>NC_066630.1:31744926-41744926 GCF_025201925.1 Gopherus flavomarginatus
AAGCTATACCACAAAGCATCTGAACTTCTTGCTTTAAATAATTTAAATTGAGCTAGTTGTTGAGCTATCCATTGAAAAGCAGATAAGAAAAACAAAGTAAGTTTCAAAATCTCAAACTGATTGAGTTGTCTCCTTCCAAAGAGACTCACAAGTTATCTAAAGTAAACAGCATCTCAGAGATAAAGAAGGTTCTTCCCTGTAACAAACAGGAAGTCAGCATAAATGAAGTCATTCCTGCACAGTTATTATAAAGAAGTGCTAGTTTGTTTTTTGGGTTGTTGTTTTTTTTTTTTTTAGAATGACAGAGTATTCTTAATAAAAACTTCAAACAGGTTTTATAGCTGCATATTATCCATTGAAACCAGTCATAAACTGCACTGTAGCATTATTTAGTGCAACTCCAATACAGTCACAACTCATTTTATTTATTGTGCTAGCTAAAATGTTAGTTCTGGGCTTTACAGTAGCTGCCATTTCTGTAGCTGTTATTTCCCAGCACACGGCAATCTGGATCTTGCTACCTTGTTATAGGATATGAAAGAAGATCTCGGGAAACTAACACACTGTAACTGGAAAGAGAATACTAAAATACTACACTATGCATTAGTCTATAAAGAATACAGCATGAAGAGTACACAGATGAGTTTTGTGGATGCCAAGCGAGAATACTTCAGAAGTAATCTCAGGATTCACTATCTGTGACAGGAATGCCTACGAACGCTGTAGAAGTTACATGCTTATCAATGGGAGAAGTTGAATATTGCACTTATGAGAAAGAGGAACCCAGGAAGAAAATTAACTGCGGGGGGGGGGGGGGGGGGAGAAAAGAGGGGCAGAAGGAGTGAGACTCATCAGCTGTAATCTTTTTATGCAGGAAAGAGAAATTCATAGCTGGATCTGTTATAGTCACCTGGATATGACTCACTTAGCCAGCTTTTCTTTGTAAGACAAGTATTATTATAGCAACAAATGAAGATATCAGATGAACACACACATTACAGTTAATGTGCAAGAAAACTGCAAGACTTGATGACTGTCTATTGGCTACATTTGCACTAGTCACATTTCTAGTTTATAATCTGTAATAAGTCAGTGTTAAAAAATAAGGAATTAACAGCTGATAAAAAAAAAAAAAAAAAAAAAAAAAGAGGTCGTGTTTGAAACTAATAATGTCTCCCTGAAGTTTCTGGGCAAGAGATATAGTTGACCTTCCACACAAACAGGTACTCACTATTACATTTCAATAAAATAAAATAGATAAATATGAAAGAAAATCATGATGAAAGTAAAATACAACCACTTTTTGAACATTACATTGTTATTAAGATCAAATTCTTTATATCAGACATCTATTACTCACTCGGGACCAGATTCTGCCCTCAGTTACACCCATGAATCCTCAGTGACACCAGTTGAACTGTATGGGTATAGTTGAAGAGAAAGTTTGGCTCTATCCTGAGAGATACTGGGTACCTGTGACTCCAGCTAGAAGTCATTAGAGTCAACAGGAGTCACTGGTGCCCAGCTGTCCTTCAAATTTTGGCACAAACACTAGCAAACAGCATTGTACATCCTCTTTCAAAATGCAAACTGAACTGAAATTGGATTAGGGGTTCAGTTTAAATGCAGAAGCCTATTTACTGAGAAAGTCAAACACTGTCACTCATGTTTAACATTACCATTAGGGGAAGTTCTCTCCATACATGCACTGAACTCAACAGGAGTTAAATGCATATATGGAAAGGAAAATCATCTCTCAAGACATATTACACTTGGTCTATACATAAGCCAACAAATTTAAGCAGATAATTAACATAAATGGTACTATGTGAATATACAATAAAACAAATAAAGTTCCAAGTTCACCCACAATATCAAGATATTTCTAGTTATAGAAATGCCATTTTAGCCCCTGAATAAAGGAGAATATGCTCAAAGCATTTAAAATAAATATATGGTTTTGTCCTGTACACTATAAAATTAGAGCTTATATGAGTTAATCAAAGGTTACTAAAATGTATATCACCATATTTTTTCCTATGAGACAAAAAGTTGATGTATAAAATACTGCTGATTGGGGGAGGGGGGGGGGCGGGGGGGAGGGGGAATTCCAAACTACGTAATACCTGAAAGTTAGGCATGAGACAGGCAGAAACTGGTCAGTGCTTCCATTTCCTATGAATTGACTCTTAAATCTCCATGATTATGAGCAACAGAGTGAATTAACAAGTGGATTTTCAGACCAAGTCAATTCAGGAAGAATAATATTGAAGGAGTTAGGGACACATCCTACAGAACCCTTATGTATAACAAACCATTTAGCACAGATAGTTTCAGTCTTAAGTACAGATTCTGCAAGCCATACTCATGTAAGTTATCCTTTGGAAGTCAACAGAGCTACTCACACGAGGAAAAACTACTTGTGAGTAAGCACTCTTTACTTTTTCTGCTGCAACTTCTGCCAATGTGTTTTGTGCATTATTTTGGTTATCGCTCAGCTAATAAATTGATTTAAAGTAGCAGAACATAATTTCCCACTTTTCTGCACTAATCAATTTCATTTCCATGGAATTTTGAAAGTTAGAATGATAAGTTTTTCTCTGACCCTCACCCCCCCCATCATGCCTATTTTTTAAAATAAACATTTTAAAATCACAGAAAATCTTTTTTTTTTTTAAATAAAGGGAGGGATATTATCTGGAAGTCCCAATACTTTTTTTTAATTATTATTTTTAAAACATTTTTCCTCCCTTATCCTCTCTCACTCAGAGAAATAAATTTCCTAGTATTTTCTTGCTTGTTAAATTTTGAAGTTTAGATTCAATAAACGAATATGCTTGTAAAAAAGCCTTCTCTCCCTTTGATGTTCTGTAGTTATATCCTCCCAGTAGCAATTTGCACATCAAGATTTTATTTTGTAGTTAGTCAGTGAACACGTAAAGTCTAATAATTTGGTATAGAAATATCATAAAAGGTTTTATAAACACTGGAGTTTTCCTCTTCCTCCACCCCTGCAAAAAAAAAAATCAAAAAAAATCAAAATTACATGGCCTTTCATAATTCATGCCAAAAGATGACATTTTCTCAGGATCTTAATTAAGATAATGATGAACACCTGTGTCGGCATTCTTTGGCAAGACAGCTTTATCAATCATAATCTTTTAAGTACATTCAAAAAACCAACAAAATCATATGACAGAACCAATCTGTTGCCTTTCCCCGCGCTAGTTTTAGCTCACTCTCTCTTCACACACACAAGCACACATTCAAGAATGATTAAGTCTTTAAAGACTGTAATAGAAATAGGAGCGTTGGATTTTAAAGTTCAAACTGAAAGTAACTATTAGAGTAAGTCAGTTAAGACATATATCATCCAAGATTCCAACTTTTTATCTAAAAAAAGTCACCTGGGTACATCATTTGTATTTATAAACTATTAGTGCTATGGTTCTGAAGTATGCTATTTACTGCTCTATTCAAAATGTTTTCCGCGCTCTAGAAAAACCACAGCTAGTCCCTATTACACATTCATAAACTTTGTTTTATTTACTGCTTTATGCAGTGCACCATATGTTTGCACATTGTGAACCAAGTTAGCCAAATGAAACCATGGTATAGAAACTAATATATAGATTCAACTGCTGCTACGTTTGTGTTAAAGTTCTATGCGGTCTTTTCAGGTCTGATCGTCTAAACTCTTTCTCATGCCAATAATCTCATTGGAGTCAAGTTTATAAAGGTTTGCAGCATCAGTCCCTCAGACTACATGTCACATACGAACAGTTTTGATTATCTATATAGGTAGTTTTAAATTCTCAATTTAAATAAAATGAAGGATGCAGACTAAGCCTGCAAATCCTACCCATCATTACCTAAAACCCATAAATTCAAAAGCTACTAATTACAATAAATGCATAAAGAGGAAGCATATGCACCATCACGGCTGTTAAGGGAAAGTTAATCCAATGTTTGTCAATATAACTGTTAAAGCAACAAAAATAGCCTTAGAATCAACTTCGTATTTCCCTTGAATCAAAGAGCTGAACAGTCCATAAAGCAGATTAATTTTAGGCTTTCCCATTTGAATATACTTCTATCATAGGAAAGTGACTAGTAATTCAGTAGAGCTATCATTGTGCAAATAAAGCAGAAAATAGAGACATCCTTAAAAAATGAGTCTCAAATTTGACAATAAGTGAAGGTGACAATCACAGCAATAGAACCATAAACTAAATGTTCCAATATCTTGAAGAATTATCTCCAGTTCTTTTAAAACTGAAAAGGATATAATAGTGGAATAATGCAGCGAGGATGTCTGTTTCATAGACACGCTCATGATGGCATAAGCCCTCTCTTGTTACATTTCATTAATCAACCCTGGTATTATACTGCAGTACATGAAATTGGGCATAAACTAGTACAATTCGGGGGAGGGGGGGAATGTTACTTTAACAGAATGTCAAAAATTAAGAGGATAATTTTACATGACATTAACCTTACCTCCGCCTCAAAAAAGTCAGATACACAGTTAAAACTTTTGCTTCTCTCTACAAATAAATTGGCAAGGAAGAACGGTTACTCATTCTACTCACATATAAACCGAATGTTAAACATATAAAACTTTACCAGATGATATCTTACTCATTGAACAAGGGGTATTGTCAGAGGATTATGACAGAAGCTCTTTCCAGAGGGAGGGGAAAAACAGAGCACTTTAGAGCAATAGCTAAAATTAACCCAGTGACAAATACCAGTGACATTGTGCAGCTGAAAACTGATCAAAGTGCACACCTGTGTGGATTGAGTATGTAAGAATGTGTATGAACCTGGTTTTAACAAACCTTCATGGTTACTACAGGCAAAAAAAGGAAACCATGCACACCTCAGCTTAATTAAAAAAAAAAAAAAAAAAGGAACAAGACAAAAAAAGAAGAAAAAAAACAAGCTAAAATCCCATTATATACTAATCATATATATAGAATAGAAGAGATATCAGTCTTCTCAGCATCATGACTGAGAGATTCCAGGAGATGCATTTAATCTAACCACGATTTCAATAAATCATTTTTTTATAATTGCATGAATTATTACAAAAAACATAACGCAAATAGGTGCCTCGTTTATTTGCTCCTGAATACTAGAACATTTTGCACAAGCACAAAAAAGGACAACTGATGTGACTCAAATCCTCCAAAACACAGGTGTATTTTGATTGTCCGCATAAGAATTTGGAAGCTTTAATAGATGTGGGTTTAAGTTATTAGTTAATAATAAAAAAGAACCACAAGGGGAAACGGGGCTTTCCCCCCCCCCCCCCCAGAAGCTATGTTTAGCCAAGGGGATGGCTGCTGATCCCTTCCCTGCCCCAGTACAATTGGAGGTGGGATTTGAAAAACCCACTACATCAGTTTTGCAAAATTCTCGTGCAATTTTACCAGTCTAAGTACAAGCTCCACTTGCGCACCCTTCACCGGGGGGACTGAAAGGAGCCTCCGGAGCCCGGCTTAGCTCCAACAATGGCCAGCGCACCAGGGCAAGGCTCTGGGGCTGCTGCCCCGAAGGGCTGCAGGGACAACCGGAGTCCAGGCTCCTGGGCGGTCACACCGAGAGGGGCCCCCCAGGGAGCTCCCTTCATCCCCCAGCCCAACGCCCGCTGCCCGAGGGCGCCCCCTAGCCCATGCCGGGGTGACAGCCCAGGGGCTGCTGCCCGCAGGGATCCCCCGGGG
This sequence comes from Gopherus flavomarginatus, assembly GCF_025201925.1. Classification (NCBI taxonomy): domain Eukaryota; kingdom Metazoa; phylum Chordata; order Testudines; family Testudinidae; genus Gopherus; species Gopherus flavomarginatus. The sequence goes on from NC_066630.1 coordinate 31,750,653, forward strand.
CCGGGCCACAGCCCCAGCCGGACCCCACAGCCCGGGAGCCGGCGGGCGCAGCCGAACGAGCCCCCGGCCCGGGTCGCTCCGGGGGAGGAACCCCGGCTCCTCACCTCTCGGCCGGGTTCCTGGCAGCGCCGGCGCCGCGGCCCAGCAGCAGAAACGGGCGGCCGGGCAGATCTCTATTGGCCCGTAGCGCCTGCCCGCCGTTTCCGGACTCCCTGGCAACCACGCCGCGTTCCGCCTTCCCAGGGAGAGTGACAGCCCTAAGAACCAATGAGAGGGCTATGGAAAAAAGGAATCCGAAGCCAGTAACCAACCAGCAATTGAGATTGGGGAAGGGCGGGTCTTCTAGGAACAGGGGCTCTTTGGAAATGTAGTCCGTCCTCGTGGTGCCTCTGGACCAAGCACAGGTACAGAGAGGAACGCTGCTTTCTCCTGTCCTGTTTTCTCCCCCTTTCTTCTTCCCCTCTGTCCTCGTTTTTCTCACGTTCTCTTCTTATGCCTTCTTTTTATTCCTTCTTTATCCTCTTTCCTTTCTCTCCCCTCACTGTCCTTTCATCTACGTTCGTGCCAGCGGCAATCATTGCTTCCCAATCGTTGGTCCTGTAGGACTGTAGGGTGTACAAAGGGGGTGATTACATTTTCAGGGCTTCTGCATATCACTTGAAACTTCTGCACCGCAAGATCGTGTTTGTAGTCTTTGACCCGGGGCTTTTCTGAGGCATTCATTGAAACAGAAAATATTGTTCTGTACAGAGAGGTATTTAGCGTAGGAATGCACAGAGCGAGGGCGGGAGATGAAACGCAAGTGGAGGGGAATGTCTTTTTCATGTGGCAATGGTGTGAATTTCTGTATATGTGCCATTGTCACGAGCACACGCACACAAAAGTTGATGGCCCGGTGTTGTCTGAGGGAGCCACGGCGTAGGAGAACTACTAGGATTTTCAGAGCAGCAGTGAAACTATAAGGCAACCATAGCAAAAATTTATTTTTAATTCCCTAATAACCTGTTCGTGTGGATGTTCCCTGTGCTGAAGGCAAGTCCCTACCCTAAAATGTTGCAGCCGCATATGTTCATTTCATTGCTCTCTTCTCTGGAAAATACTCTTGGTTAATCACCTTTTTATTTGAGCAGTTTTCAAAACGCCACACGTGTTAAAGGCCCCTTCTCGGTGAAGAAATCACTTTCTTATAACTCATAAAGAGCATTAGCAGCAGCAGCAGCGATCAGAGAGAGGTAATCAATGAGAAACCCCCCTGGAGGTCTGAATCCTTTGCCAGGCTTGCTGGAAGGAAGAGATTGTCAAACCCCACCACCACTCCCATCCCTCTCTTCGGCAGAGAGAGTTAATCGCCACAAGAAAACAAACTGGGGGAGAGACTTCCCTCCACTTCAGCGGGATCTGCTGGGGCATGAAACCTTTTGCTCGTGACACATTCTGTCAACCCCATTTAGTTTGAAACGGGGGAGGCAGGCATTGTATGGCAAAGCAAGAAGCAATCTGACTTCTCTGCTGTTGGAAGAACGGGTGCTTGTTTTGGGGGCGCGCACTATCACTTCTAAACGCGCACCGCATGTAAACATAACTATGGTCTAAGACCTTGACAAGAGGGTTCTCATTCAGAGCGTTAGATAACCTCAACACAGGGGTCGCTACCAGCTCCCCCTATAACACAAGTGGGTACATAGCCACATGTCCCGCTGTCCCACCCACCCTAAACAGATTTCCAAATAAATAAAGAGGAACCTTCGCTATCTCTTCCCTTAACACAGACACACACAAAAGGAAAGAAAAGAAAATACATTTGGTTGACATATGGGCAAAACCAACACACCCATCCTTGCTCCTTTTTCCAACCCTAAAGCAGCCAGGGTTTTCGAAATAAAAATCTGTCGCGTGAATCTCCACTTTCCTGATCCACGACTCCTCTCTGCTCAGTACGTGGCGTACATTAAACTTTACGCATTGGCTAAACTTCAGCATTTTGTCTGCCGTTTGTTTACTGAGATCTGGCTACTGCTGGCAGCAACTTTTGCTGTTCATTTACTAAATTGAAGGGCAATCGAGATTTCTTACTCCAATCACAGCCGCTTTGGATCTTCCAGGAGCCGACTAATTTTAAGCAAAACAATTCTCCAGCCGACACCCTCGGAACAGGACCGAGGGTAATTAGAACACGAGAATGTACCAGTAAATAATTCAAATGCAGCCTCTTTTGGAAAGGCACCAGGCGCTTTGAAAGCGATCCAGGTAAGAGCAGCACTTGACATCCCCCCTCCCTCCCCGTACGCCTCTGTGTGTGTATTTAGCTGGAGTTATTGGGAAGATGGGTGAAGGGCAGAGCCCACAAATTGCAGGGAAAGCGGCTTGCCTTAGCTGGGGGAGTAGGGGGATGAGAGAGAAGAGAATAAATCGGGATATGTTCCTGTTGGGAAATATATCTGGTGGAATCAAAAGAGATTACATCCTCTGATCGGCAGGGATTTATCCAAGTTCATATGGTTTTAATCTGCTTTCGCTTCTACCCTTTTATGAGTTTCAGAGAGAGAGAGAGAAAAAATACCTGGTTTATTCTTCTAGATCCGCTGGTAAACCCTCATTTTGAAGGCTTTCTATCCACTCCTCTGTCATTCACCACCCCTCTTACCTCCCCTGTCCTTCTTCCCCTCCTCCCAGGACTGGTGCTGAGAAAATAAATGCTTACATTTTCCTATAATGAGAAGTCACAGCTTAATGATTCATCAAAAAAACGCCAACCCCTACCCAGAAACATCTTATTTGGAAATATCCCCAGATCCCTTATTATCTAGGGAGGGAAGCGAGGGCAACATTTCGGGCTGCAAATCCGGACACCATTTCACATTTCCCTTAAAATTGCAACAGGTACCTTCTCTGGGGCGCGATCTCTGACAGAGATGAAATGAGCAAACAGCCTCCTTGCCTGAAAGCGTTTTTAAACTGTGGGGGAAGACAAATATACATCAGACGATATTACACATTGTGTGTCTACACACACACACACACACACACACACACACACACACACACACACACACACACACACACACACACACACACACCAGCCATGAGTGGGAGAAAATATAAATAATGTGTTGCCATATATATATATATATATATGTATATTCCCATCCTAGCCGCGAAACATAATTTTCCTGTTGAAAATAGATTTTTCTTTTTTTTTAATTGGAAGTTTATTTCACACCCCAATCTTCCCTGGCCCTTTTAAGGGATCGGATCAAATTATATTCTGGTCGGAGAGGAGGGGAGGAAGGGAATGGGGGCAGAGCGTGAGAGGGGGGGAATGGATAATAAATCTTATTAAATATATATTTTTTCATAAACTGATTGGCTTGCATTCTAGTGCAGCCCGGCCATAAATCAAGAGGAAAATGTGATGGCTCCGCACAGTATTTAGCAAATGAAGAAAGTTGGACCTGATCTTAAATGGCTTGGATGTGATTGCCAGCCAGGGGCCGGCGCACTTGAGCCTAAGAGCTGTGGGAGAGAGAGAGAGAGAGAGGCTCTCCTGCTGGTTGGGTTTGGTTGTGGCAAGCCCCGCAGGATCCTGCCATTTCTTCCACTGACAACACCCCGGGAAGGAGGAGCTTCCCCCGCGCCGCGTAGAAGGCGTCAGAATCCTCAATTTCCAACTTAGCATCTTGGCAGGACCTTTCGCAAAGCCAAAAGCAGATCTCGAAAAAAGCCTCTCGGGCCAAAGGCAAAAAAAAAAAAAGGAAAGAAAGAAAAAAAGGCAGCCCTGCTAGCTAGCGAGCTGAGCGAGCAGCAGCAGCACAGGGGCGCTCAGCTGCAGCACCCGAGAACCAGAAGCAAGGTGCTGGGCTGCTGCTGCTGCTGCTGCTGCTAATCCGCTAGCTGCCCCACCTGGCAATAGGGCTTGAAAAATAAGTCACCTAGAAAAATCAAAGCGAGTGGCAGCGCCTGGCTATTTTGCTGCCCGTGTATATGTATGTGTTTGGCCATGTCGTATCCTCAGGGTTACTTGTACCAGCCCTCCGCTTCCTTGGCTCTCTACTCGTGCCCGGCTTACAGTACCAGCGTGATTTCGGGACCCAGGACTGATGAACTTGGGCGATCTTCTTCGGGCTCCGCTTTTTCGCCTTATGCCGGATCTACCGCTTTTACCGCCCCTTCTCCTGGTTATAACTCCCACCTCCAGTACGGCACAGACCCGGCAGCTGCCGCCGCCGCCGCCGCCGCCTTCACTTCATATGTGGTAAGCGCAACAATGAGCGGCAGAAAGCCCGGCTCGCCAGCCCTTGCTGGAGTAGGGGTGGGTTGTGTTCTGCTGGGGAGCGCTGCAGCGGCCAGGGGAAATGCAACTTGCAACGTCTTTGGTATTTGTATACACTGTAGCTAGATCAAAAGTGTCTCTGTGGAGGGTGGGGTGCCGGGTTCTAGCAAAGAAGTAGTAGAGGAATAATTAATACAACTATTGTGTTTTCAGTTAAGGGCTTTGCAAGGGGAAGCACACGCCAAACGGCCAATTCAAAGAAAGCCTTTGACTAATGTCTTTTTTTTTTTTAATGATCTGTGTGATTCCGCTCCTCAATTTTTTTTTTGAATTGTAAAAAAATAAAATGAACCCAACAGCCAGCCTCGGAATCAGGCTGATCAACTCATGTAAGTTTCATCTGCACAACCTTCATTAGGCTTCCCAAATACTGCAAAGCAGTAATCCCATCTCTGCAATCCGATTTGGAAGTATTAATAATAACAACAACAACAACAACAATTGTAGGATGTGGCCATGTATTCCCCTGTTTAATATATTTTCAGCTTAGAAGAAAAATTTTGTTTATTTGGGGGCCCATCTGGGGTATCTTTTATTTATTTATTTATTTATTTTTAGAAAAAACAAGTTAGTCTGGTTTTGTTTTTCTTTCTCCGGCGAGAACAAGTCTCTGGCTGCAGCGAAAAACCCTGCAGCCCTTTGGAAAAATAACAGTCGCCCATCTTCACTCACCCAGCGTGGGGTTCGGCAGAGTTTAGCAGAGTTTTTCTGCTTTCTCTTTTCAAGCGAGTGCCTCCATGGCGGAAAAAAAAACCGTCCTGGTGCGGCGGTTGTGTGAAAGGTTATGTTCAATTAGACAGTGGGAAAAGCAATTGGTCGCTGCTTAGCACAATAATATGTCAGGGCAGAAATGGATTGTCAGGTTAGAGTTTCTTCACAAGTCAGAAACTTGGCTATTGCTGGAGGCGGGGGGGGGGGGGGAATGAATGAAGAACAGTCTCTGTCCGAAGTTCTGCCCTTTGGGCTAACGTGTACTGATGTGATAGAACAGATGTGCTCCGTTGCCTTTGTGTGTCTGTTGCATACAGAGACACATGCACCAAAAAAAAAAAAAAGTTCTAGGCCATTTTTCCTTGCTGTTTGAAACAGCTCAAGGTGGCGGGGGGGGGAGCCCAGGCGTGACTGCCCCACTCTAGGAACAGCCTCTGGGATTTTCCTGTTCCCCAAACTTTAATAAGGGAAGCGAATAATTGTTGGGGCTCTTTCGGCATTGTGTTGCCCTTATGGCACTGTTGGTTGTGTTGTGACAGTTGCGCTGCTCCCTGACTAGCGATTTCACTGTCTGCTCTGTGCCCGCTTCCCCCCACCCCCTCTCCAGGGCTCACCCTACGACCACACACCAGGTATGGCAGGTTCCCTGGGGTACCATCCCTACGCGGCGCCTCTGGGCTCCTACCCCTATGGAGATCCAGCCTACCGAAAAAATGCCACCCGGGATGCCACCGCCACCCTGAAGGCCTGGCTGAACGAGCACCGCAAGAACCCCTACCCCACCAAGGGCGAGAAGATCATGCTGGCCATCATCACCAAAATGACCCTCACCCAGGTCTCCACTTGGTTCGCCAACGCCCGCCGGCGACTCAAGAAGGAGAATAAAATGACCTGGACCCCGAGGAACCGGAGCGAGGATGAGGAAGAAGAGGAGAATATCGATCTCGAGAAAAACGACGAGGATGAGCCCCAGAAGCTGGAAGAAAAGGGCGACCCGGAGGCTCCCGAGACAGGTAGGGGGGGACTGGGAAGAGGGCGAGCACATCCCAGGGCAGGAGCCCAGCGGGGCTGGCGCCTGGGGGGATTGTTCCGGCGTGGCGGTCTCTGCAGCCAGCTGCCTCGAGGGAGCGAGGGGAGATCTCTGCGGGTCAGCGGGTGTTTCTGCGGGGCATGGCCTTGTGGCCTCTTCCCCCCCTGCCAGCCCCACTGAGCCGCAGCTCGGAGGCCAGGGCGGAATGTCACCGGCGACCTACGGGGAGGTGTGTGCGCGCAGAGGGGCATGGCAGTCCAGGGATGCCCCTTTCCCTCCCTCCGTGCTCCCTCTGCTCCTGGGGGGGGGGGTATTGGGCTCAGTATCTGGAGCCCTCGCAAACTTTCTGTCGCCCCCCACTTTGCACACAGGAGGAGAAGAGCAGAAGGCAGCCCCGGGCTGCGAGCGGCTGCAGGAGCCCCACTCGGCGGGCCAGGAGGCCGAGGACGGCCTAAGTGACTCGGATTGTAAAGCGTCTGCGGAGGAGAGGCTGGAGGGGAGGCCGGCCCACCCCAAAGCGGCCGGCCCTGCGGCCTTGGTGCAGTGCCCGGCCAGCCGGATCCTGCAGCAGGCGGCAGGCGGCGAGGAGCACCAGTACCGGCCCCCTTCGGCAGCCGCCGCCGCCCTCCACCCGGGAGAGCTGCACCCCATCGCCCCCTCCAGCAACAGTACGTCGGTGATCCACTCCCCGCAGCAGGCTGCCCTCGCCAAACCCAAACTCTGGTCCCTGGCCGAGATCGCCACCTCCGCGGACAAATCGAAAGAAAGCAGCAGCGAGGTGTCTCCGGGAGCGGGGCAGACCCAGGGCCCTCCCTTGGCCGGGAGCAGCACCTCGCATTCCCCGTCGCGGTCCCCGTCCTCCCAGTGCCCCTTTCCTAACAGCGCCGTCCTTTCCCGGCCCCTTTACTACGCGTCTCCTTTTTATCCGGGCTACACGAACTATAGCACCTTTGGGCACCTTCACAGCCACGCTGGCACCAACCCTGCAGCCGGACCCCCCGGCAGCCATTTCAATGGATTAAATCAGACTATTTTAAACAGAGCAGAAACCTTGGCTAAAGAAACTAAAATGATCAGAAGCCAATCCCAAGTAGATCTTTGCAAAGACTCACCTTACGAACTGAAGAAAGGTATGTCCAACATTTAATATTGGCTTCTTCTCCGATAACTCCCCTTGGGACTTTGGTATTTTTTTTTAATTTATTTAATGTTTTGGCAGTTATTTTTCCACTACCAAGAGAAAAACAACACAAACAAACAAAAAATCAAAGACACACTCCTAGTCAAAAGTTTATAGTTCATAGGAAATGGCTGAGTATAAAAGAACTCAGAAATGTCTTAATCAACTGAAAACAAAACAAAAATTACACACAAAAGGAGAAAGATTTGTATTAAATCTTAGTCTGTATATTTAATGTAGCTTTTTGTATTTAAATTGATAATACGGTATCTTTGAAGTAACTTATGAAACCAAGACACCTGTACAGGCATTAATGTTGTTTTTTTCCCGTAATATAAATATATACATTTGTGTCTTTTCCCGAATTGTTTCATAGTTTTAAAATATATATATATATATATTATATACACAAGTTTATTTTAACTTTTTTGCCGCCTATTGATTTTGGCCCCTTGGGTGTGAGCTAAAGTATAATAAATTAATAAAGGAAATAGGTTATACTTATTAGATTTTAAAAAAACCTACAGTCGCCATTGTTAAATGCAAATATTTTAATTAAAAGAAGATTGTGACCGAATCAAACGCACTTGTTTTTGCACCGAGAAAATACATACATAAAACTGGTGACAAAAATAACTTTTGAAATGCTCGTTTGTTTAAATGTGAGTTTTAATTTAGAACATTAAATACCTGAAACTGATTTTCAAAGTGAGAGATGATGTCTAAATGTGCGGATCTTTAACAAGAGCGCCTACTTGTTGTGGTAATTTAGGCTAATTTGAGGGGGGAAATAGTCAAAGAATGAAAGGATGGCATAGGAGATAAAATGAAGACGAGATATATTTATGAGTAAGAGATTAAATAAGGATGTATATAAAAATACAGAATAGAAGCACCAAATCGAAGTACAGTACCAGCTTTTAACCTAATTACTTCCAGTCAGTGTCGTGTTTTATGCAAAGTAATCAGCTGGTGAACTTTGCTAATGAGTTCGATTTTATGCCAGATTTAGCCCTTATTACTATTTCAAAGGTGCTGCAAAGATATTAAGAAGAGAGCCGGGGAATACACATTAAGATATACACTAGGGGAAAGATTCCCCGTCCAACTCATTCCCCCCTCCGAATTTTGCATTGATATATTTGGTTAATTTGATTAAATTAGTGCTTCATCGCCGCTGCATCTTGCAAGTATTGATAGGATTTGTAAATCTGTCTGTCCGGAGATTACCATATATAAACGGAGATTGAGGGTCGGATTGGAATGTTCCCCACATTCACAGGTAGGTGTCACACTTGTCCTGAATTTCAAACCTACCCACTTTGAAACTGGTGCTTAAAAAAAAAAAGCGGGGGGGGGGGGGGGGGAATAGAAGAGAGAGAATCAAAACGTAATCAAGGAGCCTTCAAATACACAATTCCACTATACTATACGACTCGAAAACAAAGGAAGATAGATTTCAGCTTTACTAGATACAAATTGGGCCAGGAAAGTTTAATGCTCTGTTTAGCAGATCAGTTTAGCAAACTGGTAACATTTACCAGTTTAGGAATTTTGTCATCTCTCTCTTTTGTAAATTTAAATCTATCACTGTAAAACCAAAGTAAAAAAGGAAATCCATAGTCAAATTAGATATTCTACATTAATTGAAGCCTGCACTTCACACTACCTCCCACGGGTATTTCAGGTTCTCAAATCTTGACTTTCGCTGCCTTTGCAATTAACTAAGCAGTGTGTTTTATTCCAGAGCAAATTTTCTAATGTTCAAAAACGGTTACATCACAAAGCTATAGGAACAAATTTGCTCTATTCACATCGGATTTTCTGAGTGTCAATTGTATACGAACATATCAGTGACATTAATTTGACTGGGGTATATCTGGTACCATTTAAACAGAAGAGTACTGAAACACCCATTTATTTTTTAAATTATTTTTTGTTTTTTACAAGCCAGATAATTATTTTGTAATCGCTTCAACTTTGTCAGAGCTATTTATTAGCTGTAACAGGTTTATTCATGCATATTTACATTTTATGGGATATTAAGTAGTAGTTTGTATATTATGTTTTAAAAATACAGTAAATGTTTACTTGCTATACCATCTTTGTCGATAATCTGGTTTAAAGTCAAAATTGTTTCAAGCTGAAAGTGTAAATAATCAAATATTCATGGAATAATAGTATGTTATTTTGTCACTTTATAAATTATAAATGAATTTTTTTAAAAAAAATTATTGAATTCCACAATCGGATCATTTATTTACACTGGTGAAAAAATTATACTGAGCTGCTTTTTGGGTGATGGGGAGGGGATTGAGAATAAATCAAATGTATTTAACTCACCTTCCTTGTTTAAATTTGGAGAAAGTTTGGCTAGTTCTGGTAAACGAACTGCAAAACAGTGACATCAGTTCGTGGCATCAGATTGCCTTTTTAAAAAAAATCACTTAGTATTTTATAAAACTTAATCTCTCGCAGCCCTTTTATTAAAGATGGAGAGGATATTTGGTTGAACCCTACGTTAAAAAGTCCAAAGTTCTCATTGGAATAGGAAAGTTGATAATCCCACACAACGGTGCTTTAGAGACAACAGGTTATACTGTTAAACAAGCATTCCTAAAATTAATCTTTTGTACTTAGTCATTTAGTGATGAATTTTGTTTTAATTGTCACTATATATACACCTTTCTCCCAGATGCTCTTTCTACCTCTAAAAAACTACTTTGGGAATAAGTTTAGGAACCTCGTTTGTTAAAAAAACCAAGTTCCTTATAATAAGGCGTATTTTGAATAGGTCTATTAGCAATCTCAATAGGGTTTTCGTTTGATGTATAAATTCCTAAGGGAACTAATCCAATTCCTCTAGGTTGCAGCTATTCAGTTTGTCGCCTGTTTTTACCTAGTTCAGTCTTAACTGTGATTGTAGATTTAGTAAAAATAGTTCTGAGCTTCCCTTATCCCTCTCCTGTATGAAATCGTAGATGTAATTGTTCGGTCTTAATGTCAGCATACTATTGTTTTTCTAATTAAAGGAGCATTTTTCCTTTAAGAAAAGAAAAGCAGCATTCATATATTTTGGACGAGTTGAGATGACCTCTCAATTTTGCAGCTCCGCTGTTACTTTTATGCAGTCTCTTTAAATTGAAATATCTTAGGGTCAGCTTCTTCAGACTGTTGGCGCAGTGTGCGGTGGTTAATATCTAAAAATCCACCAATGACTTTGGAAATATCTTACCTTGTTTATAAATATCACCGTTATAACGTAACATGATTATTTACATAAGGCTGGTACATACAGCCACATACTTGAATGCATAGACATACTGTATGCAGACGAGTTTGACTGTATTTTTGTTATGATAAACACAAATTAGGTTTAACTATTTTGCTGCAGATATTTAAGACAAGGTTTTATTTTCTGGCTGCGGAGTATTTAAGGAAATAGTTTAAATGCAGAGTAGATGAGAAACTAAGAGTGACAATAAGGGTTCTCTCAAGACTGGTTTCAGGGTGGTTTTAAAAAAATAGGTATATTGACTTCTATACAGTCAACAGAAGGCAGTTCACTCAATGTTTTGAGGGGGTTCCCTGACAGATTTCTCAAACTGAATGATTTGATAGGAAAGCTTGGCCTTTTCTCCAACCTGCATCTCTCTGATTTTGCTCGGAAATGTCAGCGTTGTCACAGAATCAGTATAATATAGACACAGTAATGTAACTCTTGAGCCTCCTCTGCCAAGTGCGGTGACTGGCCCAGTGAAAGGGGCATACGATGGAGGCTGGTGGCGACTTGTATTATTAAAGCAGCCATTCGCAGAGGGCATTTTCCTCAAAGCTAAATCACATTACGATGCTGTATCCTTGTAATCGTTAACTGTGCTACCCTTATAGGTTCGGGTGAATCTAACACGTGCCTGTAGGTCCTCCCAAATCCTTCACGTCTCTTTGACAACAAGGATACAAACAAATTTAAAATGCTAAACGGTTTTTAAATAATAAAACCGAATACCGATATCCTGACATTTTAAAATTCGAGACCAGTCCACGCATTTTCAGTCGTTCACGCAGCCAGTCCCTAGTGCTGGCATGGTGCAGAAAAAACGATCTTCTCATTCCAACCCAATGAAGAGTGCCCAGAAAGGTGGCCAGCAGAATGGCCCATAAGCCAGTTTCTGAGTGGGCGTTGCAGTTTTCCTGGGGCTAGGGTAGGGCTGGAGGAAGGGGCAGTTGTGTCCGAGCTGCTGTTGGGGGCTATTGTGAGGAAGCCGAGGGGGTTAAGGCGTCCTCTAGCCTGCAGAAACAGAGTGTTAACGTGTTAATAATCTATCAGGAATCTTGCTCTCAGATGCTTCCCTTTACTGCCCCTGTGCTTGCGCGTTTCCATGTTGTCTCCCAGCCATGGGTCCAGCTAGGGGTGAGGGAAAAGCCGCTTGGCTAGAAGAAGGGATGTGGTTTTATACTCTGCTATAGGACCCAGGCTGATTAGGCGATTGGAGGATGTATTTTATAGCGCTTGTTCCGTGTGAAACTCGCCTAGAACACGGAGCACTCTTCAGTAACACACTGCTGGCCAGGTAAAAAGCACGTCAAACAGCAACTCGGAGATGCTGCCAACTCCCTGGTAAAGTTAAAAAGATTCGCTCTTTTTGTTTCAAATTAATTCCCATTAGAACCAGATTTCTCCATTCTCATCCCTCCCGCTCTCGGTGGCGTCGGTTACTTCGTCTGCGGCTCAAGGCCAGGGGGGAGAAGGTTAAACTGGGCGAGATCTCCCGCAGGAGCAACTTAAGTTCGCCCAACTTTGCCAGAAGTTGGGCTGGGCCCGGTCCGCGTTCCCCTGGCCCCACGGAGCGCCCTGCTGGGCCTGCGGGAATCCAGAACCACGCTGGAGCCCAAGGTCGGGGTGCGCACGTGCGGGGCCGGGCAAGGAAAGACGTCACTCCGCTGTCTGCGGAAGGAGACAGAGCCGCTCGGAGCCCCATCCTGCTCTCCCCGCGATCCATGGCCACACTCCCATCAGCTCCAACGGGAGCCGGATCCAGTCCGCTGGCTCGTGCAACTCCCCCATGGTAGGTAGGGGCCCCGCTGCCCCCCGGGACAGGCACACAGGTCGCGTGTAAGGACAGGGCACTCGCACACGGGCGGGCATCCACTCAGGGAGTGAGTGGGTAAAGCCATCCCAGAGACTGGGACACTACTTGGGCCACTACTAGTGCCCTGACTTCCCCAGTCCTCAGCTGCAGGACGCTAGGAACTGAATTAGCCGAGACCTTAGGCAGAATAAAAACGAATGCACTGATGGGCAGGTGAACCCAGGAAGGTTACAGGTGTTAAAGGCGGTTGGTAAAGTAGCGTCGCTGTGGCTCCTTTCTGCTTTGGGGGGTGCAGGGGGAGAAACTCCCCTTGAAATGCAGAGCGGCCATTAGGACTACCCGGGATGCTGGAGCTGCCTAGTTCAAGGCCCTATCCAGGGGGAACAGAAAGTTCGCTTTGATTTTTAAACGTGTGTGTGTGTGTGTGTGTGTCTCAGACAGCCCTAGGCTCCAATGAGAGGGGCTTTCCCATCTGGTAGCTGGCCTCTGCAAGGGGGAGGGGTGTGTCTGCCCCTCACCCTAAAGCATATTTGCAAATGAACACGGCGTCCAAAGCAGATGAGCTGCTCACCTGTTCGGGCTTAGCGAGCCACCCCCCGCCTGTCGAAAGCAAAGCACCTCCTTGGGTGAGATCCCATCCTCCAGAGCACGCTGGAGTTCGCGTTCACTGAACACAATATCGGAACCATAATCAGGAAGCGGCTGGGCACGGCCACGAAAGGCCTGGTCAATAACACTAAGCCATAATGGGACCTCAGTCGCCATATTTTTCCTACAGCAAATACTTGTTATGTCCATTAGGAAACTTAACAACAAAACCCGGGGATGGAGGATGCATCTATTCTTGCTGAGAGGACCTGGATGGAGAAGATCCAAGGCTACCGCACCCAAGTCAGTTGAGATTGAAGTGTTCCTTTTCCCTCCCCTAAATAAAGTTCAGCTTTTCAGTGAGAGTCACTGACTGACTCTGATTGTCCCTCAGCCTGCTGGTTCCTCCCACGTTTGAAATAGAAAACAAACCCTAATTTTGATCCGCAGCACACTGTACTGCGTTTACATACACCCAACTGCTTTTCAATTGTCTATATTAACCGTCTAGAATGTCCTTGCCATCTAGCATACTCGGAGAGCGAGTACAGTAACAGCATCCAGCTTTCTGGGGAAGGCATGTTTTGATATAATTGGCTTAACAGTTTTTTTTTTTTACCCCTTCCCTTCCTCTAGTAAGATGATCTAAACAGACTATTTTCTAGTCATGCCTAGGAACGACTTCCAAGTTCTTCCAGAGCACGGAAATGCGCTTGGTCAGTAGGTTTAAAAGGCAATTGCAAATAAATTTAGCCTTCGTTTCGGAAGCAAAGGAATCATTGTTTAAAACTGACTCCCCGCCTCTCCCCAAATCTCGCCAGTATGAATGTTAAAAAAAAAAAAAAACCCAAACCCGACAACCCACAAACCCCATAAGAATCGGCTTGATAGAAGATAGGCTGCAAAAAAAAGTTTACATAGGTCAAAAAGGTAGAGTAGCTCAAACGAGACACTGTAAATGGCAGCCAGACACCCAATCCCACAACTCAATCAGCTGATTGCGGATAGCTTGGCTATTTAATTATACAGCTCGGTTCTGTTGACAAACAGAGCGCTGTGCTGTTAATTATTGTTATTACGCAGATGTAGAAGTCAGGTTTCTTACGTCCGGCTTTGCATTAACAAACCACTAGAGAAACATACTCAAGCCAGCCTGGTCTCTAGCGCGGAATCGAATTCAGCACAGAAAGTGTAAAGAGACCTCCCCCCTCCCCTTTCCCCTTTTTATATGACTTGCTTAGATTATTAGTAAGGACATCTGTGGCTGGCAGTGGAACAAGTGTTACCAAAAACAGAACCGGCTGTTTTTCCAAATGAGCAATATGTTAATGCCTCATCCCCCCCTCTGGTTTCTTTAAAACCTGGCACAAATACATCAATAGCGGAGAATAAGGAGCCTTTGCAGAGAACAAGTGGCAGTTTTGAATTTACCTTTTGTGTGTGCCTCAGATGCAATCTTGAGGCATTTTTCGCCCTCTCTCCCACAGAAAAAGAGCGCTAATCTGCCCTATCTTGGGACCCAAAAGAATTGGAGTGGAGTAGATATTCACTGAAATCACATAGGGGAATAAGGGTCTTGCTTTATTGAATCATCAAATCCCAGGAATGAAGCTTTTAATTAATTATGGGTGCTAAAAATTCAGGCCAGCTGTTTCTTTTTACTTGGCTCCGACAAAGACAAAGTCTATGCTGCGTCTTCTAAATCACATTCACTATAAATCATCCCCCCTCAATGATACTTCTAGCCACGAAATGAACCTGTAACTGACAGATGGGTTATTGTCCCCCTGCATTCCTCTACCCTGTACCTAGCCAAGGATTTTTAAAAATAATTTGTCCAAGCAAGTTCTTGACTATTAATAAGCCAGCAATGCCCTTTCTCCCCTCGTTCTTTTTTTAAATCTGCTTTACAAATATTTATGAATAAATCCTTGTCTGGGTGAAGTGAGAGAGGGCAATTACAGCCGACTGCTACTTTAAATAGATTGTGAGAGACACTTAACCATAAAAACAAACAAAAGTAACAAAAATAAACAACCTAGACCGGGGTTTTCCTAAATCTCAGAGTTCTGCTCGTGAGCAAAGGCTGCACAGGATTCTTGCAGCTGTTTGAGGGTTCATAAGAAAGCTGCTGCCCACTAACAAAATCCTTGCCTCAAACCAGACAGCTCCTATTAATAAGCGCTGCATTTTACTGTCTAATACACACTCTGCGTAATGTCTCCTTCCCCTGCTCACGCGTCTGGTTTTTGAGAGTGCCAGCTACCCTGTTGTTTAAAGGGATCCGTTCTGCAGACACGTGGGGCCCGATCCTGCAGAGGCTTACCCGGGGGAGGACTGCAGAATCGGTCTCGTGCAATACGCGACAGAGCGAAGATTGACCACGGTACGGATTTATTTCAGTGTAGCAGAACAGAACGAAACCCGCGCCCAGAGGTGCATTTTGAACGCGCTGCCAACCATTAATACCCAGGCTACTGTCACCCATCAGCAGGATTCGAGAAGAAAAAGCGCAGCACCAGACTCTAACCCCACCCCATACCCAACTCGTTCTGTTGAATCAGAGATAGAAATTCGATTCAGCTTTACAGACATCTATTTGCATCGATTCATTTAGTACTAACTAGGGTGACCAGATGTCCTGGTTTTATAAGGACAGTCCTGATTTTGGGTCTTTTTCCTATATAGCCTTCTATTACCCCCCCCCCCCGATTTTTCACACTTGCTCTCTGGTCACTGGGGATTTCCCATCTCGCTCGAATGTATTTGGTTCCAATAGTTTGATTACGTTATTCACGACTTTTACCCTATTTAAGTTACCTTATTCAATAGTTAATTACGGGACACTGCTCTATGCATTTGCTGGCAAAAACAGGCGCAACGTTTCTTTTCAAACCTACTATTGCTCCTCCCCGGGTTCTAGTGTATAAGGCACCGGGAATAGGTTCTGATCCTTTCGGACCCAGCATTCCCCATGCTCGCAGGGACAAGTGTTGAATGCTGGAGGAACGCAGGATCAGGCCCAGACGACCCCATCCTGGAGTGATGGAAGTCCTTGCCAGCTTCCAGGGGAGCAGGATTGGGACCAGAATTTCTAAAGCAGTGCTCGGTTCGAACCGCCTAGATTCCACTGGGGAGTTCGCAAGGGTCTCAAAACGCGCTACATCACTAACCAACCTATTGTTTGTTTGTTTTGAAGACGAAACTGGACTCGGGGACGTAAAAAGAGTTTCCAACCCATAACTACCAACAACCAGCGTTTTGAACTAATTTGTTAGCGATCCCGCTCTATCAGATGGTTTATCTCATTCTGATTTTAGATAATGTTTTAAAACATTCTGGAGACAATTAGCTTATTTTTGTAACGTGTATATACGTATTAGTTTGGCCTACAGGTATATCACCACCCCCAGAAAATACTCCAGGAAACAGCATCACTTGGCTGTAGCTAGTTTCTTTGAGGGTGGCGGATTTGTTTAATTGTCTTAATTGCCTCAGATGAAAGCAATTTGTATTATTTTTTAAGGTTAGTTTACAGAAACACGTAAAAGAGGCAGCCAAATGATTATTTAACTGAGTTTTCATTGCTTACGTTCAAAATGTACAACGTTTCTACAAACAGGCTGAGAGCCGAAGAACAAATTCTGCGCCTTTTGGTGGTACTAATTTAAGGAAGCTGTTCCTTCCTTTGTTGTCTGTTGGCTAACTCTTCTTCCGTACTCACGCACCCCCACCCTTTAAAAAAAAAAAAAGCAGGTTTGGTGTATTTCCAGTAGCAGAACCATGTGTAAGCGAGCAAGACAAGTACAGATCCAGACTTAATGTTCTGTGCGTTGACTCCATCGATTTAAAATAAATAAATGCCTTGTGTTTGGAAAGCCGTCGGTGTTTTTTGACTGACAGTAAACCTCATGCCAAGGAACTCTAGTGGTTTGATAGACTACTTGTAAAGGCTTCAGAAATCAGTTCGCCCCCAAATACCAGAAAATAAATGTCCTCACCACACTGTTACTCATCTGTTATAATTAGAACATGTTGGAACCTGCAAAGAGTGTTCTGAGAACAGGTCTGCTTGGTTGATGCAGGCTATTGTGGAACAATCCTCTCTCTTTTCTTCGTTTGTGTCGGTTTCTGTAGACTTATGAAAAAGATGTTTTGGTTAATGAGCATCTTTGCAGACACCATTTACTGACTTCACCTGTTCCACGGTATTACTTTTAAATCTCTTTTGCCTCCCACCTTCACTTCAGGGGATTCTAAAGTCACCCTTATTTAACATGAGCTGTGATATTTTGTCCAGAAACCTCTCAATGAAATTGACTTATTTGCTTAAAGCAAACCACAGA
The DNA here is from genome assembly GCF_025201925.1 of Gopherus flavomarginatus. Lineage (NCBI taxonomy): Eukaryota > Metazoa > Chordata > Testudines > Testudinidae > Gopherus > Gopherus flavomarginatus. The sequence continues at coordinate 31,767,931 of NC_066630.1, forward strand.
ACTCCCCACACTCGTGCTTGATGGATACAACTTTAAATGTGCACTTATTTAATTGGATCAGGTCCCAAGATAAAAGATATAAACGGGCTCCCAGTTTGCCAAGTTATTTTCAGAGGCATGCAGTGATGTGTGGAAGGAAAGTTAATGGAGAGGAGAAGAGACACACTGTACTTAAAATACCTTGGGTCTAGACGAGTTGAGAGGACGCCTAGCCTTTACCACTTTTGAGCAGAGTAATTATTTGCCGCTTATTAGGACAAGTGGTGTTTGGAGAAGGGGAATCAGCAACACCCTTTGTTAAATTATTGGAACGTAGCACCTTGCACGTGGTCACTCACTTCCCTACAGCTGTAGCTGAGCGTTCTATTGATACTGCTAAACCCCGCCGTTTTTCTAATAGAGTAATTAGTCTACCTTAGCCTACGTGGGGAAGGGATTTGCTTCAACGGGCAATTAATACCCCCCTCAAAAATTGTTCCCCTTTAATGCTGTCTTTCCTTGTTTCTTCTCCGTGTTCTACAGCTTTATGCATGAGACATTAACAGACGGTTATTGATACAAACATAGTTTTGGTTGCTAACGGCCTTCCAAAACAAATTCTCCGGCTGAATGCCAATGCCTTCATGTTGGCTGGTGACAGCTGATTAGTGAAATGATTTACGGCCAAGTTGTGTGTGTGTGTGTGTTTTAAATAGGATGATACCGTCAAAGGCAGCAATTTGAAAAGATGATAAGACTGCGCACCCTCCAGGCTTTCCACTGGAAAGCCACCCAACAAATCTAAACCTACACTACAAATACCTGAAACATTCTAGGAATCAATTGGTCGCAGATTAAATACAGTCTCTATTACGACTTTCCCGGGTAATCTGTTACTCCTGACAACAGCAGCCTCTAGATTTATGCAGCCACCCCTCACCTGTCCACCTGGCTCACGCGGAATATATTTCACAGCGCTCCAGCAGGGCTACCTTCGTGATATTGCTACCGCTTCCCCAGAACAACGGGATGAGATTGAGCGCAGGCCCCACCACGCACAAGGTCATCTGACGTCATTGCAGTGGGAGCCTCAGCCCTCCTTTTTGTTTCAAGACTTTTTTAATGCTCATTAATTGATTAAAAAAGCCCCCTCCCTCGTCAGCTCCTCTTCATAAAGAAAGCTTTCGCTCTGCAATAAAGTAAAAGACTTTGATCCCAGATCATCCTCTTAGGCCTTTCCAGCTGAAATCAGCGCAGAAACTATGTGGAGTTATTGTTCGCACTTGCTGCACTTCTGATTCAGAAAGGGCTGATTTATTAGCTTGTCAAGGGAAGCATTGTTCAGGAAGGCAATCAAAAAGCACTTACCTAGCTAAACTAAAATTACTGCCTTTTCAGTGGCTAATTTGTATAACTCCCATGGAGGAACTTGGGAAGTGTTTGATGAGGCATAAAATGATGATTAATGAATTTATTGGCCTGCTGCTCATCAAACAGGAGTAGTATATCTTTCCTCTATTGGATGTGGGGGTCTCATGCTACATGTCTGTGTAAAGCAAGTCCAATATGATCTCCTTTTTAGCCCCCTTTTAACCCACATGACCTGAAGAATATCTCCATGTAACAGAGGCAACATCAGGGGACTGCGCAGACAAAGGGCCTGTTTGATAAAATGGTAAATGAGAAATGTGAGGAAAGTTGCTGGAGGGATGGATCTGCTCAGTTTTCGGCTTTTCAATCACTTTGACTACTGAAGTGGGAAGAATGTAGAAACTAGATAAGGTGTGAGAAGGGGGGGAGGGAGGGAGACAAACCAGTTTTAACTTTCATAAAGTTGGATCGAGCCAAGCAACTTTATTGCTGCTTGAATGAAAGAGCACAGGGAAAGGCGTGGAACTGCTAAGCACACGCACCGCACTTAGCTCAGCAACTTGGCCTTTGCAGCAAAACACACCCAGTTTGCATCCAATATTTAACATTAGATTAATGCTCTGGTTAGACTCGTCACCAGTGATTCGATCCCATTGACTGCGGTTCTTTTTCTTACGCTGAAATGGCTTGCCCTGAATGGGGCTAGTGCTTGAATGATTATTTTGGGGCACGTGAGCATGTTCTCCTTCCTAAGAGTTAGGAGGAGATATAAACACATGAAGTACCTATGTAAGTGCAAATCACCCGCGATTCCGTTTTCCTAAATGCCCATGGCTACACAAAGGAGGTTATACGAACAGGATGCCATACTTACTGCTGCGATCACAACGTATCAGTTAAAATACTATTTTCCCCAATAGCTCTTAAAGATTGAGCTTTCTTTGCGTGCTGAAGTTAAACATCTTGCCAAGTGTGAGAACACATTTACCCCTTACGTCTGCTTTTCACTAGTACCGAGGTTCTCAAAAGTAAGATAACATGGGGGCGTATCTGTTTTGCAGAATTACTGATGATTTTGCTAAAATAATATGGGACATTTTAGCCTCTGATGAAGTTCAGACAAGTTGGTAACGAGTATAAAAGGGCTTGGAGATCACAGCAGCCCCCCTTTTAGCCTTTCCTTCCCCCCCGCCACGCTCCAGCCCGAGCCCATGGACTGTGATGTGATCCTTGGACAGGATTCGGAAAGGAAAAGGCCCATCCCATACTCTCACCTATCTGTCCTGATGAGCGGCCCCATTCTTCTCCTTGCCTATGAGCACTTGATCATTATCTATTAGGTTCACTCCCTCTGGGGCACCTGGTACTGGTCACTGTCGGTAGACAGGATACTGGGCTGGATGGACCTTTGGTCTGACCCAGTATGGCACTTCTTATGTTCACCACTGCCTTGGGCTAGGCATCAGAGGATCCTCTTCTTCTAGCGGTCTCTCAGCTTCAGGATCAATCTAGTGGGAGGGAGCTTGCCTCTCAGCGTGCTATTGTCTAAAGCCATTGTACCGAATTTGTTGCCTGAACCCGAAGTCAGGGGGGAAAAACTCCTGTCGATGTCAATGGGCTTTGGGATCAGCCCCCTCCCAGCGAAGGGGATGCGCATTTGGGGGCTATTTGTCTGTACTTTAACAGCGCTGTAAATTCAACAGCAAATATTCGCAAAACTTTCCGGGCTCTCTATGTAAAAAACGTGCGCTGGTTTCCACCGAGCTGTTTTGAAATGGTTTCTGTAGCAGTACAAGAAGAAATCCCTGACAACTCTCCGTCTCTCTTCGGGGCAGCGTCCGCGGAAATAGAGCAAAAACGTCTGGAGCCTGCCTGTGACATAACGAACCAAGCACTCACCTGATGTTTAAAAGAGCAGAAAATATTTATTTTAACGCTGGCAAATTGGTTGCTTGTCTCGTTATCTGCGACATTTTTAGCTAAAATTATCCCCTGGGAAATAAATGTTTATAAACACGTTCAAATAACACCCCTGACACAAACCTCCCATCAGCACACAGCTCAACAAGTTTTATCTTCAAGTCCTTGACCTGTGACTGCTTTTACAAATGCTCTCTGTTCATTAGCAATTTCAGGTCACGTTCAGTACCTGTGTCACCAGCACATAGAGCAGCTGTAAAATATACATATTGAATACCAGCTGCAATACTATAGTGGCTTATTTTGGCCCATCCGCCAAAGCAACAAGATTTTACACGTAGCTATAGCTGCATAATTACGGCAATATTGTAGGTCTTTAGTGCAACACACCTAAAAGGCTGACTTATATGATTAAATATGTATTGCTAAAAGTTACCAAGCTGCATAGTGTGCATAGCATTAGACAATGACAGTTTTGGGGCGTAATTGCTTTAATGTGGGCAATTAAGACTAAGTGCATGCGATTTTAGTGTCTGCCCTACATTCCTCTGAATGATTACAATGATCAATACACATGATTTGTAAGTCGCTTCCTATTGATCGAATGGTAAAATGTTTGACCTTCCTTTGAGGAAGTAATTTGCTAAATTATGACACCACGTAAAGTCTTTCTTAGTTCAGAGGTGAGGGGTAATGGTGCACAGGGAAAAGGAAAAAAAAAAAACACTTTTCTTTTGCCTGCAAGTAGGACTAAATAATATTTCTGCCAATCCTCTCTCTGACTTCTCCTTTGTAGCAGAGAGCCCATTAATTTCGTCTTTGAAACCAACAGTGGAAAAATTACATTGAAAACTTTATTTTTCTTTACTTTTGAAAACTTTCTCAAATGAACTACATCCATTTACGCTTTCATGCCAAAGCACTGAGGATCCAAGCTTGATAGTTCTTGACCATGTGAAATGTAGGCTGTTTGAGTGGTAATGGGATAAAGTGTGCTAAGGCAGAGCTAGGAAAACAGAGCATTTTGCCATTGCTAAGAGCTGTAATTATTTATGTATGAAATATCAGTACTTCTCAGGTTCTTCACCACAGCTCATTTTGATTTGTATCATCAGTGCAGGATAGACGTTAGCAGATCACATTATCATGTAGTAAAAGATGTTCTTACAGAAACGTAAGAAAAGTACTATACAGAAAGGCTCCATGAAGCTCTACCACTGAGTGAATGGTTAATAGACAAAGGTAGATCAATTTTGATATGAGCTCTGTGAAGACTTTGATTTACAAAGCTGACTTTAGGGAGTGGAGCCAGTGTGTGACCGGAAAGAAGAAACACCCTCTGAGAAGCTACAGTACATTTGCAATGATTTATACCTTCAGAAAAGGGTTTTGGAACAAACTTGCATATTCCTACATGGTGAGATGCAAAGGGAAGACGAGGCCTCTAATATCATGTAGCTGGGCAGAAATTAAACCATGATAACTCACTACATTTCCAAAACAGAAGTCTTCCTTTAAAAAGTCAAAAACTTAAAATATGAAGTCTGTGCTGGGAAAACAAGCCTCATTTCCCAACTGGGAGACATTCAGAAAGACACTGTGAAAACTCTAACAAACCCCAAACACCTGGGAACCTGTCATATTCCTTTCGCATGGTTTTTTTTAATGCATGTAGTTTTCTTGAAAATCAGGGTGTGACTCTGCCCTTGGCTGTAGTTCACTTTCTATCCTAAATGACAGGTCTCCGGTCATATAACAATGAGAAAAACTGATTGACTTACGGATAGTTTAGTTGATCTATATGCATTCCATATCTTAGTAATGATGGCATTTATATGCTATCCTACATACAAAGTCATGAAACACATGTGTGACGTGTAAATGTGCCTTTCCAAGTTCCTTTGAGTGTGCACATCCTGGGGAATGCAGGACTCCAACAATTGCCAAACACATGAGCGGTGGTTCAGTAGGACCCATTGTAATCAGCCACGAGTTCGTGAAAGAACTTAAGAATGAAGTAGCTGAGTTGCTTACAAACATATTCACTCAAAATCTATCACTAAACCAAAGGATGGGAGGGTAGCAAGCACTGTACCTATTTTACTTACTCTCAGATACACCCCATCCCCCACCCCCTGGGAATAACAGACTAGTGAGCCGTACCAGGCTCATTCAAAGTAGAACTGTAAACATTTAGATGAGCATGACATGAAAATAACCAACAAGGGTTCTGTAAAGGAAAATCTCGGCTCTAGGAGCATGTCAATTCGGTAGTGGATAAAGGATAACAGTAAAGTGGTTGACAATTTCAAAATGTCTTTCACAAAGCCCCTCAAGAGAGATTATTAAACAAAAAACATTAAGGCCCAGATTCTCAAATGTTTTCTCAGATTCTTTCGACTGCTCTAATTTATGCCATCTGGCTGCAGTCCCCAAAGGACCATAAATTAGGTGGGGAATGCCAGAGTGCACTCTGCTTCAGTCCCAGTATAGATAGTCTATGTGTTTGGGGCCTGGAATGCTCCACTCCTATAGAAATAATAAACTACTATCAGGGTAGATGCAGCCGCTACTTTTAGTAGGTTTTGAAGTCAGCTGGTAGCATATAATAATGCCAACTACAAAGGCAGACACTGACAACCACTTCACAGTTGAAGCCATCATAGAATTTTAGCCCCTTGCCAGGATATATATTACAAGTTGTGCACAAGGGCAGCAGGTTTGTATAATTCTTAGTGGTGCCCAGAAAGGGTCTAAGTCCCCACCCCCATCTGCCTAAAACTCTGGGAGGGAGTTTGGGTTCAGGAGGGTGTGGGCTCTGGGCTGGGGCAAGGGGTTGGGGTGCAGTTGTGGGCTCTGGGCTGGGGCAGGGAGTTGGGGTGCAGGAAGGGGTTGGGTGCAGGAGAAAGTATGGGGGGGCGGGCTCTGGGAGGGAGTTTGGGTGTGAGGTGTGGGCTCTGGGCTGGGGCAGGGTGTTGGGGTGTGGGAGGGGGTGAGTGGTGTGGCGCTTACTTTGGGCAGCTCCCGAAAATGACCCACATGCCCCTCTGGGAGTGGATCCTAGGTGGGAAGGCCAGGTGTCTCTGTGTGCTGCTGCCTTCAGGTACTGCCCCCGCAGCTCCCATTTGCCGCAGTTCCAATGGCAGAGTCGGTGCTCGGGTCTGGAGCAGCGCGTGGAAACACCCCCCTCCGAGGGGCTGCAGGGATGGTGCTGGCTGCTGGGAGTGGTGCAGAGCGAGGGCAGACAGGAAGCAGCTTTAGCCCCACTGCGCTGCTGGTGGTGACAGTGGGGGCCCCCGAGCCCTTTTAAATCACGTGGGGGTGGCAGGCGGGGCCAGGAGATGCTCCGAGGGAGGTGCATGGGGGCGGCAGGTAGGGCCAGGGGAGAGACTTGGCCCCAAACATTGGTGGAGCTGGGCCCCTGTGCTCTGAATATTCCTGGAGCACAGGCACCACAGGCCCATACAACTCCCTGCCCGGGTTGTGCACATTACAGAAAGGGGATATAGTGGAAAAATAATTCTAATAGTTACCCATGAGTGCCAAATACTTAATGTTACTCATAGAACTGTTCAACATTTTTCCAGCTGAATGTTTTTCCATTAGAAAATACTGTTTTGTTGAGAAAAAAAAATCACAATTTTCTGTGAGAAGGTGTCAATGTTGATGAAGTTTAATTTAGAAAAATATTTTTAAAAGATAAGGTTGAAATATTGTGCCTTTATTTCATTGGAATTAAACATTTGGATTTGGAACAACTTTTCATTTACAAAATGATTTTACATTCTATTATAATAGATATGGAAAAAGTTGACATCTGAAAGAAACATTTGATTTTTATCAAAACAGAAGGTTTGTTTGACTTTTTGGAAACTAAACCTTCTTGGAGAGTTTCATTACACTGGAAATTTTTTGGTATTGTTCCGATCTGGAATGAAAACAAATGTTGGAATGTCCCACAGAACGCATATTTGAGGTTCTGACCAGCATCTGAAGAAGTGGCTTTTTTACCCACGAAAGCTTATGCCCTAATAAATCTGTTAGTCTTTAAGGTGCCACTGGACTCCTCGTTGTTTTTGTGGATACAGACTAATGCACCTACCCCTCTGATACTTGACCAGCTCTAGTTACTTGGTAAGGAAAAGGGGAAGCCACAGTTAGTGTCTACAGCAAATAGTCACCAGTTTACACCTTTGCAACATGTGTACTGATAAATCAGTGCAGTGATGCTGCCTGACAGACCAGAGCTCACCAAAGGAGTGGGTGGGGAAAAAGGAATGGAATTGCCCACTTGTCATGCTGTTAATTTCTTGGCCAGCCAATCGGTGGCAAGGGAAAGACCAATAAAAACAGCAGCCAAAAGATGGCGGATGATGACTAGATGGCAGAATGGGATTCCCTTGCTGCTCTATCTTGATACCTGTGCAATGGATCCCCTGTTATCTACTGTGGGGAAAGACTGGGCTGCAGGTACTGTTCCATTGTTTTTTACCTAAATAAAAGCTAACATGTCTCGAACATGGGTGCCCAAAATTAAGCACCTAAATCCATGTTTAGTCTGGATTATAGATTAGTGTGTTGATTTACAGAGGTGTGGCACATTCACAAAGCCCATTGAAGTGACTGAGAACCACAAGGGCTCAGAGCTTATGCAAGAAACTGCTGCTGAGCACAATGATGCTGCAGTTTTGCAATGTGGAACATAGCTGGATGTAATGGGACTTTGAAAGCCTGCACAATGTACATTAGCCAGAGTTGCTTGGCTGCCACAAGCACATCTTCCATATTCCATTTGGTGTCTTGGGCTTTTGAATTGTGATCATCAACTTCCACGACTGGCAGATCTAGCAGGGCTGGGTTTCTTTTTGTGCTGCTGGCTATTCAGTATTATTATGTGTTTCTCCAGGGCTGCTGCTTCTGACCGGTATTTTAAGTATGCACCAGAGATATCTAGGCCTAGATCTTCAAAGGTATTCAGGGCCCAGATCTTGGAGGTATTTAGGTGTCTATCTCCCATTGATTATTTTATAAATCTAAAGAAAAAAACTTACATCAGCAGAATCTATCAAGAAACAAGTACAAATATTTAGCTTGAACAGCATTTACTCTGTCTTAGCTATTACAAGGATTTTTTAAAATAATTATTGGTCAAAACATCTACCCGGTAAGTATCACACCTGTGAATTCAAGTGCTAAATAAAAATTGCAATAAAATAAGGTTATTATAAATTCATTACCTTGGGCCAGATTTGACGCCCTTGTTTACACAGAGTACTACTCCAAGAAAGCACCCGATCAGGTGCTTAACTTTAGGCATATGCCTAAACCCCGTTGAAGTCAACGGGACTTAAATGCATACTTCAACTGTTGCCCTGAATTGGGGGTGTTTTCCTGAATTAGGACCAAAATGAATAAGTATACAACAATCTAGTCCATAGCATCATAGACGTGATCATTTATTTAGGGTAGATCTAAGGGCCCTACTTTACCAACACTACTTGCGGAATCAAATGGCTGCTTATGGTCTACACACTATGGCTGGCACTGGTTGCATGACTGAGTGTCAAGTTAGGATGAGAACAAATAGGAGAAGGTGGCAACATGGGGATGGGAGAGATGGAAGGGAGAAAGAGGGAATTCTCATTTGCAGAAGCAGGAATAAAATAAATAAAAACCAAGCTGTGTGTGTATGTGGAAGGTTTTGCAAGTTCAAAATATAATTCCCATATTTCTTTGTTACTATTAATTTTGTTCTGCCAGCTTATTAACTACATCACTTTGATGAGTATTTTAAAAAACATAATGGCTATCATTCAGTTAGACTGCTTTGAAGTGTCTGAAAGTTAAATGACTGGTAGCATTTATTCATTTCATAATATGATACTAAAAGTTTTGATATGGGATTTAAAAAAAATAATATTTGAAGTTAAAAGAAGACATCTTGATTAAAGCCAGAACAAATTGTTTGGCTGAGAGTCAAACTCTGGTTCACATGCATTTCCAAGCTTGTAGGCTCACTTGTTAGCTTGCAAAAGCCCATATGCTTTCAATGGATGAGTCAAAATCCATGCCATGGATCTGCTGACAAAAGGATGAACAGATAACTGCTTCAAGTCTGGGAACCACTGGAATAGCTCAACTCATAAGGGAGTGATAGAACTTAGACGTTAGAAATGGGAGGAAAGGATGATCTTGTGGTTAAGGCATCAGACTGGGATTTGAAAGATCTAGGTCAAAGGTAGGCAAACTACAGTGGCTCGTGGAACTGTCCTGTCAGGTCCTTGAACTCCCATCCCCCCTCCTACTGTCCTCCCACCCCTGCAGTCACGCCACTGTGTGGGCAGTGCTCTGGACAGTGGGGTTGCGCTCTCCTGCCGAGCAGCGCAGCAGCATGTCTGGCTCCAGCCAGGCGGTGCGGCTGCCAGACATGGTGCTCTAAGCAGCATGGAAAGGGGTTCAGGGGGTTGGATAAGGGGCAAGGGGCCCTGGGGGCAGTCAAGGGACAGGGAGTAGGGGGCAGTTGGATGGGGCGGAGGTTCTGAGGAGCAGTTAGGGGATGAGGAACGGATTGGGGGTGTTGGATAAGCGTGGGAGTCTCAGGGTGTAGGGGTGTGGATGGGGTCAGGGGATGGGGAACGGGGGGGGAGGGTTGAATAGGTATGGGGTCCCGGTGGGCCTGTCAGGGAGCGGGGGTGTGGATAGGGGTTGGGGCAGTCAGGGGACTGGGAGGAGGGGGGTAAGATGGGGGTGGGTCCTGGGGGGAGGTTAGGGGTGGAAGGTCCCAGGAGGGGGCAGTTAAGGGACAAGGAGTGGGGGGGGGTTGGATGAGTTGGGGGTTCTGGGGGTGGCAGTCAGGGGGTGGGAAGTCCGAGGGGTTGGATGGGGCCAGGGGCCAGACTGTTTGGGGAGGCACTGCCTTCCCTACCCGGTGCTCCATACAGTTTTGCAACCCTTGGAGGTACTCAAAGGTCTTCCAGGGGGTACATCAACTCAACTAGATATTTGCCCAGTTTTACAATACGCTACATAAAAAGCACTAAAGAAGTCAGTGGAAACTAAAATTTCACACAGACAATGATTTGTTTATACTGCTCTATATACTGTACACTGAAATGTAAGTACAGTGTTTAAATTCCAATTGATTTATTTTACAATGATATGGTAAAAATGAGAAATAAGCTAATTTTCAGTACTAGTGTGCTGTGACACTTTTGTATTTTTATATCTGATTTTGTAAGCAAGTTGTTTTTAAGTGAGGTGAAACTTGGCGGTACGCAAGACAAATCGGACTCCTGAAAGGGGTACAGTAGTCTGGAAAGGATGAGAACCACTGGGTTAGAGCAACCACCTGGAAGCTGAGGACCATGGGTCCAGTCACCCTTCTCCAATCATGCTTTCATTATTTTTCCACAGGAGAACAGCTTCAACAGGAAAGACAGAGGGAAGCTCACATCAAAATATCCCATAGCCCAGTGGTTACAACACCCTTCCCTGCGGAGGGAGACCCCTGTTCAAATCCTTTCTTCCCCTCTGGAAGGGAGGGAAGAATTGAATCTGGATCACCCACATCTCAAGTGAGTGCTCCAACCACTGGAGTAAAAGTCACAATGTAGGTACCTCCTGCCTCAATTTTGAATGGGACCCAAGCTAGTAGGCACAACTAATGAATTGGGCCCCCACACGCATTGGTGGCAGATGCGTGCTTGTCTTTTCATGCTTTTTGAATTGCTCTGGGGCTCAGGTAGGACATAGAAGTTCAGACACCTACAGGGAGGCAGCAGTGCACATGTCCGGAGGCAGAAACTTAGGCGCCTAGGGAAATTTTACCTGAAAGTTTAGGTGCAGAGTGCGTTTTGGCACCTACCAGGTTTGGTAGGTGTTTTGTGGATTGCAGAGGAGCTAACAGCAGGATTTAGGCCCCTATAACTGAGATTTAGGCATGCAAAATAGGTCTGAGCTTTTGTGACTACTTGGACAGAAGACCTATTAGGGTACTGCTTCAAATCTGGAACAGGTTGGTAATGATGGCTAGGAAAGAGGCAGGGCGCATTCATTTGGTATCAGTAACTCTTAGGCCAATTCTGGTTATGTAGATTCCTGTAAAGCACCCCACAATCTCAACTGGCATTCCTTGGTGGCAGCCTCTGCAGAAAGGCTTTGGTGTGAATGAGTATAGAGTTCACTATCTTCACATATAGATGGGATCTTCCAGGATAGCAGGGAGGGTTTTTGTGCAGACCTACAAGGCCAATGTCAGAAGAAAGCATCATACTCAAGGATGCAATAAAATCCTACAACTCTTTTCCTCATTCTAATCAAGTAGGTAGTGTCATATGTAGCCTGAGCTATACATTTTCAAAACGAACCTATATATTAGATCTTCACCAGTGATACCATGCTTGATCAAGCCATCTTCAGCCAACATTAACCCTTTGAGTCAGTAATCATTTCTTAAGTAACTGAACCAATACACTTACTAATGGATTACTACTTATACTTAAGGAGAAATGATATACTTGTGTGAAGTAAGACCTTACAGAATTGTGGGTGTTCATAGGAGCTAAACTGGACTTTGAAGGTACAGCAACATTTTACCATTTTGGGGGCATGAGGAGAAAATACTGTGCCAGCTTCTACAATGGAAAATTGAAAACAAAGTACCAGCACTATATTGACTAGGCTGTTAAACTTGGGGGTGGGGAACAACTGTTGGGTGAGCTGGTTAATATCAAGGGTCACCACTCACTTCTGCTTATACTGCAGACCATGTCAAAAGCTTTCTAGTAATCAGTACAGCTTAGGAAAAGGCTTTGCTTAACTTTTCTTTCATCTTTCTCTTCTCCATCTGGTGTTAAAGATCAAACCTTCAGTTCCTCTACTCTTTTAAGCCTTGTCTGTTTGACAGCAAACTTCTCATCCATCTTAAATATGGGGCAAGTTAGAGTGTCTTTCAGGAGCAGTTACAGAACAGATTTTTATCAGACGCTAAACTGTATAACCACTGCTCTCACTTTTGACTTCAGCCCGAATATTGTTGTTATGGGATTTTCCCAAGCTTTTCTGATTTTCAACTTCTGTCTCTCTAATGCACGTGTGGTGTGTTCCTTTAAAATTTTGGAATATACTTTCTGTGCTTCATATAACTTTTTCCAAACACTTTCCCAGCAATCCATAATGTCCATTTCCTTCAGACGTCAGTACCTGGTCTCTTAGAGGTACTGCAGTATAGGAGTGAGGTGTAGGTTTTGATAGCATAGGTTCTATGTGGCTATAAACTGTACTCTTGCTGGATAGATTCTGCACAAAGGCTACATCCTGTCCTTTGATAGGATCACAGCAGAACTTGAATAATCAGCTACTCAGTGAAGACTCTAGTCTCCTGTGCAGGATATGAGTAGCTGCAATGGGAGCCAATGGGATTGACTTACAACTTGCAGTTGGAGAATCAGACCCAAGACACTTACTACTATTCCTTAGAAGCAGAGCAAGGAAAGCAGATAGAAATATTTGTTAGTAGAGTTCACTTTTGAAATTCTGCTTTTGTGAAGAAAAAGATTCCATTTAGTACCCACAAATTTCAACTTATGTTTTAAAATGATAGTTGATCATACTAACAATTGTCAGCATAATTACCCTGCAATGCTCTTGGCACCATCACAACCACATTACCTTTCAATGTTGAGGCAAGAATTATTATAAGTAATGAGAATGGAGGAAGCGGGGAAACTAATATTAAATGCAAACACTCTGATTAAACAAGGGGAGGATTGTGACATAAACTAATAAAATTTAGGGAAGGGATATGGAAGAATGAAGTGACTCCTTGAATTGTGAATTTCAAAGCTGTGGTTGTTTTTATCATTAATATGACTTAGGTGTGAAATAATTGTCCTGATTCTGCACTGCATTACTCCAGATTTACACCAGTGTAACTTTGATTTTGGTGAGGTTATGCTGATATAAGGCTAGAGAGACAGGGAGAATCATGTCCACAGGGATTTATTTTTATTTAATTTGGTTTTTAAAATAACCAAATATTATCCAATTATTATCTACCAAAGAACTGAATGGCAGAAATAGTTGGTCTGCCATGTCAGTTAACCACATGTTTAAGTTCTTTTCCAAAACCCTTGCATTCTACTAACTGTGCAGATAGTATTTGGTATGTGTATCACATGTATTTTAAGTTTGGTATTTTTTACACAATAGAATGCAATGGCTCTTGATCAGAGGTGGGCAAACTACGGCCTGTGGGACTGTCCTGCTCGGCCCTTGAGCTCCCGGCCCTTCCCCTGCTGTCCTGCCTCCCCCTCAGTCACGTTGCCACGCGGTCAGCGCTCTGGGTGGCAGGGTTGTGCGCTCCTGCCTAGCAGTGCAGCAGCATGTCTGGCTCCGGCTGAGCAGCGCGGCAGCCAGACCTGCTGCTCTGAGCAGCATGGTAAAGGGTCTGGACGGTTGGATAAGGGGTCGGGATCCTGGGGGACAATCAGGGGACAGTTTGATAGGACGGAGGTTCTGGGGGTGATCAGGGAACAGGGAACATGGGGAATGGGTTGGATAAACATGGGAGTCTCAGGGGGCAGGGGTGTAGATAGGGGTCAGGGAATGGGGAACGAGGGGGGGTTGACAGGCGTGGGGTCCCGGGGGCCCTGTCAGGGGGCAAGTGTGTGGAGAGGGATTCGGGGCAGTCAGGGGACTGCGAGAAGGAGGGTTGAATGGGGGTGGGGTCCTGGAGGCAGTTAGAGATGGGGGGGTCCCAGGAAGGGGCGGTTAGGGGACAAGGAGCAAGGGGGGTTGGATAGGTCAGGAATTCTGAGGGAGACAGTCAGGGAGTGGGAAGCGGGTGGGGGCAGATAGGGGGCAGCGGCCAGGCTGTTTCAGGAGGCACAGCCTTCACTACCCGGCCCTCCATACAGTTTTGCAACCCCAGTGTGGCCCTCGGGCCAAAAAGTTTGCCCACCCCGATCTAGAGCTTGTGGGGTAAGCATTCTGGTTTGGAAAATGTCTTGTATTTACCTAATAAAGATGACAGTTCAAGTGATGTACTTTTTAACCCTTTGGAGACAGAACCACCTCCAAGGCATTTATTTGTCAGGCAAACTTGAGGATGCATCTTGCTTAAGTGTTAAAACTGGATTTGATTTAATCAAAATGTATCATGTAAATCTTTATTAGTTAATGGATTATTAACTCAACAGCTGGCACCAGAGCCATAATTGCTCTTGCCAGACTGGCTGCTTCAGATGCACACTAAAATCTTAGCCCCAGTGTCAGAGCCAAGTAGTTGGCTTAGGATCCCCGTCATCTATTCAGAAGGAATATTTGGACTAGGCCTTCATAGTTGGAGGAGACTTCACAGTGCCTGAACACCTCCATTCTGCAGGGAGCAAGAGTTGGATCCAGGAAGTGGTGAATGCCCTGGCTCTGTTCTCCTACTGCCTTGTCCTCAAATCCCTGCACAGGAAATTGCTGAGGAGCTGGACTTCACACAAAGACAGATTTTATGTGAAAAACCCAGTCTTTCCATAAGGGCAGACTTGAAAATCATGACATAATTACCAACAGAAATACTATATTAGTTTGCTTTTAAAGGTTTTTATTGGCTCCCTCTGACCCATGCAGTCAGACTCACAATAACTAAGATGCCAAGCTTCACAGGTGAAAGAGTAAAAAAATAAATCTTATAATACTTAAAAATTGAAAACATCCCTAAAATAACTTTCTGTCATTTGTGAGGAATATAAAAAAATGCAGGATGTGCATGTGTGACAAAGGTTCTATTAATACTCCTTTGGTATCTCTTGAGTTCGTTTGTGGTTTCTCCACTCACGTGTAACATGGCTTCCACAAACAGACTTTGTACCACGTCACACTGTCATACATTATCTGTCTCTTGTGTCCATGCACAGTGTATATAAAACTCAGATACAATGAGAGGGGGGCCTTGTATACTGGTCTGGCCTTAGGACTGAGGCCAGGTTTGCACTACAAAGTTTTGGCAACATAGATTTCTATTCCTAGACTATCAGGGTTGGAAGGGACCTCAGGAGGTCATCTAGTCCCACCCCCTACTCAAAGCAGGACCAATCCCAAGACAGATTTTTGCCCCAGATCCTTAAGTGTCCCCCTCAAGGATTGAATTTACAACCCTGGGTTTAGCAGACCCGTACTCAGACTACTGAACATAACTACATAGGGCAGAGGTGTGAAAACACACCTTCCCAACTGACAACTATGCCAACACAAGAGGGGTTCTGGCAGCATAGCTAATGTCATTTGGAGATGTGATGTTACTATACCGGCAGAAAAACTCTTTCTGTTGGCATACACTGTGTCTACAGTAGGGAGCTAATCTTTCAAAGCATTTGTAGTGTAGATAAGTCTGAAGAACCAGAAACTTCTGAGTTCTAATCTTGACTCTACCATTAACTTACTCTCTGGCCTGGGGGCAAACTTTCTGAGGGCATGTGACTACATATTGCTGGTGCCCAGATGTACGAGGAGATGCGATTTATGACTAACAGACCTGTGGCAGCAGAAGCCCTAGTAGAGACGCAGTTAAACTGCTAAAACTGCACTGTTTTGGGATAGCTTGTGAAGTTTGGGGGTGGTGAAATAAGAGATAGTTATAGAAGCACAACTGTGCCAGTAGAAACTGCAACCACACTTTCTTTTATTGGTAGAGTGTATTGGTATTTCTATACCAGCAAAGCACTCCTTGCGTACACAAGGTCTTAGCTTCCTGGTACCTCAATTAGCCTGACAAACTTACCTGCCTCAAAGGAACAATTTTGAAGATTAATTTGTTAATGATTGTGTTGTGGTTTGATGTGTACAGTGGTACACATGCTAAATAAGATTTATTACGCAAATAAGATATTTTCCCCTCAGTGATGTTAACTAGATTAAAAAAAAAATTAAGTTCAAGTCTCAGGGCTTGTCCACACCTCCATCACTGTAACAGCACAACTGCATCAGCGCAGCACTATCAGTGTAGACTTGTTCCGCTGCAGTGCTCTGAGTGGAGACAAGCCTAGCTAGCTTCCTGGTTTCCTCTACAACATGAAAAGATGCCAGACTTTGTAAGAGTGCTGTGGAGGTCAGTAAGCAAAAAGAATCTGGGCAGATTCAGCACAAACAAAACATCCCCCAAAGTTATGTTTTGTCCTTGTATTACATACAGTGAAATATGGTATTAAAAAGTGAAAAAAACCTGACTTTCTCCTGCACATTAGGGTGTAGAATTCAGAGATGCTCTAGGGTAGTTCTAACTTACAACGCTTATTCTTGTACTCTGTATTTTTTTAAATATTATTGCAAGAACACTCTGCGCAAAATACAGATCAGGAATCATTACTGCAGTTTATGTGGTAAAGGACATAATGTCGCTGAACTTTTTTTTTTCTTTTTCCCCATACGTCATGTTTTCCCCATTGCTCAAATGGCAGGACAGATGTAATTATATGCTCTAAATTAATGTATTTCCAGTTGACGGAATGGAGATACGGGAAAATATTAATTATTTATATTGAGGTAGGACGTAGAGGCCCAAACAATGATCAAGACCCCATTTGCGCTAAGCATAACTGGGCACACAAATAGAGAGTCCCTGCCCCAAAGAACTCATGTAACTGTCTTTCTGGACAGGTAGTCGCCAGGGACTGAACCCAGAATCTCTGGATTTTATAACTGCTTGAGACAACAAACCAGATCTGGTAAAGTGGACTCGGTAGCCAACTCAAACCTCTATGATGTCGAGCCACTAGATGACAGTTAGCCAGTGTAGTATAGGTTACCCACACAACCTAAGTAATGTGGCATCCCTAACAGTGCTTCATCCCCAAATTTGAGCACTGCATTTTTCCTTTCCATTCCTGGACGCTGGTGGTTCTGCTCCAAGTATTCACCATTTCCCCAAGCTTCTCAAATTCTCATCATGTTATGAGTGTCATCCTTCAGGACCAAGAACAGTGGATGGAAGGCCAATTTGAGCCAATGAGGCTACTTAATCTTCTACTTCCAGACCCTGCCAGGTGAGGATTCTTTTCTCTCATTCACGTTTCATTTAAGCTGTTTACTTTCCAGTTTCCATGTTGGTTATTTTCTCATAGAGTGTCTGATGAACAGGCATTAATGCACTTTAAACTCCCTTTACCAGCAGCCACAGGCCAAGTACTGAGGGGCAGAAGCAGCACCAGACTTCCCATACTATCCCACCAAAGATCTCTTAACTGATCAGACAAGAACTTCCCACATGGGGTGAGGGATAGTTCTGCTTCCAAGCCAGTTTATTCCTAGGCCTTTACAACCAATTGTGCAATTTATACATACGTAGATGAAGACAGAATATACACATTGTAGTTAATATGTTGGCTTCAACTACAAGTCTGGGAAATAGCTTGAATGTAAGCGTTCAAGGTTCTGAAGCCCAGATGTATGAGGCTAGGGACATTTCTTCAGAGGATGTGATTAACTGATTATATCCACCAATATATCCTAGTCTCAAATTAAATCAGTTAGAAAATAAGGCTCAATTTTTATGTTATAAAATTGAATTCAATTCCACATGAAAACCCAATAATGGTGTAACGCTAAGGTCATTGAGGTACATGCAAAAAAAGGCCAGGAAACACTGAATGAAGATTTCATGTTCAACCTTAACTCTGCCCTGCGAGGTTTATTAATTACAACATGAGGCCAGATCCTCAGATGGTGTAATTTAGTGTAGCTGCCTGGTTTTTGGTGGAGTGATGGTGCTCTACACTAGCTCAGAATCTGGCCCATAGTCATTGCACATGATCATGTAATATTCCTCAAATAAAACATTTCATTAATCCATTGCCACTGAACACAAGTTCAGTATGGTCAGTGCTGCATAAGCACTTCATAGCAATAGCAGGAATAGAACTCAGATCTCCTTCTCTACAGGCACAGACTCCTCTGCCACTTGAAATGCTTCCTTTAGCAGTAGGAGGCCTATGATACATAGCTGAGTACGTACTCAAACATAGCTGTTCGAATTCCATATAATACCAGGCAGTGTTACAGACGTACACCAAACAGCTCAAAGACAGAAGTGTTTGACTTGTAGTCTGCTTTACAGTATGCAAAGAAAGGTGTCACGACAGTCTTCTCTTGAGGACTTTTACAGAAAGTTGCAAATAATTAAACATAGGAGCGTTAAGAAGATTGGCATTCTTTTATCCCATAGTTTCACTACTGGAGAGTAGCAAAAGAGACTGTTTAGGCAATGCCAGCACGCATAAGGTGAATTTCACGCCCCTTGCAGACAGCCAGCACAAGATGTAGTAGGTCTTAAATGATACATAGGCCTTTGCTAAAAGCCTGATAAATGTCATACTGAGCATGCACTAGTTCTGTAATTCCCGCCCCCCCAAATTCACTAAACTGAGGTCTAGCAATGTGCAAGGAGTTATAATGGAACAGTGGAACTTTAATTTATGAAAAAATAGGTTATTTTCTTCTTACTACTCTCCTTTAATATCATCTCATTCTTCTGTTACTTTCTCCTTCAGCCTGTGCTCTGGCACTCTTTCTGGCTGCCTGAGGAGTTTCCTG
This sequence comes from Gopherus flavomarginatus, assembly GCF_025201925.1. Lineage (NCBI taxonomy): Eukaryota > Metazoa > Chordata > Testudines > Testudinidae > Gopherus > Gopherus flavomarginatus. Next base: position 31,786,780 of record NC_066630.1, read on the forward strand.
GCATGAGGGGTATCCTTGGTGGCACAGAGTCACTGTCTCATCCCCTCATCTCCTCCTTTCATGCCAGTGCATTCCTGAGATAAAGGGGATATGGCCAGGGTGCCTCAGCTCTCCAGCTATCCCCCAGCTGTTCTGGAGCTGTGGGCATAAGTAAAAGCAGTCTTTGAGGAAGTCCCAAGAAGGCTCCACAATGGTGGCACAAAGCACCTTTGCCTCCCCCGCCACAGTGCTGTTCTGAGTATAGTTTTGCCAGACTAGAGAATCTGACCTAATCATTGTAGGAGAAAAATGCTCACTCCAGTGAAGAATGTCTTTAATATGAAAAATGTACCTGTTTTTAAGCAGATCTTTATTAGCTTGAAAGGTTAAAATAGAAGCTGTCACGGAGTCTAGTCTAGGAGACTGATGTATAGAAAAGCATCTATTTATGTATTTATATTCAAGCTCCCATAACAGAGATTGTGTTTGTTGAAACCACCTCCTTCATGTTCTGTGCCAACCAATATTTTGAGAACAGGAGCAGAACAGGAATAGGTTGCTTTTAACCAATGCACATAGACTTTTAACCCTACTCTATATATTACATGATGTATTTTTATATGTGCTCTATTTTTCTTTCTGTAATGACAATATAAGCCTCTTTCAAGTAACTGAAATAAAGTCTCACATCTCTATACTTAACCTATTGAATTATACCTGAACTGAACGCCTACAGAAATTTAGAAAAGATACTACTCTATACTAAGATCTGCAGGATATAAATGTCACTAAATACACATTACAGGATGTTTTATTCTGAATTTCACTACTTCATGGTTGTAACTGCATCTGTAATACAATTGTCAGAAAATGTTTCCTGAGGACAGATTCTAAACTCTGATAAAATACTCCAGCTACAAGGAAGTCAAAAGATCTCACACACTGTGCTATAAAAACCATTTACAAGAGGTAAGATCGAGCTGTGATTAGTTAATATAAGGCCAGCATTTTACTACGCATGTAAAATAGGGCCTAGATCTTCAGCTGATACAAATTCACATTGCACTGTACCATTGACTTCAATATGCCTATTCACACTAGTTAAGGATCTGGCCTTCATGCTGATTAGCCCTTCTTTCGCACTAGCTGATGATTTACATTTAGATTCTGCCACACTTGCTCACACTGAGTTGTAACCTTACTCTGCAGACAATCCCTTTTTTACCCCCTGCAAAGCAACATGAGAAGGGGTGGCCGAACCTGGTCCCTAGTTGTTAGAATATAATGCATTGCCCTTTCATTCATTTTACACAGACTATGGGGGATGGGGAGAGACAGGGGAAGGAGATAGTCTGCAACTGCATTCAATGGGCTGGAGTAATCTGCTAGAGAGGTGGGAGTGGCCATGAATTAAAAAATAATTTGCAATGTGATACAGTAGGAAAAGAAACCAATGAGATTTTGGGCTGTACTGGCGGAGGAATCATGTCAGAGACCAAGAAGTAAAAGTCCCATTCTGCCCCCCTCCCCCGTTTCTCTGACATGACTGCATTGTATTCCGTTCTGGAAATCTCATTACCAGAAGAATATTGACACTTTGGGAGAAGCTCAGAGAAGAGTATTGAAAGTGATTTGAATGGATGGATGAGGAGAGATGGAAAGTGTATAGCTATAAACAGATTGTAATAACTGCACAAGGTGACTAAAACGAAGGGCCTGATTTTCAAAAATCCAGGTATACAATTGCATGTGAAAGAATTTATGCAACTGAGTGCCTGATTTGTCCACCCATCCCTGGTTACTGTGACTGCACATGACTATAGGATATCATTTGCCACACGTGTACCAGATTTGCACTCACAGTAGCATGCACAAGTTAGGTGGACAGCAACTTCTTGAAAAACCAGGCCCATAAGTTAATATTTATGATTTGCTTTGAAAATGTAACAGTCTTGCATATCTCCTTTCAAAATAAACAGAGCAGTACCAATGAGAACTGCACACCAACTAAACTGCTATGATCATATGTTTGACTATTTTAAGAGTACCGTTTTTTGACACATCCATTCTGCCAATAATATGACTTCCTGCCTTCTCCTTTGCATTTCTAATACAGTAGGCCTAGAGAGTAGTATTTTGCCAAAGTAGCATTGGGAGTAATGTAGGTAACATGATCACTATTATCAAAGTAATATTTGTTAGGGAAAGCTCTCTTATAATTTTACTGGGGTGTTTTTTAGGTAATCCAGTATTGAATGGTGAGACACTCACATCTGCTAAAATGTGAACATTTGTTGTTTATTATGAACAGCAGAGTTCAAATGTAGTTACTCTGAAAACTTCAGATAATAAAAAATGAGACCCTCCTCTGATCTGTTAATTATGTGTCACACATTATATCTGAAAATCTGCTACCTAGATTATTGTACTCAGAATCCAGAGCATTGGGTGATGAATACACGTCAGACAGACTTGACAGAGGCTTTGAGAAGCAAACAAAATTTTACTTGGAAAACATTAATAACCTTTTTAACACCTGTTGCTTGATCCTAAAATAAACTTTTAACAGCTTTCACCATTGAAGTCTCTGGGTGTTGCCACAAAAGAACAAAAGAGATAAGCAGAGGATCACAGGGTTTCCTCAGCTGGGAATGTGAGGTTGTCATGGCACTGGTCAAGGATGAAGAGGACTGCAGACCAGATCCCCCGGGGCATAAATTGGCATGGTTCCATTGCACTCCATGTGATAAAGCAGTAAGAATTCCATGGAGCTATGCCTTGCTCCAGAAGAGGATCAGGAGCTATATCCAATTTACACCTGCTGAGGATCTAGCTCTCTGTGCCACTTTCTTTCAATCATTCTGGTGTAGGTTTTGGGGTCTGGTACAACTAATGCTGGAGGGGGTTCCCAGACTGTGTTCCTATCTAGATCTGCCCTGTTCCTTGGTCAGTTTTGGGGGATTACTCTTATAGATACTGCCTGAAGGCAGCATTTCATATCTAAAGCAAAAAGATTAGAAATCACAAGTGATGGTACAAGCAAGCAGAGAATGATGAGTAGAGATCACCTGCTCTGGAGTGGAACTAAGAACTTCCTAGATTTAGAAAAGGGTAACAAGACTTGAGGAGAATCCAAAAGTTCAGATGCAGGACAGTGTTTCTAGAGGGTATTGGGGTGATGTCTCAATAAGAAGGGAAAAAAGATTAAACAAGAGTCTTGCTGTTTAAGAATCACAGGCTATATTACAAAGTCTGACAGAATAATATGCTTCTCTGGAGTAAACAGAATTACATAGCAATAAATACAGGAATCTTACATGGAAAACCCATTGTTTGGATTAAATCTGGGTCTCCAGCCTCCAAGACCAGTGATCTGCTACTAAGATATGAGTGCTCATCCAGCTGCTCAGCCTAGTTATTATTATTAGCCACAATTCCACACATGGAATATGTTGTTGTTATTGTTTTATATAAAGATGGAGAAATGGATGGAAGTCACATGTTAAATTGCTTGTGCAATTCCTGTACTGATGCTTCAATTCTCACTGTCTGCAGTGAAGGAATCTTCTAAATGCAATCAGATGTACCATTCACCCTAGATAATTAACTCAACGACTTATTATTCAGAGATCCACAATCATATCACATAACTGATGCTCTTCTCTTCAGTTCAGTTCAGATATGCTGTAGAAGAATATCTTTTAAAGTCAATCTTACTACAGAAGAATATTCTTTAAGGTAACAGAAGAATCCACCCAAGAAATTTGAGAACCTCCTAATACTTGTGAGTTCTGAGACAATCTCATTGTAATGTAGAACCTATTTTAAAACAAACAAAATTGAACCAGTTCTCCCCACAGAACTAACTCATGATTAATAAATAAATCCCTTGCCATTAATACTTGGTCTCCACAAATCGTTTACTCTGAATCTAGCTTTTACAACTTAGTTGGTAGTTTTGTAATATCCAGAGGGTGGACACGAGATGCAGACATCCCAGATATTATAAATATGATTTCATACCCATTTTGTTTTGTTAAAGGGCTGTATTAACACAAATTCATCTTCCCAGCAGTCCTGCCAGAGAGGTAAGAATCATCCACCCCACTTTACAGATGGAAGACTCACAATCCCACTTCCTAGATCATCAGCTTGCAGAAAGAGAACTCACATTGCCCCAAGTGCATAGATAGCCTGTGTTCCCGCTGCTTCATAGCAAGTTCCATGAGCTAGTGTGGAAAGGACCATAGTCCACTCCTTACCTCTGCCAGCTCTCTCTGGAGTGACTTGTGTCTTGGGGAAGGCTAGGAGGGAAGCAGCTCCTAAGCTCTCCATAATGACAGGAGTGCTATGCCAGAGGCACAGGACGGGAGGGAAGGTTCTTTCAGACCTCCTCTTGTCTTGTACACCTAGGTTATGGAGCTAGTGTGAGCAGCACTGATTTTGTCCTTTCTGGTTGGCTTGACAACTGCAGTTCTACTGAAGTGTTCACAGTCCTTAGGTGTCTCGTGCGGCACAAAGCTGTAATGTTTCGCAGGCACTCAGGATTTGAGCTGGAGACAGAGAAAACCCAGCACTAATCTTGATTATATAAGCAGCCAGGTCAGATAGACCACTCCAGCTTCTGGAAACATTTAAGTTGCAGCATAGACAGTCAGGTTCCGACTGGAGCCTGAGCTCTGGGACCCTCCTCACTTCATAGGATCCCAGAGCCTTTGTTCCAGGCCAAGCCTGAACATCTACACAGAAAGTTTAGAGCCCTGCAGCCTGATCCCCCTGTGTCAGAGTCAGCTGACACAGGGCAGCCATGAGTGTTTAACTGCAATATAGACATACTCTTAGGGTGTGATTAGAATCAATGAGAGTTCTTCCATCGACTACAATGGGTTTTGAATAAGATCCTGTTCATGCTCAGAGGCTTAACACAGGTATTAGCATAGTCACTTGCATACTATCATCTTATTAACATAGTTTTCAATGATTGTAATGTGGGACCTGTCCCTACAGAGCCCACCAACCAAGTGCCTTGAAGTATCTGAAAAATGTAACTAATTATGCATAACTTATCTTACTGAGTTATTGCTTCAAACACAGGAAATGGAAACTAGGACAACATGGCAAATGAATTCCATGCCAATGCAGGAGAACAGAAAGTTTAAAAAAAAAAAAAAAACAGTTTGCCAGGCATGTTATTTTGTTAGTCCAATCATTTAGAGGGTTAAACTTAAAAAAATTGCACTTTTGTACAATATATTTATCTACAAAACAATAGATTTAAGACAGAGACATAGGGGAAAATATTTCTTCTTATCCCCTCCCCTATGGGTGTATTTACTTTGTGCATTTCACAGCAGTGTGTGTGTAGACAGTTTCACTGCTGCCCCTGTATATTCAATCTGTTCCCCTTTGGTTTGGGTGGGTCTCCCCTTCATTAAAAGCCACGGAAAAGATTAAAACCTTGTTGTAAAATATTGGCAGGGTACTCAGTGGGTGAAGCAGTACCTAAAACCTACAGGTAACTCTTGAAATTGACTAGATTGCAAGTTGATTGCATTCCTTTAACATAATAAACTATAAAACACAATAGCATCTGCAGGAAGTCTGCAGATTGCTTTGTATACGTCTATATTAATATTTGATACCACTGTCATCTCTGTCTATTCTTAGCCACCTTGTTATCTTGCACCGTCTGAAAGGAGCAGTTTAGCAATAGGCTACATCATGAGTGTGTGTGAAAATCATGCTTCAGCTAGAAGTGTTGTATCCAGATGCAGATGAGTCACTTGACCTTGACCCTCCCTTAAGTGTGCAGTGTCACTGCGTGGATTCATTAGAATATGGATCTTTTCCCTGGCTGCAGATAGGAGAGAGAGAACTTGAAAGAGGTAGTGGAACAAGAATAAATCAACCAATATTTTCTCTAGGCAGACTTGTCTACCTTGAATATAATGAATAAGTATGTGGATTTTTTTTTAAAAGGAGCTAATGACTCCAAATATGTTGTTTTGAGATAACAGAGTAGGACTCAGCATGACAGTGTGAGACAGATGACATGAAGAGATGAATTGTCAAAATAACTGAGACATGGAACTGTGTGCTCAGAAACATTCCAGGTATTTGCTTCTTAGTTTCCCTGCCCTGCACGTATCACCCATGCAGTGTTTTAAAAATTTACCTCTAAGTGACTACACTTAATTGAATGTGATGAAAGAGAGAGAACAAGAGCGAATTGCAGAGATGTAATAAATAATGTGCTAGGTTATCTGCAGATACTTGGACACAGCAAATGGCCCTGCTTGGAAGTAATCTATATTACTTTTGAATAGTTTGGTACAAATCATATGTTTTCCCCTTTTCTCTTGCAGCGCCAGTGATGTGAAATGTGGAGTTGTCAGTGATCACGCTGGATGAATTAAACCAATAAAGTTAAAACAATATTTAGGGCTGAGGCACAAACTAGTTGTGCTTGGGTGTTGTAGCATGGTATCCTTCTCCAAAGCCTCTCATAAGAGTGGGCAACATCACATTTAGTAAAGAGTGCTGTACTTTATAATGCTGTAGGACAGGGGTAGGCAAACATTGGGGTTGCAAAACTATATGGAGGGCCAGGTAGTGAAGGTTGTGCATCCTGAAACAGCCTGGCCCCTGCCCCCTATCCGACCCCTCCCACTTCCTGCCCCCCTCAGAACCACCAACCCATCCATTCCCCGCCGCTCATTGTCCCCTGACTGCCCCCTCCTGGGACTCCCCACCCCTAACAGCCCCCATCCAACCCCCCTGTTCCCAGTCCCCTGACTGCTCCAAACCCTATCCACACCGCTGCCCCCTGACAGGCCCACCGGGACCCCACGCCTATCCAACTCTCCTCCGTTCCCCATCCCCTGACCACCACCCAGAACCTCTGGCCCATCCAACTGCCCCCTGCTCCCTGTTGTCTAATTGCCCCCTGGAACCTGCGCCCCTTATCCAACCCCCCCGACCCCCTTACCATGCTGCTCAAAGCAGCATGTCTTGCCAGCTGCACTGTTCGGCCAGAGCCAGACACGCTGCTGCGCTACTTGGCAGAAGCCCGCAACCCCGCCTCCCAGAGCGCTGCCTGTGCAGTGGCATGGCTGTGGGGAAGGACCGGGCAGGATGGTCCCACGGGCCGGATGGGGCCCACTGGCCATAGTTTGCCCACCTCTGCTCTAGGATAAATTGTGTACAAAAGATCTGTGCCTGTTCACATACTTGCATAGTGGAAAACACGCTTTCTCAGTGGAACATAACATTGTCCAGTGATATATGATCCTACACTAAGTCATCAGGTGTACTGCACTGACATCTTAAGTTCTGATCCTACTATGCACACCACACAGGTGGACCTATTGGATTCTCCATGGAGTTCACCAGAGAGGTAGTTGCCTGGAGCTCATTGCAGGACCAGAGCCCAAGTCCTTTGAGGACTCTTCAGTGATTTATTACTACAAGATTTAAAAAAATAAAAATAAAAAAAAATAGACCCTGATTACCCCACCCTAAAAAACACACTAACGGGGATACATAGACCAAGATCTATAACATATTTACACACGCACGCACACACACCCCCTCAGGCGTGAATTTCCAGCCTATTTACAAAATGGAAAGTGGTAAAAATGTGGTGATTAGGAATAGGGCAGTATCCCTTTAAGTAGTTTGTGTGACATCTAATGGCACTCAATGTTATATAGAAGCTGCCAGAACCCATCCAGAGTAGCAGCATGTACATGTGGTTAGATCTTGCATGTTGAGTATACTCTGAAAAAAACAATCATTTGGAACTGACCATGCCTGAATGGTTCATTCCCATCATTGTTGTGGAAAGAACAAAAGACAGCAACCTATGCTGAGGACGGATGGGACTGCAGAAGTCTAGGGAAAGTAAAGATGAAAAGGAAACTGCAGCCTGCAGCCACTGAGACTATAAGTAAACTGCTCATTTGGGAAGGGAAAAAGAAGTTTAAAATATCTGTCTGTTGAAAATTGACTTGTTTGACCACTTAGTAGCAGCTTGGGTCAGCTATATAAAGAAACTGGAATAGCACCTAATTGCTAATGGTATAAACAATGAGAAAGTGTGGTTGTTCTGCTAAGTGTAAAGTGGGGATGTGGGGGGGAAACGTAGAGTCTGCTGCGCAGTTTAACAGCTCCTATTAAACCCAGAGACAGAACGTTTGCTGAGATTGAGGATATTCTATAAAATCCCCAAATTCACTGGTGACTGTTAAGAGTTTCTCCTTCTATAAACGGACTCAAAAAGAAAATGAAATAATTTCTGAATAGGTGGCTGGATTACAGAAATTAACAGAGCAATGCCAGTTTGGAGAGAGATTAAAGGAGGCATTAAGGGATCAATTAGTGCATGGGTAGGCAAAATGAAGCAATCCAAAAGCGGTTATTGACTGAGGCTGACTTGACCCTATTCCTATACATTACAATAAAGTTACATGCCTGAAGAGAAACCAGGAGAGAAGAAGCATGATTTGCAACATCTGCCATGCCTCTATATGGCATGTTCCAAACTCACTATTGGCTGGTGACAGCACACGGATTAGGATTTCAGTATGGCTTGATCTGGAACTGATCTTTCACTGAGTTTTGAATAACTTAATGGCAGGGGTCAAGAGTGGCCTGAAGCTCATCTTCATATCACTCTTGATCCTTTGCCACACATTATTCCAAATTCAAGGGCATAAAAAGGGTATTTTTGTAAAGCACCTAAAGAATACAGAAATGAGACCTGCATCAACATAATTTTTCATTAGTGCAATTCATGCTTACAGCAGGGCTAATGATGTAATTTAGACACTTTGTAACTCCAGAGTGTCTTTACAGTGGATTGATTTGTTTTAAAAAACTCTAGGGTAAAAACTTGTTACCTAAATGTTAAGCTTACTGTGATTTAATATTTAGGACAGTAGTTTTCATCCACTGAACTCAAAGCACTTTACAAAAGGAAGGAGGGAAGGTACTTCTGCCTCCTTTTTACAGATAGAGAAGCTGAGGCACAGAAAGGGGAAGTAAACTTGACCAAGGTCACACAGTGAGTCACTGGCAGAGCTTAGAATACAAACCCAGGTTTCCCCATCTAGACAGCCATGATGCCTCCAAAGAGAAATTTTTTGGGACAGAATTTCAGAGCTAGTTTTCACTAGCACTTCCAGAATTTGAGCTGGTTTTCACTAACACTGCTGCAATTGATGCAGCAGGGGTCCATTTAACAGGTCTAATGAAGACCCACTAAATCGATGGCAGAGCACTCTCTGATCGACCCTGGTACTCCACCTCTCCGAGAAAAGTAAGGGAAGTCGACTGGAGAGCATCTCCCATTGATACAGCGCAGTGAAGACACTGGGGGAAAGTCAACCTAAGCTACATTGACTCCAGCTACGTTATTCACATAGCTAGAGTAGTGTAACTTAGGTCGACTTAACCCGGTAGTGAAGACAAGCCCTTTATAATGGAAGAGACAATGCTACCTTAAATGCAACTGCACAATTGGCACCATCCCACTACTGCAGACAGAGGTCAGTAAAAGCTTGGTTCACATGATACATGTTTCCCTTAATCTTTCATTTAAGATTCTGCTCACTTTGATGACTGATGTCTAGTTTTTGTGAAGATCTCAGAGATAGAAGTTGTACAATCCTATTCCAGCCTGGGATGAGCAAACTTGCTTAGCTTCCTTTAGCACCTACTGAAACATTGTAGGTTGACTAGCTTGACTTGAACTCTAAAGATACTGAGTGTGTCTTCCATTAAATAGACTGAAAAAGGGAGCAAAAGGAGGGAGAAGGAAAAATAGTCCAATGAAAAATAAATCCATTCTATAGTTTGACTATTGAGCACCTACTTGTGCCAGCCCTGCTTTATAGAATGGTTCTTCTATCCTGAATGCACATCGCGCCCTTTTCTACAGAAAGGGATATAGCGCTTTGAAAGTAATCTTTCTTGGAAAAATATGGGTTAGATTATAGGAGTGAGACCCCACAAATTATCACAAGGTTTACGTGCTTAAAGATTATTTGCAGAAACTTACAAAAGCTTTGAGCAGGGGATTGGACTAGATGACCTCCTGAGGTCTCTTCCAACTCTATGATTCTATGAAAAGAAAGACAACTACAATGGGATGCTGATCATGATCTGGCATAATTCAAGGGGAAAAAAACCCAAACCAACCAACCTCGGGTTCCAAATGTTTTTTTTTTCTGTGCACCTACATCTGCATACACCCTTCTAGTAAGTGGGTGCAAATTGGATAGAGAGTGTGTGTGTGTGTGTTTTAGAACCAACTATACCCAATATGCATATACCCAATATCCATGCATATGTGTGGCAAGCATGCTTTTAGATACAGCACCCAACTACCTCCAGGTCAATTTTTTTAAATTGAAAACCTGCTCCTCAGTGTAAAAACTTGAACAACTCCCATTTCAGTTAATTTCATGTTGACAAGGGTCTATTCAGAGGTACAAAGTCACATTCTAGCTTCTCCACTATCTCTATAGCAGGGCTCCGACATCATTATTCTGTCTCCCTAAGGTGGCTTTTCCAGGAATGACATTAAGATATGGCAGCATCCACTCATTTTTCAGGCTCTGCAATTTGCTCAGGAATTTCTAGGTATTTCATGCTGGCTCACTGTCGGTTCTTATAATGCTGAAGAAAACTGAAGATGAACTAAAATGATCTCTCCAAGAATTGGTATGCAAAACAAAACTTTTAGATCACTATTAGTGAATCAGAATATTTCAATTCCCATTATTTCAAAATGAATAATTTAATGTTCACTCCTTTTAAATTTACCACTTTTAAATTAAAAACTCATTAAAATGTTTCAGTAACAGTTAATATTAGCATACCAATAAGACATACCAAGTGGGCATTACCAGGAGATAATTGACCTGATCTGTAAATTGGTGCCCTTGACTTTACTTCTGGATGTCAATCAATTACAGTCGTCAATCATCCTCAAGAAGTGCCTGCCTCAGCAGGTCTTATTACTTAATCACATAACTGTTGAGCTAATACCATTTAAAAAAACTCTGCTAGGAATTCCCATTCATTATCACATCAAAATTAACAAGATTTTGAAGCACATACTATATTATTAATAACATAATACTCTGCCAAATGGAAAACATCAAAATAGATTTTTAAACATCTGTTTTTTTTAATTAGCAATTCTTAAGGATGATCAAATGATTGAGATACAGGTTTTAGATTGGGTTCATGGAGAGGATGTGATCAAGTTAGGAAGTCATGGTGAGACTAAGATGTCACTGTACAGAAAATAAGCTACTCTAAGAGTCAGGACGTCAGTTGGTGTATATTGCTACGGCTCCACTGAAATCAACTGAGCGATACCAGTTTACACCAGGTGAGAATCTGTGGAGTATACATTGAATGACAGTCTTCTGCCTAAAGGACATGTTTCTCTTAATCTTTAGGGGAGTAAAGGTTTTCAGGAAAGAACACAGATAAGTCTATTTGAGTTAATGACTTGCAAAATCTTACTCATATGAGCAGTCCCCTTGAATTAAATGGGACTACTCCTGTGAGTAAAGACAAGCAGGATCAGTCCCTTTGTGTGCAGAAGGATAATAAAAGGAAAACCTCTTTCAAGAAAGTGAAAAGTGGACATGCAAACTCAGGAAAGTTAATCTGAATTAATTTGCTTTTAATTCACATTTTTAGTTAATTAAACTCATTAAGCTGCTGTGTGAATACACTCATTAAGAATTAATGTATCCCTGTGTAGGCAAGCCCAAGATGAGTTTGGAGTCTTGGGCCTCAACCCTGCAAGCACTTATCCATGTGCCTAACTTCACACACAGATATGAATAAAATTATGGGACTGCACATGTGCATAAAATTAAGCACATGCATAAAGTGTTTGCAAGATCAGGGTCCTAAGTTTTCATTCTGGATTTACTGGAGCAAATGTACCATCTTTAGTATTAAATATGGGGAAAATCAGCCAGATGCTTGGTTTTACTGAAGAACAGAAAAAACCTGCATTTTTGGAAGGCAACATATATAACTGTTAGACGCTCATTGAGGAAGAAGTAGAGAAAACATTGTTAATGATAACTGCCTGGACTGCATACAAAATCAAGATAGGAGTCCACATGTTTCGTAACAAAGAATACGTGGCACCTTAAATATAAGATTAACAATTACAATGATCTGTACATTTGGCTGTCCCAAGAACCCTAACAGACACAGCCAGAAGAGACAATTAGTAACATTCTGGCACCAGGGTTCTCATGTACTTAATACAATCTGGCACTGTGTATAAACTCACATCACAGCACTTGCTTTAAAGCCTTCTAGTGCAGAAACATGGTTGAAAATGTGAAGAGACAGAAATGAGAGCAGTTAGAACATGCCTAGGGAATAGAGACAGGTATGCCTATTGGCACAAAAATACATCCGAAATTCTGAGTGAAGGTTTCAAGAGTAACATCTACAGCAGATTTTGCTGTATTCACTCAGATGCACTTTTGAGGAAATGCTGTGGATAGCAAGGGGATCTGGAGGATAATAAATTCAAGATTGTTTAGATCACAAGTCATCCTGCTGTTACAAGATTTATACTCAAGAACCCATACCAGACCATATTTTAATCCACATTTTCTCCTTAAATCTTCTAAAATAGAAGGTATCTATCTTCTTACCCAAATCAATAGATTGAACTAATATTTTCACACTGGCACAGGCCATCTTTGGCAGCACCAAAAAACCAGAATCCAAATTACCTTTATGTGCAGCTGCTGGAAATGACAAGACTACTCAGAGATAATTAGCAATTAGTTAAACACCACATGTTAAAAGCCCCTTAAAATTTTTTCTTCCTGATTCCAGCTGGTAATAGCCAAGCTTAAACATTTAATTTAAGAGAAATGCAAACAGGAAAGAATAGAAACTTGCCCCCTGAATATATTTAATTAATTTTGAAAATTAATTTAATAATTGGAGATATACCAATCTCCTAGAATTGGAAGGGACCTTGAAAGGTCATTGAGTCCAGCCCCCTGCTTTCACTAACAGGACCAATTTTTGCCCCAGATCCCCAAGTGGCCCTCTCAAGGATTGAACTCACAACCCTGGGTTTAGCAAGCCAATGCTCAGACCACTGACCTATCCCTCCCCCCATCTGGAATAACTCAGTAAGAGTTTATTTATATATAACTCCTTATATGCGACTAGATGAAGAAAGGAATACTAGTGCTAATAAGTAGTATTTAGGGCCCAAGCCTGCTAGCTATTGCTACAGGATGCAGAGCTTGCTAGCCCCACTGATGTCCATAGTATGGGGCCCCCAAGATATTACCTTTCAAAGGATCTTTACAAAAGTAATGGATATTCACAACATCCATGTGCTAAGTATCATTAAAGCCATTTTACAGGTGAGAAAAATGGAGGGATAGAGTTAAAGGGCTGAGTCACTGGAACAGCTGGGACTCTGCCACAGAATCCCTGACAGCCCATCCCCGCTTGATTAGAAGACCATACTTATTTCATAGAACCTTTGTTTTATCTTAAGGTTCCCAAGATTTTTGAAGGTGTGGACCATATGTTAATGGAGAGGGATTGCCAGTGGGAGGTGATCTGTCTAAGACAATCATGTCACATTGTTGTGTCAACTACAAAAAAAAATATATTAGAAAAGTATTCTTCTTTTATTGCAACTTACAGCTGGAAACGAGAGCCAGCACCCTGGGACCACTGGTGCATGCTCTGCAGATCACTAATGGCTCATAGACTATAATTGGAGAAACTTTCTTTTAGAAAATGCCGTGATGAAGAGTCCACTGTGAAGGTGTGTGCATTCACCGTGCAGCAAGGCCCTTATTGAAGAAGGGGGAAGAGCAAACAGGAACTGGGCAGAGATAGTAGGAAATGTCAGCCCAACTTCCTTAACAAGGTGGCCTGGAAAGAAGGGGAAGGATGCAACAGTGTGAATGCTCGGTGGTTGCGGCTGCTGCAAGGGTCCAAGAGATTGAGCACCAGCTCTGGACTGGGGAACAGATCCAAAGAGCAGTTAAGTGTCAGAACTAGAGCGGAAAGGAGATCCTGGATTAGTGACTGAACAGGGCAGATGCACAGTGTCCTTTGTGTCTGATGTGGGTGGGCAGGTGACGTTGGACTGTATGTTGCTGCAGCCTCTGGAGAGAAAGCAGGGAGCAGGACTGCTGGAACCCACTGCTGAGGGGTTGACCCAAGGGCAGTTGGACACTAATGCAATGTAGATGCAGACTCAGCACAATGAGTTCACACCATAGACTGGAGCTGGGGCAGTTTGGATTCAGATTTAGCTGGTGGCTAATCAAGGTGACAGTTAATGGTATTGATGTGACTCCTGGGTCAATTCTGGCCTCAGAGGCAGAAGGTGAGGTGTCCACTAAAGGCCGGGGGGTTTGAAACACACTACTAGCTAGGGCAGTGCTCACCTTACATCACTGAGATTACATTGAGATTTAGCTAGGGAAAGAGAAGCAAAAAGTTCCTTGAAGTCCTGGCATGAAGTAAGCTTCAGAGAGTTCCAACAGGTTACATTCATTTGCTTATATTATATAAGGTACCAACCACAGTTACACAATCTAGTGTCGTTTCCAAAGTAATTCTGTTTCACAATTATAAACTTGAATTTCTTCTCAGATGAAACATGTTAAATATTTGCCAATGCAAGAGTGCTTTGTACAAGACGATAGCTGCCCTTGCTATTAAAAAGTATAAAGGTAAGACCATTCATTACAGTATAATGACCTTGCAGTTCCATTATTAATTTTTTTCTACAAAGTATGTTTGGAAACACTGTCACATGAATGATACGGGTCAATTTCTGGATTATTCTGTATGAGTGATGGGTCAAACCTCAAAAATGGTTCAGAGATTTGGATGTGCATCCAGAAATTCATATGCTCATTTGAGCTATATGTGAATAACCAAATCCTATTTAGTCTGCAAAGCTCAACTGGAAATCTCACAAGTAGTAGTTTTCATGAGGTTTCCAGTAATTCCAGCTTTCGGCTGGGTTATTGACCCACTATTCTGGCAGTCCTCTGTTATTTGAGTAGAAATCAGAGTCGCATGCTCAGAAATATGTAGTATTTAACACAGAGTTAAAGTATTTTGACACAAAATTTTGGTTCAAGATGTGTGTTCCCCTCCCCCCATCTGAACAGATTTCACCAGTTGCATTCACTGCATATAACAGATTAGAAGCCCCCGAGGGATGGGAGAATTTGGATCCACATCTGAACTTTACAGTTTAGGCCTATCTCTATGAAAGGGCAGAGCAGAATTCACTTCAAAAATCCTTGAATTAGGGGAAAGTTTGGATTCTGATCTGAACTTCATGGATCTGATCCATCTTACTTGTTAAGTCATCTGATCTCATCCTGGATAAGAGGCAGCAATTCTCTGTCAACAAACTTGTGACATTGGGCAAACCTGTTTGACAAGCAAGCTTGTTTAAACAACAGAAAAAGGTTGCCAAGCTCATGAGTCATGGAACATTTTAACCAAAATCAATGAAGAAGGTGTGTAGCTAATATTACCAGTGAGAATTAAAAGGAGAAACTAAAGAACTGGCGGTAAAAAGAAATGAAAAAAAATCAAGATATAGGGTCAGATCTTGCAGTGTGTGTTTGCAATGCCCACGTCCAGTGCCAAACAAGTCTATAGAACCCCCAGGCATCGAAAAAGCCTAAGTGGTGGAAACAAAGATGGGAATGAAAAAAATCTTTAAACAAGTAGTAGACTTCCTGACTAAGCATACGGATGTGTGGAGGACAACTGATTCAAAGTAGAGCCAACGCTGCTGGAAATGCCACACGAAGTCCTAGGAGTGATGAAATCAGTGCTGAAAAGGATAAACAGGGAGATTTGGTGGTGGAATCCTCAAGTGGCTTTGGCTAGAGCAGGAATGAGATGAGACACATGGAAGCAAAAAGAGGAGGACAAAATAAGCATTGCAACAGCTAAAAATTTGGCCTGTGAAGGGCTATATGACAGAGGAGGAGGAGATGAGGGAGAAAAGACCATCCACAAACTCAGTAAGGTGAGAAAGAATGTAACAAGGGATGTGAACAAGTTTGCATATATTAGAAATGAACACAGTATATTGCAAGCAAATGGTGAATAAATCAACAAAGTCTGGAGTGATTATTTTGAAAGAGTAATGAATGAGAACCCAAGGGACGAACTGAGAACACGTAAGCCAAATTGGGGTGTGATAGATTGCAAACAGGAGGAAGAGGATGTGGAGGCACTTAGGAAAATGGGAAAGAACAAAGCACCCGGCCCTGATGAAGTGCAGTGGATGTGCTGAAGCCATTGGGAAGGGAAGGCACTGAAGTATTTTACAAGTGTGTTCAACGATATTCTTAAGAAAGAGAAAATGCCGGATGTTGTAAAAATGTGTGGTGCCCATTTTTAAACATAAAGGAGATATTACACTGTGCTAATTATTACCCAAATAAGCTGACCTGCTATGAAGTTATGGGAGAAGATTACTGAAAAGTGTCTGCATGGAACAGTTAAAATTTAGGAGGGTCAATATGGATATATGCCAGGAAGGAGTACAGTTGATGCCATATTTGGTCTCTGAACCCTTATAGAGAAGTTTAGAGAAAAGAGACAGCATCTGGGTCTTTGTGTACTTGGAGAAGGCATACAGTAGTGTACAAGGAGAATTAGTTGGTGGAGTTTGTGATGGATGTATCCTTCTGGAACACTTCTCCATCTTATCCAACACATGCATGGAGTGGTTACCAAAGTCAAAAACCAAATGGGGCTATAGTAGAGAATATCCAGTAAACATTGGCCTGGATCTGGGGTCAGCATTGAGCCTTTTTTGTTTTCTGTTGCCATGGCTTGGAGTATGCTGTTTGCTGATGACTTAATGATATATGCAGAAGATTGTACAAATCTGAAAACTGACTTAGAACAGTGGAAACAGATTTGAGCATGCAGGACTTAGGGTAAATGTTGATAGACCGAGGCTTTTTAACTGAGGGAGAAGGACCCACCAAAAATGATATTACAGGCCATGAGCTTAGGAGAGTGAAATAATTTAAAGTACCTAGGATCAATTGTTGCTGACAATGGTGCCCTCCTGAGTGAGCCCTGGTCTCCTCCCAAAGCTGCTTGGTGCAAATAGCGGAGCTGACCCCATTTCTCTGTGATAAAAGGATGCCATTGAAGTTAAAAGGTAGGGGGTATAAAACTAATTCGACCCATTCTAATATATGGAACAGAGATTTGGCCAATCACAAGAAAATAAATCAGTACACTCTCCACCATGAAAATGAAGATGTTGAGATGATCAAATGTTGGACACTCCACGATAGGAAATAAAATGAGGTGAGGGGCCTTGTGTGGGTTGCTCCAACTGAAGACAAGTAAGGGAGGCTAGGGTATATTGGTATGGACTTGTCCAGCAGACACCCAAGAATTATATCAGTAGGATGGCCCTTGCAATGATCAAAGATGATCAAAAGGGAGGCCAAAGACTCAACATGTGGACTGGATATCAGCAGACCTCAGAGAGACCACTTTGCACAGTTGCCAGGCACACAATCAAAAGTTTTGGAAGGAGGATATAAAAGTTATCAATCCCAAATAGGGAAGTGACAAAAAGAAGATACAACTCAAGTGTTGAACACACAAGCTTTGAGCATGCTTGCACTCACTATGTGTTTGCTTTCCATCAACATTCATGTGATCCAATTTCACTGGCACAAAAAATGTTCGTAGGGAACAAAATTCAAAGTCACCTTCACCAGTATTCACTTTAAACAAATTTTATAACATACATGAGCATGTGTGCTGAAACTCCATGTGCACTCATCCAGAGAGGGAACACAACCAAGAACATGTGCTTTTGCTAATCCACCACAACTAACCGCCATGGCTCATCAAGCAAAAACTAATATTGAATGTTTGCCTAACTACTGGCCACCATGCCACAGAATTAAAATACAAAAATCACTGGATACACACAAAGAAATATATTCATTGAGAAAAATAAGAGGCTAAATGCACTGGGCAAGTTGTTCATTGTGAATGATTCTCTCAGTTCTAGTCACAGCATCTTAGAGCAGCAGCATGCTAAGCGAAAGACTTAGCTGAACTTAAATACCATCATACATCAATTTGCCATCTTCTGGAAATTCAGACTTCTGTATGGAATTTAGAAATAATTCCTAGTAGCACTAAAGATATGCATCCCGTGTTCTTCCTAACCATGTCTCCTATCCTGAATCATCCTGGGCAGCTTGTCATAAACAGATAGCTAAGGGTTAATGTTCTTTTACCTGTAAAGGGTTAGCACAGGGAACCAAACACCTGACCAGAGGACCAATCAGGAAACAAGACTTTTTCAAATCTGGGTGGAGGGAAGTTTTGGGTGTGAGTCCTTTGTTCTTGGTCTGTTCTTTTCTCGGCTCTGAGAGTGATCTTTCTATCTCCTGGCTTTCTAATCTTCTGTTTCCAAGTTGTAAGTACAAGGATAGTAAGACAATAGGTTTATATTGTTTTCTTTTGTATTTACATGTGTGTAGTTGCTGGAATGTTTTAAATTGTATTCTTTTTGGATATGGCTGTTTATTCATTTTTCTTTTAAGCAATTGACCCTGTATATTGTCACCTTGATACAGAGACCCTTTTATGTCCTTTTTCATTCTTTTTATATAAAGCTTTCTTTTTAAGAACGGTTGGAGTTTTTCTTTAGTGGGGACTCCAGGGAATTGAGTCTGCAGCTCACCAGGGAATTGGTGGGAGGAAGAAGTCAGGGGGAAAATCTCTTTGTGTTAGATTTACTAAGCCTGACTTTGCATACCCTCTGGGTGAGGGGGAAGAGAGATTAGATCTCTCGGTACTTGTGTTTCCAGGACTGGAAGCAGGGAATCTCCTAGGGTCGTCCAGGGAGGGGAGCCTGGGAGGAAGTAACAAGGAAACAGGAAAAGGGTTATTTCCCTTTGTTGTAAGACTCAAGGCATCTGAGTCTGGGGGTCCCCCAGGGAAGGTTTTGGGGAAACCACAGTGAGCTAGGCACTGTATAATTCCTAGCTGGTGGCAGCAATACCAGGTCCAAGTTGGTAACTAAGCTTGGAGGTTTTCATGCTAACACCCATATTTTGGACGCTAAGGTCCAGATCTGGGAAGAAATGTTATGACACAGCTGTCTTCAGCTGAAGCAGTAGCTGTTTAAACTTGCTACCAGTCATCAGACAAGTTAATGAGACTCGCATGGCAATATGGAGAAAAGTACGTCTTAGAGCTGTTCAAAATATGTGCCTTCAGATCTTTCTTCAAAATCCTGCTGAAACGTTCAACAGCACCACTTGCCCAGGTATTTTTAGACTCAAAGAAGGATGGAAATTAATAACTATAATTTGTGGTCAATCCTCCTATAATCTATTTTGAACAAAGCTGCCAATCTCTTCACTTTTCTCTACGACTTAAGCACTGATTAAAAGGGCAAATGTCTCACTATTTTTAGTCCGGTTCATTAGCTAATAGAAGTCATCTAACCTGGATCAAACGCCAAACTTAGTTCCAGCCATAAATTTGACTCTGACATGTGTTGATAGGTTAGAATTGAAAAAATGTAGGCAATGTGACACCTCTAGGCCTCAGCAAATACCAGTCCATCAAACCAAGTCACTGGAACGATACATAGTTCTCACCTTGGCAAGATGTCTTTCATGAACTACTTCTTTCATTCTTAATTTGTTAGTGGATAAGCATAATAATTAGCAACACTGTATGTTAGTAGGTTTACATACACACAGAATGATACATATGAACACAATATTTTATCAATTACATAATATAGTCAATGTATAAATAGCATGAGTCAGATTCTCAGACGGTATAAATTAACATAGCCCATTAACTTTGATGGAACTGTGCCAATTTCCAGCAGCTGAGAATCATGATATGTAATTATAGGGACACCAAAAGTAAACTAGAAATAACTCCAAAGTAAATTGGAAGTAACTCCCTTGAAGTCAGTGGAGTCACTCCAACATAAAACTTTTAAAAATGAGATCAGAATCAGATGCATAATAAAATGGCATCCGATATTCACATAACACTTCTCATCGCAGTGGAAAATATTATAAACTTTACATATCCAGAAATCACCACTGAAATGCAGCCACTTCTGGGGTGGAACATGGCAGTTGTTCAACAGAGCAGAGGAACACTATACATTAACTGACATGAGATTATCAGCTACTTCATAGTTTGACTTCTGAATCTTATTTGTTAACAAAACAAAACATACCACACACCTTCCCAGAATGAGCTGTTGGATTTGCTCTTATACAGAATGTGAAAGCCAGACAGAGCATATTTCCTTCACAGACCCAATAATGAGCAGTTCAGGAGCCGCTTATGATGTCAATCGCATGTGATCCTATGCAATCCACACAGCTGACCTCATTAAGGGCCCAATTCTGGACCCATTGGAAGTCAATGACAAACTTTCTATTGACTTCCATGGAATCAAGACTGGGTTCAAACAAGCCTAAAGTTAGTGACACTCCATCTGGAGACCCAGTAATGGGCCCAAACGCTCCTAAGTCAGCCATGAGAGCAATTTTCTTCATGCCAAATAGCGATCTGTTAAAATTGTCTGTCCACTTCACTGGATTTCTTGATGTGCTTCTTTTGCATATACCTGTGGGTAGCCTGCAATTAAGGGGCATGGTCTCAGCAAAAATGGGTGGGGCTTCAGCAAAAGTGAGTGAGGCCTCAGCAAATGCCCCTGTGCCCTAGGGTACCATCAATACTTGCAGGAAGATGAGCAATGGTGGTTACTGTAATAGATTTATTTCATTCATATTCAATTAAATCTAAACTGTGTGTGTCATGGTTGTGATCTCATGGAGCACACATGCCTTGCTGCTGATGCTCTCTCTCCAGGTACTGGAGGAAGAACGGATAAGATCATTTAAGGTGGCTGTGGTTACATAGACCTGATACAAGGTTAACTACTGTGAATAGTGAACTGGAGGTTCCTCTGGAAGTGTCAGAATGACTGGTGCAACTAATGAGACAAAATATGCCAGCACTGTTCAGAAATACTGCATACTAAAACCCACCACCACCACAGAGGTGCAAAGTTACAGCTAAAACACTCAACTCTTTCAGAGCTCCAATACACCCTGAATGTTGTCCTTTGATTTTTTTTCCCTTTCCTTGAAATCAACATTATTTCCCATCTAATGGTTCAAAACCTCAAAACAATAGTATGCTACACTTCATTGACACAAATGTAGCAGAATAACACCCTGTTGCAGAACTATATTACACAGTCTATATGATTTTGCTATTTGATACAGCAATTCTCCACATGTCACACTGCACAACTGGACCTGCCCTGCTCTTTAAGGACTTTTGCACTTTGAGTCATGACATGTGCTCTGTGCCATTCTGTCTCTTCCAGCTGCTCTCTCATTTGAGATGGGTGACCAGAGGCAGAGTAACAGAGCATGAGATGCACACACACAAGGTCAGATGATTGGATTAAAAAGAATAAGCCAGTTCTCATGCCTACATTCCCATGGCCCCACCAAAGTGTAAGGAAGCAAAGTACAATGCAAGAGTACTCAACTCAATTCTCTGGACAAATCAGAGCCTCCTCTAGAGGCAGCAGAAACAGCAGAAAAGAAATGTAAAAGATCTTTGACCAGTGACTTCTGTCTAGTTGTGGTCTCTGGTACAGCATGCGTGGTTTCTGGCTCAGAGAGGTAATGAACGTATGTACTGCAATGTGTTCAATGTGCACAGTGCTGAAAGATTAGAGAGTGAAGTATGGCATGGGACATGTCAATATGGATCTGGAATGATCAAAGGAGGTTGTCCATTGTGGGTATGAGATTGGGTTGGGTTAAAGGAAAAGGAAAAAATGTGAAGTGCTTCTTAATGCGTTTTCTCTGTATTCTCTTCTAGGATCACTGTAAATGGACAAACATCTTCCCCCAATACCTTATTTCCTCCATGCAGCTCCCCCAGTAAATATTTTAAAGTTGTGTTTGAAGGATACAATTTAAGAAAAATAACCTGTTTGTTGCACAAATCATAACACTTGTTTTTTTTTTTATTAGCCAGAAGGGGAGTTCCAGGTACAGTATGTCTGATTTGGATAGTTATCTGCCACAAACCTTTTATTCAGGAAATTAATGGAGGGTTTCTCTTTTTCAAAAAGGGTGATTTACTTACTCTCTTTCCTTGCCAGGTCTCTCTCTTTTTTTTAATATTTTGATTGTACATGTTATGTAGGGCATGCTCATTTTTCTTCTGCCTCTTCCTCTCTTTTCAGTTATGAATCCCTTCAATGAATAATGAGCAGCTGGCAACTTTTATGCTTAAAGAAGAAGAGTCAATGAATTCTAGGCCCCAAAATGGAAGTTCTCTTTTCCCTCATAAAAATGTATAACATTTTTATGAATTGGGCACACAGTGATCTAGCATTAAATTACTCCTGGTTTTTTCCAGTGTGCTCTCATAATTCATGTTCTGGGAGGTGGGGTGCATAAGTTACAATGTTATAAATTCACCCCACTTACTAACTAAAAAGCCTACTATCCAAAAATAGAACAAAGGGGGAAATCATGGTCAATAGGAACTGAACCAGCTTGATTGTCCAGTAGCAATTAATTTGATTGCAATGTAGGTGACTTGGGACCAGATCTTCATGTGGGATGAAATGATATAGCTCCATCGTTGAAGATGATTTGGGTTTTTGAACCTGGGTGTCCTAATCCTCCTGCTGCAAAATATGGATAGCTATTATTGATTCCACAGGAATTAGATCATCTGGAGGAAAGAACAGGGCCTATGGTCCAGCTTTCTTGCTGTCTGGATCAGCCGGGATTGGAAGTGCTGTGGAGGCATTTCAGTTAAGGGACAGGAAATGCTTCCCATCTTTCAACTGCAAATGCTCTGGCTTATTCAGGAATGGCGTTGATAAGCTCAGAAGTCGGTGCTCTGTGGCTGGAAGGATGGCTGCCCCAGTTCAGGTTTCAGAGAAAGTCAAACTATGGGATCCTTAGGGCCCAGGGACAAAGCGGCTCCTGAGGGACATGTCTCCAGGGACCTCCTAATGAGCCTGTATTTTTATTGAAATTCAGAATGAAGATAAGAGGCAAAAACAGAGAAAATCAAAGCATTTACAAATGAAATAAGACAGACATTTCACACTAGATATTTTTTAACACTAAAAAATACATCTATAAATAAAGGAAGTAAAACCAGATATCACACGTCAGTCCATTCTGGAACAAGTTGGCTGCAATGCAAGTTTTGGCCAAAGAGTGCGTGCTGAGCACTGCTTGTGGATGGACACTGAACTGAATTGGTGGGTCAAAGAAAGTTCAGCTGTGCCTTCATTTGGCTAAGTATCTTAAAAATAGTAAAATAAAAGAGCAATATTTATCAAGTGGCCTACCTGGAAGTGCTCTGGGAATTGCACAACAGCACAACAACGTTATAAAAATTAGACATGGAGCCAGGAAAATACCTTCTTAAAGCACGTGAGAGGAAAAAACCAAAACCCTTATGTTGCAAACTCATCTCCTTGGGTGGACCCTGCTCCCATATGAGACTCCTACAGACGTCAATTGGGCTTTTTTGCATGCAACGTGGCCAAATGAAGTGGCTCCAGCATGACTCAGTAAAAGGAGAGGAGGGAAGATAATTCATAAGGGGAGAAGAGTCACAAAAAGCTTGTTTTGGGGAAGCTTTTGAAAGCGTGGAGACAGAGAGAAATGTATGAGCCGTTGAAAGAACACTATTGAAGTCAATCGGAGCTATGACAGTTTATACCAGCGGTGGAGCTGCCCCTAAATCCACCAGCTGGGATAGAAACCAAACTCTGAGAAACAGAACTCTGTGCAGTTGTAACTCACTGGTCACTATGTATTGTGTGGTCACCTCTGTGCCTGAGCCACAAAGGAGACAAGTTCGTTACAGGCCTCATCTGTGGAACTTGGCTGTTTACCTCCAGCTGTAGAGACTCGTGCATCTAGGCCTGGAGGGCCCTGGTTCAGCGCCAGTGCTGCCTAAGATGGAGGCTATCACAGAAGATCAGTACAAGAGAGTTTATAAGGAACATGATTCTGGGATCTGCTGCTGCCCATTATGGGATTCTGAAGGATAAAGCCGAAGCATTCATCATGAATCGAGGGTAAGGCAACACAAACCTGTGATGCGGAGAATTAATTCCAATGGTCACATATCACTGCAGGGAGGCATACATTACACCTCCCTGCATCACAATGGGCATTCACTCCGAGGGAGAATAATGGCTATTCCACTGTTGCTTCTATTTGCATTTTCCACCAGCAGTTGTAGCTTCCACATCCACTGAAAGCTCCATAGGAATTCCATGGCCTTGATCCAAAGCCCGTTGAAGTCAATGGAAAGACTCCCCTTGACTTCAAATGGGCTTAGGCCTCATGTGCGGGAGCCCCTGTTGAGATACAATGGATCAGGGCATAATATGGCTACTTCCTTTCCTAGCCAGCAGAACCCACTAAGCTCCCAGTATAGTTAATGGAGGCTGTGGCTTTTTTACTACTGCAAACTCCATTCCTGGCACATCATGTGTCTTTGGAGCCTCTCTTAGGGTCTACATTGAAGGAAGCCAACACAGAGCTGGAGTCCACCTATCACCAAGATTTGAACATGTTTCAAAGCTTAATATTTCCTTTTCTCTAACCCTTTCATAGCTACCTAGCCCATTTGCAAACAATGCACTCAGACAAATGGGAGAAGGGCCTGGAAGCCAGGGGGAGGAGGGAAAAACCAGGCTTCCCCTGCTGCATGGATTGAAATCATATGAAAATAGGAGATTGATCAATGCTGTCCAGAGGTGCATTAACTAACGCATCTTTGAGGGATCACAGAGGACAGAAGATGCTCTGTAGCGAACAGAAGTTTGGCATTTCCACTGCTTACACTTCCATAGCAGGCTGACTGGAGCATGTGAATGGGGAGCCTCTTTACATGTCTGGCCTAGACCCTGTTGAGCTACTGGGGCTGGTGTTTCTCATGGATCTCCAGCCTCTAGAGCTTTTGCTGACCACATAGCCTATTAACATTGCACCCCCACAGGCCCTGTACAATTGAGGAGAAGTTGGCCAATATTTAATCCTTGGTGATGTTTGGCTACATCACAGTTTCTTCTCTGCCTATCCTTGAATGTGGGTGCATATGGGGCCTTAATAATTGATTAATGCTCTGCACTAAATAAAAAGAGAATGAAAGTCTACAATTACTGGGGGATTGACACGTGGCGATTGCTGCATCGGCGGTTGATTTAGTGGGTCTACTTAAGACCTGCTAAATGGACAGCTGATTGCTCTCCCCTTGACTCCTGTACTCCACCTGAATGAGAAGCACAAGGGGAGTCGATAGGTGAGCATCTCCCATTGATGTAGCATAGTGTGGACCCTGCGGTAAGTAGATCTAAGTACGTCAACTTCAGCTACATTATTCACGTAGCTGAAGTTGCGTAACTTAGATCCATCTCCCCGTGTAGTGTAGACAAGGCCTTGTGAAAACAAAAAGGTGACAAAAAAGGGAGGGCTTGAGGCACGCCACTGCTCCAACTTCAAGTGTTCAGAAAAATCATGATTCCCCTCAAAAGTACTGAGACTGACTTTAAAAACATGAGATTTTTTAAATATAAGCACTGAATTGTTTTATTTGCCTTCTGATTTTTCAATGAAAGGTTCATGTTTTCAAGCTTCCCCCTCACTCAGTCCGTAACCATGAGGAAACTTACTGTATTTTTAGAAATTAAAGCCAAGAGTCTCACAAAGTCACATGACTCTAGGAGCTGGGGCTTCAAGAAAAACACCAAACATGGCAGGACTCGCTGACAGATTGCAAATGTTGGTAAACAGTGGATTGTTTCCTGTTGTGCCATGGTGCAAGCACACAAACATCCCCCTCTCACTATAAAGTAGTTACTTTTTCTCTGTTTTTCATCCTTTTCTCTTGGTCTCTTCTTCTGGAGGGGTGGTAATGTGGTCACTGCTGGGTAAATGACTCACTGTCCAGGGAACTGGATACCACCACTCATACATGATAGTGTCCCCAACAACTTCAATCAACCTGGAAGAAGATTAAACCAATCACAGTGAATCAATATATCTAGTTCCATTAATACTGCACTATACTTTTTCCATTTAAATCACATTTCTGTCATAAACCTCCACTCACACTTATGATAAAAACAGTCAATGTATGCAGCACTCATCAGCTTTGTTTGGAACCCCCTCCTTCTTCTCTCCTTCTCCCAGACTCTTTTTGTTTCTACGATCCTCACTTGTTGTGTCATGTCTGACTTAAACATCGTAGTATCTACAGGGCCAGGGCCTTGATTCTATGAAGCACTTACATCACATTTGGGCACTTAACACCAAAAGTGCTGTCTCCTTGCCAGAGACGCAGTCCTCTCACCCTTCACTTTAACACCTCCTCAACCAAACCCAACACAGAGCCCAACTGTCTCATCGAAATGAGCAGGGCAGACTGGAGGAGTAAATCCTCCTCAGGATGAACAAAAGTGGCACCATATGACCCACAGTGAAGAGGCCTTTGCCTTTGAAGATCAAACTCAAGGTAGGTTTACACTGTTCACAGGTAGCGATTGCAGCTTGCTTTAATTAAGCTAGCTCGGGTACTGATATTCAGTATGGGTTGTACAAGCCTGCCCAGATTACTCAAGCAGCTGAAGTCCAGGCTGCTGCAGCTTCACTACTCTGGTTAGCCGAGCTGTTGTAGAGTGGAGGGCCCTACATTGCAAATGCCCTTGTGAATCTCAACACCACGTGAGGATCTCAGATCTGTGACACTGAGGCCTGAGTGAGGCTACTGCTTGGAAGGCCATCGATCTTTTGTAGCGACTACAGCTGTTAATATTTGGATGAACAAGCTCCGTTCCTCTTCACCGTGACCAGTGGGGCCTCAAAACTAAAGCACTTATCCATGCTGCTAAACTGCAGTAGCAAATGGTTCCAGTTCTGATGTTTAATGTTCCAGGGACAGCAGTAGGCAGCTTTTTTTGTTTTCAACTCTTTTAGCACTCTGTTTCGCCTAAAGCAAAAACCGGTTTCAAGCAGTCTCACTCGACCAGTGCCTTCCCCTTGCCTCAGCTAACACCATATTAAAGATGTTGCAACTGAAGTTGATGCTACAGGGCTAGAGAATTTATTTCAGATGGTGACAATTTTTTTTAATCCATACTTTTATATAAAAGATTATTTGCTCACTTTTGGTTTACAACCCAATTTCAAAGCTAGTGAGGAGCAGAGAGACTGGTGCACTTGATTGAGACATCACCATAACATGACATTTTACAAAGAATATCAATATGCCTCCTTAAAGAGACACTGGCCATATTAGTTTAAGTGGCTGGGTTTGCTGAGATTTCTTTAAGGTTGACTTACTTAAATGTCAGATGCCATTAGCTCTGGAAGTTCAAAGAGTCTACCACTGTGAGCATCTTGTGCAGCAAAGGCTGAAAGGGTCACAGGTAAGCACAGCCAGGGTAAAATATTGCCTAGGATACATTTTCTACACAGCTGAATACAGAGATTGAAGCTGAACTCTGCATCTTCAGATACAGTATTTGAGTTAATGTCATATCAAGCACTACAGCAGATCTCTGAACTTGTAACTTGCAGTTTCTGGCTTCCTATTTGAATCTTTTCTACTCTCCTCTCCTAGATTTGGGGGGACAGGTGGGGGAAACATTTGCATTAAAAGTTCAAAACGTGTGTGTGTCTTTGAGGATAAGGAAAGTGAACTATCGATTAGCAATTGACAAATGCAATAGAAATTTTATATGGGTTGAGAGAGACCCATACATAATTTATAACTGTGCCAAATATGAGTGACAGCAAACAGCAGGAGGTTTCAGCACAATATTGATTACTTTAAAAAACTGAGAAAGGCACCGTGCTGAGGTCTGGGAGGATAAAGAGGAAAGGGAACCAGCAGAGAAAACGGGAGCAAAGCCATTAAGGACGTCTTGCTACCAGACACTGCCAGACTAGGAAGTTGAAGAGACAGTCAGGTGGCAAGCACTGCTCTCTCCTTTCCAATCAATAACACCATGTCAAAACATAAAATGCATGCTTTTGCTCTTAAGCAGAATGTGTCTAAGATTTTTAAAAGCATCGATTCAAGATGGATCAATGAAAATCTAGACATATTTTCCTGTGCAAAAAGGGGGTAATAACACTTTGTAGATAATCACACAACAGAAAAGACTTCCAATGCTGGTTTATAAATGTCCTGTTTATATTACAATCTTTTTGTCAGTAAAGGTTAAGAATAGAAGGTCAAGGAGTCTTGCATGGTTTCAGGGATGTAAGGGTGGGACTGCACTATTTTATTAATTTTTTCAAAGATGAAGAAGGGTGGAATTACAGCCTGAAGAGTAGCAGCTTTGTAATTCACTTCTGCCTAATACTGCCTCAGCTTCATGTCCAAAGACTTTAATAGCTTCTCCTCTGGACTTTTTAGCAGGTTAAGGACATGGATTCAGGAACAGTACTTAGTTGGGACACCATGAATAGGCCATTTAGTTTGTCCCTGCTTAGTTTCTATGACTGTGAAGTGTTGGGTTCCTTCAGTGAGAGTTCAGCTGTTTGGCCTTGCCTAAACAAACACTTAGTTCACAGGAAACAGGGGTGTAAATGTACCTTGCCGTAGCCCGCTACACACTACATCTCAGGATGGACCCTGCTGTCGCACACCAAAAGTTCCTGAACTTGCTTTGATCAATCCCACTGCCCTTAGAAGGAAGCCATCAGCAGGTTCCTTCTAGTCTTTCCTCAGGTTTCTCATTTAGCACCATCCCACTGCTGCCTGTTCTGAAGCAAGGCAACAATTTTATAAACAGTGTTTAGCCCAGGGGTCCCCTCTCTGAATCATCTGGAATGAAATTTGGTTTTTAGTTTATTACCACACTGAAGTGAGACATTAAAAAGAGGCCAAAACCTACTAATTTACTTGAACAAAACACTCACGAGAAGCCCAGATTCAGGTCAGTGACTGAATGGCAATTCCCACCCTGGATTTTTAATAGATGGGCTTATTTTTAACCCAGCTTAAAAAAAAAAATAGACCCCACTTTAATGCTATCTTCCTCCACAAAAGATACTGTGCCCAGCTGGCAGAGGAAGGGGAGGGAGAGTAGTCCAATGCCTCCTTATGCAGCGGCATAAATCCAAATTGCTAAAATAATTTTAGAAACAACTTCAGCATAACATCAAAGCGCTTTCCCCCCCTATTCAAAGGTGCCATTATTCCATAACAATGTAATGCTTCACTGTCCTGAGCATTTTCATGGCCCTGAAGTTCTAAAACAGTGATGCAATAAACCTTCGTCATCAATAAAATATATCCCCTTTCATGAACTCCTGCTGTTTCCCTCCTCATTGGTAAAAACTGAAAAGCCTCCCAAAATAATTATTTTGCTGCACACTGTTTTTCATTTTTGATAGAAATCTTAACAGCAGACTTCTCTAAATGCAAATCTAAGGAAAGCCATGTCATTATTTCCACTGACCTGAGTAATTAGGTATAAACCAGAACCCCCTGCTTCCTGATTGGTGAAATGTACTGCATAAAGCTGACTCTTATGAGGTTTTCCCCTCAAGCAGCCAAACAACACAGGCCACAGGGACATGAGCAAGAGAAGAGCATTTATGAAAGGAAGCAGCACAGTCTAGTGGATTGAAGTCAGAGCTGAATTGTATTCCAGCCTTTGACATGGCAATTCGGGTGACCTTTCTGGGCTAGATTCACTCTTGCTGGTACAAGCTGGTGTGGTTTACAGCAGCTTGTCTCCGGCACCCCACAGGGTCAGGCTAGAGAAGGGCAAGTGGTCTTTTCATTACATATTCTCAGGGTTTCCACTGAGTGGGAAGCAGCTTTACAACCCACTGGGAAGTTCATAGGACTCTGTACTGTGGAGGCAAAGTGTGCAACTCCAGCCACCCTATTCATTGGGGCTGTTAGACTCCTGCTGAATATGGGCTGAATTCAGCCTCTGTGGCTCAGTTTACCCATCTGCATAATGGGAATGCTACTTACCTATTTCCTCCACAGGGCTGTTGTGAGGACTAGTGAGACGGTATACGTATAATGCTTTCAACACGCCTGGTGCTTGTAATTCACAGTTACTAAGCAGGGATAGCATGGGCAGTGCCGGCTCTCGCATCCCTTCAAGCCTGACTAGGAGGGCCATGGAGTGGCAGGGTTGCTCCATGGTCATTCACCACTTGGCCTAACACTGCCTCCTGTGACTATCATAAACTGGTGCCGATTCGGATGGTGGCTGAACTGGTCTGAAAATACAAGTCATTTTTTCACCGTACACGATAAAGCCATTAGGTTGCACTGACTGAGCTGGACCTCATGTGAAACCATGCTGTTGGAGGGGGAAGGCACTGCATCCCGTCACTGTAACCCTGAGGAAGCCAGCCCTCAGCAATGCCACCAAGAATGGCCTTTAATATCTCAGAGTTTTATGTTAATGAGTTTGAAAAATTTTTTTTTAAATGTGGATACAAATGTTCATTTAAAGAAGATGATCAGAGACAACTGTATGGGATGGTTGAGATTGGACTTCCATGGCTTCCTATTTGCTGGAGGTGTGCCCTAATTTAAGGATTTAGTACACTGCTGCTTTCATGGCATTTCTTTGCTGTTTGGAGCCAGATTCTGCCCCTGTGCTCCATTCACACTGTTTGGGCAGCACAAAAGGGACTAAAAATTGCCCCACAGGAGTAGCTGGCAATTCCACTACACAAGGCAGATCCCCAGGGGTGAAAGCCAGTGTAGGCTCTATGCCATTCCCTTCTGGCCCCCAGGAACCAGGCAGGTTGATGGCCAGAGGTAATTGTGCTCTGCCAATCCTGGTCCAACTAAGCAATCTTTAGGAAGCTGTTACTTCTGGTGTGCAGCCCTGGGACTGATGTAACTGGTGCTGCGGGGTGACCTGGCCCCCAGCTGCTCCCCACAACTAGGAGAGAGATGTTCATGATGTGTTATACCTCTGTCCTCCTCAGATTCACCCAATGGGCCTCTAACACGGAGTCGCTAGATTAGAAGTGCCAATGTGTAAAATACAAGGGGTGCAATACTTTTTCATTCATTAATATTTATAGTTTGCCACATGCACAGACCCCACATGGCTTTCTAAAGCAGTACTCAGCTGTATTGCATGGTGATTTACTATATATGTGCTGCATTATAAGCAGTGACACAGATGTTATACTGAACAGCTTTGCAAATTAGCACAGGAGTTAAAAATAGGAACAAAAATATATGACACCGCATTCCAGAAGCGAGCCAGCCCACAAGTGTCCTAAAATACCTGTATCCCTCAGGGTGCCTCAGGCAGCCGCTCTAAAGCATCGTCGTTCCTGGAATTACTGCTCTGGAAGGCAGAGGTCTGTGATTCTGGGAAGGATGGAAAAACCATGTCATCACCAGAGCAGGAGGTAGGTTGTACTGTGTGCAGCAAAATATCAACCCCTCCAACTGCAGCAAATTCAGAGAGTATTTGAATCTGTCTTGCCTTGGAGAGGGAACTGTGGTAAAAATCTGC
The DNA here is from genome assembly GCF_025201925.1 of Gopherus flavomarginatus. Lineage (NCBI taxonomy): Eukaryota > Metazoa > Chordata > Testudines > Testudinidae > Gopherus > Gopherus flavomarginatus. Next base: position 31,818,434 of record NC_066630.1, read on the forward strand.
CTGGGGATTGGTCCTGCTTTGAGCAGGGGGTTGGACTAGATGACCTCCTGAGGTCCCTTCCAACGCTGATATTCTATGATTCTAAAATCTGATTAAAATAAATTCCTATCTTAGTTTAAAAGTTTCCCTGAAGTGTCAGAGTCAGATGTGTACTGGGAAATATGGGGCCACTATAGGAATCTCAAAATACACCCCCAAAGTGGAGTGAGGGGGAACCAACTGATTGCACTGCAGATTAAAATGAAGAATTAGTGTTCCTTGCAGGCTTCAATGTTTATTCCAATGATAGGCCGAATCCTCAGTTCTGGCTGAGAAATGCTTGACCCTGCTCAGGAGAGGGTATGTACAGCATTGGCTCTAAGCCACTTTTTTATTTCCCTAGGTGGGGGGAATCCAGTCCAGCCTTTTGGTGCTATTTAGAGCAACCTGGGGGACATTTTAAATAATGCAGATTTGAGTATGGCCCCAAGAAGTGTTCCATCAGTTTGAACATCCTGGCTATGCCCTCTTTTCCCCCAAGCAGTACTGCAGGGACAGAGTGGCTGATGGCTGTAGTAAGTGCTTCACAAGTCCCCATCTCCGAGAATTTACACCAGAAGCTTCAGTCAGTGCAGAGGAAGACATTGCATTTGCTTAAACACATAAGCTATGCCAAGCACATTACATCTAGGCTCAGCATGGTGCTTGAACCTGCTGTTTGCTTCGGAGTGTAATTCAAGGTAATGACTTTAATCTGTATAACCTTACATGGTCCCTCTTGGCTGTCTAAAGCTGAGATCAGCACCCTCCTCGCTGTTGAGATCAGCTAAGGAGTTAGCAATTGAGTATCTCAACTCTGGCAGCAGGGTATTTTTGATGGAGGGAATGAAATCCCTTTGTGGGCCCGTCAGAGTCGCTGGCTGTTGAACTTTAGGTGACTCAGGCTTGCTCCTTCACACTGATGCTCACCAGACAGAGTGTGTTGGGAGGTGAAGAACCACTGCTTGGGCAGTAGGGTGGGATGTGGGGTTGAGTTGCCTTTTCTTGTGGTTACCACAAAGGAGTTTGTGGATTGCCTGTTGTCAATATCCTATATGTATTTATTATTGAAATTATGTTTTTAAAGGCATACAGGCCCCCAGTGGCTTGAACAGTGAGCCCATGCTAATACTCAGTAATACATCTGTTGGGTAATTGGGTAATCTGAAATGCTTTTAATTTTTCAGAATGCTTGTTTATCTAATTATACATAGTGCTTGGACAACTGCTGTGCTAGCAACTCAGACTCAAAACAAACAGATGAGGTAGGTAAATATTCTTCTCTGTTTCACAGATGGGGAATGGAGGTAAAGTGACTTGATCAAGTCAACAGCATCATCACATGAGGGTAGGGCACTGGACTAGAAGTCAGGAGATCTGGGTTTTACACTTAGCTTACCCAAGTACCTGCTGGTATGACAGTGGGTGGGCAGTTCATCTCTGTGCCACTGATTCCCCTCCCACCCTTGGTCTGTTTCCTCCATTTTGGAAAACACTTGTCAGGACATGGATTCTCTTATTCGATGTGCCCTTACCGCAACAGGGCCCTGAACCTAGTTATGTATTCTGGGCACTATTGTAACAAACACTGCCAGCCTCTGTGATTGAATTTAAATATTCCTGGCACTAGATCATATCTCTTCTGCTCTTTAGAATTTTGTCAAAGACTAATGCTAGTGGTAAAGCTATTGAATATGCTATTTATTCCTCAAATGAGAAACAGGAGCGTCACAAATGGAACACATTGCATTTGGCAATCTACTTCTCCTCTATCTTTTTAACAACGACTTAAGAAGATCGTTAATGTATCAGAACCAAACAGACGTTCTACTTGTGTCTGTAATCAGTTGTAAACAGATCTGACAATACTATATTTTTGATTCTTTCTTTCCCTTCATGCTATTTTGCACTTGGGATATCTGATTATTGTGGGTGGATTTAGCTATTCCCTCCCAATAGTACCTATCATAGGTTGTACTGCTATGATTTTAGATCACTCTTAAAAGAGGAGTCTTAGGGGGGAAAAAATCTATTCTGGAAATAGTATCACAGCAGAGTTGACCATAAGCAGTCCCAGAATTATTCGGTTGGTTATTTAATTAGCTCAGCCAAAGGTTGCAGAGTGCACAGAAATCTATCAGGGGAGCTACAGTAATATTTGGAGGTCATTTATTTTACTGCTTTGTCATTAAAATTTTATGTACTCTTTCAATTGATAGGAGCAATATATAACATTTCTGAAAATATAGAAGGAAAAACAAAAAAATAATATACACAAAATTAACCCCTATCTCTAATGCTCCTAGCACTGTACATGTTCTGCAATAGCATCATCTAACAGTATCCTAGGTCTGGTGTACAGACTACACCTCAATGAATCATGACAAAGTACTTAGATCTAGATATATTTCCTCTATTTATCCCAGTTGGAAAATCTAAATAGAGCTGTTTGAAAGACAGTGAATATATCACGGTTTAATGTATGAAAGACACATTCTTTGTACTTCAAGAGTTTGTCTGACATGCATCTGGTCATTGAGACAAACGACTGAGGTGAACCAAGCGAACGCATGTGTGTCTCTGAAAGTGTGTTGCAGCCAACTTTAGCCTGAAGTCTCTGTCCTCTTGAACACCCACCAGCATGTATAGCCAGTCCTGGCACTTTGTCTAAAATATATAAGTTACTATATTTTGATCGGAGATGGACATGAGACAGGTATTATACCAACTATTCAGATATATAGCTGCTAATCTAGGGTCTGATCCAGGCAAAGACTCATGGACTTCAGGGGGACTTGGATCAGATCTCTGCTTAGGGGTCCTATAAAAGGTAGCCAGCCAGTGAGACAGGGGCATAGACAGCTGCAGCGACACAGGAGCCAGCAAACAGAGCTGTAAACAGGGGAGTTTCAGTGGGAGTTTGCAAGGGGAGTTTTCCAGGGAGACTAAGAGCTAGGCAAAGGAATAGACAGGCTAGTGAAGGGAGTGAGTGGTGGTCTGCTTGGTGTTCTGGTGCCTATTGGGGTTTTGTTTTGCTGTGGGTGGTAGTGGTTTGGTTTGTGGGAAGGCTATGACCGATACAGAGGCAGCAGTGGAAGACACAATGAAGATGACTGGATGTGGAAGCTACGGCATGTACATGATCCTGGAGGGGGTACCTGATAAGAGTTTCGTCTGCATGAAGTGCCGCCTGATAGAGCTAATGGAAGAAAAGATCTGAGGACTGGAGATGCAGGTGGAAACTCTGGTTGAGTTTAGAAGGGGGTTTGAGCAGATGGAGCAAAGACATGAGTAGGCTGAAGGGATAAGCTCAGACTTGCAGATGGAAGCAGGACCAAAGAACTCTGAGGGGAGACTGCTGGGTGAGGAAAGTGGACAGTGGAAGCATATGACTAAGAGAACCAGGCAGAGGAAAAGATGGGCTTGTGAAGGAGAAATGGAGCTCAGGAACAGGTTTGCGGAGTTGGAAAATGAAGAAGGGGCACAGCAGGTGGTCGCTGAAGGTGAGAGGGCAAGGAAGAAGAGAAGAGCAGCTAGTCCTATAGGAAGAGGGGAAGAGTCAATGGAGATAACACCACCAAATATGAGCCCCAGGAGGATACGGGATGGTTGCAGAGGATTGCAAGGGACAATAGGAATTGAGAGGACTTGCAGCCAGAGGGAACAGGGGATAGACCAGAGAATTGCACCATCACCAGAAAAAGGCAGGTCTATGTGATTGGAGACTCCTTACTGAGAAGAATAGACAGGACTGTAACTAGAGCTGATCCAGAGAACAGAAGGGTGTGCTGTCTGCCAGGTGCTGAGATACGGGATGTTGACCTGAGGCTGTAAAGGATCCTAATGGGAGCGGGAAAGAATCCGCTGATTGTCCTTCATGTGGGAACAAATGATTCAGCTAGATTCTCATCGGAACGTATCAAGGGAGACTATGCCACGCTGGGGAAGATGCTTAAGGAAATCGAGGCTCAGGTGATCTTCAGTGGGATTCTGTCTGTTCCTAGAGAAGGGCAACAAAGATGTGACAAGATTATGGCGATCAACAGATGCCTCAGGCAGTGGTGTTATAAGGAGGGCTTTGGGATGTATTCATGGACAGAGGACTGTTCTCTTGGGATGGATGTCTCCTGAGTAAGGAGGGAAATGAACTTCTGGGATGGAAGGTGGCACAACTGATTAAGAGAGCTTTAAACTAGGAATCTGGGGGAGATGGTTGGGAGATGTCCAGGTAATCTCCACACTGGAATTTAACATTGAGAGAGAAGAAAACAAAGTAAGAAAGGATACAGCCACGGGTAGGAAAATGGACCTAAGGAGGAAGGGTAGTGTAGATACCAATCTAATAGGTGATACTGGTGGTAGAATGTCTGTACCTAATCGGGTAAAGAATGTCAGTGAGGCCAAACAGCAAAAATTAAGATGTTTGTACACTAATGTGAGGAGCCTAGGTAACAAAATGGAGGAACTAGAGCTACTGGTGCAGGAAGTGAAACCAGATATTATAGGGATAACAGAAACATGGTGGAATAGTAGTCATGACTAGAGTATAGGTATTGAAGGCTATGTGCTGTTTAGGAAAGACAAAAATAAAGGCAAAGGTGGTGGGGTAGCATTTTATATCAATGATGAGGTAGACTGTAAAGAAATAAGAAGCGATGGAATGGATGACAGCGTCTGTCTGGGAAAAAATCACACTGGGAAAGAAAGCTACTAGAGCCTCCCCTGAGATAGTGCTTGGGGTGTGCTACAGACCGCCGGGATCTGATTTGGATATGGATAAAGACCTCTTTAATGTTGTTAATGAAGTAAACACTAATGGTAATTGTGTGATCATGGGAGACTTTAACTTCCCAGATAAAGACTGGAGGACAAGTGCTAGTAATAATAATAGGGCTCAGATTTTCCTGAATGCGATAGCTGATGGATTCCTTCACCAAGTAGTTGAAGAACCAACAAGAGGGGATGCCATTTTAGATTTGGTTTTGGTGAGTAGTGAGGACCTCATAGAAGAAATGGTTGTAGGGGACAACCTTGGTTCGAGTGATCATGAGCTAATTCAGTTCAAACTAGATGGAAGGATAAACAAAAATAGATCTGAGACTAGGGTTTTTGATTTCAAAGGGCTAACTTTAAAGAATTAAGGAAATTAATTAGGGAAGTGGATTGGAATGAAGAACTTGTGGATCTAAAGGCAGAGGAGGCCTGGAATTACTTCAAGTCAAAGTTGCAGAAACTATCAGAAGCCTGCATCCCAAGAAAAGGGGAAAAAAATCACAGGCAGGAGTTGTAGACCAAGCTGGATGAACAAGCATCTCAGAGAGGTGATTAAGAAAAAGCAGAAAGCCTACAAGGAGTGGAAGATGGGAGGGATCAGCAAGGAAAGCTACCTTATTGAGGTCAGAACATGTAGGGATAAAGTGAGAAAAGCCAAAAGCCATGTAGAGTTGGACCTTGCAAAGGGAATTAAAACCAATAGTAAAATGTCCTATAGCCATATAAATAAGAAGAAAACAAAGAAAGAAGAAGTGGGACTGCTAAACACTGAGGATGGAGTAGAGGTTAAGGATAATCTAGGCATGGCCCAATATCTAAACAAATACTTTGCCTCAGTCTTTAATGAGGCTAATGAAGAGCTTAGGGATAATGGTACGATGACAAATGGGAATGAAGATATGGAGGTCGATATTACCACATCCGAGGTAGAAGCCAAACTCGAACAGTTTAATGGGACTAAATCGGGGGGCCCAGATAATCTTCATTCAAGAATATTAAAGGAACTGGCACAAGAAATTGCAAGCCCATTAGCAAGAATTTTTAATGATTCAGTAAACTCATGGGTTTACAAAAGGTAGATCGTGCCAAACCAACCTGATCTCCTTCTTTGAGAAGGTAATATATCTTTTAGACAAAGGAAACGTAGTGGATCTAATTTACCTCCATTTCAGTGAAAAGTGCAAGGTCATGCATTTAGGGATTAATAACAAGAATTTTGGTTATAAATTGGAGATGCATCTGTTGGAAGTAACAGAGGAGGAGAAAGAAATTGGAGTATTGGTTGATCACATCATGACTATAAGCCGCCAATGTGATATGGCTGTTAAAAAAGCTAACGCGGTCTTGGGATGCATCAGGTGAGGTATTTCCAGTAAAGATAAGGAGGTGTTAGTACCATTATATAAGGAGCTGGCGAGACCTCATCTGGAATATTGTGTGAAGTTCTGGTCTCCCATGTTTAAGAAGGATGAATTCAAACTGGAACAGGTGCAGAGAAGGGCAACTAGGATGGTCCAAGGAATGGAAAACCCATCTTATGAAAGGGGACTGAAAGAGCTCCTTTGTTTAGCCTAACCAAAAGAAGGCAGAGGGGAGATATGATTGCTCTTTATAAATATATCAGAGGGATAAATATCAGGGAGGAAGAAGAATTATTTAAGCTTAGTACGAATGTGTTAAGAACAAATGGATATAAACTGGACACAAGAACAAATGGATATAAACTGGACACTAGGAAGTTTAGACTTGAAATTAGACAAAGGTTTCTAACCATTAGAGGAGTGAACTTCTGGAGCAGCCTTCCAAGGGGAGTAGTGGGGGCAAAAGACATATCTGGCTTCAAGACTAAGCTTGATAAGTTTATGGAGGGGATGGTATGATGAATTAATTGCCAAAATCAGGCTATCCTATCTTTGATTATTAAGCAGGTAAATATGCTCAATGGTCTGTGATGGGATGTTAGATGGGGTGGGATCTGACTTACTACAGAGAATTCTTTCCTGGGTGCTGGCTGGTGAGTCTTGTCCACATGCTCAGGGTTTAACTGATCACCATATTTGGAGTTGGGAAGGAATTTTCCTCCAGGGCAGATTGGCAGAGGCCCTCGAGGTTTTTCGCTTTCCTCTGCAGCATGGCGCATGGGTCACTTGCTGGAGGATTCTCTGCACCTTGAGGTCTTTAAACCACTATTTGAGGACTTCAGTAACTCAGCCATAGGTTAGGGATTTGTTACAGGAGTGGATGGCTGAGATTCTGTGGCCTGAGTTATGCAGGAGGTCAGACTAGATGATCATAATGGTCCCTTCTGACCTTTGAGTCTATGGCTTGCTTGGGGGAAACAATCTCAGTAAAGAGAATGGAAGACATGAACTATCACCTTGTCCATCAGAACCACTTTATTTTCAGTTGGTTGACTGCAATAGCCTTTGGAGATGTTAGCACACTGTTTAGCTCCGTGGTATTTAAATATTTGTGATTTTTCTTTTAAAAAAGTTACTCAAGAGCAAAGAACACGTATAAGGCAGTTAACAAGATGCACCAGAACGGACAAATAAGAATTCATTTTTTGGTTACAATTGTTGCGTTAGCAGCAGAAGAAAGAATGGTCAGGTGATAGCCTGAGATATTGGGCAACTGTATTACATTCCCTGCTCTGCCACAGATTTCCCATGTGACCTTGAGGAAGTGACTTAAGCCCAGATCCACTTACCTTTGTGTTTAACATCCTCACTTCCACTGAAATCAACCTTTGTGAATCTGGGGCTTAGGCTTTCAGCATCACTTCCCCACCTGTAAAATGAGGATAGTAGCACGTCCCTACCTCACAGGGGTTTTATGAAGATAACTACATTGAAGAATGCGAGATGCTTAGATACAGCAGTAATGGGAGGTATGTAAGTAGTTATGATAGATAGCAGAACACATTCCAACAATTCTGTGGACACTACACAGCACCTATGCTGGTTTACACCAGTTGAGGATATGTCCCACAGCGTCTTTGTTAGTGCAATAACTCACATACTCTTTAGGAAACCTGACAATAGGTTTGAGGAATAAAGAGAACTACTTTTTTTGTGCAGGCATTCCCCCACATAGCAAGTGCCTGCAAATCAGGTGAAAATAACTGACAGAAAATACAAAGTTTAAAACTCAGAATGCCATTGCCCAAAAGATACAGCAGAAGGCCCTGGGTACATTGATGATAGTGCTCAAAGAAGGCAAAAAATAGAGAGCTGTAGGAAAAAAAGGGACAGGACCGCATTTAAGTTTAATTTTTCTTGTGTCTTGATGCAATCTCATAAGGTTCAGTCAATTCACTGCAATATTCCTTATCTGACCTGCAGGACTTGAGGCACTGCAATCATACAGTTTCTTGTTAAAAGTTTCCTGTGACTATAACTTACCTAACCATTCCCTTGATTTTAAGTACTAATATCCACTTCTTGCAATAAAGGAGATATTTACTAGTGAAAATGTTGGCATAAGAAACAAACGTATACAGGAAGAGAAACATCTTGCTTCCATGTACCTATGTGTTCTTGCATATGCACTCATTTATCTATTTCTAACCATTTAGAATTGTAAGTACAAACTTCTGTCTTTGTCTAGTTGGAGGGACTGGTTTATCTCTGATCCTGACCCTTTAATTTGTCATTTAGCCAGAATCCCCTCAGTGAGAATGTTTCTGGCACTCCAAGGCTGCAGTTAACTTAATAAGGAATGTAAGCACAGTTAGATAAATTAATTTCAAGGTCAAGCACACTGACAATGGAAAATGGATGCAAGTGGCAGGTAATAGAAGAAAATTCTTGTGCATACTGATATACTGTTAAAGGCAGATGTTACTAGATAATTTAATCTGAAATGTAACTGATGTTTTGGGTTGACCTTTTCCATTAAAAGAACTGTAGTAGATGCAAAAAAAATAAAGCAAAGATTATTCAAAGAATTAAGATATGAAAAGCATGTTAGATCACTAAACTCCAATTAGTTAAATTAAATTGTATACCATTATCTACCTGTAGCTTTATTGTTAGCCAGCATTAGCACTCAGCTCAAGCAATAATAAAATTAGAGAATAACACTTTAATTGAATTGCACTTAAAAGGATCATGCTGACAAATGTGATTGTATCTGGCTGTAATGCACACCTTTTCCAACGATCATTAAATCCAATGAAATGAAAGTCACAGGATCTTGACAGCTTTTTGAAATAATCTGTGAGCCATGCTGCATTTAGGAGTACCAAATCAATTTACAGAAGCCTCATTAGGGCTCTGTGGCTAAAGAATACTTAAAAATCAAAACAAATTACAACACTTTATGGATAACTAGCTAATCATATCAATACAACAAGGATGTATTGTGTTGCAACAATTCATTTCCTTTGCAAAAAGTGATTGCCATGGATAATTTTGGGATTGTTGTTCATAACTGTGGATCATCTAACCCTAATGTCAAAGCTTTTCTATCAGTGTTCATAATAAACATTTCCTATGCTATGTCTGCACTGTATCTGAGATATAATACCGGACTCTATGCATGCTTGTGTGTTAATTATGTGTGAGCATCTTCTTCTGTTTTTTGTGTCTTCCTCGAGTATACAGAAACAACGATGTGTGACTATGGGAACAAATTAGATATTACTAGATACCAATATGAACATTTCTTGGCAATTTTTGTTTTCCCATGAGTAAGTACTTTGTTACCAGATTATTTTACAGCCAATAACTCACTCTCCCTCTCCTTTACCTTCTGTGGCTGTTTCCTTTTTATATGGCAGCTAATACAAAATAGTGTACCTTGATGTAATGCTTACACATAAGCAATTTGAGCTGGGTAATTTAGCAGATTAATGAGAGCAGAAAACAGGCATTTAAAACCAAGTCATATCTGTGGCACGCATTCTTGATCTACTTAGTCATCATGGGACTTGGCCAGTCACCTTTCCCAATATACTCTTTCCAATCACATGATAAATCATGCTTGCTCAATTTTTTCTTTTTAAAATGTTTCCCCTCAACCTTACTCCATAAAATGCCCTGGGCATGAGATGGAGGACACAGAACCAGGACTTGGCTCCTTTCCTCCAAGATGTGCACTATATTTAGTTACTTATTCTTGCAGTTGACTAACATTCCCTTAGCTTCAAGCCCATGGGAGGCTGTCATGTTGTGACTGCAGATCCCAACAAAACATAAAACAAGGTATAATGTTGAAGACCCGTTACACAATGCCCTTCCCTTTCTCCCTGAAGCGCTATTAGCATGTGTAATAACCTTAGACCCAGATTTGGACCTTAGCGTCCAAAATATGGGGGTTAGCATGAAAACCTCCAAGCTTAGTTACCAGCTTGGACCTGGTACCTGCTGCCACCACCCAAAAAATTAGAGTGTTTTGGGGCACTCTGGTCCCCCTGAAAAACCTTCCCTGGGGACCCCAAGACCCAAATCCCTTGAGTCTCACAACAAAGGGAAATAATCCTTTTTCCCTTCCCCCCTCCAGGTGCTCCTGGAGAGATACACAGACACAAGCTCTGTGAAACTACACAGAGAGACTCCCCCTCTCTGTTCCCAATCCTGGAAACAAAAAGTACTTTCCTATTCCCCCAGAGGGAATGCAACATCAGGCTAGCAATCCAACACACAGATCTCCCCTTTTCTTCCTCCCACCAATTCCCTGGTGAGTACAGACTCAATTTCCCTGAAGTAAAGAAAAACTCCAACAGGTCTTAAAAGAAAGCTTTATATAAAAAGAAAGAAAAATAAGTACAAATGTTCTCTCTGTATTAAGATGATACAACACAGGGTCAATTGCTTAAAAGAATATTGAATAAACAGCCTTATTCAAAAAGAATACAAATCAAAGCACTCCAGCACTTATATTCATGCAAATACCAAAGAAAAGAAACCATAAAACTTACTATCTGATCTCTTTGTCCTTACACTTAGAAACAGAAGACTAGAAAGTAGAACTACTTCTCCAAAGCTCAGAGCAAGCAGGCAGCCAGAAAACAAAGACAAAGACACTCAAATCCCTCCACCCAAAGTTGAAAAAATCCGGTTTCCTGATTGGTCCTCTGGTCAGGTGCTTCAGGTGAAAGAGACATTAACCCTTAGCTATCGCATGGGCCACTAACAGATCAAAGAGGACAATCTGAAATGCAGTTGCGAAACAGCATAAAATACACCACCATGTTAAATAGAATGTATAATGTAGTGGTTTAGCTATCTGAAGCAATATGGCTTTCATAAATACATGCTAGTTCCTCTGTTCTCCTGCTGCATGAGGAACAGAGTGAGATTCAGGACAACATGGGTTTCTATACAGCATGGAACACTGAAAAGATTTTGTTGAAAATGCTTGCTCTACATACACAGAGTGGCTGTTACATGAGAAATACATTGCTGGGTTTTGAGACCATACAGAGCCCAGAATCATTTGAGAAGGAGTGAAGAGTGTCCACGATTCTCCTATTTATACTGATTTCATACCATCTGAACTTACAATTTACTTAATTATTTGTTTTGTGGTCCATACCTCGTCATGGGCCAGGATCCCATTGTGCCAGGCACTGTACAGACACAGAATGAAGAGATGGACCCCTGCCACAAACAGCTTAAGACTAAGTATTTTGGTATCAGTGGAATTATTCTCAATTTACTCTATTGTAAGTTTGAGGAAAATTGGGCCCACAGGATGTAGTCCAGGAAATTAGTGCCCTTTACTTATCATGTATGTTAAAATATTAATTGATAACTCCTTTGCATAGATATGATGTATTCTATTTCCTTTTTAAAGGATCACTACCCCCTTATTAGATTTTACAAGCCAAGGGGTAATTGTAATATGTTGGGACAGATTCACCATGTCATTCCCCCAGTTTTATGGTTGTTTAACCCCATTTATTTAAGGGAGTGGTGAATCAGGTCCAAAGCATTCACTTGGCAGCTGGCTGTCTATGGAAGTCGTATTCTCGATCCTGCAGACACTTGTGACCAAGTGTAGCATTAACTACTGTAACTAATCTCACTGATTCAGGCTTCTGTGGGATTACTTGTAGTAAGTACTATGCTCAACTACAAGGGCTTGCATAGCCTTCATCATTGCAAATTCAGGCCCTGGTTCTTTTCTTACACTAGTGTCAATCAAGACTAACCATTGGCTTCAGTGGAGTTACTCTTGTATAAGAGAGACCAGAATCAAGGTCTAGAGGCTTTTTCACTGTCTTCAGTGGGTTTTGATCAGGCCCTGAGCACATGCCAGATATAGGGTCTGACTCTCGCCTGCATTGCACATTGCGTAGTTCTCTACACTCATACAAAGGAGACGTTAAATACTCCCACTGGCATCATGAGAAAAAGAATAAAATCTGACATCAGAATTCTCATATTGCACAGGCATCCATTCATAGGCTAAATCAGGGGTCAGCAACCTTTCAGAAGTGGTGTGCCGAGTCTTCATTTATTCACTCTAATTTAAGGTTTCGTGTGCCAGTAATACATTTTAACATTTTTAGAAGACCTCTTTCTATAAGTCTATAATATATAACTAAACTACTGTTATATGTAAAGTAAATAAGGTTTTAAAAACGTTTAAGAAGCTTCACTTAAAATTAAATTAAAATGCAGAGCCCCTCGGACCGGTGGCCAGGACCTGGGCAGTGAGAGTGCCACTGAAAATCAGCTCGCGTGCCGCCTTCGGCACACGTGCCATAGGTTACCTACCTCTGGGCTAAATGCAAGGCAGCGAAGCAGGGGAGAATCAGCTAAGTTAACTGTGTATGGAGTGAACCTCCCCTTGTTAGTGTGGGAATCCAGAGAGGAAAAAACATTGTTCTCACAAGATTAAGAACTATCTACAGTGACCAAACAGACAATGATCTAGATCCATCTCACACACATTTCTTTTAGGAGAACATCCTCAGTGACAGTCTCTAATGGGATGTCTACACTATGTTAAAAACCCCACAGCACTGTTTGGACACTGGTTAGAGTCTGGGCTCCTGGACCCACCTTCTTTTCTGAGGTTCAGAGCCTGAACATCTACACTGCTATTTGATAGCCCCACAGCCCAAGCCCCATGAGCCCGAGTCAGTTGATCCCGGCCAGTCGTGACTGTGCTATGAGTCTTTATACCATTAGGCTACATCTACACAAAGAGCCAGGGGTGCAATTCCCCAGCTCACATGCACGTATTCATTCTAGCTCTAGTCGACCTAACACAAGTATAAATGGCAATGTAGCCACAATAATATGCATAGCAGCAGCTGAGCTGTGCCAAGTAGGAATTGCCCTGTGAGGAGAATGCATTTGGCATGGCTCAGCCGTGCCTCTGCTGCCACTAACCGCTGCCACTTATACTGACACAAGTTGGATAAGATTTAGTATGAGTGTGTATACATGAGCAGGGGAAATCACATCCTTTGCGAGGGTGTACACGCACTCATTCTAGGGGGATGTTGCATTGAGGTCTTGCTAATTAACAGAGGTGGATTTGTCTCTTTAAAAACATCCATTTCCTTGTTCCCGTCAAAGGAAGAATATTGTCATTCTTATAAAACAGAAATCACTTGAAAAAAAATTGTTTGCACCCTTCTTGGGACTGGAAAAGCATTTGGGGAAAAAAACAAAGAAAATATGACTGGTTTTCAAGTGTCCATCTCCCTCTTGCTATTTGGAGCATTCACTGCACAATTCCGTAGTTAATTAAAACAAACAAACAAACAAAACATTTGTGGATCCCCTTTAGGGAAAGTAATTAATGTGTGTGGGCAGTGACTTTCCTTTTACCAAGAAGTTTCACAGGGGTACTTGTGTTTTGAGCCAAAATACACATGTACACATTAGACTGCAATCGCTCAGTAAGAGGCCACTAAGTAACTAATACATGTTTTGAATGTATTCTGTCTATATTCCAGTCCCCACACTAAATAAAGAATGATGAATAAGTTACACCCTTCAGGGAAGTTTAGTAAGGAAATAAATATACTAGGAAATTTTCTGCCACAGGGTTATTTCAGGTTACCAGATTCTGTCCTCAAATAAGAATGCCTCTTCTCCCATTGAAGTAAATGGCAAAACTGCCATTAATTTTAATGAAAACAGCATCAAACCCTTTGAGTTCAGTGAGCGGGTATAGCTGAGAACAGAATTGGCCTATAGTGCATGTATATATAATGCTTATAGCCACCATGAGCTGTTTTTCTCTATAGAAGGAAACTAAGGCCTTGGCTATACTTGGAAGTCAGTCATTTTCTATATAGGCCTGGTCTATGATTAGGATTAGCCCTGATTCAGCAATCAGTGACCAGCAACCAATACAGTACCTTGAAACTAGGGTAAACTTAATTAATGTAAATCATAGTTTTTCATGTCTGTGCTTTGAGTTTGCATCAGCACAGCCACACCAGCTGCTGGACAATGACTGCTGAATCAGGGATAATCCCAAGCATAGACAAAGTCTATATAGAAAATAACTGAATCTCAAGTATACTCAAAGCCTTAGTTTTCTTTTGTAGAGGGGAAAAAAGCTTGTATGGATATAAACATTATATAAATATGCTATGGGCCCAGTCTCTATATAGTCACTTAAATAGTCAGTATTTGCCAAACCCAGATGTTCAAAGACAGGAGGCAAACCCTTAAAACTCAGGAGACTTAAAAATGCATTTTGATTTTTCTTTGCATTGTTTTTTAAGCGCTTAGGTCACATATTGAAGGTTGTCTTTGCAGCCATGAGATCTAGATATCTACTTTCCTTTTAAATGAAAAATGAGATTCTCCGATAATCACATGATTCTAGAAGCTGGGTCTTTAAAGACACCTAGTATCATAATACTCAGTAACAACTGCAAGAGTTGGCAACAGTGAATATACTTGAAATACAATCTACAGCCAAATCCTGTGCATGACTCTTACTGATTTCAATAGGGAGCATGGATGCGTGGCTAAGGCAAAAAAATCAGACCAAGAAAGTCACGCCTGTCAGTAATAAAATTCATGGGCATCCCTTATATCTCATTTCTTTCTTGGGATTTGTTTAGGCTAGAGCAATTTTCAGTGCTAAGTGCCATTTTAACCTCCTTCTGGACTTGTAATATACTGCAGTCATGCAGTGAATTGCTCCAAACTGTTTATAAGCATGCAATAAATCATACTACGGCTATGTCTACACTACCACATGTGTCACTTGGGGGTATGAATAAGCCAACCCCGAGTGACATGAGTTATACCAACCTAAACACTAACGGGGACAGCACTATGTTGGTGGGAAGGCTTCTCCTGCCACCGCTCATTGTGGGTCAATTAATTAAGTCTGCAGGAGTGCTCTCTCCCGTTGGCTGAGAGCAGCAACACTGCACTGCCATAAGCTCTCTAGAACAGTCAGAGCCAAGAAAATCTCAGTATTTCAGGGATGAATATAATTTCAGCCTGAACCGCTTCAGGGCTAATGTGGATGCAGACTAGCTGAAATGGTTCAATTAGTCCTCCTGCTACTGTCCCACAAATTAACCAGCAGCCTTGTAAGATTTCCCAGAAAACACTGCTTCTGGAAACTGAGTCATGAATTGTAGAATAGGTACCCAGGGGACATTGCAACTGAATTGATTTAGGACAGCAGTAGAGTAAACAGTGGTTACATTAGATCCAATCAGGAAAGAGGAGGTCTCTCTCACCACACCAGCCAAAGAGAAGAGGGAGTCGTAAGAAAAGGTGATAACTCAAGCCAAGAAAAGGGAAAGCTATCCATGAGCAACTCTTGTTCCTCTATTATAACCCCTGGCAGCAGATGTGATATGGTTTTTATACTGATTCTGCATGGCTAATACAGAAGGCACCAATCATGTGCATGAACTGATGTAACACAACTGGTTCAATTACAAGAGTTGATGTACATAAGGCCTGGGTGTCACTTCTGTGGGTTTCTCTGCTTTAATACGAACTTCTCTGCCAACGCCAATATTATTTTCAGGAACTCTGGGCTTTTCTGGGGGTAACCACCCTTTCTCTCCCTCCCCTTTCTTCCAAGCAATGCTCTTTGCAAGAGTGAAAGTTCACCATGTCTTTTTCCACATCTTTTACACTGTGATTTTTCTTCTCATGCTTCAGCTGCTACATGCAGCTCATTTTCACCACTTACTAATCTAGTGTGGTTGATTTCAAGGGGCTGACATTTTAAAATTCATATTAGAGGAATTTTAGGTTTACCGGGAGTTACTGAGATGGGCGTCAGTAACAGAAAATGGCACGTGTCAGCTATGAATGCAGACTTTCCATCTCTTCTTATTCTTTACTATAGGTAGTCAAAGATTTTCAGCCAAAAAGTTTCCCTGCCAAAAAAAAGCATTATTTCACCGAAAACTAACACTTCTTCATTTTTGACAGGGAATTTCTAAACAAGTTCTGGGTCTGATTCTGTTCAGTATCTTCATCAATGATTTAGATAATGACAGAGAGTACACTTATAAAGTTTGCAGTCAATACCAAGCTTGGAGTTTTACAGGTGCCTTGGAGGATAGAATTGAAATTCAAAATGACCTGGACAAACTGGAGAAATCGCTTGAAGTAAATAGGATGGAATTCAATAAGGACAAATGCAAAGTACTCCACTTAAGAAGGGACAGTCAGACACACACATACAAAATGAGAAATGACTGCTTAGGAAGGAGTACTGCAGAAAGGGATCATAGAATATCAGGGTTGGAAGGGACCTCAGGAGGTCATCTAGTCCAACCCCCTGCTCAAAGCAGGACCAATCCCCAACTAAATCATTCCAGCCAGGGCTTCGTCAAACCTGACCTTAAAAACCTCTAAGGAAGAAGATTCCACCACTTCCCTAGGTAACCCATTCCAGTGCTTCACCACTCTCCTAGCAAAAAAGTTTTTCCTAATATCCAACCTAAACCTCCCCCACAACAACTTGAGACCATTACTCCTTGTTCTGTCATCTGGTACCACTGAGAACAGGGATCGAACATCACAGTGGATCACAAGTTAAATATGAATCAACGGTGTACAACTGATGCAAAAAAACAGAACATCATTCTGGGATGTATTAGCAGGAGTGTTCTAAGCATGACATGAGAAGTAATTATTCTGCTCTACTCTGCACTGATTAGGCCTCAGCTGGAGTATTGTGTCCAGTTCTGGGTGCCACAAACTGGAGAAAGTCCAGAGAAGAGCAACATAAATGATTAAAGGTCTAGAAAACATGATCTCTGAGGGAAGATTGAAAAAATTGGGTTTGTTTAGTCTGAAGAAGAGAAGACAGGGACATGATAACAGTTTTCAAGTACATAAAAGGTTGTTACAAGGAAGAGAGAGGAAAATCGTTCTCTTTTACTTCTTGTCCTATCCTCAGATGTTATGGGCTTAAATTGCAGCAAGAGATGTTTAGGTTGGACTTTAGGAAAAAATTCCTAGCTGTCAGGCTGTTTAAGCACTGGAATAAATTGCCTAGGGAGGTTGTGGAATCTCCATCATTAGAGATTTTTAGAAGCAGGTTAGACAAACACCTGTCAGGGAATGTCTAGATAATACTTAGTCCTGCTTTGAGTGCAGGGAACTGGATCAGAAGACCTTTTGAGGTCCAGTCCCACACTTCTAGGAAAATTTGAAAGCCAAAATAATTTCAAAATTGTTCTTCCTGGCTTCCCACCTTCTTTCCTTTTTTGCCACTGAGAGAATAGAACACACACAAAAATTCCCTTTCCCCCTCCAACTTTTTAAAATGTTCACCACTTAGGAAAAGTTTCATTTTGCCAATCTGGAGAATTGTTCTTTTTCTAACACTGTGAATTGTAAGCATCAAAATTCTGAATTTTGTCCACAACAAGTTTCCATTTTTCAATCTGCTCCATGGAATAACCATTGGAAAATATGGCTATTCAACATTACTCTGAAGGTATTCTTTCATATAATGATGCAGGAATAATGCTAGCAAGAGATTTCTGATGATCAATTTACAACTCACATGTGAATCCAAATCACACTGAGGACCAGATCCTGCATATTGTTCATGAATTTATCTAGTTCATGGAGGTTAAGTCCATTAACGGCTATTAGCCAGGATGGGTAAGGAATGGTGTCCCTAGCCTCTGTTTGTCAGAGGGTGGAGATAGATGGCAGGAGAGAGATCACTTGATCATTACCTCTGGGGCACTTGGCATTGGTCACTGTTAGCAGACAGAATACTGGGCTGGATGGACCTTTGGTCTGACGCAATATGGCCATTCTTATGTTCTTATCCACCAAATCAATTTCAGTCTGATCATTCAACGAAACCAGGAGCAGATCTCTCATTTGTTAAGCAGTAATTTCTGTTTTAGCAGCTATTTATTCATTATATAAGTACAGACTGGGTTAGACTAATAAATGACCACTAACTACGTCACTTTGTTTCAAAAGGGAAAGAATCAGATGGACTGATTAATGACTTCAGAATCTGGAGTGTTGCTAAACTTACCTTTACAAGTTATAGGGAGATGTTATAATATTGATCTAGAAAAGCGGTTATCACTGTGATATAGATGCAGAGTTTCAGGAAGCAGACAAGTTAGTTATAGTATATATTTTGGAGTTATGAAAGAACCACATGTAAAATTGATTGATGAATATTTGTACTCTCCAGTTTAATGCAAGTGTGGAGGAAGGACGGGGGTGTATATGAAACCAGTCAGGAATGAAGGTAGCCAGTACTTCATTTCATTTCCACCACAGAAATGAGGCCTGAAGACTTCTGACTGGTGGCAGAGCAAATATACATTCCGCCAGTTTAAGTGGTGGGGTCTCTTTAAGAGGAGGTAAGAAATGGAGTGATTGCTGGCTGTGGATGTCAGAAGACCTGCTTAAAACACAGGGAAGTAAGTGGCCTGAAATAAGTAGATCATCTATACTTTAATTAGTCAATAAAAATCTAGATCCAGAGTGTGTCTACCTGTCTGAGTAGCCGATGAAATGTACTGAGTGAGGCTGAAGGAATCCAATAAAACCACAAAATTACTGGTGAAAGGGGCATAACTCACAGAGACACGAATGCTGAAGTCAATGAGTATGAGAAGCCTCCAGGGGCTCAGATAGGCTGTAAAGAGGATATTAGTAAAGTCAGTAAAAGGAGGAGGGAAAAACATGATCTGTAGAGGACAGCAAAGCATTACTGCTGTGACAGTGTAAAGGAGGGTCACAGAGCAAGTGTCTGAATGAAGGGTAATAACCATGATGCCCCATAAGATCTCCAGGGAGAAAAACAGTCATATTTGAGTGGCCATTAGGATAGAGTGATATGGGAGGAAAAAGCTGATATCTCCAGCTCGCTGGTAATCTTTACCTGCTG
The DNA here is from genome assembly GCF_025201925.1 of Gopherus flavomarginatus. NCBI lineage: Eukaryota > Metazoa > Chordata > Testudines > Testudinidae > Gopherus > Gopherus flavomarginatus. The sequence goes on from NC_066630.1 coordinate 31,837,559, forward strand.
ATTTGGGTCACAGGCAACATAGGCCGATTGTAATACTGCTCCTTCCCTACTAAAGATAGCCAGTCTCCCGGTTCAGATTCAGATTCTTTCCACTGCTCAGCTAGTAAGCCTGAAGCAGATAGCATCAGCAGCCAATGTGGAGTTCCGTGATCACAGGGCTTGCAAGAGCTCTGCTTTATTCCATGCAGGGGTGGCTCCAGGCCCCATCACACCAAGCACGTGCTTGAGGCGGCATGCCGGGGGGGTGCTCTGCCGGTCGCCGGGAGGGCGGCAGGCAGGGTGCCTTCAGTGGCTTGCCTGCGGAGGGTCCGCTGGTCCCGCGGCTCCACTGAAGCACGTGCTTGGGGCAGCGAAATGTCTAGAGCCGCCCCTGATTCCATGTCTGGCTCCAACTAGCTGAGCATGACAATAACAAGGGCTTCACAGTGCCCTGTCCACATTCTTTCCGGGAAGCTCAGCCCTTAAAGGAACAGTTCCCAATACCACAACCAAATTCCACTCACTGTCTTCTGGCAAGTAGCCCAATTGAAGGTTGCCTGTAAGCAGGATTTGGGCCCAGAAATTCAAACAGAACAATGTTTAGGACACAGAGGAGTTTTGCACTTTCTGCTGATGATCCATAGGGCCCAAGGGTGAATTGGGAAAATAGCTGATGGGCTCATTTTATGTTGCTGTAACAGAGAGACTGATTGAGAAAACCCAGATGGGGAAGCATGAAATCTAAGGTTCTGACCCTGCAAGCTGCTCTGTGAAGGCACAGAGGTCCTCCCACATGGAGCTGCTTGTTGGATCAGGATCTGATACAGCAAAAGCAGCTGCAAAGCTGGACAGTTCAAGAGGAAGGTAAACGAATGGCTCCAGTATCAAAGTGAGTGAGTGACAGGAAACCGAAAGAAAAGGTGGATTCATAAAAAAAAGGCAATTCAGCAAAAAACATGTACATGGTTTCAGCTGCAACAACTAACACATGCCGCCAGTTCACAGCTGGATTCTGGGAGCCTTTTGCAGTGCACAATAACAACTTTATTGAACACTGATTTATGAACAATGCTGCACATTCTTATGTGCCAGTAGCTGGTGCTCTTCAGTGCAACTAAATACCTACATAGCCACAGAGAGACAGGTAGGGTTGCCAGCTTTGGTTGGATGAATTCCTGGAGATTTCATCACATGACATAATCTTTAATTAAAGATTAATCTTTAATTCCTGGAGACTCCAGGACAATCCTGGAGAGCTGGCAACCTTACACACAGGGAGGGTGAGGTCATATATTTTAGTGGACCCACTTCTGTTGGTGAAAGAGAGCTATTGAGTGGAAATGAAGCTTATCTCTTTCACCAACAGAAGTAGGTCCAATAATAATAATAATAATTTTTCACTCACCTTATCTCTCTAATATCCTTGGGCCAACACAGATACAATAACACTAGTTATACACAGACAGAGCTCTCTTTTACATAGTGCTCCCGTAGTACCACACCCCTGTTTCTGAGCCAAGGTAACTTTATTTAACTGATGTAACTAATTTTGTGTCCTCTTGGAAATGCATGGGAAGTTAAGTAGTTCTGATCAACACAAATCTGTATGGAAATTAATCAATACTTTTTATTGAATGTAAAGCCTCGGGTTCAATAATGATCCCATCTCACTTGTTACAAGGGAAAGGGGGTGAAAACCAGTACTCTGTCCCAATTCAACTGTGGCGTCTTGCATTCAGCAGTAGAGACATTTAGGAGGTTAGAATGCCATGGTGGCTAAAGTTCACCTCTGCATTCTTCTGCTCCTGCTGTCTACATCTCTGTGCAGGGCCACTCCTTGCATAACAGCCCCTGCACCAGCTCTAAGTGTTAGAAGGATCACAGGTATCCTGCCTGGGCTGGCTCCACCAGCTTTAGGGCTAGATTCTGCACAAGCATCGGCATCTCATTTTTCTTTAAATGAAAAATTTAGATTCTACAGAATCTGAATGTTCCACAAAAATACATCAAACAGGCTGGATATGGCCAAAGCCTAGGTGTCTGATATCACTGCTTTGCATGCTCCCCAGCTCACAGTCAGACCTGTCATGTGTTCCACAACCCACACAATGGTTGTTGAGAGACAAAGGGAGAGGAGCTCCCACACTATGGTTAGTAGACGATGGCTAAGGGATCATTAGTTCTAGACTCTCCAAATGATTGGTAGACTGTGAGCCAGGAAACCATGAGTTCTAGACTTGCCCACTTCCACAGACTGCTGCTAGTACTTCTGTAGCTCATAATGCCAGCTTTATACTCATAACTAGAAATAAAGCTCAGGTCCGTAATACGACAGACTCAAGCATCATCCCCTTAGCTACTCCTGTAGATCAAGTGGTAGAACTTGTGCTAGGGATCTAAAAGTCCAGTGTTCAAACCCTGCTGGTGGTGATCTATGTAGGAAAAAACTGTACATAATCCGGTAGTTATGGAAGATAGTCCACATAAGATATCACAAGTAACTGCACAAAACTTGGCAGCTATGGACCATGCTGTAGCAAACCTTTTAGAAAAGTAACAATTTACTAATTAGATTTAAAGGGCCAAACCCACAAAATTATATACTAGAACATGGATCTATTTATTTGTGAACAGTTAAAAGCACCCCCTGAGCATTCACGTCCTTCAGCATAAATTTAGTCTCCTGGGTTAGTTTTGTTTGTCAGTATAATCCAATGCATTGGATATGTTCATGAAAGTTGCTTGAAACTCAAAGTTTAACGTTTCTGTAAATTTTATCCAAAGATAGTCCTAAATCAAAATCTTTGAACTTTGGGAGGTCTGGATTGGGACCCCAACTTGGTCTTCTCTAGTTCTGCCAACTTAAAGCTAACAATTTGTTTACTAGTGTTAATGGGGGAAGGGGGTCATCCTTGTGTTTCAGGGTCAATTCATCCCATACTCCACCCTGAACTCCCTGAAACTCCTCTCTCAAGTAGACCAGGGTTCCCCTCCTTCCCACTGGAAACTTCATATGGTAGCAGGGGTGGATGCCCAGAGTTTACAACTTCATCTCCAACTCCAGTCATGACCTCCCATACCCCTTAAACAATGACACTGCAGTTTCAAGTGGAAATTTGAGTAAAGCATCATTTGGTTCACTGATTAATAGTTTGAGTCGTCCCATGTTTCAGGGACAGTAAGTATGCTAGGAATTTATAGCTCATTGATAATACACTCAAACCAATCAGTATTCAAGATTTAGTGCTAACAGCTTCATAACTTTTCCTTTATTTCTTAAAGCACAAATCAAGTTTTCCCTACATGGCTTCTGAAGCAGTTTTTTCCATGTCTGCTACCTACAACTCTCTTACCAGTAGATTTCAGGCTAGATTTTCTGCTGCACCCAGAACTCTACCTGCCTCCTTTAAGTGCCATAACTGAAGTTAAAACTTCCAAAATTGAAGGTAAGTTTGAGACCAGGATTGAGCAGACCACTTTGGGAAAAACCAGAACTCCAACAAACCTTCCTTCATTATTTTGAAATGAGCTCAATCCAATTTTTTTGTATGGTTCGGAAATATAATTGATAGCACACTTTGTACCTCTATAGTGTCTCCAATAGAGAATTTCAGAGCACTTTGCAAACATTCACGACCTACACCACACGTCTGCCTTGCGAGGCAGGTAAATATTGTTATCCCACTTAAAAGTGAGACAGAAGGAGAAACTGAAGTATGGTGAAATCTAGTGACTTGCCTAAAGTAACATAGAAAATCTGTCAAAAGTCAGGAAAAACAACCCAAATCTCTTGACACAGGCTGGTGTGTTAGCCACAGGACCATCCTTCTCACTTGTCATATTAGGCTGCAGTTCTTTTCCAATTGGCATCATAGATAGATGTGTCAAAATACCAGGAGCAAATGTTTTGAACTGAATTTTTTGGTTTTTCTTGCTTCAGTGAAACACCATAAGTGTTTTGTTCAGGTCAAACAAATCAACATTTTCAAAACAAAACATTGATACAAAGAGTTTGGACTTCTTTATATGGCCCAAACTAGTCACCTCATTCAAAATTCACAAACAGTTTCAGTTGCCCCAAAACTGAATTTTTGGTGAATTCCCTAATTGCCAAAAACATTTCACCCAGTTCTACTCAGAAGCTAGATTTTGGTTTCTTTTTGTCTAGTACAAAACAATAATTTGTGAATGGTTGGTTTGGCAACACTGTTAAAGGAGCAAGGTGCCTCTCCTACTGACATCCTTGTGCAAAGCCTGGACACAGCTGTCCCTACTCTACACCAGCCAGCAGAGCAGACCTTCCATAGAGTAGAGAGTCCGGCAGCAAGAATCCAGGCTCCCTGCTTTCTTGGAGTCATTGCCAAATGATATTATTTCCTTTATAACATTTTCAGAAGCCTTATTTTATGTCAGATAGATCAACTGCCTCCTGCAGACTGAATGTCCCATATTTTCCATTACACATGAGTTAAATTCTCTGTGCAGAGAATCACCAGAAGGTTTATGCACTGAAGTCCTTTAAGACTTGACTCAGAAAGGGCCTCCAGGTGGTTAGGCACCTGCACAGAAAGAATTGAGCAGGTTGCATGACTGGAGCCTAAATCCTTAACTTAAGGCTTAAGCAGTATGTAGGACAACTATTGACCCCTGCCTACAGAAGGGTGAATTTCACCAAATATAATCAACATGTGATCAGATAGCCAACCCCAAGCATTCAAAAATCATGAATCAAAGCACAAAAAAAAAAATCATGATTAGCTTAAAAGTGACAGCTGAGATTCACCTAATGCCTGGACTCCAGAAGCTAGGGTTTTCTGGAAAGAACCAAATTCTACAAGACTCTTGATAAAACCATGAGAGTTGGCAACCTTACATTACATACAGATTTCCAGCAATACAGTAAAAAGGGTGAGTTCTTAATCAGACTTATTACCATATGAAACTATTCCCCCTGAAAATTAAAAATTATTCCCTACAACATATATGGCACATACCTGCACCCATGGTTGCTGTTAATTAGTGTATTTATCATTGTGTATACAAACTCCATAAGCAGCCCAGTGCAGATCTTTGGGAAAACAGGGCACTATGGTAGCACTGTTGGCTGATTGTCTGTGGGATACTTTTAGACAACTGTTTCAATCACGGATGTTAAATACTGCTTCAAAGCATAATGATATCCAACTGTGAGATAGCTGAGTCAGGTGTTTAGTAAAGTGCAGAGCACCAAATGCCAACACTAATTACTGCACAGTTGCACTAAGATTAGTGTTGTATCTGGATATTTAAAAGTGTTTTTAAGAAGCCACTGGATGACTAAAGGAGTTGGACAAAGCAAGATAAGCTACAGCTAAAAGGACATTATATAGAGTCCAACTTGAAATACATCAAGCAATAGAGGCTGAGGGGTAAGGGGTGTTTTGTAGGATTTGCTTCACCATTTTTAGGGATCAGCACTGAGATCACCTGGAGCTCTGATTAAATGCTGAAAAGTTTCATCACTCCCAGGTGTTTTATTGCTGCCTGTCAACAGTTGATTATTTCATGCTTGTTTAGCCAATCTAATGCATAGATGAATTAACTCCCTGCTATCTCTGTGAGATGTTAAATATGTTCAAACAGCTCCTATAGCATCTTAGCCTGGGATCCAGATCCATATCTCAACTTCACAGCTAGCTCAAGATGCAACTCTGTCAGAGGGCCCCTGAAATGAGAGGCTCTTAATTACAATATTGTCATCCAGAGCCAAATATTCAAGGGTGGAGCAGTGGCTTTGCCTGCCAAATGCATCCACACCCAGTGACAGAACATGTGACACTGTCCTCAGCTGACCCATAGAATCATGGAATATCAGAGTTGGAAGGGACCTCAGGAGGTCATCTAGTCTAATCCCCTGATCAAAGCAGGACCAACACCAACTAAATCATCCCAGCCAGGGCTTTGTCAAGCCTGACTTTAAAAACCTCTAAGGAAGGAGATTCCACCACCTCCCTAGGTAACCCAAGAAGTAGTTAAGATCGTTTCATGACCTGAGAGGAAAGCCCAGCCTGTAGGAGCTGCCTGAGGCATCAAGCCTAGGAACAGGTACTTGAAGGGTGGAGCTGGTAGCAGTGCCTCAGGAGGATGAAGATGAGGAAAGGATCCTGGGAAGGGGTTGAATTTCTTTTAAAGTGCAGAGGAGAGGACTGGGGTTGGAGCGCTCTCCTTCTCTTCTCCAGCCCTGGATGCAGGGAAGGAGTTTGTCTGCATGGCCATGCTGCTTGGCCTCCTGGCCTCCTCAAGGAAACATGGGAGGAGGGCTATGGGACAGGTAGATAAGGGCCTCAAGCTGACTCATACAAGAGCTCTCTACTTTGATGTTCCTTTTCCCTGTCCATATGTCTTAGAGCTGACACCATGGCTGTATCTGCCAACACATCAGGCCCTCATACAGCTGGAGTAAGGTCAGGAGAAAGTAAAGTGACCTTCTCACTGCCTTTACATCACCTCCTGATGTGCACTCTGGGTTAGCTTTTGACAAAGAGCTCAGGCCCCATTTAGACAATGTAATGTGACCCCAGTTCAAGAGAGAAGTTAAGCACACGCTTAATTGCCATGTGTGTCATAATAGGATTTGTTGGGTGCTGAACATTTTTGAAAATATGCCCACATTGGTGGGTGCTGGGAACTTGAAAATCTGCTGTTGAGCTCTTTTGAGCATATGGCCCTGTGTGTTGCTTGGCTATATCAAGGCTATGGACTATTGTGTTTGAGGTTCAGTGCAGAATTATTATTATTACTACTACTACAATGGAAAGGATACTTCTTGTATTATACATTTTGGATAAATTTGCCTCTATTGGACATGAATTATTGTAACCAAGATGGACCAAAAGTATCAATCATTCTCCATGTGGGATGTTAAACTTGCTGTTTTTTTCCTTCTAAGCCATGAACAACATAGTGTTTGTTTCAATCTGATTAACTATTGAAATGTTAATCTTGCTCAACAAGCGTTTTGCAAAGTACATGTGATGATATGCTGGACATCAGTCAAGTCATGATATATACACACTAAACCTAAAACTTTCTAGTTTCTTTCACTCTCACGGTCTCCTTGAATCACCTTCCTCATCAACAATGTTAGGAGAAGCTAGCCATGAAGGAACACAAAGCAGGAAATGTGCTACATTAAAGTGTCCCAGCATTAAAAACAAGGTTCAGCATCACTGCTCCTTCCCACACAGCACTATCCCATTAGTAATACTTTCATTTGATTAGACTGATCCGCTGGCCCCTATTTCCTGTTACTTAACCCCCAAACCATTATGTCCTATTGAAAACAATTGGTAATGACAGTTTCAAGTTTAATATTTAATACAGTGGTTAAATGCACTTGTACTATTTGTGGATATGGTTTCCATCGACTAATAAGAGAAGTGGGTTGAAATGCATTTTGGCAACTGTTATGCTATCTGAAAGCTAAGCACCATGTTAGTCATAATAGCCTTAAACACCTTCAGAAAAATGCCCCCTAGAGCCAATTTGATATTACATTGATTTGTTTACTTATTGCAGGTCCCTCTTTTTAGTAGCTTTGGAAAATGCTGTAAGTCAGATGGAGTAAGAGACAAATACGTTCTTAAAGGTCAGCCCAGCATTTGAAAGAAATCCTTTCCCATGATATTTTTGTATAAATGTTCTTGCGCAGAGGGGAAACTTTCAAACCTATCGCTTTCCTTCCGGTGTGGCAATGGAAAAGGAGGCTCGCGGAAGCAGCACTGAAGTGAGTGTGCTGAGTGTGACCAGGAAATGGAGCTATGCCCCTCTTGGGCTCACCATCAGGAAGAATTTTGGGCCAAGTTATCTGCTCAGGTAAGTTACTGGACCACAAGTGTCTTCAACAGTTTTGCTTATTTACACTAGCCGAGAATTTGATCCTCTGTTTTTAAACTGATCACGCTCCTCCCCATATAGTGCTAGTTTTCCAGGTGTTTTTTCCATTAACATTCCCAGTTCTGGATGATTATTACTTGGCTTATGTTGGCACCTCACTGTTGCTGGGTATTGGACATGCTTGTTATCAGAGACAGCTCAAAGAGTGGGAGGGGAAATGAAGGCAGAGAGAAGTGACTTGTCCAGGGGCACACAGCAGGTGAGTGGCAGAGCAGGGAAAAGAACCCAGCTCTCCTGACTCCCAGTTCAGTGCCCTCGATCTCTAGAAATCTGCCTCTCCTAAATATAGACATGGTATATGTTCCACCTATGAGAACATAAGAGCCTGCTCCTGCAACCCTTTGCTCATGTGAATAATGCTTGTTCACATTAATGGGGTTACTTGTGAGTAAGGACTACTTGAATGAGTCAAGTTGTTCAAGACTGATTCCTAAACATTAGGCTGAATAAGAAATGCACGGCAAGTGCCTGATACCATGAAGTGCAGAATGCCCTTTACTTCCATTGAAGTCTGTATGACACACAGCATCAGGCCTTGAATTCTTCTGCACAACACCATTATCTTCAGGCCCCCAATATTGCAAACCTTAGTCACACTGAAATGAATAGGATTATATGAATAAGGCCCTGGACGTGTGCAGTCATGCACATGAGTGGCTGCTAACTCCATCATCACACTTCAGCTGAACCTCTCACTAATAGGAAACAACTCACTACTTTAAATACAACTGTCTCTTATGTACCCCTTTGCTGTCAAACACTAGAATGAACGTCCTAAAACAGCTGGTGAACTGAGGGCATCTTCCAGAATCCCAGGTTTAGGAGGGGGAAGAGCTTTTATAACAGGGAAACCTCTGAAGTCATACATAGTAGTGGCAAAGTCAATTTACCAAAAAGGGAAAATAGATTGTTGGGTGGATCCAATGTCCAAAATGGACTCAGCCTTGTTTTGAACTTATTTATTTAGAGGCACAGCTGAGAAGCACAACTTACATGTTTCCTTTTATAAATGCCAGCATATAAACCCGAATTTAGGACTTGAGAAGTGTCACTGGAAATAGAAGTCCTCTAATTTTAGCTAGAGAATAGGTGTAACATGGACATTGATAGGGAAAACGTCCACCAATCTGCCACAAACCTATCCTGTGGGGGGACCTGTAGGAGAGAGGGGTTAGTTCTCCTCCATGCTACTTCAGGGCCTGATTTACACCAGTCACTTACACCACTGTGAAGTGGAAGTAAAATCCTACAAAATCAGCATTCTCCACTTACCAGTGGTAGCATTTGATAGTGGTTTTGCACAGGTGTTTGACAATGGAAAATCAATCTTTGCTACCTCTCCAGAAATTACCAAGCAGGAAAAAAAGAGAACTTAAATAATTTCTTACTGTTAAACATGCAAGTTTAGGTCAAGGTGGTTTAATCCTAAAATTAGTGCTTTAATATAAGGCCAGACTGTGCTACTCCTCCATGGAAGGGAAGGAAATGGTGTGAGACACCTTCCCCAACAAGTGTACTCTTGTATTCAGAGACAAGCCATCCCTGAGCAATGTGGCAAAGCAGGACTGCTCTTTGCAAAAGCTCTTAGGTGCTGGCCACTCCGAATAGACAGGTTTACGGAACCATTCTGCCTCCTCCCACGTTGACTTTGCACTGGGACCAAGAGGTAGCACCAGGCACATTTCCTCATATGTGATGCAGAGCTTCAGAAGGCCAAGTGCAATTCCTCACTACTCCCAAAGGCAGGGCATAACTAAGAGACACAACAAAACCCACAGGTAAATCAGTGCTATGACAGAGATCCAGTCAGGAATTAAAATCTGTAGTAAGTATAAATTTTGAAATCCTCCATTTTAGACCTCTTACCTATTCACAAAGGGTGAAATTCAGCCCGTGCACCACTTACACCCAGTTTAAGCCCCCAAAATAGGTTTTAAGTGGGACATAAGTGGTGCAGAGGCCTTTATGCTGACCCTTAGCACAGGGGTTAATTTCACTCCAAGAGCTTTTCCAAGAGATAAGGAAACGAACTTTAATGTTCAAAGTGGTTGAGGAAACCAAGAAACAGCAAAAGAATCTGCCTGCTTTCAAAGCATTGTATCTCACCTCTGCACTCAATAGAGAGATGTGTTGTGCTGACGTACTGTAGATTATACCTTAGCCAAATGGTAAAGTTAAAAGGAAACAAGATCCTTTGACACCATTTTAGACAAACTATAATATGCACTATCATTAAATGAAGTTTACAGAAGGGTTCTATTTACATGTCTGCAGAAAATAGCACAGGGCGCAGGATGCTGATTGCAGTGTAAATGTTAACTGTGGGACTGGACAGCATTTGCTGGAAGTTTGGAAAATCTAGTGCAAACAAAACAAAGAGCAGAAGATGGTCTTATTATCCAAGCATCCAGGCTGTATATTGACTTTTCCTGGAAACAGACAGCCTTCATTATTCAAGAACTCGCCAGTGCTGTGGAAATGGACAGCCCATCAGCAATTTCAGAATTAACTTTATATTTTCAGGAGTTCATAATATGGCTGTAAAAATTTACCTCACACTGAAACATAACATACCACTGACCTATGGGTAGGGTAGCCCACGGTATATGTTGGCTTCTCCCAGCACGGATCCTTGCAAATGCTTTTGGCATTGGTAGAGTGAGCCAGAAGAAGAAGTTGTAGTGGTGGACCAAGACTGCAACCTTAAATCCACTTTGGTACCTTGGGGAGCCATGGCTGGCCACCATCCTCAGGGTGAATCCCCACCCCATATCCTGAGCATAGTTAGCTAGGTTGGTGCAAGTTGAAAGTAATTCACATCTCATGTCCATTGTGGGGGAATTTATAGGGGAAGATATCAAATCCATTTAGCCAATTTTCTAAAGAACATCCTTATTTTTGGCGTGTGAGGTGGGGAGGGTGTCCAGGACTTTGTTTTATTGTTTCTAATTTTAATGCTGTTCTTCCTCTTGTAAGATCTTTCACCAACACTAAACTGAGGTAAGGTACCCAGTAGATATATATGGAGACTAAACTTTGTTGAATTACCGAACAGATACAGCATAGACAGTGTTTCTTCCAGCTTCCCCACACCGCCCTAGAAATTTGCACCCATGCTGCCCAGGAAGATCATGGATGAGGTGAAAATAGAGTTCAGTCCATTCGAAGTTTGGAAGCTCTGCTGAGATTGCCAACCAACGTACCATATGCAGCTAGGCTGAGACCATGAACTCCTTTTATATACACACCTCTACCTCGATATAACGTGACCTGATATAACATGAATTTGGATATACATGGTAAAGCAGTGCTCCAGGGGGACGGGGCTGCACACTCAGGTGGATCAAAGCAAGTTCGATATAACGCGGTTTGACCTATAATGCGGTAAGATTTTTTAGCTCCCGAGGACAATGTTATTTCGAGGTAGAGGTGTATTACCAAGTAACCCTAAAAAGGTAGGGACTTCAGTTTACTACTGACCTGGATTGAATTTCAATCAGTGCCTTAAAAATGGCTCTATTTAGCCATTACAAGAACTGAGGATTTGGCCCTGTGTTTACAAAATGGAAAATTTGCAGGCTTTGAATCATTGGAGCTTTCTAGAAACCCTAACACTAGCTCCAAGTGCCCAACTCATAGGAACCCTAAGCCTAGCTCCAAGGGCCCTACCCTTAGGAATCCTAACCCTAGGGCGTGAAGCTCTACCCATAAGAACCCTAGTGCTAGTTCTAAGTGTCCAACCAATAGGAACCCTAACCCTTCGTCCAAGTACCCTACCCTAAGGAACCCTAACCCTAGGGCGGTTAGCCACACATATAGGAACCCTAACCCTAGCTCCAAGTGCCCTACCCTTAGGAATCCTAATATTAGGGTGGGTAGCCCTACCCATAGGATCCTTAACCCTACTTCCAAGTGACCTACCAATAGGAACCCTAACCCTAGGGCAGGAAGCCCTACCCATAGGAACCCTAAGCCTAACTCCGAGTGCCCTACCCATAGGAACCCTAACACTAGCTCCAACAGTCATACCCTTAAGAACCCTAACCCTAGGGTGGAAAGCCCTAGCCATAGGAACCCTAACTCAAGCTCCAAGTGCCCTCCTCATAGGAATCCTAAAACTAGGATCGTGCTCACTGACCATAGAAACCCTAACCCTAGCTCGAAGAACCCTACCCTTAGAAACCCTAACCCTAAGGCGGGAAGCCTTACGCATAGGAACCCTAGCCCTAGCTCCAAGTGACGTACCCTTAGAAACTGTAACCCTAGGGCAGGAAGCCCTACCCAGATGTACCATAACCCTAGCTCCAAATGCCCTACCTATAGGAATCCTAACCATAGGAAGGGGCGCCCTACCCATAGGAACCCTAACCGTAGCTCCAAGAATCCTACCCTTAGGAACCCTAACCCTAGATCCAAATGCCCTACCCTTACGAACACTAACACTAGGGCAAGAAGCCCTACCCATAGGAACCCTAACCCTAGCTCCAAGTGCCCTACCCATAGGAACCCTAATCCTAGCTCCAAGTGCCCTATCCATAGGAACCGTAACCCTACGGTGGAGAGCCCTACCCAAAGGAACCCTAAACCGAGGGTGCGACAACCTACCCTTAGAAACCCTAACCCAAGCTCTAAGTGCCCTATCCTTACTAATCCTAACACTAGGACGGGAAGCTCTAACCCTTAGGAACTCTAACTCTTGCTCCAAGTGCCCTACTCATAGGAATCCTAACCTTGGGCGGGAAGGCCTACCCAGACGATCCATAACCCTAGTTCCATGTGCCCTACCCATAGGAACCCTAACCCTAGTTCCATGTGCCCTACCCATCGGAACCCTAACCCTATGGCAGAGCTCCCTTCCCATAGGAACCCTAATCGTAACTCCAAGTGCCCTACCCTTAGGAAACCCTAAACCTAGGGCGGGAATGCATACCCATAGGAAATCTACCCCTAGTTCCAGGTGCCCTACCATTAAGAATCCTAACCTCAGGTGGGAAGCCTACCCATAGAAACCCTAATCCTAGTTCCAAGTTCCCTACCCATAGGAACCCTAAACCTAGGGTGGGGTGCCCCATTCATAGGAACCCTAACCCTACCTCCAAGTCCCCTATGCTTAGAAACCCTAACCCTAGGGCGGGAAGCCCTACCCATTGGAACCCTAACCCTAGCTCCAATTGCCCTACTCATAGGAAACTTAAGTCTAGCATGGGGGGGCCATACTCATAGGAACCCTAACCCTAGGACAAGGTGCCCTAACCTTAGGAACCCTAACCCTAGCTCCAAGTGTCCTATCCTAAGGGACCCTAACCCTAGCTCCAAGAGCCCTAACCATAGGAGCCCTAACCCTGGCTCCAAGTGCCGTACCCTTAGGAACTCTAACGCTAGGGAGGGAAGCCCTACCCATAGGAACCCTAAACCTAGATCCAAGTGCCGTACCCTTAGGAACTCTAACCCTAGCTCCAAGTGCCCTACCCTTAGGAACTATAACCCTAGGGTAGGAAGCCCTGCCCATTCGAACCCTAACCCTAACTACAAGTGCCCTATCCTTAGCAATCCTAAACCTAGGGCTGGAAGCTCTAACCATAGGAAGCCTAAGACTAGCTCCAAGAGCTCTATCGATAGGAACCCTAACCCTACCTGCAAGTGACCTACCTTTAGGAACCCTAACCCTAGGGAAAGAAGCCTTACCCGTAGGAACCATTATCCTAGCTTTCTGTGTCCTACACATAGGAACCCTAACCCTATCTCCAAATGCCCTACCCATAGGAACCCGAACCCGAGGGCAGGGAGCCCTACCCACAGAAATTCAAACCCTAGCTCTAAGTGTCCTACCCTTAGGAACCTTAACCCTAGGGCGGGGCGCCCTACTCATAGGAACTCTAACCCTATCTCCAAGTATGCTACCCTTAGGAACCCTAACCCTAGGGCGGATAGCCCTACCCATATAAACCTTAACCCTTCCTCCAAGTGCCCTACCCTTAGGAACCCTAACCCTAGGGCGGGACGACCTAACAATAGGAACCCTAACACTAACTCAAAGTGCCCTACCCTAAGGAACCCTAGCCCTACGGTGGAATGCGCTAAACATAGGAACTCTAACGCTTGCTCTAAGTGCCCTACCCTTAAGAACCCTAACCTGGGGCGGGAAGCCCTACCCATAGAAACCCTAACCGTAGCTCCAAGGGCCCTACCTTAGGAACTCTAACCCTAGGATGGGAAGCCCTACAAATAGGAACCCTAACACTAGCTCCAAGTTCCCTACCCATAGAAATCCTAACCCTAGGGCAGGGTGACCCACTCATAGGAACCCTAAACCGACCTCCAAGTCCCCTACGCTTAGGAACTCTAACCCTAGGACGGGAAGCCATACACATAGGAACTCTAACCCTAGCTCCAAGTTCCCTACCTATAGAAACCCTAACCCTAGCTCCAAGTGCCCGACCCTTGGGAAACCTAACCGTAACCCTACCCTAAGGAACCCTAAACCTAGGGCAGGGCATCCTACCCATAGGAACCCTAACACAAGCTCCACGTGACTTATTCATAGGAACCCTAACCCTAGCTCCAAGTGCCCTAACCTTAGGGACCCTAACCCTAGGGCAGAGATCCCTACCCATAGGAACCCTAACCCTAGCACCAAGTGTCCTACCCTTAAGAAGCCTAACCACAGGGCGGGAAGCTGTACCCATAGTAACCCAGAACCTAGGGCAGGGTGCCCTATCCTTAGAAACCCTAATCATAGCTCTAAGTGCCCTACCCTTAGGAACCCTAAACCTAGGGCTGGAAGCTCTACTCATAGGAACCCTAACCCAAGTTCCAAGTGCCCTATTCATAGAAACCCTAAACCTACGATGGGGCGCCCTGCTCATAGGAACCCTAACCCTAGCTTCAAGTGCCCTCCCCTTAGAAAAACTAACCCTAGGGCGGGAAGCCCTACCCAGACGAACCTTAACCCTAGTTACATGTGCCCTACCCATAGGAACCCAAACCCTAGAGTGGAGCTCCATACCCATAAGAACCCTCACCCTAGCACCAAGTGCCCTACCCTTAGGAACCATAATCAAAGGATGGGAAGCTCTACCCATAGGAGTCCTGAACCTAGGGTGCGGCGCCGTACCCTTAGAAACCCTGACCCTAGCTCTAAGTGCCCTACCCTTTGGAAACCTACTCCTAGGACGGGAAGCCCTACCCACAGAAACCCTAACGCTAGCTCCAAGTGCCCTACACATAGGACCCCTCACCCCTAGCTCCAAGTGATGTACCCTTAGGAACCCTCATCCTAGGGCGAGGCGCCCTACCCATAGGAACCCTAACCCTAACTCCAAGTGCATTACACTTAAGATCCCTAACCTGGGGTGGGATGTCCTACCCATAGAAACCCTAACCCTAGCTTGAAGTGCCCTACCCTTAGGAAAAGAAGCCCTACTCATAGGAACACTAGCAGTAGCTCCAAGTTCCCTACCCATAGGAACCCTAACCCTAGGGCGAGATGCCCCACTCATAAGAACCTTAACCCTAGCTACAAGGGCCCTACACATAGGAATACTAACCCTAGTGCGGGGTGCCATAATCATAGGAACCCTAACCCTAGGGTAGGGTTCCCTATCCTTAGGAAGCCTAACCTTAGCTCCAAGTGTCCTACCCTTAGGAACCCTAACCCTAGCACAGAAAGTCCTACCCATAGGAACCGTTACCCTAGCTCCAAGTGTCCTACTCATAGAAACCTTAACCCTAGCTCCAAGTGCCACACCCTTAGGAACCCTAACCCTACAGTGGGAAGCACTACACATAGAAACCCTAACTCAAGCTCCAAGTGCCCTACCTATAGGAACCCTAACCCTACAGTGGGAAGCACTACACATAGAAACCCTAACTCAAGCTCCAAGTGCCCTACCTATAGGAATCCTAACCCTAGGATGGGGTGCCCTGCCCATGGGAACCCTAACCCTAGCTCCAAGTCCCCTACCTTTAGGAACCCTAACCGTAGGATTGGAAGCTCTACCCATAGGAACCCTAAAACTAGCTCCAAGTGCCCTACTCTTAGGAACCCTAACCCTAGGGCACGATGCGCTACCCATATGAACCCTAACCTTAGTTCTATGTGCCCTACCCATAGGAACCCTAACCCTAGCTCCAAATGCCCTACCCTTAGGAAACTTCACTCTAGCGTGGGAAGCCCTACACATCCGAAACCAAATTCTAGCTACAAGTGCCCTACTCATAGGAATCTTAACCCTAGGAAGATGCGCCCTATCCACAGGAACCCTAACCCTAGCTCCAATTGCCCTACCCTTAGGAACCCAAACCCTAGGGCTGGAAGCCCTACCAATAAGAACCCTAACCCTAGCTCCAAGTTCCCTACTCATAGGAACCCTAACCCTAGGTCGTGGTGCCCCACTCATAGGAACCCTAACCCTAGCTCCAAGTGCCCTACCCTTAGCAACCCTTACTCTAGGGCTGGAAGCTGTACCCATAGGAAATCTAACCCAAGCTCCAAGAGCCCTAGCCATAGGAATCCTAATCCTAGCTGCAAGTGCCCGACCCATAGGATCCCTAACCCTAGATCCAAGTGCCCTACCCTTAGGAATCCTAACCCTAGGGCGGGGAGCCCTACCCATAGGAACCCTAACCCTAGCCCCAAGTGCCCTACCAATAGTAACCTACCCTAGCTCCAAGTACCCTATCCTTACTAACCCTAACCCTTGGGCGAGAAGCCTTACCTGTAGGAACTCTAAGTCTAGTTCCAGGTGCCCTACCCATAGGAACACTAACCTTAGCTCCAAGTGCCCTACCCATAGGAAACCTAACCCTAGGGCGAGGTGCCATACCCTTAGAAACCCTAACCATAGCTTCAGGTGCCCTACCCTTAGGAACCCAAACCCTAGCTCTAAGTGCCCTACCTATAGGAACGCTTATCCTAGATGCAAGTGCCCTACCCTTAGGAACCTGAACCCTAGGGCGGGAAGGTCTACACATAGGAACCCTAAACCTAGTTCCAAGTGTCCAACCCATAGGAACCCTAACCCTAGCTCCAAGTGCCCTACCCTTAAGATCCCTAGCCCTAAGGCGGCTAGTCCTACTCATAGAACTGTAACCCTAGATTCAAGTGCCCTACCCATAGGAAACCTAACCCTAGCTCCAAGTGCCCTACCCTTAGGAACCCTAACCCTAGAGCGGGAAGCCCTACCCATAGGAACCCTAACCTCAGCTCCAAGTGCCCTACCTATAGGAACCCTAACCCTAGCTCTACATGCCTTAACAATATGAACCCTAATCCTAGGGCGGGAAGCTCTACCCATAGGAACCTTCACCCTAGATCCAAGTTCCCTACCCTTAGGAATACTAACCCGAGGGCGGGGTGCCTTACCCATAAGAACCATCACCCTATCTCGAAGTGCCCTACCCTTAGGAACCCTAACCCTAGAACAGGAAGCCCTACCCATAGGAACTCTAACTCTAGCTCTAGCTCTAAGTGCCCTAACAATAGGAACAAAAACCCTAGAGTGGGGCGTCCTACCCATAGGAACCCTAATCCTAGCTCCAAGTGCCCTACCCTTAGGAACTCTAACCTTAGGGTGCGAAGCCCTACCCAATAAAACCCTAACCTTAGCTACAAATGCCCTACCCATAGGAACCCTAATCCTAGGGCGGTGCGCTCTGCCCATAGGAACCCTAACCCTACCTCCAAGAGCCCTACCTGTAGGAACCCTAACTCTAAGTGCCCTAACCTTAGGAGCCCTAACCCTAGTGTGGGAAACCCTACCCATTGGAAACCTAACCCGAGCTGCAAGTGTCCTACCCATAGGAACCCTAACCTTAGGGCGGGGCGCTCTACCCATGTGAACCAGAACCCTAGCCCCAAGTACCCTACCCATAGGAACCCTAACCCTAGTTCTAAGTGCCCTATCCATAGGAACCTTAACACTAACTCCCAAGTGCCCTAGCTCCAAGTGCCTACCCTTAGGAACCCTAACCCTTGCGTGGGAAGCCCTACCCATATGAACCCTAACCCTAACTCCAAGTGCCCTACTCATAGGAATTCTAACTCTAGGGAGGGGCTCCCTACCCGTAGGAACCCTAACCCTAGCTCCGAGTGCTCTACCTTTAAGAACCTTATCCCTAGGGTGAGTAGCCCTACCCATAGGAATCCTAAATCTGGCTCCAAGTGCCCTACCCATAAGAACCCTAACTCTAGTTCTATGCACTCTACCCTTCAAAACCCTAACCCTAGGGCAGGACGCCCTACCCATAGGAACCCTAACCCTAGCACCAAGTGCCCCACCCATAGGATACCTCACCCTAGCTCCAAGTGCCCTACTCTTAGGAACCCTAACCCTAGGGCGGGTAGCCCTACCATTAGGAACCGTAACCCTAGTTCCAAGTGCCCTATCCTTAGTAACCCTAACCCTAGGGTGGGATGCCCTACCCATAGGAACCCTTACCCTAGCTCCAAGTGCCTTACCCTTAGGAATTCTAACCCTAGGGTGATATAACTGAGAATTATCAGAACTTGACCCACTGTATAGTTTGTAAAATACTTTGAGATTCTGGATTAAATGTGCTACACAAAGTGCTATCTAAGGACTCAACCCTGCAAAGATTTCACATGAATAACTTTACTCAGGTGGGTAGTTCTATTGAAGCCTTTAGCGTTGCATGACATTAGTATCATGTGCCGCACCACGTTGTCATTAACAACCCTTGAGTAGACAGTTGGGTCAAATGGGTCAAAGATCCATAAACAAAGGCAGGTTTAGAGGATAAATTGTAAGCGCCCAGCAGTAGCTGTTACCGTCGCCCTTTTCAATAATGCATCTTTAAAAATATTCCCTACATACTTATTAATACCATGAAAAGTAATGTCCATCAATAACACTAATTTTAAACAGTCCCCAAGCACATTACATGATCTGCATTTGAAAAGTCCATATCCAATATCCACACAGTCACAAAGGGGCCATTAGGATCTCCTGGTCATCTCCCATGTGCTTGTGTGGGAAAAAAGGTCCTTTACTTTTATAGAATTAACCCTTTCCCTACCACGTAAAGGAAACTAATGCACCAAGACTTGCTGAAATTTAGGGTTATGATACAAACAAAGAACAGAATCCCAGACCCACATAACTTCCTGGAGATCTGGCCCTTCATCTTTACAACGTCCCATGGTATTTATTAATGGCTAATCGAAGAAGTGGCAGTAAGTGAATGTATGAGGAGCCAGGATGTTAACACTTGCAGTGAGAGCATGGGCCTGCTGACTGACATCAATGGCAAGGCTGCCCATTGACATTAAGGGGGCCAGGATTTCACCCCAGGTGTCTTGCAGAGGTCATCTCTCTCCCCTGGCCCCCACTCACACAGATTTGCTTTCTGGCAGTGCCATATACTGTGGTAGTGTAAGTGATGGGTTTTTAGCTGGGGCAGGCGATACCAAACCAAAACAGCAATGGGCATTCAGGGGCTGATTTTCAGAGGAATTGAGCACCCCTATTGATATCAGTGTCACTTGAGGAGGAAACACACTCATGTAGAGAGGCTCATGAACCACGTAAGTCCTCAAAGCAGGGTTTAAATGTGTTTGGAGAGGTGCACAGGACTGCATTTCACGCTTAGTGCACTGAGATACAGATGAAGTTTATTTCCCCACTCTGCCCCTGTCCCATTTTGTTCATAAAAGATTGCTACAAAATATAATGGTGCGTGGTATAAGAAAAGGGTCAAATGGTGGAATGAGTCTTGTGTATCAAAAGCCCAGAAAAGTGTCCATAAAGCTACAAAGATACTGAAATTCTGCATAGATCTTGGATAGGTAATAATGATCATTAGTTGTTTTCCACTCCCACGCAGAAGGAAAAAAGAAGACGACTTGATTACTAATAATTGCACATCACTTGGACATTAAAAAACTTGTTTGCCAAAGAGGTAGGATGATAAACTCTCACTTCAAAGTTGCGAAGAAATAAAAAAAAATTGAAAAAGGATAGATCAGTTGCACTCAAAGACTGAATCCGCTCCTGCCTCCTAAGCTCAGAATTATTTTCTCTCTGTGGGAAATTGACTTTTTAATTTGTGCATCTCTGCAAAGGAGTATTACCAGGGCCAATATGCTGCACTCGAAGAGGCCTGCATGCAATGCTGCTACTAGGGGATGAGCTCCGCAGTGACACTGTACTTAGCTGTCACAGTGATGAATCAGAAGAGTGCTGTGGCTAATGCAGCCATGCAGGCGATAAAGCCCTCCCCATCGTCCCCTGTGTGGTCACTTTAAACAGGCACAGATTATGGCTTGCACTGCTACGGGTTGTACATCTGATACTCCCTGTTCCTCATGAAAAGGGGCGGGGGAGGAATTAGTAGCCATCATTCCATTTCTACATGCCAGCCACTGGTACAGGCCGGATACAAAGAGGAGAGCAGGCTGCCAACCTGTAGAGGGCCATAACAGATTATTCCCCTCAGAGTAGGAAAGGAGTTTGAGGGGAGTTGTGCCTCAGAAGACTATTTGGGTTAGTGCCTCTAGGGCTACTGCTTCACCATATGCCTTATGCAGGGCTGTTTCTAAAGGCATAAATAATTTAGCCCTAGCTAATTAAGAACAAGCAAGAGTTTGAAGCAGAGCCATCCAACCCAGTGGAAGAGAGGCTTTACAGTAAAATTGCCAAAGAAAGGTGACCTTACCAACTGCAATAACTGGAGAGGTACCACATTACTATGTGCAACATCATCCTGGAACATATCAAGAAACATAGACCTTCAACTCAGAGAGGAACAAGCAGGTTTTAGACCCCTGGGATCATGTATAGACCAGATTGCTGTCTTCAAACATATTATAGAACAAAGTGCATAGCGGCAAGCACCTCTTATGATAAATGTTATACATTTTCAGAAGGTTTTTGACAGCATACATAGACACAATTATGGCATACTGTGAAATGCCAGAAAAATAATTAGCATAATCAGAAACCTATATGATAATAATATATGTGCAGTCAGAGAAGGTCATTGACATCATTCAATGGTTTGCACTGGAGCAAGGCAAAGCAAGAGTGTATTACATCCCCAGTATTGTTTTCACTGGTCATTGATGATGTCCTGAAAAAAGTAACCACAGAAAGCAACAGAGGAATTGTATGGATGAATGGTAAAATACAATGGGATGACTTTGTTTTTGCTAATGAAATTGTCCTGCTCCGTTTATCACATCACTTTCTGGAAGAAAAGATCCAGCTTTTGGTAGACACGGCAGAACAAGTTGATTTGCTCATGAACAAGGGGAAGACCAAATAAATGGCTATCAATATTGTCTGGGGAGAGAGATGTTCAATGATGATGACATCATGCTAGATATGAAGCAACAAATATCAAAAGCAGCAAACAACTTTCATTAACTTGAAAAGATGTGGAAAGTAACATGATCAACACTGATACATAAAATACCAATTTTTGAACACTGTCGTCATGACAGTCCTTTATGGAGCAGAGTCATGGAGATCCACAACAATTGTTAAGATGATCAACTCATTCCAAAGTAGGTGCCTGAGGAAGATTGTCAGAGTCCATTAGAGAGAGTTTCTTACACAGCAGAAATTCTAAGCAGAGCGTACCACCTTAAAACATCAAACATGGCAAGAAGATGGACATATCTGGGACATGTGTTAAGGATGCCATCAACATGGCTTCCACGCCAAGTGATAACATGGACACCAGCTGGAAAAAGAGAACGAGGGTAACCTAAAGAAACCTTAAACAGACCAGCATAGAAAGAAACTAAATCCATCCACATGTCACTTGGAAGGCTGAATGACCCAGCACAAGACCAAAATAAATAGTGGAAACTGTTGGATGCCCTGAGGGTGTGGGAGGATAAAGAAAGAAGGGTTTCAAAATGAAACTCAACAAGTAGCACAGGAAAGGGTTAAAGATTTCTATCAAAGATAATTTGTCAGGAATCAGAATTGGAAGCAATTAACTATTTAAAAAAAAGAAAAGGAGGAGAATTTTTGTTTTGTCCTGCCCCCTGCTGCAAGTGGAGAGTTGCACACAGGAAGCCGTTTGCGGTGCACGAGAGTTATTGGTCCCACAAAACCCAGGAACAGTGTTACATGTTCTTGAACACCATCTACTGGTGACTTATTTATTAACTATTCACATATATAGAGAGAGTCATCTATTTTGTACACCAGTGCCATTTCACCATTCAGCATCCCCATCTGATCTAAGGTCTTGTTCCCACTAGCACTTACATATTTGAATAAAGCTGAAGCCACATCTTTATTTACATCTGTGTTTGCAGGACAGGGTCCTATATTTGCTTATTATTCTTTAAGCCCAGATATACACAGATGGACTCTTTATAACTACATGGAACCTCACTGAAGTCCAGTTAGACTCTAAGCTCCTTGAGGCAGGGAGTTGGCTTCCTACATGTTTGTAAAGCACCCACCACCCTTAAGCGTGCTAAATAAATATCATTCTTTATATAGTTTAATAATATATACCATTCTCTATAAAAGGAGGAGCTGTAGGAAGACCAGTGATGGGAACCACCATTTCCTTTCTAGGTTCACAAAACGAATTAACAAGGACTTTCATATGCTGAAAGTAAGTGATGTATTGGCAATGTTATCTTCAGGACATAGTTAGGTCAGGGATGCATTTGATCTGCTCTCTGTTGTAGGTGCAAACCGTTGGTTATATTCCTGTAAAAGTCAGCACTGTCTCAAGTTCTTTCTTTGGTACATTTAAAAATATCCGTTAGAATGTCTGGGTAGGCTAGGCAGTGGTGTCTATAGTCTGAATGATGTCCTGTTAAAGCATCACTGTGAATTTGTGGTATAGTTAGGGTGACTCTCTAGAACACGAGAAGGTAGCATCCTTCCAGAGATGGAAAGATCACATAATTTCAAATGGGCTCAGTCACACAGACTTTGGTGTCATGAGACTCTTGCTTTTCTTTTAAACACTGGAAATGAAGAATACTGTCATAAAAAAAATAATTGCAGCATGCAGCTGTAATATGTAGTTGTACTGCTTGAAGTAGGTCTTGCAGCATCAAGCCTTTTACATCCTTAGACTGGAGATACAGTACTGAAAGAGTTAACTAACAGCAGGTTCAATTAATTATAACACTGGAATGTTAACTACCTCCTAGACCTCTCTACCAGATGATAAATCAATAGTCAATACAATCTTACTGGGGAAGTGTGTGTCATTTTCAATTCAATGTAGTGGATAGCTTATTGTTCTGTTGGATTAAATAAGAATCACAAAAATATCATGCCTTGTAATAGAAACAGCATTTTCCTTCGGTTTGACTGGTAAGTAACGTGTCCTCCATCAACCCAAGAAGTGATGCAATAGTAGTTTGTATGGATGTAATTGCATATTTTGCAAGAATCAGAAATAAAGGTTTCAATGTATTATTAAAATCCTTGCTTGGAGGCAGGCATTTTGTACACCTACAATCATTTTAATTGCATGTTCCAGATTTTTTTGTTTTGGAGAATTTTATGTCAGAAGCTGAAGTTAAAATGAATACCTCACAACATAATTTCCTGAGTTACAGTAATAAGTTTTTCTCTTTGGGGAAATGGAGCGGTTTGTACAGAGTGTTATATTTTTAGTTTTATGGAAAGGTTTTGGGAAAAATTGTGCCAAGCAAAACATGTGCAGTAACCAACATGCAAACTACTGTCAATTAAATAAGTCTGGAGGCCAGAGGAGAACAAGCTTGGAAACTAAAGACTAAATTCCAATCTCGTAAGAAAAGACGGCAAAATCTTGCACTGACGACGACTGTGCAAATCTAACTTTCACATTTCTGGATGATGAAATTACCTCTCTTGGGGGAAATTTTCCAAGATAGACATTTGTCATTTTTGCAGGGGAAGAACAGCTTTCTCATGACAAAATATCAGGTTTCTGCCTGGAAAAACGGTCTTGTGTTTTCATTAAAAATTTCAGGCAAAAACCAAAAGCGAGAGAGAGAAGATGCTCTTGTGGTTAAGGCACTGAACTGTAATTAAGACGATCTAGGTTCGGTTCCTGGCTCTACAGCTGACTTCTCGTGTGACCTTTCATTCAAACTAGGTGTCTCAGTTTGTCATCTGTAAAACAAGAAGAGCAATACTTCCTTTGTCTGCCTTGTCAATTTAGATTATAAGCACTTTGGGGGTAGCAACTGACTTTAGATCCCTCCTATCTTATCCTCTCCCAATGATATAACCACTGAGTTTTTCTGGCACTGCTTTAGCACTGATCTTAAACTGCTGTTCCAGACCAAGAACTACTGTAAACATGGACACAATCCCAACACCAGTTTTAGTCACTAGGGGTTTGTTTACGCAGCAATGAAAAACCTGTGGCTGGCCTGTGCCAGCCGACTCTGGTTCACGGGGCTGCTTCATTGCTGCATATGCTTCTAGACTCAGGGTGGAGCCCAAACTCTGGGAACCCTGGACTCTGCAGGGTCCTAGAGCCTGGACTCCAGCCCGAGCCCAGAAGTCTACCCAGCAACGAAACAGTCCCACAGCCTGAGCCCTGTGAGCCTGAATCAGCTGGCACGGGCCAGCTACAGATTTTTCTTTGCTGTGTAGACATACCCAAGAAATGGCCAGCTCATCTCCTCTTGTACCTCTACACAAAAGCTGGCCGGAATCCCACCAGACAGTAATTTTTGCTCTTTAACACCCCCCCCCCCGCATAAGAGATTAGCTGTCTAAAGGGATGTGGGGGCAGAGGGTGAGGCCCTGGCTCCGTAGTCCCTTTGTGCTACCTATCAGAGCTGGCCAGGCCTGAAGGAGGGACTATGCTGCACTTTATTTCAGGGTGGCACAGCAGCCAGGCCCAATATTCTGACTTGAAAGATGAAATCAGGTCTGTATCCTCTCAAATGTTCCTGACAGAACCTATGGCACAAGGTACCCTGGAGCAACTTGGTGCACCAGCTGATGATCAAGCTAAGGAGCAGCAGGTGAAGTGACAATGGTGGTGGCTGGAAGAGGACGAGACAAGATGCCTGGGGCCACACTCACATCTACTCTCCCAGCAAGCAGGCAGAACGGTGCAGTAGATAGGCCCCAGGGCTTGCCTTGTTTGTGACAATGTGCAAGGCTCTCAGCCTCTCTTTTTCCCCCATCCAGAAGCTGGGGGCAATGAGACCACGCCTTTGTAGTCTAAGATACAGTTTATGATGAAAAGTGCTGTGAATCTGATTCAAAACCCATTGAGACCACAGAAGGATTCCTATTGACATCAGTGGGTTTTGGAGCAAACCCAACACAAGTTTTGAATACAAGTTTATATCAGGAATGACTCCAGTACAGCCAGAGGATGAAATCACATGGACCTGACTGATTCCACTTACACAAACTCCTGTGCAATTCACTGACTTTCACAGTGCTGCTCCTGATTTACATTGCTGTAAGTGGGATGAGAATCAGGTTGGGAGTCTTTTGGGCCATGCACCTTTCCATTTGCCACCCTTTTCATTTGACCATGGGCAGAAAGTTGGACAGTGGCAGCTCATTCTCATAGCAAGGACACCTCCTTTCAAAAAAAAAAAAAAAACCCCATGCCCAAATCTTGAATTTCATTAAGCTCAATGCATTTGCAGCCATTTGGACTTGATAGAAAGCCCTTTCCCATGTAGTATTTAAACTCATCAAGAGCACTAATCAATGACTGGTAGTTAAATGCCTTCTTAACTTTTTATGTGCATTGTCCTTGTGCCATGTGCTATGATGTCTTTATGGTAGGATCATTAAGGAGAATCACAAAGATTAGTAAAACTATAAGGCAAATTGGACACAAGGGGTTCCATTAAATAGAGCAGGATTACAGACAAATGAAGCTCTGTGGTATTTTGAACTATAATATTTTAACTCGGGTTTCTTTGCATTCTGTGCTTGCTGGTATTTTTTTTTTTCAGTCTTCTCTGACACTTGTACTAAATGTATGCAAAACAGGTCAGTCCTTGTGTAAGCTTGGAGCTGAAGAGTGTGTGTGTGTGTTCCTAGACTTCCATGTTGCCATTCTGCCTCCTGGAAAAGAGCGTGGAACCTGGACTTGGAATTAAAATAAAAGGCAGAAAAAGGAAGCATCCATCTAAGATGTTTTTATCCCAGGTCAGAGCTTATAGATAAAAACAACATTGGCCTAGATGGCTTCGCTAGATCGATGCACAGAGGCAACAACTCTATGTCGAGAAGATAGGATCTAATGGAAAACCAAGTTGTCAGGTTTGATGCAGGAATCTCTGAGCGCAATGCCATGGCCTGCGTTACTAGGTCAATACGTTATTACAGTGATCCCTTCTGTCCCCCACAGCCATGAGATTTACAACGGAAGGACTCAGCCTTGCCCTTCTGGAGGCTCTTTGCTCAGTCAGGGATCTGCCCTGATGGAGAGGGCAGAAACTGGGCGGACCAAAGGGGAGGAGTTTTTCTTCACTTTTTCTCAGTAAACATATTTTGGGAAATGTTCTGGTTTTCACAGGAACACTGGTTTTCAGTTTATCATTCTCTTTTTTCTCCTCCTCTTCTGCCCCTTCCTGAAAATCATTTTCAGAGGCAACACAGAAAAAGGAAAAATGGGTGGGGCGGAGTGCAGTGGCAGAGAGCAGGGGAAAGGAAAAAACTGAAAAAAAGTCCCCCAAATGAGTTATAAAAACAAATCATTGAATAAATGAAAACTTGATTTTTTCAAAAGACTGCAACAAAAATGATTTTTGCATGAAAAAAAGTGTTTTCTTGTTTCTGCTCAGCTCCATTAAACTGTTTGCAGTTCCTCCATCACTTGTTCCTGACATTGAGAAGGCTTGTGGTTGGCATTCTGAACAGAGATTCAGGATTTCATGGTTCAACACCCAACTTGGCCACAGACGCCCTGTGTGACCTGGGCAAGTCTCTTTTAATCATTCTGCACCTCAGTTTCTCATCTGTAAAGCGGGAATAATAATTCCTTTCTTCCATCCTTTGCCTTATCAAAATGTAAGCAGTTTTGGCCGGTGGCTTCTCTTGCCATGTATATAAATACAGCACCTAATATAATCTTTACCCTTTTCCACAATGATTTAAGGGGAAGTTTCCAAATCCCATCAGGTAAAGAGCTGCAGTTTCTTCCAGAAGTTTTGTGGGCTAACTTGTTTTCATCCCTATCAAAATTGTTGTTTTTAATTTTCCTCTATCTGGAACAAAAAATAAAATCTCAGCCCTGTGCTTTAGTAAGACTCTCAATAAAACTGATATTGTTCTACTGATCTGTTAACAGCCCCATAGCCCTTTAATCCACAAATTATCAGCATGACAGACCTTAATGGCATCTTCATAGCTGTTTTGGTCCTCAGTGTCAATGGGAGTTTGTATAGCTAAAAAATAATTTGCTGCATAATCCATGCACTGTGTTGTTCATGCATCATAATTATACATATTGAAAAAGTAGTGGTTATGTACACATAGTAGCTACTTTTTAGACCTGAGTATTAGACATTTCTTTATTTACCAAAGGAACCAAGTCACATTGTAAACAAATGGCTTCACATTCTATTTTGAAACAATGCTAATTTGGTGATACAGGACAGCCACAAATGTAATAATTTCTTTGGACTGCACTCCATGAATTAAAATGGCCCATCTAACGTCAGATAAATATAATGCAAAGATAATTAGCTCCTGAGCCACGGCATGAGCAAACCCTTGAAATGTTACTCTCTTCCAGCACGTTTTCACTTCTGGGCTATAGCCATTTTCAGTTCAGGGCAAATCCTCTCCAAGCTCCCAGGGGGAAAGCTGGGTAAAGGAGGTTACATAGGGACTAGAGAAGAAAAAAAAACTCACAAGGTCATTTAGCAATAGCAAAGCCACTCGCAGCTACTGTTGGGTACAGTAGCTCCTATTCCCATGCAGACATTGGCTGATGAAGAGTCTGCCAATTAGGTCAGAAAATGGGTTTATTTTCTCCCACAGAAAAGAATTATACAAAACTGAACTGTTTCACGTTGGAAAAGCTGCTGCAATGCCTTATGGGAGTTGTAGTTTGGCTGTCTATGCTCCTATTCTCTATAGGCTGGGCTCCCCCAACAGACTACATTCTCTTGTGTTGCATCAGTTTCCCTTCCTGGAGAGGAAAGATAGTGCAGCATGCCAGTCCATGGCCACGGTACAGAATGAGAGATGTAGTCCAGCCAGAGAACCCACTCCACAGAAGATAAATGGAGGCAAGAAAGCACTGGAATACAACTCCCATACATCAATGCGGCAGCACATGGAAATCAAAATTTTGGGGGCTTGGGGCAAAATAATCTGAAAATTTCGACAGAAAAGTAGACTTTTCATGAAAAAAATCATTTAGTCAAACCCAAGTTTTATGTAAATTAGATGGAATTTTTTTGACCAGCCCAATCACCAACACCAGATTTAGTAACTTGATCCCATGTGATTAAATAGAAACTTCACAGTGAAACTTACAGAGTGTTATCAACATTGCCTGTGAGAGCGGCATTATTTCTAGGAATGTGACAAGTAGGTATCTTTTTATTAACCTTATTTTGATAGCCTCCACAGCTGCCCTCACTGCCTGCCATCATTAGAGAAATGCACCATTCAGAAGACGACAGACTGGTTCTCCCACATTAGAAGCTGCTCTTGGGAATCCGGTACTGCACACCAAGAGGATTTCTGCTTTGTTTAACACAGCGAAAAAAACACCAGTTGACACTATGATGTTAAGAGTGGTGGATGCAAGTACAACCAATAAACAAACACGTCCTTGTTTAATACTGGGGAGTGACTTATTGTAGTTAATTATAGGAATTTACAGCTATTTATGTGAACTCAAGAAAGCAGAAAACATTCATTTGTCGGTAGCGTAACTGCTGGGTGGAGGCAGCCTAGATGTATGGAGATGAATGCTCGACTGTATCTTGTTTGTTTTGTTATGCACAACTTTACTATGTAAATTTGAACTTCAATGAGTAGCTACTTGGCAAGTTAGAATATACAATTATATGCACACACAAACCCCCCATGGAAAGTGACATTTAAACATTGTTTCTTTGTCACATATCAGTTAAATATAGGGAAAAAAACACATATTTACTTGCACCTGCTGCTCACACGCAAACTATGTCATTATACTCAGTGCTCATGTCTGTACATGGAGTTTTTAGGAAGAAAACAAAGTCGGTTTGGTTCAGCCTTATTTGTCTCATTTCAAGCCTCAGAGGAGTTGCCCTTATTGGGGAATGGTAAACCGAAAACAAGATCGACATCAACTACCGTTCATTTGCAGAAAAAAAAAATGCTGCTTGTGTGTGCATTCAATAATTATCCCAGCACCACTGTGATCTGATGGGGGGTGAATCCCAGAAACAGGTTTTTCCTCCTTTCAGAAGCTGTCTGGGCAACAACTACCAATATAAACGCTCATCAGCAGGCATACTTCTATTACATGAAATATTTGGCTAAATTGTAATGAGCCAGCAGAAACCAAGACAACATGGTAGATTGCAGCCTGCTATTATACGAGTGCTGGTTAAAGGCTTGCATGTTTCTCAGGTTTTTATGCTGGAGAGGAATTATTGATAAAACTCATTTAAATAAGTTTTCAAGATATTTGCAAGTGATGTAGTTGTCAGAGGGCCAAAGCTATTGCTAAAGATGCCCTGAATAAATTCCTGGCTCTGTAGAATGATTAGTTTAAATTTAATGTTAACAAGCTTCTTAGGAATGATCTAATTTGATGTCTAGAACTCATAGGTGCTTATTTGGAACAAGCAGCAGTGTACCTGAGCACCTCACAATCTTTAATTCTTTTATCCTTACAACACCCGAGATAGGGAGGTGCTATAATCTCCTTTTTACAGAGGGAGAACTGAGCCAGGGTTTATACTGTGACCAAAAACCCGCAGTACCAAGTCTCAGAGCCCAGGTCAGCTGGTTTGAGCTGCATGGATAAAAATAGCTGTGTAGATGTTTGGGCTTGGGCTGGCATGTGGGCTCTGAGATCCTCCCCCTTGCTGAGTTGCAGAGCCTGGGCTCCAGCATCAACACTGCAGTTTTATAGCCCCACAGGCCACCCCTGTGAGTCCAGTTTTATAGCCCTGAGCTGTGCTGCAGATCTTATTGCAGTGTGGAAGTCCCTTAAGTGATTTGCCCAGGGTCTGGGACAGAAGTCTGTGGCAGAGCAGGAAATTGAAACCAAGTATCCAGCTAGCATCCTAATCATATGGGAGCACCCTTCCTCATAGCCCTTATACAATAATAGGGCCAGCATCTTCCTCCCTTTCCTCAGCCTGTAAGCAGTCTCATTGATTTCAGCCTGAGCAGAGATTGGGTGCAATGAGTAATGAGGCCCAATCTAAGTGTGTCAGAATCTGCCCATTAGATCTATTACTTTGAGTTCAATACTCTCTCGAGCTCTAGTTGCCCTGTAATCCAGAGAAAGAAACAGAAATAATAATCTTACAGATAGCCCACTGCATGCTCCGAATGCCTAAGTACTCCACAAATCATATATACAGGGATCACGTCAACCGCCACTGAAATGCAGCCACCTCTGGGGTGAACATGGCAACAGTTGTACAGCTACAGTTAAAGGCAGAAAGAGAAGAATTCTGTGGCCAGCTGAAACCACAGGGGGGAATTTACTGGATGGAGGTTAATGAAATATAAATATTCAAACCCACTGATTCCTTCTACTCTACTGAATGATATTTCTCTTTCTCTCTCTCTCTTTTAAGAAATGAAGACATGGCTAGAGCTTTACCAAATATTCCCTGCCTAAAGGCATCTTGTGTAGTTTTTTAATGTAATACTTTTCAGTAGTTCACATACTGTACCTCAACATGCTGGTTAGGCATTTCAGAAGGAAAAGTGAACGGACTCCTTTGAGGTTACATTCACTCTTTTTGAGCTACTTCCCCTTCCTTCTCCTCCCCTCCTTTCCTGTTCTCCCCCCCCCCACAGCTTTTAATGATTATTATTATACATTCTCCTGATATCTGGACTTTTAGTCAGTCACAAACAACAACTACCCTTTGTATGGGTGTCTGGGTAGGTAACAAACATGCCAAGCATAACAGACCTGGAAAGATACCACAAAGCATACCAATTGATAGTTAAAATGACACAAGGCATCGTAATAGCATATTAACAAAAATATTTTAGAAAACAGAATGGAAAGTCTGTAAAGCTGCCTATAAACAACACAACTGGGTGGGTATTTCGTTGATGAAACCTCCTGAAATGGCAAGTGAAGCAAACTGCACAACCGACAATTGATGCTTCTAAAACAGGGCAAAAAACAAACAAAAGAACCCAAGCATAATCACAAGGGTGGGAAATTAAAAAGGAGACGCAAGTATTTTTTCAGATAGGATACAACACTGTTGTTTTATTCTACATCTTCTCCATAAAGTACATGTGAAACCTGCTTTGTTCTGCAACATTATTATTGAATTAAGAGTTTGTTCTGATTTTTCTTTTGTTTTTCATTTCTCTGTGTCACTAGATTTTTGCCCATTAACTCCCACTCCCACCCTAATTTTAAGTATCTTCAAAGAATACAGGTGTATTGCACGCCTGTTATAAGTCAATTAATGAGGAAAAAATCTGATCCTTTTAATAAACACTTACTATTCAAAAAGGCTTTCCTCAAGTCTATTTAGGTCTATTTTTTCTCTCCCAGGGCAAAAAAATATAATTCATCCTGGTACTACTGAGAACTTTCTCTAGCAAGTGCTAAACAACCAGAAATTCAGTGGCTACTGGCTAAACTTCAAAAGACTGAACATAGTCTCAGCATGGTGGCTGAACATACAAGTTTGCAAGAGTACATTTGTCTGTCTTGAATTTTCATCACTGAAGAAACCATTTTGATTGGGTCTAATACCTTTGGGAGTTCTAACTGTTCCTGGCTCCCATTTGTCATCCTTTTCATTTTATTCCTGTCTTACTCTGGCTTTAAAGCCTCCTTCTCCATTCCCTCCCTGCTCTTTGGGAAGTAGGAGATTGCCCGGGTTGTTTTGAAAGGAAGAGTGCATTAGCCAAGTTACTTCTATGAAAGAGACAGGAGCTCTTTCATACCAGATTCACATTTGCATAGGGGAAAGCTGTGAGCAACCACTAAGTATTTTCCAGGTGTGTATTTTTAAATTTACATTCTGCACAGTCCAAGGGACAGCTGGTGTTATTAGCAGAGCAGAGCAGGGCAGGAAAAACCCCATGAAAATTTTCACAATTTCAAAAATTTTCTCTATCTGCATCAGGGTGAAACAGAGACCTGAATTTTTTTTCATGAAAAACAAGGCACATCTCCACGCCCCAGAATAGCCAACAGCCCGGTGATTAGGGGACTCGCCTGGGATGTGGGAGTCCCAGATACAAGGCCCTACCTTGAATCAGGCAGAGCAGGGACTTGGACATTCCAGAGTATTGAACTCTAAACACCAGACCACCAGGCTATTGGCTATCTTGGGATGGGGGATGGTGAACTTGGGGTCTCTCTTCCTTCTCTCCACTGTTCCTCCTGTCTAACCCATCCTGGGCCTGAAACACCTTTCTGGACAAAAGCGTTGGAAAAACGGAAGCAGTCTCATGAAGTTCCAGTTTCGATGAATCAGCATTTTATAATGGAAAAACGTTTTGTCAAAGATTTCCCAACCAGCTCTAGTTTCTAGGCGTATTCTTGAGCAGCACCCCACACAAGGAGCAACCCCAAGAGGCAGTGTGATGGGATCACAATTCCTTCCCTGCTTTCTCCTTGCTCTGGGCCAAGTGGTTTTCATTTGCTGCTGCCCCATGCCAGCACCACAGCACCCCTGCACTGGCTCAGCCATGAGGGCTGTCAAGCGTGTGCATACAGTGGTAGACTCAAGTGCTGCCCATTTACCCACTGCTCTCTGTCCATCTGCGTGAGGGCACAGAGCAGCTGCACTCTTACTCCTGTGTGCCAGGGTCCAGGTCATCCCCCTTTACTCTCTGCTCAGGCATGCAGTCCTAGCCCCAGTTGTCTGCAAGGTAAGAAGCTTAACAAACAAATCTTAAAATGC
The DNA here is from genome assembly GCF_025201925.1 of Gopherus flavomarginatus. Taxonomy (NCBI): domain Eukaryota; kingdom Metazoa; phylum Chordata; order Testudines; family Testudinidae; genus Gopherus; species Gopherus flavomarginatus. Next base: position 31,870,518 of record NC_066630.1, read on the forward strand.
AGTTGAAAGCCACTTAAGATATCCACATAGTTTCTTTAATTCACAATTTGAAAAACAATTCCCCTCCCCCTCACTGTTCATACTAACTTCTTGCTAGCTTTTGTTTTCCCCTCTCCTGGGCATGCCCAATGACTTGCTTTTGGAGGGATGCTCCGTACTACTGGCTGAAAATGAAACATTTTTAGAATGTGTTTGAGGAAGAGAAAAAAGAACATTTGCCTTTGCCTCTCCCCCTCCAAAAGGTTGATTTGGCAAATAGACACATTGTGCAACTCTGGATTCAGTGCAGAGCACAATATGGCCGCTCTGTCTTTTCAAGTGGTAGTGCACGGTGCTGATTCTGTTCTTACCCTTGTTACACAACACATTAACTCTATCGATTTCAGTATGCTGGACTGGGAGTCTGGAGACCTGGGTTCTAATCTCAGTGGCCACTGAATTGTGTGACCTGGTTAAGTCATTTTACCTCTTTACACCTCAGTTTCTCCATCTGTAAGTGGGACAATGATTCTTATCCTCATTTGTGGAATGCTTTGAAATCTATGGTTAAAATCATTATCTGGGCCTGATCCAAAGTCCATTGAAATCAATGGCAGTCTATTGACATCAGTGAAATTTGGATCAGGCCTTATCAGATCCAAATGTTATTAAATGGGATTTGTAAACAGAACTGAAAAATTAACCTAATGAAATGTGGTGATTGTGCAATTGAAAATGTTGATTTTAATGAAATTTCCCCAATTTTGGATGGAAAAATTCCAACCACCATATTTTGTTTCAATGGAAAGGTAATTTTTATTTCCACGTTTCTAAATCACAACTTTTTCAGAATTTCTACTTCTGCAAAATTTCGATATTTGATATCATTTCATCCCATTTCAGGACAGAACCAAACAACAGAATTTCTCAAGGGACAGAAATTCCATTTTCTGAACAGCTCTGCTTGTCAATTTTACTGGCAATATGAGCGTGAGTTGTAGAACTACACAGCGGAGGCTCCAGCATTTTGCTGTGTAGAATAACTGTCAGGAAGATATGCCACATATTTCACATTGTTGATATGTATGCCACATGGCACAAAAATCTGAAGCCTCCTGTCCATGTTTTGGATAAGTAATTCCAGTTCTTCATAGTGTTCTCCTACATGTGTCAGCATAAAACTTTTAACAGGAAACAATACCCATTCAGTTTCTCCCTCCAAGGCATGAAGTTTCTAACATAGCTTTCAAGAAAGCATTGTGTTAATTATCACATAGAGACACATGGTGAGTATCAGTTCATCCTTGATGAAGGAGTGAGTGCTTCAGAACTTTTGACATTTCATTGGGGTTGTCTGAAACAAATGTACAACGTTCACCTTTAAGTAACACATTTGGGAATCAATTATAACTGTCAAAATAACTCAATTTACCAAGACAAAATAATCCAGGTGGTCTAAATTCTTATAGTATTTTGACATTTGCAAACACATTTTGTTAGCCATTAACCTAGCAATACTAGTTCCTAGAATGCAGCAGAGAGGATTATTCCACTGGGTGTCTGGAACAAAGTATACTCTGAAAACAGACTTAATTGAAGTAACTTTTCCAGCAGGTAGATGCTAAGTGGTGACTGTACTAAAAGCGCCCCCTTATGAGACAAATCATCCCCTCCCCACCCCTTGAGGAAACTCCACCTTTTGAAACAGGACCCACATGCTGGTCTGGAATTAAATATATTGGAGAGTATGGAAAAAGGTAAGGGGCTACGCAGTTGCTCACAATAGATCTCACGTACCTTGGTCATATGCATGGTATAAACAACATAAGAGACAGTAAGATCTCAGCTATGTCACTTCTCAGGGGCAAGAGATGCAGATCCAAATCCGAGGTTTGTCTTTAAAACTTAATGCTGTAAACATGATCAAACTTGTGTTTTATAAACAATCTGATGGAATTTTAGATTTTTTATTTTTTAGTTCCTGGATGTATAATGGAAAATGTGTCATTTCTTGCAGAAATGTTTTGTCTTTCCTGCAGAATGCCCCAGTTTCTCTCTTCTCACACTAATGTTACTGAAGAATGATATATTTAGATTGTGAGCTCTTTGGGGCAGAGTCCATGTGTTCTTAGCTGTGCCTACAGTGCCTAGCGCTATAGGACTGAGGCCTCTGGCTGCTCCCACAATACATAATAATAATAAAGAAACGTGCAGTACATGGATTATACGGACAATAATTAACCAGAGAGAAAAACTCATAACTGCAAAAGTCTCAGACTAAGTGAAAAAATATGCCACTGAACTCAAGTGAAGCCAATAAGCCTTAGAAATTGTTCAACATGGCCTGTTCTTCAATCTTTCATTAACTGAAATAGAAGTTAATGCTAATAGGAATGACATACAAACACAGACAGGCAAATAAAGTGCTTGGATTGCTTATGTGGTGACTGTAAATATCATGGCTGGAAATGGATTGTGCCAAGGAGAGACACAAGCTGTTAGTTCAAACCTCTACTCAGCAGAAAACTCACAACGCATTTTCAATTGTTGAAGTGCCATGTTCAAGAACGAGAGACAAGATGCACTTTCTGAACCAGTGTTTATGACCAAAGCAAATTCAATGACTGCTTAATGATGGTGTAAAGAAACTTGTAGTGCTGCTGCAGCTTCGCTGTGTGCAGCATACTATCACATGACCAAACCTCTACTGCATGAAATGGCAAGCTGGGAAAAACAGATAAGGAAAACATTGGGACTGAAATATACAAAGAACTGCAGATACTCTTTATTGTGTAATGCATTAAATTATAGTGGTGTGATGTAAGCAATTTGTAAGTGTAGCTCAAGTATATAAAAAAACCACAAAGCAAAAAGTTTGCAGCATTCATGGAACATTCTCCCCCCCTGGGCCCCGGTTCTGAATCCCTCTTCTGAGATTTCCTCAAGATATAAACAGGAATATGTAAATTTTTAATTTGAAGTCACTGAGTTGCATTGGTCCAAGAGAGTACACAATGTGCTGCAAATCTGGACTACAGAATGACAGGAACCAAAGTTTGGATTTAAACTAACAAAGACATTCAGATGTTTTCTCCTGTCCACCAAACGAGAACTCTCATTTGGCTTCTTGTTATCAATCAAGTGCCAGATTTTGTCCCTCCTTTCTCATTTTGGGTGCAATTTACTCTGTGTAGTGGACAAGTCCCAGAGTAACCTCAGGCAGCTATATTTACAATAATTATATACAGTGGACTTATGTGGAAATTAAATGTGGCACAAACTTTATGCTTGTCCTCTGGCCAAGGGTCAATTGTGCCATATGTGAGTAAAGGTGGTAGAATCTGGCCCTAACAATCTTAATTTGAACTCAGATCTTTATACAAAGTTTCTCAGACATCAACCAACATAGATTTCATTCAACAACTTGCATGTGTACTAAGTTGACCCAGAGAAAACAAAGTCCATAGCAAAAAAAGACAGAATCTCAGTTCTTATTGTTACTAAATTATACGCCTCAAGGTATCCAGATCACGGCAAGTCCAGTACTCCAAGCAGCATCATTCCCTTGTTCACCTTTGCAAGTTATGGTGAAAAAAATTCCAGGATGATTTTTTTTTTGTCCCCAACAGGAACCCTATCCCTTCAATAAGGGGAAACAGCAGGTGACTCTTCAGTACAGGGTGACAATAATAAATTCAGGTCTCTATTAGTTCCAATATTTGATAAGCTGTGTAAGAAATTGTGGTTTGAATAGCCAAGTTACACCGAATTGACTCATTGAATATGTTGAGATTGTATGTTTGCCTCACTTGCCTGTGCAATGCTATTCACGTTAACAATGGCTCCTCAGGGTCCTCTCTTAACTAAGCTACTGAAGCCCAAGAACGTATTCTGTATAAGGATCTTAAATAAACAAACAGGAACGGAACCTCTTCATCCCCACGTTTGATTTTTTTGCACAACAGGGTTGTTTAACAGACTATTTCAAGATGTGATCAATGTACCACTAGTGCACTGGCGAGCAGCGGCTGGTGGCCCAAGGTCTGACCATATGGGGCCAGATTTTCAGTTCATCTTCCATGAAAGTATCTAAATAAGATCTAGATTTTCAAGTGCTCAGCACCCAGCAGCTCCCATTAACACTTGGGCTAGATTCTTGTACTCAGCAGCTAAAGGACTGAGATCTGTGGAAAACATGGCCGTTTATTTTGGTGCCAAAATGAGAGCCGAGTGTCTCTGAAACGTGGCCCGTGGTGCTGGTTTTAGATGATTTCCAGCTGTCAAACCCCATTAAAAATATGCCTAAAAATATATTAGCTGTTTTCCTATCTCCACTTTTCAGAGATCCACTGGGGCTAACTGGATTGTGCTCTTAGCAGTGTAAACGAGAAGCGCCTCCACTGAAGTCAGCAGAACGACAATGAGGAAACAATCAAGGCTATTACACAGATAGGAGGGTATCATGTGGTGCTTCGTATCTAGGAAGAAGGATTCAAGGGAAGGAAGGATTAAGAACTCACTGCTGTGTTCTGGTCAGTAATTATTATTAGTTTTTAAGACTGAGCTAATGACACGTGGGATACCTCAGTTTCTAAAGGTCTTATTTGATCTCATCTACAAGGGCAGAATTTCGAATCCTATAGAAAGATAGCAGGAATGGGGCCAAATAAGCAAGCAAGTTTCTGATTTTTCTCTCGATATCCTTTAAGGAAATCTTGAACTCATCAGGTATGTAAGTTAAAGGAACCCCCAAGCACTTTTTGCTTGCTTGGCCAGCATCATACTCTAGTGCTCATTGACCTTGACAGCATTACACAGAAACTATTTTCACATGAATGAATTATTCTTGAATAATTTCACCAATATGTTAAGAGCAAAGACACTTTCCTGGACATATTAGCTTTTCCCTTTCCCCCTTTTATCTTCTACAAACAGATATTCTGAATCTTGCCAAGGCAATCACCCGTTTGGCCCATGATGGGTTGCTCTATGGACTCACAGCATTTCAAAGCACCACGGGCCTGTCTTTCCTCTCACTTACATGTGTTTTATGCCAATATGCTTGACTGGATACCTGGGGCTCTTAGATTTGGGTTTTGAGAGGACTCGTCAATAAAAGCTGGGTAAATAAAACAAAATCCTGGAAATCTAAGGTGTTATTCATCCCCAAGGTGACAGAGATTAGAATCAGGCCATTATTGTATACAATCTTGTTTTATGTTGTGATCTAATTTCTTCTGGAGTTGTGTCCTCTCCAGAAGTTAAGTCTAAGAATCACAGTTAATGATTATTGCATTTTTTCTACATGTAATTCTGCCTGCACTAACTGCATCTGGTGGCTCCTTAACTTCTCCGGGCAGAGCTGATTTCCACACCTTGTTTTGCTGTGAACTCTCTTTGGATCAGACTTCTCCTACTACCCAACAATTTTACCCAGTGCAGGGGAAAAATCATACTAAAGGGCCCAGTTATCTCCTCATACCCTCATCAGCTGCTGCATTTCACCCTCTCATACTTCCAAATATCATGTTGTTCAGGGGTGAAAGTAGAAATAGGGACTTACCAGTACAGGGCTGGTTTGGGGCAGGCTTTGGCCCCCAGAGGGGGTAGGGATGAGGGGCGCTCAGACCAACCCCAGCCTGCCCTGTACCGGTAAGTGCCCTGCCCTCCCCAGCCGGGGGCTCTGGCAGCAGTTTAAAGGGCCCAGGGTGTGGCTGCTGCTACCGCCCTGGGCCCTTTAAACCGCTGCCGGAGCCCCCAGCCACCACTGCTACCCCAGGGCTCCAGCAGCAGGGCTGCAGAGGCTATTTAAAGGGCACGAGCTACCCTGCCTCTACCTCTCTGGCTCATTAAATAGCCCCCGGAGCCCTGGGGTAGTGGCAGTGGGCTCTGGTGGCTATTTAAAGGGCCCAGGACAGTAGAGGCAGTGGGAGCCCCGGCCCTTTAAATAACACCCAGAGCCCTGCTGCTACTCCAGGGCTCCAGCAGTGGGTCTGGCAGCAATTTAAAGGGCTTGGGGCTCTAGCCGTTGCTGGGAGCCCCAGGACCTTTAAATTGCTGCCTGGGGAAGCTGGGCTGCCTCAGTACAGCGCACCGGCTCTTGCCAGTACACCGTACCAGGGTGCACTGGCTTACTTTCACCTCTGATGCAGTTGGTCTGCCAGACAAGAGTTACAACAAACAGCTTCCCCTCTTGGTCCTATTTGAAACACCATCTCCAACAAAAATATTCCATGCAACGCTGTTTAAATATGGTTCTAAGTTATGGATGCTACGGTAATGCTACATAAATACTCTCCAATACTCCAAATACATCTTAATTTTTCTACCTTTATATGTCTTTGTGTTCCTTTTCTGTGAATAGACCAGTGAACAAGTTTGTTAGCAAGAACTTTAAGAGAAATAGCCTATTTCAAATGAATAGAGGAGAATATTTGCAGAAAATAAACTCTGGCTTTATAATTAAGAGTATTAGTATTAGAAACCTGGTTCTCAGAATTATGCCCTGATCCAAGCATGTGACCTAACTACCCAATCAAACCAACACAGCTCAGTTTTTGGACTAGGAATATGAAATCTGTGCACTAAACTTCTCCTGATTGAGCTACAGAAAGGCAGGTAAAATTCACCACTGGGCCCTCCTTGCCACCATTACCCACATTGATCAAAACCTTACTGTTAGTATTCTGAGGTCAAGAGAACTATTCACAAAATATCACCAGGCCACAGCTGCAAATCAGATGCTTTTCTCACCAAGACATTATAGGATAGAGGGAGACAGAAAAGGAACCATTATTAAATACAAGAGTTTTACCACAGCAAGCCCAAAGCCTTCTATAATCAAACCCGCAGAAGGTACTCAGTTCAGCAAATTAAGAAGAAAACTAGGACCTATATTTTAAAGATTCCCTAGACATATTGGAATCCCTTGCCTTCTGTGATTCCAATACAGGAAGCCCTTATCTGTAGATCACCACCAAGTGACACCTAGAATCCCTGGGACAGCATCCCCTGCTCTGAAACTGCTTTCTCCAGTACTGATTGAGCGGGTGAAAAACTGTATTATATAGGGCCCCAGGCTGCTCCTACTCCCAACGAGCTCTGCTAAAAGAAAACTAATAGGAAGTCTTAACTTTTTTTCCCCCAATAGGAAAAACTTGGTCCTCACTGTGCTTTAAATTTATCACTGAGTCTGGGTTAAGATCTTAGGATTTATTTCCTGTTCTTTCCTGAAAGCAAAGGTAGCTAAAACTGAGGAAAATGAGGAGCCCTGATCTCATTTTCTCTCCAGACCCCAGCTTTGTGGCCCTAGCAGCAACTGGTGTCCAGCTTCCTAAAGAGCAAAAAGACTTCTTTTCCCTCAGGTTGCTTCTTTTACCCTGTGACAAGGTAAGGATGAGAGAAAACAGCTTACTCTGTAAAGATGAGAGAAAACAGTCCCTAAGTAAATTATTTGCTGTTAATTATTCACTCAGCTCTACTGCCCACTTGACAATGGATCCTGACTAAACATTCTTAACTCCTGCCACTAACAGGTCAGAATGTAGGTACACTCATGTATCTCCAATGTTGCAGTGCTTTATTTCATGCATGTGCTTTTGGTGAGCATAAGCAAGAATATTACATCTAGTGTTTAGTAAACAACAGGTTATCAAATGCATTTTGGATCATTGTCTAGGAAATACACTTGGCTTTGCACTTTGAGTGCAAAATATTATTCTTGTTGTCTGTAGAACCAAATGTATAGTTCTCATGAAAAATCAGAAGGCTATAGACAACCTGCAAAGGTTTTTGCACTTTCAGTGATCCCCAAGGACATGCCTTTTTTGTTCAGGTCGAGCAGTTTGCACAGCTCTATGGAGAAGTACAGCAATCAGGCATGTCCTCATTCTTCAAAGGATAACTTTTAAAGAGAAGTCATTCTTATGTTAATGGCTTTATGAGACTACAACCCCATTAATAATTGGCATACAGTGTAAGCAGCATATTAGGAAGTGCTTTATTTGTAATGAAAGAGGAGCTGTGGCTCAAGCAATTTTTTTTAGTTTCATAACTGATGCAGCAAGCCCAGAGGTGCTGGGGCTATGAACTGCCAAGCCTAGAGGTGGAGGGACTCAGCCCTGGCACAATTTAAACACCAGTATTAGGTAGAATTCCACCAGAACTCTGGGGGGGCTAGTTTGATAATCATGCCTAGTTTGTCTCAAGGATATGGATGAGCTCAAGTCACAACATTTGAATCCAGATTTCAAACACTCCACAGTTCAGGGCTCTTTGAATCCAGAGTTCTCATTCTTTCCATTGGAAAGATGAGGGCCATTTACAAACAGCCTGCACTTTCTTACATAAGTACTCCTCTGAAGACCAGGGACTACTCATATGAATTAGTCCTTACTAATATGAAGGGCTCCAGAATCTGGCCCAAAGCTTTTATCTCGATCTAGCTTTGGATTTCAAACATCCTCAAAGTTCCAATTTGGATCTAGGCTTTTGTCTGAGATCACTTGTACTCATTTGATAAGAATAGCTACAATCCAATATGTGAAAGTATTTGTATTGCAATCCACAGTAAATCATAACGGTGAACATGGCAAGCTTTCAAAATGCAGAATATGAGAAAAACTAGAGATTAAACTATATGGGACATTGGTAAATCCCTGTTCACATAGTGACAGCAAAGGACTCCCCCCCCCAACAAAGCAGCTGTATGCAAATAATATGACAGTTTATGATTTTAACAAAAAGAACCTCATCTGATAAAAAGTGTTGCTTTACTGTTTTTTTGTCATTCCTTTGTGGGACCATGAGCCAGCTATGGGCTAGGGATGCTCTTTTTATGATTTTTTTTTGTCCCTCCACTGTTCTTCACCCAGGCCAATATATGGATTCAGAGAAAGGTCAAAGTCCTAGTTAACTCTCCTTAAGACTCATCACAAATTTCCTGCTCTACCATAACTTTTCCAAACTTTTTAAGAACTTCTGATTATTATTTTTTTCTTTTTGTCTGCATATGTTTTATCGAAGAAATTTCAAGACTAAATAAAAAGAGTACAACACTGTTTAAAAATGAAATAAAGGGAGCATAGGAAAGAGGGATTGTATCTAAGACCATGATACTGCAATGGACTGTGCATGGGTAGACCTCCATTGAAGTCAGTGAGGTTCCACATAAGCACAGTGGTCTCCCGGTTCAGAGTCTGTGGTAGGACTGGGGACCTTATTTTGATTAACAGAAAATATTATGGCTGGTTAACAATTTCCCCACAAGCTTGCATCAAATTTATCAATAAATATACTTGAACTGTGTCTGAATTTGTGTGAATTTAACTTCAGTGTCTGACGAAGTGGGAATTCACCCACGAAAGCTTATGCTCCAATATGTCTGTTAGTCTATAAGGTGCCACAGAATTCTTTGTCACTTTTTACAGATCCAGACTAACACGGCTACCCCTCTGATACTTAACTTCAGCTGTGTCTGATTTTTGCAAACATTGGCACAATCAACATTTACTCGCCTAGCTTGATCCACATCCCATTAAATGGTTTTGGATCTGGCCCAGAAATACTTGTAAAAAGCTAATTAGACATTTCCTCAATTAATTATGCCTAGGAAGAGTGCTAGACTATGCTGAATAAACTATCCTCTGGTGTTGTTTTAGGAATGACCCTTTATCTGTGGCCTAAATGTACTTATCGGCAAAACAAAATTCTGTTTTCTAGGATTAGTTCTCTTCTTTGTGTGTCGACGACCATCAATAAAAGGTAGGCAATAAGTTATTTATATGGGACACTGCAATAATTAAATGAACAAAAATACGATCTCAACACACCCTTGCTAGAACTAGTACATAGAACTACAGTTGTCAGTATGATTATAGGCACACTTGAAAATTTGAATCAAAATGGAATTTGAGTATCAATTCTAATTTAAAAGAAAGCTACAGTAAGTGCTAAGAGTAGTGATGGCTTTTTAAACTTATGCACTTACAATATCCTGTACAGTTTTTTTAAAATGCTTTTGGAAATTGCTGACTAGCACCAGTAAGGTATGGAGAACCAGTGCCTGTCCCCTCCCAAGCCCACCTCCTCCATAAGTATAAGTGGGGAAAAAATAAGATCTAGTCAAGAATTTTTCTATCTATATATATATATAAAATATATATTTTGGTCAGAAAATGCTCATTCATTAAAACCAAAACAGTTTGTTGGGAAAAAAAAATTGGAGATATACCTATCTCCTAGAACTGGAAGGGACCTTGAAAGGTCATTGAGTCCAGCCCCCTGCCTTCACTAGCAGGGCCAAGTACTGATTTTTGCCCCAGATCCCTAAGTGGACCCCTCAAGAATTGAACTTACAACCTTGGGTTTAGCAAGCGAATGCTCAAACCACTGAGTTATCCCCCCCCTGCCCTCCCCAAAGGACCCAGTTTGGGTGAATTTCTTGGCTTGAAAACATTTTTGGAAAAAAAGTTTTGAAATTGTCAAAAAAGGTTTTTTAAATGAAAAATGCTATTTTTGGGCGGGCAGGGGTCTCATAGACTCTAGGACTGGAAGGGACCTCGAGAGGTCATCGAGTCCAGTCCCCTGCCCTCATGGCAGGACCAAATACTGTCTAGACCATCCCTGATAGATATTTATTTAACCTACTCTTAAATATCTCCAGAGATGGAGATTCCACAACCTCCCTAGGCAATTTATTCCAGTGTTTAACTACCCTGACAGTTAGGAACCTTTTCCTGATGTCCAACCTAAATCTCCCTTGCTGCAGTTTAAGCCCATTGCTTCTTGTTCTACCATTAGAGGCTAAGGTGAACAAGTTTTCTCCCTCCTCCTGATGACACCCTTTTAGATACCTGAAAACTGCTATCATGTCCCCTCTCAGTCTTCTCTTTTCCAAACTAAATAAACCCAATTCTTTCAGCCTTCCTTCGTAGGTCATGTTCTCAAGACCTTTAATCATTCTTGTTGCTCTTCTCTGGACCCTCTCCAATTTCTCCACATCTTTCTTGAAATGTGGTGCCCAGAACTGGACACAATACTCCAGTTGAGGCCTAACCAGCTCAGAGTAGAGCGGAAGAATGACTTCCTGTGTTTTGTTTACAACACATCTGTTAATGCATCCCAGAATCACGTTTGCGTTTTTTGCAACAGTATCACACTGTTGACTCATATTTAGCTTGTGGTCCACTATGACCCCTAGATCTCTTTCTGCCATACTCCTTCCTAGACAGTCTCTTCCTATTCTGTATGTGTGAAACTGATTGTTCCTTCCTAAGTGGAGCACTTTGCATTTGTCTTTATTGAACTTCATCCAGTTTACCTCAGACCATTTCTCCAATGTGTCCAGATCATTTTATATTTTGACCCTGTCCTCCAAAGCAGTTGCAATCCCTTCCAGTTTGGTATCGTCTGCAAACTTAATAAGCGTACTTTCTATGCCAACATCTAAGTCATTGATGAAGATATTGAACAGAGCTGGTCCCAAAACAGACCCCTGCGGAACCCCTCTTGTTATACCTTTCCAGCAGGATTGGGAGCCATTAATAACTGCTCTCTGAGTATGGTTATCCAGCCAGTTATGCACCCACCTTATAGTAGCCCCATCTAAATTGTATTTGCCTAGTTTATTGATAAGGATATCAGGCGAGACCGTATCAAATGCCTCACTAAAGTCTAGGTTTACCACATCCACCGCTTCTCCCTTATCCATAAGACTCGTTATCCTATCAAAGAAAGCTATCAGATTGGTTTGACATGATTTGTTCTTTACAAATCCATGCTGGCTATTCCCTATCACCTTACCACCTTCCAAGTGTTTGCAGATGATTTCTTTAGTTACTTGCTCCATTATGTTCCCTGGCACAAAAGTTAAACTAACTGGTCTGTAGTTTCCTGCGTCGTTTTTATTTCCCTTTTTATAGATGGGCACTATATTTGCCCTTTTCCAATCTTCTGGAATCTCTCCCGTCTCCCATGACTTTCCAGAGATAATAGCTAGAGGCTCAGATACCTCCTCTATTAACTCCTTGAGTATTCTAGGATGCATTTCATCAGGCCCTGGTGACTTGCAGGCATCTAACTTTTCTAAGTGATTTTTAACTTGCTCTTTTTTATTTTATCTTCTAAACCTACCCTCTTCCCATAAGCATTCACTATGTTAGACATTCCTTCAGACTTCTCAGTGAAGACTGAAACAAAGAAGTCATTAAGCATCTCTGCCATTTCCAAGTTTCCTGTTACTGTTTCTCCCTCCTCACTGAGCAGTGGGCCTACTCTGTCCTTGGTCTTCCTCTTGCTTCTAATGTATTGATAAAAAGTCGTCTTGTTTCCCTTTATTCCCATAGCTAGTTTGAGCTCATTTTGTGCCTTTGCCTTTCTAATCTTGCCCCTGCATTCCTGTGTTATTTGCCTATATTCATCCTTTGTAATCTGACCTAGTTTCCATTTTTTATGACTCCTTTTTATTTTGTAGGTCATGCAAGATCTCGTGGTTAAGCCAAGGTGGTCTTTTGCCACATTTTCTATCTTTCCTACCCATCAGAATAGCTTGCTTTTGGGCCCTTAATAGTGTCCCTTTGAAAAACTGCCATCTTTCCTTAGCTGTTTTTCCCCTCAGTCTTGATTCCTATGGGACCTTACCTATTAGCTCTCTGAGCTTACCAAAATCCGCCCTCCTGAAATCCATGGTCTCTATTTTGCTGTATTTTGGGTCAAAATATTTGTTTAAAAATTAAGCTAATTATAGTGAAAACAGTTTTAATAAAGGATTTTGTCCAAATTTTGATTTTGAAATGATCAAAATGAAATGGTTTGACTGGCCTGAGCCTTTTTTATTTCAGATTGTTGATTCCTGAACATTTTTGAAATTTTGATTTTTCATCCTGATCATCCTTGATGGGAAAATTTTTCACAATCTCACTTTTTCCCAGGGTAGGAAAACTATTTCCCATTTAGCTCGAAAAAAATAACCCATCTCCCCACGCTCCCATTTATAAATGGTAAATAACTTTCCTCTCTCCCCAGTATCTATAGAGGGGAAATAATTGAAGTATTTTGGATAGTATTATGTTGCAACTACTAGTAAATGTTAACTTTTGAATGCAGATGACTAGGATATGTACTAAGTAGCAGACATGGTGAAGCATTATGCTCTGCCATCCAGCAGGCACTTAGAGAGCCTATCTCGAGACGTGGGCAGTGCCAGAAGTGGAAGCAGTGAAGCAACAGGTCTACATGCACAGGTCAGCCAGTGGTAGCGTTGGGCTGGGGAAAACCCTGCACGGGCTCTTCAGTTTGTCAGTCCAGTCTCTAATACATGGGGTACCTCAAATGCTTTATTATGCTTTCCTCTTCAGAGTTGTGTGGTCCTGCCATGAGGGCAGGGGACTGGACTCGATGACCTCTCGAGGGACAAGATACATAGACACTCCAGACTTAAGAGCAGATGCAGCAGGGAATGGGAATGGGGTCTCAAAATGGCTCCTGTAATAGATTCTGCATTAGATTTTTAGAAGTGTTTAGCATTAGCCTAGTGCTGTTCTCAATGAAGTCAATAGCAAACTCCCTTGTACTACAATGGCCAGCAGTGAATGCTTTTGAAAATCCCCTTCTCCAAGTCTAGCTATGCATATTAATCAATTTCTGCTTCCTGGCTATTTTAATGTGTGGGGAGGGAGGAATCGAGAATTTGAAAGTATTATGAATGCTATACAGAGAGAAATCTCGCCCTTTCCACTGTGAAATTTTGCCATAGGCAAAGCATAACTGTTCCCAGGAAGAAATTTCACTATTTTCAGCAAAACAGCCAACAGATCCATCTACAGCTCTTGATGATATTGGGTAAAATTTTCAAAGTGCCTAAGTGACCTAGGAACCAAATTTCCTGTGAAAGACAAATTTTACGGATAAGATGTGTTTTAAGGAGAAGGGAAATAACTTTTGTTCTGTGTAATTTTTGACGTTCAAAGGTGGCTTATGCCTGATGTGCTCTACTACAGATGTGTGTGAAGTTTGGAGTTTGCAGCAACTGTGGTTATGTAGCTACAATGAGCTGCCAATAAGGGAGACACACACGGCTAAATTTTATAATGGCATGATTTAATTGTTTTCTCTAACAAAGCTTGGCATATATTTTATCCAGAAAACGTCCGAGACAGTTTAATTGCATCACAACGACTGTTCAGGGGAAATTTGGAGACTCAGTTCCACCATGAAAGTGTGAAATGGAAGGATTTGAATCCTGCTTTAAGTGAAAAGCTCATTGCAACTTTAACTATGAAGTTGCTACAAATGCCTCCCTAATCATGCATACAGGGCTGGCTGACAGCAACCCCAATTGCTAGTTGCTAGACATATTATATATCATGTTGGAGACGGATAAAACTTACACTTAATCTGCAGAATAACACATCACAACATCTGTAAGAGAGACCCAGAGCTGGCAGACTTTCTACACTCACTGCCAGTTTAACAAAACAAATATTGACACAGCTTGTTTCATCTTGGTGGCTACTATTTTGATCTACTTGGCCTATAACATAGAGGAGGAATTCCAGTGCCTGATGGACTCTCATCCTCACTATTATGCACAATCATTGCAGTGAAAGGTTAAGAAACCTCATTTCCTGGGGGGCTGTTGGCAGCTGCCAGCAACTGCTGAATGGGCGCAGAAGCTTTACACTTTCTATGTATTCTGTGCCCTTGCTGGGGAAAGATACGGTGACAGAACAAAAACCGACAGTCTTTCAGAGGTGCCAGATTAGACTTCCCCAATGCTGGCCAACAAGGCAAAATTTGTCAGGCCCCCCTGGAAAGGTCACAGCTGGTACTTCTATGAATTTCCTTATTACACAGGAATGAAGTACAGATTCATAGAGAGAGACAGATGGTAAGTGGCAATGTTACTTGTACTAATGTGCATATGAGACAGAGAGCTCTCTGGCATACCCCTAGACAGGAATCTTTTCTGCCTTGTCTAGGGCAGGACATTCAAGCCAAGTGGTTTCCCACTCCACTGGGAAAAATCAGATATTGCTTCTTCTTGCTTTCAGTGTGTCTGAGTCACAAGTAGGTTAGTATAGAGATCTTTGCCAGAGGTTCAGACTCTGATGGAGAAGCCCAGAAAATACTGCGGCCCATCACTGTTGAGTTTTAGTTATGTCTGTCTCCCCCTCACTCCTCCATTCAGATGAGTGTGACAGAGAAACTGATGAAAGACAGAAAGCGATAATGCTGACGAGGATGAGAATTGGCAGCCTGGAGCAGGAGGGCCTGAGAGAAGAAAGGATTTGGATTTTAAATATATGTATTAATCATGGTTCAAAATATATATGTGGCTGGGAGCTGCAGTTGGAAAGGGCAAAGAATTTTTTAAAATAGATGTGCAGGGCATATTCATTATGGTTCAAAATGGAATTTGGGGAGTGGGGATCAGAGGCTCGCTGGTAGAGGGTAATAAGACATTTTGCACATGGCCTGAAGGAGGTAACTTCCCAAAAGGAGGAGGGCCAGGTTTTGATCTTGCTGAGACAGGACTAAATCTGAGATAACCTCATTTATTCCAGTGGAAGGACTTAGTTTATGGCAGCACCTTAGAGATCAGGATCTGCCCTGCAGCATTCAGAGGATAGTGAATGAGGAGACTATTTCACCACCCCTCCCCATCTGTTTACTTGTGAATTGCAGAATGCACATGGCATATTCACTGTCATCTTGGATAGAGTTACAGCTCAAGCTAATGCTGAGGCCATGACAGCAGAATCTTCTAGGACAGACCTCAGAGCATCACAGGCAGCTCTTCCGGGGATGATAAAATGTGGCAAACATTTGGCAAATGCTTGTTCAGAGCACTTGCTGGTAAAGCAAGCTCTGTAGTCAAGTGGATAACTTTATATCCAGGGAGGCTATGGGGAAACCCAGCCAGTCTCCAGGACATCTGATAGCTTAAAAGTTAAAGACAGATCCTGAAACTGAGGCTCAAAAGGAGGAGGAGTTAGAGTGGGAACTGGCAAGTCAAAAGGGAGAAGAGGGTTTTTCTTTCAAATGACTTTTTACACATGCAGTTCTGTAGACAGCAGGGGACATGAAAAGGCAGGTCAGCATTTGCAGCTTATATATGAGTTTTGCACAAGTCATAACAGGGACTGAGACTCCACAGCCAGCTAGGGGAAGGATGATAACAGCTTTTTTTAGACCTGTCACTTTAAAACAGTCCCACTCTGATGCAGCACTAGAGCAGAAGACAACATATTTCACATTAAAGGCAACTGACTTTAATTAGGCCTTTCTTGGGCACACGAGATTTGATGGCTTGCTTCCAAGCAAAATGAAGAGGACTTAATGTTTAGGAAAGACATTAGACTGACAGCACAGGAGACTGAGGTCTTATATATGTCTGCTGAACAGGTAGCACAGGCAACAGCTGGCAAGCTCCGTGTACCTCTGTTCTGTTTTGGAGGCATCATTCTCTAGGGCTGAGCACACCAGGGCAGATCCTCAGCTGGTATAAATGGTCACAGCTCCACTGAAGTAAATGAATCTACAAAAATTTTGCACCAGCTGAGGATTTGCCCACAGTCTTTACGCTCCTTCGTCCAACAGCCTCTGCTGACAATGGCATAATGGATGATGATCACTTCCCAGTCCACCTATAGTCTGGGTGATGATGCCATAGGCTCTCAGATACTATGATGATGTTCATGGTGTAAGAACCTGAAGAGACTAGTCATGAATTTTGATTAATAATATTTGATTTTAGACCAGTGAACTAGAGGCGAAGCACCTCAGCCATCAGTTTCCCTGTGAACTTGAATAAAAGCAAATAACAATTCATGTGCAAACTATTAAAAAACAAAACACTGCCAAGCTTTGAAAAGCATCTGGGGATAATTCTTTATTCTCTATTTTTGTAACAGCAGCCAAGAAGGTGAAAAACAAGAGACATTTCTGCATCAGTTTGGTTTTCTTCATGTTTGCGAATGACTTCCATGCTTTCCCCAGAGAAGGCAAGGTGGCTCCTTGAGGATGTAGACAAAACAAAACAGTGGATGTCTTCCAGCTCCCATTGCAGCCAATGGGAGTTTTGCAATTGACTGCAGTGGGAACAGTAGATGATCAGCATCTCTGAAAACCAGTTAACTTTTACTGGGCAACTAATTTTGGCCTATATTGGCTTGTCCCACATCAGGAGAAGTAGTCTATCAGAATTGACATTAGAACGCAAACAGTATGTCTACCCTGCAGTTAGAGGTGTGACTGCAGCACGTGTAGATATACCCACAAGGCTATAATCTAGCTAGCATGACCCACCATAGCAATGAAACTGTGGCAGCCTGGCTGCCACGTCTTCACTGTTATGGTTACTCCAGCTAGCTATGTCAAAGCTATCTTCGATAAGTCTACACATGCCGTAGTCACAGTTCTGAGTGTAGACATACCCAAAGTCATATGCTCAGATATCTTGCTATGCCATGGATTAAAGCCTTGGTTCAGAAAGGTACTTAAGCTTTTGCCTAAGTTTAATCACATGCAGAGTTCTGAAGTCAAGGGGAATACTGAGGTGATTAAAGCTAGGCACATGCTTAAGTATCTTGCTGAAATGGGGCCTAAATACTATTGCTGTAAACCAGGACAGTGGGTCTCTTGCGGTGCAAGTTCTCTGAAAACTCATCTACGGGGGAGGCCTCAAGTAGCCAGCACAACCCAAAACATAGGGTCTTGTTGGCCAAGGAAGACGTGGCCAGGACAGCTGGAAATGCATTGATTCAGTCACCCCAACTGCTGCCTCTGTGGCAGACCCTTTATGGAGCTCCTGGTAGAACTCACACCTGCCTTGCCCTGAGGAAGGATACTATCTGCTCCCCCTGCAGCTGAATGATGGCTTGCAAGAGGCCATGTGGGCACAGAGATGTCCAATTTGCACCTCACTACACCAACGGGATGAATCTATCTATCTATCTATAGATAACCTAGACAGCATTCCCACCAGATTGCAATTTTAATGCTGGTAAAGTTGGGGCCTGAAGTTGATAGCAGTGTCCCTGTGTGGTCTCAACAGGAAAGATACCCACACTTCCTCCAGGCATGAATTTCCTTAAATACTCTGGACATAAATACTATACTTCTGCTAGTATAGTAAACCTTCCACCTTAGGTCTAAAATTGTGTTAGTTCTTTGTCCATTCTTACAGATGGTTGTTACAACCATGACACATTTTTTTGGTGTCTTGTATAATGACATATTCTAAACTAAGCTACTTTGGGAGGGGGAAAAAGACTAAATTGAATCAGCCCTCATTACTTGTAGTTGTTTCATACCTTTAAATGATTCTGGTAAATCGATAAAGCCCTGCAAAGTGGCTGTTGTCTGCTGATTTCTAACTCTAGTCAGCGGCATCTGCTCTTTAGTGCACCACACACTTGCTGTGTAGCCATTAGATGAAAGCACGATCACCTGTCAAACAAACTGCTAGAACTGTGATAAATTAATGATCAAATAGCACAGTCTGATGTACAGTAGCAGTGCTGAGGCTAGTTACAACCAGGCCCCATGCTTTAAAAATGTAGCTGACATTAAAAAAAATCAGCCATTAAAGAAAAATGTCACACAGCTTTAAAAAAAAAATTCTCTATTTAAAAATGACCACATACTGATATTCCAGAGTTTGTTTAAAAAAAAAAAAAGGTGCAGTTGTTGCTGCAATCCTTTTTGTGCACAGCGCGTTTGCGAGGCAAGTCACTCCGTGCAGCTAAACAAAGAGGAGGCTTTTGTATTTTGGGTATGTAATGCTGTGTACAAATCTGTACCTTAGAGGAATCCTCTGGTAAGTTGTGGATGTGGTTCTATGTTTGGAAGGCAAGTGCTCTGAGCCTGTTCTCACTCTCTCACCCCTCTCCCCCTCTATTTTTTCATAATGCTTTTCATTTTTGACATCATGGATAAAATATTTCAAGGGAGCTCCACATTCCTTCTAAATATAAACAATACAAAATAAGCCTTTGCTTTTGAAGCACTTGACATCCTTTGAGCTTTGAATTTCAACTCCTAATAACTCTTGATGCTCCCTGCATTAATGTATAAAGTCCTTTTTGTGAGCCAGAAATGGTTCCTCATGTCCCTCCTGCCATTGGCTTCATGAGCTTAATTTATTCTTTTTAATATAAAATCTCATTACCTGAACATGACACTACCACTTCCATTTTATCTTTGATATAAGAACAGAGAGAAACCAAAATCAAACCCTTAAATAAAGTCTGTAATCATCCCTCACTTTTTCTTGCTTTTTAAATTTCTAAACAAAATTAAATAGATATACCTTCCAGGGCACACTCAGAAATGTGAAGGGAGAGGAAGAGAAGTATGTTACTTTACAGTGAACTAACAAGGGACATAATTACTTACATAAGTAGAATATCTTGTTCTTGATGATATTCCTGCACCCTTATTTTGCTACAGCACTGAAAGTTGGGGTGGGTGTGGGGAAAATTGAGATTATGTAGAACCTGACCTACTGAAATAAATCCTGATCAAATACAATTTCTTAATCTTGATGTATTTAAAGGTAATTTTCCCAAAGGTTAATTTCCATCCAGTGCAAAATTGACAAGTGCCTTTTTTAGTATAGTAACAGATTTTTAGCAACAAGAAACTAACAACAAAAAACCCGTCTCCAGAACAACTACCATAGATTTACACTTAAGTTAGGACTTCTTGAAAACTGATTTTAATAAAAAACTGAAGTGATGACTGTATTTGCACATGAAAGCATCAGTTTCATGCACTAATGGCAGTTTCTTCATGTTGTTGTTATAGCTGTGACTTAAGCATTGACTTAAATTATGAATCTGGCAGGGATCAAACTCCATGATCTAATTATGTCTTGTGGTTTTCACTGAGTCTTTTGAGGTGGCTGGTTGCAAAGATAAGGACTCTTTTCATAAGGAATATGTTTTTCATCAGAATCCACGTCCTAGATCCTGCAGGATCTTCAATCTCTGCCTACTTCTGTGGAAACCTTAAGCCAACAAACGATGGTTTACATTCCCCAGGGAAAACTATATTTTAGCTGGGAAATGTCAAGTACTTCCTCAGAAATCATAAGACTCTTGTAATGATTTCAACTCTCATACAGTGCTTTTCCTTCTGAAAACAATAATAATCAGGGTAGCGCTTGTTTGAGGCTACCATCCTGTATCCGTTGTCGAGAATGTCAGTTAGAATGAATGAGGAAATTGCAGCACTGAATAGGTGTTTCTGAAGCTTAGTTTCCATGCTTCTGTTATATGCTCAGACATAACTCGTGCTTTGACAAAATTCATGCTCTGACACAAAAGTAGGTTTCAAAATCAAAACTCACTTCAGACCCTTCATGCATTATCAATGAAGAGAACAGGCCTGATTCTCCTCTCAGCCCTATGGAAATTCAGAATAACCCCACTGAAAGTCAGTAAAGTTACATTAGTGTAAAATCCAAGTTAGTGAGAACATACAAGAGTATTAGAAAAAAAGAAGAGAGGGCAATAATGCATAGTTCATTTGCTTATTGGAGGCTTTGATTCATTCCCTGTGGTAATTGTAAAATGTAATAATATCTGTATACTTACACAGTTCTGAAAAAGTGTTACTATTACACAATTGTTATATCCCCATAGGTTGGATGACAAATGCCCAGGGCAATATTATCATCAAAGCATGTGACATACCCAACATGGATCTTCTAATCTTCATATGGATGACAACTGTCACTTTTAAAGTGCATGGCAAATGAGGAGGGCATAAGAAAGAACACCTCTCATTTGCATAGCTGGTAGTTTTGAGGACTATTTAAGTCTATGCTCTGTTTTAGACCTCTTCTAAAACCAAGATAATTGACTTGAACAGATGTATAGATTTCTTAAAGCTTAAAAAATGCTGACCAGTGCTGGGAATAACCATGTGTTCCTTTGAGAACCCACACTCTCTTAGCTAATATATACAGCTAATACTCTGCCTACCTTGTGCTTGAAAAATAGATCAACGTCTGAACCAAAGGTAGTTAACATACTGTACCCACAAACAGCCTTGCTTCAAATTTTGTTTTTTCTAATGGTAGCAAACATCTCTCCTTATTTATTTATTTAGATTTGCAAAGTAAATAAAATATCCAGCAGGCTGTTGATTTCCATTAACATTTCTTTGCTCATGTAATTTTAAGTTCTAGGTTGTATCTAGTTCTTTCAGTTTCTCTGTGCTACTGTATGTGGAACAGATGGTGTGGATCAACCACACCAGTATTTTGAATAGGATTGTCACTTTAATGTTCACATGGAGTTTTCTTTTTAACATTTTTTCTCATTATAGCAAGGTTCAATGCCGCAAGACACCTTTTATTATGTATATATGAATAAAAGCAGTCAGAACAAATTTCACAAACTGGGCAAAGGAACCTGAAGCTGACAACAATTAATAGACAAAAAAGACAAGACACTGTATACTAGATTTAATCTTTTCTTAAACCTTGCCTTCCTGAAACTGCATAATACATTGGTCATATGCTTTCCGCAGAATCTAGGCAAAAAATATGATTTCAAGAAATGTTTGATTTTCAGAGGTCTTAAAATAACAGATGAACAAATTTTCTTTTGCTGCCATGATTGTATAATTATTCAATTTCAAACATTTCAGAAAAGAATATTCTGCAAGGCTTTATTCTGTTTGTACACAGCCTAGTAACAATGGGTTCCTGGTCCATGTCCAGGGCTCCTGGGCACCAAGGCAATTGAATCAATAATACAGGGTAATACCTGAATACCTAAAATATCTTACTTGCACTCACTGTCAGTTTTAGACAGATTATTAGGTATGAAATCACCAATCAAATGTATACATCTACGAAACTCTTCCTGTATGTGCTATATGAAAAATAGCAGGCCCTTTACAGTCAGTTGGATTCAGTGGAAGAAGATTGGGCTCAGTATAGCAGAGCAGAGGAAGCAAAAAAGCGGTAAACATTATTTAAGTTCCACAAAAACTGAGGCTGAAGAAAAGCTTTTTCCATCTGAGCTTGTTTCTGTTTTCTAGAGTACAAGCTACTACCTTTTGCTCAATAAACGATTTACCGATGAAAGAGATGACTGAGCCACTCCCGTTTGGAACTGGATCTGAGTTTTCCTAAAGTCTGAAGGTGTTTGGAGCCAATGTTTTCGGTTTGGTCCATTATATAGAAGAGGGACAACTGCAAAATTGGGATCTAGATCCATTGTTTGGAGTGTCATGTGTGTAAAATGACGACAAAACTATTGAAGCTTTTTGAGGCAGGGACTATTTTTATTGGCAGTTAGGCAGAGCAGCAAAATACTTAATCAAGGCACTTTGAGCAAGGCCATACTTTGCAGTCAGTCATTCACTATCTAGCACTTACCAACCATGGAAGAGTCCATTCAAACCCATAATGGAGAAGAGATGGACAGGCGTTTCCAGTCAGCTGAGAACTGCTGACATGGAACTGCACCAGCTATCTCAAGGTAAAAGCTAAAGTACAATGCTTTTTGATGCTGTATCAATAACCCATAGCCAATGTTCAACTGCTGTAGGGTCAGAATTTTCCCACTGGACACAGCTCTGAATAGATGATCACCAGGTCTGTAATAAGCAACTGGCCATGGCCAAGAAAGTATAAAACTGGAGAGAAGATTTCTGTGCCTATCCTGCCTAACTCTCTGGTGCAAGAATGAGCTACAATTTGGCCCATAAGTTATGCTTTCACAGAAATGATGCCTGTGGTTTTTTTTAAACTAACTGGACCAAATCCAGTAGTCCCTGCTCTCAGGCCATATTCCAATCAGTCATAATCTCTGTAAAGCTGATGTGCCTAAATTAGCATTTCTTAAACTGTGGGTTGGTATTCCAAAGTGGGTCGTGACTCCATTTTAATGGGGTCACCAATGTTGGTGTTAGACTTGCTGGGATCGAAGCCCAAGTCACACCATCCAGGGGCAGAAGCCAAAGCTCAGGTTACTGGCCCCCCGACCCTGGGCTGAAGCCCATGGGCTCTGGCCCCCCAAACAGGGGTGGTGGGGCTCAGGCTTTGGCTGTCCACTCCTGGGGTCATGTAGTAATTTTTGTTGTCAGTGAAGTTTGAGAACCACTGTCCTAAATGCATGAGTTAAGCACGGCTTGAATGATTTGACCCATGTTGACACAGCACAGTTCTGGATTTCTAATGACTGAACTAGATACCGTTAAAGCATCACAAAGCCAGAAACCTTAGGTTACACATCCAACACTGCCAATTCTTATCATTTTATTGCAAGTCTCACCATATTGGGTTTTTTTTTCTTAAACCCCAGCTTAGCTTTTCTTTAGGTTTCTAGCCCTTGTG
This sequence comes from Gopherus flavomarginatus, assembly GCF_025201925.1. Classification (NCBI taxonomy): domain Eukaryota; kingdom Metazoa; phylum Chordata; order Testudines; family Testudinidae; genus Gopherus; species Gopherus flavomarginatus. The sequence goes on from NC_066630.1 coordinate 31,893,853, forward strand.
ATTATGGAGAAAATACTGAAAATTGACCCCCATCTACCCTAATGTCTCCAAGAAAACAGAAGGTAAATAAAAAATTCCCAACTAAAAAAAAATTGTGATTAAGAATATGATGACGGGCCGGGCATATAGTGGGGCTCACTGACAATCGATGGACTGCAGCTGTCACTGTGTGGTATCCACGGGAACTGAAATGACCATTTGGCTGACCTCCAAAAAGATGGGAAGATTTTATTGTGAAAAGACATGGCCACACATGGGAGAAGGAAGGCCAGGATATGAGCAGAATCGAAGAAGTGTTGTGATCGGCCCAATCTATATGAGGGCTGAAGGACTGATTGATCAAGGTGAGGAATATGACATAGAGCTATTCAGAAAATGACAATTACATTTCACAAAAAAATTACGCAGAACAAAAATAAAACTTTAAAAAAGTTTTTGCAAAAGAGAGTCATCTTGAAATGTTAGTTTTCAGATCAGAATTGTCAGGTTTTCAATTCTCTCTCTCTCTCTCTCTCTCACACACACGCACACACACAGAACTCATGAACCTGAAAAACTTACCTATCAAATCACATCAATCCATACATTTTCCCTAAATGTTATGGTTTTGACAAAAAGTTGTCAAAAGTTTTCCGACCAGCTCCAATCTTACGGGTTTTTTTTGGGTCCTGGCTCATGATTTTGGATTGCTTGGGGTTAGCTGTACTCAGGGTTCTTAAAATGAATATATTCAAATTTAGGAAGCTATCTCATCAACAAAAATCTCCCCAAAATACAACTGGGATTACTACTCAGTGTCCATGATCTCTTTCAAAGGGCTAATTTTTTTTAACAGTTCCCCCTCCCCCCCCGCCTCTAATTTTGCGCTTACTATCAATTGTGGCTGCATAATTTTAGACTCAGTAAATAGTGGGAACAAATGATTTATTATCCTGTTTCAGCAAAGAATTTAAGCATATGCCTAACTTTAAGCACATGAGTAGTTACAGAGAAATGAATGTCTAATTACCTGAGCTGAGGCAATCAGGTAAAGATCTAAATTTTGTCATTTGGCACAAAGTGAGAGATCATTTAAAATGTGGACTTCATTGCCTTATTAAAGGCTAAACGCGAAGCTTTGGGTTATGGACCGTTAGGCCATTGCTTTAAAGTTTACTTTGCTTACTAAAAATTATCTTGAAATATAATTCCTTAAATATTTGTTGATATCATGGTTTGTTGGTGTATTTGTACTTTTAAATCAGTTGTTGGACTATCTAAGAACAGATGGGTTTTCAGTTTTAGTCCTAAATTTTGATCAGAGGCAAATAAATATCAACAGCAATTCCGACAAAGTACTGGATTCAGTGTATTTTAGAATTCACATTTGAAAGGTATTTAAACAACTGATCTTTGACACTGAATACATGTTGCAAAAGGTCCATAATTTTGTGATTTATGCTTGAATTATTGTGTCTACTGAACGGCACTATCTCAGCCAGGAGCTTCCTTTATACGGTGTTTTCATTTTTAGTGCTCCATTTTGCCAGTTGCCAAGGAACTACTGAATAGAGACAATGGCAATGCATTGTTCATTTCCTAAATCTCCACTGCAGTGTTCTGTCCAGATGCAAAAAGGTAACTTGATCCCAATTAATGAAAGTGCCTAGGTCAGCTTGTCACGTCCCATGCTCTTTATGTGCTGTTCAGACATCTATGTGCTTATTAAAACCTCAGGCACTCTACATAAGCTTTGCCTTGAAACCAGTTGCCAGAGGCATCACTGCTCAGAACCTGTCTACAGGTTTCTTGGTATCAGATCTGACATCATATAAATCTCTCATATCCAACTTGGCAGCACAGATCAGATGAAAAGCAGCCTCATCCTCACAGAATAACACTCATAAAAAGAATGGAAGGTGCACAATAATAAACATTTCACTGGAGTTGTTCTTCACAAATGTACCTTATTGCTAACATGTTCCAAGGTTATAAAATGCCTGCACATCACACACCTCTATTATTACTTCTATCAGAATCCGAATTGGGTACTTTCTGATGGAAGGCTTTCTGTCCTACTCTAACAATTGCCCCTGCTGCTTTTAAACTAAGTCAGAACTAACCAAATTCATAGTGATGAAGTTATTTGATACATTTTAACCTCTGAATAATTCTTGGTCTGTAGGTTATTCAAGAGCAAGTCATTGAATTGTTTTAAGGTTGAGCTGTCTTGGGTTTTGATTGCATGTGAGGCATAGAAACAGTGTCATGTGACCTAATTGGATGAGTAATTATTAGAATCAGGCATTTGGCGTGAATACAGCTGACTAAACCTGAAACCAGGCAAGAATTGGTAGGAAGCGGAAAATGTTTTGAAGTACCAGCCACTATAAGTTCTCCCACTAACTATGGGCATCTGCCTAGAGACTGTTGTTGGCTGACAGCCTTGGGGTCCATTTTAACTTAGTGTTATGAGGTGTCCAAATAGGCTTGGCAGCAAAATGAAAGTGACAGCAAAAAGCATCCACTTCCATTTGCAACTGCCCAGGAGAATGTGCCTCCACTTTTGGACAACTACCTGGACATGCTGATCTATGTATTCCCGACCTCTTGGCTAGTCACTAGAACTCATCATATCCAATGACCATATCCAATGAGCTTCTTTTATTTATATGGCCTATGATGAAATATTCAGGTTATACATGTAAGAGCCACAAATGGCCTCCTAAAAAGAGCTTTGAACTTTATTTCTTCTTCAAAGAGGTTTGGCTGTTGGAGGAAGTGGTTTAATAACTAAACCTACTAGCAGAGGCAGGAAACAGAGTTTCCTAAGTACAGTCTGGCACCAAAACCAGATTGCAATAAGCAGAGCTTCTCATTTACTTGTAAAGAACCAGTAGGCCAGGATCAGCCATACATTACCTCAGATGGAAGTTCACGGCTTTGGCTATTCAGAGAGAGGCACTAGATTTATTTTGGTGGTAAAAATCAGAAGTATAACAGAGTCTGTAAACAATAAAGCCTACAGATAAACTAAGGGGATAGGCGTAGTGCTCTAGTGATTTTTAACAAGAATTTAAGTTTAATATCAGAATATCCTCTCCTTTGGCAGGCTTATTCTCAAACTGGCTAGCATTCCATAAATGATAACAAGTCCTACCTGAAGGTTTGGTTGTGCTGCACAAAATTAAGCCAAAACAATAGAGAACAGCTGCTCCTGAATGGCTGAAATAGTTTATTATACTATATACCTACAGTAGATCTCCAGGCCCCGCGTTAAGAAAGCTGTTGCCTGTGTGCCATACATATAACAAAGGACAATATTCACAAGGAACTGCAAAGCAAATGGAAACCAGACTCAGATGCTAGCTTTTCATTTCTTGAAAGAAACATAAAACAAAACAAACTAACTATTATCAAAGCGCTAACATTATCATAATCATGTAGTTATGTTGCATGTATTTTTCATGTGTGTGTATATCTGTAAAATAATCATTAAAGGGTCAAACATCTGGTTTGCAAAGATGGTTCCTGCAATGTTTATGCCAGGTATTATTTCACAGATGTATAATACTTTTATTTTTACAATCTGGAATAATCACAGCCTGGCATACAAAGAAATAGCTTTTATAATCACGCTCCTCACCCAAATATGCCCCAATCTCCAAGATATGCACATGAAACATTTACATTAAGAAATAACTCCAGGATGATAAAACCTATACTTATGAGTGGTTTATATTAAAATTTGTAACAGGCACATTTGCTCAGATCTTGGTTTTCTTTAATAACTTTTCAATTCTTAAGCACAGCTGGAAGTCTAAAAATAGGCAACAGAAAATTGGCATGTTTTACTTACGGTAATTTACAGGATATCCTGTTAATCCTATCAGGGTCAAGTTGGAGCATTTTTGCAAGCCCTAATAGAAAGAATGTACAGTATTTACAGTATACACTGACAACTAATGCAATCATTTTATTTGGCATTTGCAATGGTAAATTCATCCCAAGCCAAGTCCTCCTATTCCACGCCTGATCTAAATTAACTATGCTCTTTCCAGGTTAGCCCTATTCTCTGGTTCAATCCCTTCACCATTAACGTTTTATCACTAAAGCTCATTCCACAAAGCTTCTTCCTTATTCATCTTAAACAATAGCAGCCAGTAAGTTTTATAATGAGGCACTTTGTCCCGATGGGCAATGAACTGGATGAGCGACTCACAACATGTTGGCTCTGTTCCCAGCTTTTTCACTGACGTGTTGTGCACCCTTGGGCAAGTCCCTTCACCTCCTCGTGCCTCAGTTTCTTCATCTGAGAAATTGGGATAGTCATTCTGACCTGCTGTGTGAAGTGCCTTTTGATCTATGGATGAAAAATGCTGTATAAGAGCCAGCTGCTACCAAACCAAACAACAGTACCAAATGTAAAATAATGAAGGCTTCAATACATTTAATTTTGTAACATGAGACTAAATTAATGACATGATGGTTCTCTAGGTATCGAAACATCAGATCTTTGCAAACTGTGAAACAATCACCTGATTGGTCTTAAAGGTGTAGAAACTCAACATTGTTGGCCACTCTCAGTATAGTCCCAATAAGAGGAAAAAACACAGCTCCCTTTGGGGCTTCACTCTATGTGGCACCAAGCACCCTAAACTCCCACTGCAGTCACCAGGGACTGTGACTGTTCTGTACCTTGAAGAAGGCACTCAGGTCCAGATTTTTAAAAGTAACTAGGTGCCCAAAGTTCCAGTAGGAACCTAAAGGGATTTTCAAAAGCACCCAGGCACCTACCTCCCACTGATTTCCGAGGTGCTTCTGAAAATCCCACAAGGCACTTATATGCATCTTTAGGTGCCTACCTACCCTTAAAAATCTGGCCTTCTGTTCCTTGTAGGATTGGGCCCTGTCATGACCTGGTTGCATAACGGAATCAAGTCCAATTAGATGCTGCACAGGAAGGAACTGTTGCTATAAGAACAACTCATTATTTTAAACACTTTAAATTACAAAGTGTTACTTTTAATAAAATGTTACCTCTTAGCAAGTGTCAGGTGTTCTGGGCCCTATAGATTACAACTGAGAACCTGTGTGAAAGATCCTGTCATTAAGGTTCAAATGAAGGGTTCTCTCTGAACCATATGTGACTTTTCAGAGGACAAAAAAGGTGGAACCATTCTGTTTGTGTTTGCAGAGCTAGCTAGAGTTCATAAACCTTTCCCTTCACCCTGCCTCTCTTCTAATTTAAGACCACATAGCTTTTCATGGGCTTAAAAAAAATATAGGGCCAGAATCTCAGTCATGCCAAGATTACACTTTTTACAGTTGATAGGAGCTAGGGGGAAAGGTCGCTCCACACCACTTTCTTGTTCCCTTGATTTGGAGATAGCTAGGGACCAAAATCCAATGCCTCCCCCACCCCCAATTTAAAGCATCTTCATGCCATTTATGGTAACTGCAGAAATACTACAGTCACAAAGTGTTATGCATTACATCCCCCCTTCCCATCTAGATATGCTCTGTGGGGAGGAGGGTGAAACCAGTGGCGTAGAATCTGCTACGGTGGTTTTATATAACCCAGATTCCCTGCTGTTTGGAAGCTCCTTGGTTGCCCCTTTTGGGCAGCCTTCACCCTGATTCATTCTGGATGCATACTACCATCGACCATAACCTGTCCTCGGTATTTGTGCAGAAAGCCTAGTGATTCTCACTAGAAGTCTTACAGATGCTCACATATGGGGCCACATAAGTGCTGAGACAGAAGTAGAGATAAACCTAATGGCAAAGCACATGTGTACAAAAACTGGAATCTGTTCTGAACAGTGGGAGTCCGTGTTACACATGGGACAAGAATCCCTGTCTTGGCTTAGCTAGCACAGCTGCATGCCACAAGCTGCACCGCCCAATCCACATTGGAATTTCTCATGAAGCAATAACTAAAACTAAGATACGGTTGCCTCTGCCTCTCCTCCCCCTGCTGTAGTTGACAGACAAATAGAGCATAAAGTAGTAGTAATATCCATAATCCAAGACCCGCACAAAACAAAACAAGGTTTGTTTTTCCTGGCTCTCTGGGGTAAACTGAGATGCTGAATCCTTTGCCTACATGCTCTGAGACAAATGGGATGTGAAATAGTGGAGGGGCAAAACCATGTCTGTTCCCTTTAATGTTCTTCCAGCAACATCATTAGGAAGCCCATGCAGCCCTCTTTACTATGTATTACTTTAATTATGACTGCAGCACTGGAGTGGCATATGCCTGGTATGGCACTTGTCTCTTATTTGCTAATGCTTTCCAGTGTCTTGGAGCACAGTATTAGTCCTGGCATCAGCATTCGAATGAATCTTTGTCTGGAGTTAATACAGGTTTGAGTACGGACACTCACAATGCCTGGGGATATTTTACAGGACAAGTTCTATACATTCCCTCTGATAATTAGTAGTGCTGGCAATAGTTTTGAAATGCAGTCTGATTATTTACTTTTCTTGAGTCATGCAAAAATCAACACTACCATTGGGACAAATCTCATGAGCCTCTCTACATTTTCATGCAAACTGGCACAGATTTTTCTCCTACTTATCTCATACCCCATAGCTCTTCAGAGCTCGCCTTATAAAGCAGCCTGAAGTGTTTAATGGATGCTTAAGATAACACTCTAATTGTTCCAAACATCTTAGCTTCTCTGGCATTTGAAAAAAAAAATGGAGGATGCATTTCAAATACTCTTCTTTATCTTGGCTCATCACAGATCTTCCAGTAATGGACACGCCTTTGCTAACCTTTCTTCCAGGGCTACACTAAGGCCCTATTTAAATTTTGAACACCCACAGCACTGTGCTAAGGAATGGGAACCAGAAAGTGAAAGTGACTGTAAGACAGACAATGAACTGAAGTGACTGTTGCCAGGCATCAATGGTAAAGAATTGCAGAAAGAATTGCTTTCAAACATAAAACAAGATACTTTATTAGAATTAGGAAAATATTGTCCATAAAACTACTGTCTCTTTGCTTGAGCTTCTGCGTAAATCCTCTCTCCTGCCTAGTTCCCTGCTATGGATTGAAAGAAACGGTGCACAAGCATGGATAGGGCCCAAATTTTTCAAACGCAGGTAGTGATTTTGAAAGGTCTCTATTTCTGAGTGTTCAACTTGAGACCCTTAAGGGGTCTTGATTTTCAGAAAACACTGAGCATCCTCTGTCTCAGGTTAGTCACTTTAAAATGTCTCAGGTTGGTCACTCAGAGACTGAGGCATACAAAATCATTAGACACTTTTGAAAAGCCGGGCCCCCAAGGTTTATTTTTGGGTCATTTTAGGAGCATTGGAGTCAAAATACTTCCTACCCTAGTTACACAAAAAATGATTTGTCTAATAAAACTAAATCTTTAATGGGTTATTTTCCGGTGGCATGTTCATTCTGTTAACATGATATTTTATCTACCTGGTACTATATGCATTTAGAAGCATTTCACTTTGTGTACATGTTTGTTTTGGTGCATGGAAAATGTGTTTTTGAAGTATGGCTAGTGGGAACATTTTCAGAAGATAAAGAACACTTCAAACAGGATGCTACACCAGCACATTTTCATTAAAACTAGGCAACAAAGCATCTCAGCGTTTTTGCCTCAGTTCAGGAAAAACGGCAACACTGCCCAGGTGTTTAAATAAATAACAGAAAAATAAAATCCAATTGTGATCAAATACTGATTCCATCATTTAAAGAGACATATATTCCACTCCTAAGACATTCAGAGGGCAGGAATCTAGATGTACAGTTTGGGCCATAAGTAACACCAGATTTGAAGGCCTCTAGCCCTGGAAAAAAATTAGCTCTGATTCTGACTTCAGAGCTCATGTCTATCTGGACTTATGGCAAAGGCCTGTTTGCAGTGTTCAGTTCCCATCCATGTCCCTTCATCATGACTGCTTTGGATTTCATTTAGTTTCTGTCCAACTTTAGGTTCATGGAGCTGTAGTATCAGATTATGTTCCTGACGAGCTACATCAGGGAGCAAAAGCCGACACGTTCTTTTCAATACATCACTTGTGGGACTCAGTGTGGCTCTTTCCCTTGGTTGGTGCAGAACACCCCCAATCTAACCCCTCTGTGTTTAACAATTCATGTCTATGGGGACCTACCCTCCAGTTTACCAAGTATAAATATAGACCCTCGCCCAGGCACAACTGAGCAGAGTAAACTCCAGTAAAATCTCTTGGGGCAAGGAGGAAAATATTTGAATGTTCAGATCAAGTCTCTAATTTTATACCCAAATCAGCATGACAGGCCATCCTCTGCTTTGCACTTGTTTAATGCAGGCAGATGCCTTCCTGTGCAAGTCCATGAGAGCATGAATGCACTCCTGCAGCCATACCCAAGCTAGCTTTAATCTACCTAGCTCAGATATTGAATTTGTCATGAAAGAGTTGCTAGGGCTATAAACTGACAAGCCTAGAGGTGCCGGTGCTCAGCCCTGGCAAGCTCTGGAACAAATCAAACACTGTGTGGCATCATGGGCATCAGTGTGGACTAGCTGGCCGAGTAATTACCCAGCATTCTGGGCAGGTGTGTACAGTCCATGCTGCTACCCATGCTGCTGCAACTTCACTGCTTGGACACCCAAGACATACCCTTCAAGAAAACATGCCCTGCTCCTCTCTTCCCAGCACACACTATATTAGCTGGATGTCATAAAAGCTGGTGAATTCCTTCCTTGACCAATACACAGTAATTTTTTTATAATAAAATGGCTGTGGCTGGAGAAAGCGTGTTCATAGGTGATGCAGGTACTAATGGCTCTAGTTAATATTGCCAATCACTTCCCATTAATAAGACCTTATTTTCAATTGCTTGTATCAAACTGTTGGGTCTGAAATTTTGTATGCTGAGCATTTGCCTCAGGCTGAATTTTGAGGGGAAGTTGCACTGTTAATAAGATGATATGGCAACTAACTGGTAGTTTGATTAGGAATTTAATGTGCTTGGCAAAATCTATAAATATCTACGTAGTCAAACCAGTGATAAGCAGAATCGGAAGTTAGTTTTAACTTTATAGACTTTAAAAGTGTGTGAGATTAAGAGTGTCAAAATGTCAGTGTAGGGTAGGGATTGGGGGAGGTGAAATTCACAGCAAGATTCTCTTTGTTGTTAGGGAAGTAAGTTATCTTTTAGCCTTTACAAATCACTCAGGAAAAGAGTGATACTAGAATCAAGGCCTAGCTTTCTTATAGCCCTTCATTAGTTCTCCAAAGCATTTTACCAAGGAGGTCAGTCTCAATATGCCCAATTTACAGATGGAGAAACTGAGGCACATGGCAGCAAAGTGACTTGCCCAAGGTCACCCAAAAAGGCCAGGGGAGCCAGGAATAGAATCCAAGTCTTCTGAGTCTCATTCTCAAGGTGTCTAAAATTGGACATGCAAAAATTGGGGCATGCAGAATTCCCTGTTACTTTGGAAATGGTGGCAAGTTTATTTTGCCATTGCAGTCGCAACAACAAACTGCACGTGTAGCATAATGCATATCTAGATCTGATATTATTTCTTTCTGGGAAGAAAATAGTATCCCATGGGCTACAATAACATTATGGCAACATATAAATATATTGTCTGCAGTTTATTCTTTCACGAAATATGAACAAACTCACTAAAATATATGAATCAAGTCAGATGCCTGGGACCTCTATTATACTAAGCAATAATTTTCTGAGGGAAGTGATGGAAGCTTACTAATCGGGAAACTGAATGAACAGGGCAATTGAGAAGTGTATTCCCAAATAGGACAGAATCTCATCTTGGCAGTGAGTGGGCTAAAATGAGCTCATAGGTGTTTTCTTTCTCTAACACCTCCGGGCCAAATTCTGCTCTCTTTACTGGGTGCCTGTGTAGTATGGTTGGGTATAAGTAAAGGGGAGAATGCATGACTTCAAAGCATACAGCTTGAAAAATTTGCTTTCCCCTATAATAATTAATGCAGTCATCATTGTTCTAATGTGCAGCTGAGGAGACTCTAGCTGTAAATTAATGTAGAAGTGTAAATAGATACAAAAGCAAGGCTACTGTTAGGCTGACACACACTGCTATTTCTGAGCAGACGGTCACTTCCTTTCTCGGCCTGAAATGAATCTCATCCCACGCACAGCTCCCAAGCCTTTCATTAGTGGTTGTGTTAGTATATAATAGCTATAATGAGAAGGCCGTAAAAAATCCCAACTTAGCTGAGGGGCTTTAACCATTTTAAATACAGCTCTCTTTCCAGATTTTATTTAAACTTTAATAGGATCAAGCAGCAAGAAACAACATTTGTATTACAGTGTTATTATTTAATTCCCATTAGTTAAAAATGCCAGGCTACTGGCCAGTAGCTGAGGAAAATAAGTGGTGACAGGTGAAAGAAAAATACCCTTACCATAGCATCTCAAGCCACTTCAAAGCCTGAGGCATTGCAATGTAATTTACACCTAATGAAATCCAGTGTCATGCAAAATTATTTAGCCAAATGTTATCCATCCAGTAGCATGGACTCTGCTTCTTTTAAAGAGACAGTGCACTTCCTGGTCATAATTTCCACTATCTAATTAAACTACAATAGCTGTGCATGAATGCCTTATCTGTCTAGCTCTGGTATTAACTGGTTTAACTTCTGCTTTTAAAGTCATATGATCAATGCCACCTTACACATCGGCAGATCTATGCATTTTAGAGCCCTAATTTGCTCTCTAGTTTAATTAGAGGAACAGTCTTATTGGACAGCCTAAAATGTTTAGAGTAAGTCACACTCCAAATCTGATTATCCTTTTGAATTTTAAATTAAATGCAAAGGTGGCTGGGGCCTGGGGGGAGAAGCACAAGTCTCTTCATTTCAAATTTTACTCAGCATTTTAAAGACTTCTCTTATCCCCAATAGCTAAATTTTGGAAAATGTAAAGCAATAACTGAAGAGAGATGTTTGCACAGTATATAGTTTACTATAGTTTTCAAGAGAAATGCAGCAAATAAATGTCATGAAAAATAAATATAATAGACTGTAAATTTGTATTGACCTGCCTGGCCCTTGAACAATACATTTTCCTTCAACGTCAATTAAATTTTGCCTTAATGTTAAAGGAGTCAATGGAGTTACTTGCTTGAGTAAAAGGTCGCAGGAGTGGATTAGGAAATAAATTGTGTATAAACAGAAACACCATTCTTTTACAGAAACGCACCAAGTTTTTAAGGAATAAAGAAAAAATATGGGTTAAAAGAGGGATTTAGCAACTCATCACATCTCACCCAGCCACTTAACCAGAGGTCTGTTCTTCCTTGTTTATTAAATGTGTGCGCTAAATGTTGTGCATCAGCAAGGTCCTCAGGAGCTTACAATCTAAATTTACAATAGACGCCAGATTCTCATTCCACAGTTAGTCTCATTGATTATATGTAATTACTTGTAGAGTAAGTTACTTCTCACTGTGAATAAGAACAGAAGAATCTAGCCCTAAGTAAAACACTAACAACCTGGAGCGTAAGTGTAGAAAAGTAGTTAATGAATTATCTAATCATGCGTTAGTCTTTGTACATGAGCATAGAGTTTGTTACTTATTTTCTAAATTTAAAAAAAATAGGATTGCCCTTTAAGCAGTTATTTACTGAAAATGCTTCTACCACTGGCAATGACATCTTGTTAGAATATTTTTACCACTATCTGCACTAGAGATTTTATTTCTATCCCAGACCTGAGTTCTACTCTTGTAATATAATTTGTTCGTAAGGGTCAACAGCAATTTTAAGCACCATTTTCAGAAGATAAAGAATGAATGTTACCTTGAATGTTTGTTACTAACTATTGTAACTGATGGAAAGTGCATTTTTATTTGACAGATCCTGCTCCCATTGACTTCAGTGGAAACAGACTTGGGCTCTTCTTCTGGGCTGGGCACAGACTGATTTTTCAGACAATTTAGGTGTGCAATTGTGTGTGTCTAATGTGCATGCTCAGCTAGCAGGTTTGTGCATGTAAATCAGGTAATTTCACACACAGAGATACATTGCCTCATCCGTAAACAGGATTAGTAACATTTACCTAGGGCCAAGGAGTTGAGTGAGACTAGATTTGCTAATTGATTCTTGTTTGCCAGATGTTTCCAATGTACCTATCACCATAGTATCTAAGATCCAGAACTGTTTAGATATAGTACTGAGGTCTTTGGATCAGTGGTGCCATGGAAGTTCAAAGTAATATTTGTACAGAAATACATTTATCGCCTTAAATAGAGCACAGTAGTAGAGTGAAAAGATGATCTCATGGCTAAGGTCTGGGATTTAGGAGATCTGGAGATTCAATTGCTGGCTCTGCCACAGATTTACTCTGAGACCCTGGGGCAAATTATTTAGTCTTTCGGTGCCTCAGCTCTCCTCTGTAAACTGGGGATAATATTTCCCTTCTTCTACCCTTTGCCCTGTCTATTTAGATTGTAAGCAATTCATGGAAAGAAAGAATGGTCTTTCACTAGAAGCTTGTACAGTGCCTAGCACAGTGGATCCCCTTATTATTTACAACCCAGAAGTGTTACCCTAATACCAATAATCATCAACTGACTAAATCTGAAATCAATTGGCTAATCCATTGGCAAAAAATTGCTTTGGCATACTGGTGTTCAGCTAGTCACTGGAGGTCTGCATGCCACAGTTTGCAGACTCGGCTCAGAACCTGCTTCAGAGGCAGATTATTAGCAAATCAAATGACAAAAACAACATTACTTTAACATAAATTTGTTTTTTGTTTTCTCCCTCCCCCCACAAATGCATGTCTGCCAATAATCTTGCAGAGAAATAAGCAGAATTATAAAGGCTCCAGTTCCAACTGTGGCATTTGCTTTGTCAAATCCAGTGAGTGTCTCTGGATTATGGTGGTGTTGCTATAGAATATGTGCTGCAAAAAAAACCAAAACCAAAACCAAAAATGCTTCTCTCTCCCTGCTTGGAATGTCTTGGGATTGACATTCCAAATTAAGATTCAAAATGCTCCATGTTTCTCGACACAACAGCATATTAAAAAATAAGCATTTGTAAAACATAGCCCATGATCCAATTAGGGAAGGAATTCATAGTCTATACTAATACTAGAGGCCACATACTAACTAGAAACAAACGCACACAATGCTTGTTGAAGTCAATTGAGTTGGTATACAGGCATCCAAAGGTAGATTACAGCTATTTTGTTTTAATATTTAATCCCCAAAATTATCAATTTTGGTATTTTCTTTTAAAAAGAAAGGGAATTGTATTTAGTGGGTCTGGCGGAAACTGGTTTATATTTCAATCAACAACCCAAATTTTCAGATGATGGGTTTTATGAGTCACAAGTAATAATTAGAGTTGGTTTGAAATTTGACCAAAACAAAACTTTCATGGGAAAAGACCACTTTTGACAAATTTCTTGACTCAGAAAAGTTTTGAAAAGTTTTCAAATTGTCTAAATGTTTAGTTTTGACAATGTCAAAATGAAAAATTCCAGTTTTCTGGTACAGAAATGACTGTTCATTTCAAAATTTAAACTAGAACAAAAAAAAAAGAAAATTAAAAAATGGTTGAAATCAAAAGGTTTTAAAAGTATGGACATGAAATATTTGGACCTGAGCCAAACTGAAATCTTTTCAGATTTTTGGTTTGAGAAAATTGTTTAGATTTTGATTTTATGAAATGATTTGGGATGGGGGAATATTTTGAAACCTCAAAAGTTCTAGTGGAATGGGAAATTTTTTTTAACATGGTTTTAGCAGTAATAGTGATATTAGGGCAGATGTTGTAGGATCTTCCTAGTCAACAGGAGTTTTGCTTGAATAAGTTCAAAAGACTGGCAAATTTGACCTTTGAAAATTTACATGAATAAAGTGATTTATGTCAATATAATTGAAAGTGACTTTTTAATGTTGTTTATTATATATTTGTATTACAATAGCATCTAGGGACCCCAACCAAAGTGGGACCCACATTCTGGGATGTTCACTGTCTACCCAGGATGTTACTGCATGGCAAGCTGGTGCACCATAGATTCACAGCGTCGGTTGCCACCAGTAACTTTCCATGCAGACAAGCCCAATGTGAATGAGGCTACTCATATGAGTAAAATGAAGCACATGTGTAAGTATTTACAAGATCAGGTCCTTAGCTTATAAGTGGTTATGAAGCAGGATCTACTTTTAGTTGTGTGTATTGTACAGTTCTGGGCACATAGCAGGTACTTAACTAACAATGATGCTGAAAAAAGAAATAACACCAATAGCTTGATTCTATATTCTTTGCAAGAGTGAGGGCTGCAGGATCAAACTCCACATTTGTATTTCTAAAATGCAGAAAATTACAGATAAAGTTTGAAGAATCCAGGACTAATTGGCCACAAATCCTTGAATGTTTCAGGTTCATGGTGCACATTTCTCAGAGCAAAAACTCAGTTGCTTCCTATTGCTCTCTGAACAAACAATGCCTGGTATTTGCTTCACTGTTCACTGACTTTGAGAATGACAGAAAGGATGTTGACATTTTGTGCCATACTTAAGGGAAGAAACAGATAGTCTCTCTGTGAAAGGTGCTCTATTTTATTTGCAAGAAGACAAAACTCTGAACCACATATCAAATAAATCATACAATAAAAACGTTTTTTAAAGGGAGTGAGTATTTTGCATATGAATATTAGATGACATCTGTGCAGCAAATATAGAAATTATAATATTCAGTGTCTCTCAGAGCAGTGACATATATAGTACAAGGAGTTATGGTAACCAAGCTGTCTTAAATCTACAGCCTCAAATAAAGAAAGCTTCATCAAAATTTAATATGCACGCAATAGGGACTCTTTCATTGTTATGAAAGCTGATTAGGACCAATCATAGCATCTGGGTTGTATGATTTACTCCCTTCCCCCCACCAGAAAGGAGGGGGTGAGGGAATCCAACCCAAGGGGGGAAACAAAACTGGCAAACATTCTTCTGGTAACATTCCAGAGGAGCTACTATTTTGCATTTGGTACCCATGCAGTCCTTACCATGTGATACACATGCTCTTAGAAGGGGCCTGAATGGACATTAGTAATGCAAATAAGGGGCAAAGGGGACAGAATAAAATTAAAATATGTACAATTATTTTCTAGCGTACAAAAAACTGCATTTGTCTAGCGTGAGGGGTAGGGAAGGGGAGAGCGGTTGATAATTTTCTTGTAAAGACATGGACAAAGCTTTTTAAAGAAGTCACAGAGCTAAAATAACCATATTGTTAGACAATGACTCATGGGAACAAAGACAACAATGCTATCTAGGATCATTATGCTGGGGCCTTTTAATCATAATGTTGGTACAGTTTCCCTCACACTGACCTAGTTTAACTAGTTTAGAAAGCTTAATAAGCATTGCTTCTTGCACTACATTTAGCTAGACCTAAATATATAAAAGTGTTTCTTTTGTGAATGACAATTACTGATTTGGGGCCAAATTCTGCTCCCAGTGTTAATCCAGAGTAATTCCACTGAATTTGACCCACTGCCTTTGAAAACATCCAATTAGGCTATCTGAGACTGTATTTCCAGTACACAATGTCCCACAGTAGCTACATGTATCAAATTTATCTTTCTCTAGCAAAAGTACATCTGATCAGAAACAAAATACAGGTTAAAAAGTGCTTTCATTAAAGTGCTTACTGGAGCTGGTCAAGGAATGTGTTTTGTTTCTGTGAAAAATATTGATATAAAAGAAAGGTTTTGTAGAAGTTTTTCTTCACAAGTTTTTGGCTTTTCATTGAGAAACTGGAAACGAACAAAAAAAAAAAAACTCCAGAAAACAAAAGCAAACCAACCAGCTTTTGGGTTTTCAAATACAATCAGAAAAATAGTTCAAAATTGGTATTCCAGGGGAAATTTTTATTTTGAGAAAAACAACTCTACTTTTGGTCCAAAAATGTTTTTGATTGACAAATTTTGACCAGCTCTGTTAGTGCTCAAAATTGTGCCCATTTTAAATTGACATCATATGTAGGATTACATGTATTTTTTAAAGGAATAAATGGTATTTTGTGTCAACTGGATTAATTCCTTTTATTTTTAGTATGTTTATGTTTTCTCGAGTAATATGAACTCATTTTTATGAATATCACATTTTAACATGCACACAACCAATATATACTATCTGAACTCAGAGATGGTGGAATAAAGTTGAGAGTTATCTCAATGCATTACAGTGTGCAACCTCCAATACTGGTTACAGTGACTGTCTATTTAATAGGGAGAAATTCACTGCCCTGGAAGGCCCATGATGTCTATCTGCATCAGCTAAGTTCTGTGATGGGATTGTTTGCATGAAGCCATAGTAGTCCCACAAGGGAGACCATGCAGCTTCTGTATTTTATGGATCTGTACTCTGTCCCCACAGACTGGCATAAAGCATAACAATGAAAATGGATTAAACAAGGGACCCATGGGATGAAGTTACCTAGATTCAGTGGCCCTAACCCAGATTCCGGTGCAATGGGTGGTGGCAGTTGCTATTCCAGTGAGTAGGTTGTGGGAGACTGTACTTCACCCTTTACCTGACTAGAGCTAGAAACTTGCAAAAGTTTTCATGAAAAATGAAAAAAATCCTTTTTTTAATGGCAGAGAGGGAATCAATATTTGAATTTTTTCAGCCCTGTAGCCCAGAACCTCAGTTGGCATTTCAACCACGTTGAATTTCACCTGCAAACTGTCCTATTCCTTGGCCTTTGCATGGGTGAAGTGAATTTCACATTCTGTATGTGTATGTGGCTGTGTCTATGTGTATATACAAGGTGGGATTTTCAAAAGCATTCAACACTGGCCTAATTCTACTCTCCGAAGTCAATGGTAAAATGTCCATTTATCTTCAGTGGAGAAGACAGACTGATACTACATGTTTAAAAAAAATCCACTACCTATACAATATCACACACACACACACACACACACACACACACAGTATATACACACAAGTTTAATTTTTCATAGAGAGGCTGAGTGGAGGAACCACTGTCCATATTATTTTGGGCCAAATTCTGAAAACAAGGCAATTCAAGCAAGGCAGAGAATCAGTCTACTGAATGCTAGATAGGTTCTGTAGTTCCCAAACCAGGAATGGCTTCTCCTGACAGAAGAGAAATTAAACCACAGCAGATTTTCTTTGTATAGAAGGTTTTTCAAAAACAAAAATAAAAGGAGAAAATTTTTAGGTAGGTTGTTCAAAAAAATACCTCAAACACTAGACCACCAGGCAACTTGGAATGGTGCAGGTTTACTTTATAAAACCAAACTTTGCTTCTTTCAGTTTGTTAACATGAAAGTATCCTCTAATTTTATCTCCAGCTACCACATTCTCTGAGTTGCAATTGCCAAAAAAGGTCAAAATATCCTAATTTTACATTCCTTCAAGTCACTAAATGGAACAGAAGTAGTATTACTATAATTCATAATTTAGAACTCAAATTTCATAAGACAACATGAGAAACGTCACTTTAACCACACTAATTCCTTCATAGTTAACATGAGTGGGTGTTGGTCCAATCCAAGCTGAAAAAAAGCCATCTAATTTCAGCAAGTGTACCGCAAGCCAACTTGGCAACCCTCCACCTGGATCAGACAAATGTCTGCTCTGTGGAAGCTGAAGGCACTGTGATAATTATCATAGCTGATACTGCATCAGTGGTAATGACAGTGTGGTTTATAAATATGAACCAAACTCAGATTCTCTCTTTTGCAAGCAGGGATTTGGTATTGCTGCGGGAACCCAACATAAATGCTACAGAGCTGAATGCGGCCACTGATCCGAACCAGACCATATCTCTGTGAAACTGGAAAGTCGCTCATTAGCGTTATTGCACATGTTTACTTTCTGTCTTCTTAATGGAAGCTGGACAGTTCTATGACAATGACTTACACAGGGACTATAGTGAATCTAACACAACCACTAAAAGTGAAGATACTGCCACTTTCTCTCTTGGTACTCTTAGGGTAGTCCCATTATAAGGCCCTTTCTGAATAATACACCAACTCAGTTAGGGAATTTTGAGGGGAGATGAAAAAAAAATTCCATGGGATATTGCTGCTAAGCCAGTTCCAAAATCTGGTGTTTATTGTATCCTCAAGTAGCTTCCCGTAAAGGACAGAAGAGATACTCTGTTAAGTCTAATGAACTATCAGCACAAAGGTTAGGATCATCTTGGCATACACACCTGCCATTGCTGGGTCTCAGGCATTGGTGGCATCTTGAGGATAACACTTTACTGCTTTAAAGGATGAAGCTTTATTAACTAATAGTATTATAAAACTTTTACAGATTCTTAAGAGAAAGGCACTATACCATTCCAGAGAACTATTATTATTACATATCCCGTATGACCACTTTGAATAATGCATGTAATTCCACCATCATTAGAAAAGGTTCATAATGGATAGTGCTGGTTGGAACATGTCCTCCCCAACTCCTCCAGTGAAAAACTTCTTTTCAGTATAACAAAAACAAAACAAACACGGACACATTTGTATTTGGGAAGACCATCACAGTGCTTCTTGGGAACTGTAGTACAGGTACCCCATGTCCCCATTCTCTATGGGCAGGAATCCAGGACCAGATTACAGCTCCCATGATGCATCAGAGTTCCCCTTCCTGCTCAGATTCTATGGTGCTTCATGGGAGATTTAGTCCAACTGTGGAGCCAAGCCCATTGAGGAAAATGGGGGCTCCCAAGAGCCTTTCCTTTCAAATCAAACCCTTGTCATGAAAAAATTCATTTTGCTGAAAACGAAATTTTGCATCGAAAAAAGACACATCAACAGAACATTTTCCAACAGTCTTAATAATGAAATATGGAAACAATAGCTGTGTCCCATGCTTGATATTTTGTGCTGAGCATCACATTTCATATCACCCTCCTAAAAGGTGAACAGGCAATTCGGAATGGAAACAGGCTCACTGTTAAAGCCACCTATTTTTCCTTCCCCTTTCTCAGTCTAGGTAACTATCATACTCCATATTTTCTCCATTACTGGATGTTGGCCACTTTTGCTCACTAAAAGATAAAGTCTGTTTAGGAGCAGTAAAATATCTAAAGAAAATGCCACAAAAGTTTAAATTTGAGTTTCCTCCATATTTTTATATTTTAATCCAGGGTCAGGTTTTGCTTCTTCCTATGGAAGAACTGTGGTCTCCAAACCTTGCAGCTCCCACATATTCACTCTAGACACAGGGCCATTTATACAAAGGCCCTGTTCCTTCCAGGTTCCCTGCAGTTCTTCTTAGTTCCCCAAGCCTCCTTTCATTAGAGAATATTCAGGGGAAGTGAATTTTCATCTCTTAGTCACATGTATTATATTTATCCTCATCACTGAAGTATCTGTCTAACAACAGAAACAGTAACACACTCTTCATTTCCTTCTCAGTCTGTAGGGGAAATCGTTTGAATTGGGGCCATCTTAGTTTGTGTTTGTGTATGTGGCTGGGGTGCGGGTCTGCATGTAAATGTGTGAAAAACTCACTGAGGTGGAGCTAAGTGATTAGTGGAGATAAATTGGAGAGATGTGTTTTCCATTCAGATCTGAGTCTGATGAAGCTAGCAAGTCATTATTTTCTCTTCTGGTAATCTAGGCTCAGCTCCCATTATATCCAGCCCTCACAAGTTTCCACTTATTGGTCAACAGTTTCATCATTCAAGTGGAATTTAGCTGTCACAGAAGGTGATCTCTCAAAAGATCAACTCAATATGAGAGGAATTTGCTTGGACAGAAATCTCAAAATTGGACCAGATGGCACTAACCATTCTGTCACACCTGATGGAGTTTAGCCCTCTTTCTCTCACCCCCTCCCCAATATTCTGAGAAACATTAAAGCCAACACTTATAAACCTGATATACGTCCCTGCTGACCGGTGAGAACCAGAGAAGAACTACCATGTCCTTTGTTAACAGATCACCAATGCCCTCTTCAGAGAAGTAACCTGTCAACCTCATTGAAAAACCCATTTGTCTACAGTAGCAAATCGCAACACACATCATTTAACAGCTCAGTTGTGCTGCTGGCTCATTGACAAATCACCGTCTACTCAACACATCCCATATAGCAGCTGGATGTAGTCCTTGCATACGTGATTTAGGGTGGGGACACAGTCTTCCTCCCTTTTGGCCCCAGACCGATTCACAAGCTAATCCTAACTCTTTCTGGGGGAATAGAGTGTTTCCAAATGAAATCGATGCATCTGTGTAACCAGCTTCTCTAGGCTGTGCCCCCTTGTGGCCTTCCAGGACACAACTCACCCTCCGGCTATTGCACGCTGGAGCCCAAACCCTTCCGGGTATGTTGGAGTCCAAAACAAAAAGAACACAGTGAATTCAAAATCAGGGTCATCAGAGGATTTGCCAGCAAGATCCTTCCAGGACCCTTCCGCTCCAGGAAGGGAACATGCAGCTAGTTCCTTCTTGGTCATCTTCCTGGGCCTAGTTGTTCCATCCACCAAGTGGCTAACAAACTGACTCAGGCTATTGGCTGGAACCAGGCTTCCTTTGCCGAGGAAGTAGCAGAGCTCTGTTCTCCTTCCTGATCAGCGGTTAAGTGGGTTTAAGTCTTCTCTTTTTGACACCCCATGACGGACAATAAAGGCAGGTAGTGGGCAGAGTCCGATGAGTCCACAGGTTCTCCTTAACCCTCTCATTGCCTGCATGGAACCTATGTCCCCCATTTGCACTCTGAAACTGATCGTTAAGTATTATAGAGTAGCCCCAAACTCTGGATTCAGCTTTTTCATTTTTCCCCTTCACCAGATGTAAAAAAAAATTATTGTTGTTTGTGTATGGCATGCACATTAGCACAGATAAACTGTTCACTGAGTGTAATGATTAATGATTGAATAGTGCAGTTGTTGCAAAAATAAGTCATGGAGTGACGAGAGATCTGAAGATTATATCTAACACCAGGGGATGGCTTATTAATCTTACTTCTTGAAGAATTCCTGAGTAAATCATTCTCCTTTATTAATGATATTTCACTTTCCTCTGTGAGACATCTTTTATACATCCAGAAGGGCAATTATCTGTTTAGGCCAAGAAACAATATTAGTTACAGTCAGTGCTTGAATGTTTGATGTAAATCGCTTAAATAAAAGGGGGGAAAAAAGAATGAAGCACACTCCAAAGACCTACTACAAACATGATTGCATTTAGGGATGCCTTATTTGGTTCCCTTCTATCTGGAATGACAAATTGTGTATGATTTCAAGTATCAATTATTGTGGCGCTTGCATACTCAAACTGTGATAACAACTCAAGAAAAATTACATTACTTTTATCTCTTCTAGGACTGGAGGAATTTTATAATATGTGAGGTAGCTAACCATATTCTGGAATGGTTTATTAATACAACGGTCTTTCAAAGGCAGGTCTTGGATTCCTGATAGGAAGAAGTAGTGAAAGACAGAAAGGTGGGAGTCTATAATTAAAAAAAATATTTCCTAGGTTTAAGGCACCCATTTTTCTAGTTGTCTATCATCTGCTACTCAGCACAGATTAGAGGATTTAGAGAGAGAAATGGGATACCAGTTTAATGGATTGCTTTAAGAACTATAACAAAAATTAAAATGATCCAAATGGAAATCTATAAATCAGCCCCAAAAGGAGTTTCATTAACTCACTTAAAGGACCTTTTGTATGAAAATTATTCACTTTTAAATTATAATAGCAATTGCATTAGATAACAGTAGTTAGCTGTGGTGGATATATCTCAGACTCCCTAAACTTTGACAAATAAGTTTCAAAAGATCATTGAGTTATGATCATCTTTGGGATTCACATCTGAATGACTGTAGAGACACAAAGTGCCGTCTTCATTCGATGAGCAATTCATTGAGAGGCAACATGGTCTAGGGCAGCTGTTCTCTACCTGTGGGTCATGACCCAATTTTAATGGGGTCACCAGGGCTGGCTCAGAATTGCTGGGGCCTAGAGCTGAAGCCTGAGCCCCACTGCCCGGGGCCAAAGCCAATGCCTGAGGGCTTCAGCCCTGGGCAATAGGGTTCAGGTTACAGGCCCCCTGCCTGGGACTGAAGCCCTTGGGCTTTGGCTTTGCCCCCTACCCAGGGCGATGGGGCTCGGGCGGGCTCAGGTTTCAGTCCCCCACTCCTGGGGTCATGTAGTAATTTTTGTTGTCAGAAGGGAGTCATGGTGCCACTGAGGTTTGAGAACCCCTGGTCTAGTAGATAGGGCACTGGACTCAGAGAGGAGACCTGAAATGTGGGGAGGACGGTGAATAGGAATAATCTTGTCCCATATGGAGATATGTTTGTGACTTTCTATAATATGCATTTTACGTAGACATTTTACCCTTTGTAAGGCTGGCATTTTATACATATTAGCCGGTGTCTGGTGAACATTAGTATGTAGCTCTGCATTCTCACCAAAATCACCCATTGCTTGTTAGATACTGTACCAATTGGGTACACGTGTATATGTAACTATCCTCTACTGGATGGAGTTAGAACTGCTTAACTGTGCATCACTGGTGGGAAAAATTGTCATTGTCAAATAATTTATTCACCCAAAAAAATGCAGTTTCAGGGCAATCAACACTATTTGCAAGTTAAGATCTAATTCAGCTAACAGTTTCAGCCAAATAATGACTGTTTTTTTTAAAGGTTAGTGTTTCATTTTGAAGTTTAGCTATATTTGTTTAGTTTAAAAAAAACAAACAAAGCTAAAAACACCCCAAAACATAATGAATCAAAGTAAAAAAAACACAACCCAAGGGTTTTCTTTTTGTTTGTTTGAGATTTTTTTAGGTTTTTCTTGATTCAGTAAGAAAAAACTGAAAAAATTCAATTTGAATTGTAATGATTTTTATTTCTGTTTGGCCACAGAACTGAATAAATAATAATCATCACAGGCACTTAAATCTTGTCATAGGCACACCACTGCTGATGAGAATCTCCTTTAGGTCAAATAGATGCAAAAGCACATTTGTACTAAGGGATCGGAGCTTTGTCATATGAAGAAGCAACTGGCCATGGCATGCAGTATAGTGACAATTATGACATTTCTAAGTGTCCAAGGAGTCAGAGTCTATACCCAGTGTGTGTATACATATCTATGTTGACATACAGGTGGAGTCGAGGAATATTTTAGTAGTGATGGCGAGTACCATAAACACCATTCTAATTCAGATTTCAAAGCTCAAAACCACAACTCAAAACTTGAAATCAGCCTTTGTTTGAGTTCAACCAGCTTTTGGGAACCAGCTGTGGCTCTCACATACTTTATTCATGGCTATAAATATTTCCTCAAAGCACAATATGAACATTTTTGGGGATAACAATGTACATTCTGAGACTGCTGTTCACTGGGGCATTTCAAGTTTGAATCTTGTTCCCTAGGAAGAACAACATGGATTATCAATGTGGCCATTAGTCTCCTCTTCTGGTTCCAATGACCATGTGTAAACATAAACCTTGCCTATCCATCAGGGGCGGCTCTAGACATCTCGCTGCCCCAAGCATGGCGGCACGCCGCAGGGGGCGCTCTGCTGCTCACCGGTCCCGTGGCTCCGGTGGACCTTCCACAGGCCGAAGGCACCCTGCCTGCCCCCCCCCCCCCCCTGCGGCATGCCGCCCCAAGCACGCGCTTGGCGTGCTGGGCCCTGAAGCCGCCCTGCTATCCATTTACAGTTACATTCAACCAGGCGTGAGGAGTGGGGATGAGAAACAAGTTTAATTCAAAATCGCCTTTTCACATTTCTGGGCATATGCATACAGGAAACCATTTTAAACTGGTAGGACAAAATCCTGGTCCCACTGTAATCAATCGCATTCAGTGGGACCCAGATTTGACTCATAATGCAGAGATTTATAAGAAATGGATTGAATTCAAAAGTCTGGATTTGAACTTCCTGAAAGCACAGTGTGGTCACATTTTGGATTAGCTCATTATAGACAAAGGAGTGAGCTGAAAAGCTCAGATCCAGACCCCTTGTTTTCTCAAAACATAGATTTTGCTTTGAAATCATCAGTAATTTTAAAGAATAAAATTAAAGTATTGGTACAGTGTGTATTCAAATTGTATCCTGCTTTCACTGGAGCTCTCCCCAGTCTGATGTAGGCCTCCGTAACTTGAAAGGAGCATCTCAAAATGATTTGAAAGAAAGAATAAATGTTATTAACATTGATTTTTCTCTTCTCTGAGAATTCCATGTAGTCCTTCGCAGGGAAGCAATGTAGCAAGGGGAAGCAAATACCCAACACTTTTGGGCGGTACGTGTATAATTAGGAGTAAATAAGTGATCTCCTTATGGCAAAGTGGGCACCCCATCCAGATTTTTTCAGATTCTCCTGAAATACCTCTAGCTCTATTCAGATTTCCATGCCAGGTCTGCTTATGGGAAGTACATTATTCATATAGACTATACCAAAATAATCAGCAGTTAGAAATGAACCTCAGTTGATAGTGACTATCAGCATTTTTCCCCCCTGCTTTTTTTTTAAAGTAATTAAAAAATGAGTCTTTGGCAGAGGAGTATATACAGTATGTCATAAAGTCTCTCTGAACTACCTATATATTTACCCCTGAAAGTGAATTCTTTATAAGACCTAGGATATCAAAGAAATGATGGATCAAAGTAGTTTTAATAAGCAACCCAGTGTTTGTAGAACCTGCACTTTCATGTATCATGTTTTGTTCAAGTTTTTAATTTTGGTTCATCACCACAGAAAGCACTTAAGATAACTATCTATAACCATATTGTCATGTTGAATCCTTTGATTATTTAACATGTACACCTTAGTGAAACAAAAATACCTTTCCCTCCATAATATTTGGACTTTATTGTATTTTTACATGAAACAGATTTGATTTGCGAGATAGTTTTAACACTAGTAGTATTGTCTATACTATATTTTCATATAGCAGTAGAAAATAATTCTGCCTTTTATATTGTAAGCACATAAATCAATGTAATCTGCACCCTCCTTCATCCTGCCTCATTCTTTTCCGTAGTATCAAATATATACATATATACACAGCAAAAGATCCTGAAGAGCTATAAAAAATAAAATTAACATGCCCTTCACAGAGAATCCAGTCAGAATTTTGCTCAGTGCACATAGGACTGTTTTGGGATTTTTTAACATAGTAAAATCAATTTCCTCACCCTCTCTTTCAAACCAGAGTTCTGCTATGCTTACAAATTGTTTTGCAGTGGAAACAAACTGTTTTTAAAGGAAAAAAGTCCTTATACATTTGATCTATAGTCATAATAACCCTGTCAACAAAGAATGAGAATTATTGAACTGTTTAAACTCCAGGTTTAAAGTAAAGTCTGAAAGAGTGAGGAATGTAAGTACAGAGCGTATGCAAGCAGCAGTCATGACAAATGGGATCTGGTAGCTATTTCAACTATACATCTGGCCATAACACTTTAATTTTTAGCTCTGAAAATTACTGTACAGTCAGTTAGGAATTTGTATGAACTCTGAGTTTAAAACCCTAACGGAAACATGCTGTAGCTTAAGTAAAGTAGACAAGTGCTTTAAAAAAAAACACACGGTCAAAATTTATGATTTCTATGCTAGCTCACCATACCTTGAGATTTGATGACTTGGAATATCTGAATTGCACATGGTACTGTTTTTGTGGTTGCCTTTGAAAATTCAAAAACCCAAGTCCCACCATAGGAAAATCAGTTTTATACGGCATATTGGAGGACAGCCATAGGAAATCACATTCAAAAGGAATTAGAACACACAACTCAAACCTATTTATTCCTAATTTAATTGTTACTATGACTGTTTATATTAAATGCACCTCTAAATATCCCACTTTATGACATGTACAAAAGACATTCTAGGATGATGGGGTATTCTAGCTGAACAAAGAGAATTCCAGATCAGAATCCTTTTAAATAAAGCACTGGAACTTTTTCACATTATGCTTCATTTCATCATCTTTTGGTGCACAGCAGCTGGGCCAATTTGGACAGTTAAATGCTGGAGGGCATTATATTTACACTCCAGCTTAGCACCTCTCCTCTCATTCTGGACCATGTGAGAGTTCTCTGGCAATTACTTACATGTAAAAGTAACTGAGGGCATTAAGTGTAGCGTTAGCTACATTTTAGAACAAGAAAACAAGGAGAGCCAGGATCACGTGACCAGCTTGTTCTCCATGGACTGCTACCAAGTGCTTTATAGACCAGCAGTGGCTCATGGACCACAGTATTGGAACTCTTCTTCTAGGATATGTTACATATATATATATATGCAAAACCAAGCCTAATAGGAACACCAAGCCTAATACAATGGAAAAGTATGCCTGAGAATTTCAGATGATCTCTTCCAATGTGCATTGCCTTGCATTTGTCAAAATTGCATCTAACCCTCATAGAACAATAGGAACTATGTTAGACCTAACTCTCTGCAGAGAATATTGGAATGGCATTAGTAGCCCCTAAATATTTTAGGAACTAACCTACAACCCCTTGCACAGTTTACATGTACTGAGTCAAAATGAAAATATTGAGTCTTCTAATTACACAAAATAGTTTTTGATAGCAATAGCAGTGGCCAACTTGGATTCCTGAGGAAACAGAAATTCCATATTCCACCAATATAGCTGATGGAAATAATTGTTGTGGATAATAATTATTTGGGGCCGTAAAAAAGTCATCTCACTCATTGTTTATGTTGCTTGTATCTTTGCTATGATAGTCTTAGTTTGGTATCAGCTGGCATTCATCTGCATCTCTCAGATCCCAAAATATGGGCTTTGCATACAGTTGAGATGATCTCTAGCAATTTTTCATATGATCACGAATTGATCGCTCTTATCAATACTATAGAGACACTAGTTATTGAGCTGCATTATAACCTCTGCCTTGCATCAGTAATTACCCTATCTTGCCATAAAACAAATGATGTACATATAATGCATCTGGTTCTCACACCACATAAAACAAACTTAGGGGCTGATCTCCACAGAGTTCCACGGCATCACACTTGAGTAAAGCTGGTGTGTTAGGAACATCAGTTGATTAACTCCATTGGCTCTGAGCATTTAAAACTTAAGTGAAAAAGTTTTGAAAAAGGATTTTGCTTCCCTGACAACCCTGGCAAGAGATTTCCCCATGTTTCTTATCTGCTAGACCAGACCTAAATCAGGCTGTCATGTAATCAATGGACTATGATAGGCTGATTATCATGTAGGATAAGTGATATCTATTAGAAAAAATTGATCCTGACATAACTCAGAAAAGGCAGCAACTTAAAGCTAGAGGCCATGGGCCCTGGACTGGCCTTTGTACATATGTAATGGCTGTCATTTTCGTGGAGGTGCCTGAAAACAGCAAAACTCTCAGGGTAAATCTATATTGATTGAATAATCCTTGTCATCTGTTAGGACTAACAAAGCTGTCACAGCACAGCCACAAGCAAACAGATTTTATTTGATAACTTTCTTTCCATTTCACCATGGAAGCACACAAGTACTAGAGTTTCAAGGGAGCTCCTTCATGTTTGGTCTGTTTTCACTCAGGTAATTCCCCAGCGGAGGTCCTTGTTTCCAGTGACTGATTGACTACCACATACTTAATTAAACCTGCATCATCAGAATTACAGTTTATGAAGGAATCAGAAGGTAACTGTCAGCAAACCCCTGATTCTACATAGCACATGGTGTATTAAGAGTGGAGCCTGAATGATTACGGCTAGAGGCTTGATAAAAATTGTAGGGGAGGGTGCGCTTGAGGCTGTCCCTTGTGACAGCATCTCCTTTATGAATACAGAAAAATTCATCAAACAGAAATCATTAAATGGAGCAGATGGGGCTTGCTGTGTGGCTGATGCACAAAGTGCCTGGAGATGATAAGCATTGCACGAGGCAGACCATCAGATCAAAACGACAACCCCGAGAAGGTGGGACGATGCATGATTGTTTGCTATTGTTGTCCTGGCCATATAAATTGTTTTTGTTCTGATCAGCAATGGCGCTTCATAGAATCTGTCAAATATACTCTACAGCAATCTCCCTTGAGTGTCACATGTTTAATGCACTGTGTCTGCTTCATGAAATCCCAGCAAAATGATTGGAAATATCAATTTGGCAAAGAAACAAAAAGAGAGGGTGATTCCCAGCCCCATTATCTAACTATTTTCAATATACTATGGTAATTCTTTGCATTTTTTTTTTACTCAACTCATTTTGTAATTGATCCAACTTGATCTCGATCTCTCTTCTCCCCCTCTCCTTAAGGATAGAAGTGAATTTGATTCTCACAGGAGTAAAAGTTTAGCACCTCCATGTAGGAGCTAGAAAAATAGCCAGAATTAATCTGTAGTTTATTTGAATATACCAATATTTTCTCTTCTGCAGAATGCCAACATATGGCCCATGCACTGCTAAAGTCTCCAACTAGGGCTCAAGTGGGGATGTAAGGAGTACACAGGACATGTGCTGGCCCTCTGCACAGGAGCATATTTCACTCAGAGACACTTTGGAGACAATCAGACATGAACTCTCAGAAAAGCAAAAGAAAATTCTGAAAGCTGGATCCGGAGATAGCACTCTAATGCAAATGCTTATTTGTTCAGCCTAAGGTATATTTGCAGATTGGTGATAAAATTCTTCCATGTTTACCTATCATTTTCAGGGGTGCATCTTCCCCTCCTCAAATTCCATGGGGGAACATAATTTGACAGGGATCACGAAGTGAGGAAATAGCAAGTGGTGTGAGTAATTTTTTTGTCTCAGTGGGAGGCTAGAATGTCACCTAGTACCCTTCCTGGCAAGTAGCAGATGTTTTAATTTCTTCACATACAGGAGCTCTTAAATTCGAAATGATTTTTTAAAATTTAGTCTTTAAAGGCAGCCACAAAATCTAACACTCTTAATGATCCTTTTGTTTCTAGCCTTATTCTCACTCACTTTTTCCTGGAGTTATTACATTCTACTTACAAACATTGTTAGACAGACAGACAGACAGACCCCATCACTGAAATACTGCTACCTTGCGTCTGGAATAGCTCCCTGTCCCCTAGTGACAATTCACAAAATTTTAGGAAAGGAAATGAAAAATATTGCCAAATGAAAATGCAAGCTGGAAGGTAAGCAGCCAGAATGTAATTGTCCCCACTGGAATTTCCCCAGAAATTTGGGGCTAATTCTCTTACTCTTATAAAAAGTATTAGACTTTTAAAAAGATTGAAATGGCTCAGGAGGACCTCAGTGTTAAAAAGCAACTGAAAGCAGAGTATCCCCTGCTGTTCAAGGTTGGGGTACCACTTTAACAGAGACTGGTCCCCTCTTGCAGAACCAGGTGACAAGATGTAGCATCAGGAAAGTATGGGAAATATTCACAATGCCACTGGCTTACTTGCCAGATAAGATACATTTTTCGCTAAGCATAGATACACTGACGTGAGATCAGTTAGGCTAAGTCAAGAGCAACTCCTCTGACATCTGCGGAATTATTGGTGTAAATGAGAGGAAAGTCTTATCCAGAGTCTCCAACATACCACATTCTGAGCAATTTTCATTAATCAAATTTTCTGCTACCATCTGCTCTAACATAAAACTTCACCTATATTGACTACTGTGTGGCCTTAGTTTGCAGTTGATTTGACACTTGGCACATTTTTATAAATGTAAGTAATGTCTTGCTTTCTCTGATCTGGTACTTTGGTCACCTCACACATACCATGAGCTGAAGGCAGCTCATGTAAAAGCTAAACAAGGCATATATATTGGAGGAGCCACGAACACTAGAATTTTCACAGGACCAAACTAGCATAGCATGGTTCTTTCCTAAGGAAAAAAATAGTTCTACTTGCTTGGGCATTAACTCTGTGTGGATCTTATTTGAACCACCTTTAGATCAAAGCACAAGTTTTTCCTGGTTATGCTTAAAAAAAAAAACCCTGACTTTCTGGTTTCAAAAGGAAAAGATCTGCTAAGTTAGACATCAATAGCTTGCTTAAAACACAGTGAATAGTACTATTAACTTTTTTTAAAAAAAACTGGACTACTTGTTCCACTTGAATGTTCAAATGCTTCACTCTTTATAAGCAGCCAGCTTCCAAGGCAGAGGAAATGGAGCAAACCTCACAAATTCCAGAAATGCAGTCTCATTAAGACATTGCCACTGTACAAAATGACTTCCTACCCCTAAAAATCAGATTGCAGTGCCATTTTTTTTTCAGATTCTCAGCTGGAAAATTTGAATAGTCCTACCACGGTGAGAATTTTGTTCTTCCATCATTTTCCCAGGTCTAGTGATAGAGTGTTAATGTAACATGCCTGCCAAGAGGGTTAAGCTTAGATTGCATGCAATTTGTTTTACAATGCTAATGTGAGATACAGAAACATAGGGGGAAAAGATGACAACAATTATTCTGACACATCAGTTTTTTCTAAGGCATGGAATTGCTTAAATGCTTTTTAAATTAAAAAAGAAAAAAGCAGGAAAAAATTATTCCTTATTTTAACTAATGAAACCCCAGTCTTTTTGTGAGATTTCAAAGTATGTACATTTTTTGTAAGTATGCCAAAGTCAAGGCCTGTACGGCATGTGATCTGTAATAAACTTCAAAAGAACACCTTTGACATTTTAGATAACTTGCAAATGATGATGCAGAAAGATCTTTTGCCACTACAAAGAAAGAACAAAAGAACCAACATGAAAGAGAAATCAATAAACATATGGCAATTAATAAAACATTTTCTATGAATACCCTACAAAGAGTTTTACAACAGTATAAAAATCCAACAGTTGTTTCAATGTGGATTTAAAAAGTATCAGCTGTTATATTAAGATATCTTTTTTAAGCAACAAAATGTATGTAAAATAACGGATATGGATTTTGTTCTAAATCCATCAGTTGCAGAGGTACAGATCAAATGTGAAGTTGTTTTTTTTTAAGGTGACCCAGTCAATTATGTAATAAAATCGTTCATTTTTCAGTGAATGAAAACAATGTTTGGAAACAGAAACATTTGTTTGCGGATGTGCTGTTTGCCTGCGGGAGTTCAGCTAGTCTTTGAGCTTTTTTCTTTTCTTTTTTTTAAATCATGTCTTCAATTTTTTTTAAATATTCCTATTGATTTTCTTTGTAAGTAACATTATACTGACCATTAGTACAGACATTACAATATCTTCAATGTAACCTACAAGCAATAATTTATCATCATAATAAAGATGCATCCACTTACACACTGTTAACCCAACTTCTCTCTATCCAGTCATGAAGTATTCCAATTCCACAAGCATTGCCAGCAAATCTTGGAGCCCTGGAGTGACCCATCATATTGCCTGTACCCACACATGCACCTCACACCTGTTTAAACATCGTGATGGCCTTCCCAGCCTGTCTACTACCTTCTCCAAAGAGACACATGCTTTATTCTGTCTTCCTATTTTCTTTCAGATAGTATAGTTCCACATTATGATAACATTGTCCAAAGGCTTCTTTGCAACATAGGCATAAAGAAGGAGAATTTATGGTGTGGGGAGATCAGATTCGCTAAATGTGCACAGTAGGTGGAAATACAAAGTTCCAATGGCTGGAGGGTCCTAGTTCATTTTCTGGAAACACTAGTTGGTCTGACTTATGAGTCTGGCCTTCCTCCCTTCCAGACAGAAGAGGAAGATGATAGTTTCTCAGCCAAGCAGACAGTCCATTTCATTGTAGGCAGCGTATCTGTATCTGTGTCAGTCCCAGGATGTTACAGAGACAAGGTGGGTGAGGTGATCTCTTTTCTTGAACTGACTTCTATTTGAGAGAGAGAGAGAGAGAGAGAGAGAGAGAGAGATAGAGAGAGAGAGAGAGGCTTGTGAGCCACACAGAGCTCTTCTTCAGGTCTGGGAAAGGTACTCCGAGTGTCACAGATAAGTGCAAGGTGGAAGAGATTGTTTAGCATAAGTAGTCAGCACATATTCTAAGGCACTAGTCAAAGTAGAGTGGTCCCTTTTTACAGTCTCTTTACACTCCCAGAAATGCATAAATGAGAAGCAGGCCAGAAGATGTACCTAACTTGGTGCATCTCTAGTTAAAGACGATGAAATTAAGCACCTGCCTGTGGCTGAAAAGATAGCTATTTTTTTTTCCTAGTTTCAGTCTGAAGCCTTCTTATACCACTAATGAGGACTCACAGTTGTTTAAATTTGCTTTCCATGAAATATTGCATTTACTTCCTTTCAAATTTGTCAAGTGACTCTTAGAGCACATTGTTTCCCCCACTGACTCTCTTATCTTAGCTGTCCTGGCGCAGCCAACTGGGGGAACCTGAGCCCAGCATTGTGTACAGTCAGCCTGAAACAACATTAAATCTTCATCAGAAAGACCTAGCCAGGATGAACAGCGGCCCAAAGAACTTCTGGAAAACTGACAAACTAATCATGCACATAATTGCTTTTTGACTTTTTGCTCCTGCTGTGGCAGGACTTAATGATAATCTCAAAGGTTAGCATTGGAACACACACATCATTTAAATGACTCCAGGTTGACACACTTGTAGAATGGCATTAATTCTTGCAGACCCACTCACTAGTATATCCAAAAGATTCAAAAGACTATGGCTTGAAAACTGGTAGGAGGAAGTGTGTATTTCAGGTTAGTTTCACTAATTAGA
This sequence comes from Gopherus flavomarginatus, assembly GCF_025201925.1. NCBI lineage: Eukaryota > Metazoa > Chordata > Testudines > Testudinidae > Gopherus > Gopherus flavomarginatus. The sequence continues at coordinate 31,926,457 of NC_066630.1, forward strand.
AATTCCTGCTCAGATTTTCCATGTTGTAACATGCTTCTGAATTAGTTTGATATCTCCTTGTGGCCAGAGCATTCAAAAAATATAAGGGATTGAATCAATAAACACTTGTATGTCAAATTAGTTAACAGTTCTCTCAAATAGAAGACCTGAGAGGAAAGCATCTACATTCAGTTTAATAAGAGTCATAATAAAGTATCATAATAAAGACTTCTGATGAAAAACGTATTGTTCCTCTTTGTACTGTTTAATAAAGAAGTTGGCACTGTTTTGGAACCATGGCTGCAATAACAACAAGCCTGATCCAAAGTCCACTGGAGTAAATAGGAAGACTCTTGACTTTATTGGGTTTTGATTAAGCCCTAAAGTAATGAATTAAAAAATGAAACACTTCAGACCTCTAGAATTGTGCTGTACCCCAGAAAAACGACCACACTCATTAATTACAGATTCTAATGTACAGCAAATAAGCAGGACCATAAGATTAAAAAATTCAGCACTTTTAACTGCACTCATACATCTGGCAGGCTTGCTGCTGAATGGATTTTTTTCTAGTACATCTCTTTAAAATACTTGCCATAAACCAGCATTTATACTGCCTCAATACTTCCGTATTGCCTTATTTTGCATATCCGAAATGCATTTTTATTTTACTGCTTATATAACAAAATAATTTGTGCTGCCAACAATTCTGTTTATCTTTAATAACAAAAATTAGTAACTAAAGGAGTTATAAAGGGAAGTTGAAGCATATATGTCCATCAGTAGAGCTGGTCAATAACTTTTCGTCAGAACTGATTTGATGGAAAATTGGGTTTTCTACTACTAAATTTTTCATGAAAAAAGTGTCTGGTTTCTGCAGAAAATTTATATTTTTTGTTGAAAACCAAACACCTGATAACTAAAATATTTGGATGTTGATATACTGCCACAGTGCCTCAAGAGTTGTAATTCAGTTTCCTCAAGCCCACATTCTCATTATGGACTGGGCCTTCCCAGCCAGACTACAAGTCCCATGATGCCTCCCTCTCACTATAACATGAGATCATGGTGCATCATGGGAGATACAGGATGGCTTATAGAGGAGAATGGGGACATGAAAACCTGAAGTACATCTCCCATGAGGCATCACAGTATCATTTCTAAATCACAATATTTTAATTTTCCTCCCAAGTATTTAGGTTTTTCAATTTTCCTGGGAAACTAAGTTTTTCCATTGACAATTTTAACAAAACACAAATTTGGTTTGTTTTCATCGAAATTATCCGTGAGAAAAAGCAACATATTTTCTTTCCAGCTTTATCTACCAGCAAAAGGTTTAAAATGATCAGAATGGGATACATTCTGCTTGCCATACATCTTTTTCATTTCAGAAATCGTCAAGAAATTGGATTAATAAAATAACATGTTACCATTTTATGTGTTGTACAGAAAATGATATCTTTTTCATGAGAAAGGCACATCAGCATTGATACTCAGGACACTAAGATTTATTTTTATTTTAAATATTTAAGGCCAAAATTTTCAAACCCAAGTGTCTACAGTTAAATTCTAAATTCATATTTAGGTCCTTAAATGAAAGTGGCCTGATTTTCAAGAATGCTGAGCACTGGCAAATCCCTCAGGAGTTAATGGAAAGTGCTCTTCTTTGAAAACCAGGCCACTTTTATTAGGCGCCTAGACGTGGATCTAAGAGCTAAAATTTATACACGTATGTTTTCCTAAGTTGTCCATTCCACCTCTTAGCTTCTGAATAACTGGGTAGGACAACTTGAGGTCAGCAGCCTGTGACTGCATATGGAACCAACAATCAGAGATCCATAAATCTAGTTGATTGGATTGTTGGAGCCAGGAAAAATTATAAATGGAAGCTCCCTACAGTCGTGGGTTTAAACCAGGAGCTCAAAGAGTAGTCCTTCAGCTGGGATAGTGAGGTAGATAACATCATCTCTCATAATGACAGTATTAAAGAACTCCTGTGATCACAATCAATAGCATTAGTGTGCTTTGTCAGGCCTGTTGGAGAACTATAACAGGGAGGAACTCAGTCCTACTGGGTGGCTATCTGAAACAAGCGGAGTTAGATTTCAAATCAGGGCTCTGGACTGAAGAAAGGCTTGAGAACAATAACAGCTTGCCCCCTCTGACAAAAAGACAGACTAGTTTGTTTCTTTTGTTGAAACCTCCAGGACCAAGACTTGGCCTGTAATTGTGCAGGAGGACAGAAGCTGAGACTTCCTGCAAGGTCTGAAATGTTGGCTCCCAACTGTTGCATGAAGGAGGTGACCTCGTGGACTGTGGAGCTATTTTCCCTTTTTGTTGGTACTGATTTTATTAACCATGTCCACCCACCTGGAAGGAGATGGACACTGTAAGGAGTGCAGTTGGAGGGCTATATCCCAGGACTGGACCACAAGACTGCTGTTGCTCATGGAAGGACATATAAGATAAGTCTTCACCCCAAGAGAGCACCCATGAGACCTAGCTTTCATCATGTGGACATTCTTATTCTCTCTCTCGAGAATAAGAATGGATCAATTGGATCAATTGGGTTAATATACTGTGTGTTTCTCTCTCAAAGCACAGACCACAGCTGCCTGCCCCAATATGTAGGCATTGTCAGGGTAGCATGGATGAGCCACTACGGTGAATTAAATAATTCCAGAAGATCACAGGGATCTATATTGTAGTGAGTTCACTAGTAATAGCAGAAAGACCTTCCATGGAAAGAAGAGGAACTTAGTAGCTGGCAAAGCCAATTGGTGATCACTGGAAGGGGTAAGGTGATACAATAAAATATTTCCCTTTTACCTAATCAATGAGACATCAAAGGTCCTTTAGAAACTGCACTCTTGTGGGAAAAGAAATTGCACACATCTGTTATTTAAATGGGCACTATCTTTGATGGAGACATTGTAAAGGGAAGACCTGCTCAGTATTTGAAAGGGAAACCTAAAAAGAAAATCCAAGTGGCTTCAGTAGGACTGAGCAGATGGAACTCTTCTCTGAGTCACCAGGAAACTGTTTTTCAAATCAAGGCTCCTGACCACTTTGTTTAGAGGTCATATAAGCTTTATTTTAGCCAAAAAAAAAAAAAAGGTAGAAGGCCCCATGGTCTAAGCAAAATTCTAGCTCAGTATTTTCTTTCTGTATAGCCACATTTAACTTAGCTGTTTTATTGAGTTGCCCACATTTTATATTTAAATGATGGCGAAATGGTCCCTGTCTGCAAAGGGTCAGAGAGATTATTGCTATAAGCTACTGGGGAAGTGCATGCTGAGGGAATGCTCTGCTACACTTTGCAAGAAGGGTGTGTTTGTACTTCCACAGCTGGTGCAGAGGTGGGAGGAGTTGGAGCCTCACCCCCTTTGGGGAAGATAGCACCACTAGATAGCACATGCTAGCCTAGTGAGGCTTCCATGTTCCTCCGTGCAGAATCTTCATGTGCCTTTTCCTTCTCTTTACCACCCACGCTGGGCCAGCCACAATCAGAAAAAAGCTTTTGCAAGGAAGGTGCTATTTAAATACAAGGGAATATTAGCTTTTATTAGCCTCACACAGCATGGAAATAGCAGTGCTTATTGTCCTGCTCACCCTTGGGCTGCTGCCATCTTCCCAGTTTGTTGGCCTGCAGGTGGAAAAGGGTGGCATCATCCCGGCCAGCCAAAGTAGGAAGATTGTAAACGCGTGTTCTCTCCTCATGGAGCACTTAAGGATGTCTGAATGGAATCACTGATGATCTCCTGAAACAAAAGGTCCTTGCTCCCAAGATAATAAACATTGGACATTTGTAGCTAGTAGGAAACTATTTTCTTTTCCTCTCCAATTTTCCCAGGATTTCCACATTATGTGGCAGCTCTTCTTGTGGAAAGCTGACAATTCAAATGGTAGAATTTACCACAACTGGCAATTTCTCTGTTCTCCATAGTGCAGTACAGTTTCCATGTTGTAGGACACCCTGTCTCTAAACCCCCAGAATGTCTGATTTGATTTAGTAGCTGAATTTAACATAAGATGATATGTAGTCTGAATCTAATGTTAAAAAAAAAAAAAAAAAAAAAACCTTCCTGAGCTGCAGAAGTTTGGGGAATATAAAGCAATGGACACTGCACTTTTGGGATTACAAGAAGAGAGAGAATGCTGTGTGCTTTACATATGTTTTGAGGCCGCAGCCAAATCTTTCAATATGCTGGATGTGCAAAAAGCCAGGGAGGCTTTTGCCCCACTAGGAATGGCTGGCACTAACATATATCTCCCAAAATGAAAGGAAGGAATATTGTGATATCCAGAAACTTTCTAAATGTACTCTGCCAGCTTGTTCTCAGTACTTCAAACATGCAGAAGGGCAGTCAATAATATAACTTTCCCCCTTTCTAGAAAGACATCTAGTTGTTAAGGGCTAATTAATTATCTGTATGAAATTCAGTTTAAGCAAATTATTAAGCATAAAGGATTCCTTTTTCTCTGCTTTTCAAGGCATAGAGCTTGCGTTAACTTCTTCTCTGAATTAAACATCAATAAAAAGACATGTCATTAGTGTTTATTCTGAATGGTATTTTTTTAAAATATAATTTCGTAGACTTTCAAGTAAGTCCAAGTTCTAATAAGATTTCCATCCCTCTGTCATGATAATTTCTCCAGTGCCTCCCATCTAACCAGTTATATAACAGCTTTATAAATAATCACCTAATTTCCACTTTGCAGCCCTTTAATTGACAGTGCTACCGAGAGTACATTATTCAGATGTTCTCTTTCTTTTGAAAAAAATAATTAAATTAAATATTTCCAAACAAGTTTTGTCTTTTCTTTGGCAGATTACTTTTCTTCAAGCATAATAGGGGTTTATATTGTTGAAACTTTCTTTGTTTAATGCCCAAATGATGGAGGATATCCAGTGGCAACATTCAGTTAAGCCAGAAGACAAAGGAAATCAAACTATGTACATCAATAATCCCCCTAAACAAAGGTGCATATAACTTACATAACAAGGGTGATAGCAGAACTGATGCCACAACAAAGCTATTTAGTCTTGTCTTAGCATTAAAGGCCATTAGATGAGTCCCTTTGTCTTATTTTTTAGTGGTAAGAATGGAAGTGAAAAACATCTTTTATTAGCTTATATCATAACACTTTGTATGGTATAATCTAGAAGGTGATATTTTAACACAGTTCAATGAATTACTATATTGGACCAGTGCATTACCTGGTGTAAACTGGCATTGCTTCACTGGTTTCAAAGGAGCTATGCTTATTCACACCTGCTGAGATCTGACCACACATTAACAGGAGAGACACACTTAGATTGAGGACAGTATATGGCCTTTGGAAAGAAGAGAAGAAATGTTATTTCTGTCAAAGGAATGTAGAATAAAAATCCTTTTGACACAAACCTTTAAATAAATTGTTTAAATCTGGAGCTTGCCTCTTTGCCAATTTCATTTGTTCATATAAGGCAAAGTTAGAATCTTCTTGCTACCTTGAAAGGCTCCGAACAAGGAACAGGTAACACCTCTATTGCACCACCTACAGGAGGTAGAAGATCAGTAGATACCAAAGATAAGATGTTCTTTGGTTGAAATATTCAAATTCACAAATTTTAGCCTTTCCACTAAACCTTCTATTTTCAGGAATCTGTAACTCGGTCATAAAAATTCAATTTTCAATATAGGTTTTGAAAAAAATGATTGTAGCTACTTGGAAGCTCTAAAGTGTCCAGTTTTTAAACTTGGGCATGTAAACTGGGAACTCAAATTAGTATGTAGGTGAATACCTCTTAACTGCAGCCAAGTAGATCTGTCACAGCACATCCTTAGTCCTGGAAAGACTCCACCTTGCAGATCAGAACGAACCTCCAGTGCTGTACAAAGTGTTGAATTACGTTCTTGAGTGGCACATACTATATCACATCATCATCTAAACCACTGAAGAAATCTATTTTTTTTCTTTGCCATCCCTATAACTGCAGCCCTTATCTATACCTTAGTCTTCTCTCGCATCAATTACTGCAACTTACTCATCTCACCTCTCCCTCCCTCCAGTTTACATAAAACACTGCTGCTAACATTGCCTCCTTCATTTGTGTCATTGACCACATCAGTCCCCTCTTTGAATGCCTTCATTAGTGTCTTCTCACTTCTCATACCCAGTGCAAGTTTCTTGGCTGTATCTATAATGCCCTGAACACCATCACTCTTGCCTCCATCTTATCTCTGATTTCTACTCCTGTTACCTCTCAAGCCTCCCTTACCTAATGTCTCATGTGCTAAACTCTATTCCTTTTTTACTTATTACAGTGAACCTCCTCGTTCATTACTGGGCACTGTACAATATCCAGCCAGGAGAGTGCCCCATAATTCCTCCAGCACAGGGAAAGTGGGGAGAGACCAGGCTCAGGATGAAGGTTGCGTGTGAGCAGAAAGAGTAGGCTGGAGGCAGCAGTTTGGGAGATGACTGGGAAGAGGCAGCCAGGTAACTTAGGAGCTAGAACTGAAGCCCTGCAACCCAGGCTGGGAAACAGCCTACTGCTGGCAGAGGGACCAATGTCTGCCATGGCTGGTGGGTACTCAGGAACAACCTGAAAACAGAAGGCCATGTGGACTGGTCTGAATGAGACTACAGATTTTAGACAACAGGACTAGATTCTGGCCAGGTGATAGGTAGCCAGGAGAGGAGTGGTTGGGAGTGAGTGTGTGCCCTGGCACTAGGCCTAAGATCTCCACCTTCATACCCAGGTAATAGATTCCCTGCCATTAGGAGCTGGATTGGGACCTGCTGTTTATCATCTTTTGTCTGTAACTTAATGCGGTCGTGCCCCAGGTAATTGCAATGTTTACTCCTGGCAGCCCTGTAATGTTGCCCTTTGTTATTTCAACTGTGCAGCCATGCTAATGGCTTGCCTACAGAGAGACTCAGGGTCTGTCTACATGGCAAGCAGAAACCCATGGCAGTGACTCTTCGAGCCTGGGTGTATGGGGCTTGCACTCTGGTCTGAACCTGAACATCTACAGAGCTATTTCTAGTCCCCGCGGCATGAGCCCAGCAAGCCTGAGTCTGTAGGCCTGGGCTCTGAGACTTGCTGTGACAGTTTTTTGCTTTCGATGTACCCCTAGTGCGTGGCAAGTCAGGGCATGAATGTGCAGTGCATTAGCTTGTCAGGAACTAAGTTGCTGTGTGGACAAGCTCCGAGTTAGACATAGAGTTGAACGAGCAAAGACAGGATTTGTCCACACGTGTGCAAACCGAGTTTATCTGTCTGTATGTGTTGTTGTGATAGACCTGAAAGGCTCATGCACTGCTTAAAAAAATTAAAGGAAAATTAACGTTTTGATTTAGTTTCCTTCCCCTGGAGGTCACAGACATTGCTATGTTCAAATGACAGAAGTGTTATGAGCTAATAAAGCAAAGAAATTCAGAGGCCAGGGTGAAGGACTCTCTCCCTCAGCCATTTCTCTGAGTGCAACTATTGCAACTCATGTAGCATCTGAAACCCACTTTAACTCTTATTTGACTTACTTTACAAATTTGGTCAGACCCTAAAAGTCATCATTAAAACCTATGATTCCCTCCACCCACGTGGGTAGATCTGGTTTCCTGCTTTTCATTAAAGTTAAAATCTACTTCAAGTAAGACACTAACTTAAAGATGCATACCTGAAATCTTGGCACCCCATGACAATTATTCTCTGAGAGCAAATTTTTTTTTAAAAAATTGCTAATATACTAGTGTTGCAAAATGTTATTTCAGAGGCACTTTACTTCTGCAGTTACTTATTAATGCCATGATTTTCCCACAGCACTAAACCTAGGCTGCAGTTGTCTCCTTCTCAGTTCTGGCATGACTTTGACCAGTTGAATCCCCAAATATGTATCAGTAATCAAAAGGTATATTTCAGTACAGGAGAACCTGTTTGGAAGAATTCTCCTCATTTCTTCTCTGCTTGTTTTATCTTTGGTTGAGATGTGAATAATTCATAGGCCTCTGTCTGCTTTACAGTCAAACGCATTCTGTCCATCCAAGACTGTTCAACTTTGTGATTTATTATTTAATAATTTACAGGGCTGCGCTGTTGTAAGGTGAGCATTGTGACTGCTTGCAGAACTGTTACAATCTGGTCTAGTTAGCTGTCCTTTCTTTCCCTCTCTCCAAACAGCAGCAGTTATTGATTTTTTTATAAACCTCTGCCATGTAATCCCAGAGCTGCTGATCTCAAAGCTGTTACTATAAAGTAAAAGTTGGCCCTTCTTCTTGAAAACAAGAAGTAGTGTTTTGATTCGCTTTTTCTTTTCTTTCTTTTTCTATCAATTGTTTTTCCTCCTCCCCACCCCCTTTTTTGCCTCCATCAGTGACAATACCTAGGAAGTGCCACTGGCTTCTCTTAAGGATAAAACTGAAAACTGAAAGCCTTTGGGAGAAATACATGCTGATGCTTTCATTATACCTGATTTAAAAAAAAAAGCCCGTCAAACTTTCCAGCCTGTGAAACTTCCCCAATAGAAGAACTACTATTTTGCCTATTATTTTTTATACAAGGTGCTGTTGCCTAATGTGATGTTTGTGCCTAAGTCCCACTGCCTATTATCAGATACACAGAATGGGCGAAAGAAGCACTCCAAAAATATCCAGTGATAATTTAAGATTTACTATGCTGAAAGAACATCAGCTGTATCTCAAAGTACTAATCAGTGTGCAGTTAGGGCTTGATCACAAACCCATTGAAGCTAGTGGAAGTCTTTTCATATAGAAGTGCACCCTAAGAAGATTAAAAACAACGAGGAGTCCTTGTGACACCTTAGAGACTAACAAATTTATTTGGGCATAAGCTTCCACTTCATCAGATGCTTATGATTAAGGATTCTAGCAGGGTAAAGCTCAAGTCTGCTATTTCTCTGCTGGTTCTGTGGAAGCTGTGGATTAAATATTTGCAGAATTACTATTTGTAATTTACCCTTCTCCTTTTATCTTCAAGCTATGCCTATGTTATTGATCACCATTGTATCTGCTGGCTGCTGCTGCTTCTCCAACGCTTAGTCGAATAGTCCGCAGTAGCAATTATTCATCATTTGGTCCATTCCTGTGTGGCTGTAAGGGCCAAAAGTCCAATGTTGGAACAGACCTGATGCACCCATGTAATAGGGAATCTGTCACTGGGCCACCTACACCTCTTGATTGGCTGAATTTTATCTTACATGTTACAAGCCACCCCAAGAACAGCATCTTGTGGCATTCTGGTGACATGCCCAAAAAGCATAAGATGCTGGCTGTGGACAACAGCTCCAGTAGCGTGTAGACCAGAGTGACCATAAACGCCTGTATTACGAATCAAGTCATTCCACTTTATGCCCTATATACGATGTTGGCATGTTGTGTGGAAAGCCTCCTGTTTGGCCAGTTCTGAGCGGCATAGTGTCAATGTTTCGCAACCATAAACCAGTACAGAGAGGATACAGCTTGAATAGATCCTGAATTTGGTTGTCATGCTGAGATTATGTTGAGTCCAATTTGCCATAAACAATCCATGGCAAATGCTGCAATGCCAATCTGGTGAAGAACCTCTGTATGAGCTTGGTTGAAAACCATTCTCAGAGAGTAGTTATTAGTGGTTCACAGTCAGGCTGGAAGGGCACAATGAGTAGGGTCCTTCAGGGATCAGTTCTGGGTCCATTTCTGTTCAATATCTTCATCTATGATTTAGATAATGGCCTAGAGAGTATACTTATAAAGCTGGGAGGGATTGCAAGTGCATAGGAGGCTAAGATTAAAATTCAAAATGATCTGGACAAACTGGAGAAATGGTCTGAAGTAAACAGGATAAAATTCAATAAGGACAAATGCAAAGTACTCCACTTAGAAGAGAACAATCAGTTGCACATATACAAAATGGGAAATGACTGCCTCGGAAGGAGTACTGCGGAAAGGGATCTGGGAGTCATAGTGGATCACAAGCTAAATATGAGTCAACAGTGTAACACTGTTGCAAAAAAAGTGAACATCATTCTGGAATGTATTAGCAGGATTGTTCTAAGCATGACATGAGAAGTAATTAGTCCGCTCTACTCTGCTCTGATTAGGCCTCAGCTGGAGTATTGTTTCCAGTTCTGGGCGCCACATTTCAGGAAGGATGTGGACAAATTGGAGAGAGTCCACAGAAGAACAAAAATGAGTAAAGATCTAGAGAACATGACCTGTTAGGGAAGATTGAAAAAAATGGGTGTGTTTAGTCTGGAAAAGAGAAGATTGATTTCAAGTATGTAAAAGGTTGTTACAATAAGGAAGAAGAAAAATTGTTTTTCTTAAACTCTGAGGATAAGACAAGAAACAATGTGCTTAAATTGCAGCCCTGGAGATTTAGGTTGGACATTAGGAAAATCTTCCTAACTGGATGGTTAAGCACTGGAATAAATTGTCTAGGGAGGTTGTGGAATCTCCATCATTGGAGATTTTTAATAGCAGGTTAGACAAACACCAGTCAGGAATGGTCTAGACAATTAGTCCTGCCACAAGTGCAGGGAACTGGACCAGATGACCTCTTGAGGTTCCTTCCAGTTCTCTGATCCTATGATGCCATGATAGATCCTCAGCTGACAGGAAGAGATATAGGTGAAAAAGTGTCAAGAAGTAGATTCTATCTGGCTAGCCAGGGTTAATGGTGAGTCCAGTATGACCTTGGGCAATGCCTTAAGGAATCAAATTTACCAAAATAAATATCTGATATTCATAGTACAGGATGGTCTTCAGGATAACAGAGACTTATGCTACTAGCAAGTCTAAAAACAGATGCCTATTAGTTTTTGCGTACAAGGTCCAGCACGTCAGCAATATTGATGTTGTGGTAGATGTTGAATCAAACTATTGCAATAATATAGGAAACCTTTCCTCCTATGTTCTGGTGTGTTACTTAATAATAATTTAAGGTAAAAGCTAAGTAGTGCAAGTCCTGTTCCTCTGAGCACAGGTGGCAACAAACTGCACACAGGAAGTCTTTGGTAAGGCACTGCAGTCCTGTCCCTAGAAGTGGCTGCCTTGAGCCTCTGGGTACATTTAGGCTATGTATACACATACCAAGAACCTACCCACCAGTTTCATGTGGGATTGTATTTGGCACAGCTGAGTTGTGCCTCGGCTGCTGCTAACTGTTCAACCACAGTTACTCTGTTATTTATACTTGCCCTAACTCCCATTGAGCTAGCATGAGTATGTGTGCACAAGCAGGGAAAATCACACCCCTAGCTTGTAGCATAGATGTAGTACACTGCAAAGGAAGGTATACTTGCAGCATGCATTGGTAGGAATACAACACTAGCTTTAATCTAGTCATCCCAGTACAAGCCTACCGGGGGCCCTGGGTACATATTCAGGGTTGCTGGCCCATGTCGGAGTCTGTATCCTCATGTCTTCACTACTATTGTTACCCATGCTAGCTAGATTAAAGCTACTGTGGGTACATCTACCTGTGTTACAATCACACCTTCATTTACAGTGTAGATGTACCTATCCTCTCTCTCTAGGAAGTACACAATTCAAACAAACCCAGCTGCTTAAAATACACTGTGTCCTTTTCCCTCCTTTATCCCTTTTACACCTGGGAAAAGCCCTCGTCAAGGTTCCCCTCAGACCTCAAGGTCTGGAAAGGTCTAATGGCCCAGACACAGAAAAGTGCTTTAACTCACATAATACCCTTAATGACTCTCTGAGGACAGTTACTGAATGGTGTCTAACTCTTAGTATGGCAAGGTTTCACCCTGGGTGCTTATACATTAATGACCCCTAATGTGCAAGCCATTAGCACCTTTCACCATAATCTCCCCCCAATGTCCATTTAGATTACAGTAATGGCCACTAGTAATGTACAGTAATGGCTGCTAGTAAGAATATCATAATGACTTCATTGAATCTGTTCAGTGAGCGCTTTCTTATATGGCAATCATATACCCTTACATAGAGTTCCTTAACTCATGAGACGCATAAATCTTGCCCTTTATCCTGAATGCTCCTTTTTCATGTGGACCTCTTTTTCATATACTATTAACTTCATGCATATAACAATATACGCAAGACTGAAATATTTTGCTTTACATTCCCCAAACAAAAATAGGCCAGTAAAAATGGGGAATATCTTCATCTGCTTCTCCACAGTTAGGAAGGACTTTTCTATTTAGGTCAATGAATAGGTAACAACATCACATCCTAGCAATATTATTGAGGAGTTTTCGCCTACACTTGGGGCCAATCACATTTGCAATAAGGTCCCTTTATACTGCTAGAGCAGTGTATAGTGTAAAGAAGAATCAGATCCTGAATGTAGAACAGCCGGGTAGTGACTTGAATAATCAGTTCTTCCCAGAATACAATACGGGAAAAATCCTTTTCATCTTGCTCAAGTGAGCACTCTCATTGAAGACATTGAGATTACTTAGCAGTAAGACAGGTAAGATTTGGCTCTATATGTCAGTTCATTTGTCTAATTATGCTCTTTGTCCATTTACCTACGTTGTACACGCGCAGCTTATGTTTTTTTAATGCCATTTTCTTGTAAGCACTAATTAGTATAATCAAATTAAAAGCCTGGCTTTCACTAACGCAGCTTCAAATATTGGAAGAGATCATATCGCTTTTCATCTTTTCTGTTGTATTTGTCTTCATTTAATAAAATTCCACAGCCCTTTAGAAATTATTTTTGTAGTTTATTTTTCCATTTTGGGGATAGAAATTGTCCTTTGCTCATGGGAAAACAATGCTCTGCTGGAGTGTGATAAATTTTCTATTGCCATTTTGCAGCCCGGGGGATAGATCCTCACCCTGATTCAGAAAGGTACTCAAGAACAAGCCTAGCTTTGAGGATGTGGGTAGTTCCATTGACTTCAATGGGATTAATCATGAGTTTAAAATTAGGCTGAATCAGGGTTTCCTGTGAGGTGCTATGTGTCCTCAACTCCCACAGCCTTCATTGCTCAGCAAGGCACAAGATCAGGCCCTAGAGAAAAGTCTAATTCTGTCAGTTTCATTCCGTGGATGTAGCTTGATCAATGCTATCACACACAATATGTTGACTTCTACATGAATTGTTGTGAGCATTATGTGCAGGAAACATATCTGTAGATTGATTTGGCTTGTCTATAAATCATAAGAGATACAAGTTATTTAAAACTAACTTTTTTCTTCCTTCATTTAATGCAACTGTATCCTGTACGTGGTGTGAATACCCTCGGCTATCAGAGGCTTCTGTTCTCTGTTAGAGCTGCTTGGTAAACTCCCAGCCCTTGGTACAGTAGCAGCTAGTATACATGGTAATCTCTCCGAGAGGGATGAATAATTAATAATAGAAGTAAATAACTGAACATTAAACAAGTAAATGTTTTCTTCTGTAACTGAAAATGCAAACAGTTTCTAGGTTATATTATGCTTTCTAGTGAAAGCTCCCAAACATTATCTTCAATACAGACAAAAACACTTCAGATGTTTCTTTCATACAGAATGGTAAATTATTTTATTGCTTTTGTACACTATTCCCAATGCTTATTGCATATTCTCTCGTATACATCTAGTGCAACATTATCATCTTGTTCTGATTTTCTTTCTTCCCTCTACCCTCAGCCCCTCCAACCTCCTGTCAACAGTTGGAGAAGCTGTTAATACTGTATTGTATAGTCATTATTTTTTTTTTTTTTTTTTTTTTTTTACAAATATCATTATAACATCCTGCATTTGTAAAGTCAATAATTAAACATTCTAGGAAGTCTTATAGGACATAGTAATCTAACAGATGAAAGACATCAGAAATGTGAAAATCAAATAGAAGCACATGTAATATGTATCTTTTAAAAGAGTTTTCATAAAATAGGGTTAATGTGTTAATCAACCATATTTAAAATGCTAATTAATCACCAACTTAGAGCCTATTCATAAATAATTGAATGTCCTATTTATACAGAATTACTTATACTTTACTCAGATATGTGTGGAATTCATTTCTGGGCTTGGGCTATGGTGTACTGTTTTAAGGCTCACTGAACTCTTTTTGCTCCGTGCATGCATCGTGCAATCATTATTACTACCTAGAGACTTATTCAGTTATATTTGCCAAGCAAAACTTTGAAATTAACCCCTTAAGCCCCAAAGGCCACATAAGTCATCGTTTTTCATGTGCTGGCGAAGAATTGAAAGTGCCTTCTGTGCCACATGGTTCTAGATATCGGGCAATCACAAACTGGGGTTACAGGTTTCAATTAGCTAGATTTCTGGCATGGATCATAACAACTGTAAATCGTCTAATTTTGGCGTGATAAGCTTCGCTTTTCAAGGGATTCCCTCTTCCCCATTTGGGGCCCAGTTTTTCAAACACCAACTCATGCAAATTGTCCTTTTTTGAAGAATTCCACTGATCTCAGAACAGGCCTTTGAGGTTATAATACACTTTTCTCATTCCCTGTTTAAGGGCTCCACCTCACAAACACTGACTACCAACCAGAGTGCTTACTTCAGAAAATACTATTGACTTCGATGTAAGAATTACATCTACTAGATTGGGACTAACTCTTGGAAATACAGCAACATAGCTGTCTAGTTAAACCAAAACTAAAAAGCCACAGTGCCTTTTGAGAGGATTGGAGAAAGTGATTCTGATGAAGGATGAAAAGATGTGATTGAGACCTCACCTTATATGATTTAAAGGGCAAGATAGGATAGGAAACTTGCACTATCATTGAATAGGAAGAGTAAAAAGAGTAAGATATTTCCTTTCCTAATCCTTCCCCATTTCCTTAACAGAATGGAAATGTATCTGTTGATGAAGGCTTGGAGATGTTAGAAAGCATCCACAGGGGCTTCAGAGGAAACCACTATCTGTAGGGTCATCATAAAGGAAATGGGAAGAGGATAACAGCCAGAATGAGGTTGGGGGAATGGCTTTGGGGCAGGAGCTAGTTCTAAATGGCTGGCTGCAAGCCTGCTGGGATTTTGTGGTTCTGTAAAATGTGGACAGTTGTTGTAGAATAAGCTAATGGAGGGGAAGGAGCTCCTGGACCTTGGGAAGAGAACTGCCATGCCTCAGTGAAGGGGAAGAGGAATGCTGTAGGAGCCATCAGGAGTCTGACCCAAGAAAGCTTGGCTTGATAATAGCCACTGGTGTCTGTGTGTGTGTGTGTGTATGTATCCTTGGTGCACCAATATCTTAGTTTCTGAACAGAACCTCTTTGTCTTAAGAACACTCTTAAACCAAGACTCTCAAGCCCTACACGCACCCCCAAAGGCAGAAAAAAATGTGTCTTTATTCCATAGTGTATAAATGGTATTTGCAGAGCTCAACCAGCAGCCACAGCTAAAATGGACATGGGGGAGGGTTCTAAGTTCAGTAGCCATTCCCACTCCTGATTCCAGCTGAGAAGAGACTGGATTAGTGGAAACAAGGTAAGGGAGGTTCTTAAAATAACCAACTCTTGGAAACATCCTGTTTTTCCAAATACATCAACTCTTTTCATGGAGATGGGGACTGGCAGCCAGCAGCAGCCCAGTATTGTTCTTCTTTCCAATCTAGTTGCCATTAGAAATGAGCTCAAGTCAGAAAAAATGAGATCAAAACTCTTGCCTGTAGCTTGAAAAAGTTCTGACCCAGCATTCCATTTCAGCCCTCATTTCCATCTAAAGATGATGCATGTTTGAAATTCCAGAGTCTTGTTTAAAAGTTGAGGTTAAAAAATGGCATAGCTGCTAGCAACGTGCACCTAGTGTAATTGGATCCTGATCCTGACTAGGGTTTCCTGATGCTAGCACAATACAAATGAATCAACAAATAAGTAAATAATAGAGACAATACAAGAACAAAATTCTAAAAACAAAAACAAAAAAGCTAGTGGCAACAATGCTTAATCCATGAATGCTAATTTCATAGTTACAGTGGTGAGATAGTCTCTCAGCCATCAGAAGATTGGCTTCTCTTGCAATCATTACATCTTGTGCATGCAGGCCAGTCTCCATGTTCTGTTGTGAATATCTTCCTGCAATGCACTGAGGGGCGTTTGTGTCTATCCACTGCCCTCTACTGGACGGAATCAGAGCTGCTCAACTGTTTAGTCACCATGAGCGGTTGGTCTGAGAACAGGATATATAGACCATAGGACTATAAGGAATTAGGATATTCTTCTTTAGCCGATGTGGTAAGAAGCCTGTGCTATTGGAGCAGAAGGTCATGAGTTCAACTTCTGCTGCTGCGCTTTGCTATTAAGATGATAACCACAATGGCTGCATGCCAGCAATAGATAGTTGCACCTCCACACACTTTGTTCTGGGTTATTCAGCCTCTTTTCTGTTGGCTGCAAACTGGTCAAGGAGAAAGAGGATGAGAAGCCCCTGCCCTAAAGACTATATAACATTCCCCCTGTCTGATCCCTCTCCCCTCCCCTCCTCTGTTATAGAAAGGGTTGTGCCTGTATTCCAGCGATGATGAAGCTATACTAGTGCTAAGTGCTAGTTCAGATGGGCTCAGGTGTTGATTGGGCTTTTTCATGATATGGTGGCAAAAACTCCTGAGCCTTGTCTACACTAGTGCATACCATCAGTGAGCTGCACCTTACCCGACTGATGCAGGAAAACAGGCACAGTTTTTTCAAGTGGAAACAGCCTAAGTGGCTGGTATTGCCCATATACTCTGCATTGCACCTTTATGGCTCCAGCCTAAGAATCAAGAAACTAAGGTCCACTGTGCTGCCATCTATAGTCCTGCATCACCCTATAGTCTCACACTACTTTCTCTCTCTCACACACCATTCTAATTTAGGCACATCTGTCACCTACTACATTTGGTTTTTCCACATTAAAAAAAAAGGAAGTGAGCTCAGGTACTGTGGACCCAGTGCATTGCGTTTTCAAGTACTAGCTGGCTGTGCTGGGTATTTCAGTCCCAATCCTTCTCTGTTTCAAAGCTATATTTTAATCTGGTATGTCAGGTAGAACATGAAACAATATTAATCTATGCTACATAAATAATTTCCTTCAATTATCAGGAAAGTGCAGCAAGACATGAATTTTCAAGTTGATTGAGTTTTAATTTCTAAATTTGAAAATTAATAATTTAAGTAGGTGAACTTCTCCAAATATAGAAAATTGAAGGTTTAATATTTCCTTCTCAGGGAAAGGAAAAAGAGAGACAATTGTGTACAAAGGTCAGGAAACATTTATGGGTTGGATATATGACAATTATGAAATTATTCACTTAAGGAAAATGCTTAGAATTCAATGCAAGATGCCTGGATTCATCACAAGGCACAAGAGATTGACAATCTATTATGAACGCTTCACATCACAGATAAATATTTCAATGCAAATAAATAAAGGATGCTGAGTGTTTCTCTTCTGAATGACTTTTCACAGCTCACTGCACACAATAGTTCTGGGACTTCTGTGTCCCAGACTCCTGTCCAAGGTTTGGCATCCCCAAAGGCTGCCTTCACTGAAAACAAGCAGGTTACACTGTGCTTTCAATTTGGAGGTACAAAGAACCAATTAATCTGTTTCCTTCAAACGGAATGTAAAACTACTCTTTGGTGCATTAGGACATTCATGGGCATTGTGAAACTGCCTGGTCTGGGTTTTGTGTTCCCTAGTAATTTCTGTAAAATGTACCATCCTTGTCAAACTTAATGATTTTTTTGTGGGATGGGAGGTGAAAAAAAGAGGAAAAGAAAATACAATGTTTCTGAACTCATGAATGCATTACTCTGCAGCTGAGTATACTAATAAACTAAGGTATACACTTGTGTCCAGGATTCACACCAAAACACAGCTTTTGTGCAACGTTTTGATTATCTGCAACAATAGTTGTTCTTTGATAATTTTTGTTTTGTATGCCTTAAAAAATCCTAATGCGGTTGTTTTGTTTCTGCTTCCAGAGGATGAAAATTGGATATTTCTTTCTGAAGTTTACATAGACTATTGTCTTTTAACAGTGACCTGCTTTTTGACTCTGAACTGTCTTAATCTGTTCAAAGTAATTTTATTATTCTAACCACCAACAGAAAATGCCGTGCTGTGTATTCCTTCGTATGAAGCCATTTGTAACTTTAGAGCTTTTTAATTTTGCAACAACTACATAGAAAAAGAAAATGACAATGTAGAATTGCATCACTCACGACTGCTTCTCCATTAAAACAATATAACTAGAAAACGGTTGCATGTTCACAATAAATGCTGAGAAGTACATTTGATTGAACAGAAGAACATTTTCAGGATTTGCATAGATAATGCAATACACCCTGGAAGCCTTTGGTTTAATACCTTACCAAAAGAAAGTTCCACTAGTCTTTAACCACCTTGCATTATAATTATTCACCAAAACATTTTAGGAAGCAACCAACCAGATTCAGAGAAATCTCTGTGATTACAGGATTATTAAAAGATCTAGATTTGGGGGGATTTACCTGAAGTATTTATTTGCCTGTCTTTTGTCATGATGCATAACAACTTGATATCAAATCTCAGTATATCAAGATGCCAGAAAACAATATAAGTACACATTCAAGCACAAATCCGTGGTGTACAATCCCACTTACCCCAACAATTCTCATATGCAATTGATACTTTTGGTGGGTATTTTGCTGCCTACTTCCTCTGCGAACCATGGTTGATGCCATCATAACTGAGATGGCTTTCCCCCAAAATTAACACTCCTAAAAGCAAGCGTTTATTCTTAAATATAGCCTCGGTGAATATTTGCAAAAGAGAAAGTGATGAAGCCTTTCATTGGCAATTGATCCTCTCCACCTTGACTCACCCACTTGTAGGATGCCTTTTTGGAGATCTTGAGTTGATGGATTACTGATTGAAGTTGTCACAAAAGACATCCTACCAGCAAAGGAGTTGATGAGCAACATAGGTTCTAACGTACACCAGGACAGTGTGAGGGCCACTTGCATGCAAGTCAGATTGGTGAGGGGAGCTTTAGCCTAGAATATTATTTCCAACTGGGAATACAATATTTGGGGCTGCTAATTGCAGAAACTTGGCAAATTGCTAGAAAATTTATTCCCGTGGAGCACTGTGGAGAAAACCGCAAATGTGATGGTTTTCTTTTGGATGCAAATTTTGCCATAGCTTTTTTTTTTTTTTAAATTAAAGATATCATTATATTTTTTGGAGGGGGCAGTTCAGAGGTGGCATGTAGTTCATTTCTTGAACACTCCTCTGCAGTCCTCTATAACACAAAGTCTTGGGTCTTGACAGCAGCATAGTTCTGCTCTTCCTCTGCATCTGAGGAAGTGGGTATTCACCCATGAAAGCTCATGCTCCAAAACGTCTGTTAGTCTATAAGGTGCCACAGGATTCTTTGCTGCTTTTACAGATCCAGACTAACACGGCTACCCTCTGATACTGCTCTTAAGTATATTTTTAAGTAGAACAATTTTTTTTTTTACCAGTTTGACTAGTGTGGTGCGAGTGGGACTGCTTTCTGCCCGCATGTATAGCTCTGCTGCTGCTTCTCATGCTGAAAATCGGAGGAGTCTTCTTCTCCAGGAAAAACCTGTCAAATGGAAGCTTCCATCTCAGACTTTTGTTGTAGAAATCTTGAACTCCTTGTAGTCAATATTTGAACTATCATCAGTATTTCTACTATATTTGGGCCAATGCTTTGGAAATGATATTTTTAAAAGTATCTATTAATTTGGTTTTTAAAGTAATTCAGGTTTTATTGTGCATAAGGCCTTCCTTTGATATTCTTGCTTTGAACGCGTTGCCTCTTCCATCCATTGGATATATCAAGAAATGTATTAACCAAATAATGGGTCATTTATCCTACTGAGTCAAGAAAAATGTGGAAATTTCAAATCACCATTTCATACAGAGTATATATCTGATGGGATGAGTTGGGTCCTCCTGGGATTGCTTGGGAAGCTGGACACAAGCGAACAATATGCATTTTAATATGGCTAAATGGAATGCTAGGAACACAGGCCAGTCCTCTAGGTTGGGGGGACTCTATCCTAGGAAGCAGTGAACCTGAAAAAGATTTGGGGGCTGCAATGAATATTCAGCTGAACATGCACACCAAGTTTGATGATGTGGCCCAAAGGGCTAAAGCTATCGCTGGATGCCCAGACAGGGGAATTTCAAACAGGCACTGTATTAGGCACTGGTCTGACCACTGCTAGAATACTGTGCCCAGTTCTGGTTCCCACAAATCAAAAAGGATGTTGAAAAATTGGAGAGAGGTCAGAGAAGAGCCACAAGAAGCATTAAAGTATTAGAAAACTTGGCTTATAGTGACAGACTCAAGGAGCTCAATCTATTTAGCTCAGCAAGGAGAAGTTTAAGGAGTGACTTGATTACAGTCTATAAATACCCACATAAGGAATGAATATTTGATAATGAGTTCTTCAGTGTAGCAGAAAAAGGTATAATACGATGCCATGGCTGGAAGCTGAAGCTAGACAAGTTCAGACTGGAAATAAAAAGTACATTTTTAACAGTGAGGGTAATTAGCCCGGGGGGAAAAAAATATGAAGGGCTGTGGTGGATTTTCCATCATGGACAAATTTGAAATCAAGATAGGAAGTTTTTCTAAAAGATCTGCTCCAGGAATTATTTTGAGGAAGTTTTGGGGTATACAGGAGGTTAGACAATGGTCCTTTCGTGCATTAGAATCTATCAGTCTGGGAGTGAGCAGAGGGTTTGATTTTCCTAGTCAGGAGATGCAATGAGAAACGTGGGGAATTCTTTGGCCCACAAAGCACCTGATAAGGGCTAGGAGATGCTGGATTGGGATACCAATATTGTAATGAACTCTCAGAGTAAATTGCTAAAAGTCAATTAGCTGTTTCAAAGCTGTAATACTGATATGTTGGTTCTTCATTGTTTGTGTTATAAATTGTTGAAACCAACCTTTACATGGATGACTGACACTGATCTAAACACTCTAACCTAAAATGGTACCCTACATTATAGGCAGAAGCTATACATGAGTGACAAGTAATGCTGGTCAGGAAATGATTTTGTCCCCATGAAAATGAGGCTGTCCACTCCCACTGCCATCAGTGCCACAGGCAGCCAAATAGTCACTATTTTGGATATTCCTTTAATGTTATTGGAGAACAACAGATAACAAGCATGAGTTGGTAATTCCATGGATCAGACAGGTTATTTCCCATAAGTAAAGAACATGAGAAAACATTAATATTGTATAAGAAACACAGTTTACCATACAACTATGGTACTAGTTGATATGTTTTGCATAAATATTAATTACTACTGATTCACCACTTTTCCCATCCTCTTTTTCTTAAAAGGGATACCATCATCCTATATGCATAGAATTTTGATTCACACATGCACCATATTATAGACTTCTGGTTTGATTACATTTATTCATTAGGCTAAATTCTTCCCTAAGATGGAAGCATGAGGTTCCTACCTGATGTGTATAAATTACTCTAGAAAATATTTTTGAAAACAGTTTTTCTTGAGCAATTTGTGTAGAAATTTACATGTATCCCAGAAATTACATAGGTAGCAATTTGCTTGCTCTGATACCCTGATATTTTTGTTTGGTAATAATATAGCAACAGATATTACAGAACAAGATGAAAGCACCAACGTGTTCAGAAATGCAAAAAGGATGGGCTGCAACTGCCTTGTTAAAGTCAAGGGGAGATTTTCCACTGATGTTGATAGGAACTGGCTCATGTGCTAACAAGACAAACTACCACAGAATTCCAATTTTAACTCCATCCTAAAAACAAAACACAAACCAACCAACAGACCTGGTTTAACCCTGTGCACCAGATTTTTTTTTAATTAAAAGAACCATTTAACTTCTCTGCAGTCACTGAGTCTCTTTTCTTTTATTTGTGCCTCCCCACAATTTTCTGTGTATGAACAAAAGATATTAAATGATTTTTCCAGACGTTTGTCACTCTGTGTTTTGCAAGTGTAGATCATGCACCAAAATAAAACAGACACTACCAGATAGTCTATCTAAAACTTAAAGTGAGGAGGTTGTATTACTCTTTAAAATATGTAGCAAAATAAAATGTTGATTAAAAATAAATACCTTGGTTATTTTCTTATCTCTAGGTAAAAGCTTTGTATTGTTTACCCATTTGCTACCCAAACATTGCAGCATTATGCTTGTGCCTGAAAACCAGAAAGTGAAAAAGTCACATTGTTCAAACCAACAAAATAGCAAAAACAATGCCAAGCAAACTAGATTTATTCCCCCTTTGGGTCTTGCACACAGGTCTCTCCACCATGCACAGCATCCCTGTATCATTGGACAGTGACTACTCCATAGTCTGGCAATGATGCTACATAACTAGTATTCATTCTCAAGTACTATTATGTTATTACATGGAAATCTATTTTATATGGTGCAAAATTCAGTTCGGTCAAGTCCCAAGGTCCTTACTCAATCATTATTCCAGTTGAACTCTCATGGCTAACTTCAGTGAGAACACAATTATGAATTCCTTTCTCAATATTTACTGATTAATTTCAGTAAGTTCTAAAGTCTCCTGGTAACATCATTATGTATGGTATGGAGAGAGAGAGAGGTTTTAGAAGTACTCAGATTTGGACACATCATAGTTTTGGATCTTCTAGAAAGCAGTAAAGGAGGTACTACAGTGCTTAGGAGGAGGTACTTTTAACTAAATAAGCAGAAGCAAGCCACCTAATATTAGCGACAGCTTTTGCAAATTTAGCCCAGTGTATTGTAAACAAGAAAGGGAAGCACCTCTAGTCATTCAGATGGTCTTCCTTTTCTTATTGTTACATTACGCTCTTAATTTCATTGATCATAGGCATTTCCCACCTTAAATTTAATTGGTTAAAATATAAATGCATACCCCCATGCACCCACTCACCCCACCCCCAACTTCTGTATGGGTAGGATCTTTGAAACCACTCCAGCCTAACTCTATTCTCATGGAAGTTACTGGGAGTTTTACCATTGACTTCCACGTGAGGAAGTTGATTCAGAAAAGCATTTAAGCACATAGGTGCTGGAACTACGGGGAGCTGGGGGTGCTGCAGTTTGGTTCAGTAGTTTTCAGCCCCACCACTATACACATTGTTCCAGTGCCCCTGTTTAAGTATGTGCATAAGTCTATCTGTTCACGAGAGTGCACTTAAACTTTAGGCACATATATAAAGTTCCATTGACTTCAATGGGGCTTAGTCACATGTTTAAGTGCTGTCCTAAATAGGGATGGTTCTCCTAAATTGGGGACAGACATAGGCCACTTCTGAGCATTTTTAGAAATTTGATCTTACATTTCCAGATAATGTCTAGTCTTCCTTCTTCCATCCCATTTTGACTGGCCAGAGATTGCATAGTTTGGCTTAAGATGCCTTGTTTCAGGCTTTTTCACTTTCCTTCTCCTTCTGACGGTCTTATTATGCTTTTCAGGTTTCTGGGATGTATGCAGCTTATCACACCAGCAGCACCCCTCCTACTTGCCCCCAAAATGGTGTTTGCTACCAGATCATGTCAGACATCTGTATCCCTAATTCCACCCAATATTTGATTAACTGCTTTGTTTAAATGGTTGCAGTAGCTGATTTTCCTGTGCTCTGAACAGTTTAGATGAGCCAAATGGGAAGAACTACTAAAAAAAAAAATCCTAGATAACTTTTATGACAATATTTATACTTGCTGTAAGTGACTCAGCTCTCTTGTATTTTCCTTTTATATAACTATCACTCTATTATACATGAAAACCTTTTGTGCTGTCAACAATTCTGATTGTTGTTTAATAAAATATTAGAAATTAAAGTTGTTTCCTTGAAGGTGTATTTACACAATATTATATCTCCATGAACCTTCAAATATTAACACCCCAAATAAGCATCCCCTATCCCAAGTTCCAATTCAGCAAAGGACTTAAGCATATGCTTAGCTTTCAAAACATGCATCAACTTCAATAGGACTTCAGCACAAATGTAGGGCTTCTGGCCTGTCTCCCCAACCCAGGAAGGACTGACGCCAGGCCCAAGTTTCTTTCAGGACCTTCTTTCAGGACACAGTTTATTAATTCAAACAAAAACACTCACAAAGTGATGACAAAACAAGGCTATGCCCGGGACCAACACAAACTACCGTGGTTCAGAGGTCTTGAATTCTGTGCCTCTCTCTGCTCCAGGGCCAGTCACAGGAGCCAACATCCCTCCTTCAGCTCTCCTCCAACTGTGCTCTCTCAGCCTTGCATAGGGATCACCTCATTCCTTCATAGGTGGATCTGATAATGGAATACATCCGGCCCCAGGCTACCTGGCCCTTAAAAAGGTGGTTACAATGTACTTTGGGTTTTGTTGAATCAGGACATTAGAGCTGTCTCCTGGCACAACTGTCAGTCTCCACTGGCCCTCTACTTAGCCATTTTCAATTCATAATTATTTGAATATGAATTATAAGTACATTAAAACTAATCCTTTACACTCATCTACCTTATTTGGGTACAAAGTTATCTGAAGCAAGCAACGGGAGCACATAAAGCAGACAGAAGTGGATCAAGAAAAGAAAGTAGGTGGTCTTGTGCTGTGAAATGTTCACATTATTTCTGAGCAAATCCACCCCATCTCTAATGATACATAACAAGTTAGGCTTTTTTAAAAAGGTCATAAATAATTTTAGCTCATTAGAGCAACATCAACAAGGAACAATGTTTTATTTTTTAATTAGCATCTAGTGGATAAGCATTGGACTGGAGACGTTGCGGTGCGGAAGTCTTGTTGACTACCGAGGTGCTCCAAAAATAGGTAGCTAATTAATTGCTATCAAGAACATCTATACACACTCAAGCTTTCAAGACAACTCAGGCAACACCTGAAGATGAATCCTGAAAAATGTGTTTATGTTGTTGCTAGGCTCTGATAAACTATGATTAAATGTTCTTAATGACCTTGCTGTTTAGTAGATAAACATGTAAAGCACCAAGATGATAAATATGTGAGACAGCTCCCAAAAACTCAGAAGTTGAATGCGGTGTTAAAAGTAAGGAATTGGAAATACTCCACTGGAAATTATCTATCCCATTCTTTGGACTCAGAGCCTGCTTCTGATGTGTATTCCAACTCCCTTGGCATTGGCTGTTTCATAATGGATCTTCTATGTTATATGCATTTCCTCAGATGGTGTTCAACCTCCATTGCTCTACATACACCATGTCTTTAAAAAACAAAGGTCCTTTAGTGAAGACATTATTAGTTGTTACCCATAAGATTTTGCAATGCAGACTACTGTATATTGTGCTGTAAGTGGGAAAAAATGATGGCAGTGAATAGATGTAATTATGTATAGAACTAGCGACACGCCACATATAATTCTGAGTATGTACAACACAATCAGAGTGTCAATTATTTAAACCATAATTAACATAGCTCTGCATGTCTTTCCAGGGCTCACACAGAACATAGAGTATTGTTATAGTGGAAGAAAAGAGAAAATAAAATATTAATGGAGGACTGCTTTGTTCTCAGCACAGTGAGATAGAGGTGGTTGTAAAAACTGGATTCCTGCAGTTGCTTCAGCTTTAATTAGGAAGGTCACTATCTTCCTAGACTTCCTTGGATTCCTTTAATTTCCACAGAGGAAAACGGCTTCTGAATTTTATTGAACACAGTTGAATTTTTATTTTCAAAAATCAAAACAGAAACATTTCTTGGCATCTGTTATGAGCACTGGGTGTTATTTGCTCTTTAGAGATAAAGCTGTTTTTATACAGGGATATAGCTTGTGGGGAAAAAAAGGGGGCCAAATATATTCGTACTGGGAAAGCTGCTCAACAGGGATATCATAGTCAGCAGAAAATATCTAGCCAACCTAATTCATCCCATGCTAGAATCCACTTAAGGCCAAGGAAATACAATAGATAATATATAGTTTCACAATGCTGATCCAAATACTGCCTTTAACTCATTCAGTCCTGGAACACAGTTGCTAGTTTTCCAGTTAGAAACAATACAACTCTAATAAAAACACCAGAACTGTAATAGAATCTAAACATGGGGCTGTGATGGTTGCAGAAGTATTCAATAACTAAATACAATATTACAATTCTATATCTGAAGATGAAAAATCAAAATGGAATGAATGAATAATAGCGCTAAACTCTAAGAAATGTTTTGAACAGTCTATAGTTCATTCATTCATCACCATTTCACTGTTATAATGTTATTCTTCAATAGCTTTATTTATATACGTACCATTTAGCATGGAATCCAGTTGTCAGATACACTCTCTCTCTTCCATGATTCTAAATTCACACATAGATGAACATCCTTTTGATTAGTCCTGGTTATTCATAGAATCATAGGGTTAGAAGTGACCACAGGGGACATCTAGTCTAACCCCCTGCCAAGATGCAGGATTTGTTGTGTGTAAATCATCCAAGACAGATGGCTCCAGCCTCCTTTTGACAACCTCCAGCTAAGGAGCTTCCCACAACCTCCTGTTCTCACCAGTCTGTTCCATTGTTGTACTGTTTTTACAGTTAGGAAGTTTTTCCTCCTGTGTATTATTGCCTTGCATTGCTGCTTTAATTATCAATTCCATAATCAAACATATTGAGCTATGAGGAATGGGATATATTACCCTGTTATTTAAACAAGTTATTTTTCTTTTCCTTCATATATTTTTCAGGTGGTAATGATTGTTCTTTAGGGCACCTACTTAATTACTGTGTGGAGACAACTTAGAAGTGGTTTCCTGCCTCTCACTCCTTTAATTTTTTCATAATGACCTTTCTATTTCTATAACGAGTGGCATTTGTGGACTTCACAAGGAATCTTACTGAGTCCACATCTACTGGAGAATATCGGAAGGGGAAGTAGGTTAAAAATGGGGAGGGAAAACTTTAGAACTTAATGAAAACAGAACCCCCGTCCTGCACTTGGATTCTGCACAAAATTTGCATGCAATATACAAGCCCTCATCTGCAGCCTACATTGAGACAAGATTCTAATGAGAGTTCACTGTGAGTAAAGTCTGTAGGACCAGACACACAAGCCTAGATTCTCCTTACACTAGTTTTGCTCTAATTTAGCTATATAGTTTAATATAGTATATAATTTAGTATATAGTTTAATTATAGACGTCTGAGAGCAGCATCAGGCCCATAGTTTCCAAAAGGACAGACCTCCTCTAACTCTGGCACTTTTCAGCAGTCACCACTACTCTTTCCTTGAGCGGTAATAGCTGCACACACCATCCATGGTAGATACCTAAAACACGCAAGCATTTCTGTTTCCTCAACTAGAGTGGAAGCTGCATGGTAACAGGTTTTAAAAGTGTAATTTCCAATATTGTAATATGATGACTTGCAGTTAATGTGACGAAACATATACAGGGGGAATGATCTGATCTAAAACCTTTCATGTATGGAAAAATATTACATTGGGGAAAAGAACTGTTTAGCTGTGCAAAGACTGGAAATTCTTTTAAATACAGCTACATTTGAAAACAGTTAATCATTGCAATGCTTACATAAGGTACAATTAGAATTAAATTGGTCCCTCTCCTGGGATTCATAAATGAAAAGCAGAATTAGGGATGAGGGAAGTCAAGTTAGCCTTAATTGTACCTTGTTTAACGTAGCCACTTAAATGACTGTCATTTTCTAATATAACTATCTAAATAGGAGATCCTATCATGGCTCAGCTATTTGTTGGCTAACTTGTGGATTGTTTTTTAAAATATGAAAGAATTTGGGTGATTATTGAACAGAGTAGCTGTCATTATTGTATAAAAACCTGGCTGTGACTTCAGAAATGAAAGGTCATCCTCCATTTTGGCCAGGACAGATGGCGGCTGGCTGCAGCTTACAGTAGCCCTTGTGTTATGGAACGTTTCAGTAAAACATTGCATGTACAGGAAGCATTCTTGTGACATTTGCAGCATTTCTGGCTCTCATCAGAGCCAGAAAGTATGGAGGCAAGACTAAATGGAAAAAATAATTTTGCAGAAGTTATTTGAATATTTTCAGTTGCCAGAAATGATGGCATTAGATCAAGTTTTAGTTTTATTTCCAGGATTAGGTTAGCTCTATTTTTTTCCTAATTATCTCTAGTTTGAATTCAAAACAGAATACAAATACAAGCAGGGTGTGCATGCCTGTGTGGTGGAAATATATATTGTGGGACTGATTCTGGTTCGGGGGGGGGGGATTTGCATGGATGTCAATGCATAAGGTCCCATCTATACATACATTTGAATACAAAATGATTTTTTTAAGATTTATTCAAACCATGCAATTTAGCATTACATTAAAAATGTTGGAAACACAGTGACAGGAGAATTGGTAGCATTCATTGCAAAGTACACTTGAACAGATTCCTGTCAAGTGAAGTTGCTTTAGTGGGATATTACTCGTAGGGGCAGTTATGTAATTACATTAGTCCTGCCATGAGTACAGGAGACTGGACTAGATAACATCTTGAGGTTGCTTCCAGTCCTATGATTCTGACAGTGGCCAATGACAAATGCTCCAGAGGGAATGAACAGGTAATCAAGTGACCCATCCCCGGTTGCTCATTCCCAGCTTATGGCAAATAGAGTTTATGGACACCATCTCTGCCAACCCTGGCTAATAGCCATTGATGGACCTATCCGCCATGAATTTGTCTAGTTCTTTTTTGAACCTTGTTATGGTTTTGGCCGTCACAATACCCCCTGGCAAAGAGTTCCACAGGTTGACTACATGTCATGTGAAGAAATACTTCATTTTGTTTGTTTGTTTGAAACCTGCTGCCTATTTATTTCATTTGGTAACCCCCTAGTTCTTGTGTTATGAGAAGGAGTAAGTAACATTTACTTATTTACTTTGTCCACACCAGTCATGATTTTATAGACCTCTATCATATTCTCCTTTAGTTGTTTCTTTTCCAAGCTCAGAAGTCCCAGTCTTCTTAATCTCTTCTCATATGGAAGCTATTCCATACCCCGAATAATTTTTGTTGTCCTTTTCTGAACCTTTTCTAGTTCCAATATATCTTTTTTGAGATACAGCAACCACATCTGCACGCAGTATTCAAGATGTGGGCGTACCATGGATTTATATAGAGGCAATATGATATTTTCTCTCTTATTCTCTATCCCTTTCTTAATGATTCCCAACATTCTGTTCACTTTTGTGACTGCCACTGCACATTGAGTTGATGTTTTCAGAGAACTGTGCACAATGACTCCAAGATCTCTTTCTTGAGTGGTAACAGCTAATTTAGACCCCATCATATTATGTGTACAGTTGGGGTAATGTTTTCCAACATGCATTACTTGGCACATTGGAATTGCACATTTGCACTGTTTTCATTATTTAGAAATCCATACAAATAGGACTTAAGTGCTACATAGGCCTGTGATGGTTCTCTGCATTGGCGTGAATTTCATCTAAAATGTTTACTGCCTTGGTAACAGCCCCAAATCCCTGTTTTCCCATCTCTACCATCCAGGTATTCTGTAAGTGGCATGTGGTACCAGTGCTTCGCAGCTGCCACCAAGGAGCAGTTTCATGAGGATGAGATGGTACTTGCAGTGTCATGCAGGCTGCACATCTAAACCCCAGAGCAATCAGAACAACTTGTATTGTGGGCATCAAACCACCCAGACAGATAAGAATAAGCAGGCAGCAGAGATCGGCCACATGTGAGCTCCAGATGTTGGGCTAGTGGAGGGCCCTGTAAAGTTTCAAAATAAGGTGCCAACAGAACTGCATGTAAGGCAGGTTTATTACTAATCATGCCGCTGCTGCTTTTCCTCCGGACTGATGCTACATCTCTCCCCATGGGTGTAGCACTGGTCTTGGTAATTCTGCCCTCAGAAGGTACTGTGAATCTCTGATGCTGAAATAGGATTTCCAGATGTTTTTTCCTGATTTACATTATTCCAGGAATAATGTTACAGCAAAACACATTAGTGAGGCTATAGATATAAGTTCAGGGATGGGGAACTGTGGTTAGGTCTTGGTACCAGGTATCACTTCCAGTAGAAAATATACATAAGGACTAAAGCAACTTTGAAAACATTACTAACTTACAGATTTCGTATCAAGTAACAAAGACTTAATTCTGTTCTTTGTGGATCCAATCCCATGCCCATCATCTTGGATAGTTAAACTTCTATTGATTTCAGTGGATCTATTTCTGTTTAGTTCTATTATCCCCCTAAAGCCACTTTATGTATTTATTTTAGCAGTTATTTTATAAAGTCTTGATCCAGCTCTCATTTTGGCCAATAAGAGTTTTGTCATTGACTACAATAATGGCAGGAGACCAGGCCCTTATATGCACATCTTTTCAGTAAACACAAAACAAAGTGCTTTTAAAAAAAAGTAGCATGACGTTTGTATAATACTTTTCAGAATGAGACAGTTCAAATAAAATCCTATGTAATGGTCTCCTACTCTAGTAAAGAACCAGATAGCATAAAAAGGATTGCAAGCAGAACACAATGAGATAGCACAAAAAAGTGTCCATAAATCAATGTGTGTTGATTACAATAATTCTTATAAAATTTTACCAACAAGAACCCACAGTTTATACTGAGATGAATCACCAGCCCATGGACACCACATCAATGTAGGCAATGCAACCAGCTAGCAGTAGAGAATAGTTCTTGATTAGATGTAGGAGAAGTGGTTTGACTGAAATAAAATTCCCCAAAACTTTGCCCCCAAATTGACCCAAAACATTTTGGAAGTTCACTCTCTCTCTCTTCTTTATTTCATTGCCATGCTTTTCCCTTTTTTTTTAAATTTCACCCAGTGCTAAAGTGCCAAAACATTGCAGAAAAGGCTGTTTCTATGGTAGCCCTAGATTGTTGTGTTCCCACCCTCCCCCAACTAAGGATGAGATATGCTAACAAAAGTTATGCTAAAGATATATAAAGTATCTGGGACATTGTTTGCAGTTCCAGAAGATAACTTCTTCTTGAATGGGCCTCTGTAATTGTAAGGAGTCTATGTGGACTATGAAGAACAGTGCAGATTTAGATGCTTTTTTATGTTGGACTAAGCTGATCAAAATCCCCCACCATTCTGTAAACAGAAAAATAGGGCTTGATTATTCCATTAAGAGACAGCTTTTGAAGGAGTTGGGGCTGTCTCCCAGAGGCGCTACACAGGAATAAACCCTAAACTCCAGGATGCACAGTGCATGAGATCCTCAGTGGGTGTAGCAAGGTTCTGGCCCAGGGATTGCAGTTGTACCTCCTCCCTGAACTCAGGACAATTGTGGAGAAGGCTCTTTGCCCTGTCACTCTCCCTTTTTGCACCCAGTCGCAACATGGTCCCCCCTTAAAAATTCTAGGGAACCCTGAATGCCAGTTTCCTGGGGAACTGGGGATGACTTCCCCATGAAGTCAACAAGTAGCTGGACTTTGTTGGCAGGCAGTTTCAGAAAAAAAATAATAGACATCCTTTAGTAAGAGT
This sequence comes from Gopherus flavomarginatus, assembly GCF_025201925.1. Lineage (NCBI taxonomy): Eukaryota > Metazoa > Chordata > Testudines > Testudinidae > Gopherus > Gopherus flavomarginatus. The sequence goes on from NC_066630.1 coordinate 31,957,857, forward strand.
TTGTAATCACACTACCACATCATGAGTTTTGAATAGATTTACGTACAGACCGCCAGAGAATAGCTCCTGGCAGCAGGGCTAATTCAGATAGACACATATGGTGATTTCACAAGTGTGGCACATGATACATTCAAAGAGACTGGGGATTGTACCCTATGGAGAGCCAGCAAGCACACACTTTTTTAATTAAGAATTCCACAAACCTGGAGAATTAAAATCAATGGAGAATTTAAAAGTTGGGGTGCAGGGCAGATCAAGATATTAAGAAACAAATTAATCTGAAAAAAATAGCCTTTGTTTGGGAACAAGTTTGGGAAAAGCCACAACGGCTGATGCCAGTCATGGAGAGAAAGGATTAAGGAACATCATGTGCAAATCCCAGTAAGACAAGCTATTGTGAGCAGAGGACAGCTTGCCCACTCTCTAACAAGGGAACATGAGTTAGATTAAATGCTAAACTCCCCAAGGTTGTGAAAGTCAAAAAAGTCTAAGAATTAAAGCTGCGCAGGTACCACTAACTCAACCACATTGCACATCCTGCCTGTTTTATAGTGCACATTAATAACAAAGGACAATGCATTCAGGCTTACATATCACAAAAGGAAGAGGAATCAAAAACATTGCATATGTGCAACAAGGCCAGGTTAACATCGCTGGAGTTACTGTTGGAATTTATTGATCTCCATTAGTCTCATCTTGCAATTTAATTGTTACATAACTTTTCTCCATTTGTCAGTTAGGGCCTCAAGACCAAAGCTATAAAAGAAAAGTATGTCAGAATTCCCCTTTTTATCTCACTATTACCACAATAGAGTAGTCTTGTTTCAAGAAAGAAAGAAAGAGATGCAAGCCCTTAGAAAAATTTCTCTTATCTGGACTGAAGACACAACACAATACCCCCACTGCTTTACTAAAAGAGAAACCTGTCCATCAAGCTCCTTTTAGTAGAGCATGCTTGGAAAGAGAGAAGGCTGTAATAATGCTCTTCTACCTCTCAGTTTAGCAGGGTAGTACCAGAGTAGGAGATGTAGTTTGAAGGATCCTGGGAAAGTTAAATCTGTGGGGACATACATGTAAGGGCCTAGAGAGGTTTGGGAACCAAGATCACTTCACACTTTAGCGAACTGGGCTACCTGTAAGTTATTGTGTCTGCTGATGTAATAAACACCTCGTTTAAAAAACAAACCAAAAACTGTTACATCTCTGCCCTCCTCTGCTGTGTCTGGTCACTGAGCTATCATGCAGAGGAAAAAGGCAGAGTTTAATGACAGTGTCACTGTGACGAGAGTGGTAGGTTAGTGATGTTGCCAACAAGGTGAAGCATTTTAGAGGAGAGAAGAGGGGGTTTTGTTGTTGTTGTTTGCCTGAGCTTGAACAGGTGGAGTGACACTCAAGAAGCAATTGCAGAGAGTCTGAGCAGAGAAGGCAGCCGAGAACAGTAGCAGTAATAGCATGCTAATGGATTGCATAACACAGGGCCAAATTCTGACTTCAGCTGCACCACTATGAATCCAGTTTGAAGCCATTGCAACCTGTAGATTTTCCATCTTTACAATGGCACAAATGAGGTCTCACAGTAGAGAAGAAAAAGGATATAGTTAATGTGTAATTAATACACAAAAGAAGCTTTATTAGGTTGTTGGACAGAGATGGGATGCTGGCTCTAGCCCTCTGAGTAATATGGTGTCTGCTATGAGCTGCTTTATGAGCTGCCTAGTAACACAGGGTCTCTAAGTTCTGGGCCTTGCCTCAACAGTCATGGAATGGACTACATTACATGCATGTGATGGGAATGTTTCTGCTCTCAACTTTATATCCTTTGTTAGGGGAGGTATTTTGAGCATCATTCTTTGTTGGGGTGGTTAGGGAGAGCTATTGATGTCCATCAAACAGTATAGTATGGTTTATTTTTAAGGTATCTACCACTGAATATTTTGTTTGACAGTATCTTCAATATTGCTGTTTCTGATACAGTATTCCTTTTGGTTTTTTTCCCAGTGAGCAAACAGAGAATCTAGCAACTATGCTATGTTATATCAATGTTCAAAACATCTTAATTATTCGTTCCAGCTCTGCTGTTTATTTTTGTATCTACTGTTAGCTCAGTATTTCTTCTACTTGGCAATGTGTACACAACAGGAAAGCCTAGGTACAATAGCAGCCATTTAAAGTCAATGTTTATTTACCAACTGTAACTACAGTTAACCTAAACATCTTTTATTCTCAGAATAGGAAAAAAAGTAATGTGGGAAACTCAGCTATCACCAGGTGGTAATGGCTGACAAATGCGGACTATTTTTTAAAACCATGACCGCGATAATTTTCTACTTGTAACTGTTCTTTGTGGCCACTTGGGTGTTTGTTTTGCTGATGTCTCAATAAAAAAGTGGAACCAACCATGAAATATTTCTGCTTCTGGACTGAGTGTTAAATGAAGTCACATTCCTGTGAAACCAAGAGGATGTAATTGAGACTGTTTTGAAAGCTTAACAGGAGAAAACTCAAAATAAGGGCTCTATTTTGCACTCTCTATATTTAAGAAAGCAAACCTTCCTGATCTTTTTCGTTGAAAACAATGGGCGTTTTGTCTGAAAAATAGCCAAGGACTGACCCCCAAAGATAACATTTGCCCATAAGCAGAGGGGCAGCTCAAGGCATATGGCATCACTTGAGTCTCACTTGGGGCATAAGTGGTGCATAGGGATTGTGATGGGTGTCTGCCTCAGGTGAATTTTGGCCTCAGAGAAAACTTATTCTACTTGATCAGTTTCATTGCAGTGTTGCTGACAAAAATATCGCCATTAAATATTACACGTAGAGTACTTTCCTGTCCTTAGTTTGATAATGATCATTCTGACTGTAAAACTCAACCAAAAAAAGGTTGTAATCAGATTGACAATTTTTGTCGTGCCTCACTCGTTGCCAGAAGCTAATTGTGTATAGCAGGTGGTATTTCAGGATGGAAAAGGGAGACGTTCTAGAGCATGGTAAGAATTAAGACTTTGCTAGGAGTTGGGAAATGCAGCCTAGTTAGTGAAACTTATTCTCTCCTTGGTTTCAGGGAGAAATTGTTTTTTCACAGCAATCATTGCTGTGTCAGCAAGCATGCTCCTGTATCCACTAGCTGTTAGAGTCTTTGGTGCTCGACAGGGAGCTAAATAGGGTTCTCTGCTCAGTGTGCTCTAAAAGTTCCTTATCTACAAATCTTTTTGTTGGACTAATCACTGTGTTTCTACATTTATCTCAGCTGAATCCTGTATTCTTTTAGCTTTCTGCCTTTTCAGGTGCAGGGGTTAATATTGTTTAAAGGCTTTGGTGGAAACACGTGTGTACCTCAGATAAGACTGCCACCACACCTAGGCTTTGTAGGTGAGGTCTACCTAAATAAAAAAAACACCCAAAGCCTGAATAGATAATAAAATTAATCTCCACTGACATTTTAACTGCAAGACAAGGGTAGACAATAGAGGCATATAACAGGGACAGCAAATCAACCACTGCAGGTTACAGGGGACAGCAGTTGGATAAATGAATATGTAGGTGAATTAATATGTAGGTGACAAGATGTGGCAGATGAATGTTGTAGGCGACAGGCTACAGACAAATATTATAGGCAACTGGAAGGTGTGGGGGCAGATTAATGCTACACTTATCCGAAGTAGCAGATGAATTCTGTAGATGATATTAGGTCATAGTGTAGAAGATGAAGAGGGTGTAGGCGGCCAAGGCGTAGAAGATGAACATTGTACATAATGGGGTAGGATATGGAATGCTGTACGTGATGAGAGTAGCTGAATGCTAACTAAGCTAGAACTTTAGAGCATTTAGTAAATGGTTGGTATTACAGACCCTGCTGCAGAGACATAAGACAGACCACAAAATAAATAAAAATTATGATCAAGTAATCCAAAGAAACATCTGGACTATACGGAATACAGATCAGAGGGGGGCAAATAGATTAATAATCCCAGGCCCCAGCTCCACAAAGACTTGCACACTTTTGCTCAACTGTACACATTGTGAATAGCCCTATTGAAGTTAAGCATGTGCATAAATCTTTGCTGGACAAGGGACCAAAATTGTATGGCAGTTGCCATGCAGTAATACAGTTCTACCTAGTTAACATACATAAAACAAATCTACTTCACATGTAGAGTGCAAAAAAGAGGAGCTACATAGGTATATAATCTTGAACTTCTGTCTCATGTTTACTGTCTATTTGGAATAGACATAGATTGACAGTTAATCCTGATACATAAAATACTTTAACTTTGAAACAAGAGGAGAAATTATGCATTTAATTTCAGTCTTTTCCTCATCTGAAAAGGAATTCCCACACAATTTCTATGTCAGGGCATGCAATTACCTTCATAAACCATCGTAGAAGAGCACTTTTAAAAAAAAATCACGTATACTTTTTAGCTCATTCTAAATGGCAAGAAATTGAAAGTAAACTGGTCACCTGTATCTTAAACTAAATGTTTTGATGTCAATTCCTTGTCCACTTTTTATACCTTTCATAATGAAATCAGAATCTTTTTGTTATTTCAAGTGTTGGCCTATTTTCAGCAATGATTAGGATGGTACCACAATGTGCAACTTGACATCTCCTCCTATCCTCTCATTCCAAGTCTCCCAGGGCCCAGCCATTTCACACAGGCTTGCTTTAGGCATTTATTAAATATGCACCTTCCAGTAGGGTTTAAAAACACCAACTAATCTCATCAGAGGCCAGAGACCTCCAGATATGTAAATCTACATCTGTTCCTCTTCAAAGGAAAGATTCTCCTGGATTACTCCAGGAGAAATGCATCCCACCCGGATGTAGCCACTGAACCAGAGAAAAAGAACTCCCATGGCAAATGTGCCACCTCAAACTCTCCAAGATCCAATGACAATGAAATTACACTTAATGTAATTCTCTGTTAGCTTTAAGAAGCAATTAAGTAAAAGGCAGTACAGCACTTGCCGTAGGCTGTTGGTTCCAACAGGGGCTAGATGGAAAAAGCACAATTTTAAAACTGGTAAAGTTAGTTTTAATATACGGATGAACTGTAAGTGGCTGCTCCAGTACATTGTTGTAAAATAGCAGGCTCGCTTAACAAGCAGAAAATCCCCAGGTTTTTTTTTAAGCATGCTGTAGATATTTGCAAATGAAAGGACAGGGGTAAGAAAACTGATTATTACCTTGTTCAGCTAGGTTTTCCCCCTTCAGTCCCCCCAACTCCAGCTCCCTCACCCTTCACCCATACTTAGAGGTAAGACAAAACAATTTAACAAGGATGATTCAAAGCTATTTCAGGCAACTGAGATTTCAGTCTGGGACTAGAAAACAACATTTATCGGAATAGGAAAAGACTTGTTAAATCATCCAGCATCTCGCCTTGCCCAAGCAAAACCTAGCCTTTTGTCTCTGATTCTAGCCAATCTAGTGTGAAGAATTTCTCTCTTCACTAAGACATGTTCTGTACTATGTAATGTGACTTTCAGTGGTCCAGTGGCACTAGTGTTCTGCACTTCTTTCAAAAAGACAAGTTAAACAAAAGTAAGTTGGCTTTTCAGAAATTAAGATGAAATCTAATTAAGTGTCCCTCACTCAGTACTATCCTGCAAGTTTACTAGATACATGTATCACATTCAGTATCTGATTAGGTCACATACAATATTCCCACTTCAAAGCTTTCACTCTGAATCTCTTTGAATATCTGGTGTAAACTAGTAATTTTGGGGCTGAAATAAGAATAATGCTCTTCTGTAAGTATGTTATGGGATAGTCCATATATCCATAGTTAAAAAGTAGCCTTGGAATAAAGAAAATAATTTAGTTGTTTAATCATTCGCTCAAGTTTTTAGCCTTTATTTTTTAAAAAAATATTCTCAGGTTCTGAAAAATTACTTGGCTGATGACAAGGGTTGTACATTATGGATTTTATCTAACTAGAAGAGGCTGATATGATAAGTTTAATATGCTTGCGCTGTATAAAAAGCTATCCTTTCTATGATTAAAGGGTTGTACTGAATTTTTTACATGCTTTAGAGGTAAAATATAGTAACTACAGAAGTCCAGGGGGAGAGACGGAAAGGACAGAGATGAAAAACTTTGTTTTAAAGAGAATGAAAGAGCCATTTTAAATGATTTACACTAAAACTTTCAGATCTAATTAAGTGATAGCATAAAAAGTGAAACTTGTCTGTACAATTAAGGCTTATATTTTTCTCACAGATAGGATCTGAGTGAGCTCTTTAAAAGTCAATGTGATCTATCATAACAGCGGTTCTACAATTCACATTGCAAACAAATAGCACAAAAAAGGGGGAAGATGAAACCAGGGGTATGTGCAGTGTGAATGGAGTCTAAATCTTTTAATTAACACCCTCTGAAAAGCACACTCTTCTGCCACCGAACTAATAAAAAGGGTGAGTGTGGGGTCTTTGTTGCTGTTCAAGTCTTGCCTGTGCTCTAAAGAACCGAGAAAAGGCTAATCAGGGTTATTTAAAGCCACTTTCTACTTGCCAGGCTCCCAATATCTCATTAATTCACTCTTAGTTGGCATCATTGTCTGGTGGCGTTTGAAAATCACCAAAGAAACAAGGATTTCCCTTAATCCTGTCCATCAAAGGTAACTCTCTTGAAGATGATACCGTGTCCCTCCTTTAGTGTGCAGGATGCTGAAACAGAAGGGAGGGAACTGTTACATTTTCATTGACCCATAGATAACGGCAGTTTCCCCAGTACACCTGATAAAGGTAAGAAGGGCATTCCTATTTAGGCCGGGAGTTGACAAAGTTAATTAGAGCTAAGCAGTAATCCATGAGAAACCAGTCACTGCTTGTAGCTATTGCCTGGGTTGTTTCTTTAACCATCTTGAGGAGAGTCTGACACAAAATTTAATTTTTCTAAGAAATATAACTAAAAGGTGACTCTGAGTACTCTCTCACCAGTTTGACTGGGATGGAGTTTACACTGTCCAAGCAATAGAAGATCGTTAAATATTTTTGTCGTCACCAATGCCTTACCTGAGTCACATCCTGGAATCTTTCAACAGAACAGAACTAATTGCTACAACTGAAGAAAAACTCAGACCAGCTATCAGCTATTATATTCCTTCAGCTCAACAATAATTTTTGCTTTCTGGTCCAGAGTAAATTTTAAGTGATTTTATTTTCCCTTGCTAAAGGATTCCCCCAAACTGTCCCATGGCATCTACCATTTCCCCCTTTTTTCCTATACCAAACCTTCCTTTTGAAATAACAGGATGGGATTCAGTGTCACTTCTCCAATTGTTGCCACTGCTGGCCTTTGGCTGACTAGCGTGGCATTCTCCTGCACTGGCTGACCTTCAGCAGCTCCAACTCTTTATGGAGCCATTCATAAATAGCCCCAGTTCCCTTTTATTTCTAATAAAACAAACAAAAAAAATGATTTGGTTACAAGGGAAGTGCTGTGACACAGCCAATAAAAGCCATGGCTTTTAGCCCAGAATCACATACACTTTCAAAATACAGAGTTTTTAGTCAATTTGTCCCCAGATATTTTATTTGTTTTGCACTGTATAATTTTACCATCTGACCCCTTAAGGTTGTAATTACATATGAAATGAATAAGGTTCAAAAAAGACCATGTGAAAATATCATTGCGGAGTTGCCCCTTAGAATACCAGAGAGCTGGAACTGCAGTATATATGATACTGTGGGGGTTTGTTAAGGATGGTTGAACTAAAAAAAAAGGGTCAGAGGTTTCGTTATCCAAAGTGCCTCCAAACTTCTCTGCATCTCTTTACTCTAAAAATGAGGTTGACAATCTTCCCGAGTCAGGGTATCCTAGGAAATTTCAATTATCTTCTGTTTCCAAATGAGGCAGAAATTCAACAAGAACAGCCTTTTCTTAGACGAGTTTGGTATTGGCCGTTCCTGAAACTATGGGAGACCCATGGTACTCCCAAACATAGAAATTCTGATGGCCTTAATAAAACTGGTATTATTGCTGGTATCACAACTAGTCTGTTCACTCGTAGCCCTCACCTTTAACAGTATGTGCTTGCCCATAATCTTGTGATGTTCTATGGAAGCCTCTTGTGAAATGGGGCAGGATTCCTTAGCAGGACTACGGTGTTGGGATTCTAGCCTCCCACCGCAGAAAACAAGCAAGCCCCACTGGCTTCAAATGATCAGTTCCTGATGGGGCTGGAATTTTTTTAATATATTGTTTTTGCTTTCTTTGATTTTTGCTTTTGACAGAAGGGGAGTTCACTCATGCTTCCAGAGTTAGATGTGGGCAGAAGCACTTTTTCCTTGTCACATTCTGGTGAGAGGTCTTATTATTGTTCCAAGGAGTGAGCACCAGGTCTCAAATCAATAACAGGGACAAGAAGTGACAAAAGAAATAAGACCTAAGGGGTAGCCCCAAATAAAGAGGTGCAGAGATTCAACTGCTGAGTCAGATCCTGAAAAATCCAACTGCCTTTATTAGAGCTTTTCTCTCAATCAGAGGCTTCAAATCTAAAACTTCAGAAATATTTCTATAAGGCTTTTCAGAATGTGTGGCTTGATTAACAGATGACTTCATATTTTCATCACAAGTGAAGAACGCAGTCTGCCGAATGAGGTCTCCCAGCAGGCTTGAAAGGTGGTTGGTTGTTTATTTCTAAATTTCTCACACACTCCTTAATTCTGAAGGTATTTGAAAAGTACCAAGGGAAGAGCATGGGTGTTCTTGGGATACGCTGCACGTTACAGAGCTGCTGAGACAAAATGAGAATCTTGTCTGCAGATCACTGTGCATAATGAGAGGTTCTTTGCATGTTAGTGAACACTTAATATTATTTTATATTACAGTGTGGTGGTTGGGAATTATCCAGCATTTCTTTGGCTAAGTAAAAGATGGGCAGCAGATTGCCATTAATGAGATTTGGCTTCCACAAAATGAGGCTCTCCTTGTGTGTGGCTGCGTAAGTCAGTTAAGAGAATCAGACCTCCCCTTAGATGAAGGGAATCTGCACAGATCAAATCGAAGCAAATCTAAAAGTAATCCGCTGTATAAAGGAATTAGCTTTTTACAATTGTATCACTGAGTGTACACAGGGGGTCCTTGAGGGTTTTGTAACCACAAAGATGTCATTCACTTGAACTGGGACTTTGCAAGTACCAAATAGCTAGTAGAGAAAGAAGGATTTAGTTTTAAGGCTTGCTTTCAAGGATGTTACTTAAAAAATGAATAAGGCAGCCATTCTTTTCCATGCTTGAGTCATACAGTGATGACTGAAAATATTCACTATAGTTTAACATTACCACCATAACATTTATGATGAGAATATTCATCAATTTTAAGGCCAGAAGAGACCATTAGAGCATCTAATCTGACCTTCTGTAATTGATTATCATCCAGTTTTCCCAGAACTGAATCCAATTCCTTTAACCTTATCCAGCCATTTTCATCCTCCAAGCCTTTGAAGGCTAAAAACGTGTAGGGCCAGATTCATCTCCGATAACTTCAATTGAGTAACACTAGGCATTTGGCCCACAGTGCCTCATTATCGAACAAAGAATCTCTGGTACCTTTGCTTGAAGTAACTTGACCATTTGGAGAAATATTAGATCTGAAGCCTTCAGGAGAAGAGATCCTAGAGTTCACAATCCAAAGAGTAGCTAATAGAACCGGATTCACTCACTACTGTACATTCTGAAAAAAATATAGGGACCATCTTTGCAACCACTCTACTCAGATCCAGGGCCAGAAGGGAGCATTGTAAAACCACCTAGTCTGATCTCCTGTTTAACACAAGCCACAGAACATCCCCAGAAGAATTCATAGAGCAGATGAAAAAAGCATTTTAAAATGGTCAGTGAAGGAGAATCCACCATGATCCTTGATAAATTGTTCCAATGGTTAATTACTCACACTGTTAAAAATGTATGCCTTATTTCCATTCAGAAATTGTCTAGCTTGAACTTCCAGCCATTGGATCATGTTAGACCTTTCTCGGCTAGATTGAAAAGCCTATTATTAAATATTTGTTCCCTACATAGGGAATTATAGACTGTAATCAAGTCACCCCTTTGTGACAATCCTTTGGGGTCCAATTGAGACCAGTGCAGGGCTGTGCCACCACTTGCCCTGCAACCCTGGATGCCTCACAATGCTTTACTTCTGTGGCTCCCAAGCTGGGATGCTCACAACCACCCTACAAGCATGCAGATACCCTAAGTGTGTGCACTAGACATCACTGGTTTAGCATCTCTGACCCCAGCAGCCTCCCTACTGCCTCACAGCACCACCTTGGCTTCCATCAGCCTTGGTTACAACCAGCAAGGGGATCCCAACACACTCCCGGTCCCAGATTTTCCAAAACCATGGGCTCTGCAATGTCCAGACCTCTCCTGGACAGTTCAGAAAAACAATAAAGTCCATTTGTTCCTCTAAAGATACAAAATCTTATTAATTTATCTGTGTTTAAGCCTTCCATTTAAACACAGCACTGAGTTGGTTTATAGTAAAAATAAAGAAATTTTATCAACAGTGGGACATAGGTCATGTGATGCCAAGTCAAGGAATAAAGGTAGAAAGGGTTACAAGCAAACAAGTGTGAAAACATGCATCTAAAAGCCTAAAACTTAATCTAGCATTGTTCAGGCCTTATTTAAGATGTTTCTCACACCTATATTCAGTTCTCAGAAGCTTCAGTCCCTTCTTGGTTGAAGGACCCATCTACCACAGAGCCTTTTGTATCTGTCTAGTGATGGATGCCAAAGATAGCTTCTGTCCTTGCTTATATCTTACAAAGTTCAATGAACTTGTTTCAAGAGGCAGGATGACCTCCTGTTCTTCCCTTCCTGTGGGATTCCCATCTTCCCTGTATGATTTCTATGTAAACAGGGCTTCCATTGTTTCTGATTCTACTAAGCTCAATTTACGTAGAAGACCAGTAGATAGCTGTGACATTCCCTCATGTACAGCCTAGTATCAATGAGTATCCATAACATAGTGTTAATACATACATGTCACAATCATATTAGTTACCAGCAGGGCCAGCTCCAGGGGTTTTGCTGCCCCAAGCAGTCAAAAAAAGAAAGAAAGAAAAAAAGCCGCGATTGTGATCTGCGGCAATTCAGAGGGAGGTCCTTCGCTCTGACCAGGAGTGAGGGACCCTCCGCTGAATTGCCGTCGAATAGATGGACATGCCTCCCCTCTCTGAAGTGGCCGCCCCAAGCACCTGCTTGCTAAGCTGCTGCCTGGAGCTGGCCCTGGTTACCAATGTGTCATTAGCTCACTCTATACACTTTTATATTGTAATATTGTACACAATCAGTTGATTCCATTGTTTATCATCTGAGGTTCAGCCCTCCTGTCTTTTTTGACCAATAAACCTTAGCAATGCATTCTTTGAAAAGTAAAACCCAGACCAAGCTTCTCTCTCCTGCTGGATGTAGATGCCATGCTGTCTTCTTCCTAACTTGATAATGTGAGGTTTGCCTGCACTTGTTAGCTTCATTGGTCTGTTTACGTGATATTCAAATACATTTTCACTGTCTTTCAAAGTACTTGCAAAGAATTCCCAGGTGGGGAAAACACTTTCCTTTGTCTAGTGCCAACCTGTTTACCAGCTCCCCCCTTTATGACACACACTTTAGTCATAATTGTAGCATATTCCAGTACTCCCTATATACATGCATCACAAAATAATCTTAATGAGCAGTGAGTTATTAGTTTTCAAATGATACTGCACAGGGCATATTTTGTAAAAAGATTATTGCAATAGCATGCAAGGTGTGACTGTCCTGACCTTCTCTTTGTTAAGCTAAACAGATTGAGCTTCTTGAATCATTGTAAGGCATGTTTTCTAATCCCCTTCTCTGAACCTCCTCCAGGTTATCAACATTCTTCTAGAACTGCGGACACCAGAACTGGAGAAAGTACTCCAGCAGCGGTCACACCACTGTAAAATACAGAGGTAAATTACTTCTTTACTCATATTGGAGATTCTTCTACTTATGCATTGAAGGACTGCATTAGCCTTTTTGGCCACAGCATCACATCAGAAGCTCACGTTCAGCTGACTATTCACCATGACCCCTAAATCTTTTTCAGTCACTGCTTATAGGAAGAAGTTCTTTATCATGTAAGCATAGTCTGCATTCTTTGTTCCTAGATATATACATTTACATTTAGCCTTATTAAAACACATTGTTTGGCTGAGTCCAGCTTATCAAGCAATCCAGATTGCTTTGCATCAGCGACCTGCTCTCTTCATTGTTTACCACTCCCTCAATTATTGTGTCATCTGCAAACTTTCAGTGATGATTTTGTTTTCTTCCAGGTATTGATAAAAATGTTAAATAGCATAGGGCCAAGAACTGATTCTTGTGGGTCCCTATGAGAACCACACCTGTTCAATGATGATTCCCCATTTACAATTTTATGTTGAGACCTATCAGTCAGCCAGCTTTTAATCAATGTAATGTGTGCCATGTTAATTTTATAGTTCTACTCTTGAAACTTTCTGTGAATTCTGCCCACAGAATGGGACCCGTAAGGTGTTAATGTTTCTACCTTCATTATTGTTGTGCCAAAGCTGACAAAGGCTGAGTTTTGGGAAGATTGTTAAGGGTAAATGGGAGATTGCTGGGGATGAAACAGATATCTGGACAATAAGCTAGTTAGGCAGCTTGCTTAAACTTTAACAACCCCAAATTTTTATGAACTCCTTCAATAAAAGCCCGTCCTATAGTTCATAGAACTTCCTCAATTTTACACATTGAATTCAATGAGACTTCATTGGCATGGCAAGCTAAACAACTGTTGCTAAAGTGAAAGTAAAAATCTCTCTTGGCTATCCTTCAGAGAAGGATACATACAACCCAGACAGGATATCATTACACAGTGGTATGGTATAGGACCTTCCTTAGCATACCTGCACACACAGTCTCACGTATTGAACGTCTGGGGCCAGATTAGTATCTTCTGGAATCCCATTCATTTTAGTGGTGTGACAGCAGAGAAGAATCTGGTCTAAGGTCTTTGGAGTCCTTTTCTGCTATTAAAGCCCTAACACTGGGCAAGATAAAGATGAGTACGAGCTATCAACTCACATGCTTTAAGGCTTAGGCCAACAGCTAACTTCATGGGATTAGAAAAATTTCCTGCATATGCCTGTGATTACATCATTGTCCATGATGTGGAATGTACAACTTTCCTCTGATTCATCTGCTAATGATCGCTGTTTGAAACAGGCTATCGGACTACATGGGCTGTCCATCTGACCCAAGGTGGCAGATCCTATTTTCCTAGGCACATACAACACATTCAGAAGAGGACCTTGGAAATGAGAGAAAACAGATTTGGCATCCAAAACCCCTTCATCAACTTTTCAGGTGACTCCATGGTTGCTTTTTGATGATAGACTTGGTTGTGATTTGGGAGATTCAAAAGTTTAAAGTCATGCCTTTCGTTCTGTTCCTTTGGTACTACTTCCAGCTCTATAGATAAGACAATTAACAGCTCTCTACCTTAGTGTCCTTATCAGCAAAATGGAAATGAAGACTAATTCTTGTTGTGCAGTAGTTAATTGGGTTGTGCAATGGTTAATTAATCCTTAAATGTGCTTTGAGATCCTTGGATCCTATTTTGACTTTATTTATAGTGGGTTAAAAATATAGAACCAAAGGAATGTGTTTAGGAAATTTATTTCAATTAAAGGGACTTCAGTGTCCATTTTCAGGTTACTGAAATGCTGAAGAGACTGATATTTTGATATAACACAAATTCTGGCAGAGAGAGGGGTCAATAGATGCATGCCTGCTCTGCTCATTGAAAGCTCCCGTTTCCCCTCCACTCCTCTGTTTAGAGGACTTTTCCCCATTTCTATGGTTCATTCCCCAGTGACACGAAAATTACAATAAAAGGCAATGCTTTCACTTGTCTATGTTTATGACTGGTGCATCATTGGTTAATATTTTTGAGTTTTAATTAAAAAGTGCAAATGGGAATATTGGTTGCTAAGGATCTGGTTTTAATCCAAGAAATATTCCCATTAATAGGAATCCTAATTAAAGCATCCGTTAAAAGTCCATAACATTAACCTAATGGAGAGAATCTATAAGGGTTCAATTAGAATTTTTCCCTATGCAAAATTAACATTATTGACTTTAACAAATGTCTTAAATAATCATTGTTATTCATAGAAGGGTTGGAAAAATTAAAGCCAGATTCTAATTGTGATAGGTTTAGAGCCAGTGGAGAGCTCACCCTTGTTAGAAATGCATCAAAACTTATCCAAAATAAATTCTTCATTTAGTTGCATGATTCTTTGATTAGAAAATTAAATTTCTAGTTTCCCCATTAAAGTATAACCTTTGGCCACTCTTCAATGGTGCTGTATTTTCTACAGTGTATTCCTGGAGAACAAAGTACAGCAGCAACTGGCAAAGTTTCTGAAAATACTAGGAGGAGGGTTCCAAGGAACCAAAATCATTATTTTTGCATGGAGTGTTTCATACCAAACACAAACATCGGGGGGTCTTGACTGAACTCCGATGCCCTCCTGCAGTTCGTGGCTATGATATTTTACACATCTTTGGCTGACACAATATGTTGGATACGGAAGTTCTCACTTATTGAGAGGTTTGGACTGTACTTGTTAACAAAAATGAGCACATTTAAGTAAGCCCAATGAATTTAAACAGCTTCATCCCAGTTTGCTTCTGCAATCTACCTTTTATATGGTTTGCTTTCTATAGTCAGGACACACTTTGCACTATGCAGTTTGAAATCTAGAGGAAACCCAAGTCCCAAATTAATAGAAAACTAACCACAAATAAGAGTTCTCTGGCTGAATAGGTCTGCGGGAGTTGCAATTAATGAGACTTGGCAGTGGCTTTTGCCAGCAGGCTGCCGCTGAAATGTGTACGCATGCACACACAGTAGTAGAACTGTAAAAGAGATGTTCCATTAATCAAACTAGTTTTCTTTTACCCAATTCCAGTTTCAAGGCCATTCCCATGTTGGAAGGATTCCCACGGTAGGTTTAGGCTTCTTTATATAACAAATAACGTCATCTTTCAAGAAAAGCTTTTTTGAGTGGGATCCCTTCAACGGAAATCTCATATCCTCCCAATACCTCTATATCCCTTCTCCCAGCACCACCTCCTCCTCCCCCCATACTTGTGGGACAAAATCTTTCCTTACCTCCCTTTCTTGGATTCTTTTGCCCCCCCAAAAAGGCCAGATTTTTCAAAATTGGGTGCTTAAAGTTAAGTACCAAACTGTATATATTCATGCTTCTAAATCTGAAGGATGATTTTGCAGGAATTGAGCATCTACTTCAACGCACCTCTTAAAACTAAGGTCATGCATTTTTGTGCCTAACTTTACACATCCAAGTAAGAAAATTATGTTCAGTTT
Source organism: Gopherus flavomarginatus (assembly GCF_025201925.1). Lineage (NCBI taxonomy): Eukaryota > Metazoa > Chordata > Testudines > Testudinidae > Gopherus > Gopherus flavomarginatus. The sequence continues at coordinate 31,973,254 of NC_066630.1, forward strand.
GTAAGTGACTTCAGTAATTGCTATAGACCAGTCCTGATTCCACTGAGGTTAATGCTATCCCCACAGATTCCACTGGGAGCAATACTGAGCCCCTAACATTATGGGCTGCTGTCTCTATCTGACACCAGCCACCTCTGCAGAGATCAAAAGTCACAGGACAGGAGTTCCCCTAAGTGTGCAGTATATCTTGTGGGCCCCTTTTAGCAGAATTTCTGCCATACTGAACTTGGGGTTTCTAGGATCACAGCTGTGCACTCTTAGAGGGTTACAAAGCACCTTGAATCATTACTGACTATTAATTATACCCTCATTTAATATACTCCCTAAGGCCGGCCCTGCTATATAGTATGATCACTGCACTGTGCATCATCTAAAATTTCCAAGTGGGCTTCAGGAGTCATCCAACACAGTATAATGATGAAATATGGAAGTCATACAGCAGGGATAACTATGGCAAGGTGTATGTCCAAGAGAAATGCTCTTAACTGTTCTGCTGAATACAGACAGAAAAAAGCACGTTGGACCAGCAATGCCACTTGAGATACAGAGTAATGGAAAACACCCTTCAACTGGAAACTTTACCCCAGAGGTTTCCCAGTTTTTCATTCTGCCCCCTACTTGAGTAAGAGATGAAGACAAGACATTAGATGGGGAGGACTCTGAGTTACTACAGAGCAATTCTTTCCCAGGTGTCTGGCTGGTGGGTCTTGCTCACATACTCAGGGTCTCACTCAGGGGTCTCAAACTCAAATGACCAGGAGGGCCACATGAGGACTAGTGCATTGAACCGAGGGCTGCATCACTGACATCCACCCTCGCTTCCTTTGGCCCTGCCCCCACTCCACCCCTTCCATTAGGCTCTACCCCTGCCCCACCTCTTTCCACCTCTTCCTTGCCCCAATCCAACACCTTCCCCAAAGTCCCCACCCCAACACTGCCCCCAGGGGGTGCAGGTGGTCTGCAGCGTGCGGCGGGGGGCTCAGGGCAGGGTGTTGGTGGGTTGGGTGCAAGAGGGTGAGAGATGCAGCAGGTGGCTCAGGGCAGGGAGTGCAAGAGGGGTGCAGGATGCGGCAGACGGCTCAGGGCAGGGTGTTGGTGGATGGGGTGCAAGAGGGTGAGAGGTGCGGCAGGTGGCACAGGGCAGGGAGTTGGGGTGCAGGAGCGTGTGGGATGTGGCAGGGAGCTCAGGGCAGGGAGTTGGGGTGTGGGATGGGGCAGGGAGCTCGGGGCAGGGAGTTGGGGTGCAAGGTGTGGGCTCCAGCCCAGCACTGCTTACCTAGAGCGGCTCTGGGGTGGCAGCGCCATGCACCAGGAACCATGTCCCTGCAGCCCCTGAGGGAGAGGGGATCCTCAGGGTTCTGTGCATGCGCTGCTCTTGCCGCTCCTCTAGGTAATTCCCACGAAGGTCCCATTGGTCGCGGTTCCCTGTTCCCGGCCAATGGGAGCTGTGGGGTCGGTGCCTGGAAGGAGGCAATTCAGGAGCCTTTTGCCTCCCCGCCCCCCCCACCCCGCCCGAAGAGGCATGCTGCCAGCTGCTTCAGACAGCGGCGCAGGGCTCGCAACACCAAAGGGGGCAATCCCACGGGCAGAGAGAGGGGTGGGGTGGGGGAACACTAGGAGCTTGGCAGGCCATACACAAGAGTCCTGCGGGCCGCATGCGGGACCCCTGGTCTAACTGATCACCATATTTGGAGTCAGAAAGGAATTTCCCCCCTGGTCAGATTGGCAGAGACCCTGAGGGGTTTTTGCCTTCCTCTGCAGCATGGGGCACAGGTCACTTGCAGGTTTAAAGTAGTGTGAATAGTGAATTCTTTGCTATCTGAAGTCTTTAAACTATGATGTGAAGACGTCAGTAACTCAGCCAGAGGTTAGGAGTCTATTACAGGACTGGGTGGGTGAGGTTCAGTGTGCAGGAGGTCAGACTAGATGATCACAATGCTCCCTTCCGACCTTAAAGCCTATGACTCTAAGAGAAAGAGAGAGAGAGAGAGAGAGAGAGAGAGAGAGAGAGAGTGCCTCTGACTCACCTGACATGCATGATCCCCCATCACCACTCTACTGATTTCTATAAATATATCCAATCGCCGAACCCCAGGAAGTGATATACGGAGCACCGAGAACCCATGGGCCACAGTTTGCGAAATGCTAACTTACCCCAAACCTCTCCCTTTCCTGTATGCTCTCCCCAGCAGAATTGCTGAAACCCTAACCTCCAGGTATACTAGATGCTGCTATCATCTTCATTCAGCCACTTGAGCTGGAGGTCACTTCTAAACTTACACTGTGTACTTATGCTATTCCAATACCTGTCAGTAGTCCTACTATTCCTTGTGTGTGCAAAGATTAACTTTATATAATGCCAATCCTCCATTCTGCCTAACCCCCCCTCTTCCCTCTCCCCCTGGGTTTTCTCCTTTGCCCGTTCCTATTCATATATCTCTTCTCTTATTTTAGCACTGTTACCTCCACCCCTACATGTTATGTTTATGTAGTATTGTATGGTTTTGTATTGTCTGCTTTGGCAAGTTGTAAAATTGCGTAATACCCTAATTCTACTGGAAATCCCCTGAAGCATGTGGAATTTGGAAAACTAGACTTTTTTCCATCTTCTACCTTTTGTATTTTTTAATTTATTTTTCATAAAGAAACAGACAATCATCCGTCCACACAAAAGTAACAGAACTAAAACAGTCAGATAAAAACGCCCTTTAAAAATATTTCGATGTCATCTCTCTCCTATTGGAATATGAGAAACAAAAGTGTACTGTGTTTTCCTAAGTGCTGATACCAGAATCATTAATAGGCCAGACCCTCAGCTAATGCAAATCTGTGCAGCTGCAGCTCCATTGATCCAAAGCATTCTTGGTATCTACACATGTAGCAGTTCATATTTTTCCAAAAGTATTCAGTAAACAGACGTCAAAAAATCCAAATCAAGCCTTCTGAGGCTAAGGGTGGATTATAAATGAAATTGGGGCAGGGATGGGGGTTGTTAGTGGCCTTTAAAAGGTACATATTTCCCTCTAGTGTTCAGGGCTATAACTACTGTTGACTGCTAGCCTCCTTCTCCAAGGTGGCTAGTGGCACTTGAATTGCTTAAGAGAGCAGGAGGGAGCATTAAGGTCACAGTAGCTGTTGTAGCCTTTGTCTCATACTGAGCTGAGTAATTAGAGAGCACGGTCATGGGGCCTGATGCTTTCTGCTAACCCATCATTTAGCGTCATGCTGACAAATGTCCCGGAACAAAAGGTGTACTTTTTAAAAACAGGAATTAAACACGGAGATTAGCTTAGTGTATCTGTTATGTAGTATGTAATAATTGCTGTTACACGAGAACTGCCAGCACAGACTACCAATAAGTACCTTGTTTTCAGAGCTTCCTTGTAATAAAAGGGTCTTCTTCAGTTATATTACCCTCTAAAAATATACATCTCTCATTGCTACTGCATCCAAGTACTAGCCTAAAACCCATAGATGCAGCAGTTAGCTTGTAAGTAAAACATTTTAATACTTAAGAATCTGGATAGATGTGTATCAGGCACCCATTACTCTAATATCTGAATTCCTCCCAGGAAAAAACAATGCCAAAATGAGGTCTGAGAAGAAGAAAATATTTTTTTTCCTTTCTCCCTAGGAGATTGATTGTTTTTTCAGAGAGAGAGAGAGAGAGAGAGAGAGAGAGAGAGACAGACACACACACACACACACACACACACACACACACACACACACACACACACACACACACACAGAGAACATCTTTCTATTTTTTCTCGCTTAAGGAAAGGTTAGCCAAATGAAGACATATAAGCTTTTAAGAGAGTAATGATGATAACTTTCATATCCAAAATACTAATGGTTTATAGTTGTATAAGTCAGGGGTAGACAGCCTATGGCACATGTACCGAAGGCAGCACACGAGCTGATTTTCAGTTGCACTCACACTGCCCGGGTCATGGACACTGGTCTGGGGTGCTCTGCATTTTAATTTAATTTTAAATGAAGCTTCTTAAACATTTTAAAAACCTTATTTACTTTACATGCAACAATAGTTTAGTTATACATTATAGACTTACAGAAAGAGACCTTCTAAAAAGGTTAAAATGTATTACTGGCTCATGAAACCTTAAATTAGAATGAATAAATGAAGACTCGGCACCCTACTTCTGAAAGGTTGCCAACTCCTGGTATAAGTCATCAATGGACAATGTTATTAACAACAACGCACTTATGTTATTTATCATCCAGGAAGATTGTAATTTTAAAAATCATATAAGACACCACAGACCTAATTTCTATCACTGGGAGACCAGCTTAACTTTCTGCTATTTCATGTTGATAGGAGACTAGATTGTGGCTGCCTTTTCTTTTCAGTGGTACTTTTGGTCACCTGAAGAAAATCTCTCTTCTTTCAATAGTTATTAAAAATGCATCATTTTCTGTTTCGGTCAGAAATGCAGCAGACATTAAAGTCCAGCATTTTAAAAGATGTCCCAACAACTAACCCCTCTCCCACTGCAAACCAGCAAAGTTTCCATAAAGCGATGCATGTGACTGATATTAGAATAGGTGGGAATTCATGAGATAGCTACCCAGCTTGCAATCAAAACAGTAATATCTGAGTATCAGTAAAGAACTACATAGTGTAATTTATTTCCATTACAGTAGGGCCTAGCAGATCTAGTCAGGATGTCTAGTGAGTGCTGAACAGCCAGAGTACAATAGCAAGAGATGCAAAGGGATGATCATTTAGGTCCCAATCCAGCATATACAAAGTAAAGCTGTCAGATATCGAAAAAGCAACAAACTAAATTGTTATAGCATATTATTGCACCTAGCTGCCGTGTTCTGTGAAGCGCCATCTGATTTATGCAAATTATTCAAACAGCTAATTTGCATACATATACTTTTCATATAATCATAAGCTTCCACTTTACAAAAGTGTGGATTTATTGCTGTTGAAAGGTGTTGGTTGGACCGCTCTGGTATATGAAGCAGATATGTTTATCTACCAGGCAGCAAGAGGATAAGCTTCTCACAAATAACAATATGCCAGCCTACCTCAACCCACATCATGGGTAGACTTTAGGAGTAACAAAAATAATCTCTTTGGCCTAGAATCCCTTTATGTATTCCATGGAGTTTTCCCTTTTCTTCTGTGTCCTCTCATGTGAGATTTTATCTAGGCTGCTTGCAGGCATGACTGGGCAGCCAAAGGCATGAATGTTGCATGACATACATGAAAGTTGGCAAGTCTGACATTGTCTGAACACACTGGGCCAAACTGTGCCCTTATTTGCCCCCTACACAACTCCACAAAGTCAGAGAGAATGCATGGATGTAAGAACAGAATCTGGCAACAGTCTTTGCCTTTGTGCTGAGATATAGGGGAACTGGAGGGTAGGCTATGGATGATGGTATTTTTTACTCATTTAGGGGCCACTCTTCCTCCTGCTGAAGTTAATGAGAATTTTGCCATTGACTTCAGTAGGAGCCAGTGCAGGTCCCTAGTCAATGAAGCTGAATTATGGCAGTTTGAATGTTTCTGAACCACTGAAAATCTAGAGTCTGATCCTTTTAGTAGAAAGGAGTCTGTTCTAATCAATACCTGATAAGGAAATGACTGTGCTGAAAATAAATTTCCTGTGGTCTGCATTATACAAATTCTTAATGTATAATTAAATCCTCTTAGTGTTGTCAGTGAATAGATGTATCCTGTGTATAGCACCAAATGGTCCAATTTTAACACATCCTAAAAGGTATAGATTAATCAGCTTGTATTTAAGGGCCAAATTCTTTAGTCTTTACATGTAAATGGGAGCTTCACTTAGAAGTGTTTCAGTTTTGCAATTTAATGGTACTGTGTTTTGCCATCAAATTGACTTCATTACTACTATCAGTCCAACTGCACAGACCTCAGCAGGAGAGAAAAAGAATGACTAATATATGTTAGGAACCTCTGTGTTCCTTGTGCACATAGAACTCCCACTGAAATTAATGGGAGTTCTGGGAGCCTGAAAATGGCAGACTAGGGTCTTTACAAACAAGCAAGTAATATAGGCTTTCATGGGCCCCAAAGTCATCCCTAGGGTACCTTTATAATGGAGTTAAACCTGGGATGGATTTGGCCCCATGAGTCTAGTGATGTGGAGCTTGCTATGAGCTCATATTCTTATCTCTTGCATACAATATGGAACACAAACAAATAATGATGGCTATGTTGAGGGAAGTAGAGGTTTCAGCAGCAACTGGGGGAAAACAAGGAAATCGGATTTTAAACTAAAGAACACGTTGGTTTTACCCAAGGATTTTAACAATACATAGATCGGGAACCATGTAACATATCATCTAGTTCCTCTATCTACCTTAAACTCTTGGTGGTGTGCTTTAAAAGTACTCATGCTGTCAGCTGATCTTCCTTACTTACCATAATAATTAATGTACAAGCAGTGCTCTGAGGGATTGGCTCCAAAGCCACAGAGGGGAAGAAGAAAGAATGCATTTGAAGAGGATTCCTCCCCCCTCCACACCCATCCCCAAATAAATAAAGATGTATTTGGAAGCAGTATCAAGTGTCTAAAACTGAATTTAATAACCACATTTTGACAGAGCTTTTGTTTTCTTTTGAATTATGCAGCATTATCTGGAAAAGTAGCATCTTTACTTTACTAATGAGAGAATTGGCATGGGAGGAGGAGAGGTTGAAAGTATGCTTTTCATCCAGAGAATTTAATGGATTTGCACTGAGTTGTTAGAGAATCATAGCCCCCATTCTCAAAAACTACAGCACGGAACAAAAAAGATATAAACACCATTCACTCATTTCTCTCTACCAGTCTGAAGTACCTTTCATACAAGGGGGCTTTCAGTCATTTCCACTTGAGCCAGTCCTATTGGACCAACTGAAGCACAAATGATTCAGTGTGTCCCCGCTAGTCATGATGAATTGGTTTAAGTTTTGGCCCTATTTACATTGGCATTGGTCTGTTCCAATTACCTCTGGGTACTACCTCACAGTTCTCTAGAGACCTATCCCATTATTCTGATAATTTTTTGGCTTTGCTCACCAGGACCTCTCTCATATCATCTTCCCCTGCCTCATGCTCTGTCTGACTTCTTCACCCAGTGAACCACAGCTCATTTTGCAGGTTCAGCTCCTGGTCTGACTAACCATTTAGGGTTCATTAGACAGAAACCTACAACTGGTTACTTAACTATTTTTGCTGTGAACCTTAAAAAGGGGGAAAGTAATGACTTTAGTGGAAGCTTGACACAGGAGATTCAAGGAATTTCCTTACACACAGTTACACTAGTTCTTGCACACCCTGACTGCAGGGAAGGTGCCCACCTTCTCCTCCTACAGAGTCAGGTGAACTGGATCGACAGAGGGAATAAACATCACTCAGCCCTACAAAATTCTCTAATGTAGATAAGGTCTTGGATTTGATAGACTAGTATTAGATGATAGACTACTAATTAGAGTTAAAAAACAGTTCAAGTTGTTAGTGCCTTTCTTCACACTCTTCCTGTTACCCAGGCTTCACCTCTCTCTCTCAGCCATCTCTGACCCTGCAATGAGGATCTCAGCCAAGCCATCAGGCTCCTGCAAGTTTTGCAGTCTCTGCTCTCAAGCCTCCTTGCTTGCATAGAACTCTGTTAACCTCAGTAGGGCTCTGCATGAGCGTAAAGGCTATAGTACATTCATTCTGAAATTTTTCTGGTGATGAGCAGGACAGGTTGCCATAAAGAACAGCCCATTTCTGGTACAGTGAGCTAATTACTTGGCTTCCATAAAATAAAGAAACAAAAGGTAATTACATGGTTGCATATATTGCTGCTAACATGTTACCTCTTATCCTGATAACACTATAGATAATTAGCTGATGTTAATAAACTGGAATTTTTTTCCTTACACATCTTTATGCCTTGCTATAAAAGGTAGAAAGAAGTTCCATGATGAATAAATACTCTAGAAAGTTTATAAAAGATGCAACAGCTCAAGAGGCAAAGGGACACAAGAGCTTTATCTGGCCAAGAGATCAAGTACCACCAACAAATGGTCTGTGATCGAAAACCTGATTAAATTTTTTCAAAGAAATCATTATTGGTGAGAAACTCATTGAAAGGCCTCCCTCCTGCCTGAGCTTTGCCAAAAAGAGAAGACTTCAAAGCCTTAAGGGGTGAGCTAATGTTTTCACACTTAAAACTGAAAAGGGGCAATCCTCATGTTTGTGTTTGTTCAGGATGCACTTCTTAAATGTTGCCCCCCATGCTCTAAATCTGCTAAGTTGAAAATCTAAACCTTGAATATATAATGTACTTTATTTGGGGTGCATGGTGCTATTCTTCCACGCTGTGTGTGTCTCTATTCATGCACTATCCTTCTTTATACTTCACACAGATATATAGTAAACGTATGGTTAGCCACTTAAAATTCTCTGGGTTATTAAAACGTGAGTAGAGTTTTTTCTCTCTCCTGGATTTCATCTGGAACTACTATCTAATTAATAACCAGAACCCAGCAGGAATATGAAGGGAAAAAAAACTTTTGTTGTTCCTTGAATAAATCTGCGTAATTTAAACCGTAATCATGGGGATTTCATCAAAAGTAACTGGGTTCTTTCAAATCCCATTTCACTGACAAAAACAACTCTGTAGTGCAATTTCTAAGGCAAGATCTCTCTCTACACTTTCATATTAAAAAAAAATCTAATGATGATGGTGAAAAAGTATTTTAAACTATCTGGATGATTAAAACACAGCACAGTCTCTTATATCTTATACTAGTGCATATACTGTACTGTACAGGATCAGTTCATACAAACCTTTCCTTCTCTCAAAGACACATTGTCTTATCAGTAGAGAGCTCAGCTAAGGTGCAATTGGAGTATAATGCAAGTCCATTTCTCACAAGCTTAGAGCTTAAGCACTTTGTTATTGGTTATTAGGGCTGGACTCCTAGAGATAAACCTACAACTACTGTATACCAGCAAAGGGCAAATAAGCAAAATCCCTGACAGAAGTCTGTTGTAAAATGATGAATAAGCCTCCTAAATTGCCATAAGGCTCTAGTCACAATGGAATTGTATTTGTCAGACATGCATTGTAACCCTAAGGTTATCGTAGTGGGCCAGCAGATACAGGAAAAGTGCTTAACACTATCACCCCCTAATCATATCTCCTACAGGCTAAAAACTCTGCAGGGAGCATTACCACTTAAAGAGGTGGTAGTGTTTCTATGGACTGAATGTAGACAGTATTTGGTGAAGGGAAAAAAAAAAGCCTATAGAAAAGACTGATTTTTCACACACACACACACACACACACACACACACACACACACACACACACACACACACACACACACACACACACACACACACACACACACACACACAGCTCACAAGTGTGTTCTGAATTGAGATATAAAAAAATCCTTGGAAATCGTATCCCCAAGGCTGGAGTTCTAAATAATAAAATAGTGTAGATTACTACTTTATTAGTTTTTTAAAAAGCTTATGAAAAATTATCTTTTGCCTGTGGGAAGACATTTTATCTGAAATTATAGCAATTCCAACAGTTCTAAGATATCAAATTTAGAAACTAAATAGGAAATAGAGCATGTTATATTCTACCCTTGCAAATTAAATTCCCACATTTTACTGCCTATAAAATAAGACATTTCATTGTATCTTTCTCAAGCCTTCCTCTTGACTAACGCTTATCAAGAGACATGACGAAGTTGTGTTATAAATGCTATATAAATTATTAGAACTGGTCAAAACATTTTCAATGAAACTTTTTTCTGTTGAAAAATGCCATTTTGTGGAAATATCCTCAGGTCCAAATTCCTGCCCTGCCTGATTCATAGCATGGCCTTGTGCAGTGATGACTGTGTTGACATATTGCAAAGTCTCACAACTTCCAATATACAGCCAACTGCTTGTAGTCCTGGCCAGGAGTCTCTGCTCTGCCAGCACTGCAGCCTCCCCAGTGCACCTTGCACCTGCAGGGAGCACTCTGCAGCTCTACTGTCATGGCCCTGCTCCCTCACTCACTACCCAGGAGTGTGGGAACTGTCCCTAGGCAGGAACTGTTCACCAGTGAGAAGGCCTCCCCTGTAGCTGGGGACTTGTCCTCCTCCTTGCATTCCTGGCTGGCAGTCTCTGGTTTGCTGGGTCAGGATGACTATAGACTCCCTTGCACTTTGTGCCCTGGTGTTTTGGGACCCTCAGCACTACAGGAAGCTCCCTCAAGTCCTGCTGTGACAGTGCTGGTAGGATGCCTCCTGGAGCCTTGCTACCAGAACTGGCCTTAACTGCATCAATCTTGTCATGGTCTCATGGTGACTCCTGAGCATGGTAAGTTGCCAAAGTAACAAACCAGTTTCCCGAGGCACTATAACCTATACCATGATTGGAGCCTCACCTGCCGCACTACATTTTCCAGCATTGAGTTTCACTGTAGAGATGGAGAGAGAGAGAGATTATTGTGACACATTTAAATCAAATCACTCTTGTGGATTTTTCTTATGTATTTAATATATACATGCTCAACTGTCCTTAAAAATCTGTGTCTATGCCAAAAATTTAGCATTTGGGAATGAGTTTCTGAATTCTTTGGTTATTTACCCAGGCTGATACACTGCCACTGGACTTGAGCCTGGGTCTCCCACAAGTAAGCACCCTAACCACCATGCTAGAGAGACTCTCTCTCTCTCTGTCTCACCCAATTAATATTTATTTATACCAAGAACAACAGCTCCAACAAGAGAGACTGAGATATACTGCATGCTTTCGCTTTTTCCCTCTTTGCACAAACATTTGAAAGATCTTTTTTTTTTGTTCTGCATTGGTCTGAGCACCCAAACCATCGAACATCCAGTGAACTGCTGCCCTCTAAGATTTTTCTCTGAAGGGACAGTCTTGATTCATTTCATATCACTGGGAGCTATACAGTGGATGTCAAATTGGACATCAACCTTTAATGTTGCTTTTCAAGTTGCCATATGAAAGAAGAAGAAGAGCAGAAATGAAAACAAAGTTTGAAAACGCAACTTTTTTTGTGAAATGCAATTGTCATTTTCCAGCCAGCCCTACATATTATGTGCCTATTAGATAACAGAAAGGTATGTTGTTCATAATAACCTTGTAATAAAAGATTTCATTTTTTTCTTAGTTTTATTTAAAACTGGGTTTTATAGGATAATTATAGATACACCTACAAAGTGTTCAAAGATTTTCGACAATGGAGCAGCTAACCTTGGGCCTACAAGTCCTTCTTTAGGAATCTGAATAAGGGGCCTCATTTTCAAAGGCTGAGCACCCAGCACCTCTCATTGATTTCAAAGACTGAAGAGCCTAAGATCAGGCACCCATTTTTGAAGATCTTGGCCATAGGTTTCATACAGGAAAGAACAAATGCACCTAGTGAATTATACTTAAGATAGTAGATAGATGGGGCAATATTGTTATGCTAATAGGTTCACAAGTAATTGGTGTAGCTGCATGAGTATTTAGAGCACAATTATTATATATGTATAAATAGGCAGGTGTTAAAATCTTTATATTATATTCACCCTGTGTTCTTTATAACAGTTTATAAAGTGTTTTGGGATTTTATTTATGAGGCAAGAGATCATTTGAACTTTCTGTTAAAGCATCAGCAAATTTCCAGATAGGCAGCAAGACACAGTAAGCCACGTGTGAGGGCATATTTAGGACCCCAATATTTGGACAGCCCTCCTTAAATTCTCCCCACGCTCTACCCCATCACTAGTTCACTCATTTAGACAGGTGGTACTTTGTGTTAGCAATCAATATCAGCTCAAGCCAGTAGGAGGCATTCCATCTCTTCTATTCCAATTTTATAAAAAACTGGAACTTTGACTAACCAAATACATTTGCCTGGGACTTTCTTCTATTAAGTGGAGGCATAGGAGAAAACACAGCTTTATATTTACCTCTTCTCCTTTTCAGGATAAGGTTGGAACCCCATTTTTAATAATCATGAGACTAAATTAAAGCACCATTAAAATATTGGTGTTCTCCTATCACCACAGAGATCAAAAATCTATTTGGGTGCTAACATAGGCAGAAAGAAGTGATTTCCCACACTGGGGTAGTCAGAACCTCCCCTCATCAAGCCATAAAGAATGAGAGAGTGGTCATAGCTCTCTTAAGAGTCATGATGACTTGTGTCCTAGTTTCAAAACTGTGCCTATAATAGCTGAATCCTCCTGAGCACTGTACTTCTCACCCCCTCCACATACTCTATACCTAACTAAAGCATTCACAGCTGCAAGAAGCACACCACTATTTCCCTGAACTAATTGATTGGCAATTTCATTCACATCCTCAATCCTTTTGCTCTGACTCAGTGCTCATAGCTCTACTGCTTTGGTAGAAGTGGCTGTAGTTATCAGTATGTCTCTATTCTTACTTTGCTGCAGAGATTCTCCCATGGTTCCCCTGACTCGTATAATTCCATCATCTGAAACACCTTCAGTGGCATCTAGTGTATAAAATCTGTGGGATACTTGCTATTTCTCTCTCTCCTAACGGGCAACTCAATTTCTTTTGCCACCTGTCTTTTAAGACAGCAAGAATCTGCTTTTGTTAGAGCCCTCCTGTAATGCCTTTTAGGAAAGTGAAACATTTGAGTTCTTCAGGCTTTTCAAGCCAACAACTTACTTTCTTTGTTTGTCGGATTTACGGTGAGAAAGAACTTACTGCAGTTTACACAATTCCTATTCCTGCTCTTAGTTTCACTGGGAAAGTCATTGTATAAGGTGACAGCATCAGCCTGTCCTGTGATAAAGATGGATATATTGCTATATCAATCTATACATACACATATAAATATAAAATTATACAAAAGGACATAAGTAGCAGTAATGAGATGGAATTAAGCAAAGGGAAAGTTAGACTGTATATGAGGAAAAAAATCTTCTCAAGTGAAATGGCAGAAACTCTATTGCTTAACTGGTCCATACAAACCAATAAACAATCTCAATAGGGAATAACTTTTCATTGGCAGAAAGAGGGACAAGCCAACCTATTAGGTCTTTCCCCTAGCTAACTGCTAGGATTGTATGAGTTAAAACATGGCTTAATTTTACTCTCTCACACACACACACACACACACACACCTCATCAAAATATAAAGCAATATGATTGCATTACAATCTGAAATACATGTTTCTCCCAGACAAGAGTAGGTAAGCCTCCCTCACAAGCTGATGTTCCCTTCATATTTATAAATGGCCATTTAGCCAGGACTGATTCAAGAAATGAGGCCCTTTGGATGCTCTAAGTTGTGATACTGAAGCATGGGCAGTAATCATTACAGTAGCTCTGGAGGGCAGTGTGCTCTGGATACCACAGAGCTAAAAGTTTGTAAATGTCTGTTCAGCCCTGATTTTAACAAATCCTTCTCCCAAATACTATGATCAACAACAGTTCTTGTACTGGTATTTGAATCACATGCACCATACTGTAACAAGCCACATATATTTCCTATAATTATCTTTGAAATATGAAGCACTATTTAATGTAAGCCTTTAGTGTTCCAGTATGTACAGAGTATTGCTCTGCTGTTGCTACTTAAATGCATTCCCTCAACCTATCATAGGCATCTTAATCCAGCTATAGTGCAGTCTAAATGGTCATTTAATGATCCCATGGCATTTTTTACAAAATCTCAGTGTCATAACCATATTTTGGATTAAATCCCAGCAATCCTTCTTACTGGTGCCAGGGAAAAAATAATTTCTGTAGGGTTATTGACACTGAATAATTGATCAGTCCCACCCCAGAGATGGCTGCATTTCAGTGGTGGATGAACCTTTCTCAAAATGTCCAGCAATGCTGGTTAATCTATAGCATGATGATGGCTGGCCACCTTGCTGGAAGAATCATTATTCCACATTAAAAGTGAAGGAAGTTCAAGAGGTATTAAAAAACAGGAAACTGGCTGGCTGAGAATGTAGGGTAAGCATTTCTCATGTACATGATGAGATCACTGCAAAGAAAAGTAGTGGTATCTCCATTTATTTACTGTTGTGGTAAGAAAGCTGAGTATGGAAATGTGACATACATATACTCAACAGATCTGCCTCCCTGGATTGATCCTCATGTGCAATCCTTATTGAAGTCAATGGATGTTCTGTGCATATTGGGCTTGCAGGAGTAGAACTGTGTGGGTATTCAGAGTTCATATGCAATTACATTTTTTGGAGGTTGGGGGAGGAAGAACTTATACTACTGAAGCATCAGCATCCGTCCCACCCACCAGGCACCAGACCACCATGCTTCAAATCTCTCCCTACCACCACCCTGAACACACACAGTTCCAATAGAACAATTTCACCCTCAAACCTCCATCAACATTGACTCAAGCAGATGGGCTGTGCAATGTGCCTGGAAAACAAACAGATTTAGGTGACTTGGCACTACTGTGTCTAGGGGTTGGGGGACAGAGAGAGGAGATAGAATTTCAAAGGAAAAGGGACCTACCTGGGTAGTGCTTTGCCAGCAGCCTTGTAGGGCGGGGGGTCTTTGTCAAGTGCTCCCACTGATCTCCCATTTGGAAGCTTATCATATGCTCAGAGTTGCTGTACTGGGTAGGCAGGTCTGAGGACTTCAGGGTGTTGGTTATGCGACCTCTAAACACCCCTTGGTACAGATAGTAAGAGCAGATCCTGAATCACAAGTCAAATGTGCTCATGGCATACAGCTTATCAAGAGGATTAATATACTATTAGCTCCTCAGAGTCGCCAAACCAAGGGAGAATGAGCTAGTCAGCTGTGCAGAGGGCAAAGTCTTGAGCCACAGTTAGGAGGCTCTGTCGTGTTGCCTTGGCAATCAGTCAGTATGTGCTTTCTGTTATTCTGATAGGGGTCACGGGCTGAACACCTAGCCTAGGCCCCAGAAGTCCTTGGGTAGGCACCTAAATATGTGGCCTGATTTTAATCTTATTCTACAGGTACTTTAGGTACCTGTAAGGCCCCCATTACCATAGAATCTCACAATCATTTTAGAACATTAGAACTATCAGAACATTCCTGTGAGGTAGGAAAATTATCCCCATTTTTATAGCTGGGACACCGGGGCACGGAGAGGCTAAGTAACCTGAAGTCACAAGTGAAAGTGTGAAGCCATGTAAGGAGGAGAAAATTGAACCCAGGTCACTCATGAATCACAAGCTAGCATCCTAGCCATTGGGCCAGCCTTCCTCTCTTACTCACTCCTCCTGATTGCCAGAAAGGCTATCAGTTACACAGGGTTTTTGCTGAATGTGGGAATATTCCATTTAGCCACATTACTCACCATGGCTATTTCCATAGTTTTCTTTCCCTCTGCACAGCACAGTGGGGGTAGAGAAGCAGAGCAACTAAAAATGTCACCTCTGCCTTGCCCTTTAAGAAGAGGTATGCCAAAGGGCGGGGGTTATTGTTTTTAGAAAGCTTTGCCTCATCAAATATTCAAAAGGAAAAACAAGATTGATGTTGGTCAGTTGCTCACAGTTCATGTTATTCCACTGCTTGCCAAAAAAAATTGCTAGGATGATTTTCCAAGTCCCTTTTCTAAAAATAAAGAGTAAAAAGGCAAAAAAGTCTAAAACTCTAAGCTGGAAATTATTACTATGTATTTACCATGCTGAAAAATAACTTTTCAAAATTCTAAATACCACAATCAAACTCTTGGTGCACTTTTAGAAACGGGAAAAAAATAAGCTTAAATCCCAAATATAGTATAGAAGTAAAGATCAAGCCTACTCAGTAACAAAAAGGTTTCAAGTGTGTTTCTGTCACCAAGTAATTGTTTTGAGAGTGAAATCTGCTAATATAATGATGGTAAAGTGACTATTTGAATATTTCAGTGTGTCTGACAGCATTTGGGGGAATCCTCACACGAACAGAAAAGACAGCAGGAAAAAAGATACTGAGGAACGTCTTGTTAGGAGATGAGATCAGCAGAAGAGAGAAATAACTGGTGTGAAGACTTGACTTCAAAATATACTGAAATGACCTCACTCACCTTATAAATTTGTCTGAATATTAAAATATGAATGTTTTGGAGAATCTCAATCTACTTTCTCCATATTGGCTCTGGCTTGCAATAGCAAAGTGAAGCTATTGTTGTGCTCTCAACTAAATCTATTTATACACCAACAATGAGTAGTTTTCTGTGCTGATGTCCTTTCAGCTACTCAAAATAAATCTGCCTTTCTGGGTGAGGTATGTTAGCAACCATTACAGTGATAACTCCAAAAATAAAAACTGTATATTAAAAGCAAGATTCTGCTCCCAATTACATACAAGTGCCAGTGACTTACTGAAGTCACGTTGGAATTGCATGAACATAAATGACATCAGAATCTGGCTCCATATCTTTTAAATTAATGTTTTCACTGCTGACAAAATATGGAATGTTGACAGTCCAAAATGTAGAATGAAGTATCTTGAATTGTACGTGAAGGACTTCATTTCAGCAGCTTGCAAGAGTATTGCCAGCCAGGCATATTAAGACATAGCTATGCTTGAGTCCTTCCCCACCCAGGAAAAGATAATGAAATTATGCTATCAAGGCTCAAGACAGAAGTAGACCTTTTTCTTCTTGAATTTGTCTACGAGATTTCTCTCCTTCCCCAAAAGAACATATCCAGAATGGTTATGGTAACAACTTAGAATTTGTTGGATCTATTGAAAAGTGGGGAAAAAATCAACTTAATGGAGCCCTTCAATAGAATTACAGATAGAGAAATGTGAATGTCTGAATCTACAGGGATCAACTCATATTGGCATCTCATAGCTTGGTCTGTCTTTTAAGGTAAATTATGTGCTCCTGTTTTGCAGTTACGTAGGGCCTAATTTAGGGTCCACTTAAATTGACAGGATTCTTTGGCTTGACTCCAGTGGATTTTGTATCAAGCCCTTAAATGAATTCTATTACTTACTATCTTTCTGGCCAAAGAGAATGTGCTGATGCTGTTTAAATAAAATAGAATGTTGACTTTACCATCAGTTGAAAAAGTACTTTGGTGGGCTGTGTTCATGTGATTCGGTCCTCATGAGTGACCTTTGCACAATATAAGGTAATAAAGATGAAGTATCATCTGTTTATAAACATCTGAAAAATATGAACAGGTGCAGATCCTGAAAAGAATTTCCCAGGAATCTTATGGATAGGGATAAACAAACCATGGGGTGTATTTTGTGAAGGAGTTCATAAGGTTTTCAAATCAGCTGCATGAACAAAATCTCATATTGTGTGGCTCATCTAGATACTAGTAAAGCACAACAGAATGGACCTCAGGTCTCAGATGTTTGCTCATTGTCCAGGAAAGGGACACTTATTGCATGTGTGTCCAATAGTAAATTCCTTGTCTCACAATTTTATCCAAACATGTTATTTAATCTAGTCATATTTCTTAATCTGTAGTTCTACAGAAGGGCACCAAAAAAAGTGCTTTGCCCATCCTAGGGGCAATCAGTGGGTCTTCCTGTGTTGACAACTAAGGTAATCAGGAATAACTGGAAACACCTCTCAGGTCTAATTTTCAGCTTGGTTGACTACAGAGGGAGAAAGACAGCAGTTAAAATAAGGAGTCGGGTGACCAGATGTACTGATTTTATAGGGACAGTCACAATATTTGGGGCTTTTTCCTTCTATAGGCTCCTATTACCCCTCAGTCCCTGTCCCGATTTTTCCCAATTGCTATCTGGTCAGCCTAAGGAGGAGGGTATGGTAGTGAACAGCTGCCCCTCATCTGCTTTAAGCAGAGGGGAGCTTCTGTACACTCTGGTTTGAATTAGTGCATGTGTATGCTCCCCTTGGCTGCAGTGGTGAGAGCTCCCCCTGCTGGTTCAATCTACTTTTCACCACTAAGGACGTAGTACCATGTTCTTTACGTTGTTCCTGCAATTTTGAAATATAGCTTTGATGAACCTCCTACCAGCTTAGGGCCTGATCATGCTCCATTATCAGCACACAGAGATCCTCCTTGCACAGAAATTATCCTTCCCTTGCAGAAAAGTGTGTGTTTGTGTGTGGCGGGGGGAGAAGGAATGTTGAGGGATTCAGCTCCATGGAACTGTCCCCCTTCCCAGGAAGTGATCTGCATGGGCTGAGAATAGGCCTGTACTGAGTGGAGGTAGAACTAAGGGGGAGGAACTCTTTCCCTCAACAGCCCTGCACAGATTTATTGAGAAAAGTAATGGACTATATTATCTCTTTTGTGAAGCCCCTGCCTCCTTTTAGAGGAAGTTCCTAAAGTCCCGCTACCAGGAAGAGGATAGGAACAATGGGAGTGGGGAGGGATTACCACAAGGGGATTCTTTCTTGGTTTTCATCACTCTTCTGTGTAGGTTCTTAGGTCATGCTTATCACTGTGAGCACCCTTAGACCTCTTCCTGTAGGTTTTACTGTGTACAAGGATGAGATCCAGCCCACTGACTGGTATAATGGAGATCAAGACTTGGTCATCGGCTTCCATGGCTGATGCACCACTTGACTAATAAATTGATTTAAAAAGATGCAAGAAGAACAGCTCTTAGTCCACAGTTTCCACTCTCTTGGCAAGCTAACCATTGCCCTAAGTCCATTGTTGTCTGAATTACTTTCCAAGCCTCTAACACAATTCTAATTTACTATGTCCATGTCTTTAAAAAGAAAAATTGTTATGATGATGGCTAAAGAAAGCTGAATTCCCGGGGGGAGCATCACATGCTCACATCAGGAAACTGACCACCTTCGTTAAAAGTTAAATGTTTGACATGAACTCGAGTCATAGAAAAATATGATTCAGTCTTTCAGCGACTAGTGTTTATGAAAGCTTGAAAGAGCTGAAAGCCCAGTATGATTTATATCCTGGGAATTGGTATGCAACTTTAAACATGTTCTTTTTTCAAGTTCGTCTTGTCATCCGTAGATAAATATAGATTAGGACAAACCAAAATAAATGGGTGGGTAATAAAATCCACAAAACTAACCATAATGGAAGAGTTTGTCCCTCTATTCAACAGCAAAAACAGCATCTTACTTGGTTTAAATAGCTAGTTGGGGTAAAATAAGTATTATTGGAGAGGAACGTTTAGCCAGTATGATACAAACAAGTCAAAAAATAGCCAGAGTACAACCACATTAAATAAAATGTTGACCAGATTTAAATATAATTGGTCACCCACCTATGTTTTTGGATTCTTATTATTATAGCTTAGGAGGCTTTGTAATATACCTTTGGAGAAAGTCAAGCTATTTCCCTGGGTTTCTAACCTTTGCACTTCAGTAAGATGATCCTCTGAGAATGTTGCTGTATATGACTAAAAAAATAGAGCCATTTTATTCATAGAGGTGCACCAGCAACCACCACTTCCCAGAAGAAACTTACAGTTCACCACTACCCGTGTCTCCAGCTTTGTTTGCTCATGTATTTTGAGAGAAATATGAGGGTGAGGCTATCTTTTATATGTTGAACCATAATGAGCAATTCTATTTTCAGTATCTAAAACAGAACTCAAATATTTATTTATGCCTTGTCACTGGGGAAGATTGACCATACAACATGCCATTATATTTCCAGTTATACTATTAATATGACTAAATCTAATTATTACAGTATTTATACCTTGAGCTGCTGAATACATTTCCTCCTCAGTACAATGTTATATAGGACAATAGATTAGAAGATAGTTCATTTTTATATGGGAAATGTCCTTCCAGCATCCCTCCACCCCAATTTTCTCCTCTTTAGTCCCTTTCATCCATAGTAACCTCTCCACACACATTGTGACCCTCTCTCTGACCAAGGCAGGCTAGGCTTGGATTCCTCCTGATCCCAACAACATTGCCCTTAGCAGAGTGAAAAGCAAAACTAAAAGCACTCTCATCTCCAGGAGTGGGCAGATTCACTCCACGGTATTCCAGAGAGCTTGGAACAAGATAAGGACTTGAACTTGGTTCCACAAGGTGGCACTGAAGTACTCTGCCATTCAATGTCTACCAGGCTGGGTATGTTCCAAGAACTAGGATTACCATATATAACCCATTCTCACACATTGTGGAATTTTCTACTGCAAGCCTTGCAACGCATCTGGGTAGTTGAAGAGACATCCTATGAAACTTTACAAAGAACAGGAATCCTTAATCGTTGGCACAGAACATAAATTATAAGATAGAGACAAAGAATGTCTCTGTCTCTCACACGCACTCACACACACATTTAGTTCAATATCGCTCTTTTAAAAAATTATAATTGCACATTTGAAGAAAGGATTCTGTTAACTTTCTCCTGCCCCTAATCTCTGCCTATTAGTTTGTCTCTCCCTAGATTGGGAGATCTTCAGGTAGTTATCTTTTCTTTAATGTTTAGAAAAAGCTTACCAAATCACAAGCAATGCCGTAACACTGTACTAAATCATAGCATCCCATTTTAACATTGTGGATTTGAAAGCTCAAATCAAACCCTGACTTTTATTTGCTTTTTCATTCATTCATCATCTCCTAAACTCAACCAATTCAGTGCTTAAATTTAGAAAATGCTTGAAAAGTCTCCACTTTAAGTTACTTCCAAAGAGACTAGGCACGTATTTGTCTTTGGAGGTAGCAGAGAAACGGATGAATAGTTGCTACAACTAGTTTGACCTGCTGTAGATGTTATAGGTCTTTGGTTGGAACATTCACTGACAAAATATTTTTACTGACAAGAAAAGATTTCAGAAAGGAAGGAAATTGATTATGGGCTATTCTAATTACTCAGCTGTTCAATGCAATAGCAGTTCAGTTACGCCATGGGGCCGGGTGGGAGAACACGCTCCAGAATACAGAACTGCTATCTCGTTAATTTTGTTGAACAACCAGTCACAGACAATCCTTAATGCAGTCCTAGGAAATGAGCCAAATGTGATAAATGAAGTTGATCTTGGGGAGCGTCTCAGAAGCATCGATTAGTGATATGCAAACTGCATAAGATTAGATGGTTTGCTTTGGTTTGGAAAACTCTTTCTCCAGCTTCACCATGAAGTTTGGGGAATTACACAAACCTTTTGACTCTTTTCCTTTGGTGCCCATTCTCTACATCCCGTTCTTTCCAAACCAACCTTGTCCTGCTCTCTCTCTAGGCCCATTCTTTACTTTTCCTGATCTAACTTGAAATGGCTCCCTTCAATCCCACTTCCCAGTTCTAAGGAGGTCCTTTAGTTTTGTGACGCTAAATTGAAGAAGGGTGTCAAGATTTGTATTTTTTCTGATGTGCTCTTACAGGCTGCTCTATAGTCAAACGTCATATAGCATGTGCCATAGCTCGATCCCAATTGCTAAAGAATATATCACCCTCCCCTTGCACTTATTAGAGAGATGCTACAGTCTCCAGCTGTCTGAAGACAACACACAAGTTAGCTTGGTTGGGAGACTATTGTAGGGCCAGGAATGGAGAATATCTATTTTGATCTAAAAATGAGTTCAACTACAGTTCAACTGGAGATATGGTGATGGTCTGTTCTTTAACCTATTTCAGCGATTTGTAGTAGCTGAACCCCTTGATGGCTAGATTTGAAATTCTCAAGACAGTTTATAGTAGAGGAAGCCACACAATCTTTGACTTTAAGAAAGCACACTTGAAAGGAACATGAGTTTCCTTAGAAAAGTTGCTTGAAATGCTATAAAGTGCAGAGTCTCACTATTAAACATAAAAGTCAAGGTGATGCTAAGTCAATTTACAATGAGTCTTCCGTTTGCAGTTGTTTTAAATAATGAGCTTGTAAATCATTAATAATCAGATGAAAACATTTAAAGCATTTACATGAAATATTTACATTTATAACAATGAGTTTGAAGTGCATTATCACCAGAGGAGAGAAAATGGTACTCAAGTAGAGTGTAAAACTTATTGCTGCTGAATGTCTGAACCCCTTTTTGAACTCATTATTACTGCATTTGTTTTGGTGTTCACTGAACTGTATGGAGAATCAACCGAAGAAATGGGAGAGAGATTTCAGAGCTGGAGAGACTACAAATGAAATGAATCCATGTTGCCTTCAGAGTTCTAAAAGGGGAATGCGGGACAGTGTACTTAAGATGCAGAGTACTAAATAAATATATGTAATAAGCAGGAGTTTTTATATAGTATAAACAATTTAGTAAGGAAACAATGTAGCATAATCTTATAATTATGGGTATAAAATAAAGCAAGAATGATTAGTGCAGTGAAGTTTTGTAGTAATTGCAGAGAATATTTAAATCAGAAAATAAATGGCCAGATTATTGTGAACTATATTGATACCACTAATTCATTCATCTAGGCCATGCAGGCAGGTAGAATCAAACTGATGACATAGAAAAGGCAATTCCAAATACTGAACCATTACAATCCCTGAAATTCCAAACTATTCTTCACCCTTCTCTCAGGCCATTGTTCTTTTATCTTTTTGACCGTCGGCAACAGATATTTGAATATCGTGGCCTAGATTCTGACATTTCTCTCATGCGGAGTACAATCATACTCCAGTCTTATTGGCAATCTCAACAGAGAGTCCAAGGTATGAATGGGACAAGGAGATTGAACTAATCTCTTGCCTCTAGATGAAGTCCCTCCTCTCTAACAAGTAGAACTAAAATAAGTGTAAGCAAAGACCAAAGTGATTACCTATTTAGCAAGTGCATTTTCAGCAGCTGTACGTGCATGAGAGTTACTATTAAAGAAGAAATCCTTCTTACTGGAGCTAGCTGAATAATCAAACATATCACGTTTAACATTAGCATTTTTCAGCAATAGTTAATGAACACTTCTTTGGTGTTTGGTATATGATGGAACAAAGTATTTGAGAAATAACAGTAACATCAGTCAAACAATTTATTCAATGAACAACTTTGGGGAAGTATTCAAACTCTTCCGTTTCTTCTCTTTCTTTAGAAACTCCAACTAGTCCCATTGATGTTAATTGGACTACTTATGTGAATAAGGATCAAGGTTTGGCTCTGAAGTCACAATTCTGCAGTCACTTAAGAATATATGGAACTTAATCAATGGAAAGTTATGCATGTGATCAAATATTTGCACAATTGTGGGCTTTATTTATTGGAATAAGGAGGAAGAATTTCATTTGACTTCAGCGTTGGAAAAATTTATTTGCAAGTCCCACTGTGGTGGCATATATGCACACAGACATACTGACAGAACAATCTCTTGCTAAGCAAGACACCATTATCACAAACATTTCTTCCTTAGGCAAATGGCATGTTAAAAAAATCAAGCAAATATTTGTGAATTTATTTGCAGTATTCATTCAGTTCTAGCTTTAAATTCAAGATCTAAAATAAGTTTATTACACAAATGATCTAATTACAGCTCCAGAACTTTAGGAACATTTGCAGGATGTATGGCTCAAGCAAGGGGCAAGGTGATGTAGAGGAAGAATAGACCCTTGGAGCTGGAGCTCAGTTTATATAAGCTTTCCTTTCCCACTTCCCTATCATGCAGGGTTTTCTAAGGACACTTCCGGGCTTGGACAGCACTGATCTGCTGTGGAGCTGGTATTCAGCCTGTCAGTTTGCAGCAGGGGTGCTGGAATAATTTTTATAGTGGGGGTGCTGAAAGTGGAAGCCATGTATTTGGTTGTTATAACTATTTCAGGACTGATGGTGCAGTATCTGGTTCCCAGCACCCCATGTCTGCAAGTCTCAAAGCTCTGGATACTCCAAGAGGGACAGGGTTTAAATGCTGCCAGGTATGGAAATCACATTTTTGAATATGTGATAAGGAATCTTTTTGCCCACTCTTAAGTCCTTCTTCTAGACACTGTATTTGCTTTTAGGTCAACTAATTTGGCAGTCTCTGCTGAGTTCCTCTAAACAGCAGCTCATCACAAAACCAGAAGAGAATAGTGTATTTTACCACACTCAACCTCTTTGGTGAGGCGGGGACAAGCAGTGACAATGGCTGCATTGTATCTTTTACCATAGAAAACACCCAATCTGTGCGAGTATTGCAGTTGGGAACCTGCAGTATGGAGAAATTTACGTTAGCTATCTCCATTGTAACAGGCTGTCATCTTTCAGCACAGACCAGCCATTAATCATCCAAAAATCATTCATTCATCCTTTCAATGAAGCTTTAAGCTGTGGCCCTTTCTGCCTGTCTCTGGTGATGATCCAGGTGGAATTAGAAATTCCAGTGTGCTTTTCAAAAAGAACGGGATCACCCAGGTGACCCTTCATAATAAAAGAAAAAACTATTTCCGTTGTCCATAGCTACATGTAAGCTATTGCTGAGTACATAATAGACATCACATTTACCTCCACAGCTGCTGCTCTACCAGCATTTAACTGGTTCTCTGTACAGTGGTTTGGGATACCCTGAGTATGAGAAATGCTATGAAGTCAGATTCCTTTATCACTTACAGAACCTGGACACCTTCTCAATCAAAATTGCATAGTGCATCTGTGATTCATTTAAAAGAATTCTCATCTTAATGCAGCAATCTGAGCTATATGCCTTCATCTCCATTCACTGAGAGGAGTGGATACGCTAAAAATCACTAAGCACACATGAGCAGCAATAATGGGTGGAAGTCACAAAACATGCACAAATCTTCCCTGTTTGTCAAGTCTTGTGTGAATTAATGTACTCTAGGCTAGCTGACTTCTCATTCTTCCTTTTGGGCCTGCTAGATGTAAAAACATTTTCAAGGGGCCCACCCAATTATTTTCTTAACTGAATTCAATTTTCTTTTGACATGTATTGTTTAAAGTTATCACAATAGGAAATATAATGATAATATAATACAGCCATGTGAAGTTCTACTTACTTTGGGCAAGTAATATTTTTAATGAACTATTTATCATCTATGGCCTTGATCCTACATATACTTGGGCCCATATTCCAGAAAGCACTTAAGCACTTGCATAAGTCCACTTTTCAGACTGTTTAAGGGAGTTATGCTGCGGAAAGTCAATGGGATTTGGGTGCCTGACTCCCGGAGGCTATTTTTGAACAACCCAGAAGGCGGCACTTCAAGCTCATGCTAAGCTTGTGCTTTTCCGAGCTAGTGCCTCAGTGGATGTACTCACGTGAGTGAATTTATGCATTTAAGTGTTTGCAAGACCAGGGCAGAGTATTTTACATCAAGTTCACCACCACTTTATCTAAGTGGTAAATGGAAGAGAGAGGTCTGAATAGGTTTTGTAAATTTGCATGACAATCTCACAATTCTATGTAGTATCATCACAACACTGTATGGGCGGAGGGGTAAAAGGGGATTAGAAGTAGAGGGACAGGTGAAGAAAAAGTTAGAGAGAAATACAGGTACATATTACCCTTCGCTGGCTCATATTTCTATGAAGGCTCATGGTTGCTTTTGTGTGTGAGGGAGAGAGATTACAATGCTTTTTTATTCACTACTGCAGTTGATTTTGAATGTATGGATTTCACTGATGGAACGAGTGTCTAACTGTCTCCTGATATAGACTAGAGGGCAAGATTCTGATGTCAATCAGTATATCTACATGGCAGCCCAGCATGCCTTCCAACCCAGTTAGACAGACAGAGCTAGCTTCACTCGAGAGAGCACTAAAAATAGAAGTGTGGACATTGTGGCATGGGTGGTGGCCCATGGGCTCAGGCAAGCTTGGACTTAGGTTACGAGCGCGTGCCTCACTCATGTTGCACTGTTCACGACTGAAGCTAGCACAGGTGCCTATCCAAACTGGGAAGCTCACTCCCCGCTGCTGCGTAGAGATATACTGAAGCAAAATTGGGTGAGGCTCTGATCCTGCAAATTCTTACACCCACTGTGCGAAGTCACAATGATGTTAAAAACAGTGTATCTTTGTGATCTCTCTTAGGTGTGAAGCCAATGCGACTATTCACACTGTGCAAAGTGAAACAGATGCATAGGTCTATGCAGGACTGGGACAGTAAATGTAGTGACCTGGCATAAATGACTGGAGAATTAGATCCTAGGAATTTGAATGCAGTGTGCAGATCTTTATTTTG
Organism: Gopherus flavomarginatus; assembly: GCF_025201925.1. NCBI lineage: Eukaryota > Metazoa > Chordata > Testudines > Testudinidae > Gopherus > Gopherus flavomarginatus. The sequence goes on from NC_066630.1 coordinate 31,999,247, forward strand.
TTTGATATCATTGTTTTCATAGGCACAAATCTTTCTAACATGCAGTACAATACACAAATATATGACGACAGATGCAGGACAACTGCAGACTCCCTTTACTGAACTGTTGGCTATAAAACTAGGAATAGTACTCCCCAAATGCAAATCTGCATCAGGTGACATTTAAAATGCAATGGACTCTGAAAATGAAAAAAACAAAAACAAACAAACAAAAAAAACCTAAGAAAATTAGGTCATGGTGAAGGCCAAAGTGAAATCAGTGAGGAAACTAGACATATATTAGAGTGCATTGGTGCCTAGTGTCAAAACAATGTGTGTTCTGTCCACAAAGACTAAAAGAAAAAGGCCTGCAACTCACCACTTGATACATAGCTGGCTGTTTGACCAGTGATTTATATGTAAGGTGCCTAAGGTATCCGCTCTCAATTTTTCTGCAATTAAGGAGGGCAGGGTAGGCTGGTGACAAACGGTTTTCCTCCAGCGCTTTTGGCTTTAGCTATTATCCCTTAGATATCTTTAAACTAATTCATCCCCTTTTAGAACCACAGGTTTGGGTTGATAAATCAAGTGAGACCTGTGTGTGCCGTGAGCTGATTACAGGGTCATTCCTTAACAGAAATATTTGACCATAGTTTCCCAACTTCATATTTTATCTAGCAGCTGGTGATGTATCATCACTAATCCAAATGCAAAGTATCAGGAAATAAAAGAAGGCGGCACTGTTTATAATAAATCACTGACAGGGAAACCTTGACCTTTTCATTTCCTACAAGGTATTTCATTGTTAGACCACAGACAAACAGAATTTTTCATCTGGTGCTTAATATGCATCAGAAGAGAACAAAGGTTTATAAAAGAAGAACAGTAGGGTAACGCTTCCACTAGAGAACAAATATCTTACTAGAGAGCTGAAAGATTGTGTTGTTAATATCACTTCTTCCCTTAAGGATCCTATATTTTTCTCATTAGGTCATATTTTAATAATAGAACTTATTCCCCTACTTGCATCCTTGCAGAATATTTAGAGATTTTCTTAACTTTAAAAATAGCTATTTAAAAATGTGTGTTATTTTTAAGAAAAATGCTCATCCTAGAAGCTAATGTGAATGACAAATTACTTTCATGAAAATCTGTGTTTTTAGTAATGCTCAACCCTTAAATATTTCAGCAGTGTATTATTGTTGGTATTACAGGTGCCTAGACATAGGACCAACAGATGGCAAGAAACAAACCCTGCCCTGAAGAGCTTCTAGTTTCCAAGACAGAAGAGTAATGGTAGGGAAAACAGAGGTACAAAGAGGTTAAGTGACTTGCCCACGTTCACAGAGGAGGAACAGAGCCTGGAAAGAACCCAGGTGTCTTGATTCCCCATTAACTCCTAAACCATGCTGCCTTTCTGTCCTTGGCACTAACCTTTTATTAATTTGGATAATTTTCTTCTCTCTCTCTCTCTCTGGCTTCAGTCTTTCAGCACTGAAAAAGAGGACACTCATTGCTGCAGGGACAGCTTTGTATAGTACAACTTCACTAGACCCACACCCTGATATCATGGATCCTTTTTCACTTTCCCTGCATCCTCTCCTGGGAGAGGGGATATGGACTTCTCTTATATGAAGTCCCAGGTGCATTGTTAACATCATTTTGATTTTTATGACTGAGCTAGATCATCCCCTCTTTTCTACTAGGTGTGAGAAGGAGCATGGAAACAGACTCCTGGGTAGGTTCTGTTTTGCTTCCATCTTATGGAAGCCCTTCTGCTAATGTGCCAGGGGGTCACGTTTCCAGGACTGGGACTCACTCAACCCTGCAGGATCTTGAACTGGCTGCCTCTTCCTCTCACTGACATCCCTGAGAGGTCTGAAGGCAGCAGTTTACTGGGACACCAGGGGAACAAAGCTGCTGAAGAAGTTTTGCTGCCATGGAAAAAGGATGCGGTTGTGAAGAATGTTGGAATTACCGAAGGTAAACAGATGGGTCTCTAGGCTCTGCTGAGTGTTTCCCACATAAAAGACACCTGCATCAAACAAAGGAAATATCACACTGGGGAGAGGCTGGTTAGATAGCTTTGGCTCTCTTGAAAGGTTTGCAAACATTCATAAGGCTTTCACCAAGTCTGAGTTGAGAGAGAACTTAAAGCTATCCATCCATGCTCCATATACTTGCAGGTAGGACCCATCTGTTTACCTTCGGTAATTCCAAGGTGCCCAGCACCAAGATATCTAAACATTTATACCATACATTCAATTTTTCTTTTTTAGAATAAGGAATTTTTTTGATCTGTATCTGTAGCAGTCCCTTTTCTTTGTTGTACATATCTAGTATTTAATGGGCTAATATATGCTTTTACCTGTGCTAATACACCAGGCAGCGTGATGAGGGAGTGGCTATTCTGTGGAACAGTCACAGGCTTTACATTAATCTGAATGCAAGGACGGTAGGGAGTGAATGCCTCGAGCAGTACCATCCTCCCTAAAAGAGCAGGTCCAGGAGAGAGCTGTGCCTCTGACCACATTGACACAACCAGCAGAGCTCATGGAGCACCTCCTGAACGTGGTAAACAAGAAGCACAGCTACTAGGCTTGCCCTGTGATGAAGGAGATTTTGTCCCTATCTGTAGCACATTTTCTAGAGTTCCAGCTGGGGTGGTGTGTCACCAAACTCACCCCATCCCCGCAAAGGGCTTTGGCTCAAAACCTCTGTTTAGCCCTAAGTGCTTTACTTTCTTTGCCAGAACGTTAATGCATTTTACCACCATTAGCCACTTGTTCTCCTCTCATACAAAACAGGTTTAGAAAATCTATTTTACTGAGAGCTAGTATATCTAATTTGTATGAATTTACTAAAGCTTGTCAGTCACGCTGAAGCCTTCATTCATCTGTGACATTAAAATAAAACACTTAAAAACCTTTGGCACAAAGCACTCTTGTTAAGAATGTACAAAAACAGCATTCACTCAGCTGGTAACAGAGCAGAATGGCAGAAAAGAATTAGGACAAAATATGGTCATTGTTACTTCCACAAAGGTCAAAGTGCAAAACCTGGGAAATTTGAGGTGGAGGGTTAGTACAAAGAGATATGTAACCTAATGAAAACTCTTCATTGCCTATGAGAAAAGATAGAGAAGAAATATTCAGCTGCAAGGCACTCATGATGAAGATGGTCTAGCTCTTTCACAAAGTATTGCTTTTTTTCACCCTGGGCTAAATTTTCTCTGGAATTAGGAGCAAACATGCTGGTGAAATCCATTTTGGGTCCAGTGAGAGGGACTAAGAGTCCTTCTATGTATTGCCAACTGTCAACCTCATGAGAGAAGTGCCCTCAAAATCATTCAAATGGCTTTAGCTATAAGACTTGTTTTTAACCTCTGGTTTTGGAACCATTCAGATGCGCTCCTGTCACATTGTCAGGCTTATCTCCACAACCACGAAGGCTAGAAACTTTCATTTTTAAAAAAAAAGTAAGTTGATTTTCTCATATATTCATGTCGCTGCAGGACCCCGGGTGTTAGGAAATATCGCTGAATATTGGAAGACTCACACAAAAATTGTGAAAATTGGCAGCACCACACCTCACACAGCACCATCTGGTATACAGAATGCAGCACTGCAGCTTATCATGGAGGAGATGGAAACAGACAACCCTTTAGAGCCCAGACCCCTGCACCCACACAGTACCACACGGAGTTCAATGGGATTCCACATGCCTGGATCCCTGCACCTACTGCAGGATTAGGGCCTTTGTGTGCTCCAATCTGGTTTTGCTCTAGCTTTCCCCCACCCTCGCTCCTTGCCAGAAGCGGATGGTGGAAATTGTTTTAATAGTTAAAACAAGGCATAACCACAAACTAAACAAACAGCATAGAAATGTGGAGCGGCAATTAGCTTCAGCCAAAAGGAAGAGGGGTCAAGGGACTATAAAAATTGTCTTTAAACACACAAAGCTCAGTCCAGGTTTGGACTCAGTGTTGGTGAGACCTCAGGTCAAGTTCTAGAAGATGCTCTCACACATTGATATTGGATCTCAATAAGATGTGGTGACTACATTAGCAATTCACTTTTAAAATCCCATCAATTTACATTTAGAACCTTTCAAGTTCCTGTTTTTAATGCCAATAATGGGCTCTTGGTTACATTTTGCCTTTCCTCTATTTACCGATTGTGCCTACAACCCTCATCTCCCATGTTACACCTGCAGTGTTACTGTCCTATTTCATGCTGTCGCAAGATCATCATCCTGTTTTTAATGTCAGTCTAGTATCATGGAATTGGTCAGAAAATAATGTTTATGTTATATCAGAAATCAAGCATTACAACTTCACTACAGGGCCAAATAGAAAGCTCAATTGAACCAGAAGGGAATAAGCCCTTTCTGTAAGCTCTTCCCAGCAGGGACTGTCTCTTTGTTATATGATTGTACAGTGCCTAGCACAATGGGGTCCTGCTCTCTAGGCACCACTGTCATACAAATAATATAGGGTTATTTAAACAGCAGGCATTTTTGAATCTTACATAACTGGAAAAGTAATAAGCAACGGTACTGAAAATACATGAAACTAAGTAGTAAGATACATACTAGGGCGTTCCTAGTGTATGAAGCACAGATTTTCATTGACTTAGAGAGCCAGAAAAGAAGTTGCTACACAGTTATACATTTGAGAAATAGGGAAGTTGAAAAGATAAAGTAGTATTACAGCAAGATAAAGCATCTCAAATATTATACTACCCCTTAGATTTAATCCCACATACAGCGCCTGTGCAACCTGTGTGTCAAACTACTGTAACAGGTAATGCGTAGAACAATCTGAAGTCAAGCACCCCTGAGGGTGCTTGTACAGATATATATTACATACACTACATGTATACATGTATATAAAAACACTCACATATACACAATGAAATTGTTATAATAAAGTAGAGATCTAATCTTCCATCTACATGCACACAACTTCCATTCCTATTGATGGGAGTTCTGTGCATGTATTCACCAGAGAACAAGCCCCTTAATTTTCAAATTACAATCCTATCTGCTGTAAATTTGAATCTCTTTTCCTCCTAATTTAATTTGCCTTCCCGAGAGTGTCCCTCACAGGACATGAGTCACTTTGCAAAAGGCACCTCTGTATGACAGCCAGAGGAAAGCTTCTCTTCTTTTTAAAGATCAAAATAAAGTTTGTGGTAAAACAAAAAGAAAAAAGCATCCAAGAAACATGGTATGAAAAAGTAGTATAGATGGTCAAATTATCAGATCTTCAAGTTTCACTTGCAGCCAAAAGAGAATTTTTCTTTGGTCAAAACAGATCTTGATTCCTAGTGAAACTGACAAAACTACACCAGAAGCAAGAAAAGTGAATTTCATGAAAACATGAATAAAGGGTGAAAATCAAAACTGAATTGTTTTGTATATGGTAAACAAATCCTTACATAGCTCTGCTAACAATACTTATTTATTCCATATCTTTTTTTATGCCACATTTACTTTACTCACGTAGTATCATTCCACATAGCACAGTCCTTCAGATAGGCAAGAGTCTGTTCAGAAATGTGAGTGCTGGGAGAAACTTGCCCAGTAACACCAAAAACAAGACAGAACTCACTGGGTTTCATGGTTCATTAAAAAATCAGGCCAAAGTCATCTGATAAACTTTTCAGGAAAGTGGTGGAGAATTTTTTTTAAAACAGCATCTATTTATGTTCTTGGCTATAAATATACATGATACTATGTGGAATGTGTTTAGATGATAAATGTGATGGCTGTCATCTTGACTGGCATGCCAGGGGGTTGAACAAGGGATGTCCAGAGCAAAAAGTAGGGGTTGCCACATCTTGAGCTAAAGCTCCCTACCTGTTGCTGTAACAACTCGTATAATCTATAAACTATAGTCATCTGTAACACATCCACATCAGTGAATTACATGAACACACAAATATAGTCTCAGCTGCCTGAGTTGGCAGGGATGGAGTTGGGACAAGTGGACTCCTTAGGTGGGCTCATACCTTGATTTCCCTTTCTCGTCACTTCTCACTTTCATTCTTTACCACCCACAGGCTTGGCAATACTGCAAGTCTGAGAGGGACATGTAGGGGAGTCAACTCTCTTGATCTGAGTAACTCTCATGATTTTAGGTATTTTTCTTAAAGCCCCCACCCATGAAGCAAGGGGCTACAGTAGAATCTCAACTTCCACTTTAAGGAAAGGTGTCTAGCCGTCCTGTTGCTCAGAACAGCTTGAAAATGTGACTCCTAAAGGCTCAAAAACCAGAAGGAAAATCAAACCTCCACATTTATTATTTTTTTTTAAAAAAAAACATGCATGATTTTTAGGCCAATCACACAGGTTGTGTTTTGCATACCTGGGATTGACAATACTACCACCCATCTTTACTGGGCTGCATTTCCATCCAAAAGAGTACAGGGAATCACTGCTTGAAGTCACCTAAAGAGAATGTTTCTCTCTTCCTGAGGGAGACCTTTTGTTTCCTTCTGTAAAGGCCATTGTTCCTCTCTAAGGGTATGTGTACACTGCAAATGCTGGGTGTGGTTGCAGCTGCAGCTGAAATACCTGAGCAAGCTTTAGGGCTTGTCTACATCAGAAAGTTGCAGCGCTGGTGAGGGAGTTACAGCGCTGCAACTTAGGAGGTGTACACATCTGCAGGGCACCACCAGCGCTGCAACTCCCTGTTTGCAGCGCTGGCCCTACTCCCGTTTTGTCTCGGGTGTAGAGGATCCAGCGCTGGTGATCCAGCGCTGGTAATCAAGTATAGACACTTACCAGCGCTTTTCTTGACCTCCGTGGAATAAGCAGGTATCCCAGCATACCTGAGGAAGCCTCTGGTAATCAAGCTGGTCTCCTTCCCCGGCTTGCTCTCGCGTTCCCCGAACCCCGAGCAAGCAGGTCTCCGTCCCTGCGGTTTGCAGGGTGGTTCCGGGAACGCGAGAGCAAACCGGGGAAGGAGACCAGCTTCGCCGCGGTTTGCTCTCGCGTTCCGCGAACCACCCTGCAAACCGCAGGGAAGGAGACCTGCTTGCTCGGCAGTTCGGGGAACGCGAGAGCAAACCGGGGAAGGAGACCAGCTTCGCCGCGGTTTGCTCTCGCGTTCCCCGAACAAGCAGGTCTCCTTCCCTGCGGTTTGCACGGTGGTTCGCGGAACGCGAGAGCAAACCGCGGCGAAGCTGGTCTCCTTCCCCGGTTTGCTCTCGCGTTCCCCGAACCCGAGCAAGCAGGTCTCCTTCCCTGCGGTTTGCAGGGTGGTTCGCGGAACGCGAGAGCAAACCGCGGCGAAGCTGGTCTCCTTCCCCGGTTTGCTCTCGCGTTCCCCGAAACCCCTTGAAGCCGCCCAACAGCGCTGCAGTGTGGCCACATCTAACACCACTTGCAGCGCTGGTTGCTGTAAGTGTGGCCACTCTGCAGCGCTGGCCCTATACAGCTGTACTAATACAGCTGTAACAACCAGCGCTGCAAAATTTTAGATGTAGACATGGCCTTATTAGTCTTGCTAGCTCTGGTCCCAGAACAGAGAAGTTGCAACAGTGCAGGCTTTGCAAAGCTACTCAGAACCCTGGGTTATTATGCACAGGGCTAACTTGCACTGAAGCTCACATTGCCACCGTTTCACTGCTCCAGGATCTGAGATAGCAAGATCAAAGCTAGCTCTGGTATGTTGGCGTGAGCTGCAGTCACACACCATGCCTACAGTATATATACATACCTTAACTTGCACAGGGCAAGAACAAGAGCGCTACAGGGCAGCCAGATGCAAAAGCATCCATCTCTAGTACTCTGATAGTCCCTATTTTCCCCCGTTTCCCCCTGCAGCATCTTTTATTCCACCTCCTCACTGTCTGCAACAGCTGTCAAACTTCTGCTCCACAAGTCCTACCTGAACCCTGAACTTTTTCTCCAAAAAGGAGCAGCTCTGGGATACAGAGGGGTCACTGGGGAGAGCATGTGCAAAGCCTAGTCCTTCTCTCCAGCTAACAACCCTCTTCTCTATAATAGGACTTGAGCTAAACAGCTTTGACTTCTGCTTGATCACTTGGCCAACAGCTATCCTCATGCAACCCAGAGCTCTACCAAAACACTGCCCGGACCTGTCATAAACAGATAGCTAAGGGTTAATGTCTCTTTCACCTGAAGCACCTGACCAGAGGACCAATCAGGAAACCGGATTTTTTCAACTCTGGGTGGAGGGAAGTTGTGTCTGAGTCTTTGTTTTCTGTCTGCCTGCTTTCTCTGAGCTTTGGAGAAGTAGTTTCTACTTTCTAGTCTTCTGTTTCTAAGTGTAAGGACAAAGAGATCAGATAGTAAGTTATATGGTTTCTTTTCTTTGGTATTTGCATGAATATAAGTGCTGGAGTGCTTTGATTTGTATTCTTTTTGAATAAGGCTGTTTATTCAATATTCTTTTAAGCAATCGACCCTGTATTTTATCACCTTAATACAGAGAGACCATTTGTATGTATTTTTCCTTTCTTTTTTATATAAAGCTTTCTTTTAAGACCTGTTGAAGTTTTCTTTACTGGGAAATTGAGTCTGTACTCACCAGGGAATTGGTGGGAGGAAGAAATCAGGGGGAGATCTGTGTGTTGGATTTGCTAGCCTGATTTTGCATTCCCTCTGGGTGAAGAGGAAAGTGCTTTTTGTTTCCAGGACTGGGAACGGAGAGGGGGAGTCACTCTGTTTGGATTCACAGAGCTTGTGTCTGTGTATCTCTCCAGGAGCACCTGGAGGGGGGAAGGGAAAAAGGATTATTTCCCTTTGCTGTGAGACTCAAGGGGTTTGGGTCTTGGGGTCCCCAGGGAAGGTTTTTCAGGGGGACCAGAGTGCCCCAAAACACTCTAATTTTTTGGGTGGTGGCAGCAAGTACCAGGTCCAAGCTGTTAACTAAGCTTGGAGGTTTTCATGCTAACCCCCATATTTTGGACACTAAGGTCCAAATCTGGGACTAAGGTTATGATATGAGTAGCAGTGGTTGGGATATAGACAGAATCCAGAAGCCAGTAGGAATATTATATTTTTCTTTTCTCTGCTAAGGGCTTTTTAGCAGAGAGAAACAGTTGGTTTTAAAAGGGAACCAGAGAAAATTTTTTTTTCTGCTCTCTCTGGCAGTTTGTAGCTTACATCTTAAGCAAGAAACCATTAAGGTGCTATTAAGAGTCTTTTGTCACACAATAGCACTCCCATTGAGAGTCATACCAGCACTATATACATGCAAATAAAGTGGTTTTTCAGGTTTACTTAACATTGAAAATTAGCTAAAGGCACTGTGGCTAGGCAGACTTCAGGAGGCAACAGAGAACCTGCAGTTCTGAAGATAAACACCGGAGGGCACCCCAACCCAAGAAAACAGGAACCATGACTTCTAAGGCAAAAATTGAGGCCGAAGAACAAATCAAAGAAGCTGAACACAGGCGACAACTGGAAATAAAACAAAAAGAGATGGAGATGAAAGAAAAGGAAGAAAGCATCAAACTGGCAGCCTTCCAAAGAGAACAGGCAGCCAAAGAGGCAGCACACAAAAGAAAACTAGAAGAAGAAGAAGAGGTGGCCTACCGAAGGAAACAAGCAGAAGAAGAGGCGGCCCACCACCGAGAAATGGAAAAACAACAAAAAGAAATGGAAAAACAACAAAAAGAGAATGAAGAGAAGGAAAAACAGAGAAAACATGAACTGGAGTTGGCAAAAGCTGGGCTGCATGTGCCAGCCAACCCTAACAACCCGGCGCCAATTATTGCTCCACAGCACAGGAAATTTCCCACCTACAAGGCAGGTGATGACACCGAGGCCTTCTTGGAAAATTTTGAAAGAGCCTGTCTTGGGTACAGCATCCCCGAAGACCAGTACATGGTAGAATTAAGGTCACAGCTCAGTGGACCTTTAGCAGAGGTGGCAGCTGAAATGCCTAAGGAGCAAATGAATGACTATAAACTTTTTCAAACCAAGGCCAGATACAGAATGGGGATAACCCCAGATCATGCCCGTCGGCGCTTCAGAACCCAGAAGTGGAAACCAGAGGTGTCATTTCCCAAACACGCCTACTACATTGCAAAAAACTATGAGGCCTGGATAACAGGAAACAACGTTCAAACCTTGGAAGAACTGCACCTCCTCATACAAATGGAGCAGTTCTTGGATGGTGTTCCTGAAGACATCACACGGTACATACAAGATGGAAAACCCAAAGATCTCGCTGAGGCGGGGGAGATTGGAGCCAAATGGATGGAACTGGCAGAAAGCAAGAAAGCTACTGTCAAGGGGAACGATTACCCCAGGGGGCACACAGACCATAAACCCTACAACCGAGGACAGCCAAAGACCCCACATACCACCCAAGTAAAGCCACAGACACCCTACTCTTCCACCTCACCAGTCTCCAGTAACTCACCTCGGCCCAGTGACCCATCAGATGGAAGATGCTTTAAGTGTAATGAACTGGGATATATCAAGGCCAACTGTCCAAAGAACACCATGCGAGTGCAATTCATTACACCACCATCACACCAAAGATCCCCAAGCCCGGATGCCTCTCAAATACCCTTGGAGCGAAGGGAAAATTTGAGAGTGGGCGGAAAGAAGGTTACTGCGTGGAGAGACACGGGGGCACAAGTGTCAGCTATCCACCAATCCTTCGTCGACCCCAAATTCATCAACCCAAAGGCCAAAGTTACAATTTACCCCTTCATGTCACAAGCTGTAGACTTGCCTACAGCTGAACTGCCTGTCCAGTACAAAGGCTGGTCAGGAATGTGGACTTTTGCAGTCTATGACAATTATCCTATCCTCATGCTACTGGGGGAAGACTTGGCCAACCAGGTGAGGCGGGCCAAGAGAGTGGGAATGGTTACACGTAGCCAAACCAGGCAAGCTTCCAGACCCATTCCTGTTCCTGAGCCGTCCACAGAGGCCCCATCTGTGTTACCAGAGACCCAGACAGAGGTAGTGGATCCAGATTCCGTGCCAACCACTGAAACAGCCACAGCACCTCCAGTCCCAGGCCCGGAACTGGAACAGCAACCAGCACCAGCAATTGCAACCCCAGCTTCAAACTCAACGCCAGAGGGCGCTAGCGAGCCAAAACTGGCAGAAGCAACAGACAGCCATACCCAAAAGGCTCAGCCAGAGCCTGAAATAACCTCAGGTGCACCAGCGGAGAGCGGTTCACCAGCAACGGAAACAACCCCATCACCTACATTGCTTCCAGAGGGACCAAGCCCAAGTCCACAGTCTGAGGAAGAACTGGTGACCCCAGCCTCCAGGGAACAGTTCCAGGCTGAGCAGGAAGCAGATGACAGCCTTCAGAAAGCGTGGGCGGCGGCACGGAGCACCCCACCGCCTCTCAGCTCTTCTAATCGATCCCGGTTTGTTATAGACCAAGGACTTTTATACAAGGAAATTCTTTCTGGTGGACACCGGGAAGAATGGCAGCCGCAAAAACAGTTGGTGGTTCCAACTAAGTACCGGGGGAAGCTCTTAAGCTTAGCCCATGATCATCCCAGTGGCCATGCTGGGGTGAACAGAACCAAGGACCGGTTGGGGAAGTCCTTCCACTGGGAGGGGATGGGCAAGGACGTTGCCAAGTATGTCCGGTCTTGTGAGGTATGCCAAAGAGTGGGAAAGCCTCAAGACCAGGTCAAGGCCCCTCTCCAGCCACTCCCCATAATTGAGGTCCCATTTCAGCGAGTAGCTGTGGATATTCTGGGTCCTTTCCCAAAAAAGACGCCCAGAGGAAAGCAGTACGTACTGACTTTAGTGGACTTTGCTACCCGATGGCCAGAAGCAGTCGCTCTAGGCAACACCAGGGCTAACACTGTGTGCCTGGCCCTAACAGACATCTTTGCCAGGGTAGGTTGGCCCTCTGACATCCTTACAGATTCAGGGTCTAATTTCCTGGCAGGGACCATGGAAAAACTGTGGGAAACTCATGGGGTGAATCACTTGGTTGCCACCCCGTACCACCATCAAACCAATGGCCTGGTGGAAAGGTTCAATGGAACTTTGAAGGCCATGATACGAAAATTCATCAACGAATTCTCCAATAATTGGGACCTAGTGTTGCAGCAGTTGCTGTTTGCCTACAGGGCTGTACCACATCCCAGTTTAGGGTTTTCACCATTTGAACTTGTGTATGGTCACGAGGTTAAGGGGCCATTACAGTTGGTGAAGCAGCAATGGGAGGGGTTTACGCCTTCTCCAGGAACTAACATTCTGGACTTTGTAAGCAATCTGCAAAGCACCCTCCAACACTCTTTAGCCCTTGCTAGAGAGAACCTAAAGGATGCTCAGGAAGAGCAAAAGGCCTGGTATGACAGACATGCCAGAGAACGTTCCTTCAAGGTAGGAGACCAGGTTATGGTCTTGAAGACGCAACAGGCCCATAAGATGGAAGCATCATGGGAAGGGCCATTCACGGTCCAAGAGCGCCTGGGAACTGTGAATTACCTCATAGCATTTCCCAATTCCTCACTAAAACCTAGAGTTTACCATGTTAATTCTCTCAAGCCTTTTTATTCCAGAGACTTACAGGTTTGTCAGTTTACAGTCCAGGGAGATGATGCTGAGTGGCCTGACGGTGTCTACTACGACGGGAAAAAAGACGGTGGCGTGGAAGAGGTGAACCTCTCAACCACCCTGGAACGTCTGCAGCGGCAACAAATCAAGGAGCTGTGCACTAGCTTCGCCCCATTGTTCTCAGCCACCCCAGGACGGACTGAACGGGCATACCACTCCATTGATACAGGTAATGCTCACCCAATCAGAACCCCACCCTACCGGGTGTCTCCTCATGCCCAAGCTGCTATAGAACGGGAGATCCAGAACATGCTACAGATGGGTATAATCCGCTCATCTACCAGTGCATGGGCATCTCCAGTGGTTCTGGTACCCAAACCAGATGGGGAAATACGCTTTTGCGTGGACTACCGTAAGCTAAATGCTGTAACTCGTCCGGACAACTATCCAATGCCACGCACCGATGAGCTATTGGAGAAGTTGGGACGTGCCCAGTTCATCTCTACAATAGACTTAACCAAGGGGTACTGGCAAGTACCGCTAGATGAACCTGCCAAGGAGAGGTCAGCATTCGTCACCCATGCGGGGGTGTATGAATTCAATGTCCTTCCTTTCGGCCTTCGAAATGCACCCGCCACCTTCCAGAGGCTGGTAGATTGTCTACTAGCTGGACTGGGAGAATTTGCAGTTGCCTACCTCGATGATGTGGCCATTTTTTCAGACTCCTGGCCCGAACACCTACTACACCTGGAAAAGGTTTTTCAGCGCATCAGGCAGGCCGGACTAACTGTTAAGGCCAAAAAGTGTCAAATAGGCCAAAACAGAGTGACTTACCTGGGGCACCAGGTGGGTCGAGGAACCATAAACCCCCTACAGGCCAAAGTGGATGCTATCCAAAAGTGGCCTGTCCCAAGGTCAAAGAAACAGGTCCAATCCTTCTTAGGCTTGGCCGGATACTACAGGCGATTTGTACCACACTACAGCCAAATCGCTGCCCCACTGACCGACCTGACCAAAAAGACCCAGCCAAATGCCGTTAAGTGGACTGATGAGTGTCAAAAGGCCTTTACCCAGCTTAAGGCGATGCTCATGTCTGACCCTGTGCTCAGGGCCCCGGACTTTGACAAGCCATTCCTAGTAACCACAGATGCATCTGAGCGTGGTATAGGAGCAGTGCTCATGCAGGAAGCAACAGATCACAACTTCCATCCTGTCGTGTTTCTCAGCAAGAAACTGTCTGAGAGGGAAAGTCACTGGTCAGTCAGTGAAAAGGAATGCTATGCCATTGTGTACGCCCTGGAAAAGCTACGACCATATGTTTGGGGACGGCGGTTCCAGCTACAAACTGACCATGCTGCGCTAAAGTGGCTTCAGACTGCCAAGGGGAACAACAAGAAACTTCTTCGTTGGAGTTTAGCTCTCCAAGATTTTGATTTTGAAATTCAGCACATCACAGGAGCTTCTAACAAAGTAGCGGATGCACTCTCCCGTGAGAGTTTCCCAGAATTCAGTAGTTAAAAAGTGTTCTTAAAATGTAGAAGTCTGTTAGTTATATACTTAGGGGTATATGTAAAGGTGCATGTGTTGTATTAATCTGTTTATTTTCAAGTTCTAGAAGGAAATCGCCGCCAGTGAGCTTCCCCACTGTCTGCAATTTGGGGGGCGTGTCATAAACAGATAGCTAAGGGTTAATGTCTCTTTCACCTGAAGCACCTGACCAGAGGACCAATCAGGAAACCGGATTTTTTCAACTCTGGGTGGAGGGAAGTTGTGTCTGAGTCTTTGTTTTCTGTCTGCCTGCTTTCTCTGAGCTTTGGAGAAGTAGTTTCTACTTTCTAGTCTTCTGTTTCTAAGTGTAAGGACAAAGAGATCAGATAGTAAGTTATATGGTTTCTTTTCTTTGGTATTTGCATGAATATAAGTGCTGGAGTGCTTTGATTTGTATTCTTTTTGAATAAGGCTGTTTATTCAATATTCTTTTAAGCAATCGACCCTGTATTTTGTCACCTTAATACAGAGAGACCATTTGTATGTATTTTTCCTTTCTTTTTTATATAAAGCTTTCTTTTAAGACCTGTTGAAGTTTTCTTTACTGGGAAATTGAGTCTGTACTCACCAGGGAATTGGTGGGAGGAAGAAATCAGGGGGAGATCTGTGTGTTGGATTTGCTAGCCTGATTTTGCATTCCCTCTGGGTGAAGAGGAAAGTGCTTTTTGTTTCCAGGACTGGGAACGGAGAGGGGGAGTCACTCTGTTTGGATTCACAGAGCTTGTGTCTGTGTATCTCTCCAGGAGCACCTGGAGGGGGGAAGGGAAAAAGGATTATTTTCCTTTGCTGTGAGACTCAAGGGGTTTGGGTCTTGGGGTCCCCAGGGAAGGTTTTTCAGGGGGACCAGAGTGCCCCAAAACACTCTAATTTTTTGGGTGGTGGCAGCAAGTACCAGGTCCAAGCTGGTAACTAAGCTTGGAGGTTTTCATGCTAACCCCCATATTTTGAACGCTAAGGTCCAAATCTGGGACTAAGGTTATGATAGGACCTCTGCCCAGATACATGTCCAAGCTGCAGCCCCTCTAAACAGTATCACTCCCTCCCATTTTCTCTTTGGAAGGAGACTATGCAGGGCAGCTTTGGAGGGAGAACAGGGGGCATGTCCAGTGGAGCTGTAGCTACACAGATCCACTAGCTAATCCCCACAAGCTACAGAGGGGAACAGGATTCCCTACCTTTCATTTCCCTTGGTGAACCCTGTATTTATTTCATTTTTAGGTTATGCAGGACAAGTGACATGCCAAACTATCTCACTTCCTCTACCATTGTTCCAGGCCTGGAGTTCACAGCACCCTGGCCTAGCCTGCTCTCGCTAATACCTCTGCTTCAATAAGTACCACAATGTATATTAATCTGCAGGCTGCTTTTCTTTACAAATCCCAGCCCCTCTCAGCTCCCCTACCTAGCAAAACAAGACTCAGGGAGACAGACAAAAATATGCTAATTATGTCGACTTGGGGCGACAGACGATATGCTAATTCTGTTCCCCCTCTCTGTTTTAAAGGACTAAGTAGATTTTCTGTGCTAGTCTACTCTACAAAATTCAAGGCAAAGTACAAAGGCATTAATATTGTACAGTTTTTTGCGAATGTATTAATTATGAAGTGCCAACTACCAAATGAAAATAAGGAGTGATGATACACACGACATTATTAAAAACCACTTACATTAACTGAAAAGTTAACAATTCCTATCTGGAGGATTCTGCTGTAGCGGATGGGATTACACAGCAAAAATAAAATCTCTTCAATGTAATTCTTCAATTATTCATTCATCAATCCTTTCAGGATTAGGGAGGTTTTAAGTCATGGTAATTGGAAAAAAATTGTGGGTACTCCAGATCCTGAGCAAACCCCACCATTTTCCAGAGGTAAATAGTGAAACTTAATTAACAGGTCAAGCAAGTAATCTGAGGGATTATTGTTGCATCTGTTTCTATGCACTCAGAGGGAATATTAATAGCTATATTCTACATAGCACCCAAATTGACTGCATGCCGTACAGGATAGATTAGGGAGCCTGTGGTTTTCTGTTTTGCTGTAAACGTGACTCCCTATTCAGAATTTTGCAGCTTTTACTCCATTTACTTGCAAAGTGTGGCAATGTTCCTAAATACAGAGATGCAAAAGGATAGAGAATTTTAAACGTATTTTTCTTTCAATAACACAAAAACAGAAAATATAGATTAGGCTGTGTAATTGATCAGAAATACCTTCATTTTATATATGAGAGCATGGGATCAAGGCAGGGGAAAGGGTGAACCAGATAAATGGATATAGAAGAGATCATGACGAATGGGAGCTGGAAGGACGAGGACAGACCCAGGAGCGCAGCTGTCTGGCCACTGTTCTGTCAGCAAATCCAGCTCTGAGTTCTAGACTAAGCCAGAACTTTTCTCTATCTCATTTGTGTACGTGAGGTTAACTCATAATAACACAATATATTTTCTAATTTGCCTCTGCATTCTTGATTTCTGTGGAATGCCGGCACTTTAAAAAAAAATCCTTCAATTAGTCAAAAACTGTTACAAAAACTCAAGATAAACAGTTTTGATGGAAAATTTTCAGCCAGTAGATCCTTATGGCTGCACAGAACCCCACTGAAATCAATGGGGCTCCACAGGTGCAAGTTTCTGCTTGTATGGATCCGATTGCAGAATCAGGACCATAAGTCTATTACATAACTACATTCACATTAAGTTCATTCTTTTGTGTTCATCATTCTGTTAATAATGGAGAATGGAGTCAGGTTAACTGTACAACTTTTAAAAAACACATTAGCGAGTACGATTGTTTCTGAGAGGCAGATTTTGTGTGCTATCTGAATCTAGCTGAGCGAACACATAAAACATTCATTTTGTTTTCTGGTACCTGCTCATTTAGTACAATACACTCAGACATAATGATGTAGCTTACAATTTTATGGTCATGTACGATTCATGCTGCAAAGGACACCATGTCACACAGAAACCTTTTTATTATCAATCACTAGGAAATAAAACCTTGAAGACTGGCATTAATTAAAAAAGCTAAGGATTTACAAATGCTCTCTCTTCATTCACTACATGTAAATATTCATGGTAATATCAGTGGATCGCTTTTTGAAGTATTGATCTTGGAAAAATGAGAAATTGCAAAAGAAAGAAACTTAATTATGAAAGATTCTCTTCTGTTCCTTGAACTGGAATATTTTATATACCATTACCAGTTTTGAAGATAATATTGAAATGATTTTGAAAACAAGATGATGTTATCCAAATGTAGACTAATTCCTAGTCTTAAAAATGGTTTCCTTGCTTTCCTTTTTGTCTCCTTAACTGCAATCTATCCTTGGGTTCCAGACAATCATGGTCTTTCTGTGTCCCAATTCAGTAAGGTACGTGGTAAGTCCCATTAGTCATAGCACTGAATCAGGGCCTAAATAGTATTTGTTAGAAATGATAGAAGTGTTTGTTATCAAAATATGTGACCCCCAAAATTGCTTTTCAGTCAAAATGTTCACAGAAAATGCTACACTTCAAATGAAATTTTCCAGTTTTCCATCAAAAACTCATCAGTAAAAACTTGTAGTTTTTGAACGACTTTTAAAATCAAATGTAGTTGCTGCAATGAAAAGAACAGGATGAAGGATGATGGTGGGAGAGAAAAATGGAGGATGATGGGTGAATAATTCTGCATAGTGTGCAAGGAAAAGGTGGTAGTGGTTGGGGGAGAGAGAGAGAGAGAGAGAGAGAGAGAGAGAGAGAGAAAACGAGAGAGAGAGAGAGAGAGAGAGAGAGAAAACCTTTCAGGGCACGGACTTGTGTTTGTCAAGCAGCTAGAAAAACGTGAACACTATAAATAATGAATCTTTCTCAGACATTTAACATATGTCATGCACACCACCCCCTGAGATTTTATCATACATTCCAGGTTCCATAAATTCAAGAGTGTGTGGGATTTTATTATTCAGTTTTGTAGAACTTGATGCATTCATTTGTTGCCCCAGACAACATACACAACAACTTTTAAATACGATATATAAAGTATAGGCTCAACCTACCCAAGACCCTTCTGGCCTGCCCACATTTGTGTAAGTCAGCTATATATAATGTAGAAGGGATGCATGAGAGGGTGAACAGCCCTGATATGAACATGGACTCGGCTTTCCTCCATGACAGACAATTGTTTCTGGAATCTGAACATAGTGGATCTATGGCAGGGTTACACAGCCCCTGCTACTGAATAGACAGATATAAAGTTGGGCCTCTAGTTTCCTTACCTAAAGATAATCATCTACGTATCAGTGCACCTCCAGATTTTGGATAAGCTATATGGTACCAAAACCCATCTTGCAGTCCCACATACCACCATCCTCAAATTCACATGAATGATATTAACCATATATTACGAGTTCCCCATCCATCACATCAGTACTCCTAACCTTCTGCCTCTTCTCTGATTAGTAAACTATCCCCACCGAACCTTAATTATTTCACTTGTACATGTCCATATTTCTATTTTCAAACAAACTAGACATGCAACCACAATTCAAATAATTGCTTGCCAAGTATATTTGCATGCATAATTACCCAGCTCATGGTAACTGCATGCAGATTAGGTATGAACAGATTTTCTGCACATAACTTTTTTGTGCTTTACTTGTTTGAAAACCCATCATTTAGTCTATTTCTAATTGAAAAATACTTAAGGTACTTTGGCAGATATTTTATTTTTAGAATACCTGACTACTATAATGCTTGATCGTTTTATATATATACACACAGAGAAGTTTTTCACAACAGGATAGATAACTTGGTTGCTAAAAAAAAACCCTGAAACTCTGCACAAAGAGATCAGTATTCAGTACCAACAATGGCAGTGGTCGATTTAAAGTTACTCCTTTCCTGTAGGGAGTCTTTACTTTCACAGGCTTTTGCTACAACACAACTTTTCCTAACTACAGGTTTGAAGAGAAAATGTAAATCTTGCCATTCTTTCTAGTTTGGCACACACAAAAACTGCATTCAGATGGCAAAGAAAGCATCATTTTCTTAACCATCAAGGAGCAGATGTTTTTCATTTTATATTTCCAGGAGTAAATAAAACTGTTGTGGGTGATAAACATGCAGGCAAAATAGTTTAAAACAATGTTTCCTTAACTGTGTTAGAGATAAGTGAATTATCCAGCTTGCCCATCCTTGATTTCTGCATGTTTAAAACAGTCATCTCTGGCAACTGGCATGGAACATCAATTAACATCAAACCAAGCTGACTTCTCTCAGTTCATTTGATTTATTTCTCCTTTAGCGTTGTTGACAAGTTTAATAACAAGTTACAGAAAATAGCTTGTTCTTTGTCTCTCTTACCCTCTGTTTCTCTCTCTCACGTATTTATTTATTTTGGTTTTACTGTTTTGATCCCACAATCCCACGATTATTTGGCATTAGTCAACATATAACATCATGCAGAATTTTCTGTTCTTTAGCCAGTGCTTATTAACCTGAAACCTACAGTGAATGAATGCCAATAAATATACAATATATCACTAAATAAAACAACGTCAAAGGCTTTCATGTATGAACTCAGCTTGAGAGAAACATTACCATGCGGCTGGACAGCACATTTGAATTTTCTTCCTATCATAAACATTATTTATTATTATTATTCATTGATTTTTTAAAATTCTTAATTATGGGTAATTGGATGATGAGTTGTACCACACTCAGTTCACTTAGAAGTCTCTATATTTAATTAACTCAAGATGGTTTTGAACATTTAAATGTCAAAACAACATTTAGAAAGCAGAACATTAACATGTCATTCAATGAACTGTACATTACAGAATGTGACTTACAGAACAACTGCTTTGTGCGTGATGACAGCTCATGAGCTCAGCTTGCAAGAAGTCCAAATTTGCCATACATTTGGGATTAACAGACCACTTGTTGCAGAACTCATATTTGGCTTTATGGTACCATGAGTGCAGGATAGGATTAGGCCGTGAGTAAAAATATCAAGATTTGAAACTAGTGCCACAATTAGGACCCAGGAAATCTTTTCCCATTCCCCATTAATTTTAACGAGTCCAGTCTTTGGATGATTTCTCTCAGCACCTAATGGGAAGGAATTATAGTATTCAAGAAATCAGAGATGAAGGAAAACATCTAGTAGGAACAAATTGTTAAAAAGTGGAGGCCCACATAGCCATTTAGAGTCTTAACTTAGCATGCACTGTTGTGGTGGTGACTGCCCACAGAAACAGAGGTGCATATTTTTCTGTCTACATATTTATGCCATGACTATCTCCATTTTTAAAAATCATTGGGCACATAAAGTCAGCAGTCTGCCCCACTCTCAGGGTACATCTACACTACAGGATTATTCCGATTTTACACAAACCGGTTTTGTAAAACAGATTGTATAAAGTTGAGTGCACGCGGCCACACAAAGCACATTAATTCGGTGGTGTGCATCCATATACCGAGGCTAGCGTCGATTTCTGGAGTGTTGCACTGAGGGTAGCTATCCCATAGCTATCCCATAGTTCCCGCAGTTGCCCCCGCCCATTGGAATTCTGGGTTGAGATCCCATTGCATGATGGTGCAAAAACAGTGTCGCAGGTGATTCTTGGTAAATGTCGTCACTCATTCCTTCCTCCGTGAAAGCAACGGCAGACAATCATTTCGCGCCCTTTTCCCCTGGATTGCACTGGCAGATGCCATAGCATGGCAACCATGGAGCCCGTTTTGCCTTTTGTCACTGTATGTGTACTGGATGCCGCTGACAGAGGCGGTACTGCAGTGCTACACAGCAGCATTCATTTGCCTTTGCAAGGTAGCAGAGATGGTTACCAGTCGTTCTGTATTGTTTGCTGTGCCATTGTAAATTGGCGATGAGATGATGGTTATCAGTCGTTCTGTATTGTCTGCTGCTGTCATGGGTGCTCCTGGCTGATCTTCGCTGAGGTCGGCTGGGGGCGCAAAGACAAAAATGGGAATGACCGGTCATTCCCTCCTTTATGTTGTATCTAAAAATAGAGTCAGTCCTGCCTAGAATATGGGGCAAGTGTACTAGAGAACCAGAGAGCACAGCCGCTCCGTGTCAGATTCCGCAGAAATGAGCTGCATGCCATTCTAAGAGGTTCCTCTGCAACAACCCCACCCGTTGCTTCCCTCCTCCCCCAACCCTTCTGGGCTACCGTTGCAGGGTCCTCCCATTTGTGTGATGAAGTAATAAAGAATGCAGGAATAAGAAACTTTTTGGTGAGATAAAATGAGGGGGAGGCAGCCTCCAGCTGCTATGATAGTCCAGGCAGGACATTAAACGGTGGGGGTGAGAGGAGCCCAGCATCCCGCTGCTATGATAGTCCAGGCAGTACAGACTCTTTTCTTTACACATGAAAGGGTGGGGGCTGATGGAGTTCAGCCCCCAGTTGCTATGATGAGGACTGTTACCAGTCGTTCTGTACCATCTGCCGGGAATAACCGGGAGTCATTCCTATTTTTACCCAGGCACCTCCGGCCGACCTCACCTGAGGCCAGCCAGGAGCACTCACAGGATGATGATGAGGACGACTACCAGTCCTACTGCACTGTACCGTCTGCCAACGGGGAAAGGAGGGGAGAGGATGCTGCTGTTCAGTGCCCCAGCACTGCGTCTACCAGCAGCATGCAGTAGACATACGGTGACATTGAAAAAAAGCCAAGAAACGATTTTTTTCCCTTTTCTTTCACGGGGGGAGGGGGAGTAAATTGACAAGATATACCCTGAACCACCCCAGACCCTACAGGCATTGGGAGCTCGGCCAAGAATGCAAATGCTTTTCAGAGACTGTGGGGACTGTGGGATAGCTGGAGTCCTCAGTCTCCCTTCCCTTCCTCCATGAGCATCCATTTGATTCTTTTGCTTTCCGTTACGCTTCTCACACAGCACTGTGCTGTGGACTCTGTATCATAGCCTGGAGATTTTTTTCAAATGGTTTGGCATTTCGTCTTCTGTAACGGAGCTCTGATAGAACAGATTTGTCTCCCCATACAACAATCAGATCCAGCATCTCCCGTATGGTCCATGCTGGAGCTCTTTTTGGATTTGGGACTGCATCGCCATCCGTGCTGATCAGAGCTCCACGCTGGGCAAACAGGAAATGCAATTCAAAAGTTCGCAGGGCTATTCCTGTCTACCTGGCCAGTGCATCCGAGTTCAGATTGCTTTCCAGAGCGGTCACAATGGTGCACTGTGGGATACCGCTCGGAGGCCAATACCGTCGATTTGCGGCCACACTAACCCTAATTCGATATGGTAATACCGATTTCAGCGCTACTCCTCTCGTCGAGGAGAAGTACAGAAACCGGTTTAAAGAGCCCTTTATATCGATATAAAGGGCCTCGTTGTGTGGACAGGTGCAGCGTTAAATCGGTTTAATGCTGCTAAAATCGGTATAAACACGTAGTGTAGACCAGGCCTCAGTGAAGGTCTATCCCTATACCTATATGAACCTACTATCTCAAATAACTCCTTTCCTGCCTGACCTATTATCAGGGCCCCTACAGTCTCCTCTTAGGGGTGTATCTCTGTCTATGATACTTCAGATCTTTTTCTATAAATCAGCCCCCCACCCTCCATCCCCAGATTCCTAATGTTAAGATATTAATCTGGTAAAACAATAAATACTTTTTGGAAAAAAACCAAGACATTTCAATTTAACAAGAAGATCGTTAGAAAAGGGAAGGTGGGCTGTGTTTACTTTGCATATTGTTTTTTGCACAAGTCTAAAGGTAGGCCGGACAAGTTTATTTAGAATTGGGCCAGCAAAATATTGTAAAGAAAGCAAGAAGACTGGTTATTTAAAAACCTGCAGATCAATCATCTCTGTATTAATTATTAGCCTTCTCTGGTATCTGGGGTTTATGGAAAGACATACAATAATTCTGGATTTTGGCAGTTTGAAATATTAGTTTCATCTAGCAAATTGGGAAGAAATGCTTTTCCAACCGTCATAGGCTCATCATAGGAAAGGACAGGAAGGTTTTGTAGTTTAAGGAGCAAAAACTGCTGGTCCATATCAGCCTGAGTATTCAATGTACTAGCTAGAACATGGAAATTATGCAGTTTTTTTTTCCAAATTAGATCTGTTGCACAAAGCACCGAAGCAACGTTTTGTAAGCTGGAACAAAGATAAGAAACCTGATTGTACTTTGGTAATACCAAATATTGAGAACCAAAGAATTTACAGCATATTTGATCTGTACCTCAAGAACATTCACCCAGAAAAGTAAGTTCAATAGCATGAACAGGAAGTATTTCAATTCCATGGAATCCAAATATACTTTTAGAAATAACTCACCAACCCCATTTTGGGATTAAAATGAGAAACATTATTCTTGAGATAAGAATGTGCAAATGCCTACAGATGAAGATTAATACAATAACTGAAAGCATTCAATATTTTCAATAATGTTCACTGTTCTGTCTGAATCTCTTTTTCCCAGAAAAGAATATTTTAAAAAAATACCAGCAATACAAGTTTTCCATGTTAAATCTTGCAATTTGTTCTAAGAAATCAACAGTCATCTTAGCAAATGGTCATCCTGATGTAACCTGCCATTTCCAGAGAGGATTACACGTTAGTAGACCCACTTTTTAGGATAAGAGGGGTCCCAAGCAAGAGAAGGGCCGCAAGTTGCTGGAGGCAGAGGGATGGTTTCTGACAGAGTTATTTTTAATTCCTACAGACACATGCTGCTTGAAAGTCTATGAGTTTCAGAGCTTACACAGGATTGTGGGTCCCTAAGGCAGATACTTGCTTTGCTTATCCTTAAGATTTACCCCGTCTGTGAACGAAGAGCAGTTTTGAAGTTGTCCTGCTTAACAAGACGCCTCTTTGTAAAAAGCAGTCTCCATATTCAAGGTATAAAGGGCTTTATGGGAACAGTTCTGGTCCCATAAAAGTCAATTACAAAACATCCATTGATTCCAATGGATGCAGAACCAGATCCTGTGATCGTGATGAAACAATGGAAAGCTAGAATTTTCTATCAATCTCTCCATGTTATCCAAGCCAATATTCACAATCAAATGACAAAATATTTCCTTGATTATGCAGGGCTTGGAAGCTTGGTTTTTCTGCCAAACTCACACCCTGCTCATCGGAGTGTTTACTGTACTATAGTGGTCTTTCAGTTGGTAATTTATATTGTTTCAGCATCCCACAAAATCTATAGTCATCTGAACCTAATATGATGTCATATGGAGCAGCAAAACCAAAATCATACATTTCTTCCAAAGTCAAGCTAGTCAACGAATATTTTTTTCCCCCTCAATTCACTTTGCATTCTTTCTTCCACCCTTGTGAAACTTACCCCCCTTTTTGGTTTGACAAGACATCGGTGTTTCTAGTAGCATATTTTTGTATTTGTTTTCAGCATTGCTAGGCTTTTCATTCCTTCAATATTAGAAGCACTGTTTCCTACAGAACATATTCTAAATATCTGAGAGAAAGACTGATGCCTGGTTTCCTAACTTCCAAAGTCAGAACTCAAGAGTCAGTACAAATGCACTGAAAAAATTTACTGACAACTATGGCACATTTCATGCGGGTCAGAACAACAACTTTAAGGCCTATAAAATGAGCACAGTTTCCTTCTGTTGTACACTAGGTATTATTTCTAACCAGTATACTTTTGATATGGCCAAGCAGTACTTTGGTACTGAACTTCAACAACGTGACAGAAATGTTTCAGCCTTTCTAGTCTCGCGCTACAAATGTGAATGGAACTGTAAATCTAGATGATAGTTACTTCCACATATAGCGGCAGTAAGCCAGTCAGGTGCTGTTTGAACAGCATGGTGCCCAGCTCAAGTGGCACAAGCCAACACCTATTAGCTATTTCCTTTGTTTCTCCTGTTACTTGTAAAACACTAGGCACTGTGGTACAGTGAATAAATGCTATTAAAGAACAATAATTTGTTATCCCAATAAAGGTAAATGCAATATTTTAAACTTTTTTTAAAAAACAAAAACCAGCCTGCCAAAATCTCAGTGGTATCCCAGCACTAAAAGAAAATTCAGAATCCCTGGATAGTTTCAAAGAGCTTAAAGAAATCTCATGCACCCTGTGGTGGTTATGAGTCTATGCTCAAACAGACTGAAATGTGAGGGCTTTTTAAGCAATCTTGGTCAATGGGACATCAACACCACATGCGCTAATCTGAGTTATGAGATCATCAGGTTAATTTCCCCCTTTCCTTCTCCCCCCCGCCCACACTTCCTATTAGCTTTTTTAATGCAACCCATGGAACAAAATCTCCAACTGTGACAGAATGAAAACCTCATTCAGTGTTTTTACTGCACACTATGACTTGGCATCCTTTTTACATGCTTTCCTGACATGAGTAACCCAGCCACATATTGACTTTCTTCTCAGTAACCAGTAGTCAGTTACATTTGCAAAATAACTCTGGGATACATAGTAGAAGATCAATTTACAGTGTGTGCATTCATGCCAATGTGACTTTTTCTTATCCTGGAACATGTACCCATATGCACACATGCCAAATCACAATATATATATTTTTTATTTGTTTGCCATGAGCGAACTCTAAAAGCTTTTCAGTGCTAAGAGCCTTGAGATGAACCTGAACATGTGCACAAATTCACAGGAAGTCTCGTGAAACATAGTCAAGTTGTAGGCAACCTGGTCACCAAGGCTTTGTGCACTTCAGAGCTCCATGCTACAGCTGGGCATGACACAAAAGCTGAACCTTCAGGGAGAGTGAAATGAATTAAAAATAAATATAAACAAGTTAGGAGACTGGTATGCATCTCAGGAAGCCTCAAATGGCCAATGAATTTCATCTTGTATAATCTGTATTTGCAGTCATAATTGCATGGTTATGGACTTTTATTAGTGGATCGCTCCTTCCAACATGCCAATTTTTAACGTAATCCTGGGCCTGTTTCTGTTCCCACTCCAACCGACTGTTATGGGAGCTGACTGAATACGTACAGAGTGGAAGGCTACACAAATGAGGCCATCTTGCTTGTTCCCATTGGAGTTCTTGCCAATATATTTTCAGATTCTAACAGGGATTCCAGGCATTTTTACTGACTTGTTTGCTTGGTTGTTTGGAAATTCATTGTGTATACTGGAGACACAAGGTGAGTGAAGTAATATCTTTTACTACATCAACTTCTGTGTGAGAGAGACAAGCATATTCTGCTTAGAGGCTGAGTGGGATCATCTCAAGAATTCTATGTCAGATGAACTTTGCTCTTGTGGGAATCAGAGGGAGTTTTACCAGAGATAGGACAATGCTGAGCTCTTTTGAAGATCCTACCCTTAATTCTGGGCTTCCTATTTGTACAATGCAGACACATATTCCCCTTTGCCCATTTGTTAGATTGAAAATTCCTTGGGGGCAGGGACCAAGTCGTCTTGTTTGCTAAAGCTGTATACAAGCACAATGGGGCCTTGAGCCTGATTGGTGCATATAGCCACTATCATAATACAAATATGCAAATACATGATAATTAGTGATGAATGTTTGCAACATGATCTGAGTGACCAGAAATGGGACCAGTCAAACTGTTATGCAAGTGATTACCACTTTGGGGACACGCTTCTTCACGTTAGTCCAAAGTTCATGGTTGGCAAAAGACACTTCTTCACTTGTGCTTGGCATTCCTGTTGGCATTTGAATGATAAGAAATCATCACTACTGCTCTTTAAAGAAGACACTGTGAAGAATTTTGAACAGCAAAACTAAATATTGCCTATAGAAATAGCCCTCAAATTTTGCTGAATACTGTAAATAGACTGATTCACTTCTGAATTGCTACGTAAGCCAGTGTATGATGTAAACTTCCTCAAAAGTTAAAAAAGTCTGATTAAAATATTGACAACAATGCCAGTTTGCACCTAACACTAGGGTATCCTAAATTTTAAAAAATGTGTTGTTCTTATCAGAACATCAGACTACAGAAATGACAAAGCCAAAGTCAATGAAAAACTAAATTAAAGTTACAAGTTAATAGGACCACATTTCCAAAAATGGATTCCAGTTTTGTGCCTGCATCCACAGTAAGTTACAGTTGCCATTATTCAGGCATGATCCATGGTGGTACAAGTAAATGTGCAACCGTCTGATTTGCTAAGAAGGGATTTGTATCTATGTATTAGTCAGGTAGACATTCAGGGTTTCATTTTGAAGAGTTCAGCTGTGAACAGTGTTTGTGAGCCTTGATCATTTGAGAAGCCATCATGATTGTGCATGCTGTCACTAACCAGAATCCAGCTGGAGGCCCCCTTTGAAAATTTGGCCCTAAATATTAACCAGTGCCTATTTATTGGCATGAAAACCCTTAAGATGCCAAGAAGGGATTGAAGAGTAGGGGGGATATTAATATCTAAGGAAGGAAATCAAAAGCAGCCAGCGTGTCTGGCATTGGATTGCAGCATGTGTATCTTTATACTTTAAAATCATAGTCAAGAAAAGAAGGTGGGAAATTCTTGGTTGAATCAAATATTGCCACATGTTATTGATTTTAAGTTTGCTACCTTATGATCCAACTTAACTGAGCCTGCATTGACCATTTTTGATCTGAACATTTAATGTGGCAGAGTGAAAAACTTGCCAGGAAAATTATCTATATATATCTCCAGATCAGTGGCACTGCTATGGGCACCCGCATGGCCCCACAATATGCCAATATCTTCATGGCCGACCTGGAACAACGCTTCCTCAGCTCTCGTCCACTCACACCCCTTCTCTATCTACGCTACATTGATGACATCTTCATCATCTGGACCCATGGGAAGGAGACTCTGGAAAAATTCCACCATGATTTCAACAGCTTCCACCCCACCATCAACCTCAGCCTGGACCAATCTACACGGGAGGTCCACTTTCTTGACACCACGGTGCAAATAAGTGATGGTCACATTACCACCACCCTATATCGAAAACCCACCGACCGCTATGCCTACCTTCATGCCTCCAGCTTCCATCCCGGGCACATCACACGATCCATTGTCTACAGCCAAGCACTGAGGTACAACCGCATCTGCTCTAACCCCTCAGACAGAGACCAACACCTACAAAAGCTCCACCAAGCATTCTCAAAACTACAATACCCGCACGAGGAAATAAGGAAACAGATCAACAGAGCCAGACGTGTACCCAGAAGCCTCCTACTGCAAGACAAACCCAAGAGAGAAACCAACAGGACTCCACTGGCCATCACATACAGCCCCCAGCTAAAACCCCTCCAACGCATCATCAAGGATCTACAACCCATCCTGGACAATGATCCCACACTTTCACAGGCCTTGGGTGGCAGGCCAATCCTTGCCCACAGACAACCTGCCAACCTGAAACATATTCTCACCAGCAACTGCACACCACACCATAATAACTCTTGCTCAGGAACCAATCCATGCAACAAACCTCGATGCCAACTCTGCCCACATATCTACACCAGCGACACCATCACAGGACCTAACCAGATCAGCCACACCATCACTGGTTCATTCACCTGCACATCCACCAATGTAATATACGCCATCATATGCCAGCAATGCCCCTCTGCTATGTACATCGGCCAAACTGGACAGTCTCTACGGAAAAGGATAAATGGACACAAATCAGACATTAGGAATGGCAATATACAAAAACCTGTAGGAGAGCACTTCAACCTCCCTGGCCACACTATAGCAGACCTTAAGGTGGCCATCCTGCAGCAAAAAAACTTCAGGACCAGACTTCAAAGAGAAACTGCTGAGCTTCAGTTCATCTGCAAATTTGACACCATCAGCTCAGGATTGAACAAAGACTGTGAATGGCTTGCCAATTCCAGAACCAGTTTCTCCTCTCTTGGTTTTCACACCTCAACTGCTAGAACAGGGCCTCATCCTCCCTGATTGAACTGACCTTGTTATCTCTAGCTTGCTTGCTAGCACACATATATATACCTGCCCCTGGATATTTCCATTACATGCATCTGAGGAAGTGGGTATTCACCCACGAAAGCTCATGCTCCAAAACCTCTGTTAGTCTATAAGGTGCCGCAGGATTCTTTGCTGCTTTTATAGGATTTATGTAACAGTCATTTCCAACATTTTTTCATTTGTGGACCTCTAGAAAAATGCAAATGGAGATGCAGACCCCTTTGGAAGTCTTCCATTTAGTCTGTGGACCACCGCCCAGGGACCTGTGGACACAGGTTGAAAACCACTGATGGAATACATTGGCTCCCTCTAATCCATACAGAGCATTAAAGCAAACCACTTAAGTCACTCCTTCAGCTCAAGTGTCAATGGCCCATGCTTTTGTGCTGAAGATCCCAGGTTCTATCTCAGCTCATGGTATGCAGCTGTAACAACATGATGACCTGCAAGGGCATTTTAAACTCTTGTCGAAAGCAAACACTCAGGACAACCTTGCCCTGACACAGGGAGTGTGTAAGAAGCTGGCTAAATGTATTGAATCTAACATTCAGACTGAAACACTTGTTTTAAACCCTTTGGGTTAGATTCCAATCTCAATTACCCGTGAAAATCCAAAGTAACTCCATCAACATTCCTGTACAGTGTAATGGTCACAACGTTTGCACAGGATCGACAGGCAAGATTCTGATCACAGTTACACGGGTGCAAATCTGGAGTAAAGGTACATGTCTACATGCATGCATGGTTGCAAACGTTGTAAAGGATTCTTGACACACCACTTAACCTCCATTTGTAGCACTGCCTAGGGTCACAAAGGTGCTCTGATACCAATGGGATGAAAATGTCATTAAAGGTCTATACAGACAGATTAGAAGCATGTGAAGGTGATGGAAGAAAAGGCAAATTAAAATAAACTGAACTGTCTTTTGCTGGGGTGGCGGTGAAGTCACATTTTAGTTCTCTAATATTTCTCATCACCTTTAAATAATTAGTTATTACAGAATTCTTAATTCCAGAGGTACGTGACTCAGTTTGCTAGGGTTTGCTTGCTTTTCCTTTTGTGAAAAGTCAGTAAGCCCCCCAATTGTTGCATTTCCAACATTTTCACACACTTGGATATTACAAGAGAAAAGTCCATCAACTAATCCACTTTCAAACTCTGAAGCTATGAAAACTTATGTTCATCTTTTCAAATCAAGTCATAGAAACAGTCCAATATGTTATTGATCCTTCCCAGCAAAGCATCCTTCTGTGCACTGGGATGAAAGGGATAAGACTAAATGGAAACAAGTGGACCAAATTTTACCCCAAGAGTCCCATAAAATGAAAGCCAATATCAGAGTGTGAATTCACTGTTACCGGTAAAGGGACAACTTACCGCAGGGTGCAATCTACACCTGCATTCATTAGGTAGCTCAAGAGGAACTTGGTGTGTTGTTCCCCTTCTCCCACCTTGTGTGTATGTCTTGTCTGTTTAGACCGCAAGCTCTTCAAGGCACTTCTACTCTGCGTTTGCACAGCGCTGAGCACAATGAAGACCCCATGATTGGTTGCTCTTTAGACCATTATAAGCATGATTAATTAATTCCCGAGACACAATCCCTTCCCAAATTTTTCATCCCAGCACCTTGGGAAAGGTTGTTCCTTAAAGACATAATCCAGCCATTATATATAAAGGTGGAATTTTCAAAAGCATTTCAGTGTTGGGTTAACTCAATAGAAGTTTTACCGTCAACTTAATGGAAGCAGAATTAGCCCACTGCCAAGTCTCAAACTCAAGGACCAGCCTACTCCTATAAAAAGCAATGGAAAAACTCCACTGACTTTAATGGCGGCAGGATAAACCCCTCTCCGTTCAAAAGAACCCAACTATAACACAGTAAAACACTTTCAAAGATTTACATTTTTAAACTGTACAGATATAGCCACCTTAACTCTAATAATTTAAAAAAAAAAAATTGTTAGTGACACACACACATTTACACAAAGTGTGTTAATTGACAGAGTACCTTAGTTACCTCCCTACACAGGTAAGCTTCAAGAGTGCATTTCTTAATCTAATGAAATATTTATCATATCTGAGATCTAAAGTGTACATATTTCATTTTTTATGCATATCTTTACATGATTCATGAGATTCACCCATAATGTGAGTTCTTTTCATTACAGTTTGTTTTTAGGTATCATTGTTACCCTTTTTACAACCAGACTTACATTGAACTGACAAATATCATTCAGGTACCTCCGAGCAAAGCAGTGCTTACCTTCTGATACAGATTACAGAGAGTTCGCACCAGAGTCGTTCTCTCTGTAAACAAAAAAAGAAATAAAATAAAAATCCAGGATCATTCTAAATTTATGATGAAGCACAATATGTTACATTAGATAAAGGTTAGATCAAGGTTTTTTTCCCCAAAATGGTACCACATTTTTTGAGATGGCCTGACACAGGTGAAGCATCAGATTTTCAAAAGCAATTGACTATCTGAGGAAAGGTGCTTTATTTCCCTTGAACTGAAAATGGGTATTATGCTGAGTTGCAATTAAATTTCATCATCAGACTTGTGTTTTTTATATACTCTGAAGCTCAGCGGGATCTTTGGTAGTCATGCTATTCCAGCCAACCACATTTGCTTTAGTGGTTTAAGGGAGTTTAGTTGAGTGGTCAGAACAATGGACTGCATATTCAGATGTCTGGATTCTACTCCCAGCTCTGCCACTATAACACTGAGACCTTGGGTAAATTACATTGTTTGGGGCCTGATTTTGCAGAAGAGGTCAGGGAAAGTGGAAACTAGGAAGGTATCTCTGCAACCTACAGGGTACTGTTAGCTGCTCCAGCAGTGCTAGCCAGACCAGAGGTGACCTGGCCATGGAGGAGCCAGCGATGTGCTTCTATTCCCTTCTCTGCCCACTAGCAGCCATAGACCGGTACAAGAGGAGATTGCATCACATCCTTTTATAAACAGTATTACTTCAAAGTACACACCCTCAGCACACAGTGAAGCATTCTTCCTACCCTTGTCAGCAACCTCCAACAACAGTCACCCTAAACTCCACTAGCACTGCTCTGGCCTAAAACATAACCCCGGGTCTCCAGGTGTATCTTCTCGATTCCTCTAGAAAGTGGACACTGGTGCGCCTCAAAGGGATCTTGCAAGCCTTAGCTGCCAAGCACTTGAACAGCAGCCTTCAGCAAGGACTGCCAAAATGCAAAGCATTATTAATAGTACCAGTTATTGTTACAAACTAAACAATCTGAATAATTTTGATAGTCCTCCTTAGCATTTCTAGATTTTTGTCACATGCATGTATTTTAAACGTATGCACTAGAAGTTTGATCCTATAAGGCACTGAACACTCATGGGGTGCTCTTGATTTACCTCAGTAGGAGGCAAGAGCTCAGTGCCTTATGTAATTAGACCTAAGAAATACAAGGAGTAAGGAAGAACTTACAGGGTCACACTACAAACTCATTCTGAAAGCAGTATTACATCTGGTTTTATAATAGGGTGTCTCAATGTTGTACTAAAAACATTTTGACTTTCTAAACTCTTTGAGGTACCAAAACACATCATTTAATGTGAATAGCACAGAACTGTTTTGGTCAGAAAAAACATTATTTTAAGCAGTATCCTCTAATATTTTCTCTTTACGTGAACAAATCCCTCCATTAAAATTGGAAACACTCTCCTGTTCTTGATTTTGGAGAGAGAGAAAGAAAACCCAAACACAGTCACATTCTCCTGCTTAATTAAATTCAAAGTTTGTTCAAATGCAAGCTATAAGCAGAAGACAGAGCGCATGTGTTTTCTCTGTGAAATTGGGAATGAGAAGGCAGCACAGCTGGAATCTTAACCAAATGCTAAATTAGTAACAATGTTTCTGTGGACTTAAATATTAAAGTTAATTAACAATTTATATCTACCCCAATATAAATATAAATTACACCTACAGGTATAGAACATTCTATATCTAAAATAATATGAATTAATACTTTACCCATACATACGCCTTTGACATATATTTGTTTTACAACACTGAAATAAAATACAAAATACATCAAATAGAAATGATCTGCCAAATGGCAAGCTTAGGATTTCATTTTTCCACTGAAACAACTAATGTCACAAACATTTGAAAATGCTTCTGTTATAAGTACATTGAAATGAGTGCATGATTCAGTGTTATCTGCATGCTCATTAAGAGCACTGTTTGGTCAAAAGAAAGACCTATCAGTGCAGAACCCATTTATCCTTCTATACTTTTGTTTCCCCATCTGTAAAATGGGGGTGATTCTACTTGCCTACCTTTTTAAAGCACTTTGAGACAAAAGCATGCTTACATAATAGTTTTTAATGATTCTGCAAAATCTTTGTCTAGTCTAGTTTTTAATGATTCATGCAACAGAGTTTCCACAGCAGAACGTTTTGAGATTCAGTCCTCAGAGTGTGGCAGGGGAGAAAGGGACATACACGGTATACAGACCATGCACCTTCAAGGCCTTTTACAGAGTAAAAAATAAGACACATTCACTGCCACAATGACATTAGAGTCCAAGATTCTGTTTCTGTTCCCATTAAAATCAACAAACGTTTTGCCATTGACTTCAATGGAAGAAGATCCAGCCTAACACAGATGAGACAAATAAAAACCTTAGGGCAGTGAGGCTCTAAAGAAAGACGACACCTAGGGGGAATAGGACAGGAGTATTATTGCCTGTATTCTTGTGACTCCTGCTCAGGGTTACTGAGTGTTCTACTTTCTAACCCCATAGGTCAACAAGCAGAAAATCCACATCCTGGTATCACAGCAAAGAGATAGTTTTGTCTATGTGAAATATCAGTACATGAATATAGAATTCATTGACTAAATTTGCCTTCAGAACAGGGCTATGCCCGAGATCCGCTTATTTTTTCTTGTTTGGCTTCTTCCCTGTTTTTGGCAATTTAAATATGTCAGCTGCTGTATTAAGTGCTTCATTGTGAAGTTTCTCTTCTTTATTTGCCAACTAAAACTAAATATGAGACACAAGTGGCCTAGGATTTTCTTCCTAGTTCTCTCTTGCACTTTGGATCACTTGGGTTGGGCATATTCATCTGATTTCTCCTGGGACATGGTGGAAAGTACTCTTACTAGCATGCAGGTTCACAGCCCGTCACATCGAGGAGTTGTTTATGTATTCAGGATTTGTTGCAATGGGATGGTGAAAAATGAAAGGAGTTTCTTTTTAATGGGTGGAACCACTGTAAAGCTTTAGTAGTAAACACTTAAAAACAAAGAAGTGAGTGTAAAAATGAATTTCCTCTAGGTTTCCTTGAAGAGCCTTTGATAATATGCCATGCTAAGCATTTTCTCCACTTTGAAAGGCTGCTCTAAAATACTAGATATTTTCCAGACCTGGAACATCACTAAATCTTTGGAACCATATTCCAATGGCACTTTTACTTATTTTGTTAAATTAGCCACAGTTTCCAAAATGTGTGTGCGCATGGTTTTGTTTTGTTTGTTTTTTAAGAAAAGAAAGTTTTTCTATGAGGCTTCACATCTCCATTTGTCCAGGCTTCTCTGAACTGGAACAAAATAATCTTTTGGCTCTCTTAAGCAATACCTACAAAGTTGCTGGCTTTTAATTAGAAAAAAGTGACATATTTCTCTTCCCTCTTTTACAGTATAGGAAAAAAAGTGGCACTGATTTCATTCCCCATTTGTGGCTGAAGAACTTCAGTCTCCAGGTCTGTAAATCTTATGCCTGCCCTGGGCTTTAATTTCATTTAGGAAAATAAAAACCAACCAAACGAGATGCTGCCACTCTGCTCCTAGTTCAAAGCAAAAAAAAGCACTTAAACAATTCGTAAAGTATAACAAGGCAGATCAGAAAGAATAAAAGTAAATACATGTTACATAAATCATGTAATCTCTTTCCCATTGCTGTTCATTAAAATCTTCAGAATAAATCAAAATAACATTACCAAAAAACAGGCTGAGATAATTGGAATTTTACAGTCCTACAGTGGCTCATCATGCCAACATCCCACGATGTCTTAAAAAGCACCAGCAAATTCAGCTCTGAGAAATGTTAGAAGGAATTCCTTCACTTTGCAAAACTGATGAGTAAATAAGCTGCTCTATTTATAAGGTGTCTGGCCTTCCTGAGTCTTTCTATCTTTCTAGATTCCCCAGTCATAGAGTAAGCCTCTCACACAAGCAAAGCTGGTCAAAAATACTATCACCAATTAAAAGTCATTTTGCCAGTAAACATTTTGTAAGGTGTCCTTTGTGGAGTCATGTTAATTGTTCATGAGAATTCAGATGACTGCCAGGTATCTGTGAAAATGTTCACTAATCCAGGCTGAAAATAATTCATTATTAATGTTAATGTAATGCTCAATATAACTATTCTAGTCTCCTGTTTAAACTGTTTTCATTTAAGTAGGGAGCAGAAACAACATCATGTGATTTAAGTGGCCAACCACATACTCTGAACAGCAAATAGTTAAAGTGAACCATCCATGGAATGATATTTGCCGACATTCACTAATAACCCACAGGCTGAAATTTGTACTCTAATTATTCAGCAAATACTTACACAATCATGAATATAATTGTAGGAATGAGGAGTGGCTCATGAATGATTCATGAACATGGGGAGAAAAACTCAATTCACCATATAAATTGTGTGCAAAATATAATTTGACCAGCATTAAATGCAACAGACATTACATTCAAATTAGCCATCAGAACACTACTTTGTACTTATACAGAACCTCTCTTTTGAGAATCTCAGTGCGCTTTACAAACATCTACTTTAAAAGGTAGATATTTTACAAGAATTAACTCAGAACTCTTAACTTCCAAGTGTGTGGGAAACACTGAGCAATTCTCATTCCACAGAGGGATGCAAGAAAAAGAACTTGGACAGCGTTTTCTTTATTTTATGGATTTTAACAGGAGGGTTTTTTGTAAGTAAAGTGAGCAGAATTGAACCTTTGGGCAACGAGGACCAAATTCTTAAAAGCAGCCTCTGAAATTATGCCTGCAAAAAAGCACTGTTGCTCACATGTAAAAGAAAATATGCAGCTTTCATATCTGTATAGCAAACTGAAGTGGGTGGGGTCATCCATTCAATTTTACAATACCCACGTCAAAGACCGCTTTTTTTAATATCTGGCTTTGAGCTTCCACCATGAAGTATGCAGAATTGAATTCATATACTTTCAAGAATAGCATCATACATCACTACAATGGGAGGATTTCAATTCATATTGACTTTTAGGCATGAATGAAGTAATTATTATTAAAAACATTCTCCAAACCCTAGCGCCCCACACTGAATCTAAAGAGTTTTTGAGATTTGGGGAAATTAATTTAAGAATATAAGAACAGCCGTACCGGGTCAGCCCAGTATCTGTCTACCAACAGTGGCCAATGCCAGGTGCCCCAGAGGGAGTGAACCTAAAAGGCAATGATCAAGTGATCACTCTCCTGCCATCCATCTTCACCGTCTGACAAACAGAGGCTAGGGACACCATGCCTTACCCATCCTGGCTAATAGCCATTTATGGACTTAACCACCATGAATTTATCCAGTTCCCTTTTAAACATTGTTATAGTCCCAGCCTTCACAACCTCCTCAGGTAAGGAGTTCCACAAGTGACTG
This sequence comes from Gopherus flavomarginatus, assembly GCF_025201925.1. Lineage (NCBI taxonomy): Eukaryota > Metazoa > Chordata > Testudines > Testudinidae > Gopherus > Gopherus flavomarginatus. Next base: position 32,035,885 of record NC_066630.1, read on the forward strand.
TGCGCTGCGTGAAGAACTACCTTTTATTTGTTTTAAACCTGCTGCCTATTAATTTCATTTGATGACCCCTAATTCTTGTATTATGGGAATAAATAAATAACTTTTCATTATCCACTTTCTCCACACCACTCATGATTTTATATACCTCTATCATATCCCCCCTTAGTCTCCTCTTTTCCAAGCTGAAGAGTCCTAGCCTCTTTAATCTTTCCTCATATGGGACCCTCTCCAAACCCCTAATCATTTTAGTTGCCCTTCTCTGAACCTTTTCTACTGCCAGTATATCTTTTTTGAGGTGAGGAGACCACATCTGTACACAGTATTCGAGGTGTGGGCATACCATGAATTTATTTAAGGGCAATGATATAGTCTCAGTCTTATTCTCTATCCCCTTTTTAATGATTCCTAACATCCTGTTTGCTTTTTTGACCGCCTCTGCACACTGTGTCTACATTTTCAGAGAACCGTCCACGATGACTCCAAGATCTTTCTCCTGACTCGCTGTAGCTAAATTAGCCCCCATCATATTGTATGTATAGTTGGGGTTATTTTTTCCAATGTGCATTACTTTACATTTATCCACATTAAATTTAATTTGCCATTTTGTTGCCCAATCACTTAGTTTTGTGAGATCTTTCTAAAGTTCTTCACAGTCTGCTTTGGTCTTAACTATCTTGAGCAGTTTAGTATCACCTGCAAACTTTGCCACCTCACTGTTTACCCCTTTCTCCAGATCATTTATGAATAAATTGAATAGGATTGGTCCTAGGACTGACCCTTGGGGAACACCACTAATTACCCCTCTCCATTCTGAGAATTTACCATTAATTCCTACCCTTTGTTCCCTATCTTTTAACCAGTTCTCAGTCCATGAGAGGACCTTCCCTTTTATCTCATGACAGCTTAATTTATGTAACAGCCTTTGGTGAGGGACCTTGTCAAAGGCTTTCTGGAAATCTAAGTATACTATGTCCACTGGATCCCCCTTGTCCACATTTGTTGACCCCTTCAAAGAACTCTAATAGATTAGTAAAACACGATTTCCCTTTACAGAACCATGTTGACTATTGCTCAACAGTTTATGTTTTTCTATGTGTCTGACAATTTTATTCTTAACTATTGTTTCGACTAATTTGCCCGGTACCAACATTAGACTTACCGGTCTGTAATTGCCGGGATCATCTCTAGAGCCCTTTTTAAATATTGGCATTACATTAGCTAACTTCCACTCATTGGGTACCAAAGCCGATTTAAAGGACAGGTTACAAATCTTAGTTAATAGTTCTGCAACTTCACCTTTGAGTTCATTCAGAATTCCTGGGTGAACGCCATCTGGTCCTGGTGACTTGTAGAGACTCCTGATCTTTCCAGTAAGAATGGCTAATGATGGAGGAACATAGGCAGGGAAGGATCAAGGGATTACTGTTAGCCATTCCAAAGGGAATGGAGGGAGAGACTTCACAATACCAGGAATGCCTTTCAGATCTTAAAATCTCCACTTAGTAGAGCCCAGCTGGTGAATTAATAGCTCCCAATACTCTAGAACAGAATATCACACCAAAATGATGATTCCCATGCAGATAGTGGGAGCAGGCCAGAAGAGAAGACCCCACATGCTGGAGCAGATATAGACCAGTTCCCTAGTTCCTGCTGGAAGACCATTCCATTGATAGAAGCAATAGGAGCCTTTTGGAAGATGGTACTTGGGATGGCAGTTCCCCCTCCAGGCTGCATGTCATATCTTAATCCTACTGGCAAACTTTACAGACTTACCTAAGCATCTACTCCTTTTGGTGCTAATCAAAATTAACCCACCTCCACAACCCTAAAACTTGAGGTGTCTCCATTTTTACAAAGCACAAAGGTTCTTACGAGGTTAAAGTAGACACTGGATCTCTCAAATCCACATGATGTCTATCTTCAGGAACACAGAATTTCTGAGCTAGGATGGGAAGTTCTTTCTGCAATAGTCCCCGATTCTGACATTTGTCCTAGATAGTTTTGCCAAGGAATAATCAAGAAAAAAAAAGTGGTTTGTAGGTGGCTAAAGTGGTTATATCCAACGCATAAAGTACTAAACAAAACTACTTGTTAGGAGAGAAACATTCCTTCCAACATAAATTGATACTCTTTTCTGGTTTCTGCATAATTTGGATTGATTACTATAATCTCCAGAAAAATGCTGAACTGTAAATCTCTTTTCTTAAAAACAAAGATTGTCTTACATGCTTGAGGTCAAACTGCTGGTGGTTCTTGCACTGGTGCCTGATGGGAGAGAGGAGATCTGAAGAGGGCCCAGAGGGTCTTTTCCACTATCTGCCCTCACCAGCTTGGGGCCCAGAGAGAATGTTGTTCTTTGTGCCTCTTCAGCCAGCCAGTTCTGTATCCAAAGGAGATCTGCTCAGCTAAGCTGGGGATGCAGCCAGGGCTAGATTCTGGCAGCAGGTCTGCAAGGAACATGTGCAACCCCTTTGTATGGGAGGTGTAGTAAGTGCAGGAGATTACACAGCCCATAGCCACCCAGAGGCATTCTGCCTCCATCTGCGCTCATAATCAGAATGCCTCAAGCCACCTCCGCTCGACTGCTACATTACTCACCATCCCCAAGCGTGGCTAATGTACTTTAAGGCACAATTTAGCCTACGTGGTTGCTTTCTACAGAAAACTTATTCTCTGCATGTTTCCTTGAAAAGACCACTACATGATGGAGCATGGATACTTTGGAGGGGTCTATGCTTCTCCCTATATGTACATGCAGTGCCTACTGATATTGACTGCTATCCCTACCCACCCATTATACACCCAACCCCAAGTGAAGTACGTTATCTTCAAAGCTTAAATAAGACTATTTTTAAAACACTGACTGCCTTAAACACTGCATACTAGCAAACCAACCCTTGGTTGAGATTAAATAAGATTGTTAAAAAAAAAAAAATTGGTTAACTTCTGTTCTCAGCACTGGTGTAACAAACTCAGTGCTGTCACTCAGGCTTTACACTGGAGACAAGTGGACTCTCTCCTTCTCTTTCTTATTCACCAAAGGCTTCTATCAGTTCTTCATACAGGTACTTGCTGAAAGGACAATGGGAAATGTACCCTTCAAGGCTTCCCTTGTTATTCCAAAATTTATCCTCCTCAGTAGCAATCATAAGATAAAGAGCCAAGGCTCATTTTTAAGTTGTTGCTACAAGGATTCCTGAAAAAGTGGGAGGGGGTGGGGTTCAGGTTGAGAAGACCTGAAAGCTCCCCAAACCTCGTGAAACTGAGCTTTGTGAAATGCTGGATTTTCAGTTTTGAGACAGGGTTTGAATTGGGCTGGGAACTGCATGGTATAGAGCTGAGCACAAGTACTGGGGAAATTTTCTGAACGCTCTAGGAAATGCATCAGCTCTCATGTATCTCCCAGGTGTGACAACTATAATACAATAAGGTACTAGTCCTCATGGAGGTAGGTGAACCAGTTTCAGCTCAGGGCACCAGCACCAGAAGCCAACCCCAAGTGGAGGTAGGAAGGACCTTGACCTGTGGCCAGAGCCAGTTTCCTGCTGTGGCTTCAATGGGCTTTGCACAAATCCCTTGAAAAGCAGAAAAAGGAAGTGAGGAAGTTGGAGTTTGATAATTTCCCCAAACTGGAACCTCCAAGTGAAATTATAGGCTTCCAGCTCCTGCAAAAGGAACTTGCACCATTCAGTTCAAGAATCCATTGAGAATCAAACAATGAAAAGCTCGCACAGCCCTAGCAAATAATTACTCACAGGCTTCCTAGTTGTTACTTTTCTGAGTTTTGTCTATATATCTGCCTCTATTATTTTAAAAAGACACTGACACCCCTGGGACTTCATTTAAGTAGCACCAATCAAGGAAGAGAGTGGCCGTAAAAAGGCGCTACAAAAATATTAAAAACAAACACCTAAGAAAATTCCCTACGAGTTTCATTCTGCTTATCCAGAGTTGCCCACTACTCTTTATATAATTGAAAAAAATAGTTAAAAGACCATAGTCTACTTTGGATTTTGTCTCTTACATTTCACATACAATTGCTTTCATGTTTCCTGTCTTCAGAATTCACCAATGTCTATCCTAATACCACACATTTACTTGTGAAATATCCCCTCTTTCTGTACTTACATAGCAATAAGGTCATTGCAAGCAAGTCAACCAACTCCTGTAGATTCTCAAACTTCTCAGCAAACCAATAATTAAATGTGGTGCACAGCATCTGGCATTTCTACTTTTACATCATATTATAACTTTGCTCAGAATGCTTTGCACATTTGGCAGTGCATTAAGGTCAGCTCTGGTGAGGGATTTGTTCTAATTTGCTTGTTATATGTTATATGAATTAATTATAAATAAGTTATTTCTTTTTTAAATTAAAGTTGCACTTCACAACATTTTGCCATCAATAGGTCTAATGTTATGAGGTTTGAACTCAAAAGCATTCAGTGGCAGAAACTAAGGTCTGCCGCAATGAATTTAGATTCTGCAGCTAACATTTCCTCAACAGTTCACAGTAGACAAGGAAGAGATGAACTGTAATGTAACTTTCATTGCATGGCGGGACACAAATGCTATTTAGTGAAGGACAGAAATTGTATTTGATGAAACTGCTCTGATGTAGTAGTCTGATGGAGACTTTGCAGAGACAAATGATAATAGAACTCAGAAGCTCTGGCATATATAGCTATGTTATTAGAAAACTATTTTCTATGTATTGCAGCTTTAAGTATAAAATGGGCCCCCCATCTTAACTTGCTTATGAGTTGGTTCAAGATGGCTACTGCTACTGAAGGAGTCACACACACTGTGCTCTCTCCTGGAGATTTAATTTTGTTCTTTTATTATTGTTAATTCTTTTAATCTAAAATGGAAGTCATCCAGACTGAAAGCATATTTTTCTCTGTATCTATGGAAAAACCACCAACATATATATTTAAATCTCATAACAAGAGAAAACAACAGAGGAGAGTCCTCAGGACAGGCATCATTTACCCTCCTTAGAATCAAAATATGATCTTTACCTGCCACCAAAAATTGGTTGTCAATGTAAATGTCGCTTTACATACCCAATTTCACTTCCCCTCTTTTAGAGCCTCCAGTGAAGAATAATGCCAAACATTTTGTTGGAACAAATCTCTGACTAGTAATAGTGCACTTCATATATAATAAATAAAGGAGCCAAACTGATCCATGGAGTAACTCCACTGAAAATGAATTTGTTACATAAATATTATTTAGACTTTAAATGAATGCATGTGTCAAAAAGAGGAAAGAATGAAGAGCAGATTTCTCTTCTACACATACATTAGTAAATCTTCAGAGGCTACCTCGGTAATTGAATTCTTTCATAATTCCCCTACACTGAGTTTCTGGAATGACCTGCCATTCAGATAGAATGGAAATTCTGACCGCAATACGGCAAATTAAATACAAAGGCTTAGAACAGTGACTTCCAGTGGAGCTCTCAAGATGAATCAGTTTTAGATAGAACAGTGTTGCTAACTCTTATTTCAGTTTTAAATTTTAACACTCTGATCTTCTTCAATGTGTAGCTCAAGGAGCACATTATGTCTCAGGTGGGTGGGGGCTGGGAAGGAGAAGGAGCTACAGGAAAAAATGCCAAATATTTTTTCCATGGAAATTTTAAAAAGTGCATTTTTCTTCAAAATTTCCTCCCAGATTCTTCCATTTTTGACAAACACACATGCCCACCCAAATATTTTCAGATTTCAAAAACCGTTTTGGGGAAACAATAATTCTAATTGTTTTGATGAAAACTGGAAAATAGCAACACAAAAATACCACTCCCACTCACCATGAAACAGAGAAAAAGTTATATTGGAGACATGCCAATGGGAATAGACCTGGAGTAGGTGGTGCTTCTCAATCTCCAACCTCACAGCCTCCCCCAGTACATGGGACTTAGAAGCATCAAATCATGTTGAATTCTCTCTCTATCTCTTGTGGGGACCACAGCCAGCTGGTATAAATTAAACCAACCCAAGGCTGAGACAAAGAATTAGGGAGCCAGAAATGTCTCCTTGATAGTCCCCATGACCAATCTGCTGTGCGAATAGAAACCCAACATGACAGAAAATCTAGCCCAAAAAATCTAATTGGCCATTTGGCCAGGTCTTGCAATACTTTACTAGTCTATAGCTTGGGGGTGGGGATGGGGGGTCTTTTTCATCATATGAACCCTGCAAACATCTGGGCCTGGTCTATTACTAGATTGTTCCTTGTGGGAGGGGCCACGGTTTCCTTTTTCATCTTCTCCCTATGCCTGGAGGGCACTTGTCTCCAACAGCTGCAGGTGGAACAGCCTGTGGACTCCACAGGACTACCGCTCATGACTCTCCATACTCGGCCCAGAAGAAGAATGCATTCAGCAACTTCCTCTAGTAGCCCATAAAGAGAATGCAGAAGGGAGTAATCCTGATCCTTGACCTCTGGAACAACTGTTTTAGGGATTTTCATTTCTTTCTAGGTTCACAAAGTGGTGGATGATGTTAGATTTCCAAGAATGATTGTAACTAATTGTAAGCTAGTTTATTTTTTCCATTTGTTGCACATTTCCCTTTCAGTGCCATTTACAGATTGAGGGCAATAAAGAGTAGAAAGAACACTCCTAACCCTCTTCTCTTTGCACATCCATGGCATTGAAACCACCTTGGGGTTCTACTCCACCTCAGCCACCTACTCACTGTTTGACCACGTGCAAGCCAATTTCCCCATGCCTCAGTTTCCCCATTTTGTAAAATCTGGCCTTGTGAAAGCCGTGCTTGCACAACATTGATCTCTACAGAAGAAACGCACTATATAGATAGTGATTACTAGTGCACAGTACACTACTACACATCATTTATGTTTATAAGGAATATTCTCCACCAGTCTGCAACATGGGAGCCCCAAGGTTACTGCTGGGCTCACGTCTTCTACAAAGTTGCACTAGCAGCCCTCTCATGCATTCTTAAATACATTTGGTGTCCAGCTTCAGTGGGGATTTTCAAACTACATTAGATTATTTCCTCCCTACTACTTTACGCTAATCCCTTTACCATCAAATGCTAATCAACAGGAAAAATATAGTTCCTGTTCTTGAGCATGTTAATGTAAAATAAGAACTGATTTTATAAAACTAGTCTTTTAATTATGTACTTGAAAAAATGCTTAGACAGATGAAAATTAAATAGATCTAATGAAGTGGAATGGAGTGCTAAGTTTTAATTAAACAAATTAGAAAATTGGCAGAAAAGATATTAAGTGATCCTTTGAAATGGAAGTGGTACACTTAGTTCTACACTTCATGTTAAGAAGAGTGGGTAAAATACCCCCAACTGTGCCCTGGTAAATTATGCTGGTCAGACAAAGCCCTCACACACACAAAAATCCATGAATATTTGCTCACAGCAGAAAAAAACCTACACTTTACTTGTGTTTGCACCTGCTTTGTGTTTCCTTTGCACAAACATGCAGGAAAGGAGCTTGCTGGAAAGAGTGATTTTTAGAAACACTGAATTTTCAGTGAATCCTAAAGAATAGTTCCTGTCGGCAAATTTCAAAGCTGTGAACCTCAGAATCAGTACAACCATTAGAAACCTGGCTCTAAGAGTTATGCTCATCCAGTCACAAAACAGAAACATTCATACGAATATCGTTTATGTCCAAACTAGCCAATATAGCTTAAGTTTTGATGACTCACAACAAACTGTCCTGAACCATCTGTGGGCCAAGAATATTTACAGAAATTACCTGGTACATAATTCTGAATAACAAAATAATTCACAAAACCAAGCAGCTGTTCAGAGAAGAGTCACAGACACAAAAAAGACTATATTTGTCATATAAATTATTCACTATTTATTATTTAATCAGTTCTGCTTGGACACCTGATACCTCGGCTGCTAGCATCCCTAAATATTATCAAGTAAGACGACTTTGCCTTGTACTCTAAAATGGTAGGAGATGTGTGCTGCAGCGTTATCAACCACTTTTGCAATTTTATCACAAGTCTCATTATTAGAGACATTCTTAAAATGCCAGCTCCCCCAAGATATGTGCAAGAATCTCAGCTTTTATTTCTTTTTAAAAAGTAACTTTCCAGCTCTCATGGTGGCAGAAACAAAGGCTTTAAAACACAAACTTTAAAGGTGCAACACCAAAAGGCAAATAAAAAAACCTGAGTATATCTCAGTTTTTAAACTGATCTCATGATTTTTGAACTCTTGGGGTTGGCAATATTAGGTCTACAATAGGACAAGATACTTTGCCAGGGGCTCCAAAGGATCATCTCACCCAAAAGAATATATAGGGCCACAGTAAAAACTGCCTACCTGTTTTGTGCTGGGTTTCCTAGCTGATTCTTATTGGTATCTGTAAGTTGGAGAAGTCTATCAAGTAGGTTGGCAGCACTATTATCCCCCATTCTTTAAATCAGACAGTTGTTTTAAGGCTTTTAAATTGCATCCTTCACAACAGGAGAAACTGAACCAAAGCAGCTTCACAGGAACCAACCCTAACCTTGGTAATACACCGTAAGTGAATGGTGCTCCATTTCTTTTTAAAGGCTTTACCAAAGCTCTATTTATAGCACTTCCTGCATACCCTGTGAGAGCATGATTGCCCCCCTAACCCCCAGCCCTGTCTCGTTACACCACTCTGTACACCTGTGGGAGATGGCACAGGATAGGGTGTTAACTCCCTTGCTTGCTAGAAAGCAAGCAGCATTTCTGGATACAGCCCCAACCTCCAGATAGGAAGGTTGGTCCAATAGATTTCTCTCCCAATTTTTTAATTTTACCCACAGTATTTATATTCAAGTCAGATGTAAAGTATAGCTCTAGCCCTGAGTATATTTTAATGAAAAAGTCTTTTTCTCCACATGCATTTTTGCACCCTGTGTTAATAGTAAGGGAAGATACCTTTGGCACAGCTAGCTCAGCAGGAATTCTGATAACATAACTCCCCTCCCTTGAAAACATTCAACATTGCCTCTGTGCTATTGTTCTGGTGAGGCTCCTCTCAGGTGAAATTCACCACTGTTTATATTCCCACTTAAACCCTCAAATCAGGACTTAAGTGAGGTTTGTGGTGGGTATCTGCACATTAGTGAATTTCACCATTGATGCCCAGTATCCCAGCGACACAAGATGCTCCTGCCACTCAGACTGGATTGATGAAATACCAGCAACAACAACAGTGAGAGCTGGTAAGCCCCGCAGTGACTGTAGTCAGCTTCCTTGGTTGAGATCTTTCTCACTATAGTTAACATTTTAGCACTTAGATGTATTGCCCTCTAGCAAGGGCCAGCCAAGGGGTGGAAGGAAGACTTCAGTGAGCCAAACAGACTGACAAAGTTATGAAAAACTGAAAAGGCAAAATATGTAGTTTAAAGCATATAATGGTGATGCAGTGAAATGGAATCCCTGCCCTTGGGGTCTAGAGACTATAGGCACAGCTACGGACTGTTAAGCCAGCATGCTAACATATACTTAAAGTTAGGCACGTGCCTAAGTGCTTTGCTGAACGAGGATGGACTACAGAATCAGGGCCTTAATGAGATCCTGCCTGTGACTTTGCTCTGTTACCCTCAATGCTGTTAGAAGTTAGTGAAATTACATTAGGTAACAATGTGCTTAAACACTGTAGAACCTTACAGCAATGACAAACGATATCTTTTCTCCTCTTACTTTGCTTTTGACCTTGCAATCAGTGGAGTCTGAGCCAACTGAATTCATGCTCATTGTGCCCAAACCCAATTTTCATTTAAAAAAAAACTAGCAAGGAATATAAGATTCTGCCACCTTATTCATTTTAACATTTGTGACTGGTTGTCCCTACCAGCTGATAATGTTGCAGATTTATTAGTAAACGTATCAGATTGTACCAAACATGACAAAGCACAACTCTCACAACACCCCACAAATATACAATGGGTGTATTTTAAAAGATTACTCCAGTCCTGGAAATATTACTTGTTCATTGTATTCTCTATTTTGTGTATATGGAACATCACCAAACCCTACAATCTCTCTAAAACTAGCATGGGCTACTCTTTAAGGATCTGATTCAGCAAAACATTTGAACATATACTTTGAGCTTTAGCCAGTAAGCTGGGAGTTAAGTACATGCTTAAAGTGAAATCTGTGCTTTGCACAATCATGACTGTAGTGCTTCAGAATCAGCACTCATTTTTAAGTCTTACCGGGCAAAGTAACAATGGCATAAACAAGGAATGTGTGTTACAGAGCTTGTACAGCAATTACTTTGCTGGAATACATAACCACAAACTTAAAATCACAGATATACGACTTCTTTCCCCAAACTGAAAAACATATATTAAAGAAGTGTTAAAGGTTGTTGACTTTCTTCACTTTTTTCTCTTTTTTATTTCATTCTTCCCCTCCTCCAAGCAATCAGCACACTGGTTTGGGAGAGAGAGAGCTTGCCATAAAACCCAATGCCCTGAAAACCCTTCAAAAAGATTTAAAATAAACGTTTAACTCTCTTCATAACAATCTGAGCTAGGAAGTCACAGAAAGGTCATATCACAGAGGGAGTGGCTCCTGAGGCAAAGGAAGCCTTTATTACTTTAACTGACCTCCTCCAGGGCTATTTCACATACATAATCTAAACTATCCAAACCATGCGCAGTGCAAGTAAGTAAAATGACCACCCTATCTGTGCCCAGATTTTGACCAGCCATTTCATTTTGCTTTAGTTCAAGATCTAGCACAGCTATTCCTTTAATCCCATATTCGTAAAACGTTCAGGTATGTCAGTAAGTTTTTGCCAGCACAACTGAACAGCTGAGTAATTAGTAATGATTCTAAGGATCGGAGATTGCAAAGTAAAGCAGTCATTTTTTTTTCCAAAGGTTCCTGGCTTAACTATTGGATAAGCAGAATTAAGTAAGTTCTGCATATTCTTCTTCTATTTGAAACAGTATTGTTTGACTGCGTTTTTAAAGTCTACCCATCAGAGATGAAATTTGACATGAGTGCTGCCACCTTTTGGATATATTGGGCAGAAACAAGAAAGTATTTCAATCTAAGCATGAAAAATGAATTCCCTTTTTAGAATGGCTGAACATTTTGCACCACAGTCTTTCTGTTTTTAGTCCATCTTGCCTAGCGATGGCATTTTATTATGTCACCTCAACCTTGCTATTGCTTGCCAAAGGAATCAGAGCAGATAGAATGCTAGGCACCGCTGTGTTTAGTAACATCTTCCTTATATGCATCCTTTTACACCTAGGTGCACAGGACTAAGGATGCTTGCTTTGCGACAAAGCCTTTCCCTAATAATAACATGGGATATCCAGAATTGTGACTTGAATGAACAATTGCACTGTCACAGGTGAACTGAATCAGACTTTCATCCTCACCAGTTGTCCACAAAGTTTGATGATATAATAATATCTAATATTAAAAGAATACTTCACATTTATGTAGCACATTTCAGCTGAGGCCCATAAGGCTTTTTTGAAGAGAGTTCAGTATTGTCGCTTCCATTTTACTAACATGAAAGCTGAGGTATGGAGAAATTAGGACCCATATTTCAAAAGCTTAGGCAAATGTAAATTGCCACTTGGACCCCCCATCAAAGGGCTCAAATGACGACTGGGATTTTTAAAGCTGGTTTACAGCCATAAACCAGCTGTCTGAGAGCTCATGGGCTTACACACTCGGAGGGGATGGACGCTCTAGGAGAGAAGCACACAGGGACACTCAGAGTCTGCCCCACATGCTCAAAAGCTATGATCTCACAGCTGTGACTCATCCAAGAGGTGCAAGGTAAAATGCTCAAGCAGCAGCCTCTGGTGGGCTGTTCTGAACTCTGTATCCTTAAAGCAGTCATTCAGTACACTGTGTAAGGACCCTCCCATATACTCTTGAGAGAGAGAGAGGAAAGCAGGTGGGAGGCAGGCAGGATTTATCAAGGATTCATAGGCTTAGTAAAGGGGAGAAGAGTCAGGATTAGAGTACATGGTAGGAGAGTGAGCGGAAAAGGTTTGGAGACACACAGAGAAAGTTTTCAGAAGAGGGTCACCAGGAAATAGGAAGCCAAGAGGACAACACCTAACCAGATTGGATTTGCATAACAGGCGATAATTCAAGGAAAGGAGGTGCGGGGCAAAGACTCAGTAGAAGCATTACCCTCATGTATATGAACCCTGGAGGACTTCACTCAATCTCATTAAGATGCAGGTTATGCAGAGGTGCACTCTGAGTAGAAGCTAGCTAGCCACTCTGTGTTGAGCTAAATAGGCAGGATGCATGTATATTAAAAAATACATATTAGGTTTCTTTTTAATTGGTTTAGGTTTTGAGTCTTTGGGGTTCATGTTTCCAAGCAATTCTCTACAGACATGTCAGCGAGACACTTACCTTTAAAAAAAAATGAAAACATATTCGAATAGACTTACATGACTCTAGGAACTGGAGCTTTAAGAAAAACACCAAAACCACAAGATGTGGCATTGCTGCTGTATAAAACTTTTACAGCTTTAAAAGCCTCTGTTGATTGCTCCTCAGGAAAATCAAATACAAAATGGCATCCAAGTGCTCGGGCAATAGCATTTGATAGACTCGAACGAATAGATCCCCATTGGCGCCTCATGTCCACCACACTTTTGAAGTCACCAACCATGACTTGAGCTTTTATAATGCTACAAGCCACACAGCCTTATAATATGTTTTTATATAATGAGAAGAAATAGCCTACTACAGTACCAGGCTTGAAATGAAACGTATTCTGTCTGTTCAAGATGGACTGCTTTGGTAGACATTAAAAAGGAAAGTGCATTTTAAAAATCCAGCTTAAAAAAATCCACTAGCTAAACCTATTTTATCCCTGGTTATATCTTATTTTTAAGAAGGGAAGACAGGTTGAATTAAATTGAAAGCCATTTATTAAACAGTTAGAATGTTCACAGAAGTTTATTGAGCAAAAGTCCATAAGAAACTGCTCACTTTTTTTTATCCACAGAAACCTATTTATAGGAGTTGAATTCTAATAAACACAGATTGCAGTGCAAAGAAAAAAAGGTCAGCAGTGTATGCTCAAAGCTTTATTGATGTCTTGTCAATCAATCTTTTATTTTGTTGTTTAAAAAAAAATTAAGGAAAAGAAATGCATGTAAGCACTTTTTCTCCTAATAGCAGATTTATTGAGCATTTCAACAAATCAGCTCATGGATACAATAAGCAGTGACAGCCAATTATCAACTTTGTGTTTTCAGGTCAGGTTATAAATTGACCCTGTGTTCGCTTCTCCTCTTTCTGGGGAATAGCTAACGCCTTTTCAAATATAATAATTTCCAATAAACCTTTTTTATCCACCTCTGCAACATGCTTGAGGGGCTAGCTTGCTAGGGAAACAAAGTAACACATTTTGACAAATATATACAGCCCACTATATTGTTTTCCTGTAATTTAGTTAAAACAATAAAGCTGATGCCTTAAATCTAAGGGCGTGGACCATAAATGTTGGGAAGTTTAGGTATTGGACTTTAAGCCACAGCAATTCTTCCCTAGATAATTTTACAGCGTATGTGAGTGCTATGCGACCTAGCAACAGATGTAGGCCCTGATCCTGCAATTTATAACATGCAGGCAGACTACTGGGCCTAAACAGAACCCTATTGACTCTAACTGAGATTGACACTGACGTCATTAGGGGTTCCTGCAGGCACAGCAGTCTGCCTGCACATAATTAATTGCCGAATCAGGGCTTTAATCAACCAGCAATTCTTAAAAGACCATGCCAGCTACCATATCTATTCATTGCCATAATCAGAAACACAAAATATAGCCATTATATTTAACATAGAAATTCCCAGAGTAGATCCATCCAGTCCGGTAACCTGTCTCTGGTAGTGATCAGCATTAGATGCTCCAGAGGAAAGTTAAAAAAGATGGCAAGAGGTAAATATGGGGGCTAATCTGTCCCCCCACATTAGATCTCACCCTGAAGTCTGAGGTTTATCATCTCTTTCACAAAAGTTTTATCACCAATTATAATCACAGTGGCGATTCTTGGTAGCCCTATACATTTCTAATCCCCTTTAGAATCTTACCAAGTCCTTGGCCTCAATGACTTCCTTGAGGAGTCAGCTCCTCAGTTCAGTTACACATGTGAAACTGTATTTCCTTTTACAAGATTTGAATTTCCCACTTTTCAATTTCATTGACTGCCCCCCTGGCTTTTGTGTTATGAGACTGGTCTACCTTCTCTAGACTATTAATTATTTTATATACTTTTATCAGGTCCCCTCTCATTCATCTTCTTTCTAAAGGAAACTATATTTCTTTTTAATCTCTCTTCATATGAATTTTTCCAGACCCTCGCTCATTCTTTGTGACCTTCTCCAAACCGCTTTCACGTCTGCAATATCCTTTTTTAGATGAAGTGACCAGTACTGGACCCAGTATTCCAGATGAAGCCATGCCATTGACTTATCTGACATGATTACATGTTCTTTGTATTAGTTGCCATCCCATTACTTATGCAACCAAACATGTGATATATGGCATTTTGTTACTATATGCATTTTGATTTTGTATGTACTAGCATTTACCTCTTTTTAACTGTCTTATTCCTCCAAGCCATACCAGTTCTAAATGATTTCTATAGTGGTTGCTATTAAAAATCAACATTTGCCACGTGGTACATTTGCACACACGGTACATTTGCACACACAATAGTAACTGAGAATACCATACTTTTCACCTATGCTTAATGCAAGAGTTCATATAGGGAAGTAGTTGAGTAATGCTGACTTCAGTAGAATGGGAAGGGTAATATTCTTTGGGGCCAAAAATTGGACTTATCTTGTTTTCCAAATCATGTACAAAGTGTGCCTAATTTCTCTAAATGTATTTGTTTTTCATAAGTGTTAACTGAGTAATTAGCATGAAAAAATATTCATCAGATGAGTTGTTTGTGAGTGCTTCAGTTCCACCTTCACCATTAATGGTGTATAATTAGTTACTGGGTAAACTTTCAGCTCTCTGATTAGAGGGCTGAACTCTTCCCTTTTTTAAAAACCAGAAGTAGGACACAACAATGACTAATGTGAATAATGCACTTCTGGTCCAAATTTTATTAAACATTCACAAACATTTTGATGAACACTAGTAGTGCTGTGAACATTCACAAACAACCAGCAATATGACCTTGCAATCAATCAAATTTGAGTCTTTGTTAATCTATTTTCCTTATTTGGCCTGCTCTTCCACCTCCCTTCCTGCAACAAAACACTAAGACTAGGAAGGTGTCCCAAAGGAGTGGTGCTTGAAGGTTGTTGTTTTGCTCATCAAAAGATGGTGAAACTTTTTCCTGGGGGGGGGGGGGAAAAGTTTGATTTTTTTAAATTAAAATATCATTGCAAATATCCAAAATTTCAAATATTGGGAGTCAGTGTACTCCAGAATATCTGAGCGGGTATCTCCATTATGATCAGGTGAGCGTAACCCACATAACAAATTGCCTGAAGTAATAGTGGTGCCTAAGAACAGGCCGACCCCAGCCCTCCTGGTTTCCTTTGTCTGTGTTTTGAATATTTTTGGTAAATACTGTAGAATTATAATGCTGCTATATTTTTCTGCAATTAAGGTATTTTTCAGGCTTCAGAACAATCCTTGTGTTGGGAGAACACAGTCAGGCAGATATCTGTATTGCACAGCAGCCTGCAACATGACATCATTTGGAGTTATGGGCCTTTGCTAGAGAGATTTCCAACTTCAGACATCAGCTTAATCATCCACTGTTGACAGACTGGGGTTAATAGTATTTTATGAAATCAACTTAAAAGCAGGAAGTTGTTTTTTTTTTCCTGCTCAGTCTCTGCTACAGGACTAGGCATTTTCTGTTTATTTCACAAAACATAAAACAAAAAACTCATAAGGTACTTAGAAAGTGTAAAGATTTAAGCCTGCACTGTTGAAAGGTAAAGGAAAGATGATCAAGAATGGAAAGAATACATCTGCTATACAAACAGTATTGCTTGTCAAATTTGAGTCACTTTTAGAGTGAAATCCTGACGCCAGAGAAGTCAATGGCAAAACTACCATATCCTAAGGCAGATTGATAATGAGAAAACCTCAGGATTCTGACCAGTTCACATAAGCATCCAAAATTCAGCTGCATGTGAGAAGTTTGTATGGACCATTTTGCTCTAGAAGTGTTAAAATAATAAGATTTTTTTTTTCAGAATTACTGATACTTTACTCTTTCCTTGTCTTTACAGGCTCAGAATACATACTGCTGTGGTGAAAACCAGGAAGTGCAGAAAGTCTTTAAAGAAAAGTGCATCAAACTATTATCCTTATATACTTTATGTAGAATTATAGGCATATATGTTGCTGTATGACAGAGTTGTGGCAATACATCATCACAGTATTAAAGCCTATCACAATATTTAATGTATTTATCCCCAAAATGCCCCTGTGGGATAGGGAAGTGCTATTATCCCCATTTTATAGATGAGGAACAGAGAGCTAAGTGACTTCCCCAAGGTCATACAGGAAGCCTTTAGTGGAGCAGAAACTGAATCCAGGTCATCCAAGTGCCAGGTTATGACTGGGGCAAGGGGGAGTGCACAGAGCCCATGCAACTAGAGGTGAACAGAGTGTACACATAACCTCTGGAGGGTGGGAGACTGGGGGAACCTGTTACAGGAAAAGAGGGGTGCACAGAGCTCCTGTAATGGGGGAGGTTAGGGGGCTGCTGCAGGGAGTCTCTGAAATAGAGGGGGATGGGTGGCACCCAGGGAGCTGTGGGGAGAAATGGAGGAATACAAGGAAGCCCTCAAGTGTGCAGTGATCTAGGCCTTCAGATGCAACACAGTGTGCAGTACCCTAGATTTCAACAACACAAAGTGAGAGGACATCAAATTTAGGGACTAAAATGAGTGACATTCTTCAAACTGAGGTGCATTGGACAGGTATGTCTGATTGCCTCAGAATCTAAGGGTAGAAGCTGGTAAAATGCAGGCCAATCCCACCAACCCCCAATACGATACAGAAAAAGAGGGGTGGGGTCATTGTAACTGATATGCAACACAGACCAGTAAGTTTTAAGGAAATTCTTTGAAGGATGCAGCTAAGCAAACTTTGTGTAGAGTAATTGTGATGTCATTTCATGCACATGAGGTCATGCAGAGGTGAAGGTAAGAATAAAGAAGAGACAGAAAGAGAGTGGTTCAGTGTGACATTTGGGCAAAAGATAGCAAATAGAATGTGTGTGTGAATAGTGAAGATATCTTACGGGTAATACAATATCAAAAAGTGTACCCTAATAATGCTACTGTATCTATTTCCTTTAGATCCTCACCTCTCAGACACTCCTATGTTATACAGTGTCACAGTTCAAACTGCTGCTATTGCAGCCAGTGATGGGATAAGCAGCATAAAGGTCACATTGTGAGTTATGCCTAAATGAACATATTCCTGTTATTACGTTACCTTGGTCTGTCATGTGCATTTGCTCCTTGCTGACAACAATACTTACAATAAAGCAGAGTGTCTTCAGAAAGCAGCAGTACTGTTTTCTTTTCCTGCACTGCTGTAGAGTGCATGGAGACCTCCAAGGTTGGCAAAGGGGTAGCCTTTGTTCTTATGTTATGTAGAAACCAATGAGCTGTTTAGATGAGATCCAAACAGCTGGTCAAAGACTTATGGAGGAATCATACCAACTTTACAGCAAGCAAAGATGTGTCCAGCTTGCCTGTGCCATTTTATTCATTGCTTTATGTTTCCCTTGACATAGTTTGAACCATCCAGTATATTTACCTTCTTTTGTACAAGAACTTTTGAGATCTGTGGATGAAAAGCACTGTCTAAGAGGTAAAAAGAACAGGAGTACTTGTGGCACCTTAGAGACTAACAAATTTATTTGAGCATAAGCTTTCGTGGGCTACAGCCCACTTCTTCGGATGCATTCTTATGCTCAAATAAATATATTAGTCTCTAAGGTGCCACACGTACTGCTGTTCTTTTTGCGGATACAGACTAACACGGCTGCTACTGTGAAACCTATATAAGAGGTAAGTATTATTACTATGCTTAGGAGTCTGACTCCTAAAATTCTAACCAGATGGTGTGTCTCAAGCATAGGACATAGGAGGCAACTCACCTGGACGTATCATAAAAACCCAGACCAACAAAATATTATCTCCTGTGTCTCCTTCTACCTTATAGAATGGCTGCAAGATAAATACAGCAAGCCAGTGCCTTGTATCATATTTCACAAAGGAAGAGAATTTGTAAGATGGAAGGGCAGGAAAAATTAGTATACATATTTGTATTCAAGAGGTTCCTTTGTTTTTGCCTTTTAGATCTAAGAACAATCTCTGTCTTAAAATTGCCACCTCTTTTGAAAACCTTTTCCTGGTTGAATTCCATGGTGGTAGGCCTGACAAAACGTTTGTTGGAGAACAATCATCCAAAAGGGATAGTGTTGCTCATGGTTAAGGCTTACATTTGCCACAGATCTCTTTTACAGAAATGTGGAATGTCCATTCTGCAGGAAATTCCAACATGATTTTCATCCCAAATTGGGGCAAAAATTTGAAATTTCTAAATATTTCACAGCACAGAAATAAAAAAAATGGATTCAAAAGAGTTAACAAATTCCATCAAAATGAAACATTTTCAATTTGTTGAAGCGACCCAAATGCTTTGTTTGGTGTCAGTTTAACATTAAACTGCATTTTTCCATTGTGGTACAATGTCTCAAGAGAGTTGACCTTCAGGAACCTGATGACCCATTCTCTTCTATGGCCAGACTCTCTGGCTAAACTACATCTCCCAGGATGCACCCAGAATCATGTAACTCCCCTGAAGAATAATGCAGAGCTTGGTCATAGGGAAATCTACATCACAGTATGGATGATGTCATCCTCCAGGAAGCTCCCATAAACAAGTGCGTTGATAAGGAAACGCAGTTTGAAGTAACATTGAAAATTTTCAACAAAAACTGAGATTTTGTAGAAATTTTATTTTCCATCAGAAAATCAGGAATTTTCCTTCAGAATGATCCTGGTATAGTCAAGGATAAAACGGCAAACCTGGACCTCTAGTTTCTGACACAAAGTGACAGATTAACAGTGCTCTGAAAGGAAGGAACACTGGGTATTCCTGTTGTGGAAAAATGCACGTACCTATTCTAATGAGGATTTGTCCCCAGCAAGAGGCTGCTTATGACCCTCATCTCTCCTCCCCTGGGGCTCAGAGGAAAGACGATAAGTCTGAGTCTAGAAAAAGGTTCCGGTTGGTTCTTATTGTATTTAAGACATCTTCATCCTTCTTACTCAGTTTTTGGAAAAAAACTGTACAAGCTATAACAAGAGGCCTTCATACTATCATTAGAGCTGTGGAAAAAAAGAAATCTCACCATTGGTAAAGCTAATACAGGAACCTTGTTTTGCTACTTTCATAATAATCACAGAAATCTGACATGCTGACCTCAACCAGCTCCCATTTTATCTAAATTAAAAAGGCAGCTTTTCACACACAAAATCCTTGACATCATAGTGAATAACAGAGCTGATCAGAAACAGGAATTTCCATTCTGTGGGAAATTCTGACACTTGGGGGAAAAAAATCATTGCAAATCAGAATGAAAAGCTGAAAGTTCAAAATTTACCTGTGAAACAAATATTCTGAAAAAATTTCCTTTCAGGACCATCAAAATATTTCATTTATATAAGATAAAAAGGTATCATGTAGGGTAAAATGTTTTAACTTTACCATTTCAATAGACTTTATATTATATTAAAATAAATACAATATATTATATTGCATATTAAATACATATTCAAATCAATATTTTAATATGAAAGTTGACGCTAAATGAATTGAAATGGTAAAGTCAAAATGAAGTGCTTTTACCTTAGCACAATGAAACTATTCGACAATATTAAGCCAAAATGAGAAAGTCAAAATGATTTATTTTAACTTTTGCCCATTGAAAATTTTATCAAAATTGACCTGATCCTGCAAAAGGTTTAAATTTCAATGAGACTACATTTGTTTTTATGGAAAACTGTTCCCTCCAAATGTTTTTAATCAGTTCCAGTACATACCAAATGATGTTTTGTGGGCTGCGGTGGGATGAGTTCCCACCCCAGTCAGGAAAGCATTAATGAGCACAATCAGCTCCAAACTGGAACACCTGTGAGGCTTACTGCACCTGGAGAAAGGTGGCTCCTTAAAAAGGAAGGATCGAAGCTCAGAGGTAGGTGGCTTTCAGAGGAAAGCAAAGCTAAGACACAAATCTCTCTGAACATACAGTACAGGAGCTGCTGGCTAGGAAGTCTGCTGCTGCTCATCCTCCTCCTCCTCCTCCTCTGCCACCTAGACAAGAAGAGGGACTTTCCTTACTTTGTTTGTTTAGAGCCCAGGAATCTCAGTCTGGGCCCAATGGCCTGATAAGGGATTAGAGAACACAGCCCTTGCTCAGGGGCTGTTGATTATTTGCTGTGCAAAGAGAGCAGGCAGAACCCAGACTAGGGCTATGAGACTGCTCAGCCTTCCCTTACTCACTTGGACTATTGTTAACCCCAGAAAGGGTATTGGGGGAACTGTTTCCCTGATACTGGTAGTTGGAGAAACACAACCCTCTTCAGACTGTAGCCATCCCTGCTGCAAGAGAAAGCTGCTGGGAACAAAAGAAGCACTCATATGCAACCCAAAGGGGGCGCTCTAGAGGTAAAGTC
Source organism: Gopherus flavomarginatus (assembly GCF_025201925.1). Classification (NCBI taxonomy): domain Eukaryota; kingdom Metazoa; phylum Chordata; order Testudines; family Testudinidae; genus Gopherus; species Gopherus flavomarginatus. Next base: position 32,056,607 of record NC_066630.1, read on the forward strand.
TATGGCAGAGGCCAAAACCTGCAGTCCTTACTCAGACAGAATGCCCACTGTCTGCACCCTTGGATGATAAAAGCTATTTGTGGCTATATATCCCCAGTAAGGAAGATAATGCTGAAGGCCTGAACAAATAAAAAGTGATTAATGACTTGTCTTTTTTACTAATTTTCTTACACAGAATGTTGTCCAGAGAGTGACTGGTGTATAAAAGGAACAGCACATCCTGCTACCATAAAAGGGAATTTCAATCATCTTGTTATAGCTCCTAGGTCAAGCAGAGACAAGGCCATGTAAATGTAAGTGATTCTTAATGAGTTCTTTTCCTATAGCTTTATTAAGGCACAAATACTCATAAAATGACTCTATCTATTGATTGTGAACAGTAATTACATGGCATGCAGTCTGAGTTAGTTCTAGGCTCTGAAGTATAAGGTGGTGGAGATATAACATGTTTAGTAGTTATTGGGTTCACTTCAAGAATCATTGTCAAGTAATGCATAGGAAATGTCGATTCTATTCAATTGCATAGGAACTAAAGAATGCTATTCTAGTTATCAGAGCCAGGTAAAGAGTGGGACTGACTGAGGCTATATCTACACTACAGTTTGTCAGCAGAAATTAAGTCGCTCGGGGTTGTGAACCCCCTCTCTCTTCCCTGAGAGACATCAGTGACACTGACATAAGCGTTTGTGTGCTCAGCACTATGTTGGCAGGAGAGGTTGTCCCACCAACATAGCTTCTGCTGCTCGTGGAGGTGGTTTTATCATGCTGATGGGAGAGCTCACTCCTGTCAGAATAGAGCATCTTCACCAGATGTGCTGCAGTGGCACAGCTATATCAATGTATATACAGCAGCACAGCTGTAGACATGGCCTTACTCTCATTCTCCTCATAGATCTCCCACTGAGTTGAAATGCAAACTCTGAACGTAGAATATTCCTGAGTACTAGACCACAGCCCATAGAACTGCTAAAATTCAACATAGGAATTGCCACAGCAGGTCAAAACCGTTGGTCCATCTAGTCCAGTATAGTCTCTCCCGGGGCAAATACCACATGCTTCAGAGGAAGATGCAAGAAACCCTGCATAAGGCAATTATGGAACAACCTGTACACAAGGAAAATTTCTTTTAAATCCCTTCCACTGATTATATCCCTTTCAAAATTCTTTATTATAACTATTATTTAATCCTTAGTGCTATAACTCCAGATGCAGTCCATCAAAAAGTTCATGTAAAACAGCTTTTGGATTAAAAGGAAATTATTACAAAAAGATTTCTGTTTTCATGAGTAAAACAAAACCTGAAAACTGAAGAAGTTTTCAGCAAAATGTGAAAACGAAACATTTTCGGTTACCAAACAAAAATTGTTTTGGGGGTTTTTGTCAAAAAAACCCAACTTTTGAAGAACATTTTTTGACAGGGAAAATAATTTTCTACACCAGTTTTAATTGTTACCAATATACATACCCAATGTTTTTGTGAATCCAGATAACAACTTGCTTCTGAAATATCTAGTGACAATGAGTTAACTGCGTATTTTGAAAAAAAAATTAAAAATGAATGGAAGAATTCCTATTCTCCTTTTTTTCCTGCTGCTGTCTGAGTTTACATTCCTTTGCCTTCACTTCCTCACACCGTATGTTTTTTAATCCTTTTCAAAAACACTTTTACCACAGCAGTTAAAGAACTTTAGAGAAAAAGTCAGTAAAAGAATATATTAGTAGAGGATCTATTTTACATCTGTGATTTATTCTTTAAAATGCATGCATAAAGTATATGATAGTACCAACACTTTTCTATGAAAGTTGCTTCTTTTTTGCTTCAAAATGCATACTAATTACTGCAGCAAAATTGAATTTGCCTGTGCATAAGTTAAGGTTAACCATGCAGTTAGTAATGAATGGAGCACTGAGAAAAATGCATATTTAAAATCATGGAGTAGGATGCTAATTGAGTCTGGGAACTAATTTAGACCATCCTGCTTTATAATTAAATTATATTAAAGATATTAAGCTGCTTTACATATTTAATTAGGGAATATACTTTATTGCAAGTCTCCCTAAACACAGTAGTCTTGGGGTAGAAATGCATATATTCTAGTATTGTCTAATATGATGAAAAAACTTTGAAAATATATTACTATTTCACAGCTTTACAAAGGCTGCTGTGCATTGGACAATTATTGTACACTTGATTTTGCATAAATCCAGATGTTTGTAACTAATAGAGAAATCATCATTGAAGATACATGAAGAATTTGTAATGTACAGTAAAATTAAATGAATGCATCCAAAAGTGTGTTTAGATGATAATGCTCAGTGAATGCAGAGGAAGATGAAACCACAAATCGATTTAACAAAGTGCTAAAATTGAAAAAAAAAAAGTATCAGTATCAGCCTTGATAACATGGTTCAAGGTTTCTCTTCTAATCATAACAAGATTGGGGCTTAATTTTTATAAAAAAACTAAAGTAAAATGAAGCAGGAGAGGATTTTATTGTCAGTGCAGGAATAGTTAATGTCAGAAAGAATAAGAACTGAAAAAGCCAGTTACAGCTGAGGAAGAAAGTAGCTGAAGTGAGAAATCAGCACTAATAAATTATAACAACTCTCTGTCAAGTTGCTGTGCAGTAGTTAAGATAGTGTCAGTATTTCCATTATAAATCACCATGTTCAAGGAATTTATATTACTAGACTGTAAAAAAATATGTTTTAGGCAGAAACAAGACATACTCTACAAGGGCAAATTTTTAAAACTGTCCTGTCAGAATGCTCCAACAATCTTCCACCTGCAACTGTTTCCATGTGCAAAGACCCACATTTGCTCATGAGATCTGGGTAGTTTTACAGTCTATAGTGCTGAATCATGCAAACACTTGGGCTACAGCAGGGGTTCTCAAACTGAGGGTTGGGATCCCTCTGGGATCATGAGGTTATTACATCGGGGGTCATGAGCTGTGAGCCTTTACCCCAAACCCCACTTTGCGTCCAGCATTTATAATGGTGTTAAATATATATAAAAAAGTGTTTTAATTTAAAAGGGAGGTTGCACTCAGAGGCTTGCTATGTGAAAGGAGTCACCAGTACAAAAGTTCGAGAATCACTGGGCTATATCTATTTGTAAGATACTACAGCCATACTGCTCTACCACTTCAGAGTAGACATGTACTACAGCAACAAGAGGCGTTCTCCCATCGCTGTAGGTAATCCACCTCTCCAAAGCAGTAGCTAGTCCAAAGGAAGAATTCTTCCATTGACCTAGCACTGTCTACTCCGATAGTTAAGCTTAACTATGTCACTGAAGGGTTGTGGAATTTTCATATTGATGTAGCTGTTCAGTGTAGACCAGCCCACAGAGTCAGCATGTTAGAGGCTGACACACAGACCGCCTGAAGGGAACTGGGGACTAGGCATGGGTCCATGTACCTGGTGGAGCCAGAACCCCTGTACTGTCCACAGCTAAACCCCAGAAGTATGGGTTTCAAGGCATGTCTGGGGCAAGAACACCAGAAGACACTTCGGGCCATTGTAGTTTGCAGCGTGGATGAGGCTGAGGGGTGTGTACTGGATCCCAAGTTCAGTACTCCTCCAGCCCCACTCCCTCAATGTTCTGACCCTTTCCCAAATCTAGGAAGGTCCCTGTTCTCACTGGTAGTAGCGATCTGCACTGACTACTTCAGAAGAGTTTTCAGCTGTGCATGTGAACATGGAACTTGCTCCATTTTCTGCCTCCTGGTCAGCCAAGCACAACTGGGTGCTTATCAATGAGCGGTCAGAGTGTGCTGTCCTCCATGACTTCTTCCCAGCACCAGGAACATCCATCTTTACCAGGATGCTTTAGAGAGGCTGAAGCAGGTTCTGCCCTTGGCAGAACAGTCATTGAGTGGTAGCGGTCTGGCATTGCCAGCTTCCAGAGGGCAATAGCTACTTGCTGCCGCACCAGTAAGGGACCACAGAACTGAGTGTTCTGTCTCTGCAGGATTGAGGCCAGCTCCTCACAGAGGTCCAAGAATTTCTGCTTCCTCATTCTGAAGTGCTGCAGCTAATGGTCATCACCCAAAGTTTCTAAAATGATGTAATCCCACCACGTCATGCTAGTTCTTCTGTCCCAGAAGTGGCAGCACATCCATGAACATACAGTCACAACACCAGCAGTCTCCTGTGAATCGTGGGGCAACAGTGGATCAGTCACCCATCTAAAGCTTGTGACAGAGTCCTGAGCCCATTCACCCAAGATTTTTACCAGTTACACTCTGCAACACACAGACAGACACATGCTGTTCCAGCAAGGAGCAAGAGCAGAAATATATTGTCAGTCACTTTCTTCATGTGTTGGACAGGAGAGGAGGATGAGCAGGAATTGCCATTGACAAATGTGTCATGGAGGCAAACAGTACCAACACCATACTGCAATGTGGTTCCTAAAGTATCTCCTGTGATGCACAGGGCCCTGGGATACCACACACAATTCACACAGCTTTAGTGCAAAGGAATCAGAATGGCATTGCATCTGCCGAGCTGATCATTTCTGCAGGTGTAGAGATCTCTCAGTGGTGTAAAGCTAGTGGAGTTGGTTCTGGCGCCACTGCCCCTCTACTCTAGTTTAGAGGATGTTTTGGGGTTTGGAGGAGGAGTGATGGGGGTAGAATGGAGTTCACTTCACCTCTCATAATTCTGCATGTAGAGTCCCATAGGGAACGCAGCCAGCTATTGCAAATTAAAAATATCCTAGCTGCTGAAGTCTTCGGTTCGATTTGGAGCCACTGTGGCTTAAGAATTGGGGATTTTAAATTGGCTTCCTGATATCATCAACCTTCCCACTCCTCTAACTCCTTCTGACACCAAGTGGATCTCAGCATGTGCAAGAATCTGTCCGATTCAAAGCTTTCGATATATAGAGAGCTCATCTCACCAAACGCAGGGCCCAATTTCCAAATGTATTTGCTTTCACAGTCCATTTTGGCCCCAATCTTTAAATGCATACACATTTAAATACTTTACTGAACTGGGGCCTTTTGAGTTGTCCTGAAGGCTATAATCACATGTTGGTATATAGGATACATATTTATATGTTCAAGGAACAATCTAAACACCCAAGTAGGTATTGGGATGAAAATTTGGGGCTCCTTTTTCTGTAAATGGGATTTAACCATTTTTTATTAAGAGAATTTCAGAAAGCATAGTGAGAGTTAACTATTTCTAAAGACACCACTGTGGTTTCAGGTAGTTCTTGTGAAGGACGCTTAAAAAACTCTTTTTCCGGGCTTGGCCTTCTATGGCTTATGGTAACTGCTGAAGCAACTGGGCTGTTTTACCTTAGTTCACTTTAAAGGGCTAAGTGTTTTAGCATTTGAAACTGCAAGTTCATAAATACACTTTCTAAGCTGACAATGATGGACATATGTACAAGTCATTTAAAACTAATACATAGAATAATATAATTTTATAGCCATAGATTAAGTATCCACAAGGGGCAGTTTTGGCTGGACTTGTAACATGTTCTCTACTTTATATATACACGACTAGTTCTTTTGTTCCAGGAAATATTGTGGCCTGGAAGGAAAGATTTTTGGTTCCTGTATCTGCTTTTCTTCCCTTTACTATAAGATGTATGTAAATAAAGATGGAAATATTTAAAGAGAGTCCAATATTACATAACACACTAAAGGGGGCAGTTTTACTGGTAGCGTAAAGCAATATTTTTTCTTGTGACAAATTCTAACTCCCTCAAATAACTGGTTGTATCTTTTTCTAATAAGTAACTACTAATGAGAAGAATTGTGGATAAGGACAAAATTTAGTTCCCAGCTACCATAGCGTAACTTCACTGAATGCAGTAGTGATGCACCAGTATAACAGAGGGTACATTCAGCTCATGAATGCTGACTGAAAACCCCTTTCTAAACTATAATAGTTTAATAAATATCAATGGGATATGTGGCTACTCAGCACCTCTGAAAAGCAGGTCACTTGACTACAGCCTATATGCGTGCAAGTAACGTTGCACAAGTCATCCCATTGAGCTCAGTGGGACTATTTAAATGTGCAAGTGTTGGCAGGATTGGAGCCCTCATATGGATTTAGATGCCCAGCTTTAGCTACCTAAGTTTGCAAATGTGCATGCCTTGGTTTAACATGTTATACAAAGTAATGCTCAGCTAGGTGGTGAGAGAAAGCCCTATGCATGTGTTTAAAAACTAGTGTCAGTATTTCTGAGGTGCCCTGTGTCATTTCTTCCTCTCTCCAAAATTCCGGTTTGTAGGAGTTCCTTACACAGGGAAATAAAACACACTGAGGGTGTTCTTCTGTCCCAGCATTATTAAAACCTCAAACCACAGACTCAGAGTGCTGGATGTATCATTATTACAGACACATAAACTGTACCTACCCTCTATTCTCCCTACCTGATGACAACTCTTCACTATCCCTGACTAGTCTCTAGGCAACTCCATCCATGTTCATTCAGATAACTGCCCAGAGCTTCCACCTTGCTTGCTGCCTGGAGAAAGGGCTTGTACCTTTTAAACCTTCTCCCCTACATTCCCGGGGATGAATGGGATTGTTAAGTTGACCCCCACACACACCTTTTTGCAGCAATTTCTGACCTTCCTCCCTCCCCACTTTTAAAGTAATGCTACCTTCCTCTGGCAAGCCAGGAAAACACCCCTTCTCCCCTCCTCCCCCTGCCTACATCAGGGACAGTGTGGGCACTCTTAATTGGGGAGAATTTCATAGGCAAAACCAAAAATAATTGAAAATATCCATCTAGTTAGAAAGTTTGGGACTGCAACAACTTGTAAAGGAACCTGGCAGACTGGTTTATGAAATGAACAATCCTTCCTTCTTTGGATATTAGTAAAACCTCATGAGAGAATTAGGATAGTTAAAGTATTCTCAGATGTGATCTTTGCCAATTGTGTGTTGGAAAATGCAATGTGTAAAAATTCCCATAAACAAAAGTATTTTTAAAATTCTGGTTCTCGGATGTTCCTGGCCTGAAATTCCTGGAACTGATCAGAAATGGTTTATAAATATAAATACGCATGATGTGGATTGTGCTTGGGAGTATTTATATTAATAAGCCAAAACTAAATTTAAATAACAGTAGAGTCATGACACAATAAACCAGCACAGCCAGGAAATTTAGGGTTAAGGCTGACTCTCCATCTTCACTTATCCTTTTATGCCTAGTTATGGTAGCTCATGTGGTATGTACCTTGACACCATACACTGATGTGAAAACCTTCCTTTCAACTGGAACTGTGTAAAAATTCACACACTCAGTCCATGAAAATGGGTCCTCTTGGTATAATAAAACTCCCACTCAACAGTAATTTAAGATGTGATTGATGAAATTTACTCCATTTAAGGAGTTTCTGAAATGTCCATTGATTGTCCAGCAGGCTGTGGGACATGACCATAAAGGAATGGTAGAGTTTTTCCTTATGCTAGAGACAGAAAAGAATACATCCAATATGAATAGGAAAGGGCAAGAGAGGAGGGAATGATTTAATTAAAGGGAGAGGAGGCACAGGAAAGCACTCTAGCCTACATCTAGAGCTGGTTGTAACCTGCTCCCTGACCTACTCGAAAAGTTCAGTTTGGGGGCAGCAATCGGAATACCAAAAATGTTGGCTCAGAAATGAAATATTTCAATTTGGAAATATTGTGGTGATGGCTCATGGGAGTTTGGCTGCCACATGCTTCCATTCCACTTTATCAGCTGGACTCCTTGGTGGGAGTATATCTCCTGTAAGGAACCATCGTCTTGGAGAGGTGCCTGGCCATGATGCATCATGGTAGAGGTAGTGCCTTACGGAAGCGTGGCCCACAGAGACGAAGGATGACATGGAACATCCAAACCACAATATGACTCGGGCACCGTGATAGTATTTCCAAAATCAAAATATGTTGGATGCTTGTTTATTTAGAGTATAAAAACAAATAACTAACTTCTCCATAGAAAAACAGACTTTTTTGGCAAAAAAAAAAGTTAGTTTAGTCAAAAATCCATTTTTTAGGCCAAATTAACAATCTCAATGGAAATTTTTCAACCTATCCCACCTACCTCCTCTGTACACATCCAATCGAGCCTCTATCATCACATTAATGGAAAAGTTCTCCGTGATCTCAGTGGGAGTTCAATCAGCCCCCTAAACAGCAATAAATCTAAGAAGAGACAGAGGTTTGGAAAGGAAGATGTTTAGGTCAAACTTTGGCTACCAGAGCTGTAGAAACAGCAACATTACAACTAAAATTGGTGAAAAAAATAATAAAATATGTTTGGCAAAAGAATTGGTTCTCTCAAGACATGTGGTTTTTGACCCAAACCCCTGAAAATAAAAAAAACTGAATTCCTTTTGGTTTTCTAAATGAGAGCACTAACATTCTTTGGCTTTCAGGTTTTGGTGTTTCCTCCCTTTTTTAGTGGGGAAAAAAGGAAAATGTAAAGACCCTCAAAACTGGAGGGAAAAAAAAGACATTTCAAGTAGAGGAATCAGAAAAAAATTAAAAATCTGATCTCTTATATTTTAGAAAAGGATGTTTTTAATCAAAATCAAGTTGGAAATGAAAAATTTCAACCAGCTCTAGTTACAACCCTTCGCCCCTCCTGATAAGAAAGTAGGCATATAGCAAGAAGCACCAGCAATGCTGCTCAGGTCAAGTGGGCACGTGATTCATTGCCTGTTTTGAAGCTGGCTATACAATGCTGGCTTGGAGGGTCTTTACATACCAGTTGCATCAGAAAACTTTCAAACCTCACTAGCCACCACAGGTATTTATTAAAAATGAAGCCTTCCTGGTGTTAGGCACATTGACATTATTAACAAAATCAATAGACATGGAACCAGTCTCCAGATACTGACCTGCCCACTCCCTAACCACAGACTCTCCTATCATTTACCCTCTTCTGCTCCTCAAGCAAAAGTCTGGGAAAGGCAACATGCCTTTGACTATGTCCTGAGAGTCACAGGCCCCTCCATAAGGCCCTGTCACCAGACTCCAGCCACTGAAACCAGGGGGCTCTTAATGCCAGCAGGACAAACAGTCTCAGCTGAGAAATACCTAGCTGAGATGTGTGGCCTTGAAACAGTTCAGCTCTCTAGCGAAGATGGTGTATGATGTATTGTGCCTTTTTCATGGATTAAAGGGAAGTCTCTGGTCTCAAAAGGGCCAAAGGAATGTGCTGTCAACTCTTGCCTCCTTACATGAGAGGGAGGGTGAGACAACAATCTTTGTGCATGATTCTTTAGCCAGGGGGAGGAGTGGGGGGAGGCATAGGAAAAGGAAAGGGTGTTGCGCTATTCCAAATGGTGAATAGGACAGATCATACATTTTGACCTCTGCATTTCCCTATCACTTCGCAAATTTAACAAAAATTCACAGAACAGACTGACATACCTCTGGCATTTGACCAAATTTGGCAAAAATAAATAAATAAAGCTGAGGAACTCTGATTCCTTTATCTATGTTCTGTTAACAGCACAACTGAGAATGTGTTGATTTTCCACGCACAGCTAAGCGGACAAGCAGTGAAAATGAACAGATCAGTAAGAACTACAAGTAAAACACAGCAGGCTGGAATCAACTTACAGCAGTTCTAACACAACAGTACAGGAATGTTTGCTGTGTTGAGTGCTGGATTTTGCAAGGCGGAAGAGCAGTGTTATACTCGCATTGGGATGTAGGTAGCAATGGGTATTTTCCTTTACTTTGCCTTAAATGGGATCCAGGAAACATCGCTACTACTCAGGGACCCAATTTTCATATATTTTATTTATTAATTCATTGGAAAGGTAGGAAGAGTTGCAATGACTCTCTCCAGCTTTGGCTAGGAGCCTAAAGACAGGGAGAGCAGGAAGACGAGAGGCAGAATTCCCCACTCATTTCCATAGTCTTAACAAAGCAAACATTCTGCTTAATTTAACTATTAGTCAATCTGTTTTCAGACAGGTTAGCCAAATATTTTTTCTATGCAAGATATTTTTTCAGTATCATTTTTCCTTTTCCTTTCCCCAAAGCCATGCCACAACTTTACCAAAGATAGAACAAGCAAATGTGCTGAACGTGTGGATACGAAAGGAAATGATTTCCCTAGCTATGACCACATGAAAACTCATAGAATTTTCTTCCTCAAGCTCATGACTTTTTAGTGGTTTGGATGACGTGGATAGGAAAAACAAATATTAAGTATCTGATCTGAATTTACTGAGGCAGATAAAGTTAGAACAAATACTAGAAGCTCTCCTCCATTTACCAAACCAGTGATAATCTTCTTTACCAACTATCCATTTGTTCAAGCGATTGAGTAGCTGTATATACAACTCCCAAGGGTGTGATAAAGGCTTTTTCAGATGATGTTGGCTGCATAAAATTATTTTCAATGCTCAAAATATTGTTACCATAGAGATGCTAAAAAAGAAAAATCCACAGGCAAAACCCTGAAGTTTTGATTTCATTGGGAGTTTTGCCCAAGTAAATGCTGCAAGAAAACCACAAGATTTGATCCCAGAACCCCACATTTTTTAGAAACAAAAAGGGATTTAATGTCAACTGGAGGGATGGCTGAGATTTTCAAATAGGAGTTAGGAATCCAACTCACAGACATCTTTGAATATCCCAGTCTATGTAGCTATGGGAGTTGCATGGGAGCTAAATCCCATGCAACCCTGGTAGAATGTAGAGGTTCTTATCACACTACTGCATATATTCAGGCAGGACATTATATGGTTCTAGATTATATCACAAGATAGGTACACTTATTCCATGCCTTAGAAGCTCCAGGAAAGAGTCACAGCACATGGCAACCAGTTCTAGGCAGCAGAATAAGAAACATCCAGACCTTGGAGACAAGGCTATGCACTCAGATACACACGTGAAACCCAGTGCACCAGTGCACGCATATCTGAGAGCAGAAAAAATTACCCCAACTTGTTTATTCATAAAAATCCTGTGCATATCCTGCAAACTCCTGCCTATATTAAGTACTTGTATGGCCTCCCTTACACAGCATCTGAGCACTAACAATCTGTAGTGTATTTATCCTCACAACACCCCTGTGAGGTAGGGAAGTAGTATTACAGGTAGGAAACATGACACCTAGATAGTAAATGACTTGTCCAAAAATAAAATAATAATAATAAAAAAATCGCACAGGACATGTGTGAAGAAGCAGAAAATTGAACCCAGGCTTTGTGAATCCCAGGCTAGAGCCCCGGATCACTGGAACATGCTTCATCTCCTGAGTCCCATACTTAGATCACATTGGCTAGTGTGTCTCAATAGGAGCACAAGCCCCGCTGACTTTCACAATTGTTATTAAAAACCCAACACAGCTTTCTCTGCACCTGACTCCAGTAGGAGCTTAGTAGGGTGACCAGATGTCCTGATTTTACAGGGACAGTCCCGATTTTGGGGTCTTTTTCTTACATAGGCTCCTATTACCCTCCAGCCCCTGTCCTGATTTTTCACACTTGCTGTCTGGTCACCCGAGAGCACAAGGAATACAGAATGGGGCCCTTGATGCCAGGCATGATCTCATTATCTTATGGAGAGGGATACATCGAGGAAATGACAGGCAAAACTTAGCATTGGCCTGAAGAGTAACTTAAAGCAAGGAAGAGAAACTGGAATGACTCATTTCAGCTAAAATAAGAACCTAGCCAAGCCACAAAACTCAGAGTAAGTCTGAACCAAATCTCTCTGAAGCCTGAAAGAAGGCAGTGTCCAGAGGAGCAAACATATAGAAATAAATTGGTACCCTGTTCCAGGAAGGTTCAGATAGATTAATAGATTATTAAGCCAGAAAAGTCCATTGTGATCATCTAGGGATTGTTCACACAGACATTTAGAATCTGGCAAGCTGGGTTGGGAACCTACGCCACACTAGCTTGCCTCATGGACCCTGTTGATGCACATTGATGGTTTGTTAATGCATTTGATCTAGACCCATTTCAAAAAGGACTAAATCCAAACTCATGAATGAACCATCAGTGTGCATGAGCCAGGATCCACAGTGACATTTAATCATCTGCAGATTAGTGTGGGGCACATTCAGACTATGGCTTGCCATGAACTAAATGGTCCTGTAGACACACCCCTAGTCTGACTTACTGTCTAACACAGGCCACAGCACTTCCCTGAATTAACTCCTGTGTTGACTACAGCATAACGTTTAGGGGGAAAAAATCCAATCTAGATTTTAAAATTTCCAGTGATGAAGAATCCACTACAATCCTGGGTAAGTCATTCCAATGGTTCATTACTCTCCCTGTTCATCATTTGGGCCCTATTGATCACCTAAATTTGTCTAGCTTCAACTTCCAGCCACTGGATTTTGTTATACTTTTGTATGCTAGAGTGAAGACCCTTCTATTGTCAAATTTCTGTTCCTCATTTATGTTCAAAGTCAATGGGAGTTCAGTTCCTTAATCTACTGAAACCCTTTTTTAAAATCCTAAGAGGCATCTATCTGCATTCTTGGGCACCCAATTAGGTGCAGCAAGTAAAAGTGCCAGTATTAAAACACATCCTTCCACCCAGAGATACACAAGCCTCAAGGACTGTGCCTTTATCATCGCTAATCTTAGAGAGATTTCAGTAAGAACCTTGTGCCCTCACAAACACCTGAAATTTACCACTAGCTAAACTGTTTTTGGTCCCAGGATATTGGAGAGACAAGGTGGGTGAGGTAATATCTTTTATTGGACTGTCTGTTGGTGAGAAAGATATGCTTTCGAGATTACACAGAGCTCTTCTTCAGGCCTGCGTAAGATCAAACGCTTGTCTCTTTCACTAACAGAATTTGGTCCAATAAAAGATATTACCTCACTCACTTTGCCTGTCCATTGACAAAACTACATATATTAGCTTTTATCCATCGAGTTTTTTAAAAGAAACAGAAACTGCAGTGTGACCCTAGAAAATCTGCTTGCACAAACTCAGATGTTGTTCTGCAGCATGATTTATTGTTTGCCACTGAGATTTAATGCTGTTTACTTGACCCTTTCCCTTACATAACCTAATTAAATGCTTTTAATACTTATGGTAATTTGGTCATGAATATGAACAAAAGATTTTAAGAAGGAGATTTTCCTTCATTGTATCTATATTTACTGTATATTGCATGAATTTCTTCCCCTATGTAATACAGAGCCAGAAAATCATCTGTCAAGGGATGATGGATGATCAAGCCTGCTACTTAGGCCTCAGGGCCTGGCCCTGCTGCTATACTTGACTTAGTTTTCAGTAGGCACTAAGTGCTCTGTCAGATTCTTGCCAAGGGAAAAGCATATGCTTGTAACTCCCAAATGTGTGGGAACCAGAGTAAACAGAGACATTTTTAATGTTACCACACATTGTAAATCTGCTGTGTCATTTTCCTGTAAGCATTGTCCATATTTTTGTAATACACACAGTCATTATGGGTTTGTGGCTCTGCCCATCATTAGTGTTCTTTGTTGTATGTTAACCAAGAAAACAAATGAAAAATAAAAGGAATGCACAGAATACAAGACCATTTAACTGACTGCTGCATGCTGCTAGCAGGATGCAAAATAAAGATGGGTTTGTGGGGTGGGAAGTTATTCCCCTTACTCCCAAGGACATTTTTCTGGTTTGTTATGACCAGGTTTTTTCCCCACCTCACACAGGTTTATTAATTCAATGTTTTTTCCACAGTCCCCTGGGGGCACAGTATCACCACCCATGGATGAGTTATAACTGTGCCATAGTTAAGGACCAAATTCCACTCCTGTTTCTACCCAGAAATCCCATCAGCCTTTGTGCTGTCTAGGTGGAACATATGGCAGCATTAGATTCGAGAACTTAAACATTTCCATGATGAACCCCATTTCTCAGAGGAGCCAGGCACAATGACAGGAATTGAGGATAATATTTCAAATCAGAAACATTGCTTTCTAATGCATTTTTATCTGATATTACAGAATGGCTCTATTAGGCTTTTAAAATTATTTCTAAAGACAAGATAATGGGCCAAATTCATCCTTGGTAGAGCTTGCTTTCAATGGATATATACCAAGGGTGTATTTAGCCCTTTCTGTGTTTCTTTCATAACTAATGTTTCAGAACGTTTATTTAGGGAATGGAGATTTAATTCAGCCAACATACTCAAAGGTTGATTATCGTCATGAGAGAAACACCAATTGAGATTAATGAGAGTTATGAGTTATACAAAGAAGCTTGAATTCTTTTCATAGGGCGGATACAGCCAGAGATTGGCCTAAAAATCTTACGAAATGCATCAGTTTCAGCTCTTCCTTCAATTCTAAGGTGTCTCCCCCCACACCAAGCTTACCCTGAGATCTTCTGTGGATGAAGCTCACCTGCATTTATTCCAGCCATCCTTCCTCATATACATGGAGAGCAGACAGAAGGAGCCCCCCACCCCATGCCAGCCCCCTTTGAGACTGCAGCTGGTGGGAGCTAGTCAACCATCTTCACCCTGAAAGGCACCACTAGAGTCTCAAAAGGGGAAACATTGAGGCCTTCTGAGGAACATGAGGAGGGAGATTTTTTAGGCCAACCATCATCGTAATGTTTCATACAAACTTTGAATTTCTCTGATTTTATCTGAACGTCTATCAGAGCCCTGGTTCCAGTCCATGAAAACCATTCTCTCTCCTTTATCACATAAGTTTGCCATTTTCATCCCTGAGCTCAAAAGCATCTCAGAGGAGGATCCACTCTTCTGTGATATTGCTAAGGATTCCTTTTTTTCAACATAGACAAGAGCGTATCCAAACATTCAGTCTACACTGTTTTACAGGTTCACAGGACTTTGGGCTTAGCTGACAGCTATGAGTCCAGCTCATTGTTTGTAACAATGCATTCATCCCGGTACCACTCCAGGCTTCCCTACCACAAAGGCTTGTCACTCAGCTGCTGCAGAGCAGTTCAAATGCCCTGATTCACTCAGCTGAAAGCCCCCAGGGCAAACAGTTCCAAAGATGATCTCTACCCTCCTCCTGCATCCAGTGCACTGAGACCCTATGAAGATATTATGACCAGAGACCTTAGTGACTACAGTAATAATTCCCAGTTCAGCAAATAAGCTCCTCATTGCAAACTCTAGTAAGGCTTAGGCACTAGCCAAGAAGCATCTAGAGTAATTGTATCAGCGATTCTCTAATACTATTTTAAATGCTATCAAGTTCAATAAAACTTGAACTTGCTATTACAACAGAGTACAGTCTGTACTCTGTATTCCTTTAAAATTGATGGAACAAGCCAATTTTTCCAGGTTTCTAGGCACAGTGCGTATTAAATTATAATAAGAAAATAGCTATTTAAAGCCATGAAATGAAAGACTAAAGTCTACAGTTAGAGGTCAGCAGACATTTGAGATTTTTCATGTTATGTTTGTAAGTACTGGGATAGGGAAAAGATGGGGGACAGTTGCATGGGATGTAACTTGCAGATCCACTTGTCATTCCACTGCCTGGATTGACCACCTCTGTTCTATGCTGGCCTTGCATGCAGCACTGCTTCACTGCATAGCTTCTTACACCTCTGCCTTCATCTATGGGGAGGGGTGCTTTCGCTCAGTAGGGAGGTTCCATTATATTTAGACAGAGAGAAAGAACGGTTTTGTAGCAGAAACACTGAGCTAGGAGCCAAGAGATCTGAGTTTTAGTCCCAGCTCTGCCATAGTTTCTTTCTGACCTTGGGTGAGCCAGTTTAGCACTCTGTGCTCAGTTTCCAATCTGTAAAATGCAGCTATTAATATTTCATGGGCAGTTGAGGCTGCCTTGCGAGGCACTCAGAGACTACTGGGATGAGCACCACTGGAAAAAAAACCCTATAAATAAACCTGAAGACCTCTGTGTAGCTCCAAAATTTGTCTCTTTCACCATCACAGGTTGGTCCAATGAAAGATATTACCTCACCTGCCTTCTGTCCATATATAAAATGCCCAAACTAAAAGGAAGTTCCTATGTAGGAAAGGCTTGAAAGAAGATGATTTTTCAATGAATTAACAGATGTGTCAATAGTCATCCCTAAATATAGATTTTAATCTAGCAGAAAAAATGATAATTGAGATTCCACCTCCCTCCCACAACACCAAGTACCATCTAGGTCTCTTGTTCCATAATCTTCTCCTGTCATTTTAACTGCATGTGAATATTACAAAGAGATATACTAACAAACAACCACTCTAAAGAAGAGTTTTCATTAAAACATTTAGGGCAATATACTGTGATATTGAAGACTGTGCTTTGAAGGGCTAAACTTCCCAGCCAGTGAGTTTTGGTGGGGAGCTGTGAGGGTCTTGCTGTTGTCATGTACAACCAGCTGGATCCCGACACAGAACAAAACAGAGCTCTTGCAAGCACACTGAACCCCACATATACCATCCTTGATCTGCACACACCTCCCTCTGGAGTCACTGGGGTCTGTGTGCATGGATGAAGGACATACTGTGAGGCTTATTTTGTAAGCCTCTATGCCTTGTTTAGAATTAAATGCACTTTCCAAATTTCTCATGCAGGCCCTGATGCAAGAAAGCACATAAGGGTGTACTTAACAATGCACACATGCTTAAATACCATAGACGTCAATGTTATCTGCTGTAATGCTGCATATACTGTATATGTTGAGTATGTATAAAGCCTAGTTCAAAGTCCATTGAAGTCTTCCATGGTCTTCAATAGAAGTGGATCAGGCCTGTGGAAAGAACATTAGTCTCATATGCTATTAATCTGACATGCTTCTTGAGCATTACATTCATTTGAATTTACAATATATAAAATATGGGATTTTGGGAGGAAAATTCTTAACCTTTTCAAACACATAAGCACAATACAGGAAAACTTTGACTATGGCCAACATATAAATCAAAGTGTCTGACAATATCTATCATTATGATGCTAGAGCTCCTAACAGTGCAGTTATGGTCAGGATATCATTAGCTTTTGGAATGATCTCTTCAGAGTTACACTTCTTTAGTGCCAGTGACCAGAACACATTTTTACTATTTTCCATCCCTTTTGTGTGACAAAGCCAGCACACCTATGCGAGAGTGAGCTGGATTCTAGTCTGGCTCGTGCTGCTTCAACAGAATTTTGTTTTTAAACTGCTCACAAGTACTCCAGATTTTGCAAAGAACCCCTTTCCTGGGGGGGCTACACTTCAACATGGTGGGAAGGCTTGTGTCTTCCAGTGATCCTAAAAGCAGGAGTTTTAACTGCTGGTGGCGTCACCTATCCCAGAGTGGACAAGGGATAAGGCCCAGATGAAAAGCTGTCCACTGGTTCTCCAGGATGGGGGCAGAGCAATAGGCCAACAGTCTATCCTTGTAAACAAATTATAGAAATAGCGCAAAGTAGCCATTCCAGCAAACAGCATGATAGACAGACATGGTCGAACCTTGTTCATGCCCTAAACAATATTCTCTGTCCCAGGAAGGATTCCCATTCAGATTGTAAAGAAAACACTTTGACTTTCAGAGCTCAAGCTGAACTGTCCGGCTGGCAGCTAACACAACCATAATGTTTACTTATCAGAGATATGAAAGTAATTGAAACGAACAGATGCCACAAAGCCATGTTTCTGATCAATCTTCCATCTATCTGTATTAAGAGTTCAATGTGTGTATCACCATAGTATCTAAATGGTGCCACAGAATAAGAGAATAACAGTGCTTTAGCAAAACTGTACAGCCTAACTTACCTAATCAACAACCTTGCAGAATACACTCCGTAGACAAGTATATCAGTGTCATAGAGATACACACACGTATACCATATATATAGGTCTATTTTTATTTTCAGATCACAGTCTCTTGCCATATGAATATACTTCCAAAATTGCACAGTTCTCATATTAGCAGGCTCTGCTCAAGGGAACCAGAGTTGATTGACTCGAGACACAATCTCCTTCCATCAGAAGAAGGATTTTCTTTTGATGCAGAAATGGTAGCTCTGCCCTATATGAAGAATTCATCCTGAACAAAACATGATTCAAAGATGCAGTGAGGAGGGAAAGGATTTATGTTACTATAACTACTTATAGTTTTAATATACAATGGTCCTATAGTTTTTTCTCCCTAAAATTTAAATATAGAAGCATTAGTGTGGGATAAATCTGATCCAAAGATATTCCAGGATTTAAAATCACAACCTATATATGTGTGTGTCATTTACAAAGCTTAGAAATTAATATTAAAACTCCATCTGAGAAAATTAATGTCTATTTTTATGCTTATTTTATATTTGGTATATTTAATTTAAGGCATGTAAGACTGAACATGCGATGACTATTCTAGGATCTTAGTCATAAAATTAAATCACTGCTACAGATTACAGAATGGTTAAATAGTATTCATAAATTAAAGTAATGACATTGTAATAATTTAGATTGTCCTGAAACAATACTAAAAGTGACTAAAAATAAAACACTACAGCTGGCCATTTCAATTAAAATAAAGCCTGTTATACTGTAATAAGAAAGCATTTGGCATTAATATGGTAAAATATATGCCACAGAATCCTTTGCTCTGATTGACTGAGACTGATTAAACTCTGCCGTGGGCTCTAGCCACCTGGGAGAAGCTGCACTGGATTACACAGCACTACTGAGACATCTTCTTTAAATAGGTATTTTAAAAAGTCATGATCCCCTTTTCCACTCAATGTTCTCTGTAAACATTGGGGAAATGAATCATTCGTCAGCCACTGAATATAAAAGGGAGGGAAAAATGCAGAAGGGATAAAAATGGTTGTGTTTCTTGAAAGAGACAAGGAGGGTTTTCTATAAAATGAAAAGTGCAGTTTAAAGATATGTTAGATCCATGGAGAGCTATTCTAGAAGAATGAAATTCACCAGGCACAGAGGACCAGCACAAGTTAAGTAGTATTTTCAGGGGTTATATGGGACATAGGTGGAGCATAGACCTTGAACTGTCCCTCTGAACTGGGATGAATTTAAACTTAAAGAGTATGTCTTCACTGCAGTTCACCTGAGTTATGTACACTCAAGTCACTTCTCTTGCATTGGCCTAGCTCAAGTGAGAATGGCCACACTGTGAAGCAACACTCAAGTTGCCACATCTACGCTGGCCTTGTTCTCAAATATGTATGGTGCGAAGGTTTCTGGGAGCATATCCCATAGTTCCTTGGCGCTGGCCTGTGTCCACACTACTGAGTGATTATGTTATCAGCCAACAAGCGGCGCTCGCTCAAGTTTTAGCAAATACCGCCTCTCAGGCCAGCCATCATGAGTCAAAAGGTCTACTGGACTTGAGATTTGTATGTGAATGGGACTCAGTTTAGGAAGAACACTCATATTTTTATTGCAAAGTTATCTTGAGTTATATATCGGTAGTCCATCGCTGATGATGGTGACGATATTTGAGTTATAACAATGAAGGTTATAAGGTAATTGCAATGTACCTTCTGGAGAGAGATTTGCTCATTAGTCCCTCTAAATCCTGAGCCACCAATGATGTAGGGGGAAAAGGTTTGATCTTACAATAAGTTGAGTATTTCCTGGAGGATATTTAATTCCTCAGCTCCCACTGAAATCAGAGAATCAAATCTGGAAATGTCAACTCCGCCAAAACTCCTGTTAACTAAACTTCAGCTGGAAGTTTGTCTGATTAAAGTCTTCAGAATTTCACCCAAAAGAGAGCTCAGTGTCTCTCTGAATTTCACATGGGATGCTAATCCAAACCTCTTATCTTAAGCTCTTTGGCATCCCAAAAAGTGACTGGAAGTCTCAGGAGACCTGCAAGAGTTTCCCCTTTTCCAATACTTCCCACTTCCATTTAAGACAGGAGTACTGCAAGACAAGATGCGTTTCTTGCTAGGTCTCAGCCCTTTCAGTTCTGCTGATAGTGTAGAAGGAGGCAGTGAGGAAGGGAATAAAACTTCAGAGTAATAACTGGAGAGATTTTTTCAAACCTCAGTAGAAGATTCAGTTCCCATCAATTCAGTGTTTGACAGTTCATCTGCATGTTTGTTTTGAGATCAACTATCTTTTCCCACCCACTTCTCCCTGTCAACAAGTGAGAATGCCTGTGAAATTGGGTTCCAGCTTTGTTTTAAGAAAAAATACCTTTGGGTTAGGCAATTATTAACCCCATTTTACAAACAGAGAAACCTTGATATGTATCTACACACACACACAGCAGCTTGCCTTAGACGTACAGTCATTCAGTGTATTAATTGTGGGCAGGAATGACTTGTATGAAGTCCTAAACACAGGAAAGACCAAATCAGGAAACATCTATATAGACAATATGACTCTTCACCTGAGCTAAGAACATAGACTTGGTGGTGTAAATGGATGTAATTAGAGGGTCAAACTGTAGATTGGAATATTTAAGTCAACTGAAAGCACTGATTTACACCAATCAAAAATCTGACTCAGATGTTAGACATTCTGTGATTATATAGTGGAAAGAATGCATCTGATAAATTGCACGAGCAACTGTTTTGCACATACAGAGTTGCATGTGTACATACAAATCATTCAGTCATCTGTGGCTGCATAATCTTGCAGGTACATTTTTGCTGGCCAAAAAATAAGTTGGTTTGAAGCCCACCAAAAATTGGGCCCTGAGAGATCCACAACACTTCAAATGTGGAAAAATGAGTAACAAGGATTTAAGCTGTGATGAGCACTGGACTGCACGGTATAAAGTTTTCCCAACAACAAGAAGCTGTTTAATTTTGAGAAGACAAATATTTATAATTGTTGACACTTGTGCTGGAGTAACTAAACCCAAACATTAAATTTCTCAACCACAGAAAGAAGATTAAAAAACTTAGAGAATCTGGATGCATTTTCGTTTGGTGATAAAGATGGGGTGATTGGGTGGAGTTCAGGCGCAAATGCTCCTCTTCATTATTTCCCTTTGGACTGGAGCCACAGAAACCAAATTAAAAAAAAATGCTGGTGCGATGGAGGTCAGATACAGCATTTCTGTGGAAAGGAAAGCCTGGATTTAATGGATTATTTTGCAAGGAAAATATCTGTGGCATTGCTTCAGGAATCTGATAATGATAAAATCAGGGACATGTTCAAGTATTGTATTCTCAAAATAATCATTTCCAATAGAATATTCAGTTACTCACATCATCAGAATGGAAGATTTTTTCTTAGCAAGAAAATTTGGGAGTTGAATAATATAAAAACAAAACAAAACAAAAACCACCCACTTGTTCTCCAAATGAAACAAAAAACAAGACAAACAACTGCTAAACCAAAAAAGGCTGCTTAGCCACTGGAAGTAAAAGTCATTTCTGAGAAACATCCTAGTTTCTCAATATCACCATTCTTAATTGGGTTTAAAATAACCAACATATTAGCTTAATCACAGTGATCCAATAATCATTTGTTTCATGCAGTGTTTTGCCTTTATGGCTACATCTTGTTCCAATTTGAGTTTCATCCATCCCAGTTTCAAAATAACCGTTTCTTTCATATAGGCTCTCCATACACCAGACCTCATATGTTTGTGACCTTAAATAAACAAGGGACCTTTGATGGTCTTACGTATTTCAGACCACTTTGTCATTTCCAGTGATATGTGAGCCCACGGTAATGACACGCAGTCATTATTGGTTTGTGGAAGTGCCTGCTGCTGCTTCTTCTCTTGATGTATGTTCACCATAGAACAAATTTACTGTAATCTTTCTGTTAACCAGTACTTCCCTATTATGACACAGAATGAGAAGGGGGTCAAGGAGTTTGAAAATGGAATTTTTGTTCATGCCGCATCACATATTTGTAATAAACAAGGGTGCAATTCTAAAAGGAGGAGGAAAAAGAAGAACAACAGACTAGTGATCTGAAAAGCAATTTCCAGAAAACAAATACAAAAAAATTGCTAACTTCTGGACAGGTCTACACATCTAGCTCAGCAGCTTCGTTGTGGCATTGTGTATTCCTCCTATTACATTTCCAGGCTGCTGTTCAAGGCTGTTGGGTTCTGGCACTGTCAAAATGAAAGAGATTATGTGGCACCATATGTCAGGCAGCTGAAGCAAAGTGTTACTGTTCTAAAATGTTTGCCTTTCCCATTTGGAAGAGTGTGTTGTGGAGAGGGGAGGGGGGAAAAAAACAAAGGGGTGATGGGGTGGAGAAGGTGAGCTGGTGCTTCTGCCCCTGACATTTCTGCAGTCCTGGCAGCATCTCTGAGGATGAATGTCTGGGTGTTGTTGCTCCTACCCAATGCTACAAAAAGTTCATGTTTTCCTCCGGAGGGGCGTGTAGGAGGGAACTTTAGCAATTATTTTTTAATGCAAATGAATGTTTATTTCATGCCCTCAAGCTTTTTACTCCGGGTTGTTTGTGACAAACATTCCACAATAGGCTATTTATAGACTAGCATATGCGTCAGTGCTGAAATACATGGAGCTGAAGTCGTTAGACAATAAAAATGAAAGACAACAATAACATGCCGCTAATGGTTTTAAATGAGTACATGGTAGAATATTTACTGGTACATCATGGACAGGATATCCTCATTGCTCTACACAAACCTGTGCTCCATCAATAGACTAATCTGTATCATGTAATACATGGTTCTTCTGTTACAAAAATGTCTCGTCTGTGCTATGGTTTCAAACATAAATACAGAAGTTGATATAAGGGGTTCACATTGCTATACAGCAAATAATTCAGGTTTCTGCTTTATCATGAACTGGTTTGCTATGGGCCAGGCCCCCTGCTCATATAAATTGACTTACTTCAATGGATGTTACACTAGCAGAGAATCAGGCTGTAATCCTATTCCAAATGAGTCCAATGGGATCAGGATTTGGCCCTCCGATAAAACAATCTTCCCCATACTCCAAGTTTAACTAATTCTACTGGGCTAAATCTGCAGCTATCATCCAGACTCCAACTAGCTTCAGTGTCAATTTTTCATGTTTGCTGACATGATTTGGCCAATTTTGCCAAGGCAACACATGGTGTTATAAGTAACATCATTAAATATTCTGAGGGGCAGACACAAATTAGGCAGATTAAAATAGGTAAATTAATTGTCAAATTATCTGTTTTCACCAAGAAGTAGTGAAAAATGCAAACACTGACTTTCCTTAATATAGCATTTGGTTTAGACTTTCCTCCATATTTAACTATTTATTTTCCTTGTTTAAAAACAAACCAAACCAACCCCAGCCAATTTCAAACCAAGCATAAGTGGCTGAAATTTCATTGACTTCAGAGCAGCTGGCTCACTTACACCAGGTCTGAATTTTCCTTCTAAGTGCCTCACGGAGAAATAAAAACAGCAAAAAGGACATTTGTGACCCACAATATATGTTTTGCTCAGCTGCTGCAGAACTTGGAAAAGAAGATGCTGTGGTAAACCATTTTCAGAGTTGTGGTAAAAATGCTACTGATTTGAGGTAAGATTTTCAATAGCTCCTAAGTATATGACAAGCCTAAGTCCCAGTGACTTTTAGCGAGACATGGAACTTGTCTACACGGTGCCATGGTTTGAACTAGAAGGGATGAATTGTAGAGCACTCTAATGCACTGAGTTCTAACTGAAAAACAGGACTATATGAACACACACAAGGTACTTTTCAGTTTGCACCAGCAAGGTTTACACGGGGTAGTTAGAGCTCAGTGTGTTAGAATACTCCACAATTCACAACCCTGTAGTTCACACTGAGGCACCATGTAGACAAATCCTTAGGCTCTCAAGTACCTTTTGAAAAATGGGACTAAAGTGCTTTTGAAAATTTTACCCATTGGAATGCTGACAATGAAGTAAACTTAAAGCAGCCAGTCTGGTTTGCATTTCACAAGGGAAAAATAAGTGTCTATATTTTCCATACTGGCATGTGTGGAAAAGAGACAACATTGGGCAAGGAAAGACACATAGGCTAAAGTTTCCAAAGGTGGGTGCCTAAAGTTAAGCTCCAAAATCTAGAGTCCTAGGCCTAGTCTACACTGGGAGGGGAGGGGGGGATCGATCTAAGTTACACAACTTCAGCTACGTGAACAACGTAGCTGAAGTCGTCAAACTTAGATCTACGCACCGCAGTGTCTTCACTGTGGTGAGTTGATTGCTGATGCTCCCCTGTCGACTCCGCCTGTGCCTCTTACCCTAGTGGAGTACTGGAGTTGATGGGAGATTGCTTGGCAGTCAATTTACCACGTCTAGACTAGACACGATAAATCAACCCCCGCTGGATTTAAAGCTGCCCATCGATCCATCAGGTAGTATAGACATACTCAAACAGGAAACCTGATGGAACACTCACAGCTCCCACCTGGAATTCAGCTCAGCACCTCTAAAATTAAGTATTTTATTTTAGAAGACTAAATATGGATTTAGGTGCACCTACATTAAAAACTTTTGCTGCTACATTAGGTTTTGAAAGGACATTGCAATCAAAAAAAAGAACCAAAAAACAGTACTTAACATTGTCTCTATGTTGCTGTCATGGTCAGTAGCTGCAGCATATTTTAAAAACCCATACATAACTTCACAAATTTTTAATGCTGGCCTCTTTCCCATCCAATTAAATTTCTATTTACATAATGATAACTAAACATGTTAACTGTACAGACACATCAAAACACATCTTACAAAAGCCGGTGCAAAGTAATAATTCACAATTAGAGCTGTGTGGAAAGATTTCCAAACAAAGCAAAACTGTTGAACTATGGCTTGTCTCCATTTTTGTTTATAAAAAAGGCATACCAGGAAAAACCAGCACACATACACACACTTCATTTTTGCAAATCAATGGAAGGTGAAAGGTGATTTTCATGTGACCAAGAGGACTTGAATCTATCTGTGGTATTTGTATGACCCTCATTCCTGTAGTATCTGGGTGTATGTCTCATAATCTTTAATGTATTTATACTTAAAAACACCCCTTTGAGATAGGTAAGTGTCGTTATCTCTGTTCTACAGACAGGGAACAGAGCTACAGAGATGCCAAGTGATTTGTCCAAGGTCACATAGGCAGACAGAGCAGGGATTTGAACTCAGGTCTTCCAAGTCCTAGGCTACTTCCTTTACTAATGCACTATCCTTTCTTACTAGTCCACTAAAATAGATTACAAAATGTACAAGAAAACAGCAAATCAAGTGCACAATGACTTTGGATAAGCTTTTGCCCTGCCAAAACTCCCCTCACGGTATACATGCTATAACTCCCAATACATTCAAGCTATTACACCCATGAGCATAGTTTAGTAATTTTCAGTTACAAGACTAGTATCCTGTCTCTAAACCACAAATCTGTAATAATTTATATCAAATTATAAAATGACCACTGCTAGCTAATACTGTGAGAAGATTGAACATGATGAGAAAGCTGGTGAATTGCCTCAGTGCACAAAACTACTCTTGCTTAAAGGAGCAGTAAACAGGGACAAATAATACTTGGTGTCAATCCAACCTCATTCCACCCTGCAACAACAGGAAAAGTTTTATGCCACTGTGCATCCCAGGCAGCCAACACATCATGGTGAACCTGTGAGAAAAGTTACAAAGCCAGTGAGTACATACAGCAACACTCATCCAGATATGTCGCTACTCATGTCCAGCAAAAGAGAGTGATGGGGTGTGACTCACCACTATGGTGCCTCATGGCCAATTCAGGAATTAGCTCTATTCACCAGTGCACCCTCATCTGGTGATGTCTTGCCACCATCCCTTCTGCTCCAGGAGCCAGGTCACTCCAAGGACCATGGCATCCTCTTCAGGACACAGCCCTCCAGCTGTGCCGCACTCTGTGCTCCCGCCCTTCTAGGGGACAGTACTGCAGTCCCTCAGTCCAGACATGTCCTCAGTGCTGAGTGAGCGGGGAGACACAGACCCACTCACTACTCTGGGTCCTGGCCCAGGGACCCTGTAGAAGGCTGCTGCTTGCGGCGCCCCCTCTGACTCCTCAGTAGAATTCCCTAGGCCACTTCCCATGGCCCCAACTCCCTGTTTGCCCTTGTCTCAAGGCCTCAGCCTCCAAATCCCTGTGGCCTGCCAGGAGCTGCCTTTAGCTCCCTGGCCTTTTCCTGCAGCTCTGCTCCATCCAGGGTGCTTGCTGCCTTCCTCCTCCCTCCTTGAGCTCCAAGGAGCGACAAACTGCTCTGCAGTCCTTCTTATATGGGCCAGCTCGGCCCTAATTGTCTGCTCCTTGCAGCCTCTCTTTAATTGGCTGCATCCTGCTCAGCATCCCTAGGGCTTTATTATTCCCTTATGGGCCAGTGTGGGACAGATACCCCCTCACAAAGAGACCTTGTGCTAGTGTCCAAGAGGATGTTGTACACTGGGCCAAGTCAATGCTCTTCTGGGTGCTGTTTATAGCTCCTTCATGCTTATAGAGCCATCCTGCCCTTGCTGCAGCTCAGGGGTACTCAAACTGTGATATGCACACCACTCATAGATTGATGGAACATCACGCTCACGTACCACCTCACAACAGTTTTTGGTGATATGTGATCCAATAAAGTTTGGCAATCCATGCTGCAAATGATGATGTAAGACTGGTAGAGGAACACAGGAGAGGTACTTTTCCCCAGGCTTTGGAGCAGGAGCTGAGCCCAACTGTGGGGGAACTACTTTAGCCTCTATGGTAGGACCTGTTAGGTGAAGGCTAGGAAGGGGAACAATGGGAGAATCCCTGGCTCTGGTCTTTCTGCAGCCCAGGCTGCCCCCATCTCCTTCCACCCTGTGACACACTCCCATGGAGCATTGTACAGGGCAGGCAGTGCTCCTCCTTCACTTCCTCCTGAGATCCTACCTCCTCCTACCTACCACTGTGCATTGGAACTGTACCTTGTTCACTGGGACTGCTGCAGTTCATTTACCTTGGCGTTCTTTCTACCATTCCCATCCTTACATGCCAGCACAGAACTCCAACATTTTTCTTAGATTAAGGGTGTTCAATAGAGGTGGTTATAAAAATTTCAACAAAATATTTTCCCATTAGAATTTGCCAAATCATCCATATGAAAATATTCCATGGAGATGTTTGGATTTCAACAAAGCTCTAATGGAATCCTAGCCGAGTGCTAATGGAAACTTGCCTGGTTCCTTGTCATTTTGCCCAGCTGGCTACTTGCCAGTCCATCTTGTGGGCTGTTAGAGAGCCTGGGCTTACAGGTTCTGCAGCTCTGGGGCAAGCTGAACCAGGGACCCCAAGGCTCCCAGGTTCCATAGCTCTGGGATAGCCTACCATATAAACTGCCCCAGGAAACCCCAGGGCTTCCAGGATGGGTGGGTCAGGGTCATCACACCAGGCAGATTGTTACACTGGGGATCCTTCCCTTTCAGGGAAAATTCTGACATTTCTGGGCTTTGGAACAAAACCAGGTTTTGAAATAAAGAAATCCTATGTGAAACGGAATAATTTTCTCTGCCCAGATTGAATGTAACCCAATACCTGTAAACTTGCATACAAATGATGGTGCATCCCAGTGGCCCGAGCATCTGCTTTAGAGATCCAGTCCTGTTAAGATTTTATTTTCATTAACATTCCTCATGAATTACTTTTTTTCCTTGCACTTCTTATATGGCAATGGGAAAATGGTTCACCACATTTTCAGCTCTTAAAGGTTCATCCTGCAATCTTTCTTCAGGCAATGATCTCACTGTTACGCCAATAACTAACATCACTTTATACAGGTGCAATTCTATTTATACCAGCAAAGTTATTCCAGATTGACACTGGACCCAATATGTTTTTACAACATTAATGGGAAAAATACTGAAGCCCTCTGCTGGCTGGAATAAAAACCTCTAGATCTCCATGGTTCTCCGTAAAGACATGGTAGTCAAGTGGAAAAAATGTTTTCCTTCTTTATTGTAAAGCAAGTGGGGACAGATATTGTTAGACTAATGTTTTTATTAACGTTTTTTGGGCAAGGGACACCACCAACCTGAAAATGACATTTCTGTCTGAAAATAAGCATACGTTTAAATATTTTACTGAAAAGGGATGAACTTCAGCATGAGTTTGTGTGTTTTACTGACTTTGAGCCTTTTAAAACAAACAAACAAACAAACAAAACCTTCTGGAATTCTCATTTAGTTCTTAGCACTTCTCTAAAGCCACGGGCTTGTTCTGATCCCCCGCACAAAGGTAGGGGGAAAAAAATCACAAACTCCTCCAAACCACACAATTTATCTGACCAGTGACAAAAATAGCTGTGTATTATTGTTATCCACAGATCTCAAAGTGCTGTACAAAGTGCTCACTATCCCTATTTTACAACAATACGGAGAAGTAAAGTGACTTGCACAAGGTCACCCAGCAGGCCAGGCAGAGCTGGCAATAAAACTAAGTCCCAGTTCAGTGCTCTAGCCACTTGGTAACATAATGAGTTTTGTTTTGTTTTTTTAAAAAGTAGATCTGTGGCTTTCTTTTTGGATTTCTCTCCCCTCAATGCAGAGCTTCTACATGTGGATTTATGAACAATACAAAGGGAGGGGCATGATCTTAGCCTTAATTCTGCCTGTTTTAACATGGCTGTTTTTATAGATTTCAGATTCCTGTTAAGTCTTAGAAATTCTTTAGCCTTCTTTTTTTAAACAGTATCTGCAATGAGAAAGATCAGATTGTCAAATACCTGCACTCTTCCACGATCAGTGAATGCTGAAATCTGGTTTCTCGTATCTCCAATACTTCCTTGGTTTTGTTCTCTCTTTCTGGCTTTATATATATATATATATATTTTGGTGCTCCTTTTTGCTGTTCTGATATCACATTCAGTTTATAGCCAAAGATAAATGCCATTGTAACTCTGATCCCATACCAAAAAAAAGGGGATTACCAAAAAGTGGTAAAAACACAGAAGTATCTAATTATCTAACTAATCTCACTGGCTTCAAAAAAATCCAGCTCATGGGTAGCAAAACCAGAAGTCATTAGACACTACTAAATCACCTCAGGCAGGCAAGCTGAGGAGACTAGGCACCTAGCCGATCTGGAGCTTGGCATTTAAGGACATATGCAAGTCCCACTAAAATCAACAGAAAAAAAATCCCATTGACTTCAACAGGCTTTTGAGTAGAAAGTAAAGACCAAATTAAGTATAGCATTTAAGTACATACTTTGTTTTCATTAATGTCAATGGCACTTAAGCATGTACTTATATTTAAACATGTGCTTAAGCATTTCACCCAACACATATGTACTGCTGGCTGCAAGCCTTTGAAGAACCTAAAGACATGTCCAAAACTAGTTGGCACACACTTTAAGAAAAAAAAATGCAAACATCTTCCTGATGTTTTTGAGAGGATACTTGAATGTATTCAATTTATTGCTACTGAAATTGTAACATAACACAGAGAGCCCAAAATACTATAATGTATGCTATAGGCAAAACTGGTATCTGGATCTCGGAAGGATAAACATTCCTCAATTACATAATCTAATTTTATACAATGAAAATTTATAATACATTTTCTGCGCCTATTGATCCTGATTCCATTGACATTACCCCAACAATTGATTTAGCCATTTGATCGGTTTGAGAAAGGGGTGGAGAATATAAAGTTTTAGTGGGCTTTATAAATTCACAGCTACAACTTTCAAGTCCAACCAATAATACAATAAACCTTGGAGGTAATAAATGAAACAAATCAAGTTCTGTAATTACAACATGGTTTATAATGTAATAACATACTACAAGCATGTTTGATTTCTCCAGAACGTACAATAGTTGTTTGAAGGCTGCAGCAATACATTTCCCAAATAAATATGCTCCTGATTATGTCTGAATCTGGTTTAGTTTGGTTTGTGCATATTTGAATACCCGAAAGTAAATGGGTCATCAGTTTATAACACTATGGACAAAATGTAGCTTTGATTCATCATTCTAGAAAGCTATTTAATGAGAATAAAAATGAAAATTGCAAAATGCTACACATCATCCTTTGACCTGTTGTCGTGTATGTGGGTATATGGAGAAGTATGTATTCCTATTATTCCCTGCATAAGCAATCAAGATCCTGAATACCATCATACAGGAGTAAGCTACCACTGTGCATCTGCTCCTACCCCCTCCGGAAGCTGGTACATCGGTGGTGGTTCGGGAAAGGAAGAAGCCCCAACTTTGCCTCCCCTTGTTGTATCAACCTGCAGCGCTGAATCAGCACGAAGGATGGCATAGTCATTTGTTGCTGATATAGGCTAGCATCAAATTACTCTCTGCTAGAGCAAGAAGGCAGAAGAATGGCTTGCTGAGCCACAGTGCCTTCCCCAGGATGCCCCCAGGGCAGCGTAGAAATGCTCTGAGTCTTACAGCAGGCTATGACTTTGTTGCACCACTGATCCCAAAATGATTTGCCTTCCCCATGTTTTAACATACAGGAGCAGATTCTGCCAACTTCACTGGGAGTAGCGCACAATTATTCCAGCAGGCACATTGAGTGAGACCACTCACAGTGCAGAGCATGGCTCAAAGTCAGCAGTGGTGTCAAAATCAGACCCACTGCATTGCCAATAGCCCATAATAAAAAGAGCACAGTATTGATGCACTGTATTGTGATTTCAAGAGAGAGTCACAGCACTCGGCTCAGATATTAAGTTTATTTTGAAGACATTGCATTGGAGGTTTGTTCAGCGGTCAGACAGCGGATAACTTAAAGCATTCCCCAGAGCATACCCAGAGATGGACAATACTCATGTTTGGTTGCTTTGGACCTGGATCATGAAAAGCATACATTTGGGCACTAGGCCTGCTCCTGAAACACTTCTTTGCCCAAGGTTCATGCAGTGAAGCCTATGGGTAAATGACAGTACTTGCTTAAGCAAGGCTGGCTCTTGTGAGTATGGATGTTCAGCTCAGCCTTTTGTGAGGTGGGTGCAGTCAAAATAAAAATGACATGTACTATGAAATGGAGTGGACTAGCAGGCTGCACTTCTAAAACGATTAGGGTAAAATAGCCGATAGCAACCAAGCCAGCATACGGGACTCCTGGAGAACAGACATTGAAGGAACGCTTTTTTTTTTTAAATACTTCTTTTGAGGAGGTAAGCCGATATGACTACCTTGAAATAAGTATCAGACCAACAATGTCACACGAGCCTCTGTTGGTTTCCATTGATCAGAAATATCTCATCCTTTGTTAGTCCCTAGGTATATATTTTGTGCTGATGTCTTATTTATTTATTTGGAGACCTTAAACAGAGTGGCCTAGGTAACAAAACATTTCTTCTGCTAACGTTTCCTAGACTTTGTAAATTGCATTTCCTATGTAAACAGTTCAGAGGGGAAATATATCACCTTTTAAATGCGATTCCTGAAGACCTGAATGTTTTCATTCCTTTAAAAATATATCTAATGGAAACTGTGCAAATCAGATGTAGCATTCACAAGTGAGTGACAAATTCTTTCTAATATTCATCCGCATGACTAAATGAAATTTAAAAATTTTCCAAGCACATCTAGCACCTAAGAGTAGACAATACAAACAGGAAGAGACTGAAAAATTAATTAATAATAATAATAAAATAACTTACTAGCACAAAATTCAATATCGCTCCTATTCCCCTCTCCCCCTCAAAAAGATAAGCTTTCACAAAATATTAGTGCACTTAAAAAAATGTCTAGTCTTATATACTTATCTCCCTCTTTCTAATTTCTGGGACTTTCCCTTTGTGTTTTCACCCATAAGCCTGAGCTACATTATAAAATGTTACCAAATCTGACACAATGCTGACTAGGCAGACACAGACCAGGACAAATTGTGTTCAGAATCATGTCCACTAATGTTGACCCAGCAAAGTTTAAACTGAAATGCTCAATACAATTTGCCCTTGTCTACACTGATCACTCTCTGCATTATGGCAGCTAACTTCACACTCCTCAACCGTGATCAGAACACTTTTTTAGTGCAAGTAATAGCGTAGAGGTGGTCCCACAAAGTCAGGCTTTAGGTGTGTTGCCCAGGGAGGACACAATGAATGGATGGATGGTCCTGTGGTAAGACCCCTAGCTTAGGATTTAGGAGACTTTCACTTAGGCCCAGATTTTCAAAGGTATTTAGGCATTAGTGTGGTCAACATTGCAATGCCTAACTGATTTAGGAGCCTAAGTTTCATTTTAAAAAGGGATGTAGACATATAAGTATCTAAAATAGATGGGCAGTGTTGTGGAGACGCCTGTGCTGCCAATGTCCATTATCACGCTGTAGGTAAAGAGCCACAACTTCTCAGGCTACCAGTCCAACACCTAAATGAGCATTAAAACAACAGAATGCAGATTGGAAGACATATACCCAGAACAAACAAACAATTTGCTTGAATGCCTTTTGACAAGGGAGTGGACCCAGCATTTTTTAAGCCAGTTTCTGAAGACTGTGGATTTCAAGGAGACCATTTTGGCTCGTTCTCATTTCACTCTGCTGTTTTAAACGAAACCAAAAACTGCAAAGAACACACACGACGAAGGGGCTAAGAGAAAAGGGGTTATTACGCTGGTCACTGAAGTCTATCCCACCTCAGAAAACACATCTTGAGCTCACAGAAAGGAGTGCATTACCCCCTAGATAACAACACATCCATTTTCATAAGTTTATTTCAAACTTAAAAAAAATAGATTTCATTGTTCTGAAAATTCTGCAGGTTGTCTCCAGGCCCTTGACCGAGAGGGTAGAAACTGAAAAAATCCCTAGCTGCAGCCAAAGTCTTTAAACCATCCAACTTATATGGAAAAATGGTGCTGGAGTTTTCTGGGAAAGCCAGCATTACACAACACACATCTACTAATCAAATGACTTTCTGAACAATACTAAACAAGGAAATTATTCAAAGCACATCCCGCTTCTAACCATTTGTCCATTGATTATGGATGGACAAGGTTCACAACAGAAGGGAATCACAAACTATGGAAATAATGGTGCTTTTGCATGATTCACCCATCGCCTTCTGTGCAACGGTTCAGAGCTGTGCAAAAAATCCAGTACTCTCTATCATGTGCAGAATTCTTACACTGAAGCCAAAAATGTCAAATGTCAGGCTGGGATTTTCAAATGAGATTAAAGAAGTGACTCTCGAAATTCAATGAGAGTTGGGCACTTAACTCCCTGAGGCTCATTTGAAAAGGCCAGCCTCAGTGCCCAACATTAGGCACCTTGTCAAAGGGCATGTCCGTCCCATAGTGCCTCCTACTGGCCAAACATGGTTCTGCAGCACCCTGCTTCAGTTTCCCCTTTTCCCAGGGCCCCCGTAAGAACTCCACATAGTACAAAGGTAGAAAGCTGAGGTTCTCCTTGATGAAATCTAAACACATTTGAAATAAAGGTCTCTTCTACCCAGACCCAAAATAAAGTCTCTTTGGCCTGTAATCTCCTCCCTCAGCTTCAAGGAGTTTCACAGCCCACCTTTCTGAGGGCCTGTGTTTCCGGGCTGTCAGCAGCTCCTCCAGCTGTTTCCTTCACAGATCCTCTCAGTAGCTCTCTGAGTAATTCTTCTCCTCAAGTCCCTGGGATGAGAGAAGGCCACAGGTAGCAGTCCTTCCCCTGCTGCTAACTCCCCCTTTGTAAGGCCCAGGTGCCTTCTCACTGGGCAGCAGGTCATCAGTTCACAGGTGCCCTGGATCCCTTTCTCTTAGGGCATCTCTACACAGCAGCTGGGCGGTGAGAGTCTCAGCTCAGGTAGATGTACATGCATTAGCTCCGTTCAAACTCGCTAGCAACTAGAGAGCAGTGCCATACTGCGGCCTGGGTAGCAGCTCACGTTAGCCACACGAGTACGATCCTGCCCGCTCCCCTGGGGTATGTACTAGGGTGCAAGCTGAGCAGCTGCAGCCATACTGCTATTTTTAGGGGTTTGCTCAATCAGAGCTAATGCGTGTATGCCTGCCCGAGTTAGGAATTACACCACCCATCTGCTGTGTAGAGATGCCCTAGAGGCACCAGGACTTCTGTGACACACCTAACTCCATATTCAGGCACCTCGCTAAGTGGTTTAATGGGAATTGTGGGTGCTCAGCATTCTACAAATCAGATCACATAGTTAGGTGCTTAAGCACGGATTGAAACTGGGAAAATTTTGCTCCAAGCTTTGAATGTTTGGCAAGATCCCCTGCACGTGTTCAGAGTAGCATAGCAATGGAGCTGCCTGTACATGGCTGTGAGAGGGTGCTCTCTCTCTCTCCCTTCAGGCCAGCTGTTAGCCACTTCATTTCTTGACTGAATGTTAATACTTATTCAGCAACCTTCTTCATTGACTGCTCCCCGAAACAGTAATTAAAGATGCACAGACACAACTGTGAGGTAGATACCATTAGACCCATTTAAAGCCATTGAGATTGTAAGGACCTGATCATCCTCCCAGCCTGTGTGTGAACTGCCTCAGCCCATGAGGCGGTGGCAGGGGAGATGCACCAAGCACCTACAGCTCTCATTTGTGTGAGGGGGTTGTCAGTTACTTTTGCAGCACCATTTTTTGCAGAGGGCCCTTTGCACAGGGCAGGATCCATGTGTGGCAAATACCTGGGCTGGTAACTGGGCTAGAGATGTTACAGGAGTGCTCTGTATCTATGAAAAGGGCTAATTAATAGATAAGACACCAGGAGTTGGTGCTCAATAATAGATAGCTTAGTTCCAGGAGGTAGTAGGTCTGCAAATGACTTCCTCTGGCTGCGCTTTATATCAGCTCTTAATAGGGAGACATGTATCATTCCCCCACCCCCTGTAGGGAATCCACATTCAAAATAACTCAGCCTTTGGATGCTCAGAGATTCTTCCCATGGGAAACCTCCTTTAACGAGGGCAGCTGGTCCTGAGGGATTCCCTGACAGTGCAGCTCCAGGACACTTTTTTGAAGAGTGGATTCTCCCCCTCCTCCCCCTTAACATACCAATTGTGGACTGAGCAAATAAACCTTTATTCGCAAGCCCTAACAAACTGTGTGGCAAAATGGGTCTGAAACCAGGCCAAGTACTGTGCATGGTGGAGGAAATTGCAGTGCAAACCTTTTGCATAACAAACTTGCCTGCTACTGTAATATCTATTTTGTTTGAATGAAAGGCACCTATTGCTCAACATTTAAGCACAGTGCTGAAGGCTGATGTCACGGAAAGACAGCATGAAAGAGCAGACTGACAAATACAATCACCGAACTAGATTTATTTTCTTCTGAGAGAGGTGCTTCCCCTTTTTAATCTTAATTTCCAAGTACCTTTTGAAAAAATAAAATAGCTGTTCTTGAGGTTCATCAGAAATGACTTGGGTGATCTTCTGTTAAAAGAATGACTTTTATCCTCATTCAAATACATATTGTATTGGCTTAGAAACATCAAAGAGGCAATGTCTTTACATATTCTATTTCTAAGTAAAGAAAACGAGTTCTGTCTTTATTAACATTGGTAATGTTGATTCTTATAATGAAAAATGCACAAAAGCACTATTTTTGATGAATAGGTAATAGAACAGCAGTGAATAAGAGAGCATTAATTTTTCTTCAGTGGCTCACTGGGATAATGCACCAGAGGGTTTTGAACCAATATCAAGTCACAAGTAAAATGAGGTCAGTGGTCTCCCCCACACCCCTCCCCCCTACTAATGGACATTTTTATTGACCTCAAAAAACCACCCCACAGTTCAAGTACAGCTGACAATGTCTGCTTGTCATGGCCTAGCACTAAAACAGTAGGAGTGCTTTCTATCAGGCCAAAATTACTTCCAAGGGCTTGGATAATGCTGTATGACCATACCACATGCAAGTGTTAACTGAGGCACTTATTTGAATTATGGCTGGAGCAGAGGAAGTGGGATATTACAAGTAACACATGCTTACCCAAGGGGTAGACATGCGTAGAATTCTTGCCAATATACTAGCAAGTGACCAAGCACAAATACAGTTTATGTCCTATGCCGGTAGATGGAGGAGATATATATATAGCACAATAGAGCCTTTGGTATGTTTCCCAACAGAGCTATTTATACACTGGGATTTAAGCATTCCTTTCTGTCTTTGTCATCTTCCGCAATTGTGCCCGAGTGCCTCAGATTTTACAATGCTGAGGGCCATATAAGCATTTAGATGAGGGGTGAGAAGAGGAAGAAAGAGGAGGTAAATCCAGAAATAAACCCAATGGTCATAACAATTTGATTTTTTTTTCATTCTGTAGCCAACAGAAGGAAACATTTTACAATATTGTTATTTGTATCAAATACTATTTTTCTAATAAACTTTCTATCAGTTGAATTTCAAGGGCAGTTGGGGGAAAAGGCAGGGCAGGGGACAAGAGGAAGAAAAGTCCATGAGAGGGAATGTTCTGATATCTTGAGTGAAAGGGTGACAGTATATATTGGGGTGTGTGCCAAACACAGAAGACAAGACCTCATGTGGGCATATGGTAAGGAAGGGCTATCCCTCAGAGAAGCCTGTAGCATGGGAGCAGAGTTGATGAACATTTTTCATTTGAATTTCAGAAAATGAGGGCATTTTCCCAGCAAAAGTTTTGAAACATTTCCCCATCACCACCCCCTTTTTTGTTGACCAGCTGTACATTACAGAGATTAGTGTCTCTAAGGGTGGGGTCTATCATGTAGAGTGTGCCTCCTGGGGGGCAGGAGAAGGCTTAGGAGCATGTTTATTTCATTAATGGAGGAACCAGGGGTGGCAGGTTTGTAGAAATTTTGGTGGTGCCCAGAACCTGCCCCTCCAACCTCCTCCCCCTACCTTCTTAAGGCTCTGGGAGGGAGTTTGGATGGGGGAGGAGATCTGGGGTGCAGGCCCCGGGCTGAGGATTAGAGTGCAGGAGGGGTGCAGGGTGCAGGCTCTTGGAGGGAATCTGGGATGCATGCTCTGGGATGGAGTTTGGGTGCTGGGTGAAGGCTTCAGGCTGGGACAGGGGGTTGGGGTGCAGGAGGGGGTGAGAGGTGCAGGCTCTGGGAGGGAATTTGAGTGCAGGCTCTGGGAGGGAGTGTGGAGGGTTGGGGTGCAGGCTCTGGGAGAGAGTTTGAGTGAAGGCTCTGGGCTGGGGCAAGGTGTGGGGTGCAGGAGGGGGTGAGGGTGCAGGCTCTGGGTGGGAGTTTGGGGGCAGGAGGGACTGTGTGGGAAGGGAGAGGGGGTGCAGGCTCTGGGAGGGAGTTTGGGGATAGGAGGTGGTGCAGAGGTGAGGGCTGTGGGGCTGAGGATGAGGGGTTTGGTATGTGGTAGGGGGCTCAGGGCTAGGGGCAGAGGGTTGGGGTGTGGGGTGAGGACTGCGGAATGGGGATGGGGATGAGGGGTTCATGATGCAGGAGGGGGCTCAGGGCTGGGGCAGAGGATTAAGTTGTGGGGGGATGAGGGCTCTGGCTGGGGATGAGGGGCTTGGGGTATTGGAGAGGCTCAGGGCTAGGGCAGAAGGGCAGCCTGTCCCATTAGTGGATGGAGGGCACTAGGACCCTGCGGCAGCAGTTGATGCAGGGAGCCAGCAGAGCAGAGTCAGCATGAGCTACAGGCTCCATGGCCCGAAGAGGTGGGTGGAAGCAGCAAGTGTGGCTGGGGGGCACTCGGGGGAGGCACATGGGGGCAGCAGGCGGGACTGGGGGAGAGACCCGGCACCAAACATTGGTGGAGCCAGACCCCTGGGCCCTGAATATTGCTGGAGCCCAGGCACCATGGGCCCATACAACTCGCTGCCCCTGGGAGGAACTATTCTCTTTTGGGAAGTCAGGAATTTCCTGGGAAGCTCGTGCATATCTTGAAAGGGTGGCAGGAGAATCAGAGAGGAGCGAAGCTGTTTTCAGTTTGCATGGAACAGTAGGTATCAGTACTATGTGTGAGATGCACATTGGTGAGACAAAGGTGCACTAGGGGAGGCGGAGTAAGAAGTATTTGGAATACAGTAGGACAGCATGCATGACAGAAAATATCTTAACAGCTACTTGCATCCCTATGAACCTACCTCATTCTAGACTGGAGCAGGGCATGGTTAGGAGCCACCCACCAGAGGATCTCCAAAGCCCTCCTGTTGGCAAATATGGAGCATTCAAACCTGAGTGGTAGGAAGAGGAGGAAGCCCCAAAGCATCAGAAGATTCATGGGTGGCTCTTCCCCAGATGAGGATTTCATTCTGCGTCTTTTATATTTTCAAGACAGACTTGTCTGCTAGTTTGTCCAGATCCCCACATACTTGCCTCCATCCCTGTCTTCCATGCAGCTCCTCATGCCTGGTACAATCTCCCTAAGTCCATCAGCAAGAACTCCCTAAGTCCACATTCAAGTCCCTCTTAAAATCCCAATAGCGTCATGCTGCTTGCATTGACTTTTATTTAAATCACCTATTATTCAACCCATTCACCTTCTCCTCCATCCCTTGTCTGTTCTTAGATTGTGAGCGACTTACAGCAAGGACCCTGTTTCTTCAGCACTTGGAGAGTCCCCGGCACAGAGCGGGAGCCACCATAGATAAATATGAAGACAATTGTAATCTGTGCTCTATCAGTGTGATCTGTGAAATACCAAAGTCTTTTCTGAAGTCCAGTATTACATTTATAAACAGCCAACAAGAAGCTAATTGTTCTCTCTGTATCCGTCGCTCCTTTTCCTATGGACTAAGCCACTGGTTCAGCCTGCTGATTTATGCTTCACAGAAACAAGAGACCAATAGGGTTGCACTTTGTTTCAAAGGAAGAAAGAAAAAAGTTCAAACAAAGAGAAACAGTAAATCTAGATTCTACAACATCTAATACAATGGCTCAGGACACCAGTGTAATACTAAGTTACACTGAGAAACATTGGTATTTCAGCGATTACGGGGTTCAGAAGCTGTCCACAGTCAAATTGAGTTGGAATTAACAAATAGAGTACAAACTGCATGTGGATATGTAAGGGAGATGAGCAAGGGAGTAAAGAGTGTCAGGATTAGGAGTTGGCTCACAGGGTTTTTAACAGCTGATGTAATTTCTGTAGAGATGGAAGGAGTGGAACAGAGAAAAGATTAGAATTTAAAAGTAAAATAAAAGGAAGCAGTGAGCCATTCCTTACCCACTTT
This sequence comes from Gopherus flavomarginatus, assembly GCF_025201925.1. Lineage (NCBI taxonomy): Eukaryota > Metazoa > Chordata > Testudines > Testudinidae > Gopherus > Gopherus flavomarginatus. Next base: position 32,095,532 of record NC_066630.1, read on the forward strand.
AAACTCTAAACAATGAGAAAAAAAACAGCCCTTGTGATTTTAAAGTTACTTTTAGAGCCCAAACTTGGAATACCTCCCCATGCTGTCATCAGTATCCAAGGGTTTGGCCTTACAAATGGGTAGGCAAAAATTTCCCTTCTAATCAATTCAGAAAGGTCAGGAAGTCTTATGGACTTGTGAAAAAACAAAGTAGACCACATCATTAGAGCCAAAAGAAAATATTTGTAACAACAAACACACAAATTAACAAAACAAAACAAAAAACCCTCAGTCTGTATACCCCAAATCAAAACACTACAGACTTCAGAGCCTCATATTTTGAATGTTTCAATAAGGAAGGATTTACTATGATTGGGAATTTAGGACCAGATCATACAATAAAGGTGATAAATATTGCATATTGGACCAAAATACATTTTTTTAAATTTCATGGACACCAAGATACCTATCTTAAGACACACATATATGCTAAAACAAACATACCCATGAGTAATTTGGCCCTTTTAGATTCATGTAGATAACATTATTTTACTGCCCCATAAAGGAGAATATGGATTAAATTAAGACTTGGTGTAAAATCAATGCAGCTGAGTCAACCATAATAAGGCCTGGATTTGACCATGTTAATTAACTGTGCAGGGACACAACACAGACAAACTTTCAAAAGTTCCTACCTGATTTAAGGAGCACAACACCCATTGATTTTCTAAATCCTCACCTACTGGCTAGTGTTTAATAAAGATACTGCAATAAAAGCTCTGGAAAATATAAGTATGTCTAATACATCATAAGTACTTCTATAACTCCCTTTCCCAAAGCAAATGAGCACCTCACAATCTTGCATGTATTTATCACCACAATACCCCTTTGAGGTAGAGAAGAGCAAGTAGCTCCATTTTACAGATGGGCGACAGAGGCACAGAGACACAATACGATTTGTTAAGCTCACACAGGAAACCGCTGGAGAAGTATGGAATTGAACTCAGGTCTCCTGAGTCTCAAGCTGGCACTGAATCATCCTTCTTTTCCTTAAAGCCCTTTATAAAACCACAGAACAAGTGCAGTACAGGCAGCAGCACAAATAATTCTGTGACTAGAATCCAACCACATTTTCTAGACTGTCATCAGAAGTTTTTTAAACATCGGTCTCCAATTTATTTATAATTCATGGAAGGGTTGTGATCGGATCTCAGGGTCCAACATGGAAGGATGCTAATACAACTTGTAAGAAATTAAGTTTATGGAAAGGAATAACTGATTGTTGTCTCACGACCAAATCTGGAAATGCCCTGTTCTCAGGGAACAAAGAAAATGTAAGGCCAGCATTTGGAACCCGCTAGCCTTCTTTGGGGTAATTAGCTTCATATATAATTATCAATCATCAGCATCATCAAGCTTAGAAAACTGAAGACAACATAAAATAGACCAAATAATTCTTGCCTTAGCTATACTAACTTGAGGGAGAAATGCAATGGGGTTTGCTACTTACAGACAGTTAACAAAAAACATTTTCTGTGCCTTCTCTCAAAAGTTCAATAGTTTCTCCAAGTGTTTGGGGAAAACTCCTCCCACCCAGGAAATACCGTCTCTCAAGAGTGACTCTATTTACTGGATTTTAAATTAATGGAGAATTCTGACAAACAAGGGGATGAAAGTATCTGAGCACTTTCCCCACTTAGGTTTTATGTCCAGACACCTACATTAAAGAAAGAAAGAAGACGGAAATACGTGAAAACCTCAACATATTTTATTGTTCTGAACACTGACTTAACAAAGGAAACGTGAATTTGGGAGTAAGTTCATAATTTCAGTCACCCAGAGCAATAGCTGATGAAAGTACAGCTATGAATGAAGGGCTACACATGATTATTCATTATATTACAGTAGCATCTAGCAGCTCCAGTTGACTTTGGAGCCATTCCCTGCCCCAGGAGCTTATCCAAACAAACAAAGGAAGTTTTATTTGATACATGGGTAACTGAGGTACAGAATGATTAAATGACTTTCCTAAAGTCCACAGGAAATCTGTGGCAAAGCCAGGACTTGAAACCTAGTCTCCTGAATTCCAATTCAATGCCTTAACCACAAAATCATCCTTCCTCTTGCTTTTAGAGCCAATTTACAGCATTTGCTTGGGATGGGCATGGCAGGAGAAGTTATTTGGGCTGAATCACCTGGAATTCTCCTATAACTCCCAGGAGGTCACACCTCATTTAAGGCTAGCATTGATGGCCATGGTTAGCATGCACAAGGCCTGCAGGCAGGAACCCAGGTGTGCACAAGGCTTTGTGGGAAAAGGCTGCATTGGGCACTAACGCCCAGACACAACATGGTCCTGAATCCTTGGTGGCAATAGCACAGTGTGATATGTGACATTCATTTACCAAGTGCCAGCAGGGCTGCAGGATTGCCAAATACAATGCATTTGGGTGCCCCCCATTGGGACACTTTGAACTGCAAAGCCTCAGGGGATGCTAAGCCTGATATTCACCTTTGGGAGGAAGGCAAGTTGCACAGAAAATGTGAGTGGTGAGAAACTACAAAAAAGGAGAACAGCTCTACAAGTATCAGGCACTCAGGATGCCAAAGAGAAACAAATTCAGTTGTATTTTTAATACTGATTTATGTTAACAGGGTCTATATTAAAGAAATTGTCAACTGTGAGGAAGCGGTTCTGTCTTCACAATTCACAGACTACAAAACCACACAGTGTATCCTCCATTGCTGGAGAGACAGCAAAAGATGTATTTTGTGTTTGTTAAGCGAACATGCGGGAGTAAGGATCATTGTGTGTCTTCCCCCAAACACGTTATTAATCTAACTGCATGACATTCCCTGTAATATAAGGGAAAAAACCACAAAATGTTGATATTAATAAACCTCTGTAGGGAAATCAGGTATATGTGTTCCCAAATGCTGAAGAGTAATATAGTCGGATGATCTGAGCTAAAGAACACAGGAGGGCTGTACTAAAATAGCATTGGTCACAGCACTGTTAATTCCTAAATATTAGCTGACTGAGAGCTGGGACTGAGATACATTCCATACATAACCTACAGTATCTGGGTGTGTAATAACCTTAGTCCCAGATTTGGACCTTAGCGTCCAAAATATGGGGGTTAGCATGAAAACCTCCAAGCTTAGTTACCAGCTTGGACCTGGTACCTGCTGCCACCACCCAAAAAATTAGAGTGTTTTGGGGCACTCTGGTCCCTCTGAAAAACCTTCCCTGGGGACCCCAAGACCCAAATCCCTTGAGTCTCACAACAAAGGGAAATAATCCTTTTTCCCTTCCCCCCTCCAGGTGCTCCTGGAGAGATACACAGACACAAGCTCTGTGAATCCAAACAGAGTGACTCCCCCTTTCCGTTCCCGGTCCTGGAACAAAAAGGACTTTCCTATTCCCCCAGAGGGAATGCAAAATCAGGCTAGCCAATTCAACACACACCGATCTCCCCTGATTTCTTCCTCCCACCAATTCCCTGGTGAGTACAGACTCAATTTCCCTGAAGTAAAGAAAAACTCCAACAGGTCTTAAAAGAAAGCTTTATATAAAAAAGAAAGAAAAAATACAAATGGTCTCTCTGTATTAAGATGACACAATACAGGGCAATTTCTTAAAAGAATATTGAATAAACAGCCTTATTCCAAAAGAATACAAATCAAAGCACTCCAGCACTTATATTCATGCAAATACCAAAGAAAAGAAACCATAGAACTTACTATCTGATCTCTTGGTCCTTACACTTAGAAACAGAAGATTAGAAAACAGAACTACTTCTCCAAAGCTCAGAGAAAGCAGCCAGACAACAAAGACCCCAGACACACAATTCCCTCCACCCAAAGTTGAAAAAATCTGGTTTCCTGATTGGTCCTCTGGTCAGGTGCTTCAGGTGAAAGAGACATTAACCCTTAGCTATCTGTTTATGACACGCCCCCCAAATTGCAGACAGTGGGGAAGCTCACTGGCGGCGATTTCCTTCTAGAACTTGAAAATAAACAGATTAATACAACACATGCACCGTTACATATACCCCTAAGTATTTAACTAACAGACTTCTACATTTTAAGAAAACTTTTTAACTACTGAATTCTGGGAAACTCTCACGGGAGAGTGCATCAGCTACTTTGTTAGAAGCTCCTGTGATGTGCTGAATTTCAAAATCAAAATCTTGGAGAGCTAAACTCCAACGAAGAAGTTTCTTGTTGTTCCCCTTGGCAGTATGAAGCCACTTTAGTGCAGCATGGTCAGTTTGTAGTTGGAACCGCCGTCCCCAAACATATGGGCGTAGCTTTTCCAGGGCGTACACAATGGCATAGCATTCCTTTTCACTGACTGACCAGTGACTTTCCCTCTCAGACAGTTTCTTGCTGAGAAACACGACAGGATGGAAGTTGTGATCTGTTGCTTCCTGCATGAGCACTGCTCCTATACCACGCTCAGATGCATCCGTGGTTACTAGGAATGGCTTGTCAAAATCCGGGGCCCTGAGCACAGGGTCAGACATGAGCGTCGCCTTAAGCTGGGTAAAGGCCTTTTGACACTCATCAGTCCACTTAACGGCATTTGGCTGGGTCTTTTTGGTCAGGTCGGTCAGTGGGGCAGCGATTTGGCTGTAGTGTGGTACAAATCGCCTGTAGTATCCGGCCAAGCCTAAGAAGGATTGGACCTGCTTCTTGGACCGTGGGACAGGCCACTTTTGGATAGCATCCACCTTGGCCTGTAGGGGGTTTATGGTTCCTCGACCCACCTGGTGCCCCAGGTAAGTCACTCTGTTTTGGCCTATTTGACACTTTTTGGCCTTAACAGTTAGTCCTGCCTGCCTGATGCGCTCAAAGACCTTTTCCAGGTGTAGTAGGTGTTCGGGCCAGGAGTCAGAAAAAATGGCCACATCATCGAGGTAGGCAACTGCAAATTCTCCCAGTCCAGCTAGTAGACCATCTACCAGCCTTTGGAAGGTGGCGGGTGCATTACGAAGGCCAAAAGGAAGGACATTGAATTCATACACCCCCGCATGGGTGACGAATGCTGACCTCTCCTTGGCAGGTTCATCTAGCGGTACTTGCCAGTACCCCTTGGTTAAGTCTATTGTAGAGATGAACTGGGCCCGTCCCAACTTCTCCAATAGCTCATCGGTGCGTGGCATTGGATAGTTGTCCGGACGAGTTACCGCATTTAGCTTACGGTAGTCCACGCAAAAGCGTATTTCCCCATCTGGTTTGGGTACCAGAACCACTGGAGATGCCCATGCACTGGTAGATGGGCGGATTATACCCATTTGTAGCATGTTCTGGATCTCCCGTTCTATAGCAGCTTGGGCATGAGGAGACACTCGGTAGGGTGGGGTTCTGATTGGGTGAGCATTACCTGTATCAATGGAGTGGTATGCCCGTTCAGTCCGTCCTGGGGTGGCTGAGAACAATGGGGCGAAGCTGGTGCACAGCTCCTTGATTTGCTGCCGCTGCAGACGTTCCAGAGTGGTTGAGAGGTTCACCTCTTCCACGCCACCGTCTTTTTTCCCGTCGTAGTAGACACCGTCAGGCCACTCAGCATCCTCTCCCTGGACTGTAAACTGACAAACCTGTAAGTCTCTGGAATAGAAAGGCTTGAGAGAATTAACATGGTACACTTTAGGCTGTAGTGAGGAATTGGGAAATGCTATGAGGTAGTTTACAGCTCCCAGGCGCTCTTGGACCGTGAAGGGCCCTTCCCATGATGCTTCCATCTTATGGGCCTGTTGCGCCTTCAAGACCATAACCTGGTCTCCTACCTTGAAGGACCGATCTCTGGCATGTCTGTCATACCAGGCCTTTTGCTCTTCTTGAGCATCCTTTAGGTTCTCTTTAGCAAGGGCTAAAGATTGTCGGAGGGTGCTTTGTAGGTTGCTTACAAAGTCCAGAATGTTAGTTCCTGGAGAAGGCGTAAACCCCTCCCATTGCTGCTTCACCAACTGTAATGGCCCCTTAACCTCGTGACCATACACAAGTTCAAATGGTGAAAACCCTAAACTGGGATGTGGTACAGCCCTGTAGGCAAACAGCAACTGCTGCAACACTAGGTCCCAATTATTGGAGAATTCGTTGATGAATTTTCGTATCATGGCCCCCAAAGTTCCATTGAACCTTTCCACCAGGCCATTGGTTTGATGGTGGTATGGGGTGGCAACCAAGTGATTCACCCCATGAGTTTCCCACAGTTTTTCCATGGTCCCTGCCAGGAAATTAGACCCTGAATCTGTAAGGATGTCGCAGGGCCAACCTACCCTGGCAAAGATGTCTGTTAGGGCCAGGCACACAGTGTTAGCCCTGGTGTTGCCTAGAGCGACTGCTTCTGGCCATCGGGTAGCAAAGTCCACTAAAGTCAGTACGTACTGCTTTCCTCTGGGCGTCTTTTTTGGGAAAGGGCCCAGAATATCCACAGCTACTCGCTGAAATGGGACCTCAATTATGGGGAGTGGCTGGAGAGGGGCCTTGACCTGGTCTTGAGGCTTTCCCACTCTTTGGCATACCTCACAAGACCGGACATACTTGGCAACGTCCTTGCCCATCCCCTCCCAGTGGAAGGACTTCCCCAACCGGTCCTTGGTTCGGTTCACCCCAGCATGGCCACTGGGATGATCATGGGCTAAGCTTAAGAGCTTCCCCCGGTACTTAGTTGGAACCACCAACTGTTTTTGCGGCTGCCATTCTTCCCGGTGTCCACCAGAAAGAATTTCCTTGTATAAAAGTCCTTGGTCTATAACAAACCGGGATCGATTAGAAGAGCTGAGAGGCGGTGGGGTGCTCCGTGCCGCCGCCCAAGCTTTCTGAAGGCTGTCATCCGCTTCCTGCTCAGTCTGGAACTGTTCCCTTGAGTCTGGGGTCACCAGTTCCTCCTCAGAGTGTGGACTTGGGCTTGGTCCCTCTGGAAGCGATGTAGGTGATGGGGTTGTTTCCAGTGCTGGTGAACCGCTCTCCGCTGGTGCACCTGAGGGTATTTTAGGCTCTGGCTGAGCCTTTTGGGTATGGCTGTCTGTTGCTTCTGCCAGTTTTGGCTCGCTGGCGCCCTCTGGCGTTGAGTTTGAAGATGTAGTTGCACTTGCTGGTGCTGGTTGCTGTTCCAGTTCCGGGCCTGGGACTGGAGATGCTGTGGCTGTTTCAGTGGTAGGCATGGAATCCGGGTCCACTACCTCTGTCTGGGTCTCTGGTAACACAGACGGGGCCTCTGTGGACGGCTCAGGAACAGGAATGGGTCTGGAAGCTTGCCTGGTTTGGCTACGTGTAACCATTCCCACTCTCTTGGCCCGCCTCACCTGGTTGGCCAAGTCTTCCCCCAGTAGCATGGGGATAGGATAATTGTCATAGACTGCAAAAGTCCACATTCCTGACCAGCCTTTGTACTGGACAGGCAGTTGAGCTGTAGGCAAGTCTACAGCTTGTGACATGAAGGGGTAAATTGTAACTTTGGCCTTTGGGTTGATGAATTTGGGGTCAACGAAGGATTGGTGGATAGCTGACACTTGTGCCCCCGTGTCTCTCCACGCAGTAACCTTCTTTCCGCCCACTCTCAAATTTTCCCTTCGCTCCAAGGGTATTTGAGAGGCATCCGGGCCTGGGGATCTTTGGTGTGATGGTGGTGTAATGAATTGCACTCGCATGGTGTTCTTGGGACACTTGGCCTTGATATGTCCCAGTTCATTACACTTAAAGCATCTTCCATCTGATGGGTCACTGGGCCGAGGTGAGTTACTGGAGACTGGTGAGGTTGAAGGGTAGGGTATCTGTGGCTTTACTTGGGTGGTATGTGGGGTCTTTGGCTGTCCTCGGTTGTAGGGTTTATGGTCTGTGTGCCCCCTGGGGTAATCGTTCCCCTTGACAGTAGCTTTCTTGCTTTCTGCCAGTTCCATCCATTTGGCTCCAATCTCCCCCGCCTCAGCAATATTCTTGGGGTTTCCATCTTGTATGTACCGCGTGATGTCTTCAGGAACACCATCCAAGAACTGCTCCATTTGTATGAGGAGGTTCAGTTCTTCCAAGGTTTGAATGTTGTTTCCTGTTAGCCAGGCCTCATAGTTTTTTGCAATGTAGTAGGCGTGTTTGGGAAATGACACCTCTGGTTTCCACTTTTGGGTTCTGAAGCGCCGACGGGCATGATCTGGGGTTATCCCCATCCTGTATCTGGCCTTGGTTAGAAAAAGTTTATAGTCATTCATTTGGTGCTTAGGCATTTCAGCTGCCACCTCTGCTAAAGGTCCACTGAGCTGTGACCTCAATTCTACCATGTACTGGTCTTCGGGAATGCTGTACCCAAGACAGGCTCTTTCAAAATTTTCCAAGAAGGCCTCGGTGTCATCACCTGCCTTGTAGGTGGGAAATTTCCTGTGCTGCGGAGCAATAATGGGCGCCGGGTTGTTAGGGTTGGCTGGCACATGCAGCCCAGCTTTTGCCAACTCCAGTTCATGTTTTCTCTGTTTTTCCTTCTCTTCATGTTGTTTTTCCATTTCTTTTTGTTGTTTTTCCATTTCTTTTTGGTGTTTTTCCATGTCTCGGCGGTGGGCCGCCTCCTCTTCTTCTTGCTTCCTTCTGTGGGCCAACTCATCTTCTGCTTGTTTCCTTCGGTAGGCCATCTCTTCTTCTTCTAGTTTTCTTTTGTGTGCTGCCTCTTTGATCTGTTCTTCTCTTTCTTTCATCTCCATCTGTCGCCTGTGTTCAGCTTCTTTGATTTGTTCTTCGGCCCCAATTTTTGCCTTAGAAGTCATGATTTCTGTTTTCTTGTGTTGGGGTGCCCTCCGGTGTTTATCTTCTGAACTGCAGGTTCTCTGTTGCCTCCTTAAGTCTGCCTAGCAACAGTGCTTTTTTCCTTTTCTCTCTCTAGCTAATCTTCAATGTCAAGTAAACCTGAAAAACCACTTTATTTGCATTCATATAGTGCTGGTATGACTCTCAATGGGAGTGCTATTGTGTGACAAAAGACTGTTAATAGTCCTTAACGACTTCTGCTTAACATGCAAGCCACAAACTGCCAGAGAGAGCAGAAAAAAAAAATTCTCTCTGGTTCCCTTTTAAAACCAACTGTTTCTCTCTGCTAAAAAGCCCTTAGCAGAGAAGAGAAAAATAAAATATTTCCACTGGCTTCTGGATTCTGTCTATATCATCCCACCACTGCCACCATGTAATAACCTTAGTCCCAGATTTGGACCTTAGCGTCCAAAATATGGGGGTTAGCATGAAAACCTCCAAGCTTAGTTACCAGCTTGGACCTGGTACCTGCTGCCACCACCCAAAAAATTAGAGTGTTTTGGGGCACTCTGGTCCCTCTGAAAAACCTTCCCTGGGGACCCCAAGACCCAAATCCCTTGAGTCTCACAACAAAGGGAAATAATCCTTTTTCCCTTCCCCCCTCCAGGTGCTCCTGGAGAGATACACAGACACAAGCTCTGTGAATCCAAACAGAGTGACTCCCCCTTTCCGTTCCCGGTCCTGGAACAAAAAGGACTTTCCTATTCCCCCAGAGGGAATGCAAAATCAGGCTAGCCAATTCAACACACACCGATCTCCCCTGATTTCTTCCTCCCACCAATTCCCTGGTGAGTACAGACTCAATTTCCCTGAAGTAAAGAAAAACTCCAACAGGTCTTAAAAGAAAGCTTTATATAAAAAAGAAAGAAAAAATACAAATGGTCTCTCTGTATTAAGATGACACAATACAGGGCAATTTCTTAAAAGAATATTGAATAAACAGCCTTATTCCAAAAGAATACAAATCAAAGCACTCCAGCACTTATATTCATGCAAATACCAAAGAAAAGAAACCATAGAACTTACTATCTGATCTCTTGGTCCTTACACTTAGAAACAGAAGATTAGAAAACAGAACTACTTCTCCAAAGCTCAGAGAAAGCAGCCAGACAACAAAGACCCCAGACACACAATTCCCTCCACCCAAAGTTGAAAAAATCTGGTTTCCTGATTGGTCCTCTGGTCAGGTGCTTCAGGTGAAAGAGACATTAACCCTTAGCTATCTGTTTATGACAGGGTGAAACTAGGGAAGGTCCTCCTGGATATTTCCACACAAGTCAGTCCACCCCTAGAAAGAGTTTTCTGCAGCTGCTGCTATGCAATGACTGCACACACAGGTCTATAAACACACAGCTCCTATACGCACAGACAGATACAGTGTCAAACTCAGTTGAAGTCAGAAACACAAATCCAGAGTGGAAATCTCAAAACCAAAGTCCACCACAGAAATATAAAATAGTTTTGGAAAATTTTCAGTACTTCATTGTACACATTTTTCCTTTTTCTTTTACCATCCTCATGCACTCCCAGAGTAGGGTGACCAGCAAATGTGAAAAATCAAGACAGGGAGTAGGGGGTAATAGGAGCCTATATTAAAAAAAACCCCAAAATCGAGACTGTCCATATAAAATCAGGACATCTGGTCATCCTATCCCAGAGAGGGGCAGCTAGTTAGAGCCTTTATGCAGAGAGCCTGATCCTTGCACACCTTATGCAGCAAATTGAAACAGCTGAAAGGAAATCACAGGTAAATTATATGAGACAGAGGAGTGGCATCTCACAGAAAGAAGACCTTTCCTTAAGATCAGTCAGTCTACTGGGCTCAATGCTGAGAGATTCTGGGCATCTATAGATCCCCTTGATTTCATTGGAAGTTGTTGGACCCAGCAGTTTCATGTATTACCTCAGTGGATAGGTACTACAATATCAGAGATGATTACTGACATCCCCAGCAGGTCCAACGAGATTGGATTCTGTTGTGTTATGCATACTGTTGCCAACCCCAAGCATTCAAAAATCATGAATCAAGAGCAAAACCCCATAATTTTAACAATACATTTTGGGTTCTTTTCCTTCTGGTTTTGAGTCACTAGGGTACATTTGAATCATGCTCAAAAGCTAGACATTTTAGCTGGTCAGAGTAAGAATGATGGAACCGTAATCCATTGAAATACGCAGTTCCACCAAAAATCAAAACACATTGTGAGATCAAGTAGATTTTTCCAGATATTCCCCTCCCTCCAAGAAAATCGGGAAAAAAAAGTTCTGACAACACTGAAATGTCCCATTTGGACATTTTTGATTTTTTGTTTTGAAATGATTTTTCATTTTTTAAAACGTATTACTATAATACAAAATAAAAAGAATCAGTCAAAATGTTTCAATGTTTGTTGTAGTGAAATATTTTGATTGACCCCAAGTGAAATTTTGGGAAGTAATCTTCCTTCATAGATAATTTTGAAATTTTTGAGGGGGTTGTTCCGATGTGGAATGAAGCCAAATTTCAAAAATTGTGAAATCCTTTGTAAAATAGAAAGTCTATCTTCTGCACAGAAGTACTAGAAACTGACTTAAAAATATGAAAACTGAGATTCTCACACAATCACTTGACTGCAGGAGGGGGAGGGGCTGAAGACAAACACCAATCATCACAAGTCTTGTGATAAAATCACAACAGTTGGAAACACTATAGGTACTGCATCTGAGGAAGTGGGTATTCACCCACGAAAGCTCATGCTCCAAAAAGTCTGTTAGTCTATAAGGTGCCACAGGATTCTTTGCTGCTTTTACAGATCCAGACTAACACGGCTACCCCTCTGATACTGCACATAGAGAGTAAGAGGCAGTCCCTATATCAAAGAGGTTACAAATTAAATAGACAAGACAGACAGATAGACAAACGGAGTATGTTTAATTCCCTTTTTCAAACAGGGAACTCAGGCAAAGTGATTCAGTTTCCACAGAAAATCTACGTCCATACCTGGAACTGGACCTAGATCTTCTGAAACCCAGTGTTGTGCCTTAATCACAAGGCAATCCTCCTTATTTGCAGCTTGATCCCCTTGACTCCTCAGTCTCTATGAGTTTCCTAGGCCACACCCTTTATACTGATGTCCTCTGTCCCGCTGTACCATGTGAGCAGAATTGTCTGTCAAGAATATTATTATTATTATTCATAGTATTTGTAATTCTTCCCATATAAATGGAGGAATGTGTCCCATTTGCTAGAATATAGCACTTTTAAATTATTTGCTACTGTCTATACCACACCTCAGATTGCAAGAAATCCGTTCTCTTTGCCAGCTAATTTTCCAACTCTTTCCGCATGCTTGGAAGTGTGTATGTGGGGGGGAGTAGGCATTATATTGGGTACAAACACAGTAAGCCCAAATTCATCTGTATGTATAGCCATTCCATTTCTCAGAGGCATAGGGTGCAAACATGCATAATACATATGGGTCAAGTCTGATTGCTGAGGAAGGAGGCAACAATGCAAGACTAATTATTTTCCTGACCTGATGGGTGATATTTTATTTAACTCTGCATTGAAGAAGTTAAACTAGCTGACAGGGAAGAGAGAGAAATGTATTCTCAAAGGAATAATGCAAGTTTATGTAGCACCTTTGATTTTGCATACACCCGATGATTGAGATAATTCAAAACCATTATTTATTCATTATGTTTTTATTTGGGCTTAAAATGCAAAGGTTCCATTTTCCTATTTTTCCCCTTGCCTAATATTTGTTACAGTTGCATTTTTCAAACCATTTACTGTCTGGAGGGTAAGTAGAGTGACACTGCTCATAATGTGCAAATAAATGTGAAATAAGCTAGTCAGCTCAAGTGGAATGAATTACTGTCGTTGGTAAAATAAGGCAAGAGGGAACGGCTGCCTTGGGAGCTGAAAAAGACTCTAGCAGGTACTGCTATTGAGCGACTGGAATAACACTTACTATGATTTATCAAAGACCACTTGAAAGCACTTCTAAGGCATTAAATAGGCATGAAAAGAGGCTTTAGTGGCAACGGGACTATGCCAGAACTGAGTGATTAGGAGACTCAGTAGCTTGACCCTAGCATGCAGCCTATGAACAAGTGAAGCCAAAAATCTTCAAAGACTTGTGGACGAGACTGCAGAGCACAGTCAATTCAGGCGACGAGAGGGGATGGCCACAAAGCTATTAGGTCCCTGTGACTAGAGGCAGATAGCATAGCCTGTGGATAAAGAAAAAGAAATCAGACTCTCATGACTACCAACACAGCCATGTATCATAATGTCAACGGGACTTTTTTTAAAAAGGCTTTGTACATGAATAATTACTTAAATGAAAGAAAGTACTTAAAATATTTGAAGTCTAATGTTGTTGTGATCTTACGGGGCGATTTGCTGCACCCTAGGTTCTCAAAGATAGTCTGCAATTATGGTAATGCCTTTGTGGCAGAAGTTGGACCAGTGATCCTGGATAACGTACAGCTTCTGTCAGGCCCTTTTCCTGCTTAGTCCTTGTCTCATACAGATGTCAGATCATAACTTTGTTTTGTGCAGACAAGCATCACATTTCCAGATCTCACTTGTGCTACCAAGACTTCCTCTTCTGAGGGCAAGGAAATGTTTTGATGTAGGTCAAGGGGAAAAAACAGAAAAGAAAAAGGTCTCGCCACACACAGTAGGTCTCATTGACAAAAATACAGGCTGGAGTATGTACTGTAATAGCTTACTTGACCAAGCTAACAGCAAGTAGTTCTTGCCTTCACTGTAGCTGATCTCACAGCAAGAGAGCAGATCTCACAGCCAATATAAGTATTTCCCAGATATGGGACACACTAGTCCCACCATGCGTACAATGAGTGACTGCTGTCTACCTGTCCCTGTTTCTATGCTTTCTGGATCCTTCAAGTGATGATTATTGCTAACTGTTTGTAGTACCAAGTTGTCAGGGCCGTTGCACAAAGATCTGGGTTCCTTGAAATGACTTTCTGTTTAGTCCCATGCGAGAGAGTGGAGATGACACGAAATATACCCAGAACTGATGTGTGTATTTTTTAGCCCATGGAGCTTACTTCATTTTCTCAGAGCTCTCAGTCAGCATGAAGCAACTTGTACTGTACAGCAGATGGCACTGGAACAAGGATGGTTAATATGACTTTATTTCTACTTACCTTTCGTGGTATCTCTAAATCAATCGCTGCTCACTTTAAAAGGCAAGAGAAAGAAAAAAACAAGGGCTTTGTGTCTTGCTTTCAGGAACTTCTCATCTTACAGCAAATGTTTGTAAAAGTTACTAATTATTCCCTTATTCCATAATAAGGTACAATATTACCTAGCTGTTATATAGTACTTTGTATCACTAGATCTCAAAAGACTTTACAAAGGAGATCAGTATCTTTACCCCCACGTTACAAATAAGGAAACCAAGGCACAGAGTTTTACATGACTTTCTCGAGGTCACCCAGTAGGGCAGTGGAAACAGAACCCACGTCTTCTGATTTCTAGTCCAGTACTCTAGTTACTACTCAAACTGCCACTGAAGAAGCATGGTCTTGTGGATTAGGATTTAAGAGATCACAGTTCAATCCCCAGTTGTACCACAGACTTCTTCTGGGATCTTGGGTAAGTCACAGACTCTCTGTGTCTCAATCCTCCATCCATAAAACAGGGATAACAACATTTTGTCTGTCTTGTCTATTTACATTATATGCTTTTAAGGACAGGGACTGATTCCTACTGTGCATGAATAACTAGTAAAATAGGGGCTTGATTTTGATGTAGATCACTAAGTGCTGTAACGGTAAATATGGGTTTTCTGAGCATCATGAACAAGAAAAATGTGATCTTTGTGACGTTCACAGCCACCCTCCCAAGAGACAAAACCAATATTGTACCATAAGGGGTATCCCCAACAGGTAATATTAATCCACCTCACTATATCATGTTGGTCAGAAAATGTGTTAACACTATAGCTGGACACAAATTTTCATGGAATATTTCAATTTTTAACAACAACAAAAATATGAACACCTGAAAACCATGTGACCCACATTTCTATGCCCCTCTGTGGTAGGCCATGGAACATCTAGTATGCTTACCTCAGTTTGCCCTTCACTCACCATTTCTCTATGTCCATTTGAAGTCCCACCTTTGAGTATAATTTGTATATGTACAGATAATACACAGACCCCTTGTGATAAAATCAGTCTTCCCAGTCCCCCTAACGTACAACAGAATCACAGCTCTTTTTCCACTGGAGACATCATTTCCAGGTCACCCTCCTGAGAGCCTCTCTCTAGTCTGTACTAGTCTCTTTTTGCCTTTGATTCAGGACTGTACTCTTCAGGCCATCCACCTGAGAGTTCACAGATTTGTTCTTCTCCAGTAGCACCAAGTCAGGTCTCTCTGCAGTGTTCCACTCACCCAAGCTTCCTCAGCTGGGATGGCTTCCCCTGCTCAGGGAAACTCCCTTCTGGTCCAACTCCTTGTCTCTGGGCTTGGCTTCCTGCAGCTCTCCACTTGGGCCCACTGCAAGGAGATATCCCACTCACCCCAGGCCTTCTTGCCTGTGAGTCCAAGCAACCCATCAGCATGAACCCTATTTTTGCTTCTGGCTCAACTTCCCTTAGCCAAGCTGGTTCTTCCCCTAGTTCCTAGAGGGTCACTGCACAAGCTCTCTTGTAACTTGGCAAGGGTTCCACAGCTCTGGCCAGTTCTCACCAACAACTTCCTTTACCTTTAGTTCTCCCCAAAAGCTCTATGATCCAGCTCTTCTCTGCTGCTCCCATTTCTCTCTAGGTCTCTCCTTTCCTCTCAGGCAGCTCTCACCTGCTCCTTTCCTCTGTCTCCCTTTTTATATGACACTAGTGCGTTCTCTTAAGCCCAATTGAGTCACAAGTGCACTTGACCCCATTTCCTCTTAATGGGGCCAGTCACCCGATCACATCATGTTTTGGGGCAGGAGGTTGTTGAAAGCTGAAAATTTTCAGCCTAATACCAAAAATGTTTGGTTTTGAAATGCCAGCAACATATTTCAGGGAGCTTCATGGAAGTTGTAGATTGCATGTCTCATGTCCCCATGTGCTGAGCGCCTCAGTTGGACTACATTTTCCACAATGCACCATGACCAGGGATTCCCAAGATTCATTGTGGTGGCTTTGCAAGACAATGATGCATCATGAGAGCTATAATCCAGACAGGGAATCTGGCCCACAGAAATGAATGGATGCATTAAGCACCCAAACTACAATTCCCACGATGCACTGTGATGATATTTCTAAATTAAAATATTCTGTTTTAAGATTAAAGTCTTCAGTCTTTGATTTTTCATCTCTTGATATTTTTTGCTGAACAGTCAAAATTTACCCTGGGGGAAAAAACCTTCTCCAGCCACCTTTTGTTAACCCTCTGCATTTTTACAGGATTTAAAATATTACTTGTATAATGTTGAGAACACTTCTATTTATGGGAATATTACTTGCATAAAGGAAAGAACACTTCTATTTATGGGAGTATCATATTAGGTGGAGAAACAAAAAGTCTTGTTATCCATTCAGTCATCCCACAAGGCTCAGCCAGTTATAACCCAGACATTTCTCTTGGCAAAAGAGAAGGCTTTCAGAATGCTGGAGAATCTTAGGTGCTGATTGGCAGGATAGGATATGTCCCTAACAGCCCCTTTATGCCAGCTGGCAAAGGGTACACTCAACACACTGTTGTCAGAACATTTAGCCAAGCAGTGTCCTGTAATGTAGCATATAACTGGCAATATGGTGGCCATGAATATCATTGTGTGACATGTGGACAGTTTCTATAAAGAGTTATGTATGTCTTATGAAAATAGGTTCTGAAAACGAGTTTTGGAGGCAAGTCTGCCTTAGACAAAGGATTGTGGTTTTAGCTGTCTAGGTCAAACTTTTTCAGCCATAGACAATGAAAGTACATTTACATATAAGGTAACCAAAGCATCAAAACAAGCAGTGGAGGAAACAGCTTGCTGAGCACACCAGGGGAGTCTGAACCCCCAAGAAAGTCTTTCTGGCTCTTGAGGCAACGACAATGAACCTTGGGAAATATAAGGGGAGCAGAAAGACTTTCTAGTTCTCCATCCCATAGGGGAAAAAGAAGCCAGCACCCTCTGATTGTATGAATGTTTAATCCTCTTGCCTGAAGGCGTGGAGACACTGATGTGTCTTGAAAAACTTTTAGGCAAAGACATATTTTGCTAGAATTAAGTTTTAGGAACTAGAAAGTATGTTATTTTTGTTTGTTCATCACCATTTTCTGTCTCTTTTATTCTGCCTCAGTATCATTTAAATGTGTTCTTTATTAATAAACATATTCTTGTTTTATTACAGAACCATCTCAGTGCTGTATATTAAAGTGCGGGACCTCAGCTAAACTAACAGCCTGGTGTGTGCACTGTCTCTTTGAAGGCACCAAAGTTAATAATTTCTCTGAGTGCTCAGTGAGAAGGATTGGACACTGCAGAAAGACTTCTTTCGGGAACTTGGGTTCACTGACTGTTACCTGCAAGACAAGTTTTGGACTGGCAGAATCTTGAAGAGTTTGCTTGTAAGGTGGATAGACTGGTGTGTCAGGGAGCTGTCACATAGCAAAAGAGCACTTTGCTGGTGTTTAGACTAAGGCAGAGAGGTAACACACTGGCTTACAGATCTGGGTGTTCTAAGCACAGCGTCACATAGTAATTGATTTTGTTTGTCTCTCACAAGAGTATTGGGTGACATCTAAGAAAATGGGAACACACTAGAAAGAAAATGCTCCATTAGTCAATGAAATAATATTAATAATTTGGGGTGGGGAGAAACATCTTGATCTGAATTAGTGTGTGGCAGAGTTCCCTGTCTTTATCTTCAGGCAAATGAATACCCAGGAGAAGAAGAATTGCACAACAAGCACAGAGAGTAGGGTTTTCTTCTCTTTAAACCTCATGATAAACTACATTTCACCAACCTGTTTTAGGATTTTGCACAAAAACATGGCGATCTCCCTCCCCACTTCTCAGCAAAGATTTAATAGCAGAGGGCTGTAAAGTGATCTCATATTACCACGACTTCATTATTTTTATAAAATATACTACTGTCATTTACTAGCACTTTATGAAGTATTGCCATAAAACAGGTCTCCCTCAGTCATTAGTGTGAATTAGTGGTGTTCTACTGTCTACCCATTGCCTATGCTGGGTTTCTTAGAGAAGGAGACCCTATTATCTTGTCTGAATTCAAACAATGGTTGAAAATATATTGAATAGCTGCTTCTATTGGGAAGCACTGTGCCAATATTTGAATCAGATATTTCCATGAGGTGCCCTATGCACTTTATGATATTACTATAGTGGAACTCATGGTGTTTAATGATATATGAAGCCCTAAATGGTATGGAATTTGGATATCTGCTGTTACCTAGAAACCAACTGGAACACACTCCTGCCACCTCCCCCCCCCAATATTGTAATTCACATCAGACCTGGCACACTCATTACCCCAACACACTGTTTTCATAATTTATATGATCGTTGTCATGTAAGGCATCATACATAAACTAGTACCTTACTTTACACTGTGGTGATGAAAAATCATTGTGAGATGTATGTACAGATTATATACAAAGAGTTATGGATGCGTGTTGGAAATATGTTCTTAAAATGTGTTTGGGCAGCAGAGCAGAGCATAGACCCCAGCCTGCCCTAAACAAAGGACTGTCCGAGTGGCTTGGTTACCAGCAGAGGAAAATGAAAGCATATTTACATATAAGATAAACAAAGTCATCAAGCTAAATAAGTGGGAGAAGAGATCTTTTAACAATCATGCCAGGGGACAGCATCTGTACCTCAGGAAACCTTCCTGGCGCTTAAGGCAGAGACAATAGACTTTGAATGATATAAGGAGAGCCAAGGCCTGGTCTACAATAGGAAATTAGGTAGGTATAACTACACTGCGCAGGGTGTGAAAAATCCACACCCTTGAGTGACGCAGTTAAACCAACCTAACCCACAATGTAGACAGTAATAGGTCGATGGGAGAATTTTGTTTGTAACCATACCTGTCTTTTGGATTCTTGCTTAGTCACTTCAATCTTTTTTCTTTTTTAATAAACCTATTCTTGTTTTATTACAAAACCATCTCAGTACTGTGCATTAAAGTGGAGGGTGAGTCCTCAGATAAACCAACAGGCTTGCATGTGTTCTGTCTATTGATCATTTCTGTGAAGTGATTATATCTGTGGATGTCACAGTGAGAGGCACTGGATATGGCAGAGGGATGTTTCTGGGGAACTCGTGAGTTGGGGTTCACTGAGAGTTACCTGCAAGGTAAAGTTTGGGCTGGCAGAGTCCTGAAGAGTTTGCTAGCAAGGCAGACAGACTGGCATGCCAGGGAGCTGACATACATCTTAACAACAGCCAAACTCTCATTTGCTGAGGCAGAGGTAGGTAACAGTGGCTCACAATTCTTGGAGTCCTGACCATGACGTCATACCTCTGAGACTATCCTTCTATTCTTGTGATTCTGCCACAGTGGCAGTTAGTGGAGGTGCCTCAGCTGAAAGTCTGGAAGGAGCCCAGCAGAAGGATATTCTCTATGATGGTATCTTGTAGTTTGGAATTTGCTCTCCCAAACCCACCAGTCCATCAGAACCTGAATCTGTTGTCCTTCCAGACATGCAGCAAGGTCCTTTTACTCTGATGGAAGGGATGGACACTGAGCAGACTTGGGAGATTTGGTGAGAGGCAGTTGATATATGATAGGACATTGTTTTTCTAATGTGAATATGAGTCAACAATAACACTATTGCAAAAAAAGTGAACATCATGAATTATCAGGAGTGTTGTAAGAAAGACACTAGAAGTAATTCTTCCACTCTACTCTATGTTGATAAGGCTTTGGCTGAAGTACTGTGTCCAGTTTTGGGCACCACCTTTCAGAAAAGATGTGGCCAAACTGGAGAAAGTCCAGAGGAGAGCAACAAAAATGATTAAAGGTCTAGACAACATGACTTATGAGGAAAGATTAAAAGAATTGGGTTTGTTTAGTCTGGAAAAGAGAAGACAGAGGAGATATGATAACAGTCTTCAAGTACATAAAAGGAGGAGGGTGAAAAATTATTCTCATTAACTTCTGATGATAGGATAAGAAGCAATAGGCTTAAATTGCACCAAGGGAGGTTTAGGTTGGACATTAGGAAAAACTTCCTAACCGTCAGGATGGTTAAGCACTGGAAGAAATTGCTCAGGGAGGTTGTGGAATCTCCATCACTGGAGATTTTTAAGAACAGGTTAGACAAACACCTGTCAGGATTGGTCTAGTTATTACTTAGTCTTGCCCTGAGTGCAGGGGACTGGACTAGATGACCTCTCAAGGTCCGTTCAAGTCCTACACTTCTATGATTCTATTTGAGACTTTTCCCTTAAGTGTCAGCTTTTCAATAGAAATGTAATTCTGCAAATAGGAACAGCTTCTTAGGGGTCTTCTCAGACAGGCAGGGTTTTGTTTCCTCACCGGTCCTGGTAGGAAACTGTGGTGCAGAGAGCCTCTGTGCCCCTTCTTACACACATGCACATGTAGAAAAAAGCGAGTAACAGGTTAGGGCCTGCTAGTTCTCATTATGTCGGAAAGGCACCCTAAGAAGCTCCAGTCAGCTCTGCACTTGACTGTACAGATTTGGGCTGTTCCAGTGCTTTTTATATTTTAGAGTGTCACTGGGACAGGAAAATCTCAGACAGGAACTCCAGCAGCAACAGCCGCTGAATTCCCCCACCGCTTAAAGACCAGGAGAGGAATTAAAGAAATCTGGCTCAAGGAAATGACAATAGGGAACTTCTTGAGTCTCACGCTCACCACCTGTAAGTGGCGGCATTGCCCCATTTCCAGGATCCTGTCATGCCCTCTGGTGGACCTAATCTCTATGATAAACTAAGTGGCCCTGTAAAGCACTTCCTGCTCATTCCCCACCACCCACAACAGAACATAGCTACCCATTCCCATCATTCACCAATGCTGCCTGAAGTCCCTACTGAATTTCTTCTACAGTGGAGTTTTTGTGGAGGCCACTTCACATCAAGAATTCTGCAGAATTGTTTAAAAGAAAGGAAAATCTCCTTGTTGAAATCCACTTTCAACAACAAAGCTGCTCAAAGACCATGCAGATACCACTGGAGAAAATCTCAAGTTTAAAACAAACATATGTTTGGCAATGAGACATTTCTGAAGGCACAATATTAATTCCCCGGTGACAATCATGCTGCACATTTTTACAAAGATAATTATATTGTTCCCTGACAGACCATCCAAAAATACTTAAATTAGTGCTACCTCCAGCTAATAGTGACAGGTAGGAGGTTCTTCAGTACATGCACAGCTTTAGTTACAACATCTCTGGAAAAGTCCTGAGGGATTTAAAACAGTGAAACTATAATTTAGCCAGTCAAAAAAGAGAGCTGTAAACAGATTCACAGAGACAGTTCTATAAGCTCAAGAGTTTATATATTTCATGAGGTAAACACTATCTGCTTTCCCCCCACTCCTTTCCTCTTCCGAACACACCAGCCTTAAAAACAAAATAATGGTAAAAAGAGGTTTTATATTAATTACATTACTCAGATATCATAATAAATATAATCCTCCTTTAATTCTCTCTTTTCAAAGAAATTTCTGTTTTGAAAACCCTGGAAGTATCAGACTATTGTTCTACTGATCTAATAGAAGGTTCAGCTCACAAAATTAACTTCATTGCACAATGTCTTTGAAGACCATGCTTTGGTTTCTGTGCTATAATTTCGACTGATAGCATAGGAACATTTCTGCACACCCCTGAGACATTATGCGATTTATATTTAGGAGCTGGATTTGCATGGGAGTGCCCATTTCTTTTTTGCTTTTTTAAAAAAAGACCATGTTAAAAAGCAACCAAGAATTTACACAGACATGTTGGACAAGGACTGGCCAAAATGTCAGTGCATGGAAATCATTGCCATAGACCACTGAGGGATTTACATGGATATCAGCTGAATAGAGTAGCAATAACAATTAGAATGGGGTTGAATTGTTCAGGCAAATGTTGGGTGTTTCTTTGCAAAAGCCTGTATGTAGACCAGCAGCAGCCTTTTTAGCCTTGCTCACATACAGCTAAAACAGTAATGATGTCATTTAAAAAAGTATTCAGTCCCAGAATAACTATGACAGAGAGATATCATCATGTACCAACTTCATGGAATTAACCGAGTGTCCTTCTCTTCAAAGTAAAACATTTGATAAAAGTAAAATTGGATGCCAAGCATGGGAAATTTCAACCCAAGCAGAATTTTTCAGAAAGATCTTCGATGAAACTGAAATAGAGGATTTTGACTGAACACTTTTCATATTTGTAACTATCCATGTTGCCACCCGTGAACACTACACCTATGACATTTTGAGAATGGGTAGCTGTATTCACACTCTACACACAACTGCAATGATGTTTGTCCAAAATATGACTCGTAAAGTATCATTTGAAAACTAATAGCACGCTGGTCAATATAATTGTCAAATGCATGTTAACCTCTTATGTGAAGTTATGAATTCCCTCTGAACAGCTTTAAGAAGACAGCCTGGTCTAGCTAAAGGTGATAAACAGGACTGTGCTAGACAAAGGAATGTGGGTTTATCTCAGTTTACATATTAGCCGTAAAGGAAAGGTATCAAGAAACCCAATGGGGGTTGTCTTGATCTTGAATATGAGAGATAGAGAATTAACATGGCCCCCGCATCCCAGTGAGACATAGGAGACTGAGCCCCTCTTCCTAACTTTGAAAGCAATGACAATTCTTTGGAAGTATAAGGAACAGAGAGACTCTCCATCTTTATCTTTCATCTAAGGCAAAGGAAACCAGCACCTGATACTTCTGTGGAAGGTCCTGGCTGAGAGACAGTCAGCCATGCTGGACCAAGAGTAATTGGTGAACAAAAGCATCTTAAACAAAGACTGTGCCTTGCTAAATACGTTTTAGATACATGTTGTCACTTTATTTGCTTGTAACCATCTCTACCTTTTTTTCCCTTTTACTTGGAATCACTTAACCTCTGTCCTGTTGTTAATAAACTTGTTTTATTTTAATCTCAACCAACCCAGTGCTGTATTTGAATTGAAGTAATGGAAAACTCCAGTTAACATGGCAAGCTGACGGGTGTTGTCTCTTTAAAGGAGCAAACTGACCTTATTTTTTCTCTCACTGTTCTAGGAGAGGGCTGTACATTTTGGGGCAGATGGTTTTGGGGATATTCAGGATTGGCAGTGTGTTGGGGCCATCTTGCCAGGTGTAACCAAAGCTGTTGGAAACCAGGGTAGAGTCGTTGTGTTGTGACAGGTTGCTGAGGTCAGAAGTGTTGAATTAAGGCTGCACAGCACATAGACACTCGGCATACCGCATGCTTGTCTGCTGACTGTTAATGCCCAGGCTGTCAGCCACAGCAACAGTGCATTTAAGTCACCAAGGGTTACAGGACAAGCAGTGACAAAAGCCTTTATTGCTATGGATTGCACCTCAAAACACAACAGTAGCAATATGTACTATATAAATTACTTAACTTCCCAGTAACAAACAAGCCACTTTTATTAAGATTAGTCACTTGAATAAACCCATGGAGCTCAACTCTGTGGTTGTGGGTATCAACAGTATCTATGTGTCGAAGTTTACAGGGATAAGTCCAAGCCACAGATATCCACAGTAAAAGCTAAAATTCCCTTTCCTTTATTAAAAGCATGTTATTGTTTAGTCGCATTATCAATTTAAACATCTTAAGTGCCCTTTTTATTTTGCAGGGACCTGTTCACCATTTTGATAAAGAAACTTGAAGAGTGAGAGTGTGTATGTGTGTGTTTTTGCATCACTA
Organism: Gopherus flavomarginatus; assembly: GCF_025201925.1. Lineage (NCBI taxonomy): Eukaryota > Metazoa > Chordata > Testudines > Testudinidae > Gopherus > Gopherus flavomarginatus. The sequence goes on from NC_066630.1 coordinate 32,119,184, forward strand.
ATGTATATCAGTTCTTTAAATACATTCAACAGTAGATGCTATAGGATATAATTCCATCCCCAATATAACAGCATGAATGGAATGATCAGCAGGTTCTATTTTCCAACAGCACTGTAGAACTGATACATACTGCAAAGCCGACCTAACTGAAATCCTTTCTCAGAGCTGCCCAGCTATGGTGCAAGAATCAGTACGTCACCATTAAGAAGATTTTAATGGGCTTCAGAGACATGTGATAGTATTTATAATCAGCCCTCCTAGACAGTTGTTTGCATACTCCTCCCTGATGCAGTTTCCCTTGAAGAGAGTTGCTACACAATCATTACAAATTGATTGCAAAAGAGCTAACAATCATGATTAAATCATTAAATTCTTGTCTACGCTTCAGAGAGCGGAGAGAAAATTAACTTCCCACCAACCTAATTTTTTCCTGAACATGAAATAATGATTTTCTGCCCGTCTAATTACAAAGCCAACATCTGATCAAGCCGGCATCCAGAGGGGATTATCACATGCACAAGTATTAGACCTCATTACCAGCTTGAGTGCAAAATTATTACATCTTGTAATTGGATGGTGAGATTTATATACAGATCGGCCCGGTTTCTGTAAGATTGTAATTACAAGCTTCGTTGGTTAGCTACTTATCACTCAGCACAGAAGAGAGGAAAATAAGCAACAGAAAAAGCATTTCATTAACCCATAACCCTATCAAGGGAGAACCACTGTAACATCCATGTCTGCATTAGGGAGAACAGCTAAATTCACAGATGAAACAATTTATTATACTCTTTGCAAATGGGATTTCATTTTGTTTAACCCCTAAAGAACTATTTTGGTAAACTGTATAAGCAAACCATCCATTTTATAGACAACTAGGTTCAATATAGTAATTATACGGGGTAACTGACTGAAATAAATACTCATCTGCTTAGGGGCAAGGTTATTAGCTATACAATTGCATGTAGATCTGAACATTCACAAATAGTCAGACTAATAGGGAGTTTGCCTTGACTCACATAGGAACTGGAACTCCCTTTGCATAAAATTAGATCTGGGTGAGCATGGGAAATCTTGCTAGTGATCAGAGAACGCTCTTTCAAAATGATTCTAAGAGCTCTCCAAGTTTATTAGGGTCTGCAAGGGCAGGACAAGTTTAAGGAACAATTTAAAAATATATAAACATTTGAAATGGCTGTTTTGAGGCTGGCAAAATGTAAATAAATCAAAAAGTCTGTACAAGAGGAGCCCCAGAGAACAACCTATTGCAATTGGATCTTTTATACTAGCTGTACCTTGAAACAATGCTAGCATATCAAAATGTGCACTCTTTAGTTATTATGGGCACATATGTTCATGGCCGGCTGAACTTCCACTTTTCCTCTCTCAGGGCCTGATGCAGTGCTCAATGAAGTCAATAAAAGTCTTCCTATTCACTTGAATGGATCAAGCCCTGAGGTTCTTGATGCTTATGTTGCTTGGCCCACCTAAACTACTTTTTTCCACTGAATTCTTCTCATTCTCTTACTTTTATCTCTCTCTCTCTCTCTGCTGCCTCCCACTTGTCTGTCAATGGTGTGGCCCAACCCCCAACGCACCTAAAAAATCTTGACTAGAACATAACCGTGTTTACAAAGGCATTCTGCAACATTTCAACAGCAGTAATGGCAAACTTTAGGTCTCCGTTCTTCCCTTGATGCATGCATGGTAGGATGTGGACAGGGGGAACTTCTTCATATCCTGCTGTCTAACTTTGTCTCTGTAGAGGTGGGTGAAGCTCAGATGATTCAGGGGTTGTCATAAACAGATAGTTAAGGGTTAATATCTCTTTTACCTGTAAAGGGTTAACAATCCGGGAACCAAACACCTGACCAGGGGACCAATCAGGAGACAAGATACTTTCAAATCTCGGTGGAGGGAAGCCTTTGTTTGTGTTTTTTTGAGGTTTGGCTTTGTTCTCTCTGGGTCCTGGAAGGGACTAGACATGCAACCAGGTTTCTTGCCAATCTCCCTGCTACAGTCTCTTATATATTCAGAATAGTGAGTATTAAGTAGAACAGGCAGTTATAGTCTTTTGATTGTTTTCTATATTTGCAAATGTGTATTTTGCTGGAAGTATTTTAAATTGCATATTGCTGGGGGGGAGGCTTCTTTCTAGTTTCTATAAGCTGACAGACCCTGTAACTTTTACCATCTAAATTGCAGAGATAACTTTTACTTTTTTTTTTTTTTTTTATTAAAAGTTTTGCTTTTTAAGACCTGTTTGATTTTTTCCCCTTGTTGAGGCTCAAGGGAATTGAGTCTGTACTTAACAGGGAAGGAGAAGGGAGGGGGAGAACCACCCTGATTTCTCTGTGTTGTGATTCAAGGAGTTTGAATCACAGTGATCTCCTAGTGTACCCAGGGCGGGAAAGATCTGGGAGGAAGAAAGGAGAAGGGGAGGGAAATGATTTATTCCCCTGTGTTGTAAGACTCAAGGAATTTGAGTCTTGGGGTCCCCAGGGAAAGTTTTTGGGGGGACCAGAGTGCCCCAAAACACTATATATTTTTGGGTGGTGGCAGTGTATCAGATCTAAGCTGGTAATTAAGCTTAGAGGAATTCGTGCTGGTACCCCAATTTTTTGGACTCTAAGGTTCAGATTGGGGAAATATACCATGACAGGGGTTTGGTGTGGATAAGAGTGCAAACAACTATATGCTTAATCCCAATGATCAGGATGTCTCACTCCTGCAGAAATATCACAATGGTTGCTGATACTTACTTCTTCAAGTTATCACTGCTGCACCCTTTATTAGTGCCTCTTTTGAGACTTCACCACCGTGCAGAGTCCATTAAAAAAAAAAGTGTTGACTTTTTTAACACTGAATATTTCTCATCTAGCTCAGATTTTGTTCCAGTTATTGAAGATCATTTCTCATCAGAAACTATGGGCCAGATCCTGCTGCCCAAATCACTTGCTAAGCTCCCATTGACATTAATGATGCAGGATGAGAACCGCAATGGATATATTAATATTAGCAACGAAGAAAGACTCTTCTCTACAATTAGAAGCAGTTGTAGTTTACATTTATATTAGAGTAGCTCCTATAGATCCCAGTTGGGATCTTCATTTTGCTGGGCACTGTACAAACGCAGATAAGAGACAATCCTTGTCCCTGAGGGCTTACAATCTAACGGACACAGAACAGACAACATGCAACGGAGAGGGATATAACATACAAGTTAGTGAACAATAGCTGCTACCCTCAGGGGTCTTCAGCTCTGTATCTCCTCTTAAATCAAGTTGTTTGGCTGCTAGGTCCTCTCTTCAGTGCTTCCTTAATATTCATATTCAATATCTATCTAGCCCTCCAAGATCTATTTGCCTTCCCTCTACCCTTACTCATTCTAGTCACCCCCAAAAGCCAAACCAAACACAGAGAACACAAGCACTTACTTAACTTCACTTACCAAAAAAAAAAAAAGAATATATTCATATTTCAAGGGTGGGGTGGGGAGGGCTTTACAAAAAACAAATCTAGCTGGATACATCTGACTCTTTTGGGGAGAGGTTATATATAATATTGAGATATACCTATCTCATAGAGCTGGAAGGGACCCTGAAAGATCATGGAGTCCAGACTCCTGCCTTCACTAGCAGGGCCAACTACTGATTTTGCTCCAGATCTCTAAGTGGCCCCCTCAAGGACTGAACTCATAACTCTGGGTTTAATAGGCCAATACTCAAACCATATTGGGTTGGGGAGAATAAAACTGAAAAGTGAATAGCTTATGGGAATGCAGCAGACGCAGAGTGCTATGGTATCTGGAACAAAGTTTGCATCAGGAGTACAGTGATCAAAAAAGCAAAATTCTTGGGGAAGGAGAAAAAACTAAATCAAAATAATGCACAACAGTGACTATCCAGACAAATATAGTTTCACACAACAGGAGCAATTTCATTTTCAGATCAGTTCATGAACTCTCCAGAATCACTGAGCTACAGTGCTCACATCAAACCAAGCTGAGTGCCATCAGGCTGAGCTTTCTTAAAGCATCAGAAGCACTAGTGCAGTGTAATCTAAGTTACAACCCCTGCTCCTTTGTACCTTCTTCTCCTCCTCCCGTGGTCAGAGTCTCTCAGTTGAGGAGTTTATCCTCAGTGGTGCACCCCCAAAGGACTTCTTGCAGCACCTGCATATCAGGACAGGCCCATCAAGGTATCAGGAGACTTCCCACGTCTTTTTTGCAGCTAAAACATAAGGTTTTTCACTGAAAAAATCTTTATGTACCCAAGCCTGTATGGACAGAGATGTCTGTGTATAAAAACAACCTGAGAGGATAATAAAATAGACAAACTGCCTTCAGGAGCAATATCAGAAAATATATTGTCTTAGGATAACAACAAATTCATTCACTTTTTGCATACTGCCCTCATGCCTTAGTTCTTATATATAACATATCTTTGCATTGTAATATCTCTGTATATGCACACACTTAATTACAGCATAAAGTATAATAACAACCACCAAAAAGACAACATAGGAACTGCTCCTGATCTTATCTAGCCCGGTGCAAAGCAGAAACAATGCACTGTACTTGGGGGAGTTGCACCTGTGTAAAACTGGTATGAGTTATAAGTGAATTCTATAGTCCAAATAAACATCACAACCTATAGATTTTTCCTCATTGGGAGATCTTTTATATATTATTAAGTTACACTACAGTAACAGTACTCGAGCCACTGTGGTTTTTCCTATTTATTATTATTTGTTTTGCAGTAGTGGTTAGGTGCCCTATTCATGGACCTGGACTCCAATGTGCTAGGTGCTGCACAAACCACAGGAGAAAAAGTCCCTGCCTCGACCAGATTAAAACCTATATATGCAAGTTTCTCATGGGAGGGGCAGGAAACTTTGCAAGCTTTGACTTACTGAGTTTCCTGCTCATTCAGAGATTTGTTTCTCCTAGGAACAGGTGGTTAGGGGTGGGCAGAGACCCTCTACATCTACATAGCTACCCTGATCCTGTCCATCTATCAAGCTATTTATACTACAGTCACCACAATAGTTTGTGAACACCTTCATGGACATGTGAATCCCCATGCTCCAGGGCCATACAACAGCAGCTATGAAGGTGGCTCCCTGGATGTTAAATAGAGAGTCCCAACACTTTTTGAATCACAAAACCAAACCAAAAGATCACCAGAAAACTGCTGCGTGTTTGGAAATGTTTCAGGTTTTGGAAAAAATTTTAAGAAGAGAAAGGAGTTAACAAAACCATTCTTGACATTTTTTGACGACCAGAACACAGGCTTTGGGGACAGAAGCACAAAGTGTTTGTTATAAACTGTAATGCTTCCAAGCTTATTTGCAAAACATTTTCATTAAAATGTTTTGACAAATTTTGAAGAAAAAAAAGGAAAAAACAATGGAGACATTTGATCCCTGAGAAATGGAAACATTAGCAGTTACTCGTGGATCTTTTTTAATTTGTCAACCATCTCTAGTGTTAGAAGCTGAGCTCCAGATTGTGGGAGCAGCATGCCACAAAGAGCTGCTGATCCCGGGCTCCACCTCCTCCCGTGTCCCAATCTTCAATTTTCATTAAGCCCTGAGCACAGAGAAGCTTCCTTGAGGTCCCACAAAGTAGAAGTAGTCCCACACAAGGCTGGCTTTAGGTCTATTCCACCAATTCCCCCAGATCGGGCCCCATGCCTAAGAGGTCCCCGTGCCCAGTGAGAATCCCTTCCCTGGCTAGAGGCGCCTTTTTAATTTTTATTCACCTGGCGGCGCTCCGGGTCTTCAGTGGCACTTCGGTGGTGGGTACTTCGCTCGCTTCAGGTCTTCAGTGGCACTTTGGCAGCGGGTCCTTCAGTGCTACCGAAGACCTGGAATGAGCGAAGGACCTGCCACTGAAGTGCCACCAAAGCCTCGGAGCACCACCACGTGAGTACAAGCCCCATGTATTTTTTTATGTGTTTTTTTTTTAGTCATCCCTGCCGGGGCCCCATCGAAACTGTTCGAATTGGGCCCCACACTTCCTAAAGCTGGCCCTGGTCCCACAGAGATGTTGTTTCCTTCATACACCACCTTCTGCACTCCTTGGACCTCGCTCTCTATTGCCCTCCACCATGTGCAATCAGTTACATATGCGAAACAATACCATTCTGCACTGGTGTAACTAGCTACATAAGGCACAAAGCAGTCGAGCAGCAGTACATGGAATCAGTTTGGTTTTGCTCCCCTGTGCTCCAGGAAATGGAAAGGTGACTAGTACATCTAGTAGGCAGCTGTTAAAGTATCACTAGAGTCCACATATTTTAAAGGTTATGAAAAACCACTGTGTGGCCCTAGCTAAAAATTCATAGCCTACAAAGTCTCCTTTTAAGTAAGTAAAGCTGTTTTGCCATTTAGGAGTGCACGAGAAAGCACTCCAGACTAGTAAATATTATATATATACTTGAGAACATAAAACCAGCTCTCTTTCAAATGCTGTTAAAACAATTTACATTGAATCAGACACCTTGTATAAACTGAACACTTATTCAGTGTCAAACTATACATCTGGGTGGATGAGTGGATGGATGGACCGGGCCTTGATCCAGATGAAAATATTCACCATGTAGTGTGAAGCATGTAAGTGCCAGAAGTGAATCTGCAGCAGATCAGTCTATTCAAAGAATAAAGGCTAGTCTCTTGTATCAGCTGACAAGCCCAGTCCACTTGTTCTCCATCCTGGGGAGCTGGACAGCTCTCCTTGAGATTGAGAGTTAATTCAAATGAATGGGGCTCCAAGGCAAAGGAAATGCAACAGCTAAAATCTGGACTAATTGAACAATGAGTTAAAAGTAGTTTAAATGTCCCTGTCAATTGGAAATAGCAATCCTTCTTAGGAATTTTAAAATGTTTTTATCATCCCTGTTGCTGGAGTCACATAGTGACTGACTATCTAGAGAGCATGTAGATGATATACCTGTAATATAATACTCAACTACTAGATGTCTCTGCGTACAGCACGAAATTCCTGAAAGGCTGTGGTTACTGGTAAAATGAGAGACAGAGCTGGAACTAAAGTTATGTGGAAGGCTGCTTGTTGCTGAATAAATTTCTCCAGTTTATTTCATATGTCCACAGGAAACCATGGAAAAGATTATACACAAAGGGAACAAATTAATTTGTTTTCTTTAATCTCTTTCAGTTATAGAGACCTTCAGACATTACGTGTCAGAATAATTTTTTCTCTGTCTGAAGTGTGATTTTTAAGTTGGCAAGGTCCTTCTAAATCCTTCTATTCCTTATTCCCTTGCTAGGTTTCTCTCACAGAAGGCTCTGCTGACCAAGGGAATCTCTACAGTCCTAGATCTGGAATGCCTGCTCTATTCTGCATGGCTAATACAGGGTGATGAATCAATTCTTGGTCTGGACTCCAAATGACATGGCAAAAACTTTTTTTTTAAATGCACTTGGGTTTGTTTAGAGAGAATCTTATGGCCCACCCAGCTCTCTGATCCACTCAGTGTCTCTCAACCTTTCCTGACTACTGTACCTCTTTCAGGAGTCTGATTTGTCTTGCATACCCCTGAGTTTCACCTCGTTTAAAAACTATTTGCTTACAAAATCAGATATAAAAATGCAAAAGTGGCACTTCACACTATTAGCGAGAAACTGCTTGCTTTCTCATTTTTACCATATAATTATAAAATAAATAAATTGTAATATATATATTGCACTTACATTTCAGTGTACAGTCTCTAGAACAGTATAAACAAGTCACTGTGTGAAATTTTAGTTTGTATTGACTTCGGTAGTACTTTTTATGTAGTAAAATTAGGCAAATATCTAGATGAATTGATGTACCCCCTGGAAGACCTCTACGTAACCCCTGGTTGAGAACCACTGCACTATAGAATACAGGCTATTCTCCTGTCATTTTTCTTTTGAATTCTGTTTGGGATCTTGCTCTGGCGTCCCAGATTGTGGGAGACAATGGGTCATCTTTAGGGCACATGACCCTTCCTAAACCTCTTACTGGCTGACAGCTACAAAAAAATAACACTAGGAAATGTTGGTGTTTCTATTTGCAGAAATTTACACCTCCCACTTCTAGGCATTTTTACATTTTGAATAAATCCCAAAATATTTAGGCTAGTCAAGACTAGAGAGGTTTGCAAGGAACTTCTGAAAAACCTAACAGAGCTAGGCAAGTTGGGGATCATGATGGGCAGAGGGACTATAATGCTGTCAAATGCAAGGTGATGCACACCATGAACCGATACAGGCTGATTGGTTTGAATTTAACTGTTACTACTCAGGACAAACAGCTTAATGTCTTAGTGAGCAAGAAAGAAAATCACCTGATTCTTATGGGGTGGTGATAAAGAAAATCAGACAAGTTACATTGTACTAAGTCAAGGATAAAGAAAAATGAAAATATCATACTGCCCTTGTATAAATCAATGGAACATTTTCACCCAGTACACAATGACTAAGTCTTGTCATCTCATCTGGGAAAAAGGACATAACAGTAATATGAAAGCGCAACAAATATATCTGCATGGAGAAAGATTCATTTAGGAAGCAGATGGAAAAAAGATGCCGTAATAGAGGCATATAAAATAACGAATAGCCTGCAAAGGATAAGGGCTCCTCTTTATCCCCATTCATATATGAGGGCATACAGAACATCAAGAGATCAAGTTGTTTTCTTTGAGGCACTTGCCAATCTGTAAAGCCCTTGAGCCAGATCCTCAGCTGGTGCAAATTGGTATAGTTCCATTGAAACAAACAAAGAAAGCAGAATTGTGAGAAATTCTCCTTTCCTTCATTTGTAATGTAATAATTTGTTCCCAAACCTCACATTGATGCCCAATGCCATTTAAATAAGAGACACTTATGGAAACCCAAAAAAGTAATTAGTTCTTTTTAAAATGTCACTGCACACAGACCTCCACTACTATGGATACAGATAACATCTTGTGTTACCACAGAACTACATTAGGTACTTTTAAGTTAGGCTCTCTCAATCTGTCGAATGATGTTTCAGTCTCAATGTGTCTTCATTTTAAGGGCCTAATCCTGTGGGATACTCAGCAGTTCCAACGAGGGGCCAACAGCTTATTCTCTGCCATTGAAGCTGAAAGGGTCACATGACTAGGAACCTCAATACCTGGTAAAAATATTATCACCAAGATATTTTAGAAGTATATCTTGAAACCCAAAGTCAAAACAAACCCTAAATCATTTTTTTTAAATCACTGCTAAACAACATGCACTTGAATATTTCTTGCCATTTATTTGCAAATAAATTAAGCAAAATAAAGATTAATACATTTAGCAATGGAAGACAATGCAAGGAGCAATGTAGCAGCAGCGAGAGGCTTTTTTTATTTGCCACAGCCAATCATTATGTATCACTCAGAGAAATCCTGCTGTTTTCTCTGTTTGCAAAGAAGCCTCAAGCCTTTTCTCAGCAGCTGTCACTTGGTTCTCAAAAAAAGGGCCTCTCAGCACCATGGCGATTAAATACCATTACAACTTTCCTCCTTCTGCATACTACAGTAGGCAATCAATATGGGCTTACATTTTATGAGACAAGGAGTTAACTTGTTCAATTACAGTACAGACAGCTCTATTCTTTTGTAACAAGTAATCTGGGTAGGGAAATCGATACTGACAGGCCCGATGCACGCCAGCTAATTTCATATTATCCTCAGCCAATCAGATAGCTCAGAGTAATAGAGTTGTTGTTACAGTTCATTATAGAGAGGTGGGATCAATATCTGTACAATAAGAGGATTGGCAATGCATCTGCTGCATAAGTAACCCTGAAGGGAAAGGAAGTCCCACCAGTGCAGCAGGCAAACTCTCATTTACATAGCCGGTGAAAACAAAAATGTATGAGAGGTCTCCACTCCCTGACCTACAATTAAAGATGAAAATGTCCCAGAATGGGAGCAGGATAAACAAACCTCACTCGTCTACCACAGAGATAAAACACAGAGGGGCCAAAGTTGAATAAAATGTTAATAGAAGATTAAAAGACATGCATATGCTTCGTAAAATGAGATAACACATGCACAGATAAATGAATGAGACACAATCTATTATTTCTGAAGCATTACATTAATACACAATGTATGTTTGACAAATACAAGGAGGGAAGAAAGAAAATATATAATCACGTTCTGATGAATATATTAGACACTCTCTCTCTCCCTCTCTTTCATGGAACATGTTTTCTTTTGTGATGCAAAATCCTGTCTACATTACCATTTGTTATGCAGTAGAACAAAAAAGTGGCACAAGTTAAATGCGTGAGTATCTTACTCAAAATAAAGGTTAAGAGAGAGAGAGAGAGAGAGAGAGATCAGTTGCTGCGCAAACGTGGTATTTTGAAAAATAACATAGAACACGTATTTTTCCTTTAACTACTTTGTTCAAGAATTTTAAAAAAAACTCAATAAAAAAATAAAAGAAATCAGCAAAAAGGTTTTTCATAGTAATGTAAGGTATTGGCTGAAAGTTATATGTTTGTACAAGATAATAGAAACGCTAATTCTAGCTATACAATAAGAATAAGGTATCTTACAGAGATGTGATATAACAATTTAGATCCACATTTTAAAAAAAGTGACCTTTAATTTTGGATGCCTCACCTGGGACATGTTGAGTCTTAATTTCAGAAGTGCTGAGCATCCACAACCCTTATTAACTTAAAGTGGAGTTGCAGATGCTCATTTCCTCAGAAAATGAAGCCCTAGGGGGTGAAATCCTGATTCCTGACCCCATTGAGATCAATGGCAAAATGACACTTGACTTCAGTGGGCAAGTGGGGGAGGGGCAACACTTCACCCCAGGTGTCTAAAATTGGGCACCCAGAAACCAAAGCATTGAAAACTGGAGGCCACTTTAAAAAGAGCTTTAATATGCAAGAAAGAATACATACCAAGATACTCAGTTTGGGAAGAGATCCTTATTCCATGAGTGCATTTTGAGACGTAACATAAAAGCAAAGGTTAAAATTTTCAAACATGGTCATTGTTTTAAGGTGACTCAGATTTGGGGAGCTGAACTTGAGATGTCCACGACCAGATTATTCAAGGTATTTGGTACCTGGCTCCCATTGAAAACAATTGGTGTTAGGCTCCTAAATACATTTAAAAATCTGATCCTGTGTGTCCCAAGTTGGACATTTGAATATGGAGGCATCCAAAACATGTGGCCATGTTTTTTAAAAAAGTTACCCAGATATTTTCTCCTCAGTGATTACCGGGGGTTTCATCTTAAGCATTTTATATTTTTTCCCCCATATTAAGGGTATGTATACACTACCCGCCGAATTGGCAGGTAGTGTTTGATCTATCGGGGTTTGATATATTGTGTCTTGTCTAGACGTGGTACATCGATCCCCGAATGCACTCCCCATTGACTCCAGAACTTCACCAGGGCAAGAGACGGAAGCGGGGTCGACGGGGGAGCGGTGGTCATCGATCCCACGCCGCGAGGACACGAAGCAAATCAATCTAAGTCGATCTAAGACACATCGACTTCAGCTACGCTATTCTCATAGCTGAAGTTGCATATCTTAGATTGACAACCCCAGCCCCAGCCCCGTGTATACCAGGCCAAAGAGTCCAGTGAAAGTGCTCCAAGTACAGAATTACCAGTATCTTCAATGGAGGAGTTCTATGCATGTAGCCCTTGCAGAACTGACACCTCTATTTGGTAACTTTATGATTCTCTGTGCTGTTGAACTATTGGCACTTGAGAATTTAGAATCAGATTAATCCTTTCTAATCTGCCCATTTGTGTAATACTACTGCTTTACTCTTAAATGGTGCTTTCCAGTCTACCATTGAAAAACATTAATGATATAAATTCATTCAAAAGTTTTGGAAAAATTGGATTTTTTATGCATTATACCATGATCACTCTTAAAAACATGCCAATTTTGACTTTGATAAACAAAGATTACCTCAGTTTTCCTGACCTATTTATCCAAGAGTATATATAAGTTTTTAAAGCTATCTGTTACTTTCTTGCATATTTTAGTCATGACTCCTTGCAATGTTTGCATAAGGCTAAAAAAGTTTTTTGGTTTACATTCCAGTTTATTCATATCAACGTGTTATTGCAGTAATAATCCAGAAAATACCACAACAATGATTTCTTCATGCTATCTGCCCTTTTAATAGGAATTGTAAAATATTTATCATCATTTACGTCCACTACTACGAGAAGTGCTCACAAAAACTGGAAATTGTACAGTGCTTTAATTTGGTCCAATTTTATTTAATTTAAGGTGGTTTTTATGGTTGTTTATGAGTTGAATGGAATATGCTGAGTGGGTTGATACATTATGTTATTCTGGCTCAAGAAACAAGTCCAAACATGCCTTAGGGTCAGATGTTTAAATGAGTTTGGTGGTTTCAACCCTAATCCCTATTGGACATTTATCTACATTAGAAAAAAAACCAAAAGCGCTACATAACTTGGTGTGCATCAGCATGATTAGCAAGTTTTTTACTTTCTAGAGGCCCATGGCCCAGGATTTGCAAATTGGGATTAGGGCACATTGGCAAGGCTGGGTGGAGAAGCTTGCCCAGTCCATGTCTGCACCATGCCTGGTTTTCTAGCCATCATTCTCAGATTCTTATCAATAGTAACATTTATTAACCTCATCTGACTTCCTTCTTATACCTCCCAAAAATTCCTGGTGTCATATGTGTTGTAAATAGTAATAGCCTCTGTAGAGCCAGTATTACAAAATACAAGTTTATATGCCATGTAGTCATAGTTATGTCGGTCCCAGAATATTAGAGAGACAAGGTGGGTGAGATAATATCTTCTATTGGACCTACTTTTATTGGTGAGAGAGACAAGCTTTTGAATCACAACAGAGCTCTTCTTCTGGCCTGGGAAACATACTCCCAGGGCCACAGCAAAATGCAAGGCAGAACAGATTATGTGTTAACTATTCATGCTAAACAATCTGTTCCGCCTTGCATTTTGCTGTGACCCAAGGAGTACCTTTCCCAGACTTGAAGAAGAGCTCTGTGTGGCTTGAAAGCTTGTCTCGCTCATGAACAGAAGCTGGTCCAATAAAAGATATTACCACACTCACCTTGTTTCTCTAAAATACAAGTTAGTCTCATAGCTGCTTGGTCTTCTGTTTTATTATAATCTTTAAAATAGATCACTGGTAGCCTGATCTAATTCCTTGATCTGGCCTGCCCTTGTTTAGAATCCACTAATTATTACCACTGGTATGCATGAACACACCAAAAATGCAGTCTTGGGAAAGGGTGCAACAACCTGTATTTTCCCTCTAGAAACCCCACTCAACAGCCTTCATAAGACTGAAACACCTCAATTTGTATGATAAACTCAGACACAATAAGGGTCTTGATTTGCCATCACCTTGCACCTTGTGCAGTTGCTTACACCAGTGCAAAATTGGTGTAAATCACACTAAAAAGTAATGATAGCATTTTACACTCACTTTTGAAAGGTAGCCATTACCAAACTAGGCGCATGATGAATCAGACCTTGTTGTCCAGTAGTCCATAGAGAGCCAGTGTATGGTGCAAACCACTGAAGAAATGAGTTTAAGGAAAGAGCTCTCCTGACAGATTTCATATGCTTCATGTTGCTAAGGAAACCTTCTCTTTTGTCCGTGGCGTGGGCACAACAGCTGCCTCATCCAGATCTCATGACTGCTAAATAATGTGGCCTAAAAGAGATGCAATCAGAATAAAACAGTCCAAGTACCAGGTAACGCTCTTAACTGTGTGATACCATCTTCGGTCCCCATATCATATTAATAAAGACAATGGACCATTATTTTCATTTCTAAAATGTCAGGAAAATAATGAAATACATACACATATTATAGCTAGCTAGCTACATTATATATATTCATCAAGGTAGAGACATATCCAGTTACATCCTTTTAATCTGGCATATAGGCAAATGAGATGCAAAGGCAAAAAAGAGGAATTACATATGTTTTTATGTTATGTACGCTCCTGAGATACACTGATGGTTAAATGGGGCATAGGTAAGAGCATATAAGATAGATTGGCAGATTCTTATCTACCAGGTACTCTAGAATAAAAGTAGATAAATGTATATTAGCTACCAGCAGCGGCCAGACTTGAGAATGTCTCTGAATGTTCTGGTAGGTGTAAGTAAGAAATGTGTGCATTTCTCAGTAAGGGATAAATAGTTCTAACTTGTCCTTAGAAAGTCCTCCTACATATCAGCATTACTATTCTCTTGATATGTGAAAGTACAGTGGTGTGACACAAGTACAGGCTAACTTTCATGTCATAGCTCCCAAGTGACCAGCGTTTTGAACTGTGAAGCCTTTGAGCCCTTCAAACCCAGCTAAATTAAAAGAGGGGGAATCAGAGTTCTGTTTCATCTCCTCAGAACTGGCAGATTTTGGGAATGACAAATGCAGAATTATTTTCCTTATTCTTTATGTTTTTATTGTACAATCTCTAGGAGTTTTTAAATTTAGGGCCACATTTTCATTCTAAATTTGTTTACCAAAAATGGCATTCGGTAGCCAGACTGAGGCCACTCGGAAAATTTGGCTCTAAAGAAAGCGGCAAAATAGTGCCCCTTCAAAGGAAGTACTGCAGTGACAAATGTCCACATATATGCTGTGAAATATTGTGCAGTCTTTCACCGGAGTATAGCTTAGTGAATAAAGTGGGACGCTAAGGTTCAGTTTTCTGGAATTTCATCTCAGTTTACTTGGTTACATCAAAACTTTTGGGGTCTCAGTTTACCCATCAATAAACAGAGATAACGATTATCCTCCTTTTTGTTTTCTTTTCACCCTTTTAAACTTCTGTTTTGCAATTACTCTCAGAGGGGACAGAATGGATCGTGCAACCACAACAACAATTGAAGTATTTCTGAAATTAGGCTCAATATAGCATATTATAACCAAGGAATAGCTTTTTCACTGTTAACTATGGGTGATGCACATAAATATTTTTAACACACAACTATTGCACTTAACAGCTACTAAATCCTTGATATATTTATTAAGGGACACCAAGCAGTTCATGTTTAATTACTTCATAAAATAAATTGTAGTAGTACAGGAAGAGTTAAATGCTATACTAAAAGGAAGAAGCTACAAGTAATCACAATTAAGAGGAAGTCCCAGGCTATTTAAATGCTACAATCCAATTATATCAGGTAAAATGAATTACTCCTTTAATGCTGACTTTATACGAAGATACCTTCTTATTGCTCTCATTAATAATCATCAGACATCATTTTAGCCCATCCTGGCTGCAATAACATTTCTATTAGCATCATGGTGTAGCAGGGCTGACAATTAAAATAAAAAATAAATCAAACCCAGAACTGCATAAATGTAATTATAGTTCAGAAAAGAGCTTTTATGACTATTTGATTAGTCAACTGAACAGTAGTTATCTTTTAAATCTTAAACTTGAGCTAAATGAAAATTTAGACATACTATTACAGTAGCTCCAGGAAAATGAAGATGCTTGCAGCATATGCACTAAAGTGTTATTTAGCTGTCTTTGTACAAATATGTAATACATTAGCTGAGAAGTGTCAACTGAAATGGACTTAATGAGGCTGGAAACGGACAGAATAGGTGGAATCACAGGAGGCATTTATTAAAGAATACTGCAACTATTGACACCAACAGTCGGGCTTCCACACTTCAGTTCCAGCTATATTTCCTTTGTTTACCATGGACCATGCTCGGCCAGGAAATCTCTATCTCACACAGCAGCATCTTGTGGCTGAATAATATACCACAAGTATATTACGGATACTGCCAATATCCACTACCGCAGGAGGATTCTACCCATAAATTATAGTAGGTACGATTGCATAGCTATGACTCAAGTGACATCCATAGGATGGAAGTAAGGGCAGCAGCAGGATTGAGTCCACTATTTGCAGAACATATACAAATGCATAACACTTATCAGTTCCTTCTTCAAAGCACAAAAAGCACTTACAAAGAGCCAGAAATGGATACTCCAAAAGGTGAGAATTTATTTATGGACTAAGAGCAAATAATTTTTGAGGCTTACCTAAGGCAAAGTATGGAACAGAGCCAACCACAATCATGCTCAAAGGGATATGTGAGAGGTTTGGAAAGTTATAAAACAAATATTTGATCAAATATGCATCATTATCAAATTTTCCCCAGGAATGTGCAGAATTTCTACTTCTAGCCTTGAATGTTTGATGCTGAGAATTTGCAAGCGACTCATTTACACAACAAAACATGCAGAACTTTTTTTTTGAAGGTATTTTGATAAGAGCTGCTATGTATTCAAATTTTTCAACCCACGATGAAAACGTGTATTTTAAAACTTCATAAATACTTCAAAAGTTTCATATTTGAAACTACAGAGTCAGGAATCTAATACCCATTGCCACACTAGGACACCACAACAATTACATTCTCATATTCTCATTGTTTATAACACTGCCACCTGCACATTCAAATAGGATTTTAACAAAGTTCCTCCTCCTCTGGGAAGGAAAATAACAATATCTTAAGTCATGGGTCTGAAAGTAACATTTACACTCTTCCAAACCTTAAAAGTTATTTGGCAATGAAAACAAACCCCAAGCTGAAGAACTTTTGTTCCATTTTAATAGCATTTTCATGAGGCCACAATACAGAGTGAGCAAGTTTTGCAGTACCATCCTGAAATTGTACCAACCCAGCTGAAAAAAAAGGTGGGGGAGAGGGAATTGTTAATGTCGCAATAGGCAGTTAAATCACCCAGCTCCCACTGAAGGATCAAAAGGAGTTGGGTGCCAAAAACACATTCCTGGTTATTAAAGTCACCTTCCGAATAACTCACTTTTTGTCATGAAATTTCATGGTTAATATATAATGATCCAGATCTGAACAAGCCTGAAGGTTAAAGTGCTCATACCCAGCGCCAATCTGAATCCAAAATTTATATATTTATTCTTCAACCATCAGAAAATATTTGCCCACTCTCTGGAGTGGATTTTGTAAGACAGAAGTGGAATGACTTAATTTTCAGTATCTATTGCATAAAGATTACAGCTGTATCCAAGCCCCAAAGTTCAGGTACAGATTGGACTCTGAATCTGAGCTCTTTCACATTCAGGCTTGTTTAGATCTGGAGCATCCTTGGGCTCCATCTCTATTCAAGACGTACAACAACAGCTACTATAGACTAATACTCTGTGCAGTGTTGAAGCCATGTTGGTCTCAGGGTATGGGAGAGAAAAGGTGTGTGGGGTAATACCTTTTGTTGGACCAACTTCCATTGGTGAGAGAGAAACAAGCTTTCAAGCTTACACAGAGCTCTTCTTCAGGTCTAGAAAATGTGCTCAGAGTGTCACAGCTAAATACAAGGTGGAACAGACTGATTAGCAGAAATAACATATATTTCAAGGGACCATTCAAGGTGAAGTGGCCTGTTAACACCCCTCTAGCATAAGGATGAAAGGCTGATATAAAATGATCACTTTGCAAAGAGTGTTAACCCACAGGTGATATGATGTTTTTTCCTTTTATCATTTTCCTGTGTGAGTTCATTCGAGAGCATAGTGAGTATCTGGTTTCACCTCAATATGAGGCATATCACCTGTGGGTAAACACTGTTCAAAAAGCAGTCACTCTATATCTGACCTCTCAGTCCTCATCCTCAAAGGAAACCAGAACTACACTTTCAAAAGATGAGTTTAGGAGCTTGAATTCAGAACTTTGCTAGACACTAAAAATCATGTACTGAATAGAGACTTGGAACTATGGCTTATAACAGAGGTGGGCAAACTACGGCCCACGGGACCGTCCTGCCTGGCCCCCAAGCTCCTGCCCCAGGAGGCTCACCCCCGGCCCCTCCCCTGCTATCCCTCCTCCCCCACAGCCTCAGCTTGCTCGCTCCGCTGCTGGCACAATGCTCTAGGCAGCGGAGCTGTGAGCTCTTAGGGCAGCACAGCTGCAGAGCCCGGCCTGACCCGGTGCTCTGTGCTGCATGATGGCGGCAGCGGTGGCATGGCCCAGCTCCAGCCAGGCAGCTTGGCTGTAACCATCAGTGCACTAGGCAGTGCGGTAAGGGGGCAGGGAGGAGGCGGAGTTGGATAGAGGGCAGGGGAGTTCAGGGTGGTGGTCAGAGGGCAGGAGTTTGGATAGGGGTTGGGGTGGTCGGGAGGGAACAGAGGGTTGAATGGGGGCAGTCAGGAAGGAGGGGGGTTGGATGGGGTGGCAGGGGGCAGTCAGAGGACAGGGAGAAGAGATGGTTGGATGGGGCGAGGTCCCAAATGAGGAATGAGAGGAGGGTTGGATGGGGTGACGGGGGTCCAGGGGCAGTCAGGGGACAGGCAGTGGGGGGGTTAGATGGGGCAGGAGTCCGGGGGGGGCACATAGGAGGTGGGGGCCAGTCCACAACTCTCTCCCCTAACTGGACCTCCTTACAATTTACTAAACCGGATGCAGCCCTCAGGCCAAAAAGTTTGCCTGCCCCTAGCTTATAACAACAATCCATGACCCACCAACCCCCAGCCAGCTGCCTTCCCCCTGTGAATGGAGGGGTGTTAACGGCCCTGGAATTATGTGTTTACTTATGCTAAACAATCTATTCTACTTTGTATTTAGCTGTGACACTCTGAGTACATTTCCCAAACCTGAAGAAGAGCTTTCTGAAAGTTAGTCTAATAAAAGATATTGCCTCACCCACCTTGACTAACAATATTGTAAATCAGACTGCTTTAATCTATGTTTTGTGGGCAGAGATCTCCAAAACCATTTTAGGAGTTCGTTTTTCTGGGGCAAAATTCTCATTGCCTCATAAGGTTTCAGTATCCTAAGTGCTGATTGTGCTACTAGTAGTTCCTCAGAGGTGCTCAACACAGCTGTTGTACGCATCTTGCAGGGAATGTGTATGACTGGGTTGCCTAGACTCTACCACAGGATGAATAAATTATAGTAATGAAAAGGAGAGGCTCTCAAGATGAGGCTGTGGATTCTCTTCCCTCTGCCTAGGACACAAAGGCAAAATATTCTATTCTGGAAGCTTTACAAACGCCTTTCTGGGGCATTCTTTCCTCTATATTTTCTCATTGCTATTAAATATGCTTAAGAATGTTACCTTGGCAATCGTTTCTTACTCTCCTTTTCTCTTCCCCTCTCAGGACTAAATTCAGCACTGAATCTAATTGAGTGCCGAGGGGGTTGGAAGAAAAGTATGTTAGAGCAGCTTAGGGCTCCTTTAGATTCATTTAAGTTCCACTTTTAGTCTGTCCATCACTGTTTACATTGATTTTGGTTTACGAGATATTTTTAAAAGGTTTTTTTGATTGGCCAGGCTATGCTCTCTCTCCTCCTTCCACTTTTACACCCATCACTAGTCTAACCTCAGCTCAAATGATCTAGTTCTGAATGCAATGGCACAGTTCAGCAGCTGCGTATGTGCAATTCCACTGATCTGCTGCAGGTTCAGCCGTTCAGTTTTAACTCTCTTGGTTTGCTGAGTCCAATGGACCCAAATCAGATGTGCCAGGAAGTGGGGCTGTACCAGCCAATTGGCAGAAATCTTGAAGCCTATGACATATTTGTTTTCATAAGTTCACTGAAGCTATGGAATGTTGTGTCTCATTATAAAAAATAAACAGTTATGCTGCACAACTACAAGCACTTGAAGAACAAATTAGTACCAATAACATTGTCATCTTCTGCCCCAGAACCCAAGGTTAAACTTTTCTGGGATATTCACAAAGCTTGTCCCCTTGTTTATGCCTTTGCACGTCCAGGTGCCAGTCACCACCAGAATTGCCAAAACACCAGCCCATGAGGTGAGCTGTCATCACATCATTTCAGTCCAGGATGGGAAGTAGAAGTGTCAAATCTCATGCCTTGAGAACTGACTCAAGAGCTCTGGACAGTTTGGATAGCTCCAGGGTCCTGAACCAAAGGCTACTGAAGTAAATTGAAAGATTCCTGCTGATATGAATGAGCTTTCAATCTAGGCCCTAGCTGAGAACTTTAAACTTTTAAATACTTATTAACACTAAAACAGGACCCATTGAGATTCACATCTTATTACTTACAATACTGCTGTATTTTACTTTCATCAACCACACATCATTATGACTGCCCAAGCTAATTTGAAATCCAAAGTTTACTACCCCAGTCATGTACTCCTTTCCATATCTGCACTTCAGTCAATACAATCAAATCTGAGGTGGACAGAGAAGAAGAGAGGGGAAACGGAACTACAAAGGCTACTCCATAGCACTTCTACATGGTGGATAGTGAGTTGATTGTATGCTTCAATTCAGAGTTTTGGCCTGAGATTTTCCAAATGAATCTTACTTCTTTTGAAAAATCTATGGGATTTGGACACCCAACTCCTATGGCTCCTTTGGAAATCCCAGCCTTCTTTTGGGTCAATTATATGCTAATACACTATGTTAATGTCTTTGTTTTTGATGCTGTGCAGCCTTGGCTTGCTGAGAAGTTTAGAGTTTTTGTTGTCTTTGAAATGTTCATAATTCTGTTAAAAAACCCTGAGCAATCTTTAGAACAAATTCAAATAGTAAATATCCATCATACCAAATAAAGAATCACTCACATATTGATTAATAAAAATTGTTTTGTTGATTAATCTACTGTTCTCCAATACCTTTCAAAAATTCTAGTTTTTTGTTCCAACATACAGATTTCTTTAGATCCTAGCAGCTTTGGCAGCTGATTATTTTATAAAGCCACAGAGAAAGGAGCTTACAAGGAACTAAATGACTAATCATTATTCCTCGTCAGCAATGAGCTGTGACTTGTGTAAATTGCATAATAAATTATGTATTTTGAGATAAATGAATTTACAATAAACAATCATGGAGTGAAAAGCTCTACTTCTTGTCTCCAAAGGCACAAGATCTGGTAAAAATCAGCCACAGGTAGTTAAGTGATTATAAACTGTAAAATAAATCAACCTGATATAATTGCTCTGAGGAAAAAATTACCAACATATTTAAAATTTCAGCAGTGCACCCTTTCCCATATCCATTTGGCATTATCTAATTACCTTCACATTTCATTTCCATCAATGATATGACCTGCATTTTCCTTTTATAACTGTCAGGGAGGGGTGGGAGGGTGGAGTGAGGGACCACGGTGATAAATCAACCTCACCATTAGGACTGAAATGGCTCATCGCTGCAGCTCTAAATCCAGGATTTATAAAGATGTCTAGGCCATATAGCACACTTGTGGACACCATAATAAATTCATGAGCACATTGCCAAGGCAAACTACTTCATTATGTGGCAGGCTGCTGGCCATTAATCTAGCTGAGAGAGATTCCTGGGAAACTGAGACTGCTTGGAAATTTATGCAGGCCTAAAGTTACCCATTTCATTATGGATTTAATCTGCTCTTTCTGCCAGAGTGCATGAAAGGTTTTTACAGTTTAGATCAAGTGCTTGTAACTCCCTATTTTATATTATTTCTTCAACAATAATGTCCTAATTTCCTCCTCAAAAAACTGTTCATGCTGAATGACTTCATGCTTGCCTTCTTCTAATATTACACTAGATAAAATATTTATACAATCAATTGACAAAGAGCAATTTTTTTCTTAAATGTTCCATTAACATGTAAATTTTCATATGATCTTTATCTCATATGCAAAATTGGCTTTGCAGTGCCCATCCTCTCCCAGACAGTTAACCCTTTTGTCGGCTATAAAGAATCCAGATCAAAACGGATTCAGTGGCATTATTAAGAGAGCCCTGAAAGAACTCCTGTATTTAAATTACTACTCACTAAAAGGAAATGGAGCTTGTAAAGTAATTTGGCTCTCTTCTGAGAGTTGATTATATGTGTACGTGTGTGTGTATTTGCGTGCATGTACACATATGAGAAACAAAAAGACAGACACATTTGAGTCGTAAAGTCCTATATTCATGGTATATGAAATTATTGTAGAGACTTTATAATATAACTTAATAGAATGGCACTATTTAAGTAGAGCGTTCTTGTGAATCTGATATATTAGAACATAATAATGAAAACAACTATAAAAATAATAATTTGCATTTAAACTGCGCCTAACAACTGAGACTCTCAAAACTGTTCTTTTTACATTTTTTTTTAAGCCTGGAAATACCACTATGAATAATTTATCACCATTATACCCACTTTACTAATGGAGAAACTGAGGCACAATGAACCTAAGTGACTTCCCTAATGAATCTGGAGACTGGGAAAACAAATAAGTGGCACAAAATATAATTGTTTTCTGTTTCTTTTTATTTGCACCCTGATTTACTCCTGTTATAATCCCATTAGAAGGGCTGTATGTCATAAAAATGGGAGAATGCCCCAGCTTCTTGGAGGTGGCTCTGAAAAGTTTTCATCACTAGGGTTTCAAGGTGCTTTTATTTAAATACCTGCCATTATAGTCAATTGACAAGTTTCACATGTGTTCCTTTGCCGTTGTAATAGCAACATACTCTGCCTCATTCTTGTTACCAGTCCTGATAACATATACAACATTTATTGGATAATAATCCCATCCACTATTGACAATGCCAACCTAATGCTATGGTGCAGATATAGTTAGCATGGTAGAAGATTAAGAAGCAATCAGGCATTTAGACAACTTGTTCATCACTAACAGGACAAAGTATCTCAGTTGTATTTTCCTTTTATTAAAGCCCTTCATATTATTTTTTGTCTTGTGTGACAAAATAGCGAGTGCTCCTGCACACACTAATACACAAACGGAGGGGGATAATGCTATGCACACACACAGTGATGGTCTACCATGGGATCACTGTACATTTATGCTATGGAACAACTCTGTCTCCAATAACAAAATCATGATTTTTGATGGCAGCCATTAGCTTTCCTGGCCACCTGGTACCTCAGTGCACAGACCCTCTATCCCACATACCCTCAAGCCTAAAACTATGCCTCAAAACTAAAATGTCTATATGATAAAATCTAACTTCTTTGGGTATAAAGCTCATACAAGAAATCAATCTGAGGCCTGCAAAGCCTGAAAAATTGAAAAGTGAAGTGGATCCATATTCCCATATCTTACAGAGAAATCAAGAGAATCTACCATTTTAAGACAAGTCACTACAACCACACACCTTCCAAGGAGAATTTTGATCCTAGCAATTTTAAGTTCTCCATAGCAATGTCTAGTTCTCTCTCTGTGTACAATGAGATAAAAGCTCAGACTCAATGGGATCCACATCTCTTTGGGTTCCAATGACAACACAGTCTACTTGAGATTTATTCTCATGCTTAATGTAATCTCTTCAAAACCCTTCAATGTGCACTTTTCTTCCTGATCTCCCTCCAAAATATAAACTAATCAAATCTTAATAATCTAGGAGGAGACTTCAACATACGATCCAAATTAACACACATACATATTAATCAAACAGCTAGTTAATTTAAAACAACCTTTGCAGTGGAAACATTAATCTGATTATAGAAATTCCTCCTGGAGCTCTACTGTAGCAAACTACTTCTACTAACAATTTTCTAACAATTCTCTCTCCCCAGGCTAAATCTGGAAACCCTTAGTCATCTTTTAGTTAGAAATATTTCCCATTGGGGTGAAGATTCAAGAATTTCATGGATTTCAAAAAAGAATTCCAGACAGCTGTTAAACTAGGTAATAAATTATATTAAATTGACCCTAGGCGACATCATTACAACACCAAGAAGCACTTAACTATGACTCAAACTGTTCATTGAAGTGCTTTATCTTTTGTTTATGCTGTATAGGAACTAGAATTTTAGATTATAACTAGCATATTAGATACTCAGTTAGTAACTACACTTGGATTATACAGATGATCTGTCCCGTGTAAGGTTCACTTCCCACATGCATGTGTGATGGCCACCATTTTGGCTGATACACCAGGGGCTGAACCAGAAACATCTAGAACTAAAAGCATGAGCACAGAGTGTGCGATGAAGAGTCCAGGCTCTGTAACTGAGGACTATGACAACTCCTATCCTCTGTGGATGGGATACTAGGAAGATCTTTGACAAAATCATACCACTGGGTTACACATGCAACTCATTTTTGCTGTTTGTATTAATATATTTTAGTTGGCTAAAAATGGAAAAAAGGCATCGGCTAGTACATTTATATTGACTGTGATCCAAAAAGCTTAAAAATTGGCTAGACAACCCTCCCCCAGGCACTTTTAAGGGATGAGTGGTGGTTGCTGAAGTTGTGGTGGAAATCTGAGAGAATTTAGGTTGTCTGTCCAAAGGATGAAAGTATTTTTGATGTACCTCAGGTATATCATTGGTTTTGTGATGCATTTGTCCAGAAATTCTTGTTCAAGGTGGCCCATGGAAAGGTTGGCATACAAGGGAGTCACCCCAGTATCTGTGGCTGTTCTCATGGTTTGAACAAAGTGTTTCTTTTTTAATATAAAATTGTTATGGATGAGGATTAAATGGATGAGTGATGCAATGTCCTGTAATGTCTATGTGATGGGTCCCTCAGATATCCACCTACGCCAAACTCATCCATTTCACTTCACCTTGAATGGTCCCTTGAAATATATGTAAACTATTTCTGCTAAACAATCTGTTCCATGTTGTACAATAGCTGTGACACTGAGTGTTTCCCATATCTGAAGAAGAGATCTATGTAAGCTCGAAAGCTTGTCTCTCTCACCAACAGAAGTTGGTCCAATAAAATATATTACCTCACCCATGTTGTCTCTCTAACATTAACATACCTACAGCAACACTGCATATAAAACACTAGCTTCCAAACACATTAAACTCTTGACAAAAGGATTATATTAAAATCAGACATTAAAAATCAGACAAATTCATGCAGCATTAAAACATACAAATTATTGAGCAACTTCCTGACAAAATTTATGGGATTTTGGAGGAATGATTTCAAAGATGAAATTGTGTTCTAAAACATATTCATCACTCCTTGAGGGACCTCTGCAGGTTCACTCTCATATTGGACGCAATTTAGACTTCACAGAGGGGGTACTATCTACTCAGGAAACTGCTGAAAGTGTTCCCAGTACTGATAGACATGCTTTGGGAATGAAAGACAGCAACTCTTTTCTAAGATAAAACCTAGGGAGAATTAATTTTGTACTGAAGTCAGATCTCACTCCATTCAATCTACTGTACTATATCTTGGGAAATAGCTCATATAATTGTGACACATCAAATCTGAAGGAAGTGATTCCTTAGAACTACACTGCCAACAAAAACAAAACCAGAACAAACACACGTCTTAGCTGGGTACAGAACAATGGATTAACTCCCTGTTGGAGACAATCTCATTTGAAAAAAGTTAACTTTATAAGATCTTATGATCTCTGTCTGAGCAGATATGGGGCTCTTTTCAGATATATACCAAGCAGAACTTAACATTTGGAAATATAAGCCCATTATGTTAAAGACGTCATGCTTGACCCTTTATATTTTCTCCAATCATACCCTTTAAATCACAGTCTGCTTAGATGATGTGTGGCAGCATCATTAGTTCCCTGGTTCTAGGGAGGGAGAAAGAGAGAGAGAGAGAATTTCGTTCTTGCTTCTCTCTCTTTTTTAATTTAGATTTTTTAACATTTCTAGTTTTGTTTTTAATCATTTAAGCCTGGCATATTTTCATTACCAAGAAAGGCACCTAGAGCCTGATCCAAAGTCCACTGAAGTCAATGGGAGCTTTTTTATTTATTTCAGTGAATTTTGGAGCAGAAGCTAAGACATACAGCATGTTTAGACTAATGCATATATTTCTATGTTCTTCAACTATCTGTAAAGGCAGTTATAGAGCTTACAAATTTAGCTTAGCAATGCATTTCCTACTTTAAAATGTAAAAACATTTCATTTTTAAGAAAGGAAGACATTACAGTAATTTACTATATGTTTTATTTGGAAAAAAAACAGAACTTACCTCTCTTGGTCATTCTGTCTTATTGGCTTTGGCCTGTACTTCCTCCTTCAAGTTTTCAAGCTTCTACTCCCTGTGTTTGTATTTCCTATATTTTTCACTTTTTTCAGAAGCTGATTAAACTTGGAGTTCAGCATAGAATTCATTGTCTTCAATGAGGCAGAAATCTGGTGATTTTGAATACTCATGCCAGCAGCCTCAGACCTCACAGGCAATTCCATGAGACCCTCTCAAGCAGCAAAAGGCATTGCTTCATGTGACGGGGAGGAGACTCTGGTTCTAAGGAAAGTCTTAGAGCAGGAAGGTTTCCTTTTTTGTTTTGGCATTTTGATACCTTGCAATAATCTCTCTCGAGTGTCTATGAAAGTCCAAAAACTGGCTAATTTCCTGGGAGCGAGAGGGGGTGGGGTATTATTATTATTAAATCATTTGATTAAGGAATTTCACAGGCACAAATCTTTGTGAATCCCAATACCAAATTGTTGTTGAACCAAATGTTGCCAAAAAAGATAGGCCTTCTGAATGGAAGAGTTGCTTTGTGTATGGTTATAAACTTTTTCTTCCTAGCTCTTTGGATGATCCATCAAAAAACTCAAACACAAACCGCTGACCAACAAATCTAGGATTCAGCTAGACTCTTCACATCACATCTCTGTCACACTTACCATCATCTCACTGGACCTTTATGGGAGGCAGGGTAGCTAGTGGCTGCATCATTGGACTGGGACTCAGGAGACCTAGATTCTGTTCCTGGTTCTACTGCGGGTCTAATGGGTGACCTGGAGCAAGTCACTGCACCTCCCCATACCTTGGTTTCCCCATCTTTAAAATGATGTCATTTACCTTCCTTTTGAAAGTGTTTTGTGATCTGCAGGGGAAAAGTACTATATAAAAGAACTAGGTATTATTATTATAGCCTCAACCCATTGAAACTCACTCTGCTTTTAGAGTTTCCATGCAAAATGCAAATGGGTTAGAGGTTTCTGAGAACCTTGTAGACAAGTTAACCAGCCTGGTTTGGATGATTGCATGAACCTCTTAAAGGATTTGCATGGTAGTAGGGCAGTGTTTCCCAAACTTAGAACGCAGCTTGTTTAGGAAAAGCCCCTGGTGGGCCGGGCCAGTTTGTTTACCTGCTGCGTCCACAGGTCCGGCCGATCATGTCTCCCACTGGCCGCGGTTCGCTGCTCCAGGCCAATAGGGGCTGCTGGAAGTGGCATGGGCCATGGGACATACTGGCCACTGCTTCCAGCAGCCCCCATTGGCCTGGAGCAGCGAACCACGGCCAGTGGAAGACATGATCGGCCGGACCTGTGGACATGGCAGGTAAGCAGACCAGCCTGGCCGCCTGGGGCTTTCCCTAAACAAGTGGCATCCCAAGTTTGGGAAACACTGTATAGTAGGGCATCCAGAACCATCTCTTTCCTCTGTATAATCTACCTTCAAAAAGCCTTGAGAACCTATCCCTCAGGATCTCCCTTCTCCTCAGTAGGCTCTTGGATAGTGTCATGCAACTCCCAACCTCTCTTTTATTTTGAAGTGTCTTCTGAGGCAGAAGGGCTAAAAGCTATTATAAGTCTCACTCCCCAAAGTTATTGTGACTTGGATCATGCTTCATGTTGAATCATAACCTTAACATGAGTCAGCAATATGATGTTGTTGCAAAAAAATCAAAAGCAATTTTAGGTTGCATTAACGGAGGCATAGCATACAAATGACAGGAGCACTCTATTTGACACTGGTTAGGCCTCATCCAGAGTACTGTGTCCAGTTTTGGTCACCAATATATAGAAAGAATGTGGAGAAACTAGAAAGGATCCAGAGGCAAGTGACAAAGATGATCAAAGGGATGGAATGCAAGCCATAGGAACAAAGGCTGAAGGAACTGGATATGTTTAGTTTGGAAAAGAGATTAACTGGGGGCATGACAAGCTTGAAAGGCTGACATAAAAAAACAGAGAAAAGTTGTTCTCTCTTGCCACAGAGAGCAGGACAAGAGGCAATGGGTTCCAACTACAGCATGGCAGAGTGAGATTAAATCTCAGGGAAAATATCTTCATTGTATGAACAGTATGACAATGGAAATGATTGCCTACGAAGGTTGTGGAAGCTCCTTTGCTGGTGGTTTTCAGAAGGAAGCTGGAGCCATCTGTGCATCTTGGCAGGGGGGGTTAGATTAGATGACCCTTGTAGTTCCTTCCAACCCTAGATGACCCTTCTAACCCTATGATTCTATGACAGCCTCAAGGTATGAATTGTGATACAGTTTAATCAACACACTTAATGGGCAGTCTGAAAAAAGAGGATAGCAGCAAGCACTTGCTACTGCCCAGGAGGCCCCGATCCTGCAATAAGCCTTGTCCCATTGACTCTGATGGGTGCAGGGGGTGCACATGTAGTGCTCATTATAGGATTGGGGTTGAATTCATTTCTGATTTACAGGACTTGCCACATTCTGTGTTGCAGAAATGTTATGGCTTTAGGACTAAGCCATTTTAAAATCCCCATAACATTTGTGTTCCCTTTGGGACACCAAAAGCAAACAAACCATTGATTTCTCTCACCAAGCTCTCTGTTTTCCAAAGCTTTGTGCACAACTGGCAATACAATAAAAATAAAATTCTACCAGAAATGTGAACAAAATCCAAGCTTTTAGCTATATTCAATCAATTTAGGCCAAAACAAATACAGGAAAAATAATTTTGCTCAGCAATATAAAAGCATATTAAATGTACCAAATATTCCTGGAGGCCTATTCCAAAATGCCAAGAATAATACACATATTGAATTTTTATGAAGACAGCACAGCCCCTGAATGACACATGTGTTTCTAAGCCAGTGCCACCAACGCTAGCTATTCTAAAGCATAAGGAGACTAGTTAGAGGCCTTGATGTTTGTACTTCGATAGTTCAGTTCATCTGAGTGGAATGTCTGGCAGTAAGGAAAGACAAGCTTTGAGGTGAGCAATACATGAAGGGTCAACATGAACTCATGAGCGCAAACTAGCCTGAGCCCTGGCTAACTTACGCAATCCTGCAATTCATTGCATGGGGATTGACGGTCCCCTGTGCACAAAGCCCTATTCAATTGCAGGATCAGGGCCTACGACTACTTATTTCCTTATGCTGGCGACATCCGGATTGGCTGAGCTGGTTAATCAGTCTCCCACTTAAAAACTAGAGTGACCTAAGTAAGCAGGTGACCTAATTATTGTAACTCTTGCTCCCACTCACCCTATTGCTCTCTTGCATGTTTGTTGGTACCACTTGTTGTTTTATGTCTACTGTCGGGGCTGGGTTTCCCCCTCCCCCTCCCTTGCAAGCCCCATGAAAGAAACAGTCACACTCATGGTTCCTGGGCTCAGGGAAAGACAGGGATTGCTTCCTTCTCACACTGCTAGAGACACACTGAAAACAGGAAGCGTCCTCCTCCACACCAGCCCACAAAATGGGATGGGCCCTGAGGGGAGCAAGTTTGTATTTGCATGTGCACTGCCTGAACGCTGCTCTGCTGGTGTTGGAATCTCCATTCCCAGTACAAGCCAGTGACTGTTACTGATTAGCAGTGCCCCTTAGAGTATAAGATCTCTAGGGCACGAAGCATGTCCATTGTATTTGTCTGTATGTTATCTAACATGCTTAGCGCTCTATAGGAGCCAAGCAAGGAGCTTGGATGGTCGCAATGTTATTTTCCATTGACTTGGTGCTTCCTGGATGTTTGACCCTATCTGCAAACTACCACACAATTCAGCATGATTGGCAGGGTCAGTTCAAAAGAAGCCAAGCTATGCTAAAGTGGTATGGTGGACCATGACTGAGGCCTTTGCTGAGCTGGGAAGGCAAACACATATGTTACCTGCATGCACTAGCTTAAATCCTGACTGGCTCTGAGCAGTGCTGCTAGCCCGCATCTTAATGAAGTATTAAATTCAGCCAAAGTGATAACAAAATAGCAAAAGAAATGGAACTCTTTAAATAAATAAATACCCTCCTCTTTTTTTTTTTTAAAGGGGGACAGACTGAAGAGGACAGTGTTTGAACTCTGGTGGTCCTTGACTCTCATTCCTGAGTCTGCCAGGGGTTGGGAGAACTTCTGCCGAGACAGGTTGCATGGCAATTAGGGAGTGACGCGCCTCTTGTTTCACAACAGTGGGCCCATTAAGAAGTGACTCTGACAAGCTCCAAAGGGAGCCCCCTGCCTCATGTCTGCCATGGCCTAGAATCTGCGAAGTTAGGGGAAATGAGTAGATCATCAGGGCTCCAAGGTGGAGGATGCTGCCAACCCTTTCTTACCAGGGGGTAGAAAATCATACTAATTTCAACATTTCATGTTCAATGAGAGTGGTGTCTTTAAACTGCTGGCAGAAATGGCTCTCCAGGTTGTTGAAGTTAAACTACATTGGCATTGCCAAAAAAATAGCAGTAGCGTGTTCCAAGAAGTCTGTCCCTGGGTAGGCTGGTGGAATATTGTGCACATAGTCAGCAATATGAGAGAGAGATGGTTGAGCAGATGTGGCAATGGGAATAAGAGTAATAAGCCAGAAAGAATGCTCCTTCTTTTCAGTTTTGGGTAATTCCTGAAAACCAGGAAACAATTTAATGTAGGAAATAGATGTACATAATGTGACTAAACAGCAACAGAACTGCTAGGCCAAGGTAAATGCATGTTAAATGAGTGTAAATTCTGAGCCAGACCCTGACCTGGTGTAAATCAGCTTCACTTTATCAACTTCAATGGAGCTATATATATTTACAGCAGCTGAGGCTGTCAGCCACTATGACTCAGTGTGTGTTGTCATTTGAATACACATTTTCATCCATCCTCTTCTGATCATGTTGATTTTAGGTGTTGATCTTTTCTCCAAAGACTCTGTTGAAAACACTAAAGAATCTCTTCTGGTTCATGACTCGTTAATCTCCAGTTAAAATCAATGGAAGCTGAGCAAGGGAAGGATTTGTATCATAGATTTGGTAACCTTACAGTACTTGGTTTGTAATTTTACTTCCAATTTAAGCCAGTATACGATTACATTGAAAAGTATATGTAAGATTATCTAATTTCACTGGGACCTTTCAAACTGAAATGCACAAAAAGGTGCCTTACTCATCCACCTCACATACCCTCACCTTTTGAGTGGAATGCAGTCGCTCTTTACCATTGCACAGCATCTTGAGTAGAGGAGAATATTATATCCAGTTGAAGCTACACGGGAAATTTAGGGCTAGATTCCTGGTAGAATTCCACTGAGGTCAAGAGAGCTGTACTAACTTACATCAGTTGAGAATGTGTTCCCACTACCCATATTAGATTTTGGACAGGACAGGACACTGGGACTAAGGCTTCACCACTGATGTACAGACACACACACACATACATGTGCAAACTACAGGATATTTAATGATCACATACATTATATAAATATGGTTAGGACTAAAACAAACAAAAATGGGTAGAGAAATTATCAAGAATGTCAGAGATTGTTTTTAAGATTGCAACAAAAAATGGAAATTTGGCAGAAAACTTTCTCAACAAATAAAGAGTGAAAAAGGGAGACATCCCAGAAAAGCCATGTCCTAGTGTTTTTAGCCCACTCACCTGGGATGGGGGCAGACCCAGGTTCAATTCCCTATTCTAATCAGGCAGAGCAGGGATTTGAAAAATGGACTCCCACATTCAACAGGATTGTCCGAACCACTAGACTACTGACTATTCTGGGGTGGTTCTCTTTTCCTCTCTTGTGTTTTTACATGGAAAAAAATGGAAAGGTTTCAGTTTTGTTCTGATAAAGAATGAAAACAAATTTTGAAACCTCAAATTTTTCACAAAATAAAATTCTTGTGTTCCAGCTAGCCCTAGTCAGGACTTCGGTTTTGTGTCTCATTGGGAAGGACAAACTTCCATCAATATGATATTCAAATACTATGCAGTGTTACTGGTTCAATACTGAGAGCAAAGCACTACTAAAGTAAATCACCACAACTACTTATTAAAGCATCTTTGGGGCTCTTCCGTTAATAATAATATAAATTGTTAGCCTGACCCTGCTAAGCCTGGGTGGTCTGACAAGATTGGTAGCCTGATGGCAGATATGATAACACAATTTTCCTCTCATGGACAATTTAAACATTTTCCTTGCTAACCTCCATCTGTTTGAGTAAGTCCAAAGTTTCTAATATTCATCTACCTCAAAAAATGTTTTAGATGTCAAGCCAATCAATGCGTATTGAGCAGAAAACTGTGGAA
The DNA here is from genome assembly GCF_025201925.1 of Gopherus flavomarginatus. Taxonomy (NCBI): domain Eukaryota; kingdom Metazoa; phylum Chordata; order Testudines; family Testudinidae; genus Gopherus; species Gopherus flavomarginatus. Next base: position 32,151,369 of record NC_066630.1, read on the forward strand.
ATTTTTTTAAATGAATCATCTTTTGTCAGCTTCTGTCCCCTTTCCCACCTCTTTAGAGAGACTTAGCCTCATGGTTTTCGGATGGGGTGAGGGGAGCGGAGGAAAATGTTTGTTTGTTTATATGTTTTTGTAAGTTCTGCTCACCACATTTGGACTTGAAAGCCAAATTGGAGCACTGGTTGCTTTTTCTTGTGCAAATGCATTATACCACAGTTGCCAGGAACTAATGATATGTGAAATGTTTCATCCCTGTAGGTTTTTCTGCTCAAACATTTTATAAATAAATAAATAATTAAAAACAATGGCGTGCACCATGTTCCAGACCTGAATTCCCGGAGAAGCTCAGGTCCTTAAACTGAATAATTTGCCTCAGCTTGCATATTGCAAAACCCATTCAGCAAAAGATTATGGGCCTTTAAGTGCCATCCAGGCCTGAAATATGACTCTAGGGCTTTGGGATGTCAGAATTGCTAGTGAATATTCTTTTCTGGCAGCACTAAAACTACCTTTATTTAGCAATCTTGGAGCAAGTGAAAGGGGCGGCAGAAAGAAACAATATGACAGAGAGGAGAGAATATAGCTTAGCAGAAAGAGAGGTGGAGTTTTCATGTGTGGCCACATGAATTCTTGATGGAATAAAATGCATTTGTAAATCAAAAAGCAGATGCAGATTTATATTCCCACTTAAATCTGCCAAAAGCAAATAAATGAACACTGAGAGTTCCTTTTAGTTCAGGGAACCATTTATAAGGGTGGGTGCAGGCACATACGTGGAGAGTCTCCTGGGGAATTAATGGCTGCTTCTGCACTTTACAGTAAAGAAGAAATAGACTAAACTGAAAATTATCACCCCCACATATAATACAGCCAGGACCCTGTATTCAGAAGTTACATTGTAGCATGAAAGCAAAAGGAGCTTTTGTCATCCAGTCACAAATTACATAGGCCTGGATTGTGGCTCCCAGCCAAAGCTCTGAGATGAGGCAGTTCTGAGACACTCATTCCAGTCAGAGCTCCTTCAGAATGTACCTGCTTAGCTACCCTTAAAAGAGATGGCAGTATCCATTCCCCACCAGACCAAACCTCTGCCTCCTTCCTGTTAGTCCAAGTTAAGGCCCCAACTAGGGTTGGTCCCATGGAGCCCTCGCATTCCCTGAGCGCAAGGACTTCTACTGTGTCCAGTTCCTGCTTGAAGAGTGAAAAGAGGGAAAGAGAAAACTTCTTACACCCTGAGCCATCACCGAGAAAGAACCAGCACTCCTATTATATACATAGGACCTTGCAATGCCTTTGGGCTTAGTCTTACAACTGTGGCACTCAGACTCTCAGTCCCTTCAACTGACTCTCCACCCTCTTTTCTCTTCTCTTCCCTCCATTTTGGCTGCAGTCAGCATTATCTGTAAATTATGTGGATTCTTTCCGGTTCCCATCAGGACAACTTACACTTATAACTATTTAGAAACGGATGAGATAGGAGGCGTTTGAGTTAAGATCCTGTGATGTTACAATTTACTCCTCAAATTCTAAATGGGGAAAATCCAGACTTTTCAATTTAAATAAATTGATATTCTTTCGACGTCCCTTGAGCATAAGTGAGAGTGGAATATGGTCTTAAACGTTTAGTACATTTCTCTCTCCATGTATGAAACACACACTGCATTTGAGTCAGGCTTCAAGGATTGTTGAACTGGGTCACTTGTACACCCTTTTAAGCATGCTGAACATCTTGCCCATGTATCCTTAATTAACATTAAGTTTAACGTTTTAGTAACATTGTTAGTATTAGTGATTATTCTATTGACTTTATTATTGACCTTAAGGGGCTGTGTTTGATTTTTGACACTGTGATTCAAGTGTAACAATCTGAAGGATAATAAATACATTTTGAAACCATTAAAAAAAAATCAGAAAATCTACTAGTTTGGGCTTAAATTATATATGAAATTTGTCACTACTGCACATAAAATACAGTAGACCCACATGTATACAATGACACATAAAATACAGTAGACCCACATGTATAAAATGTATACAATACAATATATATTTTCCATGTCCTTGGAAAGATTCTCTCTACTTGGAAGAACTTTCAGAGAGCACTCAGCAATTTTCAAGTAATTTTTCAAAATTAATCTCCATTTCCATGACTCAAAAGTTGAAAACTGTCCAGCCCACATGAAGAATGGTTGGTCTAAAACTAGTTCTGCTTATTTATAACTAAATATTAATTTAGGAATTTTAACTAGTTCTATTTATTAATCTATTTTAGGTCTTGGGCCAAGATTTTCAGCAGGTGCCCTTTGTGGACAACCAGCCTCTGAAGCATCAGGATCCTTATAAGTGTCTCAGGTTGGGCATCTAAAATGGAAGCATCCAGAATTACTAGTCACATCTGAAAATCTATGCCAACGAACCTATTATCAATTAAACATAGCTGCTTGATGGATAAAGTATATCAGCTATATGACAATACAAAGAAAAATATTTGATAGTTTGGAGAAAGGCAGTGAAGAAAAATCCTATACCCCATTAAAAATGAAGACGGATATAGGTAGACAGGAAGTGATTACCTCAGAATTTGCCAAAGACAACCAGATTTACACATCTATATTACAAACAGTGCCAATGAATTTTTAATGGCTACAAGTGCCCAGTCAACATGCACTGGTTCCAGAGGAAGCATAGCACCTGCTAAACTATCAGTACCATTTCCTGAATCATGCAGATTCTCCTTGCAGGTCTAATACTCTTATAACGTGCGAGATCTGATGGGAATTATCGCACAAGGCTACTACTAGGAATTACCAACCCTGACCAAGAATTAACTGCACAAATAGGAAAAGCTGAAACATACTTAGCTATCAAGGATTTCAAAGCAGAGAATGTCATATGGTTTTTCTCTAGTATGAAATTCATCTTCATGAGTGAAAACTGATAACTCATATGTGTATGAGCACAGAAAACATTAGATTAGTGGCGGAAGAATACTAAATTAGAAGATGTCGGATTTTCACTTTCAAGGTTTCCACATTGCCCTGGTTCTCAATTTCCTGTCCAATCTTTAAAATTGGTTTCTAAACTAAAATATCCACATCTTGAAGAAGATTTTTATGCCATTATTTCCTGACATTGATGCATCAAAGAAGTTAATAATTTAGAACAGGCACCAAAAGGAAGATATGTTTTAAGTTCTCCCAGTCTTTGGCAACAACTTAAGAGGATGGAGAAAGCTAATGTTATTTCACAATCTTAAACAGAGCAGAATCAAAATATGTGAGTTTACTGTGATGTCCATGTTAGACTAAGTCTTGAAGTTTTATGGATTTTGCAGGGGATTTTAGAAGTGAAATGTCAGTTTGTTATATATTTTTGTGCTGAAAATATGACAAAACCACTTTTCCCTTTCATAAAAGTTATAAATAAGTTGAATTTACAACATCGTGAGATAACTCACAGCACAGCCACATATGGTGAGATACTATGATACATAAGGAACACAGCTGATCACACCTACTTATAAGAAAATGAATGTTTTCTAGAACAAAGGAAATTTTCATACCCCTGACCTGTGGGGAAATAACTGATATAATCAGAAAAATCAAAACAGTAACTTAAATCTCTCTCTTACAAGGAGCCTGAAAAAAAAAATCAAAAGATTTCACTCAGCAGATAAAAAAAATCTGGTGACAGACATTTAGAGCCCAGTCTTATATATACTTACACATACAACCTTCCATTAAAGTAAATGAAACGGATTACTGTACATGAGTATGCTCAGATACATAATTGTTTGCAGGATCAGGCCTTTCACTTCCTAAATTCATAGATACTGAGGCCAGCCGGGATCGTTATGATCTAATCCAACCTCCTGCATAACACAGGCCATCAAATTTCATATGTAATATAATTAGGGTTCTTGAGTTTAACTGATAACAACAGGAACTATCCTATGGCGACTTTAAAAACGTGTCAGGCAAATTAACACATAGAAGTTATGCTCTGATGGGTGTTACAGAAACATCACCTGACTAAGCCAATTCATACCTAGAAGGTCCTGGATTTAAAACACCATTCATGACATTCTTCCTGCTCCTGCTCCGAGGAGGACTGTGCTATTCCTCTTGTCATCCATCTTAATATTCTTAAGCCTCTCTTCAGGTGATGGCCTAAGATATTTTTTGCTTTTTGTCTGAAATGTTTGTGATATGGTGCCTGAGGTTTCCACAGGCTTTCCAAGGACTGCAACTGATGGAGCGTTTTTATATTTCAACTAAGGCTGTCAATTAATCACAGTTAACTCAAAAAAAATAAACAAGATAAAAATATTAATCGTGATTAATCACTTGTTAAACAATAGAATACCAACTGAAATTTATAAAATATTTTGGATGTTTTTCTGCATTTTCAAATATATCAATTTCAATTACAACACAACGAAGTGTACACTGCTTACTTTTTATTATTTTGATTACAAATATTTGCACTGTACAAATAGCAAACAAAAGAAATAGTATTTTTCAATTCACCTCATACAAGTACTGTATGTGACAAAGTTCCTCCTCTATGTTGGTGTAGATTCCTGAGCTTATTGGCAGATTTTCACCTCAGAAATTCACCATGTGGGTCAGGGAACAGCCCAGCGACCTTCCCCCTAGTAGAAGCCACAGCCCAGGTCAATTCCTTCTGTGTCTGATCAGGAGTTGGGAGGTTTGGGGGGAACCCGGGCCCACCCTCTACTCCAGGTTCCAACCCAGGGCCCTGTGGACTGCAGCTGTCTAGAGTGCCTCCTGGAACAGCTGTGCAACAGCTACAACTCTCTGGGCTACTTCCCCAGAGCCTCCCTTCCAACACCTTCTTTATCCTCACCACAGGACCTTTCTCCTGGTATCTGATAATGCTTGTACTCTTCAATCCTCCAGCAATACACCTTTCCCACTTTCAGCTCCTAGTGTCTCTTGCTCCCAGCTCCTCGCATGCATACTACAAACTGAAGTGAGGTCCTTTTTAAACTCAGGTGCCCTGATTAGCCAGCCTGTCCTAACTGAGTCTAGCAGTTTCTTCTTAATTGGCTTCAGGTGTCCTAATTAGCCTGCCTGCCTTAATTGGTTCCAGCAAGTTCCTGTTTGTTCTGGAACTGCCTCTGTTACCTTACCCAGGGAAAAGGAATCTACTTAATCTAGAACTAATATATCTGCCTTCTAACACACTCCTATATCCATCTGGCCTGACCCTGTCACATGTAGTGAAATCTCTTCATCATGAAAATGCAACATAAAAATGTTTTCTGTTGTTATTACATAACTGCACTCAAAAACAAAACAGTGTAAAACTTTAGAGCCTACAAGTCCACTCAGTCCTACTTCTTGTTCAGCCAATTGCTAAGACAAACAAGTTTGTTTACATTTACAGGAGATACTGCTGCCTGCTTCTTATTTACAATGTCACCTAAAAGTGAGAACAAGCATTCACATGTCACTTTTGTAGCCGGCATTGCAAGGTATTTATGTGCCAGATATACAAAACATTCGTATGGCCCTTCATGCTTCAGCCACCATTCCAGAGGCTATGCTTCCATGCTGATGATGCTCATTAAAAAATAATGTGTTAATTCAATTTGTGACTGAACTCCTTGGGGAAGAACTATATGTCTTTAGCTTTGTTTTACCCACATTCTGCCATATAGTTCATGTTATAGCAGTCTCAGACGTTGACCCAGCACATGTTCGTTTTAAGAACACTTTCACAGTAGATTTGACAAAACACAAAGAAGATACCAATGTGAGATTTCTAAAAATAGCTACAGCACTCAACCCAATTTTTGAGAATCTAAAGTGCCTTCCAAAATCTGAGAGCAACAAGGTGTGGAGCATGCTTTCAGAGTCTTAAAAAAGCAATGCTCAGATGCGGAAACTACAGAACCGAAACCACCAAAAAAGCAAATCAACCTTCTGCTGGTGACATCTGACTCAGATGATGAAAATAAACATGCATCAGTCTGCTCTGCTCTGGATCGTTCTCAGGCACAATCAATCAGCAGCACGGACGCATGTCCTATGGAATAGTGGTTGAAGATGAAGAGACATATGAATCTTTAGCACATCTGGCACATAAATATCTTGTGATGCCGGCTACAACAGTGCCATGCAAATGCCTGTTTTCACTTTCAGGTGATGTAAACAAGAAGTGGGAAGCATTATCTCCTGCAAATTGTAACCAAATTTGTTTGTCTGAGTGATTGGCTGAAGTAGGACTGAGTGGATTTGTAGGCTCTAAAGTTTTACATTGTTTTATTTTTCAATGCAGGGTTTTTTTGTAAATTGTACATTTGTAAGTTCAACTTTCATGATAAAGCAATTGCACTACAGTACTTGTATGAGATGAATTGAAAAATACTCTCTGTTTTTTACAGTGCAAATATTTGTAATCAAAAATAAATATAAAGTGAGCACTGTACCCTTTGTATTCTCTGTTGTAATTGAAATCAATATATTTGAAAATGTAGAAAATGTCCAAACATAAATGGCATTCCATTATTGTTAAACAACGCTATTAATTTTTTAATCTCTTAACAGCCCTAATTTTAACCCTCACCAGTGGCGATAGCCTCCATTTTTGTGTTTTCTTCCATATTTATTTATTTGTTTGTTTGTTTGTTTTTAACCATGTGAAGCTCAGAAAAAATCTGCTGCTTAATTTTTCCTAAGACACTTCAACTATTGTTACTTTTTAAAGCACAGTTCCACTTGTGCTACTGGTAAAACTGGCTGCATTACTTTTTCCACTCAAAAAGTATTCCTCGGTCTTTATTAATTCATTCAAAGTAAAATGTCATGGAGATATAGATCAACAGATGAATATGCCACTTAACACAAAGATTTTGTCATAAAAACAATGACTAGCGAGAGACTCTGGATTGGCAAGGGTTTAAAAAAAATCTTTATTTTTTTTTCCAAAGTGATATTACAACAAACGAACATTTCAAAATGAAAAAGGAATATTCAAGAAAACCACAACTTGCATTGTTGGGGATGCATTATCAGAGACTCTCCTTAAAGGAACTAATAGCAGAAAAGTGATACAGCTCTGGGGCAAATCCCTCTTTCCTTCCAAGTCACAAGATTCAAAGATCTAGGCACATGATTAGGCATGGGCAAAACTGAGGTGTGAACTTAATCAAACTCACTCTCTGCAACGGTGAACTTTTCCCTTAGCACGAACCATCAGCTAAAACTGCCTCACCATCTGGTCACATGTTTGTGTAATACAGAGCAGAAGTCTTTATGATAAATATCCATTCTGAAAGTGCCTATGTTCTGGCCCAGACTTTAGGAACAACTATCATGGTTGGCAGGAGGGATCCATGTGAATTCTATTAGCACAAGATCACTGAATATTCATGAGCCTCAACTGAGCTTCATGAATTTGACTCAGACCCCAAGCCACCCTGTGTTTGGTTGGGTTTAGGGTTCTAGCCAAACATCTCCTACAGACCTGCACGTGACCTGATTTATTTAAATAGATGTCTTTAAAATGATCCAGTTACTGAGCCCTTATATATCAAATTACAGCTTTAAACTTTTTTTTTTATTTGCCCCAGTTATGAACTCCTGAAAAATGTGGTTTATGGTGGAATTGCTGAGACGCAGCTTCAATTAGACTATGGTGGTGCTGTCAGGTGCTGCTACCAATTACCTTAAATGTAAATGTTTTAAGAAAGGCACCACTTTTGTCAGGACCAAAATGATTTCCAGCTTCCAGTCTGTCGTTTTAGAAATGGGGGGAGCATAACTCAATTAAAGACAGAAACATTAAGCACATAGTAAAAACATCACATGTTCATGATTTATACATTTATATTGACCAATAGGATCAGTGAAGTATTTCCCCTAATCAATATTAAAAGACCACCACAGTGATTTAAATCTGTACGTGTCTTAAACATCCCAGTCAATAATTGCTTTCATTCATATGTAGGCTTGGCAGAACCGGATTTTGGAGTTGGTTTTTTTTTAATATATAATTTCAACAGATAATGATGATGATGATTAAACATTTTTTCCCAATTTTTATGAATTTAAATTTTCATAGTTGCAGGAATTATGGGGAGGGGAACGGCGTGTCAGAAGACAATTATTCAATGTCAGTAGACACTGAGATTCAAAAAATTTAATTTTTATAACCATTAAAACAAATAGCCAACCCATGTCAAAATATACAAAGTAAATATCCTTAAATCAAACTGATAAAGTCTCAAATGGCATTTTACCTCTTTTACCTCTCTGTAAATTTTGGTTATTATCTACGGAAATGTTTTCCTGTTGGTTTCTGTGTGTATGATGAAATCAATGTTTACTGATAAAAATCTAGTCCTTCCAAGTCTATTCATAAACATATGAATATCTGTGAGCCACTCATTTCCTGTTCTCCCCCAACAAATGAATTACTGCAGCAAAATGTTGCCTTCTTGCCTAGTCTTATCCCTAATTACATTCAAATGTACATTTTTATTAACAAAGAGTAAGGTTATGTCTACAATACAGCCTATGTCAGCAAAACTTATGTCACTCAGGAGTGAGAATAATTTTCAGAAGTATTGGAACATATTTTTACAACTTTTTTACATTCATTTGTTCTCACATAAATGCATAAGCATTTGCATGCTTAATTAGCATATGCATTTACAATAGTCACAAAACCCATACTAATATGAATTTTAAATTAACCTGCTAACTCCCCAATGTAAGAATTCATCTCCTTTGCTTGGAAATCTATATTAAATCACCTACATTTGCTCCACCTGTATTTGCTTCTGTACAGAGTTAGACAGGAAACATATAAGTTGAGCAGGCTACTTTCCTGTCGCCACACCTACATAGCTCCGATCATTGCTGATGAGTGATTTGAGCATTCAAGGAGATAAAAATATATATCCCCACTTTACACCTGAATCTTGAGAAGTGATCAGCATCTGCTATTCCCTTTGACGTTCACAGAAGGAATTCATTTCTTGTCTATCCTCGTAATGCAACTTTTGTATTACAGGGCCAGATGTTCACCAGGCCTGCCTTCCTGCTTACAGGTACAGTTTGTGCCTGTAAATTCTATACCTATATTTGAACTGTGGCTGTGAAAGCAGTGGTCATAAGTCAGTTATTGTGCATCATGGCACCAAATTTGTACCTGCAAGATGTGCCAAAACTCCAACGCCAAGGAAAATGTGGTGCCACACTATAAGTCTGCAAACTAGGATGTTGTGTCTTTTTACACTCTATAGTGATCAGCTGAACCATAGGGATCGGCAAAACCAAACTAATTACTCTTGGGAATGTTAGGGCAAGACTACACTACAGGGCTAAGTCAACCTAAGTTATGCAACTCCAGCTACATGAATAACATAGCTGGAGTCGACGTACCTTAAGTCAACTTACTGCAGTACCTATACCACGCTGGGTCAACGGGAGACACTCTCCCGTCAACTTACCTTATGCTTCTCATTCCGGTGGAGTACCAGAGTCAATGGGTGAGTGTTCAGCGGTCAATTCAGTGGGTCTTCACTAGACTTGCTAAATCGACCTCTGGTGGATTGATAGCCACAGCGTCAATCCACGGTAAGTGGAGACAAGCCCTTTCTTTTTGATACTTTATTAAAAATGAAGAACTTTGAACACAGATCTCAAAGATGTGTCCACAGTGTTGTCTTGGAGCTGTTGTCCCTTGCACAGCTCTGACACAGAGAGGCAGCCACAGTGGTTAGAATAAATGAGTAAAACTGGTGAAAGTTTTCAGGAGATCCAGCAACGAAGCTGAGGCTTAAGCAAAATGATCTAGAATCAAGTAATTAGCTGTTACTTAACGTTAGAAATTATTATGTGGTAGATTGTATTATACATCATGTTTCCCCTATACAGTCTGTCCCACCCTTCTGCCTGCATGGAATCACAGTGAAATCACTGAGGATTTGCAGATCAGACTGCGCATCTAGGACCTAGCATTTTTATTAATTAATTAATTCATTCTTTGAAATGAATAGTGTCTTTTAATTTATTTTTGGAAAAGACAGTGCCTTTTAATATTCCCTACTTTCCCCTTCTTTCATCCCCAAAGATCCTGTGCTGGTTCAGCTTTTTGTTCCAACCATTTCAGTCTATAACCCTCTAGGACTGGCCAAACAAGTTCATTTTCTTCCCCTTTTCCTCTGCATTGAATCTTACTATGGCTGCCTTTACTAGTCTGAGTAGTAATAGACTGAATCCAAAACCCCAACTCAGACCTCTATGAAGCTACTGCTGATAGTGGGACTATGAAGCACAGGGCAGCTGCTGACTTAAGGATGGATCAGACCAATTGTCCATCTATCCCAATATGCTGTTTTCTGACAGTGGCCACCAGCGCCAGATGCTTTACAGGGAATGAACAGAACAAGACAAATTCGAGTGATCTGTCCCCTGTCATCCAGTCTCAGCTTCTGGCAGTTGGAGGTTTGTGAATACCCAGAACCATCTTGGCTTATAGCTATTGATGGACCTATCTTCCAGGAATGTATCTAATTCTTTTTTCAATAAGGTTACGGTTTTGGCCTTCACAACATCCCCTGGCAATAAATTCCACAGGTTGACTGATTTACTTCCTATTGTTTGTTTTAAACCTGCTGCCTATTCACTTTATCATGTGACCCTATATTTCTTTTGTTACGTAAAAGGGTAAATAACACTTTCCATGTTCACTTTCTCCATACCATTCATGATTTTATAGACCTCTATCATATCCCCCTTAGTTGTTTCTTTTTTCAGCTGAATAGTCACAGTCTTTTTAATCTCTCCTTGTATGGAAGCTGTTCCCATGGGCAGCAGGTAATGGAGGCTGAGGGAGACTAAGCCCCCAGCTAATTCTCCCTGCCAGCGCCCACAGGGCTGGGCCATGATGAGGCTCAGAGGTCTTCTGGATGGTCTAGGCTCGGGGCTCCTCCGGACTGTTCTGGGCACCGGAAGGATGGCCCAGACTCAGGGCTGCACCTGGTCGGCCGAGGTTCATGGCTGCACTGGCAGGCGAGAGCGGGGGAGAGTTGGATGGGCAGAGTGGGGATGGGGTCTAGGTGCAAGGGGTGGAGTGGTGGACTAGACATGCTGCCCATGGCTGTTTCACACTGTCATTTTTGTTGCCTTTCTCTGCACCTTTTTTCAATTCTAATGTAACTGCTTTGAGATGGGGTAACCAGAACAGCACACAGTATTCAACATGTGAGTGTACCATGGATTTATAACTTGACATTATGATATTTTCTGTTTTATCATCTATCTCTTTCCTAATTATTCCTAACACTGTTAGTTTTTTGAGTGCCACAACACAGTGAGGGGATGTTTTCAGAGAACTATCCACAATAACTCCAAGACCTCTTTCTTGAACGGTAGCACCTAATTTAGACCCAATCATTTGTATATATAGTTGGGATTATTTTTCCAATGTGCATGACTATGCATTTATCAACACTGATTTTCATCTGCCATGAGTAGTGGTTTGTAGAATTGCCACTTTAAACTAATTTTTAATCTACTTTGGCAAACATCCTTATTTTCCCTTGATTTAGTTGACTCTGGGTCATGCACTGTAACTCTCAGATACATTAGCCTGAAAGCAAGGGTGGAAAGGATTGATAAATCACAAAAATGGATTTCACTATGGATAATTTACATAGGAAAAAAAGTGAGTTCCTTGTTTGTGTTGAGGAAAACACAAAGTGAGCACTTCATAAATCTTTCATACATTTGTATATGAATTAAACTCTTAAGTTCCACCTAATTTTACAGCTGTAAAATGAATACCATGTTAACATAATGGGAATTAACTCTTGTAACTGAAAGAAACAGACTAACTTATTCTTAAATTCAAAGTATACCTTAACTTAGCATTCCATTACTTGTGAATCAAAACAATTTTCTGCTCAAGAGCTATGCAGGAACCAATCAGACAAAACCAAGTTTGCGATGGAACCAAGAATATCCTCCAAAGAGCCTGCAAGTATATAGCTAAGTATGGCAATTGGAATATTCTTGCCCAAAATTCAAATGCAGAAGAAAAGTCTCTGTAACAGGTTACTGAAAGTTATGTTTGCTGCTTTTTAAACAACAAAACTCTCCTAGATCTCCGTCATGGTTTTGTTGCTCGTAAATTTGTGGATTTTTCCTCATTCTTTCGGTAAAAGCATAACAAATCTGCCAGATTTAGCAATGACTGAAAATGGCTGAAAAAAACAGCTTACCTGCATGGTTATACTACATAATTTGTGGGTCCTAATTGACCACTGTCAAACTCCTAGGGAATTGCTTGCCATGGACAGGAGTGAAAACAGGGTATAAAATGCTGTAATACCGTCAAGAGAGCATTTTGCATTCATATTGTACAGAGGTAAATGCCTAGAGGTTGAGAATCAGGTTCTGACATGTTAACTAAAAGGAGACAAAGGGTTGAATTAACTCCTCTCTGCATAGATAGTTCAAAACACAACAGGGAAAAGAATAACTTTTTGCTTTCTAGAGCCAGTGACTGAGAACTCCTCCTGAGTGGAAGTTCAGAGGAGGGAAGGATGGGAATGGAGAGTAGCACTTGCCTAGTCCCAGTCATAGGGATCAGCCAGAGAACCAGTTTTACTCATTAGTGAAAGGAATGGAAAGCTAGAGTAAGAAAAGGGAGACAAGGTCTAAAGCTGGAAGGGAGAAGGTTAGGATTTGAAGGAAGAAGAACTCAGAAAACAGATAAAGTGTGGACAGATCATTCTGGGCCAAAGGGTAATCTTAGCTGAACCAAACTACAGAACTACTTGAGTTGCGCCTAGTGACAATGCACGTGACTACGTGGTGGGAACTCTTTCTTTTATTTGGGCCCTAATCCTGCACAGACTCAGGCACGTGCTTATCTGTATGCACTCTAAGGGAAATCCTATTGACTTCAACAGAGTTACTTTCATGAGCAAATGTTTTCAAGACTGGGGTCTTGACGTGCTTGCTTGCTTGGTCATTTATTTACACTCCACCAATGATGAGGTTGGGACCTGAGAGGTTTTGGAAGTATAATTAAAATTCTTAATAGTCAAAGGGTGTGCTGTGTTGTTTTCAATAGCAGGAATTACTGTGGAAATATCAAAGATGCATAACAATCATATCACAGTGATGAGCAGGCTTGGAAAGAAATATGTGCAATAAGTTTATAGAGAATATAATGTGAGCATATATACACTATCAACACCTGAAATTAGAGAAAATAGGAAAATTCTTTACAAATAAAACTACTTGGAAGTAAAAAATAATAATAATACACATTTATAACAAGTGCTTAATCTGGAAATAGGTTTTCCTGGAAATTCTATAGTGTTATCTTTCTTCCATGTCACCATTTTAATATCTCTTACTGTTTTTTCTAAAAACATTTATCAGAAGTAGTACAGGGCTGTTAAGGAGATAAATCAAGTTTGCACAGACAGGTAACGTGTTGAACTGCAAGACATGACAGGGCATGTTTTATGGGGCAATTAATACTTGTCTTAGGTGCTGTGAGGTAGGAAGCCCTATGAAACACACCCTGGTGTGTCCCAGCGCTGTTGAAGAACAATTTGGGTTCTTAAAAGTAATTTGGGAATTAGTTGATTCTGTTTTTCATTGTCACTGACTAAGTAACTGTATTTTCACTGGAAAGGCTAGGTCAGAATGAAAGGACAAGAGGAAACAAAAAAGTATGTTAGAGAGGAGACTGGCACCACTCTTTTAACTAAGTATTTATTTTAGCATTTAGTGGTCATTAATGTTGTTTTCAAGTGTTCCGCTTGTTGGATATGCCCCACTGGTCTCCAGCCTTTCTGTTTTGAATCTTATTCAATAGTCCGCTCACTCAACTACCATTGTCAACAGTACTTCTCTCATAGTGGGAACATTTCCCAAGGGTATGTGCTTCGTCATTTATGTAAATGAGGTGCTGAGGATGAAGTTGATGATGGTAACCCCTGGTTTATTAGATGTGACAGTTCTGTTAAGGTTGCTGTACATATTGGTGGGCTAGTGCTTAGAGGCTGAGCTGTACAAATAATTGAATTCTGGTTTTCTGGCATGTCTGAAAAATTGAAAAAAATGTTTCATTTCAGGTCAACCTGAAACGAAATGTGATCAACATGTTCAGCAAATCAAAACGTTGGGGGAAAAAAAGCCCAAACCCACAACTGTTTCATGTAGAACAAAAAAGGTGTTTCAAATTTAAAAAAAAAATCAAAACATTTTATTTAGATGTAGAAACCTTTTGATTTTTTCTGAACATTTAAAAAAAAATTAATGAAAACTATTCCTCAGAATCAACACGAATTTGAAAAATGTTTCAGTCACCCAGCATCTGTATTATTCATCAAAAAAAGTGTTGGCTGAAAAATTTTGCCCAGCTCTACACTGAGAGGCAGCTGCAATTCGGAGTGGAGTGGTCCTAAGGTCTCAGAGGGGCCTTTCACTCGACCCATGAAAACCTGCCACGCTTTGACTGATGTATAAGTCACTGAAAATCACACTGTGCACAAGCATAGAACTTTTACAACTATTTGAGTTTCTGGCCATGAACAAAATGTCTGTTGCTGACATCACTCCCACCACTATATCCTTTGACCTAAGTAACGGCTAAGCTGGTGACAACCTGAAATTGCCACTACTGGTCTGCTTATTATACCTATGATTTGTGCACACAGCTAGCATATGCAAGACATGTTCATATCACTATCACCCTGTATTTCCTTACCCAGTTTTGTATTTACAATGTAAGCTCTTTAGGACATGAACCATGTTTTCCTATATATTTGAGCAAGGACTAATATAATGGGATGCTGACTTGCTTTGTGTCTCTACCGAAATACAAATCATAATAGTAGGGGAAAGAGCACTGGCCTGGAAGCCAAGAAAGCACAAGTTAGATTCCCACTAAATGTCCTTAATAATTCTCAGCCGTTCCCAGCCCTTACTGCTGAGCAAATTGCCAAGCTCTAGAAGGAATGCAAAAATCATTCCCTCCAGTTTACAGGCTGACAACCACAGAGATTGGACAAGGTCACTTCTGACAGAGCTGTAACTAGAACTCACGTCTCTAATACAGTAGAACCAAATCACACCACTTAGGGCAGGTCTACATGAACAGCAGAATGCAGAGTGCAGACACTGCACGCCCAGCTATAAACAGCAGCACAGGCAGCAAGGCTAGTAGGGTATAGACACGCCAGAACCCTAGGCTATCTACCCTACCTGGTTCCCTATGTGCCCAAGCAGTGCCTACCATGTCTATATTCCTATTTTTGGCAGGGTAGTGTCCTGCTGCCTCCCACTGCCAGAACCTTTCCCCACAGCAGTGAAAGACTCTGGCAACAGGGAAAAGCTTTGGCAGGGGAGAACAAGGCAGCAGGGAAACTTCATTGCAAAACAAAAAACATCTAGGGGTCCCAGCTCTCTGTCCTCTCTCTAACATTATACAGACAAGACTCTTCTCCCCTAGCCAAGAATCCTAATTCGCAGCTTTCTACTGCTGTCTAGCAAACAGATGCAGTATGATTAAATTTCTTGTTTTCTTTTTTTCTTTAAAGTGGAGGCTACTTCTCCTGCTAAACAGTTCCATACATTACTGACAAGGAACCCACTGGAATAAACCCCCAAATATTCTCCCCACCAAGTAGCTCTCTGCCACTAACCAACAGAGTGACTGCATAGATGCTGTCAAAGATCACTCATTGTGTCTTAATGCAGAAATCCTTACTCCCATGTAACCAGAGGTCAGATTTGGACCCTTAGACTCTGAAAACGATACTGCCAACATGAGAAATTTTGTGTATATGACATACTGAGCCAGAAAAACATTCATCACTTTCCATAAAGAAAGTGTATTTGCATTTTGGGTGCATCCTAGATTGTCTGACATTAGCAAACACCTTGGAAAATCCTTCGAATTCCTAGCAGCTATATTCAGACTGCAGGGGTGGAAAGAATATTTAAATCTTTTATGAATTCCCCCTCTCACCCGCTGTCATTTAAACAACAATAAATGTAATAAAGTACACTAATTTACAGCACAGCCTTTTTATTACATTATCATCAGATGGCAAGTATTTAAAGATTTATAGACAAATGTTGCTAGGAAGGTAATTATATTGTGATTTAATGTACAGTTGTTGTAAAACAAAGTGTAGCAGTTTTATATTGAAGATGTTCTAATAATAGATGGACTCCACACAATAAAAGGCTTTATGAAAACTTTCATTTCCTATTCTTAAAGCTTCCGAAAAGCACAATAACTTCAGTACTGTGCAATCCACCCTCAGAGATCTCAGATGCAGTGAAGTAGAAAGATACTTCCGAATTGTTTTGGTCATGCATTACAATGAGCAAATTGAAATGAGTAGTAGAGAGCAATGCAAGGAAGTAAATTCAAAATAAATTGCATTATTCCTGGTAACTCTAATAAAAATCTAACTTGAAAACCCTGCATTATAAAAGAGCTGTAATGGATGTTCTCTTTGCATAAGACACTTTGAGCCAGAGCCTCAGCTGGTATAAATCAGCACAGGTCTATTGAGCACATTATTTACATTGACTTCAATGGAACTACACCAATTTACACCAACTGATGATCTGGTCCTTTGTGGCTATAGTTTTACTCCTCATGGGCTAACTTTAACAGGATAATGTCAGTACAGCCAGTCAAAAAATGCCAGTTGTTTTCTGTGGGGAAATCTAATTATTATTTTGTTTCAATTTCCTGCAAAAATTTTGGGTTTTTGACCAAAAAAAGAGAAAAAAAAATTTTCAGTTTTCAAAAACTAAAATTTTTTTAACTGAAAAGTGAATTGCTTTTTCTTTGTTCTTTTTTTTTTAAAAGAAGAAATAACAAAAAAATGTTTTGTTTGGTTTCTTATTTTTAAATGAAAAAAAACCAGAAATGTTTTGACTGCAAATTCATTTTCCATCTAAAAACTGTTTTGATGGGAAAATGTTGAGCATCTTTAAGTACCAATCATACCCTGTGTCTCACTGATGTTAAATATATGGAATCCCCACTAATCGACAGTTTTCAGAGGGAGTTGGTGTTTGAATGGAAATTGTTTAGGGTAACCAGCATGGTAACATCTTGTTCCCTTTGGTGAGTGCAATTTCTTGGCTAGCCATGAAAGTCTCCTACAGTGTGCATGAATATGAATGCACTTATGTCAGGAGCAAGAGAACATAAACAAGGGTGCGGAGATAAAGGATCTGAATGCAAAAAAAGCATTGTTTTGTTTCTCTCTCTTTGCCTGTTCATTACTCACCTTGACATACTGTGGACCTCTCTGTATATTTATATTTAGATTTCAACATTTCTCCCCTTTAAGCAACATTTAGGATCCACCAGGTTTACAATCTGAAACAACAGAGAGATGCAAAATAATTTGTTGGGATTGTTTTTTAGTCATTAAGTAGTTTGTTTTAGTCATTTGTTTTAAACTGTAAAATTGTTTTCTTACCGTGTATTCTACTAGTATGGGAATTAGAAGACTCTATTCCTGCCCTTCTAAAATGTGGCTTTAAAGAAAAATTATTGAAATTTCCTGCTGAAATTGCTGGTGAAAGGAGCTTATGGGTTTTTTAATGGGGATTGGTGAGCTTCTTAGCAAATTGTTGCCAATATATACACTTCTGATACCTTTCAAACTGAAAAGTGAATGCAATTGCAAACTCCTTACTAGCATACATGCTTCAAGAGTAGTTCCAGAGTGAGATGCTTACTAGATTAATTTGCCACAGGTAAGAGTCCTGCAAGTGCTACTACAAAATGAGTTTGTGAGAGGGTAGGAGTACAACAAAATAAATGAAGCACACGATTCCTGCATTGTTGTCTTGGTCCAGTAAGATTTGGGGGAAGCTTTTATTTATTTATTCCCAATAGGGCACGGGACCAGTTTTCCAAGAGCTCAGTACGTTGCAGCTCCCACTGTGACACTTATGGCCAGATTTTCAAGCGAGCGCAATCCCAATCTGGTCACTTATTTCAATGCCTAAATATCAGCTGAGCAGTTTGAACATCTCACCTACCAGTCCAATTGTACAGTCCTCCCACAGTCACAATACTCTATGAGGCTCAGGGGAGTCTGTGACTGGCTATGGACTGTAGAATCCAGCTCTGAGAAATAACATCACAATTGCTAGTCAATGACACTGCCAGGTGTATTCCATGCACTACAGATGCGTAATTCAGTAATGTTCCTTATAGCTACCTCCATTCAACCACTTAGGGTCCCATCATGTGATCACAGGATTCAATGTAAGTTTTGCGTGAGTGAGATCTGTAGAATTAGGCCCTTAGTTGAAATTACATGGAAGTTTTAAACAAATAATCAGTTGAATATCAGCTCCTAGTGTGACTAATGCAATCCTGGCTGTATGAACAGGGGAATCTTGAGTAGGAGCAGAGAGGTTATTTTACCTCTGTATTTGACACTGAGGCAACTGCTGCTGGCATCCTGTGTCCAGTTCTGGTACTCACACTTCAAGGATACTGATAAATTGGAGAAGGTTCAGAGAAGAACTAAGAGAATGATTCAAGGATTAGAAAACATGCCTTATAGCAATAGACTCAAGGACCTCAATTTGGGATGACTTAATTACAGTGTATAAATACTACTTGGGGAACAAATATTCAATAATGACCTCTTCAATCTAGAAAAGAAAGGTATAACATGATGCAATGGCTGGAAGTTAAAGCTAGACACATTTTTAACAGTAAGAGAAAAAAATTATTGGCACAATTTACTGATGGATTATCCATCATTGACAATTTTAAAATCAAGATGGGATTTTTTTTCCCTAAAAGGTCTGCTCTAGGAATTATTTTGAGGAAGTTCTATGGCTTGTGTTACATAGGAGGTCAGACTAGATGATTACGATGGTCCCTTCTGGCCCTGGAATCTATAAACATATAAAGGGATAAATCCTCAATGAAAGGTGAAACATGACTGATAAATCCATTTCAATGGTCAACTCCCTCTAAATTCAAGTACTGACATCTTTTGCAACAGCCCATTGAAAAAGAGGGACAATGTGCTAATGTGCACCCGTTGTTCTTGTCTGTTTCCAGTTAATGTCTACATATATTTCGACACATTTTCTTTATAAAGTTTACCAACATATTATTATGTTGTTTATTATTTGTATTACAGTAGCACCTATAGGACTCAACTGAGATTGGCCCTATTGTGCTAGGCACTGTGCACACACATAGTATGAGTCAATGTGTACACTAAATAATTAATAAACTAATAAAAAGCCAAAGAAAAGGGAAAGGAAAGACTATTATCCCCATTTTACAGATCAAGAACTGAGGTATAAAGAAGTTAAACGACTTATATGAGGTGACATAGGAACACTGCAGTAGAGCTGGGAACTGAAACCAGTTTCTGAGTGACAGTCCAGTGCCTAAACCACAAGACTGACCATTCTGGTATTAATAAGAGAGCTTCTAATAAGGCCTGCTTCTACCCCCAGTAAAATCAATTAGACTTTGGCTACTGACTTCAAGAGAAGCAAGATTGGTACCATACAAATTGAAGTTAAACCTGTCTGGACAGCTATAGGCAGCGCTGCCGCCACTTCCCATCTTGAAGTAATGATAAAAACCAGTAAATATATGGCTTCCATCATCAGCAGCCCCACTATAAAAATTGTTCCAGCACCTCAGGCTGTCGGACTGGTTACAAAGCAGCTTACTACTACTATGCTGAACACCCTACAACTACAGAATCCAGAGGTGACCACCTCTTCGGTTGTAGTGTTCTTTTCTCAAGTTTATCTTCATTCCCTAGCCAACTACTTCTTTACACTCCTACATCCACAGGATTTCTGTACAGTGACCTCTACTGGCATTAGCAAGGTTACAAAGATGTTGCAAGTTTCCAGATATAGGTATTCATCTTCATTAATCTGCCAGCACTGCCCACTAATCACAGTCACATTAAATAGATGTCAAGTAATATCAATTTATTTGATTTCTGAGGTCCAATTAAAACATAAAATGTAGCCATAACAATTATAGTACTTTTTAATAAGAACTTAGCAGCTACACTCTTCCTGCATCCTATTAAGCATCTTTTACACCTATTAAGATGACACAGTGTGCTCTAAGGAGGTCAAAAACTTATAAAGGAAAGTGTCCAAAAGTCCAAGAATAGTGAAAATGTTGTTGGCATTTGACATAATTTATACCACTAAAGAGCTAGGGAACAGGAAAAGGTTGATGTAGTAATAACATTAGCAGGAACTATAGTCCATGCAAGCCACTGTTAAATAAAGTGCCAATCAATAGCTCTTTTATTAGTAGGTACAATCAATGTACAGCAGACAGACCTAGCCAATTAAGCTTATCGACTGACCGAAGAGTAGCAGGAAACATTCTTTCCTCGGTTTTGTTTTCCTTTCTGTAAGTGAGAAATGAGTTCCAGTTTTTATCACTGGATTCCCACCAAGCCATCTACAGGAGTTCCTGTAGAAAGGAAACGCTGACAGAAAGCAGGCTTGAGCTATCTTGCTATCCTTTAACCCAAGGTCAACAGAGAGAGCCAATACAGTCAAGGGTCATTCACAAAGTAACATTATTTATTTATTTCTTCCCCTCCCCCACTCACCGCCCCCAAGACTGTATGAAGCAAAATGTTGTTCTTCTAGACAAAGGGAAGAAAGCACAATCCCGCAGGAAGGCTTAACCATTAACAATCCTTTAAGACCTTAGGAAATGAAGCCTATTTGTTTCTAATTCATGTATGCACTGTACAAACAATCAATTTCCCAGTGAGGGAACTTGAATATCTTTCTTGTGGGGGGAGAGGGAAAAAAGGCAGCTCCCGTAAAGATTATACAAAATTTCAATTTTCACAGTGTAAATGTTGCTGCAGTAAGTGGGACTTTAATAATTTCACACCTCCAAAATGTTGTTGTGTTGTCTTTGTTCGTTTGTTTTTCTCCGCACATTAGACTACAGACATGTGGATAGCTCAGTCTGAAGCCTCATTTCAGACAGTTTCCCCAGTTATAGCCAACTCCAAAAATATTTTAACAATCTGAATAATTTGCCTAGATGTCAGTTTGACAAGCCCTGGCTTTGTGTTGACTTCTTGTATTTTATGCTGTTTGCTCATTGCTTTATTTTCCTTCCAGGTGAAAATTTACCTAGAAGCCTAAGAAGAACAAAGTCCAGCAACTTCACATCTTATCTGAATCTGTTAGGGCTCCTCATTCCTTAATACAGTTCAAACTGCATCTTCTGCCTGCTCCAATTGCAACTCCATTTTGTATGCTATGATCTTAGTTCTAGCACCTTGAGCTCTGGTCAAATTCTTTATAGGTCACGTTTGCGCAACTTGTTTTAATCTATTTGATCAAAACCAGCCTGAAATACTTCCTTAATTATTCAAAGTTTTGCTTGCGAGTACAAATGCTTGAGAGGCAGATTCCAGCAGGCCAGCAGTCACACAGCTGTGTTAGAGCAGTATTGCAAGCAGCACAGTATAGAATAGCAGGAAAATACAGAACTGACACAGTTTCAGTCCTTCAGGAGTCTTAAGATAAGAGATTTAAAAACAAGAACACTGGACAATGTTGAGGCCTTTTGTAATCAAACTGCTACAGAAGCCCAAAGATTAACTGTTTGATTTTCAGAGGTGTGGATCACCCAGCCCTCCAGCCCAGATCCATAGGAGCTTAGAGCACTCAGCACCTCTTCAAATCACACCCTAAACCCACATTCATGGGGAGAAGAGACTTAATATAGGCTAGAAAGGATATTTCAGTTATTTGGGGGGTAACAACCCCTGAAATCTGTCTGTTGTAGAGCTTTTAAAAAAAATTTAAAAAATTCTATGGCTATTTCAGATACAGATGTTTTTTTCTCGTGACACGATCCTATACAATCCAAATGTGGTGAGTTAGGGCTCAAATGCTCTGCTCTCCTGCAGAAGAAACTAGTGGGAGAGGAAACAGAGCTCCTCACTCAGTGACTGGTTTGAGAACCAAACACACGCAGCTCCCACAGAGAGGGTTTATAGTCACAATTCACCGCTGTGTTTCTCCAGAGTGATTAACTTCATTGAGATCAATAGAAGTTACACCAGTATAGAGCTGGAGTAGCACAATGGTGAATCAAGCCCATCGTGTGCAGAGGTACGTGCTTGGAATTCTAGAAATCTGTGGGGAAATCAGTTCCCAGCTCTATCCTGTAGTATCCATGCAGTGTTCTTGCTTCCTCAGTATTGCTCCCTGACCCCCTCCCTCATCTCCATCCTGGAAGGTATCTAATTAGTGTATGGGTCAAACAGACCCATATCAAGACCCTATTCTCACTGGTCCTTCCTTCATAGTTAATCACTGTCCCCAAGGGAGGGGACGAGAGAGCAGCAAAAACCTTTTTGTGGATTTCCACTTGGAAATCTGTCTCTTTGCAAGGGAAGCATCACACATCCAAAAGTGAATCAAGAGCTTCCCCGTCCCCATGTCCAACATGTCCTCAGCTAGAACCTAATAAACCTGTGCGTGTGCTGGGGTCCTCCTTCATTCAAAAGATTTGACGCACTGTTTACACGAAGGTGTTTCCATAACTTTAGGAGGAGGAGTAGCTTGCTGTAGAACCCCCTTTGTTTTCAGGCCCTCTGCATTTTTTTTTGTTTTTGTTTTTTGGTACCGTTACATTCTTCTCTTCACTGAGCAGCAGAGGGAAGCATTTGGTTTTTAAAAAAGGATTTTATTTTCTGACTTCAATTTTTCATGTGTCGTTTGGATCTGGCACAATATCATTCTCCAGTGCAGAAGAGACATTGTGTTAAGCTTAATTATCAAAGGCTGAAACCCAGCAAGCAATCAATCATTTAGTGACATGTTCATGTTTTCGCTGATTTGAAAAAATATTTTTTTGTGGCCACTAGAAAAAGAAAAACTGTCAGAAACAAAAACTGAATCACTTTCCTAGACTATGGGGAGATGAGTGAAGAATGTTCACTTGTTTCTTATGAAACTAAATCCAACTCCTTTTGGCATGTGAGACTGGAAGTCATGTACGACGTCTTTCATTGTAAACAATCTTTCTGCCGAGGTTCGCGTTATAATTAAGGCTGATTTAAACAATTACAAAACTGTCATTTCTAAACTGCTTTCTTTAAGAGTCAAGGGTTTTTCTTTTTCTTTTTTTCTTACTGCCAGATAAATGTTCTGTCAGCTGCACTCCTGTGGAACATTGCCATCCAGTGGTGAGTTGGGGTCAATAATGGGGTGAATTCCCCTTATAGAGTCAAGGAAATTGATCTCATATAAGCTTTTCTACTGAAAAAGAAGAGCTCCAGTAGTCAGACAGATAATGACATGAATGTACCTTGAATCATAAATACACACTATTATTTTTTTATCATTCAGAGAATAGCAAACTTCAAAAAAAAAAAAAAAAAAAAAAGGAGCCCATGAAGTTGTTACCATATGACTTGGGGTTATAGAATAGTTATTTTGCCTGTTAAATTCTCATTACAGTGATCACTTTTTATTTCTGGTGGTTTACTAGTGAAGCCTAGATGTGTTTTTTAGTTCAGGACATGCTGAAACATAACCCACTTGTATCCACTGATTAGCAAATATACCATACTTGGCTTCTCTTTCTTCAGTGATACAAGATGATACATCCCATGTGTTTGGATAGTATAGTATTTCAACTGATCATCTACAGTAAACCACAACAGTTAACAATTAACTTTGTTTTCATTGGAAAATAAGGCTCTTTCTAAGATCATATTGTGTCATCACCAAGCATAAAGGAAACGGATATCACCATATTATGTCTCCATGCACTCTGTAGACGTACATATGAATTTCCTTAGTGATATCTCCATTAATCTACACAACAGAGCACGGAGCCTATTTTCAAGAAAATGTTCATGTAACTTCCTTGAAAATGTACTTGACTTTCACACACAGATTCTTGCTCATGTTTAATAAAATAGTGATGGGGGGGTTAATAATTGCTTTAATTTTAGCTACACCACATTGTTTATGAGTACAGTAAATATTGCAATAGAATTACAAGGATGATAGGATTACTTCAGAACACAGAGTCAGTTGTAAGGCTGGCAGGAAAACAAGAATTCTGTTTCACAAAATATTTCAAGGTTTCAAAGTTTGCTTTCATTCCACAGTGGAACAAAACCAAGTCATGATTCAGATCATGGACTTGAACATGGCTTTCCCATATCCCAGGTAAGTGCCCTGCCCACCGGACTCTTGGTTACTACAGAATGGGTGGGCCTCTCTCTCTCTCCTTCCCTTTCTCCAGAAATTCCATCCTGGAGCTGGCACATCTTCCTGTGAAACAGACACATCTGCTTTCAACAAATCTGCATTTTCCAATGAAAAACAAAATTAGTCAAAAAATTCCCAACTGCCTCTAGTCCAAGATATTTACATTCAGTCTTGGAAAGCATGGGCTAAATTATGATTTGAGTTTCCATTTGATTTTAATAGGGTTTCACCAGATTTACATCCATGTACCTGAGATTGGATTCTTGTTCATTATTTCTTATGCTATTATTATACTAAATTATCCAATGGATGATTAGCATGGCTGGCACTTTAGGCCCTTATTCAGGCACATGCTTAAATCCATCCCAATTCAGGACAGCCCTTAAGTATGTCTGACTGATGTCATATTGACTGCAACGGGACTTAAGTATGTGCTTAAATTCTGCCCCAAATAGAGATGTTTTCCTGACTTAGGACTATAGTGTAGCAAAACACAAGCTATCCATTTTTAGTTCCGAGGGGCCTCTATTCTACTTGCATTGAAGTCAACAGAAAATTATCTACTTTATTGATTCAAGATTGGGCCCTAATGTGATTTTTAGTATTATTTTTGGCTTTTACACACACACACACACACACACACGCCCCGACTACCATCCCTGGTGTATCCTGGTGTATCCTTCCAAAGTGAATAGGAGGAGGGGGCTGCTGCAGTTCCTACTGCTAGCAAACTCTGTGGTTTCTTTTATGGGCTAAATGAAAGGAATCTACAAAATGATCATTACGGGTTTGTATGAAATGACTAGGTATGGAATGCAGTAAATCCCCAAACAAGCTTTAACTATAGCTTGTAAGACATAATAATCAGGTAAAACTGCAGACTCTCCTTTTATAAGATGCAGTGAAACCTAATATTTTATCGGAAACCTTGATTTATGTTTAATAGCTCTGCTACCTACTAAAAAAGATCTTGTATTAGCAAATGGGTACAGATCCAGTCCATTAGCTTAGGACAACTGAAAAACTCAAGGGTTTTGTGAACTAATGCAATAAAATATCATTAAACACTGTAGCATGACAAGACAGACAGAAGGTTTGAGTTGAAAGTCAGGAGAAGTGTTTGAAATGAAGTAAAATGTACAATAGATATGTTTAGGTACATCTGGCTTACATTTGCACTAGGTCGTCAGAGGACCTTAGTGTCTGTGATGTAAATGAATAACAGAGCCCTCAACAATTTAACTGTCATCAGTATAAATGCTTTAACTGGCACAGTAAAGCAAAGTTCTGGGCCTCTTTCTAAATCTCCATAAGCTCCTGGTCTGAATTATAAACAGGGGCTGTATTACCTGAAGATGAAAGCAGCCAGGTCAATTCACTTAAAACCAAAGAATTACCACTGCTAAGCAATGATGATTAGCAATTGTGTTGGGGCTTTTTTATATATCTATTAAACAGACAGATCCATATTCTAGAAGACAAGAAGAGACCAACATCTGAATGGTTGGTCACTTGAAATCTAATGTTTATACAAAGGGGAATGTGCAAGGCACTTCACCATCTTTGGTTTGTTTAGTCAAACATTCTTTGTCCCTTTCAGACAAGATGGTTTCACCTTTATCCTTCGGAACTAGATCAACGGCAGGTCACATTGCCCATTATGGTCTCATCTGCCATGCCAGGATGTTAGGGTGGAAACACTCTGGCAAGAGGAATGGATCTGTTATTATCCCCAACCAGTCCCTCATCACCAGCCCCACAATTTGTCTTGTTTTGACCAGCTCCGTCGTCAGTGGTCCCTGTTGAACAGGTTCTGGACTGGGCAAGGTCTCTGTGCAGCCAACCAATATCGCTGGGGCCTTAGTGGCAGCCCCTTGTGCAGCTGCAGCGTGACACAGATGATGACGCACATTGTTGAGGAATGTCTGCTGACTAGGTTCAGCGGAGGCCTAGAAGAACTGCATCACGCCACTGAAGATGCCATCGCTTGGCTAGACAACTATGCACACTCAAAAAAAAATGGCAGGGGATGGTGCCCAAAGCAGAGATATCATTCTGCATAAAATAGAGTGGGAAGCAAGGGCACTGTATAAGCTGTATTAAATCCACTATTTGCAAAAAGTTTACCTTTGAGGAAGCATAATCTAGATAGGGCACTTGGTTGGCCTCTGCCACTGACCTGCTGTATGACCTTGGGCAAATCACTTCACCTCTCTGTACTTCCATTTTTTCCTCCCATCTCTTGTCTGTCTTATCCATTGAGATTGTATGTTATTTGGGGTAGGGACTGTTTCTACCTGTGTATTTATACAGGGCCAAGCACAGTGGGGCCCTGATGTCAGTTGGGGTTTCTACAAATCACTGGAAACATTTTTATTTATTGCATGTATTAATCATAGTCCAGTCACCTGTTTCTTATATTTGTCATTAATGTTAAGGTCAATATTTGCATACAGTAATCTTATATTCAGGGGTGTTGGAACAATTTGTATAGTGGGAGTGCTGAGAGTCATTGAACCAAACTGTGAACCCTGGATATGATGGAAATCACTTCAAGCCAAGGGGTGCGGCAGCACCCTCAGCACCCCTAGTTCCAGCTCCTATGCTTACATTTCCTACAGACTGGAAGAGACTGATTCTAGTACTCCTAATGCAGACAGAAAACAAATGGCTATTACTGTTTGAAAATGTATGTGTTTTGAAGTAACTGAACCTAGTTTGGTTGAATAAGTAAAGGCATTTAAACTTCAGGAAGATGCAAAAGCAGACTGACGACAGTTAGCAGTGCTATCTTTTTTCCTCTGACGTGGCCAAGTTAGCATATCAACACCAAAACCTAAAGACCTTCTGGGCTCAAGATGAAATTGTTTTTCCTCAACAATTGCATAGGGTGTTCTCTTTTATAATAAATTCCAAACAAATTAATGGATTCCAACATGCATCATCAAATTTATATTTCCTCCTCCACAGAGTCCTACCCCTGCAAGTAATACTTAAAATTCGTCATGAAGCTTTCAAAACAATTTATGCAAACAAACATCAAGCGAAGCTATTTGTATTGGCAGCACATTTCACTTAACAACCTACAACAAGGAACAGATGGTCTGAGCTCTGGAATCAGCTACAAAGAAAACAGTAGGAGCAAGTCCATCAGAAACACTTTTTTCCCCCAATTTTGTGAAGATTACAGACTTGTTCTTGTTTATTTCTTTGATTAGGCTGTTATTTTATGTACTCATGAATCCTTCCCTTGCATATCATGGAACAATTCCACCAGAAGCACATTCCCCAACTGTGTACAGTTTACAGAAGTGCTGCTTTATGAACTGAGCTATCTTTCACTGATCCGGCATTCTGTAAAGTGGCAGGGAAGGAAGCAAAACGACATGCAGATGTTGTACCAGGGATTGACACATTTTTTTGAGGCACACACTTGACAATCCATAGTTGCCTTTATCCCCCTGCCCATCCCTTGGTTTTGCATGTTTAAATATTCATACAGTTGCAGCCATTATGCATCACTTACAGCAATTAATGGCATCACAGGATATAGAGTTGCCTTTTTACAGATTTAACTAATTATGAGACAGATTTTGACACCCTTCCAAGAATAGGACTTTATTCTGTACTAAGGATTTACTCAGCATGAGTAAAGGAGGAACAGTGTACAACTCAAGGGCCATATTCCATCTCCCTTCTGCACAATTAGTAGTACCTTAATCTGTAGGTAGCTCCACTGATTTCACTGGGATAACTCAAGGAGTAAAGTATTAGCAAACCTGAATAAGTGTGGCAGAATCAGAACTCTGAGTTTTGTCCCAATTCCTTTTACTAAGACAGATTTACCATCTGTTAAACCCCTTAGCCCCTGTCAACCCCCTTAAAAACCTTACAGCGGGATCATCTGCCCTCAAAATATAGGGGGATCATCTGCCCCAAATATAGTTGATGCATCATGAGGAGGAATATATTGCCCACATAACAAATTTTAGAAAAACATCATGAGGTGATTATGTTGAAAATGGAGAGGAAAAGAATCATAGAAATGTCATGGAAATGAGACAGAGATCATCAGAATTTTTTGATAAATTAAATAACCAGTATTTTTCCATTTTGCTACCAAATAAAAAAGATGGGTGCATGTTCTGTGACACCAGGGAACAGTTCTCAGCTGAACTGATCTTCTTAAAACCCATCCCAGACCTCCAGTGTTTAGACAAGCCTTTTTACTAACACCTTCTTTAATTTAAATTAAACACTCATGAGGAATCCACTATTGGGTATGCTTTCACCATCACTATTGTCACCAAATTCTTATTCTCAGAGACCACCATCCAGGAGCTAACTTGCAGCTGTCGATGACGTTTATGCAACTCTCTCTATCCATCAAGCCAACCATTCATCCACAACCCCCCACTGTCAGAAGTCAGAGGCAAATCAATCCCTGGTTTTGACGCCTCTGGAGTTACAGTGGGGATGAATATGGGCTATGATGTTTAAAACCCAACAAACATGAAAATCAGTGAATTTGGAACTTTTGACAAGACTCCAGCCACAAGCATGACATCTTGAAATAATAGGTCCTATCAGAAGGCATTAGCCTAGCTAGAGGAAGAGACCAGTATGGAAGGGTTTGGCATTACAAGAACTAAAACAATCTTTAGTTTTGACAGACCAAATTCAAGGATAAAGCAGGCAAAGCTGACAGTTTAAAAGCACCTTTTAACGTCTCAATTGAATAAACTCTATTCCATACAGCGCTATGTAATTCCTGTCTCTCTATGGATCCGCTAATGAGAATGTGAAAACAGATCTGTACTGGGGATAACAGCCAACAAAGCTGTTTTCTTTGGCTGGATCAATAAGCCATGCCTGCTAACCCTCATCTACTGTATATCTATTCGAATACTAAGTTATATAACGTAGTATTGCAGAAAGTCTAAAATACCACCCAGAAAAAAAACAACACACATATTAAAACAACATTTCCCCCATCCATAAAATAATATGTTTTAAACTTTTATTTTGCCCAGAGTGAAATATGACAAGATGCAGTGGCAAAGGCCCATGGGTTCAACTACACCATCTACTTTTAAATTTAGTTTACCCATTACTCATCTGTCTACAGGAAGAAGAAAGGCAAATTCAAACAGATTGATAAAGCTAAACTAACAGTGTGGCTGCAGAGCAGAAGATCTCTCAGGGAAAGCAGCAGGAGCACAGAAATGTGAATAAGCTTTGTCCAATTATGTTCTTATGTTATGTTCTCTCTTCTTTCATTTTTTTTCTAGGTTTAATAGGTTTGTTGAGAAAAAACACCAAAAACTCAAAAGTTGATTTTTCAAAATCTGTACCATCACAGTGTAGTTTAAACTAATCAGAAGGTAGGTACAATTCCCTTCAAGTTCATGATCTGACCCCTGTAATGTAATATCCAAACTAAACAGCCAGTTTCAAGTTCACTTCAGATTTCTTCATATTGGGGATTAAGATGAAGCCTTTCCTGAGATTTCATGCTTTAAACAGCTAATGTTATGTGACATCCAAATGCCTTTATATTTTACATTCTAACGTTGCAAACTATTGGCCCCACCATCAAACAAACACATACTAGCCCTCAGAGCTTGACAGTCAGGGCCTGATCTAATGCCTACTGAAATCAATGGAAAGATTCTTATTGACTTCAGTGGGTGTGGAGTCAGAGCCTTATTCTGCATACTCTGAACAGTGAAAGAGAAAAGTAGAGCTCGGCAAGAAACAGTTTTCCCATCCGGAGATAATTTTCCACATTTTGAAATATTTTTGGAACAAAATGTAAAAATCTCAAAAATTTTCATGGACTAAAAATCCACTCTGCCCCAGCCCCCTCCCAATTCCATTTGGGTCCATCAAAATGAGCTGAGGGGGAAGTAGATAGAACCTCATTATACCAAAATATAGTGCAACATACCACATTACTGCAGGAAACTGTAATCTTTAGGTTTATACGTGAAAAGATGTCATTGTACTAGGTCCTGTATAAACACAGCACAAAAAAGATGGTCCCTGACTAAGAGTTTGTACTAGAATATCACACAGGCAGGATATGTTTTGGGTCCCTGTCCGTTTTCTCTTCTCTTTTGCCCTTTGTTAACATGCCCATATTTTGCCACCCACAAATTTTGAATATTGATTTCTTGTTCATGTTGCCCCAGATTAGTTGAACTCATTCCCTGCAAATATCTGTGCAATTGACTCCTTCATGTCATTTGCATTTAAACCAACAAGATGGTAATTTCTCACTTCGTTTGCTGTTAATTTGTGTCATTTGTCTGACATTTGCGGCTGCTGCTTTTGTTGGTTCTTTATCATTCAGGGCTCTGATATTTGTGGGCACTATGTAGAATTATTGATACATCCAGATGCTAAGTTTGGTGAACAGGCCCTTTTCTAATTTCAATAGCTAATTATGATTTAGTAATGATGAGTGAACAAGAATCTAACTGGGTCAGCCTGAGACAGTTTGGCAAACAGTGGGGTGCTGCTGTCTTGTACAGAAGAATCTAAAATTTTAGGTTCTCTCAAAAACATGTCCAGTCCTCGAGGTTACAGAAATAATCTTACAAATGTGAACTAAGTGTAATCCAGGGCAGTGACATCTGCCTGAGTCTGCAGGCAGCCTGAAACAACATTTCTGAAAGGTTTGAGCTTTCCTTGTCCGTGTGAACGTGGTGGGTAACTTTGGGAGCCTAATGCTCATACAGTTTATTTATCAATATTATTAATCCTGTCACTGCTTCTCAAAGCACACAAGAAAGAAGAAGGGCATTGCAATGGGCCTGATTCTCCACTGCATTATTTCAGTTAGTGGTATTACACTCCTGTTAAAATGATGCAAAGTAGTGGAGAGTATGACCCAGCATGCCAATCTGCACAATTTACTGGGAGTGGTATGCATTGTTTTTGTCTCTCAGGTTGGCAAGGTTTTGTTTGTGGGCACCATTTGGCAGAGTGTTGATTTTTCATGTTTTTAATTTACTCCCTGGGGGTTAACCTCCAGACATTCGTTTTTTAATAAACATCCAGAAGTTTGGCAGCTTATTAATTATGATGACGATGATGATGAATATTTATTTATTTGTATTACCATAGCAAGTAGGAGCCCTAGTCCTGGATTGGGACCTCACTGTTCTGGGCATTGTACAAACAACAAAAAAGATGGGCTTATCTAAATCATATAGAAAATGCTCAGATCTCTGTGGTTTGGAAATCTGGAAGTGCAGAGATACACAAAGAGAAAATTAACCAAAGTTTCCTGAAAAGAGGTAACGCTTTCATATGGGTTTGATTTCAGTTTTTGACTAACGTTTGTGGGTTTGCTATTTCTGTGCTATTTCATTTATTGCCGCTCTTATATATGATTTGCAACAAGGAACTTCACAATACTTACAAACTGACAAATTATGGTACAGGATAGTAACCAGCTTTACTGCTCTCTTTCAGGGTTGAATGAAAGTAAATCTAGCTTCTGGTTTTAAATCTGTCTAAACACCAGAGAGCTAAAACCATTCTCAAGAGCAGTTCAAATGCAGCCTACCTCTTATTAGGACTCAGATTTCCTACTGTTGAAAAAATGCTGTTTCAGCTGTATTGTGTGGAACAGCAGTAGCACGCAACTGCTGATTAGGTTAACCACAAGGATGCGTTTCCTACGGAGATCGCAGGGGCTATCATCCAAATCCACATTACTTAAATGCTATCCAGATTTGAACTGTTCAACTTTAAGCTGAACCTGGAAACAAGAACAATACAAACTTTAAAATAGCCTTGCTGTTTGTGAACTGTCAAGGGTTGTACGTATGCACAATTATTTCAATATTTTTGAACTGTCTGGAATAGGGTGACCAGATGTCCCGATTTTATAGGGACAGTCCCGATTTTTGGTTCTTTTTCTTAGATAGGTTCCTATTACCCCCACCCAGTCCCGATTTTTCACATTTGCTGTCTCATCACCCTAGTCTGGAATAACCTACACAGCAGGAAAACAGAATATAGTTAATAGGAGAGACTGGGTTGTAAAGGGATTTGGAACTTACACTTTTCAGAGTGGTGGAGGATCTGCAGTGCACTATGGAGCTTATTATCCAAGCAAAAGTAAAACCTGAACTACCCACTCGAAAGTGCCCTTTGTCAACTTGCTTACCAAATGCATCTGGGGTTGATTTCAAAGGAAAATATTTATATCTTCCCATGACAAGGGATCTAAAGTACTACTGAAGCATCTAAATGATAAAGAGGTGACTCCTGATTATACTTTTCCTCTCCTTGTCTCAGTGCTCTTCCTAGACCAACCCATTCTCTACTTACGATTCCAGGTGAAATGTACTGGTTAATACAGTATGCACTAGTGATAGAATATGCCCATCAGTAACTTAGAAAAGGAACTTGAAGTGGATTCCAGAACTCACATCAAATGAGTTCAAGACATGCCCCCTTCCCCTTCTATTTTCAGAAGCAAGATCAATATCCATGGTCTTTGCTGGCCATAGACTGAAATCAGTGGAAGATGGTCTCTTTAGTGAAGTGTAGATCAGCCCTGTCCTTCAGTAATTCCATGCACAAACCCCATGGACATCAAAGTGCAGAAGGACTGCAGGCCCAAGTCCATCTCAGCTAGCTGGCTGGTCTACTGTTGGGAACCACAGGATACAAGGCCGAGTTTTCAACTCCAAGTAACTACTGCTGTTCTCTTGATAACTATTTATATTCATTCATAAGGAAACTGTAACCTAGTGTTAAAAGTCATTATATAAATAAATTCAATACACTCCAAGAAACTATTTGATTTTTAAAATGGGATGATTTCTACAGGCCATAAACATAGGCAGAGATTATTCTCTCTTTACTCCAGTCTTACGCTGGTGCAACTTCACTGCAGTCACCAGCTAAGACTAGAGAATGCCGTGATGAATCAGGCCCAGGTATCTGAAAACAGGCATAGGCCTTCCAGAAAACCCTCAGGTGCACATTGAAGAGTGTATACTTCCCTTACCAAGCAAAACCAGATCTGCTGTCCAGGACAAAAAGGGTGAGTGATGGCCGTCTGGAGAGTCTTAGTGGTGTTAGCCTCTCTTAAATCCTTAGATCAAGAGTACAAGGTGAATAACCATGTCCAGCACCATTGTAGGTGCTCAATGGCAGGGGAGAGTTCCTTATGGGTAATCCTTTCCCACTTGTGCACTTACAACCTGGCTCTCATTATGTCCAGGACTACAAAACATAAATCCTGATTGACATGAACCCAGTTCAGTAGATGACAGTAATTTTCACCTTCTCTCTAACTCTTCAAAAATGTCCCAGTAAAGCATTTGAACACTCTCCAGTACACTCCCGACCTACTTATATTCTTAATATGTTAATTTTTGTTTTTATTTCAGAACAAAACCAGCCTTTTAAAGAAAATTTTAACAGATTTCAAAGCAGAAATCCTGCACTCCCCTGAGGCATTAAAAAATGCAAACTGAAGACTTCCCCTGTGTCGAGGTTATTACTTATTTCCTTCCAAAAACAGAAGAAGTGTTGCAACAGTTGTAATGCTCCAGCTCACTGGGCCAAGGATGTGTTTTCTTTCTGCACACTCATTAACCATGGTGTGGAACTCAATAACTGTTCTAATTTCCTACTTTAAATGTTTTTCTTTCCTCCACTTTTCATTTTATGCCTTACCTTTACATAAGAGTATATTCCACCACTTACCTTGAGAGGCTAGTTGCTGTCAAACACAATAAAAGGAAAAGGAAAAGTGTTTGGAATCACAGTACCCTTAGTGTTGAAAATTGCAATTTTATTTCTAGAAATGAATTTAATCACTTAAAGCTTCCTTTGTCAGACCTGGATCAGGAATTGATAGGCTTTGAAGGCTGGCAAATATTTTCATTTGAACCTCTCAAATAAATATTTATGTAAGATATAATAAGGCAGTTACTCTATACTTCAAATTAAATACCAGCTGGTTATTGAACCTACTCTGAGAGTTAGTAGCTGTCTCAGATAGCAATAGTACCTACAATAAATGCTGATTATCTCATGGGTTCAGAGGTTCAAGCCTGGATAAGCATCTAAACTTAGGAATGTTTATCTGAACCTAACCCTCCCAAATTGGTGAGCTCCATCAGTCATTTGTTATAGCTTCAGGAGTCCTTGGTACTTAATCTGGCTCACAAATTGCTGTGTGAGTGGAGGCACATCACTTCATTTTTCCATGCCTCAGTTGCCTATTCTGCAAAATTCTTCTCTAGTGCACAAAGGACTTAAGTAATCAGGATCAAATTTACAAAACTTGAAGTCAGATGTCTCCAGGCAAAAAATGTGTATGACAATTGTGGGTTCAATTAGCACAATGCTTAAGCTAAGCACCTCACAATCTGTGTGCATGTATGTAGTCCCCTTACCCAATTTACACACATAATCATGCATGCAATCATGGGTCTCAAAAGACTGGGACTCTGAAAACCTAAACTCTCTTCCCTTCTTTTCCACAGATTCTGTATGTGACACTGGGTCAATCAATCTCTCTATGCCTCAACTTTCTATCTGTAAAATAGAAATAACAACACTACCTGACCTCACAAGAGTGTTGATTGGTCGATGTGAGGTGGTCAGATACCAGGGTAAAAAGCACCCTGGGAAAGCCAATAAATAAGTAATCCTGCCTGGGAACAGCATTGGTTCACATGAGCTAATCTCACTAAAAAATAGATTGCCCATTCTCTGTAAGCTCTGGAATTGCATGGCCAAGCATGGTGTCATCCTTCAGTGCCAATGACATTCATTCTAGTCTCCAAGCACAGCAAGCCTACCCCATGATCCCCATAGTCAAAGATAGTCATGAACCTGCCACATTTCTCATCCACCCCACCCGCCCCTGCAGCCCTGTTGCCACACACTCAGACTTCTTGAGACTCCATTATTGTGGTTGCTGCTCACCCAGAAAAAATTGTTCCCAATGCAAAGAAAATATATAAGGCCCTAAGCACTCTTTAGGGTTGCACTGGCGCAAAGGGCTCTCTTCATTGGACTCAATTTCATCCCTGGTCAGTACATATATTGATAAATAAATAAATAATTATGACCCCAATGCACTTTTTGTGTCTGTTTTTAAAATCCATATATGTCAGCAGTCTTTGCAAATCCTGTTTGGTTTTTTAAATAATGTATCATATTTGGGTAATTTCATGATCACAGTGGACACTTCAGAGCACATCTAACAGTGGGACGGTGACACTTCACAGGTGAAAAGGTCTTAGTGTGTTCTTTTCCTCTAATAACCATTGACGATGGACCATTATCCCACCATGTTGCATGCCTTGTTGTGTCTTAATGCATATACTTAACAAGATTAGTTATAAAAGCACAGCACAGTGGCTCCCTAATGAGCTGAGATCATTAATTTTGAAAGTCCCACTTTATCTTTTATTACTGCAATATCATCACATGCTGCCTTGGCAGAGCATGCAGAATGTAAACTAACAGGGTCGGGAAGATGAGACAAATTTGGTCCTTTGTGAGGTGCTTTATTGATTTTAGAGTATTTATAATATTATTGATATGACGTGTTAAAAGCTATTTTGTATGTAGTGATCACATAACAGCCCAAAATGTCTAAGAGGAAATGGAAAGAAGTGGATTTGTTTGTAATACATTGCAGGGGGTGGGAGGTATGGTCTACAGCCTTTACTCAGTCAAAATTCCCACTAAGTTCCCCCAAGATCTGGCTGATTAATATAACGAGTACATTTTCAAACCAGTCAATTTAAGATTCAGCCAATAATGGTCCCTCATAACCAGGCAGAACCTCACTGAAGTCAAGGGCAGTCAAGCCAGAGCCACCTGCACACACGTACACATGAGTAACTTTAAGCAGAGTAGTGCCACTGCACTCAATGGGACTATTCCTATGTGTGAGGTCAGGATGGAGGCTTCAGAAAGAGAAACGTATGTTTATGTGAATGAATCCATATGTCCTTCCTTTAAACAGGAAAGAAAATACCTTCTTCCTGCTGTTCCTGGAAGAGCAAACAGCAGTGTAGGAGCAGAAAGACACGTTCCCAAACTCTGAGTCAGCACATGGACTCAAGAAGTCAAAGAACAAGGAAACAGATCGGAACTTCCCACAAGCAAGTGACATTGCAACAATGTAACTAGTGACCCAGAAAAGTTACTTAAATTTAAGAGATGCTCACACAACTTCTTTTCATTCGTGAAGTGTCACCAAATGTGGAGAATTTTTACAGTGAGAAGACTATTCTGAAAGAGTAAATTAAATTGTAGAAGCATCAAAGGAAGTTATAACAGAAGCCATGTCCTTAGCACTGACAGATGAATGTAATATTTTCCTCTGTTCACCAAGATAATAAAACTGGAAGGGTACAGAGGCCACCAGGCACAAAATTAAGCTAGTATTGTAAGAAAAAGGCAGCGAAGGGGAGTAGCATTTTACTTCACTAAACAACTACCGTTAAAGTGTACTAGCACATATCCTCTAAAGAAACAATGCACCTATAATTATGTTAAATACAGTATTAATTATATCATTATTAGCAATCAAAAATTTAATTTTCTTCTGTCACTTCTTGATATCTTAACTAAAGGCATATTTGCAATACTATTATAACAAGTTACAGTTATAGAAAGGGAACCACACTGCAATAATTCAGAAACATGTACACTTTCATATGAATATATCATGCCTAACTAATGAGATTGCTCATTTCATAACTTCAGTTCCATTTTTATTATTTCATAAAACTGGAAGTCCTTATCCATTTTATGAAAAACACCAAACCTTTGTGAAATTCATTAAATAAGCATAAAAAATTCATTAAACAAGTGAATTGCATTCATGGCTGCTTTGATGCAAATGCCCTTTAAGCAATGTAAAACTCCATATTGATTTAACCTTTCATGTTCTGATATTTCCATGTGGATATATATATAAAAAAATCTTTATTCAAGGAATGAAATTAAGTGCCGATCCCTTGATCTCGAGCCAGTGTGAGGTAGATTGGTCAATTTAAATAGTCACTGCTGATCAGCAAACAGCTGAGTTTGTATTAAAGCAGAGCAGCAATAAGTTTTATGTAGCATTGCTGACAACTTAAAAAAATATGTATCTCCGGCCAATCAATATGATCCCTGGAATCTATTCTGTGGTCAACCATACATGATTCATTTCCACTGAGCTAAATTATAGTGAGGCCATGCTCAGGCGAAGTGTAAGGGAGCAAAGAAACCTTCCCATCTAGGTGCCCCAGTAGGATTTAGTGATCTTGCCTTTCCTGAATTCCCATGCACTGCTCCAAGCGAGTGCTGACAGTGGAGTTAGCCTACTCAGGAAGCAGGATGGGAGTGAAGGCAAAGCCTTACCCATATTCCTTTCTGCACCAGCCAGCACAGCTGACCAACTTAACCCACCCTGGCACTGCAGGAACCTCTGCTGGGATGAAGCACCTCAACACTTCCGCTGCCATGGGCCTGCGGCTTTGCCGCTGCTATCTAGCCTTCTGCATTTAAAACTCCATTGCAACCACTATCATCCTCCATACTTATTGCTTAACCAGAATATGATGAGATCAGTCACCTTAGCAATTAGGCATGAGAAGTCACGTTCTATATGCACTTCAAATACCTTACCCAGAAAGATAGTTAACATGAAAAAAAAATTACCTATAACAAATAAATGTGCCTCGCACCTGAGCTTTGTATCTGATTCAATACTGGGATTCTCGCTGGCTAATACTGATGTTCCAGACACTCTTATGTAAGAGAACAACTTATACATCAAGATTTTCATAACATTCTTCTTGTTTGAATGGAGCAGACTGCAAGTAAAGGTGAGAGGGCTCCCATTGGACATGAGAAGCACCATGATCATGAGGTTCATTTTAAGCCTCATGCCATGAGAAACCAAGTCTCTGATGACCCATAACCCCATGGGTGCCATTCACATAGATGCCAACTAGCCAGCTGCCAAAGTACAGTTTTAATCTAAGCTTGAGAGTAGTCCCAGCAAAGTGGCATGACACCAATGGGACTGTAAGGATGCTGCAAAGTTAGGTACCTTGCTGACCTGGGGCCTAAGTCAGGAAGATATGAGAGATGAACATTGCCCTCACATAGACCCCTTTAAAAAAAACTAATTTTTCGAGTGGTTCACTATTTGCATCAACATGCTGCAGTGTAGTGGAATTCATTCTTTTTAATATGATCAGTGGTTTGTTATTATTGTATTTTCCATCTGGTGGCTGTATCTGAGAAAGCATAGTCTAGCGATAAAATTGTATATACACTGCAGAAGCAGAAAGTCAAGTGTCAGTCCCATGCTATCGATTTGTTCCTCCTTCTATGATCTGGAGTCCCTTGCACCGCTGGTCACCACCACTTTATGCAGTACCAGTTTCCTGCCTGTGCCACCCACTCCCAAGACCAGGAAACATGCATCAATATCTGCTAGCCTTCTATGTGCCTCCCGGTCTGTGTCCTTCTTGGACCTTCACCTCCTCCTCAGATACCTCCTTCCCAGACTCCTGTCTCACCATATTTCTCTGTCTCTCCACCTACCCTGACTCATCAGCTGGAGTCAGAAGGAGCTCAGTTTATATTTCTAACCATTTAAACTATAAAATGATAATCTTTACACATTAAAAATAACTCTAACACTCATATTCCATCCCCAGAATATGCAAAACACCCTTCTTGTCAGCAAGACCAGCCAAACAAAACAAATCTGGATTTCTAGGACAAGCAAGGAGTTCAAAAAAGCATTCAAGTAGATTTTAGAAAAGAGAAGGCAACATTTTTCAAAAAATCATCATTTAAAACACTCTTGTCTGATTTTTACCAAATGTCGCAGAAAAAATACCTGGGAAGAGAGGCAGCAGGCAAAATTTCCGGAAGATGAGATTATTTCAGAGGTAGATAAAGGGAGCATTGAAAATTGGTTTTACAAAGGACTTTCTTCATGGGGGGGCATATTTTATCAGCAAGCTGGCGGCAGGGAAATGACAGGAGTGAATGAATAGATGAAAAAAGTTTTTTGTTTATTTCCCTCCCTCCCAGCTTGCTGATAAAATATGCTTCCAATGAAGGACGTCTTTGATTGAACAAGCCCAAAACAGTACTTGAAGGCATTTAACTTAACCATTATTAGATTTTAGTTTAGGTCTCCCTTGATACTGTGGGCCAACGATAAGGCCGTAAGGTACCTCAGAGATACTTAAGTATAGATGGCCTTCAGAGACTACCTTTTCACCCAAGGCAAGATTTAAAAAGTAGCGTTGTGATAATTAAAAAAAAAAATCCTTGGGAGCTTTTTTCACGATTACTAATTTAACAGACAGAAATTCAACATGTTTTATTGATAGTTCTAATCGTAAATTTGCCTTCCGTACACATGGCTGCCGATGCCTAAAATAAGATGTGCGA
Organism: Gopherus flavomarginatus; assembly: GCF_025201925.1. Lineage (NCBI taxonomy): Eukaryota > Metazoa > Chordata > Testudines > Testudinidae > Gopherus > Gopherus flavomarginatus. Next base: position 32,191,136 of record NC_066630.1, read on the forward strand.
GAACACATAATCTTGTGCCTAAGGCTTTTCAGGATAATACGCAAAGAATCCTTGTGACAATGCAGCCAAGATGTATTTAATGGAGAGCTGCTCCACAAAGGCACCTCCTTGAGATTTTGGCTCTAAAGAGGAGTCTTTTTTTTTTTCTTGTGCATTGCTATCAGCTTCACCATTCAAGCAGTTATAAACTTGCAGCAGTTTTCATTTTTTCTGATTTGTTCACAAATCAAGTTATCATTAAAAATAAATCTTCTAATATAAGAACAATGGATTTTTCAACTTTACTTTCTGCCTGGAATTGGAGGATAACATACAGCATACAGAGCATTCCTGTCTTACAAGAATGTCCGAGATTTCAAACAATGTGTTCATCCTGAATTGAGATGAAGTGTCAGAATATCAACTATTTTCACAGCCAGAAATAAAAAGTTGGATTGAGTCAATCAAAATGTTTCATTTTGATCATTTCAAACTGTTATTTCGATGTCATTTTTTTTTACATTTTTTACTATAAATTAACTTAAATTTCTAAACAAAAAGTCATTTCAAACTGAAAAAAATGGGATTTCATTTCAAAAATGTCAAAATGAGGGGTTATGGAATAACAGTTTGAAATGATCATAATGAAACATTTTGATTGACTCAATCCAACTTTTTATTTCTGGCTGTGAAAATAGTTGATATTCTGACACTTCATCTCAATTCAGGATTGAACACATTGTTTGAAATCTCAGACATTCTTGTAAGACAGGAATGCTCTGTATGCTGTATGTTATCCAAAAATTGTTCAAAATGGGAAATCCATTGAAAACAAACTTTTTGATTTTGATTAATTACCATTTTTTTACCAAAAAAAAAATTGTAGTCAGAAAATTCCTGACCAGTTCTAATATTGAGAGTTTGCAGCCACAAAAATAGTTCATCCTGCACCACTCATTTTGAATGATATTTGTAGGAAAGAGTCACAGAAGTTATTTTTGTATAAAGAAGGATTACTGTCAAATACTATGCCAGGGTAAATGAATCAAGCACACTGCATAGTAAAAAATCAGTGGGTTGAAGTGAATGGAATTACACGAATGTATACCAGCTGTGGACCTGACCTAGAATCATTAAAAGCTGCATCCAATAATCTCAATGTGAATATCATATTATAATTAAACATATGTATTTTCTCTGTCAAATAGTAAATATGTAATGGATGCCAACAAGCATTCTTCACTAATGCAAATAACTGCATCATCCTGTTTTTCTCTTTTGTATATGGTCCTTATCAGATCTCCTATCAGTGTAGAATCGATTGCAGCTGCAAAAAATTGATTTTGTTTAATATTTGTAAATGTAGTTTTATGCATTCTTCCGCTATGTTATAGACTAATAGATATGCTTCTATTTAAATACATTTCACTTGTGAAGAAAATTAGTTTGGTTTCGCTAGAGCATCTAGTTAGTGTTACACTGTGCTAGAAACTTGTTATCTTTTGCTACTATATCATGTGCAATTTTCATGTTCAAAGGCTAGTTAAATTATTTACACTATACTTCATATACCATGTACAACACTTGCCTTGACAAGAAGAACAACAGCAACTATGAAGTCAGTCCCCTTCAAAATAATAATATTTAATGCCATTCTTTGCAAAGAATGGCTTGAAACTCCAGATCTAAGTCCCCAGGGATGTGGGAAAACTTGGACTTGAATTGAGTTCTGGGTCTGAACTTCTGAGCCTCAGTGCACGTATAATTCTTTGGAACATTACTCATTAGTTATAGGATATTTTACTGCACTGAGTATCACAATGCAATACAGTGAGCAGGTTTCTACTACAAATGCACTGCAAATTGTAAGCATCTGTAAGACTATAACACTGTATTATAATCTAAAGCCTGTATTACAGAATATTATACTCTTGGAAGCTTTGTACCACATTGTACCATAACACTGTTCTGCAAAAGCCTCTTTTTCAGGTGCAGAAAGCAGCTTACCTTCCATGCTCATAGGCCTGTCTTGTGAAACTGCCAACTAGTAACAGTTATGGTGGTATGGACAGTAAGAGAAGTTTTCACATCTGTCCACAAGGTATGTGATTGAGGTTACCAAGTCATTTCATACAAGCTACTGAAAATCTTTCAGGTAATGATGACTTTTGGTCAATAATAACTTAGGTCCAGGATTTGAAAGAGTAGCCTGGAGATTAAAGACTCTGTATCCTATTGACTATCCATTAAACCATCTAATCTGCACATTTACTCTTTCTCTATTCTGAAGTTTCAAGAAATGTATCTTTATTGTTAAAAGTTCAGGATTGTTTAACAGAATAAAGGTCTTTTCTCCTAAACCATAACTCAAACCTCAGGTTTGGAAGCATATAATTTATTCCTACTTAGCAACAGGGATCACTGTTTGATGTTTTACCGCAGTATTATGATAACTTTATATCGTACAACATCTTCCACCTAAATTCCAAAGCGCTTTACAAACTGATTGACACGCTGTACATATAAGAACCCCCTCACTCACTACTAAAATACATCTATCTCCAATTTCACAGCTATTTAATACTGCACAGCAACACTATAAAAAATAGAAAGTCAACTAACTGAAACTGCAAGGTGGGTGATTAGCTGGACAATTATCTGATTTAAAATAAGGCTAATACACCAAGACTAACGCTGCTATCTTGTGAAAAGTACCGTGGGATGTTTCAATAGCGAGCAAGTCCTTACCTTCACTTCTCATTGCAAACATGGGAACATCAGCAGTACAGGACACTCTAGTGTAGTGCCAGGACATGTTTTCAGTACTGATTCAAAAAGAAGAGTGCCATCTACTACATCAATACTACCGTTTCTTGGTGTATATTGGTTAATATTGAAGGTGTGCCACTAAAGTCTTGACCGTGTCAGGCTGTCTGGAGTGGCTCATGACCATGACTGCCAACCTCAGGGAAAGCTGTTAAAACACAGGGCAAAAACCCAAACTGGTTGTGGGGTGGATAATTAGCTTTCAGCAACCAAGTATCAAGTGTAAATCCTCAAACATTACAACAGCCTTAACATGGAGTCACAGACAGTCCTCGTGGGTACTCCAGTCTATCTTGCCATCTAGGCAAGCCTGCCTTTGTAACAGATGGTCCCTTACACCAAAAATCACAACAGGTTAATCCCTGTCCCAAAGGACCAATCACTTACCCCAGGTCAATTTCACCTTAGGCCTCTTAGCAAAGACAATGCTTGTAACCAATCCTACAATAAACTAACTAAAGATTAGCTGAGAAAAAAGACATGAGAGTTATTTACAAAATTATAGCTGGTAAACGTACATACACAAATGAGTAACAGTCTTAAGTTTCAAAAGATAAGCGGGGTTGTTGTAACATGCAAATTCTCTATGTCCTTTAAGGAAGTGCTTCTAGAAGTCAGCCGCTGCTTGTTCAGGGAAAGCCCAGGCCAGTGAGAGCTGCTGGAAGCGGCGGTCAGTACGTCCCTCGGCCCGCACCGCTACCAGCAGCTCCCATTGGCCCAGAGCAGCAAACTGCAGCCAGTGGGAGCCGCGATCAGCTGAACATGTGGATGCAGCAGGTAAACAAACTGGCCCGGGTCGCCAGGGGCTTTCCCTGCACAAGCAGTGGCCCGACTTTGAGAAGCACTGTTTTAAGGCTAAGCTAAGCTAAGCAGCTTGGAGATCCCTTGCTTAAGCTTGCCCCCTCCAAATTTCAGACAACCTCGTGATACAGTTCCTTCTGCTCAGGCATTTTTATTCCCTTCCCTCAGCATTCAAACTGGTGGAATAAGTATCAGTGCCTGTTTCTGTTTCATGGATGGGAGTGGAGGTGTGGGGGGCAATCCACAAAGTCTTTCTCCTGTGATATTTCACGATGGTTCATTTGGTTTCAATGGGCCTTCTGGTGTGTCGGACTAGCACCTTACATTAATTAATGCTTCTTGGGTGAGCTACACAGTTACAGTTACCATGCAAAGACTCAATATAACTTTTTACCATGGGATACAGCTGTTATAACCGAGATCAATACATGCAGCATCCTACAAGTGTTTCATGAAGTCTAAACATTGAGCATATTCTTATCAACTTAACATCTGCATTAACAGTGCTAACACATAGGTGAGCTAGACTGGTTTCTGGCTATGCATATGTCAGTGTTCAGTGAGGCCTGGGGCCTTGGCATGACCTGGTACCTCATCTACTGGCATCACAGATCAGACAATCTCTGACAAGATTACAGCTCCTAGTATATTAACAGTATTGCCACAATAGTCACAAACACAGATGTTTGCACATTCTTTTAACCTTATTCAAAGTTATCATTATATATGATTTGTATTATGGAACTGTCTAGTGTCACCAATCAACTATCAGGGTCCCTTTGGGCTCAGTACTGTACAGTCACACAGTATAAAGACCATCACCACTCTTAGGAGTTCCCATTCCGGGTTATATCACATCCTTTGTATTTTACTTCACTAAAAGCTGTCATTGCTATTTATATATTCACTAGAGAAAAACATGTTCTAGAATGAGCTGCTTTGGGGTGAAACAAGAGCAAATTGGTCATATTTCACATCATTTGAGGTAGGTGGACTCTGATGCTTGCAAATGCTTTATTAATATATTCATGTTAGGTTATTGTGTTCAGTTCACCCTTTTAATGTCTGCAGCCCCAATTCAGAGCGGTGCTTAAGTACATGTCTAACATTACACAGGTGAGTAATTCCTCCAATGCGATTACTTGCATGCCGCCAATTAGACAGATGCTTAAGCACTTTGCTGAATCTGGGCCTGTATGTTCTGGTACACATCTTCCATTTCAGCCCTTATTATTACACTGGTCTAGTGAATTGATTCATAGACTTTGAGAAATAATTTTAAAAATTACCAGTCGGATCAAATTTCATAGCCTCAGCACAGATCAGCAAGTTCTGAGACCTCATTACCACTTTGTTCCATATACCAATAGATGTGGGTAACTAAACTAATTTTCCACTACTGAGGAATATGACCAATGCAGTTCTTAGTGGTATTTTAGCTCTGGTCATGCCATATTTTTATGTGTGTGCCATTCTAATAGCAGAAAAAAAATTATATCAGATTTAGGACATATATGATGATCTAACTATTGGGTATAAAGTAAATTCATTCCAATTATATAAATGGGTAAATTAAGAAATGAGTTATTTAAAGTACAAAGAGGTTATAATGTAGCCACAAACACACAAACAACATCACAGAAATTCTTCAATTTCATTTTTTGCCTTGTGTGCTCATTGATGTGCCATATGTTGTTGCAAGTGCTATGAAAATATCATAAGAAGATCATAATTATAAGGTTTGTTGAATTATAGAGTAAAGAAAGAAGCCACTTATTTATATTTAAATACGTACACTGGTAATTGAAATGTCACACGCTTCTCTGTTCTTGACTCCAGAAAAATATTTATCTACCAGCAGTTTGATGTGCTTTTCAACAATGGGCTGGATTCATGAAAGGGAGTTGCTATTTACATGAATCTCGCTTTTATTTTTTTTCTTCTGATTTACGAATTCATATGGTGTCTCATAAAGTGCTCAGGGCCCAGTAATAAATGTACAGTGATGATGAGTTTATGATGATACAAATAGCATCACTACTAAATGGGTGCTCAGCAGTTCTTGGACCACATCTATAGGAGAATGTTACACCAGTTTAACTAAGTCAATTTTAAATTGACTTAGTTAAACTGATGCAAACCCTTCTTGTAGGTGCACTTAAACTGGTTTAACTCTTGCTTTAATACGTTACCAACATAAATCAAACTGATTTAAACAAGGTTAAACCAGTTTAGGTACATCTACATAAGGGTTTTGCATTGGCCTAAATTGATTTAAACTAATGTCACTCTTGTCTTATAGACAAGGCCTTGCGGGTAACGTTCATCCACACTTGCCTATAAGAAAGACACCCATCTAGCCCTCATTTGAAACGATACATAGTCCCCAGTCCTGCAACAATACAGACAAAACCCTATATAGCATATAGCCCCACTGAAGTTAATGAAACTGTGAGCAAGTGGAAGGGTCCTCCCACATGAAGCTCATTGCAGGATTGAGGCCTGAAGTTTGACATCGTTTTTTCCTTACATTGACCTGCACAAGAAGTTTCTGTGGGGCTTAGTTCAACCTAGCAAGCTTGTTTTTACTTTAAAATGATAGCATTTTAACTTATTGTTTTATCATCCTAAAGATACAGCCAAATATTATTTAAGTGGTGAAATGCAAGGTGAAAAAAAATCCTGTCAGGGCAAGTGGACTTCTGTTGGCCAATAGTTGGAAGACAATTGGGCCAGTTGCTTATAGGCCAGCCTCTTACAGCACTGGATGAAAGGTTGGACTGCATGGGAATCAGGACCAAATGATTTCCGTGTGTGACTTAGTGTCTCTGTGGGGTACTACTTGGATTACATGCATCTGTGGAAGCACATGCCTTGTAATGAATAGTGAATGCTGAGGCTCTGCTTAGGTTTGCTCCAGGGTTTTTTAGCCTTAAAACAATTTTTGTTGTGTTTTGATGGGGATATTTCTATCAGCAGAGATTAGTGCTATTGAAACTCCAAGGTGGTTAAATATTAGTGTAGAGACAATTCTGCTTGTAGTGATTTAAAGTTCTGTATTTTTAATATTTGCTGGTAAAGGGAACTACCAAACATTTGGTATAATTGACCTTTACTTATCTGTAGAAGGGATTTCTCTGGAGAAAAGCCCCACTGCTGTTGTAGCACAGTTGGGGCTAGGATTTCCCTGAGGATGGGGTCTCTCTTATATTAGGGGCTGGAAGAATGGTTCCACCTATAGGAAGGCCAAAGACCCACCCCCTCCCCCGTCCCCAATGGCTGGAACTATAAAAAGGGTCCGGGGGAGACTTGCAAGAGCATAGGGTAGAATAAGGATACTCAAAGGAGAAGAGCTTAAGATAAGAGGGAAGATCTTCTCATGGATCAATAACTGGTTAAAAGACAGGAAACAAAAAGGTAGGAATATGTGTTCAGTTTTCAGAATGGAGAGCGGTAAATAGTGATGATACCAGAAATCTGTACTGGGACCAGTCCTATTCAACATATTCGTACATGATCTGGAAAAGAGGGTAAACAGTGAGGTGATAAAGTTTGCAGGTGATACAAAATTACTCAAGATAGTGAAATCCAAAGCAGACTGCGAAGTTACAGAGCGATCTCACAAAACTGGGTGACTGGGCAACAAAATAGCAGATGACATTCAACGCTGATAAATGCAAAGTAATGCACATTGGAAAACAATCCCAACTACACATACAAAATGATTGAATCTAGATTAGCTGTTACGCTCAAGAATGATTCCAATCTCTCTTTCATAGGGACCATTGTGATCATCTCGTCTGATCTCCTGCGCGTTGAAGGCCACAGAACTTCACCTACCCACTCCTGTAATAGACCCCTAACCTCTGGTTCAGTTACTGAAGTCCTCAAATCATGATTTAAAGACTTCAAGTTATTGAGAATCTACCATTTACACTAGCTTTCCTTGCTGATCTATCTCATATTCAATTCCTTGTAGGATTTCTGCTTTCTCTTAATAACCTGTTTGAGATGTTTGCTCATCCAGTTTGGTCTGCAACCCTTCCATACAATTTTTCCCCTTGCTTGGGATTCAGGCTTCAAAAACTTCAAGTCAAAGTTGCAGAAACTAATTCCAAGCCTCCTCCACATTCAGATCCTTGAGTTCTTCAGTCCAGTCCACTTCCCTAACTAATTCCCTAAATTTTTTTAAAAGTTTGCCCTTTTGAAATCAAGGACCTTAATTGCAGACCTTTTTTTGTTTATTCTTCCATTTAGTTTAAACTGAATTAGTTCATGATCACTCAAATCAAGGTTGTCCCCTACAACCAGTTCTTCTACAAGGCCCTCAGTGCTCACCAACACTAAATCTAAAATGCCATCATCTCTTGTTGGTTTGATAACTATTTGGTGAAGAAATCTGTCAGTTATCTCAACCAGGAAAAGCTGGACCCTATCATTATTAGTAGCACTTGTCCTCCAATCTATATGTGGGAAATTAAAGTCTCCCAAAATCACACAATTCCCAGAAGTATTTATTTCATTAAAATATTAAAGTCTCGATCCATATCCAGATTGGATCCTCGGGGTCTGTAGCACACCCCAAGCACTATCCCAGGGCAGCTTCCAGTACCTTTCTTCCCTCAAGTGATTTTGCCTCAGATAAACTCTCTTTTATCCATTTCATCACTTCTAACTTCTTTATAGTTTACCTCATCATGAATATACCATGCTACTTTACCACCTTTACCTTTATTTGTCTCTTTCACAATGTCATACCCTTCAAAACCTGTACTCCAGCCATGACAACTATTCCACTATGTTTCTGTTATCTCTGTAATATCTGTTTTCACTTCTGCACCAATAGTTCTAGTTCCTCAATTTTGTTACCCAGTCTCCTTGCATTCGTGTACAGACATCTTAGTTGTTTCTGGTTGGCTTCTCCCAGATTCCTCACCCAATTAGGTACAGTCATTCTACTGCCAAGTATCACCTACCTGACCGTTAGTGTAATTGCTATTGTGGATAGTTCTCTGAAAACATCCGCTCAATGTGCAGCATCAGCCAAAAAGGCAAACAAAATATTAGGAACCATTAGGAAAGGACTAGATAATAAAAACAGAAAATATCATAATGCCATTATATAAATCCATGGTACACTCACACCTTGTATGCTGTGTGCAGTTCTGGTCACCTCATTTCAAAAAAGTTATATTAGAAATGAAAAAGGTACAGTGAAGGGCAACATAAAGATTAAGGATATGGAACAATTTCTATAGAAGGAGAGATTAAAAAGACAGACTATCCAGCTTGAAAGAGATGACTCGGGGGGATATGATAGAGGTCTATAAAATCATGAATAGTGTGGGGAAAGCAAATAAGGAAGTGCTATTTACCCCTTCACATGACACAAGAAGCAAGGGTTACTCAACGAAATGAATAGGCAGCAGGTTTAAAACAAACAAAAGGAAGTACTTCTTCACACAACACATAGTCTACCTGTGGAACTAGTTGCTAGGGGATGTTGTGAAGGTCAAAAGTATAACTGGGAATAAAAAAAGAATTAGATAGGTTCATGGAGAATAGGTCCATCGATGGCTATTAGATAAGAAGGTCAGTAATGCAACCCCCATGCACTGGAAATCCCTAGGCCTCTGACTGCCAGATGCTGGGACAACAGGGAATGAATCTTTGTTCTGTTCATTCCTTTTGAAGCATCTGGCTTTGGCCACTTTCAGAAGACATCTAGTGGGCTGGATGGACCATTGGTCTGACCCAGTATGGCCATTAGTATGTAGTAAAATTCTCATTGGCTTAAATGGAAGCAGCATTAGGCCAATGCTGAGCACTTTGGAAAAATCTTATCCTAGAAGTTTCCTTACAATTACTGCTGACCCCTGTGACATGGGCAGCTTCCTGCTGTCTATGCATGGGAATCTCTCACTGAAGTCAATGGAAGGATTGTATAAACAAGCTGAGGCTTGCTTGACTATTGATGGATCTGGTAAGCAAACTGGATATTATACTAAAACTATTGAAAGATTCCAAGTCAGAAAGACTTTCAGAAGCAAGTGTTTATCAAGAAAGGAAGAACTACCATGATAGTCATCTCTTAAAAATATATGACATATTCAGTAGTTACATTAAATACTTGTACTAATACACTATTTAAAAAGATATTATGTGAAGGCCCCATGCCAGCTATCAGATAGATGAGGTTCTTCCGTTCCATCAGTGAGTAATGCATCAGATACATTTCTGGATACCAGATCACTTCATATTGGGTGCTATTACTTATATTACTATTATTACTATCTATTACTTGGCTCCACCCTCTTCCCCCCACTTTTTGTGTTCCACTGCACTGTCCAGGTCCAGTTCAAACAGAAAGCAGCAATGCTGAAATAAATGGAAAGCAGCTATTGCTGCAGGACCAAACATTTTGTCTGACCAGAAACAGAAAGCCCAAGAAAGATCATGAGACCATTTGTTTCTGTGATATTTTCAGGTTATTTTACAGACCCAAGCTGCAATGATCTCTGCCAGGCATAGGGGGTCTTCCTGGGTGGAGCTCATTGCAAGATCAAGGCTTTAGGTATTTATCCAGACCCAACTTCTACACATTTTCTTGTCTCTCTGACACTGATTGCCTTAACATTGTTTTTGTTCTGATGTTTGCCTTACCCTTCCATCTCTGTTTCAATAATTAGCCCCTACTAGCCAACCTGGTTAAAGAGTATTCTCTGAATATATTATGCAGTGATCTTTGCATTATTTGCATTAACCCAGCATCTAAATGCAGTATTTGACCATATCTATAACTAATTCAATACTATTCACTGATTAATTCAGTCAATGTACAGCTGCAAATTTCATTAAATAAATTTAATATATGTTTTTCCCTTGTATACACTATTCTCAGTCACCTGCTTTCCCACTGTACTCCCCAAATCATTATTTTCTTTTCTCATTAATTTGTAATAGCATTAAAAAAAACATTGAAAGGAAAGAAAACATGGAGGGTTTGAAGAGTTGCTGAAAGTTGGTGATGTTTCACCATTAAATGTTTAGGGAAAAAATACTTTTTTTTGCCAACATAAATATAACTCTCTACAATGAAACATATCAGATTAGTGAAAAGGATTTTGTTAGGCAGTTACATTTACTCTAGAATTATATTGGTTTAACTGTGGGAGTGCATATTGCAGCATCAAGATGGAAAGACCCAGATCACATAGCTATTATAGTGCCTCTTAAGCAATGGGTCAGTAAACAGCATAATGAAATGTGACAGTAACTTCATTTGTAAAATATACAATAGCGCTATTTGGGCAAAAGTGTTAATAGAAAGGTCAATATTTGCATAATTGCATTGACTTTAAGGATGTCGTTCACAATTGACCTTACAATGACTCTCATTGATGTAAGTCACAATTGGCCATGCTGTTATGACAATGTGATGTGCTGACCTGAGCTGCAGTTAACAGTCATGCTGATTCGGAAACCCAAATTCAACTTTCTTGGACTGAGACAGATCATGGATTTGTGATTCTGGACATTGAGGGGGGAGAGGGAATAATATGGTATATGATATAAACTCAATCATATAATTTTCCATAGCTATTTTTTTCCACAGACCTCCTAAGTAACCCCAATTTCCACATTATTTCCCCCTACCTCTCAAAGACTTTTATCAAGGCCCAGAAAGATTAATAGGTACCCTGCATCATAGATGCTGGGAGCAGACAGGATAGGAGGGCAATGGTGATGGCATGAGAAGGATGAATGACAAATTGCATTGGAACTTCTACCAAAGGAAGGTCTCCTCTTCTACGCTACAGGGGCATTCTTATGGCAACTTGCTTGGACCATCATTCTAGGATTTACTGACATATTTAGAGATGGTGATATTTATAAGCTTTGGACCCTGACGTTAGCACATGACAACATCCATTCGTTTTAGATGGAGTTGATTGTGCCTAGGCTTGGTGTAGTGTTTGGGCCTTTGAGATGCAGTATTTTTATTCAATAAAATGTGTTCACTTCAAAATCAGTTCAGTACTGACTTTCAAATGTTCACGTATTTATGTAGGTGGGTTTTTTGGGAGCTGAAGGGATCAGGGTGACAAAAAGAAGCAATAGTCTCCACTACAGCACTGAATCATTTCACCTATTTTTATGTGGTCATTTGGGATATATTAAAAAGCACATTCTACTCTATTGCAGCCAATGGGTACTCTGTGTGTGGAAGAAAGGAAAATGTGCCCCTTACAGTTATATATTGAAAGACAATATTGAGTTTTTTGGGGGTTTTTTTTGTAAGTATCATTGTATCCTAAAGGTAGGAATTCACTGAAGAATTTAGTAAGACTATTTCCTATCCACACCTCACACAACAGTAGCTGAGTCCAGCTGGGAGGTTATCCCATCTTTTGGGGAGATTATTAGTCGCATCACTCACTAGAGACTAATTTCGGCAATAGCATTGCTGTCAGTTATTCTTTCAGCACAGGCCAAAAGGATTAGAACATGAACAACATGGACCAAATTGCATGTGTATGAAGGACCAAGTAGATGCATGTGGGTGCAGAGGTGTGTGGGGAAACGTTTTTATTGGAAAGCATTGTAACAAACTAAATGAAAAGGGATGAGCAGCACAAAAATAGTGCAAGGAATTTGGACAGAGGTTATACCAGTGTTGCTGAATGTCTTACGTATACTGATTTATACAGTTTCATGAATGGCTTTGCATTCTCGAAGCCACATTGGCTGTCCACAGTCATATGAAGAATGAATCTTCCTTCTTCACTTAGGGCTTGGTCTGTGACATGCTGAATGTTCTCAATGGCCATTAGCTGCAGTGGAATCTAAGAGCACACTGCCCCCACAAGATCCATCCCAATTGTGATACACTTACTAAGTATTGGCCCGCCTTGTAAAGAAGGATTTTTAAATATCAAAGTGAGGCATCCTAAGTTCATATAAAAATGAACTTGGCTACATCAGAGCCTTGTGTGTGTCTTGGCAGCACTATTTACTATAATGATTAGGAATATTATTCCAAGGACTAAGCCCAAAAACTCATTTAATGTCTTGAGTGTAAACCTCTCAGGTTAAATCTGATTTCAATCAGAATTCTTTATCCATCAACTGTCCCAAAAATTAGCCGTTGCAGCTCCGTACCACTCTAACATCTAGTATGATATATATCATCATTGAATAGTGCTCTTTTCTCTGTATCCATCACATCTAGACACCTGATTCTCATACAAGTGAGTATAAGGAAATGGACATCCAAGCTGCACCTGCTAGCCCATGTCAAATCATTCTGGTTGCCATAAAAGCCATTTCTAGTCATTTTTATGGATTAAATCCCAAACATTTTCCTTGGTCCTGCTTTCCTTACACAACAAAGCCACAACTGGCAATTCAATTCAATTTATTCCTGAGTAAGGACAGACTAAAAATGGAGTGAGAAGTTCAGGATTTGGCCCATTTGTTTTAAAAGCAGTGGTTTAACTCTTCATTACAACCCTTTCTCCCCATCTAACCACACAAAGGAAATTGCTTCTGCATTATTTTGCCCAGGTTTTTTTTAACCTAATTAACCAATAAAATAAAAATCCCATTCCTAACTATAATTCTGTTAAATGCACTGTTGGTGCTAAATGTTTCCTCTTCTGCAGTATTGCAAGGGAAAATCTGTGTGATTATATAGCCTGTGAATGATATGGTGATACTGGAAAAACATACAGGCCCCAAAATGATACTACCTTAATTTTAAAAGTCCTGCCAATTTAGGTTGTGAGTGATAATGATCCAATTAGGCTGCATCCTAATCTCCATTGGTGAACACCACATATCCATCACATTATTTGATATAATTCACAGTCCTGTCTCAAGGGAGGCTCTGAATAGCTAGGATGCTAGGTTACAGGTGGGGTGCCTTGCTAAGGCTGTGAATGAAGTCTGCTTGAACTGTGCTTATTAGTCCCTCACTTTCAGGACCATTAATATGTCACTCACACACTTTTCATTAAAATGTCTAAAAGTCTGTCTCAAAAATGCAAACTATGGTCCTTAGAGCCAATACTACCCCTTGTTCAGTCAGGATAAGCTTGTGCTCTCCACTTCTGTGTGGCCCTCAGCCTTAGAGAATAAAGAATAAATAAAAAAGAAACTGTTCCACTAATTATCCAAACAGCTTGGCCAGATGCATAGTTGTACATGCTACAGGATCCTGTGAACCTTGCCTGCTCATTAAGGTCCTGTGGAATGAGTATGTTGATAGACAAATTCCACCAACCTTTACAAATACCAAATTTTCCTCTATGTGAATTTCAGTGTTTGTGAAAGGCCCCAGATTCTAAGCCCTGGGCTCTGAAGCCTCTATAGAATAGACAGTGGGAGTGTAATCTTCTCCACTGGGCCTGTCTGCAATGAAGGTTATATCACGTTAGAACATGTGTTAACTAGTACAGTGTTCAATATGACTTAGCACTCAGCATAAGCAAGTTATGTCAGATTTAACATCACATGAGCTGGTTGTGGAGGCCCCTAGGACTAACTACAGACAAGCTAACATAGCATTAAACACAACAATTCCTATCTACCTTTGGACTCAAAGGCATTGAGTCCCATTGATTTCAATAGGGTCAGGATTTCATCCTGAGTGTTCAACATCATGTTAGTTAACATGTGCCCTAGCATGATGTAGTTTCCAAGTGTACACTAGGCCTTGATGTGAGAGGACAGTTTACTCCCAATGACCCACTCGATCTTTGGCTTCATTGCCAAGTGGAAAGCCAGTTGTGATAGTGCTTGGTACACTTGGAACTGGACTGAGGCAATCAAACTCCTATTTCATAGCCATCAACCAATCACAAGATGGTAACATCCACTCACCATTGACCTAATCTGGATATGAACCCTTAATACTAGCTGAGGTACGTTTGTGGCATAATTCTTTCCACTATATTCTAACACAGAAGCTTCAGAATGTAACTTTCCTACAACAGTCCTTTTAAGACACGCACCCAAATAGGAAAGGCACTTCCAGTGCTGTTGTCAGCTCATATTATTAGTGGGATAGTACATTACATTCTGTTTTATTTATGCATAGATTGTGTACACTAACTTATTCACATGCATACAGAGAGCTGCTTTTTGACTGAGCTGACAAAGGAAGCCATTCAGAGAGTGAAGAGAAACATAAGTCAGTGATTGCCATGGTGCGCCAGAGGAACTTCAGCTCACTGATCTAAGCAATTAATCTCCAGTCACCCCCAGACAATCTATGAATGTATTGGTCGGAGGGAAGAAAATCCTTTTAACTTAAACCCTGGGCCAGATAACTTCCTTCCTTGAGAAAGGGGCCTATAGTGAAGTGAGGAAGGGTCTAAAAGGTAGAACAGTGCTCACCCTCTCCAAATAGGTGCAGGGTAATTAACGGAGGTTCATTAACTGCTAGACAGGTGAGGTGGTGAAGGGAAAAGAAAATTTTGAGGTTCCCTTCCTGGAGATTCCTCCAAATTTCTCCACAGAATCAGCAGGAGTTCTGTTCACAGATTGTGAGGGATTCATTGGATGTGCAGGGCTATGCGCATGGAGACCCTGGGCCTCTGCACCAGCTCTGAGGCACCTTAACCTCCCTGTGAGCTCGCTGGCAGGGCAGCTCCCCTGGTACTGTTATGTTAAAGATTCAGTCACCTGCCTAGAGCCTCATTTAAGACGTGGAGGAGGCTTCTAGAGTGCAGCGGGGGCTTCGAACAAAAGTTGCCATATATCCAGTTGCTGTTTTGGAGATTAGGCAGAGTTGACAATGCACATCCTTCCGTCTTCCTCCTTCCATCACCTTCTTTGACACTCACACATCACAAGACCCTCAGAGTTTTCTGTGGGGCCAAAGGTGGGGGGGAAATGGTAGGCCCATCAAAAGAAATTTGGGGCCTGGTAGTGAGCTTCACTCAGCAGGCCTAATGGTCACAGCCAAACAATCTCTCCAAGCCTTGCAGTTGCTTTTCCGAGCAGTCCAGGGGCCCAGCAGCCAAGCCGCAGTTTATCACCCCTCTCCATCCCCGCCCAGTCCTCTGGGATCTCCCCAGAGGACAAGGAAAGGGAAATATAGGGGGACTTAGGTCCTCCCTCTCCACCAGTTCCCAGCTCAGGGCCCAAGGGGAGAGAGGTAAGGGATGGCTCACTCTCTTCTGGCTGCCATTCCCATCTTCCCTTGCAGCCAGTCTCTCCTCTATGCTCCCCTGTGCCAGACTACCAGAACTTTTTAAAGCAGGCCCACCATAGGGAGCATGCCTCGCAGCTGCTGAGGTGCAGGGTCTTCTTGGCCCAATGCTGTTCCACCACTTTTTTACCTTATTGGGCAGTCTTTAAACCCCATCACGGGCCCTGGGACAACATGTTCGCTGTTGCCACACCCACTCCCATTTCACCCCAATTTTACCCCAGTTACAGATTTTTTGGGGGCCTCACTGAGCTAGTCCCCCTTTCCCTGACCAATCAGCCCTGGGTGGGGAGTGACAATGTTAGAGTGACAGCAAACCTGCCCCATTGTGAAGATGGAGGGGATCCACATTTGCAAGGTGTCTCGGCCACATTTATCTTAGTGCAGGGGTTCTCAGCCTTTTTCTTTCTTAGCCCCCCCCCCCCCCCCCCCCCCCACACACACACGTGCTGTAAAAACTCCATGGGCCACCTGTGTCACAACCTCTGTTTTTCTGCATATAAAAGCCAGGGCTGGCGTTACGGGGGTAGCAAGCAGGGCAATTGCCTGTGGCCCATGCCACAAGGCCCCCCATGAAGCTACATTGCTCAGGCTTTGGCTTCAGCCCCAAGTGACAGGGCTCAGCGCCCTGGGATTCAGCCCCATGCGGTGATACTTCGGCTTTCTGTCCTGGGCCCCAGGAAGTCTAACACTGACTATGCTTGGAGGACCCTCTGAAACCTACTCACAGCCCTCCAGGTGGCCCAGACCTCTGATTGAGAACCACTGTCTTAGAGGAACAATCCACCACCTAATCTGAAATGTGCTATGTCAACTCCACCAGTGTACCGAGGACACAAAACTGTCTCTCTCTCTGTGGCAAACACCCAAAGTATAAGGGGAGTTTCCCAGCAGTAGAGAGCTACATCAAGCCACCAGAAGCCCTGGGAACAGGGAACTGGGCTAGGGAGAGAAATGTGCACTGTACTCTGGCTATTCTGAGCTGCAGCAATGGCATGAAGACGAATATGGCATCATTGTGCAGGTCAGAACAGTCCCTAGAACTATTCTAATCAAGTCCCCTGAGTTTGGGAAATGTAAAGCCATTTTCACTCCTTCCCATTGACATTCCTGACTTGAGCGCAGGTCAGCCATAATGGAAAATTGGGACCCAGACGTGGTCAGAATCAAGACCTTTAGCCCAATTCTCATCTGGCTGAATGTAATGACAAAACCCTTACTCAGACAAATATTTGGAGGTTATTTGCGTGAAGAAAGTGAGATTTAGTCCATTGGCTCCAATGGGAGTCGGATTTGGCTTTGTCATTGACTTCATTAGTAGCTGAATTAGTTATCCTTTTGATACCAAATATTTCTTATTAAATATATATGTTCTGTTACCATTGGAATCGTTGTTAACCTTAACTCTGTTCAAAGGACAGTATCTATTCTGCACACGTGAGAGGACAAGGAAGATACACAGTGGCAAAAAAGGACATGGTAGCAGTAGGGGACAACAAATATTCCTCTTTCCTGTGAAAATAAAAAAAAATCAAAATGTGGTTGATTTCTACTTCTATTTTTATTCATTTTTTCATATTTTGCTTTGTCTCCCATTTACAAATCATGAAGAATTCATAGATGAATAATGGACTGAGGGTAAAAAAATTAGCTAGTGTGAATTAAGAAGAGGATAAACTCTTGCCAGACACAGTAAATTAATGACAACAATGTAATAAAACTCTAATAAAAATTATACTGATGTTATTGAATGTCTAAAGTTCTTCCTATCAGCTCTGATTTGTTACTAATGAGCAGCCATTATCTGGTTCCCTAAGAAACTGTAGTGTTTCATTCTTTCCTTTTCTTTGTCTTGTCCATATAGAATGTACATTCTTCAGGCAGAGACCGTTTCTTCTGGTGTATGTACAGCTCCTAGCACAAGTTTGGTTGGGTTTTCTAGTTATTACTGCAATACAAATAATATTTCCCATTAATCTCTCTGTTATACCAGAGAAACCTGATACTGCAGCTGCAAAAGGTTCCGTTTGATTTCCTTAGGAGTTTCATTTGGTGAGGCAGCTACAACATCCTGACACTCAATGCATTCTGAAAACAACAGAACGGATTGTTTTAAATGGCCAGCTCTTTCTTGTAAAATGGGCAGGATATGAACCAGACTCTCTAAGGGCCCAAAACCACTTAGATCAAAGTCAATTTAAGTTTCCAGTTGAATTCAAGGAGAATAAAATTGGATCCTAAGTGTAGCTAAGGCTAGATTCCTAGAAGACAAATAATATTTATTTTAAATTATATGTAATATCATTGGCAGAAACATACATTGTATTTGCCTTTCTCTGTTTGATGATAATTTTTTTGAAGTTAAAACACCACTTCTTTAAGTAAATACAAATGTGTGTTATCAGATCTATATTGTCTATAACTAGCAAATACATCCTTGTTTGAAATGAATAAACAAACATCATGAACATATTTGACAGTCCTAGTGGTCAGTGTTATTCTGAGTAACATACACAACCAAGCAAATAATGCAATAAGAAATTTTTGATGGAGACGTTCAAAACAACTGCAGGAGTTAGAAGTACCAGTTCCAGAGACTTTCAGTGGGACTTTGACATTTTTTGAAAGCACCTCAGGGAATTAGGAGTTACTTTCCATAAATATTTGTTCAGTTTTTTTAACAGATTTGCATCAGTCATACTACTGCCACTTATGCATTCACTTTAAAGGAACATTAGAGCCACTGTCTTTGGCATAAATGTTCATGAAATTGAATTTCAGAAGTTATAGGTACATGTGGAAACCAAATTTTAAATCACTGCAAGCAGGTACCTATACTTGTGTCAGAAGTGCTTGCATGGCTCATTCAAGAAGGGAACAGAAAACAGTATCATTTGACTAACGAGACCCATCTCAATTAAGTAACACTGCTTGAATTCTAAATGTTTGCATTCAATCCACAAAGGCCATAGGTAGCAGAATGAAAGAAGGATGTTACAGAAGTGCTGTGTAAATGCAAATAGTTAATAGATAAGAAGCCAGTAGATGATACTCAAGAATACGTAGAATAAGATTCTGGGTGTTCTAAGGCCAGTAAAACTTACTGTGCACTGCAGATGATTTCTTCTGTGCAGCTCTTTACATAGGAGAGAAGACCCACCTACCTACAGATTCTCTACTCTCTGCCCTCCTCTAAATGTATTGGTTGAGGGGGGATGCTCCAGAGGTGAGTTCTGACCTGTAGAGGGCCACACAACAGCTGCACAGCCCTCTGGAATCTTGTCTTCCCTTGTGCAGGGAAACCAGACCAGCCACACTGCCAGAGGTGCCTCCACAGCCACAGAGGCAAGATATGCCCCTGTTTGCTCAGTTTTAATAATAGATATTGTATGTGCCTGCCTAGCATCAGGCCAACGGAGTCGCCGTTCTATCTTTATCTATAGATCCCAATCCTTGATACCCAAAGCTCCCACTGATGGCAAACGGAATCTGAGGAATGCAAGGACTGACATGTCAGGCCTGTGCTATCTCATCTTCTCTGTTACAGTACAGGATATGGGCTGCAATATGTTTTTAATCCTGCAAAGCATACATGAGAGCTAATTATACCCTACTTCTCATCTTCATCTTGGTTTCTTTATCATTCACATTTGAAGAGCTGGAATAAACCTCATAGGCTAAATTTTCAGAAGCACACTTTATGACTTAGGAGTCTAATTCCCATTGACTTTCAGTGAGACTCAGGATATGTCCACACTACAAGCACTATAGCAGCACAGCTGCAACTATGCCACTGTAGGGTAAACTACAGCCACAGAAGGGTTTTTTCCACTGCTGTAGTAAATCCATCCCCTTGAGAGGTGGTAGGTCAATGGAAGAATTCTTCTGTTGACCTAGCGGTATCTATACCAGGGTTTAGGATGACCTAACTAGATGGTGTGAGTTTTTCATACCCTTGAGAAACATCGCTAGGTCAACCTAAGCTTTAGGTGTAGACCACACCTTAGGGTCCTACATACCTAAGTCACTTATGAAAATGAGACTATGCTCCTATGTCACTTAAGCACATCTGAAAATTTTACCCATTGCTTTTTTTTTTTTTTTTAGTAAAATGCATTCTACCAATTCTGTAAATTAACTTAACTAAATTCATTAATTAAAATTAATGTCCTTTTCTGAATTATACAGCATTTTCAATGCTTTTAAAACAATTATTTAAGCTCCTTTGAAATCTGTTTGATGGAATAGCTGTTTTTGTCATGGCAAACTATGCATATATTCTATGGAAACACGCTGTAGTATTGCAGATAAAAGCTTATGAGCTGGAAAGGAAATCTGGAAGGACACAAATAGAAAAAAATCAGTAAAGAAAAATATTTTAAAAATTAATGATCAAGGGGGAAAATGGAAACTCATTAAAGGCAAATGTGAGAGCTTTTAAATATGTTATTAATGTTGATTTAT
Source organism: Gopherus flavomarginatus (assembly GCF_025201925.1). NCBI lineage: Eukaryota > Metazoa > Chordata > Testudines > Testudinidae > Gopherus > Gopherus flavomarginatus. Next base: position 32,211,423 of record NC_066630.1, read on the forward strand.
AAATGAGATCATTTTTAAAACAAATGCTTTATCCTTCACTAACTGTTTTGTTCTTCTCTCCCTCCATGTTTTCGTATCACAGTCCAGGGTTTTTTACATTAAAGTGGGAGATTTGGAAGATAATTATGACAACATTATCATAGACGTGGAAAGGTTAACATGAAGGAGTTAGAAGTACCAGTGCCAGAGACTTAGGAGTAACATGAAAGATATACCATATATACACATTCACAATCCTAATATTTTTGGTAAAAAAGTGATGCAACAAAAAGTGGGGATTGGCTTATAAATGAGTCTACACCAAAATTTGATGATTTTAAACTCTATGGAATCATTGCATCGAAAATCTAATACATTGTCGTTTAGTTTACCTGAAGCATCTGCAGGCATGGCGCCCTTCAGCTCCCTGTGGCCACGGTTCACCATTCCCAGCCAATGGGAGCTGCAGGAAGTGGCACCAGCGGCTAACCCTGATGGGCTGGGAGCCAAAGTTTTCCAACCTCTGAAATATAGGGTTGGCTTATGAAAGGGTCATACAGTTTTTGCTATTTTTACCTATCCATTTTGGGAGCTCGGCTTATCAAAGAACGGGCTAATGAACGAGTATATACAGTATAAAGTCAATTGACATTAACCAAAGCAAGTGCCCAAGTGCTCCTGTGAAATCTGCACTGTGGGATTGTGAATGAGTCAACAGATTGAGAACAGCCACAGACTACCAAGCTTGAATCAATGAAGGCGGGAGTTAGTGGTGTTAGGAAAAAAAAATGGGAATTCAGTGAGGTAGGGTGCCGAGGAATTCATTATAGAGAAAAGCAGAAATACTCCACAACTGCTGCTGTATGCCCATTTGGAAGGGATAACTAAAATGTCTTTTAGCCTAGTGCTACTGCTCTCCTCTCCTTCTGTCTCACATTTTATACCATGTTCATCACCATGGTATCTGAGCACCAGTGTAAGATGGGACTTGCACAGTTGATCCTCACCCAAAACTGACCGTGATGTGGCATTCCACTTAAAGGATCATGATGAAGTTTGGAAAAACCTCTGCTGCATACCAACCTAGCCATAGCACTGCACAACATAAGCATAATTCTGCAATCCTCTTTTCTTCCTTCTGGCACCCAAGCTTAAGTTATTGTGTATAGCTGAATTAGCACAAGCCACAGGACTTACATAGCTTTGATCCATTTTGTAATATTTCTCTATTTTGGAAAACCTTGGGAGAACGCAGAATGAAACAGTCTGTCCCCCTCCCCCCCATGATTGCGAGTACAGTAGGGTGCAAATAGCAAAGGATATCATTTAAAAATCATATCACTATTAGGCCCAGTTTTTCCTATTTACAGGGCATGGTAACAAATCCACAAAGGTTGGGCAGTCCAGTTTGCATGTCCCAAACAGCAGTACTCATCCCAAAGTGGAATATAGGATTTAATATGTTCCTCTATCATTTTTGTGGGTGGGGAGGGGAAGTGAATGAGATTCATTTATCATTGATTTCGATTGACTTACACCAGTTTTAATGAGCGGAAAATCCGATCTCTGTATATTCAGTTTTAAACCTTTTATTTCTGAAACACATAATTCTGATGGGCAACAAAGGCTATATATACATAAATACTAAAAGGTGAATAATAAATATAGAACAGTTAGATCGATAGATCTGGTAGCTCTGATTTTTGTGAAGGGACTGTTCAACAAAATTCATTCTGAACGTCTTCCTAAGATCCTTTTTACAGCGGGTTATGAATCATCACCATGATATCTTTAAATGGATGATCAATACTATATTTTCCCATAAAACGTTTGGTTTGAAATCCTATTTTAAGTGCATTAGAGTTTTTGTGCACTGAATGAGTGAATGTCATAATAAATTGTCATCAAATATGATAGAAATATAGCTTAGATTAATTGCTGTATTTATTTATGAGTCTATAAAATACATTGTGAAAGTCCTGGCACATTTTTGGGATACCAGTTTGAACTTTCAAGAAAGTTAAAAGCATTAAAGGAGACTGAAGGTAGATTTATTAATGGCATGTTTTTAATTGCAGTTTCAACCAGACACAGGTATTAGAATGGTTATGCCCTTAATGGCCATATCTCACGTGTTTTTTCTTTAAAAATGATATACTTCCCATATTTTTATTGATTTTATAAGATTTATTGTAGATTAGTGGTGCTTGTGTGTGAAATCACAAGTGGCCCCAGTTTCCCAAGAGTAGTGTGTTGCAGATGGTATACACCAGAGAAGGTTCTGCCTCTGATGTATCACACAGAATTAAGTATTATAAGAAAGAACACTGGATGGAAAGACCAGAGAAAATATCAGTTACAACAGGAAGAAAACCATGCATCTAATAGGTCATTTGTTGAATTGATTTACATTATAAACATCCAGCAGTTACAGTCTCAGAAAACTACATAATGGGTCCAGTTCTGCACTCATTTACAAGGGCACAGATTGAGACTATTTCAACCAAAGCCAGTCTGATTACACTGTGAATTGAGGGAGAATCAGATTGGAGTGAATGGAAGGAGAATCAAGTTCAATATCTTTTTACTCAGGCTTTAGGTGATGGCAGGGAGGCTAGGAAGGTCTGGTATTTGTGGTGAAGAGGCATTGGCTTTAGGTGATGGCAGGGAGGCTAGGAAGGTCTGGTATTTGTGGTGAGGGGGCATTGGTGGGGCTATTATTCTCTCTTTGGTTAATTATTTCCTGATTTGGCAGTAAGGGGTAGCGCCTGTATTTGTAAACGTTATGGCAAAGGCGTCAGAAGCCTGTGGTAAATCAAAGTAAATAAAGGTAGCAGAATCTGATCTTTATGTTAAATAGTACATAATGAGACCACCTGGAGCTATTCAGTGTGAGTAAGCAGCATCAGAATATGGCCCTAAAAATAAATGACCTCAGTACATTAATACAATTGGGCTGTATAATGGAGCAAAGAAACCACAGTTTGTCACATAAAGAAAACATGTATTGTAACTATTTTAAGGTGAAGGCTGCAGGCACAACAGCCATAGGAAGCTCCTTGAGGAACCCCTTTTTGCCAACATCATTTAGGATTGTGCAGAAGGCTACGGAGCCGGTGGTGTGGACAAGGGAGGGCCCCTGCATGTGCAGGGATAAAGGTGAGGATATCCTCACCTTCCCAAATAACATGAAGGCACAGTGACTGCTACTCCACTGAATTCTTTCTATTGACTTCAGTGGATGTTGGATCAAACACAACCTGGAATATCTGGAATGAAATTCTGTGCAGATTCTGAGAATTTACCCAGGGAGCTCAGGTGGCTTGAAGCCACGCTGGAGACATTCTGATCCGAGGCTAAGAGGCTTGGGAGTGGCCCTCTGGGGATCTGTCTAAATTACAGCAGCCTCTCCGGGCTGCCCTAGGGTCATAATAATGCATACTGTGGCCCTGCCCCTGGCATGTCCCTCCCACCCCAGCAAATGCCCTGCAACCCAGCTTCCTTGGACGTCCTCAGAGGGCAATCTCATAGTTAACTTTCACAGTGCCAGCACAGAGGGAACCTTCCGCTGGCCCTATATAGGACTTTTAGGACCTATTTATGTTATTCTGGCCCTTTTTTTCCCCCCAGCATAAAGAAGCCAGAGTGGAGGTAAAGCTCTCACCCTCAAAACATTATTCAGGGTCAATGAATTTCACCTTTACTGAATAAAGATCATATTATATGGACTTAAATAAGCACGACACTCACACAACTAATACAGAAATGTTGATGAGCTGCTATGCAATGTAAATTTAAGGGGAAGGTGTCTTTAAATGCCTAATAGTGTATTGAAATCAGACTTTTAGTGATGAACCTAAACCAGGAATCACAAATACAAACACTTATGAACTTTGGGAAAACCCAGCCCCAGATTCAACCTGTGTGTGTGTTTTTCCTACTTGTCAAGTGGATCAAAACCAGAACCTGAGAGCCAAACAGTCCCCAAATTGAGGAAAGGTTGATTCTGGGTCTTGACTTTCTAGTTTGGGCCCCTCTCATGGGTGTAAAACCTATTCTAGCCACCTCTATGGCACTCTGAGGCATAATAAATCTATAAGGATTTAAAGGAGCTGTCACATGGAGTAGAGTCAGGTTCCAAGGTAATTAGAATGGTAGAGCCACAGGGGGTATAGGTAGGGCGGTGTGAGTTAGAGGAGACATAGCGGACAGGTGGCAGAAAGGGAAGGCTAATAGGAAGGTGCAAATCAGTGTGGTGTAGTGAGGTCTGCACTGAAACTCTGCTTGGAGGCTATGTCTGCTATATCTCTGACTATGTCTAGCTTAATTTCTGAAGCAACATTTTAGACAGAACTCTTATTAGCAATACATCTAAACGTGGAGATTTAGATGAGGGTAGCTACTTTTAACTACTCGGTGCACATATTAAGTAACACAGCAGTATCAGACTGGAGTTACTGTTTCACTCTGGTGCTGTGATTTTTTCATTGTAAGTATTATTGCATATTGGGATATTGATCACTTAAAAGTCACCATGCTAACATCTTAGACGTACCCAAAACAGTGATAAGTTTTGCAACTTTTTGGACTAGGTAAAGTGGATGTTTAACATTCAAGGAATTCAGCAACATCTCTTCATGTGTTCCCTTTTCAAAACACAAATGCTTAAAGATCTTGAAAATTAAACCTACACGTTTCAAACTTGAGCTTAAAAAAAACAAGTCACCTCCCAACTACGTACTAGATTCATCCGTGACTGATAAGTTACCACACATTATCTCAGCAATTACACTCCCCTAGTAAATCATGATGTGTTTCATGCTTCACAGTGTCAATTCTACCTCTGTTCTGAAGTGAGTTCTTTCTATTGTCTGCTCATGTGCTAAGCAATTGAAATGTGTTGTCTGTAACAAGATATTAATCCCAATATTCTCCTAATTTTGTCTTGTCTTTTTCTGCTTCTAGTGCAGAAATCACCATTGACAATAGCCACTGAGATAAGGAAAGTAACCAGAAAGCTTTACAATAAACCACCATATACCCTACTTTAGTTTGTCAAAACAATTAGTGTTCATTTTGATTTTATTCAGTTAGATCTGCAGTGACTGATCAGTATAAATTATGCATTAGGCTGCCCAGCTGTACTTGTTTATTCATGCATGGACTTGAAGAATTTTCATTTTCTAAGTACAAAAAACCTACAACAACAAAAATCTATATTTTAAAATATAAATGTACTTTCTTCTCAGCAATAATTTTGCTCTCATATTTCATTTGTTTTCCTCCCCCTGCAGACACTTTGTTTTCCCTCTCCTCTCTCAACGTTCTTCTTTTCTGTAAATGACATTCTATGCATGTTTCAATTCACCTATTATTTTATTCACATAGTTGTCATCAGTTGCATTTGTGTTAATGGAAAGAACATACTTACTACTTTACCTCTCAGCAATTACTTTTTAAGTAAGGCAATGACAGAGCTAAACCAACTGATGCTGATACTAAAAGCACCAAAATTCAAATTAAGTCAACTGCAGTTGGACTCCAGTCATCACACTTCACTGCAATACTGCTCAAAATATTTTCAGCTGAGACTCTGACTTCTCTTTAAAAACCGAAGTTTGAATCCATAGACATCAGTTTTTTCTGCTCATGTACAGTGCATAGATATATTGTTCTTTGGAACAGCTTATTAAAAGGAATACACACACAGTGTGTATATAATCATAATGTGTGTAGGTACAAATTAATGAGAAAGATTTACAACAATCATCTACCACATCATGGTAACTAGGCTCTCCCATTAAACATTGCCATCAGTGTGAAAAGCAGAATGACAATACTGTTGCTGAAGTGGTTTACTATAATCAAAACAATAAAACCCAATTCCACAATACTTTCTCTCCAAAGCTTCATTGAACCCAGATTAGTTCAACAATCCATTTACATAAAGTTTATGCCAATGTTTACATATCACAGAGAGATGATTGAACAGTTTTGACATGCTGATTCCAGTTTCTAAGTGAGATAACCAGACAGCCTGGTAGCAGCGTTTCAGAAGAACAAGGAAAGACAGAACTTCTGACCTCTTGAAAATCTAGTGGGGGAAGGTAGGACTTGTATTGGTTAATGTGAACATAGTTTATATCCCAGGTTGGAAGGGTAATTTAAAACGGCCACATGTCTGGCTCTTGTGCACAAAGTATGCTACACAAAGATCTCCAAAGGGCAAGGCAGGGTGCCACAAGTAAAGAGGGAATTTAGTTGCAAAAGGCCATCTCTCAAAGCTGCACTCAGCTGCAGGATACTTAACAGGTAATAGATTTGTTTTAATATTGATTGTACTGGGTACAGATTGATAAATATAATGTTTGCATTGATCTGCATTGTGTCTATTATGAGATTGGTTTTGCGCATTGAATATTGCTTGAGGTTTCGGTGTTCATTTATTTTAAGGTCAAGAGAGAGAGAGAGGTAAACTTGAACATAGCATTTCTATATTCTGGCTGGATTTATAAATCAAGAGTAAATCAATATTGCCCTCACAATAGCCGCTATGTCTTCTTATCACAAAGGGGCTGAGCAAAATTTTGTTGTTGCTGCTTTTATCAGATAATTTAAGAAAGCATTTCTGTTAAGAAATACTAAATTGGTGCAAAAACAACAAGGAGTCCGGTGGCACCTTAAAGACACCAGACTCATTGTTTGTGTGGATACAGACTAACACGGCTACCCCCGATACTTGACTAAATTGGTAATAACAGTTGCTGAGGCAAGTGATTTAGAAAAAGCGGTTTTATTACTTTAAAATTAACATACTTTGACCCCCCTTAAGAATTCTTGCAATTAAATAATTAGCAATAATGTTACCCAAAAGTGTGCTTTAATGAATTTTCTTAAACTATTGCCAGTGTCAACAATGGCTAAAATGGATCAGTTGCTTGATTGAAAAGTACAGCCTTGGTCAGCATGTCACACAAACAGCACTATTCCAAATCATCTACAATTCAAATTGAAGTCTGTTTTTTTTTGTTTTTGTTCCCCCCATAAATTATAGTCAAATTGGTCTGAAGATAATTTCAGGTAACTGGATACTGCAAGGTTCAGGAGCTGAGCAGAGTCTGAGCATAAGAGTTCTCCAGAAGATTAAACATTAGCAGGAGCCTTGAAATCTGAGGGGTGAGATCTTGTACTTTCTATTCTGGCAAAACTCCCAGGAAGAGTAACTTACATTAGTGTGCAGAGTGGCATTCTATAAATTGCTATTCTAATAGACCGAAAACCAGATCTCAAAACCAAGCAATTCTTGTGTTATCTTGGATTAGTGGATACACAGTGTAATTGTAAACAAACAGGCGAAAGGAGAGAAAGCCCTGGACAGCCTTTCACACAAACAGCACTACTCCAGATATCCAACAATTCTTGTTATGACACTTCTGCCCACTGAGTTTGAATATTTATGCATAGTAAACACAAACAATCAAATCCTTCATGAATATAGTACTCCCTCAAACATACCATTCAATGAGGTGTCATCAGGGACAAAAAAGGTGCTGTGCTTTAATCCAGACCTTCAAGTAGTCTATATATGTAAATAGTTGCTCCAGATTGGACTATATCCTCTCCTTCCCCACAGGTGAGCTTTGAAACTGGCCTGAAATATAGTGGAAGTCTTGGCCTCTGCATATTACTGAAATCTGTAATATGAGTGTGTTTGGATAGGAAGGATTCCTATATTCCTATGGCCACAGTTCCTCTAAGGTGGGGGGCAATAGAATTTAGTCTGGTAAACCGGTTGGAGCAGAGCAGTCCAATGTTATAGGTGGCTGGTGGAAGAGGACTTCTAGATCATCTTTCTCCCCCTTTAATAATTGCAGTAGTGAAACAAATCCAGATCTCCCTACAACTATTCTTCTCTTACCTTATATTAGCCTTTGTACCCACACACTGTGGTTGAAATACAACCGCCAAAAGTAATTGAAAACTTACTTTCCAGGGTCTTATTTACACGTGGAAAGTGCTTAAAGTGAGTTCCCTTGCTCCATGGAGAGGATTCTTTCTGGCATATTCAATGCAGCTTCCAGCAATAACACTGTATTAACTCCCAAGTGAGAAGCGCTGTTTCTTAATAAACGAAACTTTTTTTAAAACAGCATTGCAGGACTGTTTTTTTATTGTTCTGAGAAGAGACTAGGGGCGGGTGTGTGTGTGTTTGCTTCTGCAATTAATGCTGAGCGTTTCCCAGAATCAGGGCTTCTGCATTCAGAAGGCGATTGGCGTAGAACAATAGAAGTTTGGTTTGGCTTTGCTGAATTGCCTTGTGGGTTTTCACAGACTGAACGTGTCCATGGTAGAACATTAGCGCCAATCCCTCGTATTAAGCAATCGGTCTTTGTTCAGAGGGTTTTGTTTAATCGCAGCAGAGTAATATTGCTCCCCACATTGCACACTCTGACCCCCGTGCTCTGGCTAGGCTAAGGGACAACTTTGGCTGTATATAATAATTTGGAGGGAAGGGGGTCACGGCGTTTTCAGGCTGGGCTTGCACAATTTCTGCTTGCAAACTTTGAAAAGGTCGCGAGCAGAAGGTATTTCTACCTGACTGAGCCGTTTCATTCCCTGAAGAAACAGGTTACCTCTGTTTATTCTCCCTTGCTCTGAGATGTAGATCTAGCGCCGTTTCATCCGATCCCTGCTTCACTCGCGGCTCTCTAGCGCCACCCTTAGAGAACCCGCGCAACTGCAGCCAAGGTTATTTTATTTATGATCATGTATCTAGTCCTCTCCCCAACTTCAGAGTGGGCAGCAGAAAAGAAAAAGGAAAGTTGGTCTTTCACTCTGACCTCTAGCCAGGTCGCATCTGCCATGGTCCCGATCGTCAGGCAAGGAAGCACACGCTGTAGGGTTCATTGGTTTGTTTTCCCCTCAAAAACATGCCCCCGTTAGTAGGAAGACCACCCTTCTCTCGCAAGTCATGTGTGGAGCACTCCATTGCCGCAAATGCACCGTTTACACTGGGTGTGGCGTGTGTACGTGGAATGCTCTTTGCGAACAGAACCGATAGTGAACACGGATTTATATAAACTCAATAGTTTGGGAGCCCCTGCAGCACACATAGGGAGACTGGACGCTGGGAGAGGGAGGGTTGTAATGTTTTTTGCAACGAGAAGATAACCTCCCTCCACCCCATGGAATTTGTCAAACTGGTGGCTCAGAGGGATATGGAGCCTGCTCCCTACCTCTCTTCACTGCACAAGATACCAGATCCGGCCAAGGCGTGCGGGACCACTTTTCCGGTCAGATGAGGGGAGGGGCAGCTGGCCTTACAATGCAGTGTATTTTTTCCTGGAGAGAAATCATCTGCTGAGCAACTGTGATTAGCACACGACCCAAAAACCTCCGGATCCCGCTCTCTCCTCCCTCCAGGATCTCACCTCAAAGGCAAATTTGCCATGTGTACGTTGCTGGTTAAACAAGGGTATTTCCATTTGTTAATTGATGCAATTACTCCTTAGTGGTAATGGGCAGGCTGCTGTCCAGGCAGCCATCAATCACCTTCCCATTGACCTGTCAAAGCCTCCCCTCCCCTCCATTCATTCCTGTTGGGACCATTTCTGGATCTAATAGAGAAAAATGGATCCCCTGCTCATCATCACTTAGGGAGGGACTCTGGAGCCAGGGATCGGGCTGGCTGCGAGACAGAGGGAGGAAAGACTACCTCTGAGGGCTCTTCGCCTCCCTCTTCAACCCCCCGCCCCCCCACACACACGTGTCAGTTCTTTCTCATTTGCGGATCCCAGGTGTCTCTCCCTTTCCTGGCAAGCTGCAGGCGCCTTGGAAGGGGGCTGGGGGTTATTTTTGGCCCCTTCCTTTCAGGGCCACTGGCAAGGGCAAGAGGATGTCAGCCTTTGCAGCGCGAATAATGGACTCGGATGCAAAAGCTGGGGCTGGGAAACAGACAGATCCCGATGATCCTGGGGGAGGTGGAATCATTAGCACAGAGGCAGGCACATATTAGAGAACATGCTAAATACTCCAATACATTCGCAGGCACTAGAGCCACCCTAGAAGTCAGAACGGAGCAGCATGATTAACTCCTGTGTATGACGTTCCCCTGCACTACCTGCAAACGCCATTTCTTTCCCTTTTCTTTCTTTGAAGCTCCAGGGCTGAGGTATCTCGAGGGGGTGGGGGACGGTCTATGTTACACGTTAGTGAATGGAATAAGTTTCTTTCCCCCCCGCCCCCCATCGCCTTGATTTTTCAACATCCAAATTGGATGGTGTTTTTAAAGAGAGCGCGCGAGGGAGACCAACTGCGCAGCATTTCAGGTCCCTGCCTTTGACGCGCATCACAGCCCACCATTAAAACAACATGAAACAAGTATTGAGTACATCTTCGATGTTAGAGATGATTGGCAAAGATGGTTATAGCCTGGCTGGGGCTGTCGTTTCTGGATTACTATGACGTCACTTTGCTACTCTTCCATGGATGAATGCTAAAGAACTATAGAGCAGAAAATACTACAACAAGCAGGCTCCCTAGCTTGCAAGCCTTACGTGATCCCCTCCTTTCTTTTAAACTCCCCTTTGCAGTTCAAGCCTCCATACATTGGGATGATTTTTATATATAAACATATATATTGCTAAGAAGGATGGGAGGTGGGGGGAAGCCTTCTCTCAGGCTCCATGCCTCAGATGCCTGGCTGCTTTTCTTAAGTGAAATCATCTATAATTGAGGGAGGGGGAAAAACCATACGTGGGAATGTGTATGGGAGAAGGTACATCTTGGAACGGGGGGGGTTAGTTACAATCGATCTGGGGGGGAGAAATATTGCTTATGATTCAAAAATAAGGAGCAGCTATGTCCTTCTCTCAGTTTGGATATCCCTACAGCACCACTTCGCAGGTAAGAGAAGAGAGCACTCACTTTTGATCAGATTCCGCTGCTGCATTCCAGATGTCTTGTTTCCTTCCCCCACCCCCTTGCTTGGAGTCTTTTTAAAGGGCACATCTGGAGGCTTTTTTAAAAATGTGCGTGTGTCTGTTTGTCTCTTGTGTTATTCTAGGATTTTAAAAAATAACAACAACCCTCAGTCTGCAGGGCAAAGAACTTGATCTGTCACTGCTCTGGTTTAACTGCAAAAAATTCTAGATGCAGCTGATTTACAAATCTGTATTGATCTATTACCTATGTTACTCGCTTAAAGCTTTCATTTGAGAGCGCAGCGCAAAGCATTGGCTTTTGCAGGCGCTTTTCTCCCAGCCTTTTACTCTGTGGTGTTAGCCTCCCAGGCTAGTTCTTGTGCACCTATAGGAAGTACTCGGCCAGAGCTTTTGTTTGCTGGTTTATTTTGCTATATATTATTGTTGTGTGATTTATCTGTGACATGCTCCTCCGTATTTCCTCTAACTGCCTTGTATTAGCATGTGTCGATATTTGCCTGGCGACTTCCAAAAGTGCCTCCAAATTAACTAAATTGCTGCTGTATCGTAAATTGATCCATAATTTATTTTGGTTGGATTATTTATACACTGTGATCACAGCAAGGTTTTCCTCCCCTTCCTTGGGACGCTGGCTTCTCCTGTGCTTTTAAAAGTAAAGGAATTAGATGCCTTTGGCTGCATTATCTGACATGTTTAGTGCTTAGTCTATTGTCAAGTGATCTGCAGTTGCAACTTCTTGCCTTTAGATCAATGTGAAGTGGAGTAAGGGGGTTTACACACAGATTTTTAAAAAGTTTCTATAGCAATGGTTTCCCTAAAGTTTTGGCTGGTTTGATTAGTTACCCTCACCCTACACATGCTTCCCATTCGGTTTAGTTCCAATTTTCCTTCATTAGTTGACACTCCTTTGTAGGGAGGTTGGTTTTCTTCCCCCACCTCTAAATTCCTTCTGCGTGTTAAATAATCGCCCTGGACATTCTTTTCTCTCCCCAGTTTTTTGTGTCTGCCAGCCCCAGTACGACTTGTTGTGAAACCGCCTCCAGATCCGTGCCGGATGTTTCCTCTGGATCTGCCCAAGCGGCTACTCTTTGCTGCCCCTCTTACGAAAACAGGCTGCTGGCCAGCACCCGGACGGAACTCAATGCAGCTCTGGGAATGTACAGCTCTCCCTATTCAGCAACCGCAGCGAGCCAAGGTTATGCCAACTACCTTCCGTACAGCACAGACCCATCAACTCTTTACACCACACTGGTGAGTGGACGTCCAAATACCAAGCTTCGTCCCACGTCCGGGAGCTTTTATTCTATTGCTGCTTCTGGGCATAGGGGGAGGGGGGGAGGGGAAGGGGGGGTCAGCTAGCCTTCAACAGGTGACAAATTTGCTTTAGGACATGGGGAGGGAGGGAGGGAGGGAAGAGGGGAAAGTAGCAAAAAATGCTAAGACACATGCCTTCCCCTTCTGGGGTAAAGGCAGCAGCGGGGGCCCCTCAGGACAGCAGGGATCAGAGAGACAGCAGGGGCGTCATAGGATTGGAATGCATGGAGCCCCCACTGATTCAGGCAGACAAGTGGAGGAATTTCCTATTTTAACACCTTCAATTTTAACGTCAAAAGCTGCTCCTTCCCTTCCAGAACCCTCAGTATGAAATTAAGGATGGCACCAGCAGTTTGCACTCGGGATTCGCACAGCCTGCTGCTTTCTACCCCTACGATCCTTCCTTAGGGCAGTACCAGTACGACAGGTAAAACCCCTTTGATCAACTGCGAGTTGCATTAATATCCCTCTGCGCTGCAGCAACAGCCGTCCAAAAACCCCAGGCTGTCCTAGCTGGCAAATGTTATACAAACCATCCAAGCAAGCGGCTAACAGCAGTCAGCTAACGTAAAACTTAGCCGCTCATCTCCCTGGTAATTGCAGCGGTAATCAAGTTCCAGGAAAAGGCGAATTGGATTAGCAACATCTGCTGCTAAAGCGGTGACACGTGGTACTCTCTATTAAAACTGGGTGTAACCCTCTGCTTATGACCTCCCAGCACAGGGTGAACTCGAAACTGGACCGCAACGTAATGATCCCCTCCCCTTCTCTGGTCCTCTTTGTTCCCAGGAATAAAAGCATCAGTAGGTTTTTTTTTTAAGTGGCAAATAAATAAAATACCCAGAGTGAAGTAAGCTTAGTAATTCTAGCTAATAAAACCCAGTGGTTGGGGGGTGGTAATTGTTTAGCTTGGGTAGCTTTAATCTTAATAGACAGTTTGCTAGTATAGTTAATTTTGTACCACTTCCGCGTGTTCTCATCCAGTGACATTTCCTCTGTAAATATTTCATGGCAGGTATGGGACAGTGGATTTCAGTGGGTCAGCCAGGCGCAAAAATGCAACTCGAGAGACAACCAGCACCCTTAAGACCTGGCTGTACGAACACAGAAAAAACCCTTATCCCACCAAAGGGGAGAAAATCATGCTGGCCATCATTACCAAAATGACTCTGACTCAAGTGTCCACTTGGTTTGCCAACGCCAGACGGAGGCTCAAGAAGGAAAACAAAATGACCTGGTCTCCCAAGAACAAAGCAGGAGAAGAGAGAAAAGATGAAAACAAGGGAGAGGAAGAGGAATATGGCACCGAAAATGAAGGCAAAGGTAGGGGTGGGGGAGGACATCTAGGGCGAGTGACTTCGAATTGGATTGAGCTGGGGTGGAATCCATGCATTTCTCTTTCCTGAGAGCCATGTCTTCATTAGGAAGGCGTTTAAAAAGAAAGACGGGACAGAGCCCATCTCAAAAGACACAGTAGCAAACTCTATAGGAAGTGGCATTAAAAGTCATTAGGTACCAGCCTCTACAAAGCATCCCCACACACAAATATACGGTCAGCGATTAACATCTTGCGTTGCACACCCACCATGCTCGTGCCCTTTCACAGTCTTACTAATGTGTTGGTTTCTCCCCCCTGCCCCCCCTTCATTATTTTAAAAAGCAGGTCAGAAAAGCTTCAAGGAAGAAAAGGAATTGAGACTGAGCGACCTGGACGATTTAGACGAGGATGAAGAAGACAAGAGTGCACAGCCGGCGGCTCCCAGTGCCAGCTCTGCTTTGCCCGAGCCTGAGAAAAGGGACTGCAGCCTGACCCCACCCAGCAATTTCCACCCTCCCCCCTGTAACAAAACCATGCCGGGGGCCGGGGGCGACTTTTTAGAGACCATGGGGCAAAAGACAGCCAGCGTGGTGGGCACCGTGAGTCCGGGGCAGCAATACGAAACCACAGACAAGCCCAGAATCTGGTCGTTAGCTCACACCGCAGGGGCCAATGTTATAGTTGGCCGCACACACTCCGACCCAAGGACAGCGAGCCCTGGCTGTTTGCTCGGCCGGGGAAGACGCTCTGTGTCTGGACACTGCCCAGAGGCGAGACCCCTGGCCAGCCTCAGAGCCCCGCCCGTTGCGGACAGTTCGTTCGAAGAACTGCCCCAGGCCACCAAGATTTTTAGAAACTCCTCTTTCAACCTGCAGTCTATCCAGCTAAGCTGTGCTTCCTACCCTATCCTGGGGGAGCCGTGCCAGTACACTTCAGGAGCCGAAGGTACTTCCATATTTCTCTTCACCCACATGGGGGCGGGGGGGAACATACCTGAATGCTCAAACAGGCAGCGCAGCCTAGACAAATGGCCTCTTTCCCCATAGCTGGCTGCTTCTAGTCCAACACGTTTGTTTACAGCACCGGTCACATGAAAAACATACAACTCCTCCTGCTAATTCGATGCAGCACAGAGCTGGCTGCTTGGCCGAATCCTTTTCTGTCATGTTTTAAACAATGATTCTAGTACAACCAACTCCTGGCTGGGGTGAGGGCGTGGGGTATGGGGCAGGCCCCAAAAGTCTAAGCGGCTGAAAGGATTTCAGAGAGCTGGAAAGCCTTCTGGCCTAGGTCAGGCAAAGCAAATGTACCTTGTGAAGCTTCAACATTGTGATAAATTGGTTGTGTCTGTACGCAGGCTTTGGGAGGAATGTGAAACCCAGCCAAGGAGCCATAGATCTCAGTGAAGGCTGTGTAGTGCAGCATAAAGATAAACTGAGAACAGCTTTTAGGCCAGTGCTGAAGAGGTGAGGTAGGTAAACGAACTTTCCTGCACACTAAACCATTTTATGGGCTCGTCAAGGGGACAGTAAAAGATGTGTATTTTCAGAGAGAATCCGTACTTTGTTTGCTAGGGGATACCGCTTCGGTTTTGAAGTATTACAAACAGATTCTACAAAAGCCCAGGGTCCCTTTGGCTAGCGGAACTTCGTGTGTGCGAATGACTGATGTGACCTATTAAAACAGCCCGACTGTAACAAACTATATGGTTTTATTTGAGTGCTTAGTGGTGCAGGTTATTGGGTCTTCTGAAACATTTGTGGGAGAGAAAGAATAGTTGCTGGCTACAGTGTTGTGAGTTTGGGGGAGAGGATAGGCGCAAATAATGGTATCTTGTGTTCTGCTTTGCAGGGAAATTTCTTCCAGGACCAACAACTATTCTAGTAAGATAGTTTAAAACGTTATTTGAGCACACAGATAATTAGGTCCACATGTTCCTTTTCAGTAAGCAAATTGCTCCGAAACATTTACTGTGTCTTTCCCCCAAAAAATGTTGCACCTGAGTTTTGTTTTGTAAAACTCCAGAATTTTGAATAGGATACATTGGGATGTTTTCATAGCTTTTAGCCACTTAAGGCGCGGGGCACACACTTGACCAATGCTAGTGAAATTTTCATCACCATTTTTTTCCCCACTCAGCAGGTTAGCGCAGCACCTTTGTGAGAATCCCGAAGATGGGTCTGAGCATCAATGCTCTTGGCTTGAAAAATCCTCCGCAAACAGGGAGGAGCCCTGCTCCTTGGAAGCATTAAATATAACTCTAGCGTCCTGTCTTCTTTTCTGGAGGAGCGGTCATAACATATGCACAACTTGCTTTTCAAAAATGGATGAGACTAAAACCCCGCTCGGAAAGAGAGCGGGGAACTTGAATAAATTATAGACTTTGGCTCATGCACTGGATCATTGTAGTTTCGCACAAGTTTACAAGACAGTACTCCATCCCCGCCCTGCCACCGCTATCACTCCGAGTTTGAACAGACCCGCCTCAAGAACCATCGTGTTCAATGTACAACTTTGTCATTTGTAAAATACCAGTGATTAGCGTGTTTACCAAAAGGCCAGTATTAATTTTAATCCCACCTTGTCCTATTAAAACAAACCAAACAAACCACAGTGCTTTTATTCCTCCCCTCTCCCCCTTTCTTTGGTAAAGTATGTTTGTAAATCTCCTTGTCTGTGTGGTTCTGAAGAGACAAAAGAGCGGGGTATTGTTTTAAGGACATTCGACGGGCTGTTTAGTTTCTGTCATTGTATAAAGATCTCGCTGAACGTATTTTTAAGAGTCTCTAATTAAAACGAATCAGCTGAATGCTGTAAAGCCGTCTTGCAAACTTGAGGAACTTATGTCTGAACTACTCAAAGGTATGACCAATAGGAAAAGCGAGCGCTTTCTCTCTTCCCTCCTTCCTGCCCCCAACTATGTTGGCTTTCCCCTGTTTTTAAAGCATCCACCCCTCCTCCCAGACCTGCATGATAAGATGGGGGGAGGGGATATTGGGTGCCCCTGCCAGTTTAAAGTCTAGCAACTGGTCTGGAGTGGCAAAGTAGGGCATTGTGAGTGGTCATCACCATAATTCAGTTAAAAGAGCAGTGTTGAACTTTACAAGGCAGACAAGAAAAGGAAACCGCATCTCTGCATTATTTCTGTTTAATTAAAAGTGTCATCAAACACTTTCTGTTCAGACTAATAAACCAAGCAGGGATGAGGAAAGAATGTTTCTTTGTTCCCTGTTTCTAGAAGCAGTGGCAATAATTTAAATTAATAACTGTGGTAATTAAGAGGTCATCTATAGATCAACCCGATACCAGCTATTTCCAAGTTCACCAGGGTCAACATTTACATTAAGTCATTTGTGGTCAATAATGTCCAATGAATTCTGCCTTAATAAATCAGGGAAATCAATCTTGAAAATCGAGTAGAGTTCTACATGTTTACCAAAGGCTACTAAGACAAGTGGGACTGCTCAGGGGCTATCCTATAGTTTTGTGACTGAGAAGAAGTGAAGCGTTTCACGGGGATAAGAAACTGAAGATCAATGAAAAGGGATCAGGGGGAGTGACTGGAAGTGGACTGTGTAACACACCCACGCTTTATGAATCTGTAGGGTGGGATTGTGTCTATACTGATAGACTCACGTCTGTAACGTCGTGTTTTCCTTCCTTAGAGTATGTTTCATACTTGGAATTTGCATAACAACTGGAATAAGTAACTATATGTTTGTTATGAGTTAATTATCATGTCTTCCAAGTATGAAACACACACACAAGACACCGAAAAATAGTTGTCCCTTGCATAATGGCAGGTTTCAGAGTAGCAGCCCTGTTAGTCTGTATATATACAAAAAAGTTGTATATGATCTCTATAGTTTGTGAATATAACTCTCACACACCGATTTTATGTGGAAAATGTAGTATGTCCTTTTTATTGTAAATACTCCTAAAGTGCATATTTTAATGTATTTTCCATTATTTATAAATATTTCAGCTTTAATGCTGAGAAGCAGCACAGGGTGTTGTGATGAAGACCGTCAGTAAAAAAGGTTACCATCATTTTCCAGTTTTGTGGTCCAGTCAGTTCAGCCCTCACAATATTCCCATTGGGCTCAGTGGAGACTCGCCTAAGCGAAGAGGGCTGGGTTTGCCCCTTCACAAAGTCTGCTCGCAGTGTAACCACAATCCCTGTTCTAACTGGAACCATTTCAAGTGGCCTATGCCGAGGCTGCTGACTGGGCTCCTAGGACTGGAACTTTATAGCTCTTATTAGAAGTAACAGACAGATCATTCTGAACTATTTACTGATCACACATTCATCTTAACAGGAATTAACTCTTAATATCCATCTAGTTCCTCATTCAAACTGTAATGACCACTAGAAAGGGATCAGACTGCTTTCATTCGGTTTTTAATTACCAGATGGCTGAGAGAAACTGATGGATTTTGCACCTCTCTAGGTCTGAGGCGACTTCTTGTGGCTTAAAAAATAGTCTGAAAATCTTTATTTCCCTGATTAAGACATGCAGAACTATTCTATTGCCTTTTTCCTCGGTATAGATTTCGGCACTGATTGCCCCTACGTTGATTTGTACGAACTAGGGTGACCAGACAGCAAATGTGAAAAATCAGGAAGGGGGGTGGAGAGTAATAGGAGCCTATATAAGAAAAAGACCCCAAAATCGGGGACATCTGGTCACTCTAGGACGAACTCTCCGTTAGCTACAGAGTTTTCTCTTTCCGACAAACTTTCGCTTTATCGAGAGATTTTGCATCTTGTGGACAACGGTATTTCTTTTAACACCAAGATGCTCAGAAATTATTTGCTGTGATGCGCGCGGTAAAACACAACCCAAAGGAACATATAAATAGATGCCTTGTCTGTCTGGAGGGATTGAACCAGACCACCACTCAAACAGATAGCACTGGATGAAATCAGTAGAATAGAAGTGCACTGCCCCTTAGAAAGAACCAATCACTTTCTAATATATTCCTTTTAGGTACAAAGATGACATGATTGAGACTTATGCTACTTCCCCAGGCATGTTGCTTTTACACTTTCTAATGCATTCTTGGGAAAGCCCAGCCTCGCAGGAGCAGCAGGCTGTGCCAGTGACCTGCAGCTTAGAGGCAGGGGAATTAAGCTGCGAGAAGATAAACATTATTTCAAGTCGGATTTGAAGGATTAGCGCTTGTAATAAAGAGTATTAGGCCCATTGGGAGGGTTCTTGCGAGTCGACGGCTCAGGCTCTCCCATCCCATCACCCACCGCAAAGGGGACAGGTGTTTTCTGCGCTGGGAAGTGACGCAGAGGTTTTCCCTCAAGGACCTGTTTCTTCAAAGCCAGGGAACTTCTTTAAGTTTCCCCTTCTGCTAAAATGTCACACCCATGTCCCCGTGCCGGGTTGTTAATTGGCCTTTCTTTCTAAGCAGCCTGGAATCAGCCCGCACACACCTGAGCTGCTGCTCCCAGGGAAGCAGAAAGGAGAAGCAGGTAGTATGGATACCATCTATTCGCGGCCGAGTTTAACGCTAACAATTAAGGGGAGGGTTCCTGGGGGTGGGGGACCTCGACAGTTGCTGTAATTAGACAAACCGGATTTGGGAGCTTTTCCTGAGAACACAAAACCTCTGCACTCCCCACGTCCTGTCCCTCTGCCGGAGCTGCAGAAAGCAGCTTCTCCAGCGAAGGCCAGAGACCGCGGTTCTTTGCCCTTGGAAGGAACCCGGGGCCACCACCATCAGCGCCTGGAGAAGTCGCTCTCTTGCCCGTGAAAACGGGTCTCCGGCCTTCTCGTTGGAAGCCAGCTGTTGACACGCGTCCTAGTTTGATTTGAGTTTCAGTGGCTTCCCACCCGTCACGCTCTGTCCTCCAGGTTGGAAGGGGAAGTAGCCACAGGAGCTTGCCAGTGAGCCCAGAGAGAATGACAGTCAAAGCAAGTGCGCGGCGCAGGACACTCGAGCTTCCCGGCGAACTCTGATGTGCAAAGCAGCCCAACTTCCATTGGCTCTCAGGGAGAGAGGGGCTCTTGGCTCCTCTAGCTCTACACATCCTGCAGGACGGTACAACGAACCCTGACAATCCCAGCCCCTGGAGAGACAGTGGAAGAAGAGGAGCATGGTGACCTAATGTGGGAGCAAAGCACACATCCTCCATCGCTACAAGGATCTCCAGTATCATAGTATGCCTATTTCCCTTGACACCTCTCCTTCTTTTGAAGACTAATTGTACCCAAGCACTCCAGACACCTCCACCTCTATTGGTTTTGGAAAGATTGGTTCAGAACTGGCGATTGGGGGATACTTATACACGTTGGTATGTTCTAAAGGCAGGCAACTGAATTAAGGTGACCTGCTGTGAGTCTTAAAATACTTTTTTTTTTAATTTTGCTCTCCTTTTATTAAAGGTCAAGCGAGCCCGATGCAGATTATCCAGGCTGCTCAGAACT
Source organism: Gopherus flavomarginatus (assembly GCF_025201925.1). Lineage (NCBI taxonomy): Eukaryota > Metazoa > Chordata > Testudines > Testudinidae > Gopherus > Gopherus flavomarginatus. The sequence goes on from NC_066630.1 coordinate 32,231,417, forward strand.
CCCCGCAATCTGCCCATGCCAGCAAGATATGTATCGCAAATCTCTCAAAATATAATCTTGGGGAATCATATTCTGAATACTGTTTTGATTAAAAAAATCAGAGCAGGGATTGATGCAGAACTAATATGAAAAGAGAGGAGCACAAGCCGGAGAGCGCCTTAATATTTAATAACAAATAAAAAAATGGGCTCACCCAGATTTTAAAAGAGCAAATTCAAAGCATTAAACACGATAATAAAAATCTAGATCTGTTGGATGAGCTTTATTATGAACCAGATTTTTTGTATAAGAATCAGCACAGGAAAGTGAACTCTGTGGGTTCCCCCCTCCCACTTGTTTACTATGAACGCAAGGACCACACGCGGCTATTACAAAACGAGAAGAAAGTTGATGTTGCCAGGTACTCGGAGCCCTCAACTCCCGCCGATTTTAACACCCAATGGGGTCTCAACATCGGGCAGGACTGGGCCCCTGAGGAAGAGCACAGTCAAGGTGTCAACTCGGATTGACTGCGAAAGAGCAGCTAAATCAGACGCAGCATCGAGTGATACGAACAGTGACCAAAGAAATGCCCCCAAACCTATTTGACAGTCAAGAAAGGAAACAGGGGAAAGCGGGGAGGACGGGACTCAGATGCCTTCCATGGATGCTGCTTCCTTGATTAAAGACCTCTTGCTAAAGGGTTTGTCTGCAAGACTGGAGAGACTCGCACGCAGACAGCCTGTTTTAGAGGGAGAGTCAATGCTGCCCTTTCTCTCAAATCACTTCCATTTGGGACCCTCTTGTAGGGTGGTGGTGATTGCGGTATTTACCATAGCGCCCTCTACCGGCAACATCCTATGATGAATACGGTATGGTTACAGCCTATCTGCAGTAGCAAATGTCAATCATGCTACAGAGCAACCAACATGAGTGGATAAATACACCCCAGCACAATTACTATATTGCCTTGAAACATCACATCCGGGCACTTTCACTCCACGGTCTGGAACTCTTGTGTTGCTCATTGTAGCACAATTGCTATACCCGGTGATCCCATCATAGTGTAGACGCTAGCGCGGTGAGAGGGACTAGGGGAAGTCATTACAAGGCCACTGCAATAAAAGCTTTTTTGAGATTATGGGATGGTGATATACTTCTAATGTATGGCGTATTTAAATAATATAGAGCGATAGCGCAGGTAAGTGTTATTCCTTTTTGTTCGGTATACATTACATTCTGGTGACAAACAGCCGCTCCCCGTGCCTGTTTTAGGGGCACGTGGCACGTGAGACTGTGGACAACTTGCCTCACCCACTAGATCAACAAGAAACAAATGATGCTGTGATACACAGAGCATCTACCCCAGTACGATGCCCCCTGCAAAGGAGAACAGATTCGCTGTTTAGTTTTCAACAGTGAGATCGCTCTGGCAAGACAGGTATCAACTCTGACACTTCAATGCCAAATCTTATTCATCAGCAGCGTCCTCCCAACTGAAATGCACCTTCCAGCTAAGAATGGTGAGAAGCAAGAGATCTCTGGACAGACACAACGGATACATCATTTGAAACCTGCCATTTAAAGGAGTCCAGATGATTTAAGTCGCAGGCTTTCACTTAGATGAACCGCAGGTTCATTTTAGGGCGGGCTTATATGATAATTGTGACTTTGTGAGGTGTTTCACTTCTGCCAGGACAGATACGATTAGTGCTTCGGCAGAATCTCTGTCAAGAACAAGGAAACCTGCGACAAGCAACTGGGTAATAAAGCCACCCTAATGTCTCTCTCTCGCCTTATTTGGTTTCCTTTCTGTCTCAAGATCGAGTTCACAGAGGTGTTGGAGTCACTCTGCGAAATCAAAATAATCAGGATAACTTGGTGTAAAAGCAAATGTTCTATAAAACCAGCGAGCGCAGGAAGTCACCCCTCTGCCTAGAGAGTTTCAATACAGTTCCATCACTGGGGGGGGGGGGTGAGAGGGGACCCACCACTACCAAACCAATGTAAGTCTTGTCTCCTCCGGGGGCCCCGAATACAAGAAACCCATCATGAATCATTTCCCCGAATGTCCCTCCGTTCAGCTCGGCCCCTCCCAGTCCTGGTCCATGATGGAGGGATTTCTCCTGCCTCGGGGACTCGGAGGTTTAAGAGAGTGGAGAGGCTGTATCCCGCGTGGCAGGTCTATCTCCCTTGTCAAGATATGAAACGCCACATCACTTGGCTGGAAACATCCTCAGTTGTGGGGAATCGGATTTTCTCTCTCCACTGCCTGGCCAAGGGAACGGGTTCCGGATGTCACACCGCCTCCCCTACCTTCCAGATTAGATACAACAGTTCACAAGTTTGTAGCCTATCAGTGCGCTTTGTTCCCCAATTAGTGAACACGCAGACACGGCCTTCCCCTCCCCTCTAGGATTATTTCTCTCCCTGGCCTCTGAGCTGGCCGGCTTGGGGGAGCTGGGACCCGTTGATTGATGCGTCCCACGCTGGGTTAGGAAGTTTGGAAAACAAAGTTCGCCTGCTAATGGCTCCCAGTTCCCCTGCGGATGAGCAGACGCGGGCTGCACACTTCAGTGAGCGCGCTGGGGGGAATGAGTGTCGGGCATTGTTCGGGATCGTGTCTCGCCCCCCTCGGAATTCGCCGGAGGCTGCTAATGAATTTTTGTCCAAGATAATTATCGGGGCCCTGGAGCCCGGGGATGAAAAGGCGGCTTTGTGCGGCCGGGCTCCCCCCGCCACTCGCCGTGCCCTCTGGGCGACCCAGCCTGCCAGGCAGGGGCATCTGAGCTGCCCGGGGATTGCCCCACGACCTACTTCTGCCCAGGACAGAGCCGCCTCGCTGTCTCCCTAGTCGGCCAGGGCAGGCGGGCTGCTGCCTTCCCCCACCCTACCGAGCTCGCCCAATGCAGGTACATTGGGAAGACACACAGAGGTCACGTCTACACGGGGATTTGTTGTATTTTAATCCGGGCTGCACATTCTGGTGTTGGCAGGTGCTGCATAGGGCTACACACAGCTCGAAACAGACTTGTACACCGGTGGGTTTTACCTCGATGTAACTTGGGGAGGTCAACACCGTTACCCGCCCACACCCCTTCCTCCTTGGGGTTACCTCTGCTGCCTATAGCCAGGTGGAAACTACAGCACTCTGTCTCCCCCCAGATGCCAGGTAACTCCAGTTAGCCGCCTGGCTGACAAACACTGCCTTTCTCAGACACGTGTGTCCGGAACACATGTGAGCAGCGTCTACGCTAGAGTTCGCAGTCATCTTCCATGTGAAACATCAGTGGTCCAGTGTAGACAGGAACAGCCACAATTCTGCTACAGAAGAGTTAGGCTAGTGCAGTGATTCCCAAACTTTAATAACCTGTGCACCCCTTTCACTAAAATGTCAAGTCTCAAGAACCCCCTAATAAAAATGAATATTTCCAGGGATTTTCTCTTTTACCTGAATATAAATTATAAAAGATGTGATCCTGGAAATATAAAGTTTGTTTTTATGACATGCTTATTACACACTATTTATTATTATTTATCATTACAGTATTTTTATTATGTTATGAAAACAGCAACACTCTTCCAAGCTCTCACTTTCATAGCTTGTATCACTTTGAATAAGCCTGTTACAAGACAAGGCTCCTAATGTTTCATCAAGGAGTATCAGATGTGAAACAGCACAAAGGTATTTAAGAAGCCAACTCAAAGCATTCTCCTCATGCACAAGCATTCAGGTCTTGAGCAGTCCAGGCAAACAGCGCATGTTACAACAAACCTTAAACTTGTTCTTCATAATAATTTACAAAAACAATACTAGCTGCCTATTTAATTTTAAAAACAGCAAAAAAAAATTCACCTCCCTTTCCATTTCTTACAAGGAGTCTTGAAGTTTAAATCTCCTCAGTGTGATAGATAGGCTTGCTTTGATCTGCTTAGCTCTTGGAAGTCCAGGGGTTCCGGACTGCTGGCCCCGTGCTGCCCGGAGTCCCTAGGGACAGCTCTGTCCGCCATTAGGGAATCTGTTCCTGAGAACCCCTGTAACATTTTGCGAACCCTAGTTTGGGAACCACTGGGCTAGTGCAAAAACCAAAGAATCAGTGGCAACCATCGATCTGAAGTTTCTTTTCCAAAAGCAAACACCACTCCTTTTCGTTCAAGCGGCTGCAGGCCAGTTATTGCTCTACTGATTCTGCCTTCACTCGCTGGATGGGAAAGGCTTTTTAATTACATAAAAGTGAAAGGTTGTGTTAGCAAAATTAGTTCAACAAACAACACTGACCATCACAGCTACAGAGCCAATCTCAGACCAGCTTCACTTGTGTGGTCTATGCAGGAGGGGGTGGGGGAAGAGAAAGAGGGTAGAAGTTGAAAGTCTGTCTCTCTCTCTGGGCTTGTCTACATTATACCATTTTCATCTTCGGACACAATTGTAAATAGTCAAGATAGGTACCAGGATTCTGGCCTGGGCAATCCTCACTCCCTGATGGTATCAGCATCCTGATGGTTAACTCCACTTTGCAGAGTCAAGGTGTCATGGTATAATTCCCCACTCTGAACCTTAGCGTCCAAAAGATGAAGTACCAGCATGAATTCCTCTAAGCTCAATTATCAGCTTAGAACCTGTAGCGCTGCCACCAACCAGGAATTCCAGTGCCTGGTACACTCTGGTCCCCCCAAAACCTTGCCCGGGGACCCCCAAGACCCAGGCCCTCTGGATCTTAACACAAGGAAAGTAAACCCTTTCCTTCACCATTGCCTCTCCCAGACTTCCCCTCCCTGGGTTACCCTGGAAGATCACTGTGAATCAAACCCCTTGAATCCTGAAACAGAGAGGAAAATGCACCTTCCCCCCTCCTTCTCTCTTCCCCTTCCAGATTCTTCCTGAGAGAAAGTAATCCTGGCACAGAGAGAAATCAGCCTCTCTCTCCCTCTTCCCTCCTTTCTCCCCACCAATTCCCTGGTGAATCCAGACCCAGTCCCCTGGGATCTCACCAGAATAAAAAAAAACAATTAGGTTCTTAAACAAGAAAAGCTTTTAATTAAATAAAGAAAAAAACAGTAAAAATTATCTTTGTAAATTTAAAATGGAATAGGTACAGGGTCTTTCAGCTGTAGACACTGGGAACACCCTCCCAGCCTAAGTATACAAGTACAAATTAAAATCCTTTCAGCAAAATACCAATTTGAACTTTCAGCCAAATGCACATTTGAACTCCTTCCAACCAAATATTTGCAAATAAAGAAAACAAACATAAGCCTAACTCACTTTAACTACCTAGTACTCACTATTCTGAATCTATAAGAACCTGTATCAGGGAGATTGGAGAGAAACCTGGTTGCACGTCTGGTCCCTCTGAGCCCCTAGAGTGAACAACCACCAAAATCTAACAGCATACACAAAAACTTCCCTCCCTCAAGATTTGAAAGTATCCTGTCTCCTGATTGGTCCTCTGGTCAGGTGACAGCCAGGCTTACTGAACTTGTTAACCCTTTATAGTCAAAGAGATATAAAGTACTTCTGTGCTATTAACTTTTCTTATCTGTTTATGACACAAGGGATAACATCTGGTAAGGGAGCCAAGGTAAAGTGAGTGTAACTAGAAAATCAGAACAAGGCTCATTGAGTTTGACACCCTATTTGTAACCTCCAGTGATAACTGAAGAACCCAGTTTGCTAACTCAGCGTTCCATTTGTATATTACAAACCCTTTCCCTATTAACCCAGCTAAAGGTAAAAATAAACTGGGGGGCTGTCACATACCGCAGCATCTGCAGGTTGAGCATAGGGCACATACCTGGGGCTCCTTCCACTCCTCCATTTCCCCCTCCCTTTCCCAAGCTCCCTGTGTCTCACCCTCCCATTTCAGGGACTCCCTGCAGTTCACCCCCACCCCAATATCAGGAGCTGTGTGTGTCCCCCATAGCTCCTTCCTCCACAACATGGTCTCTTGTGTCCCCTATTCCCACTCCTCATCTCCTCTCACTCCTCTAGGTCCCTCCTTTTCCTTCCCAGTCTCTACATCCACTGATTTTGGATACTTGCTTCTACCCAAACCACCCATTTCTGGCCCACATCTCTGCTTCCCTCATCACCACCACCCCCATTCCCATGCATGTCCCTGCATTAGCCCCCATCCCCTTTCTGAGTTCCTGCTTCCCCCTCACTACCACCAACTTCACTTTCCTACAGTCCACTCTCCTCTGGGTCCCTGCATCTCCTACCACGTGTCCCTAGTCCTCACTGATCCCTTGCTTTCTCCATCCTCTCCACTTCCCTTTTGGGTTCTTGCTTCCCCACACTATCGCTGCCCCATGCCTGTAGTTCCTGCTGCTTCCCCGCTCTGCTCTTCACACACACACACATTTCTCACTCCCCTTTGCTCTTTCCTCCACAAACGCTCCCTGTAGGGCTTATTTTTGACTGAGTTCAGGCTACAGACAATGCCCCACGCAGCAAGTTACACTGCTGGCTCCCACACATGTAAGCAGGGGCTGGAGAGAGCAGAAAGATTCTTCTGCCTACAGTACTAGACAGTCTGCGCCCCCCGGTTTTCTTCTCTATCAGGCTTTTCTGGTATTTCCATTTACATCAAACACCAATAGGGTTGTGTTCATGGATGCATAGAACATACCCAGGAATTCTGGAATTAAGCAGACACAGTGTTCCAAAGTTATTGCATTACAGACAAACCAAGAAATGCCAGGGAGTCAAGGGGAGGGCCTTGCTTTGCTCAGCCAATACATAAAAATAACAGTTTTCAAGCAAGTTACCACCACCGGTAAACAAGTAACATCAATAAACAATGTCACAGTGAGCCGCTGGTTCTGAAAAGCCCCCTCAAGCCCTTCAAAGCTCCAGCTCCATATGCTTATAAACAGCCCAGCCACAATGTGGACAAGTCTGATAGCCCATGTACAGTTCTCCTTCCCTGCTGTTAGCTACACTTGTTAGCGCCTCTCAGGTTAGCCTAGCTAACCATGGGCCAGCTACTTCCAGTTTAAAGCTCCACTTCACCTGAGCTAGAAATTGGGGGGAGGGCAGGAGTCAGGTTATGGGCAACACCTGAGTTATACCTCCAGCTAACAGTGCAGTGAAGACAAGCCCTTTAAATCTAGATTGCCTGTCTCTCTAAAGAGATCTTTTCACTTAAAAAAAAAAGTGCAGGGGGTTAACTGGAGTTAGCTAAAAGAACAATGAAGACAACTCAGGTTTTAACTTGGGTGAGTTTTTTTAGTTAAAGCCTATCAGGGAACCTGGGGTTTAGCTTGAGCTGCTAACCCTTGTAAAATCTAGAGCAGCCGTGTCTAAACTGCTATTTTAACAGGAGTAACTAACCCAGATTAAAGAGTAAAAGATACATTTTTTTCTTTTTGCACGCACAGTAAATACATTGAGAGGGATGCTCTAGCTACGCAAGTTACTAGGCACGACTCAGGAATTACAGGATGAAGTATTGTGATCCAAAATACTGCAGCAACTAGGTGGTATTACTGCTGAAAAAGGATAGGAGGGTTATAGTAAATCACAGATTAAATACAAGTTACCAATGTGATGAAATTGCCAAAAAAAAAGAAAAGGCTAATCTCATTCTGGGGTATGTTAATAGGAGTATTGAATGTGAGACACAGGAGGTAATTGTCCCACTCGACTGGGCATTAATGAGGCCTCTTTGGAGCTCTGTGTCCAATTCTGGATGCTACACTTTAAGTAAGATGTGAACAAACTGGAGGGAGTCCAGAGAAGAGCAACAAAAACAATGAAATGTTAAGAAACTAACATATGAGGAAAGGTTTTAAAAACTGGGCATGTCTAGTCTTGAGAAAAGAAAGCTAAGGTGGGGCCTACTAACAGTTTTCAGATACATTAATGGCTGTTATAACGAGGACTACGGTCAATTGTTCTCCATGTCCATTGAAAGATGAACAAAAAAACAATGGGCTTAATCTGCAGCAACGGAACTTTTGGTTAGATATTAAGAAACATTTTCTAACTAAGAGCATAATTAAGCTCTGGAGTAGGCTTGCAAGGGAGGTGGTGGAGTTTCCATCAGAAGTTTTTTAAGAACAGATTGGACAAACACTTGTCAGGGCTGATATAAGTTTACATGGTCCTGTCTCAGTGCACAGGGCTGGACTTGACTTCTTGAGGTCCCTTCCAGTCCTACAGTTCTATGATTCTATACCAGGCAGGTGATCAGATTCAACAGCTCTTTCCAACCTTTTGAAAGATGAAGCCCATGTCAGGAAAATGAAACAAACTGGATCCCCCTTTAACACTTGTAATAGTAGCAGGTCAGCATGGATAAACTTGCCTTGCTATTGGTTTGCACCCCCAAGCTAGCCCTTCACTCCCCTTTTTAGAAAGACACGCACCACACTTTGGAAAACAGTGAATTAAATGGATCATATTCAGAATAGCTCCTTCCTGGGCTTAAAATCCATGATCCTCTGAGACTGGAGTCCAGGATTTCATATCTACCACTGATGCATAGTGAAGCTTTGGACAACACACTTTAAGTCCAAATCCTGCTCACCTTACTCAAGCCAGTAGCTTTATTAATTGCACATGCCTACGTTTCCCTAGTATGTATTATTGGGATAATACTTATCTGCCTCGCAAGGTGCTGTCTAACTGAACTTCAGCTTGTAACGTACTTCAACAGCCTCACATGGGGGTTGCTAGATTAGAAATTATTATTTGTGGCTGCAGTTGTTGTTATGAAGAAGTATGTTATGGTGAGTGATTATTTCAAGCTGCTTTAAACCAGTGTAGGCTGCTCCTTGTGCCAGGTGTCATTTCAGGACCAATGCATCTGTTACTGGGAATTTTTTTTTAAACCTACTGTTCATCTGAAAATAAATCAAGGCCAGGACAGGTGGGTAACAATCTGGAAATATTTCATTTTTATTTAATCTGGATTCTTTTTCAATCTACTTAGCAGGACAAATACTTTTTCTTTCCTAGCCGGAATCTGAAAGCTGGATTTTTCATCTGAAGAGGAGAAAATATCCTGATAACACCTTGAGGTAAGTAGAACAGTGTATCTCAATTATCTTTAGCAACACATTGGTAGTTTCTGGCCCTCTAAAAGACTTGAGAGAAGTGAAAAAAGTTCTCAAGAAAAAATCCACCTTGAAGATTTGTAGTAAACTTCCTAGTGCTTTATATCTTGCTTTCTACCCTTCTGGGGAGACTCTTTGGGAAATAAACTCATATATTCAGAGTAGAGACCTTGTATATGCATATCTCAAAGCCATTACATCTACTACCTGGATTTTCCAGAGACATAAGGCAGCCTTAAATATGGCTCAACTAGCCACTGGAAAACTCCCCCAGATTTCTCCTACATTCTCCAGTTCTTCAAGGCCACTGATCCCCAGATGACAGTATCTCCTCTTGGGACTGTGGGCGAGCTTAAGTCACAGGGGGTCTCTAGGATCTGGCAAGGGAAATGGCGCCTTAAAGATGTCTTTTCCTTTCTCCACTCCCAATCCTGCACCGAGAGCAGCTTGGCCTGATCTGCATATTCAGCCTTTTTATTTGCAGAATGCCATCTTCACTTGTGGACTGAGGCAGTAACTGGCCTTTAAAATTTGCTAACCTTTGGCTCATCTGTTGGTTTCCTTAATGACCACTGTGTCTTATAAGACTTGCACACTAAATTAAGTGACTTCCTTTGGAAGGAAAAATGGAAGAGGTACCCTAAAAGAAATTGAAATCCTCCCTCTACCTTGAGCATGAATTGTTATACAGGTGGATACATTTATTATATTGTTGATACGTTATATCTGACAATTTCATACAAGTAAATGGAGCAATCTACAAAATTATTCTTTTTAAAAGAAGTCTGCACCAGGAAAGTGTATGAAAGCATCAGCCATCAAACCTGCTACCATGAATGTTAGCGTTCCCATAGATGTTAGGAGTTACTAAGACTTAAATTATTACTTTGAACATGTTATCACCAAGCTTGTCGCAAGGCAGCCCTCAAAGAACTGATCAAGAAAAAGAAGCAATAGAGTTAGATGGACAAGTATCTACACTCAAGAAATATCATCTTAGGCATATCAGAGTTATTGCCTGATTTGACTCAGAGGAAAAGCTTGGCTTATTGTAGATGCCAGCTCTGTTGGACTCAGATGTTTTAGTGGAAAAGTATTCTCAAGACTTCAACATTCTGCATTTCATGGAGGTTTCGCATATTGGGGTCTCTTTCTAGAGCACAGGCAATCCAGGTGATAACCACGCACACAAGTGAGCACAAATGTGTAAGAGATGCAGACACAAAATACCCTTTTGAGTAGGGGAAGCTGAAGTGGGTTGGGAGTCAAATCTGGGGTCTAGGCTTACCTCTTTTGCAATGACTGATGTTTATATTTCTGTTCAGTTTAGCTTAATGAATGCAATCTGTTTAAAATGACTTACCCTGGTTTAAAGTGCATCTGTATTAGGGATTTGCACCCATGTAACTGGATTGATTAAAAAATTGATTGAGCTATATTGGTGTAAGTTTCTGAATATAGACATGCTGTAAGGTTGGTGACATTTCATCCATTGATTTTCAGTATGTGGATGTTTGGAAGGACACAAGCTAGAAGCTTAAATTTAAACAAAAACAAAAGTTTAGTTTCTGTGCCAAGTGGTGGATTTGGTGGCAAATTCCACAAATGTGGCATTGCAGAGTACTCAAGGTCTTGCTTTCACTTAAATTTGTCTTAATTTTATTCAGCCTCATCTTCATAATCAATTATAAATGGCTTCAACCTGATTCAAGTTGAAAACCTAGGTCTGCTGCGTGATCTTTCAGTCAGAAGAAAATCCTGCTGGCTACAATGTAGCGTTGTCCATCCTCTTCCCATCTGATACATCATGAAACAGTTTGCCTTTCCATGTGGGGAAAAGACTTCACTTCCAAAGTAGTTATGGTTTCATAGAATTTTAACTTGGGGCAAATTTGCTAGCACCATGCCCTACCAGAATGTAGAATGTTTAAGCAGAGCTACTGCTCAGTGCTTCTGATATCCTTTGTGGAGCAAAACCAGTTCCACATTAAACCATGTGACTAGCAAGCCTCTACGCTGATGCAAAATGTTTTTGGCTGCACAGACTGCCCAAGGGCTGGGCCTAAGAGAGGAAACTCCTCCTGCCCCTCTTCTCTTCATATCATGCCTTCACGCAGCACCATGCAGTGGGTGCTTCATCCCAGAAAAGTTACTCCAGTCTCTGACGAGAAATATCACACAACACAGCCACAGACCGCATCGTTGAATACAGAATCTTTCCAGTACCCTTTCATTGTTTGGGATTTTTTTTTAAAGTCCCATCCATTGCTTCTTACAGGAGTTGTACTCAAGTTTCCCTTTCTCTCTGGGCTGGAGATAGTTCATCCAACTGCACAGACTTCATGCATGTGCTGCTAACAGCAGAACTCTAATTGGGGCTGTTCTCTCCATGACAAACTGCCCCCAGTGAGAGCCTTAGCCTTGCTAACTGCTATAAAGTGGATAGATATAGCTGCTTCCTGATGCCCCAGATACCTTTGATTCACTAGGGTAGGATATTATTGGTCCCACTGTTGTGCACTGTACATGATATTGAGAACCAAACTACATACCTGTAATAACAGGTGGCTCACATACTGATCTTTCATCAGTAGATCTCAAAGGACTTTGCAAAGGAGGTCAGCAATATCCTCATTTTACAGGTGGGGAAACTGAGGCATGGGGTGATGTTACTTTCCCAAGGCCACTCAGCAGGTCAGTGGCCAAGCCATGACTAGAACCCAGCCACCTGAGTGCCAGTCCAAAGCTCTATCCACTAACTCACACTACCTCATGGTCAGATTTGGGGTACAAATATGATGGGAATCACACAGTGGTTGGTACCAGTTTGGATAGATAATAGATGGGAAAGCCAGGACTTTTGAGTCACCTGCTTTCCAAGTATTAACTTCAGAGCTAGCTGCTGTTCATCCAGCCAGGTGTTTCTCAGCCCTGTAATCAGGAGCTATGATTTATGTACAGTGTGATGCCTGCCAATATGCTAGCCACAACTATCAATGTGAGAGCAAATACCTGTGCATGGCATACAGTGATAGCTCATCACTGTCATACACAGGAGTTACATCCTCCCATTGACACCCCCTCCTCGCTGACCAAGTTAAGCAGCACTGTATGCTTCCTGATCCTTGCTAGCACATGTGGAGTATGACTTCCGCATCATTATTTATTTGGAGCACTGCATAACAGCTTCACTTTGAGCTCTTCACCATAACAGACAGTTACATACACAGGCCAACAGTGCAGATCAAGCAATTCTGAGACATGCTCAGCAGCAGAGTTGAAGACTGACTGCTCATAGTAAAACCAGGTTACCCTGCCAAGCCAAAATGACTGCCATTTCCAAGGCACTGCCACAGCTGGCAAAACTATCTGCTCACCCATGATCCAAAGTCAGCTCTGACTAATGAAGGGCATCTGTTCTAACTCTCCCCCTCCCCAGTAGTGAACGATGATCTTACAAGATTAATGGAAGCAGGGACGGAAACAATCACTCCAGCTAAAGCTGTGACATTCAGTCCAGAAAAGTGTTTCATGATAGAAAGCTACTGTATCTTGATAGTTATGTCATTGACATCAGAACTGACAATAGCCTTTCTAATGACACTGCTTTACATTTGCAGGCTCTCTCTGCTTTATGCACAGGAAGATAACTGAAATGGCCCAAAGCCAACGGTGGAGTGACGAGATTATTGAAGACCTTGAAGGAATTTCTGTGAATCACTGAGGTGGAAAGATCTGAAACAAGAGCTGCACAAATTCCTAAGAAATTAGAATTCTCACAACTCTACTTGGACTTCACCACCAACTGTCCTGCTGCCTAACAGAGTCCTTAAGTAATTAACTCACTCTCCCCTGAAGACTGAGACACCAAAAATTGTTGTAGAAACAGAGCAGCCAAAGGGAAAAGAAAATGATTCTACAAACATAAGAATGGCCATACTGGGTCAGACCAAAGGTCCATCTAGCCCAATATCCTGTCTTCCGACAGCGGCCAATGCCAGGGGAAATGAACAGAACAGATAATCATCAAGCAATCCATCCCCTGGCAAACAGAGGCTAGGGACACCATCTCTGCTCATCCTGGCTAATAGCCATTAATGGATCTATCCTCCATGAAGTTATCTAGTTCTTTTTTAACCTTGTTATAGCCTTGTCCTTCGCAACATCAATAGCCAATATAGGCTAATATGTTACAGATCACCACCAGCAAACCAGCATGCATACACCAGTCTTCTCCTGGTGTTACTACACTGATTTCAGTGATTTATATGAGCCTGAGATGAGAATCAAGCCTGCTGTGTTTTTCACAGTACCAGAGATCACACAATAATCTCTGAAGTGTCAGATTACCCAGAATCCAAACATGCTGTCATTTTGCATGGGAAATATGATGTACTATAACTTTCCATGACTATGGGGTCGACAACAGTGGCTTGTGTATTGTAGCACAGGATTGGTAGGAACATGCAAGGCAATGGAATGGAATGATTTAGCAAACAGGACATTTCCATCAAGGGATGAGGTTTGTGGGTTTTTTTGTTTGTTTGTTTGTTTGTTTTTAAAAGTACATTAATTTAACATAAGCACAAATAGAAATAGAAGATTCCTCAATTTGGGATTCAGTGCACTCCGCTGACCCGGGGATTGGAGCCTGGCCTTTCTAAAGGCATTTCTCCCCTTTGTCTTTCAAGTAGAATATTTACAGTCTGTTCTGGTTATCCCCTTTGATAGCATATAATGTCCCAATGGCAAGAAAAAAACAAAGGGCTCAGTTTTGCGTTCAGATATACACCTAAAGGTGTGAGCACCAGAGCTAGTTGGACTAGTCTGTCTACAATTTAAAGGAAGTGGCGATTCTGATAGGACATTTTCTATAGGGGATTAGAAATTCAGCAGCATTTTCTACCATTGAAGACCAAACCTCCTCTATAGCAGTGAAGATTCAATCTTTTCTTTTGTTGCAGTTGTCAAGACTAGGGAGGATAAGGATCCATACAAATCTAACAGAACTAAGAAATTGGATAGGACAACGGTAGGTGAAATTTGACATAGACAAGTACAAAGTAACACAGAGTGTGTGTGTGTGGCAGGAGGGAAGCAATTCCTCCAAACCATTCCCATATATTATCAGATACCTTGATTCCAAGTACTTATACAACTCATCAGCATTCAGATTAATTTGGATAACACTGTAATGGTCACCTCATCTGTTGAAATGGTAGATTTTCAAAGCAAGATTTTAATCTGTCTCCCCAATGGTTGACTAGCAGACAGTTCATCTTCCCTCTTTTTCCCCCCTCCACCCCCACACACTTTCAGTGTGTCCTCAAATTGTATTTATTTATTTAGAAATACACAGGTCTAATTACCTGATGGGGAATTTTTGTGATTTAAGACTTATAATTTACCTACAGAAAAATCAACTGCCAATAAGATTTTTCAGCATTTGTAGGATTCAAGAATTTAACATACATCATTACCCTTCTCCCTGCACTTTGACATAAAATCCCGTCTGACCCAGGCAATTATGCCACAAGTGTCTAAGCAGGAAACGGAAAAGATTTTCTCTCTTTCCTCTCAATTACAGTGATAATATAACCTCTCTCTCTTTATATCCATTTACAAATCTGAGCTAAAAATATAATAAATGCTAATAGATTGTATTTGATACATGAATCACACTGATTTGGGCCTTATTTTCAGATCCAGCTGAGCTGAGCGCAGATTGCAGAAAGGGTGGAACAAAGGTGGTTTCATGTCACTTTTCAATGCCAATCCTCGGGCTAGCTGCGGACTGGACCAATCCCTAGTGCAATTTAGAGCAACCATTCTAGGAGCCAGGGATAAGCAGAACACAAGCAACGCTCCAATGACTCTCAGTTTTGGCCGAACCATACCCTCTCCATGCTCCCTTTGCACAGAGCCACCTCTGGCCCATAATGTTTAGTGTGAAGAACTCTCTTTTGCAGTGTATTTTTGTTATTGTAAACTCATTGTTCACCTCACTTTGTGAACAGGCAAACCAGTCAGGCACGGATGCCAGATAAAACGTGTGATACTGGTTGCAAGTTTGGAACCTTGTGAATTATTTGATTGTAAAACTGAAAACACTTGAAATCTGCCCTCTTTTGGCATCTGCAAAGCTTTCATAAAGTATAGAGTTTCCTGCATAATATTTCTGATGCAAAAGTGTTGTTGAAATTGGGAATATTTTCCTCGCGCTAGCAGGATGTCACCAAAACCTTCAATGCAGTTTTTTTTCTGGTACGTTTTCCAGGTTCTTTTCCATTTAAGTTCTTATACCATCTTCGCAGTAGTATTGGATCACCTTCTAGTAGTACAGTAGGCAATGTGAGTAACATCTGTCACCCGTGGTTTGTTCTCTCATCCTGTGCCCCAGGGGAGAACAGCAGGTTCAATGTAGTGGTTTGTTTTAAAATTTGAAGCTGAGATGTTTGCTTTTTTCATATAGTTCAAGTCACATAATCCCCATCAGGATCCCCAAATGTCTGCTTAAAGAATCCTCTCCCACAAAGTCAAACATAGAGGCAAATACTTGATCATCTCAATGTCTATGTTATATCACCTTAGATCTCCTTAGACACAAAGTTAAATTCAGAGTCAATATATAAGTTACATAGATCCCGTCACACTAACTCAGACTGTTATAACTGTTTATCCCCACTCCCCGTGTCCTCCTTGGAACTGTGGGTTTAAGATTCTGAGCAGGTTTGTAAGTAGGCCATAAAAAGTGAAAAGGTTACTTACTTACTGCATGGCTCCATAAAAATTAGCCACGGCTTAGTCCAGTATAAATGATAACACTGTTGTGAGGATTAATGTACCCATTTTATAGATGACTGAAGTAAAGAGAGATTAAGTGACTTGTCCAAGGTTACACCAGAAATCTGTGGAAGGAGTCAGAACAGAACCCAGACCTCTTAGACATAAGCTCTGTGCCTTAACATCAAAACTCTTCTCTTCCCCTGCAACAGCCAGGGCTGGATTTCCAGTTAGGCTCAGTAGGCACGTGATTAGGGATACTAGCATTCTAGGGGTGCCTAAAAGTTAAAGGTAACACATACAGCTCCCCTGCGGGCAGCTGGCTCTTGGTGTGGGTTGGTGGCTGTCCAGTGTGTGGGGCTGAAGCAGGAGCATGGTGAACCGCGGCTGGGTGGGGCAACTGCTAAAGGTGCTCGGAGTGTCCCAGCCCTTTCCCAATCTCAGCCGCCCTGCTGCCTCTGCCCAGTACTGGGGGGAGAGAGGGAGAGGGAGAGGAGAGATGTGGCCGGTGCCCCATTTACTTGCATTGGCAGAGCTGGTGTGCAGCTGCCATTCTGGGCTGTGGGGGGAAAGGAAGACACCCAGGGACCGCTCATCTTTGGAATTGGTACAGTCCCCCACCTGGCACCTCCCCTGGGTGCGTGAGTTGTGCCCCAGCTTGGGCTGGGAGCACCATTTGGGGCAGAGGGTCTTATAAACACGGCCTCCCTGGGAAGATACATTTCTTTTCATTTCATTGTTTATGGAAAACACAAAGGTCCACTGCAGTCAGGGAGGTGCTGTAGATGCTGTGCCTAGGGGCACATAAGGTATAAATTTGGCCCTGGCAACAGCCTTACCCACATCCCGCTGAAGTCAATGGAAGTATTCCTGCTGACATCAGTGGGAGCTGTAGCAGGCTTTAAATCACCAAAGGCCTTATTTTTTTCAAGGTTTCACATGGGACTGCATGCTTTTGCTTTTCTTCCTATAGAAAATTACCATGGTTGCCTGCACCAATCAGGCCAATTAGATTAATAAATAGAAGCACAACTAAACATGCGTCTTACATGCACCTGTAAAAATCAGACCCTAAAAGACTAAATTAAAATAAAATCAACCACTAACCATTCCAGCATATCCACTCTTCCTTAAATCTCAGCTACTGAGTTTACCTTTAAGGACTTATACATGTAACTGGTAATGATGTTGCGCTTACCATTTGTTGGTGATGGACATTAGTCAGAATCCCGCTATTGGATTGCAATCTATGTAGAATGGATAGAAAGTATAGCATGTGCTTTCTCATTGTATTTCACACAAAGCTAGCAAAATCCCTAAATTTCCCCCCACCCCATCCCCTGGTGGCTCACAGTGGATTAAGTTGCACACTAGTAATTCCGAGTCCAGTTTCACAGCCTAGAGGAAATGTGTATAGAAGGGAGTCCTAGTTAATACATTACAGAATAAAGGGGCCATTTGCTATGACACATGAGTGTAATAGAACTGCAGAACTGGATTTTATGAATTGGTAAACCTGTTTCCTACAATGATAAATGATACTTTTTTTCTTCTCAAACACAATGACCTAGCAACAAAACCAACTTGATATTCCTGTTTACCGCTTATTATTGTACTTTGCTGTCCATCTTTTACTGGCACACAGGCCAGAATATTTTCACACACGAGAAACAGACAAAAATCTATTCTTCAGCAGAACACAAGGGAATTGCATGGGCAATTCCCATTAACACTGATGGATGTTGCATGCATTCCCCCACATATCAAGCTGGGAACAGCTTTCACCCTCTAAATATTTATAGACATAACTGTATTCAACTTTCATCCCACATACTACATTCATCTGATGCATTTTTGAAAGGGTCTTTAGTGTTTACTCATTCTCCTTACAAGAGTTTGACTCTTGACATATGACACTTGTGTGGTACAGAATGACCCAAAGTTAAAATGTGAATTATCATTAATCATTCAAAATCAATCAAATACCAATTTGCCCATAAATTCCAAGAAGTGTGAAGCCTTTGATGTGGAAGGAAGAGCCATGAACAATTGTTTATGAACAAGGGTATAAGTAAGTATCAACCCATCACATGGCCTAAAATATTTTTGTCACGTGACATTGTTTTCAACATTACAGAAAAAATATTCTACAGTTGTATTTTACTTTATTTTCTAAAACTGCACAAAACCCTCAATGAATATATGTGAGCCAGGCATATGCATGCACATGTATTCATGTACATGCACTTCTGACTTGAGAGGATTTTTGCACGTGCAAACTGAGTACGCACAGAACTGCATGTCTGCTTATAGAGAAGCAATTAAAACAAAATAAAACAAACACAAAAACAAGCAACAACCAACCAGAACCCAGGCTTTTGTTTATTCCCAGCTTTAAATTTAGGTTGTTTTTTGGAGGGTGGTGGGGGGAAGGGGAATTTTCAAATTAAATGTAATTCACATAATAAAATAATAATTAATAATAATACCTAGCTCTTGTAGAACACTTTTCACCCACAGATAGCAAATCATTTTGTGAAGGTAGTAACAAGTATTATTATTCCTCTTTCACAAATAGGGAGACTGGGACACAGAAATGCGAAGTGAACTTTCAAGGACAACCAACAGCCCAGTGGCAGAACAGAGAATAAACCCCCTGTCTCCTGATTTCCAGTCCAATGCCTTATCCACTAGGCTACAAGCCCTATAACAAACCTAGTCTGAGCCAATAAAACATTATGCTGAGTTAATCTACCATTGTATCAAGCCCTTCTTGTTCAGAATTATCCAGATGAAATGACTGAGATGTTTATTTATGATGGCACAGTTGGTAGCACCACATATTAAGGTAGCCCAACACTTTCCATTACAAGACCCTGTTTTTCAGTTACTTATAACTGCCACATTTTAACCACTTGGGCTGAAATTTCCCATACTGGGTGTCTGGAGGATTCTCTGCAGCTTGAGGTCTTCAAACCACAATTTGAGGATTTCAATAGCTCAGACATAAGTTAGGGGTTTGTTACAGGAGTGGGTGGGTGAGATTCTGTGGCCTGCATTGTGCAGGAGGTCAGACTAGATGATCATAATGGTCCCTTCTGACCTTTAAGTCTATGAGTATGCCCCAGGTTGAATTTTTTTTTTTTTTTTGGAAAGTTTAAACCAAAATAGTTCAGCCATTTCCAAGAATGAGGTTAGGGGAAAATATGTTGTTCTGTCCATATTAAAAAAAAATACTTATGACTGTTTCTTTGAGAAGCCCTGAGTGTTTACTCAGGGATTTGCACTGGTTTATCTAAACCCAGTGCAAGTTTATAATAAGTTTATAGTAAATAATGAAGCACTAACTCTTAATAATTGGATTCCCCTGTCTTCCAGTGCCTGTATAAAAAGATAATTTCTTTTGTCTACCTATCACCCACCCCTTATTAACACAACCTCCTTCTACTTCTGTTTGGTTCACACAACATGACTTCTTCTGTGGAAGAATTATGCCATGATCAAAACAGATTCTTGTGAGAGCCTTGCCTGGGAACGGAACACCATCATACAATTCCAGAATTTGGCTCTGAATGTCCCCAAATTCAAGATGTTTGGGGTTCAGGTCACATAATCCCTTTTCCCCTTTACAGATAATCCAGCAGAATTTAGTTGAAGGTGAAGCCAAGAGGAACTTATATAAATAACTCTGAAAATCTATTGGGTTTTTAGCAGCCCTATGTAATTCTATAGAAGTGTTATACTTTTCTAGATTTGTCAACCATCTGATAGAATTTTAATAGAAAAGTTATTTTCAATTCTATGGGACTTTTCCCATAAGGAATTTCTCTCTCTAGGCTCATGCTTTCTGAGGAATAGAATACAAAGCAATGTTGCTGCATAGAAAATCCCCTCGCAAGAGATGCCTCAAAAACAATACAAAAAGAAATGAAGACAATCAGAAGAAAGCTCTCTAAGTGGCTCCCAGGTGGGAAGGAGTGAGAGAATGCAGAGTTTTCTGCTTTTAGTGGGGGGGAAATTTTGCTTATCTTTTCTGATAACCAGAAAACAACTGTTTTACTCTTTCTTTCAGTTGACTTCCTTTCTTCTAGGAATCCTTCCTTTGTTTTCTACCTGGATTTGGAGCCAATTTATTCTTTATTATTTGCAGTGTGCTGTTGTGGGACTCAAGGGATGTGGGATCTTCTAGCACTAAGCTGTGCAATGTTGGGGATTTTGGCTGCTCGCCCAAGTTAACGCAAAGAACTAGGACTTAAAAAAAACAAAAACAAACAAACAAAAAAACAGAGCAAAACCCCAAAATAGAAGTGTACCTTTTTCTGAGATGTAAGCTGTATCGTGACCTATTTCTCTATGCTCCTGCATCACTCATTTATGGATTGGGTAGGTAATGAGCACAATGACCTACAAAAACAGCAGAAGAAAGGGAAAAAAATGCATATACCCAAGATCTTCGAGGACAGGTAATTTAACAGGATTTATGGATCAAAGAAAAATAGGCCAGGAGAGTTATGCACATTTCCAATTACTTCCTTGAAAAGTTTGCATATAAATAAAGAAACCTTTAGAAAGATTTAGAAGATGAGAGACAGCTCTGGAGAAGTCTCTGCACCTGTGATGAGCAGGACACAATCTAGTTATGGGTTGAGTTAAAACTCCATCGAGGCTGGCAGGTGTGACCCCACCATTCAGTTAACATAACTGTAAGCATAAGCCCCACTTAAGACAGAAGGTGTCTGAACCTGGCCAAAAGCATTTGGCAGAATATTGTATTCAACGTGAGTGCCTGTTTGTGGGAAGGGAGAACTCTCAGAAATTGAGGTCAGACAAGAACAGAGGGCGTGAGGGAGGTAGCTAAAAGCATGTGACTGAAGAAGCATGGTCAAAAATGGGAGCAAAACCATTAAAAACTTTTGACAGACATTCCACATTTTGAAATTCAAAGAAAAAAGCAGCCACTTCTACCTATCTATCTATTGGAAATCTTGGCAGCAGCATTACCTTGACCCCAAGGCAAGAAAACAGCATTTTATATCGAATAGTCATGTCCTTGGGGGCAGGAACTGTCTGTGTGTCCTGTGTTTGTACAGCATGTGGCACAAGTGGGTCTTGGGCCATGATTAGTGCATAGGCACTACTGCTATATGAATAATGCTAATTAAATGCTAATACTAGAACACTGTGTATCATTCTGGTGTCTACATCATAAAGGCAGGTTGAAAAATTAGAGAGGATGCAGAAGAACACAAATGTTATTGGTGGGCTAGAGAAAAAGTCTTACAGTGAGACTTGAAGAACCCAATCTTAAATAGGTTTGCTTAGCTAAATACTTCTCAAAAAGAAGATTGAGTGACTGGGCAAGAAAACGGTAGATGAAATTCAGTGTTGATAAATGCAAAGTAATGGATATTGGAAAACATAATCTCAACTACACATACAAAATTGTGGAGTCTAAATTAGCTGTTACCACTCAAGAAAGAGATCTTGGACTCTCATAGACTTTAAGATCAGAAGGGACCATCATGATCATCTAGCCTGACCTCCTGCACTTCTTAGGCCACAGAACCTCGCCTACCCACTCCTGTAATAGAACCCTAACTTTTGGCTGGGTTACTGAAGCCCTCAAATCATGGTTTCAAAACTTCAAGTTACACAGAATCCACCATTTACATTAGTTTAAAACTACAGGTGACCCATGCCCCATGCTGCAGAGGAAGGCAAACTCTCCCTCCCCACTCAGGTGTCTGTCAAACTGATCTAGGGGAAACATTCCTTCCCAACTCAAAATATAGTGATCAGTTAGATGAAAGTTATAGTTCAGATAGTTCTCTGAAAACATTTGTTCCAAGTGCAGTGGCAGTCAAAAAAGCTAACAGAATGTTAGGAGGTATTAGGAAAAGGATAGGTAAATGGACAGAAAATATCAGAATGCCATTATATAAATCCATGGTACACCCACACCTTGAATACTGAGGGAAGTTATGGTCACTTCATTTTTAAAAAGATACATTTGAATAGGAAAAGGTACAGAGAATAGCAACAAAAATGATTAGGGCGGATGGACCAGCTTCCATATGAGGAGAGATTTAAAAAACTGGGACTGTTCAGACTGGAAAAAGATAACAGGGGATATGACAGAGATCTATAAGATCATGAATGGTGTAGAAAAAGTAAATCAAGAGGTGTTATTTGCCCCTTTATACTGGTTTAAAACAAACATAAAGAAGTATTTCTTCACATAACATAGTCAACCCGTGGAACTCATTGCTAGAGAACATTGTGAAGGCCAAAAATATAACTGGGTTAACAACAAATTAGATATGTTTATGAAGAATAGGTCCATTAATGGCTATTAGCCAAGATGATCAGGGATGCAACCCCATGCTCTGGGCATCCTTAAACCTCTGACTGTAGAAGCTAGAATTTATCACTTGATAAATTGCCCTGTTCTGTTTACTGCCTTTGAAGCATCTGGTGATGGCCACTGTTGGAAGACAGGATACTGGGCTAGATGCATCTCTTATCTGACCCAAAATGGTCACTTATGTTTTTACTGAAAGGTGACTTGGGTACAGTGTATTAGGACCTTTACAGGGAGAAAATATCAGGTACTAAATGTCTCTAATATAATTGTGAAAAGTATAACAATAGCCAGTGACTGGAAATTAACACCAGGCAAAGTGAAGTGAAAAAACATGGCACAAACTTCCAACAGCACAGGTGATTAACTATTGGAACAAGCTATCCAGGGAAGTGGCGGTTTCTCCATCTCTTGATCAAGACTGGATGCCTTTCTGGAAGATATTCTTTTGTTAAAAACAAGTACATTTGTAGCTGGATGAAATGCAGTCGTCTGTGCCATGCAGAAGGTAACAGTAGATGATATAATAGTCTCTTCTGGTCTTAAAAATCTATGAAGAACAATATTATTGGTTCCCCTTTGAAAATACAGACTTTTTTCAACCACGTCCTCATCTTTTTGGGAGTTTTTTTTCACTTAAAGGACCTTTCAAAGCCTGTTACAAACATAATTTAGGACTTCACACTAGAACTGTTTGCAAATTTTTCAGTACAGGTCTGTCACATCTTACGCGCATTTAACATGCGAGATTTCAGCTTTACGCAGTCGACAAAAACAAAAGAAAAAGAGAAAAATAACAATTTAAATACTGTTTCTGTAGTGCGAGCGATTCCGCCTGCCATTCAACTCAATGTAATTTTGACTATACGCGGTTTCGCTTTACGCGCTAACCGCAGAACGGAACCCACGCGTAAGATGAGACAGACCTGTAAAACAGATTTTCATCAGCAAAGGACTGGTGTTGATGATACTTTCATTGGGAAGGTCTGTCACATGCAGGGTAGAATTTCTTGTCAAAACCATAGACACACTTGCTGCAGAGTAGCCAGTAGCCTGTAGGGTCAGGGCATTCCACTTGGATCTGGGAAACTGGGGTGGGAAATTCGGGTTCAAGGCCCTGCTCCAAACAAATGGCAAGGACTTGAACCTAGGCTTCCTACATCCAAAGCAAGTACCCTGATCACCAGGCTCTTGGCTATTCTGGGATGAGTCACCTCTTTGTTATTCCACAAAAATACCTGAAAGATCAGTTTCAGAACAGGAACATTTTAATGGGACAGGAAAAAAAAATCTGTTTCCCACACAGCTATACTCCACAGGTAAAGATTATTATTATGGGAGAATATGGACAAAATATTTCTTGCAAAAATTTACTTGAATTTTTAACAGGTTTATTTCAACTGTGTTCAATTATATTCATGCCCCTTGTGTGTGCACATTTTACTAGTATCCTAGGAAGTGAGATTGCTGGCACATCTGTGGAAAAAGTCAACCTTAAACACATAAAGGAGACAACCTGAGGAAATAAAGTTTTGAATTTATATTATTGAGCATTAGCCCTGACGTTATAGTCAGCCACTCAGAGATTGCATTGTTTACTGCTCAAACAACAGCCTGTTAAAAATATCCCTGGCTATAGTAGTGATAGTACATATTTACAGGGGTTGTGGCCAGTTTTCAGTCATAGTAAAGACAGGCATGACCCCATTTTAAAATGATTACTTAAGAGTTTGGTCATATTTTAAGTGTCTATGAAATTATGCAAATAGAATTCTACCAGAAAATCAGATTGCTAGATAATTGACCATTAATCTTTGATAAAAGTTTTTAAAAATTAAAGCAATCAGAAATCAGCTTAGTGTGCAGTCTCTTGGGCCTTATTTTGGTCTAGAAAGTCTGTACACTAAGCTGATTTCTGATTACTTTAAGTTGCAAAAATTGCTTTTTAACCAATGCAAATCCACGGAAATCAATGAGGTTGCACCTGATGTAACCATGGGCAGAATTTTGTGCGCTTCAATCACCGTGTTTTTTATTAAAACTCAGCATGTGTGTGGATACTTTGGATTCTGATTTGTTCAAGCACACAATAATCTCTTCTCTAAGCCAGTCAGAATACAGTAAGTTAATAATGCTGTTAGCAGAATCCAATTTATTCATAAAAATACAGTACTGTTTTAAAGAAACTGTTCTTTTATGGAAAATACTGTCCCTGATTGGTTTATGAAACAGACCTTTGTCTGTTTCAGCCAATCAGAATAGAGCAGGTCAACAATAGTGCAGTTAGTATCTGTCACTCTGCACTAACATCCATCAGACAAAATGATTATATCTCCATCCATCATTTAGCATAATAAACATAAAATTACTGTAATACCATGTCCCAGAATCAGTGTTTCCTGGTTTGAAACTAAACATAGCTTCACCTCTAACATTTATTTTCCTTATGCCCAACGTTTTTTTGGTAGCAGCAGGAGAACCATAATCCTGCGAGAACATTCTATTTCATTAACACTCTCTCTTAATTAGCATATATAGCACTTCCTCAATATTTATCTGAATTTAATGAGCAAATGTGTAAAACTTTTGTTCCTTTGCTATCAATGTAACAAAAGTAAATCAAAACCCAGCTGATTTAAGCAGCAAGTTAGACAAACTTTGCGTACCAAGGAAAAATATGATAGTGCTTTCTGCTTAAGGCTTTCCTGTTAAACCACAGCCTCGGGTGACCTGAAACTCTCCTGAATTGTTTTTTTCTTTATTTTTTGCACTGTGGTAGCACTTAGGAGCCTAGTCATGGCCCCCATTATGCTAGGTGCTATCCAAACACAGAACGAGACATGTTCCCTGCCTCAAAGAGCTTCCAATCACACTAAGAAACAAGAGAGGACAGATTCATAGACAGACAGCTGGAAAGCACAAGGAAACAAGGAGACAATGCTGGTCAGCATGACAGGCTCTGGTCTCAGCATACTAGTGGCCTTGTCAAGTTATCATGGCAAAGGAGAGTTTTGAAGGAGGCTAATGAGGTAATTTTTCAGATGTTTACATGTAGTTCATCCCAGCTGTAAGGAGCAGAATGGGAAAAAGTACCAAGGTACCAAGATTTAACAGGTGGGCAATGGAGGCTGACATCATGAGCTGATCAGAAGTGGGAGTTGACAGCTCAATATCAAACGAGAGATCAGATGTAGCATGGGGAGAGGCTGGGAAGAGCCTTGAAGGTGAAGACAAGTAGTTTATGCTTGAGGCGACAGAGAAAGGGGAACCAGTGGAAGGATGCAAAGAGAGGGATGATATGGTGCAAGGAACAGGCTAGGAAATTATCTTTGCAGCAGCATTCTGAATGGATAGGAGTGGGGCAAGACCGCATTTGTCCAGGCCACAGAAAAGGATGTTGCAACAATCAAGACATGAGATGAGGAGGGCTTGGCAAGCATTTTAGTTGTGTGGATAGAAATTAAAGTCAGTATCTTAGAGATACTAAGCAGAAAGAGTATGAAAGACTTAGACATAGTCAGTCTCACATGAGGCTATGTCTACACTATGGATTAGACGGCAGCAGAGCTGTACCACTTCAGCTGCACCACTATAAGGCCTCCTGTGTAGCTGCTCCATGCTGATGGGAAAGCGCTTTCCCGCTGGCATAATTAACCCACTTCCAGTGAGCGACGGTAGCTATGCTAGCGAAAGATGCTTTCTCGCTGACATAGCACTGTCCACAGTGCCTCTGTCGGTGAAACTTATGTTGGTCTGGGTTTTGTTTTTTCACACCTCTGATAGACAAAAGTGCAAGTGTAGATAAAGCCTTAATGAGAGGTCTGAGCTGAAGATGACACTCAGGTTATGGGATCCTAAGGGTATTTCTACATTGCAACAGGGAGGTATGATTGCAGCATGCATGGACCTACCTGGGGCTAGCTTTGATCAAAGCTAGCTCAAGTTACAACAGTAATAATGTTGCAGCTGCTACTCAATGACATACCCAATGTCCAGGAAGGGGATGGGGGCTAGCCCATGCAACAATCACACATGGCTATTAGGATGGGCAGGGATGGTGTCCCTAGCCTGTGCTTGACAGAAGCTGGGAATAGGTGACTGAGGATGGATCACTTGATGATGACCTGTTCTGTTCATTCCTCCCGAAGCACCTGGCATTGGCCACTGTCAGAAGACAGGATACTAGGCTAGATGGACCTTTTGTCTGACATAGTATGGCCATTCTTATGATCTTACATGCTGCAATGACACCTCCTGATTGCAGTATACACATAACCTCAATGAGGTTGAGGATGATAGTGTATTACACAGCTTGATTTTCATAAGGCTAGGATCTAGAATATTACTCAAACGTGTGTGTGCAATTGTGCACCTCATTTATATGTGCAAATACCATGTGGCTATTTGTGTGCATAAATGGCGAGACACAATGTCTGGTAACTAGAAAGTGCAAAGGCCCGATTTTCCTGTGCATTCACTATAATGGAGCATACAAGCAGGCACACAATTGTGCTCGTGTGCTTATGCATAGCTCTCTGACTAACCTTTTTTTAAAAGAGAAAAAAATCAGGCCTTCAGTTGCACAAAAGAAAAAAATCCTAACTGAGGATAATTAACCATGGTATCAGATTACCAAAAGTGTGGTAAATTCTCCATCACTTGAAATCTTTACATCAGGATTGAATGTCTTTCTAAAAGAGATTCTCTAATTTACCTACTAGTTAATGGAGGCAGAAGTCACTGGATGAAATTCTCTGCTCTGTGATATGCAGAAGCCCAGCCTTGGTGACCACTGTGGTTTCTTCTTATCTAATAATTCATGAAATATGTTTTGCTGTTATGCTGAAGTTCTTTAAATTAAAACACAACATTTTAACCTCAGTAAATTATTCAGTATTCATAAAACTGTTTGTGAAACTACCATTGCAGTGAAGTCAAAAATACATTTTAAAAGGAAAAGACACTGGCATTTATGGACAAACTGTATCCAGAGAGCTCAGATTTGTGCAGAAGGAATTACAGCTCTTCCATCCCACACTCTAATCAAAGCCAATGTTTTCCACAGTCAGATGCAGAACAAAACACCATTTCATTTAGATATATATTTTCTAAATGAAAATGGTCTCAAAAATACTTTCTGTAAGTCATGAAAACAGACACAGTTTCTTGTGAACAACGGCATCTCAATCCTTCCCTACGCTTAAGGTTATTTTGCATAGCTCTGGTGGTGCGAACAGCCAGGAAGCTGTCCTAACCATTCTCCATCCGCAGAGTATCTTTGTATAAGGAGAATCCCCTGGGTGACATAAAGCTGATGTCGTGGCTCTATGCCTAGCTTCTCGTACATGGGGTGGTGTCCATGGGAAAAGGGATGTGGTCAGAGTATTCCAGTAATCTCTGGCTTCTGGAAAGGACTCTTGGGATTGGGCAGCCTGGCCAAAACTTAGGGCTTGTCTACACAATGTGGGAAAGTGCTCCGGAGGGGCATGATTTGTGATGTGCTGTACTGGGTAGCACTCTAACGGCCCCTGGGCACTCTAAAAGGTACCTAGTTTGTGTCATTTGTGAGTGGGACAGTAGGCCATATTGCTTGTTCATAATGAAAAATTGGATTGGCTCTATTCCTATATGTGCCTGGCTCTCAAGCAACACCATTAATTGGCTGCTTGTGCTGTAAGTCATGTTTGTTTGGAGAGACACAGCATATAAGGGCCTTCAGTCATGACTGTGTTGAGGAAAAGCACCACTTGAGGAATTATGACACTAGTATTGACAGAAGGCAGGAAACAGACACATTGACCTGGAAACACAAAAGCACATTGTCACTAAATGGTGAGATCATTGTTTTGATCATTTCTTCCTCTCTTCCTCTTTAAGTCACCTTTAAGCTTTATGTACTAGTGCGTCCCAGGAAGCTGACTAACTATTTCATTCCCTATAGATTTGAGTGACTGATATTAGTGCTTAGATACTATGTTGATGGAGGCCATAGAAACTCCTGGAATAGATTAGCAGGTACACAAGTATATAGGGTGATGGGCAAACTTCAAGAGGTTGATCAGGGTTCAGGATGACTGCTGGTTCACATGTCTATTAGGGCAGTGAACTGCCTTATCCACACAGATCCTCAAGTGAACCAAAATGAACAGCTGTAAATCAGGTGCCAGCGTAGTTTAGCATTAAATAAGGTGGCTCAGGTGGTGAATGTAACAGGATGTCAAATGGAGTCAGGCAGGGAACAGGCAAAACTCATAAAGCCCTGCAGCAAGCAGGAGAACATCTTCAGTAAAACTGACCCGTTTCCTACCAGGGTACCATAATCACTAAGGATTCCTGGGAGCTGCACACTGCACAGGGTGACCGTAGTGAAAAGGACATTCTATCACTATGAACTCTGGCAGGAGCCTCTCCTTGGTCTTGTTTCACTTCTGTAAATATACAATCAAAACATCACTAAATCTAGCCTCAGAGATGCAAATTGAGCCCCCTAAATGGCTAGTGCCTGAATCCTAAGGGGTGTGGGGAGATCACAGAGTGTGAATCTTGAGAGTGGTTGCTAGGGTTAGCCTAGATTTTTCTGCCTAACTCAGAGAGAGCATCATGTCAAAATGGTGGCTCAGATGGCATCCTCGAAGTCATAGTGCAGCCCTCTGCCAATTCAGAAGCAATATAGGGTCACCATATGTCCCATTTTGGCAGGGACAATCCCTTTTGTAAGCCCTGTCCCGACTTTTTTGGCAAAACTAGGCATTTGTCCCATTTGCTCTTGCCAACTGAAGATCATCAATTGGCAAGAGCAAATGGGACAAATGCCCAGCTTTGAAAAAACAGTGGGGTGCCATCCATAGTGAGGTGTGGAGGAATGTGCAGGGGATGACACCAGCCCTGTGTGAGGGGAGGGAGGGCTTGGTGAGCAGATTGAGCCAGGAGAACAGCTTGGGCTGGGCCCATGTGGGCTGGAGTGGGGGTCAGAAGCATGGGCTGGCTCCACGTGGGCATGGGGGCAAGTGGTTCGGGCCAGTGGCTGATGCTAGCCCCCGCATGCAGGGTGGGGGCCACAGAGCTCAGGCCAGCCCCCTGCAGAAGGGGGCCTCAGGCTAGCCACAGGCAGTGTCCCATTTTCCTTTTTGGGAAATACGGTCACCCTAAGCAAGAAAAAACACTGTGCGCCTCCATCTTTTCTCTGGATTTCCATCATGGGCAATCCCGGTTTAAGGCTCAGTGCTCAGTCCAAGAAAAGCTATCCTCCCATTTAAAGCAGAAGTAGTTTTGCCCAACTTGTATGCAAACTCAAGGCTGCTCTAATTCACACTCAGCTACTTACAGCCTCCAGGGTTGTTTTAACCATTGGAAATCAGCTGAAGCTGAGGCCAACCAACTATGCCCCTTATTGCTTAGATGTACTCCCTAAATTACACCTATGAGGGACTACGTCAACTCTACAACACCTGACAGTTCCCCATTGAAGGAGGAACCTTCCATGACTGCTTTCTATTGACAGATGAGTGCAAACCAGCTGTTGTGAGGTTAAGCTGTGGGTGGGTAGATCATGTAGATGGCTGGAAAATCATTCCTCACTTAACTGGATTTAGTCTAAATATTTCAAATTCTTATGAAAAATCTGCACCATCTTCTTGTGAAGATGCTCGTTTGGTTGTGAACACCTGAAGTCACAGACCAGGCACATGCATTTGCATGCAATACATGACTCCGCAGGATAAAAACTTCCTCCCCATACACCGGTGAAATTAAAAAGTGCTGTCATAATAGCTGCAGAAATCTAAACAGAAAAGGATGAAAACATGGTTCAATAATTAAAAAAGAAATCCAAACATCCACAGGAAAGGCTTCCCAATAGTCACTCAAATCTACTTGAAAATGAAGTGGTTAAATGCTGACCGTAGTTGTTTGAAAAGACATAAGCAGCTAGGATGTTGGCAGTAAATATACTATTTTTATTCTGTTTGTATGATGCCAAGCCTTTCTTCCCCACTCTGAACAGCATTTAGATAAATGCCAACGTTTTAAAATGAAGTGGCCCCAACATTATTAATTCATTTGGTATTCATTGCAACAGCATTAATCATCATAAACTGCGGCAGCATTGCTACACGTGTAATGTGTACTTTCCTAGGAATTTCACTCTAAAGCCCCTGACATTACAAACAATGTAAAAACAACAAGACATTACAGCTAAGCAAAACAATAACAAACACCCAGCTCAATAAATCACTATTCTGCCCACAAGTATGCTAAAAAAATAAACTCATTTCAAAACTAGGAGAGGAAAAAAACAACATGCAATAAGTGACATCAGCAAGTCTGAGGCTTTTGGCTGCAACAAAGAAACAAAACAGCATGCTAATATGACATTTACAAATAATACCTAACCGCAGCCTAATTAACTTACTGTGTGCTTACTAAACTAGCATACATATTATATTAGAAGAAAAACACTTATTTGTTCTGTTGCTAAGAAACTTAAGATATTTGCATATTTAACAAATTGTTAGAGTGTTTTTAAATCAGAAACCATCACTATTTATAAAAGACAAATTTAAAACATGAGATCAAAGACACAACATTAATTTTTTCTTTTGTCAACTGTCTTTGTTGACTGGCTCAAAGAAGCTGTTTTATAGCTAGCTGATACATAATGAAACATCTGGTATTATTCTGAATTACAGTGGAACCCTGTAATAGTCAAGTTGCCTCTGCCCCTCATTTCTCTTACACCAGTTCATGTATTATGGGCCAAATCTTGAAGTACCCTTGGAAGTCAGTGGAAGCGTTGCTTCAATAAGAACTTCAGAATCTGACTCTATAATAGGAATTTCACTGTAGTGGGGACATACTTTTCAAAAGGCTGCAGATTTCAGTCTGTGGTAATTGGCCTCCTGCAGCTGTGCAGGGAAAGAGGAGGGATGCATCCATCCCCCTACCCACCCCAGCATGCACAGAGGAATTCCCAGGTAGCCAAGAGCAAGTATAACTGGCCCTTTACCATTGTTTCATCTCCACAGCACCTGGTAGAAGGGGTAAGAAGGTACGGCAGCACCAGAGCTCTTTATTCTCATGATGTATGGCTGCAGAATGGATCCTTGGGAGCTGTTGCACCCAGTTGTAATTTAGAGCAGTGCTGAGACTGCCCTACATTTCACTGAAGGCTGGGTCATCTCCCAGCAGCCTAGAGATGAGGGGAGCACAGAGGTGGTTAAAACAATCCCCTCCCCTCACAGCTGCTCCAAGTGGGGCTCTGTAAGAGCTGAGGATCTGGACCAATACACTTAAATTCAGTTTAACTTCATTATGAATGACATTTCAAGACATAGGAATCCTTCAGAAACTGGGAATCCAGGGCAAGGCATATAAATGATGACAGGCAAAACGTAAGAGGAAAATTTGGAGGGAATTTGAAGTCTCAGTAGCCCAACACAAACAAGCTATTCTTTACATCCCGGAGATTGGAAATATGACAGTCAGTGAATCTGCTGGATTACCTGTGGGTGCCCAAGGCAATCAGAGAGAATGAGGACATTGCAGGGAAGTTAAACAACTCCTTTGTATCAGTCTTCCCCACACCCTGTTGGCAATACCCACCCCAGACCTTCTCTTTCGAGGTCATAAAGATGAAAGGTGGTGCAAAAACAAATTCAATCCCAGACCAAGGTGTTCTCTGGGACAGGACAGTATTCATGAAAAAAAGGCTGGCAAGCTCTTAGGATGGAAGTGGTGGTGCTAACAGAACTATGCAATCTCTCTTTAACATCTGCTAATGATATTTATTTAGACTGAACCTTTTAAAGAAACCACATCCAAGCAAATCTTTGAATGCTGTGACAATTAAAACCACCACCCACCAGTGCCACCAGGCAGCGCAAACACTAACAAAAAATAAATTAATTCTGCTAGGCAGCAGCCTCAAGAGTCAAAGAGCGATAATCTACCTCAGCCAGCCAACACTAAAAACCTCCAGACTCTCCAAAAAAGCATCTTGCTCCCAAGTCAAACCCAATACTAGATGAAAGCCAGGATAGCCCAGGCTGTATCAATCTTTAAAATGGCAGTAGGTGGAGAGACCTGTGGTCTTTGTGGCCTAATCCTGTGCAATGGGGGAATCTCACTCTAGACACATGGGACTGGGCTCAGCCCTTACAGGAACATAAAGGAGCAGAAACTCAGCTGGTGTAAATCAGCATAGCCAATGGAGCTACACTGCCATGCACCATCTACGAATCGAGCCCAACATATCAGAGTTAGAGATAAACTAGCCAGGCTTTCGTAAATTGAAATCCTGCATTTCCAGCCTTGTTTGATTTCTTTGAGGTAGCCAATAAGCAAGTGGATGAAGTTGAATTAAAAGATGTAATTTATTCGGACTTGGAAACAGCCTCAGATCTGCTCTTTGGGGAATTGAGTTGTCACGGGGCTAGAAGTAAACTTCAGTCTTGGGTTCAAAATTGATCAAAAGAAAATGAAAATTAGGAATAAATGATCAATTTTCAGTGTGTAAGGAAGTTAGTCAGAGTGTCCCAAGTATCTGCATGAAATGTAATAATTATTAAATCACAATATATGCATTCAGATATTTAATAATATTGGTCCTATGGGGGAGATTTTTTCAATTGTGAGAATTTAGGAGCGATGTGCTCATTAAGGGGCACAAGTCTCAGTAACATTGAATGGAACTTGGGTGCCTAAATCCCTTAGTTTTTTCAAAATCTCCCTGCTAGGTCAGTATTGTGCAATATATTTATTAATGATTTGGAAAAGGGGTTGAACAGTGAGGTAGCAACATATGCAGGTGACAGTTATTTAGATCAGCCAAATCCAGAAAGAGTTCTGTCATCAATGACTATTTCCTGAGATTTCAGACTGGTATTTGGATTTGGATCTGATTAATCAGAGCTTTTCTTATCGTTCAATCTGCTGAAAAGTTTTTTTTTTTTGCAAAGGTTCTGCAGGTTTTAGGAGATCTCTCCCTCGGGGTAGGACGGGGGGAGAATGGGACAATGGATTGTAATGCTGATTCTCCACAGTTCCCTGCAGCATCTCACAAATCCGCTCTCGGCAGGGATTTCACTTTTCCATGGTCTCTACCACAGAAATGTTTCACTTCACACTGAAGGGTAGAGCTGGAAGAACATGTTCAAGAAAAAAGCATACATCCTAGAAGGCTTTGTGGATTCAAAACATACACACACACACACACAGTTCCATGTTCTGCGGCTACAGCTCTCTTTCCAAATTGTAGGCAGAGGCTGCCTACAACATGGGTAAGTAACTGTGTTGCTTTAGCTCCAGTTACTGAGCTGGAGTGCATCTGCTGAGAGAATGCAGAAAAGGGTGATGTGTGAAACACACAAGCTCTAGTCTTTGCCTCAGGCGGTTGGCTAGTTCGCTTTGGTTGATTGTTAGGTATTTACCAAAAAACATCAAGGAAAACTTGTGCATTGGGCACGGTTAGAGCATATGGACCTTCAGGGTTGCTGGAGGAGGCTTGCTTTTCTGATTTCCTTAATGCTACCTGCAGGAACCCACCTCCTGAACACAGTGGGTATTTGAAAGCAATTTAACTTCAGGGGCTATATTAATCCTGCTTCGTTTGTTGCTGAGCTGACAGACCTGTCCCCGTCAGGCAGGGAAACCATTTTATGACAGCCATTATCCCGTTCCTCCCGATTATAGGAAGCATCTGGAACAAAAATGGAGGTTCTTCCTGGCCAACGAGAACAAACACTGTGTGTCAGCCAAGAAAAGGCCCAGCCATTCTAATGTATTATACAGTGGACTGTAGAGGAGCTAACTGATAATGAGGCCCCACTGTGCTGGGCACTGCACAAACACATAGTCATAGGTCATCTTCGCCTTGAAGAGCTAATAGTCTAAATAGACAAAGGGGTAGGAGAAAAATGGCAGACGGGGTCAGCAAAGAGAAGCTGCTCACAGCTCTCCAGTTACAATTAAACAACAATTAAAGTTTGGCAAAGTCACCGATACAGGGTTTTATAACAGGAAGTATTGGGCAACTTTAACATTAAGCATTATGAGGACTCCTGCCTCTAATTAGCAAAATCCCCAGATACAAAGCTCTGAGTAATGGCCCAATTTCAGCAACCAAAGGCTACAGTTTCCATTTGAAGTGGAAGGTGCCAGTTCTGGCCAGGAAGCCTTCCCTTGCAGCTCTGGGATGGAAAAGGGGATCATTTGTCCTTTGGGAGATATGTTCAAACAATTGAGAAAGAACTCACCCATAGGTTTGGGTGTCAAGAGATACCATTACTCAAAGAAATCTTCTATCATAATCCTCAAAGTTTCCAAAGTCATATTGTACAGTGATGGGCCAAATCAGAGCCTACTCTGGATTAGGGGCAAGAAGGCTGGATGAAATGCCTAATTCAGCACTGCATGGTTGAAATAAGGGGATATTAACCTCTCAGAATTACCTGTATAACCCAGCAGGCTCGCAGAGAGAGCACAGCCCACTAAACAAGGAAGCAGTTTCTAGGTAACAAGCAAAATTATTTTTTATTTGGTCTTATGTCACTGGAAACTTTTCTGTTTCTTTATTTTTTGGTAACATTTGAACTTTGGAGCAGTAGGCCACTTAGAACTAGTTGATCTTCTCCCTTCCTTAAGTAGCACACAACAACGAACCAAAGACACAGTTTGTGCTGGATGCGACACCATGTCTGATAGCTGCATATCATCATAATGAAAGTGATTTTAAACAGACGTGAACTAGCAACTTGGAGAATACATTTAAAAGAAAAAAAAGTCAGGATTTAGAAAAAAGTTCCAATTAATGTCGTTTTGGATTTTCACACAACAAAAAATGGATAATATTTTATGTGTTTTTGGAAAAAATTGAAAATGGGTTCATTATGAACACGTCAAAATAGAAACAAATTCTTTTTATTGCAAAAATAAGTTCTCATTTTTCAACTAGCTCTACTTTCCACTCCCTTCTATGTAACAAACTCACTAATTAAATAGGTTTCATAATATATTCTCATATACAAGCTTTCTGGCTCAGTGTCTTTCACTTACCTACCAAGGAGACAGGGTTGAGAAGGTGCGGTTTCTGTCTACATACTGAAGAACAGTGGTTCCAGCTTACATACAGAGTAGATAGGTTTCCGGGAGTTGTGGGTTGACTGACATCTCACTTACACAATGATTTTTAAAATTGCTTTCCTGTAGTACATTCTACTCAGCTGACTTTCACCTCTACTTCATATACCTGACTATGCAAAGAAATTTTTTCAAGCAACTAATCCGCGCTATTCCCTTTTCAAAACCAATCATTTTAATTTGGAAAAATGGCTGCAGTAGTCCACATATGTGTTATGCTTCAAGAAGTTTCTCCCCCAATGGAAGGTGACATGTTTTACAATCTATTTAAAATTCAGTGTAATGTAGAACATGCATTGTAAAAAAGAAAAAGTGTTGTAGATCCTATTTTCTGCATGTAGGCTCTGAGTGAAGAACATTCATTTTTAAAACTCACTAAATTTAATGACTTAAGTAGCCTATGGCTTTGCATGTCACTAACCCACATTATAAAATCCTTGGGTACAGAATATATATTTATGCATTTTGCAAAGCCCCTAAATATACATTTTCTTTATTGACCATAATGGTACCGTTATGATAGCATGAACCATGATGGATTACCTATCTTGTGAGCATTCAGATCTTCCAACAAGACATCATTTACTTTTTGAAGAGGTACCACTCAGCCACAGGAAGTTAACTACAATTCAGTAAATAGATAAATACCACATGAGAAAGCAACTTCAGGCTGAGATTCTGTCCTTAGCTCTCCTAGGGTGACCAGATATCCCAATTTTATAGGGACAGTCCCGATTTTGGGGTCTTTTTCTTCTATAGGCTCTTATTACCCCTCACCCCCATCCTGATTTTTCACACTTGCTGTCTGGTCACCCTAAGCTCACCCCAGTGGCTCAGTAAATCAGGGCATGCGAGATCAACCTTACACCTGGGCTGCCCAGTTTTTGTACAACTATTTCATTAAGAGATGTGATTTCTTTTTAACCAAAATAATTATACTAGTACAGACCCTAGAGTGATACCAGTATGAAGGTGTCTAAGCCCTGTCTACACTTAAAACTTAGGCTGACATGGCTACGGTGCTCAGGCATGTGAAAAATCCACACCGCTGAGCACTGCAGCTATGCTGACCTAAACCTTTGGTGTAGACATGGGTAGGTGGACAGAAGCATTCTCCCATTGACCTAGCATCTTTGCTTGGGGAAGGCCACTCTAGGGATATGCTATTTTTGTTACTGTAGTATGCGTCTAACACTATGGAGTTAGAGTGGCATAGCTGCACACAGTAGCTATGCTCTTGTAACACCCCCAGTAGTGTAGACAAGCCCTTATACTGGTATAACTTATTCACCTTCCCAGGAGGGAGGCCTGGTCTACACTACAAAGTTTTGCTGCAGTAGTGATGTTGGCTAAGAGCATAGGGAAAATATAATAGCTAGGTCAGGTAGGAGGTAAGCCAGGAAAACCCTGGTGGTAGACAACTATCCCAAAAGGAAAGTGCTTCTGTCAGCGTAGCTAATGTCGTTTGGGGAGATGGGTAAGCTACGACAGTGGAAGAACTCCTTCTGCATCTACACTCAGGGGCTCTGCCTGCTCTGTAACCCCTGTAGTGTAGACAAGCTCCTTTATAGGAGTATAACTGAATCCACACTACCGGGCCTGTACCATTTAACTATACCAATATAGGCAAAGCAGTACAATTTGTATATAGACCAGCTGCTTTACCGCATTCGTTGAAATACCTAGACACATGGAGACAAAGTAAAAGCAAAACATCAGCAATATTTCTTTGTCTTATTATGTCACAACCTATCTAGCTTTTGCAAGTTAATGGCTACTATTGTTTTGGACTGACAGTCAAATTAAAGCCAGCTTCTGCACTACTCATACAGGACCACAGCACAGCACTAATTCTGTGTCATCTGTAAAAGAAACTTAGTTTGATTGAATGTTGCTCCCAGGGTACCGTATATTGTTTCCTGAGACAGACCATATTTAATCAGCTTTAAATGAAAATCAAAACCAAATGCCTTTAAGATTACAATCTAAGAGCTTGATCATCCTCCCAGAGTGAAATGACACACAGTGGAGGAAGTTCTGCCAGAGAATGCACTCAAATTGAGGGTCACATTGCTGCATGTGATTGTCTCCTTAAGCAGCATGTTGTCTGCCTAGTGCATAGCAAAGACTGGGCAGTCTACCAGGGCTCAGCTTATCCATAAGAAGGCGAAAGGCTTGTTGTTAGACTTGCTGCCAAAGGTCCTGTTCCTGTTGCTCCACTTACTCTAGGTAGGAAGCAGTATGGAAGGAGTTTATTAAGACAAGGCATGGTATGCACCACTGCACCCACTGCTGGACAAAATGGAAAACTGCACAGGCAAGCTCTACAATGGAAAACACAGGGACTCTGTCAGCGACTGGCACTATGTATCAAGAAGAGCAAGAGAAAAAGAACCTCTGAAGGTTCAGGCTGATGGGCTGTAAGTTAGTATTATACAAGTCTACACATACTTAACATAGCACATACAGCCAGTCAAAACACAGCTCTCCACCAGATGGGTTCAACACAACTGTGTAAAATTAAAACTGTCTGGGCTGGTTTTAATTTATACTCTCCTAAGTGCCAGCATACAATGCATTTTTCATTTGGATGGAGGTAGGGAGAGGGAGGGGTAAGTGGCACACAGGAAGACAAGGCCGTTGGGTTTTCCCTAAAGCACCTCCCTTTTGTAAACTTATGCCCTTGTTTTGCCAGCTACAGTAGTGGTGTTAGGACTGTGCAAAATGTTCACAGGGAAATTCGGAACATGGAACTTTATCACATTTCAGTGCACATTCAAAACTGGAGCATTTCAAAACATTTTTACACTGTAAAGGAAACATTTTCAGTGACAACGGGTCAGTTCTGAAGGGAAAAAAACCCAGCAAAATATTTCAGTCTTTACATTTTGCACAAATTTAGGGTTTTGCATAATTCAGAACAATCTCGTGAAGGAGGTGGGGTGGAAAATGGGGGAAATGTGAAATGAAAAATGTTTGGAAATTTCACGTAACATTAGTATATGCTGTTTATTGCATTTATTGCTACCCTCCTCAATACACTGCACATCGCCCATTTCTATGTACATTGGATTATTCTCCTGCTCAGTTACAATTTTTTTGGCCAGTTGTCCATATTTTAATCCATAGGACAGTGAAGCAGTAGATATTTTTGTAGCATCTTGTCTCATCTGCAAACCTATGTATATGAGAGAGAAAGATTTATGTTTATACATGACTAATTTTACATATGGGCCCTCAAGATTCCTGATAATGATTTTTGGCTCAAACAGTTTGCTTTGTAGCACACTAAAGTCTGTGGGAATATTTCCATTCACTTCAAATAGGCATTGGATCGGGCCCAAGGTTTAGAACATTACAAACGTTTTTATATAAACATTAACTTACGCATATACTACAGTAAAAGTTAATTCTTGCTGTAAGTGGGAAAATAATTTACACTCCATTTGTAACTAACTCAAGTATTAATTTAGCCTCTTTTCCTGCTCACACAATACCCACAAGCAGGCTGATTTCTTCAGATGTATTTGTGTATTTGACATGTAGTTTTTTCAAACATTTTACTCTATGGATTGAGAAGAATATTTAAAATCTGAACTGTTTTGCTTAATTATGCTTGTGCGGATGAAATCACATGGCATTGGTTTTTGTTCAGAGACAGGATAAACACAAGGATTTCTTGCAAGGATTTGGGAGTCTGTTACTGTCAAATTGGGTTTCCATACATATTTGGATATTTGCAACTGGAAATTCACTTGTGAAAATTTGTGCAAGTAAGACTTGATCACTTGAGTGTTCACAGAAAAACAAGGTTCAAGCTGGACTGAAGCAAATTCACTGACAACTTCAGATGAATATTTATTTGCAATGAAAAATGCGTCAGTATGCACTCAGCACTAAATCGTGTTACCTACTAGTATCCAAAGTGTACCTAAATTTTCCTAAAGATAAGACTTTAACTATTTCAGTCTTTTGTGATGCTTACTCTGTAGTTCATTCTTTTGAAAGCCACGCAGTAACTGTGAAGCAAACATAACTTTACAATAAATCAAGCATATTCAGTGGTTATTCAATCACTGCTTTAGCTCAAAGCCTTGCACATACGTATTCAACCCAAGAACTAGGAGTAAAAGAATGACGCTTCTTGTTTGGAAAATAATAGCTGTGTTGTGTGTTTAAAAATATTTGTAATGAAAACTTCATTATAAATACATATAACTCATCATCCATCATCTATAAACATGGAATCTTGGAAATGAAAAACTGTCTGTATTTAATTTAATGGACTCACTGTGTATTGTTCTTAACCTGTAGGGGGTGGGGAAGCTTCAGTTTATTTTTTCCCACATGCTTGAAAATAGGCAGGTAAATTGAGGAGCATCACCGTGCCTTTAAATCCCGGAAACACTTGTTTTAAAATGATTCCAAATAAAATGCGAATGTTTCCCAGCAAACTCAAGATTCCATTGTTGAGTCCAATTAGCACGACTTGGTGGTCTTTTTGTGCTGCCTCTTGCATTCCAAGCCTTGACGCATCTGCTACATATTTTTAATTTCTTTTTATATTTATTTATTTCCCCAATTTGATTTCTAAACTCCATTTTTTTGTGGTTTCCTGGAGCCCCGATGACAAAGCCACATATTCGGTTCCTATCCTTTATGGCACTGGAAAACATATGAAATTTGTTTCTAATTTTACATCTGCCAAAAACCTTTCCTGGATTAACAATACACTCCAGCAAAACTAGTAGGCCCTCTCTCACTAATGCCACAAAACAAACAAAACCAAAAAGGAAATCAAATAGACTAAAATACAGCATGAATATTTTTGCACTTCTTTTAGCTTGCTTAACTTGAAAACAAGGTTTCGCTTTCTGGCATTGCGTTTTTATCTGTTTATATATAGAAAAAAAATTATGTTACAAGCAAATAGGAAGGAAAAGTTCAGCCTTTTCCTTTTTGCTGGTTAAAGATGTCATGAAAATATGGCGAATATCTCTGGAGAAATTGAGGAAGCTTGTGGAATACAATTTCCTCACTCACACATCAGGCGTTGTTTGTTTACTCAAATACTACAAATGAAAAGTCAAAATCTTGAGGTCCTGCATCATCGTTTATTAAGGGATATTCCTCCCCCCCCTTTCTCCCCCATTTAATTCATCCACAACTGATATTTGTTGCATCCATCTCAATTTTTTAGGATAGTTGATGTTATCTCCCCAAATTTTGCAGCTGTGCCAGGGTGAGCCCACAGTTTTGTTAACTTGTAATGCAACTGCATGAACTCAGAGAATAGAGGCTTCAGTCCAGTGAAGCACTGAGGCAGATGCTTTGGCACGTGAGTATACCCACTGAAATCAATGGGCCATTGCCCTCATTGGATTCGATGGGTCTACCCACCTATTTAAGGTTAAGCCCATCCTTAAGCACTTCACTGGATCAAGGCCCTAACTGAAGGTAGCAGAGCTAAGTTTTTAATTTTCACATGGTGCAGCAGGTCACAGTCTGGCCCTGAATGTAGCATACTAACTGATATAGACAGACATGGGACAGAACTCCAGATATGAACCCCTCCTTCCTACTGAAGTTTGTGAAGTTCAATGATCATTAGTGGTAGTAATATGGCAGTGCCAAGATGCCCCAAGAAGTTACTAGTGCTCTACAAACATCAGATACAGTCCCTGCCTAAAGGACTTTGCACTGTGGAGAAATCCAGAGCCAGAGCCCAACTTCACAGCTTGGGTGTGAAGGGTAAGGAACGTATCTCAACGTGGGGTAAATCTGAGGGTGGAATCACCAGTTAGATTAGTTTAGAACCAGTTTTGCAATGGAAGGATCAGGTCATAAAAGAGTGTCCTCAGAATGCCTGAGTCTGGGCCTAAGCTATGCAGACCTCCTCAATGTGTACATGGTTTTCCCTCAGATCATGGCTCAATTTTACAAATGTTCCCCAGCATCAGCACACATGGCCATAGCTTTGAGTTTAGAACAAAACCCAAAAGTTTTTCTGCTTTTCAGGTTAGGTTATGGAAGTTTTACAGGGTTCAACTGAGAACACAGGTTTTTAAACTTTGCTTGGCCCATCACATCCCTGGTAATGTCTCTTCACTTTTAACTGTAAAGGAATCTGTTGGCAAGAGATTTCAGCTATACAGACTTCTAGAAACAAATTTGGCCATGCACACACACACCCAGCATATATTGTACTGCAGGTACTTCCAATATGGATTAAGAGTTAATGAGCTATACGGTTCTACAAATGATTTTGACCTTTACTTTTTAGTTGTTATATAAGAGTTGTATTTCCTAGGAGAAGAAACATGTGGATTGTATCTGCTGTTGAAATGCATTTGGAAAAAACAACAAAGCTATCGACAATAAAAGGAATTTAAAACTTCTTTGCATAGCTGCTAGACCATACCTCCTATCTGCATTTTCTTTAGATATGATCCATGATAAGGGCAAAGTATCTGTGAAAGCCACTGTGATTTAGGAAAATGAGCACAGGGTTCTAATCTCTGCTCTGCCACTAATTTGCGTGTCCTCGTTCAACTTTCTATCCCAGTTCTCCTTTCTGGAAAATGAGGATAACATTAACCAGACCAGCCTCAAAGAGGGTGGCTAGATAATATCGATACACCATCCTGACCAGGTAAAGCAATACAATAGTTATTTGAGGGTTAATAACTCAGCCATTAACCGTATGCCATGGGTGAAAATCTTGAAGAGTGTCACAGGACTTTTGGTCACATAACTCAGAAGTTACTTTGGTATTAAAATTAATTTGATGGGCAGCAACCCACGCTATGGACTCTCGTTTTGAGCATGTCATGCAAGCACTGAAGTTTGCAAAGTGGCTAATGCAATGTACATACAAAGCACTTAACGGAAAGGATCTTAGATTACAGCTCAGATATATGCATGCACTGCTGTGGATCCTGAGCAACCTTATAGCTCAGAGTACCATGCCCAGATACAAAACGTGCTGCATATCAGAGACTTCAGTTTGTCCCCTTGTCTGCATTTCTATCTGGTAGACAAGCATATTTTATAATCATGCTTATTTCCCCTTCCTAGTCTTCCTCATTCCTCTCCTCTTCTCCAAAGCTGTGTTTGGGTTTTGGTCCCCACACCACCCCTACTACAACCCACGGCAATTGTATTTCAAAAGAATTTGCATTTTCACACATTTGTGAAAGTGCAAGACAGAGCCTCAGTCTCAATCCTGAATGTGCTGGCCCTTTGTCAGCATGAGTCATAAATGTGACATGATTTAAATATATATTTTTGTATTGATATAGATAATCATGATTTGCAAGATGACTCAAATTAACAATCAATTACATATTAATAGGCTCTAATCAATACGTTAATGCGACTAAAAGGAGGAGGGCTGGGAAGACGAAGGACCTGTAATTTAAACAACAGGGCCCTTCAGCTGTAAAGAAGCTGCTAAGCTGCTGATGGAAAACTGAGCAGTCCTTTGTGGAAGAGGGCAATTTTCCCTCTCCCTCCCTTTCTCCCACTCCCCTGTTTTTGTAGATGTAGAGTGTGTTTATTAAAGAATAAAGCAGAACAATTATTACATTCACAGCAGATTGAGTCCCTTCAGACAGCTGCATGCTTGAACTGCGTCCATAATAGTTGTGTCAGCCTGCTCCCTAGCGTTGCTAGCAGTGTGCAGCATCTGACAGGAGCTAATGCAAACTCGACACCCAGATCGTGTGTCTGAAGACAACAGCCTGCCACTCCAGCTGTACCCAGTTAGAAAGAGATATGAAGGCCCCAAAATACTCTTGCTATCTTCTGGGTGGCAAGGAAATCTCAATTACACACACAAGGGATGTGGTTGGGGGGGAAGGAGAAAGAATGTTTAAATTCTATAAGTAAATTGTTTTGTTTTACAAGCTGGAGTAAATCAGCACATTTGCAGGCCATATTTATCT
This sequence comes from Gopherus flavomarginatus, assembly GCF_025201925.1. Lineage (NCBI taxonomy): Eukaryota > Metazoa > Chordata > Testudines > Testudinidae > Gopherus > Gopherus flavomarginatus. Next base: position 32,274,683 of record NC_066630.1, read on the forward strand.
GAGCCACTCAATAATAATCTTTTTGAATAAACACCATTGATGTGGTATTTATGCCTTTGCAAAACATAACCAATCCCCTCAATTAAATTAAGACATTAGTGAAAAATAAGAAATTTTGCTCCTGGGCTAGTCACTACTGCCAGAGTCACAGGAATATCTGCTCTGCTGCCATCAAAGACTGAAACTGAAGAACACACTCAACAATTGAGAAACTCAGAAACATTCACTGATTTCTACCTACTGATTTCTCCCCCATTGTAACTTCATCCACACCCATTTAAACTCAACGGAGTTACGATGACGCAAAACTACGGTAAGAGAATCAGATTCTCTGTTTATCTAGCATAGGTTTCCAAGTAACGGGCCCACTCCTTCAGTCTTTTCCCAGAAAAAGCTTCCACTGATTTCACTGGGAATTTGCCTGACTCGAGATGGCAGGATCAAGTCCAAAGTTCTACCATGGGGTTTTGTTTCAAGTTCTAGGAGTGCAGGGCTGCATGACCCCACCCCCCATTTCTGCTTGCATAACGCTGGGGTTATGGGGCCCTCCTGTTTATGTATGGAGAGAGAAGGGAGATGGCTACAATCTCTGCTCCTCAATAGGTGTCCTAGATAGACTTCACTAGGAGTGGACCCGTTACAGATATGGAACCTAGACACAAACTAAAATTGCTTCCCAAGTGGAATAATGCCATAAGCAAGAGGGTGATAGAGAAAACATTTGACCTGAGGGAGACCTTCCCTGGACCTGTTAGTGGATCTAGCTCAATCTCAGTTACACCTGTGTAAATCAGAATTAACTCCAGTAGAGTGGCAGCTCAAGATCAGTTGCTACCTAATCCAATGCCTAAATCTTCAGTGAAATCATGATAACAGAACACCGTCTCCTCATGCTTACAGCCCAGGGGGAAAAGGTTTCTTTGAAATGTTCTGCTGAATTATTTTGAAACATCCTTTTATAAAAGAGTCAATATAGCCACTAAAAACAGGAAACCCATTCTAAAGGGCAAATCTATCCATAGAAAAAACTTTTTGTTTCATACAGGCAAAGATCCAGGTTTGGCTTTCAGTAGAGGCCTGTAAGGCCCTGCGCAGAGAGTAGGCTGATGAGAATTCATCGGTGATCCTGCAGACTAGGGAGTGTACTGATGAGAGATGTACTATTTAAGCAATAGTCCTTACTGTTGTGGGCCTTTCCCGACAAGATAATTGACACTAGTGAGAATTATGGTCCCTGAGCTGAAGGTCAGGGTCCATAATGGAAGGCAAGGTCACATACATCACAGAAACGTCCATAACCAAAAGGGTTATTGTGAATAGAGCACTTATAAAAGTCTTGTTGTAATCACCACACCTTTTTTAAACAATAAATTAGAAATCAGCTGATTTGCTACTGCAGATAATGCAGACTTCATTCCCTCCTTAAAAAGACATGATCCAAAATCTGGACATTCCAACTGGCATCTTAGATGAGTTGGAGACACCTGGAAATACTGTCTGAATGGCTGAGTTTCATTAAATACAATTTAATATTCATTTGATGTAAGATGCGTCCCTGAAATTGGTACAGTCTTGGGACTCTATTACTGATTTATGTATGGCTGTTAGAGGTGGGAGAAATTGTCTATGATATTTTCTTAAACAAAAAATGTAATTCAGTTTGTTGGTGTTTTTGTCCTTTCTACAAATATTCAGCCAATTGTTAGCAGGGAGGTTCACAGAAACAGCAAATCTTAAATGAACATTGGAGAATATTCATGAAAAGAGATATTGAACCACCGAACGTGAGTATTAACAAGATAAACTATTTCTAAAAAAAATATTCCACTAATCCAGTTGGGGAATAGAGAACAATATGGTGTTAACCCTATATCTAATCTAATCAAAACTAATATTTTGAATATCCAATAGCAAATATTCACAGCTAACAATCAACAGAGCAAAAAATATTTGGTAGAACAATTCTGAATCGTGAATACTGTATATTCGAGAAACCCTTAAACTGCTTCTTGACAACTCGTGATCAGTTTAAGGAGGTATATTTAGCAACTGCATTTTTCACTATGAATTAGTTCCTCAGCTCCAATAGCTACTCCAGTGGCAATCAACATGGATTTACAACCACATAGTAAAAGGGGAAAATGGTCTTTCCATTGTCATGCTTACAGTATATCACTGTACGTTTGAAACTGGATAATACCATATCTCACCCCTAACTAAGCCTCTTCACTGGGCAAGTTCTACGCCAATTTGTTTGCACAACTCAAACTCAGAATATTTTATAAAAACACAAAAGGGACACACTATATGTTTGCACCATTTGTTTTACTACAGGACAAACTGGAGCTTATTCTGGATTTCTCTTACACCAGAGGAACTCCACTGAAGTCAATGAATGACACTGGTGTAAATCAGAAGGGAATCATTTCTTGAATACTTGTTTTTTAGTAAAAAGGTTGGTTTGCTGGATCCTGGCTGTGCCTGTTGCAACTGTCCCCTAACCTCCTTTACATTCATACTTGTTAGAAAAAAATACTGCCACATTCTAGAGCGGTGGCCCCAGATGCTTCAGTAAATACAATGTTAGCGCCTGACCTTGCAAGGTCATAAGTGCCCATGGACCCTTGTGCCTATGCAAAGTTCCAGTTCTTGCTTGCCTAATCAGAGTCATGAGCTGCAGTGTTAGGGACCACTCTTTCATAGGTCGGACCACAGGATCAATATAAACAAGGGGAAGAGGGGAGGACATGTGATGTCATAAGGAAAGCCAGGACATTCCACGCTATAGCTGACAGTCTGTATTGAACTCCTACTAATCTGGAAAACAAATTGAATAGGAACGATTGCACAAATTAAGGACGAAGTATCAAGCTGTGAAGTTCTTAGATTTTTATCACTCTAAGTCAGACCCTTAAAATGATTAAAGCTGAAATTCTCAGACTACTTATAAACAGAAATAGCAGAAAGTTGCATGAAAGTTTATACAATGAATATTTAAATAAGAGCCCTGCGCAGCTCTAAAATGAGAACCTTTCTGCATTTAAAAGTAAAAGTAAAAGATAGGGTATTTTCTACACCAGGGACTGCTGTTTTCACCAGGGAAGCAGTAGACACACAACATCGCTAATACCAGTACCAGACACAACAGAGCTTCCCTTCGGAGTCTGCACATACAATGTGTATTTGATCCAACAAGTCACAAAACAGCAGCAGCAAATAAGCCAAAGCTAGACAAGACATAGCTGGTGCTAACTTGGGTCATGCCACTAGGCTTGATACACCTGCCCGAGGCAGAGCACTTTTCTAAAGCGACTCTGCTGGCCTGATGGTCAGAAGTTGAGGCTTGAATTTGTATGTACACCTAGAAATTAGTGGGAAGAGTTACTGACTTGCCTGGCCTTTGAATCAGGTCTCTTGTTTGCATTTGAAAATGGGGCTTGCAGAATTGTGCTATTACATATGCAAAAATCACCAGTTTTGCACCATTATTTGTGGACCAGGGCTCCATTGTCGTAAGCGCTGCACAGACACAGAACAAAAAGATGGTGCCTGCCCCCAAAGAGCTTAGATCTCTAACTGATCATTTGTGCATACATTACTGTAACCGTGAGCACCAACATGCACAAAACTGCATGCAATTTCATGCCCAGACCCCTGAAAACAGGGCTTCTGATATTCATGCACCTTATTTTTGTCTTAGAAATGTGGTAAAAATTATTCATTCTTACGGTACTGATGGGGAAACATTAATAGAAGTGTTTTTAGGTAGCACAACAAAATCAAAAATACTTCCACAGAGTTAAAATTAACCTCCTAAGTTAGGTTTCTATTAAGTTTCATGAAAGCAATGTATATTTATAATTGATATATGTAAAAAGAAAAATTAAACAGCCTTATTCTGCAATATCGGGCCATAAATGTCTTATATTTCAAATGAACCATTACGGCCAAATCTTGCAAATTCTTACTTATGTGGTTAGTCCTATGTGCTACTTGCTGCTCACCTGAGCAAGAATTTGCAGGGCCAGGGCTTTCATTTGTGTAGAATGCCTGCTGACAACCCCTAGGTGAACTCATTTTGTTTAATTTCTTATCCATTTGAACGTTGTGGGATTGAAAGTTCAGCTTAAAAAATAAATCAAACATTATTGGATTAATTTTCCATTTAGAAGAGACAGTGAAAAAGTAGTAGAAAATATTCAATGAAAAAAAATTAAGGTGAAAAATGTAGCAGAGCTTGGAATCAGTGATGTTACTCTTGGGAGTAATGTAAACAGGTTTTGACCTCTTTTGCTTTGTTCCTTTAATACAGCATGTCTACCTATCTACAGATATTTAAACCCAGACCATCTACCCAGCAAACAGGATGTTGACTCTCAGGATGTTTTGCCATAGCCTGCATCCTTGCCATCTCACCTACCATGCTGTCAATCATCCTCCTGCTGTAGCTGCACATTACAACCCTCTGCCTGGGGAGTTAATACAGTGGTGGAGGAAATAACGCTGCTCCATTCAGCTCTAGGAACTTTCTCCGCACACTTTAGGATTGTGCAGGCAGGGAATAAAGGGGGTGCAAGAAACTCATCTCTGGCTATATCTCTGCCTCTCACATAGCACAGTCATCACAGAGCCCTGATTATACAAAGCTGCAGTGAAAGGGCTTCCATGGCATGAGGCAGATGGAACACATCGCAACAGACATCTGCTTCTTCTGTGGACCTGTGGAAGCTCTTTGCCTCTTTACACATTCCTTGCCCCTCTGGTAAAAGCCATGCTGACAGACACATTCCCACCTGTTATTTTCCTCAGCAACCTCCCTCAGTGGGAGTTCCACAGCAGAAAGGGGAAAACATTAATTTATCAGCAAGAGTTCTGTGGCACAGGCAGGGGCGGGGGTAATGCCTTCATTGATGCCATCTATCTAGGACACCTTCAGTCTGCAGCCTCACAGGAGGGCCCTGAGCCTCCATGCTCCCTCTAAGTTAGGGGAAGTAGCTGAATGATACCAGTCTGGAGACTCCTTCCACCTCCCTGCCTACAGAACCAGGATTCTCTGGATTCCCACAGTATCTGTCTGGGGGAACCAAAGGTAAAATAAGATACTTTTTCCCCTCAGGAATATGAAAAGAGAAAATGAAGGGGAAATATAACAAGAATTAAGAATTCTTACCAGCTGGAAGGAAGGGAGCTACAGCTGCTGATGATAGCAAAATGGCTGCATTAGGGCCACAGCTGTGTGTGTCTGCCAAATTTAAAGAAAAGCATGCTGGGGGAAAAGTTCCTATAGGAGGAGAAGGAAGAATTATCAGAGTCCAAGTAACCACTGTTGTGGTGTGTGTACTGCTGGTATGTCACAGATTCCTAATTACTTATTTTCATAATCCTCCTACAAGATTTGATACTTAACAATTTTGGGGGAGGCAGAGGTTAAAACAAAGATTCGCTTCCTCCCAACTCTTCTTTTATATCTTACTTCAGTAAAGCTGTAATAATACTGCAGTTAGATGTGTTTATGGAGGACTTTTACACCTTCCCTTTGCAAGCTTTGGCAGCTGTTGGAGACAATTTTATCTGCCTGGTTAAATTATTGAGGTCAGATACTTAGTTGGTGTCATCTCTCTAATGAAGTCAATGGAGCTATGACAATTTACATCAGCTGAAAAGCTCTTTGCGGTGTTTCTACTATAAGAGGAGTTATGATGTTCCTTAGCCTTGACTGAAGAAACTGTTTGAATGTGTGACATAATCAGTCCCATCTCACCAAACACGCTATAATGATGGTAGCTGGGTCACCAGAGGAGAAGCATTAATTAAAGTACACAGTAAATAGTTATTGATATTGTTCATTTGTTGGCTGGCATTGTACAAAACAGTCAGTAACATCAATGGCAGAAAGGGAAGATGGTAAATCCTGTCTTCTCCATTGCAGATGCATTGGAGGGGAAAGGAGGGAGGGTGTTTCTTTTTCACCGCACATATACTGGCAAGGTTAGGGAACTAATGTGTTATGACACATTAGGCAGGGGTCCAGCTAACAAGTCCCCTGTTGCTCCAAGGGGGCATTGTCAGCCAGAGGCAAAGGGGAGAGACATCCCAGCCCTCCTGCCTGGAGGCCACTATTTAACAGCAGGTGCTAACCAGAGCACAAACTGTTCCTTTTTGAAAGAGGAGCCATGAATGCTGCTGAACACCTAGCCTGAGCCTTCTCTGAGCTGTCTTGCTGATGGCTGCACACTGGATCAGGGACCATTCCAATCAGCTGCTGCTGCTCCCTCCTCATGTAGATCTGAGCAGTTAGGGAAGAATTTTGCCTCCAGCCTTCATGTATAAATATGTTTTCTTCAGTGTTTGAGTTAATAGTGTGAAAGTCCCTCCTTAAGCCTTGCCTTGTAACTAGCATTGGATTTTACTTTTAAAGCCACATTTTCTCTTTAAATAGGGGAGTGGAAAAAGTGCTGATTAACTGAGCACTTATATACTAAAGTACCAGAGCAAGGTAAGCTTTTACTGCTATCCTGTAAAGACATGGAAATTTGGGTTTGTTGTGGAAATAAGGCAAGCCCCATCACTGTGAGACTGTACAAGGAGAGCATAATAGTGACTAATTACACTCTGAGGAGGATGAAAAGGGGTTAATTAGATGCATTTAAAAAGTCCACACTCAACCCTAGTTTATGGGGAAGAGATCAGCTTAGTCAAAATGATGCCCTCATCACAATTAAATTAGATATCTTCTCCCCTTCGACTAAGTTGACTCCTCGTTCTCTGCCCTGAAAAAGAGGCAATACTGAGCCACAGTTCACTTGCTGCTTTCCCCTTCCTCCATGGAGAAAGGGAACTACATCAGCCCTTTACCTGGTGCACATAAAGTCCCTTTTCATATGGGCTGGCATGGTGAAGGGGCAGAACCAAGGCCCAAACCTTACATCCCCACCCCCTGCCCAGGAAGAGGAATGGCCGTCCATTGGAGGTTGCTTCTACTTCTCTGCTCCCCTGTTGTAACCTGCAATGCAGGCACCCTGCTCAAGGGGAGCACAGAGGGATCAATTTCCTGTGCAGGTGTGTCAGTTGGTTCGTGCTGAAGCTAGCAGAGCTTTGTGCTGCTTCCCATTATTGTGGGGTCTGAGTGCTTTCTGTACTGATATGGTTGACCATAGTGAAAGGTCACAGTGGAATTAATGGAGTCAGTGGCTCTTTTCCCTTTTGGGGTTACAGAGAGCTCCATCCAGGTAAGGTGACTTTTTTGGAGGATAGTGTGGATGAGGAGGGCAGTTGCTACTGTGAATGTCATGCTGGGTACAGAGGGAAAGCTCTCTCTATATGGGTCCCAGATTTACATTTTGCCTAAATAGACAACATATTCATCTAATATACTTAAAGATTACCAGGAAGCATTTTTCTCCATCTGTTATATTTGTTACAGATACCAGAAGGAAATGATCTTTCATAGACAAACAGAATAACCTGTCACAATCCCTCATTTACAATGGTGGATCTTTATTGCTTTTCCCAGGGACTTATGAGTGTTAGTCTTTATCATTTAAAAATAAAGAATTTGATGTTATTCATGAAGAACTATTACAGCTAAAATGAGAGTCTGAGGGGAATTTGGATTAATTCACAAATTAAAATTGATAAAATGTTATACTAGCCTCTGGGGTTGCAAAGTGGAAATTTTTGAATACTGGAAGTCTATGTAAGCATGCACTTGCTCATAAATTTTTCTCACACACTCCCAGCTGGCCTATTTCTGGTCTCCTGGCAGTCAAGGTGAGTTTTAGGCCAACTTTGAGTGCTTTTGGAAACCCCACTCATACATTACAGATTGGACAGAACTAATTTTTGAAAATATTTACAAACAAGCCTGTTTTCTAAGGGTTATCTATCAGCCCTACCTATGTTGGCAAAACCAAGTCAGTCATCCTGGAAGCAAGTGGAGTTCTCACCCCATTCCAAACAGAATAAACACACACTGGCTATATTCCAAACCCCTTTCCTGGGTTGTAGCTGTATTGCAAGTTGTTAATACAGATAACAAGGAAATCTTAGCAGAAGCTTTTTTCTGAGCTTGGCTAATAGCATTTTCCCTGCAGCACTCATCTGCACCGTCCTTGTTTCTTATATCCCAGTGCTTATACTCTAGTACTGAAGCTCATAGAATGCACCTGACATGCTGCTCTTCATGTATGGGAAAGGGTCCCCTTAAATGTCAGCAAAACTAACTCCTTATGCTCCTTCAAACCACCCCCTTAAAACTCTCCTTTACTTTTAGTAGTTTGGCCTGCTGTGAAGAAACTGCTGAGGCTCGTGACATCACCAAAGAGGCTGGAGCCTCCGGAGAGGGGTGGTTGGTCAAGGTGACAGAGCTGGAGAGAGGGAGATCTTGGAATGGTAACTGGGTGTCATAGGGAACTGAGAGACAGAAGGTCTGGCTAGGCTTGCCAGGAGAGGGGGCCTAACTGGAGAAGGGTTAGTAGAGCTCTGAAGAGGGAACCTGACTCCCAAAGCCCTTCCAGTATTTCAGCCACAAGGGTAGGTGCAGAGAGGTGACATCAGAAACCAACAGGCCACAACCCAATGTATATGCCTAATTGTAAATAATTAAGACGCTCAAGGTAGACTGACCTAGACAAGGTAAAATGAGCACTTTCTGTGTATAAAACTATTTCTGTAATGTTTCCAGTTTCTTGTTTAGATTATATTTGTTCATGGTGTAATAAATAAGATAACATTAATGAAAATAAACTAAGACTAAGCCTGATACGTGCTAAGTTATTTAGACACCTGACTGTCACATCTTGAAGTGATGCTACATAATTATCACATAGTAATTTTTTTTGAGCTAGCTACTCCTTTTACAGCTGCTGAGTTGCACTGTTGACTTCAATGGAGTTATGCTGTTTTATAGCAGGGGAGGATTTGGTCCTTTATTTATACTTTCCTATCTCTACCCATAGTCAACTCTTCTTGTTTCTCATTTTCTTCTCTTCTTGGTCTTTTCTTCTCTTTTCTTTCATGGTCATTCATTGTGTAATAAACTATTATTAATATCTTACTCAATACAAGAGCTTGTTTGGGTTGTACATAATGTTTCCTTGTAATGAAAGGATTTATTTAATACTACGCACATTTTTTATTTAAAAAAGCCATTGACAAGAATATTTATTAAAAACATACACCGAGGGGTTCCACTTCCGTGATACCTCAGACTTCCAGACACACCTTTACACTCACCCTAGAGTTTTCAGGGTGTGAACCCAAAGTCCATTGAAGTCTTTGGAAAGACGCTCATCCACTTGAATGGGCTTTTGATCAGGCCATCAGTGACTTCAAAACACAATGGCTCAAATTCATCTAGACTTCAGTGAAGTTGCACCAGGGAAAAAAAACTGGTCCAACAGGTCAAATTAGTCACTGAGATAGAGGGACACACACACAGAGAGCTCTCACTGATTTAATCTAGCCCAAATTCTTTGTCATTTGAAAAAAAAATTGCAGCACATGAGTTTTTCCCCCCTTACTAAAAGGTAGAGCTCACTTTTATCGATCTGTAAATAGATGCCTGGTTGCCCTAGCTCAAATTGGAACTCAAATATATCTTTTAAAAATTATCCAAGGTCCTGAGCAGTTACAAGAACTTAATTTCCTGAACCACAAAAGAAAAATGAAAAAGGTGAAAACAACACTGACCGTTGATCTGTTTTAGTTAATAGCATGTCAATCTTCTCAGATCCAGTGCACAATCCTCTTTTGTGTGACTGAAGGTAGAAAATGAAAGTCAAAACGGAGTTAGAACATGCTTTGCTCACCCCTCCTGTGCCCCAAAACTCATTCTGACCCTGCTTTGGGGGACAATATTGAAAACAGTCAACATATAACCCTGCTAAAAACATGAATCAAAAAGTCACTGCTTGTGGACATGTTTTTAAAATTGCTTAGTTGCATGGAAGTCCCTTTAGTGCTTGAAGGACTTTAATAAAATTGATTTTCTGAGTATAGCCTTTTAGCAGCTACTGTATAAGCTTGAAATATGAACCCTTCATTGTTGAAAGTGTTTCATTTTTGCCCTGTAACTAATGATCAAGGGAATGAGTGTGTTCAGAATTCTCCATGGCTGCCATTTTCATAATTAAATCGTGCTAATAATAAAGCTTTGCAGACTTTAAACAAACTGGCACTGGAGTGGAATGTGGTTTGCGGTGTTTCATTTAGAGACCTCTGCAATTAGCCCTTAATGAATAAGCATACCACAGTGATAAGTAAGACATCTCTATGAACTGCTTATTTACCAAAGCACAAAACTGTGACATTTTTATTCCAGTGATTGAAAATTATTCTGTAGAATTCTTCTGAAGGGCTCTTGTGTAATTATTTTGAGAAGTTAAAGCACATTAATTGTTTTTTATACCTGAAGTCTATGCTACACTTAAGCATACTACTCATGGTTTATCCTAATGTGCTCTACACACATGTATCAAAAACTGAGCAGGAGGCAAATCAATAAAGGCACATTTAGATGAATAAATGGACATTGTTACCTTATGCATATATTCTATTTGTTATTAAGCTATGCCGAAGTTCCTATGCACTAGAAGATGCATTCAGCCTGGAAATATGACAGCTTTCTTTTCTACAGTTATTTTAACTCAAGATCACTTTTTTTCTTTAATTCTAATTGCTAATACTTACCTTTCTAGGATACAATGGCCCAGATCTTCAGATGGGACTATGCTGATTTATATCAGCTGAGGATCTAGCACCATGTGATTCAATGCACTGATGCAGGAGATTCAGTATAGTTCACTCGTTATAGATGTAACACAAAGACTGTAGGAGAGATTTGTTATTATCTAGCAAAACTCATTTCTGCATCTAATGAACAGTATGTGCCGGTTTCCAAAATCCGTACCGTATCTCATACAGCAGAGTCGCATACAGGGCCTAAGCCACTACCCATTGAAACAGTGGGAATCTTTCCATTTACTTTGGCGGGTGTTGGATCAAGCACATTAAAAACAATTTGGTGAGCACAAATACAGTTGAGCATCATCACAAACAAGCAGACTGCCATCTGTTCGTAGAAGAACTGACTCAATGTCAGTACACCATTCTCTGATACTGCTGTTAGAAGACAATACTAAGATAGTATGGTATGTACTGCTGAGATATGAGACATAGCAGAACCCTGATTATCCAAACCTAATTTTTGCAAAATTCTGTTCCCAGACACCACCAAGGCCCATCCCCAAGGACAATTGGGTAATCATTTTTGTACTGTCTTATATATGCTTCACTTTCACCTGGAACATAGAACCCCTAACTCCTAATTGCCATCCTTCGCCTTTTTAAAATTGCAAGAGTGAAAAAGTTGGTGTAGATAAAACAGCACAGCCTCTGATATAATTTTAGGCCCTCTCCATCTAATTCTAGCACTGAACTTTTCAAGAAAGAAATACAAGGCAAAAATGAAGGGTAACATGAAAGATTTAAACAAGTGATCTCCAGAACCACAAGTAACAGACAAGAGTTTAGTTCAGTCTTCAGTAATTCTTATGATAGTGATTAATGTAAGATCATTGGAATCGCCATACTGGATCAGACCAATGGATCATCTAGTTTAGCATCCTCTCTTCAACAATTGAGAGTACCAATATCACAGGGAGGTGCAAGAAACCTGGCAGAAGGCAGTTATGGAATAAATTCCCGATGACGTTTCTTTCTAATCCTGATTTGTTATGTGTTGATTTATGCCCTGAAGCATGAGTGTTTATATCCCATCAGAGCCTTTTTGATAGTTTTTCATCATTATAACAACTCTGGATATTCTTATTACCCATATAAATGTATAATATCTCTATGACTCTTGATAAACTCTTTACTGCAATATATTGCAGAAATGAGTTCCACTGGCTTATTATGCATTCTGTAACAATGTATTTGCTTTTATCCATTTTAAATGAACTACTCGTTAGCCTTTCACTTAATCTCAGTTTAATAGCATGGAGTGATACATCTAATTGGAAAGATAGTTTCCACAGGCTTCTTAAATTAAAATCTCTCTTGGAAAATTGTAATAATTATATCACTTCTGGGTTCATGAGCCCAGGAAAAAACTGGCCATTACACACTGAAAGCTGGGCATTTTTTGAAAAAGTGGTAGTATTTGTAGTTAGGAGATTGAGTGGTAAACCAGAATCACAAAATCAACTCTGGGACAAGTCGCTGGGCACAGAGTGATAATTAGGGTAGTGTCTTTGCAAGGGTCCTGGGAAACGAGTACATTTGCTACCCTGCCAGGTGATGAACACCTTGGCAAAGATGGGCTAGAAAGTCCTTGGCATGAGGAGTCTTTCCTGGGCTAGGCACAGTGTCTCAAAAGTCATAACCTACAATTTTAGTGTGTTAGGGGCTTAGGTTTTAAGACTGTAGATAGTGAAGCATTTTTAACTATCTGCATTGTAAGCTAACTTTTAATAAAGATACAGCCATTCCCCCTCCCAATATTGTTGGGAATGTATTCAGTCAGTGTGCCGTATGGCACTGTCATTTTAAAAAGTATGTGTCTGTGTGTGCATGCACATGGGTGTGCATGTAAACTTAGGGGAAATGAAAGTTTCCTTCTCTATTAAAAACACAACCACTGTATGAACAGCAGCAGTGAAAGCTTTCTCACTCATCTCTGCCAGTTTTCCTAAACCCTGCATGAATAGGAGAGGGCAGTTCATTTCCCATTGCCAGTTTGCTGCTTGACCTCTCTGCCAAACAGTCTGCCAATTGCTGCTAGTGTTGTTGGTTTATAGAATGTGGACAGTTATATCCTGGGAACTTGGTGGATATCACTAAACTCACACAGATCACTAAACAACTCTGAGATGATGCTGCCAAGTGTTTTTACCATTCTGTGCTGAGTTTGAATCAGAACCCTAGAAATGAAAGACTCTAGCCCACTAAGAATTCTAGCCTCTGCTTGCTGGCAATAGCAAGGTTGGGAGCATCGAGCCAGATTCCCAGAAAAAGACTTAGGTGCCTAAAGCCCAGATTTAGGCTTTGTAATGCCTAAGTTGCTTTGTGGATCAGGACCATACAAACCAACAAGTAACATCAAAAAGGATCTCTCTCTCCACTATGGTCTGCATGAGCTTTACTTCCCATCTGAACTTGATAACATTAAAATATTTAGCACACAGAAGCCACCATGGGAGAAGAGCAAATGTCTTTCTTAAACAGAAATCTCATAGCATTCATTCATAAATCAAATCTATTCCAAGGTAGAATGCACCTCATATGGGTCTCGGTGAAAAAAAAAGCAAAAGTAATATATTGTGTTCATTAGAGCAATATTAAAATTAAATTTTAATATAAAGTACCTGAGACAAAACCAAAACTATTAACCCAAAGCCACTAACTATTCATTAGCCAACTCAATTTTGCATCCCATTATGAGTCACATTGTATAAATTCCTGCTGAAATTGATTTAGTAAACCAGTGCTTTGATGGGCTGAAATTAAAAGGATAGAAGGAAAGATACAACTAATTGAAGAACATAATTTGATGATTGTTCAGGGTGTGAAACTTACTGAGGGCAGAATGGAGCTTTAATTAAACACAATGGGCCAAATTCCGACCTGGGAAAATGGCAGAGAAACACCATTGTAATCAATGGAGTTGGAGTAACTTATCTCAGGTCTGCATTTGGCCCAAGGTCTCACTGCACTTTGAAAATGTGTCTGGAAAAATAGCCCCCAAAAAAGCAGAAATTTGTGTTTGTGACACCCTATCAGGTGTGTGAGAAAGGGCCAGGAGTTACTTCATCTGGGGTATAAACCACAATATGCTGAGCAGTTTTCTCCTTCAAATTCCTTCTGACTTGAGTTGCTGGATGAATCTGTTGCCTGGGCTGCTACATGATATAAAAACAGAAAACCTAAAGTTATTGGCAGGAAATGTATTGAAAGAAATCATGCCCTTCAGTCTGGAAACAGAGTTACAAGGTGACAATGTATGGAAGACTGCAGAAGCTGTTCAATTATTTTTTATGAATAATGTATTTGTCAGATTAGGCCTTTTTCCTGTTCAAGACCTGTCCACATAACAGACTGCTAAGATTTGGTTGGTTATTTGTAACAGATCATTTTTGTTCTGTTTTCTAAAATGAACTATTTGGGTGTATAGGTTTTTGCAATCTATTACTAATGAATACTCCTTAAAGTATTCACTTTTGGAATCTGATAGTTACTTTTTACCCAACTTGCATTGTTTGGCTTCTGTTCTGTGATTGGATATCACAATCTTTATAAATAAGTGAAAAGGCTGAAGAAATCATTAGGGTATTCAATTTTGCATGGAAAACATTTTATGGCAAAACACATGGCAAGGATAGGAAATTTTAGGTCTTTTAAAATTTTCTTATTGTTGGCACAGAAGAAAGAATATTGTTTGGTTATATACAGAATATAGGCCTGGATTTAAAAGTAGCTATACTCCTCCCTGATTGAGGAATGGAGATATAAGCCAGATTTATTGGTTTTTATTTAGAGCTGTTTGAACTATTCGTTGCAAATTTATCTGATAAATTTAACTTATTTTTCTATTTGACAATTGGCTGCGAACAGGGCATGATTTTTATGCATTTGTTCATTATTTGTAATTACTCTTAATGAGCAAAAGAACACAATTAGACTAAATTGTTCATTGACTGGAGGTTAGGAATGTTCAGTAGTCATTGTTCACTAGTCGCTTGTCTGGTTGGTTACACTGCTCTACAGCCAAAATGCTTCTGAAATAAATGTAGTCCAACTTTACTAATTCTGGGTCACTGAGAACGAAAATGATGCTTAAAATTGTTGATTGGCTCTAGTTTTCAAGATATGCTATTGGGTCAGTATATACGATTCTTGACTTGGGAATGGCGGAGGATAAGTGAGTTATAAAGGGAAAGGATCTCAATTTAAACCAGAAATGACTAAAATACATCTTTGACTGGATCTATGAATAAATCTATGACTGGGTTTGGACAGTATTTGCTTTTGAGGCAAAACAATGTATGATGCAATCTGAAGCTGGTATTGCGTCATACAGGATATGAAGTGCATCATGTTATTCCTAGAAGTCATGGATGATGCAATCATAACGAAGCTTACATCACTCTGCTGAACAAATTGCCCTATATCAGCTCTAGAAGTCATACAGTGTCATGCTCTCTTATTTGTCAGTGTTTGATTTTGCAAAGGGACACATTTCTGTTTAGCCAAAGTGAGCAGAAATGCCTCATACTTGTGTGAAGAGTGCAGATAACTTCTGCTATGTTTGTGATGAAGTGACTTTTGCATCACAAAAGCGCAGTATAACCACTATGGTTAAGAAAGCCTATCACCTTTCTTTTGGCTGCAAAATTGAAGATCAGGACAAGAGGTGGGCCCCACACATATGCTGCAACACTTGTGCAACAAATCTTCACCAGTGGTTGAATAGGAAAAGGAAATCTATGCCTTTTGCAGTGCCAATGATTTGGAGAGAGCCAACAGATCATACCAGCAATTGTTACTTCTGCATGGTGCCTCCAGTTGGGAAAGGTGTGTCAAAGAAGAAAAAGTGGACTGTGCATTATCCAAACATTCCATCAGCTATACGCCCAGTACCCCACGGAGAAGGACTGCCGGTTCCTGATGCACCAGAATCATTCTCACTTGAGTTAGACGAGGAAGAGGATGAAACTTCTGGTCCTGAACCATCAATGTCACAGGACTCACATTTTCTCCCATCCTTCTCCTCTGAACCACACCTCATAACACAAGGTGAACTGAATGAGCTTGTCAGGGATTTGGAACTACCCAAGAGTAAGGCAGAGCTGTAGGGCTCCAGACTACAGCAGTGGAATCTCCTGGCAGGCTATCAGGGCAAATGGAGCCCATCAATGCTTGCAAACTGTTGCTGGACAGTGACAAGAGATGCTCCATTTAATGAATACAAGAGACAAGCCAAGAAGCGCTGAGTAAACACTGAATAGGACTAAACTATGTACATAATAGTTTTTTGCCTTTTGTTCCATAATAAATTTTATTTATATAACCCTTTTGCTGATTTTTAAAATGTTACATAAACAGGACAGGTGAAATATTATTATGTAAAGCAACCATAAACACATGAAAAGACCTAGGTTTACAATTTATGATTAAAACTCTACTATCTACACAATATACATAGACATAAAATGTAAAAACTTAAATATCTTAGAAACAGTAGCCAATCAGTTGTTTTAATTGTCATATTTGAATTCAGCACATCAAAATACATAATAAATATCACATTTTATCTCTGAAGCAGACAACTTCTCAAAAATTGTAGACCAGTGTTATTTAAGTCACACAGTGTTGTTTCAGGTCCCTGACTGGATGACATAAATTTTATAAACAGGAGTAAGCTGGTAGCAGGGGGTAAGTTCATTCCATTGCAACAAGGGGGACCTGCTGTAAAATTCCAAACAGAAGTTCAGATTTTGAACATTCAGTGGGCAGAGTGGGTTGATATAAAGACTTGGGTTAGGCACATCTTTCTGTGAGAGATGCACACAAATAGCCCACTCTTTGACATGCAATTTTACCCACTACAACAGGGGTTGAATGGATCCAAATCAGGTCCATGCAAAACACCACCTTTGACTATCAAGGACTATGTAAATGTGTGCTTGTTAGTAGGAATATATAAACACACATGGGGTACTCTCTATAAAATATATATCTACAGATTATGGAACCACTGGTTTTTATATTGGTGTATTTGAAGTGCAGTACAACAGCATAACTCAGTGTCCTTCTGAGCTACTAGTGTTGTATACATCAGTGCTGGCATGTATTTGTTTTTACCTTTATCTTCCATCTGAGGACTCTCATTCCTACAGTGGAGAAGGCATCCTTAACCAGAAGGAATCACCAAAGTTAGTAATGAGCTAATAGGAAGATGAATTGAGTACTGAGCAATATCTGTAGGAGCTCTGTAAATGACATTCACATCAAAGCTCTCGTGTGGGAGCAAATAAGAAAAGTTGAATACTTTGCCCAGTGTAATTCACTTCATTTATTGACTGTTTTTCCCCCCTCTCGTTTGTCAGTGGTTCTGATATGCCTGGCATTCAGAATGATTTGTAATGTAAATTATGTAATTGTACTCTCACATATTTTAACATCAAATGGAATGATTGACTACAGAATTTGAACTGTCTACAGGTGGGGGTCAATTATCATCTGAATAATCACACTGCCACACAAGAATAGCATGGCCATGGAGTGTGACATATTTTTATCTCTATGCATTTCAATGAAGTCAGGCTGGTACATAAAAGGTTATCACCTAGGAAACATATTTTCCTAAGCACAAGTTAAACATGCAAGCGAGATCAGCATAGATATTCAATTTAGCCAGTCAACCCTAACCTATTAATATTTTAACAAAATCCAGTGAGGATAATTTTTTTTCTTTGATCCATTTCATTTGAGCAGCCTGGAAAGGGAAGAAAAATTAAAAACAAAATAGTCAAGCATACAGAATGAGGTTATGTATTAAGTGGGCTATTTAATGTTTCTGGCATTTTATAGCCCTAGGGAAAGCGTGGATGGATTTAACAATCAAGATCTGTGTTCCCTGGGCCCACAAAGTTCGAGAAACATAAAATAATCTATATGTCCAAGCTGACAAATTTTACCTGACACTCCGCTTCATCTCACTGGGACTCTCTAAATCAGCATTAATCATATGTTACAGGGAGTAAAAAGAAAAGTAAATCACACTAAGTTGAAAAGTGAGATGGAAGGTCTTTGGGCAAAGATTTTAATCAATAATATGTGGGATAATAACCAGGAGCTATTGTTTTAATCCTTGAATATAAAAAGGTAGTGATGCAAAACACAAAGAAACTACAAACTCGCTGCTGTTTCAAAGGGGTCAGATGCAAAACAAAAGTGGCTTTGTTTGCTCTAAACACCTCCTTTCCCTTTCCAGTCTATTAAAATATTCTGTATTCACTGTCCAACAGGATTTTGAGGTAGGTCTAACTCTGTAGTTAAAAGCTGAATACAGACATTGCCCTTGCCACCTGCCTGTCTGGGTTCAGAATGACTAGTGAGTTTGCATGCTTCAGTGTTGGGGTGCCAAATTCGTCACTCCTTAAAGGACATGATTTTCAGAAAGCGCTGAGCATCTGTCCTTTGAAAGCCAAGCCCTTCTGTGGACACTCAAAAATAAAACATGCCCAACGAATCTTATTTCTCTCTAGTCTCTCGTCTTCCAGCCCATCCCCACAAGTTAATTGGCAGGGAAAGCATGAAAATATTGCTGATTACCCAGTCCTTTTTGTAATTTGAATATTTGTTTGCCATTTAAGACTGCTTTGTAGTTTAATGGACCCAGATCCTCAGCTGGTGCAACTCTGCATAGCCACATCACCAGTTTATGCCATC
The DNA here is from genome assembly GCF_025201925.1 of Gopherus flavomarginatus. Lineage (NCBI taxonomy): Eukaryota > Metazoa > Chordata > Testudines > Testudinidae > Gopherus > Gopherus flavomarginatus. The sequence continues at coordinate 32,293,136 of NC_066630.1, forward strand.
AGAGAATCTGGCTCATAAAATATAAGACTATAATTGATCTGACCTCTGGCTACTCATACAGCTTGGTTCATGACCTCTAACTTTACTCACCCCTCCAGTAATGTATGTAATAATATTTGGTTTGCTCAGTTGTGAACAGGAGGTGGGGACACTAGACCTAGCACATGCTTTTGTAATTAATTATTATTATTATAGGAGGTGGGGAGGGAATTACAGGTCAGATTGAAACCTAACCCTAATCCAGTGCAGCTTGTCTATTAATGCAAAACAGTTTTGAAACTGTGAATGGAACTCAAATAATTCCTTCACCACTGCTGTCTGTGGAGCTTAACTAGGCAGTATTTGCATGGTTAGATGAAAAGAGAAAATCTGTTCATAATCATGGAAACAAGTAGGAATCATTTCTCTGAGCAGTCCCATGAAGAAGGCCACTGCTGCTGGGTATCCTTACAATTGGAAGCTCCAGGAGAGAGTGAATCATGTTATCTTCCTCTTACTGTATTTCTCTTTCAGAATCAATTTATATTTTCTTTCTGGACATGATCAAAGCTAGAGCTGATCTATAAAAGATGACACAAAGTAGAAATCTCAGTATTTTTCATGAAACAAAACATTCAGAGATATTTCATTTCAACCTTATCCAAACATTTTGATTTGATAAAACACTGAACTGTTTCATTTTTGACTTTTATATTATGTTTAGCTATAATATTTTGACATTCTTGGAATGAAACATTTTGATAATTTCCCAAACATTTCAATGAAATCAATATATTCCCACCAAATATTTTGATTTCATCAAATCAGGATTTAATCAAAGCTTTTTTGTTTACATTACACAATCTCAGAAGCCATCCATCTTTATTCTGAAGCTCTTTTATTTTGGGCTTGATTCCACTAAAGACAATGGAAAGATAGACTACCATGAATTCATTCAGAGTTGGAAAAAAATACCCAAACTTAATAAGAAACTACTTTAACAGAAGCAAAATTTCCTCGTCGTGACTATTAGACAGGAAAAAATAATGTATAATTAACCGTATATCTGCAGGCTGTAGCCTCTTTCTCCTCTCATGGAATATCCATGAGAAAATCTCAGTTATATCAACTGGACCCATTTATCCTGTTTTAAACCCTATTTTACACATAGGAATGGTGCTGGAGTGAACAATCAGCATGAACTTTTTCTGACAAACAGCTGTTTAGAAAGGCTGTTCCTTTGCATCCAACAATCTCTTGTAAGTGGTTTCTAGAAATTTATGGCACTAAGGAATAAACTCAATGAAATGTTCTCTAGGAATAATGAAAGAGTTAACTCTAAATTTAATGGTGTTTTCAGCTTCAGTCTCCACTTAACTTGACTTAGTAAAGACTAATTGCCAGCCCTTTGAACCTTCAAGTCTCATAAGATTTAATTTGTTATTTCTGAGAAAAACATGAATAAATAATTAAAAGAAGGGACACAGCAGCCAAAGACAATTCACAAGTGTCATTTACATATACAGCAAGGTTCAGAATTCCTAGAATCACTCATTACCACGTCACAAAAAGACAACCCAAGTCTAGGAAGGCAGCTAAAAACCCAGTGCCATTCCTTCCAAGTACGTAGTACATTAAAAGACATACAGTATTCTCTAACGTCATTTCAGTTCCATAATATCTGGAACCCAGAGTGCTACCATATCTTGAACTGACCAACATAAATACTTTAGCATGCAGAATCTCATAAGCTGAAGTAGGGTTCAGTAGCTTATATTTGGATATGAAAAAAAATGAATACTGTAGTAAATGTAGCACTGGAAATTAATTTTCCTATATTTTTAACTGCTCTGTCAGGTGGTGAATAGATGGACAATTACAACAGTGTTATAGAAAGACTATTTTGTACAGAAAATTAAATGTCTTTCCTGAACAGTGGTTTATTGCAATAAAGAAAGCTCATTAACTGGAATTACTACAGGCAAACAGTGATGGTGAAAAGGAAATATAGTGTGTGAACAAAGAAACATAAATGGATACGAAATTTCAGGGACATCATCTACAAGTTTCCTGTGGCTTCTCAAAGATGCGCAAAGTAGACAGTCCATCTAGTTTTGTGTTTAATTGTTTCCCTCTGGGAAAATGGTTACATGGGCAGTAAATAAGTGAATCACAGGAAAATGTCTATACTCAAAGGCTCACTAAGCTAATGGGGAGTCTGATAAGAATTATTTTGTTCTCAATCAGCTAACAGCAAGAGATTTCATTTCCTATACTTGCATCTCACAATTTGCAAGATATAACTATTTGAATTATGGTAGCATTTGGATTTTCCCAACAAGGTAAAGGCTACATTTGTGTAAGGTGCTCTACACATACATAATAAAAAAATAGTTCAAAGAGCTTACATGACAGAGAAAAAAGCATGGGAGAAAGGAAATACCATCCAGATTTTACAAATGAGGAATTTCGGAACAGAATGAGAGAGAGAGAGAGAGAGAGACAGACAGACAGACTGAGTGATTTGCCTGAGGGTAAACAGGGAGTCTGTGGTTGAATCAACTGAACCCAGATCTCCTGAGTATCAACTCAGTGACAAACACAAGACCACTCTTCCCCTTCAGCAGCTAGTAAAGTCTGACCAAAATGTAGAGAAAGTTTATGACTGCTACTTGGGTAGTTTATTCTGAGACACTCTTTTTCTAGACTCTTACAGAATGTCTAATATGTGTGCTAGTTGTTAACAATCTATTTGATATTAGTTCATGCTTTTTTCTCTAATAGAATTTTTTCCTGGTTTTTGTGTCTTCTCCAACAAGATGGCCTACCAATTGAGAGCATGCAAAATTCATGGAGGATAGGTCCATCAATGGCTATTAGCCACAATAGGCAAGGATGGTGTCCTTCACCTCTGTTTGCCAGAAGCTGGGAATGGGCAACAGAGAATGGATCACTTGGTGATTACCTGTTCTATTCATTCGCTCTGGGGGTACCTGGCATTGGCCACTGTCGGAAGATAGGATAGTGAGCTAGATGGACCTTTGGTCTGACCCAGTATGGCTATTCTTACGTTAAATCTAGCATAGCTGCATGAAAATAAAAATACATGTGCCTGGATAGCTTTGCAGCTCGTATTAGCTATTGAAAAGACCAAAGGCAAGCTGGTTGTGTTTTGGTTAGGGAAGTACCAAATACCTTCTTCTTGTTTTATCAGCATCAGTATCTGATGGCGGTATTTGACTGAACATAAACAGTGGGCAGAGCAATAAGTAATAGGCTCTCATGTAAATAAAATGATCCATGAATCTGGTCATCTCAAGCAGGGACTTTCTGGTGCTATGGGGAGATATACATACCAATGCTAATCCCATCTTAACTTCAACCTGGGATGGGCACACTCTGTTAGACCTAAACTGAAAAGGAGAGATTTCCTACTTTTCATAATGGATGCAACCGATGTAGCAAACCCACCTCCATGGCATCGAGTCAAGCTGAACCAAACACAGATGAACTGGGTATGCACAGTTTTGAGACTTCAGTGGGAATTAAATGGTGTATAGGACATAGGAGTGCCTTCTGCACAGGCGTGAATTTCATCTCAGGGTGAGAATGGGGCACAGCTAATACCAGAGTAGTTTAAACAAATCCTAAATAAGGCCAGCAATGGATTTTTAAGGCCAGAAGGGATCACCTAGCCTGTCTTTATGCATAAAGGACAACAGAATTTCACCCAGTGACTCCTGCATCTAGCCCAACCACTTGCAGCTAAAATGAAGCATCTTTTAGAAAGACATCCAACCTGATGTAAAGATTCCCAGGAGGGAGAATTTTCAACAGACACAGAATTGATCTCTGGCTAGCCACTTGAAAATATCTGCAACATTTTATTTATTCATGGTAGCCTCCATGATGTGCTAGGTTCCTTCCATACTTTCATGAAGGGACAATCCCTGCCCCAAAGAGTTATCAAAGGACAGTCAGGTAGATAGAGATTAGGGGAAGAGAACGCAGTAGGATATTTTTGTACAAGTCACTTAGACTCTCCATAGGCAGTAGTGGATCTTTAAAAGTAAGTGTGAGTGAGAGAGAGACAAAAGGGTGGTGGTGGTGCGGTTATATACCATTTAAATACTTTTTTTCTTTTCATAACCAGTTCCAGCTGGGAACATTTGTATATGTGAGCAATAGCAGTAGCTTGGCCCCAGCTTCAGCAAGCACTTAGGCATCTGCTTAACTTTAAGCACATGCTTAAGTCTATCCCTATCTAGCAAAGCACTTATGCAGGTGCTTAAATTTAAGCATGTGCATAAATCTTATTTACTTACATTGGATTTAAGCATATGCGAAATACTTAATCAGGGCCCTTGTGCAAGAACAAATGAAAGATCATTGAAATAGTCGGGCTTATTTCTTTGTGGCTCTCTGTAGCTAGAGCACTGTAAGTGATTTATTTGCTTCACATAACAAGGTCATCTATAACCTCGACTTTCCTTTTACACCTAATGGCTAGACCTACAAGAATTTCTAAACTTTAATTTATCCTTTTTACAGTTGCTGTATTTTTCATGCTTGACAGTAAGGACAGAGGAGTGGTACCCTAGTTAGGCTGATTTTATTCCTCCACAAGTTGTTGTGTAACCTATCTAACCTTGGCAGACATAAATGTTTTAAAATGCAGTTTAAGTATTGAAAGAGTGCTGCTGCAACAGTCACCTCAGAAGTCATGCACTTACTACTTCCTTTCTTCTGAAGACATATAAGACCTCTGCATCAATCTTTAACAAGCTATTAACACAAGCAGTCGGTAAACCTTTTCAAAGTCTGGTCAATAGCAATGAAGAAAAGTCATGATTTACAGCTGGTTTAGTATAAGTATGATTAGCTCTTGTGGGTTGTTTTCTTGGCTAAAGAATGCTGGCCAATTCCTCTGTTTTAATCTCTGCATCTGTAACATAGATGGAAGGTGGGTTTCCTGCCACATTGTTTCAAAACTATCCAATTCACTTCACTCTGTCTCAGTATCTCCCTTTAAAAGCAGGTTGCTGTAGAGAGAGTTCCAGAACAGTCTTATACATATTAATTCCATTTAGGTGTCATATTAGTAAAGATACTATCCAACTTGTTTGGTCAAAGCTCATATAAAGGAAAAGAATGAGAAGCCTCTAATCACTTTACAATAATAATCCATAATCATTATTAGCAATAATAATCTCTCAATAGTCTCGAAATATTTTTTCCTCTAAATTTTACTTTAGCCCTCCTGTCCCCTTGTACTGAATATATATAATACTGGTTTTGATTTATAGACAATAATGTTTTATGTATTTTGTAATGCATACCTTTTGGTCACACAGGTGACCAAATACTCTTCTATTGGCATTAATTTTATTAAATAAAATTCCGGTGGCACGAAACCTGGAACATCTGCTCCTTTAACTTACTGCTATATGTGTTACAAATATCACTCTGCTTTTGGATGCGTTCCTGATGATTTTGTCATTTCCCCCTGCTGCTAGCAACACTTGCCAATAATAATATTTACTAGGAGAATATTTCTCACCTGTGTGAGAATGAATTTAATGATTGAATCTTTATTAAATGACATCATAAACAAAACATAGACATGGGGAAACATGAAAACACCTAGATTCCATCTGTTCCAGTGTGATACACTTCAGAGCTCCCATTTCACATGTAAAACAGAATATGATTTATAATTTATACCTGGCTGGTGCAATCCTTATTGAAGAAAAAACACTTTGATGAAATGTTGGCTTTATGCTATCATGAAGCTGTTGAGAGAATCACAGAACGTTTGGCAATTTACCTCAACTACTGCATCTTTGAAGTTTGGGTATTTATATTTTATGAATTTTTCAAATAAATTGTACTATTGAACACAAGTATAAAAAATGCCTCAGTCTGAATCAGTGCTGAAATGTAATTACAGCATTAACTGAAGTAGACTGCTGCAGATTATTGCAAACTTCTGGTTAGAGTTTAAGGCCTGGTTCTAAGAAGATTTCTTATACACTTTCCCCTGATTTATTTGAAATCTATAACACACAAAACATTCACAGAAGAAAAGTAGCGAAACACAGTTATCATACTCTTCAGAGCTTTAATACATTGGCTAATAGTTATAGGGTTTGTAGAGCAATATAGTTATAGATTTTTGAGAGCACAGGATCCACATCTGGGGTCTGATCCTGCAGCCAGTATACTTGTGAATAATCTGAAACAGACTGTTCCCATGGGGGTGAAATTCACTCCTGTATAAAGAATTATGTACCACAAAAATCCTGTTTCAAGGAGTTACGTTGGTCTATTGGTGGACCGGTCTTGTGCTAGCCCTGAGCACGGTGGTGAGCTTCACACCCTTGTGAACAGTCCATCTCAAGTCCATGGGATCATTCCCAAGTGTAAGGGATGCACAATCAGGCCCCAGAGAGCGATCCCATTCTCTGAAGGCATAAGGAATCCCTAGATTACTAGTAAAGGGATGTGAGCCCAGATTCAGGAAAGGTACTTAGATATCAAATTGCCATTGAAGTCAATGAGAGTTAGACACCTTAATACCTTCGTGAATCTGGGCCTTGATTTCTTACTGAAACGATGTACTTTTCAGAACACCTGTCATCTTATGTCTCAGTTAAAATCCTGACTATTATCCTTGAATAACAAAAGAATTCAGAATGGTTTCTCTTTGGTCTGACAGTTTCATCAACCTACTTTATTTTGTTTGAGAGAAATATTACTTTTGTATTCTGTTTTCAGTCCATTCGTAAAAATAAGTGCTCTAAACTGATCTAGTATATTTCACTGTACCAGTTAGTATTTAAGCCTGCATGGCATGTGAGTCCAAAATTTAAAAAAACTGCTGGATCATGGTTGGTCCTCAAATGTGTGTGCAAAGGGAGGCTTGCAAAGAGGCTTTTCCCCTCCTGTGGGAAGACCAGCCATAACTGCTTATCCAGAAGCAGAGTCACTCCAAAGGGGCTGGGAACAGACAGGGCCCTAGTCTCATTCTCCTCTGCACCTGACTGAAGGGTGGGACTGGCTTACAAGAGGGAATATGCTGCATTGCCAGAAGGGATATGCTACCCCACTGCAGGGGCTCTGGGCTGTGTGCCATTGGCACAATCAGGCTGGATATGATTACATCATTGAAATTGCTTATGTTCATTTTTTTTCTAACATGTCTTTATTGATACCAGCAGAAGGGCGTAACATACAGATTCCTGCTACACCCACAGGACTTTTATTTTACCACTATGAAACCCAATCCTTTAACACTGCTGGGCATAGGCTGGGATCTTCCAAGGGACCTAAAGGAGTTAGGTACCCAAGTCTAATTGAAACTCAGTGGCATCTGCAAATTTAACTCCTTTCAGCTATGTCTACACTACTGCAATAAAGGGGGAGGGATAGCTCAGTGGTTTGAGCATTGGCCTGCTAAACCCAGGGTTCTGTGTTCAATCCTTGAGGGGGCCATTTAGGGAACTGGGGTAAAAATCTGTCTGGGGATTGGTCCTGCTTTGAGCAGCAGGTTGGACTAGATGACCTTCTGAGGTCCCTTCTAACCCTAATCTTCTATGATTCTAACCTACACTACACAACTCCAGCTACATGAATAACAAGGCTTGAGTTGATGTATCTTAAGTCAAGTTACCACAAGGGGTCAACAGGAGAAATTCTCCCATTAAATTACTTTACTCTTCTCAGCAGGGGTAGAGTACAGGGGTCAACTGGAGAGTGACCTGCTGTCATTTTTGTAGGTCTTCACTAGACTCGCTAAATTGACTGCCAGTGGATCAATATCAGAGCATCGATTCCAGCTGTAGTGTAGACAGCCGTAGTCTCCTATGAAAATCCCATCCATAGTGTATAGTCCCATTTAAACCAATGAGACTACTCCTATCAGTGGTTACTGCCCTCTAGTATTAAATGCTTACAAGGTCGGACCAGTAGGAAGTACAATGAAAAGAACAGACTATTTTATACTGTTGTATCTAACCAAGGCTTCCAAATTCTTTGGATGTGTTTTTGAGACACATTGATTATTTACCGAACAATGTAAAGTCATGGCAGGAGCCTTTAACTTTCAGTAGGAAGAAATTAGTAGCTGAGGCAAGTGGGAAAGCAGTCCATTTCCTGGTGAAATTGCAATGCTCAAAATAAGAAAGATTGCTGCCAGGTGTTAATTTGAGAGGCAGCATTACAACAGGAGGAAAGAGATAGTGTGTGAGAATGATGTAGCTAAAACATTTTTTTAAAAAAAAAAACCAAACATTAAAATATTAAAACTGTCACTCCAGCAGTTGCAGCTTTTCTACAGAATGTTTCAAGTGTGCAAAGCAGAAAGAAAGCAGCTTACTGAGCCCACTAGGGACAGAAACACCAGGCAACACCTGTACTTGGGCAGGTGCAATGGACAGCAAACACCTCCTATGGGGGGTTGACATCTGTGGGGTGATGACAGTCAGGCCTGCTGATGTCTTCATGGGAGATCAAAGAAATTCTTGAGGGGTCAGCAGAGAATGACATGTGGGTTGGACAGCTGTATTGGTTGAGAGACTTTCAGGCAGGTGATCCACTTACACTGTCATTTTGGGTCTGTGTCAACCGGGCATCTCTTCTCTTTATGTCCTGACTAAAGAGATATCTTCACATTACTCCACTGCTTTTTAGCAGAATGTTTGGAGACTGTGTATATTTATGTGAGTCAGAGCTCAAAAGAGCCACGAAATGAATCCAATGCATTTCCATTGGATGGCATGTGTTTCAGAAGCCTCTCTGACTAATGTGTGTTTAAATGATCAGTCTCCTGAGAAGCAAATATTATTCATTGACTTAAAAGACTCAGGTGCTAAAGAGTTTCTCAAAAATAACTTATCCATTGGAGACTTGGCTCCCTTCTAGCATGTCCCTATGATTTTTTTGGTGATTAATTTCAAAGTTTCTGCAACACAAATGGTGTGAAAACTCATTCGCTACTTTTATCCTAAAACCAATGGCCCAGACCATCAAGTGGTGTAAACTATGCCAGTTTACTTCAGCTGAAGATCTGGCTGCATCTGCCTGTCTTAAACAACATTCAGAACATAGATATCTCTAACAAATGTCCACGCTTATCCTTTTTAAAAATGATGGTAGCATTATAAATCAAGAGCTAAGAGAATATTAATGTTTAAAGCAAACTTCTGGAAAATACACTTGATTATTTAAATATTTTTGCATCTATATTTCATACAAAAGGCTGCCTTCAGCACTATCAAATTGCAGGGAAGCTTTTAAAAATACATCCTCTCTAAAGCTTTCATGATCTCAGTTTTCTGATAACTTATCACTATTAATTAGAGCTGTGCAAAACTTTCATAAGGAAACCCAAAACCAGAAAAAACTCGTTCAGGAGTATCTGGATCCAACTTTAATCAAGCCAGTGCTGATTTATGTTTAGGTAAAAATCATGTAAAACTCATCAGTTCCAATGGTGATTCTCTTTGAATGTTCATCTTTGCACCCTCCTTTTTTTGTTCTGCTGTGCTCTGGCTAGCTGCTTTATGCATCTGAGCGTTCTCCCATTATCCTCTTCTGACTCCAGGTAGGTCCCAAAATCATGAGATTTAAAGACAGCAGCTAAGGCAGAAGACATTCCCAGACCTGCTCTGAAGCCCTAACAGGGGCTTTAACAAAGATAGGCAGCCTACTGTGAATCAAGGAGAGGGAGTTTAGAGTTATGTATCTGAACTCTTTGAACTTAAAAGAGGTTCGACTCAGTTCCATTCTGAGCTGCAGTCCTACAGTTTATTTTACTCCAAACTAATTCCCTATCCATGATGAAAATTTAACCTTTTAATGCTATGAAAGTCAGGGAGACATTTGAAACTGTGAACTCTGAGCACAAGCGCCTATAAATCCTTATATAAGAGCTAGGTCCTATTATTGTAACTCATATGAGGAATCCCATAGAAATCAATGAGATTATTCTCAAGGGTGACAGGTCATTATATGTTTGCATGGTGGGCCCTAAGCTAATATTCACACAAGATGATCACTAAGAACCAAACTGTGCCTTAAGATATCTATGCCTCTCATTGAGTTCAGTCAATGAGTCCACACGTGTGACTGAAGACCGCTATAATCCACACATATTTTCCCCCAAATCATTTAGGCCCTGAGTTCCATGTAGGCAGCATCCTACCCCTGCTCAAAGCCCTGTTGGCTACGTAATCCTCCTGTACAGAGCTCACTGCAGGATTCAGACTTTAAAGAAAATTAATTCCTCTTTGCTTCTGTGCCAGTACCGCCTGTTTTTTTTTTGTTTTTTTTTACTTTCTCCTCTACTGCCACATACCCTACATATACTGAACCTGGCAAGTTTTGTGACACAAACACCAGGCTAAAGCTGATTTCATATGCTTGGAACAAGGGAATCAGATATGACACATGAGATATGAGCTTGGTGGGGCGCACATATGGGAAGACAACTGTTCTAAGTGAGTCCTTCAGATGCGAATCTTACTGTAAATAATATGTAGGCTATATGTGAAAATGTCAGCTCTATGTTAACTCACAATGGTTGGCTTTCAATCCAACTTGAAACAAATCCAAAGAGAAAAATACAAGAGAAAGTTGCATTGTTATTTAGTAAGTTACTCCTCCCTAAAATTAACTATAGACTGAAAATCTAACAAGCATTCAAAATAATATCAGTGTCCAGCTGATTAAAGTTTCTAGATGCATAAAAAATTAAATTAAAACAGATTACATCTGAATCCAATTATTTTTACAACTTTTTTAATTTAAAAAACTCTCTTAGGACATGGACTGCGTATTTTTCTACATAATTCCTCTTGAAAACCGGGAGTGATTTTTCTTAATAGAAAGCAACATACCATTTCATTCAAAATCAAACACTTCTGAAGTGCATCAGACCCATGTACAAACATCTTGTCAGAGAAAGGGATTAGTGCTTTTAACACAATCCTATTCCACTGAAGTTAAGGTAAGGTGAATGCCTAAGTTAAAAAAAAATAGCACATAAAACGTTTTCCGTTTTTCCCTCTTTAGCATCAAAGGCATGTTTACTGCAAACATGGAAGTGTAGGGAAATGAAATGGTGAAAGATGGTTGCAACATAGTTTTTACACATTTATTTTTAGAACTTTTGCATTTGAGGCCTAACCACCATAAACAATAGTTTTCAAATTTAGCATACCCCAGTGTTTCATTTCCCCTGCCAGTTGGATGTTACTGCACATTCCCAATCTCTAAAAAGGTTTATAAGGATTAAGTGACCTTTACATGACTGCAATACTCTTTTGTTCTTTCCTCACAGAACCCAATTCTGCCAGGTGCTGATAGCCTGCAAACTCCTGCTGATTTCAATAAGTTGACCACATTCAGGACTAACTCAGCATCTTGCAAGATTGAGCCCTTAATGCCTGCTCCTGCTCCCGCGCCCATGGAAGCCAATACAAATTTTACTACTGACTTTAATGGGAACAGACTCAGGCCCTTAATGGCAAACAGTTATTCTCGATAAAAAGTACAAAGACACCCTCAAGTTCCCGTCTCCTGCTTGAACTTTCATTGCCGCTTTTATTGTAACTGTGAATTCGGTCCATGTCATGTGTTCCTTTGTTCTTAAGCTTGACATATGTTTTAATGCACAGTGCAAATCTACATGCAAAAAATAAGTGTGCCTGCCTATGGGGGCATTAATACTGTACACAGCAAACATGGTTATAGTTAGAGTTTAAAAGCAACACCGCCAATGACAGTGCAGTTTAATATTTCAAACTCCCAGCCCCTCTTGCAAGCTCCCCTCCTCCCCAAAAAATACAAGACATGCTGAGCATACAAATTATGTCACTGACATCTGGAAATAGGCACAACTATCCAAGTAAAAAATAAACACCACAGAGGTCACGGCTTTAACAGACTGTCATTCTATATTTAAACTGATTGATTCGCACAAAGGTATAGTCATAGAGAACATTGGGATCGGCAGCTCCCAAGATTCAACGTTTCAGGCAAAATGATTTTGGCAGGAAATTTATGTGTATAAAAAGAGAGTGCATCTGGAATAAGCTAATTGATGCATTCAATATCATGAGGCACACAATAATTTAAACTTCCAATGTGAATAATGGCTACTTACTTTCCTACCTAACAACTTACTTTTAACTATACATTAACATGTATCATTTACAGGACTTCTTTGCATAATATCTATTGGTTATGCAAATAAAAGGCTTTGGTGAATAATGTAGAGTAACTAATTTGTATAATCAGTTTCCCTCAATTCAGTGTGATAATGATATGTAAAGCACATCACTATAGACTGTCTGTGAAATGAATTCTGTCTCAATATGCTAGTCAACTAGCCATTAAACCTTTGCACAGGATCACTGTAAGAAAAGCAGAAAAACCCACACACATTCTTTCGATTTCTAAAGGGAAATTTGACTCTAGCTGTAGAACAAAGAAAGAAGAAATAGAAGTAAAAGAAAATCAAAGAAGAAGTGATTTGGATTGAAGGGGATCAGATGTTTCACTTATTGCAGGTTGGAGACCTTCAATCAGTCAAATGAAAGACACATTTGTATTAAAATACCTACAAGGCAGAGAGAAAGCCTTGATCAGGTGTATTAGATTTAAGTTACAGCTCTCTTGCTGAGAGATGTGAACCTACCTTCCAGTCTATCTGTTCTCAATATTGAAGGTTTTCTGTGTTACAAACAGATGAAAGGTAGCTCATTTGCCTTCCTACATATCTGCTAGACATTAACTGTACATTTTGAGCACATGCTGCAAGGAGATGTGAACTTACTATATGCCAAAGAGACACAAATGTTCACCTGTAAAAAGGGATGCAGTTGAAATATGTTAAGAGTGTCACATAAATCCAACAGAAGTGAGGCTAGTCAATGGTAAGGCTGAAGTTCCATTATAGTCAGTCTTGGCTCTTAGGATTCCTATTGACTTCAGTGGAAGTTTTGCCTAAGGGCTTATTATTTCTGTTATGATTGTGCCTAGAGACTCCAAACAGGGATTATGGCCCTGTTGTATTACTTGTACATACAGACAAACACAGAGACAGCCCCTGCCCTAGTCCCTGCTGAGTGAAGATGGTACAATGTGGCTCCAAGTCACACTAGAAGGAGGTGCAGAAGGTGAAAGCCAAATGCTGAGATCTTGACTCAATTTTCACTCTGTCCCTTCATCAGACAGATTCACTGAGCTTGCCTGAACTTAAGGAATGGTGTCAAAACTGACTACACAGCCTTCAGGATTTCAACCAATGAATAAATGAAACAAATAACAGCGTATGTATATTTAGCCTTTCCATAGGAGACTCTCAAGATGCTCTACAGACTAACAGGCTACAATAACACTACATGAAATAGGTAATTTGTATTTCTGTTCTGCAGGGGGGTAAGTAGAGGCACAGAACTAAGTATTTTGGCCAAGGACATACCCATCTGAGAGGCTGGCAAATAGAGGTCCTCAGACCTTTCCTCATGTAAGTGCTTATATGGCTCTCATCACATGGTCTCACAAGTGTCAATGAGCTTATCCTTACGACACTCCACGAGCTAGGGAAATAACACTATCCCCATTTCACAGAAGGGAAACTGAGACACAGAACGCTTGCACAGGAAGCCTGTGGCAGAGGCAGGAATAGAACCTAGATCTCCTGAGACTCAGTCCAGCACCTTAACTGTAAGATCATCTGCTAAAGTTCTAGGGTTGGGATTCCGCAGAAGAGTACGGCACAGCCTAGAGAAGGGTGAGGCGATGGTGTCGTTAAGCCAAGTCAATGCAGCCTTGGTAAAATAAAGCAGCTAGGAGTTGTTCTGCTTTATGGTGCCTAATGGGGACTCTGCAGCCCATAGCAGCATATGTGTCATGGACTCTCCTCTTCACCCAGTGCAAGAACTTGCAAGGGGTTCTGTGTAGGGCAACGCAATGCACCTGCATTGGGGTGAATTCCTCCTCAGCCTCTGTATATCACCACAGTAATGTACAGATTCTGTAGCTGGAGGGATAATTCCTCTTTGCAATTAAGTTTCAGACCTGAGCATAGCATAGACAGATGCAGCCAAATCAGCACTAAAAGATGGCTTCCTTATGGGAATGGAGGAAGGTTATTTCAGTATCCTAATTCATGAGATTGGTCCCACTGATTACAGGATCTAGTCCTTTCTCAACAAAAGTGCATTAGTAGAAAAAAAGTCAGAAAAACACCCACTGTACTGTCAGTTAGAAGAGTGACACAATTATCCACAAGGAGCCTGATTCCTCAGTGTGTCACTACAGTTTTATGCTGGCATAAAACCATTGAAGTTCATGATGTAAAATTGGTATACATCCTTAATCAGGCTTCAAAATTTCTTAATTTAACAGCTGATGTCTGACTGCTATTCTATTTAAACTATTGCTACAGTGATTGCTGCCTTCACACACATCCCTTCATGTTTGCATGAGTTTTAAATCATCCTGCTTGTTACAAAAAAGAAATCTATCATTGTAAAGCTTTGAAAGCCTCCTTGACCTTTTATTTAACTACCTAAAGCTTCTCTATCATGCTAAAAAAAAGTTGTATTTTAGTTCCTTATTTTTTTTAATTCATTTTTTAAACAAAAATAAATATAGTCACAATATTTAACAGAAATGTTTTCTTGGTGTTGGACCTGGTAAAGAGATGAATGAGTAAAAATAGACAAAAGGCCAGAATAAGTTTATTTTCCTTTCATTATAATTTTTTTTGATTAAACAGAGAGACAGACCATAACATTAACACTTTCCTGGTCAAATGGGGAAAGGGCTAAACAGGTGATATATTTATCTTAAGTACAGATAACAACAGATCACAGAATGTTCACAGTTATATTACAAAGAAGCAGTTGACACAGAGGGGTACAGATGATAGGCAAAATTTCATAGCCTCTCATATATCAGATTTCACACAGTGTTAAATCTACTTATTGGGAATGTGGGTATGATGCAATTCCCTTTAACAAAGTACATAAAAAGGCCCAATCTGGTTCAGTGATTTCCATTCATCTAAAGTGTCGTTCAGTACATGGACAATTTATAATTCACCCTGCTATGTTTCACAATACACAAAAAGCAAGATGCACATCTCTCCATCTAGATTATTTTATTTCACATTAAGGAAAGAAACCAAGGAAGAACAAATATAAAGTCACCATGGAAGAACACAGTGATGCTTAACATTCTATATCTGAACTGAAATACAAGCTGGTAGCTGGGAATACTCCTTTGTGTGCAAAGGTGCAGTATATGGAAAATAGACTGATATGATCTCCTTTCAGCTACATAGCTGTGTACATACTATTCCCCTACTGCTGAGCAGCTATTACCTGCCACTGGATGCAGAGTCCCCTTGCAGTCACAGATGAGGGAGAAGAGAAACGCCACCTCTGCGGGGAGAAAAAGAGAGGGAAAATGACTGCTCCTTCCTTGACTGGATGGTGCAGAGGAGCCAGTGTACTAGTGCTCTCTCTAACTCATGTACTGAAGAATAGGTATCTTCCAACAGCACAACACATAGTGAAACTCTACTTATAGGGAAACCAGCTTGTGAAAAAAGTTACTACATTATGCGGTGATCCAGCCTCTGCAAGGTAGGTCCACAGGGTATTATACTAGAAACACACTGTCCTAAGCAAAGAATTGCAGTATTCACCCTGGCTCTTTTAAGATTCATTGAATCTGATTAGCTGGTGCCTTAAGAATTGTATTGTCATTTACACCTATGAAAGGTGGGTATCAAATGCTGCTATTCTGATTTGGCACTCCATTTGCATAGGGGTCAATGACTACAAAAGATGCAACGCAAACAATGTGCAAACAATGACATTTCTTTCTTTGTTCTTTAAAACCATGTGCAGAGAAGAGTTAATTCCCTAGATGAAGGGCTGCTTCTCTGTTGTCTGGAGGAGGAGGAAGGGTCAGAAGTATCTAGGGTGGTGTCAGAAATTCCTGAGATTTGCAAGTGGAATGGATGAAAATGTAAATGCTGAGAAATGAATGTTAAATATCTTCAACCAGTGACTGGAAACCAAACTCTCAATCTTGGACATCAGTAGGTACATGGATATTTTGTCTTTGATTTAGGAGAAGAGAGTGGAAAGCAACCAGGGAGTGTTTTCCATTGCCTTCTGGATAAAAGCAACGACAATCAGATTGTATTTTAATATAGAAGAATAGTAGAAAAAGTAAAAACAAACTATATTTTCAATATATCCAGTGTGGCACAGCTACTTTATGCAAAAACTCCCAGTGGACTTTGCCTATAGACTAGAGCCAGCTCACAGGGTCACCAGAGGATCACCTCAGTATAGGGCAGTCCTCCAGTGAGTAAGATCAAGGGTATTGGCTCTGATGCCTTACCTTCTACTGCTAACTGGGGACACAATGATTGGGAAAAGATAGGGCTTCCTTATGCCTTGGCAGTCTCTGACTTCTGAAGTGGTGCCTTGGAACCACCGGTAGTCAGCATAAATTAAAACTGCTCTAACTGGTGTCTGGGGATACCAGTCCAGCATACAGCGGATATAGAACCTGGGAGGGCCAAAGTAGCCCATAGTGCCTTTTCACCCTCTTCTCTCATTAGGGGGAGAAAAACTGACATGTGAGTAAAAACAGGCCAGGTCCATTTTTTGATGATATTTCTCAGTAACTGACCCACAAAACTGGTGTTCACTCCCAGATGAGATCAGGATGAGCACAAACCTCAGCTTCCTCACTCTGACCATTTTAAATGCTGAAAATGTTTGATTTCCAGTCTGTTAAAGTGGACACCTGAGTTTCATGCATGAGAAAACATTTGAAGCAAATGATCAGCTTAAAAATACTGGGCTGTTCATACAATGATATCCTGGCCTTTGTTAGACAAAAGTTCTGGGCACTGATGGCAGCCATTTAGAAAAAGTAAAACTACAGTAGAATAGTAGCATCAAAACTTCTAAAGTAAGGGCAAATGGGTTAGCATTATATCTGAAAAGAAAAGCTACTGAAGAAAGAATTTTTGACAATGTACTATATACAATGGAATGGAGGAGGAGCTATCGAAAATTGAAGTGTTATGGCCACTTTTTTAAAAAGTGTAGCTGCATTTCCTATATAGAAATAAATAACATGTTTCAGATGGTGAAAAGTCATAATATTTAGGATTAAGATTATCAGAGTCAGTGGGGATGGTGATTACTCAAATTCAACCATTTTCAGTGCAAGGTGACCTGAACATTCTTTTGATGATTAATACAATAGGGTTTTATGTGACAGAAGAAACAATTAGTATAATAGGCAGGCAAATGCATTATAGCTAGAGAAGACTGTAAAAAAAGTTCATAAACATTTGTTTGAATTCCTAATTGCTGTTCATTTTCACCATTTCATTTACTATTCATGGCCATCTGCATAAATAGGTTTGTTTTCATGAGTGCTTGGACAATGATTGCTCTTCCTATGAGTACAAGTAGCCACATGCAAACAAAGGGTATGTTTGTCAAAGGGAACATTTACTATTGGTAGTCTCCAGTTTAAAATCTTTGTCACCCAATCAGGGGACAGAAATAACATGCAATTTATATGACTAGGTCCACACCATAAATAGGAAACAGCCACGTTCGTGAACAACTCAGAGCTCAAAATGCGTTGCCTGAAGAAGAGCTTGTCTCTCTCACCAACAAAAGTTGGTTCAATAATAGATATGACCTCACTCAACTTCTCTCGCTAGTATCCTGAGACCAGCACAGCTACAACAACACTGCACACACATATTACCATAAACCATTTGTTGAATTACAAACAATAAAAATAGCCTGTTCGTTTGTTAATTTAGTTAGCGTGTGCATAGTCGTCTAGCCAAGCGATGGCATCTTCAGTGGCGTGATGCAGTTCTTCTAGGCCTTTGCTGAACCTAGTCAACAGGCATTCCTCAACAATGTGCGTCATCATCTGTGTCAAACCGCAGCTGCTCAAAGGGCTGCCACAAAGGCCCTAGCGATACTGGTTGGCTGCACAGAGACTTTGCCCAGTCCAGAACCTGTTCAACAGGGACCATTGATGATGTGGCAGGTCAAAACTAGGTGGGCAAACTGTGGGGTCGGCGACGAGGGAATGGTTGGGGATTATAACAGATCCAGTCCTCTCGCCAGAGTGTTTCCACCCTAACATCCTGGCATGGCAAATGACACCATAATGGGTGATGTGACAGCAAACATGCAGCTGGTGATTTTAAAAGGCCATTGTGCAGCAGCAGACTTGAGCCCGTTAATGAAATGAAAAGAAAAGGACTATATTAAATTGGATAATTTACAGTCCAGGCATTGAGCTATACCCACACATACATGTAGACACACACCCAGATTGTAAAACTAAATGTGCACGTATAGTGTGTGTTTGTCATTCTCGATTACAGCAGATGTGACTACTTAAGCAACTAACTGGTTGTTTGGGCATATGGTTGTGTACACAGATTTTTAAAATGGGCCAGAAATATTCACAGTATAAACAGGAGTGGCGCCAGGGTTTCTGGCACCCTAGGCAGAATTCGGGGGGCGGCATTTTGTGTGCTCCCCACGGGGCACACGGGAGCTTCAGTTCCACTCCCATCACACCACCAAAGAAGGACCCTCCTCCAAAATGCCGCAGGTGACTGTGGCAGTCATTGAGCTACTCAATTGCTTGCCACTGTTTTCCACAGCACGTCCGCAGAAGGTCCTTCTTCAGCAGCATGATGGGAACGGAACTGGAAGTTCCTGCGCACCCCGTGGGGAGCGCATAAAATGCCACCCCCCAAATTCTGGCGCCCTAGGCGACTGCCTAGGGTCACCTAATGGAAGTGCCAGCCCTGAGTATAAAGGTATTAAGGCATACCTAATATTAAAGTGGACCAGAAATATTCAGCACTTCTATAGTTCTTGATATTTTCAAACCTCTCTATAAACATTAAATTAATGCACACAAAGTCCCTCTGAGATAGAAAAGTATTAACATTCTAATTTTAAAGATGACAGAAGTGAGGCCCAGCGGATGTCATAGATTCATAGAATTTAATGTCAGACAGAACCACCAGATCATCTAGTCTGACTTTCTGTATATCACAGGCTACCAACACCAGCCAGCACCCACACACTAAACCCAACAACTGAAATGAGATCAAAGTATTACCTTCCACAGGAGCCGAGACTATATTGCGCCACAGGCGGAGAATAGGAGGGACTGAGATGTTCCAGTGCCCAAGGCCCACACAACAGCAGGAAAATGAGTAAGTAAGATATACCCAGATAATCTTGGTGACCTGCACCCACACTCTGCAAAGGAAGGCAACCCCCCATCCCCAGGGTCACTGCCAATCTGACATGGGAGGAAATTCCTTCCCAACTACACATATGGAGATTAGTTAGACCCTGAGCTTGGGAGCCAGAACTTTCCCCAAGCTCATCCCATCAGTAGCAGAGCTGAAATTAGAACCCAGGAGTTCCTGGCTCACAGCCCAATCTTCAATCCACCAGACCATGCTGCCTGAATATTTTATATATATTTCACTCTCTCCTCCCTTGTGGTGGCAGTTGTAAATCTACCTCTCTCAAAATTCAGTAAAAATTTAAATGGGGTGGGGGGCGTAATTTTAGACCTAAACAATAAAGACCAATTGACTTTTCGGTTTTCTGGAGGGTAGGAGAAGAAATCAGCTAGAGAACAGAAATTCTATTCCCAAAAGCTCCCCCTTCAGGATTTCAAGTCCTTCATTCTCAAGGGTGCTGTGTCCCTTAATGTTTATTCAATTTCATCCTGGTATTATTTTCTCAGTTCTGAAGGAAGCAAGAATTCATTCTAAATTATTGATGACTCAGTGCTCAGCAGCGACAGTAGCCTTTAGTTCACTGCTTCCTGCCAGTCATCGCCTCCAAAGTCACCCATTATGTTGTGGGACACCATTTTCTCTCTCCTCCTACCCAAAAACTGACACACTTTTATATAAAATTAGAGGAAGGAGACCAAAATAAAAAAAAAATGAAGTAACATAGTTCAGCAATGGCCCTACGGTCATGTGAACTAGTGAGCCAAAGCCAGTATAGGAGTCAATCTCTGAAGAAAAGAATGTATAGAGATAGAACCGAGACAAAACTGCAGATTCAGATGTCCTGAGAGGCAATGGCTGATCCCTATTATTATAATAAGCCAAACTAAAACTATAGATTTGAGCACTCAACTTTGGAAAAAGTTCAGATCTAGGCACAAACATTTTGACACAGCCCCCTCTCTAGAGAATATTTTGGGAGAACACACCAGAGATAGAAATAGTTAGAAATATAGTCAGGCTCGAACACATAACCTGAAGTGATATTCAAAACAGGAGTTGGGGTAAGAGGCTATTAGTGACAAACCTTCACATTCTGGCAACATTTTGGGTCTTTCTTCTACTCCCTGGTAGCCATGTCTTTAACTTCTGGCCCTCACCACATTTTACTTCTTGTTTCTCTTCTCTACCTCCTAACTATTCATTTTGAAGGTTTAAATTTTTCTTCTGGAAATTTTGATATCTTATCAAAGACAAGATAAAATTGCACCGATAAAAGGGGAGGATTCCTTTAAAGAATTAAGTGAGATTTTGAGTGCCAAATAGGTAGATAGTTAATTATCTAACTGCACCTACAAGTTTAGTAATTTATGTAGCCAGTCACCTAAACAGGTAACTATCTCAATACCTGAACAGGTATTCACACCATTAATCCATTGTGAGTGTCAGGAACCTACAAAAGTGGGGGTTGGATTGCAACATGACTCAATCAGTCCCTCAACGTATTACAGATGGGCCTGATCCCACGAACTCTTCCAGTCTGAATAGCATCAAGGGAGGGCATCAAATGGTATTTTATTTATTTATTTTTACCCCAATCCTCCTAGGTCTAAAGATACATAGAAGATGGGACAGTTGCCACTAGGTTCATTTGGAACAGGAGCAGGTTCACAATTAAACCATGATATGATTATATTTTAATTATTGTTTTGATCCTGTTCTACCTGAACTCAGTGGCAAATCTCCCACTGAATTCTGTGAGGTACGATCTAGTCTGGGGCTTGGTTTCCTGTAAACATGGTGCCTTTTATCTAGACCTAGGAGATTTGGGGTCAAGATTCTTTTTAAAACTGATTCCTATCTTTGATCAAGAATCTTTCTACAATTATTGGGGCCATTCAGACTTAAGAGTTTGGAGCTCAAGTTTTAATGCCATGTGCCTGAGGGGGCTTGGGGGAACTACATATAATTGGGATCCAGATTCAGAGTCTGCACCTCCACAAGTTTGGGGGCTGGGTTGGGGTCTAGGATTTTGGCTCAGGCCCATCTACAATACTTTGAAGGGCTGTTTTTTTGTTGCTTTTGCAAAATTTTCTCCACCTCTGTAGGCTCAGTTTTATTCCTGTAAAGTACTGTCCTTGTATGATTTACACCCGCAATGAACTGAGAACACAAATAGTAGCAACTGGACTTGGAAACAACAGATTTCTGGATGCAGATTATTGGTTAAGTGTCTAACTAGTTGGGATCCAAAATCCCAGCTGAAATATACGAAGGCCTAATTTTATATATATATTGCATTCTCTGTGCAATACCTGAACAGCTTGTGAGTAACCTTTGAAACCTTCTAGCCAAATTACTGATAACATCAGCTCTAACAGAGCCTTCCTAGGACTCAGAGGAAAAAAAGGGGAGGGTGGGTTATTTGAACGGCTTGCTAAAAGGCAGTGATTTTAAGGAACTTTGGAGTGAAATTCTATCTTATGCCAACAGTTTTAGTGATTGCGGAGAAACACCTAAAAAAAAAAAGTTAAGCAATTTCACAGTGGAAAACAGCCCAGGGCAGCAGAAAACTAAAACCAAACAGTTTTCCGTCAGTGCTGTAGACTATGTTCAGTAAAAACAAAAGATCAAACAAGTTCTGTAATCATTATATAAAGCACATTTGCTATGGCATCTGAAGAAAACATACTTCCTTCCTAATACTAATTAACATTAGAGAGTTGTGGGCTGAAATGCAGGATAAAAATAACTGTTTAAACTAATCACTCAGCAAGATGTAAATGTTACATATAAAGTATACCTAATGGGTTGGAATGAGATATATTTTCCCCAGAAGTAAGGAAAGGCTTTCACTACTTAGGAATTATAAAAGTTTTTCTTCCTATCTTGATGCAACAACATATGCATCCTTTGTACAAATATGGCCACCCTCTTAGGTTGTCTTATGTTTCCTTTATTCCTTAAGGGTTAAATAGCTTTTTCTTTGTTTAGGACAATATCAAATATGCTCCCGTGCAGCACAAACTCATCCTATTGGTTTCACATCTGTACTTAACAACATGCTCATTGTCAAATTGATTGATGGTTAGATGATTGAAAAAAATACCATAGAATAATATAATAATTTGAATGTATAGCATCTCTTTCATCTAAAGATCTCCAACTATTATCCAACACACCCACTTATCCATCAGTATAATACAGACATTAAATACATATGCCAGTTTAGCATGTAGCAACAGTGATGAAATTCTCAAATCTTCCCCTCTACTCTGGACAAATTCCTATTTCTTTATGTTTGATCTTTTTCTATATAAGCCCTGTCTCTTCCTTAAACAAACCATGGAAAAAGTTCTAATGAACGTCTTTCCTCCTAAACATTCCACCCTTCTTCCCCCTCCACAATGTCTCCATCACCATTAACAACTCCACTAACCTTCCCATCATGACAGTCGCCCCTAAAAATAAAAGAGGAATTAGGCCAAATTTTAAACAAACTGCATCCCCAAGTCCAACACATAACCTCAGGGTACTCACCCCACCTCCTAGAAAAGCCTGGGAGGACAAGTGTGCCTTGCAAACAGATCAAACTGGGAAGCAATTTCCAAACACGAAGACATCCCACCAAGCATGGTTTGCTACATGTAGATGATAGAAAACTTTCTTGGCAACCGTGGCTACATGGGTACCCAGAAGCAAGGCGATTCTATGACCCTCCACAGACTGTCAGCCTAAGCAAGAAATGGGACCTGTTAGCTCCAGCTAGTTGCAACTGACATGGTATCACAGGATGAGAGAGGTGTTCAGGCAGCCACCTTCTGCAATAACTGCAACTTTATGGTGATTTTAATATACAGCCTCAATACTCCCCATTGCAATAATCCAAACTTCATTTTGAAATGAGGAATAATTATGGTGAAGACCACATCTGAAACACAGTCCACAGCCTTCTTACCAAGTGAGGATGGAAAACTCAACTGGAAACTTCTCTAGCCTACATGCCAAATCCCCAGCTGCTTTTGGATAAGACCCTTGTGTTGCAAACCTCAATAATAAAATGTGCCAGAACCAAAGCATATTCTTAAGTGATTTGTTAAAGCAGGGCCAGTGTGTTCAGCACTTTGCAGGACCAAGCCAATAATATCCACCTTTTCTACTCTTGCTTGGAGCTACAGAAAAGTCAACACCACCTGATGGCCATAGATGGTGATGATATTTTTCTAGATCTATAAATTGCCTTCTGAAAACCTAATCCCTATCAATCAATGCTATCAGCACAGTCCCCTTGATATGCCCAAACCAGTGGTAAGAGATCAATATCTCGCCTTCCCACAGGCTTCCCTAAAAGGATTCAAAACAGGGCAATAACTGGAGAACTGGGATTGAAAGAGAGTTCTTTTGAGCATCAGACATTGCTTTATTAGATGAATTTGATACCACAGAGTCCTTCCTCAAGGCTTTCACCTACCAAGTGCAACAAAGATCTAGTACTCGTGTCATATCAATCACCAATTCCAGAGATTCAGTGAGGTTCTACTGAAAAGCTAAAGGAGACTGCTGAGACAGTGCTCTCCTACGATACAGACAGATTGTTTGGTCTGAATCCAAGTTTATTTATTTACAAGGTAATCTGAAAATCTTTATAGCAATACATATTTGACCCTTTCAAGAAAAAGGGTCAACCCATACAAACCAACCTATATGAACCAGGATATTAACAAAGAAAGATAGTCCTATAGGTGCTGTGCTGGAGACTAACAACAAACAACACCACCACCACCACCCTGTTCTTTGCCTCCTTCAGAGCTATGGTACAGGATGTCAAACTCTATGCCAAAGCCTCATCTCCCAATTTGGAATGAGATGTCCACCTCTGGTGTTCTAGCATCCTTACTTCCTGTTTCATCAGTCACAGGTCATATGAATACCACTAGGACCAGTAAAGATTAGAACAAGGAAGAGGGAAATTAAGCAACACTGTAACAATGATCACGGACAACAGATTTGATGGTCCCACAAAACCATTGGTGATCTGTCAGCAAGAGAGAACTCTTCTTCAGAGCTATGAGAAACCTAGTAATTAGGTGAACATCAGCTCTGATGCTGGACAAGCAAAACACATGGCAGAGATAAAGGTTAGTCTGTTAAAAGGACATCATCTCTAACCTTTTTAAGCCTCCAGCCCTAATTTAAAAAGAGTAATAGCCTCATGAGTTGAATCATAGACACATGGTAGTCAGGGTGACTGAGATGATTGACAGAAGTAGTCATCTACATGGGCATTGAAGTTCACAGAATTAGTATTAGTGACTCCATAACCACCACAAAGACAAACCCATTCAGCTCAAACAGGGGCTCTGAAGTGTGAGAGGAATGCCAGTTCTACTTTCATCTTAAACCATGACTCACATTTTAAGTGCATTTTCTTCAACAGCAGATAACACTTGGGCACCCACAAAAATGGTTCATATTAAAACAACAGATAAGGTAACAAATTCATGAGAGGCAAAATTATTAATGACACATTAAAAACGAGTTATGTAATAAAAATAGACACAATGCAAAGATGCAATTCTCTCTACATTTAGTAATGGAAAAAAAGCAAGATCACAGAACATTTAAATGTTCGGAACCAAGACACAGTATTCTTGCTAGATATTATTCATCGTACAGGATAGTATTCAAAATGTGTAAGCCTGCGTTAGGAGTACCAGGCAAGACAGCCCTCAGGGAAGCATTGGGGGAGATGTACATCTAACCACAGACACACAGCATGGATCAGCTATCCGACACTGGGTTATATGGCTGTCATAGCTCATTGGATTTCCTTGTCTTTATCCACTGTAAGCATTTGCAAGACATCAATGAAAACAGTGTTCATATGTCTAAAAGTGTTCAGGAAAGCTCATATATCATTCAGCTTCTGGAAAAAATCTTTAAAACAACATAAAATAGTGGTTTTCTTTAGAGAAGCTGAGAACAGGTTATGGAGAGTGTGACAATGGTGCTAACATCTTAGAAAGATTTAGTTTACACATGTGACCTATTTGGTACATTGTGTCAGTCTTGTAGTGCATGGATTGCTGGAAGCATAACAGTAGATAAAAGATATAGTTTACGCTGCCAAAAATATTAGCCATTTCAATTTCTTTCACAGGGCCATGAATAGTTCACTTGACTTGCAGGAGAAAAAAAGTTTCCCCCAAAGGAATCTGATCCAGAATGTTGCTGTAAGGAGGAATTCTTTCCAAAATACGATACAGAGCCATAGTGAACAGAAAGAGGCCTAGCACAGAACACTTTGTGGAAAACAATACTAACCTCACTTTTGTGGATGCTTCATCACATCTTATTGGCAGTGTTGTTGTAGCCATTTTGGTCCCAGGATATTAGAGACACAAAGCTGGATGAGGTATTATCTTTTATTCGACCAGCTTCTGTTGGTGACAGAGACACGCTTTCAAAGCTACCCAGAGCTCTTCCCAGACCAGAAGAACAGCTCTGTGTAGATTGAAAGCTTGTCTCTTTCACTAACAGAAGTTGATGCAATAAGAGATATTACTTCAATCACCTTGTCTTGGTCCATCTGAGACTCAAACCAGAGATGTCCTCTGTATTAGCCACCTTGAATCAGGTAAAACTCAAAGCTTCCTGAGCATCAACTGGATCTTATAAAAATCACATTTTGATTAGTAAAGAGTAAATGAAGTAGAATTAGCATATGGATATGACACCAAAATCTGTGCAGAGAATGATTGATCATACTTAGAGTGATGAAAATTATATACAGGTTTATGAATTCTAGACTTTAAATTTTTTGTAAAATGTGTGGATAGCTACATCAAGGTTTCACTGTTTCCACATGGATCATCAGATGCACCCCAAAAGTTCTGACTTGCTTGCAGGTTAGAACAACAAATGGTGCAGTAAAAACTTCAGCAGCAGCAGCTGCTTCTAAGTCAATCAATCCTCCACTGTCTTGCAGCATCAACCACAGTTCCCATTACTCTCTGGTTCACAGGAAAAACTTCAGTTGTTGACAAAAGCTGCGAAAGACAGCATCTAATATGCACCAATGTGTGAAATCAACAAGCAATCACTACTTACAAAGGTAAGGTGTTCTTTATTATGAACAATCTACCCAACACTGAAAAACAGACAAGTTTCCAACCAAGAAAACTGTGGTAGAAGCTCTGGGCCACTATCCCTAATTCATAACAAAAACTGAGTGTAGGTGTGTTGTATTGAGAAAAATGCCAGTCTGCCCATTTGAGAGGGCAATACAGCAACGGGTTGAGTGAGAGGAACACATTGGTTTGTTTGAGGGATGCAGTAATTAGGCTGGGTCAATGACCCTTTAAAAATGGCTACTGGTTATCTTTAAGGGTTTGCTTTTTTGTTTTTGTCCTTGGTGCATCACCTCCTGGAGAAGGCAGCAAGTCCAAACTCTCCTGTGTATATAGGTAACTGGAGAAGACTACTTTGGAGGGCAGAAATGGCAGCCCCCAGGTTAGAGAGATGTTCATCTCTCTTTGGACACTCAGCAATAGGGTCTGTCTGACCAGGAGGAAGTCAAGACAGGGACTTGTGTTTTACAGCTGTAAAATCCCAACCTGTAAAGCAGTTGAAAATGGCTTATCTGCTTTACCCCATGAAAAGTGTAAATCTCAATCTGGGAAGCGAACAGTTTCTTTTTTGTTTTGCTTTCTGTTTTTAATAAACCTTGTTTCTGGTTGAGATTACAGTCATATGAGTAATTTCACCCAGACATCCCCGAGGGATAAAAAGAACCCTGAAAGAACCTCTGAAGAGAGGTGCTGACGGGCAAAGAGTTTCTGGAACCTACTGCCCCCCACCCTTCCCAGTGTCAGCTAAGGGGCCTGGATAAAGGTAACCTCTCCCAGGGAGTTGTATTGCCATTAGGCAAGTGGACACGGATGGAGAAGCCAAAAGGCTGTGAAGGGAATAAGAGCTGGCAGAAGCACTGGTCACAAAAGAAAAACAATTACAGAGATGAATATCAGTTGCTTTTCATTCTTTAGACTCCAGTTAGCAGAATGCATAGACAGAGGTCTACTTCTGGCTTTCACTCATACCTGTACAAACACCATTGATTTATAGTAGAATAACAGAGCAGAACCGGTCTTAAAATTAAAGGCCACATTTTTCAAGAGAAACCTTAGGCATGTGGAAACAAGTTCGATGTGTCTGGGCAGGGGACAGCACAGGCTGTGCATATTATAAGGTGTGCGCGTGTAGGAGCAGAAATGAAGGTGACCAGATCATGGTCTGTCTTTTGTATCAGCACAAGGGAGTAAAGGAGGAAAAGGAAGCAGCTCTCAGGTAGAAGGTTCCACAGAGTTGCTGCATCTCACTCATAGTGGTGGGCAGGAAGTGGACAGGTCCTTGGCTTCATCTCCCTTCATGCCATACCTGTTAATATAGTAAGCAGGTACAGCATGTGTCACATGTAGCATCTGGTGTATACTCAGGGCAGGGGGGAGAGAATGACTCAGTAATAATATTTGCCTGCTCAACAGGCAGAGCACCATTGCACTGTCCCCAGCTTCAGAGTGGGCTGTAAACGGGCCTGTAACCTTAGAGCTTTTTCAGTAGCACTGTAGTTCACAATCACCCTGCTCTTTCTTTGTTCCTATGATACACATAAGAGGTTGATAGATAAAGAATGTTTTGAGAACTGAGTCCCTCAGACTTGCTATGTATTTTAATGGAATAGCTCTGTGGCTGGCTTCAGACCCAAACTCCTTCTGTGCAGGAACAATTTATACCCACAAGAATGTGTGCTCCCATGTCTGAGCCACACAAAATGAATTGCTGGTGCAAATTGGAATAGTCACACTTTTGACAAGGCAAGATGAACCTGCAATTCAATGGGGAGGAATACCTCAGTGGTTTGAGCATTGGCCTGCTAAACCCAGGGTTGTGAGTTCAATCCTTGAGGGGGCCATTTAGGGATCTGGGGCAAAAATATGTCTGGGGATTGGTCCTGCTTTGATCTGGGGGTTGGACTAGATGACCTCCTGAGGTTCCTTCCAACCCTGCTATCCTATTCTAATTCAGTTAGAGGCATAACTCATTCCTGCAGAAGGAGGCCATCCTCCATAAAATGGGCATGATAATAGTTAACTATCCTACTTTGGAAAGTGCAGGCCAAGACCCTACATTAGCCCAGTGGGCAGCAAGGCTGATCAGCTGCCTAGTTCTCCAGCAGAGTTAATTTGCACCAGTAGAAATCTAGAGCAACCCAATGAAGTCAATAAAATTACACTGAATTTACGCAAGCAGAATGTGGCTTATTGGTCCACATGCTCCCTCTCAGCAGAGGAATATGTAGGACAAGGAGGTGGTGGGAGCAAGGTCCCTTTAAGGTGTGAGCAAATTTGAGGCCTTATAGCCGGGAGTCCTGGGTCTGTAGCCTCCTTTAAAGGGTTAACACATCCTGTTGTTGAACCCTCAGTGCAAATTAGAGCAGCCTGCAGGCC
Source organism: Gopherus flavomarginatus (assembly GCF_025201925.1). Taxonomy (NCBI): domain Eukaryota; kingdom Metazoa; phylum Chordata; order Testudines; family Testudinidae; genus Gopherus; species Gopherus flavomarginatus. The sequence continues at coordinate 32,321,966 of NC_066630.1, forward strand.
TGATATTTTTCTATGGGTCTAAGTCTACACACATATTCTTAATAAAAACTAAGCAAACCAGCAGTTAGACAATAAAATATCTATGTACATTTTATTGTTTCTTTTTTCTTGCCCCCTACCCTTATTTTTCCCTAATGTCACTGTGTATTTTTTTTCCCACTCTGAGAAAAGCAACCACAAGGGAGCCAGATGTGCTGAATGGATACCACGAAGGCAGTCTGGTCTAACAACAAGAACCACGTGAAAGATTTCAGAATACTCTTGGCTTTTCATCCTGTTTATACTTCCGGCAAGGGGAAAATAAAATACAAAGTCCAGTTTGTGTTTAGTTCTCTTTTCCCAAGAAAACATATTTCTAGTTTCCCATTTCATCTCCTAATTGGCGTATGGAAACGTGTGTATATTTAGTCATTCTACTAAGTCTTTATTCATCTCTTTACCTAGGGTTATCACCACTCTAGTGGTCGTGTCCACTAGAGGTGGGCAAAGAGCCTATTGTTCAGATTCTAATTATACCCCATAAATAGGTAGTCAAATTACGAGGCCAAGCATGAGACAATGACAAAAGTCTCATTGGCAACAGTGCTTTCTTCACTTCTAGAAGCTTGGCAATCTATAAGGGGAGGAAGCAGGAAACGATGTTCATATCCTGATTTGAGCACTCTTTATGGCCTCAGTTCAACAAAGCAACCCTATCCAGTACAGATTAAGCCAATTTAAAGCACCTACTTAAAGTTAAGCAGATGTTTAGGCAATGTTCTAAACAGAGATGGATTTAAGCACATGCTTTGATTCTCCCCTGAGTCAGGACCGAGAAGAAGGCAGGATAATCATGTTGATAAGGCACCATTCTGTGTTTTCAGGAGACCTAGGTTTGTTTCTTAGCCTTTCCAGAGACAGCTTGTTTAACCTTAATCAAGCCAATTTTTAGGCCCCAGTTTTCCCCATCTACAAAGTGAAGCTAATAGTATTTTCCTTCCCTTGAGGAGTATTTGTAAAGATAAATATGTTAATTGTTGTGAGCTTTTCATCTTATGATGGGCACCCATATAAAGAACCTGAATAGATAAAGAAATGTAATGGGAGTAGGATCTGGCCCGTCTTTGGATATGCAAACACGAATACTAACTTTACCTGGCCTATATGTTCCTCTCAAAATGTACCTGGGGAGGATTGCCATTAGCTTTCTAACTTCTTTCTATCCCCAAAGAGAGAAGAGAATGGATTGGTGAGCTGGCTCTTTCCCCAGCTCCCAGTTTCTTATCTCATCTTGCTTGTTGGAGTGATCAGCCAGGAGGCCCTTTCACACCCCCTTCTTCAATTCCACATCTAGCTGCTGTTCCTTCTAGACCCTTAACATTAACCACTTGCATTCATAAGGGGGTGGAGAGTGGGGGGGGAAAAATCAGTCCACCACACGTGGACTGCAATCTAGATTCCTAGTACCCCCCATTTTGAGGGTACTTATACCCATTATACCCACCCTCTACAACACACACTTGGTCAAACTTTTTAAGAGAACAAAGCTCCTACTTAGGCCAGGGCTGCCCAGAGAGGGGGGCAAGTGGGGCAATTTGCCCCAGGCCTGGGGCTCCACAGGAGCCCCCATAAGAGATTTTTGGGGCCCCTGGAGCTGGGTCCTTCATTCACTCCAGGGGCCCCGGAAAACTCTCACAGGGCCGGGGCCCCCGGAGCTTCTTCCGCTTTGGGTCTTCGGTGGCAATTCAGTGGTGGGGGGTCCCTCGGAAGGACCCCCCGCCACCGAATTGCTGCCGAAAACCCGGCACTTCGGCAGCAGGTCCCACTTCGGCGGTAATTCAGCGGCAGGGAGGTCCCGCCACAGGTCTTTGGGGCACTTTGGTGGCGGGTCCTGGAGTGGAAGGACCCCCCCGCCGCCGAATTACCACCTAAGCGGGGGACCACTGCCGCCGAAGACCCCAGACTCCCGGAATCCTCTGGGCAGCCCTGACTTAGGCACCAAAATAATGGCCAGATTTTTGAAAGAATTCAGCAGGTTGAAAGCTGAACTCTTAGATAAGGAGTATCACAATGGGAGCTGTTGAGTGCTAAATGAAAATCCTAGCCCCAATCCTTGGGCACTCAGCACATGAAAATATGGCCCTGAGCTTCTTTGAAAATCTGGTCCTGTGGGCCTGATCCAAAGCTCATTCAGAGACTTCCACTGATTGCAGTGGGCTTTGGATCAGGCCTCAAATATTTTTTTAGAAGTAATAGTTGTAGTAATTGAAATTTGGGACCCTCTCATTGTGCAAGGTACTGTACAATCTTCATATGAGACAGCCCGTACCCTGAAGAGCTCACAGATTCAGAACAGATAGACAAAGGGGGTGTGCATAAGGAAGGCCAGGTGATGGAGGCCACAGAAGGTCAGTGGCAGAATCAAGAACAGAATCCAGATTTCCTGAATACCAGTCCAGGACACTACATACAGAATATAATCCACGTACCTATGCATTTTCTAATCAGCTTTCACTTAAAAAGGAATGTTGCAGTTTTTGCTAGTATATGAATGATAGAATTGAGTGAGCAATGTTGTTTCCTCTATTGCCAACATGCTGGTGTTACCTGAGACCTAATTTTGTGTTCATTGTTCAGAACGGACCACCTTCATTGAGGTTGTCACTGTACATTTCCCCTCCCCAGCCCCCATGATTAAGCAGATGCTGGAGTCAAGTAGTTCTATCCTCTCTCCATGTTTGTAAATCAAAGTGTTTTAGAAAGATGCAAGCAGCAAATAATCTAGTATATAATTGTTATTTGATTTTTTACATATGTGTAGACCAAATAAGCATATTAGATCTCTAGCCTTTAATTAAAAAATAATTTAAAGCAGGAAAAAAGTATCATCTTAATAAATAACATCTGACCAAGAACTATTTAGTAGATCATTTGGCCTAAATGTGGCCAAAAAAATAAAAATGTACAGCAAGTAAATCATTATTGCTATCTGAGTCTGAATAGCTTCCATCTGATTTATATATGAAAATACACTCCATAGAAGAACAGTCAAAAACTTCAAAGGCAATGCAGGATGCTGCTAATTTCTGTATCTGACAACGTGATGCAGTGTTTGGATTTGCATCTGTGCACTTCAAAGTGTGGCACTCACAAAAAAAAGAGTCTCCCTTTACTTTGACATGGATTTGCAGAGGTGAGCAAGAATAAAGCCCCAAAATGGATACTTGGCAAAAAAAAAAAAAAAGGCTGTTTGCTGCTATCTAAATTCAATAATGCTACAGAGAACTGAGGATTACAACAAGAGTAAGAGTTATGGTTGTGGTACTTCAAGTAATCTCCAGTGACCACCATCCACTGTCAACATATGGTACTCAAATGCAGATTTAGAATTTCTTTGAAGTTATATTGAATCTGACTAACGGGTAAAGTGTAGACCTCGCATTTTAACATGCTGAGGTTGTCAAAATTTCAACTAAGGCAGCTAGAGATTAGTGCATCTTTAGCCTGTGAACTACATATGATAAGTGTTTCTTATCCAAAAATTGCCACCAAGATGACTCTGATGGTTTGTCATACTTTTGTCTAGCTGCCTCTCACGGGAGCCTATGGAGCAATGATATAAAAGCATTTATCCAAATCACAGTACATTAAAATAGTCATATATATTATATAAATACATACGTATAATGATGCAGAACAGAGAACATTAATAATGTAGTGTAAACAAGCCACATCAATACAAATCTTATTCACTTTGCTGAAACGTATCTTATGGAATTAGTTCCTCAGCTGCTCTCATTTCCCCTGTGTGCAACATCAAAGTTTTTTTTTCAGATAGCAACAGCTGCTGACCAGAAACATAATTATTATAATAATTTTATTATTGGTGCACATCACTGATGCTTAACTAGTACTTAAGACAAAAACTGAAGCTTAAAACAATTACACCTTTGAAGAGTTCTATTCTGTGACATCTTCTCAAGGTGAAAATCTAGAAATAAATTATAGATGTTTAGAATAGATTTTAGAGTAGCGTACCTGGAATTAGTGTCTAAAATTATTACCTACCATCAACATTTCTAATTGATGCAGTACTGTCAAGTATTACATACACCAGCCATCTACAGTCCTTATAATTAATTTTGCATAATATGCCACAACATTAAAAGGATTGCTTTTGTATTTAATTATCTTCTTGATTTAAATTCTTTAAAAAGAAAAGGGGGAAAAAAAACCTATCAAAGCTAACAGGACTCAGAAGATTTGAGAAGTAAATATCACATGCAGATTTTTATTTCCCAGTTCAGCTGGAAAGCAAGAGAGTATTTTCATGCTTGATTAAGGAAGTTCAGTCCCTCCAAAAGCATTCTTTCAAATTTAAAAATAAGTCATTGTATGCACGCACTATTTAAAATAAATTAATAAAAGAATAGCAAGTTTCACTTGCTAGCTCAAAAGGCCAAAATCAAATACTGTGCTGTGATTTTGAAATCAAAAATCATCCAGCTTTTTGTTCATTCTTGTCAATTGTCATTTGCTTGACCACTATATATTCTATACTTCTAAAAGACCTAATCTTATTTTTTCAGCAGCCAACAGAAAGGTCAGTTGGAGTTTTGACCGACTGAGTCCTGTAGGATTTGGACTATATTGAATTAGAAACCTATATAATTCTAAACATTTTCTCAATTATATAGAATTCTTGCATGCTTAAGCAACTTGGTATATAGAATGAATCTCAGCGCTTAAATGCATCTTGCATCTGCATTGCAGAGTTTGCCCTTATATTAACCTATCTGCAGTTACTGGGAATGTGTGTATCCTTTACTGAGAAAGTATGATTCATTTCATAGAAATTTTCATCTGCTATTAATCTTTCAGGATATAGTTAGTGTTCTGATATTTTCAGATATTGTTTTATGGAGGGATTTAAAGTAGCTCTCCCCTGGCAGCCTGCAAGATTACTCAGTGATTATAAGCAACTCAATACTATATGACAGCATTTCCATGCAAGGGACTTACAATCATGTTTCATTAATTCAGCTTGAATGAAGCCTCATTTCAGGCCTTGAGGAGCTTAAGATTTATGTGAAATTAATAACATAACAGATGTCTTCACAATTTGGTTCCTCTGAAAAAAAACTGATTACTTTGAAAACTTCAATGCTTTAAAATGCAGACTGAGGGAGTTTTTACTCTAGGGTAAAGAGTTATTCGTTTATATCATCCATATCTCAGAACTAAGTGGAATTTAAATGTCAGATTTATATTAAATAGTCATATTCTCCATTATTACATGTAATAAACAAAAGCCTATTACTTTCATTAATAATCTGTGTTGGACATTTAAACTAAATCTTAGAGAGAAAGTCAGCACCTTTGATAAGCAGCAGGAATAAGTGAGACACAGGGGAGGTAAAGGAAGAATATTTAAGAAGCTCCTTTTTTATCTTTGTTTCTGATAATTTAATCATTTTTTCCTCATAGGAAAACGAAATGCATCTGTGCTCACACAAAACTCACCACTTTATAAAAGAGTTGAAGCTGTCTCTTGTGAATGCATATGCCTAAGGCCAAATGCCTTCTTTTTTCTACAGGACATTTTAAACACTGGCTCTTTTTCTCTTTTTTTTTTTTTAAACTTCTTTCCAAAAATTCAATTCTTTTATCTAGGTTAAAGCCACACCAGGTGCATTGCAAGCTGAATTTTAACATACGCGCGAGCAGGAGTTTATCTTTAAGGAAACTGACTACATGATTACTTCTCTGCATTAAAAAAAATTGAAAAAAATTTTCTTAGCCTGGCTTTTTGATCCGATATGATGAAGGGCACAGGGAACAAAGCATTTTTGATTCAAGTACTCAAGTACAGCTGATAGGATAGTCACTGTGATGGTTCAATATGCAAATACATTACATTAAGGGCTGGAAAGCTGACAGTGCAGGATATTCCAGCTAAGACAGTACCAGAGAAATCGTAACAATTAGCTCTTTGATTGCTGCAGACACTGTTCATGCACCAGCCTCACATTTATAATGAGGTATCTCCCCCTTTCCTTTCTTGTCTAACCCCGCCCTCAGCATCATGTCCACACTGATACGCCTCCCTGCCAAGAAGTAAAGGCTACAAGATAAAAGATGAAATATCAAAAGCATTAGTATAAATTACAATTTTTTACATTATTAGCTATTTAATTACATGAGATAGAGTGGAGCTCACTGATTTCATGTGTGTGTTAAAAGTTATCATGGTAGTATTTCTCCCCTCCAAGACTACATAAGGAGTTATTGTTAGCACATGCTAAAACAGACAAAGCAATATATTCTGGCTGCATTCTCTTTTTAAGTTTAATACCAAGGAATTCCTTAGGTGTATATATATACACACACACACAAAAACCACCACCACATGTCTGGCACTAGGCTGTGACCTGGGAGATGTGAATTTGGAGATAAACTCAGCATGCCAGGCCTTAGGCTAGTGGAGACTGTGCTGATTGTGTAGGTGACATGTTCTTCTCTCCATGAGGGACCCCAGCCAGCTTTATCATGCATTAGCATCCCCTCCTCCCCGTACCCCACTCCTCCAAAGTGATGGTTTTAGTGATCACTCCAAAAGCATATGCTTATCAGCTTCTCTGGAGAGAAGGAGAAGCACCGGGTGGCAGGAAGTTGCAAGGAAAGAGGGGCATAAAGTCCAAGAAAAAGGAAAATGTCAAAAGACTAAAAGAAGAAGTATCCAACTGCTCATACAATCATAGGCCCTGATCCAGCAAAGCACTTATGCATACGCTTAACTTTGAGCGTGTGCATATCCCATTGACTTCTGTGGGAATACTTATGCTTAAAGTTAAGTATAAGCATAGTGGACCAGGGCTAAAAGCAATCTACATGTTGAGATAGAGCTTAGTTTCTTAGGCATTTATTTTAAAGGGAGGGGAGATTTGTATTTGTACACACAGGGTCCAGAGCATTCAACTAATATCAACTTTAACAAATGCTTGAGTTACTTACAGAAAGTTTTTCCATCCAACTCCCCAAGCTGCACTATAATCATTGTGTGCAAGCAGCATTATGTCAGGAATATTACAGTCATAGAAACCCTTCCTTCAGCCTATTGGAATTTTCCTAATTGGATTACATGGAACTACATCACCATGTGTGGGTTGAAAAGTTCCAAGTGTAGTATTAAGTATTTGGTATGTATCAGAGTTAGTTCCCATTGGTCTTGTGCAGGAGGTTTCCATGAGCAGTTTAGTTAAACAGGGACACAGACACCGACAGATGTTGTGACCTGTCACATCAGAAACCTCTCTCCTCAGCTAAAATACATTTGAAAGCCAAACTATGAACATAAATTGTACTAGCTGATTGACTCAGACCCTGAAGATAGCTAAGCTTTCTCTTGCCTCTTGTCAATAAAGCATTCTATCTTTGATGTGTATAGCATCTTTTCAGACAGAAGTATCCTGAAGCACTTCAAGAGCTTCAAATATAAAGGAACCATTTCCCTAAACCACTGAAATGGACTGAAGGTTTTGTTCTTCTTTTGCTTCATCTGCCTCTTCATTGGGATAGCTTTGTTTAGTTGTTCCTGAATCTTGAAATGTCACGGGGATGCAAAGTGAAAGTCACAAATTTTGCTGTTTAATACAGAACCAATTTGTGAGATCACTATCAGTGATGGGGAAGTCTCAAATGGCTTGGAGTTTTGACTCAGCTCAGATTAACACCCAAGAGTGGTTTTCTTCTCTCTTTCGTTTAAGGCCTCAAGCAAACAAACTGTGGCCGGAAATGGCATGAGAACAGGCTCTTGCAAGCCAACCCAAACCGTGGAATGGTAGACACACGTGAAATCCAACCTCAGTAGGATGTTTGAACAGCAGACAGACAGGGAAAAGATTCAGGATGCCATTGCAGCATGAGGTAAGCACTTCATCAGGGCCCAATGAGCTATTCTGCACCGCCACTAATTGAAGAAACTGTAAGAACACAAGCCTCCAGGGTTGAAATAAGCACCAACTCAGCTGGACTCCTGGTGTCAAGATCATTCCGCATGAATCTTCATAATAAATATCATTCTGTACTTCTTGGAAGAAGTATATTTGCCACAACAATTAGTGTGATAGTGTTTTTTCACTTGCAAATGTAATCTCTGATGAGATTCTTTTTGGCACATTTTCCTAAATACCAAACATCAAAAAGACTGGAGGATATTGATTTCCAAGTCTGACTCAGGTGCCTTAGGGAGATTGGAAAGTGAATGGGAACCGTAAAAGTTACTGCAGAGATTCTTGATCCAAAGATAGGACTGCAATACAAAACGCATAGAAACGTTGCTTTTCATACAACAGGGTTAGTGTCACATGCTTCCTTGTCTCAAACAGACATGCACTTGATTTTGAACAGCCTCCCCCTCACTTTAAAGTTGGTCTAACCCAAACCTTTCCAGTAGTGCACAAAGTTGTACTCAAAGAAAGTATTACGATTATACAGCCTAGCCTGACACAGTAGTCGAAGAGAGAAGGAAATCTCTTTTCTGTCAGGGTCCCTAGTGTTTTCAGAGATACATCACTGTAGCAGTCAGCCCCAGGATATGTTTAAGAATAGCCTTCTTTAAACAATTACCTATGTTCAAATGCTTTCTATAGACTTCTTACAAAATCTTATAATGCAGCACCTTCCTCTTTATAATGCCACCTTCTGATTGCTCAGAGTAAACATGCTGTTTATGCAGTGTAAGCGAATGAATAAAGCTATTGATGAAATGCTCCATGCACAGCAGTAACGTTGATAATTCTCTTCTTTTGGCTCTTTCTTATTCAAGACTAGATAGACATCATACTCCCTGTTTTGGTCTCACTTTTGGTCCCCTGAAGCCAACTTCTGAGAGAAAACCAGTTTGTATAAATAGCTTTCCTGTAAAATCCTTCCGCCATTTTCCTTACCAAGCAGCAACTAACCCCTTCTGGGGGATGTGACATATTAAAATTAATATTTTTCTCTCTTCTGGTTTCTGGCACGAACCAGAACAAAAGGTGCCAAAATATCCAATTAAAGGGTTTTCTCATGATTTTTTTTTGGGGGGAGGGGGAAGCAGGGGCACTTGTGTTTAAGCTTTGCTTGAAGGTTGGGGATGACTTTCATTTTATCTGAACTTGTCCATCCTTAATTACCACACGCTGCACAGAAACAGCAAACTTACTGATGCTACAGCACCATAATGGTCCATTTTTGCAGTGACCGATAGTGGTAGAAATTAGTGAACCTATGTCTAATGCAGGGCTGGATTAAGACATGGGCTCTAAAAGCCTGACAAGGGCCCCCGCTTTTGGAGTCAAGTGATTACTTCAGAGCCTCAACTTTTATTTTAAAACACAAGCAAGTTTCCAGGCCTCCTGATTGTGTAGAAAAGTGTGAAAAGATGACTGGAATGCAACATATTCAGTGGTGTCTGCTGGACGGTTTGCAGACAGCTTGGGGCAATAGCTCAGAAGGTTGAGTTGCCCCATTTACATCAATAAGGTGTTAAACTACAAGATACACTGTTCTGGGGATGCCCTGCCAACATTGCCACGGCACAGGGCTCCATGAGGGGCAGGTAGAGAATGCAGCAGGCCAAGCCTGCCCACCCACCCAAGCAAATAGACCTCAGCTGCTGGGTAAGTACTGCCTCACTAGAGAGGACTAGCTATTATTCCTGCTACCCCCAAGGAAAAGCTAGCCCCTGCTTTCACTGCTGGAAAGAAGCACTTTGCTGTTGTCTCTGTCTCATTAGGAAGGCGGAGAAGGCCGCAGCCATCATCACTCCAAGCAGAGGGTGGGACAGACTATGTGGGCCCCCACACTGTGGTGTAGCTGGAGCTCTGGATTGCCTTTTTTCAGCCTGGGCCAACACTGAACCTCTTTGCAGGATGAGAGGTTGAGGCCAGTTTGGTGACCTTCTTCTCTTGATCCAAGGCTGCTTTTTTAATCTCAAATCACTCAGACACTAAATGTTGAACTACATTTGTCAGACCTTTGACATATGCTCTTGTTCCCTTGTGCAAGATGGGCCCCCTAATCGCCTCTCACTTGGTGGCTCAGAATCCCCAAGCATCAATCTTACGTGCCAAGTTGGCTACTTAAAAAGAAAAAAAACTTTCATATCTACCTCAATGGTGCAGTTAAGTGGATAAAAGTTCATTCAGCATATTGTCAGAGGAACAGCATATTTTCAGATCCAACAACTTCTTTAAAAAAATAAATAAACCAGCCTATTCTAAAACAGAGCCACATGTATCCGTCATATAACGCTCATTACAGTCACTTTAAAGGAAGAAGGAAAAGGATATAATAGGACAAACAAAAACAGGCAGATCTAACTATACAATAAATACAGAATGTGCCTTATTTAATCTTCTTACAGTAAAATCCACTGAGCAAATTATAATTTGATATGGCTCAACTTAGCCAATAGAAACTCATAAAATGTCTTAACATCATAATACATTGCACAAAAGAATCACTAAGTACCATAAAACATATGGGAATATGAGTCTGCATTCATCTATTACTCTTTGTCAGTGTAGCATATTAAGATGATTTCTATTTAAGTGCAGAGATCCCTGAAGAATACTACAGTCTTAATTAAAATGTCAATAAAATGCAAAAGTGCATAGGGGACCTTCTGATTTTTTGTTAACTCTTTCAGAGAGCAATATCTTAACAGAGTCATTATTTCCCAGCTTTGGAACAATCATGAGTAAGTGTTTGTAAAGTCTTTTTTGATTACTAGCCAACATAACTGTAGGGGAACCTACCTGAAACACAAAAATATAAGCCTAGATCCTGTAACTGTTACTCAAGTTGAACTCCCCATAGCAGTCATTGGGTAGTTTGAATGAGCAGCAGAGAATTGGACTCTAAATTATCTGATGCTATGCAATGAAGTCTGGGGATTAATTTCGTTTACTAATTTCATTTTATTCATTGAAAGAAATGAGCAAGAGCTCTAGCTCTTTTGTATTTTGGTACCTTTGCATCTTGCAAGCTGTCATTTTTGTAGTGATATTTGAGAGGAAGGGAGTTAATTTGTGTCCAAGGCATTGGATTGGGAATCAGGAGGTCTGGTTACAATTCCTGCCAGAGACGACTTCTCATGTAGGGCACATCTCTGTGTCTTAGCTGGACAGCCGTTAAATGGGGATAATAATTAGAGGTAGTCAAATGAGTAAATTTTTTGAAAAATTTGCATGAAAATTCTTTTAACAAAAAAGTTACAATTTAAAAAAAAAAGTTGAAGAAAAGTCTTTTAGATGGGAGAAACATTCTCCCTCACTGTCCCCCTTTTGAAAATGCACTTCTCCCTCCCATTCCTTTTACCCATTTCTTCCCTCCCTCACCTCCTTTTGCAGTGAAAAATTATGATTAAAGAGAGAGAAAGCATTTTCTCCAGCACTAAACAAATAAAAAAATCATGGCTTTTTAAAAAAACCAAAAAGATTATAACCCAAGTTTTTCATTTAAAAAAGAAGTTTCTCCTGGAAATGTTTAACTAACTAACTAATATTTCCTTTCTCCAGCCTTCCTATTTAAATTGTAAGCTCTTCAGGGCAGGGAACATCTCTTACTATGCATTTGTATAGCTCCTAGCATAATGGGCCTTAATCTTGGTGTGGCTATAGGTACAACAGTAGTATATAATAAAATACTAATAAGAAATTTCGTAAATACCTTAGTTGTGAAGCTGGAAAATCCAGTCAAAACCCAGTTTGAATTTTTTCCAATATTACAAACCAGACGACTTTGAAAAGTCAAATTGTTTTTCCATTTTTGTGCATCTCTGCAGTCTGGTTCTGGCCTCAATGGAAGTGCCAAATGTCATGAGAAAGGCCAATCTCTAAGCCTGTCTGGAAGCAGGAAGCATCAAAATTGTTACTTAAAATTCTGTACCAGCCCAGAATTGCATATTCAAGAGGCTTGGATAAACCTTTTGAAAATTATCCAGACTTAGGGGTGCTTATTAAACCCAAACAGAATCTGTAGGGATGTGAATGAAACTCATCCATATTGCCTGCCTTCTGAGTACTTTCTGGAGAATTCACTCAAATAGACACATCTTGCACATTGTTACTCTCTTGTGCTCTGTAACATATGACCAAAGTGTCTTAGCTACTGGTCCAGACCCCTGTGTAAAGTTGTCTAATGCATGGAGAGAAAGCCTGAGCAGGTCAAAAGATTAGGGGCTCATAATCAAATGATCTGTATTCCCAGCTCTACTGCGGTCTTGCAGTCTAACATTTAAAAGCATTTATCCTTTATGCCTCAGTTTCCCTGTGAAAGGGGGAGGAAAATGACTTCTTTCATAAGGGAACATTGAGGCTTGAATTGCTGCTGTTAATAAAGTACTTGATGGTCATCAGCTGAAGGGAATACTGAAGTACAGAGTTTGCTTGCTCTAAAGTACACTTCCAACTGTACAGGCAACACATTGAAAGCTAGTTTGGAGGAGATATGCTACCACAACACTTTGCCATGCACGTAATTCAGAATTACTTGACCACAGCCACAAACTCCCAACCCCATTGAAAGAGGAGAGAGAATTATTATGTGTCCCTCTGCTGTCCTCTTTTTCATTCTACCTACTTAATCCCATTCACAATCCACTTTCTGTTAAGCAACAAGCAGTTGGCATGTTTTGCAGATGTAGCAACAACAGCAGAAATATGATAGAGCTGTACAGATTTGTCTTACCAGAGTTTCAGCTGTATTTTGCTAGCTAACAGCCAAATTTTGGGGGTTATGACTTGTAGTTTGAGAGAAAGAGATTGAGCAGGGGGAAAGTGGACCTACGTATACATTTTATATGCTGGTCTATTTTTATACTTTGTTTAGGACTTACTCATTGTAGTCTGATTCCTGTCACAGACCAGGTTGTGGGCAGGCAGGCCTAGTGGCTGAAGCCACAGCCATCAGAAACCAAGCAGCACTGGAATAGTATAAGAAGAACGCAAACACAGGAGCAACTGCAGGTATAAGCACTAAGCAATCATTGGCCAAGTCCTATTGCTGGGTTTAAGAGCAGACATGGCAATGCCCCTCAGTCAATCAGGTGATCTGACCAATTAGAGGTTTCAGCTGCAGTTGCCTAGTTGATCCCAGACCCAACTGGAGACCGTCATTCCTAGTAGTTTCCAATATATTTGGAGCCTCATTTTAAAACTGACAAATGGTTGAAGTGAAATCCTTAGAGAATAAAACTTGAAGTTTTGCCTTTTAACATATTTTGCATGCTGATCCCATTGACTTCAGTGGGCTTTGGATCAGGCCCTTTCAGGATACAAAGTGCAGCATAAGCAATCTGATTTTTAGCAACTTTAAACAACAGAGCAAGGGGATAATATGCAATGCTACCTGTTCAAATGTACTGAAGCAGCAGGCATCAGAGCCAGGGGCAAAAGAGATATGGGGTCCAATCCTGCAACATACTAAGTACTTCCTATGAAGTGCTGAACACCCTCAACTCCTAATGGATTCAGTGGGAGCTGAAGATGTCTAGTGAAACATATATATTGAAATTGTTTCACTTGTATGTAAAAATGAGGACATGCATTAAAAGCAATCTTTGTCACAGTATCTGGTGCACTTCAAAATACCAGGGCAGCTGCTGATTTTGTAAATGGGAGTCTATTGAAATAAACAGTTACATTTAAATTCCATTGTGTTATATATTTTTAAAGGAGATTGTAAATATTATTGAATTTGCCATATACTCAAATCCTCATCAAATGCACTGGCTGGGGGGGAGAGGCAAGGGGAAAGTGTAGTTTTACAATTCATTTTATAAAACATTGACACATACAAGGAGAAATCATTTTTATGTTGAGAAGAAACACTCCTTCAACAGATACAGACATCTCCTGCATCCTCATGATTGCTAAAGTGGTCCAACTGCTCAACTCTTAGGGTGTGCTTGGGTTATTTGTTCTCTGCTTCCTGAAAGATACTGTTCTCCAATATTTTTAAGCCAGATTAAGCAGTACAAAGAACATTATTAATACTGTATTTTGAACACATTTCTAGTGTGAGATAAAGATCCTCTACATGTCTTTAAAGGAAGCAAAAGCAGATTTTTAGAAGTTGAAAAAAATGGCTTTATAATGAATTTAGTAGCCTGGTGTGATGCATTGTGTGTGCATTGACAGGGAGGAAAAAACAAAACAAAAACAAAAACAGAAGAATGAGGTGAAAAAAAAGGAGTAAAGGGATATTGCATTATCACAAGCAAGACAAAAATAAGTATGAGTTTGATCCCATCTCTATAGTTTTCATATGGTACTGAAAAATCCAAAAGTCATTGTATATTTGTAAGGCAAAAGCCAGATGTTGATTTCCCTATCATCTAATGTTTGCACAGACTGAACCAAGCAAGCAAAAATAAAATATATTCCGGTAGCCTTCACTAGCCTCTAGTGAATAAAGTTTTATATATGCCAGCTCATAACTAGTCAGACCTGATGCAGTTTTATAAAGTCTGATTATGCTCCCCTTACTCACATTAAGTAAGTGGAGTAATAACTTATTCCACAAAAAATCCCACTGATTTCAGTAGGGCTGACCATTCATCGAGTAAGATACTGCTCAGCAAAGGTGGCAGATACTAGGCCTGTAATGAGGTCTGTACACATCAGAGCTGTTCCTGTGACCCTTACTCATTTGAGTAAGCCTTACCCATGTGAGTAGTCCCATGAAAGTCATTAGAGAATAGTAAACATTGTCATGCAACTATTCCCAATGTGTAAAAGTTTGCAGAGTGGGGTGATAAGATTCCAAGTTATTCAGCACCATTCACTCTTTACCTTAAAACCTTACTTATACTTCAAAAACAAGTACATTTCCAAGGTACTATTCCAGTTTCTAAAATGGAACAGAGCTCACGAATCAATATCCTTTTGTTCCATTTTCTCCTCTTTTTCCTCCTGGTAACTTGACAGTCTACAAGATACACTCAAATACTGGTGTCGCTATTAAGGACCTGACCTTCCACTTCCTTGTGCTGTGTATAGTTATTTACACCTAGGCAAAGTGTAATACTCTCCCACACTGATTTAGTAGCAGTTTCCACTCACTTTGTCCAGGTGCAAGGGAGAGCAGAATCAGGTTAGAAGTCTTAATCTTTGATTTCCACTGAATGCTAAAACTGAATTGTTTAAATGGCATCATTTTTATTGATGACAACAGTTATTATTCTGAAGACATTTTTTTTGGTTCCCTAATTAAGCAGGTCAGTTAATGACATAAGCATATACTCCTTGATAGAACCAATTAAGAAAATAGCATCCATGACTTGTGCACATCAACATCTAATTCTCTAAAGACAACACCAAATTATTCTATTCCAAGTTATATTAGTAATAGAGAGAAACCAAAGCCTGAAGATTTGTAATTCCAATACAGTGGAGGTAATTATTGCCAAGGGTTGTGGTGGATTCTCCTTCAACAGCAGTTTTTAAATCAAGATTGAATGGGTTTTTTCCCAAAAAGATCTGCTACAGTTCAAACAGAAATTAATTTAGGGAAATCCTATGGCCTAAATCAGCCCAGATGATCCCAATAGTCTCTTTGGACTTGATAATCTATGAATCTGATTGGATGCTTTCTTTTTATGCATCTAAAATATAGACAGGTAGGACATATTTCCTCATTTCTGGCACCCTATAGAAGGGTGAGCATCATTTCCCTTTTGTTGGAGTGTGGAGTTAGTTGTTCCATGCAGTAAGTCTTCAGCAAAGTGGATGCCAAGACCTATGGTTCTTCAAAGAGTTTTTAGGGCAGGAGGACTATACCCAACCAAACATGCATGATCATGTGAGGACATGTCAGCTGGAGGTTAGAGAAAGAATTTAAGAGTCACGACTCCTGGATTCTATTCCAAAGTCTGCCAGTGATCCAGTGTGGGACTTAGAGCAATTCATTTGAACCTCTCCTTACATACCTCCCACCAGGGTTCAGTGGTTCAAAGGTTTGGAAACCCTAGGATTGAAGGGTATGCATGAGTCTGAAGCATTATTCTTGTCACACTAGGGTTAGCCTCAATATGCAGTCCCAGCAGAACACCAGGCTATTGTAGGAGCCTTGCATCTATGAACAACCCTCAACATTCCATCTCCCATGGCTGATTAATGGAGATTTGGCCCATCATAGGAGCATGACACTTGTACAGGGGTATCATCAAGAGGCACGTCTAATTGGGAAATAATGAAGCAAAACTTAGTCTTTAAACCTGCTATTTCCATGCCAGACCCCTTCTTAGAGGGATGATGCTACAGTTGTAATGATAGTGGGTAATACATCAAGAACATCAAGAATAACAGGTTTTCAGATATCTTATTCATGAGTGGCATTTAAGCTGAATAAGTGATATACTCTATCTTTCATTGAACCAACATCCATAAGTAAATATAATTGTTTCTAGGAATTCAGGGATTCAATTTTCAGTGGAATGAGTCTATAAATTAATTTATTGTTGTGTCCTTATCAGGTTCAACATTTAACATCTTTCTAATTTAGCTGTCATTTTAATTTTAATTTTTGTCTTTAGTTCAAATCTTTTCATTTTTTTCCTTTTATGCTGGAAAAATTCTCCTTCTCGCCTATGACTGAGTTTGAGCTAGCTTTGTTAGAGCCTTCTTATGATATACAGCATATGTTTTTGTTCTTCCTATCTAAGTTTCCAGGTTTTGATCAATAGTGGAGAATTTTTTTTTATCCAAGAACTAAGCAAATTTATTCCACAAATTATACATTAATTTTACCATTAGAACATAATATGAACAGATAATCCACAAAAATGCTTCAGATTTTTATAAAGTGAATTTAATTATAACTAGTAACGTGTGTCTGAGAATTATAATTATGAAAAGTCATGTTCTGTAAGTCTGAAATGACAGATTATATTTCAAAGCCTTATTGCAGAGGAATTAGAGTACCGATTTATTAGTTGTAAATGTCTGATTATTGCAGCTTTGCTAAAAAAAAACATGATCACAGCATATTCTAGCTGGATTTAACATGTTTAATCCTTCTGACAAGAATCATATTTTGTACAGAAAGCAGGCACTGTGTTAATTTGTTTATGAGACAGATTTAGACAACTAATCTTTGTCTTACGATCCCTGAACAGTAATAATTTAAAAACACTTTACATACTTGTATTTTTCCAGCTGCAGACTACAAAGTGATTAAGAAATTTACATTAATGTATAAACACCATGATTATCATTTGGTATTTGGATTGTTTCATTTTATTTGTAGTTTCTGTATTACATAGGGATAACCTGTACACACAAAGCCTGCTTCAACAATGCTAAATATGGGTTCAGTCATGATAGAGTAAGGCAGGGAAAGCATCCATGATTTTGCTCTTTATCAGTCTTCTTCCTCATGCCCAAGTAGCTAACTTCCCAACCAGTCCAGAAGTGATGAGCAAGCCTAATGAGATGGAGTTGGCTGAAAGCAAGGCTTCTGTGTTCGACATAGCTAAGCAGAATAGGGTTTGGTCTGGGATGGGTTCCTCTATAACCAGCATTGTTTCACTTTCTAATGATGCCCTCTATGGAAAGGAGATGCCGTTATTCTATAATAATTCATTTCTGCATCCATCAGCTAGTAACACTTTAAATGAGGATGATCACTGGTCCAAAATGATATACTGCTCAAAGTATTCCATGTATATGTCAGATGTATCCTGACTGTATGGCCCAAAGATACCAGGCCCAATTCTGATCTTAAGCACTGGCGTAAAAGTCAGAACTCATTTGATCTGAATAGGGAGAAGTGAAATCAGGATCATCTATAACATGAACTGTATGTCAGGCTGCCCATTATCAGGGTTTGGACTATAAATTAGAATTCATCTTGACAGGCATATTCCAGATTTTCTTTGCTAAGAAAATTTCATAGCACTCTGGAAACCTTCCGGTGGGCATTTCCTGGGCATTAGCAATAGCCCCCCATGATCTTTCAAAGAACAGAAAAATATATACATTGAAGTAGCTCTTTTGAGTTATGGCTCTGATCCTCCATATTTGATATATTATAAAATATAGCATATTTTGTGGCAATATTTGTGAATGAGTGTTTATTCAGTAGATTGATGGCTCCTGGGTTTCATACTAAGGATTTAGTAATTAGGGATATGGTAAAATTCTCCACAGTATCTACGTAATTGAGATGAAAACAGTCAACTCCCGCTTCTCCCCAAACCTTTACACGAAACCTGAACCTTGTTTAAAAATATTTTTAACTTATCAGGCTGGTTAGTTGGCCCTGCAACCTCTGCCTGGAATTCCACGATCCTGGCCTTGAAGCTTTGTTTGATAATGACTTTCGTTACCAAAGGTTCACACAGGCTCCTAGTTACATGTGCAAAAAGACTGATTAAAACCACAACAATGGCATAACTATTAGGAGCTATCCTCTACCCCAGAACTCAGCAGGAGAGATCTGTGGAGATAGGTGAAGAAATTTTCTTCCAAGCTGTAGACCAGTTCCACAACTACCGCTCCAACTTCTAGGCCATCGGAGCCCGGGAGACACCCTCCTCACTGTCATCTGGGGTGGTGAGGAAGGAAACAAATGGTGAATCTGTGCTGCTATGGATTTACCATCTCTTCCCTCCACTGTAGCCAGCCTCCAAATCCCCACTTCTCAGCCATGGGCAGGAAGCCCATGACACTCCTACCAATTCTCTGAATCCATCATCTGCTATGAGGAAGGGAGGCAGTTGTCCTCCTAGACCTTAGTTCTTCTCTGCCAGACTTTTAATATGCTCTATTTATGTCTTTATGTTTTGCCACGTCCAGACTTTTTAGGAGATAATACAATCACATCTAACATTCTATATGCTGACACAGCTTCTCCCCCTTCCCCAAATTTTTATTGTAAGTGATATCCTGGCTCTGAATCCTGCCTTTATTAATCAGGGAAACCCAGTTGTTTCTGCCGAAGAAGATTTCTGAACTCAGAGAAGGAGGCACCCATAGAAGGAGGCTCATGATTTGCTCTATGTGGTCAGAGAAGAAGGGAATATAACTAGTGTAGTAATGGAAAGAGGGCCTTTGTTCATATAGTTTTATGTTGTCAGCAGAACTCAAAGGTTCAGTTGCCTATCAATATTTCATATACTGAACAGATACATTTAATGTAACAGTCTCTTAAAGAAATGTAGTAAATACCCTGAACTTTAAATTTTCACTTTATTTTAAGTACAATCTGGCAGTGCTTGGCAATTGTTAATTTTGTTCATTTATCATATGTGTTGCAAATTGTACTGTCAATTTAGTAAGCTGATTGAAGTATACAAGCAATCCAACAGGATTTCCTTAATAATATTACAATATTTCATCAATCAGATGTTTCCACTACAAACTCAGATGCTTCCAAACAACAAAAAGTATTAATGTTCCTGGAAGTTTTCTCCATAATTTAGGCTGTAGCTAATAGAAGTTAATCTATCAAAGTGCCAGTCTGGGTTTTTGTGCTATGATGGCTATTTCAAGCATGTAATAAAAAATGCAGTCGTCCACAGGGCATTGGATCTGGCAAAAAGTGCAGATAACCTCCTGTGCATGTGTTAAATACTATTGCTCCAAAAGTGGTTGGAATTGGCTGTTTGAGTTAGAACATTTTATCAGAGCTGCATATTGGCTTCATCATCCACAACAAGCCAACACTGAGGATTAAATTTGTTTTCTGTGGGCCAGTTTGCCACCTACTTTGCCACCTGGTGAGTAATAACTTACCACGTGAATAGTCCCATTGACCTTGGGGAGACTGCTCATGGAGTAAAGTACTACTCGACAGGAGGAGGGCTGGCAGAATTTGGTCCTTACTGTGAAATGCTCAGGAAGATAAAATATTTACTTTTTAGATCCTTACGCTAAACTGCTGTCTCTGAAAAGTTGAGAAAATCAATTATTCTGAAAGAAACATTTATTTGCATTTCTGTATTGGGCTTGCTATATCCATATAGTGGCAACCATTTGGCCAAACTCAGTTTTGGACCTGAATCACCTCTCTTACTCACATAAATCAGGATTAAGCCAACTGATGTCACTTAGGAGGAGAAAATAAAGGGCCTGGTTCAGTGTAACTGGTGCAAGTCAGAGAATTAGGCCCATTGTTGTTTTTTTTAATAATAAAGAGTTTCTCTTGTTTCTCTAACATACTGTGAAAGCAAAGAAGTATTTAGATCTGTTGGGAGTTGCCTACCCCTTCATTGCTAATACAGCTCAGGTGTCAACTGTTTGTTCATTGGCAAAAGTTGATGTTACTCAGAAACTGTCTGGCTACTGACTGACCTCATGAAGTCTCTATTCTAGCAGGTGAATTGACAGTGATGAAATTTTTCTGCCATATTAAGGAAAACAAAGGTACTGAACATGTTGTTCGATACTTTGAAGCATGCTGCCAGAAGGCAGCCATATTTTACTCCTATACTTTTGTGGGATTCAAGAGATGCTAATATTTCAAGAACAATGGCCACATTTCTTCTCCATAGGCCCAACTCTCATCAGCATTTAAGAGAGTTTCTCATATACATCAGGTGCAGAATCTGTCCTAGTCGTTTTGCAAATAATGATTTTGTTTTTTTACCGCTTAATGGTAATAGTGAGGAAGTTGTAAGAGCTTATAAGTCTTGAAGATAGCTAATGATTTTGAAGACAAAAAGAACATTGTTTATTGTGATGTGCAAGTGGCAATAATTATACATGAGGAGTATATTCTATCTCAAAGTTATTTGGAGAAAAGAACAGGACAAATATCTGTAGTAATTTGTTCAATAAATTAAATTTGCTCACTATCTTATTTCCCATCTGAGAGTTTAAATTTATGGCTAGTGGGACAAATTCATCGTTGGAATAATTTTACTGGCTGTGAGGGAAGAATTTGGCCAACATTATTTTAGGGTAGACTCTAAGAATCCTAAGCCTGTTTGCTTTGTGTCCCATTGGCTCATTTGTATGTTTTTATATTCATTCAAGTGTGTACTTCATAGAATCATAGGACTGGAAGGGACCTTTTCCAATGCAGCAGTTGTTACTCTGAGGTGTGGAGCTTTTTGCCTTGCCAGCCCTTAATATCTTTAGAATAATCAATGACTGCCATCAAAGTGAACGTGACAGGACACTGAGATCACGTGACCTTGTTTGCTCTCGGGTTGGGAGACTTTGTCAGGATGAGCCAAACAAGCTGAAGATCATCCATATTCTTTCAGGTTTTTTTTTTTTTTTTTGTGGTTGACTCTCTCATGTTTCTCATTCTGCCAAGACTAAACTCTAGATCTGGGAGAATAATTGGCAGATTCTGGATCCTTTTGTGTCCCTTTGTTATTCTCCCCCACCCCAACATTCAACCAACCAGTTTGTACAAAAGTTTGTGGAGGCAGTTACTGCTTACTTCACGCACAATTGTGAACAAATACGCTAATTCACAACAATATTCTTCTCCTGTTTCCTTCAGTTTGGAAGAGAAACAATACTACAGGCCAGATCCTCAAATTGTGTAAGTTGTCATATCTCAGATGAAGTCAGTGGAGTTATGGCACATTACACTAGCTGAGAATCTAGACCCAAGCTGGCTAATCACATCATTAATAGCAGCATGCAGCTCACAGATAGTCCAGATATATGGACAGATAATTCGTTGCATGAATTATGAATCAAACAAATATGGGAAAATTGTGTTCAGTTCACTGATAGCTAATGAAAAAATGTTAAGAGCTGCTAAGCTAGCTCTCTGAAATGTCATACTGTACTAGGCCTAATTTCTGTTGGGCACAGTGCGGGGTGGGAAGAGAAGGGTCAGAGCAACTGGAAAGGAGAATGCAGCTTCTGATCCTAAGCCCAATATTATTGTGGCCACTGGCACTGTATAGTTTAGAGCAGCCTTCTAAGCTATGCTAGAAGTGGCCATCAAGGATCCATTAGGGACCTGAGGATTGCTGGAGTGCAGCAGTGCTCCAGTGTGATCGCTCTAGGCCATCATGGAAAGAGGGGATAGTGAAGAAATAAGTTTGCATGGGTCTGGGAGCATCACCAGATGCTTTTTGATTCCTTTGGACCACCAGATTGGACAAAGGAACTGGCATGAACATGAGAACCTGGTCCCTTCCCACCTCCACCCAGGACACTCAAGTTGTTTAATAACCTAAGTTCTTATAAAAGCTGATACATAAGTGGCCATCTTACAGCAGCACAACAGAATGCCCCACCAACTTCTTTAAGCAAAGAAATACTGTCAATATAACCCAAAGCATGTGAGAATGTACATAGTTGTACATTTCGGTTCAGGAGTGATGTTGATTAGCTGGTACTTAATAAATTCTCCAAAAGCAGACCCACAATCCTAACACTAAAATTAAAACAAAATTTAAATGAGAAAAATTGTAAAACAGTTTCCCTGAAATTAATCTTAAATGAAGTTGCCTGCTCAGCCTCTCGCCTGCTGCAGATAATCAATCTCGACATGGCTGCATGAGAAACAGAGGCTATTGAAAGGAAAGTGAAATTAAAAAGAGAATTTGGGGCAGCAACATGAAAAAAAGAGATCTAATTATCAGCATTTTATTAGGAACAATTAACTAATATTCAATTAGTTTCCCTCCCTGAAGCAAAGTGACAGTTAGGAAAACAAAGCCCTGACAAGGTGTTCATTGTCTCATAACTGGGAGGTAAGGGAAATCATTTATTGGTGTTTTACCCCTGGTCAGAGCCTTGGGGCAACCCACACAGCACGAGGTGATAGGATTGGCTGGTTGCCAACATTAACTGTACTTATTACACTCATCCCATGCAGAACACATTCATCTCCTGCCATCCCATTTATTCTGAGATTCATTTGTCATGTCCCCAATCAACAAAATGAATAGAAACTTTCCAGCATGATGGATTGTGGTTCTAATTAGTACTAAAGAAAAGACCTGCACCCAAGTAGAACTGTTATTTTTTCCTTCTAATAAAATAGTGTGCCCAGCCAACTTCGTGACTAATGTCCTTTTGAGGTGGTTGTCTATTGTAGGTCAGTCGATCACAAAGCAACAGTAGTCCCTTCCACAGTGAATTTTTCTCTCCACCCCCAGAGACAAAACACTGGTGAGAAATTATTGTACAGAAAGAAAATCCAGACACATGTATGGTAGATGTTTAGAATACCCAACTTACGACAATATTTGTGTGTCTAAGAATTTGCTTGAACAAAATATAGACGAGTAGACTCTACAGAAATACATCCATTTTATCAACTTAACCAGACAAAGGAAAAAAAGCTATAACTTGCCTGATACCTATACAAAGCAGGCATAGAAGAAAATCATAATATTTTTCTTAGTTTGCCCATGAGTTAAAGTTGTTACACTAGTTTAAAAATAAATGGATACTAATATGCAGAATACTTATCTCACAGCCAAGCGTCAGGGATTTTTTCCCCCTGTTTTGACACCTTTCATTCATTAGGACTACACACATCAAAAGTACACATAAACTTTGATAGAATGGCTAAGAGCTTGTTAAGATGTAGGAAACAAAGGTGAGACCACAGAGGAGACATAATATTTTATATCTGAATTTACTGTGATGTTAAAGATACTGCTATTAATATAATAATAAAAATGCAAATTTCTTTCCCTACCTCTTGTCACTGATTTTTAGTCTACTTGTAATGCTTTCTTGATCTAACAGAATGTTTGGCACCATAAATCATTGGGATTCACTGGAACTCAGTGAGGGCAAGATTGAGAAATAACAATTATATCAGAAATACTTTCTCAATTTGGGGATGACTTCATAGCTTGTGATAAAATGAAAAGGAAGGTAAAGCCACAAGTGGTTGTTCTTACTAATCAGACGACTTCCACCACTAGAACACCCAAACACACAAGTTTGAATTTATATTATTATTCAATATTTATTTAAGCATATTTAATCAGTATGAAGTTCCCCTCTCTAACAAATGCTTTGCAGTAATAATTAAGCTTACACACCTTTCCAAAGCATTTTGCATTATATGAATTATTTGCTATTTAGCAAGTCAGTTATGAGATCAGTCTAGAAACACTTCCAGCGCTATAGGCAGGGGTGGCTCTAGTTTATTTGCCGCCCCAAGCACAGCAGGCAGGCTGCCTTCGGTGGCTTGCCTGCGGGACGTTCCTGGTCCTGCGGATTCGGCAGCATGCCTGCGGGAGGTCCGCCGGTCCCGTGGCTTTGGCATACCCGCCGCTGAATCTGCGGGACTGGCGGACCTCCCACAGGCAAGCCGCTGAAGACAGCCTGACTGCCGCTCTCGCAGGGACCAGCAGGCCACCCCCCGTGGCTTGCCGCCCCAGGAACGCACTTGGAGTGTTGGTGCCTGGAGCCGTCGCTGATTATAGGTGTTACTGGGTTAGACACAGAAGGCAGCAGGTGAGAAGACTGGTCTAAAGCAGTGTTCAGCAGACAGTGATGAAATGGGAAATATCTAGTCATTTAAAGTATTCTAATCTTGCTGAAGACTCCCAGAGGAAGTGGAAGGAAACGCAAAAGAAAGTGTACATAGACTTCCTAATCCTTACCACTGGACTGCATGCAGACATTAACTGACAACAATCTGTTGAGCACATGATACTTTCTCAATACTGTTGAGAAAGATCTCGTAAGTAGAGCTGGTAAAAAAAAATGCAGTCAAAACATCTGACAGAAAGTGACTTTTTAGACTCAATGGAAACATTTGTGGAAAATGTCTGAACATTTTTGATGAAAACAAAGAAAAACAATTGTCTTTTTTTGCAGGGAGAAAAATAATGTTCTGAAAGCCTTCACTGTTAGAGTAAAATGTTTCATTTTATACTGAGATTACACCTACAGTTGCCTCAGTAAAGTGAAATAAAATCCCAATCCAGAAAAATTCATCACAACTTGTGCATCTGAAGGAGTCCGTCTTTTTTGGCTAAGTTCATCACTGAAGTGTTTTGAAATACATGCAGACCTGGCAGTAGGCCTGATCTGTCACTGCATTGCCCAGCCATTTTATACCTATGCAAATGAGTACAAAATGGTACCGTATCAGAACACTTATTAAAGTGTCTGATCTGGTATATCAGCTCTCATCTTGTACATGCTACACAAGGTGCAAGCCAGTGGAAAATCATTCCATTCATCAATGTGAAATAATTTACAAGCCTTATGGTATTTCACCATCTCTGATAATTGGTCAGTCTTTAAAAAGCCTAGATTTGATGAGCAACAGGCCTGCTTAACATTTGGTTGATGATAGAGAAATTGCTTTACTGAAGAGTCTTTGTTATTTTACATGGAAGTAGCCATATAGGCTGCAGTCCTTCATGAAAAAGAGCTAGTGCAATGCAACATAATTTCAAGTCCCAGTTCAAATAAAGCATGCATCCACAAATGCAGCTAGAAAAGTCATCTCTCATAATGCTAATATGTGAAAAGTATTACATTTTTATAACGTGATGATGATCACTATACCTTGGGGATTAAAAGCCAGTTGTTGCCTGCTGCATATTTACTCAAGAAGTAATTGACACAAAACTTTGATCAAGAACAAATAATCCTAAAATGAATAGTAGAGGGTGAATGGGAGGGGAGAATGTATTTTTAAAAAAAAATGAGAGAGAGACATCGCAGTAACAAGGAGGATACTAAGGAAGCAGTTGTGTCTAACCATCAGTGCTTGAAACCTAGCTTTGGCTAAAAATATCAGCATTTGAAAATCCCTGTTGGAGCATAACACTGATTTTTGTTTAGCCTAAAATTTCCTTTGGGTTGCTAACCTTTCTATGCAAAAGGCTCCTATTGGATCCCAAATAGATCCAGGCAGGGACCATTTGTTGCTGGGAACACAGTGAGATCAGAAAGAAGAGGTAAAGGACAAATAGTAAGTGATGTAAGAAGAAAACAAAAAGGGAATAGAGTGCTTATCTCACTCCATCTACCTACAACAGGGCAAAAGAACTCTCAACTCATGTTTTCAGTATGAGAATGAAGGCCACTGTGCTTTATCCAGCTAAACTCAGGGTCACATATGAAGAAGCTTTCCTGCTTTAGGACCCAGATTATACTTTCCAGATGCTTGACAGGGTTAAGCAGAGAATGCCCAATTGCTTCTGGGACCCGAGGGACACAGATCTAACAACCTCTGCTTCTTAGACTCCAATACGCTGGTCCATACTTTTGATCAGTAACTAATAACTGTGCTTTCTCTTCTTACACAGTACAGCTTTTTCTGATCAGCCACTATAAATTTTCAATGCCACCTGAAAATTACTTTTTTGGGGAACATTATGGACTTGATCACTGCATGACCTTCCTTTTCTTGGAAGGAATTAATGTTTATTTCTTATTCCACCCAAAGGGCAGACAAACGGCTCCAGACCAGTTGTTCTCAATTTATTTACCATCATGGACTGCATATGCAGCTCTCTGTGTTATGCGGGCCACATTCACACAATATATATACACACTACCTGCATGGCCCTGAGGATGCCACATCTGTGACAGCTGTGTGCTATTAGGCCGCAAGCGGCCCACGGGTGGAGAATCACTGGTCTAGACAAACCCTATTTGATTTACACTTTCAAAACTAGCTGGCTTTTAGTGTATTTGTCTTTCAATATTCCTATAAGAATTTCGATAAACACATGTAATCAAATATAGAGAACCTTCACCATCACTGTAGGAGTTTTTATGCAATTAGCACTTGTGAAACAGTTCATGTAAAGTTGTCGTTTGGTCTATGAGCCAATCACAGCTTTAGCTGCCTATACTCCTCCTTTTTCCTGTCATTTGATGTCACAAAAATACAGATTTATATACATTGACTCCAGCGTATGAATCTTTATCTTGAGCAACCTATGAATAAAGTCACTTATTGTTCTTTTAAATCAATGAGTTTGTGCCACCATCAGGAATCATTTTACATGCTGGAAGTATTTTGGCTTTATTGACCTTCAAGGTATTCAGCAAGGCTGGCACATCTGTGTGTGAGAAAAGAAAAGAACAGTTACTACTAGGCTGCATGGGAAGTGACCAGGGCAATGGGTCTGATCTAAAGCCCATTGAAGTCAAAGGGATGATTTCAATAAGCTTTGGCTTATACCCCTATTCTCTTCTATTTCCACAATGCCTTCCATCCAGATGGATGCCACTTAACATTGCTAACAGCTGTGTTAATATCATCTACCTCTTTAGCTAGCTGCTGTATCACTTTAGCCGTCACCAGGGTGCCACCGTTAGGCTCAACAACATTTACCAGTTGTTTAACTGTGGACAGAGCATGAAGAATATCATATCTAGATAAACGATAGAACATCTTTACAGCCTGTCCAGGCTGAATATTCTGAAGTTGGTGCTACTTCCATATCTGGACATGATACCAATGGACCCAGGGGGCTAAGTGACATTCCAGCTTTTCAGCCCAAGATAAGAAAGTTAAATCTACATACAGCCTTTCTGTCCTCAGTCGAGATTAGTTGTCTTTGGAAGTAATGTAAAAGCTGCTGATGGCACGGGAGCCTTGATGAGGACTGTACTATCTCTAGCAAATTTCCCAAGATGCACCTCACAGTATATTCTGAGAATACCAATGGCGCATAACTTAAAAGAGCACTGTGAATTGTCATTTGAATTGCATGAGAATATGAGATACTCTTGGCATAAGAACCAAACAGGGTCCTTGGAGTGTAAGATTAGCACAGTGTGTGTAAGACAAAAATTAGTAATTTCTAGTTGGGTTGGTTTTTAAATAAGAAAAAGGGGTTTTGGTTTTTTTTTCCTTCTAATTTCTGACCTTTGATTTCAAAGAAGAACAATCAATCTGCATACTCTCTTTTTGCTATAATTGATCAGAGTTTGCAATAAACACATCGTAGTTAAACATAATATCCTCAGGCCAGAAAAACAAAATCTTGAAGAGCAGTTTCCAAAGCAGATCGCCCTGCTTCCACAGAGATGGATAATTTAATCTTTGTCATTGGCCTGTCTTTGTCAAAGAGCACAATGGATAGTCTATTCAGAATTGATGACAATATAGAAATTAATATTAGTAAAAGGTGTCCATTTAGTGTCTCACCTTATGTGCTAAAGGTGACATCCATGATGGATGCTTCCCCAGACAATGGATTTATCTTAAAAATGGGGTAATTACACAGTGGATGCATGGGTGACATAATGACATTGTGGTTTTATATTAATAAAAGAAAACTATTCCTTCTAAAGATGGAAAAAGTATGTCTGTCTCAGTGATGAATTGGATTTGCGGGGTCATTTTGTTACTGTAATAAACACAATTTAATTATTTAATTACTAAAGGTTAGACTACGTTGTTTAAGTGATTCAAGATTAAATTAGAGATGGCCTAACCACGTTAGGAAAATGTATTGTACTGATACCCTCACCTCTCCCACCTTTGTTCGGAAGCTTTGTAAATAAATGGTATCAAATAATAAAAATGTGAGGTCTTATGAATAGGGAATCAGGAGACTTGGGTTCTAAGGCCAAGTATGCCAGTAGCCTGCTGCGTGACCTTGCACAAATCACTTCCTCTCCATGCTTGTGTTTCCCTGCCCTTCGTCTGTCCTATTTAGATTATGAACAAGGAATCTCTGTTACTATTTCTCTGTACAGCATCTGGCACACTGGGACACTAGTCTTGGGTATGGTTTCTAGGTTCTACTGTAATATAAATAAAATGCTCTTTTCACCTTGACGTCAAACACAAGAATTGGATACCTGGCTGTTGAAATGAAAACCTGAGGCATGCCAGGACAGCCGTAGGGCATTTGGATAGCACAGGGCATAGCATATGTATGCCGAAATGTAAGGATATCACCTTGACATTTTTCTCTTGGATGGCCTTTCCTATATATCTACGCTGAAAAAGGTGCCCCAGCAGCATGGTCTCTAAATATTGCAAAAGTTTTAAGGCCAACTCCTCAGATGATATAAAGTGGTATAGTACCACTGAAATCAGTGGAGATATATTCATCTATAGCAACTGACATTGTGAGCCTAGATCCTGAAAGAAATTAATGGGAGTTATGTGCCTAAATATCTTTTGAAGATCTCGGTCCTACCGCATAGCATTTATATACAGGTATCTTCATCTTCTATCTACCCTGCTGAGACTGGTTTTTGTAAGATGTTGTATTCTAAGGCCTGGTCTACACTGGGGGAGAGGCTATGGGAATAGCGTAGCTGAAGTCAACGTGTCTTATTTTGACTTACCTCCCATCCTCACGGCACAGGATCAACAGCCATGGCTCCCCCATTGACTCCCCTCGGCCTGGTGGAGTTCCAGAGTCGACGGGGAGTGTGTTCGGGGATTGATATCTTGCGTCTAGATGAGATGCACTATATCGATCCCCGATAGATTGAGCTCTACCTGCCGATCCAGCAGGTAGTCTGGACATACCCTAAGTTTGGCGCATGCATTTTCCATTGGCATTATTGTATGAATGCTCAGCTGGAGAAGCAGGCCATGCAGTTTGCTCTGAAGACACCTGTCTCCCTGCTGTCTTCTTGCCCTCATTTGCTTTACTGCCCCTAGCTGCATCATAACATACCAGTGGACAAGAGGGCATGACAGCTGTCTCAAACGTTGTAATATAGCTCTAAAAGGAATAATCAAAGACACCGTAGTAATAGACCTATTTCAAAGAAAAGCATGTAAAGGTTCCAACACTTGCTGAGCTCATGTAAAACTCATTGGCATGCTCACGCTGTGAGATAAGACTTTCATCAGCTTTTTAATCCATTGCTGGCTTCCAAGAGAATTTTATTTGCGTTGTTACTGTGTTATGGTTGTGCCTAGAGGCTAGGGTTCCATTGTCCTAGTTACTGTATGAATACAACAGACTGCCTGTGCCCCAAAAACTGAACTCAGGATTGTGGGAAGTTTAAACTTTTGTTTTTTAATTAAAAAATGCCAACAAAAATTTAAACTCTCTAAAAAACCCCAAACATTTAAATTAAGTTTGATTTTAGTTTTCTCTTTGAATGAAATATTTATTAGGCAACCATGAAATGACAGCACTACACAAAGCAAAATGCCAAATTCCAGTTTCAAGGACTGCTGCAGTATCAAGGAAGATTAGCAGAAAACTTTGTAAGCCAAGATAATGCAATTCTGAAGGACAGCAGTATAACGTCCACTTTTTATAGCTTATAATGTGTTTTGTAGGCTGTTTCTCATCTGTATGGTAAACTGCAAAATTTAAAGCATACTAAAAGTGGACAGTATTAGATAAAGAAAAATCATAAACGTTCACTTACAAGTGTAGTCCTAACATACAGTAAAAAGGGTCATATGCTCAAGTGGGATCACAAAAGCATGCATTTGCTTATGTGCCTGTTAGAAAATATACCCAATACGCTGTAGACATTAATGCCTACATAAAGAAGCCAATCATTTAAGCAGAAGTTCTCAAACTGTGGTTTATGGAGAGCTCACTGGTCAAATGGTGCTGGCCCTTCCCATTGCCAGCTGTTACACTGCATTAAAAAGACAGCAAAACCCACATTAAACACCTATTACCACTTTTCTCTGTCATCAAGTGCTGTGGCTGTGACAGGAATTTTATGGGTTAGACAATGGGAAGGGACGTGGACCATGAAACGCTATGTTAAGATATGGTCCTTGTGTGAAAGAATTTGAAGCCCAGATTTAGGGAAAGAACAAAAATGTATTTGAGTTTAAAGAGAAAGTTGTCTGGTTTTATTTTTCAAATCTGAAATGGTTCATCCATCCATGCTCCATGTACTCTCCCTTTGAGACTGACTGGATCACTTATTGAAGAACCCATCTCCAGCTGGCCTGAGAAGAAATATTTCCAGTGTCACTTGGACACTCATCTCCCCATCCAGTTACGCAATATCCTAATCACTAAACCATTGGACTGAGTTAGTGGTGGGGGTTCATAAGCAGAATAACCTCTTTTCTTTAACACTTTCCACAGCAGAAGTCAGGTTACAAAAAGGATTGTGTAGAATTAACTATTGTTGCTTCTGCCAAAGCTTCTATCTTCTTCAGCTAAAAGGCAAAGAACCATTTCAGAAGCATTTGAGAGCCCATTTCATTATTTTTTCCATTCTTTTTTCTTCCAGTAACAATTCTATTACTACCAGTTATTTAATTCTTTAAAAAGTGTTTAATATTTTTTTAAAGAGGAAGCTCAGTAGTTACCAATAATTAAGGAACTCATAAGAAACTTAATTGTGATGGTATTATCAGTATTATAGACTACTTACAGTCATAGACTAATATCACTCTATTTGAATTCATTCTATATAGTAAGAGATGACAAACGTCTGAAGAAAGACCACACCTAAAATATAAAATAAAGCCATATTGCCTACAATATTTTAAGTGCATTATCATATTGTAATATTTTAAAGTATAAAATTCTCATCCCTGGCCACACTATAGCAGACCTTAAGGTGGCCATCCTGCAGCAAAAAAAACTTCAGGACCAGACTTCAAAGAGAAACTGCTGAGCTTCAGTTCATCTGCAAATTTGACACCATCAGCTCCGGATTAAACAAAGACTATGAATGGCTTGCCAACTACAAAACCAGTTTCTCCTCCCTTGGTTTTCACACCTCAACTGCTAGAACATGGCCTCATCCTCCCTGATTGAACTAACCTCATTATCTCTAGCTTGCTTGCATATATATACCTGCCCCTGGAAATTTCCACTACATGCATCTGACAAAGTGGGTATTCAGCCACGAAAGCTCATGCTCCAAACCGTTTGTTAGTCTATAAGGTGCCACAGCATTTATTACCAATAGTCTCTTTCATAAGCAGTAGTAGCAATAACAATCCTTAGTTGTAATCTAAGGGCTTGTCTACATCAGAAAGTTGCAGCGCTGGTGAGGGAGTTACAGCGCTGCAACTTAGGAGGTGTACACATCTGCAGGGCACCACCAGCGCTGCAACTCCCTGTTTGCAGCGCTGGCCGTACTCCCGTTTTGTCTCGGGTGTAGAGGATCCAGCGCTGGTGATCCAGCGCTGGTAATCAAATATAGACACTTACCAGTGCTTTTCTTGACCTCCGTGGAATAAGCAGGTATCCCAGCATACCTGAGGAAGCCTCTGGTAATCAAGCTGGTCTCCTTCCCCGGTTTGCTCTCGCGTTCCCCGAACCCCGAGCAGGCAGGTCTCCTTCCCTGAGGTTTGCTGGGTGGTTCCGGGAACGCGAGAGCAAACCGGGAAAGGAGACCAGCTTCGCCGCGGTTTGCTCTCGCATTCCCCGAACCCCGAGCAAGCAGGTCTCCTTCCCTGAGGTTTGCTGGGTGGTTCCGGGAACGCGAGAGCAAACCGGGAAAGGAGACCAGCTTCGCCGCGGTTTGCTCTTGCGTTCCCCGAACCTCCCTTGAAGCCGCCCAACAGCACTGCAGTGTGGCCACATCTAACACCACTTGCAGCGCTGGTTGCTGTAAGTGTGGCCACTCTGCAGCGCTGGCCCTATACAGCTGTACTAATACAGCTGTAACAACCAGCGCTGCAAAATTTTAGATGTAGACATGGCCTAACTCTTCATCCATTGATCACAAAGCTCATGATAAATCCTTTGATATGCTAACAAGAAAACAAGAAGAAAAGAAACCCGTTCTGCCTTTTCCAAACAGAGACACCCAGAGTGAGGGGGGCAGAGTGAGGGCACTCGGCTTTGACAGTATCATTGAGCATGCTCAGTATAAGCCCAACAGCAAATCTCGGGGGGAAGCATGGTACCCCACTTGCACACCCCTTCCACTCGTTACCTCAGCTTCCACACCAGGCACAATAGCTCTAATTGCATACCAGTTACCACGTAAAGAGCTTCATTGCTCCTGGTTTCTTCCACCTAGTCACAACTCCTGCATGTGAGTAATGGGCTTCCTTCCAACAATCCAAGTTTCCCTCTTCTGCCGTGCTCTCCTGCTCGAACTCTCCCAACCTAGAGTGTCTTGCAGCACTCTCTACTTCTGGATCTCAAAGCCATTCACTCTGCCAGTTTCAAGAGATCTAAATGTCTCTCAGATGGTGATTAGCTAGGAAAACTACATGATTTATCAGGCTGCCTCAATCCATTCCAGAGACAGCTCACCAGCTTCATTACCTTGTATCTTATGTAGTCACTTACACTAGTGTAAAGAGGTTGAAAGATACTCTTAAATCATAAGGTAACGATTAGCACCCATTGGCTTGGCATGAGTGTAACAAAGTGGATCTGGCAATGAATGGCAGTATCATTTGTAAGTTCCTTTTTCAGCTAACAGAAGATGGCCAGGTCAGTCACTGATGCTGCAGTTCCCCCATCTCATTTTACTCACTCCCTTCGCACATTTTATTAAAGTTGTAGTTATCACAGGTCTTTGCCCTGCAGAGAATTTCCCCCCTTTGAAGAAGGCTAGGTGCTCCCAAGCTGACTCTGACTCTGATATTTCATATCAATAGACATGGTGCAATCTGTGACAGAATATCAAAGGTCATTTAGAGGTCATGTGCCAGGATTCGTGTTGAACGAATCATGAAAAAGGATATTGTCAAGACTTGTCAAGAAAGTAATAAATGACATGTTTATATATTCCAGTGATGCCCTTTATGGGGTGTTGACAAACAGTCACAAAGACGTGTTGTCTTCAGTTTTCATAACCCAAACCAGGGCTGCACTATGTTCTGTTAGGTAGCATCTGATCTGAATGACTGTATGTTCATCTATGCTCTACAGTGTAGATTGCTGTACAATGTGTGTTCATACATCAACACACCATTTTTTTAAATGGTCTATTCAGCTTGGTGACAAAACTTCCATTGACCTCAGTAGGAACTGGATGGAGTCTATGAGGTTTGTGCTACTGTTCAAAGAACCCTTTGGAAGGAAACAAATAAGGATGAAGAGGGAGAACCTCGTGGAGATGTCTTGTTATTTTCCCTCTCTTCCATGCGTTGTCCCATAGGATGGAAAAATTGGTCCTATGGTTT
Source organism: Gopherus flavomarginatus (assembly GCF_025201925.1). Classification (NCBI taxonomy): domain Eukaryota; kingdom Metazoa; phylum Chordata; order Testudines; family Testudinidae; genus Gopherus; species Gopherus flavomarginatus. The sequence goes on from NC_066630.1 coordinate 32,355,950, forward strand.
TTCCTGTATTTAACAATGTTTATCAAAATATTGTAAACAGAACTATGCAAGAGAAAAGTCTGCAGCTATGAGCTATAGTCAGAGATTTGGGTATCTTCAGCTCCAGCAACAGGGACATTCTGGTTTCATTTTTAACATTTGCTCCCATTCATTATCCTACCTGTGATGCAAACACCATGGCATTGCAAAAGGATATGACCGGCTTTGTCTCTCTCTTGCCACTGGCTGCTGCTTCCCTTTCCTTCCATCTCTTGACGTGCACTGTTATTGTGCAGCTGTAACAAAATCTTCCACTGACCATTTACTCTTGGTGAGGCTATTTTGTTAATATAAGGACTTGCAGTACGATCTGATCTGATCCCACTGATGACTGAGTCCCATAGGACCACTCACAGCAGTAAGCAGTAGGGGTGGACTAAAAGTCTCAGAAGTCTTCTGTTAAAATGAAGGGCATTTCCACTGTCTTCAGTTTCTTCTCAGCTAATTATGACCTGTAGATTTTGCAAAGTACATACCATGGCTTGAACAAAGTCTGTTCTCTGTTTAGTATCATTTCCAGTCAAGCGAGCTGATTGGCCCTCAGTGTCAATTTTTAATTTTATATGCATCTTTCCAAGCTGGATGATATTTGGAGTGTTGGATACTAAAAAGTCAGATTTGCTTGTCAGATGACATTTAATAAATGCCCAGGAGCACCTATCCATTTAAAAGATTTTTGTCCCAGAGAAAGACTTTGAAAGTTTGGCTGACTATGGAAGACTATGTTTGCCCAGAATGTTCCACTGGAGAAGACATAAGTATTTAGGAAATTGGCCTGGATACTTTGCTTTTCCCAGTCCATCACACTCTTCTTTTTTTTTCCATATTCAGATCAGGTTTCAGAGATAATAGATTTTACATTGACAACAAGCCATCAAGAAAGAAAAAAGTAAAGTCTCTTTGAGAAAACAATATCCCCCCTTTCCCAACTTATTGCACAGTTCTGAACTCTTCCCACAGGTGTGTGCTTGGAAGTTAAAAGATGCAATACGTAGAAAGTGAAAGCTACTATAGTCTCAAGGGGAATACACAATACTTATAAGAAAAACAAAAACCCATTTTCCTATACCAGAAATCATCTTGAAACAGTAAGTTTCAGTTGCACTTGCTAACACAGGGCCAGATCCTGGAGGAAGGCACTTTATCCCAGCTGAAAATCAGCTCTACGATATCTAAAATCATGTAAAATCAGCTTTATCAATCAATGAAGCAATGAAATATGAAGCTCCACTTAGTGATAATTACCATCTTAAAAGCAGCATTTAAGATAGCTTCAGAGAATCGGAGAAAAATTTGATTTACCAATTTAATTTTATTTAAAGTTTTTTAATGATAAATGAAACAATCTACAATATTCATGATTACAAGCATGTGTCAATAAAAAGAAAAAGAAAAAAGAAATTTACTTCCAAAGTTAAAATTCAGCCTTTCAAAATGCTCATCAAAGCACTTCCTGTATCTACCAGTACATCTGCCATCAAGAAAAGTCAGCCCCTTGGCCACTGGCCCAACCTTCTCATAGAGAGTCACATACTTCACAATTCATGTCCTAAGCAGATCCTAAACTACATTCAGATGGTTAAACTAACCAAGAAATGAGACATGTATGTGGCATGCTAGTCTACAAAAAAAAATGAAATTCCCTTTCACTACCTTCATAGTGAGTTTCCTCGTCTGTATGTTTAAAATGTAAGAAGGAGAAAGAGAGAGATAGACAAAGAAGGAATTTATTGAACTCAGAGTAACAGGAGATTTAGCATTGGAGATTGGTCTTTAGAAGAACACAGGAAATATGATGCCACCACTCTCAACTGTCCCAGACTTTGGCAATGTTCAGATCCAGATTGCTGTCTACATATTCAGTATAGGAATGACTTCCCTCCCATTGAAATGCAAACCACCTCTGTGACTTATGGAAAGATCAGTATAATAATAAAATAGTTACTAATCTCATAGACTGGATAATATTGGGGGTAGGAAAGGAGTCCAAAGTGAATACATTTTTCACCATGAAAATGAATTCAAACCAAAGCTTTGGTGTTAGAAATATTAAAATTACTTTTTTTCAGCATCCATGTGACTAGGGCAGGACTAGAAGTTGAGTGTCAGAGAGCCTGTTCTGAGATTTCCATCCTAATTCTACAGACCCAAGAAGTTGCTATAGTTTCAATAAGCTTGAGATAACTATCCACACTTTTGTGTCCTAGCCACACCTGTATTCCTGTAAACTTTTAGATTCACCCATTATCAGCTGAATAGTTTGTAACATGTGGGACCTGCTGAGCTTACAGTTGCACCACAAGTTAAGTTATTAGAAGGTGCTGCACACATTAAAGTTGAACTTGCACATGTCCACAGAAGGTCCAACTGCCAAAGCAATGAAGGTCATTTATGACACTTATGTGGGTCTCTTATGAAATTAATGAAACTCCATCTAACGTGGAGGGGGGAAATAAGTTCAGATAGGGCCCAAATTTTGCCATCCAATTGCATCTTTTATAGTGACCAAGGCCCTGAATTGTCAGATTTGGTATATGGAACAAAGGAAGTATAGTCAGCTAGGAAACAGACAAGCCTTGTTCTTGTGAGGAAATGGAATGTGCACTTCTAGCAGACTGAAGGAAACCGTAAGTTACACAGTGTTCGTACTACTTACTGTTTCAGTTTACTCGCTCGTCACAACTAGAGTGCCTGAGGGGACTTCAGAAGTGATAGGCACAGACAGATAAGATTTAATAGTATCCACATCCAGATATAATGAAAGGTATATGCAAATATTCATTACCAAGTTTCAATGGGAAAATATTTCTTCCCAGATGACCCCCATAAAGAACAAAAATGTTTCCTCTGAGTATATGGAGTCTCTCTCCTTATATTTTGTAACAAATAAAACTTTCAAGTATGTAAAAACTTAATATTATTATCATTTGGAGGTGAACTGGTGCAGTTAAAATATCAAAAAGACTTTAAATGACCTGAAACCCATTGTAATTGAAGCTTTTATTTTTCCATTTTTCATTTTACTTTGATCCTAAGTATAAGACATGCGCACACAAAACTGTACCATTAAATTTGTAAAATAATATGCTCATTTTTTGGCTGAGTAACAACGTATGCAAAGCTATAAAAATTGAATTACGACAAATTTGAAATGCTCTTTGTTTTTCAGTTGTTTTAATTTCCATTTTTCATGTTTTTTCCAGAGGCTGGTTTTAGTCTATTACATTGAGTACCTGTCTGTTTCTTGCCCTGTCAATCATTTGTCCCTATATTTTACTGTTCATTGATGCTTGTAAATGTTAAGGCTTTGTATTCCACAATAAACAATATGAAATATATTTGTTGATCACAGAAAATAAGACTTCACTAGGCATAGATTCTAGTAATCAGAGATGTAAGTATTAAAATTCCCACTAGCAGACAGTACCTGAATAAGGCACAGGACCCTTTTCATAAACATTAATGAAAGTTGTAACAAGCCCTGCAACCATTATTCACAGCAGATAAAGACTTTTAAACACATCACTTCTTTTTCAGTCATTAGTGTCTTCTTAAAATAACATTTTGCTTTGTTTCCTTGATCAAAGCTATGGAGTTAAGAGTGAAAAATACATTTAACTTTGGTGTTTTCCTTTAAAATCTTGTCAGTCACATAAGCAGGTTAATCTTCGGAGATGTATTATGATGGATTGCATTTACTCACGCAAATTGTCTATACAGTCAATGTGCCACTTATTAAAAGGAATTATTTTTCCCATGTGAATGTTGGTATATGGGTGAAGGCTAGATGGACATAAATGTGCACATATGAGCACTAGTCAACACCCTCTTTGGGCCAATCACGTAGTTGGTATCTAAAATTATCACTGATTCTTCAATAACATTTGCAGGCATCTTATGGTTAGAACAATGCCAAGGAGCTGCTAAAGGCACTGTGAAGCAAGTAGTGAGAGTTATAATCTAATTTAGAACTATGGGTTGTAGCCTGGGAGAAAAGTAATATCTGCATTTTACAGTTCTTCTCACAGACTTTCCACAATGATTTCCCACCTACATAGTTGGGGGTGTATGTACACACATGCACTGTTATAAGCCAACAGAAGAAGTGTTTCCCTCCATCCCCACCACCCTCTTCTAGGGCTTGACCGTAAAGCCCTTTGGGTAAGTCTACACTGCAATTGAACATCTGCCTCTGGCACTGTCAGCTGACGCGTGCTCACTGTGGGGCTATATAACTGCCGTGTAGACATCTGGGCTTGAGCTGGAGCTGGGGTGCTGGGACCCCATGAAAGGGGAGGGTCCCAGAGCACAGGCTCCAGCCTGAGCCCAAACACCTAAATTGCAATTAAATAATTCGGGAGCCCCAGCCTTGTGAGCCTGAGTCAGCTGACGTTACATGGACAGCCACGGGACTTTGATTGCACTGTAGACATACCCATGGACTTTGCTGGGAGTTTTACCTGAGTAAGGGTTGCAGCTTTGGTCCCTTAGAGGTTATTCCTCCAGTCCAAATCTCTGTGTTCATTCATGGGTGCTACCAGTCAGCTTTTATACAAGTTCTGCCCTGACTGTGTTCTCATGCAAAACTACTGCACTTCGTCTAAATGAGTGCAGAGTGTGATATTCCAGGAAACTGTAAAATATTTCCATTTAAGAAAAAAAGCTATCACTGAAATTAACAAGCATATCTGATCTCCTGTTAAATCCCTATTCAATCATAATTCAATAAATACATGATTATTTATTCTCATGTGCTGAGATAAGAAATACTTTATTTATTGGCTTAACTATGTCTGCTAGACAACGCCTAACAAACAGTAGCTTTTCCTGGTAATACAGATAATCTCTTTGAAGAGAATTAGTTCTTGGAAAGTGGAAACTCACCTTTCATCAAATTCCATTTTATACTTTCCATTCCTGAGTGAATGTGGATTGGATTATATAAGGAAGGCTGGAAAGAGGAAAAGAGGGAGATTAAAGGTGTAACAGTAAAATTTTTTTGTTCAGCATCTGCATGCTAGAGAGATTACACAATCTTCAACAGATCAGTAAAAGAAGATCTGAAACTAGTAGTGTTAAACCTTCTGATCAGCTACAAGAAACACTCAATGCCTTTCCTTGCCACCCACACCAACTTTCCAAGTCCATAACAAAGAAAAAACAGCGTCCCACCCAGCTATTCCTGTTGTCTTCCATCCAATTTTCTAAACCATCAACACCACACTTCAGTAGCTTTCCATTGCTATCAAAGTTAGATGGTGTGAGAAATCCAATCCCTTGAAAAGATTATCTACTGTAAGAATGCAGGAGCCCCATTGCATTGCGATGTATATCAACACGCTAAACCAAATGTCATGCACTAAATCTGGAAATGAACTAATTGCCACAAATACACTAGCATCTTTTCCATAAATGTTAGCAACAAAATAGGGAATTCTTCACAAAGGAGATGAATTATACAACTGTATTCACTTTGAATTAAATCACAATGTTAACAGGATAGATACATTAGACACAAATGGCTCTGGATTTGTCTGGTCTTAACCCCAACAATGTAATTCATTTGTAATACAAAGGAATGGCTGTGCTGGTGACATGATGGGGTATCTCCCAGAGTTTTGGTTTTCCAGGATGTGAACATATAGCTAATAATTACAAGTATATTAAAGCATCCAGTGGAGCAGAGGATTTATTTAGAAAGGTCAAGTGTATATAACTAGGAATAATGGGATGAAACCAAGGATTTATGCTATCAAAAGTAATTGTCATGTTTAAGAGGTGAAAGCACAAATATAGGACAGGGCAATTATCTGCTAATGGGAAGTGGTGGGAACCCCTTTGCCTGAAACTGTTGAAACTCCAGTGACAAGAACACTACCAAATAGTGCACCGGAGACAAGTGAAATAATATTGCAGGTCTCTTCCATCTCTAACATCACAAGAAGATGCTTCTGTTATGCATGAAGGGCTTTCACCCACACAACCCTGGCAGAAGTTTGGCTGGACCAGTGTCATGACAATGCAAAAAAACTCTTAACTTGTGCTTCACTAAGGGCCCAGAACCAGCCAGCAAAACTCCACATAGATGGGGCCGGGCCCATCGGAGATGTGCCGATTGTTTCCCAGACGGATCTTCATCTTATGGAGCCTCACCCTAATTCTACAGCCACCCTTCCTAGCAGAATTCCTGCAATAGGGCAGATTGTAGCCGTCTGCCTCTGCAGAAATGAATCCAGCCCACAATGAAAATGCTTGAAAATTAAAGAGAAACAAATATTTCAAATTACTCCATCAGCCGAGGAAGATAGCTGGAAAAAACCAAACCAAACCAAACCAAACCCACACAACTAGAATTTTGCTGGAAGATAAAAATGCAGTACCAATTGCATTGTTTGGTACATGATTCCCAAGCTATTCTCCAGCCAATTTCAGATGAAGTACAGGAACATGAAACCTTTGATTGTCCCCCTGTGAACCTCCTCTATCCTCCTGTCAAGGTTCCTGCCCCACTCTGAACTTTAGGACTTTAGGGTACAGATGTGGGGACCTGCATGGACACTTCTAAGCTTAATTACTAGCTTAGATCTGGTATCGCCGCTACCACCCCCAAGTACCATCTTTTTCCCTGGATAGTCTTGAGGGACTTCACCAATTCCCTGGTGAACACAGATCCAAACCCCTTGGATCTTAAAACAAGGAGAAATTAACCATCCCCCCTCCTATCCCTGGTGAGTCCAGATCCAATCCACTTGGATCTTAAAACAAGGAAAAATCAATCAGGTATTAAGAAAAAGGCTTTAATTAAAGAAAAGAATGGTAAAAGAAAACCCTCTGGGAGAGATTAGCATACCAGCTACTCTCACAGACAACAGATTTAAAACACAGAGGATGTTCCCCTGGGCACAAATTTAATTACACAGAAAAAATACTCAAATACCCAATTTTGATAATTCCCTAATGGTACCAAGACAAGTTACAAAGAAAATAAACATAAACCTATTTATCCCTTTCTAAAACTTACTACTCTGATAAGAGGCTGGTTCCTTGATCTTTTTCACTCTGGCTGAAACTGAAACTCTAAACAAAGGAAAAACTTCCCTCCTTCCTTTTGAAACATCTTGTTCCCCCATTGGTTCCTCTGGTCAGGTGTCAGCTAGGCTAGGTGAACTTTTTAACCCTTTACAGGTAAAAGAGGCATTAACTCTTAACCATCTGTTTATGACACCTCCACAATCAACAAAGGCACCTTAGTGACCTAAGGTGGAGCAACAGCGTCTCACAGATTTTTAAAGAGAGGAAAATAGAAAACTCATTGTACGTCTGGAGGGAAGTCTTCCCACCATCACTGGCATTGAGGGTCCTTGACACAGAGTGGCTGTGATTGCCAGGAGCACATAGAGGGAGTACCACCTGTAAGCAAAGGAGTCCATATTCATACATAGTGCAGTTGCATACAGTGGTTCTTTGGTATACAGGATGCAGCAGGGTGATCTCTGGATCCTCCAGTTCTTCCCACATGACTGGGGACGCTAGGGATTTTGAAGGCTAAACCACCCCTTAGACTTCAGTAGTGACTGTGCAGCTGCGGGAGGGAGGACTCTTCCTTCTCCCCCTTGTACCTATGGAATTCTCCCAGCACCAGCTCCCGGTATTTGCAATGGATTCTTTGTGCACAAATATTAATGGATTAAGCTACAGTGGAGCAAGCCCTGTTATGTTACTGCAGCCTATCTACATTAGGATATTACATTATTTCCTTAATGTAAACAAGGCCTGAGTGCCTTTTTTGCTCCCACTGAGGTCAGTGAGAGTGGGATTGGGCCTGTGCCCTAAATCACGTCAGACGGCTCCCTGATGATATATAAGATGGATTCTGAATCGAGCTGTAAAATCAATTTGATTATATTTCTAGAATTTATTAATGAATTTTATTGAAGGGGAAATCCTCAAAACCTTCTTCAGGGATAATACTACTTCTAAATTTGTTCTGATTTTAATATTCACCACCTAAAAACTCCCATCTGTTATAAAAAAGTTGATACTTTGACCTGGTACACAGTAATGAGACATGAAGCAACGCGGGTCAATTTGCCAAACCTCGGCAAGACAAATGCAGTGGAAAATCATGCCAATTTGAAGAGTGAACAAAATGCCAATGCCTTCTCTTTTGTGCTATCTGCAAATCACTGAATAATATGATTCACTGCCTAAGTGAGTTATTTTCAAGGAGTTTGACACATCTTTAATTACAGGATATTTAAAAATGAAATGCAAAGATGTTGCACATATTTCCTTTATGGCTGCTGAACTTTTCTTATGGAAAAAGCATCTGTTTTTATAAAATTGTCTCTAAAAGCCATAAGATGTACAAGGTGTACATTGACAATATACTAATTTTCTCAGTGCATATATTTAGCCATTCTCCTGATAAAGTTGCTCTTCTGGATGCATATGGTTGCAGATCTATTTTATAACAGGAGACAATAGCTTTTCACGTGTTATGGCTGCTTCAAGCGTAATCACAACATCCTGACCATGTTATAGTATTTCATTTGTGACTCAGGAAGAATTTTTTAAAAAAATCACATTGGGCCCTATTTTCTAAACATTGATGTGCCCTTTATGCATGAAAAATAAGGATTTTGCATGTTAATAATGATTATGTAAATTCCCTGTTTTGAGAATCACGTCCCAGAGGACTCCCTGGTTGAAAGCAATTCCCCTTTAAAGGGACCATCACTCTTCAAATCGATGGGCTCTTAAGACAATTTCTTTTTCTGTAACAGTAAAAACAATTGTCAATCATTTTTGTGTGCTTTACTCTTAGAAGTGGAATCTTTTCTTGTTTTTCTGAGAGCAGCCATCAGTAAAATTTGATTCATTTCTTCCTTTGAAGTGATATTGTGGATAGCATTCATATTTTACCCTTCTCTCCAGATACGCCTGGAGTTTTGGCTCTGAATCTCACTGGCTAGGCCAAGCCCTAAATGCCATGACACACAATTTTCAGTGTGCCTTTAATCCAGCAACTAAAGAGTTAATGTATTTTGATCTCTGGGCACATAAGCCTAGTGCTAGCGCTGATGTGTTCTGGTTGGTTAGGAGTGCCTGAAAACACTCAGACATGTTGCTGTAACTTGTGCATTAACTGATGGGCTATATAAAATTGCAAAATATTGGTGTGTTCAATTTTATTCAGTTTCACTTACTGCAAGATGCCTACATTTGTATTTTAATGAAAATATTAATTTGGCTAGAAATAAAAGTAAAAATGCAGTTTTTACTTTTTCACAGTGGAAGTAATGGCATGTGCAAATGGGCCTCTGAAAGTCTTTGCACTTCAATGGAAATATGAACAACCAAGTAATTTAGAATTCAAACCAGAATGTGGTCAGCTGTCTGCATTTCAAATTTCACTAGGAATATGTCACATCACTGCTTCCACAGCTCTCTCAGTTTAGTCAGGCTGACTGTCTTGCAGAAAAGAACAGTACAGGACATCCACTAGTCTCAGATCAGAGAGAAGTTTGGTCTTAACTTCTTGGAATACTTTCTGTTCTACAGAAGCCAAAATTCAAGAGGGTGCTTTTTGATTAACTAAGTCAGGCTACTTTGTTGATTTCCTACCACTTCTTATATAGTCTAGTAATAACACTTTGCACTTATTCAACTACTAAATGTATTTTTAAGTCAAGAGAGAGAGAGCACAAATGAAATCAAGAGGCTAAAATTAGCTAATCTGCAGCACTAACTGCTCTCCTTGGATATTGAGTTATCATTTAGAATCATGGATTTGTACTATGTTCATGTCTACAGGCCCCAGTCATAACCAGGGCTGCACTGTGATAGAAGATTTTTCAGGTGTTCTAAGATGGGCTCCTGAGCAGTTGCCTGAGGTGATGTCTACAATAGTGGTTTAGCGACTGGTGTATCCGTGCAAGTGCAGATCCCTAATGCTGACACTTTACCATCAGTGCAGCATAATTTGCACTGATGCAGTTTGGTCTGGTTTCAAACTGGGGTAAATCTGATTCGTAATGGGCCACTAAAACAGATGGAAGTTGTATCTAGACTGGGATCAGTGCAGCTACACCAGTGGCAGAAACCCAGTGTAGACAAGGGCTAAGTCTCCCAGGAGCACAACAGGAAAGGGGAATTGGATGCTTTCCCTGCATACACTCCTATTCTCTAGAATAATCAAGATTTTTCAATCAAAGCAACACACTTTCTCCTCTACATTGGTTTTTCTACCAAGCTCACAGTGAATTTGTTCTTTTTCCAACAAGCTCAAGTATTCTGTGTAATCTGTTAAATAGTTTGTTCCAGCCTATGATTTATGGTCAAAAATCTTCAGAGCTCAGATAAGCTAGCTAGACAATCCAGTGACATTTTGGTGCACCTTGCTACTTCAAAGGATCCTACTCCTCCTTCCTTGACAGGCTGCTGCAATTGAAACCTTCATCAGAAAGATACGCTAGATGAGTGCAAAGTTCAGGAGTGGAAAGCTCACATATATACCAAGGAGAGAGTAGGTTCTGTTAAGTTCTGGAGAATAAGTGAAGTGTTGGGCTGTGTTCAACGGAATTACTCTTGGAACTGCTTTGGGCTAGAGATCGGGCGGAATCACTCGTAAGTCTCGGAATTTATGGGGTGATATTCTCTTTAAGGAGAGTGGGCCAAGGTGGTGTTCTGATATTTCTGTGCCTGACCCAGCCTGGGCTGTTTTGGGTCTGAGAGGCCTTAGTGTAACTGGCAGCCTTGGGACTCATCTATGTTACGGGCATCCTGTCTCAGCTGCCCTATGATCCACAGTGCTGCCCTGAACCTCTGCAGTACTGTAGCCCTGCCCTGATACACTTCTCCTGCTTCCAGCCCCACCACCTATGCCAGAGTTTGCAAGGAGGTACTCAGGATGCAACCTGATGACCATCTTCTGCACTTCCTGCACCAGAGGATTTCTCCCCCAGCCGGATATGGGGCTTATACAATGAGTTTATGCTGCTCTAGTCCTTTTGCACATCATAGAGGGGCTGGAGTGGAGATAAAGAATTCACTCCTGGTACTTGCTCCTTTGAGATTCCTGCAAACCCAGACACAGCCTTATTCCTTCAGTGGGACATCTGGAATTGTCATGCAGAAGTTGTATTGCATTCGTGTTTGGATTGAAAACTGACACCAGCCTTAAGGAGCAATCAGGGTTTCCCCCTAATTTATATTTTACAAGTGAGCAAGATTTTACTTTTCAAAACTTCCAGGACATTTATCTTCTAGAAGACTGGAAGAAATTTTGCTTTAAAAACACTAAATACAAGTAATTGAACACTGGTAACAACAGTAGAATGGCCTCCAAGGTGAACACTAATAGCAATTATACACCATGCATTTTGTGAACACATTATTTTATAGATTAAGACTCAGCAGACATGCCTCTTCTTTCTGTAATTTATTTGTCCAATTACTACCAATGGGATTAACTCTTTATTTTTTCCTTTCTTGAGAAGGCTTAATCCCACTGTCCTGGATAAGAACCCTTTTACTGGATGCTGGCAACAATTAGAATGTCATGCACACGATTTCCGTTTGCAGAAGGCTGCCGCCAGCGCCCACATGCTGGCTGGGATGAGAAGTTCCAGCACAAGAAAGGAGGAAAGTTATCATATGATAGAAGACTTGTTGATTTCCTTGCCACCTTTTGTGCTAAAGAAAATAAACCATTTGCTCCATCAACATATGCTACCAATAAGTTGGTCTAATTAATGGCAGACCACTGAGAAACTGAGAAGTGTTCTTTATCAGTGCAGAAAAGAAGCATGAGTTGGCTTCTAATGTTTAAAGTTACTTAAAGGAAACTACCTAGACATGCTGAGCTGTGAACTCTGCTTGTCTTTTGGGGGGAGGGGGGAAGATAACACTGGTTTTATTTCAACTGATGCCAGGACACATAGGAAGGAATATTAAGCACAATTGTATGAAAGCAGCATGACACTTCCATTTCCCTGAAATGTGTTTTCTTCATAATGCCAGGGGCTGATACAAAAAGCACAGTCAAGAAAGTTAATCCAAAAGATTTATAAAAGGTTGAATAACTACAGATAAACACTTGTATCTATGATGCTTTAAAAAAAATCATTCTGTCAATGAACACAACTATTCACTGGTTTTGCTGTTCCCTAAAAACCAGCACACTTTTAGATAGCTCAAAGTGAACAATGGTATCTTGTATGATGATCTGAAAGTTAGACAAATCAGTTATGTACAAGTAGGGTAGTCCTGTCTTTATTAGCTATGCAAAGCTCTTGCCAAAATATAAAGAACAAGATATTTAATTGAAATGGTTGTGTCCTATCACCCAGAATCTCACGTTTATACAGTCAAGATTAGAACCAAATGAATGGATTGATTAGAAGTTTAAGTGTTTATTTATCTTCATACACTTATAAAAATTAAAACATCCATTTCTCCAAAAGAAATTGATGCAGAGAAAAAAATGGATAGAAACAAAATTTCAAAATGTTGAGCTGTGGCTTGGAAATTCACGGTAAGGTTAGGCATTTTTTAAAAGTTACAATAAATAACTTTATAGCTTTCCTTCCCAAGAATCCCAAACTACTTTACATAAAGAGGTGGACATCCATCCACCACAGGAATACAGCCACACTTGGATTGAGTCGTGGAAGCCGTTCTGAACAAACAAAGCGAACAGAGGAGGTTTGAGGGAGATGGAAGAATTTTCTCTCTCTTTCTCTTTTTCAAAACTGAAGCAACAGGTGTAAATGTAGGTATGAAGATGATAACATTTAAATAAATATAAAGAATACTGGATGGTGGTGGAAGATAAATAGCAATCAGATTTCTATCCCAAAGGACTTCAAGCAAAGTACTGGTGCAAAAAAACTGTTCAAGAGAGAATGTATCCAGAATAGGATATGGACAATGAAGCTAATTTCCCACCATGTTCAAAACTACTTTCACATTAGTATTCCTTCCTATACAGAGATAGTGATGAGGCAAAATAAAGGGTGTTAGAAATGATGGTACACATCTCAATATGCAGGGGTATCTTTACATGATTTTCTGATATTGATAGACCTTGAGACTGAGTTTTGTCACTAAAGAATTTAAGAAAGGAATTTGTCAGTGCCAAAATATAATTCATACCTATTCCAATAGCTTAATATGCAAATATTAATATATTTCTAATTTATATTCTGAGAGTTTTCCCCTTGAAATAACTTTTCACCAGACTCCTACAGCAGGTGTTATCTTTCTTCCGTAAAACTTGACAATGTAACTGTAATGATTTTCCAAATAAAAAGTGAAAGGCTATCAGTACAAATCTCAGTTTTTATCCTGTTGAGATATCATTATGGTAATAGTAGTAATTCCATAGGGGAATTACTTAGAATACCCACTCTGCTCCAACCTGACCCAGCTCTCAATAAGATGATACTTTTCCTAAGTTGGAAGAATTTATTTTCATTTTTCAGCTGAGCTCATCTGATCAAAATGCTTCATTGTGACAAAGAGTTCGTTGCTGCTGTGCACATTGCAGTCACCACTAATGCTCTGCTATTAGGAGCTAGGCACTGTTATGCAAGATTCAGCCAACTAGTTGGGAGCAGAATTTTAAAATCAGAGTAAATTGTTCATTATGTTTGGGCATTACCAATGTTTACATTTAAAGGGCCTTCATGGTAATTTGTCTACTTTAATGCAGATTTAATAATGAGGTATGGATCCAGATGTTAGGAATACAATGCAACTCGTTTGTTAGTACACAGGGAATCAGGACATGCAGGCTGTTTGTTCTAAATCTTACCATTCCATTAGGTTGCTGAATGTCCTTGGCTAAGACATTTAACTTTACCTGGAAACCAACTAGTAACCAATATAGATCATAGAGCACAGGTGTAAGCGATCACCTTCAGAAAATATTGCTAAATAGATGGACCCCTGCATTCTGGATTAGTTGTAAGGTGTAACCCCATGAATGGCAGTAATCCATCCTCATGGTGACAAAAATAACTGTAGCAACAACTGATGTGTGAAAGAAATGAATGCAGCTCCTTGCCTGTTAAAGATATCAGAATTGTCCATTTCTACCTGACCATGCAGAAACAGCAGGGGTATTCAGCAAACCAATGAAAAACTTACCTCTTCAGCTTATTTTTCCTTCAGTAAGTTCTTACACACAAACACAACCATGAAAGACAAACAGTCTAAGGAAGTTATTTACCTCTGGCTGCTTGGAAGGAAGAGGGAGATTATTGCACTGGGTTTTGTTTGTTTGTTTAGTTATTGATTAGTACCGCCAACTAAGGTGATGGCCACCATATAAAAATTGAGTTTAAACCAGTAAATCAAATCACGTAGATCAAATTCATAAACTGGATATTTACACACAAAAAGAGAGGAACAGGGTATGTACACACATAAACACAACATTTAGGCTTTACTTTGATATCTCAGTTATGTTTGTGCATAAAGAAAATATATTTCAAAGTTGTAAAATGTTTATGATCTGCACAAACTCTATGCCCTACAACGTGTCCAGAGCGTTGTATATATTCAAAGCACTGTACAAATAAAGAATTAAACCTTATTCTCTTTTCCCCACCATCTTTAAAATAAGGATGTTCATACTTGCTTAATTCAAAGTCATAACTGATGCCAATTGGGGAAACAGGTTAACTGATTTTTCCAAGGCTGCATAACAAGAGACTAAATAACAGGGGATATACTTTGAGTTATTGTTACTTGCTCGGTTCTTGGTACTTAGTATCTTTTCAGGTGGAGGTAAACACCCAACCCTATTAAGTGTTTAACATTCACGTAATACTGAACTTGGCCCATTGAAAACTATAGAATGATAAAAAGCTTTGTATAATCAGAGTAATCAAGCATGTCTAAGGGCATGTCTACACTTACAGTTTTGCAGCGCTGGTAGTTACAGCTGTGTTCGTACAGCTGTGTAGGGCCAGCGCTGCAGTGTGGCCACACTGACAGCTACCAGTGCTGCAGTGTGGCCACATTTGCAGCACTTGCAGCGCTGTTGGGAGTGGTGCATTGTGGGCAGCTATCCCAGCATTCAAGTGGCTGCAACGTGCTTTTCAAAAGAGGGGGGTGGGGTGGAATGTGACAGGGAGCGTGGAGGAGACAGACAGAATGGATTTTTGGAGTTGACACTGTTCTCAGCTCCCTGCCTTGCAAGTTCTAAGGACTGGAAGACACACAGTGCCTACCTTCAATCATTTTAAAAGTTCTAACTCCCTTCCCCCACTGCTCTCTCATTCACTAAATGCAAATTATGTACTTTTAAATACCTGTCAGACCAGATAAGCAACTGCTCAACACGGACTTCCCCCTCCCCCTCTGCCGTGTGAGAGTGCTGTCTCTCTCTTCAAGCAAACAGCTGTGAACATTCCAAAGTAATTCCCTTGCCTGCCTCCACTCACTCAGCAAACAGGAGCTGTGTTTGTTTTTTAAATAAGCAGTTTGGCTGAACTCCGAGCTCTCCCTTTCTTCCGGTTTGTCGTGGACAGGAATTCTGAGATACCTCCTTATACCCCGGAGGTCAATAAAAGCGCTGGTGGGCGTCCACACTTGCTGACCAGTGCTGGATCACCAGCGCTGGAATCCCTACACCCAAGGCTCGACTGGGTGTACAGCCAGCGCTGCAACCAGGGAGTTGCAGAGCTGGCCGTGCTTTGCAAGTGTGGCCACATCCTAAGTTGCAGTGCTGTAACCCCCTCACCAGCGCTGCAACTCTCTAGTGTAGCCATGGCCTAAGTGGAAAAAGCCAATACTGGTATGGTATAGAGTAAGCATTTCAGTCTAAGACTCTTCATTAGGTACTAATTCATGTCACACAGTAATGTTATATTTATTTTAGCTTGACAGGCATATCACAAATTTGGTTACATTATTTAATGTCACATTCTTTGACCTAAAAAATATGCCTGAGATTTACTAAATAGAGGACCACCTATCTGTTTTTATACCACACTGCATTATAAGTGACTGCCAGTCTACCACCACCTTTCATGAATATAAAATTATTTGAGAGGGGCAAAAAAAGACACATTCTTTCCCATAGTTTTCAAAAAGTTTGGTTGTTTTAAAAGCCCTTGGGTTTTATACAGAGCCTGGTTCAGTGAACATATTAGATGCAAAAGGCCATATCATATGTTCTATTGTAGCACTGGATTTTAACTTTTCAAAGAGTTGTGTTTTCAAACCAGTTATGGTAATATTTGCAGAAAAATACTATTTTGCTTTGGTTTAATGGAGTATCACCTACTTAATTAGGTTTAAGAAGAGGAGAGGTCCACAAATATTGAAACCACCTACAGGCCACATTTAGGGACAACTGTGAGGACAGATCAATATATATGCACACAAGACTAGATTCTGCACTCAGCTGCATTCGAACCAGCTCCAGGCAGGCCACCAGTGAAGTGAGGTTTCCAGGTCAACAAATTGGTGCAAAGAGTCTTCTATGGCATGACAAGTGGAGGGAAGTGCTAGCCAGCAACCTACTCCCAGGCTTCAACCTTACCTCAAAAGTTGTTTTAATTAACATCTGAATGGGTGGAATTGACAAACTTAGCAGGAGGACCCCACAAAGATTTAATGTACTGGAGGCAAGAACCAGATTGCACTCCCATTCATGCATGGATTTGCCTCTGGCTGCAAAAGAATTATGCTCCTTCTCCTGGCACTGCAGAAGACACCCTATGATGCTGGGTATTTGTGTGGGAAGGAAGAGGGCAGAGATGAAGAGAATGTGGTTGAGACACAGCCAACTGACAAACAAGTTAATGCAGGCCGAGACTTTTCCATTATCCAGACCTCTCTTGCATTGGGGAACCTCTTTTTAGTTAGATTCTAGGGGTAGAGCTGAATAGGAGCCACCTTAACGAACCCCACACTTCCAGTGAGTCAAAGGATGCTAGCCTCAAAGACAAGGCAGAAATATGAGGTTGCTTCTAGCTTTCTGTGGATCATCTGAGGCCAGCAAGTTTACTCCTTCCCCCCAAAACAGAACAATCTGGGGGAGATTTGACAAAAAAAAAAAATCACATGGTGTTTCCCTCTTGTAAGGGCCCTCCTGCCATTTCTCTCATAAATGCTATTTTGATCTGGCTCTGTGAGAGGTTGATTTGAACCTCAGCTCCTGAAGTAGTTTATGGTGAGAAACGAAGTGGCTGGAGACTGGAACACATGTGCTTTCTTCAGCTCAAAGAGATCTAACTGTACTGGTTTTGCTATCTGGTATGTTATCTCTACAGAAGTGTAGATATTATGACTAAATACAGACTAGGATAAGCTATCCCATGCGTGGGTCTACTTATTTCTCTTCCAGTAAGGAAATAACCCACTGCTGGAGTCCAGACCTTCTTGGCAGCTTGGAAGCCATGATAATGCAAACTCTATCTAAAGGCAAACATCTGCTCTGCTCATTATTCAGTGCTTACAATTTCTACAAAGAACAGGGAGGCAGAAATATGTCTCCATACATGAAGGAACGGTAATAGAGTGCCAACTCTCTCTTCTCAAGTCATGGTATAGCTAGTCCATACTAGGACTAGTGCTACAATGGCATATGTGTACTCAGTAAAATTAGCATACCCAGCAAGAGGATTTCTATGGGAGAGGTTGTCTTAGGGTAGATAAAATTTTAGTTGGTAGAAACCTATTCCAAGGACACTTAACATTACAGTGAACAAAATAGTAAATATATGCCATTGGGAACAATCATGTATTGGCAAGGAAATGAACACAGTTATCTTAATTCCCTTCTTCCTCCATCACATTTTCCTCTCCAAGAGTATAAATTAAGATGATTCCTTATATTTCTGAAGCAGAGTTGTCATTAGCAGCATCCATTCTAGGGATGTTTATGTTACTTTTACAGTCCAAGTTCCACTACATTATTGTGGATGGTTATTTGGAAGAAGTTTTCCCTCTAGGGATACTTTTATTGTACTTCATCTCTTTCTTATAATAGTCTAACAAATTGGAAAAATAAGCAAAGATAAAGTGGAGTTTCATGAATACATTGTTCAAGAACTACAGTACCCTGAAAATTGCACAGCAATATTTATTGGCACTAGTGCTAATGTTGATAAAATCTGTTGGGTTCTTGGAAAAATAATCACTTCAGTCTTGTTATCAGAGGACTGAATCTGGGTCAACAGATGCATTTTGGATATGCACCAATTCTTAAATGATTTAGCACTCTGATCTGTGGCTACAAAAAGCAATTTCCTACGTTAGCAGTACCCTCTGCCTAACGTGCAATTTCATCCCACCGCCTACATTTTTGTAATCATTAAAATGTTATAAAACGTCTCTCGTAAAGAGACGAAAGACTCTGATATATTACTATAATGTAAACCAGTGCTTTGGATTATAGTTTGATACTACTTCAGTTACTTATATGTGTTTCAACTGAAAACATCCAACTGGATTTCCAATATCACAAGATTAATCTCACTAAGACTTTATATATACACAGATGGTCAGACAAGAAAAATTAGGCAAATATGAAAAATTAATATATTCCTCTTGTATAATATAAACTATGATTTGTCTTGTGAAAGATTATAGCTCGAGCTACTAGTCCCAAGAAAAAAGGACCTAGCAAGCATGTGCCCTCTCCTTTGTGGAAAGTTCTCCTTTCTCTTCCAGCTCAGAAGCTTGAAGAGCATCTCCCCTAAGACAAAAGAGATCTACAAGCATGAAAATGTGCTATTTTCCTCCTTGGATTAATTAATGTCTTATTAATTAGTGTCTTATTTACTGACCTCGTAAAGGAATAATTATGACCAGATCGTGCATTTTTTTTTCACCCAGGAGGTCCAATGGAGTGAACTGCAGAATTAAGCCCAGGAATCTGATACCCAAAAAAACATTTTGAGCCAATGCATCCTGCTCACTGAACATGGTTAACGTTAAACAGTGCAATATACTTTAAACACCAAACAAAGCCTCATCATTGAGCAGAGGATAAGAGTTGAGGTGGGATCCTGGGTGGGCCAACAATTACAGGATTTCAAAAAATGTTTTTTAGGTGTGTGTTTGTTTGTTTTAAATCTGGCAGGCCTAGGCTAAAACAGATGCCCGGGGGAGTGAACTGTGTGCTGTGAAGGACATCAGACTGAACACTGACACACCAACTAGTGGCAAAATAACTGAGCTGCTAAAAGACAATGAATGATGCCAGAGCAGAGATCTCTGACAGAATGTGGATCAGAAAGGTCTCAAATATCCAGAAAAAAACAAAACATGCTGACATCAAAATATTGGCAGCTTTCACTGTTGCTTTAATTCCATGTCAAATGGGCAAACAACAGACTAGCTTTCCAATCCAAGCTCAGTTCTCTAGCAAGCCATGTTTCGTAGCTCTAATTATATTTTCACATTTGTACACGTGCTAGCTAGGTGACTGGGCAAGCTACGTTTCAGCACGAATGAAGAGACTAACCTCTGCATGTAGAGAGTAATCTCAGCAGCAGAGTTCAGCCAACTGCAGCTCCTAACAGGCGATCTTGCAGCTCTGCAATTTTGGTAGCTCTTGGACATGCCTTTTCAGAGAAGGACAGGAGGCTCAGCAGTTCCTTTGGGGCTAACGAGACATAGGAGACAACTGGTTTATTTGCTTTCAGGAGGAGTAGGGGGCTGTGCTTGTTTGAAAAAGGTTCTTGGTTCTGTTAATATTTTGCATATTTGGCTATTTGCTCTTATTTCCAGTATTGGTGGAGCTAGTTTCTTTTGCTTCATTTACCTCTTGGTCTTTTTCTCCTCTTATTGTTGAAGATTACGTATTTGTTCATATTGGAATTTTTTCCCCTCACCTCGCTCTGTCCAGAGCAGACAATTGTCGGTAGAGCAAATCAGATCACTTCCTGGCATTATTGTCCAAATTAACCCAGATGTGGCCACAGAAATAGAGAAAACCAGGCCTGATTCATATCTCATACTGGTTTCAGGCCAGTCCAACACTATGGGTCTAATCTTTGGTTTAATTGCACTAGTTTGTACACCGTTGAGCTACTCTTGCTTTACACCATTTACAACAAGAGGACAATCAAATCAATTGACCTTGGTGCAGTTACCCCTGATTTACAAGAGCGTCGGATGAGAGTTTTCTGCTAAGTCTGAATGCAGCTCAGTTTGAGTGCCACTGGGAACAAATTGTAGCTCCCTGTCTGCTTGGCTTCAGAAGTTAGAGCAACAGGGAGGTCCACTCTAACCTTTGCCATGGCAATAGCCTTGTAAGGGAGTTTGTGCCAGTGTATAAGAAGGCATGGTCTTCCATCGTCCATATACCTCTCCTCCTGCTCAAGTGGGTGCTGTGGAAGATGGCTGACAGAAAAGTCCACCGCACTGCCTTCACTTGCTCTATGCCAGCAGACCTACCCCCTAAACAGGAGGAGTACCCATCTGGTTAAAGTTTGCTTTGTGATATACAGTGCAAAGTGAACATACAGACCAAAGAACCCAGCCCAAGTAATTTCTATCTTTTCAGCAGCTCTGAAAGTTAAGTGTTAACGAGATATCAGAGTTTAGAGGGGCATCATTAACCCTAAATCCAGTATGTATCCATACAAAGATTCACACATACATTGCAGTCCTGTACTCCTGCAGTTAGAGCTCACGCTTTGGGCACATCTGGGTCTCAGACACTCCCTTAATAGCAGGGGAGGCTCTAGGTATTTTGCCACCCCAAGCACGGCAGGCAGGCTGCCTTCAGCTGCTTGCGTGTGGGAGGTCCCTGGTCTCGCGGATTCGGCGGCACGCCTGCGGGAGATCCGCCGAAGCCACGGGACCAGCGGACACTCCACAGGCATGCCACCAAAGGCAGCCTGCCTGCCGCCCTCACGACGACTGGCAGAGTGCCCCCCCGTGGCTTGCCACCCAAGGCATGTGCTTTGCGTGCTGGTGCCTGGAGCTGCCCCTGCTTAATATTTGAACCAGTCATATACTTTGAATTTCATTCTCCAGCAGGTGTTAGATTCTTGGGAACAAAAGATTTGGCAGCTAAAATGCCTGCCACAGAAACAATTGCAGGCAGGAGTGACACAGGTAGGGAGCCAGGTAGGAGGAGGGAAGCCCTGAACACATCAGTTCCTGTCTTTGACTAGGGCACTAGCTCTTGTCCTAATTATTAAAGTACAACACAAGTTGGCCCGGTTAACTAATCATGTCAGTGACCCCAATTCAAGAGTCCCATTTGCTGGTCTGCCCCCCAAACCTAATAATCTGAATCAAGACAAGCCTCAAACCATCAGCAGGAAAATGATAATTAAATATTTCATACAGAACAAAAAAAGCAAGGTCATGGTGTTGCTGGTCTATCTGAAAAATGCTCACATAGTAACAAAATCAAAAGGAGAACATTAAATGATTAGAACAGTTTCCTCCTTAACAGGAAAACTCAGATTATAATTTACTGGGTTATTAAAACAGTTGAAGGTCAACAGAGTTGGTAGGAAAAAAATCTCAATTATTTTTGTTTGTTGGGTTTTGGTCAAAAATCAAATAAGAAAGAAAGAAAGAAAGCCTCACTGAAAACTCAACATTTGGAAATTTCCACCCTCTCTACTGATGGCATAAAAAGCCACCACCAAGTAAAAACAGACACCAGAGACCAGGACCTTCACATCAGGCTTTAGCATACCTTTTCAGAGTGGTCATTTACAAGAAGCTTTTCTATACTTCTACTCAAAAGAAAATGAATGCAAAAGAACTTGAAAAAGAAAAACATCACTTCCACTTTCCTCGTGGGCTCTTACAGAGTTACTTGAAACTCAGAATTTCCATTTTGCAGAAAATCATATCATTTGGGGAAAAAGTTAGTTTTGTTGAAATGACTTTTTCCTATGGAAAACCATTTTGATGAACATTTTCTAGCCATCTTCAGTATCTTGTTTTATGAAAGTTACACTGAACCAGAGCTGGTAGAAACCTCAGACTTGCTTTTTCTGCTGGCATGCAATTAATGAACATACCAGCCAAAACAAGTAGATAGTTAACTTTGTGGGAGAGGAAAGTATCTCTGCAATATCTCTCAAAAGATTATCACAGCAAGAGTCACAGTTAAGACGAGTGTTTATCTACTGTGCTCCTTGATTTCACACCCTCATGGGCTTTGCAAAGGCACATTTCCATTATAACATTATACAATGTCACATTTGTATAATATCAAATCCAAAATTAATTGAACAATCTCAGAGACCAAGCAAGTATCAATATACATGGACAAGTGGACAAACGGCTCCATTTACATAAGTGCCACAGTTCACTGGGTGTCATTCCAAAAAGCAACTGTCTCCGCAGTCTCATCTGAATTTTATGAACAAGCTAAACTACACTGTGCATTTCTGAATGTAACAAAGATCACACAGCTGCCAACATACTATCAAAGCCTAAAGACCAAATAAATGTTTGGCGTTCCTCCAAAAGTCCTTCCCCTGGTATTATTACTGACAATAGAACCAGAGCAGAAAAAGCAGTGAGATGGCAAATTTACACATGTGCCATGTTTTGTACATTGTCTACATCTGCTGCTACAAGAGTTTAAGTATAACACCAGTGAACATTTTCTGGCAAAAGCCTGACCCGTATCAAAGGCCCCATAATATTCTTATCAAAATGTAATAATAAGAAAATCTGCTCCTGAACAAATGCCATTTCAAAGGGCTTTATTCATTTTCCCATGCATGCAGAAATAGTCAGGAATTCTCTCTTCTGGATGATATATTAGTCTAACCAACTTTGCACTTTTTGAAAAAGCTATATGATATTCTGCTCTGAGAGGTGCATAAAATCCCTATTCATTATAATGGGAGAAGCAGGCAAGTACTGAGTGTAGAAGTTGGACATAACAATTCTTCTCTTTGAACTGCCCAACGGATTGTTACTGTCTATTTAAGAATAATTACTAACCTGATCTCCCTTGTGACAAAATGCAAGCAGATCTACTGCACTATGTCAACAACCACTGTATCAATAGATAGTGACCTCTGCCATGTGGTATAACATTTTGTAATCTGGACCCGTCAGATGCTAGGGCCAGTCCTCCAGCGTGTCAGCCCTTTAGTACACCTTCCCACCTGTGAATTTCCATTTATGGACCATACAGTAAGATCAACAGGGAGAAAGGAAAATGTGTGCAGTTTGCCTAGTTTATCACCAGCTGCAGCAGATTCAGGGCATGGTGCTTCCTGTGAGGGTGCTGAGAACCCTCCACTGAAGTTCATGGGACTCAAAAACACTCAGCATCTTGCAGGATTGTATCCTTTGTTTTTGTGAACAGCTTTGTTGTGCCTATTAAATTAAGTGCACAGAGAGACTCAAGAGGGTAGAAAGAGGACACTAAAGCAGCCTCAGAGAGGAGCAATATTTTGGCATTCTTGTTCCAAATTTCATGCTGCAACGTGGTTGCCAAGACACATGAGCTGCATCTGTAATTATTAGCCTCTTGAGACATAAGGCAAGAGGTTCTCACCTTCCATATTTTCTCATTTTATTTCCCATAGTACATGACAATCTTTATCTTTCAGATATCCCATCCCTTGAACCAGATGAGGGCTGGCATCCAGCCCTCATAGCTTTAGGACACAGGTTTTTTGTATTGTTTGTTTCTGTCCTAATTTCCAACCACTCCCCTTCTTTTATATTTTCAGTTGATTTAAATTAAGCTTGCTCTAGCTTGCAAGCTTGTATGGCTTCTTTCTAAATAAGGAAAAGAGTTCTAGCTCACTAGGCAAGATTACCACAAGCTTTAATGTTTATTTATCTGCACAATGTGTGAGGCAGCACCTCCCCTCTCTCCCAAGCGCACACACAATATTGAGCAAAAAACAAGACCAGCGTGTTTTTAGAAATATTTCTTTAAAATGTCCCCTTGACCCTGAAAATATTTGAGCCTGGGTTTTTTCAAGGCTTCTTTTAATGTATTCTTTCTTCAAAGTTTGTGGTATCTATGCAATTTTTCAATCAAGGATTAGAAAGGATTAAGTCATTGCTAGACCATGTCTCCCAGGGAGTGCTGGCAAGCATACTTTACACACATTTCCAGTGCATGCTCAGCAGAGATGAATAGTGGGCCATTTTATATGCTACAGGATAAAGTCAGGACCAACCCAACTGTAAACTGGTTTTAGCAAAACCATGACTGGTCTTTCATTCATTCTGCCTGTTTCTTTTAGGTAGAAAGTTCTTTGGTCAGGAACTTTCTTTCTGTGGCCTGGTCTACACTTTAAAATGTCAAGTGTGAAATAACCATACCCCCAGCCTGACTGACATAGCCAAGCTGAACTAATGCTCAGTGTAGATGTAGCTATGTTGATGGAAGAAAGCTACCATCATTCAGGAAGATGGTGATCCTACACAGAGGGAAAAAACTGCTTCCATCAGTACATGCTGCATCTATACTACTGGCTTAGGCCTTCAGTCAGGCTAAATGGGGGAGCAATTGAATTCCCATTTGTGTGGTGATGGCAGAGATGCTGGAGACCGCCACCTATAGGCACTGGCCAGCATAGCAGGGCCTGAGCAGGGTTGGGTAACGTAGGCTGATGAGTTTGCCTGTGGTCTAATTACAAATACAGGGGCTAAAGCTTTGACTGGTTGGAGCTGCTTGTGTTAGAGCAGAAAGCTAAAAGAAAGCCAGAGTAGAACTCATTAGCATGATCCTGAAAAAGAGAAGAGACAGAGTTCACTGGGAAACAGGACAGGCTGGAAAAGGCAGGCATGGAATTTGTGAGCAGGTAACCTGCCTCATGTTTGTCCCTCACATGTTCGGAGAAACAGGACTGTGTCTACAGTCTTTGTAAACAGAATTGGACCAAAGAAATACCTGACTCATATCATCAATTTCTCCTTCTAAAGGAAACATCCTAGCAAGGCCCTGAATATTGGCTAACCACTCAAGCCAAGGGACTAGGTTACTAATAAGAACAAGGATGAAAGTGAAGTTCAGGCTCCAGATCTGAATCCCGTCCTGATTTCTGGGCTGTGATTGCCATGAAGGGTACGAATGGGTATAGAATCAACTGTGGATCCTGTGTTAACAAAATGTGATCGCAAGGGGTATTATCATAGCCAAAGTGGATTAAACTAGTCGGATACTCATAAGAAGGTGTAAGTACTCATATATGTACTAGTAGTAGTGATTGCATAACTGGAATTGCTAAGAGAAAGTCAATTTTAAGTACTTACTTTGACTAAGCATGTTTGCTAAGGAGGCAGCAATCAGTGTTAATGACTTTGTTTCTTTTATTTAACTAGTCCACGCTCCTTCAGAAATTAACATGGATATCTAATTTTTTTTAAATGCTGCTTTTAATTAAAAAAAAAACTACTTTAGATCATAAGTTGCAAAAAAGTACTTGCTCCAGTTCTGGTTATACTACCCAGATCTGAATTCCTTTATCATTTAAGATCCTTATTAAGTCACTTGCATGGTATAGATTACAGTTCAATCCTAAAATTCCTCTACATTTATGTTTCTTGTGTATTTTACTTTGATATCCTGCCTGTTTTAATGAAGAACAGGATGTGCAATAGCTTGTTACTTACGGCAGTACTTTGACAAGGAACCTGGATCTTAATAAAAAACAGGAAATAAAATCCTTCATATTAAATCAATTCTTTAAAAAATAAGCATGTGAATGTCATATTTAAGATTAAAGGTATTTCTCTTTCCAGGAAAGGATCATAATAAGGTGGGCATGTGGCTATTTCAAAAACTGCACACATTTGGTAAAGAGCTTATAGAAAACAGTGTCAAATCCCATATTGAACCCAGCTGCTGGTACTTACTTTTTGATGTAAGGCTTACTTCCTGCAGATATACATCAAATTAAATTCTTTACTAAGCTCACAATGGTGTTTTCCCTTTAAGCGGAAAGGCAATACTTTACCTGAATGAAATATTATCTCTCTTTAATGGGTTTCTACAGCAAAGCCACATTTTACATTTCAAAAGGTGCCGTGACAGTAGGAATGAATAGGGACTTGCCATCTATTAAAACCATTTTATTTTCTTTCTTTTTTTTTTTAAATCGTGATCGTTTGAATGAAGCCAGTTGGGCTTTGTCACATTGATGTTGCATCCGGACTCTTGGGAGAGATTTTCACAGAATTGTTCCAACAACTTCTGCCAGCCAAATATATAATAAGTTGATATTAGCATCAGTGAAGACTTTAGAAGAGTTCCTTTTTGTATCAAAGTGTAGACTGTTGCGATGGCAAATGCTACTAAAAGGCAATGATAATGAACAATGGAGGGATTTCTTCTCTAAATTCTGCCAGGTCTCATTTTCTGGGACCTGAGCCTTTCCATGGTTCTTGTGGCTGTAAGGACCAAATACCATTAGATGCAAACAAGCTATTTTTAGCTTCTAATTTTAATTCAGCAATAACTGCAAACTCCTGCTTGAATTAACAGGAGAGTGTTTCCTATCTATAAGGCCAAAAGAAATCTGCCTTCGACAGTGAGTATGGCAGACCAAAGATGAAGGGTAACATGTTGTAAGTTAGTCTCCCTTATTTTTAGATAGGCTCCTCAGACTTTTAGATATATACACCCACACATCATTCTCTAAGGGAGTCAAAGTCAATGTAATTTAGAAGTCAAAGAGCTGGAAGACTCTGCAAGTTACAGAAAGGAGGCAACACCATCAAAGAGCTTGTCTTCTTGCTACATTCCCCTCTTCTGGCCCTTGACTTGCACATTACACCCAGAAAGCGTCACACATCAATACTGGACTTGTGCAGCTACATCCAGAGACAGGGTACATTGCACATTGCACACTGATGGATGGACAAGAGTCCAAGTAAGCCCAAGAGAGTCTTTTAACAGTCTAAGTCTATTTGAGCCTAGAGTCTAAATTTGTGCGGAGGAGGGCAACAGGAGGTGCAAATCTCACCCATTTACAGCAGTGTCTCCAGACTCTCTTTCCTGGAGTGATAGCACAGGAGGGAGGTGAATAAATTGTCTAAATAGCCGTCAGTACCACTGTCAATGAATAATGGAGGAACAGACAAGAAAACAAAAATACAGTAACTCCTCACTTAAAGTTGTCCTGGTTAACATTGTTTCGTTATTAGGTTGCTGATCAATTAGAGAACATGCTCGTTTAAAGTTGTGCAATGTTCCGTTATAAGGTTGTTTGGCTTGCCCACTCCACCTGCCTACCCAGCGCTCCTGCCAGGTGGGGGGTGGGGGTACGGGGGCTTGCCCCATTCCAGCCACCTGGTGCTCTTGCCAGGGAGCAGGGTTGAGGAGCGGGAGCTTGCCCTGTTCCACCCACCTGGCATTCTAGCTGGGGAGCAGGGTTGGGGTGTGGGGGCTTATCCCACTCTGCCTGCCCAGCCTTCCAGCTGGGGAGCAGGCAAGCCTCTGACCCCGCTCTCCGGCAGGATCTCCAGACGGGTGAAGTGAGGCAAGCCCCTGCACCCCAACCCCACTTCGCCCCACCTCAACCAAGCTTCACAGTCATCATTGGTGAGTACAGTATCACATAGTTTGTTTTAAATTATTTAAAACTTATACTGTATAGGTATATAATGTTTTCTGTCTGGCAAAAAAAATTCCATGGAACCTAACCCCCCCATTTACATTAATTCTTATGGGGAAATTGGATTCACTTAACATCATTTCGCTTAAAGGACCATTTTTCAGGAACAGGACTACAACGTTAAGGGAGGAGTTACTGTGGAAGGAAATGGTACCGACCCACCTACCGTGCTTCCACTTAAAGCCCTTTCCATGTTGAAAGATTCTTTAGATTTAAGAGGTATTTTCATATTTAAAATGAAGAATGCCAATAAAATCTAAATACAGGGAGGAAGGGAAGACCCTTTTTTAACCCTTCTGTTAGGTGCTTGTGGCAGTAACTAGGGTCTGGTTCATCACCATAGGTAAGTCTACACTTGAGCTGGAGGCGTGATTTCCAGCTCAGGGAGACCGATGCATTCTAGCTTTGTTGGATTCATTCAAGTTAGTACACTAAAAATAAAAGTGTAGCCACACCAGCGAGGGGCAGCAGGATAGGCTAGCCATCCCAAGTACATATCTAGGGTTCTGGCCAGGATTGTACTCAGGGTGGCTTACCCATCCTGCTGCCCCAGCTGGAGTGGCTACACTTCATTGCTAATGTGCTATCTCAGTCAAATCTAGCACCAGAGCTGGAAGTTACCTCCAACATGAACATACATTTTATCTTGGGGACCTATCTAAAAAGATGGCCTCTGGCTCAGAAACCTGCGTAAAACATCGTTCTCTCCCAGCATTCAGAAACTTAAATCTGAATCTCCTCACCACCTTTCTGAGTATTCCTTCCCCATGGCCTAGTACCTCCATCCTCTAGAATATTGATCAGAATAACTCTTCTTTGGGAAAACTAATGAAACAAAACAATCATAACCACAAAGAGAGGAATATGGTCAGACCATCAATCCTTAGTAATTACATTGTGTGGCTTGTTAGGGGATCAACATGTGAGTAAGACACAGTCCTTACCCACACTTTCGAACAGGTTCAGTAATGGTTAAATGGGTAGGAGCCTGAAGGTTTCCTCAGCCCGTCTATTTCGGTCCATCCATCTAGACCCGTGGGTAAATCTACACTACGGGATTATTCCAATTTTACATAAACCGGTTTTATAAAACAGATTGTATAAAGTCGAGTGCACGCGGCCACATTAAGCACATTAATTCGACGGTGTGCGTCCATGGTCCAAGGCTAGCGTCGATTTCCAGAGCATTGCACTGTGGGTAGCTATTCTGTAACTATCCCATAGTTCCTGTAGTCTCCCCTGCCCCTTGGAATTCTGGGTTGAGATTCCAGTGCCTGATGGGGCAAAAATCATTGTCGCGGGTGGTTCTGGGTAAATGTTGTCACTCATTCCTTCCTCCGGGAAAACAATGGCAGACAATCATTTTGCACCCTTTTCCCCTGGATTGCCCTGGCAGACACCATAGCACAGCAACCATGGAGCCTGTTCAGCTTTTTTTTTTACTGTCACCGTATGTGTACTGGATGCCGCTAACAGAGACGTTACTGCAACGCTACACAGCAGCATTTGTTTGCTTTTGCATGATAGCAGAGACAGTTATCAGTCATTCTGTACCATCTGCTGCCATTGTAAATTGGCAATAAGATGACGGTTATCTGTCGTTCTGTACTGTCTGCTGCTATCATGGGTGCCCATGGCTGAGGTCGGCCGGGAGCGCAAAGGCAAAACTGGGAATTACTCCCCGAGTCAATCCCTCCTTTATGGTTTCTAAAAATAGAGTCAGTCCTGCCTAGAATATGGGGCAAGTGTGCTAGAGAAGCAGTGTATCAGAGAGTACAGCTGCTCCGTGTCAGATCCCACAGAAATGATGAGCTACATGCCATTCACGGGGGGTACCAATGCAACAACCCCACTCGTTGCTTCCCTCCTCCCCCAACCTTCCTGGGCTACTATGGCAGTGTCCCCCCCATTTGTGTCATGAAGTTATAAAGAATGCAGGAACAAGAAACAGTGACTTGTTAGTGAGATAAAATGAGGGGGAGGCAGCCTCCCGGTGCTATGACAATCCAGGCAGGACATTAAGCATGCCGAGGAGAGGAGCCCAGCATCCCGCTGCTATGATAGTCCAGGCAGTACAGAATCTTTTCATTACACAGGAAAGGGAGGGGGCTGATGGAGCTCAGCCCCCAGTTGCTATGATGAGGAAGGTTACCAGCCATTCTGTACCATCTACTGGGAATGACCAGGAACCATTCCTATTTTTACCCAGGCGTCCCCAGCCGACCTCACCTGAGGCAAGCCAGGAGCACTCAAGGGCTGATGGTGACGACAGATATCAGTCATATTGTACCGTCTGCCACCAGGGAAGGGAGAGGAGCGGATACTGCTCTTCACTACTGCAGCATCGCGTCTACCACCAGCATTCAGTAGACATAGGGTGATATTGAAAAAAGCAAGAAACGATTTCTTTCCCTTTTCTTTCATGTGGTGGGGGGAGGGAGTAAATTGATGAGCTATACCCTGAACCACGCCGGACAATGTGTTTGAACCTACAGGCACTGGGAACTCAGCCAAGAATGCAAATAGTTTTCGGAGACTGCTGTGGACTGTGGGATAGTTGGGGTCCTCAGTACCCCCTACCTCCCTCCATGAGAGTCCATTTGATTCTTTGGCTTTCCGTTAACGCTTTTCACGCAGCACTGTGTAGCCTGGAGATTTTTTTCAAACGCTTTGGCATTTCGTCTTCTGTAACGGAGCTCTAATAGAACAGATTTGTCTCCCCATACAGTGATCAGATCCAGTATCTCCTGTACGGTCCATGCTGGAGCTCTTTTTGGATTTGGGACTGCATCGCCACTCGTGCTGATCAGAGCTCCATGCTGGGGAAACAGGTAATGTAATTCAAAAGTTCGCGGGGCTTTTCCTGTTTACCTGGCCACTGCATCCGAGTTCAGATTGCTTTCCAGAGAGGTCACAGTGGTGCACTGTGGGATACCTCCTGGAGTCCAATACCGTCGATTTGTGGCCACACTAACCCTAATCCGATATGGGAATACCGATTTTAGCGCTACTCCTCTCATTGGGGAGGAGTACAGAAACCGATTTAAAGAGCCCTTTATATCGATATAAAGGGCCTCGTAGTGTGGACGGGTATGGCGTTAAATTGGTTTAAAGCTGCTAAAATCGGTTTAAATGCTTAGTGTAGACCAGGCCTGAGACTGCTTTGCTGACACCAGTCCAATCCTGTAGAATCTCCTCCATGATCATCATTAGTCCAGTGCCCCCCCAGATTGCTCCACACAGGGTTGAGAATCTCTAGGATGGAAACGTAGAGCAAAGAAAGACCCCTGGGCAGAATCCTGGCCCTTTCAACACAGGCCCGGATCTCACAAAGACAGCCTTCACTTCCTCTTGTGCATTTGGAATTTTCTACTTAAACTGAGTCCTCTGTGTGTCTGCTCAGCGTGACTGCCTTTCCCCAATCTGTACCTTTCAATTTCTCCCCTAAGCCTTCTAGTTCTGGGCCTTAGACATTTAAAGTGTGACTGCTGTATTTTTTAGCCCCATCTCTCAATCTCTAAACAGTGGCAGGGGGGAATGATTAATTCATAAGGGTTTGCTTTTTTGCATGTATGAAAAACCTATTGAAGAAAACGTAGGCAAAGAGAAGAGTGTGCATTTAGTACAGAACTTGGCATGGTATAAAATCATTTCTCTTTTAGGAGGATTGTCAGTCTTGGTCCAGTTCCTGTGACATTTCTGGCTCTGAAGTTCATGAGTTGCCTCCTACCGATCAACAGTTTTATTGTCATTTGTGATCATGTTCTTTCCCACTCAGGGCTTTGACTAGCAGGAGGACACCGACCTTGAACAGGGTTCTGCTCTCCAGTTTTTATTTTGACCCTCCAGTAAAAGCTAACAGATATATGAAGTCTCGTAGAACCAAGTCTGCTCAAGTTTTCAAAAAAACCACAAAGCTTCTAGGTGGTTCCTGACAGTCCTTCCTTCCCCCCAGTATAAGCAGTATTTGCCTTGTTTATCCCATTCTTGAGCCCCAGTAGTCAAATGTCAAACAAGTATCCGGGGCAACTTGGAAGAGTGTCAGGGTGGTGGAGCTATTTGCAAAACTACCAAGCTTTTTGGTTATATTCACTCTGCTTTATATTCCCAGTACTCTGTTTCAGCTTTAAGTTTAGTTTGTTTGGAACAAGATTAGTTTGCCTTGGGTACTCCTGTGCTATTAGAGTCTTAATATCAATATACTGCAGCAACTCATTATACTGCATCATATATTCATTCATGACTCACTCAGTGATCCTGTACATCTGGCTTTCAGGAGCCAAGACAAACTTGTGAACATCAATAGTACCCTGCCAACTTTGGGCAAATGCCAGCCCAACTTTGACTAGCAGGATCACTCCATATTTTAAGGATCCTATAAGAACCTTCCTTATCTAGGGGTAAAGGCAACTCTAACTTCTCAGTCCAGTTTATCTTGAACGTATAGCACCAACACTAACTTTCTGAGTGGCCATCTCAAGACATTCGAAGCTTAGAATGAATGACAATTCCTGTTACAAGTCATTCACTGCTTGTTCGATCCACTTTTATCTACCTATGATACAAAGCCCAAAGAGATCAGATTGACTACTTCACAAATGAATATTTTGCAAGTTACTGATGTCAACAACAAACTAGAAACACAAACCATAATACAGTGAGGTGAGAACTACCCTTCTCGACTCTGCTGTGCAAGAAAGCCTTCATGGGAGAAATTGTGTTGGTGAAATGAAAAACTTCAAGTAACCAAGAGGATTCAGGGTTCTGAATGTTCCAACACATTTGTACTCTTGAATTCTATCAGCAGCCTCCCTATCTAAACAGGTTATTCTCTCATTATTGTGTATAAATTCATGTACCCTCTACAGGATGGAATCAAAACTGCTATCATTTGATCATAACCAGAGCTATCTTGGCCACTGTCTTAGGAGTCATGGAAATAAGAGGGAAGCCAAGTCATTCCTAATGATGTCTTATTTAACACAACCATTTAAAGAACTAAACTTTCTAGTTCTTTGCTCTTCAAGTTCCAACAAGCCAGATCCTCTGTGGGGTAAGTCACCATATGGAGCTGTGCTGATTTACAAGTCAAAGGTGTTTATATGGCTGAGCTGCTGTTTTTGTAAGTTGGCATTCTTTTATTCCTGGCGCAAATTGTTCTGCTCAGATTGCAGTAGTATGCAAACGCATCACATTTCTATACAATACAGAGCTGGAGAGGAAGCAGATATGTCTTGCAAAACCAAACACTGGCTCTGCTGAACATTTTATTTGGTTAGTTCAACTGATGAAGCAGAATTCTCATGGCCTTTGGGTGTTTGGCTGGTCTTCTCAAGGAATTTTCTATCTTGCTTCTCTAGCCTCTACTTATCCCCTTCAGTCAGCTGCTTCTCTTGGATTTTGCTTTTGATGCCAAAGCTGCTTGGACATTTTTGTATTAAGAGGGACACAAGCCAAAATGCCAGCCAACCCCTTCCTGAGATGCCACACATCTGGCTCCCCATCTTCAGCTCAACTTAGGAGGTCTTTTTCCATGCAAGATGTAGCTGCAGTGAGCTAATCTTATTTAATGTCCTCCGGGGGGGCTGTTTGCCACACACTTGCCTGAGCAAAAGCAAGACTTGAGGCTCCATGTTGCTCACAGAGGTGCTGACAAAACTCTAAGCCGGAGCTCTACAGAGCAGTATTAGGCAACATTTCATAGCACAAACATGATTTGTTCGATGGTGCCAAGACAATGAAGCCCTGGGGAGGATCTGCTGAAAAATTCACAAGAAAGAAAGAAAAACAAAAAAAGAAAAGGGGCCAAAAGGGTACAAACAAATCAGGAATAACTGCTAAATCATTACTGCAGTTAAAATATTGAAGGGGATTAATTTTTTGGTTAAAGCTTGACTTGACCAAAGTGATATCAACTAGCTTCTGCAAGTGTTATTGCTGTTGCATTTTAATATCACTATAATTTTCCGCCACGTACTTGCACAGTATGTTTTGAGCAATGCAGATTGTAAACACATCATTATGAAAGCGCTTAACACAATATGGCATTTGCACTAATAGGACGCTTATAAACACAAACAATGCATCCCCTGTATTTCTCTCTCCAGTATAAGCTATAGCAGAGTCATTATTATGATTGTACATTGGAATAACTGAGTTTCCGTATTGTCAAAGCTGTTTTATAGCTTTAAAGATTTTTTTGTCATCACTCCAGAGAATAGATTGGAAAATTGAGCAATCTGATTAGAAAATCAGGTTACAAGCATGATATAATCATTGCCCTCTGAAATGTGGATAACCCAACTGCTCCTTTTGCACATATTTTACATGCACAATAGAGCAGAGAAGAGAGTTTTATCCATAATATATGTTAGCATTAGTTTGTAGGGAACTCCATGTGGTATTGCTAAACTCAGAGTTGAACTATGTGAAACTCAATGCTTTTGTTTCACAGGGATTCACTTAAATATTTCCTTAAATTTCAATGTGTGCGAGTCTGACATCACTTTGAAATTTTAGATCAGTTAGAACCCAAAACTTAAGAAGTGAAACTGACATAGAAGTTCACACCAAAGCCATGCAAAGCTGGGACAGTCACATTTTTTGGATGTAAAATACAAGGTTTTCTTTGAGGTTACAGGCTCTTTGGGGAAGATATTGTATTTGTGTGTTCATTTCGCAGTGCCGAACACACTGGTGATGTTCAACAAACCTTGAAAGCCACTTGACAGACTGGGGCTGATTTCAATTTGCAGTGGAAGTCCAAACCCAAGTAAGTGCCTAAAGAGTAAATCCTGATTTCATTTACACCACTAAATAGTTTTACTGCCTATAGTGAAACAGAAATTAAAACTGGGCCCTTTGTGAACATTGCATAAAGCTCAAGACACCCATTGTATTTGAAATGGATACCATTATCATAGAGACAAAGCCAAAAGAAAGATGTTATAAAAGCTCTTAGGGTAGTTAAGACTAGGTGGGAAACTGTTTTCCTGCCCCACAAGAATTTTCAATATTTAAAATAATTTTTTAGTCCCAAATCAGGACAAACAAAATCTTGAAAATTTTTGTGAACCAAGAATCTGAAAAAAAAATTCAAATGGGTCAATAGAAATATTGAAATAATTTTTAAGAAATCATTTCAATTTCACTTTAAGATTTGAACATGTTTTACTATAAATGTACTTACATTTTGAAACAGTCATTTTGAATTGAAAAATAGAACTTTTGTTTTGCCTATTTCAAACCTTTTTTTATTATTTCATTTTAATTTTCAAAATGGGAAACAACTCATTAAAAACAACCTTTTCCTGGGAAAAAATTTGGTTTTAATAAATTGGCATTTTCCAACAAAAATTATCAAAAAATTGCCAATTAACTCCAAGACAATCTGCTCTAGATAGTAGTTGTACATTATCACAACAGTCACCTCTTAACAACGCATAGTAATGGTCAAGGGCCAACTGCTTACCCAATTCCAAAAACAGTTTGTTTGGAATAATTATACAATATTAGATTAATGATAAATGCTTTGTAATTAGTGCCACCACCTGCAGCTGTGAGCCAGGCTCCTTAACTCCAAATAGTAACAGTCTCATAGAAAAAAAAAAAAACAGTAAAATGAAGCAGTTTCTTTAAAACAGTACTGCCCTGCCTGCTTTGACCCTTCCCTCACTCACCTCCCAGTCTCCCTTACAACACAACCTTCAGCAACCACTCTTCCACTAAAACTGAGCTCTCTAATAAGGACTAAGATTGGAAGATCCTTCATTTTAAAGGGCCCTAATCACCTCCTCTTCCCAGCATGCTTTGCTAAAAGGAGATTGACAAGCAAGCCTTTTTTTCCTCATTTTTTAGGGAGATGTACCTGGTTTACACTATGCTCAAAGGCTGTTCTTTTGGCAAGGATCTACTTTCTGCTATGTTTACTTGAACATAAACACCAAACAAAATGAAAAAAGTAGATGTGTGAAAACCTAGTCCCCCCATCCCCGTTTCCCCACAACTTCAAAATAATTTTTTTTCAAAAATAGTAAAAAAAACTTTTATATTTTCAAAAAGATTTGTTTTGAAATGATTTTCAAAAGACAAAATCCATTTAAGCAGGGTTTTCCTCCCCATGAAATTTTCTTTTTTGATAAGACCCAATTTTTTGAATAAAGTGCATTTTGCTGAAAAGTTTTAATAGATTCATAGATTCCAAGAACTGAAATGACCATTGGGATTATCTAATCTGACCTCCTGTATAACATAGAACTTTCCCAAAATAACTCCTAGATTTAGTGATGGGGTGGGTGATGACTGGATGTGGGATTTTGGTTTAGGCCTGTCTCCAGAAGAAAGCTCTCCTCTCCTGCCCACCTCTCCCCCCATCCCTCCCGCTCAAAATATTAAAGAGTTTCTATTGCTTGCTACAGATTAATGCACCGTATTTCATAAAGACCAGGTATGTTCCCAATGCAATAAAAATGATCTTGACTGACCTATGGCTTCCAGTAGGTTGAGAATCCCAGTTTATTATGCTGAAATTTGACTCCTATTACAACAATATTGATTTTAGGAAACTGTTTTTCTACTGAAGGAATCTTTGAAATACCTGAAACACTAAAATAACCCTTGAAAGTGAAGTGTTGGGAAGGATGTACCATGATCATCGTGAAATGGGGACAAATGATTTGGTGAACTAATCTGAACCTGTTCTGTGTAAAGATATTTTTCTGCCCAGAAACAAATCCCTCTGTATCAACTAGTTTCAGCAGTAATTACTGAACCGTTTACCCAGGTGTGGAGTCTTGGATTGTGGTTCAAGAAACACTGAGTTTTTATTATTGCAGTTGTACCCAAAATATGGTGGACTTCTTCCGAACAGAAATCAAGACAATCTCTGGCTCAAAGAGGTTGCCATCTAATGCGAAGTATTTAAGTTCTAACTTCTTATAAAAATCAAACAGAAGTGGTGGTTTTTATTTTTTTATGACTGTATTTAAAAAGGTAACAGAGAAAGTAAAGGAATACAGCTGAGCTGAAGCAGTATAGGTTGAGTTACAGTAAGTATATCATCTACCTCATTTGTAAAACACTCTGCAATGTATTGGTGAAAAATACCTACCTCAGAGATAGGTATTGCAGCTATTGCTGCTATATGAGTTATATCATCACAAGCTACCCATGGGTGTCTCTAAGGCCTTATCTTTATTAGGAAAAAAGGTTTGTTCTTAATATTTGGCTCCCTTGTTGTTTTTACTTCAAGCTGCTAAGTTGTGTTAAAACTACAAGCTGCCTTGTTTTCACTAGGATTTTACCTCATGATGTTCATTGCATGTTAGCCAACATAAGTTATGAACACATCTTTTCCCCCCCTCAGCGAGAGGATTCATCCATTGTTATGTTAAATTTAATTCTTATTTGCTTTCACTTTGATAACTATTTCATTAGTGGATATTTGTTGTGAGCCTGTTACACTTGCAGGCACATTCCACAGTTAACGTGTTTGAATATCTTTGTTTTTATGTATCTAATTTAAATACATTCAAAGGGTGGGTGTTTAGTGATTTTGGGTGCCTCCATTTTGGGGGGGACCTTGAAGGATACTATTCACTATTGAATTTGTACATGTGATTGACAAATGGTAGAAAACACCTACAAACCAAGTTTTTGCACCCGTAGTTTTCTTCAGGTGTTGGGCACAGAATTAAAATATGCTGGGTGCATATGCTGTAACGAATCAGACGGCTTGAAATGAATGCAGTTTTTACTCGGTTCAGGTAGTTTAATGTGTTTGCCCACTAGATGGCACAGTGAAATAAAAATACAATGGCGAACTCTCCAATGGAGTATCTGTTCCAGGGGTTCTTGTTTGCTTTAGCTACTGAACATTATAAATATCGTATCATAATTTCTTCCCCATGTAAATGTTGGATTATTTGGAAAGCAAGGTTAAATGAAAGTCTAACGATTCTGTAAGTGTGAAGCTGAATGGCATTTTCTTTCCCTTTGATAGCCTCAAACAACAGACATTTCAACTTGAAACTGGCAGTACAAAAATGCAATCCTCTAAACATGAAAGGTAAATGGAGTTTGTGAGGTAATTGTTATGCCAATGGTGTTCTAGCAATATTTTAACGTGAGGCTCCCACAATGTTTTCCACCTAGCCTGTGATATATTATACTTAAAACTCTGTATGTGTGTTGATGGTGAAGTTGTGATTCAAGCCAATAAAAGCAAGAAATACCCAAGCGATGAGATAAATGATCCTTAATTCTCTCTATGTCACAAAATTCACATTGCTCAGTCACAAGTTCTCTATTTTTCTCCTTAGGTGCTTATAAAAGTACTTTTGTGCATCATCAAGATACGTGAGTTGTAGAAATCTTTGCCATCTGCAATGACATAGAAATATACACGTATATAGAAATCTGTGCTCTCACCTATCCTAATTAGTCACTACCACTTTTCCTTGCTGATTTATTAAGACCACTGTTAAAAAGAGCCAGGGGGAAAGCATTCCTTTGGTAGATGTTTACAGGTTTCACTGTGATGTTCATCACACATTTTTTTCCACCAACATTCACCATATTCAGAGGGAAGGAATAACTTTTTCTGCTGGACTCAGGTGTTTCAACCAGCTTCGCCCAGTGTAGTCTTCTGTCGCCATATCTACAGAAAGCACAGGAGTCAGGCTGCGTGAAGTCATATTTAAATATGTTATATCATGTACATGACTTTATTTAGAATGTGATGGAATTCATAGATTAACTTGGGTCCCAGTTCTGCCAACATTGCTCACGCTGAGTAACACCTGATCCTATAAGTAGTCCCATTAAAACCGGCAGTCCTACTTCTGGAGTGAGGAATTTAGTCCCTTAAATATACAGTGGGACAAATTCCACCCTCTGTTATACTGACATCTGGAGCTGCACCAGTGTAACTAAGGAAAAACATTCCACAATTTGCCTGTATTAGCAGCTTAGCTCCCAGCAGTGCAGCACCACTCTGCTCTGCAGGGATTCTCAAGCCAGGTCCACATAGATATGTCATATAATTCCAGATCCCCTTGCCTTGGCTAGTACACTGCCAAGAGTTTTTATTACATCTCTTAAGAGAGAGCCTTAAAACCAGCTTTTGCTGGTGGAAGTTCTGACAGCTGCAGCTGCTACTTTCTAACTTTCTCCCTCCTGTGGAGAGTTTGGACTTACTGAGCCATCAGGAAGCTTGCTACATCCTAGTTAGGTCCTAACAATTTCCCTTCTGATTGCATCCAGACACGTTTTAGGACAATGCTTTTTTGGACAGCCTCTTCTATACAGTACAAAACTGCCAAAAAGTATACCTGGCAAGTATTATGAATTGCAATAACAGATCTGATTCCGAAGCCTTGTTATAGCTAACTGCATTGCCGGTGAAGTAATGAATATACCAGACCCTTAGCTCTTTCAGTCACTTTCTAAGAGTTTTGGCCTTTCCATTTGCCTACTTTTTCATCGGATGTTACAATTTCAGGCTCCTCATCAGAAATCTCGGTTGCCACTAGAGGGCACTTCAAACCAAAATGTCATTTCAAATCACTGCAGTAGCTGCAACCTACAAATATGGAGAGCGAGGCCTGGAAAAAAGTGGTTTTGGCTTCCACTCAA
Source organism: Gopherus flavomarginatus (assembly GCF_025201925.1). Lineage (NCBI taxonomy): Eukaryota > Metazoa > Chordata > Testudines > Testudinidae > Gopherus > Gopherus flavomarginatus. The sequence continues at coordinate 32,395,216 of NC_066630.1, forward strand.
CGTGGGCTGATTCTCCCATATAACTTTCATAATATAAAATCATTAGAGATAGGCTTGAACCAAAACATCACATCCAAACACTTGTAGCATTTGCTCAAAATCTGAATCTAGAGCTATATTTTGTGACTTGGGCCCAACTCTGAAGACTGCTTATGATACAAAAATCTTCTTTTGGTCCCATGACGACATTTGCAGGCAAGCTATGAGTGATCTGCAGCCAATCCTTTCTACTCAACGACTGTTACTTAACTGGTTCAACTTTACTGTAATGGAAGCAAGGGACGAACAGTTCTTTGCCATTGTGCTTTTAACTTGTTTTAAACCTGGAAATTAGAGAAAGTGTAAATGTTATGAATGAGGATGGAAAGAAGACAGGAAATGAGTATTGTTATAAAGGCCTGCAACTGAAGTGCTTGAATATAGCATTAGTACTCATCCACAATAACAATCTTGAATTTGTACAGCACTTGAACTCACAGCGAACAGTTTGTGGTAAGTTATATCTCGCTGTTAGTTAAATGTGTAAAGCAAATCTTCAAGGCCAGAGGAAGTTCTGTCCCTTCCATGAGGAGAGTACAGTAAAGAGACAAATGGTGAGGCAAGGAATATGACTTAAAAACAGGATGGTGATTGGTTCCTATCTCAAAGTTTAGTTGGCACTTCACCTTTTCCCTCTATATAAGTAAGCAGTCCAGTGGTAAGTCAATGAGATAAGTAGATTACTTAGCTAGTTTCTTGTAGCCATTACAAAAATAGTGGGAGGTGACCAACTCACTGAGGCTTAGCAACATGTGAAGACATTTGAGAGTATTCCATAGACTGGTTCCTATCTTTAAGAAGTTTTCCCTGACCATTCTCCTTATTACTGGGATCAGTTATCTAGCAGCCACAGAAGCTGTTTGCTGCCTCTTTAATGGGATGTACTTGAAAAGATCTAGGTATCCACTTACATGGGAAGAGGGTTATAAAAAGTCCTAGATGCCTACTGGGAAAAGCTCCATCAGCTAAAGTTCTCTTTGTTTGTGCTATGAGTGACCCATAGATTGTCTAAAGTCTTTATGAGAGGCTTGAAAATGACTCAGTCATTTAGCATTCTTAATTCATGCACTTTGGACATGGGTACCAAGCACCCTGTATTTCATAAAGCGAATTGGGAACAGAATTTTCCCTTTCTGTTCCCTTCAATAACCACCACTGCTTTTCAGGAGAACATAAGAACATAACGTAAGAACGGCCGTACCAGGTCAGACCAAAGGTCCATCGAGCCCAGTATCCTGTCTACCGATGGTGGCCAATGCCAGGTGCCCCAGAGGGAGTGAACCTAACAGGCAATGATCAAGTGATCTCTCTCCTGCCATCCATCTCCATTCTCTGATAAACAGAGGCTAGGGACACCATTCCTTACCCATCCTGGCTAATAGTCATTTATGGACTTAACCACCATGAATTTATCCAGTTCTCTTTTAAACACTGTTATAGTCCTAGCCTTCACAACCTCCTCAGGCAAGGAGTTCCACAAGTGACTGTGCGCTGCATGAAGAAGAACTTTCTTTTATTTGTTTAAACCTGCTGCCTATTAATTTCATTTGGTGACCGCTAGTTCTTGTATTATAGGAATAAGTAAATAACTTTTCCTTATCCACTTTCTCTACACCACTCATGATTTTATATACCTCTATCATATCGCCCTTAGTCTCCTCTTTTCCAAGCTGAAAAGTCCTAGCCTCTTTAATCTTTCCCCATATGGGACCCTCTCCAAACCCCTAATCATTTTAGTTACCCTTTTCTGGACCTTTTCTAGTGCCAGTATATCTTTTCTGAGATGAGGAGACCACATCTGCACACAGTATTCGAGAAGTGGGCGTACCATTGATGTATATAAGGGCAATAATATATTCTTAGTCTTATTCTCTATCCCCTTTTTAATGATTCCTAACATCCTCTTTGCTTTTTTGACTGCCTCTGCACACTGCATGGACATCTTCAGAGAAATATCCACGATGACTCCAAGATCTTTTTCCTGACTTGTTGTAGCTAAATTTGCTCTCATCATATTGTATGTATAGTTGGGGTTATTTTTTCCAATGTGCATTACTTTACATTTATCCACATTAAATTTCATTTGCCATTTTGTTGCCCAATCACTTAGTTTTGTGAGATCTTTTTGAAATTCTTCACAGTCTGCTTTGGTCTTAACTATCTTGAGCAGCTTAGTATCATCTGCAAATGGGGAGGGATTTAAAGGAGCACAGGCTGGCTCTGCACTTCACCTCAGGAAAAGCTTTCCATGAATAGGTATGGCATGGAAAAAAAAGATTTTGGGAGAAGCAGACAATGGTGCATGCTGACACCAATAGAAGAATGGGGAGAGGGTATAGTATTCCAATAATTCTAGTCTGTAGATTGTTCACAAGCAGTTTGTTGTGCATATTTGGTGTTTAAATTTTGAGGTGTTCATCACTTTTGGTGGGTCACATGGTTATCAACATTTAAGTTATTTACTTTTGAGACATATACCATCTGGTTAACTGTTCTTATTCATTTACTGGATAAACATTACCTTTGACTGGAGTCTGCTGCAAATACTCATGTTTACATGGTCAAAATTTTCTGTCAGCAAAGGTACTCTAATATTTACTTAAAATTCACTGTGCCACTTATTTGCTGAGGGTAAATCTACTCAAATTGATCTCAGCTTTTATTCAAGTGAATATTTGTAGAGAAACATTTGAGGTATTCATCCAGGTTCTTATAGGATATTTCCTACTGAAGGGGCTTTGTGATAGGCACACGGATGGATTCACAGGGGCCGCTTCATCCACCAGTTTGATGCAACCACCTTGGTGTAGAGAAAGACGGTTTTTAGAGACCCTGGTCCCACAAGATCTTGATTACCCTTAACTTTCATTAATGTCAAGAAAGCTGACTGTGCTGACAATGTCTCAGGATCCTCACGGTACCTTGCAGGGTCAGGCCTTAGTAGTACAAAGTAACAGTACACATTACTTTAGTGGACAAAGGGAAGAGTACCGTATTCAATGAAACTGCAGAGAGAATTTGAATAGACAGAATTATCTCTATAATTCCCACAGATACATACAGAACTCCTCTTACTTTAAGCATGGGGTGTCTTACATTGACAGAATCTATTTGCTTCTTAATAGCTTCTCTCTTTAGCGCTGATGCTGATCAGAACTTTGAAGCAAAGCACAAGTGCTCCAGGGCTTGAGAATACGGTTTGTTTCACACAATTGCAGCTCATTAGTCTTCAGCAACAATCCAGAGAATCCTGTCCTTCAGTACTGATAAGGGGTATGGATTTTTATTTTTACTAGTAATGCAATCATCATAAAAATGTAATATGTATGACTTTCCTTAGCAGTGCACCAGATGCTGCCCAGCATGAAAGTAGAACTGATTCTGAAACCTAATTCAAGAGAACAGGATATTTAAAGAGCTTAAATCTTAGTAATAAAATATGCAAAAATAAGAGGAATAGACATGAACATAGCAATTGCTATATTGGGCCAATCCACTGGTCCATTTAGTCCAGTCTCTTATTTCTAACAGCGGCCAGTAGCAGATGCTTCAGAGGAAAGTGCGAAGAAACCCTACAGTAAGTAGTTATGGAATAACCTGCCCAAAGGTTTCTTCCTTACACCCAACAGAGGTTGGATTAAGCTCAGAAGCATGAGGAACATTTATATTTCTTCCAAAACATATACACATTTACTATAATTTTGGATACTCTTATCTATCTCTCTATCTAATGCTTTCGTGAATCTGCTGTATTTGGACACAGAGATAGTTAGCTATATTTTTTAAGACTGTTAAATGATCATGTTAAAATAAATTGTTAAAATTATTAACATCTTAAAAAATTAAACTAACTTGCTTTTAGCCATATGTTCTGTAGTTGAACTGTTAAAGCTGAACGAATTCCAAAAATTAGACTAATCATTTTCACCTACGGGTTTTTTACAATAACCATGGCTGTGCTGAGAAACTGGTTAAACATCACCACAGGAGCACATTTAATTGAAAAAGAAAGTTAAGTCACACTTTAAATGGTTTAGTTTATTTGGCTTGTCACAAAGGAAATCAGCCTATATAATTGACAAATCTCAATTTCATTGTAAGTCTCACTGTACTTTTTTCCCTTAAAGCCCCATCTCCTGGAGTCATGTGAGTAAGTACATCTGTGTTCTGAATGTTAACGAAAATTTCTAGTCCTCATGGTTATGGAGAAAATCCAAGGTTTAAAAACCAGAAGGCAAATCAAAAGAATATAACTTTTTAAAAATCTCATTTTTGAGGGCTGCCTAATGATTTCTGAATGCTTAGGGTGGGCATTACTGAGCTCATCACAGAATTCTGTAACCATAAAGCAGCTTTCCACAGGTGCCCCTTTTCCAGATATGGTGCATGATCAAATTTGGTAATAGATATTTTTAGGGAACTTACTCTAGGTAACTGTTCAATGTGGCAATATCAATATCTATTCTTGCCAGCCCCACATAGAAAACATGTTCATGAGAATATTTGTATTCACATTAGGTTTTAAAAAACTCTGGTCCCTTCCCCCCACATCTTTTTATCAAAGACTAAATTATTTTGATCCTACTGCTTGACACTTTCCATTTCAATAACTATTCCCTGATCACAAATCAGAAGCAATGAACAGTTAGAATCAACAAGCGGATAATGTTTTTAATTTTATAAGGCTTTATTGTAACAGGCTTGTTGTATTTTGTGGCAGGAAAAATCTAATTTATGCTCCAAATTAAGTCACTTTAATGGAAAACAAAACAAACAAGAGCTAGTTGGAAAGTGATATATTTTCTGTGAAGAAATAATAATAATAATAATAATAATAATGACAATAAAGTATGGAAGTTTCCCTTTTTTCATGAGAAAACCAAACATTTTCACCAAAAAGAAGCATGAAATTTTTGGTTTGATAGGTTTTTTAAATTATTTTTGTCTGAAAAATTCTGACAAAGTTTTAATCACCTCTAATAAAAACTGATTAGGGGTCTGATTTCAAAGCCTTCTGAAATCAATAGGAGTCTTTCTACTGAATTCAGTGGAGTTTGGGTCAGGCCCTATATGTTCAGTAAAGTCCCAGCTCCTCCTCTGAGCTGTACTGTAGTGTAGCATATGCAAAGTCTGGCAGATGCAGTCTCATAGATTCATAGACTTTAAGGTCAGAAGGGACCATTATGATCATGTAGTCTGAAATCCCGCACAATGCAGGCCACAGAATCTCACCCATCCACCTCTATAACAAACCCCTAACCTATGTCTGAGTTATTGAAGTCCTCAAATTGTGGTTTGAAGACCTCAAGCTGCAGAGAATCCTCAAGCAAGTGACTCATGCCCCAAGCTGCAGAGGAAGGCGAAAAACCTCCAGGGCCTCTGCCAATCTGCCCTGGAGGAAAATTCTTTCCCGACCCCAAATGTGCCGATCAGTTAAACCCTGAGCATGTGGACAAGACTCACCAGCCAGCACCCAGGAAAGAATTCTCTGTAGTAACTCAGATCCTAACCCATCTAACATTCCATCACAGACCACTGGGTATACTTACCTACTGATAATCAAAGATCAATTGCCAAATTAATTGCCAAAATTAGGCTATCCCATCATACCATCCCTCCATAAACTTATCAAGCTTAGTCTTAAAGCCAGATATGTCTTTTGCCCCCACTACTCCTCTTGGAAGGCTGTTCCAGAACTTCACTTCTCTAATGGTTAGAAACCTTCATCTAATTTCAAGTCTAAACTTCCTAGTGTCCAGTTTATACCCATTTGTTCTTGTGTCCACATTGGTACTAAGTTTAAATAATTCCTCTCCCTCCCTAATATTAATCCCTTTATTTATAAAGAGCAATCATGTCCCTTCTCAACCTTCTTTTGGTTAGGCTAAACAAGCCAAGCTCTTTGAGTCTCCTTTCATAAGACAGGTTTTCCATTCCTCAGATCATCCTAGTAGCCTGTCTCTGAACCTGTTCCAGTTTGAATTCATCCTTCTTAAACATGGGAGACCAGAACTGCACACAGTATTCCAGATGAGGTCTCACCAGTGCCTTATATGACTAACACCTCCTTATCTTTGCTGGAAATACCTGGCCTGATGCATCCTAAAACCACATTAGCTTTTTTAACAGCCATATCACATTGGCGGCTCATAGTCATCCTGTGATCAACCAATACTCCAAGGTCTTTCCCCTCCTCCGTTACTTCCAACTGATGCATCCCCAATTTATAAGCAAAATTCTTGTTATTAATCCCTAAATGCATGACCTTGAATTTTTCACTATTAAATTTCATCCTGTTCATATTACTCCAGTTTACAAGGTCATCCAGATCTTCTTGTATGATATACCGGTCCTTCTCTGTGTTAGCAATACCTCCCAGCTTTGTGTCATCTGCAAACTTTATTAGCAGATTCCCACTTTTTGTGCCAAGGTCAGTAATAAAAATGTTAAATAAGATTGGTCCCAAAACTGATCCCTGAGGAACTCCACTAGTAACCTCCTTCCAGCGTGACAGTTCACCTTTTAGTATGAGCCGTAGTAGTCTCCCCCTTAACCAGTTCTTTATCCACCTTTCAATTTTCATATTGATCCCCATCTTTTCCAATTTAACTAATAATTCCCCATGTGGAATCATGTCAAATGCATTACTGAAATCAAGCTAAATTAGATCCACTGCATTTCCTTTGTCTAAAAAATCTGTTACCTTCTCAAAGAAGGAGATCAGGTTGGTTTGGCACGAGCTACCTTTTGTGAAACCATGTTGTATTTTGTCCCTATTACCATTGACCTCAATGTCCTTAACTACTTTCTCCTTCAAAATTTTTTCCAAGACCTTACATACTACAGATGTCAAACTAACAGGCCTATAGTTACTCAGATCGCTTTTTTTCCCTTTCTTAAAAATAGGAACTATGTTAACAATTCTCCAGTCATACGGTACAACCCCTGAGTTTACCAATTCATTAAAAATTCTTGCTAATGGGCTTGCAATTTCATGTGCCAGTTCCTTTAATATTCTTGGATGAAGATTATGTGTGCCCTCTGATTTTGTCCAATTAAGCTGTTCGAGTTTGACTTCGACCTCGGATGTGGTAATACCTACCTTCATATCCTCATTCCCATTTGTCATCCTTCCATTATCCCTAAGCTCCTCATTAGCATTATTAAAGACCGAGGCAAAGTCTTTATTTAGATATTGGGCCATGCCTAGATTATCTTTGACCTCCATTCCATCCTCAGTATTTAGCAGTCCCACTTCTTCTTTCTTTGTTTTCTTCTTATTTATATGGTTATAGAACCTTTTACTATTGGTTTTAATTCCCTTTGCAAGGTCCAACTCTACATGGCTTTTGGCCTTTCTCACTTCATCTCTACATGTTCTGACCTCAATAAACTAGCTTTCCTTGCTCATCCCGCCCATCTTCCACTCCTTATAGGCTTTCTGCTTTTTTCTTAATCACCTCTCTGAGATGCTTGCTCATCCAGCTTGGTTTACAACTCCTGCCTATGATTTTTTTCCCCTTTCTTGGGATGCAGGCTTCTGATAGTTTGTGCAACTTTAACTTGAAGTAATTCCAGGCCTCCTCTGCCTTTTCTTTCATATAATTGCTTAGCATTTGACATGTACTTCAAATGATTATAGTATGGCACTTTTGCATTATTCTAACATGCTTGAGAATTGAAGCTCCCAAGACTCTAACTGCTGTTTGGTGTACATAAGATCACTGGAGATACTGGCTGGAGCAGAGAGAGAATTGCTAACTTTCTGGGCCTGGATTCCAGCTTGACCCCTTGAATATTTATCTTTTGCCATCTTCAGTGCAATATATATAAAGCACTTTTTACTATGTGTTTCCACATGAACATCCCTGACAGAGCAAAAACAACCAGCATGGAGGCAATGCTCATGAAAGCTCAGCTTATACGGATAGCTCATGTTTTCAGAATGGGTTACTATAGACACCTAAAAAGGTGTGCTCTACGACAAGCTGAAGCTCAGAAAGCCCAAGAGGGGCAGTCAACGAAAATGCTTCCAAAACTCCTTTAAGCGGAATTTCACCTCATACAGCGTTAATATGGATAACTTCAAAGACAGCCAAAGACAGACCTGAATGGAGAGCAACTATCAATAAAGATTGTAAACACTTTGAGGAACACAGACTTGAAAAAATTGATTGAAAAAAAAAGGACCAAGTTTTAGTGGGAACCTGCACATTCCTGAGTGACATCTGTTGGTGACGTTGCTCCTCACAGCTCAGGCTATATGGCCACATGAGAACGTATGTGATGTTGCAACATCATCATCAGATACAATGGACAACCAAACTACTGTGTGCAGACACTTAAAAGGAGCAAATCTTCATTGGTGTAAATGAAAGCCCTCAAACTGACTTCAATGCGCATTTGAATCAGGCCCCAAGGCACAATCTGCACATAAGACCAGCATTCTGCAGCTACTGTATTTCCAATCTAAATGCCGGTGTTGTAAGTAGAACTGACTTATTTTAGGCCACTGAGTTGTGAACATCATTACTGAGAATTAAGAGGGCCTGGGGTAGAAGCGAATCAGTACTAATATGTACCCAAAGAGAGGTGCTGTAACTTCATCAAATGCAATTTTCACTGAAAAGATACTAAAAGCCAGAGGTGAAAGTAAGTCGGTATGCCCCAGTATGGTGTACTGGGGCAGACTGGCTTCCCCTAGCGGCAATTTAAAGGGCCTGGGATTCCCAGCAGAGGCTTGAGCCCCGGGCCCTTTAAATTGCCACCAGAGCCCTGATGCCGAAGCCCTGGGGAAGTGGTGGCGGGGCTTGGGAGGTGATTTAAAGGGCCCAAGGCTGTGGCAGCCGCTACCGCCCCAGCCCTTAAAATAACCGCAGGAGCCCCGCTGCTGCCTCCCCAGGGTTCCAGCAGCAGGGCTCTGGGGATGATTTAAAGGGCCCAAGGTGGTAGCAGCAGCTGGAGCCCCAGGACCTTTAAATCACTGCCTGAGCCCCAGGCTGCTGCTGCTACCCCGGGGCTCCAGCAGCACAGCTCAGGTGGTGATTTAAAGGGCTCGGGGCTCCCACTGCTGCTACCCTCCAGGGCCCTTTAAATTGCCACCCAAGCCCCACTGCTGGAGTCCTGGTGTAGTGGCACAGGGGCTCTGGCAGTGATTTAAGGGGTCAGGGAGTCCCGGCTACTGCTACTGCAGTGGAGCCCAGGGCCCTTTAAAAGCTCCACCAGAGGCCAGGGCCCCCTCAGTTAGTGATTTAAAGTGCCTGGAGATCTAAAGGCCCTGCCTCTTCTGGTAGAGGCCACGCCTCTTCCAGTTGAGGCACCGCCCCCTCCTAAGGACTCCGGAGTACCAGTAAGTCCTTTAAGTTACTTTCATCCCTACTAAAAGTACAAAAATGTGTGCAAGTAGCTTTTAGAGACTGGCCTAGCCTTACAAAAACTTTGTCAAATCAGGTGCTTAGGGCTAATAAAACGTCATTGAACATATTTAAGACTCTATAACACCTAGGATTCTTGTCCATAGGCCACAGGCCAATTGTTATACACCCAGGAAATTTAGTTCTGGAACAGTCCACAAGCCAGTTACATCCATCCAACACTACTGAAATCAATGAAGTTGCACAGGCAGAACTAAGGGTAGAATTTGGCCACAAATGTCTGTTGTCTGCTAATTTGTCAACAGCTGTGGCTTACAATGGATATTTCAGCAGACAGAAAACTCCACCCTATAACTATCTTGACTAATTGTGCAATAATATACTATGCAGGATATTTTTTTCCTGACTCCATTTTATGTTTATTTTTTATTTGGTTTTTGTTTGTTTGTTTGGTACTTGCTAGCATAACTGCAAATGTTATTCATATGTGTGTGCTATTGTTAGTATACAGGAAAATTGGTCTTCTCTGGAGCATTCACAGTTTTTAAAATCGGTATTTATAAAAAAGATTGTAGCCATTACAAAAGCCTCTAGTTGCATTTACAGGAGTAAGAACGAAGCAATGTGTCTGGGAGGTTTGATGCAGCTCACTAGTCAGCCTTTGCTTTGGGCTGTACCTTAAGGCACAATCTTGCCTGAATAAGCACCTGCGTACACCATTCCCTGATGTGAGAGAGAGGTTTTGTTTACATTTCCACACTGTGGCAAATATGTTAGGGGAAATTTTATAAAGAAAAGAAATATTGGAATAAAACCCTGAAGTTCTTACAGCGTTGGATGTGTTCTTCTCTCCCAGGAGCCCAGCCCATGCTGAACTGCAACATGCCGCCCTAAGGAAATGCAGTTCAGGGTTGAACTGATGCAAAAGGAAACGTTTCAGGTCAGTTCAATAGTCTGACATTTTGATTAAGGTCAAATGGACCCAAAATGAAGTTTTGTTTCAGCATTCCCAATGCAAAAGTGAAAAAAATCCACAAAAGGTGGTGGTGTTTTTTTCAGGAAATTCTGATAGCAGAAATTTTCAATTTTGAGAAACTCCATTTATCCTGTTACACAAGCAGGTTCTGAGATTCAGACACAGGCCCGCACTACAGAGCTGTGCTGCCCAAAGGAGAGTGCATCAAATTGCTATCAGAACAGTGCTATCACTGGCTAAAAGCACTCTGTAGTATACAAGGTACACTCATTCAAAGGTTCAGGTAGTGAGGTGGAATGCACTCTGCTGGGAGAATTATTAAATAGCTGGTTAGATATGGCCAACTCAGCACACAGGAAATAGACTGAATCTGAGGACCAGGCATAATAGCATTTCAATCACCTCTAAGAGTTGTAATGACCAAGCACTTTGGGCCAAATCCTGAACCTTACTGAGCCAAATGCATCAGCTTCAAAGGGAGTTTTGTCCAACTAAGGACTGAGCAAAAACTGAATAAGAATCTCAAGGTTTAGTGCTCAGCTATTAACAGTATAGATGCAGAGAATGGTTCGGTTTTTTGTATTCTGGGAGAGAAAAGCAGGGCTGGACCATCCAGACTTTTAAACTGAACTTAAACCAGATGTTACTGGAAGTTCAAAAATGTTCAGCCAACTTCTCTCTTTAATTTCTTTCTCTTGCTTCTGCATTTCCTGGTTGTGGCTGGAGCTGGAACAGATAATACCAGGGCAACACAAACGTCTGTTTTCAGAAGATTCCAGTTCAGCTTGGCAGACTGAAGGTTTTCACATATTTTAAAGAGTGTCTAAAGGTGAAATCCCTCCCTCTACACAAAGCCCTAGTTAATTAGATTTGTGGGGGAGGGATACAACTAATTAGACCACACCCACACACACACCCCTACCTTGAAAGCAGAAGACAGTGATCTGATCTCTGATCTGCCCACAGCCCACAGCCACCCAACCCCTGCCGGCTTATGAGAAAGTGATGCAAAGCCCAACTGCACGGCCACCCAACCCATGTCCACATCTGCCTACGTGAGAGTATGGCTCCTGTAGCCAACTTTGCGGAGGAAAAGGTTGCAAAGTTTCTTCACAGAGGAGAAAAAATGCCAGAACAACAGATGAAGACATATCTCCAGTGCTACAATGATCAACATCCCCCCACGCCACACCTGTCAAGATCCATGGGTCCTACACGTGCCTATCACAACAGGTAGTGTACTGAATGCCTTAACAACAAATATATATGGGTGAAACCAGACAACCATTATGCTCTTACACAGGAAAATGATAAAAGATGAAAACACTCTCATCTGTGGATGAACGCTTTTCACAAAACAGTCACTCTATAGCTGACCTATCCGTCCTTGTCCTCAAAGGAAACCTGCACAACACTTTCAAAAGATGAGCCTGGAGCTTAAATTCATAACTTTGCTAGACACTAAAAATCATAGTCTCAATAAAGCCACTGGATTTATGTCTTATTACAACAATCTGTAACCCACTAGCCCCCCCATTTTTGTCCTATGACTTCAGAGATATTGCCAGGCCTCTTCACGTTGAATAGTCCCTTAATATATGTGCTAATTGCTATGCTAAACTATCTGCCTGATCTTGTATTTACCTGTGATACTCTCAGTATCTTTCCCAGACCTGAAAAAGAGCTCTGTGTAGCTTGAAAGCTTATCCAACTCAAGTTGGTCCAACAAAATATTACCTCACCCCCTTGTCTCCTTAATGTCCTGGGACTGAAGCAGCTACAACACTGCATACATCAGGGACTGGCAGTCCTGAAGGGAACGACTAGATGTGCCTTATTGAGGAAACAGACTTAAGTGGCAATTTAGGAGGCATAGGAGAAGTCTTGGGTTCCAGAGAAGAATACATTCTGCCTAGAATCCAGTCCAAGAGGCCCATGGCCAACAGAACCCAAGACCTGATACACTCAATCGTGTTTTCTTAGGATGCATGAGACTGTTAGTTTAGTGTTCCCTGGTGAGAACCAGGAGTGTTTGTGAATTAACACATCAGAGGGGAAGGAGTGTGGACTAATATGTGCAACTGAGTCATGCACCTTTGTGTAAATTCTGACATGAGTTGGAACCCAACCAACCTTCTTTGTGAAGGGGTTATGGTAAAGTGCCATGCAGTCAGGGGTGGGTCACCCATGCTAGGATGAATTTCCTAAGGGTCTCATCCTGCAAGCCAGTGGGAGCAGCATTAGAGCCTAAATATGCAGAGAAGGCTTCATCCTTGTTTCCCCATCCTTCTGGTTTCTACCCATTCAAGTGCTTTATGCACAGTGATTTGGTGCCCCATCCTTCTCCAGCTGAATTCAATAAGAACAGGAACAGAGACTGAGAAACTGGTATACTTAATCTTTACACTGTAAGCTGAGTTCAAAATCATTTTGCTTTATACTGTACCACTTAGAATTGCTCTCAAAGGAATATGCATACTTTCACTGAGAGGAAGTATGACAAATCTATAAATATACATTTGAAAATATTCCAAAATGTAGTATTCCTATCTCTAGGTCTTATAATAAAACTAGGGTGTAGGGACTTTTTAGAGAAAATTTTAAAGGAACAAAATTCAGCTGGATTTGTCAGTTTGAAATGTTTTATTTTTGGTCCTAAAATAATTGTTTAAATCTCCATAGTAGCAGCTCTAGAGAACATAATAAAAACATGATGAAATATCAAAAACTGCAGAAGTTTAGTTTCATGATTTATTTTTTTTTGTATTTGAAATGTGCACACATCTGATTTTATTCCCTAAATTGAACAACTTTAATATTACATTTGAGAAATGTTCTGAAGACAAATTTGTGTCCTGCTTTGTCATAAAAATTCCCTGAATTCATTCAGGTGACCTTAATTTTTTTAAACCTGTGAAGAGGGCAAGGATTCATTGCAGACCTAGCAAATCTCACCTTTTGCCTGATGACACCATTTTAGTTGAGAATTCTCAGTAAAACCAGGATATTGTAGTTAGTTGTAGTCTCTCCTACTACCCAACTGTTCCTTTACCAAAGAATTTTATGAGGCAGTGCACTAGAGGAAAACCAGCTCAGGAAATGGGGTAGTTAAAAAAGCGTATTTTTCTCATTTTCTCCAAAGTCCCTCTCTTTTCTGGATGCTGAAATAATTGTGGGATCCTTCCTCCATCAATTGAGATTTGCTTCTTCCACCTTCTCACAGGATACAGGAGGCTTCTTCAAATTGTGAAGACCCTTGTCCTAGTGGCGTGAAGTTATGGACAGCATTAACAAACACCAAAGACTAAATTACACACCTGGGTGCACAGATAGAGGAGACATTTTTCCTATGCCAGCTTGCTTGTGCAGGAAGCAGCCATGACATGGTTGCAGACCCGAGTGTTGGAAAGGCTGGCCAGAGACTGTATGATGGAGTGTACTGGTAGCACGGACACACAACTGCACCAACCCCGTGCAATGGAACCTGCCTGCAGGCCAACCCAATGTCAGCTAAACACATGGGACAGATACCTCAAAGGACGTTGCAAAGCACAATCCAGCATTATCCCTGCTTCTTCACTGTGTAGTTACCTTGCCTTCAGATGTTGCTCCTCTTCTTTCCCCTCCCAGCACATTGCATATCAAAGCTTTTTAAATGTTATATACAGTGGTCACAACTAATTCACCATTCTCATAAATGCCTTTTGCTGATGATACCTGTGAGCTCACGTTTCTCACAAGGAAGGTCACTTTTTTTTGGCAACTCATAGAATGTTAGATGCAGCCTCTGAACCCTGAGTCAGGAAAACACTTGAGCATGTGCTTAAAGTTCCATTTAAAATCAATGCTTAAAATTATGGCCCCTACATCTACTCCATACCAGATTTTACAAGAAATTAGTGGTACTATGGCCCCATGTCACTTGCCAGAATTTCCATCCTAATAACCCAGATATACTATGTTCATTCTTCTCCCATGCTGGTCAGGGCTGAACAGAAGAATTTGTGGGGAAGTGGTGATCTATGCCGAGTGTTGCGGGAGGTGTCTTATGAAATGATCACCAGTGGACTAGTTAAGTTATGCGTCTAGCTGTCACTTGTGCTAACAGTACACACAATTTACATGCTTACACTTGTTGAGATTGAGGCCCTAAGTACTGACAGAAAATATCACAGTCCCAAGTGAGTTCAAAACTTAAAACGAGGTGTATATGTGAAAACAATGAGCAATACTGCTTAAAATGCAACAAATTTACCAGTTTAACACTTACCAGTTGAAGCCTGTTAAAACGGTCATTGAGCAGTCAGTTTGCATGTTAATGCTGACCTGCTGTAGTACCATACTGCTTCATATTTATTGGAAATTATGACAAATCGAGACTGCTAAGCACTTTCAAAAAAACGGCCTTGCCTTTGGTAACACTCATGTCTTTTGAAATCTTTTTGGAGCATCACTTTGGAATTGATTGAGTTTACCTGACCTTAGAAAGTGCATTTGAGAGCATTTATGATGTGTTATGTAACACTGTCCAGACCTGCCAAGCCTCTTGGCTTCGCTGCATCACACAGCTTCGATGGGGAATTCCCACTCAGATGGTAAAATCTTTTTTCTCTTATTATGCAGTTATCCCAACTTCATTATAATCACTATCAAGATGCTCATGAAATGGGAATCAGCCATCAAGACAAGAAAATAAATTAAAAAAAAAAAGAAAAAAAGAGAGACTGCTTGATTTAATCAAAGGAACATTTCCCCTTATATTTACTTCTTTTTAAAAAGAAATCCACACAAATGTTCTGAAGGTCTCAGACTAGGAACATATTCCACAAGGCAACTTTGAATGATGAACATATTAAATGTACATGGCATCTTTCATCCAGGGATCTCCAAGCACTTAATCAACTTACTCTGATTCTTTACTTATACTGAATAGCATTACTCACTCTGTGGAGGAGTCCTTTTATTTCAGGGAGACAATTTGTAGATTCATAGATTCATAGACTCTAGGACTGGAAGGGACCTCGAGAGGTCATCGATTCCAGTCCCCTGCCCTCATGGCAGGACCAAATACTGTCTAGACCATTCCTGATAGACATTTATCTAACCTACTCTTAAATATCTCCAGAGATGGAGATTCCACAACCTCCCTAGGCAATTTATTCCAGTGTTTAACTACCCTGACAGTTAGGAACTTTTTCCTAATGTCCAACCTAAATCTCCCTTGCTGCAGGTTAAGCCCATTGCTTCTTGTTCTATCATTAGAGGCTAAGGTGAACAAGTTTTCTCCCTCCTCCTGATGACACCCTTTTAGAAACCTGAAAACTGCTATCATGTCCCCTCTCAGTCTTCTCTTTTCCAAACTAAATAAACCCAATTCTTTCAGCCTTCCTTTACAGGTCATGTTCTCAAGACCTTTAATCAGTCTTGTTGCTCTTCTCTGGACCCTCTCTAATTTCTCCACATCTTTCTTGAAATGCGGTGCCCAGAACTGGACACAATACTCCAGTTGAGGTCTAACCAACGCAGAGTAGAGCGGAAGAATGACTTCTCGTGTCTTGTTTACAACACACCTGTTAATGCATCCCAGAATCACGTTTGCTTTTTTTGCAACGGTATCACACTGTTGACTCATATTTAGCTTGTGGTCCACTATGACCCCTAGATCTCTTTCTGCCATACTCCTTCCTAGACAGTCTCTTCCCATTCTGTATGTGTGAAACTGATTGTTCCTTCCTAAGTGGAGCACTTTGCATTTGTCTTTATTGAACTTCATCTGGTTTACCTCAGACCATTTCTCCAATTTGTCCAGATCATTTTGAATTTTGACCCTGTCTTCCAAAGCAGTTGCAATCCCTCCCGGTTTGGTATCGTCTGCAAACTTAATAAGCGTACTTTCTATGCCAACATCTAAGTCATTGATGAAGATATTGAACAGAGCCAATCCCAAAAACAGACCCCTGCAGAACCCCACTTGTTATACCTTTCCAGCAGGATTGGGAGCCATTAATAACTACTCTCCGAGTACAGTTATTGAGCCAGTTATGCACCCACCTTATAGTAGCCCCGTCTAAATTGTATTTGCCTAGTTTATCGATAAGGATATCATGCGAGACTGTATCAAATGCCTTACTAAAGTCTAGGTATACCACATCCACCGCTTCTCCCTTATCCACAAGGCTCGTTATCCTATCAAAGAAAGCTATCAGATTGGTTTGACATGATTTGTTCTTTACAAATCCACGCTGGCTATTCCCTATCACCTTACCAGCTTCCAAGTGTTTGCAGATGATTTCTTTAGTTACTTGCTCCATTATCTTCCCTGGCACAAAAGTTAAACTAACTGGTCTGCAGTTTCCTGGGTTGTTTTTATTTCCCTTTTTATAGATGGGCACTATATTTGCCCTTTTCCAGTCTTCTGGAATCTCTCCCGTCTCCCATGACTTTCAAAGATAATAGCTAGAGGCTCAGATACCTCCTCTATTAACTCCTTGAGTATTCTAGGATGCATTTCATCAGGCCCTGGTGACTTGCAGGCATCTAAATTTTCTAAGTGATTTTTAACTTGCTCTTTTTTTTTTTATCTTCTAAACCTACCCCCTTCCCATAAGCATTCACTATGTTAGACATTCCTTCAGACTTCTCAGTGAAGACCAAAACAAAGAAGTCATTAAGCATCTCTGCCATTTCCAAGTTTCCTGTTACTGTTTCTCCCTCCTCACTGAGTAGTGGGCCTACTCTCTCCTTGGTCTTCCTCTTGCTTCTAATGTATTGATAAAAAGACTTCTTGTTTCCCTTTATTACCATAGTTAGTTTGAGCTCATTTTGTGCCTTTGCCTTTCTAATCTTGCCCCTGCATTCCTGTGTTATTTGCCTATATTCATCCTTTGTAATCTGACCTAGTTTCCATGTTTTATATGACTAAAGAAGCTAAAGAACTTCTCAGTTTGAGCAAGTATTGTAAAATTGGACCTTAAGCACTCCTGTATATAGGTCATTATTGTTATTATTATATTCCATGTGGGGAAACTGAGGCATAGAGGTTAATTGACCTGCTCTAGGGGACAGTGAGTATAACACACTCAGATTTAGAACCCAAGAAGTTCAGACTTCCAGTCTTATGCTACAAAGATAAGTCGACTTACGTTACGTTGACGTACAGCCATGGCTGTAATTAAACCGCTGTTTCATGTCCACACTATGCTCCTTGTGTCAGCGGAGCACAACCACAGTACCAGCTCTTGCACCAACACAGAGAGCAGTGCACCATGGGCAGCTCTCCCACTGCGTATCTGGGTGCGGGGTGCTTCAGGAAGAGTTTGCAATACCTCATGTGGGCAGGTTCAGCATCACATGATGCAGGTTTCTCAATCCCATCATTCAACGGGCATCCTAGTAGGTTTCCAGCGGCTTTTCAACTGCCCTGGTAAGCTGTGAGCCAGCCATTTCTGTCAGAAGGCACGGATCCTGCTCTGCTCTTCAGTATTGTGCTGTGCTGATGAACACCAGGCTATAAGCGGAGCTCAAGGGGTAGGGGGGACCATATCTGTGGGCCCCCATGGGGGCCATGGAGCATGGTGTGGGGAGGTCAGTCCCTGGAGCGAGGGGCCAGCCAGGGGCAATGAATCATGGCATGGCATGGCATGGTGGGGGCGGCCCCAGTCCACCTAGCCCAGTCTGAGGGCACTGTTTACAAACTGGCAGCTGCCAGATGTACCCCGGCCTGCCCGGTCCTGTGCTGCCAGCATAACCCTTCCCCTCAGGGGCAGGCCCATGCCTTGCCACACAGCCCCTCCCCACCACCCAGCACCCTCTGGACCCACTATGCCCACAGGTCCCCCCACCACAAATGCACAGCCCCCTGCACACCACCACATCTGCCCAGCACACTATACAGAACCCCCACTCTCTAGTGCCCCAACACACAGATCTCCCCCACCCCTCACTGCCCTTCCCCACAGCCCCACCATCACAACTATACAGTGCCACCCACTTCCCAGGACCCCAACATACACAGACCCTCCCCACCACCTAGCACCCCCCTCACAGATCCCCCAGGGACCCACTCCCCCATGCCCTGCCCCCTGGCTGCACCTATCAACCCTGCCGGGAGATGACTGTGTCTGCCAGGCTGAGCTGGCAGCATGGTTGGGGCTGGTTCTGGTTCCAGGACAGGGAATAACTCCAGCCCCTAAGGAATGGCGTGATCATCCATCCTTCCCTCAGGATCCACTTGCCTGGAGGGGCCCTGCTAAGCCCCCCCCCCCGCCCATTGGCTGAGACTGGGCCAGCTTCTGCACCTGTTCAAGGTGGCTTGGCTCTGGGGAAGCAGGCAGGATTCCACAGGTGGTGGGCAGCAGAGACTGGCTGGAGCTGATGCTGCACTGTGGTCTGGCTAGGGGGCAGAGAGGAGCTGGTGGACCATGGCAGGGGGCAGAGAGGAGCCCGTGGGCTGGCAGGCCTTGGTGCACAGAGCGGGGCAGGATGGGGCCCCTTCTGAATGTGGGTCTGGCGCCATGGTTCCTTCAGCTGGAGCAGATCTGTGCCTACACATCCTCCTCTCCCCACACACCCAGGAGATCCACCACCTCCCAGGTACTCCAGGCAGAAGCATGTTTGCTGCATGGAGCTGGCATGCTCAGCTGGGCAGTTGCTATGTGAGCGCTCCACACTGAACAAACGGGAAAAGCAAGTTCAAAACTTCCCCGGGCTTTAAGAGTGGAGAGGCCTTCACCTGTGTACATGGCTGCGGGGCAGCGAAGTTCAGAACAGTGACCAGAGCGGTCACAGTGGGCATTGTAGACACCTCCTGAAGGCCATCGTCAAAGGTGATGTGAGCAAGGCAGTGTTTACACTGACACTGCATCACCCTAAGAGCTACGCCCCTCATTGAGGTGGCTCTATTATGTCGGAATAGCAGGTGAGTTAAAGTGGCAGGAGGAGCATTGCAGCGTGTACATCTCCATAGTTAGATCAATGTAGGCTGCCTTATGTCGACAAAACTCATGGCCTTAGTCTCTAACCACTACACAAACTCCCTTCCAGAACAGACTCTTCATTGTACAGCAGAAAGAAAGAAAACCTGGGCATATTTCATGATGCCATAAGTTCAGGGTGAGAAAGAGATATGCAAAATTCTGTAGATAAAACAAATTCTTCTGTACAGTGGTTGCATTACACCAGATATCATACATCTGAGTTGAATTGTAGGAAATAGCATAACTATCTACTCAGAGCCTGAGTCAAAGTTTGGATTGGATGTTGAATAGACCCAAAGCTCAGGGGATGTTCATAATTAGTGTTCTCAGTCCATTAGAGAGGTCTGAATTGTAACGTAAGGACCTACATTTCAGTGCAGAGGTGTTTGGTTCTAACCAATCATAAAATACAGAGGACAAATCTCCAGCTATTCCTCTTCACATCTAATGTCATTGGAAACTGCTACGGTAAACACAACTTATTCTGCAGCTCTTTTTTATTAACAGTGTGACGGATTGGATCACAGAAACCCACTTGGAAGCTGCCACCTGATGTGCCAAGACTACTTTTACCCCTGACTTCCCTGCCAGCTCAGGACTCCAGCACCCTGTCTTGCTGAGCCAGACCCTCCCATCTGCTCCAACAAACCCTAGGGTCTGAATTACTTGCCCCAGAGCTGTAGGTTTACCTGAAAGCAGCTAACAGAAGTGTTCTTGTCTTTAACACTCAGATGCCAATTCCCAATGGAGTCTAAACCCAAATAAATCCGTTTTACCCTGTATAAAGCTTATCCAGGGCAAACTCATAAATTGTTGGCTCTCTATAACACTGATAGAGAGATACGCACAGCTGTTTGCTCCTCCCCCCACACACATGTACTAATACATACTCTGGGTTAATTAATAAGTAAAAAGTGGTTTTATTAACTACAGAAAGTAGGATCTGAGTAGTTCCAAGTAGTAACAGACAGAACAAAGTAAGTCACCAAGCAAAATAAAATAAAATGTGCAAATCTATGTCTAATCAAACTGAATACAGATAAGAGCCTCACCAGTTCCAGAATGCTCCCTTTTACAGACTAATCTCCTTTTAGCCTGGGTCCAGCAATCACTCACACCCCTTGCAGTCACTGCCCTTTGTTCCAGTTTCTTCCAAGTATCCTGAAGGGTGGAGATGCTCTCTCTTTAGCCAGCTGAAGACAAAACGGAGGGGTCTCCCAGGGGTTTAAATAGACTCTCTCTTGTGGGTGGAGACCCCCTCCTCACCCGTATGCCAAGTCCAACTCCAAGATGGAATTTAGGAGTCACCTGTCCATGCATGACTCACAAGTTTTTATAGGTAGCATTCATTGTTCACATGCTACTTTGAATGTCCTCAAGTAGACTTTTTATGTGAATTGGGGCATTCCAAGATCCATTGTCCTTTAAGTGTTTCTTGATTAGGTACTTAATTTCAACATTCCTTTCTCCAGGAACGGAACAAATGCTCTACTAAGGTTATTTAGAAATCAAGCCAGTACACAGCCATCATTCATAACTTCTAATACAAAAATGATATATGCATTAAAATAAGATTAATACATTCAGTAGATTATAACCTTTGAGATATGTTACATGGCATATGTAGCATAAAACACATCCTAAACATATTTCCATAAAGCCTTATGGGAGATACCATCACAAATAGAATGAACTTTTTGCACTTGTCTCAGCTCGGAAGGTGTGTTATATTGCCATGTGTTTTTGGCAAGTGGTCAGTCATTTATTTAGTTAGAGTGTATTTATCACACACTTTATAAATTAACTTAACAACAAGACATTCCTTCCCAGTGAAACAGTGGCTTAGGCTTCCTGCCTCAGAAAGCAGAGGATTACAACAGGGGAGATGGGGTGGGAGCAGAGAGAAAATGCTATTGCCTCATATCAAGCTTTTGCAGCTGGGATAAGGGGAGAGCCAGTTGATAGAGACTTTGATGCAGTGATCATCTGAATTACATGGAGATTGGAGACCATCGAAATGTTCTAAATTCAGTAGTGTTCGGTTACTGGTGAACTATTTGGGTAAAATGTGTTTTTCATCGTCCCTCTCTGATTATGATCATGAACAGTCATAACCTAGTGTTACACTCAAGATGATATTTCCAGATTTATTTAATGGCTCAAATTACCACTACTTAATATGTCAACCTTTTTCCCCTCCCCCACTATGATCTTCCTGCCTCTATACATGAGTCTCGTAGCATAAACCTTGGACACAAGATCCTCCAGGTGGCAATTCAGTGGAGTTCTGTTGCAATTCATCATGGGAAAATATTTATTTATCTTTCAATTAAACAAATTCACATGCATCATAAACCAAAAACTTGCCAAGGTAGATTGTATAAGCTCGAACATGAGGCTGTAAACCTGAAAATTAGCAGCATTTCCCCACTGAATGATTTCAACGTTCTTTGAAACAATGAACGAACATTACTGTTGTCCAGCTGAGTGCCTGGCATTTCATTTTGTGCCAATTTCAAAGCAGCATACTACATGAAAAGCAGTTAGCCTTCCCTAAGCACAAACTAGACAGCATCACTATAAAAGAGAACTTCAGGCTAACTCTTCCAGTCCATACTCAGCTAAAACTACCTTTGACATCACAATAAAAAACCAAGATTAAGTTGAGAGTGAGGGACTTAACCTTGATTTAAACTGTCGGGGGCAGTGGCTGTCTATTTAACAAGTTTGTGAAGTACAAGGAACAAATGGGTCACCGAGGAACCAACACAATGTAAATGATGATGATAAATTGCTCCTATGGAGTTTTGTAGATTTAGACAATATGTTTTCTCATAATACATAGTAACAAAGCTCCCAAAAAGCACAGAAAACACAATTTCCCTTCCCACTGCGGTATTTCCATAGAAGGGGATAATACAAACCCTAGTGACATCAAGATAGGAATGTTCCATAACAATGGACATGTGATCAGAAACACTAAATGGCAAGATATAGGAAAAGCCAATAAGTGATTATAGAAAATTCAAAGTTAAAATAAGTTTGAACTGGCACAGCAGTGCTGATATGAAATGATGAGCCAAAGTGGTGGGAATCTTAACAGGAATAGAAATGGACCAAGGCTGTTGAAAATTAATGTTTCTGAATTATACTAACTAGGTTTATCTTGTTTTTTATAGTCTGAAAGACTGCAATTAATTTTCTAAAACAATCTTCACAGAAAAAAGAGAAACATTGGGTTTTGCTTTGTGTCTGATGAAGGGTATACAGTGTTATTTCATCTGTGGTTTTGGTGAACAACTTTTGATTAATGCTTTCAGAACACTAATGTAGGATTATACTGGATTTATGCTTCTGGGTCTGACCACTTTGTGCAAGGAATTCCAGTGTAACCTATTTCTACTAGGCGTAGAACGACTGCTACGGAATATATATTTAGTTAATTAAAAGCAAATGTCCACGCAAGGAGTGCAGCACTTTCAACTTTAAGAGTCATAAAACAGTTGGAAGAATAACCATTTGCAGTCACTGAGTTTCAGATTAAGATACTCATAATCCCTTTACCTTGGAATACACCAGATTTTGTTCAGGTATAAAATCCCCTGTCCCTGGCAAATGGTCTGTATAGTTCCAGCTTCAGTCTCTGATATTTACAAAATGATCAACTCTGAGAGCTTTGA
Source organism: Gopherus flavomarginatus (assembly GCF_025201925.1). Classification (NCBI taxonomy): domain Eukaryota; kingdom Metazoa; phylum Chordata; order Testudines; family Testudinidae; genus Gopherus; species Gopherus flavomarginatus. Next base: position 32,418,260 of record NC_066630.1, read on the forward strand.
CCCTCTCCCAGTGAAGAAGGCAAAAACCAAATTGACTTTAATGATACCCTTTATTTCTCTGAAGCACAAGGACATCACTTGTTCAGTCTTCTAACTCTCACAGTCTCCATGCCTAGACTTCCCCAGTTCCAGAACCTTCCCTCTACCCCGGATATTCTATAATTTCCAAATGTAGCTAGAGTAATTCTAAATGGCTGTTAAAACTAATACCACTATGGTTCTCTTTCTAATTGTCCTGGTAAATTTCAACATTGCATCCACCATCAAACTGCACAGAAAATACATTCTAGCTCACTCATATTTAAATTAACCAGCATTAAAGCAGCATAAAAATGTAAGAGCTCCAAACCAAGCCCACTAGAGATCACCATATAAACATTTTAAACCTCTGAAACATTACTGAAAGTTACATTATTACCCAAAAACCAAAACTATTCTCAATCAAACGTTCAACCAGATTAATTTGTGTATTCCCGCACCGTAATTGTGGATATACGTTGATTATCTGCATCTGCACTCAGTTTAATGCATGAGTATCTCTTTACCCATTTTGAACATTTAATTAGGCATGTGCTTGTATGGGTGAAACCTTGGTTCCACTGAAGTCAATAGTACAAACTCCCCCTGATATCAATGGGCCAGTTTTGCTCACTGAGTTGTGCCCATCTGATTTTGAAAATTGCGTCCTTGTTGCTACTAAAAAGTGCACATTAAAACTAGGCTTCCAAAGTTCTCCCAGCGACTGGTAGAGCACTTTCTGAACAGAGATTTAAGTCTGGAAAGGGAAGCTGGAGACACAAGTAATCTTAGTTAATGCTTCAGGCAGTTAAAGTTCATCATAACCTCTATAAAGCTGCCCACGTTAGCAACATAGCGTCAACACTCTCAGTAATTAGAACTAACTCAAATAAACTACACAGAGGAAATGGGTAATAATAGTTAATCAAATCCCATGGTTTCAGAATCAACCACTTTGACTAGAGTAAAAGCTCTTTTGTGTTAAGATTACAGCAATCCCCTTTGTAAGAAGATTTCTAAACAGGAACAAAATACTTAGACATTATATTTCATTAGGAAACATTCCATCCCACACATTTGTTTTCTTTTCTTCTTTTCAGACGCTGAGAAATCCAGATATCATATTTTACAGTCTGCAGTACCTCCAGGGTCTCCTGGCCGTGTTGCAATATATAAGATCATCATCATCATCATCATCCTAGGAAAAAGCAGTAAATGTGCTACGAAATACCACACTTATGATTTAGCCTGCAGTGAGTTTTGCACAGTTCAAATATTAAGTTAGCCCAATGACAATATCTGCAGAATTTCAAGTCACTGTGCCAGGGTTGTTTCTTTATTTTGTGGTTTGTTTAACTTTGCCAAATGGCCAATGCAGTTCTATCACAGAGACATCACAAGAATCCAGTATGCCCAGAAATATGCAATTACTTGCCTCTTCTCAAATTGTTTAAGTAAGTCTGCTTATTGTGAAGGAATGAAGCCAAATGACTACAAACCAGACTTGATAAAATGTTATTATTCTTGAGTTCCTTTGAGTTCACTTATTCGAACATAGTTTAAAACATAATTTTATTACTCAGGAGCCTGAAGTGAATAACTAACTGCCCACTCTGTTTTATAACTCGGATCCCCAAGGCTCACTTAATCCCATTGAAAGAAACATGTCTAGTTATTTTGTTTCCATATTTGTCTCTTAAGTTTTGGGCCAGAATTTCAGGTGTAGTGGTATGGTGATGAAGCTATGCTGATTTACACCAGCTGAGGGTCTGACCCAGTTATGGTACCTAATTAAATTAATCTTGGAGATATTTCACAAGATAGTTCCAGAAGGTCGTTTAATAGAAAATACCACTATGTCTTAACTCTGTTAAGCCTTTCTAAAAAAGTAAAATACATATTTAACAGAAAAATAGTAGGTATGTTCCACAAGAAAATTCTAAAAAAATGGAAAATATTTTATTTTAGTTGCAATTTTCAATGAAAATTTGTGTGGGTTTTTTTTAAAAAAATAAATTTAAAAAAAGGGTGTATGTGTGGCTGGTGGGGTGGGATGAGAAAAAGAGAGAATTATTCTCTTTTTATTTTTCTCTCTTTTTTCCAAGTGGGAGAAAATGGCAAAGAGAGTAAAATGAAAGAAGGGGCGGTGGGGTGAAATGAAGGAAAATCTCTTGGAAAAAATTGAAATTTTTCATTTCAAAATTTTTTGTTGTTGAAACACATACTGAAAGTAAACCTTTAACTTTTCATTGAAAACTTACGTTTACTCAAAAATTCTTTTCAAGGCAGATTTTGACAGACTCTAGCTTTCAGACTTAAAACTGGAACTATCACCCTGGAGATACGTTTTTTTCTCATGTATGATGAGTTCCATCCAGAGTAACTTCACTTAAGTGAATGGAGTTACACTTATCTCAGGGAGAGGAAAATCAACCCCATCAATTTTAAATACAGATTATCTGTCAGAGCCTCAGCTGGTGTAAATCAGTGTAGCGCCATTGACTAAAAGGTCTTTTGACTTTAATGGAGGTAAGTAGATTTACAACAGCTGAAGACCTGACCCTGTATATGGGCTTGCTCACTAAGACTTAATACATCAAATAATTCAGGAAATGATATTATTGTCTGGACTGGACAGAGGTGAGTCACAGGCCCATTGGTTGCAAGAGACAAGACTAAGTGCACAGTCATTTGTGCAATTCAGTTCTTGGTCTTATCTGGTTTAAGTTTCTTTACTTTGTGCTAAGCAGTTGGGTTCTCTTTTCTTTTATTTTTCCTCTTGTACCGTTCTTTTGTTCGTTTGTTTGTTTATAAATAATGACTGATCAACAATTTCCAGCCCTATACAGTTGTGCTGTTCTAGTGAGGAACAGTTTTTATCTCACACCTATGTAAATCAAGACTAACTGTGCTGAAGCTGCAGTAGTTTCACTGGTATAGATCAGGGAAGAATCATGGTCATGGTATGCTTACGCTTACTGGGGATCGATGCTGCAGTGATCGATGCACCAGGAGTCAATTTAGCAGGTCTAGTGAAGACCCGCTAAATCGACTGCAGATCACAATCCTGTCTACTCCGGTACTCCACTGGAACAAGACACATAAGATAAGATGATGAGAGAGTTTCTCCCATCAACCCAGTGCAGTGCAGACACTGCAGTAAGTTGATCTAAGCTACATCGACTCCAGCTACGTTATTCACATAGCTGGAGTTGCTAACTTAGGTCAACTTACCCCCTTCAGTGTAGACCAGCCCAAGTCTCCCAGACAGTATCCCTTGGTAAAAGAGTCTAATTCTGACCAATTACATTCCTATAAGTCCACCGAAGTCAATGTGTGTATGCCTGATTTACAACCATGAAAATTACCAGAATTTTTGACTCCTAATCGGAGGAAACAAGTAAGACTAAGGCCCATCTTCCAAGTTGCAGTCTCTTCTTCAATGCTTAGCCAGACAGTCGGCTGTAGAGATCATTTGCCATTTGGTCCGTTCCTGCAGTCCAAACTTTGGCCCAAAGTTGAGGTGGTCATGTGGAAAAGAGGGGAAGCTTAGCAGAAATGCATTAACTATGTAGTGGAGTGATGGCTCAGCTGGATATGCCATGGCAATGTTCTATCAGGGATGCAAAGTCAAAAAAGAAAACTAGCAGTCAGTGCAACTAGTTGATTACAAAGTTAATTTATAACTGTCTACCATCCCTTTGAGTAAATTAGTGAGAGCTTTTTCTTTAATGTTTTGTGACATGCAAAATAATCAGATAGCTAATATTTCATGTAAGTGATTATATGCACTGCTTGCTCCTCCAGAACATAAATAAATACTAAAAAATGCCCATTTATCTGATACTGATTATGGTCTCAGTTCTGAGCAATACGGGAGAGATTAAAGCCCAGTACTTTGTGTACAGCCTGAGGCTCTTTCACAGTGGGAGGAGAGCTGTACCTTTGTTCCATGTACTGTTCCAAATTCCATAGATGTCTCTCTTGCTGCGGTTACTTACTGCTGTATAAAGATCACTCCAGTTCTCTGCACCAGCTTTGCTAAATGCTTGTTCTTATTAGTCTGAACAGTGGCAATGTGGTGGTGTGGGCTGCTGTGGGACATCTCTTTCTCTCTCTCTCTCTCCAACAGTACACCATTTGCCAATCTACATTGTATTGCATTGGTCTGGTGGCAGGGGGTACACTGCTTGAGAGAATTAGGTTGTGGTGGTTGTATTTTTTTTTAAATCCACAGCTGTGATCCCCTTTAATCTCCTTAGGCCAAATTCTGCTCTCTGTTACACCAGTATAAATCACAAACAACTTCACTTAAATTACTCCTGATTTACATTAGAGTACTGTAGGTGGAATTTGGCAGTCTGTCTAGAACTTTTTCATGAATATCTAAATAAAGAAAATTCACTTTGTCATTTTCAATTTCTAGATGTTTATACAGTAGTACTATATTTAGATTGTGAATAAATACGTTTTTTTTTACCATTTGTTCAAGTCTGTAGGTATCCTTTATGTAACTTAAAGATACAACAGAAATCTTACCCAGCTGTAATTGACTTGCTGCTGTGCAATTAAACATAGCGACCCAGGCAACTCAAAATTTCAAATCTCCTTTCTCCTTCAACACTCCACACATTTGCAAGAAAGAGATTTATTTAGAAAAGAGAAGGCCTGATTCACAAAGTAGTTACTCCCAGTTTTATGCCTGCATAACTCCATTAGTTTCAATGGACTAAACCTGGAGAAGTAGATAGGAACGGCCATACTGGGTCAGACCAAATGTCCATCTAGCCCAGTATCCTGTCATCCGACAGTGGCCAGTGCCAGGTGATTCAGAGGGAATGACCAGAACAGATTATCATAAGTACAGGGATGACTCGGGTCCATACATTGAATCAGAGGATCCAGGAAAGTTAGAGCAAAAGAAAGTAGGTCAAATTTTGCTCTCCGCTGCAGTGGTTTAAATTCACTGAATTTAAGTTACTCTGTGGTTAGACCAGCATTGAGAGTAGGACTTGGCCCAGTGAATTAATTCCATTAATGCCAGTTTAAGCTATTTAGGCACAATTTATGGGTAGGGTCAGCACAGGAGACACTGGCCCATGGAGAGTCATACCGAGGCAGCATGCTTGCTACCATACCCCTTTGCAGTTCACTATTTCCCTTTGTGTGACCAGGCAGTTCTGCTGACTGATGCGGTGGGAGATGGACGTGCCCCCTTTTGGCACCTTGCTCTCCTGGAGAAATAGAGAGAGTAGTTCCTCTGTATTATATTAAAAAAAAGTCATTGTTTAAACCATTTTCCATTTTAATGACCAACCCCTGCAATACAAAAACTTCCATTAAAGGACCTCTTTTAGTTAAATACAACAGAACCGCACTAATTTTCAGTAACAATGGAGAGACCTATTGTCTATTACTGAATTTTGTGTTCAGCAAGTATGTGGATGAAGATAGATTTACAATTACTCTTGCTCTATTGTTAATTTTCAATGAATTAGGATGAAACTCCGCAATACACTAGTACAGGTGTTCTCAAACTGGGGGTTGGGACCCCTCAGGGGGTCACGAGGTTATTACATGGGGGGCAGTGAGCTGTCAACCTCCATCTCAAATCCTGCTTCGCCTCCAGCATTTATAATGGTGCTAAATATATAAAAAAGTGTTTGTTTTCAATTTATAAGGGGGGGGGGTCACATTCAGAGGCTTGCTATGTGAAAGGGGTCACCAGTAAAAAAGTTTGAGAGTCACTGCACTAGTAAATATTCTGCAACATATTTTTAAAAAATAATGAAGTCTGGAGAGGACATTGCAGCCTCTGCTAGCTAAATTTCTGAGGGACGGGGAGTGCTGGGCAGTTTTTCTGGTACAGATTATGAAGCCTGGGGATTAGTGAAGTGCATATTAATGAGGTCTTTTAACAGAATAAGGACTTGGGTATGAATAACTTGAGATGCCTTATTGAAACTTAGTTTAGTCTATCACATTAACTTCCCTAAATGTTGGTGATCCAGAAAGCAGCAGGCCCTTTTGTCTCCTCTCCTTTACTCCTGCCATGTAAAGCATACATTCTGGAATAGCATATTGCCATAGCTCTTCTCTTAGTACTAGGCACTATCACTTTGCTTGTGCGCAGGAGGAGGAGAGAATTGTTGTTTCTAACAATGTTAAGAAATGGATACTTACGTTGCCTTCTATGCCAGATTGTAGGCTTATAATGACCTCTTTGTCCCACTAATATTTGTATTAATATAGCCCCTGGAGACCCTGGCCAAATTGGGACTCTTTTGTGTTGGTCATTGTGTAAACACACAAAAGACAATCCCTGCCTGAGAAGAATTTCCAATCTAAACAGACAAAGGGACTATTTTCTCCATTTTACAAACAAGGAACTAAAACAGTGATTCTGTGTGACCTTGTGCAAGTCTGGATAAACTGGGAAATAGAACGCACATCTCCCAAATCCTATTTCCATGTCTGAACCACGAGCTTTTGTTGAACACCAAAAGGAACCGGAAATTCACGTTGGTCCATCAGTTCTAAGTAGTCCCTAGTTTCCTATCACTGTTGGCCTCCTTGAATTATATGGCTCCCCAAAATGTAATGGGCATTTTGCAAATACATAGATAACATCACTGCCTAGATAAACTTTAAATCCAAGCATTAGACTAGCTACTTTAGGATATAGAGCAAGGGATTAGAAGGGTCTCCCTCCACCTCTTGAGCCCCTGCACAGTGGGCAGGCAAAATGCAGTCCTCATGCTCCCCTAGAACAAGCACCAAACATCCTCTAGAGGTGCACAACATCTAAAAAGAGACTGGGGAGGAGGATTCATGTCCCTTCCATTCCTTAGTACCGGCCATCAGAGCTGGCTGAGTGAGCAGGGGTCAGTATACTTCCCTGAATGGGTATATTATTTGCCTTTGCACTTTGGATTTTTGCAAAGTGCCCCACATGAACTGCCTGTGGAGGCAAGGCCGGCGCTTCCATTGAGGTGAACTAGGCTATCACCTAGGATGCCAGCATTTTCTGGGGGCGGCATTTTGCCAGGGGGGGCGGCAGGCAGCTCCGGTGGACCTGCCACAGTCGTGCCTGCGAGGGTCCATTGGTCCGCGGCTCCGGTGGAGCTGCTGCAGGCACGGCTGCGGCAGCTCCACTGGAGCCGCGGACCAACGGACCTTCCACAGAAATGGCCGTGCGCCGAAATGGCCGTGCGCCTAGAGTGTGAGAAACCCTGGCGCCGGTCCTGTGTGGAGGCCAACTTGGAAGGGACAGCAAGAGCAGAATGCCGCTGCCCAGCCACTTAGGGTATTTCTGCACTGCAATCACAGAGTAAGACCGCAGCTCAAGTAGACATACCCATGCTAGCTTTAATCTTGCTATCTTGGGTCTCAGACCAGTGAAGCCACAGTAGCTTGCACTTCAGCACAGGCTGTACAAGTTCATCTAAACACCTTCTCAGGGAATTCCTTATGGCAAGACCATCCCAGAGCCACAGACCCTAGGCAGCTGCTGAGTGACTTTGACATTCTACCAGGTACTGAAGTCTGAAGAAACAAATTTCCTTTTGGGAAACACCCTGTTTTTCTGGGGGCTTTCCAGTTCACAGGAAATTTTATATCTTTTGGTTGAGTTCCAATTCGAAATAATATCAGATTTTGAAAACATGACATTTCCTGGTGAACAGGAAATCCTGTATTTTAGCCAGCTCTACCTGAGTGTGCTTTTCAACCCACATAAATGTGCTCAGATAAACACTGGGTAAGTCTTAACTTGTATGTGGGCTGCGAACACCCAGTATAAAGGTTGTGTCTCACTACTTGGAACAACTGCATATGGTACAATTTGGCTGGCTCCTCTTAACACCATTCTTCTTCAGCTAGTTCAGAGTCTGCCATGGGCTCACGCAGAGCCTGCAGACACATACAGCATGTGACCTTTCATCCTCACATGTGTTCTTAATGAGCTTCCCAAGTATCTAAAGGAACACACCCTTCTTGGCAGCCTCAAGCCTCATCCTCTCCTCTGTGGGTCAGGGATGCTGTATTTTGGCACATGAATGTGGACAGTCTAAGGAGGCATGTGGTACCAAAGTGGCATTACAGTCACAGAAGAGTTTGCAGAGTTTATAGCCTGATTCCCAAATTTGTTCCCTTCATTGCATACAGCGCGATGTGTGAGTCACCCATTAGCATTTGTGCTGCTAGTAGAAACCTAGAGCCTAACATAGAAATGGCATGTCTATTTTTGGTGTGTTTTGGTTTTTGACAGAGGAGAATAAGTTACAGTCAGCTGTTTCATTTCCCTCTCCAACCTGCTTGTGTCCCCATGCACCAAACCAAAATCACCAGGGACTTTGATTTGGAACATAGCCTCACTCCTATTACACATCTGAGTGCACTCCCCCCCGTCCCCCGGCCGTGCAATATAGTTGGGGCATTGCAGAAGCTTTGGCTCACTTTCTGCTTGGGTTTCTGCAACTTCACCTAGTCACCAAGGCCTTCCAGGCTGCTTTGGTGACTTAGCCTTCCACATAAGTCACAGTTCCACCCCTTCTGGGATACCCACATCCACAAGGCGTATGTTCAGGCCTGTGAATACACTTCTTCCTTCCCCTCTGCCAGGAAGGAATACCACATTCCCTTTTTCCTTTGACTCAAGGGGCCCTTTACAGCAGTGGTTCTCAACCACGGGTCTGGAGGCCCTTGTGGGGCTGCGAGCAGAATTCAGGCAGCCTGCCAAGCAGGACCAATGTTACACTCATTGAGGTCTAGGCAGAAGCACGAGGACTTAAGCCCTGCCACCTGGGGCTGAAGCCGAAGCCTGAGCAGTTTAGCTTTGCGGGGCCCATGTGGCATGGGGCCCCAGGAAATTGCCCTGCTTGCTGCCTTCTAAAGCCAGCCCTGGCTTCTATATGCAGAAAAACAGTTGTTGGGGCACTGGCAGTTGTTGGGGCCATGGGAGTTTTTTATAGCACGTTGGGGAGGCTCAGAAAGAAAAAGGTTGAGACCCCTGCTGTACACCGTCTCCCTAGGGTTGTGCACAGTCCTCTTCATGCCCCCAAAGCGCCTGAAGTAAACAATGGCAATGTGGCTGACTGAGTTTCTTTGAATATTATGCAGGGCTCAAATCTGATCACATTTTTTCCTCAATTATTTTGCAGCTGGCAGCAGTGAGCAGTGGGTGTACGACATGGCCATTTATATCTTCCTTCCTTTCAGCTGGAACACAACTCTCCTGCTGCCTGGGAAATGCTGCTGGAATCTAGATATCACTCCCCATTATCCACATGACATCTGAAGGGGGTCACAAAATGATTCCACCAATAATTCACTGTTGATGATCCATATGCCTCTACGGGAATGCCCAACAAAAAGAATAGTAAATATGGAATTCAGACCAACTATTTGCCCCAGGGCATAAAAACATACAGGAACTTCCACTTCAAGAGTAACTGGCAGAGGCTTCCAATATTGGTATAAACAACACCATAAGTCATGGGCAGAGGGGGAGGAGATAGAAAGAACAGATAGTGGTGGAAAATATCTCTAGACCCACCATGTCCCCAAATGGTTAGTCTTTTACAAAAATATTCTTTCACCCCTTTGCAGTTCCTTGTTCTGACTGACAATAAAAGCAGAAGTGCCAAAATACCACAACAAATGCTGTTCTTGTGGCATTTCTGGCCTTACTAGAGGAGACAGGAAGTTCAGGAAAACTTATGAGAGATAATCAAGGACTACCAACTTTTGTAATCTGATGTGGCCACAAGGAATATCAATCTCAGAAGCAAGAATACTTTCAAGCATAGAACACTGAAATGTAAGTCTCAAGCGTTCATCTACGCCAGGCCCCTGCTCTGTGGAGGACAACGCATACCTAGACCGTCCCTGACAAGTGTTTGTTTAGCCAGTTCTTAAAAACCTCGAATGACAGGGATACCACAACCTCCCTTGGAAGCCTATTCCAGCACTTAGCCATCCTTCTAGTTAGGAAGATTTTCCCTCTCCCACAATATCTCCCTTGCTGAAGATTAAGACAATTACTTCTTGTTCTACCTTCAAGGGACATGAAGAACTGTCTCTGTTATAAAAGCAATTAATATATTCAAAAATTTATCAGGTCCCCTCAGTTTTCTTTGCTCTAGACTAAACATGCCCAGGTTTAACCTTTTCTCATAGTTCAGGTTTTCTAAACCTTTAATCATTTTTGTTGCTCTCCTCTGGACTCTCTCTAATTTGGCCACATTTTTCCAGAACTGGACACAGTACTCCAGCTAATACCTCACCAATGCCAAGTAGAGCAGGATAATTATCTCCCATGTCTTACATAAGACACTGCTGTTAATACACCCCAAAATTATATTGGCCTTTTTAGTAACTGATTCACACTGTTGAGTCATATTCAAATTTGTGATCCACTATAATCCCTGGTCCTTTTCAGCAGTACTACTTCCTAGCCAATTATGCCTGATTTTGCTACATTTAATTTTTCCTTCATAAATGCAGTACTTTGCACTTTTCTTCATTAAATTTCCATTTTGTTGATTTCAGACCAGTTTTCCAATTTGTCATGGCCATTTTGAATTCTAATCCTTGTAACAGATCAGGGCAATTACATTTGTATTCCACCTCTATGGTTAACCAGGGTGCCTGCCTGAGGCTTCTTAGCCATAGCTCTCTTGGGAGGAGACCTGAATCTCTGTCCCTTCTGACTGGGGTATTCCCAGGCTGAAGAGTTTTCGGTCTGCTTTATTCCCCAGCAAGGAAGATTGCCTCAACAGGCAAGTTCCTGCACTCTGTTTTCTCTTCAGAGATTATGAACAACTATGATTGCCCATAGTTTAACATTACTGCACAACTTTTCTAAGCACATTTATTCTTAGGGTAAAAGTATTACAGAGAAAATACTAAAAACAGTAAGAGAACCTACATGCATGGTAATAAGCTTATCATGATCATCCCTCACTCCAACAAGGGTTCTGGCTGGTGATTAGTCCTTCAAACTGCACTCAGTGGTTTTACCTGTGGTCACATGTTCATCATAGCTTCAGCTCAGAACCAGCACCCCCACAAGTCAGTTCATCTTTGATCTGCCCACATGTTACAGGTGATCAGACAAAAGATTGTCTCCACCAGGGCAAAGCTTCAAAGGCTGAATCCATACGTGAGATAGCAATCTCGTTCTCCCAAATGCTTCCTAGGAATTCCACTTCACATATATTATCCCAACAGATCATTAATATCTGCTACATTGTTCAACATAGTCTTTTGAATTCCCAGAGATTGCATTAATTCTGTCTTCCTCTCAAAGAAATTCAATGCAATCCCACAATAATAAAATTAACTCCTAAAACACTTAAACTTAATTCAGTAGGGATATTGCAGAAAAATGCCATAACAGTCACAATCCTGTCCTTCAAAGTGCTAGCAACTCTTCCCAGGTGAGTGCCATCCACAAATTTTATTAGCATACTCTCTATTCCATTATTCAAGTCATTAATGAAAATATTGACTAGTACCAGACCCAGAACAGACCTCTGCAGGACCCCAGTAGATACATCCCCTCAGTTTGACATTGAACTGTTGATAACTACTCTGAGTATGGTCTTTCAACCAGCTGTGCACCAACTTTATAGTCATTTTATCTGGACCAATTCCTTTAGTTTGCATATGAGGTCATGTGGGACTGTGTCTAAAACCAAGATATATCATATTTAGAACGTCTCTCTGTCGACTATGCCAGTAACCCTGTCAAAGATTATTTGTTCTTGACCAATCCATGTTAGCTATTTCTTATAACCTTAATCATCTCTAGGTGCTCACAAATTGATTGTTTATTAAATTTATTTCAATATCTTTCCAGTTATCAAAGTTAGGCTGGTTGGTCTATAATTCCCCAGTTTGAAGGTACCTGATCTTTTCCCAACCATTTAGGCTTATCTCAGTTTTAGAAGATCTATTTTATGAAATATAAAGCAAACCAGTTCCAGTTGGGACACTTTGGTCTCACACTTCTGAGTGATAGAACCATTTCAATGAGGTGCTTCCCTTTGTGCATTCCAAGATCCTTTGAAAAGTCATATCTGGCAGTAAACGGGGGGTGGGGGAGGTGAGAGGATACATTTTTAATAAAAAGAAGTCATCCAAGAAAATTATTCCTACTAACTCACACCAGTAGCCCCAGCTGAACTGTTTATGCAAGATGAGTACAAAGCCCAAGTTTTCCCCCTTTTACCTTCTGAGAGGCAGGCAGCCAGCCTGAGGCAGGCCTATGTCTGTGTAGGAATGCCACCAGGAAGCTGAAGCACTTCAGACTTACCAAAAAAGGAGAAAATTTCACAAAAAACCTTGCACTTTAATTACTGGCAATTAGAAAATCCTGGTTTAGGGTGTTTACAGCTCAGAAATGCTAATGAGTGCCAATTGTGTCAGAATATTTGATGAAGCTCTTTAAGCCTAGCTTGCAAAACTTTAAACATTCACTACAACCTATGATCAGAGTGTCTTGGGGGGTTTTCAAGGTGACTCGCAGAAGTCAAAAGTGCTTTAGCAGTCTCCACACAGTTCCCTGTGGACGAGAGTTTGCATCACAATCATGCGCACCCAACTTGTTTGGCAAGAGACATTCCTAACTGGCAGTTTTATGGAAGACTGGATAGCATCTTAGTAATACTGGAGGTCATTATCCGAATGATAACATGGAATTCCACAGCTAGGGATAAAATGAATAACCCTGGTACGATAGTCGGGGGATAAGTGCATAGGAAATGGAAAAAAAGGTTATTCTGTGTGGGTTGGTTACCTTTTAACATATGGCATAGCTGTGTTGGTAACGGTTTCAGTAAATTAAAGACTAAAAGGAAACAGTACAGGTAAGGAATTATTTTAGAGTAAAATTAGTATGAAAAAATACAAGAACAAAAATTAATTCTGGGGCCTAACAGATGATACATTCCATCACAGATATAATGCTGATGATGAACAGTAGCTACACAATTCTCCATATGTCATAAAACATAAGCAATAAAATCAAGACAAAGAATTGAAAAGACAAATAACAAAGCTCTATGCATCATTAATGAATTATGAGGATAGAAAGGCAGACAATAACCCTCCATGCATATAATAATGACAACTTTGACTGGTGGTGCTTCTCCATGCCTGAGTGTTTAATAAGATGTATTGGAATTAAAAATTTAAAAAATCAAGTCTATGTGCTTCATAAAATATGAGGGAAGAAGTAACTCCTGCCAAAGTTAAGTTGTCAGCATCGCACATATGATTAAAGAGTGAGATGTAACTCTTGATGCAAATGCACTTAAGTGAGGTATGGCGGCATTCTAATACCAATACCAAAACAAGTAGTACAATCAGTAGCTGCACATTTTGTTAACTTAAAGGAAGAGTTCTGATCTCTATCAAAAGACCTGGAGAGACAGCGTTAAATTTTATGCATCCTTGTATCTGCTATCCTTTTTGCCAGCTACTTTATTCCATGATAGGTCTTCAGATCTGAAGACCTGACAAAACGGTCAGTCATCCAGTGTGACTTCTTTCATATAAGCAACAAGTGCATTAGAAAGAAGATCTAGAGAGGTCATCTTGCATGCCTGCTTAGAGCACGGTCAGTTGTTCAAGAATTGAACATAACTTGTTTTTTGTGCATGGAGCATACAGAGTTTTGTGTGATCCTTTCAATAAACTTATGCTCCTCAAATTGAAGAGATAGCAGCAATCAGAACTTTTTCTTCCTTCACAACCACCGGTGGCATATTTATGCTGACATCTCAACTCCACTGGATTCTAAATTAATGTTGCCAAATTCTTTGCATCTACATCTGGAGCTACGACTGAATTTCAGTCCTCATCTCGGTTTAATGATTTATCCCCAGTCTTCCCCAGAAATCTCAAATTGGTTTGGGAATCGGTGTTTGGTCGGTTAAAGTGCTGCAGCTCAGTCTGCTTTCCCCTCCCCATTAGATGGGGCAAGGGAGCTCAGCTCTTTTGTTAACCTAATGTCACAGAGTTCTATAAAATTCCCATTCCTTGGGGGCAATTCCTTGTCATGCACATAGCTGAGAGCATAGTCTCTTCAGAGATTGCCAGTACTTGCTTTGACATGCCCATATAGCAGAGAAAGAGTGTGCTATGACCACTTATAACCCTGCTATATATTGCTACATTTTAGGTTAAATAATGTTAAATCCAACAGCCTCAAAGCAGGAATTGGAAATCTTGGCCCTGCAACCCTTATATAATGCTGCAATGAATGCACATGGCATGATTCTGATCTCATTTACACTGGTATAACTGCATCTACCTAAATGGAATCATTCCTGATTTACACCAGGAAAACAGTATGCCTGCAATCCCTGGTGAAGTCTGGTTTACAATATGAAGTAGCTAAGGGTTACTGAAAGCTAGTGGCTAAAGTCAAGATAATTCTAACTAGTAGTTACAAAAACATGGGAGTTGTTAGTTCCCTGGGTATTTTTATGACTAAGAAAAGTGTTTAGCTTTACCAAATATGGGCAGTTAGACATCAACATTCACGTGTTTTTGTCGTAATCATTTCTTGATCCTGTTGCATTGTTTTTGAAAATATCCAGCAATAATGTACTTGTTTTTTCTTTGTTATCTTTATGAGTCACTCCAAAATGTGGTCTTTTCAAAACCTACTCTGTCTCATTTATGTATATACATAGCAGGGGTCACTTCCTAGCATTCGTTCCACTGCCACTTCTTATTACTATAATTTCCATGTCTTGTTCTTTTAACTGTTTACAGTGCAGGAAAGCACAAGAAGTAATATACAGTAAAAAATACAATAGTCCCTGTTTTGTAAACATTACATACATGGAGAAGAGGGTAAGTGTAACACCAGGGTTCAATATTACCAGCACACTCAGACTGCTTTGCAGCACAGCAGCAATGCAAAGCAGCCATAAACCCGATTTAATTGGCCAGGTAAAATGGGTTTATGATTGTTTTTCATCACTGGGCAGAATAAAGCTGACAAAACGTACTGGTGCTTCTGGACCTTAATCTGTATATAAAAAGTCATACTGAAGATCAAAGACTCTGTTGACAGCCATTAGCATGGCGTGAGCCTCCAACCTTTAAGGAGATTCAGCATCCAGGTGTTCAGATGCTTATCCGAAGCTCATTTGAACTTAGTTTTTGAAAACTGGGAAGGATACCTTGCCTGGAAGCAGAATTTGCCAGATAATTTGCAAGATCGAAACAACCTGGGTTTGTTTAGTATTCTTAATAAAGTGGTGTTGTGGGGTGGTTTGCCAGTCCATCAACAATCTTCAATAGACTGCCTTTGATTTAATCCACCAGTGAATTTACCGCCATGTCCTGGGTTTCAATATAGTACATCCACAAAGCTGGATCCCTGGTGCTGGGTTTAACCCTCAAATTCTAAGAAAAATAAATTGCTGGCAGAATTCTTTTATATTATGACAATGGAAACAATTTAAAATACTGTATAAAATGGAGGGATGGAGATGGAGATCCCAGGTGCTAAAATGAACAATAGTAGAAACAAGGTGCATTTACACAGTGGTAATACTATGAAAAGTGACTGCAAATGTGATTTATGGGACTTTGACCCACTTGTCAATTTGCTTGTGTACAGCGAGTGGAAGGAGCAACTAGCCTGGCCAATGGCATTCTAAATCCCAAGAGGGTTTGTCCCAATCTCTAATCCCCTGCACATCTACTTGTATCCAGGAGGAGCATGCAAGTTCGGGGGGCACCCTTTTAAAAGAAATTAACTCTATCCATCACACTACCCCTCTTGCTGCTGAGATATTCTGTCGACAGTGGCACTACACAAGTACCTCAGGCCACCTCTTGTCTGTTACAACTCTTCAGGGTCCCTAGCCTAGCTAATGTGCTTTAAGGCGCCATTTAGCCTCTAGTATACAGTATTTCCATGTCGTCCAGATCAAGTCTCCTCAGATTACAAGTCAAAGGATGATTTTTTTTCAAGCTGCTAGTTCTGCAGACTCAGCCTGGGATCTGAAAGTCAAAGTGTGATCCTTACGGCTCATGCATCACTATCACTCATAAAGATCTGGCACATGAAATTCAGCTACTAATGATGTTGATTAAATGCCAGATGGAACAGAAAGGCAGCTCACTTCACTTGCCCATAATTGTGTCATCTCTGTATCACTTCAGTTGGTTCAATAAGCAGATGTGACTCAGATGTGTGGAGTGCAGGACTATGGGGTATGGGGTATGGGGTCTTTCCTGACCAGAATGGCATTTTCAAATAAGTCACTTGCACCCTGCAAACTAGGAGCACAGGGGAGCGGAGCTAAGAATAACAACAGGTAGCTTTTATATTGTAAATAATCTCATAATTGGAAGAAATTAAAAGGCTTCAGTACAAGGGTCCTCTCCTGCTCCCCAGAGAAGCAAATGGTAAAACTCATGTAGACAGCAACGACAATAAGACCCTACCCACCCAAACTCTTGGGAGCAAAACTCTACCCAGTTATTTCACCACAGTTTAACACTTTATCACCAATTCCTGATCAAAACAAAAGTGGTTTCTCTGTCTATCTTGGAGTGCTAAAAATTCTGAGGTTCTTATTCTTCAATATGCAATAAAGGGGCAGGAAAGGCAGACACTATAGAACTGACCATAATGGCAAGGTGAGCCATACAGATAATCCTATGGAGAAGACTTAGCAAACATCCACTTTCTTCATCTTCTTATAAAAGAGAGAAAGAGAGGAGACAGGTAAGAGTTTTGGCCTGGAGGAGATTGTAGAGATAGCTGAGTCACTAGGTGGTATGGAGGGAGCCACTGCAGCTATTTCAGAGTATTGTGTCTCCTGTAGCCTACCTCACAATTCCCATTGAACCCCATGATAAGAGTCATGAGGAAAGATTTAAAAATTTTATTAAAGTTAATGTTTAAAATTAAATATACACAAGTTAAAAGGAAAGGTACTGTACATCTGGGGTCAGGATTGAGTTATGAGGGATTACAGGTATCGGCTGCAAGGATGAAGAGATACATACATATTACATAACCAGCATAGACCCAGATTGGAGTGCAGCAGATAAGTGGGGTTGGGTACACCACCCATGGACTACTTTTCTCCCCTTTCCACGTCTTGCCATTATCCAGAGTTTTATTCCAGAAATTTATTGATATCGGACAAGCTGATTTGGGCAGCCTGGATTTACCGTACATTGAAAGCGAAATGCAGGGTGAAGGCAATAAACATGACATCTAGAGGCAGTATCACAAGAGAGAAAAAACAAACAAAGAAGCTCTGAAAGAAGGAAACAAGTGTAACCATGACTACATGGAAACGGCTTTTTAAAAATCTCCACCCCAATAGAATGACAAAACCTGTAAATTATAGGCTTTGTAAATGATTTAACAGCTGGGGTGAGCACTAGTCGCATCGCAGCCAGGTCAAGATTCAGTTCCTAGACCACTGAGTCACTTAGATAAGTCACTTAACAGTTCCATGCTTCAGTTTCCTCATCTGAAAATAATATGTAACTTACAGGGGCGTTGTAAGGGTTAATAATTTACTTGTTTACAGAATTTTGTGCTCCTGAGATGAAAGGTGCTATGTTAATATTGTGACCCTATGACCCCTTTGATGCCAACTGGCAAAGGGTTCACTGCTCTGTAACAGCAGCTCCATTCAGGCCTGACAAACTCATTACACCTAACACTTTGCTGTCCAGCATTTATCTATAAAGACTGTCACATGAGATTTTCAATGAAAGTCAGGATCATGGGATTATCATTATTGTAAATGTATGTACGGATTATAGTTTAAAAGTTGTGTCTATATAATCTACTTCATGAAAATATGTCTTTATAGTTTGTATCAAGGGGTTACTCCCCAGCGGAGGCAAAGAACTGGTTTTGCCAGACAAAGGGATGGATACTCACATTTGCCTAGCTTCATATGTAGATTTAGTACTGCAAGAAAAACACAACGGGAGCTACATTTACATTTCAAGTCAACAGGAGGATGTGAAGACAACTTGGAGCCAGTACAGTGGAGAACAAACAAAGGGCCATCCTCACTCTGGCATCATACCCACGAGTTTTGGGAAACAAGGAAAAACAAAAGGCCATTTTGGTATCTATTTACTGAGGAAACTCCTTGCAAAGTGTGAGGATACTCATGAAAACTTGGACCAAAACCCAACAGCTGTGTCAAAGACTGAATCCTTGGGAGAAAAACTATTTTATAAAATAGGAAAGATAACCATTAACATGTGTAGACCTAGGATTGTAGTTTATATTTTGTTTTATATCGTAACCAGCTCTCATTATCCATTCTAGGTTTCTCTTAAATCTTAACCTTTGTTAATAAATGTATTATATAAATAAATTGTTCTCACTATAAATATATTTGGTGATGTGCTGTTATAAAGGAACTGATCCTGAATTGTACCACTCAGGTTGTGTACACACTGTGTCTCTGAGGACAGCTTATCTAGTAATTACTGTGTCCAGTGGCAGTGGCTGGCTACCTGTAGATACCTGTCATGGATATACCTGTAGTGGATATACTCCCTGTATCCAAATGTAATTTTTTTTAAAAAGGGTATTTTTCAAATTGGGAAGCAGGGATTATTTTATTATTGGCTAAAATCATGGCAGATTAGCTCCCTTTTTGGCACTGGGTATTTAAGACAAGCTGGGTGTCTGTCATATTTAGGGCTTGATCCGACACCCAGGAAGTCAATAGGAGGCTTGCCATTGACTTCAGTGGGCATTCAAGTAGAGACCTTGAGATGAATAACACTAGTAGTGCACTGTCTTATTTTTGTCTGTACATTGGGTTAGTAATTCATACATCCAGCTCTTTCCTTTTTCTGCCCTTCAAATACATTTTTTATCGTCACCCCTTCCCCATATGAATACTATGATGCACCAAGACTGGTTTCTTAAAAGACAACTTTTAATGCATAGCACACCAACCAACACACTGAACATTAGATACTCCCCATGTAAACAGTATAGTAGGCAAAGTTAAAAAACAGAAAAGGAAGCTTACTAGATTTAGACAAACCAATGTTGCTATATCAACGGAATAGGCTGGATATTTTCACTACTGCTTTTTTATCTATCATTGGGCAGTGCACAGAGAAAAGTACCCATTACTTGTTTTACTCTTAACAGAAAACATGGATTGATCTGGTCATGATCACACTTGCCCAACCAACTCCTTTTGCCCAGCTATTCAATTTCTCTCTAGCATCAAGAAAGAGCAAGACGAAAGACAGACAACTAGGCAAAGTAAATCTTCATTTAGATTCCTAGCTAAACCCTTAGACATTTTATTCTTTGGAGCAGAAAAACTGGTGTAATCCAGATCTCCCACTGGCTTAAAATCAGAAAACAATTCAGTTTGGATCAGTGGAGTTAAGCCAATGTAAAACTGGTGAACAAGGCTAGACTCAGGCCCACTAACTGGAAAACATGGAAGTACTGTAAGGCTTCCAAGTTCCCTTTGGAAGCAGTTTAGCCATTTATATGCCCTGTATTAATAATAGTCAAGTATGAAAGAAATTAACAGCTCATAAAAAGCACAGGAAGGGCAATAAAAATGTTGAAAGACAGAACACTGGAATTTAATCTTTTTATAGACACATTCTCATTGGCCATATAAATACTGCCTTTATTCAACTGTTCCTGTTAACAACTAACACAAGGCATATGAAGAAATGCAGGCGGTGCCACTAGTTCACATTTTCCTTCTAATGGATGGTTTCTTTTGAACTCAATACCACTGAAGGCTGTTAGGCTTTAACCAGCTACTCCCCTTTGGGATTCCCATTGCTTCCCTATAGCTCTCCCCTCTACTGGCTTTCAAAGGTCATAGGTCTATCACAAAGTCTGCCTCATAGAACTAAAACCTATAATGAGACAGGTCTTGCTCATGCTGCCTTACTGGTCCAGTTAAAAGAAAACATGCTGAATGTTACCGCTAATTATGCAGAAAAGAAAGTAATTTAATTAAGAGACCAATTTTTCAATTTCATTCACAAATTGGGTAATTGCATAGAAATGATAACCTATTCCAGTCTCTTCTAGTCCTACTAGTCCAGTCCCCTGCACTGAGGCAGGGCTACATATGTTCAGACAGGGAGTCTCTTGTGTGTATACAGTTACTTCAGTTGCTTGCACAATCTTGGTACTTCTGCACACAAATTGGATGTGCAATTGCACATGCCTAATTTTGAAAGTAACCCACATTGCCTGAAATGTAAGGACTCAGAATAACTGACAGGAAGACCCCATATAAATTTATTTTAAGTTTAATTTAAAAATAAGTCCATGCAGAACTCTAAATGTTCTGACAATAGCTAGCCTTGCCATAACTGAGAGTGTTAATACTAATACACAAATACATTAAGTCTGTCAGGCAAGCAGCCTTAAACAATCAAACTGATGTAACAATCTACTTAAGCCAGCTGATTTAAAAAAAAAACAAAGTGGAAAAACTCCAGAAAATCCTCTCACCCTAAGATCATGCCCAGGAACCCTGTTAAGACAATTCTCAATTTTTAGTTTTAACAGCTGGTTGAATTACTATGTGAAAAGTTGGTAATATAAAGCAGGAATACTTTGTAACTCTCTCCAAGATTTATTGCTATCTTGAATACCCACTCTTGCTAATCTCTTTTTTCCAGAGAAATTAATTTTTATATGAAATAAGCTAGAATTTACTTCCTGGATATAAGTAAAGATGGCAAATACAGCTGGTTGAATGTTGTTCAAAAATAGCTTAATAAATACACTTTCAATCAGCTACTGAATAAGTGATTTGCAAATAAAACTTTCCCACTGTTAAATCATTTCTGTGGCTAGGAAATAAGCTATTCCTGAATTTGCCAACATTTGGTAATTTTTCCCCACTATTCAGTCACTTGTAAAAGCTGGCCTTCACTGTTAAACACCACCTCTGCCTTATTTTGACTTATTATCCAATTTTCCTTAGCTCTGTTGAATTGTGAAGTGTTTAACTTGCTAGCTTTTGTAAGCTTACGGGCAGGGCTGGCTCTAGCCACTTCGCCGCCCCAAGCACGGCGGCACGCTGCAGGGAGCGCTCTGCCCCTCGCTGGTCCCGCGGCTCCGGTGGACCTCCCACAGGAGTGCCTGCGGATGCTCCACCGGAGCCGCAGGACCAGCGGATCCTCCACAGGCACGCCTGCGAGAGGTCCACCAGAGCCGCCTGCCACCCTCCCGGCAACCAGCAGAGCACCCCCCGCAGCATGCCACCCCAAGTACGCACTTGGTGCGCTGGGGCCTGGAGCCAGCCCTGCTTACGGGTTTGAGTATGTTTGTTTGTTGAGGGAGAAATAATGGAAATAGGTTTCTCTGTGTAATGGGGAGATTTTAGCAACAATAAATGACTGTACATCAAGTAAGACAACCAGCCAATTAATAAAAACCACCCATACCAAAACACCCTTAAAATAATCAGAAATTTAAAAAATCAAAACCGCAAATCCTACCCCAAGCAGAGTTTTTGCCCCATCAAAGGGAAGTGCCAGAGACTCTATGCCACCCACTGCATCTTCACTATTGCTATTGATTTTATGTGGAAGGTGCTCAGAGGCTGTAGTAATTGAGCAGCAGGATAAATCCCTTACATACGAAGTGTCCTAAATTAAGAATTTCTGGTTAAATGGGAGTTTTATTTTGACTTAAATTATATTCAAAGAATAAAATGATCGGGAACAAATTAAATGGCCTTCAAATAAACATCTTCCACAGCACAAACTGTTTGAAACAGAGCAATGGAACCTTAATGTTACAATATTTGCTTAAGCTTGGTTATACCATAGCCATAAATAAATAGAATTGATTAGCAAGTCAGGTTGCAGTCTTTAAGTTACTCACCAACTTCCACTCCATCTTCTGGATGAGAGTGGTAGCAGTTGAAGCATTCTCAGCTTTGACTCAACAGAACATTGCTACAAACATTTGAGTTTCAACCAGAGCAAGGGCACATATTGTCATTTGTCCTTTGAAGGGCTGAACTGTTGCAGGTGTGACCTGTTTAGAACTTTTATAAACATTCATTCCTGAATGACTTTGTGGTCGTGGTCAAAATCTGTTGCTATTTAAGGATCCAGCATGTAAAGTAAGTTTGTGCTCATGAGAGAACGGCAAAGACTCCTGCTGATTTAATTTGCTATGGATGGGAATTCTAATTAATCCTGGCTTCATTGTCTTCAGCAAGTGATCTTGCTGTTGTATGCCTCAGTTTCACCATTTGTAAAAGGAGGATTATATTGCTAATATCTTGCACAGGATTCTTGAGATGATTATTTAGTGTGCTTTCATAGTATTGGCACCCAAATATTAATATATAAACACTAAGCAAACCTGTACAAATTTCTTTTAGAACAAGCAGACTTTTTACCTGTATATGAACTCTGTAAAGAAAAGAATAGAATCCAATAACTACAGGCTGCCAGTCTTTCCCCTTTCACAAAGAGCATGACAACAGGGACCTCTTTGCTTTAAGAAAAGCACATTCTCGTCTCTGAATCTAGCCTAATTAAAAGTCATTTGCATTCAGCCTATATGCTAGTGGTCAGAGGGAATCACTTTCCCCATCAAAGATTTTGCACTTTAAATCCTTTGCTATTTCAACCACTATGCATTTGATTTTAATTAACATTCTGTCATGAATTATAAAAGACCAGATCTTCACAGTCATTAATTAAAGCCCCTTGGTGTCTGCATACTAACATTATAATGATGAGTGAGATGGACAGTGCCTATCAGCAAGTGGTTCTGCAGAGACAGCAAAGCAAGCAGAACTATTATTCTGACATGCTCAGGACTGCGCTTTCCAATTGTTACCGAAAAGACATCTCCCAAGAATACAAACACACCCACAATGGGGAATAGTGACACTCTGGAATGGCACATGGCAGGAAGTACCAAGCACATCTTCAGACTAAATAAATAGGTCACTCAGTGATCTACTCCTCAGGGTGAACCTAAGAAATTACAAAAAGCAAAGTAACCAAGGCCCACATTATGTGATTGCTTATCTGATCCTCAAAGCACTTATTGCTAAGTCTAATGCTCACTACTGTGAGTAGCCATCATCTTAATAGAAGTACAATTGCAATGTGGCTTGCTGGCTAAGGGCTAGATTCTTCCACTACTACTTACACTTGGCAGAATTAGATTTATTTTTAATCATTTTAACAGGCAATAGCAATGTTTATTTCTAAACATTTTTATCTATTTAAATGCTCACACATGCAAAATTGTAGGTCTTAAGCATTTTTAAATTTTCTTTATTTAAATTTTCACAGTTGTGGGGCATTTTGGAAGAAGCCCAACAGTGGAGAGGTCAGGCAATACTTGTTTCATGATGGTAGACGTTGAGATTCAAAAAGTTAAACTTTATAACCATTAACACACACATTGTAACATCCCATGTCAAAATGCACAAAGTAAATAGCCTTAAATCAAATGCCAATAAGTTCTCAAGCAACGTTTTTCTTACATTGCCTATCTGTTTGTGTGCGTATGGTGAAATCAACATTTACTGATAAAAAAACAACCAAACTAATATTTCCAAGCCTACTCCATTGAGTAGTACCTTACTCTGTAAGTAGCCCCATTAACATGAAGGGGATTACTTGCAGGAAAAGACACAACTCAACATCATTAAAGATGGTAGAATCTGCCCCTAATACTATTTATGATCATGCTGTGTTATCCAGGCTTAGGGAAATCTAGTAACATCGGGACTACATTCTTCTGTCAGGCCATATGAGATGCTGTATTTCTTTTCAAGGCAATTGAATTTGTCTTAACATAGAATTTGATTTTAAGGACAGGTGCAATCAGCCACTAGTTAGTCTCTTTGCCCAGGTTAAGAAGCAGGACTGCTTCACAAAGTGTTTCTTAACATGAGTAAAGGACACAGAATCTGGCCTTCAGGTTTCTACATATTGTTTTCTTATGTTGAAGCCAAGGAGGCTTTGTGCACTAGTCAGCAGTAATCTCAGTGGTAAGGGATTGTCTGATCAGGTCTTTAAAAGTAACAGAGTTAGATCACAGAGGAAAATGGTAGTATAAATTGCAGGTGCTAATTCCCAGCACAAACTTATCTGAACATAAACAGTACAAATCTATTCAAATGTTCTTTTTATTTGGGTTCCCATTCAACACCAGTTCAGGGCTCGATCAGTAATCCAGGGACAAAGCAAATCCAGAAGACAAAAGAATAAAAAAATAAGATTGTCCCATTTACTAAACAGGGTTTGCCCTCCCCCTACATTAATTGAGTGCTCTGAATTAAATACTTTATTCTGTCAGTTTTCTGGGAGAAGTCTGAGAGGATTCCTGACCACTTCCAAGGAATGGAAGTGTGTTCAAACAGTGTTTCATGTGTATGCTACTTGGATTTTCCCTCTGTGGGTTATATTGTGAGTGCAGGGTAGCTGTGTGAAAGCTGGCTCCATATTTCTGCCTTATCTCAGGGGTGGCCAGCCTGTAGCTCCAGAGTCACATGCAGCTCTTCAGAAGTTAATATGTGGTTCCTTGTATAGGAACCAACTCCGAGGCTGGAGCTACAGGCATCAACTTTCCAATGTGCTGGAGGGTGCTCACTGCTCAACCCCTGGTTCTGCCACAGGCCCTGTCTCCACTCCACCCCTTCCCACCTCCTCCCCTGAGCCTGCAGTGCCCTCACTCCTCCTCCTGCCCCACAGAGCCTCCTGCATACCACAAAACAGCTGATTGGGAGGGGGTCAGGGGAGGAGCTGATGGGAGGCTGCTGACATATTACTGTGCTCTTTGGCAATGTACATTGGTAAATTCTGGCTTCTTCTCAGGCTGGCTACCTCTGCCTTAGTTTTTAGGTATGCCTCGAGTGCAACTGGAGATATGACTGCAGCTCAGGTAGGTATACCTATAAGCTACCTAGCACAGCTAAAAAAAAACAGTGAAGACAGGGCAGTATGGACCCAGGTATGAGCTAGCAATGAGAATACATACCCAGGGTTCGGGGTGGGCTTGTAAAGCCCATGTTGAAGCCTGTGCTGTCATGTCTTTACTTTCACTGCTATTTTTAGCTCTGCATGCTACATTTAAGCTCACCTACCTGAACTACATCCACACTTTCCATTGTAGTGTAAACATACTCTTTGTTTCACATAGCAGCTTATCTAGCAACACAGTCAGGCTGATTTTCTTTAAATGCTGGTGCACCTGTACGGTCAAAAGGATGCAGTTGTTACCCTGGCTGGATTCTGAGATGATGATGATGATGATGATGATGATGTATGTATCAATCTCACAGTGCTCCACAGTATCTGTTCAATTTATTTTTTCTATTAGTTCTTATAGAAAAATGATTCTTCTGGGTAATTTTCATAGGCCACGTCCAGACTAGGGTATTAAAATCGATTTTAGATACGCAACTTCAGCTACGTGAATAACGTAGCTGAAGTCGAATGTCTAAAATCGAGGTACTCACCCGTCTAGACGGCGCGGCATCGATGTCCGCGGCTCTCCGTGTCGATTCCGGAACTCCGTTCGGGTTGATGGAGTTCCGGAATGGATGTAAGCGCGCTCGGGGATCGATACATCGCGTCCAGACTAGACGCGATATATCGATCCCCGAGCAATCGATTTTAACCCGCCCATGCCGCAGGTTAGTCTCGACGTGGGCATAGACTCACCCTGGGGTTGTGTCCCCTTCATTGGGGTTTTGGAAAGTTTCCACCTCAAAGACCCCATAATTTAATAGGCTTTTTCATTTACTGGACTTCTGGGCCATTTGTAAGTAGGGCCTGTCAGTTTATGCCAAGTACACATCATCGTAGAGACATGATTGCTGTTGCTTCTGTTAATAAATAACTAATCTACTATGCATAACATCTAAATTATCAACAAAAGCTCCACCCACCCTTTGAGCTCCCCATTGCTTTATCACACTTGTCCATATGATGGCACAGAAACCACACATCCTGTGAAATAGAGACTTAAAGATAATTCCACCCATCAAAAAAATCCCCATGAAGGAGGCATGCCCTATACCACATAATTGGGGTTTTGACCTGATTTTCTACCCATTATGGATTTCTACCTCCCTCCCTGGATTTTACAAACCCTAGCTCAAGACTCCTTTCCATCTGGGATTAACCCTGTTTCTATAGCTCTACCTCATGCCACAGTCAGACCTTCCTCCAAACCCTTTCCCAGTGAGAGACAACTCTCTCCTGCCAAACTGAGCTCTTTCAGGTACTTATACCTCCTTAGGCCAGGAGGCAAACAGTTAATCACCTCCAGTGGGGAACATCCCTAAGTAGATTCTCTCTGGCCTGCAGGTGATGGGGATTAAGTCCTGTCACATACCTCCCCTTCTTCTAAACCTTCCTGGGCCACATTACCATCCATATTTCAGACCATTTTGCATTCTCACAAGCTCTTCTTTCATCTGGTCCACTTCCACAAGCAACTGCTTCTTTTCCTCCTGGGCTCTTCATTTGGTCTCTTGCGTAGCATCAAGTTCTTTTCACAACTCCTGCGTGGGGAAGGAGAGGAGGTTTCTCACGTCCTCTCCTCTCAAGGCTGCATTTGCACCTCACCCACAGCTTTGTTCTCCTCCCAAGTTTCACAAAAGGCCTCCACCACAAACTGCTGTTCACTTAGGTTTGCCAACAGAGTCTGCCTCACATCACTTGGTTCCCCTTGTGGGCTCTTCACTGTCAGCTCTAGGTGCCCCTGGGGCATTTCCATGGGCACTGACATCTCAGGGAGATTTGCATCAGTGACCACAATTATTTTGTTCCACTCTCCTTTATCCTTGCCCAGGTGGGTTTGCTAAGCACTTGTAACATTCATCGTCTCCAGTAACAGCTGTGGTGCAAGCTACTTCCCCCACATTTCTTCTTTCAGCATGTCCACCTCTTCAAAGGGCAAAACAAATTTATGGGGCCTACTTCTCCACAACAATAGCAATTCAGCCTTATCTATCTCTCAGCCACTGGCAGAGTTTCTGTGGCTCTTCGCCTAATTCACCCCAGAAACTCAGTCTTTTCCCCCAGTTCACCCAAGGAAAGCTCTTCTTAGATGTCCCATCTGTCCATTCCATAACATCTCTTTGGCTGAACCTCCAGTCCTTTGGATCCCTCCTGTCTACCCAGTGTGGTACCCATTGCTGTCTCTTTCTCAGAGAATCTGTGAGCCTCACTGAGCTGCTGAAGCTGCTTTACAGACATAGTCCTCCCCAGAAATGGGTGTATGAAATTCAGTGCCCATATCTGTCCCTCTCTACACTAAGGAAGAAGGGCAGCCTCACCAAAAAAGTCCTTCTTGTATTCTGATTCTCTCTCTCTTGTCTCCCTTTAGGGTCTGTCCCTTCTTTCTCCTTATTCCAGAAGCCATTCAGACAACATTTCTGGTACCACATGTAAATGTATTTCCTGGGGCTCCCGCTCTGGTAGCCACTTACCCAGTCTCAAGGCTAAGACCTAGTCAATCCCTTCTCTGGACTCCCTTGCTTGGTCTACTGAGGCTCAGTTCTCTGGCCAAGTCAGACATAGTTAAACCCTGTTCTGGGGTTTGTTCCTAAACCAAACTGTCCTTTGCCCCTCCTGGTCTTGGTCTCACAACACACGGTCATTCTCCCCTCCTGGGCTCACCTCCAAACCTAAACAATAAATCTTTTGCCCCTTTTTGGCCAGGCCCCCCTTTTCAGCTTTCTGGCCACCCAAGCTTTAGTCTATCTGTTTAGTGATTTCTTGTGTGTTCATTGCTGTAACATCTTGGTGAGCAATCTAGACGGAATGCAAATGGATAATAAATCAAATCATAGGGTAACACCTTGTCATTGCTGAAGTCAAGAGCAAAACTCCCATTGACTTTGATGGGGCCAGGATTTGAGCCAGAATAGAAAAGACCTTAACCTTTGATTAATTGAATTGCCAAAAATTCATTTCTAATTCAATGACAAGCTGACAAAATGATTCCATGTGTCAACGTAACTTCTTGTCCTTTGGAAAGCAAAGGAAAAGAAAAAACAACAACTGCTTTTTCTACCTTAAATGCTGTAAGCCACATCAGGTGACAACCATTGTGTTTTCCCTCTGGTTTCCAATAGGTTAAAAAAGACTACCTGGTGTGGTAGTTGGAAGCTGTACATTTGGCTATTGGCATATTCGGTACAAAAGCAATGACTTGAGCCAGTAACCATGCAGGGAGAAAAGAGTTGCAAATAAGAGGGAAAATGAAGGGATTGAGAAGTTAAGGCTTATTATGTGTTGGAAAGGATCAACTCCTTATCTATCATAGAGCAAGCAATACACATGCTGTATTTAGATGAGCTCACTTGGCTTCAGTATATACTGGTTTTGCTCCAGTTATTTTTTTTTAAACTCACATTAGAGCTGCTGTTGCTAATCATTGTCTCCTGGAGACAGCTCTCCCCGAACAGAAAAACTGTTAGTATTAAATTTTCCTCTGTTGAATATTCCTGTGTCAGCACTTGTCAGCCACAATGAACTCACGTTGTTCCTGTTACACTCAGGATAAAGCTGACTTCAGACATATATTAGACATCAGAGAGATAGCAGCAGTGGGTAGGTAGATGGATCATTTACAGCTTGGACACAGGCTGGCAATTGTCTAGTGGCCGTGTGTGCGCTAGATTGAGGCTGCCCTTTCACTGGTGTGCTAGGCAGCGGAAAAAGAGGTGGTGAACAGAGTGTCAGTGTCTCTTCTCTGCCTCAATCAGCATCCATGCCTGGCCTTTTCCTCTGGCTCCTTGACTTCCCTGGTCCTTCTGAGCTCCTTCTCCCTGATCAGGGGAAGGAGAAAGAACTGGGGAGCAGGACCAGAAGAAGTTATAGAACATGATAAACATGCAGTAGAAGGAGCCATGTAGCAGCCCCAGGGAACAGGGCAAGAGTCCAGGAGCAGGGCCTTAGAGAACACAGTTGAGGGATGCAAGCATGCTGGGAGCTAGCTAACAGGGCAGGAGGCAGTTCACTTGTGTAGCTGGACAGGGTGCTAGAGGTTCCTCTGCTGCCAAAGAATTGCTAGTGCTGCTTTTCTAGTCTTCCTGTTGTTGTTTCCCTAGCTGTACGAGAGCCTCTGTCCTACTAACCAGCTTACCCTGTGTTCCAGGGCATTCCCTTCTCCTTCCCCTAATGCCTGGCCCACTCTCTGCCTGGGAACATAAACAACCCTCATCTCTGTTATAAATGAGCATCTCTCAGCTAAACACAATGAAACAATTACAAATAAAGTCTCAAATGTTCCTCCTTTCCCTACAGCATCTCCTCCTAGCCCCAATCCAATCTAGGCAGCTTTCCTAGTCCAGCCCCTAAAAGAAAAGGGCCTATCACTGTATCAGAAGCCTCCAGCACACATATCTACCCAGTTCCCAGCATTGCCTGCCTCGCTGTGGCTTGGATTTCTCCCCACTAGGAGCTATTTCTTCCAGGAGGAATAGGGTCTGCCCCAGGGCCCTGGATCTGAGAAGTGGAGCCACTTGGTGTGTGGGGAGAGGAGGGAAAGGGAAATACAGGATTTACGCTACCCACTACTCTAAATATATTATTTACTTAAAAGGATATTACTACTAGTGTTTTATTACTTTGCTTCTCAGGAGCCTCCCATACTTTAAAAATATGGTGAGAGGATAGGAACCACAGAAGGGGGTTGAGGGGAACCCTACTTGTGATTTATAATGAGGCACAATGGGATGAGCTGAGACTGGAGCATCCACCAAAACATCGTGTTTCCTTGTTCTTCTCAGCATGTTTCATCATATTCAATTCAGGCAATACTGAGGTTCCAGCAAGTTCATCTCTGGTGTTACCCCACTGATTCCAGTGGTTTTAAGAAAGGGATAGATATGGCCCTCTCTACAGAAGAGAAGGGTGATGCCATAAATAATGATTTACTATAAATGCAACCATTTTAATGCTCTGATTTTTGAATTATGTGGGCCCATAGAACACAAACTTTTAAATACCACAAGACATTCATAGGTTTCAAGGCCAGAAGGGACAACTGTGATCATCGAATCTGACCACTTGTTAAGGACGTTAGATAGGAATTTAAGGAGGTCAGAAATAAACAAACAAGTTGGAATTTGGCCAGAACATGGCAAACACTTGCCCTGTTGAAAAGGATTGCCATAGGATTTTTAACAACAAAAGTGGCTTTTGTCTTATGGCACTTCTTACACATAGCGAGTGCCCTTTCACATCATTCTGGATCACTGCTGATTTCATACTGACTTAGAAGGAAGAATGTCATTCACTGAAACATTAGCATCATCTCCAAATACAGTACCCAGTATTCTTCTGTTTATTAAGGTTCCTAATTTAACATAAGTTGCTGAACAGCTCACCAGCTGAAGTGGTGGAATGTATCTGTTCAACTAATGTCAAAGGTCAGAAGCAACATTTCAGAACAAAATCTGTGACATCTCTGTTGCCATGTTAATTCAAAGAGGGATTATATAGGAGAATTCATTTCAGTGGGAACCTTCAGCAACACCTGTTGTCAATGCAGATGGGAAACAAAAGGGATTTTTCAAACTGCAGGGATCTCGCATTGCACTCATGAGTTTCTTCATTCCTTTCTGATGCTATATTAATCAAAATGCAAGGAGAATGCCTGAGCACTCACTGTGCTTCAGTGAGGGGAACTAAAAGATACCAGGAAATATTCTGTTTTAAATGGCTGGCATTACAATACCCTTAGAAAATGAAATACACTAAACTATATTAAATTACTTTTAAGAGTTGCATGAAAGTCGGAAAATCCTTGTGCAATAGTCTACCATAATGTCCGACCTATTGCAAAATGTACCAGTAGATGGAAGATCTCAGAATCCTGAATCACAGTGCTTAAAATTTCTACCTACTTAATTAGGGACAAATTAGCAAATGTATCTTGGGATTTCTTAGCTGTTGTTCTTTTATAACTGCATGAGGCCAGATATAAATAGGACCTGCCATTACAAACAGAAGACAAAAGTTCTCTCCTCAATTTAGCATAGGGCTGTGGAAAAAATAGGTCCATATTTTTTGTATTGGTGTTTGTGCAGAGTTTAGTGACGTGTCCTTGGAGAATGTGAGCATTTCGTTCAAGGAAAGGTTAAACTGGGAGGTGTAGTTCCAAACTGGACCAGGGTAGGGAACTGTTCATTTTAACTCCTGTGTGGCAGACCAACTGCAAGGCACATGAGAATGAAATGAAGAGGGTGTGGAGCAGAGGTTCTCAAACTGGGGGTTGGGACCCCTCAGGCAGTCACAAGGTTATTACATGGCGGGGGCCGAGAGCTGTCAACCTCCATCCCAAATCCCACTTTGCCTCCAGCATTTATAATGGTGTTAAATATATAAAAAAGTGTTTTTAATGTATGGGGGTGGGGCAGTCACACTCAGAGGCTTGCTATGTGAAAGGAGTCACCAGTAAAAAAAATTTGAGAGTCACTGGTGTGGAGGATGTGGAGAGGAAAGTAAGCCTCTCAGCATGGCTGGGGAACATCTCCTGAATTGGGTAAATTTCTGGACAGTCAGAGAAGACCTGTCCAAAGGGGAATTAGGGCAAATCAAGATTCAGAAGAGCTCTGTATAGAAAGGGGAGCCCCAGTACCTTCTCTCAGAAATAGGTAGGCTATTCAGGGATCTCCTGTCCTCAGCCCTGCTCCACAAAGATCTCATGTTAACAGCTCCTGGACTTCCCTTCCCCCGGTGGTGGTTCAGCACCTCTTCCTACGCTTCTATTCTTCAAATAGTGGCTCATCTCCTGAAGTTTATTTTTTCCTGAGGAAACTAAGCTTCTCATTTCATGACAGTAGCACTCACTGACACAGAAGCTGCTTCTACTGATTTCATATAGAACCCCATGACCACAGTGTGACACACATGGCAATTTCCTACCCTTCGGAGCACTTACTGAATTAAGATTAAGTATCTTTGGGGTCCAGTGTATTAAATGCAAAACTTATGTGTTACTGTGGGCCAGGATTGCACATAACATTTCTAGGAGGAGATGTGATGTGAGGCCTATGAATTCAAAGGACTATACTGAAAATATGCCAGAGCAGAATGGATTTTTGAGACAATAAGTGTGAAGTGGCTTACCTGGGGAATATCCAGGGAGAGATTAATGCAAATTCCCCACTCCTGGTTATACAAAAATTCTCCTTTTGAAGCTACACACTGAAGAGTGGGTCATTGTCTGCTGATCACCTGTTACCAATGGCCAAGATCAAAGGGCTGAGCTGTATAAAGAAACAGTTGCTTTGTCCAGCCATTGTTCTGGCTCGGAATCTAAGGGTGTTATGAACTTGTAACTACAGGAAAACCATGTGGGTTTTGGAGGATTGGCATCTTCCAGAGCCTGAGGTTGGATTGGGATGACCTCTGGTAAGGTTATTATTGTGTGTGCAGGTTCTTTTATTGTTTTAATATGTTCTCTGTACAATGCTTTCACCTTAAGAATAAATGTGCTTGCTTAGGAAGTGCTCTGTGGTGACCTGTATCTGCAGGCAATACACTGGGCATAACCTCTGGACAGAAAACAAAGCACACAGCTGGGAATATCACAATGTAAAGCAGGGAACTATGCAGCCTGGAAAACCCCTGTATAGTAAGGAGAGAGATGCAAGTCTTGGCCCAAGAGAGGTGGCAGCTGGCCATAGGAAGCCTGAGAGTGAGTGCCATTGGTGGACCACAGAGGGCAAATATAGGTGCAGTTGCCCTGAAACTGTGGCCCCATTATAAGAAGGTTGAGTTCATAGACATGGTAAAAGCCCCTTATTCTTTCCATTGGCATGCAGTTAGCACAATGGCTTGGCAGTAGAGCAGATACAAAATGTCCAATATAAAAACTTCTTGTGAACAAATTCCTCTTTTTCAAACAGCTGCACTTGGCAAAAGCACAAGTTCCAGGACATCCTGCAATATTGCATTCAGTCGTAATTAGTATGGTGCCAATGCAATCTCTGTGGTGCCCATTGGATCACAAGAACACTGGTGAACACTGAGGGCTGTTTCACATTTAACAGAACTTATTTTGTGGTTTCATGCTGATTAGAGTGCACATGGTATGCATGCAGTATTACCAAACCCAGGCATTCAGCGTCATGAGTCAGGCCCCAGAAGTCATGAGATTAAAAAAAAACCTTCATGATTTTTAAACCAAATTATGGGTTCGTTTAGCTTTTTTTTTATTTTGAGCCTTTAAGGTGTACTTGGGTCACATTTTCAAGTTTTTCTCTGCAAATATAAGGCCTAGACATTTATTTTTATTTTAAATAAAAGCTGAGATTCACACCTAAGCCCATCACTCCAGGAGCTGGGCCTTTAAGAAAATCATTGAATATCATGAGACTTGTGATACAACCATGAAAGCTGGCCACACTGTGCATGAGATAAAAATGAAAAGTACCCATGCATGTGGCCAAGTGAGGTTGCACTGGTACAGTTACACCGACAGATAAAATCCCTAGCATAGATAAGGTCTGGATCTCATAACATCCACATGAGGTTGCAACTTGTATCTGCAAAAATCAGCCTGGCTAACTGTACCGAGAGAAGGAGAGAATGTACATTACATACAGGGGGTAAAGCCACATATAGGTTATACAGATTATCCCAAATAAGTGTTGATAAAAATTTTATATCACATAGTATGTGTTCTGTACACGCCAGGGAAGAGGTCTCAATGAGTCCTGTATGCACAGATCTATGGTGCATGTAGCCTGAGTGTAACAAGACATCTCTCTCCTGTGTTGGTTCACAGTCTAACTCCAAATGTCGAACCAAAGGCGCTGTAATGTACTGAGACACATAGGGCTAAAGCATGCTTGGAGCAAGAAAATAGTTTGAACAAAATGATGCAAATACCAAACCTTAAAAAAAAAATCTTTAGGCTTTTATTTTTAAAATTTACTAACCATGTATCCGATACCTCATCAGCAATTAATCTTGGGTCGGATTTCGCTCCCAGTTGCACTTGGGCAAACCTAGTGCTTGAATGTAATTACATGAGGGCAGAATTTGGCCTTTTGTCTCTTTCAGCCTAAATCACAATATCTGCCTGTGGCTACCTTAAAATCACAGCAAATCACATCTGGTAACTGCCCTTTTTCTCATGTTTCCACTGGTTTTCAGACTTCCTCTTGTGGTAGCTCGAGACTGCGCATCTGGATGTTTTAAACATACAAAGGAATTGCTAGAGCAAGCAAAAGGGAAAACGGTGCAGAGAGTTAAGATGTTCCGATAAGCAACTGGTGGGTGGACTGTGCAGCTAAAGTGACCAACAGTCCGTTAGGAGAAATCTCTTTGCAAAAAGGGTAACTTGAGTTCAGGCAAAATGAAGACTCACACTGTTTTTAGCCTTTTTGCCTTCATTTTTAAAGTA
Organism: Gopherus flavomarginatus; assembly: GCF_025201925.1. NCBI lineage: Eukaryota > Metazoa > Chordata > Testudines > Testudinidae > Gopherus > Gopherus flavomarginatus. The sequence continues at coordinate 32,452,710 of NC_066630.1, forward strand.
CTCTTGCTCCAGCTATATTTTTTTCACCAAACTTTAGCTGCACCGTCACCAATCATTAAGTTTCCTGGAGACAACTCTCCCAAAACAGACAAAGAACTAGCAGTGGTAAGTTCTGATTTTTTGCTTCGGAATTATATTGTTGTTCTCCATAGCAGATGTTTCTTTCTTGTTTCAGCTGAGACTAGGAAATGACTGTAGCCTTTTCTCTTTAGAGTCTCTGGAAGGGAGAGCTGGCTAACAAGGATATCAGCTTTCAGATGTAAAAGCTAGAGCCAAATAATGTTGCCTCTCTTAAAATTTTTAAAGCCAGCACCGAGTCTTTTTCTTCCCGCACCCTGAAGTCTGAATACCTAGGAGAATACTTTCATTGAATTTCTGTGACTTTCACTAAAGTGGAAAAGGGGGAGTGGAGAGAACAGATAAACTTAAATTCAAAGTAAATAAAATGGAATAGAAAATATAGGAAAACACTTACATAAACCTGAACTTATTGTTAGCAGTTCACACAGCTTTTCAAAAGGTTGTTTTCCCTGTTGTTTACTATGCATTGCATAAGCACAACTTTAAGGGACAATTATAGCTTAAAGGGACAATTATAGCTTAAAGCTGGTTTGAGCTTCAAAGAAGATAATGACTAGTTCTAACTTTGCAATATACTTTTCCTAAGCCAAATTCAATCTGGAACAAAGGAAAGAGTTTGGGATTTCTGAATGTGACATTAGCAAGTTATGGATATGTAGAATTTTATCCTAACCTTATTGTAACCCTGTGGACTTTTCTTAAAATGATATAATGGGGAAATCCATTTTAGGGGAGATTGAGATAGATTATCCTTATTTTAGCATATAAATTATAGACATTTCTCTTCTTCAACAGTAAATCCATTTTAAGGAAGATTGAGATAGATTGTCCTTATTTTAGTATGTAGATGATAGAAAGTTGGTCCCCCTTTCTTTAGGAATTGATGTGCATCTCAGAGAAACTTTCCAGGCAGAAGGGAAGTGTGGGGACAAGGGGTGGAGAATTTCCAAAAGGGGGTGGAGAAGTTAGCAAAAGCAAGCAAACTGACCCAAAATAGCAATTTCCAGTCTTGGCTCTCACAGGACAAATCACCAAAGGTTTTACTGACCTTGGCAGCATGACAATGGGTCATATATTTCTAACGGTACATCAACTGCTCTTAAATACTCTCTCCATTTTGTTAGACATAATCAGGCTTTTACTGAATAACGGTAATCATCTCATCTGCATTTCATTCAGCAAACTGATTTATTGTGTATATTCCAAGGAAAATCACAGGGTGCTTTAATGTGTGAGTTCTTCTTGGTTTCTCTTGTAGTATTCCTAGATAATACTACATGACTAGGTTTTCCTTGAGCCCTGGATATGAGTAAACTTGTGGCTCAGAATTAGAACCTAGATCAAAATTTTGCAGCTGGACTCTGTTTCCATGATGGCCTGAATCAAAACCCCCAGAGTACCACACTTCTCTCCTGACATTGAGAGAGGTGAATTTTGTAGCTCAGGCCAAGATATAATTTACTAAATCCCCTTTCAAAAGCCTGTTCTCATAGAGAAGCTGGCTATGTTCATTTCTCTTCAACCCTAACTCCATTGATATGGGTTATCCTGATTTATATTTTAGCTAGTAAATACCTTTATTGCGCCTCTGTTCTTATTGCTCAGCTACTTCCCAAACTACAGTATATGGGAACAGAAGCATGCTGCCCCTTCAGACTCCCTGTAAACTTTTGCTCCGTACACCCTAGTTTTGAGACCATAGCACATAGTTGAGAGTTAAGGACAGAAGCATGATCAGGATATTTACATGTCAATATGAAAATCAGGATAACCTATCCCAAGTGCTGATATGGGTAGAATGCGGTGTTGAACCATTTCACATGAAGCTAATAGGCCCCATTAACTATGCTCTGGCAGAAGGAACCTCATGGTGGCAGAACAATATGAAGATATTGCATAAGATTTGTTTGTTAATTTATATGCTGATGCAATGGTCTCCAGAGCAAAAATGCCACCTCAGACTAGAGTCTTATCAAATCTTATAGCTAAGCAGGGTCAAGCTTGGTCAGTACTTGAATAAAGCACCTTCAGAGGAACCCAGGTGGTTGCATAAAATTAGTATATTGCAACCTTTCTTCTGAGTCAACAGTGAATTATTTCCTTGGCACGGTGATATGGGGTGCCAGCTTTCAGATGAGATCCAGGCCCTAACCACTTTTAGTCATTAAAAATCCCTTGCTACTTTTTACTGTTGTGGGGATGTTTGTCCTGGTATCTTTTCTAAACTCAACTAGAATAACTGTATTCTAGCTGCCATGTTTTCTGTTGGTTAAGGATGTTCTTCACTTTTTGAATGCAGCACATACCCTGCCTTTCATTCTACAATGTGTGTCAGGGATGGCTGAAATAATCCTTTTATACACACACTCAGAACCAACAAAGGAATCTGCAGACATCAGACTTCAACATGGAGTTCCACAGAAGTCAATGAGTCTGTCTCTGCACAAAAGTGAAGGTTCCCCATGGATCACCTTGTGAGAACAGGGCCTTTAGTTTGAAGCTGGTTTGTCAAGGCATTTGGGATCTTTGGATGAAAGTTATGGTCAAAATATCAATTAGTCATTATTATTACAGATGTACCCAAACCAATATCCTCAATATGTATCTGAACACCATCAAACTTTGGTAGAAATATCCATTCCCAAATTGGAACCCAGTACCTAATCCAAATCCCATAGCTGGTCCAGTCTCTGTTATAAGCCAAACCAGTCCCTCAGGTCTGAACACCCTGAGCTATGAAGATTAGGTAGGGCTTTTGAAATCCATCTCTGGATCCAAATTTTGAAGCTAAGGCCTTTAATTATACTTTAAATTAACAGCCTTTTGTGTACCCAATTCTGTTTGCTTTGCATCCTATAATAGCACGCACTGGATGTTTTAGAAATAGTTTAAATCTTCTAAAAGCTTCAGAGGGGAAAAAGAGAGTACTTTGGATGGGAAAATGAAGTATCAAGTATTGAAACTCATGACTGCTACACAATGTTCTATGTATTATTATTACTCTATGGCAGCTTCCACAACATGCTAGGTACTTTCCAGACATTCAAACAGGGATAGTCTCTGCCCCAAGAAGCTCACAGTGAGATAATTAAATTGTGGGCTAGGGTAAGGGAAAGATAAAATAAGGATTTGGGTTTTTTTGGTTGGTTGGTTGGTTAATTCTCTGCATATGCACATTTTGGGGAGGAACACACACACCTTAAAAGGATAATCATAACAACAATTGTATGCCTAATGCTTATGTTAACAGAGGTATCCAGTTAATCAGCATACAGATGAATGGTAGGACTTCTTAATTGAGATGACTGCTAGGAAACAGACTGAGTGTAATGTACGTCAGTGAATAGACACAACAGACCACAAAAGACATACTTCATCCATTTGAAATGGAACACCTAGTGCCTGAAAACTATTTCCAATTGTTAAAAGGAGCAAACCAGTACCTCACATGCCCTTTTGTTCTCTTCATGTTTTTCAACTGTACTAGGGTCGATGAATGCATCAAATGTATAAAAATAGAGTTGTTTCTATAGAACAATGTAGATGAACACAGTGTGGAGGAAAAATGGGTTAGTGCTGCTCTTTGTGTTTCTTTACAATTCATCACGAAGCCTGAATGTTGTTTCGTAAAGAAAGATGACTTTGTGGCCTGTTTGTTTCCATGGACTTATCAGGAAGGTTAAGTCTTTCCTTGTTCTGCTAGAGGATTCAGAGGAGGTTTCAGAGATGTAGATTGTGCGCTCCTCATATTTAATTGTATGGGAGGAACAGTAAGTGAAGCTTTAGCAGAGACATCTTTTCCTCCAACTGTTTCTCAAGCATTTGAGTTAAACAGATTAACAAAAAAAACCTAAAACCCCAGTCATTTCTAACCGTCTGAATAAAAAGCACTTTCCCTCTTAATTAATATGGTTCCATTGGTTTCCTTTGATACCATGACCTTAAAATTCTTCAATCATCCACGGACTCTTTCAGGAAAAAAAAGGGATAGACACAACCTGAAACTCTAAAATATAAAACAAGCAGAAACCAATACAAGATGGACCCATCATTTCCTTTGTAGTTCATTTTTAATGTTGTGTGCCCTGCTTTTTATAAAGCAATTCGTGAAATAAAGACAACAATGTAGTCTGAAATATTTCTAATAACTGGCACAATTGCTTAATTTAGCAGCATTTTGTGTCCCTGGAGGTCTGTGTCAACTAAGAAGATTATCTGAATGTTGGTTGTTAACACAGTCATTTTAAAAAAACCTTGTGAAGTACAGACAAGTATAGACAAGTAAAAGTTAACATGCAGTGCCAATAATTGTAGGGATGTCTCTCCTGTTTCAGAGTTTTGAAACCTCTGTTCTCTGTGCGTTTTTTGTTTGTTTGTTTGTTTTCCTTTTTTAAAGCAATACCTGAATACATATTATGGGTGCCCAAAAGACAACTGCAATTTATTCGTGCTGAAAGATACTTTGAAGAAAATGCAGAAATTCTTTGGGCTGCCTGAAACAGGAGATCTGGATCAAAACACTATTGAGACAATGAAGAAGCCCCGCTGTGGTAATCCAGATGTGGCCAATTATAACTTCTTTCCAAGAAAGCCAAAATGGGAAAAAAATCAGATAACGTACAGGTAATGCCTTAGCAATATTGTTTTTTCACAAACATGCGATGCCTTGAGAATTGAAGTGCTTCAATGTGGCATTTAGAAATGAAGGAATTTTCTAGTGGCCTGAGCTCCAGACTTTGAACCAGGGATCCCCAGATTATAATCCCTTTGTGTTTGGACAACCACTGGAAAATGTCTGTGAATCCCCAAAATTTAAAATGTAATGAACATTCATCCAAAATGTGTGCCATAAATTCAAGGAGAGAATTGTTGTTAAAGTGCAGGAGATCTGAGTTTTATTTTGTTCTGCTGCAAACTTCCTCTGTAATTTTGGGCAAATTATTTAATCTCACCTCTGTCTGTACAATAGGGGTAATAGTATTCCTGACTGCACCGGATAATTATGGGGATAAACCCAACAGTGTTCAGAAACTATGGCAATGAAGACCATAGAAGCTACTAAAACTATTCACTATTTGCTATTCTTTAGTGTCTAATTTTAAGATTTTTCATCCAGTCAGGGACTAATGAGTATTAAAACAAACTAAGGAAGGACTAAGGAATAATGAGTAGCCAATAGTCAAAGTGAACAGTTTTCCAACAATCTGTAGGATGAAAATTTTTCATCCAAGTGTGAATACTTATGGATGACAACATGCCCTTACATATCCAGACTGGTTCATGAAATAACTTGCAAAAATGGGGGAAAGAGGGAGAAAGGATTAATATTCCTCACAAACAATTTGACAAGCTTTATTTATGACTGTGAGGCAGTCTGTCTAAGAAGCAGCAAATGTATTTCATAGATTGTGGTTTTAGCAACAAAGGAAAATGTGCCAAAGAATGAAGGTCCAATCCTGCTCCTGTTTAAATCAATGGCCAAACTCCCACTGACTTCAGTTGTACAAGATGATGCTCTTAATGACCAGTGAGGGGATCAGAAATCCTCGCGGATTCTTCCTAGCTGCTTTTCTATTAGTGTTCATCCTTCTTTGGTCAGGGGGTCAGAGCATCCTTCATAGACTGAGCAGACCAGAGAATTCTGGAGAACACTGTGGTAGATTTGCAGGCCTTCTTTTGCTGATGTGCGCCAGATGATATCATCCCACTGCAGTAATCCCAGACACAAAGCCGATGCAGTAACCACAAGAAGCCACACAGTGTTGGAAGCTTTTCTTTAGCAGGAAGATCATTGTCTGAAATGAGATCCATGAATAAGTCCCGGTCAGCATAAATCAAGATGAAGAAAGAGGTGCTCCTGTGAGCTGTCCCTCTATTTTATGTGCTTGTGTCTCCCCTTCTCAGTCTGTACCACATCCCTGATGGCAGGGTTGCTGGGCATACTGGCAAGGAATTAACTATCACAAAACCAAAACATGACTAAGAACAAAAAGGTGATTTTTAAGTTTACGGGGCAATGCTCCATGTTTGGAACTCCAAATTGTTTCTGTTAGTTAGGAGGCTCCCAAAATTCTGATGATTCCAGTGGGTGCTTGTGTAAACATACGTCTAATAGGATGATATGACTGGAAGGATCTTTAATTTCAGAGAGGCAAAATATTGTTAGGTATGGCTCTTCCTATATGCCAGCTCTGACATAAATATATATACTGTACTTAGTTCAGAGTGTATTAAAAATGTAAATAATACAGACTCTGGTCAAATTACCACTTACGTACCATGTTGCTTCCTGCAGTGTCCTCATTCTTAAAGGAAATATCAGTAACTCTCTGGCAGATAATTACATTTAAATTAGAGAATGGTCCCAACAAAGTCTCAATATCCCTGAGCCTTGGGAATGTCCTGATCTTTTTTGCACAGTTGGCACCTCCCTTTGCCAAAGGAGTTAATTTCACTGGTACTTTCAACACTTTAAACAGCAAGCTGTAAAGTTCAGCACATTTAGGTGTTGTTTAACTTTTGAAACTGATTTTTTTCCCCTTTTTACTGTTAAGGATTTTAGGGTATACACCAGATTTGGACTCTGAAACAGTAGACGATGCCTTTGCCCGAGCCTTTAAAGTCTGGAGTGATGTCACACCACTGACATTTTCCCGAATTAAGGATGGAGAAGCGGACATTATGATTAATTTTGGACGATGGGGTATATTTTCTATTTTTATATATGCTCTTGGTTTTCTTCCTTCCATTAATCCTCAGCATTGGAATGACCTGCCCTCAAGCATGCACTTCAATGAGCCCTTCTGGCAAACGATGCCCTAGTTTTCACTTGATTTGTACAGACTATGTCAGATTTCACAAAGGTGTGTGTGTGCTTACACATACACTCTTGATTTATCTGTTACAAGAGAATTACTAGGGGATGAAACATTATTTCTGAATTTAAACTATCAGTAATAAACTGGAAAATATTGGGCCAGATCCTTAGCGGCTGTGAATTGGCACAGGTCCATTGAAGTGAATGGAATGATATTATATTGTTAATTTATAAGTCTCTGCTAGGTTTTCAAATGTCTTCAAAGGTTATTTGCAGAGGGTAGACTATTCTAATACTCCTAGGTGCTACAGATGAATTGGGACATGCCATCTGAACGTCACACTTAGCCTCTATTTACTTTTATGGGCTAAACTGAGGCCCTTAATCCAAACATCCTTAGCTTTTGGGAGTTCCAAACTCTAGATCTGAACAGCCAGTGTTATTAGACTTGATTCAGTTTGATTTGTTAATTTTACTTCACACAAAAAGAGCCTGGGTTTCATAAGGAACCTTTGGCATTTTAACCAACAAGCTGTAGAGGGCTATATAATTTTAATAAATATATTCACATGTTCAGTCTTTTGGGAGATGGCATTTGGAACCAACGGGAACAGTTCATGGAACAGCTGAGTTCTCTGAGGAGGTGTCCATTTCAAGCTTGTTTTCTTTGCTTAAGTTAGTGATGGGTCAACCTCAGAAGGCTCAGAGATTCTGTGCAGTATGGATGAGCACCCACTCAAAATTTCAGATTCTTACTAGGCCTGTTTGGTTCACAAAACTGAAGTCTCACAAAATCCAGAATGTTCATGCTGATTTTAGTACCACTTGATTACCGCAGCCCAGAAATAGCACAAGAATTGCTTCCCCTATGGTATTTTATGCTTAATTATACACTAGAGACATGTTTCAGTTCTTTGCAATCACTGTTCACACCCCTGTGTGTCGGAGTCAAACTGGTAGGGGCCCTATACAGCATTTTTTTTTGTTCATAAGTTTTCTCAAACTGAGTCTTTACCGACGAAGGAAGACTAATGCCTGATACATGGGAATATTGGAGAGAAGAAACTTCATTCATGTCAATGGAGTGAGGCCAGCACAAAATAGGTGCAATGGAATAGCGACTCAGGCCTGTGTATTTAGGGCTTCTGTCAAATGGCAACACATCAGACCAAAAGGCTTTTAGTGATGTAATTGGAGACACTGGCAGCTTTGGTGGTCAGGTCAGTGTGGTGAACAAGCTGTGAATAACAGGGTTATGCCCTTGCCAGCTTGCGTTACCCAAGTGTGGTGAGCTTCCAAGAAAAGCCTTCAGTGAAGTAACAGGAGAACTACTGAAAAGGCAGTTGCCCGGCAAGCGGGCTGAGACTAGGCATGGTTGATGTGGAAGTAGGATGGGCTAAACCACAGACATCAGGATACTGAACAGAACTACGCTTTTCAAGGATTCAGTACTGAGAAAAATGAAGCTAATTTGCTTTCCTGCGAGCAGCACTGGTAGCCTGAGCAAAGAGAAGGGAACATACAGGAAAAGATAACAGAGTACATTGTAAATGAATAGCTTGCTGTGTAACTGACTAAAGGCGCCTGCAAAGACCGATATGGACAGTTATATTCCTCTGAAACTATCACTTAACTACAATGTATATTTTACTGTTCCCACCAGTCAAAATTGTGAACATATCATGGATGTGTATAGCACAGTGTAATGTGTGGGTATCTCACAGAGCTTCGCTAACACCAGAATCCCTTCCAAATATCCTTAGTACATATAAAGAAACATGCTGTAATACACACACTAATCTTGTGTGCTTTCGTTTTTTATATGAAACGGTTTCCTCTCCTAGGGTCCAATCCTGAAAACCTTCCACATATGATGTATTCCCAGTGATGTGTTCTTTTGGGAATAGCCATGTGACTATCTTTACTCATGATTGTGTTTGCTTAATAACTTGTAAGTGCTCCTCTTCTGTGTTCTTTCTTGTGCAGAGCATGGTGATGGATATCCATTTGATGGCAAGGATGGCCTCCTGGCTCATGCTTTTGCACCTGGGCCAGGTGTTGGAGGTGACTCCCATTTTGATGATGATGAACAGTGGACTCTGGGAGAGGGACAAGGTACCGAAACATTTTAATGTTTCAAAGCATTTGAATTATAGACTGCTGTGTCTGAAATGGTGGCCAGAGATTGAACTTCTGATACTGAAATGGCTTAAGTAGTAAATGCTGGAATAGAACTATGACTCTGAAAACTGATGGTTTTGCATTTTAATAATTTGAAATTCTGCTTTTATCAAACTTTTATATAATTTTTTAGAAAAAGTTGCATATTTCTCCCCAGAAATTAGAATTAATTATGGACTTGATCCTGCAAACCTTTACTCATGTGAGCAGAGAGAAGTGAGTAAGGACCCCTCATGGCAGAAGTACCAGGCCATGATTTTCAAGAGTGACTAAGGATTTTGAGTGCTTCCAGTTTTCGGTCCCAACCACTGAGATACCCTTAAAGGGGCTTCTTTTTTAGAAGGAGAGGGCTCAGTGATTTCTGAAAACTGGACCTCTCTAAGCTGGATACCCCAAACTAGTGATCACTTTTGAAAATGTTGCCTCATTAGCTTCAGTGGGACCATTGAGATGAGTAAAGATTTGCTGGTTCATGTCATCTGTCAAAAGCTTCTGAGCTCCGCAGGTTTGTGACTTGAATTGAAATATAGATCTATATCAGGACTGAGAAAAAACGGGACTTAGAGATGTCTGCAAGTTTGTCTTTTGGAGAATCAGGGGATGTTTTCTTTATGCAAATTGTTGGCCAAATACTGTTTGCCTTGTACCTTATGAACCAAATTCTGATCTCAGTAAAATACTCACCTGAGGCAGGCCAGCATGATTTGGCCATTATTTCACCTTTTAGAAGTAAATAATATTGATGTTTATTGTCATTTTTTCTCTTTAACTTGACAAAAATAATAGTCTACTGATTATCATTCTTTGTGCCAGAAATTTAACAGGAATGGAAGCTCACAAAAGCAGAATTTAAAATGCATACTCATTTCTTTATTTCACTTCAAATTCAAAATGTCTGAAGTCATTTGTTCATTGGAAAAATAAATGAACCCTTATATCCTGGTAGTCAAGTTCCATCTTTTTTGGATTTCTTCAAACTTTAGCAGAAGCAATAGATTTGTGGCTCTCATTATTGGACTGAATGCTTCCCTAAAAGTAACAATGAACAGGAAACTCTTTTGTGTATTTGGATTTATTCTACAAATGGTCAATTTGTGATTTAGGTCTATAAAATCATGACTGGTCCCCTGTGGAACTCCTTGCCAGAGAATGTTGTGAAGGCCAAGACCATAACAGGGTTCAAAAAAGAACTAGATAAATTCATGGAGGATAGGTCCATCAATGGCTATTAGCCAGGATAGGCAGGAATGGTGTCCTTAGCCTCTGTTTGCCAGAAGCTGGGAATGAGCGAGAGGGGATGGATCACTTGATAATTACCTGTTCTGTTCATATCCTCTGGGGCACCTGGCATTGGCCACTGTTGGAAGACAGGATACTGGGCTAGATGGACACTTGTCTGACCCAGTAGGGCCATTCTTATATTCTTAATTAGTTCCTCATATTGAGAAATCGCTAAGGGAAACTAGGTTGAGTGCACTCTAAAATAAGTTACCATGCCAGTGTTGTATTCTTAAGGATAGTTTCTATATGTTACAATTTCCTGAAATAAAAACCAGGTTTGGGGATGTATGCATTAACGTATCCGCTAGCACAGCAGAAGATCAGATTCAATTCTGACTGAAAATGCCAAAATGGATTAAGAGGCATGTTAAGATTGCTCTGAAACGACTCCCTGGAACCTTTGGAATTATAGTGCACATTTTAGATTATGCTATTAAAGGATCTAAATTACTAAACAAATTAACACCTTGGGTATAAGTTTGCATTGCTATAGCAACTACTATAATGATCTTTCTGGGCTCTTCAACATAAGTAATAGCCATGCTTTTCCCCCAAAATTACTTATTACAGTTTCAGCTACAGTCATCATGCCAACTGGGAAACCAACAGAATATATTTGTTCAAAGTGTAAATGCACCTGAAATTTCTACACTAGTGTCCCTTATCACAAAAGTTTCACTCCAGAAAAGAAACAAACCTGTACACAGAAACCATAATGGATGAAAACAACTGGTAACAGGATGCACTGCTGTGTTTTCTCCCTTTACAGTTGTTAAGGTGAAGTATGGCAATGCTGATGGCGAATACTGTAAATTTCCCTTCCTGTTCAATGATAAGGAATATAACAGCTGTACTGATGCAGGGCGCAATGATGGATTCCTTTGGTGCTCCACTACATACAACTTTGATTCCGATGGCAAATACGGATTCTGTCCCCATGAATGTAAGTTGAACACTTGGGTTGGAGGCTTGTCTCAAGGCTGATTTTAGCCAAGAGGAGTCAACTGTAGTTATTCTGCATGTCAGGCTACCATTGTACCTTTCCACTTTGAACGCTCTGAAGTATGTTGAAACTGATATAGAAATGTCAGTCCCAGGATCAAGTAGCAGTGTCAGCTCTTTTGTGTCCCTTCCCTTCCCCCTTTCAGTGCACCCAGAAGAGAATCTAGGCCACTATCTTCAGCTCCTGGAATCTGATTATAATATTGACTTCAATGGGACCACAGTCGGTCCTTATTAACTATATGAAAAAAATAAAAAAGGGGAAATATGAGGAGGACATCAACAGAAAACACTAGCTAAACAATCTCCCACCATCTCCTTCTTGGCATCAGAGAGGAAATTTGTGCTCAGGTCAGGTGAATTGAATAAAATAAATGATCTGCCTGCTTAGTAAGAAATCCTCCTCTTTTTTCAGTCCTGCCAGTTGGCCCTCTCCAAAGAGAGGTCCACATAACAGGGGAGGAATGGAAAGGATTAGCATTTGGTTTTTGACTTCAGTAGGACCAGGATTTGGCCCAAACTGGGCATGCGGCCATTGCAAGGGCTAGCGCTCGCATTTTCATGAGTAGTTTAGCATTTTCCCCATACAGAACAGGTGAGCCTTGCAAGGAACTAATCTTGCTTTATACAGATCTTGAGTTTCCAAAAGTCTTATGGCACATGGAGGCCAGCTGAGGAAGTCACAGGCTTTTCCACTGGATAACAGTCCCATTAAGGGGGTGGTGTGATTGCAAAGAGAATGAGAACAGATAAAAGAAAGATGTTTTCATTTTGATTCACCATGCCTAGATTTTGACTTGCTTGATATTAAATATCACCAGTATAGGACCAGCTTGAACCTGCTGCTCAGCAGCAGGAGATAGCACAAGAAGCCTTCTGTGCATGCTCCTTGACACCTCGCAGCCAAGTACAAGCACACTCCCCATGCTCCCTGAATCATAGGGTCAGCTTCTCCTAGCAAGATGGGGCCAGATTCAGAGAGGGGAGCATGCTGCACTTATCTAAGCATTGGGGCAGCAAATCTTTCCCCCCTGAACACCATGCCGCTTCAGCAGGAATTGTAGCCCCCAAAAAGCAACAACTGAGACCATTGTTTGTGAACCTCACAAGGTGAAGGCAGAAAGAGTCAGTGGGCCAGAACCTCTGTACCTCCATTGATGTCACTGAAGCTCTGTCAACTCACAGAGCTGAAGATCAAGCCCATGTCTTCTGTTAGAATCCAGGCCCCCTTCTCTGGAATACATTGTTCCATCACATCACATTACACTGAAATGCTCTGACTCCTTTACACAATTCTGATGATGAGAAATAAATGTTATTATGAAGTTATATAGTTAATGGTATAATTGCAAAATGCTAGTCAGGTAAGTAGGCATGCTTTTAGAATTAGGTTTTTATTGTTAACAAATACCAAATGACTCTTTTACTTAAAAAAGTACTTTCACTTGCCCAGTGCAGACAGCGGAATAGAACTGAGTATTTTAGAAACCATATTAATGGGAAAATTCTAGTGGGTTTTGAAAAGCTGAGAACATATGTAAGGTTTTTTATTAAGCTTTTTGAATTGTGAACAGAGTGCTAGGACTCGCAGATAATTTGTCTCATAATTTGGAACTTTTTTTTTTAGGAAAGGTCATATACAGATGAAATAATTTGTATAACAATTTCATTAACTCAGCAATTTTTGTACATATATGTAATGTTGTGATTGTTTTCAAAGTAACACTAATATGGTAAACATTTTTCCCTTTGCACATTTGTAATATGTGCATTGTTTAAAATATTGAGGGTGAGTCTGCAGAGTAGAAAATTATAGAAAACTCTTATGTTATGTGAACTTTAATTTGATGTAAAGGAGGTCAAACTGCAGGAAATATCCTGGAGAGGAAGTGTAGTCCTGTGGGTAGGGCTGGGGCCTACAGCGCAAGATAACTGGGTTCTGTTTCCAACTCTGCAACTGATCTACTGTGTGACCTTGGGCAAGTCACTTCACCTCCACACACACCCCTTCCATTCTTTGTCTACTTAGATTGTAAGCTCTTGGAGTCAGGAACTGAGGTGTTTCATTGTTGCTCGCAGCTGTACGCATATTGTGTATCATTGGCAGGGGTGCCAATTGGGGGACAGGTCTTCCCAGAACAGGAGGGGAGGGCCCCCAAACTAAGGGGCATTGCAATCTGCCACACAGGCTCATGACATCACTCAGATTTCACCCAAAAGACCCTTGACAGAGGGTCCACTGGGATAACAAGTTGTGCTGAGACCCCAAGCTCCAGGTCATCAGCGCCGCTCACTGAAATTTGGCCCATCAGCCCCTCTGTCGTGATCTTTTAAGTTAAAGTGAGGCTAGTTCAGCTGTGCATCCCATGTGAAAAATTTCAAGGGTGTCCCTGCTGTGTTTTATACGGTGCCAAGCACAATGGGCTCACAATCTCATTTGAAGCCTCCAGGTTCTCCTGTAATTAATAATAATAATGAGTCAGAAAGCAACAATTGAATGAAATAATACTGGAGCTTTTGTTTGAAACCAAAGTTGTTGGAATCATCCTGTTCCTCCTCGGAACACTTGCAGTGCACTTATCTGCAAGGTTAAGGCTGGATTATCTCTAGATTGTATTGGAAAAGAGAGTGCGGGTTAATAAACATCTTATCCCACGCTTAAAAGCAAAGCTAATTAAACCAGATATGTTCAATATCTTGCAGGTTCAAGCCCATGCTAGGCCAGTCTAACAAACCCTAACTACCATGTGATGTACTGCAGAGATCAGCAGTGGCTCACATAAAATAACTGCCCGGATGGGTATTTCTATGTATATATTTGTCAGTCCAGCAGCCATAATTTTTGGAAAGACCATAATAGCTGTTGTGTACAAAAAAAGGCATTTTCATACCTTCCTTTTCAATGCATTCCTGCTCGGCTTCTTATCCTAAGAGTGATCAGAGGCAGATATTATCATCCTAGGTGTTTCTTGGGCTCACTTTTCAGAACAGGAGGTTTTCAACATTAGCAAAATGAGCCAAAGTTTTTCAGAGTTATCGGTAGTTTTCATGTATAGTGCCACATACTTCAGTATTCCAGCCTTGAGGTGACAGAAGGGGGTCCTTCATTTCTGAGGGCATGTCAATATTGTAAAGCACTCTGATGTGCTGCCTTCTAATTGCCCCAAGTAAACCCTGCTGGTGCACTCTGAGAGGTCGCGAGTTCCCATCATCTCAATGCGCACTAGGTACCTCTTAGACTATGTCAGCACTTACATTGAGCAATTAGAACTCAGCACATTAAAGCATTCTACAAATCAGCCCCTCTGGGGCACTTTGCTTCACCCTGTAGACAAGCCCTCAGTCTTTCCACCGACTTCCTCACCTTACTTTTCCTTCGAGAAAGGATGCAGAGAGAGGAATTGCTGTTGATGCTTCTTTAAAATACTAGAGATGCTTTGATACAGAGGGATGATGTTAGGTAAGTAGGTGGACAGATAGACATTCATGCATCTTGGGCTATTTCTGTGCCTAAAATTACATGGGTTAAAGAATTTAAACCGTCTCTTCCAGTGTCAAGGGCAGTTATGATTCTGCACGGCCAAAATGCTGGTGTCAATGTTTTGAAATTGAATTGGTGGTTTTGAGCTGTTTGTTTGTGATGTAATTGTTTTGCAAGATCCATGAACAGCTATGCACAGATGTTTCTTGTTAAACACATTGTGGTATTGTTCACTTCTTATTCCAGGACACCATTTTCTAAAACCTAGGAGGAATAAATTCAAATAGGGCAGGATTAGGGATTTACATCATGGAGTCTATTGGGTCAGGAAAGATTTATATTTGGCAGTAAGTTGATCTTTTATTTCTAAAGTCAGTGTCTTTAGTTTTCCTATAACATTATATAACCAGAGAATACATGTGAAATGGTTTAAAACCCGAATCGGCACTGAAGGCTTTTAAAATGCTATTCTGCCCAGAAAAAGTATAGGCATTTTAAACACTGTATGTGCACCTTTCAGAACACCAGCCCAGCTATTAACTAACATATAGAGTCAGTGATTCTGCTGAGAACATATGGCCTCAGTTCTCATTTATACTGAAGTCCTTCGACAACATTCTGGTAGTGTAAAAGGGCCTAGGGTATAACCCACTTAAAGGCCCCTTTACACTGCCTAAATGCTGTAAAAGGCCCTTTGTATAAATGAGAATCAAACTCACAGGGTTAGTTTGTGCCGTGGGCAGGGTAGGAGTAGAGAACTTGTATCCCATTTTGTGGGGCCCATGTGAAGGCTGAACTGCAGCGCACACCTGGTGCTCTGGGGAGTGGAGGGACTGTGTGAAAGTCATGCCTCAGTCCCCCACACAGCAGCCAGCTCAGAGATATTCAGGATTGAATGACTTTCCTCCAAAAGTTGAGGGTGTTGCTCCCCTCACAGGTTTGACACTTAATGGAGAGCTGGAAATACTGGACCTGATTCTACTTTGACATTAGTGTAACTTTGCGTTGGCATTATTCCTGATTTACCCTGTTTTAACATCAGAATCTGGCCCTGGATGATGCAATGATGATAAGTAACTGCACCTTTATTTCAGTTCTCTGAGCAAGTGATACAGTGTCTTTATTTTTTTCATTTACAATAAAACTCAAAGAAGTTTAAGTTTAAAAAAACCTGTAAGAACTTTGTTGGAATGAGGGACTTTTAGCATCATGTGTCATTACCCAGGAGCAAATTGAAGATTTGACTGTGTCTTAATATTGTACTGACTTTCCATATGATTTTGCAACTTATCCCTGTTCAAACCAATCAAAAATTCTACTCATAGACCAAGGCTGCCATATCTGCAGAGGGAAGCGGAATGTGTGGCAAATGAGTCATCCAAACAATTCAATTTCGTTTTGCTTTCCAAGTGTCATTTCTCTTAAAAATCTTTCACCAATCAAAATAAAGACTGCACTGTTTAATGTATGTGCCCTGCCTAACTCACCACCAGAATCTGAGACATAAATACTGAGTCAGACACTTGGCTCCAGCTCTGTCACTTTTCCCAGCTCCCCCAGCATAGGGGCCATAGGGGACATGTTAGGGCACTGCCAGAGAGTCTTGAGATTGAGAGGTCCCTGAAGTTGGAAGTGCCCCCCTAGAGATAGGTTCCTAATGTGGCTGATTGCAGGATCAGGGAATCATAAATATGGCATTAAGCCCCCCTCTCCTGGATCCTGTGTAGAGCATAGCTTGGCCAGTCCGGAAGACCATGCTTGCTACATTTTAGCAATAACTTGTTCTTTTATAACTTCTGACCCAGTCCTGGAAGGTACCGAGTACCCTCCCCTCAATGGGACCAAAGCATGCTAACTGGAAAGATCAGATTCTTAATGCCCTAGTCAGTCCATGCTTTAACTTGGAAAGGGAGTCATCTGTGACACAATATTTTCCTATTCAGCAGTGATGCCACTCAGTTCAGTTAGCCTATAAAGCTAGAAGGGTTTCCACCCCCCCTAAAAAAGCAAATCAAGCCAAGAAACAATGGATATGTAAATATGGCCATCTTGCTGCTTACATAACAGATTAAGCCCTGGGAAAATCTAATCCCACAAATACAAAGTGTCTGTGATAATTTTTTAGTAGTCAGAACTTGCTGAAATATAGAGCTAAAAGTAACATATACCGTAAAGGAAAGATACTGTGTCCTAGGTGCAACTCTCTAACCCTCTAGATTTTAATGCTCCCTTTAGATGGATACCAGGTCATTAGCACACACATACATTACTCATTTTCACATCTGTTTTTCAAAATCAGGCCAAGACCATTTAATTGCCCTTCCCTGGGCCACACAGGATGTCTGTGGCAGACCTAAGGAGATAACCTGGATCTCCAGCCAAAGAGTTAGTTCTGTGCCTGAACTACAAGAACCTACTTCCCCATTTATGTGGTAGATGATTCTCAGGGACTATAGAAAGCTTGGGAATGTTCATGAGTCATGGAGCTTGTTTATGTGTGGGTGTGTAAGAGGGAGGATGCAAACCTGAACTTCTTAAAGAGGAGCATCTCATGTCTAAAACTGTTAACTGGGAGGAAACACAGGAGCCATGCCCATCTCTCCCTCTTAGTCAGAGGAGTGAAGTTCAGCCTAGCTAGCTTGGATATTTATAGAGTATCAATCACTGCAGCATCAAGTGACTGTTGTGTGGACACTCAGAAAAGTAAAGCCGAGCTATTGAGAAGCTAAAGGACAGAAAAGTGGGATAGGAAAAATGCCAGGATATGGTCTCCTCTACTTGTATCTTCTATTGTAGTCTGCTGACTAAACAAACAGAGGAATGTCACATAACATGCTCGTTAGGAAAATTGTCATCTAAAGTGGGAACAAACCTGTCTACATGTTTAAGATGCTATTTTAGTCACCTCTGTAGCACAGTGTAAATTAATTAGCAAAACACTAAGGAAAATAGATGGCTTCCTGGAACACTCCCTCAAAGCCTTGTTTGAAGCAGAAGTATTAGCTACAAATAGGCAGTAGTATATTATGAGGCAGGGTATAAAGGATATATTGCCAGAAACTTGAGCAACCCTGTGGACTTCACTTGAGCCATGTTAATAATTATTGTCTCTCTCTGTGCCTCAGGTCCCCCATCTCTGAAATGGGGATATTACTTCCTTTCTCCCACCCTTGTCTGTTTAGCTCACGAACCCTTTGGTCTCTTACCATGTGTAAGTACAGCACCGAGCACAATGGGCCCTTCATGTTATTTGGGGCCTCTACATGCTGCCATACTACAGATAATTAACCAATAATGTTTTTTCTTACCAATTTCTAGTTATAATTTATATAATTACTCATTAAAATATTCTATTTTTTTTTCTGTTTCACTTTCACTGCAGCTCTTTTCACGATGGGTGGAAATAGTGAAGGGCAGCCTTGCAAGTTCCCCTTCAAATTTCAAGGCACATCCTATGACAGCTGTACAACAGAGGGGAGGACAGATGGGTACCGGTGGTGTGGAACTACAGAAGACTACGACAGAGATAAGAAATACGGCTTCTGCCCAGAGACTGGTAAATAGACATTTGATATGCTGGTCTGGTTTGTCATTGATCTGTATGTTGCACATGCAATTTTCCATCCTTTAATAAAATTGTTAAAAGTAGTTGAGTTAGGGGTATATGTGCCTTTGGATGTGTTGATACTTCCACTTTATTGAAAATGTGTTGATTGTGGCTTCTAGGCACATGCACAATATAACCTATAGATAAGCCCGTACACAAACCTATGTGTGTGTATATGCAATATAACATTAAACCAAGGCAACATCAGTTAACAAGAATAAAGAACTACTGAATTCCCATCCAACCCTCCAACCCCCAGAAAAAACAAAAATCCTCAAGTCCTTTCTGCATCTCAAGAAAAGTCAGAGAAAATAAAACAGCTATTCAATATGCCTGACCTGTAGGGAGCAGTGCTCTGTCAGACCAAAAGGGAAGTGGATTCCAGAATTCCATTCCCTTTACTGAGTATGCTCTTCCAGCAGTCCCCAGATAAATAAATCTCCGGATTTATCAGCCCAAGTGCTGGAAAATCGCTAGAGAAAGCTGTGTAGTACCAATCAGAACTAACCCCTTGAATTACACCCAAAAATGAATTGAGGCCATGGTATGGCTTTTTCCTACACCACACTAGTCACCTGACTAGCAGTGAATATATCCATTCAGATGTAATCAGAACCACACTTGGAACATTGGACCAAAGCTCAGAGCTGAAGTTTTCCTGAGGTTTGAAAGAGTTTGCTTGCGTTTTTCTAACGTAAGCAAGTCACAAATAGCAACTTTCCCAGATTCCTTGGCTCTTTCAGCTTCCAGATGGAAATGGAATTACCTACTACAACAGTCATATATTTGAGGTATACTGTATAGGCCAACCAAAGTATGGCCTAGATCTGTAAAAACATATGCATCTAAGGTTGCATACAATTTTACATATACCCAGTTCAGATGAAAAAATCTTGGATGCATGCCCACAATCCTAGATAGTTTGCCCATGGACATGAGGAATTTGCACAGCTAAATCAAAAATGAGCATAAGCACACATGTATGACTTTAAATTGTAGGTATAAATGTCTTCCACTACATGGTAAATGTGGGTAGATTATTACTTTTTAATATCCCTGAAATATGAGTCACAAATGAAAAAAGCAGTACAAAGGAAATGTGAAACTTAAACAGCAAATGACTAATGATTAACATTTTTTTTATTTTTTTAAAAGAGTGTTTAGCACAGTCAAATTTAACTTAATAAATATGCCTTTACAAATTTACAACATACTAGGAAACAAATTGAAAATTATGTCTTCTCTCCAGAAGAATGATCTTTCTGCTTTCTTGACAATTTTAAATGCTTGTTAACATCAGTCGTTACTACATAGCGTGTCACAGGAACAAAATTAGTTTAGAGGATTGTATAACTTGGCAGGAATCATTTTTCTGAGATACAGATGAAAAGCACAGTTACTCATTTAAACTGCCTATGATGGTTCAGCACTCTTGGCACTTAACAGAGCCAAGGTGAAGCCACCAAATGTAATGAAACCAAAACTAAATGTAAGCCTAACTCGGAAGCAATGGCTGGCTCTGGATGAACAAGCGATTAAATCCATTTCCAAGCTTTTTAAAATGCCATCTCTGTTTAAAATAGGTACTTGCAGCATTTTGATTGGTTGCTAATTATTTCTGACTTTCTGAGTCATCATTACTCTTAACAGCAAAAAAGGATCAAACTTAGCATAACTGGTAATGAGGACACAGAAAATTCTAAGAGAAGGATAAATGAGCAGGAGAACATTGGGACTAATATACTGAAATTCTTACACAAAATCTTAACAATAACTAGAAGTAGTTCATACACTTACCTGTAAGGATCATCTGTTTGGTTTTTTGGACAGTATCTAGCACAGCGGGGTCCTACTCCAAGACTGGGGCTCCAACGTGCTCTGGTAATACAATAATGACTAACTAAAGAAGTTACTACATAATCAGCCTGTTGTGCTTTGCATTTGTTTATTGTTTACATCTGGTTTATGCAAAATGCCAATCTTCTAACTGGCCTGGTTAGTCTTGATTCCAACTTTCTATGGATTTACAGTAAATATAGGAGCTCTTTCCAAATTATGGCACAAATCCCCCTATGCCATTTAAGCCCAGTGATGCCTCAGTACAGTGTTTGTGGAAGTGGAATGACCATATGGCATTGGTGTAGATTCTGCAACTCCACAAAGCAAACCCCAAACCCTGCCATATTTAACACTCCCTATTTTCACAGTGTGAAAGTCAGTACATCCTGCATGGATCCCGTGCTATCTACATGCATTCTGGCTAAGCCACGCTCCTGCACTGTGGCTACTCAATATCCTTCATTCCAACCTTGAGCAACAAAATAGGGGGTGCGGTTCTTCAGCATCCTTTCCATGATGGTTCTGACCCACTGGCCATATTTAAAAGTGTGGGTGGATATAGTAGAATAGGAAGACAAAAAGCGGTCTCCGTGAGTACCAAAGGTAGAAATTTTATTCCACAGCATGTATCGCATATAGTTTATATCCTTCTCATTAGATTAGTTTAAAAACCACTGATTTTAAATGGATCCTTTCTAACAGTACACCTCGACCGTCTCAGTGTGCAAGATCTGACTTTTTGACTCCTCTAAGATCTTTTTTTGCCCTCAGAACAGGACCGGCGCTAGTATTTTTAGAGCCCTATGCACATGGCCATTTCGCCGCCCCCCGCGCTGGTCCTGCGGCTCCAGTGGAGCTGCCACAGGCATTTCTGCAGACGGTCCGCTGCTCCCATGGCTCCGGTGGACCTGCCGCAGTCCTGGCTGCAGCAGCTCCACTGGAGCCACGGACCAGGGGACCCTCCGCAGGCACGGCTGCGGCAGCTCCACCGGAGCCGCCTGCCACCTCCCCCTCCCCCGGCAAAATGCCGCCCCCTCCATAATCCTGGCTCCCTAGACAACTGCCTAAGTCGCCTTAATGCAAGTGCCGGCCCTGCCTCAGAAGCTAGGTAAACTTCAGTGTGACGCTTCACAATCTGCTGATATATAACAAAATTATAAGTTTCTATCAATAAATCTACTCATGGAAGACAACTGAAAGCATTACCAGAAATGATCTTATTAATTAGGCTAATACCAGTTGTTAATATCACTTTGTTAATCAGTTCCCCCTCCAATTCCACAGGCCATTGAGCTGCAGTAGAGTAACTGCTTCTTTCAAGTAGTTGCCAGTTGCAGTTTTTGTCTTTAGCTTCCATGGCTTCAGCAGGAACAATTAGACTTTCCCTCGCTTTTCCTCAGTTGCAGGCAATTTCCTTTTCAAACTGTCATTTTCAGTCACTGTTTCCGTGTTTGTTACAACAGTTCAGATTTTCCAGTTGCTTTCTGGACTTAGGTACGATTTAAGGTGATGTCAGTTTTATGTCACAAAAGCTGATTGATTCTGTACTTATTGCATTTAAATATTGTTTTCCCCATAGCAATGTCAACAGTTGGTGGAAATTCAGAAGGAGCTCCTTGCGTATTTCCTTTCACCTTCCTTGGCAATAAGTATGAATCCTGCACAAGCGCTGGACGTAGTGATGGCAAGATGTGGTGTGCTTCCACTAGTAACTATGATGATGACCGCAAATGGGGCTTTTGTCCAGATCAAGGTAACACAGTTTCTCAAACAATAACTTGAAAACCTTTAACAATGTGTATTACTCCCGCCTCTGTCTCAGGCTAACTAATGATAGAAGAACGTTGACCAAAATGCTGTGAGTAATTGATGTAATTGGCATTACAGCCAGGATAAGTTTGGACCCATATTTATAATTCACGTTCACTTGCATTACTTTCCCTAAAAATTTGGGAATGCATATTTTACTTTTGAAAATAAAAGAACACTCTCAGAGTACATCTGGTGCTCAAAGTTAGGTTTTGGAAAAAGCTTGTCAAAATAAATACATAAAAATGTTTGCATGATATTTTTAAAAGACAGCAAAGGAAACAGGTTTTTAATCATTAATGTTCCCCTAAAGCAGTGGCGGGCAACTTGTGGCCCATGGGCTGCAGGTTGCCCACCACTCCCAGAAAGGGTTAGCAGAAAAAAAAAAAGCCCCCCACAAAACCCCACAATTCTTGAAAAAGTGGGGGAAATATTTTTTTAAATAAATTATTTTCATTTTAATAATCTTTGGTGTTATTTGTAAATAAATTAGAGATGTTTTTTAAATGCAGTACTTGCAACATTTACCAACAATTGCTAAATTCAGGTATCTGACATACAGAAGCATTTTCCATTTTTTTAGAACAGGAAATAACTGCTATATTCAGACACTGATTTGGTAACTGTTGATAAAATGCTGCCCTTTGGTAATATGGATGATTTTTCCCCATCAGTAGTACTTTAACCATACTGAATCAATGCCCTCCTGTACTAATAAAGATTATGGAGGTGACGACTGGGTGTTGACAAATATGTACTAGAGTCTAAGATGGCAGTACCAAAGTACTAGTAACCTAAGGTCGGTTTTAAACTCAGAAATCCAGAGGTGAAAGGCTACTGCACTAATCCTAGGCCTCCTCTTGCCTCATCTTATCTGCAGCTCAAGCAAGACAAATAATGAAAACAGCAATTTTGTTAAAATAAAATAAAAAAACCCTCAATAGAGCCGTATATCCCCTGGATGGTTTTTTAATGATTGAAAGCAAGACTCAAGGTCCAGATTGTGGTTTAATTCTTCCAGGCTAAATAAATCAAACATTTCACTTGAACTGCTTCCTTCCTTCTCAGAAGTATTAAGTCAATGTTCAAGGGCACTTTACATGGGAGGCAGTGAAAATATATGAAAGAGTCAACTGTACAATAGGATTGAAAAGAAACCTTTCTGTCTAATGACATTTCCTAAGACTTGGCAATATGCATGGCATGTTTATTATTATTATATAAAATTCCACATCAAGCAATATTTATTATGGGAATCTTTTGGTGGAGAGAGGAGGAGTGGCAATTTTATGGGCCTGGGATAATAGATGCAATATATCTTTATTCAGATACAAGCAACCTGTGTTGACTCATTGTGTTGTTCAGGTTACAGTCTTTTCTTGGTTGCTGCTCATGAATTTGGCCATGCCATGGGACTAGAGCACTCTGAGGACCCAGGAGCTCTTATGGCTCCAATCTACACCTTTACCAAGAACTTCAGATTGTCTCAGGATGACATTAAAGGAATCCAGGAACTTTATGGTAAAGTATTCATCGTTTATCAAAAGTACGGGCTGACCTAGTATTTTCAGATGCTATTATAAATAATGTGTACTTCTGAGTAATTAGAGATGCAAATTTCCATTTCCTTGCCTGCCTCACTCAAGATATTGTTAGTGTTCCTACTTCCTACTAATGGCTCAATTCAGCAACAAGCAGCCACTTACGCTTCTGAGCAGTAAAAGCCCCAGAGCAGCATAGGTTAATCCTGTATCTTTAGGTGGAACTTTCAAAGGCCCTCTCTCTCTTTGGCTATGAAACTCCATGCTGGGAATTGTGGGATACCTGCTCTGTAACACGGAGTCCTTAAGTCAGGGATCATGACCAGATGTCAGGGGACCATAATCACCTTGCCCTACATATTGCTAAAGGAGTGGTCTATCCTGACTAAATGGCAGAGGGCAGTACAAGGGTCCTGGTATGGACCCTCCCCACTGTACCCACCGCAACCCTGGGGAAGAGGAGCTCTCTCATTCTCCCTGCCGCAGCCGCAGGGCAGGAGGAGTTCTGTGTCCCCCACCAAGCCCTCCCCCCAGTTCAGGAGAAGCTCTCCACTGCAGCCCCAGGGTGGGAAAAGCTCTCTGCCCTCCCCCCCAACCTGCTTTTTTTTCTATTAAGATATTTCCTCCTAACATGCAGTGCGCAAAGTCAGTGAGGTCATACACATATCCCCATAACTTGAGATTATGGATGCACATGCACCTACTTGGTTTGCACATGTTTCCCCCATAAGGTTACGGAGCCCATATTCAAAGTGGATTAAAGGTACAGTTCATTTAAATGGTGAACACGTAGCTGTTTATTTCTTTGCATATGATGCATGTACATGGGTTGGTACGGTTTAACGTGTATCATGTGCCCCACACACATACAAAGCGGTAACATTTAAATTCCTGCGCACACCCCTGTCCCTATGGGAGATGTGCATGCATAGTTCTGGGCAGAACCTGGGCCTAACATGGGGGTAGAGACTTTTCCCAAGGACAGTGTACTAACCAGAGAAAACTTCATGCCAGATATTCAGCTCTTCATTTAGTCTCCTGGAAGCAATGGGGTGATAAGAGTATAATGGCTGGGTACACAATTTTCTTCTTCTGACGCCAACTAGGGAGCTCACTCTTTTAGCCTGTAAAGGACATTTAAGTCTATACTCCAAAGGCCTTTTTTGTCTAAAAGCAATGCAAAGAGGGTAAAGCTGTTTCACAGATGGAGACACACGTCCTCTTCAGCCTCGTACTATTGTTTTCAAATAGGGATGCTTCAGATGAGCAATTCTACCGTGTTCATAAAGGAGACACTCCCTAGACTTAGAAGCTGGTGACTGCTGGTGGTGGTTAAAATGAGAATAAATTGTGCTGGAGGGACAAGTTGCTTTTCATGAGTTTCTTGTCTCCACTCTGCTCAATATAGTGATTATTCTCCACATGATAGATGTTTCTTGTTATTTCCTGATAAGTTTCAGAATGATATGTGAATAATAAGCCTCCTCACCTGATTGATTTATTGATGATGGACCAGAATTTACGAGTATAATGTGTAGTATGTTACCTCTATCACCATCCTATCAATCAGCCCACGATTTAGGCTGTACAACAGGAGAAACAACATTTGCCGATAATGTGTGGAAGCTGATAGCTGTATATACCAGATGTTTCTGTGGGGAAGAAGAGGACATCAGATATTTGTATTCTGTGTTCATCTTTAATATTTATTTATTTTTCTCCAGAGATCATTTTAGTATATATTGCATGGTGGTGGTTTTATAACTTTGATCAGTTAAAATCCATTCAGTCTATAGACTTGCTAAACTACCATGTAGGGATGAAAATATCACTGAAAATAAGACTGCTGAACAGTTTGAAAGGATCATATCATTTCTTGGTTTTCTAACTGCATCACTTCTTAATTACTGGTGCCTTGATTCTGTAGTTCTGGACACCTTAGGAATGCTAATAATAATACCAAATAATTACCAGATATATGTTCTTTATTCAAAAAACTGACTCGGATATTCATTTTTTCCAATTCCTGGGCTCTTTAATTGAAATTATTTAATCATTTGTGTAAAGTCTGGAGAGCCCAACCAAGACTGGACCTCATTGTGTGAGGTGCTGCACATAAACATGTAAAAAGTATTCCTGCTTGGAATATTTTACAATCTAAATAGACAAGACAAAGGGATGGAAGCAGAAAAGGATGCAGCATACTACCAAAAGATTGGGAAGTGAGACACAGTAAGGTTAAGAGATATTCACAAGTTCGTAATTAAAAGATTCTGGAAGAGCTCAGAATGTAACCCAAGTCTCTTAAGTCACAGCCCTAAGGCTTAACCAGAAGACCATCCTTCCTGCCTCTTTAACTAACTGAAGTAATACTTTAACTCAAAGAACTTTTCATTTTTGTAAACAAACTTGTATTTTTCTTTTGGAATTATTGTTCATTACACATTTTCTAGCATTAGTTGGAGCTACATCAAATCAGCTGGAGTCACATTTTGTTTAATGATGTAAAATCACCTGATTGCTAAGGAGCAGCCAGATGCTACACCAGGCAACGCAGCCACGGCCAAATAACAAAACAAAATAAAATCCAACAGATGGCAAAGTGCATGTTCTGAAGAGAACATTTTGATTCTTAATGAGGGAAGAAAGGCAACAAATGGCTCAAAATGAGTATTTATGACTCATAAACTATTAGCAGACTGGAAAAACTGCAGTACAAAAGCTAGTATGTATAGTATTCAGAATTATCTGCACATCAGTTCAGATATCATGGCATACGCTGTTTTAAGAAACTTTAGTTTGTTATATCTTAAACTATCCCATCACTGGGCAAAAAAATTCTCAAAGTTAATAGTTGCAAATTGCTAACAAAAATTATCTGTCCTGAAAATCTTCCTGACTAAATAGACTAGATCAACTGTGGGTAGGAGAGGAAATACAGGCACATAGAAATGACCTATCTTGACAAAGCTCACGCAGCAGTCTACTGGCAATGCTGGGAATAGACTCCTCCCACCCCAAGACTTTCTGAGTCCTAACCTAGTGCCCTGTCCACTGAACTACACAGCCTCTGAAACATTTTCTAATTTCCATCAAATATAACCTCCAAACAACTGAAGTGATTGTTTCCCTTAAATGATTTATAGCAGTTTGGGGTCTCCACATTATTAGAACAACAATACACTCAAACATTAGAGTATAAATCTGTTCTTCATTGTAGGAGGATCCACTGATTTTGGGCCAGAGCCAGCTCCAACACTTGGACCAGTCACCCCAACGTTATGCAAACAAGACGTCATATTTGATGGTGTCTCCCAAATTAGAGGAGAAACGTTTTTCTTCAAAGACAGGTAAGTGAGACACATTGCCTAGTGATAAGAGGCTGCCATAAAAAAGATGGAAAAAAGTTGTTTTCTCTTGCCACAGAGGGCAGGACAAGAGGCAATGGGTTCAAACTACAACATAGCAGATTTAGATTAAATCTCAGGAAACAATGTGAGAACAGGAGGACAACGGAACAGATGCCTAGAGAGGTTGTGGAAGCTCCTTCACTGGAGGTTTTCAAAAGGAGGCTGGAGCCATCTGTGGATCTTGGCAGAGGGTTAGACTAGATGACCCTTGTGGTCCCATCTTACCCTATGATTCTGTGATTACTTGAAGCAGAAGGAAAGTTTGTGCTATACTGTCAAAGCAATTCTGTAAAATTCTGGTTGAAAACTGGAATTTCAATCCAAGGGAAAATCCAAAATTCTGAAGAAACCAAATATTCTGTTTCAGAACAAAGTGGAAATGATGAAATTTCTCATGGAAGGGAAATCGTGGGGAGAGGGGGGGGGAGAAGAGGGAGGGAGGGGCAGGATTTAGAATTAATCTTGTTTGTTTGTTTAAATGATTGGGAGCCAGGAACCTACAAGTCTCAGGATCCTCAGATTTTCCCAGACTCTCTTCTGCAGGTTTGGGAGGTTTGTCTAGAGCTGGAGCTACCAAGGGCTTCCAGATCCCATCTCTGCAGTAGCTTGGGCTCTGCCACAGGGAGACCCCTGGGGTCCCCAACTCAAAGACAGTCTGAATAGCAGGGGTGCTCCTAGAGCCACTGACATTGGGAGCCTGGACTTCTCAGCAGCATGCTAGGCAAGGTGGCAGGAAACCAGACAGGGCTCCATTGGAACCCACTTATGTTTTGCCAGAAGATCATTGAAACAAATATATTTCTGGGAACTAGTTCCGTTTTGATGACTCAGTAATGAAAAAACATTTAGCCAGAAAACTCCCAACCAGCTTCAGTTGGGGGAGTATAAACAGCACTCTTGTGCTCCCCCCCGCCTCTTCATTGCTCGGTTACACCAAGCATTCTCTGGCTATAGCTAAGGTTCTGGCCGTGTGTGTGTGTGTGTGTGTGTGTGCGTGCGTGCATGCGTGCGTGCGTGCGTGTGAGAGAGAGACAAACACAACAGCTAGATTTAGGACCAGAAAGTGAACCTGGCCAAACTATCAAATGGAACTGACCCATCCAATTTCTGTGTCTGTGAGTTGCAAAAAGTAACACACAATAAAAGAGTGAAAAGTACACTCATTGCTCCAATAATCCAATGTTTTATTATTGCCACAAAAACAGAGAACTGTATTATACAGAAGAGTAGACTAAATAATCATAATGGCTCTTTCTGGCCATAAAATCTATGAACTCAGCCTATGTGTTTATATACATGATACAGTATGTGCGGGGGAGTATATATGTGTGCACATTCATACTCATTTGTGCGTGAGTAAATTCATTTTAGAAATTATGCTTTTTAATAATAGCTAAAAACGTAAAAATGAATCTCACTTGTTTAAAAGAAGCAGACTTCCTTGTTTGAAACTGCTCATGCAGTGCTGTAAAATATGAAATTGGCATGAATCCGAATGTCGATGGTTATATTATTGTCCTAGATAAACAGGCACAAAGGCCATTTTTCCAGCAGTACTGGAAACCACAACAGCTATGTGCTCTGCTGAAACAAGAGAGACTTGGATGCACAGAACGGAACTAAATAACCAAACTGGGCATGCTCACAAAATATCTGGTGTGGAGCTTCCAGTCTCAGGCCATTTAATAATCATTTGTGCCTGCTGGTGTTGTATGCCCAGAAATCTCCTCCACGTTTAATTTTCAGCTGGAACACTTATGATTTTCTGCGAAATAATATTGCCTAAGCCATGTTCTTTGATCATCCTTTCAGAGAAAAAGAGCAGAAGGGAGAGGCAAGCTCTTGGGGCCTGCTTCACCACTATGTAACTCCACAGTGGATTTACTCCCAATTTACATGCATGTGAGATCAGAATCAAGGGCCAAGGTTTGGGAGGTTAACTTTTGCTCTGTTACTGGTTTTCTGGTCAAGTAACAGAGAGTGGGGTAACAGATGGAGGAGAGAGGAACACAGTAGAGAGACTATGAAGAAAACTCCCGCTGAAGCTGCTTTGTGGTGTTATGGGTATAAGGGGCCTCAGGAGATTTCCCTTGGGAAGGAATCTCTGCTGGCACTGGGGCACTTAGAAGCTCCCGTGCTATTCCTTTCAACCCCCAAAAAAGTAGGTGTGACCAGGGCTTCCCTACAATCTGGTGATGTGCAGCTGCCAGAAAGGTCCCTTGTGGGCTGTGGGCAGTTGCATGGAGGGCAAACATTGCAGAAAGCCACCTTTGGACCGTTCCATGCCTGAGCTACAAAGGAGTGGACCGCAGGACCTGAACCACTTTCTGTTTACCACACACAGGGCACACACTTCTGCTAGCCTCGATGTGTGAGGGCAACCCTTAGCTCAGGCTTCCTTTTAGCTAAACACATGGCATTTCAATAACGTCAATCACCTTTAAACAAAACAACAACAAAGATTAAATGCAGGGGAAAAAAATCTGTGGAGTCAAATTTGTTGCATGCACAAAAAGTAACTTGAAATGTTTGCAAAACCTGCCTGACTAGGGGCTAGCTCATACCACTTCTGAATTGTGGTATTAAAATTGATACTCCAGTGCCATATGTATCATTTTTAGGGCCTAATTTTCAGCCAGGCCCCAAGCCAGCTTCCATTTTTGCCATAATTATTTTCTGGCACAAATAGAGATCATCTCTGAAAACAGATCCTACTAAAAACAGTTTCCCAGCCTTTAAAATCCAAGATTCCAGAAGAAATTTCCATTCAATGTCCTGGGAAAGAGAGAGGAGGTTGTCAGGTATAAATACACCATACTTCCGTTTCCTTATGAAGGGCACCTCTGCTGAGCCCAGCAACAGCCTCTGGCAGTTCCTCTCCACCTGTCTCCCCTCCTTTCTTTGTTTGGCAGCTGCTAGTGGTAGTGCAAGTCATAGCATTAGTGTAATCAGCAATTGCCTTGTTTTAATCAACTATATTATTCACATAGATCTCTTGCTCTTGAAACTCACATGCAAGTATTATGAATGTGTATGTACAAGGCATCAGCCATGTCAGGTCATTTTATAATATACAAAATCATAGGGAAATATGAAATTCAACACACAGTCGGAATAATTTAATTGTTCCAAGAACAATATAAAGATTAAAACAAATTGTTCAGACTGACTCATACTTTATCTAACATTCAGCAAAGAGAGGGTGTGACTATTTATTTGGTTTACTTTGGAATTCATTCGCCTATATTTGTATGCTGTATTTCCCAATATTAGAGGAGAAGGCAGAAAACAACCTTGTGGTCCATTTCTGGAATTAAGAAATAACATTGAGTCATGGGGCCTGTGACTTTTATGACTCACCCACCTTAATAATAAAAATGACCAAAGAATCCAATTTTTATATCACATAGATGTAAGACAGAGAGGACTAAGGAGAACGACTAGATGAACTCTTCAAAGCAAAGGGTTTTGGTTTTGGTTTTCCTCTCCGTACAGATGTATGTAGAATCAAGAAATGAGGGAAGGGAAATACTGTGTATATGTGCTACTCTACATAAGCAGGAGGTCCCGTATTAAAAGGCCTGCTAGCCTTTCCAATGAGGATATAGGAAGCAATCTTATTAATTAGTCGAGCTGGGAGGAAATTGGAATTTATGTTCAGTGGGAAATTCCAGCATTTAGAAATTTGTTTTCATTCAATTGGAACAAAAAAAAATTAGAAATTTCCTGCAAAATGAAAAGTCCAAAAAATGTAAATTCAAATCCACTGACTCATTTTGTTTCACGAATGTAAAAACAGAATATATTATATGCATTTTATATATATGTAATACACAATGTTAAATTAATATTTAGTATAAAAGTCTAAACAAAATGTTTCAGCATTATTGAAATGAAACAAGAAAGTTCATTTCTCCTCTTTTGCATTGAATTTTTTGCTGGAATCAACACGTAACCACAAAACATATCACTTTTGACTAAACTGAATTTTCCAACAGAAAACTGTTGTGTCAAAAATATTTTGATGGGCTCCATTCAGTAGAGATGGGCGTGAACCACATCCCTGCTTTCGAACCCTTCTGGGCTCTGGGAGGTTTAGAATCCTAATGTGGATTTGAATCACAGGCCCTTTTCTCTGATTAGAGCCTAAATTTGAACCAAACTTTGCAAAAGGGAGCAGAGCCACTAAAATGGATCAGAATTCTGCAACTTAGGCCCTTCTCTAAGGATAATCGTTTACCAAAAGCTATATATGTAGTAGCAGATATGTGTTACATGGAGTTCCTTATGTCACGTGATCTGCTTTGCTTGTGAAAGAAAAGAAACATATAATAGGCAATAGGAAAAGGACTCTTTTCATATAGTGTATCAGTAAATTTGCTTGTGTGTGTGTGTGTGTGTGTGTGTGTGTGTGTGTGTGTGTGTGTGTGTGTGTGTGGCCTGCCATAGCTACTCTGATTATTCTTCATTAAAAATAAATATGAAATTGATGTTTATATCAGTGAAAAATAGAACACATTAAGACATCATTATCCCAGTTATTAAGACCAACTTATATCTAACAAAACTTTTGTGAAAAAAGAGGAAAAGTAACATACGTTTAGTCATTTGCTATCTTCCTCATATCAGCTACTACACCCTATCATCATAATTGTTTAATTTTAGAAATGAGACAAAAAACTATCGTACCTACAAATACATATTAAAATGCTCTAAATTTGTGTCCTTGCTAGCTCCTTTTATTCATAGTCAGATTTCAACTGATGGGTGGTACAGCAATCTATAAAGGCAATTTAGGGCCTGATCCTGCAATTTTTAGGCAACACTGAAATCCAATTTCAGTCTTTGAGAGTTTCATGAGAAAAGGATTCCAGTTAGGGGTGAGAAAAACTGGCACATTTTTTTCAGCTTCTAATTTTCAGAATGATTAAAGCTGGATTTGACCTGATAATTAGTTTACTAGCTACCAGCTAAAGTATGTTGCAACAGGGCTTCAGCTAGCTTGTTGATTTTTCATCTTAAAAAATTGGCAAATTGCTATATGCTTTTGTTCTGTTGGGGCTGGGGGTGGCGGGAGGCTGTTCCTTCAACAGGGGAGAAAAACAGTAGTGCCTTTGTTAATATCAAGTGCCTTCTGCACAATGCACTGCCACTGAAAGATAATTACAGTTTTTTAAAATCTTAAATCAAATCAGGATACTGCTTGTACATAAAATAAGCATTTCTCTAATGAACATGTTTAATGTTTAAGGTTTCTCTTACAGCCAAACTCACTTCCCAGCTGCTTGATATATAGTTATTCAATTTGAATTTTTAGTCCCTACAATAATAATTGCAAGAGCAATTCATGGGATGCAAATGTCTGCATTTGTCAAATGCTTGTCCATCTGCTCCATACACAACAGCAGGATAACTGTAATCATGTAACTGCCTTGTAAATGGTTTTATTTGTATAATTGAAGCACAGAATACATTTTACTCTGGCGCAAGAAGCAACATGAACCCTTCAGCCATTAATCTACTTCACTTCAGTGGGGTTCCGGCGTGCCACAGATTATGCAACCATTTCATTAGCCTGCTGCAGGAGGATTCATTTAACCTCCCAGGCACAGTTTTGAATGTATAGCCAAGCAGTTATAAGTTTGTGCTGCTGTTGCTAGACCACGTGAGAGCATGTGCGTGTTCAGGCACATATGCCTTTGCCAGATATGATGAGAAACAGATGTGCTGATGAATCAGTTCATTGTAAAGCCTGTGCCATTTTCTGTTCTGTTCAGATTCATGTGGAGGACTGTAAACCCCCGAAATAAACCCACAGGTCCCTTGCTTGTTGCTACATTCTGGCCAGAGGTGCCAGAAAAAATCGATGCTGTCTATGAGGCCCCTCAGGAAGAGAAGACGGTGTTTTTTTCAGGTATTGGTTTGAAGTTGTAAACATAGCTTGCATAAGCACTGCATTCAAATTCAGTCTTCTAAATGCTACACTGGATGAGGGAAATGTACCTCTGAGGGCAGCCATATCAGATCTATTATGAATGTCGGATTTCAGCTATTCCTTTCCTGTGACTAAAGGTCTAGAATCTGCAAGGTGCTGAGCACCCTCCGCTGCCATTAACCCACTGGGTGCTGAAAGGCTGTTAGCATCTTGAAAGAAAAACTTGGCAATATGCAAAGCTGATTCATTGTATGAGAATGCTGGCATTTCACTCACACTGAATGTCACCCTTCCCTTTGTCCAGGTCACCCTCACTGTCAGCTACAGTATCAGTACAGATCACTTTTCTTTGAGAATCTTAGACTTTATTCCATTCCTTTCCATGTTCTGCTGCTGCACCTCTACTGTCTGTCAAAGACAAATTCCTGCTCTGCATTCCAGGAGTCTAACTCGGATTACTCATCAGGAAGAGAGGACGCATGCGGGCATGCTGGCTAGCTTGACGGGCGAGGATAATAATAGATACAAATCAGTATACTGTACATTTTAAGTCAGTCATATATATGCTCCAGTGAGCTTAGCCAAACTAATACAGCTGGGAGATTGTTTTCAATGTTTGGAAAACTGAGCCAGCAAAAACTATCCTTCAGAATCCATTGCAACATGACTAAACATCTCCAGTCATGTAAAAAACACATGGCTAATGCTGTTGTACATTTTCTGCTCAGGGGGAAAAAGTATTGTTAATTTATTCCCCATGTTTGATTGGCTATTGGAGTTAAGAAACATGGTAAAAAAATAAAAACTCAGCACAGTCAAAATGCTTTGATATGCCATCTCCAGTAAATATTATTGTTAGTTGTGGCGGACTTCGGAGATTTTATTTTGTTTGGTTTGGTGTAGTTTTTTGTTTTGTTTTTTGCAGAGAAATGCAATTGCTTTAGAAAAATTCTAAACAGGAAAGACCAGCAAACACTAAAAGATCAGTAGGAAACTGCCTCTAGCCCAAATACCCTAAAATGCTTTGTACAGGAGCAGCCACATTTTGCTTCTGAAAGGCCATGCTGGTAACTTACAGGATGGAGAAGATTATCCTGGGAAGCAGTAACTATGAAAAGATTTGCGGGTTGTGGTGGATAATCAACTGAACATGAGCTCCTAGTATACTCATTGGCCAAGATAGCTACTGCAATTCTGAGATGCATAAACAGGGGAATCTGAAGTAGAGCAGAGTCTATGAGTACCTACATGAGGAACAAATATTTAATAATAGGCTCTAGTCTAGAAAAGAAAGGTATAACCCGATCCAAGTTCAAGCAAGACACATTCAGACTGGAAATAAGGAGTAAATTTCCATGGTGAGGGTAATTAAGTATTGGAACAATCTAATCTGGCCATCACTGACCATTTTTAAATCAAGATTGGATGTTGTTCTAAAAGCTCTGCTCTATGAATTATTCTGAGTTAGTTCTATGGCCTGCATTATAGACTAGATTGTCACAGTGATCCCTTGTGGCCCTGGAATCTGCGAATCTATGAGTTTGCCAGGAAGTTCAATGTTGCACCTTGCACCTTTCTTGTGTTAGATAACTTAGTTCTGGCCAACTTCCAGTGAAGTCATCGGAAAGCTTTCTGACATTCATAGTTATTGTAATATAATTAGGGCCAATAGAAATATTCTTTCATGGCGAAAGTTTCCATGGTCACCGGTGGGTAATTTCACTGGAGTCAATGGAAATATTCACTGAGTAAGATACCAAACAATGTAAAGGTTGCAGAATTTGGCCCTTTGATTTGTATGTATTTTGGATCATATTAGAAATCAAGGACCACAGAATCAGGGCCTTTTAAAATAGAGATATAGACGACTACTTAATATGTGATATTCTTGTATCTAACTTGATGGATGAATAGAAATTTCTGAAATAAACAAACCACAGATACATGGAGAGGGTGGGTATGGGTAGGATATAGGCTGTGTTTGGCCTTCAGACTACCCTGCTTTAAGACTTCATCATCCAACCAGATTATCATTGTTAATTATTTGTACTACAATAAACCCAACTGACAGCAAGGCCTATGCATGTCATAGTCAGAGGCACCCGCTGTCCCAGAAAGCTTACAATCTCAATAGACAAGCCAGATGACAAGTAGGAAGGGAAACAGAGGCACAGAGAGGGGATGCTATATGTCCAAAGCCAAGCATCAGGTCAATGCCAGAACCAGGAACAGAACCATAATTCCTGAGCCTCAGTCTAGTGCTCTGCCTACCGGAACACATTGCTTACTAGTAATATAAGTAGGATGATAAAAGATCCTATGAAGTGTCACAAAACAGAAATAGCTTTTTTGGTTAATCCACTTTGTAATAGAGTTAACTACCATGTAACTAAGTGTTTTTCCCACTTAGGAAATGAGTACTGGGTTTATTCCGCCAGTACTTTGGAGAGAGGATATCCAAAGAAACTCACCAGTCTGGGGTTACCTCCCGAGGTACAACACGTCAATGCAGCTTTTAACTGGAGCAAAAACAAGAAGACATACATTTTTGCAGGAGACAAGTTTTGGAGGTGAGACACATTACAGTTAAGGTGGTGAGCCCTTAACTAAACTTACAGCTCTTGTGGTGGATACTTGTTCTCATTTAGGCTCTGGTGTTTGCTGCAAAATGTTTTGCCAGACAAGAGCCTAAGAAAATTATATCCCTTGGCAGCACAGAAACAAGGTGGTCAGGTGACAAGGCCTGGAATAAATCTCTGAGATTTTCAGAGGCACAAATCATAGCTAGGTGAAAGTCACTGGCAGAAAGCATCTAACTGCCATCTGTGCCTTTGAAAAATCTCCCCTTAAACTGCTATTCCTGAAGGGCATTGGCCAGAAATATGTGGGGGGGTGGGAGGCGACAATATAGGGCTAGCAAACTTTGGGATAACTGCTCTTCATGTAGCAACAGAAATAACAAAGGGCTAACATATTTGCTCTACTTATCTAGTTGGTGTTGAGGGGAGCTGGGCACATCCTGCTGAAATATATCTGTTAATCTTTTGTCACACCTTAATTTGAAATTTATTTTGACTGCGTCTGCAATCCTTTTCATATGTTTTCCATGCACAGCAAGGCAAGCTGTCTTTGTGAGGATGTCCACAGATAACCCAGAAATACTAGTGTGTATATTAATGTGCCCTAAGAGTCATGCTGGAAATGTCTGTCAGAAAGTTAAAATAATATTATGCAACATAAGTAACCAAAGGCAGAATTCAAATGTCATATTCTTATTTTTATTATTTGTCACGTATTATGATAGGGCTCAGAGGTTCTAACAAAGATGAGATCCTGTTGTGCCAGACATAGTAGTTACATATAGTAAATGACAGTTCCTGCACCAAAGAGCTTATACTTTAAATAGACAAGACAGACAAAGACTGGGTGAAAATAAGGATTATCCCCATTTTACAGAAAGGGAATTGAAGCACAGAGATTGAAAGACTTGACTAAAGTCATATAGGAAGTCTGTGGCAGACCTGGGGACTGAAACCAGTTTCCTGAAAATTATTCTTCCTTCCCAAATAATCAAAGTAATACTCAAAGAGTTGGACAGCAGGAAGTTTTGGCTAACTTTGTGCTAGAAGGAAAGGACAGCTCCTTCACACCTGTCCCTGTCTAGAAAGTCTAACTGAGTCCTGTGCTAGAAGGAAATGTCTTTAACCGCAGGTCTATGAGTGTGATTGAAAGGTTAGTATCAAATATCTTAAGTTGTATCTGAAGAAAAATGTACTCATTTTATTTTATTTCGTGGAGTTGCATGAGTATAACTGTCAGCAGGTTTTGGCACAAAAATAGGTTCTTAAAATTAGTCACCTGTCTGAGTGCTTCGCTAAACTGCGATGACTTACCTAAGGAATACACATGAAGAAAGTAGTAAAGCTGGGAGCGGAATCCTGACATCCTGGCTCCTGCTTTAATCACCAGACAGACCTTCTTCGCACATAGAATTAGGGCAGGGTTTGGTTTTAAGAACATACACTTTAAATTCCAGGTAGAAATAAGAGCCATTCATTAATTGACAATATAGAAACAAGGAAAAACCAGGACGCTCCTACTACAGATGTAATATGTTCCCAAGGTTTCAAGTATTCTTTCAGTGAAATGTAAGCTATATCACATATCAAAGATACATCTAGAATGCATGAATCCTTTTTATATGAACAATAATTTCATGTTGTGAACAGGGTAGATGGTGTGTCTTTTTTATATCCTAGTGGCTATGAATTCCTATAAGTACATAAAATATCCTTTCACAAAGGTTACCATTTGAAAGACAAGTATGATTAATTACCTTTGAGAACAGCACTCTTCTTTTCCCCATTATCTGAAAATACAGGCATTGATCTTAAAAAGCAAGATTGCTTATCACTCACTTTGAAAATATTAACTATGCAGCTGATCATGTTTAATGTTTTCAAGTATTTATAATATAGCCATTTGTAATACTGGAAATTACAGACCAGGAGTTAGCAAAGCTGCTAGTTTCCTCCTTAACACTCACTGTTTTGATTAACTGTACCTTTGGGTCTTCAAGAAATTTATCACTCTGATCTCAGACACTATTTCTATCAAAGCCCCTTATCAGTTGCAGTCACTGTAGAATGTATAATTTATTGTTAAGCAACTTAACAGCTTAACTGATTTATATCTGCGTAAAGAAGATAGCAAGCAATCAAAAAACATTTGGGAAAAGGCAACTGTGTTTAACACAGACATTATAACCATTTAATATGCAGCTGTTTTATTTTATACAAGTACTCTGCCAGACAGAATCAAAATAACTACTTTGCAAAGTCGTTTTCATGTCATTATCACAAGCTTTAAACAGAGGTATAAGAATGAAGCCCACTGCCTCCCTTTCAGTGTCTTCGTGACAGGATTGGTAAGCCAGGAAGATTTATTGGGCTGGTGGTGAGGGGAGTTGGTTTATAAATTCCACAGCTAAACTTTTAAAACTTCACTGCAGGATGGTTTAGCCCCCAAAGTAGGTTTTGCTTAACTAGTAATAGAAAAAAAAGTCATAATTTTAAATCTCTTCTTGAATGTATGGGCTTAATTTTGATCTAAATTACGTCAGTATAAATCAGGAGTAACTCGGTCGAAATCAAGAGAGTTTTATGTGTGTAAAACTAGTAAGGGAGAGGAGAATCAGGCTATGTATAGAACAAGAATATAAACACTTCTGTATGGTATTTGTGTGTAGGAAGTGAAGATGATCATGAAGAGATCAATCCACCACCACAGGTTAAACTGAGGCTCACTGATGCAGTCCTGTACTAGGGGCATAGGCACATCAATTGCTACCATCCCTTGGTAAATTTTGCAGACTCTCCTCTCCCCTCCTTCCGGGAATCAGTGTCAGTCCCTAGGTCCACGTGAGGTAGAGAGCCAGGCCATAGCCCCCCTGCCCCCTTGGGAATATCCTGCATCCCAAGCATCACAGAATGGGATTAGTCCCTATGCTCCTATGTGCATTGGGACAGTCACTTGTGGATTAACTGTATGTGGACTATGAAAACAGGGAAAAGGCTTCTTACATCTTTCCTCTCCCTGTGCACAGGCTAGTCTAGAGTGAAGTGCTCAAAGTGAACAAAGCATCAGATCCTCAACTGGTAGAAATTGGCAAAGCTCCAGTCACCTCAAAAGGATGTTGGAAAGTAGATATAAGTCCAGTGGAGCTAAACTGATTTATACTAGTTGAGGATTTGGCCCCAAAAGTATAACAAATGAAAGTAATTGGGTTGGTTTAATTTCTCGGGTTTTCCAAGCTAAGCTATTACTGGTAGTAACACATTGTAAGGAAGTTTAGCTCTTGTAACCATTATTTTTATCATTACTGGTAGGGCTGTGTGAAAACAGTGGAGATTTGTGGTTAAATTTCATGCAAAACTATTTGTAATTTCATTCTGGGTAATTTCTATAGCTCAGAAATGGAGCTTTGCATGGAATCTTCACAAACCGGCTGTTATACAGCAAAATGTGCCATTTTGAAAAGTTGGTTGCAGAGCAAAAGTTGATCTTCACTGGAATTATGTTTTGAAGTTTTAAATATGAATTTTGGGAAATTGATGGCATTAATCAGAAAAGATTGTCTGGGTGAAAGTGAGGTCCATTTTCAGTTCAGAACTGATTGCATTTTCAAACGGAAAAGCTGCAAAAATTCACAGGATTTTCACAAAATTGGACCAGTTTAATGAAAATGAAACAGTGTGAAAACACGATTATTGAATTTCACATGTAAATATTTTGTACAGCCAAAGTTACTGGTGACTTCCTGAAAGGTAGCAACAAATGTTACAATTAAATAAAGACGTGATTATGGGGTGTTATCTTCTGCAGGTACAATGAAGTAAAGAAGAAAATGGACCCTGGGTTCCCTAAATTAATTGCTGATGCTTGGAATGGAGTTCCAGATAACCTAGATGCTGTGCTGGATCTCAGCGGAAGTGGTGAGCAGTATGGCATAAGTCATTATAGAGCTTCCTTTCAAGTGTGTATTGCGCTTGTCTACTTCTGGACTTCCTGGAGACATCCATTTCTAGTGGCTAATGAACATGCAGCCAATCAATCATTCTGCTTGGCATGCTGCCAGCTGAAATAAATTTTTCAGTTAAATATCCCATTGCTCTCAATTTACTCTTAAAGAAAAATATTTAGGAATTATTACGTTTCCTGAACGTTTCCGGTTCCTGTAAAAAACAACCATCCTTTCAAATCAGTACCACTTTCATGCAGTACTTGTATTTAAAAAATCTGCTACCGTTGATATTGAAAGTATTTAAGCTCCCCTGACACCGGTCCCTTGGAAAGGAAGTCTCTTAGAAATAGATTTAGTAGCAAAGGAATCCTTTGATTTTTAGTTCTCATTTTCCCTTTTTAGAAATGAGCAAACCAAATTAGATAACACAGTTCCTCCCCATTCCAAAACCATGTTTAAAACAGCCCATTAGAGAACTGGCTGGAGCAGAGATGGGTTTGAGCCATATTGTGAAATATGGAACCCTGAAGGGAGTCAGAAGCCAAGTTTTGCCAACCGGAACATCTCTACTTTGGAGGAGTTTTCTCCACTTTGTTTCCATCATGGATCAGAAGTGGAAGTAATAATATACCTCAGAAAAGGGTCTTCTGCCAGAATACTTGACCAGAATCAGATTGCCAAAATGCTCATGGGGAAACAGACTTCTCATGAGAAAGTCAGGGCAATGTTAGATTTTGTCTAAACACCTGAAATTTTGAATTGAATAACAATTCTGAACTGTTGGGCACTTACCCAACACTTACCTCATTGTCAATATAATTTGTATACTGGGTCATCATTTTGTCTTTATGTTTTATATGCCACGTCTTGTGCATGGGTAGCTTGAAGGCCATAGCTTTTTCTGTCACTATCCTCTAGGACAGTGTTTCCCAAATTTGGGATGCTGCTTGTGTAGGGAAAGCCCCTGGAGGGCAGGGCTGGTTTGTTTACCTGCCTCGTCCACAGGTCCGGCCGATTATGGCTCCCACTGGCTGTAGTTCACTGCTCCAGGCCAATGGGAGCTGCTGGAAGTGGCACGGGCAGAGGGATGTACTGGCCACCACTTCCAGCAGCTCCCATTGGCTTGGAGCAGGGAACCGAGGCCAGTGGGAGCTGCAATTGGCTGGAGCTGCGGACATGGCACGTAAACAAACCGGCCTGGCCCGCCGGGGCTCTCTTTACACAAGCGGCATCCCAAGTTTAGGAAACTCTGCTTTAGAAGGTTACAAACCTGTTCTATATGTAGAGGAATATAAGAGAAGAATCAGTCACACACGGAATATAAATGTGTATGACACAGTCCTTAAGGTTTGGAATGGATGTCTGGGTCAAATCCCTCTGCTTTGCACCATTCTGGTGGTGTGAAGCCTGAAAACCAGATAGCCGCCTTCCTGTGGTGGCTTCTTCTAGTCAGGGTCAGCATAAGATCCTGCCTCATGGCCTCTGACATAAGAACTGGTCCAAGAGGAAAGGGCGTGACCAGGAGATTTCCCCACATGGCTTCTTGGAATCATGAGTGGCCAGTTAGAGCATGTTCCAGCACTGTTCTAATTCTCCCAGGATCTGAATCAGACCATGGTAAGCTTCAGGACTGGGGGGATATATATTGGTAGCTTGGAGTCATCTTTGCTTCTTTCATCTCTGAATGTAGCTCAGCTGCAGCTAAGGACCTAGTCCATGGTTTTCAGAAGTGGCCTGCCATTTTTGCACTGACAACTTCCCAGGCACAAGTGTTTGTGGGATGTCATGGAGGTGCCTACCTGATTGCACCTTCATACCATGGAGCTAAATTTTTAAATGACATTGATTGTGCCAGCAAATATTTGTGTGCATAAAACTTAGGCTCACAAAATGGGCTTCATTCAAAATCAGTCCTCCCTTGATATCCACTTTGGATTTCATATATATATATATATATATATATATATATATATATATATATATATATATATATATATATATATATGTATAAAGTTATTAATACAAATGTCATTTAAAAAACCCTGTTAAAAATAAAACTCAGTTTCTTCTAAATATCATTAAAAAAATTCTTCTATTCCTATAGGTTTAGCTAAAATAATAAAGAAACAAACAAAAACTATAATCAAGAATTATGTTTTCCATAATATTTATCTTTTTTTTTATTCTTCACAGAGTACAGCTATTTTTTCAAGGACTGGTATTATCTAAAACTGGAAGCCACTAGCTTGAAGATCGTTAAAGTTGGCAATGTAAAATCCGATTGGCTGGGATGCTGAACTGTACAAAATATTAATA
Source organism: Gopherus flavomarginatus (assembly GCF_025201925.1). NCBI lineage: Eukaryota > Metazoa > Chordata > Testudines > Testudinidae > Gopherus > Gopherus flavomarginatus. Next base: position 32,494,533 of record NC_066630.1, read on the forward strand.
ACCAAATACTTACTCTTTGTTATATGCCTTTTCTGTAATTAGAGATAGATCTGAATGCTAATTAATGGACCAGTCTGGTACTGGTACCAAAACACTAAGTACCAGTACTCTACACTTTCTTTCATCAGATAATTTAAGAGTGTGCACTTCCTAAATATACAAAAGATGTTTATCCCAAAAATATGGCACAACTTTCCAGTTTTCATGATAGTCATAGTGATGCTAGTAGCAGAATATCCAACACCTTTTATTCCCCTGGTGCCTGAATCAAAATCCAGTGAAGTCAATGGAAACTGACTTCTTTGGACTTTGGTTATGTCCCCTGTGGGGTACCAGTCCCAAATAGGCCCAAATGAGATGTACCAGTAGTGCACTTTGATTATTTTTTTTTAATACAACTCTGAATATAGATGGACTTGCCTCAACGCTTGTCACCTTCTTGCAGGTTTTGGTCATCGTTTCCATTTATTTACATAGTCATACAGAAAGATTGTCAAAGGCACAGGTTGCCTCAGGATTTGATTTGTATTGATGCATGATGGAATCATGGCAAGAAACTGTATTAAAAGTATTGTTTTAAAGTACTTTTTATTTTAATATCTTAGTTAAAATTTAGCAATTTGTTTCATGCACTTTGTTACTACTATCACTTGTTTATATGGACAGAATGACTCAGATTTTTGAGGTCAATGCATTATACATAAAAAGCCAAGTACTAATGTTTAACTTGTTTTATTTTGTTTTATTTTTTTTTGTTCTCTATAACATTGGGGGGCTTGTTTGTTTATTTGTTTACCTGCTTACTTATACATTGGGCGATGGAAAATTTTCAATCTACTACCTGATGGAATGTTTTTATTCATTAAAAAAAAAGAAAAAAGAAAATCTCACACACGAAATGCCAATGATGCAAATAAAACCAAATGATGCTGTCAGTGATTCTCATAGACATGCTTCCTTGAATTGTTTGAATTTACAAAGCATTTTGGTAGCATGTTAAATTGAGTGTCTGTCAAAGGAAAGACCATATTAACCCACAACAGAAATGCATATTGGAAGTGTTTAGGAACTCAGGTTCAAATTCTCAGTTGTTGACTTCAATAGAGCTGCACCAATTTACACCAATTGGAATATTTCATAGAATCATAGGGTCAGAAAGGACTGCAAAGGTCATCTAGTCTAACCCGCTGCCGAGATGCAGGATTTGTTGTGTCTGAACTATCCAAGATAGATGGCTATTCAGCCTCTTTTTAATAACCTCCAGTGAAGAAGCTTCTACAACCTCCCTAAGCAGTCTGTTCCATTTTCCTACTGTTTTTACAGTTAAGAAATTTTTCCTGAGAATTGATCTAAATCTGCTATGCTGTAGTTTGAACCCATTGCCTCTTGTCCTGCCTTCTGTGGCAAAAGAGAACAATTTATTTCCATCCTTTTTTATGGCAGCCTTTCAGGCATCAGAAGACCTCTCTCATATCCTCCTTAATCTTCTCTTTTCCAAACTAAATATATCCAGTCCTTTAAGCCATTGCTCATATGTTTGAATTCCATCCCCTTAATCATCTTTGTCTCTTGCCTCTGGATCCTTTTCAATTTCTCTACAACCTTTCTATACATTGGTGAGCAGAACTGGACACAGTACTTCAGCTGAGGCCTAACCAGCACCCAGCAGAGTGGTTCTATCATCTCCTATGACTTGTATGCTATGCCTCTGGTAATGCAACCTAAAATTGCATTTGCTTTTTTTTGCAACAGCATCTCATTGCTGACTCATGTTGAGGTTGCCACGTCAGTTTTCCCCTATTCTGTATTTGTGCATTTGGTTTTTCTTCCCTAAGTGTAGCACCTTACATTTGGCCCACAACTGCAGAAGAGAGCACTGTACTTCTACATTTAGCTTCCATGTTTTTTCCACTGAAGTAGCCTTTCCAGACAGTGTCATTTGTCCATCAGCCATGTCTTTCTTCCCTCAATAGGCTCCTATCACCTTGTCTCTTATTGCCATTGGTCTACAACCTACTTCTCTGGTTAAAGGTGTAAGCAGCCAATGGCTGATGATGTAAATCTGGTCAGGAAACGATTGAATAAGATTGGGTATGGCACCTGAACAAGAGACAAAACACATCGCTACTACAATAGATGGCCTGGCTGATCCCAAAGAGTTCTCCATTCACTCCTGAGTGTCGATTCCAGGCCTTCTTCACAGATATAGAAAGACACAATTGAATAGCAATGCAAAGTCCCAAATCTGAAAAGCAATGCTGGTTGGCCACCAAGAATGAGTAGTGTTTAGTGATTTAAGGTGATTTTAATTCAAATGGACAAACCCCACGTACTGTTAAAAGAGAACACTGAGAATATACAAAAAAGCACAGAGACCAGTTGTTAACATGCAGTAATCTTTATCCCAAATTTATCACACACATCTAATTATCTACTGTTGATTGATATAATGTGATTTTAAAAAATCTCACAAAAGGAAACAACATGCAAAAACACATCTTTTCCCAATAATCTGGGGATGTAAAATTGAACTGAAAACTAGAATTAGTACTGCTTGTTGGGGACCAAATACTGGCTAATGTGCAGAAATTGGTTTAGAAACTTCTCAGACTTTTTGGAGGGCCCAGAAGAGAGCTCTTATGGTATGTGCATGCATCTAGTGTATAAATCCATGGTCACAAACAGGACACAAACTACCAAGCTAACTCTCGCCCCTTTAGCATTGGGGCTCAAAAACAGGCATTCATCCAAAGCCACAGGCCTCTACAATTTGAGTGAAGGTAAAATCTCTGCTAGCTGCAGTATATCCTCTGTAGGCCAGTCACTTGAGGTCTGACATTGTATCCAGAAGGAAGTGATTATACACAGAGTTAGGCAGAAGATTTTAATCTGATAGATTTGAGGTTCCAGGAGATTTTCTTGTAGTGTTTTGCAGGTTTTTTAAAAATTGGGTACCACCATTTTGTATTGCAAAGTAACGATTCCAAAAGGAACTTTAGGGGGTCATGGCGGATAACCAGCTGAACATAAATCCCCAACACAATGTAGCGGCTAAGAGATTGTGATTTTTGGATTATAAACAAGAGAATATTGAATTGTATAGTAATTGCATAGAGCGTTAGTGGAACCTTTACTGGAATACTGTGTCTTGTTCTTGTGTCCACACTTGAAAAAGAATGTTGAAAAATTAACAAGTGTTCAGAAGACGACTACAAAAATGACCTGAGATCTGGGACACAAGTCTTACAGTCAAAGACCAAAGAAATGACTTGATCACAATCTGTAAGTACTTACATGGGAAGATTTCGGAGAGCAGAGGGACCTGTAATCTAGCAAAGACTAATGGCTTGCAGCTGAAACTAGACAAATTCAGATTAGAAATAAGGTGCAAATTTTTAACTGTAGGGATAATGAACCACTGGAAAAAACAGGCCTAGGAATGTAGTGGACTGTCCATCTCTTGAAGTCTTTAAACAAAATGGAATGACTTTAATTAAGAAATGATCTAGCTCAATTAGAGTTTATGGCCTGTGTGATGCAGGTGGTCAGAAGAAATTAACATAATGGTACCTTCTGGCCTTAAAATCTATGAAAGTTGGTGTCAATGCTTTTATTCTGCACCCATAGAGGAAAAAATATAAATGGTATGATTATTTTAAAAGAATAAGAAATCTGGTAGCACACTATGGACTACAATATTTTCTTTCTTCAGTTAAGATGGGAGCAATCATTTATCTTATTAACTCTTAGTATAGGTAGAACTCCAAGAGCTAGGATTTTTAAAAACCGTATGAAACCTAAATGTTGCTTAGCCTAAAGAATGTCTAATTTGGTCACAGTCAATCCATTTAAGTATGTTTAAACTGAAAAACAGAGGGATCTGACTTAGAAATAGAGTAAGAAATATTAGAAATAAGCATGTAAATCTGGACAATGGTCAAATTGTTGACAGCTAGTATTTGACAATACTGGTCTGCTCTAATACAATGGTTCTCAACCAAGGGTCCGGGGCCCACTGGGAAGGCCACAAGCAGGTTTCAGGGGATCTGCCAAGAAGGGCTAGCATTAGACTTGCTAGGTCCCAGGGCAGAAAGCTGAAGTCCCACCGCATGGGGCTGAAGCCAAAGTCTGAGCAACTTAGCTTAGCAGGGTTGCCTTTGGCATGGGGCCCCGGACAGTTGCCCTGCTTCCTACCCCCTAGCACTGGCCCTGGCTTTTATATGCAGAAAAACAGTTGTCACACAGATGGACTATGGAATTTTTATAGCAAGTTATGGGGGGGGCGGGTCAGAAAGGAAAAGGTTGAGAACCCCTGTTCTAATAGACTCTGGTACTTGTTGCAATAAAATTAGGGTTGTGATTAAAGGGCATTTGCCGACGAGAATAGCCAAAGAAATGAATGGCATTGTACAGTGTTTTTGTTTAAGAGGGATGAACAAAAAGTCTTTCTTAATAGAGATGCTTTAGACCAATTGTAATATTGTTCCTATTAGTATACCTGTATCTCTGCTTTTAAAAAAAATCACATGATTAAAAAACAATTTCTAATTATAAGAACAAATCTCCAAGGAATTGATATCCGCCTGTATAATTTTCTGCTTTTAGAAACACCGATCTATTCATATGAGAATGGTTTGAAAATCAGATGTCTTGTTTGTTTATTTCAGGGTCATGGGTGCATGCAGCTTCCGAGATTAGCCTCTCACTTCCTGTGTAGAAGTCATCTATTAATTAGGCTGCTTCCTATTAAAACAAAACAAATCAAAAGAAAACAGGTCCACCTTGGATCACCATTTCTTGCCCTGCAATTCTCTCAAATACCATTTTGAATCTTTGTGACCTGTTAACATGGGCTGATAAAGTCAACATGTTGGATAATTAACACAGTTCAAGGAGCAATCTAGACTAATTTTGCATACATTGTTCCATGTCTGAGGACTCCATATTTTCTAAATAAGCCATATGCACAATGAATCTACGAGAGATTTTATCGAGAATGGCTTACAGAGAATAAAACAAAGTGAAAGTAAGGTTATATTGCAGATGAAATTAGAGCAGATGGAGTTGCAAAGAATATATCAGGCTGCATTGCAGATGGAGTGGCAAAGAATATATTCAAAGAGATACTCAATGACAGGCTGCCATAAATGAATGTTAGTTTGAGCCATCAGAATAAAGCCTGTTCTACTGAAAAACCTGCAAGAACATTTTGAAGAATTAAAATGGAGATTCAGACTGAAATTCACGTATATACAGCACAGTACAGACTTGGTTACAAGCGCTGGTGGGCAAACCACAAAAGACATGGAAGATTGGTGTGGTTTGGTTCAGATAATCACCCATGAATAGATCTAGGCATTCAATTGGATCTAAATTTAGTCCAAACTACACATCTGATTTGTATAATCCAAAGTTAAATAGAGCATTAAAATTGAATTAGTACAGCAGTAGGATATGGAATACTTAGTTACATTGCTAAACTCTTTGCTAGCACACTCTTCGTATGCACAAAGCTGTAAAATGCAATGGTTGAGAGATTTCTGAAACACAACTCAAAAGAAAGTTTATATTGCAAATCTCTATCCTCCAGCTTTTAAACTCTGCTGACATTTCCTGTGCCTAAGTAACTGAAAGGGGCAGGAAGCTGAATAGTGAGCAAATGAGGGAGTTAGGTTTTCAAACATGGATGCCTAAATTACCCTGACTTTGGCCAGTCAAATCACATGTCTTGTGAATGCCCATTTTAAATGCTCAGCTACAGAATTTGACCAGCATGTACAGGTGCCCATTTCAATACTGGGTCCACAGTGAAAAATGAAATAAAGTTAAAAGTTTCCATGCTCCATTGATTCTCTCTTATTATAACTCTCCAGGATATCAACTTCAGTGACAAGCTGTAACTTGAGGATGCACCATTATTATTTTCATCCCTATCACCTACTTAACCAGAGTATCTAGGAGAAATCTCCACATACAGAAAATCTTATAAATCCTGAGGAGGAATTCAGGTCTTCCTGTGGGTTCTCCAAAAGCTAAGCTTTCATTATAAAATTAAAACAAAAAGACTTTCTGATTTCAAAGACAATGTTGACTAGTTGTGTCTCCTTAATAAGACAGAATAAAACAATTGTAGTAAAAGAAATTATTTCTCTCAGATACCACAGTGATGAGCATGGTATAAACCTCTTCAAAATAGAATATCTCAATTAACCATAAAGTCCAACTGTGGTCACTTAAATACCATCATTGTTAATCACTTCACCGTTGATTGTCCAGCACACCATAAATACCAACTTAAAATTCATCCAGTATGGCTAGGTGCACAGTATCTTGATGGTCTACGTTCTTGCATAAGGAATAGAAAGAAGTTTTTAAATGTTCTGAATATGCAAACAGGCAAATAAACTTTCAGTTATATTGATGATCAAGGTGATGGCTATTAACCTTAAAATTATGGTGAAAGTGGTATTTAGAGTGATGTCAGCTAAAAAAGTTGTGGACTCCTGAGGTTCACTTTGTGGCATCCTACATGACATTACTTGATTTTGTGGGTTTCCAATAAAACCTCTTTTTAGACCAGAAAAAGCCACTCTTCACATTTTTGTTGAATGATTTATATTTAATTATACGGATACCTGGTATTGACTTTTCATGCAAAGCATTTTTGATCTTATATTTCTGAAACAGCTAACAGATCTCTAACAGACTCTGACTGTGATCAGTTTGGAAGTGGAATCAATTATACTGTCACAGCACTGACGCAACCAAGGTCTGAACTCCATAGTATCTTGTTTTCTTATGGGACAGAAATTTGTTGACTCAGACAAAGGATCCTAGTCTAATTTACCAACAGTTGATATATATATTTTAACAGAGTTATTACATGTGAAAAGCAAAGGGCATCTTCTATCAGTCACACATGTAGCACGCCTTTTCCAGAACTCCCCAGAACAGCTATTTTCAAGCCCTTACCTACAGTGTTGTGCTCTCAGACCCAGTGAGATTTATTCTCCTCTCACTGGGGTTTCACACCAATGCAACTCCATTGACTTAAATGGAGTTACTCCTGATTTACACCAGTGTAAAAGTTAGATAAGGCCCTGTGGGTTTAAATACCTCCACAAGCACATTAAGGGTATGTCTTCAGTACATGTTAACTGTGCAACATCTACACCCAAGTTATTACTCTCTCATTATGCTAGCTAAGGTTAGTGCAGCCCTACTATGAAATAACACTTGATCTCCTGTGTCCACACTGGTGTGCTGCACTCACTCATGTGAGACACTTAAGACTTGAGGTTGAGGGTGCATCCCACGGTTCTTTGTGCTGCAGTAAGATGAGCTGCTCTATAAATTCTTTCCCAGTGAAGTGTGGGAAAACTTATCTGCCTAAACTTGTCTGCCTTTTCTGGGCTCACAGAAGGCAGTGGAGGACCAATGGCACTCAAGTGGAACTAGCCTGTGTCCACATTCCCAGAATAGTTGAATTAGCAGCCAGCGAGTTGTGCTCACTCGAGCGTTAGCGTGTACCCCCTCTTGGTTCAGGCAATTCAAGTCAAAAGCATCACGATGCTTGAGTTAAGAATTTCTCTATGTTGACAGGTCTCAAGTGAGGAGCAGCACTCAAGTTAACTCCACAGTAAAGACAAACCCTAAATCTTTTGTTATGAGTGTGGGACTGGGCTGTCACTCAAAAGCACTCCTCCCCTGAGAAGCTGAGTCTGAACTACCCCTTTCCTGCTGTTACTCCAGCCAGTGGCAATCTACACATTGCAGCAGCAATGACTGGCCTAGCATAGAGAGAGCACTAGGCAGCCACTGGAGTCTCAATCCCTGTTGTCTAATACTGCTCAGAGCAAGTCTAGGCTCAATGCCAGTGTCTTGTCTCCATTAACATTCTTACTTAGCTACCACTGCTGGAGCAGCACCAGCAGTATCAATGGTGGGAAATATTAGGGGGAAATGGTGACTACAGACAAGACCATATAGTGCTTTTCCTGCACAGGTACTAAGACCCTCTACAAAAATAAGTAACCATTATTGTCACCCTTTCACACAAGGAACATAGAGCCCGTGAGTTTAAGCGACATCTTCAAGACCACAGAGTGAGGAAATGGCAGAGCCAGGAGGAGACCTCCAGCTCTCCCAGTCTGGTGTCTTAACTGCTTCACCACTTTCTCTCCCTTCCTCTATAATGTTGGGATAAATTCAAGTCCACTTAGGTCATTGTGCTATAAACCAAACTACAGGGATCTCGGCAACCGTGGAGGTCGAACTAGGTAGTCCTTTTCCAAAGCTTAACCCTTGATCTGAAGGAGAATTTCCACTAGTTGTTAGCAGTACAGGGTCTTTGACACACAGTGGGGCAGTTCCAGTTCTAGCCAGTCAAGGGCAGTGGTGTACATTCACTAGCCAGTCTATTATAATACATACAACATAGAACATAGCAGTGGTTATCATACAATGCCACAGTTTACATAGACAAGGTGGATGAGGTAACATCTTTTACTGGACCAATTCCTGTTGATGAGCTAGATAAGCTTTCGAGCTCACACAATGTTCTTCTTCAGGTTTGGGAAATGTATTCAGAGCGTCACAGTTAAATACACGGTGGAAGAGATAAGTACCTTTCAAGATCCGTGGCTCCTACACATACCTATCACTGTACGTGCTGTACCTCATCCAGTGCACTAAATGCCCCAACCAACAACTAAGTGGGTGAAACCAGACACTCACTACACTCTCGAATGAACTCACACAGGAAAATGAAAAAAGACTAAAATATCCTATCACCTCTGGGTGAATACTTTTCACAAAACATAAACTCTGTATCTGACCTATCAATCCTCATCCTCAAAGGAAATATGTACAACACCTTCAAAAGACGAGCCCGGGTGCTTAAATTCATAATTTTGCTACACACTGAAAATCATGGACTGAACAGAGACACTGGATTTGTGGCTCATTACAACAATTTAAAACCCACTAAACCCCCTCCCTCAGCTGCCTTCCCCTCCCCTTTCTTTCCCCCATATGACTGGAGAGGTGTTAACAGTCCACTTCACCCTCAATGGCTCCCTGAAATATACATTAAACATCTTATGCTAAACGATTTGTTCCACCTTGTATTTAGCTGTGAGACTCTGAACATATTTCCCAGACCTGAAGAGCTCTGTGTTGCTTAAAAGCTGGTGTCTCTCACCAACAGAAGGTCCAGTAAAAGATATTACCTCATCCACCTTGTCTCTCTAACCTCCTGGAACAGACACTGCTACTACAAAAACGCATACGGTTTACATAAGCAGTAAACACAGCAGGCTAAAATAGAAACTATACTAACTAGTAACTGGTTAATGAACATTTGTTATTAATTTTCTTCTTGCCATTTTGTTATGATTTGACAAAGCAACAGTTTCCTGTGAATTTAAGCAATTATCATTAACTAGACTGTTCTTTAACATCAATAGCAAATAAGTCCTCTGAGCCCATCTTAGGCAAATGACTTCTCCACATGGGCTTGCTTTTAACAGTAAAAAACAGGAGCCTACGCTTTCCTCTGCTTTAGGAAGAGATTCACTCTAACACATGATCATGCACTGGGCTCTGTGGGATCTCTGAAGCCAAATATGTACATTTACATCTAACTGCCTACATATACAAAGGGGAAACATTCTGCTCATTATTGGCTACACAGCAAGCTCATAAGAAATAGCAGTGAAAATCTTATAAATTTAAAGGTAGGGATATCTGTTGAGAACTGGAGGGGGAGAGGGGAGCGGGGCATGGACCCAGAAACCCGCAAGAGAAGAATAATGCAGTCAGAAAGACAGACCTGGAGGTATCTCCAAAGCTGTCAGCTTAGCTTCCTGCATACCAGAGTCTGTCAAAGAGCTGCATGCTGCTATTTGAAACATATTACCTTCTGGAATTGCAATCCAAAAAGGAAGGGAAAGCAAAAAGAACAGCAAAAATGACATCCTAGGAAGATTAAACTGTGTGGCTCTGATATTTACAATTGCACACACAATTACTATGATTTCATGCACAACCAGCCAGGTAATGTATACTTGGCCTTTTACATACACAATCAGTACAGTTATATGTGCATCTGTGATGGCTATGCACACATTTTGCACATATATTGAGTGTATGCAAATCTAAGCTTTTTTGTATAAAAATTCTGAAAAATCCTTTATATTTTAATGTATAAGACAGCTTTGCATAGCAATATATTCTAAAAATAACTGTTCAGAAATTAAACAAATTTATTTTTTTAAATAGTGTAGGTGTTTATTAAGTACACATACAACATTTAAACCAGTGATTATGTCAATAACACATACAAATAGCTCATTGCTAACTAACCAAGTTTAATATTAACATCCAGACATCAGCTCCAAAACCTCACAATGCCCTCTGCCTCAAAAACAGATGGGCCATGTTCTCAGTAGGGATAAATAGCATAGTGACAAAAACCAGCAACAAGTCTACACTCAAGTTTTCCCAATGGTTGTTAACAGTAGCGCAGCAATGGTGGGAGAATTTCAGAACAACCTCAGTGCAGAGGCAGCTTTTGGGAATCACTCATGATGCCCATGGAGAGGTCCACCCCCAGAATACAGGCTTCCACATTCTTGCAGTGCCTAGATGATGAAAAGCACTCATCAATAGACACCACCTTTGCAACTTGCTTGGCTGCTTACCAAAGGGTGAGCCTTCCCATCTACTGAGGGTGCTGATTTAATCTATGCCCAGTTTTTCTGGTTGCTTCCTCAACTCTTTAAGCATTACCTCCTACTTCAGGTAGGCTGCACCCAGACCCAGTCTCTATTAGATGATGGACCAGCTGCTCACTTGCACTTGCAAGTCAACAAAGATTGGAATATAAAGCTGTGTGTCTTCCACATACAGTACTGAAGACACCACAGCTTGTATTTTCCTAAAGATCCCATGGAAATGGAGGGTAGCAGAACAGAAACCTTTGGAACCTAAAACTGCCTGTAACTGCCCAGTGATACCATTTGGCACTTCCGAAGGAAAGGAACAGAGCCACTCCCAAGTGACTCGAACTCGCTTTGTGATGAAGAGTTTGCCAGTGTTGCCAAAATAAACTCAGTATTAAAAGGATGGAAACATAGATTATTAGGGTTGGAAGGGACCTCAGGAGATCATCTAGTCCAACCCCCTGCTCAAAGCAGGACCAATCCCCAAATTGCCCCCTCAAGGATTGAACTCACAACCCTGGGTTTAGCAGGCCAATGCTCAATCCACTGAGTTATCCCTCTCCCTTATAGTTTAAATTTACATAGACTCATAGGTCAGAAGGGACCAATCTGATCATCTAGTCTGACCTCCTGCACAAGGCAGGCCACAGAACCCCACCCATCCAATTTTATAACAACCCCCATCCCAGGACCGAGTTATTGAAATCCTCAAAAATGGTTTGAAGACCTCAAGCTGCAGAGAAACCACCAGCAAGCGACCCGTGCCCCACGCTGCAGGGGAAGGCGAAAAACCTCCAGGGCACCTGCCAATCCGCCCTGGAGGAAAATTCCTTCCCGACCCCAAATATGGCGATCAGCTAAACCCTGAGCATGTGGGCAAGAGTCACCAGCTAGCACCCAAGAAGGAATTCTCTGCAGCAACTCAGTACCCATCGCATCCAACATCTCCCTGCAGACCATTGAGCAGACCTGTCTGGTGGTAATTCAAGATCAATTGCCCAAATTAACGATCCTATCATAACATCCCCTCCATATACTTATCAAGCTTTGTCTTAAAGCCAGGAAAGTCTTTTGCCCCTACTACTTCCCTCGGAAGGCTATTCCAGAACTTCACTCCCCTAATGGTCAGAAACCTTCGTCTAATTTCAAGTCTAAACTTCCTAATATCCAGTTTATACCCATTCGTCCTCGTGCCTACATTAGTACTAAACTTAAATAATTCCTCTCCCTCCCTAACGTTAACCCCCTTGATATATTTATATAGAGCGAGCATATCCCCCCTCAGCCTTCTTTTGGCCAGGCTAAACAAGCCAAGCTCTTTGAGTCTCCTTTCATAGGGCAGTTTTTCCATTCCTCGGATCATCCTTGTAGCCCGTCTCTGAACCTGTTCCAGTTTGAATTCATCCTTCTTGAACATGGGACACCAGAACTGCACACAGTATTCCAGATGGGGTCTCACCAACGCCTTATATAACGGTACTAACACATCCTTATCCTTGCAGGAAATACCCCGCCTGATGCATCCCAAAATCGCATTTGCTTTTTTAACAGCCGTATCACATTGGCGACTCATAGTCATCCTGCTATCAACCAGTACCCCAAGGTCCTTCTCCTCCTCCGTCGCTTCCAACTGATGCGCCCCCAACGTATATCCAAAATTCTTATTATTAATTCCTAAATGCATGACCTTGCACTTTTCACTATTGTATTTCATCCTATTTCTATTACTCCAGTTTACAAGGTGGTTCAGATCTTCCTGAATAGTATCCCTGTCCTTCTCCGTGTTAGCAATACCCCCCAGCTTCGTGTCATCCGCAAACTTTATTAGCACATTCCCGCTCTTTGTGCCAAGGTCAGTAATAATTAGCCTGAAGTTTGTCAAACTGATCCCAAGGGTTATTCAGAGATGGTTTCCTTCTCTACATGACAGGAATTCAGAATATTATGGGAGTGAGTTTGTCTTTAGGTTTTCATCCACTCCTTTGATCTTGGGCTGCTGTGGAGCTTCACAGACATATCCTGCCTTCCATATGCCATCACAGCTGCAGTCCTGATGCTAAGAGGGCTGACGTTTTCTGAATCTGTAAAGCAGTTAAGCCATCTACAGTCAGGTGCTATACAAAGATGAAAATCCTACACCCTCCCTTGTACAAGCCTTCAAATCTCTACCAGCCTAAGAATGAAGACACTCAAGATTAAATCTAAGCATAGGCCTCCTACCCAGTGCTACATCAGCCAGCCAATTAAGCGTTGGAGATATTATTAAATACTCTGTGGTTACCCCCATGAAAGATCATACTGACTACTGCCTTTCTCTTCATTGTCCTCCTTTTCAACTCCTTTACTCCCATTCATGTTGAACATTGGTGCACTGGAGTATAATGCCTAAACAGGGCGAATGACTGTTGTAATCAGTAGACCAAGTTGAGGCAATTTATTTAAATGCAAGTCTTGCATGTGATAGGAAAAAGTCAGACAATTTTTCTTTCAATAGTCAGTGCACCAGCTGCTGCGCCTCAGTCCATCTTCTCTACAGAGTTGGAGAGAAGGTTCATTATATATTCCTCTCCTAGGATTTTGATCCATTGTTTCCCCAGTAATACATTTACCCTTTTCTGAGGCCTCTGTCAACACTCTTTTTGGCAGTGCCAGAAATGAAAAGGGAGGACATCTTGCTACTTGGTAGGAATATGGGTGTTTCACACACACACACACACCCTGCCATGTGACTTGCCTTTCAGCAACTTGGGAAGTCCATGTGCCAAATGCAAGGGATTTGTGTTACTTCTATTCAACAGCCTAAACAATATGCTGAGAAGAGGCTCAGCCAGAGAACATGTTGAAGTTACTGGTGCCTGTCTCACATCAAGGTGACAACATTAGAAGGAGGCAGCCTTCTGTTCCCTCAACAGCACCCCGCCATAGAGCAGGCGAAAGCTGCAAGTCATCACCATCAGCATACTTGTATGGTATTTATTCTGTTCTCAATTAAATATTATTTTTTCTCCCTTCTGTCCCATTGAAGCATTTGATTGATTGAGAAGCTAGAGGTCATCTTCCCTTCCTAACGTACTTCTAGATGGGTAACCATCATTGACCAGATAAAGCTCCCTCTGCTGGACTCACCAGGCTGATGAATTCAGATCCAAACACTGGATCCTATATGTTTCTACCCTCTGGATCTGAGCAGTGTCCAAGCACTGGTTCTGGGCTCTCAGGCTCACTCCCAAGGTGCAGACACCCTATCTAATACCCATTCTTGATCAGCCTTCAGGTTTGCTCTTACTACAGAGAGATCTTTCCTTCAAAGATTCATGCAGAAGAGCATATGTCAATAAAATCCTTTTTTAAGACTTCTGCAACCAAAAAGCAACCACGGAAATGGCAGTCCAAGAATACCCAGCTGCCACCCTACCTAAGTTTAGCATAAGTGACACTATTTTATACTGTATTACTGTACTGTATTGACTGTAGTAAAATGTTCTATGTGTTTGAATGATGTTAGTAGGGTTCTACATTATTTTATTCAATATTTTATGTGTACAATGTGTACTGTATAACCTGTCATTGTAAAAAGATACACTGTTTAGGCGAAAAGAGCATTATCATAGGTGAGTGTGGTCAAGATGTGAACCCTCACTTATACCATTATTTCTTATGGGGAAAAATTCCCTGGTATACATCTGTAACAGGGTGCTGGCCAAAAAGGTTCTGGCCAGGCCCCTGTTAGCCCAGCCCAATTAAGGGATATTAATTGGTATTGGCTGGGTGTGGCTCACCAAAGGGCTTAAGGAAAAACACCTGCGGGCCTTGTTAGCCAGGAGGCTATATAGAGCTGGCAGGAAGGAAACAGAGGTGGGGAACAGGAAAGGGAGGAGCCTGTGGCTGTCATTCCCAGCTGCCTGAAGAAGCTAGCTGTCTCCCAGGGAGCTGGCTGGAATGGACTGTACATAAACGGTGGTGGGAACTGACACAAGGAATAAAAGGCCACTGGTGCTGGCATAATAAGCGGTCTCCGACTGATTTTTGGGAAAAGCAGCGAAGCGTCCGTTACAATGTCATTTCAGTATCCATAACCCTTTATAAGAACGCAACCCCAGTGGATACAGGGGATCCCCATAACATCTCTTCTTCTAAGCTTCTAATACTTCTTCTTTGTTCTCCCTTTCTGCTGTGGAATTTTCACTGCTCCAACCCTATTATCGGCAGACAGTTTGGGATAACCAATTTCTTTCAGCTTGGCCAGTGTCTTTAGCATATTCTTTTTTTTTTTTTTTTCACCAGGGCAAAGACATTCGATAGTAATGACTTCTTTGATTATCCTACAAGCTGCTTCTAGACAGTGTGCATAATATGTGCAGTGGCATGCTGTCTGTGTATATATACAGAGCATGCATTGCATGCCCGACTGGATGTGCATTGTCCAACTGGCAGCTGCAGGCCATATCCAGCCCATTGGATGATTTCATCTTTTAGACACCATTTTGTAGACTGAGGCATCCTCCACACTGCATTACCTCGCATTCACGGTACGTGCAACATCACGCTGCCTGGAGGATGCCATTTTGGGCCAAGGGAGTTGTTGCATACCTTACTAAAACTGTCATGGAACAGCACTCCACTGGATATGTGACATGCTCCCTTTCAGCAAATGGCTGATTCAATGCACACTGAGGATTAGAGTTATACATGGAGTTCCTAAAAATCAATCAGAATTCATAAGTCTACATAGACATATAGAGGACTCAATCCTACCCTACCTTAATAGCTGAAGAATGGTGGTTAAAGCACTGGACAGACTCAGGAGCTCTGGAGTCAATCCCCTGCTCTGCCACAGACTTTCTGCATGACCTGGGCAAATCACTTAGTTCCATATGTTGGGTGAAATTCTGTGGTTTGTGTTATTCAGCAAGTCAGACTAGATGTTCATAATGGTTCCTTTTAGCCTTAAAAATCTATTACTCTCTAAGAAAGCATGTTACCACTTAGCCTGTGAATTCTATGACTGCACAGTGGCTGATTTTAAGGCCTGTTGTAATGGGCTTGCAATACTCTGTTTTGTACAGATGAAAGACGATGATGAGGTGGTGCTGTAGTATTGCGAAGTATAAACTGCCATATGGGAAACTATATTGCAAACTTCACCTTATGTAATCATTTAGGGGTCTGATTCTGAGAGGTACTGAACAGCCACAAGTCCCTATGAAGTCAACAGGAGTTGCAGGTGCTCAGACTCTTACAGTAAATTTGTTTTTATACCATTGATTTGTTCAATTTAGGCACTAGGTAATTTGAGGTCTACTTCACGATGGAAGCTTCCATCACCAGGGCATTACCGTGTGGCTACAGAACCTTAATAATGAAGTTGTCCTGGTTCTTTGAGAAAAAATTATTCACAAAACTGCTTGTATATTAAACATTGACACACCTTCCAGTCAGTGGCATCATTTGCTATGGGACAAGGAGGCAGTTGCCCTCACTAAAAAAATTTTTGATAGGTCTATGTGCTTCATTATGTCTTCCACTTTTTACCCCACCCAGACCTTGGACGCAGTCATTAGGAAAGCAATCATTGTCTAGTTTTTCTCATTCATGATGCTATTCAGGACAGAGAATGTTCTATATGCTGACACAATTTGCCCACCCCAAATTTCTCTCAAATGATGCCCCTGCTTCCAGCACAAAATCTACACCTCATTTCATACCATTTTGAGAGTGAAATGAGTCTAATTTCACCCTGGCATATGTGCAACTCCTTTCAAATGACGCCCACAGTAAGTAGGCCCTGGACTCTTCTTCAGTTATTTTAGCCCTCTGATAGCAAGGGTAGAAGAGAGAATCTGACTGAGAGGGAGTGGCAGAGACAGGGAAATGGATATCTGTAGCTGTGGTTTGCAACTAGGATGAAAGGAGATAGCAGAGACTCCACATGGCCCTAATGCTGTATTTTTAACATGTGTGCATTATTTGGAAGGGAATACGTTGCTAGAATCGGGCTAGGATATTCATTTATGCTATGCAGGATGTTTCCCAAATGTCACTATCTGACTAAATGGCATGGAAGGACTGTGTGATGTGTAGTGTAATGGGTCATGCTGTTTATACGAGAAGCAAGGGGATATGGCCCCTGGACTTCATTGTTATTGGCTGACTTTGACTTGAGTTGAGTCGTGACAAAAAGAAAAACAAATCTATGCTTCCTGGACATGTAATACTTGAAAGTTTCAAAGGCATCTAAAGAAGTTAGGTGCATCGTTTCCATTGATATTCAATAGGGGGAGGTGCCTAACTCCCTTAGGCTCTTTTGAAAGCATCAGCTTCAGTTTACATCTGCAGTGTTTCTACTAGATGTTTTCACTCAGGCAATTTGGAAGAATCTGAAACTCATTTAAGGTTGAATTTTATGTAGTTTGCAATTTCATGCCTTACATCATTTGCACCAGTTAGGACCTTTTCTGAGCATAGTTTTGGAAATAATTTATTCCATCCCTCTGTGAATAACTGTAATAGCGAATTTATGCAAAGAAAAATGGATGTAATGTTTGTAACAGTGCTGACTTGGTTACATACAGTTAGTACATGTAATATATAATTACTAGAGCTAGTGTGAAAATTACAAATGAAAAATGAGAAGAAAGCTTTTGGAAAATGGTTGTGATTTTAGCGCTAACAAAGCTTCCTACCAGCAAATGCTCGGGTTCCAAATAAATGCACAAAATGCATCTGCAATTGTCCACACATATACATGCCTAATTTACATGCACAGCTTCTATAGTTATAAGCACAAAGTAGGTAACTGTAGGTCTTATCTAAAGCATTTCTACTGAATTTAATGGAAAGCTTTGGATTAATCTATTTGCATGAACAATTCCCAATTAGCCATGCACAGCCAGGGTGACTGTATGCATCTTGCCAGTGTAACTGTGCATCTACCTCATTTGAAAAATCTGTCTACTATCCTGTTGTTTTCAATGTAATCCAAGTTCTATGTCATTTATGTACTTTTTTAAAAATTTTTACTCTTGCTGTGTACCTTCCTTTCCCACTGCTTGCACTATGAATTATGCCCTCATATCTGTCTTTAATTTTAAGTGTTATACATCTTACCCATATGAGGATAATTCAGCGTCTAAGCAAGATCAGTACCAATGAAACAAAGTCCTCTGACCTTTATATTTATTATATAATCAATTATCTTTAATAAGCATAATTCTGACCTGGTTTTGATTTGAATTGGTGAAAACCATCACAGATCTTTATACCTTTAGTCCAGTATCTTTGAAAGTAAGGAAATCCTAAAGCTAAATGAAATACATTCCCAATCCATTCACACAATGGGGACACATATGCCTTTAGTTATTAGTTTTTACTTAACTGGTGTCATGCATGTCTTTGAATGAATTTATAATATATCAAGTTATACCTGGCATTTGCCAATATCATTTTGGCTTCACTGCACTTAGTCAATGAGATTTATTCAGATACTTGTACTTCCAGATCTACTTCCTGTCTACTCACGGTTGGACACTGGGAGTAAAAAATTTCCATGAAGAGTGTAGTTAGGGGAGGACTTACCTTTCACACCTAAAATCATGTGTTCAAATCTCCATTAGAAAATCAAAAGCTCTTTGTCAGCACCAAATTCAATTTATTTTAAAAGTGTGGCTAAATTTAATATTTTGTGGGAGACTTTTGTGCTTATGAACTAACATTGTGCTAGAGCCAATTTTAATACAAGTGCTATGCAAGCTTCCCCACATGGCTCTGCTAATGCCATTCACTTCTGACCTAAATCCCCTTGCTGTTGCAGTTCCAGTCCCAGTCTCCCATGGGCAGAGACTGCTAATGGTACCAAACTGGAACACATTGTTCTTTTCAGAAGACCTTTGACTTTTAACAAGGTAAATGTTTAGATCAGGAAAGGGCCTGGTCTAACCTTTATACCAGCTTGATGAGCCAAATAAGCACTATTAAGGTAACTATTACTATTTACCGATTGTATTACATTAGTAACCAGGGGCTCCCAACCAAGATCAGACCCTAGTGCTCTCAGCCCTGGCAATCCAAATAGTGAGAGAGAGTCCCTCCCCTGAACAGTTTACAGTCTAAACAGACAAGACAAGACAAACAGAAGGTGAGAGAGCTAAAATACCTTCACTTTAAAATTGGAGAACTGAGGCCTGGAAAGGCTAAGAAATTTGTCTTAGGTCACACGGAAAGTCTGTGGAAGAGACAGGAATTGAGTAGGACATCGGGATTCAAAGCAATATTTGCAAAGGTATTTGGGCACCTAAGATGCAGACAGGTGCCTAAATACCTTTGCAAAGCAGCCCTTACTCGCTAAGTATTTACACTGTTATGTGTCATTAGAGATTCAAAAGCCAGGCTACTTTACACCATTTTCTTTCATATTTTTTATCTGTACGGTATGGTGCTGCAAATCACAGTGAGGATGGACTCTCGTTATGCAATCTGTAACATTAACACACACATGCCATTTTATGCACACAAACCTATCTTTCAGAAAAATATCCAAGGGTTTAAGACGCCCCAGTAAAGCTAAAAAAATGACCAAATCTATATAACTTTCCAGTGACGTTAGAAAGTCTCAGAAGACATGGTAGGTTCAGAACCGCACATTCCCTGTTTAGGGCCTGATTCTGTAACCATTGCTGACCCCAGCAGTCCCCTCTGACTTCTGTGGGTCTATCTGTCGAAGTGTGTACTACTCAAGGGCCAGATTCTGCATCCCTTATTCTACGGATTTGAAGAGATGTGCACGCTCCTCAATGGAAGGTGGCAGGGGGCTTTAGCTACTCTGACCCTTTGTGGCACACAGATTCTGTCAGCATTGCCAAGAATGGAGCGTCTGTACCAGTAAACGAGCTCCAAAGTTAAAGCAGTGCAAGCATTTAATCATAACCCTTTTATTTGGTAACTCTCCATAACGCACATACCACTGCCCTTCTAGACCAAGACAATCTGAAAGACACTCACATAAGATATTCTTATCAGATTACCTTCAGTACAATAAATGCAATTGATTTTTCCACTGTGTTAGCAATTCCTCACATTAAATTATTGAAGCCCACACTCACCAGCACATCCAGAAAGCTATTAAATATGGATTGCTTTAATACTAGGAGATCTTTTTTTCTCATGTGAAATAAGCATTGTGGTGAATTTTAACCTACTGAAAGCCTTACAGCACACCAAGGTTAATACGGCAAACTTCACTAAAGCGTTTCACTAGGTTTTGCTAGAGGTTGCTACAAGAAGCCAGACTAGCCATGTAGCCCAAGACTGTGCAGATAAACTCTTGATCAGGATCACTGCCATCTTTTCTGGCCAATTTAACATATCTCTAGGGTCCTGTCTACGTTAGCACTTTTCCCACTCCTGATTCAGTGTCAGTACAATTCCACTGGTGGTATCATGGTAGAAGAGCTGCTACAGGCAGGGCACAGGCATTTTTACTATCATGTCATGTTAACCGTGTACAATATGAAGGTTCAATCATACTCATCTACATTAGTGCTCCTTCCAAGACAGGATTAAGGTACTATAGGCTGTTGGCCCCAGATCCTCAAATTTTATGATTACATCATAATTGCTGTTTTCATTTTTAGAAAAATTACAGTTTCTGGCTCCAACAGTTGCAAAGAAAACCTTCAGAATGTGGACCAAGAATAACCAATGCAGCACCTGAGTCTGAAGAGAGCCTGAAACAATAGTTCTTAGAAGTGTAAGCAGCAGTATGTATCTCAATGAAGTGATAACCCTAAGACCTACTGCTCTGGGGCCCTGCCAATGCCACCCCAACAGAGGTTTCAATGTGGGGCAAGAACAGATAAGTAGAGAGAGCCCAGCCTTCCCACTGTGGTGGATACATCCTGGCAGCTCAGATAAGCAGAGGAGGGCTCATCCAGATGCTACCACTGCTTCTCTGAAGCAGGTGGGGAACATCGATTGCCACCTCTGTTGCTCTCATGAGGAGCGAACCTTGCCATTCCTAAACTGGAGAGAAGGGGACTCACGTTTTTACCCATGACTCTCTCCCAGGGCAAAAGAGTGGATCCTGCTGCCACCACCACTCCAAGTGGAGGCAGAATCATACTGGGACCTGTGTCATGGTTTGCCTAGGGTCCCAAATTATCTTAGTCCAGCCCTAGTTTCCTCCTCTGCTACCACTAATGGAGCTACACTCTTAGCAGCCCAGTGGGGAGACAAGTGCTGGACATCCCCAGCGCAAACACACGCTAGGAACGCATTTGGAATTTCAGCTGAGCATAGCTTCCAGCTGACACCGTTTGAGATGCCTTGCCTGCACAGAGTCCCTTTTATGTGAGCATAAATGTCACAGTGCCCACTGAGGTAGGTGAGAGCTGCTCAACACACTGCAGACAAGTGTCCTAGAAAAGGAACTAAGTGGGTTATCTGCACCCATAAAATGGTTTTGAATACATGTTTATTTTCAGTAATACATATTGGCATGACATATGACTCTCCAGCGTTAAACTTGGATTCAATTTTTTTTAAAAGCATCACTTGGCTTTTGGCCTGTGGAAGTCTGCAAGGACAGCAAAGAAGTCCCCCAAAATGAGATTTATGTGGGTTTTGCAGCATTGCAGGGCTTGCATAGTGTGGAAGTTGAAAGTATTTCTTATTAAACAGTTCTGATCTTTGGAAAGCATAGCTCTGTAGCTTAGCTGTACAAAAGCTAACCACTCCCAACTCAACCTTTGCCTCTGAAAAATAAGACTATCATAACAGCAAATATTGCTAAGATGCAGTGTGTTGGAAGGGCATCTTAGGGCAGCTGGGTCTGCCAATACTTTTATTCCAGCCCTTTGGATAGAGGACTTCAGATTCAAGGGTTGCCACATTCAGACATCTAAATACTACGTTCACATAAAGAAACAGGTCAGCATAAGTTAGACACGACGACAAATTCCTTCTGACCATTTTGAACCTTATATGTAAACAGCAAGAATAATTTGCTTCTTTTCAGACTGTTCCATTCCTTCCAGTGAGCATCTTTATCTCAGCTGCCAAAAGCTGTGCACTGTGGAATTTGAACTGCTTAAGACCAGCATAAATTACAAACATATTATTACGTGCCTGATTTTGGAGATTAGCCTCAGCCTTTTGGCATGCACAGAATCGAATTTAGTTTCCCTATCCCTAAAATTGAGGATAATGATACATAACCTACTTCACAGGCATGTTGTCAGGTCTAACTAGATGTTTGTCAAGCACTATATAACTACAACGGGGTACTAATGTTTATCATAGAGGCGATGAAAGGATCCCAGATTCTAGCTCTGTGCTTATTCCTCTGCAAAGTGTGACCTCTAAGGCTGCAATATCACCTCCCCTCTGCTCCAAAAGTTTTGATTAGGAAAAGGGGCCTCTACGTTTTTTCACTCTTCGCTGAAACACATTTTTGGCCTCCCAAAATTTTAGGGATGCAAAACGAAGTGGTGAAAAAATGTTTGCAGTGTTGATGTAGCCGTACGAAAAATGTTACTCTATGCAATTTTCCACCCATCTCCAGAACGACATGTTAAATTACTAGCAAACTATTCTGGACTTCTTTGCATATTTCCCTGTATAATCTGGTGAAAGGGAAATTAATTGATTGGAACAGGGAAAACAATAACTGCTGAACATAAATGCACTTTTTAAATGAACAATCTTTTTGATAGAAAATGGAGCCTTTTCTATTAGGTTTTGAAGGGATTTTTATGATGATGTTTTAAAAAGGAAATATGTCTTAAAGAATTGTGCAATGATACCAGATACCATAAATACCTTCTGACCAAGCTGTGAAAATTACATGGTAACTTGTGTGGGAATTATAAAGGAAATAATGATAACTGCACCAAGTTAGTTCATGTGATTTCAGCAGGCCCACATTCTCTTAACTTTGCAAACAGGTTTGGATCCCCACTGCACACCCATGTATTGTCCCACATACTCAGCTCATTCAGTAGAATTGAGAAATAAGAACATCTATGAAATGAGAAAGTTAAAATGAAGGCGTTCATGAAGACTGAGGCAAGGAAGACTGTGGCTGTAAGACTGGCTTTGCAATAATTGATACGTTCAGAGAACAGCAAGTGAGAGCTGTTGCAGTTGCCTCAGCATTGTTTCTAGTTTGTTTTTATTTTCAGAGTCAACAAACAGACTGTCATATACTGATATTTGGAAAGCATGAAAGATTCTGAAGTAGTCCAGCCTACATATGGTTTTGGGATCAACTGTGACATAGTTCAGTAACTGGACAAACAGCACCACTCACAGGCCAAACTGAATCGCTGCACCAATGTGTTTCAAACCTGTGGAATTTTTAAAGTTAAAAGGGATGGAAAACCTAGCTGGACTTCATTAAGCCCCAATCCACACCACCCCCTCGACTTGTCAGTCATGGCATAAGAGAAGTTTCACCTAAGATACTCTCTGAATTCACTCTCTGAGTTATGCTTGACCATGGCCAACCCAGGATGTGGAAACTGCCAAAAAAACATGAACTCCACTTTCCCACAAGACAGTTACAGCTATTTACCCTGGACAGTTTTTCAAAGCACAGGCACAAAAATGACTTCTGGTGAAAGCAAGAATAAAAGGTGCAGTATCGCCTCAGTCACTGCTTCCCCTAATGTCTCCTCTGCTCAGTACCTTAACACTAACCAAACAATAATTCCCACAATTTGAGAGTGACGGAGCTCAACGATATCCAGGTTAAAAACTGTCTTTCCATTACAGCAGCTTGGGGTGTGACTTAAGCTATTATGACCCCCTTTCTAATACTTACAACAAGACATACATTTGAGGATTAGATATGAAATTTGTGTTTAGAACTTAGCACATAGTACAAAAATGAAGGTGTGGGCATTGAGGATATGGACATGATAAGGCATGGTATGAGTGTGTGGCACTGAAGTACATTATATAATGTCCTGACACATGCCTATATTAATCAGATGCCCACCACTAATCCTCCATATCAAATCCAGAGCCAGATTCTCAGCTGCGCACAGCTTCCGCTATCTCTGAGTTGGTTACAGTGCTCTGATTTTCAGCCTGGCATAGGTTAGAGTGGCTGGGGGATTATGCTCTGTCCACTTCCTGCCCCCACATGGCCTTCTGCACTAGTGGCTTTAGGAAGAGAGGCACAGGAACCATAGTTCAGCCTTGGGTATTCCCCCAACATCAGGGCAATGCCAAGCAGGGGACTTGTAAGTGTTTCCTACTCCCAGTGTGCTATTTGGGACTAGTATCGTGCTATGCAAACAGACGCCATTGATTAAAACAATGGTCAACATAAAAGGAAGGCATATTTGTTGGACATGTGTGAGAATATATTTCCAGGCAAAAATAGTTAAGCAGCAAGAACATTGCCTTATCAGTTCTCATGACTACTTATATATACCCACTTTCCCATTCTCCTCAGGCCCTGCATTTTGGTGATCATTCCTTCAGCCAAGGAACTAATTCCCTCCAGAATCACTGAGCATGTCAGCCAGAAAGGGGTGTTTGAGGCCGATTCAAGGCATTTCCTCCTGCTAAGAGCTTGAGGTTTCTGTCTTGACTCACAGTCACTCCTGGCAGTCTGTGAAGCAATGATTTTCTCTGTAGGAGCAGAACATGCTGCCACTAAGCCACTGGCCTGACCCACATTTCAGCAGTATTTCAGCTATTTTTCACGGCTGCTAGCAGCATTTATTTTGTAAATGCACATTACTGGACACAATTTTTTAAATTTCCAAAAGGGTCGTCACTGCCTGTCAAAGACATCTTTACTAAAGCCTATTTAGCAAAAAAAATGGACTTTTGACCTGACTGGCCATGATGGATTCTTGATGGAAAACCTCATAGTACATCCTATCAGTCCACTGGGTGAAACCAGCAAGAATTTACATGGGAAACATCGTGCAATAAAAACAGCATATGAAGGAGGCACTTTCAAAACCAAGCTAATCTAACCCTTTACTTTTGCATTCTTGAAGAACACAAGGTCAACATAATTCCAAGGTCTTTTTAGGAGACTATGTGTTATTTTCTGTTCTATTCATCCAAACAGCTCAATAAGAACCTGATCCAAAGCCCATTGTAGTCAACATAAAGAGGTCCAACTGACTTCAAAAGGCTTTGGATCAGGCCCTAAATCCATTGCGCCAGTGCAGGTAAGTAGTATCTGTCCATATCTTTATGTAATTTTAAGAGAAGTATATTAAATCCCAAGCACAGCTTTCATCAGCCACTTTGCTTCCATTCTCTATCACAATTCGACATACCCAACAGCAGATTTTATTGCACGCTTTTATTTCCACAACCTTTCAGCACAGAGCAATGTCACTGCTAATAAAAGGTATTGCACAACTAATTATTGTGTATCACAGTGAAAAGTTACTCTGCAGTTTCTTGCTATAACTGGCTACTTAGCGCAGTGAGAAATCATAATAATTAAGAGCAATGATCATTGAACACAATCATTTCCACGTTTGAAGAATGAATGAGAGTAAAATTTATTGCTAATCCAGTAATTGTGGGAAAGCAACCATTAAAATATCACAATGTCATCCTCTCACTAGCCTATAAAATGAAATAAGAAGAGCAAATCCAAATTCAGAACACTTGCAATTGGTCTTTACAGTGGCTTAATAATGGAAACATAGGTTTGCAGCCCATGTACCTCATCAGGAATACCTAAAAGTTGTGTCCAAGTTAGAGGAACTAAAAGAGAAGAGAATGAAAAGGGAGAAGAAGGCAAATGCAGAAGCAGCCCCAAAAATATGGACATTCAAGGTAAGCATCCACATGTGCATCTCCTTAGTGTCTATATTCTCTGGGTCAGTTTGTCTCTTATGAAAAAGTCACTGTTATTTTCTGTCCCTCGATTTTTAAAATTTCTCCCCGTCATCAATGCAGCGTGACTTCTAACATATTTAACTAGCTTCCAGGAAATTCACGGGGCCCTGGCTTGGTGGAGGAGAGAGAACACGGACATCAACAATAGTTCCATCTCCCCAATAAATGGCATTTGAAGCTTGATGCTTTTGGTTCACTTAGATGATTTATATCTCCCAAGCATAATGGAAATTCCAAAATCAACCAGTCATTGACTGGATCAAACAAACTTCTCACAAACCCAAATATACTAGATGAGCTGAGTGGTTCGAATTCAGATTTTTTTCTTTTACCATTGAAAAGAAGAACAAAGCATGGGAGTTTTTCTCTGCTGCTGTGTGCCCTAACAGGAGCCCTTTGCCATAGGTTTAGTAATAAGAGGAATTCTTATAGGCAATGCAATAAATAATTGATTATTCTATGCAGATCTGCTGAATTCCATTCCAGCATGAGGGGATGTTTCCCATGACTATGGAGAGCAATCAGGATATAAAATGAGTTCAAAACAGAAGCCATATTACTAGCAGTCTCTTTATAGCAGCAGATGTTTGTCAATAAACAGAAATTTAACTGGATCTCTCTGATGTTTCATTATCTGAGGCTGAAAAACACCACTAAATATTTCAGATTTATACAGATTAATCTATTCTCCATTACCATCTAATATACAACAAGATCTAATCTTTATTGGCAAGACCTCTCCATTTCCCTGATGGGAAGGGTAAATTCAATTAATATCAACATGAACAGGTTCTATCTGTATTGCAGTCCTGGTGGCTATTCCCCAGCATACTTGTACTGAACTGCAAGAGCCTCCTGTTTATTATGGAAAAACTGCTGACCTAGAATTAAATACAGCAGCCTTGCATTATGGAGAAAGAAGGGAGGTCCTATTCTTCCTTACTGTCTAGTAGGGCAGCTCACGGCAATTCCAAGTGATAGAGAATTTAATCACATCCATAGTAATGTGTTCCAGTGGTTGCATATCTTCACTGTTATAAATGATTGTTTCAGAACTGTAGTGTCTTCACTCTTTATCCAACTTTAAGGACCTGGTGAAACCACACGGACATAGCTGGGTTCCAAGTACCGTGTTTACTACTTGTGTACAAACAAACAAGGCTCCTCCGATAGCTTCCGGTGGCTTGTGCAAAAGAAGACAGGAAGGCCAACAAGAGGACTCACAAATTATTTAAAGGAATACTACCCAATACCTACACACTACAGAAGCAATCTATAATTATTGTGTAACTACATATTTTCCTTGCTCCCTGTTGAGTTTGGATTTTCTCATGAACATTGGGAGGGAATATAATTCTGGTAAATTCCCCCAATTAATTACACACTTGAGTTTAAAAATTTTTCACTAACTCAGTTCAATTGATCAAGATCAGCCTTTTAAAAAAAACTGCAATTTAGGCACTTAAATTTCTCTCACAAAAATTGGGACACAGAGTCACCTTTCACCCTGAGAAAACAGGATTTCCCCCTCCTCAGAGAACAAAAGGAACAAGCATCGTGGACGTAGTCCAAAAATATATACTTCAAAATTCTGAGCCAAAGCCCACTGAAGTCAATAGAAAGGCTCCCATTGAGCTTTGGATCACACCCCAAGAGAGTAAGAACATGAGAGCAATTATGTTCTTCATAATTGAGTACAAGAATTTCAGGTCGATATAGAATTTGCTTCCAATGGCTTTGACCATACTGCCCATTCCCCATTCAGGATTATTGACTCTGTGGTTTTCCAAATTTTGCACCACTATAGATGGTTCAGAATAGCCTTGTGCTGTAATATTAATTAACTTGTATTTACATTGTGATCTAACTTAGTCTTCCCGGAACCATTGAACTCAGCAGGGTAGACTTAGCCCCTCATCTCTGCAAGAAAAATAAACCAATCTCCAGACAGATTACTGTGTGGTGAACTTCAGGTGAGACTTTATAAACTGAGATCCTGCCAGTTCTGTGTCCACACCAAAGAGCCCATTCTTCATAAGAACAGATGCTTATCTAGTGTCTAAAGTCAAAATGTCCTCTCCTCCCCTCTGTCATTCTGTTCATTAGGGCCTTTTAACGCTGGAGGTGGCTACAGTTTTCAGTGATGCTGCCTACTCAGTCTGTAAAGCACTTTGGGGTCCTTAGAGATACAAGGTGATATATATTCATGTGTGTATAGATATAGATATACACATACACTCTCATATATTATACAACACAGATAAGTATAGTAATTGAAGTTATATTCACTATTACTCACATTAAATTAGAATTAAAAATATTACTCTTTTTTGGAATTTTGGTGCATGCAAAATATTCACCATGCCACCTTTTTGTGCCAAATTTACTTGAGACTTGAGTTTGTAACAATTAAAGAGTCTGAACTAGAAGAAATGGGGTAGGGGAAATCTCATTAAAGGGAGACCTAAGAGGAGGCTTTCACTTTCATCATTTGCAATAGCTGTATGTGATGGATTGGCGGTGGCCTGAGCAACTTCAAAGGGGAAATGCAAGGAAGAGTTTCCTATTAAACCGGAAAGCACATATTAATAATCAGCTACAGTATTTTGGAAGCATCGAAGCTACTTCCAACTTACTCTAGCTTTGTGATGAAGAGCGATCCAATGAACTGCAGTGAACTTTGTCAGGCTATGTTGAGCCTACAAAACAATGTAGCTTACACGCAAATTGATTTATACAGCTTTTTTGGAATACAGTAGCATTTTCTTACCAAAGAGATTTGGATTTTCTCCAAAGAGAAAGTTGTTTTCATTAACCACACTACAGCTAAGCAACAGAGACAGACAACTAATTTCCTGAAATGCTGAGCACAAATAAAGTCTACAGCTATGTGTTTGGCAGCCTAAGTATTTCCAATCAAAGCAGCTCCGCTTGAAATTAAAAAAATAAATCTAAATATTTTAACATCAGAAGGTATCTATCCAGTAAATCACATGCTCTCAAGAGACAATTGGATTACAGTCAGAAACCACCAGGAAAAACTTTCTGCATATGGAATTCTGACAGCGGGATTCTGTTTCTCACCATGCTTTTTTTTTTTTTTTAAGGTAATTAAAACCTATTAGTCCGACATCTCTATAGCAAGAAAAACTTCAAGAACTTTGAGTAATAATAACCATATTTTCAGCTTGAAAGCACTTTATAAATATAAACTAAATAATCCTCATAGCCCCTTTGTAAACTGTGGAGTTTATTATCCATAATACAGAAGTGAGGAAGCTGAGGCAGAGAGTCAAGTGCTTTGTTGAGAATACAGAAGAACTTCATGGATTAGACCTCATGCTCTCTGAAGAGTATATAGGGGCTAAAAAGGAGAAACAATAGTCCCCTCATTGCAGAAGTTTGTGTAGGTGGTGGGACTAGGGGCAGGAGGATGTGGGAAAGGGTGTACCTGTAGTGCTCAAAATTATAGGGATTCTTATCTGTGGCACAGCTTTAAGCAGCCATGGGAAAACTGCCATAAATTAGAGCTGCCTCAGCACTTAGGGCTATTTCTGTCCCAGCAGCACCCAGGAATCCAGCTACCTTTGCAACCCCTCCTCACAGCATAGCATCCATCCGAGAAGAACAGATCTTGGTATTCTGCTAATAAAGATGTAATGGTTTGTGATCCTGGCACTCATAGTGATCAGGATAAGCAGACACTATTCTGGTATATTATTTGTGTGAATGTTTAGTGGACTTCTTTCTGTCCTCAAATGAAGTGTCACACTAATCCAATACTTGGTAACATGTTTTGAGATATTATAAAATACAACTCATTCCCACTAGTGCTAACAAAGCAACTCCAACAGACAATGTAGTCTGAAACATCACATTCTAATTAGCCATTTATCTGACGCCACTTGGATTTCCCTACACTGGTTACACAGGAAGTGCCATCTGCTCAGTGCTGTCTCCTACTGGAGCACAGGATGCTGGAGTATGATTCCATGACTGCTGACCCCATGCAAGAATATTACCACATTGCTATATGTAGCTCATAAGACTATCCTAGAGAATATCAATTTAAAGTTACTACAAATATATATGTGCAAGTTAAGATTAATGGTCCTCTTGTCCCAAAGCTCCTTAGGTGGAGTTATCCTGTAAGATATCCTTCACCTGAAGAATGTTTGCACCCAAATGTTTCCACAGTAGAGCCTGAGTTCCTTTATTTCAGAACTTCCAGAATAGGCCAAATTCTAGGCTCTCAGTGTTTTAAGCAATGTACATCCTGTTCCATTCTCTATATATGCATCTGTAATTCAGCGGTCATTGTGGTGCCTAGGTAGCATGTACTTGGTCAATCTTTCTCCAAAATTCAGAGTGCTCTCCAAATTCACCACCACACCAGCATTAAACTAACTTTCTTAAGTGGGGCTGTTCTTACTTGTCGGTCTCCAGCTCAACAGGGCTGGGCCCTGGATTCCTAAAAGATCACCTTCAGGCTGCAGGATAGGACTGTGGTTGACAATTCTGCTTCTCAGGCACAATGGTGATGTTTATCACAAGGGCACAGCTTGTCTGTACTGGAGATGGAAATTTCTCAGGGGCTGGCCCAAGGCTCTGGAACCAACTCCTCCAGGATCTAAGAGCCACCACAAACCTTTCTGCTTTCTATTCCTAGGGAAAGGCACAGTTCAGTTATAAACACACAGCAGATATCAAACACTATAATAATAAACAATTACATTGAATTGAAAAATCTCACATATTTTTCCCCTTTGGAGAGAAAAAGGGAGAAAGAGAGCACTACACATAACAGATGTCAGTCACATCACTCACTGCACTACTGGAAGGCCATCAGATACTATGGTAATGAGGGTGGTACAAGAACCTGAATAGAATTCAAAAGAAAAGAAGAAATGTGGCTAGCCATTCTGAAGCTACCATTAATGAGGTTGAGTTCTAGTGGCATATGCCATTCCCTCTTCTATTCACCCTCTCACTCTCTTCACTAACAATACTCTATTATTTTGGTCCTCAAATTAATCAGTTTAAATAAATGTAATGAAAATGTTTTAAAGAATGAATATATTTGCTTCTTTTCTTTCCGCCGTTTAACGTAATTGCAACTAGCCTGTCAAAACTGTGAACACCATCAACATTATAACACTCCCAAGAAACTGAATGCAGGAATTGAAAGATTTGAGTGGAGTCACTCAGAAATATTTTAGAGAAGAACAGTGTTGGCCTTGGGTTTATGGCAGGAAGTCCTTTGATACTGAAGATAGCAAGTAGTGAAATGCAACTGGCGTCAAAGCATTAACACCTCCAGTGTTCAACTTTCATGTATTAATGGTTAGGCTAACCCTTGCCAACCTCTGAAAAGAGTCTTGAGTGATATTTCAGGGTAAAGTGAGTGGATAAAAATGCCATCAAGAAAAGGTGAGCAGAGAGCATTCTTACGGAAATACTTGAACACTTTATACTAAGGTGTGATAAGCACTCAAATAAATCTTGTGCAGATCGCTATCTGCTAAGGGTGAAGCTATAAAATCTGGACAGAGATATAAAACTAGTAAAAGAAAACCCAGCCTATTAGGCCATTTTCAAAGGTTGTGTCTTTCTCCCACCTATCTTGCTTTTAAAACTTGAGGGTATTTTAAAGCGTCCTGGGGATCAATTCTCTTATCCATTTTAGCTTCACTGTCAAGAGCCACAATCCAACAGCATAGGAATATATGGTGCGTAGAGAGGTTTGGTAGATTTTATTTCATTTCATATGGCCTCAACTGTGTTTTGGTCTGTTTTCAGGATTTACCACAAAATTGTTTTTAGAAAAAAAGCTGCAATTTACAAAGGACACACATTCCCACCCAGGTGAAATATATGCTCCTGAGGAAAGTGTTTATTGAAATTTAAGTATAAGATGGGGTTCAGTAGGTTTCCAATATTTATCATAGAATTTTTTTTCTTTGAGAGTTTCTTTGTTTTGCCTTATTGTTCTTGACATTTCATACAGCATGTTATGAGTTTTCTCAGAGGAATGCTTTTTCCAGAGAAGCACAAATTGCTGGGTTTTCTCTCATGCTAAGCATTATTAAAAAAGACGCTCCTTTCCCAAATAATAGATGAAAGGCAAAGTGCCTTATGTGTACTTGCAAAACAGAAGCATGAAGCCTCAAAGAGAGATGTGGTCTAATTTCTAATAATATGAAGGAAATTCTCTCAGCAGGTTGGTGTGTGTTAGCATTTCCCTTTATGCAGTTCTTCTGTGGTTCTGAGGTAATGCTCCAGCAAGACTTGAGATAAAAGGCAGGTGAGACCACGTATAGGTAGGAAACAACTTTCCAGATTTCTATTTATGTGGTATATGCCTAGAATTCTACAGGCTTCAGCTGAAAGGTTGGAAAGCCCATCTCTCCAAGCACAATTCCAGGGAGTCTGAAAGCCTAATCCTACTTTAATTCCCTTTAAAAGCCACAGAAGCAGCCAAAACATACAAATAAAAATCAGAATTTAGAATTTTAAGCTAGATCCATATTCTCCCTTACAGTAATCCACTGAGATTTAACCATATCACTAGTTACTCTTAAGTAGATTCTAGATGGATAGTGGCTGATTGCAAAAGTGTTTTGTTGCTCTCTTACTGGGCTGCTTTGGTGATTGCTCTTACTTGCATCTATATAGGCTGAAACTCTAAACAGCAGTTTTGTTTCTCAAATGACTCAGTTTAGTCAGACATTTACTGAAGATCATAGACTACAAGGCTAGGGATAAATATTGGGCTTCTCCCAAACCTCCCCTCTCTCATGTTAGCTCCAACAGAAAATCACTTAGGGAACTAGTTATTTATAACCTGTGTCAGGAATCACATGATGCCTGGCTTTTAATGGAACACACCCTTTCTAATTACACTCTAGTATTCAATTAACATACTTTTGCTTGTGTTCCTTTTCTGCCCAAATCCTCAGGCTATTCAAGTGCTTTTCATCCTTACCAGCTTATATTTCAGAAATACTGAAATAAGCAGTTTCCATAAAATCACAAATTAATAAATTGCTAATTAATTGACTTACTGAGCAATACTGCATCTACTCTTCTGTCTTTGCTCTGTCCCAGCAAGGAGCAGAGACTGAGAGTAATTAAGTCCATCAGCATAAGAAATCTGGTTGAAGCTCCTGCCTTTGCTTAATACTTCCCTGTAGGTAAGAGTCACAACTTTTTGCCAGATTAAGGACCTGGTCCTGTCCCCAGTGGAACCAATGAAAGATTTGCTACTGACCTCAATAGGAGCAGGATTCTTCCCTCAATAATATAGAGCTCTGATATTTCTGATAATTTCCCAACAAATAGCTGGAGTTAAGGAATTGGTCTCCAAATTAACTTCTGGGCCTGCAGTGATTGATAAAAGATATTTACACTTTGCACCTTCTTTTTCAATCCACTTTACAAACAATATATTAATCCTTTTCCAAACCCCAGTAAAATAACCACCACATATTACATAGTGGGAAACAGGCAGGGAAGTGAGTTGCTCCAGGTTGTATTGTGAATCACTGGCGGAATTTCAGACTTCATTCCCTGTTCTTACTACTAGTCTACACTCCCACTGCTGCTGTTGACTCAAATGTCTTTCTTAACTAATCACTTCACTGATGTAACACTTTCTCTTTGGCAACTGAGGTGCAACATATTTACCTATTTATCATAACATTTGTGATCTGTGATTTGACAGAATCATTTATCATGTTTTATTGGACCTTGTTACAGCCTGAGCCAGCTCCCCACTAGTGTAACCCCTTCAGGGACAATGTGTCAGGATAGTGAGGTATACAGGCTTAGCAAATGAATTTCTTAATCACAGACACTTTACTCTAAAAGCAATTGAGAGGTACAGGACTTTGAAAAAAAAGTCCTGAGACATATCCTCCCTGAGTCTGAGCTCAAGTCTCCTTGTGAGTCTCAGGTTTGGCAATGTTTCAGGCTGGGTTGAGTTTCTTTTGTTCTCTTTCTCCTAGAAGCCCTTCTGAGATATGGTGAGGGCTGGTCACTCTGCACAGAACAGCACCCTGTTTTCAAGTAGGTCTCCACCTCTCTGCCGTGTGCTCCACAGGGAAGCCCCAACCCCCTTTCCCTGTCATGCTGGCCCCATCTACCTGTCCCCATCTGGCAATCCTATGGGGCAGGCCATTAGTTGAGAGTCATTCAAAGTCAATGGCTCCAGATCAAGGTCGTGAGGATTCTTAGTATTAGTCTTTCAGCAAGGTGTCAAAGCATATTTCCTGGGGAGGGCAACTATTTGTAATGTAGTCCAATAGGTTGTCTTTGGCCATGTCCAGGCTTGTGTTCAATACACTACAAACTGGAATTAAAATTTGATACAGAAACCACACTGTCATAGGCCTGGCCCCATTTTCTGATTCATGAAATATCACTGGCTCTTTATCCCAAAGACAGTTCCTTTGCTTTTTTCACATCTTATAAATTGTGCAGAGCTCCACTGAAGTGCATGTGGATGGAAGAGTCCTTCACACAGCTACAAGATTGGGGGTCTTAAGATTTAAGTGTTTTATTGTATTTCTTCCATCATTTTTTTCTACTTAAAGATATGATATTTGAGGACCCTACTCCTGCTTTCTTTATACATCCCAAACTAAGTCAACTCAAACTCAAGGAAGAGCTGGTCTGAAAAAGGTTATGTTTTTATTTTCCATGTGAAAAATTTAAACAAAAATGGGTGGAAATCCATTTTCATTTACATTTTCCATGTTGATTTTTCAAGGAAAATTCAAACACCAAAAATTTTTGACCAAAACCAGAGATATTTCAGTTCATAAATGCTGCAGTGGTGCCTCATGTGAATTGAAGTTTGGGTGTCTCATGCTTCCATTCTGCTCTAATGGCTGGGTCCTATGGTTGGACTGTGTCTTCTATGATTCTCCACAGTATCCTCTCTTGGAGAGCAGAGGCAGGGAATGATGGGAGTTCCTGGACATGGTGCATCTTGAGAATGTAGTCCAGCCAGGAAGCACACAAAGGAGAATGGAGATGTGAGGCAGGTGAACTACAACTCCCATGAGACACCATGACAACATATCCAAACTGAACTATTTTGGTTCTCAGGTGTTTGGTTTTTCAACAAAAAAAAAGTCAAAATTTTTCAGGAAATCATACACTTCAAGAAAAAAAGTTGTTTTTTCAAAAGCCCAATTTTCCATCAAAAAATAGTTTTGACTGAAAATTTTCAGACAGCCTTACCTGGGAGTTCTGGGGGTACAGGAATGTAGGATTTATTATTTCTTTTTATAGTCAACATTTTCTCTTGGCTTTTAATGGATGTCCTGGTCCGTTGTAAAAAAACCCAACAACTCTGGTTCATCTTCTACATATAAGCTCTGCTGATATTACAGTGTGCTTGCAATTTTAAGTAATAAGACAAAATGTGACTTTTGAGGATCGTTTTACATATGGATGGAGTTTTGGAGGGCACATAGTTGTGGTAAGAAGGGTTTGTTTTCCTTAACTGAATACGCATGAGTTATGGATTAAAGTGAGGCACATCCCATTTACAGTTGACTTTACCCTATTTACTGTTGAATACTCATGGGTGCATAGCAGAACTGTGGCTACTTGTGCCAAGGAGGGTATAACAAGTTAATGGAACACAGAAAACTCTGAGGTTTTCTGGCGTGAAGCTGATATTAAACCCACATAAGTGATGCCACACATTTTTGTGATACTATTTTGAACGTAACAAAACCAGGCACAAATGCCTGAATCTCCAGGGAGAAATAACTAGGGCATACTGGGTGTTAAGACTTGAATTCTTGTCTCAGAAATCAGTGACTATGGCAGGAAAGGGGCTCTGAAGATTTTAGCTAAAGATACAGACATTAAAACTTCTCTTGGTGTTTGAGCCTGTAAGACACAGCAAAGCTAAATAACCGTACCTTCCGTCCAGCAATTATGGAAAGGATGGGCAGATTCTGATCTCAGTTACATCCATGCAACCAAGATCGGGGTTTGGACCAGGAGGTTCAATCCTGTGTTCCTCACAAGCACCACTCGGCAAAGGATCAGATTCCATGTAGCTTTACTGTTCCCCCAATAAATAGTGCCAGTGCAGGGCCATCTATATGCCAAGGGTGGGGACAGCCCTGTCAGCTCTGTGTTGCCCCTGCAAAAACCCTTAGTACAGAGGGAATCATTTGTTGGGAACGGGGGAGAGCAGGGAGCGGGTGGATTATTGGCCGCTAGAGATGTGGCCGGAATAGTCCTGCAGCCTAGCAAGTCTCTGCTGCTCCAGGCACCAGGGCACTTTGACAATGAAGTCTGCCCTAGCTTATGGTTGGGGCAAGAAGAGCCTTGGAAGCAGAAAGCTGCAAGTTCTTGAAAGAGAAGATGCAAAGGTGATTTGAGGCACCTCTTGACCCAGCCCTCTGCATTAAACCTAAGCACATGCTTTGTGCTTAGCTGAATGGGGTCTTTGGTTCTGCATGCAGATTTTTTATGCATTAGAAAAAATATACAGAAGTATTTTATATCTAATAATAAATATTTTCATTTAGGAGACCCAGAAAAACCATTCTTCAGGGGCCATATCATGCCATAAATTTTATTAAGCATTTACTTTAACAGTGATTGCCATTACAAGCTAAAATAGGCCCAGGTCCTTCAAATCCAGCACCTGGAATGAGCTCGTGTAGCATTAACAGAGACACAAAAGTATTGAATTTTCTAAATCAGGAGTGGTTCTTCTTTTCCTCTTTTCCTTTAGGATGCTCTGGCTAAAGCTGGTGAAATTCTTCACAGCAAATAATTCACTGTTCTTAATATAGCAGAAAGAAAATCAGACCTCACAAAGATAGAATGGACAGCAAAGAAAAAGGAAATCACAACAATCATTAGCATAAAATAAAATAAAAGGATCATAAGCCTCTTAATACAAGGGGGGGGGAATAATTATACTGGAAGAGAAACCAGAGATGCTAAATCTTCCAAATAGCAGCAGTTTCTGCTTTCCGTCATTATTATGCAGTTCAAGGTAAGGCAGCCTGAGATTATGGCTCTGGTCTGTAGATGTGGTATTATTGCTTTTAAAGGAGAGGGTCTACAGAAAGAGACATAGTAACTTGAAGCAAAGGGCTGAAATTAAGAAATGGAAAATTCAGACAACCAGGGAAATGTCCTGACAGTAAGAAACACACTTAATAGGTGCTACTTCAAATAAATAAAAACTGAAACACTGTTAGGCTGTGGGATAGCCTTCCAAAGGGAGCCATGTCGTTAGATACATTTCAAACTAGCCTGGACATGGCACCAGTAAATATAATACTCCTGAACTAGTAGTGGGACGGAGTAGTGCTGTGCCTTAATAATAGGTAGAGATTTATCGCCCCCTTGTGAAAAGAGAAAAAAATGTCAGTCTTCTAGGAAAAGGGACATGTGATTTTTTGCTCACAGATAATACTGAAAATGTGATGATACTGTGTCCATATAGTAATTTCACTAAACGTAAGGTTAAGGAAACCAGAGGCACAGTTCTTATTGACAGAGTGTAACAATTTTATGTGAAAGAGACAAACTCTAAGTGTAAAAAAGGAAACTACAAACACAAGGAACTGAGCCAATTGGGAGTTTTGTTAAAAAAGCAACTTAAACTTCCCAATGCTCCATTCCCCAAGTTGTGTGGCTCAGTACTGCCTACAATATAGACCTCTAATGGCACTAGCTGGTCCTAAGTAGGCCCATGCGGAGAAATCTGGGGTCCCAGTACATCATGTTCACTGTCCCCGTTGTGTGCCAGCCCTCCACTAGACAATCATCCTCTCATTTTGCCCCACTTCTGTGCCGAGGTTTCCTCCATGGGCAGCCCTAGGTCTCTCATTCCTTAGCAGCTTTAGCAGAAGACAGAGAGCTCTGAGTTTTCTACCCTCTGTACAGACTGTGATGCCATCATGACTCTTTATTGAGCTAGGCACAGAGGTGAAAGTAAGCCAGTATGGTCTGGTATGACATACTGGCAAGAGCCAGTATGCTGTTCTGGACTGGACTGGCTTCCACGGCGGTGGAGCCCCAGGCCCTTTAAAGCTCCGCCGGAGCTCCGGCAGCCAGGCTCAGGCGGGGATTTAAATAACCTGATGCTCCTGCCACTGCAGGGAGCCTCGGGCTCTTTAAAGCACTGCTGGAGCTCCGGCAGCCGGGCTTGAGCAGGGATTTAAATGGCTCAGTGCTCCGGTCACTGCGGGGAGCCCCAGGCCCTTTAAATCCCCACCGGAGTTCCGGCAGCTGGGGTCCTTTGGTGATTTAAGGGCCCAGAGCTCCGTGGCGGCTGAAGCCCCAGGCCCTTTAATTTGTCCCTGAGCCCTGGGGCTCCCAGCTGCCTCTGCAGCTGGTAGCTCTGGGATGATTTAAAGGCTCCGCCTCTTCCGGTTGAGGCCACACTCCCACTCAGGACTCCAGCATACTGGTAAGTCCTTTAAGTTACTTTCACTCCTGGCTAGGCACAGTGACTTATTACATTTTCTACCTCCTGCTTTTCCCAGGTTGCATTCTTCACCCCTCTACTGTCCCTGTCAGACTCAGACCCACTCACCATTCACCTCTTCCTTTTCATCTCCCTCATTTTCCATTCTCTCACCTTCATTCTCACTTAGCCACTGGTCCCTTCTCCACCATCTTTTTCCCTGGCCCATGCTACTCCTTACCTCATCTTCCTTCTCCATTGCTCCTTCCCGCTACTTTCCCACACCTCCCCCTTTTCCTCCCGGCTTGTTTTCGTTAAGCTTCTACCCACCTCACCATGCACCCTCCTAAGATAAAATGACTACTAATGCTTCTTTCTTTCACCTTCTGCCGTCTTCTCTATGTTAACTGTAAGCTCTTCAGGGTAGGAATAGTCTCTTAACTATGCGTGGGGATCGCCTACCATAAAGTGCCGATGGCAGTTGAGGCTTCTAGGCACTATGGCCCAGATTGTTAAAAGTATTTAGGCATTTCTCTGCTCAGCATTGCAAGGCCTAAGTGACTAAGGAGTCTAGAGTCTTATGCACTTAGGAGCATAAATTCCATTGACATTCACTAAGACATTTACTATTCCTAAGGGCCCACCTTTGAAAATGAGACTTAGGTCTTGCAGTTCTGAGCACAACAATGTCTAGATACCTTCCAAGATCTCGGCCTATGTCAATACAAATCAGTACTACTATTTCTACTATTAATAATATTAATAATCCTGCCCGCCATAATGCTTCAATAGTTCTACAATGAAATCTCACCTAAACACTCCTTTGTGACATTTCCACAAAGTCATGGTAGCAATACGAGCCTAAATATTACTTGATCATAAATAACAGAGGACTTATATTGTGAGGAACAAAAAAAAGTAACAGCTTTCTGCAGTAATCCTGTCGCTTCTACTGTGCTGCATTGGGTTATGTTGCCTCCCCTGATTCAGAATAAACAAAGCATAAATCCTATCCAAATGAAGGTTTTGCTAAGTCCTGCTAGCATAATGTAATACCCACTCATTATCACAAGCAGTGTATTATTACCATTTAGCTTAGTAAATATTTAAAATTATATTACAGTAAAGAATACAAATTCACCTACATGCCTTTACTGTGCTTAGTTGTGAAATTTAATAAACACAGTTTTATAGCTACTATATTTCAATACAATTAGTTCTATACATTTCCAGTTTAATAAGAAATAATGCATATTCATTTCTGCTCCTTAACAGTCAGTAAATAACTGTTAGCTAATGAACATTCAATTATGCTCCATGAATACATTGTGGGATAAATTCTCTTTTTGTTGCTCGTATCAGTTCACTTCAATTCAGTTTTTTCTAATTAAATTATTTTGCCTCATGTGGACAAAACTGGGGTTTTTGAGTCCCTGGAGACTTCTCTAAGACTTCTTTTTTATCTCTATGTACTGTCAGCTCTCTAATTAATGTTTTAAATAGGGTAAACTTTACTGTTCCTCCTGGGTTTAGTTCAAAGGGAAAAAAACAGCAAGATTTTATATTTCATACACATGCAATTCACTGATTCTCTCTTTTTCTTGTAAATCTACTTTTTTTCTTTTGTTTTAAAGTGAACTTAGTGATCTTGGAAGATAACAGTACAAGAGTCCTAGAAGTTGGATACGTAATCCTCCATCACCAGTTTGGACTTCCTCTGACCAAGGAAACACACATATAAGAAATTCCCATCAAAGTGTCCAGTTCTCTAGCAGGGCGGTCCTTGATGTAAATGAGAGTATGTGTGACATGGGCAGCACCTGCTGAATCAGGCCCTAAATCAATACTGACTTTACCTTCAGGTAGAATCAGCAAGCCACATCACTTAGCTAACTGTTCAGTGTATCTAGGTAACCATATAGGCCCTGATCCAGTGAAGGATTTAAGCAAATGCTTCTCTTTAAATCCCATTGACTTCATGGGACTAATCACATGCAAGCTAAGCACATGTTTAAGTGTTTTGTGGAGACCCTGTGCTACACTTCTGATACACGACTTGTAAACCTAAGGGACCTGATTCTGGGTGCTTGTTGTTTCCTGCTTTATTCCACTCAAGTGGTGCAAAGTGTAGGGGAAGTCAGATTAAATGGCTACCTGGGAATTCTCTCAGCATAGAGGGAGTCTGTTATAGGGTGCATGCCCATGGGAACAGGGTATCACTTTACTGGCATTATACTCCAGCTATTCTTGGATGCCTGAATGACCCATTAAAGCAATGGACAATCCAACTGTTAAGCTACTCTAGCTTACGCTATGGACTGGACTGGATCCTGGTGGGCCCAGAATCCAGGAGGTTGTTTAAAGTTACTTATACCCCTTTATCAATTGCTAGAGCTTTGTTCACAAGTTTCAAGTTATTTTGCTAACTCATCCTGGCAGCCAGCAAATGTGATGCCTGTTGACTTCCACCCAGGATGTAAGAGCTTTGAAAGGCTCAGTAAGGCAGAAGAACAAGGGATGGAGACAGGAATGGGAATTTATCTGAAAATATTCTAGAAATAACCAAGCTCTGGAGAAGGCTTAGATTTAGATTTGTTGTGTTGTTGTTTAACAAGAAAGGAAATCTCCAGGCATTAGATAAGTTTGGACAAGAGCCAAAATGTGTGTGTGTGGGGGGGGGGGTCTTACTGCAGGAGGATTTTGTTTAAAAGATGAAACAAAAATCTACTCTGACTTCAGTACCAGGCAAACCAGTTGAAACTATAGTAAAGAACAAAATTGTCAGACACATAGATGAACATAATTTGTTGAGGAAGAGTCAACATGGTTTTTGTAATGGAAAACATGCCTCACCAATCTACTAGAATTCTTTGAGGGGGTCAACAAGCATGTGGACAAGCGGGATCCAATGGATATAGTGTACTTAGATTTTCAGAAAGTCTTTGACAAAGTCCCTCACCAAAGGCTCTTAAGCAAAGTAAGCTGTCATGGGATAAGACGGAAGGTGCTCTCATTGATTGGTAACTGGTTAAAAGATAGGAAACAAAGGGTAGGAATAAATGGTCAGTTTTCAGAATGGAGAGAGGTAAATAGTGGTGTCCCCAAGGGGTCTGTACTGGGACCAGTCCTATTCAACATATTCATAAATGATCTGGAAAAAGGGGTAAACAGTGAGGTGGCAAAATTTGTGGATGATACAAAACTACTCAAGATAGTTAAGTCCCAGGCAGACTGCAAAGAGCCACAAAAGGATCTCTCAAAACTGAGTGACTGGGCAACAAAATGGCAGATGAAATCCACTGTTGATAAATGAAAAGTAATGCACATTGGAAAACATAATCCCAACTGTACATATAAAATGATGGGGGTCTAAATTAGCTGTTACCACACAAGAAAGAGATCTTGGAGTCATTGTGGATAGTTCTTTGAAAACATCCACTCAAAGTGCAGCGGCAGTCAGAAAAGTGATCAGAATGTTGGGAATCATTAAGAAAGGGATAGAGGATAAGACAGAAATTATCATATTGCCTCTATATAAATCCATGGTATGCCCACATCTTGAATACTGCATGCAGATGTGGTTGCCCCATCTCAAAAAAAGATATATTGGAATTGGAAAAGATTCAGAAAGGGGCAACAAAAATGATTAGAGGTATGGAACAGCTGTCATATAAGGAGAGATTAATAGGACTGGGACTTTTTAGCTTGAAAAAGAGATGATTAAGGAGGGATATGATTGAGGTCTATAAAATCATGACTGATGTGGAGAAAGTATATAAGGAAGTGTTACTTACTCCTTCTCATGACACAGGAACATGAGGTCGCCAAATGAAATTAATAGGCAGCAGGCTTAAAACAAATAAAAGTAATTATTTTTTCACACAACACACAATCAAACTGTGGAACTCCTTGCCAGAGGATTTTGTGAAGGCCAAGACTATAATAGGGTTCAAAAAAGAACTAGATAAGTTCATGGAGGATAGCTTCATCAATGGCTATTAGCCAGGATGGGCAGGGATGGTGTCCCTAGCCTCTGTTTGCCAGAAGCTGGGAATGGGTGAAGGGGATGGATCCCTTGATGATTACCTGTTCTGTTCATTCCCTCTGGGACACCTGGCATTGGCCACTGTCGGAAGACAGGATACTGGGCTAGATGGACCTTTGGTCTGACCCAGTATTGCCACTCTTATGTTGTACTTTATTTTTTTTTATACATACATACGTACATACACACACATACATACACTTTGTACCAGATCCTCATCTTCAGCCTATTAAAGTCAGTCACTTGAGCTATGCTGAGTTACACCGGAGTATCTGGCCCTTTGAACATTACATATAAAATGTGTTTTATGATTGTTTCATAGTTAAATAGATACCTCTAGAAACTGATCACTCCTAGTATGTTTTATTTTCCTTCTATAATGTGACCTCTTTCTCTTTCTAGATTTGCCATTCAAAATGATCCTTTATTATTATGGACCATAGCGTGTGCTACTGATTTTCCTTTCTCAGTCTGCATTTTGACTACCTAACAAGTGGTAATTTCTACACATAGAGTGTGATTCTTTTTTCACACCAGTTTTATATCAGTATAACAGTATTGGCTTCAACTGAACTGCTTCTAACTTACACTAGTGCAAGCAAGAGGAGAGTCAGGCCCATCGAATTTAGTAATCTCTTTGGCATTATTTGGGCAGGGTTATTGTAGCCTGCCTTGAGAAAGGGCTGTGGGGATCAGTTACTGAACAAAGTGCTGAGTTTTGTTGTGGTAGAGCATTGTGACCACCAGATGGGGCTTGTTTTTCAAAAGCAAGTGGGAATCTGCTTCAAATATAAAGTGG
Organism: Gopherus flavomarginatus; assembly: GCF_025201925.1. Classification (NCBI taxonomy): domain Eukaryota; kingdom Metazoa; phylum Chordata; order Testudines; family Testudinidae; genus Gopherus; species Gopherus flavomarginatus. The sequence continues at coordinate 32,537,429 of NC_066630.1, forward strand.
GTTTTCAATTTATATTTCAATTTATTCAAGTGCCTTCTGAGTGTGTTCTATAAAGATAACATACTAGGGCTAATCAGGATAATTAATCAGTGAAAACCTATAAGGAGCAACATCTGTTAGCTTGTGGTACAGAGGAGAAATGACTGACAGCAGATTTAAAAAATGTGCGAGTGCATGTATTTAGTCTCGCACTTTGGAATATGTGTTTTCTTCCATTCCACACTTTTTGGAAATAAATATTAAAATGAGTTTCTGATGTTTTATTTCCCATCATTATGGTATGAAGATATATAGGAACAAATTCTAGCTAATGCAAAGCAAGGAGAGTTATTTTTTCCCAAAATGAGTACTGAGGGGAAGATGTTAATGTGATATAATTTGTCATAGCACCACCGATGTCAATGAAGTTCTGACAATTTACACCAAAGGAAAATCTGCCCTCTACAGGATATAGTCTGCAAAAATGGCATTATTATAATCTGCCCTCTACAGGATATATTCTGCAAAACATGGCACAGTCTGCCAGCATGTTTCGCATGGGTTGTATGTACAGACTGTAGCTGTACTGGATGCAGGGGTTTAACATCAGCAGATTTAATCTCAGGATCAGGATCTTAGTGTAACAGAGACTGGCCAGGAGACCTGTGCCAGGCCCCACTTAGTCCAGCTCCACGTAAGGAGTATTAATTGGCGCTGGCTGGGTGTGGCTCACCTAAGGGGTTAAGGAGAAACACCTGCTGGCCTAATCAGCCAGGACACTATACAGAGCTGGCAGGAAGTAAGTTGTGGGGGAGAATGACTGGAAAGGGAGAAGCCTGTGGCTAGAGTTCTCTGCTAGCTGAAGAGACTAGCAGTCCTCTAGGGAGCTGGCTGTATTGACTGAACTGTATATAGATAATGATCATGGGAACAAACACTGCAAATAAAAGGGCACTGGTCTCCAGCCTGATTTTTGAGAGGAGCGGTGAAGTGCACCGTTACATGTAGGGGTTTGTCCAGGATTTGAAGCCAGTGAACATGGTTGGTGACCCGGACATGGAGGAGACCCTGCAATGGCTGGTAAAGCAGCAGGAACGGACACAGCAGACCCTGCAAAACTTCCAGCAGTCCCACCAGGCTGAGAGACAGGCCTTTCTGGTCTGGCAGGCGGAACAACAGCAGAGCCTACAGGACTTTATCCAGGAGCAGACCAGCATGCAGTGGCAACTCCTGCAGTGCATGGTGAGTCCTATGACAGGGGAGGGCATCTGGCTGCTGAGTTGGGGACTGTGTAAGATGAGCATGGCCGATGATCTGGATGCCTTCCTTGGGACTTTTGAGCGGGTAGCACCGGGTGGGAGAGGACAACCTGGGCCCTCCAACTCGCTCCCTACTTAACTGGTGAGGCCCAAGCCGCATACATGGCCCTGAGCAAGGAACAAGCTCACAATTATGAGGCGGTAAGAGCAGCCATTCTGGACTGGGTAGGCTTGTTGGCCAAGCGGTACTGACAGAAGTTCTGGCCGTCCCGGTGGATGTTGACAGTGTGGTCCCGGGCATACACCCAGAGGCTGAGGGACTGGGCTGCGCGCTGGCTGAGACATGAGGCGCGGACCATAGAGGAAATCATGGATACCCTGGTCCTCGAGCAACTACTGCAGAGCCTCCTGGAGACCATACATGTATGAGTGAGACACCACCAGCCCAGCACCATCGAGGCAGCCATCCGATTGATGGAAGAGTACATAGAGGCCGAGGGACCCCGGAAGGAGGACCAACCCCAAAAGGACAGGGGAGAATGCAGACAGAGCGGTTTCCTGGGAAAGGACAGGAGAAAAAGGGGGATCCCCGAGGAGCACCCAAAAAGCCTGCTTGTCTGACGTGTGGCTGTGTGGGAGACCGGATATGGAGTGCGGGTGGGCAGAATTTTATGGATAGACTCAAGTTGTGGGGCAAAAATGGGGGCTGAGCCTGTCCACCATTCCCATGAAGGTAGGAGAAAACCCCAAACGGGCCTGGTAGACATGGTGTCAGGCTGTACACTAGTACAAAGGGTGTTGGTAAAGCCACACTGGCAGCTCCCGGGGGCAAGGATGGCCCTTGGGTGCATCCATGGGGACAAGAAGTCCTGCCTGGTGGCTCAGGTACCCCTGGAAGTGAGGGGTTGCTTCAGATGGAAGCAGGTGGGGATGCTGGACTGGCTATCATACACAGTAGTGTTAGGGAAGGACTGGGGCCCACTGCTTAGAAGGAAGCAGTGGGGTACCCCGAGAGGAGAGGCAGAAATACTGAGCCAGAGGGTCCCCAGACGAAAGGATGGGCCTAGTCCTGTCAGTAGCGAAGAAACTCCTAGACAACAGAGCCCAGAGAGGGTGGACCCATGGGAAGGGTATATGGGGGAGCTGGCCAGCCTGAGCCCTTCAGAGGAAGGGACGGACCAAGGGGAGCACCCCATATCTCTGCTCCCTGCGGACGAGGCCCCAGACCCGCAGAATAGAGGTATGGGGGAAACTGAGGTGTGGGGGGCCCCACCCGAGAGTGGGATGAATTTAGAAACCCAACCCGAGCTACAGGAGGTACTGGGGATGGGGTGCCCGCAACGCTGTGACGACCTGCAGGCAGAGGCGAATTAGGGGGGCCACCCCTCCCGGAGCAGTGTACATTCTGTGGGGGAGGGATGGAGGATCCACCAACAGAGGTGGCTGGGAAGTGTCCAACCAGGAGTGGGGAGCCTTCCCTGAAAGGGCCCTCCTGGATAGAAAGGGCCAAGGGGCAAAAGGGCTAAAGTAGGCCGGCCCTTGCCAGTCTTAGTGGGCGAAGTGTGTAACTGGGGCTAGCCAGGAGACCTGTGCCAGGCCCCTGTTAGCCCAGCTCCAAGTAAGGAGTATTAATTGGAGCTGGCTGGGCGTGGCTCACCTAAGGGGTTAAGGAGAAACACCTGCTGGGCCTAATCAGCCGGGAGACTATATAGAGCTGGCAGGAAGGAAGAAGAAGGGAAGGGGGAAACTGGAAAGGGAGGAGCCTATGGCTGTAGTTCCCTGCTAGCTGAAGAGACTAGCAGTCCTCCAGGGAACTGGCTGTATTGACTGAACTGTATATGGATGGTGGTAGGAACAAACACTGCAAATAAAAGGGCATTGATATTTGCACAGAAGAGGTCTCCAGCTGAGTTTTGTGGAGAAGCCAGGAAGGCAACATTACACTTAGATTCTTGCCCAGAAGAGCTTACAATCTATCTTTCTACATCCCTGCAAAGTGCTTAGAATACTCTTATGTGCTAGATCAATCAGAATAAACTACCCTTAAATTGTACATATATAACGCTGTATGTTTATCTGTGGATTTTGGTGATGTACAATAAAAACTCAGTAGATAATATCACCACAATGAATTTTATGTCTATCAGTAGTAGTCATTTGTATTGTGGTAGCACATAGGCGCTCCAGTCATAGACCAGGACTATTGTGCTAGGGGTTGTACAAACACAGAACAAACAGATGGTCCCTACCCCAAAAAGGTTACCATATACCTCACTGCCATGAATTCCGGAACAATGGCTGGATTACAAATGAATGCTGGGAAAATCTTTTCACTTCATCATGTATTCTGGTATGCTACATATTTTACAGAAAGACTCTCTTCCAGAATGTTAAAACATTTTATTTGTATTATGTGCTTCTCTCTCACTGCAAAGCTAGGCTCCCTCAATGGCATAAATACAACTGTACCAATTGTGGAAAGGAGAAAAATATAATCAATACTTTTAGAATTGTGTGAAATTGCCTAAAATAGATTTTCTATACATAAGAACATCATGACTGTAAGACTCAATAACTTGGGATCTTTGAAGCAGCACAAGAACTGAATGAATTAGAAAGCTAGGATTCTCTTCTATCCAGTGGGATAAAGCTCCTGGCCAGATCTCCAGCTCATGTAAGCCACTGAAGCTCTGTGGAGTTAGAAGTAGTCTCAGTGGGTGAGGATTAGTGGGCAGAGTGCAGATGAGATGGTCAAAGATGCTTGATAAGTGCCATTTATCACAAGTACCACCACAACATGCTTTACATATACCTAAATCTGAACTCAAATAGCAATTGAAAATGAATTTGATATGGAAAAAGAGGGCCTGATTTTTGGAGATGCTGAGTAGCTGCAACTCTCAATGATTTAAAATGTCCATATCACCAAAGCACTACCTAAAAAACCTGGTTGTGGTCAAGAGGTGAAAGGTTAGAGAGAATAAACAACAGAGATCACACCTGAGTTTTGCAAACAGGAACATGTTTACTCAGCTTCCACCTTGCTGCTTCCTCCATGAAGATCACACTTCACAGGGTAGAGAAGTTGAGGCTCAGAATAGTTGGCTGTGTGAAGCAAGGTCTAACCGTAAACTGGATGGCAATTCTGTGTCTCCTGCATTAAGCTTGGAGCTCCTAATTTATGTTAGCTCTACTGCTAAAACTATAACCTCAGATTTCTTCTCCTCATCTCAGTTTATTTAATTATAAAATGGAATATCCAGGATGAACATTCACTCTTGTCCTGCTATCCATTACTGAAACAAAACCTTTCAATGCTTCTGAACCACATTTGTTGACATTACTATTCTATGGGAAATTCCAGTTTCCAACTAGTTCTAGCCATGGCCCATGGAGTCAGGGCTTTAAAAGGAGATCGAGGATTGGCAGAGAAGGTCACTTTTGAATTCACGGCACTGTGGCTCTAGGCCTAGAAGCTCGAGTCTTGACATCATCCCAAATGGGAGGAACATGAATGAGAGATTTAGTACCTAAGTGTCCTTCATTATAAGTGGGGTGGGGGTCACAGAGGGAGAATTAGGCAGAGCCTTGATCGCTACACAAAGCTCATTTAAGCCCAGTTGGGGTGTTTGTATTCTCTATGTAAGACTGGCTGCCGATGAAAGAGGAATTGGTTCCTGCTCGCCTATCCAAGCCGTCAGGTTTTTGAACAAACTGTTATTCATAAACTACAGCAAGTTAGAGAACAATGCAAAAACAAAACCAGCACCTCCCTCCAATACCTTCACCACTCAGAGAGCCCTTTGGATTTTTGGTCGGTCCTTTCAGGAAGCCTGGACTCTCCTCCCTCTCAGCCTTCAGATTCTCTCTCCCTCCACCTGTACGGTCTCTCTAGAGCCCAGATAGTTCAAGCATGGAAGTCAAAAGGTTCCCCAACATTCCACGTTAGCAACTTCTTTGATTGTGTTGTAACTGTTCCAGACAGGGTGTGTGATAGGTGACAGTGAGAAACCCTAGCCATGAGGAAAATCCTAGCCCGGACGAGGTTCAGTTGCAGACAGATAGTGTGATGTGTGCATACCTGAAGCCAGAATTTGACAGAATCTTTGTATTATTAATTAGCTGTTACATGGTGTTTTGCACTTTGAAAGCACAAATAGTATTAAAAATCATCTGACTGCTGTTAATGTATTAATCCTCATGACATCGCTGTGAAGTAGGTAAGTACTGTTCTCCCCATACAGAGGAACTGGATTAGAAAGGTTGAGACAGCTGGAACAGGGGTTACCAGGGAACTAATTAGGTTCAGCTGGCCCCAATTGCTGGAGACCTTTTTACACACACACACACACACACACACCCCACCAGGAAGTGGGGAAGGGGCTGTGGTCGAGTAGGTGCAGCAAGAAAGACTGCACTCTGTCCCCAGAAGGGGAGAGAAACAGAGCAAGGGACTGACTGAGAAAAGGATCAGCCAGACCCTGCGCGACTGGGAAGGACTTTGCTTTGCCCAAGCCTGTGTCTCGAAGGCAAAAAAGTACTGAGCCAGCTGCGGAGAAGCAGGTACTTTGCCACAATAAACTCGTATCAACTCTGTTATGAGTGTGCTGTGAGGAACTAAAACAAAGTACCCCAAAGAAAGTTAGGCTGAAACTTTGCTTAGTTTCAGAAAGGGACCCAGCTTCATTCAGGTTTGAAGACGCAGGAAGTTCCAGCAGCCCTCTGAAAGGGAGATGGAGAATGAATAACCTTATAGGGCTCCCTACATAAATTAACTCCTTTTCACTAATTATGCTACCTGACCCCCCTGACTTTAACTTTCTGGCAATAAGTTGTCCTGTCTCTGCCTAGTGCTAGATCGCTGCAGCATAAAGGTTTCAGGGCATTAGGATGAGGATCTCTTTACAGGATATGCCATCTATTTTAGGTCCACATTTACCCCTGCTTCTACATACAAACCTGGGGCTGTCTCTTTGTTAATCCCTGCCAAATAGTAACCAGAAATGGTGGCAACATGATTAAAAGGATGAAACTGACATTATTGAAGTAAACTTTACACATATTAAAGAGAGAGAGACAGAGCCAACTGACCCAGACCTGGCTTGCTCCTCTGTGATTGATTGGGCTGTGCATTTGAGAGATTTTTGGTTTTTGTACCACCACAAAGAAAAGGGGAAAAGAAAATCTCCTTGGAGCAGAGACAGTCTTTTGGTCGGTGTTTGTAGAGCTCCCAGCACAATGGAACCCTGGGCCATGACTGGGGGCCCCAGCAGGCCCTATCACAAAGCAAATGATCATCATCATAACAAGGGATGCAACCTCCAAGCAGATGCCTTGGGCAAGTCGCTTAGTTTCTCTATGCCTCAGTTCACCATTTGTGAAATGGGGACAATAGTAGTTTCCTGCCTCCCAGGGTCCTTGTGAGGAGAGATATAGTAAAGATTGTGAGGCATGTAGATACTACAGTGATGGAGGCCAGATAGGCACCACAAATAGATGTAAGGTTAGTGAGGCTTTCTGTGTGCTGCCTCTGAGACGGCTGCAAGCTGCTGGCTGTTCAAGGTTTGGGGTGCTGGCAAAAACCCACTAGCCCAGGGGTTCTCAAACTGAGGGTTGGGACCCCTCAGGGGGTCATGAGGTTATTACTTGGGGGGGGTCAAACCCCACTTTGCCTCCAGCATTTAAAATAGTGTTCAATAGAAACATGTTTTTAATTTACAAGAGGGGAGGTCGCACTCAGAGGTTTGCTGTGTGAAAGAGATCACCAGCACAAAAGTTTGAGAATCGCTGCACTAGCCTGAGTCCAAGGAGAGGGGAAGTGCAGGGGTCCAGCCTCCTGCTTTGGCTTTGGCCACAGCTCCTGCATGAGGAACAGGGGCTCTTCTGTTCCGGGGACTGTTCCTTTTCCAGCCCCCAAAGCTGAGGGCCACAAGGGCCTGGGGCTGGCTGCGCTCTGGGGGCTGTTCCCTGTTCACCCCAGGGGCCAGCCCAGGCTGCCATTAAATCCCCCTCCCGTCCCGAGCCCTGCTGGGGGCTCCGGCTGGAGCCAGGCAGGGGCTGCGCGGCAGGTCCCCTCTAGGGACACGTGCCCACAGGCTGACAGGCCGGGAGCAGAGACCCGTGGGCGTCCCCTGCCGGCGGGGGAATCCCTCGGGCGCGCTCATCCCGGGGGCCCCGGCCGGCTCATGCGCAGGTGGCGGCGGGAGGTGGAGCAGCCCGGCGCCGAGCCCCGCGGCGGTGACTCTGCAGAGCGGCGGCCGGAGGAGCGGCGCGGGGCCATGGCGCAGCGGCTCTTCCCCCTGCCCAGGCAGCAGTCCCTCTACCCGCCCAGCGTCCGCAACCCCTTCGTGCACAAAGGGCGCCTGAGCGCCCGCGACAAAGCGCGGGTAAGGCCGGCGGGATTAACGGGGCAGCTGCATCCTCGCCGGTGCAAACGGGGCACGTGCGTGGGCATGACGGTGCCGGGGAGCGGGGAAGGGTCCGGGTCCGGGTCCGGCCTCGGCTTCCCACCCAGGCTGCGGCTGGCTCAAAGCCAAGGGAAAGAGGCTGTTTATTCCCGTGCAGCCCTTCCGCCAAAGCTGCCGTAAATCCAGGGCGGCGATTAGCCTGCAGCCGCCGCGCCAGGAGCAGCCGGTCTCCCTCCAGCCACCCTCCCTCGGGGATCTCGGGGGAAGCAGCCCGACGGCCCCTGCGGGTGTGCACCAGCTAGACGGTGTTTGTCTTTTTCCTTCTGTCAGCGTGGGGGGTTGCAACGACCCAGCTAAGTTGCATGGACCCCACACTTCCCTTTCTGTGCGTGGACATACTGCAGCTGAAAGAGAACAGGGTGCTCCGACTGTGTGGTTAAAGTAGGGGCCGTTTATACCAACAAACAAATCCCATCGCCCTCCCCCCTAGCTTGTCAGAATCTACATGGCTCTTTCCCATTTTGAACAGAGGGACTATCACCAATAGTGTTTCTTGGTAAATATTGATTTCCCTCCTTAAAAGTAGCTCCCATTGCACTGGAGATGTTACACTTTTTTTGAAGAGTTAACCTTTCACTTTACTGTGGCTGTTTGGTCCAATTGACCAATTAGAGCAGGGGTTCTCAAACTGGGGAGCGAGACCCCTCAGGGGGTCGTGAGCTGTCAGCCTCTACCCCAAATCCCACTTTGCCTCCAACATTTATAATGGTGTTAAAAAGTGGTTTTAATTTGTAAGGGGAGGGGAGGACGCTGCACTCAGAGGTTTGCTATGTTAAAGTACAAAAGTTTGTGAACCACTGAATTAAAGGAATAGAACTTCTGAGGTGCAATTACTTTTGATGTTAGCACTCTGGCAGCATCAGGTTAAAATTGGTCCATGAGTTGGCTCTAATACTACAATTAGATCCAGATGCAGCACTGGGATTTTAGATTTGGCTGGGGTGGGGGAGCATTTTATAACATTTAACAGCAGTAGAAATTTTTTCCAGTGGAAACATTTCCTTCCCAATCACTTCCTCATTCTTCTGGTTCATGTCACCTTGAAAGTGAAACTGAATAGAAAGAAAATGACATCTTTTTTTATTATCAAAGCTTAGGGGAAATGTAAAAGAAATCAGCATAAAGAGTAAGTCAGTGTTTAAGATCTTATTTTAATAATTTAATGACCCAGTCCTACAAACAAGCAGGTGAAATATCTGTATATAAATGAGTAGTCCCACTGACATCAAAATTACAACTCGTGTGAGTAAAGTTACACCCTTGCATAAATATTTGCAGTCTGACGGCTATGGTGGTTGTTTATAAAGTAGGAAAGAAAATAGCTTAAAACATTATTTTTTTCATAAGGGAACTTTTAAACTCCATTCATTGGGTTATTAATCTGTACAATGTGGCTAATACTTGCCTCGCTTTTAAATGGAAGTATAAAAAGCTGAATTATTATAATATTGACTTTAAAAGGACTCATGTTAAGCACTTCAAAAATTCTTTTCTGTTCTTTTAAAATTAAATAATTTAAAACATACTTTTTTTTTAAATGTTGACTATCTGTTAGCTTGGACAATGCAAAGAGGTATTCAGTTTCACATTATAGATAACAGATTTTACTTGCAGGCTCAATTGAACTAGATTCTATGGTAGTGGATGCAAATGCTGAGGGGGATTGGGTTACAGACTTTTCTTTTTTCTCTTTAACCTTTTGCAATTAAAAAATATGTAGACACAATTATGATTTATGGTTTTAAAAATCTTATATTATTAAAATCTAAACTTTGAGCCAAATTTGACCCGACATTGTCTCAGTAAGGACAATCAACACAACACAGTGTGGCCTAATCATCTTCCACTTTCTGCTGATACATCATTAAATATCAGGGATTAGTGTGTAAGGGAATTCTAAATAGTTCTATATATCTATACATTTTAAATAACTCGCATTGAAGGTAGGTGAGGTGGGGGAAAGGTAAGACGCTTGCATAACAATTTACCATCAGTATTTACTCTGTTCTGCTTTAATGGTGGACTGAAATGCTTCTTAAATACAAACATCCCAGGATCTGCAAGCATGGACTGCACACTTCTCAGTTGTGCCATTGACTTTAGTGCAACTGCAATTCCCCAAAGGTGTAGGTTTCCATACTAGCAGATCCAGTTATAGAATACAGAAACTTGTTTTCAGAAGCCTGCAATTTGAAACCATGGTTCATTACTCCAGATCTCTACAATAATCTCCACTTGTTCAGCAGTTGAAGTATGTTCCTGTAAAGCTACAGGAGGAGGGGAGGGAGATTATACAGTGGTACGGTTTCAGGCCCCATTGCTGCAAGGTGCACTGTGTGGTGAGCCTGGCACCCATTCACAGCCCCCCCAAGGCCATTGGGGTTCTCCCTGAGTGCTGGGTTTTGCCTGTGAGGTGCACCTTGTAGGTCAAGGCTTGACAGAGAGACAGGAGGCCAGTGGGAACTGAAGATCCTGCTTTTCACTCAGATTCTGCTAGCAAAATGTTTCTTGTGGACATTGGACAGCAGCGAATGTTCATGTTCTAACTTCTGTATAAAAACAAATGCTTTTTCTTTAATTCCTTTCTAGTCTTCAGTGAGATGTGGTATCACCCCATCCTACATTAGAGGCTTAGTCAAATAGTTCAGTTTCCAAATCTAGGGGGGTCCTATGTGGCTTAGAATATTTTTTTACTCTTTAACAAAACTTAATATAAAAATAAACATTTTCATGACGCGTTGTCTGGATAGCTGCATTCTGCTGTAAACCCAAAGGCTGTGCTGATACATGGAAACAGGAAAGTGAAACTGATTAGTCTGTTTTCATTGTTGAAGCTGAGTGCAATGCAAAAGGTAAATAATGTCAGACATGGTGAAAAGTGTAGTCAACTTTAAAAGACCTCTGGCATTATATACGGCAATATAGCAACTTACTTTTAAACAAAAATGTTTTTTTAACCTCACAGTGCAGCTGTTTAGAAGAAAGAGGTTCTCTTTAGAAGATGAGGAAATGGTTTCCTCATCACATAGGATTACTTGGGTTTGGAACCATCTGAAAAAAGTAATACAAATCTTTTGAAGCAAACAGTGGATGTTTACCTTGCATCCCAGAATATAGCCAGTTATACCTGCTAGGGGCAGGTTTACCTGCTCAGGAGCTGTAAGAAGGTGGGATTTAGCAGACCTAAATTCATCTCTGTACGTCAATTTGACATGTCCATCTAATATTAAATGTGTGTGCTATAGGTGATCAGAAAAAAAGATGGCAGTATCTTTGTTGTGTTAATTAGGAGTTTATAGCTCAATAGCTCTCCATTTAAAATGTGTGTGTATTCTACTGCCAGTAACAATAGAGGGGTGTTGTATCAGAATAGCCCATCAAGGCAAGCAGAAAACATGTTATCATTCATGTAGTGGTTGTCACCAAAGGCTGCAATTACGATTTTAAAAAGATTGTGCTAGGAGCTGTACAAACTGCACAGGAAGATGCAGCCTTTGCCTCAGAGAACTTGCAATCAAGTTTGAAACAGATGTAACAAGCAAGTGTGATTAAACAAAGTGAAGGAAGGAGTAGAGTATTTAGAAATAAGATCACATGAATTTACATGGATTTCCCAAGCTTGATGGTGGCCTGCTATTTCCAGTCTGGAGTTAGTTCATCAGGATGGTTGTCTTTTAAAATAAATAAATCTGCTATCCCTGACTGCTGCATTATCTATCATTCACAGGCTGGCTGATTTTCATGGGCCTAACACCAAAAGTATGTCTCGAGGAGAGGATAGTAACCGTATAGATTAATTCAGAATGCATGTTTTATGTGTAACGGCCACCATCTTGGCCAACACAAGGGATTGAACTGGAGATCTCTAGGGCTAAAAGCTTGAGTGTCTGCATCTTGAGTTCAAGAAACAGACTCTCTAGCTGGGAGCTGTAACAGACTCATCTTGTGTGGACTGGGCACAGAAGAGGACATAGTGACTAGTGGGTTACATATGCATAAAGGGCATCATGGAAGAAAGCAGAAACAGTCATGGGAGAAATAAACAAATGGAGGTTTGCCATAATTGGCAAAGCAAAAGAGGTATGAAGGAAAAATAAGAGACTAGAGTGGATATGTTAGAGAGGGACAGAATTGTGAATAGCCTAGAAGATGAGGACAGGAAGCTTGAATTTGATGCACTGAAAAAGTGGAGCCAGTGGAGGGATTCAGAGAAGGGGATGACATAATCAGAGCACAGGGTAAGGAACATGATCTTAGCAACTGTATTTCTTAATGGATTAGTGGAGATGGGGGCAATGTGCTTGTCAAAGGCCACGTCCAGACTAGGAATTAAAATCGATTTTAGATACGCAACTTCAGCTACGTGAATAACGTAGCTGAAGTCGAATTTCTAAAATCGAGGTACTCACCAGTCTGGACGGCGCGGCATCGATGTCCGCGGCTCTCCGTGTCGATTCCGGAACTCCGTTCGGATTGATGGAGTTCCGGAATCGATGTAAGCGCGCTCGGGGATCGATACACCGCGTCCAGACTAGACGCGATATATTGATCCCCGAGCAATCGATTTTAACCCGCCGATGCCGCGGGTTAGTCTGGACGAGGGCAAAGAAGCCAGAGAGGAGGAAGAGGGAGATAAGAGAAGATGTGAGCCTATCTGTGTGGAGAGAAAAAAAGCTGGATTTTGGAAATTTTATAAAAGAGGAAAGGGTATCATTGGTATAAAGCTTAGATGTGTTAGATGTAGGAGAGGGAGGAGCCAAAGGTGATCCCAAGATTGAAAGAGTGTCAAGGAGGATTGGGCGTTGTTCACAGTGTCAGATGCTGGGGTGGAGCGCTCGGTTTGGGAGGAAGTCTAAAGAGTTCAGTTTTGATCTTGTTAAGGGTAAGCTGGTATTGCAACATCCAGGAGGTGGCAGAAAGGCAGGCCAAAGTATGAGATTGCATGGATGGAGACCCGGCAGGTATGGAAAGTGAGAATTGTAAGTCATTGTTTTAAAGCTGGTACTTGAAGCCCTGTGAGCAGAGAAATCACCCCTTACTAAATATGTATCAAACACAGTGGTGATGGCATAACATATTATAAATGTTGTATCATAGCCTAGGAGCAGTAGGGAGGAGATGTAGTCCTTGGGATGTGCCAAAATAATGGGCACTATGATGAGGGACAAGGTGATGGTAATGAGGAAGATAATAGCTAATATTTCAGGTTATTCTACAAGGGATGATGTGAGTATGTGGATGCGCAGGTGTACATTCTGTAGTATTGCTATCTACCTTACTGAGTTGGGGTGTTTGTGACTGTGCTAAATGTATTAATAAAACTGTTTGTAAATATAGAAGAGTTCCAGTTGTATGTGTGCCTATTTTTTAAAAAGGCCCCAGAGGTGATCCTGGCAATTACAGGCCCGTAAGCCTAACTTTAGTACCAGGCAGACTGGTTGAAACTACAGTAAAGAACAAAACTATCAGACACATAGATAAACGTGACATGTTGGGGAAGAGTCAATGTGGCTTTTGTAAAGGGAAAACATGCCTCACCAATCTATTAGAATTCTTTAAGGGTGCCAACAAACATGTGCCCAAGAGGGATCCAGTGAATATACTGTACTTAGATTTTCAGAAAGCCTTTGACAGGGTCCCTCACCAAAGTCTCTTAAACAAAGTAGGCAGTCATGGGATAAGAGGGAAGGTCCTCTCATGGATCAATAACAGATTAAAAGATAGGAAACAAAGGCTAAGAACAAATGGTCAGTTTTCACAGTGGAGAGCAGTAAATAGCAGGGTACCCCTGGATCCTCCCAGAATCGCTACTGGGACCAATGCTGTTCTGCATCTTCAGAAATAATCTGGAAAAAGGGGTGATCTATGAGTTGGCAAAATTTGCAGATGTTACAAAATTATTCAAGATAGTTAAGTTCAAAGCTAATTGTGAAGAGTTACAAAGGGCTCTCACTAAAGGGGGTGATGGGGCAACAAAGTGGCAGATAAAATTCACTGTTTGTAATATTAATACTTAGAAGACAAATAAGGACAAATTTACTTTTGTATGAAGATGATCCAATTATTTTTGAAACTGTAGGATGTCATGACAAGATTGAAGGAATGCTGAAAGAGATGAGAGAGAAACAGACAAAAGGAGCATTGGAGCCAATGGAGTATATTGAAGAATAGGATGAATAATACTTAGAAATGCTTCTAATCTCTAATGTGAATTACAGATATTAGTTAATTTAAAGGGGAGATGTAAGAATCAAGACAGTGAATATATTTTATCATAGAATATCAGGGTTGGAAGCAACCTCAGGAGGTCATCCAGTCCAACCCCCTGCTCAAAGCAGGATCAGTTTCCAACTAAATCATCCCAGCCAGGGCTTTGTCAAGCCTGACCTTGAAAACCTCTAAGGAAGGAGATTCCACCACTTCCCTAGGTAACCCATTCCAGTGCTTCACCACCCTCCTGGTGAAAAAGTTTTTCCTAATATCCGAAGAAGAAGTAGTCACTTGTAAAAATCAGATTAGAAGTGCTGTCTTTGAGGGAAGAATGCTGCTATTTAGTTGCAGGTTTAAAAAAACTGGCAACACTTGCATGGTTTCTAATAAGAGCCAATCATCTGATATGGCAATAAAATACTTAACACCACTTGCTTGTTTTTTGTACGATATGCTTCTTGCTGCAATGTACCTGTCTGGTTTTGGAAATCCATTGTTAAATGGCTGTGGATGTAATGATCCTTCAGATATAACTTTCAAAACAGGGTTTCCCAAAACAGCTTGAAAAACATTGCAAAATTATTTCATGATTTCAAATTAAATACAACACATTAAGCTCTTTCATTGTGATTAGTTATGTTGAGAGGCTTCATGACATCCAGTCATGCCTTCGGATGAGTATGGTTTGTGCATGAATCCTGTTATATACAGCAGCAGTATTGTAGAATAAAGCAAGATATGGTTACATCATGATAAAGTTTAATACTCTGTCAAATATTTGCATTCATATTAGCATGATTTGTGGTTTTATAGCCTTTACTGAAAAACTGGATTAGCCAGTCTGCATTTTCCTGAGATGTGTCTATGACAGAGGTGGAAAGATTACAGCCCGCAGGCCACATTCGACCCATGGGCCCCTCCTGCCCAGCCCCTGAGCTCCTAGTGTGGGAGGCCCTTCCCTGCTGTTCCCCTTGCCCCGCAGCCTCAGCTAGCTCACTTGCTCGCTCCGTTGCTGGTGCAACGCTCTGGGCGGCGGGGCTGCGAGCTCTTGCCCGGCAGCGCAGCTGCAGAGCCTGGCCTGATCCGGTGCTCTGGGCAGTACAACTGTAGCGCTGCCAGCCACTGGTGCTCCATTTTGGTGCATTTGCTCTAAGTGATCATAAAACAGAAATAAAATTTCTGCTACCTATACAAATATCTGCCTGGTTTTGACCTCCTCCGTTGCCCGCGGTCCCTATTGAACAGGTTCTGGACCGGTTAAGGTCTCTGTGCAGCCAACCAATATCGCTGGGGCCTTTGTGGCAGCCCTTTGTGCAGTGGCGGTGTGACACAGATGATGACGCACATTGTTGAGGAATGCCTGCTGACTAGGTTCAGCGGTGGTCTAAAAGAACTGCATCACGCCACTGAAGATGCCATCCCTTGGCTAGACGACTATGCCCCTGCTAAATTTCCAATCCCCCTGTGCCAGTCAGTCTTGTAAGATCCTTTACTTAAAGATTCAGAAATTCCAGTTCCAACTATAGAATTTTCCCAAGCACCACTTGTGAAAGAAAAAATAACTTCCCCCTCCTTTTTATATAAACATCTGTTGTGTTAGAATTACGTAATACATTTCGTATTTAATCATGTAGCAGTGACATAAGTACCTTCAAGTCCACATTATGTAACCAGAGCAAATTGGTTGTCAGTGATTTCTGTTGATGCATTTTCTTCCTTTTTTTCCTCTCCCAGACTGTCCTGTTGGGGCTTATCCTGCTTCCATTTCGTGCCATATGTATTGCATTAATTTTGCTGCTAGCATGGCTATTTGCAGCAATTGTGACTTTCTGCCATCCTGGAAGAGGGTCTGTGCCGCTCATGGGATGGAAGAGGTAAAAAGCAATTGTCAAACTTCGAGTAAATTTTAGTGATATATTTTAAAAGCTGCAAACTTTAATAAATTGTTTCCTTATTATTTACATGATCAAAGAAATATTGCAAATACATGCTGTGGAGAATGTGTCTGCTTTAGGATCAACAACATTTGGTGCATTTTCTCTGAGTGATTGTAAAACAGAAATAAGATTTCTGCTACCTATGCAAATATCAGGAAATCATCTTCTATGTGGTGGGCTATGTAGTTTGCTGAGCTCATTGCAGCAGAGACTTTGGGAGCTAGTTTAGATATTAAGGCAGACACTTTGCAAGCCAGGCCTTTCCTTAGAAGTGGTTCTGGAAAGGAATATTCCTTGGAGTGGGGTACTCATTAACAAAGGAAGCAAAATACCTTTGGAATTCTGCCCGAGGATGATGGGAACAAGAAAATATACCCCTGTATATTGCTGATGTTACATAATGGGCAAACTTTGTATTTGGCCACCTTTTGTGCCCAGATTGCTTAATATTATTATGCATGACAACAAAAACACCTGTGACAGCTCACAAGTCTCTTCTCCTGGGTGTGATGTCATCAAGGGGCTGTTTCACAGTTATATCTGTTATAAGCAGGGATTCTGGGTTTTGATCACTCAGCTTTGGGCCTTTCAGTATCTTGGGTGCATTCCAGATTCTTCCCTCTCTGTAGCCATATGATACCAGGCGCGAAGTTACCAGGAAGTGGGTTATAGCAAAACTGAGGAGTAGCTGAGAGTTAAAGTTCCCCTGTAAAGGAACATGATCACTTTCCGTCTTAATCAGGGTTTCTTTATTAAAACTGATCATTTGAAAAAATAGAATTGATGTTATTTGACTGGCTAATTTTGATTCAAAGTGAAATCCCTGTTTTTTAACATAAAAAAGGGGCAGTAGGGTCTGATTTCTCACATAGCTGGTGCATGAGTCTAGTAATTACAATGCATGACATGGAAACCTAACTTGCATGCTCTTTATTCTAAAGTGGGAAAGAAATGCTGGCTGGGGCATTTAATGGAGTTGATTCACTTACACATATTATTTGTTTTGTTTTCTTTTTTAAAGGAGAGTGACCCAGTGTGCCCTCCAGTGCTTAGGTCGTGTTATGTTCTTCTTGATGGGCTTCCAAGTTGAAGTGAAGGGGAAAGTAGCAGGTCCCTTGGAAGCCCCAATCCTTGTTGCAGCTCCTCACTCAAGCTTCTTTGATGGAATTGTTTGTATCATAGCTGGATTGCCATCGTTCGTATCCAGGTTAGAGAACCTGTCGGCCCCAGTATTTGGCAGTAAGTATTGATAGTTACAGATAAGGGGTAAAATTTTCGAAAGCACCATTATGACTTAGGAACCAAAGTCCTATTTTTAAAAGTGACCGAGGGCCAGATTTTCAAAGATATTTAGGCACTTACAAATGCAGCTAGGCACCTAGTGGGATTTTCAGATCTCAGTGAGGAAGAGGCTCCTTACTTGCTTAGGCACTTCTGAAAATCCCACCATGCACCCATCTGAATCTTTTAGGTGCCTAAATATCTTATATTTCCACTGTCTTGCCCTCCCTAACACTGTCCTGCCATAATTTCAATCTCCATTGTCTTCCTTTGTGTACATGACTCAAGTGACCCTTGACAATCATCCTGTAAATCATTAGCCAGAAGATTCTCTTGTTTGACAGTGTTTGGCTTTGGGCAACCTGGATGAAATGGGGAAAGGTTGGGAACTTCCCAGAAATTTCAGACTCTTGAGGGGGAAGGAGGCAGGAAGACAAAGGGGCTTCAGGAGTAACACAAACAAAAGGAACATGGTTCACGTGACTTTGGGGTGACTTTTGCCACAGGGAGACCTTGCCGCAGAACTGGATTTAGTGAGCCCACACTGAAGGCTTAGATACCCCTCTGGCCTGTGACAGTGACTAGCTCCACAGCAGCTCTCTGCATGTCTCCGCTCAGAGGAGACTTGAAGGAAGCAGTGGAATTGACAATCCCTGTGCAGATCTGCCAGTCATTTCCAGGAATGGGAAAGTTGTGCAAAGGCTTCTCTACTTGACATGGATGGATGGAATGGATTTATCAAACCCTCAAAGTGCTGACTTTGCAAATGAACATACAAATTACTCGGGGTCTTGGGGGTGGGGAGTTATGTAAAGAAAATGCAGAACAGACCCATATCAAGGAAATTCAGAAAATGGCATATTCATGACACTGCTTTCTGTGTTTGAGCTCTCTGAGCATTTGTCCTTTGTGTGTATCACTGATCTGTGAAGAAGTAGTTATGCAAAAAGGAAACCATTCCGAAGATTAGAATAGAATATGCTTGATTTTCCCATTGTCTGATCTCCTTCCCCTAATCAACCCAAGAAAAAAGAAGACCCACACTTTTATTCTTACTGAGGCCGTATACATGCTGTAGCCCTTTTACTAATCTCACGCCCTTTATTTTGTAACTCAAAGCCAAACTCTTAGTAGGCAACTAGGATAAGTAACCTAAAAACACTAGACTAGCATGAAAGACTTACTGATATTTGCTATGTATTTTTGGGAGCACAGGGCAGGGAAGATGGTCTCGTGGTCCAGGCAGGACTGGGACTTAGGAGATCTGCATTCAGTTTCTGACTCTGCCACAGATTGTATGAACTTGGGTGCAAATCACGTAATTTCTCTGTATGAGGGGCAGTAATATCTTGTTTTTCCCATTCTTGGCCTGTCTTTTCTAGTTAGACTGGAAGCTGATCAAGGCAGGGTCTGTTTCTTACTATGAGCTTATTCAATACCTAGGACAGTGGCACTTGATTTCAGTTGGATCTTCTAGATACTAGTGTGCCATGAATCATAATAACTTGAATCTGTCTTTCACAGCAATTCTCAGATCCCTCCAGCCAGTACTGGTATCACGTCTAGATCCAGATTCTCGAAGGAATACAATCAATGAGATAACTAAACGAGCAACATCAGGAGGCCAGTGGCCACAGGTAAAATAGGCTGTAAAGTGTCAGCTTTCCTTTTAAATTGTGAAACTTAAGGCTCAAAAAACCCATTCAGTTGGACACTGGCCTGTAGCTGTAACTTATAAAAGGCTTTTTAAAAAAGGAAAGGAGATTCCAGCATAATTACTCTTCAGTGACTGAGGAATCAATTCAGAACCCAAATGTACTAACAACTTGTGTAAAAAAAAAAAAAAAAAAAAAAAAAAAAAGGGTCAAGAACACTTACAGGGATGCTTCCCCCTGCCCTGAAGATTGGGGCCTCGAGCCTGTTGACCAGGTCACTTGAAACGTAGTAGGCATTTAGCGTCACCTGTGTTTTGGAAGCCACTTTACCATCTGCATTCGAGTTCAGCATGAGAGTAATGGATATCAGCTCTGCATGCCTACTCATTTGGGATAACTTTTCAGCACCATGCTGTTTCTCTGCTTCTAGGACTACATCATCTTCCCAGCTGGAGTCGCTGGATGCTGGGGACCTCTGTGGAGAGAGTAGTGTTGTGGGGAGCAGCTCTACAGTTACTGTGCCAGGCCAAAGGCTGGGATGGGCCCTGGAACCTTCGCACACCCCGTTCTTCTTGGAAGAGCAAAGCCTAAAGGATCCCTGTAGAAGCTGATCCTCTAGTTCTGACCTCAGCCCACTGCTGCCCTGTCATAAAACCCCCTGACTGACAGTGCCCACAGAGCCCCACACAACTGAACTCCCCATGACAGTCTGACCAAATCCTGCACCTATCCTATCCCATGCATTGGAATGGCACCTCTTTTACTGTGTGTGAAAGGCAGAGGAGCAACCAAGGTAGAAATCTGCACCTGGTCTCGTGCATGTGTTTGTTTTTGTTTTCAGTGACTGAGAGAACGAGTTCAGTGGCTGAAATATCATGAGATCGATTTTTCTCAGAGCAGGTCCCTTCGTGGATGATTGAAACATCATGAGGAAACTGGCTTATTTTTGTTCCATAACTGGCTTCCTGAAGCAAAAATAAAAAGCATGTGAAAAGTCAGAGATGGCAATAGCAAGATATTTGTGTTTCTGTTGAACCGGAATGCACAGCCCTAATGATAAGGGGGTGGTCAGGACAAACAGCAGCCATAGAGCCCCATTTCCAGGAAACAAAAACCAAAACACATGTCATTTTCTCCCTGGGATGGGATTACTTAAATGTACCATGCATCATTTTCATTCCACAAGCAGCTTGCTCCAAATTCTTTAGTTAGGATTTAGGCTTCTTTAATTTGACTCACAAGTGCATGTTCAAATTTGCCCTATGCATTCTTACAGCCGCCTTTGTTGTTTTTTCCATTTGTCGCAGGTCTGGAACTCTGCCATGCAAGTATTTTAATCAGACACCTAGGTCATATCTAGGAAAGCTTTTGAGTAATGCTGTGCTTAGAAACGGAGGTGTGATTGATCCAGTGCAGTTCATTTTCCTGGTGGAAATGCATGGTTGGATGGAATATAGACCAGGTGCACCAGAGCTTTGCTGAAGACAGGACAGACACAAAGGTGGATTTACGATAGTTTTGCGCTATCCCAATCCCCAGAGGTGTTGGGTTGTTTAGGCTTGTGGCATAAAGTAGTGTAGACTTGTGGAGTCCCAGTTTACCAATGAGGAAGCTGAGGCATAGATAAGTGACCAATCCGAGGTTGTGGAGTGAGTCAGCGGCCAAGCTGGGAATGTAGCCCGTGATTTCTGACTCCCAGTCCTGTGTGTTATCCTTCCTCTTTTTTGGAGGAACCTGACCGTAAACATATTTTCACAACATATTCTAAAATATCTAGGGCCAAACGCTGCTCCTGTAACACGGGTGCAGTAGAGGAGAAAGCAGAGGGATCCAGGGGCCCCTTCCCTTACAGCAGTGCACATCAACAGAGGAACACTCCTGTTAGCAACAATTGCTTCTTATTTACTCCTCAGCACAAAGGAGGCATGGTCTGGTTAGGGTGCTTTGTCAGTTCTCAGCATGTCTGCTGAGGTAGGTGGCATGTGCTAGCCAAGAGCACATGCTGCTGCTCCCATCACAT
The DNA here is from genome assembly GCF_025201925.1 of Gopherus flavomarginatus. Taxonomy (NCBI): domain Eukaryota; kingdom Metazoa; phylum Chordata; order Testudines; family Testudinidae; genus Gopherus; species Gopherus flavomarginatus. The sequence continues at coordinate 32,558,237 of NC_066630.1, forward strand.
GTTTCTTTTAGGTTCTCAAAGAGTGGTTCGGTCTAGAGAGAACTGGCTGCATTTGTCTACTTGATTCTGGAGGTAGGAATATGAAAATTCCTCTCTCTGGGCACCAGCCCCATGTCCTTTAAGTATCAGTTTTCGTGCCCAGGTACCTAGGTAGCAATTTTCTGGTTGTACTATGGTTGGTACAGGAATGGTCATGTGTGTACCACCTCTGTGCTTCCTCTATCCTTGGAGCTACCCCTCTGTTATAAATTAGAGCAGCCTCAGGGTTGCTCTAACTTACACCTACCTGCCTATGGCCCTAAGCGGAGGATCACTGGAGCACAGTTCCTTGGGCATGCCTTCTTTTTGCCCAGCCATGCCCTGTGAACTAGGAGGGAGTGAAGTAGGAGCATCTCTTTATAATTTTTGCTACAGTGACACTGTTTAGGAGTCTCATGTTCTTGCCCAGAGAATTCAGAATTCCAATAGGTGTTGCTACAGTGCCCCGAAAAGACAAAGCTGCTGGTGTGCTCTATGTTCCTTGAAGGGTTGGCTGCACTGTGTCATACTGTATCTCCTTCTAATCCAGTTGCTTCAGAAGATGATTAAGACCTCCTGGGTATCCAGTGTGTCTGATTCTTCCAGACACCAAAGCCATTCAGTAGTACGTCATGCTTTCAGAAGTCATCACATCACAAATGCCCCCACCTCTACGTCTGTGTTTTGCTGATGCCCCTTGATCCATGATCATATCCTCACAGTTGGCATCTAAGCTCGTGTTGATAGCATCTGTGGCGGTAAGTGCTTGTGTGCCTCCTGTGCACTTGATGTCAACCCAGACTCAGCGTTCATACAGCTTACAGGTCTGTAAGAAGCTCCTGGCAGAGACAGAAACAATCGCTCATTATTTCCAGCACTAGATACTGCAACGGAAACATCGGAGGCCTTTTGTGCTCTACTTCAGACTTGACAGAGTCCTTCCCCGAACTTCCCTCTCTTACAAAGCCTTTATTTTCAAATCCAGATGAATAAAATCGCTGTCAATCACAGGCATCCTTCCCTAGTGCTTTCATTTCCTTGCTGATAAAGTGATAAACTTGTGATTCAGTATCAGGGCTCATGGACAGTTCAGAGAACTTGAATAAGAAGTCACACCTTCAGGCATGTATAAGTTGTTAAGGCAAAAGTTTAAAGTATATGTATATAAATAAATATACTTTTTTTTTAATCCAAGGTCCTGATTTTCCCAGAAGGCACCTGTACAAATCGATCTTGTCTGATCACCTTTAAACAAGGTGAGAGATATTGTGTTGCATGTATTTTGTTAGAAAATCATGGACTGGCATTATTTGCAAAGTCACTTTAGTCAGTTTGTAAAAATATTAATTTGGTCCAGTGGGTTTCTTTTGTTTATTTACAGTCTGTAAGGGTACTGTCAAGTCAAGCACTTCTAAAAAACCACTTTTCTTCACCTTTGCTACTAGTAACACTTTAGATTATTAAAACTGCAGTAGTTTTTAAAACCTCTACTACTTTATACCATTTGCTGTGAGTTTACTTTTTCAATTTGTGGCAGCTTGTAAAATGATAATAGATTAGTTAGTTGCATGTAGTTTCTGGGCAGTTTCTAGACAATTTTACTATGTCTTTTCATGCTTTATAGCAATGGTTCAATAGTTGTGTTTCAAATCCTTTACAGGAGTGTCTATTAGTTTTATATAAAGCATCTTCATTGAAATTAAAAATAAACAGTGGAAACCCATTTTCACAAAACCTACTTTTGAGAGATTGGACCTGACAATGTTCCTGTAATTTGAGATGCATTTGTTTTTATTTAGTTAACCTCTAATATTTAATATTCTTATTAATGCTACAGATGCATAAACAACTCTGAATTTTATTGGTTCCTGCAGGATTATTAATAATTGCATTTATTTTGGTAGTTTTGTAATTTTTAAAATTTAGAGCTGAGCAACTAACTGGAGTAATCTCTGTGCTTCCATGTATATTCGGGTACTAATGAAAAAAATAGAAACATTCTTTGTCATGCAGCTGATTTATGAAATCTACTCTGGTTGGTATTTAGCAAGATTAGCAGAGCAGATTATTGGCTGCACAGAATAGCTGTTCTATAATGGCACTGTCTAGCAGAAAGTGGTTTCTGCTAGTGCTTGCTCACCAAAGCTATGATGGTTTCCCACGTTATGTTGTTGAAAAAGCAGCCCCCTATTCCAAAGTCACAAAATGCTCATATAGGCACCTATGTGACGAAATAAGGACCATAAGCATTACCTGACTATCTTAGTTGTCATTCTCCCCAATGGTCATGTGAGCATGTAGCCAATATTATTTCCTTGGTGACTGGAGAGACAGGGTGGGTGGGGTAATATCTTTCACTACCTCCCCCACCTTGTCTCTCTCATGTTCTGGGACCAGCATGACTGCAACAACACTGACTACGTTCCTTGAGAACTGACATTCATTCAGATAGGAGAAAATTAGTTTAAAATAATCCACAAAACCAAGGGAATCACTTCTCTCTGACCTAAAACTCTGCTCTGGAGTTCAGCCAGGTAGAAGGGAGGGTCTCCTTTATCTGGAATCACTAGTCATGCTTCTAAAACAAACTGTCAAGGGATAACATTTTTTTTTTAATTCCTCCTTTACGTTTTATTTGTCCTCCAGTCCTTCTTTGTCTTAATCACTTTAAAATTCTTAAGTGGTATGTTTGTATATTAAAAAGTGATTTGTGGTTGCAGGAGCCTTTATTCCAGGAGTTCCCGTGCAACCGGTGCTGCTCCGATATCCAAACAAACTGGTAAGTAGAACGTTCTCCTTTTTGCAACTTAGAAAGCTAGAAATCGAAACATTCGTCTTAAAAGACACCCAGGTACTAGGCAGTCCATTGTCAAGTTTAAATGCATTCCTAGAGGCCCCAGCTGCTTTGCCTTAAAGGGTTGGCTGAGCATTCCCCTAACACAGGGGAATCTTCCAGTGATGCAAAGCTAGCGTAGCTGGCTCCACTACATCTTTCCTCTTGCTTCTTGTTGTGGCCAGACTGGGAGGGGCTATCCTAGCATTGCAGGGGAAGAAGGGTTCTTCTTCGAGTGATTGCTCACATCCATTCCAGTTAGGTGTGCGCGCCGCGCGTGCACGTTCGTCGGAAACTTTTTACCCTAGCAACTCCAGTGGGCCGGCAGGTCGCCCCCTGGAGTGGCGCCGCCATGGCGCCCAATATATATCCCTGCCGGCCCACCCGCTCCTCAGTTCCTTCTTACCGCCGTGTCGGTCGTTGGAACTGTGGAGCGCGGCATAGCTGTCCTCCACGTCCCTAGCTCTCCTTGTTTTTCTATCGTTATCTCTATTGTAGTTGTTAATTAGACTGTTAGTTAGATAGTAGTAGTTAAGTGTTAAGTAGTTGTAAATAGTTTTTCGCCGGGGGCTTAGCCCTTCCCGGCACCCGGCACCGGGCTCATGCCTGGTTCGCCGGGCTTCAAGCAGTGTGCGGCCTGCAAGAAGCCTATGCCCACGAGCGACCCCCACGACGCGTGCCTGAAGTGCCTGGGGGAATCGCATAGATCCGACAAGTGCCGCATCTGCAAGGCTTTTAAGCCAAGGACTAAGAAGGAGAGGGATCAAAGGCTCCGGACTCTCCTCCTGGAGGCGGCACTTGACCCGGCGGCTTCGCAGGCCGTGATGTCGGCGCCGGCACCGGATCGCACCGGCACCGAGAAGACTCCCCGGCACCGACCTTCTCCGGCACCGGGGACAGAGCCTAGGCCGTCGAAGTCCACTACTCCGGCCAGGCACACCCGAGTGGAGCGCCCGGCCTCAGCATCGGCCGCGGCGCCGCCGGCACCGTCGACTCCGGGCCCGGCGGGTCCGTCGAGTCCGGTGCCGCCAAGCTCCCCCATGACATCTGGGGTCGAGATAGTGGTGCCATCTACACCAGAGACCTTCGCCTCGGCACGGGACCTCATAGCCATGACCGAGCCCACTCAGCTACCACCCCCGGTACCTCCGGTGCGGGTTGTGTCCAGAGGCAAGCCTATGATGTCGGCACCGTCCCGGGACTCTCGTTCTCGCTCCAGGTCCCGACGTCAAGGTCGCTCCAGATCCCGCCGCCGCTCGCAGTCCCGGCACCGCTCCCCTCAGCGGTACCGGTCGTACTCGCGGCGCCGGTCGACACCGAGACGGTCGCGGTCAGAGTCCAGCCGTCGTTACCGGCACCGCGAGTCCAGGAGCCGATCCAGACGTTCGCCGCACCGGTCGACCTCCCGGCGCCGAGCTGGTGGCAGGTCCCGGTCCCGGTCGACCTCCCGGTACCGAACCGGTGGCAGGTCCCGATCCCGGCACCGAAGCGGCGCCCGGTACCGATCCAGATCCCGGCACCGTGGCAGAACTCGGTCCCGCTCCCGGCACCGTTACGACTCCCGGCACCGGTCCCCGGCACCGAGAAGATCGCCCGTGCCGGCCCGCGCGGACCATTACCATCCAGGGTCCGCTCCGCCATGGCCCTCGAGGCAGCCGTCCGTGTCTTCGCTGGCGGACAGTGGGTACGCGCTGGGCACCGACCGGCAGGCGGCGCTGTTCAGCGAGCCTCCACAGCAGGACGCAGCCCCACAGCAATGGGGTTTCTGGACACCCTGGGCGTATCATCAGGCCCAGGGCCCCCAACAGCTCCCTGCTAGGCCGGCGACTGCAGAGCGCAGGGCACCTGAGGCCTCGTTGTCTCGCCCCCCTCCCTCCCCGGATGGGGAGGAAGGATCCAAGCAACAGGACTCCACTTTGGCTCCTGAGGCAGAGGCGAGGGCCGAGGGAGACCCCCCTTTAGACACCTTCTTGCCGGGGGTCTCCTCATCTTCTTCCCCTGATGAAGCGGTGGCTGGGACCTCCTCCAACAGCCCCCCCCCGCTGGACCTCAGGGCGCACCAGGACCTCCTCCGGCGAGTAGCCCAAAACCTGAGTCTACAAGCCGAGGAGGTCTCGGAGGTAGAGGACCCTATTGTCACCATCCTCTCCGCAGACGCTCCCACCAGGGTCGCCCTGCCGTTCATACGGACCATCCAGGCCAACGCCACCACCATCTGGCAGTCCCCGGCCTCCATTCCTCCCACTGCGAAGGGCGTCGAGAGGAAGTACATGGCTCCTTCTAAGGGCTACGAGTACCTCCACGTACACCCGACTCCGTGTTCCCTGGTGGTCCAATCCGTCAATGATAAGGAGCGTCATGGTCAGGAGGCTCCAGCCCCCAAATCCAGGGAGGCTAGGCGGATGGACCTCCTCGGCCGTAAGGTGTACTCGGCGGGGGCGCTGCAACTCAGGGTCTCCAACCAACAGGCCCTGTTAAGTAGATACGCCTTTAACTCCTGGGTGGCAGCAGACAAATTCAAGGAGCTGTTGCCACAAGACGCTCGTCAGGAGTTTGCGGCCATCTTAGAGGAAGGCAAGAAGGTCGCACGCACGTCCTTGCAAGCCTCTCTGGACGCTGCGGATTCGGCTGCCCGTACCCTCGCGTCGGGTGTAACAATGCGTCGCCTCTCCTGGCTGCAGGTTTCCGGCCTTCCGCCGGAGCTCCAGCACACAATACAGGACCTTCCTTTTGAAGGCCAAGGGCTGTTTTCGGATAAGACAGACCCTAGACTAAAGAATCTAAAAGACAACCGCGTCATCATGAGGTCACTGGGGATGCACACTCCAGTGACGCAGCGCAGACCCTTCCGGCCGCAGCAACAGCAACAACAGCGCAGGCCGTATCTCCAGTTCCGCCAGCGGCAGGACCTTAACAGGCGCGGCGGCAGGAACGGAAGGCGCAGGCACTCGGGGAACCAAGGGGGCCAAAACCAAGGCTCCTCTAAGCCCCCGCCTGGTCCCAAGCCTTCATTTTGAAGGTGCGCCCGAGGGCGCAGTAACAGTTTCCCCATTGGATCCTTTCCCCCCGTTTTCCAACCGCCTTTCTTTTTTCCTCCCGGCGTGGTCCCTAATAACATCAGACCGCTGGGTCTTACGCACGGTGCAGTCGGGATACCGCCTGCAGTTTGTTTCATTTCCTCCTCCCCGCCCCCCTTCCTCGTCCCTCTTCAGGGACCCCTCTCACGAGCAATTCCTTCGGCAGGAGGTGCAGACGCTCCTCCGCAAAGGAGCTATAGAGGCGGTGCCGGAGAACGAGAAAGGCAAGGGGTTTTATTCCCGCTACTTTCTGATCCCCAAGGCCAAGGGAGGCCTCAGGCCCATCCTCGACCTGCGAGAGCTCAACAAGTACCTGGTGAAGTTGAAGTTCCGCATGGTTTCCTTGGGGACCATTATCCCATCCCTGGATCCGGGAGACTGGTACGCCGCCCTCGACATGCAGGACGCGTATTTCCACATTGCTATCTGGCCACCCCACAGACGTTTCCTTCGCTTCGTTGTGGGGTCTCTGCATTACCAATTTGCAGTCCTCCCATTTGGCTTGTCCACGGCCCCGAGAGTGTTTACGAAATGCATGGCAGTTGTTGTGGCGCAGCTTCGGCGCAGTCGTATCCACGTGTTCCCGTATCTGGACGATTGGTTGATTCGGGGCACGTCGGAACAACAAGTCTGCAGCCATGTCCGTGTGATCACCGACATGTTCGCCACTCTGGGCCTCTTGGTGAACACAGACAAGTCCACCCTGGCCCCCACACAAAGGGTGGAATTCATCGGGGCCGTCCTGGACGCCACTGTGGGCAGGGCCTTGCTGCCATTGCAGCGGTTCCAGGCCTTGTCGGCAATCGTGCAACGACTACAGACAGCCCCCCTGACGTCAGTGAGGACGTGTCTAACCCTGTTAGGCCACATGGCGGCCTGTACTTTCGTGACCAATTACGCTCGGCTCCGCATGAGGCCACTCCAGCTGTGGCTCATCAGTCATTACAGGCCGACAAGACAGCCACTAGATATGTTAATCACGATCCCCCAGAGGGTCTTAGATTCTCTCGGCTGGTGGCTGGACCAGTCAGTGTTGTGTGCGGGTCTCCCCTTCCACCCATCTCAGCCCTCGGTGTCCCTAACAACAGATGCCTCAGATCTCGGCTGGGGGGCCCACGCAGGGACCCTGAGGACGCAGGGCCTGTGGTCCCAGGAGGAGGTGCGGCTACACATCAACATGCGGGAGTTGAGAGCGGTCCGTCTTGCTTGTCAAACGTTCTGTCATCAGCTCCAGGGTCGTTGTGTCGCGGTGTTCACCGACAACACGACGACCATGTATTATATCAACAAGCAGGGCGGCACCAGATCCTCCTCCCTGTGCCACGAGGCGATACGACTCTGGGACTTTTGTGTAGCCCACTCCATTCACCTCATGGCTTCCTTCCTCCCCGGAGTACGGAACACGCTGGCGGATCGATTGAGCAGATCCTTCCTGTCACACGAGTGGTCCCTTCGCCCGGACGTCGCCCTCTCCATCTTCCGGAGGTGGGGTTATCCCCGGGTGGACCTCTTCGCGGCCAAGGGGAACAGGAAGTGCCAAGCGTTCTGCTCCTTTCAGGGCAGGGAACCCGGGTCGATAGCGGATGCCTTCCTCATCCAGTGGTCGACCCACCTGTACTATGCATTTCCCCCATTCCCGTTGGTCCACAGGGTCCTTCTGAAGGTGCGCAGGGACAGGGCTCATGTGATCATGGTAGCCCCGGCGTGGCCCAGACAGCACTGGTACCCCATGCTGCTGGACCTGGCCATAGCCGACCCAGTTCCCCTGCCCCTTCATCCGGACCTGATTACCCAGGAGCACGGGACCCTCTGTCACCCGGACCTGCAGTCGCTGCACCTAGCGGCGTGGCTCCTGCGTGGCTGACTGGCTCTGAGCTGCGCTGTTCCACGCCGGTGAGGGAAGTGCTCTTGGGCAGCAGAAAGCCGTCCACAAGAGCGACATATTTGGCCAAATGGAAGCGATTCTCCTATTGGTGCGTGGAGAGAAATCTCCGCCCTATGGAAGTTTCAGTAGCCAACATCTTAGACTACATTTGGTCCCTCAAAGGGCAAGGTCTGGCCATATCGTCGTTACGAGTCCACCTAGCGGCTATCTCCACCTTTCACCCGGGTGCGGATGGTAACTCTGTTTTTTCCCACCCGACGGTGTCTAGATTCCTTAAGGGGCTGGAACGTTTATACCCTAACGTCCGTCCCCCTGCTCCAACCTGGGATCTTAACCTGGTGTTGTCCCGACTCATGGGGCCCCCCTTTGAGCCGTTAGCTACTTGCTCCCTGCTTTACCTCTCTTGGAAGACGGCCTTTCTAGTAGCTATCACCTCAGCTAGACGGGTGTCGGAACTCCGGGCTCTTGTGGTAGACCCCCCATACACGGTCTTCCACAAGGACAAGGTGCAGCTGAGACCACACCCTGCTTTTCTCCCCAAGGTGGTCTCAGCCTTCCACGTCAACCAAGAGATATTCCTCCCGGTTTTTTTCCCGAAACCTCACTCCTCAGGCAGGGAGCAGCAGCTCCACTCGCTTGATGTCCGTAGGGCTCTCGCGTTCTACGTGGAGAGGACCAAGCCCTTCCGCAAATCCCCCCAGCTTTTCGTGGCAGTAGCGGACCGCATGAAAGGGCTTCCTATCTCCTCCCAGAGGTTATCCTCTTGGGTAACGTCCTGCATCAGGACCTGCTATGACTTGGCCCACGTCCCTACGGGCCGTGTGACTGCGCATTCTACCAGGGCGCAGGCGTCGTCGCTGGCTTTCCTCGCCCGTGTGCCCATCCAGGAAATCTGTCGGGCAGCGACCTGGTCATCGGTCCACACCTTTGCTTCCCACTACGCCCTGGTCCAGCAGTCTAGAGAGGATGCGGCCTTCGGATCTGCAGTGCTCCATGCCGCGACTTCTCGCTCCGACCCCACCGCCTAGGTATGGCTTGGGATTCACCTAACTGGAATGGATGTGAGCAATCACTCGAAGAAGAAAAGACGGTTACTCACCTTTGTAACTGTTGTTCTTCGAGATGTGTTGCTCACATCCATTCCACACCCGCCCTCCTTCCCCACTGTCGGAGTCGCCGGCAAGAAGGAACTGAGGAGCGGGTGGGCCGGCAGGGATATATATTGGGCGCCATGGCGGCGCCACTCCAGGGGGCGACCTGCCGGCCCACTGGAGTTGCTAGGGTAAAAAGTTTCCGACGAACGTGCACGCGCGGCGCGCACACCTAACTGGAATGGATGTGAGCAACACATCTCGAAGAACAACAGTTACAAAGGTGAGTAACCGTCTTTTAATACAGTAGAAAGTGCTTAAGAAATTAAATGCTACTTTAAGAGCACTCTTGCTATATTTTGTTTACTAGGTGGAAAGCAAATTTGTAACAGTAATGTACAACAGGTTCCCTTTGACTGCAAGCAACATGGAAGCAATTCCCTCAAACTAAGTCTGCTCTTGTTGTTTGGGGAGTGCTTTGTCTTGGCTTGCCATACGTCTACATACATTTTCCTAATCCAAATGAGTTTACTGCATTCTCCCTAATCTTGAAGCAACCCGTGTAGCATATGCTTTGGAAATGTCCTGTTTAGTGCTTCAGTATTAGAATTTGGTTTTGCAATGTCTTTTAAAAAAAATTGAAAACAACAACCCAGTTGTCTTTAATACACTTTCCATATTCTAGTGTATATGCAATTGGAAATCAAATAAGCATTTCTTATGGTAAATTTGTGTGTCTTCCAGTATAGTTATGTTATGCCTCCAGCATAATTAAATTATTTAGAATAATAAACTCTGCTTTCCTTTTTGTTGTTTCACACTAGTTAAATTAATAGTAATATGTCATAACTTGATTAGCTTTGAGACAGAAACCATGTTTTATTGGTGTTCTGTAAAGCTGCATGCCAACTTCTGGTTATGTATCTTTCACAGTAACGTTGTGGGGCGCTTAAGAAAACAAATGTGATCTATTAAGAGAAACAACCTTTGAAATAGTTTAATTACTAGATAAAGATAGTGCACTGCCTCTCAGCAACACTTTTTATTAGGAGTGCATGGAATTTTAAGAGTTGTCCTTGATTGCACATCTGATTCCATCCTGCTGAAATACTTACATGGCAGATAAACTTGAGGAATACTTTTAACCCCTGATGCATGCATGTAATTCCCATTAACAACTACTTCCTCTGCAAAACTCACTGCCATTGCTTTCATGTGTACATAAGAATAATAGTTTGCACTGCATCCAAGAAACTCAAGTACGTACATATATTAATGAATTTCCCTTCACAACACGTGTGAGTAAGGTAGGGTAAATGTTACCCCTAGTTTACAGATGGAGAAACTGTGACAATTTGTCCAAGGTCCCAGAGGAGGTGAGTAGCAGAGCTGGGAATAGAATTCTGATCTCTTCACTCCTATGTCTGTGTTTTAATTAAAAAAAAAAACCAAAAAAAACCCCCACTCCTTCATTTCCCATCCCTGCCCCTCTGAATTGTCCCATAGAAAAGAATGCCACCAATGCAGTTCATCAGACCCCAATGGCAAGGTGGCAAAAGTCAACAGGAGTGAGTACTGAAGGAAGAACAACGTCCTTTAATATTTACAAAGCTAAATGTTTTACATCAGATTGGAAGTCAGATGACTGAAGTCTTGGCCTCCTGCATACAATTAGATCCTGATCCAAAGCTTAGTGAAATCACTGGAAAGGTTCCCGTTGACTTCAATGGGCCTATACTGGACTTAGGTAAAATCCTGGCCCTATGAAAATCAATGAAAGTTTTGCCATGGACTTTAGTGGGGCCAGGGTATCACCCCAGTATTAAATAAACATATAATGAAATATATTTTTCTTATCACCTCTCACAATTATTTGAAAATTAAGGGAACTTTCATTGCTTACAAGCAAGCAGCTGCAAGCATTTAGCATTTGGGAATTTGGGGACTTCTGATTCAGTTTTATTTCTACTCTCCGCCACTCGATCTTTCCAAGTTTTTGTAGCTGTTAGAGCAATTCTTCTCCTTGAGTAAACTCAAAAGACCCCAAGGCAGATATTTAACGCTCTTTATTATAATTAATTAAACTGCAATCAATGTGCTTGTATTTATGGTGTGGGTGATGCACTCTTCTTCCCTGAGGCTTACTTTGACTGCTGCAATAGACCTAACTTTCAGTGGTGTAGGCTAGTACTTTATTGTTGTTTTCCTGCTGCCTGTGCGTCTCCCCTTCCCCGTCCCCACCACCACCCTCACCACCACAAGCATCAAACATTTTGAGGTGGGGGCCGGGGAGTGGGAGCACTTGTGTACTGTGTCTTTTAGGGCAGGTCTACACTACCGCTTAAGTCGATCTAACTTGCGTCGCTCAGGGGCGTGAAAAAGCCCATCCCCAAAGTGACAAGTTTTGCGCTATATATGCTGGCACTTTGTCGGTGGGAGACGTTCTCCTGACGAGGTGGAGTAATTATGCTGAAGGGAGAGCGCTCTTCTGTCAGCATAGCACATCTTCACCAGACACGCTACAGCAGTGTAGCTGTGCCAGTTTAGCACTACAGCGTAGACTTGTCCTTAGATGTTAGTACTCTCCTCTGATGCTGTTTCTCCCATTTACCACAATGGGAACCACACGTGCATTGGGAGAGAGGTGAACTGTCTTCCTCGCACTTTCTTTTTCTAATCCTTCTTCCCATGCAATTAAATAGTGAAGCATATGATTACAATGCTAGACATGAATGTAATTTTACTACTGCAACAGGATTTAGAACGGTGGCCATCAGCTGACTTCCACAGGGAAGTTGCAAACATTTCATTACATGCCCATTGCAACACAGTGTATAGGTTCAAATTAAGTTCTGGGGAAAAGGCTCAGTTCACAATATTTTATTATTAAGAATAATAAGATTGGAAAATCATTTTGGTAGCTTTGTTTGGAGGAAAGGAAGGGTGCACAATTAAATGTTGCAGCCGGAAGGGGCAGAAATTCCAGGTGGGAAACAGAAGTTACAGCGCACAGGGAAGATTACAGAAATTGTTTTCCCCGCTAGAGAAAGTAGCATGCCAACATTTCTGTTGTGGAATTTAAAAACTTAAAAAAAAAAAAAAGTCAATTGAATGCTTATAAGACATCACACAAAAGTCTTTCTTAAAAACCTGGTAACTTTTTCTTGGATAATGTCAACTCATTATTAGCAGTGTCTTCTATAAGTTCCTGCACTTAATAGAGGGGATGCTTAGATGAATGTAAAGAGTGAAATAACAGTATAAAGCAGTTGGCAAGTTTTTGCTTTCACAAGTTAGCAGTAAGTTATTACCTAGCTTGTAAGCAACTCGGGGTAGGCTCTATCTTTTTTTCCCATTGTGTTTGTATAGCGCCTTGCACAGCTGGCTGCTCGGCTACGATCGGGGCCCACAGTACAAATCATCATAATAATTAAACAGTTTAAAACCTGTAGAGTACATCTTTTGTTTGTTTGTCCAGAATCTGTCTCTGGAAAACAGGTTGATAAAATAGGTGTTGAAAGGTATAGTAATGAAGAAAAACTATGGTTGATTATTCATATGAATTTTTTTGTCTTGTCACACATTTTTATCAGTTTTCATGATAAGCAGAAGTAATCTTGAAAATCTGCTTATTCTTGCAGTAGTTTTGATAATGCAGCATGTGCAATACATGGTTTTAGTTCTGAATTTAAGGCTGTATAGATTGCAGTAGGCATCAGAATCTTGATCAGTTGTGGTAGCATGCAGAATATCCAAACTTTCTTTGCAGTAGCTTTTGTGTGAAACATCTATAAATACAGCTCAGTGTGTTGGACCAACATTGAGTGGGTTGATAGCTGGGACATATTAAGTTATATTTTCTTTACCTATTTAGTGAGGCTTGTCACAGTTCTGCATCTGTATTCCTTCTTCATGGTCCAGCAAGAGCACCCATTCTCAGGGTTCCAGCTCCACAACCATCATCTCTTGGGCAGAGACACGCATCTCTCTCATTCCTGTCCTGGGTATTTCCAGGCTGCACAGATCCCTGCCTACACTGTGAATTCCCCAGCAAGGCAGATTGCCTCAGCAGGCCTGCACTGCCTTCCATCCTCAGAGGCTATAAGAAGCATAATTGCCCACAGTTAAGTTACCACCCAGCTCTTCCAGAGCAAGCACCTTTAAGGTGAAAGTATTACAGAGAAAGTATCTTGAAAACAATAAAAGAACCTACACCCATGCTAATATGCTTACCAGCGATCACCTCAGCTCCAGCAAGGGCTCTGGCAGGTAAACAGTCTTTCAGACCCCACTAAATGGTTCGCTGTGGTCATAAGTTCATAGCTGGTGTTAGCTCAAAACAAGCATCCCGTGAATCTGTAAGTCATTGCTGTGTGCAATTTGGGTCTTTTGATCTGGGAATAGGTAATTTGTAGACCACAGGTGTACTCCTCAGGGCAAAGCTTCAAAAGTCTGAGTTCTTGCATAACTGAAGGGAGCACATTTGCATGTATATTTTCCCCTAGAGATTTCCTGGAAACTCACTTAACTTTAAAAGTTCAAATTGTTTCAAATAGTCCTTTAAAGTCCTAACATTTCCCATGCTTTATACGAATCCTGTCTTCCCCCCAGAGACGTTGCATACAATCCCACAATACTACATCAGTGTTGCATTTATAATACAATGAAATACTCATTCTTAAACTTGATTCGGTAAGGTGTAACTTCATCCTATCATGTTTCTCCAGGATACTGCAGGAAATTGCCATATCTGTTCACAAGGCTGTCCAAATATGCTTGTGTTCCTTGATTCCTCTTGTATTATTCCATACGCAATTGATCAGGTACTCAATTCATTCCCACAGTGTTTCAAAGCAGAATCCTCCTTCAGAGACCCAGGAATGGGAATCACTTACATTAGCTCTCAAATGCTACATAAGAAGCCAGGTCTTTTTAGCATCAAAATTGGACTGCTGCTACTCTGGCTGTAAAAACCCTGCTAGTGGGGCTATTTAGTTTTAGAGGTAGCTGAAGTAAAACAGTAAGCAAAAGTAGTTTGATTATAGCAGAAGTTGGAAGTTTCTTGCCAAGCCAGGGCGTCTATCTCTTGAATCTCAGATTTCCCCAAAGTACATCAAATATTCTGCTGGTGTTCCCCTCTTCTGTTAAGATTCCAGTATTTTATCACAAGGTTCGGCAAACAGTTTCAAAAGGGGAAAAAACAGGCAAAAAGGCCATAACCCAATTGAACATATAGTCAGACCTTGTTATTTTGAATCAGTATGTACCTTCTTACAAGCGTATTTTCTATAATAACTTCTCTGGCATACAGAGCTAGACACAGTCTTATTTCAAATACATGAAACTCTGTGATACCATAAGGTGATGGTTGTAGATATTTTACTGGAGAATGCTTTAAAATACATAAGTGGCTTTGATCAAGTGATGTAAAAATGTTGCCTCCATCTATGATATAAATGCTCCCTTTGACTGTTTACTTGTGTGATAGTTTTGTTAGTCCCTTGCTTAATATTAGTACAATATAGAGACAGTGAGTTTCGGCAACAAACACCTTTCTATTTCTGTGGAGCCAATACAGCTGTAAGAGACCGAGCAGGTCTAGTCATCTTCATGCAGCACTGGTGGAACTCAGCTGCATTCCAGTTGTAGAATCTTTATTTATTGATGATGGTGGAAGAGGCAAAAAGAACCCAGCCTGACTTTTCACATCTCGGGCTGAGCTTGATTATTCTAAGGGCAATAGGCAGGGGGAGGCAGGCAGTGAGGAGGGTATGGGGGGAGGGAGTTGCTGCAGCTTCCCTCTTTTCTGTAGCAAACCTTTTCAAGCCTCTGCCAGGTAAAAGAGACCTGCCTTGGTTCTTGATGGGTGACTAGTGTCAGACTAGAATTGTATTAACTGATATTTCTCCTAAATAATTTGAGACAGCAGTATGGACAGCTGGAGCTAGAACAGTTCTAATGTCAATAAAAGGAGGCAGCATGGGCTGGGAGTGGTTGGGGTACGGCCATCAAGTCAGAGACCTGGATTCTATTCCTGCCTTTGCCACTGGTATGCTGAATGTAACTACATCTTGCCTTGCCTTAGCCTGCCTACCTGTAACATGGGGATAATGATGTTTACACTCTTTTGTAAAGCACTTTGACATCTATGGATGGAAGTACCTAATCAAAAGATTAATACTAGACAGAGTTTTAAAATTTAATAATATAATATGTATGGAGATATACCTATCTTATAGAACTGGAAGGGACCTTGAAAGCTCATTGAGTCTAGTCCCCTGCCTTTAGTAGCAGGACCAAGTACTGTGTCCCTGACAGAGTGGGTTTTTTTTAAATTTATTTTGCCCCAGATCCCTAAACGGCCCCCTCAAGGATTGAACTCACAACCCTGGGTTTAGCAAGCCAGTGCTCAAACCACTGAGCTATCTCTCCCTTAAAAAAACCACCAGCTCATTTGTAAAGAGGAAATGACCTTGAAGACAACAGTCATTGTACGGAAGTTGGAGGAGGAAGCTAAAAGTATAAAAAGCAGTTTAATGAGGCAGTCAGTAAATTCAGGGTGTTGAGAATAAGGTATAAATTGGCAATCTTGTCCATAGAATATTAATAGGATGTGTCCTTTTATATGGGACTGTGTCCTTTTATATGGGAAGTTTGACAATGTATTAAGCAGCTTTACAGAGTTAAAAAGTGAAATACTATAGGTACATTGGCCTTTTTTGGGTTTACAGAGGTACAGAAGAATGGTCATACTGGGTCAGACCAATGGTCCATATAGCCCAGTATCCTGTCTTCCAACAGTGGCCAATACTAGGTGTCCCAGAGGGAATGAACAGAATGAACAGAACAGGTAATCATCAAGTGATCCATCCCCTGTCGCCCATTCCCAGCTTCTGGCAAACAGAGGCTAGGGACACTTCAGGGCATGGTTTTGGTAAATTTTAATCTACAGTATAGTTATCCTCTGTTTATAAGAACTAGGGTAAATGTGCACCACATTTTGTTTCTGTTTAGGGCTCCTTTTCTTTCTAATCATGCTCAATACAGATGTGATGGTAGGAAGATAGGAACAGCCTGCAACAACTATTTAAACAAATCATTTCAACTAAGCTGTGATTACCCCGTGTGATTCTATACAAGATGATTGGGAAAAGTTAAAAATATGGGCTTTTGCCTTCCTTTAGCTTCTTTATGCTGTGTAAAGAAGGCCTGATACTTTGGGGAGGGAGGGTAGGGGGCGGTTGTGTTTTAATTTTTCTGCACTAGAAATTCAGATGCTATCTAGATTCATAGATTCCAAGGCCAGAAGGGACCATACTGATTATCTAGTGTGATCTCCTGTATAACACAGGCCATAGAACTTCCCCAAAATAATTCCTAGAGTAGATCTTTTAGAAAACATCCAATCTTGATTTAAAAAATGTCAGTGATGGAAAGTCCACCACAGCCCTTGGTAAATTGTTCTGATGGTTAATTACCCGCTCTGTCAAAAATTTATACCTTTATGTTCAGTCTGAATTTGTTTAGCTTCAACTTCCAGTCTAGGCTGGAAGACTCTTTGATGACTGGAGAGCCTCGTGTAAATGATGAGATCACACGTGCTAAAGGAGTGAAAGTAGCACTGTTAAGTGAGAGAGGGAGATAATCTTCGTCAGACTGTTAAAATAACTGTTTGACCTCAGTGACTAATATTTCTGAATAAATGAAACATTTGTTGAAGATTCCACATTCGTGTCCCTTCCTTCAGGGAGATAAGAGCTTAGTGCCTCCTACAGGTCTTCCAACAAAACCACAGAAGATCAGACTTCACATTCCTAGCATTTCTATGATGGAAAAACAAGCAGAATTTGTTTCTTAATTAAACCAAACCAACCAACTTTTCCTTTCAGGCCCTAAAGTAGCACAAGCCCCTCAACTCCGTCCCTCACCCCTTTTGGTATCCTTTGTAGGTTAACTTTAAAACACTGGAGTGAAGCAGTAAAAAAAGATTGGTTTTGCATAAATAGAAGGCATCACTTTTTAAAGAAGGAAATAGGTAAGGCCATGTATACCGTAGAACAATGTTGTGGCACAGCTAGTGCTGCGATCTCAAGCATAACTACCAGACCACTGTATAAAGCTGTTCTTCCTAGAAGACAAGGAGTAGATTATAATTAGTGCCTTTTTATAGGGCTAGTGTCAACTCCCAGTGAAGTATTTTAATGGACGCTCAGTAAGAATCTAGGTGATGTAAAACATCAGTCAGTACAAAACTGCATGGGCAAACTAATCTATGGGTTTGATCTTTTCTCTGTTTCATTTTTCATACTATGGCAATGCAGCTACTGGTGAAAATATTTATAAGGCTATGGATTCCAGTCACATTAACATTTTTTTATAGGACAGTAAAACATCCTCTGTTTCACTCAATTGTATGCTTATAATTTTCTGTTGTCTATCTGTTCTCCCCTCTGGTTTGACTTGTCTGACATTTCTGTTTTTCTTTAGGATACTGTGACCTGGACATGGCAAGGCTATTCATTGTAAGTTTTCTAACCCTATTAAAAACAATATATAGGAACTTCTCCCATTAATAAATATACTGCCAATGACCAAACCAGCCCTGTTAAGTCCATAGGAACACATTTCTTGGTTTGGTCTTCTGATGGAATGTATTTGGGGGTCAGACTGACATTATGTGACATGCTCCAGTGTTTAATCTCTTAGTAGATAGAGCACTAAACTGGTATTCAAGACACCTGACCCTGACACTGGTTTGCTGGATGGCCTTGGGCAAATAACGTCATGTCTGTGCCTCAGTCTCCCCATCTATTAAAAAGGGAATAATGATACTAACTTCCTTTGTAAAGAGCTTTGAGATCCACTGATAAAAAGCACTATATAAGAGCTAGGTATTATTATGGCAGCAAATTTTGTACTTGTTCTATTTTTCTGTCCTATAAGGAGCTGTCATTTCCCAGTTATATCACCCTGAGGATCCCCTTGCTTATATTGGTATCAATCCGGAGTAACTCCAGTGAAGTCAAGAGTTTTAAGCTGGTGTGCAAAGGGTGAAAGTGGAAGAAAACCGAGCCCTATTGTATGTGGAGCTGCAGGTGCATTGCATTCGTAACATTCCCAAATAGTTCTTTCCAGTTATTCTAGCATTAAATTTTATAAAAGCAAAGCTTCTGCCCCTGCAGTAAAGTGTCCAAGGAATATTCTAAGGCTTGACTGCTTGCGGACTTTTTCCTTGTAGCTAGATCAGGATGGTTCCCACAGATAGTAAAAAAGTTCAGTTCTGAATTTTCTGGTTGCTAGAAAAACCAGAATAACAACTGTTATAGAAGAGGCAAATATTGCAGTTAAATAACTGTGCATATTGTCAAAAGTTGATTTGGTTAGTCGTCTCCTGACTTTTGCTTTTTTCACATGTTACAATGAAGCAGATATGGCAGTGAAATTCTTAACATTTTTGTTTCCTTTTTCTTTTGGACTGTCACTACTGAAAAATCACATCTTTTCCTCTTCCTGGCTCCTGATTTAGGGCTGAGCCCTATTTTTCTTGCCTTAAGAAAGAAGTTGCATTTGAAAATTGACACCTTGGATATCACAGTCATGGGCACACTAGAAATATTAAGATGAATAAATTTGACCTATACTTTTAATCAGAGAAATAGGTGAGAAGATTGGGATATTTGTAAACAGGCAGTCTGCAAAGGGACTTCAGGAACTTAATCCTTAAAGTCTTATTCTCAATTCAGTTTGACTAATGTAGACATAAATCGTGTGCTTTTCCTTTGTTCCAGAGCATTTGTTCTACACAAAATTATACGAGACCCTTGTAATTAGACCATATCCATCAAGCCATTTCTTAAGCCAATTATTTCATGTGTCCTAGGAAGGGATGATGCTAGAAAAGAATTTTCTAAATACATTTAAAAGAAAATGCTAGAAACAAATGGGTGCTAATGGGATCTGCCAGAATTGCATATCTGGGCACACAATTACACAATACACATGGAAGATCTCAGAACTTATTTAACAATAAGTTAACAATAACAATGAATTATGCATAAATGTTAGTAAAAATATATTAGAGAGAGGGAGTTTTAAAAGGAACATGATTATAAATGAATAGGATATTAAGTATCAGGGAGTAGCCCGTGTTAGTCTGTATCCACAAAAACAACGAGGAGTACAGTGGCACGTTAAAGACTAACAGATTTCTTTGGGCATAAGTTTTCGTGGGTAAAAAAACCCACTTCTTCAGATGCATGGAGTGAAAATTACAGATGCAGGCATTATATACTGACACATGAAGAGAAGGGAGTTACCTCCTCATCAGTTATTGGGAATGGACCACATCCACCCTGACTGAATTGGCCTTGTTAACACTGGTTTTCAACTTGTAGGGTAACTCCCTTCTCTTCATGTGTCAGTATATTTATGCCTGTGTCTGTAATTTTCACTCCATGCATCTGAAGAAGTGGGTTTTTTACCCACGAAAGCTTATGCCCAAAGAAATCTGTTAGTCTTTAAGGTGCCACCGAACTCCTCACTGTTTTAATAGGATATTACACTTCCTTGTGTAAAAGGACAATGTGAAATGGCATAGGTGGGTGTAAGCACAGAGGTAAAACTGAAAACCTAGATTTAATACCTGAATAACTGAAACTATAATCAAACCTTAATGTGGATAAATGTAAAGTAATGCACATTGGAAAAAATAACCCCAACTATACATACAATATGATGGGGGGCTAATTTAGCTACAACGAGTCAGGAAAAAGATCTTGGCGTCATTGTGGATAGTTCTCTGAAGATGTCCACGCAGTGTGCAGAGGCAGTCAAAAAAGCAAACAGGATGTTAGAATCATTAAAAAGGGGATAGAGAATAAGACTGAGAATATATTATTGCTCTTATATAAATCCATGGTACGCCCACATCTTGAATACTGTGTACAGATGTGGTCTCCTCACTTCAAAAAAGATATACTAGCACTAGAAAAGGTTCAGAAAAGGGGAACTAAAATGATTAGGGGTTTGGAGAGGGTCCCGTACGAGGAAAGATTAAAGAGGCTAGGCCTCTTCAGCTTGGAAAAGAGGAGACTAAGGGGGGATATGATAGAGGTATATAAAATCATGAGTGATGTGGAGAAAGTGGATAATGAAAAGTTATTTACTTATTCCCATAATACAAGAACTAGGGGTCACCAAATGAAATTAATAGGTAGCAGGTTTAAAACAAAAGGAAGTTCTTCACACAGCGCACAGTCAACTTGTGGAACTCCTTACCTGAGGAGGTTGTGAAGGCTGGGACTATAACAATGTTTAAAAGGGAACTGGATAAATTCATGGTGGCTAAGTCCATAAATGGCTATTAGCCAGGATGGGTAAGGAATGGTGTCCCTAGCCTCTGTTCATCAGAGGATGGAGATGGATGGCAGAAGAGAGATCACTTGATCATTGCCTGTTAGCTTCACTCCCTCTGGGGCACCTGGCATTGGCCACTGTCAGTAGATAGATACTGGGCTAGATGGACCTTTGGTCTGACCCGGTACGGCCATTCTTATGTTCTTATGTTTTAAAGCTGCACCCTTTACTCAAATATGACATCAGTTTTTAAACTAGAAAGGAAATGTCTTTAGACTGATAATAGCATAAAAAAACCCTCCCTCCATGCGGGCCAATTAGTAAACCAGACAGTATGGGAGAATGTCTAGCTATATGTAAGCTAGACTCTTTCTTCTGCTTCCCCTACTGGGTTCCTCTATTAGTTGCTCTCACTTCTCTTGCTGGCACAAACTCTTATGATTACCAGGATGTGACCTAAGAACTTAAGATGTGCCAGAGTAGATATGAGCACTGGTGAATCAAGCTTGGGGGATACGTAGCTGAAGGGCTGAAGCAGACTTTGAGAGGCAAGGATGAATGGAAGAAGACTGGGGAAAAGCAGGGGTGGGGGTGAACGGGGAAGAGTAGCAGGAAATGAGAGCGGAGGTGAAGGGGTGATTTAGACTCTGTAGGCCCTTGAATGAAATTTCATAGTATCCTGAATAATGTCTCCCTTGTTTTACAATCTGGAAATAGTGCAGGAAGGTCTAATAGAAGAGCTAATCGATTGCATCTTGCAGTGCTGGCATGCATTTGGTAGAACACTTCTCGGCCCATCCCTGAAACCTGTCTGCCCCCATTCTGTTTTCACCCACTCCTTTGTGTCACTCTTTTAACCTGTGAGGCAGGTGCCTAAAACTGTTTTATAATTTTAAGTCAACTTAAAATTCATAAGAGAAGTCCAGCTGGCCCTCCCACTCTACCACCTCTTCTCTATCCCCAGCCTTCTCAGAAAACTCTTCCCAAACAGAATAAAGTTGTCTGTAAGATTTGCCTTTATTTAAGGCTACAAGTAAATGCCTCTCTCTCTCAGCTTGAAAGTGCTAACAGTCAAATGTGGAAGTGGTTAACCGTACCTCATTTCCCAACTTCCCCCATGTTAAAACTTCATACTGCCTTTTAAAGCATCCAAGACCCAAAGTGCACTGGTGGTTTCTTGTTATAATAATAGTTAGCATTTAGATGGTACTGGGAATGTGCAAAATCCACATACCTGTAAAAGCTTAACCAATCTTCCCTTTGCTCCTGGGAGGGAGGTCAATAGGTATTAGCCTCACTTTTCATATGAGAGAACAAACACACAGAGATTAAGTTCATACAGGTTGTAAGAGCCAGAGGCAAAGCTAAAACTCAGGATTTCCTGTTTGCCAAACCACTAAACTTCACCTCTTTTATAAATTCATAGATTACGTGCAGGAGGAACTGTTAGCGCATCTAATCTAACTTCCTGCATGACACAGACCAGTTACTCCTGCAATGAGCCAAACAGCTTGGGTTTGAGTATCTTCCAGAAAGGCATCCAGTCATCATTCACCGTGTCCCCCAATGCATCTTCAGCCTTGTTTAAAAAATAACAATTGCTAGCAAGATGTGAACTCTCTTGACTTTGTATAAAGCACGATGAATGTGTGTGTGATAATTACATATATAGTGCTGTAAATGCATATGGCACTAGAAAGTGTAACACGTTCTTTGCTCTAAAGAGCTTGCAGCATAAATACCGCTAAAATGCCTTTAACTTTCATAGGAGCAGGAACCAGCCCTATGAAGACAACCTAAGGCAGCATCTCAAGAAGGTTCAGATCAGGGCGTATAGAGATTATTGCCAGAAATAACAGAGGCTGAAAAAATGTTGACAAATGGTATTTGAAAGTCAGCTGAAAGTAGATTGTTACTTAAAAAACAAAATCTTTTTCCTCCTCCCTAGCAAAGAACTTTGTGTGATGACTTTTTGCCAGCTGTTAACGAGGGTAGAAGTTGAGGTAAGAATTGGAGAAACTTGGATTTTTTTGATGAACATACTGTACCTGTGTCTTTTATCAATATCTAACAGAAAACAAATGTCTTTTGTCAATAAGTGCAGTTCGTGTCTTAATAGATAAGTTCACCTTACAGGGAAGCATGGTGGATACAGCTTTTAATCTGCTGCCCGTGTTGGCATGTCTTTTAACTTGACAAGAGCCCATATGTGGAAGTGGTCGAAAGGGTATTTGTTATAAAATCACTATTAAATACCATAGTTCACAAATGTTTGGACTCACTGTTCTTGTAAAGCCTGAACAGGTTGAATTACAAAGTAACTTCTCTGTTTATGTTCAAAATTTAAGACTTAGCTATGGGTCTCCTAGTAATTGATGTCTGTTAGTGAGTTTCCTTGTTGGTATTAATATGCATGAATTGCTGTGTAATGCAAAAGCAAATACAGCATACCTGTTGTATCTTTGTATGCAAATACTGTGGGCCTGATTCTCCTCTCAATCACTGCGGTTTTACACAAGAGTAACTCATTTGAGTAAATGTCTTTAACTATTTCTCTACATGTCTAGTAATGCTCTGATCTGTATTTTTTTTTAAAAAGGACTCTTGCTGTTTCAGAATTTAATGCTAGTACACTTGTAATAAAACAAATCTGCCCTCAGATTCTAAAACTATAAAAATTAGACATGAAGTATTTCACCAATATGCATCTCCTCTCAGCAAAGAGAAATAAATTGAATTAATAAATGGTGATGTCCAATTTATTTTAATTCATGAGCTTCTATATATTTCTGTACAGAGATGCACAGCAATGTACCATTTGTATTTTAAGAACATATCATGAACATATCCCAATGAATTGTATAGATTGGACGTGAAACAGTTAAGCTGAGAATCTGATAGGCAGACTTATTGCAAAATATATACATGGTAAATAGCATAGGAGGGAGGGAGCAGGCCAAAAATAGGTCAGGGAGGTATTTTTGTTACTTGAGTGAGTTTAAAAGGATTTTATCTTGCAGGGCTGGAATTTCCCTCTGCAATGCTCAGGAATTTCTGACTAGAAGAGAGTACTTATTCATCATCAGCGGGAAAGTAGTTGTGCTAGCCCGTCATAGGATGGGAAAAATGAAATCAAATCCTTCTCCAGAGTGTGTGTGGTTATGGGCAAGTCATATGCAATGAGTCTCAAACATCATCACCATTGCCTTTGGAGGAGGTAGAGGTGTAGTCTCAGCTAGTGAAGAGTTAGCTTGCTCTTTCATACCAGGACCTGAGACACAAACGGGCAGGCTTAGGTAGATTAATCATGTCTATCGTTCACATTTTTGGATTGTTCAAATGTGTTTTGACTTCATCCTACCCAAGTGCCTGCAGCCAGGGATTATGCATAAAGTGGATAACTGTGACTGCAGAGGATGTCAGTGCTTTGCTTCGCTTCGTTAGCCCAAGAGAGTTAACCACTGTTTCACTCAGGACACGTGAAGGAGGAGGAGCTAACTTAATAATGGGCAGGATGGGGTGTTGGACTCAGAACAAAGTGAGTGCGTAGTGATCCTCAGGGATCAGCTCTAGGACCTTTAGTGCCAGAAACGCAGACCTCTGCCACTTGAACACCTGCCGTTTGAGAGCACTTTTTTAGTTGGGAGTAAGTGGTTGGTTGTTATAGCCACTTGAAAAGACATGCTCACAGGCAGTAAGCCAGTGCATTACTGCACACAGGCATCGGGAAGGAGACGGCTTGCCAAACTGCAAAAGAAAACTGTGACTGGTAGGGCTGTGTTTATACAGAAAGTACATACAGTATATTACAACTGAGTAACAGATACAGAAACTGTTATATGGCAGATTACTAAATTAATATACAGGGTTGTGTGCAAACATCAGACTGAATTAAACAGGAGTTATGCATCTCTTTCCCACCACATTGCTTTGAAAATGAACTTCTGCCTGTTTGTTTTATACAGAAATCAACTATATTTACACAAGCCAAGCCCATTTTCATTGTGCTCCTTTGTCGACATGTTACAAAGAATCACAGATGCTAACGCTGAATTTATTGACATCTTTAACAGTAAACAGTTTTTTTTTTAATAACAAGAAAAGACATTTTCACTCTGATGCAAATTCATTCTCTTTATTTGATGTCTCAGAATAAAGACTGACTTTTATTGTGGTAGTAGAATTATGCACATTTATTATGATGTGCTAATAATTCAAAATGTACTTTTGTAAACTAAGTTACAAAGTCCTGACCTTTTGGTGATGCCCCAGTGATTGAGAAAGTTGAATCTAATTGAAAATGCTTCTTTTCTAGTAAATTACTTGAATGTAATAACCCTTCCTATAATTTCATCATAAATCTACTCAATATTTTGGGGACACAAGCTATTTCAGGCATATCTGCACACCACCTGTTTTCCCTAAGACACAGATTGTGCATTTGGATCTTTGAATTAGTTGTAAGTCTTTAAACAGTCAGCTTCAAATTGGTTAAATACATATATATAATTTAATGGATGTATGCCCCCAAAGTGGATAAAGACTCAACTGTTTCAAATAGCAGCATACAATTGACTTCAGGTTTTTTGCTATTAATGCCTATTCTGGGGTCCAGAAACCATCTTTTGGAAACTTATCACCCAAATATGTCTAATAACTTACGTCTCAGTCTCATTATTTTACTACCTATTTCTGAGTGCAGTGGATCAGAAGACAAAACTTGACCCTAAGAAAGAATACAATTTTGATCTAACTCTTGTTGAGCTCGTTTTTACAGAAAAAGAGCAGAAGAATGGATAGTTATATAATGATGTTCCAACAAATTTAACTTTTTATTTTATCATTATTGACAAATATGAACTCTTCATACAAATATTTAAAAAAAAGATCTTTGCAAGATTCATTTGTGTTTGGTCAGCCTCTTATCTTATCTGTGTATCCGCCCTTTTCCAACAACAAGATATAGAATACCAGTCCTCAAAATTCTACAATTTTGCTGCAACAATATCTTTTCAACAGATTTGCATTAGTATAGACTGAATTTAAGTTGTAATATAGTACTAGGTACCTAGGTATTCAGGGCATAGAGTTTCAAAAGTTTGTGTACAGTCCATGAGGCCTAAATACTGGAGCTCAACCCTAATTTTATGAAGAATGGTGTATTTAGGCTATTTGTCCCTTTAGTTTTGGATTTCATATTAAAGCAGCTACAACAGATCTGACCAAACCAATATGTAGCAGCCATGGAACAAATATACAAATAATCGGCTGTGTAGTGTTTTTGTTTGGGTAAATTTAAAAAAAAAACAAAACCAAAACCTGAGCTGTTTCTAAAGCTATGGAGACCTCTAGTGGCTGATTACTTAATTGCTTGACTGATGTTTTTTTCCCCCTTATGATGCAAAACCCTATCAGTAGTAGATTAATGGCTGGGCAGATTTACTGAATAAATTATATTTTTCAGTTTCTACCTGTCCATGTTCCTACAGAGGAAGAGAAAAAGGATCCTACTCTTTTTGCCAACAGAGTCCGTAGTACCATGGCAATGTATGTATCCAGATAAAAAAAATTCTCAAGCACTTACCAAGAACTGTTCTTATATATCCTGGGCACTGGTTCAAATATATTTTGAACTGCTTTAGGGATCTGAAATATTTCAGGGACTGATTGACAAAGCCATGATTCACCTAAGTCCTAGGATTCATATTTGAATCTCTAAATTAATTGTATAAGGTGTAAAAGCTTCTGTAACTAGACAGTTTCTAATTGGCTAACTATTACTGACTTGTAATAAGTTAATTGTTCTGCGCTCCACTATAATGCATTTAATTGGTGTAAAGCTGGAGTAATCATTTGCATGACAAGACATAAGTGCACCACATTGTTTTCTCTGCTGTGGTTAATGGGCCTAATTCTGCTCTGTTCCAACAGTGTAAATCTCAAACAATTGGCTTGACTCCAGTGTAATGACTATGGATTTGTACTGGCATAACTATGAATAGAACTATGAACAGCAGCTATACTAACCACTTAAGTGGTGCAAGGATAAATTCTCATCTAGGCTGTTTACATATCACCTTTGAGACCAGCACCGAGGAAGGTTGAGGGGAGTGGGGGGAGGAGGAGGAGGAAAATCAGATTCAAAAATCTTTGTTAAGATGTTTGTCTTTCTACTACATTTCAGGGCTTTGAATGTGCCAGTTACAGACCATACTTTTGAAGACTGCAGACTTATGATTTCAGCAGGACAGCTGACCTTGCCCATGGAAGCAGGACTGGTGGAGTTTACCAAAATCAGCAAGAAACTGAAGTGAGAGAGGTTTTGCTATTCCAAGTTTTTTAATGACTTTAGAGCTGCACAAGACATTGTCGTGTTCTCCAGAAACAGTAACATTGGTCTGAAGTAAATAGGATGGAATTCAATAGGGACAAATGCAAAGTACTCCACTCAGGAAGGACCAATCAGTTGCACACATACAAATTGAGAAATGACTGCCTAGGAAGGAGTACTGCGGAAAGGGATCTGGGGGTCATGGTGGACCCAAGCTAAATAAGCTAATATAAGCTAAAATGTAACACTGTTGCCAAAAAAGCAAACATCATTCTGGGATGTATAAGCAGGAGTGTTGTAAGCAAGACACAAGAAGCAATTCTTCTGCTCTACTCCGCTCTGATCCAGCCTCAGCTGGAGTATTGTGTCCAGTTCTGGGCACCACGTTTCAGGAAGGATGTGGACAAATTGAAGAAAGTCCAGAGAATTGCAACAAAAATGATTAAAGGTCTAGAAAACATGACCTATGAGGGAAGATTGAAAAAATTGGGTTTGTTTAGTTTGGAGAGGAGAAGACTGAGAGGGGACATGATAACAGTTTTCAAGTACATAAAAGGTTGTTACAAGGAGGAAGGAGAAAAATTGTTCTTAACCTCTGAGGATAGAACAAGAAACAATGGACTTAAATTGCAGCAAAGGAAGTTAAATTTGGATATTAGGAAAAGCTTCCTAACTGTCAGGGTGGTTAAGCACTGGAATAAATTGCCCAGGGAGGTTGTGGAATCTCCATCATTGGAAAGTTTTAAGAGCAGGTTAGACAAACACATGTCAGGAATGGTCTAGATAATAGTCCTGCCATGAGTGCAGAGGACTGGACTAGATGACCTCTCTAGGTCCCTTCCCGTCCTATGATTCTATGAACAAGGACAAATTGCCTGGTTGATTATTTGATCTTGCGTAATGTATTTTAGGATTTGAAAAGTAATATAGTCTCTCTAGAAATTAGAGATGGAAAAGGCCCACAGGGATTAAATTATGGCTTGGACTATGCGCCTGTGTGAGGAAGTAAGAATCTGCCTATTGTAGTTCTATAGCCCTCGGCTACAGTAGTATCTGAGCACCTCACAATCTTTAATGTATTTATCGTCACAGCAGCCCTGTGAGATAGGGAAGTACTATTATCCCCATTTCACAGGTGGAATGCTGAGGCACAGAGAGCCCAAGTGACTGCCCCAGAATCACACAGGAAATTTGTTCCAGCGCAGGAAATTGAACCTGCATCTCCTAAGTGCTGCCTTCAACCCAAATCACAGGACCACGCTTCCTCTGTGTTGGGGATAGGGCGCTGTCACTTCTCCTGACAATGAGATGCGTTCTGGGGTACATCAGTATCATTACTCAGCCAGCGGCTTAGTTGCAGAGGTATAAGGTGCCCTCTCCCATGTGGGAGCTAATGCTGTGACAGTGCAATGTTGTCTTTAGTTCTGTTGCCGGATGTTGCCTATGCTTCTGAAAACTCTCATCTTCTGTGCAGTGAGTGTTGAGATACCTAAGCACAGAATTAGCTTTAGTAAAAAAATAATAATAATAATAATAATAATAATTTCCAGGGGGTTTTAAATGCTGATTCAGTATGAAATATCGCACATTGAAAGAACAACTTTTTCAGTGCACTACATACTCCACACTATCCAGTTTTCTGTTCTGGAAACTGCAATCACTCTCTTGCTTCTAAAACTCCATCTCTCTTGAGCCCTGCTGCACAGAAGTTAATTACGTCTTCCTCTGATTTTTATAGTCTAAAATGGGATCCTATCCGAGATCAACTGGATACATTTGCTGCTATTGCAAATACCTCCAAAGGGGGAAGAATTGGAATGGAGGAGTTTGCCGAGTACTTGAAGCTGCCTGTCTCAGATGTTCTCAAAGAGCTGTTCCTACTCTTCGATAGGGTAAGGATTTATGGCACTGACTGAAATAAGGTCTCTTATTAACATTCTCTTAGGAATCATTTTCCCTAAAGATATTTGCAAGCATAAGTCCAGCTCATAAAAGGAGTAAATTGCCAACCAAAATCCTATTGACACGATTGTAAGGCTGCGGGTAACTGAGGGAGCCCAGTACGTGTGCACATTCATGCTTGTGAAAACATGCTGTACTTTGAAAGGTTGCCGTTTATGCACTGTGTGCTATGTACAGTCAGCATGGTATGCTGCAAGCAGGACTGGCTTTCAGCCGATTCATCCAATTCCCATGAATCGGGCCCTGCACCTAAGAGGGCCCCACAGCATCCGAAAGACGGGCCTCGCAAGGTAAGGCCCTGGAAGACAACTGCCGAGGAAGGACTCTCTGCCAAAGTGCCGCCGGAAACAGCGGCAACCGATTGAGCTACCGCCGAATTGTTGCCGCTGTCTTTGGCGGCAGCTCAGTTGCTGCTGCTGTCTTCAACAGCATTTCAGCGGTGGATCTTTCAAATCGGGCCCTGCACGTCCTAAAGCTGGCCCTGGCTGCAAGCACTCAAGGATCTTTTGTTCACGTTTTATTTTCGGAGTTTCACAAACTCTGCATGTTTTTCCTGGTCCTGCTTTTAGTAAGCTTCCCTATAAAGGAATTGTGCCATATAGCACTGACAAAACTTGTAATGAGATTCTCCAGGTCTGAACAAATTCATCAGGATAAAATGAAGGGTCCAATTTCTTCTTCTTCTTTTTAAAACGCTGACTGTATTGAAAGTGCCTGAACTACAGGCATATGTGAACATTTCATCACCACAGACCATATTTAATCCCAGCTGTTCAGTATGACCATAGTGTGTCTCTCTCTCTCTCTCTCTCTAGGAAACTATTGGCTAAGGCCCTACTTTTCCCCAAGCTGGGACCTTCTCGTATGCTGAGTATACTGTAGTCATTTGAGGATCACTCTCCATGCTTACAGTGTGGTGCCGATTACCAGATTGCAGTATGGCTCCATGTAACAGGGTCCTATAGAGTAGTTGAGATTTTTATTTTCACTGAAAATTCTATCCACTTGTCCCAAACGAAATCAACGACGCTTAAAATCCCAGCTCTTTGTCTCAGGATAGCAAGCTTACTGCTGATGGTTATGTAAGTCTGGCTCGAGCGACTCATCAACACCTTGTTCTTCCTGCCTGCTTTTTTTTTTTTAACTTAATTTCAAAATACTCAACTTGCATGCAAGAACACAGCTCTTTGGGGAAGGAATGGAAATGAGTTATGGGAACTCTCAGCTCCAGGTCACTGACTTGAGCCTCACCCAAATTTGTAGCCACCAAAAGGCCATCAAAATCCCAGATAGTAAAATGAATGGACAGGGGTCTGTGATATAGAAACCCCCATCAGACCTGATTCTTGTTCAGTCTTAGCAGACAGGCCACAGACAAAAAGTGAAACTAAACTATCCTGACCATTAGGCTGTGGCCATCACAGTAAGTGGAAGGTTGAGACCCGTTGGCATGGCTAGTTAGGCAATCTTGTATTGCTGCTAGCCACGCTACACCTATTTGGACAAACAAGTTACTTTAATTTCTGAACTCCAACAAAGTAAAGACATTGGAGACAAGAATGCAGGGACAGATACACCCATGATAAACTGAGCATATCTCCTTGGGAAGTTAAGTTAGAAGTTATCTAAACTTGGCTGTGGTCCTTTCTAACATTACGTTGCTCAAAGGATCACCAAGGACATTTTGAAAATTTTGCTGTATGGTTTTCAACCCCTCAGTTTTACCTTACAAGGGTTTCACATCAGAGAATACAAATCTGATCTGTAAAATAAAAAGCAAGTGTTCGGAGAGAGAAATACTTGTCAAAAGCAGAGGGTGGCTGCAGGGAGCTAATGGAATTCAGGCAACGAAAGGCTGCATCAGACATGCCTGGGCATGGGGAATACTAATACTTCAGACAGATAATCTGTATTTTGCTCACACCCAGCTCAGGCTCCATTACTGCTCTCAGAGGCTGCAGGATTTTCAGCTCTCATCTGGTTAATTCTCTGTAAAACATTCACCATGTTCCTTGCTCAAGCCTTGCTTGGTGGAGGGAGCAGCAGCGGAGGGGGCCTTGCAAGAGGTCTGGGAGGTCTTTTAGCAGGAGGTGGACAAGGAGGAGGGAATCTTGGAGGACTTGTTGGAGGACTCGTCAACATTATCAGTGAGGTAGCAGCTCAGTACAACCCAGAGCCACCCCCAACTCCTCGCAGCCACTTCATGAACGTGGAAGCCGGCGAGAGTGAGGAGATCAGTCAGTTCCGCCGACTGTTTGTCCAGCTGGCTGGAGATGACCTGGAAGTATGCGCCACCGAGTTGATGGACATTCTAAACAAGGTGATGGCCAGACATAAAAACCTGAAGACAGAGGGCTTCAGCCTAGACACATGCCGGAGCATGGTGTCAGTCATGGACAGTGACACAACCGGCAAGCTGGGCTTTGAGGAGTTTAAGTACCTGTGGAACAACATCAAGAAGTGGCAGTGTGTGTACAAAGAACACTACTCCGACCAGTCAGGAACTCTTGGGAGTGCTCAGCTGCCAGACGCATTCAAGGCTGCAGGGTTCCAGCTGAACGAACAGCTGTACCAGATGATCATTCGCAGATACTCCGATGAAAACGGGAGCATGGATTTCAATAACTTCATCAGCTGTTTGGTGCGACTGGATGGCATGTTCCGTGCCTTCAAATCCCTGGACCAAGATGGAGACGGCCTGGTGAACATGAACATTCAAGAGTGGCTGCAGCTGACCATGTACTCCTGAGGGAACACACTGGAATGGAATACACTCCAACTGTATGCTCTTGTTTATGCTGGTGTTAACTAACTGGAGCCTTTCTCCTTCTTCAAGAGCAACTGTTTGTCAAGTCAAGCAAGCTTTGTTGCTATGAAAGAGCACACACAATGCTTAAAAAACCCTTAGTTTATTGTGAAATGTTTGGTTTTTTTCTACTTCATACGTTTTACAGTTGTTTGGATTGCTGAGGGGCTACCAAATGGAGCATTTCTTGAGCTGTGCAAGACTCTGGGTCTGCGCACACATGCATATGAGTACCTATAATAGAAAACTAGATTTGGGTTCAAAAAGGAGAGAATGGTGATGGGAAGAGTAGTTGTTAAGGCTTTCGTCTCATATAGTGTGTTGGCGGCTAGTGGACGTATACCTATAATACAGAATACATTTCTGATTTTTTCTTAAGACTGGGGTTGTTTTTGATGACTGTTTTGATTTTTATGTGTTTATCTATCAGTGCTTATTTTGCTGGAGGCAGATGCTGTGCTTGCCTGTAGGGAAATTGCTAGTAAATAGAGGTGTATTGATTTCTAATTTGTAAGGAATTATTTGTAATGGGGAAAATAAATTGGAGTATTAATTATTATAATAATCAGTGGATTTTGAGAGACAAACTACATCTCTCCTCTTTCCTACTTCTGCTGTCTCATTGTTTTCAGCTGAAATATTTCCTGGGGACCTGGTGCTTGGTATATACTCTTTTTATTCCTGCAGCCTTCTAACAAATATTTTTACTGTAAAGTACAATAATGTGAGTAGTGCTAAAATACAGAATTGCCTATCAAGAGGGCCGTTGAACTGCTGTGGTCACCTATTAGACAGACAGATGGACAAATTTAGCCTCGGCTTATCTCCATTGAAGTGGAGTTTCCTCAGGGGTGAATTTGACCCACAATCTCTAACTACAATAGTTCCATTCATGTCAGGGCAGAGATGCTTGCAGTGGCATTAAAAGGCAAGAAGCAGCAGGAACTGGAGAAGGTGTGTGCCTGCAGTTCAGAATGTCCTTGGCTGCTTTAAAGCAAAATTATTTTACATGGGCCTAGTTGATATTAACACACGTATGTTTGAGAGAGAGAGCGTGAGCGTGCTGAATGGAATTTGAAAAGATGAGTCAAGCAGTCATCTCTAGTTACAAATATCCAGCCGCCTATGCCCTTCCTACACCACCTTGATAAGAAAGTGTCATCAGCAGCTAACTAACTAAACAGTAGGGCGATAGCATTTGATTATTAACAGGATGATGTATTTTGAAATCATTATGGCTTCCATTTCCATTTCTACTTTCACCAAGTCTGTGTGCACATTGTCGTTGAAATCTGATCAGCTTTCCACAATGTATGAACTGTTGTTTAAATCACTTATGGTGCACGATACCAGACTGAATGACAGAAACTTAGTAAAAATAAAAGAATAGTCAAATTGTGACGAAATAGGCTAACTTCTGAACCACATCCACATCGTCCACAAATTAATAAATCACAGAAGCATTTTGGCTAGGTTGGTGGTAATCCCAGTAGAAGATTGAGTGAAGGAGAGAGAATGACCCTTTGTGATTGTTTCTATATTAATGTTTGCTTTAGAATCTCTGTCTTTCAGGCTAGTGAGATCTCACCTGTGGGTACAGGTAATTGTTTGGCAGGGAAGGATTAAAATAACAACCTCCTGCATGATGTTCCCTATTATGAAAATGAGACATGTAAAAGCACATCCCTACTGCTGTGTCCAATAGGAATTCCTCTCTCCCTGTTGCAGACCTAGAAGTGATTGTGATGATGATTTTCTTTGACATACAGGAACAGTTCTCCTAGGAAATATGGTTTCTAAATCAAACTAGAAACTATATGAAAACTATCCCTGTTATGACACCTTTTATAGGCACAATGCAAGTTGGGCCCCTTGGGCAATGACACCTCAGGCTTTTTCCACATCATTCCTGCGCATCCATTTGGCCTTGGAAGGGGTTTTGCTAGTTGGAAAAAAGGTAATTCAGTGTCCATGCCCGATCTTTCTCCCTATGGAGCTCTGAAGAGACTGTTTATTGTGGGTGGGGGGGAGGGGTGTTTTTCTTACAATATGCAAGCTTTACTGTTACTGAGACCACCATAAATGTACTTCACTGAGCACATGCTTTTGACTCATAAACAGAAAATACGTCTTAAATCTATAGTACCCCGTACTGAAAACAGCAGTGCAATGCTGAAGTCTGGTTTAAAATCAGAATACACAGTAAAATTGTTATGTTTAACTTTTACTTTTCTTTAGCAACATACAAATATTTAAATGAGCTACATGTATTTGCTATGCCAAATACCCAATTAATAGTAAGTATAGCTGAGGAGCAGCATTCAGGCATTCAGCACACTGCAAGATCCCAAAGTCACACTAGCCAGCCACTGCTTCATTCGTGCTTTCCAGGCCCGTATACCCCATGCTCTGTCATAGCCACCCTGAACTCTGCTGGGCATACAGCAGGTAGATAGCCCATGGAAGCCTGGTAAGTGCCATTATTATCCTAGTGTATGACTTGGGCTATATAATAACCAGAGGCAGTGGTTTCTGCATCACCACATGGTGTATGTCGGTGGTGAGAGAATCGAGAGGGGACATTTCACCAGACAGTTGCAATGAGTTAATGTGACAGAAAGACCTAAATTCAAAAAGTAGCTGTGCATGGAATGCTCCACCCCTTATCTTTTGCTATTTGGGGAACAGGGCCGGCTTTAGGAAGTGCATGGCCCAATTCGAACATTTTCGGTGGGGCCCTGGCAGGGATGACTTAAAAAAAAAAAAAGTGGAAAAAAAAAGGCTCTCATATCTTTCATGTATTATTTACTTTCCATAACTATATAAATAATAAAAGTATAAATTATGTACATTGCATCATATATGCTGTTGATTGGTTATTAATGACTGCTGTTTCACGTGTGGGTCCCAGCTGCTCCCTGCCCACCTCATTGAAGCAAGTGTGCAGGGTTACTGTCCCGGAACTGCAGGGCAGCAGTGGACATGGGGCTGGCTGGAGGCAGGGCAAGGCGTGCGGGGCTGGTTGGAGATAGGGGGTGTGTGGGGCGGGCTGGCTTCAGGCAGGGCCGCGGGGGGGATGCAGCAGGGGTTGGCAGGGCTGGAGACAGAGGCAGAGACTGGCTGGCTTCAGGCAGGGGGGTGCTGCAGGGGTTGGCTGGAGACAGGGCAGGGTGTGCTGGGCTGGTGCAAGCAGCAGTGTGTGTGGGACTGGCTGGCTTTGGGCAGGGCTACAGGTGTGTGGCAGGGGTTGACTGGAGACACAGCAAGGGGTTTGACAGGGACTGGCTGTGGGCACGGAGTGCAGAGCTGGCTGCAGGCAGGGGGAGCGGGGCTGGTGTGGGCAAGGCAGAGGGTGCAGCAGAGGCAGCTGGAGCCCCAGCCCTTTAAATAGCCCCCAAGCTCCCTGCTATCCCAGGGCTTTAGGGGCTATTTTAAGGGCCCGGGGCTCCCCAGCTTCTACCCTGCCCTGGACCTTTTAAATAGCCGCGGGAGCCCTGGGGAATGCATGGTGGTGGCGGGGCTCTGGCGGCTATTTAAAGGAGCAGGGTGGCAGAGGCAGGCAGCTGGAGCCCTGACCCTTTAAATAGCCCCCGGAGCCCCTCACTACCCCAGGGCTCTGGAGGCTATTTAAAGGCCCGGAGCTCCAGCCAGGAGAGCAGTGCCTCGGGGCTTGCCGAGCTCCGGCCGGGACCGCGGGGCTTGCCGCGCTCCAGCCAGGGCTGCGGGGTTTGCCGCGCTCCCGCCTGCGCTTCACTCAAGGGAGTGGGACCACGGAAGATGAGCAGATTGCAGCCAGGGACCCGGGGTAAGTTTAAAAAAAAAATGTCTAAGGCTCTGGGCCCAATTCCTGGGAATTGGGCGAATCGGCCTAAAGCCGGCCCTGTTGGGGAATTGGGCTTTTGGTTCACAAGTCACCTCTCTGAATAGCTTTGGTTACAGAGTTTAAATCTTGCATATCGTGCTGCAACGCACAATCTCCTGTGAAAACAGAGAGGATGTTAGGCCAAATTTACCTGCAGTGACATTGCTTCTTACTGTCAGTATTTCTCTAGATGCATTTTTAATTCAGTGTCCATCCTTTCCCTCCTATCCTTTCTCATGTCAGGAGCCATGCAAACATCTCCGTTTCTGCTCCTGCCCCTCCCACCTCTCCTTTCATCGAGTGTCAAACCATCTGGCAAGTAGCCAGCATCCTAGGCGTTAGTATGATGAAGTCACAGTATGAACCTGAAATGCAGTTATCACATCCAGATATCCAAAATGCTGGAATGAAAGTACTTCTGATTGCACTATATTTAATTCTTGGTTTTGACATCTAGATGGAAATAATTTGACCATACTAACTTTGTCATGCTCCGTTTATTAATAACGAAAGCATTAGTCCCCATTATGAACCAACTGCTTTCCAAATTCTGTGTGTTTGTTTTAAACCAAGGCCATATTCACTTAACATAGCTTACTTCCCCCCCCCTCAACTCTTGCAGTCATATTTTTATGCACCACTGGGACAATCTTAAACCATTTAAAAATCATATTAAGTCATACCCAAGCTAAAACCTGTACGTCATGCCACACCACATGTACGAAGGAATTGTAAATTCCTGAAAACAGTTCTAGTGGAATCAGCAAAAAACCTTCAACTAATTATATACAATACAAGCATTTGCTGGACCTCTGATGATAAATTAACAATCCGGGCATTCAGATTGTAAAACTACACAATAAAAAGTCAATGATACATTGTATATCTAACATTTGGATGTCACAAGATCCATAGTGTTAAAATGTCTGGCATCAGAAACCATTAGACAAAAAAAAAATTGTACCGAGGTACCAGCTAACTGTTAATCACAGAGGTTAAAGTGTAGAGATTGACTAGAAAATTGCCAACAAGTATCAAATTATACCATGCTACTTGTCTAACAAGATGCTAGTAATTTTATTAGCAGTGAAGAATTTTATAAGGAAACTTGTTGGCAAACCCCCAAGTCTCTAAACAGTAGGTGATATTCAACATTCTAAATGCTTCCACAAAGATTCTTTACCCTATCAATAGAAAACAAAACATGGGTGTCTGTAAACTGGCAGTGTATTGGCTTTAGAGGGTGAGTAAATTTGGATCTAGGTAGCAATTGCTTGAAAACTTGCCAAGTATATTGGTCATTTGTTTGTTTGTTTAAGAGTAAAAATACTTTCTCACCCACCTATCTGAATCCAGGACCATCCAAAGTACAGAAGCACTCATTCAGTAATGGAAATCCACAGTATGCAGATCCCAAGGATCTCAAGGCACTCTACAGTTTAGTCTTGGCACTGTTCCATTATACAACTGGGGGAACTGAGGAACGGAGATGCTAAGTGTGTTGTGTTCAAGAGGACAGCACAAGCTGGTAGCAGAGCCAGAAAGCTGTGCAGATCTCCCGTCTGCTCTGTGTGTTTACCCACAAGACTATTGTTCCTTCATTTGTCTGTAAAATGTTTCATATTGATCAACTTGGGAGGATTTTGACACTACTATTTTGCCTCCTGGAAGAATACTTTAATTCAGAAATGTAGCCCTCCTTTTTTTGCCCCCCCCCCCCAAATCATGAATTCTACACCATCAGCATTCAGTTTTTACAAATTTATTTGCTGTTCAGAATTTTTTGACGAATGTCTCATGGGAATATTTCAGCCTAGAGATCACCAGCCACCTTAACCTCAAGGTAGATGCTCTGTGTCTGGTCACCTAACTTTCAAACGTTATTTTTTTTTACCCATGACAGAATATCTCCTATGTCCACAAAGAACTTTTACGATCATCACATAAATACAGTCAACTCAAATACCTGCTGAAATACATGTGCATATTTGCCACTTCCCCTCACTGCAAATGGACTCGCCAATAATTTCACCTCAACCTGATAGCCAGTCGCATCAAAGGAACTGCAGTTTAGGTCTGAATGAATTTATTGTAGTATTTTTCTACTTAATACAATCTGGTTTTCCTACTTCCAATACAGGCCATTATGATTAAAGTGCAGTATCTTGTAGTTTGACTCATGAAGTGTCTCAGGTATTTTTACAGCATTCTGAACATAGTACTTGCTCCACAGAAAGCCCATGGTAACTTCTTGACTGCATATGCTGTATCATATCTCTGTGTTCTATACCTTGTAGCCAAAAGTACTTTTTGGGGTGATCAAAAGCTAATAACCAAAACTCCCTTCTTATGCAGGTAAAGATTTTAATCCTTTTGTGAAATGGTGCTTACAAAACTGCAACCAGACGTCAATTGTTCATCTGTAGAAATGCTTTCTCTGGTCATTTTTAAATGGTACAAACGTACTGATTTTTTTTTCCCCAGAATTTTTTTAAAAAATGGTAAATTAAGCATTAGTACAGATTGCATGGCTTGATTATATTTCTCATATGATGAGCCTTTCAAGTGATCCAAGCTATTAACTCTAACTTTTGCCTTCTGTCCTTGTGGTTACAGAATGGAGATGGCACCATAGACTTCCGAGAATACGTGATTGGTTTGTCTGTTCTTTGTAACCCTGCCAACACAGAAGAGACTATTCAGATGGCATTTAAGGTAAGTTCAGTTTAGTACAGCACTAAACCTGACAAACCTGGGCTGACTGTAATTCTGTTCTCTTTCAAATCATCATATAAATTTATAGATTCAATCTGTCATGTGAATGTGAGTAATACTCTTAAACCAATTGACATTTGTAATGAAGAAAATGCAGATGTCAGCTTCATAGATAAGTTCTTCAAAAGCCATGTGAAGGCACTAAGGAATATGTAACTTTGCAAGATAACTCCAAAAATGATTCAGCAATAATTACACACTTTTGTGGGGGTGTTTTGCGAGTGATATGTAGATCAGAATAGTCTGGTGGGGTTGAAGTGTTCAGTCTAGCTCAGGGGTAGGCAACCTATGACACAGGTGCTGAACACAGCACACAAGCTGATTTTCAGTGGCACTCACACTGCCTGGGTCCTGGCCACCGGTCCGGGGAGCTCTGCATTTTAATTTAATTTTAAATGAAGCTTCTTAAACATTTTAAAAACCTTATTTATTTTACATACAACAATAGTTTAGTTATATATTATAGACTTATAGAAAGAGACCTTCTAAAAACATTAAAATGTATTACCGGCACATGAAACCTTAAATTAGAGTGAATAAATGAAGACTCGGCACATCACTTCTGAAAGGTTGCCGGCCCCTGGTCTAGTTGTTCTTTTTAAAAAAATCATCAGTGGACATGTCAAGGCTAGTAAAATAAAAAATTAGTTACCAGCTTGTTTTGAATCATGGACACTTAAGACTCTGAGTTCCCTCCACTGCTCTGCTTTTGTGTATTCCTTGTGCAGTGTCTTGAGATGTGAGGGAAAGTTACTCTGAATAGGACTCTCATAAGAGAGACCAGTGCTTACTCAAGAAGTCGCCTATATTTTTATGTGAAATTATTGTGTCCTATTGCAGCTCTATATAGCAATAGTTCCGGCAATCCAGCCTGTTCAACCACTGCTCAAAAGGTAGCTCTGCTTTCTCAGAGATGTTTTGTGTCTGAAGATCCTCAGAAAGACTGGCCTCCAAACCATAGCAACCGCCAATGGTATATTAACTGTTGCATTTACACCTCTACCCCAATATAACGCTGTCCTAGGGAGCCAAAAAAATCTTACCGCGTTATACGTGAAACCGCGTTCTATGGAACTTGCTTTGATCCGCCGGAGTACGCAGCCCCGCCCCTCTGGAGCACTGCTTTACCGCGTTCTATCCAAATTCATGTTATTTTGGGTTGCGTTATATTGGGGTAGAGGTGTACTTTGAAGCCGATTAATTTGGACATCATTACTCTCCTCAATGGGAAGCGTTCTACTCTGAAATGGAGCTATGACTTTTCTTCCATTATCTGCTATCAAACATGGTTTCACTTGCAGTGGGTTCTGCTCGATTGCAGGGGTTCACCCCGGGGAGCTCTTTACAGGATGGAAGCTATCGTTCCCTTTATTTCTGACACTAGTGAGCGGTTAGTGCAGCTGCTCACTGCCACTGCCATGCTAGAAAGGATGGCATGAAATATGTAGTGGGCGACAAATCATGCATGTTATTACAATATGGATTTTCATCCTAGCCAAAAAGGAGCAAGTTCAGTCATGTCATAAAAGGTTAACTTGCAGAAAAAAAAGACACAAGCCTGGTGGTATTCTTTTTAGTACTTATACATGGGACACTTTTTTTTAAATAAATATAATGGTTTATAACAAACTATGGGCCGTGTTTTTGAAAAAGCTAATTTAGTGGTATTTTTCCATGACTAGTTTCTGAGCATATTCTCCAGTACAGCATATTTACATCCAATTATTGTATTTGTCCATCATGCATCCTTTGATCTCAGTGTTTTCTTTCTTTTGAAAAGTTCCTTGAAAAATGTCCCATCTCATTCTCTGGAAAAACATTTTTTTTTTAAATTTGTAATAAAAATTAGCTGTTGGGACTCGAGTCTTCAAATCACAGTGACAACTGCTGAGACATCTTGAATGGCAGAGACCATTATTGGGTGCTTTCAAAGGTTAATTTGAATTGAAATTGCTGTGCTACCACATAGGCAAACTAATACCAGGGGTGTTCACATTACAGTTTTGTAATCTTTCTACTTCAGCTCTTTGACGTTGATGATGACGGCAGCATAACAGAAGAAGAGTTTGCTTGTATTCTCCGGTCATCTCTTGGCGTACCTGACCTTGATGTTTCTCAACTCTTTAAGGAAATAGACACAGATAATTCTGGGAAGATCGCCTATAGTAAGTATATTTCATAGAACTAATACACTTATACTAAGAAAGAGCTTTCATATTACTACTCTAAGATCTCAGTCTCCGATTATTACAGATTCAGAACTCTTTTCCCCACAAAAAAAGGTCTAACAGGTGCCTAGACCACTCATATGTTGTTAATGTTGAGAAAAATATGTGGTTGGGAAACATGGACCAAGATGATGTATTAATTTCTCCTTAATTGTATGCCTACACTTGGAGCTGGGGATGTTATTTAGTTGGGGATTGGTCCTGCTTTGAGCAGGGGGTTGGACTAGATGATCTCCTGAGCTCCCCTTCAACCCTGATATTCTATGATTCCCATTCGAAGAGACATACTTGCACTACCGTGCCAGAGACCCTAGGCACATTTTCAGGGCTGCTAGCCAGTCCCACCACTCTCGCTGCCATGGCTACATTCTATTTTTAGCGCATGAGCTCAATGGGAGCAAGTGCAAGTATTTCTCCTCATGCTGAGAATCACTCCCCCCAGCTCTAAGTGTAGGTGTAACGTAAGAGATCTTATAACGTCATTTCAGTTGGTTTTTATATGCCATCTCCATCACCATGTATGCCTTACAAGAGATTCCCACAAGCAGCCAATGGATTAACTTCTTCCATACTTCCCCTGACACAATCGCCACAATTGGTAGATCTTCTGTCTTCCCAGCTGCCCCACCCCCTTTCTTCTTCCTTCATTGCTGGTAGTATTATGGCAGAGAGAAAGCTGTGCTGAAGCTGTGAGCTTCGCACATCCCATTTAAGGCAATGAGACTTGTGGTCATTCTAAGATCCTGTATTAGGCAATTCCAAAGTCTGGGATTTATTTGTGAAATCTGTGTCTCCCACACTAGTGAATTCCACCACTGGGACCGACAGTCACTTCTTAAGCTTCTTAGCAGCTATGAGCCATTATTTGTAATGAAATAATCCACAATAGCCTCACTTTTTGCAAGAGTTTTGACAAGTGTAAAATTTTAACTTTTCAGGTCACCATTCAATTGGCATTTCAGTTTCTGGATGTTTTAATAGGACTAAATATAGAACAGCTACAATAGAAATAGTAATTCCCAAACTGCCCACACTGGAGTCTGTTGCCCCTTCCTCTGAAGCTTCTTGTCCTGGTCACTGTCAA
Organism: Gopherus flavomarginatus; assembly: GCF_025201925.1. Classification (NCBI taxonomy): domain Eukaryota; kingdom Metazoa; phylum Chordata; order Testudines; family Testudinidae; genus Gopherus; species Gopherus flavomarginatus. The sequence continues at coordinate 32,599,544 of NC_066630.1, forward strand.
TGAAGGGATACTGGTCTCAGTCACTATAATTTTCTTTGCTGTAATACTATTGTTGTGCAGTAGAGTATTTTGCATCATTGTTGCTCAACACACTGTCTTTACTGTCTTTAATTCCAGATGAGTTTAAGGACTTTGCATTCAAGCATCCAGAATATGCCAAGTTATTTACTACGTACCTAGAGCTACAGAGGTGCCAGCTACAGACATTAGATGAAGAAGATTATCAGACACCAGAAGACACATACTCACAGAGTAAGACATCAGTTTCAGAAAAGACTCCAATCACAAGAAATAAAGTCGGTCCTGAAAGCAATGAAGAAGACATCTCAAGTACTTCAGACAAAAAGGATGACTAAGTATAAACAGCCTGATAATTCTGCATTTACACTGTGCACATTTCACTGAGGTTATTTTATATCAAAATGTGCTTGTTAATATTGATAACAGTTAAGATTTTAAGAATTTTTTTGACTTTTTTTGTATTTCTCTGTGTCTCAAAATTGTGGGGGAGGAGGGATAAATAATTTATTTCATTCTGCCACTCGGCGTTGTAAGTAAAAATGTCCCCTCTTAGGCAGATTGCCCAATACACTCTGAATCTAAGTTAAATGAATACCATAGCCTCAAATTTTTTTTGGTGTCAGTCTCACAGGACTGTGAATATTGTTTACTCTCTTCCAAGCAAGGTGTTTACAAGGTAGCGGACATTGTAAAGGTAGCCAACCAAAGCAAAGTATGTTCCCAGTAGGGACTGAGGAGAAGATTTGCTGCTTTCCCTCACTATGGGACATTTAAATATAAGATTTTGTTTTCTTTAGTCTCTGGGCACCCTTCAACATTTCTGAAATTTCAAAAGTATAGAAAATTTAGAATTCATAGGAGAACAAGTGTTAGGAAGTTGGTATTTTAGTTAGTGCGTGGCTGTCTTGAGGCTTTCCTTAATCTGTTGTCAACTACAGTCAAAATTTCTCGACAAAGCCATGTTGATTCACTGATAATAGCAACATCTTTTGGACAAAGGCCCACTAAAGATGGAATGGGTTGTATTTGTTAACAATAAACATGAATTGGAGTTCAAAGATAGCAGATTATTTGAATAGGAAAACTCAGAAAACAGGGCCTTAGTGGTTAGAACACTAAATGGAAAAAAAGGCATATAAACACACACAGTTTTTACTAATTTAATACCATATGAAAATTTCGATCTAACAGTCATCAAGTGATCATGACCTTGTTCTGGATAATGTCAAGCCATAGTTCTAATAGAATCTACTGTAAAATAGGCTTTCAGAAACCATATCTGCACTTAATACACCCCGAGAGCGTGATCCAAAGGCCAGTTGAGGTCAGTGGAAAGATTCCTGTTGACTGCAATAGTTTTTGCCTTAGTCCCCTACTGTGCAATTTCGGACCAGAGTTTTGAAATGTTGGTCCATCATCTTTTCACTCATTAACCTGTAAGGGATTTATATTCTTAGCTTTCAACATTCCTAGGAGTTACTCGCATAGATTACCCTATTCATCAAAGGGAGAAGTGGCAGGTTAGTTTCAATTAGAGAATACCTGCTGAAAGATGGGCAAGAGGCTCAGGAATATTACCTCAAAAGCCTGGAATGTATTGTGTAGCATCAGCAGGAGACCTGGTTCTGCTATTTGAGGTCCAGTTGCAATGGTGGCTTCTGACCTTTGATCAATTATTTTACTGTCTCAAGGTATATTTACATGTTCTAGCTTTCATGTGTGATCTTCTGTAATATTGTGGCTCTCTCAGTTCCCGATGCTTTAATAAATAAATTTTTTTTTTAAGAACATGTGTGAGTATTGGAGGAAGGACATACTGGCTACATGGGCTGCTGGGGTTTTCCATGCAATGTCTTTGTATGGCATAAGGTACAATGTAAGTTGAAGTTGCCATTCTTAGCCCTGAGAACGATGGTGCTGCCATTTACTGCAAGGCTAGAGAAGTATCATATGGTTGCCGCTTTCCTGGAGATACAATGGCTGTGAACTCTCCCTGCTGACTCCTCTAGTAAAAGGGAACATTGGCACAAAGGAACCGCACACAAAGGAAAAAAGAATTTTGCAGTTATCCCTTTTGTGGAGCCTCTGAGATGCTTGTCTGTCCGCAGCCTGAAAATGAGGACACGTCATAGGCAAGCAAAAGGAATCAGTGATTCGAACCATAATTCATAAATAGAAATTATGTCTGAGTTTAAGTTGAACTCTAGGAATGTGCGCTCTGACCCCACAACAGCAAATACCAGAAGAAGGATCTAACCACCATGAGTTCTGAGACACCTTCGTACATGTAGTCAGTTGATCCCTCACTTTCAGAAGCTATGTATGAAGGTGTACAGACAGATCCCAGCCTGTGGTAGATTTTTGGCTTGCCTCTTCAGCCAATTTATGGGATTTTTTGTTTTTGTTTGTTTTTTTGCTGCCTCTTGCTAAGCAAACAGATTTCCCCACAAAGTTAGGAACTACAGTACCAGTATTCAAAAATGAGTTACTGATGTGTGTGTGATTATCAGCTGGGGCCACCCTTTGCCTCAGCCTGGCGTGGCTATACAGTGCCCCAGTCGCTGAGGGCTTGTCTAAATGGACAATCACTGGGTGTGAACCTACCCTGTACTAGCATGCTGCACTCTAGGTGTCCGTGTGGACCCTGCTGATTACTCTAAAAGTTCCCTAGTGCACTTTGAAGTATTGCTTTTTTAAACATCAGTACATCAGTGTGCTATAGGAAACTTTTAACATGCATCAGCAGGCCCCACATGTACACTTACTGCTCAGGAGGCTAGTGGAGGGTAGCTTCACCCCCTCACTTGCAATGCAGGAAGTGTTCATTTAAACAAGCCCTTAGAGGCAAAATGAATATGAATTTCTTAGCAAAGAGGATTTTGCCTTACACACACATCAAAGGGGACTGTAAGTGTAGTTCATGGTTTGTGTCAGGATAGGATGAGGATGCTTTTGTTCCAGGTAACTAAAGTAAGAGAGGGGGCGTTAGTGGATAGACAAAACAGTTTTTTCTCCAGAACCTTTATGTGGCAAGAGTTGTTTATGCACACTCCTTGAATTTAGGAACATAAGAATGGCCCTACTGGGTCAGACCAAAGGTCCATCTAGCCCAGTATCCTGTCTACTGACAGTGGCCAATGCAAGTGCCCCAGAGGGAGTGAACCTAACAGGTAATGATCAAGTGATCTCTCTCCTGCCATCCATCTCCATCCTCTGACAAACAGGCTAGGGATACCATTCCTTACCTATCCTGGCTAATAGCCGTTAATGGACTTAACCTCCATGAATTTATCCAGTTCTCTTTTAAACGCTGTTATAGTCCCAGCCTTCACAACCTCCTCAAGCAAGGAGTTCCACAAGTTGACTGTGTGCTTTGTGAAGAAGAACTTCCTTTTATTTGGTGGCCCCTAGTTCTTGTATTATGGGAATAAGTAAATAACTTTTCCTTATCTACTCTCTCCACATCACTCATGATTTTATATACCTCTATCATATCCCCCCTTAGTCTCCTCTTTAATCTCTCCTCATATGGGACCCTCTCCAAACCCCTAATCATTTTAGTTGCCCTTCTCTGAACCTTTTCTAGTGCCAGTATATCTTTTTTGAGATGAGACCATATCTGTACGCAGTATTCAAGATGTGGGCGTACCATGGATTTATATAAGGGCAATAATATATTATACGTCTTATTTTCTATCCCCTTTTTAATGATTTCTAACATCCTGTTTGCTTTTCTGATCCCCTCTACACACTGCGTGGGCATCTTCAAAGAACTATCCAGGATGACTCCAAGATCTTTTTCCTGATTCGTTGTAGCTAAATTAGCCCCCATCATATTGTATGTATAGTTGGGGTTATTTTTTCAATGTGCATTACTTTATATTTATCCACATTAAATTTCATTTGCCATTTTGTTGCCCAATCACTTAGTTTTGTGAGCTCTTTTTGAAGTTCTTCACAGTCTGCTTTGGTCTTAACTATCTTGAGCAGTTTAGTATCATCTGCAAACTTTGCCACCTCACATTTTACCCCTTTCTCCAGATCATTTATGAATAAGTTGAATAGGATTGGTCCTAGGACTGACCCATGGGGAACACCACTAGTTACCCCTCTCCATTCTGAGAATTTATCATTTATTTCCACCCTTTGTTCCCTGTCTTTTAGCCAGTTCTCAATCCATGAAAGGACCTTCCCTTTTATCCCATGACAACTTAATTTACGTAAGAGCCTTCGGTGAGGGACCTTGTCAAAGGCTTTCTGGAAATCTAAGTACACTGTGTCCACTGGATCCCCATTGTCCACATGTTTGTTGACCCCTTCAAAGAACTCTAACAGATTAGTAAAACACGATTTCCCTTAACAGAAATCATGTTGACTTTTGCCCAACAATTTATGTTCTTCTATGTGTCTGACAATTTTATTCTTTACTATGGTCCAACTAATTTGCCTGGTACTGACATTAGACTTACTGGTCTGTAATTACCAGGATCACCTCTAGACCCCTTTTTAAACATTGGCGTTACATTAGCTATCTTCCAGTCATTGGGTACAGAAGCTGATTTAAAGGGCAGGTTACAAACCATATTTAATAGTTCTGCAACTTCACATTTGAGTTCTTTCAGAACTCTTGGGTGAATGCCATCTGGTCCCAGTGACTTGTTAATGTTGAGTTTATCAATTAATTCCAAAACCTCCTCTAGGGACACTTCAATCTATGACAGTTCCTCAGATTTGTCACCTACAAAAGCCGGCTCAGGTTTGGGAATCTCCCTAACATCCTCAGCCGTGAAGACTGAAGCAAAGAATCCATTTAGTTTCTCCGCAATGACTTTATCATCTTTAAGCGCTCCTTTTGTATCTCGATCATCCAGGGGCCTCACTGGTTGTTTAGCAGGCTTCCTGCTTCTGATGTACTTAAAGAACATTTTGTTGTTATCTTTTGAGTTTTTGGCTAGCTGTTCCTCAAACTCCTCTTTGGCTTTTCTTTTTCTAGTGGGTTGCAATAAGTGAAACACCACACTGTAGAGCACTGTAACAATTGGGTTACACAATGGGAAGCTACCACAGCTCAAAAGGTATAGCCCTATACATTAAACAGAAAAGGCCCACAAATGGTTGCAGAATGTAGCCGGGGTTCCACCATCCACTGGAGAGAATTAATTGAGCACAAGAGACACTAACTCAATATATGCACAGCTGGTTGCTGTGCAAGAAGCAAATAAATTAATTTCTAGGCATCCTCAGGGCTTCTGGGAGCTTTCAAAAGACAAACTAAAAGCAGTTTGGAGTAACCAGGCACTATATCTAACTAAGTGGCAGAGGGACGCTGAAAGTTATAAAAAGCCATGCTAAAATAAAAGAAACAGTCCTCAATCTAGCATTGAAGGACAATACATTTATATTTCAGTGCAGAGTAAGTAAGAATTCAACAGCAGTGGACCCCTGGTACATAAGACACTCATCTTGTGGTAAAATGGACATTATTTTGAACTCTATTCACTTCTTATGGGGAGTGATTCATCCAGTTGTCAGGCATCCACTGTGCTCCGTTAGCCAAGCAACATGATGATGTCAAGCCAGCTTAGATGGAAACAGAGAGAAAAGAATGCCAGCATGCCTTAACCAGGCTGCTTCACAGAGATATTCAACAGCAATAGTGATTACGCTGACCAGCACAGGAGTCCATACACAAGGGCTTCCAGCCTGATGAGAAATTACACACCTCTGATGGAACCCCACCCTGAAAGAACTGAACAGGATCAGTGAGGTCAGTAACACATTGATGGCTAGCAGACAAAGCAACTGTTAGATCTAATACTTTCTCTATAGCCATCTGCCTAGCATGAACCACAGATGCCAAACCAAGTCCTGATTCACTATTGCCTTCTGGCTTCAGCTATTTCTGAGATTGTGCTTTGTTTTGTTTTCACTGTGGAGTTTTTGCACTTGCAGCAACTAACCCTTCTCCTCCAGCACACATTCAAACCCTCCCCTCCAAAGCCCCACACTAGTTTAGCTTTTGACTGTAAAAATGAAAATTCATACCAGATTCAAAATTAAAATCCTAGGGCTTGGTAGGAATTGGCATTCATAACTGTGCAGGCAAGCATACAAGATGAAGTCACATGTAATCAGAGGATGTATCTGGTTTTAATGACATTTAATTAATTAATTTTAAATCCCAGGAGTAAGCAAACCCTTTCCAGTGAAATAACATTTATTAGATTGATTAACAATGAGATGAAGTTTGTCAGTAGCTTTTAAGATAGCAGAGACACGATTACTATACATAGAGAGGCGGAAGGTAAACATCTTACAGGCTTGGTGGCTATGTTCATAGCTTGGTTGAAATTTGGCCAGGTCATTAGTACAGGACAGATTCTGACATTTTTGTAAAGCCAAAATGCTAACAAAAAAATTAATCTGATACAAATACAGTATGCAGATAAAGTTCAAGATGTGGTACGTTCAGCGCCACAATGCAGAGAGCGTAGAAGGCTCATTTAGGGCCCTGATTCAGCAAAGCACTTAAGCATGTATTTGATCCCATTGCCATCAGCCATGTGGTTTGTTGACCATGACAATAATGCAGAGCATGAAAAAAATTGCACTGGCAGATGATTATTGATAGTGCTAATCATAAAGTATCACAAACAGAATCAATACAAATGAGTGAATAGCACAGGTATTTTGATTTATCATGCATCTGACGAAGTGGGTATTCACCCACGAAAGCTCATGCTTCAAAAACGTCTGTTAGTCTATACAGTGCCACAGGATTCTTTGCTGCTTTTACAGATCCAGACTAACAGGACTACCCCTCTGATACTTGATTTATAATGTCATCCATTTAGCTTTAAATCTTTCAAAATCACTGCAACCTGCCTGATAAGACTTAAGTATAAAAAAACCCCATGTATCACCTAAAAAATTACTTCATATGGGTATTAGGGATGTTTTTCCCCAAAGGTTCAAGGTAGATTAAACCCCCAAATACCTAGTATCTTACTTTTTCAGACTATTACTTTCAGCTCATAAAGTCTATATTCAAATAACTTGACAATCCCAACTAATTGTTCCATTAAGGGTGAAATGTTCAGATAGCCAAATAATCTAATATTCATTTGATTATCTGTATAATGTTTATCTCTGCCCCCTATTTGAAATGTAAAATCAGGTTAAAATGAAGGGTTTATCTTTTAAAGGTTTTAGGGCTTTTTTATTGAGCTATTTTGTTCTAAGCTGAACAAACATGTAGATCATCATGTCAACCTATTGTGTAACCAGAGCTTGAGTATGTTATCCTATTAAGGCAGCTCTGTTCATTCCAGTCCTGGAATTTTATATACAAGCACTGGGCATTTTAGTATTTACACAAGTTTTGAGCCATCATTAGCCTTGATCATCATCAGACCCAATCCTGCTACCCTTACAGTACAAGGCAGGCTATTTCTCAGCTTCAGAAGAAAAGACTATGTGGCAATTTTACTATTGTTATTTCAGAGGCATCCTGAACGCTAATGTTCATATAACACATTCCTATAATTACCATATTATCCATTTCTAGGTTGGTGATATTTGTCCTTAAGGATGCAAAAATTACAGAACTAAAATGAAAATGAAATTATTTAAATCCCAAATCTGCTGTTAACTGTTCTCTTAAAGGCCCCGATTCAGGAAAACTCTTAAACACATACTTAAGCAACCTTCCTGAATAAGGATGCTTGCATAAAGTGGGGGTCAGTAGGTTTGTCTCATTGGGGTTTTGATCATCCCAGCTTCCCAGGCACTAAATGTTCATCTAGACAAACAGCTTACTGAGGGTTGTTCAGCTGGTGCACCATGGGATAGCTCAGTGCTTTGAGCATTGGCCTGCTAAACTCAGGGCTGTGAGTTCAATCCTTGAGGGTCATTTAGGGATTTAGTTCGGGATTGGTCCTTCTCTGAGCAGGGGGTTGGACTAAATGATCTTCTGAGGTCCCTTCCAACCCTGATACTCTATGAATCTTTCACTGTGAATTAAACACAAAGTGCAATTCACCATGTGCAAAAGTAAACTGGTTTGTGGGTGTAAAACTCCCCTTCCCAGGGCAGGTTGGCAGGAATGGGGGAGAGTCTGGGCTGGTGTGGGGATGCTCCTGGGAGAAGAGTATTTAAACCCCAAGGATTCAAACAGCATGTGTGTCACCACTCTACATCATGAGATGGGCTTAAAAATGAAACTACGTTAGTTTGAGGTCTTTGTCTTACTGTTCTTGGTGACTTTAGCACTCACAGTTTCTAGCTTCTCTGCAGTCTAGAGGTTAGAAACCTAATTATTTAAGAGATCTGGGATTTTCACAATCCCATGGACACAGGAGCTGGAGCTTCAAGACGCACACATTAGCTATTCAGAAGACTTGCATTAAAGCAGTTGGTAATCATGGTATAGACCAGCAACATGTTACTAGCTGTTCTGGGATGGGGGACAGGCGGTGAACAGGGAAGGATTTGTGTGTCTGGCCCTGGTGTGACACAACAACATGTTACTGTCAGGAATTGTCAGACTGGATCAGATCCAAGGTCCATCTAGTCTAATGTCCTGTCTCTAACAGTGGCTGATACCAGATGCTTCAGAGGAAGATGTCAGACTCTCGCAGCAGGCAGATGTGGGATAATCTGCCCTTCACATAGGTCTCAGCCTGGGCTCAGAGCATGTCTCCACTGCAGCTGGGCGGTGTGATTTCCCCCTGTGGATAGACTGGCTCACATTAGGTCCACTCTAGCTAGTGCACTAAACACAGTAATGTGGACATTGCAATGTGGGCAGTGGCTTGGGCCAGCTACCTGAGCTCAGACGCAGAGGGCTGCTTGAGCTTGACTCAGGTGGGTCTCCTGAGCTGCTATTTTTAGCATGGGAACTCAAGCTAAGCTAGCTCGAGTCTGTTTGCGCTGGGAATCACACCTCCCTGGTGCAGTGGAGACATACCCTAAGGCTGGGTCTACATTGCACAGTTAATCAGGTGATTCGCACTCAGGCCTGGGCATCTAGTCTAGTCTGGATGTGAACAAAGCCATAGCACTATTAGTGTGTCCGCACTGTTTCTAGATGCACCTGCGTATGTTTGGAGGCATATCCCAGGGATCTTTGTGCTGAACCCTAGCATTGTATCAATTGCAGAACGTGTCTGTCCTTTGTGGGGAACTGTGGGAAGGCAATGGAGGACTATCAGCACTCAGGTCATTTGGCCTATATCCTCACTGCAAAGTCACTAGGTTTCAGCCAACACTCAGACTCTGATTTAACCTACACTGCTTGGATCAACTAGCCTAGGTTTAAAGCATCTCCAGAGGTTTTTGTGCGTGGACGGGAGCGAGGTTAAGCCTAAAACTCGGGTAGAAGCCCAGGTTAACTCTGCAGTGCAGACATACCCTTAATTAGATATTGGTTTAAGCCACAGAGCTTATTACTATTAGCTGTGTTCTAGTGGCACAAAAGAGTCCTAAATATTTAACATTAGATCAGCTCTGTTTTTTTTTTTTTTTTTTAAAGTGCCTTCTTTAAAAAAAAATCCCCACAACTTTCCCTGCTGTTTCTGGACATTACCGCTCCAAATGTTTCCTAAGCATCGGACATTATGCTACAAGCAAAGTGATGCAAATTAGACCTTATTAAAGCAAGGGTTTCGAGACTATAATTGTTCAAGAAGAACAATTTTCTTTCCAAAGGTAAACAACAGCCTTGCAGACTAAGTTAAGGCCAAATGCACGTAAGACTGTGTTTCTGCTCATACTTCCCTATATCAAAGATTTTAGGAAAATTCAAAATGTTTGCTTAAAGTGTAAAAAAGAAAGTGAACAGGAAAAAGTGTAGGAGACTAAAAGAAATCACTCAGCACTGCTGACAGCTTTTAGGGCAGATGTTTTCTTCAATGCAGGACGCCTTTTTGAAACTGGAGATAACTAGCCATGAAATAGAGCAGCTATTCAAAGGAGAAACGGCAATGAGTGGATGAATCACTCCCCATAATAAGTGTTGAGGCTATGCACATTGCTCTTTGAATGTAAACCTGCCAGTCTTGAAAGATTTTCTTGAACTACATTTCTTAGACCACTTGGTAGTTAAAGCCTTTGTAACAGAAAATATTTGAGAAAGGAAAATGAATATATTTAATACATATAAATAGCAACAGGTAGAGCAATGATGTAGCAATGATGTAGTTCCATACAACTGGAACATAGGTTTGAACTCGTTCCAACTCAAACTCAACCCAATCCTAGAATCCCCTTTGAAGTAAGTGTCAGTCTTAGTTTTTTCCCATCTTTGCCTTTTCCACTTTAAAAGTAGGAAAGGGATCCTTAAACTTTTCCACTGTGGACCATTTCTTAATAGAAAGATTAACTTGTGGAACTGAAAGGACTCTCCAGGCATGAACCTTGTCATAACCTTAGTCCCAGATTTGGACCTTAGCGTCCAAAATATGGGGGTTAGCATGAAAACCTCCAAGCTTAGTTACCAGCTTGGACCTGGTACTTGCTGCCACCACCCAAAAAATTAGAGTGTTTTGGGGCACTCTGGACCCCTGAAAAACCTTCCCTGGGGACCCCCAAGACCCAAATCCCTTGAGTCTCACAACAAAGGGAAATAATCCTTTTTCCCTTCCCCCCTCCAGGTGCTCCTGGAGAGATACACAGACACAAGCTCTGTGAATCCAAACAGAGTGACTCCCCCTCTCCGTTCCCAGCCCTGGAAACAAAAAGCACTTTCCTCTTCACCCAGAGGGAATGCAAGATCAGGCTAGCAAATCCAACACACACAGATCTCCCCCTGATTTCTTCCTCCCACCAATTCCCTGGTGAGTACAGACTCAATTTCCCTGAAATTTCCCAGTAAAGAAAACTCCAACAGGTTTTAAAAAGAAAGCTTTATATAAAAAGAAAGAAAAAATACATACAAATGGTCTCTCTGTATTAAGGTGACAAAATACAGGGTCGATTGCTTAAAAGAATATTGAATAAACAGCCTTATTCAAAAAGAATACAAATCAAAGCACTCCAGCACTTATATTCATGCAAATACCAAAGAAAAGAAACCATATAACTTACTATCTGATCTCTTTGTCCTTACACTTAGAAACAGAAGATTAGAAAGCAGAACTACTTCTCCAAAGCTCAGAGAAAGCAGGCAGACAGAAAAAGACCTCAGACACAAAATTCCCTCCACCCAAAGTTGAAAAAATCCGGTTTCCTGATTGGTTCTCTGGTCAGGTGCTTCAGGTGAAAGAGACATTAACCCTTAGCTATCTGTTTATGACAAACCTGAGAAGGGAATGATCAGGGCACAGAGCTGAAGTGAAACTGAACTATTAACATGATACACTTTTAATTAATGCTGTTAATTTTATTACAGCAGGACCTAGAAACGCTACCTGAGACTGAAAAGCCACTGGACTGGCATTGTATCAACACACAGTGAAAGATTCTCCCTCCCCTGAAGAGTTTACAAACAAGGCAAAGAGAGAGAAGAGAAACAGTCACAGAGTGGCTAAGTATTTGCCTGAGGTCACACTGCAGGTTATTGGCAGAGCTGGGATTAAAAGCCAGATCTCTTGATTCCTGGTTCAGGGTTCTACCCACTAGACCATGCTGTCTCTCTGAAACTCGAAGAAATAATCGAACTCTGACCCCTCTAAACGTGGGGTAAGTTCAGCATGAGATCAAAACCACAATGCGCAAGGAGAGAGCAGATCAAATAGATTAGATTGTTTATGCCAAGAGGGTGCATGGTTTTGCCTTATATGCTACTTTGAGCATCAGTGTTTCTCTTTTTAAATGCCTGCCCTTCTCACCTGCAACTGTCTCTGCTTTGCTTGCCACCTCGAGGCATTTCCAGTTCACCAGAGACTGATCCTGTCCACTGTGACTGTACTATCTGAGATATTGCACCCCAGAGTCTCTGCACAGTTCATGTAGGATCCGTGCTCTGGCAGGCAAGTGTCTAAGGAATGTATCACATGCCCATAGAGTCCAATCTGATTTTCAGTGAAGTCAGTGTTGGACTTTCTATGGGGAGGGTTGGACTGAAATCAGTCTCATGTTAGTTCATTTCTCAACCTGTGGTGGGGTTTATGAATTCAAATATTTCATGTCAGTCAAACCCTTCTGCCTTTTCTCCTCAGGTATCCTTGCTATTTTCCCCATACAGAATCCATCTACCTTTCTTCAAAGACTCAGACTCTAAGTCATTGTTTTCTAAGTTTGTTAATATTTTCCTGCCCATATCACAGAAGAACCTGCCAAGAGAAATATCTCGGCTGGAAAACAAAGAAGCAGAACTTGGCATGCATTCATCCCAGTTTGGGTGGATAAATAAACAGTAGATCAAATATTGGTGGCGGGGGGGGGAACTGTTTATTCCTAGCGGGTTCATTTCTTACGCACACATCTCTCCCACAGCATGGGGACAAGCACGTCCTATGGAAGTGTGCACCACTGCACCTGGGAAAGGGCTATTGCTGTCAACTGGACAACACATTCTCTCTTACAAAGTGTGTCAGCCTCTTGGGGAAACGCTATTAGTTTGTGTAGTATGGTTAAAATAGATTTAAGAAATTAAGCCAGCCAAAACACACCCTTTCAGAGTGGCATGGTGTGAGCACAAACATTACTGTATCCTATGAGATAAGTGGGCCATCTATTCTTGTATTCTATCTCCAAAAGTGGCCATTATGCCAGACATTGAACAAACACGTAACAGATAGATAGCCCCTGCCCCACTCAGTTTACAATCCAAGTACAAGACTAGTACAACCCAAGGATAAGACAACAGGTGGATGTTGGCTTCAGACAGCCAGACAGGGAGCACAAGGAAACAACGTTTGAGATAAGGAAGCAATAGCTGAGATGCTTTTACTATGCTGATGACATGTACCTCATTGGATACAGACAGTGCTATTGAATGTCATACCCAAAGGACAGGTGAGAACAAGACACAGAGGGGAGGAACAGCTCAGTGGTTTGAGCACTGGCCTGCTGAACCCACGTTGTGAGCTCAATCCTTGAGGGGGCCATTTAGGGATTTGGGAATTGGTCCTGCTTTGAGCAGGGAGTTGGACTAGATGATCTCTTGAGATCCCTTCCAACCCTAATGATCTATGATTTTATGGACAAGAATAGAGGCTTGAGGTATCTGGCTGAAGCTCCATGCAGATGAGTCTGAGGTGATGCTTGTTGGCTGACAGTAGTAAATGGAAGATACACAGAGGAGAACGTCTTTCCTTTCTGTTGAGCGTGTGCTCCTGCCATTTGTTGCTAGCATTCACTATCTAGGGATGGTTTGGAATTCCCAGCTGCTGATTGATTGATCTTATGGCAGCAGTTTCTATGAAAGCCTCCCCCTCACAGTTTCTAGGAAAGCCCCCCTCCCTCCCTTCCACCTGCCCTGCAGTGTGTAGCCATTCCTTTCAGAAGCAGACTTTGCTACTATAATCTATGTCTTTGTCTCCTTAAACTAGACTGTATTGTACTCTGCATGGGCCTACAACTTAAATCTACCTGGAAACTGCAGCTGATACAGAAAGTGACAACTCAGGGGAGAAAAATAAATCCATCCATCCATTCTCTGAAGGGCCCTATAAGTTGACATTTCATGTAAGTCCCAGAAGAGGCCTCAGATCTTCTTGCCTAGGCAGAGGTAGGATAGCAGCTTTTATCTTATTTTATACTTATGAGTAAAAGAGGTCCAATCCCAAATTCTAAGTACACCTTTAACATGGACTTTAAAAATCATACAAAACTTATCCATACCGAACATCAGCTTTTCCTCACTGCCTGGCTCAAATGAAAGTTAAACTGGTACATTTTAAAAAGCAAAAGATACACTACCAAACTCAAAAATCACTGCCTCATCTCCATTCCATAAAGGTCTGAGACACACCTCCCATTCCAGAACCAGTTCTGGTTCCATTCCAGGCAGTGTTCTCCTCCATGTCTCTGAAACTTATTTCCTTAAGCTGCTCCTCACTAGCTGAGGCATTTTCCTGCCAATGCACTTCTGACCATGGGATGATCGAGATGTACTCAACCCTCCCCCTCCTGAATGAGAGAAACTGCCAACATTTTTATCCTCCAGAATCAATGATTGTTCTGTGATAGAGGAGACTTCACACAACATCAAAAGGGAAGCATTTAACTTTACTGTGAAGAAGCATGCTATTTGCCATGGAACTAACTACAGACAAAGATATTGGTTAGAAAATTTAAAACCTAGCGAATGACATCAGTTTAGAAAAGCAACATAGCATGTGCCAAGCCATATATAAAACAGAAACTGCTGACAAACATAAGATCCTAACAACAAATCCAGTTTAATAGATGCTAACAGCTCGATCCTGCAAGGTGCTGAATACTATGGCCTAGATCCAGTAAAACACTTAAGCATGTGTTTAATTGTAAGCATAGGACTAGACCCATTGACTTAAATTGAGTCATGTGCTTAAAGATAATCACATGCTTAAGTGCTTTTCTGACTAGCCCCCAGAGGGCTCAGCTCCTTGTAGGACTTAGCAGCAGATTTTTTTGGTGCCAGATACCATGTTACAATGATGATCACCTTAGAAATACATACATCATGTAATACTTGAGAACGTACAAAGAGTTTCTGAGCCATCAGCCAAGACTAGGACCTAGTAGATATCCAGAGCCATTCAGGGTACAAAAACAGAATAGGGAGTAGTTACTCATGAGTCTAAAATCATTAGTTGTGCTTTTGAAAAATTCTGTATCTCCTTATATATGTCAAGAACTATAAATAATTCAGGGAAAAAAAATCTTTTTTCAGTCAATGCTTTTACATAACTTGACCAAGGAATAATCTACTAAGATTGACCACCCTTTCACAAATGAGGAGATTTTGGATGTGATAATACATTGTGGGTCTGAAAATCACCTGGCCCAAACGCTGCCACTTACTATTTATATGCCATTTCCCTGGAAATGTTTAATTTTGCTATGCAGGAGGGAAAATGGCCCCAATTATTGAATGAGGCTACTATTACTTTATTATGTGTTGCTCATTAGAAATCCACTGAAGGGCATCTCAAATGGAGCAAAGGCTTTATTCATTTCAAATCTCAAGGGTCTTGCAGGACTAAAGGGTGGACATACATCACATTCATCAGGACCAGCCCAGTTATGTCTCTAGCTGCTCCACCTAAGATAGCCTTTGAAGGGAGCTATTTAGCTGCCCAGTCCCACATCATTTTTTAAGGATACTGCAACTGCCACTTAATTCCTGGATTAGAAGCTATTCTACTTCTATTTGGATTCTTACCATGGTAGCTAAGTACCTTTCAGAATTAGAAAAATCAAACAACTATTTAGGTGTAGGCCAACAACAGCTCAAGATTTTCAAGGACTTCTTCTCCAGAAAGTTGTATATAAACAGGAGGAAAGACTGAGGAATTTGATTTACTCTGAGAGCTATTTATTGGCCACTCATTTGGGAAGAACGCATGACTGACCTGACCTTGGTCCACTCCATTATGTATAAAGCAGGCTGCATGTGGTAAGTAAAGCTGTTGGATTGATTTTAATAAAAAGGCAGGAAAGAAACCACAAAAGGGATTTTGGTTTAGATAATCAGAATGTAATTACCCAAAATATAATACAGGCAGGGCAATAGAGTTATAATACATGTTGTTTAATGATGTAAGTTGGTCGAGTCCTCCAGATCCAGACTTTGGGCCTGCAGAACATATGGCCGAGGGACTCCAGATTTCATTTGACAAAAGCTTCTAGGCTCTTTTATGGTGAAGCTAACCTTCAAAGCTAAATCATAAGGTTAGATGTTTGTCCAGGTTATTTCCCTTTAAATATAGTTATTCACAGTCTCTGCCACAGTCGCCCTGCAGTCCCCCAATTTTGCTGGACCAATTTACATGTGGGGGTGAGCCACCAACAAAGCAAAAACTGCTCTGGACTTTCTCCTGGGCAACCACCTGCTGCTAAGCCAGCATGCTGCTTAGGTAATGCAGCCACTAAATGAAAGAGCCAACTTAGCTCCAGGCAAGACAGAAACAGGAGGTGAAGTTTTCTAAAGTTACTTGGGCATACAAGTCCATTTTCACTTAGGTCCCATTGAAAGTCAGTTTTACCCAGGGTCCTCCCACCATATTCTCCTCAAGAGTAATCACCGTGGTGGGGAGAGTTGTACAAAAACAATGCAACACAGGAGGAAAGAGAGACATAATTCATGCCAGCCCAGCCATTGGTAGCAGCAGCAAGCCTTCTGGAAAACCTGAGGGGTTTGCCTATCAGTTATGAATAGATCTCCAGGAAAAAAAACATGCACAATTCCCCCTCTCCCCATTTTTGGAGCCTCACAGAAAAAGCGACACAGGAATTGAAAATTAAAGTGTGCCAAATAAAGGCTGTGTGCCACAGGAGAGAGGACAGAGCCATATGTTCTCCCCCCATCACACACAAACGATTTGGCCTAGCACTGCTCTAAAGCATTCTTTTCAATTTGCTCTCAAGACTCGCCAAGCCAACAGAGCAGGAAGGACAGTCAAGCAGCATTCACACCATTGGTGGAGAGCAAAGCTGATGTCCCAGTAATCACGCAGCTGAGCCCACATGCCACAGACATCTCCAACTTATGGATATTTGCACTTACTTAGTGCCAAGTGGTGTCCAGTCAGTATCACTACTGGCGGGGGTGGGGGGCGGATTTGCCATCCAGTACAAGATGTGTGCATGTCCTGCACTGAATGTCTCACTTGTGCAAGAGGAAATGCAGCTTGTTTATAGCACAGTAATGTTGACTTAGCGATCAGCACTGTAGCTTGCATGCTAGCAAGGCATGTAAGTATAGGTAGGCATTCTTTCAAATAATGCAGATTCTATTCAATTCCTTCTTTGTTCAACCTTGGGTTGGAGAATGCTAATGTTATTTTACTATAAAGCCATATATTGCCCTGGCAGCTTCTTCCTTATGTACTCCTGCTACAGCGAGTCAAACTATTAATTACAATTTTGGCCCCATTTTAGTTAGAGCCTGTTCTGATTTTCTTTGAATATATTCATTATCCATGAATATTTCCTGACTACTTTGAACTAAACACATTCAGCCTATAGGATACTCACAAACTGTCCACTGCACCTTTTCTCCATTCACTATTCCTTTTGGTTATCTAAACCACATGATGTTTTTTCCACTTCCAGATTGGAAGAAGTTATTTTTAAAACAGGAGAACGAATATCAAGTTGTGAATTACAAACACCAGACTTTAGGGACAAGTCTCCAGACAAATAACGTTTGCTAAAATTAGTGAAACTTTTGGCATCATAAACAAGTATGATATCTCTGAGTTCTCTTCACTAAGATATACAAGCACCCCACAAATCATAGCTCACTGAACTTGGTACTTTTAAACTCAAAAATACTCCTCAATCAGAGTTTGGTTCCCTGCCATAGGTCCCATATTGAAATATATTTTAGATCATTTGGGTTCACTTTCCACCTTCTCTGTCATGTCTTTGCTCTTTACACAACATTACAATGATGAGGAAATATACAGACAGGGTTGGATTCCAACTAACTGTTTACTAATTATATACAAACATGATGGCTATATACATGGCTATTCTGGTGGCCTCTACACTAGAAAAAAAGGAGGCCACACATTTTTAAAAGAGACACTACCCAATACACTACAGCCTCATTCCAGATTGGTTTCTGGGGTTATAGAGCCATGTCAGGGTGTGCCTGACTGCCATAGCAATGGGATGACAAATGGCCTTGCCCACCACAGGATTATAGGAAAGCCAGGAAATTGGAGGTTTTAAAAACAAAATTATTAAAACATCACGAAATGCCACACACCAGTGACCCAATCATCATCTTCGTCTGTGCTCTCTTCCCTCTTTTCTCCACAGGAGTGAGGTGAGTATATAAGACCCCCAGTCTCCTCCCTTTTCCCCAGCACATTCAGTATTTTGATGTAGGATAAGACCCTCTTGCAGGCCTTTCCTTGCCCCCACTCTGACTGATAGAGTAGCTAAGTGGCTTACCACTCCAAACCCTTTTCTGAATAGCCACTCTACTAGCTCCATGAGCCAGACACTCCGCCCCCCACCCCCTTTTCTTCTTACATAAGAGAGCACACCTATATTGGAACCTGCCCTGGTCTATTGCCTTTAGATGTGGGAACCATTCATCCTCCTAACAGTAGGAAAAAGGGGATCGTACCCCTCTCCAAGAGCTCTAATCCCAAGCCCTAATGAAAGCCATCCTGGGAAAACAAGGCATGTTTGTTTACAAGGACTCTATGAGAGCTCTGCTTGGAACCCAATCACAACTAGCCCAAGGACAGTGTGATGAGGAAACACAGATTTGGTTTGTGGCAGTATTGGCGTGTTATTGTGATAAATTACAAGTAGTGGAGCAGATACATTCCAGAGGAACCCACCTGCGGCTGGTTGGCAGGGAACAATTCAGCAGCTGCTGCTGCTATGGCCACAATGATCTGTCAGTGATTATGTTTGTAGGGTACTTCCATCACTGTTTGAAGGGCATGTCATGCATCATTTGTCACAGCTCTTTGCTGGTTATGCAAATACTGTACTGAGAGTACCATCAACAAATGATTAAGGATAAGTTGCATCCCTCTATTCTAATCTCTATTTTCCTCCTGCATCTCTGTCTTGCGCTGCAGGAGACAGCTGGTCCCAGTGACAAACAGAGATGGAGAGTAGGGCTTGAATAAGAAATTTGGTCATAGGCTAAACCTTGCTAAAATAAAACATAAGAAAGTTGGTTCAGCCTTATTAGCTCCACGCTTACACATATAGTACTGTTTATAATTGCTTAGTCTTATTTTAGGAGCATGCTTTTTCATTACTAGCGTACACAAAATTCTCATCAAAGTCAATCCAGAAGCATGCAGGATCAGGTCCCAGTTGGGGATTGGGTCCTGACTCAGCAGTAGTAATCTGTTATGTACGCTGGAGAGTGAATTAAGAGAAGGTATGTGTATGTGAGTGGAGTTCAGTACAAGATTGGGTGGTATGTGTCCACTTGAAGATGGTTGGTTCATTCTGCCGTGTCTCATCCTACCTGTATGTTCTTTTAAGGATTTGTATGTTTGTTGTTTGGTGACATTTTATTTTGTGTTTAATTTGGGATGGAATGGAGTTTGGAGTTATTGCAGCAACTAGCAATATATGGGAACTGAAGATGTGTCTGATCCAAAATGCTGAAGCTGAATGCACCGCAGCTTTGGAAATCCAGTTTTTGTGCCTCAGGCCATTTCCTAGTCTGAAGATATCTGCTCAGCACCTCTGTTTGTTTTGTTCAGCTTTTCCTTAATAAAAATGAATGATCAATTATAAAACATTTTGCCAAAGGTAAGTACCACTCAACTGGATCCAATCTTTGTTAGAGAAAGAAAAAAAAAACTTTTCTTCCAGTTATGTAATACAGAACATGTGCTTATGCTAATGTTTCAGACAGGAGACATTTTTGTTGGTTTCAATGTCTGGAGATGTTTTAAATGACAGACATTAGCATGCCACATGCTGGGTGTACTACCGCCCAAGGTAGATAGGACAGAGGACTCAAGTACATTTACGGAACAAATTTGCACAGGTACTAACCTCATTACCTTCTGCACCAACTGCAAGGCATAGTTCTTTGACCTGCCTCCTCTTTAGCACACACATAGTAGGGTGCACGTGTAAAAAAAAAAAAAAAAACGTACCAAAACAAAAACACTACACTGCACACATAATTCTCCCCTTGGGGAGAATATGAAAGACAAAGATGGTAGTCATGTTACTTAATGCACTACTGGAAGGCACTCAGAAATTACAGAGATGGGATGGGGTAAGAAACTATATAGAATAGAACAGAATCAATTGCAATGAATACATTCTTTACTGAGACTCTGACACAAACAATAATATATAGTTCTTTTTTTGACCTTCAGTTCCCAAACATATTAAACACAGTCTGTGTTGCCTAGTATCACCACGTATGGTCTCCAGAAGACCTATATACATTTAAGCAAAAGTAGAAAGTGACTTCTGATTGCATGACACTTCGGAATTGTTGGATATAAATGCCAAATATGCCAAACATCAATACTTTGATTAACAAAGTGATGAATCACTAGTACAAGGTTAATAGCAGTTTTCTGAGCATTGTGAGCAAATATGGGCCTTGCTTTGAAAACAAATAACCAATATTTGAAAAGACAGGGCTCCAAATTTAACAACATGACAAACGTGGGCAAGCTCAGTTCTTCACTGGAAACCAGGAAAGAATATCTGCCTTAACAGATATAACAGACCCATAACTTGTAGTGGAGAGCAGAATAAATGTTGTTTAATTAACTGGGACTGCAAACTAAACTGATTAAGTAACCAGTTCCAGAGGAACTTTGAATGTATTCAGTACAGCAGTGTTTTAAGAAGGAAGTTAATTTGTTTGCATCTGAATGTTGGCTTTTGCTGAGTTTTACCCCCGATAGCTTTCCTCCAACAGGACTCTAGTATTAAACAAGAGAGAAGAAATCCTCCATCAGTTGCAGCAAGTTAATATCAGCACTGACACTATAAGCCTCTCCTTCCAGGCCTTTATTTGACATTTTTAAAATAGTCCAGAGCTGCCAATTTCAGATCTGGATTCAAAGTCCTCTAAAGATTTGGATTTTGGTTCAATACTCATCACTTATTATCTCTGGTTACTTAGGTTATAACCTCTTTGGGGCATAGCCTCTTTTTCTCTTACATGCCTATCACAATAGGGTCCCAACCCCTGATTTGGGCCTCTAGTCTCCACTGCAATACAAATAAAAAATATCCTGGATAGAAATTTGACCTTTTAATTCCCAGCCTCTTGAAATTAAGTTATCAAGTATATTTGCTGAGAAATAAGATCCAGAGAAGGTGAACTTGTTGGAAACAGATGATAATTACATTGTATGGAAATCAACTGAGGAAGTTTTAACATGAGGGAAAATGGTGCCTAATAGTTAGAAATCTGCATTCATGTGATGTTAAGGTTGAGTTTTTATAACACCAGAGAAACATAGAATTGGGTTTCCCTACCAACCACAGCTACTCCTGCCCTCATATGCATTACAATAAGTTATTTCGCTGACCCTATCTACTGTAGGCACTTGACCCAAACTTCTTTGTGTGTGTGTTTGTGTCTGCAGCACTGATTAGAAGGAACTGAAGCAACTAGCTGTTGACTGAGACACATCTGAAAAAGTAAAAGATTTGGAAGAAAAGGAAAAGAGGAGGGAAAGACGCAAAGAAGGGGGAAGAGGAATGAATTAGAGTGATAAGTATCAATATGTATTAATCAGTTCACAGGATAGAGGAATAGTGCTTTGTTGTTACATTATTAAGTGCCTCTTATGTAGGTTTGGAAGAATGATATTTTTATTGTAAATGTCAGTAAGCATCGATTTCACCGTTCACACATAAATCAATGAAAAAATGTTTCCATTGCTAATAATCAAAATGTGCAGACAAAGAAAGAAGAATGCTTTGCGAGAATTTATTAGAGTTGATTTAAGGCTGATTACTTTGTATACTTTAACATGATGTTGACAATTTGTGTTTTATGTTTATAAAGCTCTAACTTTGTGAATCTCAGTGTCTAGGGTCATTAAATAATTGTCAGACCCATCCTGCATAATTTCTCACAACTGTGAAATTTGAAGCTGATAAAAATTGAAAAAAGAAAGCCTAAGACTCATAATTTTGCACAAATGAAAATATAAATAGATACAAATGCTTAAAAACAAACATTGATATTATCAGTTGATATTACAAAAATTTAAAATATCATTTTTATCAGCGCCTATGAAGACATTGACTAGTAGCAGTAGATGCTGCAAGGCCTACCATCTACATGTTCAGAGGCTGAATGAGAACACAGCAATTTTACAGCTGGAAGTTACAGGCCAAGCATTAATTTTGCCTAGACTTGAGACTTTCACAGCAAAATGTAGAGAGTTTTCATGTAACAGTACACTCCCTCTCCTTTAAAAGTTGTACACTGCACTGATCTGGCTCACCTCATATTTTAATCTTCTAGACTTGTTAAATGAAGGTCACATATCTTGATGTGGGTCAGGATGCAACATTCCTTTTGAGTGATTTGCCATTCAGAAATAGTTTTGGCATGAATGTATCAGAGCCAGGGAATGAGGAGCTGCAGAAAGTCCTCACACAGGAGGCCCACAGTAAGCAAACATATCTGCTTCCCCTCCAAAAAAAAATCACTATAATTTCAAGTTTAATTAGAGGGGTCTTGTGAAAGCAAAAAGGATAGAGTCTCTAGCCACATTGCTGCAAGCACCTTACCAGTGTAAACTACAAACAAATAGCATCAGCCCAAAACAGAAGAAACATGCCAGTTCTTAGGTTGCCAGCACTCCTAGTCCTGGCTTCTAATCAGAAAATCCCTCTCTTCCTGACTCTCTCATGAAAGGGCAGTCCAGCCCATCTTAAGGTGCGGAGCCTAACTCAGCACATCCTGTCAACTCATTAGGAGAGAAACTTGCTCCCAGTAACTTGCAGTAGGTGTGGTCATTGTTGAAGAGTTCAGAATCTGAATTACTGATGGGACAGACATGGTGTGTGCTGCGCTACTCTGAATATGGCAGGTTCTGTAGGAAGGGGCATATGAAGACATACAGCCAATTATTCCCAGCTTCTTGCAGTTGGAGACGTAATCCACCTACCTTCCCTATTTGCAGATGTCTACTTAAGGCTTAGATATCCATATAAACACTTACAGTATGTCTCACTGAGGTGCAGGTTCTTGCCAATAGAAAAGTCACTCAGAGCAGCATTCGCTTACGTTTCCTGCATTAACATTCTGTGATTTCCCATGATAGCACAAGGCACATAATACCTTGCCTGGGCCTGAACCCCACCACCACTTATTTTTCTCCTCCCACTCTGCTTTTTTGGTGGGGTGTGTCCATACAATCCTGTGTGAGACCGTTTTTTGTTGTAAGTTTCCTTGGCTGCATGACCAAGGAGGGCTTTTTTAGCTTCTGTAACAAGTTCTTGATCACATCCCTTACTTCACTTCCACCCCCCTCACAATGGTGAAACCGACAGGAAGGAAAGTGTCTCTGAAAGGGCCCCCTTATGGCATTTCTTTCTGAACATTTTGTGATTGCTGAGGGTTTGCTCTTCCTCACAAATATTCAAAAACAATCCCATCAGTTCTAAGCAGTTCCAAGGCAAGGAGTTTAGCTAATGACAGTTCAGGAAAATAAGACAGAGTGGTACCCTGGAGAGACAGTATAGTCTGGTGGATAGGGTGCTGGCCTGGGACTCAGAGGACCAGGGTCCTAGTGCCGGCTCTGCCACGAAGCTGCTGCATGAGCATAAGCAAGTCACTGCACCTGTTTCCCCTCCTACTTTTGTCTGACCTATCCGCTTGAATTGTAAAGTCTTCAAGGCTGGCCCTCCATGTGTGTATGGTGCCTGGCCCAATGGAACCCTGCTTAACGTAGGAGCTCCTGTAATACAAACAATGAGATTGCCTCCCAGATGATCCTGAAATCCTTAGCAATGGTACATGGCATCACCTCAGTCTATTTCCTTATTGACACAGTCTATTTCCTCATGGAACATTCTCAACAGCTGTTCATTTTTGACCCCTGCCTTGAAGCACAATATACCTAAGCATCGCCAAACGAGTGGGATCAATGGATACTCCGAGGGGCCAATCTTGCAACTTGCAAACCTTCATGGAGCTAGAAAAAATATTTCTAATGTTGGGTATGCTTGAGCCTGCCCTGCTTTGTCATATACATTCATAAATTATCCAAACAGTGTATGGTTTCTGTTATTCAGTGCCCTGGCTTCACTTCAGACTTTAATCCTTCAAAAGGAATTTGTTGCCTTGACTAACCCTCTGCCACTATCATTATCCCATAAATAAATAATCAAAACTGAATCAGTTTATGTTTTGATGATACAGTGTCATCAGTCTCCCTGTTCTATTAAGTAATTTGCTGTTTAAAACCTATAGGCTATTACAGTTACTACATTCTAAATGGCACAGCAATCAAAAATTCTCTCCCCTAGTTGAGAAACAAGAGAGTGATTTTTCATGGCTTACTGGCAGTGTTTACATGTTTATATTTTACCAGGATGCAATCACTACACCCTGAATAGAATTACCTATGAAAAGTGAACAGTCAGGGGGCGGGGGTTGTTTCTCTACTGGCTGAGTCTTAACTGATTCATTTGAAATGAACAAAGACAGTCAATTTTTTCTTAAATCCAAATTGTGTTTAAAACCTACTGGGGTTTTTTTTGTTTTTGTTTTCACTCCCATTTCCTTGAGATCACATGCTGTGTGTTTGCTCATGGCAGAGAGGGGTCAGACAGAGTTTGGTGCTAGTTTTAGAAAATTGTGTGTTTTATTTTTCTCAGGAGTCAATAAACCAATTATTCCATTTGAAGGCTGAGAGGTCAGTTCTGTCTAAAAATGGGTTCCTTAAGAGTACTTCTAGGAAATGGGCACTGAATGGGTGAAATTACAGTACAAGTATTTCCACGGTTTGGATCTACTTTACATTAGGAATGGCCCTAAAAGATGTCACCAATTAGGGTTGGACCACGGAGGCCATTTTGGGTTCTGGATTTGCAAAGTCAACCTTGTCATCTTTTGGTTTTGTAAAAATAAGACTAAAAGTGGTATGGGTTGGGTTCCATTTTAGTAGTGCCACCATAATGGAAAGGGAGGCCAAATGGGTGAGGGAGTGGGTTCTTCTTTCATACTACTTGGTCATATAAGTCTCCACAGAAGTCCTGTGAGCTGGAGAACAGCAACACAGGTTGGGTTCTGCATAGGCCATTGGCATCAGAGAACAGTTAGAGCACAGTGCACTATGGCCACACTCCTTCCCTCTGACTTTGAGATACCCCTATTGTAAGAGATAAGGAGAAGTGATGCAGAACCATTGCCATGAGCCAGGCAAAAACTGCCCCTGTGTTGAGGGTATTGAGCATGCTCTATCAACGGCATAAAGGGATCAGAAAATCTCCTGAAAGTGACTCATTCTGAATGATCATTTGGTACTTTGCACACAATGGGAGATGGCCAACAGTACTGAGCATGCACAGAACTAGAGCTCTGAATGGGAAGAGTTCTAGTCTCAGCTCTTATACTGATGTGTGTCAATTGGTCGGTGTGATTCACAGTTCTTTTCAACTGGAGAAGCCCTCATAACCCTATCTTTAGTCACACCCCTGGTGCATTTTGAGGTCTTTAATTCCATGATCATATACTATTTGTTTTATAGGGTCACTGTCACATTCAGTGGATAGGTCAGACTGTGAATGAGGCAGAAGGTTCCAATAAGAAAAAGGATGTTCCCTTATATTCTATTCCTGGCTTTGCCACAGAGTTCTAATGTGATGCTGGGCAAGACTATAACAACACCCAATGGGGCTGAACTAAGGGTGAATGGACAGCCTTACATCTGATATTTTCTAACTTTTGAATGCTTAACTTTGCAACCTTAACATTCTTTTAACACACTTCTAAATTATTTAACTCTATGGTTTAAATAATTAACTGTTTTAGTATTATTATGGCTGCTTGTGCCTACAGTACTTCAAAGCAGGTGGTTTCAAGTTCCATAGAAAATCAGTGAGCCTCTTAGATGACTGCAGACCAGAATATTTTATAAGAGGGCTGGACACAGGAACAGACACACAGGTAGCAGGTTCCCCTTTGCGACCATCAAGCAGGGCCCTTAGTCAGTAGCATCAGTTCTTCTGCATATTATTATCTTCACACTACAACTTCCCTCGTCATCCCTCAAACTGAACTGAACTGTAACCAGCAGGTGGAGCTTTAGGGCAACCCAAAAAGAGTTTTGCAAATCTTTGCATCAACCTGAAAGTGTTACATTTACTGTGTATCCGCTTCCAGGCATTGAAGACAATGCTTCTGCCAGAAAAAGCAGGCCAATTCAGAAAACTGCAGCTCAAGTACTGCAATTATTACATCTCCAGACACTTAATTGATACACACGATCTAGATAAATGCCACACTTCCTGGCAGCCCATTTCATCTTCCCCATTAGATACATAGCTAGAGCACTGTTTGTCAGGAGAATTTGGAACAAAGGGACACTGTGCCTCTAAGGATTTGTTATGTTGTTCCCCTTCTTCTCCCACTCCCCCTAGACTTTGATTCAGTCTGAAGTGAAGCACATATAACCCTCAACTTGATAGATCTACACCCATCGCTGTCTCTATAGCAGTAACACCAACATCGTCTTGATGCATTTTTGGTTCCTTGTGAAATAAGGAAACAGCCCACAAAAATATTTGAGCTGCCTTTGGAAAAGTGAATCAAGAATTACTGTTTAAAGTGAGAACTAATGGCCAAACACCACCCTCATCTACACCTGTATAATTCAAGGGGGGTCAAATATGTCTGCATGCATTATCTGAAGTTGGTATTTCTCAGTCAAGTTTTGGTCCTGTTTTATTTTTAAAAGAACAGAAATCATTAAAAAAATATTTTTTGCCTTGATGCAATTCTTTAGGTTCCCACTCTGATGCTGTTCTATGTATCAGTATTCATTACCTATTCTATTTGTGTGTGTCTGAAGGATGGATTTTAATATAGTCGAGTACTATTTGCCAGCAATTGTTTTAGACATTCATATTTGGGTTCACTTGCTTTAATAATAACAATAATTAACAAAGTGGTATGTAGGAAATGGACTGTCAGAGTGGACAAGACGTTCCAGTGTGACTAATGATTCTAAGTGCCCAACTTGACACATCTTCAAGGGGACTGACTTTCACAACGTGCAGAGCCACCTACTCTCTGAAAATCTGGCCCCTTTGGAGGAGTATCAAGTTGGGCACCCACAAAATAAGGTACCCAGCACCTCTTGTTGCTTTTGGCTGTGAAAGTGTACAGCACCCAATGCATTTAGGATTTAAAAGTAAACTTGTTTTACCCAGACTTGCCATTTTCTTTTTTCAATTGAGCTCCTTTTTTCCAACCTTTCAGCTTATCAGCATTACTTTATTCAATATAAAGTAGTGAGTTTACCTTGGATCAATTATACCTTTTCCTGTGTAATTTCCAAAGCTTAATATATCTGTTACTGCTCAGCCGCAGGGACAACTTGTCCAGCTGGATCCTAAATTATTTCAACCCTTAATTCAATTGTATTTTTGCCACAGACCAGCCAATGAGCATAATTCTTTTATGTCTAAGAAGCCTCTTTAGAAATAATCCAATAGCCCATATTAAAATATAGGTCACTACAAGAGCTGCCAAGTGGCTTACTTGTCATAACTTTGAAGATAGGCTCTGAGTCTCCTTGGGTGCTGCTGATGCTTCCAGTGCTTGCAGGCTTAATTTTAAAACGATCAGCTCAACAAAAACAATTTACTTACAACTGTCCAAACTACTTAATGTTAGCTCAGAAGCTAATTCACTAATTTGCTACTTGGTGCTGTGGTTGGGTAAATGCTGCACTCAGGGCAACTGGAGCTTTCCTAGTATCAGTAATTTTATAAATCTAAGCACCTATATACACCAATTGCTGTAGGATCTGAGAGAATTTGGGCCCAAGGAACTGAGTCAATATACCATGAGATAAACATGTATATATATATACAAATGCTGAGAAGTGAAATATTTTCTGGTAGGCGGCTCTACTCCAGCTCCTCTGCTAATACTACAAATTATATATATTAGCATCCATTAAAATAAATAAAAAAGATTACCTGCATTTTCATCTTGGTTTAAAAAGGAGTCTGCTCAGTGGGTTAATGTCTTGGGAAAACCTTCAAATATTAATTGGCTTTTCTTCCTCTTTCTTCCAGAAACAGAGCTTAATCCAAAGGTCAATCCAAAGGTCAATGGGCTGTGGACCTTTTTTCATATACTGGCCTATAGACACCTTTCCCCCACTGAACTGGTCTGAACGTGCTATACACAAACTGAAAGATCATCTGTAGATGTCCAAAGTGAAACTAATTTTTACAACTGTTTGTACAGCGCCTGTGCATGTACAGCATCTAGCACACAAGTCCCTGACCTGGATGGCTGTTAAGTGGTACCACAATAGAAATACTAGGTAATAGCATGAACTATAGATCTCATGCATTCTTTACAGGGGAGGCAGCTTGTTTATTTAATATAAATCACTTATTCCTGGGTTTCCTTAGCAAAGCCAAAAATGACAACAAGTAGGATTTAGACAAGTGGAGTTTCTGTTTATTCCCTCTCTTCAGATATGGGTATGTAATTCCCACTGACCATAAAGGGAACTTTGTATTTGCATCAGAGGACATAATTTAACCCCAAATATTAATGTTAGTACAAATAGCAATCTCTCGCAGTGAATAATTCAGATGTTTTCATTGTTTGCTTTGGATTTAGTGAAATTAATGAGTCAGGTGCTGTTTTTCCAGTTGCGAAGAGAGTACTTTGGTGGTCCATTTTTGTCTTTGGATGTTGAACACAAGTCTTGTTAAAGTCAGCTGGCGTTGCCTCTCTACAGGGAAAG
The DNA here is from genome assembly GCF_025201925.1 of Gopherus flavomarginatus. Classification (NCBI taxonomy): domain Eukaryota; kingdom Metazoa; phylum Chordata; order Testudines; family Testudinidae; genus Gopherus; species Gopherus flavomarginatus. Next base: position 32,628,133 of record NC_066630.1, read on the forward strand.
CTGACCTCAAGTGTGTTTAATATTCAGTCTTGTACACAATACACTTAGGGCCTCATTGTCTCACTCTTTACACAAAGTCAAATGAACCACATTTTACGCTAGCTCCAACTTATCATAAGTATCAAAGACAGATTTGCCTTAGTTGTTGCTTAAAGTCTCTTCAACTGAAGCTGTAACAGCCCCTAAATTCCTAACATGTTAGATTCACATTTACCAGCCAACGCCCCCTAAAGGCAACCTAATGATGAAAAGCTTCATCTAAATCTCAAGCTCATCCAAATTTCAAAGTGTCTTCATATTTATTAGACTGTAAGATCTGTGGGGTGCTCTCTCACTATGTGTTTAGGGCCCCATTTTGCTTGGCACTGTACAATCTTGGTTAGGGCCTATAGACACTAGTGTAAATGACTATTACTAATGAAGTATCTTGTGACTACCTTGATTTGGAGACACGCACATAACTCCATGAGACCCATATTTGGCCACAATTCTTACACACAACAACAAGTTAAAACACTCTTTGTGAGTTCCTCCAACAGGCACATCACAAGATAGCCGTGCCACTACCATGCCACTAAAATAAAAGGGGAGAGGGACGAAAAAGAAGGGGCATCCAGCCACTCTATAACTCCTGGCTTACGTATGCCCAGAACAATTCTGAGCACCTTCTGGCCCTCGGCCTTACCAACTACCTCAATGCAAGGAAGGGTATGTTTACACAACAAAGAAAAACCTGTGGCCAGCTGACTCAGGCTCACAGGGCTCGGGCTGTGGGACTGTTCCATTGCTGTGTAGCCATTCAGGCTCGTACAGGAGCTTGACCTTTGGGAACCTCAAACCTCACAGGGTCCTAGAGCCTGGGCTCCAGCTCGAGCCCAGAAGTCTACACAGCAATGAAACAGCCCCATAGCCAGAACCCCGCAAGCCCAAGTCAACTGGCATGGGCCCACTATGGGTGTCTAATTGCTGTGTAGACATCCTGAAATGAGAACTAAGACTAAACATTTTCAACCAGATTTCATAGACCAAATGAGGGTAGGTTTTGGTTATCCTTTGAGAAGAGAAAATCAGAGAACACTCAATTGCTGTAGGAATTGATGATAAAGTAGGCATTACTTTTCATAGTGAGTCAGAAGTGACACTACACCCCAATGACATGGACACTGTAATGCTAGGGATGTCAGCTTTCTAGTGAAGCATGTAATGGACAACTTTATTATTTGTAACAAGTACCACCTTTTAATGAACAGCAGGAACGTTAGTTCCGGTGTCTTGGCCAGTTCAGGAGTAGGGTGACCAGACAGAAAGTGTGAAAAATCGGGACGGGGGTGGGGAGGTAATAGGAGGTGATAAGAAAAAGACCCAAAAATCGTGACTGTCCCTATACAATTGGGACATCTGGTCACCCTAGTTCAGGAGAGGGTTTGCTTGGTAGCCCATTTACAAAACTGTAAGTAAAGTAATCTTTTCATGGTCTGAAGTGTTGTATGGTTTCTAAACTGTTGTCATGGTATCCTTCCTTTAGAGAGTAGTGCAAGATGTCTTTTTTTGCCTAGTGAGTCAATGTTTATAGGGCCAATTCTAGCCCCCCCCCCACCACCGTTCTATAAAACAATTATTCTTCCTCGTCATCTCCTTACTGAGAAATACTGCAACAGCCCTCGAAGACAGACTGATGGTCAACCCATACAAGTAAGCCTAGATCTAGCAGAAGACAAGGCTTCATCCTGGTCTGTATTACTTGTCTCCCTTGTTTCCCAGTTCCATGAGCTCTCCACAGCAGAAAGCCATTGAGATTGTGCTCAGCCTCACAAGCAGTGGATTTTTGTCTGACTAGTGAGGAAGAGCAGGGTTTTGACCATATAAGGGCTCCCCATGTCTGTACCCGTAAACAGATGGGAAGGAGGAAGCAGTTGGCGCCGAGTCAGGAGATCACTGCACTGCCCTTCTTGGTGACCAGAAGAGAATGGGCAATATTTATAATTCATGCAGCCCTGGAGAGGCCCTCTTTCATTGAGATCAGACAACACCCACCCATGAATTGGGTAAAAGGGCTGGGACTCCCTCTTGACCCACTATGCGCATTATGCTAGTTGCCTTTTCCTTTAGAGGGGGGGAAAGGAAGGAATTGTTCCCTCCTCACCACGCAGGCAGAGGTGGGGTGGGTTTGGGTTTTTTTTGTTTTTTATTTTTCCCTTTCCATAGCAGTTCCAGGACCTGGTAGGATGAAGTAGGCAGTGTGACGGGTTGGATCACAGAAACCCCCTTGGGAGCTGCCAACCAATGTGCCAAGACTACTTCTATCCCTGCTTTACCTGCCAGCTCAGGACTCCAGCACCCTGTCTTGCCGAGCCAGACACTCTTGTCTACTTCAACAAAGACCCAGAGTCTAAATGATTTGCCCCAAAGCTGCAGATTTACCTGAAAACAGCTCACAGAAGTGTGCTTGTCTTTAACACTCAGATGCTCAACTCCCAATGGGGTCTAAACCCAAATAAATCCATTTTACCCTGTATAAAGCTTATGCAGGGTAAACTCAAATTGTTTGCCCTCTATAACACTGATAGAAAGATATGCACAGTTGTTTGCTCCCCCAGGTATTAATACATACTCTGAGTTAATTAATAAGTAAAAAGTGATTTTATTAAATAAAGTAGGATCTAAGTGGTTTCAAGTAGTAACAGACAGAACAAAGTAAGTTACCAAGTAAAATAAAATAAAATGTGCAAATCTATGTCTAATCAAACTGAATACAGATAAGATCCTCACCAGTTCCAGAATGTTCCCTTTTACAGACTAATCTCATTTTAGCCTGGGTCCAGCAATCACTCACACCCCCTGTAGTTACTGTCCTTTGTTTCAGTTTCCTTTAAGTATCCTGGGGGGGTGGAGAGGCTCCTTCTTTAGCCAGCTGAAGACCAAATGGAGGGGTCTCCCAGGGGTTTAAATAGACTCTCTCTTGTGGGTGGAGAACCTTTCCGCATTCTGTTTAGAATCCAGTCACAAAATAGAGATTTGGAATCACATGCCCATGCATGACTCAGGACTTGCAGGCAGCAGTCATTACCCACATGCTACCTTGAATGTCCTCAGGTAGACTTCTTATGTGGATTGAAGTTTTCCAAGCTCTTTTGTCTGTTAAATGCCTCTTGATTGAGTACATTCCTTCCCCAAGAAGTGACCAAATGTTCTAACTAAGGCTACTTAGAAATCAAGCAATTATATAGCCAATGTTCATAACTTTGAACACACAAATAGTGCCTGCATACAACTAGGATGAACATAACCTTTATATAGATATGTTACATGGCATATGTAGCAAAACTCTATTCCAGTTATATCATACATACATTTATAAGCACCCTCACCCTATAAAGCCTTACGGGGTACACTGTCACAGGCAGGTTAGATTATAATGTCACAAATTAAGATGCAAAACTTGTGGTGAATGTCCAGTGCAGGAACTTGTACGGAAGAGATATGGTTATCGAAAACAATGAATTGGAAACGGAAGTAAAAAGGAAGCATCCCTTAAGGGATCTGAGTAAGAGAGGGTCTAAAATTCCTATGTCTCATGCAACAGGGAGCCAATCCTCCTCCTGCTTTCTTAGCACTTTAAACCTCTTCAAAGAGGAGGAGGATGGGATCTCACCAGCAGGTTAAGATCACGTGGAAATGATGGCACCAGGTTGAGATTATGTGGAAGTGATTAAGAAAATGATGATGACCTGCACTTTACAATTTATTGCCAAATATCAGATATTTTAAGTTAATAAAGTTGGCTTAATGAACCTACAACGATTGCCTCCTGACTTTCTTGCAGCATAGCCAGACAATGAATGATTCAGCCCTGAGATACATTGGACCCCAGCATCTAAATGTCTCTTTGGACAGGGAATTACAGTGACACAAAATATCCCAAAGCCCCTGCTTCATTTTTGAGGTGAGGAAGGGCTGAAGCCACCTAATACAGCCCCAAAGGCAATTAGTACTAGCTAGGAAGGGGTTAGAGTGGTCAGGACATAAACTGATGTAGCATCTCTTGGGGACCCTCCTAGATCCTAAGTTAAAATGGTCTTCCCTGAGCAGAACCCTCAAGGAATACATTGGTTTTTCCCTTCAAGACTTCAACCTCCCCACACCCACCCCTGTTCAATCTCTTCCCAGCTTGCTATCTGTACTGATCTTTCCCCAGCCATTAGCTCTATTCTGGAACACTAAACACTATTTTGTATTAGTGATTAAGTTTCAATTTATGCAATATGCTACTTCCTTCCTGTCCTAAAATTGGTGGCTAGGGTTGCTGTGTGCAACTTCAACAGCTCCCGCCTTCCATCCCAGGGGTGGCTCCATTTATAGTCTGTATAAGATCAAACTTGTAAAGGAATTTAATACCTTTGGGGATGAAAGGCAATGTATACATAAGGTATTCTTATTTCTTTTGTTTCTTCACATTAATTACTTTTTACATGTAAAAGCTTTGGTTCTAGAGTGCAGGAGACAAGCTTCATTTCCATTACAATTTTAGTTGCAGTCAGCCTTTTGATATTATCCATTGACTACTGGCAAAGTCATGATCATTTTGGAGGTATCCAGTTTATTTTCCTAAAACGTTAGCTGGCAAGTATGTTACATTTACACAGTGTTTGTCACGTTCTTTTCGAGCAGCTGGGCCACATGAGGGATAACAGCCTACTACTGCTTCCAGCTAATAGAGCTAGTTTTTTAACCAGGGCTTTGTAACGGAGTCCGGAGCTGGAGCGTGGAGCAGCTCTGGAGCAGTGGAGCCACAGGTTTTTGCCTGGAGCTGGAGCAGAGCCAGATCACAGCTCCAAAGCCCTGTCTTTAACTCCAGTGGGAGACATCTGTGCTATGTTGCTAGGCCATGGATTCAGACCCTGCTGACAATCCACATTGTGGGGCTTCACACAAGCAAATAGCCCAGCTGCCTCAGTGGAAATTTGGAAGCATAATGCTAAATCTAGACTACTTTTATGCCAATGCAAGACGGTTTTCGGTGCTCCAGCCTACTTTTAAATGTTAGAGATCTCAGGGCAATTGAACAATTAAGGCCAACTCAAAAGCAACCAAAGGCATTCACCCACCCGACGCGAACAAAACCCACCTCAAGATATGCCCTAGCTCAGAGTAACATGCAACTGCCTGCCATCTTGCTCTGCCCCACTGAGGTTTCTTACCACACTTCATATTCCCTTCTCCTGCCTGTAACTCAAAACTGCTGTCAGGCCCCATTAGGCATAACAGTATCCAGACAGATTCAAGATTAAGCAACTTTTTAAAAATCCAATTGAGACTTTCTTACCTTGAGGGTGCAGCAGATATTACATTAGCCAGATTGCCCACACTTTCCACCTAAGAGCAATTATCACATATATTGAAAATAAGTGGGGGCTTCCTGGATTCTTCCCCCGCCCCCAATCTCATAAGAACCAAGATCAATCCCCCTCCTCCCTTCCAATTCCCATTTGTGGGAAAAAAAGGTGTTCCCATCTGCTCCTAGCAAGATTTTATCTTGTTTGTCCGGAAGGGACCAGCCAAAGGGACAGTAATTCAATCACATGAAGAGAGGGAGTTAAAAAGCTCCTTGGTAGATCGCCCGCAGCTTCTGCTTCAGGAGGCATTTCCAGCCCCAAAGGAAAGAAGGACTAGTGTGGTAGACCCCAGAGAGAGCGATCCCTCCTTCATTACTGCCCCCTGCCCCCCAGCTGCCAGGACATGGGACAGAGCCCTTCTCAGGGTCATCTGGTGAGTTTGCCAGCATGTTTGCTTCTGGGCGCTGCAAGGTGGGGCTGGGAGTGCAGTTTCTTTATGACTAGATTAGAAGCAGGGTTTGTTTTTAATCCCAAGGTGCAGATGCTCCTAACTGAGGGGGGAAGGGGTTGTGCACCTGCTCTGAGTGTTGTTGGAGAATGTGTGTCTAGAGCAGGTGATTGTTTCTACGGCAGCATGTGTTGATAGGTTCTAGCTGTAGTGGGGGGCGAGGGGGCAGGGTGGTGGTTCCCAGGAATGTGTGTGTGGTATGTGCACCCAGCATGGAGCATTCACAGAGTGCGGGCCATGGAGAGGTGTGCGGGGCTAGGCTGTACTGGCATGGAGTAAATGTGCCCCTTCTGTATAGCTAGTGTGTGTTGTAGAGGACATTGTGAGCATATGTAGGCTCTATAAAGGCTAGTTGTGTAGTATGTGTGTGCACAGATGATGGAGTCTTTCCAGAGGGCACCTGTGCAGTAAGGTACTGCATGGGGCAGTGTGTAAATTGGAAGCATGAGCAATATGTCTGGGGGTGTGTGCAAGGGGCAGGGAGGAGTTGTGTGTGTGATTTATTCTGCCAGGCTGAAGGCAGGAATTACAAATATCTAGGTGCCATGTGTTCTCAGTGTGCTCTAACTCTGGAGAGTTTCGGCAAGTGTTGAGATGCCATGCCTAGATCAGGGGTAGGAGCCAAGGCACAGCTGAGGATCACATAGGTCTGGGATGAGGGATTTACATTCCCAAACATTCCCCCTCTCCCAACCGGGCTCCTTTCTCACCCTCTAAACTCAAGGAGGTACCTGAAATGCCTTGTCAGGTCACGCTGGCATTGTCACAGTGCAGCTGGCACCAGTATATTATAAATCCATTCCCAATGCAGGAGGAGGCCCCCCCTCACTGGGGGAGGCATGTACGCAAGTGGGCCTGTGACCTGACCTAAAGTTGGGCAGCGGCAGGGGCAAGGGCTGCTTAGCGGAATCACTGGGGAAAAGGCAAAAAAGTTGGACCCTGCCATGTTTGGCCCTACCCCCAAATTCCACTGCCTAAAGGGAGAACAAGTCTAGTCCCTGCTATGGGGGTGGGGAAGGAATCACACCCCTGCCCTAGATCCTGATGCAACAGATCAGCTCTGGAGAACTCCCTATCCCCCTGGATTCAGACAATTTCAGACCCCAGTTCCCCTAATTCTGTCCCCTAATTCTACTCCTCTTACAGGGCTTCCTCCTGCAGCAGGGCTGCGAATACTCTGACCCAGGGGCGCTGGTTCAATGGCTCTCAGCCCTCTCTAGACAAACTGGAAAGCCCGGGTCCCCCTTCAAGCCCGGGGGCGCTGCAGCACCCCTAGCTCCAGCACCTGTGCCCCGATCTGGCACCTGGATCCCACCGGATCCAGACAGTCCCTGGGCGAAACAGAGACCAAGTCTAACCACCCCTGCTTCGGGCAGGGGGGGTCCAGCCGCCCATGCATCGTGGTGCCACAGCGCTGGCACCGTCCAGCTCTGGCGTCCCCGCTGGATCCAGCCCCCCCGCTTGCCCTGCTCAACTACTCGGCGCTGCCGGACCAGGAGGTGCCGCCTCTGTCCGAGCTCCGGCAGCCGAAAGTTGGCCGGCCCCCGGGCGCGGCAGGGAGGAGACGCAGCGGGGCCAGGCTCTGCCAGGGCGGTAGGACCGGGCGCCTGGCTTGGGGAGGGGGGGAGGTTGTGGCGCGGGCGGGCGGAGGTTTGACATTTTCAGGTGCAAGGGGAGTGGCTGGGGCTGCTCCCTATTTAGCCAGCGGGACGTGGAGCCGGCAGCCCCTGGAGCGCCCATGCCAGGGACCCCTCGGCGGTGGGTGGCCTGGGCACGGGTCCCGCGCCTCACCTAGGCAGGGGCAGGGGGCTCGGGCTCGCCGCGAGCCTGGCAGCCGGCGCTCCCGGGGGGAAGCGGGCCCGGAGTTTGGGACTCTAGGGACCTGCTCCGTCCCGCGCGGGATCCCCCGGCTCACTTGCAGCCTCAGCGCGGCGTCCCCAGCATCGCCTCCAGCGGAAAGTGCACTTCCGTTAGCGCCTTCTCCCCCACCCCCTCCTGAGCTCTCTTTCTGGGTGTTCAAGGCGAGGATGAGCAAACGGAGCCAGCCCGAGCGCAGAGTGGCGGCGAGGGCTCCCGCGCAGGACTGCTCCGGCCAGCCGCCGCCGCCGCCGAGGAAGGACGTGGAGCTGCTTCTGGTGAAGGAGCAGAATGGGGTCCAGTACACCAGCAGCAGCCTCCTGCCCGCCGCCTCCAGCCTGCGCTACAGCGCCGAGGGGCAGCCGGAGCGGGAGACCTGGGGCAAGAAGATCGATTTCCTTCTCTCGGTCATTGGATTCGCTGTGGACCTGGCCAATGTCTGGAGATTTCCCTACCTCTGCTACAAAAACGGAGGGGGTAAGAGCACAATTTTACTGGGTCTTTCCCATCCCCGGGGCTAGACCGTAGGGCAGTATTCACTTCCCAGAGTTTCCAGCCTTTTTTTTTTTTTTGTATTGCAGGCTGGCTGAAATCAAAGCTGCGCTGAGTCTCTCTAGCCTTTCCTGGCTAATAGCTATAGGGCACTAGGGCAGGGAGTGCTCCCTCCTCCACTCTAGAAACCCTCTTCCCTTCCCTGCAGAGCATGGTTCAGAGCTCCCTTGCAGTTTATTCCACTGAAATCGATCAGATACGAATTACACACGCACCCCTCTGAGTAAAAGTTTTGAACTGATGCTACTACTGTCGGCAGCCACTTTAGTCCTTTAGAGCTGGTTTTATGTAAGTTGGCTAGTTTTGCAAAAGATCTGAGGGAAGTATATGGGGGCAAAATACCTGTGAATAGTAAAAGAGCATCTGGAAAAGTTGTAGCTTGGCCAGTGAAAAGTTTCTGAGGGAGACACAGCTTTTGTTCTGGATTTGATTTCCACTATCTAGTGTGCAGTTTGAGGGGTTTTTTTGGTTTTGTGTTGTCTCCAATGGGCAGAAGACTTGTCAAAAAATGAAAACCCCTTCTGCACATCAAAAACAAGCCAAAAAACCCACCTTAATCATATTCAATTCAAATAATCTAGCACATCTATTCCAGGACCTTAAACACGAGGCCTCTTTCATCCCTTGTGAAATTTAAGGTGCTGCTGGTGGTGATACTCCATTGCACAGTGTGTGTGGGGGGGGGCAACACCATCTGTGGGTGCCTACAAATCACACATAGAACAGACCCCATATACCAGATGGAAGACTGTTTGCCTGAACGTTCAATGCTCTGGGTAGATGGCTGGCTGGATAGAAAGCATGTACTGTGAGACGCAGCTATTTATGTCTCGGTGATGTGGTTGCTTGGTGATAAAGACTAACGGTTTCACATTTGTAGCATAAAGTCTTTCTTTCCTATGAGAAAATACATGGTGCAGGAAAATCCCACTCCATGTAGATAGCTGCAACTGAGTTGTACGGTAGGTCATTGTATCTTCACTATCTCTTCCTTAAAACTTAAGCTGATAGCAGTAAGGGCTGGTACTTCAAAACTTAGCCTGCTTTAATACCACCAAATATTTGGAGGTGGGGGAGGGAGATCAGGTAAACCATACTCCTGCTACCCATACAGATGTGTGCCAGCTGTTAGCAACTGAAAAAAATAACCCCCAAATACACTTTGATTCAATCCAAGATAGCTCAGACATGCCAAGATACTGTGGCGCCATGCACTGCCGCTTTGTAAGGAGACAGGTAGGTGACCCTTGAGGTCTATTGCAGGTGTATCAACATCACTATTCATGCCATTCTACATGTATCCACTATTTGGAGAGCTTCTGTTTACTTGACATTCAGTGAACAGATTGTATTTTATTTTCAGGGGGAGAGAGGCATAGTCCCCGTATTTCACTGTAGAGAAACAGAAAGAGGTAAAGTCTACAATGATCAAACTCATTTCCCCCATGATTCTGAGTCACTTCCGGTCAGATTCTTCCCATTTTCCTTAGTAGTCTGATAGTAGTTCAGGCACAGGGGGGACAGGATTCTGCATCTTCCTTCATGTTCTGTGAGCTCTCTGTTAGCTGTTTATTGTAACTTCAGCCAGGGCAATTTAGACACAGCTAGCATGATTTTCTGGAAAAAAAGTGTGAGATAGCTGCTGGTATTTGCCTGGCTTTTTAGAGGATTCTTTCTACTGGACCAAAAACTCCCACATGACTTCTTAAAATTATATTACCCAAAAACTAAATCAGAGGGTCAACTGTGCTGTTGAACTCTCTGGAAATATACACAGATAACAGAGCTAGTGTACTCTCCCATAGAGCACCCTGCGAGCTGCCACTCGGAAGCTTTCGCTCTTCCCACCAGCAGGAGAGTGAAATCAGGGTTATTGCTGAGAGGCCCCTGAATGTTCGGGGCCCCCCAATGCTAACTAGATTCTTCAGAAACTCAGAGCAGCTCTGCTTATTGGTTTGGAGACTGCAAACGCTATTTTGCTGCCTCTGCTCCTCCACCTTCCTCCTTCACAGTCAGCCTTCCCTTTTCCCTTAACACAGTCTTAGCAGGACAGCTCCTTCTGGCCCTTGAGGAGGTTTGTTTTTGCTGAGGGGGAAAGGATGGGTTGCCATTAGTGCTCAGGCGTGTCAGCTTCTGAGAGGAGGGCAGTCACTTAGCCAGGGCTTTTCTTTAAGTGCTGTTCTCAGCATGGAAGGTAACCAGGGAAGGGCTGCCTCAGAGCCTTGGTTAAACTGCAGTGCTTAATCACACCTAGATACTGAACATGACTTGACTGGATCTATGCCGATTGCTAAACCATGGTCAGTAGCGTGTCAGCTAATAGTGTTCAGACATGGCCCCGTTTCTCAGTACAGCTCAGGCCCGAGGAGTGGGAAACAGAACCACAGAGTGGGCTTGGCTACTACCTTCTGTCTAGTCTCACTCGACTACAATTATCTCTCTGGTATCTGAATGCTTTTCCATCCACCACCACCATGTTTGATATAGGCATTGGGCTTGTTTGATGAGGAAGTAGAAGTCTCTGTCTCAGCGAGTTGGGCAGAGGAGACTAAGGGTGAGTGAACCTGCTTTAGGTAGTTTCAAGCCAGCTCAGTGCTTTGCTGGGGTGAAGTTTGGCTGCACATTTGGACATAGAAGGGTTCTGGTTTTTCAGGTGTTTTCCCTGCAGCAGCAGAGGTGCTGAGGAGTGCAACTCAATGCAGAGAAGAGGAATGCCTTCTGGGTTTCACTCCCTTCTCTCCATCCTTGAGAACCACAGGTGTTCTCAAAGGCTTGATTTGCAAATACAGCAGTGCCTGTGAAAGTTGCTATTGTAGGCGCAAAACAATGGCAATGCTGCTTTTCTCTCACTGCTGTAGAAGAGAATCCCACTAGCATTCAAGTGAGTTTTGCTGACTCAAATGTAGTAAAGAGTTTGATCAGAGAGCATAGATATATATAGAGATAGATAGGGTGACCAGATGTCCTGATTTTATAGGAACAGTCCTGATATTTGGGGTTTTGTCTTAGGGTGCCTATTATCCCCCTACCCACACCCCCATCCTGTCCTGATTTTTCACACTTGCTGTCTGGTCACCCTAAGAATTTAACCGCTGGCTTACACATCCATTCAGGAGATCACACACACACACACACAAAATGTGATTCGAAAAGCAACCAAAAAAAGAAGTGATACAGTTATCAAAGTAGCTTTTGGTTTGGCTAATCAGTTAGCCAGAGATGCGGTATCCACTTGGATTCCTGGAGTTGGCAACGGCACCAATTGAATAGAACGTTCAAGACTTTAAAAATAAAATTTTAAAAAATCATTTAGGGTTTCTGTTCTCCTCTTTGATGTTTAAAAGGGTCTTCTTAAAGGACCTGACTGTACAGGGGAAAGAGTGAAACGTTCTATACATAGAGTGTACCAAGATCTACAAAGTAAATAAACAGAGCTAGGGCCGGTTATAACACTAGTAGACAAATGTGATTAAGGCTCATGTTCCTATAGTCGAGGGAGTGGCCTGCAACAAGTTCTCTCAAATTCCAGGGCAGAACTAACCACTGTTTTTCTTCTTACGGCTACATGTGATTTTTAGATTCAAAGTACTGTGATATATTGGTGAACAGAATTATATTCCCAATCCAAAATCTGTAATCAATAAAGGCAATATTAGGGGCTCACTGCACACAGGAATATCCAAGCACATGAAAGATCCTTCCTGAAAGTGTTATGTGGAGGAAAATCCCCCTATTACAATGGGAAGGGGGGATGCTGTGTGAGTGCTGTCTGGGTTCCTGTGTTATTCTGAATAGGTTAGACATTATCAATGAAAACACCGCATACTAGAGCCTTTCCAGGCTTGTAAAGATTAAGTTGTTCATGATGTCAAAGTGAGAGTACTTGTAGGAAGCAACATGCTTTTTACAGGAGGGAAGTCTGAATACTCACCGGACTCACCTCATTCAAAGTGGAACGTTACAAGGATGTGTATGTATATACATACCCACCTCTTATAAGCCAGATCCTTGAGTTCCTTTGTCAGGCAAACTCCAGGGACTTTCCTATGTAAGAACTGGAGATATGGCCCTTTGTGGCTAGAACCTAAAGTTCCACACAAAGACAATTTCCATTAGCCTGAATGGGAATAGCGCACATGCAAGGAGTGCGGGGACATATAATTGGTTGCTAGTTTGTCACAGTGTGCAAGTCCATAAACTGCATCACTGGTGTTAAAAATAAATAAAAATAAAAAATCTGTTTGTTTCTATTTTTACTAGCTCCCAATAAAATAACAACAACAAAGAGTAAGAAGGACTCAGCTATTCATTTAATATTCTAATATCCATTTAGATTATTAAATGAATAGCTAGAAACATCTGTGTTTTTGGCATATCTTGCTGAGTTACTCCAATGGGATTTCTGCACACAGAGATAGAATGTAACCCTGCCTGAGCAACTGTAGCGCTCCAAAATATCCTGCAATAAGTCATTAAAAAGCAAAGCAAAATGAAAAAAAAAACTTTAGTGAGATTTAAAAAGTCTGAGTGTTCATTTTTATTTTGCTTACCTGTGGTCACTGATTTTGCTTATCTTGCAGGTGAAGGCATTCAGTGTCTGCCAGAATTACAGTTTGAAACAGGTCAAAGATTTATTTAAGAGGAAAATTTCAGTTCAAATATATTGGTCCTGAGCTGGCTCTCATTGATTTCACTGAGTGCAGGACTAAGGCCATTGTATATTATTCTAAGCTAATTTACTCTGTGACAGTGAAAATTACATACAGATACTGCAGCTTCCGGCAGACAGACAAAATGATACTCTAGAGCTGGGAGGTCCTTGACTGATTCTAAACTGGTTTGGGCTATCAGAAGTTATTGTGAATTATTTGTACTTGACTAGCCTTCACAACACAAAAGAAAACTATAGTTTTCAGTAGGTAAAGTGTGAAATGCCTTGATATCAAGTATGCCAGTTTTCTCTGATTTCCCTATGCTCATAAATTCTTGAGCCTTATTATAACTAATTTCTCTTATAAACCTCTGGCAAGAAGTTTTGTTTTTTTTTAAACGCAGTTCCTGGCTTTACTTCTGTATCTAAGGTCTGATCACTCTTCCTTAATGAGGTAATATCAACGTACTTAAGTCAAGTCTGATGCCTGACTTCTTATACATTTCTCATGAGCCTGCATTCAGTGGGATGTTTTCCGAGTGAGGATTGCCAAATAGAGCCCCAAAGAGTTCTCCAGCACATCTAGTTGCTTTAAAATTAGATTCTCAGAAACTTGGAATAGGAGTTATATTGGTAGTTTAGAAGGTATCTAATATCCCAAACTGATGCCAAATGAAGTTGAGCAACTACATGCTGAGTAATGACTGGTATGATTCATTAGTGTACTCCTTGTGGATGCATGTAAGGTGATACTTTGCATTAATTAACAGAGCAATTACAACATATTCTTTTCATATGTATTCATTTTTAAATGTTTTCCTGTAGTTTGTAAACAAAATGAAATGTGACCTAGGATATTTTGAATTCAATTTCTAAGAGAAAAGACTTGTTACACTATCATGCACTTTTTGTGATCCAACTATTTGGTAAGATAGATCACGTTCAAACTTTTCATTAGGAAGCATGTAATTGTCAGATTAGTCACCAGATCCTTATTATACCACAAGAGTCAAATTAAGCTTTTCATACATTCACAAAAAAGTCATATACCTGAGGAACTGTTAAAATATGTATCATAACAGATATATTTTAATCTCCTCAGAGAGGCTTTTTCTCCTCAGTGTTTTAGACTGATTGATTTCCAGGTCTGTACCTATCTATATTTCGTTCAAAGCACAATTCACACCAACAATCACTATATTTTAGCAGAGAAATGCTGCACGCCATTAAAAACCTGATTATTCTACTTTTTGTGTCACATGACAGTAACCTATGGAGTATTGTCTTCTGTATTCCCTCAAAATTATGTAATCAACATCTGAAGTAATTTCAGTCAATTTCACTGAAAGCTCTACCCTGGAGTGGGCCTCACTGAGCAATAAAAAGTTTGAATTCAAATGTAGTGGTTAAGTTTGGTTTCCTAAAACTTGGATACTCTGTATTATTAGCAAAGCTGTGTCAAGCCAGTGAACTCCCATAGATCCTGCAAAATGTTATGCCTGGCCCTCTCTGCAATGTGTTCATAAGCCTTTGGTCCCAATGTATCATGTAAATGGCAGATTTGAAAAAAAAAATCACAGATTAAGGGATTGCAGTGTCCCCACCACATGACAACATCCCCTTCTTTTCAGAGCCACAGGACCACTTCTTCATTCCTCAGCCCCTGCTGGCTGGCCATCAGTCCTCTGCCATACACACAGCCAGCTCTTCTCCTAGCTAACCAGCATTGCAGCTGACAGAATACTGGTCATATGCTTCTCACAATCTCCCTGCTGCTTCTCTTCCACTTGACCATCAGTCTTGCTACCTCACCAGAATGGTGCCCCAGAATTGCAATGTCCCAGGCCCAGGCCTTGTGGGGTTATAGGTGAGTGTAGCCCTGCTTACTTGACTTACATCAGATACTTAATAGATGTTGCCAGTATCTGAGAAGGAATAACATTCTTCCTGTCTCAAGAGATCAAAGCCCTACCTATTCTAAATTGAGTTTCTGACTTCTGAATTCAGGGCACTCTGAAATCTCACATAAATGACAAGTATTTATAGTAATAATAATACAGTATTACTGACCCCAAATGTTCAAAAATCATGAGTCAGGCTAATAAAAAATCGTGAGATTGGCTTTAAAATCATGAGATTATGTAAAAAATAATAGATTGGGAGTTCTTTTTATTTGCCTTCTGCTTTTTGAGTCTTTAGGGTGCATGGGAGGGAGGGTCACATTTTGAAGCTTTCTCCACAGTCATGAGGACTAGAAGTTTACTTTTTCCTCTAAGAATGAAGCCTGAAATCATCACGCATCCACTTGACTCCTGAAGCTTGGGCTTTAAGGAAAATAATTATCATGAGACTCATGACAAATTCATGAGAGTTGGCAACACTGGTAATACAAACTTCCAGTTAAATTGTCTCTGAACTGAAAACTTGCATCTCCCTGAACTGCTTCCAGTGGGCTGTAGTTTGATGTTCAACAGCAGGTTAATGATAGTGAAATGTTTTAGGGCTGCATACTATTCAGGATTATCTTGAGGTCTGTAAGACTGAGGGCTGGTCTACACTACGGGGGAAAATCGATCTTAGATACGCAACTTCAGCTACGTGAATAACATAGCTGAAGTCGAAGTATCTAAGATCGAATTACTCACCGTCCTCACGGCGCGGGATCGATGTCCACGGCTCCCCATGTCGATTCAGCAAATCCGTTCGGGTTGGTGGAGTTACGGAATCTATATAAGTGTGTTCGGGGATCGATATCACTCTAGATGAGATGCAATATATCAATCCCCGAGCAATTGATTGCTACCCGCCGATACGGCAGGTAGTAAAGATGTACCCTGAGTAAGGCAGACCAGATTTGCCACTAATAAATCCTTTTTCTGATCTGTTTGGAGAGATGCCCCAATCCACACTCCCACAGAAAGAAAATAGTGGTGTTCTAGGAACTACAGTAGGTGCTAAACACCTTTCCTTAATGCAGTGCTTGCCATATAATAAACAAGGTTAGTGTTACTGTTGGCAGATTAATCAGTGCTGCTGACAGAATGCAGATGTCCCTTTCTAACAATGCTGAAGGGGACTGAAGGAACAGATCATGCACAATTAAGGATTAGAAATCCATTGATACAATTTCAGTAGCATCTACCGCAAAGATGGGCAAAACAGCACCACATAACAATTAAAAGTGGGTGTCATTTGAAAGGTTTGGTTCATGTTTTCATTTTCATCCCCTTGTGCTTCTGCTGGTTTGGTGTGGAAATGGGAGTGCTGAATTATCACCAGAAAGCCTATTCTCATCATATTTCTAGTTTATCTGAAGAGGGAAGTTCTAAAAGTCACATTAGAAAGACTTCTCTTGTAAGTATAGCAGCCTAGTGAAGCAGACCCAGGAGTTCAGTGTAGTTTAAGAATCCTAATTTTTGGATACTTATCCAAGCTGAAATGCCAGACTCATTCTAACTGATCGCTGTTTAAACTCTTATTGAATTCAGTGGGAACTACAGAGGCAATGGAAAGCAGAAAAGACCCCTAATGAGAATAACAGACCCTTTTCACTGCACCTGCTGAAAAATTTTAAGAGACAGCTGAGGGAGGGAATTCATGCTGATCTGCCCATAGTGCTAGCCTGGTCTACACACAGTTTTTGACCAGTTTAATTTTTTTAGTAAAAAATAAGTCACACCCCTAAGAGAAATAGTTATAGCTTCATCCACACTACACATTGCATTGCTGTGTCAGTATAAAGATGGTTATAGCATTATAGAGTATTCTGCTTTCCATGCAGTATATCTATCTCGATAAAGCACCTTTGTACTGATATAAATGTTGGAACCCTGCATGGATACAAAATTTGTGTCCATATCCGATCTGCAAAAATGATCTGTGGATATCCGCAGATTTGCAAGGTTTTAGGTATAAAATTTGGATCCACATCCATCTGTGATCCACAGAAATGGTCCACAGATGTGGATAGCTGCAGATATAAAGTGGATATCTGGATCTGCAGAGCTCTAATAAACTGTGTACACACAAAGGGGTGGGGGGAGTGAGGCTTGAGGGAGGTGTAATATTTTAACTTGTGTTTAAATAAGCCCTGATTAAAATCAGTCTGTCATATACTGGTCCACTTGCTGCAAATTTTAATGCAGGCAAAAGTTTCAAATCATTGCAAGTAGTTTTAAGAAGCATCACCTTTAAATGAACAGATTTAAAATAGAACACGTCTTCATCCTTCCACCACTTGGTTGAGAGTGCATTAATGGCTATCACTACTAGTGCCTTTGCCCCAATTCACTGTCTGATTAAAATGAGTAAAGAACCTTTAGGAATCTAGGGCAAAAGTACTGAATTCCCTTATTGGTTTCTCTCATAAACACCATAGCATTAACATAGCTAGGGTTATTATGGACCTATTTTCTCTCAAAAGCATGGGGGGAAATGGTTTGTAACATGCACATTGATGCAAGTTCCTATATTTTGAGAGGCATCAGAGTCATTGTAAAATATTGCACTGCAGGAGACAGGGTCCGATAAAAGACATTTTTCAATAACCATTTTGCATGAGTACCTTCTTGGACATAGCACAAGTCCAGATCTGTTGACTAGTTCTTCCTCATTCCTAGTGTTTTCCGTCTCCTACACAGCATTCAAATCATTCACACAGCAGATACAAAAACATGACATGAGATTTTCCAGGGAATCTTGCATTGAAAACAGTCAAACCTTGTTTCTGTTACTTTGGAACTAATACTAACCCTGTCACTGGAGCACTGAGTGACAGTGAGCAATGTTAGTAGAAAGTTACTCAGGAGAAGATGAGGCAGATCTTGATCACCCTAGATGCCCACTCAAATCAATGAAGCTGCTTGGGTGAGCAGGAATTTATCCTGATTTAAAGAATCAGTCCATTCTTACTCTGGCAAAAGTCTCTATTTATTCACATTGAAGAGATGCAAATACACTGATTTTTAATCCAAGATTTTATGATTTTCTAAAAGAAAGAGCCTAATCCAGTTAAAAAGCTGAGACTCTTCCCTTCCCAGCGATACAAATCTCAAATTACTAGCCAAGGTGGGTCACTGAAGCTTTAATCTGTCATGAATCTCGTATTTAATCTTGCTGGTCCTGCATCTCAGAACTACATTTCTTTTACGGTGGGTTGTGAGTGGGGACTTCCACATCTGGAAATGGAAACCTTTCTCTGACACGGTATTTAGTCCCTGTTCAGGGGGGAAATAATCTGACTGAAATGCCTTTGACCTGAGCACTGATTGAGGAAAGACTCCAGCATTGGCCCTAAGGTTGTAGTGGTGATTGCATCCTCCAGCTTCCCCTCCACATGAGGTCTGTGGTCACAGGATCCACACAGGCCACTTATCTGTTATCTGTGCCCCCACATCACCACCTTCGCCCAACCACCATGATGTGCAAGAAGATCTTGAGTCCTCCCTTTTCTCTCTCTCCTCCCTGCATTAGAAATGTGATGGTTCCACTGAATCTTGGGTCTTCCATGACAGCTCAGGAAGGATTTCATCCCTAATGACTAGTGCTGCTGCATTATTCCCTAAGTTAGAATACATGTTCCACATTAAAGGCATCATGCAGACATTTTCCAAGCTTGGCTGCTTAACAAAACAAACAAACAAAAAAATCCGGCACTTGAATCCTTATTTTAGGGACAAAATCTAATTTCTAGAGGTGCTGAACGTTCACAGCTCCCACTGAAAGCACTGGATAGATATGATGCTTGAGCTGCAATTGCTTAGCACCTTTAGGCGGCTTATGTGCCTGGATATAGGATTTGTCTGCCTAGCTTTAGCCTTTTGAAAGCAATGGCCTTGTTCCTTAAGCAGTAGCACCAGAACCACAAGAGAGCATTGCCTGCATTTTGGTATGTTGTTCTTTTGTTATTTATTTATAGCTTATGTTGGGAAGGTCACAGATGTGAACTTCTCAAACTAACGTACCTTATCAGCATTATTCACTATTTTATTTTCTATTGTCCTTATCTTCCCCCCTATTCTATAATTAAATATGCCTTGCAGTGTCTCTACCAAAATATAACAGAGGTGACAACACATTACCCTGAGATTTAAGGACTACAGTTCTGAAGCAGAATCTGTCCAACAGAGGACTGTCTGTCTTACTTATTTTCATCCAAAATGACATTTCAAAGTTTCCAGTGGAAGAAATTCCATGAAACACAGTGACATAAAATTCAGAAGTCAGGTAGAAATGGACAGTTAATTATCTTTTGCCACCCCTTAAGCAGTTCTTTATGATCAGAGCTCTCTGATTGTTGGGAGAGCAGTGAAGAAAGCTGCCTTCATTGTTGACTTGCCTTTCACTAGAAGATGCTCATTTCCAGTGCTCCCAATCTTTGTCTAAATAGTCATGAACACAATCATTCACTTGCAAAAATATAGACCACTGCTGATGCTGTTCTCTTGCTGTGTATTAACTGGTTTGCTATCGTTTAGTTATCACTGTTGTTCGAGTTCAAACTCTACCTTTTAAGCATGTGTAAAATAGGAATCCATCACTATCAGACTGTTATTAGACTATGTATATAGTATATGCCTCACAGCCTGCTGGTATAAACTCCTTCCTTAGATCGTGCTTGTCACATCAGCATAACAAAGAAACCTTGGAGCACAAGAGCTGCCTATTGGTTTGATTCTGCCCCACTGAAGTCAATGGGAGTTTAGATTTTAGTGCTAGAAAGATCAAAGTCTCACTCCCTTATACATTTTTATCAGTGCTCTGGCGGGGGGAGGAAGCAGGTGGCAAGAATAGCCCTTGATTTCCAAACACTGAAATTAGGAGCAGGAACCTAGGTTAAAGAACCACATCTTACTACAGCATCCTTAGGTTGAGTAAGAGTTGTGTGTGTCGTCGATGTGCTGGGAGTAGAGGTGGTAGAAAACTACATAGAATTCATCTTCATATGAGCCTGCAGAATTGTTTGAGCCCAACAGTGGGTCTTCTGGTCCATCAATGGCATGGACAAATGTACTCTATGTATTGTCAATGAAATAAGCTTTTATCTTGAGCTGATCAAACCTGAAGAAAAAAATAATCAAAGGTTTGCTTAGGACATTTTTAGAATGGGTCCAATGTGGTACTACTGAAGGAGAAATGTCTTTTTAAATGCAGGGGGAAAAGAAGGATTGGCATTTTTCTCTGATACTCACGCTGTTCTATAAAATGTGAAACAGACCAAAACTTTTTTTAGACCACAAGGTGGAGCAATAAAACCTTATAAACGGATAATTAATGTAAAGTCAATGTACTGTATTTAAATAGCCAGAACATTTGGAGCTCATCAGACAACTGTATAATAATGAAAATGGTCTTTCACAACTGGCTCTTTTTCTTGAATCTTCTGATGCACTTCATATATTAGAACATTCTAGGACTGGCACCTTTCAGTGCTGCCTAATTGCACCCATGAGTTGGCTTGTGTAGTAATGGTGATGGGAACACTGTGCAAAAATGAACAGCGTATCACTCAAATTAACCAGCCATTGGTCCATTTGAAACAAGGCTAACATAGAAGTGGAGGCATATCCCTTTATTGGAAGGAAGGAAAAGGGCAGAGATGATTTCTCAGAAGAGTTTAAATCTTAGAGGGTTACCTGTGCAACCTTACAGAACTGTTTTAAAAATGGACTGAACAATCCACATTTCCATATTACATTCACTACTGCAATCCTAGAACACAGAACCACATCCTGTGTTTTTTACAATATTAAAGCTTGCATCGCCCTCTCACCAGGTCTCAAAGTCTGATCCTACTTGTGCATGACAATCTTTCAAACAGCTGGGGATACAAGTGAAATGTTTGCTTTGATGAGAGAACAGTTAAATAAGTTGGAGTAATTACAATATTAGAAATTTTCACACAAGTGTTATAGAAACGCAAGGATAAGAAGTCGCTAGCTGAATCAGAACTACATTTGTTGCATGACTTTTCATCAGGACACGGGACTGCAACTATCCATGGATGTTCAAAGAGACTGATCCTTTGGAGGATGAAAAACTTTTGTGCCCCACTGTTAGGAGATTAGTAATGAAATTGCTTCAAATGCACATTTTAAGATTTATGACAAAATCAAGGAATTTCATGTGCTAAGGGGTGCATTTGTGTCTTATCTAAAGAGAAAGAAGTAAAAGGCACCAGTACATGAGATCACTAGGGATCACTAGTTGAGGAGAACGGGGATTTTATATTTGTGAAGAATTTGATAATTTGCAGCTTGTCTGTAATTTGTTACTGGTACATATGTAGTTTTGTATCATTATTTTAAAAATCCATAGATCCATGTTCTTGTTCTTATATGTAAAACAAAAGGGAGAAACCCTGGCCCCAAGGAACTCAATGCAAGATTTTCATCAGGGCCAGGATTTCACCCCAGGTAGCTGACTTGAATATCTTAAGCGCTTTTGAGTAGGCAGACTTCCAGAGGAAGGCAATAGAAAAAAGTCTTGGTACTAAGCCGGTGCAGAAGATTTTTCACTTTGTAAGAGCTAGTCTTCACTCAATACTACGCCCTGTAAATAATGAACAGAGTATTAGATTTGTATAAATTGTGGTTCTCATTAAAGGCACTAGATTTAAACTAACTCCATAAAGGTCATATTATGGCCTATGCACTCCTTTCCTGCACTGCACAGAGCTTTCTTATTACAGATCAAACCTCACCGGGGAGAGCACGGCAGCCTCCATGGGGCTACTATTTACCTACCTGGGCAGATGGGTGGGGAGTGGATGGAGTTTTGACTCTGCCCCGCTCTCCCACATGCCAGCCAGCACAGCAGAGCCAGTGCAGGGTGAAGTAACTTGTGCAAAGTATTCAGGGTTCTAAATGATCACCATTTTATCATGAGAATTATGATGCATTAGGGATTTTACCTAGAGTCCCAGCTCACACAGACAAGTGATTGGGAGAGACTCTCAGCTTTCATTCCAAACTATAACGAACTTTCTAGCCCTCGTGGTTGTAAAGGAAAGTCTGAAAATGTGAACCTAGTGTGCTCAAAAGGCCAGAAGGCAAATAAAAAGAACTCAATTTTTTTTAAAAAAAAATCTTGTGGTGTTAAGCCAAACTCATGATTTTCTGGGACCTGATTCATACCTTTTCTAATGTTGGGAACACTGGGTATGTGGCTGGCGCAGATTATTTCTCCCCTGAAGCTAGCAGGGGAAGCCTGGGATCAGACTCTGAGTCGTAATTTGGTCCCTCCTGATTTAGTCCTGGAGTCACAGTTATGCATTGCCTCTTACAAAGGGCTGGCGACAAAGACAATGTCTAACCCTAAATGAACAGATCTGGATTTCTTAGAGTTCACTTAATTGTTTTCTACTTTTGCCCTACAGTAATGAGGTATAAAGAGACTAGAAGTAATAATCAATGAGAGGTTTCCTTTTTCTTCCGCACAACACAGTACAAACACTACCCAGGCAACACTGATCTACTGTAGAGTACTGTGCAGTCATAGCATGAAATTTGCTTTCTGTTTTCCATGTAAAACTTTAGATTGGAAATGCCTTGCTTTCAAATTTTATTGGGTCTTCATTTCATCTTAGCAGTGAGTTATTATGGGCCCTGATGTCATTTTCACATTCTTAGATGGAATTTCTAGCTAAGAGGCCCTGGACACAGTGGCAGTGACAGAATGAGTATAGGCGAATTTGGATGGAGGGAGAACTAGGCTTCTATGTTTGTTGCTAAGGGACTAATAAGACAATCTATTAAATAAAAACAACTGAAAAAAAACCTTTGCTTGTAGCCTAGATAAATCCCTGTGTGCCTGCGTTCTCCCCTCCCAGACCGAGTGGGCAAAGAAAGGATGAAGTTTAGTGTCTAGCCATTCCAATGCACCAGCTAGAATGGTTGAGCTAATGCCGCGATTATTGTAACTTGCTGTGGTTTAGACCAGAACCAAATTACTACCCTTAATCCCTTTGGATGAGGGGAAAGGACAGTGGCAAGATAACTGGGCAATAAGGTTTCAGGGATCCAGTCTTCCTGTGGCAACTATTGGGGTGTTGCAGTTTACACAAGACTTTTTGCTGAGAACCATGCCGTAAGGTGCAATCTATCCCAAAGATTCTTAGTTTTTCAAGGCAGGGGCATCATCTTATAGGTGCGTTGCATCTAGCATGTTGGCAGTGCTACCCTATCATACATAATAAATGGGGCTCCTTGAAGCTTTCCTATTGTGAGTGCTTTTCAATAAAAATGAGCAATATTCTTGTGAAATTCTCTAGTTTCCCACACAGCTCTACTTGAAAGATGGTCAGATAAAGAATCTGCAATCAGCTGGAATCTACTCTGATTCAGTGATTTTAAAATCATATAGTGGTCTGAGCTGATAGTGCCTGAAATCTTTTAAAATAAATGGAGAACATTTTTGTCTTCTCCAAGGCAGTTTGGGCAACAGCAGCTGTTACTGTAATGGTAAATTTGGTGCCAGCATAATCCCTTATGTAAATCACTGCAGCCAGAGAGAGTTTA
Organism: Gopherus flavomarginatus; assembly: GCF_025201925.1. Lineage (NCBI taxonomy): Eukaryota > Metazoa > Chordata > Testudines > Testudinidae > Gopherus > Gopherus flavomarginatus. Next base: position 32,651,551 of record NC_066630.1, read on the forward strand.
CAAACAAATTAATTTAAATATTGTACAAAGTCCTAGTTAGCCTCACTTTAGTAAGGTATTGATTATAATTAGCTATGATATTTTTCTTTATTTAAATCCAATTGCGCTAGCTATTTTATGGGTTCTTAGTTCTATAACACAAAAAATAATTCAACTGTAGACATTTTTCAATATTGTTGGCAAAAAAATATGCACAATATTTGGTCTAGAGTGTGTTTCATCAGTTGCCCATACTGGTATCAGCAAAAACATTGGTCCTGACAACTCTACTTATAATGACTGAGAGCAAAACAACACCTTGATTTACTGGGATTCTTACAGGTAGGAAATTATAACTATCATTCTCTACCAAGACAAAATATTTTCCTTGGCTGATAACAGAAATTTGAAGGATTCTGCTGTGCCAGGAGTGCAAGATATTTGCTGTACTTAGATATTACAGATAGACCTCTAGTAAAACCTGGAAGGACAGGGGGTGTTTTGATTTGGTCATTCAGTCCAAAAATTGGACTTAAGATAGGATTAATCACTGAACAGTAGGACAAGTTTTAAGTGTGCCTCATGATGTTTATACTTTCTCTAAAACTCTGCTAGAGAAGAATCATTTACCTCCCATTGGTTTGTACATTAACGCTCTTGAAAGCTGCCTGGCACTTGTCTAGAGCTGATTTAAGATGTCTTGAGCACTTTGCTTCACTTTGGTACAGTTATGAATCTCATGCTGCCTAAGAATAGCCTAAAAACACCAGTGGGTGTTTGCATTTGGGGTAGTTTTTTGTTTTGTCAAATAACTAAAGACAACCTGGAAATAAAAAACCCAGTCTTTAAATGTGGCTGCCTCCATGTGAAGTTGCTCTGGGAAAAAGAAACTACATCACTCCTTTAAGCTTGCAGAATGACACAGTATTAAAAATACTGCCTCTCAGCTGCATAGCTTTGCAGTGTATGCTAATGATTGTGAATCTGCTAGAGCAAATGCCCTAAGACAGAATCTGAGTGCCCTGCACAGGAGCATCAAGCTCATGTGCAAACAGGGCCCAACATTTTTATCAAGCATGTGGAAGTACATCAACACTTATTGCTAATATATTTTGTGGCTGACACACAGATTGGCAGAGTAGTAAATAATGATTCAGAGAGAGCAGTAGTACAGAGCAATCTGGATCACTTGGGAAGCTAGGCCTGTTCCAACAAAATGCCTTTTAAAATCCAAAGTTCCACAGCTAGGGACAAGGAATGCAGAACATTTGGAATGCAGTGACTCTGAAAATGATTTAGGGATTGTAGTGGACAAGCAACAACATGAGCTCCTGGTGCAATGCTAAAAGAACAGGAGTACTTGTGGCACCTTAGAGACTAACAAATACTGTGGCAAAAAGGGCTAACATTCTTTGTTGTATAAACAGAGGAGTTGTGAATAGGAGCAGGGAGGTGATTTTACCTTTGCATATAGTTTTGTGTTCAGTTCTGATCACATTTTTTAAAAGATGTTGAAAAATTTAAGCGTGTGCAGGAAAAGAAACACAAAAATGTGGTTTTTTTTAAAAAAAGGCCTTATAGTGAAAGACTTAAATAGCTCAATTTGTTTAGCTTATCAAAAGGAAGCAGAGGTGATTTGATTACAGTGTATCGTGGGGAGAAAATACCAGGTACTGAAGGGCTCTTGATCTAGTGGAGAAAGGCATAAGAACCAATGGCTAGAAGCTGGAGCCAGACAAATTCAAATAAGACACATTTTTAACAGCAAGGGTGATTAGTCATGGAATAAACTATCAAAGGAAGAGGCAGAATCTCCATCTCTTGATGTCTTCAAATCAAGACTGGATGCCTTACTGAATGAGAAGCTTTAGCCAAACACAAGTTAAGGGGGCTCAATACAGGGGTAACTGAAATGTAATGGTCTGTGATACATAAGCTGTAAATCCCTGCTCCATCCTAGTGCCCTCATAGATGCTAACTGTGTTCTGAAGGGCTGAGAGGGGGTGGAAACCCCTTAAAGCAGCTCCCAGAGCTGGCTGGATGCAAGCTGAACTACACAAGAGCCCCCTCAGGACCAGCTCTAGCTAACTCGAGCAGAATTCACGCTGCAGGCATCCAGCAGCATCGTGGCTCTTCCCCACTCCCATAGCACCCTCGAGTTTGCAGTATCTCGCCCTATGCATCTAGAAACCACATTTAAGTTTGCATTTTGCAGCAGAAGCCTTCCTAGAAATGCAGCAATGACACTCCATTCTGACCTAACAAGTAATGTTTAAAGCATCACTTTAAACTTTCCCCACAAGAGAGCAACAACAGAGAGCGGAATTTCATTCCATTTGTACTACTTGTAATTTACCTGTCATGTTCATTTTTCATAAAGAACCAAAAGTGGGATTTTCAAAAGTATCCAACGCTGGTCTAACTTGACTCCCATTGACATCAAGGGTTAAGCTCCTAGCTACCTCAATGAGTGTTTCAAAAACACTCATCCTTGACGTAATGGCAAATGTTTAGAGCTATGTTGTAAAGAGAATACACTAGAACCACCGTGCTCTCTCTGCTGTGTATAGCATGATGCTTCGGTTTTCCAGAAATAGCCGTGTAATATTCTGACCAAAGTCACACTTATTAAAAAGCTAAAACACCACTTAGGGAAGTCAAGCACTGCACTTCACGCACTTCCTACCAAATTTTCAGATGCTTGCAGAGTCTCCCCCATGGCAACTGTGCAGCTCATAAAATGGCCCATGAGTCACAGACACATCCTTCCTCATTATGCCCTCTGTGAAATTAGTACACAAAGCCCACTGAGTAAACAGAGCATTTCAGTAGAGAAGAGGAAAGCTGACAGTCTACAGTACAGTAGTTTAGTTTACTCAATCTTCTGTAGCTTATGAAAAAGAATATTGAGAGGTGACTTGATTAGTGTAAAAGTACATTCATAGGGAGAGAATAGCAGGGGCTAAAAGGCTCTTAAATTTAGTAGAAAAAGGCATAAAAACCAAGAACCAAATGCTGGAAATTACAGCCAGACAAATTCAAAATAGAAATAAGGCACATACTTCTGACAGTGAGGGCGAGTAACCATTGGAACAAACTATCAAGGAACTTTGTGGATTTGCCATTGCTTGATGTCTTCTAGATGCCTTTCTGTAAGATATGCTTTAGCCAAACACAAGTTATTGGCCTCAGTGCATGTGTAACTGGGTGAAATTCTGCGGTCTATGATCATAGGAGGCCAGACTACATGATCTAACGGTCCCTTCGAGTCTATGAATGGTGAAAACATTCAGTCTCGATTACTCTGGATTGAGACAAACAAATAGAAATGAACAAATGGAGCCCCCCTGAGAGCAAATGAGAGAACTGTGACTAATATTCTTCCTCTGAATGGAAACAAAATGTTTCTTTAGCCCATCCTTGCAGCCAGCAGGGAACCCTCTGCATCTCGTATTATGTACATAGCTTCCTATGGAACTCCACAGAAAACAACTGCTCAGGCCATCATCTGTCTAGGGAAACCTAATATATGAGGGTCTGGTAACAGGCCTTTTAAGAAACATATTTTAACTTCTAATGTTTGCACCTGGTTACACAGATCCATGAACTGGAAAATCAGCTCTTTTCTGTTCTAATCGTCCACAAATATTTCTTATTCACAATGGGGGTGGGGGGGGAAGCCTTGAATTTGTTGTCGTTGACACAGATTTGCTAATGTACAGGTTGACAAGTTGTTTGCTTGCTGACTTTCCAAGATGTTTGGAGCCTCATTGACTTCATTCATTTATAGATGAACTTCTCTCATAGAGACTTTGCTGTACCGCAGATGATTGCAAGGCTATACATCATGTTCCCAGTACAGGGGCACCTATGCTAATGCAGTAAGATAATAGAACGGGGAAAACTATGCTAATAATTCTCTTGAGCCTCTAAGCATGTCCACTGTGAACTAGATGTTTTCAGAGCCTAGCAGTCTCACTCTGAGCTGAGGTTTTTAGTGCTGTGAACTTCCATCAGCCTCCCTATCTCTTGAGTGCTAACTGAACATGAGTGATGGAAGAGAGATTTCCCTAAGGGATAGAGCTAGATGTTCTGCAGGCAGCCTTTGCTACACTTGACCTTTTGGATATTTGTGACCTGGCTAAACTGGCCAAATCACCTGCAAAGAGTCACGGTGCCAATGGAAAAATGTGGGCATGAAAGGTGGCAGCTAGACTTTCAAGTCATTTCATTCTTGAATGTAATTGTTAGAATTGATATCAACCCACAATCTGTGTCTATAATTAAGGGGGTTATGTTATTGTGACAGTAATGCAGCTTTAAGATGGTATAATGTAGAAGATAACATGATCTCTGCAGCCCTGGCAAAACAATATTTTGGCCTTTTTACAATCAAGTATAGAACAGAGGATGGAAAAGGCTTTAAACAAACGCCTGGCTAGGCCCCTAAACATGCAGCAGGGGAAGACAGTAGAAAAGGAATCAGTCTATACAGAAGTGCTGCAACTCAGGTTTTATTCTAGTATGTGTCATACTGAAACAGAGCAATGCTCCGTTTAGGCAAGTGCCATGGAGCTGGCAGTGGCCTACATCTGATTTTTCAGAGGAAGGTGGGTAGAGCACTAGCAGGATGTGACAGATGTGTAATCGTATGACAAAATACACTACTGGAAGGTACAAATATACTGTATGGTGATAAGTACAGTATAAGAATCTACACAGACTAGAATACTGGACAAGCTACACCAGTGGTCTGTTCAAGTATGGGACTTGCTGTACTTTGTGAGGAAGGAGGCTGTACCAGGCACTATTTTTTTGTGTTGGCACTAGGGTGACCAGATGTCCTGATTTTACAGGGACAGTCCCAATTTTTGGGTCTTTTTCTTATATAGTCTCCTATTACCCCTCACCCTCTGTTTCGATTTTTCACATTTGCTATCTGGTCACTCTAGTTGGTATGCTATGGAAACCAGAATTTGTACAAAGCTATAAGTCTACAGCTATGCTCAGTCATTTAAAGAGAGAATTGTTTTCTGAGTTACTTTTGCTTTCTAGCATTATGAAGTCTAAGGTGTCCTCCAAGATCTTCCATAAATATAAGTTAGATATCAGTAAAGCTGCTCCCCTCTTTCCCCCTAGACTCATCTATAAATTTTCTTTGGAGCTAGTTCCTCATTTTAAGCCTCTTCCATCTTTCCACAAACCATCTCCATGGTAATCTAATTACTACACTGAGCCCTCCTCTACCTGAGAGAATTTCCCATTTCTAGAGAGCTCTCCATTTTCCTCCAGTGGAAAGACAAAGGAGATAACTGGATTTGACCAAGATGTTTCTGCCTATCTTCTCACACTGATGTTATCTGTGCTTTTATAACACCCTCCTTCCCCAACTGAGATCACTGGAGTGCAACATACATGCAGTAATGCTTGACAATCCCTCTGAAGCTTCAGCTACCAGCACTCCTACCATTACCACACTGTCATCTCCACTGGCTCTTGACTCTCTTCCTGGATTGCCTATGTCTTCTCAAACTCATGCTTTCTGCTTTGATTACTCTAAAATGCTTGATGAACCAGATGGGCCTTTGCTGCCCTTTTGGCTGTTCCTGTGATTATCTCTAAATTACACACCATTGTAAAAGGTGATCTTTTCATTAATTTATGTAAATAGGACCTTACTCAATGACTTAGCTATTACTTATGAATGAATCATGCTGCTCTGAGTGGTTGGATATATTTAACTCTCTTTAATATGTTCAAAATAGCTTCTAATGGGTCTCTTTAGCTCATTACTCTTGCAACAGAAAGCAGAGGAGATAACTGAGTTTGTCTGGCAGAGATGTGGTAACCCTTTCTGTTACTACCCAGTGATCAGAGTTTAAAAATACACAGCCATAAGTAACATGGCAGTGAAAGATTAGCAATAGTGTATTTAGACTTTGAAGGAGGTCAGCCAGTGAATTGCACTAAAACACTTATGGAGACTTCAGCCTGTTTATTCCCCCTTTCACTTGGGTGAAAGGAGCCCAACAATATCAGAAGTGTTAACCCAAAACTGAAAATGAGGGCATAAATTGACTCACATCTAAAAACAAGCAGCATTAAAGGGGGGTGTAATAAGAGTGCATCATAAGAGATGCTATAAAATTCTCATTACCATATAATTCCATTCTTTGTAGAGTGAAAGAATAAGCTTATGAGAAAAACCTATTAGCGTTCTTGGAAGGTGTTGCAGTATGAAATATTACAAAGGAGTTGCTGACATTTGCAGGGTATAACACTGTGATCCTTTTTTGTTAGATGTGGCAAACTATTTAGAATATAGTGTTAGTCTTAACTACTGTAATCTGCATCTATCTGTACTTGACGACAACCTCATCATCATTCAAAAAGCTGTTACTAAGTCATCTTTTTGGCTTGTCACTTAGATTAAGTCTCCTCCTTTTTATATTTCTCTCCCTGTAATAGGGTTACTTCCTCTGAACATCCACAACATCCCTGCCTCAATCTCCCTCTCTACTGGGCTCCTCATTGACTTCACAAAGGCTTTCTCATAGCCAATAACACCTTTACTTCCTCTGGCTTATTATCAGACAGTTCCAAAATCAGGTCCTGAGAGTACAAATCAGAAGTTCATGCTCTTTAAGGTTTACATATCATCCTTCCCCACTCTTCCTTAAGGCACTCCCAGGCCTTTCTTGGCTTAGCAGGTCACACCCAGGCCTATCTAGCTACAGTTTTCCCTCTGGTGCCTCCCCCTAGGGCTTATTAACTTCCTACAACTCTCTCTCCCCTAGTACCTCTTTCTTCCCTAGTATCTCATAAGCTCCTGTAGGCCCCTTTCTAACTCTTTACAGAAAATTTTCCCTGCTAGCTATCCAGGCCTGTCCCTTATCTATTCCAGTCACCTGCTTGGGTCACAGTACTCAGTCACATGACCCTCTTCATTTTCTGCACCTGGAGAGGAGCATTGGCTCTTACAGGTGGGGCTGAGACCCACCTCCTTTTCAAGGACTAGCCAGATTGGACCACTCCCCTTCCTCTGTATCATGCACAAGCACCTTCACAATGTAGCTCCACCTGCTCCACACATCAAATGCTGCCTTTACTCTATCAATATTCTCAGTCTTCCCCAACTACTAGCGAGCTGCTCCCTCCAACACCTTTGTGCTTTCTCCCATGTTGCCCTGTGTTCAGGAAAACTGAAAAAATCCAGCTAAGCATAAGTTTATCCACTTTCAGATTCTTCCTCTATGGCTATGCATGCCAGCTGATAGTTATTCAGGCAACGAGACAGAACTAATGTTTGCTGTGCTAGGACATTCTTATATTATGTTTCCCTGGTTTCTCTATCTGTGGTTGTCTTTTCTAACCTAGATATCAAGATCATTAGGATTGCCTTTGAAAAATGTGTTTTGTACAGTTCCTGGCACAATAGGGTCCCAGGAGCTAAGTCAGGCTCTTGGACAACAGCTTAAGAAAGATAACACAATAAAAACAATTGCATCTGACCCTCTTCAATTCACAACTGTCTGAACAGATTACACTTCCACACATTTTCTTAATTGTCTAAGCAAATATATTTCATTCTCTTATTGCTTATGAACTGTTGATACTACTTTTAGTATTCTTTAACAGTTTGAAAAAAGTCAAGCAATTTTGACTGGCCACAGAGATGAGTTTATTTTTCAGTTTTCTGCCTGAAACATCATCATTTTTTAGAATCAAGTTTCTAGCATGAATACTTGAAACACTCTTTGCTGCAAATGCCCTACAATGTATGTTCAAAATTTGCTGCCAGCAAACTTGTTCACTAGAATATTAATGGAAAGCAAATTCAAGAGAGTCATGAATGCACCAGTACAAATTGTTTTTAGGTAAGTTTGCCCAGTGTGTTATATCTGTATTAATAAATTCATTCAAAATAGGTGGCAGCTGTCGTAATCACCTTGCTTTGATCCTCATCAATTTAGAATTTTCCTTCTTTGATCTTTAAAATGTAGATAAATATTTCTTTTAGGACTGATTGTTGAAAGACAGTTGTTGCAATTCTCTTCTCTACCCTCCAAAAAAATGCCATTTCAAAAATATTTTGAATATTGAAGCAGAATGGAAACTGTTGAAAACTCTTAGTAGATTTCACTACTATAAATGTTGTTGTAATAAGATGTTTGTTTTTGTCACTGGGCTCAGGGATGCTAACTGTGATTGTAAACTCTGGGCCATATTTTGACCAGCCTACAGGAAACCATAATTGTGAGGTTTCAGCCTGTAGTTTCCTACAACTGGTTCTGGTGTGAGTGGAAAGAGGTGCAAAGTTTGATCTCATGTAAAGTGAGTAGTGGAGGCATGGTTTTCATTCATCCACAGATATTCTGAGATCTAAAAGGAAATGTCATGGGGATCATGGCATCTGTTGTATTGAGATGAGGCATTTATGTAGTAGTCCAGGTCTTCTGCACTAGTCTGTGTCCCCAGAAACCATGCACTCACAGGGTTTCTGCTGTTAGCCATCCAACTCCCTTCCAATATGGTGATAAAATCTGAGGAAGGGGAATCTCAGCTCTACTCTCCCTTCCCAGCTACAGCTCCTACCCATGGAACACTGCCCTGGGGTGGAGCTTCTCCTGGCCTGTGTTACGGAGCCACAACATTCATACGTACACACCTTCTCTCATCAGTACCTAATAGTGAAGGGTGTAAAGGGCAAAGGCAATGCAGTTAAGATTGGCTTTTAGCTTTGCCATAGTCAGGCTGACATAACATGAATACAATCCTATTCTCCTTTGAAGAGTCCATCAGACAAATATAGGGTCCAATCTAAAACTAGTCAACAGTCCTGTTGAACATATTAGGGATGACATACTCAACCTTCTCCATAAACTCAAACTGTGCCTGAAGCAAGCTTTTTGGAGATCAAACAGAGCTTGGTTAATTTCTTTTTCCTGTTATTTTTCATTATTTGCATACCTGTGTGCTTCTGGGCTTTGGCTAGGAGTGGAAAAGGAAATGTGAAAACAGTGCCAGAAAGGCCAAACTTTTGCTGTTTTCTGAAGCTGGCTGCACCAGCAGTCTCATGAGATTTCCAGATCATTTTTGGAAACAGATACCTTTCAAATAAGGATAAGCATTTGGTTGTTTGTCCAGACTTGGAAAATTTCACCCATCACCATTATAAATACATTTACATGAAAGGAACTCTCTGATGTGAGATAATGCTATATCACATAACAGCCTTTTTTGTTGAAAATGACACCATAACAAATAGTGAACCTCTCCAGAAGAACCTCATTAAACCTGGGTTCACTTGCAGCCTAATGGGCTTGTTTGTTTAAGTATCATTTAAGTACAAAACACTTCAGAGTTCAATCAATGTTAGTCACACTTGGAAAACACACATTTGTAACTATGATTTAATATTTATGTGCATTACACAGCCTTTTTATTAATTGCTTCAAACAAAAACATCCCTGCTCAATATGTAGTGTTCTGTTTTCTACTGTCTCTTGACATTAAAGTTAATCAAATAGCTCTTTGTGAAAACTCCTACAAGAAGTGCCTCTCCACAACATGCTAGATTTGTGAGTCAGTTTTACTCATTGTAATACTGCCCAAGACAGATAAGCATTGTGTTTTTGAGATCATCACTCACAAGATCTCTGAAAGTATAACACCTAATGTAATTATTTAGATTTTGGCCATCATGAGAACAATATATCCTATACTAGACAGTGTTTGAGCACTTATTGCAATTCAGAGTTATTAGAAATCAGTGGGAGTTAAGCACCTAAATATCTTTGAAAATGGATCCCCAAATTCTTATTAAAATGTTACAGCTCACAATAGCATTACTGCTAGAAAAGTACATATGATCAGCACTGAATTATTATATTTTTATTACGGTGACATGTAGGACCTCTGTCACCGAACAGGACTCCTTTGTGCTAGGCACAGAACAAAAACATGGTGAAAGATATAATGTATTTCTCCTCTTATCTAGTCATGATTTGTCTGCAAACTATGTTTAAATTTATTTATTCTGTGAATATTTCTTGGTTTCTTACTGTTTCAATTTTCAAACACTGTACTCTTGATTGCATAGCACATTTCCTTTCCTTGATTGGATGAGCTGCATAATCCTTTGAATTCAATTTCTGCTGTGACTAAAAAAATGTTTGCTTTTCCATTCAAGTTCTTCAATGTTCACTTGAAATTCATTCTCTGAACACTCCTGCTAGTTATTTTATTAGAATATTTGTGGAAAACAAACACCAAAGCCATGCAAGCTTTTTAACTATGATGGAATATTTGCAGAAGTTTTTTGGTTTTTTCAGGTATTCAATCAGCTCTACTTATTTTCATGTTTTGGACAGTTGCGCCAACACTTTAAGCTACATTATAGGGATAGATTAAACACACTTTATTCTAGGTTTTTATTTTTAGAAACTTAACATTTTGCCTTGCAAGGGAAAAGAGTTTTCAAATACACAAACCAGTACAGCAGTGCATGATGCACAGAACCAAGTTTACACCTCCCTTTTATTCCCAACTTTTGTTGTTGTTGTTGTTGTTGTAGTGCATAAAACCTCCGCAAATGTAATTTGGACAGTTTATTTATTCTTTGATTATATGAGTCATTTAAACAGGTATCTCCCACTAACCTTAATTACACGTAGGTGTATAAATTAGCCACATACTGATTAGAGAATACATTTGTCTTCCTAGGGAGAGAAGTCATTCTGGATATGTATTTACTCTGCAACCTAGTTAGTACAAGAATCCATCTGTATTTTATTTTCACAAATTATAAAAGAATTAAAGTTTTCTGGACCTAGTTATGCAATAAAAATGAAAACCATATTTTGATAACCTCACAAGCCCATGGTCTGTGGAACACCGTGACAGAACATATGATTAAACATGACACATGCTATAACTGCTTTATGGCTTCACATGAGGATATCCATTCCTCTGGGAGTCTTTAGTTTTTGTGGTTTAGATATCATGGTGTGATATAGCTAAGAAATGCTCAGCTCAATTCTATATTAAATTATTTACTTTTTTCCTTGGCAAAAAAAAAAATCTTTTAACGTACAAGTGGCTTAAAACCATTTTTATGAGAGTAGCACTGACACAACAGGATTTACCATTTGTTAAGGATCTGTGTGTGTTGAGAATTTGTGGACCAATGTTCAAAATCAAGTCAGGTTAGGCACCCCATGAAGATGAATATGGGGCATGCCCTATGGTTTGTCATGTTGCAATGTCATGGAGTGAAAGTCTGCTTACAAATTAAAGCAAGACAATTGTGGCCTACAGACATCCTGCATAGTGACAAAGCATCAACAAACAGTTAGGAGACTCCGCCTGCCACAGCAGAGGAGCCATTTCTTAAAGGACGATGTTTGGTATACCAACAACCACAATAACACACACACTCTTTATACTAAAAAGAACAAGGAGTACTTGTGGCACCTTAGAGACTAACACATTTATTTGGGCATAAGCTTTCATGGACTAAAACCCACTTTGTTGGATGCATGCAGTGGAAAATACAGTAGGAATATATATACACTCACACAGAGAACATGAAAAAATGGGTGTTGCCATACCAGCTATAATGAGACTAATCAATTAAGGTGGGCTATTATCAGGAGGAGAAAAAAAAAAGTTTGTAGTGATAATCAGGATGGCCCATTTCCAACAGTTGACAAGAAGGTGTGAGTAACAGTAGGGGAAAAATTAGCATGGGGTTATAATAAACCATAATAAAAGCCTAGATTTCAATGGCTGCTTGTCATTCTGTTTTTCCAGGTGCCTTTCTTATCCCCTACATCCTCTTCCTAATCATTGCTGGAATGCCCTTGTTCTACATGGAGTTAGCACTGGGACAGTACAACCGGGAAGGGGCTGCTACAGTGTGGAAAATCTGTCCAGTTTTCAAAGGTACGTTCCAGTCTTCCACTTGGTTTGTGGAAAATGTGAGGGTTTTAAACAAGTCAGATAACAAAAATAGAACGGATCTATTTTCTTCTTTCTTAAATAGCATGAAAGTTGATGGCCTGTTTGACAAGCCTGCAGTCTAAGGTCCTCTTGTGATCACAGAACAAGCCCAACCCAGGAAAAAGCAGGAGAATCTTCCGGGGGGAGGGGCGGGAGAGGAGAGTCTAGTTGAGACTCCTTGTTCATTGCAGTTTTACATCTGTCAAAACTCCATCAAGGGTGCCAATTAAAGCCATTTGTTTCTTGTGATGTAAACCTCTCATGTTAAACTCTTTGGAATCACAGGTTTAAATCCAAGCAAGGTCCTGTGAGCCCAACACACTTCGAACATAGATAAATCAGGTTTTACTATTCAGTTTATTCTCTAGGGTTTTCTTTTTGAGGCCTTGAAAGCCTGGGGGATTAAAACTGACTACGGCCCAGATCCTCAAAGGTATCTAGGTCCCTAACTCCCATTGGAGTTAGGTGCCTAAATAGCTTTGAGGGTCTGGGCCTAAAGGTCTCTTCCCCCTCTCTCACCCCGCAGTTGCATTGCATACTGTATACTAGGTGCTTACATTTTCTCCATCAAACAGGTGGCTGTATTCCAGTGGCATCTTTTGTGGGCGTGTAGATGTTTGTGTGGGTGTTGAGATATATAGTTCAGTGCTTGTGGCATCCTTCAGGATGTAAGATGTGATATGCTTTCAGTGTAAAATATTAATACTTTATAAGGACCCATCAAAAAAGTGCCAGCTTGCAGTGATTTTGAATTGCTCCCATCCTGTACCCAATTAGATCCATCTAGCCTCCTAGATGAAAGATTCTGCAATTCAGAGCTGTGTGAAATGACTGACAACTAACCCAAACCCACAACATATGTGCTCACCAGGCTTCTTGGTTTTCTTTGAGGCATAAAGGCTAGACAACATTTGTAAAACAATTGGTGAAGGGTAATGAGCTTCACACTGGCAATCTCCTCTTGGCTGAACTGGAGCTTAACTATGGCTTATCTTGAGTTAATTTTAGGCTTTTATTGTTGTGTTGAACTCTTGTAGAGTTTTCCTTTTTGTGAAGGTTGGAACTCAAAACCAGGAGACAAGTGCAGTTTTACTGCATTCTGCTTTGAGATCTTGCTTTCAATTGCACCCAAAACTCATAGTGAAGTTTGAGATGAACAGACAAGGACCGACAGACACCTAATTAAGAGTATGCATGAAACCTTTCAAAATATAACTGCTTAGTTTTGCCCATTCCTGTTATCCTGTTACTAAACCCATGAGCGATACTCCTCCCAGGGTCGGCTCTAGGTATTTTGCCACCCCAAGCACAGCAGGCAGGCTGACCTCGGTGGCTTGCCTGCGGGAGGTCCCTGGTCCTGCGGATTCGGGGGCAGCCTGCAGAAGGTCCGCCGAAGCTGCGGGACCAGCAGACTCTCCGCAGGCATGCCGCCGAAGGCATCCTGCCTGCCGCCTTGCAGCGACCAGCAGAGCGCCCCTCATGGCTTGCCGCCCCAAGCACGCGCTTGGCGTGCTGGTGCCTGGAGCCGCCCTGACTCCTCCCACCCCCAGAATTATGACATCTCTAGTCAAAAAAATCTCACTGATGTTAGCTAATTTTTATTTTAATTTATTTTATTTTAATGGCAATGGGAATTTTACTTGTCAGAACTGTAAAATCTGGCTTGGAGGATCTCACAAAGTTTGATCCAAAAACCATTCAAGTCAGCGAGAGTCTTTTCACTGACTTCAGGCATGACAAGAAGATGAGAAAGGAAACTCCAGGTTTATTTCATATTTAGGATTTCATTAACAATCCAGTTGTTTTTTAATTTCAAGTCTGCCTAAGTGTGCATTAGAATCCATTGCTAAATGTTTGTATTACTGAATAGTACAATACAAAGGACATAGAATATTGGATTCTAAAAGAATAAGAAATATTGTTATATTTTAAATCCCAGCAATGTAAAGTTAGTTACACAGTTAGTAAAGTTTCAATTACAGCTCCTGATAAGAGGCATAAATATATTTCAGTACTTTGTTAAATACACCAGAGTTCTTTTGATATATCTCTGGATTAACTCAAATCCATCACTGACATGAAATGTGTATGGTCTACCCTCAAATCAGGGCTGGCTCCAGGCACCAGCACAGCAAGCAGGTGCTTGGGGCGGCCAAGAGGAAGGGGTCTTTGGTGGCAATTCGGCGGCGAATCCCTCAGTCCCTCTTGGAGGGAAGGACCTGCTGCTGAAGTGCCGCCGAAGAAGAAAGCTGTGCGGTGGAGCTGCTGCTGAAATCTTTCTTTCTTTTTTTTTTCCTGCCACTTGGGGTGGCAAAAACCCTGGAGCCAGCCCTGCCTCAAATTTATAATAGTTTCTCCAAATAAAAAAGCACTATAGTGCTAATTTTAGCTCTGAATAATATTGCTATGAAACCTAAGACTCTAACCTTAATGAAGCACTCCCATAAGGCAAGGGATCAAAAATGTATCTTGTAACCTTTACAGCACAGCCTATTTGCATCACAAGATTTTACAGGGTTTATATTAGCAGCCTGGGTGGGACAAAGTTAAAATAAATAAAAGGCTGGATCCAGAAACAATGGAACAGATTAGTGCCTGGATTTATCCTATTGTCATCAGTGGAGTGACCCTGGGGCTAGGTTTGGTCTAGTTCCTTTGAATTTTCTTAAATTGCAACCATTTTCTCTCCAGAACTGTGGAAACAGAATATGTGCCTGGGGTGTTTTTAAAAAAAAAAAAAATCCCCCATTTCAATGCAGTATACTGTCTTTGTGGTAGGTATGTACATTCTAACATACATCATATAGGGAGGTTTCCACTGCTTTCTTTACTATCATTTATCAATATAGTTTCACTGCCAAAATGCAGAAGCCATCCAAGTCCCGTGATTTTTAAGCATTTCAAGTTTGTTTTCACCACTTTTTGCTAGAAGTCAGAGGTAAAAACTGATTCCTATGTAAAACATTAGTTAACTTTCTCCTGACCAACACAGAGCATGCTTGACACAATTTACTCTTAAGAGTGTTGGCTCCTAAGGAGTCGGCAGTTACTCCTTACATGAATTAACAACCTCTTTCTATTACATAATGGAACAATATTCTTGTAGCAGTTTCACAGACCATCTCCCCAAGTCCCTGGTACTCGATTTGCAGCAAGCTGTGTCTTCTTTGGTCTGTCAAGGTGCATAAAAACTTGGTGGCATATGATTATTAGTGAGAATATCATGCCATTAGCAGCATCACATTTCGGGACTGACTAAAAGTAGAACTGAAGGCTTACACTTAGGTACTGAGATACCACAGTGATGCTGCCTGTACAAGACTAGACAGTCTTCACCTATTAGAGATAATCCAAATGGCTTAAATGCAGCATTCATTAAACACTGCTGCCCATAGAAGAAAGAAACCGATGGCACTGGCTGAAGCAGAGCAAGCGTCTTTGCACAATTCTGAGAATGAACCTCCACTCTGACCTGCTGTTAGTACCAGAGTTCCCTCTGAGAATATGTGACAGTGACGAATTGCTTACAAGGGTCTGTTTTCATGGTGAGAACAAATGTTCACTGAAGAAAGTCTTCATTGAAACTCCAAACACACCTCACGATATTCCAAAGAAACCCAGATCTACACGGGCCAATAGGGAATGTGCAGAGTGGAGTTCACCCCAGGCTGGAGGGCCCATGTAAGGCCCTGCGTACTATTTAAGGATTTAGGGTTAAGTTCTGCCCTTAGTTACACTCTGCCGACCCATTGAGGCAATACAGTAGCATGGGGTGAAAGTCAGGGTAAAATTTAGCCCTAACATTGAAATTCTCCATGGTTGAAGAGTCAGCCAAATGTCTGGGATGCCCTTAAATCCCTCATTGGGGGTTCCACGATCTCCACACACCTTGCATAATCTGGAATGAGTTTTCTTGTTAGATTCATGTAAACCAGTACGGAGAATGGCAATGGAAATCAGTCTGTAGTCACAATACTGTTTGCAGGTTGAGATGGGCAGCAGCCGCTACTGACACCCACAGATGGGAACAGCAGCTGTAGGACTACTTCATTGCAGCCCCACGCTCTCGCCTTAACTTTATGGGGAGGGAGGTGGATTACACTGAACCTGAACTTTACTCAGGTGAAATGAATGGCCCTATTAACACAGGGCTTACGGCCCTCTGCTCTGGGTGAGTTTTCCCCTATGAATATAGAACTGGATCAGAGCAGAGCGTTGTCCTTTAATAGCAACATGTCTAGTATCCAGCAAACACAACAAGCTTTATTAAACACCAGTCAGTTTCATGGAATTATTATTTTAAACGGTCAGTTTTTGTGTCCAGCCACTATATTTATAACCCTTTGCTTAGTTCTTTCAAAATACTAGACAAAAACAAGCTTGTGTTTAGGAACTGTCCTTATCTAAACAAACAAACAAAAAGCATGGTTTAGCTTTCAGACAATATGGTTGGAGTATATTGTTGTATGTGAAATGCAATGTATAATCTAGTTTTCCTTTGTCTTTAGGTGTAGGCTATGCTGTGATACTCATAGCTCTTTACGTGGGTTTCTACTACAACGTTATCATAGCTTGGTCTCTGTATTATCTGTTTTCATCATTCACATTTGAGCTTCCCTGGACAAACTGCGGCAACAGCTGGAATAGCCTAAACTGTACAGATCCCAAACTCTTCAACGCCTCGGTGCTTGGCAATGGCACCAAGTACTCCAAGTACAAACTCACTCCTGCTGCCGAATTTTATGAGTAAGTGTTGAGTCGCCTTTGCTGTTGCTTCAAATTTCCAGTTTAGTTGAGGTGTTTGCTCATATGTCTCTAAAAGTCTCTCTCTTTAGGCAAGTCACATGTTCCTTCTGTGCCTCAGTTTCCCCAGTTCAGCTAAGTGATGCCACTAAGTGATGTGGAGTCAGAGACAAAGCACAAAATCTCTGCCCCGCCCCCTGCCCATGTGCAGCTTTTTTTTATTCTATACCAAGGTGACACTTGTGTTAAGCAAAGGAACAATACATACAGAATAAAGCTGTCTGAATAGTTTGAAACTAATCATTTACCCAACAAATTTTGCTTCTCTGCTTACCAAATATCTCTGAGCAGATCTTTTTCCTTTGCTGTTTCAGCAGCTCAGTGAAATGGGATGAAGTGCAGCGCAGGGAGGAGATGGTAGCAGTTGCAAAACACAGGGCTTGATTCTGTTCCCATTTAAGTGATGCTGGGTTCTGCTATTGATGGTAACAGGATCAGAATCAGTCACATAGGCAATCGTTAGGCTTTCAGACACTTCAAACTAAAAGTCCTCTTCGGGTGTGTAGTGGTAACAGGACCCCTTGCAAATGGAAATACGAATAACTGATGAAAATACAAAACAAGAATATCTGAGATAGTAGAGCATCAGTCTCACTATGAAAGCTTGGGTTCTGGACCCCTCTCCTCTTCCAGGGAAAGATGTGATTGGATTAGTGAAAGGGGAGCACTGGCTGGACACCAGACTAATCTCATCAACTGCTAAATTGGTTCAGACTATTCATGGGTATTTCTGTTGTGTAATTGTAACCATGGCAATGTATATTTATCTAGTGAGCACTGACCATGTTCTCAACACTGGGAACAGTCATCATTCATCCCACAAGCAGCCTAACCTGTTCAGTGTGGCATACCTGGCTGGACTACAGTTGGGATCTTGTGGGTATGTGGTTACTGCACTGACACATTAGTGACTCGTTTTTCCTCTTTAATGTTAGTAAATTTGAAAAGTTCAGAGTAGCATAGAGTACAACCAATGGGAGAAGATACAGATTGGCTACATTCTATACTTCGCAAGAGTCTACTGAGTAGCTGTGATGGTGTAAAGCAACAGAGAGTCCTATGGCACCTTTAAGACTAACAGATGTATTGGAGGTGATGGTATAAGAACTTGATACAATGCTGAGTAATGTCAGCCAGGAAATTGGCCTCTTCTCTACAGAAAAAAAACTTTTCTCTTAGTATTGTGGTTAATTACAGCAAAAAAATGCAGTAAATATTATACACTGTAGAATATGCTATTGAGGTGAAAGAAGAAGAGATCTGAACAACCTGGGAACACTTCCAAGTGGTAATTACACAACTTCTAATGTTAATGTCATTTTAGAAAATTTCCTTTTTAAAACTTGCGTGTATTCTTGGAGTCAGATTTGTAAAGGTATTTAGGTGCCTAACTGATTTCCGTGGGAGCTAGGTATCTAATTTGCTTTAAAAATCTGGCCCTCAGACTTGTTACAACAATCATCATAGTCATCTTACTTGCTCAGTCTACTTCTATATTGCTCACTAATTGACTAGTAACCCTTGGGTTCTATCCATTTTGCCATCACATCTTATTTAGAATTAGGAATTGTTGTGGTTCTCTCTGAATCAAACACTCACCATTTTTCTAGGTGGTGTGATATCCGACAGCTTTCAGCCTGAGTGAACTTTTACTGCTCTATAAAACACAACTCAACTTGTGACTCTGCTAAAACACAAGACTAAAAGTCAAGAGATCTGTGTTCTCAGCTCTGCCAAGTAATGTATATCTCTGGTGGGATTTTAAAAAATGCCTAAGTGAATTAGGAACATACATGGCATTTAGCTTTTCCTGGGATTCATAGTCCTAAAACTTGGGTGTTTTTGAAATCTGAATACCTGTAGTTACTAAGAAGTAAATTATAAAGCTGTGAGGGGTTGCAAGTGCTTTTAGTGGTTTAAGGTTTGTTGTGTTGGCCACTGTGTGGTACAGATAATGGTAAGAACAGTTATTTAGGGCAATAGTTTTGCTGTGGGAGGTTTCAATCTCCCTTTTGTGTTTTGGTTTGTCATATGGAGAAACATTGAACTCTCACTGGGGAAAATAGAAAAGAAGCAAAGATCCATTCTGTGATCGGAGCATAAGCAAACAAAGCTACAACTCCTATACAGCCTCCATATTTTTAAAGCAGGCTCTAACGAGGCTGCTGTGGTGGCACATAAAGGGGACAAACATGGGTGTAAGCTCTACACTCTTTTGTGCCACTGCTGCCAGGGGCGGCTCTAGACATTTCGTCGCCCCCAGCACAGCGGCATGCCGTGGGGGGCGCTCTGCCGGTCGCTGGTCCCACGGCTCCGGTGGACCTCCCACAGGTGTGCCTGCGGAGGGTCCGCTGGTCCCGCGGCACCAGTGGACCCTCCGCAGGCACACCTGCGGGAGGTCCACCGGAGCCACGGACCAGCGGACCGTCCACAGGCACGCCTGCAGGAGGTCCACCAGAGCCGTGGATCAGCGGACCCTCTGCAGGCATGCCGCCCTCGCGGCAACTGGCAGAGTGCCCCCTGCTGCATGCCGCCCCAAGCACGCGCTTGGCGTGCTGGGGCCTGGAGCTGCCCCTGACTGCTGCTTAGAATCATAGAAGCATAGAACTGGAAGGGACCTCAGTAGATCATCCAGCCCAGTTCCCTACACTCATGCTAGAACTAAGTAGTAACTAAACCATGCCTGACAGGTGTTTGTCTAACTTGATCTTAAAAACCTCCGGTGATGGAGATTCCACAAACTCCCTAAGCAATTTATTCCAGTGCTTATCTATCTTGACAATTACGAATTTTTTACTAATGTCCAACCTAAACCTCCCTTGCTGCAATTTAAGCCTGTTGCTTCTTGTTCTATCCTCAGAGGTTAAGAACAATTTTTCTCTCTCCTTCTTGTAACAACCTTTTATGTACTTGAAAACTATTATCATGTCCCCTCTATCTTCGCTTCTCCAGACTAAACAAACCCAATTCTTTCAATCTTTCCTCATAAGTCCTATTTTCCAGATGTTTAATAATGTTTGTTCTTCTCTGCACTTTCTCCAATTTGTCCACATCCTTCCTGAAATGTGGCACCTAGAACTGGACGCAGTATTCCAGTTGCAGCCTTATCAGCGCAGAGTAGAGCAGAAGAATTACTTATGTCTTGCTTACAACACTCCTGCTAATACATCCCAGAAAGATATTTGCTTTTTTTGCAACAGTGTTACACTGTTCTCATATTTAGCTTGTGATCCACCATGACCCCAGATCCCTTTCTGCAGTAGTCCTTCCTAGGCAGTCATTTCCCATTTTTTGTGTGTGCAGTAGATTGTTCCTTCATAAGTAGAATATTTTGCATTTGTCCTTATTGAATTTAATTCTATTTACTTCAGGCCATTTCTCCAGTTTGTCCAGATCATTTTGAATTTTAATCCTACACTCCAAAGCACTTGCAACCCCTATCAGCTTTATAAGTGTACTCTCTCTATGCCATTATCTAAATCAGTGGCTCTCAAACTTTTTTCTGTTGACCCCCTTTTACACAGCAAGTCTCTGAGTACGACACCCCCCCATACATTAAAATCACTTTTAAAAATATTTAACACCATTATAAATGCTGGAGACAAAGGAGGGTTTGGGGTAGAGGTTGACCACTCAGGCCCCCCCATGTAATAATTTCACAACCCCCTGAGGGGTCCTGACCCCCCATTTGAGAACCCCTGATCTAAATCATTGATGAAGATATTGAACAGAACTGGACCCAGAACTGATCCCTGCAGGACCCCACTCAATATGCCCTTCCAGCTTGACTGTGAACCACTGATAACTACTCTCTGGGAACGGTTTTCCAAGCAGTTATGCACCCATTTAGGGTTATATTTCCCTAGTTTGTTGATGAGGAGGCCATGCAAAATGTATCAAAAGCCTTACTAAAGTCAAGATATACCACATCTGCCATTTCCCCCATCCACAAGGCTTGTTACCTTGACAAAGAAAGCTGTTAGGTTGGTTTGACATGATTTGTTCTTGACAAATCCATGTTGACTTATTTTCTAGGTGTTTGTTTGCAAACGGATTGCTTGATTATTAGGTCCATTATCTTTCTGGGTACTGAAGTTACGCTAACTGGTGTGTAACTCCCTGGGGTTGTCCTTATCCCCCTTTTTATAGATTGGCACTATATTTTCCCTCTTCATGTGCTCTGGAATCTCTCTTGTCTTCCAGGAATGTTCAAAGATAATTGCTAATGGCTCAAATATCTCCCCAGTCAGCTTGTTGAGTATTCTAGGATGCATTTTATCAAGCCCTGGTGACTTGAAGACATCTAACTTGTCTAAGTAATTTTTTATTTGTTCTTTTCCTATTTTAGCCTCAGATCCCACCTCATTTTCACTGGCATTCACTGTGTCAGACACCAATTGCTACTAAATTTTTTATATAAACAAACAAAAAAGGTCAATTAGCATTTCCACCATTTCAACATTTTCTGTTATTGTCTTTCTCCCCTTGTGAGTAATGGTCCGACTGTGGTCTTGGTCTTCCTCTTGCTTCTAATATATTTGTAGAATGTTTTCTTCTTACCCTTTGTCTCTAATTAGTTTAATCTTTCCTTGGCCTTCTAATTTTGCCTGCACATGCTTGTGTTGCATGTATGCTTAGCAACAAAGCTGGCTTAAATAACTAGCTGGAGACCTAAAGTAAGGGAACCCCTGCAGTCATACGACTGACAGAGCTGTCTGTATACCTTCTGCTCTTGGCTCCTCCCAGCAATGGGGCATTCCAGGGGCTGAGGTCAAAAAGCTGTACTCCAGCACCCCTGAGATGGTAGAATGGCTCCGGGGGAAGAGGGGAGGTCCTATTTTAACTGGGGTAAGTTCCAGAGCCGTGAAGCACCACTGACTTAACTGGAACTGATATGCATCTCCTGAGAATCTAGTTTAGTCGGGGGAAGCTCACACAGTTAATTGGTTTGCACAGAAACACAAGATGTCATTTCCCGGCAATACAAGTTAGTAGATAATTTTGGTTGAACTCTCCATTTATGTCTGCTTAATACCATGTTTCATTAGACAAATTCTGGTTCCAATCCTCCAGTCTCCAAACAGGCAAAATTCCCATTGACGTCAATGGGAACTTTGCCTGAACATGGACTACAGGAATGGGCCTTCTGTAGTACCTCATTAGAGATGGTCAAAATAAATCATAAACTTATTTGTACATTTAAAATCAGGCAAGATAAGTGTTATCTAATCTGCTTCTTTTATTCTTCCTATCACATGCCAATAGTGGAGTGATAGGGTTCACAGCTTATGCTCTGCTGCTGGGAATAATAAGTCGTAAGAGAAATCCAGCTAGGAATAAAATGTCAGCCCCACATTACTTTAGAGACATGTTTCACTTTAATTATTTTCTTATCCTGTGGTTTGGAATTCACCCTGGAGAATGCAAACTGCCTTTCACCCACTTTAACTTTGTTAAAATAAGTCATAAAAAAGTTACCACTTAAAGTGCCTCAGTGAAAAAAACTTGTTCCCAAACCTATCTTACTTATTCAAACATTTTATCTGAATATAGACATACTGTATCTTTGTTCTGTCCCTTTTTGCTCCTTGGAAGGTTTTGTTACCAAACTGTCAGCAATGCGTTGAGCTACAGCTATTTTCTCAGGCCTTTAATCCTTCTCTCCTGTGTAATAAAAAAAACGTGTTTTACAAGCAAATTTTCATGCCCCATTCAGGGGAGCAAATTCACTGAATGTATACAAGGCTACCCAGATATGAGTAATTAATTGTAAAATGGCTAGGTAAGCAACCACATGGAAGTTCAAACAAGCATGAATCAACACAGTCCATGTCTATTATACTTATGAACGTAGATGTATGATACATGAAGTAACAGTTTTCTGCAGCACATTAATTCCGCATCTGAGAATGTAATCACAGAAATCAAAATGGAAGTGACTTAACTTTAGTTGGCCAACTGCATGGATAGTGGGTTGGACTGTAATTCCTAATAGGAAATGCTGTAACAGATCAGATTAGTGGGCCACGTAGTCAAGTATCCTGCCTCTTGCCAGAGGTCAGTACTAGATGCTTCAGAGGAAGGTGCAGCAAACCCTAGTGTAGACAGTTATGGCATAAACTCTCTATAGGAGAGAATTTTTTCCTAATCACCATAAATCAGTAGTTTATGTAATCCCTTAAGTATGAGGGTTTATCCCTTAATTTTTGTTTCCTCTTAAGTAACTGCAGATGTGTGTATATGTGTGTGTCATGTGTATACATATGACACACACACAAAATGTCTAACCCTTTTTTTTTTAATCCTGCTGAATTCTTACCCTCAATTTCTTGCCAGTGAGTTCTTCTACTTCAGCATACATTGTTTAAAATTGTGTTGGCTTGCTCCATTGAATGTTGACTAACACAATCCTGTTAGCCTTCCATTCAATATAATAGAACAGAATTAGGTATCTCATTTAAAATTGTTTCAAGAGCAAGTGTCAGCAATTCTGGTCATAAATAAAATGACATCAGAGGCCAAAATCCAGTGCTTAATTTGTGCCACGGCTGATTCCCAGCACCTCTGGGCTTGGCGTATCAGTTATGAAATAAAAAAATTGCTTGAGTCCAGGCACCTCTTTAAGCAGTGCGAACAATGAATGGAAAGAGACAGCCTGATATTCTGTTGATTAT
Source organism: Gopherus flavomarginatus (assembly GCF_025201925.1). Taxonomy (NCBI): domain Eukaryota; kingdom Metazoa; phylum Chordata; order Testudines; family Testudinidae; genus Gopherus; species Gopherus flavomarginatus. The sequence goes on from NC_066630.1 coordinate 32,675,010, forward strand.
GTTCCATAAGGAGAAAAATCCTAGATCATGCTAGGCTGAAAAAGGGCAGGAGTTGTCAGCAACTTTCAGTTATATTCCAGTTTAGCAGGTAATAAGATCTAGTTCATAAATGTGTACATCATTGTTCATGTTTGAACCTCTTATTTTTCCCTGCTCTCCTGCTGCAGCCAGATACAAAATACAAATCTGAGGGTTTGGTTAGGAAATAGAAAAGTCCATAATTTTTCTGGATCCCTAATTTAATCACCTAGGGCTGGGTAACACTGGGGAGTTTCTCCTCAGAGGGACACATGCAAACACTGAGCTTGGTTCTAACTTTGTGTGTCTGCCCATGGACCTGTTCCAAATCCATTGAAGGTAATAAAAAGACTCCAATTGACTTCAGTGGGCTTTGGATCAGGCCCCATACTGAATAATGTATCCAGTGAATCTTGCCATCTTCTGCCATCAGAAGAGCCATAATCAAGTTACCTCAGGTTTATTAGCTGTTCAGAAGCATTCAAGAAATATTTTAGCAAATTGTTTAGAAGCCCATGAACTGACGGTGAGCAGTTCTCTGTGAGTATTGTATATTTGCTATTTTAACATGTTAGACATTTTGAGACAGTCAAATAAGTCAAAGTCACATGATATAGATTCTTTTCTCTGGTTGGATGAGTGTGCAAGCCTTTCTGGTACAAATAGTTGCATGCAGATTTAAAATCGCTTTCCCACAAATACTCTCATGCACACCTGTGATATTTGTTTTCCACAAGAATTCACATCAGTAAAATTTGTTTGATGCCAACTCATAGAAGGGGGAACACAAATGAAATGTGAGTACAAAGCAAACGAAGTCATTTACATGTGCTTGCATGTTCTTAGGAAACTGTCATACTGGCTAGCTCTGTTTGAAGGGTTCATAAGCCTTAGCAAACATGATCTGAATGTAGATTTTATGGCAAAACCTGAAACTAGGGGACTTAGTAACGTCTATGCTAGTTTAAGTTTCTAGTGGGGCTCCAAGCAATGCTATATTGCAAAAAGTCAATAGATTACACCTGTCCTGCATGCAATACACTCATTTTCCATTAACATCTGGGAGCAATTCAAAGTGTTACTTTTCATGAATAAAGCCCTGTGTGGTTTGGTAAGAGTATCTAGCTCTCTGAGCAACTGCCCTGTAGAGGATTACAACAGCTGAAGTCAGCTCTAGAGCTCCTGTTGAGTTTCCCTAGATTTGAAATCTTGACAACCTGAGCCAGAGCCTCTGTATGTGGACTTTCCCCAGCTTAGTATTAGAGCAAACTTTAGCCATAATATGAGAATGTGTGTTCATGTCCTTATCATGCAGCAGTCAAGAGCATTGGGCCCTGCTCCTGCAATGAGCTTCATACTGGCAAACCCCTGTACTTGCATTCAGCCTCGCTGAAATCAGAGTGTCTCCATGCAAGCGTCGATTTACTTGTAGCAAGCTCATTGCAGGATTGGGACTTTGGTTAACTGACCTGCATGGGAAGAGTTTACAAAACTCTTAGTCAAGGAATACTCCATTGGCAACCACAAACAATACATACTTGGGAGCACATGAATTTTCCTGATGTGCCCTTGCTGTTTTGCGTCTTACTTCTAAAGAACTTGGACATGGCTAACTTGCCTCACTTTGTGCATCTGCTAGTCATTAGAGCAGCCAATGGGTTAAACCAGAGTCTTCTATTTTTATTGGCAAACCACAAGAGAGTTGGTGCAAAAATCAGATTTAACAAGCAGCTGCTTCAAAGTGCAGCATATTTTAATGTGCCTAAGCATTGTACACATAACAAGGGAGGCCAGTATTAATAATTTAAATGGCAACATTAAGTAGAGGAAAGACTTCCGTGGTTTGGGATTAATATTCTCTCTCTGTGAAAAGTTAAATCCCAAAGCAGCCATTTATCAGCTCAGGATTAACATTCGTCAGAACCTAATACCATTTCATTTAGATCAGCCAGCAGTTCATAATATACCAGCCAGGGCCATTGATAAATTACCTGTCTCTGCGTAGGTACTTCCTAGTATACATTGTACATTACACATTTAAGGAAACCAGCACCAATAATTATTTAAAATTATGACCACAATCTGATGGACACACCCAGATGACTCTTCCAATTGCAGGAATGAGCACAATGAACACATTGCAAATTGCATTATAAATGTCATTAGGAGGGAGCAGTAATTTTAGTTTTTGTAGTTTACATACGGCAGTCATTCTCAACCTGCAGCCATGGGCCGCTTGTGGCCCAATCAGCACACATATGTAGCCCATGTGACATCCTGAGGGCCATACAAGTAGTGTGTATATATATAGTGTGGCTGCGGCCCACATAACATACAGAGGGCTGCATATGCGGCCCACAATGGTAAATAGATTGATAACCACTGGCATACACTATATACCGTAAGTCCCTCTAACATCTTCTAACCAGGATGATTGTCTGAACTTAAAAATTAAAGTGATAAAGAAATTAATCTAGATCAGAGTAGGGACTAGGACTCTTGGTTTATTCCCATCTGTCTCTCTGTTAGGTGTTTCTATTGGCCTTATTGCTCTGTGACCTGGGAAAGTAAATTAAGCCCAAATTTTCAAAAGCAGCTTCTAATTTTAAGTGCCACAAATTTGGGGAGGCTAACTTGATAAGTCTTTAACGTCTGAATTTTGGAGGAACTGGGCCACTTGCAACTCCAAGAGACATATTTATAGGTGCCTATACCATAACCCACATACCCTAAAACTACTTGTCCTCATCAGATTTAGATGTCAAAAGTTTTCCAAACATCACTGCATCAGTTAATATCCAGAAGTTTATATTTTCTAACATAAGGGCTAGAAACATACTTCTGTTTTTAATATAAGCTTGTCAAAACAAATGACTTTTTTGCCAAAATATCAATTCATCAACAAATCACTCTGAGGACAGATATACTTTGCCATTGAAACCTGCCTTTCTGTATATTGTGTACGAGCATGTTTGTGTAAAATTCCTGCCACTGGTCCAACACAAATGCAAACCAATACCTCTTTCAACTACAAAATTGAGGATGACTGTAGCTGGTTTCACTCAGAGACTGGCAGGCCATGGCTCGACAGTCCTTCCACCCCCGAAGTCCGGAGATGAATTTGCCTGGAGATCAGCTGGTCCAGCAGTCGAGCTGTAGCCTGTCATTCCCCAGTGCTCCAGGGTTCTCCCAGTTGGATGGAAGAGGGGGGGTGAAGTTAGAGGGACCTGGGCCAGGACCCAAAGGGGAGAGATGTGGAATGTCTCCGTCACCTCTTCCTGGTGCACCTTACTGGCATCACTTGGGCTGTTTCCTACTTCCCCTCACTCTCGCTGCAGTTTGGTGTGTGTCTGCTGCCCCCGCCCCCTCTAGCAGGGAGTTCCCAATCAGTGTCAGCAGCTCAGCTGGTCCAACATTCCCCAGCTCTCTTCCTCATGTTCACTTATTCTCTCTCAGCAGGCATCAGGGGAGGGAAAAGTCTCAGGCCTTTACTCGCCCAACTGGGGTCTTACCCACAGTCCAGACCCTTCTCCTGTGGATTGTTCTTTCCCCAGGGCTGCAAACTGGCTTCCTCCCTTCAGCCATCCTCCACTCTCTCCCCCTGCTTGACTGTTAGAGTCCCCCTCTGAGCAGCTCATCCATTTGGAACATGTTCCACAGCTGCTGAAGGGCTGGGCCTTTTTGACCAAGTAGTGCTCCTTCACTCCCTTAGTCTGTCGTCTATAAACTGTATCACAGTGGCAAAACAAGCCTTTTAATTGAACTTGGAATTATCATTGGACATGGATTGGAAGCATAGCCTCCATTTTAATATACTCAAGTTAATCTGCTTGTACCCTAATCTCTTATACTTGCAAAGTACAGCACTGTGAATCTCTCATTAAGAGTTAGTCACACAAATAAGCTACTGAGGAATCTCTCCATAGGATTTGGTTATACAAAGGGCAATACCACTCTATCTTTTTTGTTTTTCTCAGACTATGGCTTAAAAATATTTGTATGAACAATCTAGTTATTTTCACATATGGATATGAAGTTTTCTTTCTATTGAGTTTGGTTTCCTTGTTATGCTTTAATACTTCAACAGTTCCATAAAGGACATGGTCTCAAAATAGCTCACAAAGGGGATATGATGGACCCAAGTCAGAGGTGACCTAATAAAAATGCCTACCTAATATAATATAACACTTTTTATCCATAGATCGCAAAGCACTTCACAAGGGGGTTAATATCACTATCCCTTTACAGATGTGGAAAGTGACACATAGGGAGCAGCAACTTGCTCCAGGTTACCCTGTAGCACAGTTAGGAATGGAACACACATCTCTTGAGTCCCAGTCCAGTGTTCTATCACTAAGGCTACCCTGCCTCTTCAGTTTAATGAAAGCTGTGAGTGTAAATGCAGGACTGGATCTTGGCTTCTTGGGATCCAGGATCTGCGATCAGAGAGAACCTAGTTGTATTATGGAGGCAGAACAGAAGGGAAGGGTGTAATATATAGCTCACTGCTGCTGGCCAGTTGTGTTCTGGTTTCAGTTGAGATGAGTGGCCTCACTTGGATGGAAATTCAAGGATTCAGGTGAGGGAGGGGAAACAAGAGTCCATCCAGGAGGAAGTAGGGGAGTGAACTCTGTCCAGAAAGAGCAAGCTGAAGGGAGCAGGGCAGGTAGGAGGAGTCTGCCCATGGGGAGAACTGCTTTCCAGACACAAAGAGCCAAACATGCTGTTTCTAAAATAACAATAAAAGGGCAAACATAAAATCTCCCTGAGAGAGACAGCGAAGTCCCTGATAGTAATATCCTCCAGCCTGAAACCCCACAGAGCCCTGCCTTTCCCACCTCAGCAGATAGGCAGGAAGACTCTGCAGGCCTGATTATATAGTAGTTTATAGCCCTGAGAATGCAAAGGGCCTCAAAGGTGGTGCAAATGTAATTTCTGGCCACTTTAAAGCCCCTTTACATCGCCAGAGTGATGTAAAGTAGCTTCAGTGTAAATTACAAGAATTCAGCCCTTTGCATCTGCACCCTTGACAAGAAACTGGACTAGATGCACCACTATGGCAATTCTTGTTTTCTTATCTGCAGGTTCCTCAGTCATGTTTTCATGCTGTTCCAGCTGAATACCACTGGCCCTGAGTTCTGCAGTCAGGCTGCAATATTACAAAGCCAAAAAGTCATACTGATTTATCAGCTCTTCTTGTGTCTTGCTCAGCCTAATGTAATGAGTCCCTTATCTACTCTCTAATTGCTCTTCTCTTCCTCTGCCCCCCGGTAATAATATGGTAATGTTTTTCCTCTCTTTTGTTTTTCATCTTCCATCACTTTTTCTTAGTATTTTGTCTACCGATTTTCATACTATCACTGGTTATTTTACTACATCTTCTGACTTTTGCCTTCCTTTGTCATCTTTCTCTTTGGCTGTCACTAATCTGACAGTTTCCTTGTTTTGCTAATGGAGTTAGAGAAATATATTATAAAACAGGAGTAATATGGCTCTCAGCAAGTTTCACACTCCGTCCTCCATTGGGTAGTTTTAGATGTAGACCTGCTTAAAGAGATTAGTGGCAAAAAAACACCAAATAAATAGATTGATTCCATTAATACTGTGTTTTGACAGGTTTCTGGATTAGTTGTGAATCAATTAAGGCTTTGAGAAGAGAGACAGGTGATGACAGGTCTCACTTGAAAATAAATATTCCTGTTTATGTTCACTCAAGCTGATGATATTTTAAATAGGTCTGTAGGGCTTATGTTACCCCAGAACACATTAAATGACAGGCTCAAAAGCACATCTGCACAAAGTTGGAGGAGATATGGGATTGTTCTTCAGTTGGTGGAGAAAGAGGTCCCTGTCCAGGAATGGACTCTGGTCATTTTGCATTACTCTCCCAGTGCCAAGTGGCCCTCCACCCAGATGCTTCAACCCTGGAGAATCTCATGTGTCAGGGAATCCTCAAATGGCCTATAGCTGCTGTGAAGTCACCTTCCTCATCCCTACAGTTGCTACAGGGAGAATGGTTAGGAGGACACCCTTAGTCCAGCTGATCCCCAACTGCCTTAACATTAAATTGCTGAGGTTTAAGAAACAAACAAACAAAAACCTCCCCCATGTTATAATTCTTTTTCCTTATGAAAGGAACAGACCTCTTGGAATCAAGTTTCCAATGCAACTACTTATAAACCCAAATTTGAAATTGCTCTTTTGGCAAATGTTCCTACCAGTAAGATCATTTGTGAGATTTTTCATGGAAAACAATCACCATTGAAGCATATTTGTTTAAAAATTCAAAAGAATATTTAGGAAAAATGAATGTTCAATGAGAACAAGGCATGCAGGATCAGGTTTAACTTTTCTGAATATCAAAGACTTGAGGTGGGTTCCATTCATTTAAACCTTTGCTCAAAATGTGAGACTTTGTGGGTTTATTCTAAAGAAGCCTAACCTATTTATGTCCCTAAATTTGGCTGAAGAATTTTATTTTGTTTAGCATCATGCGGAGTCTATCTGTATATTTTGTTAATGTTTCTGCAGGTCTTAGCACTCATTCTTAAAATATAAACTGAAGCTCATCTTTTAATTTCTAAAAAAGAGAAGATTCTCGAATGGGCATCACATACATACTGATCCATATGCTTTCATTCCTTACTTGTTATTGGCCTTACAATGAAATAAAAACAGAGCAGCTACCCATTGTGACATGATACTTTTAAAAGCATTTTTCATCCAACTAAGACTGAAATTGAAGAACTAGCCAAAAGATTATGGCAAATCTTTATTGGATATGATGAGCTAGCAAAGCAAAACAGTTATATTATTTAACTTCCCATTTCCTCATGCTGTGGTGACCCAGATTTCTAGTTGGCATTGGCCTAAGTGAAATCTAGAACTCGTCAAAAATGAGGGGAGAATATTAGTGAATATACTGTATACACATACATATGAAAATTGACATTTTTTTCATCAATTTCAAAATCTGAAATATTTCAACCAGCTGTCCGGCTGGAGAATAAGCGGGTGTGGATGTCCATGCATTCATTTTATTTTCTGTGGTTTAATCAAAATAGAAAAAAATATTAACTTTTTTGTCAATTGAAATATGCAAAATGTTGACCAGCTCTAGTAAAAACTAAATCAAGCAGAGAAGCCACTGATGTTGTCATTCAGCTTTCATGTCTACTTGCAGCCCACAGGATGAGAAGTACTAAGCAATGACCTGATGGTGGTTTTGTTTGTTTTTTTGTCTCTCTTACCTTCTTATGTCTAGACGAGGTGTACTGCATCTGCATGAAAGTGGTGGAATCCATGACCTTGGCTCGCCCCAATGGCAGCTCTCGCTGTGCCTCTTGGTGGTAGTAATAATTCTTTTCTTTAGTCTGTGGAAAGGAGTGAAGACTTCAGGAAAGGTAGAGCTAATATTGCTCTTGTATCTCAATATTGTTCTTTGTCCCTTTTAGAAAGTGACTTTTGGGGGGTGGGGGCGGAAGGGAATAGGGGTTGTAAATCATTGTACCTAAGGATGCCACTTAGACCAAAGCTGTAGATCTCTGTATATCTGTTCTACAAAGTGGAGTGGACATTTCAAATACAGCTCCTGTTTTATCTGACTCAACATTTATGTCATCTTTGCTCCAGTGATGTCCAGCATTGCAAAATTCTGTTAGCTTTTTAACTTTAAGTTCAGTATTAGTGGCTTGATATAAAGCCCATTAAAGTCAATGGGTGAGTCTTTCCTTTGACTTCTGTTGGCGTTGGATAAAGGTTAAAGATTGTCTCTTGTTCTCTGCAAAACTTGCTTAAAGCTTTCATTGTATTTTTAAGGGCCTTTTCTTTTATTAAATAAACATCCATTCTAACTTAAACACTTTATCGCTTCCAAAGGTTTCAGCAATTATTCTTCAAAGTACCTCAAGAGCTGAAATAAAACCTCCTGGATATTTACTTACACACCATTTGGATATTTTGAAATTAAGACATTAGACCTTGACACAACTCTATTAACTTGTTTGAAAAGGAGTTTCTAGCTTCCAAAGCTCAGAATATTTTTGATTTTGATAAATTAGCTACCACCTCAACAGTTTTCATCAGCTAAAGTTCACATACCATGGTTTAATTTCAATCATGTGGTCCAATGCATAGCCTTTCTTTATTCTTTCAGTGCACAGCCTTTCTTTATTTGGCTTTTCAATTACAATAGGGTTAAACCACCATTTATGCCACATATTTTCAGTAAATGCCAGCATTTCCTCATTTTCATGTTGATATTTTACTTAATTGATTAGAATAAATGCAACATTTCTTGACAACGTCTGGTGAATGACTCAATCTCAACGTATTGTTTGCTTCCAGAAATCATAGCTGTGGAAGACATCGGAGAATTCTTGCTATCTGTGGTTGCTTTGTATATTTTTATGGTATTTGCAGCAAATATCTGCTCATATCTACTTACACCTCTGGAAATAATTCACACTGAGCTTGCTCAGAAGTTTAATATGACCATTAATTATATAGTCATTCCACTGCTGACATATAATCTCACTTGCCTAACCCATTTCATACTTTAACATACTACCTATCTTTACTTGTGGGAATTTTCCTAGTCTGTGTGACCGGTAGCTAACAGTTCTTTTTTGCTAGGACAATTTTTGCTTAAATCCATCCCTTATGATAAACAATCAAGACGTCCTCCAGAGAACAGAAGAGACAAATGCAACAAAGGGACAGCCAGATTCTCCAGTATGTTTATAAAACTTCCCGTTTGTGTAACAGTAGGTTAATTAACATTTGGTGTCTGTCTGTTCCCTGCAGGTTGTGTGGATAACAGCCACTTTGCCTTACGTTGTATTATTTGTATTGTTAATCCATGGAATCACATTGCCTGGTGCATACAATGGAATAAATGCTTACCTTCACATAGATTTCAGAAGGTTAAAAGAAGCTACGGTAAGTTCTCTCCTCCATCTTCGCTTCCTATAATGCAATAATAGCACTCACAGAACCTCCTAACTATTGTCCACGTTAATAGAAATGGAAGCGGTTATTAAATTATTAGTGTTAGTTGCTAAAAGGATGTATTTATGTTTGTTGGCACATGAACATTACTCTAGTTTCTCTACTGTGCTGAGTTTGTGGCTTTCTGATGATGAGGAGAGCATCAGGGAGCCATATCAGGATGAATCTGTACAACTCTGGGCGTTGGTGCTGGTAGAATAGTCTAGGGGCTATTTCAGCTTATTCCTCCTTCCAGTGGTCCCTAAGAAACTGTACATGTTTTGACCACACACCCTACCTATGATGACGTGCTTCCTGGCTGGCCACGGAGTGGTCCAAAAGCTCTGTGCCAGCTGAGAGCTCCTGCATACTGAGGAAATAGTTGGTAAGATCTGGTTATTTTCTGGCCCTTTATGTTGAGCAGTTGCTAGTAGAAGATAATGAGCAGAGCAGATTGAAATTTTTCCATTGAAAACTAATGTCTAGAAAATAGTTTTTAATTGAAAATGAAAATTTTCATGGGGGAAAAATCATTTTGGATTATGTTTCCCAGTTTGAATAAAGAACAGGAGTACCTGTGGCACCTTAGAGACTAACAAATTTATTTCAGCATAAGCTTTCATCGGCTATAGCTCACTTCTTTAGATGCATAGAATGGAACACAGAGACAGGAGATATTTGTACAATAGATATTTGTATAATATCTCCTGTCTGTGTGTTCCATTCTATGCATCCGAAGAAGTCAGCTGTAGCCCATGAAAGCTTATGCTGAAATAAATTTGTTAGTCTCTGAGGTGCCACAAGTACTCCTGTTCTTTTTGCGGATATAGACTAACACAGCTGCTACTCTGAAACCAGTTTGAATAGGCACTTGAAATTTTGGGTGAGTATCTGAACTGAGGTTTGGTACTGAATACCTTACTTGTTAGGGCTATTCCAGTGCAAGCCATTTTATTGTACTTTATAATGACTGAGACTTTCAGTAGTAAGGAATTAGCAACTTGAAGTACATGTGTTTATAGCTTTTCCTTACATTGTAAGCCAGCCTAAGCAAATGTGCCCACATGATTTCAATTTGTAGTCAATATAGTCCTTAGTGCCCTGAGAACATTCAACCTACTATATATTAGAATAACTTCTGCCCTCAGCCCACAGTATTAAAAAGATGTGCAAGTCAACTCACTCAAATTCGTTATGAAATTACCTGCCTTTCCAAAGCCCCGGAGGGCAGTAATTTAGTGATCACAAACAGATTTTATCCCAGGGCTTTTTTTGTTTGTTTTTTGTTTTTTGTTTTCTACTTAGTGGAGGAAAAAGAACCAGTGCTTAAACAATGGCATCCCCTTGGTAAGACCAACTTGAAAATGTTAAGTGCTTTTCAAATAGATACAAAACAGAAAACTGGAAAAACACAAGAAGAATAAACAAACTGGCATGAAAACACTTAAAGAGAGGCCCATCACAGTTAGAAAAACTAGACAAAGTTAATACGAAGCCTGAGTACCAAAATCCAGAACTACTGCATGTGTTGTAATGAAAACAGCCTCTCCACTCCTTTTTTGGGGAAGTGTTAATTTTATCCACTGTGTGCAGCAGCCAATGTTCAGGTCTCCTCATTGACGGTAGGTTGCAGTATAGCACAGCACGTCTTCAAATCTGAGCCCACTCCACTTTGGGGTGCGTTGAATCCAGATCCAAATAGTACAGCTTGAGCCACATCTGTCACCAAAGCAATGTCACGCCCATCATACGAGAAATGGACTATACAGACACATACCCGTTACTGTATGTTATACAATACAAGGGAAGGGGCGTGAGTGATTTCATTTTCCTTAGTATTTTAAGTGATGTTTGGAAAACAATAAATATTCAGGGCCAGATCCTCAGCTGGAAGTAAATGGAGCTATGCTGACTTCACGCCAGCTCAGCGTCTGGTCCTCAAATTGTGTTCTGCATTTGCAGACTATATTTGTGTATTGCTTTTGGGGGATTTAAGTTTACACAGCTGCTATTTGGCTAGCCACAAAGATATTTGTTTGAGACCAGGTTTTCCAGATTACTTATATAAAAGAGACAGACAGACAGACAGACAGAGACAATGCTTGCAGGATGATGAAAGATGGAAGACAACTTACAAGGAAGAGGAAAGCCAAGTTGCCTTCTTCTTTCTGCAACCCCCTGTTGAGGAGCCTGGGGCCCCTGCTGGCTCTACTGAGTGTTTATGTGCTTAATCCTTGTTATTGGGCCTCTGGGAGATTTGACAGCTGCCCAAGTATCAGTTCAGTGTGTTTCTGAAAGAGCCTGGGACTTATGAATATTTTTTCCCCATGAAGAACAGCAGCAAATAAAAGTCACAGATAAATTGCACTGTTCTACAATCTGCTCTGCCACTGGATCAAAAGTCCTAATGTAAAAGGCATAAGGTCCCCTCATGCCAAGAGTTTATAAGGCTCACTACTGCAAGGTGTTCAGCACCTCGTGAGAGGCTTCCATTGCCAGCAACCCCAGCACTGTGCCGGATCAGACCCATCAAGAATGCAGATAGAAATGTTGGTTTGAAGGGATCTGAAGGAAACAGGGCCTGCGTGCATTCCTTGTTGAAAGTCCAGCAGCACAAAGCTTGATACTGTTGGCTCCACGGCACAAAAAGCAAGTGATTGACTTAAAAATCAGTGTAAATGGCAGCTGTACTTCTGTTCCACAAAAGGAACAGCAGTGGGTGCTTAATAAAACCGGAGCCATCAGGAATTCTAGTCCAGGAAGGAGGTATTTGCTGCTTTGGACGTCATAAAAAGTTTCCTGAAAGTTACATCATGTCTGGGGATTCACTTAGTATTTCTCCTTCCTCTCTGTATTGTGCAGTAACATTGAAAGTCCATACATGGAAGAGAAAGTGTAGGAACAAAAGTTAGAGTAATATAAACAGGAAGGAAGCTTGGAGTGCAAGACTGGCTACAGCCTCCCAGCCTTTTTGGTAATGGTACATAAAAATTTAAATACTAAAGGATACAGTTAAACTGAATCATGGCATGAGTCAGAAGTGGCCCTATTGAAATTAGTAGAATAACATTGATGTAAATTGTAGACGAACCCAGCCCCATTGTCTCTGTGTTGCATCCTGTTTGTTAATACAAGGAATATTTTGCATGGAACCTTGACTTTTTAGTGACTTGTGTAAACTGCTTCTTACTCCTTATCTTGATCCTCACAGCAGCTAATTGGGTTAACACAGAGGATTATTTCAATCCAAGGTTCAGATTTAGCAAGGCCCAAAAGCACATGTCTAACTCTAAAACCATGCTTAAATACATCCCTCTACAGCATGTGCTAAAGTCTTCTTACAGCCAGTGAGACTTAAGTGCTTTTGAATGGAGCCAAAAATACAGAACTGGCGTAAGCAGCTACAAATCCAGTGGCAGGACACGCAGTGGCAAAGAGCCAGTGACCTATCAAAAAGCAATACAAGGACCTTGGGGGGTCAATATGGCATTCCCAAGTATAGTTTATTTTTAAAATATCCTTGGGTTTAGACTTTGTACAACTTTTCCAACAAGTGGGATGCGGAGTGTTAGCAGCACCAGCAGCTGATAGCAATACATCCTAGAGGCTTTTTTGCTCAACACACACCCACGGGTGTTTTAGCCTACGGTTATATTTGGCAGATTCCGCTAAACCCAAACATTCTGAGTCTGTGAGGTGCTATGTACTCTCAGCTCCCCTTACCTTCAAAACCTCTTGGGACTGAGCCGTGAGCTTTTCATTTCTCAGTGTGACACTTGAGAACAGAGACTTTTGAAAACCTTCATAAAACTGTTCATCTGAACTCCTCTGCCTAGTTTAAAATCCAGGCATTGTCTCTGGACACGGGCTATATACAGTCTGAATAGATGAAGTGGTGGGACTTAATGACTATCATAAAATAATTCTTGGCCCTTTAAATGAGTGAGAATGGAAGAGGAATCTCTCTTAGAAGTCCTATTCACAGCATGTCAATCAGACTCCGACCTCTGATGGAAGAAAGCATCATATAAACTGTAATTACAGCCCCATGCAATAAACTCTCCTATGGGGAAGGACAACATTCCATAACATCTAGCCTGTTAACTATTTTTATTTCTGACTGTGCAATCCAAATTAACCCAGCACTAGTGGGAAGTATATTGCCACAGCACAGCAAAAAAATCAATTAATCATTTCTCTACTCTGTGGAAGTTCAATAAGCAACCAGCTCTCCTCTAATGCCACTCTGCACATACTTAGGTTTTGCTATTGCTTTAGATTTTGCCTCTTTGTTGAAATAGTCCAGTCCTTGACACTATCCCATGCCTTGGTTCTTGATGGGCTGGGAAACATTTATGGTTCTGTAGTCATGGAGAGTGATCAGATATTATTTCAATAGATATCCAAAGCTAGTTCTAACTGTACAGTTCTGGCATGTCACTCAACTTTTCTCTTTTAAACTGAGCAAACACATCTAATAATTTCCATCTCTTTCTGCAGGTATGGATTGACGCAGCCACTCAGATATTTTACTCTTTAGGAGCTGGGTTTGGAGTTTTAATTGCATTTGCTAGTTATAATAAGTTTGACAACAACTGTTATAGGTAAGAGAGTCTATTTCTCATTACTATTTGATAATGACAATTGATTTTAAAAAGCTTTGATTTCAGACTCACTTTACTTACATTCTGACACCAAGGTTCCAATAAAATACATCTCTACCCTGATATAACACGATCCAATATAACACGAATTTGGATATAACACGGTAAAGCAGTGCTCCAGGGGGGCGGGGCTGCATGCTCCAGCGGATCAAAGCAAGCTCGATATAACGCGGTTTCACCTATAACTCTGTAAGATTTTTTGGCTCCCGAGGACAGTGTTATATCGGGGTAGAGGTGTATCTGAGAAATTTGAAATATGTTTATTTCTTGATACATATTTCACAATTCAAGAACTCTATTTTTATGTTAGCTTTGGAATTTTTTTAACTTCTGATTTTATATATATATATATATATATATATATATATATATATATATATATAATGCTATCCTATATAATATACCTATAATATAATAAAATATATCTGTTTTATATAATAGTATGTTATACAGGTAACAGGTATATTCTATTATTTATTATTATTTATTTAGCCAGTGGAACTGATAATTACAAGCTAATATGCACCAGTGTGCTTCAGTCACTTAATTGTGATTTTATTATTGACAGGCATTCTGGATTTGCACGTGAGGACCAACCCAAAACTTGAACCAAACTCACCCAAATTACCTCTTTGCTGGAAGTTTGGCAGTAAGAACCTGCAAAGTTATTGGCTCTCCTGTGCAAAAGTACAGGGTTAATTCTAGACTTTAGACAGCTGTGTAAACTGCAATTATATTTGTCTTTCACAAGTAGCACTAGAGACAACAGAGAATATTAAATTAAATCTGATTGGTCCACAACCCCAGAGAAGCAGGAGGATGTTTCCTCCTTTGTTCAAATTTAACAGAAATGAGAGTTTTAGAGTCAAATCCTAAAGGGATTTTATGTTTTGGGATTACCTATCTGTGATTTTTTTCAGTAGGCCTTGATTCAGCAAAACACATAGTTCAAATTCAACATGTGCATATATGCTTTGCTGAATCAGGGCTATTGTGCGTACAGGTCCCAACCAGGGCTGGAGGTCCCATTGTGGGAGACACTGTACAGACAGATAGTAAGAGACAAACACTGTCACTTTACACTTTAATGTCAATTGTTTGAATATGTGTTTTAATTGTTCTATGTGTGTCTACTATGCTGCCTTATTGAAAAGACCTATAGAATGGAACTAGCTGAAAAACTTTGAATTTTGAAGGGATTTTACCAATCAAAGGGATACTTTTCTGGTACAAATTTTAATTAAAGCGACTCCCCAAGGACTCCATTATTTTGGCTAGTTTGGCCTTAAAGGACTCACGTTCTGGGGCATTTCATTTGCCTAGTGTTTGTGTGTATGTCAGCATTTGTGGGCCAGGCTGACTAGTCTCTTTGAAATGCCCTAGCTATGAGAAGTGCAAAAAGCACGAAGAGTGACAAGTAAACTCTAAAATGTCTTTCAGGTTTAATAATGCATTGCTTGTAAATCCAATTTAGGATTTTTTTCAAAAATATGGATTTTAATGTAGAATATTTTTAATGCAGAAAGAACAAAAATGGAGTTCCTGTAATATAGCCAGAGGAATAAACTGGAGTGACTGAAAATACCCATAATAGAAAGCATCAGAGAACATCACTGCTTGTTAGATAGCCCTGTGCTGGGCGCTAACAGTTACCTACAGTAGCTCCTTTTGAAAATACCTGTTAGTAAAAGCTAGGAAGCAAAGGGCTTGGTGGTAACTACAGAAACAGCCCTGAGTGGTGCATAAGCCACACCATCGCAGAAGTAGTGTGTTTGAGACAGACCTCTCAATCACAGTACCACATCACTTCCCCTGCTCTAGATGGGTAGCAGCTAGCTGCTGGTATAGGCAGCACACCGAGCATCAGCTCAGCAGCAATGGGGTAGAACCAACACTCTTCCCATTTCCCACCCATCTCCACCAGCCTGCCCAGAAGGGGAGAAAGTGGGCATGAAGCCCATGAAGGGGTATAAGGGAGTCCTTATTCCCTGCCTCAGCCAGTAGCCTAGTCATGGGTCTCACCAAAAGGGCTTGCACAGATACACAGTGACACTTGAATGGTAAGCCTGATTTAGAAAGATCTAATATTTGCAGGAATATAGTAGTGTATATTACCATAAAGAGGAAAATGGGCACCTACATTGCCTTTAACAAACACGCCTGTAGCAGTCTATAAAAAGCACAACAGACCATATAGATTTTAGTTTGCTGAAATGATCTGTTAAATTTGTTCAATTCTCTGAACACAGGGCTTGATCCAAAGCCTTTTCAAGTCCATGGAGAGACTCCAATTGATTTTAATGAGCTTTGGACCAAGCCTGCTGTAACTTTAGATTCACAAGTGAGTTTCATGTTAGGTGACATTAATGTGGGTAATGCTGTAGTGAAAATGACACTTGTAATAATAGCTATTCTCCAAAGTGGCAATCATTGCATTCTACAATTAGGTTAACATTAATCTTACAGATTTCTAGGAAGCCTGGCTTTAAGACGTTTCCTACATAATTGTTTTATTTTGTATCCTGAGTAAATTTGCCATGAAACAGAAAAAGAAATACACTCTGGAACTTAAAAAAAAATGCCTTCAGGCAATACCCAAAATTACATTAAACTGTGCTGAACTTATTACACTTGTCTTATGTTGTTTACCAGAATCACTCTTGCTGTATTGTAGAGTGATCTGCAGTGTTTCTAAAATATTATGTTTTATCTTTAATCCTATAACAAGCTTCCATTCAAAGACAATTGACACTTAAATGAATCCATTCTTTGGTAAAATACTGTGGAGTATGTCAGTGACATCTTTATTACATTGGCAATGCTTTACTGAAGTGGAACAAAACAAATTTAAATTAGCATTGTATTTCCAAATAAAAGGCATGATTCACCACCACATTATTCCAATTGTTTTATGCCAGTGGAAGTCCATTGAAATCAATAGTTACGCAGGTGTAAACCTAGGGCAACACAGTGGCAAATCAGAGCCAGAGAGTCTGAAGCGCTGAAGCATTGCAACACAGCATTTTGCCAACTTCTATATTTTGCATGTAAATCTGTCAGTTTAAAGGGGTAAAGTGTGCGGGCTGATCATGCAAAAGGAAAAAGCTACTTGCATGTGAATGCTCTGTAATTGAGGGAAATGGTAATGATGACCTTGGCCATAATATTTCAGATACTTAGCAACTTTTGTCCTAAAGGAGTCCAAATAATTTAAAAAGTATATGGGTCTGAGTTAGTCCTTCCTCTTACGTACACGCTACTCTACAGCAATCCGGTCAAATCTGGGGTGCAGTGGGGTAATTAAATGTGACAGAAGTGGAAACTGTAGCTAAGGCAAACCCTGTCATTAACAAAAGCACTATGGTGTGAGTGGTGTCCACACACCAGAGACTGGACCTCAATTGTAAAGGTCTTCTCCAACAGTAGACTGTCTGGAACTCATTATATCTACTTCTAAAACAGATCTATTTTGACAACCCTGTTGTGGTTCGTTCCCTTTTAACCAGGGGCCCATGAAGCCTGAGTGTTTCATACTTAAGGCTGAAAGCATTGAACAATCCTCTGTGGAATGGAGTTCATGACATGACTAAAGCCAGTGAATCATATTACTTACATGTTTCACAAGGCTTGTCTTTATGCCACTTGTCAGGATCATGACCAGGACCGCGGCAGTTGGGCCTATCAGTCGGAGTCATAGGGGTTGCCTGGTCTGGGGCTTAGCACAGAGCCAAACTGGAGTCAAGGATCAGTGTCAAAGGACAGCCATGGACGTAGATGGGAACAGAGCCAAGAGTCAGACACAGGGATCAGAAGACCAATGCCAGAGCCAATGGGCTAGCTGGAGACACAGTTGGGCAGCTGAGATGGAGGTCAGAGTCAAAGACATCAAGGATGGGGAAGGGCCGGAACTGAAGTAGGCACAAGAGGAGGCAGGGCATGGGCAGGCACAGGCTGGGCAGGAGAAAGAAAAGGCACAGGAAGCAGAGTCAAGCACTCTGGCCACTACTTGGCCAAAGGGTAGCTTAGCTCTGCCATCCCCTCCAGTCAGGAAGTACAGTCAATGAGGCAGGGCAGCTCCTGCTAGGGTCAGCTATGCCCAGTGTGTTGCTAGGAGACCAATCCTGCTGCAACTGGCTCCCCGATGCCACTAAACATCAAATATTCACAGTTCTGGGGAATTATCACGTTGAGGTGGAATTTTCTCCAGTGCTCTAGGGGAGCCTATTACCATAAGTTTACATTGAAGAGCTGGCTAAACTTAAAAAAATAAAAAATAAAGTCTATGATGGACAGATTTGCTAGAGAAAATTTGAACAGAATAGTTTACAGCAAACAGCCTGTGAGATATATTTGCAGGTTTCATTATGAAGATGACAGCTTTGCAAAAGACAATGAGGTTTATAAAATCTTGCCGTTACTGATATTTAACAATGGGGAGGAAAGGGGGAAACATTGCCAGCCTCTGACTCATGAAATATCTAACAAATTGCGATCACATTCTTCGCATTAATGTACACACCACAAATAAATTCTAGAGCTAGTGCAAAATGGGGGGTGGGGAGGAACAATCTCCTCTTTTTGTAAACATTTGGAATGTCAACAAAAAATGTTCAGTGACATTTTGAACTTCAAAACTACATAGCCAGTTGTAAATATGTGCATTAGGATGGGGCTGGCATTCCAAATTAATGTTGACAACTGTGGCCAAATTTAATTTTGACATAAATGTACATAACTCTATTGAATTCAAAGGAGGGTTGTCTGCTTACCCCAGGGCTGAATCTGGATTTTCCTTTGTGAGTCCCGTCATTGATCTAAAACAATAGTAGATTAATAATAAAGTTATCAGCGTTTTTGTCAGATTCATGACTAAACTGATGGTTACCTCTTTATATTTATACAATGATGATGGTTAGGTCAGATTCTCACTGATGTCCATGGGAGTTTTGCCATTGATTTCAGTGGGAGCCAGATGAGGTCTTTCCAAGCATCTTATCTGAAATGCCTGCTTAACTGGAAGGATTGATGAACAGATTCTATGCAATACCTTGAAAATGGCATCAAAGTTCACTAAAATGCATACTTGGTGTTATCTGAAAACATTCACAAGAGTTTATAGGTACAGATTGGTATTTGCTAGTATTCATTTCCTCATGTAGCCTTTTGTTCACATCTGTTTACTTCCCTGTTCCATTATTGCTGCCAGCTAAGACCAACTTACAATTTAATATAGTTTTTTAAAATTTTTGAACACAGATTAATTTCAAAACAATATAGGAAATAACAGTGGGTCTCTCCCAGCACAATATGCTCGTGTAAGCTTTTGATCATCAGGATGATTACTTAATTTGGCATGTTTCTCTTTTCCATCCAGAATTTTATCATAACAACACAATTCCTACCTACTTCCTAAACTGTTTTTCACTCAATTGTTCTTCTCTCTCTCTCATATTAGGGATGCTTTGCTGACTAGTACAATCAACTGTGTCACAAGCTTCATCTCAGGATTTGCAATTTTCTCTATACTGGGCTACATGGCTCATGAGCACAAAGTGAAAATTGAAGATGTAGCCACTGAAGGTAGGAAGTTCATTTTACTCCAGATTTACTGGAGTGCTTCTCCAGTGCTGTCTTACAAATTTGTTTATGTTCATTTCAAATTAAACAAGACAAAGAAGCCCACCTACAATGGACCCAGCTGTGGCCCTGATTCAGAAAGCTACTTAGGGTACGTCCACACTGCAGTTGGGAACATGTTTCTCAGTGTGAATAGACACACACACTAGCTTTGCTTGAGCTAACACTCTCAAAATAGCAGTGTAGCTGGATGGAGCACAGGTGGTGGTTGGGGCTAGCTGCCAGGGGTTAAGGTATTCACCTGGGATATGGAAGACCCTGATTCAATTCCTCCTTCTTCTTGGTAAGGGCAAGGGATTTGAAGGAGTTTGAGGGGTCCTTGACCTCTCAGGTGAGTGCTATAGCCACTGCACTCAGGGATATTCTGATGTGTCTCTCTTTCAGTCTCTCTAGTTGAAAGGATTCCATTTTGCATTTAAAAAATTAAAAATTAATTGGACCAGATAGAGTGTGAGACTGATTCTGTAGTTGCAATGCCTAAGTACTGTTGTGCATCTGGGCCTGAGACTAGCTTCAAAAATCTAACTGGCTTCAAGACTGAGCTTGATAAATTTATGGAGGGGATGGTATGATGACTACCTATAATCACATGTATCCGATCTGCAACTGCTAGCAGCAAATATCTCCAACAACCAGTAATAGGACAATAGATGGGGAGGGCTCTGAGTTATTACAGAGAATTCTTTCCCAGGTGTCTGGCTGGTAGGTCTTGAACACATGCTCAAGATCTAACTCATCACCATATTTGAGATCAGGAAGATTGGCAGAGACTCTGGTGGGGGGAGGTTCACCTTCCTCTGCAGCATGGGTCACTTGCAGGTTTAAACTAGTGTGAATGGTGGAGTCTCTATGACTTGAAATCTCTAAATCATGATTTGAGGATGTCAGTAACTCAGCCACAGATTGAGTCTATTATAGGAGTGGGAGGGGTGGGTGAAGTTCTGTGGCCTGCAACATGAAGGAGGTCAGACTAGATGATCACAATGGTTCCCTCTGGCCTGAAAGTCTATGAGTCTAAGTTGTTCATATACTATGGTGAGGGACACCAATATAAGAATCTAGGTAGGTCAAATCTTATTTTCATGAACCTTTTTGCAGCTTTAAAAATTTAACAAAAGCAGAAATGAGTTTTTCTTTCCTCTTGCTTTTCAGGAGCTGGATTAGTTTTCATCCTTTATCCAGAAGCCATTTCAACTCTTTCAGGATCAACATTTTGGGCAGTGGTATTCTTCATAATGCTTCTCACACTAGGCATTGACAGTTCTGTGCGTATCTTCCATGCCTGTCATTTTTCCTTTAATAACATTTTCTGGTAATAAGTACAGAGGCACCAGTCTGATTCCACTAGGTTTCAGAAGCCACATGCTGTGCTCTCAACATATCTGTTTTCATACTTGAGGCCAATATGCCATATAGCATTGCACACAGCAGTTTGTTTAATCATAGATTCACGGTGTGCAAAAGGCTTGGGAGGGCCAACTAGTTTACGATTCTAGGTTGGGCTCAAGCAGCAAAAGCTATTACACTTTAAGGATATGATACCGCATCACTGAAGCTAATGAGAATTTTACCATTCATTTCTACAGCAGCACATTCAGAGCCTAAAAATGAACTTGGAAAAAGCACAGAAATGAGATGCTGATTTGCCTGCCTATGGTTCAGTACTATTTTGTATCAGAGATTTGTATTTCCCACAACATCCTAAATGATACTCATGACACAAAGGCTGAGGATAGCATCTAATTATATCTTTGATTTCCTATAATATGGAACTGTATTAAGATACCTTCCTTACAACAATAGTCTCATTGTGACACTTTTTTAAAAATCAGTTTCATTTACACTATTATTTTGTGTTTGTTCGCTGTCTTGGCAAAAGGCAACAATGTAATCTGTACATTGACAGATAATAAATATTTAGGAATGGTAAAAAATGAACACTAAGATGTTTTAGATTTAGCGTCCGAACTTCATTCAACATGAAGGAGGAGTATTTATACTGTCTACAAAGTGAAAATATATTGTCTTGGGATAAAAAAGATAACAGAAACTTCAACCCTAAATGAAATATTCTAAGTACCCTAACAGCACTTGTACCACCTTGTTCTTGCCAAAGAGGCATCAAGATTTCCTTTTCTACTTAACATAAAAGCTAATTTTCTTCTGGAAGAAGTAAATAGGATCTTCAAAGAACAGAACTCTGAACAGTCTAGTCAGGTTCATAAGGATATTTTTACTATTCTAAAATAAAAATGGCCAGAAAGAAAGTTAACTCATTTTCAGAGATAAAAAGGGACAAGAGAGGGAACAAAGCTGAGGGGGAAGAAGAGATCACACAAAGGAGCTTTGATTGTCCTTCAAATACTTGCAGATGACTTATTCTAGAAGGGATCTGAGCTGTGAAGTTCAGCTCTAGCTCTGAACTCGTCCTAACTCTTTAAATTCTGGATTTCACATCAGGCCTGTTAGCGATTAGATCAAGTTGTAAAATTGAGATGCTGGAACCTTATTCTAAAAACCTGAGGCAAAGACAGATCTGGGGTTCCAGTCTGGAACTATTTGTACTGTAAACAAACATGAAGGAAGGAGAAGAGTAGATTAAGGTGCCAAGAATGACCAGTAATAATGAGTCAAAATTAAGAAAAGTAAAATCTAGGTTGTATATTATGGGTTGAGCTCTGCTAGGCCCAATCTTGTAAACATTTAGGGACTTGTTTAACTTTACCATGGTAAAGCACATATATAAATATTTGAAGCGTCGGCACCTTAAATTGTAGAATAATAATTTTTCAATGGAAGGGGTCAAATTATTCAAAGTGGATAAACTATGGTAAATCTAGCATTTTCTTGTTCTTGATTAGGCTTGGATGTTTGCCTATTTATTTGCTGTTCAGAATTATTTTCTCGCAGGAGAAGAGAAGGGGATTTGTCAACATACTACACTGAACACTTATATCTTAGTGACATCCCACCACACAGTCACAGGCCTTTGAAGACACTGACATGCCGCTGAGAGAAGACCAATCCAATGTGTGACTCCTTTGGTTATAGAACCTCCTGTTTCAATTGACTAGCCAGACATATAAAAGTATTTACCGCATTCAATGTCATTGCCATCTACATGCACCATCAGCAAGTCATTCATTTTCTAGAGACATGCAGAGTTTTAGTTTCATCACCCTGCTGTCTGGAGCACAAACATGGCCATTAAAAACAGCTGAGGAGAGGAAACTAAACAGTTTTCAGTGTCAGAAGTTACAGCGGACTCTTAACATCCATTGGTTTGATTTTTGTCAAAAACAAGGAGACATTTAGATGATCCTGGCCAGCTGCCATCTTGCACAAGTTGAGAACAAGATGACACTGCAATGGTGGGGTCATGTGCAGAAGAAGGTATGGTTTTACAGAAGTTTTGTAGAGTTGAGGCTGAAGGAAGCAGAACACAAGGCCAACCATGAATGAAGGAGGTTGGAAGATGCAATTTTGAGAGATTTAAGAATCCTAAATCCTCCCTGTCATGAGGTGCTCTGCTCACTGCTATGTAGTGTCTTTGTGGCCCATCTGGGGATGAGCTCACACCCAGTCTGATGCCCCCTCCTTCAGTTTCTCGCCCTATGATCTCTCACTCTTTTTCTGGAGTCACTCCCTCATCATCATTCAGGGTGCTCCCCCTTCATGGCTTGGCCCTCCAGCCAGGTTACTATCATTTTGTCCTACCAGGGTATCAAAGTCCCATTGAATGACTGTCCCAAGCAGTCTTCTGCTCCATTGTCTAGTCTGTACCACTTCCCCAGCCAAGGCCTACAATATCCTAAACCTTTCTGCTGTTTCCCTGGGCTGCTTCCTGCTTTGCCTCTATCAGGCTCCTTCTTCACCCATCTCTAGGTACACCCTTCCCTCAGGCCCAGAGTCTCAGGGCTTCTATTCTCCCCCTGGTTTGCGCCTTTCCTGCTGTAAGCCCAAAGAGCAACTGCAGGCCTTCTGTACTGCAACCCTCTTCTTGCTCTCTACTTCCTGGTTTTATGGCAGCTTAGCCTTTGCCTTGCCCAGCTGGGCTTCATCATCACCTAAAAGCTTATCAGCCCTGACTCTCCACCAGGTGCAGCCTGTCACAGGGTTAATTGGCCCTTTTCTCTCGTCAGGCTTGTGTGGGATAGGCACCCCAACCCACACCCATGCTGACTCTTGCCAAAAGAAGAAATCTTCCAGGGGACCATTCAAGATGAATTCCATTCTATGCACCACCACAGCTACATTAAGCTGCTGCCGCTCATAATTGTTTACTGGTTTTATGCAAGCAACTGTGGGGTTGTTTGCAGACTGTTTCCCTTGATTACCCACTCTACAGGCTGTGAGTTGGGTCACCTAGGACATTTGGTATTGTTACTTATCCCTGATTAGAAACTGAAACAAAAACAGAAAGAAAATAGAGAAATAATGCATCAACACCCTTGTTCATGAACAAAGCCCCTT
Organism: Gopherus flavomarginatus; assembly: GCF_025201925.1. NCBI lineage: Eukaryota > Metazoa > Chordata > Testudines > Testudinidae > Gopherus > Gopherus flavomarginatus. The sequence continues at coordinate 32,698,790 of NC_066630.1, forward strand.
ATTGACGTATGCAAACATTTTTCTGGAATGCCCCCAAATGTTTATGGAAAGAGAAACTTTCTCATGAACGTGTTAGTGGACAGCAAATTAAAAGGATTAGGAATTAGAGTGAATGTCTGTAATGTTCTTTTCAGCATGCAACCATCTCTACATAGGACATTAACAATGGGGATGAACAAAGCACTAGATTAGGAAGCAGTCCTAAATGAATAGATGGAGTAGAGAATCTGAAGGCTACTTTTCCACTTCTAACTTCTCTGAGTCTCTCAAAGTAGCCATGTAGTAAATCTTTGTGACTATGAAAAATATTAACCCATATTTAAGCAGTGCACTGTAACCGTACGATTCCTGTTGATGCTTACAGAAGTCACATGGATAAAACCCCATACTGTGCTTTGACAGTTCACTCGACTGTCAGATTAGCTAAAACACTGTTTGCCCTTCCCTCTGTAGCCCTCTAGTTTTGGAAGTGAATCATTCAGATACTACCGAGATTATTCTCAGCAATTGATTTGAAACAGAGATGTTGTTCTCTCCAATCTGCTGCCCTCCCACTCTCTCCTAACCCCCAAGTATTTGCCACATTTCTCTTCCATGTGCAGGAAATACCCTATACTGAGCCTCCCCCACTGCTTGACTGATTCTTAAAGAAATTAAGATGGCTTGTTCATCCCTAGCAGGAGCAGGCTTGGCCTTAGGGGTTGGTGATCGGGTGATTGCCCTGAGCATGAGCTTCCAGGATCACCAAAGCAACAGCAGGACTGGCATGAGAGGGAGGGAGAGAACCACTGCTTAGCTATTTATTTATTTGGTGCTCAGCTGTGTGTTGGAGTGCCAAAAATACCTTCCCACCTGGGCAGCAAAACACTGAGGGTTGGCTTGGATTCATTCTGATCTAACCCTATGAAAAAAACCCAAAATGTTTGCATTACAGCACAGGACAAAGCTCGTGATCAGGAACCTGTACCCTACAGCAGGATCAATGAAAGCGTGAAAAATATTTCAGCTGCCACAGTCAATTTCTCCCAACAGCAAAAAATGGCTAACATATAGCGGTTACATCCAGAGGGCAAACCAAAATTCTTCTATGGTATTATCAAGAATTTTTATTACTATAAAATTCTCAGCACTAAGGGTTGTCTCTCTATCCCCAGTATACAGAGGTAACAATGTTGTTTGACTTGCCACATTGTTTAGCTCTGCTCTCCATTTTATTGTTCCTTATCAATAAAAACAGCAGCCACCAGGTGAGGGAAGTTGAGACCTATTTATTCTGATTTCTAACACTTCCACTATGTGCAAGTATGAACAACAACAAGGAAGAATAATGCACATTTTACAGAAGGTATAACACCTTTTAAATAAAGAGAAAAAACTCAATCAATGTTAGAGATCACAAAAGGAAATAGAGATGAATTGCAAACATATTTATACCTTCTGTTTGTTTGTGGGCAAAATGTCTCTGTCATTACTGTCTAAACTAGACTCCTGTATTCCTTTTCCTTAGATGGGTGGAATGGAAGCTGTCATCACTGGGTTAGCAGATGATTTCCAAATACTGAAGCGGCACAGAAAGCTTTTCACATTATGTGTCTCCTTTGGCACTTTCCTAGCGGCTCTCTTTTGTATCACCAATGTAAGTACTGCAAGCGTTTCCATTACCAAGTTAACTTAACAATGCAACTATTCCTGTAAAAGAGACAGAATTACTGTAGGCTGAGATTGATCTCTTTGTGTACCGGTAAAATCAGCAAAAGCAATCTGCTTTTACACATCCAGACTAACACGGCTACCCCTCTGATATTTTGTGTACCTGGGAAGTTTAATTATAACCAACATTACTGTCTGAATATTATATTAATTCTTCTATAAATGATGCCTCTCCCCTCGTGTTTTTTATCTATCAATTGATCTCACAAACCTTTATTCCCATGCATTATGCTTACTTCTACTGTAGCTTCATCATCTGAAATGGGACTATGGTCACTGCTTATTTTCGTGTGTAGGGGAAAGCGTTTTGGAGACCACGCCCATAAGCATTTGAAAACTCCCTTTTTGCAATAGCACAAGATAATCAATCAATAAGAAACATTTACTTCTTGTAAAATTACACTTCAGTACAATAATCCTATCACCCTTTCCCTGAGCATGGTAATAGCTTGGCAGCGTAGCAGATCATAGTTACTAATGCATTGGGTTGGATGCATTTCAGTGAAGGAACCTTCCTATTTTTGAAAATCGGTGGTATAATGCAACCTGCTCCCCTCATTACAAATATAAAGCAGAAAAATAATGGCTTCATACATGTGCTGGATGTGGGGAAAGGCTGCAGGGAACCCTTTGCACAGGTGGCAGTCAGACTGTGGCTGTTTTTCCTGTCTACGGGCAAAGGAGCAATGCACTGCAAGTGCTGGCAGCACACCACACCACAGAGAGGACATGTCTGTTCTGGTCTTGCCTTGCTCTTCTCTGCATGCCAACTAGAACCAGGAAGGTGAGTGCCACTGCTAAGCATGCACCCCATAATGCTACCATAGCATTATACCTTACATAGCCATAATGAATGCACCAGTGCTGGAATCCTATGGCCACATCCCTGTTGATCAGCATTCCACTGACTCACAGATCAACAAGTTAGCAGAGAGTTATTAAAATGGTACTAATTAATTAACTGAGAAGTTTTAAAGAAGTTTTAAAGTTAACAAAATGCATTTTCCTGGTAGTTTTTTCACTACAGTGTTTCATTAGCTAGAAAGGGTTTTCAAAGATTGAAAGTAAGCCTTGTAATAGTAATACAGATCATTTATACTTATAATAAATATTGACCCTTTTTACATTTTTCAGCTCTCGCTGTCATCTAATACAGCTGGACATACTACACCACTACCTCAATATAACGCTGTCCTCGGGAGCCAAAAAATCTTACCGTGTTATAGGTGAAACCGCGTTATATTGAACTTGCTTTGATCCACTGGAGTGCGCAGCCCCCACACACACACACTTCCCCGGAGCACTGCGTTACCATGTTATATCCGAATTCATGTTCTATCGGGGTAGAGGTGTACTTCCTTGTTCAAGGTTTCATCTGGGTTAACAATAGGCTTGGACCAATGGGTTTGAAGAAACACAATGGGTCAGATCTTTAGCTGGTCTAAATTGGTGTAACTCCATTGACTTCAACTGCGCTATGACAATTCAGATCACATGAGAATCTAGTCCAGTGTCTTTCAAATTATACACCTCTGTGGGATTAAATTCTCAAGCAAGCTAGACTGCACTGAATTGCCTTGACAGGTATCAATACATTTGTTCATGTCAAAGAAAAAGTTGATGTCACATGTGTATAAAGTAGAAATCAAATCCCCTGTGAGAACACAGAGATAAAATAATCAGCTGAATTTCTTCTTGAAAATCTTTGGGATTGATTTTCAAAGCAGTCTGGTTTTCATACACACATATTTCATCAGTCACCTTGCTGGATTTCTAAAATAAAGGCATTCAAATAATGAGCAGATGTAGAGCAGAATTTCCCACCTAAAACACTATTCAATAAACAGTCTTTTGCTTGTTGCTAAAATATTTGCCATACAATTCGTTAGATGCCCTATGTTAATCCAAACTTTGGCCAGATCTCCACATCTCCAGAGTCTATAACTCAGAAAAGCCTAGATAGCTCTCTCCTTTGGTTACTGTAAATAGTGACATCTCTGGTACAAAGTCTCTGTATGCTATAACAAGAGAAAAGCTAAACTATGTCTTTGTTGATTAAACAGTAAAATCATCATCAGATCTACAGAACGAGTGGTATTTAGCCTCTTTTTTAAATTGTTAAAGATACTAAAGACAAAATCCACGTGAGGAGCAGGCATATTCATAGTGGGTTTGTTTATAAATAAGATTGTTAGAATCTACCCAGGCTGGGAGTTCTCTCAGCTGTTTACATGGGATGAAATGGTATCAATGTCTTAAAACATTTTGCTTTGCTTCATTTCAAAACGATAGGGAGCTCCATATGCCAACAACCCCCCGCCTCATTCTCTTCACTCCATACTAGATAAAATGAGATATTTAATAGTTTACTCAAAGACCAATCAAATAAAACAAAGTCAAATTCAGCTCAGAGTGTCTGAAAAGCAATTTTGCAAGAATCTTGTAAATGCACCTTACAGTTCCAAATCAATGCATTTCAAGGGATGTATATTTTGGAGGAGAGGGGATATTTATGTAAGGTGAAATCCTGTCACCACACTTCAGCCACAGAAAAAGATACAAACCACAGCATAGCCAGGGCTCTCCTACTGTACTGGAGAGCAGACAATGGAGACTTCACAACCATTTGTATGCACTGGGCCACTCTACAGGAGCATGGGGATGGGACATTGGATCCAAGATTGCACATCCATTGGACCACAAACCTGGCTATGGGAAGAAGTAGAGTGATAGCAGCCATGACTGTGACACACCAATGCCTTGCAGCTACTTTGAGAAGTAACTCTACGCTAGCTGTAGTTTGGGCTCAATCCTCCAAGTTGCTGAGAAGTTCTGCAAGGCACCAAGAGACCTCAATTCCCACTGAAGTTATTGGAAACTGACGGTGCTCACTAACTGTGTTTCCAGCAAAGCTGAGTAAGAATTCCATCCATTTTTCAGCTCCCATTCTGAATGAACAACCGAAGTCCATTTGCAAGGGTTGTTCATTCAAACCCACCATTTTCCATGCAGACCAAGGGATGCCCAAGCTTTCCACTCCTTGGTTAAACATACTGAGATTATTATATTTCTACACATCAGACCTCTGGTACCTGGAGGATAGACTTTGAAAGTAGAAAAATTTTAATTATTTCTTTAAGAGCTCGGATGAGCCCTGCTATTTGAAGTCTCTGAGTAGTTATTCACTTCCTGGTGCTGGGGACGACGCTGAGCTAAGCAGAGAGATCTGGTATAAAAAGACACTTGCTCGGCAAATTCAAAGAACAGAGGCAGCTAACTGGAGAGTTTTGGACGGAGCTGAGAGAAGGCGTACGAGAGCCTTTCCTTTCAGGTTCACTCTACATCTGATTTTAAGATGACCAGTGATGGAACAGTGGTGGTGACCCACAGCAGATTTGCCACGTTTTCTTTCCTGCCGAAACAAGAAGGGACTTCCTGGTTCATGAAATGCAAGTTGGTGGCTGTGCCGGAGGAAAACATTCTTGGACTGGAGAGGCAAATAGAGGTGCTACTGAGAAGCAGAGTTGTTCCTAGACAGGTCTGGGAAGCAGCCGTACCCCCAGGTTCAAGGAAGAAAGGAACTGAATGCCAAAAAGTCAGGGAAACAGGAAATCAGAGAGGAGGCCTGGCAGGTCATAACCACCAGAGGCAAGAAATCACATCAGCATTCCTCACAGCTGGAGACAGATTAGGATGTTGACCAGGAGGAATTCCACACAGCTAGACGTTTCCAATCAATACCAGGTCCTCCATATGGAAACTATAGAAGATTCCTCTCAAGATCCAGCTGGTCCCAGGGAATGGACAACTGGTATGAAAATCAAGCATATCCACAAATAGTTTTCTAACTGTCCAAGAAAGACTGATGATCCTTGTAGGATATTTTGTACTCAGAAGAATTGAAAGATCATTCTGAAAGGGACAGATGGATAACAGGATGGTGTGCTGTCTTCCTGGAGCCAAGACACAAGACCTCACTCTAAGATTGGTAGGCTTCTGAAGTCAATGGTCAAGGATCCATTCATGATTATTCACTTCGGCATCATGGGACATCTCACAGATAATAGATGACTTCAGAGAACTTGGAAGTATCCTGAAGAAGAATAAACGTGAAACAATCTTCTCTGGGATCCTTCCTGTCCCACAAGTGAAGGAAGACAGAAGGTAGAAGATTCTAGAAATGAACCACTAGCTAGATAAGTGGCGGAGGGTGGGAGATTTTGGTTTTGTGGTACATTGGTCGACCTTCTATGGGGAGAGGGAGCAGAATAGTTTGGTTTCCCTTCTACTGGTAGAGGCGGTCCAATCTCCTCAGGGTTAGTCTGGCTAGAGTAGTCAGGCGAGCATTAAACTAATAACAAAAGGGGAGAGTAAAAACAGGGGAAATACGAGCACTCATTTAGCACAGAAACAAGATGTTGAAAACAAAATTAATGAAGGAACCAGAAGATATGAAGAGAAACAATTCTTTAATTGCCCATACACCCTGTGCTAGGAACCAGGATAACAAACAAGATTGAATTGGAATTGCTTATTTATGAGCATAAATTCAATCTAGTTGGTATTACTGAAACCTGGTGGGATGATGTATAAGACTGGAATATTAAAATCAGTGGTTATAACCTATTTAGGAAGGACTGAGTGGGCAAAAGGGAAGTGGCACTCTATGACAAAAATGGCATTATTGGTTTCTGAGTCACTCATAACTCCAAAGAAAATGATCTTGAATGCCTATGAATCAATATTCTAATGCATAAAGCACAAGATGGAATATTAGTTGGCATTTGCTACACACCACCAAATCACACTAGGGAACAGGGTGACCAGCTCCTTATGCCTCTAACCATAATGTGTAGGGGGGAAAGCTGCGTGATCATGGGGGACTTCAATTTGAGTGACATATGCTGGAGGTCTCATGCTGCCAGTATTAAAATATCCTTGGAATTTCTAAATATTATAGATGACAGTTTGCTAAATGAAAAGCTGTTGCATCCAATATGTTGGAATTTATATTAGATCGACTCTTGACAGATAAAGAGGAACTGATCACAGAACTAAAAACTAATCGTAGCTTAGGTACAAGCAATCATGACTTGATCATATTTACAATATGGAAGCAGAATAAAGTCCAGACCAGTAATATATATGCTTGGTGCTTTAACAGGGACAGTTTCACAAAGCTGAAAATAGTTATGAATCAGATCAACTGGGAGGAAGAATTTAATCAGAAAAATCTGAATCATAATTGGGAATTGTTTAAGAACACTTAACTAGATGCCCAAAAAGTCACAATCTCATAATCGAGGAAGGCCGTATTGATTAAAAAATTGATCTGGTTTAGAGGGGAAGTGAAGGTAAATATAAAAAATAAAACTATATAACAATAGAAGACAGAGGATGTTGTTAGTAATGAATATAAATCAGAAGCTAGGAACTATAGAAGGTGATAAAGGAAGAAAAGGAACACAAAGAGAAATATATGACCATCAGAGTTAATGACAAGGAGGAGTTTTAAGGATACTGGGAAGAAGAACAATCCTGACAATTGTATTGGCCCATTACTGTATGGAAATGGTAGCATTATCAGTAATAATGCAGAAAGGAAGAAGTTTTCAATATCAATATCTATTCTGTATTTTGGAGGGAAAACAGATGATGTAGTCTCATATGACGACGACAACACTCTTTCCATTCCAATAGTATCTCAGGAGGATGTTAAACAGCAACTACTATAGTTAAACATTTGTAAATCAACAAGTCCAGATGACATGCATCCAAGAGTTTTAAAAGATCCGGCTAAGGAATCCAATGGATAGTTAATGTTGCTTTTCAATGTCTTGGAACACGAGAAAAGTTCCAAAAGAAAGAAAATGTGGCAATATTTAAAAGGCTAAATGGGATGACCCAGATAATGACAGGCCTTATAAATGAGGACTCATCATCAAATGTGTGTGTTTCAAGTGGGGTCCCACAGGAATGTGTTCTTGGCCCTACACTATTTAACATTTTTTCAATTACCTAGAAGAAAACACAAAATCATCCCTGATAAGTTTGCAGATGACACAAAAATTGGAAGAGTGGTAAATAATGAAAAGGACAGGTCACTGATAGTTTTAATACAGCTATATGTAAATGTGTACAGCTAGAAACAAAGAATGTTGCCCATACTTACAGGATGGAGAAACTCTATTTTGGGAAGCAGTGACTCTGAAAAAGAATTGAGCGTCATGATGGATATTTGGGGGAACATGAGCTCCCAGTGCAATGCTGTGGCCAAAAGGCCTAATGTAGCCCTACAATGTATAAACAGGGGAAATCATGAAGGATGATGATAAATTGAGAGGGTTCAGAGAACAGACACAAGAATGATTAAAGGATTAGAAAACCTGCCTTCTAGTGATAGACTCAATGACGTTAATCTATTTAGTTTAACAAAGAGAAGCTTAAGGGGTGACTTGATTACAGTCTATAAATCTCTACACGGGGAACAAATATTTAATAATGGGTTCTTCAATCTCGCAGAGAAAGGTATTACATAATCTAATGGCTGGAAATTCAAGCTAAACAAATTCAGACTGGAAATAAGGCATACATTTTTAATGTTGAGAATAATTAACCATTAGAACACTGCACCAAGGGATTGGATGTTTTTATAAAAGATCTGTTCTAGTAATAATTTGGGGGACATTCTTTGGCCCATGTTATGTAGGAGCTCAAGACTACATGAGCACAGTGGTCCCTTCTGGTCTTGGAAACTATGAATCTATCATACTTGTTGGATTTTTTTATGCCACAGGGTGGAATTTACATCCTCACACTACTGGATACATTTGCAGCTGGGACTTCAATCCTGTTTGCTGTTTTAATGGAGGCAATTGGAGTGTCCTGGTTTTATGGTAAGTTCTTTTCTCTTGTTTTTTGTCATGACAAAAAGTCTTGTAAAATGTTGGCTGTCCCCATGATACCATGGCCCACAGCTGTAAGTAATAATGGAAGTGTGCTGTATAGCAGAAATCAGAGGAGCAGTAGTTTTAATGCAGTGATCTTCATCTGATTTACAAATAGTGACACGAATTCATATGTTCTATGGCCAAATTTTGGAGCCTTGCACAAAGCCAAAATAAACTGCTTTGGGCTGAGGTTCACTGTAGGGAGAGACTCCTCCCACTCTTCCCAAGGTGTTACAGCTGTAAATACAGCCTGTGGGTTGCAATTGTGCCTCTAAACCATGCAGAATTTCAGGCCAGTGGGTTAGCCTGGTTGCAGAGACACGGACACTGCCTCTACCTCCCCCAGAACCTCTCTGCTACCCACAAGGAGCTTGGAATCTTTGTGGTCTCTCCATGACCTACACAATGAACACATGGTGGCTTGACCCTATAGGCTTGTATTAATTTCTTCCTGGGCAGTTCTTGTCTGATTTAATAATATAGTGCATGATGAAATACTCCTGTAGCACTGAATTTTGTTTTGTTATATGCTTCAACGTATGATTCCCAGTGTATGAACATATCCATCAATGAACTGGTGAACACTAGAAATAGGACATATATATTAATATGAAGTATTGTGTAGCAGTTTAGTCTCTAATGGCAGTTAGGCACCTAACTGTCTTTTGTGCCTTTAAAAATCTCCCTCTGTAAGCATTAATTACATATATTAACAAGGATATGATGAGTCAGGCTTGGGAGCTTTCCATAGACACTAAGGTCTGTGTGAGACTGTTCCGTAAATCCAAACAGCAATCTTTCCCAATTGACACACATTGGTAATTCTGAGAGATTTTCAAAGGTGCAAAAGGAAGTTAGGTGCCCAACTCCTACTAAAAGTCAATGACAGCTGGGCACCTAACACCTAATTGCATGTCCTCCAAAAGGGATGCATACTGGAGGTCTGGAGGGGTGTAAGGAGCCTTCCATAAGGGCAAGGCACAGTGGGAATTTAGGGACAACTGTGTTCATGTTATCTCGGGGGTGCACAGTACACTCCCTTGCAGGCCAGGCTTCAGGAGATATTCTGATGGCCACCTGGAACTCCCTTCATACCAGAGTGGCTTTGCACCTACCCCAATACAATGATATGCCAGTGTACCCTAAAGGAGAATAATGCTCATACAAAGTATGGGTTCAATTCTGCTCTCAGATGCATGCACATGGCTTCCATTTACCTCCTTGGCAGTTGCACAAACAATATCTGAAAGCAGAATTTGGCCATTCATATTTTCTGCTCCCTCAAGTATTATAAACACAGAATGGGGCATTAAAAATACAGGACAGTTATATAAGGAAGAAGAAACAGAAATTGATTTTTGCTTTCCCAGTGCAAAAATAACCAAACATTGGCAGCCAGCCACTGCTCATTCTCCTCCAAACCAATATGAATGCATTTAGGTGACCTTAGCCAGAAGAAGAGCAACGGTATTTAGTTTACTAATATAATGGGACACTAAATCTGGATAGACCCAGTACTTAAATGACAGAAATTTTAAAACTGGTGTAATCTTGTGGAAAATGTCCTGTGTTGTATATGTCTGCCAAGAAACCGGTGTATTAGTGATGAAACTGTTGGAAAGCCACTTGAAATCTAAGATAACCCTGAATGCTAATTGGATTGTAGCATCTACTATTTCTAAATGTACAACTCTTCCATCTTGTTCACTGCTTTGCTGTATACACGTGATCAGTTGTATTAAATTGTCCTTATGCAGAGAATTTACATTACGTAAATTGATTTTTTTTCTGACATATTTTGCTTTGGAAAATGAATTCTTTTCTTTAGTGGACTGGGTTTTAGATGCATAAAAGCTTCTTCCAGCTTAAACTTCTCAAGTGGTGCTTGCCACTTTTTGGTTTCAGGTGCAGGGTGTCAGTATTTTTGCCTTAGAACTTTAAACTGTGGTTCATTCTGATTTGAGAAGACACAAGGAATTATCTGTCTTAGAAAGGGCCTGAACTCCTTTTTATATTGTTGGCATGCTTTTCTATTGCTAAAATGAGAGTTCTGATTGCCTCGTGTCTGTGAGGCAGCTAGGTTGCTCCACTGTGTATCAACAATAAAATGTCATTTTTTACTGTATACTAATATGATTGTGTTTATATATGCATCATAATGATCCTGTACGATTAAGTGATAACAGAGTAAACCAGATTTTTGTTCCTGAAGAGTGAAAATGAAAACTTAAACTGTATGTTACTTGGACTAATAGGATCCTATGTACACAGGGCTCAGTTTTGCCAATTATTTGATAGCAATGGGACTACTTGATAGGAAGAAAATAAACGTGAGTGAAAGTGGCAGAATCAGGACTATATTTCTTCTGTTCAGCATGTGATGATCAATGGGTTTTTTAACTCTCACTAGCCATTGTTCCTGAAGCGTCTCATGTCTTTTCAACCCAAAGGACTAAATTTGAGGGGCTGTTAAAGAGCTGGAGCCTTAAAATTCCACCTGTTCTGGAGGAGGTTGTTTCTTTTTTTAAAAAACCCTGAAACTCAATGTTTGTCCAATGCAAGGAAGAATACCAGCTGAGAAATGGAGGGAACTTTAAAGCTCTATTGGTCACTGAATCATGCTGAACACTGGGCAGAATTTGGTCTGTATTAGACATATCGTATTTTACATATGTAATGAATGATACTCATTTCCCTTGGGAGGGACTGTAACATGTCTTGAACTTGTCCCTGTCAAAGCTGATGAAATTATAACAACTTCCTTTTCTGAATAGCCAAATGTTCAAAGAAATTCCAGATTCTCCCTGGGGATTCCTAAATGTAACTTGAAATGAGTGTGGGAAACTATATTATGTTATAAACCTCTGGCATGTTTTTGTCCTTAAATGATCTGCTAGTGTATATTTTCACAACTATACATTAGGCAGTGTAATTCATAATACAGTTGTAATGGCCTGTTTTTATTCCCAACCACCTATTCCCAAATCATTTGGTGTATTATTGTTGTTGCGAGTTTTTCAAGATTCTCCTGCAAATAACTAATGCTCCAACTGTGGATCAAAGCTCTGACTACAACTAAAGTTTGCCATGATTTTTGTAACATCATCTGTCATATTTCTGGCCGACTTTTCAGACAGCATAAATGTTGAAAACATGCTTCCAAATTACTTCCCCAATGATTAGTCTGTAAATAAATGCAGCTCAGTATTGAGCTCAGATACAAGGTGCATGTAACAATTCCACTTTTCCTCTTTCAAAATACAATGCACCATCCAGATTCCTCCTTTAATGACTTTGAGGTTACTTTGCTTATTTTTAATTCCTGTTCTGCTTTCAAGCCAGTTGTGTCCCAGTTATTGAGGACACCATCTAGGAAGACTCTTTTTTTCAGTTCTGTCAAAGGCAGTCTAAATATTTTGGCAATTCAGTAGACCACTCAAACGATAATTGTCTAAACAATGTGATATTAATAGTAAGCCTATCTCTTTGCTCCGCCACACACTTTAAGAATATATTGAATGTCCTAAGGGTCCCATAATAATAAATTGTACTTGGGTAAATAGTTCTTACTCATGGCAAATAGTCCTGTTTTGACAGCATCAATTCAAACCATCTATCATACCTTAAGATAGTTGCCATTAAAAAAGTCAATAACATTAATCAACCTAGAAACTTTATGTGACTCATCCAAGTATATACTGAGCTAGCTGTCCTGATTACTGGTGAAATGATTCTTCTTTTCCTGACAGTCATCTTATTTTCTTTTTTAGAGATAGTGCTTTATAGCTGTCATTGTGTGCTTTATAAAGTTATCAGGTACCCTTGCTCTACTGCCATTTACCTCCCTCGGCCATCATCTCATCCCACCTGCACACATCACTTTATTTTTCTAGTTAAACTCCCAAATGGAAACTTTTGGCAAGGAAGTGATCTGAAGGGGTGATGTCCACAATTGCTGCATCTAAGGAAAGCAAAGAATGTCAAACACACAATCTTCACAATGGTAATTCTGTCCATCAGAGGTAGCGTAAATCTCACAGGTTATAATGCAGCTTTCTTATAAAACAGTTACAGGCCCTAGATTTTAGAGTAAACTGCTTTTTAAGAGAGGTAAATGTGTCAAAGAGAGGGATACTCATACTCCAGTTTGGCAGCTGAGGCATAAAAATAGCATTGTTTCTTTAGTGATGAAGGGTTATCTTCCATTATTAAAATGAGATTTACTGTGCTTCACATAGCTAGGCTTGAATGAAGTCCACAAAGTAAATCATCCGAGCTCAGTCAGAATTCACTTACTTGTTAGAACTTATCCCTTTGCTCATCACCTCCTTCCCTTCCCCCCTCCCCCCCCCCCGATAATTGGGGAAATGGCTATTAATTTGTCTCAAGCAGCTGATAAATGTTTTTACTGACATAATAAAACCTGATGCTCTATAAAGAACAACTTATTGCAGCCCCAGGTGCTATTTAAATCATTGACTGATTAAATCTGGCATGGACTTGACCACCTCTTGTTTTCTGATACTCCCCAGTTGCCTTAGTGACCCAGCAGGAACATTAGCTTAGCCCAAAGGCAAACTTGACATTTTGGCACAGACCAGAAATGTGGAAATATTTAGTTCAAGTAATACCTACATTCATTAACTGTGAAGCTTTTGTTCCAAAGATTTTTTTACGGGGGAGGGGGAAGTGGTTTGTTTTAGCAAGTAACGATACTTTAGTTGGCGTTCAGTTTTCCCTCTGTTAACATAAAGGTATGCTTTGCTTGATACACATTCTGGGAAAAGCCCCTCCCACCCCAAATTAAAATCTGTTCATTAGCATCACTGCCAGGAAAAGCTCCATGTAGGGTTTACAAGTCACAATCCTGGTCACAGCATGTTTCTGTGAAGGAATAAGCTTAATATTTGTGAAAAATGAATTCCTGCTTTCATTCCTGCCTCGCATTTTCAGTTGCACTGACTTTCTACATTATACTTTTGTTCATGTACTCATCCTTTCACATGTAGATACAGGAGTGCCACTGAACAGACTGCAAAAGAGGGAAGGGAAGCAATCAAAATGGGCCAAATGTAAGTGGCATTGTAATCCCGTATGCCAGGTCACACTGCCACTCACTCAAATTTGGCACAGCCACCACTCCATCATACCAGCAGTGAAGGGAATCTGCCATTACACCACCCAGCTCTAGTCAGAGACTAGGAGGGTGTTGACCTCAGCTGGGCCCCTTGTGAGTTCAGATTCTCAAAAGGGGGGGGGGTAGGCATGCCCCCTCCTCATTTAAAAAGTGATGGGGGACAGTGACTCTCCTTCCGCACCTCTGGCACCCATGTATAGATACCAGTACAACCATGAATGAAATACCTCTACAGACATTCATGTGAACAAAAACAGTCACAGAAATAAGAACAGGAGTACTTGTGGCACCTTAGAGATTAACAAATGTATTTCAACATGAGCTTTCGTGAGCTACAGCTCACTTCTTCGGATGCATAGGATGGAACACACAGACAGGAGATATTTATACATACAGAGAACATGAAAAGGTGGAAGTATGCATACCAACAGGAAGAGTCTAATCAATTGAGATGAGCTATCATCAGCAGGAGAAAAAAAACTTTTGAAGTGATAATTAAGATGACCCATAGAAGGTGTGAGGAGAACTTAACATAGGGAAATAGATTCAATTAGTGTAATGACCCAACCATTCCCAGTCTCTGTTTAAGCCTGAGTTAATTGTATCTAATTTGCATATTAATTTGAGTTCAGCAGTCTCTCTTTGGAGTCTTTTTTTGAAGTTTTTTTGTTGCAAAATTGCCACCTTCAAGTCTGTCACTGAGTGGTTAGAGAAGTTGAACTGTTCTCCCACTGGTTTTTGAATGTTATGATTCCTGATGTCAGATTTGTGTCCATTTATTCTTTTGCGTAGAGACTGTCCAGTTTGGCCAATGTACACTGCAGAGGAGCATTGCTGGTACATGATGGCATATATCACGTTGGTAGATGTGCAGGTGAATGAGCCCCTGAGGGCATGGCTGATGTGATTAGGTCCTATGATGGTGTCACTTGAATAGATATGTAGACAGAGCTGGCATTGGGCTTTGTTGCAAGGATAGGTTCCTGGGTTAGTGTTTATGTTGTATGGTGTGCGGTTGCTGATGAGTATTTGCTTCAGGTTGGGAGGCTGTCTATAAGCGAGGACTGGTCTGTCTCCCAAGAGCTGAGAGTGAAGGATCATCTTTAAGGATAGATTGTAGATCTTTGATGATGCGCTGATGAGGTTTTAGTTGGGGGCTGTAGGTGATGGCTAGTGGCGTTCTGTTGTTTTCTTTGTTGGGCCTGTCCTGTAGTAGGTGGCTTCTGGGTACTCTTCTGGCTCTGTCAATCAGTTTTTTCAGTTCAGCAGCTGGGTACTGTAGTTTTAAGAATGCTTGATAGAGATCTTGTAGGTTTTTATCTCTGTCTGAGGGATTGGAGCAAATATGGTTGTATCTTAGAGCTTGGCTGTAGACAATGGATTGTGTGGTGTGTCCTGGATGGAAGCTGGAGGCATGTAGGTAAGTATAGTGGTCAGTGGATTTCCGGTATAGGGTGGTGTTTATGTGACCATCACTTATTAGCACAGTAGTGTCTAGGAAATGGACTGCTTGTGTGGATTGGTTTAGGCTGAGGTTGATGGTGGGATGGAAATTGTTAAAATCACGGTGGAATTCCTCGAGGGCTTCTTTTCCATGAGTCGAGATGATGAAGATGTTATCAATGTAGCACAAGTAGAGTAGGGGCGTTAGGGAATGAGAGCTAAGGAATCATTGTTCTAAGTCAGCCATAAAGATGTTGGCATACTATGGGGCCATGCAGGTACCCATAGCAGTGCCGCTGACTTAAAGGTATATATTGTCCCCAAATGTGAAATAATTGTGGGTGAGGAAAAAATCACAAAGTTCAGCCACCAGGTTAGCCGTGATATTATCGGGGATACTATTCCTGATGGCTTGTAGTCCATCTTTGTGTGGAATGTTGGTGTAGAGGGCTTCCACATCCATAGTGGCCATGATGGTGTTTTCTGGAAGATCATCAATGGATTGTAGTTTCCTCAGGAAGTCAGTGGTGTCTCGAAGATAGCTGGGAGTGCTGGTAGCATATGGCCTGAGAGAGAGTCCACATATCCAGACAATCCTGCTGTTAAGGTGCCAATGCTTGAGATGATGGGGCGTCCAGGATTTCCAGGTTTATGGATCTTGGGTAGCAAATAGAATACACCTGGTCGAGGTTCTAGGCATGTGTCTGTACAGATCTGTTCCTGTGCTTTCTCAGGGAGTTTTTTGAGCAGATGCTGTAGTTTCTTTTGGTAATCATCAGTGGGATCAGAGGGTAATGGCCTGTAGAATGTGGAGTTAGAGAGCTGCCTAGCAGACTCTTGTTCATATTCCGACCTATTCATGACGACGACAACACCTCCTTTGTCAGCCTTTTTGATTATGATGTCAGAGTTGTTCTTGAGGCTGTTGATGGCATTGTGTTCAGCACAGCCTAGGTTATGGAGCGAGTGATGCTGCTTTTCCACAATTTCATCCCGTGCACGTTGACGGAAGCAATCTATGTAGTCACAGAAATAGTCGTAGAAAAGCAAACACAAATGGTGCAAATGTGGTTGGAATGAATAGAAATTTGGAATTCATGAATAAATTGGGGAAAATGTTCTCCACTCTTCTCCCAGGTCTAACAGAAGTGTCAATTGTGGTGGCCTCCAAACCTTCCTACACTGGCTATGCATGCACCCTACTGCTCCGTGCGCACCTCATGAGGGTACCTCCTAACCACAGCAGTCCTTCCGTGTTGGGTGACCACATGGCTGCAGCACCCTGCACACTGCTGAGTTGGTTCCATAGGGCAATTTTAAAGAGAGCTTCTGTAGCATCCCCCTCTATCCTCCTTCCCTTATTGCTGCTCATGTCAAGTGGTGGCTCAACTGTCTGATTGAAAAATTGCTACATCTCTCATTCTTCTGTTCTTTTCCTGCTTCCTAACACCTTGCTCCCAAAGGCCTGTACATGTGACAATCAAGTGCTTCCAACATGCAAATACAAATATCCTCCCGATGCTGTCCATATCTACACAAATAAAACCTCACCTAATATTTATCCAAACAAAACCTGTGAATACACATTCATGGGAAAATGCACAAAGAGGGTAAACATGGTTGAATTAACTCAAGTCCAATTTTAAAGATTAAGTTTGCCTGCCATTCTTTGATCAGATATGCCATTTAAATTGTGATTGACGTATATCTTCTTTTCAATTCAAAAATAATTTTAATTTGTATAAAACATAAGGTTAAAAGAGTATGGATCAGGACATATTCAACATAGCAAAATGAAATAGAAGATAAGTGATTGAGATATATATATATATATATGTATAACTTTAGGATTCCAGATTCTGAGAACTGATCATCATGTTTTGGACACCTACCTCTTTCAGATAAGAGAAAACAGTTTATCTCCAGGGCCAATGGACTACACAGGGGTTTATGGAGGGCTTGAGTGGTCTCTGGGCCTCATGCTGGCCCTCAGCACTGGAATGATTTACTCCCTAAATCCATAATGAGGCCATAAGCAAATCACACAGCAAAGCATTGTGCAGGGGCATCTGCAGTGTATGAAATTTCATCCTGACTAAATACAGTGGTCTTTATGCAGTTGAGATGAAAGCATAATGCTATGTTAAAGGATAATTTTCAGTTACAGCTGGGATCTATTTGTCATATTTTTTACTAAGCTATTCTTTTATGCCTATTAATTTGATTGCCATGTCCAGAACAATTATTTATGCAAGAACCATGCCAATGGTCGTAAGTGGAGTAACAAAACATTAGTGTGGACACACTGATAAAACAGCTTTGCTGTTTATGTATTTCAGAGAAATTCATGTATTACACTGAAATTCTCTTTAGCACTAATGTATTTATTTAAGGTCTTTGGTCATAAAACTTAAGTTCATCATAACTGCTTTCCCAGTGAGAAACAGAGATGAAGTTCACGCTGGCACTCATATATTAAGAGTGATACAGGTTCTCTCAACTGGTGATTAAATCAAATGTTGGGTTTATAATACCAAATCCTGCTCGTGATTGCAACAGCCACCACTATGTAGGGTTCTCCCCCTCCCCCATGTGCCACATTATAGAAGCACAAATGAAATCGGGTGAGTGGCTTTCAAGAAACCTGAAGAAAGCGAGCAATATATATTGATAAATATAGATAGATATACCCACCTGCTATGGAGGCCCCTTTTCAGAGCTGTTACTTGAAAACAAAAATACAGCATTAAAAAGAAGCATGTTGTTTGAAAGCTACTTTTAGAGGACTTAAATGATTTAATTCAGTAGAAATGGAATTCTGTGTTGTTCTTTGCTTTGCAAAGGGAAGTTCTCTAAGACCGGGGTAAACTTGGAGGTATTTTTAATATTATTTCTGAAGGATTTTTAACCAAAGTATCTTGGTCACATACTTCATGCTTGAACTGGGGGGCTAGTGGAAGACAGAGTCCACACATACTCTTTTGAATTCAATTTGAGTGTATGTGTGATGCTTTCCGTGAACTTTAAAGCACCAGAATTTTACTCTAAGGGTGCAATTCATCCCACTGCAGAGAGCCAGTCATGATAGTGTGCTTTGTTTTGGGTGATTTTCACCCTGTCTCCGTATTATGATTAGGGAAATGTGAAACTCAAAGCAGTTCAGGAGGTCTGTTCAGATAAGCAGCCAAAAGTTCAAATGCTTCTGACCATCTTGGGTCTGCAAGACTGGGTGATAATCTCACAAGTATAGGCACTCCCATTAGATTCCCTGAACTTTCCGCTTGCTGGACCAAAAGTACCATGTCAGTAGCATCTTTCTCCATTTCGTGTGGCTTTCTCTCTCACTTTGGCTCCAGTCTTGTCCCTGGAAACAAGGAGGTCATGTACAAAACTGAAATGTAATTATTAAAATCGAGAACCAAAGTTTTCTGTGTCCAAAAAATACTGTGGATATTCGGTTCAAGTTTTGAGCAAGAACAGGAATATGGGGAGAAGCTGGCAAAGAGAAACAGACAAGAGAAATAAAGGAGAAAGAAGGGTGGTTAGTGGGAGGGTGCCCCTTTCAACCCATGGTTTTATAAGGCCGAGTCCCTGTAAAGACTTCCTTGGCGTCAGAAGGATTTAGATGGGATCCATAATGCTTCTGCTGTATTTATATTCACATGCCACTGCAAACATAGCTATACCTATCCCATATCATAACTGTCCTGGCTTGTGCCCCTTGCTCTTCAATTCCACCTCCATTTTCACTGTCTCTACTGGTGCCAGATTACATAGCATCCAGAAGGACGCCCAGTTGTGACAGTCTAGGATATGTTTTCTCCCTACATGATTGCAGTGCTGCTTTTTCATTTGTCCTGCTATTATTGTCACTAGCTGTTGAGTTGCCTGTGCCAAGTGTGAACAGAACATATCACTGAGTACCTAAGGTATCTGCATGTCCTACCATGGCTCGGTACTGCTTCAGAAGGCACTTTCACTCTTGTATGAATATTGTGCCTATAGGGTGTGGTGTATTCTCGCCGTTTGGTGGCCTGCCACAGGCTAACAATTTGATACAGTTAAAAAACTAAATTAATTTAAATTAAATGGATATTAAATTTCCTTCCAAAAAAAAGAAAATCCAATTAAATGAACAAATAGTTCTCAGAACTCAGTTTTACACACAATCCAAACAATACCCTGGTTCTTCCAGCACTATTGGGTAATAACTTTTTTCTGATAAATGATGTGTGTATGCCATGGTTTACACTGTCTATTCCAATCTCCAGATGGGCCAAAACCTAGTTAGTGGGAGTTTTGTCACTGATGCCAGAGAGAGCAGAGTTTGATCCTAAAAGACAAAGCAACTAACTGCAGCATGTATCATCACCTCTTACATTGAAAGTATATGACTCTTTTTACTTCCAAAGATTTCAGAAGCACTTCATAAACTTTACTAATTTATATTTATAGAACCTACATGCTTTGTTGTCAGGGTTGCAAAAGGTTGTTGAGGGTGTATACATCACCCATAGTAACATATAGCTGTTTTGGTGGCATGCAGCCACTGATCAACAGTACAAATCAAGATTCAAAGAATTTAGGATAGGAAGCTGGGAAGAATTCTTTACCTAACTGAATTGGGCAGAATTAGGAATGTCAAACGTTAAAGTCACATGATTAAAATGGGTGAGAAGAGTTTATATATGACAATTTAAAATGTTAAAAATAAAAGCAAACTTTACAGAGCAGATAGTCAGCACAGGTTTGCAGAGGTAGTTTGAGACTGTCAGAGTATGAACAGAAATAAAAGAACAAAGAAGTATGTATTGTAACTGCACTAAAGTGGCTAGAGTGTTTTGCTGAAAAGGAATGGATTACTCCTGAGCTTAAAGTTAAGCACATGCTCAAGTATTTTGCTGAACTGGGGCCTTTAAACTGCACATTTCTAAAGCACTAAGCAGCAGTATTGTCTAATGGACTCTGAGCCTGATTCTCAATCGCTCTTCTGACAATGTAAAGAGACACTGATGTAAATGAGAATCAGCTCCTACAAAATTTTAAAGCCAGCATATCAGAGTTAAACAAGTTTAATAAAATATGAGAAACAGTGCAAACAGGTGGGTTGAATCCTGTACACGGAAACATATCATAGAAGAAAAGTCCTTCTATAGGTTAAGAATTGTAGGTTAAGTATAGGTTAAGAATATCATGGATTTGGTATGTTCTTCATATTGACAGTGATGGGGCAGAGCTGGGTTGCTATATTGAATCTGCAGTGGGGGATGTGGGGAACAAAGTTCCTTTATTTTCAGAGTTGCATAGTCCTATATACCATGATCAAAAAGACTTTAGATACATTTGTATCTAAAGTCTTTTTGATCATGGTATATAGGACTATGCAACTCTGAAAATAGCTAGTTAGCTAGTCTAACCATTCTGGGAGGAAAGAATGAGTTAAATGTGGGTACTGAAGCAAAGTTATGCAAGTCAACTGGTTCCATTTGAATTGTTCCCTAAGAATAGGCATTAGTTCTGTGGTAACACCTTTCAACTCTTGTAAACAAGTTCCAGTGAGAAAAGCCTTCAAACTTATGGCTCTTTGCCCATTAGTTTGGGGATGAAAACAAACCTGCAATCTGCAACATACAGTACTTCTCCAGTATATTAATACTTGGAGGTTCAGTATGTCTACATAAGCGTGTGACACTGGTCAAAAAGAAATATTGAGCACTGAGCCAAGAGCCCTTTTATCTCTTGGAGATTTCTCTAATTACTTTGTCTTGTCTCTAGGCTTATAAGCAAGGAATCTTTTTTATTTATGTGTTTGGTTTTTTATGGTGGTTCTGACCAGGAAAATTTTTCCAAGCTATCACAGCAGTAGTGGTCATGTAATTATAAACTGATGTGGGAAAATAGTCTTGGCACAGATTAAACTTTTGCAAAGTGATATCTCCTATTGGGAAATGCTACCAGGAGAAATTCAGTTCAAGAATGTCAACAACAGATACAAAGCCAGGGCTTAGGGGGAGTAATTTCCATTCTAATCATATGGAAGGTAGACATTTAACAATTATTTTGCATAACAAATTTAAGCTGCCAGTTAATATATAAATTTATGTTCTAATAAAATATTATGGGTGGAAAGTAAATATTTCCAGTCAGGAATTAAGTTCAAGAAAGGTCCAATGAATATGAGTTAGCATGATTTTTATAATTTTTTTGTCCACATACTGTGCTTTCTACAATTAGACATGTCTTTATCAGTTTGAGACTAGTTGCAATACATTTGACCCCTGTAGACTCTCAGAACCTTCAGCTAGTGCAGACTTGGGTAGCCTGCTGCAGACTCTCACAGGAAGGACCTCATGCCTACACACTGGCTCCCAACTTGTTCAGCGGTGAAATTCATGGTGTTGGTTTAGAAGCCCTATGGAGCTCTTTAGGGTTTAAGTCCTGCCTACTTGAAAAAAAACACACATCCCTTTCCTCATGCAATGCCACAGAATATGATATGTGCATAGGTACTCACACTAACAGACCTCTAGTTTAAATGAGCAGTGGCTGGAGGAAGGATGTTTCCTATGAGAGGTTCTCGTCTCTGGAACAAATGTCCATCCTTGGTCCCATGGAACCTGACACCCTTCACTTAAAGAACATGCTACAAAAATGTTTATTTTCCCAGGCTTCGGAGAAAGGGACAAGTTGAGGATGGTGTAAGTGAGGTAAATGATGGGTGCTTGCCTAGATAGGTTAGGTGGCTCTGGAAATTTTTATTTTTCTGGCTTCCACTGCTGCTTATGTCTATATATCAAATATATATACACGAGAATTTAGGTGCATTACCTAAAAGGAAATACATGAAAATAAGCACATTTCATCCTTGGCTTTATGTTCCTGGTGAGATATGGCCTTTAAAGGCCTGATTCTCCTCTCACAACAGTTTCACACTGGCACTAATTAACAACCATGATGCTATTTCAACAGAGATTCCAGAGACTGAGTCACGATGGAAGCTGAACTATACTCTGATCTTGAAGTCCCAGCCCAAATAACACTTTTTCAAAGGTGCCTTAGAAAGACTTTAGGTGGACAGACACAGGGGCTTCTGACAGTTCACTGATAGGACAGTGGGAAGAAATTTGTACCGCCACTGTGTATACTGTGTCTGGTCACAGAGGGGGTTCTAGCTTTTAGTGCTGTAAACATGATACCTCTGACACGTACTATGCACGCGCGCACACACACACACACACACACAAATAAGAAGAAAAGAATGCGGTATTAGGTATCAGAGGGGTAGCCGTGTTAGTCTGGATCTGTAAAAGCAGCAAAGAATCCTGTGGCACCTTATAGACTAACAGACTTTTTGGAGCATGAGCTTTTGTGGGTGAATACCCACTTCCTCAGATGCATGTAGTGGAAATTTCCAGGTATATATATGCAAGCAAGCTAGAGATAATGAGGTAGTTCAATCAGGGAGGATGAGGCCCTGTTCTAGCAGTTGAGGTGTGAAAACCAAGGGAGGAGAAATGGGTTTTGTAATTTGCAAGCCATTCACAGTCTTTGTTTAATCCTGAGTTGATGGTGTCAAATTTGCAGATGAACTGAAGCTCATCAGTTTCTCTTTGAAGTCTGGTCCTGAAGTTTTTTTGCTGCAGGATGGCCACCTTAAGGTCTGCTATAGTGTGGCCAGGGAGGTTGAAGGGTTCTTCTACAGGTTTTTGTATATTGCCATTCCTAATATCTTATTTTTATCCTTTTCCGTAGCGACTGTCCAGTTTGGCCGATGTACATAGCAGAGGGGCATTGCTGGCATATGATGGCATATATTACATTGGTGGATGTGCAGGTGAATGAACCGGTGATGGTGTGGCTGATCTGGTTAGGTCCTGTGATGGTGTCGCTGGTGTAGATATGTGGGCAGAGTTGGCATCGAGGTTTGTTGCATGGATTGGTTCCTGAGCTAGAGTTATTATGGTGCGGTGTGCAGTTACTGGTGAGAATATGTTTCAGGTTGGCAGGTTGTCTGTGGGCAAGGACTGGCCAGCCACCCAAGGCCTGTGAAAGTGTGGGATCATTGTCCAGGATGGGTTGTAGATCCTTGATGATGCGTTGGAGGGGTTTTAGCTGGGGGCTGTATGTGATGGCCAGTGGAGTCCTGTTGGTTTCTTTCTTGGGTTTGTCTTGCAGTAGGAGGCTTCTGGGTACACGTCTGGCTCTGTTGATCTGTTTCCTTATTTCCTCGTGCGGGTATTGTAGTTTTGAGAATGCTTGGTGGAGATTTTGTAGGGGTTGGTCTCTGTCTGAGGGGTTAGAGCAGATGCGGTTGTACCTCAGTGCTTGGCTGTAGACAATGGATCGTGTGATGTGCCCGGGATGGAAGCTGGAGGCATGAAGGTAGGCATAGCGGTCGGTAGGTTTTCGATATAGGGTGGTGTTAATGTGACCATCACTTATTTGCACCATGGTGTCAAGAAAGTGGACCTCCCATGTAGATTGGTCCAGGCTGAGGTTGATGGTGGGGTGGAAGCTGTTGAAATCGTGGTGGAATTTTTCCAGAGTCTCCTTCCCATGGGTCCAGATGATGAAGATGCTATCAATGTAGCGTAGGTAGAGAAGGGGCGTGAGTGGACGAGAGCTGAGGAAGCGTTGTTCCAGGTCGGCCATTAAGATATTGGCATATTGTGGGGCCATGCGGGTGCCCATAGTAGTGCCACTGATCTGGAGATATATATTGTCATCAAATTTGAAATAGTTGTGTGTAAGTTTAAAGGCACAGAGCTCAGCAGCCAGTTGTGCTGTGGCATTATCAGGGATAGTGTTCCTGACAGCTTGTATTCCATCTGTGTGTGGGATGTTTGTGTAGAGAGCCTCTACATCCATGGTGGCTAGGATGGTGTTTTCTGGGAGGTCACCAATGTATTGTAGTTTCCTCAGGAAATCAGTGGTGTCACGGAGATAGCTGGGAGTGCTGGTGGCATAGGGTCTGAGTAGAGAGTCCATATATCCAGACAGTCCTTCAGTGAGAGTGCCAATGCCCGAGATGATGGGGCGTCCAGGATTTCCGGGTTTGTGGATCTTGGGTAGTAGATAGAATAACCCTGGTCGGGGCTCTAGGGGTATGTTGATTTCTTCTGGTGTTAGTGTAGGGAGTGTCCTGAGTAGATGCTGTAGTTTCTTAGTGTATTCCTCAGTGGGATCTGAGGGAAGTGGCCTGTAGAATTTGGTATTGGAGAGTTGTCTGGCTGCCTCCTTTTGGTAGTCAGACCTGTTCATGATGACAACGGCACCTCCTTTATCAGCCTCTTTGATGATAATGTCAGGGTGGTTTCTGAGGCTGTGGATGGCATTGCGTTCTGCACGACTTAGGTTGTGAGGCAAGCGATGTTGTTGTTCCACGATTTCTGCCTGTGCACGCCGGCGGAAGCATTCAATGTATAGGTCCAGGCTGTCATTTCGACCCTCAGGAGGAGTCCATGTGGAGTTCTTCTTCTTGTGCTGTTGGTGGGAGGGCACCTGTGTATCAGTGCACTGTTCAGTGTTGTCCTGGAAGTATTCTTTGAGTCGGAGACGGCAAAAGTAGGCTTCCAGATCGCCACAGAACTGTATCATGTTGGTGGGGGTGGCAGGGCAGAAAGAGAGTCCCCGAGATAGGACAGACTTTTCTTCTGGGCTGAGTGTGTAGTTGGATAGATTGACGATATTGCTGGGTGGGTTAGGGGTACCACGGTTGTGGCCCCATGTGGCAGGTAGGAGTTTAGACAGCTTACAGTCCTTTTTCCTTTGTAGAGAGGTGAAGTGAGTAATGTAGATCTCCTGTAGAAATCCATCAACCTCACGAAGAAACTTGCACAAATACAGACAGATATCATCTTCCTTTCCAAATGCAAACGGATGGACATCATACCAAATGGACTAAAGGTAAAAAATCCACTGCTATCTACATACTACACAGACCACAGTGAGAGATTATGCCATACTCTATCAAAAAAACTGAGGAACCACCTAATCATTATCCTATACAGCAAACAGGAAAACATCAAAAAAGAGCTTTCCAACCTGGAGACTCTCATTAATAACCAAACTTCTATACAAACGGACTTCACTAGAATAAGACAGCTTCCACCCCACCATCAACCTCAGCCTGGACCAATCTACACGGGAGGTCCACTTTCTTGACACCATGGTGCAAATAAGTGATGGTCACATTAACACCACCCTATATCGAAAACCTACCGACCGCTATGCCTACCTTCATGCCTCCAGCTTCCATCCCGGGCACATCACACGATCCATTGTCTACAGCCAAGCACTGAGGTACAACCGCATCTGCTCTAACCCCTCAGACAGAGACCAACCCCTACAAAATCTCCACCAAGCATTCTCAAAACTACAATACCCGCACGAGGAAATAAGGAAACAGATCAACAGAGCCAGACATGTACCCAGAAGCCTCCTACTGCAAGACAAACCCAAGAAAGAAACCAACAGGACTCCACTGGCCATCACATACAGCCCCCAGCTAAAACCCCTCCAACGCATCATCAAGGATCTACAACCCATCCTGGACAATGATCCCACACTTTCACAGGCCTTGGGTGGCTGGCCAGTCCTTGCCCACAGACAACCTGCCAACCTGAAACATATTCTCACCAGTAACTGCACACCGCACCATAATAACTCTAGCTCAGGAACCAATCCATGCAACAAACCTCGATGCCAACTCTGCCCACATATCTACACCAGCGACACCATCACAGGACCTAACCAGATCAGCCACACCATCACCGGTTCATTCACCTGCACATCCATCAATGTAATATACGCCATCATATGCCAGCAATGCCCCTCTGCTATGTACATCGGCCAAACTGGACAGTCTCTATGGAAAAGGATAAATGGACACAAATCAGACATTAGGAATGGCAATATACAAAAACCTGTAGGAGAGCACTTCAACCTCCCTGGCCACACTATAGCAGACCTTAAGGTGGCCATCCTGCAGCAAAAAAACTTCAGGACCAGACTTCAAAGAGAAACTGATGAGCTTCAGTTCATCTGCAAATTTGACACCATCAACTCAGGATTGAACAAAGACTGTGAATGGCTTGCCAATTACAGAACCAGTTTCTCCTCTCTTGGTTTTCACACCTCAACTGCTAGAACAGGGCCTCATCCTCCCTGATTGAACTGACCTCGTTATCTCTATCTTGCTTGCTAGCATATATATACCTGCCCCTGGAAATTTCCATTACATGCAACTGAGGAAGTGGGTATTCACCCACGAAAGCTCATGCTCCAAAACGTCTGTTAATCTATAAGATACCACAGGATTCTAACAATTATAACGTTCAAAAACCAGTCAGAGAACACTTCATCCTCTCTGGACACTCAATTACAGACCTAAAAGTCACAATTCTTCAACAAAAAAACTTCAAAAACAGACTCCAACGAGAAACTGCAGAACTGGAATTAATTTGCAAACTGGACACCATTAAATTAGGCTTGAATAAAGACTAGGAGTGGATGGGTCATTACACAAAGTAAAAACTATTTCCCCCTACTGTTACTCACACCTTCTTATCAACTGTTTGCAATGGGCCATCCTGATTATCACTATGAAAGTTTTTTTTCTCCTGCTGATAATAGCCCACCTTAATTGATTAGTCTCATTAGAGCTAGTATGGCAACCCCCATTTTTTCATGTTGTCTGTGTATATATATATATCTTCCTACTGTATTTTCCACTGCATGCATCTGATGAAGTGGATTTTAGCCCACGAAAGCTTATGCCCAAATAAATTTGTTATGTCTTTCTCAGTAGTCATCTAATTTACAATTAGAGTATCATATGAATAGACGATTAGGGAGAAACCCTGGCCCCTTTGAACTCAATCGCAAAATTCCTGTTAGCTAAAATGGGGTCAGGATTTCATCCTTACATTATTTCTGCTTTGGAAGTAACTCATTTATATTTTTTCTGAGATTACAAATAACAAATATGTTTGGTTTTTTGCCACTGTCTAATCATTTTTGCCAACTTGAAGTCTGTGTGTCTTCTGTTTGTGTTTAACTTGCAGGTGTGGACAGATTCAGTGAAGATATCCAACAAATGATGGGCTTCAAACCGGGCCTCTACTGGCGACTGTGTTGGAAATTTGTTAGCCCTGCTTTTTTATTGGTAAGAGGGGATTTATTTATTTATTTTGTCCTGGAAAGAACACTGTGAGGATGCTTCCTACCAGCTTATTCATACTAAAAGCAAGATATTAAGTGGATTCATAACATTACTTGTCAGGGCCTACGCTACATGTTTTGTTGCCCAGGGCAGTATAGATTTTCAGTGCTCCCCAAACAGCTGATCAGAACAAAACAAATTCTCTGCCCACCCAATTTTGATGCAGACACACACCCTGGATGTAATTTGGCATCCCCAGAACCAGGTGTCCAGAGCAACTGCCCTGATTTCTGGACCCTAAGACTGGCCCTGTTACTCGCTGTTATCCCCAATGTTGTCAGCCAGGATAGCAGAAGCCATTTTGACTCATTTTCATATTTGGAGAGGCTGCATTTTGGGTGAAATTTGTTAGACAGGAAAAAAAATGGTTAGTGGTCAAGACCACCTAATGCACTTGTGGGTATTACTTGTAGCCCCTTCTCCCCAAACTGGTTTAGGAGATAGTGGCTCTGCTTGGTAATCTTGATGGTGGGAATGCTTTCCCTATCCCAAGATACTGTGCATATGCGTGTATTGAAGGAAGGAGAGGTACTGTCCTCAGATTCTTTTTTGCAGAAAGTGTACACCAGGTAGGAGATAGAGGTTAACTGTATGGGATTTAAAGCCCATTTGGCCTGGAAGGGTTCTCAGCAGGTTCAATTAAACATTTTAAACTTTTGAGGTTTCTCCATTATCAGATCTGTATGTAGATCTGTTGGCTATATTGAAGTTGGCTTGGAGAACTTGTATGCGTGTGATGGTACGTGTTTATATTAATGCTGAGGTTTACACATTTTCTCATTTTATTCTCCTCTGATCACTGTACAGACTATAAGGCTGATGAATGCTTGGTGTCTTATTGGGTTATAGGTCAAGTTTATGTTCTGTCTTATCAAAAACAGCCATTATGCCCCCAGCTTCAAATTCACTTTCCGCATTTCAGCTGCCATGAATTCCATTTTAAAATCACACCCCTCTTGGACTGACTTCCTTCTTGGGAACATGAATTGGGGGCAGGGGGGTAGAGAAATCTCAAGTGTCAGGACCTGTGCTCCTGAAGAGAACTTCACTGGAAATGAAGTAGAGGCCTAGATTACCCAGCTACCTGCATTATCTGACACAGAATATCAGCCCATGACTTTACTGCAGGCAGATCATCCTCTTGTACAGTACAGCTAAAGTTCCTGGTTGTTCAAGTCCTCAACTCCTCAGTCCTGTAGAGTCAGAAATTCCACTGCAACAGGATATGGGCTCCTACCTATTTCCACTTACTTACAGCTTAATGCAAACAAGCATATATACATAAATGAGTTTCAGTCTGTGATTCAAAAAGTGACAGAGCTGTAGTAATCTGTCAAACCAAAGTATCTTTCAAGGCTACCCCACACCAAGCATGGGGATCTCAATAATTATATTTAAGAATCCTTGTCCCTCAGAATCCAGACAGCATAAAAGGGATTCAGGCTATGTTTAAACTATAAATTACTGAGGTATAATTTATGTCACTCATGGGATGTGAATAATCCACACCCTTGAGCAGCGTAAGTTTATACCAACCTAAATGCTGGCATAGACAGCACCATGTCAGCAGGAGAGCTAGCACCTCTCACAGAGGCAGGAGTTATTAAGCCAGTAGGAAAGCTCGTCACCGATCGGCTTAAAGCATCTTCATCAGAAGTGGTGCAGCTGCACTGGTGCAGCTGTGCTGCTGTAAATGATGTGGTGTAGACATAGCCTCAGTTTCCCCTTGTCAGGGGTTTTTATACCCTCCACTCCAGAGCCCAAAACTGATGGGATGAGTTCATGGGTAGGTCTCTCCTTCCTGGAGGGAGTGAGGAATGCAGTCAACACAGCCTCTGTCCTTCATTTGCCTTCAATGGGCCATCTGATTGTATTCAGGATGAGCACTTTCTCTTAATTAATGCTTCTTTTCCTGTTCAGTGAGTTACACGATTATAGAGGTTTACAATGCAAACACTCAATATAACTTTATACCATGGGCTACAGAGGTTATAAGTGAGATCAATAATGCAGAGTCCTACAAGCATTATATAAAGTCTAACACTAAACACATTCTTATCAACTTAACATCTAATATCTATTCTGATAATGCTAACACACAGGTAAGCTAGGCTGGTTTCCAGCTATGCATTTGTAAGTGTTCAGTAAGGTCTGGGATGTTGGCATGAGCCGCACCTGGTCTGCCTTCATCACACCATGGTACATTTCCACCTCCTTTTGACCAGTTGTGCCTCTGGAAACCATGTTTGATATGAGGGTGAGAGAGGGCTTTTTCCCTCCCTATCTCCTCTCCATAAGCCCAAGATGGTAGTTGTCCTAGTACTTTTGTACAAAACTTTGAATGTATAAAATGACAGCTTCAAATTTGTTAGTATTATCTGCAAACTGATCTGTATTATGTTTTGGGCATCTGCAGTTTCAGAGAAGTTCAATTCCGAGGACTTAAAAGCTACATAAAATGAGTAGTTAAAACCAGAGAGAGAAACTGCCTGGAAAAAATGTCACCAGTTTTGCCCAATTTTGATCATAACCATAAGCTGCAATAATACGTTGTACATATTATGCATCACTTTCCATCCAAGAATCTCAATGTTCTTTACACAAAACTAAATAAAGCTCCCACAACATCCTTGGCACATGTACATATTATCTTTGTTATCTAGAGAGAGAGATGGAGGCAGCGAGTGTTTATATCACATCCTCTGGATCTCAGAGAATGTCTGCGATAAAGCTGGGAAGAAACCAAAATCTCCTGACTCCCATTCTCTGATTTTTAACCACAATGTCTTTCACTTAAAGGTGAAATTGAGATTGAAACTAATGTTACCAAAGTTGTCGGAGATGTTACCAAACAAAACAAAAAAACAAAAATAACTAAAAAGCCAAAGCTAACTATACCCAGTTACTGGATATTAAAGAAAATGCTGCAGGTACTGTCTGGAAGGAATTGTAGGATTATAGATGGAAACTGAATCGGATATACCTTTGTGTATTCCGGATCCTCTGCCCATCACAGGTTGTGATTCTGTGCTTCCACTTCAAGGATATAAAATGTGTCTCATTATGACTTCAGTGATGCCTAGCAGATGTCAAACAAATTGGTTTAAAAATAACCAAAAGAACAACCCTTTCCTCCTCACAAAGAAACCTATATGGTAATAGGTACATGATTTCAGCTGTTGCCAGAGTTATACAGAACTGCAGGTTGCCCTGCATAAGGAACGAAACATAGGAATTGGGTTAAACCAAATCTAGCACCTAATCCAATATTCTCTCTCTAACAACAGTCAATATCAGATGCTTCAGTGGAAGATGTAAAGCCCCTGCAATACAATTTTGCGATAACTTGGCAAAGGGGAGAAATGTTTTTCTCGTAGCTATTGGGGCTTTGGTATTTATCTTTTGATGAGTAACGCCATTGACTGTAATTGAGTTTAGCTTTTGATAGGCAAATACTTGGTGCAAAAATGTGAAACTTAACTGGTAAAAGCAGTATCCAGTATGTTTCCTATTGATACTTCATTGATGGAGTTCAAAAGTGTAATACACACAGTACAAAGTGAAACTATTTAATGATTATACCACTGAAACTATCATGTTTGTAACATTGAGAGCAAAATGTACAAATGCTGTCTTCCAATCAACTTAATCTCAACACAAATAACATGCTGCCAATTCAGATCCAGCCCCAAAATGTAAGATAAATAACTCGATATGGAGTGGTGATGTTTATACCTAATGTTTTAGGCAAATCAAAATATTGGGGGGGGCATTATTCTGTGCTAAATTTCACTCAACCATCATTAAACAAATGTGTGTCAACTAAGCACATAACTTCTTGAGGTGTTACCATTTATGTATGTGCTTGTTTTTGAATAGTAAAATCAACAATATGCACAAGAATGTGACTACATATAAAATTTTACAACTGTTTGTTATATATGTACTAAAGAACATAATTCAGTTATTAGTGTATTTTTTAGTTGGAGGGTATGAAGATCACAAATGTGGACTAATGCATTAGAATATGTAGGGTGCAATTACTCCAAATGGTTAGCTGTGTG
Organism: Gopherus flavomarginatus; assembly: GCF_025201925.1. Lineage (NCBI taxonomy): Eukaryota > Metazoa > Chordata > Testudines > Testudinidae > Gopherus > Gopherus flavomarginatus. Next base: position 32,730,317 of record NC_066630.1, read on the forward strand.
ACATAGAGAGGAAAGAGACACATTAAATATAGCTTGTGAGCCTTCTGACCTGTATTAAGGAAAATAAACAGATGTTTCATTACATTTTAGATTTTTTTTTCTCCCTGAAATGTGAAGGTAGCATTTGGTAGTTTTATGTAAAGGTTAAAGTTGGAACTAAACTGCAGTTTTATATTGGGTATTTATACATTCACTCCAGGTTATTTGTAGATCAAAAGGTCATGGTGAATATATGGAGATTTTGACATCATTGTGACCTAGGATATTTTCTGTTGCATTAAAGTTTATGCTTTCAATATAAAATTGAAAGCAATAGCGATCTGCCAAATAGCTACATCAAATCTGGATCAGATATCGTCTCAAAGTTCAAAATTAGCTATCAAACAGTTAATGACACAAGGCATTCCTATCAAGACATAATTATGATGGGATACACAATACATTTTTAAAACGGAAAACATTTTAATAGCATACTTAGCATCTGATAGCATCCATTCAGTAATGAGCCAATGAAGCATACACTGAAGTCAGTCAGTCATATTTTATGTTAATGTTCCATTTGTAAGTGTTTTATACAAGGTTAATAAATGATCAAAAGATGTTATAAATATGTTACAGACATGAGGACTGTATGTTGAAGAAGATTATAACCACATCAGTAGAAGATATATAGAGATGGTTGTAAATCATTTTTACATAAACAACCTATTGACTTGTTAAATGCTCTAACAATTGATTAACCATTTAGTAGCCCTTTAAACACTAGTTATAACTATAAACTTAGTATAAATTGTGACCCTCAAGGATAGATCCTGCAACCAAATCCACACACATTTTTGGATCCAGATCCCAATCTACAATAGTTCGAATGAAAATGCTGGATCTAGCTTTCTTGCGTACCACACTCCCTCCAACCCAACTTTTGAGAATGGGAAGCCCAGTTATGGATTCAATTTTACAGCATGAACCTAGCTCTAGGGAAGTAAATGAAAGATGTTCTAATGGTGTTTTCCTGGCTACCAGGCTTCATGTCAATTTTGGGTATTTGGTATGTAACCTCAGCTCTATTTTCCATCACACAATTGCTCACAGATGTCTGTGTGTAGGATGTGGGATGCAGAATAATGGTCACTGTCTTTCCAAATAAGCTTATTCTGGTATAAATATGTTACCAATTGTTCTCTAAATTATTTAGTGATGAACTGCATGGTCAGGGTTAGATAACTACCCACCTTCAGTGTAGACAGGTGATAATTGGAAAGCGAATTAAAAAAGAATTGCTAATCTCTCTAAAGTATATGCTTTAATATCTACTGTAAACATGAAAATATGTACCTTTCTGGATCAGTAGATGCTGCATCCTCTAGCCATGCATATAGTCCTAGAAGACTTCCAGAATTAAAGTCCAATATTGTCAATCATTGACTGAGTGTAACTACTATATATAGATACTTTCTAATACCTGTGGGGAGAGTACACACATTTTAGAGAACATTGAGTAGCTTGATTCTAATGGTCTGGGGTTTTTCAGGTGTCTTAAAAGGTTATATGGACACTGTAAGCATGATATATTAGGGGAAAAACATAGTCCATACAATTTTTTATTACCTATATTTTGTTTCCATTATAAATTGTGAAAATAAAGCAATGGAAATGCTTTTTTTTGTTGTTTGTTTTAAACCAGAGGGAAAATCTGAATTGAAAAGATGTAGCAGAATTAGAGGGGGCTCAGAGACAGTGAGAAAAGAGTGGAATTGTTTAATTTATAGGATATTAATAAGAAGAGCTATAAATTTTATATGATATAATGAATGGCATAAAGTAGATCAGGAACTTCTGTTAGCTGTCTCTTATAATGAAAGAACAAGACAACAAATACAAAGCTAATTAAGGAAATAGTTTTTAACACAATGTACCCTGTGGAACTCATTGCCACATGAGATCAATGAGGCTAAGAACTTTTCAGGATTCAAAAAACAATTGGTCAAAAAAGATAACAAAAATAATGAGTTAGAATAGTTAAATATTTAATTTTAAAAGTATTTTGGAAGGGATGTAAACCTGAATGCTTCACAACATAAATCAGCCTCTAACAAGTGGTTTTTAAGAGAAAATTTTACTTGGGGGAAGGTTACCCCATAATTGCCTAGTTCAGAGGTCCTTCACTTTCCTCAGAAGCATTTGGTACTGACCACCGTCCAGGATAATGGATTAGAAGGCTCCCTGTTCTAATTTAGTATAGTAATTCCTATGTTCCCAAATATAAACAGGTCTTTCCATAGGATACTAGATCAAACATTTATCTTAGGAGTTTTAGATATCCACACATCTATGTTAGCGTTAGGAAGTGTCTTGTTGAAACATTATCCCCACATTTCTCACAGCTATTGAATGCCAGCCAAAAATATTATGAGGTGAACCAACATTTGTGAGTATATAGCATTTCTAGCATTCTTGCTGATTTGATAAAGCTATCTCAGTAGCCTTTGACATTCTAGGCCTGGTCTACACTAGAAAATTACGTTGGCTTAACTACACACTCCTGAATGGCATAGTTAAACTGACCTTTGTCCCTATGTGGACAGCATTAAGTTGACAGAAGATTTCTTCTGTTGACCTAGCTACAAACTCTTGGAGAGGTGGATTACCTATGCTGGTGGGAGAACCCCGCCTGTCAGCAGGTAGTGTCTACACTAAAGTGCTTCTATAGCCCTTCAAGTGTAGAGAAGCCCTCAGTCTCTGAACATTTTAATCTGAAGTAGTTGCATGGCCCAAGGGTGAATAACCCAGGGGACAAAAAGAAATTACCAATGTACTTTGCACATTGAGATTATATACACATACTGATAGTCATCCAATTTATCTTCTGACAAATACAACATTTAAAGATGTTTCTGGTGACTGATTCTATTGGCATTGTACTACAATATCTCTAACAAAACTCGAACATATTATGCTGAATCAATAAGTGATTCAGAATGTTCCTAGCCTGCATTGTATTATAAATCTAACTTTCTTTCAATAGGACACACAATCCAAGGAAGATACATTTTGATGGGCATAAGAGTGGCTGAGTTTGTCAATTTTCAGTAGCTCATGTCCAACATGGAGCAGCAGCTAAGAAAAAAAATACCCTCAAGCATCTTATTTGTTTAAGTGGGATAGAAAGTGCTGCTGTACATTGAGAGAATGGGACATCTGGCCAAGCTGTCTCAAAAATCTTTAGACAGAAGAGCTTTTTTCCCCACCAAGGCTTTTTTTCCTAGAGCTGGGCAAGTAATGGTTTTCCTCACCCACAAACACTTTCAAAATTTCAAAAACTGTCCCACTCCAAATCCACATCAGGATGAAACTAGAAACCTTTCAATTTTTGTCACAAAATAAAACCAACGCACATAGAATCCAGTCTGAGACTAGTCGATAATAGCAAATAGCCTGGTGGTGAGAGCACTCACATGCGGTGTGGGAGGCCCAAGCTCAAGTTCCTGCTCTGCCTGATTTGGAGCAGAGACCTGAATCTGTGTTTCCCACATCTTTGCTGTAGCCCCTGGGCTAATGGCAATTCTGGGGACAGGTGGACACACACACTTGAGAAACTTTTCTAATGATATAAACTGAACATGGCACACATTAAATGAAATAAAAACTGGCTAACTGATAGGTCTCACAATGTAATTGTAAATGGGAAATTATTGAGTGGCTGTGTTTCCAGTGAGTTCCCGCAGGGATTAGCTCTTGACCCAGTGTTGTTTAACATTTTTATCAATGTCCAGTAAGAAAACATAAAATCATCACAGATAAAGTTTGCAGATGACACACAAAAATGGGGGAAGTGGTAAATAATGAAGAGGACAGGTTACTGTGTCAGAGGGATCTGGATTACTTGGTAAACAGGGCGCAAGCAAACAATATGCATTTTAATATGACTAAACGTACATCTAGAAACAAAGAATGTAGGTCATACTTATAGGATACAGGATTCTATCTGAAAAATATTGGTGGCTCATGGTGTCTGAGAGCTCCCAATGCGACACTGTGGCCAAAATAGCTAATGCAGTCCTTGGATGAACAAACAGAGGAATCTCAAATAGGAGCAGAAAGGTTATTTTACCTCTATATTTGACAGCAGTGCAGTTACTGCTGGAATAGTGTGCCCAGTTCTGATGCCCACAATTTTAAGAAAAATGTTGATAAATTAGAGAGGGTTCAGAGAAAAGCCACACGAATGATTAGAAAACTTGCCTTATAGTGATAGACTAAAAGAGCTTAATCTGTTAATTTTAACAAAGAGAAGCTCAAGGGGTGACTTGATTACAGTCTGTAAGTATCTACATGGAGAACAAATATTTAATAACAGGCTCTTCAGTCTAGCAGAGAAAAGTATATTGGGACAGTTCCATCCTTATGAAGCATTGCTAGAACTCCTGGGGAAAAGGACAGAGGGATCTTGAGGAGTCCTCAGGGACCCTTTGAAAATCTCTGCGCATAATCCTGTCCTGGACCCATGACTTCAGCCTTGAGACCTTCCCCATCTCTAACTCTAGTTTAAACTACAGAATAACAAGTCAACCTCCCCTGCTTCAGAAGTAGGGGAGGAAATCCCCCTTTCACAGCAGTGAGTAGTCTGCCAGTGATGTTCACTAGTCCACAGGGCAGATACAAATAGCCTGGCTGGAATTTTATGATTTTTCTGACCATTAACATCATTCATGAGTGCCCTAAGTGGTTCCACACTGTCATCTAAAAGGGATACATTGTAAATAGGCTGAAGATAGGGCCTATTGCACAGGTCTAGGTATCCCCTTTGCACTGGGCAGCTGCCTGATCTAACAGATAGGCTTGTTTTCCAGTTGGAGTTTTTCCAAAGGGCTAAAATTGTGGTTCTTTCTATTTTTTCTTCCTTAGTTTGTGGTGATAGTCAGTATTATAAACTTCAAACCTCTGACCTATGACGACTACACCTTCCCTCTCTGGGCAAATCGCATTGGCTGGGGGATAGCATTATCTTCAATGATCCTTGTGCCTGCCTACATTATCTATAAATTTCTGAATGTGCGTGGGACCTTTAAGGAAGTAAGTGGAGTGCTAATAAAATGTCATGAAATGTTATTATGAAATGAATGTGCTGGATTTGCGTTAACAGTTTGCTTCTCTAGCTCCCCAGACACATTACTCGTTGTGTGACCTTTCAGTTCCAGCTTTCTAACTGGCTGAAATTACAGGCTGGATTTAATACACCCTATTCCAGTTTCTAGACAGAAATCAGTCTGCCAGAATGCCCCACTGTAGTTCATAAAAGCATTTTTAATGCACGTTTTAAAGTTGAATTAGTAGATTTTTCTCAACTGTAGAAATATATATAAATGGATGCCTTCAAATACAGCATCCAGAATAAAGAGTGGACCCAGTCTAGATGCTTTCTTTAGACAGCAATTTGGTCCATGATTCTCAACAGGAGTGCTGTGCCTCTCTGAAAATCTGGGCACTTCATTGAGGTGCTTAAAATAGATTAGGCCACTCATCTGAAAATATGGTTCTAAATGTTTATTGTATAGTTGATATTTAAAAAAAAAGTTGGAGGGTAGGTAATTATAGAACTAGTGACATTATCTATTGTGAACGTTGCTTGACAGTTCCCATTCATAGACCCTGTTTTCAGTTGCTTATAATTTCTTACTGCGCAGGGTCAGGCTGAATATTCTTGGAAAACTTTAGCCAAAATAGAAGAGTCATTACCAGAAATGAAGCTGCGAAAAATAAGTTCTATTTCCCGTATTAAAAAATTCTGGGGAAAATTTGAATTGCTCTAGAGCCCCTATGCTTTGGAGCAGGGACTTGGAATTTGGAAGGGGGTAGACTTTCTGTCAGGAATGTGCCTTTTGCTATCCCTATGGAAATCTGCCGAAACGTGGGCAAGTGATAAGCTTTGAAAAATGGCCATTCACATGTGCTCAGTAAAGACTTCTTAAGGCTTGTCTACAGCTATTCACGAATAGTGATTAAACTTTAAATTAACACCATATCTTTATTCAAATTAACTTTCAAGCAGATTTTTGCAGCTAGATTCCCCAAAGATTCAGTCCACACTGGGCTGGAGCATATTGTTTCCTGCAGTTGCAGCTCTGGGCTCCTACAGGCTCTGCTGGGCACCTGAACTGAGAGCAGGGAGACTGTCTCTTCTGTACTCTCAATGACACCCCATGCTGGACCCAGGCAGCTGCCTGATTTGAATGCAGAGTGGCAAGAATAGGACCTGTGAAAGAGGAAAGCGGAATAGACTGGGAAAAAGACAAGGGGGTAGGGCAAGACTGAGGCTGGAGTGAGGGGATAGGGAAGGGAAACTGGGAATGGGAGTTAGGTTGGGGTGGAGACTGGGAGTGGCTAGGGAGGGAAATGGGGAGATACCAGAGCCAGTAGGTGAGTAAAGAGTGGACAATGAATTGGGCTGAGGGACACTAAGATTGGATGAGGGCCCTTGGGAGGCAGATTGGGACTGAGATTCTGTGGGGATGGGAAACATGTGCAAGTGTGTGTTTGGGGGAGGACTAGGAATTGCTGGGCAAAGGGATTGGTCCGGGGAGTCCAGAGGGGTGAGACTAGGACTTACTGGGCACGGAGACTGGCACTTGGATGAGACTCCTCAGGAGTGGAAACTGAGATGAGGAACCAGGGATGCAGAATACATGGGGCTGAGACAGGCAGGTTGGAGGGGATGGGACAAAAGGAATTCAAGCTTTGGTGGAAATGCAGAGAGGAGTCTGTGCCCACTAGACAAACTCCCCTCCGCAGCCTTGAACAGAACCCAAGATTCCCTTGTCTCACCATTCCTTTGCTAATTTCCTAACTTCTGAGTGCTTGACTTTGCTACCTTAAAAATGTTCTTTTAACATAGTGTTATTGTGTGTAATGTTACTCTAGTGTGTTATTGTTCTGCTTAAGAGGAACCTGGTTTCTATGGTAAAAAAATACATCTAATTATTTTTCATTACAATCGCACTGCTCTGTACTTGCCTCAAATTACCATTTCAAAATGACACAAGTTTAAGATTCACTGATCATATTAATTTTCTCATCACTGTCACTGGAAATTCTTATCCATGCTCCAAAGGAATCCACAAATAGGGTTTAGAAAGTAAAGCCACCTTTAGATCTGTTTTCAGCCCTTTAAAAATACCAAACATACTCCTAAAACATTGAAATTTTGATTGTTTTATGTTCATTATAGTCTAGTATTTTAAAACTCAGGCAAGCACAGTTTGAATATCATCTGGTTTATTGCAAACAGTTGGATTTCAATCATAGTATCTATCCATAATCTGAAAAGATGCCCTTAGGTTTGTCAAAATTCAGACTGCCACAAAGAAGCATTTTATGGTTTCTCAGAAACAATTGATATAGCCAACAATTGCACCTATTTTTCCTTTCTTCTCCCCAGCAAATGACATGAATCCTTCATATTTTTCATGTGTTCTGCACGCAGATGTTCTATTGATCTCAGCAGAAGATCTGTGTGTGGAACAAGTGCAGAAAATGCACTGTGGGTCTGATGCGAAACCTGCTGAGGCCAATGGAAAGGTGCCAATTGACTTCAAAAGGTTTTGGATCAGGTCCTTTAGTTCAGGTAGAATTTAATTATATTTTAAACCTATTATTCAAATAGAGTTGTGAGGTAACCAGACATATTATTATAGTTCAGTCTTCTATTTCTGAGCCTCAAATTCAAATAGTCTCCTAATATGTTAGGACAAGAGAAAGGTAAGAGACCCATAGGCTCAGCTGGGAGCCTTCTTGCATGCACAGGGGAGTAAGAGGGAGTCTGATCCTTCTTATATTGTTGGGCAGGCTAGCTACAGTACAAGCATGGAGAAGACAGCGGCCACTGCTGATCAGCTATTCCTTCTCCTGCTCAAATGGATGAGAGTGGGCAGGGAGCAGATGAAGACTTTACTACACCCCCCAGCACATCAGGTTAATTAGCAAAACCAGTGTAGACAGGGAGCCAGGAACCTGACTGAGGTCCTCTGAGTTACAATCTGATTCCTGCACTGCCCTTTACTCCTGCCTGCTGGTTTGTAGGGTTACGATCCAGCCCCGTGCAATCAGTGTTCTGCAAAACCTTTGGCTTCCTTTTCACTGGGGTTTGTGCAAACCCTTTATTTTGTTCAGTTCTCTTTGCAAATCCCTTTCAAGCAACACCAAAACCTCACAGCAGAATTCACTTTAGTCCACTGAGTTTCACCTGCTTGCAAAAGCTGATGACACAAAATTATAGGGCAAGCTCAGGTTTGCTTAGCAATACCCAAAAATAAAAGGGCTGCAGATAAAGGGGAAGCCATGCCCAAAATTCTTAGTGTAAGATATCAAGGGCTAAATTATGGCTATTCAGCTTGCAATAGAGGGAGAGAGGAGGGAACCTCTCTAGTAGAGCTCCTAGAGGCGTGCACACTGCCCATGGAAGTGCATGCCAGAGCGATGTTTGTGTGTGCTCCCAAATGACACTACAACCTAGCCTTTGTGGACAACGTGGAGGGGTACCCTCCCCTGCGCCTTTCTTCACCTGTTTGCATTGTTACTAGCCTCCAGCAATCCTTGCAGTCAGGAAGTTCAAGGGCTGTGGTGCCATGTAGCTCCTGGAGCCCTTTTCCCATGATGTGGGGACAGGGGGGAGAACCAGCTAAAATTTATCATAAACATTCTGTTGTTGCTGTGAGATTAGGACTACCATCAAGAAGCTCAAACTATAATACACTTTGGTCTCTCAATGATTACGTCCTCTCTGGGCTCAATGATATTAAAAATTAAGTCACACACTATTTCCCTGTAAACTCAGGGATAACATCCCCTATCTGCAGATCTAACCCATTTAACATGGCTAACTTTCTTTTCTGTGTGCCTCCACTCTTGTTTAGAGACTAGCTTACTGCATCACACCCGAGAATGAACACCATCTTGTGGCACAAGGGAACGTGAGGCAGTTTAAGGTGTGTATTCCTTCTCCCTACCTCCCTGCCCACTCCCTTATCCTTTGCACCCTTAGCAAGTTTGACTGGCAAATGAAAGTGGATTTGTTTCCTTTCTGCCTTTTTGCCAGTATGTGGCTTTTGTGGGTGGGAAAATGCCATGTGCATCGGCCTCGTAGGACTTTTGGTGCCTTTTATCATTTTAACAATATGACCCTATAGAGTCCCTGAGGTTATCCCACAGCAGTTCAAGTTCCAAGCATTTTTGTTCATATGCAGTCATGGTGAGATCTCATCAAAGAACATCTTGGCAATGATCAATTCTGGACCATCATGCAGTTTTGAAAAAATTAAGTATTATGAGATGCTTCTCACATAAGTTATTTCATAGGGATCTGGACTGATGGTTTCTACCTCAAACTCCAAATATGTGCCACCGGTCATGACAAAGAGGCAAGCAAATATCCTGTGACAAGAACTCATTTACAAAGTGGTTATGCTGAGATGACCCGATATGGAGATGTAATAGGTTTTCCCCATATGCTTACAGGTTGAACATGTTCTTTGGTTTGCATGGGTGGTCTTTAATCAACCATGACAAAGATGCTGTAAGTTTCCAATGAGGCCTTCGACTTCGCAAATAAAATGAGCCTGTTGAAAAACTCTTTCCTAAAAGTGAAAAAGGATACAAAATCTCATTCTGCTCTGTTATCAACATTCATACTCTTATTGTTTTTTGCCTCCGTTGTTAAAAGTAACTAATAATTATGTACAATAGTTCAAAACTTGCTGATTCAGATTCAGGTACTGGTCATGAAAAATAAAGTGAAAATTTGGCTCTTTATATTTAGTTTGAAACAAAAGCAAGAAACTGAATAGGCGAAATACTTGCTATATATGAAGGAGAATTATTTCTATATATTTTAGAGTGATATAGTAGATATTTTCCCTTATATTTTAATACCTCAAATGTAAGTGATTATGGCTCAAGATTTCAAATGTGTGTTTCCATATTTTCTCTGTAATTACTGCACATGAACATGGGCTATATGCACATATTTCTGCACAATTCTGAACATTTGAACCCAAATACATAATGGTATAATGTATCTTTTCAGCAGTTTTGGATTTAAATTATGGAGGCTGGGAAAATATACAAAAAGTAGAAAGGCATAATTTGAAAAAAGCAGGAGTGGGGCTCTGACAATGGAATTCCTGGATGATGTGTCAATCACTTAGGCCTGTTTATTGACTTAAATTACTGTTTCCAAATAGCCAGCATCAGTAGCAGAAAAACATCATGATTATTGGACATTGTTTAAGCATTTTAACAAAACATTAAGCAGTGTGCCTATCTCATGATGCAACTAGTATCTTAGTTATGTTTCCCTAATGTCCAATTATTGTATATTTTAAAACTGTCCAATTATTAAATGATTGCTGTATCAGACAAGCTGGTTGTTAATAGAAACTGGGATTAATTCTGAAAATACTGGTAGCCAATTTTTCCTGCTTTTCTGTAATTTAAGATTTGTCATCTCCCTTATTTCATACTTACTCTCATCAGTATCATTTAAATCAATAATATATTATCAAATAAATAATGGCTTCTGTTTCCTTTCAGCTTCAACACTGGCTATCAATATGACAACTGACAGGTTGAGGAAAAAGCCAATATATTAAACTAAACTGGGATTAAATGAAAAGTCAAGTTCAAAGCTCTCTTGATTGTGCTTGGACCAGGCTGGCTCAGAGCTCATCTACTGATTCCTTTGAGGGAAGACAGCCTCTGCTCCCTGTTTTCTCTATTACTTGGTTTCAAATGAACTTACAGACTGGTTTTCCATTTCCTTATATCTTTCAGTGCCATGAGATCCATACTTGAGCAAATTTGTGAGCTTTGATAGAGATAGAAGTGGAGGAGGGAGCAGAAAATCATCATTAATTAAAGAAACTCTTGTCTTGGAGAAATAAATAAAAAAACATAATTCCTTTAATAATTCCTGCCACAACATTGTTTAGAGACCAACTATATACTCAGAGATGGATGCATCTCAATTATGAGACAAGAGTGACTTTAAGTGCACATTCATGCCATTTGCTTTCTTTCAGGACTATCCTTTGGATATAATTTTGCATCCTTCTGAAGTAAAGACTCAGTGCTTCACTTTCAGTGGTTTGTTATTAGTCTCTTCTTTTGGTGAAGAAGGTTGTCTTTGCTGTATATGTCTGTGCCATTTTCTGTGCAGTTGAACTATACACACGGAAAAGCAACAGGGATGGAATTAAATTCCTATTGTTGTGGCTATTGAGTACAGAAAGTAGTTTTAACAATACACTGTACTTAACAATGCAAACATATTCCTTTATGTCAGCTATTGAAATGGCTTTATTTATCACATGATCCGTATTCTACAGACTTTGAGTTAAGCACCAAAAATATTTACAAGTAGTCAGATTTTCCTTCTACATTCTGTTATATTGTGTGACAAAGAATGTACAGTATATATAAATATATAGGAACAAAGGCAATGATCTTTAGAATAAGCCACGCTATCCAGTGGCACCAAAATATCAAATGTTGGCTTTGTGCAAGTGCACTATTATTCTAAATGTCCTCTAGGTTCAACTGCCAGAACGTTTTAAGAGTTGTGTAGAACATCTTGGATGGAGGGGTCTTCTAGGCATAACTGAATTATCTAGGCCTACTCCCTCTCTTGTATATTTCAAGCAGCTTTATGCCAGCTAGAAAATACAGAGCAATCTTAGTGTGATTGGGTGCTGTTCTGTATGGTCACTGTTTTAAAGTCATATCTTCTCAGTGATCACTAGATTGCAGTAACTGGGAACTACTTATTACAAGAACTATTCTAAATTTTAGAGATAGCAGGTTCTCAGTTGAATCTAGTCTGGAGTTAGAGCCTTAATGCTGAATTTCTTTGCCTTTATAAGTTCAATTCAGTTTCCTAATGTTTTTTAAAATATATGTAGCGTCTCCTTTTTTAATCGTTATTTATATTTTTTTTAATTCTTCATTTTTTATAATATCATCCTGGAAGTCTGAAAATAAAAGTTTTCCCTATTGATTTTGTCCTTTTCCATTTAACCACCATTGACTTCCTTCCAACCCCCGATGTTTCTAATAGAATTGAAATATATCTGCTTCTCTTTTTTACTTTATTCTTTATGTCCCAGCATGATTGAAAAGCCAGAAATATTTAACAGTTCTTAAAAATAGCTTCTTTTCTATTTTCAGTGTCTAAGTGACAAAGTATTGTCATTGTCTTCTTTTCTTCTTCAAAACACAGTGTTTTAAACTGAAAGGGCATTGTCAGTTTGTTACCCAAGCTAATGAACAGTAACCTGGCAGGACAGCTATGGTAATTTATATACAAAAATCAAGGAGTTTAAAATGTTAAAATTAAAGTACTGTATTTACCTAAGAGTCCAAACAACATCTTCTATAAAGAGGAAAATAAGTTTAGAATTCTTTTTTAAGTGGTCATTATATCGTCACTCTAATCAACATTGCTTCTTAAAATTATGCTGGGGTCCTTATTTTGTAGATATAAATCTTACTTGGAGAATGGCATAGCTTGCGCAGTCAATGTTCTGAGGTGACCGAAAAGCGTCTCAGAATGGTTATGGTGATCAAATTGAGAAATACCAGAGGACTGCTAAATGTGCAAATCATCATGTCTCATCAAGTCATATTCCTTTAGCTCTGCACATCAGTGGTAAACTTACAGGCTAATAAGCTATGGCAATGTTTACTTGTGAAAATCTGCCAATATACAGTGAAATGGCGGCCGATGTAATACTCTTACATCCTAAAGCCTTTGTGGTTTTTCCTTCTTCTATCTAACGGCTTGTCTGCACTGGCACTTTACAGCGCTGCAACTTTCTCGCTCAGGGGTGTGAAAAACACACACACCCCAGTGCAGCAAGTTTCAGCGCTGTAAAGCACCAGTGTAAACAGTGCACCAGTGCTGGGAGCTACTACGCCTCTTGTGGAGGTGGGTTTTTTTGAGCTCTGGGAAAACTCTCTCCCAGTGCTCTGCTGTGAGTATACAAGCCACATTCAAGTGCTGCCGCAGCAGCGCTTTGTGTTGCCAGTGTAGACTAGCCCTAAAGGACGTTGGAGCTTGCTCCAACCAGCATGTTAGGGGCCTGATCCTGCAAGTACTCACTGGGTTCTTACTCTGGTAGTAATAGTAATTCTTACTACTGTGAATAGTTTCCACAGGTGGCTATGCCCAGGGCTAGGGTGATTCCTCATTAAATTATTATTGATTTGTATTGTGGTAGCACATTAGGACCCTACTTATGGGGCAGGACCCAATTGTGCTAGGCACTGTACAAACACAGAACAAGAAAATGGTCCCTGTCCAAAGAGCTTACAAACAATCTAAGGGCTCGTCTATACTTGAAATGTTACGGTGGCACAACTGCATCACTTCAGAGTAGACATTCCCTATGCTGACATGAGGGTTCTCCGCTCGGCGTAGGTACTCTATCTCCTGGAGGCAATAGCTAGGTCCTAGCACTGTCTACACTGGGAGTTAGGTCAGCTTGCACATGGGTGTGGATTTTTCACACCTCTGAGTAACATAACTGGGTAAACCTAACTTTTTAGTATAGACCAGGCCTAAGTATAAGACAGGAGATAATAGGTGGAGGTGAGAGACAGAGGAATTCTGTTGTCAATGGAACTACTCAGGATAGGAAGTGCTTGCATGATTGGTCCTTATTTCAGAGTGTCAGCCAGAAGGAGTCTCTCACAATTATTACGAGGCATTTCTTCTGCCCCAGAGATGGAAAACGTTGTCTCTGATTCTCCATTAAATGAGGGAGCAATATGAGTCACTTTATCACATCTCTTGGATGACAGAAAAGTGTGTTGCTATTAGATGCAACCTCAGGGCCTGCTGAGTAATGAAATACTTTCAAGGAAGCCATGATTGATTGTGTGAACAAGGTGCTAAAGACTCACTCTGTTCTTTGTAAGACAATATGGACAATATGTCCATCAAAGAAGCCATCGAAGTCCATCAAAAATGTCCATCAGTCAGGAATTAGAGAGATTTGGTGCCACATCCTACTCCTTTCAGGTACCATCTCCCCAGTGTGTTCCTGTGTCTCACTGAGGATAGTAGAAAATGCCTCGCACGGAGTCAGCTTCTTTAGGCTTCAACCACAGCAGTTATGGAAGATTGCTTAGGCAAAGCAGGCTCACCACCTCTGTGAGGTGGCTGAGCTAAATGGCTCCCACCATAACAGAACCAATGTGTCTGACACATCCAGCCATGCAGCAACTCACTATTTCCCACACAGACACACTTGCCTGAGAGAGCAGACACTCCCCATGGCTTGGAGCAGTTCTGTGAGACCCATTTCTGAAGGCACTGGACACTGGAGAGAAAGAGTCCATCCAACTCCAGTACATGCTTATTTAGGGAGAGGCAGAGTCTCATAAATCTCAAGATTAGCAAAGCCTAAAGTCTCTTAAATGAATGCCCCTCTTACGCCATTCCTTGTCACAGCTCAGTAATTCCTGGGACCTCTTCGCAGCCTCTGCAGAGGAATAAAAATTCCTTCCCCTCCTATCGCCTAGAAACAGACTCCCTCAGAAGAGGGCTATGACTCCAAGCTCAAACTTCTGTCACTTCACTTCACTGCCCCCACCCCATATATTCCCCCACAGATCCCAAACTCTGATGATACCCCACCACACACACAATCCCTAGTAGAGTAAGAGGTGGAATGGTAACCCATTTTCTGATAGAGGAAAGGCCCTGTTCATCTGCACCCCCAGATGCAGCATTATCTCTCCCTTTAAAATGTGCTTGCTAGTTCTGTAGATTGGTGAGCCAGTGCGGACGCTCACCTTGGTCTGAGGGAAAGGGTGAAGTGACTATTGTAGGGAGCATAGTGTAGGGCTAAGCAGATTTATTTGAGAGCTTTGGAAGTCATTGTATGGCTACTCTGCAAAACCAGTGAGTTCTTAACTCAGGTTGGCATTACTGCATCAGCTAAGGTTAAAACAGCAACGAAGGCACTGCAGCTCAACTTTTAAGTCAGCCCAAATTCAACCCCATCCTCGCATATAACCTTTAATTCAAGCAGCTAACATGAGTTACAAGCCAATTTGCTGTGTCTTTGTTGCTATTTTAACCCAAGGTAGCAAACACATGTTAGCTAATCCAAGGTAAAATCACACCTTTTTGTTTTTTAACTTGTGCTCTATGACTTGTTTCAGAGCCAGCCAGGAGGGGGGCTCCGTGCCATGTCTCCTGCTCCTGGGCAGTCTTTCACTGTCTGCCTGACACTGAAATTAGAGCCAGGCAAAAATTTTCATGCAAAGCTTTTTCTGAAAAAACCAGAAGTTCGCTAACACCAAAACATGTTGCAAATTCATCTCTGTTTCCCTGAAATATTTTCACTGGAGAAAAAAATTCTGAAATTCAGTCTATCTTTTATGAAACAAAATATTTCAATTTTTTGGTTCAAAACTACTTTTCATTTTAAAATTTCCTTTAATTTTATTTAAAAACAATAAAAAATATTTGAAAATGATCAAAATCAACATAAAACTTATCTTTCTTGAAAATAAACACTTCATTTGACTCTAAACTCTTTTTTCCCAATTTTTTGGAATTGCCAGCAACCAAAAAAAGTCCATTATTTGCCCAGCTCTAACTGAAATTTAGGACCCAGCCATTATCCACACTGTCTCACCAAGCCACAGAAAACCAACTAGCAGGTAAGACGAGAACTTGCTTTCCCTTCATATTCTTCTACTGCAGCTCAGCAGTAATGCTGTGAGTTTTCCAAATATCTGCAGCTTTCCATCACTCCATGGTTAAAGCCCTTGAGACCTAGATTTCTAATGGAAATATAGAGAGCCGTTTAAATCAGTAATCCAAAAAGTACCAGTATGATTTAATGCTTGGCCTCAATTTGAACCACTGCAGGGCTCCATCTTGCCTTCTGCATGTCCTGAGGCATATACATTGGCAGCACTTGAAAGGTATTTTACCATAGTGAGTGATTTGGCAGGAAATCTAGGATAAATATAAAGTAAAGGGGGAGAAACACTTGGCTGTTCTATTGTATGTGTACAGCAATTGCCCGTAAGATGCATGTTGTATGTAATTTTCCCAGAGGAAGCTCCCTGTAGTTGACCTTTTTCCACAGTAAGATGAAACATTGATAAAACAGCCACATTCAAACATCTAGTATATACATTTCTCTTCTTACATTATTGTTTAGAGGTGAGTTTAATTTACTTCCCCCCAACCTAATAAGAGAAATGTCACGTAGAAAACAATCTCATTTTTCAAACAGTTTTCATAATCCAAAAAAGTTGTTCCATTTAACATTAATTTGGATTCAGAAGGAATGCATCAGATAGGCACAAAAACAACATTTGTTTTTCCTGGGTGTTTTGAATGTTGTCTTATTGTATATCTTGAAGCTATGTCAAACATTTCCTTAAACACAGGGAACAGATTTAGTGAATCAACTCAAAAACATAGACCAAGAATTTCTGACATGACTAGTGATTATTTGCTGTCTCATTTGAGTTGAGACATTTAAAAAGGGTCCTAAGTTAGGACCTGATAAAGTGTCTCAAACTGGGCCTCAAAAATCATTGATTTTCTTTTAGACTCTTGGCTACAACACAGGAAGAGGTAGATTTTATAATAAAAATCCTTGGAGATTTTCATCCAAAGGGAAAAGTCTTTGTATTCTGTATTGATTAGCATGACTCATACTATAACCTATAACAGCTATTCAGTTAGAAGTCAAGCTACTGTGGACTGTAGAATGAAGTTAGTGCTGTCTGAACACACTCCGTTCAAAAGAAGGGGGGTAAACATGACCTACAGCTCCTGGAGCTGCCTCTGCAGGGCTGGCCCGTCTGCATTAAGGACTGCATCAACAGCATGAGGGCTTTTCTAAATAACACTGGCTAACAGCCCTAAGGAGCTGAATTTGAAGCAGAGGATCAGTGCAGTGCTTGGGCATCCAGGCCATTGCCCTCTTTCCTCTGCCACTCTGGCAATAAAAAGGGTGCCTAGGAATGGTATAAAAGTTCCTACCTACCTGTGCTCTGTGTCAACGGATCACCCTTATACTGAGATCATAGAAGATTAGAGTTGGAAAAGACATCAGGAGGTCATCTAGTCCAACCCCCTAATCAAAGCATTGATGAGTATCCAAGCATTGGCTGCACCAGATTATGACAGGAGAGCAGTGCAAAGTGGTTGCAGAATCTGGTTCTTTGGCATTTAATTTATAGCAAATAAAAAAAACCCTAGAGTTAAACTCAAGGCAGGTGTGCACTACAATATGTATGTTCTGAGTATGTATGCTCTGAGGTCGATCCACCAGTGGTCGATTTAGCGGGTCTAGTAAAGACCTGTCAAATCAACTGCAGATCACTCTCTAGTTGACCCTTGTACTCTACCCCTGACGAGAAGAGTAAGGTAAGTCGACAGGAGATTTTCTTCCGGCAACCCCCCACAGTGTAAATCCTGTGGTAACTCAACCTAAAGTACGTCAACTCCAACTGCGTAGCTATAGTTGCGTAGCATAGGTCGTCTTACCGCGGTAGTGAAGACATAGCCTCAGTTAGTCCTTTGACCCTCCACCCCCCTCCCCCACCAAATTATTCCTCTTTGTTTGGCAAAGAAGCATATTCTAATGAAAATCTTCTCCCTGGAAGGAATCTAAAAAAGGCCATGGGGATGGGGGTGGGGATTTCTGTGTTATAGAATTGAGTCCTCGATATATTTTTGCAGTCACATTTTTTAATTCCAATCTAGGCATTGGAACCCAGTGCTTTGTACTGCACTACAATGAGTTGTTGTTTTGGTTTGTTTTTTCCTAACCAATATGCTTGGGAGGCAAGGTTTTGTTGAGGTAGGGATAATGTTAGTCAATGAGACCAATCAAGTGAGTACATGTTCGTTAGCTTTGATGAAAAATGCAATTAACATGTTTCTGCAATGCCCTGAAAGGCCTATTGTGAGAGGGACCTTACCCCATGTATAACTGCTTTTTTTTATTATTATTATTATTATTTAGACAAAAAATGTTTCTGAACCTGATCTTCCCACTCACAGTGCATGAAGGTCACATGACGGTGGTAGAACATCTAGGACTTTTGATCTTTGTATCACAAGTGGTTCAGTGTGTTGATCTGAAAGGGAATGGGGAAAAAAGACAAAAATATCCGGATAAAAGTAGAAGCAAGAACAGGCACTTCCTTCATCTAACCCTCCGAACTTTTGTGAACAGAAGTTGTTGACTTGCTTTTTACATTGGCACTAAAACCAAGTTGATGTGATTTAGGAAATGTGTGGATGTCAACATTAATAAGGGTAGATTATTACTGAGCAACTTTTCAATGTATTAGTCATATCTTTAATTTCAGTGTCAATATTTTCTAGCAAAACTTGTTTTCTTGAACAGAAAAAAATACTATGGCAAATATAAGGGAAAAAATGAATAAGAATTATAAGAAACTATTCATTTTCACTTCCAAGGACATCACTGGTGAGGAGGAATATTCTAATATCTATTGTCTGACAAAATATTCCAGAAGAGAGACATGGTCTGCATCACACTAGCAAAGAGAGGGCACTTTAACAACTCTGCTGATGTGCAAAGTTTGTCTAAACTATGTGAAAGAAGTGGTGTAGTTCTATTTTAAAACTGGGCAGTGCCATTTGGCAGCAGTGTTGGAGACATTGGTAGCATTGTGTGTGAGACAAATAAGCTAACAGGATACTTGTATTTGCAAGTATCCTGTCCACTCTGGTGCTGCATGTGTTCACTGGTTTTTCAGTGCCACTAAGCTGGGGGCTCTCTTCTACACTAGTAACCCAACTTTTGGATATTGACATGGATTTTTCTCACCTTAGCATCTGATAGACTAGAATGTCCCCTTTAGTCCCCTCATCACACAGTATCGTGTAGTGACACCAACAAGAGGTGGAGTAGCAGTAACTAACTAGGTTGATGAGCAGCAACACAGAGCATCTGTAGCAGTTTTTCAGTAAGTTCTTACGTTACCTTGATTTGAAATGAACCAGTTCTTGCATGCTACACTCTCATGAGTGCTACTTACTGCCTGTTGCATATCATGCACGTGTCAAGATGATGTGGTTCCTTTTGCAGGACCACAAATGTGAATACCCTCTGCTTATCTTTAAGCCACTTCCCCAAATTTCATTCACTCCAGAAAACATTTCAAACGTGGATAACTATACAGCCCAATGTACATCTTTTGATGCCTAGGTGTTTCTGCAGGAAAAGGCATTGTCGGTACAAACATGGGGAGTATGATCATTAGGGACAGAAGCTGTAGATTTTATGCACTCAGGTCATTTTCAAATTATTCACCAAAGCACACTATAACTTTTAAGAATGGCAAGTTCATTTAAACATAGGGCCATATCCTCAGTGGGCTGTAACTCTGCATAGCTGCATTGTTCATCCCCTAAGGATCTGGACATACTATCACAACCAGAAGACCACCACCTCTGGATGCTCTCCATTTAAATTCTTTATCTGTGTCCATCACACATTTATCATTTGGGCTACCAGAGAGAATTAGGCTACAGTTCAGCCTGCATAAGAATTTTCCTTGTGTTTTAGTTAAGTGACAACTTACAAAAGGTGTTTTTGTTTTTTTTTGTTCTCCACCTCCTCAGTACCAAAAGCAAATGTATTTAGTCATATAGCAATCATTATTTGAAGAAATTGATATGGGGGGAGAAGCAGACAGAGAAATCCAGGAGAACAAAAGGACCAAATGTAGTATAGAACAATGAATGTTTTCAATTATACTGATCTCCTTTGTAAAGTGCTTTCAGATCTACTGAAGAAAAATGCTGTGCCTGAGCTAGGTAATTTTAATAGGACTGATTCAAAGCCCAATGAATTAATTGGAAGCATTCCTGTGTACTTCAGAAGGTT
This sequence comes from Gopherus flavomarginatus, assembly GCF_025201925.1. Taxonomy (NCBI): domain Eukaryota; kingdom Metazoa; phylum Chordata; order Testudines; family Testudinidae; genus Gopherus; species Gopherus flavomarginatus. Next base: position 32,750,266 of record NC_066630.1, read on the forward strand.
TTGGATCGGCCCCTATGTGAAACATTTTTAACTTCTTTCAGTGCTACCCTGCAGTCTTCACCTAGGTAAAATTTCTATTGCATCAGCTTTGACGTTGAGATCAGCTGACCTCTTGCTTAAGTACTGATTGCAAGACTGTGCCACTTGTATATTTGTTTTCTTTTGTAAAAAGGTGCTTACTTTTCCTCTTTTACTGCAACTTTAAATGGCTCTTTGATTGCTAGATTTCTTTAACAGGGTAACATGCAAAAATGCAGTGAACTCAGAAAATCACTAAGCATTAAGTTGTCTCTGTTTAAATGTGTCATGTTGCTTCTTGATCACTGCCAAGACAGTGTTAAATTTGCGGGTGACCTGCCTTCATCATTTATTATGTTGCACCTTCTCAATGAGCCTATTTGTGAGAGCTTAACATATGTGCACTTAGGGAAAATATTATTTACTAAGGGCGTTTTTCCAAATACTGCATTTTAAAAGTAACTTATCAAGGTTTGCCTTACAAATGAAAGCTTTATAGTGAGCATTTACTTGGTTTACACAAATGTTTTACTTAATTTGTAATGCCTTTTTATAGCAGTGATTAGAATTAATCTGAAATAAGGGTATCTCTATATATGAATATTTTAATATTTTTACCTTTTTTTTATTTTTAACAAAATGTAAATGTATATTGTAAGGCGAGAAACTGAGCTTTTGTGTTATCATATAGGACCTGTCTCTCCATTATAAATCTATGTAATCAGTCAGTCTAGTTCTTCAGTATGTTGGCCTTTTGATTATAAATGTAAATGTGATAAAGGAGAATAAAGAATTGTTGTCTACAGCCAAAGGGCACTGTAGAACAATATTCTCCAACACTGCCTTAATTTCATAAAAGGAAGTCATGCATTTGTAGTCTATATTCTGAAGAACTAATCAGAGCATATTTTGCCTGTAATTTTGTTTTGTTATGGAGAACTCTACTTTAAATAAAACAAACTAGTGTCTAATATAGATCCCTATCCAAGTCAAGAAATAGTATTTAATTTAAAAAAAAAATCATAGAAGTTGACAATTTACCAGTGATTGAACGTTCTGCAAAGTATCCCAGCGGCCACAAATGTTTGAATAATGCCACTAAACTTTCACATCTACTTCCATGGGTTTGTATGATCTGCAGAGCCCTTTATCAACTATTTCATTTCTGTAAATCATACATTAACACCTTTTGTTGTCTGGGAAGAAACAGCATTTCATTTTCATTTATTTTTTTAAAAGGAGGGACATAGCTACATACGTATGTAACCAGAAACAACTACATTTCTTATAAATATGGGTGTACATGTGATAGATGCGCTGGTTAACTATGTTAAAAATGTTGATAAAGTTGGTGAATGTAAAGTATTTGTCCTCATTCTTCAGTCCTTCTGTGATCAGTGTAAATAAGAACTGTTTTAAGCTGTGCACCATAAATGTAATAGATTATTTCAATATTGTGTACAAAGTATTATTTAAATGAATAAACATCTGACAAATATGCACATACAAAAAGACTATAAACAATAAAGAGTATCTTCTGTATCTACAATTTAGTCATGGTAATATTGCATGCAGTGTGTTGAAATTGTTAAAATGAAAATGGAGTTCAGATGTCCAAATTGTTCTGAATGGATAATCCTGAAATGATCTCCACCAGGTGGAAACTATGCCTTGACGTGAGTGGGGGTTCAGAAACACCAGTCCTATTAAAAATATGCAAACTAGCCACTCTTATCGAACATTGTCTCCGGCTGATCCTCCAGGCTGGTAGCCAGTTAAAAATAGCAGGCAAAATGTAGAAACTGCACAAAATTCTTATCTTTGCTCAGTTATAGCCCACATCCTTTTACCATTCAGCTAATCAAATGGATTAGCAAAAGTAAAGGGATTATTAATTCCTAGAGTGAGTGTAATCCAAGTAACTCTGTAAAGCGGTCATACTAAACACACAGTAAGTGAAAATCAAACAATTTAAACCTCTCTCAAAATGCAAGATGCAAGAACTGCTATTTCCCAAAGTAAACATGGTTAACCTTTTTAACTACTTGCTGTCATTTATATTCTGCTTATAAAATATGCCATAACTATAGTAACAACTATAACAAAAAACAACCTTAATCGATGGATTAGCCAGGAAGAAAAGATTTACTTCTGCTTTTCCCCTTAATTGATGTCACTTATTTTTTTTAAAATGGGATAATTTGATTCTTTTCCCTACAGCTGAAACCATCAAATGTACCATTGAAAAGTTTATTTTTTAATTTATAAAATAATTTAAAACCTACTCACAATGGGTCCAATTTGAATGCTTTGAAATGTTTCACAACTCTTTTTGACCAGCTCTGCTATTGAAGGAATATAGCAGAGGATATCCCCTCTCAGGTGCAGCTTAGACTATAGAGGACCAATCAAGCCTGTTAGAGGGGTAATGGCTCAATAGGGGGATACAAAATATCTACCTACTTTATCTATCTGGTTTTAAATAATGTGGTAGAATTATTTCTACAATATAAATATTGTCCGTGAAAAACTGTTCTTCTATTAAATCAGAATGTCAGATGTGTTCATCAAGTATATAAAGCTTGTGCGACTGCTGCCTCAGTTTGGAAACTGAGATAAATAACCCAAGCGAAGTCAGGGCCACTTCACACTGAAAATGGAGTCTGGGGGCCTGGCTACTGCTCACTCCTTGGCAGCTGCAGGTTGGTTGTGGGAGGCACAAGCTAAACTTAAGAGATAAATATTGTTGCTGCCTTTCAGCGTGTTCCCCCCCTTCCCATTACTCCCTAACATACACATGCCCTCAAGCCCCTGGAACATTCTAGCTGCCTTGTTTTCTGGAGGCAGAATGATGTTGCATCTGCACCTGTTTGCTTCGACCCCACCCCCCACAGCATGGACCCAGGGCCGGCTCCAGGCCTCAGCATGCCAAGTGCGTGCTTGGGGCGGCATGCCGCGGGGGGTGCTCTGCCAGTTGCCAGGAGGGCGGCAGGCGGCTCCAGTGGACCTTCCGTGCTTGGGGCGGCAAAATGGCTAGAGCCAGCCCTGCACGGACCACCTTGTTCTCAAAGCCAAAACAGAGACCTTAGTTTGCAATTAACACTTCCAGGACCATCCTGAGCTACATGCTATGTAATTACTTCCCAAGAAGCTAAATGAGGATTAGACACACAAAAATACAGTTTCAGGATCAGGCCCTTTTAAATCTTCAAATACATAAGGTACATCGAGAATGTCTCTGCCATAACTACAGATTGTGGTGTCCCATGGGAAGGAGGGTATAAGGAGCTTTCCCTCCTAGCCTCTGTAAGATCCATACAGAGCTGAAGTCCCCGTGAACTGAGGAAGGCACCGACTTCATGTTTACACCCCCAAAGTGTGTAGAACTAAAGCAGGCCAAAGGAAGACAATTCACTTTTGTGGCAACTTTTGAGGGTTGTGTTCTGCACTGGAATGAAAAAAAAACCTTTTGAACATTTTCACAAAAAGAATGAAATTGTGTTGAACTGTCTATTTTCAAATCAAAACCTGGTAGTTTGTGGGGCCAGGGCATCCACCTAGGAGAACAAGGTTCAAGGCGCTGCTCTATCTTAATAGGAGCATAGTTTGTCATCCCAGATCCCTCTGAATCAGCCCAATCACCTGACCACTAGACTATTAGAGCATGAGAGAATTTTTTTCTTGCTCTCTCGCTCTGGTCGGAAGTGACCGAAGAGCCCAAAGAACTTTTCCAATGAAAACTTAGTCAAAAGATGTACATATTGGCAAAAGAGCATATTTAAATGAAATTTAATTTAGTTGAAAATGTTCCAACCTGCTTCATATGGAACCCCCAAAAGGTCAGACAGGAGGTGGAGACATAAGTTTGCAGTCTGGTTTTGCACAGGGAGAACAAATTGTACCCCATAAATGGCTCCCCCTACTTATCCAGGAGTCTAAAGGACCAGTTTGCTGTGTGAAGCAGGTTGCCTCCCTTTGCTACCTCAGGTGCAGTGGGGGACAGGACACCAGCACTTACTCTGGAGTAGCTAAAGATCCTATCACTCCATTCACAGATTTGCTGTGAGGCATGTAAAGCAAAAAGCTTGAACTGAGGCCCAGTGTATTTTAATAAGATATAATTAATTATAAGTACATGGGATTCCAATATTAGTGCTCAAAAAAGGATACAAACATGGAGTAACCACATTGTATAAAAAAAAAGTTAATTATATTTTTCAGAAGAGAAAAATCTGTTAGTCATTGTATTGCTTTAATTTTGACACTACAGTTTTTCCAATTTTCTCCCCTTTGTTTCTGTCCATGGCTTTGGCTATCATAACTGGCTGTGTGGATTAGTGTACATAATAAATATTTTCAGCAACGTGTTGTGGATTCTATTTAATGAGTAAGTATAGTCAAAGGGCTCAGTCCAGAAGTTGTGAGATGTTTAGTGAAATATCCATGTTGAATGCCAAGAGATTTGCGAAAGCATCATAAAACTCCCACAGCTCTTAAAATTTTAATCTTTCCCCTATTCATTGTTCCATCCAGATACAAAAAAAAAAAAGGGACATTTTGACTGCAGGAATGGTCCACGCATTAATACAACTACATCCAGAGATGACATTAGAATTAAAGCTGGGTTCTCACATCTCCAACCCTTGGGTAATAGGAGCAACAACATATTACACTCAATAAAAGTGTATTGCTGAACACAAATGGACTTCAGGAGAGTGCAATGGTACAGTGTATGTATATATATATAGTATGTGACACATTACACAACACACTCAGTCTACTGTCACTTATACCTCTCATGTTGTTATGGTGAATGCTCAGGAATAGAGTGACAAATAAATAGAGCTAGACAGACACAGCATATACATACTACAAAAGTTCAAGATTGGGTGAAAGCATTAGGGAAAAGCAGCAAAGATTCCCTAAGGATTTTGCAAAGTTGAAGTTAGTTTAACCACTTCTTGATGTACCGAGTCAAAAAGTTGCCGACTTCCAGATTACTATTTATTGAGAATGAATTTATTGTGCTTGGTGCTGTACAAAGGAGAAAGCAGTTCCTTCTCCAAGAATCTTACAATCTAAATTACCAACAGATAGTCCAGTCCTGTCCAGCCCAATTCGTGAAATGTTGGTTGAAGGCTGGATCTTCAAGTGGGCTGAATATTCATTTTGTTTTCAAAATCTGTGTGTATTTGGTAGACGTGGTCAAGAAACAGAATTTGTCATATGAATGGTGCAGAAAGAAGTGCAGTGGCTTTGGACTATTTTTAATGTTGCATCTCTTATGTTTTTGATTGTATAAGCAGATGTAAAAGGGAAGGGTGCCTAGAAGTCTGGATGGACATCCTTTTGTCTGGAGTTTGTATAAGACCAACATCTCAAATAATAAAATAAATACAATATCTAGAGTCAGTTTGTAAAATCTTAGTTTTGAAAGCACTTAAATGCAGAAATGTAGATGTTTGAGGAGGTCTTTTAACTGATTTTAGCAAGTTATTCACTCTGGATGTACTATAGCATTGCTTTAGATATTTGAGGTGTCACAGTGTACTAAAGTGTTAGAGAAGTTACACATAACAGTACACATCTGCAATGTAGGGATGTTTGAAGGCCAAAATATAGCATGATGCACAAGCAACTAGAAGGCTAAAATATCCTCAGGAAAAACTTATTCGGTTTCCAGTACTGTATGACTGGAAAAGTACAGCAAGCCAGAAACTTTAAAGGTTTGACTCCTATATTTTAACAGTATTTTTTTTCAAATAAGATGTACTTTGTTATCATAAATGAATCACCACAAATCCTGTAAGCTAGAGGCTTATTTTAACATAAGCTTGTTTTGTGAATTAAAACTCTCAGCAGTGTATCACCCCATCCTGCGTTCACTCACTGTGTTGTCAGCGGACTGCTGTGTTGTTATGAAATTCTTCATAATTCACCATCACTCATGTTCAAGATTGATAATGAGGCCTCAGAAAAGACAAGCTTTCGGAGTCAACTGAAAACTAACTATGATGAGGGCAGCGGGTAGGAGAGAAATTGCATTTTCCCAAGATTAGGGCATAACAATACAACTCGGTCAAAACTGTCCTGTGTTTATTGTTGGCATTTCTCCTGTAAAATGTACATTGAGCTTGACAATCAATGCATTGATGTGGGGTAGGAATAAACTATTTGACTCTCCTGGCTGGGTGCATTTATGCAGCAAGATGAGGATCACAGCCCAAAATGTAAACTGCCAGTGATGAGAGAATGCACTAGGTTTTTGAGATGTTTAATGTGCCCTGTCAAGAAGGTTCGAAATAATGTGGCAATAATTATAGAGAACATAAGCAGCTGGGTGTACACTCTGAACACTGGAGTAAGTTATTCTATACGCTGTCTACGATCTTGTGTAAACTTGGATGATGAATGAAGGTGCTAAAGGAAAAGTTAAAAATAATGAACTAAGTTTGTTTTACATAAGTTAATATAAACACAGGCAAATCACATTCCATTAATTTGTATTCCTCACTAATTGGAATGATTACCCATTACATTACATATCTTGCTGATCCAGGCCCTGCTTCAACAAAGCATTTAAATGCTAGCTTAGCTTTAAAATAAGCATTTGTTTAAATCCCATGGAACTTAATCACAAGTGTAAGTACTTTGTTTCATTTCTCAAACCTCATCCTACTCCCAAACCATCAACCCCTCCTCTTCTGCTTCCACTACGTGCTGAAGCAGTACAGGAGTCTGCAGGGGGAATTAACCCACTGCTATACCTGGTGCAGTTAGTTTGCATTGCTCAGATCATCAATATTCTGGTAGAAAAAGTGAACCATCTCGTTCAGTCTGCAGATGAGGAAATTATTTTAACCACTAGCAAAGAGAATATGTCAAGTGTTGGATGCCTTAACAACTGATTGTTTTGTTTCTTTCCACAGTAGAAACATTCCAGATGTTTTAAGTAAGGGAACCATCACTAGGGAGTTGACTTGTTCAGCAATAAAACAAAGACCAAAAAAGAATCTCTTATTTTTACCCTTTCCTGAATGTCTGTCTACTTCTAGAAGCATAACTGGTCTAAACTGTCTGAGGATGGTGTTGTTTTAGTTTACAGGTCCAAATTCTACTATTGATCCACCCACTGACCTTCTTCCAGCCAGTGAGGTAGCAGCAATGTAAGTGAGCCCAGAATTTATGCTTACTATGGAAACTTACAGCAAGCAGGGAAGAATATTTTGTCCCCTGTGGTGTGTTAAATCTAGCAGTTCAAAAGCTGACCCCATTCAGAGAAGTTGCTTTCCCTCTTTTGAATTTGATTAAAATGCTCAGAGCCATAGAGATTATACCCCTTAAATCAAATACAGTGGCATCAAGTACTGCTCTGCCTAGCCAGGAAAAATATTCCCTTCTTCGGTGTTTTTTCAGCTAGATAGGTAGCAGAGTTGCAGGTATCAGTTATTGATATTCCTTATTTCACTTTGTCAGTCTGTTTTCAGGCCACACTTCTCATTATTGTCTTAAATGTTGTCTATTTGCCATGTTATTTTTTGCATCAAACTTCTGTAAATTGTTTTCAAGCCTCTAAAAATCAGCATTATTAACAACTAGTACTACTAAAGTGGTCCCATATAAGTCTTTGATTGGAGAAAGTCTAGTTTGTGTGTCCTCCTAAAAGTGTAATGGAAGTAACTATTTCTTCTCTGCTTTTGGCCAATTACATTGTGCCTCTTCTGTTAGAGAAGCTAAATCTAATATGAATTAATTAATTAAAATTGCATGTCCTTTCCAAGTTGAGGACTCAATAATGGTAACAATATATGGTGTTAATTGCATTTTCAAGTAGCAGTTTTATTACTCTTTGGCTTTTTTGGAATCTTATGAATAAATGTGAACCTTAATTTGACCCCTACCATTTACCTGAAGCATGAGTTATGTTCCATATTCAATGAAAGATTTTTAAAAAAAAAAATGGCTTGGAATGGAGGGTAGGGAAAAAGAGGAAGCGTCTTATTCTTTTCTCAGAACAATGCAAATCGGGGATACTGCCGAGGAAGCTAGTGGAGTTATACTGGTATAAAACAGGTGGTGACATTGAAAGGAAAATCAGGTGTGACGTGTTTGAGGATCATCCCTGTGATAACACTAATCACATTTAAAATGGAAAATTTTCATTTTATCAAAAAAAAATTATATATATTTTTTTTCAATTCTAGTGCCATAGCAGGGAGTAGGCAAGATGTGCTCTGTTGCATCATTTGCATAGTCTGGCAGCCCAATCAGTAATTTCAGCAATAAAACAAAATTATCTCCTCACAGGAGGTGGATAAGACCTCTCTAAAAATGGAGACAACACTGTACCTACCATTGCAAAACACTGCATGATCTTGAGCAGAAACGAACTAAAATACACATGCCAAATATCAGTATTATCATATTCTATTTCCATTAAAAAATGTACTAAAGCACAATAAATACAAAATGTACTCTGAAAATGGTCTTTTTCTATAGTTTTCACAAAATTACCATAAGCTTCTTGGTATACTGTGGTAGCAGAAACAGAACAGGTTATCTATCCTGCCGAGAGCTAAAATCTGGAGAACGTTGGCCTACATTAAAGTGAATTAGAGAGCACACAGGCACATAAAAACATTAAAGGAGATTTGAAAGGTGATTTCAGTGTCATTGCCTTGGGGCAGTAGAAAAGCATGACCAGGCAATTTGTTTCTAGTGGCTGTATTGCATTAATAAAAACTCTCACATTTGTAAACAAACAAGAAAGATTTGGATACAAGAACTTAACCTTACATAACAAACTTTTACAGCAGCCTCTCTCCAAATTCTCACTGTGTGCTGTGGATAGATTGTAGTATATGATTTGAGGGTGGTTTCCTTTATCATCTCCTCTTATTATTCAAGGCCCAATGCCATTCGGCCACAATTGTCATACTCTCCCTCCCTGATTTTCACATAATCTCACATACAAGTATGTGAATTTATTACTTATCATGAAAGTCCAGGGCCTGTTCTCAGTTTGCTTAAAGTTTACAGCCAACAAGAATGGTGGAAAACTGCATGTAATTGGATTTAGTGATCGAGTTACAACTCTTATTTATGCAATCCTCAGTTTCTCCTATTAACAAATCCTGATAGATACCTGATTTTTTGCCAGTACCATTCTCTTTCGACCTTTGACAGCAGCAGATGTTTTGTACAGTTTTGTGACAAGCATATTAGAATGCAATAGATGAACAATAGATCAACAGCCACAACCAGAATCACGTAAAATCAAGCCATTCCTTATCAATGATTTTAAGTTTGGGGTTCTTTTTATTTGCCTTCTGCTGTCTGAGCCTTTCAGGTTCATGTTTTCAAATTTTTCTCCATAACCAATAGGCATAGAAACTTTTATTTAATATAGACAGCAGAGATGCTCAGGTAATCATTTGACTGAGGTTTAAGAAAAATGCCAAATATTACTAGACCTGTAACAAAATCTCAAGAGTAGGCAACACTGCAATCAGCTTGATAATATTAATGTAGTATTTAAAAAGCCCTAGCATACTATTCTTCCCTTGCACAGAAGACACAGAAACTTTTCTAAAACAGGCAGAAACTTATATTGGAAAGGTAAAAATTTGAAACCTTTCCATCCATGTGAAAAATAACCATCACCCAAACTTTTGCCACTGACATCAGAAGTATTGTTCAGGAGCTATCTTTGAGATCCGTGAAAATACATACTCAAACACTAATAAAAAAAATCACCAAAGGTGACATTCTAGGAAGCTCTGACTATTGAAAAACCTAGTATAACTCTTGAATTTCATGTTATTCTATATTAGGCTTGTGTGTTGTGCTATATAGCTCCAATTTTTTTCAGAAAAACTATGATTTGCTAATCCTCGCTTTGTTGAATTATACATGTTACAATCTGTATAGAAAATTAGCAGCCTTTCCTGACCTCTCAGCAAATAATTAAGAGTGGGTGCAATATGTATGTTACTTAGATTTATACGTATATTACTTAGATTATATTTTTATATAAAATATACTAAATATGTATTTACATACACTATTACAGAGTATAAATAATTAAAATGGTGACTGGCAAAATACATGAACAAAGTATAATTTGTGATCAATTAATTCTGTATAAGAGCTCGGTATTATTATTAGGTTTGTATTCATTCATTTACTTGAAGGTTCAGAAAATTCAGCCATTCACAATGAGTTTCCCAGTCAGTCATGTGAATTAGCAAAGTTCTTGCCTAGATATGTGTATATATCTTTAAGCTGCACGCAGAGCAGATGATAGTCCCTGCTATAGGACTTCTGCTATTCTTGAAACTGAGCGATCTATGGGGAGTTCTTGCAGCTAGCAGATCCCTTGAAATTAGTTTGGGCCACATTATTGAAGATGATCTTTACTGTTACAATATCTTCAATAGTGTGGCCCAATCTAAACATAGATTTTTAATATTAAACGTACAATGACCTGTTGAACTTATGTTAGCAACTATATTGCCATCTCCAGGTCAATAATAATAATAATAAACAAATATCTAGGTTAAACTACTGCTTTAAATCCTCCGTGAAATGGACCCCTACAACCACTAGATTAGAACTGGGTAGTCTGGTGGCAAGCTGGAGCTTCTCTTCTGCAAAGCTCTCTTTCTTTCATTGTTACCTCAGCTTCTCAACCCTGCTCGCCCCTTCATCCCTTTTGTCCACCCATTGCATCTGGTTGAACAACTAGACCCCAATCCTGCAAACACTTATGCACATGCTCACTTTTATGTTCATCAGTAGCTCTATCAAAGCCAAAGAATTTATAGGAATGAGGTCCTAAAATGTGAGATCTGCAGGGCAGGGGCTGTATTTTTTGTTACATGTCTACACAACACCTTGCAAAACAGGGCCAACTTTTTATGATGATGCCTAGCCAATACTGTTACATACATACACAACAAATATATTTTTAATCATATTGGGAAATACCCTAGCAGTGTAGCAGGACACAAATATATTTTAAAATAATAATTAATGTTGGTTTTATTAAATAATTAATGATGGCAGAAAATGCGAATTGCAATTTTACTTTAAAAAAATAAAAAAGGAAAAGTCATGCCAAATAACACTTTAATATTTATTACGCTTCTTCTACATGATGGAAATGTTTTAAACTACAGTCCTCAACAGTTTAAAAGCAGGTGACGATTGCACACCACCAAAAAACAAAGCAAAATGTGTAGGCAATCATGGACAAATCTCACTAGGTGGAGCACAGGTCAAGGTGAGAAAAGGCAAACAATTTTTGTGACAAAAGAACCTATGCTGTGACTTTTGTTGAGGAAATCATGGCTGTGACAAACATACAGCTTTACTCATACTGCAATGATATATTTAGCACGTGGTATAAATGTTTGGAAATTTCCTTTCATGTTAGATCTTTGTATATTTCATCTCCGCAGCCAGATGGAGTTATTTTGGGGGTGTTTTTGTTGTTGTTGTTTTTAAAGGCCCCCAAAAAGCTCTTGGAAGCCCTTTCTGCAGAGAAATGACCCTCCCAGCTCTCACAGTATGCTTGTTGGCTACCATAAACATTACTTCTGATTATATGGAATCATTGTTGTCTAACGGCTGGAGGGCACTACATAGAGATTTAGTTTATTTTTTTTATTTTTTACCAACTTTCTGGTAACGTAGACTACTTGCTGCTTTCATCTAGTGGGAACCTAGACTGGCCTATATGAGTAGATAGAAAATGTTTGTGTGCGCACACTCATGCGTGTATGTGCATGGACGTATGTGGGAGAGAAATCCTTCTGTAATCTATAGAAGCTGTATTATCTTTTTTTTACCGGTGAGGCACAGAAAGATAGAGAGACTTGCCCAACGATGGTTGTGATGGAGCAGAGAATGCATCCATGTCTTCAAAGTCCCAGGGTAGGATCCTAACAACTGAGCCACTGTAACCACATCACACCATATAATAAGGACCAAGAGAATACTGGCCAGACAGTCACAGCTCTTCTTTTATGGCATTTCGCACACTGCTACCAACTTCTAGTCTGCTCTTGACAAAACAAGTGAAAATTCCTTTCTTTTCCATATTTTCTTCAGTTTGATAGAGATTGGCAACTTTTTACTTCCTGGTATGGGAAGAGCAGTGGAAGGTTTTTTAAAAAGATTATTTAAAAAAATGGATGATTTTGGTTATTTTTCATTTTCCTGCACCTTTCCATGCACTAGAACCAGAAGTGCTGAGATATTATAAGCAAGCTTCTACCGTGACGTCAATTACTAGGCAATAAGTAACTGCTCATCATCCCACAAGGTAAAAGGAGACAGAGAAGTTTATCTCCTGTTGTTAATAAGATGCAAAACAACAACAACAAAAAACTAGTAACAGGCCACAAATAATGGAAAGGAATCCAAGGTGAGGAATGAAGACATTATTGATGAAAATCTACATACTAGATGGGAATGCAAAAGCTAGAAGCATTGTAAGAGTTAGAAAGACACAAGTCTGTCTAAGGGCCTGATTCAAAGTCCATTAAAGTCACCAAGAACAACCAGACATACTAGCAGTTGAACAATGCATTATTGCAGTCACTGTTTGATAGAAGCAGCACAATGCCAGTGTAGAACCCAATGCAGCAAGGTGTCTCCCATGACTGTGCGGAATTAATTTGTACCATATTCAATCACAGAAGGAGGGTTGTTAAGAACCTTTCAGTGAAGCTGCCACTTTTCCCTGAGGAGATGTAGTAATGTTCTTCCTCTTTCTATAAATGACAGCTAGCAAAGAGCAAACACTCAGCCAAGCACATCTCTGCACAGGAAAACAAGTATTCCATAACTATAGGGGGAGACAGTTTTTATTGAATCTATTCTTAGTTGTCTGAATGTTATGCAAACACTTGCGTACTTATCCTAATCCTGATCCCAATAAAATCCTACAAAAGCAATGTACATATGGATTAGAGAAATTAAACACAATGCTATAGAGAAAATGAATGTGCAGTAAGTCATTAGCCCTACAAAAACCATACATCTGCATTCAAGAAATGTTAATGTTGATTGTTAATGTTGATGCTGACCCCGCAAGAGGGAGATCTGTAACATACACTCATCCATGGGCACTGGCACTTTCTGTTATGATCTTAATGGCAAATGAAAAGATGTGCAAAACGGAATGGAACTTCCACATATACCTACATCCTTACCATAACATTTTGGAACCTTAAAACAACAGATTCAGTTGAATTTGAATCTGTAAATGGACAAACACTTGAGGATGTGTTTGCCTCATTTTTTCTGAACCTGCTTGCCAATTTCCTAGTTTATCTCAGATATAACCACCGTATTGCTTACATGTTTTTCCAAAAGCTCATCTTTGTGCTGTCAAGTTGCTATGACATTAATTCTTTGGTTTGGCAACAGCAGAAAGTGTCCATTTATTTTGTTCTTATACTACTTGAAAAGCTAATGGAACACCATATCTGAACATTATAAACTCACTTTCAGTTAAAGCTAATATGTGCATCCACATGCTGAGTACTTCTGGCTGTAGGCGTCTCTGGAATACATCAGATTATATTGTGCATTAGAATCCTGATGGACAGTACACTCAAGGATGGTGGCCAGGTTACAGTGACAGAAGACAAGGAACTGACCTTTCAGTCTCACAAAAAAGAGCATTATACTAAAGCACCAATCTCAGCCAGCACTTGAAATCTGGATTAAACATGGGTCCCACAACAGGAACATATCATAGGAATAAATATGCATGAAAAAGAATTGCTAAAGGGGAAAATCATCATATCTTCCTTTTGCAGATTCAGAACAAATTAACACAATCTACAGCTGCATAAAGTTGATGTATACCACCACCAAAACACTAGGGATGAATCTGCTCATCTGCTTTTAACTAAAATTGGAAGACACCAGCTGTGGGCAGATGTACAAACAGAATGTGATGAGATGTGGCAGAAATGTACATGGCTGATCCCATGACTAAATAAAAAGTATTACATTAAATATATATTTATTTTCAGAATCACAAAGAATGTGGTTGTTTTCCATTGGTGAGTATAACCTAACTTCTTTTTCTTAGCACATTTCATTTCTTTCTCACTTAAACACTAGAAGTTTTACATACTTTTCTTACATGTGAATTGATAATATTCATACATTGCCAAGCAACCTGTCTAAAGACTTGAAACTGTTGGGATTTTGTGGTTCCCAGTGAGTTTGATGCTGGGTAGAATCAAGGGACTTCGATTCGATGCGATGAGATTCAATGCAATTCGATTCAGTTCAACAAGGCTTTATTTAATATGTACAAAAAGAGAGCCCTTGGTACGAAAATCAGGCAGAGTCCCTCCAGCAAGAAGCCCCTCCCCTTGGCCTTCTTTAGAATGTTCCTAGGGTGGTGAGCCACAGCATGCTTCCCTATGCATAAGCACCCTGCAAACCACATTTTATCCAAAACGACCATAAGCATACCCTTCAAAGCATATAATATTTAATAAAAACTTATTTTTACACTGACATATTCCATCTTTAGAGACTAATGTACACATTGCTGACTTCAAAATGTCTCTCATTGAAAAACAAAAAGACCACAGTTCACACCACCTATTTCTCAGAAGAGATGAAGAAACATTTGCAAAATTTGAACATATACAAATCGGTCCAGATATGGCTGAAAATTTTCATTTGAAATTTTATTTTTAAATTGAAGAATGGCCTGTCACAAAAATCAAAATTCTCTGTTTTTTTTTAAGTTTTCCTATATCTCTTTTTTTGGTCCCCCCCCTTTCATTAAAAAAAAAATAGAAAAAGAAACACAGAGGAAGGGCAAAAGAAGGAAAATAAGGGAGAATAAAAAAAACCAAAAACTGAACCACCAAAAAACACCACATTTATATTTTTGGTTCAAAACCTGAAAAGTGCTTTGTTTTTTCCCTTTATTTTGTTAAAAAAATCAGATTTTTTTAAAAATTGCAAATAAAATTGAGAGAAGACTTTTTTTTTGCCTTTCCTCTGATGGTGATTTGTGGAGTACGAAGAGTAATTTGGGCAGATGAGGGTTGGTAGAATATGTTAGTTTTGCTGATGTTGAGAGACCCAGAATGGCATCTGCAAAAAGATTTAGGGTACGTTGCAGGTCAGCCTCTGTGTGTGCAAGAATGATGCAGTCATCTGCATACTGAAGGTCAGTGGTGCCAATTCTTTGTCACCTTAGATTTTGTTTGGAGACATCAGAGATTGAGGAGTTGACCACCCATACGATACTCAATCCCAATTCCATCAGGAAGGCGTTCATGGATGAGAATCAGGATTACGGCAAGGTAAATGGAGAAGAATGTTGGAGTGATGGAATGACACAACCCTGCTTGACACCGGTGTGAATTGTGAATGGTTCAGTCTCTGAGCCATTGCACAGAATGGTGGCAGTCATCCCATCATGGAGTAGTCTGATGATGGAAATGAATTTCTGTGGACAGCCAAACCTACACAGCACCTTCCACAGGACATCACAATTGAGTCAAAGACCTTGATTAGATCGATGAATGCCATGAACAGTTCCCGGTGTTGCTCTCTGCACTTCTTCTGCCACAAAGATCATGTCAGTTGTGCCTCGGGATGGCTTGAAGCCACACTGTGATTTGGGAAGGAGTTCCTCGGCAAGGGGGAGAAGGTGGTTTTGTAGGATCTGGGCAAGGATTTTCCCTGTGATTGAGAGGAGGGTAATACCTCTGTAGTTCCCACACAAAGATTTGTCCCGTTTCTTGAATATTGTAACAATGTTGGTGTTCTTAAAGTCAGGTGAAATTTCTTTGCAGGTCCGGATTTTGTCAAGGAGTTGGTAAACTTTGTGCTGTAGCATTGTTCCACCAACTTTAAAAACCTTAGCTTCGATGTCGTCTGGGAGTGGTGCCTTGTGATTTTTTTCTGGGTGATGGCATGCCGGACTTCCTCAGAAGATGGGGGATCAGCAAGGTGTTCCGTTGGTGAGCATTGTGGAATAGACTTGATGGTGTCTTCAGAGACAGTGGATTTGCAGTTTAGTAGGCTCTCAAAGAGCTCCTTCCAGCATTGTTTAATGGTCGCATTGTCCTTGAAGAGGGTAGAGCCATCCTGAGAATGTAAGGGGGTTGGGCTTTTGGATCTTGGCCCATATATAGTTTTTGTTTCTTGAAAAAAGCTTCTCATGTCATCCTGATCTACGAAATCCTAGATCTCAGAGGCCTTCTCTTGCCATCATTTATTTTTGACGTCATGTAGCCTCCTTTGGATTTTGGCTTTGAGCAGGTGATAAGCCTCATGTTTTTGTTGGTTAGAGAAATCATTTTGCCAGTTACAGAATGCAGTTCTTTTCTATTGAATTAATGCTAGGATTTCCTCGTTATTTTCATCAAATCAATCTTGGTGCCAATGAGTGGAATATCCTAGAGTTTCAGCACATGCACTGTGAATGGTAATTTTAAGTTGAGCCCAGTGCTCTTGAATGTCAATGATGTTATCAGGCAAGTTAGAGAGTTTCTCAGACAGGTGTTGCTGGAACTTCTTGCACTGGCTTGGTCTTGAAGTGCTTTGACGTTGTACCTCTTTTGCTTAGTCCTTGGATGTTTGCTGTGTGGTGGAGCAAGCTGCAGATACAGGATTGATCCTACTAAATCAATGGCCTGTCCAAAAGTCATCTGTAACTCTCATGGCTCATGTTATACAGACACTGGAGTAATCTTGGGCTCTGACTATAACATAGTCATGGAGGTGCCAGTGTTTGGACTGAGGATGTTTCCAAGTGGTCTTAAATTTGTTACTCTGCCTAAAGAGGGTATTTGTGATGAGCAGGTCATGCTCCACACATTTGCTGAGGAGGAGAATACCACTGGGTTTACATTTCCCACTCCTTCTTTGCCTATTGTGCCGCTCCAGAATTGGGAATCCCATTCGACTCTGGAATTGAAATCTCCCAGGAGGATGAGTTTGTCTGCCTTAGGTGTGGCTGTGAGGACTGCATCAAGGGTTCTATAAAACTGCTCCTTATTGTCTTCCTCATCATCGAGTGTTGGGGAGTATGTGCTGATGACCTTGGCATATTGATTGTTGCTGAGCTTGAGCGTCATGAGACGCTCGTTGATCCTGACGGGAAGCTCCAAAAGCTGACTGTGATCTTACTTTTGATGGCAAAGCCAATCCCATGACTGTCTCTCTCTTCGGTGGCTTCACTTTCCAAAAGAAGGTGTAGGCACCTCCATCCGCTTTTACTTGGCCATCATCGGCCTGGCGCTCTCACTAAGAGCTGCAATGTCAATGTTGAGTCTTGCCAGTTCTCTGGCAATTATGGCAGTTCTTTCTGGGCATTCACTGCTCTGAGAGTCCATAAGGGTGTGGACATTCCAGATGGCAAAATTCATTGTCTTCTATCTCTTGTTTTGGCCACGGAGTTGAATCCCATTGGATACAGCCATCCAGTCAGAAGAGTGAGAGAGATCCTATGTTTGGGGCACCTTTTCTAGCCCCCTCCCCATTTGGGGTGAACAGAGGGGATCCTAAAAAGGCCTGTTCAATCACAGCCATTGCTGCCAAAATGCACTCGTCTCATCCAAGCACAAAAAGACCATCACATGGCTGCCACCTGCATGCAGATTTGTGACCAATGACTCCCAGAGATCACTGCTCCTGTCTTCCCCGCCACTCATCCATTGCTGCAGGACTTTGTGTGGGTGTGAACCCTTTGGCAGAGGCCTGCGCATGAAATCTTTTAACGTGGGGAAACTGGTGTGCAGGCGGTGACCACATGAGACATCACAGGAGAAAAACTCTGAACCAGTGGCAAGGAGATCCAAGACAACCAGGGCCTCCCTCTGCTGCAGCCCCCATTCGCCTTTACAGCCACTGTGTACTAGAAGGTCCTCTATATGCACTTGCTCCACCATTGGGGTCTTGTGAAGTTTGGACTGTGGTTAGTCAGGAGCCTCACCTCAGGCCTGCTTGCCAAGGGGGACCCTACCAGGAGTATAAAAGCTCCAGATGATGTAGCTCTGAAGGTCTTTAGCCCATGCAAGCCTCTCCACCCTGACAAGGTTGCGGTCTATCAGAGCACAGAACTGCTTGATGCTCTGGCTTTTTATTATCTGGGGCCTAAAGACCAAAAAGGGAAATTTCCCTCTTTCATGCTGTGAATTTATGATTTCCAAAGAAAGAGATTTCAGGTCAGCACCTCCTCTTAAGGACCCATCATTCACAGCTCTTTTCAGTGACAGAGAGATCCATGATGGTAGTCAAACTCAGACCTGACAAGCTAAAACAGTGGAGAAGCTGAATTTGCATGAAGCAACAATCTCATCATGGCATCTTCTGCCCATAATATAGAAGCATTGCAGAATGACACATTCACACATTCACCATTATGCTGCTTTTAGCTCATTTTAGCAGAGCAAATCCATGAGGCACTGAATTTGTTTGTCATGCTGTGTAAGCATAACTGTGTGTTCCCATCAGAGTGCTGTGAGCTTGGACTGTTTACTTGATCCATCCCAGAGTAAAGTTCTCCTTTATTCTGAACCATTTCACATTGTGAGGTGATTAACTAGACTTAGAACCTATCTTAAATATTGTTTCCTCCCCCTCCCGTACAGGGGTGGATAAAGACAGTGGGCTTGATCCTTCACCACTTACTTACAAAAAGAGTCAATTGAGGTCAATGGGACTTCTTGTGTAAATAAGTATTACTCATAAGAGTAAGGGGTGTAGGTTTGTGCTTTCTATTATGCCTGGACACACCACACCTGTGCTGCCCCTACCCCCAAACACACACACACACACACAAAATCCTTCTAGTAGTGTATGCTGGATGAATGAGTCATTTATTGCCATTCACTGCCTGCCCACCCTTTCCTGATGTCACACGATGTGAGTGGCTGAGGAACTGTTACACCAGAATCAATCAGGTATTTGCCACAGCACCTGCTGACTGACTCACAACGATACTGCAGCCCCTCCAACATGTGGCAACCAAATCCCAAGGATCTTACCTTTACTCACCTATTCTCTTGCTACTACAATTGCCAATAAAGTCATAATGGCAAGAGAAGGCAAAGCACAGCAACAGAAAATTTGCAGCCTACTAACAATTCCTCTGAGGTCCTTCACCTGAAGTTGTCATGGAGATGTGTGTGTCATACACAGAAATAACGACTTATAGTGAGAGAGAACCAAGAAGAGTAAAAGAACTCCAGGGAGGAAAGATCTTATTTTCATGCAAAGGTGACTAGTAGTAAAGAACCAAGGGTACACAATACAGAAAATATGCTGTTGAGAAGTCAACTAGAATGTTTTTCAAAGATTTCTATTTGATCTCAGTGGGTGGTTTACAGATTTTTCCTATAGAAGTAATAATTAAGAAAAGAGAATTTCACATAAACACTGGTGTCCTCTTGAGATGAGTACTTAACATGTTGATGTCTAAATCTAACTGTGATATAGCACTGATAAGAGCTGATCTACTGTAAGTTTTCACACTGGAGTGTTTATTTTCACAGCAGGTAATGATATAGTATTGGACACTATAATTTAGTACATCTTAGATGTGCTTATTAACACGACATACACATGTTCCTGTTGCATGACTGCATAAAAGATTAAACTGTATTAAAGCGTATCTGTTAAGTAACAAGGCAGAGCTAATATATCTTCAAACACATAGCAAAGTAGCACCTGGTGTTCCAATATGATTACGTCTGATAAAGATTGAAATAATTCAGTCTGTAAGTAGATTGTAATTTTCCCAAATTTATTTTAAGCTATTTCACTGAATAATTTCTGCAGTTTCTTGAGAATATTCAATATTTAAAATTTGCAACTGCTTTGATTGGACACAAAAGTCACTTGGCATAGTTCTGTTCTCTGATTAGATGAGCCTAACTTCACAGTGTTCCGGGGGAATAGTGATGAATTCAAAGTTTGCTTTCTGTGAATGTTCTCCATCTTTCACTTAAGAGTTGCAGCTCCTGCAGACTATCCTGCCATTGCAATCATTCTCCAGGACATGGGTGGAAAGCAAACACAAAAGGGGCCTCAATCAAGTCAAAGCAAATGTCTTTTAATATTTTACCTGATGTTGGAAATTTTTGTGACAATATTTACCCATCACAAGTCAGAGATCAGTCCGCTAGAGAACTTTATAATGGGTGAAATGGCTGAGCAGACTGATCAAGTAATCAGAAAAAAAATGCATTGTATGGAAGAGAGAGACAGCTGCTTACCTACTAATGTCTAGCTTCTATGAAAGATTGACTAGCCAATTAGTAGGCCCACTTGATGTCTTCCAAACAGATGGGCGTAAGTATAAACACCCGAGAAGATACAGTTGGTGCAGTTTTTTTTCATTTGAACACACAATTGCCATGCACCAGAGATGAACATGAAAAACTACAACACCTTCTTTCAGCAGCTCATGGAGTGAGGGAAGACATCAAGTGGGCCTACTCATGGGCTAGGCAATCTTTCATAGAAGCCAGACATTAGTAGACAAGCAGCTGCCTATCTCTTCCATACAATGCATTTCCTCTGTGATTACCATATTAGCTAGCATCATATTTTTCCAAGTCTTCTGATCACTAGGCACTTTAAACCTGATGACATATTTGACTTTAAAAATGTGAGAGTCAATTAGATGAAGCTGAAAACCAGGTTACAATATTATTGGCTCAAGAAATTAAGCTCATGAATAAACATTAGTCCTGACAACAAACACATCCTCCCCATTCCAGGCCTGGGTTCCTCCCAATCTTACTTCCATTAATCACTGTGCATTGTACCAAGCTGTGTGGCAACTTTATCTCATGCATAATCTGGAACTGGATGAGACCACCAAAACCAACCCAACCATATTTTTAATTATGACTTACTCCAATTTGACTCAAGTGTCTCCATCTGAAAGACTAGCGCTCCAACAATGGCCTCACATCCTCTCTTAAACCTATGCCACTAGGCCACACAATCTCCATGAGAAGTATATCTGGCTGGAGAGGGTGGAAGACATGCAGCATGAGACTGCAAACAATACACTCAAGCCAAAACACACATACCTGAAATATAGAGGCTAGTGATGAATCTTTAGCACCCCATGTCCATCTTTACCCAGGACTGATTTCAAGGAAAGCATGCATCTACCCACACAAATGCCATCTCAGCTTTATATTTCCTTTGGTTTAAGACTATGGTAAATGACAAAGTCAAACAAACTATTTAAGGTCAAAGATAATCTAATCCCTGTCAATCATTTTGATATTAAAAATCAGATTCAGATTAATTACTGCATATATAATTTTTAATGCTAGAAGCTGTGAGAGGTGGGCACTGGTATTTTACATAAGGGTAAAACAGATTAGAAATGATTTGCATTGCTCAGGAATAGAGTAGGTTAGCATAAAGAACCACCAAAGCCTGAAAGGAAAAAGAATTTGCAGCTGCCTCTTAGAATTTTGCTTTATGAGTTACTGTAAGATGGGTAGTTTAGTCATCTATAAATTCATATCTGTCTAATGTCTTGGCTTAGAAAGAGCTATAAAATCCATTTTTGCTTGAGGCCACATATATATCTTGAGAATTGATTTTCATTTAAATACTTAGTTTCATAACTGCACGGGGAAAAAAATCAGTTCTAATCAAGATATCGGATGTTGTGTACATTTTGAGTGGGTGCCAGTATTTGACTTCACATTACTGATTGAGCCATGGAGAAAGGACAAGAAACCTAATTTAAAAGGTACAGTATGTAAACAAAAACATTAAAAGAAAAACTGACTGTTATTAATATTAAAACTGAAATAAACTTTTATAATCCACATTTCTTTTAATCATTTGTGTCATTTCTTTCCCTTTTATTAGAGCTGGACAAGTAATTATTTTGTCAATTTTTTATTCAATTAATTTCTGTTCTTTTCATTCCTGTTCACAAATTGTCCTCACACTGCTGGCAAGTCAATACTTGAAATTCTTGGTAAATTTTGATTGCATCTGTAGAGTGCATGAGAGCAACTCTCAGAATCAGGGTTACAATATGAATTTTAATCTCAAAATGTGAGCATTCACATTTCTCAAATATTCACTTAAAACTCATTGCTTCTGCAGAGATTTCTGCTAGTGACTGTGTTTGCTATAATATTAACAAATGTGAACATGAAGGCTTGGAAATACAGCCAAGTGAATTTGACATTTAGGTTTAAGTGAATATTCATGGACAGGTTTTTGAAGTGTTTGCTCAGCTGTACTTTTTGTAGTTCATTCAGCTTGGAATGTAAAACTAAACCTATATCAGTTTCGCTGTCTGCTTTTATGGTTCATTTTTTTGGTCCTCATGTTCTAATGCACTGGTGAGTTTGGATTTCCAACAATGCAGAGAATTGTTCAATTAAAATGTTGTCAAATGTTCCATGTTGATAAATTGGAGAGGGTTCAGAGAAGAGCCACGAGAATGATTAAAGGATTAGAAAACATGCCTTGCAGTGATAGACTGAAGGAGCTCAATCTGTTTAGATTAATAAATAGAAGGTTAAAAGGTGACTTGATTACAGTCTATAAGTACATGGGGAACAATTATTTAATAATGGGCTCTCCAATCTAGCAAAGAAAGGTATAACATGAGCCATTGGCTAGAAGCTTAAGCTAGATAAATCAGACTGGAAATAAGATGCACATTTTTTAATGGTGAAAGTCATTAACCACTGGAATAATTTATCAAGGCTTGTGGTAGATTCTCCATCAATTTTTAACTCAGGATTGGATGTTTTTCTAGAAGATCTGCTCTGGGAATTATTCTGGGGAAGTTCTATGGCTTGTGTTATAAAGATCAGGCTAGATGATCACAATGGTCTCTTCTGGACTTGGACTCCATGAATCACCTTGGAAAACTGTCCCACTGAATGTTATTTGAAAAACATTGACGAAAACATTGCTTTTCAAATGGCCCTTTTATTCTTCTACAGAAAACACATTTTAGGCCTAAACTTCTTGGGCAGATTCTGGAGACTACCTCCTTCCACATTGCACGTCTCAGGGGTGGGAGGAGTCAAGATAGCTGTAAAGCCACTTTTGTGATCCCCTGATCCTTGGACCACTGGGCACTGGACCAGTTCCAATGAGCACATTTAGAGCAGCATGTGTTCTAAATTGTGTAAACTGCAGGGGCAGATCCAGCTACCAAGAATTATTGGTGCTCAACCACACATTTCTTCTCTTGGGCACCCCATTACATAGTGGATGGCATAGGGCTGGCTATGCTGGCCTATTCCACTTGGACTTTCCTTTATGCTGCTAGAAGAATCCCTAGTAGGCTGATTGAACTACCTTTCATCCTGGACTGGACTACTGGAGTGGAGCAAAGAGGTGGAACTGGGGCCAGCTCTGACCTATTGACCCTATTTCTTCTCTTTGAAAAGTGAATCGTACCTCTGCTAAGGTCTTTGCAGGCATTTTTAGATGCAGGCTGTTCTTTTTAGTTCAAAATCATTCCTTCTGATCTTTGTTTCAACTGAGTGACAAAGGAACTATGACTTATTTTGAATGGAGGAAGAGAAAGACATTTAAAGAATGCATTCTGGAAATCAGCAATCAGTATATTCCAATTCAGTTCTTGAAAGTGTAGGTTTGAAAGTAATGGTTATACACTAAAGAAGATGGACTTTCACACAGGAATTTTCTTCAGTAAAAAAACCAGGCTGGCTATCTTCTGTTATCACAATAAACCCAAGAAATGAAGTAATGGGTTTGGTTAGTACAAAAACTGGCAAGGCAAAAAAGGGATGCTTTCAAATAATGGTTTGTAACAGTGTGTTTATTCCAGGAGATGTTTATTTACAGATTTCAATGAGGTGAACATAACAAATCATACTCTTACTACAAAAAGCGAATTACACCTAAGTTACACTCATTTTAGTGAGTGAATATGCTGTTGCTGCTAAAAAATCTCTGCTCTGACCATGTTTGTTGGCTATTCATAATTGCTCATCTTATAGATTCCAGGAATAAATGGCTATTCATTGACCTATTCACTATTAGCCAATTTTAAGATCACAGTTGTTAGAAACCATACATCATAATTTGTGGCTGCAAGAAATTCTTTTTAAAGTTGTTGTGCTGCAGCAGATGCAATAAAAAAAATCAACCATTTCCAAATGGATCTAATTCCAATTCAATTATAAAATATTTTCCAATTGAAAATACAATTTTTAAAATAATTTTTGTTCAACCCCCAAAGGAGCCTGGATTCTCCTCATACATCCTGTGGATCCTTTTCAATTTGAATGGGCAAACATATCTACAAAACAAGATAAAACTGTATTCTAACCCTATAGCATCCACAAGAATGAATGACCTGAAATGCTCAAACTTCAACCTGAAAGGGAAGCAGTGAACCAAGATATCCCCTTCTCCCACTTTATGTTGTCTTTAGCACTGGACTAACTGGCAACCATAATTAGAAGTAATAATTTAATTAAGAGGATTGCCGGAATTAAGGGGACCAAGATAATAAAATCAGTGTGTAATGTCTCCCCGAGTTCATCCACAAGGACCCAACCCATTTAAGTCCTTCCTCGAAGATCCACTTCTGCTATACTGCTTACAGTGAACTGAGTTGACTTGTATGTAAATTGATTGCTGTTGTTCTCTTTCCCATAACTTGTGTCTGTTTGTTTCTCCACCCATAGAGTGAGAGTTCTTTGGAGCAAGGATTGTCCAGAAAGCACATTATGAACACTATTATAAATAAATCAATAATAGCATAGATGGCATTGTCTGGTGGTCACTTATATCTCAATTCCCCAAACATTACATACTCTAAAGGTGGTTAGGATGGGGCAACAGAGATTTGTCCCCCAAACATCCCACCCCAGACTGAAGATCTGCTTTAATTAGCAAAGAACGTATATGTGCTAACCCAGTAAAAACAAACAATAAGCTATGGGGGGAGTGGGGGGTATGGACAGGACCGGTGCTAGGGGTTTGAGTGCCCTAGGCGGATGGCAATTTCGCCAGCCGTGGAGCTGCCACAGTGGTGCCTGCGGAGGGTCCGGTGCTCCGTGGCTCCGGTGGAGCTGCCGCACTGATGCCTGCGGGCAGTCCACCAGAGCCACACGAGCAGCCGACCGTCCGCAGACACGACTGCGGCCTCCACAGGCACCACTGCGGCAGCTCCACCGGAGCCACCTGCCACCCCCTCTGGCAAAACAGCGCCCACCAATTATTCTGGCGCCCTAGGCGATTGCGTAGGCTGCCTAAATGGTAGCATCGGCCCTGGGTATGGAGGCTTCATCAAGATACATGGTTCCTTCAACCATCTGAAACACGTGCCTGTAGCCTACTAGTGCACCCGCTGTTGGGGCCTCACTGCTATCAGACAATGGTTTAAGTTTACATTTTATTATATTTTTTTAATGGAGGGAGTTACACAATATCTCCTTCCACTGTCTTAGTAAAATGGTAAGAGAAAATATTAGGAAGCAGGTTATAAATATCTTCAGCCCGCTATTCAGAATAAATTGATTGTTCATTTTTCTCTAAATCTCTATTTTTTGCAGGTTGTCCTGGACTCTTTAGACCACTTCCCCCTGAAAAGCCCAATTGCCCTTTTAGTCTCAGTTTATGGTCCACCAGACATTTTCAGATCCCTTTCTTTTAAAAAAATTAATGACCCTAAATTTGAAATATTGAATAGCTTCCAGTGTAGCCTTCACCCTAGAAAATGGGTTAAAAGGGGCTAGAAGGGCCACAGGGTGTCTTTCTTCATCTCTCCTATCCCTTGCTGTCTTTGTCTAGTACCATCAAAATTTCACATTCACTTAACACGACACAGGAATTTTGCACAGCTGATTTAAGGTTTCTTCATAGCGCAGTTAGCTCAAGTTGTAACTCGAGCATTAACTCTGAACTCAACTCTTGTCCACACACAGAAATCTATACTGTAACTCGAATTAAGTGATGCTTTAATTGTGTGTAGGAAAATTTGCAACTGACTCTCCTTCTGCCTTCTAACAACAGCTAAGGGGAGTGATTGGTCCTTGTGCTCTTCCAGGACAGGTTTCCTCTCCCTAGCAAGTGCTGTTCAGTCTGAATCTCTTCTATACAGACACCATTAGCTTCTTGGTCAATGTTTATTCAAGGTGGGAAGAACGTTCCATTTATCTTGAGGGGGCCTAACTATATGGGAAATTCATGCTGCTGGATCTGCCCTGGTATTCTCAGTTTTTCTACTCACACATACAGCTTTACACACACATCCCTTAGATCTCCTCTCTCCTACATGCCTACTACTGACACCGGTCAGATTAAAGCTGTCAGACAGGAGCCTCATGCAAGATCAATTTCAAATGTACTACTACCCCTACAGCCCAACTTTTACCTCTAAGCAGAATATCCATTAGAATCCTAGTTAGTAGTATTCTAAACATATCAGTATAACTATAACTCCACAGGTTTCAGAGGGGTAGCCATGTCAGTCTGTATCAGAAAAAAACAAGGAGTCCTTGTGGCCCAAATAAATTTGTTAGTCTCTAAGGTGCCACAAGGACGCCTCGTGGTTTTTTTTTAATAACTCTGCAGTCACTGACACTAGTACTGAGAATGCAATCTCATTCTATCAAGCCACAATTTTTCATACTGACAAAAGTGTGCTAGATGCTTACTAACGAGTGAATTTAACATGTTGCTACTGCAAAAGGAAATGTATTTTGCAATATAAAAAGACTCCTAATATTATTTATCACTGATAAATATTCATTTTACTATGAACACTACTCTTAGGTTCAGTGCTGAAAGATATACTAATGTGAAAAGTGATGCAAAGGCATATTAGGTGCTAGTCCAGAGAGATTAAAGCAACATGTACACCCTTCTGTTTTCCAGTGGTAGTGGTTGTTATAATTATTAAAGATATTCAGCCCACTAGTGTTTTATAAAATAATACATAACAACATTATTGTACTAGGTGCTAATACTTCTTGCTGAAAAGTCAGCTATTTCTCTTAGCTATTCCCACTAGTAGCCACCCTTTTCCCACCAACCATGCATTATGGGTGCAATGTAAATGTTGATTTCATTATGCAGCTTCTTTGCCTTCAAAGAAGGTGAATGCCAGGGAAGTTTTATTAATAATAAAGGCAAAACAAAACATATGTTGGCATTACCTTTACATAGGCCTGCAACAATTTAGCATCATGGGCAAAACTCTCTGTGTATTGCTGACCATCCTCATAAGACAAATTACCTGTTACTCACTGTTCATCTGCTTATGAAACCTCTCTGCTTGAACAACTGAAGCTTCTAATTTGCAGAGATTGATCTCAGTGCCCACAGCATTTTATGTTATTGCCAAGTACGTGTCTTTTCACAGTGGCAGTGGCAGTTTCCTACAGTGGTCACCTTAAAAACTTGCTTCTTTTGCCTTAGATGAATATAAAAGGCTTCCTCCATTTTTAGAACATTTCTTAAACTTATTGATACCATAATATCATTGTCTAGTTATCAACATCAACCTGTTACATCCTGCCTGCTAAATAGATTGCAAAGGATTGCCTTTCACTCTATGTAGAGCATCAAGCATGATAAGGTCTTGATTCTGATGGGAAGTGTCTAAAGGCTACAATGATATGACTTTTTAAGTGTAACCACTCTACTTATTCTCTGTTTCCTAGTCTAGGTGCTTCACCCCTTGCAAAATGGTGTTTTTTTATTTGGAGGACAATGAAAGATACCTCTTGCAGAAGGCATTCTAAGCCAATAGGATGAAAGATGAAGATCCTGATAATGAAATATAGCTGAAGAACATACACTTCTTCATTCTGTACACTTACATTTATACAGGAAAAACAAAAAATCCAAACATGGTTGCCAATGGTCAAAAGGCATCAGCATGACCATTAAATATTCCCAGGAGTCAGCTGTTGGTTAAGGAAACTATTAGAGATCTGTAATGATACCTGGCCTCAAACTCAGGCTGACGAGTCAAGGAAATCAGATGCTTATGTCACCATAGCTGGCCCCTTAAACCTTCTCAATCAACTTACCCATAAAGAGAAGATTTGAAGCTGGATATTAATTGGTTTAACTGTCTATGGACTGGCACCCAGCAACCAGAGATTTAGAAGAATCTGGCCTATTCTTGCAGGAGAGCTCTGAGAATCCACTCTTTAAAGGACCAAACCCTACTTCTCACTTCTGTCTCTACCAGCCATGAGAACATAGGCTGTGTGACAGACCCAGACCAGTGGGGTACAGGAGTCTGGTAGAGGGCAAATATACTGGTCACTGGATGAGTCGTTTTCTGTTCCCTGAGCGCACGTCCAGACTAACCCGCGGCATCGGCGGGTTAAAATCGATTGCTCGGGGATCGATGTATCGCGTCTAGTCTGGACGCGATGTATCGATCCCCGAGCGCGCTTACATCGATTCCGGAACTCTATCAATCCGAACGGAGTTCCGGAATCGACACAGAGAGCCGCGGACATCAATGCCGCGCCGTCCAGACGGGTGAGTACCTCGATTTTAGAAATTCGACTTCAGCTACGTTATTCCCGTAGCTGAAGTTGCGTATCTAAAATCGATTTTAATACCTAGTCTGGACGTGGCCTTAGTGACCAGAGCAGGGGCTGCACTAGAGTAATCAGGAACCTATTAGAATCAATTAAGGCAGACAGGCTGATTAGATCAGCTGCAGCCAACCAAGGCAGGCTAATCAGGGCACCTGGGTTTAAAAAGGAGCTCACTCCAGTCAGGTGAGGAGGAGCCAGAGAAGAGGAAGTGTGTGTGAGGAGCTGGGAGCAAGAGGCACAAGGAGCAGAGATGGAAAAGGTGAGTGAGAGGCTATGCTGCTGGAGGACTAAGGAGTACAAGCGTTATCAGACACCAGGAGGAAGGTCTTGTGGTGAGGATAAAGAAGGTATTTGGAGGAGGCCATGGGGAAGTAGCCCAGGGAGTTGTAGCTGTCATGCAGCTGTTACAAGAAGCACTATAGACAGCTGCAATCCACAGGGCCCTGGGCTGGAACCCAGAGTAGAGGGCAGGCCTGGGTTCCCCCTAAACCTCCCAACTCCTGATCGGACACAGGAGGAGTTGATCCAGACTGTTGGAAAGATCACTGAGGTGAGCAAATCTGCCAATAAGTGCAGGACCCACCAAGGTAGAGGAGGAACTTTGTCACAACTGTTAGTCATGAATCTCCCATCTCCTTCAAAATTTTCACAGGCGGTGAATGCAGAAGAGAGAATATTTAGAACAGTTCTAGGAATTAAATGATTCCTCCATTCCATCCTATCCCTCCCTCCATCCCCAAACACACACAGTAAAACACCTAATCTGTGCAGCATTTCAATTACCAAGAAGAGCTAGTTAATCAGTTGGGTATTTTCATGAAAGTCCATGAGTAATTCATCAGACTGGGTATTTTAATTGCATCTGGCTTAATCATACAGAAGATTTATCCATCTCCTCCAAGTATTCTATGAGGATGAAATAGAGAAGCTGTTGAGTAGCTAATTAGCTAAAGCTAATTCAGGAAAGTATCTAAACACATGCGTAAATCTATTAACATTGATGGAAGTTAAGCATGTGTAATCTGTCCTGAATCAGAGCCCAAAGCAGGTAGGAGCGACTTGCTAAAACCTCTGCAAACTAAATGTATACACATGTAAACTATTTCCTGCACATATCTGATGAGAATCACAAAGATAGAAAGCTGAGCCTGTGGTGAGAGAGGAAAGGGGATCATGTCACATTTTTAGTTCCTTATTGATTTTTGAGCTATACTGTGTCCTAATTACAAATTTTGTCATGAAAGTTTGAGAACTTTTGGGTTCTGCTAATGGGGCATTGACAACCCCTCAAGACTCCTGTTTTCAAACTTGGAGATTAACTAAACATTATAGTGACCTGACAGTTGATTTAATTTTAATGATGAATTTTAATTCTGCTGCAGCCAGGCTAAAGGAGACCAAGTCAGAAATACAGACGGGGGTGCACGTTCTGAGCCCTGAAAACAAGGACAAGAAGTATGAACTTGATACACACTGCAAATGAAACAATTTGAGGTGCATATGGTGCAACATGGACAAAGCAAAAGGCCAAAAAAAGAAGAGCAAGATGATTTTAGAAGCAGCATTTTGGATAGACTGGGGTAAGATTAGTATCAAAAATACCTAAAAGGCAATCAAAGGAAGAAGACCAGGCTCTGTGTGATGGATATGTGAGGTTGATTTGTAAAACATTATGAATGATATAAATTGCCTTGGTTATTAGGATAGTTATTGAATGGCCATACTGGGTTACTGGAAAGTTTACTGTGTGCATATATTTGCTTAGTTTAATAGTGGGGCTGAAGCAAATGGACCATCCTAAGCTCCAGGAGATGGTAAGTAGAGCTCAGTGGGAACAGGATTTTCCATTTTGTGGGAAATTTTTTAATTTTTTTTCCTAATCCAAAATGGAACAAACAAAAACACTTTCAACATTTCCTGAGAAACAAAATTCATTGAGTCAATAGAAAAAATGTTTCAATGAAATCAAAAACTTTTGTTCTGATTGCAAACACCCAGAACTTGTAAAGATGGCTCTTTATATGCAATTAATTTTATTCTGAAAAGTCATCTTAAAGTGAAAAATTAACATTCTATTCCAAAAATGTGAAAACATGACTTTTGACATGATCAGAATGCTTTGTTTCACTTTTTAAAACAAAATTTTATCAGAATCAACATTTTTTGAAACATCGATTTCAACAAAAATGGCATTTTTCATCAAAAAAATTCTGACCAGCTCTAATGGTAAGACATAGGGAAGATAAATATACATATAGATTGTTTTCCTAATTTAAAATCCTATTCCCTTTTGCTGTGCTGTATTCCTACTGTTAGGATTAAACAATACTTTTCTTTATGAAAGTTGCCTAGTCACTATATTAACCACAGGTCCCAGGGCCCGAAAGGGAAGACTTTGTAAGTGTCAAACCCGGTCTGGCCTGCTGAGTAATCACTCTTGGGTCAGAGGGGCTATAGCCTTGGGACCCAGTCTAAGAGTGGGAGAATCATGGGGTTTCACTCTAGAAAAGCTAATGTCATGAGATCTAACATCTGAGTGGGTGACCAGAGAAACACCTCAAAGTTCAGATGCTCATCTCACTGCCAGAAAAAGGGTCAAGAAGTGTAGCTAGTCCTGTAGCCATGAGGCTGTCAACCAGTGACTCAGCCACCAGGATGGAGAAGGAAGACTGACTGGATTTTCAAGATGTTGCAAAGGAAAAAGTGGCAGGATTTGAACACAGCCTGGATGCAGAATAGAAAGGAGAAGGTGAAGTCAGAGACAACCCGAACATCGTGTGTTTGGGTAACAGGTTGATGTTGCTCACAGCAAATGAGAAGAGACTAGAGGAGAGAGGTTGAGGAGTTTAGTTTTAGCCATGCTGAGATTTCAATTGCAGTGAGATTATCCAATACAAAAGGTCAGAAAGACAGTGAGAGATGAGAGACTAACACACACAGACAGGTAGACCTGAGAGTCATCAGCATAGGGATGATAGGTGAACCCAAATAAATGGGGAATGTCATTCAGTGAGAAGATACAGATGGAAAAAACGATGACCAAGAACAGAGCCCTGAGGGACTGCTACACAGAAGGAAATGTTAAAGAAGCAGATAGGGAGGAGAAAGGGGAACTAGGTGTGGACAGTGCTGGGAAAAGACTATCAAGGAAGTGGGAGTATCAAAGGCAGCAGAAAGGACAAGGAGTTGAAGCAGAAATCATGAGACTTCACTAGAGATTCTGAGGGCAGTTTCACTGGTGAATAATAAACAAAGAAAAATAATTCACTTGTGGTAGGAATATTAGTATGAATATGCATTCGTGGTAAAATTCATGAAGCTTTCAGAAATTAATATTTTCCCAAGGGGTTGCAATTGTTCAAATATGCACAATTTATGAGTAACACAGCAGTGTGAATCAAGAACAGCACTGCTAGTTGTAAAAATATTGGTGACTTTTCATTATTAGTATTATTTTAAAACTATTGATCTAACTCTCAAGTGGCAATAGGTAAACTTTCAGATCTCTCTCTTCATGTGCATGCATAAAAATATATGGTGTCTCAGCTAGCAGGTTCAGGCATCTGCTCACACTCTTTATGCAGTTTATCACCTGTACTTATACCTGTCAAACCCATTGTAACACTGCAGAGCCTGTAAGCTACCCAAATTGGTTACTTCTGGATTTCTCACCCAACCCCTTTTTTTCCGTTCCATATAATAGCCAAGGAACTATTTGATGGGATGTACCTGGCCTTTGCTAATCCCCACAGAGGGCCCTGCGGTCCTGCTACACCCTCCCCCAGGAAGCAGTGATATGGGAGGAACAGCACAGTGAAGGTGGGTCCTCCAGATCTGGCTAGAGAAGCCACCTTGGATAAGCCATTTTAGAAACTACAGAAACCTGGTCCCCCCACAGCTAGGGGGGCTAGCAACAGCCAATCTGGGTCCTTTTGGCCCAGCTAAAAGGAGCTGAAGGGTCCTATTTGGTCAGTTCCTGACTGGGACCAGAGAAGTGAAGAAGGGCGCTCTTCTATGGCTGAAGGAGCCTGACAATCAGAAAGAGCTTATGGCTACCTGTAATTACATAGCTAGGATTGTGGGGAGAGAAGAACATGATAGGGCTGGAGATAAAAGGGTCCAGCAGGACGAGGCCCAGGGGAAAGCAGCAAAGGATTGAAATGAACAGTGTGTAGCTCCTGTGTAGAGGGTCTGTAGGCTGGAACCCAGAGTAGTGGGCAGACCCAGGTTCCCCAGGTAAAGTGGCATAAACCCCAAGATGAGGACAGTTCTTATTTGGGAGACCGAACTAATGGGCTGAGAGCCAGGGTGAAGGCCCTAGAGAGGGCAGACAGCCTGTTTATTTGTTGGACTCTTAAATACCCAGGAAGGGGTTCATTTCGACTCTGTGATTTGGCTGGAGGGCCAAGCCACTGAAGACCTCTCCCAATGATCAGCCAGCAGCCTGCAAGGGACACCAGAGTTGAGAAAAGAACTGTAATACCACACGCCACCACACAAAGGGTTCAAGAAATGAGTGCTTCTTTACAAACCAAAAAGCAGAAAAGGTGGCATTAACACAGTGTTAAGGTCAACATCTCTCATTGTAACAGGCTACATCGTGAAATACTCCAAAATCTAGTAAAGCTCAGATAGGGATCTTCACTTCAAATCCCCATGTTTGGGAACTTTGGCTTCAGATCTAGGGTTTGGGCTCATGCCTTATAGAGCGTTTAACGTAGTAAAGTTAATGAGATAAAATCATTCCCTCCCTTCTGGATTTTCTTGCATTTCAGTTGTTAGTTTCTCCAATTAAAGTGACAGGCACTTTATGGGGTGGGGGGCAGGAACTATACAGGTGCAGGAATCATATGGTAAATAAATTGATGTACTAGCTCCCTCCCTCCCTCCCCCCAACGAGGGGAGAAAGATGTGTAACCGTAGACATTATAACACACTGGCTCCTCAATACTCAAAAAGAGCAGGCTGGATTTGGGTTTCTAATGTCTCATCCAAAAGACCTACAAGGGACACTAAACTGATTAGAAGTCAATGTATCTACTTCAGAAGGTTGAAAGCTCAATCAACCTTGCTAAAGTTTGGAATTAAGTTTAAAGGAAGTCTAGGAATTTATGCTTAAACAACTAAGCCATCCTCTCAAGCTATTTTGCTCTTTCTTCCTTGTTAAAGATGTTATGGAACAAATAATTAAATGTACCTACTGAAGTAACCCTGAATTCCTTGAACTGTTTTGTTCTTTGCTTTTTAACCTATTTATTTAAAAATCAAATCTGAAATATGAATGTTCCTGCCAGGCATGTATAGTGCAGTATTCTTTGTTATCTAGGAACAGAATAAGCTGTTTTCTATTCATTTGATTTGATGGCTTTTGTCTTCACAATATGCCGGTTCAGTAGTTCACATATTTCACTGCTTTTTAATGCTTCCTGAAGCCCAGAATGACATTATCGATTAAGTACACAAGTCGACTGCCATTAAGAAGTAGCACAGAAAAGTCACTGTACACTGCGCTAAGATATTTATTAGTTACCTAATTGTAACTGTGATCAACAAATTCTGCTCCCTTTCTCTCTGTTTATTGACCCATACTAGAGAAACATATGGTCTGACATTCATAAGAATATGAATAGGGTAGCAGGACCGGTCAGGTCAGACAGAGTTCAGTTCAGGCAGTATTTTGTTCTCTTCCAAAGAAATTTGAACAAGTCCCTTGGTAACACTTACACACAAAAACAAAAAAACCCACCTCTTGCAGCTGTGTTTTTTGTAAGGAGTCCGTTTTAAAACTTCTTTTTAGCAATTCATATAGGACCCAAGCCAGATACTTCAGTTTATCCATTTACTTCAATGGTCTTTGGAGCAGGTACTTATTGCATTTGTTTGTTTCTGAGGCAGAGCCCACAACTGATCAGATCTAGATCATTTCTAACAGCAACAGAAAGATACCTAGTGCTTTATTCCTCTTCTGCTCATCTGTCATTAAAATCAGCTTAATTTCCAGGAATATTGCAGACTCACAGGCAGATTCTATAGCTACACCAACAATAAGACCATACATTATTTCTCATTTGAAACTTAACTTTGGTTTTTATTGGTGTCAATTATAGAGCTGGTCAAAAAATGTTCACAACTTTTTTTGTCAAAATGGCTTTTTCTAAAAAAAATCATTTTAAAAAATCAATTTTCAATAAAAAAAGTTCAGATTTTTCTTTACAAAGGCAAAGCTAACCAAATATTTCACTTGTTGTTTGCCAGACAATGAAGGGGAGTTGGCCTTGGGCTTTTCAATTAATTTTTTATATATATAACAATGAAAGATTTTCATCAAAACTATTTTGCAGGGAGAATAAAATCATTTCTTGAACAGGTCCAAGCACAACTTCTCAACATTCTTGAGAGAAAAACAAATCCCTTGAAGTGTATCGAAGATATACTAAAAAGAGCTCATCTTGTTAGTTTGAAAGATGAAAAATGTAATGCTGTTGTGGCTCGTAGTTGTCAGTGGAATCACATGGTTTGTGTTATTTCATGATTTTTGCAGTATTGGGAGAGGAGGTTTTTACTTCACTTTTTTTGTAAATTATTTAAATTACTTTTTATTAATACACATTTCTCTGAACCATTTTCAACAACAAAAATAGCTTTTTTACAGCAGACAAAAGGAAAACAGGCTAATAGTTGCACTAAAGGGCAGTTTTTATCTTTTACCTGCAAAAAACAAAGATCTTTCAGACCAATACTGACCATTTCTTACCAATTGTGATTAAATGTTTTTTTTAACAGTTTTTACAGCCACAAGAAGTTTTTGCACACATTTCTATAGACAGATACAGTAACAGTTATTCCACATTAATGCAGCTTAATCCTTCAGGGGCACAGGACTGCAAATCTTGCACCATAAATAGCACAAATTGAACCACAGAATCTAGCTTGTTATTCCATAGTACCTAAGATGCTGATCCTCTGATACAAATTCGGCATTGCTTCATTCCCTTCCTGGGGTGTTTATCTCAATGGAGTGTCAGAGCCATGTTTTTGACAGCGGTCAAGGGATCGTATAGATAAAACAAAAATTATCTCAGTTTTACCTGAAACTCAAACTGATTCTCTCAGGTAGGCTGAAAAACACCTGCTCAACTCCCTCCCTCCCTCCACACCCATACCCAGTCTTTTAACTTTTCCTAGCTTCCAGTTGCTTCCAGTTCCTGTAGCACTCCGGATACATACATCTACCTGCTGTCTAGAACAGGGTTACTCTTCCTCCCGTTCCTACCTTAACTTAAGGCGTCAAGTAGAAGAACTCTCCAAAGAAAGCCAAGGCTTTGCAAAATTTCCAGATGAATTTTGCAAATCCAAGGAGTCTGGAGGGCAGTGAGATAAGCATCTGAGCCTTGAGGTGTTTCTCCAAAATAAACCTAACCACAAAACCTTTTGAAGTTTCCCCATTCTCTGTCCCTGGAGATTCCATTCCCACTCTGCGCAAATGAAGCGATGTTTGAGGTGCTCTGTCAGCAAATCTGATTCTACACATTTGGCTCATTCTGGGAGCTCCTTTATTTTGCAATCTATTCAATGATCCAAGAATATCTAGGGAAAGTTTTCATAAAATGAAGAATTTGGGGGGGCAAACATCAATTCCACAGTCTAATAGAACAGTTGCAATGAGCTGCATAGCTCTTATAATCTTTGTTGCTAACCTGGCCTAATGCATGTAGCAAGAGCGAAATGTGTTGCTGCACACAGCGATGAGAGAAAGAGGGGATTCTACCAGAACAAAAGAGATTGTTATAAAGATATCTGGAGCAACATCAAAAGTGACGCAAGATCATGGGAAAGGAGCATAGACACTAACTGCAGCATATCCAGGGATTCCACACATGCACAGTATGAAAACATTAACAGTGAGCAAGAAGAGCCTAAGAAAAACCAAAGAAACACTCACCCTACAGGATCCTTCTGGGCTTAAGTGAAATTCTGACATAAAAAAGGTTTCTATTACACTGGATGCGCATACTGTGCTGATGCAGATATGGACATAGGGTCATATAGCTATGACTACAAAATCTGAATGTCTACCACTGAAGCCAATGACAATAGGCTTGGGGACTTAGGGATCTTGCTACTATTGAAGTCAATTAAGAGTTTTGTCTTTGACTCATTTGGGACCAGCTCTAGGCCCATTCTCAATAGTTAGATGTCCATGATAATAACTTAAAATCTCTCTGTATATGAGGTACGTCTCTACCCCGATATACTGTTGCCCTCGGAAGCCAAAAAATCTTACCGCGTTATAGATGAAACCACGTTATATTGAACTTGCTTTGATCCGCCCACCCGGAGCACTGCTTTACCACGTTATATCTGAATTCATGTTATATCAGATCACGTTATATTGGGGTAGAGGTGTAATTGATGTGTTTCCATCATAAATCATGATGTGGCTAATATCTGTAATAGTGCCACATGTAGTCATACATTTATTTTCCATAAACTATTTGCATATTCCTTCTATAAGGCTATTTTTGGAGTACGCAGTTTAGGAATTAATTCTGTTTGTATATAACCAGATGTCACCTTGTTAGAAAAGAGTCTGGTGGAGTAAAACATTTAGACTAATACCAATAATCCCAGTGAACAAAACTGATGTTAACTAAATATTTATTAGAAAAATAGTAAAATAGCCCTAAAATAATGACAAATATATAATATATTTTTTAAAATCTTCTGCAGTTTGAATATAATCTGTTTTTATAGTCAATGAAAATATGCATGGGAGAGTCTGACATTTCAATATTTCCTTATCTTGCTGGTTTTCTTCCAGCCTCCTGTTGCTATGTAATGATACAAAAGGTCAAACTCACAAAATTCCTTAAAATTTCTTTAAATAATAAAAGCAGCAAACTGGCTACAAACCACAGCGTAATTGCTGTGACTATAACAGCTTTAATCCAATGCAGGAGAAGAAAGGATTTTTTTGGTTTGCCATCTGGTAGCAAAAACTCATTCAAACAATTTCAACTCTAATCGGCAAAATATTAATCTGTCTAGTTCCTGATCTAAAAGCTACCATTCTCAAAAAACCTTGCATCTAATCCAATTTGAATATTTTAAAACTGTATAACAATCCCAAAACAGGACCTCTGCTGAGAATAACTACAATTATCCACAGTATGCATGTGCAAGTATATTCATACATACTAACAGGGCCGGCTCCAGGCCCCAGCACACCAAGCGCGTGCTTGGGGCGGCATGTCGTGGGGGGCGCTCTGCCGGGAGGGCGGCAGGAGGCTCCGGTGGAGCTCCCGCAGGCATACCTGCGGAAGGTCCGCTGGTCCCCCGGCTCCAGTGGAGCATCGACAGGCACGCCTGCGGGAGGTCCACCGGAGCTGCGGGACCACTGGAGCCCCCGCAGGGAAGGCTGCGGGGGGTCCACCAGAGCCGCAGGACCGGCGAGCGGCAAAGCGCCCCCCGTGGCATGCCGCCGTGCTTGGGGCGGTGAAATTGCTAGAGCTGGCCTTGCATACTAATATTTCCTATCTTGCACAGTTTCCAAAGCACATTCTATTTCTGATTTATAATTATTAGAAGCTTCAGGGTACAATACAAAATCTTAAGAGGAATCTCACCAAGAGAATATTTACTCAAACTATGTTTTTTAAAGTATATTATAAATGTGAAATACAACAGAAGGCTTTGATGTAGAACATTACAATAATCTACATTCTAGAAAAGTACTATACTCCACTTCTTGTCAGAAAATCTGCACAAAGCAAGGGGAACTTGCAGTGAAAGTTTTCCACTGGCTTTCTCCAAAACTCACAGAGAATAGCATACTCCATCTTTTTGGTTATTATGAGTTGAATATGTTGAGTGCATGATTTTCTATTATTTGTTGTGGTTTGCATGATTTTAACCAGGTTAAAATACATTTATTGCAAGATAAATTGCTTATGTTAGGCACAACTATCGTAGACTGTAAATTCAAAACCAGAGAACACATTTCGTGCAATCCCTATGAATGGATTTCATTATTTTCTAAAACTTCCACAGCTGTAATATTCACAAAGCTTTTTTGTGGTGGAAACAAAAAATCATTTTTTCAACTCAGAAGTGTACTCAGACACAGCTGTGTGAGCATACCCAAATCTGACTAGTGGAAGAAATTCTCAGTTTGGTCATTCACTATATTGATAGTCTGCTCTGAAATATCTACATTCACAAAACATAGAGCTGATTGAATAGTGGAAAATGTCAACCATTTTACTGCCATCGTGAGTGCTCAAGTTGCCAATCTGTTCTCCTTCAAATTCCTCCTTAAGACTGCCCTCTGTTGTGATGCTTAAGAAACCCTACAACTGGCTGGTTGATGAGTAGGTTGAGTATACATAATATCAGCTATTGCTGACTTATTTGTAAACGGGGATAAGGAGAGAGAAATCTTCCATACAATTCAGAACCCCAAAGCTGTGCAGACATGTAAACCATATAACTTTGCGTGAAACTTTATGACTATTATGTGTACCTCTGTTTATCTGATTATGATATAGTCTTGCCATATGGTGACACAGAGATTAATTCCTGCAGAGGTCAAAAAGATCATGTCCCCAGGAAATGAGTATAATGGCCAACCATCTACCAACACTTACAAGACAGTGACTGCATTGCTTTCTCTGATGGTCTACCTCTACCACTGGTGTGTTCACCAGACAAGCTTGGTAAGGGATGGAAGGCCCCAGCTTGTGGACCAGAACAATGGCAGCTGCCTGGTTTTAAAAAGAGACACTCCCAGAAGCTCAGGGAAGACAAGAGACACAAAGGCAGTGTCTACTGGGAAGCAAACTGAAATGCAATCCCCAGAAGGGAAGGTACCTGAGATAAGGTGGGCCTGCCTAAGTTTTGAGAGAATGTAAAGCTTTAGGTACTACAATATGCATGCAGACTCTTTGTTACTTTAACCTTTTCTCTCTGAATGTGATGTTCCTGTGGATGAATAAATAACACTTTA
Source organism: Gopherus flavomarginatus (assembly GCF_025201925.1). Lineage (NCBI taxonomy): Eukaryota > Metazoa > Chordata > Testudines > Testudinidae > Gopherus > Gopherus flavomarginatus. The sequence goes on from NC_066630.1 coordinate 32,789,887, forward strand.
TTCTGAAGCGGTTTTGAGTCACTTTATTTACCCTACTGGTCAGAGCTCCCAAAAGAAAGTCTCTTGCTGAGGAATCACAGTTCGTAACAAGGAGTGCTATCGCCCAGGGATCTGGTCTGTGAGTGGGAGAATTGTGGGATTCTACTCTAAGAGGAGTGGAGACACAGAGTTTGTCCCTTGAAAGGGTGCACGCATGAGTAGAGCTGGGCAGGAAACTATTTTCCCATCCCAGGAAAATGTTCAGGATTTCAGAATTTTTCCCATTCCACACTGGCACAAAACTGAGACTTTTTAAAGCATTCTGCAAAGAAGAGAGAAAGACCCTACCCCAACAACCAGGTGGTTAAGGCACACTCTTCTGGGGTGTGGGACACCCAGATTCAAAGCCCAGACTGGAACCCAAGTCTCCCACATCCCAAGTGAGTGCCCTAACCACTAGGCCATTGGCTCTGCTGGGGTGGGGGGGTCAGTCGGTCTGTCTCTTCTCCCCAGCCCCGAGCTGAGGCCTTCCTTGATGAACGTCAAGTCAAAACTGGCCCCTTCCCACAAAACCTTTCAGCTTCAAATCCATTTAATCCCACCAACCTCTACTTGTGAGATACTCCTGAGGGACCAATGGGTGGGGTACCCTGTAACTGCAACATTTTGCAATATTGTTACCCTCAGCCTCTCTTCCTCCCTCCCACCGTCTCTCCCTCCCACTTTGTTACCTTCACTTCCAGAGTCAGATTTGAGTTAAACTGTAATCTCTCCTAATGTGTTTGTATGGCACTGAGGATAATGGGACCCTGATGCTGTTTAGTACTTTGAGTGCTACTGCAGTATTATTAATAAATAATACCAGGGATACTTTCAACATGATTTTTTTTAGCTTGGATTCTTGCAGGAAACAAGTACCCCTTGCTGCTAGTTTGGGTGGATGGAATCGCACCCCCCTACTGATTCACTAATACCACTCCGTAACGTGCACTGTTGACATCATGGTAGTAATGCCTGTGAGCAGAAAAACTAAAGCTGGATAGGTCAGCGGGCACCGTATCCTGACTGTTACTTACAGTCATGCAACAAGAAAATATAAGCACAATGGAGTGACTAATAAACTGCACATTCTGAATATTTGCAATGAGGCATTTACAAAGGGATCTAGAGAAAAAGAATTATTTGTTGAATAAATCTGTGAACAATTTCAAAACCAAAAATACATTCAAGAATTCATGATATGTTCAAGGACAATTTCTGAAGAGGAAAAGAGACAAAATTCAACAAATAAATTTCATTTTATGAATCATTCTATCAGCTCTACAAGAAACCCTGATTTGAAGCTTTTGGGGACTGATTTGAAGCCTGAGAAGTATAGTATTTGTTAAAGCAAATAAGCTCCAATAGTCCATAGCTCCATCTAAACATTAATATACTTTTAAGGCAGTTGTCTTCTGCGAGACTAAATAAAAACAATCAAAATTAAACAAAATTATTTTAAGTCTTCTTGATAATAAATTATATATATTCCAAACAACCTCACTAGGAATACAACTTCACAATGCAAATGTTTAAATAAGTTCATTCTTGCACAGTTAGTTTTCATATTCTATCACTTTAGACTACGTGTGCCTATAATTCTTACTTCGTGGTGGTTTCAAATCTTTATTACAAACTTACATTGGTACTGAGGTACTAATATAATAGTTTGCTTCATGATGCAGTCATCTATAACACAGGTCCCTCTATAACTAGTATGTGAACAATCTTTAAAGAGCCATGCAACTTTTCTTACCTTTTCTAAAGGAGACCTAACTTTGCTCCTAATTTAGCTTGAGAGGAAGGGTTTATGGCTTCCATAATGACTTCTCAGATGAAGTGAAGGCCCTCAAAGGGAATAACTAAATATTATACAACATGAGCACTAAACTATTGGGCTTTATGATGGAACCTGAAGAAAAAATTATGAGACTAAATAGGAGAGGACAGGAAATTCTCATCTACCAGTGGAACAAGAGAACAAAGTTATCTGGAACAGTATCATTAAAGTTATTTAAAAATTTTTTTCCCTTCTCCAACCTAAAATTAGATTAGATTAAGGTCTCCTGTCCTAGAGAAACCTTATCTATTTATAAACTATGTTTACAGTGGACTGTACAATACACTCCCCATATATAGCACTTTGCTTGTCAAACACCAACCATATAATATTATCTAAATATTATTAATTGTCCTTAAGTCAGCAAATAAAAATGTAGATGTTTAAAAGGTTTAGAAATGCAGATAGAAGCTGTACCCCTACTATACATGGGCATATACTTGCTGATCTTAAACACAAAAAAGGTGCTTACAAGAAGTGGAAGGTTGGACAAATGACCAGGGAGGAGTATAAAAATATTGCTCGGGCATACAGGAGTGAAATCAGGAAGGCCAAATCACACTTGGAGTTGCAGCTAGCAAGAGTAACAAGAAGGGTTTCTTCCAGTATATTAGCAACAAGAAGAAAGTCAAGGAAAGTGTGGGCCCCTTACTGAAAGAGGGAGGCAATCTAGTGACAGAGGATGTTGAAAAAGCTAGTGTACTCAATGATTTTTTTGCCTCTGTCTTCATGAACAAGGTCAGCTCCCAGACTGCTGCACTGGGCAGCACAGCATGGGGGGGTAGGGGAGGTGACCAGCCCTCTGTGGAGAAAGAAGTGGTTCAGAACTATTTAGAAAAGCTGGACGAGCACAAGTCCATAGGGCTGGATGCCCTGCATCTGAGGGGACTAAAGGAGTCGGCGGATGTGATTGCACAGCCATTGGCCATTATCTTTGAAAACTCATTGTGATCGGGGGATGTCCCGGATGACTGGAAAAAGGCTACTGTAGTGCCCATCTTTAAAAAAGGGAAGGAGGAGGATCTGGAGAACTACCAGCCAGTCATCCTCACCTCAGTCCCTGGAAAAATCAGGGAGATGGTCCTCAATGAATCAATTATGAAGCACTTTGAGGAGAGGCAAGTGATCAGGAACAGTCAGCATGGATTCACCAAGGGCAAGTCAGGCCTGAGTAACCTAACTACCTTCTGTAACGAGATAAATGGCTCTGTGGATGAGGGGAAAGCAATGGACATGTTATTCCTTGACTTTAGCAAAGCTTTTGATACCGTCTCCCGCAATATTCTTGCCTGCAAATTAAAGAAGTATTGGCTGGATAAATGGACTATAAGGTGGACAGAAAGCTGTCTAGATCATTGGGCTCTACAGATAGTGATCAATGGCTCCATGTCTAGCTGGCAGCCGGTATCAAGTGGAGTGCCCCAAGGGTCGGTCCTGTGGCCAGTTTTGTTCAATATCTTCATTAATGATCTGGAAGATGGTGTGGAGTACACCCTCAGCAAGTTTGCAGATGACACTAAACTGGGAGGAGTGGTAGATATGCTGGAGGTAGGGATAGGATACAGAGGGACCTAGACAAATTAGAGGATTGGGCCAAAAGAAACCTGATGAGGTTCAGCAAGGACAAGTGCAGAGTCCTGCACTTAGGATGGAAGAATCCCATGTACTGCTACAGACTAGGGACCGAATGGCTAGGCAACAGTTCTGCAGAAAAGGACCTAGGGGTTACAGTGGACGAGAAGCTGGATACGAGTCAACAGTGTGCCCTTGTTGCCAAGAAGGCTAATGGCATTTTGGGCTGTATAAGTAGGGGCATTGCCAGCAGATCGAGGGACGTGATCCTTCCTCTCTATTCGACATGGGTGAGGCCTCATCTGGAGTACTGTGTCCAGTTTTGGGCCCCACACTACAAGAAGGATGTGGAAAAATTGGAAAGAGTCCAGTGAAGGGCAACAAAAATAATTAGGGGTCTGGAGTACATGACTTATGAGGAGAGGCTGAGGGAATTGGGATTGTTTAGTCTGCAGAAGAGAAGAACGAGGAGATATTTGATAGTTGCTTTCAACTTCCTGAAAGGAGGTTCCAAAGAGGATGGATCTAGACTGTTCTCAGGGGTGGCAGATGACAGAACAAGGAGTAATGGTCTCAAGTTGCAGTGGGAGAGGTTTAGGTTGGATATTAGGAAAAACTTTTTCACTAGGAGAGTGGTGAAGCACTGGAATGGGTTACCTAGGCAGGTGGTAGAATCTCCTTCCTCAGAGGTTTTTAAGGTCAGGCTTGACAAAGCCCTGACTGGGATGATTTAGTTGAGGATTGGTCCTGTTTCGAGCAGGGGGTTGGACTAGATGACTTCTTGAGGTCCCTTCCAACCCTGATATTCTATGATTCTAAGGAATTTCAAAACTCCACTACACAGCAGGCAAATGCACTAGCACAGAAAAAATGCAACCTGTTAAGCAGAATGACCACTCTTCTTTGAATGAACAAAGAATACTAAGGGACAGATTGTACCCTTTATCCAGAGTGGGGTGGGGACATTGACAGGCATTCTGCCTCAGAGATGCATAACCAAATCAGCAGCCCTTTCTGGGGTGGTGTATATATTAATACCTTCCCCACTGCGCAGGTCTTACTCCATGAACTATTGCAAGGGTGGTAAGCAAGAGACTAGCAAAGGGTTAGAATTTCTATTCCTGAGTACAGGGACTGCAATTTTGTCTGATTCTTACATAAACTACATTGAGGTGTAAGTGGGGAAAACATGGCAAATTGTGCCTGAATAACACTTTCCAGCGCATATATGCAACTGCAAGGCAATTATACAAGCTCTGTTCCTTTGGATTCTCAGCCTCTAGGCATACAATCTTCTTTCCATGGCAGGTAGACATAAGTATGCTGTAGAGTCATATGTTGTTTTCTAGGCAATACAATTTTTAAAAGTGCTAATTCCTTTGACATCATCACAGAGGAGGCAGGTTCCCATCAAACATAAAGAGAACATCTTTGCTGGAAAAATTTGATACCTATTTTACCCTGGGAGTAAACTCTGATAAGACAAACATTTTTGACATTTGGCATGCAAAATAAAATTTCATCTCCGTGTATTCTGGCTGACAAAAACCACCCAGTAAAAAGAAAAAAAAAAGCACACTAATTAATTTACTTAACAACCACTAATAATTTTCCCATATTTATGAAAACATAGTCATTGTTACCAGTTACAAACAATTTAAGTCTGACTCATTTTCAGGATTCCACAGCACAAGGCACTCAGTATTTTTTTCATGACACTATCTGGCTTCAATAAAAACAACAGTAAAGAAAGTTTAAAAGTAACCATAATAAGCAAGTCTTAGCGGGGGAGCAGGGGGGGAAGGGTTCAGATAGAAATGAGCAGGATGTTAATATCTAAAAGCAGAAGAGACCTAGCTAACCTCAAAGATTATTTTATAGACCTCAGATGCCTGCAGGTAGCATGTCTGTCTCAGCTACCCTCATTCTTTGGTGTCACTTAAGACCTTTTGAGCTGCTTAGCACTGTGAACTTTTTTTTTTTCAGTCTGAAATAAATGCTACAGTACAGCAGGTACAAGATGATATTGAGGGTTGGTCTACACTTAAAATGTATACCACCATAGCTGTGTTTGTCAGGGGTGTAAAACCATTTATGCTTACAACAGAGCTAAGCAAATAAACCCCCAGCATAGACACAGCTATGCCAACAGAAGAGCATTTAGGTAATGTTGTTCAAGGAAGTAGTGTTGCCAGACTGTCAGAAAAACTCCTGCCAGTGTAGGTTGCACCTACCCTATGGGGCTTTGTCATCACGGGCTCTACAACATAGACACAGTCTGAGTTTTTATGTCACTGAGTTACATAGTGCTGTGTGCAGCTATCATCTTGCTCATTGTGTGACTTTCAGTAACTATGTGATATTTCAGCCTACTCCTCTCGAAATCGATATAATCATATTTACCTGCTTCATAGGACCAGGCTTATGAATGAACTTTTGGGGATCTCAGAGAGTTTTATAAATGAAAGGTAGGATTCCTGCAATGAATCTCAGTAATTATGCAACTATTCATATTCCCCCCTCTTCATGCTGCATGTTTAAATCTGAGTTTGTTGCAGACAGCTGCTTTTCTGTATTCATTTCCATTCCAGCCCATTATAAAGAAGACCCACGCCATCCTTTCTCCTAGAGACTTTACTTTTGTTTTTTCTTGGTTTATTCTTTTAAAGGCAATAATAAGGCCAAAATAAAAGGCATTAAAACTAATGACATTACCTAAATCACAGGACAAAAATGTGAATATATTCTGCAAAATCTGAAGCATTATAAATCATAATGAACTTGGTCAGTTAGTTTTATCCTTGATGTAACTGAACTTAAATCAATGGGCTTAATTCTACTCTCAGATCCACTGGTGAAAATCCTGGGTAATTCCAATGATTTCAATTGGGTTAACTCTGGATTACACAGGCAAAGTTGAGAGCAGAATTTGGCCTATTGGATTTATAAATGAGATTAATTTGGTCCATAATTTCTAAGTGGTCACATGTAGTGAGGTTTAATGTGGCTTTGATAATTACATGACCCACACATATACTCTATGAGAAAAACATTCAATTCTATATGTAGCAAAAACTTATAAAGAGGTTCTTAATAATTCCATTCCAAAATTCATTCTATCAAAGCTGTTTATAAGCTATGCATAGCAACTTTAGAGGCAAATCAGTTATTTTTTTCGTAAGGGTTTTTTAACTATCAAAAACTTTTAGTTTCAATATCTGTGGAAAGTCTATGGGGCTCCATTTAAGAAATTCCATGTGTGAATGGTTCAAGCAATACTTCATAACAGCACCCCAAATTTTGCACACTGAAAAGCTGCAAAAAATATTTAGGGTTTGCAATTCATTATAACTATAAATGCTCGGCAAAGGATGAGTGTAAATCACCCCAGGGCAGCTTTAACAAGTTCTATGGCACAACATTGCTTCCTCTCCTATCCATGACACTGAACTATTTGATCAGTTAGTATTTATGCTTGGGTTCCTGGTGGGCCAGAGGACTGCATGGAATTTGATTTATTGAAAAGACTGCAGTAAATATTATGTTTGCACACATTTGGACATATCCCTTAAGTTATAAATGAGGTTCAAGATATGTGTGTATACAAATAAATCGTTCTTATATTGAAAGTTGCCATAGAGACACTACTCACTATTGACCAGAATGGCAGTTCCTAGAGAAGTAAACAGGGCTGAGAAGACAAGAAGATAATAGAGCTTGAGATGTAAAAACTAAGTCCCATTAATCTCTCTCTTCAATAAGCTTTGTTAGTTACACTGGGAATGAATTTGGCTCTGCCTGTTCTTAGGGGCTATTGTAACCCCAGTAACTTCAGTGGAGTTATATCAGGGCTGAATTTGCTTTTTAGAGTATTACCAATGCTCTCCATTCCTGATAAAGCTTATCTGCAGTGCTGAGCTGAACAGCAGGCCTGGGTCAATAACAAGCTATCTTCTAACTTGTACTGTAGTAGTAACTTCCATGGCCCAAATATGACTCCCCATTACAACATGCCCAGTGAGACTTATTATCAGAGCTGTTGAAAAATACTATTGTCAGAACTCAATGAATATAATACTGAACTGATTTTAAAAGCCCCTTGAGTTCACCAGATAAATTTTAAAATATATGTTATTTCACCAGTCCCAGCCCCATCCAACTTTCAAACCCTTGTTTTGTCTCTTCTCAGCCAACTCTGCAGATTACCAAAGTATCTGTGTACACACCACAGTGTTCTCCTATCTTATCAGCCCGTTCCTCCTGTTGGATTAATTCAGAGAGCTTTGACCTGCCCAGGATTTGTGACATGACCACACACCACTAGGGACATGAGACATCTCTGTGAAAGTAAGATTGGCCCATGATCATCTTAGCTAAAGAAAAACCTTCCTTCCACAATGCAAGCCTGATACAAGAACACACAATACCATGAATTCCTTTTTACCAAGCTGTTCTAAGAGCAGTAAAGGACCTGACTCAGAGCAGTTAAGAGCCCCTAGCCTAGGAAAGGGAAACAAAATGCTCCACCATCTAAGCTGTCATAGTAGGCGTGTAAGCATCAGAGAGGACAGACTGAGTAACTCTTGGAGCCACAAGTCTGAAAGCTGGTCAGGTGGTTTCATTCTTTCATAGTATATACATTGAGTACCAGATCTTCAGCTGGTATAAGCTGATATAATTCTGTCTGGCCAGAGTTCCATTCAGTTTACAGAGGGTGGGATTTGGACAGGACCTTAAAAGGTGAGATTCTGTCTGTCTGCTCCCTGTGAAGATAACATCTCATAGGACTTTTCTTCTGAGCAAGGGCTTGTCCTCCCAGGTTTCTTAGTCAAACTTCACTTCTGTATGCTTGTTGCACTCTTCTCAGTTGCCACAGAAGTAGCTGGTTTTCAGTTGTGCTGTATGTATAGAGTCTGGAAAGTACTTTGAGGAGGGGAATGCTAAACATTTGATTTTAGTACATATTCATCATTGGACTGGTCGAGATCTTTGCTGCATGCTCACACCGGTGAGTAAATGGGGCACGCAATGCCATGTTCCTTTCCTTTTCTTGCTACCCATATTATGTTGGTGCACAAGTAGCCCCCTTCATGCAGGTAGGCAAGCAGTAGATAAACAAGATCCAAGAGTGGGCAGAGCCGCCGTCACCACCTCACTTTCTTTAAAAACCTTAGCTAGAGCCAAAGCTCTGCCCTCCTCAATGCATGAGCCAGTGCAGAGGGGAAAATAGGCTGGGACCAAGAAAAGAGCTGGGAGCAAGAGAGAATCTGAGTCCTAGTGAGGTTTCTGCTCTGATTCTGGGGCAACACTGCCTGTTACTCAGGAAAATGTATAAGAATACTGTCTAGCCCTACAGTGGTGGTGGGTTTTTTGTTTTGTTTTTATGATAATCTGACAACATTCAGTGAGTCTTACTTGGTGCAGCTGAGATAGGGAGTTTTTACCAAATGAGAAAACAGACCAGTCAAGAAGAAACTTTTTAAGATCCCAAAAACCTTACCTCTTGAAATATCTCCTGAAGATTTCTCTGTTGACTTGAAGCTGTTCTTAAGCTAACAAGCTTAGTGAGCATGAAAAAAAACCCCCAGCTAACCACTATACAAACTTTCTTGTTCTGCAGCCTCTATTACATAAATATGCTTTTAGTTTAAAACAAGAAAGAGAGGCAGATTTAAACCTAATGGTGCCCTAATTTAAAAAGTCAAGTCCATAAAACAGTGTCACAAAATGCATAGTGACGTTACAAGGTTTACGACAGCCGGTAAAGTTTCATAATGTCAGATTACTGGAAAAGTGAATGTTCACATTATGTTCGAGAACTTTTATTTCAATCTTTGATCAATGAAGCACGTATTTAAGTTATGTCACCCTGCTTTTAATTTATGGGTGGTTGCAAGGTTATCATCAAAACTATACAAAATGCTGGATATAGAACCCATGTTTTTACGAATTTGAGAATTCAGGTGAAATTTGACAGTTTGGATACAAAACTTGCAAGGGATAAGAGATATGAGACATTGGTTGAAATAGTAGAAATTTCCTGCATAGGTAACTGGAACTAGGGGTGCTCCCACATCTGGCTTGAAGTGGTTTCCATCATATACAGGGTTTATGGCTTGGTTCAATGGCTCTCAGCACCCCTATTAAACAAATTGTTCCAGCATCCCAACCTGTGAGGCAGCCTCAGTGTTTCCCATTATTTAATCTTGCACCCCAAAATGATGAACCCACATGAGCGGAAACTGCTACATTCCACATAGTTTGAATTATTTCAGTAACTAGTGTCTTTACCTTTGCGAAATACTCAAAGTACCTTGCTGGAACATTGGTTAAGTTATGAGTCACACATGATCCTCCTGGGGAAAAATAACCTCACAGAAAAGGGGAAAGGAGAGCAGAGAATTCTGCAAGTTTAAATTCATTACAGTTCTTCCCAATTCCTGACTCACAGGATAGAGGCTGCTGAGGGAGAAAACAATTTAGGCATTCCCATCACCCTCTCCAAAGTGGTAACTTCCAAATGAATTTCCAACAGGCATGTCATTAGTTAGCCAGATCCTATAGAGGGTGTTCTGCAAATCAAGGCTGTATGATGGAGAAGGGAGTGGATGACTGGGCCTGCCAGGAAGATACACATCATTGCCTCTACAGCAGTCACAGCCAGAATGGAACCCCTGGTAGTGCAGCTCCAGTAGAATTATGCCAGCAAGCCAAGGGCAATTACCAGGTACCAGGCTCCCTACAGATTGCTTAGAATCTGCCAGATTTGGAAATAGGTGCCATCGTCCTTACTGCTTGGGGAGGGAGGAAGGCAAACTGTGTCCCCTTTCTTTCTCAACAGGGTGATATGGCAGGAGATCCTAATGGAGATTTTCTCCCCAACTGTCACCTCCTGCTGGTTTTACAGTGGGTGGGAGAAGATCTTGTCTTTAGCATTTATTAATGGCAATCTTTCCTATCAAAATCCCTTTATTGTCTTTCCCTTACATTCTGTACCCACTTCACAAAATACAGCACCTGATCCTGAGCCCATTGAAGTCAATAGTAAAGCTCCCATCAGCGGACACATGTTCAGGGCCACAACCCATGCAAAGATAAGGGATCTCAAACTTTTTCAGTGTGGACTAAACAGAGGACCATTTACAATTGTGCAGATCCATACTCTCCCATTTGCAATTTCATGACATCCTGTCTTACCTACAGCAACAGTTTCTCTTGAAAAGCAACATCAAGCCAAGTATTTACTTTAAGCTGTCTATTAATGCAATTTGGCAGCTGAAAATATGGAATCAAGCAACACATGGCCAGCAATCCATTGCCAAAGTTGGGAACCACTGCTCTAACATATCACAGGCTACTACGTGAAAGAGTTAAAGGTATCAGTTTCTGTATGTGGTGTCTCTTAATGCTCTATAAAATGAGATTTGAGACTTCTGTTGTCCCTGAGATGTGCATATATCGCCCACTAATGTCAGTGGGAATTATACCTGGGTGTAGAGTGTAGACAGACTTTTGAATGTCTCTTTAACCTTGAACTAAAATCATAAATATATACATATATATTTTATAAAACAGATTGAAAATCTGAATGTGGTTACATAAACAGAATAGGATAGCTGGGAATGACATAATTCCAGAATATCATCGGATACACCCTCTCTTTGGGGACTGCAGCCTGCTTTGTCAGTGGAAAAGACTCAGTGATCTAATATGGGCTTTTTTTTCCCCCTAGCTCTATCTTGTATACACAGAACAAGTTCAAAATCATTTTGTTTCTTTCTTTCCTGAGTCATGTTGTGGTTACAACCAGACCTGAGTTAACGCATGAAAGTCCGAGTTCTGTTGAACAAAAGATACAGGGAAAAAAAAAAAAAACCTCTCAACTCCCCCCAAATCAACAAAGTGATCTCCCTGCCTTATTTCACTGCTCCCTAACCCTTATCCTCTACTCTATATCCCTATTTTAGTATTATTTGGGAAATTTTAATTCCAGATTTGAGAATGCCAAGGTGGATTTTTGGGGTGAGCAAGACAGAATACTCACTTTCATTGCAGAAACAATATGTTCTGAAGAGTTATCCACCAGCTCAGAGAAGTTTATATCCTGCTCACCCAGGGCCGGCCTTAGGATTTATGGTGCCCTAGGCGAGATTATTAAACTGGTGCCCCTGTGCCTGATCTGCTCTTAGCAACACAAACATAAGCTTACAGTATTGGAAAACTTGCCACATTCACGTTATTAAAACCAGTTTAACTTAATGAAGCACACTGTAATGCTGATGGACTAGCACTAAAGAAGCAGCACTACAGAAAAAATTCTGATATGACAGAATGATGCAAATAATATATTTTTTTAATTTATCAAAATTTTATTGGAAATTTATATGAAGAGGTATTGAAACAAAGATTTGTTTTTAATTAAAAGCAATCTTTCTGGCTTTTTTGGCTGCAAAATCAGTAATAATGTCATCGTATGACAAAGACAAAGTTGTGTCTTGTTCGATTGCAAGAATAGCAAGACCAGTTAAGCGTTCCTGACTCATTGTAGAGCGGAGATAGTTTTTAATGAACTTTAGTTTTGAGAAACTCCGTTCTCCTGATGCTACTGTTACAGGAATTGTCAGTAGAATACGAGTGGCAATGTACACATTAGGATATATGTCAACAAGTTTGCGGGTATGAATAAACTGTACAATGTCCATCACCGATTTTGCATGTGGCAACATTGATGACAGTGTACTCAATTCTTCATACAGTTCAAGTCCATTTAAATCAAAACTATCACCGTGCTTCAGGAGGCTCTCTAGGTTCTTGCACTTTGTCATTAGTTGCTCTTGTTTTCCTATTTCGTTGAATTTAGTTATGTCATACAAAAATCCAAACTGTCCATGGTGTACTTGCAAGGTATTAAACCTTTCATCAACAGCAGATACTGCTTTATCCATCACAACATTAAAAAATTCAACCTCAAATTTCTTTTCTGGATCGTCTATGGGCATGATCTGCTGTACAGTTTCTTCACAAAGAAGTGTCCCTGGCCTTTTTAACTCATATTAACTATGTATTTACTTTATGAAAGTTGGAGAAAACATTGTGAAAACGTAAAACATTGGCTGCCCAACTTCTGGGCTGGTAAAAGTTATACTGACTCACAGGGAAAAAAAAGGCAGGAGAATCTTAGTACAACATATCAAGTATCAGAGGGTAGCCGTGTTAGTCTGGATCTGTAAAAGCAGCAAAGAATCCTGTGGCACCTTATAGACTAACAGACGTTTTGGAGCATGAGCTTTCGTGAGTGAATACCCACTTCCTCAGATGCATGTAATGGAAATATCCAGGGGCAGGTATATATATGTGTGCTAGCAAGTGTGTGTTAGTACAACATATGGCCACTCTATACCAGAGGTCAGCAACCTCTCAGAAGTGGTGTGCCAAGTTCACTGTAATTTAAGGTTTCTCGTGCCAGTAATACATTTTAATGTTTGTAGAAGGTTTCTCTCTATGTCTATATTATATAAATAAACTATTGTTATTATCTGAGGTCTTGGCCACCGGTCCTGCTCAGGCCACTGCCAGCTGAGTAAATGAAACCCCAAACCGGCAGCGGGCTGGTGGCTGGAACCCTAGACAAGGATCCCAGGCCCTGCTCAGCCCGCTGCTGGTCTGGGGTTCTGACCACCAACTCCTGCCAGCCAGGATCCCGGCCACCAACCCCCCCTCAGCCTGCTACCAGCCTGGGATTCTGCTCACCCAGGCTGGCAGGAGGCAGAGTGGGGCTGGCGGCTGAGCTTCTGACTGGCAAGGGGCCAGCAGCCGGAACCCCGGAGTAGCAGTAGGCTGAGTGCTGCTGGCACCCCAGACTGGCAGCAGACTGAGCCACTCAACCCCCCACCGGCCCTGCTCAGCCCGCCACCAGCCCACTCAGCCCACTCAGCCCAGGCTGACAGCAGGTTGAGTGGTTCAGCTGGCCTGCTCAGCCCACTGCCAGCCTGGGGTTCCTTGGGGGTCCCCAGGCCAGCAGCAGGTGCTGAGTGGGGCCGATGGCTGGTATCCCAGCTGGCAATAGGGCAGCAGCCGGAACCCCAGAGCAGTGAAGGGCTGAGCCGCTCAGCCTGCTGCTGCATACCATCAAAAATCAGCTCACCTGCCACCTTTGACACGTGTGCCATAAGTTGCCGACCCCTGCTTTATACACTAGTAAGGAAATGAGCATATTACAGTTGTTGGAGGGCTCTTATCAGGAGTAACAGGCTATAGGAAAGTCAGTCAACATTTTTTGTTTCTCTGATGAAAACTGGCCCACTCCCTGCCTCAAACCAAATCTGTCACTAATAATTGTCAACACTTTAATTTTCTGTTTTTGGCTAAGATATTGATTTTTTTTAAAAAAAAATATTGAAATTGGATTCAGGATTGTTAGCAAGAATTTTTGGCAAACAAAGTTGTTAAATGACAATCTAAATGGCAACACAGTACTGCTTTCATGCTTGGCTCAACAGCTGCAGTAGAGGAGGAGATAGGTGGAAAACTGCAGGACCCCAAAATCCACATCTTGGTGTGCAGAGTGGCAACAGCAGCAGCAAACCCTCAGGTCCAATCACACGCCAATGGGCACTACCACCAGCCTTATGGACCATGGTGAAGTTAGCACAGCATCTGATCTCAGGGACGGGGCACCCATGGAGCCACAGCAGCTCATCCTGCCCTGTGCAGCTCCCCCTGGATGAGATGGATCGCTGGCAGCTGCCAGCCCAGGGGAGAGGCACTCCCCAGCTAGGGTGGCCAGATCCAAATGTCCTGATTTTATAGGGCCAGTCCCGATATTTCGGGCTATGTCTTATATAGGCACCAATTACCCCCACCTAGATTGACCAGACAGAAAGTGGAAAAAATCAGGACAGGGATGGGGGGGGTTAAAAGGAGCCTATATAAGAAAAAGACCCCAAAATTGGGACTGTCCCTATAAAATAGGGATATCTGATCACTGTACCCCAATCCCCTATCCTGATTTTTCACACATCTGGCTAACCCCAGCCAAGCCCTGTGTGACATTCCAATCCTGGCTGCCTGCCGAGGAAGTGAGTTACTTTCACTTTCATTCCTCAGCAGGCAGCCAGCCAGCCCTCCCACGACCTATCCCCCAGCACCTCACCCAACCCAGCCCTGACAGAGGGGAGGAAGGAGAGAGAGAGGGGTGCTCCTGGGGAGGAGGGAGAAAGGAGGGGGTGCTCCGTGGGGCGGGGGGGAGAAGAATGGATGTTATGGGGGACAACAAAGGATACTGGTTCCAGAGCCACAGAGCCTGCCTCACCTCACCACAGCCGGGGGGAAAGAGTCACACTCACAGGTGAGCTCCTTCCCCAACCCCTACCCCTGCCCCTTCCCAGAGACCCCAGCAGCCAATCCCATTCCTCAGACTGCGCTGCATTCGGCTCTCTCTAGGACCCAGCAGCCCTGCTTCTACACTGTCTGGGCTGCCTGCAGAGTGGTGCCCCCAGGCAGAGTGAGGCCCTATGCGGCAGCCTATTCTGCCTATGCCTAAGGACGGCCCTGTGCTCACCTTATGCAAGTAGTAATATATCTGACTAATAGAGCTGGTCGGAAAATTTTTGACGAAACAGTTTTCCATGAAAAAATTCAGTTTTATCAAAATTGAAATATTTCACAGGTGCATGTTAATTTCAATAACATTTTCAATTTATATTGACTCACTCATTTTGTTGAAGTCAAAACATTTTGATACAGCCACATTTCATTTCGACTTTATTACATCAATTCATTGTCTTTCGACTTTAAGATTATATGAAAATAAAGTTGAAATGACATGTTTTTACCCTACTAAAATGAAACAGTTCATTATTATCCAAACAAAATGAACTGAAATTTTTTGGAATTTGTGGTTCTCAGGAAATTTCAAAATTTCAGCTTTTTGTTATGATTTGGAAGATTTATTTTTCAAAATGTCAGAATTTCCTGCAGAATGGAATTCCGGTTTCCAAACTGCTCCGTCAACTCAGTTCGGCTAGCAGGATTTGGCTCATAGTGAGTTAACCATTACCTGTTATGCTGTCTCACTCTGAATAATTACATTTTTACTGATTTTTTTTAATGAAGTGACTAAGTTAAGATGAATTTCACTTTCATTGCAGCAGTTAAATTAACATCTCTGATCACTCCTGTCTTCTCATTTTGGTGCACAGAGTAGGTGCAGCATAGGCAGAGGTAGTGAAAGCTACTACCCTACCAATGAAGTGGGAGATAACTACCTCTAAGTGGAAGAGGGTATTTCAATCTTTATGCCTACTGAAATCCTTGGCATCTCTTTGGAGATCTGCCATCTAACCTTGAGAGGCTGCTATGGTACTTGTTACACGCTATTTTCAAACCTTAGTTAAAGAAATCTACACCGCTAGATTTGTTTTCTCCACATATTTGCTAATAATGTGATAGTCCAATGCACTTTCAATAAATGACACGTTCTCCTCTAGATTGTTTCAAGTTCTCAATCAGTGTTGCAAGATGTTTGCATCCCCTTAAGATCTGAAAATGCATGCCACTCTCATACCAAAATCTGACTAATATTCAGCCTCCAATCCAGAGGAAAACCTCATCCCCTCACTCTTTAAAACACTTCCAGTTTTGAAGAAGTCCATTGTTACAGCTTGGACCAGGGCCATTCTACATGGTCACCAGTATGTTGCAAAAACACAGGTACAACTTGTTTCCAAGTCAACTAGGTCTGGTTAGAATCGAGTTTGTAGCTCTGGGACTCTAGGGCACAACCCCAGAATCAAACTCCTTCTCTAACACCGTTCTTGGGGATGTGGGACTCCATAGTCCAGCTGCCCAAAACCTCCCAGGTTACTTAATCCTGCTCCCCTGAAGTTCCACCTAGACTGTGGACTTTCTGGGCTTTAGTTTAACCCTTTCAGGGGCAATAGCAGGAAAACAAGGAACACAGGCTTAGCAAAGGAATTCCTTCACTGCCGTGCCTTTATCTTAAAGTACCCCAGAATTACAGATCTCTGAAAACAACAAGTATCAGAGGGGTAGCCGTGTTAGTCTGGATCTGTAAAAGCAGCAAAGAATCCTGTTTTTTTGCTGCAGGATGGCCACCTTAAGGTCTGCTATAGTGTGGCCAGGGAGGAATGGCAATATACAAAAACCTGTAGGAGAGCACTTCAACCTCCCTGGCCACACTATAGCAGACCTTAAGGTGGCCATCCTGCAGCAAAAAAACTTCAGGACCAGACTTCAAAGAGAAACTGCTGAGCTTCAGTTCATCTGCAAATTTGACACCATCAGCTCAGGATTGAACAAAGACTGTGAATGGCTTGCCAACTACAGAACCAGTTTCTCCTCTCTTGGTTTTCACACCTCAACTGCTAGAACAGGGCCTCATCCTCCCTGATTGAATTGACCTCGTTATCTCTAGCTTGCTTGCTAGCATATATATACCAGCCTCTGGAAATTTCCACTACATGCATCTAAGGAAGTGGGTATTCACCCACGAAAGCTCATGTTCCAAAACGTCTGTTAGTCTATAAGGTGCCACATGATTCTTTTTTGAAAACAACAAGAGACCTGAGATGCATCCTCCCCTACTCTGCATCCTCTGAGAGTCCATAGGTCATCAAAGTTCCAAGCTAGGCAGAGTCCCACTACCCTTTCTGTCCTGCTATCTTTACATACGGTAATAGTTGCCACCCCAACCCACTCACCCACACAGAATCACCCCCTCTTAACTGGTATCTCTGTAATGCGTTCCACTGGGACATTCCCACCTCTTCCCAGCCTCATGCCTGTGAGACCCTGTGTAGAAAAATCATTGGTTCATGGGAGTGGATCAGTAGCTGAGAGTCATTCAAAGTCATAGCCCCAGATGGCTATCAGTGAGGTGTCAAGCACCTTTCCTGGGTAGGGCTGTTATCTGTACTGTAGTACAATAGATATGCTTGAGCTTGCCCAAGCTTGCCCACTTTGCCACACCCATTTCCTACACCCACTAATGCTTTGACTTAAAACACTTTCCCACCCAATACAGAGGTCAAGAGAACTACTCCTGTGCCTAAGAGATCCTCAAGTGTTTAAGTACCTTGCTGAATCAGACTCCCACAGCACAGGATTTAAATTCAGTTTTTATATTCCTCTCATGCTGGAAAATAAATGTATTTAAAGCAATTACCAGGCCTTTGGTAACACAGATGCATAAACATCTTTTAACAATGTAATGACTTAGCAAATGTACTTAATTTTTTTTTCTTATTTTTTCTCCCTGAGGGCATTGTGGGAAATTGCTTTTATTCTCTAATGGGAATTTTAAGCCTATTTCTTCAACTCCAGAAGTAAATATCTAAGCAGTAAAGCCTAAATTCACTGGTCCTTTGCTTCCTGGACTGGCACAAAGAGTAGGCTAAGAAATTACTTATTATAGAGCCACCTTGGGAATTATCAAGAAAAAATTGTAATACCCGCCATCAAGGGCTAAAGTAGGGACTGAACCTGGGCCTTCAACACCAAAAGCAGAGATTTCTACTACTTCAGCAAATAGAGTAACTCCATTAGCCGCTAACTTTAGTAGACTCTTATCATGTATGTGGATTAGGCAGTAGAAGAGAGACAACACATCCAGCCAGTATGCTACACGTACCACCTGCCAGAGGGTGCTACCCCTGAGTATTTGAAGTCCACTAGAGTCAAGCATGAAATCCTTGAAATGAAGTCAATGGAAGTTTTGCCATTGATGTAAACGGAGCAAGGCTTTTACCCTAAACCCTTGTACAAGTCACCACTTGTAAATTATCATGCAGATAAGAGCCAAGAAACTTCCATATTGAAAGCACATGGATAAATCACTTGCCAAGCTCACACAAGCTTAGTCCTATGCTTCAACCACTGTACTTGATGCTCCTTACATTAAGGCCATTTGTGTTTCCAGAGAGAAATCTTCCAGTTGGACTTCTTGTCTGTCTAGGTTTTGTTACAGTCGCCCATCACTATGTAGAGCCTGCTCCACCACTTGTGAGTGTAGAAATTAGATTTGTGTGGCATGGTTTTGTGAGCAGCAGGTGCTACATATGCTGCTACTACCCTACTGATGAAAAGTCCTCCATTAGTTATCTTTATTGCTGTGTTAGTTAAACTGGCACTTTGACTTGATGGCCCAAAGTGCGTGGCCAGCTGCAGCCCGCTACAGAGGAGTCACACATCCCAGAACAAAATCTTTCCTTTGATTTTATTGGGCTTTGGATCAGACCACAGTGCTTGATGGTACTGTCCAGTGTCATTTTTGGCTCTTGAAACAAAGTTCAGTCCAAAAAAGTGACTGTACAGAGTAGACAGAGAACAAATATATGAAATAAAATAAAAAAGTAAAAAGTGATCAAGCAAACATGAAAAACAGAATTCGAGCTATGATCATCAACCAACTCAATTTGTTAGGGGTGCCTAGATTTTGCCTATAACCCAGATAGCTTATCTAAAATGAATTTACCATTTATTTCACATTATTAAGGGTAAAGTTCATCACTGTGCAGAGGATCAACACAAAAGGCCCAGCTTGACAAAGCCCTGGCTGGGGTGATTTAGTTGGGGTTGGTCCTGCTTTGAGCAGGGGGTTAGACTAGATGACGACCTGAGGTCTCCAACTCTAATCTTCCATGATTCTATGACAAGGCCAATGTACCATGTAAGTCCTATTGTTGAGGGCTTAAATGATAGTTAAGTGATTCATATGCCTAATGCTATACCTTTGCCCAGATGAAATCTGACATAAATCATTTGGTGGGACAGAAAACATGTATGTAAAGCAATTGATTTGGCCCTGTACCATTGTCACTCTAAACAAAATCCTAGTTTCTAGTAATTAATTTTAATATAGGCAGTTATTTATTAGAAAAACATAACCCTGAAGTGAAACACCCACATTGAACCATAATAAGAAGTGAATGTCCAAAAGCTATGCTGTACAGCTTTGCTATAAGAGATGAGGAAAGGATTTATGTAATAATACCAATGTTATTTCTTGTCCATAAAAAGAGAAAGCACCATTGGGAAACAGTATTAGCTACAATTACTTTCACTATTTTAAAAAAAACCAACCTGTATTTAGGTTAAACAAATTAATTGTTTCCAAAAGACATTGTATCACAGACTTTCCTGGACTAGGTAAGTTAATTTCTATTTGTGATTTTCAAAATAAGGCATAAGATAATTAATAAAACAAGAATACATTTCTATAACATCTGCTATCCAAATATCTCAGTGTGCTTTATAAATATTTATTCCCCAAAACATCATGGCTGGTTACCCTGTATTACAAATATAAAGCAGACCCCCTGAATTTAAGTAACTTGTACAGGGTCACAAATTAAATTAGTGTTAGCATGGGGAATCAGGACCCTGATTGTTTGTCTCCCTGTCCTGTGTTTTAGCCACTAGAATATCCATCCATCCATCCATGAAATACTACAGTCCAGAATCAGTTATGCAGACTGGATAGCACAGTATCCTTTACTCTAGCTTCTAGCCTAGCGATATAATTTTGAATAAACAGATTGAGGAAAGACAGTTTAGAAAGTGAGGAACTGTAGAACAAAGAAAAACATTTCCTACACCACAGGCATATACCCTGCCTATTTGGTCTGTTGGGAGCAAGATTCTGCCACACTTACTCCCACGGAATAGTATTTTACTCTGCAAAAATTCACTCTGATTTCAGTGGAGTTACACATGGAGTCAAAGCGCTGCTTCTCATCATGAGGGTGGCTGAATTTGGATCTTAGATTTTAAACTTTCACCATTCACAAGTTAGACCCATGGGCTAAATCCTTCCTACAATAGGTGCTCGGATTGTCCTGAAGGGCAAACAGCTGTAGGTTCTGTAAACACAAACTAGTCCATGTATTCCATTATAGGAGTCTGAATCCCTTCTCTGCTCTGACAGGCTGCCATTTGGAACTCTGCCCTTTAATTTGCTTGTTGTGTCTAATTCTAGAAACTAATATGAAAAAGGAGCTGTTTACAAAATCACATTTTATTAAGTGGTTTATTAATGCTGAAAAGCCATGATTGGAAATTGAAATGAACATAAACACTTCACACTGAAAACCCGTCTAGAAGTGTTTCTGGAGACATTAAGTTTAGACTCAGGAATGGCAGTAACAGCCCTGTGGACTATGCATGCCGATATGCACCAGATTTGGGATTCAATTAGGTCTGATTTTTATCTCCAAGCCAAGCGTCCCCAAAGTAATAAACTCAAAATAATAGTTCACAGCTTCATCAGTACAAAGGCAATTTAAAAACTGCCTGGATTAATTATGCTCCAAAACTTGGTTAACTCAAGGTAAGGCTGTACAAGCCTATTCCCTTATAACACAATCATTAAAAAATGAAGGAAATCGTCAGTTAATGCAACCAACTGGAATGCTGTCCAAACTGAGGATTCATAAACATAAGTCTGGGGAACACAAGGGAGCATTATCTGACCACCAACACCAAGAATATAATGCACATGGGTTCCCAGTTTTGAAAAGCAATCCAAACAAGAACACAATAGATAACACGCTTTTAAAAACACGTTAACTTTTTGATCCCCATACAACAAAGGCACGGGGCATTTTCTGGGGAATGATGACTGGTTGCATCTCAGTTCACCACCTCTACCTAGCACAATGTGCAGCAAATGCCTTGTACCATGGTCATAATGCTGTAAATGACAAGTAGAACTGGGCAAAAAAGAATTTGGCAAATAATAAATTTTTGAAAATTTGTTTTGAATCAATTTGTTTTGTTTAATCCAAATTAAGTGTTTATGTTTTTTTTTTGTTGTTGTTGGTTTGGTGAGGAAAAAAAAATCAGTTTCAGTTCAAACCACCAATTTTTCCCCCCTGGATTGAACTGAAAAATCAATTATTCACTCTATTCTAATAATGAGTCCTTGTCTCTCCAGCTTATGTGGTCCATAAATAAAAGATTGTTGCAAACTGGTACCCCGCTGTATAGCCATCAAACTGTTGCTAGTGGACTCAATTGCTGGGTGCTTCTAAATGAACTGGGTCTTGGTAGAGCATAATCACTGCTTCTAGCTCTGGGAGTCAAGGGCATACTTTCAGGCTCAGATCTTTTGTCTGATGTCCTTCCCTGAGATATACGACACTGCCACACATCCACCCACCCACCCTAGATTCTGAACCAGTGTCTGAGATCTCCAAGCCCCCAGTTGCTTACTTCACCTCAACTGTGGGTCTGAACTTCTAGTTCAATCCCTTTGGGGACAATGAGGCAGGAAAGCAAGGAATACAGGCTTAGCAAAGAAATATCTTAACCACACCAGCTTGACTCTTAAAGCACTTGAGAACCACCCATCTTTGAAATAATAAAAGATCTCATATGCGCCTTCCCCTAGTTTGACCTAAGCCATTCTTTTGAGTCTGTGGTTTGGCCGTATTTCAGGCTAGGCAGCGTCCCTCCTGCAAGTCCTTACATAAGAACGTAAGAATGCCCATACTGGGTCAGACCAAAGGTCCATCTAGCCCAGTACCCTGTCTTCGACAATGGCCAATGCCAGCTGCCCCAGGGGGAATGAACAGAACAGGTAATCATCAAGTGATCCATCCCGCATCACCCATTCCCAGCTTCTGGCAAACAGAGGCTAGGGACACCCTCCCTGCTCATCCTGGCTAATAGCCATTGATGTACCTATCTTTCATGAATATATCTAGTTCTTTTTTGAATCCTTTTATAGTCTTGGCCTTCATAACATCCTCTGGCAAAGAGTTCCACAGGTTGACTGTGCGTTGTGTGAAGAAAGACTTCCTTTTGTTTGTTTTAAAACTGCTGCCTATTAATTTTATTTGGTGACCTCTAGTTCTTGTGTTATGAGAAGTAGTAAATAACACTTCCTTATTGACTTTCTCCACTCAAGCCATAATTTTATAGACCTCTATCATATACCCCCTTAGTCATCTCTTTTCCAAGCTGAAAAGTTCCTGAGTTATTAATCTCTCCTCATACAGAAGCTATTCCATACCGCCTAATCATTTTTGTTGCCCTTTTCTTAACCTTTTCCAATTTCAATATATCTTTTTTGAGATGGGGCGACCACATCTGCATGCAGTATTCAAGATGTGAGTGTACCACAGATTTATATAGAGTTAATATGATATTTTATGTCTTATTCGCTATCCCTTTCTTAATGATTCCCAACATTCTGTTCACTTTTGTGACTGCTGCTGCACATTGAGCGGATGTTTCAGAGAACTATCCACAATGACTCCAAGATCTCTTTCTTGAGCGGTAACAGCTAACTTAGACCCCCATCATTTTATATGTATAGTTGGGATTTTGTTTTCCAATGTGCATTACTTTGCATTTGTCAACATTGAATTTCATCTGCCATTTTGTTGCCCAGTCACCCAGTTTTGACAGATCCTTTTGTAGCTCTTCGCAGTCTACCTAGGACTTAACTATCTTGAGTAGTTTTGTATCATCTGCAAATTTTTTCACCTCACTGTTTACCCTTTTTCCAGATCGTTTATGAATATGTTGAATAGGACTGGCCCCAGTACAGACCCCTTAGGGACACCACTATTTACCTCTCTCCATTCTGAAAACTGACCATTTATTCCTACCCTTTGTTTCCTATCTTTTAACCAGTTACCAATCAATGAGAGCACCTTCCCTCTTATCCCATGACAGCTTACTTGGCTTAAGAGCCTTTGGTGAGGGACCTTGTCAAAGGCTTTCTGAAAATGTAAGTACACTATATTCACTGGATCCCCCTTGTCCACATGTTTGTTGACCCCTTCAAAGAATTCTATGCGACAACGTCTGGCTTCCTACACAGAATACAACTTTGCTCTTAGTTAGGACCTCCATCTCTGTGACACATGATCAAACTGAGAAGCTCCAGATCCACAAGTCATGGCTGCACCCCCCTCCCCTATTGCAGGCCCCTGTGTAGAAAAATAATTGGTCCATAGGCCAGTAGCTAAGAGTCAATGACAATAGCCAAAAACTGCAGTCCTGAAGGCCCTCATGGTAATCCTTAAATGAGGTGTCATACACTCTCTCAGCCAGGGTAGTTGTCTGGAATGCAGTACAATAGGCTTCCCTGGGGCAAGGCCAGACATATCACAGCAGTACAGTGCTTATATTTCCCCATGTAGTACAGCTGGGAGCTGGTCTACACCAGGAATGTATATCAGCATAGTTGTCTCTCTCTGGGGTTGGGGGAAAGCCACTTCACTTCACTGCTGGCATAGACAGCGCTAAGTCAACTGAAGAATTCTTCCATCAACCTTGCTACTACCTCCCAAGGAGCTAACAGGTGAACCCCTCCCATGTGCATAGGAAGAGTGCACTGAAGCGCTACATCATCAGAGCTGCAGCATTGCATCCGTGCCGCTGAAGCGGTTTAAGTGTTGACCTACCCATAATGTTCATAGTTTGACACAGACGTACCCCACTCTGTCACAAAAGTGTCTTAATGAAACATCTGGATAAGCCAGGTCACATACCATGAAAACAAAGAGGCACTCTTCAAACAGACTTTTTTTTAAAGCTTTTTTGGTGTACAGTGCAAGCCCATACTTCAAACCAAGCTCGCAGAATTTCAGTCCCTTTCCTCAGAGTTTTCTTTATTTAACAGAATAGTTCAATGTCAACTCAATTCAAAAATCTTTCATAGACTCTATAGTTACCTTCCTGAAACCAGGACCTGGTGCCTGGCCTTTCCTAAAGCCTCTCACGAGTAAAGCTTCTATCACTTCAGGTATTCCCACTAGACCTTCTACATGGCTTGTGCA
The DNA here is from genome assembly GCF_025201925.1 of Gopherus flavomarginatus. Lineage (NCBI taxonomy): Eukaryota > Metazoa > Chordata > Testudines > Testudinidae > Gopherus > Gopherus flavomarginatus. The sequence continues at coordinate 32,814,127 of NC_066630.1, forward strand.
GAAAGCCCATCCTGGATCCTTCCTCAGTGCTGCATCTCCCTCTCTGACAGATCAGGTTCCCTCTTCTCATCTGATTCCCTATGCAGAACAGAACTTGTTTCTTTGTCTTCATACTATGTCATCTGGTTTACACAAATGTTTTATTAAGACACCTTTGTGACAGTGTGGGGAATGTCTGTATCAAATTATGTCTACACTTAAACTGCTACAGTGGCGCAGATGCAGCGCCGTACCAATGGGAGGCCACAGCCTTAAATTGCAACAGGTCATGTGCACACAGGACCAGTGAGTTACAAAAGGTACAGTTTTCAAAAGGTAACATTTTGGAGTCACTATACACAGTGCATTCCCTTACAGCACAGGATCGATCCCCTCTCTGTTGTCAGGAGTTTTAAACTTCTGTGGGATTTGAAAAAGGAAGCAGAGATCTCTGCTATGTCAATGGTTTCTTTCAGGGTATTGGCAGCACTGACGCTGTTAAATGGAAATGTTATGTTTGCAACGGGGCAGTAAAGACTCCTGTCATCTTTTTGTCAGGTTTCTGGTCCAATATAAATCTTAGACACAAACCTCATGGAGTGTGCACTTGTGTAGGCCCCTTTAGCTGACTCAGCTGGCTCACACTGGCTTTTTATTAACAGCGCTGCCCCTAAAGCCACCTGCAGGATAATTAAAACTTTCATTTTATAGGAGTTTCTAGCCCTTCTTCTTGAGAAGACTGAAAAACAATGAGAACCAATATCAACTGACTACGTGGCTGGAGGAACAAGCAGTTCCTTTACTGCAGGGGGTAGCTAAAGATCCTCATCGCCCAGAGTTTTCATGTGAAAAAGTCAGTTCAGCTTGTGGTTTGATGAAGGGAAAGACTCCCATTGGCTCTGAATCAACCTCTAGATTCAAACAGAACAGATAACATCTGTTTGCGCCATGTCAAAAATGATATACACATAAACAAAAGAAGGAGGTGGAAATGAATAAAGAATGTTGGGAAATGGATCAAACTAAAGATTTAGAGTTAGAACATTCCACAGGAAATCAATATTGTTGCTTAAAGAACTTTCAAGTCACATTGTGTTAGCTTTACCTTAGTAGTTAGCTGCCACACTCATTTTTTGGATTAAAAGATCAACAGGCGGTATGTTTTTACTCTTGAGTGACACCGTGGTGCTGACCCACAACAAATGATTGCAAATAGTTATTATAGTTAAAGTGTTTCATTTATGGTGAAAGCCAAGAAGACAAACAACCAAAATCCAAAAAACGGAATGTTTATTAAAGCTCCTAAGTACCCCATTCTAAAGATAGAGCTGCAACTCCAAATGTGAGATGTTTCTTGTAGCATATTTATATTTCAGCAAGCTACAGTACATATCAGTAACAGAGGTGAATATTTTTCCATTCCATCTTTATTGGGTCAGAGGGCAAGTCAAGTAATCTTTGCTTCAGTTCCCTATCTGTAAAATGGGGTTGATACTTCCTTTCTCCTTACCCTGCATCTAGTCAGATATGAATTTTTTTGGGCAGGGACTCTTTTCCTATTTATTTATATAGTGCCTGGCTAAAATAGGGCCTATCGGGACTATCCTTATAGAAATATACAGCAATAACTATATTAGAAGTAAATGCGGAACACTAGCAGAGCTAATAGAGTAAGCCAGAGGAGTATAGATTTCCCAGAATGCACTCAGTTTGTTTGGGTATGTTGTTTCTGCCAATACTTTCCTGACAGAAATATTAATTTAGGACTGATGTCATTTCTGAACACTTTTTCATTTGTTTTAAGTCCTTCAGTTTTGGTTCCAGATCATACTGAACTCTGTGCAGGGAAACCTGTGCATGAAGAGTGGAGTCTCAGTTAAAATAATTTCAGATAAACTCTGCACAACTCCCATAACCAATAATAATACATAGCTCTTAAATTGCACTTTTCTTCAGCAGATATTGAAGCACTTTAACAAAGAAGTTCAGTATCACTCTCCTCCATCTTACAAATGTAGAAACAAACACCGAAGGGATGTCTACACTGCAAAAAAATAAACCCCCAAAAAGTGGCAGAGAGTCTCAGAGCCTGGGTCAACTGACTTGGGTTCACAGGGCTCATGCTATGGGCCTAAAAATAACAGTGTAGACATTCTCACTCAGGCTGGAGCACAAGCTCTGAGACCCTCCTCTCATTCTGGGTTTCAGAGCTCAGGCTCCAGCCCAAGCCAACACGTCTACATTGCTATTTGTAGCCCTATAGCATGAACCCTACAAGCCTGAGTCAGTTGCTGAGCTCTGAGACTGAGGGTACGTCTATACTACCTGCCGGTTCGGCGGGTAGTGTTCGATGCATCGAGGATCAATTTATCACTTCTCGACTAGATGCGACAAATCAATCCCTGAATCGACGCCTGTACTCCACCTCGGCAGGAGGAGTAAGCGGAGTCGATGGGGGAGCCGTGGAGGTCAACTCGCCGCCGTGAGGATGGCCAGGTAAGTCAATCTAATATACTTCAACTTCAGCTACGTGAATAGTGTATCTTAGTTCGAACTCCCGCACTAGTGTAGCTCAGGCCTCAGTGACATGAATTTTTCTTTTAGCGTAGGCATACCTGGAGAGGGGAAGAGCCTTGCCCAAAGTCATCCAGCAGGCTAATGGCAGAGCAAGGAATAGAATCCAGGTCTTTCAAGTTACAGTCCACTAGGCCACACTGCCTCCCAACTAAAGGGTTTTATGAAACAGCACATTTCCAGAGAGCAAATGTTTGTTTGTCCTCTTGCTGTGCTTTTCCTCCTGCCATGAGCTAAATGCAAATGCCCCGAGTAGGAAATAAGTGCCCTAACTTTATGTCACTGACCTTGTTTCAGTTACTGTAACCATCAAATTAAGAGCTCCCTCTAACTCCCCAAGACTGAAGTCCCAAGAAGAGGCCACCACTTTAAAAGAAGAAAAAACTGCCAATAATTTGCTGTAAGAATTTCTAAGTGGAGCATTTAAAGCAAATGAAAGCTCCAGTGGTCACTATTAAAATGTCAAAACTCTGTGGTAAATGTTGACAATTATTGACTTTTTAAATGTTGACCATTGTATGTCTTATATTGGAACATTATAGCAGAAAGTTCTTTGTCATTTAAAAGGCATTGCCCATTACTTTAAAATCTTCTTATTTGGGGTATGGGGTGGGGAGGCATATTCATTAGCTAGCACAAGCAGGTAGCCAGTGCAACTTTCATCCCCCAACACATCTTACACCAAGGTTATTTCTCCTGCCCTTCTATGGCAACTATATGGAAGAAACATAAAGCCCATTTGGTGACTCCAGTGTCCTTACCTACACTTCTCTAAATAAAAGCATTTACCATGCACAAGACAAGTGTGTGCGTGTCATTGTTGAGTGCATAATGGTTTCTGCCTTATGTCACTGCACTCTTGAGCTTTACACAGGCACTCTTTCTAAACGCCACTCCCTTTCCATCCTTGTTGATGTCAGTGGGAGCACAGTTAAACCATTATTGCTCACTTTTGAAAATCCCACCCTGCACCTTTAGTGCATTGCTTTGTAAAACGCAGATTCACCGCTGGGAAGATGTTATAAGCAAGCCAACTTCAGCTTTCAGGACTGGATCTCAAATAAAACTAGATCTGTTTGAGTGGACTGCTGGTCTTGCATGTATCCCACTAAAGACCATGGGTCTCCATGCCAAGAGAAAAGTCCACCCACCTGGAACAATTTGCAGAATTGGGGCCTTTTATACCTCCAAGAAACAAAATAAAAGTTTTGGGAATAAGAAGTCAAATAGAGCCAGCAGGTTTGCCTCTAGAGTAAGTAGCCCTGAAGAGAAACATTTGAGAATTTTCCTTATCTTACATTAGCTGTCTGGATCAGACAATGTCTTTTCCTAGTTCCCCCCATTTCTACACTGTAATTCACCTCTTGGTATATGGTTCTTCCAGGAATGACTAGTGCTCTTAGACTATGCTGAGCAATTAATGTCATAAGTAAGCATTATAGACTGTATATAACAGATCTCTCTCCCTGCACACAGAAACCTAGTGTTCTTATAAGCCCTGCCCAATAATTAATATATTAAAACATTGTCTGAAATACTGTCTGAAATACTGTCTGAAATAATGGCCTTTATCCAAGGATCTCAAAGCAGGGATTAAGCATGACAACACTCCAGCGAAGTACATAGGTAGTGACAAAAATTACATACAACAATACCTTCCAAATGTCTTTGCTTTTTCTGGTTGTGCCTCAGACTATTGATCATATCTTACATTTTGGGAGAAGGGGGAAGGAGTGGCTGGGAGCATTAGGTTTGCATTCACATATTTTTTTTCCTTCATTTTTGCCTTTTGGCTTGTTTGTCTTTGCATAAATCTTGTGAGAGCTGATCAAAATGTATCAATTTTTTTTTATAAAAAAGAGAATGCTCTAGTTATTGATGAAATCCAATACATAAAAATTTGTTACCATTTTTCCATCAACTCTAACCCATATATTTACTTTTGCTGCATACGTTTGCATCAAGGTCAATTGAGTGTGTGTGTCTGATTCAGTGAAGAATATTTCAGTAAACAACTCAGCTTATAAAGAAGAAAGTACATTTTTTAGGAATGTTTTGCAGTTGACATGGTTAATATTACCTTGCTACTTTTATGAGACACATAACAATGCATTTTTAAACAGTAGTCAGAGTAGATTTAAACCAAAAAGTCAAAATAATATTTATATAAAAGTATTTATATACATTTATATAAAGTCAAAATGATATTTAAAGTGTGTGTGTTCTACATCACTCATTTGGATCCAAGTATCCCTCATCATCTCCACATTAACACACTGCTTATTGCAATACAACCCAACCATCAGAAAATTTCAGTTTTAAAACGGAGTTCAAAAGAAGCAGTACACATGATAACTAACAGAGTCCACATTCTCCAATTCCTTTGCTATTTTTAGCCCATTTCCTCTATGTTTTTCTCAAGTGTGTACACAGCTGGACTACAGGAAAGTGTACTCATACACCATGTACCTTGTCCTTCCTTTCCCCCACCTCTAGCCATGTAGTTGTTTCATTCACCTGCTGTGTATTATCAATGGCACAGATTGAGGGCAGGGATTGACTCTTACCACATTTTTGTATACCACCTACCATCAGGAATCCTAGCTATTACTGTAATATAAATAGTTAAGAATGTAAATGCACCCACTGCACTTAGCTTACCTCTAAGAGCAGTACAGAATTTTCACATCCAACACATATAATGACAAGGGGTCCCCCAAATAGGACAATATGTGAACGCTAGATGTTACAAAAGAAAAACAGCAATTTTTTAACCCCTTAGACTAAACAACAGTGTTCAGCCTAGCCTCTCCCATCTCGTCGATAAAATCATTTGGCACTTCGCTTCTGGTCCTAGCTGGAAACTAGAAATTAATAAACTTTCACCTGAACATTTCAGAGCCCCAGAAAATGTTGGGCTCCAGTTTGGAGAACCACGTCAAGGTTCTGGAGTGGCAAGGGATTGTAGGGCAGCGTCTTCCCTCTGAATCAGTTTGTCCAATCTTTTGTGGGAACAAGTTTGTTTTGTTTTAACAATATTTCCAGTGCAAAAGACTTTACAGTGTCTACCTAAGGGACCAACCCCCTCAGCTAAGAGGAGCAATCTGAACTTTGGAAAAAGTTTGGATCCAAACTTTGCAGCTCAAGCCCATTTCTAGTTTTCTTTTTTTCCCATTTTAGGAGTGGTAATGGTCCTCTTTGCTCTCACTCACAAATAACACAGCATAGCTTGAGGAGTAACAATACGACATGGCAGTAATTACACTCATCCATGCCCTCAAAAAAGGGGATATATAGTAATTCCTGTCAACCAGTTTTCCTCCATTCTCAGTTGTGCTTGCTGCTCTTAGTAATCCTCAGAGTGTGCATTCCACAATTCTTTCAGCAGCTTAAAGGCTGGCATTTGCTAAGAATTCTGTTATTGAGAGAGCAAAGCTGTTTGGACTGGCTCAGTTACTGTTGGGCCAATACTTTCATTGTCAGCCCTGTTTTCCAGGGGGTTTACAACATGGTCATAAAAACTGTCCCATGGCTAAACATGGGCATTTAGGATGAAATCTTGATTGCACTGAAATTAATGGCAAAACTCCCACTGACTTCAATGGGGCCCAGTTTCATCCATAGTACTGGATGTTTTTGCACTAATATTTTGCCTGTGTTTAAGTTTTAGTGGCACACTCAGCTGCTAGAGTCTGTTGGTTTTGCAGGCTTGAAAAACTCCTATATCACTTGCTCTTCAGGGTCTTCCCAAAAATAGAAATGCAAACCAAGTCTTGATTTGTAAAAAAACACAATGCACATGTAACCCTTCTGCCCCTCTGAGTTGGCAGCAACAAGAGCCGGGTTCAGTATCCAGGGGTTCCGTTTCAGTAACACAATGCATAACCGGCTCGAGCCCCCACCCAGTGACCTGGGACACTCACATACCACACCCCCCTGGGCGCCTCTAGGAGGCAATACTTCCCCTCTCGCAAGCACGGAGTCTGAGTGTAGCAAAATCTTTTTAATAAAGGAAGGAATCAATGCGGCATCCCATTGGAGAAACACCACGAACAGGGTTATAACACAAACCATAAACAAAAACCCACCTCCAAGTACGTTTGGCACTGTCCTTTTTCCCCTTAGGGTTTTAAGTCCAATCACCCCAAAGTCCAACAACCCAAAAGTCTCTGGTCAATGCCACCCCAGAGTTCGAGAGTTTATCTGTAGAGGTCCCTCCCCCCAGCCTGGGTAGAAAGGGGCACCTTACGTGGTCCGGGGCCAACTGCCCTGCCTCTCTGTGGGTTCTGCTTCTGCCTTCTCCACGAACTGCTCCGCTTTACCAGCTGCTCCACTCTGCTCCTCCAGCCGTCCTCAGAAACTGCTCCGCTCCAGCAGCTGCTCTGCTCCAGCAGCTGCTCTGCAAACTGCTCGGCTCCGCTCGCTCTGTGGGCCGCTCCACCCGTCCCACAGCTACTCCACTCTGCCAGCCGCTCTGCTGCCACCAGCTGTCCCGTGGTCCGCTCCAGCCGTCCCCGCAACTGCTCCACTCCACCAGCTGCTCTGTTCCACAGTATAACTTCAGGCTCCCCCACTAGTTAGCACAGTACTCAGTGCTCTCAGCTCAGTTATTTCAGCTCTTTAGTGATTTCAACTCTTAGTGGGGGAGCCCCAGTACTAGTGCACCATTAGCCGAAAGTGATTTCAGCTCAGTAACCTGTATTTAGATTCTTGAGGGAACAAAAAAAAATCAACTCTGACATTCCACAGTGGAGAGAGGAGGGGGTGGAACTGGTGCTTCTGGCTCCACAAGGAGACTGCACCACCAGGCACAGATACCTGTCCCCAGCCTCTCTCAATTCACTGAGTTTTGGAACCCATGTCCCTTGTCTAGCAAGTATCACCCAACTGAGGGTGAATCATTTGTCACCAAGCAGTCCCACAGCTCGGCAGTCTGGGATAGGGTAGGCGTGCCTATGCAAATACACTCTCTGAAATTCTTTCCACCAGATGTCAGGGTAGAGCTTATCCTGACTCTGCTTACACACAAATCCATGTACATTCATATGTATGATTACGCAACCACATGTAGAAATCAAGGATCTGCATCGAACAATGGCCACATATAAGCAGCTGGCCAATTATACAGTCCCGCATATGCTGTTTACATGCTTTCAGGGTAATCACACACACAGACTTAGACTGATAATGCAGAGTCTTTTATTTATTTATTTATTTTGATTCACATGGCATGTGCCTGATCTTCTGAAAATCAGGTCATGCTTTTCAAATCACTCTGGAAAGTGCTAATGTGGTATCAGGGCTTGGCTACCATGTGTCTCCCTTTGTGTTGCACAATAGCAAAGGACAGCTGCTTTTACCAGCTTCCTGTGGATTTCTCTGGTCCTATGCCACCCTCCCTTCCTAGATCCAGGACAGGGGGTGTATCAAGGGCATGGCTACAGCAATGCTCTATTCTGGTGAAATCCAGCTCCTTGAAATTCTTTCAAGGTTGTTATCACCTGATTCATTAACTGAAACCCTGAGGCAGCTCCAAGTTGCAGTGCTGGCCAGACTGGTCCTTAGCAAGCCCAGAAAGGAAGCATAAAGCCACATTAGTCGCTCCCCACAGTTGCACACAGCAGAACTCAGCCACAGCTGAGCATTAAAGTTCAATATGAAGTCTTTAAACCATGACTTGAGGACTTCAATAGCTCAGACACAGGTTTGATACAGGAGTGGCTGGGTGAGATTCTGTGGCCTGCGTTGTGCAGGAGGTCAGACTAGATGATCATAATGGTCCCTTCTGACCTTAAAGTCTATGATTTTATGAATATTTCTGTCAAAACAAAGGCCTCTCTCAAAACAGGAGGCAGGTGGTCAGAACAACTTGTCTATTTGCCTTCACTACAGAAAGTTAAATGAGTTTGCGCAGTCACCTATCCCCTGCTTGATTGCTGAGGGGGACCTGCAGCTAGAGCAGAGTTACTACAAAAAAGAGATGATGATTTTGGCTCCCATGGTTTCAGCAAATTCAAACCATCAGGTCTGGTTACACAGCTCCACATGCTGAGGTTCACATGGCACTTAACAATTTCCACCTGTTGGCAATCAGGAACTGGTATAAGACATTGCCCAAGTCAATAATGGCAGTAGGGTCTATTCATCTTTTGCCATTTGATGACTAATTGCTAGGAAAGGCCCTAGAACCCAATTGTTCCTGATTAATTAAAAAACAAAAACACCACATGTTCCAGCTGGCATCAGAGCAGAGCCAACACTTTAGTTTATGTATAAGAACATACAGCATGTAACTGCAATTCCAGCCTTTTGGCTTAAATCAAGAGTGAAAAAACTAAAATCTCCTACGTGTCTTCAGACGGGAGGCTGTATCATACATTTGCAGGAGGATTAACTCTGTGATCTAATATGTCATTGTCATCTCTATCTTCTATGACTTGCCTTTAAGACTTCAACTTAGCTAAATCAGCAAAAAGCCTCAAACAGAGACTAGATGTGTTTACGATGATCTCCTCTTTTACAAAACAGTAACATCCTCAACTGTGTTTCCTCTAAGCTGCTGGGTTGGTCAGACGTCCAGGAGAGATTCACGTGATTAGTAGCCATGTTGCTCCATCCTGCAGCTGCTCCCAGGACCCTTCTGCTGGCTGTGCAGAGCAGGAGGGGAAGGGAGTGCTGATGTTAGGGTGTCCCCCTGCCCCTGTGCCCCATCTCTGCAGAGGAGGGGAGAGGCAATAGCCTGGCTCAGGACTCAGAGCTGCTGTGGTCTGAGGTCTCAACAGTGGGTGGGTGAGTGCCTTTCTTAAAGAGACAGTGCACAGTTTCTGAGACTTCTCCAGTAGCTAGCTCACACAATCTGTGTGTCTCTCTCTCTCACACACACACCAGGACCGGCGCTAGGGTTTTGAGCGCCCTAGGCGGACAGCAATTTCCCTCAGCTCCGGTGGAGCTGCCGCAGTGGTGCCTGTGGGAGGTCCACCGGAGCTGCGCAAGCAGCTGACCATCCGCAGGCATGACTGCGGCAGCTCCACGGGAGCTGCCTGCCCACTCCTCCGGACACCCTGGGCTGCCGGCTGTCACGGTGGCGCCCTGACCCAGGGTCAGTGCGCCTCCACGGCAGCCGGCAGCCCAGGGTTTCCCTGGGCCAGGAGACCCCCGCCCCTGGGCTGCCGAGGCAGCGCCCTGACCCAGGGGACCCCCTGGACTGCCGGCTGCCGCAGCGGCGCACTGACCCAGGGGACACCCTGGGCTGCTGGCTGCCTCCGGCAGCTCAGACTCCCTCTCTGTCCCAGCAGCAGCGGCTGCTCAGCCATTTAAAAAAAGATTTGGGGGCACTTTTTGGCGCCCTCAAATCTCGGCGCCCTAGGCAACCGCCTAAATGGTTGCACCGGCCCTGACACACACACACACACACTCTCTCTCCTCCTCCCCTCTGTCCATGTACCCCATCTCCATGGAGTGGGGAGACAGGCTCAGAACAGAGTAGAAGCTTTCAGTGAGTGCCTTAAAGAGACAGCACATGGCATCTCTCAGAAACTTCCCCAAAAGCCAGCACACAGTCTCTGTGTGTCTGTCTGTCTCTCTCTCTCTCTCTCTCACACACACACACATATCTCCCAACACATTATTATTGTTGTTACTTCTTGGTACTTCCTGCAATGCACATATATTCTCATCACTTTTATTCTTTCAAAGTGTGTTATTTTAGTGTTTGGACTGCTCTATGCATTTCATAATTATTATTTATCTTACTCTTAAATTTAATTCTTTGAGTAGTGAGTTCTAAAATGCCTAACCTGTCCTGGCTGGAGTAATTATCCTTATGGTAACTTTTAAAAAAATATCTAGGTTTTTTTGTTTCTACTGGTGGCACACATCCGCACATACCTCAGTGCACATAAAATTTATTCCGCACGTGGATGGAAAAAATTAGGAAACATTGGTCCTCTGTGCAGGTAAAGAAGGATAATTCTGTAAGGATAGCACTGAATTGAGGACTGGATTCATTTCCAAGTTCTACCACACAGCTCCCATTTAAGCACCAAAATACATGGCCAGAACTTCAAAAGAGCTTAAACCCTTTGGGTGCTGATAGCCTTTGAAAATCTGATCCTACATCTGTGTTTCAATTCTACCTCTGTAAAATGGGAATACTACTCTCCCACTCCTCTATCTATCTATTTCTGTTGTAATCTCTTCGGTACAGTGACTGTCCCTTAGTATGCATTTATAGCTTTGCCTATTGGCTGAAAGAGCTATGAAAAACTGCAGAACCCTCCCATACTGACCCTTGCCAAAGGAAGATGACTTGCAAGGGACCATTCAAGATGGAAGCCCACTGTATACACACCCACAGCTATGTCATAGCTACATAAAGTCTCTCTCTACTTTCAAATGGCTCCTTGACTTCTCTGACTGACAACATGATCCCAAGAGCCTCCAGGAAAAAAGCAGACATGCCAATTCTTGCAAATTGATCGCGAGAGTCACAGTTCCTAAGTAAAATTAAGCCTTATTCCTGATCTCACAAGAGAACTCTCACTTTTTTTTTAATTTTATTGGGGGGGGGGGTGCAGCTGCAGCACAAATGTGTTTGCAGTCAAACAGGAGTTATCTCCACCTTAAACAAAGGAATATGGTCTCTCCACTGGGTAGTTACTTCCAAAATACAGTGAAAGACAATGAGAATTCATTTACGTATGAGAGAAGCAAAGCTATTAAGCTCACAAGAGACAGCATGGCTACACCCTAGCCAGGGACAGAAACTTTACCAGAGAGAAGTGGGGGCCTGCCAATCCTCAAATAAGCAATTGACTCAACTGGAAAGAAAAATCCTGACATTTAAGCATTTTAAAAGTGAGGGTTAATTTTACACAGAAAGTCTGGTCAGACTCCCTGAGAAGTGGGAGTCTGACCAGCCCCCTCGGGCTTGGGGAGGGTGAAGAAACCTAAGGAGTAGAGGTGAGGTTGTGGGCTGAAAAGTGGCTGAAATGAGGAGGGCAAAGCTGGTTGGGGGGATATAGTAATGGTGGGTTCTGAGCAGATGGAGTGAGTGCTGGGAGGGTAAACTGAGGGTGGGGGGCAATAGGGTAGAGGGGCAGAACATGAGGACTGTGGGACTGAACTGAGGAAGGGCTGAATTGAGGTGTGGGTTGGGTGGAGAGAGAACTGATGGGGGACATATGTGGGGGTGAGAGCTTCTGTAGCAGAGGCCAAAAATCACCTTGTCCAGTACACACAGAAGAGTGGACAATGTTAATTGTCACATGCACACACCCTGGGGATGGTCGGGGGAGGGAGGTGTTTCAAAAAATCAAGAGATTGATTTAAAAACATATTATAATCTTTTTTTTTAAATGTCATGATTTGGGGGTCAAGCTCATGATTTTTGGGAGTCCAATTCCTGATTTTTTTTCTCTCTTGAAGTTGGCAATACTGAAAAAGTTAACAGAGAAAAGAGTGTAAAGGCAAAAAATATTTGCCAAACTCTTTCAAGTCAGTAACAAGTGTCCCACTGCTTTCATAATCTTTGCTGTATCAAAGGCCATTCATGTTTAATTAATTAAAAGTTAAGCCAAGAAAGAACAAACCAGTACAGAAAAAGAGAAAGGCTAAAGGGGGCGGAAGGAAGGAGAACAGGAATAAAATGAAGGGGTGGGAAGCATAAGCAAAATGGAATAAACGAGAAAAAAAATAAAAAGACTAACATGACTCAGCGGCACAGCTCCCAAATGGACTCAAGACCGGTTTTTGGAGATGGAAGAAATATGAATGAAAAAATCACATTAAACAAATGTTACCCGTGACATTTTTTACTCATCCTTTCACACCTTTTCTTGAAATTTTCCATATCAGCTGTAGTTCATTCTGAAGCCTAAATCCATCAGCAACTTGAAAGATATAAATATTTGAGCCTATTCCGTTTTTCTAAATAAATAAAATATAGCCCTGCTGGGAGGAAGGACCTGCCTCATTTCTTAGGGAATGTTCTTCATTTGAAGCTAGTAGCAGGTCCAAATGCTGTATTTGAAATCATACAATAAGAAAACCAGCTTATAAAAAAGAAAAGGCTTCTGTTTCATAAAGCTGCATTTTTCAGTAAGAGATTTAGAAAGAATTTGAATTACTTCTCAACTGAAGCATCATCGAGATTAGATAATTCATTAACTTGCCAATAGACCACACTGATATCACCCAAAGAGAGAGTGCAGGGAAAGGAGAATGCTAAAGCTGTAACACTGATTGATTCCTACAGAAAGGAATAGCGCCTCCAAGTGAAATGCTGAAAGAATGGCCAGGACAGTTTATAGCAAAGTAGGAGAATATAGAGTCGCACAAAAGCCTGAGAAGTTTCTAATAGAGAGATGTTCCTATAATAAAGAAATTTCCATAGCAGATCAGGTGAGCTTTCCATCCAGTTTAATATACTCCAATGATCTGACCATGAGTGGAATCAAAGAAAAGCCCATAATGGGTAATTATGGATCATCATCTTTCTTACTAATGATCACAATTTAGCAGCTAGCTTGTGCCCAGAAATAAAAGGATTCATATCATGTTTTTCTATGTCTAATCTGATTGAGACCTTCTCATTATCCAGATAAATATCCAGCCTTTATTTAAGCCTACTAAGCTTTTGGTCTGTAGGATATCTTGTGGTATTGAGTTCCATAGGATAATTATGTTCTAAATAAAAGTATTTCCTTTTGCTTAATTCAAGTAATTTCTGGGGTATAAATCTTACTTTCATTACTGTAACTGAAGTCAGAGTGAGGACAACCTTGCACACTCCCCTAACTGTACATGTAAAAAAATAATCCATGTTTAGTGCAAGCACCTCTTTTTCAATATGTTATGATGAATTCCGGTCATGGTCACATTTACAAAATACTTTGCTTCTATGGAGAGCAGGAGGGAGCATGGTTAGCTCAAAACAGTGCCTTGTCTCACCGGCTCCGCAAGGTCCCAGGCTCTTAAAGGAATAGTGGTGTGAGATGGCCCTATACCTTCTCTCTCCTAGATGCTAACTGTTCCCCAGGACCATCTTCCCCTCTCCGAATGAATGCTTCACTTATTTTTCCAGACTTCATCTTCTTTCCCTGGACCCCTTAATGGGGTAATTGGCCTCCCACTTCTCTCTTCTGACCTTAAAACGTGGCAGATGGCATAAAAACATGTCATGATATATTCAAATGAAATGCAAATCATTACAAAAGGCTTCTGTGAAATTCAAGATTAATTTGGCCACTTTGTCAATAACTGCAGAGTATCAGAGACTGCCACACAACACCCAGAACTTGCTGCTTAATGTAGAGAATTGTGATAGTTCTGCCATGTATATATTTCCTGCAATTTCTAGTTCTTTAGTTTGCACTTTTTAAGACACAGCTTCAAAACTTTTTCATTGCCTTGCTTTTACAAAGCTGGGGAACTATGCGCTGGATACTTCTGGAGAGATTGCACAACTCGAGGGTGCCACCAACAGACAAGGAAGGGATAGGATTTGATTATTACAGACACAGGCCTCCCCATGCTACAGAGTGGGTGTGTATGATATACATATTTTCTGTTTTAATAGTAGCAGTGATCTGTTTATCATTGTCCTCACAACAATATCTCCTCACAGCAGAGCCTGGGATTGCACTTGCTATTGAGATGCCTTGTACAGAGTCCAAAAGGAACTAAGTTCTCTTATTCTTCCTTTGGGATGTAGGGTTGGATGAAGAGGGCTTAGGTCATACCACATTCAATATGCACCTTTGGGAGGTCAGGATGACTCCTCCCTTCTAACCCAGTTTTCCTGCCTCTCTGTATATCCCTTGAAACCCTAAAAATGACAGGTAGTCTGGGACTAAATATAAGTGTGTTTGTGTTGGGCATAACTTCTCTACATCGTGGACAGAAATCCTGAAATGATTTCATTAAAACAAATTATTTATTGTAAGGCAACAGCAAGAGTATTTCATTCTCTTATTTGGATATTTCCTGATTATTTTTAACCAGTAACATTTACAGTAGAACCTCAGAGCTACAAACACCGAAGTTACAAACTGACCAGTAAGCCACACATCTCATTTGGAATTGGATGTACAATATCAGGCAGGAGCAGAGCCAAAAAGAAAAAAAAAGGCATATACAGTACAGTATGGCATTAAATGTGAGCTACTAAAAAAAAAGGGAAAGTTTAAAAGAAGGTTTGACAAGGTAAGAAAACTGTTTCTGTTCTTGTTTCATCTAAATTAAGATGGTTAAAAGCAGCATTTTTCTTCTGCCTAGTGGAGTTTCAAAGCTATATTAAGTCAGTGTTCAGTTGTAAACTTCTGAAAGAAAGATCATAACATTTTGTTCAGAGTTACAAACGTTTCAGAGTTATGGACAACCTCCATTCCAGAGGTATTCGCAACTCTGAGGTTCTACTGTAAATGGTAAAAGGATTAGCACTAACAATGAGCTAACACAAACACTAGCTAGCACTTTTACTTTTCAGGGGTTGCTCTATTGAAGGTGGAGCAAGAATCAGACTGCTGGGCAGAATGTTCTCACACTGCCATTAGGTCTCTCTTTTCCTGCAGCACTAGAAGTTTGACCCCCATCCCCATCTTGCTTGCAGGCCTAATTCAGTGCAGCATCTTACCTCCGCCCAGAAAGGCAAGAGAGTTAACTTTCTCCAGACGCTATCAAATCTTTCTGACATTGTGCATCAAGCATCTCCTAGAGCAGTGTTTCTCAAACTGGTGACCAGGGGGTCCAAAAGTCATGTCCAGGGCTGCTGGCTCCACTGATCAAATCCTTCCCCTCCCTCCCAGTTCCTGCTGGACATGGCAGAACAGCTGCTCAGTGGAGTACAGGAGGCACTGGGAGAGAGAGGCAGGAGCAAGGATGGGACATGCTTAGGGGAGGGGGCCGGAAGAGGAATGGCAGGGATGGAAGGGGACTGAATTTTTTTCTTCAAATGTAAACAAACATCAAGAAGCTTGGGGGAGGGGTCTGTGAAACTTTTTAAATCAAAATGGGGGGGTCCTCAAGTTGCAAAAGTTTGAGAACTGCTGTACCTAGAGCAAAGCAGCTGTCACCCTCTCCTGCTTGAAAAGTCCACATGTCTGAGAGAGAGAGGTGATAGGTTTCCGTTTCCAAGCAGTGAAACATCAAGATTTGCTATGAAACTAACTCCTCATAGGGCTAACACACTGCTGCAGGTCCCCTGCCCCAACCTGATGTTCTGATATAAATCAGAGTTTTATTTCACTCAGCTTGTTTCAAACTGTCTCAAATCCATGTATTTTTACTTTAAAAAAATAAACAGAAATAGACAGCAACTAACAGTCTTAACCAGTAACATGCCTGCAAGGTATTTTCAAATTTTGCAGGATTTTCTCTCTCAGACAGCTCCATCAGTACCACTCAGAGTTCAGGAACATTTCCAAAGACTATCAATCTATTGTTACCTTAGCAAATCAGGTGTTCCCGTGACTGTGAATTGGAAGAAAAAAATAGGAAAGACTCAAGATAGTCAACCACATTATAAATTATTATTTATATTTTCCTTTAATTGAAACATTTAAATGATACATTGGGAGCACAGTAAATAATGTGTAATGCAGCATAGAATAGGATTTGGTAACTTTAAACATCCACTACTACTATAAAAAAGGGGAATTTTTGATGGTAAGGTCAGAGACAGCATTCAATTTGCAATAGGTGAACTTCAAAAGGCCTGGAGGAGCAGTTAGTGTAAGCGTTTAAACTTTGACTGCTTATCTGAGCTGGGACTTCAAATCTCAGAGAGCAGATGCTTTAATGAGATTTCTGATACTGTACTTCCAGGTGACTGGAAACTGAAACTCTCTTGCAGTGTGTTAGGCCTTTGGGCTTCCAGGCAAAGGCAGAACCCGGAAAAGGAGATGAAAATTGACATGAAAAAATAATGGAAAAGGGAAAGTTGCAAGAAGTGTTTCAAACTTCATTAAAGTTTGGGTTGAGTTTGGAGGGAATGTGGAGATAAATAATACCAAAGCCAACTGCCTCAATGAGGCCTGGCAAATCATTATAAAGTTTCTCATAAAAAAAAACTTTTCCTTTTCACCCTCTACAGGATGGGACCTGTTTTTTTCATGTCTGCAACACACTTGGTCCATTATATGAGAAAGAAATAATGCATGTGTTCCTCTGGGAACTTAACAGCGACTACGGATTTCAGCCACCAATTTTTTGTTCATGACTCTGCACTCTAAAGCTCCCCCTTCATCCAGGTTGGCATCACTGCCTGCCTTCCAGTCTTTCCTCCTAGATGTCTTGGCACTTCCTCACACCACATGTGGCAAAGGCTAAACTTCTCATCTGTTCTCCAAACCTCTCTTACCTTCTCTCTCCTCTGCTATCCTCACAAGCTCACCACCTAAGGGTCATCTGTGTCTCCACATCAACATACTCCACACGGAGATAATCTTAGTTGAACACCATTATCATTCAAATCTACTTTTTTTTTTAATCTCTCTCTTTTAGGGCTGGTCAAAAACTTGGTCAAAACTTTGATGGAATATGGGGTTTTCAATTAAATGAACATTATGGACAATGAAGAGGGTCTGGTTAACTCAATTTTTAGTTTATAACAAAAATCATGTTTCAATTAAGTCACTTTTTTCCACTGTTGTAGTTTCCTAGTTAAACTTCAGTTTGCTTTGCTACATTCTGCCTAACTACAAGTCTACTTAGAGTTACAATTGGATATATCTTTTTTTTTCCCCCTTGTGTCCAGTTGTAGTGCAGCCTAGCTGTTCCCTGTTCAACTACTGCCACATTTCACCCCAAAGGCAGTTACCCTTTGGTGGTGGGTAAAATTATTGTAAAGCTTCAATGGAAGCTGGGACAGAAAATAAAGGTTAGGCATTTATACGGATAAGGAAAATATCTAATTACGTTAGAGGAGGGAAAAAATAGAAGGGACAGAAGTCCTCATGCTTCACAACTGAAGCCAACTTCCAATAGAGAGGGGTAAGGGTAGAGCTCTTCCGATGGTCTAGCTATTCTATAAATGTCCAAAATGAGGGCTCTCTCACTGAAATGGATGACCCACCAACCCGATTCATGTGGCAATTTCTGTGCTCTATATTTTCAAGCAAGTTCTAACAAAACAGAACAGATTTCAAACCACAAAATCTGTCATGCCTTTCTTTTAATCACTTACATCTGTTCCTTTTCACATATTGCATTCTGATGCAGTTTAACTACTGTGGTTGAACACATTATTTTCAAATTTCCTTGCTAAAGGAAAAATACTGTTGGCCATTTGACACATATTCCTCATGTACCCATCAGAATATACCCCAAAATATCTTTAGATAGATACGATAGAGGGTTTGGTTGCTTAGGGGATAGATAATGGAACAAATCCCAACCCAGGTCAACAGCAATCAATAGCTGTTACCTTCTGATGTCCTCTACATGAACTGAGACAGAGTGTTAATACAGTCCAAAGCAGAAGAGTGTCTGTATCATAATGAGTGTCACAACTGGCAACCTTGTTGCCAGTCTCAAAAGAAATGCCCTGGACTGTGTAGACACAGATTGAACTACCTTCTCCCGCACCGATGTAGCTGCATCAGGTCAGGGGTGAACCACATTGCCAGTACCACATAGGGGAACTTGCACTCCAACTGCAATTGCAATACTGAACAAAAGACCAGTTCACAGGACAGTGAACCAATCACCTTCTTGCAAAACTACATTAAAAAAATTATAAAGACTACAATGCAACAAAGCCAAAAATATATCTAACAAATAACAGGAAGCTGAGTGCTGCTTGTTTTCATATCCACAATACTTGGTGGGAGTAGCTATTCACTAGCAGGCAGGTAGTATGCCAGCTACTCCTATTTAGAGACAGAGGCTGCATTTGAACAGAAAACAATTATCTGTTGTGTTTGGCACAGCAATTTGGTTCTCTTTTCTTCATTTCAATAAATATTTACATTTTCTGGAAGAAAGAAAAATGTACACAGTTTTGTTCCATCTTATATTTTCTCCCCCTGAGAACATTGTGTAGTTAAGCTACTTCATTGCACCAGGTTCTTCAAGAAGCCATGAAGCTGGCATGGTATCAATGTCACTACTGGTCTTTGAGATCCATGCTTTAAAAGCTATTCAAACAATCAAGAAAGTGACGGTGTTACAGTTGTCAACACGAACTCGAGTCAGAATCTGTAGTACAACTAGTTCTTAGGTCAGGACCTTAAATAAGATTAACCATTAGTTTAAATTCATCTTCTTTTATTTAGAGAGAAAATGTATATGAACAAAGCTAGCTATAGAAAATAGCTAAATAATCCTGAGCCAGTCAATGGCCTCTGTTCAAAGGTCAGCTTGAGAAGACCTCTAAGTATATCCATCTGCTAACTAGAGAGTCAATATACTATCTTCCTTATAGTAAACATTCCAAACACATACAGACATATATATATATATATATATATATATATATATATATATGTGCATTTGATTTTTCTGCCCCTTTCTAACCATGTTTTTTATTGTTTACTACAGCTTCTGTTCCACGTGAGCTCTAAAATGGTTTTGTACATTAAGGCCTGGTACAAGTAACCCAAAGACAATGTAGTTTTATTTTTAAATTATAGGGAATGGCCATGCAGGAACAAACAGAAAAGGGCTAAAATCAGGCCTACAATCTGAACCATTGGATCTGTTTCTCTCCACCCACACACCATGATTAGCCCCAGGTCAGAACCACAATCAAGAACACCTATTTTCATGAGACTTCAGTAAGATGACGAAAGTCTTACTAGAAGAGTGGAGATACCAATATCTCTGCCTTTCAAGACAGTAAAAATCTCAGAAATAGATTTAGAGACAACCACCCTCTTGGATAGAACTGTCCCAATAACAGTTACTGCCAAATTAATAAGAGGAACAAAAAGTTACCATATGCCTGCAGAACTCAGTGATAAAATCACCAACCCATATACTCCAGCACTAGGAAAGCAAAACCCATTGCCTCATGTCTTTGCTCCAGCAGCCTCAGCCATTTGATCAGATTTATTGCTCACCTTGATGTCCTACAGAACAATGCACCCTCTGTTGTTCTGGTATTTCAGGAATATCTCTGCATGCTTCCTCTCCTCACACAACTGTTCCTTCAGGAGCTTGGCCATGTGCCTAAGGCCACCTCATCACAGTCAAAGTAGCAGAACTAGAAAAAAAGTACAGGAGACTAATGAAGAAGTCTTACTTTTAGGAGACTATATCCCATATAGAAGATAAGGATCTAGTTAGCAGCTATACCAGGGGTTCTCAAACTTAGGGTTGGGACCCCTCAGTGGGTTGCAAGGTCATTATATGGGGGGGGAGGTTGTCAGTCTCCGCTCCAAACCCTGCTTTGCCTCCAGCATTTATAATGGTGTTAAATATATTAAAAAGTGTTTTTAATGAATAAGGGGGGAGGGGTCACCCTCAGAGGCTTGCTGTATGAAAGGGGTCACCAGTATAAAAATTTGAAAACCTCTATACCTAAAACAGAGGAACAAAAATACTTAGGGAAGCATATTCATTTATACCATGAATCATGTAAGTCTCCAGCCTTCCTAACCAATTTCCTGTCATTCCTGTACTCCAGCAAGATTTGTTCCATAACCCCAGGATTTTTGATATTCAAGCCTCTGGGAATGGTTCTTCCTAAGAGCCCACAAGTAGTTGCCCACAAGTTTAGTGTTCACAATATGCTATCAAGTTTTACACGTGACATTTTGTTACATTTGATTAAATGTTTGTAATTCTAACCCCAGCAGATATAAACTGAAAAAATAAGTCTTGGGGAGCTTTCATCGCAAAGCCTGGAGTGTAGGAAAAAGAGCCACCCACTATGGAACAGATAAAATCCCATTGTCAGTAGCTCCATAGGTCAACCAGAAAACTCTGGAACCTGGATTCTGTAGGAGTAGCTATGGCCTAACTAGCTGTTACTGCCTGGCCTATGGAAATTCCTTTGTTCAGATTAGTTAGTGCTGCATGGTTGGGCAGTGGATGGGAATGGTTTGTTGATAGAGAAAAGAGCCAACACGATAAAGGTGAGACACTCAGAACAACTCTTTATTCTCACTGCAAATTAATAAACTCCATTTGCTAGATACTTACGAAGTACACAACAGCATAGCTATGAAAGCACCCACACTATGCCTGTCAACTATTCCCCATCAGCAGCCAGAACGGTTATATTATTTCACCAGGAAGTATTTGAGTTTTGTAGGAAGGCACCTGAATGGAAGCATAGCTACAGCAAACACTAGTCAGACTATACAGACATGGTCCTAAGACCAGCAGGACTAAAGCAAGAGATGGATGCTGGAGAAGTGGGGATTAAGTGGCCCACATTTAGGACATTGAGCTGAGAGATTATAGCTATTAGGCATCTCAGTTTCTCCGCAGCCCAGACAGTGACACCACTTGTGCCTTTCCTCTCTGGCTGTGCATGCAGCTACATCAGAGAGGGAAGACCTGTTGCCATAGTGATACTCCACAGAGAGCAGAGTTCAGGCCAAAGCTACTATGGAGATATGCTCCTGCAATCAGAATGGTGGTGGTCAAGAATTTAGTTATTTTGGCAAGAGTGTCCAATCTGTGTCCACTATGTGGGCAGGACAAATTTTATGCAGCCAGTATTTTCTGATCAGTATACCGAGTCCCCAGGAAACAGGGTGAGGAAGAGTCCCATTATCAACTTCAAAACTGGGAGCACAAAAGCCAGAGGAGTGCTGTTCCTTGTCTGGAGTTAAGGGATTGGCGCTCAAGCTACCATAAAGTTTTACACAGTACTGTATTATGCAGTCATGACATGCACTGTATCAGATGTCAGTCTTTTCAGATTTTAGAGCTTATGAGTAACTTCTAGGAAACTTGACTCCCTATCACACAAGCCACTTTACAGGGTATTGTGCAAGTGCATTTGTTTCATTTCAAGGTGGTTTTTTTCATTTTATTTTTTTATTTTTTTTTGCACAGGGAGGAGGGGAGAGAAAGCCACCAACTACCCCAGGAATGAAAGTGGCTCTAAAGTAAACTGGTTCTCCCCCTCCAACCCACCCCCATCACCATTTCAAGTGGGCAGAAAATTAAACCTGGATTAAATGTGAAAAGGTAATTTCCATCTAAAAACAATTCTGGAAGACTGATCAGCACATCCAGATAATCTAATTATACTTGGTACTTTGATTCCTCCTCTCTCATAAAAGAAACTCATTCATTAAAACTTCCCTCCTTCCACTCAAAATAGGGCCTAAATTTGAGAAAGTTGTTCAAGCCTTATATTTTATTTCAGGCTTCTTTGCCCACCAGGAATCAATATGCAGGGGAGACCTGCTGTTCATTTACACCCACAGAAGTTTTTCATTCTATTAGTGTCAAACCTTTTCTGAAGTATCCCTTGTTACTTAAACTAAGCCATTCACATGGCCATGTAGTCAGTCTAGCAACACTAGCTGCTGAGAGAAGAGACTGATGTTGGAGGCCCAGCCAATCTGAGCATTCCCTAAAGCACCCCCCATGCCTCCTACTATTTGAGGGACATAAGAACAGCAAAGGTCCATCCAGCCCAGTATCCTGTCTGCCAACGGTGGCCAATGCCAGGTACTACAGAGGGAGTGAACCTAACAGGTAACAATCAAGTGATCTCTCTCCTGCCATCCATCTCCACCCTCTGGCAAAAACACACACCACTCATTTTCCCTACTGCCTAGCAGACGCCACACCAAGCCTCTTTGCTTTTGTACTAGGCAACTCCTGCTATGGTGAACAGAACCAGAAATGGTGTAGCAGAGCAGACCCAAAATGTCTTTGCTCATTATGTTGCCTCTAACAGCGGCCATATGCTTTAGATTCCAATTGTGACACATACAATTTTGCATGTGGGAAGTGCAGGAGGAAGAGTCAATGACAGTGTTTTAGCTATTGTAACAGCTGATTAGACTTTTCATGGTTTATTAAATTTAACAATGAGGAAACCAAGTAATAGCTTGAAGCCAAATTTTATTCATCATATTAAGGGGTTAGGCAATGGATCTTTTGCTGTCTTCTAGAGCAGAAGTCCAAGGTTCTTACGGAAAGACAAAAAGTAGTGAAGAGTTTAGCTGCTCTCCCCCAGGGTGAGCTTGTCAAACAGGTACTCTCCCCTGCCGTTCTGGGGCACTCCCAGGCACTTCAGGTTGGTGAGGTGGTCTCCTAGTTGCTTGATGGCCTTCACCTGCTCCTCCAGGCACTCAGACTCCAGGAAGTCAGAGCTGCAGGAAAAAAAAGATGGACTCACTTCTATGTCACATTACTGTTGGCTTAGCACATTTAACTGCCTGCAATGATAAAGCATGACATCCCCCCCCCCCCACACACACACACACAGGGTGTCCTTAGACTACCAACTAACAAGGGATGGATGATGGAAAGTTGCCCTGTTTTGTTCATTCCCTCTCAATCATCTGGCACTCTGTGCTGTCAGAGATAATATGGGGTAGATGGACCATTGGCCTAATCCACTAAGGCCATTCTTGTGGTCAAGTCCGATAATAGTGATTTGTTCCAAGTGTTCACAGCACAAAGTTTAGAGCCTTCCTTATTTGCCACACAGACAGGTGAGCCCTGTTTGGTTCAGTGCAAGCAAGGGGATGTATTACTAGGGCCCTACCAAATTTATAGCCATGAAAAAGTCATGGTCCATGAAATCTAGTCTCTTCCTTTGAAATCTGGTCCTGTGTGCTTTAACCAATACTATCCTGATTTCATGGGGGAGACCAGCATTTCTCAAATTGGGGGTCCTGAATCAGAAGGGAGCTGTGGGGGGGGTCACAAGGTTCTTTTAGGGGGAAATCACACCTTTGCCACCCTTGCTTCTGCACTGCCTTCAAAACTGGCATCTGGAGATCAGCAGCTGTTGGTCAGGTGCCCAGCTCTGAAGACAGTACTCCACCAGCAGCAGTGCAGAGGTAAGGAGGACAATACCATACCACCGTTCACCTCTGTCCAACAGTGCAGAAGTAGACACTTTTTTGGTCAGAACCTCTAAAATTACAACACTGAAATATCAGCTTTAAGTAGCTGAAATCATGAAATTTATGATTTTTAAAATCCTATGACCATGAAATTGGCCAAAATGGACCATGAATTTGGTAAGTCCCTAATCTTTATGCAAGAGTTAAAGTAGTCTTTGTATGGATTTAAGGGAAAATTTTGCAGAGGACTAGTATTCTCCATTTGTTATTGGCAATTGACAGTCAGCATCTAGTTTTGTTTTTCAGAAAGCAGCATTTCCGTTGCTCTGTAAACATGCCAAAACATTTTAGGTAGGGCAATATTTGTTCCCCAGTTTATATAGTGCTCTTGAATGGTCCCTGGTTAACTTATATTTTAGTGGAGTTACACCAGGGATAAGTTCAGTTCAACCACACTCTCCAGAAGCTTGTTTATTAGCTTCAGTGATTGGCTTATACACAACAGTCCCTGAATCAAAAAGGAAGTTACCTCACTGGTTTGATATGGTAAAAGGGCAGTAGCTAGACTATCCTCTGCAATCTACGCAAGACCCAGCAATAGCTTATTGTAGGTGCCAATTAATCCATAACAGGTAGCTCGGGAATCTAGCAAAGCTCATGCAGTCAGTTCAGTTGCTAGCAACCATGAGAGCTATTAGGGACTGGATAAGTTAGAGGCACCATGTACCTAGCTTAGAAGACACTAAGCCACTGCTGTGGCTCAACATTGACTAATGTTTTTCCCTTGTGTCCACTCAGCCAGAGAGTCAGGCCAATATGGCCATTAAACGGTGTGTTCACAAATGCCTTAACATCTCCATAAGCTGGATTTGAAGGCAGATGCATGATTACCCACATGGGGATCACTGTTCTCCATAGCCAGCTTGTGCAGGTCTAACAGGATCTGTGTCACAGTGCATGACTCACCGCTGCAGCACCTCCTGCTGCTTGTCTCAGGGAATTAGTGTTTCTAGCCTCCGGAGCACCCTCTGCAGGCCAGTGTCCCAATTCACCTGGCCCCTCTCTCTTCCCCAGGACCTGGTGCCACTTGTCTTTGGGGTGCTGCCCACTGGCAATACCCCCAGTCTCAGGGTCTCCCCACCTAGGGGAACCCCCAACCCTCTATCCCCACCTTGCCTTAGTCATGGGCTACTACCAGTCACCATCTAGCCCCTGCTCACTGGGGCAGACTGCAGTGTAAAAGTCACTTATCATAGGCAAGGGTGGTTGGATCTGGTGCCTCTGCCTACCCATGGGCTGCCCCCTGCAACCCCAGTACCTAATTGGCTGTCCACTAGGCCACAGCCTGGGGCATTTCCAGGCCAGAGCTCCCCAGCTCTCTTGGCCTTCCCCCAGCCCTGCTCCACTCCAAGTACCTTCTCTCAGCTCCTTGAAGCCAAGTCACTCCCTCTCAAAGCTAGAGAGTCTGTCTCTGGCTTCTGGCCCCAGCCCCTTATAAGGGCCAGCTGGGCCCTCATTAAGCCAGCCTCGGCTGGATTGAAGCATGGTCCCCAGCTGAGGCTGCTTTCCCTGCCACAGCCTTCTCCCTAGGCTGTTTTAAGCCTTAAGACAGGAGCAGGTGACCACCCCGCTACAGCCTGGTTCACAATTTTCTCCAGTTGCAGGGCCTTCAGACTGTTCTCCCACTTATCCTGCTCTAGCTTCTGCAGGAGGGGGAAAAAAAGCCAAAAAATATATATAAATATATGCTAGTAGACCTCACCTTCATGAGGATTGTGGGACCACACTTACAGGGTACTCTGCAGGAGAAATAGGTAGACTCCAAGGAAACTAACAAGGGGAACTTTGAGGACAGATGTATAATCTCATACTCTCATTGCAGTGAATCCTATTATTTCAACCAGGAGTAGGGAATGGTGCTGAGAGCTCCTTTGAACAGGCCACTAGGTGAGTGGAACATGACCTCCTCTCCCTTTCCCTGCCACACAAGGCAGACTGCAGAAGTAATACAAAGGAGCAGACTACCACCTCCTCCAGGAAAGGGGAAGTAGTGGTATGGCATGAACATAAGTGAAAATACATAGCAGTGAGGAATGGATTTAAGATGTGTCAAGCAGACTGAATTTGTATTTTGAGGCTCAGCTGAACAGCTATACCTGCTGAATCTACCATAAGGTCCCTCAGTCCACTAGTATTTGGCAAAGTTACCCACTTTACTGCTAGCAGACTTTCTTCAGGCAGCCCTGAGTATACAGAAGCCTTTAGAACAGAATTAACTCTATTTGTTTTTGTCAATACTATTGTAGAGGAAGGAGCAATAGCACCAGCTACAGCTAAGCATATTGCAGGAGAAAAGATGTACAGGGTTCCCACACAATTTTTAAATGCAGATCCACAGCACCCCTTAGTGTTTCAGTTCCAAGTTACAGAATATGTATTAACAGATGGGTCATGTAAGGACTCTAAGGAGATTTTTCCCTACTGAGAGAAAAGGTGATCCACTAAAGTTATTGAAACTGCTCATTTGTACTGGAATATGAAGCAGTAATACAGCAGTAGGGTGACAAGATGTTCCAATTTTATAGCAACAGTCCTGATTTTGGGGTCTTTTTCTTATATAGGCGCCTATTCCCTCCCCACCCCCATCCCAATTTTTTACATTTGCTGTCTGGTCACCCTATACAGCAATAACCTCACATTACAGCTTATCTGAAAGCACTCCCCTTGCTTGTTCTGGTATGACAGAAACCTCTCTGCATGCTCCTTCAGCTCATAAGATTTCTGGATGAACTGGATCACATGCCTCAGAGCCACATCAGCACGGTCAGAGTAGGATTGTGGAAATACAAGAAATGAGTTTAGTGAGATTATACATCACACCTGGGGTTGGTTAAGGAGCCACCAATAATTAAGGTTGCCTCTTACATATATCCTAAAAAGTAACTAGCTCTTAATGCCTACAAGAACAGCTTCCATCCTACTGCTTCTGCAGCAGTACTTCAAAATCTTCACATTTCTGTCCCCCATACATAGGCCTTTACCCAAACCCATTCTGGAGCCACAGCACCCTGAATAACTCCCTGTTATTTTTATAGTAGTATTTGTACCTCTAACTTAATGCATTTCTACAGTCTCTGGACAAGATACCAGGCAGTAGTAGTTCTCCCCTCCCCCACAGGAAGGGGTAGGGAGAGAAGGGGAAACCTACCCTCAGCAAAAGAAGTGCAGAATCATTTCTAAAATGAGCCCTGAACCTCTAAAAAGAGGCTAAGAAATACAAACACTCACCATGGGCTGGTGTACATAGCTAGCATACAGCTCCATATTTACCATTCAGCTCACAGCAGCCTCACATGCAGCATAGAAGTTCTGGTGCACTTGGGAGTCCATTTGGGAAATGTAGCACTACAGTGTCTGTAATAGTTTAGACCCTAATGAGGTGCTGAGAAAACTCTACTGAAGCACAAACACAACCCAGAGCAAATGTAAAAAGTCTTGCCTCACACAGATTCTATTAATACTGCTCAGACAAGGCTATGGCAGCTGCTTCCATCCAATAGAATTCTTCTTCCATCCCAATTAGCCTCCTGGACAGTGTCTGACAGACATTCCACAGGTGACAGCATTATTCAGCAATGGGACCCCACCCCCAGCTGTTTCCATGGATAAGGGACACACTTTCTTTTGGTTCCTTCCCTTTGATTGACTGTGAAGAGTATGATACAATAAGTGCAAGATGAGGAGAAAACTGAGTAAAGATATACAGATTCTATCAATCAGCTTCTAATATGCCTCTGTATCACCAATCACTGTAATATTCAGCTGTTGGTACCTCACAGTCACTTCTAGTAGCTCCAGGAGTGGTGTGCCTAGAGTGTACACAGTTTATCAGTGCATATTGAATGGCACCAGAAATATCTCTATGGTCTATTAGAAACCCTGAGGCGTATGCCTATTACAACATACAGCAATCTCTGCTCTGTAGTCTAGTACTCTGTGTGACATTAGAAACCAACCATTCCTGTGTTCTAATCCCACATTACACTGACTAGCTCTAAGCTAATCATTTCACCTTTCTGTTTATTTTTCCTGTCTGCAAAAGATGAATAATCATGCTACTTGCCTGGTTCAAAAGGGAGCTGACTGATTTAATTAGCTTTGAGGTTGGAAAATGTCATGTGAATACTCAATATTATTTCAGCACTCTGAGATGACTCATAGCCAAGACATGGTAAGGGGTTACCTTCCCCCTTCACTGTGAGGGAAACTGGAAAGAACACACTATGACATCCTTATAATTGTTGCAATTTAAATATTTAGGAAACAATATTTTCCTTTATTGGCTTTTGCTCTGCATTTGCTAAGCTGTATGTACATTTAGTGCTAAAATGTTTCAGTGCTAGTGTGGCCTACCAGAATGAACCTTGCAAGGGGAGTCATGAACTCCTGGGTTCCAACTCTGGCTCGTTCTAAAACAGAAAATCCCTCAGACCACGAGCGCCTCAGCACAGGGACTGTGCAAATGTCCTAGCACATTGTTGGCACCAATGCAAATAAATAA
This sequence comes from Gopherus flavomarginatus, assembly GCF_025201925.1. NCBI lineage: Eukaryota > Metazoa > Chordata > Testudines > Testudinidae > Gopherus > Gopherus flavomarginatus. The sequence goes on from NC_066630.1 coordinate 32,842,225, forward strand.
AAATAATAATAGGGAGTTCATTGCAGGATCAGGGCCTGACTACACCCTCAGCCTTGCAAACACTCAGGCTCATGCTTAACTCGAGACACTTAAATATTTCTATTGACTTCAGTTGGACAGCTCACGTGCACAAGGTCAAACACAGGAGTAGCCATAGAAGTGTGGCCTTGTGCAAGGCACTCCACAGCTTGTTATCTATAAAATGGGGATAGTTAGGTAACATGCTTTGAACATGCTACGCTTTGAGCATGTGAAGTTAAGTACTATATCAGTTCTGCTACGACTTTGTCATCCGTTATGAAGTGAAAGCAAATCACAGTCCCAGCTCTGGAGCAGTCCCCTTAGTGGGCTGCCCTAGAGCCAGGGACCCCAGAAACCCTTAGAGTCAATGACTTTGAGCCAGCTTGGCAGGCCACTGAGCTGTTAAGGAAGTGAGCTGGGTTATGTTGTACCACTGCCTAGATTACATCAGAGCTTCACTGAAACTGAACAAATCTCCACAAAATGTTTCCAATTAGACAAATCAGCAAATTCAGACAAAAATATTTTGTCGAAATTTTCTAATGAGAGCTACTGTTATATTGTCCCTCTTTATACTGTGGGGGGAAGAGGGATGGATTTTGGTATAGGACATTCACAATTTGTTACTGTAACTTACACTGGGTTAATACCAGAAAATTGTAACCTCCCACTGGGGCCAAGATCAAATGTGTCCCAATTCCAAACCTGGACTGACAAGGTTTTGCAAAAGGTAAAACACTGATTTTTGCCAGTGCCTAGGAATAGTGAAAGGCCAGAACTGGATAGAGAAGTTGTAAAGCAGGGTAAATACATTACTTCAGTGGACATTACCTTCAGATTATGTGGTGGATATCACGGTCAGGAGTGGCTAACAACCGGGCAGGCTGTCAGAAAACAGGGCAGACACCCCAAGAGGGTGGTGTGTTCTGTAGTTAGATTTCACCAAGCCAGTAACAAACGTGAACTCCTGGATCACCAGAACAGTATTTCCATAGAATCACAGACACTCCCCTAAGATTCTCCAGTCTATCTTGTCCCCCGGACAAACTGACTTTATGATAAAATAGTTACTTACATCAAAAAAATCACATCAGTTAGGTTGCCTCCAGTCCCCAGAGACCGGTCACTTACCACAGATCAGTTGGCACTCTAGATCTTACACCAAAGATAATTCTGGCAGCCAATTCTATAGTAAACTAACAAATTGTATTAGCTGAGAAAAGGAAATGGTAGAGGTTAAGCAGGTAACTTATATGTACAGGTGAATCACAGCCTATAATTCTAAATGGTGGCAGTGATGTAACAAACTCAGTTTCCCAAAAGTCTTTTCAGGGTACCCAGGTTGTCTCTGGGGATCTCCACTTTGCATCTGGTTCACCTTCCTGTAAGAGTCCAAACAATCCAGAGATGCAGGATCCTTCCTTGAATCAATACTTATAACTTCTTAAAGAAAACAAGCTGACAGAGTCAATACACTCATGGGCTTTTCCTTCGATGATGGAGAGCGAGGAATGCAGTTTGAGTCTTTGACCTTCACTCATCACACTCAAGGACCACTTGCTTTGAAGTTAGCATTTTTCTATTAAAGTTCTTCATTTGCATTCCACAAGGCTTCTTTCTTGCTGAATGGGTTATTTATTTAAGGAATAAATAAAATGTTAATGTTTACTACTACATTGCACCAGGATACAGATAACTGAAAACAATACAAGTAACATCCCATTAGTTTTCATGACATTTAAACATCAAATACGCTCTTGTACATTTAACAATCACTTTGCTCTATATTAATACAGAAATGAATTGGCCTGGGGCTTCAACCTGAGCTGTCACTTAGTCTGCCAGTGTCACAGGGGACATCATGCAGTCTACCTTTAATTGCAGTGTATTTGCTGGTCTGCTAAAAATGATCCCTTTATCCACTTTTTTCTTTAAAATATTTTGCCATGCACATAAATTATCATGTTTAGACACGCTACTCTTGGTACATTTTATAGGCTCAGATGACACCACAAAATTGATTTTCAGGAAGTTTGGGCACAATCTACCTTACATTTTGCTCAGCTCCTGCTCTGTTTCTTTGGGTTAATCTAAATCTCTTTTTCAAGATCCCATGATGTCTTCACAGAAATGTCTTACCCCACCTGCATTAAAAATAACCATGTCACATCTCTTGATTCTCTGCCTACCTCATTCATACAAATGAAGACTAGGGAAGTAGGAGAAAGGGTCCTGCTCCAGAAGTAGTTAAGAGTGGACAAGTGTGGGAAAGGGAAATTCATGTGAGCAGCTGGAGCAATTGGGTGACTACTATGAAATTCATGAGGTCTTCTTCCTCCCACCCCTTTTAAAAAAAAAAACCACACACACACCCCTCTAAAGGAAAACCTGGAAGAATCCCTATATTATCCTACTATACTTCTCAAAACCCAGGTCACTATTCACCTATTAGCCCTAAGTCATGAATATTCAAATGACCTCATTGTTATAGGTAGAGCCACGTCAAGCAGGTATTGGGGGAAAAGCAATTGAAGTTTTGCTTACAGCATTTGAGATTACATTAACAATTTTCAGACACTAAGCTGTATATAGTTCCCATTAGCCAACACTATCCCCACTAAGATTTCCAAGCTGCCAGAGAGAACTGTAGCCTGAATTCAGGGTCCCAAGCTGCACCTGTATTCATGAGCAAACTCAAATCTATATACACTACTTGATGTACAGAGGTGGAAGGAAAAGAGGCCCACATTTACTGGATGTTTTGAGAGAGATACTATTCTCTGTTTTGGATAAAGTCATTTTGTTGGGGCAACATGAGTGACAGCCTGGTCACTGCTCATAACTTAAGAGGAGTTTCTGCTCCTAAAATATGCTCTTGGAAATTGTTAAGTGACATGGGGAAGTGACTTGGAATTATGATGATGCTTGCCCTAATACTGCTGAGAGATGTCACCCCAACCACACAGGTTCTCCCCCACCTCTCTTGTTATTCAAGGACTTATTACTTCTGAGTAAGTATATGACACCATACCACAGATCAGATCAAGGGTTTTTAAACGGCGTATAGACTGAGATATTGGCATTGTATAATTTAAAAGCAGGTTAGGCTGGGGGGTACTTGAACAATGTTATAAACGGGAAGATTAAGGAAATTCAAGGGCATGCATAGTATTACTTGGTCAGCTATTCTTGTTGCTTAGAGATACTGGAGTGGCGCCTAGGGCTCTGCCTTGTAGGAAGTGTATTTGAAGAGTGCCTAACTGTTTTGAATGCTGTTGCAATTTTAACTAAATCCATAGGATGGTGTTTAGAGTGCCTGTTTTTGCCAATATCCATGGCAGTGCAAGTCTAGGGAGGATTAGTTTTCTTAGCCACTTCTTACATCCAGACCCAGCCTTTTCTTCTCCACCCCGCTGAGCATAAGCTACTCAAGGCACCACCCAAGCTTAGATCCACACTGCATGATTGCTAGCAAGGGAAACAATTCCCCATCCTTACTTTTCCATCTGACTTTCTGCACCCTCTGCTGAGGCCTGATCCCCTCCCCCCTATAAATGGAGCAGATACCAGCTGAAAGTCAAGTTTTATTCAGATTTATAACAGCCAGCATGACAAGAAACCCTGGTAGTAAGTAGTTCAACTGCTCTCCGCCAGGGTGAGCTTGTCAAACAGGTACTCTCCCATGCCACTCTGGGGCACTCCCAGATGCTTCAGGTTGGTGAGGTGGTCTCCCAGCTGCTTGATGGCCTTCACCTGCTCCTCCAGGTACTCAGACTCCAGGAAGTCACAGAGCTGCAAGGTACATTGCAACTAAATGTCAATCTCTCAGATCTTCGATTGTTACCCGCACACATCATGATATGTGACCAGAAAGGACTAAATACAGATATTTGAAATCCGCTACCTTTAACTGGAAGAGTGCTGGGACCGGAAAGAATGGGTGTTCTTCCTTCAAGTTTTAGCCAGGAGAGATATTGTGGTGGTGCAGTCATTCAAGTGTAACATTTACCTACAGTCCAAATTCCCCACACACCCCTTAAATCTATAGCTACCCTAATGCATTTTGGGCTTTAGCCTAGAGAATGTTAGCTGAGAAAGAGCTTCATGCTGGAGGAAGTAAACTATCACCAGCAACATTCTATACTGTATGGCTAGAAATATCTAAAAGCGGATGCCATTCACCACAGGTTAAGGTCCTGTTAACAGGCATAAGGAATACAGAAGACATCTCACACAATTCTCTGAGAACATGTGTTTTGCTGCCTCTCATTTCAATTCAATACAATACTGCCCTTTCTGCTGGTTTTAAACTGCACTGAAGCTTACACGTTCACCCCTTAGTCTAAGTTGCTCCATTTAGTTAGCAGTGTAGCTCTTCCAGGAAGGCTCTTTTCCCATCATTCCCTTCCTCTCCCTCTTGTTTCCCAGTGGATTAACTGGGGCAGTACAAGTACGGCCCTATCAGAACATCTGGCAATAGTGGAACCTTAACTGATGATAGCTTCTGGTCATTAGCAGTCCCCTGCCCAGTTCAGAAGTGCCTCCTTTCAAGGCTCATCTTAGCTGGGCCAAGTACAGAGGCTGCACGACTACATAAAGCAGTGGCATGAACTAGGCCCTTCCTTAGAAGGAGTTGCTTTAACTGAGGTATGAACTGATCACCTAATTACTCCCCAGCAACCTTTCTACCCAGACACACCTCCAACTCCCCAAACACACACACACACAGGCCATGTCTACATCTAAAATTTTGCAGCGCTGGTTGTTACAGCTGTATTAGTACAGCTGTATAGGGCCTGCGCTGCAGAGTGGCCACACTTACAGCAACCAGCGCTGCAAGTGGTGTTAGATGTGGCCACACTGCAGCGCTGTTGGGCGGCTTCAAGGGAGGTTCGGGGAACGCGAGAGCAAACCGCGGCGAAGCTGGTCTCCTTTCCCGGTTTGCTCTCTCGTTCCCCGAACCCCCGAACAAGCAGGTCTCCTTCCCTGCGGTTTGCTGGGTGGTTCGGGGAACGCGAGAGCAAACCCGGGAAAGGAGACCAGCTTCGCCGCGGTTTGCTCTCGCGTTCCCCGAACAAGCAGGTCTCCTTCCCTGCGGTTTGCAGGGTGGTTCCGGGAAACGCGAGAGCAAACCGCGGCGAAGCTGGTCTCCTTTCCCGGTTTGCTCTCGCGTTCCCGGAACCACCCAGCAAACCTCAGGGAAGGAGACCTGCTTGTTCGGGGAACGCGAGAGCAAACCGCGGCGAAGCTGGTCTCCTTTCCCGGTTTGCTCTCGCGTTCCCGGAACCACCCAGCAAACCGCAGGGAAGGAGACCTGCTTGCTCCGGGTTCGGGGAACGCGAGAGCAAACCGGGGAAGGAGACCAGCTTGATTACCAGAGGCTTCCTCAGGTATGCTGGGATACCTGCTTATTCCACGGAGGTCAAGAAAAGCGCTGGTAAGTGTCTATATTTGATTACCAGCGCTGGATCACCAGCGCTGGATCCTCTACACCCGAGACAAAACGGGAGTACGGCCAGCGCTGCAAACAGGGAGTTGCAGCGCTGGTGGTGCCCTGCAGATGTGTACACCTCCTAAGTTGCAGCGCTGTAACTCCCTCACCAGCGCTGCAACTTTCTGATGTAGACAAGCCCACACTTCTTATCTCACTCCTTTTTCAGAGATGAAGAGCTTTGAAGGTGTTAGAGTATAAAAGGGGGAAACCTAGACAGCATCCATTCAATTGCTTTCAATGGGGGAGGGGCGCCTGGGGAAACCACAAGTGGGGAAAACCAAGAAAAATGCAGTTTTAAAATTGTCACTTAATTTGTGGATGTCTATGTTTTCAAACTTTTGGAAGGTTTGACAGCATGTTAAAAAAAAAAAAAAAAAGCCACCCTGTTCTTCCATCAGGAAGGACTTGCTGGTCAGAGTTCCCAGCTGCGAGATGCAACTTCCGTAAAAGACATAAGTTGACTTGGCACAAAGATGAGAAGTAGTATACAGCAGTGGCTTCCAGACTTCTGATTCCTGTACAATCTTAAAATATTGTGGTGAAGAGAATGGATTCAATATAAAGCTCAGCTGACCCCAGTGGCCTGTATACCACAGTTTGTTAACAGTTGCACTACAGCTCCATTGCTTCAGAACATTTCTTCCTTTTCACAAGATTGGCCAGTAGGCCAATAACCCCCAAGATGTTCTTTCCATGCAGTTGCCAACTTATCCCCTTTCTTCCCACTACCTTATACTCACATGGGGGTCATTCTTCTCTGTAGCCAGCTTATGCAGGTCCAGCAGAGCCTGGTTTACAATCTTCTCCAGCTGCAGGGCACATTGCAGAACCTCCAGGCTGTTTCCCCATTCATCCCGCTCTGGCTTCTGTTCAGCATTGACAAGAAACCAGACAACATTCAGTCCAAACCAACTTCACTCACTGAAGGTACATGGTGACCCACTGCCTACTCACTCTGACACTTCTTCCCCATGCCCTAATGTGCAAGGAAGTACCACCCATTTCTTTTGCTAAAAATTGTTATTTCTGTAGGAAGCATCTTTTTGGTCTACTCAGTGAGAACTAAAACTCTAAGTAACATGTTAATATACAAAAAAGGTAAAGGACCAAGCAGGATACCATGACTGTAGAACTGCATGCACCTGTATTAAGTAGATGATTTATGAGAGCTCTCCATGTTATACCTTTGGGGAGAAATGACTGGCACATAGATTATTAAATGTCTAAAATGAAACCCCCAACCTCTGATATCTCTAGTTGTTCTCTTCCTCCCAAATCCATAGGTCTCATTAGTTGGTGTGAAATTTTTGGAAGAAAGCCTGTTTTATATAGTTTCTCACCGTGATGTCCTGCAGGACAATGTGTCCCCCTCGCTTGTTCTGATAAGTCAGAAATTTCTCTGCATGCTCCCTTTCCTCATGGGACTGCTCCTTCAGGAACTGGGCCATATGCCTCAGGGCCACATCATCACGGTCAAAGTAGCAAGACTAGGGAGAAGGACAAACCCATTAGTAAAGATGATATTTTTAATATGGCTACACTAGACCGAATAGTAGGCAATTTAGAGATCTGGGTTAGTGCCCAGACTGATGCACACTCAGAGCCATGGAATTACAGTAAAGCAATACACACATCCCAAGATTAGAGAAACTCTGGGAGAAGCCCATGTCTCACTACCACCAGCCTGTCAGAAAAGCAACTTCCCACAGCTGTTTTAGACATACCCTCACACTACTATAGATTTGGTTTGTGTGGAGATCCTTGCCATTGAAGCAGTTGCCATCATATCTGGCATTCAATTTGCAGCTCAGTCCACTGCAAAGGAGAGACTTTCTGGAGGAGATGCATGTAGAACCTTCATAAATACAAAACTTGTTTCTGTTTTTTCTGAATAGGGCAGAATTTCTGTAGCAGCCACTATCATGCAGAGACTAGAAGTCTCTGGAGAAAAAGCAGCACAAATCCTTTTGAAATCTGGCTACAGCTTACATCAGCATTTCATTACCTTAAAAGAACAGGAGTAGGTCATTCAGCAAAAGCACTCTGCACTTTCCAGACTAGGAAAACAAGTTGTACAGAAGTAACACCTGAGCAAGAAACCTCTCTAGCAATACCCATTTGCAACCCTAGGCCACAATTACCTTCAAATAGAAAAGCAGCAGGAGAAATAGAAGCATTCACCATGGACAGGTAGACATAGCTAGCATACAACTCCAAGTTCACCATGCAATTGACAGCAGCCTCACAGTCCAGGTGGAAGTTCTGGCACACCTGAGACTCCATCTTTGCCAGTCCAACAAAACCTTCTAGATGAGAATGAGACAGAGACACCCATACAGTTCTACACAAACTCTGTGAAAACAGAACCTCCACCCAGGCAAGAGAGAGAAACTATTGTCCCCCAGCACAGCTGCTCTTAATAATGGTCAGAAAGGCTATAGGCATGATTGGCAGTTGCTGTTGGCCAATGGAAATTCCCTTCTCCAACAAGGGGCTAGTTAACATTGTGGGTGTGGCTATAGCAGCATTTCAACCAGGGAGAGATTCATTTAGGGACATTTCTTCTCTTGCTCCGAGCCCAGCTAAAGGAGCTGGGGATTGTAAATATTCTCCAAGAGGACAACAGTGAGGTCACTGCCTGGTTCCTTTATGTCTGATAATTGAGGAATTGGCTGAGATGTGCAGAAAACATCCAATAAGTCAGATTTCCCCACTAAAAGCTGCTCTGAAGAGATGAAAGTGGCATCAGGAGTCTGGGGCAATAATGCCTATTGTACATAAGATGACCATAGGGACCGTCCTGATATCTGGGGGCTTTTTCTTATATAGGTGCCTAACACCACCCACACCCACCCTGATTGTGCACATGAGTCAATGTTTCCTTTGAATTCTGCCCTTGGGTGTCAGAGGCATGGCATGATGCATGTGACTGTTATGCATCTGACAGTCCCTTCTGTGTGTAGTCAGACTTCTCTTTTAGATCCCAAGTATAGTATGGACATGTGGGAGTCACAGGGAGAGCGGTGATCATAGGACACAGAGAGGTTGCTGGGACAGGAACATTAGGTTGATGGCAGGAGATATTTCACACTATTGCCTTTGCAGACACCAGAATTAGGGAAGCGGTTGCAGATCGAGGTCCCGCCAGGAATTGTCATGGTGTGCACATCTGCAGAGGGTGAGATGGGCAGCTCATGGGGCTCAACAGAAGCAGCAGGTGAGGTCACATCTGTGATCTAGTATGTGAAAGAAAGAGAAATATTGGCTTCTGTACCCCGTGACAAATACCCCTGCTGTCATTAAAAAAAGATGTAGGGGTCCAAGAAAAGGCAGCAGTGCATTCTTTTTCTGCCTTTTATTGAGGACTTATTTAAATAGATACCTACTGAAAATATTAACCAAACTCTGTCCCCCAGGCATCTCACTTCTGTCTAAAAGAGCTGGGTTCAGCTAGAATGTCCTGGCTTTTGACCTCTGGCTGCTGCAGAACACAAATAATAGTTGATAAAGAAACACTTTCAAGCAATTGTCTCAAATTGAGAAAAAAAAGGATGGCTAGCTTGCCCCTTATTTCTCCTAGGGCAGTTGGCTTCTTCTCCACCCCACCCTCCCTCTGATTTAGTCCCTTTTAGTGTCATTGGATTATAAGATGCATCCCCCCATCCACCTCCCCTGCTACAGCTAGTGAAACCATTCAAGTGTTGTCTACGAGGTACCAGTAAAGAGAGATGTTATCCTTGCTACTAGGGGCACTTCTTTGCAGAAGTCATGATGGAGGAAAAAGGTCCTTGTTAGAAGAGCAGAGCTGTTTTCAGGTTGGGTCATTACATTCCAGACATGGGGCACATCCAAATAAGTGAACCAAACTCCCCATCTTTCATATTACTAAAGTAAGTCACCCTAACTTGACTAAGCCCACAAGAGGCTCCCATAGTCATTTGGCTAATAACATGACTCACTGCTGCCATAAGCTGACCCTCACTGAGCATTGGTTACACTAACTCTAGAGTTGTTTACCCCTACTCCTCCCACAGGGGTTGCCAACATTTTCTAACACTAGCATGGATGGTAGGAAAGTTTCCTGCTTTCTTGACTCCTGGGGGAGTGAAGGTTGGCACTAGGTGGATTTTCCCCATTTCCCTGAGAAAGAACAAACAGCCATGCCCTGTCCTTCCCCTGGGCTCTCTGAATACCCTCTTAGCTCCACAGGGTAGTACTACAGTTAGAAGCTACTCCTCTTCACTTGGCACACATCAGTAGGTAACTCCCATCTGAACTTCATTCTAGCCCACCTGTGTACTTCTAACAGAAGCTGCAGGAGGAGGAAAAGGACAGTTGGAGTAACTGAGGGGACATGAGGTAGAGGGAGGAGAGCTCTTTAGCAGAAAGTTCAGACTGGAAGGAAGAGGAACTTTTCCTCACCTAGATGGCCCTTCAGGGTGGGGAGTGAGTCATTGAGCAGCTCCCTTTGTACAGGATGAGGTTACTTCAGAGACCTAGTAAAGAAGGGAGAGGATGTAGTGGGAGATGAGTGCAGTGGTGCCACATAACTCTCAGGAGGCCCTGTCACAGTGTGGTTTTAGGCCACAACATCCATGGTAGTACCAGCTTCAAGCAGAGAGATTTCTCCTATTCTGATGAAAGCCAACAAGGGAGACTAACCCAGCATAGTCTGTTACTACAGTCACCTGGGATGGGAGAAGTCACAGTTGAGCCCCAGCTCTGACTCAGGCAAAGCTGAGATTTTAGTTGGGTTTTCCCCCACATCCCAGCTAAGATAAGTAGCTACAGGGATAGTGGTCCTTTGGCATAGGTTGTGGTGAGAGACACCATTCTATGGAAACATAGGATGTCAAACCTTAGGTAAAATCAAGAATTTGAGAGGCCAGAGCATTTCACACTCTGCTCTTGCCCTCAGAAGCAGTGGTGAGTAAGACCCTACTGCCATGCCCAAACACACCAGTCGTCCCCTCTGCACAGTGTGAAGAATAGGAATGATCATCTTGACCAAATCAAAGACCCAGGATAGTGGATGCATAGAATGTTTTATTGTCAGCACCTGGCCCTAGGTTGCTACACCTTGTCTATTTGGCTATGAAGATCTAGAGGTCTGCATGACACTCAGCTGGTAGTGTGTAGTTCAGCTGCTCTCCCCCAGGGTGAGCTTGTCAAACAGGTACTCTCCCATGCCATTCTGGGGCACTCCCAGACGCTTCAAGTTGGTGACATTGTCTCCCAGCTGCTTGATGGCCTTCACCTGCTTCTCCAGGTAGTCAGACTCCAGGAAGTCACATAGCTGCAGCCAAGCAAGGGAAGGAAGAACCATATTCATTCCAGTTCAACTATATACCATTACATTTCAGTGCAGAGCTGGGGGGGAGTAAATTCAATCATCTCTCCCTGGCACATGTCAGTAGGGCGTGAAACACCACTTGCCAGCTCTGTGTGGAGAGCTCCAGTTGTTAATATTGCTTCTCACACCCCCTGAGCAAGAAGCTCAGTAGTCAAAGGATGGAAAGCATTGCCAGCTATTTAAAGCACAGATCCAGTAAGACATTGTTTACAACAGTAACAATGGATTTCCTCTCCCAGCCCAGATCTTCCAAATACTTGATACCCACCCCATGCCCCCCCAGCACACAGAGAGACAGAAGCCTGGAGACAAAAGAGTAGAGGGCTCTCTCCTGCTAGAGAAGAGCATCTCTGGGCAGATCAGAAGACTGAACACAGCATCAGCTGGTTATGTTTTCATCTCCCCCACCCCAGAAGAGGGAGAGGAAGGGAAGTCTCTAGGCTTCCAGAGCCAGACTACTCCAGAGGAACAAGTGCTTCCAAACATCTGCTCCAGTGGTGTTATATTTGTCTGCCATTATACTCACATGGGGGTCATTCTTCTCAGTAGCCAGCTTGTGCAGGTCCAGCAGGGCCTGGTTCAGAGTCTTCTCCAGCTTCAGGGCACACAGCAGGGCCTCCAGGCTGTTCCTCCACTCATCCTGCTCTGGCTTCTGTACAAATTCAAACAAAGCCATGTGACACTTGTTGACTCCCACTGCAGCTAGGGAATAGTGTCTACTCTGCATGGAGAGTTGGATTCCTTCATTTAAGAGGTGAAATGGGGGCTGGAAAAAAATTCACCTACTCTTGTCTAATAGGCAGTAGTAATAAACATCTGAGATGTGATGCCAGTAAACTAAGTACCAACTCTAACCAAAGCCTAGTTGTCAGCTGAGACCTCAAACTCACTGCTGGAAATCAGGCCAGTTCATTTGGGTATTAGTATAAATAAAAGTCCTTATTAAGAATGTAAACTTCATGAAAACTAACATCACTTAGCTATAGGATGTTAGATGAATAGCAAACATTTGTGGTATGCACCCCTGTAACTGAAAAACCCATCCAACAAGAAAGAATCCTTGTGGAATGCAAATGAGTTTTCACAGGCAAGTACTAACCCTTGTGCTTTTGAAGGACAGTGATCATTGTGTGGGATGATCAGTGACTCTAAATGCATGCCTCTCTCTGCCAGAGAAAGAGCCTATGTGGTGGTAATGATGCTGTCAGTTTGTTTGTTTTCCACTTGCAGCTACAGATATGGACACAAGGGAAAAAAACCTTCATCTCTGGGTTGTTTGGAGTCTAACAGCAGACTAACTGAATGAGAGGACTGAGATCCCCAGAATTATTTTAAGTATCCCTGAGATATGTTTGGGAAACTGGCTAATGGTAACAGATGTTACCGTTAAGAATTCTAGACTGGGACTCACCTGTACACGTTGAGATGTTAAAGCAGATAAACCAAAAAATAGATTAGAAAAAAAACTTTACTATTAGACTGGGTTACTAGACTAGTCTTGTCTGGTGTGAGATCTAAGGTACAAGTCAACCCAAGTGAGTGATGGGTTTCTTGGGACTGGATGTTTTGGGATAGTTGGTATAAGTGACCATTCATCAGTCCAGCTTGCCTAGATGACAAGATAGACTGGAGCATTCAAGTGGATGGTCTGACTCCATTATAGGCTACTGTAGTAGTCTGGGAAGACACATTTAGTACTGGGCTAGTGAAATCTACTTCCAGATCACACCACCAGTTGGGGTGTCTGCCCTGAGGCAGCACTCACAGTCATTAGCCATTCCAGACAGTGTGACAAGATGCAGGGACTATAAAGCAAGACTGAACAGCAAGCACCCTTAGTGGTCACCTTGATATCCTGCAAGACAATGCTTCCTCCTCGCTTGTTCTGATAGGTCAGGAACTTCTCTGCATGCTCCTTCTGCTCATGAGACTGTTCCTTCAGGAACTGGGCCACATGCCTCAGGGCCACATCATCCCGCTCAAAGTAGTAGGACTAGAGAGATAGAAGACAACAGCAAAGGTAATGCATCAGGTGTTTACTGCAAGTCAATATCAAAAGGTACTTATCAAGCCCCCATATATGGGAACAAGCCAGCTTGTCTCTTTCATTCTTTGTCTTTAGCCAGGTACAATGCAAGCATCTCTAACTGCAATAGAAGGGAAGTCTAAGCTTCTAGAGATTGTTCTTTGTAATCACAACTTGCTCCAGATTGCACAATCAGTCTCCCCCTTCCCCACAGGGCCACATTCCAAGACATTCCACTTCAAGAACTTCCCCTCGCTACAACTACAACTGTGTTTGTCACAGCACACCACCAAAATACTTCATAGTCTGCCCATTTCCTTACTAGCACACAGATTTCACACAGCAGGTGTTCCATATTTTCACTCTCTCTAGCTAGAAATAAACGGGGCGGGGGAGGGGGGAGAGAACACAGCACCAACAGACTCACCATAGACAGATAGACATAGCTAGCATAGAGCTCTAGGTTCACCAGGTGGTTCACAGCAGCCTCACACTCAGCATGGAAATTCTGACGCACTTGGGACTCCATCTCTGGACCTAGAAAATAGTTATAACAGCTCAGGAAAAAATTGGAAAGCTCTGTCACAACAGAAACACACCCCCAAAGGCAAGCAGAACTTGTACTTGAGGATAGGTGGCATTAATACTGTTTAGAGTAGGGAATGCTTGTGATGAGCAGCTGATGCTGACCAATGGAAATTCGCTTCCTCAGCAAGGCACCAGTCAGCATTGTGGGTGGGACTGTCAGAGAATGTTCATAGCTGAGAGGCTGGCTCATCAAGATGACATCCCCTGTTGTCATTACAGCCACAATAGGAGGAGGGTGGGGGCTATGGACTTTCCTTGAACAAGTCACTTAGCTGATTGTTTTATTTGCTCACTTCCTTAGCGTGTCCTAACCTTGGGTAACTAGCTGTATGTTTAGAACCATGCAGCAAACTAATAGTTTTACTGTCATGCTGTTTACTTAGACACTATGAGATCAGTTTTCAAAAGCACCCAAGTCCCACCTCCAAGAGTCACTGAGGCACTCAAAAGTGTGAGTTTCACTGAAAAGCACTAGGACATGTGCTTCTAAATCACTTTCCAAAATGGCACTTAAGTGCTTTTGAATATCTTATTCTGCTGAGACATGCATTAGTGACTGAAGCTCCGGAGTTTTGGCAACACAAATATCCCCCTCACAGCCATCTTGCCCAGCACCCCAGACTTTTGCAGAAACACAACTATTTTTGCCTGGTACTAGAAAAGGTGCAATTCATCCTCTCTATCTCCCCGGGAGAGGGAACAGCTTCAGACTGAACTATGGAGCCCCTCCAACAGGAAACCTCTTTCTCTGCAAAAAGATAGGCCTGCGGGCCGGTGCAAACTGGTGCCCAAGTTATCACCACCGGGGCTGCCAGAGTTGCTTTGCCCCTACTGTCATGACACAGAGGAATCTCTATGGGCTCTGCTAAGAAGTGTCCCAAAGCAAATTCAGCAAGGAACTTCAAGAGCAGAGGCAACAAGACTGACAGAAAACGTGGTTAATTTTTCCTTGGCAGCATTCATTTTAGCTGCTGGAGGCGTGGTTTGGCAGGCGCAGGACTGTTGCTACATCCCTCATGTCAGACATAGGAGGTAGGGATGCAGCAAGAGATGCTTCTCGCACAGTGGTCGGCTCCCCTCCACTCCTGAATGCTAAAAAACCAAGGCTGATATGGTCCTGATGCCTACACACACGTGGACAGAAAGCACTATTACTCCTTCCCCAGCAATCTAGCTTTAGAACTAGAGACGATCCCACCTCTTGTAACTCAAATTTTCAGTTAGAAAATCCTGATTAGACAAAAGCAAGAGATAGATATTGGGAAGATATCAATTTCCTTAATATTTGCATGGGACATTGTTGAAACAATTCATTCTGAAGCTTCAAAACACATTGTTTCAGCTTTATCCTTTTCACTTCTCTAGTAAGCTTTAGTTTGAACGTAAACAAAAGAAAAGTTGCATAAAATAATTTGATGAGGACAGAGTGCTTATCTTTTGACCCTCATTTCACACAAATTGTAAGCTTTCATTTCCCCCCTCCACCCTGGTTCAGTGCCTGAGTGTATTGAACATTTTTCCAGAAGCTGTATTTAGTCACTTGTTTTTATTTTCACACAGCATCACAAAAATCCTCTGTGCTAGGGGTTATGTTGCTAGGAAGGATCATGCTAGTTTGAGAAAAAGACAAAGTGATGCGATTGGTTAGCACCATCTGATGTCCAAGAAGCCACTGGTGTTGAGGGTACAGAATTGAGCAGAAAGTGGCTTCACAATGGTTCTGAAATCAGCACATTAATAGATATCCCTTCATTGATCTGTGACTCCTAGTTACATCACCAGATTTTCCCTTCCAAGTGGAAGCTGAGCAATAAGAATTGTAAGCCAAGGTCCATCTGCCAGGGGGTTCGCTGTCTCCAGTCACTTCTCTAAGCCAGCTCTTTGTTTACCCCCACACACGCTTCTTCCCTGTGTCAGATAACGATACTACTCATTTGTGCACTCCTTTTACCCCAGCTTCTACACAGCTGAGTGTGGGACTGGATGGAAGTTCTGTCCCTCAACCCACAAAGTGACATTGTAGAGCCTTCAGCCCTAGACCTGGCATAAAGGATATCACACTAGGTGTGAGTAAGTGTACTTGGTCCACTTCCTACAATACCCAGAAAGAAATTACATTAGGGGTAATACAACTGCCTAGCCCTCCCCCAGGAGATCACACATGGCATGTATATCTAGGCTAAGCCTTTCCAATAGCAGCCCTCCTCAACCTCTGTCATGCTCCCTGTGATTCCCATCCCTCTACCCCCAGAAAAAAAATACACCTTAGAGATTTCAACAGGTTAATACATTTTATTCTCAGCACTTGGACGGCCATTGATCCAGCTTTACTATTCTGGAGGAGAGCATCCCATGTGCGTTGTTCAGCTGCTCTCCCCCAGGGTGTGCTTGTCAGACAGGTACTCTTCCATGCCATTGTGGGGCACTCCCAGGCACATCAGGTTGGTGAGGTGGGCTCCCAGATGTTTGATGGCCTTCATCTGCTTCTCCAGGTAGTCACACAGCTGCAGCTAGAAAAAGGAAGAAAGATTAGAAGATGGATTTGTTCCACCTAGGATAGCACCTTTGCATTTCAGTACACATAGCTCACCACTGCAAGGTTATGGTGTCATGCTGAGTTATGGGATCTTTGTCCCTCTGTCCTCTGAGGAAAACCCTTAGACTCTTGCATGTTGACACTTGTATGTTTGAGCTAACTAGTATTGTTAGCAAATGTCCCTTCTCACAACCACAGCTGAGAACAATGTTCTCTAGTTTGAAGGTCGTTCACCAAGGAAAGGAGATAGTAAGCAACTTGTCGACATGCCCAAAGAAGTCTGACACAGTTGCAGTAGAATGGGGTTATGCCTAAGCATGTCACCATCTTAGTTCCTCATCTCCCATTCCTGGGCCTCTGGCCACCAGAGATGATTCTGCTGCAGCAAAGCAGCTGGAGGGAAGATGTTTAGCCAAAATAGCATAAGGCAAGACTGAAGTGATTCTCAGCTACAGAAGAGGAAGAGGGCAGGAAAGCCCCTGGTGGACTGCAGAAAACAAGAAAACACATCCTAAGTTGTTTTACAGTCTCTCCTACACAAGAAAATCCTTCACCCATCCCCAGAGGGGAGAGTTCTCTTTAGGAGAGTGATATCTCCAGATCTTTCTTCTACCCTTGCTTCTGTACAAGAGAGTTTTCCTGAGACAGAGCAGAGTGCCCCCCAACTCCCACCATCCTCTTCAAAGCTGCCGTGCATTTCCCTGCCACCATACTCACATGGGGGCCATTCTTCTCTATAGCCAGCTTGTACAGGTACAACTGAGCCTGGTTGAGAATCTTCTCCAGCTTCCGATTCACTACAGGGCCTCCAGGTGGTTCCCCCCACTCATCCCACTTTGGTGTCTAGTCACTGTTGATCAAGACACCAGACATTTAGTCTGTATCAACTTCACCACTCACTGGAGATACAGTGACCCACAGCCTGCTCCTCACCCTGAATACCCCTCTTTCCCCAGGCCCTGGTGTCCAAGGGTCCATTCCTTTTGCTAGAAACTGTTCTGTTTGTTGTTGGGGAGGGGGGCTTGTGCTTCTCATTCAGCACAGAAGACTCTTTCAAGAACCCAAAATTCCACAAAGGATGGAAGTGCCCTTTCCTGGGCAGCTCCAATTATGGCTTTTACAAGAGAACCTTAACCAATTCTTGGCAGAGATTCAATTTCCACTACCAAAGTGTGAAGAAATTGCAGGAGCTACTTGGGGCCAGAACCTCAGCGATTGTAAACTAGCATAGCTCCAGAGTTATATCAGTTGTGTACATATCCCATTGACTGATCTGCGGTACCGTAACCCCAATGTTGTTACTCCAGGCATGCGTATTTTCCCTCCACCTCTGACAGCTTATGAGGAGGAATTAAGATGTTTTCAGGAACAAATGGGTGATGTTTATACATATTTGCCAGACACAGTAGCTTTGCTAGTATTGTAGCCCTCTACTGTCAGATAACCATCCAAGTCACTTATCGTCTCCACAATTTTCTTCTCTACTGTAATAGGAGATACTAGATCACCTTTTTCATTATCCCTGTACAGAAACAATCACCATCCCTTTTTTTTCCTTCTTGTGGATTTGAATATGCTGAAGTGCACCTGTGCAGGAACTACATATTGAGGTCACCCACTACTGATTTTGTCCCAAACATATCTACATACTTCAACTTTCCTTCTCTTCCTGTAACCAGGGCTGAAGTAGTTCAGCAGCTGGAGAGTCTGCTGTAGTTAGTTCTGGGTGGAGGACTAAGTGGTTTGTCATCAGTGAGAAACCCTCCATTTGGAAGATAAACTTTTTAATTATGTTGAGAGAGGGGCTGACAAATTAGTTATTTGGAAGAGAGGTTGTCACATGAACCGGTGGGGAGGAAGAAGAGAGAAAGAGGCAGGAATAGAAAGAAGAAATAAGGATAGAGCCTTAGCCACAAGGTGCAGACCACTATTGCCTTTACAAGTCTAGATTTGGGCCCTCTGAAGTGGAGTTTCAGGTAGAAGATTTGAAATGTGTTGCAAGCAGAGGAAAGGCTTCCCCTCCCTGGTGCCCAGACCATGGGAATCACTGTATATTGCCTCTACCCAATTCCTTGTCTTAATATCCAAAACAGCCAGTTCAGTTTACTGGAAGTTTTCTTCCTGTTTGTTCCAGGACAAGTGATAACCAAGTGGTCCAAAATCCCATTGCATACACCAAAATCACCACACAGATTCTAGATGAGGAAGTTTTATTGTCAGCACTTACTCAAATCTTTTGATTTGGGAATGGAAAGGCCCATATATTCAATTGCACATTGCAGCTGTCAGTGCAGACTTCAGCTGCTGTGCCCCAGGGTGAGCTTGTCAAACAGGTACTCTCCCATGCCATTCTGAGGTACTCCCAGGCGCTTCAGGTTGGTGACATGGTCTCCCAGCTGCTTGATAGCCTTCACCTGCTCCTCCAGGTAGTCAGTCTCCAGGAAGTCACACAGCTTCAGAAAGAAGAAACCAGAGAGCCTAAGCCTTCCTAATAAGCACATAGGAGCTAGCGTTCTGACTACCTGACATTTAGTCTCACAGATCTTAGCTTACCAACTGTACACACTATGCACAAGCAGGTAGAATGAGTGAACTGGAGGATCCTGGAACTAGGAAGAAAAATTTCTCTTCCTTAAATTTTGAAGCATAAAAGAGTGCAACACCTCAATGGCAGTTTACATGGAATCAGATCCCCTAAATCCACCTCAAGTCATCATTAAACAATCCATACAATGGAGAAGTATTAGAGAGGATTTCATACTGGTGACAGTCTTTGAATTCAACCAGGAACATTCTGTATAGTGTACGCAGGAAATATCCCAGAGTGGATGCCACTCATTTGTTGCACAGCAGTAGGTTAAGAGCACTGTAAAGGACATGGGTACAGACATATTTAGAAAAAGTGTCATGTTTTGCTACCTCATTGAAGTTCTACATTCACCTTTCTTCTGGTTTTCTACTGCATTGAATTTTACATGTTTGCCCCCTCAGTTTAGGGCATTGGCTTTTTCAGGAGGGCTCCTCTCCTGTTATTCCTGTCCTGCTAGGTCCAGGAATCCCTTGGGCCACTTTCACTCTAATGAGGCACAACTGCAACCATGAAAGAACATGTTGCAGTAGCTAGAGCCTATCAATGAGAATTGTAGCCATTGATATTTTGCTGCTGAATTCAGAAGGGACTTCTTTCAGGACTCTGACTGATGTAAGGGGGAGCAGGGCAGAAAACACTACTACATATAGGTGCATGAACTAGGCCCTCACTTTGAAAGTGTGGCTTTAGCCCCTATCTGCTACAGGTATATCCCCATATTAATTCCCACCCCAATTAGTGCTCCTCTGTGGTCTCAAAGGATTGAGGAAAAATAGCTTCTGTAGTGATGGAAGCCATTTTAGAAGTGGCATGGAAAGTGAAGGAAGAAAACTGGGGAACTTAAACACCTCATTCTGTCACACTGTGTGGCCAGAAAGGGAGAGAAGACAAAAATATTTGAAATGGAGTGGTTCAGAAGCTGAAAAAGATAAGATTTGACAACTTCAAAACTAATAGTTGTAACTTTCCAGAAAAAAAAAAGTGTTCCTTTACCAACATGCTGTTTTTTCCAAAAAACAGGAATTTTTTTTTTTTAAATCTGAATTTTCAGAATGGGAGTTAATGGACTTTGCCGACTACAACCTCCATTCCTCCTTCCAACTTATACTCACATGAGGATCATTCTGCTCTGTAGCCACTTTATGCAGATCCAGCAGGGCCTGGTTCAAGGTCTTCTCCAGCTGCAGAGCATGCTGCAAGACCTCCAGGCTGTTTCCCCACTCATCCCGCTCTGGCTTCTGTGAAATAGCCACCAAGAAGGTTAGTCACAACCCATACCTGCTCTAGCTCTGCTAATGTCTAGGCCTCAGTGGGGAAATCTGTCCTGCTGCTCTTCACTCTATTCTCTAGTATTGTTATGGCCAATATGCCAGTAGTCCCTTTGCAATGTAGGTCATTATTCCCTTTGCTACTAGTAGTCTCTACCAACACCAATACTACAATTCTGGAAGAGGCATATTTTATGTGATTTCAAGACATTTACAGCTAATTGAGTTAGCCTACCAGGACAGGTTAATACTAAGCAACAGCTCTCCAAGCTCATTCCCTCACTATGCCTCTCATGCCTATGTCTAGATAGAAGAGGCATCACAAGCATTCTAGTCCCCTGTCCATAGGGTACACCCTGCATAGTAAGCCCATCACCTAGCTGACTTGATAGTGTGTCCATCTATTGGAATTTGTTACACAAAGCAGAAATGTATGATCCCAAGCAGAATTTGAACCCTTTCCGTACAATACATCAGCTTTGATTCCAGTAGTCCGTCCCTAGAGCATCTTATGGATCAGATACTACACTGAAGTGACTGTGTTCCTGTCACGGAGTCACCGGGCAATGCTCTGGAACTGCTCCCCACCAAGCCAGTCCGGACTTTGGGGAGCCTCCTCTCCCTTGGAGCAGACTTGTTCAGGGCAAGAAGCTCACACGTCTTCACCTCCTGAGTCTCTCCTTGGAGCATTCAGCATCCTCTGCCCCTCCATGCGCTTCTTACAGCGAGCCCACCCAGCCGGGGTCCTGGGGAAGCCACAGGGTCCTGCACCCCCACTTCGCAGTCAGACGTGACTCTCAGCCAGCCAGTAAAACAGAGGTTTATTCAATGACAGGAACAGGGTCTAAAACAGAGCTTGTAGATACAGCGAACCGGACCCCTCGGCCGGGTCCATTCTGGGGGGCAGTGAGCCAGACCCCCTACATCTGTACTTCACTCCTCCTCCCCAGCCAGCTCCAGACTAATCACCCCTCCAGCCCCTCCTCTCTGCTCAGCTCCTTTCCCGGGCCAGGAGGTCACCTTATCCCTTTGTCTCCAACACCTTCAGCTGGCGCCTTTGCAGGGGAGAGGCCCAGGCCATCAGTTGCTAGGAGACAGAGTGTCAGGCATTTAGGTGCACTGGCCCTTTGCTCTGCCAGATACTTAAGAACTGCCATGGGGACACTGAGGCACCAACACAGTATTCAGAGAAAATATTAAGAACATTCCCAGTTTGTCACAGTTCCCCATCCCCTCACCTCTATGTCCTGCAGGACAATGCGTCCCCCTCGCTTGTTCTGGTATTGCAGGAACTTCTCTGCATGCTCTCTGTGCTCATGGGACTGCTCCATGAGGAACTGAGCCATATGCCTCAGGGCTACATCGTCACGGTCAAAGTAGCAAGACTGGGAAGAAGTACAAGATGGACACATCCAGCCAGGCATTGAGATATTAAAGATCTTTGCTAGTGCAGAACTCAGTCCATACGGGCTTTAAATACCACATATAGGTATAATCCAATAGCAGTCCTACAGGGTTAACAAAGTTTTAGTCCCACCTCTGAAACAGTCTCAGATTTCCTTAGTACTCTTGTACAACTCCATCTCTGCAAAAGCATTTACCCAGGTGAAATACTACAATCTTTGAGTAAGCATTTATAGTTCTATTACAAAGAAGCCTCAGCTACCTCAAAAAAGTTTTACAAGAGTTTGTTATACCATTTAGAGTAATAGGGTCTTATTTTCCATTTTCCATTTCAGCTAAGAACACCTCTGACTCACCATAGACATGAAGACATAGCTAGCACGCAGCTCCAAATTCACAACACAGTTGATAGCAGCCTCACACTCCCGGTGGAAGTTCTGGCGCACCTGAGACTCCATTACAGCACTTCACAGCAGAAAGGATAACAAGCACTCACCAAGCCCTATCCACACACTGCCAGAACAAACCACCCCAGAGAAAACATGGAAAGTGCTTTCCTCACAGCTGGTTTTAATATTGTCTGGAGCATGGTGTGGGTGTGATGGGTAGCTTCTGCCATCCAACGGAAATCCCTTCTGCCTCAAGGAACCAATCAGCAATGTATTGCCACAGCATGACTCAGCAACTGGGCATCTGCTGCTCTGAAACAAGGTAGAGTTGCTGACCTTTGTGGATGCTTTCCTCCACTAGCCTGGTCTTTTGGGGCACTGAAATAATCTCTAGGTTCCCATTTCAGGACCTGACTGTTACTGGAACCAGAACACTTCTGCATAGAAGTGAATAGGAAATTAAAATGAGAGCAGATCCTCTGGAGCCTTCTTGCATAGAAAATTAAAGATAAGGGTATTAGCCTCTCTGTTCTGTATTGATGGGTGTAGACAAACTCTGGCTGTAATAACTCCATTGTGATTTCCTAACATCTATCTTTAGGGTCACTCTGTTCATTGTTAGAAGAGACAAAACAAGCATTTGGTCATGAAACCAATGGATACATAATACCATTTAGGTTTTATTAATAAATAATGGCTTATGTCTGTTGCAGAGCCAGTATGGTTCTTACTAGTCCCTGAATTCACTATCAAATACCAGTAATTCATGCCTATCTGATGCATCTTGCAGCAGATGAAGTCTGTGTCCAGCAACAGAGAGAGAATGGATGGTTATGTGCCTGAGTGACAAGACCAAGCAACAGCAGCATTTATTTTTCCATAGCTGTAGGAATGCATGTTGCCTTACAGAAAAATGAAAGACCAGCCCCATGTCTTCAGAGTTTATGTGCTAGGGCCCTCATTCTGCAGACACAATGACGTCTGCAGAACTACTTGGTTGCTTAACCTTAAACACCCTCACACATGGAAATCTGTGGCAAATCTGGGAATTAACCCAGAACTTTTGAGTTCTATTCAAATGCCGGACACACACAAACCATCCTTCCTCTGTTGCCTAAAACATAGGAGGACAGCTTACCCAAGTGCTGCAATTCCCAGCAGCCAGACAAAATGAGGGGCAAGTGCTGTAGAAGAAAGAGTTTCATGAAAATTTAGAATGGACAATAAGATTAATGACATTCTGCACCACTTTTTGTTACTCAGCAGCGACAACCAGCCTCTTGGTGCCAATGTAGCTCTCCCACTGGATAGCTAGAAGCCACTTGCCTTGTTTCTTTATCACAAGGAGGAAAGAGAAGGTAGACACTGCCTATTTGTGAAAAATTGAGTAATTCTGTGTTCTATAAGGTCAAAGTTACTCCTTTGTCAGACCAAAGAGAATGTCCTTTGTTGTGTTTGCAATGTGTCTTATGGAACTACGACATGTGACATTGTGCTGTCTATATGGTTTTATAAAAATTTAATGATAAGTGAATATAATGTAACTGAAATATGCTTCATGCTAAAGGTCTCTTGTAAGGTATAATTACAAAGCTTATAATCTACTAAGTGTAATCATCCTATTTGTATAAATGTACACTCCTGTATCTGAAACTAGAAATATGAAATAAAACTCTGAGGGTCTATTGTAATTATGCAAAGTGTAGGCCATTAATGGTGGTTTGGAATCTTGATGACTCCCATTAACTAGGACCATTGTCTGCAAATGGCTGTGTTTTACCTGTAAGTCTTCCTGTATACCGGCAAGTGGGTAATTAAGTCTTGAAGTGACATGTGATCATGTCACCTGAACTGGAATCCATCTTTAACCTGGTGCCTTTCCATTGAGAAGGAGGGGGTGGGAACTCAGAGAGGGACAAAAGGATTCCTGTCTTGTGCAAAAGATATATAAAGGAGTGGAAGAGAACAAGGGAGAGAAGCCATCATGAAGAATCTCCTAGCTACCATCTAAGCTGGGACAAGAGCTGTACCAGGGGAAAGAATTGTGCCCAGGCCTGGAAGGTGTCCAGTCTGAGAAAAAACTTACTGAAATGTCTCTGAGGGTGAGATTATCTGTAGTCAGTTTGATTAGACATAAATTTGCTTGTTTTATTTAATTTTGCTTGGTGACTTACTTTGTTTTGTCTGTTACTACTTGGAACCACTTAAATCCTACTTTCTGTAATTAATAAAATCACTTTTTACTTATTAACTCAGAGTATGTATTAATATCTGGGAGAGCAAACACCTGTGCATATCTCTCTATCAGTGTTATAGAGGGCAAACAATTTGTGAGTTTACCCTGCATAAGCTTTATACAGGGTAAAACAAATGGATTTGGGTTTAGACCGCATTGGGAGTTGAGCATCTGAGTGCTAAAGACAAGCACACTTCTGTGAGCTGTTTTCAGGTAAACCTGCAGCTTTGGGGCAAGTAATGCAGACCCTGGATCTGAGTTGGAGCAGACAGGAGCATCTGGCTCAGCAAGAAGGGTGCTGGAGTCCTAAGCTAGCAGGGAAAACAGGAGCAGAGGTAGTCTGGGCACATCAGGTGGCAGCTCCCAGGGGGTTTCTGTGATCCAACCCGTCACACTACCCTCTAGAGCTGTAGCTGAAATCTACTATTATCTCCAAGCACCATAACTAAGATAGCAAGTTCCCATCAGTCAGTGAGAAGGCTTGTTCCTAATTATTGATGTTCAGATGGATACTACTATTTACATGTGCAGACTGTGACTTGTCTTCGGGTATGTCTACATCTACAATTTTGCAGCGCTGGTTGTTACAGCTGTATTAGTACAGCTGTATAGGGCCAGCGCTGCAGAGTGGCCACACTTACAGCAACCGGCGCTGCAAGTGGTGTTAGATGTGGCCACACTGCAGCGCTGTTGGGTGGCTTCAAGGGGGGTTCGGGGAACGCGAGAGCAAACCGGGGAAGGAGACCAGCTTCCCCGCGGTTTGCTCTCACGTTCTCCGAACTCCCCTGCAAACCGCAGGGAAGGAGACCTGCTTGCACAGGGGCTCGGGGAACGCGAGAGCAAACCGGGGAAGGAGACCAGCTTCCCCGCGGTTTGCTCTCGCGTTCCCCGAACTCCCCTGCAAACCGCAGGGAAGGAGACCTGCTTGCACAGGGGCTCGGGGAACGCGAGAGCAAACCGGGGAAGGAGACCAGCTTCCCCGCGGTTTGCTCTCGCGTTCCCCGAACCCCCCTGCAAACCGCAGGGAAGGAGACCTGCTTGCACGGGGGTTCGGGGAACGCGAGAGCAAACCGCAGGGAAGGAGACCTGCTTGCACGGGGGTTCGGGGAATGCGAGAGCAAACCGGGGAAGGAGACCAGCTTCCCCGCGGTTTGCTCTCGCGTTCCCCGAACCCCCCTGCAAACCGCAGGGAAGGAGACCTGCTTGCACAGGGGTTCGGGGAACGCGAGAGCAAACCGCAGGGAAGGAGACCTGCTTGCTCGGGGGTTCGGGGAACACGAGAGCAAACCGCGGAAGGAGACTTGCTTGATTACCAGAGAGGCTTCCTCAGGTATGCTGGGATACCTGCTTATTCCACGGAGGTCAAGAAAAGCGCTGGTAAGTGTCTACACTTGATTACCAGCCCTGGATCCTCTACACCCGAGACAAAATGGGAGTACGACCAGCGCTGCAAACTGGTGATGCCCTGCAGATGTGTACACCTCCTAAGTTGCAGCGCTGTAACCTCCTCACCAACGCTGCAACTTTGTGATGTAGACATCTTACCCCCAGCAGCACTCACACTAGCGTTTAATGTTGGAAGGCAGTCAGTCTGTTTACAAGCAAGGAAAATATGTGCCACTATCTAAAGTGCACAGCAATGCATATTATGGGGGAGTAAGGTGAGTTATAGAGCACACCTAATTGTTACATGCTAACTGCCCCCACTTGGACAGTACTGGAGTGAATAAAAGGTACTTAGTTCATATTAACTATCCTCTTTCAAATAGGACTATATTCATATCAGTTAGGTACCTTTTAAGTCCCACTGGCAGCATCCACACAGGGCAGTTAGTGCTCAACACGTTGGAGTGTTCTGAAATTCACACACTGCATCCTGCACACTGCTGTGCATTTTACACAAGTCCTGATGCTCGTTCAAGTAGAACCACAACAGCTAGAGCTGGGACACATTTTCCTTAGTACCCCACCCCTGAGCAGGCAGAACCAGATAGCCTGCTACCCAAACGTTGTCTGGGCAGGGGTCTAAAAAATGCTGGAAGAACAACTTTGGCTAACTTCTGAAAGTCACTATGCCATGAAACATTTCCAGGGCTAATCGTTATCTCATCTTTGTACAAGTAAGTAAACCTTGTTGTCAAGATAGGGACAAGAAAGTGTAGATCACGTTGTCTGATCTGTCACTTTGTGCAAATCAGAAGTATGAGATACCTATGGATGTTTCCTTCAGCGTCAGTCCCTCTGCCACATTGCAGCTACAGTGAGCTTTGAGACACCAGACATAACTGCTTAAAGAGCACGCATCGCCCCAATTTTTTATGTGGAACAGGAGCAGATTAGTTGAGTCATTCTGGTTTCATTCCTGAAGAGCTAAGTAGAGTCAATGATTACAGTATGGGGAGAAACTGCTTATATTGATTATCTGTTAAAAAGACCAAAGGGTCTAGCCAGAAGAGGTACTGGTCATTCGACTCTGAGGTCACACATTCTGTTCAGGCCAATCTTCTCCTGTTACAAAGGGTACAGTGGATCATATCCCACTGTGTTAGCCTGTGGCACAACCTAATGCTGATAGCTCATAATGAGCCAAGAGGTTGAAGCATCATTAGGTAAACAACAGAGGCTTAACAGTCATTCCATTGTCTCAGGTGTAGTCATGTCTGCCCTATCCTCTGTTTGGAAAGTTCAGTACACTTACAGCCACTCTGCTTCCCACAATGTTTACTTCATCCTTGTCACAGGCCAGGCATTGCCATTATTAGTCTCCAGTGCTCAGCATTACTCAGATATATTCCCAACACATGCCCCTTGCATCCTTCTCATGCAGAAGCTAGACTGATGCAGTATGTTAACAATGGAAGCTAGTTCATATCTGAGAAACAAGATTTATTTTTTGATGGTAGAGAGATAAGTCTGTCTTACATTTATCTTATTATGAGATTGTTGGGTCTAAACTTTTGGTGGACTTTGGGGAGCCAAAACACACCCAGACTGGCCGTCTCTGCATAATCCTTTCTGAAACCTTTATCGAACAAAGCACTGACCTGCAAACTACTCATGACACCCCCTTTCTCAAGTAGCCATTAGCCTTTATCTCTATGCATTTACTTGTTAAACTTGCTTTTCCTGTAAAATCTTGATTGATTATGCATGACCATTATCTTTTGTTAATCACTTTGTTTACTTCTGTGTATAAATATTGATGCTCACCCCTAATAAAGGGGCCACACTTAATCTAAAGCTTTGAGAGCTAAGGATAGTGTGAGCCCGTTGATCAACGCATTGGTGTCTGGTCTCTGACAGAATTGTGTGCCCCATACCAACTCCGCACGAACTCGGGTGCTGGAGAGGTGAGTGAGGACTTGCTTTATTACCTAACAATTTGGGGGCTCGTCCGGGATTCCTTCTGGTGCGGTACCTCTGTCCAGTGGTCAGACCACTCATATATGAATTGGCAAGGCGCCACAGGAGATTTCTCCCAGCCAATTCAATATTGAGGGGTCGTGTACTGGACAGCAGGGTAAACGCCAGTTGGAGGGCTCCTGTCAGACACCATGGGTCAAGGGACTAGCGTGCCTCTTGAGAGTCCGTTGGGGATTGTAAATAAGTTATGGAACGAAGGGAAACTCCCAGTACAGACAGGAATGTCTAGGAAGAAGTTGTACACACTATGTGTAAGGAATTGGACTGGGTATACCGCGGTATTGGCCGACCCGGAGATGAGGTGGCCTTCGTATGGCTCTTTCGAACAGGCTGCCTTAAGAGGAGTAAAGAGCCAGATCGAAAAAGACCATCCGGGACAGTTATGTTACTGGTTTTGTTGGGACACAGCAGCAGAGCTGTGGAAATCTTTAAAAATTATGGCAGTCAGGTACTCTCCCGAGAGTGAACCCCCTCCAGGTTATTTCGATGAAGGGTGTAGACCACGGCGTGTTTTGACTCGTCAGCTGGTCCCCTCTGCACCTGCCCCTATTCCTCCGCAGGGGGACTCTCTCCATGTAGCAGAGGGGAATCTGCAGAATCCCAAATTGGAATTTCTGCAGAAGGATGAGGAGGAAATGGAGGGGCAAACCTCGGGAGGAGTAGTTACTAGGCTAATGTCCAAACAGATACAGCAGGGTGCATGCCCCCCCCTGAGGATAGCCCAGAGGATGTCCCCGTCAAATCTCTTGCGAGTAATAAAAGTATAGTTAGAGAGATGCCTTTACAGGTGCACCACCAGCTCAGCCCATTCCCCAGGCCTGGATCAACTACGGGAAACAGCAGCAGCTGCAGCAAACTCAGCCTCCTCAATGACGGTACCCCGGGGGCGAAGACAAACAATGTGATGGTCTTATTTCCTTAATGTCTTTAGCCGGCTCCTTTCTCACTTTCTCCCCTCCCAGCAAAGAGCCTCGTTTAACCCTTTCAGTCCAGGGACTGCCTGTCTCTTTCCTCATTGATACTGGGGCTACTTTCTCTCTTTTAAATCATGCCCCCTCTCCCTGGCTATCCTCTGAGGTTAAAACTGCGACTGGGGTGGAGGGCAACCCACAGTCTCTGGAACTCACTTTGCCTTTGAATGTTGTTTATGCTGATAAATGTTTTCCTCACCGTTTTCTTTTTTCCCCAGCTTGTCCGATCCCTTTGATGGGCCGGGATTTACTCTGTAAGCTTGAGGCTACTTTAACCTGCACTCCTGAAGGGGTAGGATTATTGATGACAGTGTTAGGAGATTCGGCCCCTACTCAGGGTAATTGGGAAACACCCCCCTCTCTCTCCCCTGACCTCACTGACTTGCCTTCAACCCTCTGGGGAATTTCTGACACTGAAGTTGGCCTGCTCCTTTCGGCAGAGCCCGTAAGGATTCAGGTGAAGCCTTCCTTAACTCCCCCGTCAGTCCCTCAATACCCCCTGTCGCTGGAAGCCCGGGAGGGCATCCGCCCCATTATCGAGGGATTCATTGCACAAAAGCTAGTCCGCCCTCAGCGCACTCCCTGTAACACCCCTATACTGCCTGTCAAAAAGCCTCCTAAAAAGGACGGAGACCCTGTTCGTTGGCGCTTTGTACAGGATCTACGAGTTGTTAATCAGTATGTGGTCCCTCTTCATGCAGTAGTTCCTGACCCAGCTACTATCATCAGCCAAATCCCCTGGGATGCTGAGTGGTTCACTGTTATTGACTTAAAATCAGCTTTTTTCAGCATTCCTGTGCACCCAGACTCTCAGTATCTCTTTGGTTTCACCTGGGAGGGACAAAGTTATGTCTGGCAACGACTTCCTCAAGGCTACAGAGACAGCCCCACGATTTTCAGCCAGTGCCTCCGCCACGACTTGGAAGGTTTCACCAGTCCGCAGGGATCCACATTGGTCCTATACGTAGATGACATCCTATTAGGTAATCGCGAAGAAGCTGCCCTCCGCATCGATGGTAAGGCACTTTTATTATACCTACACACCAGAGGCCACAAGGTAGACCCTAAAAAGATTCAGTGGGTCTCACAGAAGGTCCGATATCTGGGCTTCCTGTTAACCCCAGAGGGACGACAGATGGACCCAGCCCGCATAAAGACTATTCAAAACTGCCCTCTACCGAACACCAAGAAACAACTTCGAGGTTTCTTAGGATTAATTGGCTTCTGTCGCCCCTGGTTGCCGTCCTGCGGGGAGTTAAGCAAACCGCTCCACCGACTCACTGCTAACCTTGCTCCTGACCCTTTGCAGTGGTCCCCAGACACTATTCAAGCCTTTCAGTTACTCAAGGACAGTGTGGCCTCCTCCATGTCTCTCCGCCCCCCCAATTACAGCAAACCCTTTCACCTTTTTGTCCACGAGAGGGGCGGAATTGCTAGTGGTGTCCTTACCCAGCTGAGCGGGCCCCACCATTTCCCGCTTGCTTTTTACTCTCAGCAAATCGACCCTGTCGCTCAGGGAACCCCATCCTGCACCCGGACTCTGGCAGCAGCTGCCCTGCTGATCACAAAGGCAAAGAGCCTAACCCTGGGTCATTTTACCACGGTTTGGACCTCTCATGCCTTGTCAGCCCTTCTGCGTAGGGGCACAACCCAAGTCTTTTCGGCCCATCGTCAGCAACAGCTAGAGGCCGAACTCTTAGAAGACACTAACCTAATTTTTGAAAGGTGTGGACCCCTTAATCCAGCTACCTTGCTTCCTGACCTGCCAGTCCTCCAGGATCAGCACGACTGTGTGGAAGTAGTTTACAGCATCTTACAGATAAGAGACAACCTGTTTGACGTGCCACTGGACAACCCCGATTGCATCCTCTTCTCGGACGGAAGCTCCTTCTATGTTGATGGCAAGCGTTTCACTGGTTATGCTGTCACCTCTGAATGGGACATTCAAGAGGCCGCCTCACTGCCAGGCAACTGGGGAGCCCAAGCCGCTGAACTCTATGCCCTGGCCCGAGCTTGCCAGTTGGCCGCTGGTAAGACCGTTACCATTTTTACTGATAGCAAATATGCTTTTGGAGTTGTGCATTGTCATATCCACCTCTGGAAGTTTCGAGGTTTCCAGACAGCTGCCGGTAAACCCATTCAGCACCTCCCCCTCATCCACAAGCTTTTGGACGCCCTCCAAAAACCCTCTGTCCTGGCTGTAGTTCACTGCCGGGCCCATACTAAAGATAGTAGCCCCGTTACCCGTGGGAATGCCCTGGCTGACGCCTCCGCCAAGAAGGCTGCCACCTTACCTTTAGCCATGCCCACATTGGCTATTGCAACCTCCTCCTTTACTCCACCGCACCCCGTACCAGTACCCGCTGCTGAACTACAATCGTGGGAAAGCCTCGGGGCCACTCTGGTCAAAGGGACCTGGCTTATGCCAGATGGCCGAGCCTGCCTCCCTCGCTCCACATACCCCGTGGCAGTTCGCTGGCACCATGATAAAGGGGGTCACTACGGCACGCACGCCCTCGTGGACACTATCGCTCGCTTTTGGTATGCTCCAGGCATTCAACCCTATTGCCTATCAATAGTGAAAGCATGCAGCACATGTCAGCGTAATGGACCTGCTCCGCCTCTTAACAAAATTAAGGGTGGAAAACCTCCGCCTGCTGCTCCATTTCAACATCTTCAAATTGACTTTGCAGATATGCCAAAGGCTTTTGGGAAAAAGCACCTCCTTGTTTTGGTTTGCCCTCTGACTTCCTGGGTCGAAGCTTTTCCTACTGCTAATTGTACTGCTGCCACAGTGGTGAAGATTCTCCTTAGAGATATTGTACCCCGTTTTGGCATCCCTCTTGTGCTCGACTCAGATCGCGGACCTCACTTTACTGGTCATGTCCTTGGCCGTTTAGAACAAGGACTGGGCATTTCACACTCCTTTCATACACCCTACCACCCCCAGTCTAGCGGGAAAGTTGAGCGTATGAATAGGGAACTTAAGTTTACATTGGCTAAATACTGTCAGGAAACAGGATTAAAGTGGCCTCAGGTACTTCCCTTGGTCCTGTTTCACCTTCGTACTCGCCCAACCCGCGCATTGGGATTATCCCCCTTTGAACTGCTCTATGGACACCCCCCTTTCAAAGGCGGGGCGCTACCACGTGCTGATGTTTCACTATTGGGAGGGGATCATTTAACCGCGTGTCAGTTTCTCTCCCTACAGGCTCGCCTCCGTACCCTTTGGAAAGCCTCGCAGTTTTCCCAGACCGTGCCGCTGGAGGAACAGATCCACCCGTTCCAACCAGGGGACTTCGTCTGGGCCAAAAAGTTCGTTCGTGACGACACCCTCCAGCCAAGGTTTACTGGACCCCACCAGGTTCTTTTGACAACCCAGACTGCAGTGTTCCTGGAAGGACGCAAATCTTGGATCCACCACTCCCACGTCAAGCCAGCCGTAGTGGACCACAGTGACGGACCAGCAGCTCTTGTCACCACTGAGGACACTGCCTTCGACCAGTGGACCAGCTTACCTCTCTCAGACATTAGACTTAAATTGACTCGAAAAAAATGAGAGGACCCTTTATTCTGACAACTGTATGGTTTTTTTTATGCTTTTTTAGTTTATTTTCTGCTTATGAAGAATGCTGTGTTTTTGTAAATGACACCTACTCTAACACTTTTCAACGTACCAAACACCTAAGGGAAATGGCTAAAAACTACTCCTCTGGCCAGCCACCTTATGATTGGTGGGGAGCCTTATGGAATTGGCTGCCCGGACTTGGGTGGGTTAAAAACCTCTTGGTGGGTGTTGTTGGGGCCATAGTAGTCCTTATAATACTGTGTTGCTGTATTCAGTGTGTCCCCTCCCTCATAAACTCATGTAAGTCAGTTTATTCTTTTCCCACTTCAGCTAAAAGCCTTACTCTCTTCGAATTGGCCCAGGCTGAAATTGCCAAGCGGCCCTTGAGATCTTGAAATAGGGTGTAGCTTTTTGATTAATAGTTATCTCAAAGCTACAAATGGAGGAATGTTGGGTCTAAACTTTTGGTGGACTTTGGGGAGCCAAAACACACCCAGACTGGCCGTCTCTGCATAATCCTTTCTGAAACCTTTATCGAACAAAGCACTGACCTGCAAACTACTCATGACACCCCCTTTCTCAAGTAGCCATTAGCCTTTATCTCTATGCATTTACTTGTTAAACTTGCTTTTCCTGTAAAATCTTGATTGATTATGCATGACCATTATCTTTTGTTAATCACTTTGTTTACTTCTGTGTATAAATATTGATGCTCACCCCTAATAAAGGGGCCACACTTAATCTAAAGCTTTGAGAGCTAAGGATAGTGTGAGCCCGTTGATCAACGCATTGGTGTCTGGTCTCTGACAGAATTGTGTGCCCCATACCAACTCCGCACGAACTCGGGTGCTGGAGAGGTGAGTGAGGACTTGCTTTATTACCTAACAAGATCATCTAGCAACAGCTAAATACTGTCAAAGATAATGGACTCCTAACCTAAGTTCAGGCCTCTCTTGTTCTTTTAATTAACAAATACATAAGAATCTGTCTCTGCAGCCAAAGCTGACAAAAATTGTTTTCATAGATCTTCTGTCCTTTCCCAGAGTCCTACTACTTTGATCGTGCTGACATGGCCCTGAGGCACAGGGCCCAGTTCTTGAAGGAGCAGTTTCCTTCATAAGGACAAGGAGCCAGCAGGGAGGTTCCTGAAATATCAGAACAAGCAAGGGAAGTAGACGGGTGCAACGTCAAGGTTCTGTTGCCTTTAATCCTTAGCTTCCTTTTCTGATTCTGTAATCACATGCAGGAGCATTCAGATTAAGAGTTAAGTGCACTGTTACAGGGTAAATCAAGCCACTTGGAGAACTTAAGACTTCCGGCTGGTTTTAAGTGAAGTATTCAGAGTAATGGTAGGAATTCTAAAAGAGGGTGGGGGGAAAATCCATACACTACACATGGAATTTTTACAATTAGATAGGTCTGCTGGGTTATTGGCACCAACCTGGAGGTACTGGCAGCCTAGTTCTCACCACGTGGCAACAGTACCAAGTCTATCACCTCTTTAAAACCACTGTAGTACAGCCAGATTGTCTGTTGGTCCATTTCTTTATTGCAGAGAGTTTCA
This sequence comes from Gopherus flavomarginatus, assembly GCF_025201925.1. Lineage (NCBI taxonomy): Eukaryota > Metazoa > Chordata > Testudines > Testudinidae > Gopherus > Gopherus flavomarginatus. Next base: position 32,875,656 of record NC_066630.1, read on the forward strand.
GGATTGTCAGTAGGTGATGTAATCAGGTCCTAATTACTCCCTTGGCATAATCAGACTTCCTAAAGTCATTAAATAGATCCTCCCCTGCAATATAGGGGGAGCTTCTGCCCCCCCACCCCATAAGAAACAAAGTGGCTTATGTAAAAAGCAACAGAGTCCTGTGGCATCTTATAGATTAACAGACGTATTGGAGCATAAACTTTCGTGGGTGAATACCCACTTTGTCAGGTGTGTCTGACGAAGTGGGTATTCACCCACAAAAGTTTATGCTCCAATACGTCTATTAATCTATAAGATGCCACAGGACTCTGTTGCTTTTTACAGATCCAAACTAATACAGCTATCCCTCTGAAAAGTGGTTTATGTTATTCAAAGACAAGTTCAGGCTTGGGGATTAGAGAATTTTATTCTCAGCATTTAAGGATTTGTCAAACTATTCTTTGCCCTGGATACAAGGTTCCAGGGAAGCATAAAGCATTCCGTGTCTCTGCTGTGCCATTCAGCTGTTCTCCCCCAGGGTGTGCTTGTCAAACAGGTACTCTCCCATGCTGTTCTGGGGCACTCCCAGGCACTTCAGGTTGGTGAGGTGATCTCCCAGCTGCTTGATGGCCGTCACCTGCTCCTCTAGGTAGTCAGACTCCAGGAAGTCCTAGCTGTAGAAGCAGATGAGAGGTTTAGGGTATTAGACTGACTTCTGCTCTCCAGTATTCAATACCATGGATGCAGTGAGCCAGTGGTGCACATACATAGTTACACAAAGCAGCTTTCACTGCTGGTTAGTGTGAAGCATCCAATGCTGTACAGTTTTGACAGATCTCCCTGAAGACTGGGAGTATGGTTTTGCTTCACAGGTTTCAGGGGGTATGAACCTTATCTTTATGCACTTCATTTGAGCAGAAGTGATCACTCATCAGGTGCATAGCATGGAAGCTGAAGTGATTGAACAGAGCTACAGTTCCAGTATGACAATCTCTCTAGTAAAAAAGAGGCTACTCTGTCATTTGCGCACAGATTAGGAGACAGGACATTAGACAGAGATTCAGTAGCACATTCCATTTATAACCTCAATAAACCAACATGAAGAGCAGATATGTATGCTGTTTCCAGACATGTTTCGCTGGGGTACTGCTACCTGGATTGAAAGCCAAGGACTTACTCTCCCACACTGGGCAGCACATCCAAAACAGGGGATAGTGCATATTCTAACCCTGGCCATACTCACATGAGGGTCGTTCTTCTCCATAGCCAGCTTGTGCAGGTCCAGTAGGGCCTGGTACACAGTCTTCTCCAGCTGCAGGGCTGTTCCCCCACCCATGGTGGGGGCAGGGGGAAAGAGACAAGAGGGAAAAATCAGTGGTTTGCGCATGGGTCTGCTAAATCCAGGGTTGCGAGTTCAATCCTTGAGGGTGTCATTTAGGGAACTGGGGTAAAATAATCTGTCCGGGGATAGGTCCTGCTTTGATCAGGGGTTTGGACTAGATGACCTCCTGAGGTCCCTTCCAACCCTGATATTCTATGATCCTACTCTGGCTTCTCTAATACCAGCCAGAATAGCATAATAGATCCTCAACATTCTTAGAAGAAAATCTTACATACAAGTGAGGACAGGTTAGGATGAGAACTGGGCAAGAAACACTTTTCCCATCTCTCTAAATTTTCCAGTTCTGCACTGGGATGAAACTGTGACCATCTGAAATTTCATAAAACCAAAGGAAAAGTCGCAACTCAGAATAGCCTGTAGCCTGGTGGTTAGGGCACTTATCTGGGATGGGGAGGACTTGGCTCTGCCCAATTTTTAGGGCCCTAAGCAATAGACACTAGGATAATAGCTACTCTAAGGGTTGGTCTACACTACGGCGGAAAAATCAATCTCAGATACGCAACTTCAGCTATGTGAATAACATAGCTGAAGTCGAAGTATCTAAGATCGAATTACTCACCATCCTCAGGGCACGGGACCGATGTCCACGGCTCCACATGTCAACTCCGCAACTCCGTTCGGGTTGGTGGAGTTCCGGAATCGATATAAGCACGTTCGGGGATCGATATATCTCATCTAGATGAGACAATATAATCGATCCCCGAGCAATCAATTGCTACCCGCCGATACGGCGGGTAGTGAAGACATAGCCTGAGTTGTGCTTGGTCTTCTGCTAGAAAGACTATTCTAACAAATGTTTTGTCAAAACCCATACTTTGAAACAGAAGCTCAATCACTTTTCAATGAAAGCCCATTTAGAACAAACCATGTAATGTAGCAAAGTAAAAATCACACATTTCCTTTGTTCATACTTGTCCATACTAATCTCTCAAAGCTTAAGTGTTTTCTAGTGTGGATGATGCATGTTCTACTACTAATTGATAGCACTGCTATATTACTTCACCGCTAACCCCAAGCCTACCATTCACAGCTCAGATATATAAGTAGAGCAGTTAGGAATTTAAATCCTGTGCTCTGGAAACACTTTTACTCCTATGGCACTAAATAATACAGTCAAGTTAGATCCTTAGACTTCTAGTTTGACTTGCTTATGTAGCAAAGCTCTATGAGAAATTCCTCTTAAGATTCCCATCTCTACAGCCCCCTCATATTTTCCCTTCACATGGCTAGAGAAGAGAAACCCTAATAGAGACTCCATTCCACTGACCTCCAACCACACATGGTTAGGGACTTAGTTGCTCACTTTGATGTCCTGTAGGTGAATGTGCCCCCCTTGCTTGTTTTGGTAGGTCAGAAACTTCTCCGCATGCTCCTTTTCCTCATGGGACTGCTCCTTCATGAACTGAGCCATGTGCCGCAGGGCCACATCATCACAGTCAAAGTAGTAGGACTGGAGAGACAGGGAAAGCAGTGATGATGATTTAGGATATTTGGATTGTGGTGGCACCAGGAGGCACCAGCTGAGATTATGGGATGTATGGTCTATAAAAACACCTTCCTACCTCAGAGTTTGATAGGCAGCTGCATAAGATCTTACATGTAAAATGTTACTCCTATGTTGAAAGTAAGGAACTGAGGCACAATGAGCTTAAGGACAAAGTTTTCTGAAGTATTTATGTGGCTGACACTTTAGTTCCAGAAAAGGATATCAGTGGGATTTGCATGTTTCAGAAGATTTGCCTTAAAATGTCCCTCTTTAGTATCACCAACTTCCTGTGTTGGAGAACCAGAAACTGAACTCACTTTGATTAATGCATTGCATTGGACTTGAGCTTAGTAATATCTTTAATCTAGGTCACCCTTCAAATAGCAATAGAGCTATTGCCATCTCTTTCCCCATTTCAGGCCTTTAATAACTTCCCCTAAGTTTCCTATTAGCTCCATACTAGAAGTTTCAGAGTCACAAAAACTCATCTTTACAGCTGTATGTAACACTCTAGTTTCTAAGGTCATTCTACACTACCAGAATTTCTCGTTGATGGCTTTAAAAACTCAATAGCCTTAGATTTCTGCAAACACCTGAGTTCTAACATACAGTGAAATATGATAATGCTTTTGTAAAACAGGCACTCACCCCGGACAAATAGACATTAACTAGCATACAGCTCCATGTTCACCCTGCAGTTAATCACAACCTCACACTCAGAATGGAAGCTCTGATTCACCTGAAACTCCATCACTATACCTGTGGGGTTGGACAAGGAAGGGAAGGGAAGGGAAGGGAAGGGAATGTAGCAAAATTTTTTAACAATAGCAAGCACACCTAGAGCAGAAGTACAGGTCAGAGCCCAGGTACAAACCTTTCCTAGGCACAGCTGGCATTAATACTGTTCAAAATAGGGCGTGGCTGTGACTGGCAGCTGCTGCTCATTAGAAAGTCCCTTCCTCACCAAGCCATTGCAGATGGGTGTGTTTAATGAATTTCACCACTGAATGGATGATTTAGCCGTATGACATCTACAGTTAAAACCATACCTCTGACAAGAGTTGGGGAGAAGGTTAGTGCTATAGAATGCTCCTGCAACTGGACATTCAGACCATTTGGGGGGAGTGGGGGTGTTGGTTGGGTTTTTGTTTTGTTTTGTTTCCTAGCACAAGTTAATTTACAAACAGATGTGGTTTCATCACACTAGCCTGTAGAGATTACAAGACACAGAAAATTGCAGGGAGGAGGTGATATCAAATGTGTCATGTACAAATGTCACTTACTGTAATCCCTGCTGAGGCCTTTCAGAGCTCTTTACATATTAGAAGCTTGGCCTACTATAGGAGTTCCCTCCCAGAGCATTCATCTCACTCTATTGAATCCCACCATCTGCGATAACAGAGGCTGGAGCATGGATATATCAAATTAACAGTGACAAAGACATGAAACCAGACAGCTGCTCCATTGCTCTCAGTCAGTGAAAATAGAACAGGGCAATTAGGTACACGTCCATTTCAGCTAGTGGGGTTTTCCCCCCCACTGAACTGTCTTCTTTAGATGCCAATAGGGCAAAACATACTCTGTTCCAAATAGGAAGAAGTGTTAGAGTCTATGCCTCCCTCCTTTCAGCTGCTATTGTTATGCTCACACCTACACAACCCTTATTAAAATGTATTTATTACTTTGGAGAAAGGACCCAGCTCCTTCAATAATCACTAATTGATGTACACAGCTGATATAAGCCACACTCTCCACTCAGGTATTTGTCTCTTGTTAGCAGAGCAGCTGAAAATATTTACTGGTCAGAAATCCAAGGTGTCCACTTTCCCTCAGACCTTTCTAAGTTTTGCAGAACGTGGCTTGTTCCCGCAACAGAGCTGTATTATCACTAGTTCACACAGGCACCTTGTCCAGAGCACACATGCACCACAGGAGTAAACCAAGTCATTGTTACACCTTTTCTTATCAAACCCTTTCAATTCTAGGAGCCAAGCTCCGGCATGTAAGAAACTGGCCTTCTGCATAGCCCACAGCAACCCTAGAGAGAAGCTCATTGAAAGAACGTTTAGGTACCAGTACAACTTGAGCCTGTACAGAAGAGGGGGAAGTATATGAAATTGGTCAGGGGGGAATGTTTCTGCATTATAGCAAAGACATTAACCAGCTTGTCCCCGCTACTTGTTCACTAAGAGTTGTCTGCTTCTTCCCAAAATGTTGTCTGTTTATAACTGCATGCAATTTTCAGCCTTGTTTAACTAGCACCATATTTAATAACATACAAAAAAGCTAAAAAGAAGCCCATGTTGTCATTTATTCAAATTTATTGTCTAGCGTGCATATTAAAACTGAATCTCCCTCACCCTACTAGTGTAGCAATAGTGTCATAAGAAGTTGCCCTCCTATGCTATCTTCCCACCTAAGAAGACAGCTGCAGATCCAACAAGATGACAGGGAAAAGAAAAGGATCAATGTGATGGAAATTTCCACCACAGCAAGCAGATGTGCCATTCTTAGAGACATAGGTAGGGTGATGCTCAGTCAGGTAGTCCTCATCCTCCAGGGCCCATTCATTCATTCACACCCTGTCATAGCATCTCCATTGCTGTTTTGGAGGCAGACAAGCTTAATGTCACCTAGGTTAACTGACTATTAGCCACTCATCTCTGTCTAACAGATCCACCAGCACCCTGAACATAATTCTGTTGAACACTTCCTAAGGGAGCCCTCTGAGCAGATGAAGAATACCCCTCTAAGCAAAGGAATTCCTATACTCATTTTACTGAAGGGCAAGCTAAGGCATATGGCAGGTTAAGTAATTTGACCAAGGCCACAAGGGAATTCTACAGCTGAACCAGGACCTGAACAAATCTTTCCCCAAGTCCCAGTCCTGTGTCTTCTCAACAAGATCATCCTTCCTACCCAAGGTGCTCACTACTGCCTGATGTTGAGCTGTCAGTGATAACAATCCCCTCTCAGTATGAGCACAGGCTTCTGGTAGAAGCCAAATCATCCACCTCCTTGATGGTTATTGGTCTGTTAAGTCCCCCGGAGGCAGACTGCTGAAAGTATTTGGATGGCCTACAGAGAAGTTTGAGTTTCGGATGTATGACAGAAGCCTAGCTCTTAGCACAGCATAGGCTCTCCCAGCCACCCCTGTATTGGCACCATTACACAGAAACAAGGGTGGAGGTGGGAAGGAAATTTACCTGTTCCCCAGACTCTTGCTATGTTATGCCTTGTTTAAGCAATCTTACCATAGGATTGCAGTGTTTATTCCCCCTTCTAGAATGGGGGCAAAGAGTTTATAAAGAAAATAAGCTCTCTTGAAGCCAGACTACCCATTTCTGGAAGGCTGTAGGCTCATGAGTGGGGTTTAATTTGCTCATGTCTGCACTAAAGAATGAAGGATATTTTAAATGACACTTTTCCCCAGTTTGGTTGCACAATGAGCCAGGCTCAATCCCAGCTCCTTGTTACATGGCTGTGATCATCATCTTCAGGGCTGCAGAAGCTAACTAACCAAATGAAGGCAAAAGAGTCAGATAGCAACTCTACTCTATATAGTTGTCATAACTAAGGTGGTATCATATTTGGGCAGGGTGAAGCCCCTCACTGAAGAGGCTACCAAAAGCACCGTCTGTTGGGGGCAAAACCAGACAAATAGGAGGCTAACCCCAATACGGTTTAATGATTTAGTTCTGCAATTGATTCAGTGTATGACTCTTATGTGCTTATAGACAGGAAAACATAAGCCTGTTTTATGGCTATTTCCATAAGAAACTGTACCTGAAGCCTTAGTGATACATCATCTCAGTATGTTTTAATACTTACCTGTTGTGTGGCAAGGATAATACCATGCTTCCCTCTTGTCCAAGCTGGGTAGACTTGCTAAAAGACAAAAAACCAAGCCACCACCACACCATGCAACTGTGCCAAAAAACTTATAGTATTTCAACGTCATACTCCATGACTCTTAGATGTTCCCTGTTCATGAGAAGCATCTTGCTACTAGAAGATGACTAGAGCAACAAATAAAGTAGAAACCAGGTTGCTGAACAAACAGCAAGTTTTATTTTGAGGACATGCAGATATTGTAACTCAGAAGCAGCTGTAAGAGAAAAGATCAGGACTGCACTCTAGACAGCTTCAGAATCTGGAGCTCAGCTGCTCTCCCCCAGGGTGTGCTTGTCAAACAGGTACTCTCCCATGCCATTCTGGGGCACTCCCAGGCGCTTCAGGTTGGTGACATGGTCTCCCAGCTGCTTGATAGCCTTCACCTGCTCCTCCAGGTAGTCAGACTCTAGGAAGTCACAGAGCTGCAGGAAACAGGGAGGGCTATGATGGATTTACACCTGTTCAGACATATAGCACTGCACGGTTTTAATGGAGTTGCCAGCTATGCACCAAGCTGCAATGCCAGCCAGGTAGTGACAGCTAGTTGCTGTCAGACTTTCAGGGACTTGCATGAGAAGAGCATCTGTGGTCTGAAAGTCTGGGTGGGAGGGTCAAGAGGGCATTTTGCAGCCATTTAGCTCCCACTTACTGAGACAAGGAACTAGTAGGCATTCATGCTACAACGATGGCTCTTTCAAGTACCTGGATAGATTATAGTAGCTTGATCATACTATAGAAGAGGAGAAACATTGGTCTATGGCTTCCTCCACCTCATCCTAGGTCTCTTGTATAGATACTTTACCATACAAGACAGCTTTGTCACCCCTCCCTTCATGTGTGGCTACAGGGACCAATCATTTCATGACTTAATTGATCTTGCGACCCTGCCCTCCCAGAACATTGTCTGGCTCATTCTTTTACAGTAGGTTGGGACAGTTGCTTTCCATTTTCTTATTTGCATCCATGAGAACCAGAGGGAGACCTGTGAAGTCTGACCAATTCACTTTTGATGCCCTGACCACAGAAGTCAGACACTCCCTAGTTTTAGAGAGTTCTGGGGTCTGCAGAATAAGAATTCTGGACCATGTTCGATATAGTAGTCAAACTACAGCCACTCATGAACAGCTATTCATGTCTCTTCCTCTACTCACATGGGGGTCATTCTTCTCTGTAGCCAGAATGTGCAGGTCCAGCAAGGCCTGGTTCAGAGTCTTCTCCAGCTGCAGGGCACACTGCAGGGCCTCCAGGCTGTTGCCCCACTCATCCCGCTCTGGCTTCTGTGCAACAAAGAAGCATTCAGTCTGGTCCTGCCTCTCAACAATTAGTCTCATTTATCCAAAAATGCTATTATCTGCACCTCTACATTACCCAGATCCCTTCCTTGTTCCCCATCTGTCTTATGCTGGGCAATAGAAAGGAATTTGGATAATGCACAGGTCCAGATAAAAGAGCAGAGACCCCTAAGCAGGTCTGTGAGGAGGATGACTAGTCCCCAGCTGCATGCAAGGCCACCCTGCTGCTAAATGGCTCCTGCCCCCTCAATTATCTGAGCCAGGGCTGGCTCCAGGCACCAGCTTGTCAAGCAGGTGCTTGGGGCAGCACTTTCAAGGATTGGCCAGCAATTTGGCTGAGGGTCCCTCACTCCTGCTGAGACCGAAGGACCTCTCACTGAATTGCCGCAGATCGCCATCGTGGCTTGGGGGTGGGAGGCTGCTTGGGGCAGCCAAACCCCTGGAGCCAGCCCTGGTCTGAGCTCCCAGTTATTCAAATAGTCTTCCATGCTATTGGATAATCAGCATATAGCTATACAGTATATAACTAAAGTCTCCATTCACTGGCACATGTGTTGTATTAAAGAGGTTTCCCCTCCCCATCCTCAGTTACAGAGAAAGCAAAGTATAGCTAAACATAGAGGAAGGGGAAGAGGATAGACAAAGTTTGTGAATTATAATAAATGCCACACCTGCTAGAGTGCTCACAGAAATGTCTATTACAAGGGGGGTGTAGACCACAGTAGAGTAATTCTAGCCCTAGACTTCAAAGAGTTTGACAGATGTGGATGAGAGAGATACACATCTTCTACTCCTGATCTATAGGAGTTAGAGGACACCCTCAATGGATGATATGATAAGTACTGCATAAAAGCTGGGTATTAACAGATCTCAAAGCACGTTACAAGGAAGTAGATATTATCCTTTTTTTTTTTTACAAATGGGGAAATTGAGGCACAAAAAGATGAAGCAACTTTCTGAAGGCCACCCACCCTGGGAGTAACAAAACCAGGAATAGAACCCAAGTTGCCAGAGTTCCATTCCAGTGCTCCACTCATAAGCCCTACATTTTATTCTTGCAGGGCCAGTGAGTCATGTTTATGACATGGAAAAAAGTTACTTGACTCCTAGAATTTAGGGCAGAAGTGTGATCCCTCAATCTCCCCTTAGATTTGTTTCTCACCTTGATGTCCTGCAGGACAACACGCCCCCCTCGCTTGTTCTGGTATTTCAAGAACTTCTCTGCATGCTCCCTCTCCTCATGGGACTGCTTCTTCAGGAACTGGGCCACATGCTTCAGGGCCATATCATCACGGTCAAAGTAATAGGACTAAGGAAAAGGTATAAAATATTAATAGACATCAGTCATGGGACAAGGATAAACACTTTACAGAAAAACAGTTCCTTCCAATGTGCAATAGACAACCTCAGCATAAGGAAAGTTATCCCATCTCATTCTTCCTTTGTGAAAAAGGCTATACACAGAAATTCAAGCATCTCTCTCATCAATTGAAAATGGAGTACTTACATATCCTAATAAAGCCCTCCCCTTACCCTACCAAGCAGCATTACTATTATACTTCTGACACGGCTGCCATAGGGACCCCAGGTTTTGAGGGTTTGTAACTTTAATAGATGTGCTGCATGGGCAATGGCAGTCCTTACAGCCTTATACCCACAACAGTTAATGCTAGTAAGTGCCTCACAAGTCTCAGAAGTGGCCATAGGCAAAGAGTACAAGAATGACTTTTTAAAAAAAAAAAATATATATAGTTTTGCTATTCTCTTTCAATGGGTGAATTTTTATTAAACATGGTTTACTTATTAAGGTAATTGTTGGTAACTGAGTATGTCTATAAAGCATTTGTCTGCTTTCTAACAGCTCTAGCCTCTGAAAAAGAGAGGAAACACTCACCAAGGACAGGTAGACATAGCTAGCATACAACTCCAGGTTCACTATGCCATTCACAGCAGCTTCACACTCAGCATGGAAGTTTTGGCACACCTGGGACTCCATTCCTCTGCCTGAAGGCTTTTGCAGTAAAGTACAATCAATAAGCTAAAGCTTAAAACAACTTCTTTCCCAGCACTACTGCACAAAACCCACAACTCCTCAACCACACAAAACCTGTTCCTCTATGGCTGCTATTAATAGTGTTCAAAGCCAGGTGTGGGTGTGAATGACAGGTGTGGCTGCCCAATGGAAACACCCTTCCTCACCAAGGAACCAGGTGGGGCTGTGGGTGAGGCTGTTTCTCACTTTCCACAGGTAACATGACCTGGCCAATTAGCAGAATGACCGTGCATCCTCGGCCCTACAGACAGGGGAGACAAATGAGGAAAGTTCAACAGACAAATCCATTTTCCCAATAGCTCTGTAAGGAAGGGAAGGAGGAGGAGTGGGGTGTTTGGAGGACAGACACTATGATGAGGGCAGCCAGATAAGTACCTAGATTCATAACTTAGGGATATACCATAGATTAGACAAAATACTCCCTGGAGTGCACATCTTTCCTATGACATTTCCAAAGGGAGGCACGCACCCTTCTGCTATCTGAAATGTTACCTAACACAGCTGGTGTTATATGGAGAACATGGAAAGGACCTTGAGGTTTATCATAAGATAGGACATGGGAGGAAAAGCCAAGATCAGGAAGGTCACAGCAGCAGGGACTGTGCTTTTCTTTATGTTTGTACAGAACCTAGCACATTGAGGGTATTACCAGAAATGAATAAACAACAACAAAAACTATAACATGGACAATGGGGAAAACATGGAGCTCCAGAGATCCAAAGAGAGAGTGAAGGGCCGGGTGGGATGTGGCATGTAGCAGCAGGGGCATTTGAAAGACGGTCACAGAAACAGAAAGCCAAAGGTAAAGCTGAACACAGTTCATAATATTGTACTTAAAGGTGTCAGTGACAATAAAGGGTTTTTAGTGGCCAACTGCAGCATGTTGTTCCATTATTACATTTCCAGGTGATGGGGCTAGCACAGGGGTGGGCTAAGGCAGGCTCCCTGCCTGCCCTGGCCCTGGCCCTGCGCCACCACGTCCCTGTGGCCTTGGGGGGTAGGGCAGAGAGCTCCACGCACTGCACTTGTCTACAGGCACTGCCCTCTGCAGCTCCCATTGGCTGGGAATGGGGAACTGTGGCCAATGGGAGCTTTGTGGGAGGTATCTGCAGGCAAGGGTCTGCCTGCCCTGCCCCTTCCCCCAGGGATATGGAACCAGTTGCTTCTGGGAGTGGCACGGGACCAGAGCAGGCAGGGAGCCTGCCTTAGCCCGGCTGCCACCCTGGAGCCACTCAAGCACCAGGCCCCTCCTGCACCCCGATCCCCTGCCCTGAGCCCCATTGCACCCCAAACCCCTCCTGCCCCAACCCCTGCCACACCCTGATGCTGAGCCCCCTATTGCACCCCTCCTGTACCTTATACCCCTGCCCTGAGCCCCCTCCCACACTCTGCATCCCCACCTCATGCCCTGAGTCCCCTTGTACATGCCACACCCAGGGCCGGTGCAACCATTAGGCAGACTAGGCGGTTGCCTAGGGCGCCGAGATTTGAGGGCCCCAAAAAGCGCCCTCAAATTTTTTTTAAATGGTTGAGCAGTCGCTGCTGCTGGGACAGAAAGGGAGTCTGCCGGCAGCCCAGGGTGTCCCCTGGGTCAGGGCGCCGCCACGGCAGCCAGCAGCCCAGGGGGTCGCGACAGGCAGCTCCCGTGGAGCTGACGCAGTCGTGCCTGCGGATGGTCTGCTGCTCGCGTGGCTCCGGTGGACCTCTCACAGGCACGACTTATCACTGTTTGGAATGTTCAGTGTCTCCCTTAGAAATGCTAACAAGCTTATTCAGCGAAGTTTTGATGTACTTGATGCATGCTATTAGATCGTCAATTAGGCATCAACGAGATAATTTAAGAGTAAATGTCTTTTTGTTTGAAGTACCACTGAACACTAATCTGTCCATTGCCCTCTCCCTCCTGTGTTACTGCTTGAAGCAGAATCCTGGGTAACAGTAATGGGGATGCTGGTAAAACCTTTTAAAATGTTTCACCTTTATAGTGCCACATTTTTAATACAATTTTAAAATTAGATCCCATAATTTCAAGGCATCGCTTTCCCTGTTTGGACAATTAAATTGCAATTGTCAGCATGAACATCATTTTAAAGCTGGGTTTTGAAAATCTAATTGAATTTCAAAAATTAATGACCAAAAGATGGGCACGTGAAGTAAGGTAAAAGTAATTAACCGAGGGTCTAGCATTCACTCCCAACACCGCCAAAGAGCTGAGGGATTTCCAAAGAACTCCGACACCACTACAGTGTATCATTCAAACGTGAGAACATAGTTACTACAGATAATAAATAATAAGTTACCTGGGTTGGAAATAGATCTTTGTGGAAGGGAAAGCAGGAAACTTGTCTTTGTGATTACAGAATTATTTTGCTTCTGGATCCATTAAAATCATAACTGATTTTTTGGGGGAGGGGATGTGGGGAAGAAACTCTTTTCTCTACAAGGTTTGTTTATAGGCAGCTGAAAAGAAAAGTTAACCGGATTTGCACAGAACTGAAACCTAAAGGTCTCTCCTCCCTCCTTCTCTACTCTGACCCCTCTGGGCTATTCCAAGTTAATTGTCATCTAATTGCCCAGCAAAGAAAGAGATAGTGGCAGCAATTAGATATAGCCCCCACCAGTTCAGGAGTCATTAACACAGTACAAAGATATGCTGCATGCTTTACAGGCACCCAGGCCTAATGAGGGACTGGGGGCAAGAGGAGCAGGGCTGAGCCCCTAGGGAGTGAGCCGCAGAGAACCAGTGCCCAGGAGGCTGAGAGGGCAAGGGGCTGCAGGGGCGTCCCCACTGCTATTTAAAATGCAGATCCTGCAGTGGTACCTCTCCATGGGACAGAGCCAGTTCCTCACAGAAGCTTCTGTCCAACAGCTCTTCCTTCTGCAGCTGCTCTTTGTACTCCAGCTCCATCCATGGCAGCTGAACCCCCTGTCCTGACTGCAGCCAACCCCTCATCCCCTGCCCTGCCTCCAGTCAGCCCCACACCCCTTCCTCTGCCTCCAGCCAGCCCCTCACCCCCTGCCCTACCTGCAGCCACCCCGCTGCACCCCCTGCCCTGCCCACAACCAGCCTCACACCCCCTGCCCTGTCTCTAGCCAGCCCCTCACCCCCTGCCTGCAGCCAGCCCCACACCCCTTCCCTGCCTCAACCAGCCCCGCACCCCCTGCCCTGCCCGCAGCCAGCCCCTGCTGCACCCCCTGCCCTGCCTGCAGCCAGCCCCACACCTCCTGCCCTGCCCACAGCCAGCCCCTCACTCCCTGTCCTGCATGCAGCCAGCCCCTGCTGCACTCCTTGTCCTGTCCATAGCCAGCCCCACATCACCTGTCTCCATCCAGGCCCTGCTGCAGCCCTTGCCCTGCCTGCAGCCAGCCCCACGCCCCCTGCCCTGCATGCAGCCAGTCCCACATCCCCTGCCTCCAGCCAACCCCACACCCCATCTCCAACCAGCTTCGCATCCCCTGCCCTGCCCTGCCCAGAGCCAGCCAGCCCCACACCCTGTCAGGTTATTCAATTATTTTCATTAAATATGTAGGCTAAATAATGAAATTAATAAATTTTCAAGCTGAATATGTATTAATTCTAATGAACAATGCCACATTTGGCAGTATTCATTTTTGAAAGTTTATAATAAGCAATGCTCTGGGGGGAGGGGTGGGGGCAGAGGGCGCAAGGTGGAAGTTTCACCTAGGGTGCAAAATATCCTTGCACCGGCCCTGGCCACACCCCTCCTGCACCCCAACCCCTTGCCCCTGCCCTACATTCATGGCCCTACATGCAACTTCCCCACCCTAGATGTGGCCCTTGGGCCAAAAAGTTTGCCCACCCTTGAGCTAGCAGCATAAATATGTAAACAAGTGTTTTGAAGAAACAGACAAACCTGGGCTGTAGGACTCCTGTGACCCACCTGCAATGATTTGATATCCAACATTTTTCTTCAATAAAAGACTACAGTATTTCCTATCTTCTTTTACTGCCTTTTATTCCAAATAGTTTCTGGCTGCATATTCATTATATAGTACAGCCCCTTCCCCCTCCGCAACCAGGGCTGGCTCTTCCTTTAGGTGACCCTAAGCAGTCCCCTAGGGTGTCAGGATTCGGGGGGCAGCATTTTGTGTGCTCCCCACAGGGCTCACGGAAGCTTCCAGTTCTGCTCCCGTTGCACCGCTGAAGAAAGACCATCTGCTGATGTGCCGTGGAAAACAGTGGCAGGCAATTGAGCAGCTCAATGACTGCCACTGTCACCTGCGGCATTTCGGCAGAGGGTCCTTCTTCGGCAGGGCAATGGGAGCAGAATTGGAAGCTCCTGCGCGCCCTGTGGGGAGTGCACAAAATGCCACCCCTCAAATTCTGCCTAGGGCGCCAGAAACTTTTGCGCCGCTCCTGTCCGCAACACACACCCCTTATGCCAGCATCTGTCTGCTGACAATATATCAGGTCTGTCTGCAAATGACTGCATTTAAAGAGAGCTAGTGGCAGGAGCTACTGTCTCTCTCACTTGTCTTACTAATTTTGATTTTCTGCCTTTCTCTTCTAAAAAATGGATCTTAGTAAGCAGGGGGAAGAATCTGATCATGGTTCCGCTCACCCCCACATCAGAAGGTAAAAATGAGAGGAGACCCCTTTACATTCCTATGCCCCCTAGAAGTGGGAAAATCAAACCATGAATTGTCTGAGTAGTTGTAATATCAAATAGTCTCTCTGTTACATTCAGCCAGCTTGAAAAAACTGCTTATTATGGACAATGTTTATTGGCAGAGCTATCTTGAGCAGGCTCACAGTCAGTGTTGCACAAAGGCACCCTAACACATTGTAGATGCAGAACTCTAGGCTGCTCATTGTCAGCCGTAGTTCAGGTGCAGCTGTAGAAACAGAACAAAACTGGCAACAGCTCATCCCTGCCATTCTTCTGTTTATCCCCTCTCTCAAGCCAATATCTGATTAGATCCCAATCTTCAGCACCTAAGTATTAAGCCTTCCTAAATAGTCAAGTTGGCCCTAAACTCTTGTGAGCTGGCCCACAGGGAGGAGGAAGGTTTCTTATTAGTAAGTGGAGAAAAGTGTTGAATTCTGTTCTGTACAGCAGATGGGAGCCTATGGCATTTGGTTTACAGCTATGGTGTCCAGCATGAGCTAACTATTACAAGCTAAGCTCACCTCTAAGCACTACAAACAGTATGAAAGCTAAGCAGGCAGTGGGCTGTCCCCTCACACTCTCCTTTGCCCAGCAATATGGTACCTGGTTCTAGGTTGCAAGGAAGAGGGAATATCTGAAAATATTGATCCTTGCTGTGTACTTGAGCTCCTCTGGCAGGAAGCTCTAACTGCAGCTCTCAAAAAGCTAACACCAGAGCCCTGCACATGTGCAGAATCCATCTACACTTTAGACTAAGCAAGTTTTGTCTTTTAAAAAAAAAAAAAAAAAAAAAAGAAGACAACCCTGTTGCACAAAGCATGTCAGACCTCTTCTGAGACAGTACATGGACAGCACTAGCCGAATGCTTTCTAGCTGCTTACAGGGGCAGGTTACGTTACCTAACATTCTGCCCAAGCAGAATCCTAGAACAAAAAAGTTTTCAACTCAGTACCTGCAGCAATCCTTGTGAGTACCTCATTGATGACTCTCCAGTTAGTATTCCTGCAACAGTATAACAGTCTTGGGTAGTAGGCAGAGATCCAGCTTAGCTCTTAAGTGACTTTAAGATACACTTATTTGCAGCTGTAGTAGTTTCCTGTTTAGCCTACCACTCATGGATTAAGACAGCAAAGAATGGGAATGACCATCCAGTTGTGATGGAGTGTGTTACCTTCCAGGTGTATGCTATAGTGAGCACAGCCAAACAGCATGTTATTTTATTTACAGTAATTGCTAGGGCACTCACTGGATGTGCAGCTGCTGTTAGTATGTGTGGTGTAGTTAGCAACACTCATTGAAGCCAATTTAAACACACTAAGAAAGGGCAATGTCATGTTACAACTGAAAGCCATGTTTTATTCACAGTATTTAGCTCAATTCTCATTTCCTTTGCATACAGATGAGCCACCAGGTAAGCAATATCCCTAGAGTTGAGTTCAACTGCTCTCCTCTAGGGTGAGCTTGTCAAACAGGTACTCTCCCATGCCATTCTGGGGCACTCCCAGGCGCTTCAGGTTGGTGACATGGTCTCCCAGCTGCTTGATGGCCTTCACCTGCTCCTCCAGGTAGTCAGACTCCAGAAAGTCACACAGCTGCAAGAGAAGCAGAGGGTTAGGAGGACTATGCTGGTTACAGATTTTTGTAGCTCAGTCATTTCAGTCACACTTCACAGCTGCAGGTATCTCATGGCATATTCCCAAGGTGGGACATCCATTTTCAGGGATAATACTGCCTCTGGTACTGACTTTAAGCCTAGGTGAGGTGTCCAATAAGGAATTGTAGGAGGTGGGAACAAGGAACATGCAGAGTCACTGTATTAACCTCAATAAAGGCAAAACAAAACCCCAATCCCTTTTAAGATTAGAGCTCAAGGAAGATCAGGACATACAGTCACCTTAATCCAAGCCCTAAGAGTAGGGAGAGGCAAAACATAAGCAGAGGTGAAGAGCAAAGAACTGTGAGGGGTGGTCCAGGAAGGGTTCTCTCCAGTTCTTGATTTATGGCATGTTTCATCTTTACCCCCACCCACCACACCCCCGTGATTCATTTTGAGGAGAAACTAAAGTTCAAATTCTGAACCTTTCCTACTTGTCTCTGTGCCAAAGGAAACAGCAATTGCCATTTTCCCCTTCACTAGGGAAGTCACTCACATGGGGGTCATTCTTCTCAGTAGCCAGCTTGTGCAGGTCCAGCAGGGCCTGGTTCACCCTCTTCTCCAGCTGCAGGGCACACTGCAGGGCCTCCAGGCTGTTTCCCCACTCATCCTGCTCTGGTTTCTGTAAACCAGCAATAGAATGGAAACATTTGCACTATTAGAAATGGATCCCTGCTTCCTTCATCTAGGAGAATTACCCCATTTGCTTAGCTCCTTGCTCTGCTGAACCACAAGAGAGGCAGCATTAGAAAAGCAGCAATTTTTCTGACCCAAACACTTGAGAATTAACAAAGGGTCACTAGCTGTGCAGTTCCTCTCACACAAAGGACACTTCAGCCATTGGGAAATAAAAAACTATAGTAGTGTCCATTTGAAAACCACAGAGCCCAACACATGCTAGGTAAGAAGCAGGAAGTAAAAAGTTTTATTCTTCAAATGAGCACCAGGACAATGGCCTGATCAGGTAGTAGATTATGGCTCTTTTATAGAGGAGAAATTGATGCCTACCAGCCTATGCAGGTTCACACAGCAAGAAATGCTGAGCTACTGTCATAGAATCTTCATTCTACTCTCCTGTTTGGATAATTACTGACAGTCTCTCACCTTGATGTCCTGTAGGACAATACGTCCCCCTCGTTTGTTCTGGTATTTCAGGAACTTCTCTGCATGCTCCCACTCCTCATGGGACTGCTCCTTCAGGAACTGGGCCATATGCTTCAGGGCCACATCATCACGGTCAAAGTAGTAGGACTGGGGAGGAGGAGGAGGACAGGAAATGAATGACATTTGACAGTAATAAAGCATCACACCACAGGAAGTTTCTCACTGTGAAGAGACTATTCATGTGGCTTTCATTCTTCTGGGCAGCAGCTCTTCAGCTGCAGGGAATAGATCCTTCCCCATACCTTCACTATGCTTACCTACAACAGAAAGAAGCAAGCTATACATCTTCAGATGAAGCCAGATACAGAAAGAAGGACTTATTAAAGGCCTTCCCATACTCCAGAACATACAGAGAACCTAAATCCTTTTACTTCATTCACATAGCCCAGTGCCTCACATTCCTGCAGGACATTCTCAAGGCAAACAAACATGTAGTGTTTCAGGGCTATACAGGTGCAGTATTGATTACTGGGTTTGCAAGTCAGAAAGCTACTTAGAAAAAGACTGGAAGAGCATACCCCTTTTTCTACCAGATCCCAGCTGTATAAAGTTTGCCAGCCAGTGCTAGGTTGTAACAACTCACAGATGCTTACAGACTCTTCTTCCCACAGAAAGCTCTAAATTAAAGCAATACCATTAGACAAAAGAATCTAGTTGCTAGTTTCCACCCCATACATTTAACAGGGCTGGGAGTTGTTTGTGCTGTTATATAGACAGATCTCCCCCACCCCATGGAATCATTTTCTGACCAACTTTGCAAGTTACAAATAAGAGGAGAACCATTTCTAAACTGTGGCTTAGGAATAAGCAGTTGTCCAGCCTGAAGATATTTCACTAGCCACTGAATTAATAAAGGGAAAGGATTAGTGGTTCAAGAAACAAAGATGAACATAATGATCCTTCCTGATCTTGAAAAATCAGTCTAAGGTTAGTAGTTTAACAGCTGATCTAGAGACCTCTACATAAGGGAAATTTTTATCTTGTCTTAAAGTTTCTTCAGGAACAGCTACTTGGAAAAGGTACTCAAGGGATTCAACCCAGATAAGAGAAACCTCAAACTTATTTTAGTATGAGAACATGAATGCCCTTAATGCAAAACTCACACTCAGTTTTAGATACACAGAAACACTAGAGAAGAGAGAAACACTCACCAGGGACAGATAGACATAGCTAGCATACAGCTCCAGATTCACCATGAGGTTCACAGCAGCCTCACACTCAGCATGGAAATTCTGACGCACCTGGGACTCCATTCCTCTCTTTGTGAGGTTTAGCAGTAAATTAACTCTAGAACCAAGATGTAGGCAACCACTACCAAAAACAAGACCACAACCTAGGCCTTCACAGTTACTATTAATGCCCTTCTGAGTCACAGGTGGGTGTGATTGGCAGCTGTTGCTGTCCAATGGAAATCTCACTCACATCAAGGAACCAATGAGCACCAAGGGTGAGGCTGTTCCTGACTTCCCACAGATGAAGGGATGAGTCAGTAATATGACTTGACCTGTTACAATGACCACCCCTTTGGTGTATGGCAGCCTGACACAGAGTGACAAGCTCAGCAAATAAATCCAATAACACCCTGTGGGGAAAGAAAGAACAGAGGTGCTAGGGGATGTCTGGAGGAATGTTTATATAGGTGCTGAGTCACCATGATAATAGAGGCTATATAAATGCCCATACAGAATAGATACACATGAGATTAGATACATGTTCCTTGGCCTGTACATGGCTTCTCATTTCTCATGACATTTCCCAAGGAACACCAAAGCCTCTCAGGTATCTGAAATGTTGCTTAATGCAACTCCCTGTTCTGTTCTATGGAGGACTCTGAAATCCCCTCTCTGTTCAGATCTGTCTCTAGTTGGCTGGAGTTTCTCACAGGAGAGACTGTGGTAGGAATGTGCAAAGGCTGGAGCACCACAATGGAGTGTAAACGGGGATTGCGCCTTCCCTTATATTTGTGCAGCACCTAGCTCGTTATGAGAACTACAAAGGAAAAAATAACAACAGCCAAAGTACAACCGGGAGAGGACAACTCAAGCAGAGCAGTGGAGACCTAAGGGAATTAGAGGGACACAAGAGGAGCCCCAGGGATATGGATTGGAGCAGCCAGCATATATGAAAATGGCAATGATTCCAACAAGAACAGCCATCTAACTGTTGTTGTGGCAATGCAAAAACAGAATATCCTGCATCCCACTTATTTTGCAGAGGTCTGTTCCTCCCGGCTAATGTCAATGCAGCAAGTCTGACAGACAGCATTGCAAGAAGTGACTGAATACTCAGAAACCCAGCTACAGGCAAAGGTGCTGGGATTAGGGGTGATGCCGCACCCTCTGGCTTTATGTGGATTCCATTATATACAGGGTTTACAGTTTGGTTTAATGGCTCTCAGGACCCCCACTATGAAACTTGTTCCACTGTCCCTGGCTGCAGGATCCAGTTTTCCCCCAAACAATCACAAGTTCAGGGCCGCTGGGAAATCCCTCCCTCTGCCATCCATATTTCTTAACCACAAAATTTGAAAACAAAATGAAGCACATCCTGATAGGTCTTCTCTTCCATTCATTCCTAGGCAGCAGCTCTTAGCATCTGGAATGGATTCTGCTGCATACCAGAGCCACATCAGAGAAGAAAGTGACAGATGACCCTTTGGATACTGCATGCAGCGGAGGGATGTGGGAGTCAAAGAATGGAGTTTCTGAATAGTCTGTAAGGGCAATACTCCATTTACATAGAATCTCTCACATATTAAGCTGTCTTGGAAATCTGTTCCTCCAAATTAAACATAGACTTAAGCAGGATTCCCTTTGTAAACAACTTCAAAGAGACTGGGAGTCACAAAATGTCCCTTGACACTGAGCAATGAGTTGTAGAAAATCAGTGACCTTGAACACTGGTGCTGGTACCAGATCTCACATTAGGGGGAGGGGGGCAGCAGAAAAGGCAAAGAGCAATACTGACCCTGTTACTCTTCCCGTTATCACAATGCTAGAATATGAGGTTATACAGAGCCTATCTTTCAATAACCATGTGTTAATCGAGATCCTCATGCGTCCATGTAGCTCTACGGTGCTGTTACTCCGTGCAGGATATTTGAGGGCAAACAGGTTTCAAGCTGTCACCTTCTTTAAATCTTTAATTGCACCTTCTCTAACTTCTCAACAAAGATAATGTAATGTCTTCTTCAAAACACAGCTCTCTTTGAGTAGAAAGAGGCTATTCCAAAAGCACCTATCACCCTAAGCCAAGAAAAAAAACCCTAACAATGGAAACTAGGTTCTCTTTTTTTGTTTGTTCTTGCTCCTTCCCCTACTTTGGAAGGCAGATGCCCTGAGTGTTTGAGTCCCTCCCCCTTTTCCCTCCAAAGTAATAGTTTCTCTCTTTTACCCTGGCAAAGAGTTTTGTACACAGAACAAAGATCCTGTCACAGAACAAAGGAGCAAGACTGCACCTTTGCCTCCTGACATGTATTTACAATACTAGCCTGAAGCAGGTGAGTAGGTACCAGCCAGAGCGAATATACATATATAGTATCCAATGAAAGGATGGTCTAAGCAGGAGAGACCTCAGAGACCACCCACATGCACAGAGATTTCCTGGCTCAGGCTGAGTAGCAAGCATATGCAACAGTGAGTGGGTCTAGCCTCAAGTAACAAAACTATCTTGGGCCTATGTGCTCCCACAACCAGGGGGTTTCTAAACCTAGTCACACTGATGGCACAATTTCCTCAGCTATTGGGAAGCTGGGTCCACTACTCCCACACTTACAGCCTGACATCAGATGATTGATGGCAGTGTTCTTGTATTATTCCTTTTGTCTTGAGCCTCTACACAACTCATTCGGAGTGCAGCTCCTCAGGAGAAGAGAGGGTGTTCTGCCTTTCCTTTATATCTCTCTCTCTCACACACACACACACACACACACAGAGTATCCAGTTATCCTACCCCGCTATCCCAACTAGCTAGTGATGGACCATGATTAGTAGTCAGCTTCACAGGGGTTTATCATCATTCAAAGGCATTGACTGTAGAGCACCAGGCTTATACCTATAAAGGACAGGGGTAGAGGAAACACTCATGTGGCAGCACTAGAGATAGTCCTTATCCCTTTTTGTGGGGCAATAATGGCCTCAAACCACATGTTAAATGGCACACGTGCCTATTGTGGGATGCAGCTGCCATTTATGTACATAGGATCCCTTCTGTATGATTTGATATTAACACTAGCAGCTTAACAAGTCTTCAGCTGTGACCAAGAAAGTGTGGGCTTGTAGCAAACCAGGCATGGCCAACAGCCATCCATACATCATGTGACATACAGTCATTTCTGTCAGTCCCTGTTGCCAGGGGCTCACAACAATGATGAGTTTAATTAGAGCACCCTGTAAGCAAAGTCAGATGAGCCACAACAGAGCACCATATTTTATTCTCATACATTGCAAATAAGGCAATACAACTATGCACTGGTGAGCCAGTACAGTGGACTCGTTCTACACCATGAAGTTCAGCTGCTATCCCCCAGGGTGAGCTTGTCAAACTGGTACTCTCCCATGCCATTCTGGGGCACTCCCAGGCACTTCAGGTTGGTGACATGGTCTCCCAGCTGCTTGATGCCCTTCACCTGCTCCTCCAGATACTCAGACTCCAGAAAGTCACAAAGCTGCAAGAGGATTACAAGCAGGAGTTAGAAGCACAGATTTTTAGCCATTGCAGGTACTCATTAAATGGCATTATCTTGTGAGGGGACCTCAAGTTTGAGAGACGAACAAGTCTGTCGTTAGAGCTCTCTTACTGTCTGCAAAGAAGCCAGTCTGGATCATGTCCCTGGCAATGGGGGCTGTATGAATTTTGGAAGGTGTCCCATCAGTGCATGAGAAGCTGTCCAGTTTCCTAAAGGAGCTGCAGCACAGGGCATGACATACGGTGTTGTCATATACCTATATGACAACAGACTGGACTCTTCTTCTCCATCATCTTTATAATAGAAATATTCACCCTTCCATCACACCTTGAGAAAGGAGACTTGGGAAATATGTTCTAACACTTGCCTTTTGGAAGGGTTGCCCTACATAGGTCCCCCTATGGCCTATTCTGCTTCCCAAATCCACCCCAGTTGTCCTTTCTGAACCACTGTAGGGAAAGGCAGCTGTTTTCCCCTTCTTAATCACAGTTCACTCACCCAGGGATCATTCTTCTCAGTAGCCAGGGCCTGGTTCAGAGTCTTCTCCAGCTGCAGAGCCTCCAGGCTGCTCCTCCGCTCATCCCACTCTGGCTTCTGTGCCAGAGAATAGATTCACACCCTGCAGTGAGATACTCTAGCCTTGCTTTTCAGAAACAGCATTTTCATTTACAAAGCACAAGTTTTCATTCCTTGGAAGCTGCATTTATTTCAGTTTTCTTTCCTCATGACAGGGGAAGATAAAGCAGTTAGGTGCAGGGAAATAGCAAAAGAGAAAAGTTTCTCCTGGCCCCTCAAGGTCTGTCATAGCTCATGTACACAGTCCAGTATTAGTCATTTGAAGCTCTAATCACTGAATAATGTCCAGCGCTACACCAGCTGTTGCAGTTCCAGCCCTAGTCTTTCAAAAAAAAAAAAAAAACCAATGTCCTATGTTATCTTTTCTTCTTCTGCTAACTGAGACCTCTTCCGTCACTGAGAGGCCTATGGTCGATTATGGGGAGATGACTTTTTTTGGCAAGGCCAGCATACCATGTTCTGTGCTATTCCCCTATTACTTAGCCCATTTCCCTGGGGAGTTCAGACAAGCAGTTCCATTCTTGGATACAGAAATTCTCTCCCACTTGGATGTCCTGAAGGACAATACGCCCCCCTAATTTGTTCTGATACATCAGGAACTTCTCTGCATGCTCCCTTTCCTCATGGGACGGCTCCTTCAAGACCTGGAGCACGTGCCTCAGGGCAGCAGCATCACGGTCAAAGTAGTGAGATTGGGGAGATGTAGAAGATATTAACAAAGACCTTTGTCATGTGATGTCAGATACCCATGGAAAATTTTCCTTCTAATACACAAAGGGGAAGTTAACTCTAAAGAGAGTTATTCCCAGTTAAATCCACACAACCTAACCCATCATACTTCTGTGTGAGGTTCATGTTCATAGCAACCTCAGAAGAGCTTTTGAGTGCCTGAATTTGACAATCTTCTAGACCCAGCAGGTATACTTCATTGCTCTCCTTGGGAAGTAAAGTATTAAGCAGCATATTCTTTGCATTGAGAGAGTTAGTTAACTCCCCCCATAGCCAAATTATTGTGTTTTATAGAAACTGAGATAACCCTAATTAGTTATTTAGGAGTCAGAAATTCCCACGCAGCTTTGCATACTCAGTATAGCTAGTTACCATACCAGTCCAAAGAGGATTTAATATTACTAGAGCAACTCTTTTAACTGAAATATTTAAATGGTTAAAGGGGGTCAGGGAGAAGGCCACATTTTAACATGAATCCCGGTAACTGAAGTCAGCTTTGGAAAAAGAGGTTCTATGAACATAAAGCTCAAAGCATTCTAGTAAGCTGTTCTTTTAACCCCAACCCAACCCATTTGGAACTGACTGCAAGAGAGCTTTCAAGAAGAAGATGTGGCATTTAGCAGGGTGTCAATGTAAAAACTGATAAGTTCTATATTTTTAAATGATGTATTACTTAGTAAGTTTTAAAGAAATGGCTTCATATGTCTCTCAAGAACACTTCTATCTGCTTCCTTTGCTCTGAAAGAAAAATAAACTCTCAGCATAGACAAATAGACACCACTGGCATACAGTGCCAGGTTTACCATACAGTTCACACCAGCCTCACACTCAGCAGGGAAGTTCTGGGACTCCATTCTTTCATAAAATAGAAACTTTAGCAGTAAACCAAATCTTAAGATAACTTCCATTCAAACACTCTCATACAAAATCCCACAACTCACCACCACCACAAAGCCTCTGTTTCCACAGCAGGTTTTAATGGTGTTCAAAGCCAGGTGTGGGTGTGATTCACTACTATTGATGGCCTATGGAAACATCCTTCCTTACTATAGAAATCAGTAAGGACTGTGGGTTGGACTGAAGGGCCCTTGCCTCCCTTTGGAGAGGGCATAGGAAAGAGGGACACTACTGAGAGCATTTTATCTAATCTAATCATCATAGGGTCTCAACGTATTCCCCCAAACATCCTATTACCATTCCTTCCCTTGCTCACAAAGCCTTGTGAGGAATTAGATTAATCTGCTGAACTTTGCTCATTTGTCCCCCCTGTCTGTGTGGCCTACACCACTGATGTTAAATGTGGTAATAGGCCATGTCATGTTACCTGTGGAAACTGAGAAACTTGACACCCTGCTAAATGCCACATCTTCTTCTTGAAAGCTCTCTTGCAGTCAGTTCCAAATGGGTTGGGTTGGGGTTAAAAGAACAGCTTACTAGAATGCTTTGAGCTTAGTTAACTCCCCCCATAGCCAAATTATTGTGTTTTATAGAAACTGAGATAACCCTAATTAGTTATTTAGGAGTCAGAAATTCCCACGCAGCTTTGCATACTCAGTATAGCTAGTTACCATACCAGTCCAAAGAGGATTTAATATTACTAGAGCAACTCTTTTAACTGAAATATTTAAATGGTTAAAGGGGGTCAGGGAGAAGGCCACATTTTAACATGAATCCCGGTAACTGAAGTCAGCTTTGGAAAAAGAGGTTCTATGAACATAAAGCTCAAAGCATTCTAGTAAGCTGTTCTTTTAACCCCAACCCAACCCATTTGGAACTGACTGCAAGAGAGCTTTCAACACATCTACTGTCCTATCAAAAACATAGGAAATGGGGAATCACCAGTGAGCAGGAATGTTTCTAGTGGAGTCCCACAGAGCAGCTGTTTTGATCCTATGCTTTTGACATTGAGGAAAGACCTGGAAGAAAAAACATGAAAACATCACCGATAAAGTTTGTAGATGATACAGAAATTGTGGGAATGGTGAATAATGAAGAGCACAGGTCACTAATATAGAATGATCAAGATTTCTTGGTAAACTGGGTTCAAGAAAACAAAATGTATTTTAACAGGGCTAAATGCAAATGGATACATCTGGAAACAAAGAATGTAGGCCATACTTACAGGATGAGAGATTCTATCGTGGGAGGCAGCAACTCTGAAAAAGATTTTGGGGTCATAGCAGATAATTGCCTGAACATGAACTCCCAGTGCAATGCTGTGGCCAGAAGTGCTAATTCGATCCTTGGAGGCATAAACAGGGGAATCTCAGGAAGGAGCAGAGAGGTTGTTTTATCTCTGTATTTGGCACTGGTACAACCACTGCTGGACTACTTTGTCCAGTTCTGGTGTCCATAAGTCAAGAGGGATGTTGGAAAAATTGGGAAGGGTTCAGAGAAGAGCCACATGACTCATTAGAAGCCTGCCTTATAGTGATCGACTTAAAGAGCTCAATCTATTTATCTTTACAAAGAGAAGTTAAAAGGGTGACTTGATTAGAGTTTATAAAGTACCAGAGAAAGGCATAGACATTTCTAGTAGCGAAAGGTCTGACATGATCCCGTGGCTGGAAGTTGAAACTAGACAAATTCAGACTGGAAATAAGGTGTACATTTTTAACAGTGAGTAATTAACTACTGGAACCATTTCCCTCACTGACAGTACTTAAAATTGAGATTGGATGGTTTTCTAAAAGATGTGCTCTAGGACTTCTGAGGAAGTCCCATGGCCCGTCTTATACAGGAGGTCAGGCTCACTGATCACAGCAATCCATTCTGGATCTATGTATCTATAAATCCCCACTCTTCAGATTCCTGGAAAGGACCTGAGGTTTTACATAGATGAGACTGGAAAAAGCCAAGAGCAGAAGGGACACAGTTCAGCATTAAACTCTTTGGAGCAAGGACTGTGCTTTTTATTATATTTATACAGAACCTAGCACATTGTGAGCACCACCAGAAATAAAACAAAAATAGAACATGGAGAACAGGGAAAACTAGAAACTCCAGAGGCTTAAGGGGAGAGGGAAGGACTTGATGGCAATAAACAGCAGCACAGGCCTAGGAATATTGGCAGCGGTGATCACAGGAATAGTAAGTAGCATTTGTGGCAAGGGTAAAACCAAACATGGCGCATCCTATTGTACGTGAAAGAGGCAGTAGATAATTACAGTGTGTCTTCCATTATTAAATGTCATGCTGGGGCCAGAAGATAAAATATGCGAGTGTGTTTTTTAAAACAGGCAAAAGTCCCCTGACCCACATGCAATGATTTCTCACATTTTTTTTTCCAGTGAAAGGCAATGCCTTGCTACCTGTTTTATTCAAAACATTTTATGGGTGCACCTTCAAAATGTCATGCACTGATGGCACCTGGCCTCTGTCAGTGCAGGAGGTCTGTGTGGGAGTGAATGAATTTTAAGAAACACAGGGACAGGCGCCATTGTCCCTCTGAGATATCACATTGACTTTTCTTCTCTTCCTTTCAATCCTAAAAAAACCAAACACAGGTTTTAGCATGTAGAGAGAAAAGCCTGATCCTGGTTCCTTCCACAATCACACCAGAAGGTAAAAATGAAAGGAATTCTCCCCACTTCCCGTGGTGAGCTCATGCACAGTGGAAGTGGTAAATCAATTATTGAATTTCCTTAATAGCCTATAATACTAACAGTCCATCTCAGCCAATATTCAACCAGCTTGAAAATCTGCATTCCACATTTTTAATATGGGCAAAGCTAAATCAAAGAGATCAGGATCACAATGTTGCAAAACAACATCCAAACACACTAGAGCAACCAAATTTCTGCCAACCCATTATTTATCACCTGCAGCTCTTCTGCTGGAGCAAAGATTCCTGGGAAGCCCAAACTGTCCTAACTAGCCTCTCCTGTGAAGGACAGTGATGGAGAAGGTAAGGGAAAGGAACAAAAACTAGCAACATCTTATTATCAGCATTGGATCAGGGCCCCCTTAGGTGGCACTAAACCCTTATGAAGCATTACACAATAGAAAATAGAATTTTTGTAAAGGTTTCTTGGTAGTATCTATATGTGAGTTTAGCTGTCTTCCTTCTAAGGAAATAAAAGACAAGGAAGCCATGACATTTACCCCATGTCAACAGTGGCCAGCGCAAAGGTAGCTACTACAAGCCAAGATCGCTAGTCTTTCATACTGATGCCTTAAACACAGTTACTATTTCTCACCACTTATATGGTGCCTTTTTAGACATGAGAACTCAATGCTGAGAACACTGCAGAGATGATCTTTGAACACATTCAGCCTGGCATGGTACCTCAGTTCTCATAAATCCAATGCCAGAGCCCTGTAAACAGGAGGGATACCACTGTGCTTAGGAAAGGTTTCTCTCTCCCTTCAACTACAGCTTTCCAGGTAGCTCTGACAAAATAGTGTCTCTGCCCATTGCAAACTGCTGCCTATAGAAGTCAGGTGGCAGAACAGTCCTGGAAAGCTCTATTTGAGAGACACTAGACTACTTCCAAGGGATACTAGTACGTGGCATCATTCTGCTTAGTAATAGATTTTCCACACACTATCTGCAGTGATGCGGGGGAGGGGGGAAAGAGAGAGAGAGAGAGAATATCTCACTGGTGTAGAAATACTGCCTGGAGAGCCAACCGTATGGCAGACTTGAGTGGAAGATAGAGATAGGTTGGTTATTAAGTGACTATAAGAAAATAAGCTCATTTGTACATGCAGTAGTTTCTGAATCTGTTTAGGGTAGTGGTTGAGGGATAAGACAGGAAATGATTGAGCCTTCAACTATGATTGGGTGTTACGTTTCAGATTCCTGCTGAAGTGGGTATAGTCAAGAAGTATATGTATGTTATTAATGTGCAGTAGTTAGAGCACTAATGGAATTTTGAGTTCTATTGCCTGTACATACAGCAAAACTATACATGTAAGCCAGTTCACTACAGCACACAATAAGGCCAAAAAATATCAAGTTACAACTGAAAGCCATGTTTTATTCACAATATTTAGCATTCAGTCAATTCATCTTCTCTGTGCACAGAGGTGTCACCAAGCTAGGCAGTATCTCAGAGTGAAATTCACCTGCTCTCCCGCAGGGTGTGCATGTCAAACAGGTACTCTCCCATGCCATTCTGGGGCACTTCCAGGCGCTTCAGGTTGGTGAGGTGGTCTCCCAGCTGCTTGATGGCCTTCACCTGCTCCTCCAGGTAGTCAGACTTCAGAAAGTCACATAGCTAGAGAGAGAGAAGGAAGAATAGATATGACCTGTTCTGCTGTACTGTCACTTGATGTTTAAGTGACTGTGTAGAGAGGATGAAAAATTGGAATTTCAGTCCTATAAAAAGTTTTGTTACTTCCACATTTCATCCCAACTCAACTGCTAGGCAAGATTCCAAGGGAATAAAATATATGAGGAAGAAAAAGAAAAAATGAAAATCAGAAGAGCTCTATGTTTCTGAAAGAAACAATATTAATGGAAGAACAGTAAACACCACAAAAAAAAAAATCAAATGCACATATACAAAATGGGGAGTAGCTGGCTAGGCAGTTGTACTGTGCTGCTGAAAAGGAACTGGGAGTTATAGTGCATGACAAACTGAATGAGTCAACAATGTGATACAATTGTGGAAAAAGCTAATATTCTGGACATTAACAGAAGTGTTGAGTGAGAGACGCAAGAGATAGTTGCCTTCTTTACTAGGCCCAAGCTGCAGTACTGTGTCCAGTTCTGAGTGCCACACTTAAAGAAAGAGATGGCTACCCTGGAGAGAGTCCAGGGGAGAGCAACAAATATGATAAGAGGTTTAGAATACTTGACCTATGAAGCAAGCTTTAGAAACTGAGCATGTGTAGTCTTTAGAAAAAGAGGGAGTGAGCAGGGATCCATAACAGTCTTCAAATACGCTAAGGGCACTTACAAAGAGGATGGTGATCAATTGTCATCCATGCCTACTGAAGGTAGGACAAGTAGAAACAGGCTTAATATGCAGCAAGGGAGATTTAGGTTTGGTATTAGGAAGAGCTTTCTAACTGTAAGGATAGTTAAGCCTGGGGAAAGGCTTCCAATGAGGCTGTACAATCCCCACCATTAGAGGTTTTAAGAACAAGTTGCATGAACATTTGTCAGAGATGGTCTAGGTTTACTTGGTCCTGCCTCTGCAGAAAGAGCTAGACTAAATGACCTTTAGAGGTCCCTTCCAGCCCTACATTTCTATGATTTAGCTCTAGATGGAAACCTCAAAAAAAAATTGGAGTTTCCTAATCAGGACAAAATTCCAAACACCACATTTTGGCTAAGTTTGACATGGAACCTGTCTGCCTGAACTGCTGTGGTGTCTCATAGGAGTTGGTGTTCTGGTGCCACATGCCCCCATTCTCCTCCGTAAGCCTGAGAGCCCAATCAGACAACATTCCATAGACGACACACCACTGTGATTCAGCCAGAGAGAAAATGGGTGTACCATGTGAGTTGTAGCATGGACAGAGCACTTTGCCAACAGATAAGAAGGGGGATAGGAGTCATCTGCAACCCCATGAAGCTCCATGGCAGTTCACGATGAGAGATTGTGTTACAATGACCCAAAAGTTAAATTGTTCAGCTTTCCCCCCCCCCCCACACACCCCCAACAGAAATCTGAAAGATATTGGTAGAAAGATGTTTCTCCAATGGAAACTTTTCAATTTTGTAGAAACCACGTTTTCCATCAAACATCATTGACAGAAGATTCCTGTCTTGCTCCAATTGTGGACCAGATCATCACTTTTGACATCACTTGTCAAATCAGCATAGCTCCATTGAGAACCTGGGCCTGTTTCAGTGCAGTGCAGGGTTGAGTGCCAAGCAGCTTGTTCATGGTCAACTACATAGGGAGAGGTATTGTGTCTATGTGTCACTGAGCACTTGCAGTTAAAATGCCCTCCATTTTGTGAGATTACCGTTACATGGTGGAACTGCCAGTCAGGGAATCTCAAACAGATAAATGTCTTCTAGTTTGAAAGATTCTAAATAGGCCAACAGCCACTGTTGTCATATAAGAAATCTCCCACTCCCTGCCAAGAAAAGGTAGCTTATGTTCCCATATACATCTCCGCTTCAGTCTCAACTCCCACTCATACTCACATGGGGGTCATTCTGCTCTGTAGCCAGCTTGTGCATGTCCAGCAAGGCCTGGTTCAGAGTCTTCTCCAGCTGCAGGGCACATTCCAGGGCCTCCTGGCCATTCCCCCACTCATCCCGCTCTGGCTTCTGTACAACCCCAAACAGAAAGTTATGTGCCCTTTAACAAATGGACTTCTAGCTTCACTTATTGAAGTCTGTGTCTTCTTTAGTATGCAATACCTCTGTTTGGCCAAGCCCCACTGCTTCACTTTCTATCACCCGTGTGCCTCCCTGTTACAGGGAGTTCATTCCCCTCACTGAAGCTTTCACTGGGCTTTTGTTTAACTTATTTTCTTAGTTATTCCTATTTCAAGCAATATGCCTCAATGCTGTATCAGATTGTGGTAACACCAGTTAGAGCTAAAATTTACTCAGACCGGTGCGCTGCAAGCTTCTTGCACTGGTAGACCTGTATGACTATCAACTTGGCAGAACATTTCCCTTGGTATTCTAGGCCAAATGCTTTCCTCAAACCACCACCTCTTTACCACAAAGATTAGCGGATGCCAGCCACCCCTCTCCTCCAAGCGAGGACACTAGTACTGTACATCTACTTCTGAAGCCCATACCTCATCAGAGAGCTAGGCAAACAGGTCAGCTAGCCAACTATTTAGAGAGCTGTTACTTGAGCTCATCTGTCATATTCCTGTAGGAGTCCATCAGTTACAGCCAAAAAAAACATACCTAAAACAAATACTTAGACTCCTGTTTTGCATGCTTAGTTCCAGAGATACTTCTCTTGCACCCAGATTGGTTTCTCACCTTTATGTCCTGCAGGATAATACGTCCTCCTCGTCTGTTCTGGTATTTCAGGAACTTCTCTGCATGTTCCCTTTCCTTGCGGGACTGCTCCCTCTGGAACTGAGCCATGTGCCTCAGGGCCACGTCATCACGGTCAAAGTAATAGGACTGAGGAGAGACATAGGAGATCAATGGAGCCAACTAGACCTATAGAGGAACTATATATTCCATCATCTGTCATTAGACAAGTGTACAGCTACCTGTTTAATACCATGTGTAATAAGGTGTGTACATAATAGACATGGTCTGAACACCAGTGCAGGAATTGCCAGACTCTATAAAACCTGTGACCCATCCAGTAGCTAGCATCAGTTACTTCAAAGGAAGGTCCAGGACCTACACATTAGGCACAGGTGATGCAATCTGCCTCCTCATGGATGTCTCATCCTAAAACTAAGAAGAGATTGGCTTAAATATGAGGTTTTTATCCATTCCAATACTTTTGTATTAACTGTTCTAACTCTAGATATTCTTGTTATCCATGTAACTATCCAATCCCTCTTTAAATATTAAAAATATTCTTGGCCTTGATAACATCTGTGGTAATGGATCCCACAGCCTAATTACACATTGTCCCCCATCTCCATACAAGGACGCACTGAACTGCTCACTGAGCAGATACCTTCACTGAGTTATCCACAATGAACACAGCCACACAATTTTAAAAGCAACTGAAACATTAAAGTGCAGTAGAGGCATATATTCTTAGGTGATTAATACAATGGGAATTACAGTTACAGACGCTTCCCCACTACTGACTCTGCTCTGGAGCTACCTCAGATTTAGAGCTCTCTTTTCCCTGCTTCCTCCTCCACACTCAGTCTAACCACCTGCTTGGAAGCACAGAATGGCTACAGTGTAACATGGGAGATGTAATTCTCTATTTCAGGCACCCAGGGTGGACTACAATCAGGGCCGACTCCAGGCATCAGCATTCCAAGCAGGAGCTTGGGGCGGCAGTCCGAGTGATTTTTCCCCCCAAGCAGCAAGCCAAATTGCCTCCGCAGACAGCAGGGGCAGTCCGTGTGCTGTTAGGGTGGCACGCGTGTTTCCGTGGCGGTGGCAATTCGGCAGCAGCTTCTATGTTCAGCTGTGCGCAGCAGCGCAGCTTCTGTCTTCCAGCTGAAGACAGAAACTGCCACTGAATTGCCACCGCCGCTGAAACGTGTCTGCAGCCCTAACAGTGCAAGAACTGCCCCCGCTGTCTGCGGCGGCAATTCAGCATGCTACTTGGGGAGGCAAAAACTGTAGAGTTGGCCCTGACTACAACACCCATGAGGCACCAAGGCAACTCAGGCAGATGCCGGTCACTGTCAAACCAACCTGAAACAAAACATTTTGAGCATCCAGGCAAAATATTATAGTGTTTCCTAATTGAGGCTTTTCGTTCTACAAAATTTTACAATTCCATCCTGATCCAAGATAAAAACAAATGTTGAAATATCAGTTTCTCCTCAGAAAAATAAAATTCTCATTTTCAAACGGGTGTGCTGCCTGGAAACTGCATGCTGCTAGATAGTAACAATATACAGTTCAAATCTAAATTACCTTTGTAACTGGATAGCATTTCTCCTCTCTATATCTATAAGCTCCCCATGCTAGAAAGGAGTGCTCAGTTTTTAGGCTATATATTTTTCAGAAGTTATAGGAAAACTGGCCTAAGTGGAGTGTAAAGCAATAAGTATATTGGGGGACTACATTAATTAAATTAGAAAGATCAGAAGGGCTGTATGTCTATAATTGCTTTAGAGTCGACCAAGAAGGACTTACCATGTCTGTCTGCCCTATTGATATTTGACAAGTATAGACACCAAGTATGATAAGACATTTAGGCTGGTGTCTTGGAGGATAGCTAGGAATGATGCACAGAAATAGACTGAATATCACAAAAGACTTTTGACAAGATTTATCAGCCTGTGGAAACCACGATTTAGGGCTTTGAAAGCTGTACAAACTAGCCACCAAATTTTAAAAAAGTACTATGAGAAACAATCCAGATTTAGCAGAGAGATTGAAGAGTCTTTTCCCACCTCAGTACTTAAAATAAATAAATAAAGCAGCTTCTAAGTTTTGCCCCAAACAGCTGCAGTTCAGAGCATTGCTCAGGAAAAGAGCTTTTAGAAGTGCTTCTGTTTTAAACCATTAGGCATACTCACTATAGAGAGATATACATAGCTAGCATACAGTTCCAAGTTCACCATCCGATTGATAGCAGCCATACATTCACGATGAAAGTTTTGACACAACTGGGACTCCATTACACTACTACTCATAGCTGGCTATAAATTTCAGTATAAACTAACAATTTAAACACCACTGAAGCCAGAGTCTGGGTCACATTCCACATCTAGCATTAATACTCTTCAGGGTAGGATGAGTGTGCTTGTCATGGGCTCTCCAACCAATTGAAATGTCTCCTCTAATCCAGGAACCAGTCAGCATTCTGGGGATGGTTTGTAACAGAATTGCCCCAACTGAGCAGATGATTCAGTAATACAAAGCACCTGTTGTCCTGTAATTTTAGAGGTTTATTGATACTTTCTTAGAACAGCATAGTCACTACAGGAAAATCTCTGGTTTTTGTGCAAAGAAAGTGGGTTAGTAATTACACCCAATTTCCCAAGGAAGAAGAGCTAGAATGGGAAGTTTGAGGGAATTATGCCTGTGATGGCATGTCTTATTGTTTCCAATGCTATCTTTTGAATGGTGTCAAGGCTACTTACCTACCAATAAAGCTGTTTGATAATCTGCCTGTTATATGGAAAGCTCTGAAGTCCTGCTTCCCCAGAACCACTCAGTTCAGGGGTCTAGATCTGGAATTTTGGATTGACCCATTCTAGAGTGGAGCCAGCTGCAACGTCCAGACCCAGATATGAACATCCTCAGCACTCAGGTATTTTTGGATGTGGGATTTTGGTTCAGAGCCACCTCTAGTGTCTGTACATTCAGATCACCTGATGTCTGTCACAAAACACAGAGCAGTGATAGCGGAGATATCAGAGAGTAATGAGGTGAATCTGTGGCAGGGACAAAGGAAAGCAGCAGAAACCAGAGGAAGTGGCAGAAACAATCAGGAACTGCTGAAAAACTCATAAGAATCTGATGTACCTGACAGGAGCATCTTCAGAACACAGAGGAGTAAGAATAGTCAAGACATAGAAGGATAGGGGAAAAAAATCAAACTGAAGTGGGAATAAGAAGAATGTGGCATGATGTGACAGGCTAATGCATTTGTAAATATCAGGAGCTTAAGTAGAAGTGTAGTAACCACTGTGGTCATCTTGGGTCACACACTGGGGACTGAATTGGAGAACCTCCAGAACTTGAAAATTGAGCTAATACAGCTTGAGTTTTAAAGCTAAAGCTTTCTCAGTGAGGCTGCAACAGCCTCATTTCCTCTACGAAAGGGACACTGAGGCAGACCTATAACACACACTCACCCATGGGTTACGTGGCTGTGTTTGTAGTTCTTGATATTACAGATGAGTTCTTCATCGGTACGCTCTCTTTTTGGATTTTCTGATGGTAGCTACAAAAACATCCATGACCAATTTTCTAAGAACACCAGAAAACAGAGCTAATGGATCTATTGGAGAAAGCACACTCCAATATTTTTGCAAAAAAGGCACCAACTCAAGGAACTCTCATTTCATTTATAAAAACGTGTGTATTATGCATATGATGGAGAAATTGTTCACCAGGGCACATGGTGCAATTGGATTCATTCTGCACTGCAATTTCCTCAGCGCCCCACTATTTGATTTCCTTTCTCAGGAAATATCCCTTCACCCAATAACTCTGGGCCTAGTTTTCAGGAACAAACTCTACAGAACTCAGTTAAACAATACAAGTCAGACTTATATTTAATAGATTATAGACAATGTAAAGTAAACAGGTGGGTGGAAAAATTCAGCTGCCTACACAACCCTCGTTTCTCCCCCAACTCTAACATGTGCTTTGGGGTTGTGTGATTAGATAAACCATGAGTTTATGCCATCAGAGCCTCAGAACTTCCACTGCCCTGGAGTTAATCATGGATTTCCCAGAGTTCTATCGTGTAAGGAATTCTCCCATATGCAGTTAATAGTACTGGTCTTTCTATTAAGGGACCTGGATGTACAAGTTACTGTAATACTGTTTCTTGATGTATGGCTTTGATACAAGCTGTTCGCAGAGGAGTTTTTTAGTCAGTGTAGTTCTCCTCAACAGCCTAGTGTCTTTAAATAGCTATTGAAAATAAGCTGAGTTTGTTTTGTATCCTAAAAGATCTAACCCAACAACCTCCATGGCCTTACTAAAGAGAGAGCACCTGTATTCACTTACATGCTTACACCATTAAGAGCTACTAATCAGAGAGTACTAGCCCTAGCAAAACTTGTTATCCTCAACCAAACATCTTTACAAGAATTCTCTTTTTGTCACACGTCTAAAATACATTGTACTCTCTATTTAGAATACTAGAACAAATAAGGCCTTACCGCTGACAAGTAGATATAGCTAGCATATAGCTCTAGGTTCATTGTGTGATTAACATCAGCCTCACTCTCAGAGGGAAAGTTCTGACACACCTAGAAGTCCATATCTTTGCCTAAAAAAAATAGGTATAAAATACTAACTTAGAGCCTGTTCTAACACTACTGAATGAAGAACCCATCCCCAGAATAAATGTAGATGCCTCTACCCTAGCACAGCTGGTGCTAATACCATCCCTAACAAGGTGGGAGTGTGACAGGCAGCTACTGCCATCCAATGGAAATATACTTCTTCATCAGTGCTACTCAGCACTGTAGGTGGGGCTGTGACAGTATTTCCATTGCGGAAAAAAGGACTTTGGTGTATAGCTAACTTGTTACAATGATATTGCTGAGGAGAGGAGGACCATATCAAGCAGAATGCTCTCTAGTTTCTCGTGGTTTTTAATGCATTATATGTGTAATGATTACAAGTCGCCTAATAAATATGTCTGCTCACAGTGGTCTGTAATGAGGTAACTAAAATGTAGAGCTTGGGGGCATGTTCCTTGGAGCATGCATGGTGTTTTTTGTGGTATTTCCTAGGCATCCATACAGTTCTCTGTATGGGTGTTCTGTGAAACTTCGCTTCCCTGTTACAGTGGAAGCTCTGGAGGGTCTTCTCTGTTAATTTAGCTCTCCCTACAGTAATGCCTTTTACACACTCATGCTCTGCGGTCATGGATAGTCCACACCTGATGACAAGAGGGACAGTCTACTGCTAGAATGTTAGCAAGCCAGAAAACTAGAGCAGAGAAGTACTGGCATGACTCCTTACGTTCTCTAGTAACTAGGATGATGGTGGAGGAGACAGTTAGCAAGTGGCTTTAATCTTGTCCTACTACTTACAGGAGAGGGGCATCTGATATGGCTGCGATGTTAGCTATTACATTGGCGATGGCCCATAGGAGTATTTAAGGTAAGTATGGGACAGGGGGAAGGTGCCATATTAATGGCCATGACAGAAACCTTTATATACAGTTTTAATAGATACCACCCATCTGGGATATCAGGAGTTTGCTGGCACTAGCACCCAAAGACAGTGTGGGAGGAAGGGGCCTTATATTTCCAAATCTGAAAGTTCAGATCCCCATAACTGAGCACAAGCAACAACATGCATTTACTCCAATCTGTGTCAATCACTTGAGCAAAAGCCTTTCAAGAGTGTTTTCCTGGTTCTATCCATTTTTAATGTGTCTTGGTTTCTGGCGGTTTACTGATTCTGTGCAGTATGGGGATAGTAGACTAGCCAGGAGTCAGTGGGAATTATTTACATATATTGGCTGTATTTAACCGGTTCCAAAATAAGTAACTGCTTTCATGAGTGGGTAATCTGAAGAACTAAAAAGTCAGAAAGCTACAAGATATATATAATTTAGCATAGCAGAGAAAAATACAGTTTGATATTAGCATATACACTAGGCAAGGTTTGGCACTCTGTTCTCTGTAAGGTCCCAGAGCAGCAAACACGTATTGAACTTAATTAATCTGAGCAGACCCAGTGAAAGCAATAGAAGTTCTCCTGGTAGTAAAGTTAAGCACATACATACATACATCTTTGCAGATTGGAGCCTTCATCATAACTCATGGGGAGGGGGGAAAATCTGTGCTTTGGAGCTGAAAGTCTCCATCTTTAAGTCTTTGCCCAAAAAGTGAGTTTCCATTTTCATGAAGGGAAGAAGAATGGGGAATTCAAGGAAAATGCTGATTTTCTTTGTATTATGGGCAATGGAATGAAAATTTTAAAATATACGTGAAATGTTTAAAGAGATTCAACTTTCAGACTCGGGTGCCTAAATCCATATTTTGGCCTCAATCTTGCAACAAGCTCCGTGCAGGCAGATCCCTGCCTCCACACAGAATCTCATAGATGTCCATGGTGTTCTACATGGGTAAAAGGATTCACCAATGCAGGACTCATTGCAGGAGTAGGAACTTAAATGCATAAGTTTCCAGATATTCCAGGGTGCTGACCATCTACAACTTTCTGTGGCATCAAGTCAACCTGATGCATGTAAGATTGAAAAGTGTACCCCTAGGTTTTATAAATAATCACGGACCCAAAAAGAATTTTGCATTGTACATACAGATCCTCTTGAAACAGTTTAAACAACCTTCTGACACTGCAGCCAGCGCTGTGCTGGCTGTGGGTATACATTTAACCTAGGAAGACAACACGCACAACTGTGATTTGATTGAAGTTCTACTTTGAAGATTTCTTTTGAAGATACAGAATATTAACTGAACAAAGTAAATGAAACCAGAACAGCCACAAAGTGTGAGCTAAAGGTTAATAGCAATAAATCATGTATTATCAAGAGATCAAACACTTTTATAGAATGCCATCTTCCATTTCTTAAAGTCAGTAAGGGATAGGATAGAAATAATTCAATATATAGGTGAAGTGAGTATGAAAAGCTAGAATGATTCAGTAAAGTTTTACAGCCCAGTTAATAAAGTTATTCCTTAAATTAATCCAATAGTGATTTTAGGTGGAATGGGCATTTATGCATTATCTTGAGCTTCTCCAATCTATGTCTGTTCTTCACTCCACCCCATAGCCCTAGTACATGGGGCTATAAAAAAAAATGGATTCATTTCTACCACTAGAAACTATTTCCACTTATTGCAATAATTGCACTACTACACACTGAATGGGGAAACAAGAAAGTAGCAGTAATGAACCAGGTTTGAGAGAATGAAACAATTACACTAGGAATACTTCATGCCTGCCAAAAGCATGGTCCCAAGGACAATCAGTGCAGCTATTAACTTCCCCAAACTTATACTGAGCAACAAATGCCTCTTGCAGCTATGCCCTGTAGAATGTTCTCACTGGAGGGAAAAACAAACACCACACACTCTTGCTTTGTTTCATGAAAGGAAGTGACCCGACCCTCTAACCTACAGAAACTAGAGGGAATTTTTCCTGATCTCATCCTCAGTGCACAACAGAAGAGAGGCCTCACATGTGTTACTGTGAATTAACAAGCTTATCAAAAAGTATGGTTGTTCATTTAGAAGAGGGTGGAAATAGGTCTCATCCTCCCCAGGAGTGCATTTAAGGATGGTAGCTTACTGTGGAAGGAAAGTGGGGAGGGGGGGGAGAGAGAAAGAGTCCTGGAGCAGAAGACAGACTGCCCCAGGGCAGGAATTGTAGTTCCTACTACCACAAGCCTGTGCTTCAGTTAGAGGAGTCTCTCCCTTCTTTGAGGGAGGGTTTCTCAGTGAAGATGAGCCCCAGCCAGTGCTGGACTTAAACAAGATAAGCCCCATCCTGCTGTGAGTTCCAGAACAATTCTCTCCTGATGAAACTCAGCACCTCCCTTTGCTGCTAGGTCTGTCAGGTTTCCTTCGGGGCAGGGGGGAGCAGTGGTTTGAACTCCTTTGGAGGCAATAGGTCTCGACCCACCACTCCACTGAGTCAGATTCCAAGACTACAAGAAACCAATGTGAACATCTACTCTGATCTTCTGTAGAAGACAAGCCCAAGAATTTCCATAAATTCCTGCTCCATCTCTTTTTTCAGAGAAGAAGCCAGTACCTTTTAGAAATTGTCAGTAATGGAGAACACACCACAACCCTTGTTAAGTTGTTCAATGGTTAGTTACTGTCACCATTAAGTGTACACCTTATTTTCTGTTTGAAGTGGTTTAGCTTCAACTTTCAGCTATTGCTGTGCCTGCTAGAGGTGTTGTTCCAGCACCCACTCCTTCCTGTAGTGTCTTTTAGAGTATGAGTGGAGCTGAGTAACAGCCACAGCTAGAAGCTGCTTCGCTTTGCTACAGGTGCCCAGTAGATGAAGTGGTCCTATACTAGAACACACCCTTAATATATAGTTGAGCAGGGAACATAGCTGGTGGAAACCTATCCTGGTCAGATAAATGGAGGCTGTTGGAGTGTTCCATCTAAAAAAGTCAGAAGGGGCAGGTATCCTTTCTTGACAGATAACTAGCTGTGCTATCCCAAACCAGCCCTGATACAGGGCCTCTCAAACACTGAGTGACCTGTCAAACTCTGGTTTTATATGGCAGACACCAGCTAAAGTAAGTGCTACAAGAGTCTGCAAGGAATCTTGTCTTCCCTCCCTCATCCTCATTTGATTTGGGTTTGTTTTTCCTGACACTCCCTTTAGGAGATCATAAGGTACAAACCCTGTAGGCTTAAGGTCTCTTCATTCCTGAAAGCAGTTGGATTAGTACTAGTTCTCCTAGGGAAATTCTTCCCCTTCAGAACAGCTTTCCCAAATGAATGTTGCCATTTGTAATCCGAGCTCCCATAATTCACCAAACCAATGTAAGAGCACTAAGGCACTATTTCTCCATCCCATTTTCATCTGCCACTGCTACCTATAGCTAGTCCTACTCTTGGCATTTTACATTCCTATTGCTGGCTAGCTGATCCAACGAATACTACATTTGTAGTGATTCCTCCTGAACTATGTACAAGAAGATCTGCTGAAAGGAGTCAGATTTTAGCCAGAATGTGTGTGGAGAGGAAGACTCAGGGCCAGCTTTAGGAAGTGCGGTGCCCAATTTGAACAGTTTTGGCGGGGCCCCGGCAGGGATGACTTTAAAAAAATATATATATATATAAAACCAGAC
Organism: Gopherus flavomarginatus; assembly: GCF_025201925.1. Lineage (NCBI taxonomy): Eukaryota > Metazoa > Chordata > Testudines > Testudinidae > Gopherus > Gopherus flavomarginatus. The sequence goes on from NC_066630.1 coordinate 32,916,266, forward strand.
ACGTGGGGCTTGTACTCACTGGGCAGTGCTCCGAGTCTTCAGTGGCAGGTCCTTCACTCGCTCCAGGTCTTTGGCAGTACTAAAGGACCCACTGAAGTGCCACCGAAGATCCAGAGCAAGTGAAGGACCTGCTGCAAAAGTGCCACTGAAGACCCGGAGTGCTGCCAGGTGAGTAAAAATTAAAGAGGTGCCTCTAGCCAAGGAAGGGATTCTCACTGGGCATGGGGTCTGATTCAGGGGATTTGGTGGAATAGGCCTAAAGCCGGCCCTGAGAAAGCTAGCATGAATAAACTCCTCATAGGGCCACATCTGTTGCTGTATAGAATGTTAGCTGAATTTCACTGTCCCTCATTACATTATGCCCTCCCTTGCTTTGTTCCAGTACAGTTTAGAAGCATCCTAGTTACACACACCAGTGAATGCCACATTACAGCCAAAACAGCTTTCATTCCTCTTTATTTTGAGCTCAGGCAAGACATTCCTTCTAAACACAAGAACCTGTACTGCATTCAGCTGCTCTCCCCCAGGGTGTGCTTGTCAAACAGGTACTCTCCCATGCCATTCTGGGGCACTCCCAGGCGCTTCAGGTTGGTGACATGGTCTCCCAGCTGCTTGATGGCCTTCACCTGCTCCTCTAGGTAGTTAGACTCCAGGAAGTCACAGAGCTAGGGGGAAAAAGACAGAAGTAAAGTGAAGGTGGATTGTTCCAATCCTATATAAAAAGTCAATATTGCAAGACTCCATTTTCCACTGGGGGCATTGAAAGGAAGACAGCATGGAGCCCCCACTGGTGACCTTGCTCAAAGCTGAAGTTGGCAAAGCATGGACAAAAGAAATCAGTTCCCACCACATTTCAGGGGGGGAATGTAAAGTTAGCTCACTCAACAGCACCTGATGTGCAATGGGCAAGCACCAAATATGAGGGACCCACACCAGAGTTTTAACAAGCCTCATTCTACCATCAGTTAGCATGGAGAAGTATTGGAAGAATTATTTCTCATGTCTTACATTCTACTCTGTGCTGATTAGGCCTCAGCTGGAGGCTTGTGTCCAGCTCTGGCTGCCACATTTCAGGAAAGATGTGGACAAACTGGAGAAAGTCCCGAGAAGAGCAACAAAAATGATTAAAGGTCTAGAAAACATGACCTTTTTTCAGTCTCGAGAGAAGACCAAGAGGGAACATAACCTTTTTCAAGTACATAAAAGGTTGTTACAAGACAGGAGAAAAATTGTTGTCCTCTCCTTAGCCTCTGAGGATAAGCTGCAATTTGAGCCCATTGCTTCAAGGGAGGTTTAGGTTGGACATTAGGAAAAGCTTCTTTACTGTCAGAGTGGTTAAGCACTGGAATAAGTTGCCCTAGGGAGGTTGTGGAATCTCTATTGTCCAACCTGCTCTTAAGAAAATCCCTGAATACTTGTCAGGGATTGTCTAGATACTACTTAGTCCTGCCTTGAGGTCATCTAGTCCAGTCCCCTGTACTCAAGGTCCCTTCCAATTCTATGATCAGTAAAGGAATTCCCATCAGTACTGCAAGTCAGGAAGGCTACTGTAAAGTCACCTCATGCACATGGCATGATACTGCACAAGCCTCTCTCACCCAAACATCCAGGTAAGGTAAGAGGGTGTGAGAAGAGCTAGTAGTTCAAATCTCTCTCCTCTGATCTAAACACCTGCATTTCCTTGTGCTTTATTTCTATTGTGGCAACACCTAATACCACAACCAGGGAGCAGATGCCCACTGTACAAAGAGCATGTACCCATGGTCTCAATTTAAGATTAAGCTAGTACTCACATGGGGGTCATTCTTCTCAGTAGCCAGCTTGTGCAGGTCCAGAAGAGCCTGGTTTATAGTCTTCTCCAGCTGCAGGGCACATTGCAGGGCCTCCAGGCTGTTTCCCCACTCATTCTGCTCTGGTTTCTGTCAAGGCGGACAGCCATAGGGGGAAAAAAAACACGCACAAACACACCCCACTTGTCTCATTTATGAACCACAGATAGCAGGCTCCTTTTACAATACACTGCACCATTTCTGAAGATGAAACAAGCTATTTTATCCTTTAATTTTATGAGCTACTCCATTCCTTAGTGTGTCATGGGCAGGGGGAAAAAGGTAAGCCAAACTCAGGGCCAATTAAGGCTACTATGGAATGCTCTACAAATGCTGTTTACTCCTGATCTACCACCTCCCCAACTATACTACCTAGTACTCCGACACTCCCTACCTCTGCCTTCATCACCATAGTCTGCAGTGCAAGATGTTTTACTGCAGGGAATTGGGAGCCTCAAGAGGACTTAGAATGCAATTCCCCTCAGATGATTTTGAGGAAACATGGTCACACAAATAAAGGTTAGCAGTCCTGTAGAGGAGCAAGTTGACTACAAACCCATTTGCCACCAGTAACATGCAGAATAGACCCTGGCTCTAGAGTTTTTCCATTCACTGTTCTCTGGGTACTCATTGAAATATTTATTCACCTGGATATCCTGCAGGACAACACGCCCCCCTCGCTTGTTCTGGTAGGTCAGGAACTTCTCTGCATGCTTCCTCTCCTCATGGGACTGCTCATTGAGGAACTTTGCTACATGTCTGAGGGCTACATCATCACGATCAAAGTAGTAGGACTAGAGAGAAAGTTATGCAGAGGATATTTTCCTTTCAGTGTCTCAACTCTGAGTAGTTACAGGTAGAATAATCTTCTCTGAATCCCTATATCACCACCCACTGCCCCAGAAACAGTTACAAGATTCCAAGTCAGTCTGTAATAGTAATTAACTTCCCTCACAACTCCTACAACCTATAGAAAGGAGTTAGGCCTTTGAATCTTAACAGTTACTCTGCATAAAAGATGGGTGTAACAGCTGCACATGACACACTGTTGTGATACAGCACTTCACCTTATGAGCTAAAAATCTGCTACATGTTCTGCAGACAGCAAAAAACTTATGTTCATTATTAAGATGGTTTACAGCATCAATTGAGTTGTCCCATTCCCTCAGCCTCTTTCATTTATCCACTACTTGCACAAAGGTTTCTTTACTGTTGATTTCAGCATTCTGGAGTTATCAAAAAATTGATAGAGGAAGAGGAAATAGCTGCTCAGAATTCTAGAAAAAAAAAAAAAAAAGAGACAATAATGAAAGAGAAAGGTTGCTTGCAATAAGATGAGTACCTTGATATGTTTTGCTGCTAAGGCAATCAGAGGTTAGTAACCTTGACATTTCAATTGCCATTAAGTCTGAGGGAATCCCAATGAGAAATATACCCTCATTTCAAACCACCAGCACATCAGGAAACACTCTTCTCCAATAAATTATGGCTACAAGATTACAGAGCAATTAGAGCCCTGTTCAAGACAAAATTTTATTTGTTTTAAAACAAAGCTACTCACCATAGACAGGTAGACATAACTAGCATACAGCTCCATATTCACCATGCGGTTCACAGCAGCCTCACAGTCAGCATGGAAGTTCTGACGCACCTGGGACTCCATTACCTTACCTCTGAGGTTTAGATGTAAAACACTCACAGGCACTTGCAACTGAAAGAACCTCTACACAACCACTATTGAAGCAAGAGCTTTCACACACAAGGATATAAAAGCCTGTCTCAGAGCACTTGGTATTAATACTGTTCTGAGAAGGACAGAAGTATGACTGACAAGCTGCTGCCATCCAATGGGAATTTCCTTTCTCACCAAGAAACCAATCAGCATTGTGGGTGGGACTATTACTGAATTTCTACAGGTGGAAGAGGTTATTAGCCATAAGACACACCTCAACAGTTGTTATGAAACCCTTGAAAAGCAGGGAGCAATGGATACTCGCAGAACAGCCCAACTGGCCTGTTTCTTTATTGAGAAAAATATGGCTCGCTAAGCATCCCTTTTATAGGACTCAACAATGCCAATTTCCCATTTTGCCCTAAATGGGAAGATGGCTACAGAATGGAGAATTTGAGAGTCTATTACCAGGCATCCACCCAGCTTAACATTGAGTGCAATACTTCCTTAGGTCTATCAGCGCCTATATGTAAGCTCTTTGAGCTCAGGAAGTAGGGGTTGCTATTGCTTGTTATATCAAGAGATCCGGAGTTCCTGCTGTGGCATCATGATCTGTCCCCGTAGCCCAAAGTCGTGTCATAGTAAATACTGCTGCAAGGACAGAAAAGGGGCATCTGAGCAAAAGGAAAAAAGATTTTCAGGGACCAGGGGAATACAGGAGGGAATCAAGGATACAGATACAAGAAACATGTCCGGGAAAATAACATCATGAAGACAGGATGGGACCAATATGTAGAGAGTGGTTTGGGGCATTTGGCTCATGTCAGAACAGCCTGTAGGGTTCCTTACAGGTTCATGTTGGCTTTAACGGTTCAATAGCAGGACCCAATGCCCAGATGTACATCTTGAGGTAGGACTGACCTAGTTTCAAGCAATCTCATCTCCTTTTTGCCTGCTGTAACGTTAGGATCATTATTAAAAACACACTATAGTAATAGTCCAATATGCAGCAGCTTACACTACTGTTAGCACAGTATTTTGGAACCTTACTCTGGAGAGCAGGGATATCTTTTTGGAAGCGGATGGCTATACCCTCGCCTAGCTAGTTATTCATGATCCTTCCTTTCCTGAAATCCTGCAGAATTCCTCATTCATCCCCAGTTACTTGCTCTTGTATGTAACATTTAGCATTTTGAGCCATATTCCAAGCTCAGCTACACCATTTATTTGATGTAAGTTACAATATCTGTAGTGTAACTGAGCTCAGATTTTTGAGCTACTGTCTGAATCCCCCAACATCTTTTTAAAAAAAACTTCACTGCAAACAAACTTTTGCCTTCTGGATATTAAACAAAAAGCCGGAGATACCTTTTGGGAACTCAGAGTTGCCCCAGTGCTACCTAAGTAGCCAAAATATGTCCTACCTTCCATTAATTCTGTTGCCAAAAGTGGCTGCATCCGAAAAGCGATGTATGCATGTACGTTTTTGAAACACTCAAATGGCACAACAGAACTGGCCCTCTATTTGCTGAACTATCCAGAGTTTCACATTTCTTAACCATAACTACAGTAAAGCAACATTATAGTTAACATCCTACAATCCACAGTCAGCATAATCATGTGTTTTTCTGCATAGCAACAAGGCAACTTCTTGTCCATTTATCACAAAGGCAGCATTAGGGTGGCTTTACATCCTACTGCATTTGGCCTTCATGTGAAAAGCAGCACACACATACGCATTGCTTGGCAAAAATAAGTTTATATTGTGACAAGCAGATTTGAATCTTTATCATTGTTTGGTGTGGGGGGTTTTATATCTATACAGACACACAAAAATACATGTGTCAGTTAAGAGAACAGAAAAACAATTTGCAACCCACTTGGGTTGAGTTTTTCAATGCACTACAGCTGACAGGGCAGCAGTCTGCATGCATATCCCTATATTCTGTTTCACCATGAGGTGTTTTTGAGCCTCAGCATGGTGGGAACTCTGCTTGGCTGGAAGGCAGTTTTACAGTTTGCCCAAGCTGTATAGTATTGTTAGCATCTTTGAATGGATTGGTAATAAAGGATTAAACTCTCCCAGAAGTGAAAAGCTAGAAGATGTGTCCTGTCTTTAATTTGGCTTGAGAAGATTTCTTGAGCACAAGGATGGGTCTCTTGTCAGATTTGGGCAAGTGGAACCTAGTATGGTATCTGAGGAGAGTGCTGTTGTCTAGCAAGCCAAGAAACAATGGGAGAAGACTGCATCCTGCAGAGCCTGTTCACATGAGAGAATATCAAGGTTGGAAGGGACCTCAGGAGGTCATCTAGTCCAACCCCCTGCTCAAAGTAGGACCAATCCCCAGATAGATTTTTGTCCCAGATCCCTAAATGGTCCCCCTTCAGGGACTGAACTCACAACCCTGGGTTTAGGAGGCCAGTGCTCAAACAACTAAGCTATACCTCCCCTCCTTGCACTAAAACTTCTAATTCATGTTTTGGCCAGCTCACAGAGCAAGTGCCACAAAAATGAGACAGTTTCATGAAGTAGGGGCAGTGAGATGGTGTATGTTTTGAAAAGAAAGTGCTGTGTTACAAGAGGTAAGGAAAGCTAGCTCAAAAACAGGTTTCACTTACCCATTCTAAAATGTGGGCTTCTGTCATTCCCACAGCAGATGCAATTGTTACAGGTGAGTTATGAGTTCCTCTAACAGCACATGAAGGGATAACTAAGCCCTAAATCTTTTTTAATAGTCATAGTAAGCAGCTCAGGGTTGTGGCTCTCTAACACACTTTTATCACTGCAAAGATGTCTGATTTTTGATGGTGTGAGCACCTACCTTTTGAAAGTCAGGTCTCTTTTAAGGTCTCATGCTTAGCAGCAAACAGACTATTTACTCTGCCAATGTTTAGTTCTATAATCTGAGGAAATGGACATGAGTAATGTAGTGTGCTTTATTCAGCTCAATTTCAGAGTCATTGTCCGATTAAACAGCTATGAGACCACTGAGCAGACCAAGTGATGAGTAAGGTTAACCGATTAAGGGCAGAGTAGAGCATTATAATTACTCAGTCCAACATCCTGTCCACCACTGCCTAGAGTAGCATTTCTCAAATGCAGCCACCATAGCCCCATGCAGCCACCAGAGGATTTTTCTGCAGCATTCTGGGTGGACATGAGGTGGGCAAAGCAGCAGCCCCTCCCTGCAGCACCCAACTGTTGCTCCTGGCTGCCCTGGATGTTGGCACCACTAGCAGAGGGTCAGTAGCTTGCACCACACAGCCTCTTGGGGGCTGCAGGCAGCACCTCTGCACACACATAGGGCCAGTGTGTGTGCTCCAGCCTGTAGCAGGGGGAAGTTAGGTTTGGAAAAATTTTCAGAGCAGTCCCCAGTGAGGGTTGGTTGCCACACGCTGAGGCCATCCAAAAAAACAAAAAACCATACACCACACTTTTCTGAGAACTCCCGCATTTCATAAGGTTAACCAGAGACAAAAATTTACTACCCCTTGATTAGTGAGAGTTTTACATGAACTTTGAAAGATATTTCTGTGCTATAAAAACTAAACTGCAGCATATTACCTGTTTGTTCAAAGCAGCTTTGTATGCCTTAGCCAGGGGTCTGATTTTAGAGATTATCCGTATGTCCTAAACATAGTAGAAGCCTCATAGCAATGCATCTTTCACAAGTACAAGATCCCCAACAAAGATTATTTCTTCATTCAGGCCACTACATACAGACTAGTACTGGCACAGGAGATTTTACAGGCACATTGCAACAGTTGGGCCAGTGAAACTATTTCCCTTACCTACCAGTCTTCCCCCCACTACACTCCCAGCTGATTTTTGAATCTATTTTTCTTCCCCTCAGCTGGTTCCCCGGAGTATCAAATAGAAGACAGCATAGCTACAGTAGGAAAAAGCCACCCACACACAGATTTTATTCTCAGACAATAAAAGTCACACAGATTTCAGCTCTGCTATGGGCACCAGTCTTCAGGACCAGCATTCAGCTGCTCCCCCCCAGGCTGTGCCTGTCAAACAGGGCATCTCCCATACCATTCTGGGGCACTCCCAGGTTGGTGGGGTGGCTCTGGCTAAACTAGCCAGTTTGAGAACTAATGAAGAAACACTGAAAGTAGCAAACAGCTGATATCCTACTGCTCTGGCACCCTTGACTCAAGTCCATGCAATGCAGACAATTAATACAGCAGTTGCTTTGCAAGTGAGTTACCACATCTTGTAGGGAACTGGGGAGTGATGGGGAACCACACAACCAACCACAGAGACCAGGAGTAAACTACAACCCATGTATGACTGGGGCCAGAAAGAAAAAAGAAAAAAAAAAAAACCACACAAACACACACTGGAACCTCAGCTCTAGATGTAGGACCAGTAGCTGGAGAGCAGGTCAGATCATCCACACTGCAAACTTCTATGGTTAGTAGCAGATTGAGAATGGACCAAGTCTCCCCAGAAAAACATGTTTCTTCCATATGTAAAGATTCCATCCCTGTGGGGATGGATTAAAGAGGACTAGGAGTTCCCTTGCACAGCTAGCAGTAGAGAACTTTGCAGCTAGAAGCAAGGTTATGCAGTTCAAAACATCTAAGGCAGTGGTTCTCAAACTGCTATCATTCCCCTGCACCCCCCCCCCCCAATATATTACTGCCACCCAGCTCTGAAGGCACTGCTGCACCAGCCCAGAAGTAAGGGAGGCAGTGTGAAATTTATCATTATCACAGCAGGCTTAGCACCTTATTGGCACCCTTACTTCTGCACTGGCACCTCCTGGTGAGGGATTGGGGCAGGGTGGGTGGAAGAGCCCTAGCCCAGGTGGTAGGGTTCTGGCTGTTCCCTTTATCCCCACCTCCCAAGTGTGTACAGTCTTTCAGCATGAACCCCAGCCATCCAAGGTGGACATCCAGAGCTCGTACCATACAGCTTGCACCCCCCTTGGGAGGCCCACCCCATAGCTTGAAAACCATGGATCTAAGGGGAAGGCGCTGTGCTTTGATTTCACACCACCACCCACACCAAAGTCACATCATGGCACAGACAATTCCCTGCACCATTGTCCCATGAAGACCCTGTCCCATCACAGCCCTTTTGCCACAAGTGTTTAGTCTCGAAAACAACACTGCTGAGGACCATGTCCTAAACATTTCCCCTCTCCACCTCACAAGAGGCCTGCTTTTCTTAGTGAGCCACTACACATTAATATTCATCCACTACAGCATATGCTGAGAAGCCAGCCTGCATCCCTAGTTGGAATAATATCACATGAGCCAGGTTACACCAGAAAGCAGATTTTATTCTCAGTATTTAGGTAAGACAAGACATCTATTTTCTGACCTATATCCAGAGTAAGGCAGCTATGGCATCATGAGCTACACTACTGCTCAGGTCCCTAGTGCAGAGTTCAGCAGCTCTCCCCCAGGGTGAGCTTGTCGAACAGGTACTCTCCCATGCCGTTCTGGGGTACTCCCAGCCGCTTCAGGTTGGTGACATGGTCTCCCAGCTGCTTGATGGCCTTCACCTGCTCCTCCAGATACTCAGACTCCAAGAAGTCACATAACTGCAAAAGAAAGAGGGACTCACTCCTGCTCCTATAGGCACTGCTGTCAAATTTAGTAGCTACAACAGTCTTTTAGTGACCAATATAGGCAGGCCTGAGAACCATGTGTTTAACTCGAGACTTCACCCATTGGTTAACTGGCTTTCATTTCATAAGTGCCTCAAGTTTCTTTGTCACCCATTTGGCCTTTGAGGACACTCAGTGGCTCAATTACTGTCCAAGCAGACTTCTACATCAGAAGAAGTCATTAGGGCCAGCTCTTGCAGGAGCTCCAACTCTCTATAAATCAAAAGATGCACACCCCGAGTCCAGCATAAGGGTAAAAATATCCCACAGGTCAGGGATATGTACCTGAAGAGTCAGAATGAACATTTGTGCCCATGAGAAATTCCTTCTTGCCCACCCCTGAACATACTTCTCTGGCCAGGTCTGAAACCACAACGTAGGTCCTCCCACACCTCCCAGCAATTTAAATGAAAGCAAAGCTTTTGCAGGGACAATTTTGTCTATGATACACCACACAGTGCCCCTGTGGAAGCAACCTGTTCTGGTGCCAACACAGGGAAGGTAAAGCTATCCAGAAGATTTCTATGTCTGTCTACTGTGTATCAGGTGAGCAAAGTCAGCTGCAAAATAATCACTTGCATTTTTCTTACCCACTCCTGCCCTCCCACCCCATTTTCTGCATTGAAATAGCAGACCGAAGAACCTATCTTCTAAAATATGGGTCCAGACAGACCTTTTCCTCTGACACCATCAACCCACATAAAACAATTAACTCACATGGGGATCATTCTTCTCCATAGCCAACTTGTGTAGGTCCAGCAGTGCCTGGTTCAGAGTCTTCTCCAGCTGCAGGGCACACTGCAGGGCCTCCAGGCTGTTCCCCCATTCATCCCGCTCTGGCTTCTGTAGAGGAGATGAGCCACAAAAGAGAACCAGACATCACTCTCCTTCTCACCAAGCTGTAATTTTGCATCCAAAGCAGCTTCCAACCCCCACCGATAACAGCACTGTTCATCCCTTTAAGGGTTCTATAATTATGAACTGAAGTCATTGCTTGTTAAGTAATGGAGCAGATGGCCTGGTCACAGCTAAGCGAACCTAGCCTGTGCTTTTAGCACAGAGGCCCACCCATGCCTTCACATACCCTTTACTAGAGGATCAAAGGCTGATGCTTTTGAAGCATGCAGCTCTAGTTTACCATACCATCATCATTTGGGACAATCAGAGATCTCCCAGGAAGCCCCATCTCTTTTCTTCAGAAAAGCAAGTTCTAGCTCCAACCCCGCACATGGGGATTAACCTCAGTCTAGAATCCACACCCCCACGGACATATGTTGATTTGTTGCATACCTTGATGGCCTGCAGGACAATGTGTCCCCCTCGCTTGTTCTGGTATTTCAGAAACTTCGCTGCATGCTCCCGTTCCTCATGGGACTGCTCCTTCAGAAACTGGGCCATGTGTCTGAGGGCCACATCATCACGGTCGAAGTAGTAGGACTGAGGAGTAGAGTGGATCAGTGAAGGTAATAAAGCCTCAAGCTAACACTTAACAGCTCATATTAAGTTTTCCCACCCTCCCACAAAGAAGCCTCGAATATGGCTGTTAAGAGTCAGACTCTGTGGCTTCTCCACTAACAAGCCACAAAACCACAAGAGCCAGAAATAGTCATATCTCCTCACTGCTTTCCTATATTATCCACTGGTACAGAATAAGAGGTACAGCATACAACTAGAGTGCTTTTTAAAAAAAGCAAAGCAAAAACAACACAGTAGTAGACAAACTAACTCTCATGGGAGAGAAAACAAAGTGATTTGAAAAAGCCTATAACTACTTGAACTACACTCACCATAGACAAGTAGACATAGCTGGCATACAGCTCCAAGTTTATCATGCTGTTCACAGCAGCATCACATTCAGCATGGAAGTTCTGGCGCACCTGGGATTCCATTCTTCTATCCAGAAGATTTAGCTGGAAAGGAGCTCAAGAAATGTCTAGAGATACCAAACACTTCTAGACAAAAACAGAGCCTAGAAAAATACCAGAAACTTCCTTCTTCACAGATGGTATTAATGCTGTCCAGAGCAGGGAGTGGGTGTGGTTGACAGCTGCTGCCATCCAATAGAAATGTCCTTCTTCCCTACAGAACCAGTCACCTTTGAGGGCTGGATCCTAACACTGTATCCACAGGTGGGGGCATGACTCAGCAGTAGGACAACCCTTGTTGTCACATTACCCCTTGAGCAATGGGGGAAATTGACAGTTTGTTATTGGATGAAAATTAGAGTATTCACCAAATCAATCCAGTTTCCCACAAACCCTTTGGATACAGAGAAGGTGGCAAATGGAAGGCTTTATTGCATACCCCTTCCAAAGTGTCTCTAGGTCAGAGTTTTTCTAACATATTATACCTGGGGAACTCTGGTCATTTTCTTCCAGAATTCAGAAGGCTCTTAGACAACTGATGAAAATGTTATTAAAGACATGGAGGCCCTGTCATCTGAAGACATATTGGAACTATTCAGTCTGGAGAAGAGATGGAAAAAAGAGGAGACATAAAATAAAGAAGGTATGGAGACTTTAAATTGGGTGCTCTTTCATCATGAGAAGAGAACAATGGGATAGCCAGTAAAATGAAAAGTATTTTGATTGAATAAAAGGACATGCTTCTGGGCACAGTATATATATATATCTTGTGGATCTCGCTGCCGGAAGATACAGGATTGAGGGCAAAAGCTTAAAAGGATTTTTATAAGATATTAAACATGTATATGACTGAGAATGTACAGTTTCACTAGATCAGATAAAACATGGTTAAATGGGAGATGGCCCCTCATGCTTTAGTGCATGTGCCAGCTGCCAAGGTCAAAAATTACGGAGTTCATTGGCTCATGCCTTTTTCTTTAAAGAAACAGAAAACTGCAGAGTTAACCCCTATGTTCCACCCAGAACTCTGAGTAGAACATATTTTTGGTCTAATAAAAGGTAGCAGCTTATTTCCCCTGTTAAGTGTAATCTAAGCATTTTGTATTGCTTTACAGGCATGCATGCAACCTAATGCAGAACAGTTTTTATTTCCTGTTAGCTATGCAATAGACCATTGCCCTGTCAGAAGCTGTTTAGCAAACAAGGGCCAATAACCTCAAAGACCTGGGTTCAAGTCCCTGCTCTACTACAGGCTTCTAAGGGTAAGTCACTTAGTCTTCCTGTGCCTCCTGTAAAATGGGAATAACATACTTCCTTGCCAGGGTGAATGGGGGTGTTATGAGGATTAAAACATTGTGAAGTGCTTAGATATTACAGTAATAGGAGCCAGATAAGTATCTTAGATAGGAGGGCTGAATTATATGACTTTGGTTATGTTCAGCAGTGTTCTATAGCTTCCTTCCTGTTTTCCTCATCTTGGTAACCTTGAAATATTGCAAGAGTTGGAGCAGAATGCATAGTCCATGGGGGGAGTCGAAGGCAAAGTCTGCCCTAGCTCACTTTATTTGACCGACTGGTTACAAATATGTAATCTCAACTCTATGGTGTCCGTCACTGCATGGTTTGAAAAATCTAATGCTGCAGTTTCAGTGTAGATTTTTTTGAACAAATGCATTGAAGTTCTTTCTCCTACTCATTGGACACATCACTTAATCTCGCTCTGCCTCATCTAACTCAGTACAATTTCTATATTATCTCCCGGAGAGTGGAGGTTAGAGGAATAACTATTGTTTGTAAAGCATTTGGGGAGCTATAGAGAGTATATGCTAGAGAAGAGCAAAGCAGTAGCTATTAATTTGAGATTATGTTTACACAGTAGTACTCAGCTTTTCTATATTTTGCTTGTGACTGAGATATCTCAGCCGTTTTCTTTCTGGATTCTTTTATCTCTGCTCCATTGTCTGGAACAAGGGTCGGCAATCTTTCAGAAGTGGTGTGCCGAGTCTTCATTTATTCACTCTAATTTAAGGTTTCACGTGCCAGTAACACATTTAAATGTTTTTAGGTCTCTTTCCATAAGTCTATGATATATAACTAAACTATTGTTGTATGTAAAGTAAATAAGGTTTTTAAAATGTTTAAAAGCTTCATTTAAAATTAAATTAAAATGCAGAGCCCCTGGACTGATGGCCAGGACCCAGGCAGTGTGAGTACCGTTCAGTGGCAGATTAATGATTTTGCCGCCCCCGGCCCCATATGAACTTGTTTTAGTTTTTTTACAAATTTGTTCGAACTAAAATGAATCTAAATAGCATTAAAATAATTGCAGCAAAGAATCCTGTGGCACCTTATAGACTAACAGGTGCCACAGGATTCTTTGCTGCTTTTACAGATCCAGACTAACACGGCTACCCCTCTGATATTAAAATAATTGAACATTTACAAGTTTTGTTATAAATAAAATTACAAGTACAGAAGACCCTCACTTAAATGCAAGTCTGCATAGCGCGATTTCGCTTCTAGCAAGGGACTGTGCATGGATCCAAAACCCCGCCTTCAAGCGGGGGTCCAACATGGTTTAGGATTCTTGCAAGTATGTTTACTAAATGGTGTTGCGCCGTCATTGGTGGTTTCAATACACACTATCGTTGGTAGAATCGCAGCGTCACTGATGCTGCGATTACAAAAATGCTGCTATTATAAATTTACTGCCCCTTCAAATTTGTCAGCGTAGGCCATAATACACCACAAGTGCCACTGAAAATCAGCTCACGTGCCCCTTTGGCACGCGAGCCATAGGTTGCCTATCACTGGTCTAGAATATAATCAATGAACACAAAGATTAGTCAACTATTAGCTGCTGCATCACCTAAACGATGTGCTGCAAGATCCTTTGGTCTTTTTATTGCCAAAGCAGTTCTTTCCAGAGACAAGAAGTGAGGGACAGCACCTCAGACGGTGCTCAATGAATATCACTGGCTCCAGCCTTCGTTCTCTCACATGGGCACATTCACTCACTGCAGAGCTGCTCCTTGTCCAAGAACTTGAAGACCTTTTTTACAGAACCCTTTACTATGCTGCTTTCAAATGTAGTGGTTTTGGGACCTATCCTTACTCACGGAACATTCCCACTGAAGGCTACAGGGGCAAAATGCAGCACTGGCCTACAAGCAGGCACAATTCCCACTGCCATTAACGGACGTTGTGACCATTCCTACCCCTGTTGAATTTGGTCCTGCAAAGTTTATCTTTATAGAGTGCTGGATAAGGTTCTTGTCTGGTTCTCCTCATTGCTGAACTCTGCCACAGAAAAGGGTTTTCTCCTTTTATTAGTATGTGGTTTTGCTTCCCCCTCCCCCCCCCATCTTATTCATGCACTGAAGGTGACAATTGCAGCATTTATGCTGGGTTGTAGGAGAGTTACCATTTTTTAAGCACCACTGTTAAGAATACCAGCTTTTTACTACGCATAGACCATGTCTATGGGGCAGAACTGAAGATGTTTTCTCTCCCATGGCTCTGCTAAAGCAGCAATGACTCAATTAAACCTGGCAGGGTCCCTCTGTCCTTTGGTACATAATGACCATTGGAACATTAGCACAACCAGGTCTGCCACATTGCTACTAACTGAAACAGGAGGTGGACTTTTCTATTGTCATAATTTGTTTGCTTCTCCACAGAAAACCAGGAAACATGACGAACCAGGAATTTGTACCACTGCACAGAGGTTTCAAATATCCAAATGTAATTCAGAGAGCGAGGGGTTGGACACAGCAGCTTCTTTATCAATAATGATGCAGGAAAGCTGGTCAAAGGGATTTGTACACCCCTTTTTTCTGGTTTCATGTCTCTATTTGTACTCACTGAGTTACCTATAGAGATTGTCTTACACCAGGTCCACATTTCAGCCATTAGACCCCCATTTGCTTGACACACAGCTCAGGTTTGCTGAAAACTCCACCAGTCTGCAGCCTCCTTGCTAAATCTTAAGGCTGTAAAGAAACTTGAAGCCGTATGCACTGTGTTAGCTGGTTTGGAATCTTATTAAAACTATTTTATTCAGTTCTCTTTGGTAGTGCCAATAAATCAGACAACTGAATAGGCTTGTACCGGGGACTAAAGAAAGCCCAAAGGATCAGTTACAAAGTTCAATAAGCACATTTCCTTTGCCAGTTTCATCACTCTGATTCTGCAGCAATCTCTTTATCTTAACACATAAGATGATTTCAAACTTATAAAAGAATATTTTAGAGGCTTCAATCTGTCAAGTGTGCAAAGTTCTTGTTTTTCCTTTCCCCTCCATCTATCCATTATGATGGCAGGACTGTCATCTCCAAGTTTTTTTGTTTTGTTTTTGTTTTAGAAAACTTCCACAGTTCCCCAGTTTGGAGACACTATTGAATTTCCCTCAAATACGAGGTCAAGCAAGATGTATTAGGCAGGATTCCATTATGGAAACATGGTTAGTAATGAGACTAATTACATTTTGATACTTCAGACTGGCATGGGCAGGGTCAGTCCTCTGATCTTGTTAGGTGCTAAAGAGATTATAGGAATGACACTTCTCCAGTATTTATTGCAGCCATGCACTAGAAGCCACCTCTAGCTCCTCTTTAAATATAATGTAACTATAAAAGTATGTAGCTAAAGTTTGGGTACATTATGCTGCTTTCTAAAGTACAGACTCACCAATCATTTTTAATTTTAGGGAAGCAACTGTACTGACTTGCAATATCAAAAGAGCAGCTGAGGTTGCTGGATTGTGTCCCCTCCTCCCCACACAATTAGAATAAACTCGTAATTGCCCAAGTCTTGGTGTTCTCAGAATTGTCCAATTAAACAAGCACTCTCAATTCTAACTGGATTGTGTTCTCTGGCTTTAGACCTCAGCTGTAGCGGTGAGTGGGTAAAGAAGTAATGAGTATTTTCAACTTATTTCTGAGATTTCCATGATTTTCTGCTCTTGTTTAGCCCAGAGGTAACAGGTAAAGGGCCTCTCTCTCACTATAGTGGCATTTTTGCTTCCAGCCCCATGCAAAAGCAGAGTGGTGGGGAACCAAACGATAATGGTGCTCCTGACATGTCCTGTCATGGCTCTGAGAACATGTGGTCAGAAAAGATGACATGACACTACGGTAACCAGATAGCAAGTGTAAAAAATCAGGACAGGGGGTGGGGGGTAATAGGTGCTTATATAAGAAAAAGGCCCCAAAATCGGGACTGTCCCTGTAAAATCAGGACATCTGGTCACCCTACATGGCACTGCCCCCCAGCCCCTCCCCAGAGCCGAGGCACTAACTCTGACTGTCCTGGCCAGATTTTGGTAGTAACATTATCTGTCCTCTGCAGTTTGAGCAGCATACATTGTTATGACAGCTCCTAACTCTCCAACAATTGTCCTGTGTCACCCAAGCAGCCACAGATGGATGACGTATTCTGCGTCAATGGTTGACATATAGGTTTGAATCTCTGTAGTGTTACTGTTAGGGACCCTTTCAGGTGAAAAATACTATGTAGAACTAACATGCATCCGGGGAAAGCTCATGCTTCAACATGTCTGCTAGTCTATAAGGTGCCACAGGACTCTCTGCTGCTTTGACAGATCCAGACTAACATGGCTACCCCTCTGATACTATGTAGAACTAAGATATTAGAAGGAGGATAAGCCACTGCCCCATAATAAACTCCCTCCAAGGCCTTCATTACATACAGTCATTGTGCCAAGCCTTAAATTCTGTGATGACCCAACGACTGGTGTGTATTAAATAGCAGAAGATACAGACACTGTAAATGGAGTCAGTGCTATTAGACAGCAGTGGTATTCATACAACCCCAAGGCAGTTTTCCCATTTCTATTATGCCTAAAGATCGACGGCCTGAGTTTCAGAGATGCTGAGCATGGGTAGCTCCTATTGCCTGCAAAGGCAGCTGGAGTTGCTCAGCACTTCTGAAAGTCAGTCTTATGATTTTACCCAGTTATGGCTGTTTTTGCTCGACTTCCTTCCATGCAAATACTGACAATAGGCCGGCAGGAGGAAAACCTGGGTAAAGGGAGTACGAGGGACAAGGAGAAACCCACAGCCTTTGAAATCTAATATTGTGTTTTAGATGGACAAAACCAGAATGGAGAAGTGGCCATGAGCAACTGAGAACTCTTGAGCTGTAGCCACAGCAGTGTCCTTACAGATTTAAAGACCCAGGCCCAGGGGGAATTTAGATTCCTAACTTCAATTAAAATCCTGTGTTAATGGAAGTTAGGAGCCTGAATACCTTTGAGGATCTGGCCCTCAGCATAGAGAAGAACAAAGGCATGGGAGTGACACAGCTAAACCTGCCTATTGTATTAATTTAGCTGGAATATGTGGGTTCGGAGAGTCAAAGATGTTAACATAACCCAGTCACTGTCCAACATTAAATAGTTTTCAACCAGGTTGGAGCTTGGTATACATTCTTAGTACCATGGCAAACATCTGCTCAATCTTTTACTAAAGATGCAGAAAAGAAGGAAAAATGGTTCAAGCATTTGAAATGTAAAGTATTAAGTAAGGCTTTTATTTTACTGTAACACTGCTGGATCTTTGTTATCTGGTCCTGAGAGCTGTTCTTGCCAGGCCAGAAAGAGGGACCCAGATGATATTTCCACCTCCAGCTAGAGGGTGAGGGAGTTTTTTATAAGGCAAAATCCCTTGTTTGACAGCCTTTTAGATAGTATTTTACAACAGTCTTACAGCAATGTTGTAAAAATATAGTTTTGGTCAGTTAAGCCAGACACAGAAGCAAAAAAAGAGAGATAGGAAAGAGGAGAAATAAGGGGGGAGGAGGTCTCACATCCCAGGTGGTGTTTGGGTGTCAGCCGGAGCCAGTGGAGGTGGCAATATCATCTGGGTCCCTCTTTCTGGCCTGGCCAGAACAGCTCTCAGGACCAGATAACAAAGATCCAGCAGTGTTACAGTGGATCACTCAGTAATTGTTGCACTCATCCTTCTTCCCCCAATTTTCAAGTGTTTTAAGGACCCCCAAAGGGACAGATGGGCAGAACACTCCATCCTCTCATTATTTTGTCCACCAATTTACCCCGATTTCTGATGCACCAATTCTGATGCACTGATTTAGTCCCACACTACCTTTGTTTACCAGGCATGAGACATTCCTTGAATTAGATCAGTAGGCTTTTCTATTTAGACTAATTCAGTCTGTCTCCCATTTTTCCGTCAGTGTTATTGTGACACTTTATAAACTTTCTCAAAATTGAGCTAACAATTAAGGTAAATATGAAGATCTAATTGCAACAACATACCCTAGGGACAGAAGAAGGGTAGAAGAAAGAGTTCATTGGATTTGTATTTTAAATATTCATTTTGGTTTGCTAGCTCAGCTGTCCACTCCTTTACGTTGGGAAATAACCTTCATTAACAAGTTGTCAAGAATGGTGATGAATGGAATAGCGCCTAACATACTCCTTATGAAAGGCAGGGGTTAAGCCATTCTGGCAAAACAAGAGTTATGCTGGTTTAAAGTCTCAAGACAATAAGCAGGGCTGTGCTTTACCCCTGGTACAGCTGGCCTCTGAGGAAGTGCCCTGTGCTTGTCCTTGAAAGAGAAAAGCAGACTGGCCCACAAAGCATTTTATTATTTGAAATGCTTATGTGGATTCTCAGGTGAAAGCAGATGAAAGGGACCCACGGAAAAATACATTCAGCCTTGAATATTGCCAGCTTATTATGAGGCAGTATTTACATATTTCATTTAGCTCTTTAATGTTTCTCTGCTGTTTCCCCTCCCCGCCCCCACCCGCCCCGACTTTTTTTTGAGCTCTGGTAACTGTTGTTTTTTATCTAATGAGAACCAAATTGAGGGTTTAACTAGTAAAATATTAAACTGAAAGCAGAGCATGCATTTGTTATAAATTCAGAAAACTGTTTCAAATAAGGAGACATTTGACAGATACCCTGCGTATTCAGTTACATAAAGAGGGCTGTGTCATTTTTGCAAACTGCTACATTTAAGTCACTTATTACTCTCATTAAGTCTTAAATTTAAAGTTTGTATAACTGTTTCCAGGACCAATAGTTCTTACGACCTAACAGTATATTCCTATGTTGTCTGTCAAACCTTCAGGAAAAAGTAGATCTGTAGCCTGCCTTAAGACAGTCATCCAATAGCATTTTGAAGTTCTGCTAGACTATGGCCAATTTCTGTTCTCAGTCATACAAAAATAACTTACAGTAGGCAAACCAGCTGAGAGTGTACATATCAAGACATCCTCACACAAAGCTACTTTTGGGTGTTCAAAGCTTTATTTACTTTAAGTTTTCATTTCCACACTCCTGGCTGCAGTTTCTGCTAGTGGCTGACACTGAAGAGAAATACCTAAATGTGGATACTGAGAAAGTCCATTCTTGAAGCCCAGTGGAAAAGCAAGAAATACCAGATATTTTATGTATGTGTGTGGTTTTGTGAGATTTGCTGCACAAAGTCTGGATTTTTATCTAAGCCTCTAGATTCTGCAACATGAAAGAATGTATCTAATCCAAGCTCTCAGAGCATCAGTTTGCCCATCCACTTCCAATTAATCAAATAGCTACCATATCAAATGTCAGGGGCTTCACAGCATACTTGCTCGACATGCCCTCCTAAATATATTTGAGCCACATGCTTGACCAAGTCGTTAATGTGCCATCATGGATGGGCAGCTTGCAGCATTACTACTACTACAATGCAATGCCATTTGTTGCAATACCGCCAGATTAATAACAACAATGGGGCCAACCCTTGGCTATGGCCCTCAGACCCATTGCTTCCAGGGTGTGCCAGACTCTGACTGCCATGTGTCCTACAAAAAAAAAAGGGAGGCATGAAATGCATGATGTCAGAGAACAGTCTAACCCTAAAACTAAATGGGCCAGCTCTCTTGGCACTTCGGGTTGAGCAAATGGAACACAGCACCCCAGTTGTTAGAGGCTGGAGACTGGGATGTGAGAGGCTATTGGGAGAGATTGTCTTCAGGCCTGGCACCTGCCATGCTGTGTTGTAACAACTGCTGCAGCCTGCCATGACCAAAACTCATGCTGGGGGGCACCTGGTATTTGGAGTAAGGCAGCAGGCATTGTTTCCTCTAAAATTACTGAACTTTGAATGACATCTTCTTAGCTACTTCTTAGGCCTGCTGTTTTTGCCCAGTTCTTAGGAAAATGATTGTCTTGGAGATTGTTATGGCTTTAGCAAGTGCCGTGCTTATTGAATACAGAAAACCAACCACTCCCCTGGTTTGAAAGTACAGCTCTGAATTTAACCAAGCATCTAGCCTTGGCAATACCTTCATACAAATGGGGCTAAATGAGGAGTGTATAATTACTCCAGTGTAATTTTAATCTGTCCACCTTCGGAGCATACCACAAGGCACTGCTAAACAAACAAATATTGTTAGAATGACGCATAGGAGAAATGGGGAACTTGATTTATTTTTGTCTGAATGAGTGGGCGGTTTGTTTCTTCATCTGATTACATGCCAGGTACCTACAGTACTCTGACACATTTGTAAATAAATAACATGAAAAATTCAATGAGAATTGAGCCTCAGCACTGGTTTATAAACAATCTGAAAAACTGCATTTCTTCAAGTGAACAAAACTTCCAAATGACTAGCACTCTAGCTCCCTCTTGTGGATTTGAGTGTCTAAACGTCAACGTTTTGCTATAAAAGCTAAGCTTCAATAGCAGAGTACCGCAGTGGTCTTCACGGAAAATACTGCTCCGCTGTGAGTTTCGTAAAAAATGGTGTCCACGAGAGACAGCACAGATTCATGCTGCCAGAGCCTGGGCTCCAGCACAGTTAGTTTTTAAGCAAAAAATCAGTTCTCCAGTACAGAGCAAGCCCCAGGGTCCTTAATTGTGCCAGCGCCCTTCAAAACTCCATCCCACATTTCAGACATATTTTACTGGGAGCGACCCATGTGTCCTTTCCCTCTAAGGAAGCAGTTCCCTAAACAAGGGTGTGAATTGTCTTAGTGGGGTTTAGAAGGGGGAAAGAACAAGCACGGAAACGTGAAGGGCAGTTCAATGTAGTACCCACCCATCAATGACTTGACATGCTGGATTGTTTTGCCAAAGTTCTGGCATACACACACCGATTATATTGGGGCTACCCTGATAGCAGTGCAGAGAGCAGGAGTGCCTGCAACAGGAAGATGAGATCAGAAAAACAGAATATGTGACATAATTCCATAATGATACCTCTGTGCCCACACTGGGTAAGACATCTCTATCCACCCCAGGTTACACTGTGCTCCACACCATGGCAACCCCAATATACACAGGTACAGATATGAGCATCTCCTAATTAAATAAAAAAAATTCCCAGCCCCTGCCATTTCACTAACAGATACTTTTGTACAGTATTAATTGTAACCATCCAGTAAAAACACCTAGGTGTCATTATGACCAAGTCAAAGAAATATTTGCATAATGTGAAGTGGCACATTATCTTTCAACAATAGAAGAGGAGGAGAAGGAAAGAAGTTAGAGGGTCACACATTTGGAAACTAGTAAGTTTTTAATACAATGTATCATCAGTCTGTGGAACTCACGGCTACTAGAACTCAAAACATTTATATGATTATATCAACTGCTATCCTAGACAGAATTAAAAAATGTATCAAGTGTATCAACTTTAATGCTTCAGTATATGCCTACCACTAACAGTTAAGGTGAAGAGAAAGTCCCTCCTGTTCCTCCCATAAATATGTTAGCACACAATTATCTATTATCGGGTATTATATACCAGGTAATGTCAGACAAGACTTTGGCTGGGATGTCAATTCTTACGTTCCTTTAACAGTTAGCAGTCTATGCAGCTGTAGTTGAGCAATTCCAATTCCATACAATAGAAAGAATGGTGTGTGCACACTAGCTATTGCATTACAGCATACAGAACTCCACATTGCTTAATAATTAAGTGGATGTAACATTTTATTGAAAAAATATGATCCTTCTGTACAGTAAGTATAATTTAATGGGCTTGGTAAAAGACAAGCCTACAAAAAAGCAGCTTCTGTACTTGTGCAAGTGCAACCCGTTGCTGTGTGCAATGCAGCATCTCTATTTCCATGTACTAGATTCTCAATATACTCAGAATCATACAATGATGGGCGGCAGGAATTTTAAATGGGGAAGAACTGCACAGGACTTATCTTCGATCCGCTGATGGTTTGAAATTTGATTTAAGAAACCTCTCTGTGAAACTCCTAGACTGTTTGCATCTGTGTTTCCAATGTTTCTAACAAATAAATATAAAAATAAATAGGGACCTGCCTCCTCCACAGAACTGTAAGTCTCAGAAGCTACACACTGTTTGTAGCAATCTACATACATAATCAACTATATCAACATAATTTATTTAAATCTATAAATGTATTAAAGTATAAATTCTTATCCAATACTTGAACTGTAGTTCTGGACATGAACCCACAAAACAGTAGGCTGGCAGACACTTCTTACAACTTAGTGTTTTGTTTAGAAAATGTATTATAGGTGAACTTCAGCAGAAACTAACTATATAATGTCATCCTATCCCCATAAATGAATATAAAAGCTTTTAAAATCTTGTTACAGTAACTGACTTTTGAGTCCTAACTTTATACACAGTTTCTAAAACCCCTGCTCATTAGCACTGTTTTCTAAAAATAGGGTTAGTGTTAAAACTACATTCACAAATGCCAGAGCATCAAAGCAGAAGCCGAGTAAAAATGTAGATTCATGATTCACTTGTGTTGCCAGTTGGATGGTATACTACTGCAATACAAAAGATATGTATGTAGCAACTGGACTGTCACTTGACAGAAAACCAATAGAACCAGTACTAAGATCTATGGCATACTGTAAAGGTTGGTGAGAAAAGTCTAGTAAGTCATTCAGGAGACTGGATGGATGATGGAAAGTCTGTGTTTGTTTGAGGGGAGGAGAGAGAGAAAGAGAGAGAACCTATTTTCTTCTCCATTTAAAACTGGAATGTCCTTTGTCATCAAGAACGTAAATGTGCGATGGTGAAGAAAACTGTATTAAATCAAGAGTAAATGGTGATGACTTCACGGCCACCTCCTCTAACAAGTAATACTCTCTCCAAGCCCTCTGTCAAAACCTCCAGGAATTCCATATCTGTATCAGTAAAATCAAGGACAAATGGTATTTTATAACTTAAATGCAGACACTGAGCCACTGGCATCCTTTTTACTGAACAGTAATACAATAACAATAAGCTTTCTAATATACTGAGTGTAACTAAATCTTAAGCAATTTCTTTAAACAATCCTCTTAGATTTCTTAAAAATGAATTTATTAGTATGTCAATTGCAAACCTTGGGAGACTGAGTTCTCTGAATAGTATGGGCAAACTTTTTAAAGAACTAGGACAGTTAAACTTTTGAAGAACTGGCAGAGTTAAAGTTTCTTAAACTGATAAAAACATTTCATATTCATGGCTGAATATGCTTTGAAAATGTTTATGCTCTGAAACCAAATGAAAGGCCAAACTACATTTTAGCAGTAAATTAATTTATTGCAACTTGATTAAATCTGACATATCTGTGTTGTCTATGTGGACCAATATAACATCAAGCACAAGATGTATGGGATGCCCCAGCCAAATTCTGAGTCATGTTTCAACCATATCCTAAACTTTTTTCAAACACTGCTCCCTTCAGAGTGCAAGCTGAGTCTATAACAGGGCAGGAGTGGACAGTTGTCCACCATGAGATTTTAATCCAAGCCAAACTTTAGTGGGATGTAAGGAAAGCAGAGGGACATCTGATTCATGGATACTACCCATGCTGCATCTATTCCTTAAACTTTGAGCTATACGAAGCTAAAAAAGCTAGTACGCCATTTTAATGTCACACAAAAACTCAACGTTTTCCCTGCTTTAGAAACACACCTGAATCCACGAAAGTCATGTATTATCCAAGCCACTTCCTGGGGAGGATGTCCATACTGCCTCCTAGGAGCATGCTCTAAACCTCTCTGAAAATGTGAACCGCCCTAGAAGTGCATCTTACTCACTCCTACAGATTCACAGTTGTAAATGTCAGACTGGCTAAATTTCAGTTGTTATAAAAATTTCCAAATTTAGGGACAAATAGACGATAGATTTGAAGTTACAATGTCAGAAGTAGATCTTTTGTTAGTATAATTAAACTAAGTGCCTCTTTAGAATCCAATCAGTAAGCGTTAACCCCTTTCCCCAAGTCTCCTTGTTGATTTTTGTGTAAAGGAATTCATTCTTATTAACTGCTTCAAAGTACAATAAGAAAAAGATAGCTACTATTCCTTGAAAGAGCAAACATCATTTCCACGTTAATGTCAGATTGTTTAGCCTCATTCTGTAGGAGGAAAAACTCCTGCTACTGAATTTCCTTACTGTTGCCAAAGCTTATGAATGCAGGCCCAACAGAGAAAATGAAACTAAGAAAGGAGTGTAGACAAGACAGGTCAGGCCCTTTGATAGGTGACATTAGTAAAGCATCTTG
Organism: Gopherus flavomarginatus; assembly: GCF_025201925.1. Lineage (NCBI taxonomy): Eukaryota > Metazoa > Chordata > Testudines > Testudinidae > Gopherus > Gopherus flavomarginatus. The sequence goes on from NC_066630.1 coordinate 32,940,779, forward strand.
GGTACAAAACAGGAGAGTGACAAGCAGACGTGATTTTCCCTTAAAAGTATTTACTGTATCTCAACAACCACGATTTACTACTTTCTCTCTGTGACCTAACTCCTGTCCTTGTTATATCTTTAGTTGTCCCCCGTAATTAATTGAGATCCTGACTTTGTGGAGCATCCCCTTAGGCTGAGGGAGGTCCTTTAGCAGTGGACAGGGTTCCGCCTGCGCACTACCAGGATCCCAACAGGACGATTTACTACTTTCATACCACTGGAACAGTAAGTTACACTTATTTTGCTTTAAATACATATCTTTGATAGCCAAAGTATAAGAACCTGGTTAGCTAGGGAGATTTCTGAGTATCATCTTGGCTTTCCTTCAAAGGATACAGTTTTCATCACCATCTATGTTCTTTGGAGGGCCAGGCATGTTGAGAAGAACAAGTCTGGCATCATGGGATCTATTTACAATTACTTCATTTAACTTCACTGCTGTGTGCATTCTTCTGACATTTGACTGGTTCCTGTTGAAGAATCACATGTTTACTGTTAGAAAAAAAACTTGTAAAACTGAACTGGGAAAAAATCATTACAAAAATATCTTATAATGACCATATCTACAAAATACTATTTAAAAAGTCAACTAATCAAACACTTTTTCCCCCAGGTTTTATTTGAAAAGTACAGAGTTATTTGTACCTCCACGTGTTTAGAGCTAATACTATTCCACTAGTTTTTGTGATCTGTGTTTGGAAGGCATCATTTAACTTATTTCCCATTCCATTGCTGGCCTCGGTCTCTCCTAAGCAGCTATTGCCAGACTGCATGAGATAAGAAATTCACCTTAAGATCACCAGTACAAATATAAACTCTATTGCACCAAGGGTCTCATCTACTGACTCACTGATGACAATGGTAACAGTCTCATTGACTTCCAGGGGCTTGGGATCAGGCCCAAACTGACAAGACATAGGCTGGAGTGGATGGTTATCGAATATTAAAAGTGGAAAATACCAAGGTCCTCCACTGTGACCTCAGATCACAGTTGAGCTGGAATTCTTGAAGTGAGTGTCTCCGTCAACAACTTGTAACAACCTAAGGAGCGTTCCACCACACCAGCAGGGCTTTCAAGCAGGGCATTATGCTCCTACATGGGAAATAAATCACTAGCCCCATGCATTCGCACAAGGGGAATAAGGCACTGTCCCCTTCCTCTGTTGCATGGGCCACCCATGTCTCGGGTTTCAGTACAGAAAGGAGAGCCGAGCCATTACTGCCCCCTTGCACCGGTCAGCACAGCCAGCATGCCAGATGTGGTACATTGTGCTGAGTGTAAGCCCAGCACAGTTTACTTCCTCTGAATCACAGTCTGGTCCTTAGGCAGCATAACTATATGCGACCTCTTTCTCAGGGCACATGGCAAAACAATAGTCCAGGCCACACTGACCAAAAATCCCCAACTCAACACACTAAAGTACAGAAGAAATCCTAATTCGGAGAACTCCATGTCTCACAGATAACTCAGAAACTGGTGACAGCAACACCAGTCCACATTTCTAAGAAGTGCACTTGTGTTTTTTGAGCTGCAAAACACTCGTATCCTCACAGAAAGCGTCCAGGATTTATTACACTGAAAATCTGATCAGAGCACACCAATCCATGCTGAATAACAACTAGAGAGTCAGGGAGTCATTTTTAGGCAGAAGATGTCTCCTTCCAATAGGAAATTAACTATTAGTGTGACTAATAAGGGCTAAAAAGGGAGAACAAAAAAAAAGACAGACAGATGCAGACCTAAAGGGAAAATCAATTAGCCTTTGCAACTTGGATAAGGATTTCTTTATTACTATTGATGTTTTTCAGGAAAGGGGGATAGATAAGTACCCATTTTACATGCTACAAATTACGGTAACAGGCCTTACTGAACTCATTTCTTTTCTGGAGGCTTTTTTGGTTTTGAAGTCAGTTTAATTTTAGCTTTCATCTTGTGATGATTAATTGGATTGTATGTTTGTTGACATTTTGTAAAGGAATAAATTTCCCAAAACATTCAGGAAGTGGCAGATACACTGAAGTGATTTGTTTGCATTACTTTACCAAGAAACAGTCCTGCTGCACAGAACTATTTAGGAGCAAGATTTACAACAGTGTACAACTTGCCCAGTTTGGAATACTTTCCTTTTGATGTCATGCTATGGCCATATGTTTTACTGAAAAAGTGAGCACAGTCTCTGCCTCTTCCATGTCAGAAACAGAAAGGTCACAGACAAGAGAGACAAGACATCACTGTACTATAACTAGGGGAGATGAGGAAGGAATTGTTATTTTTGTAATCAACTTTTGGAAGAGTTCTAAAGAGACAAAACACATTTTCAAGGTGACTCTTAAAACTGGCATCTATCCAGAGAGCTGAGAAAATGCCGTTTAGTATGGTGTAGGCATGAAAGGAATGGTTCACTCAGGCTCTAGGAGAGACTACGAACAATGTTCCTTTGGGGACAGGACTGGGGGCATGTGCAGACAGAACTGGACCCGAAAAGAATCTCATTTCAAGCTGCTATGCAAACTATTGCAAACAATGGAGAGTAAAAACATTCAAACGATAGTAAAAGCACTTTGACCGTGTCCTTTGCGTATTTAAGCTTGTGAGAAAACTACAAAGAGCTAGAGAAGTTCAAGTTAGCACTGTCCCGAATTTCTGTTCTGTGCAACAGGCTGAACTTTGGCTTTCCCACCATCTGATATTGTGCCCCAACAATAACACACATCCTTTGATCACCCAAACGGAAGTAGGCCATTCTTGAATACACAATTAAATGTTCAAACCTGACATTGTTTTTCCCTGAGTCAGTCCTGGTTAGACAGGGTAACTCTTGCAGACTTTGCTTTATGCTATTTCTAAGAGACTTATCACCTTAAGAATTAAGGACCCAATCTCGCACCCTTTAAAGGCAATGGCAAATTTCCCTCAACTTCAAGCATGCAGGATCAGGCCCATTGTTCAGTATCAAATGTAGGCTAATAATGTCATTCCTTTTCATCTAGGGAGAATTCTATATCTTCCCACTCCTCTTCACCAAAAAACATTTTTAGACAATTAGCAAAAAAACTTACAGGTTTTCCCACTCTCTGAAAGCATGAAAGGGAGATAAGAGTACATCAATTTAAATTTAAACACAGAATTTCTATGGATTTTTAAGAGTAAACTATGCTAGAATTACCTATACCAATGAATAGGAATTTCAAACACTCAGGAATTTTCATGGAGTTACTCAGCAGTGGGATGTGGCTATGAATACTAAAAAAAAAAAAATCCCCAAAGTTCTAGAATTGGCCCTTAAGTTGTGGCTTCATAAAAGATGGAAGAATTGTTTGTAATCCCTTATGTAATAATATCAAGTATCAGAGGGGTAGCCGTGTTAGTCTGGATCTGTAAAAGCAGCAAAGAATCCTGCGGCACCTTATAGACTAACAGATGTTTTGGAGCATGAGCTTTCGTGGGTGAATACCCACTTCTTCAGATGCATCTGAAGCAGTGGGTATTCACCCACGAAAGCTCATGCTCCAAAACATCTGTTAGTCTATAAGGTGCCGCAGGATTCTTTGCTGCTTTATGTAATATATGTGTATCTGAGACCATCCAGCACTAGTTTATTGGCAGATACACATATATTACATAAGGGATTACAAACAATTCTTCGATCTTTTATGAAGCCACAACTTAAGGGTCAATTCTAAACTTTGGGGATTTTTTTTTTTTTAGTATTCATAGCCACATCCCACCTTTAAGCTTAGCTCTGCATTAGGGTGACTAACTGCTGACTTTCCACTGTTAAAGCCTTAAACATTTAAATGCAAGAGAGACTTGTGCAATACTAAACCATTTTTTTAAAAAGGAAGTCAAGTTATTTTGTCATTAGGGATGACGTACAATGGACAGCAGCACAGCAAAACTTTAACCCCAAGAGGTCTGAGATATCGGCCCCAATGAGACTCACGGTTTAATACTGATCAGTTCTCTGAAGTTTTCCACTGCAGTGTTCCGGTTCCGTTTTTCAGAGTCACATTTCTCTTTTGTCCATGTCATCTGAATTTTATCAGGTACTGTCTCCCCCTCATCTTCTTCATCCGAGTACAGGCTTTCCAGCCGTATTATAGAGTGTCTGTCCTTTACCAGCTGGGCCTGAGAAGTGTTTAAATGGCAAGTTGAGTTCTACTTTCACAGGTTAATTTTATCTTTTCCGGATCCCTTTCACCAATTAAATAGTTCTTATTTCATTGTACTCTTCACCTGTGTTCAGGAGAGGAGCCAGAGCAGTTCACTAACACAAAGAGCAAATAGGATTATGGTGCATATGAGTCAACCAGAATATGGACCAATGGCGGTGTCTCTATACAGAGAAATAGAGAACTTGACATCGTAAAATAGTATGGAACCTGGCAGCACAGATTGACCCCAAGCTGATGAAAACTGTTCTGCTCAGATGGAACAGGATAATACAAACTGAAGAGCTTTGGTGGCCAAGTGAATTAGTTGCCTTGTTCTACCAGAATCCAAGACACGACATAAACCCACACTAGCAAAACAAGATGCGTCATGAACTGGGACAAACCCAGGATATCGCATGTATCGGAAACTCAGGACTTTCAAGAAACCTCCTCAGACTTGTATTCTGAACTAACTGGGCATCACATAATCATTCAGGGAAATGCACAAAAGGCTTTTTACAGCTTATGTGACCACCATACATTCCTTCCTAAGACAAAGCTTTTCTAGCATGGCTCCATGAGTGCAGGCAAGATGTTAACCAATAGGAATAAACCTAGTTTTCAGACATAGAAACTGAAAAGGCTACACTGAATGTTCGTTTTCTTCAAGATGTGAGAAGTGTCTGTGTATTAACTGATGAAGGTTTTACTATGCTATATGAAGGATTTGAAATGGTACTAGGAACAGCGCTTGCATTCATCCACCTTAGCTTTTTCTATAGTGAATGACATACCTCTCTTTCCCTTTCGGTTTTGGTCAGTCTCATTTGCCTCAGCATCTGAGATCTCTGCTCCATCATTAGGGTCCGCTCGTAGGTATAAGCTGAAATATCACTGTTTTGCTGCAGAAATAAGAAAAATATTCCTCTTTGTAATCAAACAACTTACTAGCATTCAAACTTTAAGGAGAAATAGGATCAATCCCTTACCATTTCTACCACTTCCACCTCTGCCTCTATTCGTAGTTGATAAAGGAAAGTAGCCAGGTCCTTCTTCATCTGAATGCTGTTGTCATCCATCTGGGCTACTGTGAAAATTCTCATTTTGCACTTTCTCCAGACCTATGGGAGAAAATACAAGCTCTTAAAACATGTGTACCAACAACTTCTTTTCTGCACAGAACAGAACTATAATAAATATAGCACCCTTGTTTTCCAACATAGTTATTGTACTGGGCTTATGGATTTTTTTTAAACACATCCATATTGTTGACTTTCCCATCACAGAAATCAAGCATAGTTTAGGAGCACTGCTGACGCACTGTGTTGACAAACTGAGATGATTATCAAGCATGACTTTAACAAACACAGTTAATGAGCCATTAATGTAAGGCAGGCCCTAAATTTGTATCCAGATTTTCTTTTGGCTTAAAGATAACAAAGAAAAGCCATTTGAGGCCAGCCCGATGATCCTATGAACTAGAACTTAAGAAAAATCCCAGTTCGGTTTCTCACTAGCGAGTCTGCACATTTTTCACTGCTATGTTTCCCTTGACAAAACCCATGACTTTTGGGAGGGAGGGAGAGGAGATACCTCAATAAAACCTTATTCATTCACCCTGGTCTGCTTGTTGGTGAGTCTGCCACAAAATCTTGACATATTTCATTCTTCTGGGGTGTTTTATGATCTTTATATTCTTTTAAACTTCAACAAAAAATAACTTAATATTGGTGTGTTATATGCCAAGGTTTGGTGAGATTAATTTTTTTCTTGCATTCCTGTCACGACAAAACCAATCATAGCCATTACATTGGCTGATAAGTTTCCTGGTCCCATCAAGTGACCCAAAGCTGAAGCGGCTTCAGGAGGCTTAATATTTTCCCATCCAGCCTAAAGCCATGATGTAGGGACCAGCAAGTTACCTGCAGAGGACAAACTGGGAAAAAGTCACCAAAAATCCCCAGGGCACTATATTTTAAAAGCACAACATTTTGGACACAATGGGCATAAATACTCTCTTATTTTTAAAAGATACTGCACTACTGAAAGATTTTAAATTTTCTTATTTTAACCATCTCTTCTGATGACCGAGAGGTTAGTGGATTCCTTTCACTTAAGGAGACCTAGGTTCCTCCTCTTTGTCTTTAATAACCACCACACTTTGGAATAATGGGCTGCCTCTTCCAAGGGAGGCCAGGAGATGGAGCAACGCAAGGCAGCTCAGGAGAGGTGCAATCATTGGTAACTATGGGATAGAGAGAGAGATAACTTTTAAAATGGTATCCATAAGCAGTCTGCTGAGTCGTTTATGGTACATTTCTTATTAAATTTACATAGCTATCAACAGAAGACTGTGCAAGTCTTTTGGGGGAAAGATAGCTCAGTGGTTTAAGCATTGGCCTGCTAAACCCAGGGTTGTGAGTTCAGTCCTTGAGGGGGTCATTTAGGGATCTGGTGCAAAAAACTGTCAGGGACAGTGCTTGGTCCTACTGTGAAGGCAGGAGACTGGACTCAATGACCTTTCAAGGTCCCCTCCAGTTCTATGAGATAGGTATATCTCCATATTTTTAAAAAAGGTCAAACACAGCTACAGGGACTCTGCCTTTTCAATGCAGTACCTTTCATTTTTTTTAAAAGGTAAAAATTTCTGAGTTTGTATGACCACTCCTGCTATGATCACGTAGGAAAAGATACACTCTGCTAATATAAGAATGTATTGTGCATGAGCAGAATGTACATGTGGGTCAAAAAACATTTTTTATAAATATATAATACAAGAAAAAACGTATTGAGAGAACAGTATGAGGATCTTCACTTATTGTTGGCTCACTGTTCCACACCATACACTGACGCATACATAGTGGTAGGCAGATGAATTTGTTCTCTAGCTCTTTTCATCCTTACTTTATGCTGTTTCAGTAGAAAAGGAAGCAACATCAACATGCCTCCATCATGCACAATCCACCACACATCAATGTTGCCTTCGTTGTAACGTTCATGGTTGCTAGGATAGAAAGACACATTTTTGGGCACCAACAGAGCCAGATGGGCAGCAGTTGTACAACGCACAGTATCTGCAGGGAAGGGGAAGACAGCAGAAAGTCACTTTTCTATGGTACTGTAAGAGAAAATTATAGTGGAAAAGGCTATTCAGCAAGCAAGTGCCACCTACCCATAAAATCACCACTCACGTAAAATACATGTATTTACTCCTTTTGTGTAACTGTGCAACTATAAAGGCTTTTTAACTGAAAAAATGGTATTGTTTATTAAAAACCATTTGAAATGGTATATAGACACAAATACCTGTCAATGAGTGCCATTATTTTACTTTTTACTTTTTTTGTTAATATTCGTGCAAATAGTGGGAAAGCGATGCTGAACTTGCAGAATAAATCTGTTCAATCAAAAGTACAATGTGTGTAGAGTAGTACAGAGAACTTGGTTCTACGTGTCTAACCACATCACATATTACAACTAACCTATAAATGTTTTCCAGGCTCTCGCATCTTCACTTTGTCTCCAGCCATACGGCCATCCCAAAACCACAGTGTTGTGTTTCATGCCACCTAGTCCACAGGACTGTATCAAGTGGGCAATTCCTTCTCGAACCTTGGTGGCTACAACTACTTGACAAAATCCTTTCACTTTCTCAATTTCAATCATGTTCTTAATAGTCTGGAAGACAGGCAAGGGAAAAAAGTTCTCCATTAAAATGAACTCAGGTCCTTTATATCAACTGATTATTATATTTCTTATGCATGTTCATGCTGTCATCTGCATATACTCATCAGGGGCAGTTTACTGCCCTATTTTGAGTAATGAAGGACAGGAGAATCATATGTAGTATAAGGCTTCATATGCTGTAAGACTTTATAACAAGGCTGCAAGATATAAACAGAACAATAATTTCATCCGTAGCAAGAGGTTATCCCACAGATACATGAATTAGCTTTCCATTTTTAAAGTACTGTCTCCCACATCTTCAAGAACAGCTTGGGGGATGGGGGGCTGGGAATATCATGGTATCCTGTGACTAAGCAGATGTAAATGATTAAGCATTAGGAAAGGTGCAATGGACTTTAAGTCTTCTACCGCTACATCGAATAAGCAAAATACAGCAAATGGGATGGGTTCAGAATGGCTATTGTGATGTTTCCAGATCAGTTCAGAAAATTACAGACCACATCATCCCTTACGTGAATCAGTCGACATAATGAAACATTAGTTCTCTCATTTGGGTGACAACGTGTCCTGTTAAATGAGCTAGAGATGTATACACATACGATCTAGAACTTAATGCCGCAGCCATGACGTGGTTTTTAGATCTTCAGACCCTCCCAATTCAGCAGCAGACTTAAGCATGTCTTTTAACACTTTTGGGCAACAGGCATCTAGTATGCTTGTGTTTAAGAGCTTTGCTTTACTGGAGCCTGCTTTACTTTCCACGAAGTTTAATAAATATTCACTACAATTGTGTAAAATCATTATTATATGTCAATAGTTAAAGCACGCACCTGTTCAGCAGCTTGGGCCTCTCCATAACTCTCCAGAAAATTTCCTTGGATCACTGTCCCTATAATAGTCAAACCTTTGCCAGCTTTCAGCTGAGAAGCAAATGTTAACAACCTCGGATACTTCACGTGCAAATCTTCATCTAATTTCAGAAGCACCAGCAATTGAGGCCTAGAAGAAAAGAAAAAGCAGTCCGGGTAATACTTACAAAACTTTTTTTTAAATGTTTGCCTCACTAGTTATCATAATTATGCTTCAGCATTAACACTGATACCCACACCAGTGAAGTACTATCTCTGCACCATATGTACTGAAAGGGCAGTACTTGATATTTTATTTCTTTAGACAAAGCAGATCTGGAATACTGTCTGGAGAGTCTTCTTCCACGTGGGTTTGAAGAAAGGATTTTACTAGTCAGAGACATCTGCATTAGCATTTTACTCACAGAGGCTGATTTTCAGGGATCTGCCCAATACAAAACACATTGCATACTACATTTATGCAATAATACTACCTTCTAGGTCTGTATGGATACTGTGTACCAAACACATGGGAATTAAGATTACATTCCAAATAGACAAATGAATTTCACCTTCTTCTGACATGTGAGATACATGCAACTTCAGTCTGACATTATCAACATTTGGATTTTCTTTCCCAACATTCAGCTATGAGTAACACAATACCATGATGTATAGGATTTTGTTTGTATTATTTAAGGTAGACTTCTGCTCCTCTCGATAGATAGAGGAGTGCTCAATATCCCCATACAGTAGTGCTAGTTAGCAACATAACACAAGCTAGACTGAGCTATGCACTTCAGAGATGAAAGTCATGGAAGAGTACAAGTTTACCTTTCAGTTAATGAGGATTTCTCAGCCCCCTAAGCCTTACTATTTTCCAGCTGCTGCACGTAGAACTCTGCTCTCTCAGAGCAAAATGCATGTTGCCCATGTAATCCGGCTGCATCCAGCTGAAGTGCAGAGGTTAGAGGGAGAAATCCTTGGTCACTATTCCAGTTTTAAAGCTGGAGCCACATCAGCAACCTCTGTGCCACTACTGCAGGATATTAGGCCACTGCATTCCTGGAATCACAGATCTTGTGAATCATTCCCCAACTCCACTTTCTGAACTAGCCTACACAGGGCCTGAATCAAGACTCCATTCACATCCCAGAAAAGATGGGCTGCTGCTCTGTCTCTGCAGGACACCCCCAGTGTAGTTAATGTAGCAAGGAATACCTTACATGGGCTGCGTGCATTTCACACTAAGTGTGCAGTACTTACTCACATGCTTTGACTCCCATTAAAAGATTGAGTTCTTAAACTGCTTTTGTATTTTAAGATAGCAAAGCTCCAGTCCAGTTCCAAGCAAATTATTTACATGTAAATTGTGGGCATCGTTTTGAACCCTGCACATGCAACCAGAAGCTCAGCAAAATCTGCATTTTGCACATCCAAAATGCCTACCTCCAGTTCTTGGTGTGGGGAGGACCTTCTTCCAGTCTTAGCAAGGCATATCTGGCAGCACTGAGTGACAGACCCCGAATACCGTCGCCCCATTCCTTCTCTGCACTGCAATGAATCACATATTTTAGTGAATACATGGTTTGAGATCTGCTGATGAAAAGTGATATATAATGACCTAGGTAGTATTATTTCAGCAGTGTTTAACTTCCTTGCTCTTGCATAGAAGTCATAATTACTTTATAACAAATTTACAGATGTGCTTCACAACCTAATGTACTCACTGGGCTGAACTGCAAGATGTATTTCAAGCAAACACATCAGAGAATCATAGAATTGGAAGGGACCTCGAGAGATTATCTAGTCCAGTGCCCTGCACTCAAGGCAGGACTAAGTATTATCTAGACCATCCCTGATATGTGTTTGTCCAACCCGCTCTTAAAAATCCCCAGCGATGGAGATTTCACAACCTCCCTAGACAATTTATTCCAGTGCTTAGCCACTCTGACAGTTAGGAAGTTTTTTCCTAAAGTCCAATCTAAACTGCCCTTGCTGCAATTTAAGACCATTGCTTCTTGTCGTATCCTCAGAGGTTAAGAAGAACAATTTTTCTCCCTCCTCCTTTTAACAAACTTTTATGTACTTGAAAACGGTTATCATGTCCCCTCTCAGTCTTATCTTCTCCAGACTAAATAAACCCAATTTTTTCAATCTTCCCTCATAGGTCATGTTTTCTAGACCTTTAATGATTTTTGTTGTTCTTCTCTGGACTTTCTCCAATTTGTCCACATCTTTCCTGAAATGTGGCACCCAAAACTGGACACAATACTCCAGTTGAGGCCTAATCAGCGCGGAGTAGAGCAGAAGTATTCCTTCTCGTGTCTTGCTTACAATACGCCTGCTAATACATCCCAGAATGATGTTTGCTTTTTTTGCAACAGTGTTACACTGTTGACTCATATTTAACTTGTGATCCACTATGACCCCCAGAACCCTTTCTGCAGTACTCCTTCCTAGGCAGTCGTTTCCCATTTTATATGTGTGCAGCTGATTGTGCCTTCCTAAGTGGAGTACTTTGCAATTTATAAATCACTCCTGTCTGTGGTTGAGATTTCCCTGGGACATCATGTGTGAACCACACCATGTGCTTCACCATTGGATTTGTGAACGATGAAGTAATACAGCCAAACTACCAGTCTACGAGACTGAAAATAACAATCTCATGCATCCCAAGCCAGGCTAAGTTTGTGTGCTGGTTCTCTCCCCACAAGACTCTCTAAAAACCTTACTGCCTGGCCAATTTATGAAACAAAAGGAATGGCTTTAGATAAGGTTCCTTCAGGCCTCCTTGGCTAGAAGTCGTCAAAGTTCAAGGAGGGTAAAGTGGAGCAGAGAACTAGATCCCCAAAATAGGCCCCCAATTTCCGCTAACACAGAGATTTCAAGAAACATTTTGCAGATGCTTACCCAAGAAACATGTCCTGATCTAATAAATTCTTTCTGGAATCACCACCGCAGAGCAGTTGCAAAAATACTCTCACATAGGAAACTAATACCATAGACACAAAGCAATGCCCATTCATGTGCCGAACCAATAAATGGTAAGTAAGTCCAAGTCTCCCCTTACCCTTCTCCTTCTGAAAATACTTACCCTTGATATTCAATGTACTTGTAAATCATGCCAGCAATGAGCATAGCCACCAGAGCATAATACCAGGATGAAATGAACATCAATGCAAGACAAATACTCATGCCTAAAAATGATAAAGCCCTGGGAGGGGAAAAAATAGTTATTAGCAAGTACCTGGGGAGAAAAAGCTAAAAGCTTGAAGTACCTGCCACAAACCCATTGGTTATTTTAGTTGCTTTCCCCCTTGATGTTTCTCACCTTCTGTATCCTCTCTCCCGAAGAGATGGCAGTAAAAAGCAAACAATAACTTCCATCACCACAGTTGTAATATACTTTATTGTGGGGATGACACAATTTCTGCATTAATCACCACAATTCTGGTCCACACTAAACAGAGGAGTTTCTTCCTGCATCCCTGACTACTACCAGATGGATGGAAGAAATCAAGCAGCCTTAACTGAGTCCCTCCTGACAGCGCCAGGGCACTGCAGAATCTTTCCATCTTCTCAGCCACCCTAAGGTGGCCCAAGACACAATTTCAGAAATGAGGTGCCTGATTAAGGTCCTCCATGGCTAGCTGCAAAAGCCACCTATAGAAACATTCCACGCCTGTGATCAGCAGCAGAAAACACACACTAACATCCCCTCTATTAGAAAGCTCTTCCCTCATATGAAGGGCTAACGACAGTCTTCCAAATCCCCTCAGTAGACCACAGAATACGGACTAGAGTAAACCAAAGAATACACGGAATAATTTGCTTACCAATGATAGTATTTAAATCGGGGCCGCCAATTTGGAGTTCTTAAAAGTGTTTGTACTGCACATGCCAGATTGACAAAGAGGTAACACATCAAGAAAAACCTGTAGAGAAGGAACAATTTAGCATGTCAGTTTTTGACACAAACTGTAATAATGGAAAGGTCTGAATGTCACCCACATAACACCAAAACAGTATCTGTTTTGCCACAAGAGGCTATATCTCCAATTTGTCACTAAAGACAGGCCTAAACTGTTAATACAAATTAGATGTAAAGGTCAGAGACTCTTTACAAAGGAAGCTAACCAAATTCCTTCTGTCCAACTGCTGAGCACCAAACATGATATGGTTTTCTATAGGGAAGACCAATCCAGCTTTGTCAGAAAAAATGTTCACTCATGATATATTTCAGAGGCATGACAATGTACATGTTCACTAAGATGGATGTCAGGTCATTTGTAGTCCTTAAATAAATGGAACTTCTGTTCCAGTAACTGTTGTATTTATTTAAAATAGAGGTTCTAAAAGGTAATAAGTTAACAGACTTCAAAAGCCTGCCATATCTGTCTTGTAAACAGTAACTTTGTTCCTTACATGGAGAGAATTGGAGCCACCATGTCAAGGGAAGCTATAAGAATTCCAAGTTCAGCAATTAATGCTGTTAGCAGAAGCGCCCATGTTGGTTCACCATTTGCTTTCCCATGGCCAAAAACCTGAACAAAAAAAGAAAAGGAACATGATTTATTTGTACTATCACACTTGACTCATAGCTTAACTTGACACTGCTTACAAGTATGTTCAGTAACATTCTAAAATAAAATCTATTTCCTACTTCAAAGATAGTGTGGGGAGGGATTTTCATATCTTTCATTGAAGGACAAGGACAGGAGTCCAGCTAGCCTCTACTTCCAATCTCTAGTCCATTGAGTTTGATGTCAGACTCCATGATTTGGAAAAATATTCATCCAAATCCTCCCTTCAATGCACACCTGCCTTTTTTTTTTTTATTTTAAACATAGACCCTCACTTTAAAATCTAGTTTTAGAGTGAGGAATCCTTGTCCATCTCCCTTTCTTCCCGTTTCTAGGAAGAAAAGCCTTCCCCTGCTTTAGACAAGATTAAGCAAGAAGTTAGTCGGAGAAGAGGCAGTAGTGGTCTGCAACCAGTAGACAGCAACTAAAAAGTGAAGATATGGCTCCCACTCCAACACATGAAACCTGACTGGGGCCCTACTCTGGCAGAAACACCAAAGAAGGGTGAGAGATGACCAGTGAGGGCTTGTCTCCATTACCCGATGGATCGATGGGCAGCAATCAATCCAGCGGGGGTTGATTTATCGCGTCTAGTCTAGATGCGATAAATCGACTCCCGAGCACTCTCCTGTTGATTCCGGTACTCCACCAGTGCAAGAGGCACAGGCAGAGCTGATGGGAGAGCGTCAGCCATCGACTTACCACAGTGAAAACACCGCGGTAAGTAGATCTAAGTACATCGACTTCAGCTACATTATTCACGTAGCTGAAGTTGCATAACTTAGATCGATTCCCCCCAACCCCCAGTGTAGACCAGGCCTCACTCTCAAGGTCCAAATATCCCATAGCGAGAGGGGCTGGAGGAATCTCAGCGGTTACATTTGCTCCACTCCTCCTAGCACCAGATCAAAGTGTAGGCAGGGTTAGTAGTGGAGCTGGTAGGCTTGCAAGCAGGGACTGGGAGCTTGAAGTTTAGTGGCCTGATTTCTGCATAACCAGCCTGCAACTCAGCAATCAGGTTTCTGATATCTGCCAACTACATCTACATATTCCAATTTCCTTCTGCCGGTCTCCAGGAACATAACCTTACCCACTGGCTAGGCCAGGGGGGTTCGTGCATGCTGCGTGCAGCACAATGAACGTTATTTAATATTTACAAACCCATAGGAAAGGAACAATGTTGTCCTTGGCTATAGCTTGCAGTAGCCGGGGGGCTCCAGTGAGGCTCTGTAAGCCTGCTCCACAGGTAGAGAAGAATGAACCTATCACAATGACCCAAGGTGAGGGCCAAGAAAGTGTCCCCACCACTAAGTTCTTGTTCACTGCATCACCATACCTGTAGGATAAAGAAAGGTTAACCAGTCTTATATTTCACTTTGACAGAGTCTGTCTTATTCAAATGTAAGCCAACAAGAAGTATGTTAGCTTTTATTTAAACCAAAATTTCCAGCAACTTCTTGAACAGAAAACTGCAATATAGGAAAAAATCTGAATTAATAACCCAAGCGACCTCCAACAGCAAGCTAACCACTACTGAAAAGAAGGTTGCGCCCATTTTCCAAGGACAGCCATCTGAAAACTCGCTTCAGTCTTAAGTTATTTATAACACTTCTATTGCCTTGTTAACCAAGCACTCGTTTCTGTTCATCTGGTCAGAAGCCGTCCTTAGTACATTAAAACCAAGCTCTCCTATTTATTTAAACAACCAGTGACACCTTCGTTTTTCTGCCCTAAGTCTTTTAGCATGCAATAACCACCATTAAGTATGGAAATTGGTTGTACAATCCCCAATATCAGACTCATACAAAAAGCTTCAGTGATGATAGACCTTTTCAACCAGATTGTAGCCTCATGCCAAACTTTATTAACAAGCAGTTCCCTGCTTGTTCCCTGAGAGAAGATCTTCATGGGAGCTTTCAGAAATGCTGTTTGTAGAATCCAGCATTAGGATAACTATCATTACTTGATTTACAGGGTTAAGAACCTGAGGGTAAGAAACATGATCGTCAAACGTGGCAACATGTTTCTAATTATAAATGGTTGCTTGGATTTGACCATGTTCATGTCCCCTTTTTATTCTCAATTCACAAGTGAGATTTTGGTCTCAAGCATTTAAGGGAAACAGCAATCCTTCATATAAATACCCGTGAGCAAGACCACATGTGAGCAGACATGATCATGCACTATTTTAAAGAGCAGTCATTCTGTATTAAAAAGTTTCAGCCATTCAATCAAAGTATAAAAAATATTATCCTCCAACTTGTGCCCACAGTGCCCATGAGTCACAGAGAGCAAACTATTCATTGTAACAACTATCTGCTAAGATCACATTGGCCCAAGACTGTCTATACCATTAGATAAATTCTCACAAACAGTCAATACATTTGCAGAAATCAAAAATTAGTTTCTCAGGAGGAAAAAAGGGCTGAATTCATCAGATAATTTATTTGCAAGGAAAAATTTCACCAGGTCTAGTAAGGAGGCAGAAAGGGAGAACAAGGGAGCAAAGGGGAAATTCAATGTTTGGATAACATCAGCGGGTTTTTGATTTTCTAGAAAGTCAGAAATCGATCTTTGAACCTAGTACCCCTTGGAACTCAAAAGGCAACCCAGGATGCAAGGCAAAATGGGTAAAATGTTCTTCTGAAGACCCTACACTACTAGAGATTGGAGGGAACATTCACACAAAGCAGATGGAAGTGCAGAACCCATTCTTCCAAAGTATCCTTTACATTTTGAATGCAGATACGCCTAAGAGGCAGCTCTAGTGAGGTGGGGAGGTGAAGGCAAAGACTAAAACTTTCATTGGCCAAAGGCAGGGCACAACATTCCCTACCATGTTATAGGTAAAATATTTCACCATAACTTACTTATCTCTAAGAACAACGCCCTCTATGCATGCTCCAAATAGTAACACACTGCTGAAATCTTGAGTATAGAGTACATTAAGGAAGGTAATTTTATTTAGACATGATAAATCAATGCAATTATATTGAACATCATTAAAGCTCAATGTTTACCCCTGTGCAAATGATTATGATACAGTGGTATCCTCTATATAATCAGATATTATGATCACTCAAGGTATGCAGGGCAGTGAGCTGTTAATACCACCCAATGTACATATGTATCTTTAATAGTTAAGAGACAAATATGATTAAATTGTTGTTCCAAAATTCAAATTTAAGAAAGACTGGATTAAAGAGACATGGTCAATGTTTTTAATAAAATTAGTTTTACATTTCAGAACTCCTCCGTGGGAGCTGAAAGCCCTAAAGGAGACTGCTTTGAACAGGACGTTAACAGACCAAGTGGAGTGTAAGCCAGCAACCATGCCCCAGACAGAAGAGCTTCAGTCTGGCAGGAAGTGACCCAGTGAAAATGTAACTTTAGGAGATCAATTACGAATCTAGACACTTTGACAAACCCCTAAGGTCCTGGATGGAGACCAGGTGGAGTGGGCCCGGGTTGCCCTACCTTGCCTCCATACTCCCCTGTAAAAGCAGCCTGCTGGCCGGGACACCCTCTGAATGACTAGAAACTGTAAGGCCGCTGCCTGACCACTAAGCCAGCTGGTCACCAGACTGTCCCGTTACCTCAACATACAAACAACAACTTCTGGAATGATGAGGTCACCTCCAGAAGTACCACACGGGAGCTCTCTGGAAGACAGAAGGAGAATGACATGGAGTACAATGTCCCTTTGATGACAAAGGGCTCGGTCCTGATCTGCAGTTTGGCAGAAGTGTCAGCAGACAGGTTCATTTCCTGGTTCACATGTAGTTTGCAGAAGAGCTTATTAGCAGGATATCAGCAGCTAATTTTAGAGTGGTCTAGTCTACACTGATTCCTTTTATTCCAACTTTCCGTCACCACCCCAATTCCATTTCATATTTAACAACCTAGCTACTACAGCTTGCCATCTCTGGCTACTCTGATGTTCCCTTTTACACATTTCGCTTTCAAATTCTTAGACAGCACACATTGCCCTTCCTTTACTCAAAATAAAAACCTACTTGTTTTAAAAAGTACTGTGATCTAGAAATTCCTGTATTTATGGTCTTTCCCCATCTTACCAGCTGGCAGTGTTTTTAATGGATCTCTGCATTCTCCCAGCTCAAGATACCACTGACTGCTAGCCAGCTTTCTTAAAGGAGCAAGTAACAGCAGCCAGGAAGCAAAGCGATAGAGAGGGGAGGAAGTTACATACTCTCAGTTGAACCAGTGTTTATGTTCTTTTACTGACATATGACAATTGCAGTGGTATTTATATCAACTGAAAACAGTGCAGTGAACCAGGAACACAAATAATAATAAAAGTTCAATTGAGTCACAATATGCTAGACTTCTATTCTACTTTTAAAGGATACAGACGAGTGACGTGGTGACAATAGCCAGAATTGTTCCAACAGGAATAGATTTTTGCGCATCTTTGAGGTCTCCTGATCTGTTTGAACCAGCCATGATACCTAAACATGATTTCAGTTTAAGAAAATGTTTTTGGAAACACTACAAAAGATCATATAAAGTTAATTAAAAATCCCACAAAACCCTTTCCCAGTATTCACCAGTCACTGAAGGGAAGAAGATGCCAACTAGTACTGTGAAGGAAGTGGCTATATCCGCAAACACATAAAGGTGAAGGTTGCTTTTCAGCCCCGGTACATCAACTGATGGATAATCAGCTTTTTCCAGTATCTCTCCTTTCTCCATATAATTGCTCCACAGATTATCTGGGGGGCAGGAAGAGGGCAGGAAAGGGGAGTTACCACCCCAAAAAGAGAATAGTAAATACAGGCTAACCCAAACCTAACTTACTGAACTCTTAATGATCTACTCAAAGCAGTAACAGGCTGGAGTGAAACTTCGTGGGTTACTACAGTTACAAAACTAGACACATAAAACTTCCAAATCAGAAAAGGTTTCCATTGTATTTTCATGCAAACTTTTCACAAACGCAACGAACATGTTTGGATTATCACCTCACAAACCAACTGCATAGAAAGTTTTATGCAACATTTATTTTTTGATTCTCTAAAGTTAATGAACTGATGTATATCATTCTAACGTACCACTTAAATAGACTTGCTCTAACCAAAGCAACACAAGTTTAGCATTGCCACATAAATTAGGCATATTAGATGAAAAAGTTTAACATATACATAGTAACTGAAAAAACCTAAAGAGGTAACCCTGACCAGATATCTGGATGGAAGTTATTTTATTCTTTAGGAAGTGGAAGTAGTATGACTGCACAGATTTGCATTTAACTAATGCTTCAATAATGCATGGAATAAGCAGTGAGTATGTCTGCTGATCTTCCTTGTTAAATAGGAACTTTATGAACACATACACATCTCCTGCACACAGCAAATGTTCCCTGTACTTCTTTAGAGTGAGCATTTTGTAGTATTATATACTGCAGCTTTGCAGTAGGTTTGTAGAGAGCAAGGACACAGATAAATCACCTTCATGCACACACTTCTATGCTTCTTCCAGCTAGAATCTACTATGTTATAAATCGGAGTATGTAACATCCTACCACTGCTCTCCAACCCAGATATTTTAGCCTGGTTTTGAAGAATTATATAGGATGCCCAGGTTAATTCGCCCTACAATATTAATGTAGTTGAGTTTCTATTGAAAATATCAGTCTCATTCAGTCAATTTTGTAGAACTGAGACTAAGCCTCTATCTAGAAAAGCGATTAACACCATCTACTCTTTAAAGTATTCTAACAGTTTTCTTCAAAAGGGTTTTCTTAACTGTAATTAGATTTCTTCGGTGCTTTTTCTCTACTAGCATAGAATAGCTCAATCCACCTCAACTGCTCTGCATGACTCTTAACAAGAGGATTTCCTTTGATCCAACAGCCTTTTGTATCATACCTTTTAAAATGCCACTTGCAGCTCCAGGAATACCTGCTATCTCTGTAAGGTTGTTGAGCAGAAAATATTTGTCACAGTTATCAGTGGTTAAGTTAGAAGTATGGCAGAAGAGTTCCCAGAGCTTGGTGGCCACAGTCATATTGCCCACAATTGTTGTTTTGGCACAAACATCAAAATGATCTCTTGTCAGGGTCCTGTTACCCAGCATGCAAATCCTGGAAGAGGAATGAGAGAGTCATGTAGAACCACATACTAAGCAAAGATGGTTACTCGCACCAGATGTTATTTGGAAAGTGTAATGTTTCCCTTTTCATACACTGGGATTTTAAAGTGGTTCTCCTTCCTAACAACATGTTCCAGATATAAGACTTTCCTGGGCAGCAGAACCAGGAGCGTATATGTTGATGTTGTTCTGTTTTAATATTCAAACTGAACATGTAATTATTTCTCTCTGCACTTCCCCTCGGTGTCCCACTTCCAGGCTGCAGCTGGTGATATTTTGCCTACATGTGGGGCTGGCAGAGGGGGATTCAGAACAGATGGAGGGAAAGGATTATAGAGCACAAGCCTTGGATTTGTGAGACCAGGGTTCGATTTCCTCCTCTGCCACAGACTCCCTTTGTGTCCTTGGGCAAGTCTCTTAGTCTCTCTGTGCCTCAGTTCTCTATAAAATGGGGACAATAGCACTTCCCTATCTCACTGGGGTGCTCTAAGGATAAATACATGAAAGATTGTGAAGTACTCAGATACTAAACTAATGGGGCCATATGAGGTTCAGGCTGACCAAGCCTAGATTACCAGTGTGAATAGGGGGTTACTGCTATGTTTCTCCAGTTGGTTTGTCGGGAGTGGAGAGCAGAAAAATTCAGGACGTTTCATTGTGGCTGTAATCCATGACAAAAACAATATTAGCCAACATTTTTGCTCTACTTTTATGCATGAGTGAGTGAAAGACTGTACTTGGAGTAGTTATCAATGGTTCACTGTCAAACTGGCAGGGGGCGGGGGGAAAAGGGGGAGTGTGTATATAATAGGGTCCCACAGGGGTTCGTCCTGGAGCCGGTACTATTCAATATATTCATTAATTACTTGGACAACGGAGTGGAAAGTATGCTTATAAAATCTGCAGATGACACCAAGCTGGAAAGGGTTGCAAGCACTTTGGAGGACAAGACTAGAATTCAAAATGACCTTGACAAATTGGAGAACTGGTCTGAAATCAACATGCTGAAATTCAGTAAAGATACCTGTGAAGTACTATACCTAGCAAGGAAAAATCAAATACAAAAATACAAAAGGGGGAATAACTGGCTAGGCAGTAATACTGTTGAAAAGGACCTGGTGGATCACAAATTGAATATGATCCAACAATCTAACACAGTTTCTAAAAAGTCTAATATAATTCTGGAGTGTATTAACAGGAATATCATATGTAAGACACAGAGGTAACTGTCCCACTCTATTTGGCACTGGGGTACTGTGTCCAGTTTTGGGTGCCATACTTTAGGAAAGATATGAACAAATTGGAGACAGTCCAGAGAAGAGCAACAAAAACGATAGAAGGTTTAGAAAGCATGATCTATGAGGCAAGGATTAAAAAAATGGCCATGTTTAAGCCCAGAAAAACAAGGCTTGGGGGGGGGCCCTGATGACAGTCTTCAAATATGATATGCGCTGTTATAAAGAGGACTTTCATCAATTATTCTCCATGTCCACTGATGGTAGAACAGAAAGTAATAGTTTCCAACAAGGAAGATTTAGGTTAGATGTTAGGAGAAACTTTCTAACTATAAAGATAGTTTAGTTCTGGAATAGGCTTCCAGAGAAGATTGTGGAATCCCCCTAACTGATATTTAATAACAGATTGGACAAATATCTGCCAGGGGATGGTCTCAGTTTATTTGGTCCTGCCTCTTGACTCAAGATCTTTTCCAGGCCCACATAGTGCCAGCATGAGTAGACAAGCAGAGGGAAGCATTCACTAACTAAGAGAAAGCTACAGGGAGAGAGAAACGTTGCATTTTAATTTATTCCTGATCATACGTATCTGAGTTTGGTTTTTGTTTTTTATCCACTTCCATTGAAGTCAGTCGTAAAACTCCCACTCTTCACTGCAATGGTGCGGACTGGGCTCTACATGCATCGTGGGGGACAGCAGAGGGTTGCAACTACTCATTTAGCATTACGCTACTTTTGTCAAGTGAATAATTTGTCAGATTAAGCTACCCTAACTGCACTGCATAATCCCCTGCTACCATTGCCTGTGCTGTGCATTTCCTTGTACAGCATAAGCCTACATAGAACTTAAAACAAAAAGGACTAAGTCAATGGTACTCTGGCTCAGAACTAAAGCAACTTTGCAACACCAAATGAACAGATGCCATGTGAGGAGAGTTTATGGTTCATCTAGAGTATCTGGTTCTCTCTTTCTGTAGGAGGGGGAACTGGTTAAAAAGTGTCAACTTCCATCCATCTTCCTCTACCTGTGCAGAAGACCCAAACCTAGAGGAACTGGCTAAAGATGGTAAAGGTTAACAATGTGTTTATTTTAGGCTAATGAGCTTTGTTTCATGGGTTTATCGAACTATGCTCACTGCAACATAAAATTTATCATTCATAAAGTAAATAATTTTTATAGCACGAAAGTGCTGCCATATTGGCTGGGTAACTTTAAAATAACTTCCATTGAATCAGTGCTTCTAAATGGAAACCGAAGATATTTCTGACTTGCAGGCTCACATACCCAGCCAGCAAGATTACTTACGGAAATGCAGGGGGATCGAAGATGGACTTGATAGCACCAGCATAAATGGACAATATGGATATTATTACACAGGCCAAGAAGAGAGAAGCAAATTTGTTAACATATTTCACTCCTACAAAAACTACCACAGCCATAAAGGTGAGGAATATGGTTCCATAAACTCGCATGTTGTTCAACGTAGCACTAGATGTATCATGAGCACCAGTGGAATGAAAAATTGCTGCTTGTGGTGCAATGTATGTCTGAAATACAAAACAAAAAGTTAGCTAAAAGGCTGCAGTAAGACAACGAGAGTTTCAAATATACCTTCGCTTATTGCATGTTTCAGTTTTAAATAAGTGTTGCATACTCAGAACATTTATTTCAATGTAAATCAATTTTCTATCTGTAAAATACATTGAGCTAGGATTCTTCACCCTGCAGAATAGTCAATCGATATGGGCAGTTTTGTAGTTTTACCTCCAAAATACAATTAACTAACCTGAGCTATGCCACTGACTCACTGAGTGGCTTGGAATAAGTCACACTTCAACCTACATTTTCAAACGTGAATAGTGATTTGGAGAGTCTCTGTTTTTTGATAGCCAAAATGAGATACCTTCAAGGGCCCTGGCTTCCAGAGGGTGGACACTGCACTTTCTGAAAGTCAGGCCCCTAGAAAAGAATAAAAGTGGCACCCAATAATCACATTTGACAATATAAGCCTTCAACCTCTATGCCCCTTCAAAATGAGAATAATTCTATCCCTATGAGGCAGGAATTCTGCAGTAGTTTCTGCATGTGAATTGCCACATAAGCATTATTACTCACCAATAAAATCTCAATGGCACCAAGTATGTACATAGCTCCTGCAAATGTTGTTCCCAAGTAAAAGCACAGTCCCACAGCTCCACCAAACTCTGGACCTAAGGACCTTGAGATCATGAAATAGGAGCCCCCAGCTACAAGACAGGAAAGGGAGGTGGTATTTTCCAGAATATTTTTATTTTATGAACTCGACATTTTAAAAAATCCAGAACATGCATACAAAGTTATAAACTGCATATCTAGCTTTTTTCAGATCTTTACCAGAAATACCTTTGTTTACACAACAGCAAACTAAACAAAGATAGCTCTCATTTGTCTAAGCAGCATTCAGCAGAAATACAGGATACTAAATCAAGCTTGTATCTTGACTCAGTCCAGGTTTCCTCCCCCAAAATGTACTTAAATCTTTTACATTTGGGGACAAATGCACAGGTGGGTGCTAGTAATTTGCAGTGACCGAAATCCTCAGAGTGCTTATGGTATTTAATGTATTCTTATTCTATTTTGCAATTTCCCATTCTATACAAATATGTTAGACTCAAAACAAATCATATTCTCACTCTCTTCAGATAAGAGAAACAGTCATATGCACAGATAAACTGGGTAAATGAAGGGCTACAACACAGATGAACTAAGTTACATGCAGTGCAAATCTGTTTAGTGTCCAATGAAAGATTAGCTAGTATCAACATTCTGAAGAGTAAGCTATATTTTAACTTTCTGGATTTCACATTTTATATACACTAAACTACTTTTCTTCCTCATTAAATAATAACAGTCCCTCAATCTGCTATGAGGTTCAGCTTGATGGGATCTGAAGCAAAAAATAGCAGTGAGACCATAGAAATGGCAGATATGTCAGTACAAGACATGTTTCTCAAAAATGTGTTGCCAACTCATGATTTTAGCAAGTCACTGTGTTTCTTAAAAACCTGAATTTGGGAGGCATGTGATATGGGGAGAATCTCAGCTTTCATTTAAAATAGTTACTAGCCCTTATGGTAGCAGATCAAGGTTTGAAAATGTGGCCCAAAAGTACCTTAAAGAAAGAAAGAAAAAACAGGTATTTAAAAAAAAAACCTCATGATTTTTAAGCCAATCTGATGGGTTTGGGAGGGGAGGTGGGGGAGAGAGGACCTGGCTCATGATTTTTTAACACTTAGGGTTGGCAGTTCTGGAGAAGGTACAATACAGTTCTTCACTTGACATGTCAGGATATTAGTTTGCCTTCTCATCTAATTTCAATGGAAAGCAACAAAAAAATCTACATTTATTAAACCACAATCTTCTAGTTAGCACAGAGATTTGCACGTTTACAGTTGTATTTACAGTGAGGAAAGTGAGTCAAAATGGATCATAGACGTGCTATTCTGACTGAAGTGAGGAATCTGCTAATTACAGTTACCTGGAACAACACCATTTGTTGCTATTGCACTCATTGATATGGCTGTCAGCATAGTCTGTGGAGAACAAGACAATGGATATATTTACGAAAGTAACCGTCTCAAAAATACAATACTTTCCCTGTTTAGTAAAATAAGCAAAACAGAAAAAGTTGTCATAGCTATACCCAACGTAGCTATACCAACAGACGTCCAGCCTAAGTTAAACTGGCAAAAGCACTTGTACACCATTATAACTGCATCTATGTTAGGACTTTTACCATTATAGTAATATTTACCTCCCCCCTCCCTTCAAAAAAAATCACACCCCTAATTGACATTACTATGCTGCCAAATGTTTCTGGTGTAGTCCTGGTCTTAGTCCTACACACACGTATAGTAACCCCCCTTATAGGAGCACAGTAAAAGCTTTGCAAGAGGTACACACATGGTATGAGCCGTGTCTTAATTTGATCATGTACTCACACAACAGCAGCAGATTAAGACTATCAGGAAGGACTGTAGAACTCCTGCTGTTCCCACCATCCATGTCAATCGAAGGAAGAGAATAACCCCAAAGATATTCTGCATACATGGAAGGTACACTCCCATCAGGGTGCCCATGCTGGGTGACTGAAAATAAACACATACGTCAACTTTCATTCACTGGGTAACTCAAAACAAGGGGTTAGAACACAGAGGAGGAAAATAGATGTCAGCTATTTAAATGATATCGTGCTGTGATAGAGTATAATAAAAAGATGCACAACTGTTACAATGCTGTACTTCCAAAAAACCTCAAGAGAATGGTTTAAACCAAAACTATTGGTTGACTGGCAACAAAATTTGGACCAGGCTGCTAGCTCTTCGTTTCAGCCCCACCTCTTCAGCAGTTACCAACTGAACCTATTTAGATTATTTATTATTAGTACTGTGGTAGTACCTACGAACACCTAGCAAGAAGCTGGACTCTGTTGTGCTAGGTGCTGCACAAACACAGAACAAGAACCCAGTCCCTGTCCAAAAAACTTACAATCTAAGAAAAGAACAGGTTTATCCCCAAAGTTCAGTGTGTTTCCAGTTATAACAAACAAAAGATTTGGAAACAGCTTTGAGAAATGTGCTATATATTTTCCATATCTTTACATATTTGGTTTATCAAGTAAAAGCTGTGTTATCTAGCACTTTACCAACCGGAAAGCTCTATAAACCGGCATTTCGATCTTCATTGAAAGTCCAGTATATAATCCGGTTGGCGTGGGGCTGGCAGGCTCCCTACCTGCTTCTGCGTGACTCCCCAAAAGCAGTGACATGTCCCTGCTGCTCCTAGGTGGTGGAATGGCCACGAGGGTTTGAAGTGCAGGAAGGGGTGCAGGGCGTGGGCTTTGGGAGGAAGTTTGGGTGCAGGAGAGGGCTTGGAGCAGGGGACTGGGGCATGGGAGGGATTTCAGGGTGCCGGATCCAGGCAGTGCTCATCTGAGGTGGCTCCCTGCCAGCGGTGACATGTCCCTGCTTCTCCTAGGTGGAGGACTGGCTAGGCAGCTCTGCACACTGCCCCTGCCCCTCCCTGAACGCTGAAACTACCAACTGCCTTTTCAATAGGATTTTGCATCATGTTGCTGACATGAGGTAGCACCACACTTCCAGTGAAGAACAGACCTTAGAGCATGGGCTGAGCAATTCTCAAGGAGACACCTGGGAGGCAGGAGGGGGAGACCAAGTCCAAAGAATCAGACTGGATTTTGTGATGTTTATTCTCAGCTCCTTCTGTAACCCAAGTAATTTTTTAGCCATTGCTATTTGTATGGCCTGTTTGGAGCGTGGGGTGGGGGTGGGGGGAGTCATTTGTTCTGTTCTATTAGGCTGCCAGAATGTGGCTGATTAATGATGAAGTCAATAACTGTTCCATCATGCAAAAAAAGCTATCGTTTGTGTAGCGAACAGTTATTGTACCACAACACTAATGGAATCAACGTGGCCCACTATGAAAATATGTTTTGGCTTTTCCTTGGCGTGTATGAAGAAGCAAGAAATCATTGTCCCATGATGCTAATGGAAGCTGTGTTTGTGCACAGACATCCTAATCAGAAGTGCCCTAATTCAAATTTCAAAAAAGCTGAACACTCACTGGAAGAGCTGTTCAAATTATTTGTTACAAGGCTCTTGGGAAAAAAGTTATGAAAATATTCTTAGAAATTTCCATAGTTCATTGTTTTATCTTAAATTGTGTAGATACTAAATTTAGGAGGGTGCTATGTAAGGTTGTCTCTATTCATTGGGCTAAATGTGCAAAGATCCAAAGACTTCTAGATATCATACTAATGTCTCTGATTTGAAATTAACTGCTCTTGCATGCTCTGAAGCACAATCTGGTACATTAGACTCACATTTTAGTATCCCCAACTCAGTTTGTCAATCTGGATAAAATTTGTAATGTCTATGCGGGTACTTTATTTTAAAGGTCTTAGGCTCACTAATAAGAGAAATGTCTTAGAAAGCATCTAATGAGAATGTCTAGAAAGGCTGTCATGCTGTGTGTAAATTACACAAAACATTTACTCTTTGACATGAAACCAGGAGATCTAAGTTACTGTGAATTTGCACTGTACTAATTCCCTAGCATACTACTTTTGTTTACATGCCCCAAAGCCTGCATCGTTACCTCTGCTAATTCTGACTTTTGTTTTAAATGCTCACTCCTTTTTCCCCTTCAAAAAACAGGATGGTATGAGGTGCTTGATATTGACCTTCAGGCTGACATAGTTCAAGGTCTTTAAAAATTCAGCCAAATCTGTGTGCATAGAGTTTGCATTCGAATGTGTTTGAAATGCAGTGTGTAACTCAAGGATTGATTTGCTGTAGCAGCAGGAGCTAAGTTTACAATTGCAAGGTTTTAACAGAGCATAGTGAAGCTTTCAGTCCTACAGTCAAATCAACCCTAACAGTGTTGTCAACTCCCAGCATTTGAGGTGTTTTTCTTGCAGCTTCCTCCGTCCCAACCTCCCCAGCAAATGAAGACGGAAAAATTATCATTTTAGGAAATCTCATGTTTTGGAGTGTCTGAATCACTATTTTTGAACACCTGGGGTTGCAATACTATTTAAAAAAATAACTTGTAGCAGCTGCCCTTAAATTTTCAAAGCTCAGAGCTGTAAGACAGTCTATCCTCCTTTGGCTGGAAATTAAACTTCTGAATGACAGAATAGTGAGTAAAATGGCCTTTGGTTTCCTTGACTCTCTCTCCTTCCCCATTCACTCAGAGCAGTAACACAAATAAATTAAGGCTCAGTACTGCACTTCTCCCCGGTCCCAGCCCCTTCACCCCAGCATTGTTTGTGCGCTTTACATCAACTTGGGCTACCGCTTTCTCTCTGACTGGCAACTTGCCACTTCCACGTCCTCTTCTCCGATTGGCATCTCAATTCTCTTGCTCTGGTCCCTCTTCCAGCTCCCCCTGCAGCCTCTGCTACACCAAGTTACAATCTCAGTTGTAAAGGAAAAACATTGTGCATTCACTGTATACTTGGAGAATTGAAAAGCAGTACAGCTTAAGAGATGCCCACATCAGAGGATTACTAAGTGCACCTGTCATAAACAGATAGCTAAGGGTTAACGTCTCTTTCACCTGGAAAGAAGTATCTGAAACACCTGGGTTTTTTGTGTGTGAGTCCTTTGTTCTTGGTCTTCTGTCTAACTCTCTCTCGGCTATGAGGGGATTTCTATTTCCTGCTTTCTAATCTTCTGTTTCCAAGTTGTGAGTACAAAAATGGTTTGTTGTTTTGTATTTACATGTCTATAGTTGCTGGAGTGCTTTGAATTGTATTCTTTTTGAATAAGGCTGTTTATTCAATATTCTTTTAAGCAAATGACCCTGTATTTGTCACCTTAATACAGAGAGACCATTTTTATGTATTTTTCTTTCTTTTTATATAAAGCTTTCTTTTTAAGACCTGTTGGAGTTTTTCTTTAGTGGGGAACTCCAGGGAATTGAGTCTGTACTCACCAGGGAATTGGTGGGAGGAGGAAGTCAGGGGGAAATCTGTGTATGTTAGATTTACTAGCCTGACTTTGCATTCCCTCTGGGTGAAGAGGGAAGTGCTTGTGTTTCCAGGACTGGAAATAGAGAGGGTGGACTCCCTCTGTTTAGATTCACGGAGTTTGCTTCTGTGTATCTCTCCAGGAACACCTGGAGGGGGGAAGGGAAAAGGTTTATTTCCCTTTGTTGTGAGACTCAAGGGATTTGGGCCTTGGGGTCCCCAGGGAAGGTTTTTGGGGGGACCAGAGTGCCCCAAAACACTCTAATTTTTTGGGTGGTGGCAGCTTTACCAGGTCCAAGCTGGTAACTAAGCTTGGAGGTTTTCATGCTAACCCCCATATTTTGGACGCTAAGGTCCAAATCTGGGACTAGGTTTATGACTCAGACATAAGTCGTCACTGGGTTGTTGGTTTTTTTACCGAATTAAAAATACTGCAAACAAAGAAATGAAGCAGGAGACCAGCTCGCACCAGCAAAATAATTTCTATCAATGATTAGCAGTGACTGCGCCCTTTTCTACATCCTCTTATAATCAGCAGATGCCGCTACTGTAAATGATTTTATGAAACTAGTCAATAGAAGGCAATCAAATAGCAAGGGCAATATTATACCAAACAGTCTTGTCAGTAGCAAATAGGAAAATTGAAATACTCTCCAAAGATTGCACTGGGCTAGTAAAATAGCAGATATACTGACAATCGGTAAATGGTTACAAAAAAAAAACACTCTCCTATCTTCTATGATAATTATCTGTTTCAGCCAGGCAGCCCATGTTTCCACATGTGTGGCATCCACTTTGATCAGCTTCAAACACGTAACTGACGCAAGTTATTGATTTGAATCTAAAGGACACCACTCTCCTTGTGCTAGCCTGACTGGTTTGCAAAACAACTGGCTGCAGGGTCCAAAGAAATTGACAACTGCCATTACCAGCCACCCCATATAAGTTACTGATGATGCCACAGAACAGCCCCAAAAGCCATAACAACAGACATTTGCATAAAGCTGAACTGCCCAGTTACGTTGTAGAAGCTGAAGTAGTTTAATCTGAACTCCAATACAGGAAGTAGGATTTTTATTATTCATGAATCTTAGGACTGGAATCATAGGACTGGAAGAGACATCGAGGGGTTTTCTAGTCCAGTCCCCTGCACTCATGGCAGGACTAAGTATCAGCCAGACGATCCCTGATAGATGTTTGTCTAACCTGGTGTTTGAAACACCATAACTGTGTCAGTGCTTTACTACAGACCATATTCATACTAACCTAAAAAAGCAAAACAAACCCCCTGCCACCCTCTTAAACAGAGAGAGGGTAATTGGTAATGCATCTTAACACACAGCAAGGAGCTACAAAACATCATTACACTAAAAACTTAATACTAAAAACTTATGGCAATACTGGAGCACAGTGAAATAGTTAGTGAGCCATACTCCATTTAAGTTTGTCTGTTCTTGACACTTTCACAACTGAGCAAGTCTTCTAAAGGGGATTTTTTTTGGGGGGGGAGGGAGGAGAGGAGACAGAAATTCCATACAATGTATTTTCCACACTGCAAGTGTTTGTGAAAAATTTTCAAGTCTCCTTCAATCTTATAATTTTAGTAAGACCAGTAAGATGCAAAATTGTCTTCAAAACCTAAAGCACCACATGATCTAGCAGCATAAGCATACAATTATCTTTCCATGTCTGCCATTCACAGGTCTTTAATATTTTGCACTTACATACATGTAGGTTTTCTGATTTTAAGTGGCAGTGATTTGGGAAAGGAGAGCCTGCCTGTGCTAATATGGCTCTGGTGAAAACGGCTGATACCAACAAGCATAGCAGGAAGCAGAATTCACTGAGAGATTTGTCTTCCGTTGGCAGTTCGTGGAGCTATAATTTTTATTTATAGAAAAGACTGAATTATTCATGCAGCTTAGCATGCCACATCCAATGATCAATTTAGGCATATTAGATGAGGTGGAAAAGCCAGACCATTAAAAATTCAGGCCTGCAACATGCATCTAACAACACATATTGAGATTTTAAGGAGTTGGGCAACAGAAATTCACAGAGTCCAAACCAAATAAAAGCTCATATTCCTGATCCAGCATTTCCCTATGGAATGTCAATTCAAATGACTGAAGAGACAGGGTGAGTGAGATAATATATTTTATTGGACAAATAAGTTGTCTCTCTAATATCCTGGGATTAACATAGCTACAACAACACTGTATAATTCAAATGATTGACGTGGCAGCACATGCAATTTACTTTCAGCCCTACTAGGTGAGTACATTTGCTGGATGTTATCTGGTGTATCATCCAGCAACAAATCAGTTAACAATGCTAATATTTAATAGCAGAGTGTCAAAGTTTAACTACCCATCAAACTGAGTGGGGATTTCCTGCTTCGGTGCTACTGTTTCCTTGTGTCAGCATTTACACTTCAAAAGGAGAACTAGAAACTTTTTTAAATGAAAACCGGAAACCTGTAGGAAAATCCCATTTCCACAGTTTCTGGAGGCTCTCTCAATGCAGGGGACCTCCATTGTCTCTGTCCTTGATTTTGCATTCCTCTTTGGTGACTTGAATTAGTATTTCATGTCTAAATTCAACTCCCTAGTTTTATATTCCAAATGACATCTGACATCCTCACAGCTTTAATGTTATTTGAATTCCTCCACCCCATGCCAACTACAATTCATTTAGCTTACACACAATGGGACCTTTACTGTAGTGTCCTTCACAAAGGACAGACACTCCAGGCAGAAATTCACTAACTGGAGTTCCAGCATACACAACGTACAGTAACAAGACGTATTGGAGCATGAGCTTTCGTGGGTGCATTCGACGAAGTGGTATTCACCCACAAAAGCTCATGCTCCAATATGTCTGTTAGTCTATAAGGTGCCACAGGACAATTTAATACCGGTACACAGTGATGATGATTGTGAAGCTTAGTTGAGGTGGAGGAGTCAGAAGGTGGGATATTTCCCTTACTGCTAAATGATGAACTAACAATTGGCTGAGCCCTCAAGGGTTAACTCTCTCACTCTGCAAGGCAGCAGGAATGGAGAGAGAGATGCTCATTTCCCTTAAGTACACTGCCTTGTTAATTAGATGCGCAGCTGCTACAAGCTCACTCAGTCCTGAGCCCTGCTCTATGGAAGATGGGGTAAGCGGGGTGCAGGAGCAGGGG
Organism: Gopherus flavomarginatus; assembly: GCF_025201925.1. Classification (NCBI taxonomy): domain Eukaryota; kingdom Metazoa; phylum Chordata; order Testudines; family Testudinidae; genus Gopherus; species Gopherus flavomarginatus. The sequence goes on from NC_066630.1 coordinate 32,972,161, forward strand.
GACACCCTGACATTAGCCCCCCTCTTCCGCCTCTCCCCCCCGGCACAGCAAGCAGAAGTCTCGGGGAGCAGCTCTAAGGCAGAGGGCAGGAGCAGCACATAGCAGTGGGGGGAGGGACAGCTGAACTGCAGGCAGCTGCTGCATAAGGAACTTAGGGAAGCCAGGAGCTGATCCACCCTGGTTCCAAGCCCCCACCAGCTAGCTGCAGTGGGCTGCTCTTCCTGCAAGCAGTAGACAAAGCAAGTGGCTGCCAAACAACATTAGAAGGGAGCATTGCGCAACTTTAAATGAGCATGTTCCCTAATTGATCAGCAATGTAACAATGAAACAATGTTAACCGAGATAACTTTCAGTGAGGGGTTATTGTACTGAAACACTAGTTTGGGGTAATGTTTTCAAAAGTTTTGAGTTACCCAGAGACTACACTACAAAAAATTAACACTGTGCAAACAGATGTGCCGGAGACTAATGCAGGAACAGTGTTTTTAAGAAAATAAATAAATAAATAAAAAAGTTCAGTCCTACCCATACAACGAGAACAAAATGTGTTTTCACCATGTCAAGCTCTACTGTGGCAGGACCACAAACCACAATGGTATAGTCTAAAATGGGACAACTGAGACTTATTGTTATAGCATAGATGGAGTTTCACTATATATAAGTTCACTTTAAGGCCTTGTCTACACTTACTGTACTGCAGCTACGCCGCTGTAGCACTTAGCAAACTCACTACCTTTGCGGATGGGAGAGCTTCTCCCATCAGCATAGGTACTACACCTCACTGAGAGACCGTAGCTATGACAACAGGAGAAGCCCTCCCATCACATAGCGCTGTCTACACGGCGCGGTTAGGTCAATATAACTGCATCCTTCAGGGGATTTTCCACACCCCGAGTAACGTAGTTATACTGACATACGTTGGTAGTGTAAACCAAGCCTACGTGGGTTACACTATATATGCAGTATCTAAATACAGAATATTTTACACCACCATGAATTACTGTGCTAGGGACTAATAATACCTTTTCAGCTTCCTATCATTGCCTAATCTCTTCCTAACTGAGGCTGGAACCAGCTACCAAATTCTCTGCAGTCTTTTTCAAAGGGAAGAGAAATGGCTGGCTTCCAGATGGCCAGTGTAGAATACCAGTGTGAGGTGTCATTTTATCATAAACAGTCTATAAATAACACTAACAATGGCCAAAAAAGGTGCAATTTCAAAAAGTTAAGGATTTTGTCTACCCTATTTCTCTATATTCTTTATTAGAGTAATTTCTCCCAATTTTTTAGGAAGAGCAGACTGCATAATCAATTGAAATTAGGCAGTCCCAAAAATTAACAGGAAAAGACAACAGCTCATGCATGATTTTAGTATTATGCCCAGACAAACAAACTGATATATATTCCCTTTTAGGCATAACTTTAACTATTTCATACAAATCTATAGTTAAGGATATTCCTAAAAGGGAATCCAAATACGTTAAGGTATCAAAATGCACAGACACCTAAATTAGCTAACTCTGTCCTTTAGCGACACCATAATAACCATAACACTAAGGCATTTTCATGCTTGTGGTCCCAGATTAAACTATTTTTTTTAACAGGTGTTGGGTCTGGGGACTCCGTTGAAAGCAGAAGGGACTACATGTGGAGTGAGGGTGCTGCAATCAGACGTTCGGCATGGGTTGTTAACACGCATTCCCTTTGAAAGTGAATTGGCAGTCTTCAATGTTACTGCCTCTATCTTTTTTCAGTGGGTCAAGATTTCTGTACGTATGGCAACACAACAAATCTGTACTGTTCATGTTTCACAGCAGTTTACTTGAAAACCTTTTGCTGAACCTTTGCTTGAAAACTTGCAAGCAAAGCAGCAAGACCTTTAAATAGGAAGTTTAGCCTTAATGTGTTGATTTTTAGTACCTGTTGAAGCACGTGGCTTGATTTTCAGAGATACTGGACAACTGCAGCCCCTACAGAGGATAACGAGAGCTGCTGGTGCACAGCACCCTCAAATCAGGTCACTAAACCTCACCTGCTACAGTGTTATTAGAAATGGGGCTCAAACAGGAATCCTAAACACACACACTTCTGCCTCTAAAAACAGGTTTGAACTCAATGTGACAACTCACAGACTAAGTTTCTATTTAAGGTGAATAAGGGTGGCAGAAACAGGTTGTAAGATTTAAATGCATGATTTTTGCGACATTGTGACCTACTTAATCAAACTTCCTGAGAATAATACATACTAAGACTATCCAAGTGCACTGGAGTGGCTAGATTGCTTAAGCATTACTTCCCCTCTGATTTTCTCAGTCTAGAAACAAGAAATTACAACCAACTGACTGCGTTCATTTGGGGCTCAGTCCTGCCCCCAATGAAGCCATGTCATGTCATGGCTTCCATGGCGGGGGTGGAGGGAAGAGGATTAGATCCTTATTCAGAAATGGTGGTGAAGCACCAGGAATTTCAGAACTCTTCAGCTGCACACATAAGCAATCTCAGTTACAAGCTGGCCACTGAGAGAAGTTCTACTTACTTTTGATACTTTCCTCTTTGAGCCTTCAGCACTTTCCGCCTCCTCATGTTCTTTGGCTCCCTGAGTGAGATTTGTGTAGCTGACCAACTTACCAAGCAGAGAAGATACCTTTGGTCGTATATCCAGTTCCTCCTGTGGAGGAAAACAACTTACGTAAGCCAAAGCGGTCAGAAAGAACAGGGCAGATCATATTGCTCTTTGGCAGGGCCGGAGCTGCTGATTAAACTCACTGAAAGAGGCTGCAGTAGAATAAATGAAATACTAATTTTGTCTGATTTGACTAGAGGATATTTGGGCTTTGAAAGCTGTCTTAGGAAAGGTTTACAGTCATGGGGAGTCAAAGACAATAGGGACTCACCTTCTACTTGTCAGGCATTGGCAATGAAGAGCAAGGGAAAAAGAGCTCTGAACTCCAGGATTTCAGGAAAGTGAAAGATTTGCAGTTGACTATTATGCATATCGTGGGTTAACATTAAAAAAAACATTTTCAGGGACAATTCTTCAACTAAGCCAGAGATCTGGTGCCCAGAGTGCCAGCCATTGCAGTGTTATGGGCACATTCCAGTAGATTTAATATCAATATCTAATCCAGGGCCTCTGAGAGGTTTGAGGTTAGCTAATCCTCCTAAAATCTGTATGTTTGTTTGAATGTATGAAGGTCTCACAATCCCCTCTCCCTAAATTCCCTACATCTAGGAGGATCCCTCTTACCCTTTGGTTGTCTTTGAGGGTGGGGAGAGCCAGCGTGTTGGTACTTTGCACCAATGCGCTCGAGAGGCAAGCAGGCACATTCCCCCCCTATTTCAGCTTCATTCTATCTTCTGGGGGAGGATGGCAGGAGTGAATCACTTGTCTCATTTTTATACCAGCTGGGATCTTTTGCGAAGTGTTTATAGAGTACTCTGATTACCCTAACTCTTATTGCTTCTCTTCTCTGCCTTCCGTCTGCACTCTTTTCTGCATTATCTCCTTAAGATCCTTAAAACAGTTCTGTTGTTCTGAACTTTCTGCTCTACATCTCCTTGTGCCTGCCCCACACACAGAGCACACCTGTCAGGTTTAAATTTCCCTCAAGTGCCTACTCTACTAGTGCAATAACTAAAAATCAGGGAAGTCACCAGTGAAGCCAACATTCTCACCAACTCCAACCCTAGCAATCATAATTTATCAGCCACACAGACCCACAGGCCCTGCAAATACACAAAGTCCCTTAGTTCTGTGAAAGTAGAATGAATTATATAGTAAGAATAGAAAGGATTAAAGAAATGTTGTCTGTACCTTTAAGCAAAGTTGTTGGAATGTTGCAACCAGGTGTCAGGAATACAGACATTAACATAGAACAATTGCACCGTTTAAGGGCAACTGGTGAAGCATTAGCCTTAGATCGATAACAGTTAGTAAGGATATAGGATATGCATGCTGTGCCCCAGGTGAATTTTACTGTTTTGATTTCTTTGTCCCTTTGCCTAAATTCCCGCTCTTTTATCTGTATAAATAAGACTGTTTGGGCCTTGCATGGCCACTCACATATTCTGAATGTTATTGGCGGAGCGCTGCGCTAATAAACAGAGTGGTCTGACAAATTGTGAGTCCTGATTCTAACTTTGACAATTTGGAGGTTCCACCGAGATGGCAACCGTCTTCACTGGGGCTGTGTGATTCCTGACCGTTTTTGTAGGATGACCGTGGCAGCCGGCACCTGGGCATTTGGCCCAACCGGTCCCCCACTAGAGCGGAAAGGCGCACAGCCACAGTGAGGTCTACGCCATCAAACCTGTTGGTTCCCACTCTGTTCTGGTAGGGATCCCGGGATCTGACATCAGGAATCTGGTCAGGTAATTATTTCTGTGTTTTGTCCGGACTGAGGACTGTCCTGTCTCTATGTCTATCTGTCCTCTTGTGGAGTGTTTGAGTCTGGGTGCCGTCTCTGTCTGGGGATCGGCCGACCAAGGGGTTCCTGTCCCCGTGGTCTGAGTGAGTGGAATCTGCACAATCGCAGCTGCACCGCACTTTGGGTAAAATCCCTGGTGTGAAAGCAAGGGCGATTGAGGCAGTAGTCTGTGGGCTCCTTTTGTGTGTTGCACTGGGCATCGCTCTGACGAACCGGAATTTCCTTCTTGTGTGATTGGTGTGTGAAGTCCTCCTGTATTGGTAAACAGACGTCTAAGTCGGGACAGTTCCCTAAATGAACGCCGGCTCATTTTATGTATTTAGGATGGGTCCGGACTCCTGTAAAAAAGGTCCAGACTCCCGTAAATTTCTGGGAAAATGGTCTAGGCTAACTCAGGGGGATCCCAAAACTCAGTGGCCACTGTTAAAATCTTGGAACAAAGACTGAGTGGATGTCTTAAAGGACAAACTCGGTCAACCTAAAACTAAATTGGCTAAAGGAGAGGTTAATTGTTTCATGCAGTGGTGGCAAGAGGCAAATCATAGGTGGACAAAATCAAAACTGGCCTCTCTCAATTATTCAAATAATAAGTTAAAAGCTTTATTAAAAGCCTCCTCTCCCACCACCAGACCGAGAGCTCCCCTTTACCCCGTTCTCCAAACCCCGGATCGATCCAACCCCCTTCATACTCCCATCTCATTGTAAAAAGGACAAAAAGCTCCTTGTTCTGCTCTTCTTTGTCTGCCTCAGAAACTGATTCGTTAGTGTTCCACTACCAATTCAGCAAAAGAGGGGACTCCTCAACTAGCCCCCACCCTTCCTGGTCCCTTTCCTTGAACACTTCTTTCAAAATTGTGAAGTGACCACAATAGCACTCACAAACGGTTCATTGGAAAAAAAAGCAGGATCGGGCCCAGAAAAGCAGGCAAGCAACAGATAAAGAAACAGGTTGAAAGCCCTCAGGGAATAGTGTCAGGAGTAAGAAAAGCAGTAAGTGCAGGCATGAATCCCTGGAACAATACTTAAAATGTTGAAATCTAAGGTGATAAAGGTGTCATTTTGGGACATAAACAAGTGATTTAAGGGAAGAGAGTGAAAAGTTAACTCTACAGAGGCTGAAGAGAATTAAGCAGTTAAATTTTGTGGAAAATGTTAAAAAGGACCATGTTAAAGAGAGAATTCTTGGCTTCTTTGCAGCCATTCTGAAGGGAAAATGGGCCCTTTTCCAGAAGAGTGCCTATAAATAATCCATATATATATATATACAGCTATGTAAAAACAAAGTAGTGTAACGAAATGCTTAGGAAAAAAAAAGTGTATGTATCTATTTGTCTGTGAAAATATGTAAAGTTCTAAGAATCTAAACCAGCACATCTGGTTTGTAAAACTCCAGTTTTGTAAGTGTAAGATAAATTGATTTTGATTTTGTTTTTAATGCCACTACAAATTCATTTGACTCTTTAATTCAAAGCTGCAAAACTGACAGACCTTTTTGCAAGACACAGGTAATTAGTGTTGTTTGGCTTTGGAATTTAGCATTTAACCCTTAAGGGGTAACTTCATTCTTTACAAAAATTAAAAAGTTTTTAAATAAAGACCAAGTCATGGCTGCAATAGGGCAGTCAAAATCAGGAGAATAGGTAGAGATTCTGGAGTCTGTTTGTTTGTTTGGCTTGGTTTTTTTGTAACAATAGCAGATAAGAGCTGTAGTGAAAGAATAAGAAATTAACAGTGACCCTCTGAAGCAACAGCAGAGGTGAGGTGCACAAAACAAAAAGAAGCAATGTTAAAAACACTGAGCCTTAAAATGGCTCTGTGGAATCAGACTGTCACTTTGATAAGGATACATGAAAACTCTGTAAGAACAAAAGAAACAGTTACACCTTATGTAAAAATTGATATGGCTAATGTTTTAAAAAAGTTATAGTATAGAAGGAATGTGCATTTTCCCTCGGACATGTGCGGTGTATATTGTAAAAAGGGGTAAAAGAAATGCAAATGAAACATGCTGCTGAATTAAAATCCTATTAGGGCTCCAAAAAGAGCCGCAATAGGCTGTTTTTTTCTTTTTCAGATCCCTGTGTGTTAAGACAGAGTCTCTGAGCTCTGCTGATGGCTTTGAATCCAAAAGTCAAGCCTGTGTTGATGCAAATTACCTAACTGATAAAGAAAGGTGAGAACTGCCAGCACAAAAGAAGCTGCAAATAAAGAACATACCTGGTCAGCAAACAAAATAAAAGGCATGGTATAACAAGATACCTTTAATAGATTTGATGCTAATGTTATTATTAATATTAAACATTGAAATAAATTTAATGTTAGTAAGTACCCCTGTAACAAGTTAGAGTGTATGATTTTTGGAAAAATCCTTTAAAGTAATATGGTAATGATGCTTCTCAGCTATTATCTGTGAATAAACTTAAAGTTTAACACAGCAGGAAAAACATTACAAACCTGGTCTGCTATATAAGAGGAAAAACTTGAGGTACACCATCTCATGAATTTAATAACTAAACAGTGGAATAATTTCCGCATAACCCTTAAAAAGTAGAAGCCATTAAAACCCGGCCTGCCTATAGAACAAAAAACACAGGAAAATATGGGGTAATTCCTCTGTTTTGCCTGCAATCAGCAAGGGTATTTGTAAAAGAAAGGAATCTTTTAAGTAATAATCAATGCCTCCCCAAAAGGGATAGAAAAATGTTATTTTTGTCTTTCAGATAATCCAAAGTACTGTATAATGGGCTATGTGTATGTGTTAATTCTTGGGGAAAAGTGTTTCAAAAGTGTTAGCAACCTACTGGACCATTCATATTATACACACAAATGGGGACATGTTAAGAATTGCCACTACAGAAAAACATCATAGCTTGCCATTGGTATAACATATTTTCTGGATGGTTTCCCACAACTACTGGCATACTAATGTTACTACCCCTAATTGTGTTTTTGGTTTTAAATTGTATGTGTGTAATTGAAATGTTTACAATGTGCTGGTGGATAAAACAAATGTGTGCAAAGCTAAAGCCACAGGCCCAAATTATCTCCCAGTATTTTCTATTACATGGACTAAATAAGAAATGACACTGGCGATTAATAATCTTAGTGTCAAAAGGGGGATATGTAGGAGCAGGATTTTATAAGATTTTATAATGTCCCATAAGAATTAAAGTATAATTTGATTTCATCCTGCTAGCCACTTTTTTTAAATAGCAGAAATAAATGACCTTCTGGGACTACAAGATTCTGTTTTCCCATATACATTACAAATTGGGCCCCCTCTAACTCTTTGTTTTAAGATTTAGATAGTAAGAGACAGGATTCTCTATTGTGTCTATGTTAAGTAAATTAGAGAAACATTGAAGGCCTGGGTCTCAATGTACATTGCCTTAGTTATCAATTGTAAAACTTAGCAAGGTTTAATTTGCAATGCTTTTTTGTTCGATATAAAATACTACTGTTTGTATTCTCAATCTATTTGTGTGAATGAGGAATGTATGCATCAGGAAAAGATAAGATGTGAAGGCCATTGTTATAGCCAGAGTCAAGGGACGGCTGTTAAACTGCCTGGCATCTCAGAGTGGATACATGCTTCGCAGTGTAAGAATGCACCACCCCCAGTGAACCAACCACCACCTCAGGACCAGGCAGAGTCAATTTTCTGACTCCAGAAGAAGACGTAGAGGAACAGCCTGCAATACCTTACAATCTCATAAGGGTTGCCAGAAGCAGATGACTACATAAAGCAAGGCCCAAGAAGAAGCAGTAGTGAGCCTAGCACCTGCTGCCTGATGGACATAAAACTGCGACTGCAGTTCCCTCAGTTGAGGTTGTCAGAACTAGAAGGGCCCTGCCTCCAACATGCGCCTCTGGTGGTGCCTGTTCTTCAGCTACTGGTGTCTTAAGGTCTGGGGAGTCCACAATGACAATTCTTTTATCCAGAAGCAAGTGTGGATAGCTCAGACCCTTATTATTTCTAAATGCTGGGTCTGCAGCCACATCCCAGCCCACTCTCAAACTGGTGTTCCTGTCCTGGCTATCCCACTCAATTCCCCAGACCTCACTGGAGGACCTTGTCCATTTAACACAATATGGAACAGTAATGACACCTGGGAAGAGGCTATTGGCAGTTCCTTTATCCCACTTGGGGGAGTAATACACCACGCAAAAAGACTCCTAAGGTTACAAGCAGTGGTTGAAATAATGGCAAATGAAACCGGAGAAAGTTTAAAAACCCTGGCCAAAGAAACAGGGGCGATCAGACAGGTTACCCTCCAAAACCGTCAAGCATTAGACATAGAGCTGGCGGCCAAAGGAGGGACCTGTGCTCTCATTGGAAAAGAATGTTGTGTGTTTATACCTGACAATACCAATGAGGTAATAGATCACGCTAGCCACTTACAACAAATCGCATATCTTCCTCATGAAGAGCTGAGTTCTTTATGGAAGTGGCTAAGTAACCTGTTCAATTTCTCTGGCATAGGAAACTGGTTGTTTCAGGGAGCCCTAACTATCCTGTTTGGAATCTTAATGATTTTTGTATGCTTTCAGTTAATCTCCTGTTGTATCCAGAATTGTGTCACCCAGATGACTGCCCCAAAACAGTGTGCTAATATGATGATTTTGAATATCACTGATGAACAAAGAGATAAGGAACGGTTAATTTGTGGAACCTAGTAATTGCTGGTCATGGCGTACGCCTGACCAAAAGGAGGGATTGTGAAAGTAGAATGAATTATATAGTAAGAATAAAAAGGATTAAAGAAATGTTGTCTGTACCTTTAAGCAAAGTTGTTGGAATGTTGCAACCAGGTGTCAGGAATACAGACATTAACATAGAACAATTGCACCGTTTAAGGGCAATTGGTGAAGCATTAGCCTTAGATCGATAACAGTTAGTAAGGAAATAGGATATGCATGCTGCGCCCCAGGTGAATTTTACTGTTTTGATTTCTTTGTCCCTTTGCCTAAATTCCTGCTCTTTTATCTGTATAAATAAGACTGTTTGGGCCTTGCATGGCCACTCACATATTCTGAATGTTATTGGCGGAGCGCTGCGCTAATAAACAGAGTGGTCTGACAAACTGTGAGTCCTGATTCTAACTTTGACAGTTCTAACACAGCCACCCACAACAAGCCCAATCCCGCTCAAAAGCAAAACTACAGCGTCTGCCAGATTAAGGCATCTTTCCTGGCAGACATGCATTTGAGAGAAGCAATCATCTGTTATCTGTCCATGAAGTCTCAGTTAAGGTTTTGCTTAGAGCGAGAGTGGCAGGAATTGGAGGTGTGCATTGTGACTGGTTCCGTCTTACAAGCACTAGACTTCCTCAGCACAAGCCTCTACATGATGGGTCATCACCGTGGAAACAGCTTGTGCTAAAATGGAGCTTTTGTGACCTGATGGAGCAGCGGCTCAGCAGCAGCTAATCTAAACGGCCTGTTGGGAAAGGGAATGCTTAAAAAAGCTCAGCACATGACATCTCATGAACTGAAGCATCTGGATGGAGGGCTGATAATTCTCCCTGCAAGAAAAAGTTGAGGACTCTTGCTTCTTTGGATTCTATGGGAGTGGCGCGAACATGCAGTGACAGGAGAAAACTGGAAGCAAATGGGAAGATTAATGGATTCTCAGGGCCCTGGAATTACTACCTTCTTCTTTAAACAAAACACACACACACACACACACACACACACACACACACACAAAGATGACTACCTAAAGTTAGCCACCTGCGTGGTGTGATTCAGAGGCACTGAACAGCCATACTTATAATTGGAGTTGATAGGACTGCAGGTGCTCAGGACCACTGAAAATTCGGTCTCCTAAATAACCAACTTTAGGCACTTAATTCTGAAAATTCTCGCCTTCATTTATAGAGCTTTCCATTATAAAATTATGGCCTTCCCCATGTAAATCAATGCCCTGCTAACCCAGCCATGCAAAACAAAAACAAAACAAAAAAACCAAGCCTGAGCAACCAATCTGCAGACGAACAAGTGGTACTGGTATGAAGTTACTCTTCCTCTGTTCCGTGTGAACCTCAAAACATACTCTCAGCATGTCAAACTTGCTAAAGTGTGACAAGGCACATTCCTCAGCTAGACACATGATACAAGCAGCGGCCAGGCAGGAAAGGGTTTCACAGTATGACTAGGGTTTTATCCCAGACTTATTTATCATTGTTGTCTATTCCTGATCCTGTAGCTCAGTAGCTGGTTGCTATCATACATGGTATGATGCAAAAAGTAACCGCAAGCCAAGAAAAGGAGTTGGGCATGGGAGAAGCCACCATCCAGCTAGCTGGCAAAAGCGAATAATGGCAGATGCTGGTAGATTGGGTCAGTGTGGTGCTGCTTTATTGAACCTGATCTTCTGGGTTCTTTAGAGCCTCCTGGGCATCACAGCTCAAACATGCTATTTTTTCCCACCCATCCCTAATCTGTAGCTCATGTCATTCCTTTGTCCCCATCTCTGGAACCCACATTCCTAATCTTTAACCTTCTGGCACTAGGTCCTGGCAGCAGAGAGGCTGAAGTAGGCACAGTTACATGTGAGTGCATGGCACCTGGGATTCCAACTGTTCCTTCTGCCCTCTACTTCACACATCACCGGCAGAACAACCGCTCACAGACACTGCCTTGGACAGTGGCATTGTAAGTGTATATTAACATGTGTGACCTACCAAAGGCCACCCAACACTTTAAAAGGTTTTTAAAAGGCACAAAGGGCATTTAGGTGTCTGACTGCTTGATTTTAGATGGGAATTAGGCATCTACTTGCCAGTTGTAGCTTTGAAAGTCTCCAACCCCTCCCTCCACAGAAGAAAGAGATAAAGACCTCAAGATCAAGGATGCTCATGCCCAGTGGTCTGGAAAGCAAAATTAAAGTTTACCTCAAACAAGGCCAAGTTTCTGTCATAATAATCACTTCCCTTGCCAGCTTCCGAACTGTTGAGAAAAGGACTGTTTTCTTTATGGTTGACATGACCTGCAGAGAGAATAAAGTAGGAGTTTTTGGCAAGTTTGGAATGGAGGTAAAATCTGAAGAGCATCTCAACTCCCCAAGGAAGACTGTTCTATTCAATTTTAATAAGCTGTTCTATTCAATTTTTAAAATCCCAATTTTTGTTCAGCATATAATTTTAAAATGGCATAACTGTGTTTGTTATGTTTGATTTACCATGACACAGAGAAATTGAAACCGTCATCGATATTGCTTTCAGTGTTGGAAGTAATCTGTTTTAAAAAAGACAAGGAGTGATACAAAACTGCCTCAAGGGTGGGACCACTGCCAAGATGATGTCTTGGGCCTAATAACCTTGACAGTTTCCTTTTGACTTTTCTTTTTTTAAAGTATATTATGATAAATCAGAAAAGACATTTCCTGAGAGCATTCACAGTTAGAGAATACTGCTGATTTGTAACATGATTTTCTGCTTAAGCAATAAGTACACAAACAAATTACATACATCTAATCGCGTTGATTCAAAAAATATTTAGTAAGCACTGTTGCAGGCTAGTTAAGACAATACCATGTCAACTAATGAGTATTTTTCTTCTATTTTATTGCAAACTCTAAATTCTGTAAGTAAATATGCACTTTTTCAGTTGCACCAAACCAGTGGTGGGCAACCTGCGGCCCATCAGGGTAATCCGCTGGCAGGCCACGGGACAATTTGCTTGCATTGACCGTCTGCACACATGGCCACCTGCAGCTCCCAGTGGCCGCAGTTCACCGTTCCCGGTGAATGGGAGCTGTGGGAAGCAGCACAGGCTGCAGGGACATGCTGGCCACTGCTTCCCACAGCTCCCACTTGCTGGGAACATAAACAAAGTGTCTCGTGGCCCACCAGCAGATTACCCTGACGGGCTGCGTGCAGGCCGCAAGTTGCCTACCGCTGCACTCATCCCTTCCCCCTCATGTTGTTTTTGTTCATATAAAATTACAGGCTTTTGGGATAAAGACTCTTCTTAATAGTCTAAACTTTAGAGCACATTTGGGTGCTGTACAAACAAATAATTCATAGCTTTTATATACTGTACAATGTGAAAGAAAATGTATCACAGCACAGAGGACCTAAGAAAGTTTTAAAACAGTTTCAGTATTAAAACTTTTTAAGCGCACTGCAGCATAAAATGATGTGATATTCTGCACAACAGAGCAATGGTTCAGGTTTTCAGAAATTCTCAGCCTCTGCAGCTACCACTGGAGCTGTAGGTGATCAGCATTTCTTAAATTCACATCTTTTCTTTAGCACTCTGAACTGCATTCCATGTGTTTCACAGGTCCAATACACAAGGCATAGGTGTTTACAGGTTCATGTCCCTAAAAAAAAACAAATATAACCTAAAAGATATTCTAGTCCAGTCATGGCTCCAGGCCAATGGGAGCTGCTGGAAGTGGGGGCCAGTACTGGGAGCCACGATCGGCCGAACCTGCGGACGTGGCAGGTAAACAAACCGGCCCAGCCCGCCAGGGGCTTTCCCTGCACAAGCTGCGGAACAAGTTTGGGAACCACTGTTCTAGTCACTAATTTTAAAAAACTAAACTATTAAAGAAAGTGAAAGAATATCAAAGACATATCCTACAAGTTAAAAGAGGGAATTGTGTGTTGAATTCGTAAGAAAAAGCAGAAGATTGAGAGGTTGAAAACATTTCTTCAAAATTAGATCTTACAACTAATTCAACTGTGGTTAAATCAATTTAAATCAACTGGGTTAGCCTCTGCTGAATTAGCACTACATAAGTGAAGGAATCTGGTTTTGATATTACGAAACCTGGACGCGTTTCACAAAAATTACAAAAAGAAACCCAATTGGATAAGTAGTTGGCAAGCTAAATAGAAGGCTCCTATCTGTGTGCAGCATCACATGCTTTCAAGTGTGTTTAAACATTCAACATGTTTAGCTGGATAATGGTTATAGCAAAAAGAGTAAGTTCATATCTTGTTATTTCAGCACCATCTCATCGGGGGAAGGGTTTGGAAAAAAGTGCAGCTGTTTGCTGGAAAGTAGAGAGACATTGTGTGTCCACTTGGTTTGGTTAGTAAAAGCAAAACAACTAGCAAAAAGACATCCAGATATAGGCAAAGCAGTTTGTTTTATCCACTAAAAATAACTGATTGGGTGGCCCTTTTCCGCTGGAATTAAGTCTAGAGTTCAACAGGTGCCATCATATGAACAGCCACGTGGTTCATCAGGAACACTGGAACCTTCAGATCCAGCATACAGACCTCTGCCACTTGGGCTAATGGCATTGCTAGTAGCAGTAGTACGTTGTCATCCTCTGTGTGGACCAGCACTAAAAGTTGATGATAACCTTTGCCAGCTGGTTTCACAGATTTGCCGGCAAGAATCTTGAGTTCCATTCCAGGCTCTGGAAGGCAGTGTGCTCTAATAGACCCAAACTCTTCTGCTCTTTTCACATCTCCACAACCACCTTCTGCCTTGAGCCCTCCAACCGGTGCCTGTCCCAGCCCCATCTCTTCCCTGCCCCAGCTATTTCTAATGTCACCACCATCACTCCCAACTCCTCACACTATCCATCTCTCCCCACAACTCTGGCCTCCAGTTGAAACATAAACATATCCCCACTGGCTCCCAGTCCTAATCTCCCGTCACCCTCAGCTCTTTATCCCACTCTCTTTACCCAGCCAGTCCCAGTTCTCCCCCTCTACCCCAACTTCTAGTCAGAGTTGTCTTCCCTTCCACTTCATTAGTTCTCAGTCCGTCTCCCCCCATCTCCACGCCCCATCCAATTTTCCCTCTCCTAGCCCACCACCCTCCAGTCACAGTTTCCACTCCAATCTACTCCCACCCACCTTAGATCTAACTTGTCTCCTTTGCATTCAGGTTGAGAGCACAGGAGAGAGCCTCTCTGCTGTCAGTTCAGGTTTCCAGACCCAGCAGAGCCTGTAACAGCTCAATTGCAGGGGAAGTCCTGTTTAGCTCAAGGTATGCCCAATGCAGACAGAATCTTCAGGGAATGTGGCTGCTAAAAATCTAAGAAGTGTAGGTGTAAAAGCTGAGCATGTGTTTAAAAAAAAAAAGATTTTTCTAAAGGTTTAAAAAATATGGGCATATTTTCAAGGGGATAGCACAGGGCACATTCATGGCAAAAAAGCCCCCCCACCCCCCACAGCAAGTTCAAATCCCTGCTCTAAAGCTTTGGGGGCACTAGAGGCTTTTCAAAGAAAATGTCATCTGATTTTTTTTAATATGGGCACAACATTTTGTCACTAGCCTCATTCTCACATACAGCTCAACTGTTTTGGCTGAAATTTTCAGAAAAATCCCAACTGAGGCAGGCAGTCAGCATGGAAAATTTCAGCCCAAATTGGTGAAGTTTGGCAAAGATATGAACAACTGAAGACAGGGCTTTCTTTATAAGAAGTGTTGAGCAACTTTAAGAAGCAGTACTACCAGATTTGTTTACAATACACACACAGTACATAAGACTTTTTTGGAAGCCTTCAAATAAAGAGACCCTATATTAACAAGTCTATTACCATTATATCCCAAGTCCTGCAGAAATAGTTAACTAGCATTTCTGAAAAGCCATAGAAAAGTTGTAGTTTATTTTGAGATGGAGAATGCAGGCTACAAAAATAAATTCCCATCTGTCTATATTGAACTATTTACTGAGGGCCCCACACAACAGTGTTTTTACATGGTTACTTGGCTATAGATCTTCATCATTTGAAGTGTTCTAAAAACAAAGCAACTTTTATCTGTTTAGAACTGTTTGAATGGCAACATTTTATCTGATACGTATCCATGAAGGAGCAGCACCCTGCTTGCTGCCACCAAAAATGCAAAAGATTCAGGCTGTGATGACTGTTGACCCTATAAGAGTTTAAATAGCCTTGGATAAAAACTGTGCAGGGCTAGGGTCTTTGAAGCCCCCAGATTTCTGGAGGTAAAATACTTTAGTTCTGATGTAACCAAAGTATAGCCTGTTCTCCAGAGGTATACATTCAAAGCAGTATTTTAACCATTAGTTGTCAGACGTTCATTAAATTGGAACCGTGTTTCAAGACCTCAGGGCTCATACAACTCGAGAAGTTGATGTAGTCAGTGGAGCTCGCCCATTTAACAGGGCCTCCTAATTTCTAAGATGTACACAATCAAGACCACAAGTAAATCACCACTTGAGGGGAGCGGGGAGGAGTGTAATAATTTAAGTCAGAATGGTTGAATAAGTCATTTTAGAGCTCTCCTAAATGAGGATGGTAATGCCAGGTACGTTTCCTGCAATTTGTTAGCGTACAAGTTCCCCAAATCATCTTTTAAATGGGCTAGTTTAATTACAGTGGTTTTGAAGCAAGCACAGGAGCTGTGCATGTTCCTTTTTATGGTTCTGTCAATGTACTGAAATCTTAACCAGCAACAGCTTCTGGACTCCTTTAATTGGGCCCTCCTGAGCAGACTACCTTACTGCAAACCTCAGCCATTCAAAACTCGTGGGTCATGCCTAAAAAACAGTACGAGATTATTGTTTAAAATCTCTGGCTTCAAAATCAGTTTTATTTGCCTCTGGATTTTGAGTTTCCAAAGTCTATGTTTACAAGATTTCTACCACCACCTGGAGGACTAGAAATGTTCTTTTTTTTTTTTTAAATGTGAAAGATTCTCACATAATCACACCTCTTCAGGAGCTGGGCTTTACACGAAGACAAAATATCCCAAGACTCCATAAGAACACCCGGTCTGGCAACAGAGTGTCAAGCTGAAATGAGATGTTTCTTGACTTATTAAATATAGGAAAGTGTCTACTGGAGACTATTCTCAAAGAACCACCCACTCACCACGCTTGTTATTTAAGCCAGTTTTCAGACAGTCTGCAGTGGTGAAGGGTAATTGTAATAAAAATACTGCCACACCTAGTTCCTCAAGATCTTGGACCACGTTGTAAGAGATTATTATTTTCACAGGCAGTTGTTATAGCTTTGTCTCAGGCAGTACTTAAATTGTCTTGATTATTTATCTTCTAGGGTTGCCCTGGTAGATTGGAAGTTTTAAAAATGAGCTAGTAGATCATTTTTTTAACTGTACCTTTGCTGCTTGACGCTTCAGGGTCTGCAACTGCAAATGCAACAAACAGATTTTGTGTTTCCCTTGTAGCTGCAACATGCTACTGTCAGAAATATCCGCTTAATGGGATATGGGTTCATTTTTAATATATCTGGGAATATTTCTAATGCTTTCTGTAGAGACGTCTGCGCATGTTTTATCTATAAAAATCATGTGATTTATCGTTTTAATTTTATGTAAATTAGAGTAAGTATAAACCCAACAAGTGACAAATTCTTTTACCCTCTTCAGTCCTTTGAGTCTCTCATCACTCTTTTCCAACACTCTTACCCCCAACCTGGGTTTCTCCAACCGAAAGTGGAAAAAATCATTCCCTCCCCTTCTCCCTGGACCTCGTTCAGAAGATTAGTGCATCAACAATAGACAGAAAGTTTACATTTCATCACAGTATTAGCATTTAGGGGTGGCTACATTTCCGACGTCATCAGAAATATCTAGCACAATCAGCCAGAAATAGCACGTGATGCTCGCCTTCTGCAAAATTAGGAG
The DNA here is from genome assembly GCF_025201925.1 of Gopherus flavomarginatus. Classification (NCBI taxonomy): domain Eukaryota; kingdom Metazoa; phylum Chordata; order Testudines; family Testudinidae; genus Gopherus; species Gopherus flavomarginatus. The sequence goes on from NC_066630.1 coordinate 32,989,173, forward strand.
GGTATAGCAAAACCACATCTGGATCACTTTCTTCTTCATGTATACAGCATTTGCTCCAGCCACTTGAAAGAGCATGCAGAAGTCACAAACTACCGATTGTGTAAGTTATAAATGGGCTTCTGAACTGTATTCTTCCACTCGTCCAATGGCGAGCCACACTTCTGGTCCCACCTCAGCCCTCTCTCAAACACTGCACACTTCCCCAATAGTAACCAAAAGCTTAGAGGTTTGCAGTAAAGTTCACTGCAAGGACATCCTATTTTAACCTCCATCAATAATTAGATTTGGCTGCTGCCGAGAGACAGTTTCATGTATTTGTTATACTCTCCCTGGGAGTACTGCATTGCTCTGTTAGCTGCATCAGTGGACCAAAATCACTTTCAGCATAACAACTCTCCCTGAGCAATCTGCACATTTTAGATGTGTTCTAAACCACAACACCAAAATGATCTCATTTTATCTGATTTTTGCTTGCTTCCAATGGCCTGAGTTAGACCATGTAAACTGACCCCATTTCCTCTACGAAACAGGAATCAAATACATTTGTAGAGTAATTTTCTAATGTACAATGCAAAGTAATTTTCAAAAGATTTGCCATACCGGAATAGAGCATTAGTCCACTACCTTGCCTCTATTAATGGGAAATACCTAATACATCCAAAAAAATCAACTCTGTGCATGTGGGATAGGAAAGCAGTTCAGAGAAATTCCTTTCTCAGCCCCACATGTAAGCAGCTCACATTCTGAAGCATGAAATATCTCTTAGCATTAAGACAGGCATCACCACATGGTACTTTTTTTTTGTTAAGGGTGTGAACAAGCATTCAGTCTTAGGGAGACATACTGTGTGATAACAGTTTGTTATGCAAGTAGGGTGACCAGACAGCAACTGTGAAAAATCGGGACAGGGGCTGGGGTTAATAGGCACCTATAAAAGAAAATGCCCCAAATATCACGAATGTCCCTATAAAATAGGGACATCTGGTCACCCTATATGCAAGGTTCCGTGCTGAGGTTTGCCAATTTCGGCCTGTCTAAGTCCTTAAAAAGTCCTTTGATTTGGATGTGACCAGCTGACCCAGGCACTCACCCAGTTCCCATCAAAAGGAACTGACACTCCAGGCTCTCTCTAAACTACGAAGTTTTGCCAGCATAGCTATGTCAGTTAGAAGTGGGAGGGGGAAATCACACTATGACGCTTCCCAAGGTACCCAGGATTGAGAGGCACCTCCGTGCCACCTGTCCTTAGCATGAGGAAGCCTTGCTGCGCCTGCCAGGGGATCAGCTCCCCAACTCCACTGTCCACAGGCAACACAAGCAGTCCCCTCTAGGCCTGCGCAGGCCCCGCTCTCTTTCTACAGGTTAGCAATAGGCACACTCCTACCCACGAGCAGCTCCCTGGAGTGTCCAGCTTCTGGTCCACTGAATACTCACAGTATTCACAGATCTGCTGTTCCCAACAGAGTAGTGTGCGCCAGCTTACCAGTTACACCTCAGATCATCACTTCACTTAACACACACTGCTTAGAGATGTTCATAGTGAAGATGAGTAAAAAAGTTATTTAACAAAGTATAGGGATTCAAGTAATAGCAAGTAAAAATATTGGAAACAAATGGTCACATATAAAATAAAATCATAACACACATTCTAGAACCTAGACTTACTTAACTAGGTGCTGCCCTGTCTTATAGAATAACACTCACCCAAAGTCCTTTCAGCATTTTGCAGCCAGGCTTGTCTGTAATCTTCTGTTTATGAGACAAGTCACCCTGTCAGTGGAAGATGCAGAGTGTCTGTTGGTACCCTCAGATATATCAGCACAGTCCTTTGTCCAACTGGACACACATTGCTGATTTTTTTTTCCTGTGGCCTCCCTCTTTTGTCAATTTCACAGCCTTTTGATTAGCATCAGGCTCAATATGCAAATAGACCACCACTGTGAAGCAGACAATACACAATGACTAGACAGGGAAATAAGCATCTATTACCCCCTGCCTGAAAGGAACCGGTCCAAGGCACATCACCTCCTGGTGATCTGCCATTCCTTAAGAACAGAGTTTTCAATATATACACATAGCTTCTTAAATATCAGCCTTATAGACACATCACAATTATGACAACCGGCGGGCTACTGTCTCTCAGTACAGACCTCACTCTTTGGTGAATTACTATGCATATATCTGAGCCAGGACATCCCTGTAAAACTCCCTGTGCCCTCTGCCAGTTCGCATCAAGAGGTCCCTAGGTTTCACACATTCCTATACCAGTGTACCCTACCTGACACAGCTATACCCCCAGTGTAGACACAACTATGCTCACAACAGAGTGCTTCTATCATCTTAGCTAATGTCATAGGTGGTGTAGCTATGTTGGCAGAACTACTCCTGTCAGCTTCTGCAGCATCTCCACTAAGGGCCTCTGCTGGCATAGATATACCAGCAAAGGCTCTGTAGTGTAGACAAGTCCAGACACATGCTTCTCAGGCTAAGACAAGCTCAGCAAAGCTTCTAACATCATAATTACAAGGAGTCCCTTCTGAACTCACCTGATAAGGCAACTTCCTACAGTCTGCAGTGTGTGATGACTGCATATGTAGATTCCAGGCGCAAGATGGGGAACTCATGTCTGCACTAGTGACTGACAGCTTATCATAACCTTAGTCCCAGATTTGGACCTTAGCGTCCAAAATATGGGGGTTAGCATGAAAACCTCCAAGCTTAGTTACCAGCTTGGACCTGGTACTTGCTGCCACCACCCAAAAAATTAGAGTGTTTTGGGGCACTCTGGTCCCCCTGAAAAACCTTCCCTGGGGACCCCAAGACCCAAATCCCTTGAGTCTCACAACAAAGGGAAATAATCCTTTTTCCCTTCCCCCCTCCAGGTGCTCCTGGAGAGATACACAGACACAAGCTCTGTGAAACTACACAGAGTGACTCCCCCTCTCTGTTTCCAGTCCTGGAAACAAAAAGTACTTTCCTATTCCCCCAGAGGGAATGCAAAATCAGGCTAGCAAATCCAACACACAGATCTCCCCGATTTCTTCCTCCCACCAATTCCCTGGTGAGTACAGACTCAATTTCCCTGAAGTAAAGAAAAACTCCAACCGGTCTTAAAAGAAAGCTTTATATAAAAAGAAAGAAAAATACATACAAATGGGCTCTTTGTATTAAGATGATACAATACAGGGTCAATTGCTTAAAAGAATATTGAATAAACAGCCTTATTCAAAAAGAATACAAATTAAAGCACTCCAGCACTTATATTCATGCAAATACCAAAGAAAAGAAACCATATAACTTACTATCTGATCTCTTTGTCCTTACTTAGAAACAGAAGATTAGAAAGTAGAAACTACTTCTCCAAAGCTCAGAGAAAGCAAGCAGACAGACAGACAAAAGACTCAGACACACAATTCCCTCCACCCAGAGTTGAAAAAATCCGGTTTCCTGATTGGTCCTCTGGTCAGGTGCTTCAGGTGAAAGAGACATTAACCCTTAGCTATCTGTTTATGACACAGCTGTCAGCTAGGAGTGTGTGACCCACTTGTCCTAGCCAGCAGCAATAGCTACCTCTAGTTTCAATAAGAAGGGACAATTTAGAAGCTAGCATCCACTAATTTTAGGCCTTGTTTTAACCTTCTCTTGCCCAACAGTTCTACCTCAAATTTCACACACCTTGTCTTAGTCCAGAGTAGAATAAATTTTAAAAGTTTGGGGTAAAATGAAGAGTTTTGGAGATAATGACATTTTTGCAACACAAGAGGCTCTCTTGTTTAAAGTTTTAACCGTCTTTTTATTTAGGTCTTGGTGACCATCAGAAATTCAGTGGTAGCCTCAGGGCCATCCCTACCCATACACAAAGTATGCAGCTGCGTAGGGCACCAGGAAATTTGGGGCACCAAATTCCCTGGTGCCCTACACAGCTGCATGCTGCTCCAGCCCCTGCTTCACCTCTTCCCAATAGCCCCCGCCCCTGCTCCGCCTCTTCCCACCCCTGCTCCACCTCTTCCCCAAAGCCCTCGCCCCTGCTCTACCCCAGCCCTGCCTCCACTCCCCTGTGGACTGCAGCAGGGTCAGGCTTGCGCTCACCAGTGGCGGGAAGTGAAGCGACCCAGCCCCAGCCGTGCTACCATAAGTTCTGGGGGGCAATTCCCCTCTGCCCGCCAAGCCAGCCCCCGCTGCAGAGGCCTGGGGCCAGCCCCCCTCAGCGGGGGAGGAGGGGTTGCATAGGGCCCCAGAATGGCTAGGGACAGCCCTGGGTAGCCTACCCATCCATCAAATACAAATTTATTTCTCCAGAAACACAAAACCAAATACCTTATTTGTGATCATGCTTTGCTTGTGCGGACTCCCTTACTGACATGCACTTTCTACTGAAAGACACCTTCATAAGATAGGCTGCATACCAGGGACCAGCATGCCCTACTGTTCAAAGTTATACCAGTTATACTAGTCCAGCAGTTCTCAAACTGTGGGTCAGGAACCCAAAGTGGGTTGCGACCCTGTTTTAATGGGGTCACCAGGGCTGGCATTAGACTTGCTGAGGTCTGAGGCCAAAGCCTGAGCCCCATCGCCCAGGGCCAACAGCTTCAGCCCTGGTGGTGGGGCTCAGGTTACAGGCCCCCTGCCTAGGGCTGAAGCCCTCGGGCTTTGGCCTTGGTCTCCCTGCCTGGGGCAGCAGGGCTCAGGCTTTGGTTTGGCCCCCCCACCCAAGGCAGCAGGGGGCTCAAGCTTCAGTCCCCACTCCTGGGGTCCTGTAATAATTTTTGTTGTCAGAAGGGAGTCGCAGTGCAATGAAGTTTGAGAACCCCTGTACTAGTCATTAGACACAGAGCTAGAGTGTCTACATATACAACCCTAGATAGGAGTATCACTTAGACTCAAACATATGCAAGTGCGAAAGCAGTTATAAAATCAAACCTTTGTGGTTTCAATACTCTGCCTGCAGAGACTACAAGTACATTGCCTGCAAATTTAAGATTGGAATAGCAAACCCACAGCAAAAGAATTAAGTTTGGTTGGGTGATCTAATCTCAAGGCCTCTGTATTTTCTGACACAAAGTGGAAACTTAGTAGCAAACTCCCAAGTTGCTATTTGTTTCTGAGAAAACTACAAAACTCTCCAAAAACGTTGTTTGAAGTGACAGTGTGTGACTGAATTTTTAAAAATCTCATTTTTGAAATATGGAAAAAGTTATCAGACTCAACCTTATACCCTCTATTCATGTTCATAAAAGAGATAGGGATCAAACAAATGCAATCCAGTTAGATATTGTTCAGATGCAAAAAGTAGAGCAGTGTTCAGAGTCACAGAGTTCAGCAAGTTAGCTTCAACAGATAGTTATGATTTCCTCTCACCCATCTCATAAAAATATTGCTGATCCTTACCTGATTTTTTCCAAGTTTAGTTTAAAAGTAAAAGGATAAAGGCAGATACTTGATTATCTCCATCTTCTCCGTCCCCCTCCAGTTACCAGAGGATCTTGTTATTTATGATTATTTTAGCCTCAGTCCTGTATCAGGCACTTTGCAGACATGAAGGAAGATACAGACACTCTCCCAAAAATCTTTATCTGAAGACCAGATTCTGCTTCCATACTCACAAGAAGTAGTATATGCTCAACTCATAGCTTCACTGACTTCAGTGGAGCTACCTGATGAGTACAGTACTGCTCAATACTATTAAGCTCACAGAATCTGACCCTGAATCTTTGCCAATATGTATGCCAAAAGTCTTGGTCTTCATACTGTGGAATATTTTGACACTACAAAACTATTCAAGACTAGACTATTGTTTAAAAATACCAGCGCACTTCAATGTTATGCTACTCATGTCTACTTAGAAAGATATAGTAATTCATATATTCAAAGCATGATGACCTACTCTATTTGAGGAATATACTTACTGTAGTCACACATCATGGTACTGTAAGGTATAACTGGAAATGGAATTGTCCTTTAACTGCTTGCTCTTGCTTACTAAACAACTTCTGGTTCCATTACTACAGAGAATAGCATGAGGACTTCTACTGAATAAACATACTTCCCAAAGCTTAGTAAAGTTCCATGGCAAACTATTCAATTAGCAATTGCTTATTTTCTTCAGAGATTTCCAAATGTAAACTACACAACTGAAAATCACATTCTATTTATTTTTGAAGTTATTGGCTTTAAACTGCTTTCAAAGGCAAAAGAAATCATAATCCAATTATTTAAATAAGATTCCAAGGTGACTAAATTATAAGACAACAGAATTTAGAACCTATTAGAAAAACATGGTTGGTTCTCTCTAGACAACAGTGAATAATGTTTGCATTAAAATGTTCTACATAATACAAGTTTCTGGCTATAACACATTTACACTATCTCCATATATCAGAGGGGTAGCCGTGTTAGTAAGCAGCTTATGTCACAAATCTGATGAGGAATATTGATTTATTTTTGCTTCAACTGCATTTTGATCAATAATTAAATTGTCAGAGGCATTTTTCTTTAACAATATAAAAACAGTTACGAAGGCTGTAAGATTAGATTTTTAACCTGCTTATATTTTTTCAGAATTGATAAACGTAAATGAAGTTACATCTTAAGGCAGTCAACCTTTTGGTGATTCATCTCTGTAGGCTCCACAGATCAAAGACTCCTGTTGAAGTCTAGCATACTGAAGGGTTTAATACTTTTTTTTTTTAATCACTACATTAAAATCAAATTGTGAATAGTAGGAAATAAAAATGGGATTTTATCTGATAGAATACAACTTTATTTTAGATACACACACTGAGATAAGTACTGACAGTGACGTGACTGCAGAGGGAAAAAGAAGCCATTCTGAGTTCAGCAACAGCTCACCATCTTGGACTTCGGAACCCATTTCACTGAAGAAGAAGGTTGAGGGAGGAGCTGCTGAGGAGATGTTGCCTGCTACTCCAGGTTTAGCCTCTATTTTAAGACATAGTCACAGGGAGAAGCCAAATCTGTCCTGGATTATACCCCATGCACCGGGGGGACTGTATGGGGTGTAGGGTAGGGTAGACTTCGGCCTGGGATCTCTGATCTCTACCTGAGCTGCTTTTCAGCAAGCATAAGGGATCACATTGTACTTTAAACACAGAATTGAATTCCAGAGGTTACACTGATACATTTACTCTTGTACATCATTAGCACAGATCTGTCTGCATCAACCACAACAGCTTAAAGCCCAGTAGGAAACCCAAGCTATTAACATTTATAGATATTTTAAACAGACAAACTTGTTCACCACATCTTTTAGCCTACAATATAACACTGTCCATCTCAATGCTGGGTCACACTATACCCAAGGATTTGTACTTAATGGATTTTACCTGGAAAAATAAAGGTTGATTAAGAACAGCTCAATTTGCACATGACACTGCATATAAAACATGTAAAAATAATTTATGGCCAATAATAACAGTTTTTGCATCTGAAAAGAATTTAGTACAAGCAACCAAATATTGACAAATGAAATACTGTTTAAAAATGAGCCACTACTACATTTTGAAATATATAAAGTGCAATTCCCAGTTCAATATTCCTTAAGATTTTTTGTATGGTTTGTTTAGTATGCAGGTGTAACACCAGCCCTATGAAATCACAGAATCCACTTTTCCCAGTATTTTGCAAGACTGCGATAATACCTTCACAGCCATAGCAACGACAATGAGAACTGCACAACTCAAGTGATTTAGCCATTGAAATGTCTGCAATTAGTGATTCAAGTCCCTCTATTATACTCCTCATAAATAAGCCACACTGATGCCTTCAGAGCACTGCACCCCTTTATAGTATTAATATCAACATGCTATACTTACCCCTTAGAAGGAATTCTTTGCCATTTTCTGTCATTTGGTTTACCATTCTTCTCTATTCTTCAGACAACATTTAATCAGCACATGCTTTTTTATGCAGCCCTGAAGACCAGAACAACTGAAACAAGTAATACTGTACTTCCAAAGGAACTGTTCACTATTACCAGGGTCACAGACTGCTGGCTGCCGCACTGCACAGAATTGATTTGGTTCATAAAGCAATATGCTTTCTCCCAGGAAGACTAAGCAGACATTGATATGGTCCTAAAACTATAATCCTTTCAACAGAGACAAACTATATAAATGTCACTAACTTACTGAAAATGCTGTTGCTAAAATCCCAAGCTACTTATAGTGAGAAAACACATTGCCTACCATCTTCCTTTGGCAAAAATGAACTCTGGAGTCCATTATGACTTTACAAATATTGGAGAAGTCTCTTTTCCTGGGAAATCCTAGTGGAGAACCATTAAAGACAAGACAAAATTCAATCCTTAAGTGAGATAGACGGTGCCTATGCATAATTTAAGCTTTTAAGCATAGGGAAGAGGTAAGTTTTAAGTACCAGCTCTGTTTCATCACATAAATCCGTCCCCACACTTGAGCGACAGGTTTTCCTCTCCAGCCTTGCACCTTGTAACTTGGATGGCCCTGAAGTCAGTAGCACCATCGGTTATGCCCCAATGTATTATATTGCCCTATTTTTCAGGGATGGTTCAGCAGGGTAGTAGTTTATAACATCCCATGCCTAGAAGCTGAAGGTATAAATATTTAACAATGAGAGGAATGAAGGAAACAAAAATGATTAAAGGTCTAGAAAACACGACCTACGAGGGAAGATTGAAAAAAACATGGGTTTGTTTAGTCTAGAAAAGAGAAGACTGAGAGGGGACATAATAACAGTTTTCAAGTATGTAAAAGGTTGTTACAAAGAGGAGGGAGAAAAATTGTTTTTCTTAACCTCTGAGGATAGGACAAGAAACAATGGGTTTAAATTGCAGCAAAGGAGATTTAGGGTGGACATTAGGAAAAATGTCCTGTCAAGGTGGTTAAGCACTGGAATAAATTGCCTAGAGAGATTGTGGAATCTCCATCATCGGAGATTTTTAAGAGCAGGTTAGACAAATGCCTATCAGAAATGGTCTACATCAGGGGAGGGCAAACTACGGCCCGCAGGCCACATCCAGCCCATCAGGGCTTTCAGTCTGGCCCGCAGGATTGCCAGCCCCGTGGTGCAGCACGGCTAAGGCAGGCTCCCTGCCTGCCCTGGCCCCGCGCCACTCCCAGAAGTGGCCAGCACCATGTCCCTGCGGCCCCTGGGGGAAAAGGGGCAGAGGACTACGTGCGCTGCCCTCGCCTGCAGGCACCACCCCCTGCACCTCCCATTGGCCAAGAACAGGGAACCGTGGCCAATGGGAGCTTTGGGGGTGGTACCCACAGGCAAGGGCAGCATGCGACAGAGCCGCCTATCCCACCCCAGGAGCCACTGCCAGACATGCTGACCACTTCTAGGAGCGGTGCGGGGCCAGGGCAGGCAGGCAGCGTGCCTTAGCCCCGTTGTGTGCTGCTGCCACCCCAGAGTTGCTCAAGGTAAGCAATGCCGGGCCAAAGCCCGCATCCCAAACCCCTCCAGCACCCCACACCCAAATCCCCTGCCTTGAGCCCCCTGCCACATCCCTCCTGCACTCTGCACCCTCTCCTGCACCCCAACCCAGTGCCCTGAGCCCCCTGCCACACCCCACACTGTTCCTGCACCCCAATCCCCTGCCCTGAGCCCCCTGCTGCACCCCACACTGTTCCCGCATCCCAATCTCCTTCCCTGAGCACCCTGGTGCACCCCGTACCCCAACCTCCTGCCTGGAACCCCCTCCTGCACCCCAACCCCTTGCCCTGAGCCCCTTCCTGCACACCACACCCCATCCCACACCCCACACTCCCTCCTGCACCCCAACCCCCTTCCCCAGCCCTACATCCATGGCCCTGCATACAATTTCTTCACCCAAATGTGGCTCTCAGGCCAAAAAGTTTGCCTACCCCTGGTCTAGATAGTTAGTCCTGCCACGAGTGCAGGGGATTGGACTAGATGACCTCTCAAGGTCCTTTCCAGTTCTATGATTCTATGATTTCCAATCAGAAAAGTGTATTCCCCATCATAGTAGAATCAGGTGTTGAAATTTTTTAAATAAAATTGTTTCAGTCTTTCCTCAAGCTGTTTTTTCCCTTTTATATGACCCCAAAATAAACCCAAACTCATGAGTAACCTCAGATTCACAATCCAGTTATATAAATTGGACAATGGAGTAGCTGCTCACCACTATTCCTCCGAAGGGAAAAAAATTGTTTTAGCTAATCCTTGTTACATTTTGTGCCAATTAACATCTAGAAAAGATTGTTCACTGTAGCCAGCCAAGCTAAAAGGAAACTGCAGGGAGCACTCCATAATTAGCAAAAAAGTCCAGAGGGAAGAACACCATATTCCATATACACCACAGAAAGCAGATCCAGCTCACAAAATTCAGATTATAAATTCTTTGGAGCAGGGATCATGTCTTCCTCTGTGTTCTGTGCAGTCTTAAGCACACCCCCAGCACTCAAATAACAGTTCACATTTATGTAGTGGCTCTATTCCTAAACCATTCCACACAAACCACCAGGGAAGCATCCTCAACACAGGATAAATTAATAATAATTTGTTTTGAATAAGCTTAATCCAGCCAGGACAATCAAGGGAAGGTTTCTTTTTGTTTGTTTGTTTTTTAATTAAGCTATCAGATTGACCTGTAAATATATGAGCTCTACAGAGGACAAGTGGAACTGCTACTGCTCCAAATGATGCACACCCATGATTTATTACTATTAGCTTTCTCTCTCTGCATATGGTCAGTATCAGTTTAAACGCTGAGCTTTCTACCACCGAGCTGGTCATTTTAGGCCCTCTTCCATCTTCAGAGGAGCGCCTGGTTCTCAAGAAAAAGCTGCACCCCTTTAGCAACGGATGCCTGTGCCTAGGGTAGCGTAACTTTATAATTGGGGTGGGCAGGACCGGCGCTAGGGGTTTGAGCGCCCTAGGCACATGGCTATTTCGCCGCCCCGCGCGCTGGTCCCACGGCTCCGGTGGAGCTGCCGCAGTGGTGCCTGCGGAGGGTCCAGTGCTCTGCGGCTCCGGTGGAGTCATGCCTGCGGGCGGTCCACCAGAGCCACGCGAGGAGCCGACCGTCCGCAGGCACGACTGCAGCAGCTCCACCGGAGCCGCGGACCAGCAGACCCTCCGCAGGGACCACTGCGGCAGCTCCGCCGGAGCTGCCTGCCGCCCCCTCCGGCAAAATGCCGCCCACCAATTATTCTGGCGCCCTAGGCGATTGCCTAGGCTGCCTAAATGGTAACACCAGCCCTGGGGGTGGGGCTTTTTGTCACAGGAACAGTATTTATCCTGAAGTTCTTTTCAAATTTAAACTCATATACAAGCTATACAGAGATGATTTCACACACCATTTTAAATGAAGGCCACAGCTGGAGTTAAATAGCAGCTATTTAGCACACAGCCGCAGCAGCACTGTGACGTGAGCAGTGTAGACACAGGGTAGAGCTCGCCCAGCAATATAAAAAAACCCACCCCGAACGATGGTGGTAGCTTTCCTGGCGATAAAGGGCTGTCTATACTGCAATTTCAGTGCTAAAACTTTTGTAGCTTCGGGGGCGGGGGTGTTTTTCACACCCCTGAACAACAAAAGCTTTAGCGCTGAAAGTGGCAATGTAGACACACCCTAAGTGATAATCTAGTCCAGAAAGTTAATATACTAGAAGGCAAAGAAAGCATTTGAAAGACAGAATTACCAGATTTGAATTTGAGGGGGCTAGTGAAGTGCCTTATGAAAAACAAAAGGTACAGCGGTATCTTTAATGCACATAAGCATTGTGTCTCTCTGAGAGATGATACCAGCAGAGCGCAGTATTCTGAGGCCTGGTTTAGTAATGATCTGCTGATTACCTCGGCAACACCCTGAGTTTCCACAGAGATGGTCTTTGCATACAGAGACCAAGTTCAAGGCTGTTTAGCTTGGGAGCACAGACAGAATCTCAGCACAAGGTGGGGCTGCTATGAAAGTGTGTGGCTCCTAGGTATAAAATTTGTTTCTTACCGTAGCAATCAGCAATTTAAAGTATGCAATAGCAAGCCTCAACAAGTCTGCCTTCTCGGAGAGTTACCGGAGTTCAGCAAAACAAACTACTTCAAATGGCATATAATAAGAATCTTTTTGCCTTTGAAATGGAGATGAAAGGCAAAATTACAATGGTCTGACTCCCATGAAGACATATTTTCTCAGACAATGTCTGATGCCCTAATTAAATAACTTCTCATACACAGGACCTGCTTAATAAAAAATGAATAAGAAAAAGCACTGGGCTGTAAGTAGGGATCGCAAAAGATGGAGACTGGCAGCAAGTTTGTAGGGGGAAAGTGTGACTTCTTTCATCTGTGAAAAAAGGGAAGCTAACGTGTAACCCACACACCACCTGGGTGTGGTGTTCTGTCCCATCTAGTGGCACCAAGACCACTTAGAGATTAATGAGTCTGCTCTAGTATAGAACAAAACTATTATCCTCAAAAAATCCTTTCCACCATAAGAATAGCACTCCGCACTGACACCCCCTTTTAACTAATAAACCCCCACCAAGCGAAAACAAGGAATAAGACCCAAAATACAAACTCTATGCCTCCTACTCTCCCAGCAGAGATTTTTACCCTCCCCTTAAAATAGCAGAAATGCTGGAGATGCCGTAAAATCCACTTCACTCTTACTACTGAATTTACACTGAAGCTGCTCTGATACTATGGTGATGGGCAGCAGTACAAAACCATCAGACTGAGGTGTCTGGATTCTATCTTTTGCTAAAGGATTTATCTTCAATACCTCTAAGTGTTAGAAAAACTCTATTATCCCCATTTCAGAGATGAGGAACTGAGGACCAAGGGCCTTGTCTTCATTGGGGAAAAAGTTGTATTTTAAACACACGTTGCTAAGCTGCGTTAACATCTGAGGCCACGTCAACAACACAAAGTTATGTCAATGCGAGTTACGTCCGTGTTCATCTGCTGACCTTTGTATATCACTTGGGCATGTGCATACTTGGGTGCTTGCACCAACACCACACTTACTCACCATGAGTGCTTGCATCGAGGCAAAACGCAATGCATCACGGGAAGGTATCCCAGCGTGAACCACACTGCCGTCCAGCTCAATGCCTTGTGGGACATTTTTGCAGTGCTTTGTGGGATACTAGTGATTTGCCCAGGGATTTCTGAGAGCTATAATCAAGGTCCCACCACTCCACTTTCTCCATCCCATAATGCTTTCCACATCCCGTAATTTCCACACCTTTTAAAAATTCCCAGAATTCCACACACCGCTTTTTGGTCTCCACCATCTCTTTTGGCAGAAGCATGGACCCTGCATAGCTCAGCACAACTGTGGTACAGCAGGGTGTCTGGAGTCCCAAATTAGTGCCCTAATCTCCAGACCATCTTTCTTGTCACATCCATATTAGTACAGCCATCACTGGTAAAAATTCAGCATTTGTCTAATAGCTACAAAACTATTTCTCCTAATTGTTATAATAGTACATAATAGTATACAAGTGTGACAATGGTGACAAATGCTCACCACTAGTTCAGACATCATGCAGTAATGAGCACACCAAGCTCCTTGAGGTGTGTGTACAACTTAGCATGGCTATCAATCTAAGCAGCTTTGGAACAATCTGGAGACAAATGCAACTGTAGCAATAGCTTTTAAGTAAAGCAAGGATCTCAGAATCCTGCAAGTGGTACCAAAAAGAAAATCCTTTCCCATACATCCAGGCAAAAACTCTTAAGGCTACTACCACTTATTTTTCCACTCTGCCGGCCAAGCAAATATATGCCTGTGGGCATACAGAGCAGAACAATGATTAAAAGATCATCAGAAACTCAGCATAACATTTTGTAGTGCCAAATATTTCCATGGAAATGGATTTCTCACACTGTTCTAGGCAGCTGTCCTTCAAGGAAGGCGTACAATGACACACAAGAGTACAGGGAAAAGGTTGGTTGGCACTTCCAAGCCCCACACTGGTCATGATTAAAAAAGTTAAACTCCTACCACACAGCAGGGGCCATAATCCACTGAATTAGGTGCCTGTTACTAAAAACTACCCTACAAATATAAACCAATATCAATATACAAAAAATATAAAGACAAACTTCCGGTATGGAGATCAGGGTAGATAACTTGAAGTCCACGAGAGAACAGATTATCATTCTGCCACTTACGGAATTAGATTGATAAGTAGTAGATAGAACAGTCTCCTGCAATATCCTGAATGAATTTAATTCAATAAAGTTAAACCTTACTGAATCAGGGGGTCCACTGTATTAAAATTCCACAATAACACATGTACAATTTTATCTCCCTTCTCTGGGAGGAGGGGGATGCTAATATATTTCCTCTGTTATCAGTGCTTTGTAGACACACACACACACACACACACACACACACACACACACACACACACACACACACACACACACACACACACACACACACACACACACACACACACGGACATACACCCCTCCAGAGAGGAAAGCAGTTCAAACTGGATTCTACAGTGACCAAGAACCTAAAAGGATTTTTGGATAAATAGCCTGGTTTTAAAATGGCTCAGTGCCTTTTTCCTGACCTAGCAATGGACAGTATCCCTGGTCCATGGAGCGCCCCAATCCTTAGAGTAGGGTTGGAAGTACTGGGCCTACTGAGGCCCCAAGGAGTGGGTGCTAGTTCTGAACTGAAGCTGTGATGAACTTGTGACTACAAAGGAAACCCCTGTGGCTAGGGTGCTGAAGGACTGCTCCCTCCAGAGCCTATGCTGAGATGGTGTCTAGTAAGCTTATTAGCAGGTATGCTGCTTCTTTTATTGATTGTAATGTTTTCTCTGTAGTGCTTTTACCTTAAGAATAAAAGAGGCTTACACAGAAAGAACTGTGTGGTAACGTATAACTGGAGCAATTACACTTGTTAACCGTCTCTGAAAAGAAAGTAAGCTGCCTGTCTCTGCGGGGAATAACACAGTGAAGGCAGGGAACTGTGCAGCCGGGAAGTAGCCCAGTCAGAAGGGAGTAAGATGAGGGTCTTCACCCAAGAAAGCCAACAGTTGAGGAGCTGAAAGCCTGAGAGTGAGTGCCCTTGCTGAACCAATAAGGGGAAACACAGGTGCAGTTGCCCTGAACTGTGATAGCAGTATCCACAAACTCCACTAACATGTACCAAACCAGCTAAAGAACACAGTCTGTGAACAGCCCGGGAGCAGAAGTACTTAAAGTCAAACATATTCATTCTGGAAGAATGTTCTCTTGTAGGATCGGCAGAATAATCTTCTCATGCCTGGGAGAGGAGAAATGCAATATTGTAACAACATTTTTTCCCCAGGGCACACCTACCATTAGCAACAACATTGCAGCAGAGAGCTCTAGGGCTATGTGCATACTACAGCTTTATCTGCATAAATTATGTTGATCAGGGGGATGAATAAAAATCACCCCTGAGTGACATAAGTTACACCAACATAAGCACCCGTGTGAACAGTGCTATATGGATGGGAGAGCTTCTCCCACTGACATAGCTTCTTCCGCTCATGGAGGCTGGAGTGGAGAGAGCTCTCTTAAAATGGCTACATTAGAGAAACTTTCTAGTGTATCCGTGCTCAGGATGCTGTAGACTTCTTTTTCGGTAATCAGCTTGAAAGGAGTCAAAACCACAGTCCATCTGAGCGACTACCGCAAAGTGCAAAGTTTGGTACTTGGATGTTAGAGAGCTGCCCATCTCTAAGAAACTGAAGCTTTTGTTGTTCCTGCTGGTGCTCTTTTGTGATTTAGTTCCATAACAACTCGGATTAATTGTGAGGCAGAAAGATTAGCACATGTGTAAAAGATTCTGAAGTATGCAAGATAAAAACTATACAAAAAATGTATGCCCAATTTAACGTTGTATTTTACGCACATTTATAAAGTGTAGTCTGATAGATTCATGTAAATGGGCTAGTGATTGGAAGCAGTTTCACACATCTGGCAAGAGATTCTCTTACTTATGATATTGTGTATAACAAACCCCTCCCCATAGCACGCTGGCCTTTGTAGTGTTGCTGCTATTTTGCATACAAAAATCACTTGAAGACTCGTCTATACAGCCAATAAAGCATTTGTTGAATAAGTAAATATGGCTGTTTGGACTACTATGAAGATTCCTTATCTTCTTCAACAGGGAAGCTGAACTTAGTCCTCAACAGCTACCAGTAGTGCTTAAATTATAATGAAAAATGTATTAACCAGAAAACATACAGAAATAAGGTTATGACAGACAATTTATAGAGGATGTAACAGTTATGAGAACATCTTTAAAAGGTTTCCCCAATTTTTTTTTATACTGAGTACAAGTGCATACTCTTAAGGAGTTAAGAATGTAGAATTTACAAATTATAAATTCAGACACCAACTGAGAGGATTTTTTTGTTTCCTTAATCTGATAGCTAAAGAAAAGCCTCATACACCAAGACCTCTATACTGTAAATATTTGCAAAGGCAAGTTATTTAACCGAGAAAAAGTGACATTGCAAGCTAGAAGATTAAAATACATTCTTGTCTGAAACGGAGCCATACTGATTTTAACTGAATACTAAAAAACTCCTAAACATTAAAAACAGGACAGAGAAAGGACATTCACAAATTAAGAACCCGATTTAGTTACAAGACTTAGAATGCCCGCATGCAGCACTCTGTTTTGCTGCCTGCTTCAAAAGCATTCGTTCTGGAAGAGTTTACTTGACTGCCTGTACCATAAGCACACCTAAAGAAGAGCTCTGTGCAGCTCAAAAGGTTGTCACTGCCACCCACAGAAGTTGGTCTGATAGAAGATACTACTTCACCTATCCTATCTCTCTTAATATACCATAAACACTTAAATCATGTCTACCACAGCGGCAGAACTAATGTACACAGCTCTCTACATACATGGCAAAATACATGTTTCCTGAGGAATATCAAGAAGGAAAAACTATAATACAACCATAGCACTGGCAGCTTTCACTTGTCTGTCATAAGGAAAACAGAGAATAAACTAATTTTGTCCATCATTATTCACGTTCGGCTCACTATTAAAGAAGAACAATTAAGAAATAAAGATGTTGCCAGCCAAATCAAACAGAAATGCAAAAACAAACCCATTGATCAAAGAAGTCTGTTGCACTAACCGAAACGGTGGTATTTGCTTTTCTGCATTACAATACAAAATCTGCTTATTAAATTTGAGAAAGCTATCTTGAACGACTTTGTCAAAATAAATTCAAGTTTTTAGCTTGTTCCTGGAGTTTTATATTTAAAAAGAACTTACCACAAAGTGTTCTTATCTCTCTGTGGCACTGAGTGTCCCCCATTCCGTTATACACACTAAAAAAGAAAATAATGACCAGTAGGGTTTGGGTTTTTTTTAAACTTGAGTGAATGGTGTTTATGCCTGGCTGCATTTGCTGGCCAATAGAGCTGCAAAGTGTCTTAATCTCCACTTAGCATGGGGCTTCGCTGCAAATGCCAAGTTTTAAAAGATCAATAAAACCATAATCATGAAACTTACTTGTTGGAGTGGGGAAAAGGAGAAAGGATGCTACTATTTACTTTTAATGAAGTACACTGGTACTTACCAGTACTTACCAGTACCACTTATACTGGTACTGCTTCAGCATGTAAAGAACCCTTCTGAGTCTGAACTCTCTTGTTTGAAACATTCATTAGTCAGCAAATCACTGAAAGTCATCATTTGTGGATAAAAATCAACAAGAAAATCCATTTTTCTGCATATCCTTGCTAAGCTTTCTAATCACAGTTACAAACACAGAGCAGTGGAGTTTGTGTTTTACACCGCACACATCCCAACAGACACATCAGAGACTTGTTTTTAGCTAATGTTGATGCATCAGAACAATCTTTCCTAGACACTTCCAAATTACTTAAATTCCAGAGAACCCAGAAAAAGATGCAGCTTCTTCTAAATTTAGCTAAGGAATTCGCTGGCAGCCGGCAATGGGAGTCCTTCAGTGCACCACTGCTGCAGCTACCGCGCCACAGAAATCAGAAGTCGTATGTGAGAGGCGTATAAAACAGGCTATCCTGGAGCATGGTTTTTTAAAGTAAGCAACTATTCATATACAGTAAGCATGACGAAGTGCAAACTGCTGAAAAGCTTCAGAAACCTGACAAGTCTCCTGGGGCAACACTAAATGGGGTTCCCATGAGAATCTCAAGGCAGTACCTTTGCTTTCAGATTATCTGAACCACAAGAAGAATGAATATGCCTTCTCCTCTACCATATTCAGTCATGTTCAGTTTTGGGGTAAGTCCTGAAGCCCTTCTCCACTCTTCCCATTGTCCACATATCACACTTCTATCCTCATCAGCACACTAAGTCTGCAGACCTATGCACCTGAATGCTGAAGGCTGCATCCTGAGTTTGGGCCCTGGTACCATTGCTATAGTAACTGTCAGCTGCCCATAAACCGGACCACACACTTGACTTCATAAAAAGGGGAGAGATTTTTACCTCAATCTCATACAATCTAGTCTCGGACTCTCAATTTCCATTACAGGCTATTTTATATCCTAAATCGATGTTTACAAGGTGGTTCTATGGTATTTATCACTTTGGCACCTAAGCACAGCGTGGCTCTGCATCACATTCATATTGTATTTGTAGCTGAAGGGAGTGAGTCAGATCAAAGCATCAGGCTGGAAATATCTCAACTTCCTTGATCCAAGGGTTTACATAAAAAACATTACGAAGAACTCACGTTATATTTGTCATCTAAGGCTTTTAAAGCACTTACATGCAGGGGTGGCTCTAGCTTTTTTGCCGCCTCAAGCACGGCAGGCAGGCTTCCTTTGGTGGCATGCTTGCAGAAGGTCCCCAGTCCTGCAGATTCGGCAGCATGCCTGCAGGAGGTCTGCCAGTCCCGCGGCTTCAGCATACCCACCACTGAATTACCGCTGAATCCGCAGGACCAGAGGACCTCCCGCAGGCATGCCACCAAAGGCTGCCTGACTGCCGCCCTCACAGGGACCAGCAGGCCGCCCCCCGTGGCTTGCCGCCCCAGGTACACGCTTGAAGCGCTGGTGCCTGGAGCCGCCGCTGCTTACATGACATCATTATCCCCACTTAACAAATAGAGACACCAAGAAAGTGGGTTAAAGTGACTTCCCTGACAGAGCTATTCAGCCTTTATCTTTGAAAAGCAGGTAAATTTAGACAAAGGCCCCGTGGCATTTATCACTCGACAGGGGAAAAGAAATCACATAGGAGTCAGTTCAACCATTATTGGAAGTAACACTGGGCTCCACATTCCAAAGTTATTTCACTCTGCTTCCCTGCAGAGCTGCTTCCTAGAATCTTCCCCAACGCCCTCTTGCTTGGCTTCAGTCTACATTTTTCAATTAACATGAAGAATGACAAGGGTAAGTGTGTAAAAATAGGTTTGTCTCTTCATCTAGACCAAAACCACATTTGTGTAGGGGGTTGGGCTCTGTTTATCCATATGGCTGCTACCCTCAGCCCCTGAAACATCTGCATTTCAGTAATGCGCTTTTATATATGTACATAGGAAAGATTATGCGGGTACACACTAGTTAAGATGTCTAATTTCATTAAAAAGGCCAATTTTTCTCCTGTCTCCAGACTTTACCAAAGTGTCAAGTGTTTTGGAATGTTTTGGAATGAAAAAAATGCTACATACACTATAAGAATTTTCATACACATTTTACATTAACTGCGTTCCAAGTTCTAAGAGCTGTTACTTCAATAATTTAATCTATGTTTAAAAGCAAATATTGTCATCAGATATTTTAAAAATACCTATTTGGGGAAAAGATTAAAGTGAAAATATATGGTCTTGGTATCATAATTTCACTCTCCTTAAAAAAAAACAGCTTGCAACTAAGTTATTTGTATTGTATTGTATCAGGCCACCATAACCTATTACTACAAAAAATCCAACAACTCCACACATCAATACAACTTGTAAGCATACTACTAGCCTGCCATCTCTGGAGGAGAGGCTCCAGGGTGGTTAGAACACTGTTTCACTGAGTTCCATGGAATCAACAAAAGCCTTAATACAACTGGCAAATAAGCATGAAAGTGCATTGGCAAAACCAGAGGTGGCCACCGCCTAAACTAGGTCAGCGACACCAAGCTTATTAGTCTCGATTCCTCACATATCACCAAAAGATAAACAGCTTCCCACAGGGCACATATCTGAGACTGTCAGACTTGTGCTGGCAGAAGTCAAGCACATGATGGAGGTGACCTCAGCATTCTGAGGACTGGGAAGAGTAATAATCTTTATGAAAGACCAGCTTTAAGCAGGGGCAGCTGCAGTGTTTTTGCCGCCCCAAACAGCGGGAAAAAAAAATTAAAAAGAAAAAAGCTGTGATCAGCAGCACTTTGGTGGCAGCTCCACCGCCGCCACTTCATTCTTCGGCGGCTGAATTGCTGCCAAAGAGCCGGACATGCCGCCCCTTTCCATTGGCCGCCCCAAGCACCTGCTTTCTGCGCTGGTGCCTGGAGCCAGCCCTGGCTTTAAGATAGAAGTTTTATCATCTTCCAAACCATTTCTTTGCCCCTTTTTAAATGAACACCCTACCAAGTCACCAGCATTATCTCAAACGTTGGAGGGATGCCAAGTGTGCATTCTTACTGCTGCTGATACACAAAGCAGGGCTCACACATTTACATCCCTCCTCCAAATGAAGGAAGGTGTCATGGTTAGTCATAAATAATGAGAGTGATTTGTTTTATTTACAAGTGAGCAATTTAACCAACTGATAGGATTAAATAATCACGTTAAATATTTTTGTTAAAATGCGTTACTCGTGTTGCACTTTATTTGCTTATAACTAGCGTTGACAAGAAATTGTAATGTTGAAATGCTATATTGCCATAAGAGGGCAACGTATCCCATACAAAACAAAATAAAACATTCAAAAGCAAAAAATCCAAGAAGCAAACAGACAGGGACGAGGGAAGGGAGGGATCAAATTAAGTTCCCCAGAATCACAAAAGTCACACAGCTGTATTATAGCATGAGACAGGTGTTTAAGGACCATTCTGAAAATCAAAGCCAGTGGTTTTTCCCCATTATTTCAACCTTACTAGAGTTGAGAGTCAGCATTACCATGATAAAGTCATATCATAATTTGTCATTTTAGGCCATCCACTTGATCAGTCAAACTGAGCTACCTGGAGCAAACATAGCTCTTACTAGCAAGCTGTCAAAACAAGATGTTCACAAAAATAACTTTACTTAGTTTCACCACTCTAGCCCTGGTGGCAGGGATCATTCCACTGGGCCACATGGAGGAAATGGACAATGTGCCAACATACTTATTGCTAGACAACCCCTGCACGTATTCATGGAGTACCTATTTAACAACACACGCACTTTGGGGAGAATCACTAACTAAAATTGTAGTGACCCATTCCAATTACACAAAAATATAACATCTTATCTGACATCACGGTTCCCATCAACTGTCAGCATCCTACTCACAATCCATACTCACAACTGCCACGGAACACCCTGAAACATTCTCTGCAGGCCCATTCCTGCCCTCAGTTCCAACCGGCTCCCTTTCACAGGTTTCCTGCTGGAACTGCCGGCCTTCCATGGGAGCCTCCCTCACCCAGCATGTGCCTTATTACTTGGCACTCCCCATCCATTGGATGCTCCCCTACACCTCTACATTAAGCTGGAGGGAGGCACTTGGAAGCAGAGAAGAGACAAAGGGAGTTGTCTCCTCTGTGCAATCACAAAAGCATGGAACCCAGCAGAAGCAAAAAAGAGTCAAGTGACTTCTCCCCAGACCTGGAGTTTCCCTTTGCTGGGCTCCGAAAACAGTAGTAGTAAGTGGGTCTTTACTTCCCAGGCTCTAACTACAAGGTTGGAGATCACTGGGAGATGGGAAGTGAAGCCTTTCCCCCTTCCTCAAGCCTCCAAGCTGTGGGTCCTGAGGAAAGGAACTAACATGTCAGTAGAAGTAGCAAGGCCATTTATCATCTTGACGCCCCTGCTCTGCTGATGTGACCCAGCCCATATAAATACTGTAAGGGAGATACAGAAATGGAAAACGTTACAGCTAAAAACAAAACAAAAATATTCCTGAAGCACAACACACATTAACACAGAACCTTCACCGGACATTTGTCAGCTTCAGAGTATACGTAAGTCAGCTGTTCCCCCTCAGGCACACTTTTGTGTAATAGTCTAAAAAACAGCACACTCAGGGCTATGATGTGTCAGCTTGCCAATATGCAGGACAGGCAGCTGTTTTGTTGTTTTTTTAAAATGAGAAATGAAATTGCTTTCAGGACTTCAGCAGTGGCTACGTGGAGCAAGATAGACACAACAAAAAGCCTGGGCTCTCTTCCCTTCTCTACTCACATGGAGCAGTAACTCCCAGTAGTCGCAGTGGTCATTCCTACTCAGCCTCAACATAGGGGCAGAAAGTGATCAATGGTTCCATCATGTGGAGAAGGTACACACTAGGCTCCACTCCCCCGTAGCTGGTTGAAGTAAAGACTAACTCATGCTAACATTACAAAAAGCCTTGTCTTCACTTGGATCAGGGTGGATTTGATTTAAATCACTAGTCAGGAAGACTCGATTTAACCATGGTTTTCTACATAAAAGCGCATTCTTGTTGGTTTTTATAACCTTAATACATAGTCTTCACAATTCAGGGGCAGACGTAGGTTTCATTTTCAGAAGGTACACACTATATGTTTTTTAAGTGATTTATTTTGAAAACTTTTCAGATTAGTTTTACAGCTATATCAGAAAATGAATGATTGTTTGGTTATTTCCTTTACCAAAGGCAATTGAAGCAGATATTTATGAAGTCATTGGGAGGTGAACTATCATTAATATTTGGAGGATTTTCTTGCCATGCTGTATTAGGAAGTGAACATCACCAGAGAGATATTTATATTGTTTTATTTAACTGAAACAACAATGTTATGTATTCTGGATTTTTTTTCTTCAACAGCAAACATATATTTTAACAAAACAAGCATATGAATTTTTGAATTTAGTTAAACACTGAAGCTTTTTAAAATCAGGTTCGCTTTTGTTAAAATTGTTTTTAACTAAAATAGTTACATGAAATATTTTAAAAAAAATAATTAAACTGACTATGTCAGCCAGGTCAACATGAGAAACTTCAAATATTGGCTTCTGTAGCTAACTCAGTCATCTTCATCTTCATTTTCCTGTTTCTTCATAGTCAGGAAAAGAAAAACAAGCTTTCCTGCTTTTTCAGGTCCCAAGCAATTTCTCAATTTGGAATGAATTAGTCCAAAGGAAGAAAATATTCTTTCTACACCAGCAGAAGAAGCTACTGCTGTTAAAAGTGAGATTATCACTTCTCTGAATCCAAGTGCTTAAGTGACCTTCACCAGTTCACTGGTGTGACTTTCTTTAAAACATCATCAAACATATATTTCTTGAATGGTTCTTATTCCCAAACTGGGTCTCTTATGGCCTACTGCCACTTTAGGTTTTCCCCTCTAGGGAGAGAATGGTATGGTAGATCTCAAATCAATCAAGCCTACACTCAGAAAGACCTCAAGACTTCTGGAATATGTTGCTCAAACAGTTTCACTTTTGTTTCTACTGCCTGTCCCTCCCTTCTCACATTTATCTCCAGACTTCTTCTCCTTGTTCAGATCTATTCCGCCCCCAACAATCTTCTAGTCACTGAACTTTTTGAAACTTCACACTTTCAGAGAGAGGTAAGGGACTGACTCTGTGTACACAAATTTGAAGAGGGACAATAGGGTTGAGGTCTGTTATTTCTCACCTCTATATATTATTTATTTAAAAACAGTTTTGCTGTTAACAAGCATATTACCTCTGGAGACACAAATCCACAGTTTGAGAACTGCAAAATTAAGCATCTTTGATGGTATCTTTTAGACTGAGCCCCATCGGGTAGATAGAAAGAGTAACCTAAATAATCTATACAGAAGCCCCTGGAACCCCATAAAATTAGGTCCCTAATCCATGAACTATTGGAACTCATTTATAAAACTTTTCTTAAACATTACATTAATATATTGTCTCATACTACAGAATTAGAATTTATAATCCCTATTCCATGATAAAGTCTTTGAGCTATAATGTATCTTAATTAAAACTGTCTTTAGATCGGATTTTTTGATAAAAATGCTTTTTTGAGGAAAAAACCCTATTTAAATTTTAAAAATCCAATTTTTTTTCAAAAAATCCCAATGCAGAAGCAGAAAATCTAGCATGTTCTCAGAAGAGACTGTAGATTATATGGCAGAGAAGAAGGATGTGTATGAATAAAGACATTTCTTTGAAGCGGAGAAACTCTCTTCTATGGTGAGGAATGGGGTGTGTGAAAGTAAGCACACATTACCATACCATTGTTGCTTTCACTGGAATTGTTCTGTTCGACATTGTATTTGAAGTCTTCTAAGGCCTTGGCTACACTGGCTCTTTACAGCGCTGCAACTTTCTCGCTCTGGGGTGTGAAAAAACACTCCCCTGAGCGCAGCAAGTTACAGCGCTGTAAAGCGCCAGGAGGCCACGGCAGCGCTCCCACGACAGCGCTTTGAAGTTTCGAGTGTAGGCAAGCCCTAAGTATGTGCTGGTCTTGGACTGTGGCCATGGCTACACTAGAGAGTTGCAGCACTGGTGAGGGGGTTACAGCGCTGCAACTTAGGATGTGGCCACACTTGCAAAGCACGGCCAGCGCTGCAACTACCTGGTTGCAGCGCTGGCTGTACACCCGGTCGAGCCTCGGGTGTAGCGATTCCAGCGCTGGTGATCCAGCGCTGGTCAGCAAGTGTGGACCCCACCAGCGCTTTTATTGACCTCCGGGGTATAAGGAGGTATCCCAGCATACCTTTTAAGCCTCTCTGGTAATCCTGCACACTCCACTGCCCTGGGCTCAGCTGACCCCACCTTTAAATGCCCCGGGAATTTTAAAAATCCCCTTCCTGTTTGCTCAGCCAGGTGTGGAGTGCAATCAATCAATCAATCAGCGACCATGCCTCCACGCCCCAGACGAGCCCCAGCATGGAACAGTTCCGAGCTGCAGGACCTCATCAGTGTTTGGGGTGAGGAAGCTGTGCAAGCACAGCTGCGCTCCAGCCGGAGAAATTATGATACCTATGGGCAGATATCACAGTCCTTGCTGAGAAGGGGCCATGAACGGGACGCGTTGCAGTGCAGGGTAAAAGTAAAGGAGCTGCGCAGTGCTTATTGCAAAGCCCGTGAGGGAAATCGCCGCTCAGGAGCTGCCCCCACGACCTGCCGTTTTTACAAGGAGCTGGATGCCATACTTGGGTGTGACCCCACTGCCAATCCTAGGAGCACAATGGAGAGTTCAGAGCAGGGAGAAGTGGGGGAGGGTGTAGAGGAAGCTGACAGTGAGGCTACTGGCGTGGAGGGAGACACCCCAGAGTCCCAGGAGGCATGCAGCCAGGAGCTCTTCTCAAGCCAGGAGGAGGCTAGCCAGTCGCAGCAGCGGGAAGTTGCTGGTGAAGAAGAAGCAGAAGAGCGTGCTCGGGGTAAGCAGATTTTATGTTTTGAGAGAGGACGGTTTGGGTTATGGCTGCCTGCATGCATGCCTAAACGTGGAATAGCCCATTGATTTGCTCTATCACGTCTCTGTAATTGGCCTCGGTAATCTCTTGAAAAGTTGCAGCCAGAGCGTGGGCAATGTGCTTTCGCAAGTTTATAGGGAGAGCCACTGTGGTCCTTGTCCTGGTCAGGCTAACTCGTCCGATGCACTGTGCAGCGAGGGGTGGGGGGACCATGGCTGCACACAGGCAAGCTGCATAGGGACCAGGGCGGAATCCACATTGCTGTAGAAGACCCTCCCTCTCTTCCCAGGTAACACGCAGCAGTGATATATCTGGCAGTAGGAAACCCTATTGAGAATTTAGGGATACTTCAGTGCAGGGCGCCAGGTTTGCAGTCTCTCTCCACCCCACCCCACCCCACCCCCGCCAGCAGGTCGCGAGCACCGTGTTGCGTTCTGGTCTCCCCATCCCCCTGCCAGCAGGCAGCCAGCACCGCGGTGCGTTCCGTCCCCCCCCCCCCAGCAGCCCGGCAGTTCCGCGGACCGCTCCCCACCACCAGCAGCTCGCCAGCTTCATGTTCCCTACTGTCCCCTGTGCAGGCCACCAGCTACCTCCTCTACCCAGTGCAGATAAACCCCAGTGAGCCATCAGTCAGTTCCCCCTCCCAGGTGAAGTCGGGGCAGAAACACTCACCCCATTGCTCGCCATGCCTTCGCTTCCCTGGCCTCTCTGTGTTATGTTAGGTATGTGGGAATGATGCTACAAAAAGTCTACAAACTCCTTCACTGTGTGATAATAAACAATGTAGCCTCTGTGAATTACATGTTTCTATCTATGTTTTTTTTAGTGACCTTGGCTAATGCAGCCGGATCACCGGCCTCACGTCGCTTGCAGAACTTGAGAAAAAATCTGCGAAAATCAAAAGAAGAATTGATCAAAGCAGTTATGAATCACTACAACAGAGAAAGTAGGAAGACGCAGGAATGGAGAGAGAAAATGTATGAGTGGAGGCAAACACAAAGCAGGAGAAAGGAATTGGCTACCAAAAAAACCTCAAAGCACATGATAAGCCTCCTGGCTCGCCAAACTGACTCTTTGGAGTCTCTCGTAGCCATGCAGGCAGATCTGTACCGTGGTAACCCACAACCCTCCCGAAGCTCTCTTTCTTGTTCCCCAGTATTTGCACAAAACACCTTTCTCCAGCAGCCAGTTTCTTATTACCCCCAGCTGCCCCCAACACCTGTACGATCACCTACCAGCCCTGATAACTACAATCCTTACCCTGTGCACTCCACCCCCATTACTCTGCAGCATATTAATCCTGAAGTGCAGCAGACATTGAATAGCAATCCAAACAGGACATATTCAAACCTCTGAATGTACAGTCCACCACCCTAACCCCCCTGGCCTTTTATGTACTGTACTTTGAATAAAGGATTTTATGGCTTTTACAATACTTTTTATTATTGCAGAAAGTGGTAAATACTGTACCCCAAGGTAGAAAGGAGCACAGCAAAGGCACCAAACATTACTGTTGGCTCTCAGCATCAAATTGCTCCCTTAAGGCATCCCTAATCCTTGAAGCCCTTTCTTGGGCCTCTCTAGTAGCCCTGCTCTCTGGCTGTGCAAATTCAGCCTCTAGGCGTCGAACCTCGGAGGTCCATTCCTCACTGAATCTTTCACCCTTCCCTTCACAAATATTATGGAGGGTACAGCATGTGGATATAACAGCGGAGATGCTGCTTTCCCCCAAATCTAGCTTCCCATAAAGACACCTCCAGCGGGCTTTCAAACGGCCAAAAGCACACTCCACAGTCATTCTGCACCGGCTCAGCCTGTAGTTGAACCGGTCCTTGCTCCTGTCAAGCTTCCCTGTATACAGTTTCATGAGCCAAGGCATTAAGGGGTAAGCGGGGTCTCCAAGGATCACAGTGGGCATTTTGACGTCCCCTACTGTGATCTTGCAGTCTGGGAAAAAAGTCCCGGCCCTCAGCTTCCTGAACAGGGCACTGTTCCGAAAGATGCGTGCATCATGCACCTTTCCAGGCCATCCTGAGTAAATGTCAGTGAAACACCCACGGTGATCCACAAGCGCTTGCAGAACCATGGAGAAATACCCCTTGCGATTAACGTACTCTGATGCCAGGTGGGGTGGGGACAGAATAGGAATATGCGTCCCATCTATTGCCCTTCTACAGTTAGGGAAACCCATTTGTGCAAAGCCATCCACAATGTCCTGCACGTTCCCCAGAGTCACAGTTCTTCTTAGCAGGGTGCGATTAATGGCTGTGCAAACTTGCATCAGCACCATTCCAACGGTGGACTTTCCCACTCCAAACTGGTTCGCCACCGATCGGTAGCTGTCTGGAGTTGCCAGCTTCCAGATTGCAATAGCCACCCGCTTCTCCACTGGCAGGGCAGCTCTCAATCTCGTGTCCCTGCGCCGCAGGGTAGGGGCGAGCTCAGCACACAGTGCCATGAAAGTGGCTTTTCTCATCCGAAAGTTCTGCAGCCACTGCTCGTCATCCCAGGCTTGCAGGACGATGTGATCCCACCACTCAGTGCTGGTTTCCCGAGCCCAAAGGCGCCGTTCCACGGTGCTGAGCACGTCTGTTACTGCCACAAGCAATTGAGTGTCTTGAGCGTCAGGCGTTTCAATATCATCGTCTGACTCCTCACTGTCACTTTGCAGCTGAAGGAATAGCTCCACTGCCATGCGTGATGTGCTGGCAACATTCATCAGCAAGGTCCTCAGCAGCTCAGGCTCCATTTGTAACAGAAATCTCAGAAATCGCACTGCAGACTCACAATGCCGCCAAAATGCTCGGAATGAGTAGCAAAGCACCACGGGGCGTTGGAACAGGAAGCGGAAAGACCCGCACACTTCCTTCCCCTTCCCACAAGCCACAGCGCCAAAATGGGACGAGGTGCTCTGTGGGATAGCTGCCCACAATGCACCACTCCCAACAGCACTGCAAGTGCTGCAAATGTGGCCACACTGCAGTGCTGGTAGCTGTCAGTGTGGCCACACTGCAGCGCTGGCCCTACACAGCTGTACGAACACAGCTGTAACTACCAGCGCTGCAGAACTGTAAGAGTAGCCATGGCCTGAGAGTGCGATTGGGAGGGTTCTTTCTGTGGTCCAAGATTAGTATTTGGAAATTGCCCCTCAAAAGACCTTGGATGCCCGATAAATCCAGTTCTGAACAGCTTGAACTCCACCAGCATGTGCACTTTATAACTCATTTTAGAAAGTTCTAAAAAACCTAGAATCATGCTTGACCTTCCTAGACCATGGCAAGCTTTTGAACTGAGATCCCCCCTGCTATGCTTGTGAAAGGATTTTTACTCCTGAAGGCATTTTACAATGGCACACTAATTAAGCATCCCAGAAGTGTGCACAGCTATTACAACACACCTTGGTCTGGCATATTGGAACGCAGTTGTCACTTGCATCTGGAGCCTCACTGTTTTGATCACTTATAGAGCTAGATTATTATTTGTTTTGCATGTCTAAAATTCCTTTGTTTCTTGCAGTGTTGTTGTAGCCACTTTTGTCACCCACCTTAAGTCTTTTAAATTCCATTTCATTTTAAAAGTCACGATGAAACATCCAGAAAGGCTAAACAGTGACATCAGCAACCAGTTGAACAGTGGCCTAATTAAAATGTTATTTCCCCACCATCAGCCCCCAGGGAAGGCCTAGGTTGACCACACAGCAAATGTGAAAAATCGGGACGGGGATGGGGGGTAATAGGAGCCTATATAAGAAAAAGATCCATAAATCAGGACTGCCCCTATAAAATCAGGACATCTGGTCACCCTAGGTAGGCCCCCTCCCTCCAAAGAGATTGCCTCTTTAAATAAATTAACTGCTAATGAGAAGCAGTTGTGCCTAACAGAAGCAGCTGTAAAAGTAGCCCAGAGACAATGCACAGAGTATTTGCTACATTATTTAAGCACTGACTTTACATTAAAAAATAGCTGTCAGACCTGCTGACCAAAGGAATGAGAGTACACAACCACAGTAGGAAAAGCTAACAGTAACGTGAGATTAGATTATTTAGCTACAGTGTCTATCCTGAGTTTATTTAGTTGAGAGCACTTAAATATTTACTCATGTTAGCTTTTAACACTCTCATCACAAATCATGAAAAATCCTTCCATGTGCAGGATTAGGCCACAAATTCTACAATCTCCCTCATTAAGAAACTTAAATTTCAAGACAAAAACTATCAACAAGTGATTAAGAGCAAAAGTTGTTTTGAGGGGGAGGGAATGGGGCCAGGAGCGAAGGACGGGTTAGTTTTTTAATTGTAGGGGCATAGCATCTTTCTGCAAAACCATTGTAACTAAAAATATTTCTTGTCTCTCGCTGAATGTCAGTGCAACACAGACAGGCTAGCTATAACTACTATTTGGTGGCTAGCCACAGCATATTATTTAATTTTAAAAACCACTTCTAGATAATAGCCCATTATACAATTGCATCAGGTCATCTCTAAGAAAACGGAACAAAAATAAGTTCCATCACCTGTCATTTTAAAAACAAAACTGTGACCTCTAAATTGATTTTCACATACTCTACTAACATTGCATTGACTCCATGCATCTGAAGAAGTGGGAGGTTTTCCCACGAAAGTTTATGCCCAAATAAATCTGTTAGTCTTTAAAGGGCCACCAGAGTCCTCATTTTTTTTTATTGCATCCTTAGGCTACAAAAGGCTAAAATAGTTAGTCACTGTGGTTTTTTTGTTTGTTTTTCACTTCCTAGGCAAGATTTTTCACCCAGTAAATCTTTACAATGTAGTATAACATTGCAAACCTCACTGTTACAGACAGATTTACCAACAGTGGTAAGGAAAGATTTGAAAATCCAGAATCAAATATTCCATCCACGCAGCTTTTTAGTTACCAACAATAAATACGCATGTACAAGTCTGTGAATCATTTCCAGTACTGCATGGCTCTTTTACTGTTGTCTTAGCTTCCTAAAGTATTTTGCATTACTATAGTGGCCAAAGGCTCAACGCATAATCAGGGTCCTATTATACTGGGCACAGCAGTAACACTGAACGAGAGCAGACAATGATCCTACCCACACTCGAGCAATGAGTAACTTTACTCACAGGAGTGGTCCCATTCCCTGTAATTAAAGAAGAGATTTTAACGAGCTGCGAACAGGCCAGTGGAGGTGAGCTGTTCGGGGGAGGGCTTTTTAAAGATGGAGTTTCACTCTCTCAATCTCATGAAAGGAGAATTGGAGCGTGGAGCGTCAGCTGATGGAACTAGACGTGTTTCCTGGCGAGCAGCTGGGCTTTGCACACACACTCAAAGCGCCTCTCTCCCGAGGCTACACCACCCTCTGTCTGCACGGGACAGGAATCGCCTGTCCCCGCGTCATTGTGCTCATCCTGACACCGGTCCTCTCCATTCATAGCGGGCCTGGCGGGGGGGGCTGGACCCCTTTCCAGACCCAGAGCGAGGGAGACGCCGCCCCGCACAGCCCCAGCAGAGGCTGCAAGTCCTCAACCCAGCGCCACATCCCGGAGAGAGGCCGGGGAAGTTGGGGGAACTTTGCCCCACTCACCCTCGGCGCTGGCGGCCTCGTAGGGGTCCGCGGGGCCCCGCGCCCCGCCCGGCTCGCTGTAGTCCACCCAGCTCAGCCCTTCCAGGCTGTCGTAGTCCCCGCGCTGCTTGTCCGCCACCGGCACCACGGTGAAGTGCGGCATCGCGGCGGGGCCCCGCTCGCCACTCCGGCTCCCCGCGGATCGCTGCCAGCCGGGCGGGACGCGCTCCCCCGCCAGCTGCGCATTCCAGCCCCGTGCGGTCACTTCCTCTCGGCAGCCCAGCGCCGCCACCCCACCCAGCCCGCCGGCCGCGGCGCCGCTCTGCGGGGGCTCCAGGGGCTCGCCTCTGCGGGGGGGAGAAGGGGACCTGGGGGGCTCCCTCTGCCGGGGGCTCCCCTCTGCGAGGGGGAGAAGGGGACTGAGGGTGGCTCCCTTCTGCGACCAGGAGGGGAGGGATTTGGGGGGCTCCCCTCTGCGGGGGGGAGGGGAGGGATTTGAGGGGCTTCCCTCTTCGACTGGGAGGAGGTTTGGGGGACTCCCTCTGCGACCCAGAGGGGGAGAGATTTGGGGGGCTCTCCTCTGTGAGTGAGAAAGGGACTTGGGGAGACTCCACTCTGCGACCGGGAGGGGATTGAGGGGGCTCCATTCTGCAGGGGGAACTTGGAGGGACTCCACTCTGCAACTGGGAGAGATTTCGGGGGCTCTCCTCTGCGAGGGGGAGAAGGGGATTTGGGGGGCTCCATTCTGCAGGGGGGACTTTTGGGGACTCCAATCTGTGACCGGGAGGGGATTTGGGGGCTCCTCTCTGTGGAGGAGACTTAGGGGGACTCCACTCTGTGATCGGGAGAGGGTTCGGGGGGCTCCCCTCTGCAAGGACAGGGAAGGGGGGAGTTGAGGGGATTCCATTATGCAGAGGGGGGCTCCACTCTGACTGAGAAGGTAAGGGAATTTGGGGGGCTCCCCTCTGCAAGGGGGAAAAGGGGATTTGGGGGGCTCCATTCTGCGAGGGAGGCTCCAGGGGATTCCACTCTATGGTGGAGAGGAGGGGACTTGGGGGGACTCCAATCTGCAATGGGGGATTTGGGGAGGCTCCACGCTGTGAAGAGGAGGAGGGGATTTGGGAGGATTCCACTCTGCGAGGCGGGGGAGAGGAGGAGGAGTGGACTTTGGGACAGGACTCAGCCCAATAGTGGGAAGCACAAGTGGAATTTGGAGGGGGGCCTCCACTCAGTAATAGGGGGTGGAGGATTTTGTGGGGGACTCCACTCCGCAAGAGGGCCATCAGAGGAATTGCACTAAGCGGAGAGAGATTGAGAGAGGACTTTCATTTAGCAATAGGGAGAGGGGAAGGGACTGGGGGACCCCACTCAGCCATGCCAGGTTGGGAGTGGAGACCCCATTCAGCAATGCTAAAGTGGGAGGGAGAGTGGAAAGAAAAGGATCTAAGGGAGATGAGCAGAATTTTGGCAGGAGAAGGGAAGGGGCAGTAAAAGGGGTGTTCAGGGCAGAGATGGAGAGACAAGGCCTTAGGAGAAGTCAAAGCCATAGGGCGCAGGGGAAAGGACAGCTATGGCAGGACTGATGGAGAAGGGAAAAGGCCCGTTTGCCAGGAGAAAGGCAAAGCCCATTACCCCAGCAAAGCACAACAAAGCCTGATGGAGCACTTAAATCAACAATATCTTCCTCTCTACCAGAGTCCCCCAATGCCCACTGACAGGGTCAAAGACCATCTGTTCACCTCCTTGCTATGCTGCATTACAGACTCTGCCGGCATCCGGGGGGTATGGTTATAGCCTGGGGAAGCCTCGGCCTGGCAGACCAATGGGGAGAAGGGGCAGCCCTACAGCAGGCCAGGTGCCTCAGACACTTAACATTTTTCCTTTTCCTGCAGCTAGACCTGAGACAGTCAAAGAGAGGGAAGGGAATTAGTCTTCTCTGCTAAAGTCTCCTGCACAGAAAGGACATGAAGAACCCTTCTATTGGGCTGATTTTTCAGATCAGTAGAATAATTGTCCTGGAACCTAAGGGGGCTGGTTTGGGGGAAGCAGGAGACAAGCAAGCTAAACCAGTTTGCTTGCAAGTCTCACAGCTTCTCTGTCTAGCTAGGGAACAGCACTGTTCTTGCTATGAAGAACAGACTCTACCACTGTTGTGTCCCCCTGGAGCTTTGCTCTAGGGCCAGATCAGTGATAAAACATGCCTCTGGCCCAACCCTCCCCAAATGGAACTTATCAGAAGGAGGCAGAAGCTAAACAGTCCCTGCTGAGCTCCAGGGAGGCAGAGAGTGCTAAGGGCCAGTGGGAGCATCTCATTGGTCCTACACCCCAGGACTTTAACTGTGGGGAGAAGGTGGATTCTTAATTCAAGAGGGTTATTAGCAATAACTGGGGAGGATGTTGCTGGACAGACATGGAGTTACTCAGTAATTTTTTCCCCAAATTCTCTACCAGAAACACTTTTAGAGCTGAACTGGTAAATATGGCTGAATCTGAACAGTGCAGCAGTATTGCCTACATCAATGTTCAAAAATTATGAGTCAGGCCACAAAATGTCATGGTTAGCTTACAAATAATGAGTTGGTTTTTTGTTTTTGTTTTTAAATTGTGGATTCTTTGTATTTGCCTTCTGGGCTTGTCTTTCAAACTTTTGCAGCTGGAGATAAAAACTTCTTTAAAAAGGAAAGCTGTGATTCTCACATAACTGCATGATTCATGACTTTAGAAAATACCAAATATTGCAAGACTGGTGATAAAATTGTAAGAGTTTGCAACCCTAAATTTGTGTTTGATAGAAAAACAGTGGTGGTTCTGTACCCAAACTCTGCTTCTAATCCCAAATTCCAATCAGATTATCAGCCGTGAACTAATTAAAGAAACACTGTTGATTTAAAATCAAGTGTATTTTAAGTTACTTAAAGAGAGTCTCTGGTACTTGACCTGTCCCTATATCCTTCTGTCATTTCTGGTGGTTTCACATTCATGTTTTTATATTTCCTCTTCCATGTTGCAGTCTGAAAGACCCACACAAGCAAATGGAGAATTGAGTAACTCACTATACTGGGGAAACAGACTATGCCAAATATCACATGCGTCTAACGGAGTGGATATTCACCCAGGAAAGCTCATGCTCCAATACATCTGTTAGTCTTTAAGGTGCCACAGAACTCATTGCTGCTTTTACAGACTATGCCAAAAGTGCTGTCAGCAAATAAACAAAACAGAGAAAACTTATTTTTTTCTACTC
The DNA here is from genome assembly GCF_025201925.1 of Gopherus flavomarginatus. Lineage (NCBI taxonomy): Eukaryota > Metazoa > Chordata > Testudines > Testudinidae > Gopherus > Gopherus flavomarginatus. The sequence goes on from NC_066630.1 coordinate 33,023,502, forward strand.
TTTCACTTAAGCATTAGAGAACTTTTATTTTTAAGTGATAGTGTCCTTTTAATAATGTCTAGATTGAAAATTCTATGATTAGGCTTCTTTATTAACACTTTAGTTAAGCATTCACACTTCTTTGGGGAAATTATCTAAGAAATTATAAGGATTTGACCTTGTTGTTAAATTAATGGTTAAAATTCTTTAAAATTCATAAAGTCACCAGAAAAGAATAGGGAAGAGACTATATGGTTGACTTTTCACTATTGACTCAATCCAGCCTGATTTTAGACTTAGGGCTAAAAAGACTCCCTAAGTCTAGAATTTGACTCTCTGTGAACTATTGACCATTTAAATGTTCTGTAATACTGCACTTTTTAGTTCCTACCATTAGACAGAGAAAGAGTGCTCAGGCTACACAGGAGCCCATGGGAAACACTAGTCTCAGAGCAGGAAGAGCGGAAGAAAGTCTATTTTAGAGATTTCCTGCTCTTAGAGGAACCCAATCTTTTGGTGTTTTTTTACCTTATCCTGCCTTCTGGAGCAGGGTTTGACATTATTAACAGAGCAGTGTCCAGCTTGTCGAAAGGTACTGGTAGTGAACAGAAGTGGGAGACAAACAAGAGGGAGAACTCTTTGTTCACAAGAGCCGAATAATTATTCTACTTTTAATTAGTTGGGTTTAAGGAGCCATGCTGTGGAGCTACTGCTGCCAAGAGGGATGAAGGTTTCTCAGTTCACTTAACACAAAATGTACTGATGGGCCACCTCTGGGGAAAGCCAGAACAATTGCACCCCCTAGCAGATCAGATAGGTGGAAAGGCTTCTGAGGAAGGAAACAGTTTTCTATTATCTAAATTTTATATATATCTTTTCATAGTGTTAACAAATAACAGAAGGGTCTCTGTGTTTGATTTGGGGCATTTCATTTGTTTTGCTATGAAGCATCTTCTCACTTCCCTATTTCTGGCCAGATAAATGTATTTTCTCAATCATTTTAAAATACCTCAAATATTTAGGGTGGGATTTTCATTGATCCTGTTGAAGTCAATGAGAGTTTTACCTGCAGCTTCACTGGGAGCAGAGTTAATCTGAGCACTTCTGAAAATCCACCCCTACTGTGGATTTTAGAAACTCAGGTATTACCACCTCAGATCAGGCCAGTGGCAATGTTCCGTATAGCCAGTATCCTGTGTATGACAGTGGCAGGTATCAACTGCTCCACACGAAAGTGCAAGCATCCCAAAGTTGTCAATTATAGGATACCTGGCCTAAAGGAGAATTTTCTTCCCTAGCCCTTCAATTTGAGGTTGAATTATGTTTCCCTTATATATCACACATACTCACACAAAATGGAAGTAGTTATTAGAACTATAATCATCTTTCATTGGATGCTGGATTAGCCCCAGAAGTTTGAAAGGAGGTAGAAAGGGTAATCTCTAGGGCACTAAAGCAGCATATTACGGAAAAGTAGGAAGATGATCAGAAGTGACTGTTACTATCCAAGTTCACATTAACTCATTTTTGTATTGTGTGGCTTCCATTTAATATTATTAGGCTGGAGGTGTTCTACACAATGGTGCTATCCTAAAAAAAGCAACAGGGATTGCAGCGGCTCAACTCCTGCTGACAAAGTGAGGGGTACTGCAGGACAAGCTTTAATATCTGTGGCATCCCATATAGCCAGAAGGGAGTCAGGTGAGGGGTTTCCTTCTCCTCTTCCCTTTCTTCTGCAGAGGAATTGGGTCTGTATAATGCTGCCCAGGAGTACCTCACCACCCGCCCTTAGTGTGATGTAGTTCTGTTTGTGCCTGCTGTAGACAGGTCTCTGCAACCAACAGCCTCACCTCTGGCAGCACAAGCACTGCCTTCCAGGCCTCTGCAAGCTGCACTCTGTCTGCACAGGTAGCAATAGGCACACACCACTACCACCCAGCCCTCAGAGCCTTCCCTGCAGCGTACATAGGGTGATCAAACAGCAAGTGTGAAAAATCAGGACGGGGGTGGTGGTGGTTGTAATAGGAGCCTATATAAGAAAAAGACCCAAAAACCAGGACTGTCTCTATAAAATTGGGACATCTGGTCACTCTAAGCTACAGCCCCCCCTTATCCACAGAACACTCACAGTATTACCAGGCTGCTGTTCCCAAAGGAACAGTACACTCACCAACTTGTAAGCTTCAGTTCAAGAGCACCACTTTGCTTGACACACAACACTTACATATATTTATAGTGAACACAAGAATATGTTTATTATCAAAGAAGAGGGATTCAAGTGCCAAGGGGTAAAAATATTGGAAATAATTACATGTAAAAACAAAATCATAAAATGGTTTCCCAAGAGTAAACTTAACTAATAGGTTAACCTCCTATCTAAAGTTTATGTTACCCAAAGTTCCCTACCATGTTTTCAACCACACCTGGTTAAGACCCCTTTTTCATGAAACCAAGTTTCCGTCTGTCATTTCTTCAGTGAAGGGGACCTGAGTATCTTCTCTGCCCCCCAAATACACTCAAGCATATCTTCGATGTAGACCTCAAGATAAGGTTCTTTCCCCTGCTTTATTTCTCCTTCTGTTAGTATCTTTCTGAAGTTCTTGCAATCTTTTGCATTCAGTTCAAACTGCTGATAAAAAGCCCATTATGTTGAGGCAATACTCAATTTACATGTAAACAGATACAAGGATAAACATCTCATTAGACAGAAAAACTGTTTGTCACCTTTTCTGGTGACCAAGCCCTGCCCTGCCCCATGCCCGCACACTTTTAAGAACATATTATATAAGTAACTTGTCACATGGTATCTGTACATTCTTTTCATAATGATATTGATGACCAGTGTGCCACCAGCTTTCATGTAAGATCTCACATGGCACTCTTTGGTAAACTAGAATGTACATATGAGCCTCAATGGATCCCTGTAACCTCTCTGCATTCTCTTGCTTTGTCAGTTGGTATTAAGAGGTTCTTGGGTCACACAGCCTGGCAGGGAATTATATCCCTTCTTCAGATACCAAACAGAGGCATCCGGGTTACCTTAGAAAAGGCAGGGCTTTGAAGAACCAGAGTGCATGGTTTCCATTCATTGAAGCAGCAGTTGCACTGAAATTCTCTCAGCTAGAAAAAACTTCTGCTTTCACAATTATGCCCACAACTCCCATTTTCTTGTGGAAGGGGAACTGCACGTGCATCTCTGAAGAGAGAATTTGCCTCTAGGATACTATGCAAATTTGAGGGTGAGATATTACTTTTGTCTAAAGTCAATGGCTTTGTTTACTGCTCAGAGGCTGGTCCATAAGTAAAGATAAGAGCTTACTTGTCCATAACAACTTTGTTTTGCAGTACCTAAGTTGAAAGGAAACTGGAATTTCAACCAGGGCATTAGGGATCTAACAACAGACTGAGCATAGAGGAAAGGAACTGCACGTACTGTTATACTGGCTAATGCAGTTTATTGTTCATCTTAATTTTTCTTCACTGAAAATACTAATCCTTACTTATGAGTGATACAAGTGGCAATTACATAGCTAGTTAAAAGGGTTGTTTGAGATGGGCAGGAGCCATCTGTGGGTGAACAAGAAAATTGTAGGTTACCTTCCTGCTCATCTTAGGACCCATTACTAGCCGCAAGAAGTGGCCTTGATTTTTATGTTAATCTATATGGATCTGAGAACTGATGGGATAGGGAAAGCAGAAATGGTGACAGAGGAAAGGACCTACAAACACCTTTGTTTTCCTGTTTTTCAAAGGAGGAGAAAAAGTCTGCAGTTCTCAAACACACAATACCCATTGTTAAAAGCAGGAGTCACATGCAGGTCAGATTAGCAGAAGCAGGTCTTAAAGGACTGATCTTGCAAATTTAAATTTTTTATTAAGATGATGTTTTAAAAAAGTGAACAGTACAGAGTTTAAGCGTAGAAGTTTCTGGTTATCAGGGAATAGCGTACAGATTATTGAGGGTGCGAAGTTCAGTTTAAGATCGGGTGTTGTAAGGAATACATGATTTGCAATATCCTCGATTGTGGGTAAAAGGTTGTTGAGGCAAAGTACAGACATTGAGATATGAGGGTATGAAGTTCATATAATGGCTATGTTTGGATGTGGAGTATAATGAATGGATACGATGATGAGGATGGATTTAGCCTTGTTTGGTTAGATTTAATGGTCAGTGAGTTTATGGTTCCAGTTCATGTGGTCCAATGGAAAAAGTCTCAGTCCCTTTCTCGTAGTTGATTCATGGTATCGTTCTGGCTCACTCCTCCTGGTACTGTCGGTGGCCGGTGACGTGTTCGATGTAGATATCCTTGGACCATCGGATGGTGTCTGAGACCATGAGGCGCCACATAAACCGGGCATAATGTTGACCAATCCTGCAGATCCACAGCACACGCTTGTTGCAGGGGTCCCAGGCGCCCAGGGCTCCAACAATCAGGATGTCCATCTGCACCTCGTAGCCCTTCACTCTCAGTGTGTCGGACAGGGGAACGTACTTTTCTAGCTTACGAGCTCAGGCTTCACGAAAGGCCGGAGTCCTGTTCTCAAAGGAGACGGTAACGTCAACAAGGATGATCTTTTTCTGGGCCTCGTCAGTGACGACCACATCTGGTCGCGGCTGGCTGTCAGTACCAGGGATGTCGCAGTTCACTGCGACCTCCCCTATGTGTGGTGCGATGGCTTTCACCAAGCGGTTCTGGATGGCGTTGTGGCACAGCTTGCACTTTAGACAATTCCAATGAAGTCAATGAGTCAGCACACATCTGTGCTGGATAGGGAGAAGAAAATTGATTGGGACAAAATAATTTGCCTGAAATTTTGCTCATTCCCCTTATCCAAACTGAAATTTAAAGAGCAAACATGATCAGAAGAGTGACCGTAAAGGCACCCACTTCCTCCTTCGCAGGTCTGCTTCTTCTGTGAATTCACAATCAGAAGGAGCTGGATTCTACATTGGCTGCTGCATCCTCTACAGACTGAATAAGTAAAGACATGGATACAACTCTCATTTTACATCACCGAGTGTCTCATTAGGTTCGATGAACAGTAGTTTGGGCCTGAACTTCCCATTGCAGGGCCAATATTTTCCCTCAATTTCGCCCATGCAATTAAATTCAAAACAAAGGGTTACATAAACACCACAGAGCCTCTTGGAAAGTTTAGTAAATTAATGTTGTAAGATGTTCATATACCCTCCCGATGAGCCCTGTCTAACTGCTTAGGCAAAGAGGTATAATCAACGGCAAAGTTTATCCTGCACAATCTTTATTACAGGTAATAACATGCAAACAAAGAAAGCCAGCATGATGTTCAGAGCCCACCATGAGATGGTGGCACAGAGCCTGCTGGCAGATATAAAACACATTTTTACTTACAGACAGATGGAATTAGATACAGTCATTGAAAGACAATCATTAATTTATAGGCATTTCTAAGGTGTTAATATCAGTATCCTTGCCAAGCCCCCGAGACAGAGCAGATGGACATGAAACTACATGATGCCAGCTTTAGAGATGACTTTTAGAGTAGAACTGCACAGCGAGGTCTGGGCAGGATGTTTCCCCATCTCTTTAATTACACGTAACTTTATATTTCAAGCGAATCGGAGTAATATCTGGGGCTGCTTTACTTGTTTAAATGTGTTGCAATGAACACACAACTAAGCTTCTGATGTTAATCTCAGTTCAACAACAGGCAGCACCTCAAGTCCTAGTTTCCTTTAAATAAAAAGTTATTACTATAGGTTTGGGGTTACGCATGCCCAGTATCTGAGATTAGATTTGGCCATAGCTTTGTAATTTTACATTCCCACAGAATTTATTGGGGAAAATCACAGCTGTAGATACATGTTTCAGTTTTTATATAAGGCACAATTAAATGATGATGTGTCAAAGATTATCATTAGAAGCAGGAGGCTGAGAAATTTTACTGAGAGCTCAGATTATGGAGAATGAATTCTAAGATTCACAGAATACACACTTGTCAAACCGAGCTAGCTCTGACATTCTGTTTGGGCTGCTTTTTAAAGAGAACAATATGAGATGTTGGTTAATACAGAAAACTTTGTACATGATTTAAATGAGTTTTGCATTGACTAATTTGAAATATACAAGGATACAACTGTACAGAACTGCAGCACCTACGCCGCTGACAGCCACTGACGGTCAGCAGTTCTGTATATATCCATGGGGATCTGGTAAAGGCAAAATATATTTAGCGTGGTTGAAGGCACGTCTGATGGAAATATTGGCCCAGGATATTGAAAAATGCTACATCTATGCCAAGTACAAAGCCCTAAATTGCATGGGATATATATATTTCAAATGCCTTAGATGCACACGTTGTGATTGTTATCCATTAAACTAAGCTGTAGATTTAAGACTTCCATCTAAACATTTAGCCTTATGGCAAGGCACCTCCTTTGCCTCACTGGCCTCAGCATTTCTCCCTGTCCCTCTCCAACTCCAGGTGTTTTTTAATTCTTTACTCTGGTTTATTTTTCAATATTTACAAGGTAGGCCCAAGTAGTGCACTTAAGAAAAGCAAAACAAAAACACCTTCACATTCTTGAGCAAGTATGTCTGGAACCTGCTCAGATACCTGGGAGCTGCAAATCCCACACATGCCACTAGGTGGCAGGTGAAGCCAGTGCCATCACTGCTAAACTTTTGCAGACATCAAAACAGCAAATGGACAAACAGTATCACAGACAAATCCAGCAGCAGCTCCCTCCAGCAGATGATATCCACATGCACTCTTGTCCCAATGGTCTGGGCCATTCACCGCTAATGATACCAATGCAGCCATTGCAGCCACAAAAAGGGGAAAAGCAGCAGGAAAAGATAGTATCTCTCCTAAATTCCTATATAATCTGCATCACTGGCATGGAAATGGATAATGTAGCTTTTCACCAACATGCTGGAGACTGGAGTAATCCCCCATGTGTGGAAAGAAGCCAAGGTCATTGTACTTGTAAAGCCTGGAAAACCTGCAGATTACCATTCCAGTTATAGGACAATCTCCCCTTTGAGCACCACCAACATGATGATGGAACATATGATTCTGAACCAAATCAGGCCCACTGGGGATGCCAGTCTACCCAAGGATCAAGCAGGTTTTTGCCTCCACAGAAGTTGCAGTGACGAAGTCCTGGCTCTCACTACAGACATTGAGGCTGGATTCTAATGAAAACTCATGATCAGAATTACTTTCATTGATCTGTCAGCAGCATATGACACAGTCTGGAAGGATGAGCTGGTACTGAAACTGGCCAGTCTGGAGTGTATATCCCCCATGTGCGGATTCTTAGGCTGCTGAACACCATGCTTAACAGCAGAAGAATGCATACATACCTCAGAGGTCAAACTATCAACCCACACCCTTTGAATAAGAGAGCTACCACCTTCTGTACTTGCTCCAACACTTCAGTTTCTACACTAGTGATATGCCTAAAACAATGGCACAGAAGTTTGCAATGCTGATGATCTGCTGATGAACTCAGGCCTGTGCCTTTAAAGAACTTGAAATGATCCTTACCTCTGACCTTAGATCATGGAGGTGTACATCCAAAAGTAGCAACTAAGATTAAATATGGGCAAAATCAGTAGTCTCTGCTTTCCACCTTGACAACAGAATCACACAAAACACTCTAACAGTACCATTTTCTGGTGTAACTGCACGTTATGACCCAAAGCCCAAATATCCTGGTATCATTCTTGACCACACACTGACTTTCATGACCACCTCAAGAAAGAAGCCTCTAATCCAGAGACTTGTACCAACATTCTTCAGGTTAGGCAGAAAAAGCTGAGGATCAACTGCCTTGGTGCTGTGAACATCGTGGCATTAGCCCTGGTGTACTCAGTTGCAGAGTATTGTGCATCGGTGTGGACAAGAAGTTGCCATGCCCATCTTGTGGATAGGCAGCTGAAACCGAACATGGAAATCATCACATGAACTTTAAAATTAACGCCTCTGCTGTAGCATTCTGTATTAGCAAACATCCAACCTCCAGCTATCCCTCAAGATCTAGCCACAGCATGAGAACTTAAATGCTACAAAGACTTCCCATTTAGGAGGTTATGGATAATAAACCCCAACACCGCCTGAAATTGTTAAAAATGCTATGGGTCATACATGACCACCTCATGTCTCTGGATCGGGCCAGTGAATAGCAGAGTGTCTGGACTTCATCTACTATTCCAAACAAGCCGCCTTCCCAGTTTTAACCTGCCACGCAGACTTTGGACCACAATGAACTGTATCAAGACAAACCATGGAAGATGCAGCTGCTTGATGCACGAATGGAAAAATCACAGACCCCTTCCCCATGTGACTGCAGTGAGAGCATCCAAACCAAACACATCATGACGCAGTAACCCAAATATGGATTCAAAAGTGAATTGGACGATAGCCACAATGTCACAGAGGAGGCCTTAAAATGGCTTATGGACAGATGCCATATGCAAGAGACAGAGAGTGCCAAACAAAGAAACAAGCTCATAGCACAGAAAGAAATGCCAGTCCTTTCCCAAACAGCACTCAATCAGGTTGTTTCCCTTATAGGGAGGACAGCAGCCTTCCACCCAGGAGAAGCCTTTTCTCCCTGCTGCTAGTAGCTCTGCTACAGCTTGTTTCTCATCCCTCCTCCCTCTCTCACCAGAAGAGGGGTTTTTAAAGGTCACAGGCAGCCCTTAATTAGAATCAGATGTCCCTAGTTGCCCTGAAGTAACCTCTTTTCAACTCAGGGAGAAAAGCACCTTCACCATTCTAGGGCTGATAGACCTGCCTTCCAGCACTCCGTTCTACTCTTTTGGCACATTCGAGGAGCAGTGGGCGCTGTCCGGGGTTCTCTGCTCGGTGTCCCCGTCAGGGTCCCTTCGTTTAGCCCTGAGACCTCACTCCCGTTGTCTCTCGCAATTATTTGGTATCACGGACCTGTGGATCCTCCCCTTAGGCTGGGGGGAGGTCCTTTAGCAGTGGGCTCTGCCTGCCCACTTCCTGGATACCAACAGGACCACTCCGTTCTACTCTTTTGGCACATTTGAGTGGGCTCTGTCTGGGGTTCTCTGCTCAGTGTCCCCTTGCTAGCCATTTCTCACCTAGATGCAGGATTGTGTTTCTGGGCAGAGGCTGGCAATCTGCAACTTGCAAAGCTGCATGAGGCTTTTAAGAAACACCGGTAACTTCCACTTCTGTAGCACCATTAAACCTTATCCTTTGAAGGTTATCCTTATCCTTTAAAGATGCCTGTATAGCTTTCACATAGTAAATCAAATTGCTTTTCACTTACTTGGAAATTTTCCACAGTATATTTAAGTAACTGATTTGGCTTTCTCTTGAAGGGCTAGGGAGCAGGATCATAGATAGAGCAGCTGGAATATTAACTTTTGTTTATTTTTCCCTATTGACTGAGATGGTTTCTCTTCCCATCTTCTACTGTCCCAAATCCCTTTAATTTGGGATTTTAGTGAGTTGTTTCCATTCTGTAGTTCTGAGACACTCATGACAGTCCATAGCTTGCAGAACAGACCAATCTAAAATCAGATGGACACAATTCACAGTCCTCTGCTCTGAATTAATAGTTGCAAGATTACTTTTATGAAAAACAGCACCTACAGAAGGTAGCAAAATAAAAACGAGGCTACCCAGAGCTGAATGGATATTTTGCATTTATCTGAACCTATGCTATAATAAACAATGTACTCACTGAATTACTTATCTTTGAGTACATTTAATAGTTTTTGAACCAATACAATTGAAAAATTGTAGGTAAAGAACAAATACCAATGATCCATGTCTGTAGCAGGAACAGATATAAAACTGTCTGCACTCAGACAGCAAAATTAATTCCAACGATTATAACTGCATATAGGGTACATGCTATTTATATAAATAGCACCCTAAATACTCATGCTGCATGACAGATGCATAACACTACCATTCCAAAAAACACATACACCTCTACCTCGATATAACGTGACCCAATATAACACGAATTTGGATATAATGTGGTAAAGCAGTGCTCCGGGTGGGGCGGGGCTGCGCGCCCCAGCGGATCAAAGCAAGTTCAATGTAACATGATTTCACATATAACGTGGTAAGATATTCTGGCTCCCGAGGACAGTGTTAGAGTAGAAGTGTATGTTGATTTTTTTCCTTCACTTTAAGGCAGCAAAAAGCAAAAAAGATGATCTTCATTCCTCAAGGAATACACGTCCGTAATCTCAGTGTGGTTCTGACCCTGCAAACATTTGTGAATAAAGTTAAGCACGTGTGGAACTACACTACTCATGTAAGTAACATTACACAGGTGGAAAATGCCTTGCAGGATGGGGCCCTTAAAACTGGATGTTGCTCAGGGTGGAAATGATTTTCAATGCGTCTTTTACAAGGTTGAGTTTATTAATATTTAATAAATGCTATTTTATTAGAATGGCTTTGAGAAACTGTCTTTTTAAGAGTTTGCACCCAAATTTAACCACTTAGCTATGGTGTAGGTCTGGGGTTTTTTAGGTTAAGTGCCGAGTTTCAATATATTTTCTCCCTTACGGGAGAGTAAGTACAACTTTTAAACTAGGAGATGCGGCCTGCATTGTACAGGAGGTCAGACTAGACGATCATAATGGTCCCTTCTGATCTTAAAGTCTATGAGTCTATGATTCTATGATTAAACAAAATCCACCACTTCCTACATCAGTGGTTCCCATTCTTGTTCCGCCGCTTGTGCCAGGAAAGCCCCTGGTGGGCCGGGCCGATTTGTTTACCTGCCGTGTCCGCAGGTTTGGCCGATCATGGCTCCTAGTGGCCGCGGTTCACCGCTGCAGGCCAATGGGAGCTGCTGAAAGCGGTGGCCAGTATGTCCCCCAGCCCATGCTGCTTCCAGCAGCTCCCATTGGCCTGGAGCAGCAAACCATGGCCACTGGGAGCTGCAATCAGCCAAACCAGCGGACGCGGCAGGTACACAAACCGGCCCGGCCCGGCCCGCCAGAGGCTTTCCCTGCACAAGCGGAGAGACAAGTTTGGGAACCACTGTCCTAGATCATTTGCTGTCCCCATGATTTTTAGTGGAACTGTTTTTAGTGCCATCTATCCTAAGATCAAGCACACCTCAGGGAAGTTCTTCCCGGGCATCTGAAATTAGCTGCTTGAGCTGCAGGCTATGTAACTGGACTTGACCATGGAAAGTGGTAAATCACTGCAGCTGCCATCCTTGATTGTTTACACAAGGATCATCACAAAATTAAGGGTCTGATACTGCTCCCATTGAAGTCAATGGGAGTTTTGTTATTAACTTTCATGGGAACAGATTCAAACCCCTAGCCAGTAATTTGGGAGTACAGCAGCATATGAGTGGTGTTTCAATCAACACACAGATCAACCTGGGGGATTATACTTTTTAAAAAAACAAGCATTCCGGTATTTACTTGTTTATTCCCTATAGCAAATAGTGCTTGTCCTTTTTCAGTAGTATTTTAACAGAATTGAGTCAGACAGGGAAAAACCTGACAAGAACAGCAGCAGCAGACCCATGCCTCCTGAAAAGACAGGCTGTCACATCATTGGCTTGCAGTTTCTTCTATGATATGCAAAACACAACCCTGAAACTTATCAAATATCTCACATTCTTAAAAGGAAAGTCTTGATGCCTGAGGTTTTTGAATAGATAGACTAAATACTTTAATATCCTTAAAACCAATATAAAAATAAACTCTAAATACAGAGTTTTAAAATGGTACAGTTTAGATTTAAATAATAGATTATATCCTGCCAGTACTTCATGGGCCCAAAGTAGCTCTACTGCACGTGGGGATTAGAATATAAGGGGCCATTGCAACAACACCACCTATGTGCTACAGAGAACAGCAACAGCTCTGAGACACATCGCTGGTCATTGCCCATGAGTCAGTGGATCCACCACTATGATTTGCCATTGCAGGACATTTCTTCCTCCCAGAACCCTTCCACATCACCCACAGATTCAGCCTGTGTGTTGTGGGTCAGAATTTGATTTGATCTCTTTGTGGGAAAAAAGAGAAGAACAAGTAAATGCATCCACTGAAGAGGAGTGTGGTAATGCTCTCCACATAGGGCTGCAAGGCCCAGCAGGGTGTAACAAGTGAAATTTCCCTATTAGGTAAGTTTGTATTTATCCACATCTAAAAATCATGCCAACAATCTAAAAACACTGTGATCCCGAATCAGGCCAGAGATTGGACATGAGAAATTGTCACTAAAAAGCAAAAACTTTAGGCTTCTACTTCAGATAAACAGTTGCAGAAGGAGGTCCCTTCCACACCCAGGGAGGCAAAACAATAGTTATTAAAGATGCTACCATTTACCAAAACTGGGAAAACCTGGGAAAGGATACTAAAAAAGGTGGTGGGGGGACGGGACACCTCCTGCTCATTTCCCTCTAACCATGAGTCATCAACAGTGGACACATCTGCAGGAAATTCACATTACAATTCTGCAAAAGTTTGCATGTCAGCTGCAACTGTGGAAATTCTGCTTTTGTTTTGTGAGATGTACTGCAAAGCATGTCAAGGCTTAGATGCTATCAACCACAAGAGGGCATTATAGTATCGTGTAGTAGGGAACGTTTTCAAGATACAGTTTTATCCCAAATTAACTTCTAAGAAAATATTTTTCTTTGAGTGAGCGTCCCTCTTGTGTTACACTGAGGGTTACATGTGTGCACCATGTGCCCAGAGCAGGAGCATTTGAAAGCAGTATCCGTTGGTCCACACATGCCTCCTGATTCACCTTGGTGCTTCCATCCAAGGCGATAAAGGGGGGTGGGTAGACTGACTACATCTCCAGTTCCTTCTCACTGCCGCATGGTCTGTATCAAAACTCTCAATGTCTTCGTCTCTGACACACATCTTAAAAAGGATAATTGTACATAGTTTAGAAGTATTATTTTTACTCTTAGTTATAATAGTTAATAGTTTTAGTGTTTGTTTTACAGACACTTTGGGGTTTTCATACATACCATCATACGGGTACCAGACTAGGTACAGGCCTCCAGGATGCAAACTCTGCGTCTCCTGCCCGTGATCCTTCTTGGTCAGCTACAACCAACAACACTGCCTCCACTTCCTGCAGGAAGCTCATATCATGGCTAAATGCAGTATTTGCTGGTCCTTCCTCAGCTGCACCCAAGAAAGCCGGGCTTTGTTGCAAGGATAGGTTCCTGGGTTAGTGTTTTTGTTCAGTGATGTGTGGTTGCTGGTGAGTATTTGCGTCAGGTTGGGGGGTTGTCTGTCCTCGCTTACAGAAACCCAGGAACCTATCCTTGCAACAAAGCCCAATGCCAACTCTGTCCATATATCTATTCAAATGACATCATCATAGGACCTAATCACATCAGCCATACCATCAGGGGCTCATTCACCTGCACATCTACCAACATGATATATGCCATCATGTGCCAGCAATGCTCCTCTGCCATGTATATTGGCCAAACTAGACAGTCTCTACGCAAAAGAAGTAATGGACACAAATCTGACATCAGGAATCATAACACTCAAAAACCAGTAGGAGACCACTTTAACCTGTCTGGTCATTCAATGATAGACCTGCGGGTGGCAATTTTGCAACAGAAAAGCTTCCCAAACAGACTCTAACGAGAAACTGCTGAGCTGGAATTGATATGCAAACTAGATACAATCAACTTAGGCTTAAAAAGGGTCTGGGAATGGCTGAGCCATTACAAACATTGAATCTATCTCCCCTTGTAAGTATTCTCACACTTCTTGTCAAACTGTCTGTACTGGGCTATCTTGATTATCACTACAAAAGTTTTTTTCTCTTACTTAATTGGTCTCTCAGAGTTGGTAAGACAACTCCCACCTTTTCATGCTCTCTGTATGTGTATATATATTTTCCTACTGTATTTTCCACTGCGTGCATCTGATGAAGTGGTCTGTAGCCCATGAAAGCTTATGCTCAAATAAATTTGTTAGTCTCTAAGGTGCCACAAGTACTCCTGTTCTTTTTGCGGATACAGACTAACACGGCTGCTACTCTGAAATTTAACTTTAAACATTTACTCTTGCCTGGCCCATTGTTTCAAATAGTTCTCTAAGCTCTCAACACTCCCCAAGATTTACATTAGTCACACCTCTCCTGAGAGCCTCACAATAATTACACACAGCCTCACAATAATACATAAATATTTGCATTTTTAATACAATGAACTCCTGAAATACTTAAATGTAATAAGGTTTAACCTAATTCAATAAGGTTTGTCTAGGATATTGCAGGAAATTGCCATTCCTGTCACATCCTGTACTCCCCCCACAAGTGGAAGTCAGATACACCAACTGAACTACAGGTTTCAGAGTAGTAGCTGTGTTAGTCTGTATCAGCAAAAAGAATGAGGAGTACTTGGATTTCCACTTCATACAGCTAAATGCAGTGCCTTGCATGGTGACAGGTTTCAGAGTGGTAGCCATGTTAGTCCGTGTCAGCAAAAAATGAGGATTGCATGCATAAAATTAAGTGGGTTTTAGCCCACAAAAGCTTAAGCCCAAATACATTTGTTGGTCTCTAAGGTGCCACAAGTACTCCTGTTCTTTTAGCTGAACTACAGTGACTTCATGTGACCAGTTCAGCTCTGTGTAGCTGTAGCTTTTAGGACTGGTCTGTAGCATCACCAGTTACTCAGATGAGGCAGCAGATCATGGTATTTATTTCAGTGGCCCTGCAGCCAGTTGTTTTGAAAACCGATAATACTTGCACAAAGGAAGTGGTGTCCTGCAGAGTCACATCAATATTTTGTTTGTAGCTTATCAGTGTGGATATCACACATGTGACACCATGAGCTGGCTGGCTGAAACACATTTTTTAAAGATTGCAGGCTCTCTTATTTACAAAACTGAATTAAAGTACTTGACAGTTGATCAGTAAATCAGCTCGATCTTTACACACAAGTTTATGTAGCAGTCGGGATGGATATTTCCCCAACACAGACATTCCTGCAGCTCAGTCTTTGTATTTACATATCTCCATAAGAGAGTTGATAAGGTATATTACTAGGCCATTATCCCACCTGATGGCCTTCTACTGATTGTCTAGCACCACTTCCCTCACCCCCACTCACTGTGGTGGAATGTGCTAATTCTAGATGCTGCGAAGCACAGTCCACTCACAGCCAAATTCAAAACCCAAACGTTTTTACCAATTGGTGCAGGCTATAGCCATCCATTGTCTGCATGCACTATTCTCCCATTTGGTAAGGAAAACTTAAAGAGCAATTATTTCCTGCTTGGGGTGCCTACACTGCACTCATGGGAGGCCCATGCCAGCTGACCTGGACTTAAGCTAATGTAGGGTTACCATACATCTTGATTTTCCTGGATATGACCTCATTTCTGGTCCACTCATTTCTGTCCGGGAGGATGTTTTAAATATTAACAATGGTCCAGGATTTTTCTCCCGCCATGGGGGGTCCCAACAGCTGGAGCTGAGCCTCTCCAGCTTCCCCCTTTCCCTCCAGCTCCCCTCACCTCCAGCAGTGTCCTCTTTTGGGGAACCTGAAATATGGTAACCATAGGCTAAGGGTCTGTTTGACTGAGATGTAGGGTTTGGGCTCTGGCTCCGGGTCACTCCCATCTTGCAGGGTCCAAGAGCCCAGGCTCCAGCCCAAATGCAAAAGTCTACATTTCAATTAAAAAGCCCCTTAGCCTGAGCCCTGAGATCAGGCGGCAGGTGGCATGGGCCAGCTATGGATGTCTATTTGCAGTGTAGACATACCCTCAGAAAGCAGTACTGAGTTTCTTCCTCTGAGCTGCTCTGGGAAATGGGAGCAGAGGGCATTTGAACCTCAAAGGATCAGGCCAACTCTGATTTTTCTGGCTGAGGTCATAACCATATCCGATGGTGCTCTGCTTTTAAATTACACAACCAATGAGATTTTTTTTTTCTGCTCTGGTTGAAATTTGTATCTGTGCATGATTTGAAAGTATGCAGGTAAATGACCCAACTGCACTTTATCCAGAAGCTAGATACTATGCAGATAGGCAGCTGCAAGGTCTACGAGTGTGACTTTCTTCTCCAATGATTTTGCATTTTGTTCCTTAAGCATCATGACGTTGTATTTTAATCTCATGGAACTAGGTAACTTGATGTCTTCCTAGCTGGCATTTGTTATTTTCACCAGTACTTTTTTACCAGGCCTTTAAGACAAGTTATTTGTAATTATTCCATTACCTCATTTCACTGATCTCTCTCTACTGCCTACCTTGAGATCTTGGTTTGTACACGCCACATAAGAAAAAAAAAACACCCCCATCCACAAGGGCAGTAGCCTATGGGTCAATTCTCACAGGAAGTTTCAAGACGCAATGCATTTTTTAAAACACGAGCCCATTTATTATGGACATGTTTTCTAGCAAGTGTGAGGTTTGCTTTGGGGGAAAAAAACCCATACAAACTCACCTTTCTACACATTGCTAATGTCAAGGCTACAAGTAAAGAAAAAATAGAGGGCATGCAAAAAGCAAACTGCCAACTTATGTGTGCAAACACCAGCTAAATTTCACAGCGCTCTTCTAAAAACTCATTTCCACGAAGTGATGGCCAGCAGAGGGTGCTCTGGTTCTGCATGGTGCTATGGGGAAGCAAATATAAGCACCTGATCAGGAAATGGAAACTTCACCCCCTTCCCTCCTCCCCTGTTTTTTTTGTTTTTTTGGTTGTTTTTTTGTAATAGTGCTGTTTCACACTATAGCAGCGGTTTGCAAACTTTTTGAGCTGAGCCCCCCACCCCCACCGCACCTTTGAGTTACAATTCTTGGTTGCGTCCCCCAAACCTAGACAAAAATAGACGTATGCAAAAGTATGCTGGATAGCCTGCTCATAAACCTAC
Organism: Gopherus flavomarginatus; assembly: GCF_025201925.1. NCBI lineage: Eukaryota > Metazoa > Chordata > Testudines > Testudinidae > Gopherus > Gopherus flavomarginatus. The sequence continues at coordinate 33,040,351 of NC_066630.1, forward strand.
CAGAGAACTTAACACGACTGTAATTAAAATAATCTACTCCTGGAAATTTCAAATACACTGATACTTACCCCAGTGCACAGCCAAGGCTTCCTCAGCAGTCGGCTGCTTCTACCTTGCAGCCAGGCTGCACCAATACAGGCAAGGCCAATGCCTGCCCCTCTGCCCTTCCCCCCCTCGGGTTTTCAGGGTGGAGGGGGAGGCACATGTGAGAGTCTCTAGGGGTAGAGCCACTTGGGTTGCCACTTCTGGTTGGATGTATTCCTGGAGGTTTCATCACATGCCATAATATTTAATTTAATATTTAATTCCTGGAGACTCCCAGACAATCCTGGAGAGTTGGCAACTCTAAGAGCCAGCGTTGGGGGCAGAGGTTGCTGAAAGTGGGAATGGTGCAGCCACAGCAGATGTTGACACTGACCCATAGGCTGGGTGACCTGCTGAGGTGAGGCAGGGGGTGAAGGTGATGGTCCCTCTCCTCCTCCTTGGGGATTGTCCCAGGCCCCGCTGTATTCGGCTGGCACAAGCCCACCCTCTCAAACATTCCTCCATGCCCCCTGGCAGGGCATGCCCCACTGTTTGAAAACCTCTGCACTACAGGTCATCTTTCGGGGCAGAAGTGAAAAGAGAAAACTTAGTGAGTTCAAAAGATTAAAATCAGAGCTGTTATGAAACTTTCATACCAAAAACCAGAACCAAAATAGCCTGACTTCTGCTTTCCTTACAGACATAAAACTCAGGCCAGGGTTGGCCAAAATGTTTAAATCTATTTCAATAGGCCTGGTTTGCATTTCAAATAAACCTAAACTAAGTTTCAAAACTAGTAACTAATGAATGTGGAAACAGTGTTATTTACAGAGTGACTTTCCATTCAGTTTAAAGGAGTTTCTTTCTAAACAGTATTTGATATTCATGGTAGCACTCGCTATGCACTAGGCAGTTTCCAAATGCTAAAAGGACAGCTCTTGTGTAACCCACACACCTCCTGGGTGTGGTGTTTTGTCCCATCTAGTAGCAGCAAGACAGATAGACAGATAGATATTCATGAATTTTCTCTACAGCCTTAGCTAATAGGCACTTGGCTTTTAGCTCATGCAGTAGAGGCTCATGCACTAAGCTCCAGAAGTCCCAGGTTTGATCTCGTCTGCTGACAACCGGGGTCATTGCATTGAAGAGCTTACTCTAAGGAAAAAGTATGTGCTAATGTAAACCTTGAGCAACCAGAGGAACTCTGGGACAGACTGAGTAAGAGCAGCAGGGATGGTGATTCATTAAAGACCAATATTTTTTGCTTCAGGCATCCGGGGAAGAACTATTAACAGCACTACTATCAATCATCTGCCACTTGGAGCCACATGTTAGAGGCCTTGAGTACATAAAAAACAGAGATGGCAAAGGCGTATTAAGCTCAACTGGTCTCTCTCAGATACGCAGAATGGTTTCCTCCAGCTTTATACTCTAGAGCAGCAGTTCTCAAACTTTATTGCACCACGACCCTCTTCTGACAACAAAAATTACTATATGATCTTGGGCAGGGGGTGGGGAGAGAGAGCCCACGCCCCACTGACCCGGGCTAAAGCATTCAGGCTTCAGCTTCAGTCCTGGGTCCTAACAAGTCTAATGCTGGCCTGGTGACCCCATTAAAATGGGGTCATGACCCACTTTGGGGTCCTAACCCACAGTTTGAGAACTGCTGTGGCAGAGTTTTATCCAGTCTTATTTTAATGATAAATAAATAGCACACCACCCCTAAGCCTGATTATAATGGTTGCAAGAGCTGCAGATCATCTTTGGTACAAAACAAGCTAGTGGTCAATTTTTTCAATTAAGATTCATAGAACAAGGCATTTGACCCCTGGAAAATATACTTATAGCTGTTTTTTCAATACTCTGTCACTGACTTCCTTGAAATGGAGCATGTCAGTAAGTCCAGTTATACCAATTTGTGGAAAAGTGCATTTTACGTTCTTCTATGCTTGCCCACACAATTCGCTATGAGTGATACTGTGGTCATGGATTCACTGCTACAACTCCAGGCCAGCCCTGCTCAGCCCCATTTACTCAGGGTGGTCAGAAACCTTTCCGACCAACAGCCACAGCAACAAGCTGCAGTAGCAGCTGTGGTCTTAGGCCTACTTCCCTCTATTCTCACCCATCTAACCTCTTCTTCAGATCCCCCCGATCTCGCTGTGGTGGCTACCCTGGAGCTGTGCTCAGTGTGCAGGCGATGCTGAGGCCCCCAGTGCAGTCTGTCTGCACCAATGGTTCTCAACCTATTTATCATTGGGTTACCAGCTCTGCAGGTTGGGAACCACGGCGCCCCTCCCTCTCGCCCTCCCCCCGACTCCCATACCCAGCACCTCCCGCCACAGTGGAGCCCTGGGCAGGGGACCAGGTGACAGGAACCCCAGACTCCACCATGTAGGGCCAGGTGGCAGGGCAGATGGGCGTCCGCCTGGACTCCGACACCATCAGGCAGCCCCTGAATCCTGCTAGGCTCATCGACAGCCCCCGGACTATGAGGGGCTGGCCAGCAGTTCTGGTTCCCTGCCATGCAGGCCGGACGGTGACCCCACTGGGCAGCCGGGAACCCAGACCCCACTGGGGGCTGCAGCTGTGTGCTAATTGGGCCACATGTGGCCTGCGGGTTGAGAACCGCTGTTCTACACCCTGCCCTTCCCCCTGCAGCAGAGTTGGGCCTAATCTACTATTCTCAGGGCCTTTTGCAGCCCTGAGCCTTGCCTGTGTTTGGCTAGATAACACCACCCAGACCGATATTTTTAATAAGATGTTCTATTTATCTTTTCATCACATATTTTGCCTCTAATGTTCAATTTATCAGTGGCACAGAGAAGTTAGCACCTATATACAAAATAATGTGATTAAAGAAAGACAGTAAACAGCAAATATCTGGTAGAGTGGTGGAAACCGAGTCATGTCTTGCTTAGATGTCACTGGGCCAGGTTTTATGTCAGAGAATGGGAATGCATTCTGAATAGAGTGCTGCGGGGGGGGACACACATACATAAGTGGAGGGAATATTACATGTGAGAGGAGGAGAAAAAACGAGAGAATACCACTAAATATTTTATACTTTCAAAGTTTTATATAAATGAATGGGCACAATAACAATTTTACACTTGGAGAAAATGGCAGACTAATGAGGAGATTTGCCCACAGCCCCATAAAGTCAGTTACAGAGCTGGAATCAGAACACAGGAGTTTGCTCCGCTCCATTCTTTTAATCATTTCAGTAGTATGCTCTCCAAAAACATCTGACCATGCAAGCTAGTTAACATCAGGAAAGCCAGAATTATTTTAACCCAGTGTTATAGTTTCCAATTATACATCTATGCTCGAGGCCAACATTTGACAAAACAGTTCTTAGAAATATGACTCAAAATGTTCTAATTTACTCCACATGGCTAGGCTTAAAAACACAGTATCTAGAGCAGGGTTCAGAATATAGTCAACACATTCTGATAAAGCTGAACGCTGTAGGTGGAGAAAAAGCCAACCCCACCCAAAGTCTGGCACAAGTATAGTGCATGGCTCTTCCTGAAAGGAGGTGAAAAACTAACTGAAGAAAAATCAATTGCTTTTATTAGATTTGACCATATGAAAGACTAGTACACATTTTTAACTGCAGTTTTAAACCCAAGGATTGAGAGGAGTACAGGGAATGAGAGCTACCCAGCAACATGCAGAGCGAGCAAAGGATCCAAGCAACATAGATTTTGAACCTGGATAGTCATTTCTAAAAGCCGGTCAGAGACCACTCACCACATGTGGTGCCTCCACAACTCCAGAGCTTAGCTCTTACCAGGATCCACTCTCCTCTGGCAGGGTCTCTACCCATCTCACCCAAGGTCCCTCTCACTCACAGAGCTGCAACTTCCTCTTTGTGGCTTGGGCCTCCACCCAGACCACTAAGGTCCTCCCCTTCCAGGGAAATCGGAGTCAGACCAGTTATCTGGCTGGCATCTCCATGCCCTGCACCACTTCCCAGTGGCCGGTTGGGGAACTCAGGCCTGCCCTCTACACTGGGCTCCAGCCCAGGGACCCTCTAACAAGCAGCCAAGGTCTGTACAGTCCTTGCTGCTGTTTCCATGGGCTTCTTCCTGTTTATCTGGCTTCCCCCTTTCTGGGTTTGTGAGCCTGAGCTCCCATCTCCCAAGGAGTGACTGTAGACCAGTGGCAGATTAACAAATTTGCCTCCTCTAGGCCCTCAAAAAATTGCCATCCCCACCCTCGTCCCGCACCAGATCACTTCCGCTCCCCTGTGGCAAGCCTGGGAGTGAAAGGGGAGAAGGAGAGTTGTGGCACACTTGGGGGATGACGGAGGTTAAGTGATGGTGAGCTGAGGCAGGGAGCGGTTCCCTGCCCCCCCCGAAGAGTTACTCCCCATGTCTGCCAGCCCCAGGTCACCTCCGCTATCCCCCGAGCATGCTGCTAGTCACTTCTCCCTCTTTCCCAGCGCTTTTGCACTGCAAGCCTAGGAGGGAGGGGGAGAAGGGGAGTTGCGGCACACTCGGGGGATAGCAGAGGTAGAGCAGAGGTGAGCTGGGGCGGGGAGCAGTTCCCAGCCCCCCCGGTTTACTCCCTGCACCCACGGGCCTCAGCTCACCTCTGCTCCGCCTCCTCCGAGGGCCGCTACTCGCTTCTCCCTCTCTCCCTCCATCCCAGCACTTTCATACAGCAAGCCTGGGAAGGAGGTGGAAGGAGGGAAGCACGAGACGTCTGGGGAAGGAGGAGGGCCAGGGATTTGGGGAAGGGGCGGAGTTGGGGAGGGGGCGTGAGCAAATTTGCCAGCCCTGCAAATTTGCCACCCTAGGCCTAGGCTTGTTGGCCTAGGCGATAATACACTGCTGCTGTAGACGATTTCCTTACAGACCCCTTGCTGCTCATAGCTCCTAGGCTTTATATAGGCACCTCCTGTTGTTACCAGATTTGCCTGTTATTTTGGGGTACCCTCATTTATTAGGGTTACTCTTCTGGGGGTGGGTTCTGTAATTCTATCAATGTGCTGCTTGTGTCACATGTGTTTTCATATGGAGCTCTACTTCTCCCTGCTGCAAGTCCCCTCCCAATGGAGCTATCCTGCAGAACCTAGGTTCCCAAGAGCTGGGTTCCTCCAGCCCCAGAATCAGATACACACACACACACACTCTCTCTCTCTCTCACTCTCTCTCTCTCTAACTGAGCAAGTCTGAGTGGACTGGGTCAATCAGCACTCTCAAGCTGACCCCCCATATGGCTCTGGACTCAGCAGACTGGGTCAAGCAGCACTTTCAAGCTGCCACCCTTATATGCCACAAGTACCACACCCGAATAGAGTAAACCTGAGCATGCTGGGTCAAACAGGCTGTCACCCGTATATGCCCCATAACTCAGCAGACTGGGTCAAGCAGCACTTTCAAGCTGCCACTCTTATATGCCCCTGGACTCTAGTCTGGGTTAAGCAGCACTTTCAAGCTGTCACAGGTTCAGCACGTCCCTATCCCCACTTTCATCTGACAATTGTACTGGTAGTAACCCACTTGATGAGCAAACACCACAGTGTTTTTGGGTGCTACAGGGACTTTAGCTTAGGTAAAAGAAAAGTTGCTTCAGAGTAAATGGGGAAGCCAAAAACATGAAAGAGTAAAGTTCAGAGAGAAAGGGAGGGAAGCAACCAGCTTAATCATAAACTTTATTTATTGAATAACAATGATAACCACACAGGGAGAGCCTAAACAAACATAACAGTTACCTTATTAAAGATCACAAAAATCAGATATAGAAAACTATACCTGCTCAAACAAGTCAGGGTTAAAAAGTTATACCTAAGGTAGAAAAGAAAACAGAGAAAGAGAGAGAGAGCGCAGGCTAGGGTCTCACCACTCCATGAAGCCTGAACAGGTTGGGGTTCTCAGGTGCTGCTGGTAGTTCAGGGTCCTGAGTGCTGGAGAGAGGCAGAGCCCCCAGCATGATCAGTCAGGAGAAGATGAGATCTCAGTGGAACTGATACAGAGTTTGGATCCAAGCATCAGAACACTGGCTTTAGCCTGGTTAGGGGTTTTTACAGGGAAACAACAATGGTTCAAGGGAGAACACTAGATTTGTTTATGGGTAAACTGATGACTCAAGGGTTTTCTTTAGGCTAGACAATAGGCATTGATCATTCCTGGCTATGGGTGGTGTTCCTTCCAGAGAGCTCCCAATGCAATTAGGCAGGTTCAGTATTTTGGATACCAATCTCAGGCCTGGTCTACACTACACGTTTAAACCAATTTTAGCAGCGTTAAACTGATTTAACTGCGCACCTGTCCACACTACGAGGCCCTTTATATCAATATAAAGGGCTCTTTAAATCGGTTTCTGTACTCCTCCCTGAGAGGAGTAGTGCTAAAATCGGTATTACCATATCAGATTAGGGTTAGTGTGGCCGCAAATCGACGGTATTGGCCTCCAGGCGGTATCCTACAGTGCACCACTGTGACCGCTCTGGACAGCAATCTGAACTCGGATGCAGTGGCCAGGTAAACAGGAAAAGCCTCGCAAACTTTTGAATTACATTTCCTGTTTGCCCAGCATGGAGCTCTGAACAGCATGGGTGGCGATGCAGTCCCAAATCCAAAAAGAGCTCCAGCATGAACCGTACAGGAGATACTGGATCTGATCGCTGTATGGGGAGACAAATCTGTTCTATCAGAGCTCCGTTACAGAAGACGAAATGCCAAAGTGTTTGAAAAAAATCTCCAGGCTACACAGTGCTGCATGACAAGCGTAACAGAAAGCCAAAGAATCAAATGGACGCTCATGGAGGGAGGGAGGGGGTACTGAGGACTCCCGCTATCCCACAGTCCACAGCAGTCTCAGAAAACTATTTGCATTCTTGGCTGAGTTCCCAGTGCCTGTAGGTTCAAACACATTGTCCGGTGTGGTTCAGGGTATAGCTCGTCAATTTACTCCCTCCCCCCACCACGTGAAAGAAAAGGGAAAGAAATTGTTTCTTGACTTTTTTCAATGTCACCCTATGTCTACTGAATGCTGGTGGTAGACGCAATGCTGCAGCAGTGAAGAGCAGTATCTGCTCCTCTCCTCTCCCTGGTGGTAGATGGTACAATAGGACTGATATCCGTTGTCACCATCAGCCACTGAGTGCTCCTGGCTTGCCTCAGGTGAGGTCGGCTGGGGGCGCCTGGGTAAAAATAAGAATGATTCCTGGTTATTCCCAGTAGATGGTACAGAACGGCTGGTAACAGTCCTCATCATAGTAACTGGGGGCTGAGCTCCATCAGCCCCCTCCCTTTCCTGTGTAAAGAAAAGATTCTGTACTGCCTGGACTATCAGAGCAGCGGGATGCTGGGCTCCTCTCCTCTGCACGCTTAATGTCCTGCCTGGACTGTCATAGCACCAGGAGGCTGCCTCCTCCTCATTTTATCACACTAACAAGTCACTGTTTCTTATTCCTGCATTCTTTATAACTTCATGACACAAATGGGGGGGGGGACACTGCCACAGTAGCCCAGGAAGGTTGGAGGAGGAGGGAAGCAACGGGTGGGGTTGTTGCAGAGGCACCCCCCATGAATGGCATGTAGATCATCATTTCTGTGGGATCTGACACGGAGCAGCTGTGCTCTCTGATACACTGGTTCTCTAGCACACTTGCCCCATATTCTAGGCAGGACTGACTCTATTTTCAGAAACCATAAAGGAGGGATTGACTCGGGGAGTCATTCCCAGTTTTGCCTTTGTGTCCCCGGCCAACCTCAGCCAGGGGCACCCATGATAGCAGCAGAACGACAGATAACCTTCATCTTACTGCCAATTTACAATGGCAGCAGACGGTACAGAACGACTGATAACCATCTCTGCTATCATGCAAAAGCAAACGAATGCTGCTGTGAAGTGTTGCAGTAACGCCTCTGTTAGTGGCCTCCAGTACACATACGGTGACAGTAAAAAAAAAAGCTGAACGGGCTCCATGGCTGCCGTGCTATGGCGTCTGCCAAGGCAATCCAGGGAACAAGGGCGCGAAATGATTGTCTGCCGTAGTTTTCCCGGAGGAAGGAATGAGTGACGACATTTACCAGAACCACCCGCGACAATGATTTTTACCCCATCAGCCACTGGGCTCTCAACCCAGAATTCCAAGGGGCGGGGGAGACTGCGGGAACTATGGGATAGCTACAGAATAGCTACCCACAGTGCAACACTCCGGAAATCGGTGCTAGCCTCGGACCTTGGACACACACCGCCGAATTACTGTGCTTAGTGTGGCCACGTGCACTCGACTTTATACAATCTGTTTTATAAAACCGGTTTATGTAAAATCGGAATAATCCCGTAGTGTAGACGTACCCAAGGATTCATTACTAGAACTGGTCTGATAACTACTGAGCCGGATGTGGGCAGGCATAAGTTCATTAACATCTGGAGCAGAGATCTCCCATGATGCAGTGCTTCCCTGCTTTTCCAGTCCCAGAGTTCAGTGTGGTGTTTGCCTTGGAATCTCTGTTCTCCACTCTGTATGCTCATAGAGATGCCTCCCTGTCCCATCTTTGATGCAGATGAGGCTAGGGGAGTGGTCTTAATCCTGTCACCCTTGTCCAGAGGGGTTTACCTGTGTCTCCCACGGCCTTTTCATTGCTTTCTGAAAGTCTTTCTTCTGATCGGTTTTGGTTCAAGCAGAGGCTGGGGGGTGTCCTTTGTGGGTCAGACAGGCTAGATACTGCACCCTGGTTCCCCAAGAACACTGCACTGACTGGTATCATTTGTTCCTGTCCAGCTGAGCACATTTTCAGTTAGTGGCCTGCTCCCTGTCTCCTTCTTCAGGTGCACCCTGAGCAGTTAATTGGCTCGCCTACCCACTTTAACCCTTCCAGGCCTTGTGTGGGATAGGCACCCCATCACAAAGCCTGAACACAGAGGCTTTATTTCTGCCCTGATTCACACACTTTGCAACCCCATCAAAGCCAGGTTTGACCTGACACTGAAAAATCTACAGCTGGCCCATGCCAGCTGACTTGGGCTCCAGCTGCAGGGCTGTTTCATTGCTGTGTAGACTTCTGGGCTCTGGCTGGAGCTCAAGCACTGTGATCCTCTCACCTCACAGGGTCCCAGAGCCTGGGCTCCACCCTGAGCCTAGATGTGTACACAGCTGTGGAATAGCGCCACAAGCCAAGTCCCATGAGCCTGAGTCGGCTGGCTCAGGCCAGTCACGGGTGTCCAGTTGCTGTGTAGACATACCCCAGTTGGCCCCACTGAGTGATTCTGAGTAGAAGTCAAGGGCATGTCTACACAGCATTTTGGAGGGAGCCTCCCAGTACGGCTCAACAGCGCTTCAGCTCTGAAGCCAAGGGACAGGGTGGGCTTCAGAGCCCACACTCCACCTGAGTCGCAACTTCAAAATGCTCACTATACAGCTGTTTTTAGAGCATTAGTGTGAGCCCCGCTAGCCCAAATCTGTCAATCGGGGCTGGAAGTCTCTCTCCTAAATGCTGTATTGATGTACCCTAAGGGGTCCTGGTCCGTGCCTGGGGCTCCTAGGCTACACAGTAACAATAGGTGTGGTAGGCAGAAGGTGGATCAGGACCAGGCAGGGCTATATCTAGATGAAGGAATGTTAAAGTTGATGTGTTCTACAGTGGGGTTTCCTTCAGAGCCACAATAATGAACTTGGACTTGCTCCAGCAGCCTATTTCTGGATGTGCTATAAAGGAGCTTTCAGACTGAGACCCCTTTGAAAAGATTCAGTTTGCTGGTTGCATTACAGAAATTATCAGCGTTCTCCTTGTTACTGTTGAAGACATGATGTGTTTTTACAAAGTTCATTCTTACTCTAGCTATAGGCCTTTGGTGCCACAAGAAAGTGTACTATTATACAGCAACCACGTAAACAAGCCCTAATAAGAGAAGGTATATCAAGTAGTAAAGGGATTTCCAGGGTAATCAAAGCAGTCTTATAAAGTTAGCGATGCAGACAATTTTATTGTGTATTTTGCAATATTTGGAGTTTATTAAAGCCTGAGCTTCTGGAGTCATGTGATTATGTAAGAATCTCGACTCTCTATTAAAAAAAAGAAAGTTTCTAACTTCCTGACTGTGGAAAAGAAAACCTTGAACCTAAAGGCTCAAACACCAGAAGGCAAATAAAAAGAACCCACATTTTAAAATCTCATGATTTTTAAGCCAATCCTTTGATTTCTAATGCTGAGGTTGGCAATACTGCAGTTAGAGCTAGGTGAAATATGTGTAGTGGAATGTTTTTCATTTGCCTATTTCAGGAACATTTCTTGAACTGTAAATTCTCCATTTTTTTCAAGTTTTGGAAATTTTCAGCAAAATGTAATGCAAACACTATTTTCTGTTAGTATAACAACAAATATACTGGGGGCCAGAATGGTCTGTTTCCCCCACTGAACAGCCAGGGTCCTTAGTTGAGCATGGCCTTCTCATGTTGCCTCAAAACACAACCCTGCTGAGGGACAGCAGCCCCACAGCCTCACTTCAAGCAACTCTCCAGTGCCTCAGCTGACCCATGCCCTGCTCAGTTTATGGAATTGAGAGAGCTTGAAGCTGCAGGATGCATTACAGATCCCTATGCTACTGCTGGAAGTGGAATCTGAGTTGACATGTCCCTGACCATTCCATGACCATCTGATCTCAGACCGTCAGTCTATGTCTCACAACCTTCCTGGTCCTCTCATGACCTGCAGTATACTGTGATGATGACTACAGCATGTTTTTGGCTTAAGTGAAGGCTTATTTAACAAGAAATAACTTCCAGAGTAATCACAGTATTGATGCTGCTGAAAATCTACCCTTCTTGTATTTCATTTTAATCTCTACACTTGGCTCCTGTCCGTTTGTCAGTGTCAACAAGAGGTGTGACACTGGTGTCTGGCAGAATGGGGTAATTTCAGATTTCCTGCTGAAGTTTAACCCTTTAGCACAACCACAAGCCAAAACAGCTAATGATGCAGCCAAGATGGTAATTCTGTGCTAGAAGTGGGTCTTGAAAACTGAACTGCATTGAAATTCCATGAGAAAATGACATTGACAAATTGAAAACCACATGAAATTAGCTGGCAAAAATATCAGATGCAAGTTCACAAGACGTTTTTCACCCAACCCTAATTATCATCTCCTCCAAGAATGCTCTTTACTTTCCAGCAGTCCTCCATAGTCACCACCCGGAGAAGTTCCAGATGGCATGTGGCAGCTTTATCACTAATAACTCAAGTGAAGTTCAGTTACTAACATTTCAAAAGATAAAAACAGGAAAGGGGCAAATAAACAGTGCTCCCAAAGGGAAAAAGTCAGCACCGGACTGTTGAAGTTCCTGGATTGGAGGGTAGGCTTTTGATTTTTACATATTTAGAAGAGACCTAAGTTTCTATAAACAGTTGAGATATCCAGTCTTTGTTGTCCTGAAGATGCCAGACGCTAGATGTGGTGCAGACATGCAACAACAGATGTCATGATCATAAATAATGCTGCCCTGGGCTACTAGAGGAATGGGACCCAAAACAAATTGCACAGTTATTTAGCATTCCCTGGCTCAAAGCAACGAACTGGAGATAGGATTCAAAGCAACATATTGTGGCATACACAAACCAATGACAGCTCAATTCTGTCCATGGTGAACAGCATTCAAGCACTCGTGGCAGATCCAGCAATGCCACATGCTTAGAATCTTTACCTCGCCCACAGACTTAAGTGAAGGCAGTTACTGCAATGAGACTACATAAAGGGCAGAATATAGTTTCTCAAATAACCTCCAGGTTGAGAGAATCCTAACTTTTGGCAAAAACATAATTTAAAAGAGGCCACATTCTCCTTCAAACAGCCATGGCATTTTTTCCTTCTGAGACTGATGTCACAATGGTCACCTACAAACCCAGCTGGCAGTTAGCTCTCCCTTAAAATGCAAAAGAATAATAATAATAGTAGTAATAATGATTAATAAAAAAATTCCATTTGACTAGTACTTCTGGTCCCCAATCCTAATACCAGGCATGCATCCAAAGACAAGTGACCAGCCAGGCCCTTCGTTTTCAGTTTTCACTGGAAAATTCCCAAGTTTTCCAAAAAGCTAGTGTTCAGTTTTTACTGATTTTCACCCAGATTTTGGGACTACTCAAGTATATAAAATACTGATTATGTTAAGGAAATCCAATACATTACATTAGGAGATGTGTTTATATTAATGATAAGTTTGCATTTACATTTAGACAAGGTTGTCTGTTAATGTAAAGCAAATATAGTGGAAGATATACACACATACAAGTGCAAGTGTTTACACAGTTCATGAAATAAATCACAGCGTGAGCTGCTTTTAGTTTTCAATATTCCTATTTTTCTCTGTTGCTTTTTCTTACTAACCCAGAAAACTATGAATTTAATTTTCTGAACTCATTTTCATCCATGTTTTTAATTTTTTTGTAATAAACACTGACATTCCCAGGAAATGTTAAACAAAATAAAAACTGAAAACCAGGGGCCTGTACAAGATCTGACAAGAGATTCTGGGCATTACCAGCTTCCTTTGACATCAGTGGATCGAAGAGTATTCAGCACCAAGCAGTATTCCAAACATTGCTACCTAAGCACTTAAGACAAAATTAATCTTTGCCATATGTAGGTAGGTTTATAGAAATGATGCTCTCGGTTTAATACTATTCACACACCTTGGAGGTACAGTTTTGTAGCTAAGCAGAAGATTTTATCCATTTGCATTGCAATTCACTCTACATGTAATGTCTGTCTGGGTATGTGTAGTCAATAACCCTTTTGACCCATCAGGTTTCTGTGCATTGTTAATGCAATATTATATATATTACACTAATAAACATTAGACACAAAGTCTGTTCCACAGAAGGAGTCCCAAAGGAAATGGGAAGCTCATCAGATGGCAGAAGAGGAGGGTTTCTTAGGTCCAGACGACAGGAATTTTGCACCTCTCTTTGTGAGATTTCTTTCTCATTCTCATTCACTGATCTACTGTCATTCCGCACCTGAAAGAATTCAAATAATATTGCCCTGGAGATTTGTAATACATTTATTGAGAGCCTTATAATAGAACTTTGTTAATTCAAGTGAACTCTTCTTAAACTGTACTGCAAAATAGATTCAGGATGAGGAAAGCAACTTTGTTATCTTAATCTAATCTTTTGCGCTCTCATGAGTTCTTCAATACAAAAGATTTCCCAGAGTCTGCTATGGCACACATCCTGGCAAAGCGTCACATATCTAGCTGTTCAGCAGGTAAATCTTTTGGTCCATGCCTGTGGTGGATACATCCACTGGAAATCTCCAACTGAACTGAGTCAATTAGTATCTCCACCATAGTCAGCTAACAGTCTTAATACAAAGACGTAAACATCTCTAACAATTTTTCACCCTTCTGAATTATTTTAAATCAGTGAAAGATGGATTAGGTATCATAAAACTTCAGTAACACCACAATGTCAGGCAGCTGGCTGCACATGTAAAATTTAGCATAAAACACTGACAGTTTTAGAACTCAAGTGATCGTTCCAACACTGTTTTTTTTGTAGCTAGCAAACTGAGAAGTAATTTAATTTAGAATTAAAGAACAGTGGCAGTTACTGGAGTCCTCTTTAAAAAGAAACTGGCTCTGTATTGTCCCATCCACACTCTTCCCTGTGCCTCTTTTCTAATCTTTGCTTCCCACGAGCTATTTTGAATCTTTGCATTAACTCCCTCCCCTGTTTTTCACATCCTTCCTGCACAGCAAAAAAATGGGGTTTCCAGAACTACAGTTTCTTTTCCCCCTTGGCAGCAACCAGAAATTCAGAGTTTGTCACATAATTTTGCCACTGCTTTTAATCTTACTTTTTCCACCTCCCTGAAAACACGGAGGAAGTTTTCCCTTAAAACCCCTGACAGTTCTCTTTCGGTCCAACCTCTTCTCAGAAGTTCCTCAATCAATGCAGGGTATTTTGAAACATCTTCCAGTCCTTCAGGGAATCTGTTAACAACAACCACCACCACAGAATGACATACTATATAACCCATACTTCTGGATGAATAATGTAGAGAGGGGTTTTTAAATGATTGTGGCAAGAGTCCAGTTGACAAACAGGTCACCAGAGGACTCAACCCTTCTCCCAATTTAGTCAAAATCAAAAATCCAACTGACTTAATTGGGAGAGCGGTTGAGCCCCAGAGCCATACCAAACAAGGTTCTTTCTGCATGAAGCATTCCTTTAGTGGGACTAAACTGTGCATTCTAGAGAAAGGCAACATTCTGTGCAGACACTAAAGCAGCATGGGCAGTATTAAAAAAACAAACACCGCTCATTCATGAATACACCCCTCATTCCCCACACTCCATCTCTGATGGCCAGGAAAACATCTATGCAACAGGAGGCTATAGTGCACTCTACCTATAAAATTCTATACTATTCAAAAAGAGAGTTTGCACGCATATGATATACCCTGAACAATTGCTGACCATTTTTTCTCCTCTACTATACACGTTACGTCATTTACAGAATAAGCTAGAGGGACAATGTCCTGGGAGAAGTGCCAGTTTTGAGCTCACTAGGAGTTTTGGACATGCAAAGAAAGCTACATGAAACCCTCCATTTGCAGGGAATGCAATAAGCAATTTGATGTCTACTGTGTAATTCCTGTCCCAGCAAAGGGAGCTGGAAAAAAGAAGCACCCAAACCTATGCATACCTGGTCTTCCAGGGTTTATTTTCCCGGGCCTATGTCCCTCTCCTCCCAGAGGGTACCGACATATTGTTACTAGCATCCACCTCCCATTGGCCTGAGTTATAGGAACATGGGTTTCATTCTCCGCATATTGGGACTGTGGGCAATAAGCTTAATGCTTCTGTTGCTGTAGGCACAATTATCTCCCCAGAAGCCATTGCAGAGGCCAGAGGTGATTTTCAGACAGTGCCAAGAACACTCTGTGCCCTACCACAGCCTGATGGCAGTTTGGTGCTAATGCGGAAAGGGCCCTGGGGAGACAATTAGCCTCTCAGGCCTCTGAGGGCAGGCACTGAGCCAGCTCACCAGAATGCGAGACTCCAAGAAACAATGGACTCCATGCAGAGCCCAGGAAGAAGTGTGGGACCCCCTGCAAGGGCAGGTCCCTGGCAGCTTATGCAAGCTGGGGGCGCCCAGCCCATAACGCACCAGTAGAACTATACCTCCCAGCACGCCCTGTGGAAGCCAGCCCACAGCCATGGAGGAAGGGTGGAGCAGGACATGCTGGGACATGTAGTCCTTGTGACATATGCCCGCCACATGCACTATTAGGACCCCCCCCATCTCTCACAATAATGTTTTGTTTTGTGCAGGCTCATTGTTCTAAATCTGTGTCAAGCAAGCTAGCAGTGTCATCTCTTTACTCCATGGCTCATTCAGCACTTTAGGAACCCCCAGCACCAGTTCTATTGAATATCCTAGTGAAAATGTGTACAAAACTATAAGCGCCAATTGTTAACTCTCGCTGTGTAGGAGATTCCTACTACTGAATGGCTAGTCCCTGTGGGAGCAGACTTTTTTTTGTGATCCACACCATTTGATATGAGTTGTGCCCAAGTGTCTCTGACACAAGCAAGAAAGATGCACAAGGTCAAGAAGAAAAGCTTAAAGGCAAGCAAGTGCCAAGCAGCCTAGTCTTATGCTATAGTCCATATGTTATGCAGGGCCATATATTACCCCAGAAACAATCACAGGCATGAGCAGATGGAGCCAGGGTGCAGAGATCAGATTGCTTGTTTTGAAGGGAGGAGGGTTCCCTGACAGAACAGAACGTTGCCCCCCAAGCCTCTAGATCCCTGGAACCAATGGAAGCCATAGCCATGCCTCTGCATTAGCCCCAGGGCCACGTGGTCCTTACCGAGTTGCTAAGAAGGTGAGAGGGAGGGAACAGTTATACAGTACAAATGGGCTCACAGAAGAGCTAACCGTTTGAGGCACTGGTAGCTTTTCTGCCATTCATTGCTGGCACATGCAAATCCCTGACCTCAAAGAGGTTAGGAGGACAGTAGGGGGATTGTTGTTCTGGCAAGCTCATTTCCACTCCAAATGAAACATATCTTCCCATTAATCTAGAAGGGAACGATCAAGCCCTTGCTTTATCGAAGTGTGTTTTAATAGAAACTGCACAACAATCTGCTCCAATAGCCATAGCCTGCCATTTTCAAAAGAACTGACAGAAAATCCTCATGATCCAAGGAGCACTTTATTTCTGAATTTATATATTGTTTTACTCACTGATCCACTCCATCATAGTCACCACCAATTCCTATTGATTTTGAACCTGCAATTTTCTTTATGTGGTCAAAATGATCTAGAAGAAAACAACAAAGAAAACAATGTCAAAGCAGAGGGCAAGAAGAAAATCTATTTCAGACATATTGGTGTTTGGTTAACATGTCTCACAATGTTTAGACAAAGCACTAAGTTCACTTTAAATATGTGACGTCAAAAGATACATGTAGAACATGGGCTAAAACTCAATGCTGTATGTGACAGGCCCTTGATACTTACTGATGCTTAACTTGACATTTGTATTCAGTGCAGTACTAGTCATCTTGAGAATAAAATAACCAGACTGATTAAAAGTGACTGGAGGTACATGATTGGCTCACATGCAGGATGTTAGTTCTCTAAAAATATCTTGTCTGTAACAATAGAAATTTCTACTCTCAGACTAACTATTTACAGTCAGGGTTTTTTCCTGGGGATTAACACCCAGACCCAGTTAGGATTTAGTTAATGGTCCACTTTGGGCCATCAGTTCCTCTAGCTACTTATTAATGGCCTGCGCCTCTTACTATTGCTCAGTAAGTGTAAACTCTAAAAACGATCAGATTTAGATGTGCACGCTAAAAGGATGTATGTTACAAGTCACCGAGTGGCTGTGTTTTACACAATGTGGGGATGGGTGAATGTGTGCGTTCCAGCAACAAAGATTCACACTTGAAATGTGGCTCAGACTCGAGAGAAATTTATAGTAGGAATCATTATTCAGAACTGCACTGTATTAGATGCAAACCTGCCACAGTTGCAACATTCACCACCTCTCTTCCACAGGCCAGCACCTTTTTATAGAAAGTCACCATCACAATTCCATTGTTCCTTTTCTGAAAGATAGAGGGACGTATTGTGAGCAGCTATTCACGGACCCTATGTCATGCTCACCCTCAAGGGATGTGAGCGCAACTCCATCTACAGCCCATCAGTGCCATTCTACATGTGAAGGTCAGTTGAGAACACAAGCTGCTGCCTCCCTATCTCTTATGCAATCCGCAGCTGGTGTAAGTCAGCGTAACTCCATCTATTTCAGTGACCATGTCAAACCAATTCAACCTCCTTTCATTGCAAGCATTTCTTTTCAACTTGCCAGCAATTGTTCCACCTTTGCAGTCACATACTGAATATAACCCAAAGCCATAGCCTGAGGAGCAAATGCTTCACTTATTGCTTAGAATCTGCTTATGATTAAGAGTGAACTGACTTCTGAGATGACAGGAAGAGAAGTACGCTTTGAATCCTGTATGCACAGGATTGTCTTGGGCCGGCCAGAGGAGTGAAATCTTTTCAAGTCACTCACCAAACTCTGAAGAATATCATCAGGAACATTTCTTGAGTGGTTACAAACAGAGAAGGCTGAAGAATGACTGAAAATGACTGGTGCTCTGGAGATCCGGAGAGCCATTCTTGCTGTGGAGTCTGAGGTATGGGATAAATCTATCATCATCCCCAAGCGATTCATCTCCATCACCACTTCCTAATACAGATTTACAGACAGTAGTATTAGTATTGTGTTCTGTTAAAGGAGATCGGTTAGCAGATGTATGTGACTAAATACTTACATTCTGCAGGTGTCATAAAAGTGGGTATGGGTCTCTCTACTTGCGTGTTGTTTGTGGCTAGCATAGGCTTCCTAATCGTTTCTCTAATGGGGACACACTAGCACATCACAGAGTCTCTTTTTCAATGCTAACTGCAGTTATCACATTTTTAAAAGCTCAGCCATATATATAAAATATATAGGTCTTGATAATTCACTTTATACTGTATACTTCACTAATAAGTATTGCTGCTAATACTAAATGTTGCAGTTTCTTATTCCTTGAGTTTTCAGTGTTCTGAAACAGCTGTGGGAAAATTGTACTAATTTACCAAATTATTTGTTGCATTTTGCCAGATTCTAAGTCACTCATGCCTTAAATAAGCACTTCCACACTCATGGAAACCAACAGATTTGCATGCACTTCTGAAAGGAAACTTTAACCCAGTTTGCTCATCCCAGAGGTCTGAACACTTGAAAGGTCAGGAAGATAATTTTATTCTCAGGATAAAATTGTAAAGATAGCTGAAAATAAAGGGGCCTGGGAACCTCAAAGTCATGAATTTAAACTTATTTAATTTACTTTTGAAGTTAATACCTTGGAAATAAGACTGAAATCTATTTTCAAACCAAATTTGTGCTCCTCAAGTTTTGCAATTTTCTGTGTTATGTGCTGTGTTTTGTGAGCACTGAGCCAGCACTGACGACATTCTTCTACTTTCAGGTTTAGAAATATATATTTAAATAGAGGTGGCTTTGATTAAGTCATGGACCCAACCACCACAGAAGTTCTTTTGCGAGAGGAAAGGGAGTTCAAAATCCCTATTAAAATTTCTCTGGCCCATCTCTAATGGCAACACAATCAGGCTTTAGAAGTCAATTTGTCCTGGGCACCCTTTAAAGAAATAGTACTTCATTCTATGGAACCACTGCTATGAAGTATTTTGAAACAGGAATGTCAAGAACATATTATAGCTGCTATTTAATGGATTATGTCAAATCCTGAGGTTCTTATTCAGGCAAACTTCCACAGCTTCATTTGAAGTTGGAGTGAAAACTGAGTTAAAGAACCACAGGATTTGGGACAGTTTATATCAAAATTCTACAAGTTTCCGTGACTTCCAGCAACTTCTGTGACTTCAGCCTGCAGTGGTCGGGAGCTGCAGGGTCTGTGTGACTCAGGAATTAGAAATATGATTTGCAGGCTTTGGTATTCAGGTCACCAGTTTGAACCCAGCATAGAACGTTACTGCTCAGAAAGTGTTCGTGGAAAGAACTGGCACAGTGCAGCTTCCAGTGCCATATGCCAGAGTGCCAAGCCACCACATGTGGTGGTGTACCCCGCAGCTCCCAGATGCCACAGGCGGCAGGGGAACTCCTGAGCTCCCATCCACCGTGGGCAGCGGGGGAACCCCACAGCTCCTGGCCACCACAGGCAGTGGCAGCATGCCACAGCTCCCAGTGGCAGTGAGCTCTTGGCCACTGAGGGCCCCTGGAGCTGCGGACAGCAGGGGTACCCCACAGCTCCCGGCTGACACAGGAGGCAGGGACATCCCCAGCTCCTGGCCCCTACGGGCAGCAGGGGGACACCCAGAGCTGCAGGCAGCAAGGGTACCCCACAGCCCCCAGCTGCTGCAGGCGGCTCCTAGCCCCTGCGCAGCTGCCGGCTTCAGGCAGTGGGGGGACCCGCAGATCCCCATTTTGTCCTGGATATTTTTAGTAAAAGTCAGATCACGGCCTCCATGAATTTTTCCTTTTCCCCCCCATGACCTGTCTGAGACTTTTACTAAAAATATCGGTGACACAATCTTAGCCTTAATCTTCATTTATCAATTCCTGCAACCTATTACTGTACCTCAAGTCCTGAATACTCCCACCCTCTGCCCCTCAACATATCCCATTCTGGGAAAGTTCTACAGAATTTGATAGGGACACAACCCACAAGGTTGTGTAGACATTTACTGAATTGCTACAAACAGAGAAGGCTGAGGAATGATGGAACATAGACAGTTTAGTAGAGGGAAATCCTTTCTGTAGGACGGGGAAAAGTCTATAGAATTATACAGTAAGAATACAATTTTTATTACACACTATAGGACTATGTATCAGAGGGGTAGCTGTGTTAGTCCATATCCACAAAAACAACGAGGAGTCCAGTGACACCTCAAAAAGTAACAGATTTATTTGGGCATAAGCTTTCGTGGGTAAAAAACCCACTTCTTCAGATGCATGGAGTGAAAATTACAGATATAGTATTTATGCCCATATCTGTAATTTTCACTCCATGCATCTGAAGAAGTGGGATTTTTTTATCCACAAAAGCTTATGCCCAAATAAATCTGCTACTGTTTAAGGTGCTACCGGACTCCTCGTTGTTTTTATAGAACTATATAGTCACAGTCTCTTTATATATTTTACTCTCTCTCTACTATTAAGTTCTGAATCCCCCATCTCAAGGCCATCTACAATTTATAGTAATTAAATCTCTTAAAACACAAGTTATTTATTTATTTATTTATTTATTTTTTGAAAAGCAAAGGAGCAGAATCTTTGAAGGTGTTAATGAGAGAAAAGTTTGCATAGGTTGCCATTGAGGAGAGATTCTTACTTTGCCAAATGAACTCAGACCATTCACATTAGGATAAAAGTTATGTACTTGCTTTGATGAAGATTCTGCCCTTCAAAAAAAAAAACACGTAAGAAACCATTGCATTATTCTAGTGGGTTAGATCCGAACAATCAAATTTCACATGAACACAGTAAAAAATCCTCACCCTGAAGTCATATAGCTGAGTTTAAAGATGATAAGCATAGCTCTCATTCATGCAATGTCATGCTTGTATCTCACTCCCAGACATTCGTCCTCCAGGTCAGAACTAGTTCACATGGGTGAGGCACTTTGAGGAAGTGCATGCTGTCTAATGCTGCAACACTTCTAGGGGTCACTAGCAGACTTCAGGGCTATCAATCTGGTATCTTTCACCAAAACTAAGTTCACATTTAAAATTGCACCCACGCCGTCTGACCAGGGCCAGTTTGGGTGAGGAGGAAAAAGAATTACAGCAGTGCAATAATGTGGTGATTCTTAGGCCTGAGTGCAGCCTGGGCACAGGTTACTTTTTAAATGATATAATGAAGAATGCTTTTGATGAGTTGTTTCTTGTGGGTGTTACAGCAGAGGTGAGTCTTTAGGACTAATCAGAGAGTGGTGGTCTTCAGGAGCAATTCCAGAAGGACAATCCATGTCCATGGAGACAGTGTAGAAAGATATGACAATGGCTCTGTAAGAAGTGGATACTGGATGTTGAGGCTGGCATTAACAGCCAAACAGAGGAAACTGGAGGGCAATTTGTGAAAACTAGAGCAGTAGGAAGGAACAGCATTATGCAGGGCCATTTTCTACTGTTAGCCGTTCTTCACCCCTATATGGGTCTGTGTGATTCAGGAATTAGAAATATGATTTGCAGGCTTTGGTATTTAGGTCACCAGTTTGAACCCAGCATAGAACGTTACTGCTCAGAAGGTCTTTGTGGAAAGAACTGGCATAGTGCAGTTCCCAGTGTCAGATGTCTACATCACAATTAGCTCCCTCAGTAAAGAATCCTAAGCCTGAAAGTGTGTGGACGCCTCTCACACCATGACAGGAATGTGGCAATGACATTTTCCTTGCTGGACAATTTGTGGACAGAGGACATAAGGCTGACCCTAGAAGAAGCTGCAGGATGAGGGGGGCTCTAAGCAGACGTAAGGGCTGATGTATAACTGCGGGTTAAAAAAGCATTGCTCATCACCACTAGTGTGGCGGAGGGAGGCATGACAGCAAAGTCTTCTAGGAGATGGCTCAATCTGCTTCTTACAGGGAGAGTTTGGGATCTAAATCCTTCCTTCACTGGGTATGTACAGGAGGGGTGTGCTTGGCCAGCAGGTGGGACAGGCAATAGGTGGGACAGGTGATATGGAGGCATGTGAACCGAGCCCCAGCCCACCCACCTGCAGGACACAAGCCTTCACAGCTACACATGTGGTACGTGTTTGGGGCTGGCCGAAGAGGAGAGTCTCCAGTGCCATCAAGAGCTGAATCCACACACGGCACTCACCACTCCAATAAGGAAAGTATGAAGTTAGCTGGGTCACCCAGAAAACCCTTTCTTACTGCCTTTCCTGCCTGTAATAAAAACTTTTTACCAGTCTCAATAACATTCCTTCCAGAAGAGAAACGTGTCAGTTACACTCTGCTCTAGTTTTCTCACAAAGCAATGGAGATGATGACTTCCCTGTATTTATTTTGCCAACAAACTAAAATAGATCCCATGATGTCACTAAACTCTCAAGTGGCAGACACATTTTCCTTCTTCAACCCACCACATAACAAGTGGACCTATCCAAAGGACATCAGTCATCCTTCAGCTCCTCCACCATCAGTCACAGATAGCAGTCTCCCACATTGTTCAAACCAATTTTGGCCCATCTTAAAGCTGCCATCCCTTTGCACTGGAAAAGTAAGCATTACAGAAACAAGTGCACATCAGTTACCATGGAGTATTGCAGGTGTGCGTTAAAGACATGTACCGAACACCCAGGTCATAATACATCCTTAGCGTTGCGAGACTGCTGTCAATGGAATGGCCACCTTCTATTCCAATCAAGCATGCTATCTTTTTACTATCAGCAATACCTGGAGTTTAAAGGGAAGATAAACGCCACAATAAATTGAAGACAAAGACTTAGAGCTATCTGCATTGAGCAGCAGATAATCATTTCACAACCATAAATGTCAATACTACCATTCTTAATATGCAATATGTGATATGCCAAGTACTTCATCTCACATATGTTCCCTCCTGCAATCTCATTAAAGAAACATTTTCATTTTAAAAAAGTATCACCTTGAGAAGTATTAACAAGTTCAAGTTCTGGATAGATTTGACACATCCTCTTGACAACATCAATCTGCTCTAGGGTCAGACGCACAGCATCCTTGTTCTGAGCGCTGCACAGAACATACACTGACCAAAACTGAAAAAGAGACATAGATGGGCCAAACAACAAGTTCATGGACCTCATTATCAGCAGAATCATAAATAAAACCACTTCCTCTTGGCAATTTGTTGGGGAGTTTTCATCACTGGGAAATCCCAAAGGAACACCTAATCTGACTAGGGGCACACTCTCTGATAATAGGCTCTTAGCAACCCCAATCACTCACACAGTCTTCCAAGGTCAGGAGGCTATGACAACTTTTTAATTCAGTTGCTGTAAAAATAATACATAACATTTTAGATAAGAGGAGCTGGATTCTGCAAAGGCATTTTAAAGTCTGGCAAATGCAAATATATGAAAGCTTCTGTAGCCATGCAGTTTTCCCTTTTTTCTATCATGGGCTGAATCAAAATCCCAGATCTGAAACACCTCTTCTAAACTATGGCATATCCAAAATCTGGATGTGTCTGGATTTTGCTCAGATCCAGCTGTAGAACGATCAGTATAAATATTCTAAGAGATCCACGTCATAGCACCAACAGTACATACCTGAGCTCCGACATGGCCAGACTGAAGTTTCTGAATGTTTGTGAATGTGGTGTTAAGAATTTTTAAGTTGATTTTACTTAGTCTGTTTTGGTACAATATCCTCAGTTGTAATGGAAGGTCATTGTGCCTAAGTAGTAAAATAAATAGCATTAATGATACAAACAAGCTTGTCCTTTCCTAATGTTTATCTATCTACTTTTAGTTCCCCTTGAAAGTTAACTGCCAACACCCTTGCAACAGTTCTCTAGAGACTGGAGAGGTTGCAAATGTGGCAAAAAAAAATTGAATCAGGTTGAGTGGCTGAGGGGTACACTTAAAGCACCATCTTACCAAAGCTACTGCTCCCAAATTATGATAAACCCCACCCACTTTTCTCAGACCACTTTAAGCACTGCCTCGCAGTGAGGTTTGTTTGGAGCTAACTGGGTCTGTGGATGAGGGGAAAGCAGTGGATGTGTTATTCCTTGACTTTCGCAAAGCTTTTGATACGGTCTCTCATAGAATTCTTGCCAGCAAGTTAAAAAAGTATGGGCTGGATGAATGGACTATAAGATGGACAGAAAGCAGGCTAGATCGTCAGGCTCAATGGGTAGTGATCAACGGCTCCATGTCTAGTTGGCAGCCGGTATCAAGTGGAGTGCCCCAAGGGTCAGTCCTGGGGCCGGTTTTGTTCAATATCTTCATTAATGATCTGGAGGATGGGGTGGACTGCACTCTCAGCAAGTTTGCAGATGACACTAAACTGGGAGGAGTGGTAGATACACTGGAGGGTAGGGATAGGATACAGAGGGACCTAGACAAATTAGAGGATTGGGCCAAAAGAACCTGATGAGGTTCAACGAGGACAAGTGCAGTTCAACAAGGACAAGGAAGAATCTCATTCACTGTTACAGACTAGGGACTGAATGGCTAAGCAGCAGTTCTGCAGAAAAGGACCTAGGGGTTACAGTGGACGAGAAGCTGGATATGAATCAACAGTGTGCCCTTGTTGCCAAGAAGGCTAACAGCGTTTTGGGCTGTATAAGTAGGGGCATTGCCAACAGATCGAGGGATGTGATCATTCCCTTCTATTCGACATTGGTGAGGCGTCATCTGGAGTACTGTGTCCAGTTTTGGGCCCCCCACTACAAGAAGGACGTGGAAAAATTGGAAAGAGTCCAGCGGAGAGCAACAAAAATGATTAGGGGTCTGGAGCACATGACTTATGAGGAGAGGCTGAGGGAACTGCGATTGTTTAGTCTGCAGAACAGAAGAAAGGGGGGGGGGGCGTTGATAGCTGCTTTCAACTCCCTGAAAGGGAGTTCCAAAGAGGATGGATCTAGACTGTTCTCAGTGGTACCTGATGACAGAACAAGGAGTAATGGTCTCAAGTTGCAGTGGGGGAGGTTTAGGTTGGATAATAGGAAAAACTTTTTCACTAGGAGGGTGGTGAAGCACTGGAATGGGTTACCTAGGGAGGTGGTGGAATCTTCTTCCTTGGAGGTTTTTAAGGTCAAGCTTGACAAAGCCCTGGCTGTGATGATTTAGTTCGGAATTGGTCCTGCTTTGAGCATGAGGTTGGACCAGATGACCTCCTGAAGGCCCTTCCAACCCTGATAGTCTATGATTCTATGATTCAGTGGCACTTCGGTGGCGGGTCCTTCACTCACTCTGGATCTTCAGCAGCACTTCAGTCGTGCATCCTTCACTCGCTCCGGGTCTTCGGCAGCACTGAAGGACCCGCTGCCAATGTGCCACCGAAGACCCGGAGCAAGTGAAGGACTCACCGCCAAAGTGCCGCTGAAGAACCTGTAGGGAACCGATTCCTAAGATTTTGGCAGCTCACCACGGCACAAGCCCCTCTTTCCATCTTATTCTTCTAGCTCTCATCACATCTCCATGCTTTCTCTTCATATGTTGGATCTGCAAATAGCAGCCATACTATTGGCAGGCAAGTTTGATTTTAGAATTTTATTTGAGTTAGTGTAACCCACACACCTCCTGGGTGTGGCATTCTGTCCCATCTAGTAGTGCCGCGATTACTTAGGGTACGTCTACCCTACCCACCGAATCGGCGGGTAGTGATCGATCTAGCGGGGATCGATTTATCTGCCGTCGAGTCCTGCACTCCATCGTGGTGAGAGGCGGAAGCGGAGTTGACAGGGGAGCGGCGGCAGTCAACCCCGTGCCGTGAGGACACGAGATAAGTCGATCTAAGATACGTCGACTTCAGCTATGCTATTCTCGTTGTTGATGAAGCTGCGTATCTTAGGTTGATCCCCCCCATCCCCCCAGTGTAGACCAGGCCTTAAAGAGATTAATGAATCTGCTCTACAGCCTTAGCTAACAGCTCAGGCACTAAGCTCCAGAGGTCCCCAGTTTGATCCTGCCCATGGACAGACCAGGGTTTCTCAGCATCACAACAGCACAATAGTATTTGAGTGCTAGAGGGACCCCTTTTCCTTTAAGTTCCTGGATCAAGTCTGGGGTGGGCCATTCGGGCCCCTGCCAAAGAGGGCGCCATGCACAGGGTTTGGATTCCCACCTGATCTTCTGAGGGCCAGTTGGGCTAATGGAGGCAGCAGGCAGGCAGGCGAGCAGCAGCACTGGACAGGGGACCAGGGGGCAGTTGGATGACCAGCTGGCCAAGCCAGGTGACAAGGTAACTCCTCTGGAGTAGGGATTCCCCTCCTTGCATGTGCTGTTTCTGTCCCCACCACATACACTTCCTCCCCGGAGCCCCCCTGGCCACTATGGACCCACCCCAGAGCCCACCCCCACAAGCTGGAGCTGCACCCCTCCCCGCACCCTAATCCCCTGCCCCAGCCCTGGACCCACCCCAGAGCCCACCCCCCCACGCTGGAGCTGCACCCCTCCCCGCACCCTAATCCCCTGCCCCAGCCCTGATCCCATTCCCCCACTCCAAACCCCCAAACCCAAAATCTAATAGCCTCGGATCCACAGGAGAGTTAATCCGGCCCTGTGCTCAGGGTTTACAGGATTTAGTGCTTAGTCTCCCATTGTAACAGGCAGAGGATAAGTGGGGGGGCTTAAAATACACCAATATTTGTTTACAAGGATTGAACCTGAAAACCTACCATTGAAGTGTTCCATTTGCTAGACCCATATTTTTCAGATTTTCAATAATTTGTGGTGAATGGTTGGATTTCTTGTTGCATCTCGTAAGTGATCTAGGATGTTCACTATAAAGTACAGTTATATTTAATATGCTTTGCTAGTCTTAAATGTGTGTGTGTAAGGAAACCAAGGTGTTTTTTGATGGTATATAGGAAGGCATGAATTAAAGGTTTTTGGCTAGTTTTCAAGCTATTTGATGTAACTCTTCTCCAAACAAAAAAATATATATTTTATTACATGTTACTTAGCATCTCCCCATAGTCCCTACAGAACCCTTTCTTAGTCTACTAGCTACATAACGTGGTCTTGATCCATCTACCTTCCATGCCTTCACATTGGGTATATTGAATACCTAAGGATATCTTATCTTTTGGCCACCATTTTAGAAATATTAACCCTGTTAATGAATGTTACCAAGATGTATTGAAAAAAAAAAAAACAACATTCTACATACCCATCAATTAGAGGGGCTTGCTTCATTAGCTCAACAGCCCTTTCTCCGACAGGTTTCTCAGTTCTGAAAGCCAAAACATCAGAGATGAGCAGCAAGAGCCACAGGAACAGCTTCATAGGATTGCTCTTCATTTCCACAAAGACGTTAACTAGAGAAGAAGGCTGCCACCACAGAATGTTGGTTATGAAGAAGAGGTAAGTTTCCAGTCTGCAAAGGTTCTAGACTTAACGATTTTGGCAGAACTGCTGTGCCTCTGTCATTGGGAAGGCACAGGTGGTGAAGGAAGTTCTGAAGACAAACAAAAGGAATGAAGAGAGTAAGAAAGGAGATTAGATGTGGATGATGTTCATGGTATTCAGTCCCCTTTTTCTAAGTAAGAGATTAAGACTTCTGACTGTTGCTCGAAAGTTGAGCAGCAGATATTTGCACTTACCCCTTCCTTCCAAACACTGTTGCTACCAGCTGAAATTCAAGGAAGTATTTACCCATTTTGCAGCCGGAGGAAATGGGTGGGCCTGGATTTGCACTTACCAACTAGTAATTACATGTCCAAAACGTGTAGCGAAAGCTATGTATCTAGTTCCCATCTGAAAGTGGAAATTAACTGATTTGCCTGTACAAATAGGCTGATTTCCTCTCCTTTGAAACTTTCAGTGAAATTGTTCACCAAAATTCCAAGTCTCATTTGAAAGCAAGCTCTTTATTGTATAAAAAATAAACCCACTTCAATGACTGAAGCAATAAACCCACTGTATAGAGTGTATTGTCTGAGTGAAGCAATCTGAATGCAATACTTTCATTATTACATAGTTGAGTAACCAGAGCACAATCTGAAAGGGTCAATTTGTTCTTTTAAATTTATTTCTTTTAAAGAGATTTGAGCATGGAACCCTGCTAAGAAATAATGTGAGCATTCTTCCCTACCTTTTGCATAAAAGTCCAGATAATAGTGATATTTAAGCACTTCTAAGCATCTTTTAAGTGTGAATCAGAAAGCATTTTACAAACATTAACTATGCCTGACAGTATGATATAAATATTAAACCTGTTAATGGATGAAGATGCCATTGTAAGGATGAAAGAATTTTTCCAGGATTGAAGTCAATGGCAGAGCTATGAATAAAACCCAAAAGATTCCTGACCACTGTTCCCTGCTCCAACAATACCTCACGTAGGACGTCACAGTGCCGGTGTTGTCAATCACAGGCATTCAAAAAATCATGGATCAAGCCCCAAAAGAGTATGAATTTTTTTTAAACGGCTTTTTATTTGCCTTTTGGTTTGTGAGCCTTCATTGTTTGTATTCTTAAGCTTTTCTCCACAAAAATGAAAGCTAGAAACAGCTCTCTCATTAATAAAGTAAGATGTTTTCATGTAATCTCATGACTCCAGCAGCTATGGCTTAAAAAAAAACAACACACACATGTTGGGAGGTATATGATAGAATCACAAGAGTTGGCAACAGATTTAGGCTGGATGTAGGAATTAGTGGGTGGGTTGTAAGTTGCCTGTGTTGTGCAGGTGAACATAATATAAGTTCAGTCTTACTGGGTCAGACCAATGGTCCATCTAGCCTAGAATCCTATCTCCAATAGTGACCAATACCAGAGCTTCAGGGGGAGCATACAGAAAAAGACAATTTTGGAGAGATCCACCTTGTTTTCCCCTCCCAGCTTCTGGCAGTCAGAATTTTAGGGTCACCCTGAGCATGACATTCCATCCCTGACTATCTTGGGCCATAGTCATTGATGGACCTATGCTCCTGGAACTTATTTAGTACTTTTTGTTTTTAACCCAGTTATACTTTTGGCCATCACAACATCCCTTGGCAATGACTTCCACAAGTGAATTATGGACTGTGAGAAAAAATACTTCCTTTTGTTTGTATTAAATTTGCTGTCTATTAATTTCATTGGGTAACCGCTGGGTTTTGTATTGTGGAAAAGGGTAAACAAACATTTCTCTGTTCACTATTTCCCCACATATGTGCTTTTATAGACCTCTATCATATACGCCCTTAATTGTCTCTTTTCTAAGATGAACAGCCCTAATCTTTTTAGTCTTTCTTCGTATGGAAGCTGTTTCATAACCTTGACTATCTTTGTTGCCCTTCTCTGAATCTTTTCCAATTCCACAGATGTGCAGTTATGCAAACCCAATTTACGCAAATCCAGACTTACGGAAAAAGTTCCATAAGTTCCGTAAGCTTTCTTTATTTTTTTTTTTGCACACGTAATCGTCAGGTATACGTTCCCAACTTATGTAAAACTTGACTTACGCAAGGCATTCCGGAACGGAAGTCGGGGAGCGTCTCTATAATTTTTGAGACAGGACAACTAGAACAGGATACAGTATTCAAAGTATGGGTGCCTCATGTATTTATATAGTGGCATTATGGTATCTTATTTCTTATTTTCTATCACTTTCCTAATAGTTCCTAACATTCTGTTAGCCTTTTGTTACTGCTGCTGCACATTGACTGCAGCTGCTGCAGTTTTCAGAGGACTATCCACAATAATTCCAACATCTCTTTCTAGAGTCGCAACAGCTAATTTAGAACCCATCATTAAATATGAGTAGTTGGGATAATTTTTCCTATGTGCATTACTTTGCACTTATCAATGTTGAATTTCATCTGCTCAAACTAGTTAGTGGTCTCTCCTGGTCTTAAAATTTCAGTTACTATAACTGAAAAATTAAAGAAAAAAAATTTACTTGGTGCATTTGATGGAATTTCCTTTCTCGTCTATATCACTCTCCCCTGCACAATCTGTTTCCCCTTTATGTGAACCTTCCAGAGCAACAGGAGAAAAGATCCCCTTATTAAACAGATTAATTATTATAAAAATCACAAAACTGGAGCTCCAGAGACAGCTGCAGTCCCAGACATAAATTTAAATCATTTTAAATTAATTACCTAATTAAAGTTATTGTTTTCATTTTAGTGGAACTTTAGATTACAAAACCCAAATTGAATAAAAGTGAATAGATTTGTATCCATTGAATTAGAAAACATTCCAGTGACAACAGTTTGTTGTTATAAGATTTTGAGATATTTCTAACCTGAACACTGCACTATTTTGCTGATGTATCACATTGACTGGAGTCTGAAATAAAGTTGACCAGCCTATTTGGATTGTCCAAGTTCAGAGGAATGCAAGATGATTAAATAAGAATCTGAGGGTTATTTAAAAAATATTGAAGTTTGTTTTTAATAATGTAAGGTGCTGTTAGCTCAGTTAGAACTTTTAAAAACTCTAATTTAAACCAACACTATCACTTTAAAATGTGCTCTCTCCTGAAAGCAAAAGAAGAGTTACATTTTATTCTTTCCACACTTACTCTCTTTTGCTAGATTTCTACAGAACATTGAGCAATATTATGGTGGTGGTCCAATACCCACTCTTCCAGACTAACAGCTGGCAGTCTGCTCCCGAACTTGCCTTCCAAAATCAAATTCACGCAGAGAAAGATTATGCGCATAACCTATTCTGAATATTACCTTTAGGTTCACAGTGGTACCACTGGCCCTTTGGGCTTGGAAAGATGCTAGCTGCTGTACTGGTAATTTCCTTTTTCTTTGGCAGATTCCAAATGTGTTTTTTCTTTGGAGGAACTAGCACAGTCCTTTTCCATGCCAGAAGTATGTGTAACTGTACAGTAAACACAAGCTTGCAGGCACTTGGAAAGCTGCCAAAACATGTGGATGGAGCGATACTACAGTATCTGCAAATGAAAAACATGCTTACTGGAAAAATAACACCTGATGAAGAACACTTTAATCGTCACCTCCCAGAGGATTAACCCTGCCACGACCACCCGGTCCAGGCCAGCAGCTACTTGACCCTGTCTAGTAACGTTAGTTCCCAGAATAACCAAACACAATCTGGGCTGCTTCAAAAGTGAAAAAAAACCCAGCCAGTCTATGTTTAACAGCCTGAATATAGTACCACCGTTATATTGATTAAATCCTAAGCACCATTCCTTCAGGGAGCACCAAATTCTGCTCGCTTTAATCACAGGAGCAGCTCTCACCATTCCCTTCTCCTCATTCCAATCTCAAAGAACTCCCACTACTATACCAGATTCAGAGGAAATTTCTAACCATTCTCCAACACAGGCCAGCCAGTCCCTGGAAATCTTCTGGATTTTCACAGGGTTTGTGCCACAACTTACAGAAGAAGCGATCTTTCCCCCAACTGAGCCACAGCCACAGAAATCTTCCCATGTTTCTCCCATGTTAACTGGCCTTTCTACACTGCGACCCAAGAACCTCTTAGTACCAACTGGAAGAGGCCCAGAGGGGGCACAGAAGGGTTACAGGGATCTCCTGCATCTGGTACATATATTGTAATTCACCGAAGAGTATCATGTGAAGTTTCAAAGAAAAGCTGGTTCCAGTCTGGTCACTAGTATCATTATACAACATCTGTACGTGTGTTTCGTGAAGAGTTACGTATATACACTGAAAACTAAATTCTTAAAGTCTGTGTCTAGAGATTGGTCAACAGCAAAGGTGAAAAACAGGATTTCAGTCAGACAAGAAATAACTAGATAAACATCGAGCTGGCTATTTACATGCAAATTTAGTACTGTATGGTTCACAGTGGATCTCTTTTCACCAGTCTGAACTGAATGCTAATGAAGGATTCTTCAAAGAGAGAAAAGTAATAGGAGGAGTAAAGCAGTGAAGTCAATAGGGAAACTGAGGCAGAGAAGATGAGCCCTCTGATTGCTCAGTGTATGCCAAGAACCCTCAATTCCAATTGATTTCAATAGCAACAGCAGTTATGAGAAGTCAGACACTAGGTATCCAGTTGGACTCCCAATCAAAAGAGACACTCAAAATTAGCAGGCAATTTGAAGTATGGACATAATTAGCTTTCTCAGTGCCAGGGCTGAGATCAAAAGTCAATTTGTAGCTCACACCACTAGACCATGCCTCTCTCCAGTTGAGATCTTGAGTGTCAGTGATGATTCAAAACTAGATTTTATCAAAAGAAAATGGTGCTCATGAGAGGAATGGTTACAAATCCTAATACGAAGCGAAATGGTTTTGTGAGGGATTTTCTTGTTCTTGACGTAGGGAGTTCAGGAAGTGTTGGAAACTCAAAGTGCTTGTGTTTCAGCCTGGTGTGAATCCCCATGCAAGAGGGACTAAAAATGAAGCCAATGACCCATATAGTTCCATTTCTCAAGCTGAGTGAAGCACAGAAAGGAAACAAAGCAGTGAAAAAAAGCAAATTTATTTATTTTAGTTTTCAGCTCATGAGTAACTGATAACTTAAACAAGTTTCCTGTCTATCTTAAGTGTCCCTTTAAGGGCTCTTAAGGATCTCTGCTCTCAGGTTTTTATTGTGCATTTAATCACTGAACACTGTTCCATTACTGGAACTCCAACACTGCTGTTGGTTGTAACATGCACACATCTATTACACTAGCTTTGCTAGGGCTTATTTGGACTGGTCACCCCTTGTGTCATACCACTTTCTTCCTGTACCTCTCCCAGGGGCTAACTTCAGAGATGATGTGAGACAGCCTAGCTCACAGTACTTTATACCAGCTCCATAAACCTGTTGTATCCACTTATGAATGTCACAGAGATCAAGGGGCTCTCATAAGCTGCTAATAACTGACACCTCTGTATTAAGTGAAATGCCATGGAGTATGTCATAAGCATTATATTAAGCCTCATAACTGGATTCTGCCTCTCAACCCCCACCCCATCCCAGAGTCAGGTTTCCAACTTTTAAGTGAACAAAAATGCTTAAGGAGCAAGGGGAAAAAATGTTCAGTACTGTATCCTGTATCTGTTAACGGGACACCAACTCCCTGGTATGTGGAAAAACTGCGGTGAGAAGTCAGCCAGAGAAGCCAGCTGGTAGGTGCGGAAGCAGTCAAAGCAGAAACTGCGGCACTGGCGAAGAACAGGGTTGCCAACTCTATAATCACACAAACCCAAACACCCTTGCTCTGCCCCTACCCCAACCCTTCCCTGAGGCCCCGCCCCTTCTGAGGCCCTGCCACCACACACTCCCTCCATCCCCCTCCCTCCGTTGCTCGCTCTCCTGCACCCTCACTCACTTTCACCAGGCTGGAGCAGGGGGTTGGGGTGCAGGAGGGAGTTCAGGGATGGGACAGCAGGTTGGGGTGCATGCAGGAGCGGGTGCAGGCTCCAGCCAGGTGGCACTTAACACGGGTAGCTCCTGGGAACAGGGCCACCCAGAGGAGGGTCAAGTGGGGCAATTTGCCGCAGTGCCTGCAGGGGCCCTCTCATAAACAGATAAGTAAGAGTTAATAGAACAGAAGTACTTCATGTCTCTTTTTCCTGTAAAGGGTTAACAAGATCAGTGAGCCTGGCTGTCACCTGACCAGAGGACCAATCAGAGGACAGGATACTTTCAAATCTTGAGGGAGGGAAGTTTTTGTGTGTGCTGTTAGTGTTTGGTTGTTGTTCTCTCTGGGTTCTGAGAGTGACCAGATGTGCAACCAGGTTTCTCTCCAATCTCTTTGATACAGTCTCTTATATGTCCAGAATAGTGAGTACTAGGTAGATAAGGCAAGTTAGGCTTATGTTTGTTTTCTTTATTTGCAAATGTGTATTTGGTTGGAAGGAGTTCAAATTTGTATTTTGCTGAAAGGATTTTAATTTGTACTTGTATACTTAGGCTGGGAGGGTATTCCCAGTGTCTATAGCTGAAAGACCCTGTAACATATTCCATCTTAAATTTACAAAGATAATTTTTACTGTTTTTTTTCTTTCTTTAATTAAAAGCTTTTCTTGTTTAAGAACCTGATTGTTTTTCTTATTCTGGTGAGACCCCAGGGGACTGGGTCTGGATCCACCAGGGAATTGGTGGGGAGAAAGGAGGGAAGGGGGAGAGAAAGGTTAATTTTCTCTCTGTATTAGGATTACTTTCTCTCTCAGGGAGAGTCTGGGAGGGGGAGCGAGAAGGAGGGGGGAAGGTGAATTTTCTTCTTTGTTTTAAGATTCAAGGAGTTTGAATCACAGTGATCTTCCAGGGTAACCCAGGGAGGGGAAGCCTGGGAGAGGCAATGCTGAGGGAAAGGGTTTACTTTCCTTGTGTTAAGATCCAGAAGAACTGGATCTTGGGGGTCCCCAGGCAAGGTTTTTTGGGGGACAGGAGTGTACCAGGCACTGGAATTCCTGGTTGGTGGCAGCGCTACAGGTTCTAAGCTGGTAATTGAGCTTAAAGGAATTCATGCTGGTACCCCATCTTTTGGACGCTAAGGTTCAGAGTGGGGAATTATACCATGACAGGCCCCAATGAGAATATAGTATTCTATAGTATTGCAACTCTTTTTATGGAAGAGGCCCCCCCAAATTGCTTTGCCCCAGGCCCCCTGAATCCTCGGGACAGCTCTGCCTGGGAAGCAGCCGGCCTGTCTGGTCCTAGGCTCAGGGGTGGCCAGGAGGCACTGCAAATTGTCCCTGCAGAGTCGACGCTTGTGGCAGGGGCAGCGTGCAGAAATGTCCTGGACACTCCTGTGCTTACGAGCTGGACATGCTGGTTGCCTCTGGGAGCCGCGCAGAGTCAGGACAGGTAGGGAGCCTGCCTTAGCCCCGCTGCACCACCAGACTTTTAGCGTCTAAAATCTCCCGGATTGGCTTCAGTAGTCTCCGGCAGATCGAGCCTGATTCCAGGAGACTCTCAGCCAATCAGGGAGGGTTGGCAACCCTAGCAAAGAAGACTACATTAACTTGGATTCAGGGCCGATGCAAGGATGTTTCGCGCCCTAGACGAAACTTCCACCTTGTGCCCTCCCCTGTCCCCGAGCCCCTGCCCTGAGGCACACCCCCCCACGGCAGCTCCCCACCTTCCTCCCTGAGGCACCCCCGCCCCACTCCTCCCCGAGCATGCCATTGCTGCTTCACTTCTCCTGCCTCCCAGGCTTGCGGCACCAATCAGCTTAGGTGCCACAAGCCTGGGAGGCGGAAGCAGTGAAGCAGCCACGGCATGCTCGGGGAGGAGGTGGGACAGGGGTGAGCTGGGGCGGGGAGTTCCCCTGAGTGTCACCCCCCCCTTACTTGCAGCAGGCGGCCCTCCCCACGCTCCTCTGCCCCAGCTCCCTCTGCCTAAATGCCAGCGGCGACTGGGGCAGCCAAAGATCAGGCCACCGTGGTTGCTGCTGAAGAAAATGCCGCCCCCCAAATCCTAATGCCTGAGGCGACTGCCTAGGTCGCCTAAATGGTTGCATCTGCCCTGCTTGGATTAGATACTTTTTAGTTCACACCACCAGTGTTCACACAGTGCAGTTAGATTGCCACGCCCCTGTAGCACACACTGTGGCACAGTGTAGATAAACCCTTCGTATGACTGCATTAATCCCTTGTGTGGACACTCTCATTCAGAATTAAAGTGGCCTTAACTAGATTTAGCTTAATTCAAGGCCACTTTAATTCTGAACGAAAGTGTCGACACCATAGTTTAATGCAGTTAAACTAATCCATTTTTAATCTATGCCCTTAGTTAATTTGGATTAATTTTCCTGAGTGCCCCTGTGTAGACAAACCCTGAGTTAGGAGCGCAGAGGTGAATGACAGCAACAGCTGGGTCACAAAAAAGTTGATAACTTAACCATGTTCTGTGCAAATCAGTCTGGTCTTTTTTATATTTATTACCTTTTAATTGAACATCTGTTTCTGACACTCCTGTGCAGCTCAAGAACAAAAACAGTGTCTCCTCTTTTAAAATACTGAGTTGTATCAGCCTGTGACCAAGTACACAGGCCTCTCTGGCAACAGCAGGGAATCATACTACACCGAAATCACTCTGCCATGCTTTTTGCACCAGTGCAAGCCACCCCAAGGTCTGTTTATGACATTTCTTCCTGTTTTAGAGAGCACAGTGGCAGTTTCTCACCTAGTGAGTGTTCCCATGAGATGCAGAAGGATGTGTTTTCCAGCTTTACTTTGATCTCCAACAAAAGCCCAATTCTCAAAAGCCAAAAAGCAGTTTTTTAGGGTTGCCAACATTGTATTTTAAAAATAAGGAACTGTTTTCTTTGCACTCCACCCCATCCCTCCTCCCAATATTATCATTAACGTACAGTATTCGCCTACATTCTCCAGGAGGATTTCTTACTGCTTTTTGCAGCACTCAGCAATTCCCGATCTTGTTGTAGAGTGATGAAAAACTAAGGGTCTGTTGGCAACCCTATGTGGTCCTGAGCACCCTCAGCTGCCAGTGAAATGAGCAATTATCCAGAGCACTCAGTACCTCCCTTGATCAAGCCCCAGCTCTGTAGGCCCTTGGGAGGCCAGTGTCTCCCTCACCAGCTAGTCTGGGCTGAGGGGAAGTATTTATGCCTTGTGCCTGATTTAGTCAGTCAGAACAAAGGATCGAGTTAACCTCCATGAGACACCAGCTCGGTTTTGAAAAGTGCTTCTAACCTAAAAGCGAGAGCAGTGAGATTTAGGAGAAAATAATTTGATCTGTTTATATGGCTTGATTTAGACCTCGCATATTTTTAAGCCATGAGAGAAAATATAAACAGAGATTCTGAACGGTGCTACATTTTGTCAATCGTCACAATCTGTGAATTAAGTCTGAAACCTTGGGTATTCTCGATTCAACTTTATACACCTGGAGTGTGCATAGCCTCTGCAATGAACTCCAGGCATGCCTTTTAGCCCAGTGGTCCCCAAACTTTTCATGGTCGTGCCCCCCCTTGTCCGTGCCCCCCCCTCCACCCGCAGCAGGGGCTGGCAGAGGAGTCACAGCTCTGGGGGAAGGGGAGCGGATGGGGTTAAGGAGGCTGAGGCTGGGGCCGCAGCTGGGGGCAGGTCTGGGATCATGAATGGAACCTTGGTTGGGGCTGAGGCTGGGGCCAGGACCAGGGCGGCTAGGGCCGGGAGCAGAGCCTTAGCTGGGGTTGGCGCTGCAGCCAGAGGCCAAATCAGGAGCGGAAGCTGCACCCGGACCATGGTCGGGGGCCAAGACTATGGACCAGGTTGGGGCTGGAGTTGGGAGCAGAGCCGCAGCCAGGAGCCGGTGCTCTGGCCGTGGCAGAGCCCGTAGAGAATGGGCCGAGCTCCGCCACACTCCCCCGAACGTTCCTCCGTGCCCCCCAGGGGGCGTGCCCCACGGTTTGGGGATATCTGTCTTAGCCCTTTAAAGAGACGAATCACCTCTGCTACCAAGCACATTTCAGTATTGAAAGTTTCAGTTGTAGCCACAGCACATGGGCAATAACAGCTCATACCTATCCCATGCTAAGCACCACAAGCAATCTGCAGATTGTACAGGTACGAGGCAGATTAAGACAGGCACAACGGGCCTGTACTGTAACCAGAGTCCCAGCTTCTGGAGTTGTGCAAACGTATTAGAATCCAAGTTTACATTTTAATATGGAAAATGCTTGAACAAATGAAGCAAACAGATGCACCCCATCTGCTGGGGTCAGCACTGGGGCCACCTAATGCCAAAGGGAAGAAGGATCTCTGCTGCCCCAAGTGGGGAGGAACCCCCTTGCTGCTGCTCCTTAGATAGACAGGGGCCACCTGTCACCTCCACTCCAAGTGCAGGTCAGTGGGGCAGGAGTCAGGGGAGGGGAGCTATATCATGGTGTGCCTAGGGCCACAGATTGCCTTACTTACCCAGCCCCATACAGGTAACTGTTTTAGAAATAGTATGAGTCTATGCATCAGGTCCTGGGAGATTCTGTGTACCAATAATTAAGGCTCTGTGTCTGTCACGGAGGTCACAGAAGTCACAGATTCTGAGACTTTCCATGACCTCCATGACTTCTGCTGCAGCCAGTTTGGCTGACCCCAGTACCGCCCAAGCATAGGGTTGCCAGGTGTCAGTTTTTCTACCAGAATGCCCAGTCAAAAAGGGGCCACGGTGGCTCTAGTCAGCACAGCTGATGGGCCATCAAAAGGCCGGTGAGCGGCACAGCAGGGTTAAGGCAGGCTCCTTACCTGCCCTGGCTCCACGCAGCTCCCAGAAGTAGCCAGCATGCCACTCCGAGCACCAGCTCCACAGCTCTCATTGTCCGGGAACCATGGTCAATGGGAGCTGCAGGGGTGGTGCCTGCAGCTGGGGGCAGTGCGCAGAACAGTCTGGCCGGGCTTCCACCTAGGAGCGCAGGCACATGCCTGGACGCATGAGGTAAGCGCTACCCACACCACAGTCCTCTGCCCCAGCCCTGAGCCCCCTCCCCCACAACCAAAATTCCTGCCAGAGCCCACAACTCCTCCTGCATCTCAACCTCCTGCCCCAGCCCTGAGCCTCGTACTGCACCCTAAACCCTTCATTCCCCAGCCACACCCCAGAGCCCAACCCCCCCATAAAACCCCCAACCCCTTCAGCCCCACCTCCAGCCCTGAGCCCCCTTCCACACCCCAAACACCTCATCCCTGGCCCCATACCAGAGCCCGCACACCCAGCCAATGCCCTCCCCGTCCCGCCCCCACAATGCCCTGTCCCAGCCCAGTGAAAATAAGTGTGGGTGGAGGTAAAGTGAGCGACGGGGGGGAGAGAGAAGGGAGGGAGCGGAGGGAGTGGGGAATAGGGCCTCAGGGAACAGACCTCAGCAAAGGGGGGTTGGTTTTCTACAATCAGAAAGTTGGCAACCCTACTAAAGTGGCTGACCCTGGGCCAGCTACTCAGGTGGCCCTGTACTCAGCTGCACCGGCCACTGCTGGAGTGGTCCTTGGGCCAGCCACACCAGTTGCTACTTGTGGCCCCTGGCAGCTGGCCCTGCCCAAGCAGCGGTCCCAGAGGTGGCCGGAGTAGTGGCCAGTGGGCAGCCCCAGGCCCCACCCCCAGAGCAGTCCGTCCTGGGGTGCCCCTATTGTTGACAACTTTCTAATTACACAAACTGAACACCCTTACCCCGCCCCCTGCTCTTTTCCTGAGGTCCCTGCCCCTTCTCACTCCATCCCCCCTCCCTCTATCACTCAGTCTTCCTCACCTCCCTCACTCACTCATCTTCACCAAGCTGGGGCAGAAGTTGGGATGTGGGAAGGGATGAGGGCTCCAGCTGGGGTGCAGGCTCCAGGCTGGAGCCAGAAATGAAGGGTTCAGGGCTGGGGCATGGGGTTGGGCTGGGGATGAGGGGTTTGGGTACATGAGGGGGCTACAGGCTGGGGGATGGAGCCAATGGGTTCAGAGTGTGGAAGGGGGCTCCGGGCTGAGGCAGGGTTTGGGCTGTGGGAGGGGGTACAAGGTCTGGGTGCGGGTTCTGGGATGGGGCCAGAAATGAAGGGTTCAGGGAGCAGGACGGGGCTCTGGCCTAGGGCAGGGGGTTGAGGAGCAGGCTCTGGGAAGGAGTTTGGGTGTGTGAAGGGGCTCGGGGCTGGGGTAGGGGTACAGGAGGAGGTGCAGGCTCTGGGGAGGGAGTTTGGGTGCAGGAGAGGGATCAAGGCTGGGAGAGGGGGTTGGGGCATCGGAGGGGGTGCAGGCTCCAGGCGGTGCTTATCTCAGACGCCTCCCAGAAGTGGCTGCCATGTCCCGCAAGCTCCTAGGCCGAGGCACAGCCAGGCAGCTCTGCGCACTGCCTCCTCCCACAGGCACAGTCCCCACAGCTCCCACTGGCCACAGTTTCTGACCAATGGGAGCTGCGGAGCTGGCACTCAGGGCAAGGTCGGGAGCAGCGCATGGAGCCCCCTGCCCAGCCCTCCACCTACAAGGCTAGGGACATGTTGCAGCTTCCAAAGAGCCACAGGGAGCCTCCCAGCCCTGCTAACTGGACTTTTTGCAACCTGGTTAGCAGTGCTCACCAGAGCTGCCAGGGTCCCTTTTTGACTGGGTGTTCCAGTCGAAAACTGGACACCTGGCAACTCCAGGCCCCCCCAGCTAAGTTTTAGTCAGGAGTATT
This sequence comes from Gopherus flavomarginatus, assembly GCF_025201925.1. Classification (NCBI taxonomy): domain Eukaryota; kingdom Metazoa; phylum Chordata; order Testudines; family Testudinidae; genus Gopherus; species Gopherus flavomarginatus. The sequence goes on from NC_066630.1 coordinate 33,080,123, forward strand.
TATAGTAAAGGTCATGGACAGTCATGGGCCATGAATTTTTGTTTATTGCCCATGACCTGTCTATGACTTTTGCTAAAAATACCCATGACTAAGTCATAAATTTACCAATTATCTCTCACAGGGAGTGCTCTGCTTATTATAGGATCTGCCCATATGAGGCAAGGCTCGCAGGTCTTTATGGACCAAAGTTTGGTGTGACTCCTCTGCTCTCACCCCTTATCAATTTATTAGCGTTAATGACAGGAACGTACTCTAGTCGTGAGAAGAATGACCAGACAAGTTGCCATATAGAACTCCACAGACCAGATCAACTCTATGGGTGCAGAGATTCAGAACCCCTGAATCAACTGCACTGGACTGGGAGCATTCACTGCGATCCTCACCCGAGGGAGGAGGGGACCAGTGGGGAGGCGCATTAGGTGAAGGACAGCGGAATTCAGGCAAGCCTCCAAGAGAGCTTCACGGGCTGAGGGTTGTCTGGGAGAGGTGTCAAGTGAGCCCATCTCCCATCATGCCTCTGCCCACTCCCAGGCCAACCCCAGCCTCCTTAGCAGAGTGGGGGTTGTGGTGCTTCACCCCATTGACCCTCTGACCCAAGTTCATCTAATGCCGCTAGCAATGTTGGCTTTTGCTGGAAGTACTTGCCAGTAAATCAAGCCTAGGCAGGCTCTGCTGTGGTTATAACTAACTAATTCACAGAAGACTGGCCAGATTCCACAGCCCTTAAACCACAACTCTGCAAAAACAATTCTGTTTTCTTTTTTTAAAACTATCCCTTGTTAACCCCATTCTTGTAATGGGGAGAAACTTACAACCCCTTGTGGAATTAAAGCTCTCACAGAATCTCCTCCCTTGGCTGGTCCTTTGTTGCCAGCATTGCCATAGAGTTCTTCCTGCTCTGTTCTGTGTTGCCTCAGATTTTTCATCTCCTCACACTCCAAAGTTGGCTCACTTATCTGCTATCACGTCCGCCCACACACATGCAGAAATGTTCAAGTCGTGGGTAATATTTCCTTTAATAAACCAAACTCAGAAGAGATTCCATCTCTCCCACGACAGCCATGAAAGAAACAAAGCCTTAATATAGTCATTCCTATCAGAAGAGAGGACAGAGTGGAAATATGGACTCCAAATTTCTCAGGTTTCCTCAGTTTTAGACAAATCATCTTTTTCACATGTTTCCTTCTGCATTTCATCTTCAGTGAGTAAAGCTATCACCACAACAGCCTGATGGCTACCCACAAAGCACTGAGTCTAATCACATATTATGGGACAAAGCTATCCTGGGTTTAACACTACTGACTTCAGGGGAGTTACATCATGGGGGAATTTGGCCCTACCTGTAGGGCCTGGGGAGAGCTTCTCCTTTGTTCACGGATCTTCTCTTTTAGCACTTTGTCACCGTTGCTTTCCTGGAACACAAACCAAAATGCTTTGAACAATAAGTACGTCAGTGTTCAGGAAAAACAAGTTTCAGAGCGGCAGCCATGTTAGTCTGTATCAGCAAAAACAACGAGGAGTTCTTGTGGCACCTCAGAGACTAACATATTTATTTGGACATAAGCTTTCATGGGCTAAAACAAAGGATTCATCCTTCAGGCTGACAATATTCCCAATTGCTCATACTACTGGGGAGTTGCAAACTTTGTTGCTTCTTTTAGCCAAATGCATTGCATAAAGCATGGGTGCTTTGCATTCTTCCATTTCCCCCCACAAGCTAGCGTCCCTGTGTGTCACCCTCCCACCCCCGTCTACTGCAGGGGCTCTATTTGTTCCCAATTCCCCCACCCTGCCCGTGCCAGTGTTCACCATTCCCCTCTCCACCATATGCCAGCAGCTGTGTTGCCCCCCATTTACCCCTTCAACCATACCACTGTTCCCCATTCCCCCACTCACGCCAGACACTCTGTGTGCCCCTATGTCCCTCTTCCTCCATTTCAGGGTCCCTTATTCTCCCCCTGGCCAGGAGTTCTGTGTGCCCACTCATTCCACCTTGCACCCCTTCAGCATGCAAGCTCTGTGTGCCTCCCATTTCTCCCTGTGCCACATGCCAGGGGCTTGCTGTGCCCCACATTTCCTCTATGTTATGGGCACAGTATGCCCCCAATTTCCCCTTCCCTCACACTTTCCCCTCACATGCAAGAGGCTCTGTGCCCTCCTTCACTCCACCCCCAATTCTCATTTCTTATCTGTCTGGGAGTCCATAGAGAGGATGAGCAGAACTAAAATGGGGACTACTGTTATGCTGAAATGGGTTAATGTCTGCCATCAACTGGTTCTTTGGTCCACAGTCAATCACAATTCATAACTCTGCTAACCAGATGCCAGGGGCTCTGTATGTCCCCCATTTCCATTTTTTGGTTTTTCTCGTTGTCTCCAATAAACAACGCAGTTCTGGTCAAGGATGCCTAAAACAGTTCCCTGAAATTTTGGAATTGATAGGATGGTGTGTTCAAAGTTACCACATTACAGACGGAGAAATGCCACAGAGTTAAGTGACACGGTGGGTGAGGTGACGTAATATCTTTTACTGGACCAACTTCCGCTAATGAGAAAGACAAGCTTTCAAGCCCCAGAGAGCTCTAGAGGAAATACCTCATCCACTTTGTCTACTATCTATTTAAAAGAAGAAGTCAAGAGTCTGAAAAACACACCCAAGTTTCAAAACTCATTTAAGATTGCTAACTGACAATACACTTAGCTCTCAAAACAAAAATACTAGAAAGGAAAGTAACATCTTACTGTCCACATAGACATTATTCCAGTACTTTATAAAGATAGATACAACAGCAATTTTAAATACTTGACCAAACAATTCTAATGTCATTTGATACATTTTCCCATGTAACACTACCTTTTGAAAGAAAATATTTAGATACTGAAAAAGGTTGACTAAAATACATGGAAGATCATTTATAGGCTTAGTATTGTGACAAAATATGCAATTATTATGTAGTAGAAGAAACTCGGTGTTCTGAACACCAATCTTAAGAACAAGAAGTTATAAAAAACATTTTTCCCAGTGTGGACAGAAGTCACACAATGAAATTGATGTCAATGAAGAACAAGTTGACATTCCCAATATTTTCAACGCATTGGAAATCACTTTGAAGCACAAGAAGCAAGTGATGCAGTGTACGTCCACCAGACCTACTGTAATTCTCAGATGTTCAGTTGTATGAATGTATTGATTTTATGAACTGCTCAAGCCACAATTAATTCACTGGGATTATACTGCACAATGTTGATATGTTTGTCTTATGATCATAGAATCATAGATGATTAGGGTTGGAAGAGACCTCGGAGGTCATCTAGTCCAACCCCCTGCTCAAAGCAGGACCAACACACACTAAATCACCCCAGCCAGGGCTTTGTCAAGCCGAGCCTTAAAAACTTCTAAGAATGAAGATTCCACCACCTACCTAGGTAACCCATTCCAGTGCTTCACCACCCTCCTAGTGAAATAGTGTTTCCTAATATCCAACCTAGACCTCCCCCACTGCAACTTGAGACCATTGCTTCTTGTTCTGTCATCTGCCACCACTGAGAACAGCTGAGCTCCATCCTCTTTGGAACCCTCCTTCAGGTAGTTGAAGGCTAGTACTAAATCCCCTCCCCCCCACCTCACTCTTCTCTTAATGATGTTCTTAAGACATCATGTAAATGGATAGTCAATGCACATTATCATTTAGCAATTTTAAATGACTTCTGCAAACACTCTAGGAATAGGGCAAACAGTACAGTTAAGCTAAAACAGGGTGCAGTAAGCAGTTTTATGTAAATGGCACTCACTGCATACAAGTATAAAATCCACTCAACCATTTCCCCTGCTGTCTGAACAAAGCTCACAAGTGAGCAGGACAGAGCTTTGTAGCTCTTTCTTCTTTATGGTAAATGTATCCTTGGTGCAGGTTACCTTCTCTGGGCAATGAAAAAGAAGCAAGATCCATATTCCACTGGATTGGATACAACAGCAAGAGCCTGGCACTGGTTACTTTTGGTTTCACATCGACAGCAAATAACTCTGCTTCTTTTATGGCTCACAAACATACCCAGCTTCACATTCCGGCTTAGGGAGCCTTCTACCAGCTGATAAGCACAGAGGAGAAACACAGTCTCATCCCACGTTTGTAATCGCTGAAAAGCAGACGGCAATTGATGGTTTTCCAGGCTGCTCAGCGTCACTATCAGCTCCTCCTTGTGGGCAAACTGTTAGCTCTGCTCTTTGCACATCCCCTCCACCAAAAGGCACTCAATTTAGAAGCAGAGAGTGATAGGGATTACGCAACATTATTTGTTTTTGCTAAGGCTTAACTATATTGGTTTAGAAACAGGAGCTTATCTGGGTATAGCTAGATTTAGGGAAATGAGCTATACTGATTTAAGCCCCTTTATGGCCCTACAACTGTGTGCACCACAGGAGCATGTGTTGCTCTAACTGTATCTGTTTCTCAGCCAGTGCATTTAATGCTGTACAAAAACAGTGTAAACAGGCCTTAGACCTGTTAAGTTAAAGCAGTGCAAATCTCTATGCGGATGCTTATTTGGGTCTAACAGTGGCTTATCTCGGTTTAACCATAAACCTGTTCCTACTCATGTTAAGCTAAAACAAAATAAGTATCCATACTACCTTTTTTGCTGGTTCAACTGTATCAGTTTAAATATACCAATTTAATTAAACCATTGCAAATTTGTATAGACAAAGCCTTAAGCAGTTTCCAAAAAAGTACTGTCCCTAATAGGCAAGGCAGTGTTGTTTCTAGGAAGACATAGTATCAGAGGGTAGCCGTGTTAGTCTGGATCTGTAAAAGCAGCAAAGAATCCTGTGGCACCTTATAGACTAACAGACGTTTTGGAGCATGAGCTTTCGTGGGTGAATACCCACTTCCTCAGATGCATGTCATGACATGCATCTGAGGAAGTGGGTATTCACCCACGAAAGCTCATGCTCCAAAACGTCTGTTAGTCTATAAGGTGCCACAGGATTCTTTGCTGCTCTTAGGAAGACATAGTTATTTCTGCAAGAGTTAGAAACTTGGGGTTTTGTTGTTGTACAAATGAAGTATACTCTGGAGTACAAGAAAGCAGCCTCCATAAAAAAAAAGTACTTGCGCAAATGGCCACAAAGCAGCTTGATGGCACCCTGTAATTTTATTACTGCAGATCAGTCCTGGTGAAAAAAAAAATCAGCTCCAATAGAGACTGTCCAATTCTCCAGTAGGAACCTCCAGAAGAGCTGTAGGTGTTTGGCACCTCCTGGGAACAGGTATTTTGTATGAAATATACATATTTTCATTAAAGGGCAATCTGCATTCAATGTAAGCATATGTTCTGTGGCTGACAGTGGTCAATCACCTCTAGATGTTGCACAGTAGCAACTAATGTGAGTAGCAAACACTTCCCCAAAAGAAGATTATTATTAGAATGATGTCAGCAACCCAAAAGGGTCAAATCTTAGAGATTAGGGCATAAGAACCAGTAGGAAAATACCAATACAATGAACCAACATATTGAGAACAACTCACCACTCTGATGTTCAGACCCTGATCTCATTTAGAGACTTTTGTCTGTTAATAAAAATTTTCATTTAAAATGAGTAGAAGGCGTTATAGGATAATATGTATTTTTAAATCAACTGAATAAACTGCGTTGTCAGCTTTAAACAGTCTCATTCATTTTCAGATTGAATTGAGCTATATAGCCAAAGGGTATCACCATATTACTTTGAGAGGAGCCAGGATCCATTTTTACTGGACCTGACAGTTACCCTACTATAGATAGAGTAATTTTCAAATAAAATTAGGCTCTTTGGGTAACCCTTAGCTTCTCTTTGGGACAGGACCTGTGCCTGCCTGTGTAAAGCCCATGGCACAATGTTGTAGTCTGTTATGTTAATTTAGACTTTGAAGCAACCTCTCAGGTAACGCTGTTGTTACTGTATGTACTATATTTTTAAGCCAAATGTACGGCACACACCTGTAACTGTCAAAATCCTTAAACTAAATGGTCAGATTTTTAAAGGTATTTCAGCATGTAAAGATAGAGATTAACACCCCACCCCCATCCCCAGTGGGATTTTTAAAAGCTCCTAAGCACCTAACTTTCATTTTGGAGAGTTAGGTATCTTGGTGCTTCTGAAAATCTTACTAGGCACCTATCTGCATCTTTTTTCACCTAAATGCCTTAAAAATCTCATTGAAAGTCAATTTAAGGTTCAAAGGTTTTAATGACACAGGTTCCTATATGGATATGCCCACATTACTTTTGAAAACAGAATTTCAGAGGGCGAGAATTTTACCAGCAGTTAGCACCACATCTTTGCCAAATTACAATTGGGTAATAGCCCTATTCTTGCAAAAAGAGATCAGAATCTTGATTATTGTCTCCTCTAAAAGCAATACAGTGTCATACAAAAACTGGACTAATCTGGTTTAAAGGCTACACCTAATAGCTTCAGGATTGGTCAAGATTCTTAACACGAATGTTTGTATGTCATCATTTCCAGAGAAACAGAACTCTCTATACTCTAGGATGCAAACAGAGAGAAATCCTGAGTCCGTCGGAATTTTAACTGGACATTGTTAGTGCAGGAGCTTCAGTTATGAACATTTTCTGTCAACTCATATGAATTACAGCATCCTAAACAAAAAAAAGATATTTAAGGTTGGGGTTGGGACAAATTCTCTCTTTTGTAAAGTGTTCCTCCCCACTCTGAACCTTGAGCACAAAGCCTTTCTTTATTCCCAACTTTCACTCCCATCACCAAATACTAGTCTCAGCCTCAGCCTCCCACATCTGCCCCAATCTGTTATAGAGCACCTTCACCTCCTAGGCACCCGCTGTCTACTTGTAGAGGGACCACATCTCTAACCCCACATGGCAGTCATTTCTTTGCATCAAGATGGCCTTTCCCAGAGAGGGTACTCCCCTTGCTCCTCTCTCCTAGGTCTTCCCCCCAATAAAGTTCTTCACTCTATGTCCTTTCCTGACCTTTTAACAGTTGGAGTCACTAGTGATCATTAAGTTGCCATATCACTATCACGTGGAGATAGGGTGACCAGACAGCAAGTGTGAAAAATCAGGATGGGGGTAGGGGGTAATAGGCGCCTATAAAAGAAAAAGCCCCAAATAGCGGGACTGTTCCTATAAAATAGGGACATCTGGTCACCCTACGTGGGGACTAGCTGGTATATCACAGGCAAGGCTAAGCCCAGCTTGCCTTAAAGGGCCAGCCAGCCTGTTACTCTGTCTCAGCTCCTATTTCCTTGCCAACACTGAACACAATTCTCAGCCTTTATTTACGCCTTCCCCTCTTCTTCAATACTCATAAACCTACGTGGCCATTATCATTCCCAACACCAAAAAAAGAAAAAGAAAAATGTTGAATTTTCTCCCATCACAAAACCAAGTGTTTCAGTCTACAAAAAACCTGGGGGGCTTGCACAATTCTGCAGTAAAATCAACAGTCACCACTGAGTTTCCTTTTGTCTGATAATGGCTTTGAGTTTTAAGAGTTCACCCTATTACAAGTTTAGAATGTTTAGGGTTTTTCTAAAGTTGCAAAAAACTAACTGTTCCTTTGACTCACAGTCAGGTGTCCTTGGATTTCTTTGACTGCAATACCTCTTCATTTTGAGTTTATATTTAATAATGCCTGCATTAGCAGCATTGAGATGTACTGCTTGTTTACAAGCTCCTCTGTCTGGCAGAGCTCTGCTCTTTTTTTAAATTAATAACAATTGAAAAGATATCTGCACAACTGCGCCCAATCAAAGCAATCCCCCCTTGTATTTTCTGGAAATTTCCAACCAAGTTGATAACATGTAAACTGGCTGCTGCAATTGTATCACATAACTATAATCACTTGCTTTTAGGACACACAAGTCTGATGTAACAGCAGACATTTAGACTTTGTTTATGCTACAAAATGTTATGCACCTGTAATTCAGCTATCTTCAGCACACAGCAGCTACACTGGTTTTGGTAAAAGTACTAGCGTAGCCAGCATTCAAGCATTTTTAACCACTGTACCATAAAACCAGGTTTAATGAAAGAGTTCAAGCATTTTTACCACTCACTTCACTAGCACTTAGGACAAGTTCAACAGCACCATTATTAGGTCCAAGTTTTACTAATAGAGATGCACCCAATGACAGCAGTTTTAAACTTTGCATTTACTCAACTTCTGTAATATCCCTATACTTTGCAGCAAGCTTGATGTATCCTCCACACTGCTCACTAGTACTTCAGCATTCTGTTATCAGGTCAGTCAGGCTTAGGCCCCTGTGGCTATGAAGTAACTTAAGGTTGAAGCACATTGGCAGAGTTAAGGAGTCTGCATTGTTGCTGCCTGGACTGCATGTTCTGTGCAAGGATATCTGTCTCGGGCTGTCATTCCAGTGCTGAAGCCAACTTCTAAAAATTGGAATCATTGCATGCAAAGACAGGATTGAGGAACACAGATTTACAAAAGTTGCACTGTTAGTGTAAAAAAATACAGCGAGATTGGCAGTCTTCAAAAAGCTGCTGTTCATTGGAAGTAGGACATACTGCAAGACTACTGTTTGGTGGATCATCATCAAAGTTCCAAGCAATTCCTTTTACTGAGCTCCAAGTCATTTCTAATTCATGAAATGCAATCGACTTTGTTTAGACTCACTTGCCAAGTCTGTAACTGCCAAGTTCTGGACACTACAGATAATTCAAGCATTAAAGTTTTTCATAGCTCCCCATGTTCTTAAAGAATTGCATTATTCCTTTAAAAAAAAAGAGAGAGTTTCATTTTCCTGATGCTCTTACTACGTGTCACAGTGAAAATTTTGATACTTTAAGGCTTCTACATTTTTCATATAAATATCCCATTTCAATGGTACAGTCTTTGAGCTCCCAAAGGAGATGATCAACCATTTCCTGGACCTTGCATGTCCTACATAATCCACCTGTATGCTTATTAGAAACAAAAGGGGGAGGGATAGCTCAGTGTTTTGAGCATTGGCCTGCTAAACCCAGAGTTGTAAGTTCAGTCCTTGAGGGGGCCACTTAGGGATCTAGGGCAAAAATCAGTACTTGGTCCTGCTAGTAAAGGCAGGGGGCTAGGCTCAATGACCTTTCAGGGTCCCTTCCAGTTCTATGAGATAGGTATAGTTCCATATATAAATTACTATTTAAACTGCAATGGCCAGTTAAAATTCTAAATAGAGCCACTTCACTCTTTTTCTCAGGGCCTTGGAGTATATTAGCACTTTGGACTCTCGGACATATTTCATGGAATCTTTTCCCCCCTCGTTTCTTTTGCCCGTATGTATTCCTGCCATTCCTCTCTCAACACCTTAGATTTTTAAACTTCTGTTTACTTAAAGAGATTTCTAAATCAACTTGCTCATTTTTAACAGCATTCTTTGCCCATTTGTCTGCCAACTCATTGCCCTCTACCCCTACATGAGCTGGGATCCGTGCAATGAGCTTTTCAGTGGAGGTCTCCCATTTAAGTATTGACCGAACCTTGTGAAATCCAAACAAGTTAGTCAAACGCTTTGTCTATAGAGTTAGCCTTGATTCCCCAATCCGTGTAGCTGCAACAATTAGCATGACTTCAATTTGGCAGGAGTAAGCTCAGCTAGTGTAATATACAGTTTTCCTTGTCTACTTGCGGTACAATATATTCACACAGCTGCACTGGCCGCAGGTCACCAACAGCTGAAGATAAACAGGAAAAAAGTCTGAAGCTAAGTATTTCTTATCTCCCACATAATCAGAAGCACACAGCTATTTTTATTTTTCTTGTTCTGAACATGACATCTTGTGGAGCATCTTATAGAGCCACAAAAAACTTTGTAGTCAGCAGAAAGAAAGTGACAATTGGTTCAAAATAAATCACGGGTTCACTTAACTGCTAGGCTTGTGCCATGGTATTCAATCATAGCATCTATTGAAAAGGAAGGAATAGCATGGAGATCTGAAAAGATACAATGGGTTGATACAGATGGTGCTACCTCTTTCTGAAATAGACTTTCTGCCAATATTTATCTGGTGAGGCTGATCACATCCAAGTGCTGAAGCAAACCTGACAAAGGTGCTACTCCTCTATGATTATTTTGTTTGCTGAATTATAAATTTAGCCTACAAAGGACAATTCTGACACTAAAAAGCAAAATGTGACATTGCTATTTAAATACTGGAGATATGTTTAAAGTTTTTTCTGCTTCTTACACTTAAAGAATCTGGAGTGTCTGGTCTGGTCTTCCCTGTTCTCTAGAGGTCCTCCTAGATGACTCAGAGCATGTGTATTATGAGCTCTCCCTCCTTAAGGTTTCATGTGCCAGTAATACATTTTAATGTCTTCAGAAAGTCTCTTTCTCTAAGTCTATAATATATAACCCTCCTTGAAGGGTCAGGATTGTTTAACTTTAGCAAATACATTTTTTTAAATGTTTTAGTCACTGAAGTTAAAATGTTAAAAATAGGAAAGTTTTAAACTCAGTCTTTCCTTCAGCTTTCGCGATGCTAGAGTTTTCTTGTGAAGGCAAAACCTGAATTTCCAATGCAAAAATTAAGCAGAAAGAACTTTTAAAAAATTGAAGTGTTCTTTGTACATTATAAATCATCAAAAAAATGTCCATAACTAATTCCTCCATATAACTTCCTTTTACAGGGGAATTAATTTGCTTAGTGCAATGTTCAAAGGGTAAGCAGACAGTGTGTCATCACAAACTGAATTACATTTGACACTAAGCCAAGTAATTGAATATTCCATGGAAATGACCATAATACTGAAAGTGATTTCAATAGCAATAGGTTTCAGAGCAGCAGCCGTGTTAGTCTGCATCCGCAAAAAAAACAGGAGTTCTTGTGGCACCATAGAGATGAACTAATTTATTTGAGCATAAGCTTTCGTGGGCTACAGCCCACTTCATCAGATGCAATACTGACACAGTGAAATGTCAGAGGTATTAAGGCAGTTTCCATGATGCTTTAACTGTGGTTCTGCTCTGAGGAACTGTGTCTGGAACAGAAGGAGTACTTTATGCAATAACATACAAAATAAAAACAAGAGAGTGCAGTCAGTAAAAGTTGCCACAAGGTGGAAGTAGCTTCCCAGTTAGAAGCTTGATCTAGCAAGACTTTTTTTTTAACCTCATAAGGAATTATGCACCCTACTTATCAGACTATAAAAATATATGTATGAAGGGAGTATGAATTTTTATTTTTGTAAACCATCTAGTCAAGCAATGCAAAAATATTTGCAGTTCTGCATAACGAGTGAAAAAATTAACAATATTAAAAGTTCAATGTGTATTTAAGTCAATAATATGTAAAATCAGGAATAATGAAATTAAAAGGTCAGGTCTACTCTGAAATGTCATTAAGAGGGGCATAACAAGGTTCAGTATTTCAGTCCAGGAAGATGTTTTGTTTTAATTGCCAATCCTGCAAATTCACCCTAGGATTAGAAAAATCATAGGATTTTGTTGTTATTATGGATACTGAGTAAGATCCAGTAAGAAAGATTTGGTTGGATACATATCATCTGTATCTGTCTAGGTACTTTGATGATCTTCATCAACATAGCGTCTGAGTGTCTCAGTTTGTGGATTCTGTCCTCACAACACCCATGTGAGGTAGGGAAGTATTACCTCATTTTATAGATAGGAAATGGAGGCACAGAGTAGATTAAGTCAAAAGTCAAGTGCTTAAGGCCACACTGAGTCTATGGCAGAATCAAGAACTGGACTCAGGTATTCCAAGTCCCGGTCCAGTGCCTTAACCATGAGGCCATTTTTTGCTTTTAGTTATACCTGTGCACACCTGTCCGTCCCTCCCCCCATGCCTTCAAAGGGCTGGGGAGGTATAGACAAGCACACAATTTGCTTATCGATTCTGTTTCTGAAGTGAGACCAAATAGAATGTAGCTTCATCTCCTACAGGTCTGATGCTCTGCAGTGTTAACAGGCATACATGGAATTGTGTCACTGAAGTAGATAGTCCTGAAAACACATAGGTGATTAAAGGTGACATTTTAACACAGTCACTTGGCAGAGTAATCCTGTACTTTGGAACATTGCACCTCTTATGAAGTTCTGAAAACTGTGTGGCCACTTGCTAGAAATTCAACAGATATTTAACAGCTTCTCTTTGCGACGTGTCGGGCAAATAATACTCAACTGTTTTGCGACAGAAGGACTGATTGTAAGTTTAGGCATACAAATGGAAACAAATGCACACCAAACTTGCATGTGCAGTTACTACAAGTCCAGAACACTTAAACATTCAAAAGCCATACATGGTATGTACACCTATGCTTTTCAAAAGTCAAGTCCAGAGCAACAGTTCGCTATTAAAGGGACTATCAGCTTCACATGAAAAAGTAGTTTTGAATATTAGCCAAAAAATAGGCCGCTCAGAGGAATGGTGATGGGATTTAATGTATTTCACCCTTTGTATACATTATAGACACAAGTTGGATTTGAAGCAGTGATCAAACAGCTACCATACTTCGTAGTTAATGAAAGACGTGGTGGCTTCTGTCTCAGTGGACAGGTATCATTCCCACTATCACAGCTGGTGCTCACTGGCAGTGCATGGAGGAAAATGAACTTCCATTTCAGAGAAGGCATATTTCAGAATGAGGACTCCTATATTCATTGGACATGCTCTATCTGTTCTATAATGAGAAGATTCCAATATAGCATCTTTCAACAACAACATTAAACTTACTTTTAAAAAGACAACGCAGCTTCTTTGCAAGTATCACCGGATGGCTGTGGCAGGCTTCTCACTTCACTTTCAATCTTGGGATGTGATCAAGAGTAAGAAACCAAGTGGATAAGGAAGAGAGCAGTGCATGCATTTTCCTTTTTAGAGTAAGAGTGGAGTAGAATATTGAGCGTACCACGAATCAATGGCTCATTGTCCATTGTCCTTGATAAAATGCCCTGCTGTTTCTCAGAAAACAATTTGAAGTGAAGTGGTGTGTGATTTCATGCATGAGACTCCTCGCATCTCATTCTGAACATACTGGACAAGGCTAGTTTTCAGAGACATATTTTAATTAGAGCGTTTCTGGTATGTGGGAGTTTTAATATTTAAGGCCACATTTTCAGAAGAGCTCAGTGCCCACAATAGGGGGCAGGTTTTTAGGAGGGCTCAACACCCAGCCACTCCCATGGTGACACACAAGCCCAGACCTGTAGACGAGCTCAGAACCCAACATGACGAGATCTTGAAAATCGTACCTCTTATTTTAGTACCTAAAAGGGTCCCAGACTTACCTTTCCAGGGCTGTTTGGGTCTCCTTATCCACAATGAAGGCAAACGCAGGTGGGCAGCACAAAATACTGCTCTACCTACAAATGTAAATCCAGCTTTCAGTGGCTGCCATTATGGATGAAATGGTAGTTTAGCCTTTGTGTACACTCAGTCTTGATTCATCTGCTGAGATTACCTGCATGGGTGCCAGTGACAGACATAGCTGGATGAAGCCTTACAGAAGGCATGTTGCCAGGAGGAAGACTGCCTATGTGAAAATACAAAAAGAAGACACATAGGCTATATAGCAGGGGTCAGCAACCTTTCAGAAGTGGTGTGCCATGTCTTCATTTATTCACTCTAATGTAAGGTTTCGCGTGCCAGTAATACATTTTAATGTCTTCAGAAAGTCTCTTTCTCTAAGTCTATAATATATAACTAAACAATTGTTGTATGCAAAGTTAATAAGGGTTTTAAAATGTGTGAGTGCCACTGAAAATCATTTCGCGTGCCGCCTTCGGCAAACGTGCCATAGGTTGCCTACCCTTGCTATATAGGTTCTATTAATGAGCTGTAGACCTGTGGCCCTCCTCCCCCAGTAAATTAATTCCAATCCATGGCTGGCAGGGCTTAAAAAAAGAAAACATTTAAGTATATTATTAGGAACAAAAAAGAAGCAGCAGGGTGATCTACTTGTATCGCTTGATGATGATGAAGTACTTACCAGTTTATTAAACATCCTCTGTTTTTCCGACTAAAATCCTTTTAGTTCAGAGACTACTTCACTATTTGCAGCCAAGTATCTTACAATTTCTCTAGTTCGTTTTGTACCTGGGCTTGCTGCAAAGGGATAGTATTCTGCTAGAGCTAGGTTTCACCCCACTTTTTCTTCTACACATCTTCTTACTCCTTCCACCCTCAATCATCCTTGAAAGAATTGAAAACTGTGATTCAGTTCACACTGCAATCTATAAAAAACATTTAGACTTAAAAACACAAAAGAATCTGAGTACATTAAGAGATTTTGAGTCTCAGTGAAACATTGCAAAATCCATCATCCCAAAGAGGGAGGGAGAATCTTTTAAAATCTCTGTTCAATTAATCCAAAATGAGAAGGCCTGCTTCCAAATTAGCAAGACTTGTAGATCATTGTCTCATAGAAACACTCACCTAAATATTCTTCCTTTTAGTTTTCCAGATTAGAAATTTAACTTTTGCAAGAAACCTTAAATGACCCTGTGCTGCAATAAGCAGCAAGGGTTTATCCATAATGGATCATCAAGGACACAATAGGAAAGCTCACCGAGAAGAATGTTGAGTGAAAGTAATACTAACTAACTCTGTGACGCACGTTGGATTTTCCTGGCATAATGCTTGTTAGCATCCTTGACTTTCCTGCTCTGAGCTCCTCTTCTAGTTACAGGACTGGAGTTATGCCATGTCAGAGGCAAAGAATGCAACTCATTGAATTCTATCAAACTCCGCTCTAGGTCAATATAGGTCGACTTTTGTTTCTAGTGAAGACATGCCCTAAGTGAGTTCACTTCATGAGACCCCACTGACTTAGGCAAGCCAGTAACATGTTCCCGAATTTAAAAAACAACATCTTCTAGCACCTGTAATTTGTGTGTATATTAATATTAGTGTAAAATTGCTTGGTACGTGGTGTATGAACTGGATGGAATGCCAGGGCTATGTTTTCCTATGCTCTGTCTTTTTCTGGTTTGGAACTGTGCTGAGGAAGTCAAAGATACACAGTTCTGGGGAGCAAGATTCCTGGAACAAGCTCCAGCAGTGGGGCTAGTGCAACCTCTAAGAGTTGATTATGACAAAAGTTTTAAGAAAATGCATCACCTTAAAATAGCACCTGGATCTGTAACACTATCACAGAAAATGCATTCAAATCCATTTCCATCAAGTAGCTTCTCAAATTGTGGATGGACCAATTATTATCACCTTGAAATTGATATCTGGTTTCTGTTGTTCATGCCAAACAAGTTATTACAATATGCCACCTAGGTCTGGCTCATCACCAGACCAGCAAATTGAATGTTGCACAGCCTTTGATTATATTATATTATTTTTCTGCATGGAAGTGTATTTAAGAACTGTAATTTTTACACATAGGGAAAAAAAAAACTTTAGAGACTGCATCCAGGAATTACTGCGCCACAGGAGGTGAAATAATCATACCAACCCTTCACCAAATTTGTTGAATTTGAAAGACCAGTCTGGCTGAGACAGGAAGATAAAAGACAAAGATGCCATATGAGAGGACACTGCAGTATTTCTAACCCAGCAAGAAAGAAGAATTAGAATGAGACTTTTCAAATGAGACTTCTAGCCTACTTTTAGGATCACAAAACTTAGCTCAGTATATATCCCATACTTAACTGGACTTGTGATATTTTCTGTAGTTTTCCTTCAGTAATTGGCAGCATAAAGACTGATTTCACAGAGATGGTCTTGCAAGCTGCACTTTAAGATGCTGGTTATCAAGATATTAAGCCAGAAATGACTGTTCTATTCAAGTAACAGTTTCTTCATGTAAAAAGCAAAACAAAAACCCAGAGCACTTCTACAAATCTTTCATATTATGCCAACTAAAATTTCAGTTCTTATGTGGCAAGTTGAAAAAGTTGCTCAACAACCACAATGGTGTTTAATATGTAGAAAAGCAGCTGTTTGAGGGGAGTAAACATATTAATTCCCATTAAATGTTTAGCTCCAAAAAGCTATGAAATTATGCTAATAGACAGTACTGGCAAATAAGTTGTATGCACAACAGGAAATCAGCACTGATTATGTAGGTGCAAAAAAGTTGGCAGAGTAATCAGAATATCTTTGATACAAATCATCTAGTGTGTGAAAAGGACACAATTACTACAACATGAGACAACTAAGTTTTGAGCGCACAATTCTTAGTGGATAAAGGTGATTGCTATGAAATATCAGGCTTGATGTAAAAAAAAAAAAAAAGAGGATTGTACTTAATTTAACCGTGGTAAAACGCTTTGGGGTTTTCAGGGGTCTATCCCTTAAGTCCACTAGACTTAAAGATGAGTGGTTCTTTAAAACCGATATAATCAAATAAAAGGTTCTTCTGATCCCAAAGGACAAGCCACACGCCCAGATCAATATACAACTCAGATTTTACCCAATAAATCACACTGTTGCCAATCCTTTCGTATCTAAAAATCTAAAGGTTTATTTATAGAAAGAAAGATAGAAAGAAAGGAGAGAGTTAAATTTGGCTAAAAGAATCAAATACATACAATAAAGGCAAAGTTCTTGGACCAGGCTTGTAGCAGTGATTGAATAAACTGCTGGCTTGCTACATGTCTGGTTGCTTCCAAATCATTGGGACGTCCTCAGTCCCTCAGTCAGAATGCTTCCATTAGTGTAAATCCATAGTCCAGAGGTTTGAGCAGGAAAGAGGCAAAATGGAGATGTTTCCAGCGCCTTTTATACCTTCTCTCGAGTGAAGGGAAACCCATTGTTCTCATTGTGGAAAATTACAGGTAGCAAGATGGTATTTGAAGTCACATCAGCAAGTCACAGGTCCATGCATGATTTCACTTAGGCACAGCAGAAGCCATTATCGACACTCTAGTTGTTCACATGAAAGTCCATCAGGCGTGGATGGGTGTCTTCCATGGTCCATTGTGAGTTCACTGTTCCTTGATGGGCCACTTACCTTGAATAATCTCTTCAAGATGTGTAGGCTAAATACCTTGTGGGCATTACCACAGGAGCAAACATATTTTAAATACAGGTATAGAGCCAATCCTCATAATTTCAAGTACAAAAATGATAAATGCATACAAACAGCATAATCTTATTCAGCAAATCTTAACCTTTCCACAGACACCTTACTATTTGACATACTTTCTCTGAGATTTGTTGCAATTCTATAACAGTGGTAGCAACAATGATCTACATGGTCATATTTTATCAGATAACGCCACACTGGTCTTCACTGTGATGGATGCACAGCCCTTCAGTCTTATAATAAAATGGTACCTGATCAAACACACAATAGATATCCAGTTAGAAATAGTTAGAAATGATCAGATTCACAAACAGAAACTCTTCTTTCCATAGGTGCTGACTTCTTCTGGCATCGGTGGGTGCTTGACCTCCTTCTGCCCCAGGCCCTGCCCCAACTCCATCCCTGCCCTGTCCCCTCCTGCCGCCATTCCAACCCCTTCCCCAAAGTCTCTGCCCCAATTCTGCCCTCTCTCTGCCCCTATTTGACTCCTTCCCCAAATCCTCACCCTGGCCCTGCCTCTTCCCCAGAGCACACCATGTTCCCGCTCCTACCTCCTTCCTCCCAGAGCTTGCTACAGCTGTTTGATGGCGGCAAGCGCTGGGAGGGAGAGAAGGAGCAGAGACGCAGCGTGCTTGGGGAGGAGGCGGAGGTGAGGTGAGGTGGGGCGAGAGCTTGGCTGCCGGTGGGTGCAAAGCACCCACTGATTTTTCCCCCTGGGTGCTCCAGCCCCGGAGCACCCACAGAGTTGGTGCCTATGCATCATTCTGAAGTTTAAGGATAAATCATTCAGCAAACAGAAATCCTAGGCAATTTAGGTAATTAATCACATGGCATAAATACTGATTCATGAAGAAGCCAGTTGCTAAAATTTGTTTTCAAAGCTATTTCAATTATTGACAGTTCCATAAAAAAATCTCAATTTGTTCTATTCAGAAATTATCCACAGACAGCAGATGTCATCAGGTTAGCAACCTGCAGATATTATACCAGTATGATAACTGGAGAAACACAATTTGCCTATAATATCTGTGGGAATGTGACTTGCAGAATCATGACTCCTATTATAAAATTATTTTTCCTGTATAATTTCACAGAAGTTAAGGTGCAGTGGAATGAGCATGGAATGGAACATAGGAATTCAGTTCTTACCTTAGCTCTGACACCAACTCTGACCTGAGACGAGTCATTTAACCTTCGTCTTCCTGCATATACAAATCATTCAGTGAAATTTGCTCACCGCAGTTCCAAGTGGTGGGTCCTTGCCCAGCTGGCTGGAAGAAAAGAACTCCTCTCATCTACAACAGGCGGTAGATGGGGAAGAAGAGAAAAGTTTACAGGGACAGAACAAGAAAGCAGCTGGGGCAGGCTAGAGGGAGGTCACTTCCCTTACTCCTGACCAAAAAGGGGATGGGTAGAATTATACACTGTGAAGCCCTGGACAAGTCTTCTTTTTACCAGGAGACAGGCTGGCAGCACTCACTCACCCATGTAATTTGCACAAGGATTGGGTTTCCTTCTGACCCGATGCAGGCATTATGCTACTCAGTGGTTTCCCCAAGAATTGAAATTGGGGGGTGTTCGAATTTACAGGGGGGGTGTCAAGTCCAATGAGATATATAAAAGAGATATGAATACAGTAAATGTTTTGTTAGGATTATGCAAATTCCACATAAGGAAAATGCAAGTTACACCAAAACACATAACAGACCTGCATTTCTAACAAAAAACATAATTTAAAAAATGTATTTAATTTAAATTGACTTTTGAAAAGTAAGCCATCATGGGATAAAAGGGCAGTCCTCTCATGGATCAGTAACTTGTTAAAAGATGAGAAACAAAGGGTAGGAATAAATGATCAGTTTTCAGAATGGAGAGAGATAAATAGTGGTATCCTTGAGGGGTCGGTACTGGCACCAGTACTGATCAACATATTCATCTGGAAAAATGGGTAAACAGTGAGGAGGCAAAATTTGCAAATGATACAAAACTATTCAAGATAGTTAAGTCCCAGGCAGACTGCGAAGAGCTACAAAGGGATCTCACAAAACTGGGTGACTGGGCAACAAAATGGCAAATTAAATTCAATGTTGATAAATGCAAAGTAATGCACATGGGAAAGCAATCTCAGCTATACATACAAAATGATGGCATCTGAATTAGCTGTTAACACTCATGAAAAAGATCTTGGAGTTATTGTGGATAGTTCTCTGAAAACATCCACTCAGTGTGCAGCAGCAGTCACAAAAGCAAACAATGTTGGGAATCATTAAGAAAGGGATAGATAATAAAACAGAAAAATATCACATTGCCTCTATATAAATCCATGGTACGCCCACACCTTGAATACTGTGTGCAGATCTGGTCACCTATCCTAAAAATATATATATTGGAATTGGAAAAGGCACAGAGATGGGCAACTAAAATGATCAGGGGTATGAAACAGAAGGAGAGATTAAAATGACTGGGAATTTTCAGCATAGAAAAGAGATGACTAATGGTGATATGATAGAGGTCTACAAAATCTTGACTGGTGCGAAGAAAGTGAATAAGGAAATTTTATTTAATCCTTCACATAACAGAAGAACTAGCAGTCACTCAATGAAATTAATAGGCAGCAGGTTTTAAAAAACCAAAAGGAAGTACTTCTTCACACATTATAAAGTCAACCCAGGGAACTCTTTGCCAGGGGATGCTGTGAAGACCAAAACTATAACAGGATTATAAAAAGAACTAGATAAATTCCTGGAGAACAGGTCCATCTGTGGCTATTAGCCAGGATGGGGAGGAATGCAATACCACGCTCTGAGTGTCCCTAGCCTGTTTGCCAGAAGCTGGGAATGGGCAACAGGGGATGGTCACTTGATGATTACCTGTTCTGTTCATTCCCTCTGTTAGGCCTGAATAAAGATATTGCAGACAAAGCCAGTTACGCCAACCTGAATAAAGTCAGGCTAACAGAGGCTTCTGGGTAATTCATAAGTGGAAAATGCGCGGGAGTTGCCTGTCTCTCACAGAATTAGGCATCCATAAGATAAAAGGAACGGCATTCCTGGCATGATACCAGATGTACTGTGTTAGGAACAATGGCAAAACTCCCCGTTTCTGTTCTCTGTTTCTTTCTGACTCATATAAATTATATCATTCTTGTTTGTAGTAATTGTTAGGCAGTATTATTTATCTTAATCAATTAGTTTTAAACATAATAAAGGTTTGGGTTTTAGTAATTAGTAAAAGGGGATTGGACTGCTAAATGAATAATTTGTGACGCGACGGAACTGTCTATAAAAATTATATGCTAGTTGTAAAGAAGCAAGCTGGTTCTTTTTGGAAGACGAGCTTGGTCTTTGTTGTCGTGTGCACTCTTCAATAAAGAACTTTTGTTCAGACTTTGCTGGTGTTGCCTGTCACTCTCGCGGTCAGACAACAAACCTTGCCATTATTGGGGCACCGGGGTCCCCAACACCTCTGAAGCACCTGGCATTGGCCACTGTTGTAAGACAGGGTACTGGGCTATATGGACCATTGGTCTGACCCAGTATGACCATTCTTATGTAAAAATTAATTATAACAACAAAAATGTTTAGTACAGAAACTCCCCAGTATAATGACCTCCCAAGATAGCAACAATGTGAGATGATAACCTTGGCAAATAATGCATTTTAAAAATCTTGGCGTACTAGGAAACATATTTATATAAGTTTCCATTCCCAGTCACAAATCTAGCATTCTGGAGCAAAGTGACTAAAATATAGTCCAACAAACAAATGTTTATTTAACATGCCCCTCACTTTTCCCTCCACCGCACTCCATTCACTGGTGTTGTCCTTGGTCAGTGGAGACTCAGAGTTCAGAGGTGCTTTCACATGAGTACACCTTCCAGGTGGGGGACAAGAAGGCACTTTGCTTGTTCCTCCAGCTGCTCACTGTTCGCTCTGGCCACGTCTGTTCGTTGTGCCACCGTTCACTCCACCACTCTGTTGCCAATGGCCCTGCACAGTCACCTTCGGCTGCCACCTGCCTCTGTGACCTCTGCGAGTTGGTCTCTTGAGGTTCCACCAGCTCTCAGTGATTTCAGCTGAGCTCTCAGTGCGGGAACCTCGCTCGCTGCTAGTGCAGTCTGGGCTGTCTCTTACACAAAAACACTGTACTCACAGGAGCACTGTCCCCACAACAGGATTAAGCACTTAGACCTGATTGTCAGTGATTTCAGCTGCAGTGGTCACTTAACAGAACAAAAGACTATCTATGGAGCCTAATCAGCTCTGTCTTTAAACAGTGGAGAGGGACAGGTCCCCACCCTCTCTCTTGATGTAGTCAAATCATCACAGGCTACAATTCTACTGCCCTTTACTCATACAATATGAACATTTCATCCCCCATTCCCCCCATATTCAAGTGGTTTGTAACCCAACCCCAGCCAAAATCTATCACTTGGACAACACAGCTTTGTTTGCTGGATACCTAGGTAGATTAAGTGTGAATGTAAATATAATCTGGCCCTGAAGCCTTTCCCCCCAGCCCCAGCTCATCACTAGCTGTCAGGGGGCATGGCTACACTGGAGAGTTGCAGCGCTGGTGATGGGGTTACAGCACTGCAACTCACTCTGGGTATGGCTACACTTGACATTTCAAAGCGCTTTGAAGTGTGAGTGTGGTCGGAGCGCCAGCGCTGGGAGAGAGCTCTCCCAGCGCTGCAGGTAAACCACATCCCTTACGTGTGTAGCTTGCAGCGCTGGAAGCCACACTCCCAGCGCTGCGGCACTGATTACACTGAGACTTTACAGCGCTGTATCTTGCAGTGCTCAGGGGGGTGTTTTTTCACACCCCTGAGCGCAAAAGTTGCAGCGCTGTAAAGCGCCAGTGTAGCCATAGAGTGTGTCCACACTTGCAAAGAACTCATTTAGACTTTGCTTACAAATCATCATTTGAAATTATCAGGTTGGCCAACATCACCGAAATGAATGCACTGACACCATAAAAAACAGCTGTATAAGGAAGCAAGGAAGCTAGTCTATGTTCATACTTTTCAAATCTATTATACTTTTTCAGATACATATATTTTATCATAAACTGTATAAGCTTTTAAAGTGCGTATTAATGTTTCAGTTTAAATTCAGATTTCCAAACAGTCACTGAATTGGTATGTAACTACCTTACAAAACTGGGGCTGGGGGTGTTGGGAAAATTCAGGGGGCGGTGTAGGGAAATCACTGACGCTACTCATCCTTTTTCCTTGGACGGCTGGGAAGGAATTTTTCCCTCACCACCAGATTAGACAAGGCAGGGTGGGTTTTTTCTCCTTCCCCACAGTGGGTTTCAGACCAGACATAAAACTTGTGGCGGCTCTCCAGTGCAGGTACTCAGTATGGAAGGAATATGGTTACCAGATAAACTTAACTGGAAAGAGATTTAAAGGAAAAAAAACCTTGACAGAGCTAACAAAGGGGGCAGGTTCAGGACTCCTGTGAGTGGTATAGCAGGGAGCCAACCAGCCTCCTCTCATGTCATACAAGATGGCAGGTTCACTGCAACAGGATGGCTGGGACATGGTTGGGGACCATGTGGAAATGACAATGACAATTTACAATTTATTGCCAGGAACTCCTGGGTATTTAGAGTAAATAAAGTTGCAGTCTAATTAAATCACATCCACTGCCTCCTATCTTTCTTCCCCTGTTGCTGGACCGTGGGAATGAGTACTTCATAGATATGTTCTGCATATTAATGTTTGAAAATAAAATGGTTGATATATTAACTCAAAAAACACACTTGTCTATGTAAAATAGGTACATCATTTACATGATGTACTAGAACTCCCATTATAGGTCTTCATTCATTCCTAACTATTGATTTCAGTGGTGTCACATCAGAGATGCAGATGCTGGAATGATCACCTGTTGGAATGATCTAATACAGAGTGTACTAAACCTTATGAAAATTAATTGGTAGACAGTGGAGACAAAAACTAATAGTTTCCTCTTAGCATTCATTATTCTGTGCAATAATTTAGCATGGAAATTTAGCCTGCAGCTGTGATTGGTTTACTAGTCAATGACCTGAGATGAAGACAATGGCCTTTGTGCCAACATAGTTAACCTTAAGAACAAGGAGTACTTGTGGCACCTTAGAGACTAACAAATTTATTTGAGCATAAGCTTTTGTGGGCTAAATCCCACTTCATCGGACACATGCAGTGGAAAATACAGTAGGAAGATATATACACACAGGAGAAAATGAGAAAAATGGGTGTTGCCATACTAACTATACAGAAAGTAATCAATTCAGGTGGGTTATCAGCAGGAGAGAAAAAGCTCTGTAGTGATAATCAGGATGGCTCATTTCCTCTTGCTAGAACATGTTCTTTCCTGTGCGTGCCCTGTTCTCTTCTCCCAGGAAACCCTTTAGTCACTAACTCTTGATTGTGTGGACTACTTTGGACAGATGTGAGTGTGGGCAACTGTGCTGTGACAAAGAAGTTCCTCTATTAGTTCCCATCGAGGTGAGAGACTGCTTAGCCCACAGTATTCTAGGGTTCCTTCTATGCTTAAATCTTCTATGGGAGTGGCTATCAACCTTTCCAGGCTACTGTACCTCTTTCAGGAGTCGGATTTGTCTTGCATACCCCAAATTCCACTTTACTTAAAAACTACTTGCTTACAAAAATCAGACATAAAAATACAGAAGTGTCACAGCCCACTGTTACTGAAAAATTGCTTACTTCCTCATTTTTACCATATAATTATAAAATAAATCAACTGGAATATAAACACTGTACTTACATTTCAATGTATAGTATATAGAACAGTATAGACAAGTCATTGTCTATATGAAATTTTAGTTTGTACTGACTTCACTAGTATTTTTCTAGATGAGTCAATGTACCCCTGGGATACCTCTGCGTATCCCTAGGGTTATGCGTGTCCCTGGTGGAGAACCACTGTTCTATGGAGTGTTTCATATTGAGTACTTGGAGCACACATTTCATTAACACCTTTGCTATAGTATTCTATATTCTCTCTTTGACACTCTGAGTAGTTTATGCCCTTACCTAAGTCCAACCTGAGTGATGCAAGGAATAGGCATGGTCCTGCTGACGCAATATCATCTGAGTGAAAAGCATTAGGATTAGAGTATTTCAAAACTCACCACCATATGCTGCTTCGCAGCACATATGACTAAATCTGAAGCCTGATTCACATTGGAAGCAGAGTAACAAAAATGGTAATGGAAAAAAAATACAAACCGGAATAATTTGTCTTATGAAAATTCATTCTCCACTTATGCAGAGACATTCAGCACATTTGTTATGCATGCAAATCACTGGTTTAGCAAAACTGGTGCATTTAGTTAAGTGAAACCTAAGGAACATTATCCATAAACCCTAAAACCAAGAACTGGATAATAAGATGAAGCATGGTGACAGAAAACACTCACCTCCTCAAGACCAGGGAGGGAAGCCAATCAATACTTTGTTTGCAACAACCCAGAGGCCTCTCAGCAACTCAAGTGAATCAAAATTGAAAAATTCACACAAGTCCCAGTGAACACAGTATGTTTAGTTTTGCACAGGTCTAGCTGAGGACCCAAAAATGATGGAACTGAACAATGTTACAAATACATTTGCAAAGTTCAAGACTTCATTTAGCATGTTTTACTGTACTCAAAGTTATATACAGAAGCTTAACTCCTTGAATGATTTGTAATAGTTAATGAATGTCTTAATCAGCTACCACTTGTACCTTGTTTTGAAGATGTAAAGCACTGTAAATGCTAAAATTTAGGGCTTGACTATACCAGAAAGCGTTGCTTTAACTATACCGATACAGGTAAAGCAGCAAAACCCTTCTTTCATGGACACAAGCTATGTCTACACTTTCAGAGTTTTTGCGCTGTTGGTTTCAACTGTGATAGTGAACTGGTGAAAGAAAAGCGCTGGTTTGTGTACTCACTTAGTTCCACGGGCGTCAGAGAGGATTTACATTTGCAGCACTTCCATAACCGGTGAGAGCAGTGCACTGAGGACTGCTATCCCACAGTGCAGCTCTCTCCATTTTGACAATAGGTCTTGTTGGAAGTGGGGGGTGATCACAGGGCATCCTGGGTCCCTGCACAGCCTCTTCTCCCCAAACACTGATCAGCTCCAGTAGCTCAGCACTGCTCCAAGCAGGGGATCATCTGCTCCATGGAGCAGCCATTGTCACTGGCCAGATGATAAGTGAGCCCTTGCAAAGAAAACAGGAAGGGGAGTTTCAAAGTTCCCAGGGCTTTACAGCAAGAGCGGTGTCTATCTGTTTACCTGGTGTCAAAGCAGCAGAGCTGCTAGCCAGAGTGGTCACCTAGGCACTGTGAGATATCCTGCGGAGGCTAAAAGCTCTGTAAAGAGGAAGAACGTGTCTTCACTTGCACATCACCCGTAAGAGCCGTATACCGCTCATGGAGGTGGTTTTCTTT
Source organism: Gopherus flavomarginatus (assembly GCF_025201925.1). NCBI lineage: Eukaryota > Metazoa > Chordata > Testudines > Testudinidae > Gopherus > Gopherus flavomarginatus. The sequence continues at coordinate 33,105,591 of NC_066630.1, forward strand.
TTGTGGTGAAACTTCTGAGTTTCACAGCAAAAAGTCATTGGCAAGTGTAGATGCTCCCACGGTGTCTGTGCAAAAAATGGAATTTTTCCACTTTAAATGGCAAGTGTAGACATGCCCACAGTTATACTGGTATAAGAGTGCTCATAGCAGTATAGCTCATTCCAGTACAGGAACCAAAACAAACGATTCTGGTACAAGGTACCTTTATACAAATATAACTACATCCACCCTGGGGCTTTTACTGGTATAACCATACTAGCAAATAAATAATAAATAAAATAATTATTAGTTATTATCATTATGCATCTCTAACACATTGGTAAAACTTCTAAGTATAGACCAGCCTTTATTCCCCGTGGTGGGCTTGCAGTTCTTACTGCTGCAAAATTCTCTATCACAGGACTATGTGTTATGTTGGATTAGGCATCTTGTGCCTTCTGCTTGCCATTGCTTTCATTTCACTAGGCTAGACTGAATTGGTCTGGTGTGAAGAGGCACGTGAAGGCCCACATGAGCCCCTTGGGCAACACATTGTGATAACAAGCCAACATACAATCTGTTAGCTTTCAGAGCCATAACTTCCTTTTCCTCATCTGGCTCCTCAAAGATGTTGAGTTGCCAAAAGTCACAGGCCATGCAGCTGTCAAGAGCCATCTCCACTTTGCTCTACAACCCAGCCATGCCAGTAGGCATGTTGGCACTGGCTATTGCCCTTTCCGCAGTGCTCTGAAACCCCTGAGAGGTGAAGAGCAGAGTATGCGGGGCAGTTAATGCGCTTCAAGTTTCTTTAACATTCCACAGCTTTTTACACTCATTCTTCCACAGTTCTTGAGAGAGAGCCTTTTGCTTTGAGCAACTCCTTTTCTCCATCCCACTCTGGTAATGCCCTGTTTCACCCAGCCATGGATTGCTTTTTTGTGGAGAAAGAAAATACAACTGCTCAGACAATATACTGTGTTATCATTTCCCTCATCCTCCAGACCCCCAAATGACTGTATGATGTTATGCATCCTTTCACACGACACGGTGCCAGCAACGGTCCCTGCAGCTTTCAGTTAAGAGAAAGAGCCAGACAAGCAGGACAAAGTTTTGAAAGTCAGTAGACAAAAGACAGAGAGGGATGATCTCCTTATGGTTCTCCAAATTCCATTTAATGCTAAAAAGTCCGTCACTCTTCCAGCAATGGGAGACAGACAGAAAGCAATAGGCCATTTCCTTTAGCTTCTCTCCAGAGGATGATTCTTAAGCAATCTCTCGATTTCATGCTTCCTCTAGTGCTTTGACAGAAGTGGATCTGAGACTTGTACCTACACCATTCAAGACACAAACCAAGTATGAACTGGCAACTAGGCCTCAAGTCTTTACAAAATGTGCAGCCTCAGCTCCAAGGATCCTCAAGTGGTAAGAGAGGAATTTGTTTCTCATCTTGACCTTGATAAAGAGAAAATATTTCCAAAACGTAAGGATTTTGTTGTTGTTTTGGGAGGGGAGGGGGTTTGAAGTTGTCACAGTAATCTTCTCCAAATGTCTGATTTTAATGTATTTCTGTTACTTGCAAAAAAATCCTACATGCTGGCTATGCAATCAGTTAACAGTGAGTAAAGAGGGTTCCTTTTGTAGGATTCTTCCCCGTAGGAAAGAAAGAGAAGTCTAATGAGTTTAACAATAAATGTATTCATGCTACTGCACCCGACAGGTCTTTGACTCTCCAGATCCCAGATAACACACAACTTGTGCTGCCTAATGTCACCACATGGGGCCATCCTAAATCCTCACCTGAACAAATCAGATGTGAAAGGCACTACAATTATATGCCAACAGCTAGCCAAACCAAAATCATGCTCACGTTAGCATTGCCTGTATGCTAGAATAAGTGCATACAAAAGCCAGGTTCTCACAGACCATCTTGGGGAACCACAGTGAAATACAGTCATGACTAATAAAATAAGGAAATTTATTTTACCAAAAATGTAAACAATTTCCTCATGTGAAGGATACAGGAATTGAAAAAGCAGAAAACCATTTGAAGTAACAAGAGCAAGAAATACCTGGTTGCACTAATTATGGTAACGGAGTGGATTTTATAAACTTTTGTAAGGCATTTGACTTAGAACCACATGACATTCTGATTAAATAATGTGCACTATAAAAATACCAATACAACACAAGTTAAATGGATGAAGAGTTGCTATCTGACAATAGTCGGGGGCGGGGGGAATATTTCCACACATCCGTACTAAGTCTACCACTTTTCAACATTTTTCGTCAATGATCTGGAAATAAATATAAAATTACTGCTAACAAAATCTGTGGAAGACAAAGATTGATGGAGGGGTAAACGATGGGGACAGGGCAATCGTAAAGAGTGATCTGGTTCACTTAGTAAGCTGGACTTATTCAAACCAAATGTGTTCCAATAAAGTCAAATGCAAAGTTATGCATCTAGGAACAAGGAATGCAGAACTGCATCCTGGAGCACCGTGATTCTGAAAATGATTTAGGGGTCACAATGGAAAAGCAACTCAATAGGTGCTCTTAGTGTAATGTTGTGGTAAAAAGGATGTGCAATTCCTGAATGAGGAGAGGAGTGAAAAACTGTCAGGAGGTGATTTTACCTCTGTATTTGGCATTGATGGGAACCAATACTGGAATACCAAGTCTAATTCCGGTGTCTGCATTTTAAAAAGCATGTTGGAAAAACTGGAGAGGGTCCAGGAAAGAGCCACAAAATTATTTGAGGGCTGGAAAAAATGCCATGCAGTGAAATACTTAAATATGAAGCTTCATGGGAAGAAAACACGGAATACTAAGTGGTTCTTTAATCTAGTGGAGAAAGGCACAACGAGAACCACGCCTGGAAGCTGAAACCAGACAAATTCAAACTGAAAATAAGGCTCAAATGATTAAGTATTGGAACAAATTTCCAAGGGAAGTGATGAATGCTCCATCTCTTAATGCTCTTCTGAAAGATATACTTGAGACAAACACAAGTTATCAGGCTCAGTACAGAGGAAACTAGGTGAAAAGTAATGGCCGTAGCCCCTGTGACTCTATGGTGGACATATGAGGAGCCATGAGTTTTCATCTTCCTTCCTGTTCTTACAGCCATTCCTCACCCTACCTTTACTCCAATGTACAAAAAATTAACCAAACCAAAAACATGTAAATTCTGAACCAATACTCTTGTATGTTATATCCTCTTTCCCTTCCCAGAGTCAGTTCTGAGTCAGACTAAGCCTTCCAGGGACAGGGATTGTTTCATCTTTATTTGTAAGGCTCCAAGCACAAAAGGGCTCCCAAACCCAGTTAAAGCCTTTGAACTATGTCGTAATATAAATGCTTACGAATAATCTAATGCAGCATGGCACAGACTCATTGAGCCAGGAGTAGAAGCTCCTATGATATTTGTAGCAGGTTATAAGATGTAACAGAGAACACTAGCAAACTAAAAACATTACATGAATCAAATGTAGCCCAAGCCTTGAGTTACAGAAGGTCCAATGTTGTTTACACTATCAGTGCAAAAAAGAGTCAGCTGAACAGAGAGCTGTTTCACTTCTTTAGCACCTGAATCTGTGAGACGGTGAGGGCACTTAATTCCCATTGACTGTGACAAAAGTTTAGGGGATTCAGGCTCTTTAGGATCTAGCCTGAATAATTTTCTCAGGGAGAAAGTCATTGTGGCTAATGATTCTTATGGGAAGATTTATTCATAAATTATCAAATTATTTGATAATTCACAATGAGAAACTATTCCTAATTGGTCAGAGTAGGTTCAAGAACCAGGACACAATATCAAACTTAGTGGAATTAACTAGAAAATGCAGGCACTGCTATTTATCACGGAGCAGTGACTATGCAGAAGTTAATACTATAAGGAATATAAAACCCAAGGGTATCAGTTTAAGAAATTGAGCTAATGCATTTCACAGGATCTGGAGTGGAAAGAACATAGCAAGGATAAAACTAAAGGGATTTCCCTTATTTGGCCAGATCACTATCAAAAACTACAAAGTATTGTTTATATTTGGTTGTGACCCACAAAAAAAAAATCGTATGATATAGCTAAAACATCAGGCAAATCTTCCATTTAGGAATATATTCTTACTAGATTATTTCACTATTTCAAAGCTGTTCATGAATGGTCATCCCATTTCCACATTATTCATTGGTTTCATGTTGGTGTCATTTGATTAGCTAGTTACACAAGTTTTTCACACAGGTGTTTGGGAAATGGCTGGTCTTTACTCTGATTCCAATGCCTTCATGCAGACAAGGGTATTTGTGCGAAAAGTCGTTTGTTATTCTCCTATTTAGAAAGTTTCACTGACGGAATCAGGGACCTGAAATGGTGTGACTAGTCACACCATGACTTATAGCCTGCAGCAAGTAAGGTAAATATTTGGCATAAACTCAAAATTAGTCATCCAATTCAGGGTAAAATTCAGACAACTCACAGTGAAAAGTCCAGCAGCTCTGATAGCTACTGTTCTAAATATTACATGAACCAGACCTGTGCTCTTATAATGGGAATTATGTATAAAAAAGGGTTAATGTGTATTATGTGGGAGTTTTTCACAAGAGCATAGTTAAGATTGTGTTGCAGATTTCAGACTTTAAAAGACTTTAATTTATGATTGTATGTGGGGTGTGGGTGTCTTTTTTGGATCAACAAAATTCACTGCCACACAGTGTCTGCATTAATTCTGAGGTACCTCATCATCTGTGCATTATCTAGTAATGTACAGAAACAGGTTACTTTACTCACCAGTAACATGAATAGGAAAATGGATAGAAAATTGCAGTGGGTCCGTTGTAAGCAAAGCTCCCTCTTAAATGTAGCCGAGATAATCACCATGGTAACTTTTCAGTGCAGAAGCCATTAAAGCACAGCGTGACCACTTATATCTGTCTCTTTTTGCCTTAAGTGGCATATTGTGGTATTGTCTGGAAAAACTGAATAAAAGGATTAGTTACATGGTAAAAGCCTGTCACTTATTTAGTGGAGTTAGTACAGAATTTTATGTTTCAAAGACAGACAGTTGCCAGGATATATCCTGTTGCAAGAAAGGGACGTTTTAACAGAGGAATGGGATAGCGGATGCTCTTCAGTACCACATATTAAGGTTAGTACTATGGGCTAACTCAGTATATGCACTTAGTTTCATGATTTCCAAATTAATCCAGGAATGGGAGCCCAGAACACAAGCAGGAAAGGTTTTTTTGCTCACACTTTAATTATGTGAATAGCAAAAAATACACCTGACAAATTACCACAGAAACTTGTAACCTTTTGCCATGGCTGTCTCAACTAAAGCAGATGTTATGGACCTGCTGTGGCTTTCATTGCTGCTTAAGCTATCTGAAAAAGTCCTGCTCTGGAGTCAATACTGACTAAGCCTGATCCTCTACTTCAAGCACAAGTGCACCTGCACGGACCAAAGTGCAGCATTCAGGACAGGCCACACCAGGAAGCTGGTGCACAAGTCAGAATTACAAGTGAAGAGAAAAATCTCAGCACTTTAAGTGAAACTTTAATAGCATCACTACTTCTATTTATCTGGGCATCTATGCTGCTCACACCAGCACATTACCTGGGCATCTAACAAAAGGATTATCACATCTCCAGTCTTAAGTTTTCCTCCAACTTCCAAAACACAACATAGCTCCTGAGAAAGCTAACCAAACATTTGCTTCCATCTTGTGCTGAATCAAATCAATAATAAAATAAATAAGAATATCCAACAAGTTGGTATATATATTTACAAGTATTTTAGATGTAGGGTATGTGTGTGTAGTCTGTCAGTTCGACGATGACGTTTTCATGCTCTCTCTTTTTGTAGATTCTGAAGTGACTGAAATCCAAAACATGACACACATGCTCGTGAGCAGACTGGGCAGACAAAGTTACTGGTGAGCATCTTGGCAGCTATAGCAATAATATGACGCTTTTCCCTTGCAGCTAACAATCGATTATTTGTGTACTCTTCAAAGGCTTGGAAAGCTCTGAGTGTTGCATGTTGCCATGCTGAGCTATTTAACACAGCCTTCTCAAGATCATCCTGTTTTAATGCACCAAAGTGTTTGCTGTTCTTGAGGCTGTCCTTGGAGCACTTTCTGGGGTGGCCCTTATTCTGGTGTCCTTGCGCCAATTCTCCATAGAAAATTTTTCTGGGAAGTCGATAGTCAAGACATCCTAATGATGTGTCCAACCCAGCATAGTCAGGCTTTTATCAGCATGGCCTCAATGCTTATGGCATTTGACTTTTGGAGAACGTCCAAGTTGGTAATTTTGTCCTGCCAGTGTATCCCCATAATGGCATGCAGAGACTGCATATGGAAGGTCTCTAGCTATTTGATATGCCATTTGTCCAGGTTCAGGACTCAGAGCTGTAGAGGAGAGATGTGAGCACAAAAGCATTATAATAAGTTTTATTTTTGTTGAGAGGGTTATGTTGTGGGATTTCAGGATTTTGTTAGGTAGCTTTCCTAATGACTGAGAAGCTTTCTATATCCTGTTCGTGATCTCTTTGTCAAGCGATCCATCATTGGAGATGTTGCTGCCGAGATAAGCAAGCTGACAGTTTTACCTTAGTTGGATTCCACTAATGGATATGCTAGGGAATGTGGCACAGAGTGGTGAAGATGATTGGTCTAACACCACAGTTTTCTCCAGGCCGATTGTGAGGCCAAACAATTTTGATCTTTCAGTGAAGTGATATACGATGCACTGGAGATCTCTCTGTGTGTGCTAGGAGGGCACAATCATCCACAAAGAGTGCTTCTTGTATTTGTAGTTCTGTTACTTTTGTTTTTGCTTTAAGCCTTGTAAGATGGAAGATTGAGCTATTGTGTCTGTACCTGATGTATATGCCTCTGTTGAGCCCATTTCTAGCATGGCTGAGAACTTGGGTGAAGAAGAGGTTGAACAGTACGGGGCAAGGACAAGGACTTCAGTTGCAGTTTTTTGTAATGTCTCTCTGAATTCCTCCCATGAGACAGGGTTAGCACCAAGATTGGTTTCTAGTGCACGTTGTAGCTTTTCTTGATAGGATGCATGGTTTAGTTTAACAATATCAGGGGGTGTCTTGATTGTTTTGAGGTGTTTCAGGTATGTGGGTACAATATGTAGATTCAGTATTGATCTAATCATTTTATGAGCCATCCAATTTTCTGCTCCGCGCATGGCTCTGGTGATCCTGACATCCCTTATGTCACATTGTCGGACAATGATGTAATCTATTAGATGCCATTTTTTAATCTGGGGGTGCATCCATGTAATTTTATATTTGTCTGCCTGTCTGAAAATGGTGTTTGTAATTTTCAGACTATGTTCTGCCACACTTAAGAGTAGCAAGTTCATTTTTCCCCTACCATTTTTCCCAATGACACCTTGCCACTTGCCGTTACCTTTACCTACTCTTGACCTATGAGGGAAGATTGGAAAATGTGGGTTTGTTTAGTCTGGAAAAGAGAAGACTGAGAGGGGACATGGTAACAGTTTTCAAGTACATAAAAAGTTGTTACAAGGAGAAAGGGAAAAATTGTTGTTCTTAACCACTGAGGATAGGACAAGAAGCAATGGGCTTAAAATTGCAGCAAGGGAGGCTTAGGTTGGATATCAGGAAAAAACCTCTCAACTGTCAGGGTGGTTAAGCACTGGAATAAATTGCCTAGGGAGATTGTAGAATCCCCATCACTGGAAATTTTTAAGAGCAGGTTAGACCAGGGGTGGGTAAACTTTTCGGCCTGAGGGCCACATCTGGAAGGGAAAATTGTATGCAGGACCATGAATGTAGGGCTGGGGCAGGGGGTTGGGGTGCAGAAGGGAGTGAGGGAGGGAGTGTGGGTACAGGATGGGGCTCAGGGCAGGGGTTTGGGGTGCAGGAGGGGGTGTGGAGTGTGGGAGGGGGCTCAGGGCAGGGGAGTTGGGGTGCAGGAAAGGGTACAGCGAGGACTCAAGTCAGGGGGTTGGGGTGTGCGCTCCAGCCCAGAACTGCTCACTTCGAGTGGCTCTGGGGTGACTGCAGCACGCAGCGGGGCTAAGGCAAGCTCTCTTCCTTCCCTGGCCCAATGCCACTCCTGGAAGTGGTCAGCATGTCCAGCAATGGCTCCTGAGGGCAGGTAGCTCCACCACACGCTGCCCTCGCCTGTGGGTACCACCCCTGAAGCTCCCATTGGCTGCGGTTCCCCATTCCTGGCCAATGGGAACTGCAGGGGGTCGTGCCTGCAGGCAAGGGCAACGCACAGAGCCCTCTGCCCGCCCTCTTCCCCAGGGACATGGTGCCGACCGCTTCCAGGAGTGGCGCAGGGCCAGGGAAGTCAGGGACATTGCCTTAGCCCCACTGTACCAAGGGGCTGGAATCCCAAAGGCTGGATTGAAAGCCCTGATGGGCCGGATCCAGCTCGTGGGCCATAGTTTGCCCTCCCCTGGATTAGACAAACACCTGGCACGGGTGGCCTAGATAATACTTCGTCCTGCCATGAGTGCAGGGAAGTGGACAGATGGTCTCTTAAGGTCCCTTCCAGTCCTGTGATTCTATGTGACCAGAATTTTGAACCAATCAGTGGTGAAATAGGGAAAGCAGGGAATAGATTTTACAATAGGCTTAATCTCCTTGAAAAATGAGAAATTTATGCAAACAAGATTTGCATTTTGCCTTGACTAATTACTGATTTTCCCCTGAGAAAACAAAACCAATTTTACATGTTTTAAATTAGAAGTTTTAAATCAGAAGATTTAGTCTTTAAAATTAACTGCTTGTAGCTGATTGGGTACTTTAAGTAACCAGCAGTCAATTGGTGGAATTAATTAATTATAGCAGAGGGTCACAGTCAACCACTTTAGCAGAATTTAGGGACTGACTAATTTCCATGATCAATTTGTGTTTATGCAAATAACAGTATATACATGACAAGCATAGTTAAATCATGGTTCTTGGCAAAGTTCATCTTCATTAAGAGCTGGAGGCCCCCAGGGTCAATCAACAGAGTAGATCAGAACCTTCACACAGCTATGTATGATTCTTCCTGTAGAACTACAGAGCGGGATGCACAAGCCTAAAAGGTTGTTCTGGACAGCCTGTCAGATCTCTAGGACAGTTACCTCCTCTAACCCATGAAAATTCAGTGTGCAGAGAGGACAAGGGATTGACATAAGGCCTCTTTATATGTATAGTAAGAGGATTCACCAATGCAGGAAGACAAAAGAGTAATAATTGTGCAAAGTAGCAGCTGAGAAATGAGAGTTCAGGTCAGATCTCATTGAAAAGATTAATTCTCTCCCACAAAAAGTTTTAGTTCTTAGGCACATATAAAAATTTGTATAAAATAGTTACTCAGAACTTACATTTCTCCTACCTCATTCAGGTTTAACTTACTGGCTCATGACTTGTTATTGGTACGAAAACTGAACACCTGACATTGCAACTGCTACACACTTGTAGTCCTACTCACATGAGAGCCCCCCTGAACTGAATCATAATACTAATGAACATGATTTACAGCAGTGGTCCCCAACCTTTTTGTCTGGCGGGCGCCAGACAAAGGACTGTAGTGGCAAGCAACGTCACTGAGAGGCATCGCCGCCGAAATGCTGCTGAAATCCGGTAGCATTTTGGCAGATGTTCGACCACCGGCCAGGACGTGGGTGCATTTAGGTGCCCGCAGGCACCGCATTGGAGACCCCTGATTTACAGGATCTACAAGCTTAGGGCCAAAACATACATTTGGCTCCTGCTTTAGGTTCTGATTCTGCAATGCCTTGACTGCAGCAGTACCTGCATGAGTTAATGGGAGTGCTCAGGAAGGGCCTGCTAGATTGGGCACTTAAAACATGCATTCCACTGAAAAGATGGCCTTTTTACAGAGCGCTGTAATTAGCCACTTCCAAGTTTGGAAGTCTAATGAGATTTATTTATACAGTAATTGAGGGAAGACTATTTGCTTCAGTTAACGCATCAATAAATTCCAGGCAAAATTTAATGTGTTCAGGCAATGGCTGTCTTGCTAATTTGATGGCACTGATAGCTCTCATTTCCCCACAGCCTGATGTTTAATTCTCAGCGACCTTATATAGCATTGAGCTAGCTCAGTGACTGAATGGTGACATATTACTGTCTTTTCTACGTTAAGCTGAATGGCTCATAAAAGGCTGTCTCTCAGTTCTGAATAACACTGGCTGTTCTTTCATCAAACAATCAATATGAAACAGCTGAAAACACTTGAATTAAGGAAGAGTAGGACATGATTTTACAAGTGAAATGAAAATATTTGACTAAAAATCAGTATCTAATCGTGGCCACTGTTGTTCAGTCAACATGTTATATTTTTAGCAAAAAACATTACAAAGATAGAAACTATTTTTCAATGAAGTCCAGCTGACACTTTGAAGCCAGTTTTACACTTTTTGAACTAGTGTTTTTTAAAAACCTGTATGTTATCAAGTATTCAGGCAAACAGTCCATCTGGTTCTCCACTATCACATAATCCCTTATAACTCGCCAGACCCACAGCTCCCAACAACAAGCCTTTATTAATTATTATTATTACTACATCCTTCCCATACCAATGCTGACACAAAGGGCAGACTCTACTCTTCCATAATTAGAGTTCTTATGATAATTACTTTTAGCACTTGCCACTTCTAAACTAGTTCCTTGTTTCTTAAGTTCAGACTGATTTGATATTTGTATAGCAGTGCATAGAGTTAAGGCTGTATTCTATCGTAGTTGCTGTGAAAGGTTCTTGTCTACAAGACCCATCATTAGCCTAAGATATTTTCATGATTTGAACTCCCAAAACTGCAGTTATTGACAATACAGTATATGTAATGCTCTTATTAAAAAATTCAACAATTTTCTCTTGTTTCCTGAATTCTCTGGTGAAAACATGTTCTTTCATTAACCACATTTCTCTGAGGTATAAAGTATGCATCAAACACTGCCAAAATCCTTTCACAGGCATTTTTGAGACTGTCTTCAGTAAAGTCAAAGGATTTAAAGATATACTCTGCCTGCTTCCCCATAGCATAAATTAAAGATGATGCCTGAATATCTCCAGTATCCTTGTGGAGTTTAGTAGCAACATGCAATCTTGTAAAATATTGCTTCCATTCTGTCAACTTCAGTTTTGAGACACCATCAGAGTGATCTGGAGCACTGAAGAGTGGAACGTTGATTAGATTGATCCTGCAACTTTTGGTCCTTTGTTCCATCTGTTTGCAACCTTTGCTGCTGCTTTCCTTCTGGTTTTGTTCTCCTCTGGCACTAATTTTACTTTAGACACCATGTCATGTACACACTGTACATGATAAGTTGCAGGGCTGGTGTCATAAACGGATAGTTAAGAGTTAATAGAACAGAAGTACTTCATGTCTCTTTTGCCTGTAAAGTGTTAACAAGATCAGTAAGCCTGGCTGTCACCTGACCAGAAGACCAATCAGGGGACAGGATACTTTCAAATCTTGAGGGAGGGAAGTTTTTGTGTGTGCTGTTAGTGTTTGGTTGTTGTTCACTCTAGGGGCTCAGAGGGACCAGACGTGCAACCAGGTTTCTCTCCAATCTCTCCGATACAGGCTCTTATAAGTTCAGAATAGTGAGTACTAGGTAGATGAAGTGAGTTAGGCTTATGGTTGTTTTCTTTATTTGCAAATGTGTATTTGGTTGGAAGGAGTTCAAATTTGTATTTTGCTAAAAGGATTTTAATTTGTACTTGTATACTTAGGCTGGGAGGGTATTCCCAGTGTCTATAGCTGAAAGACCCTGTAACATATTCCATCTTAAATTTACAAAGATAGAAAAAACAGTAAAAATTATCTTTAATTAAAAGCTTTTCTTGTTTAAGAACCTGATTGTTTCTCTTATTTTGCTGAGACCCCAGGGGACTGGGTCTGGATCCACCAGGGAATTGGTGGGGAGAAAGGAGGGAAGGGGGAGAGAAAGGTTAATTTCTCTCTGTGTTAGGATTACTTTCTCTCTCAGGGATAGTCTGGGAGGGGGATTGAGAAGGGGAGGGGAAGGTGAATTTTCCTCTCTGTTTTAAGATTCAAGGAGTTTGAATCACAGTGATCTTCCAGGGTAACCCAGGGAGAGGAAGCTTGGGAGAGGCAACGGTGGGGGAAAAGGATTTACTTTCCTTGTGTTAAGATCCAGAGAGTCTGGGTCTTGGGGTTCCCCAGGCAAGGTTTTGGGGGGACCAGAGTGTACCAGGCACTGGAATTCCTGGTTGGTGGCAGCGCTACAAGTACTAAGCTAGTAATTGAGCTTAGAGGAATTCATGCTGGTACCCCACCTTTTTGGACGCTAAGGTTCAGAGTGGGGAATTATACCATGACAGCTGGCTACAGAGCTTCATTATCAGAGAGATACACCAGAGATGTGTCTTTCATATGATTTGTTTAATGCACTGCCAGGTATGGCTCAGGTTAGCTTAAATAAGGTGTGTTACACACAGTACCATGCAGTAGCCGAACAGTATAATACAGTTCAGCATTCCATTACAGCAGGTAGAAGGGATGTTGTGGTGGGTGCAGAAAGAGATAGGGGAAAAGGTATGGGGAGATATGGCAGTGGGGAGAAGACACACTTGCTGCAGCTCGACTCAGCTCAGCAACACAGAGGATGTTAACCCAGGTACTGGCTAAGGGGGACCCTGGCACCTTGCTCCACACAACCTCCAGGACTGCCCACATTTATTAAGGGCCCCCTACTCCCCACTCACTCCATATCATTTGAGCACTGGTCAGCAGGGGTCTCTTTTTCCCAAACTCCATTGAATAGTTCTGTCAGTTTCACTAGGATGATGGTAACAAGTTATTTAATCAGCAAAGTAGCATTTACAAATTTGCATATGACCACAAATAATTTTGTTAGTACTGTGTATTTCATGCTGGTGAAAGTTGTCATACTGAGACTCTATTTCTCTTTCAGGGCTCCCCAGAGCAATGGGAGCATGAGAAGGGAAGCAGGACCTTATCCCTTGCATCCTACAGATGGGATAACCAGGGGAGGCTGAGGGGATGGTTACTGGGCAGGGGGTACATACTAGGGTTGCCAGAGGCTGGCATTAGCCCCATCAGCCCATGTCCTCTTAGGCCAGCTGTGCTCTCTGAGGCAATGCAGATCACAACACCTAGGACCACAGGTGGTGCTAGCCCACTGGGGTTCCTATGCAAGAATATTATCGGGACACCTCTGACCTTCACACACACCCTAATACAATAATTGTATTATTTCCACAAACCAAAAAAATATGCTAATACACCTGTTAAAATATCCACATTAAATAAGACAATAGTATTTTGGGGATACTACTATGTCAGGGGCTCCTTGATCAGCTTGGGTCCCTAAGCAGTTGTTTAGTCTGCTGATGTCTGGCACCACCACTGCCCAGGATGAAGGATGTGAGCTAGGGGCAAAGTGTTCTCAGTCGACTGGATGGGCTGTAGATTCAACTTGCAGAGGAGATGAGAAGAATCCAGAGGCTGATCATCTTTAGGAATCTTGCAAAGCCATCCTGTCTGAGAAAGCCTTTCCACCATAAGTGACACTCATAATATGAACAGCCCTTTTATTCCCCCCCTCCCCCCTAAAACAAATCCAAATCCTAAAAACCTACCTCAAGTAAAGTTCTGACTCCATAAGGAGAGAAATGCTGGAGACTCAGTGAAGGCACTAGGGAACTAGCTATTGAGGCTGATTTTACATGGGAGACACCCAGCTACTATGATGATGGGCAGCAAGATAAACTCTTAGATAAATAGATTAGCTCTGTCCTGTCAACTCCATTTAGCTCCCCAGCAGCCCCAGCTCTCCCTGCACCCCCACTCTCCTGGGCTGGGCACTGTCTCAGCAGGTGCTACAGCAGCCTGTGGTGCCAGGATACACTACAGCTGGTACCCTGCTGCTGGTGCCAAGCCCAGCTGTATGAATGACATCCAATCAGAATGGGTGTGGGGATGTGTGAGTGACACTCTGCTGCCTCCCCTGTGGTCCAAACATGCTGTCAGAGTTGCTGCAGGCAGAGATCCCTTCTTCCCTCCCAGCATAGGCCTGGCTAGGGTGCGTAAGCTCCTGCTGGTTCTGCAGCAGTCTCTTTTCTCCTCCCACCCTAATGCTCCAGCTGGAGTGCTAAAATTAAATACCAGGGTGGGGGGTGGTAAATTAAACCTGGGGTTTCTCCCTCCTTGCTTCATTCTTCCAGGCTGTACATAGGTATCTTTATGTATCTCCATGGGGGGGTGAGATTACTGGGTTGGCAGGGATGGTTTAGAACTGCCATCCTTGATCATTTAAAAACCACAAGATTTTAAAATGCCGTTTTAAAAAATGGCTCTTGATTTGCCTTGTGGGTTTTGAGAGTTTAGAATACACTTGTTGGCGCTTGTCTACATGGTGCATTAGTCCAGACCAGAACAGTGTAAATCCTAATGTGTAGTAGCATGTCTCACACTAGCTGGCTGCGGCGACCCTGCTGCTGGTGCACACTAAAAATTCCCTAGTGTACATTGAGAGACTGCCACCATACTACATCAGCACACACTAAGGAACTGTTAGTGTGCACTAGCAGGGCCATTTAGTGTGTGACATGCTAGTGCACATTAGCATTTACACCTCAGCTGGTACAGACTAATACACCATGTAGCCAAATCCTTGGATTATACTCACTTGGCTTTTCTTCACAACCATGAGAGCTAGAAAACTTCTAAATGAAAGCAGAGATTCTCACCAATTCATTTCAGGATCTGGAGCTTTGAGGAAAACATTAAATACTGAGTCATTACAAAACTGCAGAAGTTTGCAAGATTAATGTTTTGCAGTTGAACTCTGCAATTAGCAGAACAGGATTAACTTCAAGTGTCACTGGGGTCTTTATTTTACACTAGTGGCCTGAAAGAGACCATATGCGAAGGCTTCCACAGAGTCTTGCTTCAGCAGGTTGCACATAGATCATTCCATACATCAGCATATTGAAAAACTTAAGCATGTACTTAACTTTATGCACTGAGCAGTCAATAGAACTACTCACTGTGCCTAAAGCTCTGTATTTGAATAAATCTCTGCTGGATTAGGCACTAAATAAGAAATTGCACTCAACTTTTATCCACACGTGTAGAATTTAATAAAACATTAGGTCTTAGAAATTAAGGGTTTTTACTAACCAACTGCTACATATACATAAAATACTTCAATAACCTTATCTCTGCCAAATCAAATCTCACTTTTATTAGACAATTAAAATGCTTAGCAGCAACCTAGCAATTCTGTCCCTGACAAACTGAGTTTATACCACAAATCTTAAATTGTCTGTGACTCCATGTTAAGGCTGTTATAGCACTCGAGGAATTCACAACTGGCATTGGGTTTGTGCCCTGGTTTAACAATCTGCCCTGAGGTTGGCACCTACATTCATGTGCCACTCCAGATAGTGTGACAGTCACCACAATCAATTCAAAACCAGTTTTCACTACAACAGTGGCTCTCAACCTCTCCAAACTACTGTATCCCTTTCAGGAGCCTGCTCTGTCTTGCGTACCCCCAAGTTACACCTCATTTGAAAACTACTGCTTACAAAATCAGACATAAAAATACAAAAGTATCACAGCACACTATTACAGAAAAAATGCTTATTCTCATTTTTACCATACAAGATAAATCTATCTGAATATAAATATTGTACTTACATTTCAGTATACAGTATATAGAGTAGCATAAAGAAATCATCTGTATGAAATTTTAGTTTGTACTGACTTTGCTAGTGCTTTTATGTAGCCTGTTGTAAAATTATGCAAATATCTATATGAGTTGATGTACCCCCAGAAGACCTCTATGTATCCCCAGGGGTACATGTACCCCGGTTGAGAACCACTGCACTACAAGACTCAGTGGTACTTGCTCAAAGATTACTAAAACCTGGCATGAAAGCTTTCTACCTGTAGCTATTTTGACACGGAGGCTGTTTAAACAATATCAAGAGCTTTTTTGGTTTTGTACAGAGAAAGAATTTTCACTATTCATACTTAAATAGCTAACATCTTTTGTTCATATTTGGCAGAAGCCATGTCTAGACAATTTCAGCCTAAAGCTGAGCTGCTGAATAAGATGATGAAAATACTTCTACAGTGGTTCCTGCTGTTCCCTCTATTCCAAATCTGGTGAATTTAGACAGGTAATACTGAATACCTAGCACTGTTTTACAGAGGGTGTTAAATTGTGCTCCTCGTTACTGGGAATTCTTGTTTTCAGTGTTGTGAGGTGTGTTGGTCACAGGATATGAAAGAGACAAGTAATATCTTTTATTGGAGCAAATTCTGTGGGTGGAAAGAAGGTACAAGCTTTCAAGCTACAGAGCTCTTCTTCAGGACAGGGGAAAGAAGAAGCAGTGTCTGAGCTAAACACAAGTTTGGACAGATTGCTAAGCAGAAGGGGTAACATGTTGGAGATGGTCACTTGACATGAAGTGGGCAATTGGAGATTAAATTATGCATAAAGGATTTGAAGAGCAAATTAAGGATAGCAGGGTATGTTACAAATTGTTGTGATGAGCCTGTCAAGGTTTCTTTCCCCACTCTGAACTTTAGAGTACAGATGTGGGGGACCTGCATGGACACTTCTAAGCTTACTTACTAGCTTAGATCTGGTAACTCTGCCACCACCCAGAATTTCAGTGTCTGGGGCACTCTCTGTTTCCCCCTGGGTTGCCTTGAGGGACTTCACCAATTCGCTGGTGAACACAGATCCAAACCCCTTGGATCTTAAAACAAGGAAAAATCAATCAGGTTCTTAAAAAGAAAGCTTTTAATTAAAAAAAGAAAAGGTAAAAATTATCTCTAAAATCAGGATGGAAAATGTTTTACAGGGTAATCAGATTCCTATAGACTAGAGGGGCCCCCTCCTAGCCTTAGGTTCAAAGTTACAGCAAACAGAGGTAAAATCCTTCCAGCAAAAAGAAATATTTATAAGTTGAGGAAACAAAAATAAGACTAACACGCCTTGCCTGGCTAATTACTTACAAGTTTGAAACATGAGGGATGGATTCAGAAAGATTTGGAGAGCCTGGATGTATGTCTGGTCCCTCTTAGTCCCAAGAGCGAACAACGAACAAAACAAAAAGCACAAACAAAGACTTCCCTCCACCAAGATTTGAAAGTATCTTATCCCCCTATTGGTCCTCTGGTCAGGTGTCAGCCAGGTTTACTGAGCTTCTTAACCTTTTACAGGTAAAAGGGACATTAACCCTTAACTATCTGTTTATGACAGAGCCATAAAACCACTGTCCGGTTTCAGTCCATGGCTCTTGGTGTTTAGCAGAATTATGAATTTAAGTTCCCAGGCTCACCTTTTGAAGATGTGGTGTAGGTTTGCCATGATGACAAGCATTGAAACATCAGAAATGGAGTGAGCACTTTGTGAAAAGTGTTTGCTCAGACACATGATACGGTGTTTTTTTTTCTATTTTTCTGTGCAAGTGTGACAAGATGGCCAACATTCATAAGGTGGGTCTCATGCTTTTCTTGGGGGACAGGGGGCAGCTAAAACATCACCCCTTGCCCTTGGGCACCAAAGGCCCTGGAAAGGTGGTAGAGGAGGGGTCTGAGTTTGCTCCTCATTCTAAGCCCCAGCCCCTCTCAACTCCTGCAGGTTTCTTACCCTCAGTCCTTAGATGCTGGGGGAGGAAGTCTCCCTGCCCTGCCAAGTTCGGGTCTCCCTTACTTTGGTTCTCTGGTCTTTCAGATCTCACAATGCAACTCCAAACTCCAGTCCTCTCTCCTTCTCCTCCCTGATGGCCTTAAACTGGGGGTTTTATTAGGTGCCTGACAGGGCCTTAATTGATTACAGGTGCTCCAATTAACCTGTAGGAACTCTCCCTAGTCTACAGGGAACCACACCTTAATTAGAGTAGGGGTTAAATATTTCCCCTCTCCTACTGCTCCCTGGCCCTCCAGTATCACAAAGTTCATTCCAGAGTATAGAGATTATCTGGTTTCAGCCACAGTTACACATTAGAACTGATTTTCCTAATTATTGCAAGAGGTTATCATACAGGAGCAGGGTAACAAAAGAGTTGAGACAGTATAGGTTCTGAGTTACAGTCCTTTAGGAGTAGGCTGACCAGATATCCTGATATTAGGGGCTGTGTATCATATAGGCAACTATTCCCCCTCACACATCCCAAAAAGTATCCTGATTTTTCATAATTGCTATTTGGTCACCCTAATTAGGGGGTGATTATAATTACTACTTTGATGCAATCCTGTTTATAAATAAAGACTGTATAAAGCCCTGTCTCCTTTGAGGCAGGAGGAATCAAACCAGGAGACAAAGGACACATTGAGGTTTCTCTCAGGCCTGGTCTACACTAGCGAAGGGGTTCGAACTAAGATACGCAACTTCAGCTACACTATTCGAGTAGCTGAAGTCGAAATATCTTAGTTCGATTTACCCGGCCATCCTCACGGCAGCGAGCTGACTGCCGCGGCTCCCCGGTCAACTCCGCTTACACCTCCTGCCGAGGTGTAGTACAGGCATTGATTCAGGGATCGATTTATTGCATCTAGACAAGACGCGATAAATCAATCCCAGATACACTGAACACTACCCACCGATCAGGCAGGTAGTATAGACGTACCCTCAATGACATACTTCCAGTGCTTCTGTGGCTGGCTGGTGCTTCCTTCTCTCAAATTCTCTGGTCTTTCTGCCTCACCTTCACAGCCACAAACCTTCACACAACAATACCCAGGGAAACCCCTCACTCTCCAGGCACACTGCATAGGACTTTGTTTTGGGCAGTAACATTTGCCTGTGTACTGAGCAGAGGCTGTTATTGTTTCAGCTAGGTGGTTCCATGAAGGAGTTTAACTGTTTCTTAATCTACCCCAATTGAAGGGTGGTTGTTCTACCCACCAGTTTCGATGAGAATTAACTCATAACACTACACAATAAATAGACAAGTGCATAAGCAACTCAAAGGGTATGCACTGTAGCTGGGAGCCTGCCTCCTAGCCCCCATGGACAGGCTGCAGCTAGCATTCTAAAAATAGTAGTGTGGACATTACAGCTCTGGTGGCAGCTCTGGCTCTCAAGACAACCCATTCCCTGGGGTCTGAGTTTGGGTGGCTAGCCTGAGTCTGTGCCAGAATCGCAATGTCCACACTGCTCTTTTTAGTGCGCTAGCTCAAGCCAAGCTAGCAGAAGTCGGTCTACCCAGTGTGGTAGCCAGAGGCTTGTTCCCAGCTGCTATGTAAACATATCCAAAGAGCTAATGCAAAATACATTTATTTCAATTCCATAATCAGCTGTACTATTAATGACACTTCATGTCCATGTCTGATGAACTTAATAATTTGAGAAAAGATGGGCCACGTTATATGAGTTGAGTAAAAAAAATAAAAGTACTGTAACTCTGCTGTCTTACCTTGCCCTTGTATGAGAACCTCTTGCAATAATTTGGGCGAGGGGGGGGAATCAATTCTACTGTCAATTGTCATTAATGAAAAGCTTAAAGGGTTAAAATCTCAGCAATTGTTCCTAATTTAAAAACCCTTTCTTAAAACTGGATTTTAAATTAAATAACCCCTTAGCAGGACTAGGGGGAAATTATCAAGGCCCCTTAGTAGGGATTTATCTTTCCCAGAGAAAGCAAACAGAGTATAACCGAGGACAAGAGCTTGTCATTATATTACAAGTGTTTTTCCAAGAGTCTAGAGGTTTAAAGTGCTAATGTACATGTATCAGACAATTTAACCAAGCCATCAATGTAAGAAGTGGTTTGTTAGGTACCTCATATTCAGTGTAATTAGGAGATGTTACTCCTATTAACATTCACATACTAGGAAAATGATTCTGTACTCCTATTCACAGGCTGCATGAAAGCTACCAATCTGATCTCAACTTTCACTGCTTTTTTTAAACATAGGCATGCTGCTTTTTCCCTTCTTAATGTTGTATGCATTGTTGTGACTGGGGGGGGGCACGGTATAGGTGCTGGAAATACGGTTGCTAGGAATGCTGCACTCCTTGGCTTGAAGTAGGGTGACCAGCTGTCCCAATTTTATAGGGACAGTCCTAATTTTGGGATTTTTTTTTAATATAGGCTCCTATTACTCGATTTTTCACATTTGCTGTCTGGTCACCCTGGCTTGAAATGATTTTCATCATATACAAGGTTTACAGTTTGGTTCAATGGCTCTCAGCACCCTTACTATACAAAGTGTTCCAGTGCCCCTGCAGCAGGGGCTCCCTCAAGTCTTCTCTAGAACCCACTTATTCTCCTTTATATTTTCTACCCCCAAGAGACACCCAAAGGGTTGGGGGGGGTCTTCAAGCAATTAAACAAACAAAAGAAAAGTCCTTTCCCCTCTTATTTCCCTTATGAGAGAGAGGAGTCCATAGACAAACAAAGAGAAGCAAAGGTAACAGTCTTCCTGAGCTAGCCCTTCAGGCCTAGTCTACAATGGGACCTACTTCCAGCCCTTCCTCCTGGGTGATGTCACTTTGGTGAGGCCTGCTACTGCCTTCCCCTCACCACTGCCGTCTCTACTGTCTGAGGCAGAGCAACCATCTTCCTATTTATCACCCCTTCCTGTGGCAGGTTTTCCCTTTTAAGCTCCCTCATCCAGGCAGAACAAGCCTTGCAGGTGTGCCTTGGTGATGTCAAACAGGCCCACAGGTGCTCATCAGTCTCTTCTCTGCCAGAGTGCGGGGATGTGCCTTCACAGTGACCTATACAGTTCCAACACTGTCTTCCTTGTCTGTAACACACCTCACACACAGATCCTTGCCTCAAGGAACTTGTCATCTAGATTAATAGTCTTATTTACTCTGGCATCAACCTGAAGCTATACAGCTGCAGCTGCCTCCCGGCCAGTATCATGCTCTTGATCTAATCTCAGAGGACAGTTGTCCAATCTCTCACCTTCTCATTCTTCCACCTAGGAAGGTAAATTTTCCTTTTGCTTTGCAATTTCAAATTGAATGAATATAACATTATAATTTTGATCCAGTACGTGTTTTCTTATTTTGGAATTTCTGAAGCATAATGGCATAAACGAGATAAATAAAGTAATTATTTGCAATGGCAACTAATGCAATATTAATTGCACTAAGTGGATTTTAGAACAAACAGCTACAATTTACAAAATCATTAGACCTTCTAGCTACTCATGGCAAATCAGACATTGCATCTCATCCTGCTGTTAATATTTTCCAGTACAGAAAAATGATGTATCCTGTGATCCCTTGCTCCAGATTCTACAGACATGGCTATGATTCACTATCCAGAAATTTTATTTCAAATGCACTTTAACATCTTAAAAACTCACAAGCCTTAGCGAGGCACCATATGTCACGGAGTCCCAGGGCGATGCTCTGGAATTGCTCCAACCAAGCCAGAGAGTCCTGTACCCCCACTTCACTTCGCAGTCAGACGTGACTCTTAGCCAGCCAGTAAAACAGAGGTTTATTAGATGACAGGAACAAGGTCTAAAACAGAGTTTGTAGGTACAGAGAATGGCACCCCTCAGCTGGGTCCACTCTGGGGCCCAGCGAGGCAGACCACTCCGTCTGAACTCACTCCTCGATCCCAGCCAGCTCCCAACTGAAACTCTCTCCAGCCCCTCCTTTCTGGCCTTTGTCTCTTTCCTGGGCCAGAAAGTCACCTGATCTCTCTGTTTACCTTTAGACATCCCCTTGTAAGGGGGGAAGAGTCCCAGCCATTTGTTGCTAGGATACAAAGTATTGGCAATTTATGCACACGAGAGACTTAGGGAATGGATAGGGAAAACTGAGGCACCCACACAGTATTCAGAGGAAACATTAAGAACAGTCCCACTTCGTCACACTATAGTATAGTGGTAAAGGAACCAAACAAGAGCCAAGACACTTGGGTTCTACTCCTGATTCTGTTACTGAATGGCTGTGACTTGAGGCAAGTCACTTCAGCTCTGTGTCTCAGTTTCCCCACCCTCTATTTAAATTGCAAGGTCTTGAGGGTAAAGAATTTCTCACTGTTTATAAAGTATTCATCACAATGGGGTCTTGATCTCATCTGGAGCCATTAGATGCCATTGTAATACAATAATCTCTGGATGCTTGTAATAACCAGGCTGCTCAAACATAAGGTAGGGGAGATATCAAGGGAGACCCTTACAAAAATTAGCTTAACTATAACTCACTAATTTGACTTTTTGCATAAACTGACCAGCCAGACATAGTCACCATGTTATCTATCTTGATTCTGTGTCATGCTTAGACACGATAAAGTTTCTTACCAAAGACACAACGAAGTAGTATATAATCAGCTGGTTTAACTGTTTTTAGGGGGCTTTAAACCTTCTATTCTCTCCTTGGGGTATATGGACTCTGATTGTCACATATACTGTGTTCTTTTACTGTCTCCTTGGATGTCCATAACCTCTCTCTCCATGTACTCTTCCATAAAAAACAACTTTAGGCAGTTGGTCATTCTGGCAACATGACAAAACCACTGTCACTGGAGTGTTTTAATGGCTGAAGTCATACACTGCACTTTCAACCTTCTACTGAGGTCATCATCTATTAGTCCATCTAGCCTTACCGTGCATAGAATGCCTCATTCAAATGGCTGCAGCTTTTGCTCTAGATGCTCTATCAGTGCCCACATTTCACAACCGTAGAATAAAGTGGGTATAATGAGCATTGTTTGTAACTGGGTTTTAGCTTTCATGGATGCTGATTTAAGGCTCAATTGTTTTTTACACAGGAATGAGTTTGTGTCAAGTACAGCTGGGTGGAAACTGGAATTTTTGTCCCCAGGATAGTCTGATACTTTAATCTTTGTTCTTATCCCAAGTTAGAAGGAAAAGTGAAAGTACCATTTCTGAACACTAGAGGGGTGGATGATTTTAGGAGACTGTAAGAAGCACTGTCTGTATGCCTGAGAGTAGACAGTACCAGTAGATAGCGCTCAAGAATATGTAGTATAGTTCTTGGGTTTGGTGGGCTCCATAAATCTCGTTGCATACTGCAAACAGCTGCCAGTAGGCAGCCTCTTCCTCTTGACTTTTGGAGGAGTAAGTAGCAAATAGGTGAGTCTGGGAAGACCCCTCTTGAGGGGGAGGAGTAGGGGATTGAAAGTCTTTACAGTGAAGTTGAGGATAGTGTGATGGATTTGGAACTGCCTGGTAACTTACAAATACTGTACGGTTGGCCTAGTTATTGGGATGATTACTGTATAAATATATTGTTTTGGTTTTAGAGAGGAAAGAAGGCAGGGAGAAAAAGAATGGGTCAAAAGAGCAGACACTGAAGAGTTAAGAGACAATGCCAGATTAGCTTTGATTTCACCTTCATCCTGAGCCACCCAGCAAAAATGGTTTGGACCAGGTAGGATCAAAAGCCTGGGAGCA
This sequence comes from Gopherus flavomarginatus, assembly GCF_025201925.1. Taxonomy (NCBI): domain Eukaryota; kingdom Metazoa; phylum Chordata; order Testudines; family Testudinidae; genus Gopherus; species Gopherus flavomarginatus. The sequence goes on from NC_066630.1 coordinate 33,128,977, forward strand.
CAGAAGAACTTAACAACAAGAGGGTCTCTCAAGAGAAGGGGGAAACAAAGAGAAATTCTTTGTTGTTTGGGGGAACCAGACCTAGAAATAGAACACTGCTGGGAGTGTCTAAAGAAATTCAGCCTCCCTAGTACACAGACCTTTAGGTAACATAGACATGTGTAGCCTTTTCTTGTCTTTAAAGCATCTTTCTCCAAAAGCTTTGTTCCTACTGCTAAAACAAACAAGTCTTTTTTTTTAAGACAGCTGTCTGATCTCCATGTACCACTGGTCCAGCTCCCGGAGGGGAGAATCGCAGGTTTCCAAACTCAGTTGGACCTCCAGGGTAAGAACTGTGGATGCCCCCTGACCAGTCTAGAAGTGGGAAATTGCTAAATTCCATTAAGATGGGCCTTATGCCTTTACGTAATACCTGAGGAGATGCACTCAACCCAGAACGAGGTGCAGTTACCCCTGTGACTCTGACAGATGAGATGAAATCAAACAAAAAAACTGAGGAATTATTAGAAAAATATCCTAACAAAATCTGATTTTATTCTGAAGAGAGGCAGAAAGTCTAGCTCTTGGGTGATTTAAAATTAGAATGGACAAAGCCTTAATATACAAAGGGAGCAATGCAATGGACTAGACTACACGACAAGTAACTTGAGGTTTTTCCATGTCTGATTTACTCACCTTTAAAACATCCCTTGTATCAGGTATCTAGCTAATAGGAAATGATTGCAAGGTTTAAATCTGCTGAGCTGAAGACCCTTCATCCTAAAACAAACATCAGTTGCTTTAGCACCAACTTAAAATTTCTCTTGTACAATAAATGCTAGTATTAGCATCAACCATCTTTTAGAATTAAGGAATTATTTACTCTATTATAGTGCTGCTAATGAACACACTCCTGTACTGATTGCTCAGAAAAGCAGTGTAGGATGGGGTCCTTCATGTTGAAATTCAAGATTTTTTACACACTTATAGAAATCAATAAATGGAAAAAACCGTACCACTCAAATTAAATACAACCACTTTTTGAAGTGTTTCATTCATATAGTTGAACTGCCTCATAGCTGCTCAGGCATTTGCCTCTCCTCATATATACACTTGAGAATAAACTACTTCTCAGCTCCTTGTAATCTGCTCTACTGATTCGAACAGTGTGCCCTAGAAGATAGCAGGACTATGCCATGGGCTGCCACTATCAGTTGATCCTTCAGTGCAGTGGCGTTTTGCAAAACTCCATATCTGCTTCTCTGGCACAGGGAAACACATACTAATCATTGTTGTATCAACCAGGCAAGGTACTAACAAACTTCAACAGGACTTTATTTTTAAAGTGGAAACCTCTTTACCAAGCTCCTGCTGCACCCTCTGTAATTCTCACTCTGCCTCCTCAACTCCTCTCCCCGTCCTTCCTGTTTCCTGTCCTTTCAGACTTCCAACAGCCAATTCTCCCCATTCTAATAATTACAAGCAACATCTAAACACCAGAATCATGGACTCATCCCATTGTATTAAGCATAAGGAACAGGTTTCCCTGGGTCTGAGTAATACCAATTATATGTCATTGGGAACTTAATTCCTTATTGACCCAGAAAGGGAAGGTGATGCTGGCATGTCAGTGTGGGGGCACCAGGTTTCCTCATATGAGCTCAGTATCTTATTAGAGACAAGTCAGCAAAGCAAGCCAGTTCTAAACTGCAGCAGTTAACGCTCCTGGAAACTAAGGGACCCCCATCCTTCTCCCAGTGCAATCAAGTTGCCATTAACTCCAGCAGGAGCCTGTTGTGCTGGCATGTCTGTGTTCCATTGTGCAGGAGATCCTGTATGTACTATCCATGGGGTGCAGGCAAAGTTGGATCCTGCTGGACAGAGTAAAAATTTTAACCACAAATTCCACTGCCTATGTGGAGAACCAGAATTTGGTCCACCAAACAAAAGGTGCTCCATGCTTCCAGCTACCAGATTTTTGTGACCCTGTTGCACTGAGGTCTGAATGTGTTTGCACTAGGAGCAGTTATACCTGTGCTTTATTTAAGCGTTAGAATTTTGTGAGCATCCAAGAACTGTCAGAAGCCAGCTGCTCATTCCGGGTTTTTGCTGCACACGTGGATGCAGCAAGGTCCGGATATTTTGTGCACTAGTATCAGGTAATTCCCGTCCGTTTTGATAATACAATTTAAGGGCGAGTGTGTGGGGGTGGAAATAGCTGGCAGAATCCAGGTTTTACAGCTATAAAATCCTGCTCTTACCTCTTTCCCTGTCCTTGCAACAGGTGCTCCCCAGCTCTGCTCCTTGGGAGACCCATGCAGACTTTCCCTGCGCAACTGCGGTTTGATCAACCTCTTCAAATCAGAACTCATCTTTACTGTCCAACCCCTTCCTCACGTGCATGCCTGCTGGGGTGGAGGAGATCAGGGCTTCTCCTCTAAAGGAATCAGGTCTCGGACAGCTCCCCTGTTAACTTAGCTCCATTGCTGTGAGCGCAGCTGGGGACGGGAGCGGGGCGGCAGCGGCTCTGTGGAGGAGTGGGTGGAGAGGGGAGGAGTGGAGCAGAGGAGCTGGAGCAGAGCGGATTGCACTCAAAGCTCCCAGTGCCTCCGCAGCCCCTCTGGCATGTGCTCCATTCTCTAGTCCCTCTGCCTCTGGCACATCACCGCCAGCTGCTGCTGCTGAGGCCCCTGCACTGTCAACAGCAACCAGGAGCTGGGTCAGAGCCTGAACCGAGCCCCAGAGAAGAAGCCCCCAGGAGCCCAAACGCTGCAACTGGAGGAATCTGCATTCTCTTCAGCCCCTGAGGAAAGCGTCCAGGCAGACACCCCTGGAGGAGGGAGCTCTTTGAAGCAGGGCCACTGAGCACCAAATAACTCAGACTGCCACTGTGGGCACCAGGAGTGGTCCCTAGCAGGCACCCCGGAGGAGCCAGTCTCTCCCCTGTACCTACCCTGGCTCCATGGAGGAGGAGGCGGCTGTACTGTCTCCCAGGGCTAACAGCACTGAGTGTAGCATGGGGGCTAACTGGACAGGCTCCCCAGTGTGTTGGCTGCAAGTGTCTGGGGGCGGCCCAGAGGTAGTGATTGTGCCTGTGCTCTTCGGGCTGATCTTCCTGCTGGGCATGGTGGGGAACACGCTGGTGTTAGTGGTGCTGGGGCGAATCCGATCTGGGGGACGCCCTTCACGCAGCGCCACCAACATCTTCATCCTCAACTTGAGCATCGCTGATTTCTCATTCCTGCTCTTCTGCATCCCCTTCCAAGCCACGATCTACTCCCTGCCAGAGTGGGTCTTCGGCGCCTTCTTCTGCAAGTGGGTTCATTACTTGGCCATGGCCACCATGCTCGTCAGCATCTTCACTCTGGTGGCCATGTCTGTGGACAGATACATCGCTGTGGTGCATGCCAAGCGCTCGCCCTGCATCCGTAGCAAACGCAATGCCTCCCTGGGTGTGGGCATCATCTGGCTGCTGTCGCTGCTCATTGCCATCCCCGTGGCCCAGCACCAGGCCCTCATGAGCGGCCACCATCAAGCACCCAACAGTTCCTTCTGCTGGGAGCAGTGGGCTGATGATTCAGCTGCCAAGCAAACCTACAAGGTGGCCATCCTGGTGGTGGGGTACCTGCTGCCCCTGGTGCTCATTACCTGCTGCTATGCCAAGGTGAGTGAAAGGAGAGGAGAGGGAGGTGAGTGGCAGTCTTATAAGGGGTTCCAAAATTGCCAGTTTCCCTTACTTCTGACACCAAGACTAAGGATCAATCCATCCACCCCATATTCCCGACAGATGGAAATAACCTCCACCTCTCCTTGTTCCTTTCCTAAACTGAGGATACCAATTCCACACCAGGTTTGGAGGGGGTGAAAAGAGGGGAGTGGGCAAAACTGGGGTAACATAACAGATCTCCCAATATTTATTTGCCTATTCCCTCCCCAGGATTGATGGGTGAGGGGATTGGAACAATCCCCCCATATGCCTTCTCCAGGATTGATGGAGACTCATCCCTTACCAGCCACCCCAACTCCAGTGCTGATTCTTGTAGCTTTACAATCGTTCTCCTACTTCTGTAAAATGTTCCTCCCTGTGTTGCTGGGTGAGACCCTCAAGAAAAGGGAAATACTGTTAAGAGACTTTTTCTCAGACCATTAAGCTACAGTATTAGGTAACGCTTCCAGTAAAAGCAACTTAAGTTGATGTCCTTTTAAGATTAACTGAATATTCTACCAGCATAACAAATCTTCTTTTAAAATGCTTGAAATTTCAGTAATAGGATTTACATTAGAAAGAGGCACTTAACTCTTCTACTGTGTTTATACTGAAATCTCTAATCTCTGTCCCTAATATACAAACATCTTTCAATAAAGTGCTTTGCTTCCCCTATGGTAGCTTAAATTGATGCTGGTTTTTTTCCAGTTCATTGCTTATGTTGTGTGTACTGGCAAATGGCATGTGAACGACATTTAATAGATGGATTTTCTTATAAATAATTGATTTAGGTACGTTAGTCTCCTGGCTCCAATAGCCAGAGTATAATAATTGCCTGGTTACAGCATTGCTGTAATTGTGTTTTAAAAGGTTAATTTAAATTCTGTTAGAGCACTGAATGGAAATTATCTTCTTAATAGTTTGTTGTTTTGTTTTGTTTTTTAATAGTCCTACATCTCTTTGAAGTCAGAACCTACAGGTATGTCTACACTTAGAATGCTACAGCTGCAGTAGCACTTCAGTGTAGACTCTACCTACGCCAGCAAGAGGGGTTCTCCCCTCAGCGTAGATAATCCAGCTATCCAAGAAACAATAGCGAGGTCAATGGATGAATTCTTCCATCAGCCTAGCACTGTCTGCCTGGGGACTTAAAATGGCTTAACAACGCAGCTCAGAGGTGTGGATTTTTCACACCCCTGAAACTGACCTTATTTTCTAGTGTAGACCAGACCTAGTTAAGTAACTTTAAATTCAAGTTACCACTTCAGAGTGCCCAGTTAACAGTTATGCAGTAAGTGCCCTATACTGACTGGATACAGAACTGACAGTGGGGTACTGACCATGTTACATCTTGATGGGATGTATACACATAGTTGAGTTAACCTGATCCAAAGTCCATTGAAGCTGATGGAAACACTGCCATGAACTTCAACAAGCTTTGGATCAGGCTGTTTACGTATAATGAGCAACTCCTTGTCCAAACTTAGCTTTTTTCCATAAATTTCCCCAGGAAACAAGCTTTTAGAAGAAACAGTAAGGGTTAAAATCTGGAGCTGAAAATTTCAAAATGTATTTAATAAAGCACTGAAGTAGACTTTCATTGAAATCTAACATCTTTACAAATCAGTTCTTTTCATTCTTAAATGTTTCTACAAGCTGCAAGTCCATATACAAACACACAGAGCATGTAATAGCATTTGTGAATGTGGTGTCTACCGCTGAATAGTTTATTATTACTTTTTTAGGTTTTATATCATCTTCATAAAAAAGTGAAGAACATTTCCAAGAAGTCGGAGAGATCAAAGAAAAAGGTAAAATAAAAACACTTTGTGGAAGCAATTAATTATAAACTTTACTTCTATCATACTCTGAATACAGTGTAATACATAGGACAGATCTTTAAACTGACTAATGGCTCTATATGCTATACCTGTGATTAGACTGGGGCAGTCCAGGAGCACAAGTGAGAATAGACTGGAAGGGGCAGGAGCAGAGAAGATCAGAGCTCCACCCACCAGAGTGACACTGTCAGCATTTCTGTAGGTGAATGGGAAACTCAGCCCCCTGACTGCTGGGCTATAGGTAGTAGCAGGAGTCAAGCTCTTGTTATTTGCTGGGAAGCTGAAAGGAGAAATGAAGGTGGGGGGGCACATCCTTCCCTTAGGTCCTTGGAGAGGATTGCAAGGAGCAGCAGAGTTGCAACTCTAACAGGACTCTCCTCTCTCTTTCCTTCTGAATTCACTGGTGTTGCAGGCTTCATTCTCCTGTCAGAAAGCTGAGGATGGAGTGGCTGGGCAATCCATTCTGCTTGGAGGAGCATTCCCATATTGATAATTATATTAAGTATAACCCCCTACAGGATATATCCCCAAAAACTAGGTGGGAGGCCTTTACATCAGAATAAGGGGACACATTAGCTCATAAGAAAAAAGGACATAAGCAAAAACAGACTTTTAGGAGCAAATTTATAGTTTGCAGAAGCAATATTATTTGACTAATAATGCAGATTTATTCCAAGAGATGAATAATGCAAAAAAATGGATTTAGAAGCACTGACAACAGGGAAGAAAAACAGACAGCTCTCTTATTTGCCAACCAAAGGCTTTATGAATAAGGGAACAAATCTGGCAGATTACTAATCAGATTGGTTTCCAACAGAAGATCCAGAACAGCCTTAAGGACAAAAAATGGAATACTCAAAAAAAACAAGGGTTATTAACAAAGTGCTAGTGGAATATTCCCAAGAGAGAAATACTAGCAAATATGCAAACATGGAAGAACTGGGAGCATGTATTGCAGAATTTTAAAATGCCCAGAATGACACATAATGAAAGAGTAGTACTACATGACCCAACAACACAGGAAGAAATAAAGATGGGGGGAAAATCAGGGGAGAAATCGATTCACACTGAATTCTATAAACTGTTTATAACACAGGTAACTCCATTGTTAGCAAATGTATTTCAGTCTTCCTGGGCAACAGAGTGCTTACCAAAGACTTTCTATCAAGCACATATAGTTTTGATAGCTAAACAAAATAAGAAGTTATCAGTTCAAGCATTTTACAGACCCATTTCTTTAAACATAGGTAGTACTATTTTAACTAAAATATTAGCATCCAGATTAGAGACAATAATGCCTAAATTAGTACACCAAAGCAAGACTGCCTTTATAAAAAAGGAATAAGCCCCTTAAATAACATAGAAAATTCCTGTATGTGATATAGCGTTTCAAGAGTGCTAATAAAGATGCCTGCATTCTAACTACGGATGCAGAAAAAGGCTTTTATCTAGGTAGAACACCCTTTTTTTGTTTCGAAATATGGTTTTGGCAAACACTTTCAGAAGTGGATTGAAATCTACAAAAATCCTATAGCATGTATTTGGGGAAATATCAAACAGGTTGCATTGATACCATTCTACAGAGAAACAAGACAAGGGTATCCTTTATCAGTCTGCATTGAAGACATTCAGGCAATCAGTGTTCTGGGAACAGAAAACAAAATTTCATTATGCTGATGACCTTATGCTTTTTATATGAGGTATAAATAAAAGTTGGCTAGTATCACAAGAAATAATCAAAGCTTTTGGTTAGGGATCAGTATACAGACTAAACTACTCCAAATCAGATACTATTCCTGGGCTTCAGAAGATACCCAATAAATGATAAATCCCCACAGAAAAGTAGTGGGTGATACATTAATGACTAAATATGTAATTTTAATCACCTTAAGTGGAGTGCGGGGGGTATTAAATCAAATATTGAGTCATTAATGTAAATTATTTAAAAAGACCTAGAAAGGTAGGCATTACCATTGACTTTGACGGGTAGAACTCTGTATTTTAAATGAATGTCCTGCCCAGGGTCTTGTCTCTTTTTTCCCCTTGGTTCCCTTTACACATCCCAAAAATTTAGTCAGGAAATTAAAAAAAATACCTATTCAAAGATTCCTGTGGTCAAACTGGAAACCAAGAATCAAAACAGATTGGCTGGAACGTCCTTGGTGCTACCAGGCTTCAAGAGATATTATAGCACACACTAGACTGATACAGGAAGGGATTTCACAGAGAAAATCCACCAGGAATACAGATAGAACAGAAAATGGCAAAACCCAGTCTCACACAATTGTGTGCTGGACTCTTTTCCCAAAATTCTAGCACCCATGAAATATCACTCACTACTTAAAAGTGCACTGACTAATTGGGCATATGTAAGGCACTTGACCAAACAAAAATACCAAAAACAAAGTATAGAGCTTTCAAAGCCACACTGAATAAGGAAAATTTTAGATTTTGGGGCAAATATCCCTATAATAAATGAAAGGATTTCTTTATAGATGGTCAACCCTTAAAACAAACAGATGTTGTTGATATATTTTTTGAAAAAAGAATGTGCAATCTGAATGTGCTTACACAGAGTGCTTACTTTATTAAACACTTTTAGAGAAGAAAGGAATCAACAAAATTATCTGGATTAGAAATAAATTTATATACAAGCTTAAAGTCTCCGCAATCAAGATTATGTCTACACCAGGGTTTTCTCAACCTTTGAGTCATGCCCCACCTTAGCTTTTTTTTTCCTTTTTTTTTTAAATGTAGAGTCCCTCCCTTATGAAAGCCTACAATTGATCAGCTCTGTTCTCCTCTCAGAGTTACAAGAAAGAGGCAGCCACAGGCTGCGTGTTAAGACTCCGTGGGATACACGCTGGGAGCCCTGGTCCACTTGATTCTTGTTTTCTCTGCTTACGTCTTATCGGTTTTCTCATATTCTTTTCAATTCAGATTGAATAAAGAGGCCCCTTTTGGGACCTAAGAAAGGTTCCTCCATCCACAGATCCAGAGGAAGCCTAATGAGAAGCCGCAAAAAGCTTCCCAGCGTAGGACTGAAATGGCGCTCCAGCTCTCTCACCGGAAGAAAATCTACAGTAGTACCATCCAGAATTACAGAGCCAGGACCTCATCCTGAACAGAAGGCTTAATGGGGCAGCCTACACAGGGCCTGCTTTAGGCCGATTCGGCCGATTCCCCGGAATCGGGCCTGCGCCTAAGAGGGCCCCGCGCGTTAAGCGCCTTTTAAATTTTTTTTGCTTACCCCGGCTGCGGTCTGCTCCGGGGTCTTCCAGGGCCCTGCTCCCCTGACCAAAGCGCCAGTGGGAGTGCGGCTGCCCCACAGCCCAGCTCTCCCAGCTGGAGCCCCGGCCGGAGCACGGCAAGCCCCGCAGCCCCGCTCTCCCGGCTGGAGCCCCGGCCGGAGCGGGGCAAGCCGCCCTGCAACCCCGCTCTCCCGGCCGGAGCCCCGGCCAGAGCAGGGCAAGCCGCCCCGCGGCCCCGGCCAGAGCCTCGGCCGGAGCGGGGCGAGCCCCGCCACGGCCCCTGCTAGAGCCCCCGCCAGAGCGTGGCAAGCCACCTGGCAACGCCGCTTTCCCGGCCGGAGCAGGGCAAGCCGCACCGCGGCCCCGCTCTCCCGGCTGGAGCCCAAGCCCTACCTGCAGCCCTGCTCTCCTGGCTGGAGCTCTGGGCCCTTTCAATACCCCCAAAGCCCTGGGATAGCAGGGGGCTCCGGGGGCTATTTAAAGGGCCCGGATCTCCAGCTGCCTCTGCCACCCCATCCTTTAAATAGCCCCCGAAGCCCCCCCACTCCCATGTATCCTCCAGGGCTCCCACGGCTATTTAAAAGGTCCGGGGAGGTAGAAGCAGGGGAGCCACAGGCCCTTTAAATAACCCCCAGAGCCCTGGGATAGCGGGAGCCTTGGGGGCTATTTAAAGGACGAGGGCTCCAGCTGCCTCTGCTGCACCCCCTGCCCTGCTCACACCAGCCCTGCCCCCCCCCGCCTGCAGCCAGCTCTGCACCCCATGCCCACAGCCAGCCCCTGCCAAACCCCCTGCCCTGTCTCCAGCCAACCCCTGCCACACACCTCTGTGGCCCTGCCCAAAGCCAGCCAGCCCCACACACAGCCTTGCCCGCACCAGCCCTGCACACCCTGCCCACACCCAGCTCCGCACCTTCTGCCCTGTCTCCAGCCAATCCCTGCTGCACCCCCCTGCCTGAAGCCAGCCAGTTCCGCACTCCTCTGTCTCCAGCCCTCTCAACCCCTGCTGCATCCCCCTGCGGCCCTGCCTGAAGCCAGCCCACCCCACACACCCCTGTCTCCAGCCAGCCCTGCACCCATTGCCCTGCCTGCAGCTAGACCCTACCTCCAGTCAGCCCCTGCCCTGCCTCGAACCAGCCCCATGTCCACTGCTGCCCTGCAGTTCCCAGGGCAGTAACCCTGGACACCTGCTTCAATGAAGGGGCAGGAAGCAGCTGGGACCCACACATGTGCACACCCCCAGGGAGTGGCAGGGACCCACACATGTGAAATGGCGATCATTAATAAGCAATCAACAGCATATATGATGCAATGTACATAATATATAATTGTATTATTTATATAGTTATGGAAAGTAAATAATACATGGAAGAAACAAAAGGCTTTTTTTTTTTTTTCAGTCATCCCTGCCAGGGCCCCGCCGAAAATGTTCGAATTGGGCCCCGCACTTCCTAAAGCCGGCCCTGTCCCTTATAATAGAGAGAAGAATATTGCTACCTGGTGTTGCTAGTGCATTTGTTCAGGAGATAATGGGAAAAATATTCAAAATGCAAGTCAAACAGTTCTATAAAAGCACCATTTACCTGAATTAGTGCTGTCAATATCAGTGAGTGAGAGATCTGAGTGTGTGGCATTGCAACCTGGCCCTTGGTCCTCCCACACTTTTACTACAATTACTAAATTATTAGAAGGCTCACCTGGGCCCCCCTAGATTAAAGTTTGATGCACCTCTGGTAGAGAACTTCTGGTCTGGAAGAATATATACAGAATTATGTTTTTAAAGGACAAACAGCATAAAATATTAAGTAATGGAGTGCAGACTGTAGAAATGAAATAGGAAAAGAATGGAATGAGATAATACTGATGGTTCTAATGCTAATCACATAGTAGCAAGTTCAGTATTTTTTAGTTTACAGAACCTATGTTCCTCCAACTCTGTATAATCAAATAAATAATATTTTCCCAGATAGCTGTATGAAATGCAAAGCAGCCAGGCAGTCTTTCATACATTTATGTGATTGCTAGATGGGGAAAAAATTTGGAAATATCCTAAAATAAATAAATGAATGAATTAGAAATAGAATGCAAACAGGACTTAAAGATAAATGTATTGGAAGTTGGCCTATTAAAAAGATTCAATGCAGGAATAAGGAAGCTACTCCAATTCTTGCTGTTTATAGCAACAAAAAAATAAATACAAATGGCAATCTTTAATTTGTAGACCAAGGCAATGATTCTTACTATAGATCACTGGAAAGAATTATTAACAGAATATCTTCTAATGGACTACAACAAATTTTGTGAGAACAGTGCCAGATAAACTCACCAAAAATGGATAAAAAATAATAGTGTATTTTGCACAGGACCACAATACAATTGAGATCCTGAAATCATGGAGATGCTTTGACATAGCCACAGTTATCCTGTGCTTACAGGATAGTCAAGAAGAATATGCATAGAAGATAATTATTGAATTACATCCCTTGACCTCCTTTCATTCTTGTTTCTTGAGACTTTCTCAGTCCATCCTATCACGCAGAAAACATTCAGCTTCCCCCCAAAAAACAAAGTTAATGGTTACATATACAAATATACCATGTTACAGATGGGTTTAAATGATTTTGGGGAAAAAAGGAAGTGTTAATGATATAACAAGATATGGTCAATATACAATATGTTGCTTAACACTGTTAATTCTGTGTTAAGATGTGCACCTATATGGGGCAACACAATGTAATTGTAATGTCTTATCGCTAATGACCCAAAATATCAAAGTCTTACATCACCCTACCCCCACCTCCCAAAAGGCCTGTTAGACTGACCTTTGAGTTCTTCGTACTGTAGGGTTTTGTGAAATTCATTACCTTTGCCTGCCTAGGTACAGGGGGTATATCCAGATTACAAGTAGCAGCAGGGTTTGAATGGGTGCTTCAAGTGAAATATTTTTGTCTTTTTGTGTTAGCGGAAATATTTCAATAAATGTAAGATCTGTGTGTAAGAACATCCAAATATCCCCTTTACTTTTGGTCTTGCACTTTGGTTTTAAATACAAATACATGGTTTCAAAAGTTGGTTGGCACTTTTATCCATCTGCCAACCAAATTTGTCAAGATTATCCCTGCTTAAATTGTCTGTAGTAATAAGTGAGATTGCTTGTCCTTACTGCAGAGAATATTAAACCTGGATTTTTCATTCTAGTGTTATAAAATGTTCCTTGATAAGAAGAAATCCATATTTAACTGAGCTATGGCATTTTTAGGGTTTAATCTTGTATGGATGGTATTCAATGGCAAAAAACAGTGGTGTAGGATCAGATCCAGTGATGCAGGATCAGATCTACTTGATATAAAGTTTGTAACTTTTTAAATGAATCAGATTTATTCTATCACATCTATCAATGCCTAGATAAGCTTAATTTAAACACAGGAGTAAATGGGAGAAACTCTTCTAGCTGGTGCTGGTACTAGCAGTTCATATCTACTGTGTCAGTCACTGGAGATCATATATTGGTAAAGTGAGTACACTATACCCTGATGAGGAGCATGAAATGAGGTGGTATTGGATTGGCAGCAGATGAAAAGTACTGATGCCTTGATTTGCCCCACTTAGCAGGTAGGCGGTGTATATTGGACCAGATCTAGTTTCTGGGTAACCTTCAGAATCAGTGCTAGGTTGGGGTATATTGTCTTGGTCCCATTTGCATATGACCAAAGTCTGGACCATTGTAGCAAATCTGGAATCTGATCAAATGTTGATGCAGAAATGAAAAATACTAAAACATGTAAGGCGACCAGATGCTCAGCTAATTCTGGTTTGTAAACTTCTGTTTGCAAACATTCTTCTCAAAATTCTCAGTAATCTAATCCGAAGAAATTAACATATGTATTTTCCGTTGTTAATTAATATTTTAGGGGCATACAGATTGTTATATGAAAGCAGAGCACTGACACACACCTCAGATTGCATCTGTGACCAGTGCAGATGCTTCCAAAGGCATAAACTTCCATAGCACACTTAAGTATGCAATGCAATAACTTCTTCCTCACCGGCACTTATTTCACAATTAATCCTTTAAAGCACAAGGATAAATATCTTTGTAATTTTATCTTACACTAACTAGTCCAGATGCTGTTCTTATTCTTGTAGGTGTCTAGCCCTATTCATTTTTCAAAAAATTCACTGAACCCGTGAAACTCCAAATTACTGAAAAGAGAATTAATTCACTATAGTTCTACTGAGTTAGTTATTGTTATAATCAGTTTACTTCCACCTCTGTCCATTCATCATACTCATAGTTTTCTTTCAACTTCTGATTTGTGCAGTATCCTATTTCAAACATTTGCAACTGTTTTCAGAGAAATAAAGGTTTGGGGAGTAACTACATTTAAGGACTAAATTCAGATCCCAGTCATAGCACTATAATTATGGTAAAATTTTCAGATTTATAACTTAGACTTACTTTATAAACTTCCCCTCCCTTGAACAATTTAGCCATTTCTACCTATGTAAGGAGCTTTATGTTGGTATGACCAGGGGCAGCTCTAGGGATTTTGCCGCCCCAAGCACGGCAGGCAGGCTGCCTCTGGCGGTTTGCCTGCGGAGGGTCCGCTGGTCCCGCGACTTCGGTGGACATGCCGCAGGCAGGCCTGCGGGAGGTCCACCGAAGCTGTGGGACCAGCGGACCCTCCGCAGGCAAACTGACAGAGGCAGCCTGCCTGCCGCCCTCGCGGCGCTGGCAGAGCGCCCCCTGTGGCTTGCCACCCAAAGCACGCACTTGGCATGCTGAGGCCTGGAGCCGCCCCTGGGTATGACTCCATTAACATCAGTGACTCTAAACTAGTGTGAAATCAGAACTCTGCCCTTGCACTGTTTTTATACTGGAGTGGGAGACCTAAGAACCCAGAAAAGTTGCATTGGTGGCATTCCTCCCTCTGAGTAGGAACTGAACCAATGCACTGGTATGGCTATAGGGGTAATTTGCTACCTAAAAATGCCCACTTCTTCATGAAACAAACATTGAGATCCTGTTTACTAGGGTCACTAAAGAGCACATGGCACTCAGCCAAAGAAGCGTTAACATGTATGTCGTGGCCAAAAGCCCATTCGGATAGCGACATGCTGTTTGTCACTAAAGTATCCCAGCCATTTCAATTGAATAGCTTCCTGCCCCAAACTGTCTGACCCGTTAGGTGGTTGCAGTGCAGTGCTGTGGATTTCTCTGTATTATGTGCACTAAGTTAAATACTCTGGGATTCACCAGCCTGAAAGTTGCTTTTGATGTTATGAATACAGCAATCGTGTTTAAGAGTCTCAGGCAACAAAAATCAGGCAATTCAGAGGCAAGAATGAACCATTGTTCAGTCTGCACTTGCTACGTAATATTCCAGTGTGTGTAGCAGAGTATACGGAATTATTCTGTACAGTGATTCTGGAGCTAATCTAAAGTCCACTATCTACACCATTTTTTGAATCCGTGTGTGCTCCCAGTAGTCATTACTTTATTGATCTTACCTAACCCTGCCTCAAATGAATCTCTGCTGAAATGTTCACCCATGCTTAAATATTTATCCATGTGTATCTCAGCTACTCTGTCTGGGGAATTGCTACAGGAGACCGGACCAGATCCATAACTTTATGAGGAGCTCACTGGAACTTAATGATTTTGTTACCTATTTTGAATAACTCAAGGCATTTCACTGTAAGTTATACAACAGGGGTCGGCAACCTTTCAGAAGTGATGTGCCGAGTCTTCATTTATTCACTCTAATTTAAGGTTTCGTGTGCCAGTAATACATTTTAACATTTTAGAAGGTCTCTTTCTGTAAGTCTATAATATATAACTAAACTATTGTTGTATGTAAAGTAAATAAGGTTTTTAAAATGTTTAAGAAGCTTCATTTAAAATTAAATAAAAATGCAGAGCCCTCTGGACCTCTGACCAGGACCCGGGCAGTGTGAGTGCCACTGTGTTCGGCATGCGTGCCATAGGTTGCCTACTCCTGTTATAGAAGATGCTAAGAAAATCAAATTAGGGTATTTTAACAAGATGTTCTTCCGTCTCTTTGTACTTCTAGTACTTTCCACCACAATATTCTCTCTATAGCCAGTAATGCAGGCATTATTGTCCAATTTATTAGCTCACTACAAGTTACTGTTATCAGAATGCAGAGACTATAACCTAAGCTAAATTGCTGCAGCTATAGCAGTGAATACTGTGGCAGTATTAGAATCAAGCAAAAGCAGTTCTCCAAACATCTGTTTAAATTGTTGGCAATAGGAAGCATTTGCTGTTTTAAAAAAACCTTCACATTTATCTCTTTCAGGCTTTGTAAGCTTCATATTTTACTTGGTTTCATATACTTGTGTTTCATATCCTGGTGTGGATTCAAAGAGGCTCTTGCCTGCTCAGCTGGAACTTGTCAAGTACAATCAGTGAGGTGTAGAGAAGCCAGTGAAAAGAATGACACTGCTTTCCAGCAGTGGCACCATCTAGCCCCTTTCTGAGGGAAAGTCGACAGGTTCAGAGGAGCATGTGTTTCAGACAGAGACATCCCTTAGGGGAGGATCTATTAATGGAGATTCTCTATGTCCTAGTAAGGAGGAGATGATGGAAGATGATAAAATATGGGTAGGATCTGATGAGAAACAGTCAAATGAAAGGTTTCAGAGTAGTAGCCATGTTAGTCTGTATCCGCAAAAAGAACAGGAGTACTTGTGGCACCTTAGAGACTAACAAATTTATTTCAGCATGAGCTTTCGTGGGCTACAGCCCACTTCTTTGGATGCATAGAATGGAACACACAGACAGAAGATATGTATAAATATCTGTATGTATAAATATCTTCTGTCTGTGTGTTCCATTCTATGCATCCGAAGAAGTGAGCTGTAGCGCACGAAAGCTTATGCTCAAATAAATTTGTTAGTCTCTAAGGTACCACAAGTACTCCTGTTCTTTTAGTCAAATGAAAGAGTCCCATTCAGTTAAATCATGTAATGGCAGACAGCTAAAAAGTGACATGCTTATATACAAATGCTAGAAGTCTAAATAATAAGATGGGTGAACTAGAGTGCCTCGTATTAAATGAGGATATTGATATAATAGGCATCACAGAAACTTGGTGAAACGAGGATAATCAATGGGACAAAGTAGTACAAGGGTACAAAATATATTGAAAGGACAGAACAGGTCGTGCTGGTGGGAGAGTGGCACTATATGTGAAAGAAAGTATAGAATCAAATAAAGTAAAAATCTTAAATTAACCAAACTGTACCATAGAAACTTTATGGATAGTAATTCCATGGTCTAATAAAAAGAATATAGCAGTAGGGATATATTACCGAACACCTGACCAGGATGTGAATGTCCAGTGGCAGGGGTTGAACATTACAGGGGACACTTCAGAGGTGCTTGAGGACTAGGGCACAAGAAGTGTTAACTTGCAAGGCAAAGGAAGGGCTGGCAGACCCCTGAGAAGATTATTTAGGTGGCTAACAGATTGAAAGTGTCAGGGAACTGACACCCAGTTAAGCACCAGCAAGTCTCTCTCTCACTATGGTGTGTGCGCGGGGGGATGAGAGTGGAAACAGTGACACACAGTCCTGGGCACCTTGAGAAAGTGTCAAAAAGTGATCACCCATTTTTATGCTCTTAGTACTTAACATGAAATCAGACTTACGCTTCAATGTGAGTCCAGTCTTGTGGTGTGACACCTTTTACTTGCTCGTTTTGCCACTCTTCACTCAGCAAGTGCTCTCACATCTCCCTTCTTTTCACACGCAGGATTGGATTGTCATTTTCTTTCCCGGTTTGATTCAGCCATTTCTCTTATCCCCTTATAAGCAGTCTCTACTAGGCAATTCTCTCAGGCATTCTCAATTCCTGCATGTTCTTTCAAAATGTATTTAAAACATGTAGAGTGTCAGCCACTGGCACAATAGGTATTGCAAAGAACACTTCATAACAGGCCTTGATAGAAATTGAATTACTTCTTGTAGTTTTTATTAAACTAGCTTCCCTCTTATATAACGAATTGGTCTGGTAGAGCGACAAGTGGATTTATTACAAAGCTAGTCTTAGCAAAAAAAAAAAAAAAAAAAGCAACAACTCTAAAAAATGAACAGCTTTCACTTTACTATTTTGTTTCAGGCTGTCTGCAAAAAGCCTCTTGCTGCATGTCTGAAAGTCTAAGTATAATTGGAAGCTGCAGAACCTTTAGTTCTATAAAATATGCTTATAATTTCACAGTGATCAAAGCCTAATTGCCTTGGTTTATCAAATGTAAAATTAGCATAAAAACATGGTCTCTTTGAATGAGGTGACAATTTTATGTACATATTACTAGACTTGATTTGCATCTTCCGTTAGCACACTGAGATGGAAAACAAAGTGCAGGCATCTTAACTCCATGGTTAGTGGTTCAACCAACACTCTCAACTCCCTTCTGCCTTGCTGCCTCACTACCATAATTTCAGCCAATAGTAGCTAGAGTGGTTTTGCTCAATGTTTTTTCCTCCCTTGTGCAGAACCAGCAAAAATAAAATAAAATAAATAATTTTAAAAATCCAGCCTTCCCTTTTGATTTTGTGGGAAAATAAAGGGTTGGCTTTGTGAACCTTTACTCATGCAAGTCTCACAAAGCTCAGTGAGTCTAGATATGAGTAAGGGCATCAGGATCAGGCCTAAAACCTTGCAATACTTACTAGGACAAAACTTCACCTGAATCACTGTTTAAAACAAAACTCACTGCTAAGTGTCAAATTCAAATAGTTTACCTAAATAAGATATTTAACACTGTTAATCTTATAAATGTTTTGGACTGTGGATTCCATATGTAATATTCTTTCAGATTAGGAACACACTGAGGGCAGGATACAGCCAACACACCATAAAAGCACACTAAGGAAGATAAGCATAAGGGATGTAAGGCGAGAAGTGGGTGCCGAGGGACACCACTCAGAGCACTGACCAATGGAACTCCAGCAGTTGCTGCCAAGAGCTCAGTGCTGGGTCAGAGACTCCTTTCCAGGCTTTTCAGGGGCATTATCTAGCACCCTGAAAATATCTACAGCTGTCGGTGACCTAAGTGGAATTTGTGTCCATCATCCCTGAAAAGAAGGCAAGGAGAACAAGGAGAAGAGGCTTATGGGGGATAGCTGCCTCCATTTCTAACAAAGGATCTGCCCCCTGATTTGACTTAAGTTCATGTGCATGAATGTGTGCAAGAGGGGAACGCTTCAAAGCTACCCAAAAACTGGGTCCTGTGTTATTAAACTTGGGTCTGTATCCAAACCACCTGAAAGATCAGAAGGGAGTTGAGATTTGGCTTAAGATCTAAGCTGGGCCTCACCAGTCAAATTCAGATCAATATCTAAATGCGGATGGAGCAAATGTACACAAATCAAAATGGGAGAATGTGTTTGATCTGGGGTAATTGTTAATAGAGACATTAAACAACTGATAAAATGGTTGTTCATAACATGCTGCTTATTTTCTTCAAATAGGCAAGTGAATACTTGACTTTCTTAATTTTTTTTTACACCAACTTGATAAACACCCTTCTTATGTAATATTGGATTTAAGTTGATATCAGTTGTGAAGCACAATAATAGTGCTGGACACTTATAACAGTGCAGACCAGCCTTTTCCCTCCACTATCACTTAAACGATGCAGATTGTTGTACCAGTATATATCAGTGTCCTTTAGAAAAATTCTGCTTTTCTCTTTAGAAACTTTCTGGCAGAGTCAATATTTCTAAATGTTTGTTGCTCATCCCACATACGCTGTCTCTTTCTGCTCTAGAGATTCTACATCTGCTGTTTTGCCACCTTTCCTGAGTTCTTCCTCCATTACTTTGTCTTGTGTTCTCCACACACAATGTGGAGTCCCGTGGTTTTCTTGTGTCTGCTCCTTCACAGCTGCTCTTTGAATTGATTCTCTTCTTTGACATCTTGCCTATTATGTGCAATCTGCATCACAGCGGAGGAATAGTACCTGATACTCATGCAAAGCTGTGCAGTGGCAAATGTGCATTAGTTATATAGTTAAGGTTTATTTTTAGATTCATTGAGATCATTTGAAAACTAAAACTGAAAGTGCTGTGTACTTGAGGGCAGCTTTGATGCAATCCCTCTCTGTCTCCAGATTTATGCTTTATTTGCCTCATTGAAGGGTCTCTGATGTATACTGTTCATACTGCATTTTTGTCAACTTCTAACATTCAAAAGAGCTAGAATCATTTATTTCAATGTACTAGAGAGCTATCCATAATATGAAGTACTCTGAATAACAAATAGATCTTTATTGTACAAAGCTTGTTCATCATCCTCTATTCCGTTTAGCTTCCAAAATGATTAGTGCATGCTCCCACTCATCAAATCATGAAGTAATTGAGACAAGAGTTTTGAAATGTAATATTTGTGAGCACTCTTTCAATTCACTATGATGTTCAGGGTGTACAGCTGAAGGCAAACTGTTTACTAGAACACCTTGAATCAAACATACTGAGATTGAGCTGGGTGGGAAGGCCTATGGAAAGCATGCAAATCAGCAAAAGAGAAATGAAGATTGTGCTGAGTGTCCCTATCAGTTATCTACTAGTAGTGAGAGGAAAGGCAAGGTTAAAAACAAAGGGTGAGGAGCAGAAACTATTACTAGGTTTAGCTGTTAAAAAACAAACCAACCCCAAACGTGACCTCACGTTCTCAGAGTGGGCAATGCCTGGATTGGGCATGCCACAGAGAGCACTGGGCTTCCCATTCAGAGCTGTAACCTGTCTTCCAGGTGGAGCCAGCAGCAACAAGAGGTTCCTTTTTAACAATTCAACACGAAACCAGCTCGAGCCCCCACCCAGTGGCTTGGGCTTGTGATCCCCTGGGCACCTCTAAGAGGCAATACTTCCCCTCTCACGAGCACAGAGTCTGAGTTTAGCAAAAAATGTTTAATAAAAGGAGGGAAGTAACTCAGCATTAGTTTGGGAGAACACCACAAACAGGGTTCATAAACATGAACCATGAGCAAAAGACCCAAATCCAAGTAAGTTGGGTAGTGTCCTTTTCCCATCAGGTTCTTAAGTACAGCAACCCAAAAGTCCCTTTAATGTGCCCATCCCTTCTCTGCATCCCACTCACAGTTGCTCTCCTTGGTCAGTGCGGAGCCAGAGTTCTGAGGTGCAGCTGCAGAGTTCACCTCTCACCCTGAGAGGTAAGGATGTACCTTACATGCTGCGCTGCTCAGGCACTCACTCGCTGCCCCTCTCTGCCAGCCAGTCACCACACCTCTCTGCTCTGGCTCTCTCCGCCAGATACCCTGCTGGCAAATTGCCACACCTCTCCATCAGCCACCGTGCTGGCCGCTTGCTGAGATGTCTTCAGGGCCCACCACTTAACACAGCTCTCAGATTTCAGCTCATGGCTGGTGCACACTGGGCAGTCTCTTGCATCAGAGACACCGTCGCACAGCAGGTCTAATACTTAGACCTAGGTATCAGTTATTTCAGCTCTGTGGGGTGTAACAAGACTCTCAGTGGAATCTAAATTAACTCTCTTATTACACAGTGGAGAGAGAAAGGGTCAAGTGGTGCCTATGACCCTTGAGCACCACCAGGTATGAGTACTATCCCCACCATCTCTCTCTACTCACTGGGCTTTGTAACCCATGTCCCCTGCCTAGCCAATGTCATTTAGTTGAGGGTGAGTGCCTCCATAGGGCTATGCCAAGTACAGTTCTGCTGCCTCAATTCACACAACAAGGATAACAACCCTTTATTACTCCTGCCCCAATAACAAGAAGACTGGGGATCTAACACCAGCCACAAGTGATCATTTGGGCAAGCTATCCTATCATGCTGAGCACCTAGACAGGGTGGGTGTGCCTATGCAAACAAGATCAGCTCCTGAAGTCCTCCTCCACAGCTCATCACTAGATGTCAGCGGAGAACTCATGGACTCTGCTTACATCCTCCCCTAAGCCAAGAATTTGTCATCCTGACAAATCACACTCCATATTATACCAAATTCATTAGTTCCCCCAAAGAGCCTCAGGAAACCCACTATGGCTTTCACAACCTGTGAGTTAAGTGTATTGGTTCTTCACTAGTCACCCCAGGTGCATCATAAATTAACCGGCTTACTGGCCTTATAACCCTGTCCCGCCTACTGAGAGAATGAAACAAACTAAAACTAATTCAGGGAATGCTGCACTGAATTACCACTGACTC
The DNA here is from genome assembly GCF_025201925.1 of Gopherus flavomarginatus. Taxonomy (NCBI): domain Eukaryota; kingdom Metazoa; phylum Chordata; order Testudines; family Testudinidae; genus Gopherus; species Gopherus flavomarginatus. The sequence continues at coordinate 33,149,967 of NC_066630.1, forward strand.
TTTACAAAAGCAACGAATGCAATTGGTGCTACCAGAGTACAGAGTAAGGAGCCCTGGCCATGAGGGTCCTGCATGATGATTTTGGACATCTAGGAATGGAGTGGACCCTGGAACTTATTCCTAGTAGGTCCTGTTTGCTCCGGATGAGACATAAAACTGGGCTATTCGGCTATCCTATTTACAGTATTTCTATAGCCCCCATTAGCATAGTAGTCAAGAGCCTCACAATCTTTAACACATTAAACTCACAACCGCCCTGTGAGGTAGAGCAGTGCTACTACTCCTATTTTGCTGATGGGGAACAGAGAATAAGTAACTTGTGTAAATTCATATAGGAAATAGGGGGCAGAGCAGGGAACTGAACCTAGGTCTCCAAAGTCCCAGGCTAGTTTGCTAATCAGTGGATCATGCCTTCCTCTATTCACATTGTTGAAGAGCAAATACCCATTTTGCATATGTACTTGCAATGATCATGTACCATGTTAGGTATACATTTTTGAAAATTATGTCCTTCATAATCAGAACCTTTGGACTACAGATCAGTACTGTAACCTCATCATAGCAAGATTAAAGCTAATGTTAAAAAAATTATATAGTACACAGGTTAAGAAAAGAGCATCTGTACATCTGGGGTATAGTGCTTAAATTATCCACAAATACAAAGTTTATTTTAAAGTTATAAGATGCATATAGTGCATAATCAGCAATAATCCAAATTTCGGTGAATAAATTGAAGAATACAGTTTAGATATTAGCATCCAAATATTCAGGTACATCACTCATGAAAAGTTATACAGAGAGTTGGTTGTAGAAAGCAAATATAGCAATGAGTGAAGATTGTCCCTCAGTAATTGAGAATATAGGGTAGGTTTTTCATTTAGAAAATACATTCCCTCAGAAAAGTATTTCAGTTACTTTCCCACTGGGCTTCTCATCAGCACTTCAGCTCATCCCTCCTCGTATTGCTGATGTCCAGTGACATGTTCTATGTAGATGTTCCTCGACTACCTGATAGTGTCTGACACCATGACTTGCCACATCAGTCGAACGTAGCACTGACCAATTCCGCATTCTCTCCACACTCCCTCATTACTGGGGTCCCATGTGCCCAGGGCTCTGACAATCAGCACGTGTCTGAATCTGGTAACCCTGAGCTCTCAAGGTTTTGGCCATAGAGGGTATTTCTCCACCTTTTAAGCCTGGGCGTTGCAGAAGACCAGGGTCCTGTTCTCAGAGGCACTGTAACATCTACTGTCATGATCTTCTTCTGGTCCTCGTTAGTGATGACAATGTCCGATCACAGATGGCTGTCGGTTCTGGGGATGGTGGGATGGCTCTGACTAGGCGATCTTGGATGGCTAGTCTTTCCCCAAAAGACAAGCAACTTTCTCCACTTCAGCAAACTGTGCAGAGTCCCAGCACGGCCAGACTTTAGAGCTGTGCAAGGTAACTCACCCTTAGAATCTATCTTCAAGAGAGCTTGAGTGTCTCTCTGGGGAAGGGAAAGCAATAAAGAGGGACTTAGAATCCAGTTAAGAAAAGCCGTTTTATGTTTGTCAGTACAGTCGTACCAGAGGGCACTGGTATTATCCTTTCAAAGTAATAGCAAGTTTGGATAATACCACGTTGTTGTGTATGGTATGTATAGGAACTCCCCCATTTACACAATTCTTTGTGTAAGTGAAGCAGTTCCACTTCATTATTTCCATTTATCTAACTGGATTTAGTATTTTGTTTAAACTGGTCACCAGAGCTGTAAATGCTCTACACATCTTACTGCTATTAAATCTACATTTTTCTTCATCAGTTTTAATTAGATTCCTTTCACAACAGTCTGGACTGACATTGTTCAAATATTTATCTCCAATTATCCATCCACCAAAACAAGTTCTTTGGGAATTCACTTTATTTGCCTGACCCTATAATTGAAGGACTGCTCTCGAATTCAAGACAGTTGTCAGGTTATGATTATGTTGGAATTTCATTCATATCGTGATTCCACCACGATTTCAACAGCTTCCACCCCACCATCAACCTCAGCCTGGACCAATCTACACGGGAGGTCCACTTCCTAGACACCACGGTGCAAATAAGTGATGGTCACATTAACAGCACCCTATACCGAAAACCTACTGACCGCTATGCCTAGCTTCATGCCTCCAGCTTCCATCCCGGCACGCCACACGATCCATTGTCTACAGCCAAGCACTGAGGTACAACCGTATCTGCTCTAACCCCTCAGACAGAGACCAACACCTACAAAATCTCCATCAAGCATTCTCAAAACTACAATACCCGCACAAGGAAATAAGGAAACAGATCAACAGAGCCAGACGTGTACCCAGAAGCCTCCTACTGCAAGACAAACCCAAGAAAGAAACCAACAGGACTCCACTGGCCATCACATACAGTCCCCCGCTAAAACCCCTCCAACGCATCATCAGGGATCTACAACCCATCCTGGACAATGATCTCACACTTTCACAGGCCTTGGGTTACAGGCCAGTCCTTGCCCACAGACAACGTGCCAACCTGAAGCATATTCTCACCAGTAACTGCACACTGCACCATAGTAACTCTAACTCAGGAACCAATCCATGCAACAAACCTCGATGCCAACTCTGCCCACATATCGACACCAGCGACACTATCACAGGACCTAACCAGATCAGCCACACCATCACCGGTTCATTCACCTGCATGTCCACCATTGTAATATACGCCATCATATGCCAGCAATGCCCCTCTGCTATGTACATCTGCCAAACTGGACAGTCTCTATGGAAAAGGATAAATGGACACAAATCAGATATTAGGAATGGCAATATACAAAAACCTGTAGGAGAACATTCAACCTCCCTGGCCACACAATAGCAGATCTTAAGGTGGCCATCCTGCAGCAAAAAAACTTCAGGACCAGACTTCAAAGAGAAACTGCTGAGCTTCAGTTCATCTGCAAATTTGACATCATCAGCTCAGGATTAAACAAAGACTGTGAATGGCTTGCCAACTACAAAACCAGTTTCTCCTCTCTTGGTTTTCACACCTCAGCTGCTAGAAGAGGGCCTCATCCTCCCTGATTGAACTAACCTCATTATCTCTAGCCTGCTTCTTGCTTGTTTATATATACCTGCCCCTGGAAATTTCCACTACATGCATCCGACGAAGTGGGTATTCACTCACGAAAGCTCATGCTCCAAAACGTCTGTTAGTCTATAAGGTGCCACAAGACTCTTTGCTGCTTTTACAGATCCAGACTAACACAGCTACCCCTCTGATACTTGAGTTTCTGAAAGGGCACACAATATTAATACAATCACTGTGCTTTTCTGATCCGTGTTGCTTCCAGCAACGCCCACATAATTGAAACTGAAACATTCTAAACCTCTTAACAGTTCATTAATTTAACATCTGTTTAATTCCCCACAACTGAAGTGTTTTAAACAGTGAATAAAAATCCCCTTCTCCTCAAAGGCTTAGTTTTTCCTTCTTGATTTTGCATAATTTCACTAGTTCTTCAGGGAAAGCAAGACCCAACTTTTTAAACATAAAAGATAAGCAAGAAAGTTTTTTACACATCATGAAGCAGCAAAATCAGCATGAGCCTTTTTTCCCCACCCAGTGAAAGGTATTTCTGAAAACCTGTTCATGGTTTTGAAGGACAGAATATTTTCCAAGTTGTAACAATCCTGATTGAATGAGGTCAAACTCAAATATAAGTCAGGTCTGATAGCAGCAGCTTACTGTAAAATGTATTCTTTCCTTTACTTCTAGAGTCTTAACTGTGAATCTTGTTGATTGTCAGAAAGTCCCTTTTCAGCTGCCCTCCTGCATAATGCAAGTAAATCCAACAACTCTGTAAGACATTTTATATAATGGGTCCTGCACTTATTGGCAGATTTTGCTCACCTCAGTGATCTTCCCCACAGTCTGGGTCAACTTCTCCTGTGTCTGATCAGGAGTGGGGAGGTTTGGGGGGAACCCGGGCCCACCCTCTACTCTGGGTTCCAGCCCAGGGCCCTGTGGATTGCAGCTGGCTAAGTGCCACCTGTAATTTAGCTGCATGACAGCTACAACTCCCTGGGCTACTTCCCTATGGCCTCCTCCAAACACCTTCTTTATCCTCACCACAGGACCTTCCTCCTGGTGTCTGATAATGCTTGTACTCCTTGGTCCTCCAGCAGCACGCACGCACGCACGCACGCACACAGCTCCTTGCACCTCTTGCTCCCAGCTCCTCACACGCACTTCCTCTCCTCTGGCTCCTCCTCACCTGACTGGAGTGAGCTCCTTTTTAAACCTAGGTGCCCTAATTAGCCTGCCTTGATTGGCTGCAGGTGTTCTAATCAGCCTGTCTGCCTTAATTGGTTCTAGCAGGTTCCTGATTACTCTAGTGCAGCCCCTGCTCTGGTCACTCAGGGAACAGAAAACTACTCATCCAGTGACCAGTATATTTGCCCTCTACCAGACTCCTGTACCCCACTGGTCTGGGTCTGTCACAATATATATATATATATATATATATATATATATGTACAGATCATGACAAGTCACTGTCTGTGCACCACCAAGTGGGCTGGTTAGCAAATTGTGTCCTGATTCTGCACAATTGCCATGTACGGGTGGGAGCACAACACACAGATTGCTTAGGCCTGGGCTACCCTATGCGTTTAAACCGAATTTAGCAGCATTAAACTGATTTAATCCTGCACCCGTCCACACAACGAGGCCCTTTATATCGATATAAAGGGCTCTTTAAACCGGTTTCTGTACTCCTCCCTGATGAGAGGAGTAGCGCTGAAATCGGTATTGCCATATCGGATTACGGTTAGTATGGCCGCAAATTGACGGTATTGGCATCCGGGCGGTATCCCACAGTGCACCATTGTGACCGCTCTGGACAGCAATCTGAACTCGGATGCACTGGCCAGGTAGACAGGAAAAGCCCCGCGAACTTTTGAATTTCATTTCCTGTTTGCCCAGCGTGGAGCTCTGATCAGCACGGGTGGCGATGCAGTCCCAAATCCAAAAAGAGCTCCAGCATGGACTGTACGGAGATACTGGATTTGATCACTGTATGGGGAGACAATCTGTTCTATCAGAGCTCCGTTACAGAAGGTGAAATGACAAAACATTTGAAAAAATCTCCAGGCTATGATAGACAGAGGCCACAGCAGGGACTCAGCACAGTGCTGCATGACAAGCGTAATGGAAAGCCAAAGAATCAAATGGACGCTTATTGAGGGAGGGACGGAGGACTGAGGACTCCAGCTATCCCTCAGTCCCCGCAGTCTCCGAAAAGTATTTGCATTCTTGGTTGAGCTCCCAGTGGCTGAAGAGTCAAAAACATTGTCCGGGGTGGTTCAGGGTATATCTCGTCAATTTACACCCCCCCCTCGTGAAAGAAAAGGGAAAAAAAATCATTTCTTGCCATTTTTCAGTGTCACCATAGGTCTACTGCATGCTGCTGGTAGATGCGGTGCTGGGGCACTGAACAGCAGCATCCCCTCCCCTTCCTTTCCCGCCCCCTTTCGTGGCTAAAGAAAAGATTCTGTACTCCCTGGACTATCATAGCAGCTGGAGCCTGCCTCTCCCTCATTTTATCTCGCTAAAAAGTCAGTGTTTCTTATTCCTGCATTCATTATTACTTCCTCACACAAATGGGGGGACACTGCCACGGTAGCCCAGGAGGGGTGTAGGAGGAGAGAAGCAACGGGTGGGGTTGTTGCAGGGGCACCCCCTAGAATGGCATGCAGCTCATCATTTATGCGAGATCTCTGGGGCTCTGACCCGGAGCAGCTGTGCTCTCTGGCTCTCTAGTAGACTTGCCCTATATTCTAGGCAGGACTGACTGTTTTTAGACAAAACATAAAGAAGGGAATGACCCAGGGAGTCATTCCCATTTTTGTCCATGCGCCCCCGGCCGACCTCAGTGAGGCCAGCCAGGAGCACCCATGACAGCAACAGATGGTACAAAATGATTGATAACCGTCATCGCCACTTTCCAATTGCAAACAGTACAAAATGATTGATAACCACCATCTCATCGCCAATTTACAATGGCGGACAGTGCAATAGGGATGGTAACCATCTCTGCTATCTTGCAAAGGCAAATGAATGCTGCTGTGTAGCACTGCAGTACCGCCTGTGTCAGCAGCATCCAGTACACATACGGTGACAATGACAAAAGGCAAAACAGGCTCCATGGTTGCCATGCTATGGCGTCTGCCAGGGCAATCCAGGGAGAAAGGGCGCAAAATGATTGTCTGCTGTTGCTTTCATGGAGGAAGGATTGAGTGACAACGTTTACCCAGAATCACCTGCGACACTGTTCTTGCACCATCATGCATTGGGATTTCAACCCAGAATTCCAATGGGCAGGGGAGACTGTGGGAACTAGGGGATAGCTACGGGATAACTACCCACAGTGCAACGCTCCAGAAATCGACGCTAGCCTCGGTACATGGATGCGCACACCACCAAATTAATGTGCTTAGTGTGGCCGCGTGCACTCTACTTTATACAATCTGTTTTACAAAACTGGTTTATGTAAAATCGGAATAATCCCATAGACATACCCTTAGAGTAAGGGCCTTGTGTCCAGTTCCAGCTTTACTTTGAAATTAGCCGAAAGACGTGTTTCATACTGAATAATACTTTAGCTCAGCATACCTGACAGCATAAATCCATCCATGGCTATAATGTAAGAGACACATCTCAAGGTCTTTCTATTCAGATACTTCATTTCAAACTTAGGACACGGGGGAACTTTGAAGGGTCTCACATGATGGATATTAGTCACCTTACACTACAGATTTTCAAGTGTTTTCAGTCTCCTATTTCAAAGGCAGCCCTCAAGCAGCAGTAGGGAGTCTTTGAGAAGTCACTCCCATTACATTGGGTAGCACAGGGGTTGGCAACCTTTCAGAAGTGCTGTGCCAAGTCTTAATTTATTCACTCTAATTTAAGTTTTCATGTGCTGGTAATACATTTTAACATTTTAGAAGGTCTCTTTATGTAAGTCTATAATATATAACTAAACTATTGTTGTATGTAAAATAAATAAGGTTTTTAAAATGTTTAAGAAGCTTCATTAAAATTAAATTAAAATGCAGAGCCCTCCAGACCGGTGACTAGGACCCCGGCAGTGTGAGTGCCACTGAAAATCAGCTTGTGTGCAGCATTCAGCACGCGTGCCATAGGTTGCCTACCCCTGGGGTAGCAGAACCTGGTCCCAGTAAACAAATAAAAGTCAAGGATCTCAGCTCAGTGAGTTAATTTGCAAGTATCCTGTGCAGAGTAGTTTCACAGATCCACAGGGTCTGCTCTATGCCCCAGCCTCTAACCAGGCCCTTGGGAGTGACACCCCCCCCCCCACACCACCCTTAATGTGCATCCAAACCCCAAGCATACACACAGTTCTACTGAGGCATGCCTGTGGCTTCCAAGACTGAGCCTAGGGGCTGTTGCACTCCTGCTTCACACCATGAGCTCTGCCCAGTGGCTTCAACTGACACAGACTCCTGGTCAGAGGCTTTTACATTCTTCAGGGATCAGTGCACCTCAGCAGGTATTTTCAAAACAGAATAGGATTTAGTATGCAGGAGCACTGCATCAGAAGGCCTTAGGTTAGCACAAAGAAATAAAGGTTAAGACATAATCCATTCTGGGCAAATCACTGCAATCAGCCATCCAAGCTGCTATGGACTCCATTTCAGGTTCTGTCTCTGTCTTTGTCAGTCCAAGGTGAGAACTCTGTCTCTCTCTAGAGCAAAGCATTTAATCGCACCACTTGACACCTTCCCCTTTCTTCTCAAGCTGGGGCCTCAGTTCAGTTTCCCTGTGGAGAGGTGCGGGGAAAACCTCTTTCCACTTGGTTGCTAGATATGAGTGCTCTGGCCATTGTGGCGTCTACTGTCTTTTTGGATTCTCCATTGATATGGGTTAGTTTTGAGCCAGTCCTTTAATGACCCATTCAGCCTGTCCATGACAGTCACCTGTTCAGCCCCAAGAGCAGATTTAATCCTTTTGCACTGACTGGGTAGCAATGCTAAGTACAGAAAGAAACTGAGATACACACAGGTACAATAAATATTACAGAAAATTCTCACTTTGTCACAATAAGGAAAGCTCAGTCTCATGAAAGTTGGACTGCCCTTGATAACTATGTTTTCCAACACTTCCTGTTGAAGTATGTGATTTTTAGGACTTATTGCCGCTGCTATATTAGTCTGCTTGAAACTGCAGATCTGCTTTCCAAATGCTATTGCTGCCCAAGAGAAAAGGAACCTCACCTCACTCTTTCTGTTTACTAAGTGTTGTATCCGTTTTCCACATGTGATGAATGCACCAATGCCTTGTATAGAAAACTAGCAGGACTCCTATAGATGCACTTTTAATGTTTCTACCATTGGGCTTCTTCTCCCAGTATGACTGGCCTTCCTTGGTGTCAGACACCTCATGCTCAAAGATTCCATTGTCTCTCTTCTGTAGCTCTGTAAGCAGAGTCTGAATGAGCTCTCCACTGACATCTAGTGATGAGCTCTGGAGGAGAACTTCAGGAGCTGATCTTGTTTGCATGGAGACAGCCACCCTGCCTAGGTGCTCAGCATGATGGGCTTTCTTGCCCAAATGATCACTTGTGGCTGGTGTTGGATCCCTAGTCTCCTTGTTATTGGGGCAGGAGTAATAAAGGGTTGTTATCCTTGTTGTGTGAATTGAGGGCAGCAGAATTGTATTTGGCATAAAACTTTCTTACAGACAGTATTACAAATAGCTGACTCCACATCCTTGTTCAGGAACAACAAAATATATACCAGTTGGTGTTCTATCAAAGTATTCATGGTTGCAGCTGGCCAAAAATATTGCATTAATTTCTCTCCTTTTTTGTAAGAAGGAACAGGTTCTGATGAGGATTTTTCTTAGCCAGTCTACAAATATAGCAGTACAGATTACCAATAAATCTTTCAAATTTAGCTCTATTTTTCATTTAGCAAAGTACAGATGTATAGAGCTTCCAGACCAAATGCAAGACCATTGCTCAGTTCAGTGTGTAGCAAGTTATTGTGTATTTTAGTAGCTCATTGTGGTAGGCACACAAATCCTGCAACCGTCATTCCTGTTCCAAAGAGCTTAGAATCAATCTCCATGGAAGATATACAACTGTCTCAACCATGCAGTTGGTTTATGTGCATGGATCACATAGCTACAGGGTTAAACTGACCTTCTGTAAAATGTCTAAAATCTGCACCAAAATGTTCATTGCTATTGTGAATTACCAGATGCCATTCTAGCAAATGGAGCAGGCTTGAGATAGTTTCAGGCTGCGTCCGTCAGAAATAAGGGTGAAGAACAAGAACACCATGAACAAGAATCACAACAACCTTGATAAACCTGCATGTTCTACAGTGCTTAACTCCTAATGTTGTCACTTAGGAAAGGCAGACTATGAAAGGTTTGATCTAATTCCCCAGCTACCTGCATGAAATGATGAGCAGTCGTCTGGGATTCAACAAAATGATGCACATACTCCAATTCTGAACATACCAGACCGTAGTAGGTTTCTGGGGACTTGAGTGACTTGTTTTGCATATTTAATACAAGCTTCATTTAATGGGATACATCTCTTTGGTTTACATTCTTTGCTCTGTTGTCAGTGTTAGTTTTTTTTGCATTCAGTCAGTTTATTGTGTGTCCCCAGGGTCTGTCTGCTCTTTGCTAATTCTGATTGTCAGCCTAATCACCTGGCAAGAATTATTTGAAAATCAAACTATTTTTTAAAACGTCCAATTCTGAAACAATTTTGGTACTTTCTGCATGAAATTCTGAAAGTGGAAAAAACAGTCTGTCTAGAAAACAAGTGCTTTAAACACTATTGAAATTCCTAGGCCATTTTTGCTTTGCCTATGAAGGCTACATGTACACTACATCACTGACAACAGCGCAGCTTGTGATGGAGATGCTCTAATCTGACAGGAGAGCTCTCCTCTCAGCTTAATAACTCCTGCTTCCATGAGAAACAGTAGCTATGTTGGTGGGAGAAGAGTGATGGGGGACCAGGTAACAGTCTTCAAATATGTGAATATCCGTTATAAAGATGACTATGACTCATTGTTCTCCATATCCACTGAAGGTAGGACAAGAAGTATGGGCTTAATTTGCAGCAAGGGAGATTTCAGTGAGATATTAGAGAAAAAAATTCTAACTATAAAAATAGTTAAGCACTGGAACACACATCCAAGGCAGGTTGTGGTATCATGACTGGAGGTTTTTATGAACAGGTTGGAACAACACCTGTCAGGAATGGTCTAAATTTACGCCAGCACAGGAGGCTAGACTTGATGACATCTGAAGGCTCTTTCCAGCCCTGCATTTCTATGATTCCAGGTTCCTTCTATGCCTCAGTTTCCTAATCTGTGAAATGGGGTTAGTGATACCAGTCTCCTTTAAGTGCTTTGAGATCTGTGAATGAAAAGTGCTGTATAATTGTATTATATTATTAATTATTATTATTATTATTTTCCTTTAAATGCACAGTGTACTTCTCTGGAGCTAGTCCAGATTTTCATCAGCCAACAGCAAAATCTGGTTCTTTGTCTTTTTCCTGGACCCTGATACCTGTCCAGCCAAAAAATCCATTCCATGTTTTTCCCAAGACCTTGCTAGGCCAGGACTTGAGTATCAGTGTTGATTGTGAGCATTCAACCACGGTGGATGTGGTCAAATCTGACAATTCATTACATTAATAAACACTTCTTACAGTACTAATGGCTACCAGTGAGCTGGCGTACAACAGCCACATCCTTCCTAGCCCTGCTATCCTGATGTGAGACAATCAAGGTAGGAGCAAGGAGGGTTTCAGAAACTTAAAACATGGCCATTGGCCTGCTTGGTGACCTATGGGTTTTACTAGCTCCACCAGTCTTGACTGAAACCATGAGCAAGTCACCTTTTGGAAAATTGGTGTCCGGCCCACATCACCTGAGTGACTTCCCTGTAGGGAGACTCCTTGAGGGTGAGATTACCTTGAGTTCCTGCAAAAAACTCACTCCTGTGAGAGGGCAATAATGCTTGAATAACATGGACTGTAGTACACACAGTGCCTCAGATACACTGACGCTTATTTTGTGACTTTGCACTTCTATCGCAGCTCTTAACAAAGGGAATCTCAAAATATTATGTTACCAAATTACATTGAATATTACAGGATGGTGATAGACTCAGGGTTGATATTGGAATGCCACAGTCTCTCAGATCTCATCAGATGATTCTTTCCACTTAAATCTTCAGGAGAGCTAGCGCATGTGGGTGGGGGGAGTTCTACTCCTGCGTGCCGCAGAACCCAAATCTGGGTGTAGACCTGCTGCTACCTAGATCTTCTGCCATTGCCCCTTGTTCTAGTGTGGGTGGTAAGAACAACTGTAGCAACCAAGACCTCAGGAAAGAATCCTTTTGAACCTCTACAAAACCTCCTTGTATTAAGTCCACCTATTTGGGCTTGGCACTGATTCGAACTGCTGGCAGGCAGGCAGGCGAACTATTCCACCCTCATGTCCTTTCAATTCAGTTTAAGTAGTCAATTACTTTTTTTTTTTTTCCCCCACACCACTATAGATTTGCTGTAAGGAACACGTTTGTCAGAGTTAAGTGTGAGAGCAGTTAGCAGTCACTTGCCCTGCTACCTCTATATGTGTTCCTCTTCTCCGACAGACTGATGCCTGTACTGTGTCCCACTGCTCCCGGCATACTTGTAAATATAATAGTTGTGTTAGTTAGCAGCAGGAGGTGTTCACACTACAGGCCCTCAACTACAGAAGTCAGACTTTGAAACAACTTTTTTGGACAACACAATGCTGTATTCCCTCTCTTATCAAGTGTTGTAATCATGAAGCACAAAGTTAACAGTCAGAGCATAGTGCTGGGAGCTCATTAGGACATTCAGTGGTCTCATCACAAAAATGAAATTGGAAGTCTTGCTTGCTTTCCCAGAAAGGCATACCAGGGTGGGTTAAATGCTACTAAGGGCATGTCTACACTGACAGAGTTACAGTGCTGCTCAGAGAGCACTGAAGGGAAACTGCTGTTGTGTGTTCACAGTCAGCTGCCTGTTCAATAGCGTGGTCACACTTGCGGCGCTTGCATGGGTATTGGGAGCGGTGCACTCTGGCCAGCTATCCCACAAAGCATCTATTTCTCTTCTGCTGCTAAGAGTTGTGGGAAGGCAGAGTGGGTCCTGTCCCAATACCCCGTGATGCATTGCTTCGCATCCCAGCAATCCCTGTGCTTTCGTCCGCATTTGATGCCATCTTTCCACAGTTTGTGTACTGCGTGCTCTGCCTCTTCGTTCTGCAGGAGTGGATCCCACATTGCTGATCAGTATGCTGCTCGCTCTCACTAACATGCCACGAGCGGCAGTGAAGTTATTCCTTAAACTACAAAGGCAATAGCAGTTCAACATTGCTGTCACCAAGCTATGACACGAGATTGTTTGTGACATTCACGGAGGTGCTGACCACCATGGAAGGCTGCTTTGGGGCTCGGGAAACAAGCAGTGGGATCACACAAACAAGTGGTGGGATCATCTCATCATGCATGTCTGGGATGATGAGCAGTGGCTGCAGAACTTTCAGATGAGGAAAGCTACATTCATGGGACTGTGTGAAGAGCTTGCCTCAGCCCTGTGGTGCAAGGACATGAGAATGAGAGCTGCCCAGTTGTTGGAGAAGTGTGTGGCGATTGCACTGTGGAAACTGGCTACTCCAGACTGCTAACAATCAGTTGCTAACCAGTTCGGAGTGGGAAAGTTGACCGTTGGACTCATATTGATGAAAGCATGCAGGGCCATTAATTGCATCCTGCTCCAAAAGACCGTGACTCTGGGCAATGCGTGTGACATTGTGGATGGCTTTGCACAAATGGGCTTCCTTAACTGTGGAGGGGTGATAGATAGTACACATATTCCAATTCTGGCACCAGACCACATAGCCACCAATTACATTAATCAGAAGGGGTATATCTCGATGGTTCTCCAGGCGCTTGTGGATCACCGTGGCCATTTCACGGACATTAACGCAAGCTGGTCCAGAAGGTGCATGACACATGCATCTTTCAGAACACTGGCCTGTTCAGGAAGCTGCAGGCAGGGACTTTCATCCCGGACCAGAAGATCACCATAGGGGAAGTCGAAATGCCCATTGTGATCCTGGGAGGCCCTGCGTACCCCTTAATGCTATGGCTTATGAAGCCGTACACGGGGCACCTTGACAGCAGCAAGAAGCAATTCAACAACAGGCTGAGCAAGTGCAGAATGACTGTTGAGTTTGCTTTTGGCCATTTAAAGGCCCACTGGTGCTGCCTATATGGGAGGCTGGACCCGGCTGATGACAATATTCCTATGCTTATAGCCACGTGCTGTACGCTCCATAATATTTGTGAAGGAAGAGTGAAAGCTCCACTCGGCTGGACTGCTGAGGCTCAGTGCCTGGAGGCTGAATTTGAACAGCCAGAGACCAGGGCTAGTAGAGAGGCACAGCGCAGGCCCATAAGGATCAGGGATGCTTTGAGGCAGCAATTTGAAGCTGAAAGCCACTAATATTTGTTGCTATGCTCGTGAGTGCAGTGCTTGTAATGCTAGGAGGTGATTGTGATTGGTGCAGATGATGCACTGTGAAGGTTTAAGAAAACTGTCTGTTGATTTGGAGGGCTCTGTTTGCTTTCAATTAATGGAATAAAGATGGCTTTCAAACCAAAACAATTCTTTTATTAAAAAACAACCACCAGAGGTGAGAGAGACAAACAAAAAATCACATCAGCACTGTGGAGGATGGGGGAAGGGAGGGTCCCAGGAGGAGGTGGGGTCCTGGGATGGTTAAAGATTTGTGTATGTCCAGGTATCATATGCAACCTTGTCCTTTGGAGTACAGTGCAGCGGGTACTGTACTTCAGTGCAGAGGGACGGGTGTTGAGTGCAGTGGGTACTGGGAGTCCCCAGGGCTGGACTGTGATGGGGCAGGAGTGGAATGCAGCAGGTTCAGACTGGAGCCAGCGTGTTGATAAGAGTGTGTTGGCAGTGTCTGGGGGGCGCATGGGAAAGTGTTTTGTGATAGCGGCTGCAGGGGAGAGTGGGGGGAGAGCTGCTCAGTTTGCAGTGCTAGTAGTGCCTGGAGTGTGTCCGCGTGGCGCTCCATAACCTTTAAGAGCCGCTCCCTGGCTTCATTCTGACACACCACGTTCTCCTTTTGGTCCCTCTTCTTGCTGTCCCGTCACTCCTTCAATTCTTGTTTTTTGTCAGTGGAGTGCATCATGACATCACGCAGAAAGTCCTCTTTAGTTCTTCGTGGCCGCTTTCTAATTCTGTGCAGTCGTTCAGCCGGTGATAAAGAGGGAGGCTGGGCTCCCAAGGTCATATCTGTGAAGCCAAAATGCAACATTTTACCAAAGCAGTATTGTTTGCAACACACAGATCACTGATTCAGTGATTTAAAACACAGCCACTATTCACATACCTGTCACTGACTGGCTGAACTCAAGCAAGTGCACATGAGCCACAAGACCCCCAAAATGGTGAGTAACTGCAGGGGCAGGGGAAATCAGTGTTTCAGGACTGTACTGTACTCATGGCACTTGGGGATAGCCAGCACTGTAGGGGGGGAGCTTATATTCATTACTGTCCCCACATTTTCCACAGGCTGTGTTCATTATGGAAGATATCTCACTGCTGAGGGTGGGCAGGGAATCAAGAGAGGGTCTTCTCCAAGACTGTGGCTTCCGCCCTGGCCCTTATGCAGCTCGCCTGTGTGCAGCAATGGTCCCACCCCCAGTGATGGCAGAGTGGCATAGGAAGGTTACCCTTAATAAGGCAAGAAAAAAAGCAGCTCTGCCAGAGAACCTGTGGCAGTGGATTGCCCGGTATCTCCATGAGAGTTTCGTGGAGATCTCTGAGGCAGATTCCCGTGAATTGAGGGAGTCAATCAACACCCTGTTCCACCACTCAGACTAGGCATGTGGTGGTACGCGCATCATACAGACACAAGCCTGCTTTCTGCAACCTCCTGCCCCCAACAACTTGCTTCAGCGATTCCCAAAATCAAAGCCACTTACCAGGGTCTCCTCTCCTCTTTGCACTTTGCCAAGCTCCGACAGCTGTGACTGGCTAGCCTCCTCCGGGGTACAGAGCTCCTGGCTGCATGCATCTCTTACCTCTGAGTCGTCCTCTGCCTCTGGGTTCCCTTCCCCCTCCACATCCTTGTCCAAGATTTCCTCCTCCTGGCTTGGTCCATTCTTGACTGGCACGTGAGCCATGGAAGTATCCACAGTGGCCATTGCAGTGGAGGTGGGGTCACCGCTGACTATTGCATCCAGCTCTTTGTAGAACCAGCAGCTCCTGGGAACAGCACTGGAATGGCGGTTTGCCTCCTGCACCTTGTGGTAGGCGTTCCGCAGCTCCTTCACTTTGACCCTGCACTGCAGTGTGTCTTGGTCATGGCCCCTTTCTGTCATGCATCATGAAATCTATCTGTTGGTATCATAATTCCTATGACTAGAGTGCAGCTGAGAGGGGACAGCTTCCTCTCCCCAAATGCTGATGAGGTCCAGCAGCTTGGCACTGCTCCAAGAGGGGTATTGCCTTGTGCATGGAGCAGGCATGGTCACCTGGAAAGATGCGGTAAGAGCACTGCATGCGTCACCAAGAAAACAGGAAGGGTACTTTCAAAATTCCCAAGGAATTTAAGGGGTAGGGCTCACGGTTGGTCACCTGAGGGCAAGGCAGTAGAGTACAAACCAATGAGCAGAGAGGCAAGAACAGGCATTGTGGGACACCTCCCGGAGGCCAAATGCAGTGCTGTAATCAGCCAGGGTGTCTACACTGGCACCATGGTGCTGTAGTCCCAGTGCAGGAAGCTGTACGCCTTTCGTCGGGGTGCTGTTTTTACAGCGCTGCAACTACTCAGTTTCTGTGCTCTAAGTGGCTTGGCAGTGTGTACACCTCAGGAGTTACACCACAGAAAGCTGCTTTACTGCGCAAAAACTTGCTAGTGTAGACAAGGCCTATGGCTTTCCATCTCGGGAGAAGATTGTAATTGTGTTGCTCTTGGTTACCCCTAGCAGCCTATTCAAGCAATTCATCCTGAAAGCAGTATATTGAATCATGGCACGCAATGTCAGTCGGGGCTGAGTAAAATGTTCCAAACAGTCTGTAGCTGAGAATTGTTTAGTAATTCTGGGGTGGGGGGGGGGAAGCCTTTTCTAGGATAGCTTCTACCAAGAGTTCATGTGACTTTTCTCAGTGGTTTAACAAAAAAAAGTTAGGGAAAAATCATCTTTCATTACAGAACACGTAGCATTTGCTATTTCCAGATTCAAAAGTAAAGAATTGGAGACAGACGTTGTGGAGCTGACACACTTGTTACTCATCTACTCATGCCCCTTCTCTCTCATTTTTTCACTGTAGGAACAAAACTGAACACAAAGACATCACTAATGTTGTTCTTATAGCAAGCATTGGATGTGTGTAAGACTTACAGACTGATAGTTGGAAAAGGAATTTAGATTTAGTGTGAGACTTTTCTAAAGGGGGTGCTGTCCATCTGAATGTCCACATTTCTTAAAAACTCTTGGGGTTGGAATCTCTGGGTCCATCTGTTCTTTACTTCCTTCTATGGTTCTGTTCTGTAAGGTAGACGGAGGGTGGAGAGAGTGTTAATTTCATTTCTTGCCTCATGATAAGTCAGAAATGAGGGGAGAAAAAGGAGAGGCTGGCACATGAGAAATTGGAGTACTTTATTGTGGTTTCAAGTATCGGAGGGGTAGCCGTGTTGCATCTGACGAAGTGGGTATTCACCCGCGAAAGCTCATGCTCCAAAAAGTCTGTTAGTCTATAAGGTGCCACAGGATTCTTTGCTGCTTTTATTGTGGTTCTAACCAGGAGAGAGAGAGAGAGAGAGAGAGAGAGAGAGAGACACTCTGTTCATCTTGGTTGGTAGATCTGAGTTAAAGGAACCAAAAGTTTATGGAAATAGGTATTTTTACTTAGGTTATTTGTTTCAGATGTTACATTCAAGTGATGTCAGACAAATATTCAAGAGTGAATAACCTGGCAGAAACATATTTCAGTCTTCATCTGAATTGAAATTTAGATAAAATGAGTACCCCATAGGTCACACAAAATGTAATGTACTTCCAAAATGGAGTACCAGTGTCCACACAGGGTGCTATTCCTCAACATCTATTCCAGGCTATTTCATGGTATAGACAAGGCATGCTAGAATGTTTACTTGACGTCTGGACTTTAATTTTAATAAATACATAAATGCATACGACTCTTTGAGAAAGATTTGCATAGCTTTAAAATCAAACGTACATTTGCAGAACATAATGCAATAATTATCGTTCTTTTAAACCATTTGTGGTCTAGATTAGTTTCCAAGCAGCTATTCAGTGGAATGTAAATAGACAGCTCGAGGAAGATTTAATGAGAATCCTTAAGCTTACAGAAATAACTTACATACACAGCTAATTGCATTCATCCTGTATGTAAAATGACCAGATCTTAAAAATAAAATGGGGACATTTTTGTGGTGACACTTCTTAAAGTCATGAAATAGTTAAACAATAAAAGTACTTTAGCTGTGCTGCAGTCATTACTGCAAGCATCTGACTCAACAGCAACACATCCCTCTCTCAGAATGGAGGATTTTGCCCCCCAGCAAATTAGCGTTCTGAACTAGCTTATAAAACACTGAACACGTCTAACATTCATTCTAAGCAAAAAAACAATTTTGATAGGATCCATGCTTATTCAGTTATTTCCTCGCTCCAAATATTTCATAACATCAAATACTCATTCAACTTAGACTGTTAATGGTAAGCAGAGTAAATTCTGCTCTGAATAGTACGTCTAGATCGAGGTGGGCAAACTTTTTGGCCCGAGGGCCACAACGGGCTTGCAAAACAGTATGGAGGGCCAGGTAAGGAAGGCTGTGCCCCCCCCAAACAGCCTGGCCCCTGCCCCCATCCACCCCACCCCGACTACCCACCTCAGAACTCCCGACCCATCCAACCCCTCCCCCCGCTGCCTGTCCCCTGACCGCCCCCCAACCTCCGCTCCATCCAACTGCCCCCTGTCCCCTAACTGCCCCCGGGCACCCCTTGCCCTTTATCCAACCCCTTGCCCCTTACCATGCTGCTTGGAGCGGCAGAAGCTTGCAGCTGCGCAGCCCAGCCAGAGCCAGACATGCCACCCAGAGTGCTGGTGGGTGC
This sequence comes from Gopherus flavomarginatus, assembly GCF_025201925.1. NCBI lineage: Eukaryota > Metazoa > Chordata > Testudines > Testudinidae > Gopherus > Gopherus flavomarginatus. The sequence continues at coordinate 33,168,225 of NC_066630.1, forward strand.
GGCTGCAGGGGACGAGGGACAGCAGGGGAGGGGCCGGGGGCTAGCCTCCCCAGCTGGGAGCTCAGGGGCCAGGCAGGAAGGTCCCATGGGCCACATCTGGCTCACGAGCTGTAGTTTGCCCAACTCTGGCCTAGATGAACATTTTGTGGCTATAAAAAAAGTTTGAAATAAAAAGTTGGAAAATAATAGGTTTACTGAAATGTAAGACATCATATGGGTTTGCACAATGCACTCCTAGCATTTGTTGTGAAATTTTTTAGCAAAATTTAGTACATCAGAAATAAATGGAAATTGCCTCTAGTTGCCCCATATTTTTAGAAGTGACTAGTGATTGTTGTGTGCCTCAAATTCATGGGTGTCCAGCTCGAGACTTCAAAGAGCCTTAATTTTCAGAGGGTTAGTGGTCAGCACTTCTGGAAAATTGGCAACCCAAAATCACTTCACTACTTAAAATCTTGGCTCCTATACAGCATTAACAAAATACACATTTTTCGAAAAAGCTCTAGTCCAGGGTATTTCAGTGGAGCTTAAAGATGTGGTTCCTTTTTGCCTCCTCTAATATTTCTACTTAAAGATTTCAACTAATGGCAGGAACATAGCAAGCCCCTCCCACAGTTTCACGTGAAATACTAGAGATTATGGTATAGTGATGCTGCTCCAGTGTGCTAAGGAATGACTAGATACAGCTCACGGGTAGGCAACTGTGGCACACATGCTAAAGGTGGCATGTGAGCTGATTTTCAGTGGCACTCACCCTGCCGGAGTCCTGACCAGCGGTCCGGAGGGCTCTGCATTTTAATTTAATTTTAAATGAAGCTTCTTAAACATTTTAAAAACCTTATTTACTTTACATACAACCATAGTTTAGTTATATATTATAGACTTATAGAAAGAGACCTTCAAAAAACGTTAAAATGTATTACTGGCTCACGAAATCTTAAATTAGAGTGAATAAATGAAGACTCAGCACACCACTTCTGACAGGTTGCTGACCCCTGATATAGCTAGTACAAGTGGTGTCATTTAATCAGTTCACTAGAAAATTACCCTTTCCAGGAAAATAGTTACATGTAATCCACTTGAACACATAATAGGGATCTGTATTAACAAAGAACAGTGAAACTGGATATTGAAGTTGCATCAGGCCAGTGCATTAAATATTATCAAGCCAATATGAAGGCTTGGGCTTAGCTGACCTGGCTTTTTAATGAGCATTGCTTTGCTGTTACATCATTTTTTGTGCTCTTATGACAACTCAATGTCTGTCTGTATATAAACAATGTTGCAGAAGGTATTAAGGTAGTTTAAAAGGTGTAAATAATTATATAATACGAAAATTATGCAATTGGAGGAGAAGATGCCCTACATTTCCCTTTATGGGTTAAAAAAAATTGGTTACTTTAACTTAGGTTAGACAGCATGTGGTAGGAGGATTGTGATGCTTTGGGGTTCTCCCAGACTGGTAAGGGGTTCTGTCACTGCCTGCCCTGTAACCTGGGTGCTGTGCAGCTTTGGCTCAGAATGCTGACACCAGCAGCCGGCTCACAGCATCCTCACACTAACTTCCACCACACTGGCTGTTCCTTTCAGGGTCACACCCATAACCCTTCTAGTCCCAAGTCTCCCCTGCCATGTCCAGTCCCATTCCCATGCCACAGAAGTTAAATTTGCTGCCTCCAAACTGACAGCACACATCAGCCTGTTAACGTAGGACTTGAGTACCCAGAAAGATAAAAGAGAAAATAATGAAATGATTTGCAAACCCCTAGAAAACAGTGCGGTGATAAGTAACAGCCAACATAGATTGGTTAAGAAGAAATCACGTCAAATCAACCTAATAGGTTTTTAGTTTTTTTACAGGGTAACCAGCCTTGTAGATAGAAGGGAAGCGGTCAGTGTGATATATCTTGACTTTAGTAAGGTTTTTTAAACCATCTTGCATGACTTTCCCATAAACAAACTAGGGAGATATAGCCTAGATGAGTGTTTGTCAAATGCGGCCACCGTGGCCGCATGTGACCACCAGGGGCTTTTCTTGCGGCCACAGCCTCCTGGGTGGTGATGGAGGAGAGGGGAGGGCACCAAGTAGGGGTTGGGCCCTGCCCCCCTCTTGAGCCACAAATGTAGGAGGAGGTGGGGCTCCGGCTTCCCGCTCCAGCCCTGGTGTGGTGAGCGGCAGGCTCTGGCCAGGGGCTCTGACCGTGGAGCTTTGGGCTCTGGGCATTGGCTTCACAGCAGTGGGCTTCATCCCCCAGCCACTAGGCTTCAGGCTCTCACACACCCCCTTATCAATCCTGGCCCCTGCTGCCACTCTTGGTCCTTCACCCATCCATCCCATTACCCCATCCCACTGCCTTCCTACTCACCTCCCCATCCAACACTTAATTTGTCCCCCAGCTTGCCAAAGCTGAGTAAGTCTGCTTCTGTGAAAAGTGATGTGCTCCCCTCTGCTTTCCAGAAGAGAAGTTCCATAGTGATGTTAAATTCAAAAGTTAACCAACTCAATTAGGCTCCGGGTTCTGCACATTCAACTGAAGTTAAAGAGCAATACAATTTTAACTCCTTCCCTTATTCACGTATTTCTGCTGCAAAATGGAAAACAGATAGACTTAGAGCACTAACCACCTCTAACTTTGTGTCATTAATCACTACGTGTCAAGCTCAGGTTTTCTAGAAAAAAAATCTACCTCAGTCCAAGATATAAGGACATAATGGTTCCTTTTGGTCTTAAATGCTATAAAATTACAGTACAGCAGATACAGTAACTACAGTACATTTTCTAGAGCATACAGTATTGTAAAATTCAAAAGCTTAGTACAATATGTGACAGTTGTCAGGGTACCCAGGATTCTGAGTCACCCTGTTACCCCACTTCTCGAGCATCAGACAGACTTGCCTGTGCTTAAGTGAGGGGTCAGCTTCGTGACACCATCAGAATGTTAGCTACCCATGCACTGTCCTGAGGCAATGGTAGCCCTTACTTTGCTATGCAGATTAAAAGTAGGTGCACTCCAGTCTTCAAGTCCCTTTGAAGCACTCCCCTGTAGTGTCCCTTATCCACTGAACACTCATGGAAATACCAGGTCAGCTATCCCCAAGAGAACAGTGTACACACCAGTTTGTACAATTCAACTCAGGATAAGCACTCTGCTTAATAAAACAGAACTGAGATATAGAGAAATACATATCGTGAAAATAAGAATAGGTTTACAGCAAAAATTTGAGATAGCAAGTAAGGATAATGGAAACAAAAGGTTACATATAAAATAAACTCATAAACACACTTTCTAGACTCAACTTAAACTTCATTAGATAGGAGGTTAACCCAATAGTTATCTCACCCAAAGCCTTTGCAGCCACTTCCACCAAGGTAGGCAGAGATCCCATTTTCCTGAATGTAAATGCACTGTCTGTTTACTTCCTAACTACACGATAAGGGCATCATCTTTGTCTTCTACTTATACGACCAAAGTTCACTGTCTGTATTCAGAGACTGAATAATCCTCTCTTGCTTGTTTGTCCTGTTGACTTTAATCTCTTTGATAACTTCACTGTTACCTTACAATGCATAATTTACATCCAACAGACAGGTGAATAAACATCCTATGTCTGACAGAAAACCTGTTTCTCCATCTCTGCTGTGACAAAAAGAATGTATTTTCAGTATACGTACCTAACTCCATACAGTACCCATATGTATGTTTCACGAGGATATCAGTGACCAGAGTGACTCTGGCTTTCATTTAAGACCTCATATGATGTTCTGTGTTGACCCAGAATGTACATACTAGAATTGGGATATTCTTGCCAGTTGGCATTAAGGGTTTCTTGGGTCACACAATGATTTTCTGTATTTTACATGCCACGCAGCCCACTGTAGGAACCCCCTCCCACCTAGCAATACACATAGTGCAGGGTCTTTGCAACCTCCACACTCCAACAACTTGTTTGCTTGAAGCTAGAGAAATTGCATTCTCAGTTATGTTCCCTGACCCTAATTTTCACTAACTTTCAAACCCCAGGCAATGTCTTCCGCTCCTCCATGTCAGTTTTTCACATTATTACTACATACTGTTAATTACACATAGGTTCCATGGCTGTAGAATTAGCTATTTGAGCCAGGTGTAACAGGAATCCTGGATTCTGCAGCAGTCTTGCTACAGTTGGCTATGTTTTGTTGTCTACCTTCCAACTCTTCAGTTGTGTGGGGAACACCTTGGGCACTAGTAATGACAGTTTTCTCCCTACTTCCTTGCTAATTTGTCTGAGCTCTGATCTGAAGTCTGATCAATTCAATCCTTAAGATTTTTGTAGGAACTTCAAACATGGATGCCATTGGAGACATGAAATAAAAATGGGAGAGATGACTAGTTCACTGAACCATGATCGGGGCAATAGCTTTACTGTTCCCTGGATTAAGCACAACATAGGTTAGCTAGAAATGTCTGCGAGGACTTGTATAGACTTGAAATTTAAAGAATCTGGTAACCGTACAAGCCCCTTTATGCCAAATGGCAAAGGGCACACCCAACACCCTGTTACAATATTTAGCCAAACAGTGTCTTGTAAGGTGTCATATAACTGGTGAGACACTGGTCATTAATAAGGCTAAGATTTTGTTATGGATATTTTTAGTAAAAGTCGCGGACAAGTCACGGGGATAAAAAGAAAAATTTACGGAAGCCGTGACTTGTCCGCGACTTTTACTAAAAATATCTGGGACAAAATGGGGATCTGTGGGTCCCCCCACTGCCTGAAGCTGGCAGCTGTGCAGGGGTTAGGGGTATCTCTGCCACCTCCAGCTCTGGGGATCCCCACGGGCTCTCGCGAAGGCTAGGAATTGCGGGGGTTCCCCGACTACCCCAAATTTGGGGGTTCCCCCACTGCCCACAGGGGCAGGGAGCTGCAGGGTTCCCTTGCCACCTGTGGTGGTCCCTGGAGCTACAAGCCTCTGCGGGCAGTGGGGTACCCTGCTGCTCCCTGCCCCATGGGCGGTAGGGGAACCCCCCAAGTTCGGGATAGTGGGGGAACCCCCACAATTCCCAGCCCTCCCGGGAGCCTGTGGATTCTGTGATCTCCATGACTGAATCGTAGCCTTAATCATTAACAATATCGCATGATGTATGTACAGTAATATAAGTGTGCTGGAAATATGTTCCTTAAATGTGATCAGACTAAGCTAGGGTGACTAGATGTCCTGATTTTATAGGGACAGTCCCCATTTTGGGGGCTTTTTCTTATATAGGCACCTATTACCCCTCACCTCATCCCAATTTTTTACAGTTGCTATCTGTTCACCCTAGACTAGCACTCAAAGTAGAGCGTATAAACAGGTTTGTCCTAGACAAAGAAATGTGGATTCACCAGTCTACCAAGTCAAGCTTTGTAAGCCAGAGACAATGAAAATACAATGCACATCAGCATAGGAGAATTTTATCTGGTGATACACTTCAAAAGCATACATTTGAAAGGTTTACTGGACTATTAGGCGTGAAAAGAACCCCTCAGTTATCCATCACTTAAGGGACAAGAGGCCAGTGCTTTTGGAATCTGTGTAAATGTAGATCCTTCAGCCAGAGTGGAGTAAAGATAGAACTGGTTGTAGACGAGAAACTGCCTAAGACCAGGATTATAAACTGCCAAATTTTAGACACTACAAAGCATATTTTTATTTTTGTTTGTAACTGTGTTTCTTTTCTCTTGGTTAGTATTACAGTAACTCCTCACTTTAAGTCGTCCTGGTTAATGATGTTTCGTTGTTAGGTTGCTGATCAATTAGGGAACATGCTCATTTAAAGTTGTGCAATGCTCCACTCTTACGTTGTCTGGCTGCCTGCTTTCTCCACAGCTGGCAGCCTCCCTATGTTCCCCCTCCCCACAGCACCTCCCGCCCACCAGCAGACCCTGTGGATCAGCGCCTTCCCCCTCCTCCCCCGCCAGCTGCCCGTGGCAATCAGCTGGCATGCGGTGTTTTGGGGGCAGGGGGGAGGAATGAGGACTTGGCGCACAGGCTCCTCCTCCCTCCCCAACGCTGCAAGCCAGCTGATTGCCCCGATAGGAGGGAGGGGGGAGGAGCGACGACTCAGCGTGCAGGCTCCTCCTCCCTTCCCTGCCTCCGAACGCTGCAAGCCAGCTGATTGCCCTAGGCAAGAGGGAGGGGGGAGGAACAAGGACTTGGCATGCAGGCTCCCCCTCTCTTCTGCCCAGGGCAATCAGCTGGCTTGCAGTGTTCAGAAGGGAGGGGAGGGAGGGGGGAGGAGCAAGGACGCAGCATGGGAAGTATAGGGGGAGGAGATGGGGGGGAAGAAGAGGCAGGTCCAGGACGGGGGCTTGGGGGAAGGGGGGGAGTGGGTGGGCTAAGGGTTGAGCCCCCCACCCCTGGTGCTTGCAGAGTAGGGGAAGCTGCCACTGCTGTGCAACGTGTTTCTCCTAGCCTACAGCACCTTCAGCCTCCTTGCCTATGTCATCTGCAGTGCCAGTGGGCTGTGCCTGTGTAGGGTAAGGCAGGGGCACCTCCCAACTATAGTACAGTACCTGTATTAAATTGCTTGTTTAAAATGTATATGCCTTTTGTCTGGCAAAAAAAAATATTTCCCTGGAAGCTAATCCCTCCTATTTACATTAATTCTTATGGTGAAATTGGATTCGCTTAACATCGTTTCACTTAAAGTTGCATTTTTCAGGAACATAACTACAATGTTAAGTGGGGAGTTACTGTACTTAATGTATGATGCCGTGAGCTAGTGAGGAAATCTCTCCCTCTGGCCTGTCTTATTTGTAATTCAGAATAACCAACTTATTATCCATATCTTGCTTTCAGTGAGCTCAAGGATATTTCAAAGTTTTGGGGAGAAATGGCTTATTGTAGAGGTCATTGCGGGCTGGCACACCATATGAACTGCTGTACTGGAACAGACCAATTCTCCATCAAATCTAGTATTCTGTCTCTGACAGTGTCGTAGACTAGATGTGTTCTAGGAAGGCACTTTGTATGCTTTCTTGCATTTTTATAGAATAACCTGCGCATTAGGGCAGTATGTTTCTTCCTAAGTTTATGTGGCTGGCTTATTTTATGATACGGGTTTGTATCTCTTCAATTTTGATCCTACATAATGTAACTGCAGACAGGATATTCCTGATGCTACAGCTTATAGAAAAGTCTCTGTGACGGGTTGGATCACAGAAACCCCATTTGGGGCTGCCACCTGATGTGCCTAGACTACCTCTGAACCTGTTTTCCCTGCCAGCTTGGAACTTCGGTCCCTTGCCTGGTTTGAGCCAGACACGCTTGCCTGCTGCAAACACAGATCCAAGTCTGAATCACATCCCCTGCAAGCTGCAGGCTTAACTGAAAACAGCTTAAGAAGTGCTCCTGTCTCTAGCACTCAGCTACCAAGCTCTCAGTGGGGTCCAAACCCCAAATAAATCCATTTTACCCTGTATTAAACTTCTACAGTTTTATATAAACTGTATACCTTCTGTAACACTGACAGAGAGATATGCACAGCTGTTCCCTCCTGGGTATAATTAATACTCTGGGTTAATTAATAAATGATTTTATTAATATTGGAGACATACCTCTTGTAGAACTGGAAGGGACCCCACAAGGTTATTAAGTCCAGCCCCCTGCCTTCTCTAGCAGGACCAAGTACTGATTTTACCCCAGATCCCTAAGTGGCCCCCTGAAGGATTGAACACACAACCCTGGGTTTAGCAGGCCAGTGCTCAAACCACTGAGCTATCCCTCCCCGCAAATACAAAAAAGTAGGATTTAAGTGGTTCCAAGTAATAACAGACAGAACAAAGTGAATTGCCCAGCAAAATAAAACAAAACACACAAGTCTAAGCCTAATACAGTAAGAAAACAGATAAAATCTCACCCTCAGATGTTTCAATAAGCTTCTCTCACAGACTGGATGCCTTCCTAGTCTGGGCACAATCCCTTCCCCTGGTGCAGTCCTTGTTCTAGCTCAGGTGGTAGCTAGAGGATTTCTCATGACTGCAGCCCCCTTTGTTCTGTTCCACCCCTTTATATAGCTTTTGCACAAGGCAGGAATCCTTTGTCCCTCTCTGGGTTCCCACTCCTCCTTCTAAATAGAAAAGCTGGATGGATGGATTCCAGTTCACGTGACATGATCACATGTCACTGTAAGACTTCATTACCCACTTGCCAGAACACACACATACAGGAAGACTTACAAGTAAACCATCTACAGTCAATTGTCCTGGTTAATGGGAGCAATCAAGATTCCAAACCACCATTAATGGCCCACATTTTGCATAATTACAATAGGGCCTGAGTTATATTTCATATTTCTAGTTTCAGATACAAGAACGATACATTCATACAAATAGGATGACCACACTCAGTAGGTTATAAGCTTTGTAATATCTTACAAGAGACTATTTGCATGAAGCATATTTCAGTTATATTATATTCACTCATTAGCATATTTTCATAAATTCATATAGCATGCAACCTCAGTCATCCTCCCAATCCTGCTAATCCGTTGGCCTCTCATGTGCCAGTAGCTCCACAGGTTAGACATTATGCAAATTATGTTCTCCTCTCAAGTCTTAATTTCTTGTTAATTTCATTGTGCGTTCATTGCTTCCAAGCAGCATGGGTGATGATCCTGCCAGATTTCACAGTAATTACTTAACACTTTTACAGCACCTTCACCGACACAGATCTCAAAATTCTTAAATAAGTTTATCCTTGCAACACCTCTGTCTCTGGAGTATTATTCCCACTTTTATAGATTGGAACCTCCTGTTAGAGTAAAGTGATTGGCCTAAGACTGCATGGGAAGTTTGTGGCAGAACTGAAAACAGAACCTCCGTTACCCAAGTCCAAGTGTGTTTGGGCTCAAAGACCATCCTCCCCGTTTAAGGCTTTGTCTTCATCAATTCAAGATTTTTGTTTTTTTATTTACAGTGAAAAAACAAGTGATAGAATTTTACAGTGAGCTAAGTGGAGACAAAGCACTGGAGCTGTTTACCTTGAGGTAGCTAAACAAGGTCTGCATTATACCTCCGTCTGGGCTTGACCTCACCTAGTAAACACGACAGTAAAATGAAAGTGCCTTGTCTCCTGTTTCCACAGAGGGATAGTAACACACAGTAATTATCACCTGGTGCTAAAAAACACAAAAACCCTTTTCCTGTCAGTGAGCCTTCACAAGTAGGGATGAAGATCCTGACAACTTATTTAGGAGGCACCCTGAAAGCATACAGAAAGATGTGAAGGTGGTGGCCTATCAGGTTGCATTCTTCCTTCTGAGAATATATTGAAAGAGAGTTTCAGCAATGTATTAAGGGTTATGTTGGCTTGAATTTCTTTCAGAGAATAAAAAAAAAAAAAAAAAAACCACTAAGATCCTGACCTGCAGCAATTAAATCTCATCATTTAACATGGGTCTGTTGGTCCACCTCAATTCCATTCCATCTATCCAAAATAGTAATCCTGTGTTTCATTACACAGCTGCTGCATTTCAGTGGTGGATGAAGTGGTGCCCTGCGTACAGTACCTATTAGTAAGCACTATAGATCTGCATAGTGGTAACATTAGTGCTCTGCAGAGTTCAAAGAAAAGCATGAAACAGAACTAAATGTGGTATTGTTCTTGGCATTTTGAAAGCATAGGATTTGTCCTACTGGATTTGATCACTGGTCCAGCACTGGCCAGTGGGAAAAGAAACCTTATCATTCATGCACACAACAGATCATCTCCAGCACTGACTGTATCTAACATGTGGCTTTGTCTTTTCCAGACAGCGCAGACAGTGCTACTCGTGGTAGCTGTATTCTTGATTTCCTGGCTGCCACACCACATCATCACCATGTGGGCAGAGTTTGGTCAGTTTCCCCTGAACAACATCTCCTTCACTTTTCGCATCATCTCTCACTGCTTAGCCTATGGGAACTCTTGCATTAACCCCATCATCTATGCTTTCCTCTCTGAGAACTTCCGCAAGGCTTGCCGGCAAGTCTTCACCTGCAAGTTCCTCCTGCAGCCAGCTCCGGCTGAGAAGCTTGTGAGAATACGCATGGAGAACTTTTCTACAACCCACTCAACGACTAATGTGTGACCTGGGCATAAAACATGAAAATGCATTTCAGCAGAGTCTACTGGAAAAACAGAGAAGATGGGGAGAGTAAAGGGGGCCCCGCTTGTATAGATGAGATTCTGGAGCAGAGTGCCTCAAGAGTGACTCATTCATCATGTCAATAGAATCACGAGCCATTCCTTAATGCAGCTGTTAGCATACTTCACACAGGAACAGCCAGTCCAGTTGTGGCTCGCTAATCCCTAGATTCTATACAGCAGCAGTCCTCAGACACACCACACAAGCTCCTAAATACTTCCAGATTCATACAAAGAGGCTGAGGCATAAGTTTAGCTGGAAGGTGGAGTTTTATCTGATAAGAAAATAATCCAGTTCAGTGTCCTTCAAAGAGCAGTCAAACTGATGGGGCTGAATATAAACTGGGGTGTGGTTTATTAGTGATACAGTATTTGGAGCGATTGCTTGAAGTAGTTAGGAAAATGTTTTGTTGCAAAGTCTCTAATGCTACTATTGTATCTTAAATCACATCTGGATGTCAGTGTTTCTAGTGTATGTGAACTGGATTTATTTTTAATTACTTTGCTGTGACTGGGTCTCCATTCTTCACAACAGGTTTTCCTAGCCCTCGACAGAGTAAAAGAGCTCAGTGCATTCATGTAACTGACCAGAGTCACAAATTATGTCTCAGAGGTCTGAGTATTTGTATTTGTCTGCTCCTTATTGCTCTGTATATTTCCTGGTTTGAATGTTAGTACCAATTACATTCAGGAAAACATCATCAATCATTGTCTCTAATGCTGGTCTGTTTAATACCAGTGAGAGGGAGAGCACAAGATTTAAAACTAAAACTCTTAGAAGAGTATACTGTTAAGTGTCAGTGTCTTTCTGTTCAAAGGTTTTGTTTGTACACATCCTGTGAGCATGCCTTGCCAAAGTACCAACTGTATTGTAGCAACCATTGTTTTGAGGCCTTTGAACTGAGCATTATTGCTGTATGAACCTGGTGTTTGTAAATATACGAAGTGCCATGCTAGTTCATTTTTTACACTGTATGGCTGAAAATTGTATTTTATTCTTTGTTATGTAATTTGAAAACTATTGCATTAAATGTTGTGTTCTGCAATTCAGATTGAGCTGTGTTGAAATGACCCAAGAGAAGGGTAATCTGCTCAAGGGACTGGCAATGTTTCATAAAAAGGATTTTATTTTAACTATCACCTTTATTAAGGTTTCATGTATTGTTTTCAAAGGGTTAATAAATGGTTTATTGATTAACCTATGTGCCAAACAGGTTGCTTTTAACTACATAAAAAGCTTCTACTGCTATAATCATAACATATACCAATGTCTGTAACATGGTTATAACACCTGTCAATCACTTAACTCTTTACAGTTTATACCTTAATATGTGAGCAAAACATCCTTCATAAATTTACTGGGATCTTAAGACCACACCAAGAAACCAAACCAAGGCTCTCTTCACTTTCCCTCATCATAACCTGAGGGCAGAATGATCTTTTCTGATCCACATAGTGGATACCTTATTACATTTCTTTGCTCATTTCTTTTGAAGAACTCTTGATCAAGGAAGTGTGTGTAATAAGGAAGAAAGAGCATTATCTAGTAGTGGCAGCATGGGACTGGAAGTCAAGAGTCAAAACTCATGTAAACGGAAAGAGTCTGGGTAGCTCAATTTCCCCTGTAACATGGGTTCAACTTCAAGAGCCTTAGGTAATATACTATGTACTATACACAACCAAGATTTGCAACAGTGGAAAATGATGGATTTTGTCCTGAGAACTTAATTCCACAGTGAGACGTTTAGTCCATTGTGTGCAATATCTACATAATGGGAAGATGATTGAAACTCTGGTATCACAAATCCAAAACAAAGAGTAAAAAGTCTGCTCCATCTGCTCAGCTGGTAGACACAGCCATTAAACCTAAGAGGGACAACACATTCCATTAGACTGGTGCCAACTGAATATATAAGCTAATGAAGTAAGCTGCTACAATATAGCTTTGTCCTTTGTCTTGTATTAGATCAAAGACATTTAGATACCACATGAATTTCAGAATATGGCTCCCTTTCTCAGTGAACATCTGACAATAGACTTTAATAGAGAATCAGGCACTAATGAAGTGTCAGCGTTTTGCCTTCAGAGGCATGTAATTGTCCAAGCAAATAAATATACAGCCTACCTCTTTAGCATCAGACATTCTAATGCTGATGGTACATTGGTCCTGTACAACAGGACTTGTAATCTTTTAATGGAGCACAAAGCACTGGAAACAGGAATCTGAAAAGGAGGAGATGTTTGAAACCAAATAATAGAATCTAAGGCCAGAAGGGACCTCCAAATGATCTTTCTAATCTGATCTCCCGTGTATCAGAGACCACTAACACCTTCTAGCATCTGCACACTAAGCCAGCAACAAAAATTAGATCAAGTTAATTACACCCCAAAGAAGACTAAACTATTATGTCCCATAGGCGGAGAATAGGAGGGACTGAGGAGCACCAATGCTGGAGGCATTGCAGTAACAAGGGATTAAATGAGATATACTCAGACGATCCTGACAAGCAACCCATGCACTAACCTGTAGAAGGTGGTGAAAACGCCCCACAGGTCACTGCTAATCTCACCTGAAGGAAAATTACTTCCCAGCTTCACATATGGCGATCAGTTAGATCCTGAGCATGCAAGCAAGAACCAGTCAGCTAAGCACCTGAGAGTGTGACTGCTCACTACCACCTCAGCACACCAGCCCACCCCATCTAGTGCCAGCTGTGGCCACTTGATGTGTCAGAGAATGGAGATAACTCCAGCATGTAGGTGACGGGCTGAAGCATGAGATTTTAGGATCAGACATAAACCAGACATAAACCTCAGGGCTGCCTCCCACCATCACAAGCCACCTTATCATACATTTCCACTCATAAATTCGTCCAGCTGTCTCAAAACTAGTTAAGTTGTTTGCCCCCACAACTCCTCTGAGGAGGCTACTCCAGAATTTCACTCTTCTGATGGTTAGAAACCTTCTAATTTCCAGCCTGAATTTGTTCATGTCCAGTTTATACCTATTTGTTCTTATGCCAACATCATCATTTAGCTTTAAAAGTTCTTCACTATCTCTGAGGTTTATCCCCCCAATGTATTTATAGAGACCAATTATATCCCCTCTCAGTCTTCTTTTTGCTAGACTAAACAAGCCATACTCTTTCCAGTCTCCTAAGAGGGGCCTTCCATTCCCCTGATCATAAGTAGCCCTTCTCTAAATTTGTTCCAGTTTGAATTCATATTTCTTGAACATGGGTGACCAGAACTGTACACAGTATTCCAAATGAGGTCTTACCAGTACCTTATACAACAGCATTAATACTTTCCTATCTTTACTAGAAATGCCTTCCATGCTACATCGTAGTTTGCCCACACCTGTCCTAAGGCCTATGGGACCGTACTGCCCGGCCCCTCAGCTCCCTGCCAGGGAGCCTAGTACCTAGGCCCTCCACCACTGTCCCTGCTCTCCCGCAGCCATGCCGTCGCATGGGCTACGCTCTGGCCCACTGCTCCTGCTGAGCAGTGTTGGGAGTGCAGCTGGCTCTGGCTGGGTGTCACGGCTGCAAGCTCCTGCTGCTGGTAAGGGGGTGGAGAGCAGGAGGGTTGGGTAAGGGGACGGGGGATCCTGGGGGACAGTCAGGGAGAAGGGGGCGGTTCGATGGGGTGGAGGTTCCGGGGGGGCGGTCAAGAGATGGGGAACGGAGGGTTGGGAGTGGGAGTCCCAGGGGGCAAGGATGTGGATAGGGGTCGGGAGGGCGGACAGGGAGCAGGGAGGGTTGGATAAGGGGGTGGGATCCCAGCGGGCAGTTAGAGGCAGCGGGGGGGTCCCCGGAGGGGGTGGTCAGGGGACAGGGAATGGGGAGTTGGATGGGGGTAGGAGTCCCAGCGGGGCTATCAGGGGGCAGAGGTGTGGATAGGGGTCGGGACAGTCAGGGGACAGGGGAGTTGGATGGGGGGGTCCCAGAAGGGGGAAGTCAGGGGACAAGGAGCAGGTGGGGTTGGATGGGTTGGGGGCCCTGAGGGGGGCAGTCAGGAGGCAGGAAATGGGAGGGGCAGATAGAGGGCAGGGCCAGGCTATTTCGGGAGGCACAGCCTTCCCTACCTGGCCCTCCATACAGTTGTGCAACTCCGATGTGGCCCTCGGGCCAAAAAGTTTGCCCACCCCTGTCCTAGGATCACATTTGCCTATTAAGTTGCATCCCATTTCTGTTACTCCAGTCTTCTAGGCAATCCAGTTCCTCCTGTACAATATTTTGACTCTCTTCTGTATTGACAATACCTCAACTCACTCCTACTTTTTGTACCAAGATCACTAAAGAAAACATTAAATAAGACTGGCCCTAACACTAATCCTTGAGGAACTCCACTAGTAACTCCCCTCCAGTTCAACAGTTCACCTTTCAGCACAACCCACACCCTTCTGCCAGTTAGCACGTTTCTTACCCACCGTTTAATTTTCTTTACTAATCCCCATCTTCTCTAACGTACAAATGCCTTACTGAAGTCCAACTATATTAACTGCATTTTCCTTATCTGAAAAATCACTAAACTTGAATCGGGGTTCCCTATTTATCTTAGAGAACCACATTATTACAGATTGAGACATGAAACACAGAATTATAGACTTTCTTTACATAGGGTGACTGTAATGGGGGTCTCATTCACCTCTTGCAAATGCCCCATGTCCAAGTGCATGTAACTGCATTCACTTTCTAAGTTTGTGGTGGGTCTATTGTGACTCAACCCTCTGGCCAAGTCACACACGGTCTTTATGTGAAATAAAAACCACTTCCAGGGAAACAGTCCAACCGGGGGGCAGGAGGGGCCTATCCCAGTACCCCTCAGCTGGCCTTTCTTTCCTGGTAGCCCTCCCTAGGCTCAGGCCCTTAATTAGTCTGTTAGGCTTTAAAATGGCCTCGGCCCTGGTATTGAGCCATACTCTAGGGCAGTGACTCTCAATCTTTCCAGACTACTGTACCCCTTTCAGGAGTCTGATTTGTCTTGAGAACCCTCCCAAGTTTCACCTCAGTTAAACTACTTGCTTACAAAAATCAGACATAAAAAATACAAAAGTGTCACAATACTATTACTGAAAAACTGCTATAATTTTGACGATATAATTATAAAATAAATCAATAAACTGGAAAATATTGCACTTACGTTTCAGTGTATAGTATGTAGAACAGTATAAACAAGTAATTGTATGAAATTTTAGTTTGTACTGACTTCACTAGTGCGTTTTATGTAGCCTGTTGTAAAATGATGCAAATATGCAGATTCAATGTACCCCCTGGAAGATCTCTGTGTACCCCCAGTTGAGAACCACTGTCTCCAGGGAGAGAGCCTTAAAGCAATGTTCTCGCCCTCTCTGGGCCTTTCGGGCTTCAGCTCTCCTGCTGGGCCTCTAAAAGAGTTCATTTCGCCTTATGGGATGCATCAAAGTCCAGGACACTTTCCTAGTGGATTCTGGGGGGGCGGGACCCAGGCCCATTCTCTATCTCGGATCCCAGTCCAGGGATCCTAAAGAAAGTAGCTGTCTGCCATGCCCCTTTAACTAACATGCATTCCTGCTATGATTCCCTTAACACGTCCCCACGGTCCAGCATGTTCTTCATCCTTACCTCAGGGCCTTGTCCTGGTTGAGTCCCAGCAACCAGCATGGAGCTCCTTCAGCCAGCCAGGCATACTATCTATGTGCCTCCAACTCCAGCAAGAAACTAATCTCACTCTGGCCCTGCAGCTCTTCTTACACTAGACTGCTGGGCCCTGATGGGTTGCTCCCTGCAGCCCCTTTCTGATTGGCTGTTTCCCACACAGCCACTGTAAGCAGCTTGGAGGACCCTCTCTATAGCCCTTCGCTGGGGTGAGGTGTGGCAGGGTCGCAAGGCCTTGATCACAGGGCATTAGGGCCTGGTCCACTATGCCACAGCGACCATACGTCCCGTTTTTTGCCAGGACAGTCCCATTTTTAAGCTCTGTCGTGGACACCATGACATTTTTGGTAAATCTGGGCATTTGTCCTATTTGATCTTACCCCACAGAGACGCAGAGGAATGTTCAGGCAAGAGCAAACGGGCCCTGCAGGGCTGGCCTGAGCCACCTGATGTTGCCACTACCTTCAGAGCCAGGTGTCTCACCAGCAGCCATGGCTTTCCAACAGCCCAGCTCTGAAGGCAATGCCACCAGCAGCAGCAGCATGTAAATAAAGGTGGCAATATACCATTATCCCATTTTCAGTTTAGGGAAATATGGCCACCTTACCTTCGTGCAACAAGTAGCACTTAAATTCACCTCCTCATCCCTACCCCACTGAAAGGTAACCTAAAAGTTATGTAGAACGCAAGCTTGAAAGGTGTCTTTTTTTCCCATTTTATGTTGCTCCTTCCCCTTAGAAATAGCTGGTCTCAACTTCCCTGAAGGACCTCAAAACAAAACCACATTCACATCTGAGTATTTCCACGTGGGTTGAGAAAGAAAATAGACCGAGGCTACACTACCTCAACCTGTTTTACCTATTCTGTAGATAAACAGGACTTAATTTCCACATTCAAGACAAACACTTTCACCCATGAAATAACGCATTCAGAGAAAATACATTAACACTCTGAAAAAGTCAGTTGTTATTGCTGCAACTTTTAAATAAGTTGCATCTAATAATCACTGCCTACTTGAGGATAATGGGGAATATTGTAATTACGCACCAGTACCTTATCCTGTACTATGTTCAAGACTATAATAAATCAATTAATATGTAATTCCTTCAAGTCATGCCTAATTTAAATTGAAATGAAAATTACAAGATTTCAGACAGAACAAATGCAATTCAGCCCTTACTAAACCGAGGAAAAATTTAGCATTTATTTATTAATTGTGGGGTCTGTTACATCTGCTTAGATTTAGAAAAGCATGAAGTAGCACGTCATACTGATATCAGTGCACTTGCCAGTAACTAACCAGGCAGAACTGGTAACTTTAACATTTTTGTTATGTTGTTTCTTTGCCCATATCCTCATTCTGACTCACAAAACAGAGTACATCTACACTACCTGCTGGATTGGCGTGTAGTGATCTATTGGGGATCGATTTATAGCATCTGACGTGATAAATCGATCCCCAATAGCTCTGCTGTCAATCCTGCGCCGTGAGGACACAAAGTGATTCTAAGTCAATCTAAGATACGCAACTTCAGCTATGAGAATAGCGTAGCTGAAGTCGACGTATCTTAGATCGACACCCGCCCCCCACCGCAGTGTAGACCAGGCCTAAGTTTAGCTGATTTAGTCTTCAACAGAAGTCATTATCAACACCCTAAATCCAATGTGAACTTTAGCATTTCATTGTTTGTCAGCCTGAGTCAGGTCTGTTTTAGGCAAAGGCTCCTTAACGGCAGACTCCATCCCAGGGAGACTGGTCCTTCTCCGGGCTGCAGTCTCTATCTTCCTCACCAGATCAACATCCCAACGATGGGTTACAAAACTAACCACAGTCCCAGGCACCTTGCTGCCTACACGCCCAACCCGCCCTACCCGATGGAGATAGTCTTGCAATGTGGATGGGAAGTCATAGTTGACTACTAGCTCCACACGGCTGGTATCTAGTCCACGGGATGCTAAGTCAGTGCAGATGAGAACATCCCTTTGTCCCTTCTGGAAGGTGTTGAAAATGCCCGCTCTCATAGCTGCAGGCATCTGTCCCTGTAGCCTCAAGTGTTTGATTTTGTGATCATCTAAGATGTAGCCTAGCCAGTTGACAGTGCTGGCATTGTTGCAGAAGACGAGAAGGGCTCCGTTAGAGGGACCTTGGTCTTTGATGAGCTGCAGTAGTTCGGACACCTTGTCGCTGCCTTTGATGCGGATGAATTTCTGTTGGACATGGGGCAGAAGGTGGTGCAAGCTCTGGCTGGTGAGGGTGGTGAAGTGGCCCAGATTGGTGACCTTACTCAGAAACTGGCCTAGCCCTTCAGGGAACGTGGCACCGACGACCACAAGCTGGGTTTTGGTGTTCCACTGATCAGCCACCTCCTTGGGGCTGTGGGCGATGGGCGCTTGCATGAGCACCTCCTCCACTAGATCCAGGAAAGTGGGGTCCAGCAGGGTGTCAGCCTCATCCAGCACCAGACAGCACAGACGCTCCAGCCTCACCATCCGTTTCCGCAGCGCCTTGCACAGGGCCCCAGGTGTGGACACCAGCAAGTCGGCATCGGGATCCGAGCGGAGCTGGTTTTTCACGCTGGCCATGCCCCGGCCCCCGCCAATCTCCTGCACTCGCAATCCCACTGAATGGCCCAGGGAGGAGGCCACGGTGCGCACCTGCTCCGCCAGCTCCCGGGAGGGAAGCAGCACCAGGCTGCGAGGGCAGGGCGGCCAGGCCGGGCCCAGCAAGGGCCGAGACAGGAGTTTCTGGAACAGCGGGAGCAGATAAGCCAGGGTCTTGCCGCTGCCCGTCTCAGCGGCGCAGAGCGCGTTACCTCCGCGCAACAGGGCTGGGATGGCGCGGCGCTGCACGGCCGTGGGCTGGGTGATGGAGAGAGACTGCAGAGCGGACACCAGCGCCGGCCCCAGCCCCAGTGCCCGGAAGGAGCTGTCCCCTCCCGCGGCTCGGGGAGGCTGCAGGGCCGGCGCCTGCTCTTGGGAGCGCTCCAGCTGGAAGTAGTCCCCGCAGGAGCGCCGGTGCTTCCAGCCCGCCGAGACCAGGAGCGGCCGCTCCCAGCGCCCCAGAGTCAGGGAGCGAGGTTGGCTCAGCTGAGGCCGCCGGCTCCGCAACAGCAGCTTCCCCGCCCGGGTCGGAACCACCAGCAGCTCCCGGCCCCGCCTGGGCGGCCCCCGAGCCAGCCGCAGCTGCATGGCCCGGGAGATCCGCACCACGTTCTCCGGGGGCGGCCCGCCGCCGCCCGCTGGGCCCTGCACCCAGCGCACCAGGAGGAGCCGCACTGCGGAGGCCCTAGCCCCGCCCAGGACCAGCTCCCCGGGAGCCACCATTAGCCCCCCGACCTTGCTCAGCGCCATCCCGGGCAGCTACAGCGGCCCCACGCTTTGCGCGAGAAACACCCACGTGAGGGGAAGAGCAGGGGCGCCCCCTGATGACGTGTTTACGGGTGCCGGGAGGAGAGGCGCATGCGTGGTGGGAGCCGGTGCACGGTCGGTGGGTGGGTGCAGCAGTGCGGCGCGAGGGTGAGCGAGGTGCTGTTGGCCAGGACCAGTTGGGCAGGTGAGCGGCCGAGCGCTGGCTGGGGTGGTGTTAGCCGGACAGCTCCGGTGTGTGGCTCCCTGGGTGCGCCCTGCCCGTGGCGGGCTGGTCTCCGCAGTGGGGATGGGGATGCGCCCCTGCTCCCCCCGCCTCCTCGTAGCTGCCCCAATGCCCTGCTCCCCTTCCCCCCTCACCTCCTCCATGGCCTTTCCCGAGCCCTATTCCCCTCCCCCTCGGCCGGCCCAGGGGTCCCCTTCCCTCCCCCAGGTCCCCTCCCCCTCGCGGCCGGCCCAGGGGTCCCCTTCCCTCCCCCAGGTCCCCTCCCCCTCGGCCGGCCCAGGGGTCCCCTTCCCTCCCCCAAGTGCCGAGCCCTCCCTACCCCCACAGCTGACCTCATTTCCCCCAGGCTCTCCCTTTTCTGCTCCAGGGCCTTCCCCATAGACCTCCCTTCCCCATCCTCATAGCCCCTTGTGCCTCCTCCTCCTGTCCCCAGGCTCACCCACAGTGGGCTCTGTGCCCTCACCGTGCTCCCTTCCCCCTAAGCCCATCTTCTCCCTCCCAGGTCCAGCCCCTCCCTGAGGCTACCCTTCCCCTTGCCCCCTTTTTTGCTATGGCAACCTCACTTTCATTACACCCCCCCCCCGGGCTTTTAACATCCTTAAATCCTCACAGCTGCTATAATGTCCCCTTCTTCCCCTGGCCTGCTGAGCTGTTACTCCCATCTCCATGACGGCTTCTGTGGCTCCCATTTCTCTTCATTCTTATAACTGCTCCAGTGTCTGCTTCTCTCCCTCTCCATGCCCTGGTTTCCTTAGTCCAGGGCTTCTCAGAATTGTCAGTACAAAAGATGCAGGCCCTTGAGCACCATCCTGGGACCAATCCCTTGGCAGGAATCCTTGTTATTGGGTGGGAGCCTCTACTGAGAAGATTGAGCTGCCACCTAGGACACCATGGGGGTAGTTTGCAGAGAGAGAGATTACAGTGGTGCCTAGCATGTGCCAGACACTTTCCAGTCACTCCCTGCCTCATGCAGTGAGACAAAATTTTGTCTCCTCCACTCCACTAATAGCTTCTTTCTCCACCCCCAGATCTTGCTGTATCAGCTTCTAACTAGATGGTTTAGTAGTCACCTCTAACTAGTAGATATCTGCCCAATTTTTAAACCATAGGGTTGTATTCTTCAGATGCATGCACAGATGGTAAGTGTTAATAATGCTAATGGGTGCTGGATGTATTGACAGAAGTCTATGCAGAACTCTTATTGACTTATGTGTTAGCAGAAGCAGGTTCCTTTTTTGTAATTAAAATTGGTCAGAAATAAGATCTGGTCAATAAGGGCCTCATGCACTGCCCATTGAAGTCAGTGGAAAGACTCATTGATTTTAGTGGGCTTTCAATCAGGTCCTGAGAGAGTGGCAAAGTATGCTACAAAATATCTGAAGGCAAATCATTTTTAAAGGCGCTGAAGACAACTGCAACAGCCTCTCCCAGCTTTTATTCTAGGACACTGGCTCCTGGCATACTTGCAACTTTAAAAGTTAAAACAAGTGCAGATGTTATAATATACATTACAAGTTGTTTCTAATTGGCCAGGTCACCTAGATAGTTTAAACTATATATGAAAGGAGCCCCTTTTTCCAAATATGCTGTTTTCATGATTAGTCCAAACTCTAGTTGCCAACTTTAGATCAATCTTAAGGATATGCTGACTCAGTAGGCAAAGAAGAAAAACTATCCCCCAGATCTCTTACCATGAATTGTCATCTTGTATTTGTAACTTCTTTTATGGTGAGGAACTGCTTGAGAATGTAGATTCTGGGTGCTTTGCTTCTTTAGGCTATTCACTGAGGTTCTGCTAATGTGTCACCTTTTGTCTGTGATTGACTTAAAATTAACTGGTCAGTTGTGTGAAAAATTGCCTTTACACCCACAAGGCAGAGAACTGAAACCCTAATAACGCGAGGTCAATAGGAAAGATAAAGAGGGACTCTCACAACAGTGAGATCCAAAGATGAAACACAACGGCAGGAAAATGTCAGGGAATGCTAGGTTAGATCAGTCTGTTGTACCAGACCCTTTCTCCCCCACAAGCCTCAGTCGTTACAGCCAGCCCCCTCTCCAAGCCTCCTGAACACCCATCCCACCAAGCCCCACCCAGCATTAGAAATGCTTTGCTTGGTGGCTCATACCCTGTGCTAGGCACAGCTGCTAGTCCCGGCTGGGGGTGGGGAAGGAGCACAATTCCCCTGCAGGGAGTGACTGGGTCAGACTCCCCCCCCAGCCCCCTGAAACTTTCCCTGCCTGTGGAAAGTGCTGCACCCCATCTCCCACTTCCTGCCCCCATCACTACTTAGCCCCAGGGGAGCTGCTCCCCTGGCGGGCCAAGCCCCCTGCATCCAGACTCCCCTGCTGAGCTCACCACACCTAGACCCCTTGCTGAGCCCTAACCACATTCATCTGGATCCCCTGCAGAGTCCCATTGCCCCTGCATCCAGAACCCCACCACCAAGTCTCTGTGCATCCAGATCCTCCCTGCACCCGAACCCCCCACTGAGCCACTTGCACTCAGATTGCCCCACACAGAACCCTCTTACCGCACACCTGGAACCCCTCTCCCCCCCACACTAAGCCCCTCCGCACTTAGATCCTGCTGAGCTGCCTGCCCGCACCTGGTACTCCTGGCACAGGGGGGCAGGGCCCCGGGATGTGCTTCACCACCACCAGGGGTGGGGGGACCTGCAGGGCGATCTCCCACTTCTGTGGAGTCAGTGGCCTGTGTTTCTCACTGCCGTGCTGGAGCCTCCACATTTATTTATTGACAAATAAAATTTGCAAATTTTTGCAGAATTTTAAAATAGTGTACATGAAATTTTTAATTTTTTTGGTGCAGAATTCCCTTGGGAGTAGTATCTGCTGACTCCAGCTGCTATAACAGCTGGTTGTGAAAGAGGGCACCTGGACAGACAGTACACAAGCATGATAAGGCTTCAGAGCTTGAACTCTGCACCTTTTGTAGGAAGCCCCATGCAATTGCTGAAGAATTGGTGTGATGTGATCTCCATAGCTTTCTGCATCAGCTGAAAGTGACCCTGAAATATAGCCCCAGCAAGAGAGTGTTGCAGTTCTCCAGTCTAGAAGTCTCAAAAGCGTGGACTGTTTATTCATATAAATTCCATACCACTTCTTTTAATCAGATAAACTGAGTTCTGCTGTGTATATCAGACACAGAAAATAAACTGAAATAACATATTAAGGTTGCAAAGTGAAGCACTCAGAAGTAAGGAAATGCTGGAATTAAAGTTGTCTGCGTAACTTTAATTCACCCTCTCTTGTGCATATAAGTTGTGATAGTCTTTAATTAGTCACATGCTATTTTCCCCATAGTATTCCTACCTCATTAAATGCACATAATGGATGGTACTCACTTGGCAGCTATTCAGTATTTTGTTTTCTCGTTGTCCACTGTGCCCATATCTTATTTATTGCACGTTACTGCAATCCTTCTCTGAAGACAGAATTAATAATCTCTTCATGAGTTTTTCTGTGGTACCTGATCACTGTAATGTTTGTGAAGCACTCAAACACTAATGAATTTATTTTCACAGGAGATCTGTGAAATGAGAGTGTATTATATCCCCATTTTACAGATGTGGGGACTGAGATTAAGGTCAGACGCATCCATTAAGTTTGGGTACCCAATTGGAGATGCCTAGGACTGAGTTTTACAGGGCCCATAACATTACGTAGGACTCTGTGTTCACAGATCCAATTGACTTCAGTTGTAATTGTAAGTAATCATCACTTTTGCAGATCACATACCAAAGTTTCAAGTCAAGTATCCAGAAAATAAGCAACACATAGTTAGTGACCACCTCTGAAAGGTTTTATTTTAAGTGAGTTGCCTCGCATCATATTTCTGTGGCAGAGAGAATCCAGTTCACCAGGGCAGCATTCAGCTGCCTTAACCATGAGACAGTCCTTTCTCTTCCTGCAAGCCCCTGTTCAGTGACTATACAGCTTGTACAACAAATGAAGCAGGGGTCCTACAAACAAGTCTTCTTCATTACATACCCCTGATTCATCCCCAGAGCAAGTCTATCCTGTACACTGAATGAGGCAGGAGTGCGTTGGAAAAAATGGTATGTAATTATGTAATTAAAGTTTGTATCATAATGCATATGCTTAAAGGAGTCAGAGTAAGGTTTCCCAGGCAACCTTAGTTCTGGCAATTCCTAAATCTTATATTATGAACCCTTACATGGGTCATCAGTAGAGTTAAAACCTTTAGATCTACCATACACACCTCTGCCACTTGAGCTAATGGAGTAACTGATAGTTGATTGTAATCCTATATATGTACTAGCTGTAGAGAGGAACAAGACACTTTGTCAGAGGGTTTCACAAGTATTTGGTGACAGCAGAAGAATGGTTAGACTCAGGCAGAAATCTTTTTGGTCCCGTTGCAGGCTCTGGAAGGGAGTGTGCTGCAGTGGGCACAGACCCTTCTGCTCATGGGAAAACTCAGCAAAGAAAGGCCAGGGCAGGGATCACACTAAATTGAGAATATCTGCATTTTAATTTAATTTTAAATAAAGCTTTTAAAACATTTTGAAAATCTTGTTTACTTTACATATAACAGTAGTTTGGTTGTATAATATATAGACTTACAGAGAGACCACCTAAAAGACATTAAAATGTATTACTGGCATGCGAAGCCTTAAATTAGAGTGTATAAATGAAGACTCGGCACACCACTTCTGAAAGGTTGCAGACCCCTGTTCTGAAGCCTGCCTCCACCTTATCCCCTGTTGTCTTACCCAGCCAATCTCAGTTCCTCCCTCCCCTAGCTCCTTGTCCAGTCTATTTCTCCCATCCTCCTCCTGGTGTCTAGTTGACCCCTCTCTGCCACCATGCCTCATCAACAATGACTGTGTGCTCCCAGACAAGAGATGCACACTGCGTCATGGAAGGGACTCCTCTCTGGAAGCGTGTGAGATGCTTTCATACACTAGTGTGAGCACGACAGCTGCCTGTGAGCCTGGTGTCCTTGCCAGTGAGCAGGGCTGGACGTGGTACAGCAATGCTGGAATAGCTGATCGGGCTGGGTGCGGTTCCTGGTAGAGCCCTGCAGCTCCGTGGACATCCAGTTTATATCCATGGATATCTTCATCCCCAGATACAATTTTATATCTGCATAGGACTCTAGTTATAAGTACACAGTAGTACTTATAAGGCTGGAAGTGAAGGCTCACCTATATTTCTGTTAGATGGTTGGGGTGTAAAACGGTCTTCTTTGCGCCTTAGCAGTCAGATGCAGGGATTCTGAAGAAACTCATCTGAGAAAGTGAGGTTTATCCCTTTAACTAGATTTATTTTCTATCAAAATGGCAACTTTTTTTTAGTAATAAATTGTAGATTTTAAAAAAAAAGCAGCCAGGAATTTTGATGACAATGGGGGAAGGAAATCTTGATTCTACATGTCCACTGGCAGAGAGAATGTTTCTCTCATTTGTTTCACTTTGTCTTTCAGAGCATACAACAGAAGGAATGACTGTGAACACTCCAGCGCTCTGTTTCAGAAGCAAGAATATTCTTGCTCCCATGGTGCGGGTTGGAACATTACCAATGCGTCTTTTGGCTTTGGATTTTGGTGCTGATATTGTGTACTGTGAGGTATGAAGGCTAAAGAGATGGGGGAGGCTCTGTTTTCTTATGATACGTCAGTTTTATGAACAACATTGGTTTCTCAGTACTCACTAGTCATATCCTCATAGATGTTAAAGGGATTAGCATTGTTACTGTATGGTCTTCAAACTTTCATGTGTAGCCTTTTATTTTATTTAAAGTGAATTTTGTAATGTGGTATTACACCACTGTGGGTTTGTCTTTAGTGGCTACAGTTTCAGGCTCAACGGACTGAAAGTCACTTATGCTATTTGCTTCAAGATTTAGCTTCTCTAGGAACACAGAAAGACCAAGGATAGTGACCACTCATACATTTACAAGTTCAAGTCTGTTTTACAAGTTTTACTAAACTTCCAATTGAAGTTATGATTATGCATATATATAAAAATTCTATAAAGACCTGTGCACAGGTTACGAATAGAGTTATATTCCCATCCTTAACAATATTCTTAAGGTTTGATGGCTGCCTTGCCAAGTGATCACTAGTAAAGAGATGGTTCCTGATGGAGTTTTCCATAGGAAGCTAAATTTTTCTAATCTAGACAACCTCTTTCTATAATATGATTCTGACTATATCTCATTAGCATTTACACAAATAGTGCACCTTGTGGTAAGGGCACGTGTAAGAAAAATGTGACTACCAGGTATCTTGTCAGCAAAAAATTACTTTTACTGTTAATTTTTTGCAAGATCACCCATCGGTGCCTCTTTTCCTATAATTTTGTGTCATAGAGTCATTTTTTGGTCACTTACTTATGTCAAGCATTTCGTAAGCTAGTGGCCTAGTAACTAAGTTGACATTTTACAGGCCTCAGCCTATAGGCCTTGCATTTCAGCCCTACTTACTTAGATATCTAATACATACTTATAACTTCTAATTACTGATCAATCTTATACGTCTATAATCCTACAATTTAAATTTATGTAGTATACAACGATTATCTATGATATAGCATATGAGTTAATTATAACATCATACAACACTCAATAAATTAATGATAAAATGGACAAATTGACTACACATGCATTCCTTTAATTTAGAAATTAACGTTAAGAGGGAATAACTGGCCCAGGATATTGGTAGATATAGATCCTCTGATTATTATGAATCTAGCACAGGTTTGTCATGAAAGTTTATTTGATCACTGTTTGAGAGCCTCAATGAAAGGAACACGGTGGTTTCATTTTAGTTGCAGATAGACAATTTTCCATGAACAAAAGCCATCGTCAGAACTAGCTCTAATTTTCACACTTGTTAGCATTCTTGGCGTAGAGGCAAAGGATTGAAGTGGGTGAGCCTTATGGGGTTTGTCTGTAGTACTTCTGGGAGTGAGCCTTCCAGGCTGAGTAGACAGACTTGCGCTATCTTGGCTTGAGTGGCAGTTTCCAACCCCGTCTGCGGACACTCTCAGAAATTACCAGATAAGCTGGTGTACACGCAGTTTGAATCATAGAATATCAGGGTTGGAAGAGACCTCAGGAGGTCATCTAGTCCAACCCCCTGCTCAAAGCAAGACCAATCCCCAGACAAATTTTGCCCCAGATCTCTAAATGGCCCCTTCAAGGAGTGAATTCACAGCTCCAGGTTTAGCAGGCCTATAGTCAAACCACTGAGCTAGCCCTCCCTTGACTGGTACAACTCAGGATTTGGTCCTTAATAACATTACAACACTGAAACATATTTATAGTAAAAAAATCATAAGTTTATTATCAAAGGTTAAATTTTAAAAGAGCGACTAAGGCTGATAAGTGGAAAACAGAAATGGCTACATATATAAAACAAAACATACAACGAAATCTTAGGTCTATACTTATTAGTAGTTCCATTTCCTATTTAATAAAGTAGATTTTCTCCCAAGGATTCAGTCTTTGACGGAGCTTCTTGTTTTCAGTTAAAACAAGGATCTGAACTTTCATGAACACCCCCACCCTTCAAGGAATTTCCTCTGTGAATGGATAACAAAAAAGTGTTACTTATAGTTCAGTAAACCTTTTGTAATGCTGTCTGGTTTTAATCTGCTCTTCCCCCATGATTTCACATCCCCTTGTTGATTGCATGTGCACATGGGGCTTCCATTGTATTGAATAATAATGATTAGTTTACATCTGAAACAGAGGTGACTAAACATGTTTTGTCTGGCAAAGAACTTGTTTATGAACTCTGCCATATTACAGATTTTAAAACATATTTTCAGTGTGTAAGTGTAACTCCTTATATAATACGTTTATTCATTTCACAGTGATATTACTGAAGAGCGTGCCACCAGCTTTCATTTGATACCTTACAAGAAACTATTTATTACTCCTGAGGGAATTCCATGCCAACAAATTAAAAATTATGCACGCAATATTTTAAAACTTTGCAAAATGCTGCAAATTTTATTTGTCAATAAATAAATTTGGGTCCAGCATGGCAGTCGGGAGCACAGGTCACTGGCTGCATTGAGGTGGGAGATCACCCTGAAGCCCCACTTCCACTGCTGCAGAGACTCAGCAGTGAGGCTTCACCTGACACTGACACAGTGCAAGGGCTGGGCCTGCCCCAGAAACACCCCGGAGCCCTGTCCCTCTTCGCCAGGTGCACCAGGTGTGGGTGAGCAGGCTCAGCCCAGCAGGATCCAAGTGTGGAGGGACATAGTGTGGGGGGATCCAGGTGTGGGGTGAGAGGTTTCTGTGTGGGGCAATCTGTAAGCAGGCGGCTCAGTGGTAGATCTGGATATAGAGAGGCTTGTTGGGGTCTTCCAGGTGCAAGGGCAGTGGGATTCTGCACAGGATCCAGGTGAAGGTGCCGGGGTTCAGGAGGGCGGGGTTGGGTGTGAGAAGATGGAGCTCAGCAGGGGGTGTTGGTGTGGGGGGGCAGGGGGTGCCAGGTGTGGGGTTTGATGGGTTGGGGGTCCAGGTGCAGCTGGTTAGGGATCAGTGTGGTGGGGGTCTGGGTGTGCGGGGCTCGTTGGAGGGGTCCAGGTGTACGGCGGTAGGGCTTGTCACGGTGAGGGTTCGATGGGCCTGCTTAATGGGGAAGCCCCAGCTGCTGCTGTCGAGGGGATGCCATGTGCCGGGCTCCCACTTCCCCCTATGATTCCCCTATCCCCTTTTCTTCTCCATCCCCCTCCCCTCATTCCCACATTCCCCCTTCTCTGCCCTATTCCACGCCCCCCTTCCTTCCTTTCCCACTGCCTCTGTCCCCCCTTCCCTCATTTCCCCCACCCCTTCCTTACCAACCCCACTGTGGGCACTCACTGTTACACAGAGTAGAAAACAGGAAGGCTCCCAGCATGCAGAAGGGGAGCGTGAGTGGCACTAGGAGAGTCGGTGGGAGCTAAGAGACAGCCTCCTTCAGCTGGGCAGCTCTGCGCTTGTAGAATGAGAGGGAAGCAGTGGCATGTTACCCCGTGTGCCCCCCTATGCCTTGCCTCTGTTTGGAGGGGCAGCCCCCCCCCCCCCCAAAAAAAAACTGCACCCAGTTGCAAAGTCCCGCAGAATCTCCCCACAAGTAATTGATGGATAAATACTGTGAAAGCAGTATTTCAAGTGTAGTGAGCTTGTCTGACCTGGCAGAAGTTGTTGTTGCAGCACAGTGAGTCCTTTGCCAGTTGGCATGAAGAAGTTCTGAGGGTCACACATCCCCTCTTACAGTGAAGCAGCGGGGTCAGCCACTGGCTGTTCCTAGGCTTTGGGGCGTAACCCTCTTGCCTGGACCAGTTGTCTGCCACAATATTTTTTCTTCCCTTAATATGCACAGTTTTCATGTCATATTCTTGGAGGGTTATGCTCCAGTGTAGCTGTTTTGGAATAGTCTCTTGAGGGTTGCGTCACATCTTATAATACCCCACGATACCCTTCAGAGGCCTTGTCTACACAGGGACACTTGGGGAAGTTAATCCAAATTAATTAAAGGTGTGAATTTAAATTGGATTAGTTAAACCACATTAAACTCGTGTGCAGATGCTCTTATGCAGAATTGAAGTGGACTTAATTTGATTTAGTGTAGTTCACTTTAGAAGTGAATGTAGTTCACTCTTCTGAATGTCCCTGTGTAGAGAAGACCAGAGAAGACATCATGCCCAGCTCATAGATGGGGAACTGAGACACAGATGACTTGCCCAAGGCCATGCTGAAAGTCTGGCAGTTAGGAATTGAATGCAGGTTTGTGTCTCAGTCGAGGGGAATATGCTGAATCAGTTCATACTCTAGATGCTCTGCCCAAACATACCCTTTTGCTGGCTGCCCATGCTAATTTTCTGGATTGTACCTGCTGGCTTTGGGTTCCTTGGCAAAATAGTGTTGTGGATTGCCTGTGCTACCAAAATGCCCTTTTAGGCTGGGCTTCCTGCCGTCTGGGGTCCTGAAGCTTGGATTTCCAGCACAGAAGCCTGCAGAAAAGAACCTATACATTTTAATTCCCAGGCTGAGACACTTTTTATAGTTACAGCCTGTAGCTTTACCATACAAATTAGAAGTCCTGAAAAATTGATTCTGTAATAGAAATACTGGCGGATCCTTTATGTTGATTGTGGAATGGCCATTGTGATAGCTTTCAAAATTATCACAGAATATGAAAGTGTCCTTCTAGAAAAGAAAGGACCGATCACAAAAGAGTGGGAACTTTAATCTATAGATAACATAGGCTCTCAGTTCATTATAATCTTCATACAATTTTGTCTTCCATGTTCCTTAACTGTTTGACTTTCTTTTGTCTTCTAAAATAGGTTGCTTTTCTGTATGATATAGAGCTTGACCTTGACTAGATAGTTTGAGCAAAGACAAAAAATATTTTTTTGTTTTTGCCTCATTTAATGGCTGTTGTATAGTGAAGAAATGGAGAAAAGTTGTCGGTAGAATCTGATTCTTTCAGCATTTGAGAATATCTCCAGGAAACTGCATAGTTTCTCCGATCTAGAGAGGTGGGTCCTGGACTTCTCATCCCTGAGATGAGTGCTCCTGGACTTTGCTGATGAGAGGTTGCCTCTTTTTGTTTCAGCCTCAATAGGATTAGTCTCCTGGCTATAGGTGTCTGGTCACTTTTTACCCCAAGCTCTAGAATTACCATGGGGTAGTTGTTTAGATGGGTCACTGATCTAGTCTACTGTTATAACATTTCTGTACATATAATTATGAAATCTAATTGTGGTCATGACCTACTGTATTTTATACTGTTTCTTTAATTTTCATTCATGTCCTTTTGTGCTGTTTCTCTAGAGCTGAAATATAGTATCTCTCATAAGAGGCAAATTAACTAATCTTACTCTGATAAACTTGCTAGTTTATTTTATTTTTATTTAGTTTTTTAATTCAGTTACATATATTTCTGATCCTTATTCTTAGGAGCTGATTGACATAAAGATGGTGCAGTGCAAAAGAGTTGTAAATGGCAAGTACAATATATTTTGATAAAAGCATTCAAGTACCCTTTTTTCGTTTCAGTAAATGATGAGAAATGCTCTGTTACTTTGTTGATTTGGTAGCCAGAGACACGTAAGCAGTAGCTACAAGAGGTGTTAATATTCCCATTCCATTTAATAAACTGTTAGAGGGACACATTTGGGTTAAAAGAAATGGAAACTATAATTTCCTTACTGTTATTCATAATTACGTAAAGTATTACAACTAAAAGAACAAGATCTAATTTGTTTTTGGCAACTTGCACATAATTGATGAAATCTTAGAAAATGACTTGTCATGCTTAATGAATGATATAAGTTTATATGTTCTCCAACAGTTGAGTCAGTTTGTTCAGCTTACAGCGGATATTTTGTTTTGGTCAGATTTTAGTTTTCTTTCATAACAATAGTAAAGTTTCCATAACTGAAACTTTAGCTGATAATTTGGTTGGTGTCTCATTATATAGAATAGAGTCCAGCTCGCTTTGCAATGGATATATGAAGCTAACAGAACTGAAAGCATATTTAGTAATGTTTACAGATAGAATTTGAAGACTAGGACTGGTCGATTTTTTTTTTTTGAATGAAAAATGTTTTGATAAAACAAATCTCCTTTTTGTAATGGGAAATTAGCACAAAAAATGTGGGATTTTTTCCAAGT
This sequence comes from Gopherus flavomarginatus, assembly GCF_025201925.1. Taxonomy (NCBI): domain Eukaryota; kingdom Metazoa; phylum Chordata; order Testudines; family Testudinidae; genus Gopherus; species Gopherus flavomarginatus. The sequence goes on from NC_066630.1 coordinate 33,199,270, forward strand.
TTTCTGGTTTTCAACCGAACTGGAAAAATTAATTAGTCTTTTTAATTTTATAATTTCCCCCCATTTGCTCTTTTCTCCTCTTTCCCCTTTTAGTGGCAAAATGGAAGAAAGGACAATAAAAAAGAGAAAAGGAGTGGGGGAAAGGAAGAAAATTACAGTGGGGTTGTGAAATGAGGGTTAAAGGAAAAATGAAATTAAGGGAACAATGTTTGAAACTGAGAATTTTCAAAGAAAACTTTCAAACAAAGTTTCTAATAAAGAAAATATTGTTCCATATAAAAACCTGCAAAATTAAAATGACTTACAAACTCTTGTAGAAAATATTGACGTCAATTTTAATTGTGCTCCTACTTTTGACCAGCTCAACTGAGGAAACATTGAGAGCGTCTGTGTTGAATTATAGATTCAAATTAACTTATTTACAGTTATGTGCACTTTTACCATTTAAACTGAAGTGGTTTTAAGTGCACTCAGTGCACATATTTCCATTAAATGTATGCTGTGTTTAATCTCTATATATTCAAACTTATTGGTGCTGAATAAACGTCCTCCTTAATAACTTTTTATTGGGAGAACTCTAGTAAGCTATATCACCTATACAGTTAGTCTTCTGATTAAGAATATAATTATTACAGCTGAAATACAATGGGCTTTGGGTTGTTTTTTGGTGAGAAAACCTGGAGGCAATTATTAGAACATACGTTGGCACACAGAAACATTCATGTTCACAAATACCTATACCAAGCAGTTTCCTCTTTAATGTGATAGCTCAGATGGACACTCAAGGACAGTAGTCTTCAACATATTGCTATTTTCAGTGTAGGTCAGTTTTTTGAGCTCTTGCCTTGGCTATTTGGCTTGCCCCTCTCCCCATTCGTAAGCTGAAAACCTACAATTCCTATACTGTTTTAAGGTACATAACAGTGAATATCACAGTAATGGTGCTGTACAACCCAAAAAAGCACATGCTGAAATTTTTGACTATCATGTAAACATGTAGCAAACTGGGTCTAGATTTGTTTTGTTTTATTAATGTTTATGTGTTAGTAACGGTTAGTTGAAAAGAAAGATGAACCTGACTTGTTTGAAGATGAAAATGGGGTGACAAAGGTGTACGTCAATTTTTAGGTTTCAGAATCTTCAACTAAAATAGTAGCTTCTGCTTTGGTACAGTGTCTAATGCAATGGGGTCCTGACCTGGTTGCCCTTTAGGTGCTACTGCAACATAAATTTCAAATAATGAGTAGTAACTGCATGAAAAGGGTGAGGAACTGGACCAGAAACAAGGCAGAGCATAGATATTAACGGACCAGATGGAACACATTCTATATAGATTTATAGTCCCGTTGGCTATAATGAATTTTTCTGTGTAAATCATTACAAGATGACTCAGTTTATGTTAACAATTTGAATGAGAAGGGCTTAACTGACCCTTCTGAAAGAAAATAAAATTTGAGTCTACAAGTATATGCTTATAAGAAATGAGATTCGTCCCGGTGTGAAGGATCCCCACAAAGATCTATACACCTCTCTACCCTTCGAAGTGGATCTTAAGAGATAAAGAGGGACTGGCACCTTCATCCTAACGGTGTCAGGTGACATTGGCAATTATGATTTCTAAGGAATTTGTATATGGTGTGGTGTATTAGTATACTTTATCTAATATTATTCATATTTTTGTGAAGAGACCACATTTGTTTTCCTCAGTTGCTGATGCCAGATGTCAATCTATTTCATCTGTATTTATAATGATGTTTCATTAGGATGTTCTAGGTGGCATCTGTCAGCTTAATCACATGAAAACTGTTTCTGCATAATAAAATTCTTTAATGTTCCAACTGAACCTTGGAGTCAGTTTGCTAATTTTTATATTAGCAAGTTATTGGCTAAAAAAATTGTATTTTTTTTCCCTCATCAAGCTTAGAGATTCATGGAATTCAAGCCAAAAAAGGCAATTGTGATCCTGTAGTTTAATCTCCTATATAACACAGGCTGTAGAACTTCCCCAAAATAATTCCTAGAGCAGATCTTTTAGAAAAATATCCAATCTTGATTTTAAAATTATCAGTGAAGGAGAATCCACCACAACCCCTGGTTAAATTGTTCCAATAATTAATTGCTCCCAATGTTAAAAATAAAAATAAAAAATTCTGCCTTTTTTTCCATTTTGAATTTGTCAGGCTTCAACTTCCAACCATTGGATTGTGTTATGCCTTTCTCTGCTAGATTGAAGAGCCCATTATTAAATGTTTGTTCCTCTTGTATAAACTTCAATCAAGTGACCCCTTAATCTTCTCTTTGTTAAACTCTAGGTTGAGCTCCTTTAGTCTATCACTGTAAAGCATGTTTTGTAATCCTTTAATCATTTTCATGGCTCCTCTCTAAACCCTCTCCAATTTATCCACATCCTTGTTGAATTGTGAACACCAGAACTGGACACAGTATTCCAGCCGCGGTCGCACCAGTGCCGAATACAGAGGTAAAATAACCTCTACTCCTACTTGAGATTCCACTGTTTATGCAGTCACAGCTTTCACGTTGAACACTTGGAGTTGTGGTTTTCAACCTTTTATCCTTCTGTTAACCCTCACTGAATCACTTTTTCTCTTCTGTGATCCCATATGTACTACTTGAAACCAATCCTCAGTTGCACCTCAGAATCCTTTGTGCCATTTTCCATGAGAACCAATAGCTTTTTTTATGGGTGCACTTGGCATCTAAGGGCTGCTTTCAAGTGGTTAAGGAAAACTGGATGAGGAGAGCTATTTGCTTGTGGCCATGTTTTTAGAACCTCTCACCTACATTAATGAACATAAGCCAAAGTGAGCTTTGGCGTAAGTGGGTGCTATTCCCATTAAACCAAAATGGAACTGCTCCTACTTAAAGTATGGCTTAATTGGCCTCATGATGGGAGTAGGGAAGGGGACATTGGAGGTATTTGATCCAGCCCACTTTAATATAGGAATATCAGCAGTTCTGTAAAGGTAAAATTAGTTACTGTATTTTAATATATAATAATCTATAAAAATATTCAGTCTGAACGAGTAGAAAAATAAAACATTAAATCAATGTTACTTACAGCTTCTCAGTGGCTTTTCTGTTTTTATCTTGATCATGGAGTTAAATTCAATTGTTTTATACTCAAATGAATTTACTGTATTAAATTCAAGGCTTCATAACACATGCAATTCTTATTAAGACCTTTTATCAAGAAGATTTTGGAATCTGTTAATTTCTGTAGGCTAATACAAGTCACTGTTTTGCTGTACGTACCTCTCTTCACAAATGTTTTAGAACACTGCAGTAACCCTTTTTGATTTAGCACATGGATTTTGCAGTAATCTCAACTGCAGTCCTTCCCAGAGAACCTGGCTGTGTTTTGGGGAGAGGAAAAATGCTATGTATGCTTTCAGTAAATTACACAAATTTGAGATGCCATCAGGTTAGCTTGGGCTCAGAATGTTTTCTAAAAACAAGGTTTAAAAAAATTGAATTTTTTTCAGTTGGATTGAAGTCGTTTTAATTCTAGTATAGGGTGACGGTAGGAGATGTCTGGAGTCCAGCATTCTCCTGGGGTATCCATAAGCAACACTGCAGCATTATGCCTGGTGATTGAGAACTGGAGAGTGAAAGTGACTAGTTCACATGCATTATGCAAGGTGAGAGAAATTCATGAATATTAAAAGTGCACATTTTAAAATACTTCTCGCTCTTATTAGAAATGGAAAGAAATTAAACCTATTAACCCAAATGTTAAAGCTCCAAGTGGCTTTGACATAGCTTACAAAGGCAAATAATAAAACTAGTAACTGTTGTTTACTCCAGGAACTACACATCTTTACACAGGCTTTAATCCTTAAGCCTCTCCCTCCCCAAAAGCCTTGGCATGGCCTGAAAATCAAAAGATCTATTTTTTGTTTTGTTTTTGCCAGAACATGGGCTAGATTTTAAAGCCAAGGCTGCCTCATAATGAAGGCTGTACCATCAGCTTCTCCTCTCAATCAAGAGAGAGATCCAGTTCAGGCTTTTGCGCTAATTGTGGGTGTATCACTATGGCATCAGAGAGAGATGGACAGTCCCTCAGTAGTCAGATTGTAAGACATTTAGGGCTTTTAAAAACAAAAAAAATACCTTAAGCTGGACTGGGAAACTATTGGGGAGCCAGTGCAGAAGATAAGAGTCCATGTCAGTGGGTAAGCACAGCCAACCAAATAGGCTGCCTCTGGTTCTGCATCACCTTCAGCCCCCTGGTTGGCTTAAGGTGCATTACAGTAGCTTACAGTTATGTTAGTAGCATTGACCAAGGAATTAAAAAAAAAATACATATTTCAACATAACATTGTCTTTAGAAAAGCTAGCCCCAGCGCATCACTAAGAGACAGAGCAGAAGAACTGCTCTAGCCATTCGGGGAAATAGCTTTTATAGTTGTTTCTATATATGCTTTCATAAACAAGTTTTGTTAAAATTAAAGTAACTTCAAGTTGATAGTTTAGACTCATGAACTAGGACATTCAACAGTAAGTTTTGCATTTCACCCCTATTCTAAAACCACTGTTTTTTCACAAATATTTGTGTGAGGGAAGAAGCATTGGTTGTAACGCTTAATTGTCCGTTCTGTTAGTTTGTATTACAACTTAATGAACTTTTCAGTCTAGTTGATTTTGCATATATGACTGAACTCTGCAGTGTTTCTTGATAAACTTTGATTCTGACATTGAGGTCTACAGCTTTATTTGGTAGAATTTCATTTATATGCACATTGTATATTTTTAATTGCTTCACCTGGCGTATTTTGTGATTATATTTAGCTATATTATTTTCTCCCAATTTTGTGTATCTCTCCTATTTCATGTAGAGGTGCTTGAAACAGTGGACTTTGTAGCTCCTGACGAAAGAGTTGTTTTCAGAACGTGTGAGAGAGAGAGAGATTGTGTTGTCTTTCAAATGGTAAGAAACCAAGAACAGTTATATTTCTGATCACAATGTAGAATAATTTTACTAGAACTGTACTGTTTAGATATGTCTAAGTGTAGCTCTGTGCCAGATGTTAAGTAGCTTCCAGATTTCTTAACTAGGGCTAATCTTTCTGGACTCTAATTTCACACTGATTGCATTGGAGGATTTCTAAACTAATGTATACAAGCTACATTACATACAAGCATACACAGAATATTCACGCACGAAAGCTCATGCTCCAAAACGTCTATTAGTCTATAAGGTGCCACAGGATTCTTTGCTGCTTTTACAGATCCAGACTAATACTTGATACACAGAACAGATGACCAATGTGTATATTATGGGCCATATATGTAGCTTATTTCTACACCAGGTTATTTTAGCTATATGTTCGAACATACTAGTACCAAAACTAAATTACGGTGAAATGTGATCCTACCATCGTTTGTAATTTCATTAAATAGAACTTATAGCTAGACATTATTTGTGTTTAGTAGTTTTAGTAACATTTAGCACTTATTTTTATCAACATTTTTTGTTTTCCTTGTTCATTCATTCAGTTAACTGGTTCATTTGCATGTGTCAATCCTGTAAATAAGAGTGATGTTTAACATTTCACAATGCCATACACTTCACACAAGAAAGAAAGACATTGTTCCTGCCCCAAATAATATAAGTTTTAGACAACGCAAGCAAGGGTTGGTGGGCAAGGATTACAGAGCTACATTCACCGAGTTCTCAGTTTAGGCATGTCTCTGTCATGGTGGTTCAGCTAAGATTTCCATATTTATAAGAAAAAGGGACAATATTTATTGTGAATATAATGTTTTTATTAGATTAAAACAAATTCAGTCTTGACTTTTAAAATGCAGGACATTTGTGTTATATGATGGGCCCTGATCCTGCAAAGATTTAAGTACATTCTTAACTTCACAAACTTTGCTGACTTCAGATATGTCTTTAACTGACTAATTTTGCTATCTAGTAGTGGATCTCTGTTATATTATACATATACCTACTCTAAAAGGTGTATAAACAGTGTATGTCTACACAAAAACATTTATTATAAAACAGAATCAAGTGAACAAATGTTGATTACATCCTTTTTGCCCCACAGGGATCAGCAGATGCTGAGAGAGCCTTGGCTGTAGCCAAGCTTGTGTAAGTTCTCATAGACTCTTACCTGAAAATAATTTCTTTCCCTGTAGCTTGCTGAGGTGTAATTTAATTTATAAAGACTAGTTTTCAGTTTTAGCCAAATGCAGCTGTCATTTGAAACCAGGCATTGAAAACTTCTGAGGCAGTTCGATGTATTTTTCCCTAGTCTTTTTTATTTGTACTATTATTACTATCATTAGTTATATTTATCAGTTATTTATATGTCTTTTCAAGGGGAAACTAATATTTTTAAAGGTCAAAAGTAAGGTATGAGAGTCTTAGCAGACCTCCTAGGATAAACAAAAGTTCCACATCCCACTAAGAGTTAAAGGAGCTGCTCAGCAAGTTGCAGCAGGGTTCACCATCTAGAATGATCAGTGAGAGAACAGCATGAACTGGCTGTACTCCTGCTCCCATAAGCGGTAATGATTTTTTTTTCAAGGCAGTAGCTGCTCAAGCAATTACTTTTCATGCGAGTGACTGCTGTGCAACTTTGTAATAGGCATGCCAGGTCTCTGTCCTCGACGTGTTTTCTTCTGGGTGCTGCAGACCTGCTGATAAAGCCCTATTGATCAATTTCTTGTATTCTTTGTGATTTTAAAGCTCTCAACCAGATGTGTTAAGTAGAAGAAAAACAATGGAAGTTTTGCTTCAGTGGGGTGAGGAATATAACTTTTAAACTCACATAAGATCTGAGAAATCATGATAAATTTTTCTTATTTATTTTTTGAAAAATGATATAAAACAATATGTTACAGGGTTTGAGTCTGTGGGGAGAACATCCTAACTATGTTTATTCCCTAAGACTCACTAAGAGTCTTTGAATTCTTCAATAAAGGCAAATGAAATTCTCATATATGTATTGAAATGGCTTTGGAGACCACTGTACAAGTATACACAAAATTTAAACTAGTGAGGAGACAGATAAAAGAAAAGATTCAATGGTTTGGAAAAAATATCCAAACTTCAAATTCTCATCTAAACCTCTTGAGGATGGAAAACTCATGCGAGCAGGCTTTCTGGCAAGATGCTTTTTTCCTTTCTCTAGTCTGAAATATTTATGGGGATTTTTTGTTCTTGTCTTTTCAGAGAGAATGATGTAGCTGGGATTGATGTCAACATGGGCTGTCCAAAAGAATATTCAACTAAGGCAGGTTGATTTTAATCTCTTTAAATATTCTCTTTTCCTGTTTAAGAGGCACAGGATGCAACACATGTTCTGCTTTTCTGGTTCTGGCAAGTTATTTGATTTTCTCTGTTCTGAATGTTGTGAATGTTCAATTATTTGTAGTTTCAATGAGTCATTCTATTCTTGGCTGCAGCTGTGATCTTTTGTCCTTATATTTGAACAGTTAACTGTATTTGTCCAAACCGTTAGAAGCATCAGACCAGCCATTTTATTGTTGCTCCCTTTTCTCTGATTTGTTAGTCAAAATTTGAGGCCTTGCAGGCTATTTAAATTAGCAGGAGAAATTAATGAAACTCAGGTATTTCCTAGGTGCAGTCCTGCTTATTTACAAAAAATATACACACAGGGTATTGCTACATTTGGAATTTCAAAGCGCTGCCCTGGCAGCGCTGCGGGAGCGCTGCCACGGCAGCGCTTTGAAGTGTGAGTGTAGTCAGAGCGGCAGCGCTGGGAGAGAGCTCTCCCAGCGCTGCATGTAAACCACATCCCTTACGGGTGTAGCGTGCAGCTCTGGGAGCCGCGCTCCCAGCGCTGCTGCCCTGATTACACTGACGATTTACAGCGCTGTATCTTGCAGCGCTCAGGGGGGTGTTTTTTCACACCCCAGTTGCAGCGCTGTAAAGTGTGAGTGTAGCCAAGGCCACAGTCATCTTTCCCTGCACATAGTAGGAACAAAGAGGAAGCAGTTTCCTTGAACAGAATTTCAAGTCTCTTTCCAGCCAGTATTTTGCTCAAAAAGAATCTCTGTCGGCTTCCTCCTAGGGCCGTGTTCAAAGTGCTTCTCTTGCTGTCTTCTGGCTTATCTGCTTTTGTGCCCCCTGCCCTTTTCCACTGCAGTCCAATCAATCTCCCTGTTTCTATTATCAATAAACAAAAGGAAATTTCATTGCTTGCTCACTTAGGCTGAATGAAAGGCTGCCAGAATACTCTCCAGCATGATGTCATGATTGGATGGTTCTCTTCAGCTTAAACAATATTTCATCTTTAGGGATGCAGCGGCTTCAGAAAGCTGCACATGCTGGCTGTTCATCAGACTAATCTATTCACAGGAATAACTAGGTTGTGGCATGAACAGAAAAGCAGGGAAGCTTTGCTCTAAATAGATGTAATGTTTTTGGGAATAGAGGACAGAGGTGCTTAAGGTGACCCCTGACTTCAGTGCATCGCAATTTTCTATTGGAAGGTTACAAAACGCCAAAATCTCAGCCTTCTGGTTATCGCTATTGGCTAAAGAAATTTAGTTTGGTGTTTCAACTTGCTTTAAATGAAATATATTGGGTCTTTTGGATCATTTCTGTTGTAGCAGGCTGATGCAAATAAGTCTGACTTGCAGCATCCTTTAACTGTAGATATGAGAATTAGCATTAACTTTGACTGGTATTTTAATTGCTGTTACCCCTGTCAGTTGTAAAAGAAAAAACTACTATTTAGTCCACTCTAACATGAAAAAGGGAACACCTCAAAATGCTTACATATAAAAGAATTATTTTATTAAATAAAGAGATAGCAAATAGAATTAATGCTGTCGTTCTCAGAGCCAAAAAAATATTTTATTGAGGAGGAAAATTTCATTTTTATATTTACAGCTCATTAATATTAAACAAATATCAAATATTCCTTATTACCAAATGATGCTGATTAGTTAAATCACACAAATTATCTTTAACAATAAAATTATTACTAAATAAGAAATTAACTGGAAATCAATGATATTTTAAAGACAGTAAAACCACGACATTTGAATAGACTGATCAATTTCATTAAAATACAATTCTTGATCAGTTCCTATTGTCCATATGACATTTTCATATGCTAATCTGTTTATGATTATTTATAACAGGGTAATAGTTCTTCTCTGGAATTATATCAAAGACAGGAGTAACAGAAGAGTTGAATATAGATTATATATTTTGGATATGGAAATCAGATTTTGATACCTTTTGAGCAGTTTGTACAGTAGTTGAATTTGTGAACAGTATTCATTCTGCTATAAAATTGCAAATGCTGATAATCATAATAATTTTAGGATATACATGTTAGCATATTTCAGAACAAAATTGGTACATCTCTTTACAAGAGAAGTATAGATAAAATATTTTTTGTACACGATAGTGGATTTCATGTTGAAACTATAGTGAGAAATTTACCACAATCTTCAGTTGTTGAATTAAATGAATATGTTGTAATCAGAGAGAATGTTTAAGATTGATTGATTGATTACAGACACAGCTGGTAACAATGCCTATAGTCAAGGTTTTCTAATGCTTTTTAATTGTAAGACTGTTTTCAGTTGGAAATTTCAGGTTGACATGTTCTGTGCTGGTCATCTGCCTCAACCTGAGTATTTTTGGAAAGTTCCATCAAAAAAGATTCAACTATTTCCAAGAACAAAGTTAGGAAGTGTTCTGCTAATGTTGAAGAAAGCAACCTACCAAAAAACCAAAACAAAACAAAAATCCAACCCAATTTGTTGAGGAGCAATAGTTCCATGCTTTGGAACAGGGACTTAAAATTTGGCAGGGGTCACCTTGGGATCTCCATGATCATTCACCCAAAATTGGCAAAGTTATAAACCTCTGAAAATCACCATTTGCACATGTTTGATAGGGGTTTGTTAATAGCTGGCAACAAAATTTTCTGAACACGGTGTCTGCAGTGGCTGAGCAGTGCTTTCCCTGAGTTGCTCTTTCTGGCTGGTGTGAACCCCGAGCCCCAGATCTGAAGACACAGATGCTCACTACTGGGCTTTGAGTGCTTTCCTGCTATTGCCCAGGCAGGATGAAGAAGGATAAGGAATCAGCCTTTCTTGAATGCAGGTGAAACTGGAGCAGAAAAGGAAATGGAGATGAACAGGGCTGGAGAGACTATAATTTCTGAATTACTCTCTTTCAGAATTGAGCCCAGGATTCCTGAGTGCCAGTATTACTCTCTTGTTTAGCAGATAGCTGTGAAGCACGCTGGCAAAGTTCATGGCTCATCCCCTTCTAGTGGGTAGCCACATATAACAGTCTGCTATTAAGATACCAATTGCTCCAACAGCTCAGGTGATAGAACTTTGTACTGTGAATCTAAAAGTCCCAACTCTGCTGATGATCTATGTGAGATGATTGATATGGTTCCACATGATGGAATTTGCTTTTTCCAATTTTTCTTTTTTAAAAACTGAATTTTTAAAATGTGTCATTTCCTGTGCTACGAGAACATTTAGCCCACTTAACAGTTAGGAAATTGCAAAATTCAGATTGCTTGTGCTACCTTAATTTATCTCCCTTGTTTGTGTGTTTTGAGTCTTTTAATTACATAATCTGTGTTGGTGTATTGCATGGTAATTGTAAGATCCTTCTTTAAATATACAGGTGTAATTTAAAGAGTATCAGCAAGATATCTTAATTTTGCTGGGGACGTATTTAGGTTTTGCATTATTTTCAGGAAATGGATGTGTGTTTTTGGGTGATTGTATGTTGGAAGGGGAAGGTTGTTGTGGAGTTGTGGGGTCTGAACTCTTGTAGGTATAAAAAAATTTCAATGTTTCAACTTAAGGTGAGGTTTTAAATCAATTTAGTGAAATCAGTGCAAAAGACTCTATGAACATAGACAAATCGTGTGTGCTTTGGATATTTTGACCCCGATCCAGCAAAATGCATAAGCATATTCTTAAATTAAGTATTTTGCAAGTCTGCTCTCATATTTTACTTAAAGGATATGGTCTTGAAGGGAGGCTAGTATGGATATTTAATGTTGCTTAATTGTGATTTCCTTGATTTTTAGTGGTGGCATGCCCAAGAAATTAAATTGTGACCTGCGATATTGGCAACTACATTTTAAATAGAATTTTAGTTAAATCAGCCTTACAAAACATAGTTTCCCACTTTATTGAGGCAAATAAATTCCTTGATGGATGAGTATAATATCTTCTTCCTTGGCACAGTAAAGGTAAGTGGCTCAGATTTAGATAGAGGCAGGTAAACTTTCGTAACAGTTTTGTAAGCCTGAGTTTGTGTAACTGGTTAGTTTTAATAAATATATTGGGATTGAACAAATCAAAACACTACCCCTACACATGCAACATTAAAATAATCTAAATCGTCTTAGGTTAATTTGCATTAAATTAAATTTTTAACTTTTTGGCATTTCTAAACCAGCTGAAGTATAAATAGAGCTTTTAACAGGCCATGTTGCTCCATTTTAATGTCAGGTGCACAGGCAGAAGAAAATGCAGAAATGGTGCAGCAGTTGTCATAGCAAAGAGCTGAAGCTCATACAAAATGACTTACCACTTCATTCTGAGAGAGAGAGCCTGGTTGCAGTATTAAACACTATATCCTGCTGTCTTTAATGCTATTGGCATAGTTAATAAATCTCCTGTGAGATGTAGCTTTCAGGCTTCATCTTGCAGAGACTGAAAAGACAAAGCATCTTCACAGGTAATAATTAAACATTGTCATTCTGTATAATTTATATTAGAATGTGGAGTATTTTATCATATGATTATTATCATGTTGAGTTAAGTGAATATTAAATCTGGACCTAACCTGCTGATCAGTGTTCATTTAGATAGAGCCATTTAAAAAAAACCCTTAACTGTTTCTATCTAAAAGCTTAAAAACATCAAGCCTTTAACAGCTGCCTCTTGCTCTCTGACTTGCAGACCAAGGCAGCTCATATAGTAATTATGTTTACTGTGAAGCATTTTTTAAGCGTTAGGTAAAGGTACAGTTTCTGTGGTATTTTATTACAGCTAGCCTGTGAATCGTCTTAGAAAGCTGTTTGAAATCAGACCTTCTCGTATTCCAGCTGGTTTGAAAACATTGCCAATAAAGTGGGGAGTAATAAAAACGCCAAGGCTCACATTGCCAGACATGTCCCTGTAATGTGTATTACCTTGATATTGCACAGACTGTATTTTGCAGTGCAGGTAGGGCTCTTTTTTCTATTTTTCAAGCAACAGGAGTAGGATATTTATGTCTGAAAAGACTCTTGTTTTCCAATAATGGAACATTTATTTTTGTCAGACTGTTTGAAAGGGAAAGGTGTTTATTTTAGGCCACATGACCTTAATGAGGTGGAAGAAAGATAGAGTTGTGCAATAGGTCTGTTTTATAGTAGATGAACCAAAGAAACCTAGTGACCTTCTGCAGGGTATATTAATGAGGAGTAGTGCTTTTTCCCATCCTGAAAATTGTGTTCCCTGTGGACACTGATTACTTAAGGAACATAAGAATGTAGAAGTTGCTTTGAGATAAGGCATCGTAACTTAAATACTCCAGTTAGTCCCTTATCTAGGCTCTGACAGTGGTCAACATCATATGACTCAGAAGACCGTGCAAGAAAACATATAATGGAAACTATAGAGTAACCAGTTCCTAGGGAAAGTTTCTTCTTAACCCCTTTCAGTAACTTGTTGGCTTATCCATTGAAGCTTGAGAATTTATATCCCTTCTAGAAGTGTGTTTTATCTACTGTAACTGTGGATAGTCTCATCTATATAAACATCTAATCCTTTTGTTTGAATTCTGCTAAACTCTTGGCTTCAACAATACCATGTGACAATGATGTCCACTAGTAAATTTTGTATTCTCCAAACAAATACTTGTTCTTATTATTTTTAAACTTGTTGCATTTTAATTTCATTCACTGTTCCCTTGCTCTTGTATTATGAGAGGGTAGATCAGAACCTCTCTACACTATACTTTATTTTGTGTGCCTTCCTTTTGTTCATTTTCTCCCTAAACTAAACAGTCCTAATCTTTTCTGTGTCTCTGTTTTCATCACAAATCTCTGGCCCTTGCCCAATTCTCCCACTCCCACCTCTGTCCATTCCTGCTGTGTTTTTGAAATAAGGTGGTATTTTCTCGGCACAGTATTTTGGGCCACAGTGTATCATTGAGTTACAAAACGGCATTATAATATTTTCAGTGTTGTTTTCTTTTACTTAATATTTTCTTCTGTATCTTAACTAGTCTTTCCCTGTAAAACTTGCGTAACTTTCTAATCATGATGAAAGGACAAAAATATTAAAAAATTTTGCAGGAGGGAAATACTGAAAAAAAAATTATTTTTGCATGTTCTCTGACATCTTGTCAAAGTGGACAGACAAGTCAGCAGGAAAACAACAGGAAACCTGCCTGGTGTCTGGAGGAAGTTTTGCTGCAGTCATTGTGTTCCTGGTTTTGATTTCAATGAATCAGCTTTTTCTGACAGAAAAGTATTCCATCCAAAAATTTCTGAACCGATGTAATGTTAACATAGCTGACTACGTGGCTGTCTGTATATAGACAGTGTGATCGAGGAAGAACATCCAAATTAGAGGAGGGGAAAGTTATATTTTAAAAATATTAGTAGTTGTTTTGTGCTGCCACTTCCTTTTGTGTAAATACTTAGTATGGGAGTCTGTATTGAGACCACTGGCATTTAAGGCTCATCGATCAGTTGAATGGTGCTAGGGAGAACACATGAATGAAATTTATCACCTAATGGGAAGAAACAAAGCAATCCCAGTTGTTAGGTACAGATTTTGGAATTTGTGGCTGTTCATGAGAGAAACGGAAAACAAAACAACTTCAGTATTCAGTTCCCTAAGCTGTTGCTGCTTCATTTGCTGACATCATTCTAGCAAGAATGTTTTCTTATTTCCCCAAATACGTGCAGCTATGCTCTTTCACCTAATATATTTCAAATTTGGATTCTTTATTAAATGAAAATCCTTCTGTAACCAAGCCAGTAACTGATGTGTAAATAACTTTGTTCCATACCTTTTAATGAGTGTATAGTAATTCACACTTACATGAAAGCATTTTTTTTGTATGGGAGGATTTAGTTTTGTTGTACTTTGCCATTGGGTAAGATACTACTTATGAAATGAAGGAAGTGTTGATTTTTTGAATGTTTCCAGTCTGTAATTCTGTTGGCACGTGTTTCCCCAGGGAGGTATGGGAGCAGCGCTGCTGTCTGATCCTGACAAAATTGAGTGTGTAAGTATCCGATTTGTTGGTTTTATTGTGCCTAGGAAAATATGGTGCTTATGTACAATAATTGAGGAGTAATTTTTGAGCTGCTGGATTTATTGGAGTGAGAGAGAATTGTGTGAAAAGCAGATTTGAGAGAGCAAGGGATGAAATAATGTCTAAAGTTTTGCAGGTTCAAATGAAATTCACATAGATTATTCTGCTGGTTTAATTTGCTTTATAGCCACAGGAACACCAATATTGTTGCTGACTTCATTTTCAATTTTTAAACTTGCACTCTTTAGTGCTGTGGTTGGATTTTCTATTTTTCTGGTCATTGACAACCTTTTATTGTTAGTTTAATTCAAGCACAAAGCGCAGCAAACACTTTACAACAGCATGACACAGTCCCTGCCCTGAGTAGCTTTACAATGTTTAGTTTTCAATGGCCTACACGTTGGTAGAGCTCTGCAAGAACTCTTATATAGCCTTAAGATTTGGCTCAATAAGAAGTAGTGGGCAAAACTGAGTATATTCAAGTGAAAATTCCTTAAATGTCAGTCAGATTGCTTCCATATGATAGCCATCAACCTTAGTTGATGTGTTTAGACCATAGTTCCACATGCAAACAAAAAGTTACAAATTACCTTTTGAGCAGTGACATTGAATGGCTCTTGAGCTCTTGTTCAGCTCTCCATGTGACTTTTGTCAGGTAAGAGTCTGGGCAGTGGACTCCTCTTTTCCTCTGCCTCAGGCAGAACGTGTGGAATGTAGATCACAGGAGTACACACTGAGCATATGGTTTGGTGGTCTGAAGAACAGGTGCTGCTGGGAACCCTTCTGAAAGTCAGAGTATTGTTCCCTTCTATCCAGGAGTTAGGAGTGGGGTGACAGAAAGGAAACAGGAGGTGGAATAGGAGGATAATCTCCCAAGCAAGTGTGTGGCTTCCATACAAGGTGAGAGTTAAGGGCATTAAATACACTAGGACTATCCCTTTCTCTTCCAGCGGTCAGAGGAAGCAGAGCAAGGGGACTGATTTGAAAGCACCTTAAGAAGGAGATCAGTGTCCTTATCTCCATTTTGCAAACTGGGACACTGAGGCACAGAGCGGTGAAGTGACCTGCCTAAGGTTATGGCAGGGCAATGGCAGAGCTGGGAATAGTACAGAGATCTGAGTTCCAGTCCAGTGCTCTACCCACTGGGGGAATGTGGAAAAGACCGGAGAGGTTGCAGTAGGTAAGGCATGAGATGACATTTTACAGTCATGGACTTTAAGGCCAGAAGGGACCATCATGATCATCTAATCTGACCTCCTGCACATTGCAGGCACAGAACTCATCCCCATGCACTCCTGTAAGAGACCCATGACCTCTGGCTGAGTTACTGAAGTCCTCAAATCTTGATTTAAAGACATCAAGTTACAGAGAATCCACCAAAGGTTTTAACAGTAATAATAGAGAGTATGTGGAGATAAAAATGGCAGGATTTAATGATTAGTATTTTTGTGTGTAAGGGAGATGAGACCTCAGTCCAAAGTGTTTAATCTCACACAACCAAAAATGTGTTGCAGTCCTTATATATCTAATGATTTTGTCTCTGTCTGAGTCAGAGCACTATTCTTGACAGGGAAGAATCAAGTTTGTGCAAGCAAGTTTCATAGGCTGATAAAAATGTTGTCTATTTACTGAAGGGCAGATGGGTTGATTGCTTCTAAAGTGTGTTGCAAGAAGTTCTACTTTTGTTGCTATTGGGTGTCTGCAATTTAGACACACAGGTTACCTTTTCATGTGTAATGTAAAAACCTTTTTCTCATATGAGGTGACTGAGGGGATGACTTAGTAGCAGCTGGCCATTGCCATTTAAAATTATAACCTTTGCACCTGTTATCCTCAATATATGCGATCAATACTTCTTACCAGATATTTGAATGAAAGCTGTTCTTCAATATTTGACCTTGATCCAAAGGCTGGCCTAGATAGCTCTCACCCTGTTGTTACGGAGGTTTGATTTGACCTAAGGACAATGAAATTCAAAAAAAAAAAAAAAGCACGCTTGAACAAACTCAGGGAGCTGGCAGGTAAAGTCCCATGAGAAGAAAATTAAAGGGAAAAAGGAGTTCAGGAGATCTGGCAGTTTCTCAAGGAGACAATATTAGAGGCACAGCTGCAAACTATCCCCATGCAATAGATAGGGAGAACAGTAGAGGCCAATATGGCTTTAATGGCCTGAAAATTAAAAAGGAATCCTGCAAAAAGTACAAAAGAATAGCACAAGCATGTAGGGGAAAAAATCAAAGGCTAAGGCACAAAGTGTGTTACACCTCGCAAGGGACATAAAAGGCAATAAGATGAGACTTCAAAAAATATGTTAGGAGTAAAAGAGAGATGGAAAAAAGTGTTTTCTGCTTACTGGGAAAGAGAGCTAATAACTGATGATATCATGAAGGCTGAAGTTTTTTATGCCTCTTTTGCTTCAGTCTTCACTAGAAAGATTAATCGTGACCAGAGTTTAATATTAAAAAGGGGGAAGGAACTCAAGGCAAAATAAGGAAAGAACAGAATAAAGAATACTTAGGTAAGTTGGATGTATTCAAGTTGGCAGGGCCTGATGAAATTCATCCTAGTGTACTTAAGGAACTAGCTAAAGCAATCTCGGAACTGTTAGCTATTACTTTTGAGACCTCATGGAGGATGAGTGAAGTTCCAAAAGACTGAAGAAGGGCAAACAAGAGTACCCTGAAAAGAGGGGCAAAGAGGACCCAAGGAATTATTGACCAGTCAGCCTAACTTTGATACCTGGAACGATACTGGGACAAATTATTAAGCAATACAATTTTAAGGAATAGTCAGCATGGATTTTTCAAAAGCAAATCATGCCAAACCAACCTAATTTCCTTCTTTGACAGGGTTACTGGTCTAGTGAATAAGTGCAAGTAGTAAATGTGATATATTTTGTTTTTAGTAAGGCTTTTGACACAGTCCCATGTGACATTCTCAGACATTCTCATAAGCAAACTAGAGAAATGTGGTCTAGATGATATTACTATAAGGTGGGTTCAGAACTGGCATATAAACTTTAACTAACTAAATAAATGTATTGTAAAAAGCATCGTTCCATATAGGAACCTTTTATATATTTTTCTTTAGAGAAGTGTTCAAATGTCTTTTTATGTTCAACAGAGCAAGATTTACTCATGTTGCTTCTGTAATAATATTTAATCCCCTCTTTTCTTTAGATTCTGAGTACCTTGGTAAAAGGAATTTGTAAACCAGTGACCTGCAAAATCCGGATCTTGCCTTCAGTAAGAACATGTTTTATTATGCTTAGTTCAGTTAATGTTAACCCTTGGAGCCAGATTAGAATACCATAAACATTAGAATGAAATTTTAACTGATTTTTAACCCTCTGGATTAAGATATACAGAAACATATACTTTTATTTTGAAATAAGTGTGTCCACACATGGATTCAATAGGACAATTCCATAGGTAGACAAGCCCAAAGCAACTAACAGTGAATTTCTTAGAGAGACAAGATGGTTGCGGTAATATCTTTTATTGGACCAACTTCAGTTGGTGAGAGAGACAAGCTATCAACCTTACACAGAGCTCCTCTTTAGGTCTAGGTAATGTACTCAGTGGCACAGTAAATACAAGGTAGAACAGATTGTTTAGTGTAAGTAGTTAACACATATTTCAAGGGACCATTCATGGTGAAGAATTCTGCTGACTCAACCTCAAAGAATTCTTTCACAACAATGAAGATGCCACAATTATCACATCCCCGCCGGCAGTCATAAGAAAAAAAAATCACCTGATTGGACACCTCACAGTGGACCACCACATTCTTACTCATTACATTAATTGCTTCAGGAAAAAAATTGACGAGGATATCCTTAACAAACATCACTTCTGCCACAATCTCTCCATTGCTGAGAGTACAGCTGTACAGTCTGCGAAACTCAACCACCAGATAGTGATTAAACCAGCAGACAAAAGGTTCACCATCATAGTCCTCAATTGTGATGCGTTCTTTAACAAGGTCAACCAGCAACTGTCTGACTCCATCTACTATAAAGAACTCAAAGTAGACCCCACGCCGCAGTTTACCGAGGAATTTAAGGATGTCATCAAATCCTTTCCCAAACAATTCTGAGAGAAACTCTACAACCTTGTCCCCATGAACCCACTTCAGGGGATCTTCTGTGTTTTCCCCAAGATACACAAACAAGGAAACCCAGACAGATCCATCTCATCTGGCCCTGGCACTCTTACTAAAGAAATATCGAGAATCATAGAAACCATCCTCAAACCACTCACCACACAAAGGGCTGACTTCCAAGATACTACAGACTTTCATCACAAACTCCACAGCATTAACAGTCTCACTCAGAACTCTGTCCTTGCGGATGCAGTTGGTTAAAATTTACTTTTTAGTCACTAATTTCGTTTGCATAGAATAGAGCTTTTAAGCTCCAGTAGTCAACTTGTCTTCCTTTTGGTAATTTAATCTGGTTATTTTCAAATTACTGTCTAATTATGTGCGTAGTTTTGTGACTGCACATGCAGATTGAATGTATGCACGTATGTATGGACAAATGTGTAACTAGTTGTGCAAAAATATCTAAGGTAAATGCAATCAGTTGTTGCAAGCACAGATTAGGCATGTACACATTCTTTAAAATCATGCAAAAAAAGTATTAAAAAAATAAAATCAGTGTATCTTCAATAATCTTCATAGATTCCAAGGCCAGAGGGACCATTGTGATAATCTAGTCTGACTTCTTTTGTAGCACAGGCCATAGAACTTCCTCAAAATAATTCCTAGAGCATATTGTTGAGAACAACATCCAATCTTGATTTTAAAATGGTCAGTGATGGATAATCCACCAGAACCCTTGGTATGTTGTTAATGGTTAATTACTCTCACTAGTAACAATGTACACCTTATTTCCAGTATGAATTTGCCCAGCTTCAACTTCCAGCCATTGGATCATGTTATACCTTTTTCTGTTAGATTGAAGAGCTCACGATTAAATATTTATTCCCCTTGTTGGTATTTACAGGCTAATCAAGTCACCCCTTAACCTTTTTACTAAGGTAAAAGAATGATCTTCTTTAGTATACCACTATAAGCCAAGCTTTCTAATCCATTAATTATTCTTTTGATTCTTCTCTGAACCATCTCCAATTTATCCACCACATCCTTCTTGAATTGTAAACCCCAGAACTGGACGTATTCCAGCCGTGGTCATATCAGTGCCAAATACAGAGAGAACCTACTTGAGACTCCCTTGTTTATCCATTCAGGGATCACATTTGCCTTTTCAGCTATAGAATCGAACTGGGAACTCATGTTCAGCTGATTTTCCACCACAGCCCCCTCTACAATCATGAGCTCAAAGAACTAGCATGTTCACCTTTCACTTTGAACTGTCCTGGTGTGTCTTCCTTCTTGTTTCATGCTGGTTTTGCCTAGCATGTATCTTCCAGCACAACAGCAAGTGAGTGACTGTCTCTACTTCAATGCCATCTGCTTCTCCCAAAGGCTGACTGTGCTACAGCAGAACCTCAGAGACATGAACACCTTGGGAATGGAGGTGTTTGTAACTGTGAACAAAACATTATGGTTCTTTCAAAAGTTTACAAGTGAACATTGACTTAATACAGCTTTGAAAATGATGCTCTCTCGCCCCACCCCTTTTTTTTAGTAGTTTACATTTAACACAGTACTGTACTGTATTTGCCTTTTTGGGGGAGGTGGGGTGGAGGGGAGGGTCTGCTCCTGCCTGATTGTGTACTTCCAGTTCTAAATGAGGTGCATGGTTGGCTGGTCAGTTCGTAACTCTGGTGCTTGCGACTCTGAGGTTCTACTCTACTTTCAGATGAACCACAGTCTATTAGCCCAGCTTCTGAAAAGAATTTAAATCCTTGGTTTTTTCAAAAAGCTGCATAATTGCACATAACAGGATAAATTGGCAATGTTCTGAATTCCATCTGTCTTTCATTAGGCTCATGTTTTCTCTTTGAAGGAATAGAAGGGTTTTTTTCTTTATTTCTTGAGACAACCGGTAATGTATGGATACTAATCAAATTCTTCAGTCACGGGGCCATTTTTCAACATATATCCTAGGGAAATGTTTGTGAATATTTCATGCATGAATAGATGTGGGGGTGAATTCAAATTCAATGTGAGAGAGATCTCTTCCGTCCAAGATGCACTGTATATGACTTATAGCATATTCAGTGCAATCGTACCTGGCAATGAAGTGTGTTTTTATGTCTTTTAAAAGCTAGCCCAGAGATATGTGAAGGGAAATAGTCTCAACTGTTGTATTCCCTGGGTCAAGCAGGTTCTTAAGCTGTAATTTCTGGGAGACATAATGGCAATTCTGGACTCCTATTTTAGCCATAATAAATAGTTCTCTAAGTAAAGCTTATATTAAGGGTTATGTTCATATTGGGTATGACTGCTGTAATATAGGAATTGTGTACGCTTTGATGGGAGAACAGATTTCCTGCTTGTGTTTGTATAACGATCATGAGATGAAGAGCTCTTCCTCCATCAAACTAAAATAACATGTGCTCCATATTTTATTTCCTCAGCTTGAAGACACTATAAGCCTGGTGAAGAGGATAGAAAAGAGTGGTGTTGCTGCCATTGCAGTCCATGGAAGGTAAACATGTTTATGTGGAAAAATTATTATTACTGTTGTTGTTGTTTGTTGGCAGGTAGAGAGCAAAACACTAGGGCTAGTTAACTTACTTCACCTTGTCTAGTTCAACTGCAAGGAAGTGGTTCTGGTTTCAGTGACAGCAGCTGGGTGCTTAGTACTTTACTACATTAGGCTTCTTATTCAGGAGCATAAACAGAGATTTAGCAGCTTAACTTTATGCTTCCGTTTTTCTAAAATCTTAGCCTTGGTAAGACCAAATAGAAGGCAGAATTATCTAACATTAAGGAATTAAATAGTTTAATGCTAGATTTTAATTCTCAAGTGTGTGAGGTGTACAGCTGTGCACCCCAAACATTAGGTGCTTCACCTGCACAGAGAAGTAAAATAGCAATATTTTTCAAGATGTGTTTTGTATGAAGCAGGTTTACACCTAGCATATGAACATAAACTGAGACTGACTAGGTGTGTCACTGCAGGACTGGAATTGTCTGCTAAGAGTTTACTTGTGCACAATTTCCACTAGAAATCTTTGAACTTGTCTTTTTCTTTCTGTGTCGCAAAGGAAAAAGGAGGAGAGGCCTCAACATCCTGTCCACTGTGAAGTGATCAAAGCCATCTCTGAGGCAGTCTCTGTTCCTGTAATAGCAAAGTAAGTTAGATTAGTTAGGTGGTCATTTTAAGGTATCCGTGTCTAGCAGTAGACATTATGCCAAGGAAATCTAACTGAGCAAGAAGGGATTAAGCGCAGGAAACTAAGGGTTGCCTCATATAGGGCAAATGAGATAATTATATCTGTTGTCAAATCACAAGGTTAGAGTGACGCTTTGGTATTAGAAGTTGGCCATTTGAAATGTCACTGTCTTTGTTTTAGTGCACAAAGGGCTCCTTAATTATTATGTACTAGTGTTGTGTCCTCCTCTCTGGAGAGACACCAGTGTTTTGTTTGAATCTAACGGCTGAATTCTATGTGCTTCTGAGCCATCTGGGTAGTGACTGATTACTGTTCCTAGCTCTGGGTGTCTCAGGCACACTCCTAGGTGCAGACTCCTCCATGGACAATAAGACCCTGCTCTCTGAAGGCCTAGGTCCTGAAACCAGTGCCACAGCCTTTCCAAGCCCCCTGTTGCCTAGATACATTTCCCCACAGTACACTGGCTGTGGGATCTCTGGTTTCTTAGCAAAATGTTGGGTAACTTTCCTATATGTCAAAATTGACAGTAATTCTTCATTAAAGGGGACCCTGAAGAATTTTTATAACTAGCTTTAGTCCACCTCTAAAGTGAGTTAGTGTTCTATTACAGTTAGAAAATTGTTGGGAGGGAAAATAGGATTTTATATTATTTTTAGCTTACAAAAGGAGCTAGATTGATAATTTTAGAAAATGATATTTTCTAGCCATAAAACATGGTACAGCATAGCTAGAGGCAGAGCATGCTTTTACTCACTGTTCCCCCGCCAGTTTGCCTCAAACTTGAGCCTATGCTTATTCAGTGTTAGGCATTTCTACTACAATTACCAACAAGGGGTATCAGTTTTGGAGGACTTTTTCTGAGGTGCACCTGGTCTACTGGGAATTCAACTGAGATCTTCAAACTAATTTTGCACAGGCCATCAAACAGCATTTTCTTACCCGAACAGCTGACTTTTAAAAACTATTGTGTAGGTAATGAAGGTGGCACATACAAAATCAGTGCTTGTCTCCTTTAGGGAAACTAAGCCAATTTATGCTTATTGGGGGTGTCTTGAGTTAAGGAGAACTGTTCACTAGAAACTGGATTGGTACCACCACACTCATGTTCCAGAGGCTGCGTACCAATCGGTCATCAGATGCTAATAACTTTTGGTCACTGCTGGCCTAGTCTGACTTTGGAAGGCTTTCGTATCCCATTACTAATAATCCTCTAAGCCAGGTGTCGGCAACCTTTCAGAAGTGGCATGCCGAGTCTTCATTTATTCACTCTAATTTAAGGTTTCGTGTGCCGATAATACATTTTAATGTTTTTAGAAGGTCTTTTTCTATAAGTCTATAATATATAATTAAACTATTGTTGTATGTAAAGTAAATAAGGTTTTTAAAATGTTTAAGAAGCTTCATTTAAAATTAAATTAAAATGCAGAGCCCCCCTAGACCAGTGGTCAGGACCTGGATAGTGTGAGTGCCACTGAAAATCAGCTTGCTTGCCGCCTTTGGCACACATGCCATAGGTTGCCTACCCCTGCTCTAAGCCAGTGATGGGCTGCAGGTTGTCCACCACTGCTCTAAGGCAGCCATTCTCCCAGAGTGATGCTGATTTCCTAAATAGATTATACCAACAATGAATGACATGACTGGCCATAAGCCTTCTGTGTTATCATGCCTGCCTAGCTCTATTAATGTGCAGAATACACTGTTTTCTGCATGATGGTGTCACATTAATCATTGTTAATCATAACAAAGACATTCATTTTCAGTGGAGGATCTCATGACTTCATCAAAGAATATACTGACATTGAAGCCTTCCAACAAGCAGCAGGTGCTTCATCAGTAATGATAGCTCGTGCTGCCATGTGGAACCCATCCATCTTCAGAAGAGAAGGCCTTTGTCCCTTGAAGGAAGTCATGCAAGAATACATCAAATATGTACGTTTGGGAAGATTTTACCTGTAATTAACATAGTTTAGAGATGTTAACCCAATTTCTATAGGGTGTCTTTAATTCCTTGTTATTTTTCAATTAGTAAAGCTCCTGTAATATTTTTGCATATTGCATAAGATGAAAACTATTACAGTATTTACCAATTTTTCAGTGAATACATAATTGAATTTTTGTCTAGTAGACAGCCTTACCTTAAGTACCTTATTATTATTATTTTTTGCTTACATACTGTGCTTGCCTATTCTCATTCTTGATGCTCAGGTTTTAGGAAGATTGTGCAGAACTAGTGCCAGGAGTGCCAATGTTGTGAATGCTACAACAGTGAATGTGATATTGAATGGAGCAAAGTAGGAATAGAAAGATGAGTTCTGTCTAGGCAGGCTGCACAGTTTTACGGTTTTCTAAAGTCATGTAAACTACTCCAGAGAATTATTTTCCTCTTCTAGAAAATGCCAAGGTTTTTTCAAATGACAGAAAAACACAGAGAAGGTTGTTCAGTCAGTTGTTTCATTATAGTGTTCAATTGGTGGGCTATCTACCCTGTAATTTTGACAAAGAGATGCAGTGAAGGATCAGATAGAAGGCTGCCAGGCACAACAGGGGTTAAAGAAAACCTGTGGGTTCAGCTAGTTCCTCCCCTTATACCTGCAGCCAATGCCAGGCCTAAAAGGGGGAGAAAAGAAGGGAGCCTGGCTCAATCAGGGGCTGACTGACAAGAGAAGAGGCAGGAGCTCTCTGTGTGTCTGCCTGAAGGCACAGCCACAACCTGCCTGCCAGCGCAGCCACCGGAAGCAAGTAAGTCTTCCCCTACCAAGGGGAATCTACCACCAAGCCCCAACTGTGGGGAAACTGGACTAGCAGGGTCATGCCCCAAACTAAAGGACTTGCATAGGGAGCAGTTCAGACAGGAGGTCCTGAGTACCCCCATTTCATGGCTGGGAGCAAGATCCATCTCCCCGGTCCAGGGGTGTGAGTTTCCCAGGACTCTGAGCCAGGACCTGAGGGAAAGGAGGGCAGGTCCCCTCCTCCAGCCCCTAACCAACGATCTAACCACTAGGTTGCCTGGCCACTGAAGGCCCAATCACAAATGCATATTTAAAAAAAAAACAAATGTAAAGAATTGGACTTCAGTGACTGACAGTGTCATCATTTTTTTCTTATTCAATTTTGTAACCATAATGCTCCATGCTAAAAATCTAGAAAAGTTCAATTTAAAGTAAATTAAAGTTTTAAGGCCTAAGATGCATCATCACCTTGATCGATCAGTCCTTCAGCCTTCGTATAGATTGCACTGATCACAACACGTCTTCCATTCTGCTCGTATCCTGGCCTTCCTTTTTCTTGTGCAGCCATGTCTTTTCACAATAAAATCTTCCCATCTCTTTGGAGGTCGGCTGAGTGGTTGTTTCCATTCCTTTGGGTACCACTCCGACAGCTGCAGTCCATTGATTGTCAGTGAGCCTCGCTGTATTCCCAGCCCATCGCATTTTACTATGCCTGCTCTCAATAGCAACGTCCTGCACTCCACGCTGCTGTCTGATCACTTCGTTGGGGACTCATTTGTGGATTGAAATTCCCAGAATTCTTCTTTCCATTACCATCTCCATGGCAGACAGTTGCTGCTCCTCTGTGTTCGTCAGTGCCCGTGTTTCGCTGCTGTATAACATTGCTGGCAGTACTGTTGATTTGAAGGTATTGCGTTGATCGCTGACAATACTGTCAAACTACAGAAAATATTGCGAGAACTCAACACAAAAAGCAGCCAAGTCAGACTGAAAATTAACCACTCTAAAACAAAATGTATGTGGTATGATACCTTGCCAAAAGCCCCAATAACAATCAAGTGTGAACAAATAGAAGAAGTTGAGCAATATATCTATTTGGGCCAAGAAATTAACATGCACCGCGATCAGGAAGGTGAACTCTCGCGAAGAAAGAAAACAGGTTGGTGCACATTCAATTCTATCAACGATGTCAGTCCTTCAAGGAAAAATCAACAAGGCAACATGCGCCAGCCTCTTCAACTCAACCGTACTGCCTGCAGTGTTGTATGGCCGCGAAAATGTATCATAAAGAAATATATTTTCAGCCTTACAAAGGTGTGCCAGTTCATTTGTGCTGTTAATTCCATTGTCATTGGCATTAAACCAGAGATGAATTTGGCCCGGTCTGTTGTGTTGCCTGTGTTAAGCAGTTAAGTGCCAAAGATTATTCCTAAAGCAGAATTTACAATACACCTCATACTGCTGAACTATCAGAGGTGACTTATGTCCAGATCAGCAAGACGTTTGTGAATGTGAATAGTCCCATTGACTTCAGTTGGACTGCTTACACACATAGGTACCTTGCTGAATTGGACACTTGGCTAACAAGGCCGCATTTTCAGTAAGTGAAAGCTTTATTTATTTTTATACAAAACCTTCTCCTCTCCCCCAGCCACATACAGCTTTGATCCATTCAAATCATGAGGGTAAAATCAAGGAATGACAAATGGAAAAGGACAAAAATCAAATTAGTCAAACTTCCACTGCACCCAAAGGTGTAAATACATCAATTTGAGTAGTAAAGTAGTATATGTGTGAAATTCTTGTTAACTACTTTCTTGTTTTTCTCAAGTGTATAAAAAGCCAATAAAATAATTCAGATTTTTTTCCAGAAAAAAACACCAAAAGAGTTCTGGGCTATGTTAATAAATGAGAGTCCTGAGTAGACTTGACTTTACTGAGAACTGTGTATGCTGTGCTGTACATTCCTTAAACTATGTTGAAATGCAGCCAGAAACATGTGAAAGGTTCGGTAATAGGAATAGTTCTTTCTTTAGAGTATTTTGACATATTACATGTCTCTTTCCTTCAGGCAGTGAGATATGATAATCACTATACCAACACAAAGTACTGTCTATGTCAGATGTTAAGAGAACAGTTAGAAACCACAGAGGGAAAGAAACTGCATGCTGCACAGTCGACTCAAGAAATCTGGTAAGCATTTTATATAGGTAATTAGGAATTGCCATAGTGGATCAGACCTGTGGTTCATCTAGTTCAGTATCAAGTCTCCAGCAGGTGCCAGAATTTCCTCTGCTGGTACCAGAAGGATGAGCTTTTCCTTGACTCAGCTAATTCATAGGGGATTTTTTTCTGCCACTGTCATACTATAATTCTGTGTTTGCAGTATGCTGTTTTACATTTTTAGGATAACCGTTTACCTCCCTTTCTTTTGGTTATCTGGCATGCTACTTCCACAGCAACAAGTGGCAGTGTTTGCCAGGTTGTGCTCAATGCAACTGTATGCAATGTGTCCTTGTCTGTCTGGCCAGAAGAAAATGGGGCTGTTGTCTCTTTAAGGGCTCCCTGTGTAACTAGTAGCAGAAGGGGGAGGTAGGGGAAAGTTTGCGGGGGTGAGGGGAAAGCTCTTACAAAAACTGATTGTGTTAAATTTTGGATGCATCTAGAGAAGTGGAAGGCAGTGTTTATAAAAATAAAAGAATTAAACCGAGACCATCCCTGTATAAGAGCAATGTTGTGCCATTTTGAAAATATGACACATGGCTTTTTTGCATTTTTGTACACCTTGAAAGAGATTGACCAGAAAGCAGTTTCACAGGCCTATCTTAGCAGTGTTTGAATAGTCTATTTAATCCCTACATAACATTTAGTTCTTTTTAAAATGAGAAAACATCTCTGTAGATAGTAATGTGATTTAACACTGCTGCCTAGTGGTGTTGATGCTAAATTGCCACCAGTAAAAGTTTTAGCATACTACAGAGTTTTCATTCTGATTGAGTGCTAGAGTATGCACTAATATATTAAGGTCAGAAAAGAGTTTACATGGCTCAGGATGTATAGATGGCCTTGTCCACTCCAAGGAGCCTCTGCACTTACATAATAATTCATCCTGTAATGTTCTACTGATAACTCCAACAATGGAGACCACAGTGTACACAGCCCACGCATTTTTACTATTGAGTTGCCTAACCCCACTATGAGATGTGTTATGATGTAGTGGTTTAAAAAAAAACACTGAATATTGGGTACACTACAGCTTTTGTAATTACTACCATCTATGGGGAATTATGGATTCCAATTTTGCCAGTGCAGTTGCACCTGTGATGTATCTAATGAATAAGATGTTAATCAGAAAAAGGACAGTAAAAATATCATCTTGCTCAACAGATCTGCTCTCTATGTATTCAGATTCTTATTTCTTTACTCTTTTGACAATGTTAACTACTTTTTGTTCCTACTTGCCCTTCAGAGCTGATACACGTCTGGGAGAGAGAGTTGGGTTCTTTATTCGCTTATGCATCTATGAAGTTGTAATTTAATTGAAATTGCAGAGTCAGTGATGGGTTCTGGCTTGGCTTTCAGATACCAGGCTGAGTCTTTAGGCCAGCAGGTGTAGGAATGAACTTCTTTCTTGTAAATTGAGTAAGCTTTGCAAGAAGTCAAGAAGAGATGATGGACATAGAACCCCATGACTCTGGACAGTGTTACTTTGCAGCATATAACTGTACCTCAACTTAGTTTTCTAAGCACATGTAACTTATTTGAAATAAATTTTTAATATTTATTTTAATTATTAAATTTGTGTGTGAACGTACATAAATTCTCTCCTAATGCTAATAACAGAAGTAATATTTTTAATAGTGAAGTCTTTGAAATGGGCAGTTTCTATGAAGAAACCACAGCTATTCTGGAAGCTAAGGCATCATTAAAGGCCAAGACACAAGATAAAGATGAGCAGATGGAAGACACAGATGTGATAAAAATGGCTGTTAGATTTGACAAGTAAGCATGCAAAATTAGTTCTTAACCATCTTTTTGAACTTACAATTACACTTTAGTCTGATCTTTGGTACCAGACAAAACTTATAGGTGGAAATCAGCAGTTCAGATATTACAGCACCTTCTTGGATAAACTTTTTAGGAGGAGACAGTCCATATACCATTTAATTAAGTAGAGCAATATGTTAATTGATGATAAGAAATTTCAAGTACGCATAAAAGAACATGAACATTGATCTAAACAAAGCTGTTTTGTGTATTAAAATTTCATAGAGTTTAATTCTTTTTAATGAAATTTAATTAAGCCTCAGTATATTTTTCTAAATACTGTATTTTTTTTCCTGCTGATACAAGGAAGTTCCAGCAGGAAATTACAAAGTGCATAGTAATAAGCATCCTCAAAATGCTTTTCCTATTAAGAAAATATGTCTTTTAAGAGATAATGGTCAGCGATTAGTTAAGTATATCACTCTACTGAAACTAGCTCTCCTAAACGTATGTACTGTGCAGGAGCTTGAAAGCACATTAATAAGTTTTCTTTAATATGTACCAGAAATCTTCAGAAGATGTCTCCAGGCATTCCCTGAGACATTAAATTGAGGAACTGTGGGAATCACAGTTTGTAAACATTCTGTTATTGATCTAAGATCACCTAAATTTGAAGTGATTCTGCAGAATAATTTTTTTATACTTCATGTTTATCCAATCTCTTGAAGAACCTGTAGGTCCTGTCCCACTGGTTGAGTATTGCTCAAGATGCCTTTCAAAGGCAGTCACTATGCTTTCAAACTCAGGAGGAGTGTCTCCCTAAAGACTGAGCATGATGTCTCTACAGTATTTCTATTCTCTGCCACACCCTAGGAACCGTATTCCCAGTTGGATAGTAGAAGCAATGTCTTATAGAAGCAATCTCACTTTTCTCTACCTACCCTTTTTTTCCCACCCAGTAATAAATTAATTCCTGGAAAAGTTTTTAAACCACTATTGGAAAATATTTATGGTAAATTGTCAAAAAAACCCTGTGGTGTGGCTTGTCATATTCAGTCTGAAACTCAATAGAATGCAGGCAATTTGGCCTAGCTTTCCTATCAGTATCTTGTCACTGCTTGTTTGACTGCACTGAGTGAAGGTGGGAGGTGTTTAATAAGGAAACAATATGTAATATTACCTTTTGGATACCAATTTAAAGAAGTATTAATGGAACAGTTCCCTGAGAAGGGGTGGGAGACCCATCGCTTGGGAGTTTTAAAATTAGACTGGAAACAAAAACTAGTAAAAATACTATAGTAACTAATCCTGCATTGATAGAGAGATTACCCATCTAATTTAATATTGGTCTGTTCTATAGAAATATTTTCTGTACAAACCTTTTCACTACAATTTTGGGATTATTCTGTATTTCATTTTTCTGTCTAGGCGAGAATATCCACCACAGATTACTCCAAAAATGTATCTTTTGGAATGGTGTAGGAAGGCGAAACACCCACAACCTGTTTATGAAACCGTGAGTCTCTGCATTTCTCAGCAAAAGTACAAGGCAGATCCTTAGCTAATACATTTATATCATAGTTTACTGAGGACTCTCAGGAAACTGAATTGATTGGTTTGAAACAAGATGATCTCAAAGTTTTAAAAATAAAAAAAACATTTTAAACTGAAGTTTTGTTGACACAGTTGCTAGACGGTTTGGTGTGGACACACATGTAGATTACGAGGAGTTAGAGCACGAAATTAGCATATTTCTGCAGCATAGAAACATTTCTCTTCAAGTGTGAAATTTGACCTCCCTTAAAATCCAATGATCTGTTTTACTACTAATGATAGTGAGGAACTCAAGTATTGGGCAAGCTTCCCCCTTAAAATTCTTCCCACTGCCACCACCCCCCCCCCTCGTGGGCACCTCAAGTGGAAATGGTCAGTTGTGAGGTAAGTTTGTAATACACAGAGCAAGGGATATGGATGAAACCATCACATTTATTAATTATATTTCACTGGACTGACATTTGAATTCATTCCTGTGTAGATGAAAGAAGTAGTGTCTTACTTCAGTGGACTACCCTGTCATTATGTCCAGATTATAAACATTTTTAAATTCACTAATAGCTTTTTTAAAGATGCCATTTTGCTGTGTTCCTGAAAAAATGTGTGCATTGCCTGTCTGAATTTTCCTTATGTCTCTGGAAACACATGATAAACAATACTATATCTAATATTGAAAAGCTAAATGAGACATGGGATATTAGAATGCAGCTCCGCTGAATTCCTAGAATTGTGTTCATTCTTGCTAATGTCATCTAGGATGTCACAAGTCTGCTTTTTCTTTTCTGTCTAGGCAGCAGCAATTTTTGCAACTGCTGTGGTAGATAAACAAGAAAAACATGTTTATAAAATGAGAGTGCAAACAACTGTTGCAAAAGGACTTCTTAATTTCAAAATTCTAACAGTCTACTCCATGTCATAAATGCTATGCCAGGTAGTTCATGTTTGCAGGATCAGGTTTCTAAGTGATTAAGCAAAGGTAAGGAACCCTGTAGTGGTGTGATTTGGTCCTGTAACTTTTTATCAGTATAAGCTTTACAAAGTTTGGATTTAGAGTCTCTTTTATATAAGAAAAACTAGACAAGTAATGAAATTGAAAGGCAACGGATTTAAAACTGATAAAAGAAAATACAATTTTTTAATACGACACAACTCACTGTGGAATTCATTGCTGCAGGATATGATTTAAATCCAGGAGCTTAGCAGAATTCAAAAGGGTTAGATGTGAACATGGATAATATCAAGAGTTTTATTAGGTGGCATAAACATATATGAGGGACAAACCCTCAATCTCTTACTGACTAGGGTTGGGAAGAAATTTCCAGTATGCACAGGTTATGATGTAATTGTTATAAGGTTTCTTCTACTTGCCTATGTTGCATCTGGTGCTAGCTGTTAGAGATAGGGTAAGTGCAGTGTGCCTATCAAGCAGTTCTTGAAGCAACTCCAGTTTGGTCAATAGATTCCTTGAGTATTTTGAACATGTGAGAGGAATTTTGCAGTCTGAAGGCTTAGAATGTTAATGGTGTACATGCTCCCAGAGTAAAAACAAGACTAGGAAGGACTCTGTGTTGTTGCTCGTTTTACAAAATGCAGTAAGTTACACCTGTAATTCTCTCCTTTCTCTAGGTTCAAAGACCATTAGATAAATTATTCTGTTCAGTTGTCACAGTAGCTGAACAAAAATATAGATCAACCTTATGGTAAGTCTTCTCTGATGTGTTTTGTAACTGGGCCTTAGTAAAAATTTATGTTTCTGTGATGTACTGTTGGAAAGGCAACATGTAAACATGGAGAGAAAAAATATTAAGTAAACTTTACTTTATAAAGATATAACTGGGAAGGAAAAAACTTTGAAATATTTCTGTAAGGTGGGACATGATTAACTGAGACATGCCAAGGAGGAGCGAGTTCCATAGCTGAGGGCCCTTCATAGCAGAAAGACTGTCTCCAGCAGTAGGATCCTTAAAAGGTAAATAGTGTGTGAGCCCATATTTCCACTAGGGCAGTCCTCAAGGTGGCCTCAAATAAGGCAAAATCCTCTAACGTTAAGAGTTTTAAACTGTTCTACTGGAAAAAACACTTCCCCACCAATATTTGAGCTTTGCATGGAAACCTTTGTCAAAGTGATGCCGTACTTCCTAATCTTACCCAGTATTTTCCTAACATTCCCTCAGTAACCAAGGGATTTTTGAGTGAAGACTTGGCCATCCTCATGACAATAACCTTTACCCAGCAGCAAGACTTCTATTTTTTTCAGGATGGAGAACAAGATACAATCCAGTTGGCAACTAGAGCTGAGTGAATAATTGATCAGAAGAATTTGGTTTGTTTCTAACCAAAACTATATTTTTTTTCTGTTTTTCATGCTGAAATGAAAAACAAAAAATATTTCCTTTGGGTCTGTTAACATTAGACATTTTTGAAAGTAGGTGGCAATATTATCAACTTCTGCTCCACAGCAATGACAGAACTTGCTGGATTCATAAAGCAAAAGAGGTAGTTGCAGATCAGCAGCTTTCTGATGATACTCATCCCAGTGTTTAGGAATATTTTGTATCTGTTTCTTTGAATGAAGTCTTGTAAT
Organism: Gopherus flavomarginatus; assembly: GCF_025201925.1. NCBI lineage: Eukaryota > Metazoa > Chordata > Testudines > Testudinidae > Gopherus > Gopherus flavomarginatus. The sequence goes on from NC_066630.1 coordinate 33,231,739, forward strand.
GGTTCAGGCCTGGGATACTTGAGCTTATAGTGAAAATCAGATTACATTAATTTAATTGTTTTACAGAATAGATAGAACAAAAATGGGTGTATGTTGAAATATAGGAGACGCAATGAAACAGACATATTGTAATCAAATATATTGACTATAAAATATCTTTGTATTTGTGTAACAAGTCAGCTTTATTTCACTGCATTGCCCCATCGGCATTTTGTCCTCTGATCTACACAAACTTTTCCATGTGCTTTCTGGAAACCCCCTTTCCTGCTCTTTCCTTCTCACTCTTAAGACAGGAGAAGTTTTTCCATTGGTTAGAGTGGGAGCTAGATTGGAGCCCTAGTCCAATTTAGGAATATTTACAAATTCATATTTTGATAAATGTTCTGCCTTATTGTACTGTGACTACCTTCAGTAACTCAATGAATACATAAAATAAAGTGAAATGGTACATAAAGGCATCCAGGTGGCAACTTTTAAAAATGTTTCTTATCCCAAGACCATGTTAAAAAAACAACCAACCTAAAGCTGAGAAGAAATCTGTCTATAATTTGAACTTATTAATTTATTGAAACACTGAATCTGAAATGCCAATGATAAAAAATAGTCAGCACTTGAAAAGCATTCTTCATCCATATATCCCATCAAAGATAACTAGTATTCCCATTTTACAAATAAAAAATAAGACAGAGAAGTTAGGAAACTTGCCGGAAGTCGCATAGTAAATCAGTAGCTGCCTCAATTGATGCACTAAGATTCCACAATAATATTTTATAGAAGCATCGATTAATAATGGCATTTCTTGAGTTTGTTGCAGGCAGATATACTTAGGAGTGCATCTAGTAAATTGCAAATTGAAGATCAGTGTTGGACAAATCCCCTTTTAATACGTATTTGCAACAGGCAGCAGGTTATTTTAGCATTGTGCTTCCAATGCTATAATGGTCAATCAGCATTCCCATGAACTACTCAGACTTCAGCAAACTTCCAGCTAGACCATAATTCTCATTCCAAGCTTAGCTGCATTAAGAGATACAGAGAATCCTTTCATGTGTTAAGTTTCAAGAACATGTAACCCTGCCCTCAAAGCTAGTTTGTTGGGTTTCAGTCCTGGTGGAGCTGTGCCCATTTTCATTGACTTCAGTGGAATTGCACTCACATTACGGATAAATTTGGACTTGAGAATCTTTCCATAAATTCTTTTAAACTTGGTGTGGTTCATTCAGGGCTTTTGATGTTAGTAGGAGTAAGGATTGCAGCAATTGATGTCCTACCTTCTGAGGGTATGGCTACACTTGCAGCTGTACAGCGCTGCTCCACGGGAGCACTCCCGCGGCAGCGCTTTGAAGTGTGAGTGTGGTCGTGGCACCAGCGCTGGGAGAGAGCTCTCCCAGTGCTGCAGGTACTCCACCTCCCCATGAGGATTAGCTTACAGCACTGGGAGCCGCGCTGCTAGCGCTGGGACACTGTTTACACTGGCGCTTTACAGCGCTGTAACTTGCTGCGCTCAGGGGAGTGTTTTTTCACACCCCTGAGCAAGAAAGTTGCAGCGCTGTAAAGCGCCAATGTAGCCAAGGCCTGAGTAAAGACTGTTGGGACTGCAGGATTTGGCTCAGTATTGTTAGCTTTCTCTTACTTAGAGTGACACCTTAGAGAAACACAAGCACCTAAAGAGATGTGAATGTGCCTCTGGACTTGAGCTCTTTTCTTTTGCACCTTTTAGGCTGTCATAGGTATTGCATACTGTTCATTTCACTGTGTTGTAGGAGAGACAGGAAATTAAATCTTTCAGGCATGTAATATTGTACTTGGCAATATGCAGGCTTTCTTCTGCTTTTACCTGTGCTCTGTTTTACTCTTCAGGGACAAGTCAAAGAAACTAGCAGAACAGGCTGCAGCTATAGTCTGTCTTAGGACTCTGGGTCTCCCAGAGGGGAAGCTTCACGAGGGAGAAAACCATCTGATTAACAAACGCAAGAGAGAGAACCAGGAGTTCCTGAACAACAAAGAACATGAAGATGACCTACTTGTTGAGACTTCACATAAAAGAGCTCATTTTACTGAGGGAGCTTCTGACTCCAGCTCTTCTGAGGTGCCACTATAGCATGAAAAGCAAACATTCCACAACTGTGCAGCTGCCAATTCACTCACTTTTTCTTGTATATCCTGCTATTATATTTCATCTAGACTCTATCAGTCGGAGACGGGTAAACTGTACTGTACTGGGTAAATGTTTTTTGCTTTGGTGCCTTTCAGACAGAATAAATTAGCAGCCTGCGTTTTAAATAAGAATGAGAAGAAGATCCCAAAATTAAATTCTGTTTCAATAGCAAACTATTTTCAGTTTAGCGTTTGAAGTGTTGAGGTTTTTGTTTAATATAATTTATATGTAGAAAAAAGAGTTTTAAATGCACACGAGAGAGGTTCTTAATAGATTGTTTCCAACTGTTGGAGTTTTGGTGTAGTTTCCATTAACAGGGATAAGTATGTTAGAAGTTGTCAGCTCTTGTCTGAAAATACCTGTAACAAAGTTATAGCAGGTTGTGTCATGATCCCTAAAGTATTTTATATAAAGAAGATATTCAAAACATAATTCATTGTTGATTAACTAAATCAAAGTGGCTTCCCTATTTAAAAATAATATACACCTTGATTTTAAATGGAAGCGGCTTTGCTAAACCATTGTTTTTTTTAATGGAACAGCAATATCTAATTGGGATTACGTTTAGAGTTTTTTAATTAAAAAGATGTACATGCATATTTAAAGTGACTGCTACTCAAATCTCCGAATATTTAATAAATCCGCAGTTTGCATTTAACTAAAAAATAATTGCAATTCATTTCCTACTTTATAGACTGCAGTTAAAAAAACAGTTTTAAAAGCTGCTTTCAGAACTAAATGTTCCAGTTTCACACAATGGTTTTAGTCACAGAACACTTACTTCAGAGCAGTGACAGAATTTGTAGTCTAGTTAACAAGCCATAAACTTCAGGAATAATCCTTTCCTCACTAAGATTCATGTCTGGGGCAGGAGCTTATGTCAAGGCTGTTTTTAGACCATCATGAGGAATGGACATGCTAATACTATACCAGAATCTGATTCATTCCCTGAGTTTTTCTGGCAGAATGCAGGTTCTTCTTCGAGTGATTGCTCATGTGTATTCCACAGTAGGTGTGCGTGCTCGCCACGTGCACTGGTGCCGGAAGTTTTTCCCTTAGCAGTACCCGTAGTGGGGGAGCCCCACTGCGACCCCTGGAGTGGCACCTCTATATCGTGCCGTAAAGGGGGCTGTGCGTTCCCCCCATCCTCAGTTCCTTCTTGCCACCAGTGAAGGAACTCGGAACTTGTGCTCCAGCTTTGCTGCAGTATCTTCCTTAGTAATACGATCTTCGTCTGTTACTAGTTTTCTCCAGTTAGTAGCCTGGCTCGGGGCATGCCCTGACCCCCAGGCTTCAAGTCATGTGACACCTGTCGCAATTCCATGCCCAAAAGCAGTCCGCACTCTGAGTGTCTTTGCTTTCTGGGCGAGACTCACATAAGTGAGCACTGCAAAATCTGTAAGTCCTTCAAGCCCCAGACTAAATGCAAACATGAGATCTGACTCCGGGCTCTGCTTATGGAGTCAGCTCTGGCCCTGGCACCGCGTCCTCGATGCAGAGCGAGGCCCCATCCACCAGCTGGCACCGCTCCTCAGCCAAGAAACAAGCCCAGACCCAGCGTCGCTGAGATAAGGACAGGGGTGAGGCTGGACCTGAGCTGGGCAGCCCGCGATCCCCCTGGGAACCCAGACCTCTGACTCGTGTGGAGCGGAGTAGTCCGGCCCTGTCAGCGCATGCCTCCCCGATGATGAGGATTCCATCAACGCCAGAGGCAGCTCAGGCAGCGCGCAACATCCTGGTCATGGCTGTACCGAGTGGGCCACCCAAGTTGGGGCCCCGGTCCCAAGAGAAGCCGCCGCCGGGTGCTCACCAGCTCTCACCAGCCAGGTTGGAGATTGAGGTCCCTGCTTGATCTGTGGGGCCTTCCCATAGCCCGTGTCAGGTTCCCACTCCATTGTCAGGGTCGCCTGGGAGCGAGTCACCAGAGTCTTCCTCGGCATGCAGGGACCGCAGGCGCCGAGACAGAAAGCGTCGACACTCCTCGTCCTGCCATAGTGATAGTAGGTCGCGATGCCATCGACACCGTCGATCTCACCATGGCGCACGCAATGCTCGAAGTGCGTCCCAACAGTCACCAGCGCGTCGGGGCCAAGATCTCCGACAGGAGTCCAGAAACAGCACCTCCGACATTTATGTCTCATCGTCATCGAGGTTTAAATCCTTGGGCTGGACCTGTCATAGACGGGACCGATCGAGCCTCTCCTACGGCACTGTGCGATCCTCGGTCATTTCAGCCTCGGCTCCCAGTCGTCCTTCCACACGCCGCACTGTCCCTGAGGAACGCGTAACCCTGGTCGGGCCTCAGCTGGCACAGTGGCAAGGTGCACCATGGCAAGGACAGTGGTGCCAGTGGGCACCGTGACCCCAGGCACCCGTACCGCCAAGGCTCTGCACCGTGGCTGGGGCATCCCAAGCACCCTCTGCATCTCCACCTCGGCACCGAGAGGAGTACTCGGGAGCTGAACCACCGGCACCCTATCCGGATGCACATGGAGTGCGACCTACCGGCACTGCCCGATGCCGTAGGGGCGGTACCGGTCGTCTCGTTGGCACTGGGCGACTCCATAGCGGCACCTCCCCCTCCTTCTCAGAAGGATTTCAAAGTTCATCAGGAGTAGCCACCAACCTCCAGCTCCAGGCGGAGGAGATGGAGGAACTGTAGGACAATTTGTTTAATGGCCTCTCCTCCTCAGCACCTGGCCACATGGCCCTACCACTTCACCAAGGGGTAGCCAACATTTCAGTTGTGCTATGGCAAACCCCGGCCTCTCTCCCGCCCTCTTCTAAGAAGGCAGAGCAGAAGTATTTTGTGCCTGTACACTCACCCGGCTCCGAACTCACTGGTGGTGGAGTCGGTCAACCACCGTGAAAGACACAGCCAGCCCGCACCCACCCCCAAGGATAAGGATGCGAGGAGGCTTGACGCTTTTGGGAAAAAGGTTTATTCCTCTGCGAGCTTTCAGCTCAGAGTGGCAAACCATCAGGCACCCCTGAGCAGGTATGACTTTAACTTGTGGGGGTCTCTGCCTGAATTTGAGCTTTACCTTTAAGAGAAGGACAGGAAGGAGGTCAAGGCCCTAGTCAACGAGGGGGCGGCAGCGGTGAAAGCGGCTCTCCAGGCGGCCTCGGACGCGGCTGACACAGCGGCATGTTTGATGGCCTCAGCTATCTCCATGCGACGGGCGTCGTGGCTTTCGCTGTTGTGGCTGTTCGTGGAATTCCAGTCCCTGATGCAAGACCTGCCATTCGACGGCAAAGCGTTATTTGTGAACCAAACGAATACCCGTCTGCACGGGATGAAAGACTCCTGTACCACCCTGCAGACCCTCAGCCTATATGTCCCGCCAGCCAAGGACAAACCCAAGTCGCAGCCCTGGGCTCCCCCGGTAAGGGACAGATACAAGCCTCCGCCTAAGAGGCCTAGGGACCGGAGGCGCAGGTCTCAGCACCAGTCCCGTTCAGCCCCACACCCCGGCCCCTCGAAGGGCAAGAGGCAGGAGAAGAAGCGTTTTTGACTCTTTGTGGGGGGCCACCTGGCCTGTTGCCAGGGAAACACCCTAGTTAATTAAGTTGGTTTTTGGCAATTGTTTGTCAGCCTTCAGAGTGCATTGGTCCCATATAACGTCGGACTGGTGGGTCCTCAGTACCATCTCCGAGGGGTACAGCCTGCAGTTCGAGGCAACCCCACCACATCATCCTCTATCCTGGGATGTCCCTGGGGAATCGGAGCACGCCATCCTTCTGTCTCAGGAGATGTCGTGCCTTCTCGCCCTAGGTGCGGTGGAGAGGGTCCCTTGGGAATTGCAGGGCAAAGAGTTTTACTCCCGGTATTTCCTGATCTCGAAGGCAAAAGGCGGGCTCAGGCCCATCCTCGACCTGAGGAATCTCAACCAGTTTCTGGTTCACTGTAAATTCCGTATGGTGTCCCTGACCTCTGTTATTCCATCCCTGGACCTGGGAGATTGGTTTGCATCCCGGATCTCCAGGATGCATACTTCCATATCCACATTTTCAAGGGTCACAGGCACTTCCTCCGCTTCCTGGTGGGGACAGACCATTACCAGTTTACAGTCCTTCCCTTTGGCCTTTCCACAGGGTTTTTCCACCCCAGGGTTTTTACCACTGTCGGTGAGGGCAGCCCACCTCAGGAGGAACGGGCTGCAGATCTTCCCCTACCTGGACAACTGGCTGCTCAAGGACAAATCTTGCTCCCAGGTGCAGGCACAAATGGATTTCCTGCTGCATACTTGCACGAGTCTAGGCCTGGTGGTGAACAAAGAGAAGTCCATGTTAGTCCTGGTCTAGCGCATACACTTCATAGGGGCGCTGTTAGACTCCCGTGTAGCCATAGCCTCCCTCCCCCGGGACAGGTTCGAGATGCTCAAAGGTCTCGTCACCTCGGTCACGGCCTTTCCGGTGACGACGGCACGGGTGTGCCTTCAAATCCTAGGACACATGGCAGCATGTTCCTCTGTGGTGCGACATACCAGGTCAGGATGAGACCCCTCCAACTTTGGCTGGCCTCCCAGTATTCTCAGGCCAGGGACGACCTGGACAAGGTCGTCACGTTGCCACCCAGTGTAGTAGCTGACCTGCAATGGTGGTCCCTCCCGACTAACATGCTTCAAGGAATCCCCTTCAGGGAACCTCCTCCTGCACTAGATGTGGTGTCGAACGGCTCAGACTTGGGATGGGGAGCCCATGTAGGAAGCTTCAAAACCCAGGGCAGATGGTCGCCCTCGGAATTGCATCTGCACATAAATGTCAGGGAGCTCAGGGTGGTGTGGCTGGCCTGCATAGCTTTCAGCCAGTACCTAGAGGGGAAGGTGGTCAGGGTCCTCAAGGACAATACGACCACGATGTATTATATCAATAGGCAAGGGCATGCGTTCCGTGGCCTTGTGTCCGGCTCCTGTGGGAGTTCTGTATAGCGCACAACATCCTTCTTGGGGCTTTTCACCTGCCTGGCAGGCGCAATGCGCTCGCAGATCACCTAAGCAGGTTCTTCTCCCAACAACACGAGTGGTCTCTACACAGGGAAGTGGCAAGGCAGCTCTTCCTAGAGTGGGGCACTCCCCAGGTAGATCTATTCGCAACCGTCCAGAATCACCTATGCCCACGATTCTGCTCCAGGTCAGGAGAGGGTGAAGGGGCGATATCGGACACGTTCCTAATGCCATGGTCGGGTCGCCTGTTCTACGCCTCCCCGCCCTTTCCTCTGATAGGCAAGATCCTACAGAAGGTAAAGGCAGATGGGGCTTGGATTATCCTCATAGCCCTGGATTTGGCCCGTCAACATTGGGCCCCTCCTGCAGCTGTTAGCGGCTCCCCGTGCAGGCTGCCACTCTGACCGGACCTCCTCTCCCAGGAGGAGGGACATCTCCTCCACCCCAAGCTGGCCGCACTCCATTTAACAGCATGGCTGCTCCATGGTTGAATGAGGAGGAGGGGAGGTGTTCTCAGGATGTAAGACAGGTCCTGCTCAAGAGCAGGAAACTGTCCACACGTCGAACCTACCTGGCCAAATGGTATCCATTCTCCATGTCGGCAAGGGAGAGGGGTTCTTCCCGCTCCTCCGCGTCTTTCCAGCTCATCCTCGAGTATCTCCTGTCCCTTAGGACCCAAGGGCTGGCGTCCTCTTCAGTCAGGGTGCACCTGGCGGCCATTTTGGCTTTCCACCCCCCAATGCAGGGCCACTCGGTGTTTTCACACCATATGACCTCCTGGTTCCTGAAAATGCTGGATCAGGCATTTCCTTACGCTAGACCCCGGGTCCCTCTCTGGGACCTGAACCTAGTGCTCTCCCGCCTCACAGGGCCTCCATTTGAACCTTTGGCCATGTGTTCATGGTCCCACCTATCATATAAAGTGGCATTCCTGGTAGCTATCACCTCAGCCCACCGGGTCTCGGAGCTTAGGGCCCTGACCTCCGAACCCCCGTATATGGTCTTTCATACGGATAAAAAAAAAAAAAAAAAAAAAAAAGAGATATACCAATCTCCTAGAACTGGAAGGGACCTTGAAAGGTCATCAAGTCCAGCCCCCTGCCTTCACTAGCAGGACCAAGGTCCAGCTCTGCCCACACCTGGCTTTTCTGCCGAAGGTAGTCTTGGATTTCCACATGGATTAAGACATCTTCCTCCCAGTCCTCTGTCCGAATGAGGAAAGACGCCTACACATGCTAGATGTGCGTAGAGCACTGGCTTTTAACTTAGACAGAACCAGGCCCTTCTATAGATCCCCTCAGCTTTTCATTGCTTATGCCGAGCGTATGAGGGAGCGACCGGTCTCCACCCAGCGGATCTCCCGCTGGATCACCTCATGCATATGCATTTGTTATGACCTGGCAGGGGTTCCCCCGCCTCCTATAGTGAAGGCTCATTCAACGAGAGCTCAGGCCTCATCTGCTGCCTGCGTGGCGCATGTCCCTATTCAGGATATCTGCAGGGCGGCTACATGGTCCTCTGTCCATACCTTTTCATCGCACTATGTGATTGTGTCGCAAACTCAGGATGATGCCGGGTTTAGTAGGGCAGTGCTCCACCCCAGTAACCCTCCATCAGGTATAGCTTGGAATCACCTACTGTGGAATACACATGAGCAATCACTGGAAGAAGAAAGGACAGCGTTCTTCGAGATGTGTTGCTCAGGTCTATTCCACATCCCACCCTCCATCCCCTCTGTCAGAGTTGTCTGGCAAGAAGAAACTGGGGGTGGGGGGAGCGCACAGCCCCCTTTATGGCACGATATAGAGCCGCCACTCCAGGGGTTGCAGTGGGGCTCTCCCACTACGGTACTGCTACGGGAAAAACTTCTGGCTCCGGTGCACGTGGGGAGCACGCACACCTACTGTGGAATACACCTGAGCAACACATCTCGAAGAACACCAGTAACGGAACAGGTAACTGTCCTTTGCAAGGCCCAGTGATAAGAAGCAGCACAAGTTGTCTGCAATCCAGCTCTGCTGAACAGGTCAGAATTGAGCAGTGCATCCCCAGTTCTAAGAGAAGGCATAACCAGGGCACCTGGGAGATCCACTGGAGCTCTTCTGGATCACCATCCACAGTTTCCTGGCAGAAACTGGCCAGGCATATTGCGGAATCACAATCTGTGCTATCATTTACTGCCAGGGAGGAAACTGCCACAATGGAAGATGCAAACTACAAATCCTGCACCCCCAGTCTGACCAAAACTCTAATTTCTTGATTCTCTTAGTTTAAATAAAGCTGTGTCCTGGAGAGTGGTCATGTATCCCTGGATGAAGATGCTGGCTGACAGTAGAGACCAGGTGACTTTTAACAGCCACACTTTAGTGTTGCCTCTTCTGTCCCATTTGCTATGGCATTCCCTTCAGTAGGCCATGGGGTTGGAAAGCCAGAGGGCATCCTATCAAAGAAGGAAGCAGCCTTCGAAAAGTCTTTGATTCGGCTTCCTAGCTTCTCTCTCCCTCTGAATCTTAATTTATTCAAAGGTTTTGGATACACAGGCTTGTCCTGCTCCATCAGTAAAATGTAAAGATCTTATAAGTGACATAATTTGAGGTCATTTTATGTTTGGATGTCAAAAATAATAGTCTTTTAAAAACTTTTTTTTTCCCTAAAAAGCCAAGGAACTTATGGCCCTTAGTGTCTGCATGATACATGAGCCTTAGTATCAGTGCTGCATTCACCACTAAAAGTTTATGGAATGTTTGGGCCAAACAGGGTCTTCAAACACAAGAACCTGAGGAGCAGCATAATGGAATGTTTGTACCCCAGTTCTGACTCCCTTTGAAGCGCCCAGAGAAGTCACTCAGCAGAACGTCTGCAACTGATGGCTTGGGGCATTCTAGGATGGAAGGCTAAGGGCCACGGCCTGTGTTGCAATGCTATTACACCATTTTCTTGTCCTGGCAACTGGCCCTACATGACACCCCCACAAGCTACACCTCTCCTACAATGTAAATTTCTCTACTCCTGGCAGAAACAGTATGCCTTGGGAAATAGAATTGTGACGGGAACCCCAGCTGGTCAGCACACAGGTGCATGTTAACCCTGGTTTTATAGTAACTAGGTGTACCAGTTTGGGGGTGGTGAGAAAGGGACTATTTGGTATATGGCCTCTTGTGGGGAAAAGAGAATGGAAAAATTAAACATAGGGAAGTAATAGAAGATCAGCGAAGTTGCTGCCTCAATTTAATATCAATGTCCAAAGAAAATACGATCAATGTCTTTAGTGTGCAACTACAAAACATGTATATTGTGAATTGGTTGAATCATACTGATGCATCATTGAAATAAGTTAAATTGTCTAGAAGACCTAATGTTTGCAAGGTAAGTGTTTGTTTATATAACTATGTGATCACAAGTCATTATTTTATTTATCTAGTATGACATTTGCATAAGTAACTACAGTTAGTTGAATAATATATAATTATGGTGAGATAAACAGTGTAGCGTCTGCAAACAAGAAAGTGAGATGCTGCTTTGCTAGAATGAATATTTCAGGCTAAATTTGGCAGTGATGTAAATGAAAAATGGTCAGAAAATGGATGCATACAAAGTGTGATTTTTACGCTCCCATTTGATGTCCTCAGTGTGGGTCAGGAAAAGCAACTAATGAGAGTCTGGAAGTGTTCGTGAGGGAGAATCCTTTATCTGAGGCCATGATTACACTGCCCTGTGGTTCAGACTTTGAGGGTGTGAGTAGCAGTGCACACCAAAGGGCTGTGAACACAAACTAAAAGGTTCTTGGTTTGCATTAATGTCTTTCTGTTTGAAGAGGACTACGCTAATGTGAACAGGGAGCCTTTTAGTTCATTCCTGAAACAGCCACACAGGAGAGTTACAGAGTGCAGCACTTTGCTGTGCACTGCTGTTTGCATCCTTGTAGACCAAACTGCAGGGCAACATAAATGAGCCTTAATTGCTCTCCCTGATGCATTCCTCCTAACCCACTTTCCCCTGCTGTGTAACTTTCTGCACCATTCACATCACTGAATTCATGCTAGATACATCTGTGATAGTGACACCTGCACATACCAGATCTGACGTTTGCTTTTGATCTTAAAACAGATTCTTATTCTGGGGAACAAAATGCCTTTTTTTCTAGAGACTGTTCTGTTCAAGGTATTGGATTGGAACCATATCTTTTGTAAAAAAAAAAATAATAATAAAAAATTTAAAAAATCTAGACTGTGGCTCATCTATAATACAATTTGTCGTTTATATTGTCTGCATTCTCTCTTGGCTAAAAAATGGATTTATGTTCTGCATATTCCTTATATAAACTGAAGATGGCAGATGTCTTTTGTGCAAATGCCAATTCCTATGCTAATGAATCTTAGAGTACAGCTACTGCACTACTGCATTCTTGCATAAGATGGCAATCCAGACCACAGCTTGGATTTCAAGAAGAAATTTAACACCCATCATAAGAAATTGTCTGTGAAATTTAATGTAGTCATTCTCTGTTTTAAGCATTTGTTTGGTAAAGAAATTTCACTACTAAATAGTCCTTGGAATTTAATGAAGCAATTGTTCTTTTCTGCCACAAGGTAAAAAACATGGGAAGCCGTGCTTGATTCTTGACATTGATGGCACCGGGACCAGAAAATAGAGGTAACAATACCGTGCAAAGTGTGAGGATTAACTGTACGGGATCTCTGTATGTAGGGAGCAACCTATCCCCATTCCACCCCTCTATGTACTCTGTTTGTAACATGATTGGGAATGTGAAGGCGTTCTTCTGAGCCTTTTATCTTGGATGCTCTCAAGTTGGAGACTACCTCCTGAGGCCTTGTTGATGGAATGCTTTTTGGAATGTCCCAGGCTCCAAGCCCAACCCTGACCTGGAATGTGAGGTTGAATGTTGGCGGTACAAACACAGAGTTTGAATATTTAAATTGTAGAGTTCCCTAGTACTGCAGTTTCAAAAAGCTGGCAAATGTCAGCTCAGCTGCTATCTGATTCAAAGAGTAAAAATGCCTTTGGGTTTGTTTGTTTTGTTGTTGGGTTTTTTGGGGGGGGGGGGGGAGTGAGTGGAGGCTTCACTAACTCCGTATGACCTGCAGCGGAGCACAGTTTTCAAAGTGCTTTACCCAGCAAGCCTGCAACTTGTCACAAACAGGTGCTGGCTTGTTAAAAGAAGACCTCATTCACAAAAGTGTTTTGTCACTCTTTTTGTAGTCAAAGCCACAGGCCCAATGTGTCTGAGGGTATGTCTACATTGCAATAAAACACCCATGGCTGGCCCAGGTCAACTGACTCAGGCTCGTGGGGCTATAAAACTGCAGTGTAGTCATTTGGGCTCAGCTGGAATCTGGGCTCTGGGACTCCCCCCCCCCAACCCCCTTAAGTTTCAGAGCCCAGTCTCCAGCCCTAGCCCCAACATCTACATTGTAATTTTATAGCCCCACAGCCTAATCCTTATGAGTCCAAGTCAGCTGACCCAGGGGAGCCATGGGTGTTTTATAGCAGTATAGACATGCCCTCAGAGACAAACTGTCATGTTAAACAGGGAGCCTGTTTGTAATGGTGTTTACAAAAGGGGTCAGAGGCAAGAGGAACTGTTCCAGGATGGTGATGTGGCTTGTAATGTTAGTGGTGACCTCTCTGCTGCTATGAATAAGCTTATGTTTGAGTCAGTGAGAGAATGAGGACAGAGCTAATGGAAAATAGTGAAGGCAACATGAGAAGCCATTGAGGAGAAGGGATTGCCTGTATTGTTGTTCAGCAGTTCCTTAGGTCAGTTAAGGACTGGAGTTGATGAGCTGCTATGGGAGTCAAGACCAACCATCCTTACTCAGAAAAATAGTAACCTCGGTGTCCATGAAATAGTAGACTGAAAAAATGCATAGCATTCATGTCTGTGTATAGTATTCACTTAACTGGCAAATGAAAATGTCAGTGCCAGAGAGTTAATGGGAATCTGCCTGTTCAATATTTGTTGGATCAATAAATTAATGCCTGCCCCTGTCCCCAGGTGGTGGGGGAGAGTCTGTTTTCCTTGTTTTTAGCATGGTCTTGTCTTATTCTGGCAAATCTCCTATTTTTTTTCCAGTGGTATTTTACAAAATACTGTGTCGTGAGTGACATACTTTGTTCACTCTGAATTTGTTTTCCATTTCAGTCACTCCAAACCAAATGATGCATCAACTACAGATGTTGTGGGATTATGTGAAAGATGGGGTTGCTGATTTACTGTCTTTAACAGTTTCCACTTAGCTGATGATTGTAACCGAAACAGTGATCATGTAACCGTGGGCATGTATAACTGATTGATGTTCTGGGTGCAACTTATGGAATTGGACCTGGACACTAATCTGCTATCTTGATCTGTAACCACTAGTCTTAGAGCTGTGCACATGTATCTGACTGTTTTATAATAATATCTTTGTTGATTTGCAAAATATTGACGCACTCATTACTTTCAGTAGGAATTTTGGGCCAAATATAAATTTGCATGTGCCAGTGTTGGTGAAGCAAAATTTAGTAATTTTAGCCTAACTCTAATCGTAGACTGTGGCTGTTGTCTTTCTTTTTTCTTTTTCTTGTGTGCATGGCTAATTTCACTTCATATTGAAAATGAGCTAAAACAAAGGAATCTGCCTCAGCCCTTACATCTATGTAAGGGGTTGAACAATGGTCCCTGTGGCCCTCCTAAGGTTCTCTGGACGAATAGGAGAAGAAGTTGAGAGATAAAGGAGGCTTGAGGATGTGGGAGCTGGTGTTAGAAGAGTGGTTAGGGAATACTGGAGCCAGAGAATTTGAAAATTAGTTCACAAGGGATACTCCATGCAGAGGGTCATAAAGTTTTCCACAATGATGCCTTTATGCACTGAGTTCGTAAATTTCAACAGCATGTGGCTCCCACAACAAAAATTATATAACTCAACAAAGAATTTTCAATGCCTTGGGTACATAAAGTTTTTTATGAGGGCCCAGTGTGTGGTTCTCTGGTGTCCTACACCCACAAACTCTCCTAGCCAGTTAGGAGTTTCAATAGCCAAAGATATACTAAAGAGCATAGAAAGGGGAAACCGCCTCCCTTCTGGGCTTGCAGGTAGGTCTAAAGCTTGAGTACATGCTTATCCCACAAAGTTTGTAAGCTCTGCTTTGGCTGGGCAAGGGGTTCAGAAGACATGCACTTCGAAGTTTCTCCAGTTCATAGGAGAGGGATTCTCTTCTGAAGACTTCATACTGTGCCTGGGATGGTGTCCCTGTGCTCTAGTATTTCCAGATTATGAAGTTTCTTTTAAATTCTCATTTATTGAAAACAAACTTGGGGAAACTCTATGTAAATATTTAAGGTTAGACAAATGTAACATTGCATGCATATTCTTAACTCTGCCCTTGTACATTTGATTTTTAATTACCTATCACATTTCTCAAAGCAACCGAATCTAACATTTTTCTTTTAATCTTTGATGTACTAGTGAAAGTCATTTATGTGAAAAGTACAACATAAACTGTACTTCCATTACGTGGTTCAGATTTAGTAAAATAGAGCAATATTAAAAATGTGCTGGCATATATAGGGTGCACAGATTTGTAGCTAAATTAGTTCTTTAATTTTTAGAGAAAAACAGCTATTTATTTTTTAAATTGTCACTTTACCACCAGTATTTGTTTTACAAATGAATTACAGTAATGGTTACTAAAGAAGCATGAAGCTGCTCTCTTGACTGTGTGCTGACATTTGTGACAAGAGTGTGCCCCAGCATTTGAATGAGTAAGAGCAGCTGGTTTTCGGGTAAGCTGTATTCATTAAGAACTTTTTAGTTCACTTAAAATTGGTTTAATATTTTTAAAATGTGTATATATAGAGAGATTGAATGGGGAAAAATATTGGAGAAATTGTGGTGAAAGAGGAGATTTTATACATATGTGATAGAAATGTCCAGTCATTAGCTGGGATCCTAGATTTCTGTGATTGAAAAAAAAACAAAATTGTCTGATTTAGAAAAACATAAAAATCTGCATTTTCCCACATTTAAAACGAAATACTGAACTTTAGTTTCCCTAGCCATGATATATATGGGTATCAGCTGAACATGACTTTTTTTTTATATATTTCAAATTTTTAAGCAAGTTTGAAGTCTACCAGTGCCATCAATCATTATAATAAAAATTAATAGAATTGCAGTATGTATTCTTACATATACCAAATACTTCTACGTCTGTATACTATATTTTCAGAATTTTTTTTAAATGTACAAAAAAAGTGAAAATTGCTTTTATGTTAACGTTATTCACTTTCTGAGTTAGACCTGGAGGCTGAAGTGAAATTTGAGATGCATTAAAACACAAACCCCTATACGCTGTTGAGTAATCTCTATACGCTGGACACAGTTTACTGGAGTATGTTTAGCTGTGTAAATTTAAAGCACATTGAAAATTCAACCCCCAGAGAGGGAGGTTGCTCGCATTGAATAAATGACACTGGTACTTACAGTAAAATGTAGTTAATAGTTAATATATATTTTTATTTTTTCACAAAATGAAAAACTATAACTTCTCTGTAAAAATGCTGTTTAACAAATTCCTTTGTAACAAGTTATTGGTGAAATCCTTTCCACCTGGATGTGCACAAATTAGCAGAAGTATGTACCAAGCTGCTCATTAGTGCACAAGCAGTAGCGTTGGCCGGCTAGCATCTTGTCATGGCACACTGGAATGTGCTAGCAGTTAAAGCGGCAATGGGGTAAGCACTATGCCCAAAGGGGGAATAGTGGTTCCATCATCCGTCAAGTACATTTGCTACTCTTGGCAGCAAGTACACTAATGAGAGTGCTGAAGAGGCTCCTGTCATGCATCTTGCTGGCTTACTTTGTCATGAATAGCAATGCAGATCTTGAATGGGCCACGTACATCTGGCTCCTTGCCACCCCACAGGTGTTTGTCAGGAATACTGATATTTGGCCATAGGTCTGCACCTTGCTCTTCCTGCTGGGAAACAGCAGTAAAACGATGTCCCTCGGTGAGACCCCAGCAATGGCCAGAACTATGGACGTACTAAAAGAGTAGCCAAGTATATTTTAAATATGAGTTTTGAAAAATGTTATTTTAAATATATGTATTGCTTTTGAGTAAATGTTTATTTAGGGTCTAAGCCAAAGCCCATTAGTCAATAGAAAGGCTCCCATTGACTCCAGTGGGCATTGGATTGGATTTAAATTTTAAGGTATTAAGCACTGCAATTTTCTTTTCATTCTCAGGTACCAGAAAGTAATGTGAATTATAAATTTAGTTCACTGGCTGTTATAGCTCTTTGAACCATTGCATAAGACTTGGAGAAAACCTCCCTTTCAACAAAACTGCAGCACTTACATCCCATGTAAATTCTCATCCAACTAAGAAAATCAGAAGTTGAAATCACCCTTGCTTTTATCCCCTCCCTGTATTGGAACTGGGCCAAAACTTGGACACCATGTAGAGCATAAGTAAACAGCTGGGTGCTAGATACGTGTAAGAACCACAAAACACATGTGGTTTTAAAATAATCTTAAAAACAATTCAATGTGCATAGCTTCACTTTAATAAGAGACTAATTAGCGAGAATAGACTATAATTTAGACTAAATTAATTGGTATTTGATAAAATACTTTCTTTCCAGCAAACTCATCAACAGACCAGCAAAGAGGTCAAAAGTAGATTACATAGTTGAAGAGAAATGTAACACCAGTATCAGTTTCCTTCTAATGGTGAATTACATGTACCGACTAAACAATGTGAGCTGGGATATTTGCGCATCCCATAATGATGATGGAACTTAATTAACAAATTGTGTTTAGAAAACACATGATGCAATTTTGAGTTGCAAATAGAGTGCAGGTATAAATTTATAATGTGTTTCACTGACATTCACCTTAGGAGCTTGTAGCTTGTAGTGCTTCATAATTTAATGACTGAAAACTTTGTAATGAAGGTAAGTGGTAGTAGAATACAGTTTAGTGTGGGGAAACAGTGGCAGCAGAAGAGGTGTGATTTGTCTACAGTCACATAGTGGTTTGGTGACAGATGCAGACTTAACCTAGGAGGCCTGCCCCCAATGCCATTCTCTGAAACAGTGGTTCCCAATCTTTTCCATTCCTCCCAGTGTTCCTTCCACAAAAGCCATCTTTTGTATATGACCAAATCTTAAGAAGCAAATAGATTCCACTTAGACTATGCAGTGAATGGAATCATATCATGGAAGGACGTGTGAGATCTCTCCGAGTAACTGGCCACTCTGATCTGCTAAATTTGCTTGAGAGAGCGTTAAAGATAAAACTTTAAGTGCAGGTTGTGTATTTTTCATGAGTACAACACATTCCTCGCTAGGAAGAGAAAGGAAACACGTTTTCCCTATGGTTTTCTTCCTGGGTAAAGCCTCTAAGTCTTAAGCAGAAACATGACCGACCTGGCTGATCCTACAAGTCATTGAATTGCTATGCTTTACTCTGGGTGGGGTGATGAGGGGGAGAGGTCTGAGCTCTGTTTTGCATTAATTTAATCCTTTTGCTGCACCTGCATGCACCCTTTTGTCCTGAAAATGTTTCTTTAAAATCACTCTACTAGGTTTCATGGTTATCGAGTTTCACAACTATACCTGGTACACTATCATGTAGTCACATGATCTTTGGGCAGCACCCAAGCATGGCAAAATTGAGATCTTCTAATGATGGCTATGTGAGGGCATGATGGATTGGGGGGAGAAAAGAGGCGGGCAAGGAGGGTGCGAGCTAATTGCTAAAATCTTAAGATTATATGCGACATTTTGTCAAACAGAGTATAACTGACTTAGCATTTGCCTGTGGTTTCTGTTTACCTGAAGTTGTACTAAAGTCATATCTGCACTACAAAATCATGTCAACCTAAGTTACGTCGGCATACTGCTGCCGCAGTTGTTATATCAGTTATGTGTACACTTGGCTCCTTGTGTCAGTTGTGCATGTCCTTACCAGAAGCTCTTGTTTCGATGCAGAGTGCAGTGCACCATGGATAGGTATCCCACTGTACAACTCACTGCCATTTAGTGCAGGGTCCTTTTGGGAAGTTCTTGCAATGCCTAATGGGGCTGAAATGAGTTTCACAGGTGTGACTGGGAGCATTGGGTCAAGTTCCCATTATGCAATGTTTTCCATCCCATAATTTTTGCGCCTTTTCAAAATCCCAAAACCCCATGTATTCCTCCTCGCTGTACACTGTCTCTGACCGAAGCATGGAGCCTGCACAGCTCTGCAATGTTGCCATGAGCACAGGGCGCATGATCTGCATATTTGCAGATCCACAAGAGGAGCCACGGGGAACGTGATTGGAGGCAAAAAATGATGTGGGACAAAAAACCAATTCAGGGTGGTTGTTGGCATTCACGGAGCAGCTGCAGATGGTGGAGTGCCAGTACTGGGCCTGAGAAACAAGCACTGACTGGTGGGATAGCATCATCATGCAGGTGTGGGATGAAGAGCAGTGGCTCCAGAACTTTCAGATACTCAAGGCCATGTTCTTGGATCTGTGTGCTGAACTCACCTCAGACCTCCAACACCAGGACACCAAAATGAGAGCTGCGCTGGCAGTTGAGCTGTGGAAACTTGCAATGCCAGATTGCTATCAGTTTGGAGTCAGGAAATCTAATGCAGGAGCTGTTGTCATACAAGAGTGCAGGGTCATTAATCGCCTCCTGATGCACAGCACAGTTACTCTTGGGAATATGCAGGAGGACATAGTGGATGGTTTTGCAGCAATGAGGTTCATGAACTGTGGTGAGTTGATAGATGTCATGCCAGCTCCGCCAATCCCAACTGTAACACCAGACCACCTTGCCACAGAGTACATGACCAGAAATGGCTACTGGCAGAGACAGTTTATTGACATCAGTGTGGGCTGGTCAGGGAAAGTGCATGACACTAGCATCTTTAAGAACACAGAACTGTTGATACTCCTGCAAGTGGGGACTTTCTTTCCTGATGGATGGATTACCATTGGGAATGTTGAAATGCCAATAGTGATCCTAGGTGACCTCACCTACCCCTTGCTCCCAGGGCTCATGAAGCTGTACACTGGCCTCCTTGACAGCACCATGGGGTGTTTCAGCTACAAGCTGAGCAGGTGCAGAATGACAGTTGAATGTGCCTCTAGTCATTCGAAGGGTTGCTGGTGTTGCTTACTTAAAAGATTGGAGCTCAGTGAGAAAAATATCCCAGTGGTTATAGTGTCCTGCTGTGTCCTGCATATTTGTGAAGCAAAGGGGGAAAAATTTCTGTTGGAGTGGAGGGTGGAGGTGGAGTGGCGCTCTCCTGAATTTGAACAGATACACGGCTCAACTTAGGGCTATACAACTCAAGGAGGCTTTGAAAGAACATTTTAATAGTGAGACAGAATAGTGTATGTTGCTGTAATGTGATCTGCCTGCCTTGCTCTTTTTCGGCCCATTATGAATCTTGTCATGATTGCTGTGTATTTAGGAATATAACATTGTCAGTGCACCTATTCATAATGTTTGTGAATGATGTTATGGGTTGTGTGACACAGTGCAATAATAGAAAATTGGTCACTGTCCTGCTCAGCACCAGCCAGCATATGTTGTTGGAACTAGTAAAGATGAATTTTATTCTGTAACATGAACCAGGCAATTTTAAAAAACATTTAAAACTTAATAAATTAAGGAAAAAGAACTTGTGAAGGGGAAAGAACAGTCCTTTCCATTTCAGGTACACATACACCAACTGTGGCTTTCACTGGTCAGAGATGTGAAGCTGTGATTTTCTTCAATTTCCCCCCAGGTGGAATAGTAGAGGTAGTGCACTGACCCCATATGCCATGTGGAATGTGGAGTTGAGGCATAGGAAGGTCCTGATATTGAGTTCTCTGTGGGCTGCAGAAAGAGGTGAGCATGGGATTGTTGAACCTGCAGGTCCACCAGAGTCTGCAGCATCTCTGTTTGTTATCTGAGAAGCACAAGCATCTCCTGTTGCATGTCCCTCTCCTTTTCCTGTGCCCACCTCTCCACTCTCTCCTCCATGATGTCTGCAAGGGTGATCCTCCAGCCTCTGTGCTTGTTCTCTGATACAGCACTGGCTTACAGGATCTCCTGGAACATGTCATCCTGAGTTCTCTTCTTTTTACTATTTACTTGACTTCTTACTCTGAAGGCCACACTGGTGGCAGCTGCAGATGCGGAATGCAGAGATACCATTTTCAGCGTATTCATGGCTGAAATCAAAACTTAAGATGCTGAGCTTACTACCATTGCTCCCCCAAAGCTGTAAGCACTACATTCTCATTTCTGCTTGTGATTGATAGAGCACAGCACCAGCCTCTATGAATATGGCTCCGTGAGCATTGGGGAAATGAAGAGGGAATAGCTTGCTTGCATGATTCTAGTTGTATAGGGCAGTGAAACTGAATTTTGCACAGGGAGTGGTGATTTTAGCTGATATGTCACTCCTGAGGGTAACAGGCAGAGAGTATAGCTGCTATTGGCATCCCGATGCCGCCCAGGCCCATTTGCTGCTAGCCTGTGTGCTGCAATAGTGCCTGCTGAAGTAATAGCTGAGTGGCAAGGCAATGTGTCCTACCACAGTGGAAGAAATAGGGCAGCCCTCCCTAGAAACCTTCAGCAGAGGATTGAAGAGTACCCTCCCCATGAAAGTTACATCAAGATCTCTGTGGAGGATTCATGGGACATCCCAGTGCACATAAACTGCTCCACGTAGCCCCAAGTGCCTAACTGTGGAAGTTAATGACAAGCAGATAGCAACTTACTTGTCTTGGTTGTTCCACTACCTCTTCTCGCACAAGTTAAAATGAGTTAATCGGAAGATGTTCTGCTATTTTGTAGGTGCCATCTCTGTAATTCAAAGTAAATTGAAAACTAACCAGGAGTTTCTTTCCCTGCATCAGGCTTGCCTGTGTTTGACTGTTGGGACTGGCTAGACTGCAGTGGAGTAAAAAACAGATCCTGTCTCAGTGTGCAGCTGGATCCCTTAGTCATCTGTCCCCCCATACTCCTCCTCTTCCTTGTCCATCTTCTCCTCCTAACTGTTCACAGCATGGGCCTGTGCCTTGGGCTCCTTGGAAGTATCCACAGTGCTCTTGAGGGTAGTAGTGGAGTCTCCGGCGGGTATGGCATGCAGCTCATTGTAATGCACGTTTGTGGCTCAGCACCGGATCAATTGTAGGCCTCCCTGGCTTTCTGGTATGCCTGCTGCAGCTTCTTTGTAGCCCTTCTCTTGCATCCCATGAGCAATCTGCTCCTAGGTGTCCATATTTCTATGACTGGCTCAAAGCTATGCCTGCACAGCCTCTTCTCCCCACAGCCTAGAAGATCCAATATCTCTCTGCTCCAAGCAGGAGCGAGTCAGCAGCGTGTAGCCAGCCTGGTCAGCTGGGCCATTATACTCAAGAATGGAGAGTTGTTAAGTGTGCTCGCCTTGCCGGGCAACCAGGAAAAGGAATTTCAGAAATTCATGGGGCTTTAAAGGAGAGAAGGATGTTTCTGTCTACCTGACCCCTGGGCAGCAGAGTTCCCAAGAGTGACCAAAGAGTTCAGTTTGGGGCATTGTGGAACAGCTTCTGGAGGCCAATTACAGTCAGCCTAAGTAACTCAGTATCTGCACTGTCACTGTGTTGCCCTAACTACGTTAACTGTGACTGTACACCACTAGGGGAGGTGGTGTGATTAAATCAGCATAGCAGGGGGCGCATACATTGGCAGGAGCCAGATTTCAGTGAAGACACGTCCACACTTAGATCAACATAAGCTGCCTTGTATCAACCTAACTGTGTAGTGAAGACCAGGCCTAAGGATCTTCACCCCAAATTCAATGCATAGACTTCACCATGACTCTCCGCAGAGGCAACAATTGCAGGATTTGTCTCTTCCCTTTTTTTCTTTTTTTCTTTGACATACCGTGGCACTGCCATGCAGTTCTTTATGTCATGTCCCACACCTATGCCTGTTGTATGGAAGCACATGGAGGCCAAAGCCTGATGCAAAAGAGTTTCTGTATTCTTTCTTTCAGAGAGAAACAGTCTGAAGAGAAACTCCCTCCTCACCCTCCCTCCCACCAGCTTGTTTATTTCACCTAACATCTTAATTAAAAAGCAGAAGGACATGTAAGCAAGTTTAGGTGAAAAGGGAGGCTTTCCAGAAAGAGCTGAAGCATTTCCATGAAGTGAAGAGTTAACCTCATCCTGTTAAAAAACAGCTTGCATCTTCCCCTATCAGTGGTAGGCCAGCACTATTCTAACCCATTTCCCTCTGAGCCCAGGCTATGAACTCACCAATTACCTGGTGGGAGAGAACAATTCACCCACACAATTCACACCCTTCTCACTTCCCTTGTGCTCTGGTGCCCCCACACACATTCACCACATTGACATCCTACCTGGCCTGGCAGGGCTCAGACTGTATAATAATGTGCATGCACAAATGTTTGTACAGATACTAAACACTCTCTCTCTCAACAAATTTCACAGAGTTCCAAGCCTGATGCTCAAAGCACTAATCCATCTCTTCAGGCAAAATGAAAAGTGGTGGCAAGCTGATTTCTTGAAGGAGCTTCTAATACTCTAATTGCACTTTCTCCAACTAGGTGTCTGTGGCTGGTGTGAAATGTTTCTATTCCAGGGCCAGAACTCTCAGCTAGGCCTCCAGTCGTTGGTGTAGGGCTGTGATCTTTATGTAATGACACGTATAGGTCACTTAGTCTCATCCAGTTCTCTATGACTTGATTTATGTAACAAAAAAAAAGAAGAAAAAAAAAAGAGAGAGAGCATCCTGGGATAGAAGAGGAGGCTTATCTATAAGTTTTGTATGCAGCAGTTTTCTGGACATCACAGAAACTGAAATGCTCTTCAAGCCAACCTCACTAATGATATAGCCTATCGTAGCCCATCTAAAATGATCGAGTTTTGATTGCTTATTTACATCTGTGGCTTAAACTGGTTTTGATTTAAAGCAGCTCAGCATTCAGAGGGAAACCTCTGTACCTTTTTTAATAGTATATATAGAGCAGACACATTAAAGCCAGCAAAGGAAGTGTATATCTGGGGCATCAATAAATCTCCCTGAGGTATTATTCCCCAAACCCCATGTATAATCCTGCTTTGGTTTTATGTCCCTATGCAAATCAAACTGAATTCTGTGGTCTACTGCTCTGTCAGAATTATCAGAACAGCATTCTGAGAGAACTGTAAGTCCTGACCCATACTGAAATACAGATTGGCCAAGTGAGTGAGATACTTTCACTGCATGGAACTTTGCAAATTCTGCTTAACCGCAACCAGAGTATGAGCCTTTCTTGATATGTAAAAATAGCTTCTCACATCTCACAACCATGTAAAAGGGACACTCTAGGTGAGCCATGCTAACTGAAATAGTATTGCTGATGAGATATGGAGCATTCACTCCAGATCACTGAGTCATGATTAAACAACATCCTTACTGTCTGCATGTGTAATAACTCAAGTGAAATGAATTGTTTGTTGCAATCCAGTTGCCAGTGTCAAAGTAAAATTTGCACTGTCACATCCTTGACAACCTCAGCACAGAAATCAGTGATTGAGAATGGGTGTGGAGGCTAAAAAGCTTTTCACCCCTAAAGGCATGACACCTCTGGTCAGGATTAGAGCACGTTGACAAGGCCTTGTGTGGAAGTTTATATTGTTGTCTATGCTGTAAGTGCTCTACATAGAGGATTTTAATTGTCAGGGTACTCTGGCTACTTTCACCCAGCTAATGTTTTGTTAAATAGCATAGAAGGAATATGTCAGATAAATGAGCAGTTATCTGAAGTGAGATGCTTCCTTATGAGAGAAGAATGTGGCACTGGGCGACTTTACATATGTTTCCCAGCCCATGTCAGCTCAAATTTTAGGGACCAAGTTTGAATCCTTGCATAGCAGCTCAAGACAATCAAACTGATTTAAATGTGCTGTTTAATTTGGGAAGATTAAATACCAGTTGAGCCATCTCATCTATTTAAATAACAAAACTTTTGTTTCCATGTGTAAACTCTTGTAATTTTACATAAAACTTTTCACTAAAAGGATCTTCCTTTGATGAGTGAGGAAGTGGCGTAATCTCTCATTAGTTTCCTCCTAACGAAAAAACAAGTATCTTCAACCACATCTTTAGACTCCCACGCCATTGTGGATGTCAAGATGTTAAGCTCGATTTACTTTTTTTAAAGGTCATCATGTGAGATCTAGCACACAGTTTCTAAACTATAAATGAAACATATCTACCCAAAAGGAAAACAAAGATTAACAGTAGTGAGTGAGTGAAACTTAACACCAGCATCTAAAAATAGAATTTAGCATTATTTGTATATCTTAAAAGCATTAGCAGAGGTGCACAGTGCTTTTTTTTTGTTGTTACGAGGTGAGGCTTGAGTCTTTGTAGAATAACAAGTTTTATTATTATTTATTATTGAGGTTATAATGATGCCCAAAATATGCCAGGCACTTTCCAAAGGTAGGCAACAGACTCTGTCTTGAAGAACTTACAGTTTAAAACAACGAGAGATGAAAGGTGGAGCAGGCAAGATGCAAAGTGATCAAGGTGATGGTAGGCATTCTGCTGTTTTACTTATAAAGTGATATTTAAATGTTGAACACACCAGTATCCCTTCCCAGTCAGTCTTCTCACTTCTCCACAGCAATTTATAGTTTCAGATCCATATCTTTTGTCCTAGCCTCCCAGCATCTGTCACTTTCTCTCTATTGCTGACCCCAAAAGTTCTAAAATCATGAGTCACTGAAAAAATCATGAGATTTAAAATATATATAAAAAATTGTGTGTATGTGTCTGTGTGTGTGTGTTGCTCTGCCTATTTTTGAACTGCCCCTGGCCATCCCTGATGTGTGTTTGGGCTTGTTACTGTTGACAGCTCTCCCAAATTTATTGAATAAATTTATTGATTTTTTGCCCCTGCTGCTGTAGTTCCCACTGGTGACCCACCCAATTAGCACCCATGCTCTCAAGTGTGGGGCTATGCTGTGGATCTCATTGATCTCCCCCCACTGCCATCTTGATCGCTCTTCCATCCTCCTCCCTCCCCTCCCCCCAGCAGCTGTGGAGGAAGCTGTGTAGCCCTGGCTCTGTTACCAGTGGCACATTACCATTAGGCAGGTAATAGCACAGGGGGCCCTGTCCCTATGCTGTCGGGTTCTGCTGACAAACCCAGGGACTGGCATCTTGGAAGGCGGCAGGGACCTCAAAACATCTCTGCCACACAGCTGGACTTGGTAGTTGCACAAAGTGTCCCCCCTTCTGCAGGGTTTACTCCTGCCCTCCACCCCAGACAGATACAGTCAAGGGAGTCTGTGTCAGTTGCTGCCTTCCTGCTGTCTTGGAGGATTGTCTGGGGGTCTCTCTGTGTCCCCACAGAGACTGGTCAGAGTGTACTGTGGCCAGGTGAGGGTAGGTGGAGGCAGAACCTAGCTCTCTGCACTGGGGACTCAGTAATGAGGCTTGGTTAGATACCACCATGTTGGCACAGGGAGGTTGGTGGTGGTGGCAGCAGGGATACATTGCCCGTCAAATTGGGGCCCACCCTAATTTGTAATCTTAGCTAAGATACTGTTCCAGCTTACCTCCAAGCCTCACAATTCACATTAATTCTGTTTCTCACCAGCCTCACATCTGCCTGTTCTCCAGGCCAGCAATCCCCCAGCCTGCACATAAACTTTGTCCCATATCTGCCCCTTGCCCCTCAATGCACCTCTGCTCCTTCTGCAGCCCCCAAGGTTCTTCATTCTGTCTCCTAGGCCTGGGGACGCAGCTGCATCTGGGTCCTCTCTCCTAGGCTTTCAAGGGGCAGCTCCAAGGATTCTTCATCTCCTAGCTACCCCGCATCCCAGACCTGGTGTTGCAGGGTGAGAGACTGGAGGAGCAGAGAGCTGTCTTGACCCATCTTTCATCAGAGGGGGAGGGGAAGTGGAAATTGAGCTGCTGGTTCTTTCCACTTCCCCTGTACCATGAGAATGGCATTGGCTACTCCCTCTCCAACCTTCCCCTACCTAGAAACTCACCTGGGATCTCAAGAGGTGGGGAGAGAGCTCTGCTCCTCCCCTGCAGCTGCCCTGACTGGCTACTCTTCCCTAGCAGGTGAGTAAGGCAGCCAATCAGAGAAAGATTTTCTCTTGGGCCTGGCTAAAAAAAATAGCACGAGGGATAGAACTTCTTGCTTCATGACAAAACTGGCAAAACGGCCGGGTCCAGAATTACGTTACTGTAATGAAAGCGCAAGTGTTGGCAACACTAACTTCCCTTGATGTAAGTGAGAAGTTCACACTTAATAAGATAAATTAAATAGGTAAGGAGAGAGCTTAGTCATTAGGATTCTTGTAAGCGTTGCAAAAGAAGTGGTGATCAGGAATATTTAAGAGTGAATGGTACTGACTGGGTAGACCAGCTCAAGTGAGTTTTCCATGTAGTGGTACAGAAAAAAGTATAGATTTGGTTCTGGACAGGTTAAGTTTGCCATCACAGGTAGAGCAGAAGAGACAAGAAATGTGATGGCAGACAAGAATGAATAAGTAAGAAGGGAGGAACATCACTAGAAGGTGGAACTTGATGTGAAGAAGGAGTAGCCACTTGTGGATTCCAAAGAGGGGAGCCATGTTACAGTAACAGGGAAGGATGATGAACTTGATATCCAGATGGGAGCAGTATGGTGTTAGGGAGGCTGGTGACGAGGGGATTACACCGATCATGGCCTGGAAGTGACTTTTAGCGAAGATTATTTGTATGTGTGAATTGGTGAATTTTTTTATAAAGACAGCAATAGGATGCAGAACATTGGTATTTTTCCTAATGTTCATCCTGCTAATAAACTCAGATCTGTTTGGTTTGTTTATCTGAGACAGTGACCTATTTTTCTGATATAATAAATAAACACAAATATTGCTGACAATAAACACTAAAAACAGAATTGCCTTGTTTTAAGCTTCCACTAGCAGAATATGAGGCTTAAGGCTTAATTGTATATAAAAGGTGAAATTCCAGATAAATTAAATTAGATGGACTTAACTGATATAGTTTGGATCTGAATTCTCACAAAATTAGATGCTATTTAGATTTGGAATTCTGCTTCAGGGCTTTCTCTGTTTGAGATGTTAAATTATCCATTTTAAAGAAGAGAATTGGCATTTAGAATTTTTTTTTCTTAGCTCATACCATACTCACTTGCAATGAGATGGAGACTAACCAAGTAATATCAAGAAGAGACAACAAACACATAAACAACGGATGCTCCCCAAATGTTCTTGAGTACAATACTTCTGCAAAAGTGACTTATGACTAGGTTATGGTGCAGATATATTCTTGGGGCTCTTTATTTAAAAAATGAAGAACGAAAACAAAAAAGCACTTCTGCGGGACTGTGAAAACTAGGAAATATTCATTATTGTCCTTAATGCAAATTAATATTGAGCGATTTTCATGACTTCTTTCTTGGGGAGAAATAGCACAGGGACTGTGGGAATCAAGAGACTTGGCTTTTACTCTGGGTCTTCCACAGACTTGCTTTGACAACTTAGGTTAGTGGTTTTCAACCTGTGGCCCCTTGAGATTCTGCTGACTATGTCTAAGGGGTCCACGAAAAGTGACTATGAAATAAAGATTCATATCCCAGAAGAGGCATTCCGTTTTTCTGATTAATCAAAAGTATGTGAATACCTCCATCTACAGACCCAAACCCCAGAATTGTTGCCGTTACCATAGAAGCACACATTTTAGTGCCCTTTCTCGAACTGCATCAAATGCCATGCTGAACATGTGCAGCATTTCAGTCCAAGACTTCTATGGTAGGAGTCCATGGACCTCAGGTTCGATTTCCAAAAGAGTCCATGCCTCCATTCACAATTTTTTAGGGCTCCGCAGATGAAAAAAGGTTGAAAACTACTGCCTTAGTTAAGTCCTTTAACCTCTTTTTAGTTTCATTTGTCCCCCCAGCCTCACAAAAATGGAAATACTGACCTGTATCTCAGCAGTGGTGCCATTAAAGTTTGTAAAATGCCAATGAAATCCTTGGGATTATAGAAACTTAAAACGATTGCTACAGTCCACGTAAAAGGAGCTTTGGTAGCATCTAGCGTACAAAATATCTTTAGATTCCTTAGCCTTTGCAGCTATAGGCCTTGTTTACACTAGTAAAATCAGATGTGTAATATTCTACCAGAATGGTGCTACTTGTGGTAAGAATGTTGGAAAAGGTGTAGAGAGAGAAAGTGAGTGCTGCTCTTTTTGTCCTATGACTACAGAGGTGATACTGGGTTAATCTACCTTGAATGGTCCCTTACAATATGTGCTAACTAATGCTAAACAATCTGTTCCACCTTGCATTTTGCTGTGACACCAGGAGCTCTGTATGGCTCGAAAGCTTGTCTCTCTCACCAACAGAAGTTGATCCAATAAAAGATATTAGTTCATCCATCTTTTCTCTCTAATATCCCATGGCTACCACTGTGACTTTGTCTACCCTGGAACCTGAATGACAAAAGTTTTGTCGTTCAGGCGTGTGAAAAAAATACCACCACTCCTGAACCGACAAAAAATTTGCCAGTGTGAACAGTGCTTTGTTGGCAGGAGAGCTCTCCTGTTGACAAAGCTTCCTCCGCTTGTCAGGGGTGGAAGTTATTTGTCGGTGAGAGAGCTCTCTCCTGCCAACAAACAGCGGCTGCTCTGCGTGCCTTTTAGCAACATGTGTTGCTAAAAGGTGTATAGTGTAGCCATAGCCTGCATTGCCTAACCTGACTTGCAGAGCTAGTGTGTAATGCTGTTTTGTCATTGGAAAGAAATGATTTGAGAATGATGCTCATTGTTGCAATTGGCTCTGTGAGGTGCTAAGTAGCATAGAGCTTCTAACAAGAGTTGATAATATTTGACTCCAGTATCCTCTAGAGGGACAGACGAACTTCAGTGCTGTGAGGTCCGAGACATACCTTGGCGCGCGCTAGAATGTCATCACTTGTCCACTGGGCAACATTTCATTTTTTTCGTTTACTTTGTATTTGTCTGCAAATTTCACAACTTTTGAGAGAACCTGGGTCTACTTCTGTTTATTTTCTATTCCTTTAAATATAACAAGCATTTTGGGAGAAAGTGCTGTGCTGGTAGCTGCAGTTCCAATTATATGACTGTAGAATAGCTGCAATACTGATGTCTTATCCTTAAATTTTGATAAACATGGGAGCAGCCCACGATTATGATGGCGATCTCTATTTCTGAGGGTAAAGTATAATTCAACAAGGGAACAACATGTCGCTTGAGCCTTAGGTCTTTTATTCTCTGTTAGTGATCCATTGGTAGAGATAGTGGGAGCGGATATAAATTTTAGTGAAATGTAATCTATGTAATTTCATATATTGGTTCTACTGTCTTACCCTCCAGATCCCTGTTGCTGCCTGAAGACTATAAATATGGTAAGAAAATTTAAATATAGCAATGCAATTCACTTTTGTAATTTTTTGTTTAGTGATAGCCTTGCATACTGAAGTCCTCTGTTTATTTATGGATCAGGTACAGCATGGTCAGTGGGAATACAAGCTTCACAGTGCTGGCCTGCCAACATGCCTCCACTGTGATTCAGAAAACTCACTGCTAGAGGAGTGAAGGTAGCCCATCCACCATGTCCACACAATCTGCTGTTAAGACTGTAGACAATTCTAGTGGTGCTGAGGTGGAGTGTTTTTGTTTGTTGGGGTGAAGAGTTGCTAGATATTAATAAATCTGTCACAATTCCTTTCTCATCTAGGCTGCATTAGAACCAGTAACTTACAGGTGAAGGACTCTGTACTGAATCAACAATTCCTGAGCCCTCCAGTGGCGTCCCCCCCCCATATTTTATGCATACTGTGTGTACTATCAGTATTTACTAAGTTTTCAACTTCAAACTGAAGTTGCTGGCAACCCAGAGTACTGACCAAAGAACAAGTACATTTTGCTTGTAGTGATTCTCTTTAAACTTGTTCTAAGAGTAAAATCTTCATCTAAAATAAAATAAATCCTTTAGAGGGCAAATTTAATAGATCATTAAAATATAAAAACTTTCTTCCAAAGGTGCAGCTGCTGTCTTTAAAGAGTCATATGTCATTGGCTACCCATGTGATATTCTTAGAAGCAGAATTTCACCAGGAAAAGCCTTCCTTCTTTAGCTATGAAAAAATTGGAATTAATTCACTTTGTTTCATGGCATTAATAGCTATGGTAACAAATTGGCAATGACTGGCAACCTGATCCAGTTACTAGAATAACAGGAGCCAACAAAAAGAGAAACATTTTTTTAATTCTTTATTGTGGTTCACTGATCGCTGGCCATAGAAGGCTATGCATCATTCACCAATAAAAATGTTGGTTCCTTTCCTTATACTATACATCCGTGTAGCTGTACCAGTGTCGCCCCCACCCCCTTCACACAGGTAAAGACACAAGTGTTAGAAGCAGGTGGTATTATGTGTATGGCAATTTTTTAATGACCTAGAGAGGTTTCTGTTAAACATCATCTAATTGCTAAATCTTTTACAATTTTGGCAGCAGAAAAGAGGGTGAAAAGGGGTATGTATGTGTTGGTTAGGTCCAGCAACAATCATTTAGGGCATGTCTATACAAAGAATGCGTGGCAGGCAGGGTTATAAATCTACAGTACACCAACAGGGTCCATATGGACAGCTAGTGCATTGCAGACAAGCGTGCTGTAGATTTACTCCTCAGCCTGCCATCCACTAACTCTCCCTGTAGACAAGCCCTTAATCTCGTAGATTACTGGGAATTTCTTTAACCAAAGCAATGAGGATCCATAGTGAAGTAAATATCAGGTTTGCTGAGCAAATTGGCACTACCGAAAACCTACATTAAAGCTAGTCAAATGTTTTTGACCAAAAAAAAGACCTTTTTTGGGGAAATGAAAATGTTTCCAGAATTTTTTTCTTTCAAAGTTTTTCAGCTTTTCAACATAAAACCAAAAATTTCGGTTTAAAACTTGAAAAGCTTTCTTTAAAAAACAAAACTTGTTTCTTTTGAAATACTTATGAAAGAAATACTTGCCATTTTCCAATCAACTCTTATCTACAGATAGTATTAACTATACTTCCAGAGTGCTCAGGGTCCCGTGTAAAACCTGGGATGCATACTTTGTTAGTGAACCCCACTTAGGCACATCTTCCAGAGTCCTAGTCAGCAATCTGGAGCTTCCAAAGACTGGAGGAGATCTTCTTTAGATTACATGTTTTCCTCCTTCTTCAGGTCTGTGTCCCTTTTATGGAGTGCATGTGCCTCATGGACTCGGAAGTGGAATCTTTTGACTGGCGGTATTATCCATCAGGGTCATGCCTGTGTCCTCCACTTCCTTGTGACTGCCCTGTCCTTCCATCCAAAGGCATGAAGTTCAGCCCTGGATGTGAGCTCCACATCAAAGCCCAGTACTGCCTCCACCACATCAAGGTAGGGAAGATTTTGAGGTCTGTTCTAAAGGTGACACATGGCATTGATCCTCTTTCCTGAAACAGCAGAGATCAAAAAAGGTAAGTCATGGCTCTTCCAGAGTCCTGATGGCTCTGGACATGCTAGCAAACACTTTTCTTTGCCTCACTTTCCTCCAAATGGAGCCAAATCATCTCTGGCATAGAGACCTGAAAGGCAGATGGGGAGACTCTGCTTTGTATACCTGTGGGTGAGGGACACTCAACATGCAGGGCACAGGCATGACCCCAACAGACACTGTTGGTCAAAAGATTCTGAGGTTGCATGGTGAGGTGCATGCATACCATAAGTGGGATCCACACAGACAAAACATTTCAAACCACAATTACAGTAACCTTCCTCAGCCATATGAAAGAATATCTAAGTAGCCAACCAAATTCTTCAACACCCATTTTCAGTCCAGGCTTAAAGCAGAGACCAGTGAGGGAGAAAGTTGAATTTAAACAGCCAGCCAGCCATCTTATCTCATAGAGTTAAAACAAAACAGTGTCCTGTAAACAGAGTGAGTGGTGGGGTTTAATCACCTAAAACCTAATGCTGAATGCCAATACAAGTACAGTATTATATGAAGTAATAATTCAGCTCAACATTCATAAAAGTGGGGAATGAGCAGCAGTAGTTTAACAAGCTTTTTTTCTGAGTGTTACAGAGGCTATAAAAATCTGTCAGAATTTTCCCTCACAAACACTTGCATTGTGTCATGATTCTGGTTTTGGACTGGCAAATATATACAGCACTTGGAAGTTCATAAAAGTATTTGCAGCTTTAAAATTGTCTGCACATTTTAACTTTTAATTTCCTACTAAGTTTCCAAGACTCAGGAACAAGAAAATTGTTTATTTGATTATGCCATGCATCTGCAACAGTACCTGGGGGAGACCCCATGGAGGCTCACCAGACTTGTGTTGTTATATAACACAGTCTTGAGTAGGTCACTTTCTTGAATGATATCTCCTTGTTCCTGGTACACCTGTCTAGATCTGAATGATAAGTGAATGTTCTCTTTGCTATGCAAAAAGAAACTAAGGGCCAAATCCTGTGGTCATGACATAGGCAAACATCCAGGGAAATCAATAGGAGTTTTGCCTGTGAAAGATGTGATTTGATAGATAGTTTTCCCCTTTAAGTAGAACCCTCTCCACCATTCTTGAACCCTGTGTGAGAAGCACATTTGTGCATCTGTAGCGTGCAGAAATACAGATCTACAAACAAGGAGTCAAACATGTATGTTTGCAAACAAGTGGCTGAATTCTGCCCTTGGTTATGTAGCTGCAACCCCTGTTGACTTCCATTTGGTAGAATTTGGCCCATTATATAAAGGAGAAATATGGGTGCAATGTTTAATTTACACTTTTTGCTTTTCCAGAAGTCCTCTTTCACTTCTAGAATAGTAGCAGATGCATCTAGTGGTCAAACAGTGACTGCAGATACGTTTTCTTTCTATTAATTAATTAGTCTTTGACTACTAGCGGTAAATATGCCCAATGGGATGTTAGATGGGGTGGGATCTAAGTTACTACAGAGAATTCTTTCCTGGGTGTCTGGCTGGTGAGTCTTGCCCACATGCTCAGGGTTTAGCTGATCGCCGTATTTGGGGTTGGGAAGGAATTTTCCTCCAGGGCAGATTGGCAGAAGCCCTGGGTGTTTTTTGCCCTCTTTTGCAGCGTGGGGCACGGGTCACTTGCTGGAAGATTCTCTGCACCTTGAAGTCTTATAAACCATGGTTTGAGGACTTCAATGGCTCAGACACAGGTTTGATACAGGAGTGGCTGGGTGAGATTCTGTGGCCTGCATTGTGCAGGAGGTAAGACTAGATGATCATAATGGTCCCTTCTGACCCTAAAGTCTATGATTCTGTGATATTAAAGATAGTCATTATGGTTGGCCAAGGGAAGTGTAAATGATATCTTCTTGTCCCAGCAATATCTTGTCTGCCATAGAAGAGATTTGCTTGGTGGAGGTCAGATGGGTATTACTTTATTACTGCTGCCTTTCACAGGGCTTCGCCAGGGGTGAGGAAGCTTTTTAAAACTTCCCAGAAATTTACAGGAATCAACAGACTCCCTGGCTGCTTTCACCCTGCCAGTTCCTTTCTGGATATTCATCCCTTGAAAAGTGTAGTTGTGGACACTTTGCACTGCTCCAAGGTGCTTCTCCTTCAGAGGTCCTACACCCAGGGAACTCTGCCAGGATTTGTACTGCTGAAAAGCATGAGTTAATCTGGCCCTACATATTTGATAGCTGTATACATCTTTTTATTTTAATTCATTTGTGAAGCATTTTAAGAAATAAATTATTTATTTCAGTACACATGCCCACATATGTTCTCTACAATGTATTTTTCATTGAAATAAAATATAATCATAAAGCATTTAGCAATGTGGTAATATTTTTCTAAAGCACCTAAATGACTTAAGAGCCTAAATTCGATTTTCAGAAGTGACTTAGAAGCATAAATCCCATTTACTTTCAGTGAGACTTAGGCTCCAAAGTGTCTAAGCCACTTTTGAAAATGGAATTTAGGCTCCTAAGGCATTTAGACACTTTGGAAAAATTTACCCTGTGTGTACACCTAAGGCCCCAGTCCTGCAATAAAATATGTGTACACAAACCTCATCATTTTAGGGCCTGTGGTCATTACAGTTGTCTGTGAGGTGGTAGGTTTAATTGAGAGGGGTCATTATGGACTCAGTAAATTGTTACAAATGAAACTTTAAAATTGTCTTTGCCCTTAATTGAGAGAGGACAATTTTCTTTACTTGTAAAATATGCAAATATCAGATGTTTCCCTCCTGTTTTTCCCCTCCTAGTACCAGTCCCATGAGAAAAAAATTACAAAATCAGCCACTCAGCTGTTATCTCAAAGGTACTGTATTTTTTAACAATTTCCTTTTTACTTAAATAAATCTGACGTCTCTTACTGAGCATTCTGTACTGTACAGAACACTAGTTTCCACTATATTTTGTGCTTTACTTTCCATTGTCTGTTTCAGCAGTAAAGGATAGGCAAACAAGTTTGAATAGAATAACACTCTCACCCCAAACTTCCATCCGTTTTTAGAACTGATATTTTGCCAGCTTCTGAAAGCAAAACACCATGCAAGAAGCTGGCTGCTCTCATAGTATTCCAGATGGGATCAGAAACAGAAGTGCTAGTAATTTCACAAACAAGCCTGTTTCTCATGAGACTTACAACGCCGTCTTTCTGATACACACAGTTCAGATAATTTCAGATGAGCATCCAAACTTATACTGTTTATCTGAACTAAACCCACATTTTTAATCTTTTGTAATTCACTCATCCTTAGTCCTATATCTGACTCTATATATCAGCTACATTCAGCTAGACAATGTGACTTCCAGCAATAGTCATACCCTGAGCACAGGCTGTTTGCTTTCAAAGTTAGACTAGTATGGTTTGATGTTATTTCCATTTACTTTGAGGCAGATGAACTGTGGACACAGTTCTTAAGGGTTTTCTCAGAGGGAATAAAATCTCTATTCAACAAATGTCAGCTAAGTACTACTACGTTTTTCCAGTCAATTTACCATTACATATCACTTATTTCTGACAATGATCCTTTGAAGTGATTATCTTTTTTTCTCTTTACATATACAAAGTGACATGCTAAAAGTAAGTAACTTAATCTTAATATTCACTTTAACACAATAAAATCACATAAACAATAATTCAGTAGTCTCCTTCCTTTGTCACTTGCAATAAACCTCATTGTTTGTTTTTCAGAGTTATTCTCTCTCTCAGTTTCACTCTCGATTAGCTCCGTTGGGATTTTTCTTTTAAAGGTCTCTCTGTAGCAACAAAATCACAGCATTTACATTTGGTAAACATCTCTCAGCATATCACATTTGAATACCCTTGAGATGCCTGAGGCACTTATCTGTCCATCTGTAAACTTGTGCAAGATTACCCTTACTAGAACTTGCAAAGGGCATTGATATTACTGCAATAGTTTTTCTCTTAAGCTATTCTCCCTTTCACCAATGTGTATTGTTAATTCTGATTTTTCACAATGCACAAGTGGAAGCAAACTTGACTTTCATTTCCCAGTACATTCTGCACTGGTGTCGGTCCATTAACCTCAGTGGACTGATTTATGTTGGCATAAGTGAGAAGTGTTTTGCTATCAGAGTGTGAAGTTGTAATTTATCCTATCACTTATATTCATGTGTTGATTCAGTTTTGTAAAAATGACTGGAGTAAGATTTAAATACTTAATGTATCTGAATGTGATCTGTTATTGTCCTGACCTACTTCTACATTGATCAAAAGGATTCCCCTTCTGTTGACCTGTTTTTTTTGTTGTTTTTGTTTTGAAATGCTGGTATAACAATGTCCCTGGCTCGTTAACTGGCTTGTTATCCAACACAGTAAAGATAGACATTTAAAATAATAACAACAAAGATTCTGCAAATGGTGTCAGTTCCAGCTCTGTTCTATAGATTGGAGGATGTCCTGGCACTCAGGCGATTTGAACTGGTTCCAGTGATCTATGTGCTGTGTCTGGCTTGTGCTGAGTTTCCCTGCAAGGTTTGTAGGTCAGGACATTGTGATTGTGAAGTTTCTTTCCCATAGTAAATCCCCACAGATTGTTCTTTGATTTAACTTATAGTTACCCACCTTCAAAAGTTTCTAACCTTGCTGCCACCTTTGAGCAAATAAGGCAATCAAAAAATTCCTGTTTGACTGGCACATCCATTCATCTCTCTCGACCTCTTAAATGGACGTGAAGCCATGAGATATGTCAGTTGACATAGTGTTCACTCTGTAGGCTACTTCTGAACCCCTTTATGCCATCTGTAGCTGCACCAGGACAAGCACAGACAAAGAAAACTGATTTGCAATAATTGAGTTTGTCCAATCTTTGCTGCTGTACTATTGTAATTCATAGCTTTCCTTTTTTATGCTTGGCATTCACATCAGTGGCTGGCATCTGAGCAAAATCCTAATGTAGACAAGGCTTTAATTGCGGTGATATAATAGGCTAATAGATTCTTTCTGATCTGGAAGAAATCTAACTGGGGAAGCAGAAGAAGAGCCTCGGGAAGCAGGAAAATCCTGGGCAGTCACTGTTCATCATCCTGTCTGTCAAAGTGATTGAGGAGGAGCCTCCTGTCTGTGCATTGTAGTCAAAGCCATTGTAAGTTACAGAAATCTCTAGAACAAACATGTTCTCTTCTTGAGAGACTTCTTCCGTGGTGCAGCACTAAGAGGTTCATTTGTTTGGCTAAGGGTTGATTAAAGAGCAAGGACTTCTGGATGTTTGTCCACCCAAAACTTCAGAATTTTTTGAATCTTGCTCATAGCTAACTTAGCTCTGGAATGGAGTGCCAAGCATTAGGTCTGGAAGCAAGTATCAATGGATGCAACTGATGGATGCAATTGCTCATAAATACCCATACTGTCTTCCCTGGTCATTTGCTGTTCCTCCATGCTTTATTAGTGTTTATGAAGTGCTCTGAGGTCTAAAAGTGTGAATTCTTGTTATTTTGGTCTACTTATTACACTTCTTATTAAAGCTGTACCGAAAGCATTCACCAAATTGTATATTTTCATGTAAAATGCTCACTACAGTTTCTCCCTAAATACTTTGAACCTGACTTACAGTTAGATATGTACCATTTCTTGAATACATTTGTGCATGCCTAACTTAAGTCCAGAAAAACCTGATGGAGAGCTGCAGACTGGAGATCTATTTGATCCACAGAATAGTTACAACCCAAGCTTTAACCAACCGTGAGCTGATAAAATGTGTAGGTTAAAGGATCATTGCTTCTATACTCATGATCTATCTTTCGTTTCTGCTGAAAATGCCAATTGTGGGCACTCTTGTGTTATGGACCCCTTTGTCCATGAAACTTTATTGAGAACACAAACTTGTTTCCTTAGAGTACTAAACAGCCGTGACATGAGCTACCAAACTATGGTGGAATTGAATTAACTTTGAGATTAATAGGCTCCATATTTCATTAGCAGGCCCCTCAGTTGCTCTAACCCTTGCTTTAAGTTTTAAGCTATATATAGAATTTTAGGGTCATGCTATTAATAGTCATTTCCAGTATACATTGTATGCACTGGGTAACGCAGACACATAGTAGGAGCTTTTCGAGCTAGCACTGGTAAAGATGTGTGTTCCCACTTAGTCAGCATAGCTGTAGAAAACACCAGTCCATTTTTTATGAAGTACAGCAAAAGGCATGTGCTGTGTGTGTAGGGGATTAAACAGGCACTTGAGCAGAAGGATAAATGACAGCAGGGGCTGTTCAGGATTTGGCAGATCAAGGGCCAGTGTTAGTGATTGTTTTTCTGCACATAAGTTAGGCATAGGAAAGTGTATGCAAGAAATGGTGCATGTCTGCATTGGTAAATCAGGTTCCAAGTACAGAGAGAGAGACTGTTCTCTTAACTCTTCAACACACGCCCTCTGTTTTGAATGAATAACTTAACTTTTCATCTCATGCAGGTTATTAGCATTTGTTCCTTTTAATTTCTTTTATATCTGTGGTTCTCTTAGCAATGATACATGCTACATCAGGCTAATATTTTGTCAGTGCATTTATGGAAGAGATTTTACACAGCTTTTCAAATGAGTGTATGAAATAGTTACAGCTCCTTAATCTCATTTCAACAAATGTAAACTCTTCTGCTGCTGCACTACCTCTCTGACCTCTATACTGTACACCTTTCAGTGTTGTCTTTGCATTCTAGCAGTGGCTGCCAATTTCAGGCAGGAACTGACATTTTGCCATCCAAATTGTCCCCTCCTATGTCTCAAGACTGAAAAAATTAGACCAGTAAATCTGGATTTGGCACAGAGAAAGACGTTTCTCTTACCTCTCCCAGGCCACGTCCAGACTAGGAATTAAAATCGATTTTAGATACGCAACTTCAGCTACGGGAATAACGTAGCTGAAGTCGAATTTCTAAAATCGAGGTACTCACCAGTCTGGACGGCGCGGCATCGATGTCCGCGGCTCTCCGCGTCGATTCCGGAACTCCGTTCGGATTGATGGAGTTCCGGAATCGATGTAAGCGCGCTCGGGGATCGATACACCGCGTCCAGACTAGACGCGATATATCGATCCCCGAGCAATCGATTTTAACCCGCCGATGCCGCGGGTTAGTCTGGACGAGGGCCCAGTCATTACACTCTTGTCTGTTTGCTGAGAACCACTCCTTGGTGATGATAAACAAGAGAATGGAGCAGGGGCGATGGATAGGGATGATGAGTGGAAAGGGGAAGGAGATCACTAAAATGTGTGGAAACATTCTGCTCTTTTAAACCAGACAGTTGAGAGCATTTGTTGCTTTAACTTAGTATTTGTGTGCCAATACATTTCCCACCTCCAAAATAAACACTGAAAATCCTTCATTTATTTCCAGGCAAAAATGACTTTAAAATGCAGTTAAGATTGAGAGTATGTATCACTAATCTAAGTGGTTAAAATTTTACAAGCATTATAAACCTAGCAAATTCAGAGTTAAGGTTAAACTTTAAAAGAAATTCAAACATTTTAAGGTACGGAAATGCACAGAGTACCCAAGCAACCTTAACTCTGCCTTGTGGTGACATCATGCCCTACCACCCACAGATTATCTACGTTTAAAGTGATTTATTGTAATAATGTTTGTAGTCTCAGATTAAACTGAATTTTAAAAATTCATTAGATTTTTTTTTTTCCTATCATGGTGTCATTACAAGGCACAGTTAATGCTGTTTGGGTGCCCTAACTCTGCAATTCCATGCTCTGGATATTTAACAACACTGATTGCCTTGTTTATAATTACTTTGAGAATTTTTTTTACCCTAAATCACTTTAATTTTGCCGTAAACTCTCTTTACTTCCACTTTAACATAGTTTAAATTTTTTCCTTACTGTTATTTCAGAACACAATTAACAGTAAACACACATTTCTAATGCATTGAAGATATGTAATATTATTTCTTTTATTTTAACTTCTAATCTGATTCACTGATACACACTATTTCATGCCATTCTGGAAGAGTAAAAAGCAGCCAGAGTCTATTAGACAGTAAACTGGGTTTATAGCCACTGTGCATCAGTGCACAAAGCAGCTTGGCAGGGGTTAGCAACCTATGGCACAGGTGCTGAAGGCGGCACATGAACTGATTTTCAGTGGCACTCACGCTGCCTGGGTCTTGGGCACCGGTCCGGGGGGCTCTGCATTTTAAATTTAATTTTAAATAAAGCTTCAACATTTTTAAACCTTATTTACTTTACATACAACAATAGTTTAGTTATATGTTATAGACTTCTACAAAGAGACCTTCTAAAAAAGGTTAAAATGTATTACTGGCACGTGAAACCTTAAGTTAGAGTGAATAAATGAAGACTCGGCACACCACTGCAGAAAGGTTGCCAACTCTTGAGCTAGAGCATATACCTGGGTTTCCTCCCTGTATCTACATTCCGTTGTACATGCACACCGTCCGTTTTCCCCTGATCTACACATTCCTCTGCCCCCTTCTTGCCTGCTTTGATGAGTAGATATGGTGCAACAGGTAGTTCTTAAAATTAAATATTTAGGTTTAATTATTTTTAGATATTTTTCATAACTAAAATTTTGTCAGCAGAGTTTGGCCCACAAAAGTCTCAGAAACTCTCAAAGAATTGCCCACTTTCAAAATGACTATTGTTTCCTATTATCCTGAATAGGGCTGAGACCACCCCTGATTTCTTTTAACATGCCTACTTTCAAAATGTCCACCCCCGATTGTTCCCAGGAAGAGTAAACACAAACCACCTTCAGATAAAATGGTCGCCT
The DNA here is from genome assembly GCF_025201925.1 of Gopherus flavomarginatus. NCBI lineage: Eukaryota > Metazoa > Chordata > Testudines > Testudinidae > Gopherus > Gopherus flavomarginatus. The sequence goes on from NC_066630.1 coordinate 33,272,151, forward strand.
CTGTGCTGTCAGAGGCAAACTGAAGCAGTGATGAGAATACGGGTAGCTTTCTTGACTAAGGTTAGCCTGTGGCCTCAGTTGCAGTGAGAACACTGGGACAAAGGTGGCCATTTTGAGAAGAGGATCTAGCGAAGGGTGGTATCTGCTCTCAGTCTTATGGATAACAATATGAAATGACAGCTATTTTGGAAGAGAGGGGATCTTTGTGTCTGTCCACCACCATTCTGTTGGTGAAGAAACAGCTTTAATTTATGCAGGATAATGGCAAAAAAAGATTGAATCTATCCTCTCAAAAACAAAAAGACTTTAAATATGGCCTATACACAAGATATTAGTGAGTTTTAACTCTATGCAATGGTGTAGCAATGTTGGTCCCAAGATATTAGAGAGGCAAGGTGGATGAAATAATATCTTTTATTGGACCAACTTCTGTTGGTGAGAGAGACCAGCTTTCAAGTCACACACAGCTCTTCAAATCTGGGGAAAAAAGCTTTGGGGAAAAACCTTGTCTCTTTTTTTAACTGTATGGTGAGTTTGAAGAGCCTGTATTATTCTGTTGCCAATACTTAAGAGAAGGTCCAGACCCCACACTCTTTGTATTTAAAAAAACAAACAAACAAACAAACATTGACAATTAGTTTGTTAATGGAGTTAAAATTAACAGATTTACCTATAAATTCTCAAACTTCATTCTGCACCTCAAGTGTAAGTGTTGTATGTGTGGTGAGGATTACAGTGTGTTAATATACATAAGAAGTTTAGTCTGTGCTTCAGATGTGAATCTCTGCTCAACCCTAACTATGGAGCTGCAACCATCAATACCTCCACAACCATCATAGAAATCAAATTTAATTCAGTATATTCTGTTTGGGGGTTGGGGTGGAAGAAGAATAGTTGGGCAGTAATATAGAGTGTGTCAGACTTGGGAGAATGCATATGTGGCAAATGAAAATTGACCTGAAACTCCAATTCGGAACCTTTTCTGAAGCTTTGAAAAAGGCTCTTGTCTACCTGTTTGGGTTTTTTTCCTTTTAATTTTCATACCCTTCTGCTCCTCTTTCTTCTGGTCTGGATTGGAAGTGAAAGTTCTGAATATCAGGAGAGAAGAAACTGTTCTTAAGAAAATTACAGCAGGTTCTGAAGGCCCAAGGGCAACACAAGACTCTAGGGAAACCTCCAGACTTTTTACCAGCCACACGTTTGAGGTTTGCCCATCACTAACAGGAAGCTGATGGATAAATACGTTACTATTTCAGTGGGAAACAACTATGTAGTTACAATTCTTGGGTATTTCCTAGCAGAAGCACCTTCTCTTTATATAAAAGAGAATATGCTATCATATTCTACAGTAGGGATCTGTAACACCATTGTAAGTCGTAGTGTTTTGGGATTATGCTGTAAAATGCTGAAGTATTTTCAAAAGCACACGCGTGCTGTCTCTTAATATAGATATAATTTATTTATTTGCACAGGCAGTTTCCCAGTTGGTGCCTCTGGTTTTTTAAATGGCTTTTCCCTTTAATCTATTTCTTGAACAACTGTGTAAACCCGGAGGATTAGAGACTGCAGGAGAGCAACATGAAGGGCAGCTGTTGCTCTCCAACATTTTTTTACTGAGCAAAAGCATGTCAACGCCTTCAGAGTAGCTTAATGCTACTGCATGCTGAAAAAGTCATATATTGCACTGCTCATGTGTACACACAGTACTACTGGCTGCTTCCCACTGACTCTTTGGTCAACAGAAACCACTTCACTGATTGAATGCTCCTATGATTTAATTGAGCAAGACTTGAGATATTTTTAATTGAAATGGGAAATTCAATAAACTGATTCACTAGTTCTTCACCTCCTCTTGTCTGTGTTATCACGGGTCAAATGGGAAACTTTTGTGGAAGCCCCTTGTTTAAAATATCAGCATCATCATATCTTTGCATGGCCGACAGATGCTTTCTCTTTTCTCAAGTTACTTCCTCAGCATACTTTCCTTGATCAAAACCATCTTTAATCCTTAGCATGTTACAGAATGATATGGCCTAGATCTATAATGCACTTTTTTTAAAAACAAGTTTCTCTTTTTCTTCTTAGCTTGCCTTTCACATTGGTACTCTGTCTCATTGCTATCTTTCTCCAGAACAGAGTTTAGAGAGCCTGGAGAAAGATGTGGCATCCTAGTTCTCATTGCTTTATTTCCCTCTTGTGCTATATGTATACAACAATGTGCACTCTCCATACCATTTTGCTCCTCTGCCATACCATTTTTTCCTTTTCTAAAATGTTTATCATTCATCTTCTAACTTTACCCTAAAAATCATCAGTTCTACTGCTTTCCTATTCTTGTTTAATCACAGGACAAAGTTAAATCTCAAAGATAATCCGTAATTACAAGCTGGAAAAATTATTCCTCTTTTTTAATAATATTTTGTTTGGCTTTTACTTTGTAAAAATGGAAGGGAGAGAGATGATTAGGCAAAAAGAGAATCTTCAGGCCTATGCTTTTTTGCTGTAGTTACATGAATTCCCTTTTTGGATATCTTGCTTCCTGCTCCCTTCATCCTCTTTTCTAGAAAGCCAAATAATATTTGCCTTTTAATCCTCTATCTGTTCCAAGTTTTTTTCCTTACGTAGTAGCATATCTATTGAGAACTATCTTTATCAGCTCATTATATCTCTCTTAATGCATGCCTGAACCTGACATTCTGTGCTGCCAACGTAGTTCTGAGCTGGTTATTGTATTTGCTCTGAGCTTGGTGGTTGGGAAGGGGCTGGGGGAAATCAAAGCTTGTTTTTATGTAGATTATTTCACTTTTACTTGGCTTTATAATCCTGGCTAAGATTCTCTCCTCCTTTTGGCATTTCACCTTGTCTTAGGACATATGGGGGGATTTATGGAACTTTTCATCTCCACAACATTGGTTGAATTCAGCCCAAATTGGTAGTGTGTAGACTTTATTAGCATCTAATATTTGGTGACATCAGTATTGGTTTTAGCTGGTTGGTGTCAATATTGCAACTGTCATTAGGTGGTACATTTCCTGGTAATATGAATCCTTATTGCCATCATTTGAAGTCGTGAGGAATAAACTACCCTCTTTCTTGAGGTCACAGTTTAGGGCAGTGTGAGGAAGCTTGCACTGATGTTGCCTAACCCATGCTCCGATGCTAAGCCCTTTGGTCACACGGGCTGTCAGTCCAGCACCTTTCACAATCACTGTATTTTTTATTTTAAAGGATACGTGAGGGTGAGCAAGGTGCTGCTGACCAGGATCAGTTCGGCAGGTGAGCAGTGCTGGGTGAGAGAGGGCAAGCCCTGGCTAGGAGTGGTATTAGCCAGACAGCTCCAGTGTGTGGCTCCCTGGGTGCACCCTGCCCGTGGTGGGCTGATTCTCCACAATGGGTATGGAGATGCGCGCCTGCTCCCTCCCCCTCCCCTCATGGCCGGCTCTAGGGTCCCCTTCCATCTCCAGGCCCCCCCATAGGCTACCCTTCCCTATCCTCATACCTCCACGTCTTCTCCCCCCATCTCCAGGATCCCCTAGAGTTGCTCCCTTCTGCCCCCCAGGCCTGGCTCGTCCCCCCCACGATGGCTCCTCCCTTCACCCCCTTTCTTGCCATGGCCACCTCACTGTCATATCCCCCTGGGCTTTTATCATCTTCACACATCCTTACGGCTGCTATACTGTCCCCTTCTCCTTAAGCTGTCATGGGATAAGAGGGAAGGTCCTCTCTTGGATTGGTAACTGGTTAAAAGATAGGAAACAAAGGGTAGGAATAAATGGTCAGTTTTCAGAAGGAGAGTGGTAAATGGTATCCCCTAGGGGTCTGTATTGGGGGCAGTCCTATTCAACATATTCACAAATTATCTAGAAAAAGGGATAAACAGTGAGGTGGCAAAATTTGCAGATGATACAAAACTTCTTAAGATAGTTTAAGTCCAAAGCAGACTGTGAAGAGCTGCAAAAGGATCTTTCAAAACTGGGTGACTGGGCAACAAAATGGCAGACGAAATTCACTGTTGATAAATGGTAAGTAATGCACATTGGAAAACAAAATCCCAACTATACATATTAAATGATGGGGGTCTAAATTAGCTGTTATCACTCAGGAAAGAGATCTTGAAGTCATTGTGGATAGATCTTTGAAACATCCACTCAATGTACAGCAGCAGTCAAAAAAGTGAACAGAATGTTGGGAATCATTAATAAAGGGACAGAGAATAAGGCAGGAAAATATCATATTGCCTCTATATAAATCCATGGTATGCCCACACCTTGAATACTGTGTGCAGATGTGGATGTCCCAACTCAAAAATGATATACTGTATTGGAATTGGAAAAGGTTCAGAAAAGGGCAACAAAAATGATTAGGGGTATGGAACTGCTGCCATATGAGGAGAGATTAATAATACTGGAACTTTTCAGCTTGGAAAAGAGGCGACTAATGGGGGATATGACAGACGTCTATAAAATCATGACTGGTGTGGAGAAAGTAAATAAATAAGTGTTATTTACTTCTTCTCATAACACACTGACAAGAAGTCACCAAATTAAATGAATAGGCAGCAGATTTAAAACAAACAAAAGGGAGTATTTTTTCACACCACACACAGTGAACCTCTGGAACTCCTTGCCAGAGGATGTTGTGAAGGCCAAGACTATAGCAAGATTCAAAAAAGAACTAGATAAATTCATGGAGGATAGGTCCATCAATGGCTATTAGCCAGGATGGGCAGGGATGGTGTCCTTAGCCTCTGTTTGCCAGAAGCTGGGAATGGGTGACGGGATGGATCACTTGATGATGATTACTTGTTCTGTTCATCCCCTCTGGGGCACCTGGCATATGCCACCGTCGGAAGACAAGATACTGGGCTAGATGCACCTTTGGTCTGACCCAGAATGGTGTTCTTATGTTCTTATTGTATCATTTTCCAATGATGAAGTACTAGTTTGCAATTCTGGGTTTACTCTCCAACTTCTCTTCTGTATTTCTGGCCCTCACTTTGAAACATTTTTTTAATTCTCTTTTCTCACTTCTTGGTACTGGGCCCCAGAGTTGTTTAAATATATCCAGTCTCTTTTCCCTTGTATTTCAGAAAATGTGTAGGTCATTTTCCATGTCATGTTTTTTCTTTCCAACCCTTATGTTCTCATGATAACTTTCCATTTATACAGAAAGCTTCTCATCTGTGCATCTTTAACTGCTTATTACTGATCATTTACCCTTTTTGTTGATGACTCATTTCTCTTGCCTTGTTTTTAATATCTTATGACCCCATAAATTTACCTTAACTGTAAGTTCAACTGCAAGAAGTAAGCATAAGTTCATTAAATGTCATGATATCCTATAACAACAAATGTTGATGAGAAAAGATACAAGAGAGTCAGAAGCTGCGTTTTCTATCTTTGTTTTTCTTTTCTCTTCCGTTTTGCATGCTTTTGTCTTGTCTTTTAGGAAATAGAATCTGACTCTAGCAACAACAGCTCCAGCCCATCTTAAACCAATTACTTCTCTTTTCCCCAAAAAGAATAGTTGTGACTATCTTTGATACCATCTAAAAGACTGTTAAACAAGGAATTTTTCCTTCTAAAATCTCTCTCCAGCTAAAGGGAAATGGAACAAGAGATGTCAAAATGAAAACTTTATTTAATACTTTATATTTCAAATGCTTTTCCTTTTCTGTATCTTTAATAAGAAGTTAAAATACTTTAATGGTATTTGACATTTCCTGATCTGTTTTCTCAGATTTATTTATTTGAAATTATATGCCAAATAACTTCTGCAAATCATTTATTCTGTAGCTTTTTTGCAATTAGCTTATTGTGATTAACAGATAACAGAAATCCAAGCTGCTTTAATGGCCAGGTAGGTCAGGGCCGTAGCAACAAAGAACGTGGCCCCCTCCGAACATATGTCCGGGGCCCCTTACAATGCAGAAACTGGAATGCGGTATTTATTTTATACAATATACAGGGTTCATATTATGTATACATAGGCCTACAGTGTACATGTATTCCGTATTTACGCAAAGCGCTTCTTTCAAGCCTTGTTCTCCGCAAATTGGTTAATCAATGCATCATAGTCGAGAGATCTGGCAATCTTGTTTTCGATTGAGATAACTGCAAGCGCAGAAAGCCTGTCATCTGTCATGGTTGAGCACAGGATTTTCTTGATCAGTTTCATTCTGCTGAAGCTCCTTTCAGCACCAGCGACAGTAACTGGTGTGGTCAGAAGAATTCTGATGCAAATGCAAAGATTCGGATATATCTCCTGAAGGCTGTTCTTGTATATGTACGTTAAAAAAACTGTTTGCCGTGACAAGTCCTCTCTCTTTCTCGATGACATAAAACGATTCAATTCCATTATGAGTTCGTTGGCATCAATGTCTCCCATTTTTCTTTCAAAATTTTTGCTGTGATTCTCCAGTTCATTTTCTCTGTGACACTGCTTCAGGCTGTTAGCATTGTACAGAAATCCAAACAACTTATACCACTCCACAAGTTTGTCAAATCGCGACCAAACAGAAGATATGGCCTGATCAGTGAGAACAAGAAAGAACTGCGATTTGAATTTTTCTTCGGCAGAAAGACGACTCGAATCAGCAGCACATTCGTAATCAAACATTCTATTCTTACATCGCACCCTGGTTTCTGGAAACACCTGCTCAATACCCATATGCTCTGCTATTTCACGTGCATTTGTGACCACAGAGTTATATCCTGTATTTCAATAGTCTTCCAAAAACTTCATTGTAGCACCGACTTCTGCCTGCAGTACGTCAAGTGACACATCTGGTGACTGAATTAATTTGCTGGTTTTATTGACGTGAAATAGTATATCGTACCACGTGTACACAGTCAGAACAAAAGGCCACGTAGTAACATGGTCTAAAAGCACACTGGCTTCTGTTGCTGTATTGCCATCTTTCTTTTCGAGCGCATATTCTCGCAAAGATGACAAAGCATTGCACAATTCTTCAAGGTGATAACGCAATGGCTTCACAGCATCAATTCTCGACTCCCGAGTGTCCGATAACCCTTTAACAGATATTGGCATATGTTCTTGAAGTATATCCCAACGTGAAGGTGAAGAAGAAAAGATTACATATATTTTGTTAATCAGACCGAAAAAGTCAACGGCATATTTCGATGACTTTGCCACGTGTGAGATCACAAGATTCCAAGTGTGAGCTCCACATGGTACATACAAGGCACGGTCATTTATTTCTAGCATGCGGGCTTGAACTCCTTTATTCTTTCCTCTCATATTTGCGCCGTTATCATAAGCTTGGCCTCTCATGTCAGCAATGTCTATTCCTAAGTTGTTTGCCTTTTCAAGAAACGCTTCCAATAAGCCCTCGCGAGTTGTATCATGAACATTAAGAAAACCAACAAACGCTTCACGAATATTGACACCATCTTCACCGTTGCATTCAACAAAGCGTAACACCACAGACATCTGTTCTTCATGTGACACATCGGGAGTACAGTCCAAAATAACTGAATAATATTTTGCCTTTTTAAGCTCGAAATGCCAAGTTTCTTTCGGACAAGAAAATAACGACATCAACCATGCGTTTGACAACATTTCTCCAGAAATCTCTTTCTTTCAGAAAAGCCTGCAATTCGAGTTGGTCAATAGATGTACGGTTTACTATGCCTGACCGAAGGTCAAACCATTTCACCATACAGTCTTGATGACCTTTGCGTGTTTCTTGCTGCTGATGTCTTTTTGACAGTGCTTTCCAAGCAGATGTTCCACGACGTAGCGGTATGTCGCCAGTGCCAGATAATTTACAACAAAAACAAAAAATGGCATCTTTCTGAACTGAGTACATTAACCATGAACGTCTTATTTTCTTGCCATTTGCCATGGGTCAATAGAAATGAGTACTTGTGAACCTCTGTCTTTCCTCGTTAAATGGAAATTCGTAACTTTCATTCTGCTGCGGTGGGCCACGTGCAACAATGTCACACACTTGCCTGTCCAATATTATAGACAGCCAATCTCCTGGGTCATCAGTCAGTGGTTCAGATTCAGATACTTCTTTCCCGGCAGCAGCTGGAATATCTGTCACAGTTTGTTTGGTAGAACAACTGGCTTCACCTTCGACCTCACTTGAAGCACTTCTGGATACGATTCGTCACTGCTAGCGCTGTCCGTTTCATGTGCCTGTGCCTGTACCTGTACGTTGGATTGTAGCGCAAAATATGTTGACAACTTTGGAATTTTCTCAAGTTCCTTCTTGACATCTTTTGCTGCCTTTCGTTTACTAGTTCCGCTCTTATACATTCTCTTAGACATCACAAAGCACGCTTCTGCGTTGGAAATGATAAAAAACTAAACAACTAAATTAATAACATTTATCTGCCGACCGCCATTATGAATGCAAATACACATTCTTTGAATGGGTCCAACTAAAATTTGAAACTGACCGACAGACAACTGATGTAGCCAATAGCATTATGATGTATCATAATGACTTCACGGTTTTGTCAGTAAAACCGACATGGATTGTGCAATAGCGTCAATAAATGTCACTTACCTAGTTATACCTTACATTTTTTTTGCCACTTTTAGGGGCCCCCTTCCTTTCGGGGGCCCCTCCAGTCAGAGGGTACGGAGGGCCTCGCTATGCCTCTGAGGTAGGTATTGTTTCTAGTCACTGACTGAATGAAGAAAACCTTTAAATTGGATTGCTAGTGTGAATGCATAATTTGCTTTACATAAATATTCACTTAAAATTTGCTGTTCTGGCAAGCATTATCTACCAGAGAACTCATTCATTCCACCTTCATATAGTACACTATTTGTCAAGGGTTTTGTTTGTTTGTTTTTTATTTTACCTTCACTGCATTTATACCTTTTGAAAATAAACCAATTTTCCTTTTCTGTGGTATAGGAACATGGGACTGTCCATATCAGAACCCATCAGTGGTACATCTAATCCTGTATTCTGTTGCCAACAGTGTCTTATGCTGAATGCTTCAGAAGAGGTGAGGAACCCCCAGGTTTCATTTGACCTATTGTACAAAGCTATGATGGGAGAAAAACCTCTTCCCTTATCCTGCAGCTTACTAGCTTACCATTAAAGAAATTCTAAGAATTCTTATAAAAAAATATTTGCTTTCAATAAGTTTTAAGTTAAAATACAATACATAACAGTGTAGAGAAATGTTCAAATACAGGACATTTTGGTTAGAACTCACTTAATCAGAGAAAAATAAAATGTGTGGAGCATTGTCTCAGACACCTGTAAACATATTACACCTAGAGAGTCCAGCTGAGATTGGGGCACCATCGTGCTATTTTCTCTATGTACACAGAGTTTATAATCTAAATAGACAAGACAGTGGGAGAAAGGAAATATTATTATCCCAGTATCAGAGACGGGGGAACTGAGGCACAGAGATTAAGTGACTCTCCTAAAGTTGCACAGGAAGTTTGTGATAGAGGTGGCAAAGGAACCTAGATCTCCTCCATCCCACTCCAGTGTCTTATCCACAAGACCATCCCTTCTCCAATAAATGATGAATTAATAAATTCAGCATTATGGAAATTAGTTTTAAAATGCCACCCTCCATCAATATTCAGCCTAAGAACTTTATAAGCATTCATTTTAGTTTTCACAAAAAACACACTAGTTTAAATTCATACAGTAAGGGACAGTTTATTATTCCATGCAAATGTTGGCCTCAGTTGTCATCTCACTGCCCCGAGTGTAAAGTATTTGTCCAGATAATTGCCTCAGAAGCAGAAGCCCATTCTGGGGGCACCTTCATGTTGATGTCAGTAAAAATGTTGATGATACATTTACCATGCCTTCCAGCTGAGGATCTCAAAGAACTTTACTAACACTGTTATTCTTGATAGAGTTTTGTGAAGGAAGCTATAGCTGCCTGACATCTAACTGCAAGTCCTTTAGTTCTCCTATCATACATATGTCATGGTGACTTTGCATGGGGAAAATCCCATCTGCACCTTAAAAACTATAAAAGTTTAAAATAGCAGAAAACGTTATGAAGTCATGTCTGCTTTACATGCCAAAATATTAATCAAATAATAAAGAAAGGCAGTAATTCTTTAATATCTGAAATATACTGAAGAAAAATACAGTAAAATGGACTAATCTTACCACAGCAAGTTCTGGGGAGCGATGAAATTTCCTGGGGAAGGCTGTAAAATGGTTAAATGAGACTCCATAGCCCTATTAAGTTTTTATGTGGGGTGTGTTTTTGTCAACACACACCTTGTGAGCAATCTCTTTTATTTTGTAAATTTTGTTAAATTATAAATGCCCCATTGATCAGCTCCTCAGCACAAAAAAAGTGGGGGGAGGTACTGGGTTTATATAACATCTTTACTACTGATAATTGTGGCGCGGACTGTCTTACCAGAATGGCTCCATTTTGCAGCTATCTCCTTTTGCCTGAAAATTGTACTCAACATTTTATCAAACACCAATCAAATCACTCTCTTACATTCCAGCTAACAATTACCAAGCATTCTAATGTCTGAATTAGGACAGCTGCTAAAGTTCTTACAACGACTTCCAATACTGTACAGTTCTTACTGGTTTTTTTCAATTCCCTGGTGCCAAGAGTTTCACATTTCACCTATGCACTGGTAATTGGCCAAGGAAATTATTAAAATACCCAGATGTCACATATTAAATATAAATAACCTATGACCTTGTGTGCAGAATGCAAACTCTTTGTCCTGCATGCATGCTAAACTTAGCTAGCATACTTTCAGTTCACAATTTTATGATTGAAAGAAAATTAGGGTATTACTCTTATACCAAAATAATATCTTTCTCATGCATAACAAACATTCTGTACACTTAAAAAATGGATCTGCATGGTTAGCTGTGTGAGAAATAAACAACGTGGTATTTTGGTTTTGTATAGGCAGCCTGCAAACGTATTTTGTGAAAGTCTTTGAGGACAAGACATTATATATATAAAATGTATTCATAATAAATATTCAAATTGGAAAACAAGAAGTGAAATTTAGGCATTTAGTTTACTGGGGATTCTTCATTACAAAAAGTATCCCTTGATGCACTCAGGCTTTTTTCAGTAATGTAGCTGAAAAAGTACTAACATGGATGTTGCCAAAGAACATTATCTACTATTTTCAGTAATCAAACAATTATCTTTCGCTATGCTTTACTCATCTACTTCGTGACATTTAGAGTGCATCACTTTAAAACAGGTCTAGAATGAACCAGAAAAGAGAGTCAGACCAGACACAAACAATCCTAAATATTCATAATTTGGGTCATAGGGTATTAATATTTGGTTTACTAAGTTATATTAGGCTAACTCCTAACCAAGTGCAGCCAGGCTGCAGTGTGTATGTGTGTGGGGTGGGTGTCAGCAAAATGATCTGCTGTAAGGCAGATATGAATTGTGTTGGCTGGAAACCCAAGACTCCATATTGTCATACATAGGATGATATCAGGGAGATGAAACATGTGCATGGTGGGGAACGGGTAGGTCTTTGGGACTGACAGTCATAGCACACCTAGCTGACAGCCCCGTTCTGGAGAGAGTCAAAGTACATTAAAGAAAAGAATACTCCTTTCTCCTCAAGATAATCAGGCATGAGCACTAATTTCAGCTTCCAGTTAATTCAGTTTGTAACCCACCTAGAATGCACTGCAGTAATCTAGTCTAGAGGCTACAAAGACATAAATCATGGTGTCAGAGGATACTTCTGAAAGAAAAGGCCACAATCTCCTAACAAAACACAAGTGAAAAAAGCTGTCTAGGTCACTTCTATTATTTGATAATTCATAAGCAACTGGAAGCCTAGCCAACTTTCCAAGTTTTAGACTTAAGTCACAGAAGTGGATTTAAACCGTCAGAGAGGCTGCTATAACCTCAGCCAACTTCTCCACTTTCCTCTCCAACCCATGACCACCACATCAGTCTCCCTCAGGACTGAGCTTCTGCCAGCTCACTGTTGTGTGTGCCTCAGTCATACCCATTCTGAAAGGCTTTACAGCATGGGGTGGGATTTGAATGGGGGGATGATGAGAATTTGGACAGTGATATTGTTCTTCCATGTCACCCTTGACACTAGGAAGTTGTGAAGATAAGGGGGAGGAATGGGGAGAGGGTCTCTTAAGAAAGAAATGAGAGTTTAGAGTGGGGCTGGAGAACAAGGATGTAGAGGTTAGATATATATGATTTTGAAGTAAATTAACCATTACACAGATTACTATAAATAAACTATACATTACATAAAAATGCATCTTAATATAGGCATGTGCATAGATTTTCTTCTAAGTATGTTGTAAATGCTATCATGTAGTTGAATAGAAGGCCACAGGCCTTGCCATGCCCATTTGTTTCAATTATCTTACTCAGTGACATGCAATATCTTTTATTTTTTGTGAGTGCCACCTGCTGAAATTTACAGTGGATTTAAATAATGTAATGCCCAATTGTCTGCATGCAGCTCAAGCACAACTATCTGAAAACTGCACAAAAAGCTGTGGGAAGAAGGTTGTTTTGTGGTGATGATGAGAAAAACAGTGCTATGGAATGCAGATTTTTTAGTACACCACACTTATTAGAAATATATTCTGTGTCCTAGTTGATATCAAAGGGCATGGATCAAATAAATGCTTACTTGAGTTTAAAATATTACTTACAGCACAAAAAGTTTGCCTATACTTCTCTCCTGGGACATGCATAGTGACTAATCTACTGATACATTAGCTAGAACAGGAGGCTGCTATGGTTACTCCTATAATGTAATTTGACACAGCAATTATTTGGCTTCAAAGAAGATATTATCAAAGGCAGAAATTCCAAATTATCTGTTTGGAAAACTCCTCAAAATCCTGTGAAGTTCTAAATTTTGAATCAGAAAGCTCCCTGAAAAGAGCCAGTAGTTGTAGAAAACCGCATTACATGTAGTTTACTATAGCAAGAGTTCATTGTAGTCCTCTTTCATTCAAGAATGTATGTCTAGTTTTTGGCATCTTAGCTAATCCAATTACACATTCTTTTCCAGCTTGTATAGCTACATGACCTTGAAGTTAGAGGTAAAAGCAAGCTCCAGGCCAACTGAGACTGAGCTCATTGTAACTTCCTTGGAGAGAGGAAGTTGGCTGCCCTGCAAGAGAATCAACCTTTTGATTAAGCATTGCATAAGCAGTAGCCCCTTGTTATGTTTTTAGGTGAAGAAACAGAGTTATGAAGCAGTCAATAGTGGGTGGGAAATTATGATAAAATCATCCTCCCAGGTTGGATAAATAGCATAAAGCACTAGGACGGTAAGATAGCCATGAATGTATGGCTGTTCTAAACAAAGCTGCAAACAGTGCTGCTTTTGTACTGGCTTGTTTCAGTTTTGTACTATTTTCTTTGCATTTGCAAAATGTATATGTTGCTTTAAAAGTTAGGTAAGCCCAGATAATATTACCTAATATATTTATATGCATCACCTGATGGCTGTGTAGAGGTGTATGGTATAAATAATCCTTAGGATTTATATGGCACTTTTCATCTTCAAAGTGCTTTACTAGCATGAACTAATTCATTCCATCATCTCTGAAATACATAAATAATATATTACCTCAGCTTTTAAATGTGGTAACAATGGCAAATAGGTTAAAGACCAAATTTTCAAGTGTACACTAATTTGTGATGCAGAATTTGATGCTTATGGCCTGATTTTCAGATGTGCTGAGTGTCAGCAATTCTAATGGCAGTCAAAGGGAGCTGCAGCTGCTCATCAACTGTGAAAATCCAGGCCTAGAAGTCTCTAGGTAGGCAGCCAAAACTAGCAAATGCATATGAAAATATTGACCTAAGAGGTCCTTGAAGGATTTGGGCCTTCTTGGCTATTAGTCCTTGACTCAGGCCAGAAAACTATACTTCTTCCTGAGGTGTCTTCCTGTTAAGGAGTGTCATCAGGGGCAGATGTAGCCTCCTAATTCAGTGGATGTACTCTATTAGTGGTGGGGCTCAGAAGGGGAATGGGAGATAAGAAAGGGCCCAGGTTATGGGATTGCTGCCCTCCCATGGGCCATGTGTGTGGCTGTGGGGATACTCCTGCCTCTTACTGAGCTCTGGTCCCATTGCTAGTGGGAGTGGTATCCCCAATCCCACATCTACCACCAGGTTCTTGGGTTGGTGGGTTGCCTTGGGTCTGGCATCATGATGCCAGCAGCAGTGGAATCTGGCCCAGCCTAGAGCCAGGGCATTGCTTTCTGCACTAGCAGGGCATGTCTACACTACACAATTAAGTTGACTTGAGTCGACATACAGCCACCACAGTAATTAAAGTGATGTTTCACATCCACAAAATGCTCCTTCTGTGGGCAGTGCACATATGAGGAATTGTAAGGTACTGACAACTGACGTCCCCCCACCCCAGAGCTGACATCTCATGGTATCAGCCGCTGACAATGGGGCTCCAGCCATGAGCCCTCTATGAGGCTGACAGGTGATGTAAGTAAAGCAGTGTGTACATGGACACTGCGCCATCATAACTACATGAACCTAAGTGCTACATCTCTCATGGCCTTACATCGACTTAACTCTAGTGTAGACCAAGCCTCAGTGGTGGGCACCAAACTTGAATGGCAAGTTGCAATGCCATCCACTGCCAGACCAAACCTGAGTGGTGCTGTAGGTTTCATTTATCTTAAACTTTGAGTAATTTAGCCACTCCTTCCCTGTACAAAACAAAAGCCCCATCCAGTCGTTGGTCCACAGAAAAGAATACTGCATCGTTATCTTTTATATAGTGTTACTGCAGGGAAAATACCATCTCTAGAGAGATTAGGACTGTCACCTCTCATTCCAGCTAGGCTCTTGTATCAACCATCCTACACTAGTAGGTGCTTCAGGGAAATCACCTCCAGGTGTTGCTCCAGCTTACTAAAATTTTCAAATGTACTTACCTGGTTCAGCACTTGAGAAAATCAGGAAACTCATTTAAACATCCAAATTTGAAAATTTTGGCCAATTTAATATTTATTTCAGATCATCTGCCTCTTTAAATTTCCAATGGTTAGTTTTTTGTCTTATTAAATTATTTTAATAAACACCACAAAATACAATTCAGACATTCTGAAACATATAATTACATTCCCATTTCCTCACATATTCTTCTCATTCAGAGAGTCAATACATCAAAGTAACTTTATTAAAAAAAAAAAAAAGCTTGAAGGCTAATGTCTCTTCTAAACCATACACACACTGGGCAACACCACACCTTACACTATGTATGTGAGTGAAACAGTTCTGCACTGAGCATTTGTCTTATGCAATGTTCTCATTCTCAAGAAGATAAGCCATAAAGAGCTTCCAGAATTTACTCAGACAAATCCCTTCTGCCCTGAATTTTATATATATAAAAAAAGTTTAATAGAATGCCATCTACCTCATCTGAGAATGCAGGGTCTTACACTAATTTAAATGTGCAGTTTCTTTTTTCAGCTGTAGAGGCTAATTGTTTTTCCACTTTTTATTTCTATCAGAATGGGTAGAGATGGAGAGGATTAATATGGCTCCTTGCATAGGGGGACAGACCTGGAAGGGACCTCCTGGATCACTGAGTCCAGTCCCCTGCTACCATAGGCAACTGCATGATATTATTCCATCAGAAACTTATCAAGCACCATCTTAAAAGTTGTTAGCTTCCAGAACTCATATTGGAAGACAGTTCCAAAACCTCATGGTTAGAAATTGTCTACTAAGTTCCAATCTAAATTTATTCATGGACAGTTTATACCCATTTGTTCTTGTGCCAGCTTTGCCCTTTAGCTTAAATAGCTCTTCTCCTTCCCCCTTAGCCTTCACTTTGCTAAGCAAGCCAAGCTCCTTTAGTCTCTTCTTGGTAGATAGGTTTCCATTCCCCTGATCATCCGAGTAGCCCTTCTCTCAGTATACAGCCACCACAGTAATCAAAGCTGTATTTTCCATCCACACTATGCTCCTTCTGTTGGTGGTGTGCGTCTTCACCAGGAGCAGTGCCACCAACTTAACTGTGTGGGGCATTATGGGGCTGACAGCTGAAGCTTTGTAGTGAGGAGGCGTGGCCACCCTCAGAGATTGACAAGAAGGGGCTGCCTGCTGGGTGGATCCAGGAATGCCACACCTCGCCTGCTGGAAGCTGAGGGATGGCAGAGGAAGGGGAAGTATAAAAGGCCAGCCCTGCAGCTCAATTGGGCTGGAGCTGTCAAGGGAGACAGATGCAACCTGAAGAAGACCCAGGCCATACTGAGGACTGGTGAATGTTCCCAGGGCTCCCAGCTGATGGAGATGCCAAGGAGCTGCCACCTAAGGACTGGCCAGAGCGCCTAGAGCTGCTAGCTGAGACACCAATGAGCTGCTGGGGCTGCTGCTGGCCACCTACCCTAGGGAGATGGAGGACAACAACACTGTAAAGGTACCAAACCCTGGGGATGTCAAAAGTAGCCCAGGGAAACTAGATGACAGTCTGGTTGAGAGTTGGCCTGATACAGCTCAGTGTGTTGTGGGTGGATCCTGACTGATCCAGTGGTGGACAACTCTGCTACTGTCAGTCCCTGAACTGGGATGCGGTGGAGTTGGATGGGCCTGCATCCCTCCTGCCACCTCACCCCTGGGGTGGCAGCCTCCCCACGCTAGGACAGGAGACCTGTATTAGTCTAGTGTCTGCTGAGCTCGGCCCCTGGGCTGTGTTGGTGCTTGCCCCTACCTGGGCCCCTGGGCTGTATTGGTGCTCATTGAGGCCAGAGCCTCGAACTATTTGCTGCTCCACCCTGACTGAGGGCTGGAGTTCATATATTGCTTTACTGTTCTGCCTAGCCTGAGGCTCTGAATACTAGGAACAGCTAATTTGTCCTTTTTTAGATCACCTTCATAGGTGTGTGCTAGCAAGGAGGGTGGCCTCCCTCAGATTGACAGGGAGGGACAGCCACACATGCTTACAAACTTGAATTCTTCTCTCTTTAATATGAGTGACCAGAACTGTATTCTAGATGAGGTCTTATCACTGCCTTGTAAAATAGCATTAATGTTTCCCTTTCTCTACTGGAAATACTTTGCCCAATATACCCTAACATCAAAGTTGCCGTTTTCTCAGATACATTACATTGGTGGGTCACAGACATCCTGTGATTGATTGACACACTCAGGTCTTTCTCCTCCTGACTTTTCCAACTGATGAGCCCCAGTTCATAGCAGAAATTCTTGAGTCCCTAAGTGCATGACCTCACACTTCACTGTTACATTTCATCCCATTTCTGTTGTTTGTCTTCTAGACTTCACAAGCTTCTTTCAAAAAATGTCTTGCTGGACTTTACAGGGAATGTCCCATTACACACAATTTCTTCCCTTCTTGCCTTTTACCACCTCTGTCCTGGCCACTTCTCAGGGACATAAAAAAGGAGAAAACCAACAAAATTGGAGAGGCACTATCACGTGCCCATACAGACTTTTGTAAACAGCAACAAATAGGAAAAGACTGTACACTGAAACTGATTTTGATGTTTTAACTTATCGCTAGAAAAGAAAAGATTCTTGGCTCACCTTGTATCTTCAACTTCACTTATTTTTAACCAAATGATCACTGCATATACATATAATCTAATTCAGTAGACTTAGTATATTAATTAGGACTGTTGATTAATCGCAGTTAACTCACGTGATTAACTCAAAAATTAATCGCAATTAATTGCAGTTTTAATCGCACTGTTAAACAATAGAATATCAATTGAAATATATTAAGTGTTTTGGATGTTTTCTATATTTTCATAAGTATTGTATTCTGTGTTGTAATTGAAATCAAAGCATATATTATTACACATATTTGCACTATAAAAATGATAAAAGAAATAGTATTTTCAATTCACCTCATACAAGTACATTGTGAACAAGAAGCGGGCAGCATTATTGCCTGAAAATATAAACCAACTTTTGTCTGAGCAACTGGCTGAATAAGAAGTAGGACTGAGTGAACTTGCAGGCGCTGAAATTTTACATTTTATTTTTGAATGCAGTTATTTTGTACATAATAGAAACATTTGTAAGTTTTATTATAAAGAGATTGCACTACAGTAATTATATTAGGTGAATTGAAAAATACTGTTTCTTTACAGTAGAATTACTTGTAATCAAAAATAAAGCGAGCACTATACACTTTAGTCTGTGTTATAATTGAAATAATATATTTGAAGATGTATCTGACACAGGTTAAACCATTAGTGGTATATACATTTTTGCCTATTAGTTAAACCAAGTCATGTTTCCTAACAGTGGTGTTTAAGTCCTATTAGCGTGGCTAGTGCTGTCTTCAATTCCTAACATAAAGCTAAAATGCTTCAAAATGAAATTTCTATAGATTAGTCTGTTATTTCTAGCAGCCTTTATGTTTTATTATCCCATAGCACATTGTAGTGAGAGTCTTAGCTCAAAATGAGGGATAATTGGAAGATATTCAGATGTGGGGTTTCTTATACAGCAGATTCCAACCTTGTTAGGCTATACCACTATGGTCTCACTTCTGTTTTTAAGTCATGGGGACTGGTGTCTGATTTATAAAAACAATATAATTAACACAATTTCCTTTGTACTTCTAATTTTCACATGTATCTTGAAATGAGGCAAAGTTGTACATAACTAAGAGTATACTATTGTACAGATTCAATATTCTGAGATTTCTATCCTTTTCTCATCAAAGACCTTTTTTTCCTGATGATGCACGATGCACAGTAGATACTTTAAGTTACTCACAATTATTCAAGCCCTCTCTTTAAGAAGCCTGAAACTTCAGAGGACAGCAGTACCCAATAGTTACTCTCTAATTTAGTTTAATCAAAAATTAAATTTCATCTGCTTGTGCGGATTCATTTGTCTACTTCCATGTTAATCATTAATAAATACTATGTATTTGAACACCACTAGACTATATATGAAAATGATCAAATACCCTGTTTATTCTCTTTGACAGGCAAGATTAGTTGTTTGACACTTATTTCTCAGTTTAAAACCCTCAGGAGGACTTTGTCCCCTTACTCATCATAATTTATTGCTCTTAAACATATCTTATAGTCAGATCTTATCAAAAGGCTTTACAAGAAAGCAAGTAAATGTTTGTCAAAACACTCTCCTACTATATTTTCCCCTAACTACACCAACAGTGTCAAGTTTTTCACCTTAAAGACAGATCACTGATAAATTCCAGTAGGTCGTTATCTTCCTGTTGTACCAGTTTACTTGCATGTCAATTAGTTTCACTGAAAACAAGGTGAAATTCTTCAGGGGTCTGTAATAAATACAATTAAAGTTAAGGATGGTGTTCTAATTTCACCTTTGAAGTGAAAAATCAGCATTAGCCTTTCCATAGTTTAATGATTAGTAAAACCAGAGGGAAAGAAACACTTTTAGCAAAAGAAAAAACTATAATTTTAAAAAGCTCATGTAATCAAATGAGCTTTAATAAAAGTAACTACTTTAATTGCCTTTTATTTAGGGAAAAATTTGGTCTCTTTCATTGTTGTTTGCAGTGTTGTAGCCATATTGGTCCCAGGATATTACAGACAGGTGCATGTGGTGGTAATGTTTATTGGACCAGTCTCTGGGGGTAAGAGAGACAAGGTTCGGAACTAGGCAGAGCTCGGTGCAGTTGGGAAGCTTCTCTCTCACCAACCGATCTAATAAAAGATGTTACCTCACCCACCTTCTCTCTAATATCCTGGGACCTGCATACCTACCACACGCCTTGCAGAACAATTAAGAGGGGTAAGGAGCGATGAGGCTGGGCTCCCAGCTGTGCTGGGGGATGGGCATTCTTTGGTATTTCCAGTTGTCTGCTTCCCCACCCTATTTTGACTCCCCCGAGGGCTGCGGTCAAACTCTGCAGCTCCACGGGGCGGATCCTCTCCTGCATAAGGGGGCGGCGCCCCGCACAGCTCCCTGTAACGCCCCCCCCGTGTCCCGGAGGAGGCTGGGCCTCCGTACTACGTCGCCCAGTGTGTGTCACGTGGCCTGCCCTGACGCGTCTCCTTCCCCTCCCCCAACCGAGTCACGAGGAGAGCGTCCGTTGGGGCTACGTCAGGAGCCAAACACAGCGTCCGTGAGACCGTGTGGGAAACGGTAGCGGGCGAGGGGCTGCGGAGCAGGCGCGAGGAGAAGGGGTGGAGCTAGGGCGTGTGCAGAAGCTGCCAGTACCAAAGCATCAGGGAAGGGGGGCGTGGTCAGCGCACGAGAGAAGAGGAGGGAGAGAGACGGGGCTATTCGGCGAAGTGTCCTCGCGCCTGAGGGGCAGTCAGAGCGCGAGGGGTGATCGGTGCGGGAGGGACCGACAAGGGTCGCGCTGGCGCGTGTGCCCCGGTGAGAGGGCGGCGGGGGGCGGGGCCTACCTCTGTCCGTAGTGATTGCCCACCCCCTGAGTGACAGACGGAGACCGAGTGAGGGAGCAGGGTCGGTAGCTGGCGCGGCCGGCGCTCGCTCTCCCCACACGCGATCCAGTGCTATGAGGCGGCCCTGAGAGTCGCGGCGGGGAGCCCAGCCCAGCAGGAGCCCGGCGCGGCCCGGGGGGACTGGGTCTCGCTTCACACCCCCGGCCAAACCGATGACTACGGCAAACTGCGGCGCCACTGACGAGTTCGACTTCAGGCTGATCTTCGGGGAGGACGGGCAGCCGAGCCCGGGGCCGCCGTTGGGGCCTGCAGGTGCGTCTCTGCGGCTGCGGTCGGCTTTCGCGGTGCGAGGAGGGGCGCTGGTTCCCGCTTTCCGAGGGGCCGGGACGGGCTAGGGGGGAGCTGCCTAGCACTCGGGTGGGGAACGCTCCTCCCCATGGCGCAGAGGCCCCGTCGCGATCCTCCAGCCCTGCTAGTGGTTCGGGGTGAGCCCTGGTGGGGCAGGAGTGACGAGACTCTGCACCCTCCCCCTGCAGTGCGCCCTGCTTAGGGCGCTGCTCAGCCGGTTTCCCCTGAGCTGAGGGGCTCTAGTGGCAGCGACACTCGCGCACCAGCCAGCCTCCATTCGGGCAGGAGCGCTCCCTGCCACTGCCTCGGAAGCCAGGCTGCAGCGGCATAACGCGGGGATGGCCCAGTCACCACCTCACAGCGATCTCAGAGGTCTCCCTAATAATCCACGAAGCGCTGGAGACCCCTGCCTGCAGCGTGCTCGCACTTGGGCCATTCAGGGACTATCTGCGTTTTTCCCTAATGCCTTGTAAAAAAAACTGGTCTAGAATAACTTGGAATGGAGGGAGTCTCTGTACGTGCCTTGAACCTCACTGTGTTGTTTAGGAAGTAGTGTAGTATGGGCTTCTCCCGCCCCCAGCGTCTAACTTCCCAAGTGAGAAACTGAGTTAAGTTGAAGAGCAGGGATGTGCAGTCTTTTCCTTGTAGGAGCTTGCATCAGGAAGCAACACAATACAAAGAAATTATGGTCTAGCTATATATTTATCAGTACCACTGAATAGCATTCTATCCCACCGCACGGGGTTTTGGGATTAGTACAGGCTTTTTTTAGTTTCCTCATGCCATTTTTTTTTTTTAATGGTACCAGATTTCAGTTTCACTAACAAACTGGTCCTTGTAGATTAGAAGCCAAGTAATATTGGTAGGTAGTAAGGTATGAAGTGGGAAATGTATTTTGGTGTTGCAATGTAAAAACTGTAATACACGTAGTTCAACAAATTTAAAAATATCACATGCTACTTATAGTTCTGGGTTTATTTTCTCTATACAGCTTTTACATATCTCCTGTTGAGTGGTCAGGGTTTTTTTCACTTTCAGAGATGTCACTTAGATGAGAACCATTTGTTTCTTGTTAGATGTGCTTGCATCACTCTAATGCTTTTTTTTTTAACTCTGTTTTGTTTCAGCAAGTACTCTAGATATTTTTACCTCTAAAACACAGAACCCCGTACTTATAGGAAAATACCAGAAATTAAAAATAACTCATAAGTATGGTGTAGGAATGTACCGCATATTAGGACATATTTGCACAACTACATGCAAGTTGGAAATCACTGTGAAAATACAGTTCTCTGACCTAATTGTGTTAGGTATTGTGGAAAGGCCCAAATTGTGTTAGCTGAGTTAATACATTGGCCTGTTGTTTAGCCTGGTTTCAAGACACTGCTGAAATATGGTTATGTCTAGTCTACTAAATAGTGCAGCCATGTTCTGACTCTGTTCTCTCACTTGGCTGCATGTGTAGTAGAGACACCTTTCCAGTATCAGGATAAGTTGATAAAAATTTTAATTGTATTTTAATATGTATTTAACCATATATATTTAAAGTTGTATGATATTAAACACTTGCCTAACTTTCAGTAAATTAGGAAGTCTGGCACTAAGACCAAATGCATGACACCCTTAAAAAAGCACTTTTTACTAAGTCACATTGCTGCCTATGTAGAGCATTTCAGATGGAAAAATTTTTTATTATCACAAGACTACTGCTGTTCCAGGGTCCCTGGCTTTTGTTAGTCAAATAGCATGCATGTTATGGTGCTATATAAATAGTGTGCATATAACTCAAATGGAAAACAAAGGAAAAATTATAGCAATTGTGAATAGGATACGGATCAGCGTTTATCTGGTGAGAATAAAAACATTAAAATTGAAATGTTCTACATAGTGACAACTGAGAATAAAGCATGTCTCAGATTAATATAGAACAAAAGCCGAACTGGTCAAAAATTCAATAGAAATTTGGTAGAGGTATTAGTAATTTAATGACACAACTTAGTGAAAGTACTGAATCAACCATTTTACTGTTGCGTTACAAGAATGTTTGTTTGCAAAAAGAGAATTAACTGAAAACATTTATTAGGCAGTCCTGTAAACTAGATATTTGTCTATTCATCACGTGAACCAATTCATATGGAAGAACTTAGGGCAATGGCTGAATAGATTTGCGTATCCATTAAGGTGATCAGGACTGGTATGCCCAGGAGCAACCTGGGATCCATGTTGCTTCTGATTTTCCCCACATGTGCAGAATTAATTTTATGTGCACCCTTATGGAGGTGATGTGTGACACATTACCTCCACATGGGTGCACATAACAAAATTCATGTGTTGGGGGTGGGGCTGAGGGGTTCAGAGTTTCGAAGGGGGCTCAGGGTTGCGGTGCAGGGGTGTGAGGGCTCTGGCTGGGGTGTGGGCTCTGCTGGGGGCTCAGGGCTGAGGCAGAGGGTTGGAGTGCGTGGCTGGGGATGAGGGGCTCAGGGCTGAGGCAGAGGGTTGATCTGGGGGGTGAGGGCTCAGGGGTGAGGCCGGGGATGAGGGGCTCAGGGCTGGCACAGAGAGTAGGGATGTGTGGGAGAGTGAGGGCTCTGGCTGGGAGTGTGGGCTCTGGGGTCGGGCCAATGATGAGAGGTTTGGGGTGCAGGAGGGTGCTCCTGGGCTATGGCAGAGAGAGAGGGGTCCCTGCTCTCCCTCCCTGCAGCAGCAGCTCCAGTCCTGAGGCACAGGATAGGCTCCCTTCCCCTGGCCACAGCAGGTCTGGGGCTGAGTTGGGGCTGGGGTAGGGGTGCCCCTCTCCTGGCTGTGGCAGGTTGGGGGTCAGGCCAGATTGGGCCTGGGAGAGGGGCACCTCTCCCCTGGCCAGGCGGGTTCCCGAGCCCTGCACGGTGCTAAATAGGCTGCTGCATGGCCACACAGCTTATAGAGAACTTGACTTGGGACTCCTAAGTACATAGTCATGGTACAGAGGGGTTGGGACAGGTTCCTGCTTCTAAATACTATTATGCAAGAACTGCCAATCCTCTGCAATTAATTTATTCTGTTTGAGTGTATTCTGGTAATTGGAGGCAAACTTTATAAATGCTTTGTCTCGATTTTTGGTGTGGTCAGCTGTGCAATAGGATATTTTATGTCCTGTTAGTTTGCTATTTTATGCAGTGAGGTAGATCTAAATCAAGGCAATTTAAATAATTATTTAAATCACTAAATGGAATGCCTTGATGTAAATAATCAGTTTTTATCAACTGAAATACAAATGGGAAAGTTATCTTGCTAAAGCAAGATGCATTCTCGTACAGCCATTAAAGCATGTTGATTTACAACTAAATAGAGCCTTTACGTTATCTTTGATACCTATGTTTGCTATCTGGGAGAGTGCACTATAACTATATTCCAGGGGTCGGAAACCTTTCACAAGTGCTGTGCTGAGTCTTCATTTATTCATTCTAATTTAAGGTTCTGCGTGCCAGTCATACATTTTAACGTTTTTAGAAGGTCTCTTTCTATGAAGTCTCTAATATATAACTAAACTATTGTACGTAAAGTAAATAAGATTTTTAAAATGTTTAAGAAGCTTCATTTAAAATTAAATTAAAATGCAGAGCCCCCAGACCGGTGGCCAGGAACCAAGCAGTGTGAGTGCCACTGAAAATCAGCTTGCGTGACACCTTTGGCACTTGTGCCATAGGTTGCCTACCCTTGCTATATACATTTATTTAAGCAATTATATAGCTTTTCAGATCCTTTTAATTATACGTTTTAGTATGTTAGAAAATGGTGAAAGATATATTGCTACTTATTAGATAATTATCTTTTTGCTCATGATTTGTCAGGCTGCATTAGAATAACGAGTTTAATTAAACACAGTCAACAGTGTATAAATTTTATTTTTATTAAACAAAACAAGACCTTAACACAGTACATAACATATTATGCCATATTTATGAAGCCTAACCTCAAAAGTTAGTCTGATAAAAGATAATACCTCACCCATGTTGTCTATCTTCTGTTGGTGTGAGAGACAGAGGCACACAGAGCTCTTCAAGTCTGGGAAAAGTATTCAGAGTGTCACAGCAAAATTCAAGGTGGAAGAGATTGTTTAGCATAAGTAATTAGCTCATATTGTAGGATTAATTCTCCACAAGAGGATGATTGCTGACATTTATATAGCATTCTATAACTGTGTCTCTATTTTAGTTCATTGTGGAATATTTCCACAAATCCATACTGCTTAAAAACAGTCATGACATCTTTAAAGTACATTTATCATGTGTGCATATTTTCCATTAATATCAAAGTTAGCACACATTTAAAAATGAGTCTCTAACGTTGCTGTATGTCTTGATCCTACTGAAAGGAATCCTCTGTAAACTGTCCACGGAGACAGTATTTGATGACATTCATTCTAATTCAAGGTAGAATTAGATGGTTTTCCCCCTGAAAAAACAGCCTTTAACTCAGTTTTTGATAAGAGGTTTATTAATTTAGCATATTTATTTTTTATTTAAATGTTATAATCTCTTATAACAAGCTTAGGCCTTAACATATTTGTATTAGATTCAGATTTCATTTTAAACACATTTATTTTTAAAAAGTAAAACGTACTATAATTTAAATAAAAATCTGATTTTTAAATAAATCAGTTTAAAAAAATCTACCCTGGTTTTATACACTGTAAAAATGTACATGACGTATGACAGTGGGAAAAAGCTATAACTATTGTATTAGAAACATAATTTTTCATTTAAGTATTTCAGAAGCTGAAACTTAACTATAAATCTTTCCCAATCCATGGGAAGCTTTTAGGATTGTTTAAACTCTTACCTTGTGCTGTGCTCCTCCTTAAAGGAAATATTGGATGGATGGTGGGGAGAAAACTTCTAGGCATGTGGGAGAAATGCCCAACATTACCATTTTTTGGTAATAACATAGAAGATAAGTCTAAACTGACAATTCTAAATTTAAAATCACTTTTCCAATTATCTAGTCAAGAATACTGTTGTGTTATGGACTGACTGTACATTTTAGAATATGAATATACAAACTGACTCACACTGAAGAAGTAGATGGCTTTTTAGTTCTATTTAATTTATTACATTTTTTAAAAAGCCTTCTATCCAAGGGAGGCCAATTGAAGACTTTGAGCACACTGACACACGTTTCAAAGAAGAGGCATTTGAAAACCAAAATCGGTCATAACAGCATTTTTTTCTTTCCCTCTTTTCTCTCTTCCTGTCATGTCATTACTCCACAGCAGGTCATTGAAATTCGTGTGTAATGCTTAATTTTGTGCTGGATTGCAGGAATGGTGACCAACTTGACTAGCGTAGTTGTGCTTGTACTGGTTAATCTGAACAATAGTAATGGCTGTTAGGGTGGTCTATATGAAAGATTGTTTAGCAGTATCCACCAATCTAAAGTCTAATACTGCAACCTTTTAGTACTGGAACTTAGTTCCATTAAAGTCAAAGGGATTTCCCATATTAATAAACTAGTCAGGTGAGTAGGAGGGTTGTGAGAGAGTTCCAAATTCTGGGTGCTTCCTCTGTCCACTCTCCTTGGCATAGTGTAGTAATCTTGTCCTTGCCATAGTGAAGACAGAAATATTCTTCATTTTTGGAATGTGTAAATGCCAAAACACATACCTGGACTTCTAGCTAATAAAGGTTTTAGTTTCTCTTTGACTTGCAGCACTATTGATCAGTATTGTTCTACTATAAAATTTTAGGCTGACCTCAAAATACACCTCTCCCCCAATATAACACTGTCCTCAGGAGCCAGAAAATCTTACTGCATTATAGGTGAAACCACGTTATATTGAACTTGCTTTTATCCGCCAGATTGCGCAATCCCGCCCCCCTGGAGCACTGCTTTATCGTGTTATATCTGAATTCATGTTATATCGGGTGGCGTTATATCGGGGTAGAGGTGTATATTAAGACACAGAATTTTATGAAACTTAAACAGTTTGATAGCGGCAGCTATTTATGATTTCTTTAAGAGTTGCATATAGCAACTATTAACTTTAAACTAGTATTGGAATTGTAACATTAACGCTCCCTCACAATCCAGTAGATTTTCATTTGTATGTTTAGTTCTGCCAAATGTTACTTAGACTTTCTCGGAAGTACAAATTACAAATTTGAGGGACTAATGTTTTTAAAACTAAACAGGGTGATACCAAATTTGTGTTTTTTCTTAGGAAAGATTAAGCTTGACTGTTCAAACTTTTTATGTAATATTTAACACTTCACAATGTTGGCTGTTGAATAATGTAAATGAGGCTCTGCATGTCAATATTTATATTTATTTTACAAATAAAATCAATATACATTTAAGCAAGACAGTGACAGTGTATGGTATGTACATAACGTGGTATGCCTCTTCTATCTGAGTTGGACAACGAGAGAGCCTATATATAAAGTGTTAATTAGTTTATAAATACGTGTATTTTTGTCTTCCCTACAAAGAACCCAGTCCTGCAAATTGCTGATGGCCTTTAGTTCTCATTGAGTCAGTGGGAATTGAGTGCATGCAGCATTTCCTGGAAGGTGCTCAGTGTCTTGCAGGGTCAGACCTGTAATAACCAGACTTGTTGCTAATTGGATATATTGTTTGTATGTAGTGTGGAGGTGAACCTAACTTAAAAAAATGTTTGTGCAGCTTGTGACTTTTAATGTTTTGCAAATCAAGTCTTCCATTCGTCTGTCAGCCACTCATAAGCAATTTGCTATTGATGGTGCAGCTAAAAATATTGTATGATGCACTGCTGTGATACTTTGTGATCTCATAGAAATTTGATAGGTACAGTATTTTAACTTCCATCATGTTTTTCAGGATAGTAGCATAGTGCAATCTACTGATTATGGGTTGACATCTGCAAGGTGGAGGGGGGGGGCGGAATCACAAACTCTTTATTACAGTTTTTATCTCCATCTTTGCTACAATCATAGTGAAGATTAGATAATCTTAGTTTAACTTTTGTCAAAATGAGTGCCTTTGAAAATATCTTTGCACAAGTTTACTCTCAAGATTACTGTTTTGTAGTCGGTATGGTATTTGCAAAAACACTAATGTGTTATAGTTAGACGTTAATGCATTTTAAATAGACAAAGCTTACAGATTTCTTGTGATTTACGCACACAATTTAGTAATCTAAAACAAAAGAATAGTATTGTAACTAATAAATTGCTTGCTACTCCCACCATTGTTCATCCTTTTTAAAAAGAAAACTTTCAATCTAATTACGTTTAAGTTATTTTTGGTCTTTTAGACTCCAGTCCAGCAGTAGGGTTAGTGCAGTTCACCTCTTAGATGCAGCAGAGCCTTATGCTGAACAGGGATCTCAGTTAATTGAAAACCTCTACTTTTTTTTAATTATTATTCAGACTTGATACTCTAAGTTTGCTAATTAAGAGTTGTGGGAGTTTCTGGTTTGTTTTTGTTTCTGCCCTAGTTAGGTCTCTGTACTAGGGAGTGTGGGCTAATGACTCATTTTCTAGTTAGAAGCAGAAACTTACTGTCCTTTAAAGAAGCCTTTATTTTTACAAATATTTACATGGTGACTGCCACAATGACATCTGGCTGCATTTTTATAGGTTTGAATGATATCAATTCTTAAGTACCAGTGGAATATTTAGACTGTTGAATGCCTGTCTTATACATTTATGTCCCTAAATGCTTCTGATGAGGTGATAAGCATCTAAATTCCTTCTAAATCAGGGGTAGGCAACCTATGGCATGGGTGCCGAAGGTGGCACACAAGCTGATTTTCAGTGGCACTCTCACTGCCTGGGTCCTGTCCACCAGTCCAAGGGGGCTCTGCATTTTAATTTAATTTTAAATGAAGCTTCTTAAACATTTTAAAAGCCTTATTTACTTTACATACGACAGTAAGTTAGTTATATATTATAGACTTGTCGAAAGAGACCTTTTAACGTTTTTAGAATGTATTACTGGCACATGAAACCTTAATTTAGAGTGAATAAATTTAAGACTCAGCACACCACTTCTGAAAGGTTGCTGACCCCTGTCCTAGATAGAGGGCTTGCTGCCTGCCTACTAAAAGCAAAATAAACCCCAACAAACCATAATTTTGCAGATGCCGGGGTGTAGCTGTTGCGCACAAAGCGAATGTTGGAGTTAAGTGTGTGTATAAACAAAGGTGGCACAAAGCTCATGTTTGCAATCTATTGACTCTTGTGTGCTACCTAAGTATAGGGCATGCCCCCTGTGCTTAATTAAATCAGCTTTTTGAAGCAGACACTTGCCACATTTTTGCTAAGCACTCTGCACACTTGTGGCACTGTACAGGTTAGTAATAAATCATTCTCACTATTTTTAGTCCCACCGCAAATTGATTCAGACCTAGGTAAGTGTGAGGGGGAGGGATCTGATTCTCAGCCAAAACATAACACAACTTTTGGTTAACATATTTGAAATTTTCTTAACATTTTTGCACTCTAATTATTTTATCCATCTCTTATTCTCTGTAGAGATGTTTTTCTCACCTTTTTCTTTTTTTCCCCATTCCTCTCTAGGACTGTTGTCTTTTTCGTCCGTCATCCATTTCTTAATTGCTGCTGTTAGCTTTTAGCTGTGCTGTTGCTGCTTTGCTCCACTGTGCCTTGATTTTTTTTAACCAGAGTTGCTCTAACAATTTAACAAAACTGGATGGAGCTGAGTGCTAGTAGCATATAGTGAAAACTAGTTTGTCTGCTGACATTGCAAGCATCTGATGAGAAAGTAATATGTTCTGAAAGAGCACTCTCTGCCCTTCCTTCCCTAAAACAGCTGAAGAGAGACCAGTCATGGTCTGTGTTTATAGTGTTTGCTGAAAACCTTGCCACTTCAGACTGTACTACAGCGGTATTGATTGAGGACTAGTTGGTCTGAGGGAGAGCAGAAATGAAATGTGTGCTAGGGTACCTTTTTATCCACTATCCTTTATTGGTAACTGGCTAACAGTACAACATTTTTATCCAACATATTTCAGGAAAATCCAGAAGATTGAATTACTGAGGAAAGCTGACAGATTTTCGCACTTGTGAACTGGTCCTTTTTTGTTGTTGTTCAGATCTCAGTGTTTATAAATTGAGGGCTTCTTTTGGGTATGGCTACACTTGCAGCTGTACAGCGCTGGGAGTTACAGCTGTCTTCGTACAGTTGTGTAGGGAAAGCACTGCAGTGTGGCCACATTTGCAGCATTTGCAGCACGTTTGGGAGTGGTGCATTATGGGCAGCTATCCCACAGAGCAGCTTGTCCCATTTTGACGCCGTGGGTTGTGGGAAGGGGACGGAATGGTGCGAGTCATTCCACTTCCTGTCCCAACGCCCCGTAATGCATCGCTTCACATCCCAGCAGTCACTGTTTTTCCATCCACGTTTGGTGCTATTGTGACTCTCCCAACGGTTTTTATGCAATGCGATTTCTGTGGGAAATGGAGCCCGAGCTGCTGAGGAGGATGCTGGTGAGTCTCGCCAGCACGTCGCGTTTGGCAGTTGAGCTATTCCTTCAGCTCCAAAGTGACAATGAGGAGTCCGACGATGATATCGAGTCCCCTGACGCGTATGACACTAAATTGCTTGTGGCATTCACAGAAATGCTTAGCACGGTGGAATGCTGCTTTTGGGCTTGGGAAACAAGCACTGAGTGGTGGGATCACATCGTCATGGAAGTCTGGGATGACAAGCAGTGGCTGCAGAACTTTCGGATGAGAAAAGCCACTTTCATGGGTCTGTGTGCTGAGCTCGCCCCCACCCTGCGGCGCAAGGACACGAGATTGAGAGCTGCCCTGCCGGTGGAGAAGCAGGTGGCTGTTGCAGTCTGGAAGCTGGCAACTCCAGACAGCTACTGATCGGTCGCGAACCAGTTTGGAGTGGGAAAGTCGACCGTTGGAATCGTGTTGATGCAAGTTTGCAACGCCATTAATCGCATCCTGCTGAGAAGAACCGTGACTCTGGGGAACGTGCAGGACATTGTGGATGGCTTTGCACAAATGGGTTTCCCTAACTGTGGAGGGGCGATAGATGGGATGCATATTCCTGTTCTGGCACCACCCCACCTACCATCCGAGTACATTAGTCAGAAGGGGTATTTCTCTATGGTTCTCCAGGCGCTTGTGGATCACCGTGGGCGTTTCATTGGCATTAACACAGGCTGGCCTGGAAAGGTCCATGATGCACGCATCTTTCGGAACACTGGCCTGTTCACGAAGCTGCAGGCAGGGACTTTTTTCCCAGACCGGAAGATCACAGTAGGGGAGGTCGAAATGCCCATTGTGATCCTTGGAGACCTCGCTTACCCGTTAATGCCTTGGCTCATGAAACTGTATACAGGGAAGCTTGACAGGAGCAAGGACCGGTTCAACTACAGGCTGAGCTGATGCCGAATGACTGTGGAGTGTGCTTTTGGCCGTTTAAAAGGGCGCTGGAGATGTATGGGAAGCTAGACTTGGGGGAAAGCAGCATCCCTGCGATTATATCTGCGTGATGTACCCTCCATAATATTTATGAAGGGAAGGGTGAAACATTCAGTCAGGCATGGACCTCTGAGGTTCAACGCCTGGAGGCTGAATTTGCACAACCAGAGAGCAGGGCTACTAGAGAGTCCCAGCACAGAACTGCAAGGATTTAGGGATGCCTTGAGGGAAGAATTTGAGGCTGAAAACCAACAGTAATGTTTGGTGCCTTGCACAGGAGTGAAGTGCAGTGGTTACAATGTTAGTAGGAATCTGTTTTTCCTAAAATGATTTGCAGTGCCTGTTTCTTTCCTAGGCTAAGGTACCTTTCACTTTCTGCAATAATAAAGACTGTTTTCAAAGCCAAGAATTCATTTATTGAAAAGAAAATAACTTTCTTGACAGACACAACATTTTGGGAACCTGAAAGGGCAGGAGGGTGAGGTGGTGAACTGTACAGTCACAGGTTTGAATATGTCCTGTCTGGAGTGCTGTGCAATGACTGCTGCACTTCAGGATGCCTGTACTGCATGGTGATGGGGGTTGAGTGCAGAGGGTAAGGGTCGTAGTTCTTAGGGCTTGTTGATGAATGTACAGGTGTTGGGGACAGCTGGTGGTGGTAAGAACCTGGATGCTGGAGAAGAGGGTTTGGAGCTGACCTTGGGGCACAAGGGAAAGAGCTTTGGGACGGGAGGGGGCTGGCACAGTAGTACTCTGCCTGCATGGCTACGAGTGACTGGATAGAGTCCGCTTGGCGTGCCAGGATGTTTATCAGCTGCTTTTTGCTTCTATTCTTAGCTGCTGCGTTTCTCTGGTGGATCCTGCTTTTGCTTTCCCTTTCCCTCCAGTCCTGCAGTTTTTTCCTCCAGTCCTGCAATTTTTTACTTTCTCTGGCAGAGTGATCCATAACTGCTTTCAGCATGTCTTCTTTGCTTTTTTGCCGCTTCTTCCTGAGGTTTTCTAGCCTCTGAGCAGTCGATGATATGGGCAGTTGAGTAGTCAAGGACACTTTTCGAAACGCAAAAATGGCAACAATTAACAGAGGCAGCATTGTTTATAATCTCACCCAGACAGTTATTCCCACACAATGAAGGAGTTTACAATCTTCACTTTAGCATACTTTTCCCATACCAAACAGAGCGCACATAACCCACAGGAGCCACGAAATGGCGAGTAAGGGGGACTGATTGCTTCAGGGATGTGCAGGGGTTTCTGTGCATTGGGGAAAGCAAACTGCTGCAGGGAGCATCTACGCTGAACAGTCTCCCAACATTTTCCACAGGAGTTAATCATGGAAGATATCTCGCTGCTGTGGGTCACCTGGGAAGAGCGGGAGGGTCTTCTACAGCAATGCGGATTCCGCCCTGGCCCCTATGCAGCTTGCCTGTGTGCAGCAATGGTCCCCCCCACCCCTCGCGGCACAGTGGCGCGGATGCGTTAGCCTGACTGGGACAAGGACCACAGTGGCTCTCCCTATAAACTTGCGCAGGCGCATTGCCCACGCTCTGGCTGAAACTTTTGAAGAGATTACTGAGGCTGATTACCGCGACATGATAAACCACATCAATGGGCTATTCCACATTTAGGCATGCATGCATGCAGCCCTAACCCCCCCACCCCTCCCAAAACATTTCCATCCTGAAAATAAAAGCCGCTTACCGGTAACCCGCTCCTCTGCTTGTCCTTCACCAAGTACCAGCTGCTGCGACTGGCTACCTTCCTCCTGGCTTGAGAAGAGCTCCTGGCTGCATGCCTCCTGGGACTCCAGGGTTGTCATAATTTAGTCCCAGATTTGGACCTTAGCGTCCAAAATATGGGGGTTAGCATGAAAACCTCCAAGCTTAGTTACCAGCTTGGACCTGGTACTGCTGCCACCACCCAAAAAATTAGTGTTTTGGGGCACTCTGGTCCCCCCAAAAACCTTCCCTGGGGACCCCAAGACCCAAATCCCTTGAGTCTCACAACAAAGGGAAATAAACCTTTTCCCTTCCCCCCCCCTCCAGGTGCTCCTGGAGAGAGACACAGAAGCAACCTCCGTGAATCTAAGCAGAGGGAGGTATCAGAGGGTAGCCGTGTTAGTCTGGATCTGTAAAAGCAGCAAAGAATCCTGTGGCACCTTATAGACTAACAGACGTTTTGGAGCATGAGCTTGCGTGGGTGAATACCCACTTCCTCAGATGCATGTAATGGAAATATCCAGGGGCAGGTATATATATGTGTGCTAGCAAGGAAGCTAGAGATAACGAGGTCAGTTCAATCAGGGAGGATGAAGCCCTGTTCTAGCAGTTGAGGTGTGAAAACCAAGAGAGGAGAAACTGGTTCTGTAATTGGCAAGCCATTCACAGTCTTTGTTCAATCCTGAGCTGATGGTGTCAAATTTGCAGATGAACTGAAGCTCAGCAGTTTCTCTTTGAAGTCTGGTCCTGAAGTTTTTTTGCTGCAGGATGGCCACCTTAAGGTCTGCTATAGTGTGGCCAGGGAGGTTGAAGTGCTCTCCTACAGGTTTTTGTATATTGCCATTCCTAATGTCTGATTTGTGTCCATTTATCCTTTTCTGTAGAGACTGTCCAGTTTGGCCGATGTACATAGCAGAGGGGCATTGCTGGCATATGATGGCGTATATTACATTGGTGGATGTGCAGGTGAATGAACCAGTGATGGTGTGGCTGATCTGGTTAGGTCCTGTGATGGTGTCGCTGGTGTAGATATGTGGGCAGAGTTGGCATCGAGGTTTGTTGCATGGATTGGTTCCTGAGCTAGAGTTATTATGGTGTGGTGTGCAGTTACTGGTGAGAATATGTTTCAGGTTGGCAGGTTGTCTGTGGGCAAGGATTGGCCTGCCACCCAAGGCCTGTGAAAGTGTGGGATCATTGTCCAGGATGGGTTGTAGATCCTTGATGATGCGTTGGAGGGGTTTTAGCTGGGGGCTGTATGTGATGGCCAGTGGAGTCCTGTTGGTTTCTCTCTTGGGTTTGTCTTGCAGTACTGCAAGAGAGAAACCAACAGGACTCCACTGGCCATCACATACAGCCCCCAGCTAAAACCCCTCCAACGCATCATCAAGGATCTACAACCCATCCTGGACAATGATCCCACACTTTCACAGGCCTTGGGTGGCAGGCCAATCCTTGCCCACAGACAACCTGCCAACCTGAAACATATTCTCACCAGTAACTGCACACCACACCATAATAACTCTAGCTCAGGAACCAATCCATGCAACAAACCTCGATGCCAACTCTGCCCACATATCTACACCAGCGACACCATCACAGGACCTAACCAGATCAGCCACACCATCACTGGTTCATTCACCTGCACATCCACCAATGTAATATACGCCATCATATGCCAGCAATGCCCCTCTGCTATGTACATCGGCCAAACTGGACAGTCTCTACGGAAAAGGATAAATGGACACAAATCAGACATTAGGAATGGCAATATACAAAAACCTGTAGGAGAGCACTTCAACCTCCCTGGCCACACTATAGCAGACCTTAAGGTGGCCATCCTGCAGCAAAAAAACTTCAGGACCAGACTTCAAAGAGAAACTGCTGAGCTTCAGTTCATCTGCAAATTTGACACCATCAGCTCAGGATTGAACAAAGACTGTGAATGGCTTGCCAATTACAGAACCAGTTTCTCCTCTCTTGGTTTTCACACCTCAACTGCTAGAACAGGGCTTCATCCTCCCTGATTGAACTGACCTCGTTATCTCTAGCTTGCTTGCTAGCACACATATATATACCTGCCCCTGGATATTTCCATTACATGCATCTGAGGAAGTGGGTATTCACCCACGCAAGCTCATGCTCCAAAACGTCTGTTAGTCTATAAGGTGCCACAGGATTCTTTGCTGCTTAAGCAGAGGGAGTCCACCCTCCCTAATTCCAGTCCTGGAACAAAAAGCACTTCCCTCTTCACCCAGAGGGAATGCAAAATCAGGCTAGTAAATCTAACGCACCCAGATTTCCCCCCTGACTTCTTCCTCCCACCAATTCCCTGATGAGTACAGACTCAATTTCCCTGAAGTTCACCACTAAAGAAAAACTCCAACAGGTCTTAAAAGAAAGCTTTATATAAAAAAGAAAAATACATACAAATGGTCTCTCTGTATTAAGGTGACAAATACAGGGTCAATTGCTTAAAAGAAATATTGAATAAACAGCCTTATTCAAAAAGAATACAATTCAAAGCAGTCCAGCCACTATAGACATGTAAATACAAAAAAACATAAATCCTATCTGATCTTTATGTACTTACAACTGGGAAACAGAAGATTAGAAAGCAGGAAATAGAAATCACTCCTCATCCGAGAGAGCATACAGGCAGACAACCCAGAACAAAAGACTCACACACAAAAAACCCTCCACCCAGAGTTGAAAAAATCCTATTTCCTGATTGGTCCTCTGGTCAGGTGCTTAAGGTGAAAGAGACGTTAACCCTTAGCTATCTGTTTATGACACGCCCCCCAAATTGCAGATAGTGGGGAAGCTCACTGGCGGCGATTTTCTCCTAGAACTTTAAACTAAACAGATTAATACAACACATGCACCGTTACATATACCACTAAGTATATAACTAACAGACTTCTACAGTTTAAGAACACTTTTTAACTACTGGATTGTGGGAAACTCTCACGGGAGAGTGCATCAGCTACTTTGTTAGAAGCTCCTGAGATGTGCTGAATTTCAAAATTAAAATCTTGGAGAGCTAAACTGCAACGAAGAAGTTTCTTGTTGTTCCCCTTGGCAGTATGAAGCCACTTTAGTGCAGCATGGTCAGTTTGTAGCTGGAACCGCCGTCCCCAAACATATGGGCGTAGCTTTTCCAGGGCGTACACAATGGCATAGCATTTCTTTTGACTGACTGACCAGTGACTTTCCCTCTCAGACAGTTTCTTGCTGAGAAAGACGACAGGATGGAAGTTGTGATCTGTTGCTTCCTGCATGAGCACTGCTGCTACACAAGAAAACAGGAACCATGACTTCTAAGGCAAAAATTGAGGCCGAAAAACAACTCCGAGACGCTGAACACAGGCGAGAGATGGAAAAAAACAAAAAATCAGAAAGCAGGAAATAGAAATCACTCCTCATCCGAGAGAGCATACAGGCAGACAGCCCAGAACAAAAGACTCACACAGAAAAAACCCTCCACCCAGAGTTGAAAAAATCCTGTTTCCTGATTGGTCCTCTGGTCAGG
The DNA here is from genome assembly GCF_025201925.1 of Gopherus flavomarginatus. Lineage (NCBI taxonomy): Eukaryota > Metazoa > Chordata > Testudines > Testudinidae > Gopherus > Gopherus flavomarginatus. The sequence goes on from NC_066630.1 coordinate 33,308,526, forward strand.
TGCTTCAGGTGAAAGAGATGTTAACCCTTAGCTATCTGTTTATGACAGGGGTGTCTCTCCCCACCCCAGTACCCTCACTCTTGGTTTCCTCCTCTCCTCCCCCACCCTCCCCCGCCGCTCTGAAGTGTCCATCGTGGTCGTCGGATTGGCAGTGGGGTCACCCCCAAGTATCGCGTCCATCTCCTTGTAAAAATGGCAGGTCATGGGGGCAGCGGCGGTTTCCCTCGTGGGCTTTGCAGTAGGCACTCCGCATCTTTTTCACTTTAACCCTGCACTGCACCGTGTCCTGGTCATGGCCCCTTTCCAGCATGGCCCTTGATATCTGCCCATAGGTATCGTAATTCCTACGGCTGGAGCGCAGCTGTGACTGCAGAGCTTCCTCCCCCCCCCCCCCAAACACTGATGAGGTCCAGCAACTCGCCATTGCTCCATGCTGGGGGTTGTTTGGCACGTGGAGGCATGGTCACCCGGAAAGATTCATTGATCGCACTCCACACCTGGCTGAGCAAACAGGAAGGGGATTTTTAAAATTCCCGGGGCATTTAAAGGGCGGGTCACCTGAGGCCAGGGCAGTAGAGTGCAGACTGATGAGCAGAGTGGCTGAACAGGCATTCTGGGATTCCTCCGAATACCTCTGGAGGCCAATTACAGCGCTTTTGGTGGCCACACTGGCAGAGCAGCGCTGCATCACCAGCACTGCAATCGTTATACCCCAGGCAGAGCAGGGGTACAGCCAGCGCTGCAGCCAGGGAGATGCAGCGTTGTATGTGTCTTGCAAGTGTGGACGGTGAGTAAGTTGCAGCGCTATAAAGCCACCAGCAGTGCTGCAACTCTCCAGTATAGCCAAGCCCTTTGTGTGTGGGGTGGGTATGTAGAAGATTCATTTCTGCTCTTCAGAAGTCCTCACTTGAGGATAGCTCTCTCAAAGACTCTGCACTTAAAGCTGGTGTGGATTCCTTATAGGTAATGTGGATTCGGCATTGAACCTTGTATTCCTTTCCTTTTTTGTGTTCTCTGCAGCTACATGGTAGTTACAAGCCAAGATTTAGATTATACTAAAGGAGTGGATGGGCAGATTAGCAGTGTTGCTTTTAAAGAAATGAGTTGTATGAGTAGATGTAAGCAGTCAAACTGCTGTTTGTTAATGTAAATAAGGGAGATGTTATCTAAAGCTGTTCTTGTGGGTCAAGGGAGTATAGACAGAGGAGACCTGGCAGTAAGCCCAGTCTCTAAAACAGCATCCAAGTCATTGCATTTGCCCAAGCATGCCATATGAAGTTCAAATGACAGTGGAATTTAAGATGAGTGAAATGATCAGTAAAGCTTAGTAAAATCACAAGCAGGAACAAGCTTTTAACACGCCAGCACTTTATTCCAACTTGAACACATCTGTTCATATGTACTATATACTATTCTTATGCAATATTGTATTGTGGCACTTTTCTCAGCAGTTGAACTTTCCAAAGTTACTTGACCAGGGTCTGACTAAATTTGGAAAACTGCAGAGAACTGCGAGTAGATTTGCAGGCTGTGTTATTGGCTGTACATTTCATTAACTGAAAACAGAACAGCTGGAATGTAATCATGTACAAGGTTGGTTCCATTAAGTATCTCAGTGGCACTGCTTGAAAAGTAACCCCAAATTGAACAAGTTTCAAAGCCTGCTGCCCAAAATTGCTTTTGTGTCCAAGACTGTGTACGTAAGAGAACAGAATATCCACAATTTTAATGTTTTTGCGCATCAGTATGAGAGGCAAACACATTCTTGATTTTCGCTAAATATATTGAGCTTGTTTCCTATTGGTAAAAATTCAGTATTGATGCTTATATTGGTTTGAGAATTTAATTTAGATATCATTCTGGAAACATTTGTTACCTGGTGAGAAGAAATCATCTAAAACAAATTAAATTCAAGGTAAACTTGTATACTATTTCTTAATTTTTTTGTGGAACACGTTAAAAGACGTTGCTCTTATGTGGTTCTGATTTTTTGCACCCCCTGCCCCTCAAAAGTTCAGTATGGTGTCATACTGCAAGCCTTCACATTTTAACTGATGAATATGTAACTCATGGCTTTGTAAAAGATAAAAAATCAGGACAATATTTCATTTCCCTGTGTGGAAAAATAGCCCATGGACTGATTGGATGTTATTGGTTACTGTTAATATGGTGGTATTGTGTGTGATGTACAAGCTCACAAAACGTACATAAACTCACTCTGAGCTTTAGATGATGATAACCTGGATCTTAGGAAAATACTGTACTTGAGGATAGTGGGATGTAACACACTTACTCAAACTTTGGTAATATATGCTTTGACCAGAATCCTTATCTTTCATTAGATGCCTGCCTTTCTGTTTAAGAATTGTTTTAGAATAACGTTGATATATAACTTTGATATGAAATCACTTACATTCTTTGACTTGTTAGGGGGAAAATTGAACGGCTATGTGGATAATAAAAATGTCCGAGCGTAAATTATTGTTGCTCCTTTAGAAAGCTAGAAGGGGAGCACTTTTTTTTCCTAGTACAAAAAAATGATGTGGTACTTTTAGAAGCTATTTTTTTGAATGAGATAACAGGTAGTTGATGTGTATATTTTGTATAGCATTTGGATTTTGAATTCTCTTGTGGTATAAAGGTACTAAAGACAGTAATTGTTCTGAATTAACAATAAAATGAAGTTGCATATATTTCAGCCACTATCAATAACACTTCCGAACAAAATGTTTGAGTGCTTTTGGGATTTGGAAATACCAGAATCTATTTGCTGCCTGTAATTAACTAGTATATTACAGGGATGTTGTATAAACATCTTAAAGACAAGGGCTTCTTTAAGTCTGCTTGAGATAGAGGATTGAGGAGTTTGGAATATGAAGTGATAGCATGATTTAACATTCATTTGGGGTGACTGTATTGCTCATTCGTGACTTTGCCACTTGAGTGTATGCAGGTCATTCCAAACAAGTGCTAAGAAAAGCTATATATTGCCACAGGGTCATATTTTAGAGAAAATATTTAACACTGAAGTAAGCTATTGTATTCCTTCACTTGTAAAGCCAGGTACCTTAAGCTATCTGTACAGGCTTCAGGGTACCAAATATTTAAAAAAAAATGTTGAAACCTCTAGATTTTCTATAAATCAGTGTTGTAACTTTATGGTAAATATCTTGTGGACCTGCAGTGATAGACACAGACCCTGTAATCCGAGTTCTTCAATGGGATAAGGTTTGTGGGTTTGCTTTATGCATAAGAGCTTGATACAGAGGTGGATTATGCTAGTCCTAATTGGCTCCCTTTTGTAGCTTTCTCATAGATTGATATGGAGGAAACTGAATGACCAGTCATTTTGCGCTGCAAACTCTTAATGCTGGAAACATGCTGCAAAGGAAAGCTTTCCTCTTGGCTTGCTTGCCTCCCTCAGTCCCCATGTCTTCTGCCCTATCACTCTCTCTGATTCCTATTTCTAGCTGCTTTGCTCACTCTGCCAGTTGATTAACAAAGTGAAGTTATGATCTTGTTAATTTTTTATTGATGCTTAGCAGCTGCAGAGCTCAGAGCCTCAATACAAGGTCTTAATTCACTTCAGTTCCTCAAAATACACGAGTGTTTTAAGTCTGCCAAACACTGAAGGAAGACTAGAACAGTATTCCTATAAAATGTATTGACCAAAACCAATAATATTAAATTATCATTTTAACAATTTGGATGGATTGGTGGTGTAACTTTTTTCTCCTTCTTTGTTTAAATCCTTTGTCTTGTGCCCTGCCCAAATAGCTGGACTGGGAACAGTTGAGGGTTTTGAATCATATCGTCTTGCCCCTCTCCCATGTTGCGAAGCAACTGCACAATTTCCCTGTTGCTGCTGCTTTGTTCTTAGGGATGGGGAAATAGCTGAAAGATCTTTGTAAATATGCATCTTTCTCCTACCATCTACCCACTGCTTGCTGAGCAGTGAGACAGGCTTCAGAGAGTAGGGAGAAGACAATCCCTACTTTGACTCTTCAAACCTTGCTCTCCTTGTGTAGGAAACTACACGTGTTCAGTTAGCAACATTAATGGATTATTATCACAAGAGATCTGCAAGCTCAGAAAAGTGTGTCACCCCAGCTGTTTTTAAACAAATCGGGAATAGAGGCAGAGATTTAAAAACTTGTTAGTTAAGATGTGATTGTAGCACAGGTAGCTTATACCCATAGTAGCTTTAATATTGCTAGTAGGTGTAACAGTGTAGACATGGTGGCATGGGCTTCAGCATAGGCTAGCAACCCAAGTAAACATATGTCTGTGTTGCAGCTGGAACCAGTATAAACAGACTTACAGTAGCTCAAGCTGAGCTAGAATGCTAAAAATAGAAGTGTGGATATTGTGGTACTAGTGGCCCTCAGGCTAGCTACCTGTATCCCAGTCTCCCTAACATCCTGGGTCTCAGGGCCATCCTGACTCCACCTACAAATAATTCATATTGGCTATACAAGCTCCACGAGACTCCATCTCTCACCCCCTTCTCGTCTTTTAATAGTGTAATGAGTGAGTTGTGAAAGGAGGTGAAAAGCTTGTACCTTTCAGCAGCTTGTGGAGTTGGCAGAGTAAAGGTGTGTGTTTTGACAGGTGTTTGTGGGCATTACTGAAAGAGGGCAGCGTTTTATGGTTGTATGAGAAACCTTAAGTGTGGATTTCTTTGTTTTCAGAAGTTTAAGGTTTTGCTGGGTGGTGGGCGTGGGTGTGTGTATTTGCTATTTAGTTTCCTAGTTTTCTGGATAGGAAAAACTAAATTGTTGGTAGATGTGAGTAGTCGTTTAGGCTGTTGAACATATGTCCGAAAATTTGAATACCGAGCCAGATTAGTCTGTAGTCAGCAATCTCCATGGTATGGTATACTTCTTGCTCTTACACATTCTGTAACCTCTTGATCCAGGAATTACCCAGAACGCACATAGGCAGTGCCCATATTTCATTTCCCTTTTTTTACCTGGCTTGGATGAGACCTTTATCTGTCTCCTCACCAGGGTATTTCCAGCCTGCACAGATCCCTGCCTATACAGGCTATTTTAATATTAAAGATACAGAAAAGAAGGAAAAAAAGTTAAAGCATTTGGAATATCAAGTATTAAGGCTTTCATTTTAACAGCATTTCTTGTTTCCTTTTCCTTTTAGCTGGAGAGAGTTTTAGGAGGACTCGTGTTTAACAGTCTCTTAGATGGTAACTGTCATTTCAGGGAGAAGAGAAGAGATGAGTTGAGATGGGCTGAAGCTGTTGCTGCTGTTGAAGTCTGATCCTGTTTCATCTCAGATGATGTTTAGGATTGACCTGCAGCTCTTAGGGGTGGTGATCTCATCTGAGTACCTCTCTTTTTAGTTCAGTTTGGTGAGAACATCTCTCAGGATCAGGGTGATGAAGGCCCAGGATCCAGGAGATGGTGGGAATGGTAATTATAATGGTGAAACATGATTCAGTAGCCTCCACCTGTTCTTCCTTCCTTTCCCCACAAAGTCTTTCTTCCAGCACCCAAAAAAAAGGATTGGGAAGAATAGCCTATCCCCTCATTCCTTTGTCCACCAGTTAAACCAAATATCTATCATACGAGTTCCACATCTTCCTCTGTTTTTTATCAAACATGATTTTAGTTCTTGAACCATATCAGTAGACCTTATTGTTTAGACTAATTCAATCTGTCTACTTTTTGTACCTTTCTCCATCAGCATAGGTTATTGTGACTTCTTTGAACTTTTACATACTTCACCATTGAAATCACAATTAGGGTAAAGTCTTCAGCCCAGTTATCACTGTATTTGAACCAGATGGCTTCCTTCATGCTGCTGATGTGCCAGTAGAGTCATTGAAAGTACAGAAGAGACAGGCTGTTGGTCCTGAGCAATTGGGAGCAGACATTACAGAGAGAGCCCAGGGTGGAGGGAGTGTGCTCGCTCTGGAGATGGTACGCTTGCAGTTCTGTCAGAGGTGGGGGCTGTGAGAGGAGGGAGCTTACTCATTTGCTTTGTGAGATTGATATGTGTAGTCTGGTCAACAGTAGGATGTGTGATAGGCTTCAATATGCTCAGAGAGGACTGCATCTTTGGAGATTTTAGCTGTTAATTTCAAGCAAATCTTTATTGAGCATGTGCAAACAGCTGTTTTTCAAAGGATTATAATTTATGAAGATCTGCCCCAGTTTTGCTTGGGATGTTAAAAGGCACATCCCTAACACAGGGGCCACCCCCTACCAAATTTCAAGTTTATCCTCCAAAGCATTGGGTTGCTATAGTTCACTTGGATCAGATGATATTCACATGCTTTCTCAAGGAACTCAAATATGAAATTGCAAAGCTACAAACTGTAGTACGTAGCCTATCACTGAAACAAACTTCTGGTCCCAGGTGACTAGAAGGTAGTGTAGTAATGTAATGTCAATTTTTTAAAAAGTTAACCCTGGCAATTAAAGGCCAGTAAGCTGAACTTAAGTACTAGACAGCTTGTTAGAAATTATAGTAAAGAATTATCAGACAAATAGGCAAACATGATTTGTGGGGAAGATTCTAGTTCGGGGTGGCCAGCCTGAGCCTGAAAAGGAGCCAGAATTTACCAATGTACATTGCCAAAGAGCCACAGTAATACGTCAGCAGCCCTCATCAGCTCCCCTACCCTGCTCCCCCTACCCATTGTCAGTCTTGCCGATCAGTGCTTCTCACTCCCTCCCCAACCTCCCAATGGGTGTTTTTGTGGCATGCAGGAGGCTGGGGTGGGGGGAGAGTGGAGGGGAGAGCAAGGGCACTGCAGGCTCAGGAGAGCGGCTGGGAAGGGGTGGAGTGGGGGCAGGGCCTATGGCAGAGCAGTGAGCACCCCCCCAGCATGTTGGAAAGTTGCTGCTTGTAGCTCCAGCCCTGGAGTCGGTGCCTATACAAGGAGGCGCATGTGGCTCCACAGCCACAGGTTGGCCACCTTAGGTCTAGTTGATGGCTTTTGTAAAGGGAAGTATACCTCACCAATCTATTAGAGTTCTTTAAAGGTGTCAACAAACATGTGGATAAGGGTGATCCAGTTGAGATAGTAATATTTGGGTTTTCAGAAAGCCTTTGACAAGTTCCATCACCAAAGGCTCATAAAGAAACTAAATAGTCATAAGATATCAGAGAAAATCCTGTCATGGATCAATGACTGGTTGAAAGATAGGGGAGTAAAAAACGGTCATTTTTCCCGTGAAGAGAGGTAAAGCGCAGAGCCCCCCAAGATTCTGCATTAGGACCTGTGCTTTTTACATATTTAGTAATCTGGAAAAGGGGGTCAAGTGGCAAAGTTTTCAGATACACAATTACTCAGAATAGTTAAGTCCAAGGTTGACTAAAAGAGGTAAAGTGCTCTCACAAAACAGGATGATGGGACAACAAAATGGCAGATGAAATTCAATGTTGATAACGGCAAAGTAATGCACACGGGGAAAAAAAAAACCCAACTACATGTATATAATGATGGGTTCTAAATTAGTTGATACCACTCATGAAAGAGATCTTGCAGTGACTGTGGCTAGTCCTCTGAAAACTGAACTTGGTGCAATGCACAGTAATGGTCAAAAAAGCTAACCAAATGTTAGGAACTATTAGGAAAAATAAAGACAGAAAATAGCATAATGGCATATATAAATAGTAGGGCTGCCAAGCGATTAAAAAAAATCATGATTTAAAAAATGAATAGTGATTAATCACACTTAATAGAATACCATTTATTTAAATAGTTTTGGATTTTCCCACATTTTCAAATATATCGATTTCAATTATAACACAGAGAACAAAGTGATTACAAATATTTGCACCAAAAGAAACTGTTTTTCAGTTTACCTAATACAAGTACTGTAGTGCAATCTCTTTATCATGAAAGTTGAACTTAAATATAAAATTACAAAAAAACTGCATTAAAAATTTTTAAAAAATGTAAAACTTTAGAGCCTACAAGTCTCTCAGTTCTATTTCTTGTTCAGTCAGTCGCTCAGACAAACAAGTTTGTTTACATTTGCAGGACATAATGTTTTCTGCTGCTTGTTCACAATGTCACCAAAAGTAAGAAAAGGTGTTCTCACGGCACTGTTGTAGCCAGTGTTGCAAGATATTTACATGTCAAATGTGTTCGTATGTCCCTTCATGCTTTAACCACCATTCCAGAGGACGTGTCCATGCTGATGACGGGTTCTGCTTGATAACAATCCAAAGCCGTGTGGACAGACATGTTCATTTTCATTATCTCAGTCAGATGCCACCAGCAGAAGGTTGATTTTTATTTTGGTATTTTGGGTTCTGTAGTTTCTGCATTAGAGTGTTGTTCTTTTAAGACTTCTGAAAGCTTGCTCTACACCTCATCCCTCTCAGATTTTGGAAGCCACTTCAGATTCTTAAACCTTGGGTCTAGTGCTGTAGCTATCTTTAGAAATCTCACATTGATACTTTCTTTGCTTTTGTGTCAGATCTGCAGTGAAAGTGTTCTTAAAATGAACACCATGTGCTGGGTCATCATCCGAGACCGCTATAACATGAACTATATGGGGAGTGATGGTAAAACAGAGCAAGGGACATGCAATTCTCCCCCAAGGAGTTCAGTCACAAATGTCGCTAGCGCATTATTTTTTTTTTAAACCAGCGTCATGAGCATGGAAGCATGTCCTCCTGGAATGGTGGCTGAATCAGGAAGGGGCATACAAATGTTTAGCATATCTGGCTGGCATGTAGATACTTTGCAGTGCTGGCTACAAAAGTCCCATGCGAATGCCTGTTCTCTCTGGTGATGTAAATAAGTAGGCAGCATTATCTCAAGTAAATGTAAACAAACCTGTTTGTTTTAGCAATTGGCTGAAGAAGAAGTAGGACTGAGTGGACTTGTAGGCTCTAAAGTTCTGCATTGTTTTGTTTTTGAGTGCAGTTACCTAACCTAAAAAAAATTACGTTTGTAAGTTGCAATTTCAGGATAGAGATTACACTGTAGTACTAGTATGAGGTGAATTGAAAAATACTATTTCTTTTGTTTTCATTTGTGCAATGCAAATATTTGTAATAAGATATAAAATGAGCAGTGTACACTTTGTATTCTGTTGTAATTGAAATCAATATGTTTGAAAATGTAGAAAAACATCTAATATTTAATAAATTTTAATTGGTATTCTATTGTTTAACACTGCAATTAAAATTGTGATGAATTGCGATTAGTTTTTTGGGGTAATTGAGAGTTAACGGAGATTTTAATCGAAAGCCCTAATAAATAGCATATATAAATCCATGGTGTGCACATACCTTGAATGCTGTAACCTGTTCTGGTTGCCCCATCTTCAAAAATGATATAATGAAACTAGAAAAAGTTCAGAGAAGGGAAACAAAGTGATCAGGAGTATGGAACGGCTTCCAGTGGCTTCCACAGGCCTCCTCACCCCGCTCCTCTATCTCTGCAGAACAGGGGTGGGAAACATGACAGAGCTCAGGAGTGGGAGGGAGGGAGCTTGCTTGTGACTGCTGCCTTATCTGCTTTGAGTACCAATCTACTTAAAAGGGCAATGTATGTAAACTATGTCTGTTAGTCTATAAGGTGCCACAGGATTCTTTGCTGCTTTTAATGTATGTAAAGAGGCAACACATCTATGTGTGTATCTCTCTCTCACTCACTCTCACATTCACACTGTCACTCTCACACTGTCACTCTTACTTCTCAACACACTGTTGTTATTACTACTTGATGCTTCCTTCCATGTACATATATTCTTTGTAATTTTATTCTTTCAAAATGCTGTTTTTTGACTGGTCTATGTCTTTCATAATTTTTGTATTTCTTACACACCTCCCAATCAGCTGTTCCTTGGCATGTGTGGGGGTGGGAGGGGGAGAGCAAGGGCATTGCAGGCTCAGAGGAAGGGGTGGAGTAGGGGCAGGGCCTGTGGCAGAGCCAGAGGTTGAGCAGTGAGCACCCCCCGGCACATTGGAAAGTTGGTGCCTGTAGCTCCAGTCCTGAAGTCTGTTCCTATACAAGGAGCGGCATATTAATTTCTGAAAAGCTGCATGTGGCTCCAGAGCTATAGGTTGGACACCCCTGTCTTAATGGGTCATGCCAGGCAACGTTATAACAGGAGGTTTGGTAGAACAGCCGTATAAATTTAACCTGCTTCTGACCCCTGCTTTTCAGCAGCTACTAGGGCCAAATTGTAGATGGAAGGCAGGTATGGATGGGGAGGCAGACTAAGGGAAAATATAGGAAAAGGAGCCTAAGCTAGTCCTGGACCTAAGAGGAGGACATCAACTTGTGGAGAACAACAGGGAGAGAGGAACGTTGTAGGGTGCCAGGAAACTGTGCTCCTTTGTCTAAATTTATGGGGAAAGGGTGGGATGTCAGATTTAGAGTGGATAAAGGGGACCGCAGGTGTGAAAGGGCAGTTGAGATTGTGGGAAACGTAGAGGATTGGTGAGGGACATGTGGAAAGGGACAAGTCTCCATCTACTACTTCCATATCCGGTGTTATTTCATTTGCCTCTGCACATGCCACTCTTGGCTTGCTGATGTCCGCAGGAGAGAACCACTGATTTAGGCCTCATCTGACTGAGCTTGATTTTGTTTTTTGAATGGACCTACCCAATTTTCAACTTGGTGCTTTTTTAAAAAGTAAGAAAGATACCTAGAAAATCCAAGGAGAGTAACAATACATTTTCAACTTTAACTACCAATAAATGTGTTTCAGAGGAGTCCTCTAACACCAGAAAAAGTTCATTTCTTAAAAACTAAACTTCAAGTATAGAAATGAACAGGTGAAGGATCCGGACAGTGTTTTGTGTTTTTTTCATCCCATTTATCCTGAAATTTACTCTTAAAAAACTTGCATAAAATCCTATACAGAGGTTAACAACTATTAGGTAATTAAAGCCTGTTTAATTGCTCAACTTCCAATATACAGTACTACAATATTGCCAACTTCAAGCGATCAAAAATTATGAGTTAGACTCCTTATCCTCCCTCCCCCCCCAAAATCATGAGTTTTTTTTTTTTTTAAAAGATTATATTGTTTTGTAAGTCTGTCTCTTGAATATTGCCCGCTGTTCCAAATGTACTGGATGAGGTGATTTTTGGCTTCTGGTGCAGAGCTCTCACCTCCACATCTGCCCATCTCTTGCCTGGCAATTAATCCTGTCCTCCATCAGTTCTGCCCTACCCAAGCTCTCAATTCAGTTCTTCCAATTCAGTTCACCTCCCAGCATGCACCCCATCTGCTCAGCACCCATCATCAATAAAGCCCTCCCACCCCATCAGCCCCCACTGTCCTCACTTCAGCCCTCCTGCAGCCCATACTAAGGCTCTCATATCCTCAACGCTGCTCCTCTTGGGGTTCTTCACCCTCCCCAGACCTGGGGGTGTGGGAGAGGCTCTCACTTCCTAGGCTGATAGAGAAACCCTTGCTGCCTGGGGCTGACAGCGGGAGCCCTGCAAGGAGAGGTTCCTTCTGTCAGCCCTTGCCACCCGGGGCAGATTGACAATGATTTCTAAGTAATTATTAAACCTGACTCATGATCTCGGGATAGAACTCTCAGATGTCAGGGTTTTCTTAAAAAGAAAACCCTGACATTTGAGAGTTCTATCCCGAGATCATGAGTCAGGTTTAATTTTATTTAATCATGAGATGAGATTTTTTTCTAATTCACAAGATTTGGCATTTCTGGTACTATAACACTAATTGCTACAAAAAAAATTAAACTCTTGAATAGCTACTGCAGTCTGTGTATTCACAGAAATATTCAAATTCATCAACGCCTCACTTACACTGTTAGGTGAACTAAAACTTCAAATCTCCTCATTAATTTTGAAATCTTTACTACACACTTGATAAATATTATTTACAAAAAGTTTCATTGCAACAATGTTTAGGTTGCACGACAAAGAATTTAGAAGTTAGGAAATGCCAGGTTTAAGGTTGTCAGTGCAAACTCAATTCCAGTCCCTTAAAGTCCATACTGTGCACTGAATGAGAGAGGAGATTTGTGTGGGCAAAGTGGGAGTATGAATTAGTAATTAAGTACAGTATCATAATGCATATGCCCAAGGGGGCACACTTAAGGTTCCATGGGCACCTTAAACCTGAGACTGTTTGCAATTGCTTGATATAAAAACTTCCTAGGCCTTTTTGAAGGGGAAGGAATACTGTTCTGTTGTATGCAACTAACATTTGGGCTTTGTTTTTTAAAGATGAAGAATTTTGGTAAAGAGTAATACTGCTTGTGGGATCATAAACTTAATTCCTCTTAAGCCTTAACTTTAACCACTACCATTTTGTCTAAGGATCAATAGCTATAAAATCATGTGATCACATACACAGAAATAAATTAACTTTTACCACTTTAAGAAATTTGATGTATAATCCTCCATTTGACTTCAGTAGGAGTTCTGGCTGAGTAATAGGTGCTTGACTGGAGCCTTGAGGATGATCTGAATTTTATTAAATCATGTAGTTAAATCTGAACTACAAAGATGTGACAGAGTTTTTACACTTCAACATGGGTTGAATCCCTTCTATATATAAAGAATATAGCATAACACCTACTCCATCCTGTCGCTCCCAAAAAAATACAGCTCTTACCATTTGAGGGCAGAACGGATTTTGAGAACTTGCAAATATGTTCAAATTTTTAACAGTGAGTCGCATTAGTGATGTAAAATCTAGTGCATAGCATGTGTGGAACTGGAGAAAGTAAGACAAGTTTCAGAGTGGAGCTAGTTTGGGGTGACCTCAAGGCTCGGGAATGCAAACTGAGTCCAGAGTGCTAGTTCTCAAACTCTGGCCTCAGCACAGAATCCTGGGCACTCAGCGTATGTTATAGTGAGAATTTAAGCTAATTACCTCCAGACTTCATTGCTTTGTGGGCATCATATGAATATTGTAAGTTGACAAGCTACAAGAGACAGATTTCAGCACTCTCTCTCTACTGGTATAGAATGCTAAGAAATTAATACCTAGTAAGAAACATTGCCTTTTTTAACTTAAAGGGCGGAAAAGTTAATTTTCATACCATACATATAAACCAGGAATCAGTCTCTTGTAGTTAAGGTCACTGCATTAATTTTCCACACAATTCATGTTTGTCTGGTTAGATGAGAGAGTAAGGAGAACAATACTCAGTTACAGTTGAAACTATAGCACATTGTCTTTAAAGAATTACAAATCTAATCCAGCGGTTGAACTGAATTTTGTTGAGATCTTTAGCTTCTTGTTCATACCTGTAAGTTCCTCTTTCAGTATATATAGGGTGTTTGTTTTTGTTTTTTTTACAACTGTTTATTGTAGGGTGAAACAGTACTACTGAAACTTCAGAAAAAAAATGTTTCTGTTGGAAATGATGGAAACACTTTGGAGAAAATGTCTGTTCTACTTTGCTCTGAATATACATAAATAGGATTCAGTTTTATACTTCATAATGTTATGAGCTGGATTAAACCTGGTTATGGGTTGAGTTAAAACCTCATTGAAATTGATTTGTGAATCTGTCGTTCACTTAAACTGTTTGTGAGACAGTTAAGGTGCCTACCACTAAAATAAGGGCTAGTAGATCCTGCCCAGGAATTTTGGATTGTGTGGGTGGAATAGCTTTTACTGAATTATTTTTGGTAGGTGTGTATGTGAGGGAGGCAGAACACGCAGACTGAAGACAGACAAGGACAGAAAGAAGATTAGAGGCAAGAAAGCCAAGCAGTTGCCTGTGAGCAGAGTGTGACCCTGGAGAGAGAGAGAGAGAACACTTCTGGATCTGGTGTGTGTTAGAGGCTTGGGACTATAAGCTAAGAAACTACTACTTTTGTTCTTGATTCCACCTGTGCTCAAGCAGGCCTTTGTACGTTCTTCATAAGTGAACAAGATTGCATCATAGAAAATACTGAATTCCATCAATTTCTACTTCCAGGTGGAGTGTGCCCAAAGTCCCTGAACTTTGAGTAGCCACTCAGATTGAAAAGGGACAACAGAAACACTTTTCGTTCATTTTTAAAAAAGCATGGTGGCCCAAAATGTTTCACTTCTGTGACAAAGTTCCTCCTCTACCTTGGTGGGTCCTGCGCTTATTGGCAGATTTGCTCACCTCAGTGATCTCCCCCAAGTCTGGATCAACTCCTCCTGTGTCTGATCAGGAGTTGGGAGGTTTGGGGGGAACCCAGGCTCACCCTGTACTCCAGCTTCCAGCCCAGGGCCCTATGGATTTGCAGCTGTCTATAGTGCCTCTTGTAACACTGTGTGACAGCTACACCTCCCTGGGCTACTTCCCCAAGGCCTTCTCCAAACACCTTCTTTATCCTCACCACAGGATCCTCTTCCTGGTGTCTGATAATGCTTGTACTCCCTAGTCCTCCAGCAGCACACCCTCTCAGTCTCAGCTCCTTGTGTCTCTTGCTCCCAGCTCCTCACACACACTTCCTCCCCTCTGGCTCCTCCCCCCCTGACTGGAGTGAGCTCCTTTTTAAACCCAGGTGCCCTGATTAGCCTGCCTTGATTGGCTGCAGGTGTTCTAATCAGCCTGTCTGCCTTAATTGGTTCTAGCAGGTTCCTGTTTACTCCAGTGCAGCCCCTGCTCTGGTCACTCAGGGAACAGAAAACGACTCACCCAGTGACCAGTATATTTATCCTCTACGAGAGTCCTGCACCCCACTGGTCTGGGTCTGTCACGCTTCCTTTTATATTTGATGTCACAGTTGTAACTCTGTCACATGGATTTTATTGCCATAGGCTTGGATTCCTTTTTTATTGCTGTTTTAGTAGAAACCACGTTTTGCTGAAGTTTGTACAGGAAATTATGGCAGGATTTTAGTGTGAACAGTTTCAAAAAAGAGAAGTGAGATATATGCAGACAAGGAGAAACTCTTTTTTGAAGAAATCATCTGATCCGTTAACGTAAAACACAATCTGCATGAGCATGCTCTTCTCTCAGCAGTGTCTTCTTCCTGTGAAACTGGAATAAAGAACTAAAATGTGATCACCAGTGTTTTGGCAAATATACATGCTGCAGTATCAGAATGTTATAAGGAAATGTCTGTCCACCCTGTCTTCAGACAGGACAAAGGGTGTATCAAATGCCAGGATTTTTTTTCCCTTCAAGCTGTATAGCTAACTTTTCCTGTCTCCTTGTAAGGCTCTTAGTATTTTTCTTACCACCATATTAAGCAGGAACCATTGCTTCTCTGCAAACAGTGTGTTGTGTTTGGATTCCCTGGGTGAAGTTCTGACCCAGTTGAAGTCATTGTGAGTTTTACCCTTGACTTCAGTGAAGCCAAGATTTCTTTCTCTGTTAGTTAGTAGTTGAATTTGAAACCTTGTAACTTCTGCATATACCTAAATAACACCTTTACTAAATTTATTCATGACTAGGTGTTCAGTTAGATGTTTCTTCTTAATAAACTGATCATAAACTGTGTGAACGTATTTCTGTCTTTACATTTCTACAGTACCCCGTCCCCTGTAAGATTGTCAGGAGCCTATAAAAGGAACATGCTATCTGACGAAGTGGGTATTAACCCACCAAAGCTCATGCTTCAATACATTTGTTAGTCTATAAGGTGCCACAGAAATCTTTGCCATGCCATCCTTGTGTACCCCTTTGTGACCAGTGAGTGAACACCCTGCAATAACTTTCTGGATTGGGTCATTAAACAAGACATTTATGTATCTAACAGCACCGCCTTTTGAGTGTCTTATTGACAGAAATGTCAACTGAAATAGAAGAGATCTTCGCCCAGACTTCTTAGTGGGGAGGCATACTTGGTTGCAACTTGTTCCACCTGAGTTTCCGTTTCACCTCTAGCCCCTGTACCCTAAAGGCACTCTGAATTTTGACTGCTGGAGCCAGGTCTTCTGCAAGGCCATCCTGCCAGCTGCAGTTCTTCTCCAGACAGCATGCAGCTCCTTATTGGCTGAGCCTACAGTCATGCAGGAATTTGGAAGGTCCCTCCCTAAGTTGCTTTCCTAAGGTATTCTCCTACTTTGTTCTTTGGGAGTTCCTCTCTCTATGGGTACTGTCCTCTAGCTGAGCTGTGAACCATTTATGAGGTCCAGATTTTCATTAGTCAATTAGGGGCCAGCAAGCTACTTACGCAGTTGTAATTACTTACAAGTGATCAGAGAGAATTTTTTTCCATAAAGAAGCCCATCATGGATGGAATGGGTGCTGCTTACTCTTAAAGGGGCCAGCCATCCTGTGATAGTTAAGGCTAAGTTTTTGTCATGGATATTTTTAGTAAAAGTCATGAACAGGTCATGGGCAGTAATGAAAAATTCTTAGAAGCCATTGACCTATCACTGACTTGTACTAAAAATACCCATGACAAAATGGGAAGCTGGGGCAGCTGGGAATGCCCCCTGCTGGCAGGTTCCCCCTGCTGTGGCCTGCAGCTCCCAGCTGATGCTGGTTGAAGTCACAGAGGTCTTCGAAAGTTACGGATTCTGTGACCTTGTGACTAAATCGCAGTCTTCGTGATAGTCTATAAGAAGGTATATGTATGTCAGGGGTTCTTAACCTTTTTCTTTCTGAGGCCCCTCACAACATGCTCCAAAAACTCCAGGGCCCAGCAGCAGAATGGGGGCTCTGGGTGGTGGGGGTGGGGCCACCTCAGGCATACGTGTAATTTGACTTCTATATTGCAGGGTCTGGGGAGGGAGCGCCACCTCCACCCCATGAGTCACCTCAGCAAGCCCGCTGACTGTCTTGAGGGGGGCACAGCCAAAAATTATAACTCAAAGGGGGGAGAGGGCCCTCAGCTCAAAAAGCCTGAAAACAACTCAGGGTGCAGGGAGGGGGGTAGCTAGGGTCTGTGTGCAGATGAGGGAGGAGGGGTAGCTCAGAGAGAGGGGTAGCTGGGGCTGTTTGCAGATGGGGCGTAGCTAGGGGCTGTGTGCTGGGAGGACTCCCCCTGCGGTAGCTGCTCCCCGATGGCTCTGCCAGCCGTGGAGCCGGATCCTCCTGCCCAGACAGCTCTTACCGGCTGCGTGAGCAAGGAGGGCTGGGAGCGGAGGAGCAGCTTCAATCCCCTGCACCGAGCAGCAGCAGGAGATAAGGGAATGCCATGGCTGCCTGCTCCATGGCACCAGCCAGAGCAGCAGCTGTCTTGGACTGCTTGGCTCTGGCTTCCCCCCTACAACCTGGATGGGGGTGGGGGGGGGAGGAGGAGGAGGAGGAGGAGTGTGTGTGGCGGAGCTGCCCCAGGACTGCCCTGCTCTTGCACTGTAGTTTGGGGGGAGCAACACCTATGTCCCCCATCTCTGCCCATGGGCTCAGGGCTTCAGCTCCACAGGGATCACCAGGACTTGGGGCTCTGGAATTCAGTCCTGCTATTCCTATCTTCAGCCCCGCGGGGGTCCCCAGGGATCAGGGCTTCAACCCTTTGGTTCCTGGCTTCAGCTCCGCTGGAGGTGCTGGGGCTTGGGCTCGGGTTTTAGCCATGGGGCCCTACCCTGAAAGGGTTCGTCGACCCACTGTTGAAAACCAGTGGTCTAGACTGCAAAAGTGTGCTGAACTAGTTTAAGTCTGTGCCAGCCTAGGCTTCTGGCATGAGCAGAGCAAGTTAGCTATCATGATTAATACGAGTTTTAACCATGTGGTGTGGAGACAATGTCTAAAGCAGGGGTTCTCAAACTGGGGGTTGGTACCCCTCAGGGGATCAGGGGTCATTACATGGGAGTTTGTGAGCTGTCAACTTCCACTCCAAACCCCACTTGCCTCGAGCATTTATAATAGTGTTAAATATATTAAACAATGTGTTTAACTTATTAGGGGATGTTGCACTCAGAGGCTTGAAATGTGAAAGGAGTCTGCAGTAAAAAAGTTGGAGACCCGCTGGTCTAAAGCCATTCATGATGGGAACTGATTATAAACAGGGCTTGAAGAAAGTTATAGAAGAATCAACTTCAAAGTGGTTTTTTGTTTTGTTTTTTTAGGCCATAATTTTTTTATTTGATGTAAGGTTTTCTGCGTACCTTGGGAATGGATGCTAATGTACATTTCTAAATAAACCAACTTGCCCCTTTCTTTAAAAGGAATTTTTAAAAATTATCTGTTCCTTTCATGACCATGCTGTGAGAACAAAGATTTTTACAAAGATGGTTGATTTTCCATTTTTTGAATGTTTGTCTGTAATAGAAGCAGCGGAGGGGAATCTGGGTGACCAGAGTATATTTTATGTCTTCTGATGGAAAACGGTAAATGTTACAAGAGTTTCATTCAACATATCAATCTACCTGTTCTTCATCAATTTAAGCTTGCAATTTTTTTTTGAATATTAAACCATAACACATTCTGTTATAATACTGAGGTTATGATATTTGGACCCTTTGTTTAGCTACTGATATTCATATTGTATGCTGAGTTTTTCTTAAGTATTAAACATCATATGTGGGGAGGAGGGTGTTCAAAAGAAATTCTCTAAAGCTTTGACTTCTGACCATCCAAGTATATAACAGATACTCTGAAGTATCTACTGCACTTCTGCCTTCCCTACCCCACACCTACTCTAAGTGATTTTCTTCTGCTGCTGATAGATGTAGGCCATACCAGCAGAGAAGCATGTGGTCTTGAGAGCTTCAACAATAAGGAGCATGCACTTGTACATCCTCCTCCCACATATATACTGTTCCTGCCTTCTCCCTGAGTGTGATGAACCTCTACCATTTACGTTCCCCCAGTCCCTTCAATGGGATTCTGGGCATGGGAGAAAGAATGAAGATTCCTTACCCACTGTCAGCTTTTGGTACTCGGACTTCATGAAATGAACTTTCCCTCCTCTCTGCTGCATGGATATTTTTGGAGGGGGATGGAGGGTGGAAATAGTGGGCCTCATACTTTGATATATTTTTTGACCCTTAGAGACAAGGCAGCATCATTCTGAGACCAACTGTCGATACCTAAATGTCTTGATTGCAGTCAGCTGCAGAGCTGTATGTTGATTCTGGGTCTTCAGCCCTATAAACTTCTTCCACTTAATGTGGGTAACTGACAGCAATAATATAGTAGATTCTCTTTTGTGGGCCAACATTAGAGGAGGATGAGAGACACTTAGTGAGTTTCATAGATATTTGCTGACTTCAGAAGAATTGAGAGACTGGAATTTTGTTGCATTCTAGGTTCTGGACAGGGGGCGAACTCTAGTGGTCATATCCTTCTGCCACTCTTCTCCCACAAAGGCTGACCCCTTCTAGTGCGTCCCTGTCCTATCTCACTATGCATGCTTTTGCTGAAAACTGTAAACTTGATGACACTCATGTTTTGCCTCACTTTTTTTGTTTCTGCTTTGTTGCATTTTCTCTGAAGATAGTCCTTGCTTTGAAGTTGAGAAGTCTGTTGATAAGTCAATCTGTGGCGCACCTAGCATAATATTAAGGTGCCAAGAGTAAGAAGTAAAATTACTTGAAAGGACTGTTGGGGACACAGTTGCTTGTGTAATTTCACTGAGTGTTCAGATTGATGTGGGATGTGCATATGACCCAAAAATCCCTCTTTCCCAGTTTCAGGCTTGCAACTCAGTTTTTAGAGCAGGGGTGGGCAAACTACGGCCCAGGGGCCGCATCCGGCCCTTGAGCTCCTGCTGGATAGTGGAATCTGAGGCTTGGCTTGCTCTGGTGCTCTAGCCGGGGAGCAGGGTTGGTGGCTTCCCTCACTCCATGCGTGCCATGGCACTGCATTGTTCCTGGAAGCAGCGACAGGTCCCCTCCCCGGCTCCTACGTGCTGGGACAGCCAGGGGGCTCTGCATGCTGCATCTGCCCCAAGCACCACCCCTGCAGCTCCTGTTGGCCAGAAACCATGGCCAATGGGAGCTGCAGGAGCAGTGCCTGCGGACAGGGCACCGCAGAGAGCCTCCTGGCTGCGCCTCCGGATAGGAGCTGTGGGGGGGACATGCCGCTGCTTCTAGGAGCTCCTTGAGTTAAGCATTGCCTGGAGCCTGCACCCCTGACCCGCTCCAGTCCTCAGAACCCTCATTCCCCAGCCTACCCCAGAGCTCGCACCCTTAGCCAGAGTGCTCACTTCCTCACCCCTGCATCCCAACCTCCAATTTTGTGAGCATTCATGCCCCGCCATACAGTTTTCATACCCAGATGTTGACTTGGGGCCAGCCACAGCAGTCGCTGCAAGAGCAGCTCTGCAGCCAGCTGCTCTGGCAGCCCTGGGCAGCTGGCCCCAGGGACCCCCGCAGCAGCTTCCAATGCAGCTGGCCCCTAGGTTCCCCCATTACGGCAGCAGCCAGAACAGCTGTGGGGCCCCCCGGGGCTACCCCATCCTGGGAAACCCCCCCCCCCCGGCTTGCACACCTCCTGGCAGCATCCTCCACCCCCCATAGTGTGCAGCACCCTCCCTCTCCCCTCCAAGCTTCAATCATGAGTAAAAGTCATGGACTGGTCATGGGGCTGGGATTTTTTTTTGTTGTTTTTTGTTTTATTTTTTTTGCTTGTGACCTGTCCATGACTTTTTATTAAAAATACTCCTGATTTGAATCGTAGTCTTAGCCATGCATTATTGAAGTTGGAGTCGCCACTGGTAAATTCACTGCTTTTATATGCTCTTATTGGAGTAGATAAAATAACACTGATTAGTGGCTCAGTTTTCAAAGGATGCAGTAGTCACTATTAGGAAATTAATGTAGTTATAACTGTTGAGTGACTGTTTTAATTATCATAGTTGTCACAGGGGAAATAACCATTTTTTCTTGGTGCAGGCTTATTTCTGCCATCTTCCTCCCACCCCACCCTTTCACGGTATGCTTTAGCTCGCTTGCTTATATTCTTGGTGCTTGCCTTCATCTTAGTCTTGTCTCACTTCATCTGTTTATACTGCTTCCAGCAGTGGCACTGTTATAGAGGTTGGAAAGCTTTGGGAGAAAGTAGGGTGGGGAGGTTGCATACAGCTGTGTTCTGTGCCACCTGAAACAGCAGATAAAGAGCTGGAGTTGATACTTTTCTCTGCAGTCTAGCCCTGTAGGATCTGGCCAATAGCAGGAAAAAGGAAATTGCAGTGAGGGAAGCTCAGAGGGAATTTCAGCCTGGAGGAGGATGCTAAATTCATTTCACTCTTTACATATATTGGGAGAGGATGGCATCAGGGTGAATCAAGAAGTGTGTTTTTTGGTGGGGGCGGAGAAATACTCCTCAACCTCCAGTAATTGTGTTCCTCTGCACCTCTCTGAGCAGGAGCAGCAGCAGCAGCTGGTAATTGGAGGCTTTCCTTAGCAGAAGAATAGCAACAGATGGAAAGTTCCAGTGGTAACAAGCAGGAGAGAAAGCCTTGTAGCCCACTCTAATGCTTCTTGCTGATGGAGCTTCTCCAGTGCGGAGGAGGGGGATGGGAGAAGTTGGCATAGAACTGAAGGAAGCAACTGCTGACTATCATTACAGGGCTTACATGCCACAGCTTTTATTTCTGCCCCGTTTTAATGAACAGCTTTTATTGACTCTTGGAGGGACTAGAGTTGGAAAACTTCAGTCTGAAAACGATAAAGGTTGAGGAAGGATTTCTGGAATAGAAGTGCTCAGGAAATCTCAATTACAAACAGCCAGAAAGCGTTCAATTACAGGTTGATATATAGATCAACCTATAATTGAACGTTTTCTGGCTGTTTGTAATCTGTACACACAGGTATGACTCATGAACATTTTCTGTCACTGTAGTATTCTAATTTTAAACATGGTAAATGTTGCTAAGCGTGCTATTCTAATACTTTTAATAAATGTATTTTATGGAAAGCTGGACTGCACTAAAGTGAAATCTCTTTGTACACTAACGAGGAGAGCAAATTTATTGGAAAAAATGCAGGAAGTTAAATGTATGAATTAAGTAATGAAGTGACTGTTTGTAAAACTTTCAGTGTTTTATGGAAAATACATTTGAAAATAGATTGCAATACAAAGATTTTTATCTGTATTTCAGGGTATAAATATGTAACCTGTTTTCAAGTGTACAGAGTCAATATGTATCATTAAAATCACTGCTATGCAATGTCTTTTTTTTATTAAAATATTGCCACTTTATAACGGGTATCTAAAAAATCTGAAATAGATTAAGGCTGTAAAATTTGTTTGAGGTGTTTAGTGGGAAAGCTGGAGAGCATTCATTACCCTGGGAATTGCCTAGAATAACTAATAACTATCAGACAAATAAGTGAAACTTCATATACAACATACTACACTCTGACTCTTTTCTTTGCTTCTTTTTTCAGATCTTGAACCAGATGATTGTGCATCCATATACATCTTTAATGTAGACCAACCACCATCCTCCGTAAATCAGCCAATTTGTATCCCTCACCATGGATTGCAGTCACACTCCTCTCCTCTGTCTCCACCAACCAGACTGCAGGGTCATAAAAACTATGAAGGAACTTGTGAGGTACCAGAATCCAAATACAGTCCACTAGGTGGACCCAAACCCTTTGAGTGCCCTAGTATTCAAATTACATCTATCTCTCCTAACTGTCATCAAGGGATTGAAGCTAGTGAGGATGAATTGCACACAAATGGCCCAGAAAACGAATATATGGAAAGGCCTTCAAGGGACCACCTGTATCTTCCTCTTGAGCCATCATACAGGGAATCATCCCTTAGCCCAAGCCCTGCCAGCAGCATTTCCTCCAGGAGCTGGTTCTCAGATGCTTCCTCTTGTGAGTCTATCTCTCATGTTTATGATGATGTAGACTCAGAGCTGAATGAAGCTGCTGCTCGATTTACCCTTGGATCTCCTTTGGCATCTCCTGGTGGTTCTCCAAGGAGTCCAGGGGATGAATCTTGGCAGCAGCCTTATGGATTTGGGCACGCCCTGTCTCCTAGACAATCTCCTTGTCATTCTCCTAGAACAAGTATTACAGATGAAAATTGGCTAAACCCTAGACCAACATCAAGGCCCTCATCGAGACCTACATCCCCCTGTGGGAAGCGACGACACTCCAGTGCAGAGATTTGTTATGCCGGCTCTCTCTCTCCTCACCATTCTCCAACTCCATCACCTGGCCACTCTCCCAGGGGAAGCATAACAGAAGACACATGGTTAAACACTTCTCTCCATAGTGTACAAGGTCTTAGTCCTGGCCTTTCACCATTTCAGTGTTGTACAGAGACTGACATCCCTCTTAAAACAAGAAAGACTTCTGAGGATCAAACTGCAACCCTATCAGGAAAAATAGATTTCTGTTCTGAAGAACAGGGTAATTTATCACCATCCCTTGAAACTGCAATAGATGATTGCTCTGGATCTCAACATGCATTGAAAAAGGATTTGCCTGGTGACCAATTTCTTTCTGTTCCTTCGCACTTTACTTGGAACAAACCAAAGCCTGGCCATACGCCTATATTTCGGTAAGTGGTATAAAAATGTAGGAGTTTTTCACTTTTCTGAGTGTGTTACAGATGTTTAATGTATTTATATCTCGACGCGTTATGAGCCTTTTCAAAGACAATTCTATTAGCAATCTGAATATTATAATTAGAAAAAAGTTCATTGGAACCACCAGATTTGCTTTGTTGTTAAAATATTCTAGCTACATTATAATGCAGTAATTATTTAGGCTCATATACTTCAATTTGTTGAATGTGAGCAGACTGTTGTCCTTGCACAGAACCCCATTGAATCAAATGGCGTTTCACAAGGACAAAGCAGTTCACCGCATGCAACTTGTGAGATTCAGGCCTTAAATTATAAGTTGTTCAAGGAAGAAATACTCTATTCCTATTCCCAGTGCTTAGTGCATTTGGGAGCAATAAATTAGTAGTAGTAACCTAGAAGAGCAATAAAATAGTAAATATGGCTAAGCAAGAGTGATAGGCATATGAAGAGACACAAGATGGATGAGATACCATCTTTGGACCAATGTCTGTTGGTGAGAGAGACAAGCTTATGAATCTCACAGAGCTCTTCTTCAGACCAGAAGTTGGTCTAATCAAAAATATACCTCACCCACATTGTATCTCTAATAGACCTATAAAGGCATACAGTTTATTTGTATAGAGCTGTTTTATTTTAAATTCAGTTTCCACTTCTTTTATTCATTTGTTTTGCTGGAATCCTGACGCGTGGGTGTATCTGGTTATTTTCCACAATGCCACTTTGAAGTCTGTGCAAACCGAAGTAACTGGTGGTTGCTGTTGTTTGTTTGCAGTCTGTTTAGCTACAGAAGCGGATTGGCATCTCCTCAGTGCGTCAGCACAATTGACATGTACAGTCTCTTCCCCTTCTGCCCTGTTTTTCTGCGGTTTTTTGTTTTTCTGTATAAAAATAGAACGCTAAGAAATAATGTCTTTCCCCCTCCCCACTCCTCTTCCTTACTCCCTACTCAGTAGAAGGCTACATACTGCTCAGGGTGGAGGGATGGTATCCATTCATGGCTTTGTGGAGCATAGTCTTATGATCTTATGTCTGATAAGAAATGCTTGGATAAGTGGGCTTCTGGCTGAACATGCAGGTGTAGACATTTATGCAAGTCACTTGGGGCATCTTTCACAGAGCTGCTCACCACTTTATCTGCAGCTGTTGGTGGATATTTTGAAGTGGAGTGGGCGCAGGTGAATATAGGGTTAGGTAGCATTCTCTGGTCCTACTCAGTGGGCTAGTCCGATGCCTCTCCAAGAGGGTCAAGGTACCTCTCAAGATACAAATGTACCTCTTTCCCTTGATCACATGTAAAATGGTCAGGGAGAGGGGCTCTCACAAACATCCATAGATGTACAGACCTCAAGATTACCTCATCTCACAATCACAGCTCTTCTAAGATGTTCTAGTTAATCTCTCCACCATTCAATAATGTACATCTGACACGACTGAAGTGCAGTGCATGCAGATAATGCCCAGTGGCTATGGCCACCTCTAGGAGGGCACAGTTAGGATTGTGTGGGTATGTACCTTTAAACGATGTATTTCCTGATTTTCAGATATTTTGTTTTACTGCATTCAACATTCTGGAAGGACATGATATAACTGGTTAACCTTAGCTCTTCATTACTGACAAAAACTTTTGTTAAACATATGGCTATGGTTATAAGTGAAATGAGTCTGTGGCTGGTTCAACTTATTATTTCATATTCAGGTTCATTGGCCCACGATGGGTTTCCAGTTGTTTGGTGCTTTGAGGCAGAATCAGACTTGTCCGTTAGTGACAGAGTGCTAAGACCTTCTAACAGCAAAACTAGCCAGTTTGTTCTGTTTCCACAGCTGCCAGAGGTGAAAGTAAGCTTGTCTGGTACAGTGTGCCGGACCGCACCAGCTGCCTGCAGTGGCCCAGAGCCCTTCAAATCCTGCCTGCGGCTCCGGCAGCCGGGCTGGGGCTGGAATTTAAAGAGCTCGGGTCTCCCTACAGCAGCAGGAGCTCCGTGGCCTTTAAATCCCGGCCCTAGCCCGGCAAAGCTCGGCGTTCCCCATGGCGGCCAGAGCCCTGGCCCCTTTAATTTTCTCCTGAACCCTGGGGGGCTCCCAGCCACCTCTTCAGCTGGGAGCTCCTGGTTGATTTAAAGGCCCTGGGACTCCCAGCCACAGCTGGCGCCCTAGGGCCTTTAAATCTTGAGACCACTCCTCTTCCACTTGAGGCCACACCCCCTCAGGACTCCGGCTGTACCGGTAAGTCCTGTAAGTTACTTTCACCCCTGACACCTGCATAGAAAGATTCCGGACCACTGCTGCAGAGCACTTACTTTCAGAATTTGTATGTTAAAAATAGTCTTTCTAAAGCTGGATACCTTTCAACTTGACACACAAACGTGAGAATTTAAATGACTTCAACTGAATTTCATTCTGAGTTAAATGAGGATAAATAAAGGAAGCAAGAAGTATAAAGTGCTCCTCAGAGTATCTCCAGATTTTCATTGAATGGGAGTTATTCTTTTCTGTTCCCAATGAGAGAGTTTTCACTTCTCAGAGAGCATATAGAACAAGGGTGGGCAAACTTTTTGGCCCGAGGGCCACATCTGGGTGGGGAAATTGCATGCAGGGCAGGCGGTTGGGGTGTGGGAAGGGGTACAGAGTGCAGGAAGGGGCTCAGGGCAAGGGGTTAGGGCAGAGGAGGGTGCAGGATGTATGAGTGGGCTTAGGGAAGGGAGTTGGCGTGCAGAAGGGATGCAGCGTGCAGGGAGGGGTGCAGAGTGTTGGGGGAGCTCAGGGCAGGGAGTTGAGGTGCAGGAGGGGTTCAGGCTTTGGCCAGCACCACTCACCTGGAGCAGCTGCAGGGTGGCAGCGTCACACACCAGTGCCCAGGCAGACTCCCCCTGGCCCCATGCCGCTCCCGGAAGCGGATGGCACCACGTCCCTGTGGCCCCTGGGCAAGAGAGGGCAGAGGGCTGTGTGTGCTGCCCTTGCCTGTGGTACTTCCCCCGAAGGTCCTATTGGCCGTAGTTCCCCGTTCCTGGCCAATGGGAGCTGCTGGGGGGTGGGGGGGGCCTAGAGGTGAGGGCATAGCCCTCTGCCCCCCACCCCCAGGGGTTGCGTGGACGTGGTGATGGCCGCTTTTCGGGCCGGTGTGGTGTCCATGGCACCTCAGAGGTAGCAATCCCACGGGCCAGATCCAAAGCCCCAAGGGGCCGGATCTGACCTGCAGACTGTAGTTTGCCCACCCTTGATGTAGAATGAACTAGCACTTCCACGGGTGAACCAGTTTTTTTTCTCTGAAGCAGCACTCTCCTTGGGATTTCCCTCAAACATAACCAGACATTTAGAAGTGGAGAATGTTTCCAGTGGGAACACAGTCTAGTTTTGTACCAGGAGTACCTTTTAATTCTTTCCTGTATTTCTCGTTCTGCTTTAGAAATCAATCTTGCATCCACTCTCAATTTCTGGGATCTTCCACCCTGAGCCTTTTAAGCAGACCAACCTGCCTGTGAAAGAGAAGGCTGTGGCCAAGTTAGAAAACATATACAGTTCTTTGTTTTAAGGTTCTGGCACTGCATAAATAGATATGCAAACTATACCAAATGAAGACTTCCATTTATGATCTCATTTTTCAATTGGCTGTAAATGTGTGTGTGAAGAATAAAGTTGACTGGAGTTTTGCATTTAAATGTATACATGTATCTGAAATAGGATTTGTGAGGATGAGTATGTATAAAGAAAGCATATGAAATAAAACTGAAGTTAGATGTAGCTAATAAATCATATCAAATTAGGCATGTGTAATTAATGAAGCAGAGGGTCACAGGAGTCCTTGCCCCATTGAGTGACCTTACTGTTCTGTGAATTCTACTCGTGTCTTACATGAGGCCTGCAACTGCTGTAGTTAAGGACATAAATTAGTTTGATTTATTGAAGTTTTTTCCGAAATACTATTGGAGTCTCCTCATTCTACAGTCTCAGGATATCCTTATAATATAAGGGATTTTTAAGAGCTGGTCTACATTGAGAACATACATCAGCTTAGCTGCGTCTCTCAGGCTTGTGAAAAATCCACACCCCTGAGAGACATTAGGTATGCTGTCCTAACGCCCAGTGTAGACAGCAGTATGTCAACAGAACTTAGTTACCACCTCTTGGGAACACCACCTGTTGGCACGTAGGCAGTGTCTACACTGCAGCAGTGTAGCTGCACTTCTGTAACAGTTCAAGTATGGACATATGCCAGTAAAAAGTATTCTTGCACTAGATGAGCTTTGAGTATTTATTTGTCGTATAGTAGGATGATAAAAAGCAGTTTTAACTTAAATCAGATTAAATGTGTTTATACTAGCTCACATTAGGATTTGCTGGGTCAGTCACCCCCTTCCCAAAATAGTAGTGAAAGCTGCTTAAAAAATTGACCCTTTTTATAACTGAGATCCACCTGTCTCGAGTTGTTGGATAATGTAGTAAGTATTAAATATAGCTCATACAAACCATTACACAACTCTTTTTGTCTTGCCTGTCACGTAATGGTCCTTTTTCAAAAAGATATATTTCAGTTTTCTCTCTATTTTTAGTAATAGTAAACAAAACCAATGACAGCTCTCTACAGATTTTTTTTTTTGCCCTGATACAGTGTTCTCTCCATTGGTACGAAAAGGAAAGATAAAATGATTGGTAGATCAATAGTGAAGTTCTTTTAGGCAGTGGGCAGACTTGATGACACTCCTGCCCTCCACACAGCTTGGGTAAGTATGAGTAACCCCAGAACCTTTCTGCGAGCGTTACCATGAAGACTTCATCAGCAGACAATGCAGAACACAGTGAAAATGGAGAGCATGGTAATAAAGCATATGATTTGAGGTGGCATATGAGGGTAAGCTGCATTATATACATATGCTTTGGCCAGTCGCTACACCCGTGGGCAGATGAGGCTTTTTGCTCAGGCTGACGGCTCATCTAAGAGAAGGACAACTCGAAAACCAAATTCTGCACCAGTGTCAGCTGCCATGCTTACTTATAACATCTATTGCACCAGCGTGACAACAGCTGGTTGGGCAAGAAAGTGGAAATGGTTCTGAACAAACATGGCTCTTAAATCCATTCATAGTGCAAGTTGTTCAGACAACTCATTTAACTCAGTTAATTTACCAGGGTCCTGTGGCAATGAGGAAATGGGGATGGAGACAGGCTGAGGATGCTGCTGGCACTCCTTAGTCACTCTGCAGACAGGTGGCCTGAGAGTGGTGATTGTTTTCCCACAGACCAAGACAGATGTGGAACTCATATTCTCCTGAGATGACAGAGCAGGCCTTTTTTATGCACAGCATTGTTTTCCCCAATCCTGGGAAAGGGGACTGAAAAGAATCCTGAACACAACCTGCCCCTTCCATACCTGTCAGGCTACTGCTCCTGGTTGGTCATCCAACACAGCGGTCACAATAAAACAAAAATTCACAGACTTCCATTTGGGTAATGGAATGACCAAATACAGGACTGTAGAACAGCTCTTATTGCCAAAACACTGATGATGTGTAACAGACATTTCTGCCCTCAGAGAAACTAGACTCACTGATAAATCCCGCCTTGAGGTGGGATCAGGATATACCTACTACTAGATTGGCAAGGCCAATGATGAGCCAAGGCAGTTGTGCGTAAGGGTAGCAATTGTGCTTGACATTGCCAGAAGCTTGACTTGCTCCCCACAGGAGTCAATGACCAATTTATGGTGCTCCATGTAAACTTGTCCAGAGACTGGTATGCCACCATTATCAGTGCCTGCGCACTGACAGTAACTCTTAGGAGGAGGAGGTTGGGCAGGTGTTTTATGAAGATCTCAGCTAGGTCGTAAGGGAGGGTGGAGATAAATATATTTGTCCTTGGAGATTTTAATTCTCATGTGGGAGCTGACTGACATGTGGGGCAGGGTGATAGGCCATCATGGTATTGGAAGATCAAACTCTAATGGCCAACTACTTCTCTTTGTGTGTGCCGAATTCAGTCTCACTATTACTAACAGTCTTCCAACAGGCCAACATATATAAGATTAACATAGATGCATCCTAGGTCAAAACAGTTGCATATAATGGACTATGTAATTATATGGTCTTAAAGACATTAAAAACGTGCACATCACTTTCTCTTCAAGAGGCACTGAATGCTCGTCAGACCGTTGGCTTGTGAGAAGTGTCATGTAGCTACAGTTCTCACCAAAGTGAGCCAGAAGATGCTAAACCACCAAAGATCAGTATGGCTTCCATGAAAGACCCCAGCAAACAAGTGAAGTTGGAGTAGGCACTGGAGACGGTTTGGCTGAGGTCCCAGAAAACTCCATGGACATTGAGGCAACCTGGCAGAAGCTCCGAGTTGTCACATGTAAAATGGCAACAAAGGTTCTTGGCTTTGTAAGGCAGGAACATTAATACTGGCCCAATGAGTCACCCTGACATAGACTGGCTACTAGAGACCATGCACACCATAGCAAGTCCTGTATCTTAGACAAGAAATCAGCAACTGAGAAGGTCAGATACATTAAGGTCAAACGTCCTCAATTTACAGCCAATGAAGAACCAGTGGTGGGAGCAGAAGGCTGTAGAACTGCAGGAGGTGCTTGACAAGCATGGCATGAGGCATTCTATAAAGGTCTCCATGATGCATGTGGCCCAAAATCCAATGATATAGCCTTTGTACTCACAGCAGATGGTGATCAGGTGATATTCTTTCTCACAGGACAGAGCACTTTGAACTCCTGAACTGTCAGTCCACTATGTCTGAGGAAGCCATTGACTTACTCTTGCAACATCTTGTCATGGAAGAGCTGTCTGTGGACCCCTCTTTAGACAATGTTACTAAGGCCATCAAGCAGCTGTTCATGAGCAAGTCTTCAGGCCCAAATGGCATTGCACCTAGTATACAAATGTGAAGATGTCCACCTGATCAGGAAGCTCACCAGCCTTTTCAAAATTGCACAGGAGCAGGTACCCGGGGGGTATAAGGATGCTTTCATAGTCCATCCATAGAAAAGGAAGTGATGCATATCCATTGGACAACCATTGCTGAATCTCTTTGTTATCTATAGCAAGGAAGATCCTTGTGTGTGTTGTCTTCGGCAGGCTTGTGTATCGTTGGGTGTATCTAGAGTCACAGTATGGCTTTCTTTCTTGTTGTGGTGCCATGGACATGAATTTGTCGGGCTGCAAAGATCAAGAGAATTTTTGTGAACAGAATAAGGATCCCTGCCTGGTACTTATTGACCCCGTTGAGGCCTGTGATGCAGTGAATCACAAGAGCCTATGGAAATGCTTTCATAAATTTGGCTGACCAGATAGGATTGTCATCTGCTTATTTAATGATGGCCAGGGTGATGGAGTGTGGTGACTCATCAGTAGCTTTACTCATACTAACATTATCTAGCAATAATGTGTAATGTCTCTCTAGTCATCTTTGCCATTGTTATTTCAGCCATGGTCATGTTCACATTCCAGGACTTTGACAGAGGTGTACACATCCAGTTTAGATTGGATGGGGGGTGGGGGCAGGTGTCTATTTAGTCTATAGCGATTCAAGGCCCACACCAAGGTAATTGAACAGTTATTAATAGAGCTCCTGTTTTCTGATGACGGTGCCCTCATTGCACCCACACACTAAAGGCCATTCAGTTTATTGTGGACCTTTTGGCCTAAGCTTCAAAATTCTTCAGTTTTGCAATGTCTGAAAAAGATAGAGATCATGTACCAGTCAGCACCAACATCACAAGCCTCATGATCCCACTCCTCTACTTGGTCAGGAAAGTCTGCTGCCTGGATAGCATACTTTCCAGTAATACCTTGTTGGAGGAGGAGGAGGAGGATGATCATTCAGTGCCTGGTAAAGGCCAGCTTGGCATTTGGCAGGCTCACCCACAGGCCCTGGAAGAAACGTGGAGTCTGCCTCAGAACCAAGATAAAGATGTATCATGCTGCTGTATTGACCTCCCTTCTCTACCACTGCAAGACATGGACACTCTGCACATGTCACATCAAACAGCTAAAGAGCTTTAATCTTCGCTGCTGGAGATCTATCTGCAACATCAAGTGGCAAGACAATCCTGAAGTCCTTGAAGTGCCAAATCTCTGGCAGTGAAAGCATGCTCATCAGGGCTTAACTTCAGTGGATTAGACACATTGTCTACATAGAGGTTTCCCACATACTGAAAGCTATGCTGTTCAGCTAGCTGAGCATGGGAACCCGCTCTAAGTGTCAACCTCACCTTAATTATAAACACTTTGAAAGCTACCTCAAAGCATGCAAGATAGACATTAGAACCTGGAATTTATTGCAATCCACAGACACAGATGGAGAGGTTTGTGCTATGAGACTGTGTCCACTTTTGAGGAGTGGCATTTGAGGTCTTTGCAGGAAAAAGAGAGTACATCATAAGGCCAATACCTCCAACTCTCCCCGCAACCACATTTGCAAACTAGGATTGGACTCGCTTCCCATGTGAGAAGCCATAAAAACAAATTAAACCCAGAACTCAGGTCAACACTAGTGGAACATACATCTGTCGAAGCAATGGGAGAATCCAACATTGTGAACTGTTAGGAGTATGTTTATTGGATCTTATTTTTCTCTTCCCTTTTTCAGTTGATTAGTATTCTTCCATTAAACTACCCAAATCATTAAAGTTCTTGTCCGCTAAATCTCACTCTTCTACCGTATCATGAGGTGACCTTTTTTCACATCTATGTATTCCATAGTGTCAGATATGCTAGGAAGATCTTTCATGGTGCAAGTTCACTGATAACTAAACATTCTTCTTTGGGAGACTCTGCATATTCCCATTTATGGGATACTGCACCATCTTGTGGCAAAACCCTCTTTTAGGAGCATCAGCTAGTGCCTGTGTGCTCTCTCCTCTCCCCTCAGCTTTCCAGATATCCTGAGAGTGAGGCAATGTAGGGAGTGGAGCACCCTCCCACCTCATTTCCTTCCAGCTGCATGCCTGGATGGATGTGAATCCCTCCAGTCTCTTCAAGGGGACTTGTTTGTTCCAAAACAGCTAGTTAGTGTTAGCAAGAAGTTAGGGTGTCTCCCTAGTTTTGGGGTATGGTAGAATAAAAACAAAAAAGTCCAGGGTTTAAAAGGTGTGCTTCCTGCTTTGCTGTCTTCTCAATTTCAGATAACCACATGCTGTGCATGAAGTGTCAGAAGGCCAGCCACCTTCTGGGTGTTGGATCGGTCAGACCTTCACCCCCAGGGCCTGCAAGAATGGGGAGATTCATTTGCAATTCTTTCTGCTTCTAGGGGTGAGACTCACTGGATCCGTTAAGACTTTTGGTTGCAGGGTCTAAAGAGCCAGTCTCAATCTGGTGACCTCCATCCGTTCTGGCCAACTGAAGGGTTCCCAGAAGCCAGAGCCACTAGAAGGGTGGATTTGGTTCCTGCGTTTCTCTGTCAAGCCCCCAACCTATTCGTGTCCAAACCGAGGGCAGCATGGTCAGATCTCACTGCCCTGGTTCTGGAAGAAAGTTCGAGGACTAGCTCGGCTGCTCTTGCTGGTGCCATCTCTCTTGCCTCACAGCGATTCAGCTGATATAACTCCTGTGACTGCAGAACCAGCGTCTGTTCCAACTGCCTTCTCCACTTCCTAGAAGATGGATGTAAGTAGTGCCTCTGAATTAGGGCCATCAGCACTTTCGGTCTTGGATGCTGTGGCACCAAGGAAGGAGAAGCATGAGAACAAGACTGTCAGTGTTAGTGGTGCCAGGTCTTGCACATCACAGCTATCGAATCTGTCCGATTCTGATAGAACCACTACAAGCCAGAAGAAGAGACGAGTTGCATCTCCAGCTTCAGTGATGAGAGAGATGAGTCCACTTGTATCATTGGGTCTGATGACGTTCAGACCTTCAGATCAACTGTCACTTCCTGGCTCGATTTTCTGTGTCCGTTCCAGCTGCCTCCTTGGTGCTGTATCACTGTGGTAGCTCAGGTCCATCTCTCGGCTTTGTTGCATGCTTTGGATCCACTTGTGAAATGTGTGGGTGCCTAAAAGAAGATGTGTCCTCAGTTCCAGAGTTGTCGACTTCATCTCCTGTTAGGAAGGAGAGAGCAGATTCCGTTGCTGGTTCTTCCCTGAAAAGCTTTCCAATTCTTCTTCCTAGAAACCCTACGAGGTCTTCGTAAAGAGGTGGATCCCTATTCCTTCCTCAGGATCCATTATTATCCACAGTATGCTTTCTCTGGTGCCTTTTCCAGGAGGAGGCCAGAGAACAAATGCAGAGACCTGAAGCAAGGTTCAGACCACTCTTCGTTCCACCTCCTGTTGGCATGTTCCTGACCCACAGTTGTTGGAGTGACGGGCAGTCCTGGGGCCCATAGCCTTATTGGAGGCTGCCTCAGGACTTCTTCGTCCATCTTCTGTGTGGATGGAGATGTGACATTTCATCTGCAAAGAATCTGATGCCTCCAGACATAGGCACTGACTTTTGCTTTTGCCAATGGGCGCTTTGGAAGAGCGGGGGGTGGGAGGGCTAGAGGGGGTACTCAGCCAATTTGAGAGGAAGGCTGTTTTTCAGCATATTTACACACTTCTTTCGTAGTCTAGTTACTGAATGTCTATCACTGGTATCTTTACTATTTTAATTAAATTGTTATGAACTACATATTACATTATCATTAATTACAGTATATTAAAATCATTGCAGTCTACATGCTGTCTTCACTTAACATCCTAGTTTAAAGACATTGTCTCACTGTAGCTTTCTGGATGAAACTGTCAGCAATCTTATTCACATCTAGTTCCCTGGTACTGTCTTGATGCATGTTAAAGACAACTAAGTTGTTCAGTTGCGCCTGTCCCATTGATGACTAGAGATAATTTTTAAGTCTATTCAAGCTGGAGAATGAGTTCAGGATGATACAGGAATAGTGAGAAGGCTTCTTATAAACTTGCAGCACTCTGGAAACATATTGCTTCCAGAGTACTGGAAATGACCCCAAGATCTTTCTTGGTGGGTAACAGCTAATTTAGGTACCATCATTTTGTACCTATAGTTGGGATTATATTTTGCCACGTGCATTACACATTGAAACAAAATAGCAGACTAAATTCAAAGTCATCCAGTTTTGTGAGATCCCTTTGTAACTTTTTTGCAGTCTGTTTTGCACTTAACTATCTCCTTGAGTAATTTTTGTATAATCTGCAAACTTTGCCACCTCACTGTTTATTTTATTGCAGATCATTTATGAATATGGTGAACAGCACTGGTCCCAGTACAAACCTGTTGGGGACACCACTATTTACTTCTCTTCATTCTAAAAATGGACCATTTATTCCTAGCCTTTGTTTCCTATCTTTTAACTGGAGTGCCTGAGAATACTTTCAGGATCATCTAACAATCCTTAATTTAATGTAATGACAAGCCTTTTGTTATCTTACTCACCATGCCTCTGTTTATAAACAAACTCCCTGCCTCAAGGGCAGAAGTTGTTAGCAGCACAGAACTCATCACATTTAATGCTCAAGCTCTGGCTCCTGGATAGTGAGCACCCACTGTTTTTTGGTTGTTTGTTTTTTCTGTGGGTGCCTAAGCCCCTGAGCAACCATGGAGTTGGTGCCTATGCCTCCAGATCAGTTGACGGTACAGATAGTGACACCCATGGGCACCAACACCATGGGTGCTCTGGGGCTGGAGCACTCACGGGGAAAAATTAGCAGGTGCTCCACACCCACCAGCAGCCAAACTCCCCATTCCTAGCCTCCTTCCCCCCCCCCGAGCGCGCCGCGTCCCCACTCCTCCTGCTCCCCTCCCCCCGCCTAACAGCTGTTTGGTGGCACTTAAGACTTTCCGGGAGGGAGGGAGAGGAGCGGAGAGGCAGCATGCTCTGGGGAGGAGGCAGAGAAGAGGCAGGGCTGGGGTAGGGACTTGAGGGAAGGGGATGGAATGGGGGTGGGGTGAGGGTGGTTCAGGGGTGTGAAGAGGCAGGGCAGGGCCTGGGGTGGAGGGAGCACCCACTGGGCAGAAGGGAAGTCGGCGCCTATGGTAACAACTGAGACTCAGTTGGAGGAGGAGGAGGAGAATGAAGAGAGATTTCCTCTGTTTGAACAGGAGCATTTAGGTCAGGCTCAAGGTCAGTTTCTGTCACTGGACGAATGGGTGGAGATAGCTTCAGCATCTTCTCCTTCAGAGGACGCTATGCAGTTCCATGGTTTGATGTATTGCATGGTGTACACTTTGAATCTTCATGCAATACTGATGGAAGAGATGTCTCACCAAGTATTTGATATTGTTGGTGCTGCTGCCAAGAGAGAGACATCACTCCCCATCCTGGATGGGTTGTTACTGCTGGCCAAATCAGCATGGTCCAACCTCACCTTCTATCAACCCGTTTCTGAGAGAGCAAACCATCAGATACTCTCTGAAAGGTTTTCTTATTTCCCTACCCACCCTGTACCCACTTTGGTGGTGGCAGCTGCAGGACTTGCCTGACAGTGTTTGTCAGCCTTCTCCTGTCATTTTATTGACAGGTCAGAATGTAGTCAAACATTCCCTCAGGGTCTCCTTTGATGCGTCAGACTTTTCTGTCAAAGAAATGACTTCCACTGTGAGGGGTATGCATGGCTTCGATCCTCCTCTCTAGCTGTGGACACTAGAACTAAACTGGGAGGATATTCCCTTCAAAAAGGAGGTCTTTTCAGTGAAGAGACTGATGCTTTATTAGAAAATCTAAAGGGCCCCAGATCAGCAAACCTGATCTGTGTGGTTGATTCCATCTACTAAAAGGAGGCATGCCACTCCTTTCCAATACTAGAGACAGCACTACATCCAGCATGCAGCATCCTACTCGTCATCAAAAGACATCAAAAATATCAACAACCTGCAGCCTCAGAGACATTATAGAAAAGGGCCTTTCAAATAAGCTTCCAAATCCAAACAACCTGCTTCCTCAACAGCACCCTCATCCAGCAACATTAAAGCCTCCATTTTGATGAGATTCTGGAGAGTCAAAGCACTTTTCTACTCCTTTCTTTGGAGACAGGCTAGCCCTTTTCTTCAACATATGGAGGCAGATTACATCAGACCCCAAAGGGTCTTGGAAAAGTACTGTTTATGAGCAGTTTGAAAGACTACCTCCCCCAGTTTCCCCTACTCATCCCTCTTCAGGGATCCCTCTCACAAGGTAATTCTTCTTGCAGAAGTTGAGAGGTAGCTTCTGATAGGAGCAGTCAGGTAGGTTCTTCTTCGAGTGATTGCTCATATGTATTCCATAGTAGGTTTGCGTGCTTGCCACGTGCACCGGTGCTGGAAATTTTCCCCCTAGCAGTACCCGTAACGGGGGAGCATCCCCCGTGACCCCTCTAGTGGTGCCTGCCTAGCGTAGTATAAGGGGAGCTGTGCACTCCCCCCACCCTCAGTTCCTTCTTGCTGCCAGTGAAGGTGCGTCGGAACTACTTAGCTCCAGACTTGCTGCAGCTTGTCCCCAGAACTCTTCGTTCAGTAGTACCTGTAGACAGTTAGGGAGCTCGGGCCAGAGCATACCCCATACCCTAGGATTTAAGTCGTGCGGTTACTGTAGGTGTTCTGTGCCAAGGTGTGACCTGCACAGACTGCGCTGCTTGGGAGAAACCCATATCAGCAAAAGGTGTAAGATCTGCAAGTTGTTCAAGCCCCGGACAAAAAAGGGATATTAAACTTCGGGCCATCCTGATGGAGTTGGTGCTGGCCGTGACCCCGGCATGCCACTTTGATCCGGTACCCAGCACCATGGCATCGGTGCGCAGAGACCCTCCAGTACCTTCAGCTAGTCGGCACTGCTCCCCTTCCACGGGGCATCCCAAGAGGACTGGAAAGACTCCCTAATAGCACCAAGGGAAATCGGGGACAGGGTCTAGACTCATGTTGGGTAGTCCTCGGTCCCCATTGGGTCCTAAGCCTCTGACTCATGTGGAGCAGAGTAGCCCGGCCCCTTTGGAGCAGGCCTGTCCAGATGCCTTCTGAGCCTGAAGCCCTCCAGGCGGCTAAGGAAGTCACATCCATGCTGGTGCTGGGAGCCCCACCAATGTCGGCACCACACTCCAGAGGCAAGCCACTCCTGGGATCGCCACAGTCCCCGCCGGCCTGGTACCAGTCTCGGTTGAGGGAACATTCCCGACACTGCTCACTGCCCAGTGAGCTCAGTCCACGTGGCTCAGTCCACGTGGATCGCTCTCCAGACTGTCTGGATGTGTGCCATCCGATTTGGAACTCCCGGCACCACTCGTCTTCATGGAGTGAGCACAGACGGGACTGTGATGGATGTCACCAACAATCCTCGTCTCGAAGGCGGTACCGCAGTTGGTCACAGTAAGACCATCGATGCCATTTCCGCTCGGAATCCTGCTCAAAGTCTCCGCCAAAGCACTGTAGCTCTGGGCGTTGATTGCCGGCTCCTTGCCGTCTCAGTGGGCAGACCCGCGATTGCTCGCGAAGCAGCCACTACCATTGGTGCCATTCTCCTGCCTCGAGGTTGAGGTCCCGTAGTCAACTCAGATCTCAGCACCACCGCCGCTCCTGGTCCAGAGGCAGCAGTGTGTCATACACCAGCCTGACCTCCGCTCACAGTCACCCGTTTACAGGAGACTAGCCAGTCCAATCAGCCGGCCCCTCTGGTGCCTCTACAAGTGCAATGCCACCGCGCATCATAGCCAGCCCAGTAGTACCAGTGGGCACTGTGGCCTCCAGCACAGCCCCCAGTGGGGGCTCACTCAATGGCCGGGGCGTCAGAAGCACCATCGGCCTCCATCCCTAGGCTGCCAAGAAAAGGGTCAGTGGGCCCACTTCCTCAGTACCGTGCCCGGAGTTGGACCAGGTTGTGGATCCTCTGTTGCTGGCCGACACCCAAAGCACCCCACCGGCCTTCTCATCCTGTCCTGAGGAGCTCATTGCAGACCTGCCCCCCTCTGTCCTGCAGGAGGACTATCGGGCCCATCATGACTTACTGGAAAGGGTGACAGCAAGCCTCCATCGCCAGGCTGAGGAAATGGAAGAGCCCTCAGACTCCCTGTTCAATGTGCTGTCCCCCTCAGCACCAGGCAGGGAGGCATTGCTGCTCCATGAATGCCCTATGGCAAACACCAGCCTCTTTGGCTCTCATCTCTAAAAAGGCAGAGCACAAGTACTTCATACCCACTAAGGGGCATGAGTATCTGTATACCCACCCCGGTCCCAACTCCTTGGTGGTTGAGTCGGTCAACCACAGGGAGCAACAGGGGCAGCCAGCCCCAACCCCCAAAGAACATAGACTCTCAGAGGCTGGATGCTTTCGGGAGAAAAATTTATTAGTCAAGCTTCCAACTGAGAGTAGCAAACCATCAGGCTCTCCTAGGTCACTACGAGTTTAATCTGTAAAGATGCTTCCCAAAGTTCGAGGACACCCTCCTCCATGAGTGCCTTAAACTCCTTTCTGTTGCGCTCCCAGAAGGGGCAGCTGCCGCAAGGGTATCTCTGCAGGCCACTTCAGATGCAGCGGGCACAGCTGCATGGTCCATGGCCTCGTCAGTGTCCATGAGATGGGTGTCCTGGCTTCTGCTCACTGGGCTATCCAGCGAAGCGCAGTCGTCGATGCAGGATCTCCCTTTTCATGGAAAGGCATGAAAGACTCCCGCACGATCCTCCAAACCCTGGGCCTCTATGTCCCTGCTCTGGCATAACCCAAGTTTAAGCCACAGCAAGCTCCTGCGCAGGCTGCCCTTCCGAAATACAAGGCCGCCCATAAGAAGCAATGGGACTATGAGAAACGCCCGCAAAGACACTACCGGCCTGCCCCCCAGCCTGGGTCCTCTAAGGGCAAGCAGGTGGGTAAAAAGCGGTTTTGACGGGACGCTTGGGGGTACCCCACCCAGTCCCCAGCAGGGATCCACCCCCAATAAAGCTTCCTTTTCCCAATAAATTTGTGTGCGTTCCTCCCGGAATGGTCGCGGCTCACCTCGGACTGTTGGGTCCTTGCCACTAATTCTGGAGGTTACAACCTCCAGTTTACCTCCTCCTTGCCCAACCATCCCCTACCCCCATCCCTCTTGGGGGACCCATCGCATGAGGCTCTGCTCAAGCAAGAGGTCGGGAGGCTCCTGGAACTGGGAGTGATAGAGGCAGTGCCCAAGTAGTTCCTGGGCAAGGAATATTACTTCCGATATTTCCTTATCCTGAAGGCCAAAGGGAGGCTCAGACCCATACTGGACTTGCGAGGTCTGAACCAGTACTTGGTAAAACTCAAGTTTTGCATGGTTTCCCTGGCCTCCTCTCCCCGGATCCTGGGGGGTTGGTACACGGTCCTCGGTCTACAGACACGTACTTCCACATCCACATTCGAGGGGCATAAGCACTTCCTCCATTTTCTGTTGGGACAGAATCACTACCAATTCGTGGTCCTCCGGTTTGATCTGTCCACCGCCCACAGGGTCTTTACAAAGAGCATATCGGTAGTAGCGGCCTACCTCAGTCACCAGTGGTCCAGATATTCCCCTATCAGACAAATGGCTGGTCAAGGGCACCTGTCGGTCGCAGGTGATGGGGCCATGTGGCATGCAAGGCCCTGGGCCTCTTGGTAAACAATGCCAAGTCCACGTTAGTCCCAGTCCAACGCATGGAGTTTTTCAGGGCGCTCCTGGATGCAACGTCAGCCAGAGCCTCTCTCCTCACAGACAGGTTCGAGAGCCTAAAAGGACTCATCGTCTCGATCGTAAGGTCCATAGTGACGACAGCCAGGTCCTGCCTTCAGTTGCTAGGTCACATGGTGGCGTGCATGTATGTGGTCCGCCACACCGGGCTCAGGATGAGTCCCCTACAACTCTGGCTGGCCTTGCAGTTCTCCCAAGCCACAGACAGGTTGGACAAGGTCCTCACCATGCTGAACTCGGTGACCGCCTCCCTACGGTGATGCTCCACACCAGGCAACATGCACTGAGGGACCCCGTTCAGGGATAGGGCCCTGTCCATGGAGCTGGTGTCAGATGCATTGGACCTGGGCTGGGGAGCCCATGTGGGGAATTTGTAGACCCAAGGCGTGTGGTCTCTGTAAGACCTGACTCTTGACATAAATGTCAAGGAACTCAGGGCAGTGCGGCTGGCATGTTCGGCCTTCCACTTGCACCTGAAGGGTAGTCCAGGGTTCTCACAGACAACACGGCCTCAATGTTCTATATCAATAGGAAAGGTTCCACCCTGTGCCACGAAGCCCTCAGCCTGTGGGACTTCTGAATAGCCCACAAATCCAGGGACTCTTCCTCTCAGCACGAGTGGTCCCTACACCCGGAAGTGGCCCTCCAGCTTTTCTGGAGGTGGGGAACTCCCCAGGTGGACCTATTCGTGACCAGACAGAACTGACGATGTCCCTGGTTCTGCTCCAGGGCGGGTCATCTGGGAAGGGGCGCTATCTCCAATGCCTTTATCCTGCTCTGGTCAGGCCAGTTCCTGTAAGCCTTCCCCCTGTTCCCACTGATCAGCAGGGTCCTAGAGAAAATAAAGACTGACAAGGCCAGGGTCAGCCTCGTTGCCCTGGCATGGCCCACACAGCACTGGTATGGGACTCGCCTGGGCCTGGCGGTGGCTCAGCCGTGGCTGTTGCCGCTCTGCCCGGACCTACTCTCTCAGGACTGGGGCTGTCTCCTCCACCCCACCCTGGAAGCTTTTTACCTCATGGCATGGCTGCTCAGTGGCTAGGAGGGAACATGCTCAGCTCTGGTTCAGCACGTCCTCCTTGAGAGTAGATGGCCCTCCACTAGCCGCTCCTACATGGCAAAGTGGTCTCGTTTTGCTAGGTGGGCAACAGACCAAGGTGTATCCCCAATGGCCGCCCCAATCCAGCTTATCCTCAATTACGTCCTCAGCCTGAGGTCCCAGAGCCTGGCGCCCTCGTCTGTCAGGGTGCATCTGGCAGCCTTATTGGTGTCCCATCCCCCGGTTCAAGGACACACTGCGTTCTCCCATGCTATAACCAGCCAGTTCCTTAAAGTGTTGTACTGGCTTTACCCACATTCTAAGCCTCTGGTCCAGCAGTGGGACCTGAATCTGGTGCTGGCTCAGCTTATGGGACCCCGGTTGAGTCGCTGGCCATGTGCTCCTGGTCTCACTTCTCATGGGTGTTGGTCTTCCTGTGTGCTGTCACGTTGGCCAGGCGGGTCTCGGAGCTCAGGCCCCTGACCTCCAAGCCACCGTATACTGTGTTTCATAAGGACAAGGTCCAGCTTTGCTCACACCCCACGTTATTCCCAAAGGTGGTCTCCGCCTACCATATGGGTCAGGACATTTTTCTACCAGTCCTCTGCCCTGAAGCCAGTCCAGTGAGGAGCACCGTCTCCACATGCTCAATGTATGGCAGGCTCTGGCTTTCTACCTCGAGCAGACTAAGACGTTCAGAAAGTCTTCGCAACTGTTCGTCACCTCAGCTGAACGGGCGAGGGGCCACCTGATTTCTACTCAGTGGCTATCCAACTGGATCACTTCGTTCATCTGCTCCTGGTATGAGCTGGCAGGTGTTCCCCTGCCTCCTATTGTTAGGACACACTCAACACAGGTGCAGGCCTTGTCGGCTGCCTTTTTGGCCCACATTCCCATTCAGGACATTTGTAGGGCCACCACGTGGTCTTCAGTTCATACATTCACCTCGCATTATGCAATAGTTTCCCAAACCAGGGATGACACCGGGTTCAACAGGGCGGTACTCCATCCCGAGAACTTGTGAACTCCTACCCACCTCCAGCAGATACAGCTTGTAATCACTTATTGTGGAATACACATGAGTAATCACTCAGAGAGGAAAAGACAGTTACCTTTTCCGTAACTGATGTTCTTTGAGTTGTGTTGCTCCTGTCTATTCCACATACTGCCCTTCTTCCCCGCTGCTGGAGTTGTCTGGCAAGAAGGAACTGAGGGTGGGGGAGCACGCAGCTACCCTCATACTGTGCCAGGCAGGCACCACTCCAGGGGGTGCTTCTCCCCCCCCCCCCCAGGTACCGCTAGGGGAAAAACTTCCAGCATCGGTGCACGTGGCGAGCATGTACACCTACTGTGGAATAGACATGAGCAACACATCTCGAACACCAGTTACGAAAAAGGTAACTGTCTTTTCTTGCTTACCTAGATGGATGTCGTTTTTACTCCTAATATTTTCTTGTGGGGAAAAAAATGGAGGGGGGGGGGAGAGGAAGTGACGTGGTGGGGGGAAGTTTGGCTGATACTATACTTGAGGGAATTGAACAAGTACAGTCATAAGTTTTTGATTCCATATGCTGACCCTGACCTCCATAAACTTTTCACTGTCACTTCTGGATTGGTTTGTGACTCCCAATCTAAAGGATACTTTTCCATATCACAATTTGCCAAAAATCATCAAAAATACCTTTTAGATTCACTGTGTCTGGGCCCCATTTCCAGAACAAGATGTTCCCCTTTGGCCTTTCCCCTCTACCCAGGGTATTTACAGAATTGCCTTTCTGTGGTAGCAGTATATCTGAGGAATCAGTATTTTTGTTATCCTTACTTGGACGATTGGCTACTGAAGACTGCTGTGCCTGAGGATCTGTTGCATCACATAGTCACCATGACCATTCTGTTTTCTGAGACCTAGGGTTTTTTCTCAACCAAAGTTGATTCTCTGTGCCATGCGAAAGAATTCCTTTCAGTAGGCGCCATATTTAATTCAGTAGATGGGAGAATTTTTCTGCCAGAGGATACATTTCTCTAAATGAAGCAATGTCTATTAAACGTTCAGAGTTGCCCCACACAGAGGTCATGGTTTTTCCTGGGTCTCGTAAGACTAAAAGCAGCCAGTACTTATGTGGCTCCATTTGTGCATCTGAGAATAAGATCAATGCAGCACCAGATGTCCCAGGTAAACAGATGAGATTGAGACGTTTTTTAGTTATCACCAGTCCTCAGACCATCATAGTCTCTCTGGACTGGTGGTCAAGTGGAATAAATGTGCTTAGAGGCATACAGTTCGGTCCTCAGGATGCAACTGGACAATGGTTCAATCTATGGTTAGGGGGTGCACTTGAATCACTCAGCAGTTGGAGGGCACTGGTCTTCTCGGGAAAGAATGTTTCACATCTGTGTATGGGATCTAAGAACTGTTCATTCCTCTCGTCTCCAAGGGAAGGTTGGGCAGATAGTAATGTATTATATCAACAAATGGTTTATTTGCTCCATCCAGTTGTGTGCAGAGGTGATAAATCATGCCTCTGCCACCACATTTATTCTGTGACCCTACATTTGGCAGGGGAGAACAATGTAGTTACAGGTCACCTTAACAGAGACAGCTTCCAGATGTGCGAAGGATCAGTTGGTTCAGACCATGTTTTCCCAATGATGTCGAGCTGTTTGTGGACCTGCTCGCAGCCTGGTTCAGTAGGAAATGTCATGATTTGTTCCAGAGTGAGCAGGGACAGTCTATATTAGATGCATTCCTG
The DNA here is from genome assembly GCF_025201925.1 of Gopherus flavomarginatus. Classification (NCBI taxonomy): domain Eukaryota; kingdom Metazoa; phylum Chordata; order Testudines; family Testudinidae; genus Gopherus; species Gopherus flavomarginatus. Next base: position 33,352,274 of record NC_066630.1, read on the forward strand.
CTGCACTGGGGAAAAGGTCTGATATACTATATGCCTTTCATCCCTTTCTCTTGATAAGAAAGGTAGTATCGTCCTTGCCCTGTCCTGACCTTATTGCCCTGGCTTGGCCACATCCATAGAGATTTCCCAATCTGCTTTAGCTGTCCAGCAGATTCTTTATGTGCCTCCCTCTGTCTGCAGATCTCCTATCCCAAGAAGGGGACAGGTTTCTTCACCCAGATCTGCAGTCCTTTCACTTAACGGCCTGGGCCACTGAACTTTGATTCTGTCCATTCTTGAGCAGTCATGTTCTTCATCTGTGCATGATATACTAGCTAACTCTAGCAAACAATCCATTTGATTTGATCAGCTTCCATTTCTTGTGTTCTGGAATACTTAATGTACTTAAATCAAGGGTTGTCTGACTCACCATTCAAGGTCCACTTGTCAGCCATCTCCACGGATCTTACTTTAGTTGATGGTAGATCGTTTTGTTCATATTTCAGTTTAAAAGGGTTATCTCCTGTTTGAAAGCCTGTCCTTTCTTGGGGCCTCATTGTGGTTTTGACCACGTTGGTAAAATTTCCATTCGAGCCATCAGCTGAGTGTTCATTTAATCACTTATCAAAACGGCCTTCAGTATTGGCACTGCACCAGCCAGGAGGGTGAGTGAACTGCATGCACTCATGGCTGATCTGCACCTTTTGTACTATTTTTTCATAAGGAGAAGATAATTCTTAGACCAGATTCTCGATTCTTGTCAACGTAGTGTCTGATTGTGAACGATCATTTTGCACACAACCGTGCCTCCCATAGCCACATTGATAAAGGAGAATCTGTCATCACTGATGGGATCTTAGAAGGGCTGTTGCCTATTATTTGGACAGAACTAAGTTTTCATAAAACACCTAGATTGTTTCATATGCAAGCAACAACATAGGGCATACAGTTTCTTCCCATACTATTTAATGAATTAAACAATGCGTTACTCAGTGTTAATACTAGCAAAAGTTCCTGTACCTGTTTTAGTTCAACCATATTCCACTGGAGCTGTGGCAACTTCCTTTGCTTGTCTGAGGCAGGTGCTGGTTGCTGAGATCCGCAGGTTGAACTTCAGTACACACCTTCACCAAGCACTGTGCTCTGGATTTTGCTTCTCGAATGGACATTGGAAAGGCAGTGCTTCATTTTTTATTTAACTAGGATTCTGTTCCTGCCTCCAGCACTGCTTATCAGTCTTTTCCATAAGTGACAATATGCAGAACCATTCAAAGAAGAAATGATGGTTACTTACCTGTAACCAGAGTTATTTGAGGTGGTGCTGCCTATCACTCTTTCCACCCTCCTTCCTCTCTCTGAAGTCCCTGTTTTTGTGTGTCTGGCTTCTTGGTGAAAAGGGACTGAGGTGGGGACGGTGCTCTGCCCCTATATAGCCTTGTCCTCAGTGTGTCAGGGACACTGAGAAGAGTTGGTACACGAGAACACTTAGAAGAGGGCAAAGATGGCACAGTATCCCATAAGTGTGACTATGCATAGCCATCTCAAAGAACTCCAGTTACAGGTAAGTAACTCTAATTTCATTTTACTCTATCCTTGATATTAAAATCCTGTTTTCCATTTGTAGAAGTTTGTTTGGAGAGGGTTAGCAAATACATGGTCGACATTAGTGAAGTATATATAAAGCAAAGGGCCCACTTACAATACTAAAGTATATTGCAATGTTGTTGTAGTTGTGTTGGTCCCAGAATGTATGAGAGACAAAGAGGGTGAGATAATATCTTTTATTGGACCAACTTTTCTTGGTGAAAAAGACAAGCTTTGGAGTTTCACAGAACTACTCTTCAAGCCCTCTGGAGCTTGAGAGCTTGTCTCTTTCACCAAGAGAAGTTGGCCCAATAAAAGACAACCTCATCCACCTTGTCTCTAACACTAAAGCATAGAAAGTTAGTCCCTAGAAAACCAAATTCAGGATCTAAATATAACCTATATAACCTATAATCTATAATATAAAAGTAGACCACGTGTTAATCCTGGCTTTCATGCCTAGCAGGGAAACTTTTAAAGGTACAAGGGTGAGTTATGCGCTTAACTCCCTTAATTTTTAAAGGGCATAACTGCTCTTTTTGCCTTTAAATATCTTCCTAGATTACTAACTGCATTTCAGAACTGTCCACTTCTAGTGAATCCAGATGCTTTAATGTTAACAGCACACACTTATCAGTAATGGGCAACTGCTATTCCTCCTGCAATTTCCTCTTAAACAATAAGGATCAATACACTGCTGTCTCAATTTTCCCTTAAATGGTGAGTATCAGTACTGCATTCTAAATTAACCATTAGAATATTCCTTCTCGGGTGCAGCACCTGGTCATCTTGACCAGCCCACTGCTTCTTAGAGCGGTATTCTAGTACAACCAGACTTGAAGCACTCCTTTAATATTCAGAAGCTACAAGTTTTCTGCTCTCTCTCCCTCCTCCCCTCTCCCCCTCCCCGCCCAGGCTTCCAGAAAGGGATTTAAGAGTTTTCAGTTGCTAGCTGGGATTTTCGGACATTCCCTATATTTCAAAAGAGGAGATGTTTCTTCATGTAATGATGAAGTATCTCAGAAGATGACTATGAAAAGCAAACTTGAAGTTGGTCAGTAAATGGTCTCCCTCTCCCTGGAATTCCGTTGAAGCAGAACAGAAAAAAATCTTCAGCTGTTTTTATATAGGTAACATTTACCTTAGGTGTCCTTCTGGAGGACAAAATGAAGGCAGTACTAATAAAAGGGTAACAAAACTGCCTGTAATATCTTATTATACAAAAGAGCTGCATATTATACTGTTACTTAGCATTATAACTAATTCTAGATGCTTTGACAGTATACAGGGTTTTAATTTTACCCAAAGTGTACATATCTCATTTGTCATGTTGAAAGTAAATATAGATGTGACCTACTTATTCTGTTAGATGGAATTTAGTGGTTTCACTGGTATTTTTAGCAAGCTAGCTCAATCAAAACTAGCTCAGGTATGCCTTCACATGCTTCAGTCACATTTCCCAGTTGCACAGCAAACATACCCTTAGGGTATGTCTACACTACGGGATTATTCTGATTTTACAGAAACTGGTTTTTTAAAACAGATTGTATAAAGTTGAGTGCATGCGGCCACACTAAGCACATTAATTCAGCGGTGTGCGTCCGTGTACCGAGGCTAGTGTCGATTTCCTGAGCGTTGCACTGTGGGTAGCTATCTCGTAGTTCCTGCAGTCTCCCTCGCCCATTGGAATGCTGGCTTGAGATCCCAGTGCCTGATGGGGCAAAAAACATTGCCGCTAGTGCTTCTGGGTACAGCCTCACCCCTCCCTCCATGAAAGCAGCAGCAGCCAACCGTTTCGCGTCCTTTTTCCTGGGTGAACTGTGCAGACGTCATTCCACAGTAAACATGGACCCTGCTGAGCTCAAGACAGCAATCATAGACGTTTTAAACACCTCACGCATTCTCGTGCAGTCAGTGCTGAACCGGGACCTGCAAAGCCAGGCGAGGAGGCAGCGGCTACGGCAGAGCGGCGATGAGAGTGAGGAGGACATGGACACAGAGTTCTCTAACTGCGGGCCCCTGCACTTTGGAGATCCTGCTGGTAATGGGGCAGGTTCTAGCCATTGAACGCCGATTTTGAGCCCGGGAAACAAGCACAGACTGGTGGGACTGCATAGTGTTGCAGGTGTGGGATGGTTCCCAGTGGCTGTGAAACTTTCGCATGCGTAAGGGCACTTTCATGGAACTTTGTGACTTGCTTTTCCCTGCCCTGAAGCGCCAGAATACCAAGATGAGAGCAGCCCTCACAGTTGAGAAGCAAGTGGCAATAGCCCTCTGGAAGCTTGCAACGCCAGACAGCTACCGGTCAGTCGAGAATCAATTTGGAGTGCGCAAATCTACTGTGGGGGCTGCTGTGATACAAGTAACCAAAGCAATCACTAAGCTGCTGCTACGAAAGTTTGTGACTCTGGGAAATGTGCAGGTCATAGTGGATGGCTTTGCTGCAACGGGATTCCCTAACTGTGGTGGGGCAATAGATGGAACCCATATCCCTATCTTGGCATCGGCGCACCAGGGCACCCACTACATAAACCACAAGGGGTACTTTAACATGGTGCTGCAAGCACTAGTGGATCACAAAGGACGTTTCACCAACATCCACGTGGGATGGCCAGGAAGGGTTCATGACCCTCGCGTCTTCAGGAACACTACTCTGTTTAAATGGCTGCAGCAAGGGAATTACTTCCCAGACCCGAAAATAATAGTTGGGGATGTTGAAATGCCTGTAGTTATCCTGGGGACCCAGCCTACCCCTTGATGCCATGGCTCATGAAGCCATACACAGGCAGCCTGGACAGTAGTCAGGAGCTGTTCAACTACAGGCTGAACAAGTGCAGAATGGTGGTAGAATGTGCATTTGGCCATTTAAAGGCGCGCTGGTGCACATTACTGACTCTCTCAGACCTCAGCCAAACCAATGTCCGCATTGTTATTGCTGCTTGCTGTGTGCTCCACAATCTCTGTGAGAGTAAGGGGGAGACCTTTCTGGTGGGGTGGGAGGCTGAGGCAACTCACTTGGCCGCTGATTACGCACAGCCAGACACCAGGGTGATTAGAAGGGCACACCAGGAAGCGGTGCGCATTAGAGAACCTTTGAAAACCCAGTTTCATCACTGGCCAGGGTACGGTGTGACGGTTGTTTTTGTTTCTCCTTGATTGAAACTGCGCCCCCCCCCCCCCCTTGATTGAATCATTCCCTGTAAGCCACCCACCCCTTCGATCACAGCTTGCTTTCTAAGGTAATTCATTCTCGTTTAAAAATCATGTATTCTTTATTACTTAATTTTATGAAAAGAGGGAGAGAACTGACAAGGTAGCCCGGGTGGGGTTTGGGAGGAGGATAGTAGGGAAGGAAAAGGCCACTAAAAAAATTCCATAATGATGAGAGCCTTTTGGTTGGGCTGTCCACTGGGGTTAAATGGGCAGGTGCACGGAGCCTACCCCCATGAGTTCTTACTCGTCTGGCGGGTGAGAAGGCTAAGGAACATGGGGAGGGGGGAGGGTGGTTATACTGGGGCTGCAGTGGCACTCTGTGATCCTGCTGCTGTTCCTGAAGCTCCACCATATGGAGCATGTCAGTTTGATCACGCAGCAGCCCCAGAGTTGCATCCCGCCACCGCTGATCTTCCTGCCGCCACCTCTCATCTCGAGCATCTCTCCTTTCATCTCGAGCATCTCTCCTGTCCTCACGGTCACTGGCATCATTCCTGTACTTTGCTACCACGTCCTTCCAGTCATTCAGATGAGCTCTTTCATTGCGGGTCACTTCCATAATTTCCGAAAACATTTCTTCTCGCGTCTTTTTTTTTCCGCCGCCTTATCTGAGAGAGCCTTCGGGACAGAGTAGGGAGGCTTGAAAAATTTGTAGCTGCATGAGGGAGGGAAGAAAAGGAGAGAAGTATTTAAAAAGATACATTTTAGAGAACAATGGTCATATTCTTCCACGGTGAACAACACTATTCACCTTACACAGCACGTGTGTTCACTACAAGGTCGCATTTTGCATCTTAATATTGAGCGCCTGTGGCTTTGGTGTTAGAGATCACAGGCGCAGATCCGGGCATCAGAATTCGGCTTGCATGCAGCCATGGTAAGCCATTGTCTTTCGTCTTCTGCAGCCTTCATCTATCCAGCGCCCTCCTTTCCCAAATAGCAAGCAAAGCCCCTTGAGTGCTGCTGCTTTCTTGTTAATGTGCAGCAGCAGAAACCACCCCGTGGCTGGTATCATGGAAGATTTCTGCTAAACACCCCCCTTTTCCCTCCCCTCAACCACATGGCTGGTAGCAGGGAAGATCCCTGCTAGCCAAACGCAGAAAAGCTCAGTGCCAATCGCCCCCCCGCCCATTTCTCCCTTGCTTAGCTACCTGCAGGGAAGAATTTCTTTTAAGCCACAGGCAAACAGCCCAGTAAGAATGGCCATTTCTGTCCCCTTACTTAAATTCCTGAATTTCAGTCAGGTTATCATGAACGATATCACTCTCCTGAGGATAACACAGCGAGATAAAAAACAGATGTTGCTTGAATGCCAGCTATCACCGGGACCATACTCAGCTAGGATTTGTCATGCAATGATACCAAATTACTTCCTATATGCATGGCGTGGTCAAGTGTCCTACCATGGAGGACAGAATAAAGCAGTGCTGCCCAGAAACCTTCTGCAAAGGCTTTTGGAGTACCTCCAGGAGAGCTTCAAGGAGATGTCCCTGGAGGATTTCCGCTCCATCCCCAGACATGTTAACAGACTTTTCCAGTAACTGTACTGGCTGTGAATGCATCCCAAGTCCTCAGGGCAAATTAATCATTAAAAAACACTTGCTTTTAAACTATGTCTTATATTTACAAGGTACGCTCACCAGAGGTCCCTTCCATGGCTTTATTGTCTGGGATAGTTGCTTGGGAGGGCTGGGAGGGTAATTCCATCAGGGTAAGAAAAAGCTCCTGGCTGTTGGGGAGAACGGAGTGCTGTGTGCTCTCAACAAGTTCGTCCTCCTCATCTTCCCCGTCCGCAGACTCCTCAGCCATGGCTGCGATTACCATCCCCACCTCGGAATCCACAGACGGGTGGGGTAGTGGTGGCGGACCTCCCTAGAATTGCATGCAGCTCAGCATAGAAGCGGCATGTTTTCGGCCCTGCCCCAAACTTTCCCTTTGCTTCTTTGGTTTTCTGGTAGGCTTGTCTGAGCTCCTTAACTTTCACCCTGCACTGTACTGAGTCCCTGGTGTGGTCTATCTGCATCATGGCCTTGGAAATTTTTTCAAATTTTTTTTCATTTCGTCTTTTGGAACGGAGTTCTGTTAGCACAGAATCTTCTCCCCATACAGCGATCAGATCCAGTACCTCCCGTGCAGTCCATGCTGGAGCTCTTCTTCAATTCTCCGGAGACTGCATTGTTACCTGATGATGAGCTCTGCGTGATCACCTGTGCTGATGATCTCTCCACGCTGGGCGAACAGGAAATGAAATTCAAAAGTTCGCGGGGCTTTTCCTGTCTATCTGGCCAGTGCATCCGACTCCAGATTGCTGTCCAGAGCGGTCAAAATGATGCACTGTGGGATAGCTCCCGGACCGTCGAATTGTGGCCACACTAACCCTAATCTGACATGGCAATACCAATTTCAGCGCTACTCCCCTCATCTGGGAGGAGTACAGAAATCGGTTTAAAGAGCCCTTTATATTGATATGAAGGGCTTCGTTGTGCGGACAGGTGCAGGGTTAAATCGGTTTAAATGCGTAGTGTAGACCAGGCCTTAGGGTGCAGACTTTATCTTCTCAGCTAGTGTCGTGGCTTCTTATGCAATAGTGCAAAGTCACTGTTCTTTGCTGAAAGACTTCTATTGTAATTGTGCTGCAAGGGAAAAATGTTTGGGGACCTTTCAAAAGGACAATCTTGCGTGCCTCAGAAAGACCTCAAGAAATAATTGCTTTTACACAGTCCAGAAAGAATCACCCAGCCATTTGTAACTATTCTGTTTGTTAAAATAGTAGACATTAAACCTTAAAGTACCCTTTAATCCACACCCTGAAAGACACTCCAGGTTCTACTCCTTTTTTATTCTTTAATTCCAAGAAAGTTGGTTGTAAAGTAGCAGTACTGAACATCAAAATCCTTAATAGACACCTGCAGAGATGTAGCTTTAAAATGGAAACCAATAAATACACTTTCCTGATCATCTCCAACAGTGGTAGTCTGTGATAAGTGACCTGAAGGAATGTATGTTTTGTATTCCAGTTAATACCTCCCATAGAAAATTCCTAAGACTTGCTCAGGAGGACTGTTTATAGGGTTGTATGCCTTAACCTAGTTGCTTTCCTCTGGGTTTTTACAAAAATCCACATGGTATTGGATGCTGTATAGAGTCAGGATACATATCTATGCCTTCCAAGGCAATCTGTTGATTTGTGTAATTAAAATAGAGTCTGAAACTGCCAAGAACTGACTACCTTTAATTATGTTTTTACTTAAGTATAATGAGCAATAGCAGAGGGAGGCACTTGGGCCCAAAAAACTAACTTGAAGTGGCCTCTCCGCCCCTGTTTCACAAATGTCAGGAAGCTGGAAGGATGAGGGGCAAAGTAGAAGACCTTCAAATAGTGGGGAAGCCTTCTAGCTTGGAGGAAATGAGATCCTTTACTTGACGAAAAAGACTGGGGAAGGGGATTGTTTCAAACTTGAGATGTCTATTGGCCAGAGTGATCCAAAAGATCTCAGTCTCCACAGCAGGGTCCAGGGACAGTACAGTACCTTGCTAGGAATTCCAGCTGTTGCAACAGCTTACATTGTAATTTGCCATACTAAAAGCTTTGCTTTTCCTGTTCTTTGTATTTCATTGCTTCTCAATTGTCCTTTTTCTGATTCTCTCTCATAAATAGGTTAACTGGTTAACCATTATTGTGCTTCAAAACATAGAGTAAGCTGTATTAAAGTATATTCAGAGATAATCATCAGTTTGTTAGTGTAGCTTCAGTTATTATTTTAAGTAATACCCTTTTTTCCTAATGTTTTTTAAATCGTTATAAAATACCTCCACACGTCTTAGCGAGATTATCGTTGCTTTAATTTACTCTAAAACATATGCATCCGCTTTTGTGGAGAGTACGGTTCTCACTGCAAAAGGCAGCACCTAGTAAGGGTAAAAGCTGAAACATACTGAATCGAAGAGGAGAATTTCTTTTTACAGACCCTTACTAGACTTTCATCTATCTTGAACATCCAACTGCATGCAACTAATGCTGCATGTTGCTTCAACTTCTACAAGCAGCACCACGTTGGGAGATGTTGAATGTTGGGGTGTGGGTTTCACTTTTTGTGAGGGCGAGTTCTCTGTGCTCCAATCTGTTTAGCATAAAGTATCCTGTAATCCAAAATTTTAGCCCCTGGAATAATTTTCTGACAAAATGCACACTGTTTACCAAAGAAGCAGACATTTTACACATTAATTTGTTTAACACATCTAGTGAAACAGTGCAGTGCAAAAAAAGTCTCCAAGTTGTCTTCATCTTTAGAGGCTTTGGAGATTTGTAAGTTGATTTTTTATGTAGCAGTTTTCTTGAGTTAGAAAAATATGTACATTTTATATTTAAACAAGTTGACATGCGTTTTTGCATATTCCATCATGTTCAATGTGGTAATATTTACTTTAAAGCACAGAGAGAGGTAGTGGCAGGATCTCAAGCAATACCTTTTTGTTAACTCTGGTAAAAAGCAAACAGAGTTTTGTGGTTGGTGGCAGTAGGGGGCTCAAGTATCTCCATGGTTTTAGTGGTGAATGCCTGATGGCAACTTGATGGCCTCTTTTATTTGCAACAAGTCTGACAGCTAGCAGTGAAAATTTAAGCTTCTGGCATTCTGACTTGCCTGTAGCAAAACCTTTGACAGCAAACAGCCAAGGAGAAGTGGTAGCTTAGAAATATAAATTGAGAGGGAGGCAGACGGGTATTCCAACTTTAACAGTATATCAAAGCTCCATCTTCCAAAGATCAGTATAACTTTATTTTAAAGATAAGGAGGACAAATAAATGTTCAGCGCTAGAGTGGAATATGGCCAATTTATTCTGCTACGTTGGTATCGAGTTCTTTTTAAAGAATAAGACTAACATGCTGCATTAGCAAAACTTATTATGAAAATATATTTGCAAATCACTGACTTTGAAGATAAGTGTCCACTTAAGTGAAATAAGCAAGAGAACTTTGAACCTATTACATTTTTAATAAGCTAAACAATTGATGTTATGTTTACACACCATTAACGAACCTTTAGAAATTCAGATAAGTTTAATACTTGACTTTCACATTTGAACATGTGATTCAATTACATATTTTGCTCTGGTGTGATAAAATATTAAGTTTTACCAATCGGTGTACAGTACTAGAATACTGAAAATGCATTTAATAATGGGGTCTACTAGTTAAAATAATGGGAGAGTTGATCTGAAATTGTACATGTGTGGCCCAGATCTTCCTATCACTGTAGAATTAGTACAAATGGAGGTTGGAAAAGGTCTTTTTAGCCTGTCATCAACCAAAAAGAAAACCCAGCAGGAAGAACTGTCACACAATTTCTGTCGCTATCTTTATACTCCAGAATTACTTGAAGCAATTAAATTAAATTACTCATTTTACCCCAAATGCACAATGAAAATTAGCCTTATTAGTATTTTTGTCCTACAAGCAATTCTAGGAAAAAACTCTCCAAAAGATTGGGATAGGCTACGATTAGACAACTCTCATGTTTAAACTGTGCCACAACTATGTCCAACTTATTTTTGGTTAATACTCTTTCCAATTTAAAATAAAAACTCTTAATTTGGAAGAAATACCAGTAGCGAGCACACCTTCATCTTGCTAAATAAAGCAAAAGTTACTGCAGAAGAGGTGACTGCACTCCTGGCTGCATGATCAAGAAAACTACTATGAATATCACTTGACAGGAAAAAGTAAAAGGGAAACACCGACTGAATTGAACTTAAAACATGGCCTTGCTGCTAAATTAAGTGTTCAGGGTGGAGAAAAGTGGAGTGTTCAGTATAGTTACTCTTCAGATTTGGGTGTGTGGATATGAACTGTTAAAGAGTGTACAAGCCCTTCTTACTATTTTAAATTTGGATTTGATGGGAAAGGCAACTGGATGAGCATCTGATCATGCCTCAGATGGAGCAAAGATTGACCCTATAGACCTATGGATCTAAACATCAAGAAAAACGGTGAGAGGAGATGGGAGTTTTAAATGCCTAGGAAGGTCTGTCACTGCTTTTAATCCTGCAGAGTTTGTGGTTGGAACTGAAGAAGCCAAGGGAACAGAAACATGTTTAGGTGAAAGAAATTGAAAATTAAGAAAGCCCTGGTTCCAGCTTCACTTGTATTCAAAAACTCACCAGTGTTGAATGAATGCATGGATCCCAGTGTCTCCTACCATTGGGTCAAAGAAGAGATCTGTGCTAGTTCAGAATGGAGAATGGCAGAAGAGAAGACTTTATAAGAAGCTCCTATCTAAAGATCTGTGTCCTTCAATGAGGGTTTTTTGAGTGGATGGGAGCACACCTAAGGGAAGACTGTTATTAGCCTGTTAGTTCCATCTGCATGGATTTTTCTGGAAAGTGTCACTGTTCCAAAGCAATCTCAAATCCCAACTGAGTTTGTTCCTGAGCAGTACAGAGCAGAGGAGGAGGAGTCAAATTGTCAGATGGGCTTTAAAGGTCACTTCTATCATATAATTTTAACCGAAACTCCACCTTAAGGTGGACCTATGGGGTGAAGACAGTATAGGCTGCATTCTTGGTTACCCCATAATCATTTGGAATTGTCGTCCATAGTTGACATGTAATGCCCTTTGTTTGTTTGGGGTTTTTTTATTCCAGCCTGGATCCATCATACTTTGAGATGATAGTTGCTGAAGGTACAGTTATCTCTATTCAGTTAACATTCTGGTGCCTTCATCTTTTCTTCAATTGACTGTAATAGCTTCTGTTTAATTCCACCTTAAAGGGTGTACTCAGTGATTTACTATGGGTTTCTTTCTTTTAGTGATAGCTCTGCACTGAGGTACTGTATATATCCTTGAGGTCATCCCAGTCTCAGCTTCATTTTGAGGCTTGTATTAATCGGATTGTGAAACTGTCTTTCTACCATCTACAGAATCTTTGTAGTCTGTAACCTGTGCTGTCTCATCAGGATTGTAGGACTTATGCATGCTTTTATCACATCCTTTGGTTGTATCGTGCTTTATTGTTTGTGAATCTTTCATAAAGTGCTCAGACTTTTATAGTACTGTACACCACCAGTGAAACATTTGTAGGTTCTCCAAATCCAACTCTGTGCTTTTGAGAACCACAAGATGAGATTCTGATATAAAAGAATAGGCTACATAGACTACTAAAGACACTGGAATGATTGACGGTAGGGCTTTTACTGGAAACATTTTGAAAAGTGTCTGTGGATCTTGGTTTTTCCCAGACCCCAAAAAAGTAAAGATTGTAAAAATATAGAAAATTAGATTCTGCTTGTTTCCTCCCCCACCTCCCAACTCCTCTTCTGAAAACCCTTGGAGGGGAGGGAGAAGAGAGAGAACCACAGAGTACTGGCCACATTAATTTTGGAGCCTGTATTTGCATATTTTGGCTTCTGAATACAAAATAATATAGCCTTATCAGTAAATTTCTAGCTGTACCTGTAAACATGAATAATGTTAATAACAGTTACCTCAGACTTTGAAGGGAAAAGTTTTCCATAGTAGCATTAATTTTTGCATATTTTTCTTTAAACTATTTGACTTTTTAATCTCCATTTTTTGTTTTGCTGGCCACATCTGGAAACATTGAAATAGAATAAGGATTAAAGACAAACGTTAAAGTTCAAATTTGCAAACTTTCTCACAATTTCAAATCAAAACCATAATTTACAAAAGGCCAATAAATTACCTTCAGTGGATCATTCTGCCTCAAAGATTGAAATATTGGAAAGCTAAAGGTGCTTTCTGTAGTGAAAAGCTTAAATTTAACATTTAGAATCTCTTCTAATAAAGTAGGCAAAATACTTTCAATGGAACCCTTTCTTAAATCAAAAGATGGAGTCTCTAGATTTATTTTCAAGCATCTGATGCATAGTAACATTACCCTGACTTCTTATGAGAAAGTGTTCTACAAATGTGCACATAGATTTGAACTTGTCCTTTGAAGATGTTAGTATGATTGCTCTGTTTGATCTACAAATTCTTGTAAAATTTTTTATCTGTAGTAAAACTATCAAATATTGAGCTTTTGTTTTTGATAGACCAGTTTAGTTACATAACTAACTATAATATCTAATTTCTTGCTGACTTTGTTCATTTTAGTTCAGATGGGTAAGTAGGGTAATTGTGAATGAAGGATAGATCTCTTGCGGAGCAACTATTTCCCAAGACAGTGGCTTCACCTGGAAAACCCCTGCAGAGAACTGAATACCCAATAAACCCCACTAACTCTAATCAAGACAGTTGGATTAAAAAAAAAAAGCCATCATACCCCCGAACATTTTTGGACAACATGCCAAGAATATATTTGAACTAATATGTAAAAAATATGAATGATAATGTACTTTAACCAATTTCTCTGTTGCTAAATTGGGGAAAACCTCCTCCACTGAATGAGAAAATCCAGACTGATTGTAGATGGACAGAATTAGTATCAATAGAATATAATAACCTAGTTCTTTCATGCTCAGCTTTACAGCTGCTTCCTGGACTGGAGCCCTATTCTGTCAGGTTTATTTTTTCCCTTCACTTCAGAAGAACCAGTGCATCTTGGCTATGAGATTAATGCCTTGGACAATCTCCATGTAGGATTTATACTTACAATATCTGTAAATAGTAGTAATGTGCAATGGAGATCTGTTCTAAGATATTAAATGTATTCACGAAATTCTCCTTTCTGTGTGGACTCGTCGTGCTGTTCAGTAGAGTGAAAATCTCTTTAGCCTGGTGAATTAGTCTTAGATGTTCTGATCTGAGAAGGGCACATCTGTGCCACTTGGGGATCATAGTCATTCTGTGAATAGCTAGAATTAATTTAGCTGTTTGTTTAACTTTCAGAAATAAGTTCTACCGCAGGGGTAGGCAACCTATGGCACATGTGCCGAAGGCGGCACTCGAGCTAATTTTCAGTGGCACTCACACTGCCTGGGTCCTGGCCACCAGTCCAGAAGACTCTACATTTTAATTTAATTTTAAATGAAGCTTCTTAAACATTTTAAAAACCTTATTTACTTTACATACAACAATAGTTTAGTTATATTATAGACTTATAAAAAGAGACCTTCTAAAAATGTTAAAATGTATTACTGGCACACGAAACCTTAAATTACAGTGAATAATAAATGAAGACTCGGCACACCACTGCTAAAAGGTTGCCGACCCCTGTTCTCCAATATGGTTCTGTTTCAAGCATAGACTTTCAGCTAGTTCTGTCTTAGTCTCCATTCTGTAAACGAAAGTTTGATCCCATAAATAAGTGAGAGAGGGGAATAGAAGATTGCTTTTCAATCTAACGTTTTGGCTCTCCACTAGCTAGTCCATGTTTGCTTTCAGAATTGAACTAGCATTACTTACAACTTGTGTCTAGAGAATAACAGCATATGATGCAGCATAATCTCAAAATCTAACACAGTAGGATCCATTAGGAAGAATCTCTAGAAGTTTTATAAACTGTACCTATTAAGATGAGCAAGCTATTTTACTTGTACCTGTTCTGTGTCACTGAGATATTGATAGTTTCCAAAAAGCTACGAAATTTGAAACTGTGTGTCACTTGTGGTTTAGCATATTTTTCCTATTTGTGCTATTATATGAAAACTTCTAATTCAAGAGGCAATAGGGATCTGCCTAATATGGGGCTTTTGCCATATGCTTACTAGTTATCTTGCAGAAGGGGGGGGAGTGAAAACCTGTAGAAGGAGATCAGTTGAGGAGGAGGAGGATTGGGCTATTAACTTCAAGGGAAAAGATTGATAGTGCTTGCTTATAAAACTTGTTAGTAGTCAGTCTGTCAGTAGTTCTGTAGTTCATACTGTGAATACGTTAGGTCCTCTCTCAGACCATCTCTTTTGTGACCTCTCATACACAATACTGCACCTTCCTTTGTGACAGCAGTAGTTGGTTAAATGAAAAAGTACTTTTGGGACATAAAGGAGAAAATAAGCTTAAATAGTGGTGGTTCTTTTGACCTTGCACTTCAGTTTTAAGAAGCCTACCTTTTTTGTGTTTCTTAATTTTGACATTTTATTTTCCTTTTTGCAGGCTGAACCCCTCAACCCCCACTTTTTCCTTCTCTGTCAGAGGAATCTAGGATAGCAGTTAAATAAGTAAATAGCAAAATCTACTGTTGATAGTTTTATTTGGCAATTTAGGCAGCACATCTCTGCCTGTTTACTGCATCTCTGTCCATTTTCTCCTTCTTGCTAATATCACTAGTCATCCCTCCCACCTGCTCACCTCTTGTTAGGGAAGGAGGAGCAGTCACCAGGCCGCTTTGAGGGGAGTTTCTTACCAACTGTCTGCCCTCCTCCCCCACGATCCGGGCGATTTAGATATGCCTTTCAGTCTGTTTCCTGTCCTCCTGAGGGAGAGGTGCCTGCTTGAAGTACTTCTTGAAGCAGGGAAACAGAAGGTGGGTAGCAGGGTGGGTTCTTCTAAAGTAGGCCAGTTAATGGTGCCTTCTCTTCTCCCCTTCTGTTCCCTACTAGGGCACAATGATGTTTGTATTAAGAGGGGAACATACGACTTAACAGGTTGAGCATAAATTCATCCAGTTACTTGCTAAAGACAAAACTGTGCTACCCTGCTGTGTGGTGGGAAGGAACGCTGCTTGTTCAATCCTTGCACGTTGCCTCCCAGCTGTGGATATGTTATGAGATTTGGCTGAGTTCCCTGGAAGTAACAGGGATCTGCGTTTAGGAGAGATTTTGCCATTCATCTGAGCTCTGAATGCTGCTGATTGTGGATCTCACCGTGACTTGAGGAGTGGGTTAAGTTTTTTCCTTAAAAGGGAAAGAGATTGAATTAAACATTCTAATGAGATGAAACCATTCACTGGTCTTTTAACATGTTTTGCCTTCCCTCCTAGCCAGAGTATAGCAGTATAACAATTTTGAAGGAAACATTTTTAAGCTTTACTTTTAAGGAGAATAGTGACTCAAAGGTTACCATACTGCTATTACAAATGATTGTTCTGGGTGCAGAGTTCATTTTGACTACGTCATATTCCTGCAGAAACTTAAATTAAATACTCAAATTAAATAAAAGATTATGCTGAATTTTAAAATTCCTGCATTCTTTGCTCTACTGGTTATTTATTGGATTGGTTCTGACTTGTCATCTTATTAGAATTATATATAAATGTGTATCTTAATTAAAGGGATAAATATAATGGATTTACCTCTTCACTGGTAGAATTGAGTGGCATGGGTTGCTTACTTCTCAACCTCTTACTGATGATTTTATTCCACCCCACCTTCCTCCCCTCACTCCCCACCCCCAGTGTTTTGGAGTGACTTTATTACTGTGTATAAAGGATAACTAATCTAATCATATAACTTGATCATATTTGTTTTAATCCAAAAGCCCTGCACCATTTTGCAAAGCCCTTCTACTAAGCTTGGACAACTCTTGTTTCCTCGAGTCCTGGTACTGCCTTCATTTGAGTGGCAGCTAGAAAACTGGAACAGTTAACACTTTAGAGACATCAAACATTCAAGACTGTAATTTTTCACTTGGGGGAGTGTGTGTGTGTGTGTGTGGTGGGGGAAATGGATGCTAATGAAGCATGCAGAAAGGTTACACTGAAATTAGACTATCAATTTCAATTATCACAAAACCACTATAATTTAAACTCAGTTGGCAATCTTATTTGAGAACAAATACTGGTATGTTGCGGAATACGTATTGTCATAGATAAAGTAGTGTATGGAGTCTCTCAGAGCAACTTCCTGGATTGTCTTTCTTTTAACCAGTGTTATTCCTCCCCCTTCCAATAAGTAATCCCCAAAGAAACAAATATAAATTAAATTTTGAATAAACATGTATAAAATACTTGAAGCAGAATTTTTACTATTTGTAAGTTGAAATAAAGTGTAAAAGTGTTTGTCATTTTCATTACAAAATGGTAAATATAGTATAAAATGAGTGTGAGCAGTAGTTGTAGATATTTTGACTCTACACTGTGGCCAGGTAGCATGGTTCACTTAAATTTATTGTGCATGTCTTGCTTTCAGCACATCTTCATTACCACCACTAGACTGGCCTTTACCAACTCATTATGGACAATGTGAACTGAAAATAGATGTACAGCCTAAAACTCACCATAGAGCTCATTATGAAACAGAAGGCAGTAGGGGAGCAGTAAAAGCATCTACTGGAGCACACCCAGTAGTGAAGGTATGAAATTTTTTAACTTTTATGTAAAAGTTGTTACAGAAAATCGATCATACTTACAGTGCAGTACTCTAAACTGTTACTGTTTTTTGTGAAACATCTTAGAATCCTGAATAGATGGGACATCTCTGTAGAATACCGTTTGCTGCAATATAGTCTCTTAAATACATTTTTATACTTGTAAAATTTATGCTACAATTACAGACCATATAATGAATTATGTTGTATATTATAGATTTATCATTGGCTTCATGACAGTATGCATAATTTCTTCCACTCTATTGGAAAGGAAATTTTTGGGGGTGGGGGAGATTAGGATTACAGCATGATAAATTACATATACTCAGTCATATTAAGATCTAATTTCTGTAACACTTCAGAATGCTATCACTTCACTTGATTAATGGATTATAGTGCCTCAATATCAGGGATACATTTCTGAACGTTCCCTCTGGGGCACCTGGCATTGGCCACTGTCGGAAGACAGGATACTGGGCTAGATGAACCAATGGTCCGACCCCGTATGGCTGTTCTTATGTAACATGGAAACTGGTGTATGACAAGGATTATAATTTCTTTGATGGTTTTGTTTTATCACACTGTTTATGTAAAACACCATGAGGTACTTCAAGTAGATGCTTGCTAATTTTCATTGCAGTAAACTACAGACCAAAAATTTGCGGTAAACAAATTTTTAGCTTTGTTTTTTATCTCCTTGTAAACTAGCCAGATTTTGCTGCTGTTGGGGAAGGAGGCTAATTCACGCAACTGCTTGCTCTTTTCTGGCCCACTGGGAAGCTTCACATCGCTGGCTTTCTTAAGTGGGTTGCTAGTAAGGGGGAGGACAAAAGATGATTTGCTAAAGTCTCTCCCGGCTCAATTCTTGTGGCTTTTGGAGAGAGTGCCAGCCACTTCTTCACTTTTTTGTTGCCCTAAAAGCAATTTTTAAGGCAGCCTGACTCAACCTTATTTCCACAGGAAAAGCAGTAATGTAGACATTTTGGTTTCACTGTCTTCTGGCAGTTCATCATGTGGCAATCCCCTTTTGGCTAGCAGTGAACGACACTAAATGTCCTGACCCCTATACTAGCTCTTGCTGGATTCTTCCTTTTGTTACAGATACTTCATAAACGTGAAGTGCTTTCCAAATGCTACCTAATCCTGGGAGTCACAAAGAGAGAGGTGGCATCCCTCTACTTTAGGCCAGGTCTACACTTAAATTTTACCAACATATGTATGGTCAGTTAAGGATGTCAGAGGGTTTTTTTGTTTTTTTTTTTTTGCAACACAGTTTGTTGTCAAGAGCTCTAGTGCCTGTGTGGTTTATTTTGCTTGCTGAACTGGAATAAGCTATAACAGCAAAAGCACTTTAGTACTGCTGTAATTGCATCTGTTCTAAGGGAGTTTTGCCAGAATACTTATACCAGCAAAATTTAAGTGTAGACATGAAGAGGTCACTGACAGCAAATCTGTGACAGAATGGGGATTGAAATCTAATTCTTGTGCTCTTAACTGCTGGATTATGCTGTCATAATTTGAAATTCTGCTGTGTATCAAACTGCACCACAGTGTCAAAGGGAGTATTTTGTCACAGTGACAATGAAGGGAGTTGACAGGTGAGCCTCACTTGGATCACTCTCCTGTCCACAGACACACATACCCTTTTCCTTCACTGGCTTCCAGTCTCAAGGCTCTTTGCCCTAATCTTTTACTTTCCTGCCTCACCTCCAGTCTGGGTTTTGTATCTTCTGTATTTGAATTAAATGTCTTTTTCCTCCTCCATGCTGCCTGAGTTCCCTCAGTGAGGTCATTTAGGATATAGGCCCCCTGCTCTCAGTTCTAGTGTCCAGGCCAGCCATTACAGGGAAATTCCAGCTGCTTCTTTGAGTAGTGTTCCTATGGTTGCTCCACTGTAGGTGTGTATGCCTCCCCATGCCTCAGATTGGAAACTAGGTAGCAGTGTCCATTTGGCCCATATATGTGCTTTCCTTATCTTGTTCCCTGTCTCGAGGCTATCTAGCACTGTGCAGGTGAACTGCCCTCAGTTTCCTTCTTAACCACCCTTGGTCTGAAATGGAGCAATAAGTAGAATGTGACAGTCAATTAGCTTTAAACCTTGTTTTAATTTTTAGAATAGCTACTAGAGTTTCCATTATTAGTTTATTACCACTCCCTTCTCCTTTTTCCTTTTTAATATATAAAAAAACTTTTTTGTTCTGACTTAGAAAACATTTGCCTCCTTGTACTTTTTGATTTTGTTGTCCTCTCCCGTCTTAGGGAATGACCTCAAGAAGGGGTATGCCTGGCTCCCCCAGGTTCAAACACTGTCTCTCTTGTGAAGAGGCTATCCCTGTCAGCGACAGCCATTTGTGCTGAACTCGCTGTTTAGGAGAGGCTCACGTATCACAGAAATGTACCTTCTGTCAGAAATTAAAGACGAGCAAGAAAGCCGTGACCTGAAGCTTTAGCTCCTCATGATGCAGAGTCCCCTGAGATTGGCCTCTGACCCTGGTCCTGGGACTCCCCCGTAGCAACAATTCCTGACATGACCATCAGTGTCCACGGACATCAAACTGTGATGCAGTCAAAGAGGAAATCTAAGGATTCCTCTCACAAGAGCTTGAAAGAGGGCTACAAGTCCACAGGCTGAACAGTTGACTAGGAAGAGATCCCCAGTAAAGTCAGTGACCTTGATACCGAGGGAGCTGTGGCATGGTACCCATAAGGCGCTAGGTTTCTCTGGTACCCATACTGTCTAAAGACCTGAGGAGCACAGCCTGCAGCGTCAGTACCATCTGAATAAAAGGCAATAAAGACTGTAACACCTTTTCTAAAATGGCACTGCAAGAGACAAGGAAAGCCGCAATACCAAGCACTTAAAGGGAACCCTCTTCTGGATGGTCATAACACACAAGAGTCTTCAGTTAGCAGACTCCCTCAACACTGAAAAGCTAGGCGAGACAGACTCATAGGTATCAGTTACCGCCACGGTCCTGCAGGAATTTTGTTTGTTTCTCTGTGTTGGTTTCAGGAACACTGGAATCTCCACTACTCATCACTGGCATCCCCATACCGACTACATTTTGGTTTCTGGAATCCCCTACAGTACTGAAACACTCCCCGCCAGTCTCTTTAACTGCTCTACCTTTATTGAGTGAAGAAGCAGAGAGCGGGGATGATGACAACTTATCTCAATGCACAGCTCCCCAGAACAAGGTCAAGGGACCATTCACCTATAGCCACGTGCAGAACCTCCAATACCAATAGTACAGTTGAGGACATCCTAGGGTATCACCAACCCTACCCTTTGCACCACCTCAGTGGCCATGATGGGATCCATGGGCAGTTCATAAACACCAGTTCTCTGGGACCTCAAGGACCCATGGTGATAGAGGAAGACTACCTCCCTCAGCTTCCCTTGAATAAGCAGAGTTGTCGCAACACAAACTGCTGGACATCCTCCACATGTCCTCATTGCATGTTGCACTCCCAATCAACAAGGCACCATTAGACCCAGCCAAGATCATCTGGCTAACGACGGCCTCGAAAATGCCTACATGTTAAAGGGCAGACAGAAAATATTTTATGCCCTATAAAGATGTAGACTCTTTTTCTCACCCATTTCTGAATTTGCTTGTTGCAGGTGCTGTAAATGAATGTGGAAGATGGGACCATGCTATAACAACTCCCTATGACAAGGATTAGAAAATATTGGACCTATTTGGCAGAAATCATATTAATCAGCAACTCTGCAGTTTAGGATTACAAATTACCAGGACCTGGTGGCGAAATATAATCACATCAGCTATGGAAAACTCAGTGCCTTTATTGATCACCTCCCGAATTATCAGAGAGCAGTTCCAAGCTATCATCACTGAGGGCCAGTTTCTAGCAAGGACAGCACTACCAAGTGCATTAGATGCCACAGACACAGCTGGTCACTCTATATCAATGGCAGTAGTGATGAGGAGAGCTTCCTGGCTTCACCTTTCTGATTTACCAAGAGAAGGCCAAATCACAGTGGAGGATCTTCCATTCGAGGGATCCGAACTCTCTTTGCAGGGAAGACTGATTCTTCACTACACACACTGAAAGACTCAAGGACCACATTATGCTTCTTGGGGATTTACATGCCTGCACAGAAAAGATGATACAGTAAATCGCAAATGTTACAAAGATCCTGGTGCAGTTCCCTCCACCTAGAGACATTATGAACCCCAGGGGAAGAGACATCGGCTTCAAAAACAAAAGACTGCAGCCGCCCAAAACTTGAACTGCACAACCCTCAATATTGAAACATCAGTTTTGAGACGTTGCTTGAGGCCCGGAGTTACCACTCCCGCCATCAATTGCTGGAAAACTCAAATTATCTGCATACCTTCAGACACTGTCTTGCTCTTTTTCAACAAAACTAGGAATCATAACATCAGACAAATAGGTACTGGAGATAATCTCCTATGGTTATCTAGTCCATTTTACCTCCTTTGCTCCCCTGCTCCTTCCCTGTCACTCTTCAGGGACCTTTCTCACAAAAGTCTGTTATGTCAGACAATAAATCATCTCCTGGACCTTAGTGCTATAGAACCAGTTCCCAATCAACACAAAGGGAAGGGTTTCTACTCCTAATACTTCCTGATACCAAGAAAAAACACCCAACCAGAAGATGATCCATTCTTGATCTAAGAGCACTAATGAAATGTGAAAAGACACCAAGATTCAAGATGGTTACACTAACTGCAATAATTCCATCTCTAGACCAGGGAGATTAAGCATCTTGCAGGGCCAAGAACCACTTTCATATAGTGATTCAGCCATCCCACAGAAGTTCCTCAGGTTCACTTTTGGTCAGGACCATTTTCAATTCAGTGTACTTCGGATTCGCCCTATCATCTAGACCCAGAGTATTCTCCAAGGTCCTATCAGTGCTAGCAGTCCACTTTCACAAATGTGGAATTATGATTTACCCATATATAAATGACTGCCTACTTAGGGCATGATCTTTCCAAGACACCCTACTGACCACACAAAAAACTCTGGATGTATTCACACCGTTGGGAGTACAATTGAACACACACACGGACTGACTCCAGTGCAACATCTAGAATTCATTAGAGTCTTTCTTGATGTAGTGAAGGCCAAAGCATGCCTTCCACTGCACAGGTTCAACACCCTTATCACCTTGATTGACACCATTCAGACCAGCCCCTAGACCTCCGCTAGAAATTGCCTGCAAATACTTGGGCATCTTTGTGATAAGTCATGCACTGCTCCACGTGCATTGTCTGCAGATATGGCTATAAATGGGATAAGCACCAAACAGATAGATAGTCCCAACAAACTACTGTTGATGCCCTCAACAGTAAAAGGCTCTCGAATGGTGGAAGGATCTGCAAAATGTCTGCACAGGGGTTGCTTCACACAGCCACCTCCAACATTGATACTGACAACAGATGCATCTTTACTGGGCTCGGGAGTTCCCCTAGACAATCACACAGTTCAAGGCAAATGGTCCCCCACAGAATCAACACTACATATCAACCTATTGGAGCTCAGAGTGGTCTGGAACGCTTGTGCTCATTTCCTACCACTGATCAATGGCAAACACATAAAAGTCATGACAGACAACATAGCATGTATGTTCTACATAAACCATCAGGGAGGAGCAGGTTAACCATTCCTTTGTGCAGAAGCAATGAAACTGTGGAAATGGTGCATTTGGCACAGCATCATTATATCACAAGTTAACTGTCGGGTGCCAAATACCACAGTGGGCAACCTCAGTAGAACACAAATGGGAAATGGACCTTGTTGTTCTCCACAGCGTGATATGACATTAGGGAGTCCCAAAAATAGACTTATTTGCCATGGCCAAAACCTGGAATTGTTCCTAAAACTGCTCAAGATCAGGGCTGCGGTATCACTTGTTAGAAGATGCCTTCCTCTTGCACTGGACCGTAGGTCGTCTTTATGCCTTTCCTCCAGTTCCTTCATTGAAGGTCCTGCTCAAGATAAGAAAGGAAAGAACAGAAGTTATTCTCATAGTTCCCATGTGGTCAATACAAGCATGGTTCTTCTAGTGCTTGCTCGTGTCCATTCAATGCTAGGTGTGTGCGCACCACGTGCACAGTCGCTGGAGATATTTTCCCTCTAGTGGGATCCGTAGGACTGGCCCTAGCACCCCCTAGAGATCTGTGTGCGCCCTCTCGGTTCCTTCTTACCACCTGTGACGATTGCTTGGAATGATCTTGCTCTTGCAAGGTTTTTCCAGTGGTTTAGATTCTGTAGTGTAATCTATGTAATTTTTGTAGTTTAGCCTTTTAGTTATCAGTTAGTATTAGTGTATATAGGGGTCCTAGTCATCCAGGAACATTGTGTCAGGGACAAGGCATGCCCCGGTCCCCAGGCTTCAAATCATGTACCTCCTGCGGCAAGCCTGTGCCAGTGAGTGACCTGCTTTCAAGCTGTCTAAAGTGCTTCAGGGAAGCTCACATTCAGGAGAAGTGCAAGATCAGCAGGAGCTTTAGACGTCGCACTCAGAAAGACAGGGCTATCGGGGTTAGAAAGGTTCAAAGGGTGGTGTGATCCATCACAGCACTCACTGTTGCAGCACATCCCAAAGGAAAGCCCTCCATGTCCCTGCTGCAGTGGTCACCAACCCCCCCTAGTACTGCCAGGGGGCGGAAGCAAGTATGGCTCTGCCATGGTCTCCAAAGGAAGAGTCCTCTTGAGAGTTTGAGGGGAATCCTTTGCCCCACCAAAAAAGTACTGGTACCCGACTTACACATCAGACTTAAATACCAACTCCACAGCTGGTGCTTAGCCACTAGGCCGTTGGCTGACACAGTGGCAATCTTGGGACCTGTGGGGTTTTCCATCAGTAGCGGAACCTCCTTCCTCAGTGGTGTCAGTGAGACGAGCCAGTTTCATCCTGACTGGCACCGGCCCCCAACTCTGATACCAACCCCAGCACCGAGGTCACTGAAGTGGTCCCAATGGACGTGGTCAGGTGGAGGAGGAAGGAGATACCCTTCCTACGGTGCAAGCCTCTTCCTCATTGTCCCCAGTCGAGGCGGTTGCAGGTCCTAGTAACCTGCTTCCACCAGATGACTTCAGTGCCCATCAAGAGCTCCTGAAACGGGGCAGCGCAAACTTGGGGCTGAGAGTCAGGGATATAAAGGAGTCCACATACAGCCTGATACCCTGGCTGAAGTGGCTCCCTCCAGAGTGGCCCTGCCATTCGGTGTGATGGTGTTCGGACCACTCAGGGCACTATGGCAGATCCCTTCGGCTTGCTCCCTACCTCAGAAATGTAGAGAAGGAACTGCAGGTGATTTACCTGCACAGCACTCAATATCCGCAAGGCAAGGCAAGAGAAAGGAAGAAGAGTGTGTGTGCAGGCCAAACAGGCATTGTTACCTAAAATCTCCAATCTCAGGTGCATGGATGTGGATACATCTACAGTGGAGCATGCATGGGAACGCACACCTCGAAGAACCACAATTACTGCACAAGGTGAGTAACCCTTTCTTTGCCTGTGTAGCACTATACTAGAAGGTAATATGCTCACTTGATCTGTGGAACTGGCACATGCACTATCTGGTCAGCACTTGGCGCTTGCATGCTGAGTGAAACTGGAATCTTGGGAGATTTTTAGCTGCTAAAAACCTAAAGTTTCTGAGCGTGAATTGCGATCTTCCTGCCCTGCCCCGCCCCATCTCCTGTCGGTGCCACCTATAATATGTGAATTAACGTAGATCAAGTCTAAAGAGTCACATCCTTGGAATCTTAACTCAAGGGCATGTATATAATTCTGGCTTTGATTTATTTTGAATTTTCATTTTGCAGTAAAGTGGAGTTGGGGTTGCTTTACTTCACTCTTCATAAGTTGAGGAATTTTCTATATCTTTAATGCTTTTTAGAATCATAGAAGATTAGGGTTGGAAGAGACCTTAGGAGGTCATCTAGTCCAATCCCCTGCTCAAAGCAGGACCAGCCCCAACTAAATCATCCCAGCCAGGGCTTTGCAAAGGCAGACCTTAAAAATCTCTAAGGATGGAGATTCCACCACCTCCTTAGGTAACCTATTCCAGTGCTTCACCACCCTCTTGGTGAAATAGTGTTTCCTAATATCCAACCTAGGCCTTCCCCACTGTAACTTGAGACCACTATTCCATGTTTTCTCATCTGCCACCACTGAGAATAGCCAAGCTCCATCCTCTTTGGAACCCTCCTTCAGGTAGTTGAAGGCTGCTATCAAATCCCCCGTCAATCTTCTCATCTGCAGACTAAACAAGCCCAGTTCCCTCAGCCTCTCCTTGTAAGTCATGTGCCCCAACCCCCTGATCATTTTCGTTGCCCTCTGCAGGACTCTCTCCAATTTATCCACTTTTTTTTTTTGTAATGGAGAGAGCCCAAAGCTGGATGCAGTACTCCAGATGTGGCCTCACCAGTGCCAAATAGAGGGGAATAATCACTTCCCTTGATCTGCTGGCAGTGCTCCTACTAATGCAGCCCAATATGCCATTAGCCTTCTTGGAAACAAGGGCACACTCATATTCAGCTTCTCATCCACTGTAATCGCCGAGTCCTTTTCTGCAGAACTGCTGCTTAGCCAGTCAGTCCCCAGCCTGTAGCGGTACATAGGATTCTTCTGTCCTAAGTGCAGGATTCTGCACTTGTCCTTGTTGAACTTCATCAGATTTTTTTTGTTTTTTTTGGCCCAATACTCCAATTTGTCTAGGTCACTCTGAACCCTATCCCTACCTTCCAGCGTATCTACCTCTCCCTGCAGCTTAGTGTCATCTGCAAACTTGCTGAGGGTGCAATTCATCCCATTATCCAGATCATTAATAAAGATGTTAAAGGGGCACTCCACTTGCTACTGGCTGCCAACTAGACATTGAGCCGTTGATCACTACCCATTGAGCCCGACAGTCTAGCCATCTTATAGTACACCTTATAGTCCATTCATCCAGTCCATACTTTTTTAAGTTTCTTGCAAGAATGCTGTGGGAGACCGTATCAAAAGCCTTGCTAAAGTCAAGATATATCACATCCACTGCTTTCCCCATATCCACAGAACCAGTTATCTCATCGTAGAAGGCAGTCAGGTTGGTCAGGCATGACTTGTCCTTGGTGAATCCATGTTGACTGTTCCTGATCACCTTCTTCTCCTCCAAGTGCTTCAAAATGTTTTCCTTGAGGACCTGCTCCATGATTTTTCCAGGGACTGAGGAGAGGCTGACCAGTCTATAGTTCCCTAGATTCTCCTTCTCTTTTTTAAAGATGGGCACTATATTTGCCTTTTTCCAATTGTCAGGGATCTCCCCTGATCGCCACGAGTTTTCAAAGATAATGGCCAATGGCTCTGCAATCACATCAGCCAATTTCTTCAGCACCTTCGGATGCATGAGATCTGGAGCCATGGACTTGTCCAGCTTTTCTAAATAGTCCTCAACCTGTTCTTTCACCACTGAGAGCTGCTCACCTCCTCCCCATACTGTGTTGCCCAGGACAGCAGTGTGGGAGCTGACCTTGTCTGTAGTATCAGAGGGGTAGCCCTGTTAGTCTGTAGCCACAAAAACAACGAGGAGTGTGGTGGCACCTTAAAGACTAACAGATTTGGGCATTCACCTTGTCTGGGAAGACCAAGGCAAAAAAAAACATTGAGTACTTTAGTTTTTTTCCACATCATCTGTCACTAGGTTGCCTCCCCCATTCATTAAGGGTCCCACACTTTCCCTGACCTTTCTCTTGTACCTGTAGAAACCCTTCTTATTACCCTTCACATCCCTTGCTAGCTGCAACTCCAGTTGTGTTTTGGCCTTTCTTATTACACCCCTGCATGCTCCAGCAATATTTTTATACTCCTCTCTAGTCATCTGTCCAAGTTTCCACTTCTTGTAGGCTTTCTTTTTGTGTTAAAGCTCACTGAAGAGTTTTCTGTTAATCCAAGCTGGTCGCCTGCCATATTTTCTGTTCTTTCTGCACATCGGGATGGTTTGATCCTGCTCCCACAATAAGGCTTCTTTAAAATACAGCCTGCTTTCCTGGACTTCTTTCCCCTTCATATTAGCCTCCTGGGGATCCTGCCCATCAGCTCCCTAAGGGAGTCAAAATCTGCTTTTCTGAAGTCCAGAGTCTGTATTTTGCTACTCTTTCTTCTTTTTGTGAGGATCTCGAACTCAACCTCTCATGTTCTCAATCGTCTCATGGTCACTGCTGAAACCATCTTGTTCTTAACAGCTATGTAACTTACTTGAATACTATTCCTGTTTTGAGTTATCTTAATCAGAGCAGTAAATGACTTTCTTACGCAGAGTCATTGTTAAAATTGGAATTAGAATTTATGCATTCCTGTTTCCCAGTTTCAAGCTCAGATCCCTTTGTTATGCCTCCCTAAGTTAAAATTAATACAAACGCAAATCAATATTGTTTCACAAGCTGATCTCTTCCATCTGTAACTACAATATAATAGTTGTATTTGATGGGAGAGATCAACTTGTGAAACAAAACATTGATTTTCATTGGTACTTACTTTGTATATAGTGATAGGAAAAATTGTGTATTAATGGTAAAAGCAGCAAAGAGTCCTGTGGCTCCTTATAGACTAACAGACGTATTGGAGCATGAGCTTTCGTGGGTGAATACCCACTTCGTCGGATGCACGTAGGGGAAACTTCCACTACATGCATCCAACGAAGTGGGTATTCACCCACGAAAGCTCATGCTCCAATACGTCTGTTAGTCTATAAGGTGCTACAGGACTCTGCTGCTTTTACAGATCCAGACTAACATGGCTACCCCTCTGATACTTGTATTAACGGTCAAACTCAGTGAATGGTGAACACTGAGCTGTAGGAAGGTTTAAAATATTTGATTTGGCATGGGAAGTGCGCTCTGCCCAGCTCCCCCTAACCCTTCCCCCACCCCCAATGTACTACATATGTATTATTTGTATTGTACATTACTTTTTACACACAGTCTAAATAGTCTTATCAACATTTTTGTTGCTTATATCCTTATTTAGCTCTTTACCACCCATGTCTGTGTGAATGCTTGATCAATGCGATGCACGGGGTGTTAAGTGTTCCTGACATAAACTACTCTCTAATTGTCTCTACATTTTGTTTGTTAATGTGCAGTTGCTTTTAGTTCATACTTTGCAGCACTCAGTAGGGCATTTGTTTTTAAGATTATTTTCTGTGAATACCAGGGAAAGTTTATGGTTCTGCATTACATGTGTAATTTATACATTATTTTTAACAAGATTTTAAGATAGTGGTACATAGCTTCAATTTACACGTAGGTTGTTAGTCATACTGTACTCCACCTGTCACTAGGAAACTAAGCCTCTGACAAATTTGGCATCATCTGTCATGAGCATGTTTAATCGGCTTATTGTTTCCAATGTGTGGGGAAGCTGAACAAATTGAACTCTCACTTTGCTGGGTCACTAAATGGACTGTCATGCTTTGAAAGGACATGAATAAATTT
Source organism: Gopherus flavomarginatus (assembly GCF_025201925.1). Taxonomy (NCBI): domain Eukaryota; kingdom Metazoa; phylum Chordata; order Testudines; family Testudinidae; genus Gopherus; species Gopherus flavomarginatus. Next base: position 33,380,732 of record NC_066630.1, read on the forward strand.
TACTTTTATTTAGGAGTTTCTGCAATGAAATTCTCTTGTCTTTGGCCATTCTGATGGCAAGATTTTTTTTTTTTTTTTTAATTATCATCTGCTCCAAAGTATCAGCCTTTTAAATCACAGCTTGATATGGGTATGTTCCAGTTAAACTGTGTAAATCAAAATAATTTGTCTTAAAGGCTCTCCCTTTTTTACAAATTTGAAAGACTGTTTTGAGAGTTCTTTTAATAAAGGAGGAATAAATAACTTACCATAATTCCTGTTTATGGCTTGGTTGCCATATTAAAATAACCAGCTAAACTTTGGTTACCACACTTACAGACCATTTAGTAAACATAGGTTCCTATACAAATACCGATTTGTTTCAGTGGAATAGTAGTGTTTTGAAATAAAATCTGATAAATTGTCATAACTTCACTGATTTGTTCCACAAGATCTGCCTAGTGTTTTAAAATGTGAATAAAATGATAGAAATTATGGCAATCATGTTGGCCTGTTAACCTGAGGATACATGCCCACTATCTGTTACTCTGGTTCTCTCACTTGAAACTGAGGGTATGTCTGCATCTACAGTTTTGCAGCGCTGGTTGTTACAGCTGTATTAGTACAGCTGTATAGGGCCAGCGCTGCAGAGTGGTGACACTTACAGCAACCAGCGCTGCAAGTGGTGTTAGATGTGGCCACACTGCAGCGCTGTTGGGCGGCTTCAAGGGGGTTAGGGGAACGCGAGAGCAAACCGCAGGGAAGCAGGTCTCCTTCCCCGCGGTTTGCTCCAGTGTTCCCCGAACACCCCCCTCCAAGCAGGTCTCCTTCCCCACGGTTTGTTCTCGCGTTCCCCGAACCCCCGTGCAAGCAGGTCTCCTTCCCAGCGGTTTGCTCCGGTGTTCCCCGAACCCCCCTGCAAGCAGGTCTCCATCCCAGCGGTTTGCTCCGGTGTTTTTTGAACCCCCGTGCAAGCAGATCTCCTTCCCCGCGGTGTGCTGTCGCGTTCCCCGAACCCCCCTGCAAACCGCGGGGAAGGAGATCTGCTTGCACGGGGGTTAGGGGAACGCGAGAGCAAACCGCGGGGAAGGAGATCTGCTTGCACGGTGGTTAGGGGAACGCAAGAGCAAACCGCGGGGAAGGAGACGTGCTTGCACGGGGGTTAGGGGAACGCGAGAGCAAACCGCGGGGAAGGAGACCTGCTTCCCCGTGGTTTGCTCTCGCGTTCCCCGAACCCCCCTGCAAACCGCGGGGAAGGAGACCTGCTTGATTACCAGAGAGGCTTCCTCTGGTATGCTGGGATACCTGTTTATTCCACGGAGGTCAAGAAAAACGCTGGTGAGTGTTTACACCTGATGACCAGCGCTGGATCACCAGCGCTGGATCCTCTACACCCGAGTTTCAACGGGTGTACGGCCAGCGCTGCAAACAGGGAGTTGCAGCGCTGGTGATGCCCTGCAGATGTGTACACCTCCTAAGTTGCAGCGCTATAACTCCCTCACCAGCGCTGCAACTTTGTGGTGTAGACAAGGCCTGAGAAACTGTTACTGGATCCTTGGTTGCTCTCAGGTGACTTGGCCTTTTCCCATCTGTATTTGGGTAGAATCTTTTTCTTTCTGATGTGAGCCTAAGCACAATCATTCATGCCTTTGTCATTTCCAGAATAAATTTACTGCATGTGGTTTAAGCAAAGAACCTCTTTAAAGCTCCTTTGGTGAGACACTTACACTTAATTTTGCTGGGAGCATGTTGCAGCTGTACTCTTAAAACTATACCTCACTGTCGATCTATATGGAGTTTTTTGTTTGGTTTTTGGGATTGGTTGTGGGAGGGTGTATATGAGAGAGAGAGAGAGTGTGAGGTTTTAGATCTGGTCTGAACACAAAATTGCACCAGTTTAACAAAAGTTTGATTTTTATACATATTTAGTAAACCTGTGCAACTTTGCATGGATATGCTTTTAGGTTGCCTTAAACCTAGCTTATGTTGGTTTAGCGTGTGCCAGAATGTATCCAAATTCTGTTTTCAGTGTACTGCAGATTTTTGCATGAAAAATGCATTATAAACTGTCAAGAGAAAGCTGGAGATATTGATAGCTGGAGAGGAGGCAGTTGGCACTCTCATCATGTAGGAAGATGGTGTGGAAATTTTGGTTTTGATTTTCATATGCAGGGCACCTCACTAGAAGCTTTGGTCAGGGGAAGAATCTCCTCACTATTCTTGAAAGGTGGGGGATTGTATTCCTCATTAGTCCCTCTCTAGTAGCCTTCACAACAGCACCTGGCCCCTCCACATCAAGTACTTCTAGATAACAATGATATCCTAATGTTCTGGCTAAAAAGGTCAAGAGTAAAATAGTTAATATTGATATTTAAATTATTAGCATTACGCTTTAGCATTGATACCTGATAAAGATGATTGGGGTTTTTGAGACTTTTTTCACTTGAGATTTTTTAGTGAAAAACATGGAAATTATTATATTGGTGTAGAGCAATACCTTGTCTATGACACTGCTCAGTACCAGCTGCTTCACAGGAAAAAACTTGGAGTAAGCAAGAGCAGCATAACCTGTCCTCGGGGAAAACCTTCTTTTAGGCTTCGTAGGTTGGGTGCAAGCAAACAATGTGTTTTTCAATATAGCTAAATGTAAGTGTATACATCTAAGAACAAAGAGTGTAGGCTGTACTTACAGGATGGGATACTCATCTTGGGAAGATAGTGACTGAAAGAAAAAATTGGGGGCTCCTGGTGTATTATCAGCTGAACATAAGCTCTCAGTGCAATGCTCTGGCCAAAAGGGCTCGTGATCCTTGGGTGTATAAATGGGAGTTTCAAGAAGGAATAAAGAGATTATTTTAATGTATATATTTGGCAACGATGCAGCTCCTGATGGAATACAACATCCAGTTCCAGTATCAACAATTCAGGAAGGATGTTCATAAATTGGAGAGGGTTCAGAGAAGAGCCATGAGAATGATTAAAGAATTAGAAAACCTGCCTTAGATTGAGTATTGTGAGTCTATCATTATATTTAGTGTAATAAAGAGAAGTTAGACTATAATGAAGTCACCCCTAAGTAGCTACATGGGGAACAAATATTTGATGATCTCTTCGGTTTAGCTGAATAAGATATATAACGTGATCCAGTGGCTGGGAGTTGAAGCTACACAAAATGAGACTGGAAAGAAGGCATAAATTTTTAACGGTGAGGGTAATTAACCATTGGACCAATTTATCAAGGTTCATGGTGGATTCTCTATCACTGGCAAATTTTTAAATTGATTGGATGCTTTTCTAAAAGATATGCTCTAGGAATTATTTTGGCGACATTCTGTGGCCTAGGCCTATCTCGGCCTAGTCGGACGAGATGATCACAATGGTCCCCGCTGGCCTTGGAATCTATGAATTTATGAACTCCCAATAGTTAACAATTAGCTTATGACCCAGAGTTTGTCAAGGGTTCGTCCCTTCCAAAGCCTTGATCTTTTATTATTTTTATTATTTCCTGGTTTGGATATTCATTACCCATATAAATTTTTTAATCTTTTTTTGAATCATGTTAAGATCTCAAATTAAGTGATCTACTATAGTAATGAGAGCCACAGGTTAATTGTGTTGTGTGGAAAAAGTACTTCCTTTCCTTTTTTGTTCCTTTTGCTCTCACTGAGAGAGTGAACAGAATTTTTTGTTTTACCTGCTCTTGTTTGTTACTTAGGATGCATTCATCTTCTCTCATTTAATGTGCTGTTGTTTTCTAATGTTGTAAAGGTGCTAATGGTGCAGACTTCTTTCTCCCATTCAATTTCTTCTCTGTCAGGGTATTGTAGGGTTGTAGACTCTGAATTTTCCAACCTTCCAGTAGGAAGAACCCCTCTGACTAGCTGTCTTTTCCCACTCATATTACGAAGAACTAAAGTTACTGTAGGTGCCCTGAAAATGTTTGAAATATAGGGGTGCTTCTTAGTGAAGTTGCTAAAGAGCCTGAGCTTTAATCTGCAAGGGGGGAATCTAGCTGTCTCATAGCATGTTCTAAATAGATATCCATTATTTAGGCAGTCTTTCGGTGGATATTTCCTGAATTATAACCATCTGCAAATGCTACAGGTAGGTTGGGGGAACTCTTGAAAGAACTTATTCTGTCAAGGTAATATGAAAGAGCTACACACAGGTCAAGGATCTTCAGTTTAGCTTCCACTTGCTTTGAGTGGGTGTTGGGGAAGAAAACTGGTAGGTGAATCAGCGGATTTAAGTGAAAATTGGAAAACTTTTTGGCAAGAATTTGAGGTAAGGATTAAGAGTCACTTTGTCTTTAAGAAACACTCTGTATAAGATGGACCAGCCACGAGGGCCTGACTTTTTCTCTGCCCTTTGAGCTGATGTTATAGCAGCTAAAGAGGCAGTCTTCATAGATGAATGGTATAATGAACAGGTTGCTAGGATCCCAAAAAGAGGTCCAGTTTAACCATGTAAGTAATTACATTGAGCCCTAAGGAAGGGGGTTCCCTGATGGTAGAAACATTTGAATTAGGCCCTTGAGGAATCTAGTAACTGTGGCGTTGGAAAATATACCTGAATAGGAGGAGGATATGCAGACATTGCTGCTGATGCACTTTTAAGGAGCTGAAGGATAGCCCTGAATACTTTCCAGACTACCTGCTCTCCCTAATAGCAAGAATTGGGGCTTCCAAAGGATGCAGGCCATCTTATGTAATCTAGATGGAGAACCTCTTCCATTTTGTTGCATAGGTCAGTCTGGTTTTTTTCTTCCATGTACCAAGATGTTTTGGATTTCCTTGGAGTAGCTTCTGTTGATGGAATTTAATCAGTTGTCATCCATGCTATCAGATGTAAAGACACTGTATCTGGGTTTAACATTTGATCCTGAATTTGCATGAGTGTTTTTTCAGGACCTTTTGGTATGAAATCAGCAGGGTAGGCATATGTGATATCCAATGCACATGAGGTGAGGAGGCATCCAACAGGGAGCATGCCTGGCGTCAATCAGGACAAATTCACTCTTTTCCACTCAACCAGTAGAATTCATAGGAATAGTTCTTGATTCAAGATCAGCAAGAGCTTATCTGCCATGGGACAGATTTCGTAGTGCCTCTCATCCCAAATCTACACATTGAACCAAGGACTTTGGTGAAAGAAGATCTGCCTCATATTATTGTGCTACATGGCTTCCTGGGCTTCGAGAACATCATGTGCCAAGCTTCATGTTCAATCTTTTCAGTGATGGTTAAAATCAATGTAGCAAGCCAAAAGACCCACAAAAAGTTCAAAGCATCTGGTTTGCTTCACCATCCACTACCAAGACTATTGTAATGGATGCCTTGAAATGGGGCTGGGAGGCACACCTAGAACATCTTTAGACACAGGGGCTGTGGTCCTCCATAAACACTCATCTGCACAAATGTGGTAGAACTTAGAGCTATAAGTTTAGCATTCAGAGAGTTCCTGTTTCTCTTAAAGGGACCATCATTCAAGTCCTGCCAGATGACACTACTGCATTATACTGTGTCAACTGACAAAGGGGGAGCAAGATCTTCCCCTCTCTGTCAGGAAGCTATTCATCTACAGGATTGATGCAGCATCAGAGTAATCTATTTGCTCTGCTCTCACCAGGTGCTCAGAACAATTTAGCAGATCAGCTCAGCAGAAAGTTCTTTTCCAGATACAAATGTACTTTCAAGGACAGTCTTTGAATCAAGTTTTTCTAAAATGAGATATTCTTGTCATAGATTGCTGTGCCACCAGTTTGAACAAGTATGATATTTTCTTCCAGAGAAGACTCATGCTCATCCTTTACAGATGCATTCTTGATGCCGTGGAATAGAAATGCTTCCCATCAGTGTCATTACTTTTCTAATGACTCTAGCAATTGGAACTGGGCCAAGCCCTCCCTGTTCAGTACAGATAGCATCAGAGTGGGTGATTCAGAACTGATAACGGCACATTCTTTTTTAAGATCTTCTGGACACTATTTCATAAAATCAGTCTGATCTCACACCTGGACCCACAATCTCTCTATCAGACAGTATGGGTGCCAGTTGGCTAAGGGCCATAGACAGAATTTTAAAGAAATACAAGATATTTTGATAGAGCAGAAAGGCTAACACAGAGAGCAAAATAGAAATGTTTTTCACTTTGGGTCACCCAGCATCACTTTAACCCTTAGACATGGGTGGCAAGTTTGTAGAAATTTTGGTGGTGCCCAGAACCTGCCCCCCCAAACTCCACCCTCATCTGCCTAAGGCTCTGGGAGGGGGTTGGGGGTGGGAGGTCTGGGGTTCAGGTCCTGGGCTGGGGATTAGGGTGCAGGCTTTGGGATGGAGTTTGGGTGCTGGGTGCAGGCTCCAGGCTGGGGCAGGGGGTGGGGGTGCAGGAGGGGTGAGAGGTGCAGGCTTTGGCACGGAGTTTGGGTGCAGGCTCTGGCCTGAGGGTGGGGATGTAGGAAGGGGTGAGGAATGCAGGCTCTGGGAGGGAGTTTGGGGGTGGGAAGGGGTGTGTGTGGGAAAGGGGGGGTGCACGCTCTGGGAGGGGGTGCATGCTCTGGGACGGAGTTTGGGGATAGGAGGGAGTGCAGGGGTGAGGGCTGTGTGGCTGAGGATGAGGGATTCATGATGCAGGACGGTGCTCAGTGCTAGGGCAGAGGTTGGGGTGTGGGCTGTGGGGCTGAGGATGAGGGGTTCATGATGTGGGAGGGGCTCGGCTGGGGAAGAGGATTAGGGTACAGGGAGATGAGGGTTGGGGCTGAGGATGAGGGGTTCATGATGCGGGGGGGCTCAGGGCTGGGGCAGAGGATTTGGGTGTGGGGGGATGAGAGGTTTGGGATGTTGGAGAGGCTCAGGGCTAGGGCTGAAGGGCAGGGTAAGGGCAGCCTGCCCTGCTAGTAGTGGATAGCAGGCACTAGGACCCTGGGGCAGCATACAGCAGTTCTGCTGGGAGCTGCTCTACTCCAGCAGCAGAAGCAGGCAGGGGAGAGGCACCGCGCTGCTTTCTGTCAGGCAGGGACGCGGCGGGGCGGGTTGGAGGGAGACCCACGTGGGCCGGGGCCCGATCCAGGCAGGGCTGGAGGAGAGACCCAGGTCCAAATATTGCTGGAGCAGGGCTCCCAGCCCTGAATATTCCTGGTGCTCAAGCACTGCAAACATATATAACCTGCCGCCTATGCCCTTGGAGACATCTGTTCTTGTTCTTCTTGGCTAGTTAATATCCTTGAAGCACCAGCCCTTTCATATCAGGTTTGTTTAGCTGCAATATCTGCCAATTCAATATCAATTGGATTTTTTCCACCTCATTATGTTTGACTTACCAAAGGGTCAGATTTACATGTTTCCACCAGAAAAGGAAACTTCCTCTTTTTAAGACCTAAATGTAATACCCTGCTGTAACTCATTTGAACTGGTAGCATCATGTTCCTTGTATCCCATATCTATCAAGACCGTGTTTTTGGTGGCTATTATCTGTGCTTAAACAATGAGCAAGATTCAGGTATTGACAGATCCCCCTTACATTTTTTTTTAAAAATATAAATTATCTCAAACCTCACCTGTAGTAGTCGGACTTTCACCCGAATCAGAACATATACCTCCTCCTAGTGTTCTTTCCTAAATCTCATTTGAATCCAGGGAAGCAAAACTCTCTACTTTTGATGTCTTGAATGCTTTCCTACTATCTCCGTAGAAGACCTTTTCAAAAGTCCCTTTCAGGGCAGGGCAGGGAGCTTGATTATTCTCTAGTCACAGCTACTAGGTCTGATGCTTGTAGTCTTTATAAGTAAGACTCCTGACACACACCCTCTCAGGAAGATAACTGCTTGCCAGTCACTTACAGAGGGATCCATGTGGACAAATACTTAAACAAGAAAAAGCAGTTACTTACTTTACCATATCTGTGGTTCTTTGAGAAGTTTTGTCCACGTGGATCCCATGACCTGCCCTCCTTCCTTGCTACGCAGAGTCCTTTGTACTTAAAATTCTATACTGGTGAAGGAAGTTGGGCCTGCTCTGCCCCTTTATGCTGGTGGAAGGGGCAATGCAAGGGAATGCAGGGCGCAACTGACCAGAAGAATTTTATCTTGTGTTCATGGGGCATATGCACACCTAGAGGAATGCATATGGGCAAAATATCTTGAATGGCCACAGTTAAGGTACAGTACATAACAATTTTTTGTAAAAACAAGTGATTTAAATCACCTTAATTTTAAATAGCTTAGTCCTGATTGGAGTTACATTGATGTTTACCAGAAATAGATTTTCACACTGGTTAAAAATCCCTGCCATTTTAAATTGCTAAGCTTTCATGTCATCATTTCACTAGTTCTTCAATCACATAGGCTTCCAGGGTAAATCAGTTATGAATTTCTAATTTTTTATATTTTTTTTAATTTTATTTTTTTTTAAGATGAGAATATGCTTTATCAACCAACCCTTCTCCCAAATACTGGAAAACTCCCTAAACCTACTTTTCAGGCTTCCTTTATCACTGATGGCAAAAAAAAATTATTTATTTTTGGGGTGCTTAAAAGTACAAAGTCCACTTCACACACAGATTGCTTATGGTTCTTATGCACAGCCGCCTCTTTACTAATGCCCTTTTTGTATTAACCCTTTACAATATGTTGTTGAGAGACTAGGTAGGTGAGGTGATATCTTTTTATTGTGCCAAATTCTGTTGGTGAAAGAGACAAGTTTTGAGCTTATAAAGATATCACCTCACCCACCTTGTATCACTAATACCCTGGTACCAACACGACCACAACAGCATTGCATACAAGATATTATGGAAGTCTAGGAAACCTTCACTGAAATATTAGGTTAGATATGTTTATTATGAACAGCTTAAAATTTTTCAGTCCAGCTGGGTACCTTATATAATACCTCAGCAATCACTTTTCCCCCCATTTCACAAACTGAAAAACTTGGTCATCTTATAGGGACACTGGCATCATGGAATCATAAAGCTTGCGTTTACTTGGTCTTAGTTTATTTCAGTTACCACACATTTCTGTCCCTGAGAAGTTTTAGTGATATTACAGGACTGTAATACTCTTACTTTTAGGGAGGTCTGTTTGCATGCAAAAGCTTTTCTTTCTAATCAGCCTACTTTTGTGATCTAGTAATGCCATGAGCAGTTAATCTGGTAAAACAAAAAGAGCACTAAGATGTCAACGGAATCTTTATCTTCAGTTAGAAAGTCTAGGAAAGAAGGTGTGTGAAAGGCAGAAGTGATTCTTAACACGATGTTAAAAGAGTACTTTGGGAAGTTTGCCTGCATGTGGCAGTGTTTCTTAATGAACTCTCTAAAAGTAATAGAAGACTTCAGCTTGCAAAAACAGCTTAATTATTTTTACTACTTGATAACGGGGGGTTGGGTTTTGAGTTTTTAGTTCTTTTTAAATTGTCTGATTTAGTCATCCGGTGGCTATTAATGCTAGGTTAGTAAGCATAAGTCACACTTTAAAAGTTAGAACTGATTTTACAAGCCTTAGCATAAGTAACTTTGAATTCCAGCAGTGCAGTACACCTTTGTCTATTAGCTTAAATGTTTGTTCTCCTGGGCACATTCAGTTCCAGCATAAATGTAATATTATTTTGGCTTTAATAAACTGCTAATGACAGATTCTGTAGTAGAAACCAGATTTCTGTAGTTACAGAAAACCAGAACATATCAGATTATATTACTATTAACATGTTACAAAGCACTGGTTTTCTACATAAATAGAATTATTGCAGGACACTCATCTCAAATTTTGAGGAAGATCTTGTAGGGGCATTCTACTTAAATAATTAAAGAAATGAAACCTTTACCTGTCTTATCCACCAGATTCAGTTCATAGGAATTAATGTAAAGCATAGATGAAACACAAATATTCATTTAGTTTTAATTTAATTTGTCAAATAAGACTTCTGGGTATTTGTTGCAAAATATGAATTCTACCAACAAGTTTATTGATTTTTTTAAAAAAAACTTTTCCCATAGATCCTGAACTTCAGTCGTTATAGTCTTCTTTTCAATCAAACTGCAGTTTATACAGCCCTGAGTATTATAGGATTCATGTTAAAATAAATAAATTTCAGTCTGCAGTAGAATTGTAGCTTGCAGAATGTAAAATGACACTTCCTTATCTTTGTACTTTCTTCTTTATAGATGGCATTCCATGTGTATTCTAGTACCGCATAAGTTTTCAGGGAAGACTTGAGAAGATTTGCTATGTCTTAATATTGATGTTAATAATAAACTGGTGAAAATTGTGAATCACAATTTTAGCATAGTCTCCATGCATACAGAAGTTATCCACATATAATTCAGTAGTATAGCTCAGACTGTTTGGAGTGAAGCTGTTCTAGCTTATCCTGTAGTGACCTTCCATCTTTAGCCTTCCAGCTTTAGTTTAACTTACGCATGCACTGACCTTTGCTATGGAAACGATACAGAAACACAAAAACAGCTTGGCTGAGTTTCCTCCGCAAAGCAGTGGGTGGTGTGTCACACTATACTGTTACCAGAGGAGAGTTTTTAGAGGTCAGTAATGACAGTGTGCAGTAACTTGTTCATTATTTACAACATGCCGTTCATTACCCTGGGGAAGCGGGCATATGGAAATTTGTTATAACAAGCTTACTTCTCTAGTATAAATATATATGCTTATATATGACTAGAACAGATGCTGACAAATGTCTTTTTTAATAACACCATGTGTAATATTACACTTCAGTCTCCCCTTCACTCAACCACCAGTTTAATTTACTGTCTCTTTGTAACGGACGCGTGGTTGAGTCTTGGGCAGGCTCATTGGTATTAATGTCAGTAGTTTAATATAACTGAGGCTTCATCATGGTGACTGTATTGCACTTGCTAGTATGTTGTATAAAGCTTTGTCTACTGAATCTGTCAGTATTAAATTTAACAATGTGTCAATATTTGTGGGGTTTTTTCCTCCTGATGGCTTTTTTTGGAGAAGGGTAAATAAAATAAATTCATTAATATTTAGTTACAAGGTTTTGGCTGTTAAGCAACATTACTGTACATAATGTTTATTTGCTTTAGTTTTCAAAATCTTTTCAGAACCCATTGTGACAGAACAGGAGATTATTGCTCAGCTACTTGTTAAATTTTTAAGGGAGTAAAATTTATGATTTTTAATTTTTTTTACTAGAATAAAGAACACATTTTTTTCATTCAGAGACATGTATTTTATTTTCCTTCAGAAGTTGTGGTAGTGAAATTTTAGTGCTGAATTGATGACTATGAATAGTGAAGTCCTCTATGTTCACAGAGCAGGTGTTACAAGGATAATGGCGGTGCACACTTTGAACAGTGCCTCAGCTTTGAGCTCACGGGTACGACAATCTCCTTCCTAGGAGTTAAAAAGTGTAGTTAATATTCTTTGATTATTAGTTCTTGGCATGGAGTGCATGTGGAAGGAGTCCAGCATTCTCTTCCTTATGATACAGAAAGTGTTGCATTTGTAGTGAGGCGAGGGCTCTTACCTACAGTATTTCACACACTGCATTACATTGCAGAGTATTTTTCTATTGTTAGCAAACAGTTGAACGCAACTGCATTTAATGAAATGGAGTGCTCCAGACCCCAGGCAAATTGACCACATATCCCAGGGTTGTTTTCTGTTCTCTGCAGATAGTCAATCCCATACTATCTTCAACTATTTGTTTGTACTGTGGCCAACACAGCAAAGCCTGTAAGCACTATGTAATATAAGTAAACCTGTATCATACTGCATATACACAAAGGAAGATACTACCACAGCTACAACCATTGAAGGCAGCTTCATCTTTGTCACTGCCTGACGTTTCAATGCCCCACTTTGCAACCTTAACTTACTTTAAAACAAACTATGTCAAAATTTGAGTTAAGGTTGAAAGTACAAATCGGTAACCTCATTGTAACCACATTTCTGAATTTCCTTGATTTCTTGGCGGGGGGGGGGATAATTACAGGGTTGTTATAACTGTTTATGTATTGTAACATGTTTAGATGCCTTAAAAAGAAATCCAAACAACCTTAATTCTGCCCTATAATAATACCATGTAATAACCATATGTTTATGATTTAAGGCATTTTATTCCTTTGTGGATCCAAATTAACTTTTCATGGTGTTACTGAAGAACAGATTTAAAGTTGTTTAGGTGCCTTAAATTTGCATTTCTATACCACCTTCTTCAAGTAGTGTCCCTGTGCGTACTCCAATGTAGGTGGTCTACACCCCCTGCACCGTTGATTGCAGATTTCTCATAGCAGTGTCCATTTGACCCGTACATGCATGTTAGTTAATCTCATGCCTTGTGCCATTGTTACTTAGCACTGCACAGCTGAACCACCCTTAGTTCCTGCTGAACCGCCTTGGCCTGAGATGAAGCTCTGGAAGTTGTCCTGTTGAACACTTTTTACCTTATTTCTTTTTAATAGTTAGTTATATTACTATCAGTTTCATTAGTTAGTGATAGTATAGCTGCTTCTGTGAAAATTTTTTGCAGTTCACCAAATGAAGGAAGGAAAAGCCCCAGGTAAAGATGAACTGACAATCAAAATAAGAGCTGAGGCCAAGACCTTTGAGAAACCCTTGCTCAGAGGTTTAGCCGTTACTTGGAAATGGAGAAGATACCATCTAGCTGGAAGGAGTCCAACACCATTCTGCTGTACAAGAAGGGAGATCATGAAGATCTAAAGACTTATCATCCAAAACGTCTGTTCTCACAGGTCTGCAAGCTGTTCACCAAAATAACAAACTGACTCTGAGTATGGACAAGCAGCAGCAGAGAGAGCAGGCAGGCTTTCAAAGGAATTTCAGCACGATGGACCATATTTTCACTATCAACCAGCTGTTGGCACACTCTGACTACAAATTCTCTTTATGTATTGCCTTCGTCAATTATGAAAAAGCATTTGACAGCGTAGAGATCAATGCAGTGTTGAAAGCTCTTCCAGAGCAGGGGATTGACACAAACTATATCAAACTTTGAAAGGAAGCATATTCTGACTGCACTAGAGAGAGAACTTTATTTGATTATCCCCCCCAGCCTCCAATCCCAGTTAAGAAAGGTGTGAAACAAGGAGCCTGCCTTGAAATGGTAATGAGGCTGATTAATTGGAAGGGTGGAATCAAAGTCAACAGAGAGCAGTTAAACCATCTCAGATTCACGTATGATATTGTGTTGATTGCCAAAAATATTATCAAATTACAGAAAACGCTGTGAGAACTCAACACAAAAAGTAGCTAAGTCAAGCTGAAAATGAACCCCTCCCAAGACAAAATGTATGAAGTTTGATATCTTGCCAAAAGCCCAAACAACAATATAGGCCTGGTCTACACTACGAGTTTATCTCAAATTTAGCAGTGTTGAACAGAATTTACCCTGGACCCTTCCACACAACGAAGCCCTTTTATTACGATATAAAGAGCTCTTAATATCGATATCTGTACTCCTCCCCGACAAGGGGAGTAGCGCTGAAATCGGTATTGCCATTTCAAATTAGAGTTAGTTTGGCCACAATTCAACGGTATTGGCCTCCGGGAGCTATCCCACAGTGCACCATTGTGACCGCTCTGGACAGCAGTCTAAACTCGGATGCACTGGCGAGGTAGACAGGAAAAGCCCCGGGAACTTTTGAATTTCATTTCCTGTTTGCCTAGCCTGGAGAGCTGATCAGCACAGGTGACCATGCAGTTCCAGAATAAAAAAAGAGCTCCAGCATGGACCGTACGGGAGATACTGGATCTGATCTCTGTATGGGGAGATGAATCTGTTCTATCAGAACTCCGTTCAATTGACGAAATGCCAACACATTTGAAAAAATCTCTAAAGCCATGATAGACAGAGGCCACAACAGGGACTCAACAGAGTGCTGCATGAAACTTAAGGAGCTGAGACAAGCATACCGAAAAGCAAAAGAATCAAATGGACGCTCATGGAGGGAGGGGTTACTGACGACTGTAGCTATCCCACAGTTCCCGCTCTCTCCGAAAACCATTTGAATTCTTGGCTGAGCTCCCAAAGTCTGAAGGGTCAAAAACATTGTCGCAGGTGGTTCAGGGTATATGTCGTCAATCTCTTCCCGCTCCCCCCGTGAAAGCAAAGGGAAAAAAATTGTTTCTTGCCTTTTTTTCAATGTCACCGTATGTCTGCTGGATGCTGCTGGCAGACGTGGTGCTGCAGTGCTATATAGCAGCATCCCCTTCCCTTCCTTTCCCTTGCCTTGCGGATGGCAGATGGTACAGTAGGACTGGTATCCATCGTTATCGTCCCGTGAGTGCTCCTGGCTGGCCTCAGTAAAAATGGGAATGACTCCAGGTCATTCTCTTCTTTAAGTTTTGTCTAATGGAGATTCAGTCCTGCCTGGAATATCATGGCAGCTGGAGGCTTCTGCCTCAGGCTGCTCTCCCCAGTCAGCAGCACCACACCATTGTGCCTATCCCTGGCTACCAGGGCTCACAATCTACTACTTAGACCTCTACATTGTGATGCAAATAAAACAATTAAGCTGCCATTTAGAACTGTCCCCCCAACATACATATCCTGGGACATTTTGTATTTTACCAGTGTCAACCAAAAGCCCACACACAAATGGAGATTCAGTCCTGCCTGTGCTGCTGTCCTAGTGCTTGTCACAGATTCCCATTTTCAGCTATAGGCTAAGTAAGTGCAGAATGGTGGTTCACTCTACTTTGCTGTAAGCCAACCGCCCTCCCCTCCCCCCTTTGATCTCTGCTTGCAGAGGCAATGAAGTCAGTGTTGTTTCTTATTCATGCATTCTTTATTACTTCATCACACAAATGGGGGGATAACTGCTACGGTAGCCCAGGAGGGGTGGGGGAGGAGGGAAGCAATGGGTGGGGTTGTTGTAGGGGCACCCCCTAGAATGGTATGCAGCTCATCATTTCTGTGGGATGTTTGGGGCTCTGACCCAGAGCGGCCGTTTGCCTCTCTGGTTCTTTAGTAGGCTTGCCTGATATTCTAGGCAGGAATGACTCTCCATTAGACAAAACTTAAAGAAGAGAATGACCTGGGGAGTCATTCCCACTTTTGTCCATGCGCCCCCGACCAACCTCACCGAGGCCGGCCAGGAGCACCCATGCCAGCAGCAGACAGTACAGTATGACTGGTAACCATCTTTGTCAACTTGCAAAGAGGCAGATGGTACAGTAGAGCTGGTAACCATCCTTGCTAACTTGCAAAGGCAAGGGGATGCTGCTGTGTAGCACTGCTGTACCGTGTCTGTTAGCAATATCCAGTAGACATACCGTGACAGTAAAAAAAAGGCTGAATGGGCTCCATGGTTGCTGTGCTATGGCATCTGCTCGGGCAATCCAGGGAAAAGGGTGCAAAATGATTGTCTGCCGTTGCTTTCACGGAGGGAGGATTGACTGACAACATTTACCCATAACCACCTGCAACACTGTTTTTGCCCCATCATGCATTGGGATCTCAACCCAGAATTCCAATGCGCGGGGGAGACTGCAGGAACTATGAGAGAGCTACCCACAGTGCAACTCTCCGGAAGTTGACGCTAGCCTCGGTACGTGGACACACGCTGCCAAATTAGTGTGTGCTTAGTATGACCACGTGCCCTCAACTTTATACAGTCTGTTTCCAAAAATTGGTTTCTGTAAAATCGGAATAATACCGTAGTGTAGACATACTCTAAGGAAGAAAAAATAGAAGTTGAGCAATGTGTCTGTTTGGGCCAAGAAATTAACATGCACCACAATCTGGAAGGTGAGCTCTCACAAAGAAAGAAAGCAGGTTGGTGCACATTCAATTCTATCTAGGATGTCCTCCAAGGAAAAACCAACAAGGCAACATGGGCCAGCCTCTTCAACTCAAGAGTACTAACAGCAATGTTGTACAGCAGCAAAACCTGGGCACTGACGAAAACAGAGGAACCGCAACTGTCTGTCACGGAGACGGCAATGGAAAGAAGAATTGTAGGAATTTCAATCCACAACAGAGTCCACAACAAAGTGATCAGACAGTAGAGTGGAGTGCAGAATGTTGTTGCGATGGTCCGGGCATATAGGGAGGATCGCTAACAATCAATGGACCGCAGCTGTTGCTGAGTTGTACCCATGGGAACTGAAACGACCACTTGGCTCCAAAGTGATGGAAAGATTTTTATCATGAAAAGACATGGCCACACATGGAGAAAAAAGGCCAGGTTATGAGAAGCATGGAAGACATGTTGTGATCGACGCAATCTATACGAGGGCTGAGGGACAGATCAATCAAAGTGATTTGCTTGTCTTTTACGTTAGTTACTGATCTAGGAAGAATTCAACCTCCAGAGTGTCTCAATCCAAAAGAGAGCTCCTTTCACCTAGTGCAGATTCCAGAATGTGAACTTGTTCTAGTCTGGGATTGCTGATATTATACTCTTCCTTTATATGGGCTTCAAGGCTCTAGGTCCTTCTTAATTACTTTTAAGCTAAATGTACTTTATTTCAAGACTCTGAAGTTTTTTCTTCTCGTTCATCTGTACTCAAATTCCTCAGAGCGGTTTCCTTGATTCATAGTGGTTTTATAAAGGCATTGTACAAAGTGAATCCAAGTTACCACATTCATTTTCAGACTTTGAAGATGGTTCTTGTTAAGGATGTAAATATCAATTTAAAAAGTTAACTGGTTAAATTATTAAAATTATATCATTTAACCATTAACCAAGGCCACTCCGGCACCGGGGGGCGGGCTGGATAACCGCTGGGGCTGCAGGACCAGGGCTGGGGCCACTCCAGCCCTCCTGGCCTGCGGTGATCGAGGCTGGGGTCCCGGACTAGTAGTAACAGTAACAAAGAATGCCAGAGCTTTTTTTTGGTTTTATATGTTTCAAATTGGTAATGGATACAGGTTACATCTTATATCCTCTTCCAGTTTGCTTCCAACAGGGAGGTTAGTGACAATCTCTAATTCATCCATTACTGGTTCCGCCTCAGAGGACACTACCTTTGCTTTCAAAGGCTTGAAGTCAAGAAGCTTCAGGGTTGACCTTTTTTATATTTTGGGATGGGATCTGGCTTGTCCTAAGATTCTAAAATGCAAAGTCCCACCTGCAGATGCAGGGTGACTCTTAGCCTGATATTGAAAATAGTTCATTCGTCTTTGTTTGGTGCTTCAGGTCTCAGCTGTCCAAGTCTGTTTTGGTTGTTGTCTTTCCCTTTGCACATCCCCCCCTTTCACTGGGATCCTGTGCTACCACATGGCCCTTTTCTTTATGGGACTTATGAACAGTGGCTTATTTTGGAATAATTTAGTAGTACCCAACCATTTAGGCACTGATTCCATAAGTCTTAAGCTACTGGCCTTCTACAATAGTTAACATTCATTTCTATTTTAATATATTTGTGCAACTTTGCATTCTGTATAAACTTAGGAATTATACTGTAAGCTGAATCTGTTACAATGTGACTAAAAAAAAAATTCATACTCCCAACTTTAGTTATTTATATGCGGTGTTTCTATATTTCAATGGCCCGTTGTTCTTATACGTCTACTTCCTAAGTGTGCATTTAGGATTGTTACTGTTTGTGAGGAAATTTAAAATTTATTTTCCTAAAGAAGAAAATGTAATGAGGCAGCCAGCAAATAACAGCGATTGCTGCTATCTCTACGGCGTTGCTGAGAACTCGTGCTCAAACAAGTTGTGTGTGAAGTAAATGGCTCTCTCAGTAAGAAATCTTCTTGACTTAGTTTTTTCCATTTGATAGCCAAAGATCATGAGTTTTCAGGTGATGCAGGATACACACAAGCTGTAGTCAAACTTTTGTATGGCAAATTAGAGTTTCTTTCTTAACCTAGGGCTCTTTGTGAGGGCTCTTGATTCCCCCCCCCCCCAATTTAAAGACATGTTTCTGGTCCTTAACGTTGTGTTGGGGAGACCTTGTGAGAATGTAAACTTAGTATAAACCCAGTGCAGTGATGCCGTCTTGACTCTTCAGACATCCTGAAGCAGTAGTTGTAAGAACTGCAAGCCACCCTTTTCTTTTCAGTAAAGGCCCTGTAGACTTTGCAGTTCCATAGAATTGATCCAGTATGCCAGAATTCAGCTTCTCTTCTTTGAGGAGTATCCCTGTGGATGCTCCACTTTAGGTGTCTTGACACCCGCTCTTGTAATCGGAGATTTGTGGTAGCAGTGCCTGGTTGGGCCATGAACGCATCATAGGCATCTTGTGCCACTCCGAACGTTTATGTATCAGTCCTCAGCCAACCATCCTCTTGTTCCTTCTCAACCACCTTTGGCTTGAGTTAGAGCAATCAGCAGCACCCTCTCTTACCTCAGATAAGAGTAATAGTAGATAGTTCATAGTTGTTCTTGATAGCATTAGCTTAGTTGTATTAGCTTCACTATCCCCTTGCCCTAATATAATTTTTTATTTCTTCATTCAAAATTTTTTTTCCTCTTACTTTCCCCATGCACCCCATCTCTTTGACAGGTACACAGTTATAATCTGAAACAGGATTTATCCCTGTGTTTTTCTCTAAGACCAGGTTTCTCAGGAATGCCTGGCTCTCCTGGCTTTAAACGCTGCCTGACTTGCAAACTCTCCATACGGGTCTCTGACAGCCACACATAATGTGTCTGAGATGCACATTACTCAGAAGGCCCACCCTGCAGAAAGCTGGCAGCTAGGGCAAGAAAAGTCAGATCCCCAACTGAAGTTCCTCATGATGGAGAAATCCCCCAGGCCAGTCTCTGATCTTGCATCCAGGACACCCCCTCACCAGTGGCAGCCTCTGACAGGGGTTCTGCTCCAACAACGTCTGTCAAGGAGCCTGTTCCAACAAAGGCTACCAAAAAGCAGTCTCTGCACCAAGAATTGCCTAAAAGAAACTATCTCCAACTGAAAAATCTGCCCTGGTACCAACGGCACCAAGAGTGCTGGACCACGAGGTACCGGGAACATCCAGTACCAAGAGTTCCTGAAGAGCTAAAGACCCTATGCAGCCAAGCTCAAATGGGGGTTCACACAATAAAGTGAAACCTTCCAACTTGGCACCCACGGAGCTGCTGAAAACCTCTGCACTAAGCAGTACAATGGTGCCATCTGCTATACCTATGCCGCAGAGCTCTAAATCCTCAGCACCAGAGGGTGGAGATCCGTCACGGATCTACACAAACTCAACAAATTTGTAAGAACACAACATTTCAAAATGGTGACTAAGCACAATAATTCTGGCGCTAGAGAGGAAGATTGGGCCTCAGCCCTCAACCTCCAAGATGAATATTTTCATATTACCTTACACCGGCCACAGAAGATTCCAGAGATTCACCCTAGGGAAACAGCATTCCAAGACAGAGTACTACCTTTCAGTCAGTCCACTCCTCCTAGGATCTCCTCCAAAGTTCTTTCTGTCATTGCAGCCCACCTCCACAGACACAGAGTAATGATATCTCCATACTCCATTCTTGCAGGCCTGGCGTTGAACAGTATATGTGCCGCACAGTCACTCTCTCAACCTCACAATGCCACACAGAGTAAAAGACGCTCTAACATGGTGGACACAACCAAAGAACATCTATCCAGGAGTCCCTTTCCAATAAAGAACTCCAACCATGACAGTCCCGACAGCCACTCCCCTTATAAGGTTGGAGGCACACCTACTCAACAATACGGTCCAAGGCCGCTGGTTCCCAGCAGAGTCCAACCTGCATATAAACTTACTGAAGCTAAGGGTAGTCTGAAATGCACGTGACCACTTTCTCCCTCTAAATAAGAACAATGCCATCAAGATCCTCACGGACAATATAGCATGCATGTTTTACATAAGCTGCCTGGAGGTAGAATGATCATACTACCTATGTACAGAGGTGATACGACTTTGGAATTGGTGCATCACCAATAACAGAGATATCTGCATGCTGTCTTCCAGGATGTCAGAATACAATAGCAGATGTCCTGAGCAGGGACTTCTCACAAACCCATGAATGGGAGATGGATCCCAGAATTCTCAAGTCCATATTCAGACTATGGGGGTTCCCTACCATAGCTCTATTTGCAACAGCTCAGAACACCAGGTGCCCACAATATTGCTCCAGGGTGGGATTGAGACACCTCACCCTAGGCAACGCTCACCTCATAAAATGGAAGACACCACTGATGTATGCATTTCCTCTCACCCCACTCCTAAGCAGAATCATTCACAAGATCAGACAGGACAAATCCACGGTCATTCTTATAGCACCTACATGGCCAGACAAACATGGTTCCCATACCTGCTTCAGATTGCAGTGAAACCACCTTGAACCCTTCCCTTAGTACCTCACTAAGTACCTGTAGTACCTTCTATCTCAAGATGTGGGACGCATCCATCATCCCAACCTCGCAGTACTCCACCTCAAGGCCTGGTTATTCCATGGCTGACTAGGGTCAAGGAGGCCTGTTCTGAGGAAGTAAGATACATTACTGAACAGTCGGAGACCAAGTACAAGAAAGACGTATATCCATCAGTGGAAACGATTCTGCATCTGGTGCCATGATAAAGCCCTTACCACAATAGTCTCCCCTACCGAGGATCCTGGGCTATATACTCGGACTTTAAAAATTGGAGCTTCCCACAAGCTCCATCAGAGTACACTTGGCTGCTATTACCACCTTCCACGACAAGGTGGATGGGTGTCACTGTATAGGTTCACCCAACAATTAAACGCTTCCTTAAAGGCACTGAAAACACTTATCCCACAATAAAAAAAACCTACACTCATGTGGGATCTCAACCTTGTTCTACGCAGACTCATCAGAAAACTGTTTGAACCCCTTGCAACCTGCTCTTTTTTACACTTATTCATGAAGGTGGCTTTCCTCAATGCCATCACGTCCACCAGACAAGTGAGAGAATTAGGTGCCCTAATGGAACACCCACCGTATACAGCATTCTTTAAAGATAAAGTAACCCTACGACTGCATCCCAAGTTCCTCCCCAGTCACCTCCCTCTTTCATTTGAACCAACCCATTTTCTTACCTCTGTTTTATCCAAAGCCACATACAAACTAGGGAGAGGCAGGCCTCACTCCACACATTGGATATTGGCAGAGCATTAGCTTTCTACACTAAAAAAACCCAAATGTTTAGAAAATCATAGACGGTTTTGTTTCCATAACAGAGCATTTGATGAATCAAACCATCTCAAAACCAAGACTATCCAAATAGATATCAGGATGTATCCATTTGTGCTACCAAAACAACAATCTACAACCTCCAGTGGAAGTTCGCACACACTCTACCAGAGCACAGGCAATATCCTTGGCCTTTCTCAACAGTATCAGTATCACTGATATTTGCAAAGTAGCAACCTGGACATCAGTCCATACATTTACTAAACACTATTCTCTAGAGCAACAATCTGCATCAGGTGTTAACTTTGGGCTCACAGTGTTATCCACCGTCAGTAACGCAACTCCGAAGCCCCTCCCCTCCACTGATGGACACTGCTCAGTAGTCACCTAAAGTGGAGCACCCATAGGGACAATCCTCAAAGAAGAGAAGATTATCGGCCTTGTGCAGTAACTGAGGTTCTTTAAGAGATGGTTGTCACTGTGGATGCTCTACTACTTTTCCTCCTCACATCTACTTCAGCGTTTCATGTAAATTCTCTGGAGGTAGAGAAGGAACAGAGGGACAATTGGCTGCGCACCGATACGTAAACTTTCAGAATGTCCTGAGACTGCTATGGCATGTGCGCAGTGCAACTGGGCACTGCTATCACAAATCTCCATTTACAAGCATAGGATGTCAAGACACCTGAAGCAGAGTATCCACATGGACAACAGTCTCGAAGATCCTCAGTTACTGCACAAAGTGAGTAACCGTCTCTTTCCTCCCATGGAATTTGCCATTTTCCTGTAGCCAGTTACACAGCACTTTTTGGCTTCGTGCCGGACCTGCCTGCAATTGTGTCTTGCGCTGTCTTCCCCACAAAGGGAAATTAAATTTGCAATATATGCTTCCAGAACTCTTCCACACAGCCAGGTAGCAGCCAACCTTCCTTTCCTCCCTCTTTTGTGCATGAAGCCTGTCATAAACAGATAGCTAAGGGTTAATGTCTCTTTCACCTGAAGCACCTGACCAGAGGACCAATCAGGAAACCGGATTTTTTCAACTTTGGGTGGAGGGAATTGTGTGTCTGAGTCTTTGTTTTCTGTCTGCCTGCTGTCTCTGAGCTTTGGAGAAGTAGTTTTACTTTCTAATCTTCTGTTTCTAAGTGTAAGGACAAAGAGATCAGATAGTAAGTTCTATGGTTTCTTTTCTTTGGTATTTGCATGAATATAAGTGCTGGAGTGCTTTGATTTGTATTCTTTTTGAATAAGGCTGTTTATTCAATATTCTTTTAAGCAATTGACCCTGTATTTTGTCACCTTAATACAGAGAGACCATTTGTATGTATTCTTCTTTCTTTTTTATATAAAGCTTTCTTTTAAGACCTGTTGGAGTTTTTCTTTACTTCAGGGAAATTGAGTCTGTACTCACCAGGGAATTGGTGGGAGGAAGAAATCAGGGGGAGATCTGCGTGTGTTGGATTTGCTAGCCTGATTTTGCATTCCCTCTGGGTGAAGAGGAAAGTGCTTTTTGTTCCCAGGACTGGGAACGGAGAGGGGGAGTCACTCTGTTTGGATTCACAGAGCTTGTGTCTGTGTATCTCTCCAGGAGCACCTGGAGGGGGGAAGGGAAAAAGGATTATTTCCCTTTGTTGTGAGACTCAAGGGATTTGGGTCTTGGGGTCCCCAGGGAAGGGTTTTCAGGGGGACCAGAGTGCCCCAAAACACTCTAATTTTTTGGGTGGTGGCAGCAAGTACCAGGTCCAAGCTGGTAACTAAGCTTGGAGGTTTTCATGCTAACCCCCATATTTTGGACGCTAAGGTCCAAATCTGGGACTAAGGTTTGACAAAGCCTAACTTTTCCCTACGGCAGATCCTACCAAAACACATGCAAGAATGCTTGACAGCTACTATACTACTTTACAGGAGTAGTGATTGCTGGCAGAGGATGATCAGGCATACATATTACCATTACAAGGAAGCACTGAGCCATTTGGAAACCAAGAAAGAAACCTGTTGAATTCTTCATACAAAAGCTTATGGGTTTACAAAATCAGACTCTTATTAAATGTCAATTCTGTAAACATGGAATGTGTCGATATGAATAACAGCCTCATAATTAGTGAAACTGATTAGCACTCTGAGACACAAGATGTAATCTAACCACGGTAAATCCAGTGGAATTTGTATCTAAGTGCTAGGTCATGACGATCCTGTTTCTGCCATATTGCTAAATGGAGGGAAAGTTCTAGCTAAATGAGAGGAGGATTTTTTGTTGAATAGGGGAATGTTGTAGAAAAAAGTTGAGAACCACTGCCATAAGGATTAAAAATTTGTTTGAGGTAGTGCAATGCTATAATTTCTCCAGATTTTATGGTCGCTTTCTTAATTTAAACTTTGTTTAGGTTTAGAGTCCAGATTTTTTTTTTTTTTTTAAATATGGCTAACTGTTTAAATTCAGGTTCCTAACTTTTTCAGGCACTACAACAAAAGAGTGGGGTTGATCCTTGTGGTTACATTTTCAAAGAACACAAGTTTTGCTTATTACTGACGTAAAACAGTAAATTTTAACCTTTGGAGAAAACACTTTTTTTGTTTTTTCTCCTAAATGTGGCAACTATATGTAACAAAAATTGATTTTAACTTGAAAATTATTAGCTATCATTGCAGTTGCAAATAGAAGGAAAGATACACAGGAAGAATTTACTAGTTTAAATGTTTTCTGTGCTTGAAAACATACAATTGTCAACTTCCCTTCACAGTTAAATCTTTTATGCATATGTTTACTAATATGCAACTAAGGTTGCAGAATTAGATAAGTTTATGAAAATAAACTTCTTTATAATATTGCATTAGTTTTTTAAAAATGAAATGCTAAGAACAGTGTGTATCTGGTATAGAAGTTACGTAGGGAAAATGATAAAATTCTGGCTTGTTGGAATAGCGTCAATGATCTGAAATATCTAACTTTGAAAACGTTTTGTTTTAAGCTTCCATCTGTTTAATTATGCATATTCTGCTATGGAAATAATAGGGTAATTTTGACCATACTAATTCATAAGCATGAAGAATTTTATTTGCTTTTAAAATTCAAAGGTTGTAGACACTAATTAATAAACTGTTAAACTGAGGAAACTCCAAAATCATAATTTGCTTCTCAGAAAAGTATTAAGAAAATTCAAAATGAATTAAGGAGCTTTAACTCCTCCCATTCATTCTAGGGTTTGTCTACATGGGGATACTCAGGAAGATTAATCGAGATTAACCAAAGGTGTGAATTTAAAGTGGATTAGTTACACACGGATGTTTAATGTGGTTTATGCCCTTATTCAGAATTGCAGAGGCCTTAATTTGACTTCGTTTATTTCATTTTGGAAATTAAGGCTCATTTAATTCTGAATAAGAATGTTCACATGGAGGTTTAATTCAATTTAACTAATCCACTTTTAATTCACCCTTTTGGTTAATGTCAATGTACACAGGCCCTAACAAACTTCTTTGTAATATATGTTCTCCTAATCTGTCCTAAGGGACAAGCAATTAACACGTGGTTTGCTGCTTGTAGAATTGTTTGTCATGCCACATCAGAAGCTGAAAAAGTTTCAGGGTCTGTGAATAAATATTAAAAGCTTAATATTTTTCCTTTTATAATTGTGTGTGTGTTTATATATACAAATAATGTAATTTGTCTCAAAAATACAAACACCATAAAATCCAGTTACAATTCTAAAATTTTATCTTTTTTTTTTTATCAGCTCATAGGCTACAGTGAGAAGCCAGTAAACCTACAGATGTTCATTGGAACAGCAGACGATCGCTACTTACGACCTCATGCATTCTACCAGGTGCACCGAATCACTGGGAAAACAGTTGCTACTGCTAGCCAAGAGATAATAATTGCCAGCACAAAAGTACTGGAAATTCCACTTCTTCCTGAAAATAATATGTCTGCCAGGTGTGTAGCAGCATTTTTTCCAAACTAGCAAGTTAATCATTTGTGTATTCCTTTCAAAGCAATACAAGGTTAAAAATGGTGTATTTTTTTTAAGGTAACTTGACATAGCCCTAATTGCTTTGATTTTTAATTATGTGCTATATATAGTGTCTGGGTTTTTTTCCTGCTAGCAAGCTTTTTAAAAAATTGCTTTTTGCTACCTGTAGTTGGATTATTATCCTAACTTTTCTTCAGGCCTCTGTGCAAAACCTGAAATGGAATGATTATGTATTATTTTAATGAACAAAGGGGGAACTTGACATCCCATCTAAAATGCTACACCATGCTACTTAGAAGCCAAGTGAGCACCATAAATTATTTCTTATATGAATCAAGTTCAGCATATATGCTGATTTGGCTAAATGTGTATAATTTCTCAGTATGAGTAAGAATACTTTTTTTTAGAAAAAGTGGGGTTTTTAGAAGAAAAATGTGGACTACCATATAATGCAGCAACAGAATTTACTTAGTTATGGGTTTTAATGTGTATAACTTTATTTGAAATTTTCCATAAAATTTCTTCCGTAGTTGTTGTCCCATAACAGTGCTATGCCGTCTTTGTCACCCTATTATTTAGTTGACTACATAGCCGTTGTCCCAAATAAACAATAATTGCTATTTTGGAATTTCAGAAAGTGTTTTGTTAGGCCAGTTGGTTGCAGGTTTGGCCATTTTATGACACTGTTTCCCATGCAGAATTGTACGTGGTTATCACTTTTGAGTGACTTGTTTCAGGAAGGCACTAATGTAATACAAATAATTGATCTTTTACTTTTTAAAAAGTCAAAAGGACAGGGGATGTAAGTTCCCGAAATTTAACTTTATAGCTGAAATCCATAGTTTCCTTTTTTGCCCTAATTTAAAGCATCATAGTAGCAGCTATCCAAGTTAGTGGCACAGAGCAAAATTAAGAGTTATTTTTAGTTCTAGTGTAACAGGAGTGTTAAACTGAGACCTTTAGGATATGTTTTTGATCATTTAGTAATACTTGACTACTTTTCCTCCATCTGTCTTCTAACCCTTCTCCTCCCTTTATCCTCCAGTATTGATTGTGCTGGTATTTTGAAACTCCGCAATTCAGATATAGAGCTCCGTAAAGGAGAGACAGATATTGGAAGAAAGAATACCAGAGTGCGACTTGTGTTCCGTGTTCATATCCCACAGCCTAGTGGAAAGGTGTTATCTCTACAGATTGCTTCCATACCTGTTGAATGCTGTAAGTTGTGTAACAATTAGTCTCTTACACACATTTAAAATCTCTTAATTACAGTTGCAATAGCTTTCTGTTCCATGTGCCAGTAGAATTTTAGGCAGAAGAATCCACTGGAATATTATGGCTGTGAAATTATTTTTGAAACTGTGTGCATTTACTGTAAAACCTATCTGTTACTAAGGGTACGTCTACACTACAGGATTATTCCGATTTTACATAAACTGGTTTTATAAAACAGATTGTATAAAGTCGAGTGCACGCGGCCACACTAAGCGCATTAATTCGGCGGCGTGCGTCCGAGGCTAGCGTCGATTTCTGGAGCATTGCACTGTGGGTAGCTATTCCATAGCTATCCCATAGTTCCCGCAGTCTCCCTTGCCCCTTAGAATTCTGGGTTAAGAGCCCAGTGGCTGATGGGGCAAAAATCATTGTTGCGGGTGGTTCTGGGTAAATGTCGTCAGTCATTCCTTCCTCCAGGAAAGCAATGGCAGACAATCATTTCGCGCCCTTTTTCCCTGGATTGCCCTGGCAGACGCCATAGCACGGCAACCATGGAGCCCATTCAGCTTTTTTTTTTTTTTTTTTTTTTTTTTTTTTACAGTCACCGTATGTGTACTGGATGCCGCTGACAGAGGCGATACTCCAGCACTACACAGCAGCATTCATTTGCTTTTGCATGATAGCAGAGATGGTTACCAGTCATTCTGTACCGTCTGCTGCCAGTGTAATTTGGCAATGAGATGACGGTTATCTGTCCTTCCGTGCTGTCTGCTGCTATCATGGGTGCCCCTGGCTGAGATCGGCCGGGGGCGCAAAAGCAAAATTGGGAATGACTCCCCAAGTCAATCCCTACTTTATAGTTTCTAAAAATAGTCAGTCCTGCCTAGAATATGGGGCAAATGTACAAGAGAAACAGTGTATCAGAGAGTACAGCTGCTCCATGTCAGATCCCGCAGAAATGATGAGCTACATGCCATTCACGGGGGGTGCCCCTGCAACAACCCCACCCGTTGCTTCCCTTCTCCTCCAACCTTCCTGGGCAACCGTGGCAGTGTCCCCCCCATTTGTGTCATGAAGTTATAAAGAATGCAGGAATAAGAAACAGTGACTTGTTAGTGAGATAAAGTGAGGGGGAGGCAGCCTCCTGGTGCTATGATAGTCCAGGCAGGACATTAAGCAGTGTGGGGGAGAGGAGCCCAGCATCCCACTGCTATGATAGTCCAGGCAGTACAGAATCTTTTCTTTTCACATGAAAGGCAGGGGGCTGATTGAAGCTCAGCCCCCAGTTGCTATGATGAAGACAGTTACCAGCCGTTCTGTACCATCTACCGGGAATGACAGGGAATCATTCCTATTTTTACCCAGGCGCCCCCAGCCGACCTCACCTGAGGCAAGCCAGGAGCATTCACGGGCTGATGGTGACGACGGATATCAGTCATATTGTATCGTCTGCCACTGGGAAGGGGAGCAGATACTGCTCTTCACTGCTGCAGCATCGCGTCTACCAGCAGCATTCAGTAGACATAGGGTGACATTGAAAGAAGTCAAGAAACGATTTCTTTCCTTTTTCTTTCATGGGGGGGGGGGGGGGGAGTAAATTGACGAGCTATTCCCTGAACCACGCCGGACAATGTGTTTGAACCTACAGGCATTGGGAGCTCAGCCAAGAATGCAAATACTTTTCAGAGACTGCTGGGGACTGTGGGATAGCTGGAGTCCTCATTCCCCCCTCCCTCCATGAGCGAGTCTCTGGCTTCCCGTTACGCTTGTCACACAGCACTGTGTAGCCTGTAGATTTTTTTTTTTCAAACGCTTTGGCATTTCGTCTTCTGTAACGGAGCTTTGATAGAACAGATTTGTCTCCCTATACAGCAGTCAGATTCCGTATCTCCCATACGGTCCATGCTGGAGCTCTTTTTGGATTTGGGACTGCGTTGCCACCCGTGCTGATCTGAGCTCCACGCTGGGCAAACAGGAAATGAAAATCAAAATTTCGCGGGGCTTTTCCTGTTTACCTGGCCACTGCATCCGAGCTGAGATTGCTGTCCAGAGCGGTCACAGTGGTGCACTGTGGGATACTGCCCGGAGGCCAATACCATCGATTTGCGGCCACACTAACCCTAATCCGATATGGTAATACCGATTTTAGCGCTACTCTTGTCGGGGAGGAGAACGGAAACCGATTTAAAGAGCCGTTTATGTTGATAAAAAGGGCCTCGTAGTGTGGACGGGTACAGCGTTAAATCGGTTTAATGCTGCTAAAATCGGTTTAAACGCGTAATGTAGACCAGGCCTAACTGAAGATGCTTAGAGAGTAGTTGGAACGTTGTAGATTTAAATGTAAAATTAAAGTATTAAAATTTTCTTTAAAGCATTTCAGTATGCTAAATCATGTTGTTAAAGAAATTTACGTAAAATGCGGAAATTTGGGAAGAGCAAAATTTGTACTTAATGTGCTTTTTCATGTAAAAAATAAATCATGTTTCTACATAAGAGCATCAGTATTCATTTTGGGTTTTATGTAACATAATACTTTATAATTTAAAAGTCAAAGCATTTATTTTTGGAAAAAATGCTAATTAATGGTTTCAGTGGGCAGATTCTACATCCTTACTAGAGACTAAGGCCTGGTCTACACTGGGGGGTGGGGAGGGATCGATCTAAGTTACGCAACTTCAGCTACATTATTCATGTAGCTGAAGTCGACATACTTAGCTCTACTTACCACAGTGTCTTCACTGCAGAAAGTCAATTGTTGATACTCCCGCCATCGACTCTACCTGCACCTCTTGCTCCGGTGGACTCCGCTTGGCCTCTCTCGCTCCAGTTGACGAGAGTGTGTTTGGCAGTTGATTTATCACATCTTCACTAGATGCGCTAAATCGACTGCTGCTGGATCAATTGCTCCGGAGGCAAGTGTAGACATGTCCTAAATAGCAGTGTTTCTAATTCAGCAGTTCAAATTCTTTGTGGTATTCATTTGTAAACTACAGGTGTGGGGATACCAAAATGGGTCATATAAAGAATAAGTAAGTAGCTTTTGACAATTATTTTGACCTCAAAATAATTCAGAAATATTTTAAACAGATTTCACTAAACTGAAAAGTGAATCCAATGTATGTGGTTAACCTGTTGTGAAGTTTTGTGATTGCTTACTATATCATCATTCATTTAGTAATTACAGTTTGACTCAAAATATGAAAGTAGTTAAACATTTTTCCTTTTTCATCTTTTTAAAAAATAGCTCAGCGATCTGCTCAAGAACTTCCTCAGATAGAAAAATACAGCATCAACAGTTGTTCCGTAAATGGAGGCCATGAAATGGTTATGACTGGATCTAATTTTCTTCCAGAATCAAAAATTATATTTCTTGAAAAAGGACAAGGTAAGTTTCTCTTTTTAGTTTGAAAAGAACTGGAATTATGAATGTTTCAGTGGTAAATGTATTAAAACCTTTGCAAGTTGTAATCTCAAACTTCAATTTGATCAGTGATCTGTGGGTTAGCTGCTATAAATGAAAATAGTACAGTTGCTGCCTCAGGAAGATGAATACAAACCAACTGGTTCCTCACTGAAAACTTGGAACTGCTTATACATTGCATATATTATGCATTGGCCTTCTCTTGTGTTTTACTAGAAAAAAATTGTATGAAATATAACAGGGAACTATTTGACGTCTGTTCCAGTTATTTGTTCGCCATTTGAGTCGTGTGTTGCCTGTGACTTAATTGCTGCTTCGGAATTAGCTGTGTTATCATGCTTTCAGGTGAGGAATTGTTGTTGTGATTCCTTCAGAGAACTTTTCCATACGACTTATCCAGAACACCTTGTCCAATTCTGGGAGAATACTTCATCCAGTTTTTTGGGTTCCAAAAAACTCAGTTTAACACCAGATTTTGTCACTCGGATTCCTTGGTTTGGCATACAGCAAGCTATGCTGAGTTGATCAGCCTTAAACGTAGCGGGTGGGTACAGGGCATTTCACACATCTAAGTTCTACAGAAAACTTCTTGCTTTATATATATTTACACATTACATTGCATTTATTGTGCATTGCATCAAACATTTTACTTTGCAGGAACCATTTCCTGTGTAGCATGCTCTATCCATGCATTCATTGTCCATGCTCACCCTAGTCTTTACCTGATCTCTACATTCCTAACTTTCTTGTCCTTGGTTAGTAAATGGGTCCTTGGGTGTTCTCCCTCTTATCTTAGCTGGTTCAGACATTCTGTCTTTTTAGCCTCCTGACCTGTTTACTTATCTTATTTAGTAGAAATGTCCTGTTTTCAGCCTAAAGATCTGTTTACTACCCTAATTTTGTCCACCGAGAAATGAGGCCTCCCTCCATATGTTAATTGGTCATGTCAGGTGAGACCTCCACTACAGGAATAAACATCATGAACAAATTAGTAAATAGAGAATTTTGTGTTCATACAAGTTTGACAAACAATTAAGAGGCAGAGGATAAAAAAATAAAATTTTTGGTAACCAAGAATGATGTCTACATAAAATATATTTTGTCAGAGTACTTAAGGCATCTGTCATGGTATAACCCCCCCTCTGAACCTTAGCTTCCAAAAGATGGGGTACCAGCATGAATCCCCGTAAGCTTAATTACCAGTTTAGATCTTGTAGTGCTGCCACCAACCAGGACTTGCAGTGCCTGGTACACTCTGGTCCCCCCAAAACCTTCTCAGAGGACCCCAAGACCCAGACCCCCTGGATCTTACACAAGGAAAGTAAACCCTTTCCCCCACCGTTGCCTCTCCCAGGCTTTCCCTCCCTGGGTTACCCTGGAAGATCACTGTGATTCAAACTCCTTGAATCTTAAAACAGAGAGGAATGCACCTTTCCCCCTCCCCTTTTCCCCTCCCCAAGAGGAAATACAGATTCAAGCTCCGTGAATCTAAAACAGAGGAATTCCATCTTCCCCCCTCCCTTCTCTCTCTCTGTCTCCCACCAATTCCCTGGTGAGTACAGACTCAATTCCCTTGAGCCTCAACAAGGGGAAAAAATCAATCAGGTCTTAAAAAAGAAAAGCTTTTAATAAAAGAAAGGAAAAAGTAAAAGTTGTCTCTGTAATTAAGATGGTAAATGTTACAGGGTCTTTCAGCTTATAGACAGTAGAGAGAAGCCTTCCCCCCAGCACAAATACAAATTAAAATCCTCCCAGCAAAATACACATTTGCAAATAAAGAAAACAATCAAAAGACTAAACCGCCTTTCTACTTGTACTTACTATTTGAACAGAAAATTAGAGAGCCTGTAGGTACCTCTGGTCACTCTCAGAACCCAGAGAGAACAACAGACAAACAAACACAAAACAAAGACTTCCCTCCACCGAGATTTGAAAGTATCTTGTCTTCTGATTGGTCCTCTGGTCAGGTGGTCCAGGTTCACTGCTTGTAACCCTTTACAGGTAAAAGACATTAACCCTTAACTATCTGTTTATGACAGCATCAATAGATCTTTAAAAATCTGGTTCACATGGCTTATCTGTTTAAAGTTAAGCTTGTGTATTTGCATGTATATATTTGCTTGTGCATAAGTTGCATAGGTAAATACAATGTCAGATGTGTGCACAAATCAGATATTTGCAATATGTAAAGAGAGAGAGATGCTGAATTTGCCACTTGCTTGCAAACATACCCAAATTGTGCATGTATATTGGATATTTGCATGCATAAGGAGTCAAACAAATGTGTGAGTGCCTAAAAATCTGGTCTTGTATTTATAGTACATGTACACATCCTATTTATTCTCTTTCTCAAGATTTCAGCTAGTGTACAGAGTAATAGAGATGATACTCCTGGTGGAATTCTGTGCCACTGTGCAGAATTCATGTCCTCTGCAGATTTTTTTTTTTCTCTGCAAAAAATACATTGCTAGAGATGCACTGCAGTTACACGTTTTGACCACTAGGGGCTGCTGTAGTACCAGAAGAGTGGCAGTTGGCTCAGCCAGCCACCAGTAGAGAGGAGAGTGCCCTGCCCATAGGGCCAGGTGAAGAGGCATGAGATATGGGGCGGGGATGGAAAGAGTAGGTAGGGCACATGGGGCTGCTGGGAGATTACATAGACTGGAGTTCAGAAGCTAGTGGGTTGACAGCATTGAGCTAGGAGCTGAATGGGATTGGAAGTGCAGGGACACATGGGGATGGGGTATCTGAATGGGGATGCAGGAATGGGGGAGGAGAGTGCAGGGATGGATGTGGTGAGAAGGGGTAGCTGAATGGGGATGCAAGGACACGGGGTGGAGCAGATGTGCCTGACTGAATGAGGGAGGCTAAGGGGTCAGCCAGGATCTGCATGGGGAGGCTCCCTAACAGTCCCTCCCCACTCACCCCTAAAAAACCTGTTCCATATTTCTCCCACCCATGCCCAACAGCCTTCCAGGTTCACACCCAGGTTTCCTCCCACCAATTACTTCCCTCTTCCTCAGCTCATCCATGACCCCAACTCACCCAAGCCTTTGCACTGCTTCTGAGGGGTGCAGGAAATATGTTTCTGTATTGTAGTTTAAAATGAATTACTCAGTTCTGTATTAATATGCTAGTAAGGAATCTATTTGTCAAAAACATTCAGGAAGTCTTTTTAGTTGTCTGTATTATTACAGACCTGCTTGCTGACAGGTATTTTGAAATAAATTACCAAAATAATTGAAACTGGTCTGATTATATTGTGTTGTTTTGACAAAACGTATGCAGAACTTTAAAATATTTTGTGCAAAACTTTTTCAATTTTTTGGCACAAAATTCCCCCAAAAGTAAGCTGAGAACTGAAGGGCCAAAATTCTTGCCTTATCTTGTTAGTAAAGTACATTCAAACTGCTTAGGTTGCAAATATTCATTAGTTTAATATACTTTTTATTAAAGCATTTAGTATTTTTCTTCACAAAACTCTAGTGCATTCATGTATTTTAGAAAAATTAAACTTCAGATTGCTCTCATACAATATATAATACAGTAGTAACAAATTAACCTACAGTAGCTAGCAGATTCTTTAAGTTTGATAGTGGGAAATTTTGGAGGCCCTACTTCCTATAGGGTTGGGTAAGAAGATTTGACTGAATAGTATATTCAGCTGTATTTTAAGTAACTACCTGAAATGAAAGCTGTAATTTAAAACTTATCTAAAGAAAATAAGTTTCTGTTCTTCTTCTTGTTTTAGTCCTGAAGCAGGTGTGTGTTAGGCATAATTGTAGCAGCTTTTTAGGAGGCTTACTTAGTTTTGCTAAAATTTTTCTGTTCTTCTTCTTCTTTGGTTTGAGCTTTATCCTGGACCCTTTAATTCAAGGGAGGTTCAAGAGTTCTGGATAACTTGCTTTTGTATTAGGGAGCAATCTTGCTGTACCTTCCCCGCTGCTTCTCCTCCTGTCTCCCCTTCTGCCCCTTCTCTCCCCTCCACCCCAAACAAATAGGTAGCTTAAAACACTCATGTGCTCCGACATAGAAAAGGAATGCCTCTCTTTTTTTTAGAATGTTTGACTGATCTGAAGAAAAAAATTACACAACCTACACAGTGAACACTGTATATATTTACATTTTTACAGGACCCTAACAGCTTGAAATATCATCAACTAAAAAGTAGCTTCAGATACTACATCTGTTCCTGAGTTCTAATACTGTTTGTGGTTTTACAAACTCATTTTTTTATTTTAAAAATATTTCATTCCACTCTTGCTGTGTTTGATACCCACACAAACGTTCAGAATGAATGAGTGAATAGACGCTGGAACACGGAAAAAGGATGAGAATTCTTGGTGCTTGGGGCACTCACCAGGATGTGGGAGACCAGAGTTCAAGTCCCTGCTCCAATGACTACTCAATTACTTTATACACAGAGAAACAGCTACAACGGGAGAGATTGAAAGACTCACACCAGAATATCTCATAGCCCAGCAGCTAAGGTTCTCCTCTGCGATCTGGGAGACCCAAGTTAAAATCCCTGTTCCTTATCAGGAACCCAGGCCTTCCATATTCCTGGGTAAGTGCCTTAATCAGTGGATTAAAAGTAATGAGGAGGGCACCACCATTATGGGCATTCTGGTCTGCTCCTTTAGATGATTGCTTCTCATTCTTCAGTTTAATATGCAACTAGAATCAGATGTTTCTTGGCAGCTCAGCAAACAATTTTGCAACCAGTTAGGGCATAAGAACATAAACTAAATTCCGCCTTTCCGCCAACATGGATTTTGTGCCTTGGCTTCGATAGGCTGTCGGGGGAAAGATAAAAATCTAGCCGTTGTACTGGGCTTAAATTTTCTCTAAATGCCCTGTAAAATAAAGTACGTGACTCAAATCTGTGGTATCATACACAAAACCAAACTGATGACTCAAAAAGTATTTTAATATCAACAGACTTGTAGGGTACTTCTTGACAAATCATCAGTTAAGTTTCAGTGGCCTTGGGTAGTCAGCTTCACCCTGCATGTCATTAACTTCCAGTAAACATCCAGCTTTGCTGTTGCTTAAATATTAGAGACCTGACAGGGACTTCATTAACTCATATGCCCTTCTTTTTCTTGTGCAGCAGTTCCATATCTATAATATATAGATCACATTTTATCAATTTTAATTAAAAAATACAGAATTAATTTGGGGAATAATGAAATGACAGTATAGTGCTAATATATTAAATAATCCTTTTATGTTAACAGTTGTATATCTGATGGTGTAATTTCCAGAATAAAAAAATCATTTCCCCTACCATTAGTGTAAAACTTTGTTTAGTTGGATGGACTTTCATTATTTTTTATCTGAAACTTGCAATGGGCCTGACGTAGGTCTAAAAGATAAATCTGAACATCTCAGTCATGATTTTGTATTTTGCAAGATATTACCATTGAAACAGAGCTATCACTAGATATTGGTAATTTCTCTCTCTCTTCAAAAACTGATGTCTAAATACACTTTTATAATTACAATCCTAACAAAGAAGTTGGTATCAGTAGGTAGAGCACATTAGTTAATTTTGACGTCAGCTATATATTAACAAATCTTTGTTACAGACAGAGCTGCTAAACACATAACATACCTGACATAGGACCACAAAAGCAAGGAAATATAATGCTAAATATATACCCTCTACTAATACACACACACACACACCACTTCACTACTACAACTAGCTATACCACAATCTTAATTCTGCTCCATAGGGATGCCATCTTTCTGTCACCATCATCACCACAAAACCCCCTTCCAGCACCAAATTACTAAACTAGACATCCACAACTAATAGTGTTTTGAGGGAAGAGATTGATAAGATGGGTAGTGGAAAGCTAGCATCCATACGAGTGCAAAGTTAAGATTGTGGTTCATAGATAAGGACAGATGGGACCACTGTGATCATCTAGTCTTCTGCATAACAAAGGGCGTAGAACTTTCCTGAATTAATTACTGTTTGAACTAGAGCATATATTTTAAAGAAGAATCTAATCTTGATTTTAAAAAATTGCCAGGGATAGTGGAATCCACCAGACAATCTGCTTAATTGTTGCAGTGGTTAATTACACTCATTATTAGAAATGTTCACCTTATTTCCAGTCTGAACTTGTCTAGCTTCAACTTCCAGCCATTGGATCTTGTAATACCTTTGTCTAAGCTGAAGAGCCCACTACCAATTTCTTGTTCCCTATGTAGATACTCAGCCTGTGATCAAACTATCCCTTAACCTTCTATTTGCTAAACTAAATAGACTCAAAGAGCTCAGTTACAATAAGGCACATTTCCTAATCTTGTAATCATTCTTGTTGCTCTTTACTGAATCCTCATCACTTTATCAATGTTTTTCTTGAACTATGGACCTCAAAACGATATAATATTCCAGTAACAGTTGTACCAATGCCAAATACAGAGATAATATCTCCTTATACCCACAGAGATCCCCCCGTTTCTACATACCAGGATTCCATTAGCCCTTTTGACCACAGTGTCACACTAGGAGCTCACAGTCAGATGATTACCCTCCAGCGTTCCCAAATCATCTTCAGAGTCTCTGCTTCCCAGGATAGACTCCCTCAGTCCTTTGGTCTATATTCTTTGTTCTTCTTAAATGGATAGTCCCTATTGTATTCTAGAGGATTGCATTAGAACCATATTGTCAGTGAATGTTCATAACTCCTTACATACTATCCTTACATACATTTTGCAATGATTATGATGACCAGTATGTCACAGGTTTTCAGTAGAGACCTTGTATGTAGATGCCAGACCCAAGGAATCCCTGTAGCCCTTATACACCCCATGCGCTCTGCCAGTTGGCACCAAGAGGTCCCTGGGTCACAGTGCTCCAGCTGCCTCGGTTCCTTTCAGCCTAGACTAGCTGATGGGTTAGAATCGAACTGGGGTAAACCCGGATCAGTCCTCAGTGTCTAGCTTAGATAACACTATTAGGTTTTTTTAGTATAGGATTAATTGGTATATAGCCAAGGATAGATTTTAGTCAAAACTTTCTTTGGTTCTGAGATGGTTGATCCAAAGACTAGTAAGACAGGCTTTAAGAGATGTGCTTCCTGCCCATCTGTCTTTCCAGCATCCAGTGCACATACCAGATGCCTTGTCTGTCTAGAAGAGGGGGTACTCTCCTTCAAATGCTCTACATTTATTCCAAGAACGAGAAAGGAGTGGCAGAACACACTACAGGCAATTCTGCTACAGGAGACATTTGCAACGAAGCCTGTTGGATCTGAACTTTTGTATGAATCCAAGACATACCATAGACCAACCTCCGCCTCAAATATATCAGAGGTTAAACTCTTCAGAGACACATGCTTCTTGTCTGCTTCACCTCTGAGCTCAAAGACTGTGACTCTGTCACAGTTCAGAGCAACTTAACCAGTATTCCCCCTTCCATGGGCCAGCAAGGGCACCCATTCTCAGGCTTCCAATTCCCCAGCCATCTCCTCTATGGGCAGAGACATGCACTTCTCTCCTTCATGATGGGGGTATTTTCAGGCTGTACTGTTCCCGGCCTATACTTTAAATTCTCCAGTAAAGTCAGATTGTATAACCAGGCCCTACTCTGTTTTCTTCTCAAAGTCCACCAATATGTTACCACACAGCTCTTTCTAACCAAATATATATTCTTAAGGTAAAATCATTACAGAGAAAACAAATAAAGAAACTACAGAGTCCTGTGGCACCTGATGACATGGGTATTCACTCACGAAAGCTTATGCCCTAATACTTCTGTTAGTCTGTAAGGCGCCACTGGACTCTTTTGTTGCTTTTTACAGATCCAGACTAACACGGCTACCCCTCTGATAATAAAGAAACTACATTCATGCAAATAAGCTTACCGTAGATTACCTCCTGATTCGAACTAGGTGAAGAATCCTTCAGACCCCACCAAGGAGTTTTTTGGTGGTTACAAATTCATAACTGCCTTGGTTCAGAACTAGCACACCCATGAATCTGAGAATCACACTTTTCTCCTGTTCAGGGCTCTGGTTTTGTCCTTGTGTTACAGGTGATCAGCAGGCAGTGAGCTTCTGCTCAGAGTGCAGCGTCAAATTACACTGCTTGTATGATTGTGGTCAATCACACTGCTTGTATGATTGTAGTAACTTAGTTGCATATGTATTGGCAAAAGTAGTCCTCCTTTTCACTGAAATATAAAAAATACGACTTTTTAGTCTAATTTTGTTGTAGACACCGTTGAAGTCACTTGCTCCCTAATGCTTGTGTTTTAAGCATCCTGTATGTACTATTGTTTTTAATTACATACTGGTATTCGTCCTATGGTGGTCTGTGCAATATGACGCAAACTTAAAAGCAATCATTCAGCTTTCTACTGGTAGTGTATGACACCTATGAATAGTTGCATCTCTGGTTTTTTCCTTTTTTGTCTTCTACCAAACAGTAATTAATATGTGTACACACATGCTTGCTTCTGGAATTAGAAATATTAATTTAATTTTTATCACATTATGTAATAGGAGCTTTTACCTTTAAACAAGTATCAGCATTCTTTTTTCATTAATGTATTTTTATAAACATATTTAAACAGATTTTAATTGATCCTTGTAAATTAAGTAGAATGGCCCAGATATTCAGCTTATGTTAAATGACACAGTATGTCAACACTAATACACTTCAGTTAAGGATGTGACCATTAAATTTTACAATTTATTTTAATTTACTTGACATTTTAAAATCATGGTGGAAAACCTGAATTTTCTCCTCTTATTTAAAGAATATCAGTGTAAAGAACTATACATGCTCTTTGACTGTGGTGTCAACTCACAATATAATCTACGGAGAAATCTTTAGAGATATAGATTTGTTTGTAAAGAAATCTTTGGTCAGATTACATTAAAGTAAATAAAGAGCCTTAGATGTTTGCAACAGTAAGAACATTTAAGAATCTTAGAATCTGTTTACAAAAACTGCAATATCCTCTTGTAACTGAACTTTAATATTTTGAATTGCATTCACTTTTATTCGGCGTATTTCAGAAAATACTTTTTCGCCTGAATTTCTTGTAAACTTAATTTCTCTCAACAGATGGACGACCTCAGTGGGAAGTAGAAGGGAAAATAATTAGGGAAAAGTGTCAAGGGGTGAGAAACTTATTTTTCTTTGTTTCTTCTTCTTTGTTTCTGTTTTTAAGTAAGAAATTGCTGGTCTTTGTCTTGTTTTTCAGTTTAGACTTTTACTGTAAAGTAAATGATTAATAGGACACATGAACAAGTTTTGAAGTTTACTGACTTCATCTGAAGACTTTTTCTAAATTGTTGTAACAATATAAAACAGTTATTAGGTTGCTGCTTCCTAAGAAAACAGAATGGTAAACTTGTTTGAAAAACTAAAAAGAGAAATTTGGAATAACTGTTAAGGTGAGAAGTAATTTTCATTGCATTAGACTCCTGACAATGAGATAAGCGGTATGAAGTTTAGTATCTGCTACCATGGCATTCATATGCTCATGAAGATAAATTATTACCTCACATAAGTGTATTTTTAAATAAAAATGTAATATCTAGAATATGCAAAAATGTCTCCCGCGTCACAGGTCTTAAATTATATTTTATGTTTCTGCTTTACTGTTTAGAAGATTCATGATGCAATAGCTTCATAGAATCATAGAATATTAGGATTGGAAGGAACCTCAGAAGGTCATCTAGTCCAACCCCCTGCTCAAAGCAGGACCAATCCCCAGATTTTTTACCCCAGTTCCCCAAATGGCTCCCTCAAGGATTGAACTCACAACCCTGGGTTTAGCAGGCCAATGCTCAAACCACTGAGCTATCCCTCCCCCCCAACTAAAAATCATCCAACTAAAAATCCCTGTTTGAGTTAACATTGCAGTCAGCATTCATGCAGTATTCTTTATTTAACAGATGTATTTCATTTACATTTTAAATGTAATGCTATCTTGTTTCAACTTTAATTTAGGCTAACATTGTTCTTGAAGTTCCTCCGTACCATAACAAAACGATTACAGCTGCTGTCCAGGTGCAGTTTTATCTTTGCAATGGGAAGAGGAAAAAAAGCCAGTCTCAACGTTTTACTTATACACCAGGTACACACAGCTACTGCATCTTACTGCAAGCTAGTTAGTGTACACTTTTTAAAAAAAATTACTAAAATTTAGTGTATTTCATAGATACCAGACAAAATGTGTTCCCTTTGAGTAGATGTGACTAATTTTTTCCAGTTTGTGAACTGCTAATTAAGAATTTGTCTAACTTCATAACAGAAACTTTAATCCAAGGTAGTAGTGTGAAATAATGTGAATAGGGTTACGAATGTCTATTTTGGCAATGATATTTTTACAACATTATTTAATTTTTATTCCTATAGCTTGTTAATTCACATGGAGTGTGATTTCTCAGTGGTCACTTTTTTTCATTATTCTGTTCTGTCTCCAGTTAGTGATACTGTGTAGTGAATTCCAGGAGTACAGTCACAGATAGAGGAATAGATCATCCCCAATTTATATGATGCCAGTCTCTCTCAATAGTCAAAATACAACTTCGGAGTTCAGATGAGATAGAAGAAAATATACTCCATAGACATCTTGCAGTGTGGAGAGAGCTAGTCTTGAACTTTGTAAGAATGGCATACTCTAGTTGATCTGTCTTAGCAAGAGTGTTATTGGTATTGGGGAAAACTCTATTGCAGATATATAACACTTTATTCTTTTTGGATGGCTTTTCAAGTGGACTTAAAGTTCCTAATAGACTGTAAAGAGCAGTCTGGAGTTCATCAAGAACCAGTGATAACTGTAAATGTAAATTCCCTTCAGCATTGCTTTGTACATGCTGTTTATGTGAAATTGGAGGACTTGACATACACAAGTGTATATCAGAAAACTAATGGATGCTCCTAACAGGCACTGTAGACTGACACCTGAAGTATTATTTTATACCAAAAGAGCACCAAAGTAATCATAAGGTGGCTCTTTACTGAAAAAACTACTCTTGAAATATTGGAATGAGTAATGGAACATACCAGCTTAAAATGTGTCCAAAATAAAAAGGAAGTGAAGTTATAACTGAAGCTACATTATGGCAACCCTTAACACCCACTTGAAGGGTTTCCTGTTTTCATTTTAACATGCATGCTATAAGCCAGTAATTGATTGGTACAGGTGTTGGCAGGAAAAAGCTGTTGTGCTTATAAGTAACAGCCCCTGATTATCAGTTACCCATGGCCTTTGGCTTAAAAAAGAAGCAGGGGGACTCAAATTATTGAATGCGTCAACCTACAATTCTGTGGCTGTTTTAAAAAGAACCCAGGAGCTGAAAAGAAATATGAAATAAGTCCGTGTAGGCATGGTAATAAGCATCTTGGGGAGGGGGAGAATCATTCTAGGTGTTGTATTAAAAAGATTATTGCCTCCACATAGCCATACTTATGGGTGCATAGGCATGCCTCATTATTGGTGGAACTTTGGAAAGTTTTGATTGCTACAATAGCATGCATGCACTGCTGTAGCACTTCACATTTTTCAGTGCAAACCAAAGTGGGTTGGGGGGGGGTGTTTTGCGCATACATTGCCATATACTAAATGTGCTTATAGGATTAAAGGAGTGAGCTGGGGCAAGAAAACTTGAGTGCCATTCCAATCCAGATGAAGAAAGAACCTTCTTCCGTTATTCCTTTGGGCAGAAAGACTCCTCAAAATCGAGGTCTCTGTTTGTAGGGCCCTCAAAATCAACCGTACCATTATCTGATGTGCAAATTGAGATCCAGCAACTTCACTCAGGTCCACAAATACTTCCTTGTGGGCTAATTGTTGATTCCATTAAGGTCAACAATGACCTACTTAAGGGAACCTCTTTTGAGCTTCACCTCTTTCTTCTTGGAGTCTCCGCTCCATGATCTACATGGCCAGTGAGGACTGTTTAGCCACGGATATCAACACCAAATCATGAGATGGCCTAATAGAGATGGTAGCAGTGCTGCCCTTTAAATTTAGCTCCCAGCAGCTCACCACCCATGTTAAAAGCATTGAAGATCATTTCATCAGATGTTCTGTCTGACATATTTTAATGCTTAGGGGACAGCGGTGTTGAAAAGCCTATTACTCAGTCAAACTAAAGGCCATTCTTCCTCCTTTCCCCAGGAATTTTGTAGGAACTTCACATACAGGACCCATTCAATTCAAAATGCCATATCCCCTCAATTTTTTCTCTTTCAAGAAAACTTCAAAATATTATTGGATGTACCTAAAAATAATTCCTTTGCAATAATGGGAAAAAGTTGCTAAATATCTTAACTGTTACTTAATTGAAAGAGCCTTTGTTTATTGACTAATTTACAGCATGATATATATCCATAATATGTTACGTAGTATTTCATAATTATCCATTCTTCCTCTCCCAAACTTCCACATAAATTCTCATTCCACACCTCTTCCATGTCCAGCAGTCTGTACTGTGGGCATTCCCCTTCACCCTGCTGGTTGAAGGCAGAGCAACAGCTGGGACCACATCTGGTAGATCAAGGGTCTCCTTGTGGTAGCAGAGACTTTCAGGATAGAATTACCCCCAAAAAATGAATTTGACTAATTGGAGACTCCTAAAACAGGTTTTAAAGTGTTCCCTCCCCCCCAAAAAAAGCCAGGGAATTAAGTTTCCACCCTCCTGTCCCATTCCCCCCCCCAAAAAAAAAAAAAAAGAAAAAAAAAGCCAGGGAATTAAGTCACAGAGGTGGCACACAGGAGATCTCACAGGCAGATCCCATAAAGGCACCTTGCAGGGGCAGGTGGAGCAGTAGCAACTGCCACTAGCATCACTGCTGCAACTGATTTGCTACGCAGCAGCTCTCCTCAACTTCAGCAGATAAGCTGTTTAGGAATCCATTGGGGCCACCACTCCCTCAATAGAGGGTGCTCCTTGAAGTAATGAAGTGACTCTGCTTAAGACAGCTTATTTGCCCATGGAGCCGCCTTCTACAAAGAAAATGGTGGAGGAGTACCCCTTCCGAACTTTTTATAGCTCCATCTTCCTGGGGCAAAGTTCAGTAGAACCCTTCTAAAGATTCCTCCGCCTCAAGAATAGAGTGGAGACATTACCTAACCATAATTCCTCTCCCCCTGCCCCAAATTCTTTTAAAGGCTAGAGGAAACTTTATATGGTGAAAACCATAGCTTGAACTTGCATGCTTTTAAAAAAAAAATCTTCCCTTTATCCCTGCAAGTTTCAAGTGCTCCTCTTTTCAGACTCTGGGCCACAATCTCCCTGCCAAGCAAAGAGAGGTGCATTTCCAGTGTGTGGTTTCTAAAAGAACTAAAACCAAACATATCATACCTCTAAGGGCAATAAGGTTTAAAAAAAAAAAA
The DNA here is from genome assembly GCF_025201925.1 of Gopherus flavomarginatus. NCBI lineage: Eukaryota > Metazoa > Chordata > Testudines > Testudinidae > Gopherus > Gopherus flavomarginatus. Next base: position 33,423,766 of record NC_066630.1, read on the forward strand.
AAAAAGGCGCTAACAGAGTAAAGGAGAAATTCTTTCTCCTCCTCATCCAGCTCAGTTTCCCTGAAGGAAGAGGAATTATCTGGCTCGGCCCAAGTGGAACTTAGCAAATATTTGATCACATATTATGGATGTTGCTAGCCAAATTGGAAATGGTCCCTGAGACACTCCAGGAGCCACTAGTCTCATGGAAACCAAAGTGAGCCTCTCAGAAATACTTTCCAGCAAAAGTTAAAGAAAGAATTGTTCCATTACATCTTTAGTTTGAAAAAGAAATCAAGACTGAGTGAGAGTTTCTTATCAAAGCCAAGAGTTTCAACAGACAAGTCAAAGGTTCTGTTCTTTACCCAAGAACAAGAGAAAGATTTGGTCGCTCTGCCAAAGGTGGATGCTGAGTTTCTGCCTTGCTCAAAGACATGAATTCCTTCAGAGGAAGAGAGGATTTTTAACTAAAATTTTCAACGAAGAGGGAAAAATCCAGTCATGTCTGAGTCAAGATGATAAACTGAAAACTAGTTTGAACAGGATCTCAGTAGCAGCTGCTTTTGTTGCTGACATTTTAGTTCAGGCCTCTCCCACTGGGCTAGTGAGTGCTTCATGAACCTACAGAAAAATCCTGGTTGTCTTTAGTGTCCGTTTTCAGAGAAGGAGAGCGTGCTCATCTATCCCTGCTTACAGTGATCATCTCATCAGATTGTCATCCCATCAGGTGGTGCTTGAGGATCTAGAAGAAACTGTAACCTGCTTACAGGTTTTTACCAGGTTTCAGGTGGTCAGAGTAAAGAATCATCTCCAACTTCTGCATGTAGGAGTGATCCTGGATACTAAGGAGAGACAAAGTGTATTTTTTGGAGGAGAGATCACAGTAGATACTCATTAATTCACCAAGTGCTGTCTGGTCATCAGACATCCCTGAAAATTTGAATGCTATTCTTCAGCCAGATATCATGTGTGGGCACTCTTCAATGAGTCAGATTTCATATGAGGATGCTCTCAAAACACCATATCAGGAAGAAATTGCAATCAGTCAGAATGTTACCACTGTTCTAAAGTCAGTCACTTCCTCGCTCTAGTCATGGACTCATCCTTTGAAATTCAAATGGGTAGCTGATGTCAGAGGGAGACTCATGATCACTGCCGTTGCCAGTCTTCGTGGATGGAGTGCACACCAAACTAAAGTGGCTATGAGGACATGGACTAATTTGGGAGAAGAATATAAGCTGAGTATAGATAAGGGCCATCAGCATCATGTACTGTTCTTTGCGGACAACACCAACTGCACTGTGCAATGCACAAGGAATCAATTTACTTTCTGACTTGATTAGAGCATGATCTTTCCTCTCATACCCATCCACATAAAGGGGAAGGGAGAGCACAGGAGTAGCCTGGCTGAGCAGGAGGGACCTGGACCTGGACCTGGGAGAATGGAGTATGAATCCTTCAGGATTTCAGGAGATGTCGGATTTAAGGTTCCAATCATAGATCTCTTCACCTTGAGGGAAAATAGGCAGTGAAGTTTTTTGTGGCAGATGAGAACCTGAAAAGAAAGCAGTTGATGCTCCTATCTCAAAGGTCTAAAGGCATTCTTTATGCCTGTCCTCTCATCTTTGACAAGGACAGTAAAATGATCCTTAAAAAAATGGCCCATAGTCATCATGATAGTCCTATACTAGCCATGCAGAGAGCCATTGTTTTCTGACTTAGGTTGCAAATGAAACACCCTCTGAAATTATCAGCCTGGAAAGAAATCCTGAGCCAGAGACCAATCCACTACTCAGAGTCAGCTCTGCTAAAAGTTAACATGCAAGATGGAAAGGGAGAATTCTCAGAGTTCAGGATACACTCTTAGTAGGAGACAGGTCTCTACCAGAGCAAGTGTTTTTGAATTATAAGGAATCAACAAAGATTTCTAATTATCACCATGTCAAAAGGTACATTAGAGTAGATACACATGATAGTCCTCCAGTGATATATAGCTTTCCTTCCTGGAGCTTGAATTTAGTGCTCGGAGACTTAAAGAAACCATTTGAATCACTACACTCTGTTTTGGCCTACTTTCTCTCGAAGTGAATTTCTTAGAAGCAGTCACCTTGGTTAGAAGAGTATCCGAAGTTGGAGCATTGACTATGAAGTCACGTCTGTATATTCCATAAAAACAAAGTGATTCTTTGGATAGAGAGATCATTTATTCCAAAAATTAACATTAATTTTCCACAGGTTGCCAGTGACTTTGCCTTTCCTTCTCTAATCCTAAACATCCCAAGGAGATTGAAATAAAATGGCAGTCAGGATGACATTTAACATTTACCTCAAGGACATGGAACCTTATCAGAGGTGCACAGTATTTTTCATCTTGTCATGAATGAAAGGAAGAATATCACTAAATCCTCCATTGCAAGATGGATTAAAGCATGTATTGCAGAAGTCTATAGAGCATGTAGAGTGAATCTAACAGTCTGCGTCCTGTGAGGTTCAGCAGCCTCTTTGGGCAAAAAGGTCTAGTGCTTCGTATGAAGAAACCTGTAAGTCAGCTAAATGGATATCAGTGTGAACACTGGACATCAATCTTGTAGCACTTTGTTATTCTTCCTCCGATGCAGCCTTTGGAAGAAGGCTACTTTAGAAAGAAGGTACTGCCCCAGCAGTAACCCAGAATTGGTCCTCATATACATAACTCCTTGCTTAAAGTCATCCTGGTTAACGTTGTTTCGTTGTTACATTGCTGATCAGTTAGGGGACATGCTCGTTTAAAATTGTGCAATGCTCCCTTCTAACGTTGTTTGGCAGCTACCTGCTTTGTCCATTGCTTGCAGGAAGAGCAGCCTGTTGCAGCTAGCTGGTGGGGGAACCGGCAGCCCCCCACCAGCTCCCGCTTTCAGCTCCCCCCTCCCCTAAGTTCCCTGTGCTACAGCTGCCCAGCAGGCTATCAATCAGCAGTTCAGCTGTCCCTCCCTCCACTGCCATGTGCTGCTCCTGCCCTCTGCCTTGGAGCTGCTCCCAGAGACTCCTGTTTGCTGGGAAGGGGAGGGAGCTAATGTCAGGGTGTCCCCCTCCCCCTGTTCCTGCACCCCACTTACCCCTTCTCCATATAGAGCAGGGAGGGGACACGGAGGGAGGGAGAGACAGAGCCTGGGGCAGCAGCCGCTGTCTCAACTTCCTGATCCACTTAAAAAGACAATGCTCTTAAGAGTGGGTCAGCTTACTTAAAGGGCCAGTGTGCATCTCTCTCTCTCTCCACACACAAGGAGCGTGTCTGTCTGTCTGCTATGCTGTCTTCCCTCCCTCCTGTTTGTACTGCCTTGATGAGAGGCTATATTAACAACGTGTTAACCCTTGAGGGCTCAGCCCAATGCTAGTTCATCATTTAGCAGCAAGGCGTTCCCTGGGAAATATCCTACCCTTTTCCACCCTTTAACTTCACCACCTCAACCAAGCTTCACAATCATCATAGCTGTGAACAGTATTAAATTGTTGGTTTAAAACACATACTTTGTATATATCTATAAAATATATAGTTTTTTGTCTGATGAAAAAAATTTCCCTGGAACCTAACACCTCCCTCCCCCCATTTACATTAATTCTAATGGGGAAATTGGATTCACCTAACATTGTTTCGCTTAAAGTCGCATTTTTCAGGAACATAACTACAATGTTAAGCAAGGAGTTACTGTACATAGTTTGAATCCTCCCAAACTAGAGATAAATGCTTCTTTGCACATCCCCAGACTATAGCCACAGGTGGGCCTGGGATAGGCCATGACCCCACCCAGTTAGCATCCAAGCCCACCTGAATATGAGCCTGCTTGAACCCCTTCTAACTCCTGTAACAGCAGCAGCTGTGGTAGATGGCTGTAGGACCCTGGCAAAGACATGAGAGCCACCTCCTCCCTCCCATCATCTGTTCCAGATCAGTCAGTAACTGCTTCCCCCGCCCAGTAGAGAGGCTGGGGCACACTACTAGAGAGAATATGGCTGCCCTGCGAAGACCAATACGGCTTCCTGACAGTCCCCACACATGGGGAGCTGTGCAGCTGAGGCAGCAGGTGTTAAGAGTAGGACAGAGAAGAACAGGGGCTGCTGCTTCGGTGATATTGGGAACAGCACATTACATAGCAGGTGATGGGGGACTGGATAGCAGGGATAGGAAATGGGGCTCAGCCAAGCTTTCTGGTCATTGCCTGTTCCCCATAATTGGGGCCCATCCAAATGTCCATTCCTAGCTACTCCTCTGCCACATTCCACTATACAGACTGTCAGACTGGATAGGGGAGGTAAATGGGAAACTGTCCTTCTTACCTGTGAATTTGCTGTCTTATACATTGCATGTTTCATATTCTGGAATACCCAGAAATGGTTTACTTCAGAACTGAAGTAGTTGGATCTCGCCTCTGGTTTCCAAGGTTAAAAGGGAAAATACATGTTTGCATAAGAAATATCAGTATATTTCTGAAGGCTCTGTTACAAGATTTGTTTGTTAATATTTGGTGGCATTAATGTATTTAGTTAGTTAGTATTTTCCAGCTTTGCAATATGTCATTATGGTGTATAATTGACAGTATAATTGGTTCTAGCGTAGGGGATCTTATGGCATAGTTAAATCACACCCCTAGCCAACATAGCTGTGCTGGCAAAACTTTTACTTTTTAGATCTGCAGAGGTATAATTTGGAGCCTCTGGTAATAGTTTCATAACCCTTTCCCCTGTATGTGGGGGTTGGTTCTGAACTTCTTGTCAGAATCTTGTCAGTGAAGCTCACTGGTTGGCCCCTAGTGTCCTTTATGAACTCAGATCTACTGAGCTTAGGTCCCTGACCAACAATAGTACAGTAACACCCCACCTTCCCTCAAGCCAATACAAAGCATAGGGCAGTAGTTCAGAAGATGGAGACAGTGGGGGTTACTGATGAGGAAAGAGGGAGCTGAAGGAAAACACTGAGTAGATAAGAAAAAGGGAAAATGTTTCAGGCATAGAGGCCAGCCAGCATGACAAGAAGCACAAATTCAAGAATGGAAGAGAAAAATTGAGTGAGACAAAAAGAATGGTAAGGGGTGGGGAAAACAAGTCGAGTATATAAGAAACCCAACAGTAGTGGCATAGCATTTACACATACGTGCTATGTACTGAGTTGCATTATAGTGAAATAGAATTGTAAGGTATAATTTTGATTTTTATTCATTTTTCTAGTTTTAATGAAACAAGAGCACGGAGATGAAATGGATTTGACTGCTGTTCCATCTTTGTCGTTGCCTCATACTGGCAGTGTTCAGGGCCTGCACTCCATCCGAACTCAGCTGTCTTCAGCAGATCCAGGGCACTCGCACGATAGTTTACTGTCTGCATCACCCAGGAGCCTTGTGTGCCCAGTTCAGCAACCGTATACATCCATGGTGACATCAGCAGTATCCCATCTGTCTCACATACAAGGTAGAAACATCAGTCCAGGTGATGAGTGTCATGTTTTGCCTCCTGTGGTTCACCAGTCTTTCCAAGTAACATCAACACCTCCTGTGAGGCCTTCCTACCAGCCTATGCAATCTAATGTTATGTACAATGGGCAACCTGGTCTTCCCATGAACTCTGCCTCCAGCCAAGGATTTGACGCTATTTCATTTCAACAAGATGCAGCTGTACCTCATTTGATAAATCTTAGCTGCCCACCTCTGCCACCAATGCAGTACCATTCTTCAAATTCTGGCTCAGTGACAACTTCATGTACAGTAGGGCATCCTTTGGCACATCCAGCTCATTCAGGACAGTCATCACCTCATCTGCAGTCAATGGGATACCGCTGTCCAAATAGTGGGCAGGGTTCTCTCTCTTCTGCAATGAATCAACCCCTTGGGCAACCTTCCCCTCAGTTGCCGCAAGTCACATACCATTCTGCAAACCCAGGATCTGCTTCATCACCATCCCCAACAGCTTCTCATCCTTTGGTCCATTCTCCACTGTCAGGGCCAGCTTCTCCTCAACTGCAACCTATGCCGTACCAGTCTCCTAGCTCAGGACCTGCCTCATCCCCTCCCCCAACAGTTGTAAGTCACTCAGGACAACACTCCCCTCAAGAACATAGTCCTGGATTGGAAAGTCTTCATGCAGCTTCATCTTTAGTACATCACAGTGTATGCGAATCATCTCCATTTTCATCAGACGGGATAGCTGTTAACGTTAAGCCAGAACCTGAAGATCAAGAGTTGAATTTTCAAACAATTGGATTGCAAGACATCACGCTAGATGATGGTAAGTGGATATAATTTTGATGGCTGGGATTTTGTAAGATACTAGTGACATTGGAGCAATAATGTAAGCAACATATTTTCAGAAGAACAGTCTCTCTTTTACAGGCATAGCTTCCATCCACAAACTTGTAGTCACATTTTTGTCCCCGGCAGTGCCTGTTGTATACGTACTGCACATTAGGTATAATTCCTGTAATTAGAGGTAGTAAGTGCTCTTCCTTTGATTTTCACCTACAATTGGTTTTATGAGCACAAAATCCCTTCTAAAAATTTACCCTTTACCATTCAGGAACATTATACATTCATCCTTCTACATGAGGAATTAGTTTTAAAACACTTCTGTTTGTAACTTGTTGATTTGATGCTACTGTGTCCTTTTGTTACTTGGAGTTACTTAAACGTAATTTGGAGCCTTTGACTAATATCTTGAAATTCAAACTCCGGAAGAATACAATTCTAACCCTTAGTGATGTCAACGCTTTATTCGTCCACCATTTGCAATAGGCTAGATGCTGAGAGAAATCAAACTTAAGAGGCCTGTTTAGGTTCATTTGCTAAGCATGTGACAGTCGTTTAGTGTGACACGGACTAGGTAAAAATGCCCCAGTTTAGATGGACAAACCTAATGCCCAGGCCAGTTCTGTTTGAAACTAAAATGTTATCTAAATTTCAGGACTACCTTGAAATCTGATAAGCATTTGAGCATGGGCCGGAGCCCAGGTTCTGGGTCTCTGTAATATGGGGAAGGTCCCGTAGCCTGGGCTCCAGCCTGAACCCAAATGTCTACACTGCAGTTTTATAGCCCTCCATCCCAGCCAAGTCAGCTGACAGAGGCCAGTTGTGGATGTTTTACTGCAATGTAGAAATACCCTCAAAGGCTAGAAGCTTTTTTAAATGAAAGCTTAAATTCTACAAAAGTTGATCAGTAAACCCACCACTTACCATGGGACATTCACTACACACCAGCTGGCAAGGGGTGCATGGATTTGACAAGCCTAGTAGTAGAACCTAGTTAATCTAATAATTAATCCAGACAAAAACTGTGCGCTCTACATCTCAAAGATTTAATAGAATGTAATGGTGAAGTCTGCCTTAATTACTTTTTATAAACTATAAATAGTACATGAAGGTGATACTTATCTAGTACTAATAATAACTGCCCAATTATCTAACCATCTTAATTCATCAGCTAATAATTTTCAAGAATTGTTAGGTTGCAAGCTGCCTCCAAGTAATTCATGAAAATCAGTGAGTCTACTACATATCGTTTTTTGGTATTTGTGTAACTTTAGTTTTTAAAAAACATTAAAGTACTAAAACTATGGTTATGTAATTTCCTATTGCCTAGAAAACAGTTCTCTAACAGATTGCTCTTAAAGAGACACTAGATTCTTAAAATTTCTTTTAACAAAATTAGTACTAGTGAAAGGTACGAGGAACTAGATCCACAATTTGCCTCTTGAACAGCAAAAGTCCAACGTTTAGACCCTATTGACATTCTCAAAACTCCTGCTCAGTTTCTGTCTAACCCTGTAGATAGCTCCATTTCCATTGGTAGGTTTGAGCAAAGCTACCTATGTCCTGATGCTATTCCACCGCAAACAGCAACAGTGACTTTTTTGTGAATCTACTAATTTGCCATTATATTTCAAACTCAATTTTTCAGGTTGTTTCTGTTCCATAAAGCATGACTTGTTTTGCACTAAAATTTTCTGTGCTGTTTCAGTTGAAGAAAACAGAATTTTAAACTTGCCATGAAGTTGAACCTTGGTGAAAACAAGGGCTTCTGACATGGCTTGTGAAAAAGTTCAGTTCAAAAATATGCAGCTGTTAGAAAAATTGCATGGTGCATCTGTCTGACACAAGCATGCATCAAGTTCAGTCTTTGAAATACGCAGTTAGTGAAGGCAGTCGCTGGAATTAACATAATAAATTCACATAAGAACTTTCCAAGAGTACAACTGACCTCATCTCCAGACACCAAGAAGTTTTGGTTCAAGGTAACACATGGAATGAAATCAACAAGTTGAAAAAGCATTGTTTTTGGTAAAAGGGATCTGTGCCTGATTCCTGCTCTCCAGTTTGTATCTGAAGCTGGCTCAGCTCTTAAGGTGGTTGTTCTTGAAGGCCTAGATTGCAGAAGCCAACTTTGCAAGTAATGTACTCAACCAGTAAGAATATCTTCCTTATCCTCTGCCAGAAGTCAGATGTCTTATTTATATGTGGTGACAAAAATTGACTTTTTTGAACTTTCTTCTATGGCAAATTCACCCTGTTGTTAAATTCTATGTTCTAGAAATGGAAGAATCTCCATTTAGCTGTCCCACTATGGGGGGCTACTTTAAGCATAATTGACTAAGCATGTCTGCAAAATGTTACATTTAGCCCTGGGAGTCTGTCACTTAGAAGAGCACTGCTTTCCTTGGGGCTTGTCTGTGCCAGCATAGTTAAAACAGAAAAACTCCTCAAGTGTAGATACAGTTACACAGCTATAAATGTACTTATACAGATATGGTTATTCTGGTCAGGGGTATAATAAATTATACTGCTAAAAGGCACCTGTAGAACTGCATCCATGCATGGCCTTTTACTGATAGCTAAGTTGGCAAAAAATCACACCCCTGAACTACATAGTTATATTGGAAAATGTCCACTGTAGACCAGCCCTAAGTGTGAGAGATGCTCCAGAATACAGCAATTTGTGAAATATTGGAACATTTCTAAACGTCTCAAGAAGCCTTGTGATATTCTCCATTCCAAGCAGTTGAAGGGGTTGAGGATCTCTGATCTGATGGCAGAGGCCCAGGAAATTGGGAGTCATCTCCCCAAGGTGGGATTATGATTATTTAGCATACATCACAGGCCTAGTGTCACAATCTAGGGCTGCTTATGCTCTGTTTGGTCATGCTGTGTAGTCTAAAATGCTTGCCTGTGATTAGTTCAGAAGGATGTCCTCTAAAACTGATTGCTATCCCTTGCGCTAGGGCAGGTAGACTTGGGGTTGCCTCCTCCACTTGGCTCTGTGGGACCCTCTTCTCTTAAAGGCAGGCCCTTCCTCTTCAAGGTGTCCAGACACTACATGTGGGATACTGTCTTAGTTTCCCTTTTTTACCCACCTAGGCCTGAGGTTCTCATGTTTCTGAATGTGGATCTGACCCCTCATTCTTATCATATTGGTACCTACCACTTCTCCTCTCACCACCTACTTCAGAACTTGCTCTCTCCACTGGGACTCTCAGAATTGCCTTGCTGTTTAAAGGAAAGACTTCCCAGTTTGTATGAGGAAGGCTAAAGAAATGCAGGCTAAAATGCTTCCTCTGTGGAGGAAGACCTGAGGTAGACCTCAGTTCTTTTGATTTTCTTGAGATAACGGCAAGCTTTGTTAATTTTCAAAGGGTGAATGTTCACTCAGAAAAGATCAGTCCTCCCTTTTTCTCTTGGTTGATAAACAGGTTTACAGTTGTTATATTAATGCCTTTTCATCCTCTCGCCTTCTGTCACTCCATACTACCTACACACACATCTAAAGTAGAAAGAGCTCTGTTTCCAGATACAGTTCCTGGAGCTACTGCAGAGAATTTCAGAAAAATCCATCAACCTTAATGACTTAAGTCTTCTTTTGGAGCAGACTACAAAGCTTTCATAGCGCATAACCATAGATACTACAATGGCCAGTTTTGTAGAAGCGGTTCAGGAGCGTTTAAGCTGAAATAAATAAATAGTGATGTGGCAGTGAAAATTGTGATATTTGATATTGTAAAATAGCTCTTCTATTTCATATGCTTTTTAGATTTACAAACTAAAATGGTTGGTTTTACAATTGTTCGGAAAAATGATATATTTAAATGTCACAGATATTGAGCACCTCACTTTAGAGTTGTAGCTTTATGCTTAGAATACTGTCATGTCCCAAAACCTGAAAACCATTCAATTAATGTTGAAATTGTCCTGAAAATAATTAACAAAAGGCTGCTGTTCACCTTTGAACTGATTTAAGCATCTGTATAATCCCATTTACCTTTTAGGTCCCCTGAAATCCAGACAATCAGTAATGCCATTTGTGAATCTGCATTCCACTAGGCTGATGACTTCACGCCCATCATGCTTATGCAAGCCTAAGAGGGGTGACAAGTCCCCCTGTTGTCTTTTTTCCATATTGTGCAATTTTGCAAAAAGCTTCTATTTAGAGTATATATCCCAAGGGTAAAAATAGTATGTAGGAGTGTGGGGGGGAAACACCACTTGCACTGTGTGTGTACAGGTATGCACACTGTACTGTCTATAGCAGACTTTCATGGTAGATCTGGTGTCGCAGATCGGAATCTGGCAACCTGCATTTCAAAGAACTTCAAATTCATTTATTTTCTTTAAATTCTGTTGTATATATCTCTTTGCAATCAGAAATGCATTGAATATAAGAAGGAATTTAAATGCCAAATTACGATTTATATTACAAATAACTACTAACAGAGCTAGAAAAAGCTTCACTTAAATTTTACCTTTTGGAAGATGTGGCAGTTTCAAAGCCAACTATATATTATGTACCATTCTAAATAGGGAATGGCTGTGTGTTCCTGAAGATCAATGGTGTTCCATTTTTAAAAACTTGTGCACATTGGCCATCTCAGAACCATTGGTCATCTGAGCTGGTAAAACTGATAGCAGGTTGCATAAGTACAAGTAGTTCTCAAGGTCTCTCACAAGTTGACATCCTTTTCTTCCCATTGACTCAAACCACCCTTTTCCCTACACAGCGTGTGAGATCCTTCAGATGATGGAGACAGAGGGTTGGAGATTGCTTGACTGAAGACAGTAGGGTTCAGCATTTGATTTAGTCTTTGCCATCCATATACATCCATCACCCTCTGACACAGTCCCTTGTGTGCCCTTGCCCCAGGACAAGTGTCCCAGATTTTCATCTTGAAAATCTGGTCATTCTTGTTCAGAATGTTTGCAGCAGTGAGTTAAGTTGAGGTCTGCAGCTTCTCCATTTTTTTTTTTAATTCTATTAACTTGTAGCAAATTAACAACTTTTGTGGCTTTCCAGTTTACAACTGTGTGTCAAATTTTAATTTATAAAATGTAATACTCTTTTAGATCATCTGAAACTTAAGCTATTGAGTATTTCTGAGTGTGCATTATGTAAATTCCATTTTTTTTTGTGGATTTGGGTAATGTATATAATTGTAGTTAATCATTTTTAGGAGGTTCTATTAACCATGGGGTGTGTTTAGTATCAGATTATGATAACCTTTTCGCTAATCCCCTTTCACTTCCTTATGTGTTGTATCCTCGTTACGTAAAGGTGGAGATTAGAAAACAGATCTGGATTTTCTAGAAATCATAACTAGATCTCCTCTAACAATTTTCTGTGCATAAAATTTTGTAAGCTCCTTTGTAAGATACAGTCCATATCTAGAGTTAAACTTTTTACCCTAATTCAATTTCCTATAACAGTATTGTGATCAATAATTTATCATCTTTTAGGAGATATGTTCAGTTGTGTGAAAGCACCGATGATGATTCAGATCCTTAGCTAGCTGGTCTAGGGATCAATACTGTTACCTAGAGAAGCTGTTCACCAGCTTTCACAGATTGAGTCTATAGTAACTTTCACAGAATTGCAATAGTAAGAGCAAGACAATTTGAATGTATTGAAAAGTGAACACTATATATAAAAATTACAATACAATACACAGTCAGCAAATTAGTAGTATTTATAGTACATTTAAACTAGGCTGTTACAAAGTGTCATGAATGCTGAAGTAAGAAATCTAATACTTGAAAGTCCTGCTTAAGAAATAAGGGACAAAAACTGCCTCCTTTAGACTAGTGTTCTATAAACTGACTTCTGATTTTTGCAAAACATACTGTAAGGCTCTGTACTTTGCAGTCCATTGGGCCTTAGCTTTGTTGCAGGACTTCAATTTCTGTTATAGACAGAGGCTGAATTTATAGTATCTTACTATAACTGGAAAATATTCAGAAATGAGGTTCTTTACTGACTATACTGTACTTGCATTGTTTTCATTTTTTTAATTGTATTGTAATATTTCCTTTCATCTCATTTTGCTGCCTAAAATTAGCATACTTCAAAAAACTGGGGCGTTTTGCAATAAAATAGAGTGCTATACCCTTTCCTGATTGCTTTCTGGTAAGTACAGTGGGCGATATGAGGGGTTGGAAGTGGGGCAGCATTAGCAGTTGGCATATTCTGGAAGGAAGATGAAGGGGGATCCTGATTGCAAATTGGGAAGCCAAGATTAGCCAGCAAGAGGTGGAGTGAGAGAGAGGCTAGATAAATGCTGTTACAATTTGTCTGTCACTTTTTTGTTGAGGGTACAGGACCTTGTCCACACAGACTCTAAGGCAGTGGCTCTCATTCTTTTTTGTTTTTTGTTTTTTTTTACTGGTGACCCCTTTCACATAGCAAGTCTGAGTGTTACCTCCCTCCTCCCCCCTTCTAAATTAAAAACACTTTTTTTAGTATGTTTAACACCATTACAAATGCTGGAGGCAAAGCGGGGTTTGGGGTGGAGGTTGACAACTCGCAACCCCCCATGTAATAACCTCGCAACCCCCTGAGGGGTCCCGACCCCTAGCTTGAGAACCCCTCTTCTAAGGGCTGATCTACACGGTGCATTAGTCCACACTAAAGCAGTGTAAATTCTAGTGTGTATTAACATGTTACTCGCTAGTGGCCCATGTGGACCCTGCTGATGCGCACTTATTTTTAGTGCATGCCAGCAGGGTCCACATGGACCAGTTAGTCCATTAAATGCTCATTGCTGTTGTGCATTGCAATTCACACCCTTCTGGTGCAGACTAAGGCACCCTAAGACTTTAATTAAAAAATATATCTTCTAGATGATGATGATCTAAACCTTGAAATTGTCAAAGGCAGTATGTCCTATATTTTTTTTAACAGTCTAACGTAACTTAGTCAACCAGGTCCTTCACAGTTTGCTGTTACCCTATGCCCTCTTTTGATCACAAACCAATAGAATCACAGCCAGTTGTTTCCCAGTAGAGAAGGATGTGGGTTAATTATAGCCTGGCCTGCTGCTGTAGTGAAAGTTGACACTATAGCACTTGCTGGTTATGTGCAGTGAAAGATTAAGCTAAATATATTACACTAACTAATCTTATGTAGTTACAGGGACTCTTAACAACATACCCACAACTGTTACTGCTCTACATGTAAATGACAAGTGGAAGGCCAGTATCAGAGGAAACATGCTGTAGTCTTCCCTTAACGTTCTTGAGGATTACTGGTAATCTTAATAAATCCATAAACATTATAATTCAGTTAAAAAGTATAGTTATTTAAAATAAATGTATCCTGTACAAAACACAGCATATCTCTACTTTATTTGCTAAAAAAGAATGATATTCATTTCAATTTACCCATGCTGCACTAGACTGTAAAATGTAGAGAGTGTGCAGACTGTAAAAGTTTATGCTGCATGGCCTTCACAGCACCCAGTGGGGTGCAGGGGACCACTCACAAACCACATTGTTGGATTCTGATTCACTTCACTGACTGCAATTTTTAACTGGGTGTGCGTACCCAAAACAGTGTCTTCGGATGGTCTCAAATAACTTAATCTTATAATGCCTTCACTACCCTAAACAAGTATAATTGATTCTTGCCCTTCTTTTCCCCCTACCCGTGGAAGGTTAATTTATCCAGATGGTGTGTCTTTTTTTCAGTTCAATGGACAAGGAATTTATCTCCTAATTGAGGGATAGTTTGACATAAAAGCACCACCATTCTTTTACTATATAGTTCAGGGGTACCTTAAGCTTTTTTTTTGTCTCATTTTAAGGGAGTGTCAAATTTATCTAAAATCATATCATGTAGTGGAATATTTTTGAAGAAATTCCTTTTTGAATCCACCTATTTATAAATTATTTTAATTTATTAACACTAATTGTCAGTGAATATAATATGTGAATTTAAGGTAGAAAACATATCAGAAATATGGATTTGTCGGTCAGTTCACACTATATACTTCTGTAAGTGTACATGGCTTTAATGTACGCAGAACAAAGAACAAAATCCCTGCATCAAAGTACATATTCTAAAGGGCTGTAACTTTGCTCACTTGTGGTTCATGGTACTTGATATCACAAATTAAGGGCACTTAATTCCAGAAAGAGCATGACAGGAAAGCCCTTATAAATATAAAATATGCATTATGTGATGAGCAATACATAGTACAGTAAAATGCCTGAGAGCTCATTGCTATCAGTGATAGCTCTGCCAGGACACATTAACACCTCATAATCACAACTGTATATAAAACTAATTTCAAAGAGTGTTATCACTGAACAACTAGCTCAGTTCAGCCTCCTTTCTATTGATGGAACGTCTGAGCAGATCAAAACTTCCCTATTTATTCATCATTAGTATTTACTTTATGAATTGTTAACTCTTACCTCTATGGATTTATTATGCACAGTATGATGCATTAGTCTAAAATCAGGCTGTGTTGATTGGTTGTGATTTGGTCAAAAAAAACTCACATTGTATTTCCAGGGCTGCTGAGAGTGGGTTCGGTCCCTGATGAAAAAAAAATTTTGGGCCCTCCAGCAAGGGCAGACCAGCTAAACAGGCTCGACGAAGCCAGGCCCCGGTAATTCTCCCCCCCCCCTCCCCCAATCAGCCCTGGGTATTGCTTCTGTCTCTCTTTTCTGAAGTATGAGGAATTTTCTGTAATCAAAGATGACCTTCAGATTACCCCTCTGGAATTCTCAGGCAGAATTAATACTTAAGAAATAAGTGTTTTTACAGATCTTAAACCTTTTCCTTTCTGGGCTGCCCAGGCCCTGGATAAGGCATCATTGTTAAAGAAAATATTTTTAAACTAGCTGCTAAGGTTTATTTTCTGTCTGCTGTGTTACTTTGTGACTGTGATAAATTAATTTAATTGTATGTATGTGTGCATAATCCTAGCTGCCAAGTGTACTGATGGTTGTCTGAACCATTTAGTAGGTTCTGTGCTAAAGTTCTGAGGTTCTCTGGTCAAGTTTCATATCCCATTTAAAAAAAAAAAAAAACACTACTTGGGTGTGTATACTAAAGAAGGCAAATTTAAGATTCTATTTTCTGCACGTTTTAATAGAAGTAAATAAATCATTCAAATGTTCATGCAAAGCAAATGTAAGAGGTGGATACAGCTGAAGCATTTTTTAATTTGAGCAAATGCTGTCTGAAGAATTATCTGTAGGATTTACTCAGTCCCAAGTCAAGATTGTCAGTGGTGATTTTTAGTACAATACCTTTTTTTTTTTTCTTTTTTTTTTTTTGTGCCTGACTTTTCAGAAAGTGCTGATCACCTATCCACCCTTTAGGTCCCTAAATTAGGTACTAATCACATGTGGAAACTATTCAGTTGGGCCAAGATTTAAGAAACAAAACAGGCACGCTTCTCCCACGTTTTTCTCAGGGCTTGTCTGCCCCTGGAGTTATTCAGGAATAACTATTCTGGGATCGTGATGATTTCTGAATAACCCCATGTATGGATACTTATTCCAGATTAACAGTGTCTTGTTCTGGATTATCTTAATCCAGTTTGAAATTGTTCTGCTAGTTTGAGGTGAAGTTATTTTTATATCCCTGCTTATTCCTGTGAGTGGTGATCTTTGGGGAGATGATCTGTTTTATTTCCCAGTGGGCCTGAATTACCTCATACAACATTTCTCGTATCGTGTTTACCATACAATTTTTCTAGCTAGTCTCTTTCAAGTGTTTGATTCCAAGATCCCCTACTCTTCTTAAAAAAATAAAATAAAAAAGGCATAACAAAAAATATTCACTATCACCTGAACATTGGAGCTATCTTGCACACATTAGAGGGTCAGAAATTCCAACTATTCTTTCATCATAAAGAACAGAGAGGCAAGACCCATTTTTGACTTCAGATATCAAGTAGCCAAAATTCTGGATATAGACACTGAATTGTCCCCTGGATTGATGGCAGTTAGAACCAAACTGTAGCCACAAAACTTACGGTTGTGTTTTTGTATATTGCTCAATCACATAAGAGGCTCCTCTAGACTATGCTGGATACCTGGCAGTTTCCTCCTCTTTATCTTGGTTTCTAAGCACTTTTTCCAAGGTGTAGTGGTAATGGTCACCCCTGAACAGGGTTTGTGTTATTCCATACCTGAATGATTGGCTCATCCAAGCAAGATCACAGAGACTGGCACAATATAGCAGAGATCTTGGTCATGTCAAGTCCTTAGGATTAGTGTTTAATCTTAAGAAAGTTTCTTTGTTATTGCAGAAACCCCCCACTTCTGCACTACAGCTGCACAAAATCAGAGGGAGGATCAGAAAAATTTCGACAATAGAGAATTATCAAAGCTAAATCCATTCCTTCTTGGACTTGGTAGGATCCCTAAAACAGAGAATTGGCCTCATAGTAAGAGCAAAATTATCTCAAAGTTTCACAGATAGTCCTTCATATCTCCAGCAGACTTTCATAATGGACATGAATTTTTGGGGCACACTCTGCATCAATGGCAAACCAAGCAGTGTATTCATGAAGAAGAAAAGACTACATATGAATATATGGAAACAGAGAGATGGCAAGTTGGCATTGACGTCTCTTCAGGATGTGTTCAGTATGATAGTGTGAACATTGAGATTGATAACAACATGGTAGTAATTTCTCAATTGCCAGGGGAACAGAGAAGCACACTTTTCAGTGAACAGTGCTCCTTTCTTATATTCATAGACGTTGTTTAGAGCTCTGCAGGTGATGAATCCGCATGCACTGTAGGCAGGCAGATGGTATTAATATCTCGTTGATAAGGTGACCCAAACAGTGTACCTCTCTACTCAAAGGTTTGGGATAGCGTTTGTATTCTTTTCAAAACAAAAACACCCATTCTACTTTTTAAAAATCAAATTGCTTTTACCTTCTGCTTCAGGAGGCTTTTCATAGGGGTCTCTTGCCTATCCCATTGAAAGCTTGAGCCTCTGCCCCCAGCATGCTTCACTGTAGGGGTGCTCCCTTTAGTCTCTTGGTTCCTCAAAGCTATTTTCTGCCTCTCGTTCTCAGATTAGCATCTCTCTCCCTCCTGGATTCTTTGATTCTTTTCAGAGGAAAGATCTGTTTTCCTGTTGGTCATGGCACCCACCCACTAGGTGGGAGAACTCTCTTCTCTCACTAACTAGACCTGTTGTTTCAAAAGAACTAGTGTTCCTCTATCCTTATCTCCTAAAAGTTGCATGTATATTTTATTTGAACAAGAATAATATCCGCCTGAGCTCCTTCTTCAAACTCAAAGTTAGGAGTTACCCAGGGCAATAATAATTCATCTGAAGCAATCTTCCTAAGCAAGACATCTGAAGATCATGATAGCAAGGCAGATACATGCTAGTATTCAAGAATCTTAACTAGTAGCACAGTAGACACTAGCACCGTATAAATACATAACTAAACCTATCTGAGCCGAACCAAACTGCACGCACAAATCCTTTACAAATTTTACAGCTACCTTAAAAAAAACCCCGCAAGCTAGTACTATTTGTGCATTTGCAAACACTACCAAATGAACATGCTGGAGTTGATTAATACAATATTCAGCCCTTAAAGAGCTCTCTTTTGGAAGGATAGACTGGGTACAGAGCATTTTCTCAATTTATCCCTCAAGACTGTTGCCTTCTTCATCTCAGATATTCACATCTCTTGACAGTTCCTTAGAGCTGCTATTCTGCCATAGTTGTCCATCTGTATTAGTGCTACCAGGATCAGAGTCAGTTTCCTGGTACTTACATTTTGCTCTGTGGCCTGGCTGGATTACGACAGATGGGAGGATATGTTCAGGAAAAAGCAAAGAGATGTTTGTTCAGACAGTTTGATCAATACTGGGTAGAATAAATTATTTACTGTAATGGATCTAATCCTCCTTTTAAGTCAAGAGAAATCCTAATTTGTTTTATTCTGAGTAATTGGCTGCCTCTTGCCTGGATTTTTCAGGGAAGAGGAAATATTTAGTGGTTTGTGCTGGTGTAACTAGACCACAAAAAGCAAATTAGGAGGTTAAAACGAAAACTTGACTTTGGTCATGATTCTTTTAACTGAAAACTTTCAGAAGGACAAGATGCAAAAACCTGAAGTTATGTAGTGTAAAATTGGGATGCTACCTGTTTGGTAGTCAACTTTGTTTTAATAAGATATGTTAATTTACAAAGTGATATTCACCTCAAAATATACACTGTTATCTTGAATGAAACTAGGTACTTCATGTGACCTGGCAAGTCAGTATTACAAAAAAATCAGTGAAATCCACTTCCTGGTTGAGTGAACTGTGACTTCTTGGTTTAGGCCAGTCAGTAGTTATGTCTGTCTTCTTCTCTGACACAGACAATTTTATCTCTGACCTGGAATACCAGCCATCAGGTTCAGCAGAGAAATGGACTCAACATTCAGCATTCATGTCCAACTCCTGTGTGGAAAATCTAGAGGGTGAGTCTGCTTCAATGTTTTAAATTGGAGCACAAAAGTAAGGAAGGGAAAAATGTTGTGGTAGTTCTAATATCTACAGATGAAAAATGCTATATAATAACCAAGTATTACTATAAATAGGGACATGTATTTTTTCTGTCATTCACAGATGTGGAATTTTGTGTAGAATTCACCCTTTGCTGCAGAATATTGTTCTGGAATTTTAAGCTACTGTTTTAAAAAAAAATCTGTTTCCGCTTTTTAAGCTTACAGAGAAAAGCTTGATATGTGAACCAGCTGTGAACTACAGGTATCATACAATTCAATAAAACAACTCAATTTTAAAAAGGGATTTGAAACTGCTGCAGAATTTCCAATAGAGTGCTGTAGAATTTAGGGAAAGTCTAATTTGCTGCAGAGAGCACAAGGCTTGAGTTGTTTGTTTTTTTGGTTTTTGTTTTTTTTTTTTTTAATTAATTGAGTAGAGCAAAGTCAGAGTGTGGCCAGAATAGCCTCTGACTTTTCACTGTGATATATTAAGTCTCAAACTTTTTTTTTAAAACATAAGAAAACTTCTGATTTACTTAATCTTAAATTGGGTTGAATTTTAAATAAATAAGGTTGAAGAAGATAAATTGGAGATCCAGCCGAGGAGGTAGGATAAATTGGCACTTCATAAATATCTGGCTAGTTGGATTTACTATAACGGGGGGGGGGGGGGGGAATCTTCAGCAATTGCCTTAAAAATCCATCAACTTGCACCCTTCATATATATATATATAAAAAATAAGAATTGTACACTATGATTTTGTTTGTTAAACTTTGGCGGTATTGTTAATACTGGAAATAGCACAAGCGAGATCAACCATGTGCCTTTTTAAAAAATTCTCAAATTTGTTTTCTAAAGCAGCTTTATTCTGTGTTCTATCACTAGAAATTCAGAAGTAAAAAGTTTGTTAATTTAGGATTACACAATAATCTAATTAAAAAAACGCTTCTGAGCTCCGTTTTAGTCTAGTTACAAACCTACAGAGTAGTACTCAACTAGTACATAACCATGACAATATTAAGGATGTTGAATGATTATTTAGAGAGAGAAACTAAACTAAGTTAAACATTTAAAGTTTTATTTAGTTATACTAATGCCTTAGAAACCTGAAAGTGAAATAAGATTCTAAAGTCAATTTTCATTTGTACAGTCTTCCATAGATCTACTACCACAAGTGTTAACAATATTAAAAATTGTCAGTAAAGCAAGCAGCTAGAATTCAGAACAGCACAAAGGGAAAGCAGAATGCATTTGTGTTAAGGTGATTGTCTTTAGAAAACATATTTGGTCTTCAAGGAGATGAGTAAGAGGGGGCACAATGCCTCTTGTCGTTTTTAGCTTAGGTTAGTGGAATATGTTCCAGTGCTTAATCTTAAAATGATTCAAAAGCTGGAATGGTTGCTGATTGTGCATTTGGCAAGTGAGGTGTACTATAGAGTACACAACACTTATGCTCTGGACCTGCTCCGTTTATCAGAGATTCCACCTAGATTTTAAGGTGGTGGTGTGGAACTACAAAGCCCTAAATTGCCTGGTAATAGCCTCCTGAGACACTGCCACATTTGCAGTTAGTGGCAATATTAACGCTATATCCCCTTGAAATAAGAGAGGAGGCACCAGTCAGGGCATTCCTGGTAATATTGCTGGGATTCAGGAATGCTTTCCATTTCATAATTAGAAATAGCTTGGATGTGCCAACTTTCAGGCCATGGTGTAAAACCAATTTATTTCATCAGGCCTTTGAAGAGAGGTAAGGGGACTGAGATACAGGTCACTATATGAGGGTGTTAGCATTATGTGCAGCTGCTTAGTCGAAAGGATTAATTTATTATATTGTATTTTTGTTTTGTACTTTTAAAGCATTGGCTGGGAGCTCAGGACAAAGATGCTTTTTAAAGGAAAAGATGAAGTATTGTCACAGTTTTACTGTATATAATCGAAATCCGTACCGTTAGTTGCGGAATACTTTTCTTTATTTTGTCAAAAAACTGTCCATTCTGTATCCAGAGATGAATGTGCCTCAACACCTATTCTGCTGCTGTGCAGAATGCATTGTATTGTACTCGAGTAGTCTCAGCAAATCCTTCTTGATTCTGACAGTGCAAACAATTCAGCCATCACCACAAACATTCTAAAAACCTCCCACTTAAAATTTCTGAAATATTGCGAGTGTTTTGGTGTGCTTAAACCCCAGTACCAGACTGTTCGTTACCACATGGTTCTGATGGCGGTTCTGATGTAACCACAATTTTTTTTTTATTAAAAAAGGGTCATCCACACAGTCATTCCCTACATACGTCACATGCTTATTGTGGGGAAGATTGTACAGGGTGACTGACATATGCGACGGGACAAAAGCTAGCTTCCTTCTGTGGTTACTATTAATGTGTAATATGTATGGTGCTGGTGGTAGTAGAAATGTGAAGGTATGAAGCTGAGTGAAATTAGCAAATAGCCTCAAAGGAACCTCTTGAAAACTACATCGTTATTTCGATTAACAACAAATTGCTAACTCATCTTGGATTAGTTGACCAGTTCAGAGCTTGTTAATATACCTGCGTTTGTGACAGTTCTCCCACTCCATCCATCTTGTAGAGATGAATTTACTCAGCAACTATAAAATTAAAATTGTGTTTTGTAATTATGGTGAGATAATCCAGCACTATTTTTAATATAATCTTTCAAACAGGAAACATCAGCAATATGAATTAAGTCTACATAATTTACAAAGTAGGTAAAAAGGACTGTTCAGTGTGGTGATACATAGTGCCTTTATGCATTTCAATCCAAGATGAGGCTTGTATACTGCATTGTTTTTAAAGACATAACATGGAGTAAGCAATTTCAAACAGAAGTGAATTGATTCACCACTTTACAGTTTATTACTTTATAGCCTGAGTTGGAAAAAAAAAACAAAAACAAAAAAAAACCCCAACATTATTTGAGTATCAGAGGGGTAGCCGTGTTAGTCTGTATCCACAGAAACAATGAGGAATCCAGTGGCACCTTAAAGACTAAGATTTATTTGGGCATAAACTTTCACGGGTAAAAAGCCCACTTCTTCATCTGTTCTTCAGATGAAGACTAACAGATGAAGAAGTGGGCTTTTTACCCGTGAAAGTTTATGCCCAAATAAATCTGTTTGTCTTTAAGGTGCCACCAGACTCCTTGTTGTTTTCATGTTATCTAAAAACTTTTCAAAGATCAAAATTTTTTAAAAAGGACTAAATCATTGCAATTTACCTGTTAAGGTAAAATTCTCAAATCTATTTGTACTACCAACCACAATCGCTATCATTTGATTTTACTGCCTTTACTATACAGTACTATCGAAGGGTTTACATTGAAATCTTTAGAAGTTTATTTCAAGACTATAGTATAACACTATGTATTTAAATGAGAGGTTCATCCTTTATATTCTCCAGTTTTTCTAAGACATAAGCAGAGAGCTTCAAATTTTCCGTGTTGGTAAGCATATTTGATGAAGTGATTTTCCCCCGCCCCACAAGACATTACTTCAGATTATTAAGGGCCTGACCTTAGAGGTGCTAGATATACTTGTTTCCTATGAAATCGATGAGCGTTTCAGGAGCTCAGCACATTCTGAAATAAGGTCCCAAAAATTGTTCTTGGTTTTTAGGGTTAAACGTGGAATAATAAATACTTGATCACCTTTAAATCCAGAAAATTTACACCTCAACTCTATTGCAACTTTCATCTGCAATTGAATTTCTAAGACAATTGTTTACCAGGAATTACATTAAATTGCCAACTTCATGAAACACTGCTACTTGGGCAGCAAAAAGTATCAAGTAAGTCATTTTCATCAGTCTCATGATTAGAGTATCATGTATTTCCACTAACAACAAAAACAGACTGATCAAAATGAGCTTCATACTGTTTTCAAAAAATGATTAAATTGTGACCATATGTCAGTTGGTATAATGTAAATATTCATTACATAAGCAATGAGAGACGAAGAGCATGTGAGGTTGAGTTACTCACATTTTGCTATACATTTTCCCATGCCCAGCAACAAATAGTATAAATAGTAATTATGCTTATTCTGCCTTGAGATGTACCCACATGATTAAAAGTAGTTTGCCTTAGGGTTTTTAACAAGGTATTGTTAAATCATTTGTGTCCGAATTTTTTTATTATGAGCTTCTATATTTAAAATTTTCTTTGATGCGTTATGGAGAGGCTAGGAATGATGACTGTTGCAATGTAAGCTGCAGTTACCATGTAGCCCCAAACTGCAAATGAATTTTTTAATTTAAAGTAACAAATACCAAAAAATACTCCCTTGGTTCAAGTTTAAGGCAAAATATTAAAATAAAACAGAGATACCACTTTTGGTAAGTAAAAAAACTAGACTTACAATTTCTTTCATATTGTGGGTTTATTTAAAAAGCAGATAATAAATATTTGACTAATTGTAGGGGCAAGCTTCGGCATTTAATCAGTAGACCAATGATATTGTATAGTGTATGTTTCTGACACATTCATCTTTAATTTATGCCCTTAATCTTAAAAGTGCAATGCATATTTTTTTATTTTGTGTAGGACTGAATTAAAGTGCTAGAGTAATTTTCATTCCTCCATAGAACTTTTTTTGCAGTGTCAGTAACACCTACATTTTTATATACATTACGTCTTAATTAACAGAACCAACAAATGCAAGCTAATTAAAGGAATACTGCTGAGTATGCTACATGCAGAATCTCTGAAACATTCCTGTAAACTTTCATATGAAAACCTTGTCTTGTGTAAACATTAGATGAATAACTGTTACTTTTGTGCACAGTTACTGTTCTGGAAAGCCTTGCATAACTCGAATTTTGTGTAAGTCAGAAACATATCTCCCCCATTATACCCCTCACCCCCCCAAAAAAAACCCTCCTACTTTTTCCGTAAGCTCTGATTTGCATATGTTGGGTTTACATAACTTGGGGAGCGTGTGTGTGTGTGTGTGTGTGTATTAAAAAAAAAAAAACACACAATTGCAGAAACTGCCCATTTTATAATACAGATAACGTAACCAATAACAATTTGAATTGAATTTGTCTGCTCTGCTTCACCAGAGGCCTAGGTTTTGGAGTCAGCAGTTTTCCAGAATAACTGGCATAAACTACACTGAGCCAAGAGGTGCATTTCTAAATTTGGTTCTAATTTATTAACACAACCTCCCAAAAACCTGAAATCTACTTATCTTGAAGCCATGAAGTTCAAAAAAATTAGTTTACTTAGGAAATTGATATGCTATATTTCTGTGGAGTTTTATCAAAAATTACTCTTATTACAGTTTAGAGGCTTTGAGTTCTGGATGTCATTGTACTAGGCACTGTACAAACACATAATACAGGACCATCCTGAAATCTGAAAGTATTAAAATGTATGAATCACTTCCTGCAAAGGGAAGTGCTTGTACCCTTTTTATATGCTGCACAAATATTCCCTTTGATGTCTCAGTATTTTGCATCTTTAATTTCATTATCTCCTTGTTTATAACCATGGGGGAGAATGTAGTAGTGTGTAATTCTATTGCACCATGTATTTTATTTACTTCAGTTAAGTGTTCTACTCTTCTTCTCAGACTAAATAATCCACTAAAACTCACTGAAGAAACCTGATAATTTTATTAATCCTCAACATATATCTAACAATTGTCTACTTCTTCTAAACTGTGTGCTGTATTTTGGTCAGAAAGGCAATTTAATTATGGTACCCCAGGTGAGATAGCATTCTTCATAAAGCCAAATGTTTTCCTTCTTTCCTTTTTAAAATGTATCCAAGCATTTTACATTTGCCTTTTTAACGCTAATGTGTACATTATGTAAATATCTCCAGTAAACTATTCACAAGGAGTTCCACACCCTACATCTCAATTTTGTGAAAGATATATGCTGTGCCTCTGAGTTTCCCAAACTATGATGCGATATGGGCTTGAAAAGTCAAATTCTGCAGAGTTTAAGTTTTTTTTCATTTTAAAGCAAATAAACTTACTAGTAGGTGTGATTGTGCAGAAAAACTTTCACGTGTAAGTCAATGGATTATCTTCCACAATCTGCAGACTGGCAGCTCCAGTGCTTCTGCTACTGCTCAGAACTTTCCAAGCAGCAGCAAAATAAAATGGAGGCTCTGGAAAAGGGAGGAACAACAGAACCTCCCTGTCACCAACTGCCAAGAGGCTCTGGGGTGAGAAAGTGAGAGAAATTAACTCTTCCAGCCATCAGAAGGAGGTTGGAGATGCTTCAAATTTATTTAATCTTTGTCTACACTTAAATTTTGCTGGTATAACTATGTGATGCAGCTGTCAATGAATCTGGCACTATGGTAAATATAGTAACCATTCAAATGCTTGAAAAAAAAAATAGTTGAACAGGTAACTACTATTAATCAAAAAAAAGACACTCAGAATATCAAAGGCCAGTAAAAAATTGTTCAGTATTTTAGTATCTTGTACACCATACACGGAACTATTGTGATTTAAGAATGAGTAAAGCTGTAAATGCGATTCACCTATTGCTATTCATTCAGTGAATATTCTTGTCTCAGAGCACTCTGTAAAATGTTATCTCCAATAAAATGAACTGTACAATCAACAGCAGAGACTTTTGTTTTGGGTGATGTCGCCAAATACAGAATAAACCATCTATCAGAACTTAGACAGTGACAATGTAATAATTCCAAAGAATAAGAGGATCTTAGTTGTGTTCATTTTTATTGTATTGCTCCAAGATTTAGCAGCACTGAGCAATTGTAATGTTTGATTTGTACTTAAGGGCCTGTTCAACTGCATACAGGAGGACAGCAAGATATTGCTGGGTGCTAATGTTGTGAGGTAACAGTTTGGTGGTGGTGCCTTTCTACCATTACCACTACTCCTTTGTGGAACAGGTATTAAGACTTGAAAGACTGAGTTACCTACAGGAGAACATGTAAATGCCTTACAAAGTACCTTTATCTGCAAAGCAGCTTATTTCAAAGTATCTGATATGTTAAGTGCAAGTTCAGAATACAGGAGCAAAATACATGTAAGATACTATTAACAGTTGTTTGTAATCCACATCCTCTGAGTTAGTTATATACTGTCAGTTACTTAAAATATTGAAAGAATTGATTTAAGATTATGAACTTCCTATAGCACTCATTTCATATGCTGGAAAGGAATCTCATAACAATTATAGAATGTAGCTCAGCTAAATTAGTTCATCTTGGCAGCCACAATGCATCTTTTTGACTTTTCAGCCACAACAGATTTCCATTATAATTTTTTTGGTTAATATAAGACCTGCTAACAAATTTCAGGTCACAAATATCTGCTTTACAAAATAACCTGCCCCCCCAAATAGTCTTACTCATGCTATACTTTCAGTTGTTGAGCTTAATAAGCTATCTTGCAGACAAATGACAGTACAGAAAATTTACTCAAATACTAAACAGATGCATTAATTAAAATGTCTAGTATGGTAGCAGAGAGAGAAGGTCGCTGAGGTAATCTCTTTTATTGGACCAGCTTCTGTTGGCAGGAGAGAGACAAGCTTTTGAACTGCACAGTGCTCTTCCCCAGGTTTGGGAAAGGTACTCAGTGTCACAGCTAAATACAAGATTGAACAGATAGTTTAGCATAAGTAATTAACCAACCACTTTGAATGTGTGCTAACACCCCTGTAGTCCTAGACAAAAAGGCAGATTAGTGGGTTGCAGATTGTTGTAATAAGCCATAAATTCAGCATCCTTATTAAGACCACGGCATGGCCTGGTCTACACTACAGAGTTAGGTCAATGTAAGGCAGCAAGTGTCTACACTAGAATGGTGCTCCTGCAGATGTAAGATGCCAACTACATAGTTCTGATAACTCCACCTCCAGAAGAGATGTAGTGTTTAGGTCGATGTAATTAGGGCAATGCACTGTCTGTATAGACACTGCGTTACTTGCATCACCTGTTGATTGTCAGCCCTGCATGAGGTCTGACAGCCCAGAGTCCTGCTGCCACCTCCCAGTGGGGGATGGTGAGGGGTTGGGGAGGAGAGTGAGGATATCAGTTTCACTGCTAGTAGGCTCCCTGCTGTGAAATTGAACCTGGTGCCTGGCTCATAGCTGGGGCTGTCCGCCCTGGGGTTGGGAGACTCCAGCTGTGAGCCCTGCATGGCTGTCAGTGTCCCATTTGAGTTGGTGCAAGCGTGCCTGCTGAGGATGCACACCGCTGGCAGGAAGAGGGTAGTGGACATCAGCAGCTGGTTTAATTACTGTGGTGGCTGTAGGCTGGCATAACTTTTCTACCTTATTTTGTAGTGTAGACAAGCCCCATAATTTTTAGTGTCTAGCAGTTCTGAATTTAAGCTCCAAGGCTCACCTTTTGAAACTTGTTCAGGTTTCCTTTGAAGATAATGACTGAGAGGTCAGGTAGTGATGGCTTTGTGAAAAGTGTTCACCAACAGATGAAATGGTGTTCTTGCCTTTTATCATTTTTCTGTGTGAGTATGGGAGCATTTGTTGTCAGCTTAAGCTGAATCGAATTGCTTAGTGAAGACTGAAACCTGTCTTGGATAATTGTTTAGTTTAATCATTGAACAGCAGTTGCTCTACCCAGGTATCTGTATAAAAAACATTCAGCAGTTTTCTACCTTTCACATACTTTAAAATTTCTTTTATTAGAAATATAATAAAAGAAAGTGTCACAACTGTAGAACTTGTATAGTAAGTTCACATGTCACTCTAGTGCATACCCGATGCTTCTGGGGGGGTGGGGGGGAGGGGAAATTGTTGAAGTCCCCTTAGAGTGCCAGTTTCTAATACCAGTCATGCCAACTTCACAATGTTTGTGAGGCTTCATGGTTTATTTTTAGTATAGGTTTATCATTACAAGTGCTCACTAAATTGTTTGGTTTTGTCTGTTTTCCAAACTAAGTATAGTTTCTTTTGTGCTCAGCTTTTGTATGCGTTTTCTGTTGTACCCTGGGGGTTGGTATAGCCTTGTCAGTCCCAGGATATTGGAGAGAAGCTGGATATGGTAATATCTTTTATTGGACCAATTTTTGTTTGAGAGAGAGACAAGCTTTTGAGCTACACAGTGCTCCCAGACCTTGTTTTTCCGTAGTGACATTTGGAATATTACTAATCCAATATTCTTGTGTTACTGTATTGGTCTGAATTTGTAAGACTTTACTGAAATTTGCCTATTTAAAAATAAATATTTCTACAAGGCTTTCCAAACCCTGACCTCAGTTATATCACGTAGAGTCCAGTGGGTCAGAATAACGCACCTGACATTTTCTGGTGCTGAGTTTTATGATTATTTCAGTGCTGCTTCTCTCTGTAAACTAGTGTCCTACTTTGGGAGTAAACTCAGCTGTTCTTACTAAACTAAAATTCAAATTGAAGAAAATTGTTTGCTGGAAGAGAAACTTGTCCAGAGCTCTATTTTAGAAATGCCATAATTTCAAACTAAAGTTTTTCATAAATGAACTGAGAATAGTGTCTTAGAAGTAAACTACCATATTCGCTCTCAGACTTTCAGTGTAACAGTCAGCTATACTGGTGCCTATACCATCTTGATGTTGTAGCCTGTAAAGCATACTTAATTATTGCTATCATAAAAGCAAACTATAATGTCTTTCTAACAATAGCCTGGAAGCTAGTCTTCCAGTTGAATTTAAGGCTCTCTCTGTTGGGCTTGCATCTTATATCAGACCCAATCCTTCCATAATATAGAGACAAATCTTTGGGGGAAGGGGATTTTTGCTATCAGATGATTAGTTGTTTTAGTTCCTCTTCTCATTTCTTAAGTCTGAGAGCTACAATAGATTTACATGCCTGAGAGCATTGACTCAAGCTAATTTCTACTTACAGAACTTCCTCAGAATTTGGACTGAAGACCCCAAAACTATAGTTAATGTATTTTGAGTTAATTGCTGTCCGTGGTCTGGTGAGGCCTGCAACAGGAACAACTGCATAGGAACACCTGAACTGTACCTGCCTACATTGTGCCTCAGTTCTTTTTAGTCCCTTATTTCTTTAAACCACACAGACTCGGTTTTTTAAAAGTCATTGTCTTAGGGGTGTTTAGAAGCTGTCTGGTATGAATGTAATGTTACAAATATGCTTTAATTTTCATTTGTTAATGTTACTGTAGTTTATGTTCTGTTTCACCTTCTGCTACTTACTGACTGCATCTTAGTTTATAGGGTTGATAGATTTTTCAGAAGGGTATACTAATGAATATTGCACTTCTGGAAAAAGTAACACAGACATTAAGTTGGTGTATTTACAGTAGCTGTCAGTTATAATTGTATAACTTTTTTTATACTTTTGTTTTTAGTGAATGAAATCATAGGAAGAGATATGTCACAGATCTCAGTGTCACATGGAGCAACAGTGTCCGGCCAATCTCCACATACATGCCCTGGATCTCTGGAGACAGGAATATCGGATGGAGTCTAAAAGCAGCTACGCATCCATGAAATCTTTCAAGTTTTCTCTGAATATTTCTTCAGCCCCTTCTCTTACACTCACTGTGCTTCCAACTCTTGTGGCCTTTTATAGACTGGAAAAATGGATCCTTGCATCGCCCTTTTAGTGGGTTACATTTGCTGTAGAGACAGAGCATTTCTAATTCTAGTTTCTGCAGTGCTGTAAAAAATGACTGAGTAAATGGACCCCAAGAAGCAAGACAAGATATTTTAACCGGTTAAAAATTACAAAATGAGCTTTGCTGTTTTACATTTAAATAGAATACTTTTATACTGTAAGTGCTTAAAATGTGTGGAGATGTTAGTTTTGCTCTTCTAATATTCACAGTACTGAATGTGGAGAAAAATTTAATACACATCTTCAGTGTGCTGCTTTCCCTTAGAAGTAGTAGAATTGTAATTGACGGTTTTGTACACCTTTGGTCATTCTGAAGAGCCTTTAAGCGTATATTGTTTAAAAGATAACTTTTTATAATGAAATCTTCCAGAGGCAAAAAAACAAACCTGTCATCTTAAGCCAATGCCTTGGAAGCCATTGTGTATAAAAATACTTTAGTGTTTTCTTTCTTTGATTCATAGGAAGCCAAGCCAAATGTAGATCTGCACTTCTTTATAAATTGAAAATGTTATTTGATAGGCTGCAAAGAGACCATTCCATCATGGAAATGTTGGGATAGAAATGACATTCCAAAATTTAACTTTTATAACTATATGGATAATCTTCCTGTACTTTGTTAGCACAGGCTCCTTACTGAAATAGCTTTTTCATAGAAACTATACATTTGTAGTCAAATTTGAAAAACTAGGATTTTGATGTAAAGAACCTTAATTTCAAAGCCATGTTAGATAAGGGGGAATTTTGATATTTGCAGAGGATTTAAGTGTGTTATCACTATGAAATACACCAATCTTCAGTAGCTCTAATATTTTCCATGCAGTAAATCATTTGCTTACATCCCTATTCTATATGTTCATCTGCCTAAATCCTGCCACTTTAACATTGCCATGTCTTAAATTTGAACTATGAACATTTATCTACTAAAAAGAAACTTACTATGAGTGAGTGCTTTAAAGGAAATACATTTGAGTAATTTGCCCATAGTTAATGGTAAATTTATAAAGCAGAATTTATTTCAGAGGAAAATAGTGTATGAGACTATGACTGTGGTATTAATTTCTTACAGTTTGTTTGAAATTATGCATTTTCCTCACCTTACCCACTTCATCAGATAGTAATGTTTACACTACATGGCTTTTAAAACCTCGGGCCTCTGATAAAAAACCTAGGAGAGGATCTGAAACCGCTAATTTAGGCCATGTTAAGTATTTCCCAAGAGGTTGTAGTTTACAGACCTGTCTGATGTGGAACATACAGGGTATACAAAAAAAAGAGGCATATATAGCAAAATAAGATCAGAAATACACTTTCATACTTGAAATTGTTTTTTTAGTCCAGATTTCTGTTCTTCTGTTGAAATAATCATTCATTCTAGTTACGATGAAAAGCAAATACATTCAACTTTGATTATAAGGGGATGATAACATTGAATTAGTTCAGATATTTGAGGGTATTTTCATTGCAATCAATACATGTACAGGACATGCCCTTGTTTTGGAGAAATGAAGCTGTTTTGTCTACACATGTTCTTAAGTTACAGTAACACAAAGAAAGTCTTAAAATGGACTCCATTATTGAGGTCATTAGGAATAAAAACCCACTATAGTAAATATAGGTTTTGTGGTAGCACATGTATTGGCAGCCCAGCAGGGGGAAGTTTACATAGAACCTCTTGCATATGAAATACCAATGTGCTATACATGTTTAGATGTAATGTTCTAGCAATACTGTTAAATGATAGAATATCTCTTTGTATTTGTTGGATCATGGAGCTTTAGAAAAAATATACATTTGAAAAGTTGGTGGAAATGGAACTTCCTTCTAAGCTATCTGGGATTACCATGGTGGTAAATTTTAATTATTTTTCAAATAAGTTTATGGTAAGGCCACTATACAGGTAGATTCATTTCTGACAGACTATGTATTCTGGGAAGCTAAGTATCCATCCTTTCAGTTAATGTACTGTACATTAGTGTAAGTGTCTCTCAAAATAGTTATTTTGGCAGTTCTATCATTTGAAAAGAATTGTAACTGTCCCTCAGGTGCTTCTTTAGTTACTATCCCTACTCACATTAAGGTTAAACATGCTAAAACACTGAAGTGTTCAGAAATACAGCTAGTTATGTTTTTATAACACTGTTTAAATCACTGTAAGCTGTGCCACTGTCTTTAGGTTGTACGCTGGTGCAAGGTGTGTTCCAGTTTTCATTTAATGTACCGGGTCTGTTGAATCAATGTGTGCGCGAGGACTCTAATTTTGAGCTTTTCATATTTGTGTGGGTTTTGTGCTCCTAACGACTGGTACAGCCTCTTCTCCTTGCAAGTCCTTAGAGTGAGTAGCTGGAATTCATACTGTACCTAAAATATGCGAGCCCATACAATCCAGAGTTGCTATGCACTAAATCTTCTGATGCCTTTAAATACCTTGATGCCTGTAGACCTAGAGATGCTTTCCTATTTAAATATAGCTTTTGGATACTAAAACCAGTTTTTGTATTTGCCTTGTAAAAGCTTCAGTACAAGGGTCTTAATTTTATTTTGGCTTGTGTGATACTGTAAAGACTGTTAAAAGCACACAATCTCCATTAGACTATGCAAATTTAATTTTACAACAATACCTTGGGATTTGATAATTTGTTGGCATCCACTTTCTTGCCCTTCCTGAGTCCCTGCTTTCCATACTGATGTTTAGATTTTAAACATGAAGGGAAAGCCTTAATAGTAGTCTGTCTTCTATGGAGGATCAATGTTAAGAATAAAGATTGAGAAGTATTTGGCACATTAGATGTGGGCCATGAAAAAGTAACTTAAGTTTCTGAATTTAACCACAAATCTGGCACATCAGACTTCCTCTATTAAATCTTATAATTATATAAGTGGAACTGCCATCCTTTGTAAACCAAAGAGAAAAATGACAATTTTGTTCTGATGCAAACAAATCTTTGAAACTCTATTTTTGATACACATAATGGATGTCATTCCTTGAGGTTTGGAAATTGTTCAAATTAAAGTTTTATATTTAAAAATGGGACAAACGTTGACTAAAGATTATGTTCTAGATGTTTACAGAGCCTTGTATTGTAATTTCATGTACATTTTGTATTTTAAACATTTTGTAAGTTATGATTGCAGTGCTATTTGAGAAAAATACAAAGGGAAGAACTTGTATTTTAGGCTCTTAAATCATAGTGTTGAAATAAATAAGAAAATACATAATGTGTCACTGTTTATTGAAATACATCACCTATGTAGGAGTTAAGTAAAATTGTTTTTAATCCACTAGGCTTACACTGCTGAATAGCTATATTTCACTGCTATGTGGGGTACCAAATGTATGATGCTTGTTAATATCACCAAATGGCTGCATATTTTGGTACAAACTAACCCTGGACTGAAATGGCAATACTCTTGCAGTTCAGAATTAATTAGCTTTGGTAAAGCATAATGAGAGAGTTCACAAACTGCTACTAATCACTCAGGTATCACTTGAGTATCAAGCTCACCCATTTACAATGAAATACTAGTCACTATTGTATATCTTTTTCTCCATGGTAAACAATAATCTTCATTCATAAAATTATAGCCTTATTTGCTGTCATTAGAGGCAAGATGCTTTCTTCAGTATTTTATCAAAAGGTGATGAATATTCAATTTCATGCATCAGTTCTAACTTTTGTGCCTCTCTTCCTTCCCCTCCAATCTCTCAACTCCTGATTCCACATCCACACACAAAAAACACCATACTTGGTTGCATGTAAGGATATTAGAATAGGACTAAGAATGTCAAATGAACATGCATCTAGCATATTAAAGTGGGCTGAATTGTTTGTTTACATCTGCTCTTTGAATCTGTTGTCCAGGGTGAGAGAGGAAAGATACAACATTGTTTCAGTACTGAACCTGCTCAATGCTTACAGCCCTCACTGATCTATTGCAATCACAAACTGCATTCTGTCCTCATACATGTTGGATTCCTCTGATTTGTTTCATCCGGAAATCTGATTACTCCTGAATTTATGCCAAAAACATCTGACAAAGACCAACCAAATGTTGCCTTGCAGGAGGCAAAGAGGTGATTGACAAAGGGTGGGTGGGGCAATAGTAGAGTACCTGAGGAGCCCAGGACTAGGTTAAAATCAGCCATCATTGTGTAAACACTAACCATTGCTTCAACAAAGGGAGAGAAGTATTTCCATGGACAGCATAGACTGTCAGCTTTGGAACACTTCCAAGAACCACAGTTAAAATATTCCTAGACCTTGTGGAAGTCTGTATCTAAATGACACTTCACTAGCACCTGTTGTATACCCAGTTTCATTATACTGTAGAGGTGCTTGTGTGTTACTGCAGTGACAAATGCAATATAAAAACTAAAAGTAGTAGTATCAAGAGCTAAATGGTATTTCTACACAATGTCCCAACGTGCACATTAATACTTTCAGAAGTTTAGAATAAAGTTTTTATGGAATTCAAGTTGGTGAGTGAAATTTACTTCACTCACAAAGTGAGTAATCAATATGTGATTACAGATGCTTGGAAGCGCATAGTCCACCTGCACTGCTTGCACTGTGGATTCAGGCTTCTGGAGCTCTGTTGCTACAGATCCAGTCGCCCCTTCCCCTGTTGTAGTCCTTGGAACTGGTGCTTTTGAAGTGATTCCTTTCCCCATTGTAGAGGGAAGACCCTTTCCCTATTGTGTAGGGGGTTCAGATACAGTCCTAATGGAGAGCTTAAATAATGCAGTGATTTTGTGCATCAATCTAAAATCAGTGTAGCATAAGTCAGAACCTCAGTAAGGCTACTGATTTTGAAGAGATTGTCTCTTCCAAGCAGCTTAATGAGCTACGGAAAGATTAATTGGTTATGAACTCTGTTTTCTAGCGGCCTAGGAGATAGTATGTGTAATTATATTAAACCCATATCTCAGTTAAACAGATTCCAAGTTTAGGCTAGATCTTTAGTCTTTGTTTGGCAATGGTGCACCTGTCCAGGTGGGGCAGGCAAGGATCTCAAATCACATGGCACTGTGAAAGCATTGATCAATTTAATGTCGGCTATTCAGAGGATGGCCTGTTTATCTTTACTGATGGTCCCTATTTATAGATCAGAAAGCATTACACCACTGGCACAGTGGCCAGCCTAAGTAATTATATATGAGATTTACTAAATATAGTGCTTGATGTTTGAACACTACTCCCCATTTTCCCCACTA
This sequence comes from Gopherus flavomarginatus, assembly GCF_025201925.1. Lineage (NCBI taxonomy): Eukaryota > Metazoa > Chordata > Testudines > Testudinidae > Gopherus > Gopherus flavomarginatus. The sequence continues at coordinate 33,458,316 of NC_066630.1, forward strand.
TAATTAGCAGGTATGTAATTAGTGTACAGTAACATTAGCAATATAGAGCAATGCTTTGTAGCTACTTCAAGAAAAAGAAGTGGAGACTGACAGGATATGAGAGAGAAGGTGGGTGAGGTAATCTCTTATTGGACCAAGCTTTCAAACTTACACACAGCTCTTCTTCAGGTAACTGAAAGAAGAGCTCTGTGGAAACATCTCTCACCAACAGAAATTAGTCCCATAAAAGATATTACCTCACCTTGTCTCTGATATCCTGGGATACCATAGCTCCACCACCATTGCATACAACTAAGATTTAAGACAGCTGAAGACTGGTTCATTAAGGGGTTAGAGACTATGTACTCCAGCCAGGGGAAAACTAAATAATGAAAATGGTAACTAACCCTGAGGACTCAAGCTAAGACTTACACCTATTTTCAGGTCTGTTCCATGTCCTGTGGCATAGTTAGACCCAATTTTTATTCCAGGCATCATGAAAATGGCAATGCTGTGAAAGGAGCATTTTGTCCTTCCAGATAACAAGACAGCGGTGGCAACCCTGCTGAGGAAAGTCCCTTTACCAGAAGTCAGTGGTTTGGGTTCTTTCTGTGACTCAGGATCTGGAGCAATGATAGCAAAAGGGAGGCCCTTCTATACCAGGACAACAGCAATGGCACACTTATGATGCAACATCCTCCCCAGAGCACCAGGCCTGGGCTCCTCAGCAGAGGGAGACAAACAGCATGCCTGTGGGACACAAATTGGACACATCCTTCGCTCCCTGCCTCCCATTCAGAAAAAAAATTACTCCTTGCTTGTGCACTGAACTGAGCAGGGGACCATTCCCGCTGCCCTGGGCGCCACTGACTCTGCTTTAATCATTTTTAATGTGGACATTCATTCCTCTCACCTTACTGGCTACTCACCCCCTCCCTCACAGCTTCTCCATTGCCAGCCTCTCTGCCTCTGCCTTCAGCTTCAAAGCCCATTTCTCCCTTATGTATCTCTCCTGTATAATACTTTTTAAGGCACATACTTGTTCTCCAGTCCTTATCCTGATTACTTTGTATGTTGTAGCTCTTTGCTCAAGCTCTCATCTTTATATTTAGCTCTTCAGGGAATGGACCATGTTTGGAAAGCTCCTAGTACAAGGATATTAAAATGTTAACTATGTGATTAAGTGCTGGATTACATGAATTAACACTCAGGCTCTCTAGCAGAGTGTAGCAGAAAGCAGTGCTGAGAAGAATTTCTTGCTATGGTTAAACTGAAAACTATTTGAGAGACTCTGACAGGTACCTGATGGTGACTTCACTGATTGAATTTAGCATTGAAGCCTGCTGTCTGATTCATAACCCAGTTTCCACCCTTTGTCAGTGGTTTGACACCACAACCCCTTTTAACTTTGTATTGCATGAATTGTCATCTGTTAAGAAGAGATGGGAAACTTTTATATGCTCCCAGTGCACTCCCATATGAAGCCATTACAAAAGGTGTGATGGCTAAGAAATGGCAATTTCTAAAATAATAATTCAGTTTAATACACAAATTCATAGTAGTTTTAGTCAAATAAATGTGACCTTATTGACAGTGCAGTGAGAAAAGTGGGACTTATCTTAGGAGATATCTTCTCTGTATGTGAGTGTACACAGGAAATTAGCTTCATATCCACCTTTCAGTTAGAATGAGGAAAAAGCGATTTCCTTTTCATTTCCTATTTTAGGCATTAAGTGCAAAAACAACCCAGGCAGACTATAGAACTAGCCATTCTAGTATTGTCCTTGAAGGAGGCACTGGTTATTAATTTCTGACAGTGGTTACCTAACTCAGTTCTGTCGCAAAGAATGATGTAAAAAAATACCTTAGCCTTAGTTAATCCCGACCAAACAGCAATAGAGCTAAAGTTTACACAGTTGCAGTTAAGATTTCCTCCTGCTGTATCAGCGGATTCTGGCTGTATAGGAGAGCTTGTGATGCTTACTTGTTCGTTTTTACATTTACTATCTTTAGCTCCTGTTTGGAAACTGTCACAGTAGTGACATCTGCTGGAAAGGTCTGGGACAACAAGATATTTGCAGTCAATACTGCCTGGTATTGATAGAAAAAAAATCTTATGCCTGTTCTCAAGTAAATCACTCTCTAAATGAAGGTGTCAAACACTTAGAAAAAAAAGTTGTGTGTCCCTTGCCTGTAATATGCAAAGATGAGGCAGTGTACCACATGCTTTCATTTCCATCATTCTGCTTTAGGGTGACGAGACAGCAAGTGTGAAAAATCAGGACCAGGTGGAGGGTAATAGGAGCCTATATAAGAAAGCCCCAAATATTGGGACTGTCCCTATAAAAATTGGGGACATCTGGTCACCCTATTCTACTTCCACCAGAGACATGTATACAGCTTTACTTATAGGAGAGAAAGTATACTACTTAATTCGCCTCAGAATGCTCAAGGTATGCAGCTCTGTATTTACATAACTAAAATCAAATGTCATGTTTCAGGGCTTCATCTGGTCACCTGAAAACCATCAGGAAGCATCCCTTCCCTACCCACAGATACAGAACAAACTGGCTAAATGGGAGTGCAGACTTCCTCTGAAGCATCAAAGATTGGCCAGAACTGGAGATAAGACACTGAAAAAGGTGGACCAGTTCTCTGAGCAGGTAGAGAATCCTCTCTAGATACCTGGCTGGAGTCTCTTACTCATACGCTCAGGGTCTAACTGAGCACCAATGCTAGGAGTAAGGAAGGAATTTCCCCCAAATTCAGACTGACAGGGAGTTGGGGGGACAGTTGGGGAGGGATTGCCTTCTGCTGTAGGGCATTGTTTGCCTGCTGGGATCATCTCACTTGCTCAGTTCTCTGCTATTGCAAGGCTTCTGGCAGGGGCGGCACTCTGGTCTCTTCTGTTTGCTGCGTATGACACAGTTTCGTTTCCTGAGGACTGAAATGTTTTGATCTATCAGGGTGAAATCTAATGCTCTGGGATATATAAGAGGTCAGACTAGCTGAGTCGATGGTTTCTTCTGGCCTTAACTTCTATGAAACCTCTCCTCTGACTCTTAAAAATCAGGATTATAAAAAGGAGGGAGGATGAAGGGCAAATCGAGTGGTGTACCAAGCATTTTGGTCCTTCGGCTCGCTATATTTGGTTCTCGGCCATGTCCCTTCTCTTCCCTTTCTAGCATTTAACCTGCATGTGTCTAAAGACAGCATAACAAGTGTAGAAAAAAGCCTAAGAAATCACTGAAAAGCTAAGCACGTCTAAAGATGCACCAACAAGTCACAGACAATACTTCAGGCCTCAGTCTCCTCACACCAGTCTTGCTCTGGTGTAACTGCACTGACTTCAGTGGAGTTATGCCTGAGCTACACTCCACTAGGTATGAGAGCAGAATTGGGACTTTCCAACATGAAAACTTTTGAAAGATTTGGTTACAGGCCCCCAAGGCTCAGAGCCCTCAATGCGTGTTCTCACAGCCATGAAACTCTTGAAAAGGTGGATAGTAAAGCAGGGGGTGGGAGAAAATAACTAAGATGTAAAGATCCTAAAAGCTGTGGAAAATGCAAGGTAACAGTATACTCTGGTGCAAAAACCCCTAACCAAATGAGCTGACTAAAAGCCTTTCCAGCTTCTTTGAAAGCTTTCTGTTTCCTTATAAGTAGGAAGCACATTCGCGAATGCATGTACCTTTCCCCAGCAACAGTAGATCCCAGCAGACCCTCAAAAATAGCTATCCCTGCACAGCTTTAGAGGGCTGAGGAGTTTCCAGGCCTGGAGGATTAGTTTGAAGACACAAAGGAAGTAAATCCTGGCATTAAGGCTTCTACCATAAGGGGCAGCTTTTAAGCCTAATTTAATTTCCCTTGAATTGTTATTTAAATTCTCATTATAAAGCAAATAACTTAAATTCTGTCAAAAAAATTATGTACCATCTAAACACAAATACCATGTAGACACATTCAGGTGCTGTAGGCACTTAGTAAATTAACCATGGACCTGGTATCAGTGAAGAACCTCGATTTGGTAATGAAAAACCAGTTAAGGGATGTAAAAAGTGGGGTGGGCACGGAGGCTGGAAGTGAACAGAAAAGGTGTGGACTATAGCCATAGTTTAGATGAAGAGGAATAGGGCAAAAGGATGCCTTGGGATAGGTATATACTGAAGACTGGCTCTCCGAAGAACAAGGATGGAAGATCGTAATGCTTTAAAGACCAAGTCTTGCATGGTTGTGGGGATTTCTGTTCTGAGAAGACTCCTGCCCCTTACATTGAAAGGTGGATTCCAGCAAGCACTACTCTGATTGCAGTAGGTTCCTATCACTTGCCTAATCGCCACTTTTATACACACCCTAGCTGCTTTGTTAACCAGCCTTCAGTTTTGTTTCTAATTGTACTAATACATTTTTATCCTCCCCCCCTCACTCCTACTCCTTCCTACCACCTTTGCTTTTAATCACACAAGAAGGAAACCGCCCTGTGCCTTGCCACTTGTTGATCAAATATTACAGAAAGGAACCTAGTTTTCAAAGGACAGCAGTGAAATATGTTCAACTCAAAGGGGGCTGCAGGGGGAAAGCAGCATTAGCAATGTCAAACAAAGTCTTCTGTGGGATGACTATGAGGTGATGCTAGAAGCTGGACTTCACCTGGAAAGAGGTGAGAAATATTTCTAGAGTTCAAGATTCTAGGTCAGTTGGGTGAGAGATGATTAACTTGGAAGGGCTTTTCTTGTAACAGGCTCTGAATAACTCAAAAAGGCAAGGAACAGGAATTTCCAGAAGGCTATTGTGAAGGACTCTGTACTTAATGAATGTAGAAACTAATGAAGCACATTACATTTAAAAACCAACCAACTTTCCCTCTGCATCCCACCCCCTCCCCAAATATCTAACTACAAAGCCTGGCAGCTCTCAACTACCAGTGGACAAATTCATCTTTTTATGTTACCAAGCTAAATTTCCTAGCACGCTGCCCATGAGACCAACAGATGTACAGACACCAAGAGTAAAGTTGGTCGAGTGCTGAATTTACCAGTTTGCAGAACTTAATCCAATCTAGAACATCGTTTATGGCATTTCTATAGTATGAAATGTCATGGCTGCATTCCTGAGTGTAATATAACGTGCCACATCGGACATGATCAACTCCAGCTTGAACTAACCCTGAAAATTTAGGATCAGGGTAGCTTGGATATCTGGGCATTCTCCCACTAACATGAAGATTAATGTAGACTGGTATCAGTGCTGTAAATTCCCTGCAAGTCTTTCATGAATTGATCAGTGAATGTGTCTATTAATCTTCCTTCACAATACATCTAACGAAAATGCGAATCAGGGTTGGTATCCTTGCTGAATGGTGAGGAACTCATACTGGTCACAATGGCTAAGCTATGGCATGAGTGCTATGGAGATTGTCTCTAAATGAATCACCTGCTTTTAAATCTCATTTTATATTTTTAGATGGAAAATGCTGCAGGTATTGTGCCAGAGCAGGCTTATTTTCATTATGCAAAAAGCAGAAGACATTGCTATAACTTGCTACAGAGCACTGGTTTTCTACTCTTTTACTAAGTGAGCTAGAATTCATTGATAGTTTGGTGCAATGAGAGGCATGTAATAGCTAGAGATGGGTGAACAATTTATTCAATTAATTTGAGCCCCTCTTTGGGTTCTTAAGAAGCCTGTGGGTGTTGCGTTTTACAAATATGTTGTTTAATTTACTGAATGCACCAAGTGCTTTGGCAAATATATTTAATGCATGAGTGGCTCACAAATCATCTATTGTGACTGTTGCTTAGACCAGTTGCAGTTCACAGTGGTGTGTGATTGGCTAAGTTCACAAGGTATTGTTTCTGCTCCCTGTTTAGATGATTGTCACACATTTAGCCTTCTGGTGCTAAAATTTGTGGCTCCCTACTCTGACACCTTCTGTTCCCATGAACAAAAATTTGCTCATAAAACGTTCATGGGAAGTGAATAAAATCAGTCAGGGAAGAGAAGGGGTGACTGTTGGCAAATATTGCCGTGGAGTATTAGCCAGGCTGTAGTCATAGCAGGAGTGTAAGTCATTGGACCAGTATGACAAATAAGGCAATGTTGAAAATGAATTAAGTGCTTCTGTGAGATCTTTTTTGTAGAATGTGGAAAAATCAGGTATGCCAGGAATATGGCATCTGAGGTGACATCAGATGATTCGCAGAAGATACAATAGGAAAGTTGCATGAATAATCAGAGAAAAGGTGCATGAACAGTAGAGCAGAGGATCCAGCACTGACCAGTTACTGGGTTGAACAACGTGAGGATGTGTATAGAGGTATACATTTATGACTGTCAGCAGAGTGTCAGAGTTTGAAATGCTGACTGGCTGAACATAAACCCCTTGATACCAGTCTAGCTCCTGAAATGACAAGGATAAAGATACCAGAGAATAAGGTTTCATTAGTTAGAAGTGGAAAGGAAAGAGGACTTAAAAGTCAGCCAGCAAAATTTGGTTACAGGACAGATTAAATAGTCACCTATTTCGGTACTGCAATACTACAGAAGTGTAACCTCTATTCTTAGCTTATGGTGGAGAGCAGAAATAACTATTATAAACCCTGACGCCAACATTACTTGTTAGAAAGCACAAAGGGCAAATTATTTTTGGATAAATAACTGAGCTAAAGATGACACTGGCCATTAAATATTTTCTCTTTCGCGCCTCTGTGCCATTTTTCTCCCCACGTTTTATTTTAGAATATTGGAACTGAAATTATTGCCTCAACAAATCCTTTTCCTCTAGCACCTCTAGTTACATACACATGTGTGTGTTACAGGTTCTCTATTTTTCAAATAATACATAGATTAACATTAGTACCAGTTGGGTTTAGCTTTTGAGTGAAAGGATGCAGTCTAACTGCTGTAGCAGTACACTATTGAATTACATCCCAAATATTTAGATGGTAACTTAATCCTTCATAAACAAAGTATCAGGACTGAAATTAAAATGGCCACTACATTCTCCTTCTACTCAACCAATTAAAATCTGGTTACTAGAACCTGACTGTGCTTATTTCCCACCTATCTTGGGCCAGCATACCTACAACCAGAAGGCCAAAACACAAAATCTTGTCCAGAGTAATTAATAGAGAAGAGCCTAAACAGCCAAATTCAGACCTGGATCTCATACACCATGAAGTCTTTGGAGCTGGAGGTAGAGGCAAGTGGCTAAATTTGGATCCAGATTTATCCCCCTTCCCAATGTTCAGAAGTATTTCCATCCAGGGTTTGGTTCTGGCTTGTCTGTAGTTATTCTTGTGACTAATGCAGCAGTTACTTTGCTCTAGTTAAATAGCACCAGTAGTATTCATTTTGGAACCTGAGTACAGCATGCTTTGCCACTAGGGTCGGTCACCTCCAGTCTCCACTACATTGCTAAGCTTCATCTGTCCTTCTGACCACCACCCCATGCTGCTTGAGCCAGAGAAGATCAGCATGGCTGCAGTGTTCTGGAAGTAAGAGTAAAGGAGCTGGGGCACAAGTTGTGTTATCATCCATCCTTCTGATTGAGGGTGAGGGTCCAGGCAGGGGGACACGAATCCTGGAGATGAATGCATGGCTGAGCAGACGGTGTCTATGGGAAGGCTTAGGCTTCCCATGCATATGGACAAATTGGAGCATGTGCAGAGGAAACAACAAAAATGATTAAAGGTTTGGAAAACCTGACCTGTGGGGAAATGTTAAAAAACAGGCCATGTTTAGTCTGGAGAAAAGAAAAGAAGACAGAAGGGAGACCTGATAAGTCTCCAAATATGTTAAGGGCTGTTATGAAGAGGATGGTGATCAATTATTCTCCATGTCCAGTGAAGGTAGGACAAGCAGTAAGGAGCTTAATTTGCAGCAGGGGAGATTTAAGTTAGATATTAGGAAAACTTTATAATTGTATAGGTGGTTTAAGCTCTGGAATAGACTTACAAGTAAGGTTGTGGAATCCTCATCACTGGAGGTTTTTAGGAACACGTGGATCAGACACCTGTCAGGGATGATGTAGTTTTACTGTGGTCCTGCCTCAGCGCAGGAGTCTAGACTTAGATGACATCTTGAGATTCCTTCCAGCCCTATGTTTCTATGATACTGCTGCAGAAACAGCCCAGGCTTCCAGAAATCATATTGCTTGGAGGAGGAAAGAGGGTTGTGCTATTGCAGATAGCTCAGTTAGCCATGTCTCCCACCACTCGCTGATGGGATAGCTTTAGAAATAGGTCAGTGTTATTCGCAAACTTAAATGATTCTCTCTTTATATTGTTCCTGGCACTGTAGTGGGTTCTGGGAGGGGGATTACCACCCAGACACCATGCACTCATGTTTTTGTTAGTATACCAAAAGATTTGCAAGGGTATATAAAGAATTTTAAAAGGATGAAAGGACAGTTTACATGAAATGGAAGCACGAAGGAAGGAACTAACAATTATCCCCCTTGGTGTTCGCACAGAGCTAAGCCGAGGTCAGTAGCACAGGACAAGATGGCAAAAAATTCAATATCTATCTATCTTTGCAAGAAATTACTGTGAGAGGGCACTTTGCCTGATGCTTGAAAACTGAGCTGCTGTCCACACACAAACATTCAGAGATGAAACAGATCTGGCTGCATTTCCTTTCAGCTTGAACTCAGTATGCGTTTGTTCATTTGTTTTAAAAAAAGAGACACACCTCTCTTCACAAACTGTACTGCATACCAGTTTTAGCTTTAATATTCCCAACTAAGAGAAAGGAGACTTAGGGCACACAAGACAGATGTTTGTGTATTTGAAATCACTATATTCCCATTGACATCTGTCTGTTCTTTCATAGCAAAATATTGCCTGGAAAAAAAAATATTTTGCATAGAGGAGAGTTTACCTAGGTGATAAGTGTCACACACAACCTTCTAATGGTGTCTTTGTTTTAAAATGTGGGCAGCAGGATTCCAATGTGAAATATCTTGCATGCAGGAAAGCCACCATGGGAAGCCATTTAGCTTGTCTGCAATACCTGCTCCTGCAATCTGTTACATTCGGCATCTTGTCAATTTCAAGTGAGTAGTGCTAATATTAACTAGCTATTCTATCAAAGCTGAATCAGGACACACAGGGTCAATGCATGAACAACACTCGCATTCCTGTGTTAAGGAAAACCATCATGAATATGCAGCAAGGGGCACCATTTTACCTTAGCTACTCATTAGGAAAGCACAGCTATCAAAGTACCACTCAGCAGCCTATTCAATAGGAAACAGGGGGAGCAGGCCAGGAAAAGTGAGTCTAGGGCTGAAATTCAGTGACTTGTGTTAAGCAGGAGGTCCAATTAAATCACCACCATCCCTTCTGGCCTTGAAAATGAATGAACGAAAAAAAACAAACAATCAGGCAGTTTGGCACAGCCAGTTAATCAGTTTGTACTCCACTTTGTGTTCAATTTTTGCACGATAGTTTTGGCTCCCATCCCCACTAAATTGGGCAGTTTTAAGATTTCAATGCTCAAAGCAGAGGGGAAGTTATTCCACTAAGAAGGTGGGGAGCGAGGATTGGTAAAAGAGACCGTGAGGAAGCATGGAAAATGTGTAACAATAAGATCCAATCCAAACAAACAACGAAACAATTCTTCCACTTTTTAAATATTAAATTATAGTCATCCAGTGGCTGGTATTAGACTTCATTATAGGCTCATCTCTCAGTACGCTGGGCCTGTTCTTCATATAGAAAATTGCATGTCTACTTCTCATGTGCCTTCTGTGACTGGAAGAAGGGAAGATGTGCGTGCATGCATACGGCATAACAGATGTCTTTCTTGCCACCTATATGCACAAAGCTTGCCAGTCGCACGTACAAACGGTGTGGGGAGCATGCAAGTGCGCTCAGATTTTATTCATAGCCATTCCTCTTAAGGGGAACAGATTATTCTGTTCCATCTAGGGTCTCAGAATCAGAGCACCTTTCATGACCAACCTCCTAAATAAATAGATCATATAACTACATTACCTCTTTAAAAAGCTCACAGTTGTAATGTTTTGTTTTTGATATTTACATGGCATGGATTTGTAAACCTCTTCAATTTTCCTAAACAAACAAACAAAAAAATGTTCCAGTAAAGGGTAAACAGCTACTTCATTTTGAGACCCTCGTCCAGGCTGGGAATTTAAACTGGTAAAAATAGCAGTGAAACAGACCCTTGCCCAAAGGAGACCATTAGAATAGTTTTTAAAACAAGACACAATACTTCCAGCTAATAGCAAATCCTCAGTGAAGCATTTCTAGTGTATCCATTGTGGCATCCATTCACCTAAAGGATTCCAGGTAAGCAACTGAGAATGATTATTCTAAAAAGTATAACAGATGGGTGATATACTTGGCTTAAAAACAAAAAAAGGCTAGGGAGCCCTACTAAATATTTAACAAGCCACCTTGATAACAATGTATCAATCTTATGGCTTGGTGTTGCCCCTCCCCGCCCATCACCACAGAAACTGAGTGAATTTTCAATGAGGCAATTTATGCAGGTCAAGTTTTGATTGATAGCCACCTCTGACATATCACACCTTTCATCATGACTGATCTCAGATATGTACACAATTCCTATCAAACCACTGCTGAAACTCAGCCACCTCTGGACTGGAACACAGCAACACACTGGCACAGTTGGAGGACAGGAAGTGAAGAAATACCATAACCAACTGAAATACAGAAAAATTTCAGGTAGGTAAAATGCAATTATCCAAGCTCAAATCTGCCCAGGAAACTGGGGCAAACACCATTCTCATTTAAAAAAAAAAAAAAAAAAAGACCTTATGATCTTCACTTAAAAATAAATGTTCATGACCTTGATTTTATGCCTCAATGGAGACAACACCTCCATCTCCATTCAGTACACAGATCCCCAGTACCAAGCATGATAAAATGAGAGAGATGCCTTAAACTGAGTCACCTGTCTTCCCTCCTGTTACTGCTATGCAAGTACCTGACCCAACCCAACTCTGTGAAACACTTGTCTCAAATGCTGAGCACACTAAAAAAAACTATTAGGATAGATTGTCAGCCTACCACCACCCAGGATAGGGGCATGTGCTGGAGATATTGGTTTCAAGAGGGGTCTACAGCATAGGTTATAAATATATGAAATGGAGAAGAAAAATATGGGGGGGGGCCGATTTTCAAAGGCCCTCTTCCCTGTTTGAAGGAGCACTTTATAGCTACAAAATTTTAGTCATGCTTTATCCCCGGAAAAATTAATTGTGGGTTTAAATCAGCACGCTTGCCTCTCTCTAACTTCCTGATTTGTACTTAGAAATAGACTGGGGTTGCAAATTGCATTTGCAAAAACAGCAGAGTTGGGTCTTTCGAAAAATCTTGCCCACAACGTCCTCAGTCTTCACGTGTCCTAAAGCTTACCAAGTTGTGCATGCCTCAAAAATGAGATGTGTGTTAGAAGAATCTAATCTTTGTAGCTGAAGTAGGTAGCACAGAATTATAGTTGGGAAGTCAGCTTTCTAAGGGGAAAATGTAAAGTAACTGTGGCTAGAGTCACAGGCACCACATTTTAGGCAAGGTCCAATATTTAGGGATGGCTTCCATTAAGAGAAGTCATCCAACCAGGAGAGCCCTAGACTGCAGAGTGCAGCTCCCTTCCCTAGCCAGGCTGAAGTGAAGGAAGGGTTCAAGGGTTAGGGTGAGCTTGGCAACAAGAAAGAGGCAAAGGAAGATGGGGGTTGGGAATCTTGCTTTGTTCACTTAGAATTGGAGAGATCTCAATTATTTTATCTGAGAAGTCTGCACTACTAGGGTTGGCTTTCCAGTGGCTACTGTAGCTTCCCTGTTGGTTTCCACACAGCTGGAGCAATATTTATAACCCTTTCAAGGAAGAGGCCTTCTCAGAGCATGGGGGGTGGGGGGCTGGGAACAGTAGGTACAAAGTGTGCTCTTGCTTGCATAGCAATGTACCATACACCCAGTATTTTGAGCATTCAAGTCTGTGCTTCATTTAATGAGAAACCCTTAAAAGTCAAAGCATGCACCTTTGTTCTTGAGTCATCCCTTGCTACTACCTATCAATACCACAGACATGTCCATTAAACTATTATAGGTATGGAGTGATGGTTATTTATAATGTTCCAGCACTAGCAACATTTTTAGCGCAAGCTACATTACCACAAATGATGCCTACAATAAAATAAATGCTAAGGCGCTCACTAAAAGGGGAGGAATGTTTTTCCTCCACAGTGTGTCATTAAAAGGACATTATCTCCAGTACTTCAAAAGTAGTAGAGTCAATGGGTTACATGTGTGGTTTGACTAGGAGTTTGAGATGGAGTCGGTTTACTGTATTTACCTTGAAAAAACATCAAAATAACCGTTTTCCTTGTGGGTGCAGATGAAAATCTGAAAAGATATGGAACCGTAATGTGATAGGGGAGGGAGAGGAAGGCAACGAGATACAACAGCACCTTTCTGCTCTAATTCAGCCTTGAGGGATTAAATGTTTTTTTCCATGTGATTGGTTAGGGCTGAACAAAGTAATTTAAAACTAAAATTATTTATTTAGATTATACCCAGCTAGGTGTAGTATGTAACATTGGGTACATCTACACTGCAAAGAAAAATCCAGGGCACCAAGTCTCAGAGCCCGGGACAATTGGCTCAGGCTGCAGGGCAACAAGTAGCAATGTTGATATTCAGACTGGACTCTGAGACCCTCTCCTCTCACCAGGTTTAAGAGCCCAGGCTCCAGCCCAAGCCAGAACATCCACACTATTATTTTTAGACCCAGGAGCACACGGCAACTGACATGAGCTACAGGGTTGGTTATTTTTGTTTGTGTGTTTTTTTTTTTGTGGGGGGGGGGGGAGGGACGACAATATAGACACACCCTTAGAGCTCACAGGAGAACTGGCCCTTTCTCTGGAGAGTTCATGATCTGAGCTCAGTCGTAGGAACAGTCCTACAGATCAGACCAATGGTCCATTTAATCCACTGTTCTGTCTTCTACAATGGCCAGTGCCAGCTGATTCAGAGAATGGTGCAATAACCATGCAGTTGAGGATAACCAGATAACCAGCTCCAAGGGAAATATTTTCCCCATACCTCCAAAAGTTAGAGGTTGGCTACATCCCTGAAATTTAAGGGTTAATATCCCTTCTAAAGATGAGAGACACGAGAGGGTAAGTACACACAAAGGGAAGGCTAGGGAAATACAAAATGAGAGGAGATAGTCAAGACAGTATTCAAAACCCTTTGTAGCACAAACCAACCATCTGATATTTAGGGTATGTCTACACTAGAAACATTCCAGCAGGTGCACCACTGTAGTGTAGACACTTATTACAATGACAGAAAGGGTTCTTTCTGTGACTGTTGTAAATTCACCTCTCAAAGGCAGGAGCTAGGAAGAATTCTTCTACTGACCTATCGCTGTCTACACTTGGGCTTATGTCGACTTAACTAAGTCTCTCAAAAATATGACTTTTTCCTACACCTCTGAACGATGTAGCTAGATTGACACAGGTATGGACTGGGCCCACAGTAACTTGGAGTAAGGGGAAAGGTCAAGGAGAATAAGGGAAGATAAACTCTAAAGTACAGCTTTGTTCAGCAAATTTAGAAGCAAAGGGAAGAGGAGAAGTCGGGCAGTAGGCAGAACGATAAGCTGGGTTGAGAGCTGGCGGTTTTTAGACGGAAGAGAATAAGCACATTTGTACTCAAAGAGATGGGAAAACTTAATTTTGGATGAGATGGCACCACTATTGTTAAGCAACGTAACTAATATTTTTGTGTTTTAGTACATCAGTGATGTAACTGAACATCATTTAAGAGGGTTTACTCAAAAACCCCACAGGGAAGATCAGCACAATAGCTTTCACTTCATATTGGACAGTTACTATACTGCTTTCTGAAAATATTCTATCACATGCATATTCAGGTAAAAAGTAAGTTATTGCATTTTACTCCTGATAATACCTCAGAGCCAGCATAGGGAGCGAGCTGGATTATTTTCAGTTCACATATCAACATTTTTATTCAAGCTCCATTTGCAGAACCTAACACTGGTGGGGACGGAAACAGCCCAACCTGACTTCCAGGTCCCAGGGCCCATTTGCCATTGTGAAAAATTATTTGCTTGTAAATTGGCCAGATTTGTGGAGTTGCTAGAGGGCTAAAAGCATGAAACCTCATAATGCCACTTGTACAAACTTACTTTTTAAAGCATAAGAGCACTTGAAAGCTCCCACAGAACTTCTTGAAGAGAGTAACAGGGATAACTAGGATATTTTCTCCAACACTATCCCTTGCACCGAGACAGATTCTAACATGTACAGTCGCATGCATTTTGTTGCATAATGACTACACAGTCACTGCACTATCAACATCTATCAAAACAGATCTGTAACAAAGCAAGAAGGCTAGTAACTATTTGAGATACTGATCTCCTCCTATAGATTTGTTGATTTTGGGTGTTATTTTAATAATAAAGTTCAAGAACACTCTACTCTGTGGTTCATGCAGGTAAAGAAAAAACAAACAAAAACGAAAGGTAAACCGCAACGTCTTGTTTACTGCACACAGGGGGAAAAAAAAGAGAAAAAAAACATGCAAGTTTGTGTGGGGGAAGGCTGTGGTTTTAACTATTAGCACAAAAATGCAAGCCCTCTTACACAAAGAGTTGTGAAAGCCTAATTTTAAGTTGTATATGCTGTTAAATAGAAATGCTCTTCTTTATACTTCAGAAATAGTACCTCTATAAGCAACAATATATGGCTAGAATATTTCTTGCAATAGTAACAATCCTTTAGGAATCTGAAGTATTTCTAAATCGCTTGCTAATTAGAATTTGAAGTTATTCATTAATTTGGTAATTGTTCTATCAAATGCTGCAGAGAGTCAGGGTCACACAATCAGAAAAAAAAAAAAAAAATCAGGGATGTTTGGATCCAGGGATATTTGTTCAAGTCCAGTTCTGTAAATAGGTGAATTTGACTGAATCTCTTCTCCAACCGAAGGAGGAGTAGGTGAGCTAGTGCCAAACTGCTCACCATTGTAGCTAAAAACATTCAGTTGACTTCGTTTTCACCTCACTTTTTTGTATGACTCTGCACTGTTTATCTCTCGCCCAGCCAGAAAAGCTTTGACATCTACCTCCTTGGCAGCAATGCCCTCATCCCATTCCAAAACAGGGTAGTACGTCCTCTCAGCATAGTTCTAACCTATTTTCCTAACACAAAGTGTGTCAGAAACGCATATAATCTTCTGGAGCTTTCTGAGAGAGATGTCCGTCTCTACAGCTCACCTAAACAGTCTAGTGGGCTTGAGAGCCCCAGTGTTCAGAACTCAGCTTCTGCCAAAGTTTGGAAGTGTCTGGGCCCACCTCAGTTAACTAGACTGCATCCTCACCCAGGTTCCCCCTGCTTAATTCATTTATGAAATCACAATTGGATTAAGTCTTGATCCTAATGAAGTCTATAGAAATTTTGCTGTTGACTTCAATGCAGCCAGGATTTCCCCTACTATAACACACTTTGTGTGATGCTGCTCTCTAGTGGTTGAGACTACAGATATAAGATATTACAAGTACTTCCCCTTCAAAACTGGCTCTAAAACAGAGGCCCAGGTCCTCAGAGAGGTACTTAGGTGCTTAACTCCAGCTGATTTCAAATCTAGACCAGAGTTCTCAAATTGCATAGAGTCAAATTCATCCACTCCCTGGGACTTAACATTAATACCAGAGAAATTAAAATGAATTTCTCGCTCATCTTCTCCCCAAAGTTGGCTGCTTCTAAAGTTCCTCCCTCATGACTGCTCAACCCACACACTGGATATTCCTGCTCTCACCTCCCTTATAGCCATATGATTCAATGGGTCACCTGCACGAAGGAGTCAGCAAAACCCATTTCTCAGGAGAATCTACCCCTCTCTCAGTAGAATCAATGCTTGCTGACAAAGTGGGGCTCCTCAGACAAACAATGCTAGCCTGTAACTACTGTTAGCTAAAGGAGATCTCCTTTACCTCAAGTAATAGAAGCTTATATCTGAGGGGGCTGATTAACTTTCTGGTATAATGTGTGATTTTTACAGAGGAATGTTTACCACACATGGATGTGTCACAACACAATGAATTTAGAGGCCTACGAGCTAAGTTCTCAGCCAGAGTGCTTCAGTTTCCTCTCTTTCTCTGCGGTCACTTCATACTTGGTAAGCAAGTTGTTTCATAAGCACGTTGGTGTGTTCTTTTAAAACGAAGTTTCCAGCATTGTAACTAGAGGGTTGTTTAGTTACATGTGCTGCATGGGGTCTCCTCCATGCTGGGTTACTGCACTGGAAGCACTACAGAGAAGTTGTTTGCACATACTGTAAATCAGGGGTGGGCAAACCACAGCCCATGGGCTGGATCCGGCCCCTCAGGGCTTTGGATCTGGCCCACGGGATTGCCCCCCGTAGTGCCATGGGCCCCGCGCTGCTCTCAGAAGCGGCCGGCACCACTTCCCTGTGGCCCCCAAGTGTGTGTGTGTGTGTGTGTGTGTGTCAGTCAGAGGGCTCTGTGCATTGCCCCCAGGCACCACCCCCCGCAGCTCCCATTGGCCGGGAACAGGGAACTGCAGCCAATGGGAGCTTCAGGGGAGGTACCCGGAGGCAGGCAAAGGCAGCACACATGGAGCCCTGGAGCGACATGGGGCCAGAGGACAGGGCAGGCGTGCAAGGAGCCTGCCCTGGTGTGCGCCGCTGCCACCCCAGGGCCACTTTAGGTAAGCGGCGCCGGCCGGAGCCCGAACCCTGCCTGCACCCCAACTCCCTGCCCTGAGCCCCCTCCTGCACCCCGCACCCCAACTCCCTGCCGAGCCCCCTCCTGCACCCCAGCCCCCTTCCCTGAGCCCCCTCATACACCCTGCACCCCCTCCTCTGCCCCAACCCCTTGCCCTGAGCCCCTTCCTGCACACCACACTCCCTCCCGCACCCCAACCCCTGCATACAATTTCCCCACCCAGATGTGGCCCTCGCCCCAAAAAGTTTGCCCACCCCTGCTGTGAATGATGATTTTAAAGCCTGGTGCTGGTTCCAGTAAGGATACTTGTCTGCCTGCCCTCCATATTCATTGAGCCTGTCTGCTGTGGCCCATGTCTCATTCAATCTGGAGGATTCTCTCTGCTATTTTGCTTGTTGTGCTCAGATTCCTAGTCCTGCTAAGCAGAGATTGGGGTATGGAACAGTCCACCCTCTATGGTGGGACGCAGCAGTTGCAGAAGCTGGCTTCTACACCAGACTTAAGCACAGTGAACAGGCCCAGTTTCCAGAAAAAGGTAGGGTCAGGAGCCACTATTTTAGGAAATGTTATAGAATGCTCACTTTGCCCCACGTCTACTACATGGAAAGGAATCCAATTATCTCTAATGAGAGGCTGCAGCATTTGAAAGCCTCTTCAATCGCTAACATCCTTTTACTGAAAGCAAAGAGACCAAGCTGCAAGTCTGAAGGTCGGGGAAGTCATCCCCTCAATTAGAACACATAAGCTACTGTAGCTCTTAGCCCTCTCGTACTCACAGGAAGGATATAATATAGAGAAAGAAAAGGCCCGTTACCGGTGCAAGCAGAGTTGAGAGTTAACGGTCACATCAGCTTCTTCTCACTACTGGATTAGAACATGTCTGCATTGTCTAACTGCCCCCTAGGTTCCATCAACGTTACCAAGTAGCTGATTTTCAACTCCACCCATTTTTAAGGGATTTAAAGTAGTATTTATTGCGCATGGCATATTGGGTGATAGAAGAGATCTTGTGACTCTATACTGTGTCAGACATAGGGCTTGTCTACATCAGAAAGTTGCAGCGCTGGTGAGGGAGTTACAGCGCTGCAACTTAGGAGGTGTACACATCTGCAGGGCACCACCAGCGCTGCAACTCCCTGTTTGCAGCGCTGGCCGTACTCCCGTTTTGTCTCGGGTGTAGAGGATCCAGCGCTGGTGATCCAGCGCTGGTAATCAAGTATAGTCACTTACCAGCGCTTTTCTTGACCTCCGTGGAATAAGCAGGTATCCCAGCATACCTGAGGAAGCCTCCGGTAATCAAGCTGGTCTCCTTCCCCGGCTTGCTCTCGCGTTCCCCGAACCCCGAGCAAGCAGGTCTCCGTCCCTGCGGTTTGCAGGGTGGTTCCGGGAACGCGAGAGCAAACCGGGGAAGGAGACCAGCTTCGCCGCGGTTTGCTCTCGCGTTCCGCGAACCACCCTGCAAACCGCAGGGAAGGAGACCTGCTTGCTCGGGGTTCGGGGAACGCGAGAGCAAAGCGGGGAAGGAGACCAGCTTCGCCGCGGTTTGCTCTCGCGTTCCCCGAACAAGCAGGTCTCCTTCCCTGCGGTTTGCACGGTGGTTCGCGGAACGCGAGAGCAAACCGCGGCGAAGCTGGTCTCCTTTCCCGGTTTGCTCTCGCGTTCCCCGAACCCGAGCAAGCAGGTCTCCTTCCCTCCGGTTTGCAGGGTGGTTCGGGGAACGCGAGAGCAAACCGCGGCGAAGCTGGTCTCCTTTCCCGGTTTGCTCTCGCGTTCCCCGAAACCCCTTGAAGCCGCCCAACAGCGCTGCAGTGTGGCCACATCTAACACCACTTGCAGCGCTGGTTGCTGTAAGTGTGGCCACTCTGCAGCGCTGGCCCTATACAGCTGTACAAATACAGCTGTAACAACCAGCGCTGCAAAATTTTAGATGTAGACATGGCCATAGACTAATAGTTTATGGTATTTAAAGGATAATTTACCCAGGCCTTTAGAGGCCTAGCATGCTTTCCTCACACAGAGGAGGATACTGATCATATATCTCCCTACCAAAAAAAAATTGGAGCAAAGAGTCCTGTGGCACCTTATAGACTAACAGACGTTTGGAGCATGAGCTTTCGTGGGTGAATACCCACTTCGTCAGATGCCCAACAAGTGGGTATTCACCCACAAAAGCTCATGCTCCAAAACGTCTGTTAGTCTATAAGGTGCCACAGGACTCTCTGCTGCTTTGACAGATCCAGACTAACACGGCTACCCCTCTGATACAAAAAAAAAAATTGTACACAAAGTTTAAAAATCTTTACTCCACTTACAATAAGCAGACTACTACCTTGAAGAAGGTATAATGTCCCTTAATGAAGTAAGGGGAGTTAATTGTAAAATGAGAGAGATGGTGGGTAAGGTAATATTGTTTATTGGACCAATGGCTGTTGGTGGAAGGCATAAGCTTTTGAGCTACACAGAGCTCTTCATGTCTGGGGAAGAAAGTGTCTGCTTCCTTCTCCAGACTTGAAGAAATTTCTCTGTGTAGCTTAAAAGCTTGGACCTCTCCCCCAAACAGCAGTTGGTCCAATAAAATATTATCTTACCTACCTTGTTTCTCTCATATCCTGGGACCCACATAGCTTCAACACTGCAAATAATTGTAAAGTAACATTTTAAGAAAAAAGGTAGTTGGTATAGATTTTTAAATAAACTTTAGTCTAATTCCTGTGAAATGCCAATTTGAGAAAGCCCAATAGTGCATCTAGATCAATATCTTTTCTCCAACAGGGGTGAGAGGAAGTGTTTATTGCTAGTTTGTTCCTTCAGTTCAATAGTTAAGCTGCATGTACCTCTTCTGCACAGCAGGTCATTGTGTATGTTCTGCCATCCATGAGGCAGGCAGTGCATGCCAAGGCTTTGGGAGGCAGATTCCTGGCTGCAAGACAGCACAGAAGACATTAGGAAAGTATTTTAGCATTGGCTGGCCTTCCTGACAAGTTCACTGTTGCTAGCTCCTGACAGAGGAATACAAAACTCCATGGTGCAGAACCACCTTGGTCCCACCAGAGAGGAGAATCCAAGTGACACTGACCAACATTTTTAATTGGCCAAGGGCAGGTGGGAGAGAGAGAGGGGCAAAGAAAGTGGCCTTTAAAAAATAAAAAAAAATGAAGTTTTCACAGTTTATTTTAAAAAATATTTTTACACTCTCTAAAAATCGTTTTCCCCCCTTTTCAGTGACAACAGGGTTGGAGGAAAAACATTTTTTAAAATGAAATATTGTTCTTTTCAAAACCAGCAGAGTAAAAGTCTTGAAGGTTTCTGCAAAATCTTTACCACTATTTAACCAACTGTTCTCCTTGCTTTAAGTTCAAGTGTCCTGGATCATTCAAAAAAGAAGATGAGACTGAGCCACTGGCAGGTAAAACAAAACTTATTTTTCATTTTCAGCAGTTGGAAGAGGACTTCTGATTACAGAGGTGTGTGAATCATGTGATGATGCAGCCACTACACCAAGGCCAGGGGCCAAAAACACAGGCTCAAGAACCCATTTACATTTTGTATCAAAATGGAGCATGACAGTATATTCATCAGGTCTCTTGCGCTTTGTCATTTCATACTCAACAGGAGTCACACAGTGTAAGAAGCGCTTTCCCATTTGAATCTGTCATCCATGAGAAGGTGCCCCATAACTGACAGAACCACACTGTGAAGGTCTGCTGGAGGGGAGACAGGTAGCCTGTTTACTTCCAATGTAAAGAGTATCTGTGTAGCATTAGGTAGGAAATCCAGTGACAAGTGGCTCTGTGGCAGAACGGTATCTGGGTAGCAGGACTAGATAGTCAGTCAAAGAAAAACCAAGAGACATATGACAGGGATGGGGTGGAAGTGTATGGAATAGATACTGAGGACAAAGGTGGCAGGGAAGACACCCAAATCTCACTCCTCAGTCAGGGATCACCAGGCTGGCCATCCCACATCATCTGTCTGAATAAAAACCTAGGGCATGCAACAGTAAAGGGGCAGGCGGAGGAAAGGAAGAATTACCACTTTGTTCTCTTTGTCCTTTTATTTCCTTCCCACGATCTCTAGATCTGGCTCTTTTAGATCCAAGACTTGCAAACAGTGCCCGAGTTATTTTGTTCCGCTCTTTCCATTGGATTTGTGTTTTAAAATTCCCGGCTTTTATTTTTGTAAAAGCTGCTGTTGTGGATTTAGAGCTACTCTAATTTAGGAATGCGTTATGTGGACCTGCTTATTGGACATTTACTGTATGAATGCAGCGGTTTAATTTAATAGGAGGGTGTAAGGAAAAACAAGCAGGCAAGAGAATGGCTCCAGCTGAGCCACTGTTCTGTAAATTTTGAGGGGTGTTAAGGAACAATGCGATGTGAGAAAGAGACTTTGGAACACAGCAAAACAACAGAAACCACCTACTGTAGTGGTGTTTAAAAAGGAACTCACTCTCTTGGGGGGGAGCTGTGGGAGGGGGGGCTGTTTGGGAGACTCAGACTGAGACACATCTGCCCCTAACTGGAGGGGTCTGAAGAAGTTAGGCCTTCCTGGGTTAAGGGGATGGCAAGACTTAAGGCAAGACAGACATGCCTGTAGAATTTTTGTTGTTTTAAATCATTTACAGCAAAAGGGTTTTATTCCTACTGCAAAGTAAACACTGCTTTTGTTTTAGGAAGCCTGTTTTGACACTGTATGACATTGGTCAAGAGGCACCTGAAGGAAAGGACCACAGGTAGCAGAAAATCAAATCTGTGGAGTAAGAAGAGTTGATACACAGGGTACTTTAGCCCAGTCTGCAGTGGGGGAGGGGAAAGGTGCCCACAAATGGTGGATTCTCTGTAACTTGAAATCTTTAAAATCAAGAGTTGAGGACTTCAGTTGTTATACCAATTATATTAGACCAGTAAAAACCAGCAGGATCTTATTAAAGGGGACAAGACAAAGATGGCACATTTATTATGATAACAATTTGATTTATGACTAATAACTAATATTTTAATTCTTATACACACACATTATACCTAATACCCACACACACACACACACACCAGATGTTCTGCAGCTGCTGCATAGTTACCAGTCCTGAAGATAGCTTAAGTTCATAGCTTGATTTTGTAGCTTGGGTTCATAGCTTGTGGCGGCTAACTGGCCAGGAAAGCGAGGCACAAGGACAAGCTGGATCTCTGTTGGGCAGGCACTGATGTCCTTCCATGTTGGCAGCAGAATGTTACCCCCAAGTCTCTCATCTCACCCTTCTTTTTTTATAGGCTTTTAGTTTGGATTCAAAGTCTATAGGTCTTGCTGTGTGACGCTGCCTCTGGGTTTAGATTGATCACCCATCAATTGCAGGCGTGACTTTCAGCCTTGAACCTGGCTTTGATATTCCTTCTGTTGTCCTTTTCTTTTTAGGGTGGATGCTTCTTACTTTGTTTAGGGCTGTTGTCTAGGTCTTCAGCCGTTGGTATTTGAACTTTATCTCATCAGGACAGGCTGGGGCTGGAGGTTGATTCCATCATCCATACATACCTCATTCACACATCTAAACTAAACTAATAAGATTACAGCAGGGTTTGCAAAAATGAAGGCTGGAGGAAGCTTTTACAAAATGGAGTGAGTGTTTTAAAATGGGGTTTGAATTACAATATGGAACAGAAGTTACAGTGTAGGCAAGTGTAGTGAATGGTGAACAGAAGTTACATTAATAAAGTGAACAATTAAAAACAATTTCATTTATCAGTTCTACACAGTAACTCAGCCAAAGATTATGGGCCTTTTGCAGGAGTGGGTGGGTGAGGTTGTGCGGCCTGCAATGTGCAGGAGGTCAGACTAGATGATCATGATGGTCCCTTCTGGTCTTGAAGTCTAGGAGTCTGAGAACTGTGCAGTTCCACACTGGAAAAGGTAGAGGCCAGGTAACACCGGAGGGGGGTGCACTCAAGAACTCCAAGAAGGGGGACAGAGGTGCAGCTAGCTCTGTAACTGTAACCATCTATTTTTTAACAAAGCCAAACATTTGGGGCTAAAGTGGAGGAGTCAGTACTTCTAACAATTTCCAAAATCTGAGACCACAACTTCCAAGTTCTAGAGCACTCCTACCAAATAGGCATGAATGTGCCAATGCTCCCACATGCAGCCAGCCAGATTTCTCCAGCTTGCAGCCAAATGTACCTTTTGAATGAGGAGGAGAGGCACAAGGAAAAATGCAAAAATTAGAAAGAATTGCATTTCCCAGAAAGTTGCTGCCTTTTCTCCCTTAAGACTAGTGGAGAATTATACTAAAACTACTGTGCATCACCTCCTGTGGAGGTTATTCTTTTTGCTATAATTACAACTATTTCAGGAGTCTCTGCCTAAAGCTCACTCCTTTTAATTTCAATAGCCCTACTATTTGCTAATTTTAGTCTGAAGGGGACATCTACTGGCAGCAAAGATTAATGTAAGCAAGAAGCACAAAATTGTAAGACCTTCTGAAAATTAGAGCAATGCAACTTAAAGATCCACTGCTTGTCCTAGAGACTCTGCAAGTCAGTCCTCTTTCCCTTCCCTCACTAAAAGAGGGTTCACTGGTCTGTATTTTCTATTTTAAAGCAGCAGCTAAAGTTGCTAAGATACTTCCCAGGACTCTAGTTAGTGAGCTGTCACTCTATATCAGAACCCTCCTTTTATACTACATATCAACTTTCTTGGAACAGGATGCTTGTTGGAATGTGTATGCAGTAAAATGACTGACTAAATAAGCAAACTGGAGGAAGGAAAGCTGTAATATAGCAACAGAAGGCAGGGTCTTATTCAAAATGGGTCAAGCAGTGTGTGTTTTACTTTATACAGGGTAATTGGTTTTCAGTACACTGCCCGACACCTGAGACCTATCTGGGATTCAGTCCCATGAGACTTTTGTAATCAATGGAAACAGCTGGCTGAATTGCAATTCTTGGAAGTTCCATTTTAATTAACCTGGTGAGAGACTAATGGGGAGGCAGAATAAGGGTCTAATTTTTTTATTTTATTTTAATTTTACAAAAAGCTGTTTTACCTTAATTTTTTTCACCATTTCCCAGAGAAAGAATAATTTCTCGAGCAAAACAGTTTAATTTGGGGGTTGGGGAGAGACTTGAAGTTTTGCCTGCTTGCACAAACTGAGTTGTTCCAGAATGAGATTATATTGTGAGGAACACGAGGGAGATAGAGCATTTCCAGCCTGGCATGACACCTCATCAAGAGTCTGAAGCAGAACATGGTGTTGCATGCAGCTCTAGTAAAACCATTCCACAGGGGCGTTAAGTATTCTGCTCCCCAAGATTCTTAACCAGGCTAAGGCTGAAGATGCTCTCTCAGCCTTGGTAAGAGGCTAAACTGCAACACATCCTAAAGTGAAGTTCTCTTTATACGGGTTAAGCATTGTTCATGGGCACTGTGTTACAGAATTCCCCACATACAACAAAACAAGAACAATTTACCTTAAGGCTGAGAGTATGCATCATGCATTCCAGAGTAGAATAATTACAAAGTGTTATTTCTTAAGCCAAGTATTATAAATCTAGGAATTTCAGAGTTAATGTTAAAGAAATCCAAATGTGTTAAGGTAAGAAATGCAGTCAAGCCTCCAAAACAATCATAACTCTGTCTTGTAGAGATGTCAAGTAATAACAATACCTGATTAAGGTATTTTAGTGTTTGTGATTCCAGAGAAGATTAAACTGACTTTTAAAAAGCATAAGATTGAAAAATAACTTTCAGCAGCTGTAAATCTTTAAATTACAGTAGTTGTCTGAACTACAATTCCCTCCCATACTTCAACTTTCCTTTTTAATAGATGAAAACATTACATCTGAATTAATCTTTTTTAATGTGAGATAAACTGCATTTAAAAACAAACAAAAACCCAACACCCTCACCACAGACAGTTCCTGTTTTAGAATGGTAGAGAGATGTACAAGTTAACAAAATTGTGTAAACTACTAACCTTATTCCAAGAAGATATTAGTGTACAATATACTTGGTACAGAAAGAAATGTCTTTAAAAGCCTTCCCACAAATTTCCACAGTCTAGAAATTCAGTTGCAAAGAATAAATTCATGCCTCAAAGAGAAATATTTAGGCCTTACCTCCAAGTTGCTGACCTTTTCAAATGATGTAAACTGTAGCTGGAAGGAAGTGTGATGAACATACTTATATTCCATTCCTTGAGGAGAGCAGTTGGATTTGGAAGCAAGCACAGCATCCATAAAATCTATCAATAAATCCCAGAGAAGCAACAAACTGCCAGGTACTGTATTTGGAATGTAAGCCTGAATAGGGAAGATGGTAAAGACATTCCTGGTACTTGTTCCAACACAGGCTGTTTCCAGAAATTGAGTGAAAAGTATTAGAGCAAAAAGGCTTTCAACTTTCAGAACTCATTATTTTTACTTGAGATCTCTGGCACTTAAAATACTGTTGCTCTGAAATGACAAACAAACACTCTTCCTTGTGCTTTAGCAGACTCTTTTCTGTGCAGTGGTATACACAGCTGACTTACATTTGCCTGGATGGGCCAGTTTAATTGAAGCTGCACCAGCCCCAATTAAATGGGACTGCTTCATTTCACAAGATTTAACTCTTTACAACGCAAAGGAACGTTCAAATACCAAATGTGAATATAGATCTTAGGAGGAACGTATCAAAAAGGAAAGGGAGCACTACTGTCCTGTTACAGAGTGAAATTCACTATTTTCAGTGTGCTACAATGCTGGATGTACAAGCCATCTACACGGCAGCACCAACTCTCATAGTAAGTGTTTTAAAGCCTCAGCTGGTGGACTCATGTTATTTTGAGAAAAATCTTTTTTTTTTTTTCCTTTCCCCTCATGGCATTTGTCCCGCATCCCAATCAATGTTTGGTCGGGATGCAATTTGTCCCGATATTTTGCACTCCTTGTTTTGTTTTGTTTTGTTCCTGCTGGTGGGACTCCAGGATTCTGTTTTTTTTTCTCTCTCTCCCCGCCGGCAGGACTCCAGGACTCCCCACTTTTTTTTTCTTTTTTTGCTCTGCCAGCAGGACTCCCCCACCCCCGCATGTGTCCCGATATTTTCTTCATCCCGTCTGGTCACCCTACCTACCTCACTCGCACCCCACTCCTGAACTCCGAATCCCTCAGCCCCACCCCCCAGCCTGGAACTCCCTCCTGCACCCCAAACTCCTCATCCCCCACCCCGAGCCCACACCCCCAACCAGAGTCCTCACCCCCTCCTGCACTCCAACCCCCTGCCCCAGCCCAGTGCAACTGAGTGAGGGTAGGGGAGAGCAAATCACTGAGGGAGGGGGAATGTAGTGAGTGGAAGGTGCGGCCTCGGGGGAGGGGCAGGGCGAGGGTGTTCAGTTTTGTGCTGTTAGAAGGTTGGTAACTCTATTGTGGAGAAACTTGAAAATACAACCTAAGTGACCTCTAGCTGCTCAAACCGGACAACAAGTAAAAAATTAACCTCATCATGATTTAATAGTTCAGGTTAGCACTCCTTTTTCGGCCTCTGTGGAGGGGCTCACAAGTTGGGGGGGCAGGTTGGTTTAGTTTCAATGTGAAGGTGTTACTCTACACCAGCAGTTCTTAACCAGGGTCTGCAGCCCCCTGGGGGGCCATGAGCCAGCTTCAGGGGGCCTTAGGGCTGAAACCAGGAGTGGAGCTGAGGGGAGCCCTGACTCTGAGCAGTCCCCCCAGGGATAAAATCCCAAGCCCAGCACCTCCATGGGGCTGAAATCATAGAATTTCACCTCAGGAGGTCATCTAGTCCAATCCCCTGCTCAAAGCAGGACCAACCCTCAGACAGATTTTTGCCCCGATCCCTAAACAGCCCCCTCAAGGATTGAACTCACAACCCTGGGTTTAGCAGGCTAATGCTCAAACCACTGAGCTATCTGCCTTGGCACTTGCTGCAGGGCTGAAGCCAGGAGCAGAGCCTTGGGGCTGAAGCTCAGAGCCCCAGTGCTCCCTGCAGGGCTAAAGCCTGGACAGAAGCTACCGGGCTGAAACCCAGCACCTCCATGGGTCTAAAGTGCAGAGGCTCCCTACCCCTGCCCGGTGACTGAAGTCTGGAGCCTCAAACCCCTCCGACCCACCCATGTGACTGAAGCCCCAAGGCTCTTCCCCCCGCCCACTGGCTGAACCGAGGAGCCCCGTGGCCCTCAAATTTTTACAGCATTTGGGCAGGCAGGGCTCAGAAAGAAAAAGGTTGAGAACTGCTGGGCTACACTACAGCAACTCCCCATCTTCAACTGCATTCAGGGCTGGCTTTAGGAAGTGCGGGGCCCAATTCGAACAGTTTTGACGGGGCCCCGGCACGGAAGACCAAAAAAAACACGTAAAAATAACACGTGGGGCTTGTACTCACTGGGCAGTGCTCCGAGTCTTCAGTAGCACTTTGGCGGCGGGTCCTTCAGTCGCTCCAGATCTTTGGCGGCACTGAAGGACCCGCCGCCGAAGACCCAGAACAAGTGAAGGACCCACCGCCGAAGTGCTGCTGAAGACCCAGAGCGCCGCCAGGTGAGTAAAAATTAAAAAGGCACCTCTAGCCAGGGAAGGGATACTCACTGGGCGCGGGGCCTGATTCGGGGGAATTGGTGGAATTATCCTAAAGCCGGCCCTGATTGCATTGGATTCATTTCACACATAAACCTGTCATCTTGTATGCCAGTTCCAGGTGTTACATTTCATGCTAATGTCCAGAAAATGCCCTCAGCTGGGGTGGGGTGGGGCTGAGCCAGGCATGAAGCTGCAGGGAACTGGGGGTTGGGTGCCTGCTGTGAGTAGTAGGAAGGAGAGTAAGGAATAGGGAGTGGGAGCTGGAATTGATGAAGGTGCAGGGGCTGCTGGGTGTCTGAGGGAAGCCAGCGGGGACTCTCAGAGGAGGCTGGGTGTCTGCTGAGGGTACAGGGGTGGGGGTGACACGCACCTGCCTCTTCCTTCCCTGCGGTCACCTAGCCTGGTAAGCATGACTAGTGCGACCTCTGCTGGCCCTCAGCGGCAATTTCAGCCAATCCTATTGCTTAGCTGAATGCACCAGGCATGCAAAACTTGGCAAACCTCTCTACCTACAGGCTCACAGGTCCTGCACACGTAGACCTGTGCACCCACCCTGCATTTCTACGTGCGAGCCAGGAAGCTGAACATCCAGCTATCGGCTGTAAGCATACACGGCCATTTCTTAGGGTTCCAAAACCTCAAAGGGCAAAGTTATTATCCCTTTTGCATGTAAATGAAACTGGCGCTTTACTAAGAAGTTTGGGGGTGGAGAGCTCCACATGCTATATTGACTTCCTCACACCTCCTGCAACCTGTGTGCCTCCATTCAGGTTGCTACAGAGGCCAAGAAGAAGTCCATTTGAAAAACATAGCCAGAACAAGTCTAGCCATAAATACAGTGGTGTAGGCACAAGGGAAGTAAGGGAGACATTCTCCTCCCTGTAACAGTCTCCTCTATCCATGCAGCACACTATTTTCACACCTTACCCCCCCCTCCCAGATTTTATAGGGGTGCATAATATTTGCAAAGTTTGTTTACTTCCAAGATAGGAAATGTGGTACTGAATGTTTACAAATCAAGATTAAAATAGGGAGCATGGAAGTACCTTTCAGGCTTTCTACATGAGTGAGTGAGACTTTCCCTTTAACTGTCCTCTTGCAAAGAGCAGCAAAAGGAGTTTTGTGAGGGAGTTCTCCAGGTGAAGGAGGAGTGCTGCAGAACCCCTGGTCTGAGTGCGTCATCTGCTTGCTTGCAGTTTATAGGTGGTCTGGTTGGGGGGGGCTGTGTGCTAAGCCAAGATCCTTGCTAGCCAAGCCGAGAGGTTACCAACCAGTTCCAATGTGCTACCCTTTCATCCTTAATCCCTTTAGGACCCACAGGCTTAACTCACAACAGAGGTTTCAAAAAACAGCTCCTATGCAACCCAAAAAGCTAGTGAAGAGCGGGGTTTAGAGAGGCAGATACACCTAACAAACATACTCAAAAAACTTAGGCCAATAACTACTCCCCCAAGGTTTTTTTGTTGTTGTTGTTTTTTAAATGCAGGCCGAAGTCCAGCAGCAGAGGGGGGTGGAGGGCTATCCCATGTATTGCCCTGAATGCTGCATATATGATTACCTGGCATGTGGGATGCTTGCATCTGTTGCAAGCAACTGATGGCCCTCAGAGACAGAGGATGGGCTCTTGAGGCCAGAGTGTCAGAACTGGATGAGCTAAGGGAGACAGAAAGGTATGCTGAGGTGATTTTCCAGGACCTCCTCCCCCCATTTAGTCTGACAGGCTCTGTGATATTGAGGAGGATGTAAGTCTTGGGGAAGGAAGACACCACGCTGGAGCAGAGGAAAATGATCCCATAGGTAGGACCTTCCCCTTCTGGATGATGGAATGGTATCTTCACACAGAGGATACCTCTTTGGGGCAGGGGAAACCTGTTATTAGGAAGAAATGGGTAATTGTAATTGGGGATTCAGTTATTATAAATATACATATCTGGGCCTGTGATGAGCAGGAAAACTGCTGGGTGAATTGCCTGTCAGGTGTAAAAGGTTACCAACCTCTCAAGATAGCTAGACAGATGTATGGGCAGGGCAGGAAAGGAGCCAGTGATTGCAGTACACAGAGGAGACTGGTAACTGCTGATAGTGGGGGTGGGAGTGCACAATGGCAAGCCTCCTCTCACCACAGGAGCCATGGTCAACTCCCTGGTGACTGCCCAGGCATCCTCCAGCAACACCCTCTTGACCACGGCACACGGGCCTATCACCCGCCCTGGGCAAACTTGTAACCCCTGCTGCCTCCCCAGGCTCCTCCCCAGCTCCCCTGGGCCCCACCGCCTCTCCCCATCCCCGCAACTGATTCTCCAAGCTCCCTTCTGCACATCTGTCCATCCAGACATATACTCAAGCAGGTAACTGGCTGCTGGCTGGCAGGAAAGGGATAGGACTCAGCAGGCTTCCTGGCGACCTCTCTGGGAGAGAGCTGTGCTGCCAGCCTTCTCTCATTTCCCTACTCTAGGCACCAGCAGGAGTGCGCACTGCTTGTGCCTTTCCCAGGCCTGTCCCTTCTGCCACACTCAGCCCAACTCTACTCTACCAGGAATTTTATATGTGTGTGTGAGAGAGAGAGGGGGGGGTCACGTCACCTATGCCTATACATACCAATGACATAGAGAAAGGCAGGAGAGAGGTCCTGGAGCTAAATTTAGATGGTTAGATCAGATTCAAGTCCAGGATCGCTACAGTAGCATTATCTGAAATGCTTCCAGTTGCATGCAGAGGGCTAGTAAAACAGGCAGAACCGCAAGATCTCAATGCGTAGATAAGACAATGGTGGTGGGATTTACATTTATTAGGAACTGGGAAACCTTTTGTGAAAGGAGGAGATTATAGGGGAAGGATGAGCTCTACCTAAACCAAAACAGAATCACATTTCACAGAGGAGTGTATAAACTAAGACATGGGGGAAACCCAACAGCTGTAGAGGAGCACACAGTTTAGACAGACACACCCCTGAGGAGAGGATTTATTGAAGGAGATACTCTATACCAGGGATTGGCAACCTATGGCATGCATGCCAAAGACAGCACGTGAGCCGATTTTTAATGGCATGCTTCTGCCTGCCAGGACTCCAGCGTGCCATTAAAAATCCTGCCCAGCCCAACCCACTCCCCTCTGCCTTCCGCTCCCCCCACGGGGGCAGGGAGCAGAAGCATAGGCGTGCGCATGGGGAAGGCAAATGGCTCCACTCTCCTGGCACGGCAAGCCATGGGATCCACGCTCCCGGGCCAGCACACCCGGCTGAGTGCAGCAAGCTGCTGGCCCCTCCCCTGCCTTCCCTCCTCCCCTGGAGCCCTGCCGCTGCGTGTGCAGCATTCTGAGGGCCAGAGCGCATGCTCCCACGGGGCAGTGTTTGGCTCCATGGGGAGGCAGACACGCTCCCCGCTCACCCAGAACCCTGCCGCCGTGCATGCAGCACTCTGCGGGGCGGGGCTGCACGCTCCCACAGGGCAGCGTATCTGGCTCTGCTTGGAGCCTCATGGTAAGGGGTCCAGAGTTGGCGAAGGGGTAGAGGCAGTCAGGGGACAGAGGACAGAGTGGGTTGTACAAGGAGTGGGATCCCAGGCAAGGTGTTCAGGGGCGGGGGAGTCTCTGGAGGAGGCAGTCAGGGAGCAGGGGAGGGGTTGGAGGGGGCATGGGAGTCCCAGGGTCTGTCAGGGGGTGAGGGGTGGATAGGGGTCAGGGCAGTCAGGGGACAGGGAGCAAGGAAGGTCCGGGGGGGGCAGTTAGGGTGGGGGAGGTCTCTGGAGGGGGTGGTCAGGGGACAAAGAGCTGGGGGGGGGGGTTGTATGGATCGGGAGTTCTGGGGGTCCTGTCAGAGGGCAGTTGGATAGGCATGGGAGTCCCAGGAGTCTGTCTGGGGGTGGAGGTGTGGATAAGTGTCTGGGCAGTCAAGGGACAGGTAGGGTGCTAGGTGGGCAATCAGGGGACAAGGAGCAGGGAGGCTTAGATGGGGGTGGGGTCCCAGGAGGGGGTAGTCAAGGGACAAGGGGTGAGGGAGTTGGTGGTTCGGTGGGGGGGCAGTCACCCAGTTCTCTTCTCTGAGCCCTGACCCCCCCCACAGCCCTCTGCCCTGAGACCCGCACACTCCCCAAGCCCCTGCCCTGAGCCCTGTACCTCCCTCATACACACTCAGCCCTCTGCTTGAGTCCTTCAGCCCCCACCACAACCCCAACCTTGACTCTAGCACCCCACACACATCTCCAGCCCCCACATCTGCCCTGACACCTGCACCCCTTCACATGCCCCCAGCCCTCTGCCCTGACTCTTGCACCCCCCCACATCCCCAGCCCCCTCCACTCCGTGCACCCCCCCAGAGCACCTAAGGACCCACCGCCAAAATGCTGCCAAAGACCCAGAGCACCGCCGGGTGAGTAACAATTAAAAAGACGCCTAAGTTATCTGCTCTTCTTTAGGGCACGGGACTCTCTTTGGCACGAGGCCCGATTTGGGGGAATCGGCCAAAAGCCAGCCCTGGATACAGTTAATACTAGGGTACAAAATATATAGGCATGACCAAGCAGCAGGTCACACTCCTGGGGGAGCTGCATTATATGTGAAAGAAAGCATAGCATCAAATATAAGACAATTTAAATTTATCAAACTGTACCATAGAATCTCTGTGGATAGAAATTCCATGCTTGAATAACAAGAGTATAGCAGTAGGAATATACTACTGAGCATCTAACCCGGATAGTATTGTGATTGTGAAATGTCCAGGGCGATTAGAGAGACTACAAAAAAAAAAAAAAAAAACAAAACCAATAATGGGAGATTTCAACTACCCCCATATTGACTGGGTATATGTCACACAGCACGACGCGATGCAGAGAAAATTTCTAGACGTCATTAATGACTGATTCTTGAACCAGCTAGCCCTGGAACCCACAAAGGGATAATCAGTTCTTGATTTAGTTCTAAGTGGAGCACAAAATCTGGTCCAAGAGGTCAATACAGCTGAACTGCTCAGTAATACCAACCATGAATATATTAAATTTAACATCCACATAGGGAGGAAAAACACCAAAGAAACTGAACATATTAGCATTTTATTTCAAAGAGAGAAACTACACAAAAAGGAGGAAGCTAGTTAAATGGAATTAAAAGGAACAGTGACAAGAGTGAAATCTCTGCAAGCTGCATGGACACTATTTTAAAACACCCTAATAGAAGATAAAACTGAATGTATACCCCAAATAATAAAAAAATAAAAGTAAGAGGACTAAAAAGTGCCTCCCTAAACAGCAGAATAAGAGGCAAAAAGGCATCCTTTAAAAACTAGAAGTCAAATTCTACTGAGAAAAATAGAAAGGAGCATAAACTCTGGCAAGTCAAGTATAATTAGGTAGGCCAAAAAAGAATTTGAAGAGCAACTAACAAGAAAAAAAAAATGCTGTCAGTTTTTGTAAGTACATCAGAAGGAGGAAGCTTGCCAAATAAACTATCAGTAGGACAGTGGATGATAGAGGTGCTGAAGAACTCCTCAAGGAAGACAAGGCTGCTGCAGAGAAGCTCAATGAATTTTTTGCATCACTCTTCACTGCAAAGGATGCGAGAAACATTCCCACACTCGAAACATTCTTTTTAAGTGACAAATCTGAAGAACTGTCACAGATTGAGGTATCAGTAAAGGAGATTTGGGAACAAATTGATAAATTAAAGAGTAATAAATCACCAGGACCAGATGGTATTCACTCAACAGTTCTGAAGGAACTCAAATATGAAATTGCAGAACTACTATTTGTGTTCTGTAAACTAATCGCTTAAATCAGCTTCTGTACTAGATGACTGGAAGATAGCTAATATAATACCATTTTAAAAAAAAAAGGCTCCAGAGGTAATCCTGGCAATTGCAGGCTGTTAAATCTAACTTCAGCGCCAGGCAAATGGATTGAAACTATAGGAAGAAACAAAATTATCAGACATGTAGATGAATACGATTTGTTGGGGGAAAAGTCAACATGGTTTTTGTAAAGGGAAATCATACCTCACCAATCTATAAGAATTCCTTCAGGGGGTCAACAGGTGGACAAGAGTGATCCAGTGAATATAGTGTACTAGACTTTCAGAAGGCCTCAAAGGCTCATAAACAAATTAAGCAATCATGGGATAAGAGGAAAAGGTGTTCTCATGGATCAGGAACTGGTTAAAAAAGACAGGAAATAAAGGGTAAGAATAAATGGTCAGTTCTTACAATGGAGAGAGATAAGCAGTGAGGTTACCCAAGAATCTGTGCTTGGACCAATGGTGTACAACATATTCATAAATGATCTGGGGGAAAGGGTATAAACAGACAGGTGGCATAGTTTGCAGATTATGCAAAATTAGTTAAGCTAATTAAGTCCGTAGCTAACTGCTAAGAGTTACTCACAAAACTTGTTAAGTGGGCAACAAAATGGCGGATGAAATTCAATATAGATAAATGCAAAGTAATGCACATTATCTGTATAGTTGGGATTGTGTTTTCCAAAATAACATCTAAATTAATAGTTACCACTCAGGAAACATCTTGGAGTCATCATGGATAGTTTTCTGAAAACATCTGCTCAATATGCAGCAGTAATCAAAAAAAGCAAACAATGTTAGGAACTATTAAGAAGGGGTAGTTAGTAAAACAGAAATCATTATCATGCCACTATATAAATCCACGATACGCCCCCACCTTGAATACTGCATGCAGTTCTAGTTGATTCATCTCAAAAGAGATAATAGAACTGAAAAAGAGAAGGGCCACAAAAATGAGGAGGAGTATGGAACAACTTCCATATGAGGATTAAAAAGACTGGGAATGTTCAGTTTGAAAAGAGATGACTAAGTGGGGAATATGATAGATGTCTATAAAATCATAAATGAAAAAAAAAGTGTTATTTACTCCTTCACATAACACAAGAACTGGGGTCCCACACTGAAATAAATAAGCAGCAGGTTTAAAACAAACATTAGAAAATACTTCACACAATGCACAGTCAACCCATGAAACTTGTTGCCAGGGGATATTGTGATGGCCAAAAGTATAACTGGATTTTAAAAAGAATTAGATAAATTCATGGAGGTTAGGTCCCTCAGTGGCTATTAGTCAGGATGCAACCCCATGTTCCGGGGGTCCAACCTCTTGCTTCCAGAAACTAGGACTGGTTGACAGGGGATGGATCACTCAAAATTGCCCTGTTCTGTTCATTCACTATGAATCTTCTGGCACTGGCCACCATCATAAGACCAGGCTAGTATGGTCATTCTTATGTTCTTCTGGGGGGCGGAGTTCTTTCTGGTAGATGTGTAATGTAAGAAAAAACTTGGAGTTCTCCTCCCTTTGTTCCAAGCTCCAGGAACAAACAGAGGTATAAAGCAATCTTGCTATAACTGGCACTAGCAAAATACACCATCCATCAGCATTGCATTTGATATAGCCAAACCGCAATCAGTGAACAAGTGCAGAGAAGCCAAATATTATATGGGAATGGCTGAGGTGGAAAAAAGACAAACAGATTAAAACTAAAGAACGTTCTTAACTCTTTAGAGTCATGGATTGCTATTGACACATACAGAGCAGATGCAGAATGAAGAAATTCAAAGAGTCAGAATTAGAATCCATCACTAGCTGCTCCTCCAAAGGTGCCCGTTTCTATGGCGCAATACTCAGCTTCTTCTATTCATCTTTATGTTGCCTTTAATGCATGGAAGGACCTTTTAGAGTTTATGCATAAGACCCGTCCCTCAAAGAACAAAATCAGTAACATTCTTTTAGTTAAGCTTGAGAGGGTATATTTTACATAGTATAAATTTAGCTGAGAAGTTGTTGCTTCCCCTACCTGTGGTTTACTATAGTATTTCTCCCTCCTTCAACTGGATAATTTTAGACAAGACCAGACAGTGTTTCCTCTGCAACCCAAAGAATGAAGTACAAGTGTATTCACAAGTAGCTTCTCTTCTCTACTGGGCTACTGGAGCCTTACCCTAGCATAGACATTTTTCCATTCACCCTTTTTGCAAATGTGATTATTTGTCATTAGCATCTTTAAAAGAAACCACCACTACCACAAGGGTCATCAGGTGCCCATTTTTCAACTGGAAAGTCCAGTTGAAAAGTGTACCAGACAGTGTCCGGCCAGATCTACTGACTTGACACTCAAAGCCCAGTTAGTGGATATGAGGAGGTGCTGGGTCATTACCTACCCCAGCCCCTGCTCAGCTGGCGCTGCCTCTTATCTCCATCAGGCGGCTGCAGCTCCCAGCTCTGGCTCTGCAGGTGGGTCCCTCCTGACCTGGGCAGAGGGGAATGAGGGAGATGGGAAAAGCAGCAAGTGATGGGGAGGGAGGAGGAAGAGAAGCAAATGGAGGCATGACCTTGGGAGGGAAGGGACAGGCCTCGGGGGGGAAAGGGTGGGCTTGGGGGAGGTTCTGGCACTCCTGCTGGAGAGTCCAGTTTTTACATATTACAAAGTTGGCAACCGTAATTACCACCCTATCAAGAGCCCTGCGTGTTTCATATTTATACACCCAGCAGACACAAACAAGCTTGAGTCACATCTAACTACAGCTTGTGTCAGCCAGATTCCAGTGGTTTAAATATTCCAAGTGAAAATGTTACCACTTCACAGAGATGGCTGGCAGCAGGATTCTAAATCAAAGACTAACATTTCAAATGGAGACATTTACACACAGCAAAGGGTTTGGCATTAGCTTCCAGATCATTACAGTATGGTGTTTCATATACAGTGGAAGGAGGTAGATTAGCACTTTGGAGAAGAGAAAATCCAACTGCTTGTGCTCATTGAAACATCCCTGGCCTTCCACGAGTACTTCAAAACTACCAAGGAGTTAACAGGTTATTTTGAAGGAAGGTAGAGAGCTACAGTACCTGAGCTATGGTTCAGATTTCCTAACCCGTTAAGGGAGGAATGGAATAGCATACAGACAACAATGGAAGTTGCTGTAAAGTTGTTTATAAATAGATTTAAGCATCAGGTTCACATAATTTACAGCCAGAAGTTTTATAAAGGAAGTTAAGAAGAAAATAAGCTGTTTTAACTGAGTGCAAAAATGATGACATGGTGGATTCTTGCCACCTGGAGTGTTGCAGGATGCAACACACTAATGAACTGGCTAGTGCAGGGATCAGCAACCTCTGGCACGCAGCCCGCCAGGGTAAGGGCTCTAGCAGGCCGAGCTGGTTTGTTTACCTGCCATGTCTGCAGGTTTGGCCAATCGTGGCTCCCACTGGCCGAGGTTTACCGCTCCAGGCCAATGGGGGCGGCAGAAAGCAGCTGCCAGCACATCCCTCGGCTTGCGCCACTTCCCACAGCCCCCATTGGCCTGGAGCTGCGAACCTCAGCCAGTGGGAGCCATGATCAGCCAAACCTGCAGATGCGGCAGGTAAATATCAAACTAAAACAATCAGTGACCCAAACAGCCCTAAACAATTTCTGATCTCCAGCAGATCAACAGAACACACACGCACGCACACTTCAGCCCACATCAAGCCCCTTCCTCCCCTAAAGCCCAAGTAACTAGATAAACTTTGAAGCACATCCTGATGGTCAGATCAGGGGAAGAGGGTAGGGGAACTCTTATGGGACTTGCTGGACCACCACCAGTTTCTTCTTTTAAAAGAAAGAGGGGACATCAACTCACATGCTCAGCTGATTGCCCCTTTCTCACAGTTGTAATCTCACACAGACAGGTCCCAGCCCATTTAAGTTTTTAAAAAACAAATACTTAGAAAATATTACATATTGCTGTCCATCTCTAGATCACAAAAGTGCTTTACAAAAAGAAAAAAAGGCAAGTGCAATTATCAGCATTTTATAATGAGGAAACTGAGCAAGTCACTTTACCTCTCTGTACCTCAGTTACAGAGGGTGGGTCAGTGACAAAGCTGGAATAGAATTTGGGTCTCCTGACTCACTCCTGGATTATACCAGCTTCCCAATTAGAGCCTCTTCTGTGGTGCTGGAATCCAAGCAACAACAAAGCTAAGAATCAAGCATAGTAAGAGCAAGGGGGAAAAATGATCACATATTTGCAATTTCTCATTTCACCTGTTTGCTACTAGCCACATTTCACCTGCCTGGATTAACTGAAAAGGACTAAATCTCCTATGTACTCATTATGTGCCTTCAGGAAACTGTACTACAAGTTATATATCTAGAAGATGAATTGTTTTACAAAATCCATGTATGCTTGATTTCAAGACTGCAAAATCTGAATTTGTTTTACAAAATATACATACACACAGTGTACTTAGAAAAATAATTTGTTGATGGGCTACACAACTTGAGTTAATGACATTTATTAAGAGGTAGAAAGCTGGATGTCCCAACTGCATCAGAAGCTTCCTGCAACTCCAGTTATGGCAGTGAGATGTTACATATTTACAGTACAATTGCAATGAACTACTAATGAATTTGATACTGTCAAGCCACCTTTTTGCTTTGGGTTCTCTTTCAAAACACCATCTGAACACATGAAGGCTGAGATACAGCTACTTGCCAAAAACTCTCTGCATTGTTTCTTTTACAAAAGACTGGGCCTGACTGTTTTGTATTACTTCTGAGCTAACTACTTGGATGATTACTAGCCACGTTCTATGGCTTAGTTTAGGGGTCCCCACTGTGAGCTATGATTAGCTATTGTAGAATAGACAAACAAGCTTACCTTTTATACACATGATGTATTTCAGTATTCTCTATCAGCAAGATATCCTAAGCAACAGTCACACCACCAACACTTTAGTGGTATCTACATCACCTTGATGTGTTTGGATGAAGGAACAGAGGCACTTAATAAGCCAACACACATTGTAAGCATCTCTTTTATTTGTTGTAATATAAAGAAGCATACATCATTCATTCTTTTCAGTACAACTCAAATTGTACACCAACTAAAAAAAGATCAGTGTACACAGACATCCTTGAGCCTGTCACAACAGGACTCATGACATTTTGCTCTGCTGGTATTGCACTTTGAATAGGCTTGAATTAAGGCACAGTAAAAACAAAATCATTTAGTGCTTCTACAGCAGATGTCTTCTTAAACACATGCTACATGACAAACTAGTTTTTCTAGCTTATGTATATACACACAAAGAAAGGAAAAATGCATGCACTAGAAGGCTTAGATTTCAACAATTTTGTTGCTTCATAATATACAAATAAAGTAGTTTAAAGATGTAAACAAATTGCATGCACATAAACTAGAGCAAAATCTTTAATACAGTATCTGAAAGCTATTATGCTTAAATAAAAAATATAACTTACTAGTACTCAATGTTTATGTGCCATTTTTGTCCTGTAGAAATTAAAAGTTTGGGGTTCTTTTTGCTTCACACATTGGCAGCATGTATGTTGGTAGGAAAGACTGATATGGCTTTTGCATTACACAACACAATGACAAGAAGCAGCTTCTCCTATTCCATTTGGATATGGCATCCTGGGTATTTTCCAGTTAAGGAAAGCAACAACAAAAAATCCAATAGGATTTATGCTACAATTTGGGAAAGCTGCAAGTTTCAGCAGCCCTTTCTGGAGACATTTTGCTGAAAGTAAATTCTTAAAACCTAAAACAAAAGAATCTGAACAAACCATGTTTCACTTTCCACTTCAAACACTACAGAACAAAAATTAAGTCTCCCTCCCTCCCCTCACCCCGGGGCTGTGATAGCTGAAGTGCTCTTGGATTGCCTCACAGGTTAACTGGGTGGCAGCATTTCAACAAGTATCTTGAAATCAATCTTCCTTCTCTTTCTTAAGGAAATTAGTGATATAGTTTTTATTTCTCTTTTTGGTGTAGGGCAGGAGATTTTTCAAATTAAATACAGGAACAAGTATCACTCCTGCAACCTACCATGCAGGCTGAGAAGGCACATTTACTGCTGTGTGGATAGCAAGGGAAGACTTTGTTTTATTAAAAGGCATAGTGTTTAATATTACTTCCCTTCCCTCTCTTCTCCCTCCCCCCGCCCCTCAAGAGTCTTTTGGTTAGACCAGATAGAGTTCTATATAGCGACTTCCCAGGAGCCGTCCATTTTTCTCAGCCACTGCTTTCTTAGCCAGGTCCAGGCTTGGAAAAGTCACCAACGCTTCTCCACTGGGCTGGCCACTAAAGTTGTAAAGCACGAGAATGGAATCTGTGTGGAGCTGCAGAAATAAGAACACAAGGGAGGGGGAAGAGAAACTTAAAAGCTAAGACCACAGATGTAGGCTCTGTCCCTAACTATGTACTCCTGCTGGTTTCTTTAATTGCTTTAGATCAACAGAAAGGCAGTTCAGAGTTTTATACATAAAAACACTTCATCTGCCAAGCTTCAGATCATCGTGGCTACAAACAGCCAAGTCTGGAGGAGAATAAAGGACTGAAGACTGAACTGAGAGCTGTTTTTTAGTTCATAGCAGAAGGAACTTGAATTCTGCTGGTGTACGAGTCAGAAAGATTCAAAAGTAGCTCCAGGAGGAGAGTCCAGTACAGAAGTACTGCAGATTACTTAGATTTAAGGTTAGCAAGACCATGTGTCTACATTATGGGCACTACAGTGGCATAGCTACTGCACTGTACTACATGGTATAGATGCAGACAACAGCGACAGAAGGGGTTTTTCGATCGCTGCAGGAACGCCACCTCCTCAAGTGATGATAGCGAGGTTGTCAGAAGCATTCTTCCATCGACCTAATTGCATCTATACCGTGGGCTAAGTTGGCATAGCTACAGCACTCGAGGTATGAATGTGTCATACCTCTGAGCATTGTAGCTATGTTGACCTAAGTCTGAAGTGTGGACTAGCCCAAGACAGAAGAGGTATCAAATTTACTAAATGATAGGCAAAGCAAGGAAGGAAACTTCAGCCTGCAGTGAAGTATGCTTGTGCTACCTGGCTTATTGGCCAAGAAAAACAGAAAGGGCTATTAAAGCATCATGAATACTAACCCAAAAGAAAATAAGGCAGACAGTGACACCAGAAAGAGAAGTATGGATAGAGCAGCATGAGAGGAGAAGATGCATGAGAATTAACAGAACTAAATTAGCCCCCAGAACCAGAGAAGTAAAAGTTGTAGTATTTCAATTGAATCAAAGGAGCCTTTGTTAATATGGAGGGAAGAGGGCGGAAAGTGGTGGGAAATGATACTGTTCTGTCAATGTAGTTAATCTACTTGGGGTGACATCCAGGCCATGGTGTGTTCAAGGATTTAACCCCAAAATATTGAGTATAAAATCCACTCGGCAGATGTGCCTGAGCTTGTCTGTGCCCCCATACCAGACATCCTGGAAGCCCTTGCAGGGTAAATTTGGAAATCTCATTTGTATATTTGATTTAATACATCTGAACCAAGCTAAGAAATCAAAAGTTGAAGCAGCAAAAACTCTGAATACAAGAGATTCATTTGCTGGAAACTTAAGATGGGGTCAACTCATTGCCAGAAAGAACACAAACACTTGCTAAGTTAGAACACCACAGTTTAAGGGGGTGGGGGCGGGGGAAGAGATCTACATCCTTCAGATTTAAAGAGGAAAAACATTTGCATCCCTCCCCAAAAAATAATGCTACCATATATGCTTGTTACAGTAAGATAAATGGCAAAATGCTCACTTTTTGGTTACCTCCCATACTAATTTCTGAGCAACTTTATATTCTGACATGTAGAAGTAAAACCAGCACATACCAGAACTTCACTCACCAAATGCTTGGTAGGCAATAAAAGCAGCCTGAAGTTATAAGCAACAAATCATGTTAGGAACTAGAGGTACTTAACAGGGCAGTGAGCACAGACACTATTAGATCCATATAATACTGATACATTTCTCCCTCCAGAAACAAAGTGAATTAGGAAAGCAGCATGCCGAAAAATATTCAAGAACCTAATATAAAAATTCCTGTAAAAAGCCCAGATTAGGTTTAGAAATCAGATTAATAGATTTCAGATTACTAATGCATTTAAAGAGGAAGAAGCACTTCATTTGGGTAGAACCACTAACAAAATTGTATTGGATCTGCTTTAAAACGTTTTTGCACCTACACCTGGGATTGCTAACCGCTGGCTACAGTCACGGCTACAGTATATCGAGGTCAGTCAATTTTAGTCTCCAGACCCAAATGCAACGAGAGCATATGGGAAGTATGGTTACACCACTGAGCACAGGAGACAGCAAAAAGCAGTTTCTGTAGCAGCTTTGGTTTTTAAATCAACGTATTAGGAAAAAAATAGTGTAGTTATGATAGTAGGAAGTGTGCTTCTCCCCCTCCCCCCTTTTTTTTTTTTTTTTTTTTTTTTTGAAACAAGCAACATCAGTAGCAGGAAAAACTGTATGGAAGGCCCACAGAACAGGCTGCAGATTCTGCAAGAGGCAGAGTTGCCTATGTTTGATTAACTCTTTTCCGAGCTCATTTCTGTTCACTTTAAGACACTAACCTATGGTTTTAATGTAGATGCCTTACGTAAATGTATTCATTTTGGGAATTACAACTGAAGATTCATTCAGAGGACGAGAATGATGTACTCATACATCATGGCAAATATTTATTCTCTTTGGGTGGTTTGCACCAGAGATGTTCATACACGGTACTCAAGGCTACGCCACTCATTTTGTAGTCTCTTAGTCTGAGATAACTCAGCTCACATCTGGCTGTAGCAAGGCCCAGTTATTAACCCCATTTTCCAGATGATACGAGTGATACACAAGAGCGGGTGAATAACTTGCCCAGGATCACAGTGAGTGAGTGTCTATGTATCTGCTCAGAATGAGCCAGAGATTCTGCTGTCCGAGCTCTTCTAAACACTACACCACACAGCCTTCAGGTGTGACTGCTCCCCAGCAGGAGTGATATTTTATAGTGAAATCACACACATATGAAGGCCTTGATACAAATGGCTTTACAGAAAAGCCGCTCTAACCTAATGACCTATTAACTCAACTCTTTGTAAGTCATCTGTTTCCAAATGATATTATACCTAAGGGGAAAGGGGGACCAGCAGAACTAATCAGCTGGATTTTTAAAAGAGACACACTTGATATTATGGAAGTCATTAATACTTTCTAGGTCATATTAGAATTATGCATTACAACCACACAAATGCCAAAATTCATTACTATTAATATCAAGGCAGAGGCATAAAGTTATGTCACTTATTACTGCACTGAAAAAACTTGAACATTAGCAGAACATTTAAATGCATAATTTAAAATAATACCATTTGAGCTCTTAAATGATTGCTTTGGTTTCTCTTCCAAAAAGTATTAGAATAATTATTTTTAAAAACAAATCTAAGCGTCTTCAGGGGAAAAAAAAAGTTGGTTAACTTAGGGTATGGCTACACTCGAAACTTCAAAGCGCTGCCGCGGGTGCGCTTTGAAGTGTGAGTGTAGTCGCAGCGCCAGCCCTGGGAGAAAGCTCTCATGGAGTTTAGCTTGCAGTGCTGGAAGCCACGCTCGCGGCACTGTTTACACTGATGCTTTACAGCGCTGTATCTTGCAGCGCTCAGGGGGGTGTTTTTTTTCCACACCCCGAGCGAGAAAGTTGCAGCATTGTAAAGTGCCAGTGTAGCCATGGCCTTAGTATTTAAGGTTCAGGAGCAAACTTTTTACATGGGAATGAAGCAATACATAATTTAGCGCTCTAGCATTCAACAGAAAGCCTGTACAAAGCTTATGGACCTGAGGGCTTAAGAGATACATATCTCAGGTGGGCCCTGGGCAAAAGTGAATTTCATCATGAAGTGGTAACCAAAGTTTCCAGGCTCCAGAGATAAAC
Source organism: Gopherus flavomarginatus (assembly GCF_025201925.1). Taxonomy (NCBI): domain Eukaryota; kingdom Metazoa; phylum Chordata; order Testudines; family Testudinidae; genus Gopherus; species Gopherus flavomarginatus. The sequence continues at coordinate 33,501,351 of NC_066630.1, forward strand.
TGCCTCTCCTCTCCTACTTTGTTTTCTTTTAATTTCTGAAGTTGTTCCACTCATACTGTTAAATCAGAAGAATACTTTGAACCTACAGTATAATAATAAAGGTATCTTAATATTGCTTTGTGCCCTCAAATTGCACAATTTTTTTCAATAATTATATGCTCTTTTTTGTTAATAGTTTAATTGAAGGATTTAGTAGTTTAATCAGTATCCATTACACTTTTCAAATGTCTGTTACCTTTACGATATGTGAATGATTTGTAAGAAGTCCCAGCTCAGAGGCCAAAGTGTAAGTGTGTACTGGGAAAGCTGGGATCAGACTGCAATGGACAACTGGGATAGTTCACCATTAGCAAGTTTACTCACACATATAAAGAAAACAAACACCCTTATTGACAGAGCAACATTCCAGACCCATTCTAAAGAACAGGGATCTCACTGGTGCAAAGTGAGCAGGAGATATCTGAGAAGCATTCATTTCTAGACAACTTTGCAGTCTAAGAAAGATGGAGAAAGGCGGGGAGAGGGTTTAAAAAAAGAAAAAAAGAGTGTCTTCCTATTTTTGTTGAAGTCAAGGTTAGAAGAAATTTTCTTGCTATGTTCAAACAAACAAGAATAAAAGCCCTGGGCTAAAAGCCTCAGATGGAGCACTCAGCAAATGGTAATAAACCACTGTGAAAGTTTAACAGAAATTTCTTTGCACAAAGCCAAGCTGTCACATAACCTCCACCATTTACCACTGCTGTCCCATCAGCCACAGATCACAGGAGTAGCCTCAGTTTCACCAGATTAGTTGATTTTTTTTTTTTAATAGGACAGGAGCAGGGAAGGTTAGAGTAAGGTTCCCAAACACAAGCTAGGAAGGAAAAACAATCTCCACATCACCAAGCCCTTCATTTCCCTTCCCGTTCACCATTGGAGACCCAGCTTCTGCCAGTCCCATCTTACCTTCTTTGGAAGTTACAAACAGTTACAAACAGACCCACTCTTTCGGTGCTTGTAACACACTCCTTGCTTGATCGTTCAGCTGAATAAGGCCATTGTAGTCATCAGGTGCATACTACAGTACAAGTGTGATACACGATAATCAGCAATAGAAGGTACAGTTCTTGTACAGCAAGCCACACAGACTACATTTTCAACCTTAATTAAGAGCATCAGCTACAGTAACTGGCAGGAGACAAAGTGAATTTGACACACACAGCTTATATGCAATCAGTAAAATACATTACTTGAAGAATTGGTTGGAGATAGGTTTATGGAAGAAATATGGGGGAGATTATATACTGCATATACTAGCTTTTTGTAATGCAAGTCTTCCTTAATAAGGAAATTTAAACAACCAAATACCCTTTTTTCCTTAATATTCATAGAACAGCAGCAAGTAGATATTGAAATGATGTGCCAGGTAACAAATGACAAAGTCTATGTATCAGAGAGAGCTATACTATGTTACAGCAGAGAATCTCATAGGAATTGGAGCACATGCTTTCTAGATTGCACAAATTGACATGAGGAGAGGAAGGATTAGGAGAGACCAAGGTCTGAATTCTGATCTTTCTTAGGAGTGTAAATAAGAAGTTAACTCCACTGAAGTAGAGAGAGAGTTACCCTGGTGAAAAGCCAGCAAGAGGCGTTGTCCGCACACAAAAGCCAAAGTTGTATGTCTGTGCCTAACACCAGCATAGCTAAAGCCATACAAATCCCAAGTGTGGATGCATTTATACAGGTATAAAAGTGCTTGTATAGGTGAAGCTTACCCCATATAGGAAGGAGAATAAGCGATATCAGTGTAAAGCACTTTTATATGGATATAACTGAGTCCAAACAGGGGTTGTGCCAGTATAACCATTTTGGTAAAAAGAAAAATCACATCACTAACCAATAAAGTTATATCAGTACAAAATAGGGTTGCCAACCCTCCGGGATTGTCCTCGAGTCTCCAGAAGATGAAAGATCATGTCAGGTGATGAAATCTCCAGGAACACGTCCAACCAAGATTGGCAACCCTACTACAAAAGCCGTGTATAGACTAGGCCTGAGAGAGAAGAATCAGGTCAAAGATCTTAACCAGGCATGAGAAGGGCGTGCTGTTATAGGGGATGGTGCAAGTCTGTGTCTAAAGTCAGAAAACAGATCTTGGTGATGAGACCAAATGCTGGTTTATATAGAATGTCTCCAGAAGCACACATACCGGAAAGAAACAAATCCCAGAGAACACCTGAATATGTTGTGGAGACTACTGGAATGCTACTTTGCAGCGAAGAGGTACACATAACCTGGTTTACATTATGTCCTTTCTGCAATAAGAAGCAGAATTTTCTTTTTTGAAATGGCTTCCTTTACATGCATTAGCAGATTACACTATCCCCAAGCACACAAGTTCTATTGCTATGCTGCCCTTTCATTCTTTTGATACAGAAAATGTCTCCTGCCAGTTTATAGGGAAGAATAAATATTGTATTTATAAAAGAAAATAAAAAGACACTTTATAGCCACCTATAGTGAAATTTAAAGAACACATAATACATCTACCACACAGAGCAACATCCAAGAGCCCAAACACCATAAGAGAAAGAACCCCCATAATCTTCACTACAGATTTCTAGCCGCCTTCACCTCTAGACCCACTCCATTAAGTACAAACAAACGTAAGAAGTTTTTTCTAGATAGTCTCTACCAGGGCAACCAGGCTGAGCAAATATTAATTATCAGCTACCAGACCTGCCCTTGAAACCAATCTACAAAAAGTAAGTTTGTTCTTTGGAAGGAATGTCTCAATATAGTACATACTTTAGATACTAGATTATCAGCAGATTTGCAGTAGGTAAAGCCCTGTAGCCTCTAGTGAGAATATTTTTTTTTAAAGGTATGCATAAGCAACAAGAAAAATGAGGTATGGAAAAATTACAGTGTATCAGAAACAGCAAGAAGAGAGATTGGTATAAAGCATAAGCTCAAGTGTGTAGGAAACTTGAATAACTATTGTGGTGGGTTTTTTATAGAGTTTTTTATTTAGAGGACAGACATGTAAAAGGAGAGATTGTATTAAGTTACAGTAATTAAACAGAGGTTGTGGAGCAGTAAGTGCTTCTGAACAGCTCCAGCTTAAAAAAAATTACAGAAAAGGCATTATTGTTAATCAAGTTAGGGAAACAATGCAACAGGTGAGGTCAAACAAGAAACTAGGTCTCTAGTGAGAAAATGACAGCTACTCCAAAAGATCTTGGAGATAGAGCATTAAATGAGCGTTTCGGATGTTGCCTATATTTCAGAAGCCTCCTAAAACGAGCAAGGCCAAGGTACACTATTATTGGACTGGATGACCAAAAGTGGAAGAACCTGAGGTCAGCTCAGGTGTCCAAAGTGGAGTATCAGTGTTGCTAGTTTTGAATGCAGGGACATGTAATTAGCATTAAGTCTCTTAATTTAGGCTCAGTATTTCTGCTTTACCAGTCCCCTACCAATCTGAGATTGTGAAATAATTACACAATAATGTAAAAATGCACAATTATGGACTTGCCGGAAGTCATCCAATGCCACGTATTGTACAGATGACAAAAAGCAACATTACATAGAATCATAGATTATTAGGGTTGGAAGGGACCTCAGGAGATCGTCTAGTCCAACCAGCTGCTCAAAGCAGGACCAATCCCCAAATGGCCCCCTCAAGGATTGAACTCAAAACCCTGGATTTAGCAGGCCAATGCTCAAACCACTGAGCTATCCCTCCCCACCAACTCAGATGCAGATAGCTAAAAAACTACTGCCAAAACCCATTTCCTGCTGTTGAAAGCTGGCGTGTACAATAGCATGTTCTTTGCCTTTGTTCATTCATATGGGCAAAAGGTGAAATTTTCAAATAATTCAAAAATTCTGCTTCCATTGCAATCAATGGCAGATAAGCCAGTATGAAAATCCCAGATAAGATAATCAGCTGTGAACTCATAGAACCGGAAGTCATTTCGAAAAGCTTTATAAATCCAGTGACATATCAAATTTGGCCTCAACACATCCAACCTGAATATAGATGTTGCATTTTCAAAGGCACTTTCTTCAGTGGGCATTTTTAACTCACTCAGAAAACTGCAAGTTTCTGAGGAGAGCTTATTGTTAACTGCCTGGCAGCAGCAGCAGACTCCTGTTATCCAATTATTCATCAACAAACCAAGCATCTATTGAAGATGTTTTTCCATCAACCAGTGTCTCTTTTTCCTCTATTTGACAGAACAGTCTAGTTTATTGATATAGATGAAGCAGAGGGAGCTGCTTCTTAGATTGAAGAAAAATATAAAGGAAAAATCAATCTGTCAGTGACAAAACGATTCCTTTTTCACCCTGAGGTGGCTATCAAGTCCAACTGAAGTTAGTGGGGAGAGGCACATGAAAAGAGCCAAAAAGAGGCTGCAAACACATCATCACTGTGGGGGTTTCTTTAAAGGATTCCTCATTTGACCTTCATCTCAAGGGCAGCAGGAAATGGTACTTGGTGTGCCCACCTGTACTATGAGTCTTCCAGTGGGTAGGTAGGATTGGAGCCAGGTATAGAGTAAAGTTTGCACCAAGAGGGTAACTTGGAAGCAGAAAGTAATGCCAAGTAATAGCAAGTGGTGAAAAAAAATGGCAAGATACACCGCAGAGTAGCCACAGATAAAAGACTGAGAGCAGGTGAAAAGTGCATCTGGTAGGAATAGAGTACTGGTACCAAGGGAAGCGGATGCTCAGTGAGTAGCAAAGCCAGTTTGAATAGGGGGAACAAGTTGATCCTTTCGGAAAGCAAAGGTAAGGCTGAATCATTTTATATGGGAGCAGGATCAATCTCTTATTGACTAATGAGACTGATAGTAGGATTTTCACATTGAGAAGTCGCCGTCAGAAATCTAGATTTATGAAGGCTGAGGGAGGAGGTAGAAGCAATCCTGTTTATCAAATCAAGAGGATTTCCAGACTCAGTAGGTCTTTTCTAGTGTCCTAATATGAACTGGCAAAAATGTAAATGTAAAAGAGAGAAAAGAAAGTTAATCCATCCCTTGGTTGTCAAAGGTTAAGTTCTGTGTCTCAGGTCCGCACTGTTAAAACAAAGTAGAGTTCTACGATTACTTGATCCTGCACTCTACATTTAAAGAGACATTCTTGTAACATTGTTTCTTTCTCTCTGCTCCATGTTCGTCTGTTTTCTTGCAGTTCCTCGGTAAGAGGGTTTTATGGTTTTTGAGTGGCAAGTTACAGCACTGTAAGTAGTACTTCATGTTCCAAGGGAAAGTTGAACCAAGAGTTGCAAACCCATGTACCGTCTAGGTGGAGTCAACTCTCCCTCACTAGCAGTAACCAAGGGGCTATTACATTTCCTGGTTTACCTCAGTCCATCCCAAGAGTCACATTCTCTGACTGAAAAATACTCCCTCTACTGTTTCAAAGGTTAGTTTGAGACACATGATATATAAACAATATCACAAGCATCCTTCACACAGCTTTTCCAACATTTACTAATTTTTGACCCGCAATAATTCTGCTGTGCTAGCCTATCATCTTATGCAGAGATCACCTGTGCTGCTTCCTGAGGAGATCACGATGCTTTTTCACTCCTTTCCTAAAAAATTAATTCGAACCTAAATCTTTAGAAGCAAAAAAGTTAATGCATTACTATCACTGCATTACTAGCCCTCCTGAATTCCATTTTCCCCTCACCTTATGTTAGTGCCTCTGCAAGTATCTGCCACCTAAACAGGAATAAGGGCTTGGCTACACACCATTTGTGCACTGATTTAACTAAATGGTTTAGAAACTGATTTTAGTTAAGCCCTAAGGAAATAGGGAAATTAAGGGGAAACATAATAGGAGCTAAGAATAGTTTCCAGCTAGAAAGGAGGTGCAACTTGCAGTCGTTAGAGGCAAAATGGCCACTGCAGAGATGCAGCTGTAGCAATTCTATTCTGGATTTACAGGGCAAGTCACCAGAAGAGTTCGCTAGGAAAGTCTCCTCTGAAAATATGAACCCACACCAGAGAATAGGTCCTAGGGAGGGGAGGAATCCCTAAAGGTCTGAGACTCTGATTCAGTCTAGATTATTTGGTATTGAATCAAAGTGCCATAATACAGCAGCAGAGACAAGCTTAAATGTTTGGTGGAAGAGGTAGTAAAAGGAGAGACCTGTGTCATTCCAATTACCCACCACAATAGTGGTGCCATTAACTGAATTGCTTAAAGTGTGACAAGCAGCTAGTTGACAGCAATGGTAAACAGCAAAATTTACTATCCCAATTTTGAGAGAGGCTCTCTCCTTGTGGACAGTGCTTCCAACTGAAAGATCAATCTAAATTCAGAACCAAAGCAGTATATGTCTGTGAGCTACAGCTGTGTTCCATTTTAGATGGGGAAAGTGATACAATACACCTCTACCCTGATATAACGCGACCTGATATAACACGAATTTGAATACAACGTGGTAAAGCAGTACTCGGGGGAAGGTGGGGCCTGTGCACTCTGGCGGATCAAAGCAAGTTCAATATAACGCAGTTTCATCTATAACGTGGTAAGATGTTTTGGCTCCTGAGAATAGCATTATATCGGGATAGAGGTGTATTGTCTACTGCTTGCTAGCTTTTCTGCAAAGCTATGCTAAGTGAGGCTATTCTCCCACCCCTACTATTCCCTCCCACCCCCACCCCAGAAGGTTTTGTGACTAGAATTGGCAGCTAGAGGATGCAACAGACATGGATGAAGAAGCTATCCCCCTAGGACTGTGAAAGGTGTCAGATTTCAAAAAGGACCCATAGGAAACAGAGAATACTTTCTTTGTTCAAACATACATGTCAGGCAAAGCTTAATCCAGGGGAAGTCAACAAAAGTGAAGTCTGCTGTCCTGATATTAGAGATAGATGAGTTGTTAAAGCTCTTGGAATTTTGCCATTCATCCATTTCCCCCCACTGCCTCGTTGCTGCTTTTTTAAAAAAAGCAATTAGCCTTGAATTCTGTGTCTATGAAGACTCAGAGGATTAATACATTGCAAAACCCTCTATAGCTTCACATAAGGAATGGTATACATAAACCCAGTATAAGTTTAAAAGATATTCATTTTATTTTAAGCCTATGCTATATAAAAACAGTAAAACAGGCACCAGGTTTCCAATCTGGCCCTGTTTCAGCAAGTAGGGACAAACTCTCACAAGCTTTAAGCAATTTTCAGATGTTAACTATGATCCCTCAAAGTCAGTCTTCCCAGCTCATATCATTTCTGACTGTAGTTCTGAATGAAACACAGTGCCCTAGTGAACAGGACTACACTGACATCCAGGCTAACTGGGTTGATAAATCTGCTTTCTATTCCGGAGTACCACAATTCTATTAATGGCACACACATTCCTATGAAAGTAGCAAGCATCAAAAGCTTGGATTATTCTTGGCATCTTGGAACATTCCCCTTAATCTCATTGGTTCAGTTAGTAATCATGAGAAGCTTAATTAACCAATAAGCAAATGTAAGGCTAAAGTGCACAATACACAGCAGATTTAGCAAATACATGTTACATAAATAACTAAAGATAGAGGCAAAAAGTACCTTTGCTTACTTGGTATTTATTTACCCTTGCATAAAAACATCACTGTTTCTACAAGTGCTAATGGCTGTTCTCCAATCATTCACTTACCATTTCCTTAATTCCTCTCAACTTTAATGACAGCTGTTTAGAGTGTTGTGCTGCAGTGACCTAACCGTACAGTTTACTAGTGCTGAATATAGTCAACCACCCAGGTTTCCCCCATTCCTTCTCCCTGATAGAGACACATTTTCAGGAGTTGAAGAGTAGATTTTTATTTTTAAAAATAAATTCCAGAAATTCAGTTCTCCTTGAAGTAGAAGATTTTCAAGTTATGATAGGAGCTCGCAGTAAATATCCAGACTGACTCATAGTCCTCCTCCAAATCCCTTCAAAAATTTTAACAAATAATTAGGGAGCTGATGTGCTGAGGCCACTGCCAATCATGCTGACCAGTATGGTGTCATTATTTCCTTGTGTTTCCCCTCTGTCTGTCTATCTAAATTCTCTGATTGGCTGTTGTCTTATACTTAGGCTACATCTAAACTACAGACCACTGCAGCGGCATCGCTGTAAGGTCTCCTGTGTAGTGCTCTTTGCCGACAGGAAAAAGCTCTCCCACTGGCATAATTAAACCACCCCCAATGAGCGGTGACAGCCTCGTTGGGAGAACCTCTCCCGCCAACGTAGCGCTGTCCACACCGGCGCATGTGTCAGTGAAACTTACGTCGGTCAGAGGGGTATTTTTTTTTCCACACCTCTCACCAGCAAAAGTTTTGCCAACAAGAGCGCTAGAGTAGACATAGTCTTAGACTGTAGCTATCTGTGGCAGAGACCGTCTTTTTGTTAACTGTACAATGCTTAGCACAGTGGCATCCTGGGCCATGATGGGATCTCCCAGGATTTACTGCAATACAATAATCATAAGCTACATCGTGAATTATTGGATGGTAACATGCTAGCATTAAACATTTACATTCAGAAGCGTATCGCACATTGCAATACAATAGAGAGAGTTTTTTCAAGCATCTCCAAAAACAATTATGTTAACTGCTCTGTAGATTTTTTGTGAAGTTAACTGAAAGCATCATGTATGTTTAACTGTGATGAAGGAATTCTTAATTTAAAAAAATCATAGGAGCATCTGATGGTGCTATAAGGATGAAACCAATTTACTGGGCTATTAAATAAAAGAAGCCAACACTAATAGTCAAACTGATGAAAATACTGAATAATAATTTTAACACCATCTACTGTTGGAAGCATGTACTGATGTTGAGACCAGCTTGTTCAAGCACATGGTAAGCCAAGAGTATCTCCCTTATGAGGCAGGTCTGGTGTGAAAGCTGCTTTCAGTTAAGTAGCAACATGTGCATACATGCAGTCCATGAAGCCCCTGAAGACCAAAGAGATTCAGACAAGGAAACAGCAGAAAATAAATAAAACTGAACTCATCCCTTTCAGACAGGAATACACAAAAGATAAAAATCACCCTTTGTTCTCAGCATCTCAGATCCAATTTCCGCGTCCACTGAAAATCAACTTCAATTATTTTCACAAAGGGATTAAGATCATACCCATGCCAATGGTGGTTAACAAGGGCTCACTTTATAAAGGACCAGAAGCATCGTTCAATACATCCTCTGGGTAGCAGTAGAAAGAGAAGAAATGGGGGAGTGGGAGAGGGAGGGAGGAGATAATGTTAGATTTTCTTACCAGAGACAAAACACTGTCCCAACACAGTAAGTCATCAGACCTTTTACTTACAAAAGTATTTTTCCAGATTACTGCAGGAGTGAGTGTGTGCGTGGGCGTGTGTAAATAAAAAACCTGAACTAGCACATGTATCATGTAGTGATTTCTCAGCTCCTTCACAAGATTCTGATCCCTGATCTACTCAGGGCAGCATTTTCTAAAGACTTAATTCAATCAGTCACTCTCTTTGATCAGCAGTAGCTGATGACAGTAAAATGCGTAAACTTTTAAATAACTTGCTGTGTTTCTCATCTCAAACTCTAGAAAGATAATTCAACTGGGCAAATGATGAAAGACACACCCAAAACCAGCTTCTTAAAATGTCATAATGACTGAGCTTCACTTTTAAAATTATTTTTGGGTGGAGTAGGGTAGGGATTTATTTCTTGTGATTAGAGAACAGGTTAAAGTAGGAGTATACATCTAGTTCTGATTTATAAACACATTCCTATACATTTAAAATTTTTAATTATGCTACACACACTTTAAGCTACTTTCCATTTAAGGAGATCGAAGGGGCAAATTAAGCAACAGAACTGAAACCTGTAAACTATAAATATAAGATTTAGTTAATAACACCCAGCTATCAGAAGTGGAAAGTTCACTGATCTACAAACAATTGCCTATACAGTCCCATCTACGAATGGAGGCAGGTCTAATTTCACATATTTTCTTGTTACTTTTCCACCTGACGTTTTGATGCAGGACATAATTCTACATTCTCAAAATAGAATCTCATATTAAAAGCTAGCAGGGAACAAATGAAAATAAAAATAAATGTAGTTTAAAAAAGTTAATTAAAACCAATACAAATGAATAAGTAGTAGCTGAAGAGTCACTGTCATATCTCAAAAAACAGGTACACATTACTTTGGTTTGAACTTCTCCTAGAAGAAAATTTCTGAGACAAAATGAAAAACACAGCTGATTAATTTCTTAGCAGAATTCAAGAGGCTGTGCTTGATTTACACATGAGCTTTGGTTTTGAAGCCATTAATTCCCCAAACTGTGTAAAATCTGCAAAATTCTTTCTGAATTACCAAGACCAGAGCAATATGATTTCAATACCACCAAAGAGGCCATCTCCACTGTTTAAGCAACACTAGTTCTGGAGAAGACTTGGTTTTCTTCCCATCCTAATTATCAGAGAGATCTCTCCTAGGATATATAGCTAAGTGTTTTCTGTGGCCCAAACAAGATCACATAGCTGATACCATGCATTACAAAAAACAGTCTACTATAGACTTAGAAGAATCTTGGAGAAATTAACTTACAATGATTGCCTCCTTATTCTGAGTGTTTTCCTTGCCTGAAGTTTGCCCCTATCCAACAAGAAAAACCCCCAACCCATCTGCATTGCAGTCTCTAAAGGAGAGTGAAAGTCAGAAACAGGGCTAGTGTGGCTGGACAGTCTATTTATAAGCCACACAGATGGTAGTTCGAGACCTAATGTAACCTATATCAAATTTTTCATTTTTCCAATGTTTCAGTACAATTTAATCCCTACTATCAAAGGTTTGGAATTTGTACCATTTATTGCTATTTACAAACATTAAATTATCTCCTGAATGATTTTATTTTTGCCTTTGCAAGTATTCAGCTACAGAAGAGAGATTTAGATAGCAGGCATATCAACAAAGCTCATCTGACGTGTGCAGGAAGATGCAGGGAATACTAATCTACACATTCAAATATGTGGCTATCCCATGGATGCAGCTCAGGTTCTTCATCTTTTAAAAAATATATATGGTAGATTGATGCTCACTTACCCATTAACTGGAATTCAGTTCACTTGATAATTATTTAGATAACTACTGATGGTGTATAGAGCATTTGTTCAAGGTAAATCATGGTTTGGAGGATTAATTCCAGTCAACAGCAAAATATGTTAGGCCTTGTAAAATGCCTCTGAAGTAGGTAGGTAGATTGGTATCACCCTCATTTTACAGATACATCTCAATTCTTCCCCACCCAGGTCACAGAGGGAGCCTTTCAATGCTGAAATCATCATTCACACCTGTGCTCCAACCACTAGGTCATGCATCTAACATTTGAAGAGAAAAAAATCAGAATTGCTATAATTAACAAAAATGAAATGTCCATGAATATATTTTGGGATGTGCTGATTGTAAAAATTGCCTTACCCACGATGCAATGCACCATCATTGGCTGACCATGGGTACATCTACTCTGCACTGTGTTGCTATTTCCCTGATGCCAGAGCCTTTCCCCACTGCAGGGAAAGACTATGGTGGTGGGTAAAGGCTTTGGCAGCGGAGAGGCAGTGGAGAAAGTTTCCAGCAGCTCCTGGTTGCCTCCTCTCTGCCAGAGCCTTTTATTGACACATGTAACTAACTACAAACTGCAGTGTAGCCTCAGCAGGCTTTTCACTGCAGCGTGTAGCTACATGCACCCTACCCTCTGCCACCAGTGGTGTGCAGTGCAGCTGTGGCCCATACGACAACGAATGCATAGCCAGCAGGTCCCTTCCTCTTTTTCCCAAAGCCAAGATTTACTAAGATTGACACAGAACAATAGCTATCAGAAGTCCAAGTCACAGAAAGGTAAATGTTGATGACAGGGACTGGATACTAACCTGGTATCCCTGGAAGAAACTGAGAATTTCCTTCATTCCTGTGTTATAAGGCAAGCCCTGCATACGAACTAAAGCTCCAGGCTGGGGCAGCATTGGAGTGTGTGTGGCTGAGGCAGCAGCTGCTACTGCTGCAGGAGGAGCTGCAATATACCCCACCGTGGTAGGCGATACTGGAGGACTGAAAAGGAAAGAGTGAAGCAGAATGGTTATCAGTGACCAATGGGTGGCTTTAGGGCTTGGGGTAGGAGAAAGGTTTGAGGTGGATCAATTTCACGGAAGATTCAATATTAGCTCGGGGGAAGAGCTCCTGAATGCTCTTCATTCCCAACCCTACCGCAAACCTAGGAAGTGTTACATCAGACTAAATACCAATCAACAGTTCTAAACCACCAGGCAAGCAGATAATGGCTCTTCCTAGTATAATAAGCTGGCTATTTAAAAAACTGGCAATGGGTATGTCTACACTGCAACTGGAGATGGGATTGCAGCTTGCATAGGCTTACCCCCTAGCAGACACGGCTAAAAATAGCCATGAAGGTGAGGTGTCATGGACACTGGCAGGGGCTATGAACGCAAGTATGTACCCAGGGTTCTGGGTAGGCTTGTATAGCCCATGCTGAAGGCTCTGCCAGCATGTGTTCAATGCTATTTTTAGCCACGCTGGCTAGATTAAAGCAAGCGCTGGTATGACTACTGGGTTGCAATCACATCTCACATAAAACTGTAGACATACCAAGAGTCTAAAACATCCTTGCTTGCCTGAAGGAGGCTTGATTCCCTCCGGCAAAGGCTAAGCCCCATTAAGAGGCCTAGATGAGGCCACCTAAGCAGTCATCGTCCCTGTTGATAAACGTCAGCAACTCTCAGGACTGTCAAGATCAGAAACACAAATTAAAGGGACGCACAGGTGACCCAATAGTTTCCTTCCTATAAAGAAATGGATTCTGAGATCAAGTAGCAGAAGGCAACCAAGCCCCACTGTACCTGGGATAGTAAGCTGTGTAGTTCATATAAAGCTGAGCAGCCTGAGCCGGGTAGTAGGTAACAGTTGGAGGGGCAGCAGCAGAAGCCTGGGGAGTCCTGGTTGTTGATATCAGGGCTTGTGGCTGGTAAAGTGCTGCTTCTGCTGGGATCACTGCTGCGGCTGTTTGGAAAGCAGCATATGCTGGTGGAGAAAGACCTAAAAAACAAACCAGAAAAACAGACCCATCAAAACAGGAATTGGCCTGGGGTGGGAACAAGATGGGAGAAGATTTATTTATTCCGTGAGTACTATCCACGCTAAGAGCATCTGACCACAATGAATTAAAGCTCACACATCTGCTCTAAACCCTCTCAGTGGAAACACCTATCATGTCAACACGAATGACAGGATTTCTGGGATACTTGGAATAAACAATACCTACCAAGTGCATGAAGATGAGTTGCCTCAGCCATATTAAAATGGATACTAGAAAGCTGCATAGTTAGCCAAAGAAAGTATGAAGCTACGTGAACAGATAATGCAGGGTATTGGACGCACGTGTGCACACTTATACTTCTGTTCCTTCTAGCAGAAGTTGCTCTCTGTGGGACAGATTTTCAAAGAAGCTAGGTACACAAGTGTACCTTCAATTCTCAACCGACAGTCTGCATGCAACTACTGCAGACTGATATGCTTATCAGGATATTGTAAATACAAATGGCTAATTAAATTCATTTGCATGCACAGATACCTGTTTTTCATACAAAGATTAAGCATGCGACTGCACACCTTGCTTTTATTTTTTTTTTTAAATTTGGCCATCTATAATTTAATGTTTTGAACATATCCACATTGTGATTGGGTAATCAAACAAGTTTGAATGGAAATCATCAGCCCACAGTAAAGCCCCAAATGTTAAATTATAATCATTGTAGTATTTATATATTCTTAAGAAAGAGATAAATTGTCATTTGCTGGAAGTGTTCAGTACATAGTAGGGATAGTAATACTGTTCACAGATGACAGCCAGTAAAATCCATCCAATTTCACCCCCCCACCACACACTCCATTAGAAATATATCCCAATGGATGTTTCCTTCAAAAACAAGCTATCCCCAAGAGTAGCACCTTCTCAATGCTCAGAGGCAGAATAGCAAGAACATTCACTGGCAGCTATAGTAAAGAATGTCTTCCAATTTGAAAACAAAATAATCCAATTCCAAACAGGTTTCACTACAGGCAAGTCTACTGCAGAGCTCAGAAGAACAGTACACCCATAAAAGCAAAAGTGCGCAACATATGCACTGGCAAGGCATCTCTGACATCTATTCACCACCGAAAACATAATAAAAATGCTTCAATCACTCCCATTATTGCCCAAGGGAACAACTTCCAATCTCAGCTATATACAGATGGATGATTATTGATCACGGCAAAACCCAAGTAAAAAAGATGAAAGGCCACAGAGCTTGAGCACCTACCACATATCAGCCTTTAGCAGCAGAGAGCAGAAGAATTGGAGACTTACATGGTAACTTACATGGCGGTGGGGATAAGCCACTACGATTTAAAGTGCCACCCATTAAAACAAAGTTCATCTCCTCTCCTGAACACTGGAACACTTCCACGTAGCGGTCCTTCATCATTTTCTTGTGACACTTCTGGGCCACCAAAAAGGCTCTATCAGAAGATTTCATTTGGATAAAAGCATCACCTGATGGTCGTCCCTGTGGAATCGGGAACAGATCATGCTAAGAGTCATTCAACTTCCCAGAGCAATAAGTAGAGTTGCCCTGCCTCAGCCTGGTGCAAGTGAGTGAGGGTGGTGGAGCAAGCGATGGAGGGAGGGGAGATGGAGTGAGCGAGGCGGAGCCCCAGGGAAGGGGTGGGGCAGGGCCAGAACCAGGGTGTTTGGGTTTGTGTGATTAGACAGTTGGCACCCTAAGCATAAGGTATGCCTGAATTTCAGACAAACGTTAAGACCAAGGGTTTATTGAAACCCTGCAGCATAATAATTTCAAGAAGCGAATGGCCAAACTTACTTCATTCAATCATTGGTTATATTTAGTAAAGGAAGCAAACACACCACACTACCAATTCCTTTGCCAATAAAAGTACAGTTAAAGCCTTACTTCAGTAAACCATAAAGCCATGTTACAAATTGATTCCCAGCTTTGTGATGCTATGGAGCACAAAACACCATTGCTGTTCTCAGAGACAGGAAAAAAAACCCTGATGAAAAATGGCTTTTCAAATAAACGATGATTTGTTTTTATTAAGAAAAATATTTTCAACACCTTTTTTTAAAAAATAAGTTTGTTTAATTTTGATTTGTAGGGGTGTGTGTGTGTCTCTCTCTCTAATACTCCCTCCCCTTTAGTAGAAAAAAAGTAGGGGGGGAAGAAAGACACTCATTTAAAAAAATATTCTCCCAGTTTTCTGCTCGTACAAAAAATGGAAGAAGCTGGAGGGGGAAGACAAAATGTAAACCTCTAAAATGAACCCAAAAAACAAACAGAACTTTTGAATTAGAAATAAGCACTTTTCCATCAAAACCCTCCAAAATCTTGAGATTTTTCAAACCAAACTACAAATGTTCTCTTTCTTCCAAAATGTTTCACAAAAGCTAAGATTTAATCTGCAAACCAGTCCCAATTTAGCTGCTCTATAAAAGCCAGGGCTTACTGTGGACCATACCCAAAAGTAGGGCTATTATGGTAACTCCCTGGAACAGGGCAAAGCCACTTGCGTTTCCATCTTGTGCTGCTGCTGCTCAAGCAGCCAGACCAGGCTCACTGTTCCCATTGCAGTTCCGTGAACCCAGTAGCTAAGCAGGGATGCTATTTAAAGACTCCTTCCTACCCTCTGTTTCCCACAGCACTGGACCTACTTGTGGAAGAAGATTTAAAGATAGCCACCAGTGCAGAGTACAGATAGCTGATCACAGTTCCATCCCCTACCAATTCTGGAAGGAGTAGAGCTCAGAATCATTGATTTAATTTAACTCTCTCCCCTGCCACCCTTATGTCTGACTTCATGCAGCAGGAATCAGTGGTCGCTATTAAAAGCATCACAGTGCTAAGATCACAGTAAGCACTAGCCCTGTTTTATTAAAGAGGAGAAGCTACTTTTGCAAGGTCACATAAGATCAGAGGTAGAGTCAGGAAGAGAGATCAGGGTTTGACTCCTAGGCTTGGTCTTTAATCAGAAGGTGAGCCAGCCTCCCTGCAAAGTTCTGTTACCTGTTGATTAAGGACCATGTGGACTCCATGTGGTTTGATATCTGCTGTCGCGTCTCCCATGAATTCCAGGATGTCATCAATGCCAGCTGTGTAAGGAAGGCCCCGGAGCCGGACACAGTCACGGATGCTGCCAGCAGCAATGGTGTAAGGCGGGGGGATGACAGGAATGATGGGAGTTGGAAGAGTAGGGATGAGAGGTGTTGACAAGTATCTGTTAAGCACCTAATGGCAAAAAAACATAAGTGAATGGATAAGAGTTAAAAACCCTTATGGGGTGCAAATAGGTCTTCAGCATTCATTGAAACATAACCAACTGTTTTAGAACAGGCAAAAAAATGTTGTATATATAAAATAGTCACAGCTTTTCTTTTTCTTTTTTTTTTTTGGCGGGAGGCTGGGGAGAGTAGCAGCGCTGTTTTGGCACTTTTCAGTTTCAAATAGGGGGAAGATCTAAATAGAGCCATTGACAAACTGAATTTAGAAGGGTCCATTTAGGTTTCTACCAACCTCATTAAATAAAAGACAAAAAGTAGATTATAGTTATTTATTTTACAGGATCCCAAAATGCAGCATTTGAAAACATCAGGCTCACTGATAAACCCAAATTGGTAAAATTACCAGTTACAGATACTTAATTTAATTAAGGTACTTCACATACAGCTATGTATCTTTAAAAAAGACTTTAAAAAAAAAGTTCTACTCTCCCGCTTTCCATAGTAAAGCACTTTGCAAGAGCTAAATATTACTACTACTTGGTCAATGCTCTCATGTAGAGTTCTTGAACAACAAGAACAGTAAAAGCGGTGGACGCCCCTGTCTCTCAGTCCCCCATTAACATTTTTTTTGCTCTCTGATCTCTCCCAATGGACAAATATAGAGAGGGAGAGAAAGAGATAATTGGAAACATGTTGCACTGCCAGAAGATGCTGTTGGGACTTATTGTTCAAAAGCTAATTACAGAGTATGAGTAATAAAATAAGTTGGGATGGACAAACAAGTTACACCGGTAGGTGCAGCAAATAAGAGGCAGACTTCAGTAGCAGGCTTTAATTTTGTCAGCAGTGATTCAACCAAGACTGTTGTGCTTCATTAGAAACAGTAGGAGCAATCTAATGCTCTAAATATACATATTACTAAAGGGAAGATTTCTCAACTATCAGACGGTTATTGTTTTGACTACTGCAGTTTTGTCTATTTTAACACTAGCCAATGAGCTGGCTCTATAGTTAGAGTGAACAACTGGGCTCCAATTCCCAGAACTGGACTATTGCTCCTTGGATCAGCATGATGTGTGAGTGCCTCACTTCAGAGACGCCCTCTGGTAAAGCAAGCAGCAGCGTATTCATCTAGTTTGAACGCAGCCCTATGAAGTTCTCCTTAGGCCATGTCTACATCTAAAATTTTGCAGCGCTGGTTGTTACAGCTGTATTAGTACAGCTGTATAGGGCCAGCGCTGCAGAGTGGCCACACTTACAGCAACCAGCGCTGCAAGTGGTGTTAGATGTGGCCACACTGCAGCGCTGTTGGGCGGCTTCAAGGGGTTTCGGGGAACGCGAGAGCAAACCGGGAAAGGAGACCAGCTTCGCCGCGGTTTGCTCTCGCGTTCCGCGAACCACCCTGCAAACCGCAGGGAAGGAGACCTGCTTGTTCGGGGAACGCGAGAGCAAACCGCGGCGAAGCTGGTCTCCTTCCCCGGTTTGCTCTCGCGTTCCCCGAACCGCCGAGCAAGCAGGTCTCCTTCCCTGAGGTTTGCTGGGTGGTTCGCGGAACGCGAGAGCAAACCGCGGCGAAGCTGGTCTCCTTCCCCGGTTTGCTCTCGCGTTCCCGGAACCCCCCTGCAAACCGCAGGGAAGGAGACCTGCTTGCTCGGGGTTCGGGGAACGCGAGAGCAAGCCGGGGAAGGAGACCAGCTTGATTACCAGAGGCTTCCTCAGGTATGGTGGGATACCTGCTTATTCCACGGAGGTCAAGAAAAGCGCTGGTAAGTGTCTATACTTGATTACCAGCGCTGGATCACCAGCGCTGGATCCTCTACACCCGAGACAAAACGGGAGTACGGCCAGCGCTGCAAACAGGGAGTTGCAGCGCTGGTGGTGCCCTGCAGATGTGTACACCTCCTAAGTTGCAGCGCTGTAACTCTCTCACCAGCGCTGCAACTTTCTGATGTAGACAAGCCCTTAGTCAAGGAGACTGGAGTAGTAGGACATGAATTTTTAGGCACTCAATGGAACTATCCTCCCTCAAGGACACAACAATAAGCAACACCACAAGCCGATGCCATTTCATTTACAAAATGGGTTTTACTATAGCTGTGTCAGGTTTAATAGACACTGCTATGTCTGTCTATGGGCACAGTGGTGTTGATAAACACCAGCAACTAACATGTAGCATAGATATTCTTCCACTTGCCTCACTGCTTACTTGGACAAGAATATACCATATGATATAGCGCAAACATGAAAAAAAAATGCAGAAGTTACTAGATGAAATTCTATGCCCTGTGTTATGCAGGAGGCCAGACTAGACTATCATAATGGTCTCTTTTGGCCTTAAAGTCTATGAATACAGTATCCCAAAACAGGTACTCTGCCATATCTCCTTAAATATGGTAATTTCAAAGGCTCAGCTTGCTGGTGACAAGAAATGTTACTTTCTGAAGTGATGTTTAATTGAAATGGGCCAGGGTTAATTTTTTTTACAAATATTACTAGATATCTATGAGTACATTCAGAGAGAGAAAGGAAGTGAAGTAGGGGAGGGAAGGAAAGTCAGGTTGTTGTGGGGGAAATTGAGAATTTCATTCCTATTCTTCAAAAATCTATTAGGCACTTCTCAAAAACTCCAGATGTCCCTAAAATGACCAAATTTTAACAAGATCCTTGACTGTACTCGAGTTTTAATCACACACCATATTACAGTTCTATTATAGCTCTTTATAAACCAGGGGTGGGCAAACTTTTTGGCCCGAAGATATGGAAATTGTATGGTGGGCTGCACATGCTCACAAAATTGGGGGTTGGGGTGTGGGAGGGAGTGAAGGCTCTGTCTGAGGGTGCGGACTCTGGGGCGAGGTCAGAAATGAGGATTCAGGCTGCAGGAGTGGGCTCCAGGCTGGGGCAGGGGGTTGGGGTGCATGTGGGGGAGGTGAAGGCTCCAGCTGGCAATGCGGGCTCTGGGGTGTAGGATGGTGGGACCGAGGGGTTTGGCGGGTGGGAGGGGAATCAGGGATGTGGCAGGGGAGTGGGGTGCTGGAGAGGGCTGGGGCGCAGGCTCTGGGTGGCGCTTACTTCAAACAGCTCCCAGAAGCAACAGCATGTCCCCTCGCCAGCTCCTACACGGTGGCGTAGCCAAGCGACTCTGCACCCTGCCCCGTCCAGAGGCACTGCCTCTGCAGCTCTCAGCCGCAGTTCCCAGCCAAGGGGAGCTGCGGGGGTGGCGCTTGGTGTGGGGGCAGTGTACAGAGCACCTTGGCTGCCCCTCTGCATAGGAACCGGAGCTGGGGGGACATGCTGCTGCTTCCAGGAGCCATGTGGAACGGGGAAAGTCCTGGACCCACTCCCCAGTAGGAGCTCGAGGGCTGGATTAAAACATCTGAAGGGCTGGATGCAGTCCCCGGGCCATAGTTTGTAACATCCATTTGTAAATGGTTTATAACAGGGGTGGGCAAACATGTTACAGATACGAGCAGTATGTATTAAAGATGAGTTATAAGTAGAGGGAGTAATAAATGGTTATAAACAACTTGTTGGATTCTAATGATTGATTAACCATGTAGTAAAACATCAATAAATTTATCAACTCTTATAATCTATTTATAAAAGTAAACAGAATATAAAGTGTTTGGAAGAATTCTGTGGTTAGGCACCCAAATTTTTGAAAAACGCTGCAGATTTTCAAGCAGCCCAACCCCTTAGGTATCCACTGTTGAATATAAAAATACAAGTTAAAAAATTAAGTCAGTCTCAAACTTGTCAGGCAAGTGGAGGAAAAGACATATCTGATGATCTCTATCTAATGATATGGGCAGTGTTAAAGAGAGGGAAGAAAAAAAAATCAATGCAACAAAAGTGTAAAAACTATGTAATCAATAATCAAAATGTCTTCTTTGATACTTGATTTATGTAATAGAAAAGCTGCTCCCACTATACTGTTTTTGAAAGACCTAAAGTGAAGATCAGCATTTACAAGTATAGGGCAACATTAGAAGATGACTGGAAAAGATAAGTTTTCTGGATTTCATAGCCAGTAGTTACAACCTGCTGGACTTCTGCTGCTGTGCTCCTGAAGAGTTCAATGTAACGTTTTCCAAGGATCTCCTTGTGCTTTCTAAGTGCATTCTGTGCATATTCTTCACAGGAAAACAACACAAATGCATCTCCCGTGGGTCTTCCATCTGGGTACTTGACAAAAAGAAGTCCCTCTTTCCCTCCTGTGACTGGACACTCAGGCCCCAAGAACCCTAAGACATCCTCCAGAGTGGCTGTGAAAGGAAGACCCCTCATCCGGATGATGACTTGATTCTCCTTGGACAAGAACTGAGCTACTTCATTGGAGGTGCCTGGCAGGACAGGAAATAAAAGTGTATCCATTTAGTTTGGAAACAGTGAAGAACCAGGACAAATACACCTAGCAACAAAAGGTGCAGGGACATCTCCTGATAAACTACCAGTTCTGTACAGCCCATGGTACCAGAGACTTGCTCAGTAACCACATCTTGATGTGAAGCTACCCCTAAGTACATTGACTGGTTGCTTAGAGCAACATGAAAACATTCAAGAACGAGACAGGAGGATTTGTTGCACCAAGCAACAAAACAACTGACAAGCATGGATACTTCTTTCCCCTCCCCCCTTCGTGCTCCTGGGTATACTACTTTAAAAGTGCCACATTTTAAAACAAAAGGTACATGAGAGTATTTCACATAAATCTGTTGGCATTAGCGAGAACCAAGGGCTTATAAAAGATGCAAGGAATCTCCCACAGCAGAAACAACTGAGGTTTCTCTTCTCCCTCTAAGGGTGTGTATACAGCACTGGGGGGGGGGGGGGGGGGGAAGAGAGAGAGAGAGAGACTGACTAGCTCTGCTAAAGCTAGAGTACTAAAAATAGCAGTGTAAGTGCGGCAGCACAGGTGGTGGCTCAGGCTAGCCGCCCAACTACAAACCCCGGAGGCTGGGTGGGTTTGTACTTGTGTGACCAGCCTGAGCTGCCACCTGAGCGTCTATGGCCACACTGCTAAGTTTAGTGCACCAGCTCAAGCAGAGCTAGTGCGCGTCTGTCTACTTGTGCTGGGAAGCTCCCGATATTTGACCCGATGAACTTCTGAAGCTCAAAGAGAAAAAGTCGCTTATTAGTCCTTTATGTTCTCACCCACCTGAAGAGTAGAAGTAAACATTACACTTTAGTAAATAGGTTTATCTTAAAATTACTCACCTCCAGCAATCTTTAAAAATTCTTCTCCAGTTGCTTTGTAAACCTAAAACCAAGAAAATGGTTATATTTAAATAAACAGAAAAACGTTCAATGGTCAGTACTAAATTAAAAAGTAACATTTTCCAGAGCCCTGTAAAACTTCAGAATGTCTTATTTTTTAAACAACCAACAAAAGTAACTTTTAAAACTCAAATGAAGGATAGGATTTCCAGAAACAGCTAGTGAGGGCAGAGGTTCAATTCCCAGTGACCATCAGTAGGAGCTGAGTGCCTAATTCCCTTAGTCTCCTTTGAATATCCAACCCAAAGTTAGTGAAAGACAATTCCCCTCTAGTTATATAAGTCTGTAGAGCACAGTATTGCACTGGGGGATAACCTTCTGCACTAGTTTAAAACTGGTTGCATTCCCAGCATACTGGGGCTGATATGTTGTCATGCTGTAGTTCTTTACCTCAATGTATCTGCTACCCATGTGATGCTTATGTCTTTCCAATGCCAAATCTCTCTGTTCAGGGTTGACAAATCGCACTAGGGCTTCCCCGTTTCGCCTTCCTTGAGCATTCAGGCAAAGGGCAACACCGCCTCTGAAAAAGCAAGAACCCAAAGTAAAAGCTAAGCTTGAATCATCAATGCCTTACAATATATCATTGACATAATTCCCCACTCTTTTATTCAGCAGCAAAATACAGAGCCCAGGCTTTAAGAAAGAGCCTGTACTTTCAAAGTTTTTCCACTAACAACATTTATTGACCCAAAAATAATTTAAACAAAAAACAAAACAAAAAAAATGGCTCTGCTATATAATCCACTTCTTTGGTAGATTAGTGAGGCAAGTGTCTTACCACACCATACCATTAATACTTTACTGTGCTTCCCACAGGCAGAAATGCTTGATGTACCGTTAAAAAGTGAAGTAAATTCACAAAGAATTGAAAAGGTGGATTTAGAATTGTAAATTCATATTCGTAACTTAGGAAAAATCTTTGAAAGAATATGGAAGTTAAAAAACCAAAAAAATTCAAGTTAAACAAATAAACTTGCAAACTTTAGAGAATAATGTATAAATATAGAGTTACGTTACACCCAAACAACTTCAATTCGGAGCCCGGTAGCTATAGCCCAGGAACAACCAACTAGAACATTATAAAATCAACTGACTTGGCCTCCTTCATCTATTTAAAAAATAAAATAAATAAATAAATAAAAATAAAAACCACACACAACATATTGGGGCAATTACTCTATACTGTTCCCCAAAGCCATGTACTTCTCAATAGAGAAATATTGTTAAACACACAGCTGTGTTATCTATGTATAAGCCTCCGAACAGAAATCTCATGTACAGTACTGTAGGGCATTCTAATGACTGCCACAGTGCATTAAATCATACATTTAATCTCTATAAAACCTCTGTATCAAACTAATACTGTAGATTTACTACCTTTCATATTCAAACTGTAGAAACAGAATAGGTTTCCCAAATGTAAATAAGATTTCAAAATCTTTAGGAAAACTTATTCAGAGCTTTGTTAACTTATTAATGGAAAAATCACATCTTACAAACTAGGTAAGAGCATACCAACTGGAAGATGAAAGTAAGCAGGTGCTGCAGAACCAAAGAAAAGGTTGTTCTGGGTACCTTGGCTCTGCATTTCTAGACCTTTCCAATTTTTCCCTTTCTTAAATTTTGTTTTAATGTATCACTTCCTGGAGTTCTAGTCTGTATCATCATTAATAAAAAGTTTCAAAATTTTTCTGCCTTCTAACTGATATATATTTACAACTAACTCCCTCCTCCAGCTTACTGTGTTGTGTCTGGGAATTTCCCTCACTTTTTCAAATGGAAATATGCTGGTACCCTAGCATAATTAAGTATATATAGTCATCTCTAAATATGTAAATTAGATAACAGTTGGAAGCTATGCTAAATTAGCATATCAGTGAGTTAGAATTATACAAACATTTCTTCCAAATAATACTTGTGGGCTTCCAAGTCCATTCTTCTTCAGAGCTAGACTAGGATCCTGCAACATTAACCCTAAATTAATTCTTCCCCAGTTAGCTCATATTAATATTTGACTGAATCCTGACTACTGCACTCAGAGCTTGTACCCGTAGTGATAGCAACAAGTGAATTTGTGATGCGTGTTTTAATGAAAGAAATCTCCCCTCTTCATTTACTTGTTCAAGAAATGTTTCGTTTGCTTCATAGTCTTGTGAGGAGGGTGAAGATGGGTATTTTGGTTAAAGGCTAAAACCTTAAGAATAGGAGTCAGAAAACCTAGATTAGTTCCTCACTCTACCACAAGTCCTGTGTGAGGAATAATCTATTTCAGGGGTTGGCAACCTTTCAGAAGTGGTATGCAGAGTCTTCATTTATTCACTCTAATTTAAGATTTCACGTGCCAGTAATACATTTTAATGTTTTTAGAAGATCTGTTTCTATAAGTCTAATACATAACTAAACTATTGTTGTATGTAAAGTAAATAAGGTTTTTAAAATGTTTAAGAAGCTTCATTTAAAATTAAATTAAAATGCAGAGCCCCCTGGACCAGTGGCCAGAACCTGGGCAGTGAGAGTGCCATTGAAAATCAGCTCGCGTGCCGCCTTCGACATAAGTGCCATAGGTTGCCTACCTCATATCTATTTCATCAATGACAAAACCAGACACAGAGGGATTGTGTCTTGCCGAACATGATGGCTGGTAATAGCTCCAAGTTTGTACTAATTAGTGCACACTAGAAAGAACAAATTAGTAAAGGTGGGGCAAAAATCTTTTATTGGAACCTTTCCTGAATTTTGTGAACTGCACGGATGAGGAAGACCACACAAGGCTAGCACTTCCTTTACAAAATAAAGGCTGATGATAAAAACAAAGCAACAGCATTAGACCGGATGTAGCACTTACTTGGCAATATTGAGTCCTTTGAAAAAACGGGCAATATCTTGATCTGAAGACTGCCAAGGCAAACCTCTAGCACGTATTACTGTTTCGCTGTCTACTGCTTCAGATTTACTACTGCAGAAAAAGAGAATAGTAAAATTCAAGGTAATTAATCCAAGCTCTCTTTTATTACTACCAAATTTCATTTTAAGTATTAATTCAGCATATGGATCACAAAGAATGTCTTAAAACCACTGGGATATTTGCTGTTGGGATTTTTCTAATCATTCCCTTTCTTGACTGAAATGAGATGCAAGCTACTATGAATAATACCTATATACTACCCTGAAATATGCTGTGAGGCCATCCCATCACTCAAAAAAGGTTTTGTTTTCAATAGCCAGAACATACAGTAACAAGTCTGCAGGGAATTGAATTAGATTCATGGGATTATTAGAGATGATTTAGGGTCAACAATCCTTTGGAAGATGGTTTGCACACCATCACTAATGATAAGTTTGATCACACAGGTTTTAGACAGCAGAACTCCTGGTTACTGCAATCTCTTTCAAAAGCAAAACAAATTTTAGATCTCCATCTTTTCTCCCCTCAAGCCACAATTTAGAATAGCACAAAGAGACAAAGCTTAACTCCTCAGAGGAAAATGAAGGAATTGCATTAATTTAGGAACTGTTTGTCGAGATATAGAGTGAGAATCTCTGGGTAAAGAGAATGGTATCCAGTATAAACTTGAGACATTTCAAGGTACAGTTACAAAGGGCAAGCTCATCTTAATTGCCCCTTTTGATTGGAAGGAGGTAGGTTTTCCTTACCCCATCCCTCCAGTCTCTTCCTTTCTATAACTTGATTGGAAAATTCCAGCAGAGAGAAAGAGAAAAATAATTCCCTGGTCACCTGTGAATTATCCACACCAGATGCTGAATACCCACTCATTAATAAACACAATACACCACACAATAGGGCATTATATGAACCTAAATGCACATTGCTAGCGATTCCAGCAACTAAAGTGAGAAAGAGCCAAGGTGCATTTTATATCGGCACTAATCAACAACTTTTGTTTCAAAGTTTGAGTGAAAGCAGCAATCCACAGAGGTCAGAGAATCTGTAAGAGATTTCTAAACAGTTTCTGACTGGACAGCAAGTAATCAGTATTTACATATCACACAGCTCTCTCACTCTTTTTGCCATAAGAGTGCAAAGGCTCCCTTCTACTAAGGTCCCAGAATCCCTCAAGTTATCTTCTGTTCCTTACATTAGCTTCAACTGCAGTTTGTAAGACAATTTGCAATACAGTGTACAGTACAATTGCTCCTTTTTACCATCCCTCTGTACTGAAAGAAAGAAAATGGTATACTGCATGACAGATTATACTGGTTTAGTGTGCACAAGATACTATCCCTGTCCATGCTACAGACAGTTTCTAAATATTTATCTTCTACTGACTAAACGGTTTCAGCTCCACTGATGTTAGTCTTGGACATCACTAGTGTATATGGACCACCAGCATTTTATGCACTATAACAATTGCACATACTCAGAGCAGGCCTAGTTGACAGTTCTTAAGGTATCAGTGGCAACCTGTCTACACTGGGGCTTCCCAACATGACTACCTCCAGTGGGGCTGAACTGGTTAGCAATGATCTAAAATGTTTGTAAAATGTTCCTAGTGTAGCTAAAACCCACATCAGGTAAAAACTGCCGCAACAAAGGCACTTACCAGGGACCTGTTTCATACTTGTATTTCACAGTTTCAGGGTCAGTAAATCTGCAATCTGTAACTAATAAGAGATTAAGTTTAAATATAGTCCTGAACAACAGTTATTTCAGCAGCAGTGAAAATGCCCTTGACAATTTAATAAGATATTTTGCCTCTTCCAAAGAGAATCCCATACAAATATCCCACTTACTGCAGGTTTCAGAAAGCATGCTGAAAATAATAGCCACCATGGTTTTCACTTGCCATACACCAAAGTCCTCCTCTGATTCATCTGTCTCTAAGCCTATATCTATACAGCGAGTCAAAGAAAATAAAAAGGATTTCACAATCATTTGTCAACAAGTTATAAGGCTTTGCTATTGTCAACACAAAACTGACAATCCAATTAGATCAACTTTAACAGCGACATGTGACCACTGCATGTGTGTCACTCTGCTCTTAAATTGGTTAATATTCACTTTAGTGGTCAACATTCTGAAAACTACTGATAGCTGACATCATCTCAGCCTAAGTTTACAAAACTGGGAGTCGTTCTTACTATCCCTGGTAAATACACCTGATCTTTTGCTGTATTCATCTGGTCCACAAAATTCCTCCCTCGGAGTAAGATTAGTTGTTGTTTTTTTTACATTAGCCTCCCTCAGACACTCAGAACTATTACCAACTGCAAGTACTAATGTAATTGGATGTGTATCTTCAGGTGCTCAGTTCTAGAGAAGATCATTTTACTCAAGTGCTAGAGAAGCATTTTCTTATAATGCGAAGTTTGTGTCAATATCTCAAAGGATTAAAAAACCTTGTAAGTGTACCAAACTCATTCTAAATCTCATTACTAGACAGAAGACTAAATGTGAAAAAATATGTTAACAGCTGAAGATTGCAACACTATCTTCAGGGTTACGTTAAAAACTCTTTCAGCTCTATATAGAGATGAATTTTTAAAACCAGCTTCCAATTAATTCAGTGGGATGAAAACTATAAACAATTGCACGGAGAATTACAGTTTAGAAGTGACATCAAAGGGATACACTCTGCCATGGATTTGATAGTTTGATCCTTCACGGGGGCTGAATTGGGGTAGCACGTGTGAAACTCCTTGCGTAGATCATAAAATGAATAAAAGCAGTCTGACAGTAGGAAGTTCTATAAGGAAGGAAGGGAGAAAATAAATTAACATTATGAATGTCACATCCCAGCAAAGGACAATTAGGGTTTTTTGGGGTTGAACAAGGACCTTACCTGGCCACAATTTATTTTATATATATCATAAATTTTTATTTTATACCAGATCTACTCTTTCCCTCTCTGATTACAGCCCTGCAATTTAATTCTCTTATCAACAACTTCTAATAGTTGGTGTCACTGACTGCAAGGATATACGCTCCTGGAGTAGCAAATCAGGATAGCTTCCCAGATGTAAATCCATGCAAAACAGTTACTAGTTTTAAAAACCAAGTGGTGCTGTTATATTAAGGTTCCCATTTAGGATATTGTATCTTTTTCTTCTGTGCTGTTGCCAAAAGCAAGAGGACTCCAAAAGGTAAGCACCACAGGTTAAAATGTTAAAAAAAATTTAAGAAAAGAAAAAAGGAAAATTGTAATAGTGTAGAAAATACTTTGCAATCACTTTGTCCAATACAGGACAAAACAGATTTCTGGAAATAAGTGCTGCATTAACCATTATTCCTCCCTTCCTACAAATAAACAAGTTAAGTGGACAGATGGTAATCCAGGTCTATTTCAGCAGTCTCTTTCTCTGGTAGTGCTTTGTGAAGTTTGATTTTAATTCAAGCAAAATAGCACTCACCTTTGTTAGGACTGAATCATTAAGGAAAGTCATGAGAACCCTACTGCAGTAGTCTCCAAACTTTTTTGATCGCACACCCCATCAGTAAAACATTTTTGAGTACACACCCCCTGCTCCCGGCCGAACTGTCAAAGAAAAAAGCAAGCCACTTGGACGCCCGGCTGAACTGCCGGGGTGGGGGGAGCAGTGCTGCTCTGGCAGTGCTCCTCCTGCTGCGCACCCCAAAGGATCCTCTTGTGCACCCCACTTTGGAGACCACTACCCTATTGAT
The DNA here is from genome assembly GCF_025201925.1 of Gopherus flavomarginatus. NCBI lineage: Eukaryota > Metazoa > Chordata > Testudines > Testudinidae > Gopherus > Gopherus flavomarginatus. The sequence goes on from NC_066630.1 coordinate 33,529,576, forward strand.
AAGTTACAAAAGCCAGGGTCTGAGGGTGGTAAAGAGGTTTTAATAATGTTTGAAGAGAATGAAAAAATATGTTGGGGAGCGGGGAGGGAAGAAACCTCACAACTGAGTGAGGCCCATCCCTCAATCTGGTAGAAACAGTTGTTCTGTCTCCAGTATTTTTTTTGGGGGGGAGGGAGACAGAAATAGATAGAAGAGGTGAAGAGTCCTTTTAATCTACTGCCTTTTCATATTTTTTCTGCTTTACACTCCACACCTTTCGCGCCCCATTATTATAGCCACCATCCTCCCAGCCAAGAAGCAGACTTCCTGGAGTCAGGCAACGCCACTATTTTATTAGCTACAGGGACCACCAATAAATATTACTGAAACATCTCACTTCCCAGAGCAGGATTACGTGTCTCTGGTGTACAAGTACCATGCAGGATATTTTCTTGGTTGATTTGAAATAGAGGACTGCCTTTCTTCCACACCAAGCTCTGCTCGCATACCTTTTTGGATGCTTCTGGGTGGAGGACCTGCCGAATGAGCAACTGGCCATCTGTGCAGAGTGTGTAAGAGCTTCTTCCCAATAACTTCAAATCACTGGAGACCAGCTGGCTAAACTAAAATTAAGTGGTAAAGATTATTTTTATTGATGGTTCAGCTTGTCAGTCCATCTTGCTGCTTTATAAATTTTATTTACCAAATGTATTTCTAAAGATAAAAAGGAAATTAAACACAATGATAATCTTTGAAAGATCACAACAGATAGAAGAGAATGGGGCTCCCGTTATCTGAAGGGCAGACAGACAACTATTAGGCAATTACAGGACAGAGATTTATACCACAAGGACAAATCCCGCCCTAAAACCAGAAAGCGGGCATTTCAGCAGAGTTAAAATTGTTGGAAGCTGTCATCGTAACAGTAAGGTTCAAACATTTGGACTCCTTACTATCAGTTTTCTGTTGAAAGCAAGAGAATATTAGACCAAGCATAACACTGATTTTGCAACACCACTTCTAGAACTAAACTGGACCCAAGTTTTATTTTGTTTTGAAAAAAACATGAAGAGCTAGGACACTACTCTTTAGGGTTTATTGGTATTTTAACAACCGCATACTAATCAAAACCGAACAAATTGAGGTCTGATGTGTTGAGTAATGAATTTGCAAGAGTCTATGCAAAGGCAAGAGAATGTTAGTTAGAGATATGGTACAGTAAACATTAACACAAAGCTATCCCATCTTTTCAGGCTTCTAACAGTGTTGAGCCTCACTAGGAAAAGGATTGTTTGCCCCTAATTCCTGGATTATTAAATGTTATTTTCCATCCTTGTACATAAATTTCTATCCTTTTGATCAATCTATATCAGTGCTAGAGGCCCTGATATAGAGATTACCATAACTAAAAAGCTATTTACTGATTTGATAAGCAGAGATAATTTTCAAGGGGACAAACATAATTAGTTTAAATTTCCCCCGATGCATACATTCTTGCAGGGAGGGGGTTGCATCGTACCACAAACGAAGCAATAATTAATAGCATGATTCAGCATCCACACGTTTCTTTCAGTAATGGCTTTTCCTTGCAGTTTGCTTTGTAAAATAGTGGTGATCTGTGTGCTATGGCTGCACCTATTAATTTAGACAAGCATACATGGCACTATACAGATCCACAATCCGTTTCTGCTCTTCAGATGTTACAGCTTAAAGGCTTGATTCTGCAACTATCACACAAGCAATTAGTCACATGAGATCAACGTGGTGACCAAGTGTTGCAGTATCAGGCTGTAAGACGCAACAAGGAGAGACAAGGCCAGAGGACATCAGTGGTTAAGGCAGAGTACTTTTTGTAGCACCCTCATTAGTTCCAATTTTTGGTAATAAACTTTTTTTTTTAAATGTTTTAATTAATTTGAGTCAGGTGTGCTTTGCAGACAACGTTGAAAGTGAACTGGAAGGAGGAGGCAGGTTGTTAATATAAAGGTGTTACAGATTAACATGAGGGCTACTTCTGTGCACAGATTAGAGGTTCAGGTTTGGGTGCAACTTCCATCAATTTCTATGAGAGTTTCACCAGTTTATGTCAGGGCTGAATTTTGCTCTATATGTTGGGACGTGCTCTGCCGAGAGACTCTGTCTGAAAAGAGAGAGACAGGCACTTCTCCTCTGAGTGCCCAGCAGAGGGCAAAGTCAGAGTCACTGAGCCTTATTGAAGAAAGGGGTAATAGGGTTACCATATTTCAGATTTCCAAAAAGAGGACACTGTGGGGAATGGGGAGCTGAAGGGGAGGTACAGTTGGGGGAGATAAAGGGGGTACCTGAAATGGGGTTATTCACTGGAGGTTGGGGGAGGGTGTCACTCACTGTCACACAGTGAAAGGGGGGCTGGCACAAGCCCAGGACACAGAGACAGCTGTCAATCAGTGCTTCCCTGTGGGACACCCTCCCCAGGGCTAGGAGCCTGCAGCTGTAGCTGCAGGTGAATGGACCAATTCAGCTGCCAGTGCAAGGGAGGGAATGATCAGGAAGCCAATCAATTGGAGCTATTTCTGGAGCTGCAGCCTTTGCTCTGCAAAAACCCTGGACATTTCCTGTTATTTGAAAAATCCACCCAGAGAGAGGATGGTGGCTCGAGAGAGAGGCAATAGCCTGGAAAACCGAGGTGAATGGTAACCCTAACTGGTATGAGTCAGCCACAGGAAAAGCTTTTCATCCCCCATGCTGGCTTTCATAGACTTCCTCTCTCTCAGAGCTGTGCACTTCACTAACAGGTCTCACTGGCTTTTTTCCAGAGGCTGCTGATGCAGAGCACCTCTCCTAATCCACACATCTCCTCTGGGGAAGGAATAGGAGGGACACGGGAAGAGGAGTTTGTGGAAGCCTCTAGTAATAACTAAAGTGTGCTGCATCCTGAGAGGAAGGAAGGAGACAAGTCTGCAAACAGTCCTTTCCCATATTTCCTTCCCCCTGCAGGCGCTATAGGTAGGCAGGCCTGCACCCTTCCCAGTCTCCTCTAAGTTCCCTCTACTCTCCAGCAGACTCAAGATTCCAGTATTCTGCCCTGTCCAAGTCTCTCTTGCACAGATAGATCATTAGAGGCAAAGGAAGAAGATTAAGTACTTCCACATGCTCAAACTGTACAATGGTAGGTTCCTAGCAAAGCAGCCAGGTCACTAATGATGCTTTTCTCCCTGCTAGCACTTCTCTCATCCCAGGATGCATTTGTGCTCATTACTATAGTATCTAGGCACCACGTGGAGATGGCATCTGGGAACTCAAAATTGACTCTTTAATCCCTCTCATGAAAACAAAACAAAAAATAAAAATCACACCAATCCAACTGGGGGGTTTGAGTCTGACGGGGATTTGGTTCTCATGCCAAAAAAGTACAAGTTTCCATCTTTGACATGCTACTTTGACCTAAAATTGCTACTTCAGCAAGATAGCTGCCACAGTAGTAGCCTCAAATTACTTACCTTTCATGCACGCATACTACTGAAACGAGCAAAATGATAAACTTCCTCCCCTTTAACAAACAAATATGACTGGAGATGCTGTACTCTTCTACAGTTTGTTTTATAGGTGTGTAGCATGGCACAGCGAACATTTGATTCATTCTGTGACCACAGAAAGAGATTCAGGGGTAAGAGTTCATTGGGGCAAAAGCTACTGCAGAGCTAGAGTGGCACAGAACACACAACATATAGTCTCGAGAAGACAAACTCTGTGCTTCAAGACTAATATGAATCCCCTCCCAAAATATGAACTGATCTGCTTAGTAAGATTCTGTCTAGCAAACTGCACAGAATCTCTCAGTCTGCAAAACCTATACAAGTCAACAAACAATTGTTTCATGAAGTGTCACTACTGTTTTGAGGCATGTATCTTTGTGCCACGGTATACAAAGGCTATTTAGCATCAATACCCAGATTTTCATTCCCACCCAGCACATATCTATCTTAAGCATTTACTAATCCATGGCAACCACTGGAAACTGCAGTTTAAAGGTTTTAAGGCCAGCATTTCAGACATTTTACATGTGCAAGTACATCTCTTAGTACCACAATTTTACACACAAACCAAGTTATTTGGTTTTTGAATTGCAATGCCCAAAGGCCCAAGTAAAGATCAGGGTTCCATTTTGTTAGGTGTTGCACGCACACACACACACACACACACAAAGACACAGTCCTGTGAAAATACATGTACTGAGCTAATTTTGCTTGCCACAATCGTAACTGCACAAGCAAATTGTGTGCAACATTTTGAACAAGGAATTGCATGCCTGAAGCTTCTAAAAACTCTGCCTTGCCCTCCCCCTCCCCAATATTCACTGTGTTCAGTTGAATTCCACATTCAGGTAGGGCTGAATGAAATTTATGCCAGGAAAGAAATTAACCAAAATCTTAAGATGGTTCTGTCACATTTTGCACCAATAGCACAGTCTCACTATCCACTAAAGCAATCAAATCAACAAAAGGTTAACCAGTTAAAAGGTTATGTTACAAAAGCAGGTTTATTATTTTTTTTCAAATGAAACTTCCACCAAAAAACATTTCATTTGATAGAAGGGAAAAAATTATTTTGAAAAACAAACAATTTCCAATTTCTTTTGAGAAAAAAATATTTTTTTTAAAACAGTAAGACCGTTCTCCCATCTCTCAAATTACTCTCTCTTCCCCTCCAAGAAAGGAAGATAGATAGATAAATAAATAAATAAATAAATAAAAATAAAAAGGTGGCGTACACGGTTTAAGATTAGAAAGTGAAAAGAAAAGATCTCACACACACACCCCCACGCTTTTGCAGTATAAAAAAAAAAAAGAGGGAAAAGGATGAGAAGGTAAATTTGGGAAAGATACTATTAGATTTCTCACTTTTTCCCCTTTGCCCCCAACCTACATGGGAAAAGAGTATTAGTAATTCTTTTTCCAGAGTAAAAAAAGGTAAGTGTTGCTTTTCTCCACATACACTGGGGGCGGGGAAAGCAAAGGGAAAATGTTACTGTCTTTCAATTTTCATATTATAAAAAAAATGTGAAAGGGAGAGAACATTTCCGCACACACCCATCACTATTTTTTTCTTCATAGGAACAATATAGAAATAACTCTCTTACAACAAAAACAACCAACCACCGCCACCATCACCACAAGAAGTGAGAGAAAGTAAAAAAAAATATATAAAACAAAATTTTCAAAATTAAAGATTTTTCATTGTAAAAAGTGATATTTCTTCATTGTAAAATTTCAAACAAAAACATTTTCTTTTGAAGTTTCCACAATAGTCCCTCTGTCAACCCTCATACACGTACAAAAATTTAACCAGCTCAATCCATTACGGGCTCAAAAGGATAGTCTTCTCCTAAAATATTTAGCCTGCAGTTTAAGAATTCGTGTTCACAGCAGATGAGAGTCAAAGGTCTGAGGAACATGAAACAACACAGCAGGTTATTGTTTAAGGAAGACTTTCAGCCACTGCATAAAACCCAGAGATTAAGATCTAAGAGTGCTCAAAATACCTCAACTGCAATATAAACACCAGAAAGACACGCAAATTCCAGAGGGGTGGAAGTCCCTCAGAGGTGCAGCTCTGGAGACGGCAACATCCACAGCCCAGAAGCAAAGAGCTTCCCTGTAATAAAGGAAAGTGGGGAGCTGTCTGTTTTTTCATTAGATGCAGCACCTTACTGTTTTGGTGTAGCTATTTTCTGTGATAGATACAATAACAGGCAAACAAATATTTGCACAAAAAAAGGTGGGGTGGGGAGTACTAGAAATAGCTGTAGGGTTTAACTACAGATTCTCAATGAAAAGACACCAACAATGAGCTTTGTGCCTGATGCTTCCAAAGATGCACAGAGTCCATACAAAAGAAGTGCAAGCAGGAGATATTTTAAATTTAATGGAGAGTTGGTGAAGGAGACAAATGCAGGACAGCGATTTCATGTGGCAGGAGCCTTTAAGGAGATGGGTCTCCAACTAAGAATGAGGAGTGGTTATATAGCATGACAGATATCCCCTCTGCTCATCTAGTATTGGGCCTAAGGGAGGGAGTCCCTGGAGAGTTGTCTTTCTGAAACAATCAAAGGGTGTTTACACTGCATCTTTATAAACATTAACAGTGACATTTAGTGTAGCAGCACCGGTGTCTACTGCTAGACATATGTTGATAAAATCACCCACCCTGATTAACAGAGCAGGAAACCCACCCTGATTAACAGAGCAGGAGTGGATTTACCATGAAACAAACCGTGTGGAGGCCCAATGACAGGAGGCCCACCAAAATGCAGGACAAATCTCATCTGACAATCTGCCCCTGAGTCCCGGCTGGCAGCACAGCAGGGCTCAGGCAGGCAGGCTGACTGCATGCCATGGCCCCACGCTGCTCCCAGAAGCGACCGGTTGCTGGCACGTCTCTGCACGACGCCGGTGACAGGGAGGCGGCTCCACATGCTGTCCCCCACCCTGGGCAGCGGACGGAGACCCGCTGCCACCCACGCCACAAGAGGTGCTCAAAGACGTGCCAGCTCCCTGCCCTCTCTCCCTCCATGCCACGCTGCTCCCGGAAGTGATCGGCATGTCCCTGTGGCCCGGGGGGGAGGGGCGGGGCAGTGGTCGCCTCTCCATGCACTGCCCCCACCATAAATACCAACTTTGCAGCTCCCATTGGCCAGGAATTGCAGTTCCCATTGGCCAGGAATTGCAGCCAATGGGAGCTGCAGGGGCAGCGCCTGCAAGAGCAGCACATGGAGACCTCCTGGTACCTCCAGCCTAGGAACTGCTGCCGAGGGGGGTGGGTGGGGTGGTGGTGGTGGTGGTGGTGTGTGTGCCGGTCGCTTTGGGAGCTGCATCACCCGAAGTAAGCACCAGCCCTTGCCCCTCTCCCACACTCCAACCCCCTGCATCAGCCCAGAGCCTGTACCCACACCCAAACTTCCTCCCAGAGCCAGCATCACTCATCCCTCCCACACCCCAACCCCCTGCCCCAGCCCAGAGCCCACACCCCCTCCCACACCCTGCACCCAAACTTCCTCCCAGAGCCAAACCCCTGCACCCCCTCCCATACTCCAGCCTCCTGCTCCAGCCCAGAGCCAGCACCCAAACTCCCTCCCAGAGCCCGACCCCCTGCCCTAGTCAAGGCACCTCACTTTATTTTACTTCCCATTACTTATTATATAGGAAGAGGACGAAGGTAAAATGAATGAAAAACGTGGGAGACAAAAGAATGTTATTTTTCTTGGCTGGGTCCTGACGGGGTGGGGGACCCAAAAATGAAGCTGCGCACAGGGCCCCACTAACTCTAAATCCGCCACTCTAACAGAGGTTTATAATATACTGGCTAAAAAACTGCATCATGTGGAAAGTTGATAGTTATCAGATTAAAAGACTAATTTAATGAAGACATTAAGCAACTGTTAGAGGAATAGCAAAAGGTAGCAGAGCCTTATCCTCCACCCATAACAATCCCAAGCGGCACCAAGGTCTGGGAAGTTTGAATATGAACTGCATAGCTCAATCTAGGGTGACCAGATAGCAAGTGTGAAAAATCAGGACAGGGGGTAATTGGTGACTATATAAGAAAAAGCCCCAAATATCAGGACTGTCCCTATAAAAATCGGGACATCTGGTCACCCTAGCTCAATCCCAACTCTTGTTACCACAGACTCATGTAGGGAACGACAATGCTCCAAGGAAACAATTATGGACAAGTCTTTTCAGATGGAGTTGGAGCACATCAATGTAGAAATGGTTATCAAGCCACACTGAAATAAAGGCCAAGAAGTTCAGGCTTCCAGCTATAATGCTGAATTCTGCTTCTCTTACCACTTTCCCCCTGTGTCCTTGGCTCCAGTAACGAAAACCACCTCACCTCTATCTCCTCTCACTCATCTTTACACTTTATTTCATGATGCCCCATATAGCTGGCACGCCTTCATTTTAATGGAGAGGGTATGTGCCTTGCATGTCAAGATCCCTCCTTGAAACTCACTTCTTCCTTGAGTCTCACAAACACTAGCGTCTGTTGGCAACATGCTGACACCCATAGGTGCTGGAACAAGGGATGCTCGGGATGTGGCAGCACCCCCTGGCTTGAAGTAGGGTTTACAGTTTGGTTCAAGGGCTCCCAGCACCCCCTCTATACAAATTGTTCCAGCACCCCACTATTATAAAACAACTACGATTACATCATCATCTGGGTGTCTCAGTGCATTTTCACAGCCAGTCTGTCTTTTTAGACTGTAAGCCACTCAGAGCATGGAGAGCATCTCTGTAGTGTGTATTGTGCAGGGCCAGTCGCTTCGGTGGTGCTTTAATAAATCATTTCATGCATTGGGAAATCATTTAGTGGTTCAACTTATATTTCAAAGTTGAACAAAAATAAGTTCTGTGGCAAACAAGCTGCTTTGTACCTAACCTCTCTGAAGCCAAGACTGTTCTTGGAGGAGGAGGAAGGAGAGTGTTTGAATGCCAGATTGAAAAACTGGCTGAACAGGATTCTGGTCAATCAGCTGAGAGTAGAGAGAGAAGCGGAGAGACATGTTTAGCCAGCAGCATGCTGGATGGTAGCCAGCACAGACCGCGATGTTTTCTGCAAACCAGTCCTAAGTGGTTGAAATGACATAGTCCCCTTCATGTTGCCCTACCTATAACTGAACAAACAAGCTATGGATCTTAGAGAAACGTGAGATTTCTTCAACAGGCCCCTTTCCATATTTATGATTGATAAAGAACTAATATAAGACTCTCCCCCACCCCAAAAAATACTCCTTGAAAGGCCACCAGGCATCTGCATCAGTTTCATGCAGCATCTGCAGCACTTCTACACTAACTGTAAAGACATAGTTCAATTGCTTAATCCATCCAGACCAGTCTGATAGAGCGAACCATATCTAGCAGTAAGACACTATCCCAATTGTGTACATGTTGTTCTGTTCTAAGGAATGGCAGGAAATACATCAACTTCTCACTCACTAGATCTGCTCCTGCACATATTCAGAGTTAGATCTACTTGCTTGAATGTCTACAGCAAGTGTTTGGTTTCATGCCTGTTAGCCCTACAGAGCCAACACAACTACAGCAGAGCAAGCTGTGTCCTATTCCAGCTCTTACAAACAAAACTGCTAACAAGGTTCCAGGCCGTGTTCTGTGCTCTGGTATAACCCAGAGTAGAATGGGGCTGTAGAACCTTTTACCGTCATGGGACACAAGGAAGAGGCAGAAGCTATTGAAACTCAAGTTGTGTTCTAAATTTCAGCTAGGTCGTGACTACCCCTCTGTAAGTGCACCCAGGGTATAAGCAAACCTTCCCAGCAGTGCACAGCCTTTGTTAGCCTGCACTCTGAGCTCATGAACCTAGCTATGACAATGGTGAGGGTGACAATGAGATACATGAGATAGGACAATGGACATGGCTCTGCATGCACCAACCAGTGCAGTTGGACAGTGGGATCACATTTGCACCCTGCGAAAGGGCGTAAGCAGGGGCTATTCTGGCCTACACCTTGCTTCTATGAGTTGCTGTCAGGCACATTGCCTCTGGGAGCTGAAGCGACGTGCTTCTGCACCTCACTGCATACATATCATCGACAGTAACTGATATGCCACAAGTTTCCTAGGCTGGCAGTTGAAGGGTAGGAGAATCCAAATTAAATCAATTCACTCTGGAGGCAGACATGGAACCCATGGTTTTACACGTACACACGCAATAACTGTTCAACTTTTCTCTTAATGCAGTAAAATATAGGACCTTGAACAGGGATGAAGGTCTCACACACATATATTTAAGATAACCATGTGATTATATCCACCTACATTCAAGTTCATTTAAAAGCATGTACTTTTATCCTTTAATGTGCATGTTAGTAATTTTGATTCTAAGTCTAACTTCAGTGTGGGTCATTTTTTGTTTGTAGCATCTCATGTATTGTCTGCTTTTGCAATAATGAGAAGAGTGAAAGAACAGAATCAAAATGTTAAAATATGTCAGCAATAAGACAAGCCTATTTTGATAGTGTCATGAAGTACGATGTTGTATTATGTAACCAATTGCACAGTGTGTGCATTTTAATGTAAAAACTCTGAGATAAGAAAGTCATTGCAATCCTACAGCTTCTGCTTGGCTAGCCAAACTATCACAGCCCTTATGCCAGGGAAGGGATGGGCAAACTTTTTGGCCCAAGAGCAACATCCAGATATGGAAATTGTATGGTGGGCCACGAATGCTCTCAAAATTGGGGGTTGGGGTAGGGGGAACTGGGCTCTGGGGTGGGACTGGGAATGAGAGGTTGGGGTGCAGGAGGGTGCTCCAGGCTGGAACTGAGGGATTCGGAAGGCAAAAGGGGGATCAGGGCTGGGGCGGGGGGTTGGGGCATGGGAGCAGGCTCCAGGCGGTGCTTACCTCAAGCAGCTCCCAGAGCCAACAGCATGTCCCCTTTCTGGCTCCTATGTGGAGGTGTGGCCAGGCAGTGCACACAGCCCTGCTGGTTGGGGTGGGGGCAGTGTGCGGAGCTCCCTGGCTGCCCCTACATGTAGGAGCCGGAGCGGGGCCATACCGCTGCTTCCAGGAGTTGCACGCTTTGGGGCAAGCTCCCAACCTCGCTCCCTGGCAGGAGCTCAAGGACTGGATTAAAACATCTGGAGGGCTGGATGCGGTCTCCAGGCCATAGTTTGCCCATCCCTGCGCCAGAGCCTAATCTTGAGAGAGACCAAATAACCACAATTCCTATTGCTAAAAAATCAGTGTTTATGGAGTCACAGGTACTGAGGTCCTATGAGGAGCCCTCCTTTGCTCCCTTCATTGTGCATTTTGCTCATGCTCCAGCTGGGACAAGGGTCCATTCTTGGATGCCAGCAGCACTTAAAGACTTAAAAACAAAAACAACTCGCTACACTATGAGAACCTCAAAAAGAGTCTTCCACAGCTTCTCACCAATACAAGACCTGATGTTTCCAACAGGAGAGCAGCAACAACTCAAATTCCAGTGGCCCTTAAAGGAGTCAATTAGAGTTACAGGCAATGCCTAAGCACTCTATGTGCAATTCATCAGCTTGCTATTAGACAGAGGTATGAATATATTCTACATTCCAACACTCCTTGACTTCAGAAATATTCCCATTTGGACGCTGTGTGTTGGGCCCCCTCTTTATGAGTGATCCACATTTCAGATACAATCTGAACCAATAGTTTTCTGCTCCTTTACTCTTTAGATGTTAACTACCTCTGCCTTATCCCTGCAATGAGGAATTTAAAGCGTGTCAATACTATAAAGAGGTGTGTAGCTAGTGTTTCAATAGTATTTGCAGGCATGATAAACCTTTATTATGTTAGGTAACTTTTTAAACAGAATCTATAGTAAGCCTTTTCCTTTGTTCATCTGTTAACTGTTATTCCATGCAGCCGACAAAGGGTACATAGTGACCTTGTATTGAAATCACCATGTGCAAAAAGTGTAATCCATCAAGCTGTTGCTAATTTCTTTCTGCTTCTGGCAATATAGAAGAGCTACTGTATCTGGATACTACTCTGGGCTTCCCTGGCATAAGAAGTAATGTTCTAGTGGTTACAGTCCCCCACAAGGGGGAACTTCATGTTAACAACATTATTATAGGGAGAAAACACACCCGTTAAATCCTCCCACTTGAAATTTTATATCAGATTTTCCTTTTCAGAGCTAAAAAAGAAATTCTGCACATGGAAATGCCCTGCTTTTGCCCTATTGCACAGAAATATGGGAAGCACTGTCCAGAGGGATATGGTGCTAGCCTAGGAACTAGGAGATGAGGGTTAAATTTTCTGCCACAGATTTCCTGTGTAATTTTGGGCAATTATTTAATACTCTGTGCCTCAATTCCCGTTCAACCTCACAGAGGTGTTGTGGGAAATACATAAAAACTGTGATGCGTTCTGAAAATACAGTAATAGTAGCCATAAACATGCATACAATAGGTTGATATCAGAATTAATAAATTAAACTAGAGTAAAACATTATCCTAATCTCAGATAGTGCTCAGTTTTGCTTCTGAGTTTCCAGCCATTATAAATATCATTTTCTTTGAAAAATATTGTCACTTTCTAATAGATATTAACCTTATCTTGTATTACTGTTCCAGCTCCATTTGCTGCCACTCCAATTCCAGTAAAATAGCTAGCATGCAGTGGAGTTCTGCTCTCCTTTCAAGTAAGGGCTTGTCTACATCAGAAAGTTGCAGCGCTGGTGAGGGAGTTACAGCGCTGCAACTTAGGAGGTGTACACATCTGCAGGGCACCACCAGCGCTGCAACTCCCTGTTTGCAGCGCTGGCCGTACTCCCGTTTTGTCTCGGGTGTAGAGGATCCAGCGCTGGTGATCCAGCACTGGTAATCAAGTATAGACACTTACCAGCGCTTTTCTTGACCTCCGTGGAATAAGCAGGTATCCCAGCATACCTGAGGAAGCCTCTGGTAATCAAGCTGGTCTCCTTCCCCGGCTTGCTCTCGCGTTCCCCGAACCCCGAGCAAGCAGGTCTCTGTCCCTGCGGTTTGCAGGGTGGTTCCGGGAACGCGAGAGCAAACCGGGGAAGGAGACCAGCTTCGCCGCGGTTTGCTCTCGCGTTCCGCGAACCACCCTGCAAACCGCAGGGAAGGAGACTTGCTTGCTCGGCGGTTCGGGGAACGCGAGAGCAAACCGGGGAAGGAGACCAGCTTCGCCGCGGTTTGCTCTCGCGTTCCCCGAACAAGCAGGTCTCCTTCCCTGCGGTTTGCACGGTGGTTCGCGGAACGCGAGAGCAAACCGCGGCGAAGCTGGTCTCCTTTCCCGGTTTGCTCTCGCGTTCCCCGAACCCGAGCAAGCAGGTCTCCTTCCCTGCGGTTTGCAGGGTGGTTCGCGGAACGCGAGAGCAAACCGCGGCGAAGCTGGTCTCCTTTCCCGGTTTACTCTCGCGTTCCCCGAACCCGAGCAAGCAGGTCTCCTTCCCTGCGGTTTGCAGGGTGGTTCGCGGAACGCGAGAGCAAACCGCGGCAAAGCTGGTCTCCTTCCCCGGTTTGCTCTCGCGTTCCCCGAAACCCCTTGAAGCCGCCCAACAGCGCTGCAGTGTGGCCACATCTAACACCACTTGCAGCGCTGGTTGCTGTAAGTGTGGCCACTCTGCAGCGTTGGCCCTATACAGCTGTACTAATACAGCTGTAACAACCAGCGCTGCAAAATTTTAGATGTAGACATGGCCAAGTCAAGTTCATCTACATCCAAGGTTCATATGAAAGACAAAATGATTAACGCAGGGGTAGGCAACCTAAGGCACGTGAGCCAAAGGCAGCATGTGAGTGGATTATCAGTGGCACTCACACTGCCCTGGATCCTGGCCACCAGTCCGGGGGTTTCTGCATTTTAATTTAATTGTAAATGAAGCTTCTTAAACATTTTAAAAACCTTATGTACTTTACAAACAACAATAGTTTAGTTATATATTACATTATAGCCTTCTAGAAAGAGACGACCTAAAAACGTTAAAATGTATTACTGGCACGCAAAACCTAGAGTGAATAAATGAAGACTGGGCACATCACTTCTGAAAGGTTGCCGACCCCTGGATTAACATATCATGCTATCAGTTATTTGTGAAAACCCATTTCATCTTTCTTTATAACTGGCATATGCTTAGGGATAATAAACAGCTCAACCATTATTCTTATAAAAATTAGATTAGGCTTAGAGCGCTGATGTTATAGATTCTAACAAATAGCAGCACATTTTCTTCAGTGAAAAGAAGAATTGTTTGAGGAGTTTTTGTTTTTTAAATTCAGGACAAATTAAAAAAAATTCTGTTTACGGATATTTTTCTCAATGTCAGTTTTAAAAAAATTGATTTTCTCCCTTGAAATTCTCCACCCTTTCCTCATGGTCAGGTGCCAAGAAACCAACGTTTCAGGAGTTGATATGATTGATATCACAATGCCTTACCTACTGGGGAAAGAGTAACTATGGAGTCTTGGGAAAAATAAAAAGCACATGTAGCTCTTACAATGGTGGGACAAAGTCCAAGGAAAAAGCTATTAAGGGCATTACCCAGAATAAAGTTTTGTCAGATCCCTTCAGTTAACAACAGAAGGTAGAAAAATGTAGAATTATGAAGGGAAACTTATTTGAAAAGTGTTGGAAGGTTAATTGAACTGTGCGGGGGCTAATGTAATACTAGTTTGCTGGGTATAGATAGGCAAGGGGGAGAAGTAGGGTAGCACAAAGTGGAGACTGACGGAAAATGTGGGGGAAAGGAGCAATTTTGTATGAACTAATTGTTTACCTGCTGCTGTAAATCTACTGTGACTCAAACAGCATAAGGCAATAAGATTACCAGAGGAGCTTCCATTGTGTATACCTTTCTTGCTTCATTTTAACAGTTTGGGGTTTTATATGGTTTTCGAAAGTAAACAGCAGCTGGTTGCTTAGCTTTTAATTCTTTCTGGGAAAGAGTGTCAATCTAGCTTTTAAATTACTACCCAAGAGAAAAAACTGCCTGAGTCCTGCCCCTCTAGAATATTTACGGCCAATTTTGATTAATTATTTCTTAGGTGGAAGTTTGCAAGAACCAGAATATTTTCATGCCTGTCAGCTACAGTCATCTATGGCACCCGCCCAGCTCAGGTAACACAGTAAAACACAAAAGGCAAAATTATGGTTCAGGCCACCAGAACTTCATGGCAATCAAAATTCAAAACACACAATTAGGTTATTTTAATATCTAATGTTGAAAATTATATATATATATATATATATATATATATATATGGAAAAGATGAGTCATTTGACGTGTTACTTCCGTAAGATAAACACATTCCAAGGATTTATAAAACAACAGGGCTATGTTCCATTATTGTTAGTCTTGTTTTGCTACTGTACTATCATGATGGGAAGCAACTGAGAACTACTGAAATGTTTCCTTATTGAAAGGTGGGAAAAAAAATCCCTCTCACCTTCAAACTAATTCTCTCTCTTGTTGGATCAGGTAATTGAAGCTAAACAAGCTACTGCACAAATTTGCTAGAGAAGTTAGGCTCAACACCAAGTTTCAGAGAAGTTTTGAGTATTCTACTCTTAGTGATACACACAATGGAAGGTTTCTGTTGGGACAGAAACTAAAAAATAGCGAGAAAGGGTAACCCCATAGGATTGAAATGAAGCTCGTGAGGGTAAAAGGAGTGAGGGTAAAACAGATTGTGTGGGAAGAAGAGAAAACCGTAGTACATGTCTTTCTGGACTTGCCTTCACCCCCCAAAAAATTTAAAAAAAAAAAAAAAAAAAAAAAAAATCTCACACACCCCGGTAAAACACGATGTGCTGAAAGTGAGGTTAGTTTCCTGGTTAACATGGAAGTTGATGGAGGGAAGGGTTCTCTCTCTCTCTCTCTCTGCCCCCTCCCTCACCCCACAGGAACAAGATAATTCCACTTCCCATGGCTGCAAATATTTGGAAGATCACCACTGCAGAGGTATACATAGTATCAAAATACTAATTCCCTTTTGCCTTCATGGGCCAAAGTTTAAACGGGGGCAGAAATATAACCTTATCCACAAGAACATATTTTAAGAATGTTTAAGGTTAGGAAGTGAAGCAGGCTGGGTTAGTGCATTTGAAGCTCCTGAACAGTGGCCGGAAGGACCTTCTCCATAAAAGTTCTCAAAGTTCCCTCCAGTTTCATGAGGATACATGCTCTACTGAATACTACCCTCTAGCATGAACACAGCTAGCTGTTGAAGGCTGCCTGTGTAATCTGCATGGACACACACACACCCTTAATGAGTTCCCAATAAAAGGCAATAGGAAACAATAACATTTTATGATGACTACTTCATGCTTGATCCATTTTCATATGCAATTATCTATCCACACACAAAGAAACCTAAACTAAGAATCACATTCAATAGCCTGCTCCCAGGTCACCTCTTTATTTAAGAGGAGACCTGAATGGTCTAACAGCATAGAAAAGAACGTGTCCCCCCCCCCCCCGCATATCACACCTTTAAAAATCTAAGGATTAGTGTGCGTTTTGAAAGTTTTACTGGCATAATTATGTTGCTACGGCTATGTCTATACTGCACACCTTACAACGGTGCGGCTGTGCCGCTGCAACCATGCTACTGTAAGGTGCACTGTGTGGCCACTATCGCCAGGAGAGAGCTCCCCCAGCGAAAAATAAAATCACCTCCAATGAAGAGCGATAGCTTAAGGGAGGTGCAAAAGTTTTAGTGACAAAAGTGCCTGTGTAGACATTGCCTAAGTGATGTGATTTTTTCCCCCCAACATAGTTATACCATTAAAAGCCTTACAGTAAATGCAGTTATATCAGTATAAATGTGCCTTACCAGATATAAGCTATATGGACATAAGCACTTTTATACTGTGCCCTCACTAGGGGAGTTTTACCGCTTTAACTATGCTGACATAGTTAAAGTGGCAACACTCTAAGAACAAGGCCTAAAATAAGTTAATCAAAAAAACTCAGCTACAAAAACCACTCCTAGCAGGGAAAAACCAGTAGCCAGGAGAGAAGCTACTCACTACAAAAGAGATAAAATCCCCATTGGTATAAGGCATGAGCAGAAGGAATAGCAGATGAAAATCTTGAAAATCCATAGCACTGAGAAGTGTGTCAAGAGTAAGACGATGGAAAAAAAAAGGGGGGTGAGGGGGTGTCTTCCAGTGTGTGGGGGGAGTCTTAAATACTGTCAGTGTTCCCAATATAAATCTTTGTTTAGCCTTGAAGACACCTCTCCCAGGGAACGTATTTTCTCTCTCTCTCTCTCTTTTTTTTTTTTAAATACTAGTCCCTTAGCTGCAAAACCTATGTAGTATTTCCAACCTTTAACCTATTTCTACAAGCACTATAATAGCATCTCATTGCTCCCAGCGGCTCCTAGCATTATCAGCAGTACTCACTTAACATGTTATTTCAGCCTGAAAGACAAGGTTGAACACAGTCCCCAAATTCTGTGCACTAGTTAATATATTCTGGTTGTTATACCGCTAAAGTCAAGTCTTGGGCTAAGTACAACTGTGCTCATATGGTATTCAGTATTCCCTCTCCTCACCCATCTGTGTTTCAAGGACAAACTTTCATTAGCAATGTGATCTTTAGCACTGCGTCTATTGATTGCAATGCATAGTGGTACTGCTGTGTTTACTCAACACTGTCTCATTGTTTGTAGTGCAAGCCTAACCAGTTGGAGGACGACAGCCAATACCTGTAATGAGGGAGAACGCAACTATGTTTTTCTCATAGTAGTTTTTAAAAGGATTTCTCTACCCTTCTTCCCTCCTCCCCCCATTCTTTTCTAAAATCAGAAGATAAAAAAGAATGGGTCTTTTCAACTCCCTTCAGACACTGCCCCCACATACTTTCATCTTCTCAGGGATTCTCTCATGCTTCTGCCACCCCTTACATCTTGCCAAAGGAACTAAAGCACTCATGAGCAGAAGGGGCTCCTGGGTACACACGCAGCCTTTGGGTTCATGAAAGAACATATCTTTTTTTGGAAAGCTTTTTTCCCTACGCTTTGTGAAGAGCACTGGAAACATAAACCTGCGTAAACTCACTGAGGGTTAGAATGTAGCTGGGCTCTGCTATGGCAACAGCAGATTTCCTTTCCCCTGAGTTCAATACACTTTTAAAAAACAAAATGGTTCAGTTAAGTTTCGGTTGCATCCCAAAGAATCATGTACTATCACTCTCCAGAATCCTCAGCCCAGATCTGGGCTTGGCAGTGTGATCTTCGGGGACAGGAATTGGTTGTATCACAAGGAGAGAGCAAAATACCTTTCAGAAACAAAAATGGTAAGGCTGGCTTTACTTGCTAAATCTTCTGCCTTCTCTGGTAGCTCTTGTGTTGCCCCACCCCCAAGTGCTCCAAAGAGCACATGGGATATGCATCACATATATCATTGCACCTCTCCTCAATACAGAAGGGGACAGAAAGAGGGGGCAAGCTTCTGTTCCTCTGATTGCCAGCCCTATAGGATAGCCCCACATGTGGCCTTCCTATAGAGCCCCAGCTTGAAGCCTGGGAAACTGGTACCAGGAGAAAACTGGAGCACTGCTCCCCTGAACTAGCCAGAGACCCAACTTCCTCCCACCCACCAGTCAGGACCATCCCAAACACTTCAAGAATCAAACAAGAACCTTCCCCATCCAGCCACTGCAGTCCAACTTGGGTTGTCAAGTGGTGTCTGGCCATAACACCAGCCACCACCATTTTTTGTTCCTAGAGAAGGGCAAAATTTAATTCACAAATATGTAAAAGACCAGGTATCAAGTACCATATTGTTGCAATATGCAGTAAATCACGCAGCTTCTCAGAGGTCTACTCACAGCTGTTATCAATAAATTTAAGTACACACTGACAGCTGTTGCCCCTCTTTCCCCAGTCTTCCTACCTCCTCCTTCAAAGCCTGGTGGCCTTTCACAAGTTCCTCAGTAAGCAAGAGTTCATTCTCTAACAATTCTGATTTGCTATAAGAAATAACACTCCAGCTGATACAATGGGGGTAAAAATCTTTACATCTTGCAATCCTTCAGAGCCCTGTCCTTACTACCGCTACCCATGACCTACCCTCACAAACACACACTCTTCTCCCTCCCAACCAATACAGAACACGTCCTCTCCCAGGATGCCTCAAGCGACAGACTTCCAAGAACAAGCATAAGGTTTTTTCCTCAGCTGCAGAAGATGCTGCGAGGTCAAAAATTTTTAGCACCAATTCCAATATTTAGGCCCTGGAAACACACACAAAGATTTACACTAGGAGGAAAGCCTCTCTTCACTGTTTTCCATGTTTCTTTAGTCAGTGGTCTCCACATTTGATTGCTATTGCTCTAGCATAGCTTTATATGGTTGTACACCGAATATCAGTGTAAGGGAATGTCTCATGATCCCATTCCTGCAAAGTCTTATGTACGTGCTTAACTTTAGATGTTGTGCTTGCAGTGAATAAAGTTCAGCATATGCATAAATCTTCACAGGATCATGGCCTTAGCCTGGTCATGTCATCCTCTGGGGCTATCCCAATGAAAGATTAAGAGCCATATTACTGACAGCTAACAGAAGTTCTCCTTGAGCTCACGTGGTAGAGTGTGTGTTTAGTCAAAAGATCCAGAACTTTCATGGGAGCCAGACTTAGGCCTTGGCTACACTCACACTTTACAGCGCTGCAACTGGGGTGCGAAAAAACACCCCTCTGAGCGCTGCAAGATACAGCGCTGTAAAGCGTCAGTGTAATCAGGGCAGCAGCGCTGGGAGCGTGGCTCCCAGCGCTGCACGCTACACCCGTAAAGGATGTGGTTTACATGCAGCGCTGGGAGAGCTCTCTCCCAGCGCTGCCGCTCTGACTACACTCACACTTCAAAGCGCTGCCTCGGCAGCGCTCCCGCAGCGCTGCCGGGGCAGCACTTTGAAATTCCAAATGTAGCCATACCCTTATTAGACTCTAGCACTCACTCCCATGAGAGATAAGAATGACTGCTAATCTCATGGCTTTCCAAACTAAGTACAAAGCCAATTTCTTCAGCTTCTCCTCCTCATTAGCTCTTCACAGTCTACACAGGTGGACCGAAGGGGGAAGAAGCAGGTGGGAGGGGGAAAACAAAACCTTTTATCATTTATCTACTGCAAGAACTGAATGGGGGAAATTTTGTTTGTTCTTTTATTACATTATAAAGCGCTCAAATACTAAGAATGTAAGCTTCTATTCCCAATATTTTATGTATACTCTTTAGTCCACTACTAATGTCTCTTTTTGCAGCACATGGATACACTGGGATGAAGAGCAGCTTGGCAAAGCAGCTATTCCATTTCTGGACCAATAAAAGACATTACCTCACCACCTTGTGTCTCTTTTACAAAGCAAGAGATTTGCTAAAAGAGTGGAATGATCATCCTGTAAAACTAGGAAACTAGAGTAGAGTATGGAACTGATTCAAGATCAACCCAAGGAGACAAATGTATCATAGAGGTGAGGCAAAGAGGCTACCAGAGGGAGGGTACCAAGGTGAGCATCTTTTTAATCCAGTGTCTGCTAATGATAGATACATGAAGTTGCTTTCAAACAATCCAGTCCTTTTGTACGGAAGGGAGGAGGTAATTACAATAAAAGGAAGAAGAAAAACTAGTCATGCCCGGTAGAAATGGTGGACCGGCTGTGGCTCTGGAATTTTATGCAGGGCAGCAATTATAAGGAAAGCAGTGTTTCCAGGAATATATGGGAGGAAGAGGGCCACTATCTGCAACAAAAACATAGCATTTATGAAACCCAAATTATTATTTTTCCAGTGACTTAATGGGGAGGAGAAGATAGACAATTCTGAGCCTCCTGTGACGTTTTAGGAAGAACACTAGGTGAGCTTAGCAAACACTTGTTAGTCAAGATTTATCTCAGATGATGATGTGTTAGGACCAAAAATCCCACATAACTGATATACTAGTAATCCCTAATCCTTCCACCGGTAACCGACTGCAGTAGCAAGTTTTTATTGTTGTGACGCTGGCAGACCAGGTGTGAACTCACACTGAAGCCCCAGGCCAAGTCACTTGTTTATAAGTATAGAGCAAAGAGATTGTTAAATGTATAAGAATGTATTTGATGTTTAAACTTCATGAAAACTAAAGGGATGCTACTTGCATTGTTTTCATTTATCTGTATCATGTTATACACAATGTAAATGTTTGCTACTACATTATATCCATGTAATGAAATATCCCATCAAAGGAGAAAAAAGCCTTGTAGAATGCAGATGAAGAACTCTAACAGAAAAGAGTCAATTTCAAAGCAAGTAGTCAGCATGTGTGATGACTGAAGGTCAAAGACTCAAAATGCATCCCTTACACTGTCATCAAAGGAAAAGCCCACAAGGGTAGTGACTAGGTTACCAGATAGCAACTGTGAAAAAATGGGAAGGGGGTGTGAGGTGATAGGCGCCTATATAAGAAAGAGTCCCCCAAAAAAGGAACTGTCCCTTTAAAAAGGGGACATCTGGTCACCCTAGTAGTGACACTGTCAGCTGGTTTTCTGTGATAAGTATGGATTCAGGGAAAGATCTTAGATCTCTGGACTGTTTGGACTCTTACAGGGAAGTGAACCAGATGGAAAGCGGAGATACCCAGAGAGAATCCAGGTACCCTGACAAGACTTTTGGGAAACTGGCAGTTTAGTACATCACTGCCATCATTTGGAATGACAAACTGTGACTCACCTGTACATATATTTTATGTGCTTTAACCGCTCAATGACTCTCACTTCCTTTATTTAGTTTACTATAGAATTAGCTGCCAACATTATCTTTGGTGTAAGATCTAGAGTGCCAATTGGTCTCGGGTAAGTGACTGGTCTCTGGCGACTGAGAGCAACCTGATGTGGTATGATTTTTGGTTTAAGTGACTTTTTATCACAAACTCCAGTTTGTCTGGGTGGCAAAATATACTGGAGAGTCTAAGGGGACTTTTTGTGACTCCATGATAAGACTGGTACCATGATCCAGGAGTTCACATTTGTTACTAGGTTAGTGAAATCTAATTATACAACACACCACCAGCTTGGGGTGCCTGCCCTGTTTTCTGACAGTCTGCCCTGAGGTATGCACTCACAGTCAGGAGCCACTCCAGACAGCATGACAATTGTCAAAGAATTATGTCACATTAAGACTATGCAGAGTTTCTCCTGCCAGAGAAATAGGGAGTCACACATCAGGTACTTTGTCTGCATTTGTGGATTATCAAAATATTTGCAGGTTGCTAAAAACTCTATGCAGTCAGACCTTCAGATCAGGATGTGATTTAGGATAAATGTTAGATAGCAAGTTCCTCACCCATTCATGGGCATTAAGAGTCTATGGCACTTTTTTTCCAAAGAAACCATAAGGTTCCTCTTGAATTAAATAAAGTTACATTCTGTAGTTACAATTCTGCCCATCTAAATACTCTCTGCAATTTCAGTTACATAGAGTATTCTATGCTTTTCATCCTAAACGTCTGTGCAGGGTTATTAGAGTCAGAGTTTAAGAAAAGACGAGACCATCAGATCATCTAAGTCTCACCTTCTACCCACACACTAAACCAAGCAACGTATTGCTGCACTCAGTCCCTGAAATGGCAGACTTGATAAGCTGGAGGAAATCACTAAAGTTTGGAATCTTTGTATGAAAGGAGTCTGTCAGTGAGACGCACCAATATCCATGTAATTACAGGCATGCAATAGAGAGAGAATTAAAGGTTTCATTTCTATAAAGGGAGTTTTTTAGCTTAAAAAAAGTAAAGGAAAGATATGAGCCAAAGGACCAAAATTAGTCTTTGAAAAATAAATGGAACTATCCCTAGATTAAATATACAGAAGTATTAAATGTAACGGTTTTGCATAAAGCAAGCATTAGGAGGGCAGTTACTCTAAAACCAAACTCCAATTAACCTTTTTTGGGCGCTCTCTCTAATATCGCCTTGCTACGTCTGCGAATAGCCAGAGTCAGCATCTATGCTTTTCTTAGACTGACTATTTAACCTAGATGTGCCACAACATGTTGAGTAAGGTGTTGTCTTCATCTAGCAGCAGTTAGCTACCCAATGTTCACATGCATGAGGCTTAGAAACTCTTAAAAAGTGCTGAGTAGAGCAACATGCAGAAGTGAGAGCTGTGCAATTCTCTGGACAGCAGCCACAAGAGCCAGATTGTAAGATCACAGGAGAGCAGTGAAAAACACAAGCTCAAGAGATTTATAAGATCCACAGGAACAGTTTCTCAATCTGTTTCCCTGTTACCACGTGCCAAAGCTGATGGTAGACCCAGGATTTTTGATTATTAATAGAATTTTCAAAAGCATATAAGGAGGTGTTCAGACAATAGCATACAATAATGAGTCGTCATAACTACCTACAATAAGGTAAAGTCAAATAATCCCTTAGGATCATGTGCTCCTCACCTGGCAGTCTTCATTTCATACATATTCCAATGCTATTTTTAAAAATAGAAGTAAATATTGTCTCAAGTTCTGCCTGACACAATATGAGCATGTCAGACTACATTAGTGACATGCCAGTGAAAAGCTACTTGGCTTCCAAGCACATCCATCTATCCCATGTGAAGATATGAATTGTTTGGGTGACTATACAACAGGGATCGGCAACCTTTGGCACATGGCCTGTCAGGAAAATCCACTGGCGGCCCGAGCCGGTTTGTTTACCTGCTGCGTCTGCAGATTCGGCCGATCACAGCTTCCACTGGCCACAGTTCGCTGTTCCAGGCCAACGAGGGCTGCAGAAAGCAGCAGCCAGCACATCCCTCGGCCAGCGTGCTTCCCGCAGCCCCCATTGGCTTGGAATGGCAAACTGTGGCCAGTGGGAGCTGTGATCAGCCGAACCTGCGGACATGGCAGGTAAACAAACCATCTCCGTCCACCAGTGGATTTCCGTAGTGGGCTGCATGCCAAAGGTTGCCGATCCCTGCTATACAGGTTGTTGCAATGGTTTGCTATTTTATAGCTGCTACTCCACCCCAATCTGATAAGAAGCTTAAGTTACTGTTTAACTTTACCAGAAGTAGGCAGCAGCATTGGGAGAGAATGTCCAAATTCTCCCTCCCCATATTAGAATGAAGCCATTATGAACACTCACCAACAGTGACTAATGTGGTCCAGTGGTTAAAGAACAACAGCACTGGTAGCCAGCACTACTGAGTTTTATTTCCTTGTCTGCATATCACTCATGATGTAGCCCAAAGCAAGTCATTTAAGCTACCTAGGTCTCAATTTACTCAAGTGTAAAATGTTTCTAAATATACTTCTTGGGGGTATACAAGGCTTAATATTTGTACAGCACTTGAATCTCTCAGATGAAAATATTATGTGAAAAATATTACTGTGCCCCAAGCCCCTGTGGAGGATAAACCTTGCCAAGACTGCACACTGACATGTGACACAATGATGCTTTCAAAGAAGCTATCTTAGGCATGAGCTGTCGTATGGCCTAACTGACTGTAAAGCAGGAAGTGTTCCAAATGTGACCTCCAGGGACTTGGACAGCCCGAAGAAAAAAGCCATCAGACTCTACCTACAGCATCAAAAACAGAATCAGGGCTAGATTTGGGGAAACTGTGTTTAACCATCCATCTCCCCTGCTAATCATACGAAATCCCATTATATAAACAAAAGCCTGGAACCAGGCAAAAAGCATAAAGATCTGGAGGAACTAAAGGTAATCGTTTTATAGACTGCTGAAGCTCCAAGATTAGGTGCAAGACTTCACCTTAACTAGCTATATTTGAATTTAGCAAAGACAAGATGCAGGACCAGAGTACTGCACAAAATTAGATCCTGTAGATATGCCAGTAGTAGTGCTCAGTTTAGCAGACCATCCCAACAAGCTTTTAGCAAACACAACCAGTACTTTAAAAATAAAAAATGGCATATTCCCTATCCATCTTACCAGCAAATCACAACTCTTAGCTCTCACACTAGTCAGAGTCATGGCAGCTGAACATTCAAGGTTGCATGCAAGACAAGAAGTTTAGGGTACATCAGTACAGGGATAAAAGAACCATGGCACAGTAGCTGCTGGCCAAGGCTTGAGGCTAAAAAGCATATAGTGTAGATGTTTGGGTTCAGGCTGTAGTGCAAGCTCTGGGACCCTCCATCCTCACAGGATCCCACAGCTTGGGCTTGAGCCCAAGCCTGGACGTCTACAGTGATTTTTCAGCCGCAGAATCAAGTCCCACAACCCCAAGTCAGCTGGCTCAGGTCAGCTGCAGGTTTTTTATCCCTGTGTAGAGATATCCACACAGATGCATTCTGCTGGGCTAAAGAACTGAAATAATATTTAAATGGCCTTTAAATTATGCATTTGTTTAAAATAATTAAACCTCCTATTTAAAAGCCTTTCCCCTTTCCCTGCCAGACTCCAAAACACTGTTCTGGGAAGAAAGTGGGCCAGGATAGGACTCTGCTCCCCTATTGCCCTGCACACCCCAGACATGTAAGTGCCAACATATGGTCATCATCAGCTTAAAAGACATTTGAACAGTTGTTCTCATTCACTCATTTCCTAAAATATTTTTTTTAAAAGGTCACTATGTGGGAGAAAATATAGAGCTAGTGTAGGAAGTGGAAATGGGAATCTGAATGTCTCTGAAGTGGTGAATTTTTTGCCTTAAGACTTGCCTCCGCCTCCTCTCACCCATGTAACATCCTATACTTCATTTTGCATGGACATCCTGAAGGCCACATACTTCTTGATGCAGATCTAAATATCTGCTGTAGAGGGAACAGCCTACTTGGTTATCTGTGCCAACTACTGTCCAGAATACCAGGTCTATGATCCAGAGCAACACCACAATTTTAGAATACAGATATGCCAACTACAGCAAATTCATTTGGATAAATGGGTCACAAAATTAATCAAGGTTAAAAAAGACACAAAACCATAGATCTCATTTTTAAAACTAGAGATTTTGTGAGCTACAAGTTCAGCACTTGAGGGAATCAATCTAAGGATAAGTTTTCACTGCAGAGTTAACTTGAGTTGTTTATACTGGTTTTATTTCTATTGAGTTAGCCTAGCTCGAGGGATAGCAGCCACACCGCAAAGTAACACTTAAGCTGCTGTGTCCACGTTGACACTGCACTTGCGTGTGGCACTAAGACTTCTGGGAACATATTCCATGGTTCTTGGAATGCAGTAAGATGAGCAGCTCTATTAATTGTTTCCCAGTGAACTGTGGGAAAACTTGTCTGTCCTTTCTTGGCAGGGGGGGGTTGTGGGAAAGCACTGCAGGGCTAACAGTACTTGAGCTGGAGCTAAAGGCAAAGCTCAAGTTATCACTCATGTTAACTTTGCAATGAAGACAAGCCTGGAGGAGCTTGGATTTACAGTTGCTCCAAAGAGCTAATGTGCCCACATGCAGTAGTACTATTTTGCAATTTTAATAATGGAATATGCTGCATATATAGGCAAAGACCTGAGATGGGGACTCCATCACATTGCTTTTCCTATGCTTTCTCAGAACGAAGGCTGGGGAACAACCACATGATTGCAAAGTAGTTAAACACTGCTGTTATTTCCCTTCATCCATACCAATTGCTATTAAAAAAAAAAAAAGCAAGTGTTGGTGTTAGATTTTGTCAACACTACTGATACCATTTTGGTATGAAGAGCAGGGAGCATGGGTGCTAGATAAGCCTCGAGGAAAAGACAACCCACAACAATGTATCTGTTTGGATTTTATCAGCATTGATACTAGCAAGCATTCAAGAGTCAGATCTCTAAAATCAAGAGATTGGCATAAAAATGAGATTTGTCAATATAAGTAGCTTGGGGTTCTTTTTATTTGTCTTCTGGCCTCTGAGGCTTTACAGTAAAAATCAGTTCATGTTTTCAGGTTTTTCCTCTGTGAGCATATGGATTAGAAAAACTAATTTCTTAAAAATGAAAGCTTTAACAGATACCAAATACACCTCTACCTTGATATAACGCTGTCCTTGGGAGCCAAAAAACAAAAATCTTACTGCATTATAGGTGAAACCATGTTATATACTGAACTTGCTTTGGTCCACCGGAGTGTGCAGCCCCGCCCCCCGGAAGCACTGCTTTACCGCGTTATACCATGTTATATCAGGTGGCGTTATATCAAGGCAGCAGTGTATCACCAGACGCATCACAAAATCACAAGAGTTGAAAACAATGAAATGAGAACAACATTTACCACCACACTGTGGAGAAGAGGCTGCAGAACAAGTTTCCCTTTAAGTTTAGTTCAAACTGGTTAATCAGGCTGCAGGAATCCACTAGTTCTATCACCCCTTGTCCTTTAAAGGCTCAAACAACTAGTTTGTTTCCTGCCAACTTGGTTGATATTTGGCAAAATATACCAACCCTGTGATTCTATTGCTTGATGAACAAGAATATGGAAGTGTAAAAGGAGCAATTTGTTTTCATGGCCACTTAACTTAATGGCAAAGCCCACAGTATTTTCAACTTCTGCTCAATGTAAGAGAAAAAGAAATCGGCATATTGCTTGCTTCCAAGTTCTTTAGGCCAGAGAAGACAAAGTAAATTTATCCCTGGTCTATTTGCTGCAATATATAATATGATGAAAGGCCAGCAAGTTGACAGTCCAGCATGCAAGTATTTGAGTGGAACTAAAAGATGATTTCATATTGTTCCATAATTGAATTTTGGGGGAACATTTTCAAAAGGAGTCACACACACAACTCCCAATGAAAACTCCTGCTTTGTGACTACTGCTCAAAGGAAATCAGTAACTGAGAATGGAAGCCACCAAGTGTCTTCATATCGCAGGCATTTCTCCACCATAATTACTAATTTTTCTTCAGCTTTTTCCTCTCTCAGGATGACAAGCAATAAGGCTTGTGCAAGGTGAATAAAGTTGACTTAGGTCATGCCTTCGGTAGGGTGTGGAGGAGTTAAGATATTGGCAGTGTTGCCAGTTCTCAAAATAGCTGGCTTTTCCTCAAAGCCCCAGCTGCTGGAATTAGGACACTGCATGAGAACCCCAGCTTTCATTTAAAAGCAAAAGTAGGCATCTAGCTCTCCTGGTTGCAAAGAAAAGCTTGAAAATATGAAGTAAGTGCACCTCAAAGGCTCAGAAACCAAAAGGAAAATAAAATTATTCAAAAATGTATTATTTAAGGAAAGTCTCATGATTTGTAAGCCACTCTTGATTTGTTGGGGAGGGGGGTTCCAATTCACAAATTTTGAACTTTTGAGATTGGAAATATGGCATGAGAATGACAAAGAAAAAGTCCACAGCTGGCCATACTTTCCTTTTAATGTCTAGGCCAGGTACTTAGGACGCTTTCCTCTTCGTACGAGAGCTACAGCTATTTTTACCTGATTATATTTCAAAAGGTACTTGATGGGGCATTTCTTTATAGGCAATGACTGCTTTAAAAGCTTACATCACTGGATCTAGTGCATATAATTTGTGATAAGAAGTATTGTGCAAAGAGCTTCCAATCTGTTTTGTCTTTTGAGATGTTCAACTCCACTATACCATATGACTGCCTAAAACTGTAACTACATTAGGTCAGACTGTGCAATATGATTCTAGTATGGAAGATAAAAATTCCTAGAGTGCAAGACATTTTTAGTTAAAAACAAAATCAGTCTGATTTTATATGGCCTGGAAATTAATCTCTATATGCACTCAACTTACTGAGATATTTATTTATTTTAGAAGAGTTTGAGACTTAATAATAAACTTGCATTGAATATGAAAGGAAACTCTCAAGCTAGGACAATGAATCCGAACCAGTAAGGAGCAGATCATAGGCTTTCCAAGACTGTAAGGATGTCGTACTTAAAAGTTATGTTTTGGAATCATTTCCATTTTGAATTCACTGACTACGCAAAGCAAACTGACTAAAAGGGTGCAAATTTAGGATTTTGGAATCCCTAACCGAATTTCCTCCACTAAGACAAAAAGATACCTGTATACACTATATTACTGTGCATCATAGAATGCAATCTAGCCCTTGGATCTACAGGCATTGGAGTTTGTTACTATGAGCAAGGACAAATAACTTAGAGAGACACGGTGTAAATTGATCATATCATGCACATTAAAAATATTCATTATTTGAAGATTCCCTTTGATCTTCAAATACTGTTTTTAAAATAATAAAACAAAACTTTGTAGAATAATATAATAGTTTACTCAAGACCATACAAATACAAAGTTTTCCCTGCACTACCACACAACAGGTAAGTGCATAAAAAAAAATAAAGCCCAATTTTGATTTAAAGACATTTCCTTAAATTGTTAAAGCCTAGTCCACTAGTAATATATAACCTGAACCCCAACACATGCTTTTAATGGGCCATGTGCCAGTGCTGAAGGAGAACTGCTGTCAGTCATTTGAATTCTGCTAGAACAACAACAAAAATAATCCTTTCAGGCTCAATGAAAAAGCTCAGCCACCTGCAATTCATCCATTTTTGTCCATGCCTGAAGCAAGGCTGAAAGTTACAATATACAGTGTACTTATGTTTGGAAATTCTCTCTCTCCAACATAGGTAGAGATTGGGAATCCAATGGAAGAACAGTATATGATTAACAAGCACTGACACTCTTGATTACAGGGCAAATTAAGTGCAAGACACTTAAATTTACCTTTAGCTTTTCAGAATCGAGTTATATATATGAAAAACACTATATAAAATCTCAAACTAGGAAGAGGCATTGCAGTGTAAGATATTTTTTCCCCTGAAGCTACAGTCTCTCTGTAGGCTTTGTATACTGGAAAAGTGTAACTGGAAAAACAGTCTATTATTTCAGTCACAATCCAAAAAGCAAGATTTCTATTTTAAATATATTGCTAGTAGAAGTTGTATAGCCACCCATGCATCTAATTTAAAACCAAACATGCTTTTTAAAATGTGAGTGAATAAATGTGCAGTACTATCATATTATATTGTATTTCTGCAAGCAGAGCATTTGAGATCTGGTCTAAAAAGAAGTGGTGTGTACCTAGGTGACCATATGTCCCAATTTTATAGGGACAGTCCTGATTTTTGGATCTTTTTCTTATATAGGCTCATATTACCCCCCACCCCCACCCCAATTTTTCACATTTGCTATCTGGTCACCCTACGTGTACCCACTGAAGCCAGTAAGAGTTGAGGGCACTCAGATGAGGCTCATTCACAATACAAGCTGCTACTGTGCAAGCTTCCCTTTCCCAGTGCTGCCAACGCTCCTGACTAGAAACAGCAGGGCTGGGCTACTTTCAGCAACAAACGCCTGTCATTATAAGTTGGGGGGGGGGGCGCTTCTGAGGGACCAGATGAAGATGACTATTTTTGTGATCTCACCCTCCCTCTGCAGAGTTTGCAATAGTGTCTCCAGAGGTGAATAACGTTTAGTAGACTGATCAATTGCAGGTTCTCTACAACATGGCCTCCAATCTAGGTATAATTTGTGTTTGTTTTTTTTAAATAACCACTTTGTCTAATTGCACTTTTAAAAGTGCATTAGAAAAATAATCTAAATTTAAAAAAAAAATCTGCATTCATTGACAGTACAATAGAACCTTGATTTTACAAACACCAATCATATGAATACCCATTTACACAAACCATTTTTCTTGATAGGGGTTGAAAAAACAAGAACACACACCCGCACACAACAAAATGTTGAAGAACAAGTTGATATCCTTTCACATTCCAATTCCTTGAACACGCTGAAAAATCACTTCAGAGTGGTTTGAAGGACAAGAAAGCAATGCAGTGCACCTGACTGCAATTTATGCACTGTATTTATTATAATTTTGAGATGTTCCATTTAATGAACTACTCAATCCCCAATTATTTCAGGCAATAAGGGTCCTACTGTACCTGAAGGCATCAAGTAATTTTTAAGAACCTAACACAACATGCAGGGATCAGCTCCTGTAATTGTGGACTAAAGATTCTACTTTTGCTACCAAAACATGAATTAATATATCCTCATAACACATCTGACTTCAAGGTATTGTCATTCTCTTTTTACAGGTGGGGAGACTGAGGCACTGAGATTAAGTGAAGTGCCTAAAGTCACACAGAAAGACAGTGACAGAGCCCAGCAGTTGCACTCCAATGCTTTAATCACAAAAACATTCTTCCTCAATTGCCAAGATCTGCCACCCAAAATGAAAAAACAAAAACCACTTTGCAAGAGTCTCCTCCACACCCATACACAAAAGCTAATATTTCTCTTTATATGCTGGAGTAGACCCACCTACAGCGCAGTTTACGGCAGTAAGATACAATCTCTCATAAAAGTATGGAGTATAATTAAAGGGTGTGCTATAAAGGTAAACAAGGAGTACTTTGCTAAGCTGTTCCAGATGCCTTTAGTGCAAGATCTGGGACAAGCTCAAACCTGCAGCTTTACATTTTCTCAGAGTTATTTTGAAGCGATACAAATCACTTTGCACTCCCAGCTGGATTCTTGTGAAACTTGTGTAACAGAAAAACCAAAGAGTGTAATCCATATTTAATTTTGAAAAATAAATGATGTTGAATCCACAAGGGTTGCATATTTATATTTAAGAAATTATTTAGTCCAGGTATAGTGAATTGTTAACCATTCAGCATCAAGTAAGGTTAGTTCCTATTCTGCCAAGTTATGTATGTGTCACCAGAAGTTACAACATGAACCTGTCCTACTGCCTAAGCAAGTTTCTCTTTCAAAACACACCCACAATGACTCAAGCAAGGTGTGGAAAGACAGTTTTCATATACTCCACAAAAATGCACTATTGTATTTTTCCAGTCAAGTTCAGTATACTAAGCTATCATATTTTAGAGAGACAAAAAAAGCCATGTGTATATACACTAAAAATTAAAGTAACTAGCTGCCTCTTTAACCCATAAGGATTATAAGATTTTCAGGTTATCATATTGCCTGAAATTAAGGTGATGCAGAATGTTTCAAGGGGCAACATGCAACAATAGCAGAAACAAGCTTATAAACAGAAGGCAGGGATTTTTGTATCATACGTTTGGACATCCAAACTCAACTTCTATCTCACTATAATTAAGCACTTCACTATCTATTAATTTAAGATCATTCAGTTCAACTTTCTAGAGAAGTCATGCACACTCTGCATGTGTGGTATTTTACAGAAACTATAATTTGGTATGTGCAACTAATTACCTTTATAGTAAATAATTTTTCTTCACAACATGAGAAAGACAAGGTCTTATATTAGCACTGATAATCTTAGGAATCTGTATCTTTAGTATAATGGTATTTCTTTGATCAAACTTCTCTGAAAATTTTTTGTTAGTACCCTAATAATTTCTGATGTGTTAATTATTCTGCTACATCCTGTTAAGCCTTGAATAAGAGAACTTTAGGGTAAAAATTGGACATGGGCTTATTAGAATACATTGAAAACATGGGTCAAAACTCTCAAAACAAGAACACCGACTCAAAAGTTTTGCCACAATGTACTTGAGCTATTCCCATTTTTCTCTGAGAATCCAATTTCACATAGCTCAACATCTCTCTGTGGGGCAAACCTTGACTGAGGTATTGCTAGTTTTGAAACAGTTTGCTAGGGGTTTCAAATTGAAAGGCAAAACCAAGTCTATTTGCTTTATTGCATCAGTTCAATCCTGTTCCCACAGTTAACCCTTAAATGCCCTTGCTGGTCCTCACCTGTTGGAGAACTCGGTCCAGAGGCTCAGCTTTGCTCAGTCCCTCTGGTGTTAAGCCACTCACTTCTCGACACTGGTCACTTAGCTCCAAATTGTCTGCTTTTACCAGGGATTTGTGCAATGTCCCTACCTGAAAACATGTAAGCGGGGGAGAAAAGTGAGGAGCAATGGAATGAGTTCATATTACAATGCATTCAATTGCTTTGCAGAAAGGTCGGAGAGGTCCAGTATCACTTTCCAAAAAATGTATTTGTCAATTTCACAAATTAAAGTCCCCCTCAACTTTTCCTTCTCTCCTGCCCCAGGAGAGGAGACTCCCAACACTAGGTACTTGCTATGGTTTCTTATGCATTCATAGGGAGAACATGTTTTCCACTCAGCATTGGTTCGTTCTTTAGTTGTTAGTTTTGGTGGGAAGATCATATAGCTTTACACTATTTGAAGACTCTGCTCAACAAAATTGACAATTGTGTACATTTGTGTGCGTAGAGATTAAAAACAAAAAACTTTACATCTAGCAGCTTCTGACTCATTTACATTACAGTAATTAAAAACAAAAAAAAATATCTTTACCATGGCCTAAAATAAGATACATAATTTTTAAAAATAGCTTGATCATTAGGAAAAAAAAAACCAAGGCCATTCAGGATCTGTTTTCCTTATGGAGACAGTTTCCATTAAACCATGCAGATTGGTGTACCAAGCTTGCATGCGGGGAGAGGGAAAGAGGATTAGAAGCCTCCGAAAAGGAGGGGGAAATCTAACATTAAAAGAACAAACGTTTAAAGAAAAACAAGTAACCTAATTTTAAAAAATCTTGGGGGAAAAATAAAATAAAGTAAAAGGCCTCTGTAGACTTAACTGCCCCCACCGCCTCCCTTTTGGTGCATTTGTGAAATGAACAAACAGCCCCAGCTGAGGTGGATATGTGATACTGACCATAATGCCTGCACCCAGCCAGCCCAGGGCTGGGGGGCTGCTTCGCTTGCAGTGTACATATATAACACAACCTTGTATCAAGACTTTGAAGCCATACCTTCTTGCTGTGTAGATCCACAACTTGCCACACCAAGAGAATTAGTTCCCTCTCATCCGAACCCAGTTTAGCCCCATATGCACCAGCTGTTGCCCCAAACAACACCACCAAAGAGTCACTGTGCGAAGCCGTCATGACCACAGGGGGAAACAACTACAATCAAAAGCACAGGTCAAAAAAAAAAAAAGACAAAGGAAAATAAAATAAATCCCACAGAGATTCACCCCTTCTTCCAAGTGATCAAAGGGGAAATAAAAGGACAAGGAGTAATAACATCAAGAGAAGAGAGCGCGCTATTGGGGAAGAGGGGCTGAGACAAAAATGGAGAAAACTTCTTACAGCTCTACCTGTTCTCAATGATCTCCTTCTCCCCGGGTCTGATTGGGAGGTGAAATTAACAAGCTGTGGGTTTCTCTCCCTCTAACATCATGGCAGGAACCCAGCCTGGGCTTGGGCTTTTTTTTTTTTTTTTTTTTTTTTCCTCCTCTCCTAAGTTACCTGCCCTTGATTCAGACCATGTGACTGAAGTCAATCTCCCAAAGAGACAAAGCCATTGGGTCTTTGGAAAAGGTGTAGGAGGGACGTAGGGAGAATCAACGCCTGGCTGACCCTGCCTGATTGGTTTTTCAGAGAGATCAGAGGAAAACTCCCATTCTCTATTTAATTCTGCCTCCAGGAAGTGCCTCTACCTGCCTGCTTTCAGTTTTACAGGATTCCTTTATCAGCAACCAGTGAGTGGAATGCAACATACAGCTGAATGTTAAAGAGACACGAGGCCTCTCTGGTTTGTTCACTAAGTTCTAAAGGTGTTTGGCTACACAATTTTGTTGGTTTAAGTTTGTTTAGAGATCTTTTTCACTTGCGCTGAATCTACCTATGTGGAAGTCTTAAGTATTTATTAATATAGCTGCTTTAACATGGTTTGATCTCTGAAGCATTTCTTTCAACTTAAATCTAGATGTTTTTTCAATCAGTGTACCAGTGGGTGTGTATTCAAATCTCTTGGGACAACTAACAAAAATAAATACACATTTCATACTGCAATATTATAAGGGAAAAATGTTTAATGGGTGTAACACTGTAGCCAGGAAATATCATACATTTAGGTCCTGATCGTAAATATTGTCCACAAAGGCAGATCCCAATATAGTCAACAGAATTCTGTATTAACATAGGGGTATGCATGGAACAATTTGATGTATGCCTGAAGTGTAAGGCACTCCGGAAATCTTTTAACTTATTGCCACCCTATGCTGAGCAGTTCTGTAGCTATTACTTGCAGCCTGATTACAATAGTTAAGTTTTTCTTCTCTGTGTAGCCATATGTAACTTTTTTTTTCCTTTTCTGCTTTACCAAAAACAAACTGGGAAAAATTCTTTTTAAACTGAGGAAAACACACCAAAAATGAGAATTGAGGAACTTTACCACTGTAAGTAGTTCCATTAACTGTGTCTACTCTGGCTAAAATTGGATGCACAATTCCCTACCAGTAGTAGCAGTTGGGGAATTTGTAGTGTGGAGGACTCAGATGATTTTAGCATCCTATTGCTTAACCCTGCTCTAGTTTTAAAATAATAAACAAACTCATATCTCTCTTTAGCAACATCTTCAGCTATTGCTACCACTGCTGGAAATGCACTCATGGTGAACTGTCTATCTAATTGGACATTAGGAAAAACTTCTTAACTGTCAGAGTGGTTAAGCACTGGAATAAATTGCCCAGGGAGGTTGTGGAATCTCCATCCTTGGAGAGCTTTTAAGAGCAGGTTAGACGAGCACCTGTCAGGGATGGTCATAATATTTAGTCCTGCCATGAGTGCAGGGGATTGGACTAGATGATCTCTCAAGGGCCGTTCCAGTCCTACAATTCTGTGGTTCTACGATCATTTTTGTAGTGCAAAGATTGCCCTTTAGTCTAATAGGACTACTCAAGGTGTCTTCAGTTAGAAACTATATTTGCCCTCTGATAAAAGTTGATGGGTGCCAGATAAATTTTATTTAATAGACAATGGTGTAGCTATAGTGATAATTGACTGGGAAAGGGCAGAGTTGTACATTTATTCATAGTTATCTGATTGTTAAAGTATGGTTTAGATTTTTAAAGCTAAATTTTCTCTAATCTATTATATTTTTTAGGCTTTAAAAGACTTAGAAACAGCCTACAAATGCTTAAACTTGTACTTAACTTTACTCCAATTGATTAAAATTGAATGGCCCATGATGAAGTTAAATTATGCACCTGCTTAAGTGTTTGCAGGATTGGGGCCTATGTATATAATTTAGTTTGCAAGTATTTACATAGTAAAAGCCAGGCAGCAAAATCTCACAATGCACAGAACTAACTCCTTGGAATTACAAAATACACCAGTTAGAGCAAGTAACTGACTACCCTTCAGCCTCTGCCATTCCTGCTTCTGCTAATCAAGTATGCTGCTATTTGAGAAGCAGCCTTAAGGACATGTATCCACCCCATCAAAGAAAATAAATACCTACAAACTTTTGGACAAACAGTCTAAAAACCTTATTGCATCCATAATATATGAATTTAGAAAAAAGCATATCTTCACTATCATGTTCTGGGGTTGTGCTTGTCTTTGTCTCTGTACTTTAGTACATGACAAGAACTCAATAGAATTATAATTCCATAATTTCATCAGGGGGTCAGATATTATGGTGATGAGATGGCATACTCCTCTAAACCACTTGTTTTCAACCTGTGGTCCATAGACTCCTCTGCAGACTATGCCTAAGATTTCCAAAGGGGTCCACACCTCTTCTGTTTAGGGTGACCAGATGTCCCGCTTTTATAGGGACAGTCCCGCTTTTTGTGTCATTTTCTTATATAGGCTCCTATTACCACCACCCCTACTCCATCCCATTTTTTCACATTTGCTGTCTGGTCACCCTACCTCCATTCAACAATTTTTAGGGGTCTGCAAATGAAAAAAGGTTGAAAATAATTGCTCTAGACAGATATAATAGAAGCCTATCATTTACTCTGTATGCAATATATGAGCACAGTTACAGGCTGAATCCCTTTTGAGACTGCGTGGGTATGTACACGTGGGGATCTTCCTGCTCTCACTGAAATCAATAATCAAAACTATAAACTCTATTGTCTTCAATGGGAGTAGCAGCAGGCCGTCTCTGTACAATTATACACAAAGAGTGTACATTATGAAGAGAGACATCCGATTGGGAAAGATTCCAGTTATGCAGATATCCAGTAAGTATCTAATCAACCCAACCATCCCTTTAATTCCAACCGTTGTTGTTATAAACAAAGATATACCAGCAAGTAATAGGGTGGTCTGAAATGTTTGCATGAAATGCCCCACCTGTTAGCAGGTGTTGGTCCTGCTGTGGTGGATAAGTGAGAATTTCTTGTATGTGGGCGGAGGAACCCTGTGGAAAGAACTCTGGTAATAGCCATGCCCACTGAGAAGTTTTGAGCTGAACTTTCCTGTATTATTTTTAATTTCTTTTTAGCAAAACCAACTCCAGAAATGGAGTGAGCCTAAAGTCTAGGCTGTGGAATGCATTTGAAACCAGATTGGGAAAGGCAGCAACTCACACAACACTTCAGCAAAACCTCTTGTACAAAATTCCTCTTCAGCATTTGTCTAATGTTTCTACCCTGACTGAGCTGCAACAGGTAATCTTAAAGTTGATATTGTTATAGACAGAATTGATTTTCCAGAAAGATACTTCAAAAGAGCCATCTGCCTAGTATTCAGTGTATTTTCTGCTAGAATATTCACTTTTTTTATGTTTGGGTTTCCTCTTTTTGTGCATCATGTGCACAAATCTGTTACACATAGTCTGACCTGTGGTTAGAGTTTTGAGCGTGTCTACACTGCAATAAAAGACTGGTGGCATGGCTGCGGCTGGCCCAGGTCAATTGACTTGGACTGTGGAGCAATAAAATTGTAGCATAGATGCTTGGGCTTGGGCTCTGAGACTCTGTGCTGCAGGGTTTTTATCACATTGTACATACCTTATCTGTCTAATAACCTAATTAATTAAGTTATTTCTGATTTACAACAGTGTAAATGAGAGCCCCTCAACTCCAGCTTTCATGTAGCTTGATGATGTTAGAACAGGCAATAAAATCATTAGAAAAATATAGGTAAAACTTTCAAAGATGCCTAAATGACTTAGACAACTAAGCTCCATTTTCAAAAGTGACTTAGATTGCTTTATGGACCTAAAGGAAATCTTATACATTTTAAGGCCAGATGACACACAACTCACAGAGAAAACATTCTCTACACTTATCTCCTTCCAGTTAATTTTATGTCAAACAAGTCTTCCAAAAAGCATCTAAACAACACTGATTTCCACAGCATTTCAGAAGTTTTCAAAATATCAAATTATGTAGGTAGTTTCTTGTTTCCCTTCTACACACGATCTCCATACACAACTCAAAATAATAATCTGTAAAATATTATTATCTATTTTAAAAACTCAGAGGAATGCTATAGTCTGTTTCCAGAAAACAGCAACAGGATCCACTTCCTGAAGCAACACATGTGCTAAGCCCTTGTGCATTTAGTGCCAGCAAAGTTAATTTGTAACCAAGATCTGGCTGAAATAAAGAGTGACTGCTCACCTTTAGCTTTAATTCTGGTAGTCATATTTACAGAAGTTCTTGTTTGCAGACTACATATAAGGATAATGTCCCATAAGTTTTACTGACTGCAGAAAACGTTTTAAATATAGCCCATAACTGTTGTCCAAGTTTAGTGCTGCAGTTATTTTCTAACAATTGGAATGAAGCAATCCTGGAAAATTGAGATGTTTTACAGTTTTATCACATGAGTTTATAATGATAGAAATTTATTAGATGGTTTATGATTGTATTAGACAATCTGCACTGAAAACTTCAGTTCTTACAGTATGTACTCTACATTCCCTTGAAAGTTTAAAACATTTCTTTAAAGTTACACTGCTTTTGACAAGTACTGAATTGAGAGCCCAAGACTTTGAACACTTGTATCTATAGTCTAGTTGAGAGAGCATGAGGCTAGGAGACAAGATCAAGGATGAAATCCTGGCCCCTTGAAATTCATATAAAAACTCCCACTGACAAGAGGTGCTGGAATTAGGGATGCTGAGGGTGCAGTAGCACCCCCTGGTTTTAAGTAGTAATAACAACCAATATGTGGTTTCTGTTTTCAGCACACCCACTATAAAAATTGAGCCAGTACCCTGCTACTGACTTAAATGAAGCCAAGTTTTCAAATCGTCCTCTATTCCCAATTTGTGTGACACTGGGCAAGTTGCTTATTTATGCCCCATTTTACTTATCTGTGAAAAGGGAGACGATGATACTACCTCATAAAACACTTTGATGACTACCAATAAAATGTGCTAAACTCAATAAGTACAAAGTCTTGTTATTTATCTAAAACAAGGATAACGTGGGCAGTAACAATATTGTCTTGCCTCTAGGATGAGCCTTTCTGTGCTGGTGAGGTTTGTCTTTTTTGTTTTTGTTTTTCAAATGCTTGGTTTAATTCTTAGTGGACAAGTCAACATGATCAGGATTTTCCTGACATCCTTCTTTTGACAAGGAACTATCCTAAGAAGGCATGAGAACAAATACTTAACTGTATTCCTTAAGTGACTGTCTCAGATGTTTTGAGACATCAGTTTTTCCCTGTGCTATCTAGCTCTGCCATGATTATAATGCAGGTAGAGACCTCCCAAATGCTTACCTTCACAAAAGTATATGAATACATAGAAATACTTCAGAACCATGACTTCCTCATGAGAATGGCACTGGATGCCTCTGCTCTCTCTATCAAGCACTACAGCAGGCACTCACTATGTACATATTCTCTAACTGCATGCTGCATATGCTTACTCAATGTATGACTTGCATGCTAATACTATGGTAATAAAAACAAAATGGGTGACTAGCACTGTAAAAAAAAAAAAAAAATCCTAAAATATTTCCTGCATTATTTTACATCTCCTTTCCCTTCTCATGTGTGGGGAGACAAACATTGTAATGCCCTGATCCTGGAAACATTTCCTCATGTTAACTTTATGCACATGCATAGCTCCGTTGGCTACCTTTGGAGTGCACTGTCTGACCATCAAATACACTGAGCACATTATTTTCTGTATCAGTCCAGTGGAAATGAAAAAAGGCTTCAGGGTTGAACATCAGGCAGATTTCAATCTTCACTTTTTATCGGAAGTTTATCAACAGAAAACATGCATACATCCCAGCAGCAAGCTGTTTTTCTGAAGTAAATCCTTTACTTAAGATTCTTATAGGTACATAATTGAGCTAAATAAATAGTTTGCAATGAATACTTTATTCAGTGAATTTAGACTTTTCCCTTTCCTTTTGCAATGTCTGTGAGTAGATCAGAATTTCCTCTAAATCAATAAGTGTTTCCCAAACTTGGGACACCGCTTGTGTAGGGAAAGTGCCTGTTGAGCCGGGCCTGTTTGTTTACCTGCTGCGTCCACAGGTCTGGCCGATCGTGGCTCCCATTGGCCACGGTTCGCTGCTCCAGGCCAATAGGAGCTGCTGAAAGCGGCGGTCAGTATGTCCCCCAGCCCATGCTGCTTCTAGCAGCTCCCATTGGCCTGGAGCAGTGAACTGCAGCCAATGGGAGCCACAATCGGCGGGACCTGCAGACATGGCAGGTAAACAAACCGGCCCGGCCCAACAGGGGCTTTCCCTATACAAGCAGCATCCCAGGTTTGGGAAACACTGCTCTAAATCATCTATGATTCAAATATTTTCAGCACAGTTTTCTGGGTGTCTTTACTCTGTAGCTTGATTGCAAATAGTTCACAAACAATTCCATATTTGAACTTTGGTCAGGCAAGTTACTTTGTATTGTTTCTGTTACATGATTGGGTAAGTGTATAAGTACTTCCTGTATAATTACTCTTGTAATTATGATTTTGATTTTGAAATAATAAATAATCAATCAGTAATTTGATTTTTGAAAATTCACTTTCTCTAAACATTCATGCAAGTAAAGTTTGATTAAATAAGGGTTTGTGGA
This sequence comes from Gopherus flavomarginatus, assembly GCF_025201925.1. Classification (NCBI taxonomy): domain Eukaryota; kingdom Metazoa; phylum Chordata; order Testudines; family Testudinidae; genus Gopherus; species Gopherus flavomarginatus. The sequence continues at coordinate 33,569,794 of NC_066630.1, forward strand.
AAGCAAAATCAAATGGAGGCCAGCATTGCAAAAGCAAATTCACTTATACAATTGAGCAGATATTTACGATTTAGTTTTTTGCAGAGTTAGCTCAGTTGCCTTCCAACCTTCATCTACAAACTTGTGGGAACTAGATGGCAGAAGAAAATGAAAACCAGAAATTGAGCCTTTCATATCTAAGTCACAAGTTCAAATGTGGCCTTAGGCTGGCCAAAGTCCTAATCAGTGACCCATGTGAACAAGTGATGGTGTGTAGTCCCATTCTTAGCGGCTGGGCCTTAAAGAGATTACAACTTGTGATGATAGTTTTGTGAGATTCCCTCATTTGGTAACCTCTTTGATGGTCTCAGGTCAGACACGGAAAATGGAAATCATTTGAAGATGTTAATTCCGTAACAGGATTGAAGCTCATGAATGGGGAATTGTTGGGGAAAGTTCTTTCTTTCTCTGGATAAATAGAAGACATCAGCCTTTAGGGCTGTGAATCTGACACCAGATTCACCAGAAACAAATTTGCTTTGCTTCTTTGTATATTAGACTTAACGTCAGTTCCCCACATCTGCCCCCCACCCCACATGCTTCCACCCGTACTCCTAACTATTACACTTTTAATGAAAAAAATCAAGTACAAACTTGGACAGTGCATTTCTGACTTCTTAAACTTTTTGGAGAAAAGTACATTTTCTTCAAAAAAAAGAACGTTCACTTTCATTCACTAACATAATGTGCATCAGCCCATTGCTCTATTAACAGTACAATTTAAATGGACTTCAGTGGTATAAATTTTACATCCTGTTGCTGAGAGACCAGCTGGATCAATATCCCTTCTAATAGATATTAGAATAGAATAGAAAATCAGATTGACCTGAACAGGTGATGTCCCTATGATGAACAACTTGGATTGTGCAGTTTCAGACCCTGTGTTTAATGGACAGATTTAGAACATTTAATTACATGGATAAACAGGTGAGAAGTTACTATCTTTGTCCAGCAAGCTTTTTACTTTTGCATATGTTCTCGCACACGTTTTAGCATATCCCTACAGTGCACTGATCACATCCTACCCCTATGGAAATGTAAAGGTTTCAACGGTTTGGGTCCTTTTGCAAACAGAATGCTGAGATATTCAAAGCCATCAACAATTTGGACACCCAATTCCCATTACTTCTAATGGGTGTTCAAATCTCTTAAGCAGCTTTGAAAAAAATCTCTCAATATCTCCCTGAAAGCTGTGTGTAATATGCCCCTTTCATCCAAGAAGGGCTAAGAACAAGCTCTGCAGTGTGCTGGTGATGGGAGAATAAAGGCCCCAAGTGAATAAATAAATCCATGCAGTGGAAGTCAAGATTGCCCAGCTAAAAAGTACCACACTCAAATAGCAATTTAGCACTTGTCAATGAAGCCAGAGATTTAGGTGATGATGAGAGACTGTCTTGACATGGATCAGTCAAATAAAGCTTTATCTGTTTATCCACGTGGTGCTACACACCTCTTTCAGGCCTTGGTTTCCTGATAAATCCTAAAGGGTGGGTGGGTGTGTGTGTTTGTGTGTGTTGTTGTTTCATTCCCATTTGATTTAACTGCTCAGAGGTGAATAGCTTTCTCAGGTTCCTCCCATGTATCCCTTTCTTATAATTCAGTGTGTTCTAAATATGGACAAAAATAGGCGGACCCAGGTTGAAAACCACTGTTCTATGATAACAACAACCTTCAACCTTTCACAGACCCCTTAGACATAACCTGCGGACCTCCAGGGGTCTGCAGACCACAGGTTTAAAACCACTGCTATATGCTCTTAGTCTGGAGCCATTCCTGCACCTCCTCAGCTGTCTGACTGTGCCAGTGGAGCTTTCCCAGTTTGTCTGATGGCCTAGGTTGATGATATCTCAGTTTTCATCATGTCTGATAGGATGTGCAGGAACTTTGCGATTGTATGAACAAGCCTCTTCTGTCTGCACTAATTGGACTAAGAGCAATTTGATCTTACTGGACTCTTGCAGTGTTGCGGTCCCCCTTTGTTGCCCCAACAATTGCAATGGGGCATCTCCATGACTAAGGTGTTGGGGAGTCTTTTTTGGATCTGAACAATATACGCTAAGGCAGTGGTTCCCAAACTTGTTCTGCCACATGTTCAGGGAAAGCCCCTGGCAGTCCAGGCCGGTTTGTTTACCTGCCGCGTTGGCAGGTTCGGCCGATCGCGGCTCCCACTGGCTGCAGTTCACTGTTCCAGGCCAATGGGAGCTGCTGGAAGCGGCACGGGCCGAGGGATGCGCTGGCCGCAGCTTCCCGCCGCCCCCATTGGCCTGAAGCAGTGAACCACAGCCACTGGGAGCCGCGATCAGCTGAACCTGCGGACGTGGCAGGTAAACAAACCGGCCTGGACTGCCAGGGGCTTTCCCTGCACAAGAAGCAGAACAAATTTGGGAACCACTGTGCTAAGTAACTGGGATGAGTCTGAGGAGGAGGTATAAGGCCACGTGTAGAAATGCTGCTGACTGCTTCCTGAACTTCTTTTTCAGGGATGGGTTTTCATTGCCAATTACCTTGTGGTCTCAATGTTGTGGCACCAGCTAGTGTTTCTGGACCCTCCAGTGGACCATTTGGACCAGATTCAGAGGTATACTAACCATATTTTTTGAAGTCTTACCACTGTTGCACCCTGCTTTGCTGATCCTGCCATTAGATAATGGGAGCCAGGCTCACTGATTTAGTCAGCGGGGTGGTGGTCTTTTGCCTCCAGTCTGTTCAGCATTTGATATACTCTGACTCCACACTGGCCTGAAAGTCGCTTATTTTTGTTGGTGCCTGGTCGATTAGAGTCTAAATTTGCCTCCATTCTATAATTTGATGCCTGGTTGCTAATGAAATGTGTGCAGCCAGATCAGATGTTTTCTAGCTTGTGGCTCTTGGGACAGTTGCTTTATTTTAACCCATATTTCCCCTCTGAAGCTCTCTCCTCCAAGATCCTGTTTTCTGCCTTTACTCCGGCTGAGTTAACCAAGGTGTCCCATCTGATTGTTCCTAGCTGGACAGTGACAGCTCTTGCTGTTCAGACCAGAATCTGATCCATGTGTTTTCTTGGTTAAGGTCCTCTCTGAATTCGAGAAAATGCTCCCTCAGTGGGCTGCTCGGTATTTGCAGAAAATTTTTGCAGAGACTGTTTTTCAAGGAGGGAAACCTGTGTTCCATTAGCTGTCTCTTCTTCTGTGGGTGAGATCTTTGTGCAACCAGGCAGATGATTGGCCTGGAAGGGTTTGGTGAATCTTCCTTTTTCAGTCATGACCAAGAAGCAGCTCTATGGTATAAATGTCAAGGTGCGACACTGTGCCACCTTCTCTGAACTCCCTGATTCAGCTGGGAGGATGCTTGTGTCCCCAGCTTGAAGGACATTGTACAAACTTTTTCTTCTTAAGCACTTCAGTGACTTTTAGTGGAGGTTCCTGAATAGCATGGTAGCAACCAATTGTTCTGTGTACCATATTACCCCTGGAGTGTCTGCGCAGGGCCTCTTTTTGTTTGGCTTCAGACATGGTGTTTCATTTTTTCCTCTTTCTATTTTTTTTATCCCAGCAGCAGCTTTTGGGGTTTGAGACTTGTTTACTCCAAGCTCCTGTTAATTCTCAGAGTGAGATACCATGCTCATTCATCCAGCTTCCTGTCTGTTTAACTTTTTGCTGGGTCCAGCAAAATTAGCCATTTAGAAATCTCATTAGGACAGAGTGGCTGGAGATGAGCAAGGCAATGTGCTAGGGCTATTCTGAACACTGATTGTGGCTGTGGATTGATTATACCATTTATAAATTGACTTGTAACTTGAACATTTTTGGGTTAAATTAGTGTGTTAACAATATTTTGAGTGAACTTGGTGATAATGATGCTTTAATGATCTGTGTTTAATGTTTGCTGAAGAAATATTTTGCTTTATTTTATTCATATCTTTTTATGTATATATTTATTTTAATAGTTTTTAATGTGATTTTATGTGAATAAGGTATTTTTCATTTTCTCTCTCTCTCTCTGGGTAGCACAAATATAAATGTAACTTAATGTTAGGATTAAGTTGTTAGGCTTTAGTGAACTTCCTTTTCAGAATGTGCTAAGGAGTGAAACTTTGGGCAACCCCAACGGGCATGAATAAGATGTTTAGGGTGCCTGTCACTCAGTAGTTCCCCCTACTCACTGATCATCCATCCTCAGTACGTTAATTTCATTCCTTTCCACCCCCAGAAGCTGCTCCATGCTTTGGGTCTCAAACCTGAGATTCAGACTGTCAGACATGCCTGGTGCCCTCTGCACTGGTTTCTGTCTGGTTGGGAATGGGGGAAAACTTGTCACACTGCTTCAGGCCACTGCTCTATGTGCAACAATCTGTTTTTTTGTTTTCACTACCTCTGGGCTGAAAGAAGTACTGGGGTCCCAAAAGTATTAGGTCACATTCTCACTAGACTGGTTACCAGCAGACCCTGAGAATGGGTCTAAATCCATCTCTGGAAGCCTATAGAAACTTATCTTCTATTGTACATCTGCATGAGTAGAACATGCAAGAGTGTCCAGGGCACATATAGTTCTCATAGTGGGCATCTGACTTTCATCCATTATAGCATACTAGTCCAGGTGCAATTTAGTAACTGCCACATGTGGGCTGCTATTACCTGGTGATGTGAATTGCTCACAAGCAATGGCACGATATATTGAATAGTGAGTAAATGTAGCAAGGTAGGGGTGCTAGTGCAGATCCCTCACATTGTGCAGTGCAGGAATTTGAAACTTAAGATGTCAGATGATGCAATTCAGTGCATTTTATCCCTTTACAACCACCAGAATTGCTCTGTAAACATTGATAATAACTCACCGAAAGGCGAACAGGTGCTGGGAGTTCTACCCGTCTTGTCCCTAGTGAACTGGAGCTGTGCTAAGGAGATACCATGACAAAAGCCTTCTATGTGGCTTCACCTGCCAATGCCAGCCTACCTCTTTTTTCTGCCACCCTGCTAACCTGGCATACCCTTGTTTGACAGGAAATACAACATAGGCTAGGTTGTTTCTCTGATTGTAGTTAAAACACTTAAAAAAAATGTGAAATATTCATAAACTACAACTTGTCTGTTTCATAAAAACCTAAAGACTTTGCCCTTATCACATAGAAGCTGTCTGATTCTTGCACTTACTTCACAGTAAAAAGAACAGGAGTACTTGTGGCACCTTAGAGACTAACAAATTTATTTGAGCATAAGCTTTTGTGGGCTACAGCCCACTACTACTTCTTCACAGTGGGTCCCTTTTGGCTTGTAGGCATGACTGAGGAAAGCCTAAAATATGTCAAAGTGAAGGAGGGGATACTCCACACACACTGGGCTGCTGCTGCCTGGTTTACTCTTCCTGGCTCCTGCCACGTGCCCTACAGGCAAGTGGTGAGAGTGCTCTATACACACAGCCCTGTCTGCCGAGTGTTGGTGCAGAGGTTCAGTGGAAGATGGTAGACAGAAGGAGTGCTAGGGGCAAGGCCAGTGCAACCATTTAGGCGGACTAGGCGGTTGCCTAGGGTGCTGAGATTTGGGGGTGCCAAAAAGCGCCCCTCAATTTTTTTTTTTAATGGTTGAGCAGCCGCTGCTGCTGGGACAGAGAGGGAGTCTGAGCTGCCGGCAGTAGCCGGCAGACCAGGGTGTCCCCTGGGTCAGGGCGCTTCCGGCAGCCCGCAGTCCAGGGTGTCCCCTGGGTCTGCCACAGTGGTGCCTGCAGGTGGTCCGGGGCTCGGATGGAGCTGCCGCAGTCATGCCTTCGGACGGTCGGCTGCTTGCACGGCTCCGGTGGACCTCCCAGAGACACCACTGCGGCAGCTCCACCAGAGCCACGGAGCACCGGACCGCCCGCAGGCACCACTGCGGCAGCTCCACCAGAGCCGCGGGACCAGAGCGCGGGGCGGCAAAATTGCCGTCCGCCTAGGGCGCTCAAAACCCTAGCGCAGGTCCTGGCCAGGGGAATGCTTGCAGTCCCCAGGGCAGGGGTGTGGTGTCTGGTACAGCCTGAGACTACATGGTGGGCAGGATATGTGTGCCTGGCAATGCTGGGGGCAGGGGAGAGTGCCTGGGCTGCAGAGGCCTCTCTTCTCCATGTTTCATCCTGCATTCATTGCTGGCCTTTCGCTAGCTGCTCCTCCCTGCAGCTGGAGCTGTAAGTAGGGAGGTGGAAGCCACCTAGTTGCTTGCAGAATATGAACCAGAGGCATCTGGATGCCAGAACCGAAGGGATTGCTACAGTAGCTATTCCAGTCTGTCCTAGATCATGGCTGTGTTCCGCCCTGCACCAAGGGAAAGGAAAAGGAGATGCCTTTGCATTTACTAAAAGTAACCCCTGATATTACAAAGCCGAGCACTGTATGACAAACAGATCTGTGGAAAGTGTTGGCAAGCAAACCGCCCACAACATGAAACTTGCCTAGCTTCATGTCTGATTGAAAACTCAGACTCTCAGCCCAAGTTTGCTGAATGGTTTCAATGCAATATTCAGATTTTTCAGGTAACCCTGGCCCAGTTTGGAGCCTGCATGGACTTCATGTGGAACACAGGCACAACTTAGCAGGTTTGGCTGAAACTCACTTTGAGGTTTTTTTGCTTCATTCAAAACAAAATTTGGAATTTGAAGCTCTGCAGCCCAGAATAACTCCAAAAAAACCCTGCCAGACAAAATTACCAGGCTTCTTAGAGTTTTAGTAACAAGCTTTTAAAACAGCCCACAAGGCTATGGGTTCCACATCAAACCATTTGAAGACTGGTGTATTGTACAAATACCCTACAATCGTTCACTAACATTAATCCCACTTGTGATGGGGAGCATCATGTGGTTCAGAGGGCTGGTTCTGATAAATAATAAAGAATGTGGAAGTGCCCCAAACCCCTGCTCTGCAAAATTGGAATGCAAGATCATGAGAACATTCTCTTGTGAGATTTTTATTCCTTCTTGTTTCCAGTGGGGCTAGCAATAACATGAGAACAGTGGCTCAGGTTGTATTTTGGTATTTCTACTTCTGGTGCCAACTATAAATGAGAAGGCAGAGGCTTTTTTTCTTAAAGGAGGGGAAATAATTCAAAATTTGGGCATCAAATAGGTTCATCCCAAGTGTTCAAAGGATGGGGATGGCCATGACGCTGTGGTAGGTTCTTATTCTCTCTTAGCAGGTTTGTCCATTTCTATGTAGCATCTGATCTGTAACTTAATCTATAAGCAGCTCCAATGAGATTCAAGAGCCTGAAGCCACCAAACACATGGTGACGTAGCTACATATTTTCTGCCATACCTGCCCTTCCTGAAAAGCCTGCCAGTGTTATGTGTTATACCTCACCACCTTATCTGTCTAATGTTGTGTTATATTGTAAATTTAAGTGACATTTTAAGTAACATTGGGAAGCCTAACAGTTTCTTTGCCTTTATTTTTTTTTTCTTTTATCTGATGGCAAAAACACTTATTTTTTGTTGAGCAAAATTCATTTTTGGTATACATCCACTGAGTCCAAGGATAAGTTTGGACCTATATGTATTTTTTTTTTCAAAATAAAATGTTTGTGACCTATAGTCTTCAAAAAATCAAAACTCCAAGATAACCACCCATTTTTTATGAGTAACCCACATGTAACAAGTTTATATTACTAAATTGCTCCTCTAAAAGATGATGGAAAATCTATTTTGTTATAGAAAAAGATATTTCAAGTTTCAAAGGGATTATTACAAACAAGTCTGATCTAAAAAAATTTGAACACTTTTAAAACAGTGAAATATTATTTAATAAAGTCCTACAACCATAGCAAAGAGAAAACAATTTGTAGGTTTTAAACACACTAGCAGGTTGAAGTAAACTACAAACTGCATTGTCTTCATCAGGATTTTACAGTGTGAGAACCCTACCTTTTTTCCTTGTGAAGACAAGGCCAATGGTATTAGTACAAAAAAGGGTGCTTGGGGGAGGGGAAAGGTAGGGTTTTATCTTGTAACTCTGCCACTTGACGACAGTGGGTTTACTGAGTAAGGGCTGTAGATCTGATTTTTAATGATGATTTAATTCTGAAATTATTTCCTTGATAAGGTATCCTGTAAAAATGATTGATTGCATAGAGCTTTGTTTTTTTTTAACATTGCCTTGCACTGCATCCCAATGCACAGGACATAAAACATTCAAATCTGACACATTTGTTGGGGGTAGAGAGATGAGGTGGAGCCTACTTCCTTTGAGAATAGCTGCTTTAATCAAGGTGACGTGAACAGCTTGCATTCTCTGCTTTTTGACTTCCACAAAGCCTGTTTGTTTTACTTAAGGCTATATTGCTACGCCCCTGTTTCCATGGAATTGCTAGGGAGCTAAGCCACACCTTTCTGAACACCAGGAGAGTGTTTCCTGAGTAGAGCAGCTTTGAGTATAGGAGACTCTGCTCCTAAGAGTAATTGGAAGTTTTTAAAAAAGGCATAAACAAACAACTAGATTTTAAGACTTTGGCCTGCAGATGATCTGCCAGTGCATGTCACCTGTCTTTGTGTATATACTGCTGTGGCCAATGGTGTTCACACTGAGATTCTGGCCTGTGTTGATGTGTAACACTTAATAACATTTCTTTGAGGGTTACTGATGGTTCCAGGAAATGTTAATGAGAGAGGGGGCATTTTTTGCAACCCATTTACAGGTTCAAACCCAGTTCCTCTGCTCACTCCTAGTAATAATGATCCCTCCTGGTAAGGTTCAAGATATATTTGCAGGGCAGCATAAGTGAGCCTGTAAAGCTGCTGGGCTGCTCATTTTATTGGCTCCTGTCCTGTTCATTTATGAATTAACGTCTTATCTTTGACTACACTGTTGTGAGTCCTGCAAGATAGGACGATGCCTCATTTCTGGAATTTTTATGAATATTGCAGTTACTGTTACATAGTAAAATTGAAAGAGCACCAACATTTTTTCAAACACGTAGAGACGCTATAAAAACCAAGCACAGAAATCCTTAGTCATGAAACTGAAGTTGTGCCAATATTCCCCACGCATGCAAAGTATTAATATTAAAAAGCTTCTCCTGCTGGTGAATCATTGCAGAGTTTGTGCAACCACTAGACTTACCACTCCCTGTGATTCAAGGCATAAAATAATGGTTGGTTGCTTTGTAGCCATTCCCTATTGTGATGGGCTAGTAAGAGAGTTTAAGTGAAAGCAAAGAGGTAATGGTGGTTACTATTCCATGAGTCCTATAAAGACCCAGGACTTTAGGTTATTGCTTGGTATTTATAAGTGATTTTATGATACGTTTTACAAATTACAGCAGCATCTAAGGCTTCTGGATAGTAAAGACATTTCATTTTGAGGTACACTTTTTAAACTGGGAGTAAGGTGGAGTAGCTATGAGTAATTGTTTTTGGTAGGAACTTATCCAGCATTCTCTTTAATTGATGAAGGTGAAAGTATTTTGTAATCATGGCAACTAAAAATTGTGTAGTATATTTATGCTGCCTCTAGGATTTTTGGTTTGTTTTTTAAACAATGGAATATTTAAAAATTGGCATATTAGAATAGTGAGAACTTTGGTAGGCTTGATCTATGCTAGGAACTTATGTCACTATAACTACGTTGTGCAAGATTTTCCACACCCTGAGCGACATAGTTATTCCAATTTAGCCCCCAGTGTAGACAATGCTGTGTTGATGGGAGGGCATAAATAGCATCTTCGCTAATCGCTGAAGCTACACTGCTGTAAAGTATAGGCAAGTTCCTATTCTTAGGCTCCATGCTACACACACAAAGAACATTTGCTTACTCAGACTTTCCGAAGAGATCTGCTTTAGGTGTGTCACTAAATAACACCATCTCCAGAATCATAGACTTGAAGGTCAGAAGGGACCATTATGATCACCTAGTCTGACCTCCTGCACAACGCAGGCCACAGAATCTTACCCTTCCACTCCTGTATCAAATCTATGTCTGAGCCATTGAAGTCCTCAAATCATGGCTTAAAGACTTCAAGGTGCAGAGAATCTTCCAGCAAGTGACCTGTTATAGGATCTTTGATTCCAATGGGCAAAATGCTGGTGCATCCTTTCTGGGCATATAGGCCCAAATGCAGTGGAAAATGTTCCATGTTTTTAAAGTGTCACTTGTTAGTCACATAGGGGTAAAAACAGCAGAAGCAAATCTACACAGGATATCTTAAATCCCCCCGGGCATCAGAGATATACATAGTGGATAGCCACAGCTCATCTCTAAGCAGGTGGAGTGGGGGGAATCCTGGTCAGTGGATCTATACATATTGTAGATCTACTGGGCCAAAACCAGAGGGTGAGGGAAAGCACCTGGCAGCATTTACCTGTGTGCTATAGCTATACCCTGTAATAGGGGCTATGGTCAGGGCTGACAAGAGGGGGGTGGGGTGGAAGCCGGTACAAATTAATGGGGTCCAGTGGTCTGGAAGGGGGCCTGAGGCCCGGCTTCCCTGGCTTCATCGGCCCTCTTTAGCCAGTATGCCCCTGCTGGGGGGCCCGAAAAAATGTTTTCACTGGGGCCCAAACCTGCCCTTGGTGGCCTTGGCCTATGGCCTGGTTGTGCAAAGAGCCTGGATGGTTGAGGTGGAGAAATCACTTTCCCAGCTCTGCAAAGCAACACCTTTTTGTGGAGATTAGCTCTCTTTCCCAAGATCACACTCAAAGGGATTTACATAACCACTATACACTCACAATCAGTCAGACAGCCACTTCTCTGCTGCCTGTCAGACAACACACTACACAACAGTGGGAGGGGAAACTTTTTGTCCTAGCACACGGGAGAAAATCTCTATTCTTAGAAAAGTTCCCTGGGATCTTTAATATTTGTGCAAGACTGATAGGATTATAAAGTGGCAAGGAGGTTGAGGTAAAATCTTTTATTGGACAGACTTCTGTTGGGGGGAGAGACAAGCAGTCCAAGCAATCAGGCTTATACAGTGCTGAACAAGAGCTATATGTAAGTTTGAGTTGAAAGCTTGTCTCTCTCCCCAACTGAAGTTGGTCCAATAAAACATATACCTCACCCACTTTGTGTCTCTAGTATCCTGGGATCAACATGGCTAGAACAACATTGCATACAGAAATTATAAAGTGTTGTTTTTTTCTTTTTTTTTTTTCCATATAAGAATCTGCCTCGGGAAACGAAAGCCAACCCTTCTGTAAGTCAAATCCATGGGTGTAGGTATTTCACACCTAATGCTTGAACCACAATGCCATCCACTGTGACAGGAGTTGCTATTTATTACAGATTTTGAGTTTTCACTTTTCTTTCCCACAATACATACTGCTGTAGGAAATCCAGGTCAGATAACCTGAGAGCACTGTCATAGTCCATACAATGCTACAGTTTTGTTTGTGACATTTTATGTTTTAAAAAAAAAATCCTATAATGCTTTATAGATTTGCTATAAATAACAGGACTGCCGCATTTAATATATTATAGCAGAGAGAAATTACAGGCAAGGAAAAATACATATTTTCTGGCAGGATTTGGAAATGGACAGTTGATGAGGCAGAGATACAGAAAGGCTGTTCTAGATAGCAATAGCTGCATGGGAGCAGGGTCTCAAACCTACATGACCCTCTTTACACCCTTGATTACCACATGAAACTTACATCTTTGACTTTAGCAGGAGTTTTGCATACATAGAATAAAATGTATGACTGTATTTGGCCCAGTGTCTGTGATTAAGATCTACAAACGGGTTGTGACTTTAAAATCATGGTCTATGTAGGAAGATAATGGGAGGAAAAACTTGGATCTCTGGAAAAATTTCTAAAACACACATACTAAACTGCTCTAAATTACATTTCAACCATTTCAACGGCTTCATTGTCAAATTGCTAGGAGTCAAAAAAGAGCTGGAAAATGGATCTGCTGTTGTCCTCTAAATGAAAGCAGGACATTTAATCTAACAGATTATTTTATGCCATATCTATAAAAATCTGATCTAAAATGAACTTGCGTACACAATTCACTCATACTATTTTCCCTTTATTACACAGTGGGCCAGGTTTATACGTCTTCTTAAATATCCAATACAGGCCACTAGTGGAGACTAGATGGACCATTGGTGTGTTCTGGAATGGACACTTCTGCATTCCTACTAAGGGCTTGGCTACACTCAAAACTCCAAAGCACTGCTGCGGCAGCGCTTGTACTCCACCTCCCTGAGGGGATTAGCTTACAGCTCTGGGAGCTGCGCTCCCAGTGCTAGGGCACTGTTTACACTGATGCTTTACAGCGCTGTAACTTGCTGCGCTCGGGAAGGTGTTTTTCACACCTCCCTGAGGCTTTACAGCGCTGCAACTTACTCACCGTCCACACTTGCAAGGCACATACAGCGCTGTATCTCCCTGGCTACAGCGCTGGCTGTACCCCTGCTCTGCCTGGGGTATAACGATTGCAGCGCTGGTGATGCAGCGCTGCTCTGCCAGTGTGGCCACCAAAAGCGCTGTAATTGGCCTCCAGAGGTATTCGGAGGTATCCCAGAATGCCTGTTCAGCCACTCTGCTCATCAGTTCGAACTCTACTGCCCTGGCCTCAGGTGACCCGCCCTTTAAATGCCCCGGGAATTTTAAAAATCCCCTTCCTGTTTGCTCAGCCAGGTGTGGAGTGCAATCAATGAATCTTTCCAGGTGATCATGCCTCCACGCGCCAAACGAGCCCCAGCATGGAGCAATGGCGAGTTGCTGGACCTCATCAGTGTTTGGCGGGAGGAAGCTGTGCAGTCCCAGCTGTGCTCCAGCCGTAGGAATTATGATACCTATGGGCAGATATCAAGGGCCATGCTGGAAAGGGGCCATGATCGGGACATGCTGCAGTACAGGGTTAAAGTGAAGGAGCTGCGGAGTGCCTACTGCAAAGCCTGTGAGGGAAACCGCCGCTCCGGCGCTGCCCCCACAACCTGCCGTTTTTACAAAGAGCTGGACGCGATACTTGGGGTTGTCCCCACCACCAATCCGAGGACCATGATGGACACTTCAGAGTGTGGAAGGAGGGGCAGGGGAGGAGGAAACCAAGAGTGAGGGTACTGGGGTGGGGGGAGACACCCCGGAGTCCCAGGAGGCATGCAGCCAGGAGCTCTTCTCAAGCCAGGAGGAAAGTAGCCAGTCGCAGCAGCCAGTACTTGGTGGAGGACAAACAGGAGCGGGTTTCGGTAAGCGGCTTGTATTTTCAGGATGGAAATGTCTCGGGAGAGGAGGGAGGGTCAGGGCTGCATGCATGCATGCCTAGATGTGGAATAGCCCATTGCTGTGATCTATCACGTCGCGGTAATCGGCCTTGGTAATCTCTTCAAAAGTTTCAGCCAGAGCATGGGCAATGCACTTGCGCAAGTTTATTGGGAGAGCCACTGTGGTCCTTGTCCCAGTCAGGTTAACGCATCCGTGCCACTGTGCCGCGAGGGGTAGGGGGACCATTGCTGCACACAGGCAAGCTGCATAGTGGCCAGGGTGGAATCCGCATTGCTGTAGAAGACCCTCCCGCTCTTCCCAGGTGACCCGCAGCAGCAAGATATCTTCCAGGATCTACTCCTGTCGAAAATGTTGGGAGAGTGTTCAGTGTAGGTGCCCACTGCAGCTATTTGCTTTCCTCAACGCACAAAAACCCCAGTGCAGCCCAGAAGCAATCAGTCCCCCTTACTCACCATTTCGGGGCTCCTGTGGGTTATGTGTGCTCTCTTTGGCATGGGAAAATTATGCCATTGTCAAGACTGTAAACTCCTTCACTGTGGGGAAACTGTCTGAGATATAAACAATGCTGCCTCTGTTAACTGTTGCCTTTTTTGCCTTTCTACAAGCACCCTTGACTTCTCGGATGCCCTTGTTATCAACAGCTGAAAGACTCCAAAACCTCCGGAAGAAGCTGCGAAAAAGCAAAGATGACCTGCTGCAAGCAGTTATGGATCACTCTGCCACAGAGAATCAAAAACTGCAGGACTGGAGGGAAAAGGAAAGCAGGATCCGCCAGAGAAACGCAGTGGCCAGGACGAAAAGCACAAAGCAGCTGATAAGCATCCTGGCGCACCAAGCGGACTCTATCCAGGCGCTCGTAGACATTCAGGCAGAGCACTACTGTGCCGGCCCCCCGCCCATGCCAAAGCTCTTTCACTTGTGCCCTAATGTCGGCTCCAAACCCCCTTCCCCAGCATCCAGGTTCTTACCACCACCAGCTGTCCCCAACACCTGTACGTTCACCAACTAGCCTGAGAACTATGACCCTTACCCTCTGCACTCAACGCCCATCACCATGCAGTATAGGCATTCTGAAGTGCAGCAGTCATTGCACAGCACTGCAGACAGGACACATTCAAACTTGTGACTGTACAGTTCCCCACCGCACCCCCCCGCCCTTTTAGGTTCCCAAAATGTTTTGTGTCTGTCAATAAAGTTATTGTCTTTTCAATAAATGAATTCTTGACTTTGAAAACAGTCTTTATTATTGCAGAAAGTAAAAAGATACCTTAGCCCAGGAAAGAAACAGGCATTGCAAATCAGCTTAGGAAAAACAGATTCCTACTAACATTGTAACCACTGCACTTCACTGCTGTGCAAGGCACCAAACATTACTGTTGGTTTTCAGCCTCAAATTCCTCCCTCAAGGCATCCCTAATCCTTGAAGCCCTGTGCTGGGCCTCTCTGGTAGCCCTGTTCTCTGGCTGTGCAAATTCAGCCTCCAGGCATTGAACTTCGGAGGTCCATGTCTGACTGAATGTTTCACCCTTCCCTTCACAAATATTATGGAGGGTACAGCACGCGGATATAACTGCAGGGATGCTGCTTTCCCCCAAGTCTAGCTTCCCATACAGAGATCTCTAGCACCCCTTTAAACGGCCAAAAGCACACTCCACAGTCATTCAGTGCCGGCTCAGCCTGTAGTTGAACTGTTCCTTGCTCCTGTCAAGCTTTCCTGTATACGGCTTCATGAGCCAAGGCATTAGCGGGTAAGCGGGGTCTCCAAGGATCACAATGGGCATTTCGACATCCCCTACTGCGATCTTCCGGTCTGGGAAAAAAGTCCCTGCCTGCAGCTTCCTGAACAGGCCAGTGTTCCGAAAGATGCGTGCATCATGCACCTTTCCAGGCCAGCCTGGGTTAATGTCAATGAAACGCCCATGGTGATCCACAAACGCCTGGAGAGCCATAGAGAAATACCCCTTCCGATTAAGGTACTTGGCTGCTAGGTGGGGTGGTGCCAGAATAGGAATATGCGTCCCATCTATCGCCCCTCCACAGTTAGGGAAACCCATTTGTGCAAAGCCATCCACAATGTCCTGCACGTTCCCCAGAGTCACATTTCTTCTTAGCAGGATGCGATTAATGGCCCTGCATACTTGCATCAAAACGATTCCAACGGTCGACTTTCCCACTCCAAACTGGTTCACGACCGATCAGTAGCTGTCTGGAGTTGCCAGTTTCCAGATTGCAATAGCCACCCGCTTCTCCACCGGCAGGGCAGCTCTCAATCTCGTGTCCTTGCGCCGCAGGGTGGGGGCGAGCTCAGCACACAGTCCCATGAAAGTGGCTTTTCTCATCCGAAAGTTCTGCAGCCACTGCTCATCATCCCAGACTTCCATGACGATGTGATCCCACCACTCAGTGCTTGTTTCCCGAGCCCAAAAGCAGCGTTCCGCGGTGCTGAGCATTTCCGTTAATGCTAGCAGCAATTTCGTGTCGTACGTGTCAGGCGACTCGCTATCATCATCAGACTCCTCATCACTTTGGATCATAAGGAATAGCTCAACTGCCAAACGTGATGTGCTGGCGAGACTCGTCAGCATACTCCTCAGCAGTTCGGGCTCCATTTCCCACAGAAATCGCGCTGCACAGAAACCGTTGAGAGAGTCAAGATGGCGCCAAACTTGGACGGAAAAACAGGGATTGCTGGGATGTGAAGCGATGCATCACGGAGCGTTGGAACAGGAAGCGGAATGACCGCTCCCTCCGCCCCCTTCCCACAACCCACGGCGCCAAAATGGGACGAGGTGCTCTGTGGGATAGCTGCCCATAACGCACCACTCCCAACAGCGCTGCAAATGCTGCAAATGTGGCCACACTGCAGCGCTGGTAGCTGTCAGTGTGGCCACACTCCAGCGCTTTCTCTACACAGCTGTACGAAGACAGCTGTAACTCCCAGCACTGCACACCTGCAAGTGTAGCCAAGGCCTTAGGAGCAGTACCTATTCCAACATCACTTTCTCCAAGGGAGAGACTCCCTCTACATGCAGCACCTGATTACAATACCCTTCCCCCTATGACTAATGTTCCTGCATTTAAACAGCTTCTATCTGGGGAAATAATACAAAGGCACCTGCTATTCATTGTCCAGCTCTTAACAGATTAGATTAGACTATTGCAATGGGCTGTGTTTGGGACTACATCTTAAAACCATTTGGAAAATAACGTGGATGTAGAACGCAGCAGCTTGCTTACTGACCAAGGGATTTCACTGGCAGTATGTCCAGTACTGCCAACCCCAAATGTTCAAAAATCCTGAGTCAGGGTCACCAAAAATCATGAGATTGGCTTTAAAATCATGAGATTATGTAAAAATAATAGATTTGGGGTTCTTTGTAGTAGCCTTCTACTTTTGTGAGCCTTTAGGGTGCACTGGTCTAGAAACTTATTTTTTTTCTTTAAGAATGAAGGCTGAAATCATCACACATCCACTTGACTCCAGGAGCTGGGGCTTTAAGGAAAACAATAATTATCATGAGACTCATGAGAGTTGGCAACACTGTTTGTGACACCACTGCTCTGGGATCTGCATTGGCTGACCATGAGTCTCGAATGAAGTTTAATGTATTGGATATGATCTTTAAAGCCATAAACAGGCTACCTCAGGGGTGACCTCTTTCTCCAGGCTGTGTTTGTCTCAGCTGCAGCCAGTAAAGGCACTGACCTTGATCCCAATTTATAAAAAAGGAGATAAGTAGCAGAACATTCTTTGTGAGGGCTCTAGAATGTACTATTCCCTTGATGTGAAATAGCCCTGAATTTGATGACGTTCTGGACATGAGGCAAAAGACCTTTGTCTAAGGGGTTTTGGAGAGGGCTCAGGATACAGTTCCCACAATGATGAAGCATAGAAAGGAGTTTCTGTAAGTGACTGTGGGCCTGTCTACACATACAGCACTGCAGCCGTGCAAGTGCACCAATATAGCTGCGCCACGGTAGTGCTTAGTGACGATGCTACCTATGCCAACGAGAGTAGGTAGCTACTTTATCTCCCTAAAAGGTGGTAGCTATGTCAACAGGAGAAGTCCTCCAGTCGACATAGAGCTGTCTACACGAGCAGTTCAGTTAGTATAACTGCATTGCCCAGGGATGTGGGGTTTCCACACCCTGAGCAAAATATTTGTAGTGACACAAGTCAGTAATGTAGACCAAGTTCTTGAGTTCTTCTGGAAATTATTTCTTACATAGGGCTGGGATTTTATTGTTATTTTAGAGCACATAGGAGCATTAGATAGGCATCATTTTAATTATTTTAAATCTAATTAATAAAATAGTGTCCTACCTCCATTATCCAGATATACAATAGCAATGCTATGACTACCCATCCATTTCTGCATCTTAGATACTTTCTGCCACTGGGCAGTTATTGCAAAAGTGAGTGCATGCTATTCATTTTTCCTGTTCATTTTATTTTGCAGTGTCAGTTCTTGCCACTAAGTGCATATCTTTGACGATCTCTCAAGGTCAAGGATGATCTCTTCCACAGGTATTTGTTTTTTATGAGACCTTTGGTGACTGAGAAGTCCGATGTTTGAGCCACGGGCTCACGGGCAGACGTTCCATATGTTGTTGAAAGTTAGGGTTGGGCTGTTACAGTTGTCTGTCTCTTCTTTTCTGGCATTTTTCTGCGACCAGGCCAAGGTGATTTTCCTCAAAAATGGACGTTCCCTCTTTGACAAGTTATCCCTGTCCTGGGCTACTGTCTCGCAATGTGTGGTGTCGATGCCACGTCTCTTGATGTTTATCTTGAGGGTGTCTTTAAAGCATTTCTTTTGGCCTCTCCGTTTCCTTTCTCCTTTGGTAAGTTGGGCATGCAGCAGTTGTTTTGGTAAGCGTACATCAGCCATGCGCACACAGTGCTCACTCCACCTCGGCTGGTGCTGGATAATCAGGGCCTCAACACTGAAGACATTGGCCTCTGTGAGAACACTGACATTAGTGTGATGATGCTCCCACTTCATGTTGAGGACTGGTGCTGACATATGAGGTTTTTCAGGTGTTTTCTATAGGTCACCCAAGTCTCTCAGCTGCAGAGGAGAGTTGGGATTACCCCCGGCTTTATCAACTAAAAGTCTAGTGTGCGTTCTGATGTTGTGATTGTTGAACCCCCGGTGAGACAGTCTGCCAAAGGCAAGGCTGATGCAGTGGATTCTGTGCTGAATCTTGACGCCTATGTCTGCCCTCTGTGAGAGATGGCTGCCAAGATAGGCAAAGTCTTCTACATTTTCCAGTTCTTTGTCAATGTAGATCATCCTTGCTGGGTCTGATGATCGACTAAGTGCATATACCAAAGTTATCAATAATAATTAAGGACTTCCATTTTATATACCAACATCTTTCACCCTGAAGCTCCAAAACTCTCTTCAAACTGTATAGGTAGATGTCACTTTACCATTCTGTGAATGGCAGAATTCTCTTGGGTGGAATACTGCTGTTATTTTACAGCACAACACAACCCTACATATCAATTTAGTACAGGAAGTGAAGAATATCATAACCATTTGAAACTGGGGTGGGAGGGAGAGGAATTTAAGTAGGCAGGATCTATTTGCCTATATTGGCATTTGGCCAAGATGCCATGGTCCGATTGTGAGAAATGCAGTGGAATCTTTCATGACCATGAACTCATTTTTACATTTCATCCAAAAAATGGCACTCACTGGTAGCAGCACAGTGCCCCTTAGCAGTACTCTGCAGGCACTAATTTACTACCAAGCCAGATGGAAGATGCCATCACCTCACAGCAGAAACCCTTTGGTACTTTCTTCCAAAGTTGACATCATAGCTAAAATTTCCAAACATTCAAATTATGTATAAAATTCAAATTATATATATATTTATATAAAAAGATAACCAGTAGCAGTTCACTATCCCATCCAAACATTAATCCAGATTAGCCTGTGAGCTCTGAGTAGATCACAGCCCCACATGAAATGGCTAAAGGATGCAATGCTTAACCGCACCTATCCTACCTTGTCATTGCCTGCCCACTGCTCTGCCCAAAGATCATTCATAATTGCAAACACTAGCATCCAGTGATTTTTTATTTATTTATTTATTTTTTAAAATTAAGCATCATATCAGAAATTTACACTTCAAAATTGCATAAGGGCTGTCAACTGGAGTTTTACTTTCCCTTCTGTTATTTCATTCGATTCATCCTCAATCTCTTGGAAGAAGATGGTCAAATAACACCTAGGAA
Source organism: Gopherus flavomarginatus (assembly GCF_025201925.1). Taxonomy (NCBI): domain Eukaryota; kingdom Metazoa; phylum Chordata; order Testudines; family Testudinidae; genus Gopherus; species Gopherus flavomarginatus. The sequence continues at coordinate 33,589,241 of NC_066630.1, forward strand.
TTAGAATTATTTTTAGGGTTTCAGGTACCCACAACTTTTTTGAGGGCGGGGGTCAGACCCAGATGTACCAAAACAAGTAGATTTCCCTAAAAAATACAAGGATAGTATTCAAATGGCTGTGTTAAACTTCATATGCAATACAAAGGATACCCCGCATAATGGCAGAAACATCCAATTACATATCTGTATTTTTAGGAAAGATATGAAGAATAGGAAGATGCCACTATGGCTCAATCAAGAGCTCTTTAATGACCTGAAAATCAAGAATGAATCCTACAAAAAGTGGAAATGTGGACAAATTACTAAGGAGTACAAAGGAATAGCACAAGCATGTAGTAACAAAATCAGAAAGGCTCAGGCACAAATGAGTTACACCTAGCAAGGGATGTAAAAGGCAATAAGAAGAGGTTCTTAAATATATTAGGATCAAGAGAAAGATGAAGGAAGGTGTCTTAGCAGCGAAGGAGAGGTAATAACTGGTGACATCAAGAAAATGGATGGGTTTAATGCCTATTTTGCTTCAGTCTTCACTAAAAAGGTAAATACTCAGTACAATTAATATTAACAACAAGGGGGAAAGAACAGAACCTAAAATAGGGTTCAGGTTAAAGAATATTTCATAGAATAGAATATCAGAGTTGGAACGGACCTCAGGAGATTATCTAGTCCAACTCGCTGCTGAAAGCAGGACCAATCCCCAGACTGATTTTTGCCACAGATCCCTAAATGGCCCCCTCAAGGACTGAGCTCACAATCCTGGGTTTAGCAGGCCAATGCTCAAACCACTGAGCTATCCCTCCCTCCTAAGATGAGTTAGATGTATTCAAATCAGCAGGGCCTGATGATATTCATCCTAAGGTACTTAAGGAACTAGCTGAAGCAACCTTTGAACCGTTAGCAATTATCTGGAGGAGAAGCAGAGGACAGGTGTGGTCCCAGAAGACTGGAGAAGGGCAAACATAGTATCTGTCTTTAAGGGAACAAAATAGACCCAGGGAATTATAGACCAGTTAGCCTAACTGGAAAGATAATGGAACAAATTATTAAACAATTTGTAAGCACCTGGAGGTTAATAAGATTATAAGAAATAGCCAGTATGGATTTGTCAGGAACAAATAATGCCAAAACAACCTAATTTACTTCTTTAACAGGTTTACTGGCCTAGTGGACAGGAGAAAGCAGAAGAAGTGATGTATCTTGATTTTAGTAAGGCTTTTGACACAGTCCCACATGTTATTTTCATAATCAAATTAGGGAAATGTGATTTAGATTAAATTACTATGAGGTGGATGGACAACTTGTTGAAAGATCATACTCAAAGAGTAGTTATCAATGATTCGCTGTCAAACTGGTAGGGTATATTTTATGGGGTCTTGCAGGGGTTAGTCCTGCATCCAGGACTAATCAATATTTTCATTAATGTCTTGGATAAGGGAGTGGAGAGTGTGTGTATAAAATCTGCAGATGACACCAAACTGGGAAGAGTTGCAAACAATTTTAAAACAACCTTGACAAATTGGACAATTGGTCTGAGTTCAACAAGGTGAAAATCAGTAAATACAAGTGCAAAGCACTTCACTTAAGGAGGAAAAATCAAATGTACAGCTACAAAATAGCTGGAGAATAACTGGATAGGTGGCAGTATTGCTGAAAGTTGATCACAAACTATGTAAGTCAAAAATGTGATGCAACTGCGAAAAAGATTAGTATTCTGAGGTGTATTAACAGGAATGTCATATGTAAGACACAGAAGGTAACTGTCTCACTCTATTTGCACTGATGATGCCTCAGCTGGAGTACCATGTCCAGTTCTGAGTGCCGCGCTTTATGAAAGATGTGGGAAAAACTGGGGAGAGTTCAGAGAAGAGCAACACAAATGATAAAAGGTTTAGAAAACCTGACCTATGAGGAAATGTTAAAAAAACTGGACATGTTTAATCCTGAGGAAAGAAGATTGAGAGGGGGATCTGTTAACAATTTTCAAATATGTTAAGGGCTGTTATAAAGAGGACAGTGATCAATTGCTTTCCATGTCCACTGAAGGAGGTAGGACCAAAAGTAATGGGCTTAATCTGCAGCAAGGGAGATTCAGGAAAAACTTTCTAACTATAAGGGTAGATAAACTCTGGAATAGGCTTCCAAGGGAGATTGTGGAATCCCCATCATTGGAGGTTTTTAAGAACAGGTTGAACAAACCTGTCTGGGATTGTCTGGGTTTATTTGTTCCTGCCAGAGAGCAGGAAACTGGACTTGATGAGTTCTCAAGGTCCCTTCCAGTCCTACATTTCTCTGTTTCTGTGTTTACATATAGAATAATGCTGTGGGAATCAGACTTGAGACATTCATATACATGGGCGATGATAGATTGACAGTCCTGGGAATGCCAAAGGATTCAGGGGGATTCTCTCTCTTTCCATCTCCCCATTCAGTAGTCAGATGTGGTTTATAGCAAACCCAATACTAGGGTATTATAGCCACCTTTGAATTTGGTCTTCGCTTAACATGGTGAAGGAACTTGTACAGCAGATGCTCAATACACCTGATACAAGAGGCCACATGTACCTCTCCTGCTGCCCATGTACAGTATGTTAGCTGGTTTAAAATGCTATTGCAAGTTTTTTGAGAGAACCTGGATCTGTTTTACACTTTGAGTCTGTGGTTTTGGGAATAGTAAATGGAGAGTTTGCAATCTGTACAACTATTGAACAGTAGAAAGTATTTTCTAATAAAAATACTCCATGTACCTGGATGAATATTTGCACAGCTTAATTTTCACCACTAATAGACTAGTAACTTCTTTGACCGTCTTATATAGTAATCTGTGCGTGTACTTTATATGCTGTTTAAATAAAAAATAAGAACACCTGCTTTAATATTATAGTAAACTACTCCATTCATTTTTTTCCCCTTTCCATGTTAATAGGTTCAGTAAAATTATGGTAAGAGTCTTGGCAGGTTCAGTTTCAGGTGTTTTTCTGTGTCTATTTTGCTTGATTTCATGATGTAATTAAGGGAATTTGGATAATGTTAGCTGGTCACTGAAATTCATCTACTACTTCATGGGTGGATAGTGAAATGAAAGGAAGGCTTACATAGACACCTGTGAAATGGAACTGCTGAATTCTGCACTGATCAAGATACTACTCAGAAACAAAAGGTGGCGGAGTATTATTACTCAGATTGCATCTCACTATATCTAAAACATGAAAGGTAGGATACACATATAGAATTGGGAGTCTGTTTAGAAAAACTTTAGGTAGCCTCATGATTTTAGTATCTTAGAGGGACACCCAAATGATCATATTAGAAAAAGCCTGCCACTGTCCCCCATATTCAGCTCTACAGAGATCTAATATAAATATTGACTAAGAATGATATCAGAATGCAGGTTGACACCTAGAACAGACCTCAGGCAAGTTTCATAACTAAAATATTATGGCACATTTTCCATCCAGCCCACTTCAGGCCCAGGCCCAGTACTAGTCTAAAGATATATCAATTATTCATTCCACGGAAATATGTCACAGCAACAGATGAAGAAGCTATCTGAGATTAAACAGGAGGTAGCCAGTTTTCCATTAGCAAATGGGTTGTATGTTCATTGCTATTTAAGAATATTTTTTATTCTAAATATTTACAGTAAATATATGAACTCATATGATGTCCTGGTTACACATACTCATAGATCTCTTTATAATCACTCTTAGACTTGTACATTTTCAAAGCACCTTGCAGGCACTAACTAATGGTGATGACATTTGCAACTGTTAAGTGACATTGGGCCTGAACCATGTAACCAAATTAAAGCAAGCAGTCTGCAGTAAAATATTATCCTGTTTAAGTCAGCAGGGCTAACTGTGTGTATAAAAGTTGCTGGAACATGTCCTTGATAGTCCAGAAGAAAACAAACTGAGCCTTAATACAGGAGTGGGTGGGTGAGATTCTGTGGCCTGCATTGTGCAGGAGGACAGACTAGATGATCATAATAGTCCCTTCTGACCTTAAAGTCTATGACTCTGAGTGTCCATTGCCAAGTAAATCACAAACAGACCTGGACAGAGAGCAATCATTTGCAGCTGGACAGGAAACAGGCTCTACATATTTAGCTGTGCTTTTGGACTGAACTCTTGCCTTTTCTTTGTGTATAGATAGTGGTGAACATAACTCCTAATAACTTGACTTTCTGATTTGTTGCCTAGATCAGCACCATGAAACAGGTACCACTTCCATATTCCGTCTCATCATTATATGTAATCAGCCTGGTCATCATAAATTTACTGACATCTTTAGTGAAAATTCCAGATTTTCAGTGTCTAAGGCATTTTGAGACAGTGCTGCGTATAGGGTCAAACAATGTTTTGTTTCTATTTTGAAAGGTTCTACTGATAGGTTTGAGAGAGATTATCTATCATTAAAATGGGGAACATCTGTTTTACCTCTCAAACTCATTTGCTATCACCCAGTTGATACCTTACTTCCTCACTGCCCCATTCTTTATACCAGTAGGGAATTAATCCCTTTATATCAATAGGGAATTAATCCCATTAAACCTGATGGCTACTGAATTTGCCTTTGTGTTAGGTGTGTTTAGTGTAGTTTGGATTTCACAACTAGCTGGACAGTCCTCCTTTTAGCGTTTTGTCTGTTTTTGACATGTGCCTTTGGGCTGGTCGAGGCACAGGTGTTTGTATTGCTATAGCAGTATCTCTATTTCTAAATGGACACCAGTACAAAAACTGTGTATAGACAAGCCCTTAGATATTGATTTCTTTAAAGTGCAACTTCTAGATTTCTTGAAAAGCCACTCAATTTTATAACAGTGATATAGGCAGCCTGACTGCCCAATAGCCAGAGTATTAATTCTAAAAATGCTCTCTACCTGTCAATTGAATGAGTGCTACTCATGAATAAAATTCCACAGATCCCATCTCTTAATAGCAAAAGCAGCCTCAGGCCATCAGTCCCTCTCTATCAGTTGTTAAACTCCAGAAAATGGCCTGCTCATCAGTTGTTATTGTGTAAATAATAATAATGTGACATTGACACCCTGCATGGATCAGCACTGTGCTGCTATTAGCTGTACTTCACTTAGGGTATGTCTACACTATGGGATTATACCGATTTTACAGAAACCGGTTTTTTAAAACAGATTGTATAAAGTCGAGTGCACGCAGCCACACTAAGCACATTAATTCGGCGGTGTGTGTCCATGGTCCGAGGCTAGTGTCGATTTCCGGAGTGTTGCACTGTGGGTAGCTATCCCATAGCTATCCCATAGTTCCTGCAATCTCCCCCGCCCATTTTAATTCTGGATTGAGATCCCTGTGCCTGATGGGGAAAAAAACATTGTTGTGGGTGGTTCTGGGTACAGCCTCACCCCTCCCTCCGTGAAAGCAGCAGACAACCGTTTCGCCCCTTTTTTCCTAGGTGAACTGTGCAAACCCCATAGCACAGCAAGCATGGATTCTGCTCAGCTCAAGACAGCAATCATGGATGTTGTAAACACTTTGCGCATTCTCATGCAGTCTATGCTGAACCAGGACCTGCAAAACCAAGCGAGGAGGAGGCGGCTACGGCAGCGCGGCGACAAGAGTCATGAGGACATGGACACAGAATTCTCTCAAACCGCGGGCCCCTGTGCTTTGGAGATCATACTGGTAATGGGGCAGATTTTAGCCATTGAACGCCGATTTTGGGCCCGGGAAACAAACACAGACTGGTGGGACCGCATAGTGTTGCAGGTATGGGACGATTCCCAATGGCTGCGAAACTTTTGCATGCGTAAGGGCACTTTCATGGAACTTTGTTACTTGCTTTCCCCTGCCCTGAAACGCCGAAATACCAAGATGAGAGCAACCCTCACAGTTGAGAAGCAAGTGGTGATAGCCCTCTGGAAGCTTGCAACTCCAGACAGCTACCGGTCAGTCGGGAATCAATTTGGAGTGGGCAAATCTACTGTGGGGGCTGCTGTGATGCAAGTAGCCAAAGCAATCATTAAGCTGCTGCTATGAAAGGTTGTGACTCTGGGAAATCTGCAGGTCATAGTGGATGGCTTTACTGCAATGGGATTCCCTAACTGTGGTGGGGCAATAGATGGAACCCATATCCCTATCTTGGCACCAGAGCACCAGGACACCCAGTGCATAAACCGCAAGGGGTACTTTTTCATGGTGCTGCAAGCACTGGTGGATCAAAAGGGACATTTCACCAACATCCACGTGGGACGGCCGAGAAGGTTCATGACGCTCGTGTCTTCAGGAACACTACTCTGTTTAAACAGCTGCAGCAAGGGAATTACTTGCAAACCAGAAAACAACAGTTGGGGATGTTGAAATGCTTGTAGTTATCCTGGGGGACCCAGCCTACCCCTTGGTGCCATGACTCATGAAGCCATACACAGGCAGCCTGGACAGTGGTCAGGAGCTGTTCAGCTACAGGCTGAGCAAGTGCAGAACGGTGGTAGAATGTGCATTTGGCAGTTTAAAGGCACGCTGGAGCACATTACTGACTCACTCAGACCTCAGCCAAACCAATGTCCCCATTGTTATTGCTGCTTGCTGTGTGCTCCACAATCTCTGTGAGAGTAAGGGGAAGACCTTTATGGTGGGGTGGGAGGCTGAGGCAAATCACCTGGCTGCTGATTACGCGCAGCCAGACACCAGGGCGATTAGAAGAGCACACCAGGAAGCGGTGCGCATCAGAGAAGCTTTGAAAACCAGTTTCATCACGGGCCAGGGTATAGTGTGATTGTTGTGTTTCTTTCTCCTTGATGAACCCCCCCTCCTTGATTGATTCATTCTCTATAAGCCACCCACCCTTCCCCTTCGATTACCGCCTGCTTGCAAAGGGAATAAAGTCACTGTCATTTAAAAATCATGTATTCTTTATTAATTAATTATAAAAAGAGGGAGAGGACTGACAAGGTAGCCCGGGTGGGATTTGGGAGGAAGATAAGAGGGAGGGAAAAGGCCACTAAAAAAATGTCAAAATAATGACAGCCTGTTGGTTGGGCTGTCCACTGGGGTGGAATGAGTGGTGCATGGAGCCTCCCCCCATGCGTTCTTAGTCGTCTGGTGGGTGAGGAGGCTAAGGAACATGGTGAGGGAGGAGAGTGGTTATACAGGGGCTGCAGTGGCACTCTGTGATCCTGCTGCTGTTCCTGAAGCTCCACCAGACGCCGGAGCATGTCAGTTTGATCACGCAGCAGCCCCAGAGTTTCATCCCACCACCGATGATCTTCCTGCCGACACCTCTCATCTCGAGCATCTTCCTCTCCTCACGTTCGTCCCTCCTGTCCTCACGTTGGTCCCTCCTGTCCTCACAGTCACTGGCATCTTTTCTGTACTTTGATACCACGTCCTTCCACTCATTCAGATGAGCTCTTTCATTGTGAGTCACTTCCATGATTTCTGAGAACATTCCGTCTTGCGTCTTTTTTTTCCATCACCTTATCTGAGATAGCCTTCGGGATGGAGGAGGGAGACTTGAAAAATTTGCAGCTGCAGGAGGGAGGGAAAAAAGGGAGAGAAGTATTTAAAAAGATACATTTTACAGAACAATGGTTATACTATTTCACGGTGAACAACACTATTCACCTTACATTGCACATGCGATCTCACTACAAGGTCGCATTTTGCATCTTAATATTGAGCGCCTGCAGCTTTGGTGTTAGAGATCACAGACGCAGGTCCGGGCATCAGAATTCGACTTGCATGCGGCCATGGTAAGCCACTGTCTTTCGGCTTCTGCGGCCTTCGTATATTCAGCGCCCTCCTTTCCCAAATAGCAAGCAAAGCCTGTTGAGTCCTGCTTCTTTCCTGTTAATGTGCAGCACCAGAACCACCCCCATCCAATTCTCTGGGATGATCGCTTTACCCCTCCCCCCACCACGTGGCTGGTATCATGGAAGATCGCTGCTAGCCACCCTCCCCCACACGACTTGGCTGGTAGCAGGGAAGATCCCAGCTAGCCAAATGCAAAAAAGCTCAGCGCCAATCACCCCTCCCTCCTCCCCCTGCTTGGCTAAATGCAGGGAAGGATTTTTTTTAAGCCACAGGCAAACAGCCCAACCATCTCTGTCCCCTTAATTAAATTCCCGTATTTCAACCAGGTTACCATGAACGATATCACTCTCCTGAGGATAACACAGCAAGATAAAGAACGGATGTTGCTTGAATGCCAGCAAACACTGGGACCATACACAGCTAGGCTTTGTCATGCAATGATACCAGATTACTTGCTTCATGCATGGCGTGGTCAAGTGTCCTACCATGGAGGACGGAATGAGGCTGCCCTGCCCAGAAACCTTCTGCAAAGGCTTTTGGAGTACTTCCAGGAGAGCTTCAAGGAGATGTCCCTGGAGGATTTCTGCTCCATCCCCAGACATGTTAACAGACTTTTCCAGGAACTTTACTGGCCGTGAATGCATCCCACGTCCTCAGGGCAAATTAATCATTAGAAAACGCTTGCTTTTAAACCATGTTTTATATTTACAAAGGTACACTCACCAGAGGTCCCTTCCATGGCTTCATTGTCTGGGATAGTGGCTTGGGAGGGCTGGGAGAGCACTTCTGCCAGGCTGAGAAAAAGCTCCTAGCTGTTGGGGAGAACGGAGTGCTGTGTGCTGTCTGCAAGCTCGTCCTCCTCTTCCTTCTCCTCATCTTTCCTGTCCGCAGAATCCTCAGGCAAGGATAAGATTACCCCCACCTCGGAATCCACAGACAGGGGTGGGGTAGTGGTGGCGGACCCCCCTAGAATTGCATGCAGCATAGAAGCGGCATGTTTGCGGCCCAGCCCCAGACCTTCCGTTTGCTTCTTTGGTTTTCTGGTAGGCTTGTCTGAGCTCTTTAACTTTCACACGGCACTGTACTGAGTCCCTGGTGTGGCCTCTCTCCATCATGGCTTTGGAAATTTTTTCAAATGTTTTTTATTTCATCTTTTGGAATGGAGTTCTGTTAGCATGGAATCCTCTCGCCATATAGCAATCAGATCCAGTACCTCCAGTGCGGTCCATGCTGGAGCTCTTTTTCAATTCTCAGATGCACAGTTACCTGTGCTGATGCGCTCTGCGTGGTCACCTGTGCTGATCAGCTCTCCACGCTGGGCAAACAGGAAATGAAATTCAAAAGTTCGCGGGGCTTTTCCTGTTTACCTGACCAGTGCATCCGAGTCCAGATTGCTATCCAGAGCGGTCACAATGGTGCACTGTGGGATAGCTCCCAGAGGCCAATACCGTCGAATTGCGGCCACACTAACCCTAATCCGACATGGCAATACCGATTTCAGCGCTATTCCTCTCGTCGGGAAGGAGTACAGAAATTGGTTTTAAGAGCCCTTTATATCAATATAAAGGACTTCGTTGTGTGGACGGGTGCAGGGTTAAATCGGTTTAATGCTGCTAAATTCGGTATAAACGTGTAGTGTAGACCAGGCCTCTGTTTCCAACAGCCTGAGAATAAGAATGTGAGCCTGGAAATTTCAGGGATCTCAGATGTCCAACAAAAACAATCATTAAATTTGTGAAAAATTCTGCCTTTGGTTACATTCATGTAATCACATCCACATCATCCTGCTGATTTGAATGGAATTGAGAGCATAATTTAGTCCTTGCTGGAATTTTCAGTTGTTTTTAATCTTTGACTTCCACTGTAGCACAGTTATCTGCATTTCCAAAGCTCCTATTGCTGTAATATCTACATACTGTGAATGGATTATAAAAAACACAGAACTGTTCAGAACAGTAGTCGCTTATCTGTCCTACACTAGGTTTGAAGCTGGGTTGCTACCTTCGAATATGATGATTGCTTTTCTTCTGCTGTGGTTCTTTGGAGAATGTTGTGGTGTGTCTTGCAGTCTGACCTGAACCGAACATAAGGCTTTTGATCAGTGTTTCTCAATGACTGATCCATGGACTGGCACTGGTCCCTGAGATCTCCTTGACACAATTTAGGAAAGCAGCAAGCTGGTCCCTGGTATCAAAAAGATTGAGAAACACTGCTCTAAATGATCTATTTTGTGTGGATGTTTAAGAGCCCAGGGAGGCCCCTGGTTCACTCTCTTGTCTGCTGTGCCTTTGAATCTGTATCTGGACTCTGCTAAAGATTACTCACTTGAACATAGAGTTTGAATACAGCTACCAAAGGTAAAGACACCTACTTAATGTTGCATGTCCCAGCAGGAGAGGACCCAGGTAGTGTTCTGGCACAATCCCTACACTGCTTTTACAATATGTCCTGCACCAAGCACCAGGGGTGGCTGTAGGTATTTTGTCGTCCCAAGCACGGCAGGCAGACTGCCTTCGGCAGCTTGCCTGCAGGAGGACCCCGGTCCCACAGATTCGGCGGCACACCTGCGGGGGTCCGCCGAAGCCACGGGACCAGTGGACCCTCCGCAGGCATGCCACCGAAGGCAGCCTACCTACCGCCCTCGCGGTGACCGGCAGAGCAACCCCCCGTGGCTTGCCGCCCCAAGCTCATGCCTGGCATGCTGATGCCTGGAGCCGCCCCTGACAAGCACCAAATAGTACAATGATAAAGAGTGTTCTGCAATGCCTAAGATACACTGAGGAGCTATAAGTGCTAAAATATGAATGGAGAATTACTTTTCTTTCTGATCTGAGTTGCTTAATAGGAGATTGGCAAGGACAATAAAACTGGAATGGAGGAAAAACTGATCAATAAATTTGCTAGGACCTTTTTTACACAAGTGTATCGTTTCAAATAAAATCTTAAAGTGAATGGCTGAGTTCCCTTGGTCTCTGCCATTTTGGAATTCTAACTCATTCCTGTTTACACCCTCTAAGTTCTCTTATGTGTCTAAGTTGGTGGAATGATCTTGTAAAATAGCAACAGCTGCAACTGGCATGTTCTTATCCCCAATTCTTATAGCAAGAAAGTAAATTAGGCCAGCAAACAGAAGAAACACCCCCTCTTCTCCCCTCAGGCCTCTCCTTCCTGGCTGGGGAGCATGACCTACCTAACCATGTTTTCTCCCAACCACCCACTCTAGCAGTGTTTTTCTTTACCTGTAGCTGCTCTACTTATGGTCTCACCCACTGTCCCCAAGAGGAAGATTATAGTCTGGGTTCTTGAATAGCTCCTAGTGGATGGCCACAGGCGCTGCCTTCGGGTATGTCTACACTTTGAGCTTGGAGCTGTGATTCCCAGCTCGAGGAGACCACCCACACTAGCTCTAATCAAGCAATGCACTAAAATAGGGCATTCTGACAGTGCAGCTGGGAGGTGTCATTCCCAGCTTGGGCAGATATACTGCTTGAGCTATCGCCTAACAATAGCAGTATGTCTATGGTACCACGGTCAAGCTTCCTTGAGTCCAATCCCATGTAAGGCACTTTTCTGGTTCTGCTAGTCCCTTCCACTGCTCATGCCGCTGTGGCGACACTCCCTTTGGCAACTACATCAATTGCGTACATGGAAGAGTGACATTAGGAAAGGATCAAATATACTACTTCTTAATGCAGTTTATCAGCTGGAACTACAGAGATGCCAACATCATGAGACTAGCCAGCTGATCCATGGACCATAATCTGAAACCTCAGAGAGGCTAAGTAAAGAGATGGGCTTTATGCAATATCTTGAGGGTTATGTCCCAGATTCAGGTTGTGTCCCACAACAGTGCAGAGCTTCTTGCACTGACAATATCAAGGCTGCACCTAGATGCGAATAGGGAGCAAGCACAGTCTATGCAGATCTGATATTAAAAATTACTCCAGAAACAGAAGGCAACAATACACCATGTTAGCAGTAGAAGAAAAGGGCCAAAGTCAAAGCATGACATGCACTAAGAAAGCAAAGGCTTAGAGAAAGCTTGTATATAGAGAGAGCAGAATGACATTTGCCTTTGTGCACCAACTTTTATGATCTTGATAGGAAAAAACCAAACAAGGCTGGTTTGGGATTTTTCTTTGACAATGCCAAACACCACAGTCTTCTGCCAGTTTGGTGTTTGTTTAAACTTACATATGGAGGGAAAAGGAGGAGCCCATCTTACATGCTTTTGTTGTTGCCTAACCATTTTGTTTTTGTGTTTCAGCTGCTGTTGGCTTTGGAAACAGTGGCAGCCTTGTCTCAGTGCCTGATTCGTGTACATTCAGTTCTTTTCCACACTGAGCCTGCCAATAAAATGGCTAGTTACCCTAATCAAAGAGCACTGCAATCATAGATTGAAATGATAGTACTGATACTTCAATATCATAGTAACGATACAGAAATATTTGGGTAGTTATTGGAGTACTCTTTTACAAATAAGATCAGTGCTACATGGGTTGGTGGTGTTGTGGATAACTATCCACTGACAAGTTGAGTGAGTACCATTAATGCATTTCACAAGCTACTGAATAGCCACTGTGATAGCCACTAGCAGTCACTATGCCAACTTGGACTGGTAGTGGGGGGTCTCTTCTAACTGATCCTCTGAGAGAAGCAGTTCTGTATTGCCAGACAATCAACATCAACAACTCAAAGGGTCAAAGTTCAGTTTGGATAAGCACCCACACATTCAGAGGCTGCTCCAAAGATCAAGTTTCAAGATAGGTTTTGGACTCAGTTCTGTCTACTCTTTCTGATGAAGTTTCAATAAACTCTTAAACTTTATCCAAACCTGTTTGCCCAACTGTAGTAGAATTAGGGCTTGTCTACATCAGAAAGTTGCAGCGCTGGTGAGGGAGTTACAGCGCTGCAACTTTGAAGGTGTACACATCTGCAGGGCACCACCAGCGCTGCAACTCCCTGTTTGCAGCGCTGGCCGTACTCCCGTTTTGTCTCGGGTGTAGAGGATCCAGCGCTGGTGATCCAGCGCTGGTAATCCAATGTAGACACTTACCAGCGCTTTTCTTGACCTCCGTGGAAGGAGGAAGCCTCTGGTAATCAAGCTGGTCTCCTTTCCCGGTTTGCTCTCTCGTTCCCGGAGCCCAGAGCAAGCAGGTCTCCTTCCCTGCGGTTTGCTGGGTGGCTCCGGGAACGAGAGAGCAAACCGCGGCGAAGCGGGTCTCCTTTCCCGGTTTGCTCTCTCGTTCCCGGAGCCCAGAGCAAGCAGGTCTCCTTCCCTGCGGTTTGCTGGGTGGCTCCGGGAACGAGAGAGCAAACCGCGGCGAAGCGGGTCTCCTTTCCCGGTTTGCTCTCTCGTTCCCAGAGCCCAGAGCAAGCAGGTCTCCTTCCCTGCGGTTTGCTGGGTGGCTCCGGGAACGCGAGAGCAAACCGCGGCGAAGCGGGTCTCCTTTCCCGGTTTGCTCTCTCGTTCCCGGAGCCCAGAGCAAGCAGGTCTCCTTCCCTGCGGTTTGCTGGGTGGCTCCGGGAACGAGAGAGCAAACCGCGGCGAAGCGGGTCTCCTTTCCCGGTTTGCTCTCGCGTTCCCGGAACCCCCCTTGAAGCCGCCCAACAGCGCTGCAGTGTGGCCACATCTAACACCACTTGCAGCGCTGGTTGCTGTAAGTGTGGCCACTCTGCAGCGCTGGCCCTATACAGCTGTACTAATACAGCTGTAACAACCAGCGCTGCAAAACTTTAGATGTAGACATGGCCTTAGAAAGGTAGCTACTCTGCTCACTCAGCTTCCAGTGTCCGAGTCCCATGGCTCTGTCAAACTGTGGCTTTGGGTGCTAGTGTAACCGGCCCCCTCACCGCTTTGTCAGATTCTCTTCCCTATTACAGTTCTGAAAGATTTGTTGTGTGCCCTCACTGCCTCCTTCTTGTGGGTTAGCACAAGCAAGCAGTGTCTCTGGAATGATGACCGTGGCGTGAGCTCAGTGACAACAGAACATGTATTTATTACTGGCAGAGAGGACCAAGCATCTCCCTTCCTGATGCTGACTCCTACCAGTGGTTCTCAACCAGGGTACACGTACTGCTGGTAGTACTCAGAGGTCTTTCAGGGGGTACATCAATTCATCTAGATATTTGCCTAGTTTTACAACAGGCTACATAAAATGCTGTAGCCAAGTCAATACAATCTAAAATTTCATACAGACAATGGCATGTTTATACTCTATATACTATACGCTGAAATGTAAGTACAATATTTATATTCCAATTGATTTATTTTTTAATTATGTGGTAAAAATGTGACAGCAGTTTTTCAGTAATTGTGTGCGGTGACACTTTTGTATGCTTATGTCTGATTTTGCAAGCAAGTAGTTTTTAAGTGAAGTGAAACTTAGCGGGTATGCAAGACAAATCAGACTCCTGAAAGTGATACAGTAGTCTGGAATGGTTGAGAGCCACTGTTCTAGACAACTGTCCCACAGCCTCAGGCAGAAAGCACCCCCACCCCTCCTAGGGTTACTTCCTGGACTACGGGGAGAAGCAACACCTTTTAGGGGGCTGTGTGAGGATGTGTCACAAAGAGCCAGCCACCAGAGCAACTCTATCAGAGATTTTCAGCATCAGTTGCTATTATTTCTGGACAACATAGCTGACATCTTCAGGAAGGAGATAGAGCTGGTGTTGGGGAGGGGTAGTATGTTCTCAAAGGAAGTGAAATCTTCAAGATCAGAACACTGGTTCCTGCTTCTTAGGGGTATTTAAAACATGGTGTTTGTTTTGTTTCTAAAAGGCTGTGTACAGGGAATATTATGCTGGAGAGAAGTTTGTATTTTATATGACTTAGTGAAGAAGACGCTACTAAGTAAAACAAGAAAACAATGCTGGGTTAGATTCTGACCACAGTGACGCCATCTGGAGTAATACTATTGCTGTCAGTAGTGTTACTCCACTGACAGTAGATATGAATCTAGCTCACTTTTGCAGAAATAAGTGAATAAGATACTGCAAATCATAGCTGTCCAGAAGAGCACATGGTGGAGACATATACTATAACTGGCTATAATTAGATTTGCAGGCTACAAGAACCTGACAGCTTGCTTAGTTACATTCAGGGTCCTTATTCAAAGACAATGAAGAATGAGGGAAGCAAAAGACAGTGTGTCACAAAGGAACAGTACAGTGCTGCCAAAGTTGAGGGCATGTTGATATTTCCATTATATTTTTAAATACTATTGCAGAGATCTTATACTACTACTCAGCTGTTTGATAATATCAGGGCCAGACAGGTTCTTTTCTAACAGTTCCACGTTCCTTTTTTTCTGCTTTATAAAGAGGATTAATGTGGTCCAGGATGGCTCTCTAATGTGTGGCAAATCAGACACACAAATCCAGTTTTTACCATGTAGACTTGGCCTAAGTTACCAGTCTGAGAGCTGCCTATGCTTTGGTGCTGCCAGGGCACAGTTGAGATATGCTGGGCAAGACCCTGTGGGGAAGCTTGTATAGCTGCTGCCTGTGCTGTTTTCATTCTGTAGGTAAATGCCGTGGGTAAATATCTTCACTCTGAGGGGTAGCAACTTTCACCGGCAGAAAAAAAGCCTTACATTAGAGTTAATAAATTCTAATCAAACATTTATAAAAGATAGTATTAAACAGAAATCAGTTTTGATATAAAAAAAATGAAATCCCAGTTATAGTCCAAAGGTGCATCAGCTATTTTAAACGTTCATCTTATGACAGTGAAGTGTTTAACGTTGGAAAGTGACCAGTGAGCATGCTTTCTGTGCTTTTCATTCTACATACGCTAAGTATGCAGTAATATATGCAGTGTATATTAACAGTCCTGTGGGATTTTGCACCATAAATTATTTGCATTGAATTGTTGCTTTCACATATACTACACTGGTCTACAGAGGAGACAGTGCACAGCATCATCAGTTCAATAGAAAAATTATACACATCTCCATGAGTGCCAATGGGGAGCTTATTACTATTGGAACCAGTATCTTTACAAGTGGTGAAGAACAAACACTAAAATTTCTATGGGACAGATCGAGTGTTTTGTAGAAAGCTAAACCAAGCATGGAATTGCAGGATGTAGCTAACCAGGCATCTTCTCTGTCTGAGCAGCATGGTAGGCTGGAAACGGCATCATTTTTGAATGAAATCAGCACTCAACACAATTGTACACTAATTACTTAAATGAGCCACAGGGTTTGGGACCTAAATTTGCATGAGTAGAGACCTTTTTCTCTTAAGCTGTTTGGATGTTGGATTTTTTGTAAAGTTTTAACTACACTTTAACTAGAATATTCACAAGATAAATAAAAGTCAGACAGTAGATCTCATGATTTGCTTTGAATATGATTTCCCTAACCCTTATAAGAGCTATTATTTACAATTGTCTCCAAGGTTTGTGGCTCATCTAGCGCCTCACACAGGAATTTAATATGCATAGGTTTTCCCAAATGTTTGATGCCATATCTCTGTTATGGAGGAGGATAATCCTCTAGCTCAGGAAGGAAAATGCAAAACATGAGTTTACTTGTTTTAAAAAAAAAATCTTCAGGTGCATGACTGGTTCTGAGGAGATTGCACCCTCATAAGGCTGAAAAATAAGAGCACTCATGCATTGGTTCATGGGTGCAATATAAATTGGAGCACCCAGATGTCTGTGATGAGGTTCTTACCTGAAAATACTGACAGGTGTCACATATCTTCCAAAGTTACAAGTAACAATCTTTTCAGTAGTTTGATGTGACTAGATTCACTTGATTTTCTGTCAAACTTCTCTCTCAGGCATGTGCTTGCAACGAGTAATTTTTCATTTAGTTCTCAACACTATAAGATTAGTAGTCAGTCCTCTTATCCAGAAATGAATTAGTCTCAGGCCACGTCCAGACTAGAAATTAAAATCGATTTTAGATACGCAACTTCAGCTACGTGAATAACGTAGCTGAAGTCGAATTTCTAAAATCGAGGTACTCACCAGTCTGGACGGCGCTGCATCGATGTCCGCGGCTCTCCGTGTCGATTCCGGAACTCCGTTCGGATTGATGGAGTTCCGGAATCGATGTAAGCGCGCTCGGGGATCGATACACCGCGTCCAGACTAGACGCGATATATCGATCCCCGAGCAATCGATTTTAACCCGCCGATGCCGCGGGTTAGTCTGGACGAGGGCTCAGTTTAGCTTCTATAAAAGTTCTATCCCAGGCACTCATGAGTGTCCCCCTACTGGTGAACAGTTTCCTTTTTCTTGCAGAATGTAGCTGTTGAGAGATTCTTTACTGTAAGTTCAGTGTTTTATATCAAAGTACATACACCACTACCTCGAAATAATGCCACCTGATATAACATGAATTTGGATATAACGAGGTAAAACAGTGCTGCAGGAGGATGAGGCTGCGCACTCTGGATCAAAGCAAGTTCAATATAACATGGTTTCACCTATAACGCGGTAAGATTTTTTGGCTCCCAAGGACAGCATTATATCGAGGCAGAGGTTATTATATTTTTATTTATATACAAGAATAAAACAGCCAAGGCTTTCCCAGGGCAGGCTTTTGATTAGAGAGGTCCCAACTAAGGAAGGCAATCCATGGTTTCCTGAGCTCTAGGTCTTCTCTTCTGCTGATGATGTTAGAACGGATATTTGTTACTGAGGCTACTGTTGAACCCCTAAAATATAGGGCATCAAAAGATGTCACTGAACTTGCTGGTAGTTAAGGTCAGCCCTGGAGCTTTGAGGAGTAGATAGCATTATCACCAGCAAGTCATTAACTTTCCTTCTCCCATGAAACTTTTGAAATCTTGTTTGTACATTGTAGCAATTCAAAATGTAAATTCAGAACAAGAGCGCAGCAAATGTTTAAAAAGTAGAACAAACATGGGAACCGTATTACAAAGGGTGTCACTTTTTTCAGTCTCAAATTTACTTCTTCCCACCCACACCTGCTGGCAGGATTCCCATTTAAGCACTATATGCTGTATCAGTACTGCCAAATAAGTCATGAAACAGCCAATGCCATTTACAGCACAGAGATTAATCCTCACACTCAAAGCCTCTTGCAATTACTACCTGTTATAACATATCCAGGCTGTGTGGTTTAAGGGTTAGCCGTCGAGGGCGTGAGGAGGAAGTGGGAAAAGACACATTTTCCATCAAACCTCATGTTCTGCATCTGAGTTAAGGCTCCTCCTTTCTTTCTTTCCCCCCGGTTCTCCCCCCAAAAGGGCAACCTCTCTTCCTTCATGTCTTGTCTAATTCAGTAGAGAGATAGTTATTTACTGTAGTGCCGATGGGTGAGGGGGCTCTCCTACTGTCCAAGCTGTTGACGGTGCAGGGGTGTAAGATGAGCCAATTCACTAGAAACCATTGCAACTCAGTATTTTGGTGACTGCAGTCCTCATTTCACAGTTACCTATTTCAGCTAAACCCTAAGTCTTAACTCATTTTTTCCAGGGAGACATTCTCCGCCTCACTCCATGCCTGTGGTCAAACAAATCCAAGGGCAACAAATTAGGCTACTGTGTAGACATAGCCTATGTCGGCAAAACTTATGTCACTCAGAGGTGTGAATATTCCACCCCTCCTGAGCGACATAAGTTTCATAGCACTATGTCAGTGAGAGAGTTTCTCCCGCTGATGTAGCTTTTGCTACTCGCAGAGGTGTTTTTTTTAATGCTGACAGGAGACCTCTCTCCTGTCCACATAATAAAGCCTCTTCACCAGATGTGCTGCAATGATGCAGCTGTATCGGTACAGCTGCACCGCTGCAGCGCTGTACTTGTAGACATACCCTAACAGGTAAAGCAGAAAATTTCAGAAAGATTCATAAAGTCAGGTATTCACAACTACATCCATTCTGAATTGGCCTAATAACCTAAAACACTATAATAATGTTAGTATTAACTAGACTGTTTAGTGACATTGCTGTAGCTAGCTCTTGTAGTATAAAGGAAGTCCCTTTAAATGATTTGTGAGCCCTTTCCTGGCTCTTACTATCTGTTTCAGAAGCCACTGGAACCCTGCCAGAGTAGCAGCAAATACTGTAGGTAAACCTTATCTGTTGATTATAGTTAGAAGATACAGTTATTGGGATGCACTGTACGCTTGTGGTTCTTTCATATTTTATGTGTGTGTGTGTATAAAGAGCAAAAGACAACAATTCTTTTTTAATTGCCTTGAGGTTTTTAAGAAGAAAGTGTACAACAAAGCATTATACAAAATACCTCCCCAAACGTTCCATAGCCAGTTTCTGTCATCATCCAAGCCTAAACAAAAATCAAAAACCTTACTGTTCTAGTGTATCACTTAAGCTTTGTGTTTTCATCTTCCTAAAAGAATGCTTAAATAATTCTCCTTTTTACCAAAAGTCATTGCTAACCTCCTAAGAAGCTTTTTCTCCCCTGATATATAGGGATTTTGTATATGTTTAGATTTTACTTATTTGACAACTTGTCTTTGATGCTAGGAAATTAAAAGCTAAATAGTAAATACTTTAGCAAAGACTAAAAGTGTGCATACAACCCTGCTATTTTTCATCACAGGTTTTCATGTAAACATTTTGATATGGAAACTTAAGAGTACAGATGAGTTTTAAATTTGACCAAGTGATGGTGCTGGAAATGTTTCCCAATGCACCTGCTCAGAGTATCTGCCATGTCCCTTGTCCCCTGAGGCCTTTACTCATTAGCAGTCTCTTTTTGATTCAGTGCATTGTTAAGGGACACAAAACTCCCCAACCTCACTACAGAGATCAGATGACTGGAATCAATTCTGGAAGTCTGACAAAGGGATTGAGAAAGAATGGACTACTTAGCCACAAATTCATTATGTTGCTTTTAAGTGTCAATTATTCTGCACACTGCAATATTTGCAGACTTTCTTTTGTGAATCAAGAGAGCCGAGTTTCATTTCCTCTGCCACAGATTTCCTATCTATGACCATAGTGAGCCACTCAACATTTGTATCTCGGTTTTCTCCCCTGATATATAGGGATTTTTGTTCCCTAGCTAGCCATGAATTCAATAAGTTATTTTACTGATCTTTTTTGAGGTGCTTAGATATGATGGGGATAAGCACCACAGAACTGTCAGTAAAATGAAACACACAGATAAGTGGCACAGGGGAGGATGAAGTGGGGGCAGTGCAGTTCCTGGGATGAAAGATTAGAGTTGGAGAAGAAGGGAAGGAAGCAGCAGCAGCACAGGCAATGGGGCCCTGAGAGCTGGTTTATGTGGTTACCAGCTACAGCTCTACTAGCCAGCCTAATCCAGGAACAATAGCTGTATGCCGGCAATCAAGGGGTAAGACCGCATGCCATTCTCCAGCGGCTTTTGTGTGTGAAAGAGAAAAGAAAAGTCTAGGGGAAGAAGAAAGGTGGTCTAGGCAGCTAGCACACAGGAGCGCTACAAACCCTGGTCCAAAAGCTGTCCCCAGTGCACTATTAGAGTGGCCTTCAATAATTAAAAAACATTTTTGGTTTTGTTTTAAGATGAATTTCAGGTTGATGAAAGATGATCCCTCACTCTCACAGATCTTGGGAGACAGACCAGTCCTTGCTTACAGACAGCCCTCCAACCTGAAGCAAATACTCACCAGCAACCACACACCACACAACAAAAACACTAACCCAGAAACCTATCTTTGCAACAAAGCCCGATGTGAACTCTGTCCACATATTTATTCAAATGACACCATCATAGGCCCTAATCACATTAGCCATGCCATCAGGGGCTCGTTCACCTGCACATCTTCCAACTTGATATATGCCATCATGTCCCAGCAATACCCCTCTGCCATGTACATTGGCCAGAGTGGACCGTCTCTACGCAAAAGAATAAATGGACACAAATCTGACATCAGGAATCATAACATTAAAAAACCAGTAGGAGACCACTTCAACCTCTCTGGTCACTCAGTAACAGACTTAAAGGTGGCAATTTTGTAACAGAAAAGCTTCAAAAACAGACTCCAACAAGAAAGTGCTGAGCTTGAATTAGTATGCAAACTAGATGCCATTAACTTGGGTTTGAATAGAGACTGGGAGCAGGGCCGGCTTTAGGAAGTGCGGTGCCCAATTCGAACACTTTCAGCGGGGCCCTGGCAGAGCTGACTTAAAAAGAAAAAAGTGTAAAAAAGAAGCCTTCCATTTCTTCCATGTATTATTTACTTTCCATAACTATATAAATAATAAAATTATATATTATGTACATTGCATCATATATGCTGTTGATTGGTTATTAATGACTGCCGTTTCACATGTGTGGGTCCCCGCCACTCCCTGGGGGCATGCACATGTGTGGGTTCCTGCTGCTTCCTGCCCCCTTCATTGAAGCAGGTGTGCAGGTTACTGGCCTGGGAACTGCAGGGCAGCAGTGGACATGGGGCTGGTTCGAGGCAGGGCAGGGGCTGACTGGAGGTAGGGTCTGGCTGCAGGCAGGGCAAGGGGTGCAGGGCTGGCTGGAGACGGGAGTGTGGGGCGGGCTGGCTTCAGGCAGGGCCACAGGGGGGTGCAGCAGGGGTTGGCAGGGCTGGAGACAGGAGTATGGGACTGGCTGGCTTCACGCAGGGGGGTGCAGCAGGGGTTGGCTGGAGACAGGGCAGGGCGGGCAGTGCAGGGCTGGTGCAGGCAGGGGTTGGTTGGAGACAGGGCAGGGGGTTTGGTAGGGGCTGGCTGTGGGCAGGGGGTGCAGAGCTGGCTGCAGGCAGCGGGGGGCGGGGCTGGTGTGGGCAGGGCAGGGGGTGCAGCGGAGGCAGCTGGAGCCCCGGCCCTTTAAAAAGCCCCCAAGCCCCTGCTATCCCAGGGCTCTGAGGGCTATTTAAAGGGCTCAGGACTCCCCTGCTTCTACCCCGCCCCAGACCTTTTAAATAGCCGTGGGAGCCCTGGGGAAGGCATGGGAGCAGCGGGGCTCCGGCGGCTATTTAAAGGACCGGGGTGGCAGAGGCAGCTGGAGCCCTGGCCCTTTAAATAGCCCCCAGAGCCCCCTGCTACCCCAGGGCTCTGAGGGCTATTTAAAGGGCCCGGAGCTCCAGCTGGGGGCACGGGGCTTGCCGTGCTCCAGCCAGAGCTCCAGCCAGGAGAGTGGGGCCGCAGGGCTTGCGGCGCTCCGGCCGGAGCTCTAGCCGGGGCCGCGGGACTTAGAGCGCTCCGGCCGGAGCTCTAGCCAGGGCCACGAGACTTACCGCGCTCCGGCCGGAGCTCCAGCCGGGGCCACGGGGCTTGTCGCGCTCCGGCCAGAGCTCCAGCCGGGGCCGCGGGGCTTGTTGCGCTCCAGCCAGAGCTCCAGCTGAGAGAGTGGGGCCGGGGGCTTGTCGCGCTCTGGCCAGAGTTCCAACCAGGAGATCGGGGCCGTGGGGCTTGCGGTGCTCTGGTCAGAGCTCCAGCTGAGAGAGTGGGGCTGTGGGGCAGCCGTGCTCCCGCCGGCGCTTTGGTTAGGGGAGCGGGGCCATGGAAGCAGACCGCAGCCGGGGTAAGTAAAAAAATTTTAAAAGGCGCCTAAAGCGTGGGGCCCTCTTAGGCGTGGGGCCTGATTCCCAGGAATTGGGCGAATCGGCCTAAAGCCGGCCCTGACTGGGAGTAACTGGGTCATTACACATATTGAATCTATTTCCCCATGTTAAGAATCCTCACACCTTCTTGTCAACTGTCTAAAATGGGCCATCTTGATTATCACTACAAAAGTTTTTTTTCTCCTGCTGATAATACCTCATCTTAATTAATTAGCCTCTTACAGTTGGTATGGCTACGTCTACCTTTTCATGTTCTCTGTATGTATATATATTTCTTACTATATATTCCATTCTATGCATCTGATGAAGTGGGCTGTAGCCCACAAAAGCTTATGGTCAAATAAATTTGTCAGTCTCTAAGGTTTCACAAGTACTCCTGTTCTTTTTGAGGATACAGACTAACATAGCTGCTACTCTGAAACCTGTCACATTGGGAAACTAAAATTCTCTTTATCCACAGACGGGATTCATGGGCATTAGCAATATAAGCTTCCTTCCATTGCCCCATTAATGTTGTTCTGCTCCTGCTAGCGGCTGCAGGTTTGTTCAGTCTCCAGGTACACGTAATTTATGACTGTAGCAGCATCCATCTCTGTGCAGGGGATAGGGTTTGCAAATGGATCTGTTGATTTGCCATAGGCATTGTAAATCCAGATCAATAACAGCAAGTCCTGCATTGACTGTGGTAGTTGAAAACAGTCTAAAGCTATGTCTATACTACCACTTATGTTGCTCGGGGTGTGATTATTTCATCCCACTGAGTGACATAAGTTAAGCAGGCATAAGCGCTAGAGTGCACAGCGCTATGTTGACAGGAGAGCTCTCTCCCTTCGGCATAGAGCAGCTACTCGAGAGATCTTACAGCTGTCTCATCCACCAAGCCTAGTTCTTAAGATCCCTTACTAGCAGCAACTGCAGAATATGTGACGTGTAACACAAGGGGGAAGGGCAGAACATATCTGAAAGTCACTGTGCTAACCATAGTCAGGGCCGGCTCTAGCCACCAGCAAACGAAGCACGTGCTTGGGGTGACACATTTTCAAGGGCAGCATTCTGGCCATCTTTTTTTTTATTTTTTTTTTGCTTCCGGTGGCAAAAGCCTAGAGCCAGCCCTGAGGCTGCTGCAGTTCGCACCGTAGGGGAGCAGCACCTGCATCTTGTGGCTGGGCTGGGCTGGGCAGGGCAGGGCAGGCTTCAAGTGGGAGACACTCGGGCTGGGGGCCACCCTATGGGGCACACGGAGCTGCCTGCAGGTGCTGCAGGGCGGCTGCCCCCCAGCGCTGCAGCCTGGGTGGGGTGAAGCAGCCCTAGCCGCCCAGGGACAGCAGCAGGGCGGCCAGAAGCAGCAGAAGTGGGGCCATAGAGGGTGGGGCGCTGTTATGCAGGGCCCACGGCCCGCTCTCCGGGGCTCCACTCCCTCTGGGGCTACCCTGCCCCGGCTCCTCAGCCCCCGGTTGGGGTGGTCCCCCAGCTCTACCCTCCCAGATCCCAGCCAGTCCTGGAGGTGGAAGCCCGGGCTGGAGGGACCCTGGGCTGAGGCATGGCCTGGGAGCCTCGCTGCTTACCCCGACCCTGCCAGCGCCAGACCAGCTGGAGGCGAGCGGGCAGAGTCCGCACTGGTGGGGCGGAGCCCAGGGCTGCGGCAGCAGAGGTGTGGGTGGGGGGAAGAAGAGAGAGCACAGGGCTGGGGCGGCAGGGGATGCAGGTGCAGTGGGGTGGAGAGCCCAGCGCTGGGGCAGCCGGGGATGCAGGTGGGAGGCGGGAAGAGAGAGCCCAGGGCTGGGGTGGCGGGGCAGAAGGGTGAGAGCCCAGGGCTGGGGAGGGGGCGAAGATAAAAAATTTTTGCTTAGGGCGGCAAAAAACCTAGAGCTGGCCCTGACCATAGTATGCAACAACTGACATTCAAACACTAGAAAAAATCCATTCCTGTTTTGTCCTCCCCAGTGATTATTTAGGACAGTGCCCTTCTTCATGTATATTACAGTTTGGGAAAGGAGGTGAATGGCTTGTTTGTGCAGGAAGAGGAGAGCTCCATAAAAATCCTTAGCCAGATTCTGATCTCATGTTGGATTTACACCCAAGTAAGAGCACAAGTTAGCCCCTGGGCTTCAGCAAAATGGATCAAGGTTTTTTGTGGTGTAACGCCTCTGGCTCCACATGGAGTTACATCAAGGGTAAATGTGGTGCTTTGTTTTCTGCCAAAGGTTTGTGAGCCCCAGCAATTTGGTAACTGCTGACATTTCCCACTAGCATAGAAGCCCTCAGGCAGAGGCAGATAAGACTGAGCTCCTTCACATTTGATTTTTATTACCTCCTCCCTCCCTGCATTCATCTAGCTCACTAGTCAAAACATGTCCCTGTTGATTTTAGTTCTTGATGGTCAGCCTCCTACAAATCTAGGTGTTTCCCTATTTGCTTCTAATTATAATTTTAATCATTTTCAAATTTGAACTTTTCAGTTATCTTGTCACGCATTGAATACACACAATATGGGTAGAGATTAAGGAGTTTGCTGGATGTTTTGATTAAGACACTGAGCAAAAATGTAGACGAGATTACATGGACATATATATTGTGAAACTGTGCCTTATACAAGTGACTCCACCCCAGCGTTACTGTCTGTACATTATGGAATGATTTTACTTTTACATAATGCTTGTCATCCATATAGCCCAGACACAAAACTTTACAAAACAATTACAAAATACATACAATATACAGGGACTAATTTACCCCTTACTGAAATGCAGTGACTCCTATGGTGAAAGACCACAGCCTTCAGAGAAGGCCAATAACACTAAATATCTTAAGATAGGAAGTGAAAAATACCTTGTCTAATTGAAATTAGAGGAAAGACTTTAGGTAGGCAAAATGTAATTATCTAACTGGAGTTTGGCCAGGATTCCAAGGTTAGCTCTCTTCAATCAGGGGATCTTTAATGATCAGTAGATCAGGGGATCTTTAATGATCACATGCAAAGAGCACCTTTGTTTTGAATCTTCTCCGAAAGATAGCTCCTCCAGCAGCACATTGACACCTGACACCATCCTGGGTAGAGCAGGTCAGAAGATTGTTTTTGCCAGCCACAGAAAATTTAGATGAAAAACGAAAACTGTTTTTATCAAAGAATCCTAAACAGAAAATTTTTGAACAACCTTTGTTCAAAAGCCAAAAACCTTTATTTTGTTTACTCTTCTTACAAAGAGTCAGAATTTTCTACAAAAAAGCAGACACTTTCTCTGAAAAGTTTACTTTAGTCAAAAATCCACTTTTCATCAAAAACAATTTCAATGGGGGACAATTTTTGACCAACCCTAATATTGGTGAATTGTTTAATACTAGTTCAGAGAGAGGAGAGCCACCTAGTGATTCACCAGCACCATTTCCTACAGCATACAGATATTTTTTCTTGGCGGATTCACATCCACTTCCCTACCAGCCAGTTTTATGGTAGAGAATTGCCCCAACAACATAGCCTGTAAGACATCATTCTTTACTTCTAGAGAGAGAATGGTATTTAAAAAGGTAATTTTGATATCTATGAAGAGTGCAGTTAAGTGACCAGTAAAAATGTAGGAAAATTATCTTTTTGGTTCCTTCTTCACCAACACGAGGACCCTGTTCTCCAATGCCTTGTGCAATCATTTACAGCTCTGCAAAGGGGTATAAAACAAATCAGAGCCAGATCAGTGTAAAGTCACTATGCAAAGCAGTGGAGAATCAGGCTCCATATCTGACTTTGACAACAACTTTTTGTGCAGGGAGATACGAGTTGAGGGAAACACAGAAAAAGGCTCAAACAGTCAGTACAGACACCGGTTAGACCAAGTTAAAAATGGCATCAGTACTACCCCTTAGAATAAAATGACTGTTTCCTTCAGCTGACATGAGACTCACATAAGGCCAACTCCAGCTACCCAAAAAAATAAAGCTCCCTGCAATTCAGAGACAAGGTGAAAATGTCTAATCTCTTCAAACTGCCAGCAAAGCCTCTCAAATGAATTTATATCCACACAGTCATGGGGACTCAAGTGTCTGCTGGCAGTTAGCCTTGATAACCCAACAGGAGCTTCCTGCAGGTGAGGTGAGGATGCTGAAAAATCTAATCTCTGGTAGCTTTGAGATCACCCGCTGCCTGCGATGGCTGTATTAGGCCATTTGAGGCCCCCTGCTGGAGGCCTCAGGGTCCTACTACGCTCTATCCCAGGACAGAGCAGTAGAGGTGGGCCCACCAGGCTGCATCGAGAGGCTGCAGGGAAGCAGCTAATCAGAACCCAGCATACTCTTACAAAAGGAGCTGCTGGACCAATCAGTTCTTGGCTGGAGCCAGAGAAACAAGGAAGATGCTCCTGGTTGATGACTGGGACTTAGACAAGACTTTGGCCCTGAGATAAGGGTGAAGCTGAAAGTGCTGGGACTAAGAAGGGAAATCGCCCAGGGAAATGCAGCAGCAAGCAATTAAAGGGTAGCAGCTGGCAACTGCTATTTATAGGGTCGCTGGGTTGGGATCTGGAGTAGTGGGTGGGTCTGTGTCTCCCCACCACAGGCCAAGCGGCCTGAGCCTAGAGCAGGTATCTTAACTGTGTCCAGACAAGGGGGCAGAAGACCCCGAAGAGAGTCAGCATTTAACTGAACAGTATTAACCCTGGAAGGGGATCAAATGGAACCAGTGACTCAGCTGGGGTCAGGAAGGCTTGTTACAGAGTGAAGAGTCATTAGGGAAGGGCCCTGGCCGGGGCACTGCTCCATAACAGAGCAGGTACCATTGGAAACCAGCCCAGAGGAGCTGAGGCTAATCAGGGTTCTGTGATAGGTCCTGTTAGACTAACTGAGAACTTAGCCTGGAGACAGAGCTATGGACTGAGGCCATGGATACACTGGCGCTTTACAGCACTGCATCTTTCTCACTCAGGGGTGTGAAAAAAACACCCCCCTGAGCGCTGCAAGATACACCGTGGTAAAGCAAGCTAAACCCCATGAGGAGGTGGAGTACGTGCAGTGCTGGGAGAGCTCTCTCCCAGTGCTGGTGCCGCGACCACACTCACACTTCAAAGCGCTGTGCCATATACCCTAAGACCCAAAGGGTAGCCATATACCCTAAGACATTAAAGAGGGCACCATGAGAGGCCCTGTTGGACTTGTACCCCAGAAGGGGTCTGTTTTGCTGTACACCTACAGACTGTGAGTGACAGATGGAGGGCTGAGTCACTGAAAACCTGCTCAAGAAATTTAACTATCAAGGGGTCATAGCAAGCAGAGCAAAGTTGAGAATGCAGATGCAGAAATACCCAGCCAGCAGGGGTGCTCACATGAGGTGGGTGGCCCCATCACACTGCCTAAGACAAGGTTTAAACAAGTAGTTGCCCAGTAGCAACATGCTAGGGTCATATGGCCCATAAATTAAAGAGAAACCTTTAAATGTTTAAAATATATATATTTATTCTCTGTGTGTTTTATTACAGTCTCTAAAGAAATACAGCACTGAATTTGGCCTGGATCATGCAAACGCTTATGCACGTAGGAAGGAAGGATGCTCTGTTTATTAAGTTGATGGCCAGGGACTCTGGAAACCCTGATTCAATCCCTAGTTCTACCTGTATGACATTGGGTAAGTCACTTAATCTACCTGCTGCCTAAATTCTCTCATCTGTACAGCTAGAAGCACTGTGAAGAAGAGCTCTGTGTAAGTCTGAAAGTTTCTCTCTCCCACCAACAGAAGTTGGTCCAGTAAAAGATATTCCGTCACCCACTTTGTGTCTCCAGTTGGAACAGTACTTCTCTATCTCAAGGGTTGTTGTGAGGATAAAAATGCACTAATAATTGGGGTACTTAAGATGGTGATGAGAACAATATACTCATGCTTAACTTCAAGTATATGACTTCTACATGTACAACCTCAGTGTGTAGTAGCTACACAAGGTGGAAGGCAGTGAAGAATCAGAGCCATTCAGTGAATTTACAGTTTTCTTTTCAATGGAGGCATTTCCCTGGATTCATATTTGGTAAGGTTGCTGAAATAAAAGGTTCACCAACCCCTATGCCACACTTATTTTGGTATTGCTGGAAACCATCATATAGGCAAGTTGCCTGAAGTTGAATGTCTTTAAATCACACACAAATCAATCCCAAGCAGTTTAATGGTGTGACGGGTATAATATGTGCTTGCTGGACAGACCTCACCCATTTGAAAGACATGCATATTCCTGGCAGTTAAGCCATTTTCTACCACTTAGAAAAATATAAGTGTAAGCCACCTTCATTGGCCCTACAACTGATCTTGTGCCATGGCCTAGGAATTCTTCCCTGGCTCTTAGTAGCTTCTTGGAAATCTATAAGGGCAAAGCCAGGGGGAGTTGGGAGTTTTGTTGTCTCGTTGTTTGACAAAAGAAAGGATATTGTCATTATATGCTAGCAAGCAACTGCTTTGTTTTATGAGAAATTACAGCATTTCACAAAGTTTAATGAAGAACCTTTCCATCCCCTATACTGCAATGAGTACTGTGCAAATGGATCTCTGTACCCATACAGGACATCACAAGGCAAGAGCCTCTGCAAGAATAAAATGTAAAACAGGTTTCTGTTGCAGTGCTATGCCACCATTCTTTTATCTGCTTATCCGCAGCACTAACATTTAGCTACTCTTTAATTCTCTCCTTGGCCAGGCAGCCTAGCATTGTAAGTACAAGAGTAATAAGAGGAAAACTGCTTGGAAAGCAGATAATCTTGTACTTGCTCCTTCATTAAATACCTTTTTATATTCTCCTGATAAACGATTCTGATGGAGGATACTGATATTGCTTCTGATTCTGCACTCTTTGGAATCAATGGCAAAGCTTCCATTGACTTCAGTGGGCACAAGGTAGAAATGCAGTGAGATAATATTTTGATAGTATTTAGTAAATTAAAGAGCATCAGCACAGGCCTCAAACCCACAAACTCTTACGAATAAAAAAATCATATTTAAAGCATCTAATTAATACTCCTTTTAAAGTTTGACTTCACCCTTGATCCCCTTTATCATTAAACTCTCTATAGATTTAATAATATTAATTCAGTGATTTTTTTTTCTTCCTGGAGCTCTAGCTGAAGATTTTGTTGATCCTAAATAAAAGAGGAAGAGGTGATTTCTTTGCAAACCTTGCCAAACCCATGGTTGAAGCAAGTTTTCCCCTGCAGCAATTACTCAATGCAACAGACATGTTTTTACTCTCAACTGCTGATCCATCCTCCCAGCCCCAAGGCAAGAATGCTGCCCCACCTGTTAGCATGCAAATATGTTAGGTATGCTCAGTTGCACTCATTGGGAAAAAAAGCAACATCCCAGACAGCAACAGACCTGGATGTTTCCTTAATCTGAGTTTGCTTAAGGCTTCTCATTACGCATTTCCAAGAGAACATAAAAGTGGTCCAGATAGATGTTTTGGAACCAGAGAAACTCATCTTGCAAGACTCTTGACGCTCCCCAGCCCTGACATACAGCTATCCCTGAAAAAAGCTACAAGAAATCCATAAAGAAACTACCCCGTGAGTTTCTGAAACCCAGATGTGAAACAGTCTACAGGCTTTTCTGTTAACTGTCCCTCATCTGAAATGCAAATTTGTCTTCTGCCCACATGAGACTAGCATTCTCTAATTTACCATTGAAAACCATCTCATAAATCCAGAATCACTTAAACAGATTATGGCACATGAGTTGTGCTAAATGAGCTAAAGTCACAATATTTTCCTGTTTTTCTTGTCATTTTATGTAACATTTTGTCCCACATTAATACACAGACACTGAGAGGCAGTGTGGCCTAGTAGTTAGGGCTCTGGACAGGAATTTAGGAGAGCATGGTTCTATTTCCAGCTTTGCCACTGTTTTGCCGGGTGACCTTGAATAAGTAATTTATTTCCCTTGTCCCTCCATTTCCCTCTCTGTAAAATTGGGATAATTTTCCTAACCTCCTTTATGCAAGAGCTAGATTTCATTTACAGAGGTGCTGGTGGAATCTTCCATACTGGAATTCAAGAAATTAACAGAATGAATTATCAAGATACTAGTGGGATATAAATAGGATCATAGAAATTTGAAATGGAAGAGACTTTTTAGAACTTTTCCCACAAGTGCAGGATGTCATCTCCATTTCTCCATTATTCTCTCTCCCACTCCCTGCCACAAGGTGGTGTCATATCAAACCAATTTAAAATTTTTATTAAAGTTAATGTTTACAGTTAAATATACACAAGTTAAAAGGGAAGGTACTGTACATCTGGAGTCAGGCTTGAGTTATGAGGGATTACAGGCATCAGTTACCAGGATCACGAGATACATACATATCACATAACCAGTATAGACCCAAATTGGGGTACAGGAGTTTTTAAAGTGTCAATGGATAAGTGGACTTGGGTACGCCACCCATGGAATGTATTAAAAGCATAGGTATTACTGTGCTTGTACAAACTCTGCAGCGGTTCTCAAACTTTGTTGCACTGCGATACCCTTCTGACAACAAAAATTGTAAGACCAGTAGGGAGGACCAAAGCCTAAGGCCCCCTGAGACCCGCTACCCCATGGGGCTGGGGGGGAGAGGAGGCAAAGCCAAAGCCTGAGACCCACTGGCCTGGGCAGTGGGACTCAGGCTTTGGCTTCATCCCCGGGCACCAGCAAGTTTAATGCCAGCCCTGGTGACCCCATTAAAATGGGGTCACAATCCACTTTGTGGTCCTGACCCACAGTCTGAGAACTGCTGCTAGCACAATAAGGTCCTGGTCCAAGACTAGGGCTGTAGACTGGGGCTCCTAGAGCTCCAATAAGAGAAATAAATGAAGAAGTTAGAGGTGGATGTAATAAATCTATTAATAACACTGCCTCCACACGCACAAACTGGTCAAGGACCACTTCTTGCCTTGTGAATATATGAAATCTTATTGCACATAGACAGAGGATTTTATAAAATTACACTGTAACCTTTTAAAATATTAAAACTCTCTTAAACACCAACAGATCAAAACAGTTGCTTTGGGGCCATCTAACATGTTAATGCTTAGCAGATGAAGGACTCTGTAGATATGCACTGGCCCAGAAAACAGGGTAATATGTTATGCTCTATTATGTCAATAATCCATGGATAATAGGTCATTGGGAGTTTCCTCTGAACCCCTGCTTCAATGTGTCAAGGATGTAGCAAGGTATGTAGAGGGTCAATACATCTCAAAGCATCCACAAAATACCTAGCCTAAAATCACCTTTACCAGGGCCCTATCAGCACTGGTAGGAGAGTCATGCTCTGCAATTGACAAGCTGTTTTTAAACAGAGCTCTTCAGCTTCAAGGTCGAATTACCAGCCAATCTCAAAGCAAACTGATTATGTGAACACAGTGTAAACTAATCAGTGAGTACACAAATCTGACAACTAACTGCCAGTTTGTACATGACATTACACTTACAAACACAAACTGTAAGCAAGGGAAGGCACACAAAATACTGCAACTGCAGAATTAGTCTCCATCTGAAAATTCAGCGCTCTGCATGTTAACAGGCTCTCTCTCTCTGTCTCTCTTTCTCTTTTTTTAAACAGTCTTGTTGGTAGAAATGGTGACCCAGAGTGGCCTCTATCGAGCATAGTGTGTAAACTTAGAGTCACTTACAGGTCTGTCAATTATGAAGACAAATCATGTTATCAATGAGTGAAGACTGTTGTTTTTTTTAAACACTTTTTTACAAGGCTTTACACCAAGTTTGTATTTGCCTCACAAAGAAAACTACAATAATCCCAGAGACACAGAATTTCAATTGATCACAGCTATGTTTTCACTCTCTCCCCATTTTTTGACAAAAATCCATGAAATCCTGTAGGATCCTGAGAAGCAATATTAGAACTGACTGAGCAGATAGCAGGCAAAATTTAATAGTTATTTTAATATTAGTGTGTGCACCCTCCTAGAAATGAGTTAAATGCTCTAATAGCTATTATTAGACATGCTCTGGGGAGGGACTGTCTAGATCTAGAAAAGACATTATACATTTGAGGCTGATATAGAAGTAGGGTTAAGATTCAATAGTGCAAAACTGGCAGAAGGCCTGAATGATTTGTACATAAAACACAGAAGAATATTGCATAGCTCTGCTGGACACAGAAATAGAGTAAGGCAGTGAGACAGAAGTGTCCCTCAGACAAGAATACTAGACTAGTGGGCCAGCCCAGAGTCTAAGCTGTGCCTGAACTATACTTTATTGTTCAGGAAGTGGAGACAAAAGTTGAGTTTAAGCCAGCTTTGTAGCCTCCAGGTTCTGGGGCGGGCCAGAGACCCATCTGGTCCCTGGGATAAATTAGAACAGCCCAAATGCTACTGTTATGTTTGGTTGTCCATAGCCCTAAAGAGATAGCTCAGCAGCTGGGACTAGCCAGAGGCACCCTGGGGATGTCCTGGAACTGGGTAGCTGCATAAGCCTGCATTCCAGATGCTTTACACTGCCAAACTGTGACCTGTTGGTTCGAGTGGGTAGTCTACATGTTATGTTCTGGATGCAAGAATAGTGAGTATTAAGGTTCTGTGCAAGGAAGGCTCACAGTCAAATGGAGAATAAAGTGAGAATGAGGAATGGTAATAGCGACAATAAAGATAAGGAAGCACATTAGGTTACAGGAAGAAATTGCTGCTTCTCTGCCCCTGGATACTAGTTGCGGTGCAAACATGTTCTACTCTCCGTCTGTAGATTATTAATTTTATCACTACTCTTTCCTAGGGACTAGATTCAGCAAAATATTGCTCATGCAAGCAACCCTATTCATGTCCACAGAGCTTCTCAGGTAAAAGCTACTCCTGTGCAAAGATGGTAGGACTATATCTGTGGTGTTTTACCAGCAACCTTGCTCAGTAAATTAGATAAGGACAAACACATTTCTTAGGCTTCGTCTACACTACGCGTTTAAACCGATTTTAGCAGCGTTAAACCGATTTAACGCTGTACCCGTCCACACTACGAGACCCTTTATATCGATATAAAGGGCTCTTTAAATTGGTTTCTGTACTCCTCCCCGACGAAAGGAGTAGCGCTAAAATCGGTATTACCATATCGGATTAGGGTTAGTGTGGCCGCAAATCGACGGTATTGGCCTCCGGGCGGTATCCCACAGTGCACCACTGTGACCGCTCTGGACAGCAATCTGAACTCGGATGCAGTGGCCAGATAAACAGGAAAAGCCCTGCGAAATTTTGATTTTCATTTCCTGTTTTCCCAGCGTGGAGCTCTGATCAGCACGGGTGGCAATGCAGTCCCAAATCCAAAAAGAGCTCCAGCATGGACCGTACGGGAGATACTGGATCTGATCGCTGTATGGGGAAACAAATCTGTTCTATCAAAGCTCCGTTACAGAAGACAAAATGCCAAAGCGTTTGAAAAAAAAAATCTACAGGCTACACAGTGCTGCGTGACAAGCATAACGGGAAGCCGGAGACTCAAATGGACGCTCATGGAGAGAGGGAGGGGGTACTGAGGACTCCAGCTATCCCACAGTCCACAGCAGTCTCCAAAAAGTATTTGCAATCTTGGCTGAGCTTCCAATGCCTGTAGGTTCAAACACATTGTCCGGAGTGGTTCAGGGTATAGCTCATCAATTTACTCCCTCTCCCCCCCCGCAACATGAAAGAAAAGGGAAAGAAATTGTTTCTTGACTTCTTTCAATGTCACCCTATGTCTACTGAATGCTGGTGGTAGACGCGATGCTGCAGCAGTGAAGAGCAGTATCCACTCCTCTCCCCTGCCCGGTGGCAGTTGGTGCAGTAGGACTGGTAGCCTTCCTTGTTATCAACCCATGAGTGCTCCTGGCTGGCTTCAGGTGAGGCTGGCCGGGGGTGCCTGGGTGAAAATAGGAATGATTCTTGGTCATTCCCAGTAGATGGTACAGAACGGATGGTAACCGTCCTCATCATAGCAACTGGGGGCAGAGCTCCATCAGCCCCCTCCCTTTCCTGTGTAAAGAAAAGATTCTGTCCTACCTGGACTGTCATAGCAGTGGCATGCTGGGCTCCTCTCCCCCACACTGCTTAATGTCCTGCCTGGACTGTCATAGCGGCAGGAGGCTGCCTCCCCCTCATTTTATCTCACTAACAAGTCACTGTTTCTTATTCCTGCATTCTTTATAACTTCATGACACAAATGGGGGGGACACTGCCACGGTAGCCCAGGAAGGCTGGGGGAGGAGGGAATCAATAGGTGGGGTTGTTGCAGAGGCACCCCCCTAGAATGGCATGTAGCTCATCCTTTCTGCAGGATCTGGTACGGAGCAGCTGTGCTCTCTGATACACTGGTTCTCTAGCACACTTGCCCCATATTCTAGGCAGGACTGACTCTAGTTTTTAGAAACCATAAAGGAGGGATTGACTTGGGGAGTCAATCCCATTTTTGCCTTTGCGCCCCCGCCCGACCTCAGCCTGGGGCACCCATGATAGCAGCAGACAGTACAGAACAACTGATAACCATCTCTGCTATCATGCAAAAGCAAATGAATGCTGCTGTGTAGCGCTGGAGTATCGCCTCTGTCAGCAGCATCCAGTACACATACGGTGACTGTAAAAAAAAAAGCTGAACGGGCTCCATGGTTGCCGTGCTATGGCATCTGCCAGGGCAATCCAGGGAAAAAGGGCGTGAAATGATTGTCTGCCATTGCTTTCCCGGAGGAAGGAATGATTGACGACATTTACCCAGAACCACCCGCAACAATGATATTTGCCCCATCAGCCACTGGGCTCTCAACCCAGAATTCTAAGGGGCGGGGGAGACTGCGGGAACGATGGGATAGCTATGGAATAGCTACCCACAGTGCAACGCTCCGGAAATCAACGCTAGCCTCAGACCATGGACGCACACCACCAAATTAATGTGCTTAGTGTGGCCGCGTGCACTTGACTTTATACAATCTGTTTTATAAAACCGGTTTATGTAAAATCGGAATAATCCTGTAGTGTAGACGTACCCTGAGTCTGTTCTCTTTTTTCCCTCTCCTAAATTTGGTCTGTTTGACTGTAGATTGGTAACTTTGAGGAAAAGTGGAAGTTCTGATCTAGCCTTTTTTCAGTGCCCAAACAAAATGGGGAGAAAAAGTTCAGCTTGTTTAAAAAGCATGACTTTTTTTTCCTAAGGCTTTTTCCTACTTCCTAGTAATTGCTTATTCTGTCACAATTTCCAACATCTCTTGCTGCAAAAGAGAAAGGGTGGAGCAAAATAAACATGTACAGAAAGTGAACAAACAGAGAGAACAAGATTAGCAAATAGCAAACAAGACACCTATTGGAAAACTCAATCATACACAGTCAAAATAGGTACAGGAGAGCACAAATAGTGAAAAAACTGAAAAATTCTCAGAGGGGAAATACTGAGAACAAAAGAAACTCTAAATGTCAGTGAATCATGGGAGTAAGAAGAATTAGAAACAAAAGTAGGTACTGAAAAAAAAAAAAGTAAAGAAATATCAAATGCATGAGATAAATAAGAAGAAAAAAAAGCCCACCAACCAGGAAACTTGAGCAAGAAAAGTACTGAAAAAACATCACCATCTTCAAGATAACAGAGAAGATATGGAAGAAATTATCTATTTAACAAATATTTACTGAGGGCCAGATACTACTTGTCAGCTTGCACTGCACATTGGATCAGGACTTTTGACATTGTGTCTGTGCTTTAACAACTTGACAGTTATTTGCATATATACTGGAGGCTCTGCTAGTATTCTCCTGGGCTTTGCAGAGGCAGAATCTTCAGATTCACATGCCTTCTGCATTTGTGTTAGTAAAGCCATCCCAAAGGAGTTCCAGCGAAGTGCAATGTCTTGAATCTCTGACTCCTGGTCTTCCACCCCCCATATGCTTACTTTCATATGACACCACCTGAAATATTATAGGTGCTTAAGTGAAAGCTAAGATTAGAGTTGTACGCTTGTGATTTTAATGTGAGTCTCCTGATGTTTGGTGTTTTTACTAAAGCTCTGAAATCTTGTGAATACATCAGAATCTCAGTTTTCATTTAAAAAAAAAGTTTCTAGTCGTCTTTGTTGCAGAGACAAGCCTTAAAACACAAATGCTAAAGGCTACAAGCCATCAGGTGGATAAAAAGAACTCTAGATGTATTTTAAAAATCTAATTTTTAAGTCATGATATTTGGGGCCTTACTCATGATTTTTAAACACTTGAGGCTGGCAGTTCTGAGACCTGGGTGATAACTGATCAATCCAGTGTTCTTGATATGTAGCCAAAGGCTTTGCTTCTGAATACACAAAGATTTAAATTAAAAGAAAGATAAGTTCAGTAAGCAGTAGCTAATATTGCAGTCATGCTACTATGCTGTTGGAGCAAGCTTTGCCTAGTGTAAAGTGGGATTCATCCTAAATGGTATTTTACCTACAAGGGTCCATGTATCCTTTTTTACAACTACTTTCCCCCTCTAGTTTGTCAGATGAAAGGAACAAAAGCCAAAGCCACCTGCATGCTCATTTTCACTCAGAGGAGGTTCTTCTCTCCTGCCTCCTACTCCTCCCCCCCGCCCCCCCCCAGTTACTGCTGGGTTGTGGTGGTAGCAATGTGGCTGCTAGTTTGAATGTTTGGCCTTTGAAAGTCGCTTACCCTTATTGTGAGCTCAACTGTAAAAAGTGAATGTAAGTTCATAAGATGTCACAATTACCTAGACCAACATATGTGGATGGTAAAGGTGCAGAAGAGAGACACAGTGAACTGGTCTTAACAAAAAGGCCTACTGATATAACTCAAGAACTTTTAAGATTATTCTTGAGAAACAAGAAAAGTGTGGAATAAGAAATCAATGGATCAAAATAGTGTGTTAGAAAGTAGGCCTACTTGGTAGACACAGTAATTAGGGAATGGGGTTATACCTCCCACTGCTCTTGTTTTGGGTCCTTACAGAAACAAACTTTGGAGAGAAAAATTTGGCTACTGGAGTGAGCGTCACAGTCACGGCTGCCATCCCCACTGTCTCCTGAGACCCCTGGCCTTTATCATCCTGATCCTAAGAGATGTCCTGACCAAACTAGGCTAGAAAGGGGGACCCAGATGACATTACCAATTCTGGTGGCTTCAGTTGAATCCCAGATGACACCTGGGATGTGAAACTTTGTCTCTCTCTTCCCCTGTCTCTTTCTCCCCACCACCCCCTACATCCTTTTCCTTCCCTACCTTTCTCTCTTCTATTATTCCCCTTTTTCCTTCTATCTAATAGGAGTTCGCTTAACTGGCCAAGATTGGCTATTTTGCAACATTGCTGTAAGTCGGTGATCAAAGAGTAGTTAAAGGCAATGCCCTAAACAGCCCGATGCTAGTACAAGTTTGCCAGGTTTCAGAGCTCCTAATAAGACCATGCGCTGGTTTTGTATTTTCCAGCAGTGAGGCTGCAAGTGAGAGCCAAGATCAAGCACAGAAGATGCATTTCTATCTTTGCTGTTCTCTCACACTCTAGTGCGTGTGCATCTTGTTTTGTCTGCTATGAAATGGGATTAGACTTTAACAACAAGAGCTTCAGCCCATCTTAACTAACTCTTCTTTCCCCAAAAAGGACAGTTATTACCATCTAAGAGACAGACAAGAGGTTTTTTTTTTTTATCAGACAAAGAGTTTTTTTCCTTCTAAAGACTCTCCAACAAAAGGGAA
The DNA here is from genome assembly GCF_025201925.1 of Gopherus flavomarginatus. Classification (NCBI taxonomy): domain Eukaryota; kingdom Metazoa; phylum Chordata; order Testudines; family Testudinidae; genus Gopherus; species Gopherus flavomarginatus. The sequence goes on from NC_066630.1 coordinate 33,627,176, forward strand.
TAAAGCATGTTGTTAAATGAATGTCCTCCTTAATACTTTACATTTCCAAAGCTACTGCCTGGTTCCTTGTTAAATGCTGTTTGAGCAAAAGGTGAAACAAGGATTCATTAAGTCTCAAATCTTTGCATAATCTGCTCCAAAAAGCATTAAAAAAAACGTTATGAAAGAAATAAATGCCTTGGGCCACCTGATAGTTGTGAGCATATAAATGCAAGGGAGGGAAGAATACAATGTGTTCTCTGCAATATACCTGGCTGGTTCAGTGTGGGGTGCATCAGAATGAATAATGGAGAGCTGTCAAGTTAAGACATGAAGAATGTGTGGCAGCCAAACTAGTTTCACTTCATATTTTTTTTCTTGTAATAGTTCATGTTAGAAAGTTCAACTTGGAGTGAATGTGTAAACACTCAAAGAGAGCTGTGAGAGATAATCACCTGAGATGGTGGGCCAAATTCAGTGGGAAGTCTCATTCTATCTGGTAATATATAAGAAGGAGTCTAAATTGATGCAAATTACACTGTGTTTTTGGCTTCCTCAATGTATGAGTTACACCAGCTTAGATTTACTGTACAGGAGTTTAACTTGCTCACTACCTCTAAATGTGGTTCTCAGACATAACTTTAAAACATTTCCTCCATTTGTAGAGCATGACATGACAAATCATGATACAGCATAAAACAAAATATATTTTCATAACTTAGTGAGCTATAGAGGATGATAAATTAATTTGGGGTGCTGATTGCATTGATCATTTTAAAACTGAAAGCTTGTTCTGCAAATGAAAAGATCTAAAACGTCATTGAATATTTTCCATTTGTTTTTAGTTGTAGTCATATATATATGTGTGTGTGTCCTCCTCCTTTGGTCTGTGGCCTTCTGAGATATCTTAAGGAAATCTCTAGATCCCCCTCTGAAAAACAGGATTATATCTAATGGAAATAAAGAGCCTTTTTGTATAATCTTCGCTGTAAATGTAATAGGTAATAACTTGGAATTCATGGCTGAGTTCTGGGATGTATTAAAATTAAAAGCCTAAAAGGCGTTTTAATGGGGAAGAAAAACACTCACTCTGGAGAGTTGTTGTTTTTTTAAATGACATAAAACAAAACACAACAGTCATAAAATTAGTCTTAGCTAATTTACATTTCTTTTCTGTTTGTAAGATATTGTGTTGGTTATTGTCCTTGGATACAGTCTTAAGGACTTTTTTCTTTCATTCTTTTTCCAATAAGGAGTTTTTATGTATGCCTTCTGTATTCCTTGCTTTTGCTGATGATCCTCGTCATTAGAGATGTTTGCAATCTTAAATAATTGTTTTAGATTAAATAAGAGTTCTGGCTTTAGAACTGAGGAACTTTATTCTGAGAATCCAATAGGCCTGATAATAGTTAGTTGTTCATACTAGGTGTGATGTTGCACTCTGTATGATTTTATGAAAGTATGCTTATGAGTGTGAATATAATGTAACTAAAGTATACTTCATGGAAAAGGTCTCTTGTTAGGTATCATTACAAAGCTTATAATCTACTGAGTGTGGTCATCCTATTTGTATAAATGTATCATGAATTAGAAATATGAAATATAACTCTGAGGGCCTATTGTAATTATGCAAAGTGTGGGCCGTTAATGGTGGTTTGGAATCTTGATGGCTCCCATTAACCAGGACAATGGATGTAGATGACTCTGTTTTACTTGTAAGTCTTCCTGTATATGTGTGTGCTGGCAAGTGGGTAATGAAGTTTTACAGTGACATGTGATCATGTAACCTGAACTGGAATCCATCTTTAACCTGGTGCTTTTCCATTTAGAAGGGGAGGGGGAATGACCCAGAGGGACAAAGGAATCCTGCCTTATGCAAAAGGTATATAAGTGAGTGGAACAGAACAAAGGAGGCAGCCATCATGAGAAATCCTCTAATTGAGCTGGAACAAGGATTGTGCCCAGACTAGGAAGGCGTCCAGTCTATGAAAGAAATTTATTGAAACATCTCTGAGGGTGAGATTTTATCTGTATTCAGTTTTATTACTGTACTAGGCTTAGACTTCCGTGTTTTATTTTCTTTTACTTGGTAATTCACTTTGTTCTGTCTGCTTTTACTTGGAACCACTTAAATCCAACTTTCTGTATTTAATAAAATCACTTTTTACTTATTAATTAACCCAGAGTATGTATTAATACTGGGAGGGGGGAGCGGGGAAGAACAGCTGTCCATTCCTCTCTATCAGTGTTATAGAGGGTGAACAATTGATGAGTTTACCCAGTATAAGCTTTATACAGGGTAAAACTGATTTATTTGGGGTTTGGACCCCATTGGGAGTTGGGCATCTGAGTGTTAAAGACAGGAACACTTCTGTAAGTTGTTTTCAGTTAAATCTGCAGCTTTGGAGCACGTGGTTTAGACCCTGGTTCTGTGTTGGAGCAGACTGGCGTGTCTGGCTGAACAAGACAGGGTGAAGTCCCAAGCTGGCAGGGAAAGCAGGGGCAGAAGCAGTCTTGGCACATCAGTTGGCAGTTCCCAAAGGAGTTTCTGTGATCTACCCCGTCTCACTAGGTCTCCCTTGCTGAGTTTTAATTAATGTTACTTTCTCCATTATCATTAAGTCCCAAACCCATCATGAGCTTAATGCAGGCACACCCATGTGGAACCCTATTGATGTCAATGGTGCTCCATGCTGGCACAGCAGTTTACCCATCTGTGGCTAACTGCAGGATTGGAGCTTATGCGGTTTTTTAAGACCTTTACTACTAAGAATTTAAAAAGCATTGTGGATTATTGTGTTGTGCATAGGGGCCCTGATTCAGCAAAACACATAAGCATGTGCTGAAAGTTTGAGGGTAGATGGAGCTTCAGAATAAGCAGGAAGAAAGGCCTTCTGATGTCACTGATCCATAAGATACGTGTGGGAAGGGCAGCACCAAATGTATGGTGGCAGGAGCCATTTTCCATGCTCCAATAAAAGACATGCTGGCATTGGCAGAGTCCTCTTGCAGCTGCTCAGCAAGCTATGAAAGGGGACTTTCTATGTTTTGTGGCTGCTTTACCCTGCATTAATTCCCTCCCACATTTCCTCATGGAAATCTAGGAGTTGATCATGGGACAGTGTCTTGGAGAGTGACTGGTCCTGTGCGCCAACACTTACCGACTCTCAAAACCAGGTGGAGTACCTGCGTGGTCACAGCAAAGGAAGGGATGACATTTCCATCTCCACAGATCTACACCAGCCATGTAAGTGGAGGGAATAATCCAAGCATAAATTTGGCTTCATTTTGACTAATGATGGAATTACTATAGTGTGTGCGACATGAACAGATAGAGGTCCATACTTAATCTAATATTGGTCCATTCAGTCCAATATCTTGCATCCATTATCTGATGTTTCTACGAAGGAAAAACAAAACCTCCTCACCAGTTGTGCAATGGTAGGGGTGACGAAGAGAAATTCCCTCCCGACTGTTACAGGTGCTCAGCTTGCACCTTGAAGCAGGGGATTGAGTTACTTTGTATCATTGCTTTAGCTTGCATAACTGGTCATAAAATTATAGCCCTCTTAAAATTCCTGCCATACTATTTGTTTCCAGGACTACCTGCAGCTCTGAGTTTCATGGGACAACTATAATTTGAGTAAAGAAACATTTCCTTAAATTTATTACCTTTCAATTACATAGTGTCCCCTTGTTTTCATATTGACAAGATACAATGGGAAAGAGCATGCCCTCAGTTTCACCAGGTTAATCTTTACAGTACTGAAGGTGAGGTTCTTCAGTGAAACTCCTCTGCCTACTGATAGTGAACCCTCAACCAACTAAGGATCCTCTTGCCTTTCTGAACCCAAATCCTGAAACCAGTCCACAGTCAAACTCCTCCATTCTGCCGTGCACCCAGCTCTGATTCTCTCCTGGTTTTCTCCCCTATCTCAGCAGACACGTACTCCCAGCTGACCTTCCACCCTGCACTTGGTTCCAGACCAGCAATTCTGTTAGGGACTGAGAACAGGGATATGGAGGGGTCACTTACAAAGAGATAAAGGTAAATGTCCAGCGATAGGGCACCACTTAAGGAAAGAGACTGAACCTGTCTAATTTTCCGCTGTTGGTAACCTTCCTGACTTTGGCATATTACTCTTACTTATTGCAACCCCCATTCCCACCCTTCCCTCTCCTGCCCCCCTCAACAGCCAGTTTCCTCAGCATTTATAAAGAATTATATGGCTTACAATCAGTCTTCCTTTTATTTTATTTTTATCATATTACTCTTTACATCATATTAGTTTATTTGCTATCATTTAAACATTAATCAACACATATGAGTTATTAGAGTTTGAAAGAGAGACTCTATAATAGAGATATGTAATCAAACTGTTTAAAGCAGCTCACGGTGTTACAGGGTATGAGATAATCCTTAGGATTGTCTATTGTGTTAGATTTGTTGGTAATTGCAATTTATTTATATGTGCTGCTTTGAAAAATTAATAAACCCTATTTTTTAAAAAAAGGAGAGGGGAAGTGGATAGTTTAAGGGGCAGGTAATATGAAGCCTTTCCCTTCTAGTTCCATGGTTCAATCCCAACCCAGTTTGGCTTTCCATCTGTTTGGTGGCTTCCTTGACTTGAATCTTGTGGTTTCAGGTCAGTTCTCTGAGGATAAGGTTCCATATCACAAATTTCTCTTCTCAACTGACGGCTGTTACAACTACCTACTCATCCCTAGACATAGGCATGGCTGTAAGCTACTATGGCAGGGATGGGCAAACTTTCTGGCCTTAGGGCCACATCGGGGTTCCGAAACTGTATGGAGGGCCGGATAGTAAAGGCTGTGCATCCTCAAACAGCCTGGCCCCTGCCCCCTATCTTCCCCCTCCCACTTCTCACCCCCTGACTGTCCCCCTCAGAACCCCCGACCCATCCAACCCCCCCGTTCCCTGTCCCCTGACTGCCCCGACCCCATCCACATCCCTGCCCCCTGACAGGCCCCCCAGACTCCCACACCTATCCAACCCCCCTGTTCCCTGTCGTCTGACTGCCCCCTCCCGAGACCCCTCACCCCTAACTCCCCACTCGGGACCCCACCCCCCTATCCAACCCCCCCTGCTCCCTGTCCCATGACTGCCCCCCAGGAGCCCCTGACCCTTATCCAACCCCCCCACTTCCCACTCCCTTACCATGCCACTCAGAGTACCAGGACTGGCAGCCACGCTGCCTGGCAGGAGCTTGCACCTGCGCCGCCCAGAGTGCCGGCAGCGTGGCGAGCTGAGCCTGCAGGGAGGGAGGATAGCAGGGGAGGGGCTGGGGGCTAGCCTCCCCAGCCAGGAGCTCAAGGGCCGGGCAGGACGGTCAAGGGCCATAGTTTGCCCATCTCTGTACTTTGGAGAGGAAGCTTGCCCATGCTGTACTTGACCTGAAGGTAGCAGGACTTCAGTATCCAATGCTGTCAAGTCAGCACCTTACATGGATTTAGCTTGCCTTAGAAAAGGAACATGGGGGTTTCCTGGAAAACTGAAGGTGATAGTAGCAGCTTGACTAGGGTGACCATACGTCCCATTTTGGCAGGGAAAGTCCCTTTTTTAAGCCCTGTCCTGGCCATCCCCACTTTTTTTGGCAAAAATGGGCAATTGTTCCTTCACCAGCTGACAAAAGCAAATGGGACAAATTCCCACTTTGTCAAAAAAGTGGCGTGCAGAGGAACATATATCAGGGGGGAGGGTGGTAATGCCAGCCCCATGCAAGGGGGGGAGGCAGGGCTCAGGTGAGCAGTGATGCCAGCTCCAGACTTGTGCAGGGGGCAAGCAGGGCTCGGGCAACGCCAGCCCCAGTCTCGTGTGGGGAGAGGGCCTCAGGTGAGCAGCTCAAGCCAGCCTTGCACAAGGGGCATTCTCAGGTATGCAACTCGCTCCAGCCTCATGCGGGGGTGGGGGCTGAGGTGAGTGGTGTGGGCCAACCTCACGTCCCATTTTCCCTTTTGGGAAATATGGTCACCCTAAGCTTGATTCTCTCTCCTCACATTAACGTATACATCTATTCACCAGTAAATAAATAAAATAAAAAGTAAATTACTTGCGTGCTCTGTAGCAGGTTAGATGGTTCCAAATAACAAAGAGTAATAAGAGGCTAAAGCCTAACTCAGCAAAACAGGTGCCTCAGGAGAGTGCAGCATAGTAGTGAGGCCTAGCACGGGGCAAAGCAGCTCTGATCAGCTTCCTGAGAGGAAAAGCAGACCTGTCACTGTCAGGATGGTTGTTTCTTCAGAAATGATGTTTCAGATGTCACTTAGCAAATGTCTGCCTTAAAAAATGAGTTACAGAAAACAGCCATTGAAACATGGGGTGGGAGAGGGGGAATATCTTACCTGAGTCATTCCCTGAGTGTGTGTGAGGACAAAGCAGGCCAAGAATAAACAGTCTTTATATATTGTTGGGTTGGAAGATAAAGATACCATCATTACCCTTCAGAAAATGCTCCCACATCACCACAGGTTAGAGGCACAGTTCCCTCCTTAAGACAATGTGCACTGAGTTGGTGGAAAAAGGCGGGAAAATGATAAACCCAGGACTGCGATGTTTAAGCTGCTGAAATGTAGTGCTGAACTCCCAGCTAATGTGGCTGGGAAAGTGGGCACACTGAAACACAATGGGGTCAGGATTTCCTTTTCCACACTTTTCAGCGGAGGTTTACCACAAGAGAGCAGCATTTAATGGACGAAAGCACACTTCCGGCAGCAGTGATGTCCAGCGTGGCCTCAGATATCCAGCTATCTTCACTATGGATTTGGCTGGGTCAGCCAGAATCTTCAAGATTTCATCTGTATAATGGTAAGTGCTCCAGGGATATAGGCCTGAACTGGATAAAAACAAAAGAATGATCATCTGACTTAAAGCTGTCAAACAGTAAGCATTACAGGGATGCACTCTTTGTTTTCCTCTGATCCTGCAAGCTGCTCTTCACAGGCAGACTATATTGACTTCAATAATACAGAATCCAAAACTAGAATGTTCCTTCAGAACTTCAACATATCTAGTCCTTATACACTGATATATAGCAGCAGTAATATTTGCAGTATATACTTTGGGCCAAATTCTGTCACTTATTCACATTGAGCAATTCCAGTTCCTTCAAAAGGCCTACTTATGGAGTAAGGTATCACTGAAAGCAAGGAAGGAAGGCAGAATCTGGCCCTATGTAAGCTTGCAAGGCTACTTTCTTTGTTCAGCCAAATACACACACAGTTCTGAGGCAGGAAAATATCATTATAGGTGCCATAACATTTCTTCCCAGATCTGGACCTTAGCATAAAATATGGGTGTTAGCATGAAAACCTCCAAGCTTAGTTACCAGCTTGGACCTGGTATCGCTGCCACCAGCCAGGAATTATACACTGCCTAGCTCACTGTGGTCTCCCCAAAACCTTCCCTGGGGGACCCCCAGACTCAGATTCCTTGAGTCTCACAACAAAGGGGAATAAACCATTTCCCTTCCCCCTCCTCCCCTCCAGGTGTTCACTCCCTGGGTTCCTGGAGAGATATACAGATTCAAGCTCCGTGAATCTAAACAAAGGGATTCCACCCTCTTGACCTCCTCCCAGATTTCCCCGCCCTGGGGACCCTAGGATACTCCCTGCTTCAAGTCCTTGAAACACAAGTACCGAGAGATCCAATCTCTCTCCCCCCTCACCCAGAGGGTATGCAAAGTCAGGCTTAGTAAATCTAACACAAAGAGATTTTCCCCCTGACTTCTTCCTCCCACCAATTCCCTGGTGAGCTGCAGACTCAATTCCCTGGAGTCCCCACTAAAGAAAAACTCCAACAGGTATTAAAAAGAAAGGTTTATATAAAAAGAAAGAAAAAGGACATAAAATGGTCTCTGTATTAAGGTGACAATATACAGGGTCAATTGCTTAAAAGAAAATGAATAAACAGCCTTATCCAAAAAGAATACACTCCAGCAACTACACACATGTAAATACAAAACAAAACAATATAAACCTATTGTCTTACTATCCTTGTACTTACAACTTGGAAACAGGAGATTAGAAAGCCTGGAGATTCCTGTGGTCACTCTCAGAGCCGAGAAAAGAACAGACCAAGAACAAAGGACTCACACCCAAAACTTCCCTACACCCAGATTTGAAAAAGTCTTGTTTCCTGATTGGTCCTCTGGTCAGGTGTTTGGTTCCCTGTGTTAACCCTTTACAGGTAAAAGAACATTAACCTTTAGCTATCTGTTTATGACAATATATACACTAGAACTTCAGAATTATGAACACCTTGGGAATGGAGGTTGTTTGTAACTCTGAAATGATTGTAACTCTGAACAAAACATTATGATTGTTCTTCCATAAGCTTACAACTGAACATTGACTTAATAAAGCTTTGAAACTTTACTCTGCAGAAGAAAAATGCTGCTTTCCCTTTATTTTTTGGTAGTTTACGTTTAACACAGCACTGTACTATATTTGCTTTTTGTGTGTGTGCATCTGTTGCTGCCTGATCGTGTACTTCCAGTTCCAAATGAGGTGCGTGGTTGACCGGTGATTGTAACTCTGAGGTTCTACTGTATTTCAAACATGGAGAAACTAAGGTACAAAGACTAAACATTTAGAACAAAACTCTGGTGTCTTATATTAAAATTTTTAGATAGATAACTAAATACTTAAAAATAATGTATATTTTAAGATAACAAATATTGATCAGGAAATATGTGGAAGTTTAAAATTTACTGTCTGATCTGATTGCTTGGAGGCTGCCATATTCATCTCCTTTGCTCATTAAAATAGGCTGTCCTGACCGTACTTCACCTTTCCATGTAATCTACTACATCCTTCATTCCTTCCTGGCACAGGCCTCATTAAACATCATCCTTTCAGTTTGACCACACAGCCTGTTCTTTTTACAGCCCAAATAGTTTGCATCCCAACTGACCTCACCATGGATCCTGTTAAGTTTTCATGGCTGCTGGAACCAAGCATTCAGGTTTTCCTGCTTAGCTCCCTTCTTAAATCACTTTTCCCTGCTGTTTTTGACAGGTATTCTAGTCAGTTCTTAGGGCAGCCTTGGCTTCCCCTCTCTCTGCCTGCAACTGGAAGTTTTGGAGGGAGATTTCAGAGTAGCAGCCGTGTTAGTCTGTATCCGCAAAAAGAACAGGAGAACTTGTGGCATCTTAGAGACTAACACATTTATTTGAGCATAAGCTTTTGTGGGCTACAGCCTACTTCATCGGATGCATAGAATGGAACATATAGTGAGGAGATTATGTGTGTATATATGAGAGCATGAAAGGATGGGAGTTGCCCTACCAACTCTGAGAGGCTAATTAAGTAAGAGAAAAATAGCCCATTACGGCTCAGCCTTTACAAACACTGAGGCCTTGGCTACACTGGCACTTTACAGCACTGCAACTTTCACGCTCAGGGGTGTGAAAAAACACCCCCCTGAGCGCTGCAAGATACAGCGCTGTAAAGCCTCAGTGTAGTCAGTGCCGCAGTGCTGGGAGCACGTATCCCAGCGCTGCAAGCTACACCCTTAGAAGATGTGGTTTACGTGCAGCATTGGGAGAGCTCTCTCCCAGCGCTGGTGCTCCGACCACACTCACACTTCAAAGCACTGCCACGGCAGCGCTTTGAAATTTCAAGTGTAGCCATACCCTCTATCTATTTCACCATGTTAAGTATTCTCACACCTCTTGTCCAACTATCTGTAATGGGCTATCTTGATTATCACTACAAAAGTTTTTTCTCTTACTTAATTAGCCTCTTAGAGTTAGTAGGACAACTCCCAACTTTTCATGCTCTCTGTATATGTATATATATCTCCTCACTATATATTCCATTCTGTGCATCTGATGAAGTGGGCTGTAGCCCACGAAAGCTTATGCTCAAATAAATTTGTTAGTCTCTAAGGTGCCACAAGTACTCCTGTGTTTTTTTGGAGGGAGATGTTTACTGGGGCCTGGCTGGTGGAAGGCAAGTGATTTTTATTAATGCTGGGAAGGAAGGTGGTAGTAGCAGCCAAAGGAGTCCAGTGGAAGGGAAGGGAGATGAGACATGATACTCTGGTAAATACTAAGCAATCAGCAGTATCTGTCATCTGAACAGAATGTACACTAGTTAACCACCTTAATATCAAAGGGAATATTTTCTATATTCAGCAATCTCTGAATTGAAAGATATCTCTTCTAACATACACAAACATAGATAGATATTGGTTTCTTTCCTTCAAGGTCTCCTTCATTCTGACAACCTCAGAATTAAGTACCAGAAGTGAAATGGAAGAGGAAATGCAGTCCAGTGTTTCAACTTTGTCCTTAGGAGCATACCTAAAATATATAGGGTCAGATTTTTCAGAAGAGCTCATTTTCCTTTTAGGTACCAGAATAAAAGCTTAGACTTTAAAAGAACTCTCAGTAGGTTGAGGGCAAGGCGTTCTTGAAAACCTGTCCATAAGTGTCTTACCAGGAACTGCTGGGTTCCGAGTTTTGTCATAAATCTGACCCTTATTTATGTGCCTAAATGGGAGCTGAGCTCTTCAAAATGTGGCCCATACTATAATTAGCTGTATCTAAGATATAAGTGATAAGCAGTATTGTTGTGAGAAGTCAGGAACCACTTTCATTTAGTTTCACATCACCAAACATGAGCGGCTTCTTCAGCTATAGAGATTCTGGCAGGATATAATTCCATCCCTGACAGTGAGGCAGGTACTAAGAGTTTAATGCATTCTACACTTTCAATATGACAGTGGCATGATGGTGGTTGTTGTTTTTGCATGGTGGTCTTTAACAAGGATGTTTTGGACCCAACAATAGATGACTAGCTCAAACTGCTTCAACTATGGGCAGTTTGCATCTATTGTTTCTTTACCCAGGGAAGCTAATGTTCTCACAAGCATAAACTCTCTTAATTCCAATTCACTTTAAAATATATATTTTATTATTTATGTGATGTGCATGGCACTTTTTAAATTGAACATAAAATACATCCTTTGGGACAATCCGAGAGCCCAATCCTGCAAACTCTTGCCCATGTGAGTAGTTCTACTGAAGCTAATAATTCATACAAGACCTAATCTAATAGGTCCATAGGACCGTTATTTCAGCTGAATTTTGCTATTTATGGACAAGAATTCTAGCCATAATTATTAAGCGTGGTGCTGGATGCTCGCACGTGTATATTCAAGTCTGTGTGAGGTGGTATTCCAGTTTTCCTGAGGCATATGTTAAAATTAAATATAGGTTGTGAGGAACAGTCTGTAGAATGGCATATCTTTTTGCTTGAAGATCTTCCTATTTTAAACATGATGCCTAGTTAGGTCCATGTGTTTATTTAAGACAGATCACATCTGTTGATGCTTATGAACATTTTTTTTTATACTGCATTTCTGTCTTGGTCTCTCCTTAATGGTGGGGATTTTGCACACAGACAATGAATAGGTTAAGTACCTTGTTAACTCCGAACAGTCACAGATCTCTAACTTTAGTGTTCCCTTGAAGGCCAACTTCAGAGAAGCTTAAGACATACATTTCAAAAGTATCAATGTTGCTTCATTCCTTACTCAAACCAAGACAACCCAGTGATCCTTTGGGAATGACACAAATGGAGGCAGGCCATCAGTTCATGTGTTTATCCTCCTACAATTGCTTTTGAGAAGCTGGTTGATCAAATAGGTTTCTACTGATACTGAATTTTAAAGTGGAGGGGCTACTCAAATAGAAAGATACTGCTCAATATGATCACGAGTGGGAGAAATAGACACTGTGTGTGCTCATAAAGTAATTGGAAAATATTAAGGCATAACAAAAGTAATATATAATGATAGAGGAAGAAGAAAAGGAACTTGGTACCAGGACTTCTTGGTTCAATTGGCTGCTCTGTCACTGCCTAGTAGGATCTTTGGAAAGTCATTTAAAATGGGATTTTCAAATAAGATTAAGGGAATTACAGCCATTCACATCCCACGGAAATGGCCACATGAGGGCAGGAGAGAAAAAGACATGTAAGTAAAAGGAATGTTCTACTTTATAGCTTATACTGAGAACTGCTCTAAGTTTAACCAGAGACAAGGTGGGTAAGGTAACATTTCTCTCACCAACAGAAGTTAGTCCAAAAAAAGATATTACCTCACGCATCTTGTCTCTCTAAAATCCTGAGACTAACCCAGTTACGACTACTCTGCATACTAAATTTAACCATGTACTTTTGTGACAGCATAATTAACGATTCACTGCAATATTTAAAAAAATTGCTTAATAATAGTATTTAAGAAACAGCTAAGAATTCTAGCACCTTGTATTGCTCAAACAAAGTCAAGAGGGCCCAAACCCACACAGATATTGAGGCTCCTAACATCCATTGATTTCAATGGAAATTCAGAGCTTTAATACTTTTGGGGATCTGCACCTAAGTGTTTTGCAAATACACCTCTACACTGATATAACGCTGTCCTTAGGAGCCAAAAAATCTTACCGTGTTATATCGAACTTGCTTTGATCCACTGGAGTGCACACCCCACCCCTGCAGCCTGAAGCACTGCTTTACTGAGTTATATCCGAATTCGTGTTATATCGGGTCGCATTATATCGAGGTAGAGGTGTAACTTCAATGGGAGCAGGAGTAGACTATGTTTTTGCAGCATAGACAATGTGTGGAATTTGCTGCAGCAGAAGATCTGTCTTACGGTTTTATACTTGTTACAAGACATACAAAATATTTTACAGTCTTTAGGCAGCTCGTGTTCTGAGACCATTTCCTATCATGCTGACCAACATTGTTTCATTGTTCCTTTGTGCTGCCCATCTGTCTCTAGCCACCTGTTGTCTCTTGACGTACAAGTTCTTTGAGTCAGAGATTATTTTTTGTTCTATTTGTACAGCATCTAGAACCCTATGAGTGGGACTGTCACAGGCTGACTGGCCCTATGAACACAGTTGGGCTCAGCCTCACTTGTGAGGGATCAATAACCCCCTATCCCCAATCCTGCTGATCCTGATCAGCTGGGGATCAGATGACTTGATTCAGTTATCAGAACTAGCTGGGAAGGAGCTGAGGCTCAGAGATCTACAAGCTTAAAAATGGAACTTCACAAGAGAATATTATCAGTGCTACTTTATTTTCCATTACAATAAATTGCCTCCTGGAAAGTATGCAGATAGGAATAGGTATTTTCCTTTTCACAGATGACTGTGGTATATGGATGAAGGAAAAAAGATTTAAAGTAGCTGTGGAAAAGACAAATGAGGCACTCCAGAGAATTTCCAAGTGTGGCAATGATTGGGGATTTAAATTGTCACTTGCAAAAACAAGTGAGAAACTTGGAAAGTTCACATAGATAATATCATACGAAAGGGTAAAAATGTAGCAGGAAACAAATGGGGGTGGAGAGATAAAAAGGTATTGAGGATGAGGTACAGAGCATTGATAAGACCATTTTTAGACTTTGGATTCCAAGCTTTTGATTCAGCCTCATGAACAAGTCTTAGAAACCTGGAACTGCTCCAGGACCAAGCTCTGTGACTGGCATGCCGCGCAATGATAACAACACCACGGCAAATAGCCACCGGAAAAGAACCTATAAATCTAAGGATGAAACTATTAGTTGTAACCTTTTGGGCAAAGCTAAAAGGGAATCATGAAAACAGTTCTATACAATAGATTTATGAGGATTGATGGGAGCGTAGTAAACATTGCCACAGACTTCCTCATACTATGAGTTAAGGAGATATGTAAAAAATGAAAAAATGGGAACTCAAAATGTTTAGTCATGGGAAATCAAATTACACCTGGACAGTTATTCTCCCATTTGTGGGTTTGACAGCACGAGTAGAGTGGGAGCAGCTTCCTGTGTTCCTAGTCTTGGAATCCAGAAATCTAAAAGGATCTCGAATTATGTGGCCATCCTGACAGCTGAACTAATGGGGATAATGAATGAAGAAAGTGGTGTCCATAGCCTCCTGTGATGAGGCTGTTCTGCCAGAAAACAAACAAACAAAGGAGATGGGTGGTTTTCCTAAAGACTTGGAGAGCTCACTTGTGGAGGGGAGTTGCCGAAGGGAAGTTATCTTCTATGACTGGACCTGAGGAGAGAGGGTGGTAGGAGGGAAGGAGATTTCTGTGGCAGGCCTGGAAGAAGGCCTAAGGGTCTAACCTGAGGAGGAGGACTCCAGGGAGGAAGTTCTGTGGGTTGGCAGTTCAGATAGGCGCTGAGCCTCCAGGGAGAAAGTCTGGACAAAAGGGTAGTCCAGAAGGGGTAGAAGACTTGCTTGTTTTATGTTTCCTTTGGGACTCTCATTTAAGTTCAATAGTACTGCTCCATCTGTGGGTGCAAACAGAGGGACTGTGGGCTGACAGAGCTTCCCTGAGGGAAAGTAGGCTGGACTTGAGAAGAAGCCCTAAGACAAGACTAAGGCTCGACCAGCTGATCCTCTGCTGGGATCAGAACTAACCGGGGTCTCAAACAAAACTAGCAGTAGTGAAGAATCACCAAGAGCAGAGAGAGTTTGACAGGAAGCCATCATACAAAGGTGACTGAAGATCCCTGAGAGAGTAGCCAGGATCAGAGTTCTAACTTTATTATATTTGTTTCTGGAATCTGGACATCCTGGAAGGAGTAGAACTTTGAGCCAGCCATGTCTGAAGCATCTGCTGACCACTGACTACTTGGCAGGCTGAATCACAGGGGTGCTGTGGAGGTCAACCTTGCTACAGGCTCTGAGGTATTACCACAATACATATAATAAATGTATAATCTATTTTGAGTTGTGGGCATAGGCGGCACATGAGTCTTTTCTTTAGGAAGGCTACGAAATGTCTGAAGCCCCCTAGAAGTGTGTCTTCATCCCCTACCTGGCCCCAGCCTTATGCTCTGTCATGGGGCTTTTCACTGTTCCCTCAGGCTCCTTACTGTCCCCTCGTACCCCCCCATGGGATCTTCACTGCCCCCTTATCCCCAGGGACCTTACTGCCCCACCAAGCCCAACAGGGTTCAGTCCCATCATTTCCCCCCAGCTCACACCCTGTGAGGTCCTTGGAGGGGAAGGGGAGAGACCCGTACTGTAGCAAGGGGAGGCAGGGTGGCTCAGGGGTGTGGCTGCCTGTGGAGCTTGGGTTAAGCCGGAGATAGCCCTCAGGAGGCAGGAGCTCCATGGCCGCCACCACTTCCTGCTTGTAGTGCGGAGGGCGGCACAGCTCATTTGGTTCCCAGTTAGGGTTGCCAACCCTTCAGGATTGGCCTGGAGTCTCTAGGAATTAAAGATGCATCTTTAATTAAAGATTATGTCATGTGATTAAATCTTCAGAAATACATCCAACCAAAAATTGGCAACCCTATTCCCAATGCTGGGAGTTGCCTGGCTCCAACTGAACCAGGTCAGTGCTGAGGGGAGCTAGGCACAGGCTCACAGGCTCCAGCAGCAGCTGCTTTGACACAGCCACACAAGCATCCTGCCCTGAGCTCCCCACCTGGCCAAGTGCAGCACCACAGACAGCCCAGAGATGCACCTGGGCAGCACGCGAGCGGGGCCACAGTCCAGGTGCCAGTGGCCCTCCCACTTCTAGGGAGCTTCCTGTGCTCTTAGTTGGCAGACCAGCACTCCTCTAAAGGGTGGTGACTGCACTGCATCTGGCATTTGCCCCCTGCATGGCCAGCCTTTTTTATTCTGGGGGAGGCTGAGCCTTCCCAAGCCACTTATATGCACTGCCCATGGTTTTGGGAGCATAATCTTGCATTCAGCTCTCACCCAGAGATAGAAACAGAAGTGGTGACTGCTGTGGATATGTACTGTAACTTGAGACAGAGGAATTAGGAAGAGAGAAAAAAGACAAACAGGAACTTATATATAGTTTCTAAGGCCTGGTCTACACCCAGGGGGGAGGTGGAAAATCAACCTAAGATATGCCACTTGAGCTACGAGACCTGAGGTCTGATTTAAGGTTTCGCGTGCCAGTAACACATTTTAACATTTTTAGGAGATCTCTTTCTATAAGTCTATAATATGTAACTAAACTATTGTTGTATGTAAAGTAAATAAGGTTTTCAAAATGTTTAAGCAGCTTCATTTAAAATTAAATTAAAATGCAGAGCCCCCCGGACCGGTGGCCAGGGCCTGGACAGTGTGAGTGCCATTGAAAATCAGTTTGCATGCCGCCTTCAACAAGCGTGCCGTACGTTGCCTACACCTGCAATAGACACACGCAGCGGCTGCAAACACTTCCCTGTGGAAACTGAACGTGATCATGAACCCACACTATCCCGCTGGAGCACACCACTCCCTCCTCCGGATGGCACATGCATGGCTGCACAGGTGCCAATTTTCCAAAGTGCCAGTGGGTGATGTGAGGGGGTGACGTGGAGGCACATAATGCGTGCTATTCAGCAATGATCAGAGTATTTGGAACAGAAGTGACCAATATACTCTTCAAGACTCTGGGCCAAACTTAGCCATGCTGTCAGACCGCTCCGTGCTACAATAGCAGCACTCTATTCACAGGAGTGCAGGCAGAGAACTTCGCTGCTTTATTTAACTGCATCACAAACTGAGTGGTGTGGGAGGAGGGGGAACCTTCCACTGACAACAGAAAGTAGGGTAGAGCATAGCCTCATGCCCTATTGCTCTGGATAATCCAGTTAACTTCATTACCAGAATTTCTTGAAAATGGCAGAGTTGTGGTTAGCTTTGTTTGCTGGACTCAGTGCTACTGCTGGCATGAAGTCATGCAGCTGATTGCTCAGATTCAAAGAACAGTTCATAAGTCTTTGCCATGAATCTGACAGTGGGTTCTTTGAAGTACTGTGGAAACTGCACACTGGTGCAAACTATTCTGGGGCACATCTCAGGAGGATAGTTCGTGACTCAGCAGTTCAAGGAAGAGACAAAGAGTTTCATTTCCTAGTTTCTGCAATAGATGTGGTATAGTACTGTCTGGTATATCTTCCCATTAAAGAATAAGCAAATGCATATAAAATATGACACCAACTAAAAGCAACAACTGCAAACTAATTCATCCACTGCTCCTTGCATTTTTCATTGTCAATGGATAGGTATTACTTCTGTCAGAATAGAAGCACTGTTGGGAGCATTCTGATGTGCTTGAGAAACACAGAGCCACTGTCTTTCTGGTCTTGCTTACATATCTTCTGTTCCTCCTGCAAGTATGACCTTGATGAAGATACCAGTCTCTTGTAGTAACTCATTCTGAGTGTCGGGAGCAGAGGGTTCACAGGGTACTGCTTTTGTTATTTTCAGCTTTTCTTTGAAAATGCAAAATAAGAGAAGGTAGCTGTAGCAATCATGATATCTACGAATTCTAAGAAACTGAAAGCCATCCAGGCTGGACTCCTCAGTGTCATTCACAAATCTGCATCAGCGCAGAGGACGGATGGAGGGAAACCCTAGAGTAAAAAAGAGTTTTAACAGGTTGCTGACAAAGCCGGAAGCCATGTGATGAATGAAGCTAGTCTTAGCTAGTGATTTGGTAACCTCAAAACGTTCGAAGTTTTGTCTTTGTTTCCAATAAATATCTGAATTTCAGATGCTTATCAAGACCACAGCAGTATGCAAAACTCAGTTTAAAATTTCACAAGGACAAAAGTGCAATGTAAAGGAAAGGAAATGCCTGCTTTATCTGCCTCATATTCTCACTGAGTGGGTGCATGGAAGTTAAAAGTATGAATACTAAATAGTTACCCACATTTTTTCATACTACTAAAATTGTTTTGCTGGAGACTTAAGTAAGTTCTTGATAGAAACAAGCCTGATCAGAGCCCAGTGTTGGAATACCCCCCAAACTTTTGGTTCTGTCTTGATCCAAATCTTTCAGCTTGCATCTAGCTCTAGTTCTTATTTTATCTGAGTTAGTTTGTCTATTTCTAGTTCTAGAGTAACAAATTGCAACCTACGAGTCCACTTTGAGAAATTTCCCAAGCCAAGAATGAATTATTAAGGGGAACTATATCTCTTAGCTCAAATTATGATAATCTAGTATAGTGCCTTGAAGCTTTTCACCCTACAGACCATCAGTTAAAGCATGAAATTAGCTATAAAACTTTAACCATACCTTTCCCTTTGAAAAAGCTTTTTAGCTATACAGAAGCTTGCAAGACACTTTCACTTCTCCAGAGGAAATGTTCAGTATTTCAGATCAGAATAATTTCCTTGATTCAGAGGAACCATCCTGTCCTTGTGAAAATTTTTTAAAACTATTTCACATATCCTCAATGTGTTTTCTGAACTTTGTCCATCTTTCTGATGGACTGTCGTATCAGATCTAAAATCTTGGGATTGGCACAGTGTGATAGGATCCCCCAGGATGCAGCCTGGGACTGTGGGACCGCTGTGCCCACGGACTCACTCCAGCCTGGGCTGTCTCTCACAGTGCCTTTCTAGTGACCAGCAGCAAGCCCCTCCACGTGCTATCACTTAGCACAACAGCATGTGGAGCCCCACACAGAGCTATATTGCATATTTGCTCTCAGAGCCACTCATGAATCACACAGAGAAAGGCACCAGAGTGAAATCCCCTCAGCTCCCAGCACTGTACCTCAGAATATGCCATCTTGCACTGCTCAAGATGGGCAATGCAAATTTATTAATTGGTTCAACACTTCAGCAATGGAAAATGGACATATACCCGCCTTTTTCAAACCTGAGCAGATTTGCCCCACACTTTATACAAACTCACTGGTAAAGTTAAACAGTTAAACAAATGTATTGACTATAAAAGGTAGATTTTAAGTGATATTAAATGACAGGCAAAAAGTCAGAGTTAGTCACCAAAAGAAATAAAATATACGCACACAGTCTAAACTCTCAACCCTATTAGACTGGACAGCAACTAGATTAAGCAGTTTTTCTCACCCCATTGGATATTGCAGTCCTTAATATACAGATTTGTTCCTTAAACCTGGGCCAGTCTCCTCTGTTGGAGTCTTGTCTTCTTCTCAGTATCTTAGTTGCTTGCCGTGTAGGTTGAGGCAGGAGAAAAGGTCCAGTATGTGTGCACTCTGTTTTATACCCTCAGTCCATGTGCTTGGAAAACACTTGTGCAGGCATGTCTTTTTGGGCCTTGCTGAGTCTCTAGGCAAGGCTCAGAAATTCCCCCAATGTGGCCTCATGCAGGTAGGGCACTGCATCGTAACTCCCTTGCTGGACAATGGTTGTTGATGGGTTGATTGGTACCCCAGACGGGTGCTGGCTACTTTCCTGGCTGTTGCCTCTGGGGAGCTAATGTCTGGCTAATTTCCCAATTTACAGCATGTTTTAGTGACCATCATACAACACAATTCTCATAACTTCATATGCATTAATGATACACATATATGGATAGAGAAATTACTTTCCGCTGGCCATAACCTTTCCCCTGATACCTTACAAAGCATACTTTATATGTAACATCACAATCATATGTACATGAGGAATATGGGGGTTACAGGGCACTCACCCAAGGTACAAAATGTCACACATAGGGGCAATCAGGTTCTCTCTGAAAGTTTTGTGAAATCCAGCAGTGTGCCGCAACTTGCAGCAGTGTTGGGAACCATGAGATGCATCCCTGGCAGTTACTGTGTTTAACATGATTGAATGCAGAGTCAGTGTGAATGTAGGGCATAACAGCAAACCTGCTGTACACACCTGTGCATTGTAAGTGTGGAAACACTTGCCCTGTGTTAGTTTGCATTGAGCTAAATTACTTGGAAGTCTCAACTGATTTCAGTCTTTAGTACAGATAAGATGTGTTTACATTAGAGAATGGTATCAGTGGTAACTGAACCAGTGAGATTGCAATACTGAGCGTCCATGCTGGACATTCGGTTTCAGGTGCACACACACAATGCTTACCGCAAGCATTGCAGAGCCAGTGGATCACTGTACCTCTTCAACAAAGCCCAGCTCACTAGAACAGTTGCATAATGTCTATGGTTTATAATAATGCCTGTTAGCACCTGTACTATGATTGGTTTGTTCCATCACCTGTTTCTGGTGATTCTATTCCTGCACTCTACCCAAGGAGCTGCATGTGCAATGTAATGGAGACGGTGTTATGCCCTCATGTTGCAGATGCCACGGCAAGGAGTCACCAGCGCGACCGCCTCCCTCCCAAGCTGGTGGTGATTAACTAAATGTGAGGCTGGCAGCCTACTTGAAAAAGTATCTGTGAAGTTAGGTGTCTGAAGAGATAAGGATCCTGATTTATTCTCTTCCTTAATTTATCCAGTAATTTATTACTCTTAATTTTGCTGCAGTGTCTTTTTCTTGCTTTGTGGTTGTTTCTGTTTAGTAGCTAACTTTCCTTTCTTGCATTTCCCTCTAGAATTTAGAGGTAGGATTCATCCAGCCCTGAATAACCGCACAGAACAGGTGTGTGAGGAGAGATGGCACACATGGGAGGGACGCAGAGAAGGTAAGTGGGAAAATAGAGGGAGAATGAGAACGAGCAGTATTATCAATGATCACCCCAACCCTTCAGAAATGCAGCTCTCCTTTTTCCTGCTGGTAGGCTGCTAAAGTTGCTGCTTTTAACCTGAAAAGTTTCCACAATTTGAAAAGAATTCTTAAGATGCCTAACTCCTTACTGGTGTTACTGCTTTGGTACCATTCTGATTTACCTGCTCATAACTATCAAGTGATGGATGAATGAATATATCAGATGAAGCCTTACAGCAGAAAACCCTGTATGTGGCTTTGTCTGTAGTTTTCCCCTTAGGAGTTGCATTGATGTTCATTCTGAAGTGCATGCCACTACTTCCAAGACAAAAGTGGCTTCTTTTATAATTAAAAGGATAAGTGATTCCTGTAACCTATATAGAAAAATATTTTACATTAACAGGTGGGAATCTTAATAGCTAATCTTCACACTGTTTATTTCAAGTTATACCGATGAATAAATACACTTAAAATCTAATCATTGTCGCATAAATATCTACCAGTAATTTTGCAGTTTCTTTGGAGAGATGGATTACATATCATTATTGCCATCAGAACTTTATGGTAGGACTGACAACTTGCAGGATATTACAGTATATGTGTAAGTAGCCAGTATAATTTTACCCTGATAATTAGGAAACATTGACTGTAAAATAAATAAGAGACAAAATGCTACAGTGAAGAAGGCTACAATTGCCATTAAACTATTTCAAATGCTGCACAAACATATTTGGGGCTTAATTCCTTTTGTGGTCATGCAATTTTCATATGGTGTACTTATACACAGTGCAAAAGATCAGGTGTACAGTATATGGCTTTTTTATAAACTCTCTATTTGTTGGTTTTAATAAGCTAGTCTGCTTTCCCTCTTGGCTATGTGGATATTTAGTGTAGCATCTTCTTTAGGAGCTCAAAAGTTCTCAAGAGGACAGGGCAATTGATACTGAGTACATCTATTTTTCTGAGTTTTACTTTTTTCTTATGGCCTGATCCAGCTCCTGCTGAAGTTAATGAGCATCTGGGGAGTTTCACTGACTTCAGAGGCAGCCAGATCAGACCTTTCATGAGTCAGCCTGGATGCTGGTAATACTGAAAGTCTCATTTTTCTCCTAAATTCCACCAACTGTAGTTGAGGACAAAATCAGACCCAGTATGTCTTGTCCAATCTATATAAATACACTGTCACCTCAACTTTTCCTTATTAGGAGGAATGTCACTCATTTTACCCTTGCGTTTGACTCATTCCTATTTCATGTAATATTTCATTGCTACAGGTAATTAGCATAGAAAATGTTACATCATGGAGCTAAGGGTTATAGATTATAGATAAGACTTTCATACTTGGCTGTCTAAAATAGGGATCCTAAATAAATATGGCCTGATTTTCAAAGATGCTGATACCTACAACTCTCTACTGACTTGAATGTGATTTGTGGGTGCTCAATGGGTCTGAAAATCAAGCTACCTATATATAGCAGGAGTGGGCAAACTTTTTGGCCCAAGGGCCACATCTGGGTATGGAAATTGTATGGTGGGCCATGAATGCTCACAAAATTGGGGGTTGGGGTGCAGAAGGGGGTGTGGGCTCCAGGGTGGGGCTGGAGATGAGGGGTTGAGGGTGCAGGAGGGTGCTCCAGGCTGGGACTGAGGGGTTTGGAGGGCAAGAGGGGGATCAGTGCTGGGGGAGGGGGTTGTGGCGTGGGAGGGGGTCGGGTGCAGGCTCCGAGTGACGCTGATCTCAAGTAGCTCCCAGAACCAATAGCATGTCCTCCCTCCAGCTCCTACGTGGAGTCGCAGCCAGGCAGTGTGCTAGCCCATCGCTTGGGGTGGGGGCAGTGGGGAGAGTCCCCTGGCTGCCCCTACGCATAGAAGCCAGAGAGGGGACGTGCCGCTGCTTCCAGGAGTTGCATGGTGCGGGGCAAGCTCCCAACTCCATTCCCCAGCAGGAGCTCGAGGGCGAGATTAAAACATCTGGAGGGCCAGATGCGGCCTCCAGGCCATAGTTTGCCCACCCCTGTTATATATAAGCGGCCTAAAGTTAAGCTTCTGCTTTCAAACTTTTAACTACTGACTAATGTTTATGTTTGGTTGAAAACTTTCTACTGAACTTTTTTGATGGAAAATAGGGATTTCAACTAATTTTTTTTTGCAACATCTTTAACTTTTTTGCCAAACCTTGTTGACAAGTCATATTTTCAACAAAAATTTCTGCTGAAAATTTTTAGAAAATTATTTTTTCTGTTTTTGACAATTTTCCATTAAGGGGTTGGGGGAAGCACTTTCCAACCAGCTCTTCTAATGCCATTATGCTAAATAAATCCCGAATTGCCTAAAGCTTCTGGTATTATGGTTTTTTATATCTTCAGTCTGGGGTTTTGGCACACATCTGGGCTTTCGCCTCGGGTTCAGAAGTATGGTCAAATCCACCACTTCACCTTGTAAATACAAAATATAATCCAACCCATCTGTTGCTGTGAAGACAAATTTAAGAACCAGCAGAGACTAGCCCAAGTCTCATCTCCTTCCCCTTTCATTTCCAAAATCCTAATGACATTCCCTTGAGTAATGTGTTTTTCCTTTTCTTTTTCTGCTTTCCTTTTTCACCTTTCTTCTTAATCTTTTGACGTCTTCCTGAAAACAAACTTGAGTTCAGTTAAGATGTTAATCAAAATTCTGTTCAGTTACAGTGGTGTAAATCTGGAATAACTTCCATTGTTTCAGTGGTGTCATTTCCATGCAATCTGATTGGAATTTGATCCTGTCTGAAGTGGCTGTGTAGAATTGCCATTTGCAGAATTCATGGCAGCTTCTTGCATGGCATTTGGCCTTACCATTAATATCACTTTGTATAGCAAATTCACAGACTTTTGAACTGATATTATTATCTCAACTTCAAGGCAGCTGGTAACTGTGACCCCATCCAACATGCCCTCTATCCCAAACCCAATACTCTTAAAAGAAACCAGATCGTCATCCCTGAAACCTGGGATGGAGCAGTAATGGTAATAGTTTTGTGATGTGGACACGAGCCTATGGACTTGGCCAAGACTGCCAGCTCATTTTATATTACTCATAGAACAGTCTTCAGATAGTATTGACTACCAGTTGCCACCAGTTTGCGCTGGATTAGAATGGGTGACCCTGAATGAATGGTTTTGTTTAATGAGGCAAAATTAACAGTGTAAGGCGTAAGGATTGAATATTCAGTACTCTAGTCATCACTCATTTCATACATGTCTCTTGTTAGAGAATCTCTGTGTTTATTGAAGTGTCATTTACACAGAAATTTCTCCCTGGGTTTCCTCTCTTACAGTTTAAGTCATTGTTTCAAAGAGTTTGAACATCTTTGCAAATCTCAGGTGACTTTGAAAGTTCCGAGCAGCAAATGCATAAAGCAGAGGGTTAATGCAACTGCTAATAAATGCCAGTGATCCAGAGATGTATACCCCCATTTCTGAGACCTCATCCAATGCCAAAGACATCTTCTGGTTAGAGTCCACTATCTGTGTTGAAACAATTTCTATTACATTAAACATATGATGTGGTAACCAACAAACAACAAAAGCCACAATCACGCTGGCAATCAGCCTCGCTGACCGCTGCCTAGATGAGTAAGTCATTGTGTTTATTCTTCTTCCAACACATACATAACAAGTAGAGATGATAACAAAAGGAATCACAAAACCTACAATAGTCTCCAACAAAAGGAACAATATCTTCTGCTGATCAGAAGTGTAGTTGCGACATGTGCACTGCTGACCAAACTTGGTTTCTTCAATTTCTTGAAATGGGATTATGGAAGCTCCAAGAGGAATAGACAGGAGCCAAAGGAGAAAGACAGCTTTGAGAATCACAGCTTTATTTTTCCACCTTTGAATTATGAATGGGTAAAACACAGCCATGAACCTCTCCAGGCTCAGTGTTGTAATTAGAAACACGCTGGCATACATATTGCAGTAAACAACAAAAACCAGTGATTTGCAGAAGGTGACTCCAAAGAGCCAGGTGTTAGCAAAGGAGTAAATCCAGACTGGTAAAGTAACCAGCACCAGGATGTCTGAAATTGCCAGATTTAGAATCAGCATGACTGTAGGAGATCTTTGCTTCACTTTCCCACAAATAGTCCAGATGACAATGGAATTCCCAGGGATCCCAATAGCAAATGACAAGCTCAGTATTGTGCAGACCACTGACCTCTCACTGTCCCATGTCAGATGGCTGTTTTCTTCTGTTCTATTCATCTTGATTGGAGACTTGCTTTTTCTCTGATGCCAACAATCTCTGTTCCCTGCACTGTGCTTTTAACTCTGTAAGCAGACGTTGTGAACCTTATCAAGTGCTCCCTAACCAATGATCTGAAGGCTGATACAGCATGTGAGTTCACATCCTATTGTTCAGAACTGGGTGAAGCTGAGTTCAGACTTTCTATTATAGTACGTAGGAAGACTGCATGCATACAAAGCAAAAAACCAAAAAACAAAAAACCCCCACCATATTCGTCTGACTGCTCTCATTTGTGCCAGTTATATATGGATGTAATTCCATTTATTTCCATTTACTTCTGATTTACACCATGAGAAAGGAAAATCAGGACCCATATTTACTTACCCATGCTTAAGAAGCTTACTACTTCAATTAAAATTACTGTTTTTATAAGAAACTTTTAACAAGCTAAAGTAAAGTAGTCCACATGAGCACGTCAGTGTTTTGTATGTGAGGATTATTTTATAAAAAGCACACACATGCAAAAATTTAAAAAATAAAACAAAACACTGACACATTCAGTATAAGTAGGAATAATATATTTTGAGTAATCAAAAACAAGACAAATGATTATACCTTGCCTTGAGTACCTGCCTGACTTAAAGAAACTTCCAAATTCTGCCTTTTTTGTTTTTCACTCTAGTGCAACCCACTGGACCAGATTTTGATCTCTCTTAACCTGGCTTCAGGGGAGTTACTCTAGATATACATTGGCATAATAGAGATCTGAATTTGACCTAGTGACTTCAGTGAGTTTACAATGGTGTGACAAGGGTTTGGTTTTGGCTCTCTAAAATGTGAAAGAGGGATGACTTTTAATTCTCCTGAAAACGTTCTGCTATGGAATACACTTTAATGTAACTTCAGCTGATCTGAATAGCAAGTGGACAAAGATTGTACGTACACAGGCTAATCTACTCAAGCTAGCTTGACTCCAGCTAGTATGGGTAACAATAGCATTGAAGGCAATGCAAGCTTCAACGCAGGTTGTAACAGCCTGGCACAGATGTAGTCCCCTTGCTAGCCGGTGCTGTGCTTTCTTCATTTCTATTGTTACCCATGCCAGGTGTATTCAAGAGAAGGTAGGCTAGCTTTTGCTGTGTAGTCATATCCTGAGACTGAAGGAAAAAGAAAATAAAAAAAGAAACTGCAACTCCAAAAACAACTGATGGGATTGGGGAACTGAAATTGGGAGGGTATTTTATATAGACACAAAAAAGAAAGCAGAAGTTGTTTACCACTTCTCTCTGAAATCTAAAATTAGTTTCAAGTTTGCTCTCTAATGCTGATGCTCAGATTCAGTTCTACAAACCCAAGTAAATTTGTGCATGGAATATATAAAGGAGAAGAATCCATCTCCTCTAATGAGAAAGAGTGTATTGTATTTTCTTTTAATTATTTGGCCAGATGCTGATCTCCTTTCCAAAGGCTGATTTAGCCCTGTCCGCTCTAGTAAAGGATACAAGCATTCTCATGTTATTTGGCATACCCATGGATAAGATTGGTCAAAAAAATCAAGAAAGATCTTAGTTTCCCATAAGCCATACTAGAGATCCTGGGTAGTCCTTTCCTGCCAGACAATATAGAAATTCCTTCAGGAAAGGACCCAGCTACAACAGAGGACAATGGAACAGATAAAGGGGGGCTCCAAGTGGCGGAGGAGACATTTCTGGTTGAACGCTAGGCTCCTCAAAGCAAACAGCATGACTCACAGGCAGCCCAATGCAGGGTGGAACCCTAAATTAGTGGTTGGCTTCAGTTTGCTATTCTGTGGCCACTAGTGACCTTTGTCTCCATTGGTGCCTGTCACGGAATCATCACACAGACATCAGTCTCTTCCCAAGAGAGAACTGGGGCTTGGGAACTGCAGGTCAGGACCGAGGAGCATCAGCCTCAATTTGCAGGGCAGTCTGCCAGCATCGTGCCTAGTTCAAGTCTCTCCTTCATGTGAGGAGAGGGGTGAGAGTTTGCAAAGACTAAGAGAGTTGATGGGGGAGGGTGATGTTGATGTTACACTGGCAGGGCCGGAGGGCAGATGAGGCCATGGGGCATAGGCATGTGTTGGTGAGCAGCTCAGTAGCCACTGTTATAATGACCCAGAGTGAGCCAGGAATAAGACAGATTCTTCAAATTTTCTACACAGTTAAAATTAATTGACATTTGTGCGTAGGCCATATTTGCAGAAATTATGTTGCAAACCAGTTAAGATATTAATGATTGCTTTGTCCAATTATGATTGTATACAGACTACAGGCAGGGTCCAATCAACAGTTCTGAATCTTTCTTAAATAGGGCCATTGTGATAACAAAGGTTGCTCAGCCAATCAACACCCTTCCGCTACAGTTAATTTGCAGGCACTAATTCTACTGGTTGTAATGAGTCAGTGGCATGAGGGAGACTCTGGATTTGTGAAGGTTCCACGGCCCCATAGTTGGTTTGGGTATCAGTGCTTGAAAGATTCCCCAGGACACTGCTGCCAGCTCCACAGCGTATCAAGGCAGCACTGCCAGGGAAACTGATCTCAACAGAAGAGTTGGAGGAGCCCTTAAAGCACAGAGACATTGTGACTCTGGAGCTGATGAGGTAAATGATCTTATCTCTGCCCAACAGCACCATGAGGGAAAAAATTCCTATCTTTAAAAATCAGTTTAATCTAATCTGGGAGTGTAAACACTTAACTGCCTTCATCATAGTTGTATTACATTGCATGGTTGTCATAGTATAATTCCCAATTCTGAACCTTAGTGTCCAAAATATGGGTACTAGCATGAATTCCCCTAAGCTTAATTATCAGCTTAGATCCTATAGTGCTGCCACCAATCAGGATTTAGAGTAGAGTGCCTGATAAACTCTGGTCTCCCCCAAAAACCTTCCCTGGGGACCCCCAAGACCCAAATTCCTTGAGTCTCACAACAAAGGGGAATAAACCATTTCCCTCCCCTTCTCCTCCCCTCCAGGTGTTCCCTCCCTGGGCTCCTGGAGAGATATACAGATTCAAGCTCCGTGAATCTAAACAAAGGGATTCCTCCTTCTCCTTTCTTCCTCCCAGATCTTTCCTGCCCTGGGTACACTAGGAGATCACCGTGATTCAAACTCCTTGAATCACAACACAGAGAAATCAGGTGGGTTCCCCCCCCTTTCTGTCCCCCTCCCTTCTCCTTCCCTGTTAAGTACAGACTCAATTCCCTTGAGCCTCAACAAGGGGAAAAATCAGACAGGTCTTAAAAGCAAAACTTTTAATAAAAGAGAAAAAAGAATAAAGAAAATCACTGTAAATTCAAGATAGAATATTACAGGGTCTGCCAGCTTCTAGAAATTGGAGAAACAGCCTCCTCCAGCAGAAATACAATTTAAATTACTTTCAGCCAAATACACATTTGCAAATAAAGAAAAAACAAATAAAAAGACTATACCGCCTTTCTACCTTTGTACTTACAAAATTGGAATAGAAGATTAGAGAACCTGTAGGTACGTGTGGTCACTCTCAGAGCCCAGAGAGAACAAAGCCAAACCCAAAAAACACAAACAAAGGCTTCCCTCCACCAAGATTTGAAAGTATCTTGTCTCCTGATTGGTCCCCTGGTCAGGTGTTTGGTTCCCTGTTTGTTAACCCTTTACAGGTAAAAGAGACATTAACCCTTAACTATCTGTTTATGACAATGGTGTCAGTAAAGAGCAGAGTTAAGGTTGTCTGGACGCCACAACTGTGCATTTCCATGACTTAACATGAATGGATTTCTTTTAAGTGTAACTGTAACTCTAAATTTCCTGGTTTGGGATAATTATAATACCCCTGCAATGTTTTTACTCTTAAACTACTGATACTGCCTCCTCAACCTTAACTCCATTTTAACGTAGTTCTTTATCTTGAAGTTTTTATAAGAGGCTACCTCAAACACTATCTTCCATAGCTGATGATAAACCCTATGTCCAGGGTTGCAGGTGCTGCAGACAGGAGAGAGAGATTGGAAAATCTATTCATTTTCTTTCCCATTGAAACCAAAATAATTCCATAGAACCATCCCCAAGAAGGGAGGCAGCATTGCTGAGCACAGCAACTTCAAGGAGGTTGCTCTTTACAGGAAAGGTCTGCACCCACTTCCTGAAAAGTAGATCAAAAGTGTTCATAGCACAGACCTGGGCTCAGAGTGTGATAATCCATAGAGGATGGACTAGAAAAGCTGTAGAGAGAGAGACAGATTGAATGGATAGAAGCGCAGTATCAGAGTTATCACTCAAGAATGCATGAACATAATCTGCTTTATAGCTCAGGGAGTGAGATTTCAGCTGCTGATGATTTTGGAGCAGGTTCCTGCTTTATCTTTTGGTTTCATATCTAACACTTTTCTTCTCACAGTGTTTCCACCTCCTCGCTGAGGCCCAGTAGGTCATGAAAGGACAGTGTGGCCAGGATCCCGATTCTCCAGGCAGACATTCTCCATCTGGGCATTGATGCAAGGATAAGTACAGCTGGGATCCAATCAGCTGAGTGGCCAATTCACTAACCCCCTCAAACACATCTAAAATCAGCCAGCATGCTCTTGAGCTTCCCTCACTTCTAGGCAGGATCAAGTACTAGACCCAAAAGGCCCATATTAGACCCCATCCCACAGAGTCAAATGCCTATGTGATGATGTCATTGCTGGGGGAAAGGGAGCCCTCATGCCTCCACTTCTGGTGGGGGATGGTACCCTGATTCTTCCCAAGACTTGGGGAGAGAGGGACCCCTGATACCGAACCTGTCTGTTTACTGGGGGACTGAGGCAGGAGGGAGCCCAGCTGCTATCTTGGGTGGAGAGGGGAGAGGTTGCTATTCTTGCCAAAAAGGAAGTTGCTGCTGCCCCAACTTCTGGATCTGCAAGCGGGAGAGGGCTTTTTCTCCTTTAGTTCAGTGCCAGTCGAGATGAGAGGCTGTTGCTTTTGCCACCGTCCCTGCCTGCCAGCAGTGTGTGGACAGGCAGGGGCAGGAAGGTGGCCAGGGGCAGGAAAGTGCCCCTACCACAGCTATTTCCTTCCCTTCTCTCCCAGACCCCTTCTCTCACAGGAGGAAAAGGGGAGTTGGGGGAGGGGGTGATTGTCACATCCCTGTTGCCTACTCAAGCCTTCCATTCCCATGCACTGGTAACTCATTCACTTCCCTGGGGTACAATTTTGCTCTGGCCTGGCACAATCTGAGCAGAAATATTTGGAACTGACGCTATGGGGGTGATCGTCCATGGAGACTCAACTGATCTTTTTCTCTTTTGCAGAGAAATTAGCCACCAAACCCCCTAAGGGAGCAGGTCGAGGAGATGGAGAAGCTGTCCAGGGCAGTCACCAAAGGGTCTGAGATCTTAGTGGGAGGCTCACAAGAAAGGCCTTTTCAAGGTTAAATTTTACTTAATGTCTCTGGAGCTGTGCATTGAAATCCTTTGTGTGAAAGGCGCCAGCCTCACCCAGTAATTTCTTTCCCACAGGGTGGTGGATTGCAGCCCGCTCGCCAGAGGACAGATCAACCTGCTGCAGAGGCTCCTGGATGGTTCTGCTGACACCAGCTTGGCTGAGGAGGTGACCGACTCATTCTATCCAGCACTGGCTGTAGACGAGTCTGAAACTCAAGGTTGGAGATTTGTTTTGGGTAGCTCAGGGGAGTATCTAGGATGAGAGGGTGACATAGCACCTGGAATAGATTTAATATGGTGTCTCCCTGGTGTGGTTTCCAGCCAGCTGTGATCATTTTGAACTTCCTGGGCAGGTTGAAGTGACCGACCCTAAATGCTCCATTAGCAAATCTCCATTGGCCTGTTGTGTTGCTACCAAGAAGTGACATTTAATTTACAGGTTGTCCTGGAGCCCAGAGTGAAAGCTTGAAACACAAGCTGATCCAAGGACTTGAAAAGAACCTGGAAGCCCAAAAAGCCATTGGGAGATATTCAGGTCAACTGGACAAGGTAAGAAGCTAAAATAAGGCTGAAAATTCACTGCAGTCACCATTGATGTGAGTTCACCAAGTCTCAGCATCCAGAATGTACAGAGCCCCATCCACTAACACTATTTAACTAAGAGAAATGAAAGAGGAGAATATGATCTGGGTGAGAAACTGAATGGATCCACTGTTCTTCCCCTTGTGGGATGTGGTGTTGGCACAAACCCCTGATGCCAGCAAGCAGCTCGTTGTTTCTGGTGTGTATGTAGGAGGAGACACTCACTAACAAGGTCACCAAGCAGTGTTCACAGTTTCCTTATTTCACTCTGATAGTTAACATCTGTGGGCCAGAGACCTCTTTATAACTGTTGAATGCAAGTCATCCTGACCTGCTGATTTTAAAATGTCTATCCTTAGGTGTTGTGTAACACCTTCTTTGGTTACTAATGGATTGGAAAGTGTTTCATCATTCTCATGTGAAATGTGTACATCCTTCTAAATACAGAATAGAAATAATTATTTCAATATCATTAACAATTTTACTAGCTCCAACTATTAATGAGCCTGCACCACTGCTTGGATTTCTTTTGTTCCAAATGTACTTAAAAATATAGAGTGCTCTTAAGATACAACTCAATATATATAAATACATAATGAATAGGTGGATGAGCCATGTCCAGGAATCTCCCTTGAACAAAGCATGGAATCCTAGCTCCCTCCAGTCTGGGGAGCCCAGGCCAGCTCCTCCCTATGGCCCGAAACCCCTCTTTCTCAGGGCATGACAGCTGCTCAAAAGGGTAACTACAAGGTTCTCCCCTTTCCAGGGGGCTCTCAGTCTGGAACTTCTCTCCCATCTGAGGAGGGAATCAAAGGAGGCATATGAAAAAGAAGTCTCACAGATGTTCAGACCCCACTAATTGCCCCCAACAAAAATCACAGACATGCTTAGGATCTGTCTCCTTCCTCCCTATCATCAGTTTTTGAGATGGATGGAAAAAAGAGTAAGTCCAATAAGGTCCTGGTGACAAAGAAAAGACAGGGCACTAAAAAGAGAAAAAAGCCTCCCTCTCCCTTCAGTTCCCTTCATCTTCTGAAGAGTTTGATTAGGAGGTATTCTAGGAGGTGCAAAGTGAAATCTATTTCCCACAAATAGCATAAATTCCAATATTCTTCGTGGGAGGAAGGCCCGCTTTCAGATTCTGACCGAGGTCAGAAAGAAGAAGAGGTTCAGAGTAAACTTTTTTCCTACAGATTATTTGAGTGTTATATAGAGACAATAACTACTCTAGATCACCTTCAGAGGAAATCCCTAAAACGAGGACAGCCAGTCTATTAGGGCAAGTGAGACTATTAAGTGATATTTCCCCTCTGCTTCCAAGCTAGAACTTCATATTCCTATAAATCCTCCCTAAGACAAAATTGTTAAGTGGGAATGACAAGGCCAAAAGACTGAGTGGAGTCCCTGAGGTGAATTTCGTCCTTCAAGTTGTCACTTTTCCTCTTTATTGCCATGTGCTTCACTCTGTTGGCTGTTCTACAACTGTAAGTTATAACTGTAAGTGTATAATTTACATCAACACTGTGAGGAGATCATGTGATTAGGTCATTATATTAGTTTACTGATAAGTAAATATGCAAAACCTGGACATGTGAATGATTTTGAGAATCTGAATTTCGCTAAAAGATACAACAAAGTCCTTGGTTTCTGCTGCAAATGAAGCTTATTGACGCATAACCTTTACAATCATCTTTGTGAGAAGCACAATGTGAAACCAATGAGAAAACTGTCTTTCCCTGGAGTGTCAGATGGAGAGAATTTTAAACAATTTTACCCCCTCTCCAACATGTATCCTTCCCTTTCAAACAGATGGTGTCTTTGACCCATTTGGCCTTTCTAAAGTCTGATTTGTGAACCTAAAATAATAAACAGAAAACATCATGCATCAGATGAGAAGCCTGGAACTAATCCCGATAAACTTGTCTGCACACTAGTGTTAGGAAGCAGGAAGCTGCTGGACCAAAGCCTTGGGTTCTTAAAGAACCAAACCGAGATGATGTTTTGTAGGAACTACTAGAGCAGCCCTTCGCAGATTTATGGAGATGAATTCAATGGTGATATAAATAGTGGTGCCAAAGCTCTCCTAAATTCTCCTGGGCACTCTAAGTAATCTGTGTGTCTGAGACCATAATAGCCATTAACCTAACTATACACTGAGTGTTTGATTTTACCCAGCCCTTTCATGCACAGGAAATGAAAGATTATTAACATTATTGGGGACACATGGTGCCAGAACTAATTGATTTGCTTTCTACTTATCTAAGCCCATTGCCTCCATGCTGTCTGTTTTCCCTTTACAAAAGAGCAACTTTCATGTACGTATCGTATTACTGTACTTCCCTCATCTCAAAGTCCTAATCACCACTACAAGTCATCAGCATCATGACTGGCAGTGTTTAGCAAATCTGGTCTTGCTGTAATTCCCGGAGGGAACGGGGAGCCACGAATGTGTTGCATATTGCATTATGGTAGTAGAAATAAGCACTTTTTTTTTTTAACACAAAAAAACATATGCATGCACTGTGCTATAAAAAATCCCTGCACCTGGGGGCACTGCTGAACCAGCCATGGTTAGCTGTTGCTTCCTTCAGTCACTTATGTCACTAGTACCTGCAGCTGAGATTACTGGTTTAAGCAGAGTTACTAGTGTATTTTCTGAAGGGCTTCTCTATAGATAGTGCACAAGATTGGAAGGCTGAGGCCCACAAAAATGATTCCTTTACATAGTAATGTGAGGTGTCCAGACCGTGACTGCGACCTTCAACATTATCTCTGTCATGTAGATAACATTCTTTTCTGGTTTGGTTACTCCCATGTTATTTTAGCTTTCACTTTGCTCTACATTTAGTGTGTGACCGGTAATATTCTGTTAATTTCTGCTGTCATTTATATCAGGGCAAGCACAAAAGCTAGTGAATGGAATCATCAGGGTTTCCGATCTGGGTTTCCATAGAGCTGAACTACCAGAGCTGAGAAAGTTTTAGATAAAATGTCCACTTTTGGCCCATCAAATCCACTCATGTCAGTTGTTTCTCAGATCAATATCCTGACCTATTCAACCCATTCATGTGAATGAGTACCATTTGCCTCTGGTGGGTACTTGGCTCTGTTTCCAGCAATTTGTGGTTTTGGACTTTGTATGAAGCAGAAGTGGCCAATTCTGCTCTCACTTACACTGGTGCATCCCCACTGAATAGAACTAAATGGGCCTAAGGATTTTACTGAATTACCCCAGTACACAGGTCAGCAGTTGTGAAGTATATTTTTATGACTTTGGTGACATGAACTCCTTCTGCTGTGGGCTGTTGCCAGAGTATTGGCTAATTATGTTAATATAAATGGCAGGATTGTCCCTATTTTGTGAGAGATACAGGAATTGTTTCATGCTATGTAACACCTACAGTAGATTAATTAACCCTAGACAACTACAGAACACCATTTAGAACCTCAGTCACTTCACTATTAGTATGTGTAAGGCATGTGAATTGTTCCACTTGACCAGGGAGTGTGTCAGGGATAGATAATCTTGTCCAGGCAAACTTGTTTGGTGTGGGTTATTTGGGTTTCTTACTTGGAAGCAAAGGCTAGTGAGGATTGCTTGTGTATTTCTGTATGTTATCATGGTTACGGCTGTATCTGGGATGCATGTTTAGCTAATGTATGGACAACGTATGACTGCATCAATGCACTGATCATTTGCCGTGCTTCTGTAACAGTACCTGTTACCATTGATGCAGCATTCATGATTTATTATTAATGAAACAATAAGTGTACTCACTGGGACTGAATATGCCATTAACAATACTTTGTCAATACTGAGTGTATTTATTATTAAAAACTATTTTAGTTAATGACATAACTTTACACATATCCTTATGGAACAGAGATTAGACTCATTCTCTGCCATGAGGGGTTTACAATCCTCATAAGCCAAAAATACACAGGACATGGAGAGGGAGGATCTGGCAGTTACTAATGAGAAGTAGACGAGAGGAAGCATTTACTGTTAAGATGAGTTTGAAGGAAAGATTTGAAGAAAGAGGCAGAAGGGCCCAAATCCTCAAAGGTATTTAGGCTTCTCGCTTCCACTGAAATTAATGGATGTTAGGAGCCTAAATACCTTTGTGGATCTGGGCCAACATGCTTAGTGAATGAGATTGTTCCAGGAATAGGGGGCTGGTGATAGAAGGAAGGAAGGAGATGAAAGCAATGATAAAGTGAAAGGACTGGAAGCCATACAGCTTATAAAGGAGGATAAGAACAGAGGGATAGGTGGGGACAAATTTATGAAGTTCAGGATGAGAAACTTAAATTTTATGTGATAAGAGACAGGAAATCAAAGGAAGTATTTAAGTTCCAACAAGTATCACTTTCCATTACTGTGCATCTGCCTTTCATTACATATTGCATGCTTATTTGTTTGGCAGCATTAACCATTTATCAGCACAGCACCTAAACTGCACTTAAATAAACACAATTCCATTTGGGGGCATTTCTGGCTCAGGCATGTTCTGGACAGTGTGGAATTTCATTATACAGGACATCCTTACAGTATGATATCTATTGAGATGGCAGTGTACAGACGACTGCTACACTTACATTACTAACTTCCTAACACTTGGGTTGGGCTTCATTGTACTCAGGAACATGCATGCCACCTAAACCCAATACTCATTTCTGCATAGAATCATAGAACTGGAAGGGACCTCAAGAGATCATCTAGTCCAGTCCCCTGCAATCAAGGCAGGACTAAGTATTATCTAGGACCATCCCTGACATGTGTTTGTCCAACCTGCTCTTAAAAATCCCCAATAATGGGGATTCCACAACCTGCCTAGGCAATTTATTCCAGTGCTTAGCCACTCTGACAGTTAGGAAGTTTTTCCTAATGTCCAACCTAAACCGACCTTGCTGCAATTTAAGCCCATTGCTTCTTGTCCTATCCTCAGAGGTTAAGAAGAACAACTTTTCTCCCTCCTCCTTGTAACAAGCTTTTATGTACACCTCTACCCCGATATAACATGAATTCTGATATAACGCGGTAAAGCAGTGCTTGGGAGTGGGGGCTGCATACTCTGGCGGATCAAAGCAAGTTCGCTATAACACGGTTTCACCTATAATGCAGTACGATTTTTTGGCTCCTGAGGACAGCATTATATCGAGGTAGAACTGTACTTGAAAACTGTTATCATGTCCCCTCTCAGTCTTCTCTTCTCCAGACTAAACAAACCCAATTTTTTCAATCTTCCCTCATGAGTCATGTTTTCTAGACCTTTAATCATTTTTGTTGCTCTTCTCTGGACTTTCTCCAGTTTGTTGACATCTTTCCTGAATGTGACGCCCAGAACTGGGCACAATACTCCAGTTGAGGCCTAATGAGCGCAGAGTAGAGCTGAAGAATCACTCAGAGCATCACGCTTATTGTAGAGAACTTCTTACAGACATCAACAATCCTGCTTATGGCTGATTGGATGTGTGCTTTAGGGCTTTCTTTGGTAGTCAAGTGTATCACGACCAGCTTGGGATCACAGTGTCAGCACATGCATTGCATTTTCCTCTGACTGAGTGTTCCTGCATGGAGGTTATAATTAGGGCTGTCAATTAATCGCAGTTAACATGCAATTAACTAGAAAAAATTAATTGCATTGTTAAACAATAGAATATCAAGTGAAATTTATAAAATATTTTTGGATGTTCTTCTACGTTTTCAAATATATTGATTTCTATTACACACAGAATAAAAAGTGTACAGTACTCATTTTATATTATTATTTTTATTACAAATATTTTCACTGTAAAAATTATAAACAGAAGAAATACTATTTTTCAATTCACCTCATATAAGTACTGTAGTGCAATCTCTTTATCGTGAAAGTGTAACTTACAAATGTAGATTTTTTTTGTTTTGTTACATAACTATGCTCAAAAACAAAACAAGGTAAAACTTTAGAGCCTACAAGTCCACTCAGTCCTACTTCTTGTTCAGCCAATCGCTAAGACAAACAAGTTTGTTTACATTTATGGGAGATACTGTTGCCTGTTTCTTAGTTACAATGTCACCTGAAAGTGAGAACAGGCATTCGCATGGCACTTTTGTAGCTGGCATTGCAAGGTATTTATGGGCCACATATGCTAAACATTTGTATGCCCCTTCGTATTTCGGCCACCATTCCAGAGGACATTCTTCCATGCTGATGATGCTCATTAAAAAAATAATTCATTAATTAAATTTATGACCGAACTCCTTGGGGGAGAATTGTTTGTCTCCTGTTCTGTTTTACCTCATTCTGCCATATATTTCATGTTATAGTAGTCCTGGATGATGACCCAGCACATATTCGTTTTAAGAACACTTTCACAGCAGATTTGACAAAACACAAAGAAGGTTCCAATGTGAGATTTCTAAAAGTAGCTACAGCACTCGACCCAAGGTATAAGAATCTGAAGTGCCATCCAAAATCTGAGCAGGACAAGGTGTGGAGCATGCTCTCAGAAGTTTTAAAAGAGCAATATTCCGATGCAGAAACTACAGAACCTAAATCTCAAAAAAGAAAATCAACCTTCTGCTGGTGGCCTCTGACTCAGATAACGAACATGAACATGCGTCGGTCCACTCTGCTTTGGATTGTTATCAAGCAGAACCCACCATCAGCATGGACGCATATTCTCTGGAATGCTGATTGAAGCATGAAGGGACATATGAATCTTTAGCACATCTGGCTCATAAGTATCTTGTGACACCAACTACAACAGTGCCATGCGAATGCCTGTTCTCACTTTCAGGTGACATTGTAAGCAAGAAGAGGGGAGCACCATCTCCTGCAAATTATAACCAAACTTGTTTGTCAGAGCAATTGGCTGAAGTAGGATTGAGTGGACTTGTAGGCTCTAAAGTTTTACATTGTTTTATTTTTGAATGCAGTTCTTTCTTTGTGCATAATTCTACATTTGTAAGTTCGACTTTCATGATAAAGAGATTGCACTACATTACTTATATTAAGTGAATTGAAAAATACTGTTTCTTTTGTTTTTACAGTGCAAATATTTGTAATAAAAAATAAATATAAAGTGAGCATTGTACACTTTGTATTCTATGTTGTAATAGAAATCAATATATTTGAAAATGTAGAAAGCATCTAAAATATTTAAATAAATGGTATTCTATTATTGTTTAACAGCACAATTAATCACGATTCTTTTTTTAATTGCACGATTAATCGTGATTCTTTTTTTTAAATCACTTGAGAGCCCTAGTTATAATTGGTATTTATGTATGATTTTATGATGGACACTATATATAGTACAGATGGACTTGACTGTAAACCTCAGATCCAAACATAGTTGGACAGGAAAAGTAGTGACCTAGGTTCAAATAGCTCTGTAATAGGCTGAATCAAATTCTGGAACTGAACGTGCCAAGACTGTGTAAGAGTCCTGTGGTGGGGCAGCTATCCCAAACAGGGAGGAAGGATTAAAGCAGGCCAGAGGGAGCCTGCACAGAACCCTCCAGTTAGAAGAGGGCTCACTATGCGAGCCAATTGGGAGGTGACTTGTTGCAGTGGCCAATGATGGCCAGCAGGGGCCATATATATAGGGCTGCTCAACAGAGCAGAAGGAAGTCCCTCCCTGGCCTGCTAGGGAGAATGACAGGCTGCCTAGGAGCACCATAGCTAGAGCAGTGCTAGGCAGGGTAGCAAAGCAGAAGGAGCATCTGACTGACCACTGCCAAACTGAGGCCTTGGAGGAAGGGCAGATAAGGTGCTAGGGCTGCCCCAACTTGCCCTGAGGGAAGTGGCCAACACAGACTTCAGTTTGCGCCTGGAGCAAGGGACTAGACTGGTGATTGCAGAAGGCCACCGAAGCAAGTGGCTGGACTACAGACTGCCAGGTCCTCTGAAAGTGGGGGAGACAGCAGAGTGGGGCACAGCCAGAGGGCTGTGCCCAGAAGAGGACGTCGCAGTCTGGGGAGCGACGCGGGTCACAGAGTGGTGGAGACAGCAAAGAGGGAGTAACGGCGCGCAAGACACCACCAGAAGAAGGCACCGTGAGGAAGGACTTGAGCTAATTCCAGAACAGCCAGCAGGAGGTGCCATAGTGATGAGTCTCGCACCGCTACAAGTCCAGATACAAATTTTGTAGCTCTGTCCCAGCCCTAGTGTACTGTAACAAGTGTATTGCTTTCTGAGCTTGATTGCTTATTTGGCAACTCGCATTATTATTGTAATTGTTTTTGCGGGGATATTCATGGACTGTAGCCATATGTAGGACCTTGTGTACAATGGATAAACTTGTATCAACACCTTGTCAAGCACTCCTTTATTTATACACTATAGACTCTGGCCAGGTCTACACTACAAACTTGCATCGGTATAACTATGTCACTCAGGACTGTGAAAAATTCACATCGCTGAGCAATGCATTTATACCAATTTAACCCCTCGTGTAGACAGCACTATGTCAATGGGAGAGCTTCTCCTGTTGATGTAGCTACCACCTCTCACAGAGGTGGATTAACTATGCCAGCAGGAAAAGTTGTCCTGTTAGCATAGTAGCATTTTTGCTAAAGTGTAACAGTGCAGCTGCACCGCTGCCACTTTTTAAGTGTAGACCTCCCCTCAGTTTGTGAAAATGCCTGTGTATGTGATTTTCAGTGTTGTTGTAGCCATGTTGGTCCCAGGATATGAGCGAGACAAGGTGAGTGAAGTAATATCTTTTACTCAATTAACTTCTGTTGATGGAAGAGACAAGGTTTCTAGCTTCAGAGCTTTTCTTTAGGTCTGGAAAAGCTTGCTATAGTGTCACAGCGAAATAAAGGGTGGCACAGATTAAGTGTAAGGGGTTAACACAAGGTGCAAGAAACCACTGAAAATGAAGTGGGCAATTAACACCTCTGCAGTCATAGGACAAAGGAGGATTAGTAGGTTACAAATGATAGTAATGAGCCATAAAACCAGTCTTTGCTGAAACGATGATTTTTAGAGATGTTTGCAGGTTTTGCATCTGTTGTTCTGGTAGAGACTGGTGCTGTTTTGAGTTGGTGTGTCCTGATCTGTGGGGAGCTTGCTTCTGATAATGAGCTTGGAAAGGCTGTGGGAGGGGAGGTTGTTTGAAGACCAGAAAAAGAGGTCGGGAAAGATTTCTTTCAAGATGTGGTTCCCATCAACTAAGGGTTGTAGCTGTTTACTGATACTGAGTATGGATTCCAGTGTAGAGTGGTAAGTGACAATTAGGGCTGTGTGGTCAGTGGGGGTGGGGTGGGGTGGGAGGTGGTTCTGTACTGAAGCAGGTTCTCTCAGGGTATTTGGGTGTTCCATTCCATGATGCTATTCCACGATGCACCCTGTCTCTTTTGCCCATCCTTTCTGCTCAGGGGCCCTTTAAGAATTCACAGTTCACACAGTTATTCAGACAGTCCCCAGAAGGGATCCCCATTTATTTAGTCCTCAGGTGCACATGAGACCT
The DNA here is from genome assembly GCF_025201925.1 of Gopherus flavomarginatus. Taxonomy (NCBI): domain Eukaryota; kingdom Metazoa; phylum Chordata; order Testudines; family Testudinidae; genus Gopherus; species Gopherus flavomarginatus. The sequence goes on from NC_066630.1 coordinate 33,667,267, forward strand.
CCAAGCCTCAACACTAGTACAGTGTCTCTCTCCTGGCAGTCCAACACAAAGTCTTTCAAAACAAAACACAAATGTATACAGTCTTCACCCCAGTTTCAGCTGGGCAAAGCCTCCCTCCTCTTTCAGGGTCTACTGTCAGTCTTCACTTCCTGGAGAGCTTTCTCCTGCTTCTTGCAGTCTCAGTTACCCTCTCCACATCTAATCTATTGAAGCTTCCTGCTGCCTTTTACCCTGGGACCAATTGATTCCCCTAGGATGGGACTTGTCATGTAATCAGAGCTGGTTTAGAAACCCTGTTTCATTGTGTATCCTGAACTTTCTCCTTGGTGCATATTCTGTGGTATCTGAATGCCTGGCTGTAGATAACAGATTTCTTGGTGTATCTGGGGTGATTCTGGAACTGTGGAGGTAAGTGTGGTGATCAGTGGGTTTCTTTTAAACAGTTCTCCATAGGGTTCCATTGTTGAAGCTGATTGTTGCATCCAGGAAGTTGATACTAGTGTGAGAGTGTTATAGAGAGAGTTTGATGGATGGGAGGTGGTTGCTGAATCTGTGCTGCAAATATGTGGGGAGTTTAGGTTGTCTGTCCAGAGACTGTGTGTATGTGATGGCTCAGGATGGTGATGGCCCTGTGAACCGTCCTAGAACACATTTATTAAACATGGTTCACTCAAGGGTTCAGCTAGCAGAAAATCAAGGGGTACTTTTGCGTGAGCAGTAGTGGAGCAGGGAGGCCATCTGGAGAGATAAAAAGTCTAGGTCTGGCAGCAGCATAGAGATGGTTGGCTGGGCTAACAAGGGAATACTTCCCTGGGGAGCCCATACCCTAGTATGGCCCGTGGGGAAGGAGGCTGATCTGACTGGCTGAAGATCCTATACCTAGAAGTCTATCCTGAGTGCTAGTCATGGACCGTAGACTACACTGGCATAGCTTAAGATCCCTTCCTGCAGGTCTCAGTCTGCTGCTGAATGTGGGTAGTTGTGGAAGTGACTGGCCTGGTCTGAAGAGACAAATGAGATGCCCAGGTAGCAGGATGATGGAGCCAGGAAAGCAAGAAGGGACTGAACTGATGTGTGAGGTTGTGGGGTGGCAGGAAAAGAAGAATCTGTGGGTTGATTGTGGCCTGGGAGTGTGTGGTCACAGCAGTACTCCTTCCTTCACTTCAAGCACTGATGATCATAGTACCTTTGCTGATAGAAAGGCAACATTGTCTATTGAATTAAATATGGGAGCCATGAACTCCTGAGTTCTCACTGCAGCTCAGTTACTGACACAGGGCTTGTCTACACTGGGAACTTACATCGGCATGGATATGTTTTGAGCAGTGTGAACTATCTACACCCATGAGAGATGTAGCTATGCCAACCTAGCCGCTGGTGCAGGCAGTGTTAGGTTGATTGAAGAATTCTTCTGTCAACCTAGGTACTGCCTCTGAGGGAGGTGGATTATCAATGCTGATGGGAGAACCCCTCCCATTAGCATAGGTAACATCTACACTAAAGCACTACAGCGGCACAGCTGCAACATTGCAACATTGCGACATTGTAGTGTCTTAAGGTGGCCTTGGGCAAATCCCTGACTTCTTGTGTTTCAATTTCACCATCTGTAACAGAAGATAATACTCTTTTACGGACTCAGTGCATTACTGTATGGATTAATTAAGGGTTCATGCAGTGCTATAAAATATAATATGCCATGTAAGTGCTAGGTATTATTGTTGTTTTATTAAATGAATGTGAACATAAAGCATTGTGTGGCAGCCCTTCCTCTCATCATGTACGTACGTGATATACTGCACGTTGCAAGGCGTGTTGCCTCACCTGCACCTGTCATTCATTCCTTGCTGATAAATCCTTTAAAGTGTGGGTGCATACAGGACAGGACTGGCAGCTCCTGTACTTTTCCCTTACCTCACTTACTGTGTGATTACTATTTTCATTGTGGCCTATTTCACCCAAGGCTCTCAAAGAGCTTTAACTAAGCCCCAAAACATCTCTATGAAGCAGGTAACCATTATCTCCATTATACATGAGAACGACCTGAAGGACAGAGCATTTAAGTGTTTTGCCCAAGATCACACAGCAAGTCAGTGGCAGAACCAAGAACAGAATCCAGGAGTCCTTTCTTGTAATTCCTTGCTGTGCTGACTAGACAGTACTCCCCTCTTATTGATAGCGACAAAGAGTCCTGTGGCACCTTATAGACTAACAGACGTCTGATGAAGTGGGTATTCGCCCACGAAAGCTTATGCTCCAATACGTCTATTAGTCTATAAGGTGCCACAGGACTCTGTCACTTTTTACAGATCCAGACTAACATGGTTACCCTTCTGCCTCTTATTGATAGGCATGCATGGCTGCATCTGGTGGGCCAGCTTCTCCATTCATTTCAATAGGTGCAATCCTGTGCCAACATAACTGAGGACAATTTGGCCATATATATTTAAATTACTGTCAGCATGCTTGAGCACTGAAGAAACAAGCAAAGGGTTATTTCACACCCCAGACCAGAGAACCTGCTGTGTCATTCTTCCTCTGTTTACCCTGGATGTTGCATGACCACAGACGCTTCCGTGTGACGTAACTGACTTACTGTCCTCTCAGCTCGGTGTATGTGGCTGGGTCCCCCGTATGTGCTGCCGTTTAATCATAGCAGCACTTGCACGTGGCAGCTTTGCCAGCCTTGATTGCACCATTTGAAATTGTGCAAGGGGCAGGCTTGATCTTGAAATGCTCTTTTTCTTATGTGATTTTGATAAGAGTGATCAGTGTCTTCTCCCAAGCTTCTGATGTCAGCCCTTTCTCCACACTTTGTCAATGATGTGTGACAGGTTTTGTTTTCTTATGACTGCCAATTTCCTGTAATTCGAGCCACAACGTGCTAAAATAGCTGTGTGGTATTTAACCACAACGTTAAAACTGGGTATGCTAGCTCTATCAGTTTTGCTTCCCTTAGGGTATGTCTACGCTACGGAATTACTCTGATTTTACAGAATTCGATTTTTGGCCACAGATTATATAAAGTCGAGTGCATGCGTCCACACTAAGCACATTAATCGGCGGTGTGCATCCATAGTGCCGAGGCTAGCATTGACTTCCAGAGAGTTGCACTATGGATAGCTATCCCATAACTATCCCATAGTTCCCGCAGTCTCCCCTGCCTGTTGGAATTCTGAGTTGAGATCCCAATGTCTCATGGGGCAAAAAACATTGTCACGGGTGGTTCTGGGTACATGTCATCAGGCCCCCCTCTCCTCCCTCCCTCCCTCCCTCCGTGAAATCAACCACAGACAATCATTTCGCACCTTTTTTCCTGGATTACCTGTGCAGACGCCATACCACGGCAAGCATGGAGCCTGCTCAGCTGATCATCACCGTATGTCTCCTAGGTGCTGGCAGACTTGGGACTGCATTGCTACACAGCAGCAGCTCATTGCCTTTTGGCAGCAGACAGTGCATTACACCTAGTAGCCATCGTCATCATACTCCTGAGTGCTCTTTTAGCTGACCTCGGTGAGGTCGGTCAGGGGCACCTGGGCAGAAATGGGAGTTACTCAGCCAGGTCATTCCCATTTTCTGCCGAGCACCCAGGAGATGACGATGGCTACCAATCATACTGAACAATCTCCTGGTGAGCACCCAGGAGATTACGATGGCTAGCAGTCGTAATGAAGCATCTTCTGCCGAGCACCCAGGAGATGACAGTGGCTAGCAGTTGTACTGCACCGTCTGCTGCCAGCCTAAGATGTAAAAGATAGATGAAGTGGATCAAAACAAGAAATTGACCCGATTTGTTTTATATTCATTTGCTCCCCCCTCCCTCTGTGAAATCAATGGCCTGCTAAACCCAGGGTTTTGAGTTCAATCCTTGAGGGGGCCATTCTGTGTGACAGTTGTTTGTGTTTGTCCTTGATACAAAGCCACCCCCTTTGTTGATTTTAATTTCCTGTAAGTCATGTTGTCAGTCACCCCTCCCCAGAGCAACGGCAGACAATCATTTTGCGCCTTTTTTCAGTGCAGATGCCATACCATGGCAAGCATGGAGTCCGCTCAGCTCAACGCTACAGTCATGAACATTGTAAACACCTCACACATTATCGTGCAGTTTATGCAGAACCAGAACCTGAAAAACCAGGAGAGGAGGAGGCGGCAGCATGGCAACAAGAGTGATGAGTACATAGACACAGAATTCTCTCATAGCGCAGGCCCCGGCGCTTTGGAGATCATGGTGTTAATGGGGTGGGTTAATGCCATGGAATGCTGATTCTGGGCCCAGGAAACAAGCACAGATTGGTAGGACCGCATAGTGTTCTAGGTGTGGGACGATTCCCAGTGGCTGCGAAACTTTCGCATGTGTAAGGGCACTTTCATGGAACTTTTTGACTTGCTTTCCCCTGCCCTGAAGCACCAGAATACCAAGATGAGAGCAGCCCTCACAGTTGAGAAGCGAGTGGCGATAGCCCTGTGGGAGCTTGCAGTCAGTCGGGAATCAATTTGGAGTGGGCAAAAATATTGTGGGGGCTGCTGTGATGCAAGTAGCCAAAGCAATCACTGAGCTGCTGCTACCAAAGGTAGTGACTCTGGGAAATGTTCAGGTCATAGTAGATGGCTTTGCTGCAATGGGATTCCCTAACTGTGATGGGGTGATAGATGGAACCCATATCCCTATCTTGGCACTGGAGCACCACAGCACCCAGTACGTAAACCACAAGGGGTACTTTTAAATTGTGCTGCAAGCACTGGTGGATCACAAGGGACATTTTACCAACATCAACGTGGGATGGCCGGGAAGGGTTCATGACGCTCGTGTCTTCAGGAACACTAGTCTGTTTAAACGGCTGCAGCAAGGGATTTACTTCCTAGACCAGAAAATAACAGTTGGGGTTGTTGAAATGCCTGTAGTTATCCTGGGGACCCAGCCTACCCCTTGATGCCATGGCTCATGAAGCCATACACAGGCAGCCTGGACAGTAGTCAGGAGCTGTTCAACTATAGGCTGAGCAAGTGCAGAGTGGTGGTAGAATGTGCATTTGGACGTTTAAAGTGTCGCTGGCGCACTTTACTGACTCGCTCAGACCTCAGCGAAACCAATATTCTCATTGTTATTGCTGCTTGCTGTGTGCTCCACAATTTGCGTGAGACGTTTATGGCAGGGTGGGAGGCTGAGGCAAATCGTCTGGCCACTGATTATGCACAGCCAAAGAAGAACACACCAGGAAGCACTACGCATCAGAGAAGCTTTGAAAACCAGTTTCATGCCTGGCCAGGCTACGGTGTGACAGTTCTGTTTGTTTCTCCTTGATGAAAACCCACCCTCTTGGTTGACTCATTCTCTGTAAGCCACCTACCCTCCCTCCTTCGATCACAGCTTGCTTGCAAAGGAAATAAAGTCACTATAGTTTAAAAACCATGTATTCTTTATTAATTGATTATAAAAATAGGGAGATAACTGACAAGGTAGCCCAGGTGGGGTGTGGAAGGAGAAGGCCACTTCAAAACTTGTTGAATGCCAGCATTCTGTTGCTTCGGCTGTCCACTGGGGTGGAGTGGTTGGGTCCTCGGCATCTCCCTCCTATCCCACGTTCTTGGGCATCTGAGTGAAGAGGCTATGGAACTTGGAGAGGGAGGAGGGCAGTTAAACAGGGGCTGCAGCGGCACTCTGTGATCCTGCTGCTGTTCCTGAAACTCCCCCAGACACCGGAGCATATCCGTTTGATCCTGCAGTAGCCCCAGCGTTGCATCCTACCTTCTCTGATCTTCCTGCCACCACCTCTCATCTTGGTCATCCCTCCTGTTCTCACAGTCATTTGCTCCTTTCCTGTACTGTGATACTGTGTCCTTCCACTCATTCGGGTGAGCTCTTTCATTGCGGGTCGACTGCATGTTCTCAGAGAACATTTCATTGTGCGTGTGGTTTTTTAGCTGCCTTATCTGAGATAGCCTTCAGGATGGAGGAGGGAGGCTTGAAAAATTTGCAGCTGTGGGAGGGAAAAAAGAGAGAGAAGTATTTAAAAGATACATTTTACAGAAGAATGGGTATACTCTTTCACGGTAAACAACACTATTCACATTACATAGCATATATGATTTCGGTACAAGGTCTCATTTTGCATCTTTTATATTGAGTGCCTGTGGCTTTGGTGTTAGAGATCACAAACACTAGGCCGGACAACAGAATTCAGCTTGCAGGTGGCCATGGTAAGCAATAGTCTTTCAGCTTCTGCAACCTTCATGAAAGCAGCGCCCTTCTTTCCCATACAAATAAGCAAAGCCCGTTGAGTGCTGCAGTTTTCGTGTTCATGTAACCACTCCCCACAATTCAATTCTCTGGGATCATTGCTTTACCCCTCCCCCCACCGTGTGGCTAGTTCTCCCCAGAAACCTTCTGCAAAGGCTGTACCTCCAGGAGAGCTTCATGGAGATGTCCCTGGAGGATTTCCGCTCCATCCCCAGACACGTTAACAGACTTTTCCAGTAGCTGTACTGGCCAGGGGCTGCAAATGCATCCCAAGTCCTCAGGGCAAATTAATCATTAAAAAATGCTTGCTTTTAAACCATGTATTATATATACAAAGGTACACTCACCAGAGATCCCTTCTACAGCTTCATGGTCCAGGATACCGGATTGGGAGGGTATTTCAGTCATGGTGAGAAAAAGATCCTGGTTGTTGGGGAGAACGGTATGCTATGTGCTCTCCTCAAGGTTTCCTCGTCCTCCTCCTCATCTTCCCTGTCCGCAAAATCCTCAGGCATGGCTGAGAGTACCGCCATCTCGGAATCCACAGTCGGGGTGGGGTAGTGGTGGTGGCCCCCCCCGAACTGCATGAAGCTCAGCGTAGAAGTGACATGTCTGCAGCTCTGCCCCAGAGCGTCCGTTTGATTCTTTGGTTTTCTGGTACGCTTGTCTGAGCTCCTTAACTTTCATGCAGCACTGTATTGAGTCCCTCTTGTGGCCTCTCTCCATTATGTCTTTGGAGATTTTTTCAAATGTTTTGGCATTTCATCTTTTGGAACCTAGTTCTGATAGCATGGAATCGTCTCCCCATACAGCAATCAGTTCCAGTACCACTCGTATGGTCCATGCTGGAGCTCTTTTTCGATTCTAGGACTGCATGGTTACCTGTGCTGATGAGCTCGACTGGCCAAACAGGGAATGAGATTCAAAAGTTCGCAGGGCTTTTCCTGTATGCCTGGCCAGTGCCTCTGAGTTGAAAGTGCTGTCCGGAGTGGTCAAAATGGTGCACTGTGGGATAGCTCCCGGAGGCCAATACTATTGAATTATGTCCACACTAACCCTACTTTGAACTGGCAATATCGATTTCAGTGCTAATCCACTCATCAGGGAGGAGTACAGAAATTGATTTTAAGAGCTCTTTATGTCGAAGTAAATGGCTTTGTTGTGTGGATGGGTGCAGGGTTAATTCGATTTAACACTGCTAAATTCGACATAAACTTGTAGTGTAGACCAGGCCTTAGTGTTAGTTGACCATGCTTCACTCTGGTAGCACTAATTGGTCTAGGGGTGCATTTTGCCCTTTATCTGTCTTAAATCCTATATTTTTTCCATTAATGGAGTTAAGTTATAAAGTTCATATATAAACTATCCCCAAGTTCAAGGTGCTCTGATCCATATTTTAGTCACTATCACTAAAGAGATCGGCAAAAGCCACAAAATTTGAATCCAGCTTCAATACCCATACCTCAGAGTTCCATCTATTTGACCTGGACTTTTATTTTGGGCTATCACTAATTTTTTCCTTGCTTTTTACTGTCCAGTATGTGATTGACATGAATTCTATGTAGATATATGTGAACAGATGGGAACTACCACAGAATACAGTGTTGTCAGGTGTGTTTTCTGCTTCTTATATCATATCCCCCTGCCAGCCACTTGTGGCTGTGTTGGTTTCAGAGCAGAGTAATGCAACTCAGCGCTAGTGAGCAGCCTGGCAGTTGAGCAGATTTCCAAAGACAGACATTACGAAAGGAGGGAGGCTCAGAAGCCTGAAAGAGAGCTGTTTCCACCATGTTATAGAGTGGGCTATACAGCCCCATGCAGTAAGACTGTTTCCACAGGTTATGTGGTTGTGAGTTAAGAGAGAGAAAAGAAAATTCCCTCATCACAGCATTTTCATTAACTAGAGACTGGGGGCCAAATTATCTGCTGGTTCAAAAGGGCAAAGATCCATTAACTTAGTGGAGTTTGCCAATTTTCTTCAGGAGGGAATTTGGTCCAGAGAACTGGTTGATATGCCACATGATTGCAGTCTCCACTTTGTACTACTTCACAGGTTGCTGGACAGTGGAGGCTATGCAACTTGGGCACAGCATAAGGAAAGTGCTTGAATGGCCAAACAGCTTCCAGCAAATGGAGAACCCATTTTCCACATGAAGCGTTGTTCTAGTAATACATTTGTGATGCAGAGTGTTGGAATGAATACAAGGTATTCTACACTGTTTATGCAACAAAATAAAAGCGTCCAATAACTGTAAACTCCATTATCTCATTGCGATCTTTGGCAAATGCTTTTTTCTGAACATGCCCAGAAATGCCTCTTAAGTAGTATTTCTCAGATGCCTGACTGTGTAACACAGTTGTTCCTCATACTGTTCTTTGTCCAGTATGCTGTTAATCCCGGAAAGAAATGTGGGTGCTGCATGTTGTCCCACGGGTTGGAGTGGCATTTAATAGATTTTATCAGAACAGTCACTTCCTGAAGTCATTAACAGCTGCAAGTGCTCAACACCTTTGAAAAATGAGGCCATATCTATGTAGATGTCTAAATATGGATTTCAGACCTTAATTGTAGGTTTCCAGGTTTGAAAATGTGCCTGGCCATGATCTTTCCTATATTGTGTGTGAGTGTTAGTTTGAGGATGGATCAGTATTATGATCTGAGGGATATAGCCACCTTTGTGTTGTAAGATTTGAGCACTGGGGCTGTGAGTGTACATTTCTGTCCATGCTCTGTTTTGCCATTGTGGACAAAACATTATGCACTATTGAGCTTTCACTGGGAGTTGAGGATCTCCTTGACTGACCCTGTTTAGTGATTAATTACTGCTTACTGTCAGGATTGTCTTATCTGATATGCATGACACATCACACAACAAAGTACTGTTATTCCCTCCCAGCAGTTGCTCAAGTAATTGTTCCCTACTGTTTACTGCACCCATTTTTCCATGATAACATCAGCATTTCTTCATTGTCTCCCTGACTAGGGAACTTGGTTCTTTCTTGAGTCTGAAGACAACACCCAGCTTGTCTTACCATCCCCATGAGGATGCTTTAACCACAGCCAGAAAGACGAGTTACTTAGGTTTATGTTCAGGACATATTATTCCTGGTAAAGTCATATCAGCCAGATGAAGCTTGAACATGATATTAATAAATGTACACTTGCAGGCTGCACATCTATTATGATGGCGCATATTCAGACCTGGACAATTCATTTTATGCTAGCTCTAAATCTGGCCCTTTAAATTTAGTCTTGAATAATAGTCATTTTTCTGACTTAGGTCTAGATTTTAATGTTTGTTTGGCTTCAAAATATCATGGACTATATATTAATCTATTTAGTATTATCACAGATGTACACATCTCCAAAGTGAGAGATACTGCAGTACATATTTGGGTAAACACTATTCTTTCCATATCAAGCAGACACCTAATAATAATTCTCTCTCTCATTTACCCTTCCTACCCACTAAAGAGGAGGCCAGAAATTATTTTCCCATAGGCTGAATGAAAAGAGTCTTCAAAAAATTAACATTATCAGAGTCAGATCCTTCTCCATCCCTCAGCTTCAGCATTGGAAAAACCTAGCAGTAAAAAAGAAGAAATGGAACCTTAATGACACTCAAACATCAAAGTTCCAATGGATGAAACATTAATGACTCATTGACACCATTCTCTGCTCTCCTAGATATATTTGTATTATCAGGATATGAGTTCCTCTTTCACCAAACAATTGCACCTGCTCTAGATAGATACATTTTATCTTTATATATGGATGAAAATCCTACTTTACTAGACATTTTTTACACTGGCTAAACCCAATATGCCACAATAACCTCCTTGATTCTGAAATCAAGTGGGACGCAGAACTGGGTGCCACCCTGGATCAAGATACTTGTTAAATATCTATAAGAATGTAAGACTAACGACCTCCTCCCCAGACCTAAAGAAGAGCTCTGTGCTGGTCTCCTGAAGAAGAGCTCTCTGTAAACTCAAAAGTATGTCCCTCTCACTAACAGAAGTTGGTCCAATAAAATATATTACATCACCCACTTTCTGTCTCTAGGGAGATGCTGAGAGTCATGGGAATTCGTGCAAGATGTAATCTGTCCCTGAGGGCTCAACCCACTCATTCTACATAAAAGCACAGATCAAACTTGCAGCCCTCACTCAGCTCTGTCCCTCCCACTTGCATCTTTCTATTACTCCTTTTCCTTTTCTGCATACTCCTAATTTATTAATTATTATTATTATTTATTTGTATTACTGTAGTATCTAGGAGCCCTAGCCAAATACCAGATTCCCATGATGCTAGGGGCTATAAACACTGATTTCAGTAAAAACTGTTTAGGATCCCACTTCACCATCTTTGCTACTGCAAAACTTCCAGTAGGCCCAAATCCAAAGTTCTTACTCAGGTTTTACTCATTCCTGACTGTGGCAAAACTCCCACTGACTTACCGGAAGTTTTGCAATTCAGGATATCAGGATTTGGCCCCTTGACTCACTGGCTGTTTTGCAAGGGTCAGAAATGAAAATAAGCTGAGTAAAGAGTTCAGGATTTGGTGTTTAAAGATTAGCATTGTAGTGTTCAGTCAAACCTTACTATACAGTGAATTTACTTGGTGAACAATCCTTCTGTACTGGATGAAAATGAATAGATTTATTTTAAAAACAGTTCTTTATGGAAAAATCTCTAAAAGGTAGATGATGTCAGTACACAAAAATCTGTCAAACTGATGCTCAGGCAGATGACCTCAGATATAGCCAGGGCCTACAGCATTAATGGCTTAAAAGATCAAAAAGTCCAACTTAAAGTGTGGGTCTACTTTGAAGAGTAACTCTGAAAAAATGACCTTGTGTGGTTTCAGGATTTCTGTCTCTCAGTGACCTATAGCCCTGCAAAGTCAGCCTAGGATTTGAGTGTCAAGCTGGCTTATTTCACTTTCCTGCATCATAAACTGTAATAAAGGTTCTGAAGTCCAGTTAGGCCCTATGTAAACCCTGTGCTCAGGGTTTAGATCAGATATAAATGATTGATTGGTCTTGTAACTGTAATTTATTAAAGAATTCTGTTCATTGTGATGCCCAGGAAGAAATAGCCACTAGCTTGCTCTGATGGTATAGCTGTGATAGCTCTACATTGCTAACAGGAATCAAAAGCAGTAGAATTTATTTTTTGTCACTAAATCAAACGTACACTGCATGATTCTTAATACACCTGGGGCACAGGCCTATTGAGTCAGAAGATTCCATTTTTAAATAGTCACTTTTCTACAACAGAATCATTCTTGAAAGCAGTCTGCCACATTAGGGTCTATATCTGGACCAGATCAGGCCATTAATAGGCAACCATTGTAAAGAATGCAAGGCAGAAATTATAATGGAGCTGGTAGCCTCACCTGTCTTATTAAGGTTTCCCATTAGAAGGCCTTGTTTTCAGTTGTTTAACTGTTTGGGCTGAAATTTTCCATGTTGGGTGCTACCTGAGGCTGAGTATTGTCTGGACAATTTCAGCGAAAATGGATCAACAGTTTCTGAGAGAGAGGCTAGGGGAAAAGACATGGTTTTGCACAAGATAAAAAATTCTTGAGGCCTTTTCTTTGAAATCCTTTAGCTCCCTCCTGACTTTGAAATTTGGCAGTGGGATGGGGGTGGGGAGGATGGCCTTTGTGTCATAGATGTGCTTTTTGCCATTGTCATAGTATCTTTCCCCAGTCTGAACCTTAGAGTCCAAAAGTTGGGGTACCAGCATGAATTCCCCTAAGCTTAATTACCTGCTTAGATCTGATAAGCTGCCACCAATCAGGAATTCCAGTGCCTGATACACTCTGGTCCCCCAAAAACCTTCCCTGGGGACCCCCAAGACCCAGACCCCCTGGATCTTAACACAAGGAAAGTAAACCCCTTCCCTCACCGTTATCTCTCCCAGACCCCCCCTCCCTGGGTTACCCTGGAAGATTACCGTGATTCAAACTCCTTGAATCTTAAAACAAGGAGGAATGTCCCTTCCCCTCCTCCCCTTTCTCCCTCACCCAGAGGCGATACAGATTCAAGCTCCGTGAATCTAAAACAAAGGGATTCCCCCTTCTCCCCTCCCTTCCCCTTCCCTGTTAAGTACAGACTCAATTCCCTTGAGCCTCAACAAGGGGAAAAAATCAAACAGATCTTAAAACAAAACTTTTAATTAAAAAAAAGAAGGAAAAAGGTAAAAGTTATCTCTGTAATTTAGATGGTAAAAGTTACAGGGTCTGTCAGCTTATAGAAACTGGAGAAAAAGCCTCCTCCAGCAGAAATACAATTTAAAATACTTCCAGCCAAATACACATTTGCAAATACAGAAAAACAATTAAAAGACTATAACTGCCTTTCTTACTAAAATACTCACTATTCTGAATATATAAGAGACTGTAGCAGGGAGATGACAAGAAACCTGGTTGCACGTCTAGTCCCTTCCAGGATCCAGAGAGAACAAAGCAAAACCCAAAAAACACAAACAAAGGCTTCCCTCCACCGAGATTTGAAAGTATCTTGTTTCCTGATTGGTCCTCTGGTCAGATGTTTGGTTCCCTGTTTGTTAACCCTTTACAGGTAAAAGAGACATTGACCCTTAACTATCTGTTTATGACAGGCATTCTCATGAAAATCCACCCAAGTCTGGACAAGTTATAAGACTGAAAAATCTCAGTTCACACGTTTAGTAGAGACTTGCTAGAGTTTTACAGCTAAAATCTCTGGTGATTCCATTCTCGCTGAGCATGCTCCAGCCTCTTGCAGCTTGCAGTGCTGCCCAGACTCTGTGTGTGCCATCTGCACAGAAAGACTAAATATGGTCCAGTCTAGGGCTATGGGTGCAAAGCCCAACTTTCCTTGTAATGGTTTCTTGCAGGTGGTCTAGGCTGGGGTGGGGCTAGGCACCATCACTGAGAGCAGAACTCTCTCCTCTTTGCTTTCAATTACCCCTTTGTGGTGCCCATATGAAGGAGGAAGCCATCTGATTTTAATGCATTGGGAATAAATGAAAGCCCAGGGGAGGGACAGGAGTAGATGGGGACAAGGTGTCTGATGAGATGGGGATTGGAGGTGGATGGGGGGGCAAGGAGTAACTATTACTGGAAATGGGGATACTGGGACTGCTTGAACAAGGAGAGTGGGAGCTGGACAGTGTCAGGGAGGCTGGGACTGTGAGATGGGCTGGGGAGAGTGGAACTTAAATCCAGTGATGAAAATGGGGGAAGACACTGAGATTGGATGAGGCGACAGGCTGAGGAGGAGACTGGGACTAGGAATTATTGGGGGCAGTGGGAAGGAGAGACGGATCTGACAAGGAGCTGAGGTGTAGGGGGAGAGTTAGGACTGACAAGGCAGAGAGACTGGGACAAGGAGCTAGGGAGGAAATGGAAGAAAAGTCTGAGTTGGAAGAGCAGCCTAAGGAGGGAGACTGGAGCTGGAAGCCAGTGAAGGGGCTGGGGGGAGCAATAGTTTGGCTGATGACCTGGGAGGGGGAAATGAGACTGTCTGGGCAAGGAGTTTAGGACTGGGTATGGACATGTGGAGAGACTGGGAGTCAGGAGGGACTGAGATTTGGGATTGTGTGAGAGAATCTAGAACTGGCTGTGCAGGGAGACCAGAACTGGGACGCGATGCCTGAAGAACGCAGACTGGGACTGGGTAGGCAAGTAGAATGGGACTTGGATTAAGGGGTCAGGGATGAGGTAGAGACAGAACTGAAACAGCTTGTAGGGAATGGGGCAGAAGGGGGTCAAACGTGGGGAATAGGCAGAAGTCTGTGCCTACTAGACACATTTCCATCTGGAGCCTGGGAAGGACCCCAGATTCCTAAATCTCACCATTCCTCTATTGTCAGCAAATATTTGTGAAACCGACTGGCAAAGTGGTTCTCATCTGCCTCTAGTGCTTGTCCACATAGAGGATGACATCCTGTTATTGCTATCCATTACTCTGTTAGCCCAAGTGGAAGAAATCCATGTGGTGGATATAAAGGTTATAACCCTGCTGATGATGGATGTGCGTGTCATTATAATGTCATGTGCTGGAATTTTTTTTAATTTTGGTTTCCCTTTTTAAAATATAGGAAATTAGACACCAAAAATATGTTAAAAGAAAATTATTAAGGTTACAAAGTCATGCGTCATGCCTCATAAATTAGGAAAACCAGAATTAAGGTTGCCTGCGCAACTGCCTTTCAGCCCCCCTTGTGCATATGCATTATGATACAGTTTTTAATGACGTGATCACATACTATTTTGTCCACATGAACCCTGCCTCATTCAGTGTACAGGATGGACGATGCTCACTGAAAGAGCAGCTACTAAATGTTTTGTTTTCTTCATCGTTCAGTGGATAGCTCCAGGCTTCATTTACTGCACACTATTGAAACTCTGCTTTGAAGACAGAATTATTAATTTCCTGTTGCGCTGTGTTACAGAGCTCATTGCTACACTATAAAGTGCTTCACAAACATTAATTAATTGATCTTCACAAAAACCCTGTCAGGCGAGAGCGTAGCATTATCCTTATTTTACAGATGAGAAGCTGAGGCACAGAGAGATTAAAGTAAAAAATATTCATTAACGTTGGTGTTTCCAATCTGAGAATTTAGGACCTCATTTTTTAGAGTACTTGGCATTATATATTCAAGAACAGCATCCTCTGACTTCAGTTGTAGTCATAAAGGCTCAGCACTTCTGTAAATCAGGCCCCAGGAACATACCATTAGTGACCACATGTAAAAAGTTTGATTTAAGTGACTTGTTTAGCATCACAAAGGAACTCTGTGGCAACGGCAAGGATAGAATCCGATACTCCAGTGAAGCATTCAACTGTCTTACCCTACACACCTTCCAACTTCTATAACAGATGAGGCAGGGGTCCTACAAAGAACAGCCTCCCTCACAACCATCATCTGCAGAGCAAATCCACCCTGTTCTTTGAAAGAGACAGGGTTCATGAGGAAACATGTAATTAACGACCGTATCATAATTAAGGCTATGATTTAATAACGGAGGTCACTGGAAATCATGAAATCTGTGACTTCCAGTTACCTCCGTGAGTTCAGCCCGTGGTGGTCAGGAAAATTGCAGGTTACCTCTGTCGCCTCTGGCAGTCCCTGGAGCTCCAAGCCGCCGCGGGCGGTGGCGTACCCCCAAGCTCCCATTCGCCACGGGCAGTGAGGGTGGAAAGGAGGTTGCATAGGCAGCTTAATTTTGGCTTTCCTAATTTTTGAGTGCTTGACTTTGCAACCTTAACAATGTTCTTTAAATATTGTGTGTGTGTGTAATAATTTATATGATGGGGCTTTTAGAAAATCTTTACTAACTGCAAATAATAGAATTAACTCTTCAAAAAGATCTTTCCATGAGGATTTCAACTTGTGTTTTTTGTTTTTTTTCCCCCCCAATCAAGCTTGGTTAGAAGATTTAAAGAACAAGCATCTGCTTCTGCTTCCTTACATGACTCAACAAATACAGGCACTGACTTGCATTGAAAGTCTGGTAGGATTTTATTAGATTCTCCAATGAGTCAAGGAAAGAACTAAATGTGCAGAATGTTTAAGATGAAATTTTACTATAAAAATATCTATGCAAAAATGTCAGCTTATTATTCAAGAAATCTACCCCCTACACATATTCAGTCAGAACTCCTGACTTTAGTGACAAAAATAAATTTGTCTTCTTACCTTTCTAATTAGAGAGACAGTTACTTACACCTGTGCAAATGAACTAACGATGAGGTTGTACAGATGTGTCTGAGGGTTTAGCTGGGCCTTCAGAGCCTTTTTATTGATGTTGACAGTTAAGAAAAAAACTAATCAGTCATGGCTTTCAGATCCAAAGTGGAGTTTTCCAGGTTGGTAGTTAGATACACGTATTTGATCTAGAGTCACTGAAACATCATGTACCTTGCTTTTTGTTGTTTTTCAGTGTAGAATAACATTTAAATTACAAAGACAATCTAACTGGGATTCTTACTAAAGTCGGTCAGTGTTGGAACCTAAAAATCTCCCTCTTCTAGTAGAGGGGCTAGATGCCTGCATATTATTTGTGAGGTAGAAGTGAGATGTATAAGCACAAATTTTTTTTGCTCCCTTAAGGGAAAAATATATTCTTTCTGTTTCTTGGAAAGATACTCAAGGTCAGCTAGATAAGCTTGCTGCTCTGAATGTGAATGTCATGGACTTTGAGCCCTGGTAGTAAAACTGTAAATGTAAGCTATGACTTTTCTTTTTAATTCAGAAAGAAGTTTTGCAAAAATCTAATTTCAATTCTCCTTAGCGAGGGTGGAAATTATAATCTGGTCTCTCAAATAACCTACTTCTTGCCAGAACCTAGTAAAACATTGGTTCTGGCAATCAGGGTAGTATATATTAGTTCAAATAGATTCTACTCTCTGAAAATTGAATATTGCTGAAAGGCAGCTTGCTAAAATCTTGTTATGTTGGGAGCTAAGTAAAATAGGACTTTCTTTTGGAAGGATGGATGATAAGTAGTAATGTTCTTTATGTGGCCACATCAAATCAATTCATTAAATCTTTTCATTGATAATAATGTTTCACATTGGCTTTAAAATCGTGATCTTAGTATAACCCAAACACAGAAAAAATGTGAAAGTCTTCCACAGTTCTGGTATGCAGCCTCAATGTCATATCAGGCCTGCTGAGTCTCCAAATACAGCCTACAGGAATAGACCAGGTCCAGTAAAAACAATGAAAGCTAATACTTTAACCTTCAAATCTATTATTATGGGTGTCTGGCAGAATGGGATGCTGATTAGGGCCTGTAAGCACTGCCACAATATAGATACTACTATAAAATTTCTGTGCACCTATCAAGGAAAATGCAAATTAAAGTAAATATTAGTTTTATGGGAAAGATTATTTTTTAAATGATCAGCATTTAAATTCAAAGTACATCAGATGTGGCCACTGGGATCCTTATAAGTTTCCAGTGAAATCCTTCATCTTGAAAATGAATAGAAAACTCTGAAATCCTAGTTTTAGTTGCTTAAAGAAACATATTTATAATGGTAATTTGTTGGAATGGGACAAAGAAAAATCTTAATTAGAAGGATGATCAGATATGCATGTTATGTTATTTAAATACATTATAGAGTCAGTTTAGGAGTAGGGACAATTCATCTGTTGTCTTGATAAATGATTCTATCTACACCAGTTCTCTAGTTATTTCCTCAAAGACTGTAGGGTAAGGTTTTGATGTAGAAGCCCAGAAAAAAACATTCTGGAGTCATGTGGTTTATATAATGTTACTGTGCTGCTTTGTGCTTAACTGGTGTCTGAAATTGGCTGGAGTCAGTTCTTATATTTCCTAAATTGTCCTTGCAGGATGATTAGCTAAATCTATCACGTGGTTGTATGCTGTACTGGTCAGTTAATCAGCAGATGCCCTGCTGTCAAGCCATTCTTAATTGAGGATAAGAACTGAGAACTGAGTTGGTCTCTTGTTACTGGGCAGTTACAAAACACCTGAATTTATCTTCTAATGGCCAGGGACCACTGATTCAATTGTGGTGCTGAGGAGAGTCACATTACATACCCAGTTCTCCTTACTATTTACTAGTGAGGTAATGGCAGCTGCAATCACTATATGGTGGTCTTTACTGTTGTTTATATAAAGCCAAAAAGATTATTTGCATATAAACACAAGTAGGAAGGTAAGGGGCCGACTTTGGTATCCCATGGTGTAACTGGAATGGAAAATCCCTAAATCTGAATAGTCCTGAACTCTCAAAACAGAGCAATAGATATTATTTGGGATTCCAATGAGGTATATGTACTCTGGCAAGGGGAGAAAGGAATCACTGATCTTCCTTGTGGAGGAAAAATATCTTCCCTTTCCTGTGTGAGAGAAGAAGCTGACATTCCTGGAGAGATAGGCAAACAGCTGGGCCTTATTAGGGAGACAAACCTTTAAATGTATTCAGGCTGCAGATGAGTCCTTTGGTTCCAGAAAAGTACACACTCTACCCACTCCTTGGGCTGAGAAAACCTCTGTCCACAGCATAAAGGGTGAGACACTGTGTACTTGGTGTGCTTTAGACTCAAAGGCCTGTTGATGTATTATCTCTTAGAGAAGACTGATGGGTGGATGTTTGTGAATTAATATTTCTGAAGCAGGGGCAGCTCTAGACGTTTCGCCGCCCCAAGCAGGGCGACATGCCGGGGGGGGGGGGTGTGCTCTGCCGGTTGCCGGGAGGGCGGCAGGCGGTTCCGGTGGACCTCCCGCAGGTGTGCGTGCGGAGGGTCCGCTGATCCCGTGGCTTTGGTGGACCTCCTGCAGGTTTGGCGTGCTGGGGCCTGGAGCCACCCTGCTCTGAAGAGTGTTGACAACATATTGTTGTTTTGCATACACAGATGTCACAGTCAGTTTTACTGGTGTTTGTAAACTCTGAAGACCGAGCAGGTGATAGTTTCAGCAGGCTATGTCTATGAACCTTTGGGATCAGCCTCCATTAAATGTTAGATGTTGTCACTCTCTCTTCTTTCCATGGGTGGGAAGATACCCTAGAAAATAGTTTTTTGAGGTCAGACCCAGCCTCCTGGTAGGATTTGCCAATGACATCTCCTTCCACGTGTGATGGGTTTTTTGGTTAACCTCCCTCAGAGCTATTCCGAACCTAACTGTTGTTCTTCCATGTTCAATATCCACTGCAGTCTCTGTGAAGGCCAACGTCTGGTGAACCTTGACAGACCTTGTGTGGTAGCTACAGCAATGAATAACCAGGTAAGTTTTGCAGTTTACAATGTAAATGGTGCTGTCAAAATTGCACTGGCCATGAGGTGCAGGACAAAAGGGTGGGGATGGTTCCTCTACTCCCAAATATTCCCCACCCTGTTTGGCATCTTTATTCCTGGTGTTATCTGCTCTGGAGTGTAAACAGCTCAGGGAGGGGCCGTCTCTTGTTATAAGTCTCTAAAACACCAGGCAGCACAGGGAGCAGCTGTCTGTGGAGTTAATGGACCGTGCTGTGGGTCACCCGCCCAGCGCTCACAGCCGGAGGCAAAGCGAGGGCTGGCAGGCGCTTGGCTCGGCCTGCGATTGGACCTCTCTTGGGGAGGGGGAAGGGAACCTGAGTGAATCAGCCTCTCTGCGCTCGGCGGGTAGCGCCTGGCAAAGGGGTAGGGGCGCCGTGTCCCCGCTGATTGGCTGGGTGGGATCGGGGCGTTGATTGGCTGGGTGAGTCCGTTTTCGTGGCCGCACCGGGCGCGGCGCGCGCCGCTTTAGTAGGCTCTGGTACCGGCTGCGCGGAGGGGCCCGTGCTGGTGTCCTCGCGCTCCCCCCGTCCCTGCGGCTCGCTCCAGGTGGCTGCGGCTCGCGGCATGAGCTGGGGAGATGGGGCCGGCCTCTTCCTGCTGCTGCTGCTCCTCGCCCCCGACGGCAGCTGCCTGCCGGGCCCCCCGGCGCGCCAGCAGGGCGGGGGCAGCGCCTCCCCCAGACCCCCGGGGCCGCCCGTCGTGCTGAGTAAGGGCGGGAGCTGGGGGCTGGGTACAGGGGGCTTGGGGCGAAGTGGGGGGGGGGAATGTTGTGGGCCGGGGACTGGGTGCAGGGGCTGAGAGAGGCTGGGGGGGCACTCGGTACAGGGGCTGAGGAGGAAGGCTGGGGGGGGCAATGTTGTGGGCAGGGGGCTGGTGGGGCAGTGGGGGTGGAAGGTTGGGGGCCGGGGGCTGGGTACAGGGGCTGAGAGAGGCTGGGTGGGGGCACTCGGTACAGGGGCTGAGGAGGAAGGCTGGGGGGGCAATGTGGGGCAGGGGGCTGGTGGGGCAGTGGGGGTGGAAGGTTGGGGGCCGGGGGCTGGGTACAGAGGCTGGGGGGGCACTCGGTACAGGGGCTGAGGAGGAAGGCTGGGGGGGGAATGTTGTGGGCAGGGGGCTGGTGGGGCAGTGGGGGTGGAAGGTTGTGGGCAGGGGGCTGGGTACAGAGGCTGGGGGGGCACTCGGTACAGGAGGCTGGGGGGGAAGGTTGAGGGGGTGCTGCAGACGAGTCCTGGGGATGGAGAGGGGGGTGGAAGGTTGTCTTGGGGTTGTCAGGTTAGTTCAGACGGTCCAGGCTTAATTAATGGTTTATTGGTGAATCCCCGTTGTGTCTTGTCCTTTACCTCTTTGGTCAGGCAGCCAGTGCTGCTTGTAGGATGGCACTGCATGCAAGTCACCTGTGTTAAGTGTAAACACTTGGTTTGCAGGGCTGCTCTGAGTTAGGCCTTGTGTAGACCAGGGCTTAAGGGGTAATGTTCGTAAATGTAAACAAACATACTTTAAAAGTACCTCAGACAAGGCACACTGCCTTGGGGCAGCCTAGGCTTTAATATGGACAGCGTGCCTTGTCTATATTAGGCTTTTGAAACTTTTTTTGGCTAATGCTTGTTAATTTCATATTTTAAAATTCAGCCCTAGACCGGGCTTTACTGTGCTTAACTGAACACATTTAGATGCATATCGGCGGACTTGCAGTATAGTTGAATGATCTCAGAAATGAAAACTACAGCTGTGGTGTGTAATTCACGATACATAGGACCGGACTGCATTGAAAATTTTTCCAGTTAAACTGCTGACGTTATACGTTCCTGGGTGGACACTCTAATTCTGGAGTAAGAGCATCCACATTGAGGAGTTACAGCAGGGGAATAAAGGGGGCTTTTTTCAGTGTATTTTAAGCTGCTTCTGAAGCAGCATAAAGTAAACTGGCAAAAAGCAGTTTCACAGCAGAAAAGTGTGTCTGCACAGGGAGTTAGTGCTATAACTAGCAGTTTAAATTTGCACCTAATTTTATATCTGACCTGCCCCACTTCTTGTTTACAGTATTGTGAACATGCCAAAACTGGGGTGTCCTTTTGTGTGTTTCCTATGTAGTGATATTTTCTAGGCTTAATGATTCTTCTTAAGTAGCAGAGAATTAAATAGGAGACAGTGATTCTGGCCATCTGAAAAAGTTAGGGCACATTTTCCCCCTCCTTCATTTTTCTCCTCTTTATGCATTTCAAAACAGTGACTGAAAATTTTACCAGACCTACTAACCAAAAGGTTAAACCACTAGTCAGGAGCCAAAGCAGAGGATGTATGGGGTGACTCATTCAGTTCACACTTAGACTGTCTTCTCAATCATATGGGTAGGAAATTTTTCTTAAAATGTAAATGTGTATGCCCCTGAAGTTGATTTTTAAACCCCTCCATTTATCAGAGCAGGCTTCCCAATTGTCAGTGGCATGTGGGCCATTAGATTTTTTCAAACCCTAAATCAATTTAAGTCATGTTAACAAGGGAAAACTCCCTTTCCTCAAATTTTTATTCAAGTTGAAACTTGTTCTTGAGAGAAGGGAATTATAAATCAAAAAGAGGATGGTGGAGGAATCTGGCTTCACAGTTGTTAGAAAGTAACATTAAGAATTCTACTTCATCACACAACCCAGAAAATTCATACCTGCTTGTTGCAGCAGCAAATAGGTTACAAGTCCTGTGCTAATAAGTAATAAAAACCTTGAGGCAGAATTTCTTGGGTAAATATTAGGTGTCAGTTTAAAAAAAAAATGCAACAAGTCTAATTGTTTGAATATTGTTTTGCTGCATTTAAAACAGTTGTCAGGCATGTTTGCTCCTGAAACTTCCCAGTGCATATGCACACATTGGTGTCTATTGGAATAGAAATTGTAAAACATACCTTATGTATTAAATAGAGATGCATTTGTTCTTGATTCTGATGCATGCACCTACAAGCAGTATATTCTGCATTTTCAGTATGCAAATAATGCTGATGCTTTTAACAAATTATTTCCAGAGAAAAAAGCTGGGAAGAGTTTTTATTGGCTTGCCATAGATGTCAAGGTCTATTTTGATTTACACAGATTAGTTGATATGTTAAAATGCTGCTGGTCAGAATTATTAATATTGCTTCGCTGCACACATTCTGGAAAAATATATGTTGCACATTAGTTTAGATAGTATCAGAGGGGTAGCCTTGTTAGCCTGGATCTGTAAAAGCAGCAAAGAATCCTGTGGCATCTTATAGACTAACAGACGTTTTGGAGCATGAGCTTTCGTGGGTGAATACGTGCATCTGGCGAGGTGGGTATTCACCCACGAAAGCTCATGCTCCAAAACATCTGTTAGTCTATAAGGTGCCACAGGATTCTTTTCTGCTTTTATTAGTTTAGATAGTAACTTAGCTGCTCAATGGATTGTATTGCTATGAAGATACCGTTACAGCTTTTAAGTAGATGTCTGGACTACTTGGCTAGGATGGTATAAATAGGTGGTGGTGGGAAAAGTTTAGCACCCCAGTTTGCTGTAATGTGCTAAACTCATGAAATAAGTGCAAGCAAAGCAATTTGCTGTGAGCCATGTTCGTGAAGATTAGGAAGAAGCTTTTTTCCTCACCTACCGCAATTCTTCCTTTTTTTTTTTTTAATAACACTGAATCTTGGCAATAAGCTTTATTACTTACATTCCAGTGCAAGTTTCTCCATGATAAAGCTGACAGCGTAATAACCACTGATCCAAATCAGACTCCAGCCACATAAGAAGTAAATGAGATTGGGTAACAATCATGTGATAAACAGATGTTATTGTCCATGGGACTGTAATGTTGTTACTTATGAAACAGTTATGGGTATACAAATTCATCAAGCTTGGTAAAGGAATATTCCTTAATTTATAAGATCTTGTTTCTTTTGTGAGAAGATTGTAGCAGAGAGTCAGTTGCTGAACATGATTTGGCAGGTGGGAGAGGAGAGGTTTTTAAAAAAAAAAGTTAAAGCTCTTCTCTGCATAATCAGAATGAGTTGTCAGCCAGCATTTGTAAAATTAATAACTTGTCTTGACTATGTCTCTATTCTAATCTGTTCCTTCGCTCTCTTTCTCCAGCAAGCTTCTCACCCCATTTGCCACATGCCTGGTACAATCCTCAGGAAATAGAAGTAACCACCTTCTAACCTCCCGCCATTAAAACAAAATGGCTGAAATTCCACCTGTTTTATGATGATATGCAATTGTTTCTTGTCTGTATATCATAGAATTATAGAACTGGAAGGGACCTTGAGAATTCATCTAGTCCAGACCCCTGCACTCAAGGCAAGGACTAAGTATTATCTAGACCATCCCTGACAGGTGTTTATCCAAGCTGCTCTTAAAAATCCCCAGTGACTGAGATTCCACCACCTTCCTAGGCAATTTATTCCAATACTTAACCACTCTGACAGTTAAGTTTTTCCTAATGTCCAACCTAAACCACCCTTGCTGCAATTTAATCCCATTGCTTTTTGACCTATCCTCCGTTTAAGAACAAAATTTTTTCTCCCTCCTTCTTGTAACAACCTTTTATGTACTTGAAAGCTGTTATGTCCCCTCTGTCTTCTCTTCTCCAGACTAAACAAACCCAATTTTTTCAATCTTCCCTCATAGGTCATGTTTTCTAGACTTTAATCATTTTTGTTGCTCTTTGCTGGACTTTATAAGTGTACTGTCTATGCCATATGTAAAAGGGTACAAGGTTTTTCAGGGTTGGGACCTATTTTGCATAGCTCACTCTGGTAAAATACTATGCATTATTTTTGGAGCATCAGAAATGCTATGTGCTTTGGAAAAACACCTGCCCAAAAGAGCTTAGTCTAAATTCAACATGATGTAGCAAGTGAAGGTTATAAACAAAGGACAAGGAGGGTGACTGTAGAATCCTAGAAATATAGAACTGGAAGGGACCTCGAGAAGTCATTTAGGCCAGTCTCTGATACTGAGGTAAGACTAAGTGTTATCTAGACCAGTGGCTCTCAGCCATTCCAGATTGTATCCCTTTCAGGAGTCTGATTTATCTTGTGTACCCTAGGTTTCACCTTGCTTACAAAATCAGACAAAAATACAAAAGTGCCACAGCACACTATTACTGAAAAATTTACTTACTTTCTCATTTTGCTTCTATGAAATTTTAGTTTGCATTGACTTCACTAGTGCTTTTTATGTCGCTTGTTGTAAAACTGGCAATATCTAGATAAGTTGAGGTACTCCTTGGAAGACCTCTCTGTACCTCCAGTGGTATGCGTACCCCTGGTTGAGAACCATTGATCCATGACAAGTATTTGTAGGCTTTTAAGAACAGATTAGAAAATGATGGCGATTCCACAACCTCCCTAGATAGTTGGTTCTAGTGCTTAACTATCCTAACAGGAAGTCTTTCTAATGTTTAACCTAAATCTCTCGTTGCAATTTAAGACCATTGCTTCTTGTCCTATCCTCAGTGGTTATGGAGAACAGTTTACTACCCTTCTCTTTGCAATAACCTTTTATGTACTTGAAGAATGTTACGTCCTTGCTCATTTGTCTGTTCTCAAGACTAAGCAAGCTCCTTTTTTTTTTTGCTGGTCTTTCCTCGTAGGTCATGTTTTCTAGAACATTGACCATACTTGTTGGCTTTCCTCTGAACTTTTTCCATCTTTCCTGGAGTCTGATGCCCAGAACTGGACACAATACTCCAGTTGAGGCCTTATCAGTGCTGAGTAGAGTGGAATAATTACTACTTGTCTTGTTTACAACACGCCTGCTAATACATCTAAGAACGATGTTCACTTTTTTTAGCAACAGTATTGCATTGTTGGTTGTTTAGTTTGGGATCCACTATACCCCCAGATCCTTTTCTGCAGTACTCCTTCCTAAGCAGTTATTTGCACTTTGTATTTGTGCAATTGATTATTCCTCCTTAAGTGTAATACTTTGCAGTTGTCATTATTGAACTTATAAGTGTCCTCTGCCATTATCCACATTTTCTATGAAGATATTGAATAGAACTGAATGCAGGACTGATCCCTGCGGGAACCTACTTGATATGCCCTCTAACTTGATTGGGAACTGTTGATAACTATTTTGAGTACAGTTTTCCAACCAGTCGTGCACCCACCTTATGGTACTTTTGTCTAGGCTATATTTCTTTAGTCTGAGATGGTCATGTGAGGCAGTATCAGAAGCCTTACTAATGTCAAGATATTCCACTTACTGCTTCAGCCCCTCCTTAAGACTTGTTAGCTTGTCAAAGAGAGGTTGGTTTGATATGATTTGTTCTTGACAGATCTGAATTGACTGTTACTGCCTTACTTTCTTCTAGGTGCTTACAAACCGATTATTTGCTCCATTATCTTTCTGGGTACCAAAGCTAAGCTGCATGGTCTATATTTCCCTCAGTTGTCCTTATTCCCATGATAATTCACATGGTAATTCTGTAAAGGATGTATACATCTTGATTCCAGTTAAGCTATCATTACCTTTCTTTTTATCCTCATTTTGCATAGGTGACATGGCAAAAATGAGCTTTTAGAGGTGATTTCAGTGAAACAAAGGAGATGGCTAGGAAGTAAGATTTGGTGAGGACATAACAAGAATCAGAGGCAACATGGAGGAAGTCATGGAAATGTTTGAAGGAGGTGGTGAAAAGTGGAATTAAAATTGGAATTGTTGGAGTGTAGTAGGCGAAAAGGAAACTAACTTGAGGTATAGGCTGGGGCTATGTAATGAAGGGCTACATAGATGTGTGATGGCTTTGTATTCCAGTTCAGAGCAGGGCATATATTGATTGACTTGCTTTCTTAGCCTTTCCTTTATGCACTTGTTTTCACCATATATATCGTGGGAGATTTGTTACTCTTGTCGCTTTATGGTAAGTGTGGTCATGTAAATTCACATTCATTAGTAACTTTGGGCCACTATGTTTTTGAATGCTGTAACTCACAAAATTGTGCAAAATTATGGGTTTTAAACTTTTTGTTGTTCATAGTTGTGAGAAATTATAGGGGATATAAGGGGAGTGTCTGAAAATAGTTATTTAATGACAGTACAAGTTGATTCAAAAGTTAGTTTTTTATAACTGTTAAAACACACATTGTCAACATCACGTCAAAATATGCAGAGTAAATATCCTTAAATCAGAGTTCTCAAGAAGCATTTTTCTTTCTCTATAAATTTTTATTATCGATGAAAATATTTTTTGTGAGAGTGATGAAATCAGCGTTTACTGACAGTTATCAATAAAAATCTAACCCTTCTAAGCTGACTTGTGAACGGTGATACTTTGTACTGCTTTTGACATAATTTTGCCTTATTGTCATGGACCATGTTTAAAGGACACTGTCAATGTGAAAATTATTATCTAAAAACTTTCTGTTCATGATTGCTACAAGTAACACTGAAGAGTACTGTAACTGAAAGAAATTAAAGGGTGAAAAAAACTAATTTCAGTTTTACAGCACTTTGTGTATGGTTTCACTGTTTCCCTGCATAGCAAGAATCTTTTCATCAAAAGAGTAAACTAACATCAACAAGGGAGCAGAAAAAATTTCTACACTTTTCAAAAAGGAATTGAAGAAACTTCAGAGCACACTGTTTAAATGGTACTCTCTCAGAAATTGGCTTTTTTTAAAATTAGCCTAATTAAATAAGAGAATCAAGCTGAAAGTATTCCTCTAAATTCTGTTTTGCTAGCTTTACCATATCTGTTGTAGGCTACTGTGTCATACCTTTTGAATGGCCCTCCTTTTATGTGACAGTCACTCATTTTAGACCCAAAGTTACTGGTGTTCCACACAAACCTTGTGTGTCCTCATTTTTATTGTTGAAAACTACTTGTATAAGAAATAAAGAATTGTGAAATTGTCGCTATAGAGTTGTTTACCCTAAAGCAGGGTATATCACATCCTTTGAAGTTGCTTGCATGAATAATTGTCCCTGATTTTGGATCTTGACACATGAAGGGAGACTTATTGTGGTGTTTCCCTATCTTCTTTCTGGTTTCTTCTCCTTGCTTTTTCTTTGATCCTTCACTGGGAAAAAAGGTTTGCTATCAGCACATGATGACTAAGGGCAGCATATTGCTATACTAGTATAGAAAAAGCAAGTTGTGGTTTGAATGCAAGTTTGCTGGTTGAGAAACTCGATGGTATTAGACTAGGCCTGTAAGGGATAGTAAGTAGTATTTCAAATCATATTAGCTAACTCAGTCTTTGAAAGCACCTGTATCTTTTATTTAGACACACTTAGTTTTACAGTCTATGCATAATCCTAGACAATAGTGCATTCTAGCCAAGTCATTTACTGGCCATGCCTTAGTTAACCTGTATGAAAATTGTAGCTTAACCCCCTCCAAAATACAAAACGTTGTAAGGGGAGTTTTATTCACCTGGAATTACAAACAGGATCAAAATAAGTCCTTTGTAATTTATTGCAACCTTATCTCCTCTACAATAAAACACACCTGTAGAACCAAGTCTGGATTCTTGGTGGTTTAACTCTAAAAACAGCTGTCTGCTGCTTGAATAACAGAAGCATTGTGTGACTTTTTGTTTTTTTTTTTGCCCTGCTGGTCCTAATCATAAAACAAGCATTTTCTGTGGTAAACTGGTTTGGGGTGTAGAAAGGGGCTTTAATGAGCCCTCCTCTTTGGAGAACTGTGGCAAGTTACTCACATAAGTTCTTACGGAAAACCTGAGTATTGTACAGTAAAGGAAGGACAGCTTCCTGGAATAACATTCATATGAAAGTCTCAACTTCTGATCTGCAAACTGATTTATGGATGTGACAATGCTTTGGCTAACCACACTAACAGGCATTGAGAAGAAATTGCTACTGTGGGCAAACTGGGCTGGTTGGCTTATGCCCCAAGCCATGTGCTTTTACGTTTGTTACATTTTTATCTAATATAATTGGTTATCTCTTGCTGCATAAATATCACTTTGTTCTTGTCTAACGAGAAGGTAGGTAAAGAGGAGCATCTGATTTTCTTTCTCTTTGAGGTATTTTATATATTCATTATGGCATCTCTCATTTTCTTGTCTGTAGTCCTAATCTTATGTCTTTTCTCAGAGGGCAGTCAGAAAATTAGAGAAGCCTTTGAAATACACCTCTACCAGATATAACGCAGTAAAGCAGTGCTCCGGCGGGGCTGCGCACTCTGGCAGATCAAAGCAAGTTTGATATAACACGGTTTCACCTATAACGTAGTAAGATTTTTTTTTTTTTTGGCTCCTGAGGACAGCGATATATCTGGGTAGAGGTGTATCAGTCCTAAGATCCCATCTTAACTAGCACTTTCACATTTCCTAAAACTTTACCTGTGCATTCTTTTTGTTAATAAAGTATTTGTTTTGGACTTGCAGACATAAAAATTAAGCTTTTATATAATCTTTCCAGTGAAAAAGGTTAGAAATCGCATTTGTAAATGCAAGAATATAAGGTATGACAAAATAAAACCATTGGGTAAAAAATTTACCTTTTTATAGAAGTCTGTTTGGAGTCATTTTACTTTTCCCAGGTGGTCTGAAACCTAAAGGAAATGCTTCTGTCAACTACTATCAGATCTTCTTGTGAAAATGTCAAAACATTATTGGTTTTCTTCTGCAGAGCTTATCATCGTATGGTTGATTCCTGCTGATTGCGTTCTACTTGATAGTCTCCCATTCAAAATGCAGCTAATGCTCTTGTAACCAAAACTTAAACCATTAATACTCTTCAGCTATGTTGGTAAAGGATTGTAAATCTGACTTTTTTTAATCCAAAAGTTTTATCTAAATTAGCATTGCTGGCTTTGTGTACGTTCTAACTTCCCTATGAATCTTCTCACAAGATTTATTTTGCAAATTGCAATCTATATTTGTAAAATTTTAATTGTGAGCATATAGTGATGAAACTGCTTCATTGCCAATATGGAGACCTTTTAGATTTCTCTTTAATTTGGAGAAAAGCTGTCCCAAAATTGTCCTGGTTCTACCTCATTACTAGTTTTCATATTTATTAACTTGGGAGCTGTTCCCTGACGCACACATGTGTGTATGGGCTCCAGTCTTCAAACTGCAATGTGTAGTGTCTCAAGGTTGTGGAGATTGTGCCTTCACTGTTAGTTGGAATGACTTTAAAATTTTATCAGCCTTCAACTTTGCTAGTTCTCTACTTTATGCATCCATACCCTAATTTAAAAGACTTGACAGTAGTCAGCAGGCAGTTTTTTCTTGTCTTCTACGTTGTCAGACACTGTGGAACACGATGACATTTCTGTTCAATAACATCAGTAGTGAATATTATAACCTAACCTAGTTAGGTTTTTGTAGTAAGGGTGTCTTCTCTTCCGTAGTCACAAGTGAAACTTCTGTACAACTTACATTAACACAATGAAGCTGGTAATTAAATGTCTAATTTGTTCCTTCATCCTCTGAATTGTGGCCCTTGCTAATCTGTGCAGAAGTGTGACTGTTCAGCTGCTCTTTAGAAACAATCATTCCCTAATATCTCTCACCCTTATCCAGGCTTCCAAACAGTACCTTTTGCTGAAAGAGCTTCTTTTTAAAAAGAAGCCAAAGGTTTGAGTGAGAATAAGTGTCAAATACCTGTCTATTTTGTTTTGCACTGGAAAAGACCATATCATCTTGGCAGGCCTGCCACTGAAACTGACCAGCCATGAGTAACTAACCTAAATATAGATATGTTTTTGTGCTTCTTTCTAGTTAAGACCTTTGGTGCAGCAGCCAAAAAAGCACGAGATTGTGGAATAACATGTGGCCAGTTAGTTCTATAAGCAGAGACTTAAACAGCAGTTTATGGGGATCTGAGTTTGAACTTCAGTACTTCTTGAACGTTATCATTTTTCAAGAGTGTGATGCAGTGCTATAACACCCTACTACTGATGATTGCTACACTTTCCACTATATTAGTTTTTGAAATAACCCAAAATGTAACTTCATTTAGAGAGTGTGTGTGTGTGTGTGTGTGTGTGTGTGTGTCTCAGGTCTAATGAGAGATGGGGTAGTTGATAGAGAAATACAGAGTAAAACATTTGAGACAACAGATACAAATTCTTTTCCCCCCCTTCCTACATCTTCTTGACAAAATAGGCTAGGGCAGTGGTTCTCAACTTATTAATGTGTTATGTGGCCCTCAGGTTGAGAACCACAGCACCCTCCCCCACAGTCCGCTATGACAAGGAGCAGAGCCCTAGACATGGAACTGGGAAGCTAGGACCCAGACCCTGACCCGGGCAGCCTAATGCCTGAGGGTGTTGTGGCACCCCTAGTTCCCAGTGTCCCACTGCCCAAGTGCCCCCCTCCCCACAAACCTGCCCAGAGACTCACTCTTCTGCCTCTGACTCCATTCTTTCCCCCTCACCCTCCCATGTCAGCAGCCCTCTGCTGGCAGGAGCCCTCCAGCAGGTTTCCAGATGCTGTCTCCCCCTCAGCCAGCCCCATTCCCATTCAGATCAGAGCAGCAAGTTTGCTGGCCATGGGTTGAGAACTGCTGGGCTAGGTGAACAGACTTGCTCACTGTCTTGCATACCCAACTGAAGTTCTTTATCACTGGTGACTTTGAGATACCTTTAGGAATCTATTTTAAACTATATATGTACCCCAAAATTTCCACAGAAAAGAACTGGAGGGTGGTGAGGAGGAGGAGGTGGTGGCGAGAGTTTAAATTTCTCCACATCCTAGTATGAGATGGTGACTTGCTCTCAGTAGGCCAGCTTAAAGTAGGAGCTCTTTTTATCTATCTGAACACTTATTCCTGGGTCATCAGTCTCTTTCAGCAGTTTACAAGGAAGTAAAGCAAGTGACTTGCACATGCAGAGTGCTGCTCCAGTCTAGCACTTTAGCAGAGTGAGCTTCTTAGAAGGTTTAATTAATGAAGGAAAAATAGAATAATGCTATAAACTAACATGCCCTAAGATTCAATACAAATAGCTGAACCGTGGCTATTTCCGCTATTTCAAAGCTCCGTTCCTTGTCTAACCCAAAGATGCAGAAGTCAAGAAATAGATATGCAGCTGTTTATTGACTAGACACAGTGCCAGAACTTATATTTGCTCTTATAATTGAAGTTCCGGCTCTGCCTTGTTGCGTGGAAGCTATGTAACCTGTTCTATCTAATTTTTGCTGCTGTTTGTGAAAACTTAAGTTCCGAGGCTGCTTTCAGAATCCTTCAGGCAAGTTCTGCCAATTTATTGCAGCGAGCTGTGCATGACCTTGCTTTTATTATAAGTTTGTTTTAAACAGATTATATGGCTGTCTTTACTTGGCTATCATGGTTCCCTGTTAGTCTACAGAGATGGGAAACCAATTATTTCCGAGTGTTTTCCAAAAGTAGGAAATATTCCAACTCCAAAAGCAGTAGTGGGTATGTATGTGTATGTGTATACTTGAAAAGTATATGTATACTTGAAAAATCTTTTACTGTTTTATTATTTTAGAGGTGTGAATTCAAGTATATGTATACTTGAAAAGTATATGTATACTTGAAAAATCTTTTACTGTTTTATTATTTTAGAGGTGTGAATTCTTGGAAAGGAATATGTGGGGAGAGTACTGTGTAAAAAAAAAAAAAAAAAAAAAAAAAAAATATTGTGTGGGTTGATGTACCACCTGTTAGCCTTTGAAGGAAACTTGGCAGCACAGTTACTATTTTTTGGATAACAAGACACTATAAATAGTAAAATCCTATGTTTTGATTGATTAGATTAGTTTGATTTTTTTCACCTCTCAAAACTAAACTCTGCAGTCCTGCATTTAAAAGTCTCAAGATCCAGATGTACATGTTGGAAAGTATACAGCTACACACATGCTAAATGGACTGCTGCACCACTAGCTGGTAATCTGCGAAACCCACTTACACTTGGAAGCTCAGTTTCAGTCACAGTAAATGCACATGCATTTTTACTTGTGGTCCTGCACTTTCTTTTTTTGTAAAAGTGTCCCTAATTGTTTTAACTTCATTTGCATGATGGTAGGAGGGGGAATAGAAAGTGGATTGGGAAGAGTGTAGAAGGGAGATTTCAGAATGTTCATTTTTTGAGTCAAAAAGTTTCATGATGACTGAGCAAACCCACTACTGCTTTTGGAGTTGGAATATTGTTATTTGATTGACTTTGCCACACCTTTCTCTTTGTAAGTCTTTTTTTTAAAATTGTTATAGGTGGAAGTTAATCCATATTGGTTTTTGATTTGTCTGTTGTCGTAAGCTGTTCTAGAGCCAAATCTGATTAGTTTGTCTTTCACCTGAAGTGCTTGAGACAGCCATATGGCCAGTCAGAATTAGAACAGCAGTGAATCTGACAAGTGTAGTAAAATGGAATGAATTAAGTCTAGTAGGAACTTGCTGTTGCAGCACATGGCCTGTTATGTCTCCAGCAAAAAAAGGCAAATTCAGTAAATTTAAAATAGCGCTGGGTAGTTATAATAGTCGTTGGCTTGGGTTCTCCAAGAGAGCAAATAACCTCTCTTGCAGAGTAAGACACACTGGAAAGTAGTAATGTAATTCTGCCTGAACTGAGTCTGTCAGAGCTTTTTTTAGTTGCTCAATATCTTGCTTGTTTTTAGTCATCTTTGTGCAAGTCTTGGCATAAATGGTTGACAAATGCATAGAAAGGCTGACAGTTTTCTGTGTTGGAGAGAATAATAAATTGCAAAAAAAAGGTTAAAAATAGCAGCCCATCTGCATGCTGACTAGGGATAGATACTATAATGTTAGTGTCACATCATAGCATCCGTTCTAAAACCTGGATGCAAAGGAGAAGGGATATATGTGCAGATTAGTGAACTATAACCCGACTAAATGAAATGAGGCTGTTATGCCAGCAGATACAAAGTACTGAAAATAAAGCTCTAATAATGAAGTAAAAGAAAAAACAATCCACATTCATTTTTCTGTGGGTAGTGGTGAAAATGTTAAATAAGAAATTGTCACCAGTTAGTGTTGCAATATTCTGAAGGAAAAAATTGTCTTCCAAAAGCTGTTGGATTACTCTCTATGGGACACAGAGGTTTTTTGATAAGGCTTCGATACAATCTGCTTGTGATGCTCCTGTTTTAAGATAACATCCCTCCCCCCAAATTCTAATAGGTTGGTGAGGCACGTTTTGCCGTTACAAAAGCCCCAACTTTTTGTGTTCATCTATGTGTGTGTGTGTGAGTTCTGTTCTTTTTCCTATCGTTTCAACCAATTTGCCTGGTACTGAAGTTAGGCTTACTGGCCTGGAATTCCGAGGATTGCCTCTGGAGCCTTTTTAAAAAATCGCTCACATTGGCTATCCTTCAGTTATCTGGTACAGAGGCTTATTTAAGTGATAGGTTACACACCACAGTTAGTGGTTCTGCAGTTTCATATTTGAGTTCCTTCAGAACTCATAGGTGAATACCATCTGGTCCTGGTGACTTCTTACTGCTTAATTTATAAATTTATTCAAAAACCTCTACTGACACCTCAGTCTGGGACAGTTCTTCAGATTTGTCACTTAAAAAGAATGGCTCAGGTTTGGGAATCTCCCTCACATCCTCTGCGGTCAAAATCAATGGAAAGAATTCATGTAGCTTCTCCGCACCAGCCCTGTCTTCCTGTAATAACGCCTTTCATCCATTTACAAAATCTAGCAAGTATCTTTGCTGATGCAGTAATATAACTGCAGTCATACAGTGGTAGAGGAGCATGGAAAACAAGCATATATAATCACTAATTCAGTAACAGGTTTTTACTTGTAGTCTGATAGTAGTATATTTCTGCTTTTTATGTGTTTCTTGCAGTCCCAGGGGATTTGGGTAACCAGTTGGAAGCCAAATTGGACAAACCCACAGTGGTGCACTACCTTTGCTCCAAGAAGACAGACAGTTACTTTACACTCTGGCTGAACTTAGAATTGCTTCTGCCTGTCATCATTGACTGCTGGATAGACAATATCAGGTAGGACCACACCCCTGTCAGGAGAAAAATTGAGTTCTTCAGATTTTTCCTGCACCCTTCCATCAGGCTCAAACACCTTACATAAATATATGCAATCTATACATCTTTCTTCCAATTCAGGAGTAGCAAGAAGATTTTTTCACTAGATGTTTGGGTGGCATGTAGGGGGAGGGGAAGCCTTAGGTAGGATAATGGGATAAAAGTGAGGGATCTTCAGGTTGCATATCAAGAAAAGTCTCCTTTAAGTGCCTTTGTTCTAAAAAACGGCATAACTCTACTGTCCCATAGGCTCTAAAGAATTCAACATTTGCAATGAAGGTTCTTGAAAAAGAAACCTACAACTGGCAATTAAAATACCAAACCTGCTTCATTCGAATAGTTTTAAATATCTGTATATGGCATTAGTGTCTTCCCTTATTAAACTTCTAACTGCTACTAGGTGTACAAAACTATATAGCAAATCAAAATCCCCAGCTAGCAGGTGTTAACTTCTTGTATAGTGCAGTACTATAAAAATACTACACTAGCACATTTCTAGCTGTTGTCTATGTACCGGACTTGAAATGTGCTGGACTCGGCAAAAATCCATAACTTGGTTCCCTGGGTTGGTAGATGGATTGCCTATGTCGGGGATGGCATTTTAACATTATTACAAGCCCACATTTTAGCCAGTGGACTTTCAAAAATGTTCCTCTGCTAATGAAATGAATCTGATGTTTTAAATGCAACTTAAAAGCACCTCAGCATAATTTTTCTCAATCCTCTTCTCTGCCTCAGGCAGAAGCCTCTGTAAACAAGGCATATTACACCATGTCCTGAATGTCTCAATTGTGTCTAAGGGAAGCAACTTCTAGAGCTGAAGGGTTTTCAGGGAGTGTCTGGTCTCCAGGTCAAAATGCTCAAATCTAGGAAATCTTAGAGCACATCTGTTGTCTTGGCAGGATGTAGGGAAAGGCCAGCCAAGACCCAAACCATATAGGAATTTCTGGATTGATGTCAGCACCTTCTCTTGCATGTGGAAACTGACAGGAAGCTATTTATTCTCTGTGGCTAATGCCGGGGAGGATGGGGCAAGTGGGGCAATTTGCCCAGGGCCCTGCTGGGGCCCCCATGAGAGTTTTCAGGAACCCCCATGAGAGTTGTTGGCAGGTCTTCGGTGACAGGTCCTTCAGTGCCGCCGAACACACCTGGATCGAGTGAAGGACCTGCTGCCAAAGACCTGGAACTTCTTCTGCTCTGGGTCTTCGATTGTCAATTCAGCAGTGAGGGCTCCTTCCACTCCAGGTCTTTGTCAGCAGTTCAGCGGTGGGCCCTTCACTCGCTCCGGGACCCACTGCCGAAGGGCCCCGAAGACCCAGAATGGAAGGACCCCCGCCACCAAAGACCTCAGGCCCCTTGAATCCTCTTGGCAGCCCTGGCTAATGCTACCAAGTAGGTAGGCATTTACAGTCACTTGATAGTCCTAGGTAGAGTGCCTTGCAGTACTCCAGTATGGAAGTCATAAAGTCTAAGACCTACGCTAGGGAAATTGACCAGATGAAAGACATTTTTGGCCATAGTCACTTGAAGCCCCTAAATGAGGATCTGAAAGCATCCCCAACAAACTAATTTTGCCCCTTTCTGCCCACTGGAAGAGTCAGGATCCAATATTTTACAATATCCCTTTCAGTTAAAAATAGCCCAACACTAAATACTTTCCTTTTGAATGTAAAACATATAGTTTCGATGGCCCTATTCCAGGGGCCAGCAACCTTTCAGAAGCAGTGTGCCAAGTCTTCATTTATTCACTCTAATTTAAGGTTTCACGTGCCAGTAATACATTTTAACGTTTTTAGAAAGTCTTTCTATAAGTATAATATATAACTAAACTATTGTTGTACGTAAAGTAAATAAGGTTTTTAAAATGTTTAAGAAGCTTCATTTAAAATTAAATTAAAATGCAGAGCCCCCTGGACCAGTGGCCAGGACTGGGGCAGTGCGATTGCTGCTGAAAATCGGCTCGCATGCCACCTTTGGCACGCATGCCATACGTTGCCTACCCCTGCCTATTCCCTTGTAGTGTATGCATTAACACCTTTTGGACACAAAAATGGCCCCCTTTAGGGCTTATCCACACTGGACTTTTTTTTTTTACCTTCAAGGGATGACTCCTACAAGTGGGGAGTGTGCACAACAGCGGTTACAAATGTGTTACGTATTTTTTACCTCCAAGATAATCTAGTGTACACACCCTGAGGGTGTCTTTTTTCACCGCTGAATTCACTGGGCTTTTACATGAGTGTTAACCCCTCCTCCCTCCTTCCCCACTAAGATCCTTTAACCCAGTGGTTTTCAAACTTTTTTCTGGCAACCCAGGTGAAGAATATTGTTGATGCCCATGACCCAACAGAGCTGCGGATTAGGGGTTTGGGGTGGGGGAGGGACTCAGCCCTGGGGCAAAGGGTTGGGGTGCAGGGTGAGGGATGGGGATGAGGGGTTTGGGGTGCAGGAGGGGGCTCAGGGCTGGGGCAGGGTATTGGGGTGCAGGCTCTCTGGTGGGGCTGGCGATGAGAGGTTGGTGTGCAGAAAGGGGCTCTGAGTTTTGGGGGGAGCTCAGGGTTGGGGCAGGGGATTGGGGCATGGGCTTACCTCTGGCGGCTCCCCATCAGCAGCATACTGGGGGTGCTAAGGCAGGCTTCCTGCCTGTCCTGGCACGGCAGACCTTGCTGTGCCCCAGAAGCGGCCAGCAGCAGGTCCAGCTCTTAGGCGGAGGTGCGCAAGCGGCTCTTGCCCCCTGACACTGCCGCCCCCAGCTCCTGTTGGCTGGTTCCTGTCTAATGGGAGTGCAGAGCCGGGGCTTAGGGTGGGGGCAGTGCGCTGAGCTCCGTGGCCCTCCCACCTAGGAGTCAGACCTACTGCTGGCCCCTTCTGGTGCGCAGCAGGGTGTCAGAACAGGTAGGGACTAGCCTGCCTTAGCTGGGCAGCACCACAGACAAGACTTTTAGCCTCCTGGTGGCGGTGCTGACCAGAGCCACCGTGACCCAGTGCCTTACATTCCACAACCCAATACTCGGTCGCAACCTGCAGTTTGAAAACCATTGCTCTAACCAAGTTTGGTGCTTTTAATCTAGACTAGCTGACCTGACTTGAGGTACAGGCTAGAGCTCTGTCTGGTAACCTACCCATCTTGCAGGATGCAGACTAAAATCCCTCGAGAGCTGATAGTCCCTGACTTTGAGTGTCCCTGCGTAGGCATGTCCTTAGAGATGGCTTTTTTAATGCTGTTGCCTATAAGGCGCCTCATGCTGCAAATAAGTATTTTGAAGCAGATCTTATTACAACTTGGGTAAAGTCAGTTCTATTTTGTAATGTAAACATGACACCTAACTATGTTAATGGCTTCCTTGGTCTAAGACTTTAAACTGGTTCTCAAACACATGTAATGACTCATCTGCACTTCACATATACTATGTCAAAGGACAAATATAACCAGGTCACCCAACAAGGTTATAGTTGCAGTGTCAGTATACTCTTAAGTGGCTTATTGTAGCTATTTCATTGCTATTTGATGAATGACCAGAGAGAGAAATCTAGCAAGTAGAAGAGCCTAATAGAGAAGCATGGGTACTCAGAACACTTCCCTTTTGCTGGGGCCCTGGGCCAACAGAAATCTAACTGAAATCTAGGTTTGCATTACCTACAGGAGGTCTATTTTACAGTTAATTGTTTTGAGCATTTGTTCTCTGACAGATTACTCAAAATAGCTTAATTATTTCACTTATTGTAGAGACAAACAAATGTTTAGCTTGCAGACTTGAAGTACCAAGTAAAGCAGACTGGTTGTTGTGGGGGTAAAAAATCTGCATTCCAGACACTTCAGACCCTCCTGAGATACATGGAACCTGAACAGGAGCTACAAAATACTTAATGTCTGTCTGTCCTTGTAATCTTTGTTTCCCAAGAGGCCTTTGCTTTACTGCTGGTTATGGCTTTTCAAATATTCCTTCCAGCTGGACAGCTATTCCTAGTTAGACATGATTAGTTTACTTCTATTTAGGGCACCTATACTGAAGTCTCCTTTTAGTGCTCTGTTCTCCACTATTGCATTACTTTACTTATATTCATAACGAGTTTCTCTGGCTTCTTGCCAGACGCAGACTGACGCATCCCCGACCATACAAGGCATTTCATACTGTCTCCCTGGGACTGATGTTTGTGCCCTTTACCATACACCCAGTTTCTATAGATTGAAGATAGAGATCTATGCTCTTCTGTTCAGAAACTAAGCAGAAGAGTACAGAAAACTGTTTGCACTGTATGTAACCACTTGTGTATTGAAGTGCCCTTGTAGTAGTGCCTGGGCTTTGTGCTGTTCATGTAGGTAAGTAGCTCTTAATCCTTTTTATTGTATTCAGCAAACATAAGTCCCATCTTAGTTGAGAGCTGTTAAGTTGGTGTTCTTTGTTGCAAGGCTCCCATTGACCCAGAGTGTGGCTCCCTAAATTCCCTGTAAGCTGCGCGGCAGGCTGTAAATAGCCGCGCAGCAGCTCTAAAGAGCCATGCAGCAGGGACCTGGAGAGTAGAGAGGTAGGGGGTGAGCGGGAACTGGGGACGGGAGCAAGTTGAGGCTTGCAGGGCTGCTGTGGGCCTCTCCCTCGGCCCCGGAGCTCCTGTGCTGCCTCCTGGCAGGCGGGAGAGAGGGTCCCGTTCCCCAGAGCTCCTGTGCTGCCTGCTGGTAGGGAGAGGGCTGTGGGGAGTCCTCAGACTCCAGCTCTGGGGCAGCCTGCCTGCACCTCAAACTCCTTATCCCTGGCCAGAGCCCTCCCCTCTTCCCCCGGCATCCCAACCTTCTTCCCCAGCCAAAGCTGCCCCCCCCCATCCCAACCCTCTGCCTCGGCCCTAAACCCCTCATCCCTGGCCCCACCCTGCATCCCTCACCTCTTCATTCCAACCCTTTGCCCTAGCCCTGAGCCACCTCCCGCACCCTGAACCCATCATCCCTGGCCCCACCTCAGAGTCCGCACCCCCAGCCAGAGCCTCATCCTCCCCCGCCTCACATCCCAATCCTCTGCCCCAGCCCTGAGCCCCCTCCTGCATCCTGAACCCCTCGCCCCTGCACCCAACCCTCTGCCTGAGCTCCTGCTCACACCCCAAACCCCTCATCCCCAGCTCCACCCTAGAGCCCTCACCCCCACACTGCACCCTCTGCCCTACCCTGGGCCGCCTCCCACACTCCAAACCCCTCAGCCCCACCCCATGTGGCTCTCACATTGAAGGTTTTTTGCTAAAATGGCCCCCACTTCAAAAATAGCGAAGAGCGCTGTGCTAAGTAGTAAGATGGTATGTCTTATATTTATTATGTTTTTCCTTCCCCCTCAGGTTAATATACAATCGAACAAGTAAGATCACAGAGCCTCCAGATGGAGTGGATGTCAAAGTCCCAGGGTTTGGACAAACATTTTCCTTGGAATTCCTTGACCCTAGTAAAAGAAGTGTTGGTATGTACTAGTTTTGTTCATTGTGACATGTTTAATACCTTTTCCATTACATCTGATATACAGCACTTTAGAGGACTGCAATTTCAATTCACAGTTCCCTACTGAAGTCCAAGGAAAGCTATGTAGCATTTGTATGAAGTAGGATAGCACATGTGTTCATTTGCTTATAAACATTAGTATTGTGTATTCACAGGGCTTTGGAATGGAGCCCAGAGCAGTGGAGCTGCAGGTTTTTGCCTGGAGCTGGAGCAGAGCCGGAGCACAGCTCCAAAGCCCCGGTGTATTGTCCTGTCAGAGAAATATCCACCCACACACCACCACTACCACCAACAAAAAAAATATTGTTCATATGTTACGTCATGTGGCTAACCTGAGAACTTTGTCTGATGAACAAATGGGGCAGAACCGAGTGCTCGCCAATCTGTTAAAATGTATTCAGAATTAAAATTCTCAGAATGAAACTCCAACAGTCATCCTAACGGCTTCTGTAGGAAGTGAGACGGAGTGCATAGAAAAAGCTGTCTGCAAGAGGGGCTTGACAAACTATGTGAAAATAATCAGGAAACTTTTTTAATAATAAAAAAAAAAAACCTTCTCTTTGCTGCAGCAGCCCCAGGCCAGGTAGCCCTCAGTGGAATGGATTTCCATACCCACTGTTTGAATTTGGGATATCTGGCACTCTTCCTTTTCATCCCTTTTCCCTCAAAAAATTCATACAGTAATGACTCTAAATAGAGGGATAATTTAGCCCCAGCTGCTGTATCTCATGACTACGAATTCCTGAAAAAAATACATCTGACATACTGACAATTTTCATAGCACAATCTCATTGGGAGATGCTTAAATCTCTGACCCAAAAGTTGAAGTAATGAGGGATTAGATTTGATGTATTAGCCTGTTACTGCCACTTGTGATACAAAGATTTCTTAGACTAATACAGTAGCTCTTTCACAGAATGTGTACTTGCAGTGATGGAAAATGTTGTGTTCACTTGGTGGTAGGATGATACTTGAACATCCAGTAGCCTACTTTACAAATGGGGTTTACTGGTTGACCAGAATTCATAGTGCACTTTGTCATGCAAGTCTTGGTGAGAAGAGCATATGGGAGCAGCTTGTACTTAAAAGCACAATCGGCTGCTAACTGATTTTGCTGTGTGTGATTGTCCTTTCTTGGCTGAAAGGCTAATTAATATCTATCTATCTTTTTAAATTGGTTTTGTAGCCTTAAACAGTCCGTGAAGGGATAATAGTGCATGTACAATCTCCCTCTGACCCTTTTAATATAGGACACACTTAAACAGCAGTCCCAGTTACCTTAGAAATCAGTATTTAAATCAGCCCAAACTGCTGATAGGACCTTTGGTAGAGAAGGTACTAATCTAAAATAAAAAAAACCCAATTTTCATGGCCTTAAAGATGTTTTAGGCCTCCAGTTAAATGGGCTTTGAAGGATTCTGCTCTAATATGCAGCCCTGTGTCTCCAGGTTTCATCTTTTTGTTGCAGTGTTTGTTTTGGATATAACTGTACTTACTCCTTTACTAGAGGGATAAATAAAAGGTTAAATAAAATGCAGTTTACCTTATCACTTGAGATAACTAGTCTGCACATACTCTGTCCATTGTTTGCTATCAAAGCATTGTGTTCAGCCAACTCAAGTGGACTAAAATTCCTAATCTTTTGATGGAAATAAAACTAGTTTCACAGTAGTTCCTATCATAGAGCAAATCACAAGTGTCTGTATCCAGGAAAAAATGTATTTGGAGGGCCCAGACTAGTCTGTACAAATGTTATCTTCCTGCAGTTATTTCGTGGTCAGCTCACTGTAAAAACTCTAGTGTACACGAGCTCTTAGAATTGAGAATAGTTTATTGCACTCTTATCTGCACATTGGTAAGCCACCATATTTATGATTAAGTGCAGCATGTACAAAAGGAAGGTAGATGGGGAAAACAAAGTTGTAGGGATTGTCTCAACAGTTCCGAGAATTTTTCAGAAGAATAAAACCTCTTTGTATCTTTCCTACATACCTAACTAACATCCTTCACTTTGCCGAATGCAGCCAGCTGTTTAGACTGTGTCTTGGACTAAAGTAATCTTACATTTGTATGGAGGCAGAATAATCTAACTGGAGTTAAACTTCAGTTTCACTATTGATGGATGCCCAATAAGGCTGTTGTGATGCTGATCTCTTCTTTTTCTGTCTACAGGCACTTACTTTTACACATTGGTGCAGAGTCTGGTAGACTGGGGCTACCAGCGGGATAAAGATGTAAGAGGAGCTCCCTATGATTGGCGGAAGGCACCAAGTAAATGAAACTTCATTACCTGAATTAGTCATTTTATTGACTTCCTAGGCAGTAAATTTGCCTGAATTTATTACCCTTTTTCCTTCATGAGATCCCTTTTACAACCCTAATCTTGATTACAGTGACTGTTAGGGTCCTAACTCAGGGAAAACGCCACAGGAATTTTGATAAAATGACATTACACATGGAACAAAGCCCCATAAGTAATATTGGAAAGTTCTGCAGCACCTCCCTGAAATAAACCTGGTCATCTATTAGCAAGGCATAATCCACAGGACCACAATGTTGCCTCAAAGTCTAACTCTGTTACTTAATTGCTTTGTCTGGAGAAATTGGCTCCCCCATGTGTAGTGTCATTAAAATTCAAGGCTAAGGGGTAATGTTCAAACCTGTATGCTGCATTTACACATTCCTTTAGCTGTGTAAGAAGGTCAGACACCCTGTACTCTTTATCGCACTCTAGTCTTACTTTACTATCTCCCGTCTATAGTTTGAGATAAAAAATACACTCTTCATATTACATGTGAAGACAAAATGAAGCAGCAGCACATTCATGCATGTAACATTTTAGTGTCCCAGGCTGTTGCCCTGCCCTGAAGAGTTTAATTCTGAAAGATCTAGAACTGAGACATGGTCTTATTTTGAAATCCAGGGAACTTCTTGATAAAAATAAACAACCCTGATTGTTTGGTAACAGACTGGTCTGCAGCTGGCCTAAAAGGATTATGAGGATAGAGAGATGCATTTTATTAGGTTTTCTTCGGTTTGATGAATATTTAGTTACATGTTACAGACAGGAGTGGTATTGTCTCAGAAGGCACTAACAGGATCTCTAAATTAGCAGTGACTAGTCTTGTTAAATCTTATTAAATCCATTGACAAAATAAAACAAGTTGGCAGGCAAGGCTGCCTATAGAATTTTAAAAAGGTCAAAAATACAGCTGGACTGTAAAGCCATGGTTTTACTCAGTGGGCAAAAATGGGAGTTTTTCTAAGGCTTCTAACTTACTGTCTTTTAAGTGAAGAATAAAGGTGATTTTCCAAGTAGCTTCAGGTGGGATTTTCAGAAGTGCTCGGTGCTGGTCTAATTCTGCTCCCATTAAAGTCAGTGTGAGTTTTACCACTGAATTCAGTGGGAGACATTAGACCAATGTAGACTTTTTTGAAAAGCCTGCCCTTTGATAAATATATGCTACTGAGAGAGAAGCAGTATAAATAGTCTTCTGAGGTTGAAACAATTCACTTCTACATTTTTTAGAAACAATTCTAAGCACATGAAAAGTGAGGAAAATTTGGCTTCTAGCAACATGCTGTTTGAATTAATGGTATGAACCTGTTCTCTTTA
Organism: Gopherus flavomarginatus; assembly: GCF_025201925.1. Classification (NCBI taxonomy): domain Eukaryota; kingdom Metazoa; phylum Chordata; order Testudines; family Testudinidae; genus Gopherus; species Gopherus flavomarginatus. The sequence goes on from NC_066630.1 coordinate 33,710,351, forward strand.
CTTACAGCATCAAAAGCTAAGCTTTTAAAACACTGTATGTTGAAAGACTGGCATTTGCAGACAACCTCTCTACTTAACTATACTGTCTTGATATTTCTAGATGAGAATGGAGACTATTTTGTGGCCCTTCGGAAGATGATTGAGTTGATGTATGAACAAAATGGAGGTCCTGTGGTCTTAATTGCCCACAGTATGGGTAATATGTATACTCTATATTTCCTCAACCATCAGACTCAGGATTGGAAAGACAAGTACATAAAGGACTATGTGTCACTGGGTGCTCCTTGGGGAGGAGTGGCTAAAACCCTTCGTGTGCTGGCTTCAGGTAGGTAACCTGCTTAAATACTTGAATTTAAATGGAAGCTACCACAGGATGTTAGCTACTGTTAACCATAGCATTAGAGAACTGAGTTTGAGATGCTATCAACTTTCAATTAAAAAATGGCTTTCAGCCCATAAGCTTATAACTGCCCCAGTTTCAGGCACGATTTCCAAACTCCATTCTCCTTATATAGAATATGGTTGAATTTTTGTATCCCAGTATTGAGCTGTCCTGTTTCCGTCTTCTTGGGATGATGGAATTGGGGCACAAGGGGTTATTCCAAGCTCTTATTACTCTCAATTTTGTATTGCAAAACTGACTTGGAAGCTTCTAATTGCAGACTTGGCAGTTCTCGAGGTATGTGGAATCCTGACTGATGGCAGAAGCATGGCCACCTGCAAAAGTTTTTGCAAGGCGCACACACCTTAACATTTTTAAAGTGGTTTTTAAGAAAACAAATCTCTCAAAATGTGTGGCATTATATATTGGTGGTAATGTTTGGTAGCTGAAGTGAATATCAAAGACGCCAGGCATGAGATTTAAATTTCCTTATCCTCATTTTGTTTAATACAGACACTGTTCTTTCACTAATCTTCAAAGAATTGCTCCTGAATAAAAAGAACATACAGTACGCAGTGTACCTTTTTGTAATTTCTGTATCATATGGTCATGCCTAAACATCTCCTGTAGCAGAGGGGTGAATTAACTTTTGCATATTGCTGCTTAACTATTAAGATCTTTGGCTTCCTTCTAGTTCACTACTAACTTACGATAGGTTTGTTTGCAGTTTTTGTTCCTGAAACACTTTTTACATCAAGAAAATTAAGAAAGACATATACCAAGGTGCTGATGAGGAGTGGGTGCTTCAAAAAAACATTTAATGTGCTTAAATAAGGCACTTGTTTTGAATGGGAATGTACAACTCAAAGCCACTAATTAAAAAGCTGAAAATGCATATATCCTTTGGGTGCCTACAATTGTTTATTTTTGTCAACATAGCATTGCAAAATTGATTTCCCTCCCCCAAATAGCATCCTGTGGCTTGCAGGCTTCTGCAGAAACTGACTTTTTCATGTGGTGTACTCTAAATATTCAGAGCAGGAGGCTTTACTGGATAACTAATGTTGCATGGTGTCCAGGTGATACAGGATGTGAGCAGAATTAAACAGCACCACTTAGGATCTCCCCATACTTAGTGTTTTGCTGCTTTCTTGTTACTGCATGAGCAATATTTATCATATGTAGCATCTCATCACAAAGTGGCTGTTCGTACATATGCATAAGAGAAGAATCACTTCAATTTCTACTGAAATACACCATCACTGGGACAGGATGTAGTCACTAACAGTGTACAGCAGCAGGAAACAGTATCAACAGGAAGTGAACAATAGTGCAGGGGAAAGTTAGGTGGGCAGAGTGTAACTGACAATGTTGCAATTAATATGTATTAGGCTTTAGCGGCAGGTGTGCCTTTTGAGGCACAATTGAACTTTTTATGTCATACAAAAAGATAAAGCAAGGGAAAAGTGTTTAAGCACAAGTCTACTAACTGCTTTCAAATAAGCTACAAGGAACAACTTCCATGTTAGTCAAGGTAGAAAACATTTTCCTCAGCAATGTGACAGGAGTATCTTCAGGACCTTGTGGTGGTCACTCTACTCTCTTCCAGTTTCCTTTCTTAATCAGATTCAGGTGGTGGTATGTTGACCGTTAGCTGCAATTATATGGAAATGCTGGCAAGCGTAGTTAGGGCACCAGTGGTATTGTGCTACAGCCCTCCTTACTGTACCAGAGAATCAATAGTGCCATCTAGTGAATTTAAAAATACAGCATATTTTTTGCAAATTAAAAACAATTAAAATATCTTTTTTTGGTTGTTTCACATTCTTCCTGCACACTTTGGGTGGTATTTCAAGGCATTGTATAGCTGTTGACTTGGTATATGTACTACATTTTGCAAGATGGTGGGTTTTTTTGTGTTTTTAGGGGGGTACAGCATGGGTAAGTGTTCAGAAAGTGCACTTGTTCATGTATAGGAGCATCCTATTTACTTTCTTCTGGGTTACTTACACTCTTTTACTCCTGGGGGAATTCTGCAACAAAAAATTAAATTCTGTACACAATATTTTCAAATTCTGCAAATTTTATTTGCTGAAATAACACCATATAATCACACCAGTTTCAATTATTTTTGATCATTTATTTCAAAATACCTGTCAGTAAGCATGCCTGTACCAATATAGCCCACAAAAAAGATTCAGGAAATGTTTTTTGACAAATAGATTCCTTACTAGGCATATTAATACAGAACTCTGAGTAATTCTTTTAGACTACAATACAGAACCGTATATCCTGCACCCCTCAAAAGCAGTGCAAAGACTTGGGAGATTCAGGGGTAACGGAGGAACTGAGGGAGAAGGAAGTAATTACTGGGAAGGAGCCTGCATGTGAACTTGGAGGGTTGTTGGGTGTGAATGGGAAAAGTATGGAACAGGGTTTTTTTGGGTGGGGGGGGTAGAAGAGAGAGGGATTGTTAGGGAGCTTCTCCCATGCAGACCCTGACTGACCCCTAGCCTCTCCCATTGTCAGGAACATCTCCCCCTGTCCCCATGTGTTTCTGCCCACATGTCCCTCCACCCCCACTCAGACACCCTCTCTCCACATCCCTATGTGGCCCTACACGTCGTGGCCCTGTTCCCATATGTCTCTGTGCCTCCACTCAGCCACCCCCCATCCCCGTGTGGCCCTGCACCTCTACTCCCATTCAGCCCCTGCCCCAGTCTGTCCACCATCACCAGCCCTTATGAGTCCCGTCTGACTGCTGAGCAGCCCCACGCTGCCTTGTCTCCCCATAGCATCTGTCTCCTTACCTGGCCCAACAGTCGCTGTGAAGAAGGCAGACTCTTTCTCCTCCCTCACTGGCCCAGAGCTGCTGCTCTGTTCTATCACTGAACTGTGAAAACCTGGGTGTCCACCTTGTTTCTTCTGCTGTCTCATGAGATCTCTTGAATGTACAGGGGGTAACACCAGCCTGTTCTCCCAACAAAAACATTAAGGGAAGAGTGTCCCTGTGAATCACTGCAAAATCTGCACCTGTGATTCCTTTAGAAAAAGAATTTTAAGATAGTTTTACAGATGGCCAGAACGATTGCCTAATGATTGATGATGTGAAGAAGTTTTGGGCCCAAAGCTCCCAAATGAGCCCAAGTCGAAAATATTTTCTTCTTAAAGAATATGTCAGAAGGGCAGCCTCAGGAAAATGCCATTCTAGGTTGTCTTTAGCAATGTTTCTTGCCCCCTTCATTCGGTCAAGTAATTTGTTCCTCTTTATAAGGTATAAGCAGATATTGGAATTGTATCTACAGTATTTAAAACATCCAGACTGTTTCCTACTAGTGATTAATGTATTTCCAGTCCAACTCTAATCTTTTAAGTAAGGAAAGTAGGTTCCTCATTCATTCCATCATTATAAGCAGTAATTGATATTTTAGTGTACAATAAACAAAACAAAAATCTGTTTTGTAGGTGACAACAACAGGATACCTGTCATCAGTTCACTTAAGATCCGAGACCAGCAGAGATCTGCAGTTTCAACCAATTGGCTGCTCCCCTACAATTACACATGGCCTCCAGATAAGATCTTTGTAAGCACACCCACAGTTAACTACACTCTCCAGGATTACCAAAAGTTCTATAAGGACATCAACTTTGAGGACGGCTGGCTCATGAGACAAGACACTGAGCCCTTGGTCTACCAGATGACACCACCTGGTGTGCGTTTGCACTGTCTCTTTGGCACTGGTGTAGAAACACCTGACTCATTCTACTATGAGGCCTTTCCTGATAAAGAGCCCAAGATCTATTACAGCGATGGTGATGGCACAGTGAACTTGGAGAGTGCCTTACAATGTAAAAAGTGGGTGGACATGCAAAAGCAGGAGGTGATATTGTCTGAGCTATCAGGAAATGAGCATATTGAGATGCTTTCTAATGCTACAACTATTTCCTATGTGAAAAAACTTCTTTTTGATTTGTGACACTCCATGTGGACAGTTTTTGTTTTGTTTTGTTTTTTTTTCCTCCATCACCTGTGATGCCTTCCCTTAAGTGAGGGGAAAATGCCTTTTGATCCTTTGGTTTTAAAACACTTGGATTATTTATTTGGTCTCTTTTCAGGCCGTGTTCAGAAAGCTGTTTGTCCTTAATGATCACTTGCCTCTTGGATTAGTGTTCATAATGCATCATAGTGTTTCACGTTCTAAAGGCTTGGTCATATGTGCATTCTGGTGCTGCTAGACAAATGTCCAGTGTTCATACAGAAGTTCACTTGAACATTTTTCACACCCTATGTGCAATATGTGCAGCCTACACCGGTTTTTACTTGTGATCTTTGGAGAGTTGGGGTGAGGAAAACAATTGCTTGCTGGTTACTGTCAGTTCTGTACTAAAGCAAGGGAGAGGTTGTGAAGGATTTTTTTGAGTACAGGAACTTTCCAAAAGGGTCACAAGTTCTGAATCATTATCCATAAATAAGCTAGTAAATATGAAGGTCTAAGCAGGTGTTATAGACATGGAGTTAAGATATTGCAGGACTTTGGTCATATCCAGCTTACCTGTTTCTTCATTTGTACTGCTGCTGGAGAAGAGGGAAAGTGCATTAATTACCTGAAGTTCCTTATCTGATGTCTTGGAAAAATTGAAGAGAATCCAGTTGTCCTTAACTTTAGTAAGTTGATGACTTAGCATCAAGAGTCTAAGGCTGCTGGCTTCATGCTTTAGATTTTTTCCCCCTTAATTAAAAAAATTAAAATAAAAGGTTAGTAGTTGTCACTCCTCGTACAATGGCTGTGGCTACATGGTGTGTACATTGAAATCCACAGGAACTTGGTATCAGCAAATTTTGTGAAGTGCTGACTTCGCTTGTCAAAGTGACAAGCGATCTCCATTAGTTCAAATGGTAATAGAGTTCAAAAAAACCAAAGCCCCCTCCTACCCAAAACAAGTAAAAATTAAAGTTCCCACAATGGGGAAAAACCCCTTTCTATGTATCTTGCTTTCAGCAAGTACAATTCTGCTGTGATCCAGTTTCCAGCTAACTAACCATCTTTCCTACTGGATCAAAATTATGTTTAGATGAAAAAAAAGCTTAGAATTGTAGAGTATTTATAGAGTAAAATCTTTCCTGTAGGGGTAATGAGTTCTTAATTTGGGTTGAGAAACAAACATTTAAAAGGGGCACTATGTATTAGGCCCCGAAAATTGTATAGCATGCAACCCTCCATGAAACAATACTTCAGTAGCTTAACCATGGTAGACCACTTGGCATTGCATTTTTCAGAAAACTGCTATGAACACTTCCAGGGTACAGGGTTCTTCAGAAAAAAAGTTACCTTAAGAGTTATGCTTATCAGAAATCCTACAGAATTAAGAATCCATTCATTTCTAATGTTAGGAGATTGCAGTTGTATAAAAGGTAAAGTTTAACCATTCTTGTAGTGCATAGAGGTTGTTTGCTGCCATTGAAATCTTTGATTAGGATGTGCTGATCTAACAGCTTTCTCTCATGAGTGTTTGCAACTGCACAATGTTAACACTCTGGCACAGGGTGGATCTAGAGTGCTCAAGGTTCTAATGTATTTTGCATTAGCTAATCACTTCTAGAAATCCTGACTGGGATCGTTGGTAAGTTAAATATCTCCCTGTACAGAAGAGAGAATAAGACTAACTCCCTGTCTCTGAGGGAGGACCAGCATTTCCCAGTAGAATTGAAGGTTTGTCTCTTGGAATCACTTACCTAAGATCTAGTGCTCGGCAACTATATGGCTCAGACTTTTCTGCCTCAGCTGTGTGCACTAGTCCACTGCCAGATCTGAGTTGCCCACTGGCTATGTGTAACACATGGCTGAGTGCTTAAATCTTAGATGAAATCCTTTTAGTCGGACTGTTTTTTTTGGTATGCTTCTGCAGATTGCTGTACCAAGAACCACAGTTCTAGTCTAAGGCTCTTCATATGGTCTAACTCCATTGTGAACAAACTACTGTTAAGACTGGTCTGCAGTACATACAACTATACAAAGTAACTGATTCAAAAGTCCAGCTTTTTCAAATCTATGATACTTACCCAGGTAGACTGTAAGCTTGCTAACTAGCACCATTATGGGAGGAACTGGAATCTGTACTGGCTCCCAGCATAGACTGAAGAATATGGGTAGGGCTGTAGAAAGGACTCAGGCTCCACCTGGTCTGGAGGATTTTTTTTAGAACTGGTTTATTTACGAAGCTGTCCAGCGCTGTGTGCTTAATCTGTAAAATGCTTAAAAATCTACAGCAAGAGGTTTTTTTGGCTTTGGTATTCTGTACACTTGAAGAAGAAGAAACATTGACACTTCTAAAAGAGCTGCACCAGATTATTTTGTTTTGATTTAGCATTTGATATTTACTGTATTTTCTCTCTTTGGGAAATGCACAGCTCTGTGTTTCTAGCTAATTCCATCTCATACTTTTACCTTCATCCCAATGACCCTTTAGTCCACACTCACTTAGCTTTCCATTAACAGATGGACCCTCCAGTTGCTTTTTGTGCTCGATAAGTCTGCTTTCTTGCTTTTACTTAACACTGGTAAAGTGGATTTGACAGCCCTCCAAACTTGTAGACATGCTGTAATTTGTCAGCATAAATCCTTGTTCCTTTCCTGAGCAGAATTGCACACCTCTTACATTAAAGTGTGACTGTGGAGGACTCTGTAGTTAAAGTATTCACACATCTGATGATTACCTGGTTGGGGGTGCTTTGTAAGATGGATCACAATTCTGATTTCTCATTTTCCGTCAAATCCTCCTGAGCTCTGCTCATTTCTTTACCGTGCAATCCCGGGATAGAGATGTCCTCAGTGTGAAATAAATGGAGTACCTAAAATACAGGGGTATACATCCCAAAAGGTGGAAGTAGTTAAATTGTGCATTTCTCTTTTCTACTAGGAGTCTGTTTTCTTTATTGTGTGACCCTCTGCATTAGAAGGCAAACCCAAGTCTGTTTAGAATCACTTCAGTAGGGTTGGTTGCAGTGTTTTTATAGCCATGTTGGTCCCAGGATATCAGTCAAGATGGATGGCATGTAATATCTCTTGGACCAACTTCCATTAGTGAAAGACACGCTTTCAAGTTTACACAGAACTCTTCTTCAGGTTGGCTGTAAGACTGTTAAAGTATGCAGTCTTAAGTATTCTACATTCTTGTGGAGAAACTAGTCTGAGGAAATAATTATTGCTGGAAAGAGGAAAATTACTTACCATTTGTGAATGTCTATTTTTCTCCTAATCTTCATTTTCAGGATATTTTCAGAAACCAAAAGTAGTTAAGGACCAAAATGTATTTTTTTATTTACAACAAAATGTAAAGAGAATGCTGGAGGAACTTCAGCTGTTACTGTAGTGCTGCTGCAGGGTCCCTATGTGATTCTGCTCAGAACAGAAGATTTTAATATCAAGCAATAATTGCAAAGGAGTTGCAGGCCAAAGGAAGGAATATTTGGTATTAAGATATTTCTTGGAGCAAGGTGTATTCAAGACCCTCTTAAATTCAGGGAATGTTTGGCAGTTACTTTGCTGCTCTAAATTTAACAGTATTTTATATGGAACATGATCTGGTGAGACCCAGCATTTTATATATTTTCCTCTTTGTGTATGAATGACTGAGTTACAGATTTTTGCATATTTTATTGTCAGACTTTGATAACAATAAACTTTATCTAATATTGAATGCCTTTTGTCATGGATAACACAACTACAGATGCTGCTTTCTCTCTCTCAAATGTGCTACAAGTTGTGAATGTATTCATGCTTATTGCTGCTTAAAAGGTAGCATTTATCTAAATTATGAGCTAAACCAGATAGCAGCATTGCTCCCTTCCAATGTACAGCAACCTCTTGCTTTAGAAGGGCAACTGAAAATACAAATACTTTCGTCATTCTGCATTAAAGTAAATGCTCAAGTCAAACCAATTAGCACAAATTGCCAGTATTACTCGATATGAGCGGAAGCTTTCATCCATAGTTTCCAACCTGTTCCTCTTAGGCCTCTTGTCTCAGTAGCTTTTCTTCAAATACGTTGACTTGTTTATAGGCCTCTTAGATCAGTGGTGACCCAAAAATTGTGGGGGTGCAATTGCTGGAGATATCCCTTCATCTTCTGCCCTTTTACCTTCCTTCATGTAGTTTGACAAAACTGTCATGGTAGGGATTGGGGAAGAGGCTGCAGGAGTAGTTTCATTTGGGCAGATCAGGCAGGTGTTTAGAAAGGAGAGAAACGTGTGGTGGTTTTTTGTTTTCCTTCCCTCTTAAGAAATCAATGAAGGGTGGGCTGGGAGAACAGTATTTACCATGTATCCCCTTTGCTGTTTTCTAGTCATTTCAGTTTAGCTCATGGCTTTGTTCCTAAATGACCAGGTTTTTAATATCCTTTATTTTAATTCTACCTTATAGTTCAGTTCTGTTCTCTTTTTTTTGTAGGCTCTGATTTCCTCTTTTATTCATTCCTCATACTGTCATTTGTTTCTTCCTAACTTTTTCCTCCAAGTTATACCTGCTTTCTCTCCACTCAACTTCAGCTGTTCACCCTCACTTTTCCTTTAAATCTGTCTTGGTACTTCCATTTAGTTTTCTGCATGATAGAGCAAGTTTCTTGACAGCATAAATGACTACTTTTTGGAGCAGTTAGTCCTGGAACCTACGACAAGAGAGATGATTCTTGATTTAGTCCTAAGAAGAGCACATGACCTGGTCCAAGTGATATAGCTAAACTTAACATCCCTGGGGGGAGGGGAGACACATCAAAGAAGCCCACCACAGTAGCATTTAACTTCAGAAAGTGGAACTATACAAAAATGACAAAGCTAGTTTAATGGAAATTAAAAGGAACAGTCCCAAAAGTGAAAACTGCATGGAAACTTTTTAAAAACCATAATAGACATTCAAATTAAATGTATACCCCAAATTAAAAAAATTGTAAGAAGGTCATAAAAGTACCACCACAGCTGAACAATAAAGTAAAAGAAGTGGTTAGAGGCAAAAAGGTATCCTTTAAAAATTGGAAGTCAAATCCTACTAAGGAAAATAGAAAGGAGCATAAATTCTGGCAAGTGTAAAAGTATATTTAGACAAGTCAAGCAAGAATTTGAATTGCGACTAGCAAAAGACTAAAAAACTAACAGCAAAGTCCATCAGAAGCAGGAAGCTTGCTAAACAATGTGGAGCCACTGGATGATCAGGGTGCTAAAGGAGCACTCAAGGAAGATAAGGCTATCGTGGAGAAGGTGTAAGAATTCTTTCCATCAGTCTTCACTGCAGAGGATGTGAGGGAGATTCCCACTCCTGAGACATTCTTTTTAGGTGACATCTGAGGAACTGTCCCAGATGGAGCTGTCATTAGAGGAGTTTTTGGAACAAACTGATAAATCAGAGAGTAATAAGTCACCAGGACCAGATGGTATTCACTCCAGAGTTCCTTCAGAACTCTGATATAAAATTGCAGAACCACTGACTGGGGTATGAATCACAATCATTTAAATCAGTTTCTGTACCAGATGACCAGAGGATAGCTAATGTGACCCCAAATTTTAAAAAAGGTTCCAGAGATGATCCAGGCAATTACAGGCTGATAAACCTAATTTCAGCAGCAGGCAACTTGGTTGAAACTATAGTAAAGAACAGAACTATCAGACACACACGTGGAAGAGTCAGCAGGGCTTTTGAAGAGGGAAATAATGCCTCACCAATCTATTAGAATTGTTTGAGTGGGGGTCAACAAATGTGGACAAAAGGTGATCCAGGGGCTATAGTGTAATTAGATTTTCAGACAGCCTTTGACAAGGTCCTTCACTGAAGGCTCTTAAAGTAAGCAGTCATGGGTTATGAGGGAATGTCCTCTCATGGTTCGGTAACTGCTTAAAAGATAGGAAATAAAGGGCAGGAATAAATGGTCAGTTATCAGAATGGAGAGAGGTAAATAGTGGTGTCCCTCAGGGGTTTGTACTGGGACCAATGTTGCTTAACATATTAATAAATGATCTGGAAAAAGGGGTAAACAGTGAAGTTGAAAAATTTGCAAACTATACAAAATAATTCAAGACCGTTAAGTCCAAAGCAGACTGCAAAGACTTACAAAGAGATCTCATAAAGCTGGGTGACTGGGCAATAAATATCAGATGAAATTCAATGTTGATAAATGCAAAATTATGCACATTGGAAAACATAATCCCAAATATAGACCCCATCATTTTGTGTGTATATTAGCTGTTACCACTAAAGAAAGATCTTGGCATCATTGTGGATAATTCTCTCAAGACCTCTGTTCAATATGCAGCAGCAGTCAAAAAAACCTAAAAATCTTAGGAACTAATAGGAAAGGGATAGAAAGTATGACAGAAAATAGCATTATGCCTGTATATACATCCATGGTATGCCCACATCTTGAATACTGCATGCAGATCTGGTCACCCCATCTCAAAAAGATAGAATTGGAAAGGCTATAGTGAAGGGCAACAAAAATTATTAGGGTTATGGAACAGCTTCCATATGAGGAGAAATTAAAAAAATCTGGGACTTTTCAGCTTGGAAAAGAGATGAGTTAGAGGGACATGATAGTGGTCTATAAAATCTTGACTGGTGTGGAGAAAGTGAATAAGGAAAAGTTATTTACTCCTTCACATAACACAAGAACCAGGAGTCAGTCACTCAGTTAAATTAACAGGCAGCGAGTTTAAAACAAAATGAAGATGCTGTGAAGGCCAAAACTATAACAAGGTTCAAAAAAGAACTAGACAAGGTCATAGAGGATAGTTCCGTCAATGGCTATGAGCCAGGATGGACAAGGATGCAAAAGTATGCTCTGAAGTGTCCCTAACCTCTGTTTGCTAGATGCTGGGAATGGGCTACAAGAGATGGATTGATTACCTGTTCTGTTCATTCCCTCTGAAGTATCTGGCATTGGCCATTGTTGGAAGACAGGATACTGGGCTAGATGGACCATTGGTGTAACCCAGTGTAGCTTTCTTACAGTAAGACAAGAGTTTCAGGGAGAAGACTTCTGGGGACTTAATCTTGATTTTATTTTTCCCTACTCCCCCTTGTCCCTTTAATACAACACTCTTGTAAATTCTGCAGGGAACCATTTTGAAGCCTGAAATGTGCCAGGCATGTTGGACATCTCTTGACTATGTGAATAAAGTCCCCTAGTGGCAGCCAGGTGTATTGCACCTCATTTATTGATGGGCTCTTAAGCCCCACAGGTATTTAGTTAGCAAGTCCTTGCACTGTTTACTCTGTCTTCTGCCAAGTAGTTTAACTAATTTAACTTAAACCTCCAAGTATTAATAATAGCTCATTGTACGTAAGACTAGTCTTAACACATACCTATTTCAGATCTAAAGTTTGGTTATGTTTGTAGGCCTAGAAGCCGGCTTCTTTGCCCAAAGCAAATTCAAAACACCGGCTAGCAAATGAAAGAACACAAAAACATGGTTTGCTCCAAATCTTTACTAACCTTGTGTTTCAAAATATGCAGCATTCCTGGTCAGGCGCAGACAACCTTTATCAGAACTTGAACATAGAGACCTGTCACATAAGCATAACTAACCTGCAGTGTGTACCATTCCATCCAGGTCATGCTTATCAAGCTTTATAGAGCTGATATCTCCTTTCATAAATTTTAAGAGAACAAACTGGAGAGCTCAAACTGTGATAGTTAAACCCTTGGTACCTTCCGACAAACTTTGTCCGATGCCAAACATTTAAATGATACACATCTATACACTTCAGGACAACAACTTCTGCCAAGCAGAAAAGATCTCATGGGGGGGAGGGGAGGGAAAGTGAGGATGGAGATTCCAAATGGAAGTGGTGCTATTAATTCTAGAACAAGAAAAATTAAGCAATGTATACTTTACCTACTGTTCATTAGCATCAGTATAGCGAATGATCTTTTTGATTTTATTCGAAGAGCAAATACCATAAAAGGAACACTAAAACTACCTCTGACTGTAAGCTTTGGCAAGACTGTTGTTGTAGGCTGTAGTGGTTTTTAGTCACTGGGATCTCCTCTTCTGCTGTGACAGGGAGGTTGTAAGGTCACAGTTGTGATAGAAACACACCATTCTGTTGGCACTAGGGGGCTACTATCTTTGAATGGATCTTTAATGGCTCCTAGTGGATCAGATTACTGTCATACCAATGAAAACGGTCCACAGTAATTATCATGCATACCCTGCAGTTTATTCAAGAAGAAATTACACAATTAGTAAAGCACAAAACTCCTATGTTAGACATTAAATAACTATACATTCCTCTCAGCAAGCCTCTCTTTCACAAGCATACGTAAATAGGCCCTGTGCTAGCCTCACACAGTTCCTGCTTGTCAAACAGAGGTTGTGGTTACCAATTCTATGGATGATGACTTCCCTCCAGGTCTGGTCTCAGCCCTAGGCTCTGTCTCAGATTTCCCTTGAGGTGAGCCCCAGCTGCCTGGAAAACCTTCTGGTCACAGTCCTACTCGAGCCCATGGAGCAGAGTTTTGGCTATTCTGTCTAGCAGCTTCAAGTGTCAGTTAAGGAATCATCTCTCCAGTAATTTACTTTGCTTGCTTCTTATACTCTTTTTCCTCAAAGGAGTCACATGTCTCAAAAGCATCTCCAGTGGGTGTGTAGTTATTAATTTTAGCTGATTAGTATTTTTGGAAGGGGTTGCAGGGTTACCAAACAAAGACCACTCCATGTTTACTCACTCATCAATCATTCACTCTGGCTCTCTGTGTGGTGTTCTTATAGGGTCACTACAACCAGGTTAACCTGTGCGGCATGCTGGAACTTTATGCATGTGATATTTACTTTTGCATGGGCCCATATTTGCTGACTAACAGGTTCAATATCGATCATACATGCAGGCTTTGCCAGTCCTTTATCAAATCTGCTTCTGCTTAAAGGGGCCCCGCTCCCAGGATCCTCTGCAGTCTTCAGCTATGCTTAAGTCATGTCAAGTTATGCTCACACCATTCATTCAGCATGGTCACACCAATCTGGCATCATCCCAACACATTCCACAGTGACAAGCATCCTAATCCAGTTTCCCTGCACCAATCTGTAAAAATTTCTGCCTAGTGACCAAATTCTTATTCCCTTTCTTAGCAGCCAGATACCTCTGGCATCAAGGGGTCCTCATCTTCCCTTATCTTAATGACTGGCTGCTGGCAGTGCGATCCAAATGTGAGCCCCAAGCATTGACTTCCATGCTGCTTCTACTCCTCTGCTTCCTGGGGGTGAATGTGTGGCACTCTGTACCTCAAAGCAGCACCCTGAAACCTCCATATTCACCACTGTCATATAATAATATGATTATATCATTGTTATAATGACATACCAATGATATATACTATGTAGTTATGTTTTGTACAAAGTATGCTTTGTGAAGTATCATTTTAAAAATCTTGATCTGTTGAATATTAATATCCTATTGGATTGTATGTGCTAGCATTGTATGTGAAGTTATGAAGTTTTGTTGTGTGTGTTACTGAAATATGTTGTGAGGTTGGGAACACCCACAACCAGGCTTTCAGGTAAAACAATGGAATAGCTCGACATGCTGACAGCCCACTGAAGGGAATCTACTCACCCAACGATCATCTCAGAGACAGTATATATACATATGGAGACTGCTTGACCCATGTCATAGCAAAAGATCTTAAAAGAAGAGGAAATGACATCATGACTTAGCCTCTCTTTCCTTCCCCTACCCGCAACTCAACACCTGCAAGAAATGTATGGAGGACAAAGACTTTGGACTGGGGAGGGAGTCCTAGCCTGTTTGTTGAGAATCTGTGATCTGTTTGTACCATCTATCAGGGCGAGACACTGCTTGATTCAAATCCTGTTTAGTTTATAGAACTTAGACTGCAAATTTATTTTATTATTAGAAAACCAACTTTGATCTCTCTGTTTGCTACCTAAGGTAAGTGCAGTACCTGCCAGAGGTCTGTAGCTTGCCAACAGCATCGAAGTGTGAGGGGGATACTAGAGTGGTGTGACAGAAGGCTCTGTGGTCACACAGTCCAGGTTTCACTCCAGGAGCCCCGTCAGTGTAAATGTCAAAAAAATTGACCAACTCCACACAGTCTCTGGAGTTCATCAACATGGTCTTTGGGTGTGCCTACCTACCATGGGACAGGTTTCTGGCCCTATTAGAACTGATTGCTTCGGTGACCTTCATTCCTTCTATTGCCTCCAAAATTTGCCTTTCTCTTCTTGGCCACATGGTGGCATGCACATATGTCACTGTCTTCGCTTCCTCTGTCTACAGCTGTGGCTAGAAGGAGCCCATTTTCTGATGCTTCACTCCCTGGACACTCTACTGACAATCCTCCACCCTCGCCTCCAAGGTTCTTTCTTCCTTTTGGTGGTGGACGGACTCAGATCAGGTTTGCACTGGAATGCCTTTTCTCCCATCCTCCCCAAGCATGACTATTGTTACAGACTCGCTGCTCAACAGATGGGGGCACGCACATAGGTGAGCATGTGACGCAAAGGACTTGGGCCACTCAAGAATCCAGAATGCACATCAACATCTTAGAACTTTGTGGGGGTACGGAGAGCTTTCCGTGCATTGCTCTCACCATGTTCTGATCATGTCGGACAATACTACTACAATTTACTACATAAACCAGGGGGCACAAAGTCTCCAGCACTTTGTGCACAAGCAGTTCACCTCTGGGAATGGTGCATCATATTCGGTATCCTGTTGTTGAAGGCTTATCTCCCTGGGGACTCAGAATGTGATTGCAGATGCTCTCACTAGAAAGTTCGTGGCCGACCACAAATGGGAACTACACAACTTTGTAGTCCCGAACATTTTTCACCATCCGGGAACTATGGTCAGGGATCTCTTTGCCTTCCACACCAAATACATCCAAGTACTATTCCAGTGGTGAGCCTGGAGCCCGCTCCCAAGGCAATGCCCTAGTCATCGGTGGGACAGACCAGATCAATTATGCCTTCTCTCCCTTACCACTCCTGTTCGTGTTCTTTGTAAAATTCAGTGGGAGAGAGTGACAATTATGATCACCCCATTCTGACCTCACCAGTTTTGGTCTCTTCCTCTTCTCCGCATGTCAAAGCATCCTCCTCTCCCAGTACAGACACTTGCGGACCTGCTCACATAACACAACGGCAGGATCAGACATCCCATTTTGCAGACACTTCATCTGAGAGCCTGTTTTTTGTATGACATGTTCGCTAGCCTGGAAATGCTCGTTGACAGCGTGAGACCTCCTCTTGAGTAGCAGGAAGGAATCCCCAAGGCAGTCTTACCAAGCCAACTGGAAACGCTTCATCTTCCGGGCTCAACAGAAAGGTCATGCTCTTGAGACTGTAGGCATTCCTATCCTCTTGGACTATCTTCTGTCTATAAAGATGTTGAGGCTCGTTCTCAGCTCCATCAAGGTGCACATAGTGGTCATTAGCGCTCCCCTGTGGAGGGGCACTTGATTTTCACTCATCCATTGACTGTATGATTCTGGAAGGGCCTCATGCAGATTTATCCTCTCATTCAACCTTGTCCTCATGGCACTGATGAAGTCGCCCTTCAAACCTCTGGCCTCCTGCTCCCTTTCCCTTTTTTTTCCATTAAGGTTACTCTTCTGGTAGCTAATACCTCTGCAAGAAGAGTTGGCGAACTGGGGACCTGATGGCAGACCCCACTTTCACCACGTTCCATAAGGACAGTGTTCCCATTTTTGCTTCAACCAACCCATACACTTAATGGCCTTCTTTCCAAAACCTCATGCCTCAGAGGAGGACCAGCACCTTCATTCTCTCGATGTCTGCCCTGGCCTTTTATCAGCAGAGGACGAATGCATTCAGGAAGTCTCCTAGACTATTTATGGCTGTAGCAGAAAGGATTAGAGTAGGCCATCTCCACTTAGCGAATTTCTAAGTGGGCTTTGGCGTGCATTATGCTCTTTCATCAATTATCGAGACTCTCCACCCTTTGGAGAATAAGCCTGTTCCATAAGAGTGCAACTACAGCTGCGTTCCACGCAGAGCCACTCATGAACATATGTAGGGCAGCACATGTAGTTTGGTACACCCCTTCTCTTCCCATTATACTTTGGTGCAAGGCTCTGACAGATATCTCGTTCGGTGAAGCTCTCCTCTTTTCCATAGTTCCATCATCTTCCTCGCACCTTCCTCCTAACTAGGTACTGCTTGTCAATCGCCCTCAGTGGAATACAATAGAGACTATTACTCGAAGCAGACATTAATTACCTGTAACTGGAAGTTCTTTATGATATGTGGTCCCTAGCTGTATTCCTGATTAATTTGTGGTCGTGAAGGAACTGAGGGTGTGGTCGGTCCACCCTGCGCTTACTGTCTAGGTCGAAACAATGAGGCGGAACAAGGGCACAGGTGTGGACCAATGAACACTACTACCTTTAAAAACTCCATCTCCAGGCACATGCACATCACCCTTCAGTGGAATACAGATAGGGACCACACATCTCAAAGAACCTCCAGCTACCGGGAAGTAAGCTCCTCTTCCTTGGTATAGGTGAACTTAAATTGTGACTTGTATTAAGTGAAATCTCATAAATGATCAATTCTGCAGACAGCCTGAAATAATAGGTGTGAGAGGTGTGAACTACTCCAGTTAATCTCACTTAGGTTATGATCCAGTGCAGCTGTGCTACTGTAGCGGTTAGTGAAGATGCTACCTACGCTGACGGTGGAGCTTCTCCTGTCTGCATAAATATTCCACCTCCCTGAGAGGTAGTAACTATGTCAACGAGAGGGCTTCTCCCATCAACATATGACTGTCTTTACCAGGAGTTAAGTCAGTATAACCACATTGCTCAGGGGAGTGGATTTTCCACACCCTTGAGCAATGTAGTTATACCAACATAAGTTGGTAGTGTAGACCAAGCCTCAGAATCTCAATGATTAATTAGACATGCCCTCAGTGTTGAGATTTATACTACAAAATTATGTCAACTTAAGATACGCTGGCAGTATTAAATCACTTTTGCATGTTCACAGTACGTTCTTTGTGTTGGTGATGCACATCCTGACGAGGGCCACTTGTACACCTGTGTATTCCATGAGCAATATTCTTGAATGGTTTAATTTGGCGATGGTTTTTATTCTGTGTGACAGTGCTTTCTGCTAGTGGAATAGAGACAGAATAACTGAGAACAAAGACTCCTGTCCTAGCCTGTACTTGATTTTGTTGTGTTTCTATGCTTTGTACACTGTCCAACTTTTAATGTGGATGAAGTTTAAACTGACATCAATCCACTTCATCAGGCCACAGGTTGGAAGTCAGTCACTGAATTAAAAACTTAAGTTAAATATTTGAACTAAACCAAAATAGGATTGATTAAAAATGAAATGTTTTCTTAATTATAACAATAGTGCAGACTACAGCGCAAACTGGCACCAGACAGGGTTGAAGGCAGCTTCAGGAAGATGAATGGTATATTGACTAGAACCTATGTTTTCAGTTTTTAGCAGCTGCTGCTTTATCACACAAGAACAATGTGTGAGGTGAAGATCCCAGATTTGACCTTCCATTTCTCATTACAACTGGGTTGCAGAAGCCTGTCCATTGTCAGCAACAAGGGAATTGAATTGTTCACTCTTATTTAACTTTAGCTCTGCTTTGCACAGAATTATTTTAAGCTGCCCTTAGTAAATAGAAAAATTGTTATCTGGTCTTGTTTTTCCAATGCTTTTCAGATGCTAAATTAAAGTTTATATTACTTAGGAACAGAATGTGACAGCAATAGTAGTAGTAGATACAGAGCAGTGTAGTTGGATAGTAGGTGAATTCTCCAGATACAACTGTATTCTCAGTCTTTCCAGGAAGGCAGGTCACATTCTGTCTCTTCCATTTGGCAGACACAGTTTCTCAGGCCATCTTAGCCATGTGCTGAAGTTTTGAGGAGCAATGCAAAATCTCCCCCATCTGTGTCTTTTCCTTACAGTTCATGCCATTTGACTTGTTCCAAAGCAGCATTTCGGCATTATGTGTTAATATCAAATTTTGGGGGCTGTTAGCTGCGTGCATGTGTGTGTGTTTGTTTTTTTGGATGGCTGGAATTAGGCTGTCTAGTCTAGAGTGATTTGAAAGCAGATAACGAATAGTTGTAAGATAGTCACTGAAGACCAGAAGAACCCAAATCAGCCAAAAATCCCACTTATGAATTCATGCTACTTCTATTTCATATTCTCATTTAAGTCATTCAGCTCATATTAGCTAGATTTATGCCTGCATTAAAAAACAAATTGTTCAGCTGATTATTAATTAATATTTGTATTGCAGTGCCTTCTAGGAGCCTCAGTCATGGATCAGGACTCCCTTGTGCTAGGCACTGTATAAACACCTCCATCATAGGTATTTCTGGAGCTGTAACTTTGCTCCTCAAAGTTGGATTGTGGCCAAAGACTACACAGAAAGAAGTCCATTTAAGTACCATGAATACTTGATATTGCAGCACTATCACTAACCCTTGTGTTGTCATAGGAGGCCAGCTAGTAGTACTTGACTGATCTATTGAAAGAAATCCTCTTTTTTTGTGTGTGTTTGGGGCGGGAGGAGGAAGTTGTGTGGACGAGCTGGGTATACGTGGAGTAGATCTAACTGCACATTTATTTTTTACTTTATGTAACTGAGTGACTGAGACTATTTTGTGGCAGCAAAATAAATGGGAGATCTTTTTGTGGGGATGCTCATCCTTTCCTACCTTAGCCTAAGCACTCAAGGAATGTAGAGAAGCCAAGCAGCGCTTCTGTAGTGAAGGAGTAGAAGCGAACTTATTATTTTGAGTCAAAATCAGGTTAATCTGCCATGATTTAGCATAAATCGCAACCGATTGCCTTGAGAGATCCTTCAAGCCAAGAGCTTAGTGGGATTTGAAAAAAGTATTGGATGTCTACAGGGATAATGAAAACACCCATGGAAACATGAAAGGTAAGGGACATAAATTCTATAACTGCCCATTTGGGGTAGCTGATTGGCAGGAGGTGGAGAGAGAAGACTGACATCTACCTCTGAGGCATCTGGTACTGGCCGCTGTCAGTATACTTCACTAGCTGAACTACTGATCTGATGTGATATGGCAATTCCTATGTGCCCAGGCTGTGGTTTTGGCCACAGGAACACAAAGGACAAAATTTCAGCGGGCTGAGTGAATGTGTGTTGACTCGTGTGAGTGCGCAAGTGAGTGTGGTAGAGCGCTATCTTGGGGAGAGGAGGGAAGCAGAGCAGGAGATATACAAGATCTTAGTGCAGAGATTTGGCTATAGGCAACATTTGAGAGGAGAAAGCTGTCCCAGATGGAGAAAGGAACAATAATAGCACTAGGCCCACCATGAGAGAAAGTGAAAGTAGCTGGCCACAACAGATACGGAGCGACCCTCAACTTCTCTCATCATCCATGGAAGGTGGTGACCAAGATCTCCATTCAAGTTGATGCAAAGAATAAAAAAAACAGACTTTCTACACTGAGACATTACAACTCTAGCAGCAGCACCTGCCAGTTCTATGGGATGGATCAGCCTTCCAGCAAGCTAGTGGCCACTGTATTCTCTTCCCCTGAAGTTCTGTAAGTATTCAGACACTCCTCTGTACCTTCGTTTTCACTGTGTGTGGTGCATTCTGGGAAAATGTAGGCTAGGCTTAGTTTTTCCTGTTGACCTGAGGTGTATCGGCACATGTCATGTAGGCTGAGCAAAAAGATTGAGTCCCAGTGGGGAACATTCTCCAATACCGTACACTTGTTTTGTTTTGTATCTTTACCATCATTATGAAGAGGTTTGCACCTGCAATGCCTCTGGTGAGGGGAGTTTGCATTTTGGGAGCTTGCAAGATCACTCCTCAGAGACTTAAACATCTTTACCCAAGTGTCCATCATCACTCCTAGTCATTTCCACTTCCCATTTGGGCTTGGCCAGCTCACTGTATGCCTGCATCTAGTTTGAACCTTGAGGATTCTGTAATGAGCCATCTCAGTCTCTGGGCTATATTGGACGTGTGTAATACTATTTTTGTGCAATATTATGTGGGTTCATGTAGTATGGTTATTGCCAAGATTTCTTTTTATACCGTAGAACTTGCTTTTATTATAGTATTTTTCTGCATCTAAAACTCCTCTATATGTGGAATTCCACTCTAATAGCTGATGGCCTTTACCTGGTGTGTAAGGGCCTCTACTTCACTTCCTGTAGGAAATGGTCTACCAGAATGTGCTGCCACTCTCTGTATGTACAGCAGTTAGCAGAAGCATCTCTCCTTTTCAGAAACAGTGAGAAACTTTTCTCTTTTCACCTGCAGTTTCAAGGGGATAAGGCAGCTGTTCTTCTCTGTAATCATTAGTACTAGGAACTTGGTTGCTTTACTAAATGAAAAATGAGATTCTCAAATAACCACAAGGATTAGTCACTGAACAGTGAATGAACCTATACATGTACTTTGTGTGGGAATGGCTGGGTTTGGAAGCGTAACCCATACTCCACACTTGACTTTTTGTTTCATTTTTCTTGCTGTTTTAAGATTGTATGTGTTAAGGACTTCTTGACTCTGCTGAAAAGCATTAACTCTGGTTAGGTGGTTTTTTTGAGAAACCCTAATTCAATCCTAAACTAAGGGACTTTTGTGAAACTTTCAAGGTAAAGGGCAAGTTTTTTTGTGATTTCAAAATGTCAGGCTCTCAAAACGGCTCCAGAAACCAATCAACAAGCTAGCCACTAGAGGGAGAGCACTTCCAACACATGACGCAGTCCAAGCACAGCAGAGCTTTGCCTGACACTGCAGCAAGTGGAGGAAGGAGTTGGAACAAGATCATAATCCAAATTATTTAAATATGAACATGTAGTTCTTTTTTTTTAATAAAGAATGTCCAGGCTTCAGAGGAAAGTGACATAAGGAGAAAATGTTTTGAACCACAGAGAGATCTAAGTAATTCTAAAGTGCTTGTTGTGCTGCAGAAATTCCTTTCCTATCTCATTGCTTCCCAGTTGAGGGCAAAGCACCTGTTATAACGTTGAGATTGTCTTTTTGCTGAGAAATGGTTTGGAGCCATTTACCCCAAGGTCACAACTTCAAGTGAGCCAAATTTCATAGCAACTAAAAGTAATTAGCATGTAGTTGCTTCTGCTAAATAACTGGTGATGTCAGTCCTGTTCCTGATGGATAGGTGTCTATATTGTTATATGTTTGCATACACCTGGTTGTCTGCTCAGGCATCCATTTTTTGTGTTTAATGCTGCTGACAGCTACAGGTGATGTCCTCTAAAGATGCATATTCTTGATAGGTCAGCACAGAACATGTACCTGTTGACCATACCTTCCATATGCCCTGTGAGTAAAGAAGTCTTGTATCTGAGCAGCTGCAATTGACTGAAGTTCAATTCCAATTGTCTACAATGAACCCGTGACTGCATACATACAGACATTGTTACCAATTACAGAAATAAGGGATAGAATTCAGAACTACAGCTGTGCAAAACTTTGGTGGTCTTTGGCACTCAGAGTTCAGATGTTGTGTTGATGCTGCAGTCCTTTGCTAGGGCTTAAAAAATTTTTTTTAGGTTTTCATTATCACCTACAAAGTCTTGTTTTATTGTGGGATTGAATGAAGCCGAGTCTATATTCATCAAAATCCTACCAGAAATCAAGCAGAACAAAAGAACCATGGAAGATTTCTGAATGTTTTCAAATGAAAACATGAGGCATCTCCTAGAATGCATTGAAAGTGAGGGGGATTTGCTCATCTGGCCCAAACCCTTTGCATGAACCTGGGATTCCCCTGATTTCAGGTTTTACTGTCAATGTTTTGCAATAAGTTACCCAGGATCCAGTAATGTAGGATTGTCACTTGTACTAAGGGAGCAGCAGAAGGTAATTGTACATAACTGTACATAGTAACTACAGAATTACTTAAAAATAAAATTCCTCCTTACAATTGGAACCAAATGGCACCCTTGCTAGAAGTCTCAGCACAGAGGTCAAGAATTGTATAGACCTGCAGACCTCGCTTACTTAAAATCAACAGAATGGTTTCTTTTGGCCTATCATTCCTTGTCTGCCTATCCAACGTATATTTATTTTACTTCCCAAATGACAAGATGAGGGGAATGCATATAGACATATCACCCCCCCCACACACACATACACACATTCTGTCTAAAGTGATACAAGCACACACAAGGCCTGATCTGAAATGACAAATGCTATGTTCCTAAATCTATTTCCTTATACCTTACCTCATCACTGAATTTTCAGTTGAACAGTCCTCTCCCAAACCATTACCCAGCATTTCTTGGTCACATTTGTAACCACTGACTCACTCTCACTAACACTTCCTGGCTGGTTTAATTACTGACCAAATAAAAGATCTGGCAAAAATAAAAATGTCACCTTATTAAGAGTAAAGTCTAAGTATTCATTAAAAAACGCATCAAACCAGATGGCAGATTATGCTGAATGTTGTAAAGCAAGTTGCTGTGCCTCAAAGTTAAGCATTTTTTCCCATGATTCTAGAGTCCATATGGTGTACATAAAAATGACTGATGAGAGTTACAACAAGGCCTCCAATCAGCTCAGCTGCTGAGACAGGGTTGTCGTTTATATCTTTGCTGTGCTAGTTTGCACTCACACAGCAAAGGCAGGCCACAAAAACTGCTGAGTGGGGCCTGTGAATGGGACTTCGGCTGGCAAGGGGCTGGCAGCCAGAACTCCAGGCTGGCAGCGGGCTGAGCGGGGCTGGGGCCAGGACTCCGGTTGGCAAGGGGCTGGGATCCCAGATTGGCGGCGGGCTGAGCCGCTCAGCCCGGGTTCCATCCACTGGTTCCTGCCAGCCAGGGTCCCAGCTGCTGGCCCCGCTCAGCCCACTGCTGGTTTGGGGTCCCGGCCCTGCCCACACAGAGTGGGTACCTACCTTCTCCCTGGTTCTGGCCCATTCTCATCCTCTTTCTCTGCACTGAGCTGAGAGTGGTGGTGCACTGAGCACTGGGCTTGGGGTGAAGGAGCAGGCTGGGAGTTGGGATGCAGGGTCTGGCCAGGAGCTAGAATGAGGGAGGGGGCTCAGGGTTGGGGCAGGAGGTCTGGGTGTGAAGCGCTTACCTGGGCAGCTCCCATTTGGTGCGAGGGGTGCAGGAGCTCCCGTTTGGTGCTCAAGGTGGGGATGTAGAGGGTGCAAGCTTGAGGTCTTCAAACCACAATTTGAAGACTTCAATCTCAGACGTAGGTTAGGGGTTTGTTATAGAAGTGAATGGGTAGGGTTCTGTGGCCTGCTTTGTGCGGGGGGTCGGACTAGATGATCACATTGGTCCCTTCTGACCCTAGAATCTATGAGTCTATAAGAGTCAGAGCATGGGGTGTGAGGAGGCTGGGTATGTGTGGGGAGTGCAGCAGTCGGAGGGTATGTGTGGGGAGTGTAGAAGTCAGGGCAGGGTGTGTGTGAGGAGGGTGCAGGAGTCAGGTCAGAGGGCTGGGGGCATGTGAGGGGGATTCAGGAATCAGTGCAGAGGGCTGGGTATGTGTGGGGAGTGCAGGAGTCAGGGCAGGGCGTGTGTGAGGACGGTGCAGGAGTCAGGGAAGAGGCCTGGGGCATGTGAGGGGGGTGCAGGAGTCAGGGCATGGGGTGTGGGGGGGCTGGGTACATGTAGGGGGTGCCAGAGTCAGGGCTGGGGTCATGGGAGCAGTGCAGGGGGCTGGGATGTGAGGAGGGTGCAGGGGTCAGGGCAGAGGGCTGGGGGATGGGCTGGGATTGGGAGGTGGGTGCTCCCAGCCCCCTACCCTAAGCAGCTTATGGCAGGGGGCTGGAGGGATACACTCTGATTCCACCCCCCTTCACCAACGCCCTGCTCCTGCCTCTTCTCCGCCTCCTTCCCAGTCTGAACAGCGAAGGCGCTGGGGCTCCTCTTCTCCCCTCCCTCACAAGGGCTATCGGTGGCAGGGAAGGAGGGGAGGCAGGGCACAATGCAGCATGCTAGGGGAAGAGGTGGGAGAGGGGGAAGCTTGGCTGCTGGTGGAGCCTGCCCTATTGCAGCAGCCAGCAGGACCAAGTTTGCGTCTGTCCCCTGCCCCCGCCAGAGAGAGCGGTAGGGGGGGGGGCAGAGAAGAGCTGGCTGGGCCGGGCAGGATTTTTAATGGCACGCTGCTGCCTGCCAGGGTCCTGGCCGTCGGCCCCGCTCAGCCCGCTGCCGGTGTGCCATAGGTTGCTGATCCCTGCTCTAGTGCATGTTTTTTGGGTGGTGCTTTAGTGAATATAATTTTAGTGTCTGACACTGCTTTGTTCCAATCTGTTCGTGTTTTCTTGGTGCACAAGTGGTAGCTCTATTCTTGATTCACTTATGTCTAAGTTATGTCTAAGTTTTAGGACATTTCAATGCCTTAGTTTTTATTAGACTGCCTCCCAGTTACTCGATGCATCAGTACCTGATGCATTGCTACAGTACCTGATTTATTTTGCAGCTCAGCACTGAATCTATACTCATTCCTATAGTTAGTTCATGTCTTCCCTTGATTCACCAGTATCCTTTTTTCTTTTGCAGTTATGGTACCTAAGGAAGAAGGCTCAGGGTCTATAAATGCCAACAACACAGCAGAACAATGCAAAAGACTGGCAACCATTTTCATTGGGCCATGGGTGGAAAAAGTTTTTAGACACCTCACCTCTCCGCAAAGTAACGATGCAAAGAAACCCAAATGCATCTAACCAAATAGCAGTATGGTGCCCAATCAAAGCTGGTGCTTAGGATGACCAGCTGCTTGCCTGCCCATAGAACCAGCCCTAATTGTGTGGTCCTCTTCTTTGAAAAAGGTCATGACATATGAGGGCCCAGATTTGTCTACAGATGTCACTCTGCCCTGAGCACTGAAGAAATATGGAAAGCACCACCAGTCCCTCTTGCGGTGCCCCAGTGAGTGTAGTAGCAATCCAGCATAAGGGCAGCAAAATGGTAACTCCTTGAAGTTCAAGTTTGAGTGCGTCAAGACTGCTTAATGTCATGACAGGGGCTCTGTATGTTTCTATTGTTAAGAAAATAAACACCTGCATTCTTAGAAAACTAGCTACTCCCCAGGTAGATGTTACCAAAGGGGTGTTAACCTCCTACTGTTTGGAGAAGTGACTGGGAAAGAAGGTACTCAAGGATGATATGCGGGGAGGAGGGGTGTGTAATTCTGGCTACTCAGAGCTGGGTTACGACTTTTCCTTGCAGTATGTCCTGACTGGCCCTGTCCTCCCACAAAACTTCCTCATTCCCTGCTTTGTTCTACTCATCTGCCCCTGCAGTGCCAGCTTCTAACTAGATCCCCCAAGCAAGGACCCAGAAGGGTAGGTGTAGTGCAGTGTCAGCAGCAAAGGATCTCGGAAGGACTGAGAGAGCTCTGAGTAGCTGCACACTGGCAGACAGGACCAGCATAGTACAATCATGAGGTCTTTTCCTTTGATGGGACTTGTGGTTGAAAAGGTCTCAGTTTGGTTGGAGTAGTTGGAGAATCTTAAAAATGGAAGGGACCTCAAGAGGTTATCTAGTCCATCCCCCTGCACTCATGCAGAACCAAAAAGACCTAGGCCTGACAGGTGTTCATCTAACCTGTTCTTAAAAACCTCCAGAAATGGAGATTTCACAATCTCCCTTGGTAACCTAGTCCAGAGCTTAACTATCCTTATACAGTAGTTAGGAACTTTTTCCTGATACCTAACCTAAATCTCCTGTGCTGAAGATTAAACCCGTTACTTCTTGTTCAGTGGACATAGAGAAAATTCATCACTGTCCTCTACATAACAGTTCTTCACATGTTCGATGCATGTTACTAGATACTCCCTCAGTCGTCTTTTCTCAAGACTAAACATGACAATTTTGTTACTTTTCTACAGAGGTCAGGATTTTTAACTTTTATCACTTCTGGGATCATGTGACCAAGGGACACATTATTAACTTCCCTCAGTGCACGACACTGGCAATAAGTGCATTCTCTTTCGCGCTGTGTGTGTTAATTCACACACCCTGCCAACAGCAAGGCACATCTGAGCCTCTGCTTTTTTGGCTGATTTCTAGAAACCCTTTCGGCTCCTCAAAGGTGGGGTGTGTCTCTCTCTTTTTTTTTTCTCTCCTTTTTAAACATTAACCGAGAACTGTCTTTGTCCCTGGGTATAAAAATCCCATAAGTGGATATGCTGAAGGAGCCAAGGTCAGCTTATAACACATAGGCCAAATTGTATCCTCACTTATACTAGTGTAAATCTGGAATAACTCCAGTGAAGTAAGTGGCACTGTTCTGGATTACATTGGTGTGACAGAGTATACAATTTGGCCTGCAAGGCATAAATAAATAGTGTTCCCCTTGAGAGGTTGTGGTTCCGTAGCCCTTGACATGAAAGAAAGACGTTCCACCTTCTCTTAATTCTCCTGCGGGCAGGTAAGAATAATTTAACTGTTTATATCTGCATGTTACAAAAGCTATGTGCTTCCCTCGGAATAGATGGAACAGGCTCTGCATTCACCACTGTTTATACCCACTGATATACTCGTCCCTATATCTCACATGAGTTAAGTGCAGTTCCATATAGGAAGTCACACTCCACCGCACACCATTTTTATCTGCTTTTTAAATTAAGATGATTTTGGTTTGACTTTCAGGAGACAAACCTGTCCTCCAATGGTCAACGCTGGTCATGGACTAACTGTCTATTTAAACTCAGTAGATCCAATTATTCCCTGGATCACCTTGTCAGGAACGGGGCAGGGTGTGGTGGTGGTGCTGGTGTATTTGAAAATCTAAAGGAAAGTTTGCTTTCTGATGATTGTGGTGAGCAGCTAAATGTGTCACAAACTTCCTCTTCACCACTCTCCACCCTAACTTCTTTCCCTCACACTAAAAAATGAACCTTGCATAGTTACACTTAATCTATTCCAGTCAGTACCATCGCAGGGTGTCTCACTCCAAGAGTCCTGTGGCAGTTCCAGATGATGCTCAAATGGGCCATGTCGGGCAGCAGACAGCTATCCAAATACAATTACTATGCATGTTGTTGTGGCATCGGAGGATCTGGAATGCCTATGCAAGAACTGGACAGGTATGTAGATTTTCTGAAAATGAGCCTACAGCGAGCATAGTTTCAAAAAAAAAATTGCAAAATCCAGCCCAGCTAATGAAATCTGGGGCCTGATCAAAACTGTTAGAAGTGGGTGTGGGAGAACTGCAAAATACTTCCAAAATCACTAGTTGTAGGTTTGAAAATGAATATGCATGGACTGTGTTTGCAGCCCTCTGCATCTGCTCTGTTTTCAACAGAGTTTAGAAGACTATAAATTCAAGATTCTCTTTTTTAAACTATTCTCCAATAATCAGGTTTTAAGGCACTTTATAAAGATTATGTTATTCCAATCAGGGCAGCAATATTTCCTGTGTTTTCAGTCCAAAATAATTCCAATTTCAAATATCCAACACTCACAATGAACTGCTCATGAATCTGCTCCAGGCCTCTCATGTGTGTAGTTTTTCCTCTAAGTAGCTTTGTAATTCAGCAGGGACGAAGAGTTATCATGGACAGAGCAGGATGATGATTTGTTCTGCCTTGTACTGTGGAGAACATTTATATCCTGTAGTGACCAGGATAGAGGATGATTCTTGTTCATAGCCACACACAGCTTCAGGGTCCAGTGCAGAGCTTGGCTAGCTGTATGTGTACACACCTTATGAGATTGATTACATGTGAGAAGCCAGAGGGTGAACCTTGGGAACTTCACTGTCATCTCGAACAGTCTCTCCAGCAACTGCCCTGAGAAGACTTTGATGTTAAGGGGTTTATAGATTAGATAAGTAGCACAGTTAATCTGTCTGTGGGCTCTAAGGGTATGTCTACACTGCAATAAAAAAAACCTGCATCTCAGAGTCTGGGTCAGCTGCTCAGGCTGGAGTTCAAGCCCTGAGACCCACTCCCCTTGCAGGTTCTCAAAGCCCAGGCTCCAGCATGAACATCTGCACTGTAATTTTACAGCCATACAGCCTGAGTCAGCTGATCTAGGCCAGCTGTTGGTCTTTCATTGCCATGCAGATGTACCCAAAGATAGAATCAAAATCCTGAGTGCATCCCAGTGTTTTCTTCCCTCCACCCCTCCATTTGAGCCCAGAAAGGGAATATAAAGAGGATATTCGTGAATCTAGATCGTCCTCTCTAGGTGTGGGTCAGAGTTTCAGTGGTGAGGAGAATGAAGATCAAGTGAGTTCATGTTCAACCTACAGGATCAGTCTGAAGTTCAGTGATGCAGACCAAGTCAGACAACTCTTTGGTGATAAGGTTGTGGATGATTTATTCACCACTGATCTTGTGTTCATTAGGATGAGGCCCTGGTATACATCTGGTTTGTGCCTGTGTGAAGTGGTAGTTTGCCAGCTGCCCCAGACTGGATGTAGCTGTCTATCTTTTCTCCAAACTTTGGCAGGCATTTCCTCTATTTATTTCTTCTCCCTATGAACTGTATTGGAGAAGGGTGCAGTTGGGTAGCCTGACTGGCAGTGAAGGCACATAAGTGGTGCACCAGATACTGTTTCACTACTGTTAGTTTCAATGCTAAGGCTGAACACTGTGTGTTTGTCTACAACAAGGCTAGCAGAGTTCTGTCTAGGCCCAATAATCAGACCAGGTTTATTGCAATCATCCTGTGACCATGGTCTGCACGTGTCAAGCAGACCTCGGGGCTGTCGTGGTTTTGGGTAGAAATTCTTCAGAACCTTCAGCTCAGTTTTGCCTTGTATTCATTTATATTCTAAGCTTGTGGCATAGGAGAAAAGTTGGGAACCCACACAAGGTAAAACCAAGAAGAAGAGTGGAAAATGCCAAACCAAAACTGCCATGTTCCTCCCACCTCTAATTTGCTATTCTTGACTGAAGCTCCTAATAGAAACCTACTGCAGCATAAAGCCATCCAGTATGTTCAGTGATTAAAAATAAATAGGAATAAAAATGAAATGCAATAGCTGCTTTTCTGAAGCAGCTGGATTTACCCAAGCAGAAAAAAAATATAAAAAGGTGAAACAGTTCTTTGAGCTGTCAGATAATAGGTGTGTGGGCCTAGCAGGGTTGGTGCTCTTCCAGATAAGCTATTTGGATAAGCAAGAGTATTTCATACTTTTCAGTCTAGATTGGACACTGTGGTAAAAAGACTAGCAGAAAATAACATTAAAAAGAGATTGTTTTAATCTTTGGTCTTATCAGCCTTGGCAGTTTCAACCAGACCAGGCACATGCCACTTAAATGTGGCTACCTAATCTGGATTTTTGGGACCAAACCAATATTGCTTAAACTTTTTCATGTACGAGAGAATTGTTCAAGGCCTTTCTATTTGGATTGGTTCATCGGACTATTTTGGCCTCCCTCTCCTCCCAATCTCCCTTCCCCTTTTTTAAATAGTTCTTCCTTTCAGGACTATTTTCTTGCATGCAATTTACCTGATGTAGAGATAGGCATAAACCAAAAACCCCAGATACAAATGCTGGATCTGAATTTATCATCTCTGTAAAGGAGATAACTAAAAACACTCCTGAATGTGGGGGTTCAGAATTCGGACCTGAACTTGCTCAGATTTTGGTGCATCCACATTTCAGAGAGAGGTTTGAGCTGTGAACGTGGATAGAGGCAAAGCATTTTTGTTAATATTTAGCAATTGTTACCCACTGGGTTCAAAGCACTTTGAGTGACTAACATTATTAATCACCTTGGAGAAAAGAGAGATTGACTTCCAGATCATCCAGCAAGCTAATGGCAAAATTGGCACTGAGTGGGTCCCCAGTCTGGCAGCTAAATAGCCTCTCCACTGGCTTTGGTTCAAGAGCATCTCCAATCTGAGGAAAGAGTGGGTTTTGATGGTTCACTGAACCCTTCCCCCCAGCCCAAGATTTTACAGACTATCAGATAACATATAGGGAGAGCATCACTTTGTAACTCAATCACTCAAAGGTGATCCCTCTAAAGCCAGACATTCTGCACTGCTGTTCTCCTAGGCACATACAGATTCATAACATAGGCATAGATATCAGACACACCTGATGTTCACTAATTCTCTTCCATGCAAACTATACCTGCAGTTAAGAGATTATCTGAAATAGGTGGTGCACATTTGATTTTGTAGAGAAAAGGTGAGAGCCTATCAGCAGCTACAAATGGAATTTGGACTAGATTTTTATGTGGTGAGGAGGGATGCGCATATATGGTAAGGTGCGAGAATATGGATTAGACCTATGGTGTTTGGAAGTCAAAAGGGAAGCAGCAAAGAGAAGTGGGTCAGAGCTCTTGTGTTTAGTTTCAGAGTCAGAACTGCAGTACCAGTTAAGCATAAGAGAATGGGACGCACATGATAGTGATAGCTGGAAGTAGGGAAGTAATGGTTGGTGAGGACATTTATACTTGAGAGGAGAGGGAAAGCTGTAATGAGAGGGAATAAGTCTGTGACTCTGGGGAGTGAGGAGAAAAGGAACCACAATAGGAGGGAAAATAGGTAGCCAGCTGGGTAATGCACATTAGCATCTGCCAAATATCTAAGAATAGAAATTCCATGCTTGAATAATAAGAATTATATGGCTGTCCAGCATCTTGACAGATGACAGGAGATGCAACAAAGTCAGTCCATCTGTCATGTTTAGCAGTAGTATGGAGAAATAGCCCAATACGTGAGTGGCAAACCTTCCCACAGTGGCTACAGGTCCCCTCACCAGATGGAATTTGAAGTATACACTGCTTCATGGCTCATCTCTGAGCCTCACCCTGGGCTCTCTGTTGGCTCTCCATAGCGATGGCACCAGTCTTAACCCGGCTTCTCCACACTGAACAATTGTGGACAAAATTTTCCCAGTTATAGCCTGCTTTGGCTTTCCTGTGTGGCACAGGCAGTTCTTAAGTTGGCCATATAGCACAGCCTTGGGCATACGCTCCACATGTCCCAGTCAGCAAAACCTGCAAATGTCCAGCCTAGTCTGCATAGACTATAGGCCAGTTCTCTCAAGGATCTTGTTAT
Source organism: Gopherus flavomarginatus (assembly GCF_025201925.1). Taxonomy (NCBI): domain Eukaryota; kingdom Metazoa; phylum Chordata; order Testudines; family Testudinidae; genus Gopherus; species Gopherus flavomarginatus. The sequence goes on from NC_066630.1 coordinate 33,741,733, forward strand.
TGGTGATCCGTTGGTTCCAAGTAAGTTCAAGAATTTCCATCCTAAGACTGCAGGGTGGAAACTGTTCAATCTCCACTCCTGTGTGGAGTACGTAGCCCAACTTTCGGAAATGTAAAGGAGGGTACCAAGGACACAAACTTGATAAACAGACACCTTTGTGTTCAGGGTTAGCAACTTATTATTCCAAACATGTGAGGTAAGTTTGCCAATGATAACAGAAGCTTTGCCGCTTCTAGCATCAAGGCTAAGTGAGCTAGTAAGAACTAAGCTGAGATAGCAGAAGTGATGCACATTGCCAGAGCTTCATTATTGATATAGATTTTAGGTGGAATATTGGTACCTTGTGACAGGACAACTGTTTTATTGATATTGATTACCATGCCAAACTTAGTTCATGCATCAGAAAATTTGTTCATCATGACCTGCTGTTCATCAGGTGCAGGGCCAGCTTCAGGGTTTTTGCCACCCTAAGCAGTGCGGGGGAGCCACGATCACAATCAGCAGCACTTTGGCAGCAGCTCCACCGTACTGCTTTCTTCTAAAGTGGCAGGTCCTTCCCTCTGAGAAGAACGGAGGGACCCACTGCTGAATTGCCACTGAAGAGCTGGACATGCTGCCCCTTCCCCTTGGCCACCCCAAGCACCTGCTTGCTGCGCAGGTGCCTGGAGCCGGCCCTTATCAGGTGAATTAGAGACGAATGCAGCGTCATCTGTGAAAAGCAGATCCCAAATAGTAAGCTGGGTGACATGCCTTCTGCTCTGAAATTGTCTGCTATAAAACAAGCTGCTGTCCATCTTTGATTTAATTAGTATGCCAGATACATTATTTCCAAAGGTGTACTTAAGAAGAAAAGAGAAGATGCTAAAGCCAGTGAGCACTAAGATGCAGCCTTGCTTCATACCAGTATCAATACTAAACTTGGGTGATGTTTCATTTTTATACTGGACGGTTGCCTTCATTCCCTTGTGGAACTCCTTAAGTAGGGAGAGCACCTTTTGTGGACAGCCAATTTTCAACAGGATCTTATAGATGCCAGTCTTGCTAATCGTATCAAAGGCCTTTTGTAGGTCAACGAATGCTACACAAAGAGGTGCCTGTTGTTCATGGCTTTTTTCTTGCAACAAGTGCAATGTGAAGAATGTGTCAGTGATGGAGCATCCAGCTCTGAATCCACACTGGCTCTCAGGGTAGACCCTCTCAGCAAGGATCTGGAGTCTTTTCAACAGGACTCCCAGAAGCACCTTTTCGACCACACTGAGCAAAGACATTCCTCAATAGCTGTTGCAATCTACTCTGTCCCCTTTATTTTTATAGAGTAATTACCATTGCATCTTTCAGATCTTATGGTATATGGCTTTCTTCCCAACAGGCGCAGAGAAGTGCATAGATGTCACTCACAAGCTTCCTCCCCCACCTGGCTTTAGGAGCTCCGGAGGTATCTGATCACTGCCTCTGTTTCACAAGTGCAATTTCCTTGATAATCTTGGCTGGTATTTGGTCCAGCACCTCCATAGCTGGAAGCTGGAGAATGGCAGTATCACAGACAATGGTATCCTTTGAGTGAAGTTCTTTGTAATACTCATATGACTGAAGCGATAAGACTATATTACTGACTACCTGACTAGGATAGTGACTGGAAATTCTCTGGGACATTAGAGAGGCTACAAAAAAGAAAACTCACTAATAATGGGGGATTTCAGCTTCCCTCATATTGACTGGGTACATGTCACCTCGAGATGGGATGCAGAGATTGTTTGTTTCTAGACACCATAAATGACTGCTTCAGGGAGCAGCTAGTCCTGGAATCCACAAGAAGACAGGCAATTCTTGATTTAGGCCCAAGTACAGCACAAGATCTGGTAGAAGAGGTGAATATAGCTGAACCACTTGGTAGTAGTGACCATAATATAATTAAATTTGGTATCCCCCCCCCGAGGATGTTAAAGAAGTGCAGCATGGTAGCATATCACCACTAACATCAGAAAGAGGAATTACACAAAAACAAGGAAGCTAACTAAGTGAAAAGTTAAAGGTACTATCACAAAAGTGAAATGACTGCAGGCTGCATGGAAGTAGTTTTTTAAATCATAATAGTGCTCAAATTAAACTTATACCCCAAATTAAAAAAACATAGTAGGAGGACAAAAAAGTACCAGCATGGTTAAACAAAATAAAAGAAGTGGTTTAGAGGCAAAAAGGCATCCTTTTAAAAACTGGAAGTTAAATCCTACTAAGGAAAAGAGAAAGGAGCATAAACTCTCGCAAGTAAAGTGTAAAAGTATAATTAGACAGACCAAGAAAGAATTTGAAGAGCAATTAACAAAAATGACTGAAAAAAAAATGAAGTATGTCAGAAGCAGAGAGTTTCCCAATCAGTGGGGTCACTGGATGCTAAAGAAGCACTCAAGGAACATAAAGCCATTGCAGAGAAGGTAAATGAATTCTTTTCATCAGCCTTCACTGCAGAGGATGTGAGAGAGATTCCCACACCTGCGCCATTTTTTAGGTGACAACCCTGAGGGACTGTCCCAGATTGAGGTGTCAGTAGAGGTGGTTTTGGAACAAATTTATCAGTTAAAGAGTAATAAGCCACCGGGATCAGATGGTATTCACCCAACAGTTCTGAAGGAACTCAAATATAAAATTGCAGAGCTAACTGTGGGATGTATTACTTAAATCAATTTCTGTACCAGATGACCGTAAGATAGTTAATGTGACACTAATTTTTAAAAAAGGCTCCAGAGGCAATTCTGGCAATTATAGGGCAGTAAGTCTAACTCCAGTAGCAGGCAAATTGACTGAAACTAAAGTAAAGAACAGAATTATCAGACACAAAGATGAACACGATTTGGTGGGGAGGAGTCAACATGGCTTTTGTAAAGGGAAAGCATGCCTCATCAATCTATTAGAATTATTTGAGGGGGGGTCAACAAATATGGAACAAAGGTGATCCAGTGGATATAGTGTATTTGTCTTTCAGAAAACCTTTGACAAGGTCAGGGGAAACAAAATACATAGATCCATCCCTGTATTTTGTCAAAAGCTCTGTGTATTTTGCCACCTCAAGCATGGCAGGCAGGTGGCTTTCGGCGGCATGCCTAAGGGAGGTCCGCTGGTAATGCAGATTCGGCGGTGCGCCTGCTGGAGGTCCGCCGGTGCCATGCCTTCGATGTCCCTGCCTCCCGCAGGCAGCCTGACTGCCGCCCTCACGGCAACCAGAAGGCCACCCCCCGGGGCTTGCCACCTCAGGCACACACTTGGTGTGCTGGTGCCTGGAGCCACCCCTGGACAAAGGCTCTGAAGCAAAGTAAGCTGTCATGGGATAAGAGGGAAGGTCCTCCCATGGATTTTAGTAACTGGTTAAAAGAAAGGAAACAAAGGGTAGGAACAAATGGTCAGTTCTCAGAATGGAGAGAGGTAAATAGTGGTGTCCTCCAGAGGTCTATTCTGGGACCAGTCTTATTCAACATATTCATAAATGATTTGGAGAAAGGGGTAAAAGCGAGGCTGCAAATTTTGCAGATGATACAATATTACTTAGCATAGTTAAATCCAAAGCAGAAAGACTTACAAAGAGATTTCATAAAACTGAGTGACTGGGCAACAAAATGGCAAATGAAATTCAGTGTTGATAAATGCAAAGTAATGCACATTGGAAAACAAAAGCCCAAGGGCTTGTCTACATCAGAAAGTTGCAGCGCTGGTGAGGGAGTTACAGCGCTGCAACTTTGAAGGTGTACACATCTGCAGGGCACCACCAGCGCTGCAACTCCCTGTTTGCAGCGCTGGCCGTACTCCCGTTTTGTCTCGGGTGTAGAGGATCCAGCGCTGGTGATCCAGCGCTGGTAATCCAATGTAGACACTTACCAGCGCTTTTCTTGACCTCCGTGGAAGGAGGAAGCCTCTGGTAATCAAGCTGGTCTCCTTTCCCGGTTTGCTCTCTCGTTCCCGGAGCCCAGAGCAAGCAGGTCTCCTTCCCTGCGGTTTGCTGGGTGGCTCCGGGAACGAGAGAGCAAACCGCGGCGAAGCGGGTCTCCTTTCCCGGTTTGCTCTCTCGTTCCCGGAGCCCCGAGCAAGCAGGTCTCCTTCCCTGCGGTTTGCTGGGTGGCTCCGGGAACGAGAGAGCAAACCGCGGCGAAGCAGGGTCTCCTTTCCCGGTTTGCTCTCTCGTTCCCGGAGCCCAGAGCAAGCAGGACTCCTTCCCTGCGGTTTGCTGGGTGGCTCCGGGAACGAGAGAGCAAACCGCGGCGAAGCGGGTCTCCTTTCCCGGTTTGCTCTCTCGTTCCCGGAGCCCCGAGCAAGCAGGTCTCCTTCCCTGCGGTTTGCTGGGTGGCTCCGGGAACGCGAGAGCAAACCGGGAAAGGAGACCCGCTTCGCCGCGGTTTGCTCTCTCGTTCCCGGAGCCACCCAGCAAACCGCAGGGAAGGAGTCCTGCTTGCTCTGGGCTCCGGGAACGAGAGAGCAAACCGGGAAAGGAGACCCGCTTCGCCGCGGTTTGCTCTCTCGTTCCCGGAGCCACCCAGCAAACCGCAGGGAAGGAGACCTGCTTGCTCGGGGCTCCGGGAACGAGAGAGCAAACCGCGGCGAAGCGGGTCTCCTTTCCCGGTTTGCTCTCTCGTTCCCAGAGCCCAGAGCAAGCAGGTCTCCTTCCCTGCGGTTTGCTGGGTGGCTCCGGGAACGAGAGAGCAAACCGCGGCGAAGCTGGTCTCCTTTCCCGGTTTGCTCTCGCGTTCCCGGAACCCCCCTTGAAGCCGCCCAACAGCGCTGCAGTGTGGCCACATCTAACACCACTTGCAGCGCTGGTTGCTGTAAGTGTGGCCACTCTGCAGCGCTGGCCCTATACAGCTGTACTAATACAGCTGTAACAACCAGCGCTGCAAAACTTTAGATGTAGACATGGCCCCAAGTATACATATAAAATGATAAGATAACTGTTACCACTGAAAAAAGATCTTGGTGTCATTGTGGATAGTTCTCTGAAAAAATCTGCTCAATGTGCAGCTGCAGTCAAAAAAAAGCTAACGATGGGAACCATTAGGAAAGGGATAGATAATATAACACAAAACCCCATCATGCTACTATACAAATCCATGGTAATCCCACACCCTTGAATACTGTGTGAAGTTCTGGTTGCTCTATCTCCAAAAACATATTAGAATCGGAAAAGTTAGAGATGGGGAACAAAAATGATTTAAGGGTATAGAACAGCTTCTATATGAGGCGAGATTTAAAAGATTGGGACTTGTCACCTTGGAAAAGAGCCAACAGGGGATGGATCACTCAATGATTGCCTGTTCTGTCTATTCCCTCTGAAGCAGTAACTCTCAACCTTTTTTCCATACAATCATAAAATAAATCAATTGGAATATAAATATTGTACTTACATTTCAGTGTATAGAACATAGAGCAGTATAAACAAGTCAGTGTCTGTATGAAATTCTAGTTTGTACTGATTTCGCTAGTGCTTTTTATGTAGCTTGTTGTAAAGCTAGGCAAATACCTAGATGAGTTGATGAACCCCCGGAAGACCTCTGCATACTCCCAGGGGTATGTTACCGCTGATTGAGAACCACTGCTCTGGAGCACCTGCCATTGGCCACTCTCAGAAGACAGGATCTGAAGCTATATGGACCCAGTACAACTCTTCTTATGTTGTCTGGTGAAATTTCAAGTTTGCTGTCCTCTCATTAGGCGCCTTTGGAAGCAGAGACTGAGATCTGACTGATGAACTTCTCAATTAATTGGGATTAGGGCTGGCCAGAAAACTGAATTTGAGGGTTTGGTAATATTTTTTCATCCTGAATCAGGACAAAAAGACAAAACTGAAATTTTGTGTGGAACCAAATTCTAAAAATATTTTGTTTCGGAAATACCAAACATGGGATTTCAAAAACAAAATATGCTCCCTGGGATCCACACCTGGCTGTTGGCAGGAAGCAAGGCAAGTTTCCATTGCAAGTTTGCCAAAATTCAACAGTTTTCACTACTTTTTAATTTTGACAAATTGATAAATCCTACCAAAGGATGTGTTTGTCAAAATATTTCTGACAAGAGTCACCCAATATGCAGGTGACGTGGTGAGATCTGAACCCAAAAAGTCCTCAACAGGAACCTGGAAATCTTAAATGAAGCCCAAGGAGACTGACATGACATATTATAGCCATGTTTTGAAGAGTTGCCTTGTTTTTTAAAATGCATTGAAATGACATTTTAAACATTATTTTTACCCAAACTGACTGATATTTGCTAGTGAGGTTTTTCATTTTAATGGTTAGTGCACCAGCTATTTCTGTCCAGGTGTTGTCAGATCCATGACAACTCCTATCAAGCTGCTGAGCACATTATGAAGTGTTATTCACTGCTTCAAACCCCATATATTAAGATCTATTTGTAAACCTGCTCTGGAACCAACATCGACTGTGACAGTAAGTACCTTGGTATATGATCCTGTTTTCTCCAGTCCGAGTGTTTATTATCCAACTCGGAAACCCATTTCAAAGGAATACTGCCTGGAGCCAGCCATGATGTGTGTAAAAGCAACACTCTTCTTCAAATGTGTGTACACTGCATTATATGTAGTATGTTAGGCTACAACCATGGAAGACAATACGCTCCCTATCTGGCTGATGAGTTTATAATCTAGAAAGACAGAAAAGAGGTGTGGGGAAGTAAATACAATATAATCCAAGTTTATACAATATATCTGCTTACAAATTAACACCATTATGGTTGAAACTGCTCCTTCTATGCCTAACCATCCTGTCACCTGCAGTCTCCCTTCACTGGGCCCTCCATCTCAGCAGTCATTTTATTTCACCTCACATTAAGCAGTAGAGTGCTTTTGGCTATTTAGTGTTGGCAATATTTATTCTGTACATTTCAATTGGTTAGGGTTATCACTATAGTTCAACTGAAGTAGATATTTGAATGCTTACTTTTCAAATTAACAAGTATTTTTACTATTTGACAATTTTACTGAATTAAGATGAAATGTAAGGGTAGCTCTGGCAGCAAGAAACTTGTTTGAGAAATAAAATAGGTATTCTGAGATATTACAGGTAATTCAGTGACTTTTGGACAAGACAAAAAACTGATGGTGGTCATTAAAAAACCCATGGTATGTTTCATAGTGGGTGAAGTGCTAACTCTGATGTCCTGGCATTACAGATAATTTTTTTCTTATAGAAATACCAACATTTATTTATTTATGAATTGTTAGTCCTTTGTAGAACTAAGCTGTTTAGTAAGGTACAGCAAAAATCCACAACAGCTGCTATCTTTCAATCCAGAGCTGGCTGCACTTGAGTGCTGGCTGCACTTCAATCTAGAGCTGGCTGGATTTATTCCATGTATATATAGAAGAAGAAAAGCAGGATTTCTGCAAGAGTAGCAGCAGTCGCTAACTGGCAAATCATGCCTCCTAGGCAGTAATTGCTCCAATCCATTACCTGTAGAGAGAGGAGGACCATTACTATGAATTACTAGGGCTACTTATTGCAGAAAAAGGGCTTGCTCTGTCCTCTATCCCTACCCATCAGATTATGAGCATGAAGAATCTACCCTATAGTCACGATGCACTTGGCAACGAACAGCATTGTATAAGTGTAAGAAGACATTTCATGGCTTTACCTCTTAATAATCTATTGTCTGGCTCATACATTTTAGGCACTGAGTTCTGCATCTCCCTGGCTTCTTTTGGGCTGATCAGGATTGCTCTAGAAGGCCATCCTTGGTGTTCTCCATTCATTAGTTTTCTTTTCTGCAGACTAAACAAACCCAATTTTTTCAATCTTTTTCCTTATAGGTCATGTTTCTAGACCTTTAATCATTTTTGTTCCTCTCCTCTGAACTCTCTCCAATTTGTCCACATTTTTCCTGAAATGTGGTGCCCAGAATTGGTCATAATAACTCCAGCTGAGGCCTTAGCACCATAGAGTAAAGCAGAATAATTACTTCTCCTGTCTTGCTTGCAACACGTTTACTAATATGTCATGGAAAGATGTTCACTTTTTTTAGGGATGTCAAACAATTTTTTAAAAGTCTCAATTAAGCTCAAGATTAAAAAAAATTGTGATTAATCAGTTTTAATTGAGCTGTTAAACAACAGAATCCCAATTTAAATTTTATTAAAAGTATTTTTGGATGTTTTTCTACATTTTCAAATATATTGATTTTAATTACACTACGAAATACGAAGTGTGTAGAGTGCTCACTATTTTTTTATTACAAATATTTGCACTGTAAAAAAAGACTTTCATTTCACCTCATACAAGTACTGTAGTGCAATATCTTTATTGTGAAAGCACAACTTACAAATGTAGATTTTTTTTTTACAGAACTGCTTTCAAAAACAAAATAATGTAAAACATTAGAGCCTAGAAGTTGAGGCATGAAGAAGGGGCATACAAATGCTTAGCATATCTGGCACAAATATCTTGCAACACCGGTTACTTGCGAATGCCTGTTCTCACTTTCAGGTGACACTAAGTAAGAAGTGAGCAGCATTATCTCCTATAAATGTAAACAAACTTGTTTGTCTTAGCGATTGGCTGAACAAGAAGTAGGACTGAGTGCACTTTATGAACCAAAGTTAGATTTACTGCCAGGTGTTTTATGGTTTCCATAATATATCTTCAATATAAACATTTTGTTGAAAACCTCCAAACCAAATACTCCCAATTAAGGCCTTGAAAATGTGTTAAAAATTGACTGACTTGTACACCTTCTACCCCCTGTATATATATATTGGAACTGAACCTTCATTTGCTCATGTGTCAGAACTCAAACCTGGGACTGTCCTTCCTACTCAGGCAAGTAGTCCCCTTGGATTTCACTACGGCTGCTCATGTGGACAAAGTGAATGGGATTTAGCGTTTGGTCTTTAAAAAGAAAAATAACTGCACCACATTCTACCTGCTAAACCTGTAATGTCATTGTCTTCCATGGGGTTTTTGTGGGTATCATTGGGGGCAGACTGTCTGTTTTGAAAGTTACTTTTTTGTTTCTGAAAACATGGATCAATAAAGGTGAAATAAGTTGTCACACTTTGTTGTTTTGCTGCATTTCTCCACCTTGGTGAATGAAACTAGGGAATCAGGAACTAAAACTAACTCTGCACCAGTCAGTCTATGGGATTATGAAAGTGGAAGGTAAAGGCTTATTTTAAAGAATGGTTTTAAGTTATTAACAGATACTCTTGTAAAATTTACACTACAGATACATAGTGTTCTTAAGAGATGTGAAACCCTTTTAAATATAGCCTATGTGACCTAGCTGAAGTTAACGTACTAGTTTAGTTCCAGTGCATGTCTGTTTTACGTCTGTTTCCATGCTGCCACAGCAGCAATTTTTTTTATTAATGTGTAACACTGCCAACGGAGGAGAGTCTCTGAAGAACTCAGGCCTGCCTAGAATAGGATGAGCAGACAGCAAGTGTGAAAAATTGGGACAGGGAGTAGGGGGGTAATAGGAGCCTGTATTTAAAAAAAAAGCTCCAAATAGCGGGACTGTCCCTATAAAATCAGGACATCTGGTTACCCTAGCCTAGAAGGAGGCACACAGCAAGGAAAGACCTTAGGAGACAGACCCCCCCCCACTACAGTCCTCATTCTGTACAATGAAAATATCATGAAAACTTGTTAACATTACAGTGCCATACAACTCTATGTACTTGCAACATTCAGAACTTTTCCCTTTTGAATTTCTTATTACAGTGTAAGAGACCTGATCCTTCCTTCCATTCTGATTTCAGTGAGTAGGGGAGAGGGCCCTTATCCATATAAAGTTCTATCTTTTTAAAGCTGGTTACAAGACAACTAGAGAGAGATGTGTAGTAGAATTCATAAAAGTCCCTCTGTGTCTTAATCTCAAATCACACTAACTTCCAGTGGGACTTGTGCTCCTAAATGATTTAGGTGCTTTAGAAAGTTCTACCCCAAATGCTTTGCTATCACTATTTCGCCTAAGTTCTGTTATATCCCATGCTTCACCTCCCCTTGCTTTACACAAATCATCATCAGTGGAAGAAGGGTTGGGCCAATGACTTCATTGGCAAAATCCCATTAACTTCAAGATCAGCAGGATTGATGCTTCTTTCACTGCAAGACATTTGTTTAAAAATGCTGACTGGCATTTGTCAGTACACATTACAATATCTATGTACCCACTGCACTGACTACTCATATTTGGTGCACAGTTTGTCACTCCAGCCAAGTTAATTTCAATGAGAAATTATGAACTACAGAAATGTTGGCATAATTTGAAAAGGATGTAACCGGTGTTTTTCCAGCTCCTGCTCTTGTACAGTTTGGCATGTGGTTATATTGCTTACTGTTTTTTTCAGAAACACTAAGAGGTACCTCTTCTAAAGGCATGTGTGGGAGGTACATGCACAAATGCTATCATTAAGTAATTGTGCACTAACCTCCCCACTGCTAACAATTTACTCCCCTAAATGTGCAAACTGGCAGTCTTTCACAATGGGGATGTGTGCGAGAGTTGCACTTCAGAAGGGAGAAAGTACTAACTCATTTGAAATATCTCCCTGCACTTTATTTACATGATCAAATAGGCAACAGATTCATGTTTCTTCCTACCCCAACCTACAACACTAATCAGCTCTTACTTTATTTTTTTTTTAAAAGGCCGAATTCGAAGTCCTCCATTGCCCAAGCAAAACTACCCTTTACTTGCTCTCTCCTCCTCCCTTCCTCCACTCAGATTTATCTTTATATATTTTAACTACATGATTCTGTTGTTTGGTCCACTAAGCCTTTCAGTCGGCCAGTTCAGGGGATTTCCATTCAGGTATGCCGTTATGAGTTAGTAACTATGTAGCATTCACAATAGCTGAAATAATTCTAATGCACTGTAATTAGACATTTGTATTACAGTAACACCCAAAGGCCCCAGTGTGTCAAGGGCTACACACACAAGACAATCCATTGTCTGAAGAGTGTACAACTCTGAAGACAAAAACAGTCTGAGGTCAGGGACAAGGGGATACTCCATTAAGCATATCGATACAATGAAAAATCAGTGTAGCTTTTAGTTACTTTGAGGATAACCTAGGGAGTGAAGAAAAGGAATAGTCATAGCTTGTTCAACTACCTGCAAGTAGCAGGCTGGGTTTTGTCAGTATCATAACAAAAATGAGTTTAAAGGTAAGGCAGTGGCTGTTTGGACTTTTAGCAGAGAGTTTTTCCCGTCCCTGGGAGCAACATGGCAAAAAGCACAGATGTAAAGGGAAGACCTGACTCATGGGTAGCAATATAATAGTCCTGCTAGAGCCTTAAAATTGCACTTGTCCTACTCAAAGGAAATATTTTTTAGTGTTCCTTAATAGGAACAGTGTAGAGGTAGATTCGCTTCTCAGATTCCCCACTTCAGCTCCATCTTTGCTGGATTCTCTATTTGATCACACCTACTCCAATTAGCTGCTGCCTGTTCTCTGGGATTTATATGTAATATAATGTCCCGTGACCAGCATGAGAGAACTTCCAATGACTGGCCATGATGCTCCTGTTCCTCTGTAAATGCTCACAGTTTGGAACAGGGAATGCAGTTTCCTCACGCTGGCCACGGGACACTATTATTATATTCCCAACTTTGTGAATCAAGGCAAATCATCTGGATACTCTATATTTTAACTGATGAGCATGTGCTTTGTATTGCTTGTTTCCTTTTAGCAGCTGCAATACATTGAGTGTGACATTTCATACACCAGAAGGAAAGGATAATTTTCATAAGCAAGCAATTTAAACCCCATCTAAACCTAAATGAAAAATCTTTGAACAGACCAAACTTCTTGTTTTCAGTTTTATACTACTACTACTAAATCCAGTCAGGAGCTGGACCCTCACAGCGACACAGGTGATATGTCAAATATAGAGTACAGTGAACCTCTCCCAGCATTTGTTAATTAACTTTATGTAAGGTCATATGGAAACAGCTGGCACAAGGCATAAGCAGACAAAGCAATTGCTCAGGGCCCAAAGCAGCTCAAGGGGCCCCTCCATATGCTTTTTATTATTATTATTTTCATAAGAATATGTCTGTTTTAGTGTGTGTGTGTGGGAGGTGCAAAGTATTCCTGCTTAGAGCCCCAAAGGGTTAGCACCACCATCTGGAAAACTTCTACCTTCTGCCAACAACTGTGGCATTTTATACTTAGCATGCACAAACAGAGCAGAAATAAGTGAGCAGTGTGGAGTAGTGAGCAAATTGCCAGTGTTTCCATACTTCCTCCACTCATTCTGCTTAGTGACTTTCTTTTTTTAAATAAACCCAGAGTGACTAATTCACACTAGACAGTAAAAGCAACCTGCAAGACTAGAATTTGCTTTGCTGAGCTGAACCACTCCTGGAAAGCTGCATGCAAAACTCATGGTAAATTATTCCATTTTCAAGACAGAAGGCTGCCAACATGCTTGCCACAGTCACACAGGTCACCAGTGCAAGAAAACCAAACCCCACGGCATGTTTGTTACATGATTTATTTAACAAATCCTTTCTACCATTCCAGAGTGATACACTTCTATCTATACTAGCCAACCCAGCATAATAATTGCTACTTGCCACCAAAGACTCTAGATATATCCCTTGTCATTCCACTTGCTACAGTGCCTCTCACTCATTATTTACATGCATGTAACTTAAATGATTTGTTGAAATAAATATGATTGGTTATTCAAAGTACAAAGTCTCATTTCACAAGGATATACATATATTTTAAAAATCCCAAATACTCTGGCATTTTTCAGCCAAGTAGTAAACCAGCTAATCTCCCCATTCACTTTGAATTAGTCTCTGTCACAGCTTGACACTTCTAAACATTTTTGACAGGGTGTGAAAACACAAATTTGTAACAGACACATATTTTACAGACTAATTCAATGTCACTGGGTAGCTCAAACAGAATATGCTTTGATACAGTGGTTCTATTTTGTCTCATTTGGAGTCTTGCTTTCTTCATATTAGTCAACAGGCAAGTGAAAAGTGCCTATAAAAAGTTTTCCCAAGTGGCTCCTGATTGTGGGTGCTCCTCTTGGGCCTGCTTTTCAGAAGTGCCAAGCCTCCACTGCCCTAACTGAAGTCAAACGGAGCTGCAAGCGCTCACTATCTTTGAAAATCAGGCCCAACTCTCAATTTGGGAACCTAAAATCAGTGCCTACTTTTGAAATTTTGGTTGTACCTGGTTCACCTGGGATCTGTGCGTGAGTTAGGAGAACAACAACTTTGGTCTCTTGACTTAGACCTGTTCTTTACCAAAAAGACAATCTTTCCTCATCTATATATTTTTAAGAGCAGAATGCAATAGGCAGTCTGCATTCACATGGCATTGACATGAGTCTAAAAGCTGGGCTCATATCTATTCTGTCAATTTCTTAGCATATATGGTAAATATAGTGTGTTAAATAGTCACTGATGAAGTGTAGTAGCCACTTCATAAATTGTGTTACTATCTCTCCATAACTGGAAGTCAGCAAAGCTAATTGGGGATTTACCCACAGTTTTGACAGGTGTATATACATAGGATGAATATCTTTACATGTCCTAAACAGGTAGACCCTCATTTTGTTTACCTGTGACAGACCCAGGCTAGATGAGTCTATTTTCTCTTCCAAAATTAAATCTAATAGTTCTGGAAACATAGTAAAGAATTGTGACAGGCAAGGTAAGCACTCAAAAAACTGCATCATGCTATGACTCAGATAATGAGGAAACAGAAATAAACGGAGTCGTAGCATGATGCAATCTTTTGAGTGCTTTCTGGGATTGAATATAGTGTCTATGGTTATATCAAATTGTTAGAGCAGAGCACTGGAGTCTGGACTTCTGAATTATATTCCTGGCTCTGCGAAAGACTATAATCATGAACAAATCACTTAGGAAATCATTTCAAACTTTTGATGTCTCAAGTTCTTCACCAAAAATTGACACCTCTGGTAGGATTAGATGTCAGAGGTAACTCAGCATCTGTCTCTCTAAATTTAGCCAATGTGAACATCAGATGTTCAGCACCTCTGAAAAATCAGGTACCAGATATTTGAAGTTGGGCATCCAACTACTGAAACACCTAAAATTATCAGGAGACTCATGAAAGTTTGGCTCTTCACTGCTGTGTCTCAGTCTCCTGTCTGTAAAATGAAGCTAATGCCTGTCTACTTCATGTACCAATGTTTCCAAAGTCTTTTGAGATCCATGAATGAACAGCATTATATATAAATTCAAAATATTTGTTATTAATTAGGTATTTGATAACAAAGTGAAGACTGAATTTAAAGAAACTATATCATGTTTATAGCACCATTCCTACTGTGAATGACAAAATAATAATTCCTTTGGTCAGATCAGACTGAGCTAAAGAAAGTTTTATACCATTGCCCGGAGACCTTAAATGGCATTAAAGCTGTATTTATCATTTGAGCAGACAGAGGAGAGTGAATCTTTATAAACTGATCAGAGTTTCTTGAGATAGGACCCGTTGTATTCTCCATAGATCAATGACTTGGGCCATTTCTATACAGCTTGCTGTCTCAGCGAATTAGGAAAGAATTTCTCCCATTCAAGGAAGCCCATATCACCTGTCACTTGGACACTGAGCATCTGCATCAACCACATTTTCTAATGACTGAACAATGTCAAAAGGGTTCCAATTTTCAAGGAGGAAGGTAGGTAAATGTGGCTATACAAAGTGTATTATGTAGAAAGCTTCTAGAACTATACAGAAATGTTTCCTTTTTCTTAAAGTCTTCACTTCCACTCTACTGTTAAAGACCATACACCAGTAGTTCTCAAACTGTGGGTCGAGACCTCATTTTAATGGGGTCACCATGGCTGGCATTAGACTTGCTGGGGCATGGGTCAAAGCCCGAGCCACACTGCCCAGGGCCAAAACCCTAGGGCTTCGGCCCTGGGTGGCGGGGCTCAGGTACAGGCCCCCTACCTGGGACTGAACCCCTTGGGCTTCAGCTTCCCTGCCCTGGAGAGTGCAGCTCAGTCTCTGGCTTTGCTCCCCACCCAGGGATGGCACCCATATAGTATTTCAAACAGAGAGAAACCTGTGGAGGCTTGCAGAGCCTCCTGGATGGCAAACATGAGGTAAGGCAATAAGGTATCACAATCTCTCCCAGCCCGGCTTACCACTTTCCTGATCATGGCCTTGATGGTCCTATTGAACCTTTCCACAAGGCCATCTGTTTATGAGTGGTATACAGAGGTCCGTAGGGCTTGTACGTGGAGCAATGAACAGAGATCTTTCATCAAGTTGGACACGAAAGGTGTCCCTTAATCAGTCAATATCTCCTTGGGTAGCCCAACCCGGGCAAAGAGCTGTACTAGCTCCTTAGCTATTGTCTTGGAAGCGGTGTTGCATAGGGGAACAGCTTCCAGGTACCAGGTTGTATAATCCAGTACAACAAGCACATGTTGGTGGTCCCGAGCTGTCTTCTCTAGAGGCCCTACCAGATCCATGGCTATCCATTCAAAAGGAACCTCTATTAATCAGAAGAGGTATCAAAGGACCCGCAAGTGCAGGTGAGGGCTATGTAACTGACATACTGGACCAGAGGTGCAATATTGCCTGACTTGGCCAAGTAGGTAGCCCTGGTGGAAGGCTCTCACTACCTAACAAGACCTGTCAAACTTGATCCAAGTGGGCTTGTTCTTCAGGTTTCACCCACGCAGCATCCATGCAGTCAGGTGCAGGGAGGCGAGGTTTGGGTGAAGCAATTGGCCATGGTCTTGTGAAATCAAGTCCAGGTGAAGCAGGTGTGCAAGTGGAGCTGCAACTGAGAGATCCAGAAACAGGCCAAACCAATTCTGGCGTGACAACATCAGTGCTACCAGGGTAACCTTCCCCTTGTCCCTTTTAATTTTTAAAATAACTTGGTGAACCAAGGGGATTGGTGGGAAGGCATACAATAGATGGTCTTCCCCTGAGAGCAGAAAGGCATTGGAGAGGGAATCCTTGCTATGCCCGCTCAGCAAGCAGAACTGATTGCATTTCCTGCTCTGCCTGGTGGCGAACAGGTCCATCTGGGGAGACCCCCACTTCTGGAAGTGAAGAAACCACTGATGAGGATCTGATGAGATAATCCACCAGTACGTTCTGGGCTACAGGGAGCTGTGTCTCCTCGAGACGAATGGAGTGTGTCACCCAGAAGTCCCACAGCTGGAGAGCTTCCTGGCACAAGGCCCAAAATTGAGCCCCTCACTGCTTGCAGATATAAAACATTGATGCAATGTTCTCTGTCAGGCCCTGCACCACTTTGCCTGATATCTGGAGAAGGATCACTTGGCAAGTCAAGCGTACTGCCCTGAGTTCCCTGATATTTATTTGTAGGGAGAGTTTTCTTGGGACCAGAAGACCCAGAGGTCCTGAGGTGGGCTCCCCACCCTAGGTCTGACGCATCTGAGACTAAGTCTACAGACGGCTGAGGGGCAACAAAGGGTACCCCTTTCATTACCCATCTTGGGTCTTTCCACCAGGCCAGGGAAGTGGGACTGGAGGCAGGACCACGAGTACTGAGTCTAATTGGTATTTGCTCAGCCAAATCTGGAGGGGCCTGAGGCACAGCCTTGCATACTGTAGCTCATAAGTATATGCTGCCATGTGTCCCAAAAGTTTGAGGCAAACCTAAGCAGTCACTATCAGGTGGCCATGACCTTGGATATCAGGTCCAATGTAATCCAGAATTGGGCCCCCAGCAGGAAAACTCTGGGCTTGGGTCGAGTTGCACATAAACACTGTTCTTTGAATTGGAACCAGAGTTGACTTTTGCTCATTTATCAGCAGGCCTACCACTTGGAAAGTGGCCTGGACTGTAGTTGCTGTGCTGTACCTGAGCCTGTGATTGACTCTTGATCAGCTAGTCATCAAGGCAGATAGACTTGCACACTCTGGTGCCTGAGGAAGGATGCTACTACCACTATACATTTTGTGAAGACTTGTGGAGCTGCCAATAGGCCAAATGGGAAAGCAGTGAATTGGTAGTGTCATTGAGCCACTACAAACCTAAGAAATCTTCTGTGGTCACGAAAGATAAGAGATTTGAAAATAAGAATCCTTTAAGTCGAGGACAGCATACCAGTCTCTTGAATCCAGAAAGGGAATGATGGAGGCCTGGGAGACCATGCAAAACCTCAGTCTCTAGAGATATCTGTTGAAGCAATGCAGGTCCAAGATGGGCCGAAGGCGTCCGTTGGGATTAGGAAATGTCAGGAGTAAAACCCCTTCCCTCTCAAGTCTTAGGGAACTTCTTCTATGTCCCCACACATAGGATGGATTGCACCTCTTGGGTAAGGATTTGCTCATGAAAAGGGTCCTTGAAGAGGGATGGGGATGGAGTGTGTGTGAAAGGGAAGGATGGAAGAAAACTGGAGGGTGTAACCAATTGTTACTGTACTCAGGCCCTAATGGTCCGATGTTTTATATGACCACACTGAGCTGAAGGGTGACAGATGGTCCAAAAAACAAAAAAGAGGGAACGGATCTGAAGTTGAGACTGATATAATGCCCTCAGGCACACCTTCAAAAGCCTGGACTGGCCCCTCTGGCGTATCTGAGAGCGCCTGACTGGAAGGCTGAGGTGGAAGGGATGGGCTGACGACATTTGTAAACCTTCCTCTTTCTTTTGTCGGGATCCTGCCTGGGAGGCGCTGTGAACCTGGAAGGTTGCTCGGGTCTAAAGTGCTTTCTGGATGCTGATGGCATGTAAATCCTTAAGGACCGCAGGGTGGCTCTCGAGTCCTTGAGGCAGTGAAGTTTTAAGTACATCTGTGCCAAAAACAGGGAGGAGCCTTCAAAGGGGAGATCCTGGATGGACTGCTGAACTTCAGGAGGGAGACCCTGTGACTGGAGCCTGCCTCTGCCTGTCCCGCTCATTTGCTGCCAACACTAACAGGAACCCGAGGAAGGTGGGCATGAATGGTACTTGAACCCATTTGCTGGTACATAATATTTCTTCTCTGCCCTCTGTCATGTGGGGGTCAGAGAAGATGAAGTCTGTCACAGCATTTTGGCTGGTTCCATCACTGCTTTGTTGAGGGGCAAGGCCACTCTGGAGGGAGCAGTTGCAGACAGGATATTAAACAGGCCATGTGCTGACTCCTTAAGATCCCTACCCTAGACTCAGGTTTGCAGCAACTTTTTCAGTTGGTCCTGGTGGGCCTTGAAATCATCCTGAGGGAGCCAGGTTACTTGGTCCTGCGACTACCTCATCTGGAGATGAGGAGGAAGAGGCTTGTGTCAGAAGGGGAGCTCCTTCCTCTTCCTCTGCTTGCACCAGATCCATTGGGGCCACATCCTGGACGTTGGCATGAGGATTGGTACTGGAATCAGGGTCTGGTCCAGTGGTACATCTCTCTGAAACCACAGATTACAAGTGATGGGAGGGAGGACCCAGTACCGGGGGGAAACCCCAAAGATTCCAGTATAGCCATTTCATTCGCCAGTGGCCTACTGGCCAGGTGCTCACTGGAGGGCCGGTACCAAAGTCTGTTGGAGCACAGGCTGGGTACTGGTGGGTAGGTCTTTGGAATTCAAAGGGGAATGCTGTGCTCCACCAAAGAGTATTCTTCTCTTGGAGACCATGGCAGAACAGTATCTGCGTTTGCCTCAAGGGAGCTCCAGGGACGAGCAGCGGGTCGCTGATCACTGTGTGCAAATCATGGAAGGTTTGCCCTTAAATGGTGCCAGAGTGGTTGGTGCCAGAAAGGAGCTTAATGCTCCTTACTCTCTCTTGTCCCCAGCCGTCTTGGGGGCTGACGGGGGTCATTGCAGGATTGGCAGACTCAGCACTCTAAGCAGAGTTGGTGGCACCAACAGTGGCTCCACTCCCCGCGTGTCCTTCTTCTGCACCGGAGAGTGCCCTCTCTTGATGTGCTGTTTTTTATGCTTCTTCTTCAGCACCAGATATGGAGAATGGTGCCAGGAAAAGCACAGTGCTGTGAGAGTGCTCTGCCTGGATACCAAAGTATTTGGTGCAGATTGGAACAGCTTGGTTTCGAGAATAGTCTCAGGGTCACCTGCATGACAATGGTCTTCAGCTGAATGTCCCTGTCTTTCCTAGTGCAAGGTCTGAAGTCCCTTCAAGATCTGGCATTTATCTTTAACATGAGCCTCCCCTAGATGCTTTAGACATCTGGGTTGGTCACATATTGGCATCAGCTTGCCACAAGAGTTAAATGGCTTGAAGCCCAGGGAACGGGGGATGCCCAGCCCCTGGGGCGAAAAGTCTCCTGATGACAGGGACAACTATATACACTACAATGGACACTAACTCTAAGAACTATGTACACTAAAAGCTACAATAAGTACACAGAGAATGAACAGAGAAGAGTCCAAACCACTGGGAAAGCAGCTTTGCCACAGCAAGGATTGTTCCAGCAAGTCATGGGTGGCAAGAAGAAACTCAGAGGGCACTGTGCCCAGAGGTGAAAGTAAGCCGGTGCTGGACTGCATCGACTTCCACGGCAGGGACTGAAAGGGCTCTGGCTGAGATTTAAAGGGCAGCCCAGAGCCCCTTCAATCTCGGCCGTGGCTGAGATTTAAAGGGCTCAGAGCTCCCTGCCGCTGCGGGCAGCCCAGAGCCCTTTGAATCCTGGCCGCGGCTCCGGCGGCTGGGCTGGGGAGGGGATTTAGAGGGTTCAAAGCACCCCGCGGCTGCGGGCAGCCAAGAGCTCTTTGAATCCTGGCCACAGCTCTGGCGGCCGGGCTGGGGCCAGGATTTAAAGGGCTCCGGGCTTCCCTCAGCAGCAGGAGCTCTGGGCCCTTTAAATCCCTGCCCTACCCCTGCAAAGCTTGGGGTTGCCCCTGGCGGCCAGAGCCCCGGGCCCTTTAATTTTACCCTGAACCCCAGGGGGCCCCGAGCCACCTCTGCAGCTGGGAGCCCCTGGTTGATTTAAAGGCTCTGGGTTTCCCAGCCACAGCTGGTCCCCCAGGGCCTTTAAATCTTGAGAGGCCACGCCTCTTCCAGATGAGGCCATGCCCCCTCAGGACTCCGGCAGTACCTGTAAGTCCTGTAAGTTACTTTCACTCCTGCCTGTGCCCCTTATACCGGAGCTTCTGCGCATGACTCCACAGGGTGCGAGAAACAGCTCTGCGGATACCACTAAGGAAAAAATCACTGGCAACACTGTATGTGGTGTGCACACACCTAACATGGAATGGACCTGAGCAAGCACTCAAATAAGAACATTCATTGTTTTTCATGTTCTACTTTTAAAATAACTGTATTACCTACACAGGAAAGAACTTATTTTTTCTTCATAGAATGGTCTTTCAAGTGTTGTGTGTGCTGCTGTTCAAATCTTGGGCTAGAACAGTCGCTCACCAGAGACCTTTCCAGCTGATGTGGCAACTAGAAAATACAGAGGTCTCCCCATCTCTGTTCATTCACTCAAAACTCTTAGGGCCAGAGGTGAGAGCACCTTGCAGGACTCAAAGCCTCCCCTGTGCTTGGTACCCGTATTAGAGATAGCAGGGGGAAAGCAGAGCAGCCACTCCCCATATTATGGATGGATAGAGCCATTTCATGTCCTACTCGGCTCCAGGGGCAGCACAACTACATGGTGGACTTTGCATATGACTGATTTTAAATTCACAATCCAGCCCTTGATTGGCAGGAAGCCAACAGAGACAGCATCGTGCTTCTAAGCACAGAATATTGTCAGGGAAATGTCTGCCATCTAATCTCCAAGTTGCCACTGACTTGGTGTGTACTCTTTGACTTATTTAAACCTTCTATGTCTTGTCTGTGAAACTAGGGTAATACTTATTCACACTGCATGGCTTTTATGAGGTTAACATAATGTTTGTAAATAACTGGTAGAAAGATGAGTGCTGACTGTTCTGTACAGTTTACTCCTTTTCATCTGTGGCTCCTTTTCAAACAATCCCTCCCCATACTAATTTCAGCTATTACCTTTCATCTGTTCAGCGCATCTCTAGCATGCAATGTGCCCATAAAGAACAGACTAGCTCCATGGAAACTAAGATTACATCTTTCAGGGAAAATAATCCTATTGTTTTACAGCCTGCCAACCAGCAGATGATTTGGCATAGCCAATGCTTTTATTTTTAAGCAGGCTGAATATGCAGACAAAGGAATATTTTATGAAGAATTATCTTTGTTGTTTTCCTTCACAAGCTGTCTGCTGCATTTATCTGCTACTATTTATCCTCGGGATCTGAAAGTAAAATAGCAGAGCTGTCAATTTTATTTTCTATTGAATGAACATATTCTATCAAACACGTGTAAGCAGGCTGAGGAAACTTGCAGTAGGAGAGGAGATAGTTTGGGTCAAAGTAATATCTCGCATACACAGATGGAGTTCTTTAAAAGTCACCAATGTTGTGCCCATTTAAACCAGCAGTTAATTTGGCCCCTATTTGATTGGTGGCCAACCTCCTGTTTTGAAATCTAAAATCACTTGGGAATTAATTATAAAAGATTGTAACAAATAAATATCTAATACAAAAATGAAAAATGGGCCTGAACCAAAACCCTGGATCTGAACACCTCTGAGCGGATTCAGAATCAGAACTTAGATCCAAATTTCACAACTGGCTGCCAATTCTATCAAAACTCTGAATTTACAGGGGGCTCTACCTAGGCTTTCAGATATATGTCTACAACCTATTAATTTCAAAGGGGCTGTTTACATGTGTCAAGGATAGTATTTGGCCACATGAAAAAGCCATCCACAATAAACAGCAACCAGAAGTCTAACACAGCACATAATCATCAATAATGCACAGCAATAAAGCAGCTCTTTAAAACTAAGGAACATTCTGCAGTAAGTTGGGAGTTGAAAAGTGGCGGTACTCTAAAAGACTACAGTAACACTGGAAAATCAGAGCAGTAGCAATACTCGAAGTGGATGCTCAAGCTAAGAAGTCCTTTCCTGAAAGTAAGTTTAAGTGATGTAGTTTAACTACACAGAGAAGGTACTTCATTCTTGCGTTATATAGAAAACAAAGGACGGGTCCATTATATAAAAAACAATGATGGAGAGACTTGTACCGTATCCTTGACTTAAGTACAGTCTTGTCTATTGATTTACATTTAGAGTTAGCGCCACAAAGGGATTTAGATGCCTAAAGTGGCAGGTAGGTGCCTAAGTAAAAAATTTAGATCCTCAGCTCAGCTCAGGTTGGGTGGAAGCTCAGCTGCCACACAACCCTGTGGCACATAAACTCCCCAGGCACCTAAGTTTCTCTCAGTGGACATGTGTGAAGACATCTAATTTCTAATGCCACTGAGCTGCTCCTGGCCTAGACCCACCAGGATCTGAGACTAGATGTTTCCTTGCCTAACTGACCTGCAGAGCCCAACACAGTAGGCATCCTCAGAGGCAGCCTGAGAGAGCACCTACTGGATTGGGTTCCGCTCACCACATGGGGAGTAGGGGTACTGCTGCTGCCACCCTCTTATGCCCTATGGTTACGGCACTCTCCCAGGATGTGAGAGACTTAGATTCAAATCCACATTATGCCTGATTCACAGTATGGACTTGAACCCAGTTATCCCAGTGCCCAGGCAGGTGTCCTAACCACTGGGCTACCAGATACGCTGGGGTATGTTTTTCTCACTCTCTCCTGTTGAAGCTGTTCCATTTTGTCTAAGCTATTTAAATAATCATTGGGCCAGAAAGAGTTAGAATGACTTTATAGCCCAGTGGTTAACTCACTCTCATGGGAGACCCAGGTTTCAGTCCCCGCTCAAATGACTTAGGTGCCTAATTCCAGTACAGGATTCACAAGTGTGAATTCTGAGTAGAGGGAAGCACCATCCTCTGGCTCAGAGTTAGGTATCTAATCCATTAAGTCTGTGATGCTACTCCTCATATTCTTCATAGAAATATTGTTATAAGATGATTATAGCATATCTAGGATGTATTTTATGCAAGATGGGTCTTGTGAGATAGCTTTGGAAAGGTTATGATTTACTGAATATGATTATCCAACTTGTAGGCATGTATCATTTTTGTATCTAAAGTTAGGAATATTGACTATGTAACAATTACACGTGGGTTTGCACCTGGGGAACACCCACCAGACAAAATGCAATCAGTCTGGCTGGTTAGTTAATGGGCCATTAGGGAGAATAATAGGACTTTGAAGATGCTAATCTCCCACCTTCCTGGGAAGTCTTCCTCAGGGCTTATGGATGCTTTGACACTGCGGGGTCATGTGATCATGTCACCTGGTACTGGACTCCATGTTGGACTGCTAGTATTTTTGCCAAAGGGGATGGGGATAAAATTGGGAAACACAGGATTCCTGCCATATGTAAATCCTATTTAAGGCAGGGAAGTGATTTAATCAGGGTCGGTACTTCACTGAAAAAACCTAAAACTGATCTGGGGAAATAAAGGACTGGACCCAGGCTAGAATGTGACTGGCCTGTGAAAAGAATACCTACAGTTCTAAGCTGCAAGCAAGAGTAGTTTGCCTTCAAGAAACTCTGCAACCACTTAAAACCACATTTAGGGTGAGAAATCACTACTTGTAGCTAGTTTCTTTACTGTATTCAGCTTAGTTTGCATGTTTGCTTTATTTGTTCAGTAATCTGCTTTGATCAGTTTGCTATCCCTTATAATCACTTAAAATCTATCCTTTGTAGTTAAAAAATGATCTTTTGTTTTCTCTAAACCAGTTTGTGCAATTCATAACTGGGGGGCAAAAAGCTGTGCATATTGCCCTCCACACTGAGGCATGGGGCAATTTTCATAAGCTTATGCTGTACAGTTCTCTGTGCAGCGCAAGACAATACAATTTCGGGTTTGCACCCTAGAGGCAGCGTGCACTGGAATGCCGGGCAATCCCCTAGCTGATTCTTCCCATGCAGAGCTGATTTCAGTGTCTGTCTGCAGCTAGGAGTGAGCGTGCTACCTGTGTATGTGCTAGAGGAGGCTTGAGGGCCTGGCTTAGGAGGACAGGGGTCAGGGAGCCCAGGCTGGTGGAACAGGCCGGCTCAGTGGGACTCCAGTACATCAGGTGGCGCCCCGGAGGGGAAGCCCATCACAAAGTCCCACTCCTCTCCTTAGCGTGTCCTACAGGCTAGTTTAGATGGCTTTCTGCTCAGTGTGCTGGCTTTTGTGGATCCTATTCTTAGGCTCCCATCTCCCTCCAGGCTTTGTACAGGAAGCCTGGAAACCTAATTCAGGGCAGAGGATTCCACTGGGTGGTGTGGGGCCTAAATTTAGGCATTGCAATGCTAAACTTAGTTCTCTTTGTGGATCTAACCCTTAGATTTAAAAAATGTACTAAGCTTTAGCTGTGTTGGATTATTTGCCACAGCAAGCCCTTGGCATGTAATATTATTACATCCTTTGTATTTGAGGGATTACAACTTAATCCCAGAAATACATGTCAGTAACTGATCTTCACCACAACAGTCAAGGTCAATTCTTATGTCAGTTGCATTCTAGACTATGCAGAAATATATAATAAATAAAATAAGGGAGATCAACAGTTCCATTACAGAAGTGCCCAACGTGCTGTTGGGCTGGCCACAGACATAGCTCCCAATGAGTTAATTGTGCTTGTGTAATGCCTGCAGGAACAGATTCCTTACTTGCAGGAGCTGACAGCACAATTGCCTCATAGGGTATGGCTACATTTGGAATTTCAAAGCGCTGCCCCGGCAGCGCTGCGGGAGCGCTGCCGTGGCAGCGCTTTGAAGTGTGAGTGTAGTCAGAGCGGCAGCGCTGGGAGAGAGCTCTCCCAGCGCTGCATGTAAACCACATCCCTTACAGGTGTAGTGTGCAGCGCTGGGAGCCGCGCTCCCAGCGCTGCTGCCCTGATTACACTAACGCTTTACAGCGCTGTATCTTGCAGCGCTCAGGGGGGTGTTTTTTCACACCCCAGTTGCAGCGCTGTAAAGTGTGAGTGTAGCCAAGGCCATAGGGAACTATGTCTGTGCATTTCTGCAACTGCTCCCAGAACTGCAGATCTCCAATGTAAATGAGAAATCAAAACCAGAAGATTGCAACAAACCTCTCTCGCTTCATAATGCCAAATCTCTATTTCCAATATAGATGGCTGCCACCAGCATTTGATTCTGCTGTACTTTTTAAAAAAAGATAAATTTTATAATGATGATGAATGAAGTAAGATAAAAGAGAAACTAAGACCCATACATTTAATACATTCATTTGATGGACTTTGATAAGTCAACTCTCTGAAGTATGGGACAGGAGTGAATTTTTTGTACAGTCTGCCTAAAATTCTGCTTCCAGTTACTATGAAGAGCTCACATTCAGATGAGAAATACAGCATTAAGGGTGCAAACCACTAGAGCCTTGTCAGGACCAGACTAGAGATGGGCTTTAGAAAATCTTGATGCTTTTGCATTATAGTGAATGCTTCATATAGTGTTTGAGGGAAGAACATTCATAAAATCAAAAAGAATAAATCAAAAATGGGGAAAAAGTATTTAGCTTTTCATCTGATATTCTCACTGAATAACAGACCAGGTATTTCTGACTTTTGGTAGAATTTTAAGCAGAATCAACGAATAGGTTTTTCCATGAAAACTCAGAAGTCAAAATGTTCACTGAAATCTAACCTATTTTACAGTATATTTCCTAGGATGTTAGAGGGGATGCTGATAGTCACACATCAAATGGACTCCCTGTTATCTTACTGTTTCCAGAAGGTATTACTATCTATGTATGGATTTCTTCCAAATAATCCATAAACAACTTTGATTTAAATGTTCTTAACTTCTAATTTATAGGGAACTCATGTTGTTGACAAAGGATACCTCAAAATTTCCTTCTTTATAAGGGATGCGGAACAATATTGGGAGGTAAGAAATAAAGCAAATATTGATTAAAGTGGCATATCTATATCTGTTTTGCATGAAGGGAATATTAAATACTCTACAACTGACAACAAATCCTGACTTTGCTATTTAACAGAATTGTTTTTCGGTACAAATGTAATATCATTACCTGGGTTATACTAATTTTCAGGAAACTGTAGAATACTGAACTGCAACAAAACATTGCCAGACAATCAAGAGAAGGGATATTCAAGAAGTGTTTAGTGGTCTAGACATAGAACTCAGAGACAGCAACTCCCAAGTTCAAATCCTATGAATAATATGTGTAGCCTATGACAAGTCACTTAGCTGCTCAGGGCCTCATTTTGAAGAATGCATACAATGCAGTTGAATATAGAAAAACATGTAATTGCACACCTAGGCCCTGATTCTGCAACACTTATACATGTATGCAATTTTATCTGCATGAATAGTCACACTGAAGTCTATCAATGGAACTTCTTTCAGATCAGGATCCTAATTTGCATCCCCTGTTACTGTAATGAGATGCAAAAAACAACATTTGTACATGCAGATTGGCAATATAAAGCTTGAACATTTGTGGTAACCTTGTATACTAAGTTAAGATCACAATGTAATATTTTTGAAAAAAATGGTACTGTGTGCATCAATTATCCTATCAGTAAAATAGGGACAATACTTGTCTTTCACAAGGGTGTCATGAGGATTGACTTGTTAAATATTTGTAAAGTACTATTAAAGACCAAATTTGCCAAAGCCTGCATATATATTTTGCCTGTGCCTGGCTTAAACAAGCAAATACCCCAAAGCACATGTGACTTACAGGATTACTTTTATAATTTAATTAAGCCAACTTCTGCTGTTATTAGGGTGTCCATCTGCCTTGATTTACATAAGTTATTCAAGGTATTTTATTCAAGCCTTTGCATATAGTAGCATTCAGACTTCAGCTGTCTTGAGGAGTCAGGAGCATCATTTATAGCTAGCATCCTAATGGGTACAGTGGTACTTATGAATCTCTATTTTATTTCTGAAACATATTATAGGCAAGTTTGAAGTCTGCCAAAGTGAAACTGCAGACTGTGGGAGCATTAGAGGAAAAATATCATCCTTAGCTTTCTGACTTTTAGAGTGGGATGTATGGTGCAAATATGCTTTGATCAGAATGAAAGAGCCTACAACAGATGCTGGTGTATTTAGTTTTAATATTTGTCGCATAGCCGAGCCAGCTTGGTAGGATTCAATAGTCTTCCCATTGCCATAGCAACCCCTGCTTGTCAGAGCAAAGCTGATCAGATGCAGGCTTCTCCCTTGTGGAAACAATCTGCTAAACCTCTAATCTGCATCTCCACAAACCAATGGGATTTTCAGTTCCTATCTTTTAGGAAGGCAATCTCCTTGTACAGTACATCTCCAAGGTGACCCTTCTGATGTGAATCCATGCATCCTACCCCTCACTACATCCAAGTTCTGAACTGTTTAATGTGGCTAAAAGTTGAAGAGAATGACTCAGTCTACAAGCTTTTCACATGGGAAGTTTTAAACATGATTCTTATTAGGGAAATATTTAGCATTTACACAACTGCATCCAAACATTGGGTGTCATCCTATTCCCATTGTAACAAACAGAGAAATTCCTATTGACTTCAGTGGGTATAAGATTGGTCCCAATGATGAATCTCCGCCATACCCCCATAAGGTACCCAAGTAGTAGTATCACTATTTTACAGTTGGGGAAACTGAGGTGGCAGGATGAGGGCAGGGGGAAGGGGGCTGTAGTGATTTTCCAAAGGTTAAACAATAAATCAGTGGCAGAGTTTTTCTCCCAACCCTGTGCTTGGTTCTTAATAAAATAATAATAATAATAATAATAATAATTTATGTTGCCATCTCATATTATTAATTATAACTGATACCTGACTAAAAGATAGAATCACTGTGGCTATTGTTTTATCAGTTACTGGTGTATTCTACACCTGGCACAAACACTCCGCACTTTTAAGGTTCTCCTGTCTTCCACAGCAGGACAGTTTGGACAAAAGTTTGGACACAATTTGGATATAACCTGAACAGAAGTTTTGAGGCTGCTAGAAACAGAGACCTGAAAAATCATAATTTTAAGTCTGCACTGTATCCATTCCTTGTTCAGCCTTCTTCTTCAACCTCACTTTCCCAGCATAGATGGCTAGATTGTCTTACTACAGGGCAAATACATTGATTTCAAAGAAAATTTTGCCTCAGAGTGACTTAGCTAGGTCTTCTAGGATTTGGTCCTATACCCAGACTTAGAAACAGGAGACAGAAGAAATAACTCATTATACACTAGCTAGAGAACAAGAAAGTATACAGCACTTATTGTTGAAGATAGAGACCCTTTGAAAGGATCATTTAGTGTATTTCTAATATAGTATTCAGTAAGTTAACAATGACTTTGCTTCACAAAGTCAGAAAGAGAGTGCTTTGTATTCTTAATGTAGCTACTTTACCAAAGGTTTGAGAGAGTGGCAAAGGGTTATGCAGTTTTGCAGTTAATCTATGTCTCCTTCAAACATGATTACTCAATGTAATTTGTTTGATATAGGAAGCAATAAAGCAAGGATCTACCTGCAGATAAGCAGTAAAGTTGTAACTATCAAACACCCTTAACTCTAATGATTATACTTAGGCTTGGGAGTATTAGATTTTTACTGGTAAATGTCAATTTCACTACATACTATGACCGAATGCATCCCTGTATTCACACCCTACACACCACTGTAATAATCTTTGTACAAATATGCCTTGTAAGGTATCATTTGAAAACTAATAACTTGCTGGTCAATAATATCATGGTAAAATATACGTGGCAACATTATATGTAAAGTTATGAACATAAACTGAAATCATAACTGAAGTGTGTTTATGGACAAGTCTGGGACATGGGTACACCTGTTTCTCAAAGACAAAGGACAAGCTAATGCCTCTAACCAAGTGTCATCAAAGCTGATAGGCAATCACCTATCAAGAGACCATTCTTTGGCAAGAGGAGGCCGAAACAAACAGATCTGCATCTTCGCAAACAACAGCAGGGAACCTCTTTCATCAGACTCCTTGACTGCAACTTCCCAGTCAGAATAAACTTTATTCAGGAATAACTCAGGAAAATGCATTTCAAAGGGTGATTACTATAAAAGTGAGGGTCAAAAGCATCCCAACTTTTCTCCCCCATTCATCTCGCGCTTTTACTTAAGAGGATAAAAGAAAGCAGCCCATTTGACTTTGGGAGAAATTCTGACCTGAAATTTGGTCAGTCCTATTGCTCAGAGCATGTGGTATGAATTTTATCTTGAACCAAGTCTAATTTGGTAAGTTTTAGTCCTAGGAAGCATTTCATCTGTATTTCTCTTATAATAATTTTTTACTTTAATGTCTTATACCTGTATTCACTTAAAACCCATCTCCTTGTCATTAAATGCACTTGTTTTATTCTTTAATCAAAGCTAATCCAGTGCTGAGAACTCCACGTAGGGTAGCAGACATATATATTGATTCTGTTTTATGGGCAATGGACCTAATATATATGGACTGTCCAGGAGAGGGTGGACAGTGCAAAACACATTTTTTGGGGTGAAATTTGAGATTGGGAGTGCGTTGGAGTCACCCTGCAAATAGTAAATAAGGCTGTTTGAAGTCAATGTGTAAGCTGCAGGCTGTTTGTGAGTGGCCCAGGTGGGAGCTACAGCAGTAAAGCATTGTCAGGCACCCAAGTTGCAGGGCAAGGGCGATGCAGCCTCTCATGAGTCTGGATTGCACACTGGAATGTCATACACAAACAAACCAATGAAAACAATACTTCTATCGATAATAAAAATTTTACAGACAGACGAAGAAAGAAAAATGCAGCTTGAGAACTTAATAGAATTTGCTTTAAGCTTTTTTTGTATATTTTCACATATGTTGACAATTTGTTTTAAAAGTTATATAACTTTAACTTTTTGCATCTCAACACCTGCTGTCATTACCCAAATACTGTCAGACAATCCCTAAGTTCCCAGAACAGTGAAAATTTAAATTGATAAAATTAGAAAACAGTTCTTATAAACAAAGATTGGTATCTGTCAAAATTATAAAAATAAATCAAATTTTGCCAAACCTAATTACAGTCAGATTTCTTTATTTGGATTAAGAAAAACCTTCCATGACACATATTTGTTAAAAGACATGAACCTATATCAGATGGAAAATATGATGTATAAGCCATTGGTAAATATTTGTTACAAGACTAGCTATAACTTAAATCACTAAAACATGTCATACAGATAAATCAGGCAAGAATGCACCTTGTGTAATGATGGTCAATTAAGATGTTCGGTACAAGTGACTCATTTCAGTATTACTGAGCACTCCTTCCATTTTAATTATTATCTTAAGTTTTGGGACATGCATGGACTGAGAATGATTTAAAATAGACTCCTGCGTTTATTCACATCGGGTAATCTGCAGGGAAGCTCTTAAACGTTTAGCCTGCCCAGGTCAGTGTTAAATGAATGGATTCTAATTAGATGAAAGAAAATTCCCTATGTTCAGTGTATTCTGGGTCACTTTTCAACAAAGCCTGCCAACCATGTCTAATTTTGTCAAATACAAGACATTAAAAAACAAGCAAAATCCAAACTAACCTTCCTTCCTTCATCCAATTATTCATCCAGTGTATTCTGGGCCAATGCTGAGGAGGAGCCTCACTCACCTATTGATATGTTAAGTTTATCCAATTGTTGACAATGTACCTTGAACAGTTCTTGAATTACTCTAACCATCTACTCCTCCTTTGTGAGTTTTAGTTATGCTACCTATACATTCCAGCTCATTCTGTTTTCTCTCATTCAGCTGCCTAAAAATAAACCCATAAATATAG
Organism: Gopherus flavomarginatus; assembly: GCF_025201925.1. Lineage (NCBI taxonomy): Eukaryota > Metazoa > Chordata > Testudines > Testudinidae > Gopherus > Gopherus flavomarginatus. The sequence goes on from NC_066630.1 coordinate 33,772,444, forward strand.
TTAATTTCACACAATCTTTCTGAATCAAATAGGCAAGAGTGTTTTCCCTAGAAAATGGAAATATTAAAAACTTTGATATCCCCCTACCTTCAGGACGTATGCATCTTATGGTCCATAACATTATCATCTCTGATTATGTCTAATGAAGCTTGTGGCATTTGCATTAAAACCTGGGTGTCTATCTCTAAGAGTTATTTTAGTAGTGTTGGAACCCTAAATAAACTTGGGGTTTCATTACAATGTAGAACTGCAATCCCCCAAACATGATATACAGGTATAAAGACATTAGACGTACATCATATGAATATAGAGATATGACATATGAAGGCTTTCATATCTACTTTAAAAATAAATTCATAGTGATACTAATCTACAGTAACTCCTTGCTTAATGTCATAGTTATGTTTCTGAAAAATATGACTTTAAGCAAAATGATGTTAAGCAAATCCAATTTCCCCATAAGAATTAATGTAAATGGGAGGGGTTAGGTTCCAGGGAATTTTTTTTCCACCAGACAAAAAAAAACTATTATATATACACACACAGAGTATACATTTTAAACTACTGAATATTGTTCACAGCTATGACGACTGTGAAGCTTGGCTGAGGCGGTGAAGTTAGAGGGTGGAAGAGGGTGGGATACCTCCCAGGGAATGCCTTTATGCTAAACGATGAACTACCACTGGGCTACCACATGAGCCCTCAAGGGTTAACATATTGTTGTTAACGTAGCCTCTCACACAAGGCAGCAAGAACATGAGGGAGGGGAGACTCCCGCACACCTTGTGTGTGGGAGAGAGAGATGCACACTGCCCCTGTAAGTAAGCTGACCCATTCTTAAGTGCATAGTCTTTTTAATTGGATCAGGAAGTTGATACAGCAGCTGTTGCTCCAGGCTCTCTCTCTCTCTCTCCCTCTGTGTCCCCTCCCTGCTCTATATGGAGAAGGGGTAAGCAGGGTGCAGAAGCAGGGGGGAGGAGGATATCCTGACATTCCTGCTTGCTGTGAAGGGGGGAAGCTTGTCTCTGGGAGCAGCTCCAAGGCAGAGGGCAGGAGCAACACATGGCAGTGGAGGGAGGGACTGCTGAACTGCTGATTGATGGCCTGCTGGGCAGCTACAGCACAGGGAACTTAGGGGAGGAGGGAGCTGATAGGAGGGGCTGATTGGGGGCTACTGGTCCACCGTGGTTCCCCCACCAGCTACCTGCAACAGAGTGCTCTTCCTGCAAGCAGAGGACAAAGCAGGCGGCTTCCAAACGATGTTAGAAGGGTGCATTGCATAACTCTAACCGAGCATGTCCCCCCAATTGATCAGCAACATAACAACGCGAACCGGGACGACTAAGTGAGAATTACTGGACTAATGATTCAGCTTCTGACATATCTATGACTCTGCTCCTGCAAACATTCATGCAGGTGCCAAGCTGGGTAGTCCTACTGAATTTGATGTACTTGTTTTCACTGGGGTGAATTTCACCCTAACTGTATATGCCTGGCTCCTACAGAGGGCTCAGAATATCCTTGTTTGCGAGACAAGGCGGGTGAGGTAATATCCTCACCAATAAAATATATTACCTCACCCACCCTGTCTCTTTAATATCCTGGGACCAACACAGCTATAACAATACAGCAAAAAGTATTCTTGTTCATCACTTAATATGGCCTTGTACAGGGCCTCTGCACTAGGGCATGAAATTCCCCTCATGCAGAGGGTCAGCACAATATTTATGCATCATTTGAGTCATTTTCAGAACCTAAATGGTGCCTACATGTTGCCTCTGAGGCAGGAGAATTTCACTCATTCAGAACTTTTGTTTTTCAATTTTCCATTTGTCACTACATTTATGAATAAATTGAATAGTGATCTGGAGAAAGAGGTAAACAGTGAGGTGGCAAAGTTTGCAGATGATACTAAACTGCTCAAGATAGTTAAGACCAAAGCAGACTGTGAAGAACTTCAAAAACATCTCACAAAACTAAGTGATTGGGCAACAAAATGGCAAATGAAATTTAATGTGGATAAATGTAAAGTAATGCACACTGGAAAAATTAACTCCAACTATAGATACAATATAATGGGGACTAATTTAGCTACTACGAGTCAGGAAAAAGATCTTGGAGTCATTGTGGATAGATCTCTGAAGATGTCCACGCAGTGTGTAGAGGTGGTCAAAAAAGCAAACAGGATGTTAGGAATCATTAAAAAGGGGAAAGAGAATAAGACTGAGAATATATTATTGCCCTTATATAAATCCATAATACGCCCACATCTCGAATACTGTGTGCAGATGTGGTGTCCTCACCTCAAAAAAGCTATACTGGCACTAGAAAAGATTCAGAAAAGGGCAACTAAAATGATTAGGGGTTTGGAGAGGGTCCCATATGAGGAAAGATTAAAGAGGCTAGCCTCTCCAGCTTGGAGAAGAGGAGACTGGGGGTGGAAGGGGATATGATAGAGGTATATAAAATCATGAGTGATGTGGAGAAACTGGATAAGGAAAAGTTATTTACTTATTCTCATAATACAAGAACTAGGAGTCATCAAATGAAATTAATAGACAGCAGGTTTAACACAAATAAAAGGAAGTTTTTCTTCATGCAGCACACAGTCAACTTGTGGAACTCCTTACCTGAGGAGGTTGTGAAGGCTTGATCGCTGCCTGTTAGCTTCACTTCCTCTGGGGCACCTGGCATTGGCCACTGTTGGTAGACAGATACTGAGCTAGAAGGACCTTTGGTCTGACCCGGTACGGCCGTTCTTATGTTCAGGTAGCTTTAGAGTTATTTAGGACAAGTGACGGTCTATAGTTAGGAGACCTTGATGGAAAACTTAAGAGGGGCTTGTCATAAACAGATAGCTAAGGGTTAATGTCTCTTTCACCTGGAAAGAAGTAACCTGAAACACCTGACCAGAGGACCAATCAGGAAACAAGACTTTTTCAAATCTGGGTGGAGGGAAGTTTGTGTCTGAGTCCTTTGTCTTGTATCTGTCCCTCTCGGCTATGGGAAGGATTTCTCTATTTCCTGCTTTCTAATCTTCTGTTTCCCATTTGTAAGTACAAAAAGATAGGTTTGTTTTTTTGTAGTTACATGTGTGTAGTTGCTGGAGTGCTTTGAATTGTATTCTTTTTGAATAAGGCTGTTTATTCATATTTCTTTTAAGCAATTGACCCTGTATTTGTCACCTTAATACAGAGAGACCATTTTTTATGTATTTTTCTTTCTTTTTACATAAAGCTTTCTTTTTAAGACCTGTTGGAGTTTTTCTTTAGTGGGGAACTCCAGGGAATTGAGTCTGTGCTCACCAGGGAATTGGTGGGAGGAAGAAGTCAGGGGGAAATCTGTGTGTGTTAGATTTACTAGCCTGACTTTGCATTCCCTCTGGGTGAGGGGGGAAGAGAGATTAGCTCTCGGTACTTCTGTTTTCCAAGGCTGGAAACGGGGAGGGTGGAATCCCTCTGTTTAGATTCACGGAGCTTGCTTTTGTGTATCTTTCCAGGAACACCTGGAGGGGGGAAGGGAAAAGGTTTATTTCCCTTTGTTGTGAGACTCAAGGGATTTGGGTCTTGGGGTCCCCAGGGAAGGTTTGGGGGGACCAGAGTGTCCCAAAACACTCTAATTTTTTGGGTGGTGGCAGCTTTACCATGTCCAAGCTGGTAACTAAGCTTAGAGGTTTTCATGCTAACCCCCATATTTTGGACGCTAAGGTCCAAATCTGGGACTAGGTTATGACAGGGCTTAGAGGTTGCCATGCTTAGTAAAGTCAAACTTTGATGAATGGATGAAAATAATCAATATGTCCATAGAAAATGTCAGAAGGATATGAACAGGCCATAAACACAACCTGCAGTCTTATGGGAAGCAGGTGAGCTGATTAGTTATTAGAATTGTACACATGGTTCATGTAAGTAAATTTCTTCCCTATCACATTTAAGATAGGTTTAAGAGAAGTAGCAACAAACTTGGGAGGGAAAAAAAAATAGTATGTGGAGAAATGTTAAGAAGAGAAGGCAAAGGAAAAATGTACTGGAATAAGGGACAGGAGAGCGGGCAAAGAGGATAGAGTAAAAGAATGAAATGTAAGGGTTCCATCATTCAAGGTTCTGAACACCCTGGCCTTAAATCCAGCCAAACCCATGAGCAATCCCAGTGTTTCAAGGTATGGCTGGATTGAGAACAGAGTGCTCAACACCTTTCAGAATCAAACCCTAAGCACGCAGGTTCTCCTTTAAATATCTGTGCCCCAGCATGTAGGAATGGAAATTAAATGGAACAAGGACAGTAACACCACTTCTGTCTGTTTCAAACTTTTTAAATTTATTAAAGATCATTTTAAAAATTTTAAATTTAGACACAATTTTAAATACTACCAAAGAAGAGACCGGACGGAGGCAGTATTTTCCATGTATTTTCTTCCTCATTTCTCTTCATTTTTGCGTGTTTTTCCCCTGAATATTATAAATAACATTTTCTTCAGTTTCCTACTGATTTGGCTATAATCCAAAGTACCACAAGCAAATCTTACCTGCAACTTTCAAGCAATGAATCAAATTATTTCCCCTCACTATATGGAACATCAATTGGCTGGAAGCTTGGACTAGTTCAAGCAAAATTAAGTCTAAAACCAAACCACGCTATGGAGATGAAACTAACTCAGCACCCCCAGTGGTGGTCATTCTAGATCAGGGATGCGGACTGTTGGTGGGACACATGGGGAAACTGCCTTGGCTGTATTTTTCATGTGTATAAACAGAGGACTTCAGGCTACAGAGCTATTAATCTGGCAATTTTCATTAGCAATACATTCACATTTAAAAAAATAAATAATTAGCCAAAACTCCTGGATATTTTTAGACAGTGCAAGTACTTTCCTGGTAGGTTAGATAAACTATGTATTCAAGAAGCTTACAAATTAAAATGTGTCCCTCTTCCCAAAAGGGATAAGGCTATGACTTTTATGACATTCCTATAATAGAAGTTTGTAGAGCAGCAACATGGAATACAATCTGAACTGTTAGTAAGCACTATTTATTAGACTTAAAGTCTGGGTTAGATGCAAATTGGCAAAGGCAGTCCTGCAATCATTGCTTAGTTAGGACTCCATATCCCACCATTCTGGGTTAGAATTATTAGTCTATCCCATGACTGGAAATATGCAGAGTACACTTGAAGAAAAAAAAATGAAGTTTATTTACTTGAAACTAGAGTTTGAGATGGACTCTGCATATTCACACTCCCTGCCTTTCTTCACTTCCTCAGAGTCCTACTTAACAAAGAACCTGGGATTGCAGGGGAAGAAACTGAAGCAGCTGGAGCACCACACCCTTTTTATACTCTTGCTGTGGAATGTTTGATGCTCTCAAAGGGCTCTCGAGAGGTAAGGAAGGTGAGTGATCTCACCAGTAGGCCCTGCTAGCTAGATCTCCAGTGTGCAGGCTGCACCAACTGGAGTAGATATAAAGATGTAGGAGGTGCCTGAATGGCAAGAGAGAGTGACTTAGAAAAAATAAAACTAAGACTATCTGAGGTACATAGAACTAAGTGCAGAAAGCTGGGCTAAAACACCACCCTGGGTCTGATATGAAGAGACAAACAACAAATGAAGAATTGTCCCCAGTATGACCGGCTGCCTCTAAGTCAATTCAGGGTACATGCATGGTGTAGGGTCTTCTCAGTACTGAATGAGTTGCAGCATCTAGCTAACAGCGAGATTTATACATAAAAATCAGAACTTACTCATTTTTGTTGGTTTAAGCAAAATCCTTCATAGTATTTAAACATCTTTGCTGACATTAATGTCCTTGTATCCAAGTCCTTTGATGCTCTAGGCTAGAAGGTACTCTAGAAATGTAAACTATACCTAGCTTTAATTCACTATATGACTAGGGTGCTCTATAAATATATATTTCCAGGTTTTCATCATAAATACCTATTGAGCCCCAGGAGCCCTCTTTCCCCCCCCCCATGATAAATCTGTCTTATTTTACAATGTATCTAGGATTCTAGAGCAGAGACAGCATGTTTTTTTAAAAACTATACAAAGCCTCCAGGAATTATGCGAGTTTTCAAATCACTGCAATAATTTCACAGCTCTTTTTGTAAACCTTTGTGGAAAGCAGGCACAGAGGGGAAAGCAAAGATTGAGATGGGGCGGCCAAGTGCTAATGCTGATTATAAAGCAGCTTTTTTATAGCAAACCATGTTACTACTCTTTCTTTGAACATTAATCCTGTGTACCGTGTATGTGGCCTGTACTGTCTAAGTATATTAGAATGTACAAGCTTTGAACAGGGAAGAGGATTTTCCTCTGTTTGAACAGCACTGAGCCCACCAATAGTAGTATATTAACAAAGGGACTAGTTAGTTGTTCAATTAACTGATTACAGGACTGGATTGTTTGGAGGAATGTAATTCCAAGAATATATTAGATTGTCAGGTCCACTTTTCAGATTACTGATTAATTTTAGATCTCCTCTCCATCATGCCTGTGAGATGCCTGGTGAAATGCTAGCTGTACTAGATATCACAGCCATCATCACAGAATCACTCATACCTTGAATTACAGAAATCTGCTACTTCTGCCTTCGTTGGCTAATACGTGTGCTGCTACTAACTGCACAGATTTCAGTTTCCAGATACTGCAGAAGTCTTATCTGGAGTTGAATGTGTGGATCATACTGGCCAGATCCTCATCCAAGAGGACAGGGTGTGTCTTCCTGGCTAGGAGAAGATGGTAGAAAGCATACCTTGCCACTAATGCAATATCAAGAACATTCCATCTAGAGATAACCAGGAGATGGTTAAATTTAGTCACAACTTTGTGCACAGGGCAATACAACTTCCCTTAGGGTAGTTGAAATCAGCCTAGGAGCAGTTCTAAATTAATGAATTTCGAGAGTTTATAAGTTGTTTAAAATAAGACATTCTGATTATGCATTTACAGCACAGCTTGGCATTGATGTCACTTTAAGAGTAAACTGCAGAGCTTTCAAAAGAAATGTTTAAGAGACTGATGTCAAATTATCCACAGGTGAGAGTCAGTTGCAAAAACTACAATTACATGTCAAAAATCAAATATTTTAACATCAGTTCATCTTTAGTCCAACTAGGTATAAAACCAAGTCTGCCAATTCCTGTGTCTGTATTCTAAACCACCTGGCTACCCATGGCAAAATGTTACCGACTCCCAGACTTTTTAAATCTACGGAGTTATTTTAATAGTCTCCGCTAATTTTAGCTGCTGCTGCTGAAGTACACTGGATAGAGGAACTTTCTGAGACTGACCAAATCCTACAATGTGGGTCATCAGTAGGCAAAATTTTCAATTTCCAAAGTTGTACCTACTAGTTTTGCGCACACATTCATTTACAAATCAGGTCAAAATATATAGGCACAAGCACAAATACTGAATTTTTCACATGCATCCATTTGCATGCACAAAGTTTACAGGTGCTATTTCAAAGGAAGGGTCTCAAAATTTGAGACAACGTTCAAAGATACATTCTTAGTAGCCATTGTTACCACATCTTAATCTGCACCCTAGGCCCAATCCAGAGTGAATACATAGCTACTGCAATATAACTCTAGTCAGTGGTGCAAGAATACTCACATATGCCTCAAACTGGCCTACCAGCTGAGTTATCGGGATAGCTATAGGAAGATTTAAATTAATAAGATGTGTGGTCAGGAAAAGTATATAGCATGTCTTTTTGATTGGTATGTGAAGAAAGAGTGGTTCATGCTTCACTGAGCAAAGCCGATGACATGAGTACTGGCTATGAAGGCAATTTTTATCAAGAGCAATTTCCTCTCATTTTGTTTTCCTGGCACTCAGAGAAGCAGCATATGGAAAGATCCTTTGTATATCAAAGAGCCAGTGCTTCATAATCTCCTGACTGAAAATATTTTCCGGGGGGGGGCGGGGGGAAGCAAGAGGAAAGATGACAAAGACACAAATAATGGGATGGAAAACATATCTAAAGAGTTCATGAGAGTGGGGATGGAAATCATAAAAACACAACTCTCAGTCTTCCCAACCAAAATCTCTGTGGTGTGTGTGGAAATACGTGAGGCTTCTGGGCAGGAAAAAATCCAGCAGTCAAACCAAAGGTGAAGCCTGGTGCAATTCTGTACCTCTTATTCCAGCCACTGAATGCTGAGACTGCTCTTGTCCCTGGGCTTTATACCTTCCCATCCAGGAGGCCTAACACAATTATACAAGCTATAAACTCCCAAAAATATACTGAGGAGATGGAAATTCTGACCCAGGACAGATCACATTGTTTTCATTAATGAGAGGAGAAAAAATAAAATTTGCAATATTGATGTATGGGGAAAAGCAAGGACATTAACCCAAAGAAAAAGTTAGATATAGGATATTGGTTAGGGCTAGGTCTAAATCCTGAGTTCAAATCTCGGTTTGACTACCTCTGTAAAATCTGTGCCTCTGATGCTAGGACTTGGCAGAGAGATGCTGAATTATTTTGCTGGCTCATCCTGGCAGCATGACTACGGTCTTATTTGCTCCAATCCAGGAGAATAAAAGGCTGAAGTAAAAGGAATTAGGTAGGGACAGAGGGATCCTGCATGAAACAATTCTAGAAAAAGCCATGCTGGACTTTCTAAAATTAATATTCATTTTTTAAACTGGATTAACCCCCCCAAAAGATGGTAGATTTGGACCATTTTAGCATGCATGCAGAGGAGGGTGAAACATCACCTCAAATTCAGGAAGGTTTGGGTTTGGAGCTAGTATTTTAAGTCCCCACGTTCAGAAGGGTTTGAATCTGGGAACTAACACGTCTGGCGCATGTTCATAAGGTAGAAAGTTCAGATGAGGGTCCTCAGTTTAGGTGTAGGGTTTTGTTTCAGACTTCTACTCTTCAGTAGTGATGGTTGCTTTTACATTCCACAGAGTTCAAACATAAAGGATTCAGGCATTTTACAAGGTATGTCATTTGTAGTGTAAAGAATGATATCCCCTCTTCTCCTCATACAGGAAGTCTGAAAACTAGTATTTCAATAACCTACCAGGCTTATTTCTCAACCTTTGTCCCTTTAATTCTGCAGTCATGTTACTCTTCTGGGTCCTTTAAAGATCCAGCTACTGAAATAAGCAATCCCATCATTACATGTTGTATTTTAATTGTGGTGTGTATAACATCTCCACTACCAATCCAGACAGGTGTATTAACTGCATTTTGCCTTTCATGCAGTACTGCAGGACCACTATAATTTGTTAGTTATTTTTCAGGGCCTCCAGAACTATGGTAGCTAGAAAATCCATTTAATCATTTAAGGATTCCACAGTTGGTGGCATCACATTTTCCTGATTATCAATATTTCTACACTGCCTAAGCACCTTGCTGCTACTGAATTAGCCAAAACATCTGCTGTAACAGAGACACAGCACTAGTATGAATAAAACTGTTCATTGCAAAGGAAGAGTAAACAAGTTCAGATAGAGATGTTTTTAAAACCTTCATAAAATTCCAACCAAATCCAAACTTAACATTTTCTAAGATGCAAAAAATTCAGTGCCCTCCCTTTCTCTGTCCTCTTCCTTACTGCATATTATTTTGATTTCCATGCACTTTTGCATTTCTGGAATCTGGCTAGGATCAGAACAGGAAGTGCTAATACCTTGAATGAGGCTTCTCTTTTAAATTGCAGTCCAACTAGTATTACCAAAAAAATCTCATGAGAAAAACCTGTTTTGTAGAACCAAGGGATATATGACTAACTGCTATGTGCTTATTTTTTGCTGAACCTTGCAACCTTTTGATCCACCAATCAGTATTAGTTGTCTAGAGCAGTAGTTCTCAGCTGTGGACAAGGCCCAAAATCATCCTTTCAGTTTGCAAAATTAAACTTTTTGAGAACCAGTCAGTGAGGGGGTTGAGTTGCTGTGAAAGAATAATGGTACATAGGAAGAACTCTTACCAAATGGTCCCTCGGGTGAAAAAGTTGGGCAAACTATGATGCATGCAATGAATAACCTATGGCATTTACGGCTATTTTGTAGAACCTTGATCACAGATGAAAACCAACAGCACTAGGAAAGGAGAACTGCTTACCCTTTTACTGATGTAGCTAAATCCACACAGGAAGTTTGATTTTTAAAAGCCAATTCTTACTGATTAAATATTCCCACTGCAGGATTTGGCTTTAAGAAATGCTGCTTCATTGGTCCAAGTTACTCTATATTTTACTTATTTATACAATCCATGATAATTAAAGTAAACTGCTTTAACACAGAATATGGGCCAGATGCTGGTCCTCTGGAGTATTACTGTTGGATTTCAATGGGGCTAAGACTTGTCATTGTATATTGAGTAACTCAAAATAGGATGCAAGGCTGCTGTTAGAATATATACACACTCAGGATGTGAAGTTGTGAGGCATGAGGCCAAAGCCAACTGTCTCCACTACTTGAAAAGTGTGGTTCTCTCACAACTGCATGACTTATAAATTGGAACATATGATTTTACAAGTGTGGAAAAAGGTGATATCAAGGCTGAAGCGTTCCATGTCATGTGATGATTGCTCCATGCCTACACAAGTTAAGGAGCCATCTGATCAGTTCAAAAAGTTCCCAGCCTGACTACTGCTTATTTTATAAGATGTAGTACTGAAATACAGCATAAAATACTTTAACAGAGCCTTGCAAAATTCATACAGATTGTTTTTTCTGTAATTGTTTTCCTATCCTTGTATGAAATGCAGTGGATGTGTGGTATGATTGAATGAAGTATTAATGAATACAATAGGATACTCTTACACATCCAAAACCGTTTAGTGATATCACTCAAGTTCAAACATTGCAAAACAGCATTAAAAATTAACCATATAACTAAATTCACTTTGGGGAAAATGATGCACTCCTGTATTGCTAAATCTGTTGGAGAACAGTTGTCCATTTAGGATTTGCAAGAATGAGCTGGCCCAGGCTAGCTGCTTCCAGATGGTAGCAGTATTGTTATGAGGATGATAAGTAGATTTTTGAGAGTACTGGTGAAGATGGAGGAACTAGATATAAGACTATATTAATATAGCTCCACTTCTTTAAAGCTCCTAGAATCCAGTTCACATAGAAGCCGGCTGAAGTGTGCTACAACTCCAAGGAGGAAAAAACGGTGGTCATATCATCTACTTTTACCTTATCAAGCTGTATTTTTTAAAGAAAATACAGATTTTGCATTTCTGATTACCTTTCTACACTTTTTCTTTTGAACATAATCACCCTTATATTTGTGCCAAATACACTTAGCTCTCATGGTATCACCAGAACCTCTCAATGGAATTTAATCTAATTACATTTGTTACCCTTAAAGATATTACAATTCAGCTTTTGCAACTAGATAACTTCACAATATGCCCTATAGTTAGCGCTGAGGTACCATACATACCATGCTAAGGCTATTTAGTAACAAAGGCAACTACAATGCTTATAATGGTGACCATGGTACCTGTTAGTTCTCCATTTTAACAGTGCAGTTCGTTCTGCTGTACAATAACTTAAGCTGTGTCAGCACTGGTGTTCTATTTTTAGAGGCAATTCACACATAGGCAATTTAAGTGCAAACCTAGGTAATAACAAGTGAGAAATTTCAAATTTGTAAACCACGCTTTGTGCACACACAGCATACCTTTCCCCCTGGAAAGTTACAAACATCTTTTAAACCCACCAGTCCATACAGCTGATTAGAAAATTAACTAACAATTTTGAGACGTCCAACCTTTGGGTCTCAGATGAATACAGAAATGGTTTTTTTTGGCTAAAAATTACAGTACATAATTACCAGAGACAGGAACAGATCCAAAGCAAATGTTGTGGTCTCTAGAGAGAGAGTGTATTTTTTATTTTATGCATCTAGCATTGAGTCTGCAGTAGAAATATTGCTATAGAAACTAGTTCTTCTCAGTATTAATAGGCAACAACTAAGCCAGGGGTAGGCAACCTATGGGACATGTGCCGAAGGTGGCACGCGAGCTGATTTTCAGTGGCATTCACACTGCTCAAGTCCTGGCCACTGGTCTGGGGGGCTCTGCATTTTAATTTAATTTTAAATGAAGCTGCTTAAACATTTTAAAAACCTTATTTACTTTATATACAACAATAGTTTAGTTATATATTATAGACTTATAGAAAGAGCCCTTCTAAAAACGTTAAAATGTATTACCGGCACGCAAAACCTTAACTTAGAGTGAATAAATGAAGACTCGGCACACCACTTCCAAAAGGTTACTGACCCCTGAACTAAGCAATAAGATGACAGGCCCTTCATTTCTAGACCCACATACTATCGGTCAGGGCTGACCATAAGCATTTTGGTGCCATAGACAAGCGTCAGTCTTATACACCCTGTAAACGGGCACAGACTCACCTCTGTGGCGCCTCCTGCTGGTCTCTCAGGGAATTAGCTCATCCAGCCTCCAGAACGCCCTCTGCAGGCCGGTCCCACTGCCACTTGGCCCTCGTATCCCTCCCAGGACCCCGGTGCCGCTTTAACTGGGTGCTGCCCCCTGGCAGTACCTCCCCAGTCTGGGTCTCCCCCTCTCAGGGGAACCCCTACCCACTATCCCCACTTTGCCTCAGTCTTAGCTACTGCCCAGTCTCCACCTAGCCCCTGTTCACTGGGGCAGACTGCAGTAAAAGCCACTCATCACAGGCAAAGGGATTTGGACCTGCTGCCTCTGGCTACCCGTGGGCTGCGCCTGCAACCCAGTACCTAATAGGTCTTACCAGGCTTGCAGCCTGGGGCTTTCCCAGGCCTTTCCCCATCCCTACTCCACTCCAGATACCTGGTTAACCTCCCTGCAGAGCCAGGCAGGCAGGCAGGCCTGCCTGCCTGCCTGCCTGCCTCTGTCTCTGTCTCTGAATGCAGAGAGAGTCTACCTGGTTGAGCTCCTGGCTCAAGCCTTTATAGGGCCAGTTGAGCCCTGATTGTGGTGTGGCCCCAGCCGAGCCTGCTTCCTCTCAGTCAGCCCAGGTATCTTGCCCTTCCACAACCCTCCTCCAGGGCTGTTTTAAACCCCCCAGGGCAGGAGTGGTAACCACCCCATCCTCCAATGCATCTACTATGCAATGTTTTGCCTTTGATTGTCCATTTCATTTACAATTTCATAAAGCAATACTGCTTTTCATGTGCAACATCCCCCTTTGAGTTGGAGCTCTCCTCCCCAGCCCCTTACTCCTTTCCTCTTTCCATTGGATATCTTGGTGCAGTTTTTCCTCCTTTGTTTCCCACTCAAAGTTATTTACACAGCATACAATTTCTGTTCGTCTCACCCCTCTCTCTTTCCCCCATATCATATTCCTTTATCTCTTCCTCTTCGATCACAGATTCCTTTTTTCCTTTCCTCCAGATCCCTTCCTGCTCTCACATCTGTATCGCTTAAGCACACAGCAAAACACATACTGCCTCCCAACACACACACACACACACACACACACACACACACACACACACACACACACACACACACAGCCCAGTAATGCTTGCAAGATTCTTTCCCTCATCTCCACATGAGGCAACAAGAAGAGGTGGAATCTTTCCTCACTGGAGGGAGGAGGGATAGCTCAGTGGTTTGAGCATTGGCCTGCTAAACCCAGGGTTGTAAGCTTAATCCTTGAGGGGGCCATTTAGGGATCTGGGGCAAAAATCTGTCTGGGGATTGGTTTTGCTTTGAGCAGGGGGTTGGACTAGATGACCTTTTGAGGTCCCTTCCAACCCTGATATTCTAAGAGGCATTAAACTGGGTCTCTAGGTTGAGCGCTCTAATAGGGCCTCATGCTCTGCTTGATCTAGTCTCAGGACTGGTCTACACTGAAAAGTTACATTGGCAAAGCTACATTTCTCAGAGGGGTGAAAAATCCAACCTCCTGAGAGATATAGTTAACCTAACTCCTGGTGTAGACCCAGTGGTAGGTCAACAGAAAAATTCTTCCATCGATCTAGCTTCCGCCCCTTGGGGAGGTGCATTATCTACAGCAATGGGAGAACCTGTGCTGCTGTAGCATTTTAAGTGCAGATAAAGCCTCAGTCCAGCCAGTTCCAGCCAGCTATTCAAACGAAACTATCTGTAGAGGGGAAGCAGCCGCACAGGAGGAAAGGAGAGGGCATTAGGCAGTTATTTATATTTCTACCATTCAGTTGTACCACCTTTGGCAACAGTACGATCCACTCAAAAGTAGATCCAGCCTGAGTTCAGACGGTCTAAAACAGAGGCTCTCAACCTTTCCAGACTACTGTACCTCTTTCAGGAGTCTGATTTGTCTTGCCTAACCACAAGAGCCACCTCACTTAAAACCTACTTGCTTATAAAAATCAGACCGAAAAATACAAAAATATCACAGCACATGATTACTGAAAAATTTCTTACTTTCTCAGTTACGATATAATTATAAAACTAACCAATTGGAATATAAATATTATACTTCATTCCAGTGTACAGTAAATAGAGCAATATGAAATTATTGTATGAAATTTTAGTTTGTACTGATTAAGCTAGTACTTTTTATGTAGCCTGTTGAGAAATAGTTGTCTAAAAGCAGGCGGCTAGATGCCACCTTATTGTTAATATTATGAGAAGTGCTGTGTCACAGTCTGGCTACTCTACCGGACTGACTTACAAATAGGATTGCCAGCTTTCTATTTGGAGAAAACTGAACACCCTTGGCTTGCCCCTGCCCGCCCCTTCTCTGAGGCCCCGCCCCTACCCCTTCTCCGAGACCCCCCCAGCACATTTGCTGTCCCCAACCCTTGCTCATTTTCACCAAGCTGGGGCAGGGGGTTGGAGTGTGAGAGGGGTGAGTGCTCCATCTAGGGGTGCGGGCTCTGGAGGAGGGCCAGGGACAAAGGGTTTAGGGGGCAAGAAGGGGCTCTGGGCTTGAGCCCAGAGTTCAGAGTGCAGGAAAGAGCTCAGGGCTGGGGCGGGGGGTTGGAGAGTGGGAGGGAATGTGGGCTCTGGAAGGGAGTTTTGGTGCAGGAGGGGCTCAGGGCTGGGGCATGGGAGGGGATGCAGGCTTTGCGGCAAGGTCAGAGATGAGGGGTTTGGGTGTAGGAGGGGGCTCTGGGCTGGGGGTTGGGGCTAAGTGGTTTGGAGTGTCAGAGGGGGCTCTGGGCTGGGGCAGGGGGTTGAGGTGTAGGAGGGAGTACAGGCTCTGGATTGGGGGTGTGGGCTCCGGAGTGGGGCCAAAAATTAGGGTTTCAGGGTGAGGGGGAGACTTGAGGCTAGGGCAGGGGTGTATGTGGGGGTGAGGGCTCTGTCTAGGAGTGGGGCCAGGGATGAAGTGTTTGGGGTGCAGGAGGATGCTCTGGGCTGGGGCAGGGGATTGGGGCATGGGTGGAGGTTTGGGGTGCGGGCTATGGGTGGCGCTTACCTCAGGCAGGTCCCAGGAAGCTGCCAGCATTTCCCTCTGTCTCCTAAGGGGAGACAGGGCCAGGTGGTTCTGCACGCTGCAAATTCTCCCTGCATGCAAGAGCCGGGCTATGGATGGCGCTTACCTCAGGCAGCTCCCAGGAAGCTGCCGGCATTCCCGGCTGTCTCCTAGGTGGAGGTGTGGCCAGGTGGTTCTGCACGCTGCAAGTTCTCCCTGCCTGCAAGTGCCAACCCAGTGGCTGTGGTTCCAGGTCAATGGGAGCTGTGGAGCCGGTGCTTGGGGTGGGGGGGAAGCATACGGAGCCCCCATGGCCACCTTTAAGCCTAGGAGACAGATGGAGATGCCAGCAGCTTTTTGGAAGCTGTGCAGAGGAGTGCAGGCACCCTGCCTGCCCTGCTGTGGACAGCCAATCAGACTTTTAATGGCTTGGTCACTGGTGCTGACTAGAGCTGCAAGGGTCCCCTTTCAATCAGGCGTTCTGGTCAGAAACCATACACCTGGCAACCCTACTTATAGCAGATGGAACGGAGAATTACATGTCAGTAAATGAGTTAAACTTTTTGTGTAAAACAGGCCTAACTAAAGGTCTAATATCAAACCAGTTCAAGTTTGAGGGGTGGGGGGGGACACCAGACTGTAAACACAACAGTTTAAACCTGGTTCATGGGTTTAGCTTGTACCTATATATGCCAGGTATAAACTGATGTAACAGTGTACACACACACACACAAAGTTGCACTAGTTTAACATCACCATTTTAGTGCAATCTCTGTGTTTACACAAGCCCTTACAGCTTTGTATTTACTGGGCCAAGCAGACATGGCTATAGCAATCCTGGCAGCCAGTTACAAAGCTTCCATCTAGTATTCTGAAGTGTTTTCCTAATTAGGTATAATGAGTTGCTTGTTGCCATAGCCTGTACCATCCTAGGCCATAGCAGAATGAATTGTATATTTTACTTCGCTCTTTCAATTCCCTTGGCAGGTCCTTTGTTTAGGTTATTTTTGCCTTAGTATACAGTAACAGGCATGACATTTTGAGTAAATTGATGTGATCTAACCTTTACATCCCAGTTGAATGTTTCAAAAGCTGACCCCTCCCCCCACAGGCTTTGAAATTTAAAAAGGTACACAGGCACAGAGGTGGTTAAATATAGCTAAAACGACAGACAAGCTGGTGTTTGAAATCTGGTAGCATTCAAGAAATGACTTTCCCACTTTCCACCACCTTCTTTTAGATGCTGACCACAACTTTTGTTGAACGTTTATTGTTCTAGATATTAATGAAGGTATTTTCATGTTTGATACATAAGCTTTTTATTTTGCAAAATTAACCTAGATATTAATGGGTAATTCAAAACATCTGTATCAACAATGGAGAGTGCTATAAACTAATAAAATGAAAGGCTGGCATCCTATTCCTTAAAACGCAAATGGGAAACCCACTTGTGTTCTTAAAGTTGTAAGCCATTTCACAGAACATACCAAAAGCACTGAGATTTAGTTTACTGACCCAGATATATCAAAGCTTAATGCAACAATAGTGGTAGAATTGGCTAATATGTATATACCACACAAAATTTGTTATTTAAAGTTCATAAGCCCAGTTTTCAAATATCAGTATCTAAAGTTAGACTTCTAAATCTATATTAAAGCATCCATTAAACCCATTTTGACACTGAAATGTTGATTTAAATTTCAAAATAAAAACAGTGCCAAATTTTTCAAAAGCAGCTAGTGATTACAGGTGTTCAACTTAAGACACCTTAAAGGGGCCTGTTTTTCAGATAGTGGGTGTTCAGTACTTTTTTTGGGGGAAAATCAGGCTTCTTTGAAGAGTCTCAAGCTGGGCACCCAAAATCACATTGTGAACATCTTGGCCTGCAGTGGGGATCTGTACATGGATTTAGGCACCTAACTAGGCACCCAAGCTTGAGAACAGGAGCCCATACCTCATTTGTGTATAATAATCTATTAGAGAAGTATGTAAATAAGTGACAGTAACAATAATCTGTACAATGTAATTTGTTGTTCTTATAGTTTTAATACTGCGTAACATCCAGGATGAACCATACTCTTACTAGCTTTGCAGTGTGTTGACTGAAGACTGGAAGTTAGTGAGATCCCTCTTTTAAACCTTATTTTTTCCCCCCAGACTCTCTAAAAGATATTCTAATCCTACATTCCATCCCATCAGTATGCACACACAAATACATGTACAATCTCTGCAGCAGCCTCAAAAGAGGACTGTGCTCCTCTAGCACAAATGGGCTGTAAGTACAGGGGAAACGGTCACCAATATACCCCCTGCATAAGGAGGTTCCATTTGGAACTGCACAAATAGCTGTGGGCTGTCCCACTATACAGCCCCTGGAATAGGGGGCATGTTTACTGTACTTAACTATATATATTAGAGTTAGAGTATATAGGTCTACAACTGTTCCCCTGGAGCCATCATGAACATGAGATGTGTATTGCATCAGGACAACCTAAGTGACAAAAGTCTTCTCAAAATGAAATAGAACTACCCAAAGAAGTGAAGAATGAAAGATGAACTCCAGCCATGACAGGCCTTACATTTATTTTCTTCCCATATAAGTAGCAGCTCGAAGGCCCTGATTTTGAAAGGTCCTAGGTTTAAGAAATGCGCTGGTAAGAGAATTGTCTTTGCTTTCTGGTCCAAACCACCTGATGCAGATTAGAGCTACAAATGGTTAATACCTCGCTCACATGACACCGGTTAAATATCCACCAACCTTAGTGACTACTGTTACACTGAGTGCCCTTAACTCACACCACTAAAGACAATTGAAGCTGCTTGTCACCTCACAGGACTGAGCCCAAAGGGAACAAATTATCTGGCTGGTGTAATGTGGAACAGCTCTGTTGAAGTCAATGGGGTTGTTCTGTTTACACCAGAAAATTATTTGGCCCTAAATAATTATACAATTTGTATTAAAAAGGACCAAATTTTCAAAACCAGCCACTAAAATTGCATACACCTCCCCACACCTCAAATTTTGAATATACAAAATATATATGTAATGAACACAAAATGGAACTTGTGTGCAAAGTGTGATATTATGAAGTATCTATACTCGCAAGATTTGAGAGTGTGAATAGCTGGTTTATTTTGCACACAAACAGTTGCATATTCAACTTGTAAAGAAATTTCAAAAGCCAGTGTGAAAAATTACTCTTCCAAAAACTGCATCTCCTCCTTAAAAGCATATACAATACTATAGTGTCATAATCCACTGTTAATAGTTTCCCTGCAGAAATTAACCAAAAAAATTCCATTTCCATTTCCACATCTGTCACCTCCCCAGAGGAATTTTACTATACAGATGGAATATGGATAGTAATTTAGAAGCCCTGTATTATTCCATTTAGAGTTAAGGTGTTCAATGAATTAAAGGAAAAGCAATAAACCTCATGAAAACTCAGAGTAGCAGATTGCTGCACTAGTTTAACTGATGTTTATTTTTCCGATTTATACTGTGTGGATCAAATGATTAGATGAGATTATTGTGTTTTTCTGACATGGATAACATTTAGTCTTATCCATTTAGCACTGTTATTTCAACGGTTGCTGTCACTGAATGTAGTGGTTTGGAATAAAATATTTGCAAATATAATAGGATTACTCACCATGGCAGGCACCCTTTCCCCCAGTCTCTCTGCATGAACAATATTTACCAATGGAAATCAACAGGAGTTTATATTTGGCTGACAAGTACCTATAATCATCCCCTTTCCAGATGGGTTTGGATGCCAGCCCAAAAAACAAGCTGCTTCCAACCTGGTCCACTCTGATTACTAGAGCAGGCTATAAAATTAAGTTACTTTCAGATCTTTGATAATGAGGGAAATGAGTTCTGCTGCTGCAGTATCGGAAATGACAAGGACTCTTGCCACAGCAAGTTACCCCATTTTCTCTACCTCTCCTCTCTATCAATGAGGCCACGTCCAGACTAGGAATTAAAATCGATTTTAGATACGCAACTTCAGCTACGTGAATAACGTAGCTGAAGTCGAATTTCTAAAATCGAGGTACTCACCAGTCTGGACGGCGCTGCATCGATGTCCGCGGCTCTCCGTG
Organism: Gopherus flavomarginatus; assembly: GCF_025201925.1. NCBI lineage: Eukaryota > Metazoa > Chordata > Testudines > Testudinidae > Gopherus > Gopherus flavomarginatus. The sequence goes on from NC_066630.1 coordinate 33,791,930, forward strand.
TCGATTCCGGAACTCCGTTCGGATTGATGGAGTTCCGGAATCGATGTAAGCGCGCTCGGGGATCGATACACCGCGTCCAGACTAGACGCGATATATCGATCCCCGAGCAATCGATTTTAACCCGCCGATGCCGCGGGTTAGTCTGGACGAGGGCTGAGAGATGGCAGATGAATGAGAAATGGCAGATGAATCATCAATGGCAGACGAACAAGTCACTTACTGTATGAGAAAAGAAAAAAATGAACCAGATAGTTTTTATTAACTATAAGGAGAAGAAATAAAAAAAAATGGTTCCTAAACATCTTCCAAGATGCCAAAGTAGCCTCTTACACCTGGAAGAGCTTCACTAACCAACAATCAAATACAGAAGGTGATGTTCAAATAGATCACAAAGCCTGCTCCTGCAAGGTATTACATTTATCCTACAAGTGGTGAAGGCAATGGGAGTTTGAGGCATCAGCATCATGCATGAGGTACTTGTTCCTTATAGGATCAAGCCCACAATGCGCAACACTGCCTTTGAAGGTCATAAGTATCTCTTAGTAACAGCCTAGACTGACAGATTGTGCGTAGAAATGTAGTGCCCTTCTAACATGTGAGAATTATATAAGGAAAGTCTGTTAGGTTTTCAAAGGTTTCATTGATGATTTAATTATCTGGATATTATGTGGGAGCTAGTATGAATCTACTGAGTAATTATCAAATTGAAGGATCTGTTTTAAATTTAAAGCTAGCACGAAAATTGAGAACTGCTTGTGACAGGAAAGTGTTGGTTACTAGAAAGGGAAGCCCAGGCCAAGTCTTTCTTTTGACAGTGACCAAAGTTTTTTATTATTTAAATGAAGGATGGATCTCTGACTGATCCAAGTGCTTGCAGAGGTCAGTCAGAGTCATAGGAAGAAGGGACGGCAACATTCTTGGGAATATTTTAATTCATACATCTTGAATGATTTTAAAGGAAAGTCTGATGTTGATGAAATCTGTGGTCAGTGTAATTTGATATTCATGTATAATTTGAGATGCATCATTGATTGACGTCGATCAGTTTACATTAGGTGGTTGTAACCCAAGAATCTCTGGGTCATGAGTGTCCACTCGTCTCTGACTCACTGACAGTCTCATGTTGCAGTGTGCTACAGAAGACAGACATTATGGCCCTAGTTCAGCAGAACACTTAAGCATGTGTTTAAGTAATTTGCTCAATCAGGGCCTGAGGCAGCAATTTTTCTACTTAGTTTCAAGTCACACCTTTCTTTCAGTCTTTGTCTGACAAGAGGGAGGAATTATTTTTTTTTTAGTAGTTTTAATGAAGAATAATTTTACAGGATCATGAGTAAAATAAATTCAGGGGAAAAAATCTACTTATGCACTCGACTTGCTTCCTCTCTGTAAAAGAATGCTGGGCTATGAAACTATAAATCCAAACAGCGCGACCAGTATTTTAGGAGTATCAATTATTACACTAATGGTAAGATTTCATGTTTTCTAATTTTCTTATCCAGATTAAACAGAATAAAGCTGCTAATTGAGGTGACCTTGGACCAAAGATCTTCTGTGCAAAACAGTACAGCCTGGATTAACACAAGGATCCATTTTTTGTAAACACTACTTGTATTTTTTAAAACTTTTCCAGAGAGCAGTCCACCTTGTATTAGCTGTGACATCTGAACGCATGAAATCTCACACATGCATCTCAGCAGCTACCATACTGGACTCACTTCTCAACAGACATTATGCTCATAATCTTTGTTGACATTGTACAAACAGGCATAATAAATAGTTTCAATTTTCATAATAAATGCTGCTTCCTGATCTTGACTGGCAACATGGAAATAGGCATAATGAATCTATGTTTTTATATGGTGCCCATCATGATGGTATTCAAGCGCCTTACAAAATTTAATCCAAGAGCAGTCTTCACAGAGACCACTCCTATTGCCCAGAGGGTATTAAGATCTCAAACTTGTTTATTTCATTGTCATTTTGGTACTGCAGTTCCTCCATTTGTGAGAGTGAAAGCCTCATTTCATATTTAAAAGGAAATGAAAACACCAACTGAAGTACAAAAGTTCAACTGCACTATTTAGAATTTGGAAGATCACTTTTGGGTAGCTAAATAGCCATATGTAATGAGCAGGGCCAGTGCAAGGATGTTTCGCGCCCTAGGCGAAACTTCCACTTTGCGCCCTCCCCCGTCCCTGAGCCCCCGCCCTGAGGCGCCACTCCCCCTCGTGGCAGCTCCCCCCTCCGCCCTGAGGGACTCCCCCCAGCAGCAGCTCCCCACCCTGAGGCACCCTCCCGCCCCAGCTCACCCCTGCTCTGCCTCCTCCCTGAGCACGCCGTCGCTGCTTCACTTCTCCCGCCTCCCAGGCTTGTGGCGCCAATCACCTTAGGCGCCGCAAGCCTGGGAGGCGGGAGAAGTGAAGCAGCCACACTGTGCTTGGGGAGGAGGCGGGGCAGGGGTGAGCTGGGACAGGGAGTTCCCCTGCGTTCCACCGCCCCCCCCAACTTGCTGCAGGCCACCCTCCCCGAGCTCCCCTGCTCCAGTTCCGTCCATCTAAATGCCAGCGGCAACTGGGGTGGCCGAAGATCCGGCCGCCGCGGTCGCTGCCTGTAAGCGAGACTCGCCAGGGCTCGACCCTCCCGGATGAGGAGGGGAGCCACACCGGCCTCGACTTGTCATCTGCGGGTCTCGGTTCTCGGGACTGTCGCCCACCGCGCGGGCAGTCGGTCCCTGTGGATAGAACCGGGCAGTGGCACAGTCAACGGGGGCCCAGCCCTTGGTTCGGGCGGGCACCAACACACAGTTATTTAGGAGCTCAGGCCGCCTGCTGCAAGGCTGAGCAACAATATACAGTCAGTTTGGGGCTCAGGCCCCCTGCTGCGGGGCTGAGGAACAATACACAGTTATCCCAGCTCTGGCCCTTTGGTTCAGGGTGGGCTGGCAGGAGTGCGGGTTGCTCGGGTCCTTTGGGACAGGGCCGAGCAGTGGCACAGGCAAAGGGGGCCCAGCCCTTGGTTCAGGCGGGGTACCAAACACAGTTATAACAGCTCTGGCCCTTTGGAGCAGGACAGAGCAGTGGCAAAGTCAGAGGGGGCCCAGCCCTTGGTTCGGGCGGGGTACCAAACCCATTTATAACAGCTCTGGCCCTTTGGAGCAGGGCAGAGCAGTGGCAAAGTCAGAGGGGGCCCAGCCCTTGGTTCGGGCGGGGTACCAAACCCATTTATAACAGCTCTGGCCCTTCAGTGGCAAAGTCAGAGGGGGCCCAGCCCTTGGTTCAGGCGGGCACCAAACACAGTTATAGAGGCTCAGATCCTCTTGCGTCAGGGTTAGGCAAACACACAGTAGGCCTAATGGCCTCCTCAGGCCAGGGGGAGGGGGATTCTGCCACCCAGCTACGGGTGGCAGGGGGAACGCAGGCCCACCCACTCCACTGCGTTCCAGCCCGGGGCCCTAGTAGCGGTGATCACCGCTGCAGGTGGTCAGTGGGGATCCTGACTGCAATACACTGCCATGGGTATCGGGAGGTCTGCAGCCTGACTCGGGTCGGCTGCTCCCGGGCTACTTCCAGTATCCCCCTCCGAGCCTACCTGGTTCGTGGGATCAGCTTCACGGACGTCCCACCACATCGGCTCCTCAAGGCCAGGGCTGGGCGGCAGGTCCGGCAGCTTTTCTGGGAAGTCCGGCCAGGCCTGTTCCAGGGGGTCCTCGGGGCCGCAACAGGGGCGGGGCAGCTCCGGCAGCTCCTCGTCGTAGCGGGGAGGTTCTGGCCAGTCCGGACACCGGCCTGCGGCCTCAGCAGCTTCCCAGTCAGGAGCTCCCGCGGACAGGTCTGCTCCTGACAGTGGCTGGGCTCCAACTGAGGGCTGAGGGCTGGCTTTTATTCTTCCGGGTCGCCGCCTGACCCACTGGGGGGGCGGGACTTCCGCTTAGAGGCCCCGCCCCTATGGATGATTGACGGGGCTCGACCCTCCTGGATGAGGAGGGGAGCCACACCGCCTCGTTACACTGCTGAAGAAAATGCCGCCCCACAAATCCTAGCACCCTAGGCAATCGCCTAGGTCGCCTAATGGTTGCACCGGCCCTGGTAATGAGTACTTCAGAAATTTCCTTTAGGAGGCTAAAATCCAAGTACATACAGAGAGTAGAAAGAAGAGGTAAATTCTGCCCTCTTACACCCATGCAGTTGCACTGACACCTATGTTACTCTGTTGTAAGTAATGGAGGGAAGAATACAACCCCAAGAGTTTAATATCTCAGAGACTGTGCTATTTACTGAAATGTGCTACTCAGAAGGCTAGCATAAATTAATCCACAATGACAGACGTTCATGGCCCTATTGATACATGAATCTCAATGGCATCATAAAGGTTAGCCAGCCAACTGATGATGGATCCTTAAGCAAAACAGAAGATGATATATACTATAATTTTCCTTGCCATTTGAAAAAATATTTTGTTGTGCATGCGGAGAATTAACACTAGATGGCACATTAATCCGTGAAATGTGTATTAAAGCATAAGAGGTGATATCTTTTATTAGACCAACTTCTTTGGTGGAAGGGACAGGCTTTCAAGCTTCACCTGCTCTTCAGGTCCAATATTGCCTCACCTATCTTGTCTCTCTCATATCCTGACCAACATGGCTACAACAACACTGTAAACAACTATCAAAGCACATGCAGTGTTGTTGCAGCCATGCTGGTCCTAGGATGAGAGAGACACAGGGTGGATGAGGTACTATCTTTTATTAGGCCAATTTCTGTTGGTGAGAGACACAAACTTTTGAGTTTACACAAACCTGAATAAGAGCTCTGTTTAAGTTCAAAAGCCTCTCTCTCTCTCTCACCAACAGAAGTTGGTCCAATAAAAGATATACCTCGCCCACCTTGTCTTTCTATTAAAGGATAGGCAGAGATTGCTGTAGAACTCTGCCCACTCTAATAGTTTAATATAGAACAAATACTATATTCTGCTCAGTTTTCCTGGTTACATTAATGAAACACTGGATGGCACTAAAATCAGTTTTGTAACCACTGGAGAGCTGAAAACCTGGCTATATTTTGCCATGGCATTTCAATAAACAAATCTTCAATTATCTGATTTAATTATCAGTGCACCTCATGTATTACAGTTTCTTTTAATGCACACAACATACAGCCTCTGCCGAACCATAACTCTCAATTTGGGATTCAGAACAAACATCCACACAATGTTTTTCAAGGCGGGGGAAAAATAATCTCTCTCAAACTCATGATTTCATGCTCTTGAGTTTGTTGTTGATTTAGAGGTCTTCAGAACTAATTTTTACTATATGCATGTGATGGGTTGGATCACAGAAACCCCCTAGGGAGCTGCCACCTGATGTACCAAGACTACCTCTTCTCCTGTTTTCCCTGCCAGCTCAGGACTCCAGCTGAGCCAGACACTCCAGTCTGCTCCAACAAAGACCCAGAGTCTGAATTACTTCCCCAAAGCTGCAGGTTTACCTGAAAACAGCTCACAGAAGTGTGCTTGTCTTTAACACTCAGATGCCCAACTTCCAATGAGGTTTAAACCCAAATAAATCCATTTTACCCTGTATAAAGCTTATGCAGGGTAAACTCATAAATTGTTTGCCCTCTATAACACTGATAGATATGCACAGTTATTTGCTCCCCCAGGTATTAATACATACTCTGAGTTAATTAATAAGTAAAAAGTGATTTTATTAAATACAGAAAGTAGGATTTAAGTGGTTCCAAATAGTAACAGACAGAATAAAGTAAGTCACCAAGCAAAATAAAATAAAATGAGCAAATCTATGTCTAATCAAACTAAACACAGATAAGTTCCTCACCAGTTCCAGAATGTTCCCTTTTATAGACTAATCTCCTTTTAGCCTGGGTCCAGCAATCACTCACACTCCTTGCAGTTACTGTCCTTTGTTCTAGTTTCCTTCAAGTATCCTGGGGGGATGGAGAGGCTCCTTCTTTAGCCAGCTGAAGACCAAATGGAGGGGTCTCCCAGGGGTTTAAATAGACTTTCTCTTGTGGGTGGAGACCCCCTCCTCACCCTGTGTAGAATCCAGTCACAAAATGGAGATTCGGAATCACATGGGCAAGTCACATGCCCATTCATGACTCAGGACTTGCAGGTAGCAGCCATTACTCACATGCTACCTTGAACATTCTCAGGTAGACTTCTTATGTGGAATGGAGTCTTCCAAGCTCTTTTGTCTGTTAAGTGCTTCCTGACTGAGCACTTAACTTGCACATTCCTTTCCCAGGAAGTGACCAAATGTTCTAACAAAGGCTACTTAGAAATCAAGCAATTATACAGCCAATGTTCATAACTTTGAACACACAAATGATGCCTGCATACAGCTTGGATGAACATAACCAGTAGATCATAACCTTTACACAGATATGTTACATGGCATATGTAGCAAAACCCTATTCCAGTTATATCTTACACACATTTATGAGCACCCCCCCATAAAGCCTTAGGGGGTACACTGTCACAATGCATATTGAAAGGCTGATTCAGTCTTTCTAGCCAGTCTTCTCTCAGGGCATGTCTACATTTCCATTAGACACTTGCAGTGGAGGAGGGCCTTGAAGCACAGGCTTTGGCATAGGCATAGGCATAGTTTGACTTCTATTTTGGAGGGGCAGGGGCCAGAATGGCTCAAGCCACTTCTGCAGGTGGGGTTCAGGCAGGGAGTGCTACCTCCACCCCGTGACTCACCTCAGCAGGCCAACCAGCCTGTCTGGGTTGGAGGGAGGGAGTATCTAGGGGCTGTGTACAGGCACGGGGGTAGCACAGGGTGCAGGGAGTGGATAGCTGGGGTGGCTGTGGGTGCATGGAGGGCACAGCCCAGGGTGTAGGGAGAGGGTACAAGAGGCTGTGTGCTGGGAGGGCCCCCCTACGGTCTCTGTTCCCAGAAGGATCTGCCAGCCACGGAGCCGGGTCTCCTCAGCCTGGTGGCTCTTACTGGCTGCTTCTGCGGGAGCAAAGGGGGCTGGGATCTGAGGAGCAGTTCAACCTGGGGCACCAGCAGGAGATGAAGGAACACAGCCACTGTCTGCTCCATGGCACCAGCCAGAGTAGCAGCTGTCCCACACTGCACGGCTACGGGAGGGAGGAAAGGAGATGCGGGGGGGAAGTGTGGAGCTGCCCCAGGGACTGCCATGCTCTTGCGCTGCAGTTTCAGGAGGGCAACATTCTCCATGTCCCCAACTCTGCCCACAGGCTCAGAGCACCAGGGTTTGGGGCTCCAGGATTCAGCCCCGCACCTCCCGGCATCAGCCCTGCGGGGGGCCTTAGCTCTCTAGGTTTCAGCCGGGGGGCACCACAGCCGCCTTGAAAGGGCTTGTGGACCCCCAAGGGACCATGAACCCCAGTTGAGAACCTCTGGTGTAGGTGTTAGGGACTGCCGCCCAGGCTCTGGGACCCGACCACCTCACAGGGTGGTCTTAACCCAGGCCTTAACGCCTACACTGCAGTTAAACAGCGCTTAGCCCAAGTTCTGTGCGCCTGAGTCAGCTGGCACAGGCCAGCTGTGAGCGTCTAATGGCACTGTAGACATACCCTCAGTCAAATAAAAAGCTTCAGATTTACATATTCACAGTATCCTACTGATACTGCAATTAATTGATGTAATGTACATTTTTCTTAGTGATATCTTAAAGTATTTTAATACCAGGGTAGCAAGAGATACTACCTTATTTAAAAAAAAAAGAGGACTCCGTGTGGCACCTAAGGCCATGTCTACATCTAAAATTTTGCAGCGCTGGTTGTTACAGCTGTATTAATACAGCTGTATAGGGCCAGCGCTGCAGAGTGGCCACACTTACAGCAACCAGCGCTGCAAGTGGTGTTAGATGTGGCCACACTGCAGCGCTGTTGGGCGGCTTCAAGGGAGGGTCGGGGAACGCGAGAGCAAACCGCGGCGAAGCTGGTCTCCTTTCCCGGTTTGCTCTCTCGTTCCCCGAACAAGCAGGTCTCCTTCCCTGCGGTTTGCTGGGTGGTTCGGGGAACGCGAGAGCAAACCCGGGAAAGGAGACCAGCTTCGCCGCGGTTTGCTCTCGCGTTCCCCGAACAAGCAGGTCTCCTTCCCTGCGGTTTGCAGGGTGGTTCCGGGAAACGCGAGAGCAAACCGCGGCGAAGCTGGTCTCCTTTCCCGGTTTGCTCTCGCGTTCCCGGAACCACCCAGCAAACCTCAGGGAAGGAGACCTGCTTGCTCGGGGTTCGGGGAACGCGAGAGCAAACCGCGGCGAAGCTGGTCTCCTTTCCCGGTTTGCTCTCGCGTTCCCGGAACCACCCAGCAAACCTCAGGGAAGGAGACCTGCTTGCTCGGGGTTCGGGGAACGCGAGAGCAAACTGGGAAAGGAGACCAGCTTGATTACCAGAGGCTTCCTCAGGTATGCTGGCATACCTGCTTATTCCACGGAGGTCAAGAAAAGCGCTGGTAAGTGTCTATATTTGATTACCAGCGCTGGATCCTCTACACCCGAGACAAAACGGGAGTACGGCCAGCGCTGCAAACAGGGAGTTGCAGCGCTGGTGGTGCCCTGCAGATGTGTACACCTCCTAAGTTGCAGCGCTGTAACTCCCTCACCAGCGCTGCAACTTTCTGATGTAGACAAGCCCTTAGAGACTAACAAATTTATCTGGGCATAAGCGTTTGTGGGCTAGAACCCACTTCATCAGATGTCTGAAGTAAAAAAAAAAAAAAAACATCTGATGAAGTGGGTTCTAGCCCACAAAAGCTTATGCCCATATAAATTTGTTAGTCTCTAAGGTGCCACTAGGACTCCTCATTTTTTTTGCTGATAGACTAACACGGCTGCCACTGAAACTTATCTCATTAATGATGTTTTTTGCCAGTCCAAATCAAATACATTAATATTTTCAGCAGCAGACATATCTGAAACACACTGCTATATTTAATGCATTTAAAAATTTATTGTCTCTGATTTATACACAAAGTCAACTGTCTCACGACTTTCTCCCCTTAATTTTAGCATGCTCTTTTCGGAAGATTTTCTGCTACAGTGGAACTGTTTATACCAATTTCCTACAACGCATTGATTATCCTTAGTTCTCTGGTTTCATGAGCATTTGTCTCCTTAACATCCAATTCAATGGGAGCCTCATCCCACCAAGCAGGCAACCTTCATTCGTTATGCTCCCCTAGATACTTAAAAGCTAGAATGTGACATGCTAAGATGAAGGAAAAACTGACCAGAGAGAGAGACATACACACACAGCCATCCATCATGAAGTCTGGGTTAATGATGATTGGTTTCACTTTTAAAAGATTAGCTCTTAACCAGTTTCAGGCCTTCTTACCAGTAAAAGCTAATCTCGCTGCACTTTCTAGTTAAAAGAAGAACAGAATTCTCCTGTGATACTGCAATAGCATTGAACCAGCATTATGCAGAACTAGAACTTAAACCCAACATACAAGAGCTTGGAGACTGTTTTGAACCTCAGATTTCAGTACTGTGTAAATTAAGGGCAGACCTATTGGGCCAGTCCTCACAAGTAGGATTGTTTTACCATATTTCCTCTTTCACATACTGCATGCTTCCATATTGTGTCCTTATGTTGTTTTAAAATATTGATGAGGATGCAATATTAAGCTCTTAGATAGTTACATAAAGTCTTGATTAGACCATTATAATATATCAGTTACCTCTGCCATACGAACACACGACTACTATCGTCCCAGCCGACAAATGACAGAGGAGTGTGCATTAGAAATGCCTTCACCTATCATTCTGTCCTGTCTTTCACTCTTTTTTTTCTGTGAGGGAACTGAGAGTAGTAATTTAAGCCAAAAAAATTCAAGTTTATTTGTGTAGCTGTGCACCATATGTTATGGTTGTACACTGCTGGTGTAAATCCTCAATAGTAAGCTTTTTTTGAATTACTGTTGTTCCTAGAATGAAAGCTTTAGTGTTCAAAGTTGAAGTTTTCCAGGCACCCAATATATATTATTCATGAAGGCAACTACTTGGTAAATTTGTATCTTAGTAAATAAATATCAACAATTCACTCGGATTTTAAATTTGTTGCACCCATTTTCACAAAAACCTTTAATTTAGAACTGTCCCTAACACCCACATTGTAAGTGTGGCTGCCTTGACGATCTTGTAGAGAAACACAGGGCATTTGTTGAGCTATCCTCATGTCAGATGCTTGAATCCTGTATAAAGACGCAGGGTAATTACTGCCCAGTTAAAGTGGCAGGTACGTCTTGCTAACTCTAAGTAAAGTAGAAGAGGGGATGGTGTGTCTCTTTGCTGTGGGAAGCAGGGGCAGGGACCATAGATATGCAGGGAAAGTCAGCATACCAGGGTGGGAACTCCATCTCTGTGTGTGTGTGTCTGTGTATTATGCAGAGAGCTGGGTAGGAACTCCATCTGTTTCCATCTATGTTCATGCTACGGCATGGAAATGCACAGTTTGGGCATGCAAGCAACCTTAACTCTGTCATGTAGTGACATGAGTGGGAAAACAAAGGAAGAATCTAGTGTGTCTTTAAAACTAAATTTCCTCTAATCTAGGACCACAAACACTAGAATGTCTTAATCACTTGGTTATTGCAGGGTATCACTACAGAAAAGGTTATTTGGATGCCCTAACTGAATTTCTATAGCTTAACATGTTTGGATTTCTTTTAAGTTTAACCTTATTGCTGAATTTCCAGGGGTAAAATGCTTGGTTTGGGAAAAACAAACTTTTTTATAACGCACTTTGCCCTAAAAGTCTGGTACATACTCTCAGTTAAGATCCATTATAACATTATTTTGGCCTGGGAACAGAGAAGAGGTTAGACTCCTCTAGCATTCTTCTTGGTGCTACTGATCCAAGAGGAAATTAGCAAAGTAACATTTCTGTGGCAACTGCTGTACAGATCTGTGATGCTGGAACACATTTTGGAAGCTGTCCTATGAGTGGCTGTTGAAATGGGACAGAACAAGAATATAATCTGTGATCTTTAAAAATTATGTAGAATTCTGTGGGTGGGGACGAGTTGTGGTATACATAATTATTGGTTCTGATGTTTATTCAGAATGAAAAATAAACTTCTTCTGTTGACAGAATAATCTCAGACTCTTGGAGTAGTCACTCAAGAGCTACAAAAGGTCATTAAATTTGCATCATTACTTTAATGAATGATGATGGTTGAATGTCAACAGCTCAGAATAGCTGATGCAGTCATTGTAATAGTTATATTGTAATTTAATAGATGTTAAAAGTCTTTAGGTCAATTTACTGATATTCCTGTTAATGCAGCACTGTTCCTTTCAGTATATTCTCCAGCATAGTTTTAAATGGATCAAGCAATCAAGTTTGGGGTGATAATTACCCTGTTGATAGTCATGTTAGTCATTTTTCTTGGGAAGTCTATTCCACAGTTTAACAGACCACGCTGTTAGGATAGGTCACCCTAGCAGAACAGACGTCACTGTTAGACGTGTTAGATATACAATCCAACATTTCAGAAGTTAAACACACCAAGGAAGAAAAAGAACACTTCATCCTTAGGCCCTATACACACTGCAAAAAATAACCAAGGTTAAACAGTTGTGGCCCAACCATTTTTCCTACCACCAGGACAGATACCTAGGCTAAAACAAGTTTCTTTAACTTAATAACATGCCTTTTCCCACTCACATAGGCTATAAAACCACAGTGTTCTAAATACAGTTGGCAACCACTATGTTAACCATGGTTATTTCTGTATCATTGAAAGGGCCTTATAAAGATGTGATGTCTATTGAGATAGCTTGAAGGGTTATCCAATTAACTTTATCACTTAGACAAGAAGATTAAATCCAATTTATTAAAAATAACCTCTCTATTCAAACCCAATAATTAAACATCTCCTTGTGTTTCATGCAAGAATTATAGGCTATTTTGTGGCAAACCATAAAGACACAGGCTTTTCTTACATGCTGATATATGCCATCCTTTCTGTGGAAGTTTCCTTCTATTTTAAAACACACCCTGATTAGAGAACAGTAGTTTGGATAATGTCTTCTAAAGATAATCTCTCCCCATGCCATACAACTGTGGCTATAGTCAGTGGAGTCATTTGAGCTACAGTCCCATTGGTCTAAGAGGGAAGGGCTAGCACAGGGGTAGGCAACCTATGACACGCATGCTGAACGCGGCACGCGAGCTGATTTTCAGTGGCACTTCCACTGCCTGGGTCCTGGCCACTAGTCAGGGGGGCTCTGCATTTTAAATTAATTTTAAATGAAGCTTTTTAAACATTTTTAAAACCTTATTTACTTTACATACAACAATTGTTTAGTTATGCGTTACAGACTTATAGAAAGAGACCTTCAAAAAATGTTAAAATGTATTACTGGCACACGAAACCTTAAATTAGAGTGAATAAATGAAGACTCAGCACACCACTTCTGAAAGCCCACACCACTTCTGAAAGCCCACACCTGCTAGCCCACATCCCTGGGCTAGCAGGTATTCTCCATCATCAGTCTTCAGCTTTGAACTCTCACCCTTCATCAGATAGTTCTGATTTGTTAACTTTCAGGGCACGTTACCTTTTCTGAACACGACTAGGGTAAGATGGGAGTATGAGGATATGGTGAGCTAATTAACAGGCAATTGTGGTTAATGGATTCATCAAACGAACACAATTTACTATTATTTGTATGGTCATGTCATGACCATACCGTGACCACGTATTAAGTTTTCTTTGGCAAAACTATGTTTCAGCTGAGGCCCATGGGGTGGTATAGGTGACCAGAAAAATCAAATCAAGTAAATAAATACTAGGGAAAATTCTTAGCTCTCCTAAAAAGAAGAGAATCATAAATCAGGTATATTCTGGATTCTAAGTTGACAAGTATAAATCAGTTTGGGAGCATGTCGGCTTCAAGGCTTTACCTTGCCTGTGTCATTCCAGTTATAGATCAGTTAACATACAGTAGTGTGAAAGTACTGTCAAGCAGGTTATTAAATCTACAGAGACAAAAAAAAAAAAAGAGAGTCAGAGGCTAATATTTCATCCACTGCATCTACCATACGGACCTCAGTGTACAAGATATGTTCTAGTACACAGCATTCTGAGGCCACTGCAGTACCTACACACAACCATACACGCAAATATTAAATAGGAAGAGGACAGATCACCAAGCCTGAGTATGAAGAGATGAGGAAAATGCCACTCCTAAATACATTAGAGTCTTTCAGCCTCTTTCTGATCATTTTGTGCTTTACAATTTCAGGCCCAGATTTTTTAATCTTGCATTATAAGATGGAACATAAAATTCTGGGATCAGATTTCCAAAGACCACCTCTTCCTATTTAGGCTAAAGAGGAAGTGGCTAAGTCTCCCGTGCCCTCAAAAAAAATATTGAGCACCTAGCAAGCTCTCCTTCTGATAAATTTTAAAAATGTATTCATTGCCTAAATAGGAGCTGAGTTCTTTTGAAAATATTTTGAAAACTAATACAGTGTTGTTAGTATAATTTTTGGAGAAGAGAATTTTTTAAAAGCAGGCCCATCTCTACTCCTCATGAGTTACAAAGTTGAAGAGTGGTATTTTCACTTATCTATTTATAAACATGTCCTTCTCTTCCTCCCTGCATTTTTTTTATCTGCTGTTGAAGATAGAATGTGAAAAGTCTTAGTGTTGTGTAACTATGAAAGTAAGGTGGCCTTATTTTCTGGGTATTAAAAAACTGCCCGCAACATTTGTACAACACATTATGGGCTCCCATGAACACTTTTTTTTTACATTCTTCCTGAGCCAATCTTGGCACATTAGGGCAGAAACCCTTCTCTTCCATTCCCCTTTGTCATTTGCTCTGCTTGTATTTGCTCTTCAGTGTTGACATTGACTATTCTTCCCTCCTTGCAGGGTTCTTCGTAAGGTTTCCCTTGGGCATTCACTTCCTTACACCAGTTGTTTTCCACTCGAAATGCTTCCTGTGTGAGTCTGTGTGTTGACAGCTGGAGTACATGTCCCAAATACATCCAGCACTTCCTTCTGAGTCAGGTGGAAATGAGATGCTGGTTGCTGATTTCTCGGATTTCTTTGTTGGTGATGAAGTTTTTCCAACCAATGCCTGGAATCTTTCATAGGCACTTATGTTTGAGGGCATCTAGTTTTCTAATGTTTTACAACATTAGAAATCCAGCTCTCACAGCCATATATTAGCACCAAGATTATGTATGAGTTGAAAATTCTCAGTTCTGTTCTGGTGCTGTGTATCAGTTATTTCCATACGTTGTTAAATTTAGTAAATGCTGTGGATGCTTTTCCTATCCTTGATGTCACTTCCTTCTTGAGGTCTCAGTTGGCTACTATGGTGCTGCCCAATTAGATGAACTGTTCTACTTTCTAGTTTGATGTTACTGCTTGTTATCTGGGTTTCAAGGATGTTTGTTTTTATCACAGACTAATCTGAGCCCCACCTGGCCTACTATTTTTGCCAAGTTGTCTGTTTTTATTTATCAGAGGGGTAGCCGTGTTAGTCTAAATCCACAAAAACAACGAGGAGTCTGGTGGCACCTTAAAGACTAACAGATTTATTTGGGAATAAGCTTTGGTGGGTAAAAAACCCACTTCTTCAGATGCATTTTTTTAGCCATGAAAGCTTATTCCCAAATAAATCTGTTAGTCTTTAAGGTGCCACTGAACTCCTCATTGTTTTTGTTTTTATTTGTAACTTTTCAGGGGTGTCACTCAGTAGTGCAATATCATCAGCAGTCTTGGTGTTCTAGGCATTTGCCATCTCCCCCTGCTTTACCAGTGTTTGTCTTCATTATCCAGTCTATGGCAATGCCACACAATGATAGAGTCCTGCGCAGACACAAAAATGTGTATCCGCATCCAATCTGCGATCTACAAAAACTGTCTGCGGCTATTTGCAGATATTCGCATCCACTGCCTCTTTCATCCTGTGCCGTATCACACAGCAGAAGGCTTTCCTTACAAGAGAATAATGCAACTCCTCTCCAGTTGTTACAGTCAGTAAGAACACCCTTTGAGGGTATTCTGGCAATGATTCTCAAACTTCACTGAACAGCTCTGTTAATTTAATTATGCAGGTGGTATCAAGTACTTTTAGCATTTCTGCTGTAATCTGATCATTTCCTGCTGCTTTATTTTTCTGCTTTTTGATTACAGCCTATACTTCTGATATCTCTACTGTACTGATGTTAATGTCAAGTGAATCAGATTCACGTTTCATCAAAATCTGATGCGGAAGTGGGTTTCTGTATATTGAAGACATCTTTGAAATGCTCTGCCCATGGGTTTTCCGGTTCTACCGCAGTTGTAAGCATTTTTCATCTTTGCTTTTTATTGGCCCATGTCCTGTTCTGAAATTTCCACAGGGAGTTTTAATCGCTTGGCAAATGGTTCTGTGATTTCCTATCACAGCAGCAGCTTCAGCGTCAGCTGCTAGATCTTCAACATATCTCTTTTTATCTTTCCTTGCTTTGCACTGCTTTATTTGCCTTCTTATACCACTTTCTTTGCCTTTCTTTCCCAATAGTTAATTTGTCTTGGCATTCAGAAGTTTTCTTTGCAGTACTTTTCTTTCCTGAATGAAATGCCATGCCTGTTGGCTATCCGATTCTTGCTCTATGTTGACATCCAGCTGCAACTGCTGTAGCTTGAATTACATTGCTTCTGAGCACTGGCTGTTTTTCTTCAGGGCCAATCTATGTCTCACCTTCCTCTACTTCTGACAGTACCTCAAATCTACACCTTAGTTCAAGTTGGAATTTCTCACAGTACTCTTTTGCTTTCAGTTTTATACTGATCGATTTTCTTTCACACTTTGTTTAAAGTTGATCTTTCTCCATTTTAATTTCAATTTAGTAGTGCAAAGTTGCTGCTAAGATTTGCTGCTCGATATACCCTTATGGTCTTGGGACAGATGACCTGAATCTCAAACTAATGCAGATGTGGTCAATCTGATTTTTTGTTTTGCCATCTGATGAATTCCATGTTTCATTGTGCATGTCTCTGTGATGAAACAGGGTATACGCAAGAACTAGGTTTGACACCAAGCATAATTCAATGAGTCTCTCGTCATTTTAGTTGATATTTCCAGTGCTTCCCCATTGCTCTTTCCATTCCTTGGTTGTCACATCTTACTAAGCATTAAAGACACCCATCAGGAGTAAATTATGTTTAAGGTATTCTGTCAATAACACTTTGGAAGCAATTGGGAATCTCATCTTTACCCTCATCGCTATATTCCTCTGTCAGCACTGTATGACCGACATCTTTAAGAATGTGGTTTGGAGTCTGGTAGCATGATGCGTTAGTTAATATGTGTCCAGTTGAATGATTTTTCTGTAGCATCTGTCCTAGTGAGAACTACTCCGTTTGAGTGTGTTTGTTGCAGGGGTATGCATAAGGGCGGGCAAGCAGGGGCATCCCCCCAATGATCGGTGGGGAGAGAGAGCTCCTCTGCCCCCAGGGCCATGGCCAGGGGTAGGGGCACAGAACATGCCCCTCCAAAAGTGGTCAAATTTAAATTCCTGCATAGCACCCTGTTTGTTGTCACTATGGCCTGAGTAAAAGAGATGTTTCTGCTCTTGCTGTAAGTGCAGCTTATCTGCACCAATCAATCTACTCTCACTGAAGCCCGGGATTTCAAGTTTATAGTTGTCCATCTCCCTTACGATCTGAGAGATATTCTCATGTTCCAATAACCAACTCATTACTTGTTATTTAATGGACAGGTTACTTGTTATTTATTATTGGTTTTTCTGTGACCTAAGGTGAATCAAACTGGAAGTACATTGTTGCTATGTGTGACTGGGAAAGTGAAACAGGTAGTTCCAGGACTTCTCTAAGTGCTGTCTACTCAATATTATTATTCAATTTAAGTAAAAAAGTTCCAGGTTGTTTTGTTGAATGTCATAAGGATTTGCTGAACAGTATTTCTATGGCAACTGCAAAGAAGTGAATTCTGTTTTGGAAAGCTTTGTAAACCATTTTTTCTGCAAGATGACACAAACCAGGATTTCAAGTTATGGGAGCTGAGGGTGCTTAGTAGTAGAATCCAAGGATCAGGCATGAAGAGTACAATAAGAGAGGCTAATAAAACCTTGGAAGGATACTGTGGATGTTGGGAAGATTGACTAGGAATACTGGCATAATAAGGAACTGTAAATCAGAGGTAAAGCACTTCAGACTACAATGAGGAGGCACACAGAGTGAATTATCTCTCTCTCAATAAAATACTGTCACTGAACTCTTTAATTTAGAACAGCATGTCACAGAACAGATCAGTAAGACAGCAGATATTATGTGAGTGAGTCATTCTCTGAAAGGTCATAATTTCATGGACCAGTAGTAGTGGAACCAAACAAAAAAGTCCAGTCAAAACTTCTAGGGAATTTTTTTTTTTACAGGAAGTCATAGCTTGCCACCAGCTAATTATAAAAGGGCTTAACACGTAATAGGTATTTAAGACTTTCATTTTGCATTGGGAAAAATGTCTCCATTACCTTCTTGAAAGAGTAAAAGGAAAAAAAAAAACAACCCCCAAAACCAAAGACAACAGAGGCAGGGAAATGTCCTCAACAAAAGAGACTTGCCCATCAATTCTATAGGTGCACACAGCACATCCTGGCCCTCTGCAAACTCCCAGTGAATATAGTCAAAAAGCACAAATAAATTAAACCTACTAACAGAAACAGAATTTTCTTATACCAGGTTTAACAACATGCCATGAACCAGGGAAATTTGTGATCTACATCCATAGTGCATCCAGTCATGACTCACATGGATATAAAAAGAAACTATACCGTTACTTTCTAATTCCCCACCTCAATTTCTTGTACATCATTTAAGATATTAATTTGACTGGTTTGCTTGGAATTCTCCACAGACACAATAATCTTGTCCCTTGCTTTATTTATATGTATTAACAAAAATGAAAGAAGGAGGCAAGATAAGGAAAGGGATTCAGGAGAGGGTTACATTTAATAAAACCCCAGCTAGATCACAGCAATACTAGACTCCATGTGAACAGATTTTGCATTTACTGTATGGGATGCCTCAGTCTAAGTAATACAGAAAAATCAGCTTTCAAAAAGGCATAAATGAAACACGCAGGCAGAGGTTTCCACTTGTATGGAAAACTATTGTACTCTGGGATAAAGTGATCCCCAGTGGGAGTAAAATATTTTATTATTTGGGACTGGCAGACATAGTGCAGTAGTTTCCTACTATAGATCTCGTCAATGTAGATTTTAGAAGTAAATGGATACCGTCTTACCTGTAGCCCTCTGTCTTTTTGCTTTTGGAAAACGGGCCCAACATCTCAAGCACTGATTGGGTGTACTTGCTCAGCACTGAAGGTCAACAATCTAAAGCTCTCCCTCTGCATGGTTTCATGCCTGATAGTGGGGCTGTTTATGAACTTGTGTTGGGAATGAGGGAAGAGGGATTAAATAAGGATATTGGTCTGAATACAAGATATATCCTGAATATTCAGGATATTGATCTGAATTCTTTGGGTAGAGCTGGCAAAGGAGAAGAATTGCAAATACCATAGCTGTTACTCATAGACTATTGTACCTGACAGAGCAGAATGGGATGCGATTCATTCTGCTTTTACTTCTCGCTGGGTCGTTCTTTCCATTTCTCGCTGTACATCTGGTTTGAAAAGGATCCTTTAGTTTTCCCCCTGTATTTTTCATCATTAAAAATAATCATGAGCAATTCTGGGAGAGAAGGGTAGTTTAGTTTATTCAGTGAGGTTTCTTTATGAAGTGGTTTTGAGTAATAATAGCCACACATTTGCTATCTTACAGAAACTGAAAAAAA
This sequence comes from Gopherus flavomarginatus, assembly GCF_025201925.1. Classification (NCBI taxonomy): domain Eukaryota; kingdom Metazoa; phylum Chordata; order Testudines; family Testudinidae; genus Gopherus; species Gopherus flavomarginatus. The sequence goes on from NC_066630.1 coordinate 33,810,756, forward strand.
AAAGCCTTGGAATATTTAAGCAGCAAAATAAAGTGTTACAATGTAACAGTTTGCTTGTTGATCAAGGACATTACAAAGGTGATTTGTTTGGTTGATGGTATTTTCGCAGTAAGCTCTGATGTTAACCGGATCATGGACTTTGCATTTGGCAGAGCAAGAGATAAGATACAGCTGTCTTGTGACAACTGCATGTTTGTGAGGATTATCACCACTGCACCATGCACAGCTACACTGTTTTTAATAAAGGTTATTAATAATGCATACAAATCTGGCACAGAGTTTCTGCTGACACTAGACGAGAGCTCGCTTGTCCCCAAGAGGAGGTGGCAGCAAGACTAAGGGAGCTGCCAGATACACTAATTCAGAGCGTCCCTTCAGTGGTGTTTTTGCATGGAGCTCCAACCATTACCTACAGCTGCAGTCCTTCAGGGTCTATTCTCCAGGGCTGATGCAAAGACACTAGGCTCAGATACTCTTAAACACATGCCTAAATTTGCTCTCGTGTTTAAGTGCTTGCAGAATCTGGGACTGAAACTGCATTACACTTCCCTGTGCAGGTCTGGATGAATATGAACAATATTTTAAAAATTTTGCTTTAAAATCTTCCACCATAAAGGGAGAATATTTATTGAAAATCCAAAAACCTTGTCCTGGGTCGGGGGCAGAGGATAGACAATTTATACTTGCTAATTAGGGTAAGGACTATTAATTTCTGCATATTAATTTTGCCTTCATAACAAACAGTAATTGTGGAAATTACCCATCCCTATCTTTTCACCTATCCAGACTGCTATCTTCTTCAGTCCACAGTTTAATACCAAGTACCATATCTCAGTGTGAGAATGCCCTCTTGGAGTGTGGATATATGATTGATCTGAATCTATTGGATTTTAAAAATAAGTATGATTCTCCACTGTTTTCTGTATAAAACCATCTGGCTCAAACATCTTAGAAGCACTGAGTATTCAGTAGTGCATTCTTCTTATTTTTGTATTTAATCTAGTAAATTATTTTAAAGGATACACTTTTATTATTCATTTGTAGTTTTGTTTAGTGAGTATTTATAAGATTCATAACAGATACTTGCTGTTACTTTTATCCTTCACTCTTCATTCACATGATCCTCCCTCTGTTCCATAGCACCTTTTTTCATTTAACTTCCAAGACCAAGCAGCCAATTCTATGGGTCAAACATAAGGAAATACTGTCCTGTTGTGTGACTCTGGAAACACCATAAGAACGGCCATCTAGCCCAGTATCCTGTCTTCCGACAGTGGCCAATGCCAGGTGTTTCAGAGGGAATGAACAGAACAGATAATCATCAAGTGATCCATTCCATCACCCATTCCCAGCTTCTGGCAAACAGAGGCTAGGGACACCATCCATGTCCATCCTGGCTAACAGCCACTGATGGACCTATTCTCCATGAATTACTCTAGTTCTTTTCTGAATCCTGTTAATCCTGTCTCAGCCTTCATAACATCCCCTGGCAAAGAATTCCACCATAAACCAGTGGTTCTCTAACTTTCTCCATTCCATGCACAGATCCTTTTTCTGAATCCTTCCACAACTACGTGGATCCTCAAAATGTCTGAGCTTGCAGACCACAAGGAAAGGGCACCATTGCAGCACAGACCAGAGTTTGAGACCTGCCAGACCAGAATGAAGCTTGGGTAGTTTGTGTAATCAGATTTTAACACTGTCTGTGGCCATTTGATCCAATCAAGTCACAAACTCATCCCCAGTATGAAGAGTTATTTTGTTTTATATAATGGATTGATCCAGTTCTCCTCTTCTCTTCCTAGTTTTCATCCCTCTTCTCCCTGTCTTTCCTTTAAACAGTGAATAGAGGGGCTGGACTAGATGGGTCTGAAGAGCCATTCTTCTTACAAACAAAGCTGTTTTCCATACTGCTCCTGTAGCTTTTTCCGCACGAGTAGTTTTCCCTAATACTCCTGTGATTGGTGTATAATCCCATAATTCACTGGTGTGTCAACTAGCACAGTAGCTCTCAACCTTTCCAGACTACTGTACACCTTTCAAGAGTCTGATTTGTCTTGTGTACCCCCAAGTTTCACCTCACTTGAAAACTACTTGCTTACAAAATCAGACATAACAATACAAAAGTGTCATAGCACACTATTACTGAAAAATTGCTTACTTTCTCATTTTTACCATATAATTATAAAATAAATCAATCGGAATATAAACATTGTACTTACATTTCAGTGTATAGAATATAGAACAATATAAACTTGTCATTGTCTGTATGAAATTTTAGTTTGTGCTGACTTTGCTAGTACTTTTTAAGTAGCCTGCTGAAAAACTAGGCAAATATCTAGATGAGTTGATGTACTCCCTGAAAGATCTCTGCATACCCCTAGGGGTTTGTATACCTGTAGTTGAGAACCACTGATTTAGACTATTACAAGATTTTGTTACGTGACTTACAACGTGTTTAATACATATATCCAAATATTACAGTGATACTATTTGTCTCTTTACTGTTGCCCAACTTTTCTGCTAAAGTCAGCTGAGTCCAGTTAAGGATGATGATAGCATTACTCAAAGCTATCATTCTTTGGATGAAAAGTTTCCACAGTAGCCTAAAATGGAACTATTCGTAATTTTCAGTTGCAAGATGTAATTCTATTGTGCTTACAATGGCATTATAATGTAACCGTAGAAACATACCGTATGCTTAAGTTTGGCATTCAAAGCCTTAAAGAGACAAATGTTTTTTAATTGGTTAAGAAAAACTGCAGTTATGTTTGAGTTGTAAAAGACATGTTAAAATATCTCAAAGGGTCAAATATTAAACTAAAATTTAGCAGATTAGCCCCACAATGTGATCTGAGGCAGTGAATAAGTTTTGAAAGTAGTTTTTAAATTTAAATAAAAAGGACCAGCACCAAAAAGCTTTACATGTCCTAACAATTATGCTTACAATTACCAATGACAACCACCTAGCATCAATAAATAATCCTATAAATCCAAGATAAACATTAACTACTGTACTTAGATTGTAACAGTATCCAATAAATTGGAAAAGGAGTTTTAGTACAGAGTCAGGGTCAAATCGTTCATCTGGTTTCCTTTGCGTTCATGGAAGGAACCAAAATGCAACGGGACCCCTCTGCTTCCATGAAACCACAAAGGCCATGAAGGGATATTGCACAGTCCCCAGCCCATGGCAGATCTGAGCTCAGCCCCAGCCGTAGGAATATGCATTAGAAGAGATTTTTGGATAGGTCAAGGGAGTGACACACTTTTAAACTCTTAGGGAAGTGATACGGCTGTTAAGGAAAACCTGGACTACACAGTCACTCGAACACAAATAGAAGCCACCTTCTCTTTCTTCATGGTAAAAGTCCTATAAAATTAAATATAAAATAACCTTTACAGACTACTTAAGCCAGTCTATAGAATTCTCTATCAGGTATACAATTCTCAGGGTAATTTGCATCGTTCCCTATTACATTTCTATTGAATTCTCATGGTTTCTCCTCTGTTGTAAGGAAGTCTTCCGTAAGAGAGTACTGGTCATCCCTGGCTTCAGAAGGAGTAGAGCAGTTGCAGCTGCTCAGCAGGTTTTGAGTACTTTTCGGGATACAGCCTTCTGTTTTATATGGTACTTCAGCTCATATCATCTGTGCAAGGCAACAAAATGGCAGATGAAATTCAATGTTTCTAAATGCAACCTAATGCACATAGGATTATGTTTTCCATACTAAATGAGCTCTTACCACACAAGAAATAAATCATTGTGGATAGTTCTCTGAAAAACATTCACTCAATGTGCATCAATGGTCAAAAAAACTAACAGAATGTTAGGAACCATTAGGAAAGGGATAGATAATGACAGAAAATATAATAATGCCACTAGATAAATCCATAGCATGCCCACACTTTGAATACTGTTTGGAGTTCTGGTCACCCCCCAAAAAGATAGTAGAATTGGAAAAGATACAGCCAGGGCAACAAAAATGATTATGGGGATGGAACAGCTTCCATACGAGGAGAGATTAATAAGACTGGGTCTGTTCAGTTTGGAAAAGAGACAACTAAGGGGAGAGATATGATAGACGTCTATAAAATCATGAATCATGTGGAGAAAGTGATTAAGGAAATGTTATTTACCCCTTCACATAACACAAGAACCAGGAATCACCCAATGAAATGAATAGGCAACAGATTTAAAACAAACAAAAGGAAGTACTACTTCATATAATGCACAGTCAACCTGTTGTGATGGGGATGTTTTGAAGGCTAAATTACAATTGGGTTAAAAAAAAGAATTTGGTAAGTTCCTGGAGGGAAGGCCCACCAATGGCTGTTAGCCAAGACGGTCAGCGATGCAACTCCATGCTCTGGGTGCCCTAAGTCTCTAACCGCCAGAAGCTGCTGGTGGACGATAATTGCCCCGATAATTCCCTCAGAAGCATCCAGCATTGGCCGCTGTCAGAAGACAGGATACTGGGCTAGACAGATCATTGGTCTGACCCAATATGACCATTCTTATGTTCTTAAATGTTAAACATCTGGACTTTGCTCAGATGCTGGTTTACCTACCCCGTTTTTTAAACCCACCAATTAAAATAAATGATTTGCATTTAAAAATTAGGGTTCAAAACAACAGTAAAATGTGATAACTCTTCCAATTTAAAATTTAGGTTAATACTCCATCCTGAATTCATGTTGTGTGGTTTTGTTCCCAGTGGAACACGTCTCGCGTTAATGTCAGTTATGTACACCAACCTTCATATGATTTGCATAGTGTTTTGTCTGTGAATTCCTGCTCCCTGTATGAATGCCACAGCTAAACAAAAACAGTCATATTCTACCTTCTTATAGTTACATTCTAAATTGTCATTCATGTTACCATAGAAACCAGACTAGATTTCATCATTAATGCACAGTGATAATGGTTTTATTTTAGACCATGGTTAGGTAGTTAAAGGAGCCAGCTGCAGTTAGCGTAAATGTAGATACACTTCAGCGAAGCACAAAGCTACTGCTGCCTGGCCTATCACTGCTGACTCCTAAAGTTTTCAGCAATTCACAAGGGAATGGTCAGGCAGAAAGAGAAGCTGTTCACAGATCTGAGGTGGAATTCTTGGTAGAAAATATATTTTCACATAAATTGCAGAGAAATAAACAAGCTGCAGTAGTGGGTTTTCCTCTCCAAGTTAAGTAACTGTAGAAGACTGAGTTTTACACAGCAATTCATAAATAAGGTTTGTGTTGAGAAATGGTTAGTTGCCATCCCTCTAGCCACAAGGCAGACTTTCTGCAGAATGTATAGGTAGAAAGCCACGGTTGTAAATTTTGCAGCTAGCACATGCTTCAGCATGCAGTATCTATCTATCCTGTCATCCTAACTTGCAGTTTAGCAGACATGTTGCTAAGGGTAGATGAGAACACTGCTATTCTGTGAGGTAACAATGTTATCAGCTATCACATCTCCCCCCACAGATTTATGCTCATTTAGATTACAGTAGGCAAGTGGTTATATAAAATGGGTAGCACAGAAACCAGAAGTGGAAGAAATGGGAGGGTTGCAAGGTGTAGGATCTTACCTACCAAATCCTCAGCTGCAGTCAAGTGTATGGCACCGCTAAGGAGCGGAGACCCTATCGAGCCATCCAAGTGCTGTTATGGTCCCAGGCACAGGTTAACAAGAGCTGCTAATAGCTATTGTTGCAGCTAGGGATCACTGAAGTGTACAGATGCCCCGGCCATGCCATCTTTGTCTGTCCAGGTCCTTTCCCTCACCATCATCGCTTTCCTTGTGCTTCCTTCTCACCCACTACATCTAATGCGAGCTCCTTGGCCTTGCCTAGAAAATCCTGCACAATCTTTGCCCTTGCTGATTTCTGCTCCACTTCATCTCCCTTGCCCCAAGTCAAACAACTCTCTGCTATTGTGGTCATCTTCCCACTAACATGCTCCACCTTCCTTACAGCTCCCTACACCATGAATTTCCTTTCTGACTCAGTATGCTGCTCCCTCCCCACAGACACACTCCTTCCAATCCCTCCTGAAGACACAACATGTAAATGGACAAATTATATAGATGGTTTCTATATACTTATCCCTAAAACATGGAACACATGCTCAACCTCACTGCTGCATCACCTGCTTTATTTTTCATCCTCTCATCTGTTGTTTGAGCACTGTGTATTAGATTGGAGCCCTTTAGGGTAAGTACAGTATTTTCTTTCTTCTCTGTAAAGCACTTTGCATACTTCTGGCATTGTGTGTTTGCATTTCAATCGGTCCATTTATGCAATTTATTTTGTTGCCAATTGACATTATTAGTTATTCATAAAGCATACCCAACTCTGTACAAAACAGAGGCAGACAATCCCACCCCTTAGGAGCTTCCATTCTAAATACAACACAAAGCACTCAATAACCAGAAAACGATCTAGACTCAAAGCCGTATAGGCTTAGGAGAGAGGTATTCATTTTCTTGGTAAATTCACATTGTTAAATTTCACCAAAGAAATATTTTAAGATGAGATTTGAAGAGAGGCTGGTCATTTGATAGACAAGAAGAAGGGAGCTTGTGCTTGTTCTGTGCAAATAGGAGCTTTTGTGCATATGCAGGTACACAGGGACAGCTGTCTGTTTATGAGCTCTTCAGAAGTCTAAGCACCATTTTTCTCTCCATTCCACTTCTTAAAGGAACAATGAGGGGAAGGAAAAAAAAAGACTTGCAGCAGTTCACCTGCCATTAGTCTAGATGAATGCTGATGAAACAAATTACCTGCTTTCTTTTATTGTTAAATTTAATTTTTCATGCCCTCAGGTGAAGGGTTGTATATTCCTACACACAATGATCAACCCCCAAAACAAAGCTCCTGATTTTAGAAAAGATTATCCATTGTACGTGTGCATATTTTAGGTGCATTATCAGCTTCCACATGTTTAACAGTTTTCATGCACTGAAGCTAACTGTCCAAAAGGGTTCTGTGGCTACATATTCTACCACATGTGGATGCCACTGCTAATGCACCTGGATTGTTAAGTGCTTACAGAGTTTTGTGCATGGCAGGTTGAGACTACTCTAAAAGGCAGGCCCACAAACCATGGCAGAACCTTCTCTCCCCCTACCCCAACAGCCAAAACCCCTCAGGCATCCCAGAGTCTTTGGACTGTCCAAGACTAAAACCTCCACTTCCTGACACACAGTCTGGGCTATATTTTGTGCTGATTTACTCCTAGGCCACTAGGGTAACTCCACTGGCTTTAATATTACTCCCAAAGGCATTCTGCACCAAAAAATGAAAAATTCTGCACACAATATTTTAAAATTTTGAAAATTTTATTTGTCAAATAAATGAGGAGCGATAGATGCAGGAAGCAAGTGTCCAAAATGCAGAAACGGTTAAATACATTGAAGTGAATACATGATTAATAGGAGATATATAAAAAGGTGTTTAGAGCAGGGTGGATTTGATTTAAATCATGATTTAAATCACTAGTTAAGAAGACTCGATTTAATCATGGATTTCTACATCAAAGTGCATTCTTGTTGGTTGTTATAACCATAATACATATTGTTCACAACTCAGAGATAGATGTAGGTGTTATTTTTAGAAGGTACACACTATACTTTTTTTAAGTGATTTATTTTGAAAACTTTTCCAATTAGTTTTACAGCTATATCAGAAAATGAATGATTGTTTGGTTATTTCATTTACCAAAGGTAATTGAAGCACATATTTCTGAAGTCACTGGGAAGTGAACTATCTCCAATTCAAAAGGTTAATCATTAATATTTGGAGGATTTTCTTGTCATGCTGTATTAGGGGGAGAACATCACCAGACAGACATTTAAATTGTTTTATTTAACAACAACATTATGTATTCTGGATTTTTTGCTTCAACAGCAAACATAATATTTTAACAAAACAGGCATATGAATTTTTGAATTTAGTGAAACATTGAAGTTTTTTAAAATCAGGTTTGCTTTTGTTAAATTGTTTTTAGCTGAAATAGTTAAATGAAATATTTAAAAACAAAACAAAAATTAAATTGACTATGTCAGCCAGGTCAACATGAGAAACTTAAAATATTGGCTTCTGCAGCTAACTCAGTCATCTTCACCTTCATTTTCCTGTTTGTTCATAATCTGGAAAAGAAAAACAAGCTTTCCTGCTTTTTCAGGTCCCAAACAATTTCTAAATTTGGAATGAATTAGTCCAAAGGAAGAAAATATTCTTTCTACACTGGCAGAAGAAGCTACTGCTGTTAAAAGTGAGATCATCACTTCAACAGTCTTTGAATCCAAGTGCTTAAGTGACTTCCACCAGTTCAGTGGTGTGACTTCCTTTAAAACATCATCAGCAAACATATATTGCTTGAATGGTTCACCCTTAGCTCTGAAGTTTATTATCGTTGGCATTATGGAGGGATGATTGTTGGATGTCCATGTCATAGCCAACTCCTCTTCTTCAGCAGTTAAAGTTTGACCCTGGTACCGAGTATTGAGAATATTTGTAAAAAAATTAGCTGGAGATAGTGCTTGTTATTTAACTCTGTCATTGCATATTTCTCTTTTTAAGATCTCTCTCAGTTCCTTTCAAATTTCAACAGCGTCAGCAATAAAAAAGCTATTTCCCTGCATTTTGTTCAAGGCTACAGAAATAGGCTTCAGGATGCTCAGCATGTGTTCAACATTTCTCTTAAGTCCAATGTTGAGAACTTTGGCTGTGACAGTGCCATCTATGTTTTCATGATTTTGTTCACAAATTATCATCAGATTAGGCCAGTTCTTGATATAGTGCTCAAAACAGTCTACTACTGAGTTCCATCGCATGTCTTGTGGGAGAGTTTGCTTGGTTCCTCCCACTATTTTCAGCGCAGCTGCTGCAAAGCAGTTGTTACAGAAGTATTTCACAATTTCAACAACATTAGCCTTTATTTCTGGAACACCGAAGTCTTTGACTAGGAGGTGCATCAAATGAGCACTGCAACCATGTGTTATTAGCTTGGGACTCTCTTCTAAATAATTTCTTCTCATCTTGGATACACTTGCAGCATTGTCTGTGACCAAGCTGCATACTGGATATTTGAATTTTTTTTCACAGTTTGTTATAGCTTTTACTGCTACTTCTTGCAAGTATTTTGCTGTGTGTGCATTTCTAGATGTATCAATTGTTTCTGTAAGAAAGACATTCCCTTCTTCTGTTGTCAGACAAGCACATGCAACAGGATCATTGTGGACATTGCTCCACCCATCAAGATTCAGATTAACAATTTCACCCTCTAGACTAGAGGTGGGTAAGCTTGTTGGTCTGAGGGCCGCATCAGGTTTCGTAAATTGTATGGAGGGCCAGTTAGGGGAGGGGGTCATGGTGCAGCCCCCACCTCCGATCTGCCCCCCTGAGACTCCTGCCCCATCCAACCCCCCCGTTCCCTGATGCCCCCCCGCCCCCAGGCTCCTGCCCCATCCACACACCCTTTCTCCTTGTCCTCTGACTGCCCCATCTAACCCTTCCTCTCATTCCTGATGTCCCCCCTGGGATTCCTTCCCTATCCATACGCCCCTGCTCTCTGTCCCCTGACTGCCCCCTGCCACCCCATCCAACCCCCCCTCCTTCCTGACTATCCCCCAGGACCCCTGCCCCCATTCAACCCACATTTCCCCCCGACCCCTATCCATACCCCTGCCCCCTGACCATCACCTCAAACTCCCCTGCTCTCTATCCAGCCCACCCCACTCTATGCCCCCTTACCGTGCTGCCTGGAGCACCGGTGGGTGGCTGGTGGCGCTACAGCCGTGCCACCCGGCTGGAGCTGGGCCATGCCGCTGCCACCACCATGCAGCACAGAAACCAGGTCAGTCTCGGCTCTGCAGCTGCGCTGCCCCAGGAGCTCACAGGCCCGCCGCCAAGAGCATTGTGCTGGTGGTGGAGCGAGCAAGCTGAGGCTGTGGGTGAGGGGGAACAGCGGGGAAGGGGCTGGGGCTAGCCTTCTGGGCCAGAAGCTCAGGGGTTGGGCAGGATGGTCCTGCAGGCCCGATGTGGCCCGCAGGCCGTAGTTTGCCCACCTCTGCTCTAGACCTGTTGCACACTGCTGAATTTCTCTTTCATACACTTTATCCACCAATTTGCCTGTGACATCTGCTCTGTTGGGTGGACTGTATCCTGGTCTTAATGACTGAACCATGTTAATGAAGTGTGGGTTCTCAATCATACGGAAAGGAGTGTTTGTTGCATAAGCAAACCGGGCACTTTTTCATCAGTTACCTCTTTTTGTAATCTGCTGGTTCTTATCACAAACTTATCTATCGTTGTTTCTGGATGATGGAGATTTTTTTTTCTTTTTGCTACAGGTGATATACTGTGGCTATGTGACATACAGATGTGACTGAAACACCATCATTAGCATATAACTCGGAAACTATAGAAAATGATGTGATCTTAAAGGTGATCTTCAGAATTCTGTATGTTGAGAATGGAGCAAAATAAATCAATGCAGTTATTTAATTATTATTATGATACTGCTCATTTAGTATGACTCATTGCATTCATGGACACTCAGTATTACTTTAAAGGTGAAATTGTAAAAGGAAGATCTGCCTATTTCAGTTATTTATTTTTTAATCACAGCTGCATCTAAAATGATAGTACCACAGAATAGCAACTATATTTTTTGCTCAAACATGAGAATTCAAGAATAGTCCAGAAGGAAGACAGGCAGTCCTTAAGAAAGAAGTATGAAATAAAAGAGTTTACCAACCTGAAGATCCTGCATGTTCAGTCAGACATGCTCCTGTCATCATCTTCAATGCAGCTTCCTCCGGAGAAGGAATACTTCTCATGATGATGTTTCATTCAGGAAACCAGGCCTTGCATTTCTTTGTTGCACTATTTGCATTTTGCATACATGCCTGTCTTACCCACAGGTAGAGGAACTTCATTAAAATATTCCCAAACTGGGTCTCTTTTACAGCCTGTTGCCATTATAGGTTTTTCCTTCTAGTGAGAGAATGTTATGATACATCTCAAGTCAATGAAGGCTACACTCAGAAAGACCTCAAGTCTTCTGGAATATGCTGCTCAAACAGTTTCACTTTTGTTTCTACTGCCTGTCCCTCCTTTCTCACATTTATCTCCAGACTTCTCCTTGTCCAGATCTATTCCGGCTCCAACAATCTATTCATTGAACTTTTTGAAACATCACACTTTTAGAGAGACATAAGGGATTGACTCTGTGTACACAAATTTGCAGAGATACAATAGGGTTGAGGTCTGTTATTTCTCACCTCTATATATTATTTATTTATTTAAAAACATTTTTGCTGTTAACAAGCATGTTACCTCTGGAAACACAAATCCACAGTTTGAGAACTGCAAAACTAAGCATCTCTGATGGTATCTTCTAGACTGAGCACTGAGTCCCATTGGATAGATAGAAAGATTAACCTAAATAATCTATACAGAAACCCCTAGAACCAAAAAAGATTGGGTCCCTAATCCATGAACTATTGGAACTCATTTACAAAACTTTTCTTAACCATTACATGAATATATTGTCCCAGACTACAGAATTAGAATTTATAATCCCTATTCCATGATGAGATATCTTTGAGCTATAATGTACCTTAATTAAAACTATCTTTAGGTTTTTTCTCAAAAAGCATTTTATAAAAAAAACAACCAATTTTTTTATGCTTTTAAAAAAATCACTGATTTTTATCCACTCTAGTTTAGAGTAGCAAGTAGATATGCATTCCTATACGTTTAGGGCTAATCTTTAGCTGGTGTAAATTGGTACATCTCTTCCACTGACTAATGGAGCTATGCCAATTTACACCAGCTGATGTAATTTCTACTTTTAAAGTTCAGGGTTACTAACTAATTCTCTACTTCATCCCAACACTGTAATGCACATACATGTGTGTATACGTAGATAACTTTGAATGCACATACATGCAGACACACACACGTACATGTAACAAGGATGTACAGTGAGAGTATGCAATATTCAAGCGTGACAGTTATCAATCACCGATGAATAAGAAATTAATGCCTCTAGCATTCTGCTGTGAAATGTGTTAGCACAGAGATCTGCAGCTATCCCAGCAGTTTTCCTCCACAGACTTTTCTGCATTCACATTTGGAGATCCCCAGCACTACCCTTTGTAACAGAGTCAAGAGGCTATAAATACACATACAAAAAACAAAGGTCCTGTTTATGTGCCACCTATTTATCTTTTTCAGTAAGGAGACATCTACCACATTCTACCTATAAATGGACAGGACAATAAATAGAACCCTGCAGATTTATAGTAGTTTATCTACTCTGGCACTCTATCAAAGCCTCCTCCATTAAACAATTTTGTTTGTAAACAAATTAAACAGTGACAAACAAGACATACAAGAAACAAAACAGCTTATTCAATCTGCTGTACTCCTTTTCCAGCATCTACTGCCGCTTCTCCCCACACTCCTTAGCAGCCTTCCCAGCCATAATCTACCTAATTTGGGGGCAAATTCTGTTCTCAGTTACAATGGTGTAAAATCAACTGAAGTCCACATAAATACCTAGGCCAGTGGTTCTCAATGAGGGGTACATGTACATCTAGGGGTACTCAGAGATCTTTCAGGGGGTACATCAACTGATTTAGGTATTTGCCGAGTTTTACAGCAGGCTACATAAAAAGCACTAGCGAAGTCAGTACAAACTAAAATTTTATAGACAATGACTTGTTTTGTTTATACTGCTCTGTATACTATACACTGAAATGTAAGTACGTTTATATTCCAATTGATTCATTTTATAATTATATGGTAAAAATAAAAAAGTAAGCAATTTTTCAGTAATAGTGGGCTGTGACACTTGTATTTTTACATCTGATTTTGTACGTTTTTAAGTGAGGTGAAACTTGGGGATACACAAGACAAATCAGACTCTTGAAGGGGGTAGTCTGGCAAGGTTGAGAGCCACTGACGTAGGTGATATGTAGGATAGAAGTAGATTATACTGCTAAAACTGGAAGAATTTTACTCTAAGATTCAATTCTACAATTGGAGCTACAGTGGCAGACATCTGCACAGAGCAACTTTGTCTTCAAAGTAAAAGTTTGCCTGTGTAGATTCAACTGCAGGATTGGGACCTTAAACAGTAAACTTTGCTGGCAGAGACCTCTATATGGGCCTGATGCTCTAGTTTTTATAGAAGTCATTTATGTTTTACCTGAGTAAGAGCTGCGTATACAGTACTATGTGCAGCAATGGAAACACAGAAATAAATAAATCACTATAAATAATTGTGTCCCATTATTTTCTGGTCTTATGAGAGAAAAATTATTTTCAGAACAAGTTGCTGTTAATTCTTGGAATTGTCTGCTGTAAGTTTAAAGGACGCTTTAATAGTAATAAGTTACGTGCTGGTGGATATTACATTGTAGACGTATCCTTAGTGTGCAAAGAGCACAGCCAGAGGCAGCAAGCCTCCGAGCCTGGGTAGACACACTCAGACTCATGCTTCAGGGCTATAAATAGCTGTGTAGACACTCCAGGTCAGGCTCTGAGGTCTAGGGAGGAGGAGGAGGGGCTTCAGAACCCGAGTTCCAGCCCAAGTCACAACTTAAAAGAGCTGTCTACACAGCTATTTTTAGTGAAGTAGCAAGAACCTTGCCAGCATGAGCGTGTTGATCCAGACTCAGAAGAGGCTTGCTGCCACAGGCTGCCATTGACTGTGTAGACTTTCCCTAGTTGTTTACTCGTTTGCCTTCATGCACATACCTCACAAAACGCCTTATGAGTTGAGCCATATATGTGCTGTTTTTGTTCACTGGCATAACTGGTAATTAACATAGAGCTGCTGTTACAACTTTTTAGGGTTTGAGACAATTATTTTACATTAGAACTGTAATTATTACATAGTGGTCCCTTCTGACCTTAAAATCTATGATTCCAAACTTTTATTGAGATTTGCATGCACCATGTAGCTTTTATTCTCAATATAGGCGCTGGCTTCCTCCAGGTATCGAAGGTTCTCAACCCCCTGCTCTGCCCCAGGCTCTGCCCTCACCCCACCCATTCTCCCAAGCCCTCACCACCACCCTGCTTCTTCTCATCCAGTTCTGTCCCCTCCCTTGAGGGTGCCCCATCCCCATTCTTCCCTCTTACCTCCAGTGCCTCCTGCCCACCACAGAACAGCTGATCACGGCAGGCAGGAGGCACTGGGAAGGAGTGGGAGGAGTTGATTGGCAGGGCTGCCAGCGGATGGGAAACAATGAGAGGGAGGAGGGAGCTACCTGCCGTTGGGTGCTAAGCACCCACTAATTTTTTTCCATGGGTGCTCCAGCCCTGGAGGACCCACGGAGTTGGCACCTATGATTCTCAAACAGATGTGCATGTTAGTTTTGTTACAGTCAGTGCAAGTTATGGGACAAAATTACCCTCTATGAATCTTATTACATTACCCTAGATTCCAGAGCCAGAAGGGACCACTGTGCTAATCTAGTATGACTTCCTTTATAACACAGAACTTCCCTGAATTAATTCCTGTTTGAGCTATAGCTTTTAGAAAAACAAACAATCTTGATTTTAAAACTGCCAGTGATGGAGAATCCACCACAACCATTGGTAAACTGGTATACTGTTCCAATGGTTAATTACTATTACTTAAAAATTTAACCTAATTTCCAGTCTGAATTTATTGAGCTTCAAACTTTCAGCCAATGGCTCATGTTATACCTTTGTCTGCTAGACTGAAGAGCCCATTGTCAAATATTTCTTTCTCATGTAGGTATTTCCAGACTAATCAAGTCACCCTTTTACCTTCTCTTTGTTAAGCTAAAAATAGATTGAGTTCTTTGTTTCTATCAAGATAAGGCATGTTTTCATGTCCTTTAATCATTCTCATGACTCTTCTCTGAACCCTCTCCAATTTAACATTCTTCTTTAATTGTGGACACCAAAACTGGACATACTATGCCAGTAGCAGTTGCAGCAGTGACAAATATAGAGGCAAAATAAGCTCTCTATTCCTACTCAAGATTCCTCTGTTTATGTATCCAAGGATTGCATTAGCCTTTTTGGCCACAACATTGCACTGGGAGCACATGGTCAGTGGATTATGCACCATGAGCCTCAAATTTTTTTTGGAGTAACTGCTTCCCCAGATAGAAGTCCCCCATCATACAAGTATGGCCCTCATACTTTGTTCCTAGATGTATATACTTAGCCTTACTAAAACACATATTGTTTGCTTGCACAGAGCTTATGGAGTGATCCAGATTGCTCTGTATCCATGACCTGTCCCCTTCACTATTTACCACTTCTCCAATT
Organism: Gopherus flavomarginatus; assembly: GCF_025201925.1. Lineage (NCBI taxonomy): Eukaryota > Metazoa > Chordata > Testudines > Testudinidae > Gopherus > Gopherus flavomarginatus. The sequence continues at coordinate 33,826,070 of NC_066630.1, forward strand.
TTTGTGTCACCTGAAAACTTTACTGTGATGCTTTTGTTTTATGTCATTGATAAAAATATTAAATAGCATAGGGATAAGAACTGATCCCTCCAGGACCTCACTAGAAACATACCTGCTCAACAATGATTCTTCACTTACAATTACTTCAGTTAGCCAGTTTTGAATCCATTTAGTGTGCCGTGTTAATTCTATATCATTCTAATTTTTTTAATCAAAATATCATACAGTACGAAGTCAAACTCCTTACAGAAATGTAAGTGTACTACATCAACACTATTACCTTCATCAATCAACCTTGTAATCTCATCAAAAAAGACGTCAAGTTAGCCTGATAGCATCTATCTGCAATAAACCTATGTTGATTGGCATTAATTATATTACCTTCCTTTAATTCTTTCTTAAATTATCAGCTGCTCCATTATCTTGGCTGGGATCAATGTCAGACTGGCAGGCTTACAATTATCTGGATCATCCCTGTTTGCCCTTTTGAAATATTGGCACAACATTGGCTTTCTTCCAGTCTTCCAAGACCTATTGAAAAGCTACATTAATGGTCCAACGAGCTCCTCAACCAGTTCTTTTAAGACTCTTGAATGCAAGTTATCTGGATCTGCTAATTTAAAAATGTCTAACCTTAGTAGCTAATGTTTAACATACTACTGTGATACTAATGGAAAGGAAAGAGTTATCACCATCATATGGTATGACTGTATCATGGTTTTTTCCCCACAAAAACCTTAAATACTTAATTGAACACATCTACCTTTCTGCATTATTACTGATAATTCTACCACATCCTTCTAGCAATAGACCATTACTAGCGTTAGGATTCTTTTGTTCCTAATATACCTAAGCTCCTAACTGTCCTCTACTCTGCTGGCCATAGATTTCTTTTTGACCCTTTGCTTACCTTACCAACACAATTTACCACAATTCCTAGCTTCTGTTTTATATTCATTACTATTGACTTCCTCTTTCTTCTGTTTGTTATATATTCATGTTTTATAGTTACTTTCACCTTCTCTTCTAAATCAAACCAGTATTTTAACAAATACAGCCTTCTTCCTCAATTGTGGCTTTTGGGGCTTCTTGTAAAGTGTTCTTAAACAATTCCCAATTACCATTCACATTTTTCTAACCTCTTCCTCCCAGCTGATTTGTTTCAATTTTTTTCATCTTTATTAAATGGCCCTTTTAAAGCACCAAGTATATATATCAGTGGTCTGGGCTTTATTCTGTTTACACATCATAAATGTGATCAAGTCATGATAATTTGACCCTAAGCTACAATTAATTTGAAATTCTGGGATTAGTTCCTCTTTAATTGGTAAAGATGTGGTCTAATATAGAGTCCCCCATGTTGGTTGCAATACTTTATGAATTAGGTAACTCATCTATAACATTTAGAAATTCCAGGGATGTTCTAGCACTGGCAGCGTAAGACTTCCAAAATGTGTGAATCAAGTTGAAGTCCCCAATGATCACACAGCTTTTTTTCCCTACACATTACAGATAGGTGTGTATGGATCTAGTCATCCTGTTCCCTAGTGTGATCTAGTGGTCTGTAGAAAACATCAATACTCCATTATGAGCTTTACCTGTAAGGACACAGATTCATAAGCATTCAAAATTATTTTCTTCTGAGTTGTCAGTGACACAAACAGGAATGCAATTTTTGACAGAGTGCAACTCCCCCTCCCCCATTTTGCTCACTCAGCCCTTCCTAATTAGGTAATTATCATTGAGGTTAGCATTCCAATCATGGAAATCATCCCATCAGGTTTCAGTAATGCCCAATTAGATCAAATTTATGCTCATAAATGAGTAATTCCAATTCATCCTGTTTGTTATCCAGGTTCCTAGTATTGGTGTATAGGCCATTAAAGAATTTCTTCTCTGCACATCTTTTGGTTCCTTGATTAAATTTTGTTTTTAACATCTCAATTTTGGGCTAAATGAGTGCTCATGTCTTCCCTTTTCTTACCCTCCCCTTTTGTTATTAGTTTAAGACCCTCCTAACTAGCTGAGCCAGCCCAGCCTTGAGGATATTTGTTCCCCTTCTACTGAGCTAGAGACAAGCCAAATTACACAGCCCCCTCTCCCCACAGAGGATGGATCAATGTTCCACAACACCAAAAGCCTACACCACTTACACACCCAGTCCTGAAGAGATGCATCTACTATGCAGTTCAAATGCACCTACTGTGGAGGCCACATACATCCTTAACGTGTTAAATATCAATTATTTTTAACTATCCATGACTACTAGTCAAGTACACAATTAGTTTATTTAATTAAGTATGTTAAATTGAATGTTCGCATAGTGAACTGAATACTATAGGCAATTTTTTGTCCTCAGTTATTCCTGTAGAATCCCAATTAAGTACATAAGTAAATGTCATCCTACATTCCCTTCATTTATGTCTGTGCAATATGGCTCTGTATGCAGTTCTAGAAAAAATGTTTACCCATGAAAGCTCATGCTCCAAAACGTCTGTTAGTCTATAAGGTGCCACAGGATTCTTTGCTGCTTTTACAGATCCAGACTAACATGACTACCCCTCTGATACTACCTACCTTCCGTAATTGTTGTTCTTCGAGATGCGTTGCTCATGTCCATTCCATTGTACACGTGCATGCGCTCACATGTGTGGTTGTTGGATACTTTTGCCTTAGTGGTATCTGTAGGGCTGGCTCTGGCACTCTCTGGAGTGCTGCGCTCATGCCGCGGTGTATCAGGTGCCACCGGCCCTGCACACTCTGTTCCTTCTTGCTGACAACTCCAACAGAGGGGCAGGAGGACAGGTAATGGAATAGACATGAGCAACACATCTCAAAGAACAACAGTTCCAAAAGGTAGGTAACCATTGTTTCTTTTACGATTGCTTGCTCATGTCAATTTCATTCTAGGCGACTCACAAACAGAATGCATGGAGGTGGACTCGGAGTTCACAGTTTTGCAGATTAGAGTACTGCTCTGCCGAAACCAATGTCATCTTGATCTTGCTGGGTCAGCGTATAGTGTGAAGCAAATGTGTAGATGGACGACCAGGTCGTGGCACAGCAAATTTCTTGGACTGGCACCTGATTCCGGGACAGCAGATGCGGCTGAAGAGGCAGCTGCAGTGGGTTCCTGTTGAAAGACTCAGCAACATGCCAAACCAATGTTGACGAGGCCACCTTGGGGCTCTGAGGATGACCGTTGCTTCGTCTTGCTTCATCTTTAGCAGGACTTTGTTGATTAATGGTATTGGCGGGAAGGTATACATCAGCGCTCCCGACCATGGGATCAGAAAGGTGTCCAACAGAGAGCCCTTGTCTCTTCCCAGCAGAGAACAGAACATGTGGCACTTTCTGTTCTGCTGGGACACAAATAGGTCCACCTGGGGAGTCCCCTACCTGAAGAAAGATTGGGCTGAACACGTCCAGAGGGAGCGACCATTCGTGGTGAAACGAGAAGGTCCTGCTGAGGCAATCTGCCAGGATGTTCTTGGTTCCGGGCAGGTGGGTGGCCATCGAATGAATGGCATGCCACACACAAAAGTTCCAGAGGCTGGGCACTTCCTGACAAAGGGCTGAACATCTTGTGCCGCCTTGCCTGTTAATGTAATACATCGTGGCAGTATTGTCCATCAGACTTGCACCACACCTTGCCTTCCAAGTGAGGCAAGAAAGCCTGGCAGGCCAGGCAAACCACTCTGAGCTCCCTAACATTGATGTGAAAGGTTAGGTACTGCTGTAGCCAGCAGCCCTGGGTGTTGAGATCGCCCAGATGGGCTCCCCAGCCCAAATTTGATGCGTCTGAAACCAGGGTGAGTGATGGAGATGGGGTCGCAAAGGGGACTCCTTGTAGCACCGACTTGGGATTTTGCCGCCAGTCCAGAGATGACAAGACGTGGCTCAGCACTGTGACCATTCAATCCAGGGGTTCCTCCTGGGAATGTAGAATAAGGCCAGCCACACTTGCAGAGGCCTCAGATGAAGCCAGGTGTGGTTGATCACATATGTGCATGCAGCCTTGTGGTCTATCAGTCACAGGCACACGTGGGCCATGGTGAGCGGTTGGCTCTTTATGAGGGAGATCAAGTCTGTCATGGTCTGAAAACGCATTTCCGGCAAGATTTTTCGATATTTATGAATAGGCTCTGCAAGTGGAGCGCATCAAATAGAGGCTCCTTTGCAACTGCTCCTTTGCACCTGTCCTTGATGAGCTGGTCATCGAGCTAAGGGAAGATCTGGAACCCTTGACGTCTCAGGTAAGTTGCCACTGGCAACACGCATTTCATGAACACGCTGGGGGCTGAGAACAGGCCAAAGGGTAGCACTGTGAGCTGGAAGTGGCACCCAGCCACTATGAAACTCAGGAAATGCCTGCATCCCGGGAATATGGAGACATGAAAGTAAGCATCCTTTAAGTCAAGAATGGCATACCAGTTCTCCAGATCCAGGGAAGTGATGATGGAGGCCAGGGAGACCATGCGGAAATTCAATTTCTTGAGAGACTTGTTGAGGCCCCCATAAGTGTGTGCAGCACATTTCATTAGGGTGTGCACCCAGGGAATTTTATTTATTTTTTTAAAGGCGAACATCATAAAGGTTGGGGTGTGACAGGGAGTACAGGGTGTGGGAGGGGATACGATGTGCAGGAAGGGGCTCAGGGCAAGGGATTGGGACAGAGGAGGGATGTGGGATGCAAGCAGGGGGCTCAGGGCAGTGAGTTGGGGGGCAAGGTGCAGGAGGGGGCTCAAGGCAGGGGGTTGGGGTGCGAGGTGCAGGCAGGGGGCTCAGGGCAGGGAGTTGAGATGCAGGAGGGTTGCGGGGTGCAGCCAGGGAGCTCAGGGCAGGGAGTTGGGGTGCAGGGGGTGCAGCAGGGGGCTCAGAGCAGAGAGTTGGCGCAGGAGGGGTGCGTGGTGCAAGCAGGGGGCTCAGGGCAGGGAGTTGGCGCAGGAGGGGTGCGCGGTGCAAGCAGGGGGCTCAGGGCAGGGAGTTGGCGTGCAGGAGGGGTGCGAGGTGCAGGTAGGGGGCTCAGGGCAGGGAGTTGGGTTCAGCAGGGGAGCGAGGTGCAGGCAGGGGGCTCAGGGTAGAGAGTTGTGGGGCAGGATGCAGGAGGGGTTTGGGCTCCAGCCTGGCACCACTTACCTGCAGTGGCGCGCTCCCTGTCTGCCTGCCCTGGCCCCATGCTGTGCCACTCATCATGTCCGTGCGCGGCCCCTGGCGGGGGAGGTGGGCGCAGGGCTCTGTGTGCTGCCCTTGCCACGCTTCCAGGTACCTCCCCCAAAGTTCCCATTGGCCGTGGGTCCTGTTCCTGGCCAACTGGAGCTGTGGGGGGTGGTGCCTGGAGCAATGCACGGAGCCTCTTTCCCCCACCCCAGGGGTCACAGGGATGTGGCGCTGTTCTGGCTGCTTCTGAGAGCAGTGCAGAGCCTGCAGCACCACGGGGGGCAAAACCCGCGGGCTGGATCCAAAGCCTTGAGGGGTCAGATCCAGCCTGCGGGCATTAGAGTGTGCCTGAGCACACCCAGCACACCCCGTGTGCATGCCTATGGAGGCCCCCCAGGTCCAGAATGGGTCTGATGCCCCCTTTTGCCTTTGGGATTAGGAAGTAGCGGGAGTAGAATCCTCTTCCTTCCATGTCCCGAGGAATCTCCTTCACAGCCCCAAGCTTTGGAGCTTCTCAGTCTCCTGAAGGAGGAGTTGCTTGTGAGAAGGGTCCCTGAAGAGGTATGGGGAAGTGGGGAGACAGGGGGGCAAGCAGTGAAATTACAGGGTATAGCCCCAAGCCACTGTGTCACCACCAGGCCAAGCAGCTCGGGAAAAGGTGGGTGAGGAAAAGGTGGGAAGGATCCAGGCAGTTGACTGTTGGGTCATTCCTCAGTGCACCCTCAAAATGAGCACTTCTGGCCCCTCTGATGCTTTGCTGGACCAGGCTGCGCAAGAGACTGGGACGACGAAGGGCAGTAGCGGCTAAACCCAAAGTCCCATTTCCTTGCTGGCCCTTATCAAGGCTGCCACTGTCGAGGCGGTGAAGAGGCTGGAATTGCTGTTTCAACACCTGAGGAGTGTGCATCCCCAGAGAGCAGAGGGTTGCTCATGTGTCTTTCAGGCCGCGCAGATGCGCATCTGTTTGGTCAGAGAACAAGCTGACACCGTCAAACAGAAGGTCCCGAATAGAGGCCTGCATCTCCTGGGACAGGCTGGCAGTCTGGAGTCAGGAATTGCGCTGCATGACCACTGCCAAGGCAACCAACTGGGCAGCTGAATCGCCCACTTCCCAGGCCATTTGGAGGGAGCACCGAGCTGCCACAATCCCCTCCTCCACCAGGGCCATGAACTCCTGGGCCGTCTCCTGGGACATAGAGTCCTTGAACTTAAGGAGAGAGTCCCACACGTTAAAGTTATAACCACCCAAAAGGGCCTGGTGGTTCGCTACCCAAAACTGAAGACTGGCCATCGAATAAGTTTTGCGACCAAAACCCCCCCAAGCCTTTTGGCCTCTTTATTCTTAGAGGTGGATCTGGTGGATCCCTGTTTGTCCCTCTTGTTGGCCACCAACAAAACCAACAATCCCGGCGGTGGGTGAGTGTACAAGTACTCAAAGCCTTTTCCAGGGACGAAGTACTTCTTTTTCATCCTGAAAAGGGGTGAAGGGATGAAGGACAAGGTTTTCCAGATGGTTTTGGCCATGTTCAGGACCATACCAGGAGTGCTACGCAGGCCAGGGTGGATGTTGACAACACATTAAACAATGTGTCCATCTGCTCCTCCCTCTCTTCTGCCTTGAGGCCCAGGTTAGAAGCAGAGCAGCACCTGATGCTCCCTAAAATTGTCTGGTGGGCTAGCTCTCGAGGGGCCCACCACTGCCTTGTCCAGAGAGGAGGGGGAGGAGGAGGACTGGATAACCAGGGGAGGCCCAGGAGTTCATGACCCTGGTGAAAAGGGTGGCCTTGGGGTACCAACTCCTCACCCACAATGGCTACCAGAGCTTCCTGAACCAAACCTGGTGCCAATCGGTGCCGTGGGTGTCAATTTCAGCCTGTCTGATGCGGTGACCAAGAGCTGGCAGGAGTGGGGCAGCTGTTCCAATAAGGCAATTCGGTTGGCCACTGTCCCTGCTGCCAGGTCAGCACCGATGCTGCAGACGTACCCTCTGGAGCCCAATCACGATAAGCGAGGGGCTGAACTGCATCTCCAAGCCGGAGAAGTCGTCACCCTCCGGTGACCAAGGCAGGGCTGTGGAGGCTTGGGTCTGGCGGCTCACCCCTGCCACCGGTGACTGGTGCCGGGAGTAGGGTGAGTGTTCTTGAGGTCTCGACAACAGCGACCAATGACGCAATGAAGACTGGTGCCAGGGAGATGGGGTTGATGTCTGAGTGAGCTCCAGTGCGAAGATGGGGATCGGAAGTGCAGTGCCGATGACTCATAGTGGCAAGCCAAAGACCTGGGCTGACATGGAGACCAAGAACATGGCAACCTAGGGCTCTGTATTGGCTTTGGAGACCGGTGGCGCTCGCCTGTTTTGTGTGAGGCCTTGCTGGCGGGCTTGCCCTTGCAAGAAGACTTAGCTGGTTCCATTGCCATATGCGGAGCTAGCCGCGGCGCTCTTAGCTCTCCAGGCACTGGGGGCTCAGAGGGCATAGACTGCACCATCAGCTTGGGCCCTTTACCACTCCCTGGAGTCAGTGGTGGGTCCTTTTGCAGGGAGGAACTCCCCAGGGCTGAGCCTTTTGCGGGTCCAAAATGGGCTTGAGGCCTGAGCAGAGTCCTTTGCTCAGTGCCTCTGGATCAGGCTTGCTCAGTGCTGTCATCTTCATCTTCTTTTTCGGCACTGGGGATTGGTGCTGGGAGGAGCCAGGTGCTGGGGGTGTGCTGTGGACTGAAGTTGACAGGCTAGGTGCCAGTTCAGGCCGTGATGCCTCTGAAGCTGGGCATAAGGCAGCCTGCATCAGGAGGGCCCTGAGGCATATATCGCGCTCTCTCTGTGTATGAGGATGAAAGTTCTGGCAGATGTGACAGCACTCCTTTATATGGGTTTTCCTGAGGCACTGTAGACAACTCTCATGCAGGTCACTAACAGACACAGGCCTGTTACACCAAGAGCAGGGCTTGAAACCTGGAGACCAGGGCATTCCCCGCCTGGGGCAAAGTCCTCCTCAAGATACTAACTAACTAACCACTTAACAGGAACTTAACAACTGACTAACAAATAATTAAACTCTTAACAGCTAGAGGCACAAGGCTATGATAAGAGAAACCTCTGACCACTTACGAAGCAAGGGACAGAGATGCTCGGACTGATCACCAGGGGTGGTAGGAAGGAACTCAGAGGGCGCAGGGTCAGTGGCGCCTGATATACCGCGGCATGAGCGCAGTACTCCAGAGGGCGCCACAGCCAGCCCTATGGATACCGCTAAGGCAAAAGTCTCCAATGACTGCGCACGTGAACGCGCATACCTACAATGGAATTGACATGAACAAGCACTTGAAGAAGAACCAACAGTACTACAGAGAAAGCAATCAGCATCACTTGTTAGTGTACTCTATGTGGCTATGGAATTCTGGTTATTACTGAAGATATTTTCATTGAAAGAATATGCATGGAGCAATGTGCAATTAGGGCTTTATCTTGCAAGGTGCAGAGTACCATCAAAGTCTTACTGAAATCTACCCGTTTCTTCCCCCAGCATAGACTCTATGCCAAGTGCTAAGCCATCTACACCTGCTCTGACCCTTGGGGTGGAATCATCAGATGCCTAGTTAAAGCAGCTTTAGGGATGTTCTGAGCTACTTCAGTCTTATTTGGAGGCCAGAATCTGAATCTGCAGCTCTGCCTTTGGAGAGTGGCAAAACCAAGAGGTACTATAAGGACTTATGCATCTACCTCTATGGAAAAATCATCTCAATGCACTAAGGAGCAACATCTTCATCTGCAAAGCCTAAGAGGTCTGGATAATTCCACAACTGTAGGGACAAGCCTATGATAAACATGGAGAGCCCTCAGTTGGTAAAGTTTTTGACAGACTGAATAGAATCCAGCTTGATCACGTATATAGCTGTATTGGTTCTGCCATGTCAACAAGTCAGAAATAGATTTAAGAGATGACTCAGACACACAAAGGCCAAATCCAAACCACTCCCCCAGGCAGCAGAAATCAGTGCAGTGCTGGTGTTCGGGGGTAGCAGTGGATGATGTGACAGGATGTAGCAGGTCATTTTCCATGCAAGATCCTTGCCTGGCTGCACACAGGGGCACATGAGGAAAGGATACAGGCAGTAGGGATGCTGTCAGAGAATCTGCTATGCACATGGGGAGCTGGTTGAGCAATGGCAATGGATACTGTAAGTAGCTACAGGGACTTGGGGAAGGATTCTTGCCCCCCTGCATATCTGGCCAATCCCTGACTCATCTACTCTGGCCAAACACTGAGATGTGGATTTATACCAGAGAGCAGATCTAATGAAATAGGAGGTGTTATTTTTACATATTTATTTTTCCAACTATTATTTAAATAATTAGACTATAATCAGAGATAATATTTTAAAAAAAGATTTTCAGCAGCAAATTTACCCTGTAGCCTTCCTACACACATCAGTTAAGTTACCCACTTCCACTTGATTTAAACAAAATATATTTACATTCTGCCACAATAAACTGGCAAATATCTTTTAAGTTGGACTTTATCAAAATGCATCGTATCAGGAGACTACAGAATGAAAACTGGGTAATGAATGACAACATTCAATAGTACAAAAACAAAACAATACATTCAAGTAAGTTTGCATGATGATCTGTCAGCAAAAATGGTATTCTTGCCACGTCCCAAGTAGTATGTAGTTCAACATCTTTGTAATTTCAAAGCCTCTGCTCTGCTGCATCGGTAAACCAGGAATGTGTATGTAATCTATGGTTCTCAATATACTACAGTAGGAACAAAGGCCTTTTCTTCAAAGATGCAAAATTGAAACATGCAAAAAACCTGCAATATTTCAAGATGAACAAAGTCTCTAATTACAGACAAGTTTTGGTGAACCATAAAAACCTGCAGGGCTGAGTCAATTGCTGAAGTCAAACCACATGGAAAATTCAACTGCTAAAACACTTATGGGGCTTACTTTTGAACTTCTCATATGGGGCTGATCATGATCTCAGTGATTTCAGCGAGAACAGATGAGAAGATCCTGGTCTCTGATAAGGCTGCTTACCCAACTCACTGGAAATATTCCTGATATAGAGTAACCCTCACTACCAAGATCAGCAGAGTTGGTCATACCCCACCTTCCTCCTGGCAGAGGGAATATGTCAGGGATGTAATCAGAAAATGCTGCACTTCAGGGATCCTAGCCTGCAGTGTGGTCTCTTGTGGGGGATGTTGTAGCCAGACATTTGATCTGAGTTACACCTGGGACTGAACTCACCCTGGAGGTCCCAAGAAATGAGGATGTGCAAAAGTAACTTGAAAGCAACCTTTACTCTCCTCTCCCACTGCTGCTCTGTGCAGAATCTGACACAGCTGAGGATCTAGCCCAGGACTGGGCCCATACCGTGTACAAGAACAAGCCTTATTTATTAAAAACTGCTTTTGTATTGCTAATCATATTTTAAAGAAAGCTAAAAAAGATGTTCCAAAAAAATCTGTGTCCCACCTGCTCCTATTTCATTCAATGGTCAGACTAAAACCTCGAGTCTATCAATTATATCATGTTGATCTAGTCAATGGAAGGAAATTTATAGTTAATGTGACACCCCATTGGCTCTCATGATGTTGAGTGATAAAATATTCAACTTGCTTCTGTCTTTGATATGTGCATGTTCATCACATGGCATGATCGTGAACAAGGACAGTTTATTAGATCTGACCACATTAGCACAGAGTTTACAACGTAACAGAGAAGCATCCCTATTCAGGAAAGCACTACGGTAGCCTGTTATGCAGGACTCCTAAGGTCACCTTCAAATCCCAGTACACAAGCACACATTCCTGCTCTCACATCATTGCCCTGTTACTCAAAATTACTCTTTTTCTCCACCCACCTTCATATCAAGGTTAGAAAGAGAGAAGCTCCAGTTATCAGACTTTAGGAAATGTCAACTCCTTTATTCTTCAGTCCGTAGCTCACCACTTACTAGTGGGTGAGAGACCAGGAAATCTCCTGTGAGCCTAGTAATACTGCTGCATAAATCAGCCAATAGCTAGTGCAGAAGAAAGCTGCACCCTTCCACTCAGATAAATCAGTGTCAGACTACTTGTAGGAGTAAGGATTGTAGGATCAATGACCACCCTGGGACTACTGGCATGAACAAAGGATGCATTATTTCTGTAAACCTGTCTGGTCTTTTCTGGCCAGGAAGCAGAAGCCTTCTCATGAATTTCACAAGGCAGCGTAATGCACTGTCTCTCTGCAACCAGGTTGGTTCAGATTTAATTTCTTTTAAGCCAACTCAACTCTCTACAATGGCTCCTTCGTACTGTGCATAAAGTGGATTTTTGAAGTGGCAATACATCAAGATATGGAATTTTTGCAAAGTTTAGTAAAAATAGCTATTCTGAGTTTTAACTAATGAGTTTACTTCCATCATTTTAGCTATTAGGATATTTAACAAAGAAATAAAATGCACTAAAAAAAAGCAACAAAACATGGCACAGTGAAATATAGATTTATTTTTTTTTAGCCATGCTATTGAACAGCCACTACCAAGGCATTAGGACCATATCTTCCTTCCACAAGCCTATACAAACACCAACATGATTTGTGAGTACAATCTTCATTTGGGCATGTAAACTGACAGTTTTGCACATAACACAGGTAATAGCACAAAAGCAATCATTTGCACGTGCAAATACATGTCTACTGGGTCAAATGTGAGTTTCTATAGGTCCCAACAGCTGCTCTTGCAAATTTAGTGAATATACTTTCTGTACATGGTTGGATTTTTGTTGTTACTTGTATTATAATAGTGCTTAAAAGACCTAGTCATGGAGGGGTATACTAATACAGAAAAAAAAGATGGGCCCTGCCCCCAAAACCTTACAATTTAAATATAAGGAAACAATACAACAATATTGGTCTACAATAGGCAGTGATCTCTGCACAACAGTAGCCTATCTGCTATCAAGTTTTTGGTAGGCATCATGACAAAGAAGAGTTTTGAAGAGGGATTTGAAGGAGGAGAACAACACAGTTCTGCAGGTGTTTATTGGGAGTGCCTCCCAAGTGTGGGGGGCAGGATGGAAGAAACATATGAAACAGCTTGTTTGAAAATGTAACAATTGGGCATTGGAAGCTAGCATTCTGGGCTGATCAAAAGCTTGCGTCAACAGCTTGATTGTGAATGCGATGACTGGTAGGGTGGGGATTGACTGTGAAGGGCCCTGAAACTGAAGACAAGCAGCTTGTCTTCAGTGTGATAAAGAAGGAGGAGCCAATGGAGGGATTCAAAGATGGTCAAATTGACAGACTTGGAAAATGATTTTTGTTGCAGCAATTTGAATGGCTATGAGTAGGCATATCAAGGTTCCTTCCCCACTCTGAACTTTAGGGTACCGAAGTGGTGACCTGCATGGACACTTCTAAGCTTAATTACTAGCTTAGATCTGGTACACTGCCACCATAGAGAATTCCAGTGTCTGGAGCACCCTCTGTCCCCCCAAAACTTTCCCCTCCCTGGATTGCCTTGAGGGACTTCACCAATTTCCTGGTGAACACAGATCCAAATCCCTTGGATCTTAAAACAAGGAGAAATTAACCATCCCTCCACCTTTCCCCCCCACCAATCCCTGGTGAGTCCAGATCCAATCCCCTTGGATCTTAAAACAAGGAAAAATCAATCAGGTTCTTAAAAGAAAGCTTTTAATTAAAGAAAGAAAAGCAAAAATCATCTCTGTAAAATCAGGATGGAAAATACTTTACAGGGTAATCACATTCATACAGCCCAGAGGAACTCCCTCTAGCCTTAGGTTCAAAGTTACAGCAAACAGAGGTAAAATCCTCTCAGCAAAAAGGAACATTTACAAGTTGCGAAAACAAAAATAAGACTAACACGCCTTGCCTGGCTGTTACTTACAAGTTTGAAACATGAGAGAGTGATTCAGAAAGATTTGGAGAGCCTGGATTGACGTCTGGTCCCTCTTAGTCCCAAGAGCGAACAACCTCCAAAAACAAAGAGCACAAACAAAAGACTTCCCTCCACCAAGATTTGAAAGTATCTTGTCCCCCTATTGGTCCTCTAGTCAGGTGTCAGTCAGGTTTACTGAGCTTCTTAACCCTTTACAGGTAAAAGAGACATTAACCCTTAACTATCTGTTTATGACAGTAGGTCAAGACTGAATTTTCATGGGCAGAGAGAAGAATGGTGCAGTAATCAAGACCCAAGATAATGAGAGCTTAGACAAGAGTTCTAGCTGTGTGGAGGGATAAGAAAGGCTTAGAGATATTATGCAGAAAGAATTGGCAAGATTTAGACATAGCCTGCATGTGAGAATCTGGAGAGAGGTCTGTGTCGAAGATGACACAGATTATGGGTTTGAGAGATAGGCAGGATGATTGTATTGTTCACAGTGATTGAGAAAGGAGATAGTGTGGAGGGCTTGAGGGAGAAATCTGACCCTTCGATGTTCAATTAACATTATCTTTAGGTCAAATACTTTAAGGCTAGATCCTGAGAAGCAATGAGTCCTGATAACGGTTGTAGTTGCTCATAATCAAGCTCTTACCTTTTGTTTTTTGACAAAATCATCATTTAATATTTTATTATGGTAATATTCAGAGGCCCCAAATTAGGACTGAAGTTTAATTGTGCCAGGCACTGTACAAACAGTCCTGCCCCAGCCCCTGTTCCTCTGAATATCATGAAGATCTGTGAGGATTCTTTAAAAATGTTGCCCCCAATTGCAGACAACTTGCTGAAGTCTTCCTAAACAATGAAATGGGGACGCTAAATTTATTGCAACTGACATTCAGTTTAGTTTCCAACATTATCTATGGAAGCCAGAATGGAAGATAAAGGGAAAAAACAATGATCATTAAGATTAAAAATTTTCAAACAAATAAATAAGGGGAGGGGGGGTAAATTTACAGATCCTCCAGGCTTTCACCTTACAAAAAGGAATGTCTAGATTTCAGTGCAGACTTCTTAGATCTCTTTTTTGGACAATATCATGGAATTTTTCAAAGCCTGGCTCACTTACGAGGAGCACAGAGCTGTTGGAGGAAGTTGAGTGAGAACAGGATATTATTTATTAATACCACTTTAATGTAGGCTGCCTCGTTCAGCAGGGCAAATTTGGCTTGAAAAAAAAAAATCCTCCTCCTGTGGGAGGCATCTCTTAAATTAAAATGATTCAGATAATATTCTGGCTGATCAAAAGGCTTTAGCCAATTTCCTTCTGACCACATCCATCTCTACTCCCACAGTAAAGGAAAGGAGCACAGGCCTTCAGGCACATACACTGGAGTAACAATATTTTTAGATCGTTAATCCCCTGAATGGACAGAGCTACATTAAATATGGATTACCTTTCTTGACTAGAGATAAAACTGAACAGGAAGAAAAAAAACACTGAAACAGAAAGAGGAACCATTATGAATACAGACCACCCCCAAAACATACAGCTCTGTGTTGTAGTTAATATAGTACAAAGTTAATAGGAAAAGTAACAGTTGACAATCCAAGAATGTTTCTGGTGAAGGAAAAAAGAAGAGATGATGCTCCCAGGGCAGCTACTTTGGCATTGTTTTATTCGTTTATTTCTTCTTTAATTCAATTACTTGTATACCTTTTAAAATAACAGGTCCTAAATTGGTTCTCACTTAAATCAAGGGTAACTCCACTGGAGTTATTCTAAGAGTGGTGTAAGCAAGATCAGAATCATGGCCATAAGGCTGTCATCGTACAGAACTGCATCTGTATACAGAGCATATTATAAGATTACCTTTAATAAAAGGTTATTGCACCCTTCCTTCCAAATTCCATGGAGTTCATTGTAATCATGCAAACTCTTTGTTTCCCAAGACCAGCCTTACAGAAAGAAACAGTATTGCTTTGATAAGGGGCCTCTGAACACAGCTATTTCTATTTATAAATGAAAAACTGCTCTTTCAATTATCTTTTCATTATTGTTGTTACAGTCAGTAAAGTACCTGGAGTGATTCCTTTTGTCAATTTAAACATTTTCATCCAAGCGTCAGCATAGGTTCTCTTTTTGTCAATACAATTTGTGCTTGTCAGAAGACTGTGCTTTTTTACAGACTTGCAGATCAGGTGGATAGCAATTCAGAAGCTAGTATTTTCACTTGGAACTAATGGGTCAGGCATGTGTCATGACCGAGAAGGGTTAACACTGAAAAAATGGGGACAAAATGAATGGTTAGGTGGGATTTCAATGCTAAAATGAATGGTCAGGAGGGATTTCAATGCTAAATGCTCAAGTACCCAGTGACAAGCTGAATACTGGATAGATGGACACTGGCTGTTTGGCAATAACGGGGTTCCTGAAATAAAGGGCAAAAAGATGAGCATCATAAGGAAAAACATGGGCATATAGGTTGCATAAATAGTCTCATCATTACCTCATGACCAATGTAGTAGATTAAGGCAGAATAAGATCAGCCCATGCTCTAACAAGTCCCCCTCCTGTTTTGCCATTCAACCTCAAAGACTTGAACAAGCCACCCCTGGCTGGCTGGGGCATGATGCCCTGTGGAACTAACTGAGGGAGAAGCAGATTTCCTAGCTGAAGGCTCACATTTTCACTATTTACTCTCTTCAGTAGAGGGAAAAATAGAAGTTCCAGTAAAAAAGGCTCTAGTGATTACCCCAGGATCCAAAAGTCACTAGACTAGTCTCCTGGGAGTTGCTGCCTTTCATGACTATTTATAGGCCTCAGCTCTTTTGCGTATATAGCAATAATGAAAAACTATGCTAAAACTCTAGGAGAGAGATATGAAGGAAACCCCTACAATACAGACATTTTTCTAATCTGTTGCACATATTTAATCCTCTTTTACAGAAAGAAAAACAGCTTTAGCTACTGTCTTCAACAACAGTAATAATAAGGTGCCTAGCTAGACAACCAGAGTGATGATAAAGAACTGCAAATGATTCCATTCCCAAAATGGCCTGGAAGACATAGGTAATACAGACCAGCTGGGATAGCGGAAAAGATCGTAGTGGGCATGGCTACTAGCTAGAGTTTCCTACAGAACCACCAACTTGTTCAGTAACCGATGTGGTTGCCAGCCCTCCAGGATTGTCCTGGAATCTTCAGGAATTAAAGATTAATCATTAATTAAAGATTATGTCACGTGATGAAACCTCAAGGAATACGTCCATCCAAAACTGGAAACCCTAGTGACTGACCTAATTTAAAGGCTAAGCAACAAATATAATGAAGTACTCCGCCTCTATGGGCAGAAGAATATTCTATTGCCTTATTACACTGGGCATGTTCTCACTCATGATAGGTCTTTCACTAGCAGTACTCCTGCTGTGAGGAACAGCTGATACATTAAAGAGTAGGAGGACGAGAATGATGCAGAGAGTACAGTTACAGAGTCTATAACGTTTTTTAAAGTGTCAACAGCACTCAGCCTTAACTGCTGTCACCTCAATCAGTATCCAGTCACTGATCTAAACACTCCCATAGAAATGAACTTACCGATAAGGTTGCTCAAGTGTATTTCAGCATTCATCAATGCAAGGTAAAAAAGTGAAGCAGACAACATCCATACTGAACAATAACTACTACTACCATGCCACCAGAGCCTCACCAGAGCCATGCCAAACACTTTCAATTCGACAATACACACAATGCATACCAAAAAACACTGTTACTTACTGTAACTGTGGTTCTTCAAGATGTCATGCAGACGTGTATTCCAAGTAGGTGTGTGCATGTCCTGCATGCTGGAGCTGGAGACTTTTGCCTAGCAGTACCTGTAGATGGGCAGCGCTTGTGCTCATTGCTCCTCCCCTGACTATATGAGGATATATATGGATAGTTATCCATCTAGAGATGGTCTGTGCAGATATCACTTGTCCTTTCATGTGGTCCGCATACATACAAATAGACAAGACAAAGCATGAAACTGTTTACTCTGTTCAGATAAAAGGCTAGACGCCCACTTAACATCTAATGAATGGCAGTTTTGCTCCTCCGGGAAGGAATGTGGCTTAGGGAAAAACCACAGACAAATACACTGTCTGGTTCCAATAAAATTGAGACCACCTTGAATAAGAACTTTGGGTGCAGCCAGAGCATTATCTTGTCCTTACAGAAGTGTGGCCCCACCACCAGAGCCTGCAACTCACCCACCCTCCTGGCAAAGGTAATGGCTATCAACAATGCAGTTTTCTGAGACAGGAGAGGCAGTGGACAGAATGCAAGGGGCTCAAATGGAGGCCCCATTAGAGCTGCTAAAACTGAGTTCAGGTCCCTCTCGGACCAGAGGATGCAGCAGAGAAGTCCTTTCAGAAATCTTGTCACCATGTCGGAAAAACACGGATTTTTCTTAGATAGAGGGATGAAACACTGATATTGCTGCCTGGAATTGGTCAATCTGCAGGAACTCCTTCGATTTCATGGAGTCTGACATAGCCCCAATGAATTCTATTTGTTGAGTAGGGGCCAAGGTTAACTTTGCAGTGTTTAGAATGAGTCCCAGTTGGTCAAGTAAACTGAGTGTGGTGTTGATGTGTGCGAGAACCTCCTCTCTGGAGCTGCTGCTCAGCAACCTGTCATTGAGGTAGGGGAAGATGTGAATTATCTTTCTCCTGATGTATGCCATGACCACTGCCATAAAGACTGGGGGGGGGGGGCAGCAGAAGAAAGGCCAAACAGCAGAAAATGGCGTTCTCCTACTAAAAAGTGAAGAAACCTGCTGAAACTCAGTAGAATGGCCACAAGAAAATAAGCATCCTGAAGGTCTAGAGCAGTGAAACAGTGATTCTTAGGCAAAGCAGGGAAGATAGCTCAGAGACTGACCAGTGGAACTTCATGTATTTGATTAATTTGAATCTGCAAAGGTCAAGGATGGGCCTCATTCTGCCCTTGGATTTTGGTATCAGGAAAACACAGAGTAGAAACCGTGACCCTAGTGTTCTCACAGAACCTCCTCCACTGCCCCCAATGTTAGCAGAAAGCAGTGTCTCATGAGAGTGGCCCCTGAAGAGGGATAGGGATGGGCGTTGGGGAGAGGAAATGGAGAAGAACTGGATGGCAGTGTCCAGGATCCAGCTGTCGGCTGTAATTGAGACCCAGGCATTGCAAAAGTGGGTCAGCCTGTCCTCAACGGAATGGGAGGACAATGAGGGTGAAGGAAGAACTGGAATGGAGCTCTAGACCAGTGAGTTAAAATAGGTGCTTAGCAGTTGTTGATGGAGGGTAAACAGACCAGCTGGTCCCTGAGTCTGAGCGCTTTCTAATGAGACCTGTTCCTCTTCCTAGGGTAGTCTTGCTGTCTCAGAGAGAAGAGCTGCATAAAATG
This sequence comes from Gopherus flavomarginatus, assembly GCF_025201925.1. Lineage (NCBI taxonomy): Eukaryota > Metazoa > Chordata > Testudines > Testudinidae > Gopherus > Gopherus flavomarginatus. The sequence goes on from NC_066630.1 coordinate 33,844,550, forward strand.
AAGCTACAGTCTATACGGGCTGTTGCTGCTGTGAGCCATAGTGGCATCTGTGTGCGCAGTACATAAACCCCCAAAGACTTCAAGGTAACCCTCAAATCCTTAAAGGAATGCAAGCTTTCATTAATCTTGTTCAAAACAAGATTTGGTCATCAAAAGACAAGTCCTTAACCACTTGTTGGACATCCAAAGTGATGCCCAAGTTTTGGAGCCAGGAAGTCCTCCTCGTAGTAATCACAGAGACCATTGCCCTGGCCAAGATGTAAACAAGATTGGGGCGGCCTGCAGCGATCTCTTGGTCACCAAGAAGCCCTTGGCAACTGTCATAGTATACTTCCCAAATCTGAACCCTAGCGTCCAAAATATGGGTACTAGCATGAATTCCCCTAAGCTTAATTACCAGCTTAGATCCTGTAGTAATGCCACCAATCAGGACTTAGAGTAGAGCGCCTGATAGCGCCTGATAGACTCTGGTCTCCCCCAAAACCTTCCCTGGGGACCCCAAGACCCAAATTCCTTGAGTCTCACAACAAAGGGGAATAAACCATTTCCCTTCCCCCTCCTTTCTTCCTCCCAGCTCTTTCCCGCCCTGGGTACACTAGGAGATCACCGTGATTCAACTCCTTGAATCACCACAGAGAGAGGAATGATACCCCCCCCAGAGGCAATCCAGATTCAAGCTCCGTGAATCTAAAACAAAGGGATTCCCCCTTCTCCGCTCCCTCCCTGTTAAGTACAGACTCAATTCCCTTGAACCTCAACAAGGAGAAAAAATCAGACAGGTCTTAAAAGCAAAACTTTTAATAAAAAGAAAGAAAAAAGTAAAAGGTCTATCTCTGCAATTTAGATGGTAAAAAGTTACAGGGTCTGTCAGCTTATAGAAACTAAAAAGAAGCCTCCCCCCAGCAAATACAATTTAAAATACTTCCAGCAAACTACACAACTGCAAATAAAGGAAAAGAAATAAAAAGACTATACCGCCTTTCTACCTTTTTACTCACAAAATGGGAATAGAAGATTAGAGAGCCTGTAGGTACGCGTGGTCACTCTCAGAGTCCAGAGAGAACAAAGCAAAACCCAAAACACACACAAAGGCTTCCTTCTACCGAGATTTGAAAGTATGTTGTCTTCTGATTAGTCCTCTGGTCAGGTGTTGCAGGTCACTGTTTGTTAACCCTTTATAGGTGAAAGAGACATTAACCCTTAGCTATCTGTTTATGACAGCAACAAATACACAAAACTCATCACGAGAAGCCTCAGGCAAACGCTCCTCAAAACTGGACATATACGACTTTCTCAGCTGGTCAGCTTTGGACAGTGGATCTTGCTGGTTCACGATCTTCACCTGCAATAATGATGAGTGTTTATCATTCTGCCCAAAAGGCCCAAACACTTAGAGTCTCTGTCCTTGGAAGTGGATTTGACCCTGCCTTTCTGGGTCTTGTCATTCACTGCTGTGACCACCCAGGAGTTCAGGGATGGATGGGAATAGAACCCCTCATATCCCCCCACAGGCACAAAATAGCACTTCTCCAAGCACTTGACTACCAGAATATTGAGGCTGCTGTACCCCAAAGGACTCTCACAGGTTTGAGGAACACATCATTAATTGGGAGGACCACCCTCCCCAGGACAGAAAGCTGGAGAATGTCCACAATTTTATGAGTATTTTCCTGGAGAAACTCCACTTGAACATGGAGGGATGAGGTCACCTAATGTAAAAGGTCCTAGTACACCTTAAAGTCCTCTGGGATGGAAGGGAAGGACAAACCAGGCTGCACTGCATCATCCAGGGATGAGAATGAGGCCCTTGGCTAAGCCACAGTCAGGTTCTGCTCTTGGGGTAGAGTCTCTGGATGGGGAAACTCTAGCGGCTCCTTTCTTAATGATTCCCAGCATTCTGTTCACTTTTTTGACTGCTGCTGCACATTGAGTGGATGTTTTCAGAGCACTATCCACAATGACTCCAAGATCTCTTTCTTGAGTGGTAACAGCTAGTTTAGACCCCATCATTTTATATGTATAGTTGGGATTATGTTTTCCAATGTGCATTACTTTGCATTTATCAACATTAAATTTCATCTGCAATTTTGTTGCCCAGTCACCCAGTTTTGAGAGATCCTTTTGTAGTTCTTTACAACCCAGGCAGATTGCAACTATCTTTAGTAATTTTCTAACATCTGCAAATTTTGCCACCTCATTGTTTACCCCTTTTTCAAGATCCATTTATAAATATGTTGAATAGGACTGGTCCCAGAACAGACCCCTTGGGGACACCACTATATACCTCTCTCCATTCTGAAAACTGACCATTTATACCTACCCTGTTTCCTATCTTGTAATCAGTTACCAATCCATGAGAGGACCTTCACTCTTATCCCGTGGCAGCTTACTTTGCTTAGGAACCTTTGGTGAGGGACCTTGTCAAAGGTTTTCTGAAAATCTGAGTACACTATTTCCACTGGATCCCCTTGGTCCATATGCTTGTTGACCTCCTCAAAGAAGTCTAGTAGATTGGTGAGGCATGATTTCCCTTTACTAAAACCATGTTGACTCTTCCTCAACAAATTATGTTCATCTATATGTCTGACAATATTGTTCTTTATTATAGTTTCAACCAGTTTGCCCGGTACTGAAGTCAGGCTTACAGGTCTATAATTGCCAGGATCACCTCTGGAGCCCTTTTTAAAAATCAGCATCACATTAGCTATCCTCCAGTCATCTGGTACAGAAACTGATTTAAATGATAGGTTACAGACTACAGTTAGTAGTTCTGCAAATTTCACATTTGAGTTCCTTCAGAACTCTTGGGTGAATGCCATCTGGTCCTGGTGACCTATTGCTGTTCAATTTATCAATTTATTCCAAAACCTCCACTAATGATACCTCAATCTGGGAGAGTTCCTCAGATCTGTCACCCAAAAAGAATGGCTCAGGTTTGGGAATCTCCCTCACATCCTCAGCTGTGAAGACCAATGCAAAGAATTCATTTAGCTTCTCCACAATGGCCCTATTGTCCTTGAGTGCTTCTTTAGCACCTTGATCATCCAGTGGCCCCACTGGTTGTTTAGCAGGCTTCCAGCTTCTGATGTACTTAAAAAAAAATTGACTATTACTTTCCAAGTCTTTGGCTAACTGTTCCTCAGATTCTTTTTTGGCATTCCAAATTGTATTTTTACACTTCATTTGTTAGTGTTCATGCTCCTTTCTATTTTCCTCACTAGGATTTAAATTCCACTTTTTAAAGGATGCCTTTGTAAAGCTGGGTAAGTCATTCAGCAAAACAGAGGTTAAGTTGTTTTTTTAAATGCATTGTGAAAGAAAAGACAACTGTTCAAACTGACCTGTTCCTTAATTATAGCCTCTTGAGAGATGGTTGGTAGGGCCCAAAGAAGAAGCTGAATAGTGGAGGTTAACTGATTATCTACCTTGTTCGTCCCAAATCAGGACAATTGTTTTTGTAATCCAGGCACAAAAGGTAGTCCCTCAAATCCAGTTTTAGGAAGGAAGACATCATAAAGAGGGATGATTACATTAAGGTCTCAATTAGATAAATAAATTTAACTGCTTTGCTGTTTATATCTGTCTGCAAATTTAACTCCATCTTAGCTAGATAAGAAGATTTAAAAGTACTAATTAACAAAGTAACTTTGCTGGTCCAAAATTAGTAAATAAAATTGGATATGGGTTCACGGATTAAAATTAAGCAAGTCAAGACAGGTTAGAGAGTGAGAACTATTTTTGCTATTTATATAACACCCTACTGGATTGGGCAAGGGTGTGGGAAGAGGGTGGGGGAAGTGCTGGGATACGGAACATAAACAAGCCCAGATTCTCTCCTACATTCCATGCTGCCAGTGCAAAGCAGTCCTAAAAGCAATATAGCTGATTCCAGAAGAATCACACCAACCTAGAGGGATCTCTGTGTCATGCAGAAGTGATAATGACTCCTATCCAAGCACTCCCCACTTTTCGGAAACCGGTTTACAAGTGTCTAGGGGAAAAGTTACATGGGTGGGGGTTCCCTGCCCCCCAGTGATTTCTAGTCATTGCCCAAAAGACTCTTGGCACAATGAACTGCTGGCACTATTTAGAAGAGCTTAAAGCCACCATTGCACCTTCTTTGCACCCAATGCAACTTGGAATAGATCAGGAGCATAATCACTATAATATACATACAAAATAATATAACAGAAAAATACATTTTTAATAACTATTCCTTTATAAAGAAATCTACATCTAAAAGATAAGAAATTCCCCTCCCGACTCTCCATCTCTTTGGAAGTGAAGAAACAAGACTCACAGCAGATCAAGTCTAACGTCCATAGTAGAAGTGGAAGGTGTACATTTCAGACTGAGCAGATAGACTCGAGCTAGCGCACTAAAAAGAGGCATAGATGCAGCAGCACAAAAGGCTGGCCTGAGTACATACTCACAGTCTCAGGCATTGATCTTGGTATTAACTAGGAAACAGAATCTGTTTGAAATTTGTAGCCAGTGTATTTGATTACTTTATTATATAATGATCTACAGAACCCCGACTGCTGTGACAAGTTAGTATTTAAATACATTAAAAGCCCAGATAGTATTTCTCTTGTAAGAAAACTATAACATATGTTTTCAATCACTTCATCACTGCTGCAGCATATCTAAAATGTAAGGTTTAAAAATTGATCCATTTGGCATGGCATGACATCAGAATTAGCTACGCCACCATGTGGATTTAAAAATGGGACAGATTTTAAGATGGGAAGTTGTATAATTAAGGATAAAATACTTATTTGCCTGCCACAAAGGAGCTCTGCACCTACGTTCATGGCCATGGCATGTCACTTCTGTGAAGAAAAAAAAAAAATTTAAAACTCTTCACATTTGCATCAGTATTGAACTTCCAAAATTATCTTGGAGGAAAAAAAGCATGCAACTTGTAGACAATCTGAAGCGTCTTCTGAAGATTGGAAACTTGTAATGTCAGCAGACTGTTTTTACTCAAAACCAATTTAGAGGCTCATCTTCTAGAAAACTTGCCAAATCCCATCTCATTTTATTATATAAAGTCATTGAAAAAACTAAAACTCCCATAATAAAATTATCCAAATATACAAGTCCTTCAGCAACTGCTAGATGATTATTTAATTTTCTCTCCAGTTTGATGGCATTGCATCAGGGTTGTGTGGCATGCTCTCTTTACAACAATGTTCTACTCTGCTTAGTCATCCCTGAAGAAATAACGACGTCACAGAAGAAATAATCAGAGATTCCTTGAGGTCAACGATGATCTCTTTCACAGGTTTTATTTTTCATAGGTCTTTTGGTGACTGAGGAGTCCGATCCCTGAGCCACAGGCTCGTTTGCAGACATTGCAGATGGTTTTGGAAGACAGGGTTGGGCCGTGATTGCTGTGTCACAGTTGTCTTTCCTTTCTTTTCTGGTGTTTTTCTGTAAACAGGGCAAAGCGATTTTCCTCAAAAGTGGAGGTTCCCTCTCTGACAAGTCTTCTCCAGTTATCCCTATCCTGGACTGCTGTCTCGCAGTGTGTACTGTTAATGTCGCATCTCCTGATATTTATCCTGAGGGTGTCTTTAAAGCATTTCTTTTGGCCTCCCTGTTTCCTTTGCTGAATTGGGTGCACAGCAGTTATTCTGGTAAGCGTATATCAGGCATGCGCACACAGTGCTCACTCCACCTCAACTAATGCTGGATAATGAGGGTCTCAACACTGAAGATGTTGGCCTCTGTGAGGACACTGACGTTAGTGTGATGATCCTCCCACTTTATCTTGAGGATCTTCCAAAGAAAGGACTGGTGCTGGCATTCCAGGTTTTTCAGGGGTTTTCTATAGGTCATCCAAGTCTCTCAGCTGTAGAGGAGAGTTGGGATTACCACTGCTTTATAAACTAGAAGTCTAGTATGAGTTTCCATTATCTGATTATTGAACTCCCAGTGACACAGTCTGCCAAAGCAAGGCTGGAACAGTAGATTCTGTGCTGAATCTCGACATATATGTCTGCCTCTGTTAGAGATGGCTGCCAAAATAGGCAAAGTATTCTACATTCTCCAGTTCTTCTTTGTCAATGTAGATCTTCCTTGCTGGGTCTTATGCTTGACCGGGGACTGGAGAACTTTTGTTTTGCCGATGTTCAGAGTTAGCCCTAGGCTTTTGTAAGCTTCAGAGAAGCAATTAAGGGTTGTTTGTAGATCTTCTTTGAGTGTGCAACTACAGCACAATCATCTGCATACTGGAGTTCGGTTATTGTTGCTGATATTACTTTAGTTCTGGCATGAAGATGAGAAAGCTTGAAGAGGTAGAATCTTACTGAACTGCCTGCTCCTTCTTGCAGAGGAAGTACTTTCAGAGTCTTAGTGTGGCTTCAGACCGTCATGAGACACCATTGACATGATTTTCGCAGACAGGCAGATCCAGGAAAAATGTCCAGAACAACACCAGGAGTGTATATGGTCTTTATCAATCTGACCAAAGCCTCCGACTCTGTCAACCATGAGGCTCTGTGTAAAATCATGTCAAAGTTTGGCTTCCCAAGCAAATTTATCACCATTATAAGACTTCTCCACGACCAGATGACTGCCTCCATCCTTTGCAGTGGCTCTACCTCTGAGCCCTTTGTCATCCAAACTAGCGTAAAACAAGGCTGTGTACTGGCACCCACCCTTTTCTCTATTTTCTTATCAGCTATGAAAACATTAACTCAAGACCATTTACCACAGGGCACTGGCATCCGATATCGGACTAATGACTGAAGAAATAACTTTGCTTAGATGTGCCTCTGGGCTGAATCACAATAAAAAGGAAAATCAATCAAGGATAGAAATAATATACACAGCTGGTTATATGAGGCCAGATTGGCCAATGACATTTCCGTTCATGAATATCATGAATAATAATCATAATAAAAACAACAATACTAAAATAAAATAATAATAATTTATTATTATAATAATATCCGGATTACACATAACTCTGTGTGTGACTCAAGTACCTCAAGTTTAGTTACTTGTGACTGTTTAGGTTTTCTGCAGCCATAAAACACTTTTTCCACATTGTACATGTTGTAAGTATTCAGTTGTCCTGAACATGCTGCTTGTTATTAAACAACATTGCCATGCTTGTTATTAAATATCATTAAAAGCAGGTTGAACACTTGAACTATATGTCTTGAAAGTGTTGTTCAGATAAAAAGATGTAGAATTTCCTACCTTTTCTATTACCTAAGCCTTAGGCAGGTCCTAAGGAAATACAATTATAAGAGCAGTCTTCAAATAGTTATGAAAAAACCTACTGATCAAGTCCTTCAAGTATAAACACATTCCAGACATTACATGAGAAAAAATATCTTTGCCTGATGTCAAGTATCAGAGGGGTAGCCGTGTTAGTCTGGATCTGTAAAAGCAGCAAAGAATCCTGTGGCACCTTATAGACTAACAGACGTTTTGGAGCATGAGCTTTCGTGGGTGAATACCCACTTCCTCAGATGCATGTAATGGAAATATCCAGGGGCAGGTATATATATGTGTGCTAGCAAGCAAGCTAGAGATAACGAGGTCAGTTCAATCAGGGAGGATGAGGCCCTCTTCTAGCAGTTGAGGTGTGAAAACCAAGAGAGGAGAAACTGGTTCTGTAATTGGCAAGCCATTCACAGTCTTTGTTCAATCCTGAGCTGATGGTGTTAAATTTGCAGATGAACTGAAGCTCGGCAGTTTCTCTTTGAAGTCTGATACAGTTCTGTGGCGATCTGGAAGCCTACTTTCGCCGTCTCCGACTCAAAGAATACTTCCAGGACAACACTGAACAGTGCACTGATACACGGGTGCCCTCCCACCAACAGCACAAGAAAAAGAACTCCACATGGACTCCTCCTGAGGGTCGAAATGACAGCCTGGACCTATACATTGAATGCTTCCGCCGGCGTGCACAGGCAGAAATTGTGGAACAACAACATCGCTTGCCTCACAACCTAAGTCGTGCAGAACGCAATGCCATCCACAGCCTCAGAAACCACCCTGACATTATCATCAAAGAGGCTGATAAAGGAGGTGCCGTTGTCATCATGAACAGGTCTGACTATCAAAAGGAGGCAGCCAGACAACTCTCCAATACCAACTTCTACAGGCCACTTCCCTCAGATCCCACTGAGGAATACACTAAGAAACTACAGCATCTACTCAGGACACTCCCTACACTAACACCAGAAGAAATCAACATACCCCTAGAGCCCCGACCAGGGTTATTCTATCTACTACCCAAGATCCACAAACCCGGAAATCCTGGACGCCCCATCATCTCGGGCATTGGCACTCTCACTGAAGGACTGTCTGGATATATGGACTCTCTACTCAGACCCTATGCCACTAGCACTCCCAGCTATCTCCGCGACACCACTGATTTCCTGAGGAAACTACAATGCATTGGTGACCTCCCAGAAAACACCATCCTAGCCACCATGGATGTAGAGGCTCTCTACACAAACATCCCACACACAGATGGAATACAAGCTGTCAGGAACACTATCCCTGATGATGCCACAGCACAACTGGCTGCTGAGCTCTGTGCCTTTATACTTACACACAACTATTTCAAATTTGATGACAATATATATCTCCAGATCAGTGGCACTGCTATGGGCACCCGCATGGCCCCACAATATGCCAATATCTTCATGGCCGACCTGGAACAACGCTTCCTCAGCTCTCGTCCACTCACACCCCTTCTCTATCTACGCTACATTGATGACATCTTCATCATCTGGACCCATGGGAAGGAGACTCTGGAAAAATTCCACCATGATTTCAACAGCTTCCACCCCACCATCAACCTCAGCCTGGACCAATCTACACGGGAGGTCCACTTTCTTGACACCACGGTGCAGATAAGTGATGGTCGCATTAACACCACCCTATATCGAAAACCCACCGACCGCTATGCCTACCTTCATGCCTCCAGCTTCCATCCCGGGCACATCACACGATCCATTGTCTACAGCCAAGCACTGAGGTACAACCGCATCTGCTCTGACCCCTCAGACAGAGACCAACACCTACAAAATCTCCACCAAGCATTCTCAAAACTACAATACCCACACGAGGAAATAAGGAAACAGATCAACAGAGCCAGACGTGTACCCAGAAGCCTCCTATTGCAAGACAAACCCAAGAGAGAAACCAACAGGACTCCACTGGCCATCACATACAGCCCCCAGCTAAAACCCCTCCAATGCATCATCAAGGATCTACAACCCATCCTGGACAATGATCCCACACTTTCTCAGGCCTTGGGTGGCAGGCCAATCCTTGCCCACAGACAACCTGCCAACCTGAAACATATTCTCACCAGTAACTGCACACCGCACCATAATAACTCTAGCTCAGGAACCAATCCATGCAACAAACCTCGATGCCAACTCTGCCCACATATCTACACCAGCGACACCATCACAGGACCTAACCAGATCAGCCACACAATCACTGGTTCATTCACCTGCACATCCACCAATGTAATATACGCCATCATATGCCAGCAATGCCCCTCTGCTATGTACATCGGCCAAACTGGACAGTCTCTACGGAAAAGGATAAATGGACACAAATCAGACATTAGGAATGGCAATATACAAAAACCTGTAGGAGAGCACTTCAACCTCCCTGGCCACACTATAGCAGACCTTAAGGTGGCCATCCTGCAGCAAAAAAACTTCAGGACCAGACTTCAAAGAGAAACTGCCGAGCTTCAGTTCATCTGCAAATTTAACACCATCAGCTCAGGATTGAACAAAGACTGTGAATGGCTTGCCAATTACAGAACCAGTTTCTCCTCTCTTGGTTTTCACACCTCAACTGCTAGAAGAGGGCCTCATCCTCCCTGATTGAACTGACCTCGTTATCTCTAGCTTGCTTGCTAGCACACATATATATACCTGCCCCTGGATATTTCCATTACATGCATCTGAGGAAGTGGGTATTCACCCACGAAAGCTCATGCTCCAAAACGTCTGTTAGTCTATAAGGTGCCACAGGATTCTTTGCTGCCTTTGCCTGATGTGTTAGTATTGTAAGGGATATAACAGAACAAGAGGCACAAACAGTATTTCCAGACAATTGCTACAATGATCTATAGGAAAATGCATTTAAGGACCACAATTAAGTAAAGAAGTAAACAGCCTTAATCTTAATAGATTTAACTGATTAGAAAATAGTAGTTTGCCAGCTTTACTTCTAGTTTTTAACTGGTCAAATCTTTTTATGGAATAGTGGTTGTTTAGATTCTGATTTTCAAAGATGCAATTGCTTGTCAAATTGGCACACAAAATTACTCCAATTACATGCAATTTGGGTTTTGATGCACAACTAGCCACCTATATGCAGCTGCTGTAATGAATCTGTGGCAATGCCAAGTAGATTATATATTTGACAAAAAGGATGGTACTGTAGCTAAAGCACAGGTCTGGAAATAAAGTAAATCCTAGCTCGGTGTGAGAGAGCAGAGGAAAGTCACTTATCTTCTCTATGCTTTAGTTTCATTATTTCTAAAATTGGGATAATATTTACCTATCTCACAGGGGTGATTTAAGGTTCAATTCATTAATGTTTAAGTCCATTGAGACCCCTGGGTGAAACATGCTAGAGAAATGCAAAATACTGAGGATTTTTAATATCTGCATAACTACTGCAAGCTCTAGAGGCATTTTACAAAGATCTCAACACAAAACTCTACAACAGACAGCAGCATCTGCTCAGGAATGAATATTCAGTATAGGATACATTTTAGAGTACAGCATGAATGCCAGGTGTCTGTTTTGGCTTTCTACCCAAGCTTTCTCTTGTTCTTCCAAGGAGTATGAAGCTTCACTAATAAGCATCCCAACTTTTCTATCTTGTCTGTTTGATGAATTTCTACTTTCCTTTTGATAAACTAGCAGCTCTGTGACCCTTCTTTTTAGGTCCTTCCATCATTAGGACAAGCATCTGCTTTTCAAAATTCTGTAATATGATCAATATAGTACTTTAATACCCGTCATACCTTTAAAGAATTCAATAGCTATTCTCTCAGAGATTCAGGAGACGGTCAAGAGCTTTAAAAATCCATTTCTTAACTAGAGAAATAAAGAAAATGAAGACCTTCTGGAAAAATAAAGTGTGAAGCCCTCAAATTTATAAGGAGAGATCTTTGAGTAAGTACCAATGACACATAGAAGGGATGAGGAGAGATCTTTGAGTAAGTACAAATGACACATAGAAGGGATGAGGAGAGATCTTTGAGTAAGTACAAATGACACATAGAAGGGATGATAGTCTTCAAACTTTCCAGGATGGTACTATGGAAAAGATTATATTTCTGCAGGTGCAACTCTGCATCTGTAAATACTGTGTATGTAATTGAGTGTGAAAACATCATTTAGTTATCTAAATACCTGATTAAATGGTGTCACAATTATTCATGAGTGCAAAGCTGAACCTGCAGGAATGAAGCCTAATGGCTTCATCACCAGTAAGCCTAATGGTGAAGAATGTACATGTTTGAACTGTGGAAGATGGGGCTTTTGCTTGTTTTTTAAATGAACAGTCAAGAATTAAGATCTATGGAGGAGTATTTCAGTTGAATGTACGTTTAATGCTGTCAGCTGCTTTCAAAAAATGAACAGTACTATTAACTCACTACATCTGAACAAGATACAGTGGCACTTTTGGGAGGAATACAGCTATTGCTTAATAGAGAAGTTATTGGTAGTTTGTCACACAGAAAGCTGGGTTATTCCATCCCAGGCACACCTACTACTTCCTCATAATTTCCTCACTAACTAAAAATGCTGCCTAATCCAAAACTCCAGACATCATGCGCCAAATGAGGAGCAGCCCATAAACACACTTGCATATCCTGTAGCCTGGCAAGGGATCCAAAGGGACTTGAAAAACACAGGTAAGACCTAGAATAAGAGACTGTAATGCTCGGTTTTTCTAGATGCCTTTTGTACCACAAAAATAGAGTTTTGGAAAGGTTAATTACAATGTGTGTGTACAGGGGCCAAATAAATGGCATTTTATATATACTAGTACTATGTATGTTCTAGCTGGCATTCCTGCTGTGATCTGTCTATAATGGGCCAGGGAGATACAAAAAATTTACACCAGATGAGGATCTGGATCAGTTTCTTTTATATTCATCGTGTATGAAGCCAACAGGAATTGTGATGGAGGACTGAGTAATGATTGCAGGGTTTGATTTAATATGTTTAAAATTTCTCCTCTACTGTAGGTTTTGTTTTCAGAGCTCATCAGGTATCATTTCTATTATACCTCAAAATATTTTTAAATTTTTGCTACCATTTATAAACTGTACTTTCACAATGCTGCCTTTGAATGCTTTGTTTTTCTGTCTAAGCTTTGAGCCCTGTATACCAATAATCCAATCCCCTACAGAAGATCAATCCACAAGGCTTTTTCCTCCCACACAGAGCTGAAAGAGAATTATATGGATTTTAGACTAGTAAGAAAACAAGGAAAGTAACAGATTTACACAAAAGGTTACAGCAAAACAAATCCTGCAATAAAAGAATTAAAATAAAATAAAAGAGTACCAAATGCAGCTTCTCTTCAAAACTGCATTAAATGACAAATACATAACTAAAATGTCCCTCGCCTACACTAACAGATGTCAGGTGAACTGATATTATTAACAAGTTTGTAAAGAAACACCATTCCTTTAATTAATTTTAATCTTCTTAGAAGGATTACCAATTAACAAAAGTATATGGCTCAAACCGACTCCATTTAATCCTCTTTAAACCCACATTTTTAACATGCTCAGAATATTTTCAAAGATACTATTCCTGATGCTTTTAAGCCACAGAAAGGTTTTGTACCAGCCAAGCATTGTTAATTAGATGACGCATGTTCCCTAGCGCAGCTTTGAAGACATTAATTTCCCTTCATCCTGAACTTTAGCTGCCTTCAAGTTTCACCAGCAGTTTCTAAACCAAGCAAACCATCAAATAAAATCTCTTTTATTTAAGTAATCTTTAGCCCAGTTGTTCCTTCTTAGCTGCTTCACCCATCATGTAGTTCAGAGTTACTCTTTCTTCATAGTACAAAATGCTTTTTTAAAATGGGGAGGGGGTGTTAAATCCTGCAAAAAAGAGAAGGTTACTCACCCTATGTAGTAACTGGCATTCTTCAAGATGTGTCTAGCCATGATCTTTTTCTTCCACCACACTGATTACCAAAGAAGTTGTTCTGTATCCTTTGCCGGAACATAGTATTTCCTGTCAGAGTGTTTGCAGGTCAGAGGGATGGATGCTGGGGTCTGCCATAGCACCTTTGCGGGGCTCAGAGGAGCCTTGTTGATCGGTAGAGCAATCCTGAAGGAAGAGGATTTGTGAAGGATATCCAATAGTTTATGCTGTTGGTCCTTGACTTCCTCCAAAGGGATCTGTAGAGAGTCCACAATGCTGCGGAATAGATCCTGAACATGCCTGAAGTCATCAGCAGATGTAGGGTGTGGAGGCTTGAAAGTCTCATCCAGTGAGGAGGAAGAAAAATGTAATGTTGGGGGAGCCTCCTCCTCCTTTTCCTCCACTTCAGTTGGTACTGTTGGGGGTTCGACTTCCAGAGCATGAGAGATTGATGGAGCAGGGAAAGGTGTAGGTCTGTGGCTTTGCTCTCTGGGAGGGTTCCCAACTGTGCCCTGTACATGGCCTCAGGGTCCCAATAAGGCCAGTTTGAAGGGAGTGGCACATATGGCTGCATCCATGATGGTCCCTGCCAAGATTGAGGACCAGCACTAGACTATGGGTAGTAAGGATGAGCAGGTGTGATTAGTTTAGCAGACAAGGGAGCGATGGAGATTTCATCTTTGTCCTCATTGCTGGGGAAGGGAGGTGCCATCCTCAGTGGAGAGTGTCGTGAGCATGGAGAGGAGGGTGGAAGTGGAGGAAGATCACATCAAAGGAGCAGAGATTCAGAGTGCCAGATACTAACAGTTCTTTAGAGTATGTAAAGTCTTGTAGAGAGGGAAAAAGCATCATCGGTGCAGGTACAAGACACTGCCAAAGCAGTGCCAAAGGAAGGGTGTAGGCCCCCGAGGTGTCAGTAGATGGTGCCAGAGATTTGACAAGTGCTGAAGACTTGGCCACTGGTGACTATTTCAGTGGTGCCGAGGGCTTACTCAGTGCCAAAGGCTTTGTTGGTGTGGGAAAGGAAGCCAGCGCTGTAGCTCCTGAAATCAGCTTGTCTTGTTCCCCAGAGTTGGGAAAGGGTGCCAAGGGCTGTAGGTCTTCCCAGTTGGGTCTTTAGACTGTTTCTTTGTCTCGGTATTGGAGGTACTCAGACAGCCCTGGAACTGTGTCCCATGTCAGATGAGATTGAGTCCACAGGCCGTGCCATGGAAGGTGTTCTGGTGGGTTGTGCTTCAGAGTGTGAGGAGGGAACCTGTTTCTTTTCATCCAGTCGAGAAAGAGATGACTCTCTCTTCACAGGACATGGGGAGTGAGGGTCGGCAGACTACCTTGCAGAGGATGGGGGAGTCTCTGAGGAGTCCAGGCCCAGATCCGATGCCGGTTGCAGTGATTTCTCCATAAGGAGACGTTTAATCAGATGTCCTAGCCTTTGTTTCCCAGAAGCTGGGAATGGGCGACAGGGGATGCACTGATCCATCTTTAAGCACCTGGCATTGGCTACTATTGAAAGACAGGATACTGGGCTATATGGACCTTTGGTCTGATCCAGTATGGCTGTTTTTAGGCTCTCTCTTCTCTCCAGGGATAAGTGGTCTGAGCAATCTGGTGTTTAACATTAGAAGCTGTTAGTATCTAAAATTACAATAGCATTTCAATATTACATTACAATCATTATGAGAAAAATTTAAATCTAATTCCTTGGCAGTGTTTAAATAACTTCATCTTGCCCATGATTCTGTAGTCACACTCATATCATCATATTGTAGAAACAATGGTGAACTAGAAAGCTGCTGCTTCTTTGTGCTGCATTGTAGCTTCTTTTCTTCTTCTTAGCTGTTGTTTTGCAGTTGCTGCGTCCTTGCAGAGAGATAAGATGAACATAATGAGCTATGATAAATGCTACAAAATTGAGGATGGGAACAGAGAGAGCAGCCTGTTGCTCAATTCAGAGAGATCTTATATCCCTCCCCCCGTTTCCTATTATTTCAGGGAAGAAAGAAAACACCTCCTTCAGGCTTGGCTGGATTCAAGATTTGCTGTAGTCATGCTCCCATTGACTCATGTCTAGTTAGCAATTTCGGCTCATGAAAAGTGATCTAGTACTACATATGCAGTAGAGCTGTAATTTTTCCTTAACTTGATGGTTATACTGGCTTTATTTCTATGGCAGGAAATTTTCAGAACTATCAAGTTAAAACTCTTATTTGGTCCATTTTCTGAGGCATTCCTTCAGTTCCATCAGGGTTTAACAAGGATTTAAATTCAGTTCAAATAAGTTCAATCACACTTACTCGCTATAAAGAGTTTTTCAGTTTAAAACAGTCTTTTCAAACTTAATTAAAATAATTTTAAAACCAGAATAGTAATTAAAGCTGTGATTGTCCTTTCTTCTGAGCCGTCTGTTGTCAGATGCTACCGGTGTGGTGCTCTGCTCTCTCCTGGTTGGTATCACTCGGCTGCGTGCGTGTGTTCCCTCTTGTGCTGTCCCAGCTCTGCAGATAGCTGACACAGTAGACCCGAAGAGAACCCCCAATAACCACAGAGTCTAGTAAAGTATGAAGGCACGTCGGCCAGGTTTATTGCCGTATTGGACACAACGATAGTTCCCCTAGATTGTTACTCTAGTAAAAGGCGTACTACTAATATGTGCCCACGGTCAATGGACTCGGCTCAGTCAGTGACGGGACTTTCCACTGCCCCCTCGGCCGGACAAAGACATGGCCCCAGGGATACATTTTTATACACAGGTACAAACAAGTTACACATCACTCCTGACGTATTGAGGTGCAGCCCCTCCACGCAGCAAGGTACAACCCCTCTACACAGTAAGGTGCCGCCTCTCACCTTGTACATGTTGGTTCGATCAAAACAACTCTATCCATCATATTACCCTTTTGTCCCCGTCATTGGGATGCGTCAGCCTGTTCCTTGTTATCTGTGTGGAATGTGCAAGTATGTGAATGTTCTGATCTCTAGTGTTCAGTACCTTTTAGCTACGTATCTTCTTGCATCAGCCCTTTCCTTGCCAGCTTCTGTGAGCAAGGCCTGCCTCTGGCTCACAGCTTCACTTTGCTTTATGTTAGCAAAGTCTTGGCCATTATTTTAGTTCAGGTCTCAGGCCTCATACTGGGCCTTTATCAGGGCCTTCACTTACTACACCGTCTTTGAAGAGTTGACTCTTTTCTTGCTGAGTCTCTTAAGGAAGTTCTTTTTGGGCACTGGCAGGTAACTAATTGATTCCTTAATTAATATAGAAATTCTATATTCAAATTGTTTCTTACATAAATAACTAGTTGTAGCATTAAATGACCTTGCTATATTTGTGCATAAGCCTCTTCCATCCACATAACAAGAGTATCAGGAAGTTATTACATGAAGGTTTGCATTTAGATACACAATATTTGCACATATATATTTCAAAAGAGGCTTGTTATCTCAGCTATTTAAGAAACCACCAATGTTCACACCACTGACAGGAAACATGAGTTAGACAGAAGTAGCCAACATCTTCTGTAAAATATTTTCCAACCATCCATGTTTTTCTTAAATTTAGAGTGCTTATGGAATAAATTGCTATACAATGTGATGTTGCATCCTTAAGAAATGTTATGACCTATAGATCCAAATCTAGCCATTTAGCATCTTTTGAGTAGGTTGAAATTAGAGGGTTTTCTTGCAAAGGGTGGTAAAAGGAAAGCTACTTTATAGTTTAATTTTATAACTAACACATCTATACATTCCTCTCTGCTCCTAACCACAACATCCTTACTTTTTTTCCTTCAGGTCAGGACTCTGGAACAAATATTTTGCAAAATCTGTTGCTTGAGTTATATTCTTATCTATGCCTACTGATATTTAAGCCAAATTGGAACATCCTGGTTTTTTATTTAAAAAAAAAGTTGGTTGGTCCTTAGATTTACAATCTCTCATTTATGACATCTGCAAATTGCAATTAAAATTTCCATTTAATATTTTATACAAACCACCAATTACAATAGCCAATGCTTACATACATTTTTCAAAACAAAGCACAAAGGAAAAAGTTTAAGTAAAACTGAAGTTATAAAAGTTGCATTTCAGAGTATATGTAAGCACACTTTACTATTAGGGCTGAGGATGCTATCTCATTTGATATATGATGCTTGTGCCTGGGTAACAGAAAGCAGAAACCTCCTAAAATTCCTTTAATAGCTAGCCCATCCCACTTCATAAAATAAGCAGCCTTAAACATAAGCAGGTGTTATATTGTACAAGCATCATGTGTATGAAAGTAGTTGCAAGTGTTTCTTAAAATTCAGTAAAGGCACAGGCAAGTTCCTATTAACATTATGAGAAAAATAAATTTTATTTTTTGGTATCAGTATCAATGTATATCCCTTACATTCTCACTTTTGGAGGCTCTAGAAACAGTAGTCTGCCTCTGTATACTTCTTACATCTCCTCATCTAAGCATCTATTTTATTTTATCTGTCACCTTTGATTTTCTGTGTAAGTCATCTGATACCTATGCTCTTTTCAGCGTTTTCCCCATACAGTGAAGGGGCTAATGCTATTTAAGTTTGCTTAGAGGCCTCAGATGACAGTTTCTAGTAAAACTTGGAGAAAAGCTGAGTTACTCAGAGGGGAACCAAGTGAGAAATGTCATATGAGAACCATCCTTCAACTGACAGTAATCCACTTAGTTATTTTCTTCAGGTCTGAATTATGGTCACCTACTTACTCATTTTCCCACATTTTTTCAGAATAAACACACCTCCAGAAAATTCCCTTGTAATGTTGTCCTTCCACAAGTTATTTTAATAAAGGAGGTGTTTAAAGTACTTATCATGTTACTGGTCCTTAATGTTAGTTCCATGGGGGCCACCCATGAGACACTGGTTTACCAGCTTGCCCTGCATACGTTTGCCTGTGAGTGGGCATGAGAACACCTGCCTTCATCCCAGCACTAATATCAGAGTGCTCTTCCTGTGACTTCCCATCAGATCAGCTGCATGGGCAAAGCTGCCATATATTTCCATGACATGAGAGATTTAGGGGCAGTTGAACTTTACAGGGAAGGAGATTTTGATCCCCATTTGGGATTAAATTTGAAAGTAGTGACTTACTTTTGGATTTTTTTGTTTTGGTAAATACACCTCTACCTCGATATAACGCTGTTCTTGGGAGCCAAAAAATCTTACCACATTATAGGTGAAACCATGTTATATTGAACTTGGTTTGATCCACCAGAGTGCGCAGCCCCGCCCCTCCCAGAGCACTGCTTTACTGCGTTATATCCAAATTCATGTTATATCGGATGGCGTTATATCAAGGTAGTGGTGTAGCTGTGATATGATACTAGCGTGTACAAAGACACATGGTTGGGGGGGAGGTGGCATGCTACCAGCTAGCACTGTGAAACTAGCATTAGCAACATGAGTGGTCACCACAACAGCTGTTTGCATACAGAATCTGTTATTTATGTGATAACAGAACCATTTTTAATATAGTGAAAAAATAGCATTCGGTTGTTACAAAAGGTTTGCTTATGCAGGCATTTCTGCCATATAACATGCTGTAGCTATAGCTATAGCTATATCTACATATAGCATCTTTCTATTAAGAATAGATATATTCAAGCACCAAAGTTAGTAGCCAAAATAGGACCAGATCCTGCTCCTGCTGGAGTGAGACTTGCCTCAATGGTTCCAGTAGAAGGAGAAAAGTACCCTACATGCACCAGTATAGCATGTTGTATCTGAGGGTCACAAAGCTCTTTACAGACACTTATGAAGTCTCACAACAACCCTGAGATGAAATAAAGCATCATCCCTGCTTTACAGATGAGGAAACTAAGGAATAAAAAGGATGGCACCCACATTTTCTGAACTGTGCATAGTTTTGGGCACCCACAAATTTAGCTAAAATACTTGGAAGTTGCAGGTGCTGATATCAGGCCACATGCTACTCAAAATTAAGGCAACTCAAATTAGTGTGTACTTAGGTAAGTCATTTAGTGAAAAAACTTTCAATAATGTACAGTCATTTATGGAGGTGGGAACAGAATCCCAGGACTCTTGATTCCTAGTTCTGCTATAACCAGCTATAAGAATTGTATCTGCAATATGCAGATGTCCTCCAGGCTAAACACAGAGTTCTAGTAAGGTGGTATTGGGGGAATGCAATTCCCTTTTAGCTAATAAGCAGAGGAAAAACTCCCCTTCTTTCTGGCTTAGGGGAATGTTCCACCTACAACTCCACATCCTCACTACGTGGTGCAGTGAGAGCTACCCTCTAGTTTCAATTGACTTTAGCCACTGCCTGAATGAGACCTTTACTCTGAACATAACCAAGCTTTGGGGTGTTTGAAATTGGGATCTGAGTTTTGTGACTTGATGTGGAAGCCTGTGGCAGAGCCAGGTATTGAATTCTCTGAATCTCTGCCAATTATTGAATATAGAATCATAGACTTGGAAGGGACTTCGAGAGGTCTTCTAGCCCAATCCCCTGCACTCAAGCCAGAACTAAGTATTATCTACACCATCCCTGACAAGTGTTTGTATAATCTGCTCTTAAAAATATCTATTGACTGAGATTCCATAACCTTACTAGGCAATTTATTCCAGTGCTTAACACCCTCACACTTGAAAGTTTTTCCTAATGTCCAACCTAAACTGCCCTGGTTGCAATTTAAGCCCATTGTTTCTTGCCCTAGGTTAAAGAAGATATAGATTTCTCAGTTCCAGTCCTAGTCCCTTAACCACAAGATCACCGTGACACTGAATTGGATCCAATATTTAATGGAGATCCTTTCCTCATAGGTTCATGTTTCCTAAACCTTTTATCATAGTTCCTGAGTTTTGTGGGACCAATCAAATTTGTGCACTGCAAATGGCTTCCTTTGTGCAGCTCTTTAAATCAGCTCCCAACATGTCTCACACACTGCACAACTCAGGCTCTGATCAGCAATACAGATTAGTGGTTTCTTAAGGTCAGAGAACTAAAGCTTTGCAGAAAGAATGGAAATGTGTTTCTTTGATCTCTGACTTTCCAAGGTAAGTACCTTAATGTGCCATAGCTGTTTCCCTAAATTTAGTACAAAGCTGTTGAAAATGGACTCACTTTATGTATTTCCTTTTGCTGTTCTAGAGTTTAATTAAGGAATAACTATGTTAGTGCTACCTTTAATAGACACCTTTCTTCTAGCTTGTTATGATGAAGACAACAGCAAGTAAGTTTGCTATTTTAAGTTACTCATGGCATCTGTCAAACACACTAGGGCTCTCCATAGATATATACAGTTTAGTTGGCTACACATATGAAAATATATGCATACATAGATATTGTGTTAGAGAATGCTGGCAAGTGTAAGCTTCTTGAACTTCACTGTTACACTATAAGGAACCTCAACAATTATAATGGATCTAGAAAGAATACTGCTTCAAAGCTATTATTGCCCTTGTATGCCAAAGGACCTACACATTCTTGAAGGTCAGATGTACTGACATGGGACTCAGAGGCGATATTGAGGCATCTTTGTTCAAACAAGTCCTGGCCTTTGCTCATTCTGTAAGAAGGGTATATAATAGCCATAGTCCATAAATTAATGCCCAAAGCTTGCTTTCTCAATTTCTCAGTATAATTCCTCCAGCTGCCTGATGCACTACAGAAAGCAACTTCTTATTAAACCACATTGGAAGTCAATTTCACCTCTTTCTACTGGTAATCATACAGCTAGTGTCGAGAGTAAAATGACCTTTCAAAAGCACTCACAATGATGTCAACTCTACTTAAAAACCTATTATGAAAAGTTAATGTTCATGGTAACGAGTGCTCACCTTTACAATTTTCCAAATACAAGTAGAATTCTTATACTATTAAACACACTTCTGATTAAAGAACTATTAAAATATCAGAGGAGGAAGGGGAATGGTCTTTGCTAAATCTAGCACTCAGTTTAGTAATCCTGTAGAATATACTTT
This sequence comes from Gopherus flavomarginatus, assembly GCF_025201925.1. NCBI lineage: Eukaryota > Metazoa > Chordata > Testudines > Testudinidae > Gopherus > Gopherus flavomarginatus. Next base: position 33,865,692 of record NC_066630.1, read on the forward strand.
CTTGGCAAATCTCAGTCTCCAGAGAAGAAAATAGTCTAACTGCTGCTGCTGCTCCAATTATATTTTCATCCTAAGGAATTTTAAAAAGGCTGTGTAGAGTATATTAAAGAAACCTCTCCACACACCTACTTTTGTAACCAAATTCTTTGAGGAACAGCAAAATGTAAGTAACATCCCCCGCTCCCCTTCAAATGGACTACCACTTGATTAAGAACCTGCATCCAGATCCCACACTGAGCTGCCCGCACCAGGACTGCTTGAGAGTTACAAACACCTAAACAGGGGTGATAATAGTTCCAACTTACTTTCTGTCAATAGATAAACAACATGCAATTTTACTTCAGACAATGACTATGTGGAGCAGCTTGTAAGCAGACTCGCAGAAAGAGTGGGAGGAACATCTGAATAGATAAGAATAGCAGGTAGATAAATAAGGCCCTACCAAATTCCCAGTCCATTCTTGTCAATTTCATGTCCCTAGGATTTGAAAACTAGACAATTTCATGTTTTTAGATGTTTACATCTGAAATTTCACAGCGTTGTAACCATGGGGGTCCCGACGCAAAAACCGGTTGTGGGTGGGTGGGTGGGGGGTTGCAAGTCTGTTGTAGGGGGGTTGCGGGATTGCTATCCTTACTTCTACGCTGCCTTCAGTGCTGGGATCTGAAGGCAGCAGCCCCAGAGCTTCCTGCAGCTGCAGGAGGCTCCTGGGAGTGGAGATGGATCTGATCTCTTCTGTGCTGCTGGGAGCGCCCAGCCAGGGAGCTCCTAGCTGCTAGTCCCAGCCAGGCTGGGGATGGACAGGACTTGCTCTTCCCCTGAATGGCTGCTCTCAGGGGAAGATCAGACCCACCTCCGGATACTTCCACTGGCTGCAGGGCACTCCCAGCAGCACTGGGGGGAGATCAGGCCCACCTCTACCTCCAAGAATCTCCTGCAGCAGAGGTAGGTACCCAAAGAAGGGTCTGATATCCCCTGAGCACAGCCACACAGGGGAAGAGCAAATCCTGTCTCTCCTCAGCCTGGAGGGTACTAGCAGCTGGAGCCTGAGCACACAGTAGGAGTCCACAGCTGGGGTGCCCCCGCTCTCTCCCTGCCCTCACCTCCAATGGCTAGATTTCATGTGGGAGGTCTGATTTCACGGTCTGACACAAGTTTTTTACAGCTGTGAATTTGATAGGGTCCTATCTATAAACCCTGTGTCATAAACAGATAGTTAAGGGTTAATGCCTCTTTTACCTGTAACAGGTTAAGAAGCTCAGTAAACCTGGCTGACACCTGACCAGAGGACCAATAAGGGGACAAGATACTTTCAGATCTTGGTAGGGGGAAGTCTTTTGTTTGTGCTCTTTGTTTTGGGGGTTGTTCGCCTTTGGGACTAAGAGGGACCAGACATCAATCCAGGCTCTCCAAATCTTTCTGAACCAGTCTCTCATGTTTCAAACTTGTAAGTAACAGCCAGGCAAGGCGTGTTAGTCTTATTTTTGTTTTCTCAACTTGTAAATGTTCCTTTTTGCTGAGAGGATTTTACCTCTGTTTGCTGTAATTTTGAACCTAAGGCAAGAGGGGGTTCCTCTGGGCTATATGAATGTGATTACCCTGTAAAGTATTTTCCATCCTGATTTTACAGAGATGACTTTTACCTTTCTTTTCTTTAATTAAAAGCCTTTTTTTTTAATACCTGATTGATTTTTCCTTGTTTTTAGATCCAAGGGGATTGGATCTGGACTCACCAGGGATTGGTGGGGGGGAAAGGAGGGGGGCATAGTTAATTTCTCCATGTTTTAAGATCCAGGAGGTTTGGATCTGTGTTCACCAGGGAATTGGTGAAGTCAAGGCTACCCAGGGAGGGGAAAGTTTTTGGGGGACAGGGAGTGATCCAGACACTGAAAATTCTGGATAGTGGCAGTGATACCAGATCTAAGCTAGTAATTAAGCTTAGAAGTGTCCATGCAGGTCCCCACATCTGTACCCTAAAGTTCAGAGTGGGGAAGGAACCTCGCACCCTGCCACAGTCATATACAAGAGGTATAATGTACTACTACCTCCAGTACAGGCAGCCATTTCCACAGGAGAGGCTCTCTTCTATTTGCCTCTCAATTCTAATAGCCTGATGCCAGCACAATTTCTACACCATGGGAACCTGCCACTGGTAGTTGACCCAAGACCTACTCCAAACTTAAATAGTGCAAACAGAGTGTAATTTCCTCAGTTCGCATTCCTCCTCAGGGGATGATTCTTCCCCCTTCCTCTTGTTTCAGGAGCTGAAAGCTGTCTGTTCATTTGTTATGATTTCCCAGGAGACCAGCAGTGATAGGGATTATACCATCACGACTGCAGCTCTCTCCATATGTTTTCCTAGTAACCACGGCACTCAGATTTTGTTTGAATTTTCTCTAATGACCCATATCAAGGATGCTCAGAGAAAACATAATTATATAAAAGTCTCTGCAGAGTTCGAATTAAAAATCTCATTAACTGATTTCAATGACTTAAAATGAGAAGTGTGACTACAACCAAAAAGCTGAATAGCAAAACTGGCTTTTTCCTCTCTCTCTGAGCGGAGACTTCACCCTGCTCCCCATTTTATTCTTAGCTATTGGTCAATGCATTTTTATCTTCTAATTTAAGCAAAGACAATTTAGGCCAAATTCATCCCTAATGTAACTCCACTGACTGACAGAGGAGTCAGCTCTTTGTCCTTAAGAATTCTAGCCCATGTGTTTTATTAAATTAGAAGCAATGTATGTTTCTATTAAAGGAATGAGTGATAAACTCAAAATGAATACCACTGAAATGAAAAAAAATGTGAAAGTATTTAAGTAAAAGAAAAAGATCAGAGATTTCAAATGTTCTCTCCTTTACTTAGCCGCTGGCTGCACTGTCCGCCAAGCCAAAAAAGATGCTGATTTAATCTGGGGCACTGTGGTCACTGGCTCCTGGTTTTCATGGTCTTTGAACTCTTTTTAAACTTGTTTTCCATCTGGTACAATTTAACGTAAATTGCACAGATGGTGATAACTATAGAAGCTGTAATCACTGGGAGAGGCAGGGCATGAAAACTCTTCCATACCAGGATGATAAAACTTCATAAGCAATACAGAGATTTTCTTGTGATCAGCAGCTAATCAAAAGGTTGGCTTATTTTTAAAAATGTGAATGCAAACCTTCTCCTGTTGAAATCAGAAGTAAAACTCCTTTTGATTTCAAAATAACCAGGCTTGAAAAGCCAATCCAGTCTGAATCAAAAGCTTAGAAAAGAACCACAGAGCAAGGTTTGTGATGAGATAGGCTGGAATAATTTCCTTATTAGGACATTAGCTTTCTTAGCCCCAGTATAAAATTACAAGGGGCCAAATCCCAAAGTCATGGGAATTACTCACCAAAGCAGGATAAATAGGATTTGGCCCAAAAAGAAACTCATTTGGTAGGGCTGCATGTCACTACAGGACCACCTAAAAGGAATGGATCTCTTTAGAATAGATAACAAAACCAGGTATATTGGGGATGAACAAAGTCAGCAGATAATGGATGAATATTTAAAGCTCTATCACCCATTTCTGCACCCATGACCCTACCACAGAAAAAAAATGATGAATTCTAAGTATTCTCTGCTCAAGGAAACTTTTCAGACTTTTGAGGGGGTCTAAAGCTGGGAGCTTTATCCCTGTGTAGTGCTAAGGCCATGGAGGCCACCAGACTGATTTCAAGTATACACTTGGGGTACAGTATTAGAGGGGTAGCCGTGTTAGTCTGGATCTGTAAAAGCAGCAAAGAATCCTGTGGCACCTTATAGACTAACAGACGTTTTGGAGCATGAGCTTTCGTGGGTGAATACCCACTTCGTCGGATGCATGACATGCATCTGACGAAGTAGGTATTCAACCACGAAAGCTCATGCTCCAAAACGTCTGTTAGTCTATAAGGTGCCACAGGATTCTTTGCTGCTTGGGGTACACTACACTACAACCTTAAGTCAACCTATGTTAGGTCAACTTACAGCCACCGCAGTAATTACTGCACTGGCTGATGTCTGCACTACCCTCCTTCTGTTGGTGGTGCGTGTCCTCACCAGGACTGCTTCCATCAACATAAGAGGATCAGAGTCGGGTGCTGAGAGTCATGGCTTTCAGCTCCCTGCAGCTCCCTACTGAGAGCCCAGCTGCTCCCCTGGCTCTCTGCTTCCAGCTCCAAGACAGCCAGCAAGTAAGTGCAGTAACTACACCAATATAAGCCTTACGCCTCTCATGGAAGTGTAGTAGGACACTTACATCCGTAAGTATTCAGATTCTAATATCTGAACTGTATTGTTAAGTCTATTCACCTAAATTTGGGTCATTGCTGATTATGTACTCTAAGTATCACATGACTTTTAAAAAACTAACTTTGTATTTGTGGATAATCTAAGCACTACACTCAGATGTACGGACACTCTTTTCCCAATCTATGTATTATATAATTTTTTTAACATTAGCTTTAATACATTTTTTAAATCTGTTCCTGGGTGCTGGGCACATCAGTATCAATGGGGACTGAAAAGGGTTTTTGCCTGATATAATTGTAAGGTTTTTTTTTTAACCATTTGATGTATCTCAGTTTTCTATGGTGTAACCCCATGACCTGTAAATAGACACTACTTTGTATATATGGAAGTATGTGTTTTCAACTGGATAGTGGACCAAACAGGAATATGAAAGCCAGGCACTTTCTTCTGGAAAATGAATGCCAGGAACCTTTTAGCAGATGGATCTCTTGTAAATCTCCTGTGACATTATTGGAAGCCCCAAGGTGATGCTACTTCAGATAGGATTACAATAAGTCAGCTCTTTAAGAAATTTTTTTTTTCAGCTGCAATGCAGTTCTTTTTGCAAGCTGAGTGCATCACCAGTAAAGTCTGCTCTGCCAGAATCCCTTGCTAACAGGTGCAGCTGCTACCTACAAGTTATACTCACACAAGCCAACAAATTACATGGTGCCAAGTTGTTACATAACCTGTTGTAAAACTGTTCAGTAGCCTGGAAAAACCAAAACCACCATCCTCTACAGGCCTGTCTCTTGTCCTTGGAAAATCCTGCATGCACTGACTAAATAGTAAGGCCAAATGGAGGCTAAAAGTGAGAAATTATCTTTCCCCTCATTATCAGTCATCTCTCAAGCAAGACTCCCATTGAAATCAAATGAGTAAGAGGTCATGTTTGGGTCCATTCTCTATAATTTTGCAGCTGTATTTCATCTTAGTTTTAGCTGTCCTTTAGAGGATATGTTTATGTTCCCTTCAGATTTCCATATAACTTAAGCAGACTTCTAAGGTATTGTCTTCTCAGGATGATAGCCATACTTACTAAAAGAGCTAGGAGAAAATAAGATCCTCAAATCCCTGTACCCTTCTGATTTTTATCTTCCAATTTCTATTATATCAGAGATCAGAACCATGCAGAGTAATCTAAAGGGATCCATGCCAATGCACTGATTTATATCCAATACCCCTGAATATAGATTTCAAAACCATATAGAGGGAGGAAGAGGGAAATTTACTGCTTTTAAACTTAGTGGCAATGAGTGGTTTTAACGATTTATCAACTATTTTCTCGATGGTCACCTTCCACATAGTGTTTTGTAAGGACATCATTTCTCTTATGTTGTGTCTACTGATCTGTTTAGAATTCTCTTAATTCATTTTTAATATAGGTTTTTAAAGTAAGACAGTGAACCATGTGTCATTAATCTTGTTCTGCTGTTTCATGTCCACCTTGATAAGCATCCAGGGGAGTGGAGGGATGGGCAGCTGGGATATCAAGGTTTCATATCTATTCGTGGCATAAAGAACATACTTCTGTGGGTTAGAAGTCATCACTAAATACAAGTTGACAAGAGCATGACGTCTACCCTGTGTGACAGACCCAGACCAGTGGGGTACAGGAGTCTAGTAGAGGGCAAATATACTGGTCACTGGATGAGTAGTTTTCTATTCCTCGAGTGACCAGAGCAGGGGCTGCACTAGAGTAATCAGGAACCTGCTAGAACCAATTAAGGCAGACAGGCTGATTAGAACACCTGCAGCCAATCAAGGCAGGCTAATCAGGGCACCTGGGTTTAAAAAGGAGCTCACTCCAGTCAGGCCAGAGGAGAGGAAGTGTGTGTGAGGAGCTGGGAGCAAGAGGCGCAAGGAGCTGAGAGTGAGAGGGTGTGCTGCTGGAGGACTAAGGAGTACAAGCGTTATCAGGACACCAGGAGGAAGGTCCTGTGGTGAGGATAAAGAAGATGTTAGGAGGACACCATGGGGAAGTAGCCCAGGGAGTTGTAGCTGTCATGCTGCTGTTACAGGAGGCACTATAGATAGCTGTAATCTCCAGGGCCCTGGGCTTGAACCTGGAGTAGAGGGCAGGCCTGGGTTCCCCCCAAACCTCCCAACTTCTGATCAGACACAGGAGGAGTTGACTCAGACTGTGTGGAAGATCACTGAGGTGAGCAAATCTGCCAATAAGCGCAGGATCCACCAAGCTAGAGGAGGAACTTTGTCACACTGGATAGCAATGGCTTCTGACACAGCTGACCAGAGAATTCTGAGAATGGAAGTTCTTGAGGGGAAGCCCTAGGAGAGCTCTATCTTGGTTCCTATTTCCCCTATCTAGCCTTCTCCATGTGCAATGCCTTGCACTTGGGGTCTTGGGGGGCTGTGATTTCAACAACTGCTGAAGAAGAAACTGAGAACTAACTCCTAGCTCAGACCCTGGCAGGCAAGGGTGAAATGGCTTCAAAAAAAAAAAAAAAACCCACCACATATTATTCTCTTTTTATTTCAGTTTTTTAAAACTAATTCACCTTTAAGAGTTCATTAACTCCAGGTGCTTATTCTCCTGCCCTATGTCCCTGTCTTAAAACATAATAATATCCATAGCAGGCAGTTATTGCTATCAAATGATTATAACTTCAGGTTGAAGATTAAGGCCTGGCCTACACTAGACAATTATGTCGGCATAACTATGTCGCTCAGGGGTGTGAAAAATCCACATCAACAGGTATAGTTAAGCCAACCTAAGCCCCCATGTAGACAGTGCTAGGTTGATGGAATAATTCTTCCTTCTAGCTAGCTATCTCCCCTTGAGGAGGTGAATTACCTATGTCGACGGGAGAATCCCTCCTGTTGGCATAGGTAGTGTCTACACTGAAGTGGTACAGTGGTGCTGCTGCAGTGGTGCTGCTATAGTGTTTTAAGTGTGGGCAAGCCCGAAGAGGCAGTTTTGATGGATCCTGAGAAAACAAGGAATTCAGAGAGCAATCTCTGAGTATTTAGGAATATTGGGCCAGATCCTGCAGTCCTTGCTCAACCAAAACCCAACTGTGCTTCATTTTTCTTCCTGTATATGACAATGCCTTTCATCCCTGTTTGTGTGTTAAATGGGAATCATTCCCTTGGCATGGTGACTGGAATGAGGGCTATTGGATTTGCCCTTGTGCCTGTGCTTATCTTGCTCTATTCAAGGGGCTGATCTTTATTATAAGGCTTTGCATTTTATATTTTAACTCCTACATATTGCTCAATGGGCATCTTATACATGTATAAAAATGAAGTAAAAAAACTGAAGTCAGTGGGAATTTTGTCCAAGTAAAGTCTCCTGGATCAGGCCCATTCAGACAATAGTTTTGGTGAATATTTTAAACTCTGTGGATTGATCAAGCAATTGGGAACACAGTAATTGCTATACTGGCTCAGATCAGTGCTCCAAAAAGTGAAGCTGCTAACCACAAAACTGGTTTGCTTCAAACTTCTTCCTAGGACCACTTCCTATGAAACCAGTCTGCTCCTAAGCTTTCTTCACATCTCTTCAGCCAGGCCCCTTACAAGCTGTTACCAGCTCCATCTCCACAGGGAATCTAGCCCCCAATTCCTTTAGGTGTCCCCAATCTTCCACTATCTTCTTCCATCACATTCTATTGAACTGTATGAATTGTACTGATGAAATGCACTGCATAAGAACTAGGTATTATCCTCCCCCACAGAGGGCAGGAAACTTAGGGCTTGTCTGCACTTGAAATGCTACAGTGGCACAACTGCCATGCTGCAGTTGTGGCACTGTAGCGCTTCAGTGTAGACTCTACGTAGGCAGAAGGGAGGGGTTCTGGCAGAAATCATCCACCACCCTCAGAGGCAGTAACTAGGTTGGTGGAAGAATTCTTCCATTGATCTCACACTGTCTACACAGGCGGATAGGTCAGCTTAATTACTTCACGCGGGTGTGTGGATTTTGCACATGCCTGAGTGATGTAGCTGAGTTGACCTAACTTTTTAGTGTAGACAAAGCCTTACAGCATTCTCCCTTCCCCTCTCTCCCCTCTGATCCTTCACAGGAGACCTTACTCACTCTCAGTCATTTGCTACCTAAACTACAAGTCCCATGAACTGAGAGCAAAACCAGGCATAGGTGGCAGCATGGCCTGAGCACCCCTTAAAAGGACTAGCCCACCCTGGGACACCAGAGCAGCTTGGTTTTTTTTTTTTTCATTTTCCATTTTTAAGTTTCACTATGTACAGAACTAAATTTCATAGTACATTATAGCACACTGTGTTCATATATACAGTATTTACCCTCATTTGTACTCTTCATCTTTTTGCTTATGCAGCATATGATAAATCAGAGCCAAGTATATGCAATGATAGCAGGGCATGGGTTCAGAATCCTCTCACTACTTAATTCCTGTCCCTTGAGCTGGTGCAGGGAGGGGGAGAACATGATAGAGGTGACCATCTTCAGTCACCCAGGGAAGAGGCTATTTCTACTGCATTTCTTTACTTGCCAAACCATGTAACCACTCTTATCCATTTGAAGTAAAATGCTATACTGAAAGCCTTCTGACAGACAGGAACATTACTACTGGAGATCACACAAACCAATAAAAAGGTAAATAGGAACATGCTTGGCCTGCTTTAGTAAAGGGTGATGGAAACACTTTGCACTGAGATTATGGGGACTTACTTTGATTAAAACTTCAACAGTACTCGCCGTATTACAGCATTTAATTACTTTACTGGAAGGTTAGCTTGAACAGTGCCATTTTACAGAAACTTAACCTTTAAGTCAGAATGTCTGAAATGAGCAAGAGATCCAATGTATATGTTGAACAATGAGTTAACTCTTATTTAATGAAAAGTAATGGAAATAATCCTATAAATAATCCTAATAAAGCCACTGAAAGTTACACATTCTGTATCAGTTTTTGACAAAATAGCAGTACCTCAAACGTTTTTTCAATACTCCTGTGTTTTTATTTATCTACTATTAAAATGTCGACTTTCTGTCATACTACACAACTGGAAATTGAGAACTACTTACCTATCAACTGGAAATGGAGAGAGTGAATAATCTCACAGGAGTGTTGTTTGGCTGAATTCATTAGAACTTTGAAATCATCTGATAAAAGGCAAAGGTGTAGTATTGTGATTGAGAACTGCTCTCATTTCCACCAGAGATTACACTATTGCTGTGCCTCAGAATTGAGAATGGCTTAATATTTGATTAAAAATACATTTTGATCCCATAGGAGAGAGAAAGAACTAAGGTTATTGACAGTCTGTTCTTCTCTAACTCCTGTTTGTTGCATTTGTGCATAATTGCCAGTGTACTGTTTCTGCATTAGTTAAACTTAATTAAAAATGCACCTAAAATAAATAGCTGCATTCTATGTGAAGAAGTGTGTAGAGAATTAAAGACACACTCATTGGTAGCCAGCACAGTCCTTGCTGTTCTCCAGTGCCAGGAGTTAGGCTGTAGTTGTGCCTGTCCCCTATGCAGGAGGGCAGGTGGAGAAGCTCACAGGACCAAGCCCCATATATTTTTTTAAATGCTTTTAGAAGTACTATACACAAGGTGTACTGCATTTGTATACACTAATTTCTTTTACCCTATATGCCCAAGACATCATATAATTCTTTTTGAGATTTTAATATCTATTTCAGTAATTTACAAATTAAGAACCATGCTTTAAAAATGTTTGACATCAGGTAGTCAAACATGCTTACATCTTAGTTTAGGCATTTTTAAGCCTTTGTTTAGGCATATGGGCAGCCCCAAATGTAAAACTCTCCCATGAACCTCTATGAGGAAAGTTTAGGTTGTGACTTAAAGCTACAGACCTGTGGAAGGAGAGAGGATAGAAGAGCACTATCTCAGTGCGTGCTCCTATGCCTTAATCCAGCCCTGGCATTTACCTCACCATAACCTTAGACTGGAACCATCCCCTCTAGCCCCACCCTCTGTTTTCTCCACAGAGAAATTAGCAGTCTTTATGCTGCACTGGAGCAGTCCTTGTGCTTCCAGAGCAAGGACTGAGAACATGTCTGGTCCTTGCTAGCAAAGAAGTGTACGTTCGAGGAGAAAGGCTGGCCTTTGCCTCTGCTGTGCATCTATACACAATCTAGCCCTAAGGGAGGAGACTCAAGGTGGTGAACTAGTGAAATATGCCTGATGCCACTAATATTTAGGTTTCAGAGTAGCAGCCATGTTAGTCTGTATGCAAAAAGAACAGGAGTATTTGTGGCACCTTAGAGACTAACAAATTTATTTGAGCATAAGCTATCTGAAGAAGTGGACTGTAGCCCACGAAAGCTTATGCTCAAATAAATTTGTTAGTCTCTAAGGTGCCACAAGTACTCTTGTCCTTTTTATTATTATTTAGGAATCACAGATGCAAAGTACAAACCATAAAATAGTTGACCAAGACCAGGAATTAAGTTTTCTTGATGCAAGACCAACTGCAATCATTTAAGCACTAGTACCAAGGAGTTAAAATACATTCTGGAGAAATAACTCACACTTTTCTTGGTAAAAACCCTGTGCACACAATATATAAGTACAGATGAGGTGGAATCTTACAGTGAACAAAAATATAAACTAACATATCAAAAACCCTGAACTACAAAGTTTTGAAATCGTTGTATTAGAATAACTAATGCTTGTCTCCAGTCTCTCTGCCTACTTTCTCATCACAGAATTTACATAATCCAAACTACATTACACAGATAATGTCCCTGGAGATGCTTTACAGAGTATTTTGTAGTTCTCTTATGCAACCTCCTATATAGCTTTCAGAATTCCATTCCTGTTATTACCTACGCATTTCAGGCACTTTGTGAAAGATAGAAAACTTTACATCTTATCTGAGGCACCAGAACCACAGATGTTGATGATCCAGAGACATGAATGGTTTAAGAGACAAATGGCCCAATCCCGCAAGGTGTCAAACTCCTCCTCTGTGACACAGAGTGCTCAACTCCCACTGACTTAAAACAGCTGAATTAGGGCTTGAAGGTACTTAACACCTTGCAGAATCAAGTCCTAGAACACATGAAGGAATTTTCTATGAATGCATACAAAAGAAGAGGTGCCAGGAAGGTCATCATGCTCAGTACTACTTCTATATGGTGGGTGTGTCAACAGCCAGTCCAGCAAAAAATGAAGTGTTCTTGAACTTTTTCTTCAACTGTCATCAAAGTTGGGACTTGGCCTTTTATCAGATATATTGTGGTTTCTACATCAGTTCATTTGGTTCTTAAGGCAAGTTTGAAAAAGAAAATCCACACCTTATAAAAGGTTATTTCTACAAGCTAAAATCCTTTATTCAGCAACAGAACACACACACCACAAGGTGGGGCAGTATAAACTTTCCCACATCACATCATCAGTGTACTTCTACTCTACTCCTAGGGGTTGGGAGGGTACTCAGTCTCAAAGACCATACATTTAATGGCCTCTTTTCTGAGAATGCCAACAAGGGTTCCAATTGGGGCTAATTTTGTAGGAGGTTTGTGAGGTTGACTCTTGTCCACTTGCAGTAACCTCATTTTAATTACTATAAAAATATTAGAGGGTAGCCGTGTTAGTCTGGATCTGTAAAAGCAGCAAAGAATCCTGTGGCACCTTATAGACTAACAGACGTTTTGGAGCATGAGCTTTCGTGGGTGAATACCCACTTCCTCAGATGCATGCACGAAAGCTCATGCTCCAAAACGTCTGTTAGTCTATAAGGTGCCACAGGATTCTTTGCTGCTTTTATAAAAATATTTAATTTCACACAGGCCACCAACAGCTATCAGATTGTAAAAGACTAGTCTCCAGTGACCTGGGATGAATTTCAACCATGGCTCTAATGGGTAAAAAGCTTTTCAGCCATCCTGCTTGGCCATATTCTTTCCTCAACTATATTTTCTAATTTTAAGTTTCAGAACCATTTAGACTACTGACCAGGTTAAAGCCCTCTTTAAACAGCATTGCCAAGACATCTTACCTTGTTCTCAAAGGCATCAATTATTTAATTTCTGAAATCTTGATAAAGCATCACTTGTTGCATAGCAATTTATTTGGAGTATAAAAAGTATTACAACAATGTTTGGGCCAGATCTTCAGGTCCATTGGAGTTATTCTCAGTGCACTTATGGATGGGGCACCATAGGTACATGTATCCCACCTTTCCCTCCCTTGGATTCTATGGGCCGCCAGAGGACAGTTCTCAGTGCTGCTCTAAACTGCACCAGTAGTCATCAGCTCAGCATCAGAAAGTAGCATGCCTCACACTCATTCCTTCGCCCACCTCTAATGTGCCCCACACTATGGTTTATGCTGAGAGGCAAGAGCAAGTGGCACTATGGTGACCAGACAGCAAATGTGAAAAACTGGGACAGGGGTAAGGGGTAATAGGAGCCTATATAAGAAAAAGACCCCAAAATCAGGACTGTCCCTATAAAATCGGGACATCTGGTCACCCTAAATGGCACCGAGTACTACGCTGGCTGTACATCGCATGAGGAGTCTCATGTTCCCTCTGCACCAATACAGTGACCAAAGGGGATGAGGCAAAGGCCAAGACATGTCCCTTTATGTTGCAAGACTGCAACTATAAATAGAGCTCTAGCTATACATCTTTACTAGAGGCATTATGTACATTACTAAATATAACCTGCATTATAGCACATTAGTCTTATAAAACAGAAAATAGGGTAGAGAGAACTATAGTAATGTACACTTAGACAGGGCAAAATGTATTTAGCATTGTCCAGAGTCTTCTGCACAATAGAGGAAGTGGCTGAAGAAAAGCTAAGTGAAGAACCCACTAAGTGGATTTCAATCCAGACTATCATGTTGACCAGAGTTTTCACTCTAAAGGCTTGTCCACACAGTGTTTTAGTCCACACCAGAGGGATGAAAATTTTACTTTGAACTCATGTTGTGCATTAGCTAGTCTGTGGAGACCATCGTGGTGCACACTAAAAGTTCCCTAGTGCACATTAATGTAGGCCCATTTCAAGCAATACTACATTAATGTATGCTTGGGAACTCTTAGTGTGCGCCAGCAGGGCCCACACCAACCAGTTAGTGCTGACTAAAATTTATACCCTGCTGGTGTGGACTAAGGCACTGTGTTACAGAATATCGACTGGCACTCAGCACAAACTTTGTAGATTTTAAGAAAGCATTTCACAAACTCCATCGAAGTTCAGTCTGGAGAAGTGTTATGTATGCCAGCAACAGTAATTAATATCATCAAGGCTTTACATCAATGAGCAATATAAACAGTTACACTAAACCCAGACTTCAGAAAACTGTCTGACATGGACAATCGTGTCAAACAAGGATGCACTCTCTCACCTTTCCTGTTTCGCAATGCCATTGACTTCATGAGAAAGTGTAGAAGTATACAACACAGGCATCGTACAACTTAACAACAGTGCACTAGAAGATTTAAATGTTGCCGATAACATAACTCTTCTAGTTACAGTTCAACCAACATGGAAGCAGAAACTCAAAGACTGTTTGGTGTTGCAAAGAAGGCAGGGTGAATAATATAGTTATAAAAAAACAAATCCAATGAGAACCTCAGCAACTCCCAATTCAAACATTATATTAGAAGGCAAAGGAGAACAAGTAGCGAGTCAATTCATATACCTTGGCAGTAACATGCAAGCCAATAGCGATATTTAAAAGGGAAAAAAAGTCACAAACTGGCAAGACAGCAACTACATTTACCAGTTTAAATGAGATTTGGTCATCAAAAAGCTACGTCTTGAATACCAAACTATGAATCTTCAACTCAAATGTCATTTCCTACTTAATATATGGATGTGAAAGCTGGAAATCCACCAAAGGTATAAAAGGACTTCTAAATGCCTTTGAAGGAAATAGCTCAGGAAAATACTAGGTATTAAATTGAATGAATTTAAAACAAATGCAGAGATTCAGAGAATTCAACAACCCCCTTTCTTCAAAAAATTATCCAGAAAAAAAAATGGAAGTATCTGAAGCATGTGTTAAGAATGAAGCCAGTACATCTGCATAGCAGGTGTTCTGCTAGATAGCTGGAGAAATACACAAAAGGGGTCAACTGAAAGACTCCCTCTATCAAAAAGCACTTAGAGAGAGGGGAAATTGATGGGACTTAACAACAGAGAACCTGCGAAGAACTGTTCAGAATGGATGGGGATTACTGAGCCTTGTTCATCCCTAAGCAATGACTGATGGTGTGGGAAACACTCAGATTCAGAAAGAGGGAGTGTCATAAACATACAGCTAAGGGTAGCATAACATCCTTCTTTACCCTGTAAGCAGTTAATTCCTCTTTTACCTGTAAAGGATTAAGAAGCTCAGGTAACCTAGCTGACACCTAACCAAAAGGACCAATAAGGAGACAAGATACTTTCAAATCAGCGGGGGGGAGGGAGGAGGAGGAGGAGGAGAGGCTTTGCTTGTCTGTTCTGTGTGCTTGCCGGAGACAGATCAAGCAAGCAAGCAATCCAACTTCATTAGTATTAATAAGTACTAGCAAAGAAATGTGTTAGCTTACTTTTATTTTGGCTTGTGATTTTTTTCTTTTTGTTGGAGGAGGGAGGTTTATTCTGGATTTTGTACTTTAAGGTTTTGCCTAGAGGGGAGATCCTCTATGTTCTTAAGTCTTTTGTTATTCTGTAAAGTACTTACCATCCCGATTTTACAGAGGTGATTCCTTTACCATTTCTTTAATTAAAATTCTTCTTTTAAGAACTTGATTAATTTTTCATTGTTTTAAGATCCAACGGTTTGGGTGTGTGTTCACCTGTACTAGTTGGTGAGAGGATTATTCTCAAGCCTGCCCAGGAAAAGGGGTGTAGGGTCCGGGGGGATATTTGGGGAAGGTAGGGCTCCAAGTGGCCCTCCCTAAATGTTTGTTTAAATCACTTGGGTGTGGCAGCGTTGCTTAATCCAAGGTATAAAAAAGAATTTGTGCCTTGGGGAGTTTTTAACCTAAGATGGTAGAAATAAGCTTAGGGGGTCTTCATGCGGGTCACCATGTCTGTACCCTAAAGTTCAGAGTGGGGAGGGAACCCTGACAGGGAGACTGAACTCAACCAAAGCTAAGGAAATTATACAAAACTTAACTGCAATACAGTTGCACAATTTTCTCAGGTGCCCACCTCTAGAACATCACTGATACGAAGCCAAGGGAGTGGTCCAAGAAGAATTTCTCTCATTAATTAAGTTTAGTCCTTATTCATCACACAACCCTACAGTCTACAACCTAGGCCAAATTTTGATAGCTATGTGCAAAGCAGCACTTGCAACCATCCCACAAAATCTGACATTTTTGTATGTGTGAGTCAGGGTGGGGGAAGAGGAACAAGGTAAGTGCATGTAGGACTATCCACTGAACATGTGATTATCCTGCATGTACTTAAAAAAAGGTGTGGGTCTTGTAGGGCAGCAATAAATTCAGACCCTACTGGGTGGGTGGAGGATTCAGCACAGAAGTCCATGCTTGAGTTCATTTTCAGTTTTTGGTTTGCAGTTCATCTGACAGAATTCTGTGGGTCAGTCTGAAGTGGTCCTATATCTCTGAATGTTTTTCATCCAGAAGATAAAAAACACTCAGGTGTCTGAAAGAGACAAATTCTAGCAAGTTACCTGCCTTTATTTTTGGAAAACCCAGTTCTGTGACTAAAAGATGCCATACCTTAAACAGTGGAAGTGTTACTCACTGGAGCTGAAGACTGGTTGAATAATGTACAAATTAGACTCTTGTCGTGTTTTAGGCTCTTATTCAACAAGGTACTAAAACATATGCCTAACTAAGTATTTGAATAAATGGTGTTACCCATGTGCTTAAAATTGTACACATGCTTAAACACCTTGCTGAATCAGACCCTTTGAAAAAAATTTGACTTTATTAGAAATATTCCCATGAAATAAAGAATAGTTTATAACAATAGTTGAAACAGCAAAGAATGAACAATATTAATTCCGACAATCCTCTTTAAAAACAAATAGTAAGGAACAATTTCAGAAAGCATTATATAATATTTGGGGCAGGGGGATTTTTTTTTATGAACCTGAATGGACTAAACTTTTCTTTTTTTCCCCGCTCTCCTTTTTGAGAAGGAAAACTTTAATTTAAATTAGTTGCCAAATCTAAATCAAGGAAAGATGTAATTATCAAGAAATATAAATATCTTCATCATATCTTCATCTTCTTTATAGCACAAAATTAGAAAGAAAGATCTAATCTCATTCTAATTTTTGCTGACATAGTACACACACTAGACTTTTGAACTGGTCCTTTGATTTGCTTCATTAAACAATGAAATAATTAAGTCCAATCCATGCAATAACATTTCCTGAGAATGAACTCTGGTCTCCTGAATCTTGTGAAGCTTCTTTAAACCACCTCATTATGTACTGGGAGTTTTTCACTAGTTAGGCAATGTATTGATTAGAACAAGACTAATCATTGTTTAATTTTACTTTTTTTCTGTTGATAGATTATTCATGAACTGATCAGAGTTTTATTTCAATAATTTGTTATTTACAATTATTCTCAGAATCCATTTTGAAATTAATTCTAGGTTTAATACTTTGTTTGCAAATTGTTGCAGTTATTCAATACTGAAGCTGTTTTGCTTGAAGACAGGCCAGAATTTTCCCAGCTCCAGTGTCTAAATTTAGGCTGTAAATCCATATTTCGGCTCCTAAGTAAATGGCCTGAGTTTTCAAATGTGTAAAGTATCCATAACTCAGTTAGAAGCTGCAGCTGATCAGCATCTTTGAAAAAATCAAGACATTTATTTAGATGCTTAATTTTACACACCCCAGTTTCAGAATACATTTTATTATGCCATCAGTTATTTATTATGTAGACTGTAATAAATAGGGTTTTTTAAAGTTAATTATACTTGGATAGTCAATATGTTAATGTTTAATGTATTTAGTTGTAATTTAAAAGTTTCTAAAAGTTTTGAGATCTTATGAACACTTGTTCTTTTTTAAAGAAACATTTCTGTTCACTTTTAATTTCATCCAATATAAATCTTGCCATTATAAGTAGCTTACTCAGGCTGCCAGAGGGCACTATCTATAACAAGGAAGCTGGAAGATTGCTAGGTAATACAAGGCAACAAAACAAGCTATGTACAGGAAAGAGAACACTATGTACAGCATCCAATGTCTTAGCACAGTTGTAAGGAAAAACACATTTTTGGGGGGGGGTTATGCTACACTGTCAATGAGGTGGAAGAAATTGACGCTGAAGCATGGCAGCTACAAATGTGAAGATATAAAGTTTTAAAACCCTGTATTGAAAAGGTAAAAATGCCCTTTGGCCCCACTGCTGAGGTAAGAAGTCATAGGAGAAATAAAGTGATGTGGGCACAAAAGATCTTTTGTACAGAAAGAAATTCACTGCAGTGCAAAGCTTAAGCATTGTGTTATGCCTTGCATGGTTCTGCTACCCCGAGGCGAAGTCTATTTAGAGCATCCCCCAAACAAACTATCCACCTGTTCTATTGGAGACCCTTTTCCACCCCACACTTGGAAAGCTAAATGGGCCCAGACTCCACAGTTAATTAATTTCAAGTTTCTTTAGAATAGTATTCTTTTATAGGAGAAAGCCTAACAAACCAAAGGGATAGACCGGGGATTGGGTAGACTGCATTATGCTTCTGGGGAGGAATCAAAAGTAACTTCTGGCAAGCCGGTAGTTCTGGGTATATTACTTGTCAGACTGACAGGTGTTGTAGACAAGTCCAGATGGAGACAATCCTCTACCATGATTTTCTTTAGCTAATCAGGAATATCAAGTTACTGTTTGTCTAATAGTTCAAACATATAAAGTGCTACAGAACTGCCAAGTAGCATTTTCGGCCCTAAATTGTTCAAGAGGGAAAGCACGACTTACTGTTTGAACAAAAGAGAAAATATCTGAGGTACCATATCATGTGGTCTTATCTTTCTAAATAAAGAAATACAAGATTAAGCAAGACAATTTCTTCTTTGCCCCACCCATAACTGAATCAATGTTAATTAAATTGTCTTTTTCCAAACAAAGCACCTAATTTAGATGAATAATGAAGGGCATTAGCATGATTTTTTTATTATTACATTGCTCATGTATAGATCATTTCATTTCCTCTTAGTGCTAATGTGGAAATTGGAGGCTGCTGTTTGTTGAGAGCCCAGTACAATCAATATTCTTTCTAGGAGTTTAGTATCAGATTCAAGGAGCACTGTCAAGGCTTGTAGGCCAAAAATTAGATCTGCCAGTTTTGTATTGCAAGCATATATATGTATGTTGCAGTGTCCCTGTTCAGCTTGTCTGCTCTGTTCTGTTCTGATGAAGAAACAGGGTATTCTGATTCACAAGAACTCTGCTTGTTAGGCTGCAACACGGCTTTATTAACATTAAGTGAATTAGGAAAGAAAACAACACATACTTTTGTTTTATTATTCCTGTAAATTTGAATAGACTGTCTGCTCACAAAATAAAGCTGACAGTCCGAGCCTATAAATCTTTAGTATTAATTGTAATTGTTTAGATTTTTTTTTTTAACTTTCAAAAGAAAGTTGAAGTCATTTTGTCTAGGGGAATGAGAATTACCTGAATACTTAAGAAAATTGCGCTCCCATAAATGGATCACAGCCTGTACATTGCACAAACTTTTTTTCTAAGAATAGCAGGCAGCAGAAACAGCGAGATCCAAGCAGATAAATTATAGCACATTTTGACTAATACTGTTCTTGCGAAAGTTACTAAATGTCAATGTATGCATATCAATCTAATTTGATCCCTGAGAAGTGCTGTCTATAGATTCAAAACAAGGCAGGCAGGCCAGGTGCCAGCTCTTGCCCAGGCTGCCGGCATTAGCTAAGAACTGATAAATTCATAGCTGGAGATCAGACCAGTTCACCTGTATGTTAGTTTTGCTCAAAATAGGTATTGGTCTTATAAAAATTTATTTAGCATTTAGCATCTATGAAATGCCTGTAAATTGCTGCATGCATTTATCTCACTTGTGATGTCAGCATTCCATGCTATAAGAAAATATGTATGTTTTGCTTTATAACTTTGAGAATGTTTGCTCTGAACTTGTGAATCCAGGCACAGGTATCGTCCCCACCCCCATCCATAAGGACTATCAAAATCAGGTGGGCCATCAAAGAAGTTATGATGACTGTGTAATAGGGCACAAGGCCGTAGTGTAGACACTGACATAATTAGTTCGGCGTGAGCTACCTTACATCAACCTAACTCTGGGGTATAGACCAGGCCTTTGAACTGAATAGTTAAAAAAACTTTAGATAGTTTATTACAGGATTGGCTACTGTCTTTGGTGTAAGATCTAGGGTACCAATTGATCTGGGGAAAGTGACTGGTCTCCTGGGACTGGAAGCAACCTGAATATGGTGTGACTTTCAGTGTAAGTGACCAGTTCTCTGAACAGCTGATAGTGGTGGGTGGGAGGCACTGGGGGGACGGGGAGGAGCTGATCCGTGGGGCTGCCAGTGGGTCTGAAGTAGGGCTCCTAGAGCTACTTTAAAAAAAAAAGTGGTAGTGATTTTAGATGCCCATCTTGACATCTTAAAGAGACCAGATTTTTAAAGAGTGCTAAGCCTCTGGAGTCTGAGAATCAGGCCCCTTTAGGGCATCAAATTGGGAACCCAAACAATTCTATATCCAAAAACCACTAGTCACTTTTGAAAATTTAGGCCCCAAACCCATAGTTAGGCAACTAAATAGTAGTGGTTTTCTGAAGTACCAAATGCCTATAAAAACCACTCCAGTCATTGTGAGCTCCAGGGCTCAGATCCTCAAAGCTATAGGCACCGAGATACCATTTAGGATCCAGGGCCAGGTGCTCAGCACCTCTGAAAATCTACCACTTTTATTTAGGCAGATTTAGGAGCTTTACATTAGGTACCCAGATTTAAAGTTCTGGTTGGTTTTAGCACTAGAACAGCCTGTTAACATTTGGAAGTGGATAAATAACATTTCTGTTTGTAAGTGCCCGAAAATGTAATAATCTTCTACCCTTTATCCCAGGAATCAATTCAGCTCCTCAAGACTAGTTACCAATGTTTATTTTTTAGGGTTACACGTAGAACAGAGACTTCTCACTATAGTATATTTAAAAATTTGACTATGAAATCCTATCATCTCCTTTCATAGAGAGATGGGCATAGATATACTGTGGTGTCTCCTCAATGTTCCACTTTATAGCCCATGTTTGTGTGTTTATGTAGCACTGTCAATAGGATTTATTTTTCACTGTTTTAGTTTGAGCTGCTACTGCTGTGTAGATCACACACATTTATTTATCCATTCTATTGACTGTGTGAGGCATCAGTAACCTGAACAAGCTTGTGAGGTAAAGTCACAGTTGTCTTAACTTTATGTTTGCTTATAATTATAAAACTTAAGACATCTCCCAATGACATCTTTATTGTTAGCACCAATGTTGTCTCCCTGTTAGCTCTAGAAGAAATCTGTGTGCACTCTTCAGTCAGGAATTGGGCGAAGTGACTCACATACAGCATATTGCCAGACTACCCTATTTGCAATTTAGGGATCAAATGGATTAAAACAGACATTTTTACATCTAGATGCCAAGATGTTAGACCATGCTTTTCTCATGCTGTTAAGACGTGACTACACTCTACTCTGACAGACAAGGCTCTCCATATGATACACTAACCGTTTATCCCTGATACAAGGGCCTTGGATAGTACCAAATTCTCTCAACATGTTTCTGCAGTTCTAAGCATTCTTTATCTGATGATGTGTCATACTGGTTTTCAGATTCTTCTTACATTTAAGTTTTTGTCTGCACTCTCCTACTTCATTTTAAATATCTGGTTGTTCCATAGGTTCAAACTTATGATCTCTCTTTGCCCAGAGCTGGACTATTCTGTGTGATAAATAAGACTTTAAGATTTAGGGTTACATCACTTATCCCCTTTTCCACCCCCATAGAGTGTGTGTGATGCCAAGAGGCCAAGAAATCCAATGCACCAAAGCCTATTGGGAAGCTAGGAAAAAAGCTAAAACAGCTTTATCCACCATATCTATGCAGCTGTGTATGTCTTACAGTCATGGAAGGAGGTATCAGTTCATTAGTTGTGCTCAAAACCAGTGCACACTAAATCCTAATATTTTACACCTGACTGTTTCTGTTCAAAAGCAGAACATTCTCCAGTGCTCACCAGCCCTTCATGTCATGCTCATGTACCCAACAATAAAAGGGCCTGTGTCATATGTGAAATCTTTAAAACTTGCCCTTTACTTACTCTGAGTTTTCAAAGTTTTCCAGCTAATTCATCTTGTTATAAGACATTACCTTGGACTCTCTAGGATGTGTTGTTTTACATCATCTTATGCCAAATAAGATGCTTGGCAAAATAAATAAAATATAAAATACTTTGAATCAAGTCTTGGCTTGTTAACCACTTTGTTGAAAGAGCAATTTCATAAGGATTTTTTTTAAAAGGATTTGCTGAGCCACTTTTTTTTTTCTTTTTAAAGAGTGTTCTTCACTCTGATTTTTTTGTAGGTAACCTGTGGTCCAGGTCATTACCTACAAGGATATTTTTAAAACGTAACACAGACAGAAGCTGGTAATGTATTCCAGAACAGGGAGCTTTTTACTGATGGTTGGCAATGAAATGCACTCATTTGACGCCCATTTTAACATCTCTAATAGTTCAGAAAAGTTTATTTTTAAAGTAACAACCTTGAAGCTCACAAATCCATATTGTTCCACAAAGCAACAAGAACAGATAAATCTATACAGATTAAAAAAAGTAAACCAGCAACCCAAAACTCACACCTTATGCTATATATGGTGATATTTAAATCTGTAAAGACACTTTACATCTTTGTGTAGCTGTATTTCCATGTTTTCTAAAGTCACATAAATTTCCAGCAATTATGATAGTACACACCCAAGTGACAGAGGCATTTATGCAGGCTCCCCATTAGCAAACTCATTCCAAAAAACTAGGTGTTGTTTAGAAGGTTTTAAAGTCAAATGTGCTTCTCCAGCACTTTATAGGCTTGCTGGGAAATCACCGCTTTTAATTTTATTTTCTGATTCTCCAATGGAAGCCTTGCAGATCCTTCATTCTGTGAAAGCTAGTAAAATTCAAATGTCAAAAAGCAAGGGAAGTTAATTAATATGACTTATTTAGCCTTCAAGACACCCTAACTTTCAGGGGCGGCTCTAGGCATTTTGCCGCCCCAAGCACGGCAGGCAGGCTGCCTTTGGAGGCTTGCCTGCGGAGGATCCTCCGAAGCGGCGGGACCAGCAGACCCTCCGCAGGAATGCCTGTGGGAGGTCCATCGAAGCTGCGGGACCAGCGAACCCTCCCAAGCAAGCTGCCAAGGGCAGCCTGCGCCTGCGGGAGGTCTGCCAAAGCCGCAGGACCAGCGGACCCTCCGCAGGCAAGCCATCAAAGGCAGCCTGCCTGCCGCCCTCGCAGCGACCAGCAGAGCGCCCCCAGTGGCTTGCCACCCCAAGCATGTGCTTGGCGTGCTGGTGTCTGGAGCCGCCCCTGTTAACTTCAGGGTGTTGCACCATCTTACAATAGCAATGGCTTTCTGCATCCACAAAAACAACAGCTTCCTCAAAATGCAATGAAGATTAAATCAGAAGAGCACAGCTAAAAATCTGGTGGTGTCCAGCTTGCAGCAGTCAACATGAATTTAAAATCGGATTAACTGGAGAGCGAAGCAAGCAATATCAGGAAAGGACAGATATTTTAGTGCAGTGGTTTTCAACCTGTAGTCCATGAACCCCTAGAGGTCCTCAGACTATGTCTAAGATTTCCAAAGGGGTCTGCACTTCCAGTCAAAATATTTTAGGGGCCCACAAATGAAAAAAGGTTGAAAACCACTGATTTAGAAAATCAAATTACACAATGGGGCATCATTCAAAAACAGCAAGGAGAAATCACGACAACTTGCAACTCTGGTAACTAGCATAGTAAAATACAATGTTAAAAAGTTACCTGCAAATGCAATCTTAATACACTGGGTATGTGCCCTTTTTGGTTCTGTATCATGTAAAAATAAAGCCTAAAAAAAAAATTGAGTGAAGAAGGATCTGCTTGTTTTTATGATGTCTGCGCTAGACTCCCAAAGGAGGGTCCTAACCAGTAATAAAGTGAAGCATCTGCCCCCCGCCAAGAAATTCTGGTTGTCAGCCAGAAATACTCCTGGGATTCCTGTGCTATGCGGTCCTTCCACACCCCTACCAATTGCCCACTTCTTGAATCAATCATCTGATCTAAAATACAAGATGCTCTCTCATACACAGAAATCTTTAGAACTACTTATCTGTACAAAGATTCTGGCTTAGGTGATGCTTAGTGACAGTTGAAAGCATGGGTAGAAATGGTGTTCGCCATGTCTATTAACAGTATACACTTATCTTTCATCAAAATAGTTCACACACTAGGGGTCTTATCAAACTAACTGCTGCTCCTGATCTCAGGTAGCAGTAGGTATCTATGGCTGGCCTGGAGGCTGAAACTATTCTGGCCTAATATAGACCCCTCAAAGATCATACGACTTTTTAGATAAATGCAGCATAGGGCAGGACAGCTGGACTGCGCACCGTGTGGGGTATAATATTGTAAGCCAGAGGTGGGGTCTGAGTTGCTGTGGGGTGCTTGACCACCGCTCCACCTCAGGCCCTGCCCTAACTTTACCTCTTCCCCCAAACCTCCACCCCACCTCTTCCTGTCCCCGCCCCACCTCTTCCTGCCCCCTCCCAAGTGTGTGTCACCCTCACTCCTCCTCCCCAGTGCCTCCCGCATGCCACTGAACAGCTGATCACGGTGGGTGGGAGGCACTGGGGGGGAGGAGGAGGAGCTGACCAACTGGGCCTGCAAATGGGTGGGAGGTGTTGGGGGGGGCTGATCAAGGGGGTGCCAGTGGGTGCTGAGCACCCACTATTTTTTTCCAGGGGTGCTCCAGCCCCGGAGCACCCATGGAGTCAGCACCTATGCAATGAGCACATAACACATTTTGCACTGGCTTCTTATTTGCTTCTGGGTACAATTCACAGGTTTTGTGGTGACTGTAATGCTTTGAATGATCTGAAGAATGGCTACCTGAGAGTCTGTCTGACTCTATACTTTTCCACAGCAGTTCAAACCATCACAGAGGCTCTCACTGTCAAATTATATGGTTAAAAATTGCAGGACCAACCTTGGGGCTTTCTAGTTTATGTCCTCGTCACTCCTCTTGGGAGTTTCACCACAGTTTTAGTTTAGAAAGCTTTGGAGCATGATGCAGGATTATTTTATTTAGCCTCGGTCTGACTTTTTTCAGTTTCCTCTTTAATTTAATTAATAAGTAAACCGTTTCTCCCCTTCACCTAGCCACAGTGGGTGGCTCTATGCCATATGTTTTTTTTTTAAGGTCACAATCCTATAATGGGAATTCTTCCTGAATAAGAGGCCAAAAACAAGTGGCAGTGTGTTTTTGTGGATAGGGTACGGAACTGTGATTCAGGTATTCTGATTTTATGCCAGTTCTGCCACTGACATTTCTGTGACTTAGGGCACCTCTCTGTGCCTCTGTATACCCGCCCACTCTTTGTCTCTCTTGTATAGATTGTATAGTTTCTCTCTAAATAGACTGTAAACTCTTTGGTACAGTAATAATCTCTTACTAGGTGTTAGTTCAGTGCCTACCACAACAAGGCCCTGATCTTGATTGGTGCTTCTAGGCACTAGTGTAAATTAAATAATATTAAATGTGTAGGGTTTGACCCTAAAAGCTCAATCCAGCAAACAGTGAAGCATGTGAATACTCTTAGTCATATGAGTAGTTTTATTGAAATTAGTGGTATTACTCATATGAATTAAGTTTATCCTCTATTTGCAGAATTGGTCCTTAATGTATAAAAAGCAGTTAGCTGCTATGGCAATGAATACTATAGAGTAAAAATATTATTATAATTTAATACTGAGAGTATTCTAAAAAAAATCCTAAAATGTCCAGAAAACTTCACAACCTGTTTTACAGACTGGATTTTATTTTGAGAAGATAGTAGTCGACAGAGAACAGAAAATGAAAATAATCTGTTTTTATAAAACAAATGATCAAGGCATTGTCTTGAAAGAATTAAAACAAATATGCTGAAGGATTACAAAACCTGGTAGAAAGGAATTGACCTAGAATTTCTCCAAAACAATTAGTCTGACACTCTGTCTCTTTTAACAAAGAGTTATGGCTAAGGGTGCTGGCTCTATGTTGTAGTGGCAAACAGCTAAAATACCACTAGAGTTTAGTTCCATCTTAAATTCATGAATAGAAATTGGGACAGAGTGAAGGGGGGTGTGTGGGAGAAAAGTATATTAAGAATTTTTAAAAAGATGCTACTTCTAAGTCACTATTTATTCTTCATGCAGTTTTTTAATAGAGGACACGTAATTTGTTTATATTTTGTACTAATATGATGTTTTACTAAAATATTGATTTGTGATAAACAAGGCTGTGCTTTAAAGTATAAAAGAGTGATTAAAATGCAATTGCCTGTGCTGGACTAAAGAAAGCTTTCACAGACCCCTGGTGCATCCAGTAACAGTGCAGAGAGCTTCTTGCTTGTTCTCTTATACACTGCAATTGAAGCAGTCTGTCGATCATCAGCGATCAGCTTTCAGCATGAAAAATTATGAAAGAATCTTGAATTCTGAACCATAACAATAAAAAATAAAGTTCCTTCTGCAAATTACAACTTGCCCCAAGCTAAATATGCATCATAAATTCTGAGCATGAAACTAACTGCCAAGCATTAGGTGCCTTAGTTCCCTAATCTCGGATCTGAACCATCTGAAAGAGCTGAAAAATTGACACAATACACAAAGTTATATTATCTAGAATGGATCAAGAGAAGATCCAGAGATCTAGACCTAGCACTGGATAGGGGCCCAAATACTAGCTGACTCTTATTTGCTGATTATTTATTTCAGCAAGCTGGCACCTGCTGGAAGACATCTTGAGAGGCTCTGTCCACTACAAAACTACTAACTTTCAGTTCTCTAACAGTTCCTTTAAATGTGATAAGAACTCTGTATTCTCAGTCTCTAAATGTACATATATAGTACAGTTAAACAAACAATTTTCCTTTCCAAGATCAAGTAACAAACAATTATCTTACGATACTGGCTTGTGTATTGTCTTTGGATGGAACACTATCACAGAATAAACTCCTCACTCCTACTACAACTTGAAATTCTAATAGCTAAGCTTTTAAAGAGCAACATAATACTTCACATCACAGGCAATCCAGTCTGTGGAACTGTGGGGCCACATTCAGACTAGAGGTAAATGAGTAAATTCAGACCTGCTTAACCCAGGTCTGCCTTTGGTCATTAGTTTAACTCCCTGAGTCACTTTCACTCTCCTAACGTTTTTAGATATATTCAATGAATCAAATAATGGAAGATCTAAGCACTTCTGCCTTAGCCCTCAACTCTTCCTTGCTGTTACCAGGACAGTCTGTAAACATTAGTAATCCCCTTTCCTTTAGTCCATAGGATAGTTGTCTCCCAGTAAATGAGGCCTAGGTGACCTCTCTACAATATCAGATTTCTTTCCACTACCTATCTAATCTCAAACCAGAACCTTTCATTCTTCACGCACGCCCTAAGTGAGTTTAACAGAGGCTAGAAAATGTTACTTTTTAGCTACTGGAGCTGGGAGTCAGTTCTGCTCCACTGACTATTAATATTGTGAAGGTGTACAAATAATTCAAATTGCAGCTCAAAGGAACCACCCATAAGGTCACAATCCTGCCACCTTCGTGCAAGCAAAGCTCCCACTGAAGCCAATGGGAACTCTGCCTGCATAGCAGAGACCAAATAGGGCCCTAAGGCAGTAGACTCAACGTATATTTCCAGAAACTGAGTGTATAATGCATTCTCTTAGCTATTTTCATCCAACCATGTCTGTACATTTCCTTCAAATGCTTTCCTGACTGCTTCAAAATAATAAAGAGCAGTTAGACCTATTGTGTAGTGTCCCATTTCACTTCCAGTAACCATGATCCCTTTCTGTTAAAACAAACTGATCACCTGCTTGGGTTACCAACAGCCTCAAGAATTACAAGGAAAGGCTGGATTTTTTTAAACTAATCTCACCTCCCAGCTCTATTGCTTGACTTCTTTCCTTGCAAAATTCTACTAGCTCTTTCCTCTACTCATTTTGCTCCTTGTTGCTTCTAGACTTAGTCATCCCTGATAACAAAACATTTCTTGCTATTCTAAGACTAACTGCTTCCTCCATTCTGTACTTGTTCTTCTGCGTAGTTAGCACTCTTCCCTGAACTATGCTATAGACACTATTACATGTGTACAGAGAATATAGTGGTGTGGCATAATGATATGTTGAAAAAGCCTTTAATCTCAAGTGCTATAAGTAAGTTATACAGGACACCTCATCTGAGTGCTGATAAAATCTTTATACCACCCCATACCGTCATGTATTTTGTATATTCTTTGTACAATGCAGAAATTAAAACAACTTTAGGAACTGTTTACTCTTAAATATTGGACTATTTGAAGGCAGATCCAAGCTGTGCTCTAAAATGGACTTAAAATTTTCTATACTAAAACATAAAATACTGGGTCAGATTGACTTATCTCCTTCTAATGGCATAAAGCTCTTTTTTCTAGCCTTGAAGGACTGTAAGATATTAAAATCATGATGTTTTTACATATAAAAAATATCCCTGTCACTATCCCAGGTTTGAATCTTTTCTGTTCTGCATCCACAATAAATATTTCACATGACCTGGCAATTTATCCGGTGGATATCCTCTCCATGTATTACATATATGCAATCATATAACTTAGACTATCCAAACTGTTACATCTCTTCAGTGTTTCCCTGTGGCATTTGGACAGAGGCTTTACTTTATATGTAAGAGTACAACTTTAGATAATGTTTTCACCCCTCAGACATCTCCAGTCTCTCTGATCATTAACTCTTATTTACAGTTTCTGGAGAATTAAATATTCAAATATTGTTAATACTGCACCTCTGAACACTAAAAATAAAGTTTTCCACATTCTGATGTAACATCCTTTTTGGCTATATTATTTGGCACAATGTCTACTTTGCTGTCAAGATATCAAATATACTGTAACCCCTTCTACTAACAAAGGGGTCTTCCTATATTCTAATTTGCTGTAAATCAATGTTTCTTAGTTTATTCTTTGGCAAGATAACAAGTGCAACATTGCTCTGGCTGTAATTGACTGAGGCTGAGAGACTGGAGCTACTGAGGATGAGTCACTGCAGCTGCAGTTCTTTCATTTAACAAAAGCAAATGCTAAGGAGCAGACCTGGGAAGTGATTACGTAGAATGATTAATGACTTTCTGGTCTGGTTATTTTAATGTTTTCTACGCCCATCAACATAGCATTTGGGTGTATAACAAATTGAAAACAAGCAACACATTAAATTACTCTTAATAGACAACCTTTTCTCTCTTCTCCATGAGGAGGAGGGAGGGCTGCGCTGCTGACACAGGGTGGGAGCTATTTCTTCTCATTAAGATTGAACATGGGTTCCTCTCGTTTCCTGAATCATGTGCTAAGGAAAAAGGAGAGTAACTGGCTTGCAGGAACTGTTGTCAGCAACTATATACTTGAGCTGCTGTCAGCAGCAGCCAGGATGAATGAAATCAGTTACTTGGCCCTATTAGAAGGCCTGAATATTGCCTAAGGGAGACCTTAAAACATACTTTATATTTGATTTGATATGGCCATTCCACTTTCATGAACCATGATAATCTCTAACAAACTATATGCAAGCTCATAGTTGCATACTTATCCTGAGCAGATCTTATTCCATTTTCAAAGCTGTTCCTAGTGGAATTTTTTTTTTTAGGAATCTGGAATTAAAGTGATGCTTGTTCTTCCATAACTGTGCCCAGAAAGCATTTGCAGTGCAGCGGTATTTCAGAGCACTTTTGGGGTTTGAGGTTTACATGTGTTTCTAGATGAGCCAAAGTATCTCCTGGTAACATACAATGGCTGTTCTCACCAGGCCCTTTAATTGGAGGACAATAGGAACAGTCTTGCTGAATGAATGAACTTTAAGTTGCCTATATTTTGGATACGTTCCTTGTGTAGCCTAGTCTGTTCTTCATTCTAAAGCAGAGTAGTACAACCACTGCAGCAGAGAAGCTTCAGATGAGAAAGGGACCTAATGGGACCTCAGTGCCTAAGCCAGAGGTTTAAGGGCTGGTTCCAAAACCCACTGAAGTCAGTGAAAAGACTCTAATTGATATTAATGAGATTTAGTTCATGCCCTGAATTCCAGAAAGGTTTATGGGAATATGTTATTTTCCTATGCTCCTGTCACCCCTGCTCTACTATGTTCTTAAATTCCCCTTTGGGAGAATTACACCAGTGCCTCTCTCTCAGTTATGGCATATTCTCAAAAATCAGCAAGTTGGTCCTGACACAAAACTTGCAGTTTCACTCCATTATTATGGGCAGGAGCACAGAGGAACATGAGATATGCTGCTACTGTTGCTTGGTTGAGCTGGGTAGGAAGGAGAAACAGGTAGAGGAAATAAATTTCTTATTTTCCTGACTGTCTCGTATCTGATGTCTCTTCACTATAGTTCAAGAGATTATATGTAAGATCATACAATAAACAGGATTAAAAGTGGAACATTTACCTTACAATCAGGGCAACAACCAAAAATACTAACATTTATTTCAGTTGCAATAAGGTAAATACTGTTCTAACTTTGCCTAATTCATATTACCAAAACCACATAATGCTGAAAAGATTTTCCCTTTCTTGTGCATTCATGAAATCAAAAAAGTATCTGGCCTAAATGAGTCCTTTACAAAGCACTGGAAAACATAGTCTAGGGAGTAATCCTACACTGGTCAGGTGGGAATGGACTGAGATAGTTCACAGATTGCTGTACACATACCACTGATGGTACACAAGCTGCAGTAGGGTGGTATGCAGTTATGAGCTACTCTGCCACATCTCTGCGTAGACCCTGCTGCAATGCTCTAAAAGCTTCCTACTGCATCTTCATCTACTCCCATTTCAAAACAGATCAAAGCACAGTACAGAACACAGTGTGCGGCAGCAGGGTTCACATGGACACTACCTTTCACTAACCTGCCATGCACTACATTTACATCCCAACTTGCTACAAACTAAGTGTTTGTATAGACTAGCCTGATGTTGCGCTCCAGGTCTGAGAATCCCTTGACTAGATATAACAGTATAGGGAACATTAACTTACCCACCTCCTTAGCCTTACTCCATGGATGCACCTTCTTTACTGGTCCAGTGCTAGCAGGGGAGACTGCCACCAGAACTCCTGGAGCCATTCCTGACATAAGTCTGGAAAGAGGAGAAAAGAGACCGGGAGTCAGTGTGGTCCCTATGTGCTGGAAGAAAGCATAGTAAACTTCCCTGACCCTCTGTGTCAAAGTAGTCTATGCAGAGGACAACAAGACTCAAAGGAAGTTTCTGTAGCTGGGAAAATATAAAGAAAACAAGCTGCCTACTTGAGTGCACTAATCCTAAAATATCCTGCATCTCAGTTTATTTTCAGTACTATTACTAGAAAAACTTCCTTTGGTCCTGAAAGAAAAGAGTAGCAGGTGGGTATAAGGTAGTTTAGATGGTCTTACCAGGGGAGCGCAGATCAACTTGACATATACATTTCAGGTCCTGCTTCTTCTAAACAATTAAGTTAAATGTAAAATAAACTACTTTTAACACCTAAAAAAGCTTGGAACATGCACATTGAAACTTAGAATCATAGAATATCAGGGTTGGAAGGGACCCCAGGAGGTCATCTAGTCCAACCCCCTGCTCAAAGCAGGACTAATTCCCAACTTTTTTTTTTTTTGCCCCAGATCCCTAAATGCCCCCCCTTAATTGAGCTCACAACCCTGGATTTAGTAGGCCAATGTTCAAACCACTGAGCTATCCTTCAAAGAGTTGAAATAAATGAGTTTTTCAGTACATTTCCATTGGTTTTGATCAATATTGGGGGATTAAGAAAATTAAGAAAAAACCCTTTTATTTAAAAATGGAAGCCTCCCCGCCTCAATCCCTACTGTAACCTGATTTAATTTTTAATTAATTAGGGACCTTAAATTGTATATACCAAGCACAGCCCCCTCATTCTTTTTTTTGCAGTCTAATAGGTAGAATGTGTATGTGTGGCAGGAATGTTGGGTTCTATGCCTAATTTCAACTCTGCCTCAGTTTCCCCTGTTGCAAAACAGTTATGGAACAATCCTCACCGTGCTTTGGAATGGCCTGGGAATCACTGTATAAGTGTCAGTATTTAGTGATGTTTATCTACAAACCTGTAAAATTCAGCCTGGAACAATTTTTGTTAATAATTTTAAATTCCAGCTAAGTTTGCAGAATCTTTCACAAACATTTTGATTAATACTCAAGTATCAGAGGGGTAGCCGTGTTAGTCTGGATCTGTAAAAGCAGCAAAGAGTCCTGTGGCATCTTATAGACTAACAGACGTATTGGAGCATGAGCTTTCGTGGGTGGCATGCATCCGATGAAGTGGGTATTCACCCACGAAAGCTCATGCTCCAATATGTCTGTTAGTCTACAAGGTGCCACAGGACTCTTTGTTGATTAATACTGAAAAATGATTAAAGGTCTAGAAAACATGACCTCTGAGGGAAGACTGAAAAAACTGTTTGTTTAGTCCGGAGAAGACAAGATTGAGGGGACATGATAACAGTCTTCAAGTACATGAAAGGTTGTTACAAGGAGGAAGGAGAAGAATTGTTCTTAACCTCTGAGGATAGGACAAGAAGCAATGGGCTTAAACTGCAGCAAGGGCAGTTTAGCCTGGATATTAGGAAAAACTTCCTGTCAGGGCAGTTAAGCACTGGAATAAATTGCCTAGGGAGGTTGTGGAATCTTCATCATTGGGGAGTTTTAAGAGCAGGTTGGACAAACACCTGGGTTGCCCACTGGATTGCCAGGGATGGTCTAGATCAGGGGTCTCAAACTCAGACCATGAGGGCCAGATGAGGACTAGTTCATTGGCCTGAGGGCTGCATCACTGACACACACTCCTTGCTGCCCCCTTGCCCCGCCCCTGCCCACCTCTTCCCTGCCTCCATTCCAACCCCTTCCCCAAAGTCCCCACCCCAACTCTGCCCCCTCCCTGTTCCCAGAGGGTGCAGGAGGGGTGTGGTGGGGGCTCAGGGCAGGGAGTGCAGGAGGTGTGCAGGGTGCAGCAAGGGGCTCAGGGCAGGGAGTTGGGGTGCAGGGTGTGGCAGAGGGTTGGGGTTCAGGCAGGGAGCTCATGCAAGGAGTTGGGGTGCAGGCAGGGGGCTCAGGGCAGGGAGTTGGGGTGCATGAGGGGTGTGGAATACAGCAGGGGGCTCAGGGCAGAGGGTTGGGGTGCAGCAAGGGGTTGGGGTTTATGCAGGGGGCTCAGGGTAGGGAGTTGGGGTGCAGGGTGCGGCAGGGGACTCAGGGCAGGGGGCTGGGACACAGAAGGGGTGTGGGATGTAGCAGGGGGCTCTGGGTAGGGGGGGCAAGGTGCAGGAGGGCTTCAGGCCAGAGCCCAAAGCTGCTTACTGAGAGTGGCTCCGGGGTTGCAGCGGTGCACACCGGGGCCACGATGCCCTGGCAAGCAGCTGTAACCATGTCCCTGTGGCCCTCCTACCCCAAGGGCTGCAGGGCTCCGTGTGCTGCTTGCCATGCTTCCAGGTACCTTCCCCAAAGCTCCCATTGGCTGCAGTTCTCCATTCCCAGCCAATGGGAGCTGCGGGGGGGGGGGCAGTGCCCAGAACCAGGGCAACACATGGAGCCCACTGCCTCCCCGCCAGGGATGTGATGCCAGGCGCTTCAGGGAGTGGCACAGGGCTCGAGAGGGGGAAATCCGCTGCAGTTTGCCCACCGCTGGCCTGGAGGTAGGCCTGGCGGGAGGCACAGGCCACAGGAAATAACCCTGCGGGCCACATGTTTGAGACCCCGGTCTAGATAATACTTAGTCCCGCCTTGAGTGCAGGGGACTGGACTAGATGACCTCTCAAGAGCCCTTCCTTTTCTGTGGGTCTACGAAGTATTACCAACCCCATTCAATTAGCTTGAAACCCGTGCCTTATATTTAAAAAAAGATTTTATTCACCTTCTGAGCCTGGGGGGAGGGGAAGTGTCACATTTTTTCAGCTCGCCTCCGCAACAACGAGGACTGCAACTTCCGGTTTTCTTCCCCTTTCCCAACTAAAAGCTAAGCCTCTGTAACGCAGCCTGAGGAGCTGGGCCGGGTCTTTATATCACACACCTGCCGCAACCAGCCGCCGGAAAGCTGGCCACGCCGAGACGGCTCCAGGCAGGGGAGACGTGGCACGTGCACGTGCACGTGCACCCCCGAAGCCGGCTCTGGAGCTGCAGGGAGCTTCGCTTTGGATTTCTGGGCACCGGTGGGAGGTGAGAACTGAAGGGCTACGCCACCCTGCAGCCGGGTGCTGTGACCTGGACAGCCGGCTCTAGGAAATAGGCAGTGGTAGTACGAGCCTGCTCCTATTGGCTCGGGCTTGCTTTCAGGCACGAGCCTGCCTTCAACGGCCCATTTACCACACCCGGCGGCTACCCGGGCACGAGGATCAGACTTCTTCCCGCTTCACAAACAGGCATGCTGGGAAATGTAGGCATGGTCCCAGACTCAGGCGACAGCCCTGGCCCCGGGGCCTCTGTTAACAACCCTCCCTCACTTATCCCGCCTACCCGCCCTCAGGCCGAACGGACCAGCGAGGCCAAGAGACCCTTTAACGCAGCTTCTCTGAGTCAAAGGACTAGGCAGCCCAGAGGCCAGCGGCTCGGCCGCGGAGGCTGCTGGGAGATGTAGTTCCTCCCTCAAGCCTAAAAACGCGAGGCGGCTCCCTTTGGCTAAGCAGCACGAGGAAGGAAGGAGCGAGCGTAGTCGTACCCGAATCAATCCGCGAACCGCAGCTCTGGCGGCGGAGTCAATCCGTGACCCGAGGCGGCGCAGCCCGCTGAGGCCTGCGGGGCGGAGAGAGGGGGCCGGCGGCAGCGGCCGCAGCGCGCGCCGATAGGCTGCGCTCTCCGAGGCTGGCTCCGCCCGTGGGTCTGTGTGGAGCTGTTCGGCGCCCAGGTGCTGAGTCTCTCGGTCGTTTAGGGAGGCTTCGGTTCTGCTGCCCTTTCCTCTCGACGCTGCCACGGGCTGCGATGGGACTAGTATCAAATCGCCTCCTTCAGGCACAGTGAGTGACTCCAGCAGCCCCTCAGCCCCAGAGGTTTGCATGCGGCAGCCTTAGCGCCCCACTTGCTTTTTTTTGCGGGGGGGGGGGCACGCCAGGTATATCCTCCGCCCCGCCCGCCTCGCGGCTTTGTGCTGCATGTGGCTGTGAGGCTTAAGTCCCAAGGGGGCATTTCTTGATGCCTTTGGAGCCTGCGACGAAGAGTGGATTCACTGAGGGGAGCATTTTGCAGTGCACCGCTGGGAACAAAGCTGCATGCTCCATATGCTTTTAAGCAGTTGCATTATTTTAATTTCCTGGGGGAGAGGGAACGGAGGAAGAGGTTGAATGCAAATACCTGTGCCCTAGCTGTATCTGCAAACCCTCACGTGTGCAGTAAAGTGGGTTTTGCGGGGCACCCATGTTTGTAAATTCGCGGTTAAGCAGCATACAAACGAAATGTAGCTCTTGTGATATAGTAGTATCTACAACCTAATGCTATAGTAAAAGGTTGCAAAATGGTTTCCTTGTGTACTCCCATTATCGGTAGTGATTGTATGATTTTGCCCACTGCAGTAATTTCTAATTCATTCCTGTCGTGGTTGCTAGCTTCATCGAGTGGCTGAGACAGGCTAGTGAATGTAGTTCTTATGAATATGCATCAGAAAGGGGAGGAAGGAAGGAATCTCAAATATATTTAAGGCCAAATGTCAAGTTACCTATTTGGTGAATTAATTTTGCTGACATCCATTGTGCTTCTCTGCCTGGTGCTTCAGGCTTCCTCAGATGGTGTTGGGTGGTGGAAGGGGAGTCGAGTGTGAATATTGAACATGCATAATAAAGCATGGTGTGCCTTTAACGCTTTCTTTGTACAGTGGCTTGTAAACTCAACAAATCATATGCTTTGTCCCAGACCAGTCATAGTAGGTGTAGTAGATTGAGGATATCTCATTCTTCTTCTGCTTGGGGATTATGGTTGCTTTAGTTATTTCACAGATGCTGAAATAAGAGGTTGGCACAATGAAATGATTATTTTGGATGTGGATAATGAGAATGAAGTTCAATCCAGGATTGTTCTTCCAGCAAAGACAAAAAGCATTCAAATGTTTTCTGTGTTGACTTCAGCAGGGGAAAGATGCAAACTGAGAGGGAATGCGTTGCTTAGTTTGAGAACCAAATGCAGGTCAGTTAGCACACTGACATATGTTCTGCACTCTTCACGTTTTACTTCCAGGTTATAGTAAGAAGGGATTTGTGAGTAAAGTAGATTTTTTTTTTTATTACTCTACTGTATTGTTCCAGAAACAAGTAATATAAACAATTACTGGGAATAGTAATGCAGTTCCACTTATTTTAAAGGCAAATAGATGTGCCTAGTCTTAGTTTCTATCTTATTAAAGGCAGCATATTCCAAGTAAAGATTTTTGCTGTATTTCTTTTCATTATTGACTGAGAGTCATGCATCAAAAATGGCTTTGTGATTTTAATGTCCACATAAGTGGTGGTGTAATGTTTAAATTCTAGAAGAATTTAGTTTGTCTAACAAGCCTTATGCATGAGTCTGCCAAGTGCTTGGAGTTCATGTAATTCAGTTTGGCAGGAACTTAGTACAGCATGCAGGGTAAAACTAGTTGAAGTGGGTTCCTTTTTATCATGCAGAAAGACTAGTTAATCACACTTCATAGTAAGTCCAGTAGAGCCATTGCATGTTATAACGTTGTTTTTAATATTTTGCTTTCTTTTAAGGCCATTCTATAAATGGCTTATAAAAGACATATGATCTCTGTCGCATAAAAAAATAAATGGAACATCTTGGGCTCTGTACTATATTGCTTGCACACCTAAAACTCTCATGACTTCTGTGACTATCTTTGGTGTACAGAGCACAGGATCAAGCTCCTTTTGTGCAGTATGCTTTTAAAATCAGGTGCAATTTTTAAAAATTGCAAGTAGATGTAAGATCCAAAGGAGTGGATTTAGCTGTACACCTTACTACAGGTAAAATTGTTAGACTTTTGGCTGCCTTTTATGTTCCCTTCCAGCAAAAAATAATGGATATTCCCCAAAACTGCTTCTTCCTTCCAATAAACTTTTTACACTAGTAATTGGGGAAATTCTGTGGATTGTGATTAACCATTTATGATTGCCATGCTGCTGAATTTTCTCATGTGGTTTCATTAAAGGGAGCAGATTGAGAGGTCTGTCACTTGGCTCTTAACTGATCTGGCTTGTTTACTTAATGGTGGTAACTGTCTTCTCCCTGACTAAATTGATTCATATTTAAATGCCATTATTTACCTCTAATTTAAAAGGAAATGGTCAAGTTAAAAATAGGTCTCTCTTCTTGGATCATGGGACAAAGGTGGCTGCTTATATGGGAGGTTCTGGGGCCACTTTAGATCCCTCCTCTAACTCACTGCTGAATAGCCTCGGGGGCCATTAAAATAGCTGAGGTTCAGCTAAGCAACACATGTGCTGGCCACACCCTTTCCCAAGAAATATTTCCTATACTGAATTGAAGAGTGACATAAAGGCAGCTCCACTTGCTCTAACTCTTAGGCTTTCCTTATCTGGCCATTTAGAACAGCTTTACGGCTGCTTTGTGAACTTTGCATTGGCTGCAGTACATCTTAATAGGGCCAAGGATATTTTAAAAATAAGCTTCCTTTCCTGTGCTGCCCCCAGTTAATTAAAACAAAGCATATATTGCACAAGTAACTTTTTTCATTATTTCTGCAGTTTATCTACATTTCTCTCAGCCGGGACAATAACTAGTCAGCATCCATCTTGCATGCAGATTCTGTTTCCGTTAGTGCATGAGAACTGGAAAGGGACATTAACTAACATTATGCAGGAAAGTTAAGTTGCAAACACTGGAGAGAAGTATTTATTTAAACAAAGCTTTTTATACTAGACTACTGAAGTCATGGAGATGTTTCTTTTGGACGTAAGTTATGTAAAAGCTGTTGGTTTTGTTTTTTTCAGACACTAAATGTGCCAGAACCAAAGAGAAATATCTTTAAAATGATGTGCTCCCATTTATTACAGTTAATCAGGGTATGTAGCTAGGAAATAGCAGTGTTGATTAATACTGTACATCCTTATGAACAGGCTCAGTATAAAGTGTGCACAGATGCTGTTGGAAACCAGTGATTCAGTATTTCTCAGTTGATACTACTACTAAAAGTGACTGAAAAGCATATTTACTTGGATGCTGAACAGAACCAAATAAGTAGTGCAATAGGTCACTCAGTATCGTGTGTTTTAAGCAGAGGATTTTACTGTTTCCTACCTTCCTGGACGGTGGCTGCATATAGTGAATGTAATTTATTTAGTTCTGAAAGAGAAGAGGCAAATAACTCCATTTATTGTACCACCTCTCCACCTCAATTTAGCAGTATGTTTTGCATTAACTATAATTAGAACTTTTTTTATCTGCTGTAAATGTTCTTATTATTAGTGTATTACACAATTCTCCCTTCAAGAAATTAAAGGCTCAGTTCACCAAACACTTACTACTGAGCACAGGGCTTACTCTTGGGGGAGAGATCCTGTTGATTTTTTACAGGAGTAATCTCATTGGGACTATTCGAGGTAGTAAGCAGTATTTTCAGTAACATTTGTGGCAATGGGTTCTAAATTAAGAACACTAACTTTGGGATTATAATGTATGGTTATAAGCCTAGACCCTTTTACTGGCAGACTGAGTGGCTAGAGGCATTGGCTTATGCACTGTCAGCACCAAGTCTTGAGTATAAAGTGGTTTGACTTGAGATGTCAGGTATTGCTGTCAGGCTGTCTAGAGTAGCTCACAAGCATGAGTGCCAGTCCCAGGGCAGACTGTCAAGGAACAGGGTACAAATCCCAAACTGGTTGTATGTTCTGTAACTGGATTTCACCGACCAAGTGTGAACTCTCCAAGCACTATAACAGCCTTAGCATGAAGTCACAGATAGTCCCATGACACAGATAGACGCTCTTGCCACCCAGGCAAGCCTGCCTTTGTGGTAGACGGTCCTTTGTGACTTTTGGTATAAATATATTCAGGTTACTCCCAGTCCCAAAAGACCAGTCACTTATCCCTGGTCTCTTACCCAAGACAATGTATTATTCCTGGCGGAATTCTGTGCCACTGCTGAATGCAGAATTTATGCACAATTAATGTTTTGCACACATTTTATTTTTTCCCTTCAGAATTGGTGCTGCAGAGCTGCTGGCCACCCTAGGAGTTGCTGGACCTGACAGAGCTCAGCTCCCCAGGTCACAAATAGAGGACACTGCCAAGGGGGTGGGAAGGAAAGGGGGAGCTGGAGGATTCCTGGTAGCTGCCCAGCACATCCTGAAGGAAGGAAGTGGTGTGCAGGAAACTCCATACAAGCCCAGTCTGACCAGCATCAGGCTGTTTCTCCTCCTGGATCTCTGGGGGTGCAGATGTTTGGCCCCACAGCTCGGCTCTGGAGGGGTGTGTGTTTGTGTCTGGGCTGGATGTCTGGCCCTGTGGCTGGGCTCTGGGGAAAGTGGGGGAGAGTGTTTAGTCCAGAGGGGGCCCTGTGCAGCCCCCTTTACCTCCCCACATGCCCCCTTCCAGTACGCGCACACCCCTCCACCGCCACTCATATATCCCTTCCAGCATATTCCTCCTCCCTGGCAGTATCCTCTATTTGGGAACCTCTGTATGGTAACTCTACAGGGGCAGAGCAAATAAGAAAAAATGAACTAAAGATCAGAGGGGCAGAGTTTTCTCCCAAGATGTGCCCAGCTGGCATGTGTGACACACCCAGACTGAGGTGCCCAATTAAAGCATAATAGAAACAGCAGCTGGGTTGTTGCGGAGATTTCTTTAACTCTACTCCTGGGGGAATCTTTTTGTGATCCATATTGTTATAGCCATACTTGCTGACAGGTATTTTTTAAAATAAATTACCAAAAAATTGAAACTGGCATGATTATATTAACAAATGTGCAGAATTTTTTTAAGTTTTTTGGTGCGGAATTCTGCTAGGAGTAAATGATTATAGCCAATCCTGTAATAAATGTCTCAATCAGGAAAAAGAAATGAGTTATTTAAAAGGCTAAAGCAGATAAAACCTACACACGTAAGTAAACTAGTTTTAGCTTCCAAAAGGTGATAGTAGCTGCTGCTATATTTTATAGATACAAAGCAAACATTTTAAATATCTTAACATAGGATACAGATATTATAACTGAAGTTAGTGCATGCAGCAACTTACAAGCATTTCATAAAGTCTAAACACATTTTTCTAACTTTAGCATCATTAAAATAATAACGTACAGGTGAGCCAGATTGGTTTATCTACATGCATTTGTCAGTATTCAGTGAGGCCTAGGAGCCTTGGCATGAGCTGGCACCTGGTCTGCCAATGTCACGGTTGCAAAAATCTAGCCTATTATATTCAAAAGTGGTGTTACATGTTCTTCAGCCATGTCAACAGGATGGACAAAAACATCCCAGCACACCATGCTCTGAAACTTTCTATCAACACGCAAAGGGGTGCACACCTTGACCCTACCTGGTGCCACCTGTGGACACATCCCAGAGATTCATGTATTTGCAAGTATCTAGGAACTCACTACATGATGTGGTGCAACGCCATCAACTGGATCACTCTGGCTGACTCAGCAGTTCTTAGTAAACTATGCATATTTGATGATGTTGCAAACTCTCTGGAAAAATCAAGAATAAAACTGTATGTGTATATAAAGAGTATAAAATATACTTCAATCAATTATGTGTTAGTCTTCACAACTTTTGGGAAAGATCAAGTTACAGCTACATCAGACAATCACTGGTACAAGAAACAGCCTATAACTTGAGCACACAATGGAGTGTTATCTTAAAAAGACTTATGTGCCAGGATGTGGTAACTTTATCTTGGATGGTTAGAAGTTTCTGGGAGAGATTGCGGCAGCCATCTGGAGACAGTGTGTCCAAGAACAGGATAGTCCCTAAATGAAAATTGAAAAGTCTGACACTTGCTTCTCTATACTTAATCTCACCCCAGTTTTTCTGTCATTTGGGAGGAAAATTGGTAAAAACAATGCCAATCAGGAAAACACCTGATTTTTGGTGAATCTGGGAGTGGTTTCACTCAAGAATTCCCCTTTTAACTCTCCTTTTGAGGCGTACCTGGACATGACCTGTCTGTTTGTCAGTAACAAAGCTTTCTCTTGGTCCTAATGAAGTGAATGGTAAGATTCCTATTGACCTAAATCAAGCAGGATCAAGTTATTGCAGGGTTACTGTGCAACTTGACAATATCACCTACAAAATGTTATAGTGAAGACTTGAGGACCTGAGAAATGAGAGTGTGAATCTTAAGCCAAAATGCTAAGGCTTAGTATGTAACTGACTTCAGTATGCTGTACAGAAGGGGATGCTCTGGCAGCATCCCCAAAGTCCCTGCCTGTGTAATTTAGTCCCTCTGTTTGTCAGCCTAAGAAGCTTGGTGTTAAGCATTATTTTGTATTCAGTCACTCAACTTCCTTTAGTTGGTGTAATGCTGTGCTTGGGCTGGTAACTTTTCATGACAGCTGTGCAAAGCAACCTATTCAATAAAACATTTTCCAATTCAATTTTCCACTTCTCTTCTGACCAAGTGGTATCAAGTGTTTATAGCAGGTTCTGTTTCCACCTTTACCTTCATTCACTATTGAGAAGCAGCTTGCCAGCGTTTTCAAAAGCAGCCACTGTCTTCTGTACCCAGCCTGAAACATGTTGCACTGGACTCTTCAAATATATACTGAATATCCCTAGCTTCCATTAACTTAAATGTAGTTAAGCGCGCATTGCCTCTGCG
Organism: Gopherus flavomarginatus; assembly: GCF_025201925.1. Lineage (NCBI taxonomy): Eukaryota > Metazoa > Chordata > Testudines > Testudinidae > Gopherus > Gopherus flavomarginatus. Next base: position 33,907,045 of record NC_066630.1, read on the forward strand.
CACTGGGGCCCAAGATGTCGGAAAAGGAGTACCTAAAAACAAACCATCCAAAATTAGTGGCCATTCTTGGAAAGTTTGGCCTAATCCTCTGAGTCCTGCCTTGAAAATATACTCCTGGAGGAATTCTGCAACAAAAATGTAAAATTTCTGTGCACAATATTGTAAAATTCTGCATATTTTGTCAAAATAACATATCATATCAATTCAATTTCAATCATTTTTGGTCATTTATTTCAAAATACCTGTCAGCAAGTATGTCTGAATGGAAGTGGAGGCACGGGGCCACGTGTGATGGGGGTGTGTGTGTATGTGCGTGCACACACACACACAGAGCTGCATGGGGACACATTCAGGAAATGGCTTTTTTTTACAAATAGATTCCTTACTAGGCATATTAATACAGAATTCTGAATAACTCATTTAAACTACACTACAGAGCCATATTTCCCAGACCCCTCAGAAGCAGTGCAAAGGCTTGGGGGAGTCAGGGGTAACAGAGCAGCTGAGGGAGAGGGAAGCCTAAGTGTGAACTTGCTGAGAAGGAGCCTGGGTGTGAACTTGGAAGGTTGTTGAGTATGAGTGGGGAAAGTATGGAACAGGGGTGTGTGTTTTGGGTGGGGAAGGATTGTTAGAGAGCTTCCCCTATGCAGACTCTGCCTGACCGCTAGCCTCTTCCATTCAGTCAGGCACATCTGCCCTTGTCCCCATGTGTTCCTGCACCTCATGCATCTTGTACTCCCTGTCCACAGGTGTTCTTCCCCCTGTCCCTAGTGGCCTTGTACCCCCTCCCCATGTGGCTCTAGACCCCCACCCAGTCGCTCCCCAGTCACTATGTGTCCCTGTACTCCCTTCCAAGGTGTCTTTGTGCCACCGGTCAGCCAGCCTTTGTCCCTATGTAGCTCTGCACCCGCTCCCCCATCACCATGTGGCCATGTCCTAGTCTGTCCTCCCCCACGGGCCCTTATGAGCCCCTGTCTGACACCCTCGCCAGCACTGCACGCTGTCTGTCTTCCTATAACCCCTATCTCCTGATCTGGCCTGACAGGCACTGTGAAGAAGGCAGGATCTTTCTCTTCCCTTGCTGGCTGGGAGCTGCTGCTCTGTTCTATCACCACAGCACCCTCTGGTGGGCAAACAGCAGAACTGCCACAACATTTCAGCAGAAGCTTTTTTCTATTCTTGCTCAAAAAATTAAATATGCATGGCTTATTAATTATGCACCCATGCAGTAGTGCATAATTCTCCCAGGAGTAAAAATAGGACAATGCTGACCTCACTTGCAGAGGTGAAGTAACTCAACTAACTAAGTGGCAGAGTGTCCTGTGGCACCTTATAGACTAACAGAAGTTTTGGAGCATGAGCTTTCGTGGGTGAATACCCACTTCGTCAGACACAGACATGGGTATTCACCCATGAACGCTTATGCGACAATACTTCTGTTTAGTCTATAAGGTGCCACAGCACCCTCTGCCACTTTTTACAGATCCAGACTACCATGGCTACCCCCTGCTCAATTAACTAAAATGCTTTGAGATCTTTGGATGAGAATTGCTCTAGAATTAGTGTAGTTACAGTACAAAATGGCGAAAAACAGTGGGCAAATAGGTCGAATGGATCAAAATCTGTCCTACTCTTAACTCAATTGGCTGTCTACTACTTTGAGTGGTAACAGTCTGTAGGTTAGTCAGAATCTACTCAAAACAGTAAACTTCTATTTTTAAAAAAAATTCAGACACCAAATGAGTGTGTGCATGTATCATGTAATGAGAGGAGCCTAGACTAGATGTGTAGCATACAGCATATCTGGCTTATGTGAGACTTAACCAGTAGCCATAAAATACCAGCGCATTAAGGTGCCCATATTTTCTCCAGGGAAAATGGGACATCCCAGGGGGCTGACCTGAGGTCATCCATTTCTCCCCCCCCCCCCCCATCCCCTGCCTGGGGCTGGCCTAAGCCCTTCCTGCCTCCTGCACATGTGGGGCTGGCCAGAGACTTCCCTCTTCTCTGTGCCGTGCCAGCTCCCCTTGCCCCCCCTGGTGCTTGGGGCAGCCCAAGCCCTCCTGCCATCTGCCCATGCAGGGCCAGCCTGAGGCCTCCTTCTGCCCGCATGCGCAGGGCCTGCCTGAGACCCTTTGCCACCATTAAAGGACATTGTACAGCACTTCACATGGAAAGAATGAGACTCTATTGCAAGTACTAGGAGCTGCTCAGATCCCCTTAATTATAAAAACTGTTAGAGATGGAATAACCAGAGAGTAAACAGTAATAGAGAGATTCAAGAATCTTACCTTTTTAATATGGTAAAAGAAAACTACAACTGGATTCTTTACAGATGAGGTTGAATGGTGGGTTCACTGAGGTATTAAAAAAGCTTGTTGGGAATAGAAAGTTTCTACAAGGCTATTTCAGCTATCATCAAGTTAAAAGAACAAAGGTCTATACCAGCTTACAAACAGAAGGGGAAAGACAGTGAAGGAACAGAGACAATCTCTTTCAGAGCCATTCATATTGCCAAGGATAAGAGGAAAGAATGGTCTGAATAGTTTTAAGAAATGACCTAGACAGAGTATTGAGGAGAAGGTTGTGGAGTGCTCCTACTAATTCAAAGGAGGACTAAACTAGACAGGCATCATAGTTTCCTCTCACTTGTAACCTGGATTGCAATTTAAATGTATATAAAAGCAATATTCTTAGCATAGGCCCCAGTCCTGCAGAGACTTGAGCACATGCTTAATTTGACACGCTGTGACTAGCCATACAGAAGTCTGTAGGCACTACTCAGTATATAAAAGTTAGATACATGCTTAAGTCTTTGCAGGATCGGTCCACAATGAAGACAATGTACAGCTATTCTCAAGCTAATCATATAACTTCCATTGGCATCAAATGACAGGCTATGTTGGCTTCCACAGAAGTTCTTCTAGGTGTAAAGGGCAGTGGACTAGAGCAGGGGTTTTCAAACTGGGGGTCGGGACCCTTCGGGGCCACTAGGTTATTACATGGGGGGGATATATGTCACGAAATGTCAGCTTCCAGCCCAAACCCCACTTCACCTCCAGCATTTATAATGGTGTTTAACATATAAAAATGTGAGACTTGGTGATTTTTTTTCAGGTACTTTTTCTCTTACTTTGTGGATTTTGGTAGCTTTATATAATTGTGATCTGGGAAAAATTGCAGTATTGGTTAAGTTTTTTGCTTTTAATTTTACATTTACTGGATCCCAATACCATCTCCCAAATGGCTGGGGAAATGAAACCAAAGGACATCCTTACACAGTAGAAGTAGGAGCTGCAGTTTTGCACAGTACTAGTACATATATGTTTACCAAAGCTTACCATAGCCTAACAATATATTGGCATACTGCAAAATCTCAATCAAGTTTAAATGGGAAAATCCATTAAATATAGAGCAATGCTTCCTAATATTTGCAAGAAGTATCTATAGCAAAACCAGTATAAATTTAATTTTGCTCACTCTTTAATCAAATTTTTAAAGTATAGTAATTTCAGGACTTCCAACATGTTGCCTTTTAAACTGCTGGGTTTTTTGCCCCAAAACTTTTGTTTAAAATGACTACATCACAAAAAAATATACTCACAGGGATCTGAAACACTGCTTGAGTGTGGCCCTGGGTTAACAAGGATGACAACACAGGCACGTTTCCCACTGGGATCATGCTATGAATACACAGTATACACAAGGAGATGTGAAATGACTGCAGATACAAGGCAGGGACCACTTCGTGCTAGAGAAAGTGCTTCACACCTGCCAAACACTTTAAAACAATCAGTTTAAACAGTGAAATTGCCACAGTGAACCATGTACAAAGTGGGATTTATTAAGTCTCATTTTTGCTGAAAACAATGGAATAAAAGTGTTAAAATAGCCCAACTTTCTATATTCATTAAAAAAAATTGGATTGGGTGTATTAAGCAGAGCTCTGCGATTGCTACAAAATTCTGAATTTTCATGTGAATTCCTAAACTTCACTTCAACTGCGATAATGCCCAATTTGTGTCTTAATTCTGCAAAGATATGATACTAGCACAAGTGTTAAGCATGTATGCTACAAAATGTATAGAAAGCAAGCTGTGAAATGCCTTTTCTGCAGACATGCTCATCAGAAGCCCGATTTACTTCTCCAAAACAGAAATCATGTGACCAACAGCAACATAGCTTACATTGCAAACAGTAAGGCATAAAATAAACTACTCTAAAATCTTAGTCTAATTTCCAACAAATGCATTCAAAAAAGTATTTGGATATTCTGCAGACAATTTAATCAACTGTTTGTTTGCTCACTCCACTAATAACCTATCAAAAAAAAGGGGGGGGGAGAGAAACCGATTGTGATCAGTTACACTAGCGTAAACCAGGAGTTTCTCTCTCTCTCTCGCTCTCTCTGTATGTGTATATAAGTGTGTGTGTGTATATATAAAAATATATAATATGAAAGGTTTAGATAAGTTGGAGGGAGTTCAGAGTACAGCAACAAAATGATAAAAGGTTTAGAAATTGTGACCTATGAGGAAAGGTTTAAAAACCTGGAATATTTAGTCTTTAGAAAAGAAGACAGAGTGGGGACCTGATAGTCTTCAAATACGTTAAGGGCTGTTATAAAGAGGATGGTGAGCAACTGTTGTCAATGTCTGCTGAAGGTGGGACAAGAAGTAATACCTTAATCTGCAGCCAGGGAGATTTAGGTTAGATGTTAGGAAAATCTTCCTAACTGTAAGGATAGTTAAAGTATGGGAATTGGTTATCAAGAGAGGTTGTGGAATCCCCATATTTGAAGGTTTTAAAGAACAAGTTAGACAAACACCTGCCAGGGATAGTTTAGGTATAATTACTCTTGCCTTAGCAAGAGGGATGGATTAGATGGTCCCTTCCAACTCTACATTTCTATCATTTAAATCAGATCGTCAAAATCAAGGGCCACACCCTATCACAGTCTCCTGGGGAAATATAGCTACAAATACCACTGATGCAGTACAAATCCTAGAAAAAGTGTCTTGAGAGCTCCTCTGATAATTAGGGTTTTTCTGAGCAGTTTGTATAGGATAGAATGTTGTCTTGTATTTACTGTAGTCAGTAGTGAAGATAAATTGCTGTCTTGCTTACTAAAAAGGCACTGGCTTGGTTTGTATATTTTAGTAGTGCCTTATAATTTCAAGGTTTATGTACCACGGTTCCTCAAATCTGCTAGCTGAGCAAATGAATAGGTGGTGATTTTTTTGTCTCTAATGTGGCACAATAATTGGAGAAGCCCTTTTGAGTAACTCAGCCACTATCTAGTTAAGCAACAACAGCAGCAAAAGTAACCTGCTTATGGAATTCTAAATACATATTGGTAAACCCAAGTTATAATTCACATACATATTGAACTCCTTTAAAGAGTTACTTTAAAAAGATTGAGTCTGAAAAGATACTTTTAATCACAGGATCCCATTTTACCTCTTTTTGACCTCATTTAAAGAAGCTAAGATTATAGTAATCTCATTTGGAAGAAGTAGCTTGCTGCTGCTCACCTATCTTTTAGATGTAGGTGGGGCACAAACCAAAACCCTAGATCCACTCACTAGGATTTAAATGCCCTCATTTTGCTTAAGTTCAGATCTACTTTCAAACTTTGCAGTTCAGACCCTGTTCTCCTCCTGGTCTCTAGTTGACCAGGCATGGGAGGGCAGAGTGTTGCACTATGACAAGTGATAATTAACAGCTTCATAGCTGCTGGAGGCCAGACAATGACTGCACATCTTTGTGCCACTTTTCTACAAGCCACAGGGGCCTTGATTTTATTTTGGGATTTGGGAGAGGGGTTGTAAGGCTGATACGATCTTTTGGCCATCAGCTGATTGATTGCAGCTAAAATATTTCTTCCACAGAGCTGCCACTGCAGTCTCTCATGTAGCCACCCATGCTAAAATCTCGGGGGTTGGATGGGCTTGAGCTCAGGTGAAAAACACAAGACTGCCAGAGCTGCAACATCCACAACTATTTCTAAAGTACTAGCTTGAGGCCTGCTAGTGTAAGTCTGGGTTGGTAGGCTCACTCCCAGCTGCAGTGTAGGCATTCCTGAGGGACATACTGGCAGGCAGATGACAAAATGCAAAAGAAATCCAGTCCCACACTTACAGAGCAGCATCAGAAGTGCTGCATCCAAGCACCCTGGGAAAGGAGGGAAGAGAAGGGGCAATCTGCCTTCATCTTCAACAGCCATCTCAGTGAAGGGAGAAGGGAGTTCAGAAGTAGAGAGGATATGTGAACAACTTCAAAGAGAAGGCAGAAAAAGAAATGAACTCCATTCAGATTAAACCACGTTTGATTACAAAAAGGTTAATTACCTGACAGACTGGTTTGAGTACTATTACACTCTAAAAATGCCATGAAGTCCACATGTGTTTTGGAGCTTGGTTTTGCATCCCACCAGAGAGGCACTGCCATCACACCAGTACTCCTTAGCATCATACTGAGACACTGGTTTAGGACCACCAAGACATGGGATCACTTACGATATTGTCTAAAGAGATTCCAAATGTAATGAGAGGCAGAGACTAAGCCAGAGATAGGTAACAATCTTTGATGCCAGTGCAAATTCAAAAGAAATATTGTCAATATTTAAAATTATACATTCAAAGTATTTTTAGACTTCACATCAAAGTGATTTCAGAGAATTTCAAATTAAAACTAACAAGTACCATTAAACATTTATATTGATACTTTCCTTTTCCTCCAGATTGCAAGACAGTAAAAATAGCCAGTCTCTCCTGGGCTGTGGAGAACAGAAACCTCACAAACCACATCCAACCTGTTATCCATATTCCCATATTATATTGAACGAGCCTTTCCCAGGTACTCTTGACTCCTAGCTCTCTTGATCAGAATAGAAAGAGAGAGTACATGTGCAAAAAAAGTCCTTAATAGTCCATGTACTCTGCAAGGTAAATTATTATGCTCAGTGTTTTCCTGTATAAACCACATTCCCTTCCTTTGAAACAGGTGGGATTTTTAAGGTTCCAGGACTGGTACCATGAGAAAGGAATATGCAAGTGTGTTCGTGAACTTTGCATTAAAACCTGCATTCATACCTAATAAAGTCTAGTTTCTGTGATAACACCTGCATGAATGGCCTAAAATACAAGTAGCAATGACAGTTCTGAGCTGGGTGAGGGAGTCACTTCAAGGAAACTTGCACATGAACTGGTTTATTTTTACTTTCTCTTTCATGCAGCTGCTGGGTGAAGTTTTAAGGACTGTATTCACTGTATCTTGGCACATTATTCTCAGGTTACTGGTTTTCTTGGACAGATTTCCTATGCTGATGTTACATCAGAAATGTTTTTCTTGGCAGTGCTACATGGTGTGGGTTTTCTGTAGTGGAAATGTGCACTGAAGCATTTGTTGTATGATGGTATTGGCTGTCTGGCATGTTCTTTTGCATATTTTTATCCTTGGCTATAGCAAACACACAGGGTGGTATTTTTGCTAACTACGTATTTTGAAAATAGGCATATCATTGGGTTCTACTCCTACTGTTCTGTTCGGTATTGTTTTAATGGCCTTCCAGGGAAATAAGCACAAATTAATTTGTAGATAATTCTAATCTTACAAAATTCTGCTTGCCTACTCACTAAAACTATTTTAAAGTATATTTGATTTTGTTAGCTATATGTTATCAAAACGTATGTATATGTTATATAAAAACAAGCCAACATTTAAACACAGTTCTGGACTACTACATTCCTTTGCCTGTGCTCCCTCTTTAGTGTTCCCTCTTTAATGCCCGCCTTATGCATCTCTCACTTGTACATCTTTGTCTCTTTAGGTAAGATTTTTTCCATATCTCATGTAGCTGTCCAGTTGTCACCATTTTAAAGATCATAGAATCATAGACTATTAGGGTTGGAAGGGACCTCAGGAGGTCATCTAGTCCAACCCCCTGCTCCAAGCAGGACCAATCCCCAGATTTTTACCCCAGTTCCCTTAATGGCCCCCTCAGGGATTGAACTCACAACCCTGGGTTTAGTAGGCTAGTGCTCAAACCCCTGAGCTATCCCTTCCCCCAGATGTTACTATGAAGTATATTCTGCCCTGTCAATGTGACAATTCTTTAAACAAGTGGTACATAGGGCATTTTCTATGGATCAAGCTCTTTGCATAATCTAACATAATTGATTCTTTTTAAAGACTGTGTCCTGTGGATTAAAAAAATATAACAAATGCTTCTCATTTATCTGGCAAGATATGCTTTATATTATCACCCCAACATTTATTAAGCTGTTGCAAGTACTCTGTCAGACTAGCATGTTAATTCCCACATTCCCTGCATGCATCAATAGACCAGATTTGAACAAATTTGTAGTGCTTTCTGATTTAAGTGATATTGGACTAATTGGAAGTTAGTTGCATAGACTACGATTAAACAATCTGTTTTGCTAAAGCATGTTTAACTTTGAGGACTGAGAATGGAAGATTGAAAAACACCTGCAGAATGAGAAAAATAATTCATTGTTTAAGAGTAAGATGGAAGTTCTAATACTGAAAGAGCTATAGTAGGTGGCTAAGGTGTTCTAGGCAATCAATGATGTGTTGTTGGTTGCTTACCGCTTCTGCTTTAAAGGAGCTCTGGCTTCTAACACCGATTAAAACTACATAGAGAGAACCACCACTAACAGCATAACAAAAAACCTTAACATACCAGCTTGTATCTACAGCAGCATAATATACTCTCATCCCATTCCACTCAAAACCCTTACCTTCAGCCTGCCTCAGAAGCTGTCAAATAGAATATGAAACGCACATGATTGGATGAAAATTTATTTTCAGTCTACCCTAAGACATAGCAGTGACAGGGTAGGGTGAGTCATGAATGTACCGTATAAGTTTTTATTGAAGTCCTCGTGGCCTCTGACTTTCTTCTGCTCAAGCCCATCTATGAAGGATATACAATTGTGGCTTTTTTTGTTTCCCTCCAAATTCCAAGACCTTGGCATTTACTGGAAATGTAAGGCTGTGAGTCTGTCATGGAGGTCATGGAGGCTGTGAGACTGTCACTTCTGTAGTGGGCAGCAGCAGCAATTTGGGTGTGTGGGAGGAGGCTGGAGGTTGGAGAGTGCAGGGGGATACTTAGCTTGGGGTAGGGGGTTCCCTGGCTCCCACTGGCATGGCTTCCCTGCAGCTCCTAGGTGGCAGGAGGGTCTGCGCGCTGCCTGTGCCCACAGGCCCTGCCCCCACAGCTCCCATTGGCTGTGGTTCCTTGTCAATGGGAACTGCAGCATCTGGTGCTTGTGGTGGGAGCAGCGGAGTCCCTGCCTCAGCTGCCTAGGAGCTGCAGGATGCGGAGCCAGGTAGGAAGCCTCTGCCAACCCCCGCCGCCTCCTCCCCCAGCACTGGAAGGGGTCCTGGGCCTCACGCTGCAGCCTGCCTCCCCCCAACTAACAGGAGTGGCCCTCCCTTCCTCAGCACCAGCAGGCCCCTGCCCAAGTTTTAGTCAGGAGGGGTATTTTTAGTAAACGTCATGGACAGGTCACGGGGCCCATGAATTTTTGTTTATGGCCCATGACCCGTCTGTGACTTTTACTAAATACTTGTGACTAAAACATAACTTTACCTATGGTACATACAAGCAAGTTAATGGTGCATTGTATGAATTTACACATGCAGAACCAGTCAGTGCACATGCCAGTGGATAGCTGCACAGCAAAAAAAAAAAATTGCTTTCATGGCAATTTGGGCAACGACTTTAAAGTCTTATTTTAAAGGCTTCATTTATTTATTTTTTTTAAATCTTGCAATTTGGGAAAAAATAGAAACAGCTAGAGATTGTTCTGATTGTTTATGCTGTCACAAGCCTTAATAAAAATACAACCAAGAACTGTACAGTTGGGCCAAGTTTTTGTATTAGGATTTGCATACGTTATCAGAAGAAACTTAGAGATAAAGCTTTGCAGTGGCTTCTGGCCAGAAGAGTGCCACTGAACACACTCCTTGTCTCTGCCTGAATTAATTTAATGAGAAATTATCCTTACATCCCCTATCTTCAAGTGGTTCATTCAAGATGCCAAATGATAAATCTCTGGGAGAGCCTGTATTTCTGTTCTTTCACATGATGTAAGACTGCAGCTCTATTGTATCCTACATTTCCTGCTGTACTTCACATATGACAGAAACCCTGTTACACTGAAATTTTACATGAACTCTCATTAATCAGGGTTTCATTTTGACAAGAGATGCCTGCCTGGCAAGATATGCTCTCTCCACCCTGAGCAGAATTAGGACTTTTCTTTCCCCCAGGTCATATGGGTACTGGGAATTTTGTGGGCGGGGGAGGAAGAGAGGAAAGTCATAAACTCATCCCCTGCTGGGAGCAATTGCACCAAGACCAGGAGCAGAGATTCTTAAATCTTTCCCACATTAAATAGTAGCAACTTTGCCTCCTGCTTTGCTCAGCCATCATGAGATGGAGGAAATAATCTCTGGAATGCAGCATTTAACCCCTATCTGGTAGGGTTTACCTGCTGTATTCCAAAGGGATTAGTGGAAAGCTTCTCAGCTAGGAGTTCAGTCCCTTAAGAGAGATCACAAATAAGCCTCAAAGGATCATAACCACTCTGCTTTTCACATATTGCTAACTGGTTGGGGGTGGTCCTGGGTTGGAAGAGGTTAAGAATTCCTGTATCGATACCTAATTACATGAAGCTTTGTCATAAGGAGGAGTGAACATGCATTGAAATGCATTCACTGAAGCAATTCAAGATTCTCACTCTACTCTGGCCCAGATCCAGACTTCTTGCTGCTCAGTGTACAATATCTCTAGGTCAGGGGTAGGCAACCTATGGCATGTGTGCCAAAGGTGGCATACAAGCTGATTTTCAATGGCACTTACACTGCCCGGGTCCTGGCCACTGGTCCGGGGGGCTCTGTATTTTAATTTAATTTGAAATGAAACTTCTTAAACATTTTAAAAACCTTATTTACTTTACATACAACAATAGTTTAGTTATATATTATAGACTTATAGAAAGAGACCTTCTAAAAACGTTAAAATGTATTACTGGCACGCAAAACCTTAAATCAGAATGAATAAATGAAGACTCGGCACAGCACTTCTGAAAGGTTGACGACCCCTGCTCTAGGTGGTGGAACTGGTGCGGTTTTGCTGTGCAGGATTGGGGTGGCATGCAGAGGAATGAGAAGGAGAGTCCGGGAAATCTGGTACTGCATAGATCCTCCCTACGTTAGTGTGGGAGAGTCATTGCATGTATCCTTCCTACTTTGGCATGGGAAGGACTGTGCAAACTTGTGCAGGCTATTCCAGCCATTGGTCTGAAGTAGCCTTGGCTGAGGTGGCTCCCAGCTTGGAGGATTCCTCCTCCAAGCACCTATTTAATATCCAGCCCAAACACTGGGTTTTGGCCTTACCCTGTAAGACTTTAACTATTTCTCAGTTTGACTAATTAGAGTTGGCAGGTTCAGTTCTGTCCTATATAGGTTCTTATATTGTGCTCGTCATTCTAGGGGTATGTGTAATATTCACGTAAAGACTCCCGTCCACCTTCAGACCATCCGTCTGATTAAAATACAATGCTATAGCTAGAGAGTCACTTACTTATGGGTATGGCACTGAGCTTGCTTTCTGCTGTAATCTTGGGAAGGGGAGTGATTAAGTTATTTGTAGGTTTTGTCTGGTTCCTCAGAGCTTTTTACCAGGATCTTTTAATCTTGGACAAGATTTGTAACTTTTTTTTTTCTTGTGCCTGCCATTCAAGTACAACAAATGTTGTTCTTTAAATTTGTCACATTTTGTTCATCCTGTTTTGGGATTCTCTTCTCCCTTCATCTTCCCCTGACCCCACCCCCAACTCTGTTTTAATAAAGATCTAAGCATTTAATACAGTTGTTCATTTGTTTTTGTTTTCTTTTCTCACCCCTCTTCCCAGACTCCCACTCTCCCTTATCTAGGTGTATGCCTCTTCAGACATAGAAACTACCTATTCACCATGCTGTTACTGCAAAATAATCAGTGACTTAGATCAGAAGCATGAACTGAAAAGTCAATATTCCACAGATTGCAGAAGAGTAATGACAAGCTAGTAGAAGCCAGCTTCTACAGGCTAGCCTCAAACTCCATTGCACCCTTTAGGTTCAGCATAACTTGGGAAAGGCTCACATTTATATTTGTGTGTTGCTTGAACAAAGTGTCTCTGTGTGTGGCACATAGCTACAGGCTCATACTGGGGCAGTGAAGAGTGCACCACCCCAGTAGAAACTTGGGGTGGTATTGCCTGAAGCAGGCATAATTTCTGGGACTTCAAGGAACATGTAACCACTGACACCCTTGAGGCTGGAATGCCTAGTCTCCTCTGTACCTGGCAATCTCTTCTAGCCTGCATGAGTGGGGGATGCGGGGCCAGGATCCAAGTCCCTCCATGCTCCCTTTTTAGAGGCAAGTCTTGGGAATTGAGCAAGTCCTAATACTTATCTCACTGAGCATAAAGAGTCCCATTTTATTGAGCACAATGTAGAGGGAGAGGCTCCTTGTTATCCACACAGGGGATATGCACTATGAAGCCCTTAAGTGGATAAGCTACACCTCCCCAGTGTGTACTTCACATTAAATGGCATGTACCCTCTAAGCATGATAAAACTACACCCTAGTAAAAATGGCTGTGCCTAGTTTACACTCTTGCTTCCACTGTTGATAACCCTGGGAACTACGCTGGTGCTAAACCAAGAGTGGGAGAATTTCTGAAAAGTCTCTCCAACTACATTACTTTGGCTGCTGCCATCCTGCCTTGTATAGAATAAGTAGTCTTTCAGACTCTTGCATTCCATTGCAAGTCACCCTTTCAGTTTGTGGTAGAACAGTTCTCCGTTATAGCTATATAATACATTGTGTAGTATGTAGGTATAAATAAAATTAAAACACCCAGCTTTTTCCAGGGAGAGAAGGTAGGGAATATATCCTTTGAGTTCTGAAGATTCTGCTATTCAAGCCCTCCTACCTCACCCTCCTGTCTAGTATCAAATTACAAGTCGGCAGGCAACTTCATCTAGCATAAAAGGAGTAGACATAGGGTATGGCTACACTTAGAGTTACACTGCGCTGCTGCGGGAGCACTCCCGCAGTAGCGCTTTGAAGTATGTGTGTGGTCGCGGTGCCAGCGCTGCGGGAGAGCTTTCCCAGCGCTGCACGTACTCCACCTCCCCGTGGGGATTAGTTTACAGCGCTGGGAGCCGTGCTCACACTGGCGCTTTGCAGCTTTGTAACTTGCTGTGCTCAGGGGGTGTGTGTTTTTTTCACACCCCTGAGCGAGAAAGTTGCAGCGCTGTAAAGCGCCAGTGTAGCCAAGCCCATAATATGGCACAGTAGGAAGATTTAAAGCCCTTCCTTATAAACCAAAAGAGACACTTAAGCAATGTAAAGCATGCTTCTCAGCCTCAAGGCCTAAACCCTCCTCAACACCTCTCTTCTGAAGTCTTTCAGTATAGTTCAATTCACTGTACGTGAGGAGGGAGAGACGTGCTGTTTCAAGACCTGATCATCTAGAAAAGGTTTTTCTCAACCTATTTACCCTTGGGGGCTGCATATGCAGCTCTCTGTTATGTGAGTCTCATTGGCACAATATATCTATAACCTGTATGCCCCTGAGTATGTCACATGGGCTACAGCTGTGTGCTGACTGGGCTGTGCGTTGAGAAGCACTGATTTAGAATAGCTAACCATATATCTAAATTAAATATTAGGGTGGAGAACCTGTCTACCTCTGCTGTATAGCACAGTCCAAACTGTTAAACAAATGAGAATGTTGCCTCCAGAGTGATCTTAACTGGAAGAGACTATAAACAAAAGAAAAAAAAATAAGCAATGATAGTGCAGAGCGTTGTGCCAGTAGACCACTGGGTCAGTGTGGAATATGCATTACTATATATAGGTTAATGTGTGAATTTATAATACATGCTTTCTGCAAGTTACAGCTTTTTCAATTTCTATTTAAGATTTTGCATTGGAGCTGATTGGGACAATCTGCATGACACCCTTGTTTTGTTAACAATACTAGTTCCATTACCTTTAAGTTTACACCACACCATTCCTTTGACAGAATAAGAAATGTAATCATCAGGGGGGTTGGGATTTTAATTGGAGAGGGGAACTAAAGAGCCTGCTTTATTTTGCAAGTAGTGAAGGGGATGGATTTCCAGCAACTCTTCCAAGAATGTGGATATAACTCGCTGTCTTAGTTGCATTTAATTTGCAACATTTAGGCTTTTAGCTTGATTAATATTATGGAACATTATGTTGTGTATTAGACTAAGCTGTATTCTTTGGGAGGCAGGGGGCTTATCTTTGTAGTTGGAAAGCCTCTTTGACTTCGGGGGGCTTCGCATTGGCCTTTAGCAAGCATATGAAAGCTTTTGGCACTGGGAGAAAGGATAGCTTTTATTACAGTACTACAAATCTCTTTAGGGCAGTTACTGCTGCTCGCTATTTGTATACAGGAGCTCATTCCTTGATTACTTATGGTGGAAGTGGTAGTAATTGCTATAGTTAAGATTGCATAAGATAATCCATTTTAAGTCCCCATTTTCAATTGCTTGTAGGCTTCAGAAACCTTTTTATTTTAGTCTATGCTTTTAAGGCTGGGGCTGTACTGACCAGTGAACTTTAAGCAAAAACAGCTGATCCATTTTGGGGTACAAGCAGAAAGGTGGAAAACTTCATAAGAAACTATTTCGAAAAAGGTCACAGCCCTAGCAACAAATGACTAGACAGAAGTTTTGAAATTTGGCTAGGAAACAACACTCCATTGAGAAGTACCTTAGTGTTCCAGAGAACTGGTTTTTGTTTTGAAAGAGCTATGAACTCTGAATTATTACACTTGTGCATTAAAACCAGTGCAATATTTTTAAAGCACTTTCTAGCCATGTTCACAGCGATAGTATTCTGGCTACACATGTATTCACAGCAGAACACTCAGTGCGCAGTGAAGGGCTGATCCAAAGTTCATTAAGTTGTAGGTATCTTTCGTTGACTTTCATGGGCAATTGGATAAGACTGGTTGAAAATCTTCATCCATTTAAAAAACAAAACACAAATTGAGTTTTTGATCAAATCAAACTTTTAGTGAAAAAGTGTCTGCTTTCCATGGAAAATTTCATTTTTCTCAGTGAAAGTCACAGGGGAAACAAATTCAGACTTGCTTTAGCATTGCTTCAAGTCCTGAATGAGGCATGGCTTTGTAAGGTGGGGCGGAGTCTGTATTTGAGAAAAAAATATTCTCATGTAACTACACTGCGATTCTAATGTACAAGGGGACAGAGTTAGATTTGCACATGCATGTTTACCCCTATAGTTTTAGTGTTCTGCTTTATTAGAGAAGGGGAAACAAAACTATGAATATTCCATCAAAGAAAGATGCTTTCAATAATGCCATTAAATAACAGCATCTACTTGGGGACATAATTTCAAATAAAAAAGATCATGAAAAGGTAAATTAACAATCCTTGTGGTGATCAAAGTAGTGACATGCTTCACTGCTGAACTACAATATTTGGAGGCATCCACATACCTTGCATCTAAGCTCTTGTCTTGCTGTTGCTTCATTAATTTAACCAGTTCAATGGGAGTATTTTCTGAATAACCGGTCTCTTCAGGTTACACAGTAAAGATGTGCACAGGTGCTGAGACTCTGATTCTGGGATCATACATTCAGAGCTATTCATTATTTGTACCTACAAAGAACTGGGCTCAAAAAAAGAGCATGAAATCAATGTCCATGTACACTAAAGGAACATCATAAAACATCACCTGGATGGCACAGTTAATGCTAAACTAACTTGGAATGTTGGCAATGTAATTTTCTGTTGACTACACACAGGAGGAGGTGGCTGTCCTGGGTGCAGAGAATAGCTGTGAAAAACATTTAAGGTTCATAAAATTTTGGTGTAATCTTGAACTGATTGATGGTCAAGGAAAGTATGCAGTTTTACAGGGTTTGATGTGAAAATCAATGGCTCTATTAGAGTTTTAAGTGAAACTCTGAATGTGAACCCACATGGATTAGAACGTAAGGCAATGTTGGCACACAGCAACACATTTAATTTGTGTGTGTGTGTATATATATGTGTGTGTGTATGTATATAGCCTTACGTTCTAATATATTATAGATAAATATAAAACTCTGCTGGGATTCACTCCGATACAGTACAGCTGTAGCACATATCCAGTGCTTCCCTAATCTGTGACTGAACCCTGAATGTTCTCTCTCTGCTCTAAAAGCACCAGCTGCAAGCATCTGAGCAATGGTGAGGCAGGGATTTTTAAAGGGCTAAACAAGCCATTTTTATCTGAAACATCTTACTCAGGTGAACAGGCCAAATAAATCCTTGAAGTCAATGGAATTACACCAGAGATTATTTTGCTTTGTTCTCTTTCTGTTCTACACCTATCCCTACCTTCAAACCAACCTAAACCAGTTAAAAAAGGGAGCTAAAAGTTGTCAGGCTCCTTAACCTTCTCCCCAATTTACTGTATGACCACTCTATATAACATATCCATTGTTTCTCCACCACAGTATCATGCAAATCCTGCCTCTAATAATCCAAAATAGAGGATTCCTGGTATGTGTTGCTTGTATTCCTGCACATCTTTAGATTATTATGCGGAACCTTTCTGTAGCCTAGCTGATGGAATGTAATGCATTCAGGGAAAGACTTATATTAAATGGAGTTAGAAGTCATTAGAATAGTGTAGTATAATGATTAAACCAAGGCTCTCAATGTTCATGCTGTAAAACGTATTAACTTAATACACAAATTGTAAAAGATAATTATAAAATGTTACTTTTGAAAGTGCACAAGTTCAGAGAGACTTCTACCCTCTGAACATGTCAGAAGCTGGTCACTGCTGCTATCTGTAGAAAAGTAATTTGTAAACTGTTTAGTGCCTTTAATTTCTGTGCAGAGAAATGAATTAAGATTCCCTTTAGTTGATGGTGTGATTGCTTTCTCCTTCATAGTCCAGTGTTTTTAAAAGTGCCCTTGTTATCATGGTTTTTTTGTTCAAGCTCCCTATGAACAACTAATATGTTGGCTGTTGGAAGCATGCTGCATTCATCCTAGGCCTTAGAGAACTAGCATGTTATCTTTATCTGAAACAAAGCTACAGAATGGTAGAACAAGCAGAGGAGGTTGGCTGGTTTGGGCCGGACTTCTGATGTGACGCTTTGGCAGGTTGACCCCTCATTCCTATTGAAGGAAGGCATTTGTAGCTCTGAGTTAGGTAAAGGGAACAATTAAAGCAATCACATCCTTGCAAGGCAGGGTAAACTAGTGTTTATAAAGGTTTTTGAGAGACTTTGACAAATAATACTTTGCACACATTCTCTTAGAAGATCTCAAAGCCCTTTACAAACTAAACATCCTCGTGTGGTGTGTTAGACCTATTTTATGGCAAATGAAAATTAGACCTTGTATATACCAGAAATTCTGTACTGCTAAGTGTGCCTCATTGGGGTATAGTGGATTTTTAATCAATATAGTTATAAGCCCTAGTGTGCATGCAATTATATTGGTGTAAAATGCCTTCTATAACTATAGTTTACACTTCTACCCCACTATAAAACGACCCAATATAACATGGGTTCGGATATAGCGCGGTAGCAGCTGGGTTCTGGTGGCACTTTAAAGGGTCCGGGGCTCCGGCTGCTGCCGGGAGCCCAGGGCCCTTGAAATCCCACTGGAGCTCTGCCGCTGCTACCCTGGGGCTCCGGCAGCAGGGCTCGCCAGCGCTTTAAAGGGCCAGGGTCTCCGGCTGCTGCGGGGAGCCCAGGGCCCTTTAAATCACTACCGGAGGCCCATCACTGCTACCCAGGGCTGCGGCAGTGGGGCTCGCAAGCGATTTAAAGGGCCTGAGGCTCCCCGCAGCGGCTGGAGCCCGGAGCGCTTTAAATCAGTGCCGCAGCCCTGCTGCTTCTACCCCAATGTAACAGGATTTCAGCTGTAATGCAGTAGGGATTTTTGGCTCCCCGCGACTGTGTTGCAGTGGAGTAGAGGTGTATATTGTTTCCTGAAGCAGAGTAAGCTATATCAGTATAAGCACTCTTAGGCCAGTGTAATCGCATCACACAGGTGGGTAGTTGGGTTGCTGCATTAACTTCAATAGTATCGTTAAAGCAATGAAACTTTCTGGCACAAACAAGTTCTTAAGTACAAAGACGAGATGACTTGCCTAAGGTAATACAGTGGATCAGTGGCACAGCTGGGAATAAAATCCAGTTCTTCTGACTTTAGTCAGTGCTTTTAACATAATGAATGTTCCCACTTCCATAGAGTGTGAAGTAACATATATTACTGTGGGATGAAACGAGTACCCATTTTCTTTCTAAAGATCAACTGGAATTTAAATATTTCTGAAACATTAATTTGCATGCTCACATTTTTTTGTGCTGTTCTTTATCATGATTCTGAGACTTTTACATTCAACTTCTCACTGTTCGCGAACATATATACTTCAGTGCAAACTGGCCGTAAAGAGCTAATGACAGACATTTTGAAAGCCATTCCACCAAACCCTGCAGATGTACTACCTTGGGATGTGATTGCGTCAGAGCTGAGAAGCTCAGTAGGCTTAGAGCCGGTCAGTGCTTGGATGAGAGATTCAGGGGAGTTCCGTAGGAGTCATTTGTCTGGTTGAATTGGTGAATGAATGTAAGCAGGGTGTTAAGAAGCACTTCAGTGTTGAAACTGCCACCTTCCAGATGAGAACACTAAGGGCCTCACAGCTTGGTCATTAAAGAGCCCATTATAACTTATGCAAGCACCCCAGTAAAAAGTGCTCCCAAACATTTAATTGGGGAATTACACCTTGCCTGTTTAAATTGAACCTTATATTAAATCATGAACAGAATATATCATTTAACATGAGTTGTTGTGTTGCTGTGCAGTGTTAAACAATTGTGCCCCATCTTGGAGTTTGCTGCAGTCCAATGGTGAGTAAAGTGATTCTAATCTAGTTCGTAAACAGATTTTTGGATCCTTAAGTTGCTTACTCTGTCCTGAAATGAAACCATTCTATCCACATAAATGTCAAGTCTGTCCTCTGCCCTTCCCCTTCCGCCCCCCACCTTTGACCCGGCAGCTGTCCTGATCATGCTAGTGTGCGCACACGGCTCACGTACTGAAATACAGGAGACGCACACCACTACATGGAGGGGACTCCTGTCCAGGAGCATGTGAGCTGGTTGCACATGCTAGTGTGACCAAGGACAGCTGCCAGTGAGCCCTGGTGTCTGTTCCAGTGGACAGGGCTGGGGGTGGCATAGCCACGCCAGAGGAGTTGCCCAAACTGGGCGCTGGCTCCTGCAAGTGGCAGCCCAAAATGCTGCTGCTTTCACCACTGCGGTTCCTAGCCTGATCACTGGCCATGGCCCTACTGGTCTCCCTTCTTGTTGCTAGAGCCCTGGAACTCTGCTAATATCCACTTTATATCCATGGATATACCTGCTCTAACCATGGTGGCACAGGCCTTGCATGTTTCTGTGCACATGGGAGGGAAAAGTAGATAAGCACAGCTTTGGCCTTGGGCAATCATTTTTATTTGTATTGCTATCCAAGTCTCAGACCCAGAATTCTGAATAACAGTAGGCCACATTTTCTTGATTACACTAGCAACTCCAAAGACATTGTGGTTACTTTAGTGTAAGTCAGTGGTCACCAACCAGTAGATTGCGATTGACTGGTTGATCCTGGAGCCTCTGATAGTCTATCCCGATCTCTGATGGCACAGCAGAGCTAAGGCAGGCTCCCTGGTGCCCCTGCGGCCCCTGGGGGGACAGGAGTCTTGGTGTGCTGCTCCTGCCTACAAGCACCACCCTGCAGCTCCCATTGGCCTGCACACCAACACTCTGCCCCAGCCTGGAGCTTCCTCCTGCACCCAAACTCCCTCCTAGAACTTGCACCCCAACTCCCTGCCCCCACCCAGTGAAAATGAGTGAGGGTGAGGAAGACCGAGCAACAGGGGTGGGGGAAGGGGTGAGAGGGGCGGGGGCTTGGGGAAAAGACAAGGTCGATCCTGGGTTGCACTTAAATTAAAAAAATGGTCTTGTGCATAAAAAGGTTGGAGACCATTGGTGTAGGTGAAAAGATAATTTGTCCACTGCATTTAACCGACAGTCCTAATATGTATCCAGCACATTAGAGAATTGGAGTATAAGAATTTGAGGTATCTCAGGCCTAGAAATGATACCAAAGTCACCCAAAGTTCCAGGATATAGACTGTGGTTGAGAGTGCCAGTCTGTGGCACAACAGAACTCTCTACTCTTAGAGCAAACCTTATTTGTGCAGAAGGCAACAACTTACTTGGGGAAGGGAGGCTGTTTGGTCCCCATGTATGTGACAGATCCCCAAAGGATCTACCTCGTAAATCAGAAGGGTCTCCTGCTCTTCAGAGGGGAAGGACCAG
This sequence comes from Gopherus flavomarginatus, assembly GCF_025201925.1. Taxonomy (NCBI): domain Eukaryota; kingdom Metazoa; phylum Chordata; order Testudines; family Testudinidae; genus Gopherus; species Gopherus flavomarginatus. Next base: position 33,927,513 of record NC_066630.1, read on the forward strand.
AAAAAAACCAACAACACACGGATTAATTAATTATTGGGGACAAGAAATGAAAAAAACAGTAACAGGAGTGAGGAATATAGGTTTACAATCAAGGTTCCAGAGGGGGACGCCGAGCAGAGAACCACAGATCGTGCCCACAGGTAGATGCCACTCACAGGAATTCTGCCTGGAGACATGAACATACAAAAACACAAAATTGAGTCCCACAGTCATGATTGCAAGAAATCATCCCATCCAACCTCCTTCTCCTCTAGGAGGAGGTTTACAACAAAGTTCTACAACTTTGTGGGGCCACGAATGAAGATACGTGAGTAAGAGAGAGAGCTGAAATTATGGAATGAACTCCTAGAGGATCTAAAAATCAGCAGACCTCACCACCTTCCATTCAAAGAGCAAGGGAAACTTCTTGTACCTGTCTGTGCTAACAACACACAGCACAATTTTTTTATTTTTTTTTAAAAACCACATGGACTAGATTGACTACCATGGGTCACATGTTTTTTCCACAAAATTTAATGCACAACTATAAAGTGCTTAGATAACACTAGGAGTAGATGTCATTCTAGTCGGGTTCTTATAACTTAAATAACTAAACTAAATTATTGGGAAGACAGAGTAGTCAGTGTCCTTGAAGTCAAATCTCAGCTCACACAAACAAAATGTAGGATTCAGATGCACAGACTAAAATGTGGGTGGAAGTAGAGTAAAATACCAAAGAACTTTAGGGAATTAAAACTGGAAGTGATGAATAGACGGTAATTACAAATGAGCCTAGTTGAAAGGGAAATGAAGAGTATAAACTGGAATCCATGAATGACAAGGATGCAGTGGAAGACTGAAATGGAGACTGTCCTGAATGTGTAGGAGTGGTTGTTTCACAAGATTTTGAGGAGGAAACTAACACCTTATGTTGTGCTCAATATGACTTGCACGGAGGCAGACAAGGAGAACCATTAAGAGCGACTGAGTCAGCAAGACAGATGTGACACTGCGGGAAGTAAAACCAGAAGTGGAAGTAGGTCATAACCCCATTTTAATGGAGTTTCCAGGACTGGTTTAGACTTGCTGGGGCCCAGGGCCAAAGCTGAAGCCCAAGGGCTTCCACCCTGGGCAGTGGGGCTCAGGTTACAGGTCCCTGCCTGGGGCTGAAGTAAGGTGACCAGATGTCCTGATTTTATACGGACACTCCCGATTTTTTGGGTCTTTTTCTTATACAGGCTCCTATTACCCCCACCCCTGTCCTGATTTTTCACACTTCCTGTCTGGTCGCCCTAGGCTGAAGTCTTTGGGCTTTGGCCGCCCTGCCCAGAGTGGTGGCTCCCCCACCCAGAATGGCTGGGCTTGGGCAGGCACAAACTTTGGTTCTCCCTCCTGGCGTAATAACTTTTGTTGTCAGAAGGGGGTTGCAGTGCAATGAAGTTTGAGAACCTCTGAACTAGAACAAAGGCTAAAAAGTGGTATGTGATTTTTAAAAGTGAATATTAATAAGTGGATCAGAATTATCAACTAGGTCATAAAATGACCATCTAAGATTATGGAAAACAAGTGCTAGTATTTTGTGAGCTAATACCTGTTGCTCAGAGTGAAGGGCTGGAGTCCAGGAGTTGAAAAGTCTGGAGAAACATGGCACATGTACTACATTGATTTGAAGGCTCTTTCTATAGAGGAAAGGCTTAAATGAGAGTTAAACATAAACGGAAAAATTTTCAAACAGCCTCTAATTTTAAAGCTGCAGTCTTGCTCTCAGTCAATTGCAGGCACAAATGACACTGTAGAACAGTTGTACCCACAAATCAACTAGAAGTTTTGGGGGCAAGTTTTCATCAGATCTTTAACATTTCTTCATTTTCACATACAGGCCACTTTGGAAAACTTGACCCTCGATGTTCCAGTAATTACATGCTATTTCCACAAAAATCATGAAGTTAAATAGTTCTGCAGACAGTCTAGGTTGGGTTTTGGTAGAAATTGGCCCAGGATGTACAGATGGACGGTGTAAGGAGGTTTTAATGACTTCAACTTTATCCCACCCAAAGATAATTCTTATAGAAATAAAGAGAGTCTTTCAATTTAGAACGTTCATTTAAAAGATTCTGTTTCACACTGAATAACATTCAATCCATTTTCCCCCTCTTTGTCAAAGTTGCTGTTAATACCAAATGTTAGCAATTGATGGGTAGATGGATGTCTTCTTTAGACTTGTGAAATATTTCTCAAATTCAAAGTTGATTAACTTTATAAATGTAAATACACATACTATGTTTGTATAGAAGTTATTTGTACCGTTACAGGAAGAGTTTTAAAAATCTACAGTGAGAAGATGAATCTTTATTCTTTGAAGTGCTGTCCCATCCTTTCAGACTATGCAGGAGTTATTTTACTCACCTCCTTATACTGCAAGTGAAAGTCGTGCAAAGTTGCTTGCATGCCTCTGCCTAGGAGCAGGGCCTGCTGCTGGCCGCTTCCAGGGCGCAGTGTGGTCCATGGTGCCAAAACAGGCGGGAAGCCTGCCTCTGCACCTCGGCTGCACCGCTGACCAGGAGTAGCTGGAGGTAAGTCTGTGCCCCAACCCTGAGCCCCGAGCCCCAAACCCCTGCCCCAGCCCTGAGCGCCCCCAAACCTTGAACTGCCTCTTGCCCCGAAACCCCTCATCCCCAGCCCCATTCCAGAGCCTGCACCCAGAGCCCTGATCCCCTCTTGTACCCCAACCCCCCTGCCCCAGCCCAGAGCCCCCTCCCACGCCCTCATTCCTGGCCCCACTCTGCAGCCCGCCCCTCCCAAACCCCTCATCCCTAGCTCCGTTGGGTTACGAGCATCAATAATTTTCTTCAGCTGGATCCCCAGAAAAAAAGTTTGAAAACCACTGCTATAGTATCTAGCCTGGGACTTAGTTTACCTGCATCTTATTCCTGAGTTTGACACAGTCTGGCTGTGTAGCTTGATCATGCTGTTGCAATATCAGAAAGACACAGGTAACAAAACACAATGCAATAGTTTGTGTGGGAACCAGAATTCCTCTTTGGAACTGGTTTAATTCCTAAAATTAATACAACAAAGAAACTAACGGCCCAGTTTTGCCCCCAAACAAAATGTTAACATATAACCAGTAGGCTAGAGGACAGGTTGACACTACTCTTGTTTTTGTATCCCCATAACCTCTCCAGCAGAAAAGGCAGAAATGAGGGAGGAGGGCTTTGTGTTTAAAGGCTATGGGCCATTCCTCCATGCAGGCTGCTTCCTGTACAGCTAACCTTTACCAATCATCCTCCCACTTCTGGCTTTTCTTGTAAAGACTCATCTGCCTTTCATTGCCTGTAAGTTAGCCATGCCCATGGGCCATTGGCTGCCCCAGCTGTGCACCCCTGCACAGCCTGACCTGTGCGTATAAAGTGGGGAATCCCTTCCTCAGATAGATGTGTGCAGGGCAGCCATCCTGCCTATTGCCATTCTGGTCCCTGCTGGATCCAGTCTCATCGTGACAGGAGATGACCTCCAGCCTCAACTCCCAGGCCTGCAGGCCACCTTAGTGGACATTCATAAGAGCCCTTCCAATGAGAACTGCTGCAGGAGGCAAGCTGCGCTCTCCAACCCTGCCCCCTGGAACCAAATGAGTGTTTGATGGGAGAGAAGCCAGTAGCATTTTCATTTGGGAGGGGGGCGTGTGTAGAAAATGCCCAGCAGCTCAGGGTGCCATTGCTCCCTCTAGTGTTCCCCTCTGAGGAAAATTACTTGGCTACTCTGTCTCCATCCCTGTGAGATTACCCCTGGGAGAGGTAGGAGTGAAGAGCCTCTGGGGCTGTGTTAGCATCCCCCTTCCCCAAGTCTCCAGGGCATGGGGGATAGGTTGGGTGATGAGCCTGTGGAGCTATGGGAGTAGAGGTGTGGTGGGGATAAGGGGAAGATGTGGGCCTGAATGAAGACTGAGGACACAAAATTGCAAGGCACAGAACTGAGGAGCGGCTGGTGGGCAGTGCACAGTTGTTCGATTGGATGGGTAGATTTAGGGCACAGCTTCAGCTGGATGATTTGTGTAAGGTGAAACATGTTTTTGCAGGACAGCTGATGCTAACAGAGTTTGTGAACTTGCCCAGTTTACTTGCCCTAGTATTCTAAACATTTTTTTTATTCTCTTCAAAATTAACGTTCATATTCAAGATAAATTCAAGGTGCCTATATTGCATTAGACTTTATTTTATATTAGGGTTTTGTCTGTGGCAGAACTAGTCTCCAAATTTATAATGTGGCTTATTGTATAGGTATAGTCTGTTACCGAACACTGTATCAAGATGAGATCTCTCCGGATAATTACAATACAACCCACTTATTATGTTTATTGAAACTAAAAGTCTGAGGCTAGAATCAGTGGAGTCACACATCAGACTAATTTGCATTGTACCTTATGAATAAAGAATCCTGCTTGCAAAACATATAATTAGTCAAAGGGAACAACAGACAGTAACAAAACCTCATAGGGCAAGTGCTTTCACACTTTGAATTTACTGAATAATTAGACAAAGCAAACACTGACTACTCGCTGGATTAAGGGGTTGATCCTGTGAGAAGGTGAGTACCCTGAACTCTGAATATGCTGGAGTGGAACCCTTCTACGTAAGTCTTTATACTGTGTTTTCCTAACTGTGAGGATTTTAGGAACTTGGGACCAATTGATTAGCAAATTGGTACTTGCTCAGGGAGCAGAATAAATGCATTTAAATTACACCCATTATTAGTAAGCAGTTTTATGTAAGTTAATTTCTTACATGCCAATGTATTAAAAGGCTTCACATTTATCCTCTGAAATTTGCTTTCTCTAATAAGAATCACCTACATTTGGATAAGCCAGGAGTTAATATCAGGTTATACAAACATTACATTTTCACATATCCAAAAATGGGCGGGGAAAGTGTTAGGCCAAAAAATGTAGCATGTTTAGGTTTACAGGGAATGTGCTAACAGCACAACTTTTTATTTCTGGGGGAAAAGGTCTTAAGTGTTTTTTCCAAAGGTGATAATTCTTTAGCAGATGCTCTGGGCCTTCTCCTGATTACTCTATTCTCCACACATACACAAGTCCAGTGTTTTCTGTCTGAGCTATGAAGCAATCTATGATGCTAACGGGAACTGATTTTTATGGTAAAGCAACTGCACAGAATTGTGGTAGATGTCATTATAATTGAACATTCAAAAGTAATAGCAGGGTAAATAACTGATTTCTTTTTTTTAGAAAAAGAAAATACTAAATAGAAAAGACCAGTGAACATATTCTGGCCTTATTGAAGTCAAAGGTGAAGTTTACATTGACTTCAGTAGGGATTTGTCTTGCAGGCAGGACGCTTAACTGGAACATAGTGCCTTGACCAGTATGTACACATTCAGAAGGACAAGCACTGAAAAACTGTACAATTCAAATTTATTTTATGTACCAACTTTCACAGAAAGTGATTCTCAAAACATTTTTTAACTTAAATGATGCAATTACAGAACATTTTAGGGAACACATCACATATTTTTGTCACCAAGAAACATATATAGAGTTCTATTTGCTGCATGTGCACTTTTTTTTTCTAGTAAATTTTATATGTGCCTTATAAATGTAAAGTCAAATTTCCGCAGTTAGAATGGAAGTATCTTCATTGAAACAGGTTCATCCTGTTTTGCTCACAGGGAAATCAAGTCATGAGGGACTACTGCATTTTTTTTTTAGCAGGATAGTTAAGAGGTTTATAATCTGGTTCTGGATCTAGTATAATGTTGTTAATGACAAGCTGGGCCAACATAATTGAATAACTGAGAGAAACCCAAAGCAACAGAAGTGCTACCCAGCACTGTTTTAGATACAGGGTTTCATAAACAAAACAAGAATGAAAGCAAGAATTTGGCCCATGGGCAATAGTAATAAATACAGCACCAGTCAGCTTTGCTGCTTGAAGTAGTGCTACTTTGTCAGATCCAGGTTGACACATGCCTCGTTACTTTCTGGTTGGAAATGCATAATGTCAAGTCCCACAAAGCTCTAGAAGCTGCAGTGTAACTTTTGAGTACATGAAGCCATGTTTTAAAAAAAGCTCAAGGTCAGATTTTTTTTAAGTGCTCAACATCTACAATTTGCACCAGATCTTGAAAAGAGTTCAGCGCCAATGTGCCAAGCTCTTTTAAAGATCTGTACATTTAGTTTTGTGCCTAAACACTTGAATATCTAGCCCAAATAGCATAGTTTAATGCAAGGGTTGGCAACCTTTCAGAAGTAGTGTGCTGAGTCTTCATTTATTCACTCTAATTTAAGGTTTTGCATGCCAGTAATACATTTTAATGTTTTTAGACGATCTTTCTATAAGTATATAATATATAACTAAGCTATTGTGGTATGTAAAGTAAATAAAATTTTAAAAATGTTTAAGAAGTTTCATTTAAAATTAAATTAAAATGCAGAACCCTCTAGACCGATAAGGGACCTGGGCAGCGTGAGTGCCACTGAAAATCAGCTCATGTGCTGCCTTTGACATGTGTGCTATAGGTTGCCTACCCCTGGTTTAATGTTTATTTTGTGAACTTCTGAAGCAGTGGGAACAGCCATAGCATATGCACAGAGAAGTTTAAAATCTGCTCAGTAGCACCCTGTATCTTTCAAATGGGGTCAGAGTTGCATTTCCATGGCTCTAGATCCCTCATGAAAACCTCAGAAACACTTGGAGGAATGGGTGCCACAGACCTTTCTGCAGAGAGGGAATTAGTCAGCAGCAGTAGTGGGAGAAGCAGGTGTTCAGATACCATGGAGATGAGCATGCTGTAAATACCTCTGTCCCACTAGCCCCTCTGTCATCATGTTCAGTGTTCTGAAACCTGCTCATTTGTTGAGTCAGGGATCTGACTGTCTGGGAGTTGGGAGTGAGTACTTGGGCTGGTGCTAGGGCAGAGAGAGAGGATGGGTGATAGTGACAGTGTGTGTGTGTTGGGGTGAGTTCCTGCTTGTAAGAAAGAGGAAAAGGTAAAGGGTTATTTCTAAATATAGAAAGAGGCAAAAATATTTGGAGCGGAGAAGATGAGTATTGAATCATTTATTTATATATGTTCTGTATATAAATAGAGAAAGATAATACAAGTTTACAACACCATAGTTGTAAGTGAAAAACAGAATTCAACTTACAGCAGGGATTCAACTTCCATTTCATATGAAAAACACAGCGAGTATGTCTTCACTGCAGTGTAAGTACAGGGTTAGCAGAACTCAAGTTAGCAGAACCTGGGTTTGTTAACTTAGAGCTTGATCAGCTACATTCAGCTGTAACCCAAAGTTGGGAATTATTGAACCCTGGGTCCCAACTTGGAGCTTCATTGTCTACAGTGTCTGGGACCCTCCCACCTCAAAGAGTTCTAGAGCCTGGGGTCCAATCTAAGCCAAAACATCTACACTTCAATCAAATAGCCCCTTAACCCAAGTCAGCTGTCATGGGCCAGCCACAGATTTTTAATTCAGTGTAGACATACCCTCAGGCTCTATTTTGGCGTGCTATATAAACACTTAGACTTCATAGGTAATCATAATGTTGCCCACTATGCAGCATCTGCATTGTCTCTATGCTATGCTCCAGACTACATAAAGGTTGGGCAAACCTTATTATTAAAAATTATGCTGCTATTGAAGTCAATGCAAAACTCCCATTGACTTCGATGTAAGTGATTCTGAGTGCATTATTAATGTAGTTAGAGTGAACATAAAATAAATGTTAAATTGAAAAGGTTGTCTTTCATCTAGCTGCCTTTTGACTGACAGAGATGTCAGGGTATAGTAAAGTTTGACTCATCCTGACTTCCTGTGCAGTTACATGATTTGTAAGTTATTACATATTTGTATTCTTTAGAGGATTCCCAATTCTATCTTTGAATAGTTCATCTTAATCTTAAACCAGTTTAAGACAAATCCATTCCTATAATGTATTGACCCTGTCCTCTAATGGGTGGTTGCTCAGCACCTCAAAATTGAATTTTTTAAAAGAAAAGTCATCATGAGTATTCTATATTAAACACTTAAGTTTTAATTAGGTTTTCTGTATTACTCTTCTTGGGTTGATGCCTTTGATCAGTAGAACTCTTTCTTACTGTAACTATATTACCTGTATATAAAGACTTAAACCTCTTTACCAGTAAGGCACCAAGAATAATTATATGGATGTAAAATGAACTTGCAAAATATCTAGGGCTCCACATACAGGGAGTCTTCATGATGAATCAAACCTTGGAAAGGTTAAGAATGAAGTATAGATGAGCTTAATAAAATACATGGATGAGTTTCTTGCTGTCACTTTAAACTTTATATATGCCTTCCTACAAACTGGAAAACAAGCATTGATATTGTATTTCTCAAATGATGTTTTTTTCCCCCCACCCTACACACTTTTAAAATGGAAATTCACATGGTTGTTTTTAACAACTTCCACTTGTTGTTGGTGTCAGCAAAAGTCCTCCACAACCCTGAGCAACTCAGTCATACTGACCAGTATAGACAGCGCTATATTGACATAGCTCTCGCCTCTTGTGGAGCTGTGGTACCTACGCAGATAGGAGAAGCTCTCCCATCGGCATATGTAGTGTCTCGACTAAGTGCTTCAGTGGTGCAGTTGCATCACTGTAAGTGTACACAAGCCCTTAGTTGACTGCTGCAGCTGAAGAAACAAAACATTTTTGTCTGGGAGCTTAAAAGGGGTCATAGGAGACAGTGTGATGCCAAACTACCTTATGGGGAGCTCTGGGAATGACTCTGCCTCAGGGAACACTCTCATGTAAAGAGAGTGCACAGACTGCACCCATATTTTAATGTGGTGCATCCTGTTTCCCCAGGTGCAATGTACCTGCACTGTCCAGGCAGAGTCACGACTCCTCGCCACCCTTTATGGGGCATGAAATCTGCTCTCCCAGCCCTTTGTGCACGATATGCAAGGGGGTTGGGGAAGGACTTTTTTGCATCCTTCCCGAATGAGGATAAGATGAGCCATTGTAATATACAAATGTTCAAATGAAAACTAAAATACAACTGTTCAACTAACCCCCCAACAAAGATTGTCATCCCAGTCATCATCTTGGAGAAAGTGTACTTGAAGTGTTTCTCTTGAGACCCAACTTCCTCTCCTTTTTAAGAAGATAACTATTCATTTTTGCATTTCTAGAGTTTTTTTTTCTGATCCCATGGATGTTTTTCTGGGAGAATATATTTCATTTTCTGGGGCTAACACAGTGAATCTGATTCAGCTCATATCTCATTGACATTGTGAGCCCATTATGACATCACAATCAAATTAAGTGCATGTAGATCCTATTGATCTTTAGTTCGAAACTCCAGGAATATGGCAGGAATACTAAGCCTGATGGGATAAACTAAATAATAAACACAGCTTTATTAAGAGGCTATTTCTAATAAGCAGTCGCCTTAAAGCTATTTAGTGTTTAATACATGAATCAACCGTCTCTTAAACGTGACTAGAGACCACCTAGAATTGGCCCCAAAGACGGAAGACTGCAGTCTGCACAGTTCTGTGTACTGCTTGAAGTTTTCATGCTGAAATAAAAGACAATCTAGTTACAATAATAGTAATAATCCTTACTAATTTCACTGATATCTACTTAACAAGCAGATCAGTGTTTCAAACAACCAGTGATTTGTTAAACATTGAAAATATGTCTTCATGAAATATTTGTCAGGTATTTAAAAATGTTAGTACTCACAAAGTGTCAGCGGGGTAGCCGTGTTAGTCTGGATCTGTAAAAGCAGCAAAGAATCCTGTGGCACCTTATAGTCTAACAGACGTTTTGAAGCATGAGCTTTCATGGGTGAATGCATCTGACGAAGTGGGAATTCACCCACGAAAGCTCATGCTCCAAAACGTCTGTTAGTCTATAAGGTGCCACAGGATTCTTTGCTGCTAGTACTTACAAAGTGCAATTAAAACACTTATAAAATACAAAATCATAAATATTTACCAACAAAGTCCATACCCCAGCCCTCTTATGATTGAAGCTACTGTAAACTAATCTTATTTGCCTGTCCCAAAATATTGTCTTTGCCAGTGGATGAGTAATTTTTTATAAGCCTGATCTAACGTTCTGTTGAATTCCCTACAGCTTTTCCAGAGAAACTCCCACCCACCTTAAGGCCACTTCATGGAGACTGTATCTTGTTGCTGTTTGATTAAAACTGGCTTTCTTGCATGTTTCATAGATGTGACTATTTTAAGCAACTTGAACATTGTCAACGCTACTAAATTCTATTGCTTTGAACCATTTCTCAAATGTGACTGCTTCCATTCCAAATTACTAATCACTAGAGCTGGTTGGGGAATTTTTCAGCTGAACATCTTTTGTTGAAGCCTACGCTATTCATGAAACAGGGTTGGTTTCAATGAATCTCCTGACTCAAAAATATTTGTAAAATTTTGAAATTGTCGCTTTATTAATGTATTTTCAAAACAAAATCAATTTTTTCTAGTTTCAAACAACTTTGTTTCAAAATTTAAAATTGACTAAAAAAGTCAGAGAAAAATGTATGAATCAAAATAGTGTTTTGAAATTATTGAAACAAGGTATGTTGATTGACCCAAACTGAAAAAGCTTTTAAGACTTTGACTTTTCACCCTGATTCAGGATGGGGAAATTTTTTGTACTCAAAAATATTTGCTGGATGGGAAAATGGTTTCCTTGCCCAACTCTGCTGATCGCTCTCTGCTTTCAGGTGTGGATGCAGATCCCAAGATACACTGGTAATTCTTGAAACCACAGCTGGTGACATTTGAAGATAGGAAATATATTGACTTAAAGAGCAATTAATGGAACTGCTGGGACCTTCCTGCTGATCTGGGAGTGGCAGGGGTATGGGGGACTAGAACAGAAATTGAGTCAGTTAAAGAGTGGTCTATAGGTTGCGGTGAGGAGTAGAGGGAAACCTCATGAGAACCGTGAATAGAAGCCACGAATCCTATGCCAGAAGAAGCAGCCAGAATGAATGTTCTAAACTAGAGTGCAAAAGGAAGGAAAAAAGTAGATCTGAGGAATAAGGCGGCTCTGGTTGTGCTGGTGTAAACAAGAAGAAATAGCCAACTCCAGCTTTGAACTCCAGCTGTCAACTTATATCTAAACAATTGGCTACAGAGGAGTCTTCATAAAAAGGCCATTAGAGCAAATCTTTACCATATGTCTATATAGCACAGTCTTCCTATAGCATATTCACTTACTATCATGTCACATCTCAGCAGACCCATGTATTAACTAAAAAGATTTTTGGCTATAGGGACACTTTGCACTATTATAGAGCATTTGAGACTTTTCAGTTCTCCTATTGAAATGTCTAATGCAAGCTTCTGACATTAAAAACAAAATAGTCAAAGGTCTGTTTTCAGCAACTGGTGATGATTGATTTCTACAGGTCTCTTGTGAAGCCCTAAGGAATTGTGTCTCAAACATTAGGCAAGTGAAAAAGGAAGGGGGGCGGGATTAAATATTCAGTGTACATTTGAGAATTGGACTTGCAGTGTGCTTGCACTTCAGCTACTCCTTGCTGTTTGGCAGATTTTTACTAAATTATTAAATACCATCCTGCATATAAATCTTAAAAAAAAAATCTGCTCTGTGTCCTAAAACATAAAAATTCACTTAAGTCTTCCAGGTGCTTTGAAAAGAATGCTGATGTCAGAAATGTTGAGGTTTTGTTATTTTTTGGGGAGCGGGGAATGAGACTGAAGTAGCTGGTGAGTAGGGTTGAATGTTAATTCATGACATGAACTGTGACTTGTCTACATCAGAAGGAGTTTGCTGGCTTAGTTATACCAGCACCACCATCCCAATGGGGAGATAGCTTATACCAACAAAACAGTTCTTTTGACAGTGTAGCTTTTATACCAGTTCACTGAATGAAATAAGCCTTACTGGCAAGACAACTTTTTTTGGTGGTATAATTGTGTCTACACTAGAAACTTTTGCTGTTATAAAAATGTCTCAAAGAATCGCACTCCTGACTGGCATTATTATACCAGCAAAAAGCTTATAATATTAAATTCAGACAAGACATTTGGCCCTTTAATTGTGCTATCTAAATGATTATGTAGAAGAAGAGGCTCGATTTTCACAAATTTATCAGCAATTGAAAAATCCTGGGCTGGTTGGAATTCAGATATTTAGAGTTAGATGGAGTGAGGAGTCCTGGATTTAAAAAATGGCACAATATGGCTTTTAGTATTTACTATAGGACAAATCTAGCACTTCCCTCTGCAGATGCTGATTCTTTAAAACAGAATGGGTGGGGTTCTGCTGTCAAATGATCTCTGACTGGAACTCCTCACTATCCCTGTAATATAAATGCTGCTTTTCTAATTTATCTGATAGCTTTTAGCATATTCTTGTCTATAATAAACAAAAATGCATTTTGTGTTTGTTTACATTACCAGTGTAACACTCTTCTGTATCTTTTTTGTTTTTTATCTTTGTCTACTACAAAAATAACTTGAAGCAGATGTGTGATGGGGCAGCTGCCCCTCACTGGCAGAAAAGGGGTTAATAAAGCCCAAGAGAGGCTGTGCAGGAGGCAGCCAATCAGAGAGAGGCTGAATGGAGCAGCCAGTCTGGGCCTATAAAAGGGGAGCAGCAGGGCAGAGGAGTTCAGTTCTCTCCTGGGAGCTCAGGGATGAAGGACTGTGTCTCTGGAGGGCTGAGAGAACTGCCAGCATGCCAGACTGAGCAGTGCTGCTAGCAAGGACCGGGGCAGAGAGAGAGAGCTCCTGTCTGGCTGCTGGGGTTTGCAGGCTGAGGCCCTGAGGCAAGGGCAAAGAGGATAGAGGCTACCGAGGCCACGAGGAAGTGGCCAGACAATTTGCTGCAGTAGCCACTAAGGGAGGTGGCTGAACAGTGGACTGCAGGCCCTCTGAACAGGGAAGCATAGAGTGTGGCACAGCTGGAGGACTCTGTTGCTGAAGAGGATGCTGCAATCCTTGGAGAGACATGGGTCCTAGAGCAGGAGTGATAGTGGTGAGGCACCACTCAAAGAGGGCACACTACCATGCAGAATGAACTCCCAAGATAGCCAGCAGGAGGTGCCACAGTGGTGAGCGAATCCTATTACAAGATGATACAATGTACAGGAGCTTTTTGATAGGCTTATGCTGCAAAGTGCTGAGAATCAATGCTATTAATGGTTTAAATACAGCATAACTTCATCTAGATAGGGATTTCTTTTCACTAATCAGTAAGTATATCTCTACTCTGAATGACTGATCATGAACCACAAGTTGAATTTTTTTCCCCCAAGGTTTAAATTATTTTTGACAGGACAGCTAGGTTAAGCCTTCAGGGATCCGTCTTTCGTACTGCATTCTGAGTAACACTACGTAGTCATTTTTAATGAAGCTGATTGTTTTGCACCTGCATTTCAAAGAACAGGAGATATTTTATGAACAATATTTATAAAGTCTTTAAATGCTATCAGTGTTTACAGTAGGTAGAACATATCCAACAACAAACTTGCTCCAAAGCTGCAATTATTTTGTTTTCAAGATCCATAAGATACTGAGGGTTTCTACACTTGATCATCCCATGCTGAGAATGATGAAGAAAAATGTTACCTTTCATAAATTTTTGTCAGTTACAACAATTGCTACCCAAGAAAAGCATCAACTCCTCAGAGACCCTTTGAAGACAGAAGCACTATAGGGTGATGATGAGTTCCAAAAAGAATATATATTTGAAAAGGCAGTGTTTTGCATAGAAATGTTTCCATTGGAAAAATGGACCTCAATCTTGTGCTCTATTTCTCTGAAAGCTGTATAGATTCATGTGAAACGTTCAGTGATTCAAGATACGTGAAGGATACACTGTGATGGGTTGGATCACAGACAACCCCTTGGGAACTGCCAACTGATGTGCTGAAACTATTTCTACCACGTTTCTCCTGCCAGCTTGGAACTCAAGAATCTTGCCAGTTTGAGCCAGACACGCTAACCTGCTGCAAACCCAGACCCAGGTCTGAACCACGTCCCACACAAGCTGCAGGCTAAACTGAAAATAGCTCAAGAAGTGTTCCTGTCTCGAACACTTAGATGCCCACCTCCCAATGGAGTCCAAACCCCAAATAAATCTGTTTTAACCTGTATAAAGGTTATACAGGGTAAACTCATAAATTGTTCGCCCTCTATAACACTAATAGAAAGATATGCACAGCTGTTTGCTGCCCCCGCCCAGATATTAAAAAGTGATTTTTATTAAATACAAAAAGTAGGATTTAAGTGGTTCCAAGTGATAACAGACAGAACAAAGTGAATTACTAAGTAAAATAAAACAAAACACGCAAGCGTAAACCTAATACAGTAAGAAAATGATTACAGATGAAATCTCGCCCTCAGATGTTCCAGTAAGCTTCTTTTACAGACTAGCCTCCTTCTAGTCTGGGTCCAGCAATCACTCACACCCCCGTGGTTACTGTCCTTTTGTTCCAGTTTCTTTACTTTGGCGGGGTGGAGAGGCTGGATGGAGTTTTGGAGTCACATGGGCAGGTCATATGTCCGTGCATGACTGAGTTCCATACCAGTCAGGTCACATTCCTGGGAAAGTATCGGAGGGGCAGCCGTGTTAGTCTGGATCTGTAAAAGCAGCAAAGAGTCCTGTGGCACCTTATAGACTAACCCATGTTTTGGAACATGAGCTTTCGTGAGTGCATCCGACAAAGTGGGTATTCACCCACGAAAACTCATGCTCCAAAACGTCTGTTAGTCTATAAGGTGCCACAGGACTCTTTGCTGCATTCCTGGGAAAGCTCATATGTGGATTGACATCTCCAAGTTCATTGTTAGCTTAAGTGTTTCTTGATTGGGCATTTTACTGAGAATAGTCTTTTCTCAGGAAGCTGATCAACTGCTTCATTGAGGCTACTTAAAATTAAACAAGTGTATAGTCAATATTCATAGCTTTGAAAACAAAAATGATATATGCATACAAATAGGATGAATATATTGAATAGATCGTAAACTTTACAGAGATATGTTACATGGCATATGTAGCATAAAAGATATTCCACTTATGTCATATATACATTCATAAGCATATTCCCATAAAGCATTATGGGATGCAATGTCACATACACATCTGTTCACTTTCTTAATTTGCAATCTTCCCTTACTTATTGAATATTTAAATTATTTCATGGAGTAAGAAAGTTCTTAGCAGTCTTTAAATCTCAGTAAAAACATTATCCACAACCATGGATGTTTCTAGAGAGTTGAGGTATGAATAATGGCATAAAAATATGGATGTAGGAGAAAAATAACTGCTGCTTTGCCTAAGCAGGCAGAGTATACAGATTAGTAGGTTACAATTTCTGAGTAGTAGTAATAACACCTAGATCTTGTATAGTGCTTCTTATCAGTAGATCTCCAAGTGTTTCACTGTCTTTTAATGTATTTATCCTTAAACACCTCTGTGAAGTATGGTCATAATGTCCCCATTTTTCAGAGATGTTAAGTAACTTGCTCAAAGTCACACAGGAGATCTGTATTCAATTCCTTGCTCCGTCATAGACTTCCTAAGTCCTAGGCTACTGCCCTAACTATATTACTGTCAACTCTAAGCATTAAAAGTAAGATTCCCCAAAATGAGGAGCCTAAACTGAAATTTTAAATAATTCTTGAGACTTTTTGTTTGCCTTCTGGCATTTGAACCTGTAAGTTTTGTGATTTCTAGCTTCTCTCTGAAATCATGAGGGCTGGACACCTCGTTAAAAATGAAGAGTCACATGGTTCCAGGAACTGGGCTTTAAGAAGAAGCAAATATGGCAACAATGTTGCAGAATACAGAACAACCACTGTTGTTAATAGGATGTTGTGGGTCAAATTTTTCAAAAATTGCATCTAAACTTGTACCAGCAATTTTGCCGTTGCTGCAAATGATGCAACTCTTTGACCATAAACCAGACAATTAAATGGCTAAGTCCCATCACTTGCATCCTCAGATAATTGCACCCTCAAAATTTTACCCATAGTTAATTTTACCTGTGAAGTTAGAGGTCACAAAATTCAAAGCTAGGTTGAAATCCTGCAGGCACATATATAGGAGCAAAATATTAAAATTACCTGAAAGTGTAAGGAATCCAGGCAAATTAAGGAGATCTATAGGTTGCAAATAGAGAAAATAGTTTAATATTTATGTTGTGCTTCAAAACCTTTTGAGTGGAAGTGGCTGCTCCACATTGTGAAGCAAAGCAGAATAAAACACTATCCCTTTACAGTTAGAAAAAGCAGACTTGGTGAGCGTAATAGGAAAGGACGTTTGTGTGCTGCAGGGGGAGAATTACTAAGTATGAAACTAAAAGGAAACTGTCCGTAGGTGAATTCATGGGATATTTCACAAGGGCACCATTAACCAGATTATTTCAGTCAGACAGTGTCGTACAAAGTCATGCAGTGCTGATGCTCTGTTGCAAAATCTAAAGGGCTGACAGCGTAAAATGCATGTCTGTTCACAGGTGGATATGAGGTGCTGATCTTATTAATCCATTCGAGTTCAGGTTTTTGGTATACTGTGCCGTGTTTGTGCTTGTACAATATATATATATCTGCAACATATTTGGTCATGTGATAGATAATACCTCATTTTAACTTATATTTTGCAACAGAAATCATTTAAAATGTGAGCTGTACAATTCTATTGCCCTTTTGGAATGGCAGATATGAAAAATTATCTCCTACATAAGCTTACAGCCATTCCACCTTATGGTATCATCCTATCCTATTTCACAAGCTAAGCAACGTTGATCTGGATAACTACTTGGCTGATGCTAAGAGATCCCCCATCTAAATGTTGCTGATGTGTTGATTCAGGTGGTGGCACTTGTGTGCTCCCACCATGATGAAAGGAGACATTGCACTGTTTTAGAGACCTACTTCAAAATGTCTTAAAACAGAGAGCTGATTGCTTGCAGTCATTAAAGAGTGCATGGCCCGTCTTGTAACAGTAGGGTGTCTGGGCCAAATTACAACTACGTTCATAGTTTCTGTTGAATTACAGCATTCTTCATTCCTATGTTAAACAGCTTTTGCATTCCACCCCAAAGATGACTTAATGGGTGAAGTGATCCATGTGTATAGCTTGCATATGCACTTTCATCCTGAAGGATCCAGTGCAACTTTGATTTAAATATTACTGCCCAAAACCGATCCTAGGCTGATGACAAGCTCTAATAAGTATATGTTTTGGGGCAATTCAGGTATTTGGATTTGCAATGATCTGTGCAGCCAAACCTTGAGGCTTTATGCACAATATTTTTGTACTATTAAATTTGGGTGAGAGAGGAGTTTGAGTACTCTTCCCTCACATCTCTAGCTAGCCAAGAAAATTTGCCAAGTACACCTCTATCCTGATATAATGCAGTCCTTGGGAGCCAAAAAATCTCACTGTCTTATAGGTGAGACTGTGTTGTATCGGGTTTGGTCCGGTACGCTGTGCCGGACTGAACTGGCTTCCCCCGCGGTGATTTAACGGGCGTGATGCTCCAGCCGCTGCGGGGAGCCCTGGGCCCTTTAAATCATTGCCTGAGCCTGGCTACCAGAGCCCACGGCGGGGATTTAAAGGGCCCGGTGCTCCAGCTACTGTGGGGAGCCCATGGCCCTTTAAATCACCGCCAGAGCTCTGGCAGCGGGGCTCGGGTGGGGATTTCAAGGGCCTGGGGCTCCACATGAATTCGGATATAACGCAGTAAAGCAGCGGGGCTCAGGTGGTGCTTTAAAGGGCCTGGGGCTCCCTGCTGCTTTACCGCGTTATATCTAAATTCATGTTATATCGGGTTATGTCCTATTGGGGTAGAGGTGTACTGGTGATGGACTGAAGAAGGGTACAAGAAGCAGTGAACTGTAATATCCATAACAGAGGAATTAAAATTATTAGTAGATTGTCTAAAGAGGACACATTTTATTGAAGCTCTCATCTTTCTAAAGCCCTCAAACCCAAATGCTTCCTCTGAGCTCATCTTTGTTCAGTTTGCCACCTAGAGCATCACTGGACTGTAAAGTATACTTCTTCTTTGAGTGCTTGCTCATATCCATTCCAGTAGGTGTGCGCGCTCCGCGTGCACGTTTGTCGGAGACTTTTACCCTAGCAACACTCGGTGGGCCGGCAGGGCGCCCCCTGGAGTGGCGCCACCATGGCGCCGGTTATATACCCCTGCCAGCCCGCCGCTCCTCAGTTCCTTCTTACCGCCCGTGTCGGTCATTGGAACTGTGGAGCGCAGCTTGCTGTTCTCCACCTCCCTAGCGATTCACTTGTCTTCTCTTATATTGTATATAGTTCAATCTTTCAACTGTAGTTAGTTATTGTTATTTAGTAGTTTTGTTTGGTGTATTGTAGATAGTTTAACGGGATTGGGGGTTAGCCCCTTCCCCGACCCCGGTACCGGGCTCATGCCCGGCTCACCGGGCTTCAAACTGTGCACTGTCTGTCATAAGCCGATTCCCGCTGGTGACCCGCACGACGGCTGCCTTAAGTGCTTGGGCGAGGTTCATTTGACAGATAAGTGCCATATCTGTAAGGCTTTTAAGCCCCGAACTAAAAAAGAGCGGGACGTTTGCCTCAAGCAGTTATTGATGGAGGCGTCGCTGGCTCCCCAGTCCTTGGCACCGGCACCGAGAACAACTGCTTCTTCAGCACCGGAGCATACCTCTTCAGTGAAGACTCCAAGTCACCGACCTTCTCCGGCACCAGCTTCTGCCTGGCACCGCTCACTCTCACCTTTGAGCAAGAAGCGCAAGCCTCCTGCGGCTGCTATATCTGCACCGCAGTCAGAGCGCTTAGCCAGGCCGGACCGCCCGGCACTGCCGTCTGCCGCGGCACCGACTTCCACCGCACCGTTGATTCCGGCCTCGGAAGAGCCGTCGAGTCCGGTGCCTACCAGCTCCCCGGCGCGGGCCGTGGTTGAGCTTGTCGTACCCTCCACTCCGGAGACATTCTCCGCGGCACGGGACCTGATCGCCTTAACGGAGCCTGAGCTGCCTCGATCCCCGGCACTGCCGATGCGGGTCCCTAATCCACAGGCAAGCCGGCACTTGTAAGACCTTCTTCGCCCGGTACCATGGGACTTTGTCGCTCTCGGTCCTGGTCCAGGTCCCGCAGACGCTCACAGTCCCGCCATCGATCTTAGTCCCGCGGCCGCTCGCAGTCCCGGTACCGTTCCCCATCACGGTACCGGTCGTACTCACGGTACCGCTCGAGGTCCCGGTCGCCGTCCAGGTACTACCGGCACTGTTCCAGATCTCGTCATCACTCCGGCACCGTGCTTCCCGCAGCCAATCTCAGCACAACGATTCCCGGCACCGGTCGACCTCCCGGCACCGCACTGGTCGCAGGTCCCGGTCGCAATCTCGGCACCATCGAGGCTCTCGGCACCACTCCCTAACACCGCGTAGGGATGGTTCCAGTGGACGCAGGGACCATCACCTCACGGTCTCCGCCCCGCCATGGCCATCTCGTCAGCCATCAATCTCCTCCCATGCTGGGTCGGCGTCCTATGGGGAATCGGACAATCAGCAGGACCCTCATCAGTGGTCCTTTTGGACACCTTGGGACTACCATCAGAGCCAAGGTGCCCCACATCCACCACCACGCTCTGACCCTTCCGAACATAGGGTGCCAGAGGCCACGCTGAGCAGACCTCCTCCAGCGGGTACAGAACATCTCCCAGCGCAGGTCTCGGACTTGCAAGAACCACCCCAGGACGTTCCACAGGACCAGGAGTCACTTCAAGATCCATTGGTCCCCGAGGTCTCTTCCTCTTCTTCACCAGATGAGGCAGTAGCAGGGACGGCCACATCTGGACCGCTCCCAATCGACCTTCGGTCGCACCAGGACCTCCTCCGCCATGTCGCTCTTAACATAAACCTACCCGTGGAGGAAGTTCCTGAAGTGGAAGACCCAGTGGTCACCATACTATCGGCGGAGGCTCCAACAAGGGTGGCCCTACCCTTTATTCACACCATATAGGCTCGGGCAGATACAATCTGGCAAACCCCGGCATCCGTACCACCTACAGCCTAGGGAGTCGAACGCAAATATATGGTTCCATCCAAGGGGTACGAATACCTATACGTACACCCTCCTCCTTGTTCGTTAGTAGTCCAATCCGTCAACGAACGAGAACGCCATGGCCAACAAACCCCTGTGCCTAAATCAAGGAAGGCCAGGCGCATGGACTTGTTGGGAAGGAGGATCTACTCCGCAGGAGGCCTCCAGCTCAGAGTGGCGAATCAGCAAGCCCTCTTGAGTAGATACAATTATAACACCTGGGAGGCAATAGGGAAATTTGTAGAGCTAGTCCCGCAGGATTCCCACCAGGAGTTTTCAGCTCTCCTGGAGGAAGGGAAAAAAGTTGCAAGGACCTCCCTCCAGGCCTCGTTAGATGCCGCTGATTCGGCAGCTCGAACTGTCGCCTCTGGGATTGCTATGCGGCACATATCGTGGCTGCAAGTGTCGGGTCTGCCACCCGAGCTGCAGTATACCATACAAGACCTACCCTTTGACGGTCAGGGCCTTTTTTCCCAAAAGACGGATCCTCGCCTTCAGAGTTTGAAGGACAACCGTGTGATCGTGCGTTCGCTGGGAATGCATACGCCGCAGACTCAGAGGCGATCTTTCCGCTCACAACCCCAGCGCCCCTATCCCCCACCTTGGCCAAGACAGGACTTCTCCAGAAGGAGAGGCCGTACTGCCCGGAGACGCCAGTCTGGCCACAAGGGGGTAATAACTCCGGCCCCACCAAACCACCGGCGGGACCGAAGCCAAACTTTTGAGGGTGCGCCCGAGAGCACTGTACCAATTACCTCCCAGGATCCTTTTCAGTTCGCCAACCGCCTTGCCACATTCTTCCCTGCATGGTCCCAGCTAACATCGGACTGCTGGGTTCTCAGCACAGTGGAGTGTGGCTACCGTCTTCAGTTTATTTCGTCCCCTCCTTCCCAGCTTCCCTCCCCGTCCCTCTTCAGGGACCCTCTCACAAGCAACTCCTTCTGCAGGAAGTTTCGAAGCTCCTTGCGTTGGGAGCTATAGAGGAGGTTCCAGAGGACCTAAGGGGAAGAGGATTCTATTCCAGATACTTCCTAATTCCCAAGGCGAAAGGGGGCCTCCGGCCCATCCTGGACCTGCGAGCTCTGAATAAGTTCATCACAAAGTTCAAGTTCCGCATGGTATCCCTGGGAAACATTATACCCTCCCTGGATCCCGGAGATTGGTGCGCTGCTCTCGACATGAGGGACGCATATTTTCATATCGCGATTTACCCCCCACACAGAAGATTCCTTCGCTTCGTGATAAATTGTCAACACTGCCAATTCGCGGTCCTTCCCTTCGGCCTCTCCTCGGCCCCTCGAGTGTTCACAAAGTGTATGGCGGTAGTCACCGCCTACCTCCGTCGCCATCGAATCCATGTTTTCCCATATCTCAATGACTGGCTTATTCGAGGGACCTCCGAGGCTCAGGTTACCGCACACGTAAACATCATCAGGGACCCATTCTCCCATCTAGGTCTGATCCTCAACCTAGACAAATCCATTCTGCTTCCTACGCAGAGAATAGAATTCATCGGGGCCATGCTGGACTCAAATCTTGCAACGGCCAGTCTACCTCCACAGAGGTTCCATGCTATAGTCTCCTTCATCCAGGGGCTACAAGCCTTCCCAACAACTTCTGTCCATACCACCCTTGCTCTACTCGGCCACATGGCTGCGTGCACTTTCGTGACGAAGCACGCAAGACTCCGCATGCGCCCTCTCCAGACTTGGATTGCCTCAGTTATTGTCCGCACAGGGATGCCCTGGACATGATAGTCGCGATCCCACCAAAAGTGCTGGACTCCCTCAACTGGTGGCTGACACCTTCCCTCGTGTGTGCCGGTCGCCCGTTCCACCCACCACAGCCTTCGGTGTCTCTAACGACGGACGTTTCATCCCTGGGCTGGGGTGCACACCTAGGGCACCTTCACACCCAGGGCCTTTGGTCGTTGCAAGAACTGAGTCTGCATATCAATGTCCGTGAACTGAGAGCAGTCCGATTGGCGTGCCAGACCTTCCAACACCATCTACAAGGCCGTTGTGTTGCGATTTTCACGGACAACACAACGGCCATGTATTACATAAACAAACAAGAAGGCACACGGTCTTCCCCCCTTTGCCAAGAGGCGATGCGACTGTGGGACTTCTGTATAGCCCACTCGATAGACCTCGTAGCCTCCTTCCTTCCGGGAGTCCAGAACTCTCTCGCGGATCACCTGAGCAGGTCCTTTCTGTCCCACGAATGGTCCATCCGTCCAGACATCCTTCTTTCTGTATTCCAGAAGTGGGGCTTTCCCAAGATAGACCTATTTGCCTCCAGGGAGAACAGGAAATGCCAGGTGTTCTGCTCCCTTCAGGGCCGCTCCCCAGGCTCTCTGTCGGACACGTTCCTGATCCCCTGGAAAGGACGTCTTCTCTATGCCTTTCCACCCTTTCCCCTAGTCCACAGAGTCCTGCTCAAGCTCCGCAGGGACAGGGACAGGCTGATCCTAATTGCTCCTGCATGGCCGAGGCCGCACTGGTATTCCATGCTGCTCGACCTATCCCTTACGACTCCGATACCACTGCCACTCTGCCCGGATCTTATAACGCAGGACTTCGGCAGGCTTCACCACCCAGACCTGCAGTCCCCGCAGCTGACAGCGTGGCTGCTGTCTGGTTGAACCAATCCGAGCTCCGCTGCTCTGCCCAGGTTCAACGGGTCCTTTTGGGAAGCAGAAAACCCTCCACGAGGGCGACATACCTCGCCAAGTGGAAGCGGTTTTCTCTTTGGTGTACACAACGTTCCCTAGTTCCTGAGGCCGTTTCGGTCCCTATTGTCCTGGACTACTTGTGGTACCTCAAGGAACAAGGCTTGGCACTCTCTTCAATAAGGGTGCATTTAGCCGCAATCTCCACCTTCCATCCGGGGGAGTCGAACAGTTCCACCTTTTCTCACCCGATAGTTTCGAGGTTCCTTAAGGGCTTGGAGCGCCTCTACCCGCCAATTAAGCCTCCTTCCCCTACCTGGGATCTCAACCTTGTCCTGACTCGGCTCACGGCCCCACCCTTTGAGCCGTTAGCCACTTGCTCGCTGCTGTACCTGTCCTGGAAGATGGCCTTCCTGGTAGCTATCACATCGGCCAGACGGGTTTCGGAGCTCCGTGCTTTAATGGCAGACCCCCCATATACGATCTTCCACAAAGATAAGGTACAGCTACGCCCGCACCCGGCTTTTCTTCCCAAGGTGGTCTCTGCCTTCCATATTAATCAAGATATTTTTCTACCGCTCTTCTTCCCGAAGCCGCACGCATCATGCAGGGACCAACAGCTTCACACCCTGGATGTCTGCCGAGCCCTCGCCTTTTACATCCAGAGGACAAAACCCTTCAGACGCTCACCCCAGTTATTTATAGCAGTGGCGGAGCGTATGAAAGGTATGCCTATATCTTCTCAGAGGCTCTCATCATGGGTAACGTCCTGTATCCGGACATGCTATGACTTGGCCCACGTCCCGATTGGCCGTCTCACCGCCCACTCTACTCGGGCTCAAGCCTCGTTGACCACCTTCCTGACGCACATTCCCATCCAGGAGATATGCCGCGCACCTACCTGGTCGTCAGTGTATACGTTCACATCTCACTATGCGCTCTTTGCGCAATCGAGAGACGATGCTGCCTTTGCCTCAGCGATCTTACATTCTGCAATGTCTCACTCCGACCCCACCGACTAGGTAAGGTTTGGGAATCACCTAACTGGAATGGATATGAGCAAGCACTTGAAGAAGAAAAGACGGTTACTCACCTTTGTAACTGTTGTTCTTCGAGATGTGTTGCTCATATCCATTCCACACCCGCCTTCCTTCCCCACTGTCGGAGTAGCCATCAAGAAGGAACTGAGGAGCGGCGGGCCGGCAGGGGTATATAACCGGCGCCATGGCGGCGCCACTCCAGGGGGCGCCCTGCCGGCCCACCTAGTGTTGCTAGGGTAAAAGTCTCCGACGAACGTGCACGCAGCGCGCACACACGTACTGGAATGGATATGAGCAACACATCTCGAAGAACAACAGTTACAAAGGTGAGTAACCGTCTTTTTTTAGGGCCCATTGAGTTCTATAAAGTATCTTAAAAGTGGTTGTAAGTTGGTCATAAATTAGAAGTGATTTAACTAATCAGAGGAAGTAGAGCACCCCAAAAGCTGTAGGTTGGGCACCTCGCTATATAGTTTTTATCCCTTGTGCTATGCATAAACATTGAGTTGTAGGCTGAAGTGATCTTAATCTGACCCGTGTAAACAATCTATGCACTGAGTAAAATGCACCTCTGTTCAACATTTGAGTCCTCCTTAAACCTTATTCCGAGGGCTTAAATAATGGCTCTCTGAATAAGAATAAATCTGTCCTGGTAGGTACAAAAGAAACAATATGCGTTTTCAGTGACCTGTTTCAACCTATGACTTTGTGAACGTGCAGCTCAGTGATGCACAGTGTAGGTGAAATCCTGACCCTGTTGGCTTCAGTAGGGCCATCATTTCCACTCTACCTCAACATTGCTTCATAAGACTATAAAACATCATATACACTTCCTTCTAGAAAGCTGTTGTTGGTTTGAGGGCTACAAATGTTGATTAATAATATGCAAACTATGGAGGGATGATCAACACAGCTGAAGTTAGCAATGCGAGCAAGTTCTGCCAAAAGGTACTAAATGTGTGTTTCAAAATGACTGCTAACTTAAAATTGTCATTCCTCTCGATCTGAAAAATCTAGGCAACCACCAATCTATTTACAGATTTACTAGGAGGCATATGGCGTTGCATATAGTAATTCAGTAAATAGTGATGACCTCTGTATCTTTCCAGAAAGAAGGGCATAACAAATGCCAGCTTAATGTGTAGATTGTTTTGTTTACATTTCATTCAGGAAAAGTGTAGAGCAGGGGTCGGCAACCTTTCAGAAATGGTGTGCTGAGTCTTCATTTATTCACTCTAATTTAAGGTTTCTTGTGCCAGTAATACATTTAAACGTTTTTAGAAGATCTCTTTCTCTAAATCTATAATATACAACTAAACTATTGTTGTATGTAAAGTAAATAAGGTTTTTAAAATGTTTAAGAAGCTTCATTTAAAATTAAATTAAAATGCAGAGCCCCCCAGAGCGGTGGCCAGGCCCCGGGCAGTGTGAGTGCCACTGAAAATCAGCTCGCGTGCCGCGTTCAGCATGCGTGTCATAGGTTGCCCACCCCTGGTGTAGAGCATGCACTGAAATACTAATGCATTTCACTCAAACTGATATATAACACTTTCAAGTTTAAATATAGTCAAGTCAGATAAACCTGATGGCTGGTACTGGCTTCCCCCCCCATGCAAATAACATGTGCATTTCAGCATTCTGTGTAAACCAATGTGTCCTTCACAAACCAACCTATTTTGAAAATGGAAGAAACTTCTTTATATCCAATTCCTGCATTCAATGGAAGTCTTGCCTGAGTTACTCTTGAGTAACTCATAGCAGGATTTTGGCCTAAATAAACATGTTTCTACAATATGGGACACTTCTGAGGGAAATATTGACCACAACTGTCGTTCTTTTGTTTGAGTGGTAATTCTGCCTCTGAATATCTTTATTGTGTAGTAACAGATTTCCTTCAAACTTGTCACTAAAGTTATTTATTGGAAATAAACTCAAAGTTTAACTCAAACTATACTGTGTAACACACATACATATTCAACTGGCATTTTATAGCTTAATAGTTTGTGTCTCATCTAAAACACAGTAAATTTGATATCTTCACCACTGGTGATCATTCAAGAGCCTATGACACTTCTTGCATGAGCAGAAGGTTTAGTAACTCAAATTAGGATTTGGTCCCAGCTCCAAAACTAGTTACATCTTGCCTGCCTACATTTCTCCTGCCATTCAATGGGCTGTGATATTCTTTGCTTTTGTTTTAGACTGTCGCACACAGTTAAACAGCTGCTGCCTTGTATCCCAAAGGTATTAGCATTTTGTTGGTTGGTGAAATTAATCCTGTACATACATGGAGCCCAAGCTTGACGCTAATGGAACTACTTGCTTTAGTAGGCACTATGCTCACTAGCATTTGGTGGCTATAGCTTCTAGCTCAGTGGTTCCCAAACTTTAACAACCTACGAACCCCTTTCACTAAAATGTCAAGTCTCACGAATCCCCCCTCTTAAAAATGAATATTTCCTGGGATTTTCTCCTTTACCCAAGTATAAATTATAAAAGCAGTGATCTTGGAATATAAAATTTGTTTTTCTGACATGCTTATTACACACTATTTATTATTAATTATCATTACAGTATTTTTATTATGTTATGAAAACGGCAACACTCTTCCAAGATCTCACATTCATAGTGTATCACTTTGAATAAGCCTGTTATAAGACAAGGCTCCTGTGTTTCATCAAGGAGTATCAGATGTGAAACAGCATGAAGGTATTTAAAAAGCCAACTCAAAGAGTTCCTCCTGCACAAGCATTCAGGTTTTGAGCAGTCTAGGCAAGCAACTGACATTACAACAAAGCTTAAACTTGTTCTTCATAATAATTTTAAAAACAATACTAGCTGCCTATTTAATTTTAAAAACAGAAAAAAAAATCCACCTCCCTTTCCATTTCCTATAAGGAGTCTTGAAGTTTAAATCTCAGTGTG
Organism: Gopherus flavomarginatus; assembly: GCF_025201925.1. Taxonomy (NCBI): domain Eukaryota; kingdom Metazoa; phylum Chordata; order Testudines; family Testudinidae; genus Gopherus; species Gopherus flavomarginatus. The sequence goes on from NC_066630.1 coordinate 33,954,225, forward strand.
ATAGATAATGCTTACTTTGATCTGCTTAGCTCTTAGAAGTCTAGGGGCTCCGGGCTGCTGGCCCCGTGCTACCCAGGGTCCCTAGGAACAGCTCTGTCTGCCATTAGGTAATTTTTTTTCCTGAGAACCCCCTGTAATATTTTATGAACCCTCAGTTTGGGAACCACTGTTCTTGCTTATATGGTAGTCTAGGATCCTTTAGGATGGTAGATGCTGTTTTAAAAGTAAACTGTTTATGATTTAAAAATAATTTTAGACTTGTATTAAACCTTGAAACTGGAGAAAATGGATCCTACATTTCAAGGCTTCCTAGCTTATCTGATGGGCGGCATGCAGATACTGCAATAGCATGTGCCTTCCAATTTGAGACCTGATTATCAGCAGAGAAGTGGCTTCTTAAGGGAAGTTTCGTTTGATTAGGTTTCTCTCTTGGGACTGGCTTGATGGTATCTTTCATGTGAAGAGCTAAACCTGGCAAACCGTGAAGAGAAGCAAATGAAAGCAAAAGGCAGCTTTGTGTGTCAAAGTATCAGTTACAGATAGTCAGCTAGTGAAAACCTGTATGTGTAGGCTGCCATGGCTAACTTTTAGAATCTGTGGATTGCAGCAGGAGAGTTCAGGAAAGAGTGAGGTCACAAATATTTTATGAAAGTTCTGGCTGTTGTAAGACATTGTATGAAGCCTGCAAGATTTGTATATACTTTCAAGTGTTTATGAACTTCTCTAGTACAATCTGAAGTCTCCTTTTAAATACTGAGGACTTGTCTACGTAGTCCATCAATGTGCACTAAAAAGGTGTGAATTTTAAAGTTTGCACCAACATGTTGCGCATTAGCTGGTCTGTGTAGACCATTCTGGTGTGCGCTAAAAGTCCCTTAATGGTGTTCGTAGTGCAGCTGAGTGTCAAGAACCAAGCATTGTGCATATTGGTGTATGATCTCATAACATTCCTCCATGTCTAACTTCTAAATATTTAAAGTGTTTCTCTCCCATAGACCATTTTTATAAGGTATTAATCATCCAAACAAAATTTCCCACAGAGTGTATGATCTACAGACTAAGTGGCTAGAGTTGCAAATTTTTAGATGCAGCAGGTCTGTCTGCCAATTGCAGGCTCCTTTCCTTTACACCAAGGGATTGTCTGCATGACGACTTACTGTGCAGCAAGCCAAGATGTAAGTGTACAGTGCACTAGGCTGCCATGTGCTAAGTTTCCATGTGGACCCTATTACTAAGCAGTAAAATTTCCATAGTGGACTTTTGATGTACTGCCATTTCAAAGAGGGGTAGGTCTGCTGCTATAGCCAAACAGCTGATGCAAGTGGGGGCACTGTAGGCTGCTGCGTTCAAAGCCGCACTACTGCCATGTATCCAAGAGGAAGGTGGGTGGGATGAAGGAGAAGAAAAGGTGAGAGGAAGGAAAATAGTGAGTGAGAGAAGGGAAATTTACCAAAATTGAATCACACACCTCATGCACCCTGTAGGATGTTCAGAGAGACCTACCCAATTCTGAAAGGATTCCTGTTTAGTGTGATTTGTTTTTTATATAAATATTCCGCACTGGGAAGGAAGCTGGTGAAGAGTTTATACTCCCAGCAAATGTTACAAAATAGTTCAACATGCATGTGGACCATCTTTGGCTGATTAGATCAAAGCTTTTTCCCCAAGCCATTCTATAATCTCACTTAATCACTGACACAGGGAGTTCGATGTAAATGAACAATAACAAAATTCCTCAGAGAGGAATCCCATTGGTTTTAGCAGTGAATCAGTCCCTCAGTTCTGTCTCCTCTATTTCTACACAATTCATGTTGTGCTTGAGTATATTTTCCAAGTGTGAAGAATTCACTAGGATTGGTTCTGTTTCATTTATGCTCTTATTTTTTTCAAATATAAAAAAAGCAGGCTAATTTACATAATTTCTCTCTTTGGGGAGATAGTTTGAATATTCCTGATCTTTTCTGCACTCTTTCAAGTCTTGCTGTAGTAGATGCAATTGACCATATGTTTCAGATGAAGTTCAACTAGTAATTTATACAGCAGTAATCCCATCCCCCATCACCTGTAATTAATTTCTCCTTGATATACCAGAAAATGTCTCTCTAGTCTCTTCCCAGACAATATTAAGATTTCATACACTGCAGCTTCTGACTAGTGATTATCAGGCTTGCTATATAATCTAGTTTTGCACCTTCCACTCATTGCTGCCGGTAACTGAAAGACAAATGAAATGGGACAGCTGCTATGTTAAAACTGCCATTTCTGGATTTAAGGCCTTTCAGTGTGCCTGCTTGGAATCTGAACTTCACTGTTTCATATTCAGATGTCCAAATCTCCATTGAAGTCTGGGCACCTTATGTGATTTTTTTTTAACCCCCCTCTTGAATAGTGACATTCCATTGAGTTGTCAACTTTTCCATCATTACCTAATCTAAATCACATAATTCTGTCGAGACACATGAATACTTGAGAGCATCTTATTTGTATCCCCGCTTCAGTTAGCTCTCTGGAACATGTCCTTTTTTTTTTTTAGCATGTCTGTTTGAAAGTTTTTGTACCTTTCACAAGTCAGTTTTGTTTCTATCATTCACTTCTTGATTCTTTATTTTTCTTTCTCTGTAAATTTAATTTTTCAAAGGTCTGCTGTCTTTGTTTCCAAAGGCTAATGCAAAGTAATAGTTTAATCTCAGTCATTTTCTTTTCCTCTAATTCCTGTCTGTATCTGAACCCTCACAGTTTATTCTTTAGAAGGCCTGACTCTTCAAAGCTACAATATATTTTTGGTTCATAATTTTTTTAAACCTTAAGTTCACTCAGTCTAGAGACTAAAGAGATTTATTACTGCTTCCTATGCATACTAGAATCATTGATATGGTGTAATGGATTGAATACAAGACCTAGAAGTCAAGAGATCTGGATTCTATCCCTAATGCTGCCAGTGATTTTTCGTTATTTGATCTTAGGTAAATCTCTGTGTCTGTTACCTCTTTTTTTAAAACAGGAGAAATAAGCGCTTTGGCCCAGATTGTCAGAAATATTTATTTCAATGGAAGTTAGGAGCCTAAATATCTTTGAGGATCTTGGACTTTATGTATAATTGTACAGAGGGCTAGCAGAAAGCATATGCACTGCTTTAACCCTATTTTAAGGACTCCTTCCTGAGGGAGAATTTCACTGTATGATCACAGATTTAACAATCTTGTTAAATGTTCCAGTTAAATATAAAGCCTTTCCTTTGGATGACCAACTATTTGTCCTTTGTATTTGTGAAAGCTGTCATTACTTTAATAAGTAAACAATTTGAACGATGCCTGATAGTAAAGAAATATTACATCAATGACCTAGTCTGTCTAGATTGTGACTGTATATTGAGTATCTCTGTCACAAGCCCTGATGCCATAAGGCCAAGATTTGAGGTACCTGAGCAACCTTCTCTGACATCTACCGTACTCCATCAGACTTCTGGCCAAGAGGGACCCTGTGCCAGGGCCAGCTGGTGTGGATTCATATGTACATCTAACCAGAGCCGATCCTAAACCAAATGGCGCCCCAGGCAAGGAGCATCATTGGCGCCCCTTCCATTTGTTAAACTTTTGAATACCTTATTTTTTATTGCATTTGTAGCCCATTTTAACAACTTTGCCTTATTTGCATGCATGATTTATCCTGGTCATATAAGATGATAAATTTGCACGCTGGAATCTAGAAATCTGTATTTATTCTTGTCATATAAGCAAATAAAAATAATCATTTCCTCTAAGCTTATAAAACTTTTTAATTTTAAGAATAACTGAAATGTACTAACCTCAAGAAATTGAACTGTGCATCAATATTTGGTGGACCAATATTAAACAGTGTTACAGTAGGTGTGACAGCTTTAGAATATTAACCCTAGTCCTTCAGTTCAAAAGGTCGCTTTTCTCACCTTTTCCTCTCACAAACTGATGCACAGCATCAGAGAACTCCAAAGACTGGCCAATGGCATTTTCAAGTGATAAAATAGCAAGCCATGTCAATTTTTTTTCATCCGCCATCGTCAATTGAAGATGTTTTAATGACCATGAGCTTTGAAAAGCTGAGCTCACCACTCATGACTGTGACCGACGGTGTAAGCAGAATCCTCAAAGCTGTCCACACACCAGAAACCGATTCTATTTTTCCCTTTTGTCACTAACAAAAACCAGCACCCCGAGCCTGGCACCCCACGCGGTCACCTGGGTTGCCTGCATCTAGCTCTGCATCTAACCCACTAAAATCTACCAGGTTTCAGAGTAGCAGCCATGTTAGTCTGTATCCGCAAAAAGAACAGGAGTACTTGTGGCACCTTAGAGACTAACAATTTTATTTCAGCATAAGCTTTTGTGGGCTGCAGCTCACTTCTTCGGATGCATAGAATGGAACACACAGACAGGAGATATTTATACATGCAGAGAACATGAAAAGGTGGAAGTATGCATACCAACTGGAAGAGTCCAATCAATTGACATGAGCTATCATCAGCAGGAGAGAAAAAAACCTTTTGAAGTGATAATTGAGATGACCCATAGAAGGTGTGAGGAGAACTTAACATAGGGAAATAGATTCAATTAGTGTAATGACCCAACCATTCCCAGTCTCTCTTTTAAACCCAAGTTAATTGTATCTAATTTGCATATTAATATGAGTTCAGCAGTCTCTCTTTGGAGTTTGTTTTGAAGTTTTTGTGTTGCAAAATTGCTATCGTCAAGTCTGTCACTGAGTGGTTAGAGAGGTTTAAGTGTTCTCCCATTGTTTTTTTAATATTATGATTCCTGATGTTAGATTTGTGTCTGTTTATTCTTTTGCATAGACACTGTCCAGTTTGGCCAATGTGCATGGTAGAGGGGCATTGCTGGCACATGATGGCATATATCACGTTGGTAGATGTGCAGGTGAATGAGCCCCTGATGGTGTGGCTGATGTGATTAGGTCCTATGATGGTGTCACTTAAATAGATGTGTGGACAGAGCTGGCATCAGCTTTGTTGCCAGGATAGGTTCTTGAGTTAGTGTTTATATTGTGTGGTGTGCAGTTGCTGGTGAGTATTTGCTTCAGGTTGGGAGGCTGTCTGTAAGCGAGGACTGGCCTGTCTCCCAAGATCTGAGAGAGTGAGGGATCATCTTTCAGGATAGGTTGTAGATCTTTGATGATGCACTGGAGAGGTTTTAGTTGGGGGCTTTAGGTGATGGCTAGTGGCGTTCTGTTATTTTTTTTGTTGGGCCTGTCCTGTAGTAGGTGGCTTTTGGGCACTCTTCTGGCTTTGTCAATCTGTTTTTTCACTTCAGCAGGTGGGTATTGTAGTTTTAAGAATGCTTGATAGAGATCTTGTAGGTGTTTATCTCTGTCTGAGGGATTGGAGCAAATTTTAAAATCTACCAGTAACTTTCAGCTACAGCAAATCACCTGGCTGCCAGTTTTGAACAGCCAAACACCACAGTGAGTAGAAGAGCATAGGTAGGCACACTGCGCATCAGAGAGGCTTTGAAAACCAGTTTCATGACTGGCCAGGCTACAGTGTGACAGGTGTGTGTGTGTGTGTGTGTGTGTGTGTGTGTGTGTTTCTTCTTGATGCATACCCGCCCCCCTTTGAGTTTTTTTTTTTTTAAACTCCCACTCTTCCCCCTTCGATCACAGCTGGCAAAGGAAATAAAGTCATTATTGTTTTGAAACAATTCTTTCTTTCTTATTATTATTATAAAATAATTTTTTATTTTTTTTTAAAAGGGAGATAACTGATAAGGTATCCTGGGTGGGGTGAGGGAGGAGGGGCTATGGGAAGGCAAGGCCACATTGCTTATTGTAGCCACACTACAAATCAAAACTGTTTGGCAGCCTTGGGCCATCCTCTGGAGTGCAGTGGCTGGGTGACCGGAGCCTCTGCAACCTGCATTTCTGGGCATCTGGGTGAGGAGGATATGGAACTTGAGGAGGAGGGCAGGTGGTTGTGCAGTGGTGGTCTGTGCACTTGTTGGCTTTCCTGCAGCTCCACCAGACACCTGAGCATGTCCCTTTGCTCCCCCATTAGCCTCACCATTGCATCTTGATTCTTATTGTGCTCACTTTATGATTTCCTGGACTCTGCCACTGAATGCCTTCATGCATTCAGCTGTGCCCTATCAGTGCGGGAGGACTGCATGAGCTCGGAAAACACGTCATCACAAGTGCGGTTTTTTTTTTCCGTCTTCTAGTCTGTGATAACCTCAGGGACGGTGGTGATAAGGGGAGCATAGGAACATTTGCACCTGCGGGGGGATAAAAATGGAGAGTAAAATTTAAGATGATACGTTTCTGAGAACAAATCAAGCAATACACCTCATTCCCGGATCCTGTCCTCATGCTAATCAATGCATAGGGCCAAATGAATCCATGGACTTCAATGAAATTACAGTAGGGATGTATGTGGGCCACTGCAGCATTCATTTCCCCCCATAATATAACTTGGTTTCCACCAACCTCTGTTGTATCAAAATAATGACCACTAGGGTATTTTCTTCTTTGCTGGCCCTCCTTTAAAGGCTTTTCTTTAGGTACATTGTAGGCTTTTTTGCATAATGATCAGGAAACCTCAGGGTATCAATCCAACCTTTTTTCCTTCTGTTTGTGGCTAGAAGGATTACCAACATTATATACTTAGTATTATTACTTTGGATTGTATCTTTATTAGAACACTTTTGGAGGAAGTGCAATAGTCTTAAAGGTTTTTTTCAGTTTGGATAGGCATCCAAAAATTAGCATGCTCAGCTGAACCGTTAAACTCTGAGGGTATGTCTTCATTAGCAATGTTAAAGCATTGTTGCAGCAGCACTTTAATGTGACTTTGTAGTTGTGGCACCTCCATGAGAGAAGTAGCTGCCAGTGCTGGTGCACTGTCTAGAGTGCCACTTTACAGCGCTGAAACTTCACACCCCTGAGCAAGAAAGTTTCAGCGCTGTAAAGTGGCAGTGTAGAGAGGGCCTAAGCTCATGACACTCTGCTAGTGACTGAAGGTCACATAACTTGAGAATTTAAACAGCAGAAAAGTGAAGCTGAACCACATTTAGTGGAAAAGGGCACTGTAAAAGCTATAAAAGAACTTGGATTTTCAATATAGAGAACTATGGATCCTTGGATTGGAAAAGTAACATCCATTTGGTTTTAGTGCCAAATGCTTTCTTCTTAGATATTATTTCAACACAAGGGTCAGTAACTTTTTAGTTACTCAAAACCTCCCTTCCAGTAAGAATTAGATAACAGGGTTGAGATTTCAGCATTTTATAGCTTTGTGAACTACATAAATCTGGGCAGCCAGCTGCTCACAAAGCCTTTTTTAGTACACTTAATGTGAGTGAACAGGTGTGTGGTGACCTATCCACACATGCAAACACCTGTGCACCTATGCAGTTATGGGGGTTGTACATGCAAAAGGCAGTGCATGCAAATATTCAGACAAAACGGAGGCTAATTGAAAATTTGGCCTAAATTCTTGATTATCTTTTCCAGAAATAGTTTAAAACCCACTTGTCAGAGAGGCTTGTTGCTTCATTTAAATATACACAAAATGATTTTTTGTATATGCCCATGCATACTTTATATTTTATACCTTTGTACAGAGGATATATGTAAATACCTTAAAACCTCTCTCTGAACAATTAATGTGGAACTGAAACTGTCAGACTTGTTTCCTTTCATATAATATGACTTGAAAACCACCTTCTGCACCCTTTCCTTCAGCAGTTTTTAAATGGATAATTATTTTTAAGATTTAAGGTTGGCTAACCCCTAGACTGTAATTTCCTTGACAATGCCACCTACTTGTCTATTGAGACATGGAATATTAAAGCAAAATGACATTATTTAAAATCTCATGTGGAGGTTGTGCCTTGGTAGAATTCTGCATGTACTCAGGTTGGAAGATTGCAGTCATCTGTGGCCAAATTTTTCATGGCTTTAGATTGTTTATTACTTTGAATTGTTGGGAATCAAGGATTTTTTTTATTCTCTAATCAAAATTGGAAAGCTTTTTATGAAAGCTTCAGATTGTCTGTCATTAGTTTTTCAGACTAATATTTTTGTACTAGATGCAGTTGTAAAGAGAAATTGCCAATGATTCCTGTAAAAGCTCTGTAAATACACCTGAGTTAAAAACAAATGAGGGTTTTCATTGTTTAGAATTTGTCAGTACTTGTAAATAAGCAGAATTCTTCTGTCTAAGTGAGGTAGTACAGCTACTATTTTCTCAGATCATAATTCACCAGCAACTGATCTAGAAATTGTGTTTTGGTTTTGGACCTCAGGAGCTATATTTTGGCAGGCTGAAATATATATTGCAACAAAACCCCATCAGATAAATAAAGGTTAACTAGAATGCTCTGCTTTCTTTTCTTATTCCACTATAAAGTGTTTTGGAAGTCTGAGGGGGGGCAGTTATGCCATACTGCAAATGAGAAATGGTACTGCTTTTGGTAGGTTTATTTTCATAGTGTGTATACATTATAACTGAGTGGTTTTTTTGCCATTTTTGCTCGTCTAAACCATAACCTTAATTTACTATATGCAGGTAGATCATGTAAGTTGTAGAAGGTATTTAGAAATATACAATCTACATATGGACAATCATTTAAATGTTGAATACTTTTGCATATTCTGGAATACAGTTTTATTTCCATAACTGAGATAACTGAGAAGCTATTATTTGCAGTCGAGGAAAAAAATGTTATCTAGCTAAACTCATGTGTAATATTTGGAAATGCCAGATAATTCAAGAGAAGTTAGTCTCAAATGGGTCAAATGTGCTTTGACTCACTCTTATGCTGGATGTTTCATACAGAGAGAGGTTCTATTCTGGAAAACTCTTTATTACATTAAAGAAGCTCTATTCAAAGACAGCTGTATGGCTGTAAAACCAAGAACTCAAAAGATGAGAAATGCCAAAATTACAGCTGATCAGTGCCTCATTCAGTTAACAGGACTGATTGCATTCTGCAGGTTAATCAGGGCTGCATAGTGGCTGAGGCTGTTTAAGATGCTCATCTGCTGCAGTATTTGAAGGTTGTGTAGTGAATGAGACACAGGCAATTGCAGGAAGAGAAGTGATGAACTTGTGGTTGAGGCAATTGACTCATCCTGGAGAACTGGATTCTATCCATGTTGTTAGGTTGCACAAGGTGACTGAGTTAAGAAGCAGCCCTAATTCTAGCGTTTCCTAACCTTTGAGTGCTTGAGTTTGTAAGTACTGTGTTCTTAACCTGGTTTGCTTTTAAAAACATAGGAAATCAGATAAACATCTCACACAAAATTTATCCTGTGGAAACAGATTGACTGACTCCATCTGAGTTGTCAACATGGTTGGAAACTTTAGGTCCACAGCACAGACCTGTCTGTGACAGTGGCAGACCAAGTGCCAGCTTATATCACAGTCCCCATATCTCGACTGAACACTGACAAATACATAGTTGAAATCATTCTGGCTCACCTGTGTGTCAGTATTGTTAAAATAGGTATTAGAATTAAAAGACTATGTTAAGACTTTGCTGAATGCTTCTGAGTTCTCGCATGCATTAAACCCTCTTAGAGCAGCTGTATCCCGTATTGGATGCTAATATTTCAGTGGTTGTATCCAGTCTCTCTGTAGTGTATAAATCACCAGACAGAAGAGAGACATTAATTACATCAACACCAGATGGACTTTGTGGGACATTAAAGAGGACAAAACATGGTTTTTGTTGTGCTCTCTCTCTTCTTCACCTCAAAGATGAGTCGTATAAGTGGATTCCTCCCATCAGCTGAGTTTGCAGCTCAGAATGCATAGCAGGAGGGGGATAAAAAGCCCTAACAAGAAATAACAGATTATCTTTATGCTGGTTGGACTTGGTGGGGGGGGGGAGGGCATGAGGCGCAAGTGTTTGTTTTCTAGGCATAAGCAAGAGATCCTCAGCTGCTTAGTCTGGGTTAGCCCTAAAGGACATATAGAACTTGCTTATCCTAGGAGTGTCTATTACCTTTTGAAACTTAAGATTGTAACTTATTTGTGTGTGTGTATGTGTAAGCGGGGGAATGGTCCCGCTGTTGTGGGGAACTTTCCTGGCTTCTGCACTACCTCGGTGAAGTGGGCTAGCGAAAGGATCTGAGTCCTCGCTCCCACTTCCTTTACCCAAAGGCCTCCCTGCCCTTGAGGACTCCCTTTCCACTCTCCTGTCTGGCAGAGTCCTCATAACCCCAGCAAGGCTGGGCCCAGGATTCCTGCGGGGCTCAACCCCCAACCCTGCTGTGGTCACCCAGGACAGGGGCTCGGATGTCCTCACTCCGGGGTACTCTCTTTGCACTGCACACCTCCCTGACCCACCGATCACATCATACAATTTAAAGCAAATACAAGTTATTTAAATAACAATTAATTTTAAAAAAGAATAAGGAAAAATGGGAAAGGTTAAAGGAAAACACATCACCCCGCTCTGTGGCAGGGACCATCACAAACAGTGTCTCTGGACATCAGGACACTTCACAGTCTGTTCCTTGTAGGTCTCAGACCTCCTTCTCAGGCCCTGGCTGTGCTGCAGGGATGCTGCGGGTCAGACAGTTGCTCTGGTGGTGGCCACACTCTCTCAGGCTCTGGGTGGCAGGACCCTTCTCCCCAGTGTCACCCCTGCTCTGTCAGAGTTATGATCCCCCTCCAAGTCTGGCCTGCAGAGCCTCTTGGCTGAGTCGTCTCCCTATGCTGGGCCCACTGCCCAGGGTCCCCCTCGCTCTCCCCAGCTGCTTACCGCACCCAGCTCCGGACTGCTCCAGCCCCAGCTCCACACTGCCTCAGCACGACTGCTGCTGCTGCTCTGCCTTCAGCTCTCTGGGCTGCTTCTCTGGCCTCCCTGGCTCCAGTTGCTACAGCTCTGCTCCCAGGGCAGGTCTTCTTTGCAAGCTGCTTCTGTGTCTCTCTTTCTCAGCTCTCACCCGCTTCCTGGGCTGCTTATCTGGCCCCTCTGGCTCTGGTTGCTGCAGCTCCCCTCCCAGGGCAGGTCTGCTCTCTCTGGGCTGTGCTCTGGCTTTTTGGGTTGCAGCTCTGCTCCCACCTGCTTACCTTGGGCCCCTACTCTCGCCTTAGCTCGGCCCCACTCTGTCCGACCCAGGCAATTTCAGCTCACATGGAGGATGGGACCCACCCTGGCCTTCTGTTTCTTTGATTAGCCTGCCTGCCCTGTCAATCAGGGTGACTTGGAGCATTGGCCTCTCGCCATTGTTCCTGGGGACTGTCAGTCTCAGGGTCCTGATTTGCCATCGATCCCTCCCCTTTTAGTGCTGGGAGCTAGCAACCAAAACACCTCCACTGAATATCAGTAAGGGGATAACAGTCCCCTTACATATGCATATATATCTATCTTTACCTGCTTTAACTTTGTAAATAAATTACATTTCCTTTTCCTATTTAATACATCTTTATATAGTTGTTTATAGGATTGGCTACAAGCATGTCTTTGGTATGAGATCTAGGATGGACTTGACTTGGGTTAAGTGACTTTGGCACTGGGAGTAATCTGAATATTGCTGTGATTCTTGGTGTAAGGAACCATCTATCACAAAGGAATGCTGACCTGGCTGGCAAGATAGTTTCTTAGGGTACATTGATCTGTCTTTGACTCAGTGATTAGACTGTTATAGTGCCTGAGACGTTTATGCTTGAGAATTGGCTGGTGAAATTTAAGTATAGAATTCACAATCAATTTGGGGTTTGTGCTCTGGTTCCTAACAGTCTGCCCTGAAGTTAGTGTTAATGCCTTTGAGTCGCTGCAGGCCAGAGATGAAAGTAAGCCAGTCTGGCCCGGTACAGCGTACCGGCAAGAGCCAGTATGTCGTGCTGGACCGCACCAGCTTCTGCGGCGCGGATTTAAAGGGCTCTGGGCTCCCCACTGCAGCGGGCAGCCCAGAGCCCTTTGAATCCCGCCCACAGCTCGGGCGGCTGGGCTAGGGCTGGATTTAAAGAGCTCTGGGTTGCTGCGGCTGTGGTCAGCCCAGAGCCCTTTAAATCCTCACTGCAGCTCCGGGTGCCATGGGTGGGATTTAAAGGGCTCTGGGCTGCCACGGCTGCAGGCAGCCCAGAGCCCTTTAAATCCCACCCCCGACAGCCAAAACTGCGGTGGGAATTTAAAAGGTCCAGAGCTCCACAGTGGCAGGAGCCCTGGGCTCTTTAATTTGCCTTTGAGCCCCAGGGGCTCCCAGCCACCTCTGCAGCTGAGAACCCTGGGTTGATTTTAAAGGCCCTGGGGCTCCCAGCCACAGCCGGTGCCCCAAGGCCGTTAAATCTTGAGAGGCCCTGCCTCTTCCAGTTGAGGCCACGCCCCCCTCAGGGCTCCAGCACTACTGGTAAGTCCTGTAAGTTACTTTCACACCTGCTACAGGCAGAGTTATGCTATCATGTGATGAAGTCATGGGTAGAAGTAGTAAGCATATACATTTCCTAGCTATATACTAGACAGTAGAGAAATGTTAGAAAGGAACACAGAATTCTTGAGTCTTAAGTTCTGGAGGAGATGGTGGTAATAGGGTTAGACCTTTTAACCCTCATCCCCTCAACAGGAGGAGGATTGGACCAAGACTTAAATTCCCATATATTATTTCCTGAAGCCCCTCACATCCTCCCCCAGCATGCTATAAAAACTCCAGGGCCCAGCGAGGGAGGGGCAGGCTCCCGGCTTCAGCTGCTGGGCTGGTGCGGGAAGCTTCTGCTCTGCAAGGAGGCAGGACTCTGGACTTCAGCTATGGGGAGGGGATTCTCAGGGCCTTAGGACCATGGGAAAGGGGTATGCTGGGGCTTGGCGCTTCAGCCCCATTGGGTGCACCAGGGCTCCCTGTGAGTTTGAAAATATATTTTATCAGAGCTCCATTCCAGACAGCTCTGGTTGAATTTAAGCCCTGGATTGGACTCAATATAAGAGAAGAGGAGGATTGGGAAATGTATCCTTAGTTTGACCAGGGGTCACTATCTTCTTGTCTGTGTTTCTAATTCAGCACTCGCACTAATATCTGAGTATCAGAGGGGTAGCCGTGTTAGTCTGGATCTGTAAAAGCAGCAAAGAATCCTGTGGCACCTTATAGACTAACAGACGTTTTGGAGCATGAGCTTTCGTGGGTGAATACCCACTTCGTCAGATGCATGTGGTGGAAATTTCCAGGGGCAGGTATATATATACTAGCAAGCAAGCTAGAGATAACGAGGTCAGTTCAATCAGGGAGGATGAGGCCCTGTTCTAGCAGTTGAGGTGTGAAAACCAAGAGAGGAGAAACTGGTTCTGTAGTTGGCAAGCCATTCACAGTCTTTGTTCAATCCTGAGCTGATGGTGTCAAAATTTCATCTGCAAATTTGACACCATCAGCTCAGGATTGAACAAAGACTGTGAATGGCTTGCCAACTACAGAACCAGTTTCTCCTCTCTTGGTTTTCACACCTCAACTGCTAGAACAGGGCCTCATCCTCCCTGATTGAACTGACCTCGTTATCTCTCGCTTGCTTGCTAGCATATATATACCTGCCCCTGGAAATTTCCACCACATGCATCTGACGAAGTGGGTATTCACCCACGAAAGCTCATGCTCCAAAACGTCTGTTAGTCTATAAGGTGCCACAGGATTCTTTGCTGCTTTTACTAATATCTGATACACTCTGCAATGTGATGATAATTAAAGTTATGAGAGTGAGCTAAATGTCTCATTATATTTGATTTAAACAGTAATGGGGTTATCAATTTCCTCTGTGAAATAAAAGAATAGCCTGCAACCCAATCCTGAAATATTAAAAGATCAATCGCTCCCGGGGAGAGGAATTGGAAAAAGGCAATTGTACGGTAGCCGTTAAGGAGAGAGAAGATTAGCAGCCCAACACTGTAGCCTAACAGGAACTCAGCAGCAAGTAACCATCAAATAAACAGATTATTGGTAGGGCCTAACACTGGGGAAATCTTTCTTTGTGAAATCTGAGAACAGCAGAAAGCCACCTGGATTTGGCTTTCATTATGTATGTCAAGTATGGCCAGGTTTACCAGTTCTTGTTAATGTCAGCAAGCCTAGGCCAAGTTTCATGCAAACCTGGACTGAACTCTGGTTTCAAGGGAAAACCAGGAGAAATTCTTTTGAGGGTGAAAGAGGGGGAAGGGCAGAGGACAAAGAAGGTAGTTAAAATTTGGCTTGGAGTGAGGGGAATGGAACTTTTATTTATTTATTTAAGCAAAGCCTCTGACATACTGGCTGGGTTGGGTGAGAAGGGGAGGAAGATGGGCATGGACAAAGTGGGCTTCATAGCAATTCAGAAAGGCAGCACCTGACTTAATGATGGTCTACCTAGAGCTGGCTAGCAGCTGCTAGTGTGGTGAATTTAAATAAGAGTTTGGAGCAGAAAAGGGTGAGGCGCAGGCTCTCTGTGTTATATACTTATTCCTACATTAGTTTATAAGTATTTGCCTTTCCTTCACAGCATAGAAAAGCCATTTACAGAACATACTAGCAGTCTATGCTATTACAAACACAAAGTCCCTACTCTAAGGGGCATACAATCCAAGGTCCTAATCAGTGCCCTGTAAGTGGGTGCATCTCTGCTGGATAGATCACTGTTGATACAGGAATTTGTCTGTTGAAGCTCATTGCAGGATTAGGGACCTATCCTTCATTTGTGGAAGTAATTCTCTGGGATAACGTGCATGGTAAGGGATACTCAAATGAATAAGGGTTGCAGGATCAGGCCCTAATTCATTCTACTAATGTGTTGCATGTGTACAGCTCAAATGCAAAATCAGTACAGTCTGTTGAAATCAGCATTGTAATGCCTGTATGTGTTTCATGGAGGGATATGAAAGAGTTCCAGCTGCAGAACAAGTGGTAGGCAATTCTGAGTAGAGGGGGAAACCATGGAAGAATGTAGGGAGCAGAGAGGGAGGCAGGGGAGTAGACAGAGGAGAGGCATGAGGCGTTATAATCACTTACGATTCACTTGTGAGTTATATGCTTCTTTTGCATGGGCTATCGATATCACCGGTCTGGGTGGTAGGGTGGGAAGAGCAGCCTCAATAGGACTGCTACTCTTCCTCCTGGATAGGCTGGCAGCTAAGTCCAAAAACTTGGTTCTACCCGCACCCCACCACTCGCTAGTGTAGTTGAGCCAGCACAGAGGGAAAAGTAATCTGCCCCAGGTATAGGGCTGGTGCTGATTATGGTACTTGCACCCACTTGGAGAAAACAGGGAAAACCAGGGACATGATTGTACCAGACAGTTTGGTCCCTGATCTGCTTCAAAGGCTGCACAACTATGTGCTGCCATTTGCTCAGGGCTTGTGGCAAAGATACAGTTAAGCTCATAATTTTATCTAATACATTTTGACTATTATACAATATTAACAAAATCCTTTAGAAATGTACCTCTATAAATTATGCAGGAAGCAAACATGTCGTCATGCTCCCTCATCTTGTTCAGGTCCTAGATAAAATGCAGATATTAACGAGCCACGAAAAACTGTTATTGTACATGGGTAATAACTGCTTTATTAATCTCAGGAAAGAAAAATGTTTTGTTCTTGGCTGCAAAGAATTTTTTAAAGGGTGGAAAAAAATCCAGGCCACTCAGTGCCTCTAAGGTTATCGTGTAAATTTGAGCAGTGTCACATTTTAATACTCTCATTTTACCTTGCAATATTATTTCAGGGTTGTCTTTTATAAGCTGTATCATGCTGGGAACCAGAATCTAAATATATCAGATAACTTAATGGAAACCTTGCTGATATTATGTCATCCCTTCAGCGAGCAAGCTTACTGGTGATAACACCCCCAAGCAATTTCTGGTTGCTAGGATTGTTGAGAGAATTTTTATTCCAGGAAATCATCAGAACATTTAAAAATTTAGGGATTAATTCCAAACCCAGTGAAGTCAGTGGAAAGACTCCCTTTGACTTCAGTTCATTGAATCAGGCCCTTACAGTGCCCCATTCTGCAAACTATTAGATCTTCAAGAGCTCCTTCCAGGCTTAGAATGTCTGGCCACATACATACACAGACACGTCCTGAAAAAAACAATAGTATCAATTTCTGACGGTTGAGGTGCCTGGTAGAATTAATAACACATGGCTGACATGATACAGCCTAACAGTAATTTCACAGCTGCTAACGATGCATCATTCATGACAGGCAGTAATAGAGATATGTGCCACGATACCCTGCAACAGCCCGCAGGTCAGTCCCTTAGTGTGAAACCATCCAGGTGTTAGTAATACCTGGAGTGTGTCTATAAAGCCTTGACTGTAAAAATATGTACCTGTCTTTAGCTGTTCAGCACTTCTCTGTTTTCCTGTATTTATTTAAAAAAGATGCCAAAATGTGCCAGAGTGATGACAAGACTGCTGCTAAGTTTCCAAGCTTCTTCACTTTGTCATGTAACTTCCGTTAAAATCAGTGAGGTTCATGTTGGTAAAACCCAGAAAGCCAAATTTTCAGAAAGCGCCCCGCCCCATGTTAAGTTAAATGTTGGCACATATTTGTGCATACAGTGCGTGTGTGTATGTGTGTGGAAACGCCGGCTTTTACATGTGTAAATATGTGTGCAGAAAGTTTGAGGGTGCACCTTTGCATACTTACTCAGATAAAACACTTTTAAAAAGTAGCCTATTTTATTTATTATATGTATATTTTATAGGTGAGGAAAAACAAATCTGAGTGAAGGGGAGTTGGTGTATTTTTGTCTCATTCTAACGCACAAAAACCCCTCATACTGCTTTTAAACATACTTCAGATTTCTTCTCTTCCATTCTCTTTTGCAGTGTAGCTTGCATGTGAGAGAGACAACAGATCTTAGCCATTGCTACCACTTTTTGCATGGCTCTGATGGCACAAAAGGCTAGTTGAGCTGGCCTAATCAGCCCACTGAGGATTCCCTTACTTTTGGGGAATCCTTGATTGTAGTAGAGCCTTTATTTCTGTAGTAGAGCCTTTTGTAATTGGCCTTTATCACCCCTCCCTTCATTGCCCCAATTTAGTTGTGTGGCTGAGGAAACCAGACATGCTGAAATGCTACTGCTTTCTGGTGATTTTCCCAGCTGGCCTTGCAGCCCCATAAGGGATTGTTCATCTCTGTGCATTAGTTTTCCCCGTTTGTAAATCTGGATAGTAGTGGCCTATATCATAGGAGTGTTGTGGTGTAAATAATACTTTTAAAATGTGTGAAGATAACAAGTAACACTTTTTTACTGTAACTTATATCATATTTTATCCTCTCACGGTATATTTGAAACTGAGCTGAGCAAAAAGCATCAGGGACAATATTTTGCTTTCTTTCCTCCTTTTCTCTCACCTCACATTAAATTTAAAGTGTAGTATTTAAATGTTGAGGCCACAAAGAGAATCAATATAATCTGACCCATATCCGTTTATAAAGAGACTATTTACAACAGAAAGGAATTTAAACCCTATTTACGTTAATTTCCATGTCCATCTTTTGGAGGAAAACATTTATCTTGAGTATCATTAGGTGACATCATTTTAAAGCCACTAATGTGATCATCGGCAACTCAAGAGTTGTCACTCTGATCATGATATATAAGAACATGTCATTTTGGGCTCCTCACAGACACTGCAATTAATTTTTTAAAATATATATTCTAGTGCCCTTTAAGGATGAGAGAGAGAATACTATCTGAAGCTTCATGAGTTCTTGGCTAGAAATCTTTGGAAATGTATATTTTTAACAGAGGCAATTTTTACAGAAGGTTGGCAAGAAAGAGTGGTTGCTGCCTCTTTATGCCTCCAAGTAAGATGAAAGTTGCAATTTAATTTCCTTTGGTAGAGGTGAACGCTGAAACTATTGTGGAGGAGGCTTTCAAAACCAGCATAAGGGCTTGATACTTTTTTTAATGTGCATGTCAGACTCAGATCAGTCTTCTTGGTTTCAGTATGCAGAAGGGGATATGCTACCTCTGACTCCAGCCCAACAAGGAGGTTATGCTCTTGTTTAGACATAGCACAGAGAATCTTTAAGCATTAAGTATGTTTGTCACTTGGCAAGTGTAATAAATTAAATCTTCAATTGAGACATGATTGAGCCTTATACACATTTAAGGGCAAATATTGTTTTCTAATGGTCAAAACACAAGACCTAGATTATGTATTCCTGGTTTTGCCACACACTTTGTTACTGGGGTAATTTGCTTAAATTTTCTGGGGTCTTTTCCCCATCTGCAAAATGGGAATACTACTTTGCAATCTTTTCATGAAAAAGCATTTTAAGTTGAGAGTACTATTATTATATTCCGTATGCCATCCAATAATTTTTTTGCCTATGTTTGTATCCTACTTGTTGTTGAGTTATTGGGAAGGCACAAAATGAGGTGGATTTAGGAGAAGAGAGACACCTTTTTTTAAATGCGATCTGATTATTCTGGTTACAATCCTAAATATATCCCCCTGTTAACTCACTTAACAGGCTCTTCTTTTATCAGCGTCACACAGTGGCAGTATTTTGCTGATTTTTATAATGGAGGAGGGGTGTCTATCAATTAGCATATTTATTTCTTTATCAGAAAGGGTGCTGTTGAATGCTGATGTGTATCATTTGTACAGTTCATGTATCACTGTAAGTGATTGTGACATATCCAGAGTACAGTACAGACTAATGAGTAGCTGTGTCACTCCTGCCCTCTAACCTGGGGTGCCCTTTACACTGCTTTGCTGCTGTAGCCTCCGGTCTGGATACCTTACAGACAGCCTCCAGCATGCAAGTCAATCCTAGCTATGACTGTGTGTTGCAACCAATCAACCACACCTTGACTCTTACCAGCCTTGGTTATATTGCAGGGTGACCCCAACACATACTCAGTCCTAGATTTTTCCTTAAGGAAATGTATATCCTGTACTACCCAGCCCTCTCCTGTACAGTACAAATGTATATAAAGTCTGTTGTTTGAATCTTAGAAATGATAATCACACATCTTGTTACTCCAAATGGCGTTTCCCAGACACTTTGGATTTAAAGACAATGGATTAGGTAAATCAATAAAACAAGTTTATTAATTACAGAGAGAGAGATTTTAATTGAGTACAAGTAATGAAGCATAAAAGTCAGAAATGATTATAAGAAAAATAAAGATAAAATGCAGCTGGTGCCTAATTTAACGAACTATGCTAAATTCAAGGCAGTTTTTCTCACTACATGGTCTCAGCAGTCTTAGGCCAGGACCCCTTCACCAGTTCAGTGGCTGCTTTCTCTGTTCCTTCTGGTGTAGTGAATAGATAGAAAGAGAGAAAAGAGAAGGGGTTCCGGAGGATGTTTTCCCTTTCTTTTTATAGTCCTGTCTCCACTTTGAGAAGCATTTCCAGCTGGGAACAAGGCAACAGGCAGGCTGTGTGGAAGGGAACTTCCCCTTGCTGTTTCTTTTCTAAGATGTGGATTTTATGCCCCTGCCCCCTTTCCTTCCAAAGAATGCCCACTTAGCAAGTGATGGTCCATCAGCCTTGTTTACACCTGGCTGAGGTGTCAGATTGCCCTTTGTCTCTGAGGAACTGGTTTGGCCACTCACCAGATGTCTTTGGAAAACATACTTTTAGTCATGATCTCAGTTTTATAACTTCACATAACGCTGCTATGTGCATTTTGCCATCATCAACAAATTATAAACTTTTAAATGATATCTCATAAGGCACACTTTGCACAAAGGTTATTACAGTAGCGTGAAGGATGTGGACACGGGTGCGTTCTGTTACAACTTCTGTTATACTAGCAGTTTAAGTGAAATTCACCACCCAATAATCTGAAGGAAGTGATTCTATATGTCATGTTGGTTGGCTAGAGCTCTGATGGTGAGAGACAAGAATAAAGCTATGACCATTGCAAGTCTTTCATTGCTTCACTGTGTGACTTTTGGATCTGCATGAGTCTACTCATCCATTAAATGGACATGTATGGGTGGTGATATTTATTTGTATTACAATACGACCTAGGGGCTGAAACCAACCATTGTCCTAGGCACTGTACACATAGATGGTCCCTAGGCTGAATAGTTTATTTTCTGAACTGACAAGGAAAAAAGGGGCGAGTGAAAGAGAACATTCAAACCAAAAAGTAAGAACTGAGGCAAAGAGAGGTTACGTGACTTTGCCAAGATAACATAAAAAGTCTGTGGCTGAGCTGAGAATTCAACTCAAGTTTCTTCTTCTATTGATTGCTTATGTCAATTCCAAGTAGAGGTGTGTGTGTGCACTGTGTGCACGATTGTCAGAAGGTTTTCCCCTAGTGATACCAGTCAGGTTGTCCCCTTGGAAAGGCACCTTCATGGCCGCGTATATGTGATCATTGGAGCAGCGATCTCTCTCTCTCTCTCTCTCTCTCTCTCTCTCTCTCTCTCAGGTTTTCAGGTGCTTCCCTAGTGGTCTTCTTTCTTGTCTATTTGTAAATAGTTATATATAGCTCTAGTTGTAGTTTAGTATGTCAGTTTACTTTGGGGGTCTCCCGTAACTTTTTCCCCAGGACTGGGGCATGCCTCTGTCTCAGGGCTTCAGGTCGTGTGGGTCGTGCCTTAAGCCCATGCCCAGAGGGAACCCACACCATTCCCATCTCAAGTGCCTGGGTGAAAGTCACCAGCCAACAGGTACAAAATCTGCAGGTGCTTTACCTCCAGAACTAAAAAGGAGTGGGACTCTTGGCTGAAAGTCCTCCTCATGGAGTTAGCCCTTCGCTCCCAGGCAGTGTCAGACCTGGCACTGGGAACTTCGATGTGCAGTGTCCCAACCTCGGTGTGGGAGGCTTCAGCGCTGAGGAAGGACTCATCTAAGGAGCCTTGGCACTGAGAACCAGCTCCAGTGTGTGGTGCCGTTCTCAGTCTCCAGTGTGCACAAGAAGAAAAGAGCTGATAGGGGGTGCTCCCCTACCAAGCCATTGGAGTGTGCGGGCACTAGTGGGATGCATCCCACATCAGGACACCCAGCTTCAGGCATACCTATGCCAGCACTGTTGACTTTGGCCTTGTGGGGAGGTCTGTTGAGTCCAGTCCTGGTGGACTCCCTGGGGTGGGAAGAACTGGAGGAAGATCTCCTTCTTCCGTCCACGCCGGACACATTCAAGGCAGCAAGAGACCTGGTTGATTGCCATGATGGCACAGTCTCCTATCATAGAGTATCAGGGTTGGAAGGGACCTCAGGAGGTCATCTAGTTCAATGCCCTGCTGAAAGCAGTACCAATCCCCAGACAGATTTTTGCCCCTGATCCCTAATTGGCCCCCTCTAGGATTGAACTCACAACCCTGGGTTTAGCAGGCCAATTCTCAAGCCACTGAGCTATCCCTCCCCCCACCAAAGAGAGAGATAGGAGGAAAGAGCAGCAGCTTGGAGAATGTGAGCATCGATCCCACTACCTCTCACATGCTAAGCGAATGCATCCGAAGATGCCCACGAAAGCTTATGCTCAAATAAATTTGTTAGTCTCTAAGGTGCCACAAGTACTCCTGTTCTTTTTGCGGAAACAGAGTAACACGGCTGTTAGTCTGAAACCTAATATTTGAGCTAATTCCCCATGTACCCGCGTACTGGCAGTGGTAGCAATGCCTGTCCGCCAAAGGGATAAGCCCACTATGATGCGGCACCATTCCCCAGCCCCGTCTGGGTCCACTCTACCATGGTTGGGCTCGGACTTTTCTTTGGAGTTGGAGGTGGACTCCTATGCGTGTCGCTGCAGCCAGTACCACTCCTGGCACCGATCCTGTAATGTCCTGGCCCTCTCAGTGGCAGAGGCCCACTCAGTGACCCTTTTGGACATGATGGGCCTATCACCAGGCTCAAGTGTCAGGGTCCGGGGCCATGTCAGTGGCCGTGCACCTGCATCGGCCTCCTCGGTTACACAAGAACCCTTTTGAGGTTGGGATGCACAGACTCAGGCTGACGAATCAACAAGACAGGGCACTGGAACGAGCACCAGCTCTGTAACCACTGCAGCACCGGGTATCACAGCAGCCACTGCAATGCAAGGGGACGACATCCAGGCAACCCCCTGTGAGCCAGAAGGTCAAGATGACCCCATGCCACCAAAGAGGTCATCCTCTTCCTCCCCTGATGAGGCAGTGGGAGGGACATCCACCACATTCCCTGCTATGGACCACCTTAGGAGGGTGTCCCAAAACCTTAATTTTCAGGCGGAGGAGGTCACAGAGGACATGGACCCGATGCTGGATATTTTGGCCTCTGAAGGGCCATCAAACTCATTAAAACTATCCAAAATACTACCAAGGTATTGTGGCACCTTCCTGCCTCTATCCCGCCAACAGCCAAGGGGGTAGAGCGGAGATACTTTGTGCTGTCTAAAGGGTACAAGCACCTCTTTACCCACCCCCAGTCTGCCACCCTGGTGGTGGAGATGGCTAATCATAAGGAGTGGCAGGGGCATCCGAGGCCCATGCCTAAATCCAAGGAATCCAACCAGAAAGCTGGACCTCTTTGGTCGAAAAGTATACTCCACCAGGGAGGCTCAAGCTTCAAATAGCTAACCAGCATGCGGACCTAAGCCACTATGCTTATAATTCCTGGAACACTTTGGCGAAGTTGCAGGAATTGCTCCCAGCAGACTCATGCTCCAAATTTGCAGCAGTGGTACCCTTCCACTCCAATCCTCAGTCCTCTTTATGCTGGACTATTTACTCTACTTAAAGCAATGGGGGCTGGCGGTCTCATCAATTAAGGTGAACCTGGTTGCTATTTCTGCTTTCCACCAAAGTGCGGCAGGGCAGTCAGTATTTGCTAACCGCATAGTAAGAAACTTCCTTAAGGGGCTAGACAGACTATACCAACAGGTGTGGCAACTGATCCCTGTGTGGGGCCTCAGCCTCATCCCCTCCAGGCTCATGGAACCCCCCCTTCAAGCCTCTAGAAACCTGCTCTTTGCTCTACCTCTATTGCAAGGTGGCTTTCCTAGTCATCATAACTTCAGCCAGAAAGGTGTCTGAGCTCAAAGTATTAACTTCTGAGCCCCCTTGTATAGTTTTCTATAAGGACAAGGTGCAGTTGTGGCTGCACCCAGCCTTTCTCCCCAAAGTAGTTTTGCAGTTCCATGTGAATCAGGGCATTTTCCTGACAGTGTTTTTCTCAAAAACGCATGCCATTCAGTACATCTTCAGGGCGGCGACATGGTCGTCTATCCATGCCTTTACAGCACGCTACACCATCACATAGCCGGCTAGGGATGATGCTGCATTTGGAAGAGCAGAGCTTCAGTCTGCAACTTGGTGAACTCTCATCCCTCCTCCGGGGAACTGCTTGGGAGTCAGCTACTTGGAATTGACATGAGCAATCACTTGAAGAAAGAACAGTTACCTATGTTTGGTAACTATTGTTCTTCGAGATGTATTGCTCTTGTCCTTTCCAAGACCCACCTACCTCCCCTCTGTTGGCATATCCAGCAAGAAGGAACTGAAGAGGCAGCGGGTTTGCAGGGACCTATATACACGGCCATGAAGGCACTACTCTAGAGGGCTCCACAGCTGACCTGATGGGTACAGCTAGTGGAAAAACCTTCTGACGATTGTGCATGCGGTGCGCACTCACATACTTGAATGGACATAAGCAACACATCTAGAAGAACAGTTACAAAAGGCAGATAACTGTTTTTTTCCTGAGTCCTGGTCCAGTGTCTTAACCATAAAACCTTATGTTCTTCCTAGAGAGTTAGGTCCTAATTCTGGAAATTGTTGGGCCTTGATGGGCAGTTACTTCCATTTGGAACTATAGGTGGGTATAATCCTTTGCAGACTGGGTCTTAAATTAATGATTGTACAATTCTTGAAAATATTTGTTCCATATAAAGGCATATATATAATTATTCTATCATATAATAGTATTCATTATGGTGTTTTTTTAATTAACAATGTAATTCTGTGTTTTTTGCCTTAATAAAATAAACAAATATATTTGAGAAACAATGTTAATAACATTCTTCCTCTTGGCAACCATGCCTATTTTTAACCAAAGAAGTGGAAATTTGTTAAGAGCAAATATAATTTCCTAATCATGAACACTTACATAAGACATAAGCTGTGCAGAATCCTTTTTTCATCCAGTTTTGTTAATTAGTCATCTGGCCAGGCAGCAGAGACTTTCTTTAATTGAATTTTAATAAAAAGCATTAGTGGGAGCACACCAAAATCATCTTTTTATTTCTTGGGAAGATTACCCAAATCTTATCACCTATTGGAGAAACTTCTCTTAGTCAACAGAGCTAATGTATTTCTAGGAAATCTGTGCCTTGTTTGTCATTTTTAGTAGGAAGGCTGCACTGGCTGCTGGCTGTAAAATTAATCCAGATGAACTCTGTCTTAGTCTCAAAGATCTCTTGAGCATTTTCTATATTTGGAGAAAGCCTGTAGAAGGATGCACAAAAGGCATCCTCCTTTCCCTTTCGATCTATTACACAGGCAGCATCAGTTCTGCATGTTTTTAATGGAAGTCCAGGAATTGCCTGGTGGTGGGAGAGCTCAGTTTCTTCTTTTCCCCTCCTTCAGCAACAGTATGTCCTGCTACTCAACCACCTTCTTCTGTAGCTCCTCCCCATTTCAGCCCATTCCTACTTAAAGAAAAGTGTATTTTACTGCAATTACTCCTAGCCCTGGGACTTAAGCTGCCAAGAGAGACACTATGTCCCTAAGGCCTAGTCTACACTGGGGATTGGTGGGGGGGCGGTGTTGATGTAAGATATGCAATTTCAGCAACGGAAATAGCGTAGTTGAAGTTGATGCATCTTATTTTGACTTACTTTCCATCCTCACGGCACGGGATTGACAGTCACGGCTACCCCATCGACTCCGCTTCCGCTGCGCTCCCTGGTGGAGTTCCGGAGTCGATGGGAGCACGTTTGGGGATTGACATATCGCATCTACATGAGACACGATATATTGATCCCCGATAGATCGATCGCTACCCACTGATCCAGTGGATAGTCTGGACGTACCCTAGGACTGGCTCTGTTGGCAGGACTATTTTCTTTGTCCTTCCACAGAGAGCCAAACAATGAATGCAGACTTTGTATACCCTTACTCCTCACAGACATTGAATGACTATATCCTAATGTAGTTTTTCCATGTGCCTGCTGCAAAGTTTTTTTTAAAATTAAACCCAATTCCGAATAAGGACTAGTTGTAGCTGATTATTCTTCACTCAAAGATGAGCTAACTCAGGAGAACTTGCTGTGAGTGTATTCCTCTCTGGGACTGCTGCACATTAAACCTATAAGTAGATGTACATATCCCATCTTTGCTGTTTGCCTGCCTATGTGATGAGTGAACCTTCAAATGGCCACAGGCTTGGTTCATTGGTATTTCAGATTCTTATTTGAACCATCTGGTCTCCAGAAGCGGGTTGAATGACCATATTGTTTGGGATGTTCCATTTCTCCTGAGTTGGTCTCCTTTTCAGAAAGCCCATTTACCCTAATTCATGTTAAGCATAATGGGATTAAAAAAGTTTGGAGGTGACAAGATCTCTCCTTCTGTTACTCCTTCAAGATTAGCAGTTCTCCCAGGAAAGTATAGAGTGTTCATTTCCCTGTGGCAAATATTGTCTTTGCCATGTGTTTGAATGAAGTGCTTAGATACTGCTTTTAGTGCCTAACTTGGGCATCCAGATATGAAAATTGGGTTATTTGGAACTGAAAATGGCAGTTAATTATCTATCCATGAGGAATTTAGCCTTTTTCTCTCAGTAGTTCTGAAATGCATGAGCACAACAGAGTCTCAGCTCAATGCATTCTCATCAATGCTAGTAGTTACATAACTAAAGCCCAGCACATCAAGCTGAAAGTCTATTATGAAGACAAAGGGTTGTGCCCTTTCCATTGCTAGACAAAATGTATCTTTTTTAGCAAAAAAGGCCATATTTTGTGCAATTTAATGAGTTATTTTGCTAGTAAAACGTACCTATTGTTATACAAGCAATTTTCTTGCAAAGTATGGTGTATTTTAGATTTAAATTCAGCATCATATTATTTTTGTCCTTTCAGGAAACTAAAGCATTCTACTTAACTACTGTTAGCATTATAGATTTTAAGATTCCAGTCCTAGTCTGGATTGAATGGTAACATATTTGGCAGCAGCTCTTATAATATTATTAATTGCATACTTAAGAAAAGTTATCCAGAGAGCTTTTTTTTTAAAATATGAGTAAGTAAAATGTGTTTGCATTTTTACCATCATAGTAGAAAAAAGTGTAGATTTTGCTCCTGGGCTGGGAAATTTTCATGGCAGATTTGCAAATCTGAATGATTATCTCCAAAGTACCTATGACAAAAGTATGCAGGTACAGTAAAAATGATTACAATACTGAACACAGATTTGATTTACGTACAAAATCATGTCCTGAATGAAAGCTTGCATGGCCTAAACCATCAATAAAAAATATTGTGGAGGGGGGGGGAGAACAGTCCAAATCCTGACTAATTATTAAAAACATTAAAGAGGATTTAACATTGACAGACTCAGGATTAGACACTTGGGAGCACATGGGAGCTCCAGAGATCAGGCACCCACAACTGGGAATGTGCGCGCGCACACACACTCTCTCTCTCTCTTCCCCTTTCTCCCCCCCCGCACTCCTGGCATCTTCTTGGCACTAACAGTCATGTTGGCTCAGTGAAACATCACTTCAGATGGGTTTTGTGGTTGGCTGCACAAAGTACAAGTGAGTACATGACCTGGTCCCTGAAATGCATTAATTTTAGGAGCCTGTGACGGGGATTTCCATGAGTGATAAATGGCAGACAATTCCTGTTGGCTTCTTAACTAACATACTTGCAAGTGTACACAGTGGGGTAGTTATGGTTTCATTAAGAGAGCCACAGTGCTGCACTGACAAAATGAAAAGGGAAGAAAAATACATGGGTCATCCTAGAGGTGGTGTTACTTTTCCTAGTATTCACAAGAAATCTCATACTTTACATGACTCACCATGTCTCAACCAAAGTAACAAGTAAGAACTTGAAGGGAACAGTCAGACCTATATCTTCCATATTACACTTGCAGACTATTGCTTTCCAACTGTCTGCTAATTTCAGCTGCTAGACTTAGGTTTGGGAAAACATGGTTACGTGCATCTATTTGACTATCTGGGGTGTTTATGATCCACATTTTTATATGGCTTTTTAGTGGAATATGTTTGTATGTATTAAAAGCCTGGAATACACTAAAAGCAAAGACTTTTTTTCCCACCAGTCTTTCTCCCACCAGTTGCTTTCAAAAGAATGATCTTTTGTCCTGTGTGAATAACTAAGGGCTTGTCTTCAAGGTGGGGTAATATGTTCTTTGGAGATGTGATTTCTAAAGTGCACTAATGTGTTGTGCATTAATTCGTCTGTGTAGACCCTGGTGGTGTGTGCTAAAGTTCTCTAGGCCTAGTGCATGTTAATATAATGCTGTTTCAAATACCACTATGTTTAAGTGCACCAGCAGGGTCTACTTGCACCAATGAATATACAATATATTAGTGCTCTTGAGAAATCACACCTCTGTAGTTCAGCATTACGCCACTATGTAAACTAGCCCTAACTGTGCAGCATGTCCCTTAGATGAATTAAGCAGCACTTTAGTAATGGATCATAAACTCCTGCCTTGTACTGCTTTTAGCAAATGTCTTCTCAATTTTCTAGCTACTTTTCTGGAACAGGAGAGACCCTGGTAATGCAGAGAAATATCTAGGGCCCTACCAAATTCACGGCCATTAAAAATGTGTCACAGACTGTGAAATGTGGTCTCCCCCTGTGAAATCTGGTCTTTTTGTGTGCTTTTACCCTACATTATACAGATTTCACTGGAGAGATCAGCCTTTCTCAAACTGGGAGTCCTGACCCAAAAGAAAGTTGAAGGGGGGTTGTAAGGTTATTTGAAGGGGGTTGTGGTATTTCCACCCTTAGTTCTGTGCTGCTTTCAGAGCTGGGTGGCTGGAAAGCTGTTGCTCGGGTGCTGAGCTCTGAAGGCAGTGCCCCGCCAGCAGCCATGCAGAAGTAAGGTTGGCAATACCAGGCCACCCTTACTTCTGTGCTGCTGCCTTCAGAGCTGGGCGGCTGGAGTGACGGCTGCTGATTTGAGGACCCAGCTCTGCAGGCAGCAGCACAGAAGTAAAGGTGGCAATACCATACCATACAATCCTTCCTTTTGCACTGCTGCTGACAGTGGCTCTGCCTTCTGAGCTGGGATCCTTGCCAACAGCTGCCGCTCTCCAGCTACCCAGCTCTGAAGGCAGTGCTGCTGCCAGCAGCAGCACAGAAGTAAGGATAGCAGTACCGCAACCCCCATGCAAAAATCGTGTGACCCCCACCCCCGGTTCCTTTTTGGATCAGGACCCTTACAATTACACCATGATGAAATTTCAGATTTAAATAGCTGAAATCATGAAATTTATTATTTTTAAAATCCGATGACCATGAAATCGACCAAAATGGACTTTAAATTTGGTAGGGCACTAAGCATATCTCATACCTTGGAGCAGTTATTTCAGCTTATTATTATAAGTTTATTTTTAAAGACTGTTTAACTGAAAAACATTGATAAAGCTTTTCTCTATGTGAACAATTTAACTACAGTAGTTGCATAATATTACTAAATGTTTTTCTTCAGACTTTCATAGAAGTTGACATATATCAGAATCATCTGCAGTGACATTAAATGGGAACTGCATGTGGAATGTATATATAAAAAGAGGAATCATTAATGTATTAAAGAGGGTGCTTTTTCTTGTAAGCTACAACACTAAAAGATGCAGTGGTTCAGAAAGGGATTCTTTGGTTAGTCTCCCAGCCTGTAGAAGACTTGAAACTTCAAGGGGAGGAAATATTCAGAAATGTTTCTCCTGAGAAATAAACTGCGTTTTCTAGCACTTAGCTACATGTGTAGAAATATACACACTTTATTTGAGAAGTTCCAGAAGGGAGGGGGGTGGAACAATTTCACCTAGAGTATACAAAGTTCAATGTTGTTGTCTGGCGAACATCCCACTAAAGAACCTGGAAAACATCAGAAGTCTTGTTGCTTAGGCTGGAATTTCTTCTGTTCCATAACTGTTAATGTATTCGGTATAGTATAGTGCATGCTATGTACCTACTTATCCTGTAAGTTACTCTGTATACTGTAAGGCCCAGATCCACATCCCTTATTTATCATGGATAGATACTGCAGGGTAGTAATCCCATCATACCCAACAGGATTACTAAGCATGAGTAGGGGTTACAGGGGCTGGTTTGTTCAACATCTTTACTAATGTTCTGGATCAGGGATAGGCAACCTATGGCACGCGTGCCAAAGGCAGCACGCAAACTGATTTTCAGTGGCACTCACACTGCTTGGGTCCTGGCCACTGGTCCAGGGGGCTCTGCATTTTAATTTAATTTTAAATGAAGCTTCTTAAACATTTAAAAAACCTTATTTACTTTACATACAACAATAGTTTAGGTATATATTATAGACTTATAGAAAGAGACCTTCTAAAAATTTTGGAAGTATTACTGGCACGAGAAACCTTACATTAGAGTGAATAAATGAAGACTCAGCACACCATTTCTGAAAGGTTGCTGATGCCTGATCTGGATGATGGGATTAATTGCACCCTCAGCAAGTTCACAGATGACACTAAGATGGGGGGAGAGGTAGATATGCTGGAGGGTAGGGATAGGGTCCAGAGTGTCCTAGACAAATTGGAGGACTGGCCCAAAAGAAATGTGAGGTTCAACAAAGACAAGTGCAGTGTCCTACACTTAGGAAGGAAGAATCCCATGCTACAGGCTGGGGACCAACTGGCTAAGTAGCAGTTCTTCAGAAAAGGACCTGGGGATTACAGTGGATGAGACGCTGGATGAGAGTCAGCAGTGTGCCCTCATTGCCGAGAATGCCAGTGGTATATTGGATTTATTAGTAGGAGCATTGCCAGAAGATCGAGGGAAGTGATTATTCTATTTGACACTGGGGAGGTCACACCTGGAGTATTTTTTCCAGTTTTAGTCCCCCCAGCTGCAGAAGGAAGGTGGACAAATTGGAGATAGTCCAGCAGAGGGCAAGAAAATGATTAGGGGGCATGAATTATGAGTAGATACTGTGGGAACTGCACTTCTTACTGCAAAAGAGTGAGGGGGGATTTGGTATCAGCCTTCAACTACCTGAAGTGGGGTTCCAAAGAGGATGGACCTAGACTGTTCTCAGTGGTACCTGATGACAGAACAATGAGCAATGGTCTCAAGTTGCAGTGGGGGAGGTCTAGGTTGGATATTAGGAAACACTATTTCACTAGGAGGGTGGTGAAGCACTGGAATGGGTTGCCTAGGGAAGTGGTGGAATCTCCATCCTTAGAGTTTTTTAAGGCCTGGCTTGATAAAGCCCAGGCTGGGATTGAGTTGGTGTTGGTCCTGCTTTGAGCAGGGGGACTAGATGACCTCCTGAATTCTCTTCCAGCCCTAATCTTCTATGATTCTAATTGGGGCATTAGATATTACTCTAAAGAAGATAGTTATGATGATTCCTCTTGCTTCTGTTAAAGTCAATGAAATTTTACTACTGACTTTACTGAGAGCAGGATTAGGGCCAATGTGTACATTTCTATCCTTTATAAATGTACGTGGATCTGGAGTGTTATTGCAAGATCTTTTAAATCATTGGGAGTAGAGAGTGCTCAGACCTTAATGAGACTTGGAGCATTTTTCAGCATTCTTCCCCCGCCCCCACATTTTTCTCATTTGAGTAGGGTTACCATATTTGAACATTCAAAAAAAGAGGACACTCCATGGAGGGTGTCAGTCCTGCTCACAGTCCACCCCTGCTCCTCCCATGCTCCGCCCCCACTCTGCCCCAGGTCCCGCCCCCTCCTTGCTTGGCCCTGCCACCGCACCACTCCTCACTCCCTGGCTCGCTGCTGGCTTGCTGCATCCCTCCTCAGTCCCCTCACCGACTGGTCGCCACCTCATAGAATATTAGGGTTGGAAGAGACCGCAGCAGGTCATCTAGTCCAACCCCATGCTACTCACCTCCTCGCTCCCCTGTGAGAAACCCCCATGCCCACCCCAAGAACCCCCGCTTGCCACTGGCTCACAGCTTCTTGCCTCCTCAGCCCCGCCTGCCTACCTGCTGCTGCCTCCCTTGTCGCTCGCCTCTTCAACCGCTGCTGGCCTTTTCACACACCCCCACACTCACCTACTCACCCCTCACCTACTCAACCCCCGCTGCTCACCATTCACCTTGCCCCTCTTGCCTACTCACCTCTCCTGCCACAGGTCCCTCTGGCTCCTAGGATCAGGGGCAGCCGAAGGATCTACACGTGCTGCGCCCGCCACAAGCGCGAGCTCCATGGCTCCCATTGGCTGGGAAAAGTGCCAGTGGAGCTGCCAGAGCCGTGGAGCGGGGCTTGCAGGTGCCAGCAGCATGCAGAGAGCCCTCTGCCCTGCCCTCCCCACTCCACCCCACCCCCAACCCGACCCAACCCAATCCTAAGAGCCAGAGGGACCTGCCGGGGGGTGAGGTGGAGAGTCCCGGCGGTGCTTACCTGGGGCGGCTCCTGGGAAGCATCCAGCAGGTCCCTCTGGCTCCTCGGGTTGGTGGGGGGGTGGAGGGCTCTCTGCCCGCTGCTGGTGCCTGCAAGCCCTGCCCGCGCAGCTCTGATTGGGCAGAAGGGAGCTGGTGCAGCATGCGGAAACGCCCTCTGCCTCTGTGCCTAGGGGCCACCCACGCTGCAGGCGCCTGCTGGTGGGCAGGCGCCGGGAGCTGCCCCAGGAAGCGCAGCCAGCCCCAGGACTTTGGACTTGGGGTTACCATATGTCTGTATTTTCCCAGACGTTTAGATATTTAAAAATTCCTCCCGGATAGCGATTTAAGAACTAAAAAGCCAGACATGTCTGGGAAAATACGGACGTATTGTAACCTTACACTTGAGGTCCAAACCACCTTCCAAACTGCTTATATTAGAGATACAGAGGGGCAGTGGCTACTATTCCAGCCTGTAGGCTGAAGTAATAGCTGCAGAGAGGTTGTGCTCTATCCTCACTGCCTACCCATGGATTTGAGTTGGTGGATTATATTTTTCAACCGCCTACATAGAGGCTGCAGGCCGAGATGAATTTTACTCTGTTATTTAACTAGAGAATGCATTGCTGAAATACTTTAGTATTCCCTGTGTACAAGCCAGTTTAAAATATTGATAATTTAATGTTTGTTATAAAAGTGCCTAAAGGCCAACCAAGAATGGGGCTGCTGGTGCAGAGAGTAGGAGACAGTCCCTGCCCTAAAGAGCTTACAATCTAAATAGACATGACAGACCCAGGTGGGTGAGGAGCAGACCACACCGGCAGAATGAACAGTGGGCTGACCACAAATGTCATGTTAGTGCAGTGATTTTTTTCTTTCTTTCTTGGTGGGTTTAGTTAGGAGGGCATCAGCTAAATGGAAAGAACAGGGAAGGGAAGAGGAGACATTGAAAAGAAGAGGAAGAAAGGGTAAGAGGAGTGATGCAGAGGTGAAGAAACTGTGGGGAAGAAGGAGGGTTGGAGCAAATAGCCAATCAGCACAAGGTAGAGAATGTCCAGTCAGAACTGCAGAAAGATTTCTGAAGGTCTCTTCTTTGGCTACTTGTGCCCCTACTTTGTCCTAGCTGGTTCCTCTTTGCAGCTTTCTCCCAAGCCTGTGTGTGTGGGGAGTGGGGATCAAGGGGAGATACCTCCTGGGTCCTAGTGCCCCCAGAGTTGGAAATAAATACCTTACACCTCTTGGCATTTATTGACCACTAATCATATGTAATTCCTTTAGTTAAAGAAAAAATCTTATCATCCTCACATTAATATAAAGGTGCTCTGTCTTTGTTCAACCTATACCTCTTGATTGTTTTTTCATACAGCTGTACTGTCATTCTCTTGTACTTAAGTTTCTTCCACTTGCTGTACAAAAGTCCCGCCAGATTTTTCCATTTTTTTAATGAGACATAATAATCTGAACATCTCGAACCATTTTCTGCTTGAATAGGACAGGGAGAGATGATACTCCCTGTCTCTCCACTCTCATTCAGGAGTGTTTTTAATTTTAACCCTTTGAACCATAGTGACAAAATTCAAAACCTCTTCCCATATACCTTTGGCCCTAGAGCATACCCATTACTGGCAAAATCCTGTTCGTGTAAGTAATGGGATGTGACTAGGGGAGCATTAATTGGCCCAACATATGTGACACAATTTATTTCTCTGCCCATTTGACAAGGAACCTTTATTTCTTTTGCAACCAATTTGTTGCATTAAGATTTAAAAAGTAGGATTTTTTTGTTTAAAGTTTCATCTCTATCCACATACATTTCACTGTGGTTTGATACTTGGAAAGTTTAGGCTGGTAAAGGCTTGCTTACTTATTAACTGGAGAAAACTAAGTTTTATTTTGTTTGTGGATCATGAATGAATCATTACATCCCATTTAAATTGGAGAATATGTAAATATTAGGAGACTGTTTTGAAAAATTGTGCTTATAGAATTATGTATTCAAAAATGCTTATGCAATTTAGATGCCTCATTCTTGTGTAGTTACTACAATTGTATTTATATGCCAGATAGTTTTGGTTGCACAGTTGTCATAAGCATACACATAACATATATAGGCTAACGTGCGTACCAAATATTGGAACAATATAGTAGTCTAACACTAAGATAAGTTTCTATAGCATGTGTGAGTAATTGATGCAACTGCTTTACCCATCTTCATAAGAAATCTTACATAATGTAAATCTAATTTCAGGTGAAGAAATTTTCAGAGACACTTATACAGAAGTAGCAAGGATTGAATGAAAACTTGAAACAGAAAAAACCAACTATACACGTCCTTTTCCAGGTATGTTAATTTTGCTTTTGTAATTGTGCCCTAATTTAAAGTTTGATGATCCAACCTTGGAAACAGTGTTAGTTTACTAATGGCATGGTATTTCTTTGTTATAATCATAAAAATACTAGAAGAATTGCACTCTTGCTTTAGTCTTAAGTAAAACAAAACAAAAACTGGCTAAGAACATATTCTAGCAAATAATCTGCACGTGAACTGTATATTAATTTCCATATTCCCTGTCCACCTGGCACTTTGTTCAGTTGATTAATTATTTGTGTTTATGATAAAAGCAGCCAAGAATCCTGTGGCACCTTATAGACTAACAGACATTTTGGAGCATGAGCTTTCGTGGGTGTATTCACCCACGAAAGCTTATGCTCCAAAACGTCTGTTAGTCTATAAGGTGCCACAGGATTCTTGGCTGCTTTTACAGATCCAGACTAACACAGCTACCCCTCTGATACTTGTGTTTATGATGATATCAACCGAGATCAGAGCCACATTTCTCTAGGCACATACATAGTAAAAGATAGTCACTGCCCCTAAGAGTTTACAAAGGGTGGAAGAAAGTAAATGTTATCTGGTTTTACAGAGAGGTAAGTGTTTTGCCAGTTAGAGGGGATGTACCGTATTTTTTAGAATGAATTAATATATAAGCATGGCTGACTCTTATATTTCAGGTAGTATTGTTTAGTTTCTGTGGTTTGTCATTTTTTGCCTATAAACATAATTTAGAAGCATGGGAAAATAGCACTTTGTGGAACCCATTAACACATATGGCAGGGTGGATTAAGCAGAGGAATGTAGACAGAACTGAAGTTCATCACCATCAGCTATGCAAACCCAGGAAGTTGAGTCTGTGGTGTACACTCAGAGATGAAGATAGCTCCATGCCCTACAGAAAGGTGGATGTATGCCCAGGGTTGTTGCTAATGTACCATGACCGAGACCATCACCAAAGTTAGTGATCAGTTCAGTCATATAAGTGGGAACAAGACCTATTGTCTAACCCCCACTTATCCAGTTGGTATCTAAATTTGAAATTGGTTCCTGTGAAGATTTCAGATGAAACACTTTGACTGGAGAATTTGTTTTGATTTGAGATTTTTGTTTGAAACATTTTGTTTCAAGTTGAAATTTTCATTTGTCTTCGAAAACGAAAAATTTTAGTTTTCAGATTTGTGATATTCTCTGTCCCCACTGTCTCTTACTTTTACTTAGATTAAACTACACTGCAGTGATTTTGAAGCATTCAAATGAAACACTGCTTTGTGCAGAACAGAGTCAGCCTGTGGCACTCGCCTTCACAGGAGGTCACTGAAACAAACATTGTGGCTGGATTTTTAAATGAGCTATATAATTTTGACCATTAGTAACACTTACAGCTACACAAGCTAAGAGATGAGAGTAACCACATTTCATGATTCAAAGCATGGCATGATTTTTTTATCACTTGAGAATGTGGGGTTAGGAAGGAATTTCTCATGCAGAATTGGGGTTGTTGACATTTAATTTTGGGGTTTTTTGGAATGGGGGGAAAGAGGGACAGTCACTTTTCTCTTCAGTATCTGATACTGAACTCTACTGGAAGAAACTGAATGCTGAATTGCTTGCGCCAATAGATCTGTTCTAAGTTCCTTTGGTATAACTGTCACTGTTTATTTGCAATACAATACACAGTGCCTGAATTCCGTGCATACCAAATATATCTTATTAAGTAATGTTTATTTTGTTTATACAATAATGATGATTTTGGCATGCAGTTTATTTATAAAATGGTTTTGCTGCAACTGCCTTGATTGCAGTGAAAATAGTTACAACAGTCTCCTCAACCTTTATGGATGAGGACTCAGGCTTTATTGCACATCTATCAAGCTACTACTAAAGGGCACTAACTGTATCATACCAGTAAATAACATCCTCTGTAGATGTTCTCAGAACTCCCAAAGAGGAATTGATTGGGTCAATTTATTGATGACCATTTTCGTGCCTTTATTTGCAGCAAGAGAATAGCTTTGGTGCTGAGGGTCTGCTCCTAAAACATTAGGCCTGCTTGGATGATCATTTTTCAAGTTATTTTACACATAATGCTGCGAATATGGTGGGTACAGTTAAAATAGCTCAGCCATCCTCAAAGCCAAACTTTTTAAAATTGCACCTGCAAGTTTTGCTTACATAGGGCTGAATCTAGTTCCTATAGAAGTCACCAAGAAGATTCCTGCTGACTTATATTGTATTTGAACCAGGTCCATAGATTGTTGCAATGAGCAGTAACTCAGGTTTCCCATGTTCAGATGTGGAAAAGCCTATAACAGTTCTAAGGATGGTCTTTGAAAATTTGTCACACTTATTCTGAAAGCTTGACTTCTCCATGATGGAAGAACTGACGCAGCAGTGAAATCAGAGTTTGGAGACTCGTATGCCAGCAATGCCCATGTCCCTACTATGCCAGATGGATGGAGGGTGAATGGTGTATCGCTACAACATACTAATCCCTGGCTGCAGCTTTTGCAGCTAGTGTCTTTCAAAGTAGCTTCAGGATGCTCTAATAACACAGGGGAACAGACTCAACATATAGTGGTCCCAGGTACAGGAGAGTGCAAAGAGTTTTGTGCGCATGCACACACACACACAAAAATATACCTGACCTATTCTGTGTGCACTTCAGCTATGAAAGGATATGGAGAGAAATAGGTATGTATGCCTTATAGTCACTGGAAAACTAAGGAAAACACTTGTAAATCTTTGTGTTTATAACTGTTACTAAACTGTATAAAAGAACGTATTTACTTAAATATTAGTTTTTTAAAAATTGTCCTCTGGTTGAAGAATTTTTAATTTGCTAAAAATATATTTTCCCTTCATTACAAGCCCAATCCTTGAAGGTGGTAAGCACAACTGATGGGAGTTGAGGGTGCTCTGCATGTCACAGGAGACTTGTAGAATTGGGCCCTGCCTGTGCAATTCCTATTGATGGCAAAATGCATATAGTAAAGAGAAAATGGACAGAAATACAGTCTGAAACATCTGTGTGCCAGTGTTGCACACTGCACTGTATGTCCTGTTGCTACAGGAACAGGCGGAGCCTGGCAGATGGGAAGACAGTATTGAAAAGCTTGATATTTAAACCTTTAAGATGACTGAAAACATGTCTCTCTTCCGCCCCTCCCCCATTTCCCCACCTGGTATTTTAGAACTGCCTTAGGGAATGGAAAAGAGACCCTATTTTTCCAGTCTCGGTACTGGGACAGTTATTTGTTTTTAAATGTAAAAATTTGGAGCATATTCAAGCTGCTTTTGAGCAGGAAGAGGAAAGGAAAGTTCTCATTCTCCAGAACTCCTCTGTTTGGAGACACCCCAAGAGTAAAAGCATACCTTGGGGGTAGGGGGCAAAGGAGGGATAAAGAAAGAAAGGGCTCGCTGGTTGATCCCTGGGAGTGTTTATGAAAGAAACCTGTTTTAGAAGCCGTAATTTATTTGTAGAGAAGAGGCCAAGGAAATCTTTGCTCCCTTCCCCTCGACAAACATGCATGCACATTTTCTAAGACTTGCTATTTGTTTGGGCTTTTTAAGTGTTCAGGTGATTTTCCAGACAGGGATTATGTTTTCCCCTCTGCTTTTACGTAACTTTGAGATTTACTTTATTTACTCAGAATACTTATAACACTGACCATTATCTGCAGTTTCTGGTCTGTGTGACTTTAGCAGTCCCAACTGTAGTCTCATGGTGAGGCGCATGCAATAAAAATCTGAAGAGAATAGAAGCCCTAGAAATTTCACAATGCCCGTTGTTTGGAAGGATTTCTTAAGTACAGATGGGTTGAAACCAGAGGATTATCTCTGTTATTTCAAACTTCAGGGAAGTTCATATTCAGATCAAAATTTCTAGTTTGGTGCACTAAAGAGAGTGCCAAGAACTGAAAATTTTATCCAAACACATCTCAGCTTTGGGAACTTCCATAACACAGACCTACTCCCAGTTGTAACATGTCGAAAAATCTTTTTTCTGTTCCCTGCACAATAGCGCTAGCAGTGTGCCAACCATTCCTCAGCATTCTGCATGAGCACACCCAGAACAGATGCTGTCAGATTAGTTCAGCTAGTGGTCTATAGGTAGAGGGCCACACTATAAAAATTGATACACTTGGCAAAGCGGTTTTTCTTCTATCTCAGTCTTGTGCTTCTAGCTGTAAATAGTTTAACCGTTGTTAGTTGTTAATAGCTGTTAAGTGTTAGTGTCCCAGTGGGGATGTTTCCCTAGGCAGGGCATGCTGCAGTCCCTGGGTTTTAAGCCATGTTTCACATGTAACAGACCTACGTCTGTTAGCGACCCACATGATAGTTGTCTAAGCTGTCTCATGGAATCACCATAAAGAAGCGCTGTCGCATTTGTAAAAACTTTTTGGCCTCTGACTCGGAGGGAGTGCGACATATGTATCAGGGCCGTCCTGAGGCAGGCTGTCTTGTGCCCAGCTTTGAAGCCAGAGCAGCCCAATGAGGCACCTAGTGCTTCTACTTTGGTGCAGAGTGCACCCACAGCACTGGGTTCCTCCCAGCACCAGGGCCAGTGCAACCCATTAGGCAACCTAGGCGGTCGCCTAGGGCGCTAGCATTTGAGGGGTGGCATTTCAGGTCCTTGGGCGGCGACCGCGGCAGCCAGATCTTTGGCCACCCTGATCGTCGTCGGCATTTAGGCGGAGAGACCTGACTGGGCAGGGGGCTTCCGCTCATTCAACCCTTGCCGCTAGCAGCCAGGGCAGCATAAGGCCGCCCCTGCCTGGACCCTGCTGACTAAGACAGGGACCAAGCAAGCCAGAGTCGTTACCCGTCTCCCCACTGATTGCTCAGCCCCTGTCCCCAGGCCTCCGCTGCCTCCTAGCCAGGTTCTCTCAGGGAGAAGTGGTTCCATCCTGCCCCCAGCTGCCAAGGAGAGTGGCCGAATGTGCCAGGAGGCACAGAGAGAGAAGGACAGAGCCCCCTGTCATGTTTCTGGTTCACTTGATCCCATCCCTAGCAGCTGGGCCTCAGGGAGTGGGAGGGAGCAGAATGGGAGGAGGCATTGCCTCAGGGGAAGAGGCAGGGCAGAGGTGTCTGGTTTTCAACAATTAGAAAATTGGCAAACCTACCAAAGCAGCTCCTTTAACTTCTTAGTTCTGCTTACTCTCCCCAATGCACAGTTGCTGTCTGAGAGGCATGCTTCTCCTAGCATGCCTTTCTAGTGTTGGCCCTTTAAATTTGGCAGACAATCAGCTGTGACTAGGGGCCATTTTGTAGTTAGGATATGCTGGCTGTATCTTTATCTCCTTAAATACCTGTTATGCTTTTCCTTGGCTTTCCCTTTTTTATTGCTGAGGAGGACATGGCATGGGGACAGCTTAGCTCAGGGAAGAAGGTTAGGCTGTTGTTTGTTTCATTAGAATTTGTCATGTACCAGTAAAGCTATATGCCAGGAAGGGGGTGAGTTTGGATTTAAACTCAAACTCTGTGCTCTGTTGACATGGTCATCCCATTCACATTTGTTACTAGAGGCAGGATTTGCAAATACTCCCTGCACAAAGGAACAGTGGCAGGCAGAACAACAGCTGCAGCAGCAGTAAGCAGAGACTGTATCCCCACAGCCACACACAAGGCTTTAATTGCAGTTTATGAAAGAGTAAAAAGCCCAGCTTGCAGCTCCACAGGAATTGCAACAAGGCCAAAATTTTGGTGGAATTATTTTTGTGGCAAGGTGTGTGTGTGTGTGTGTTTTGGTGGTGGGTTGTTTTTTTTTTAAAGACGATGGCTGCTAGGAAGGTGGTGTGAAATATTATTAGAGGCCTGCTAAACCCAGGTTGTGAGTTCAGTCCTTGAGGGGGCCATTTGGGGATTGGTCCTGCTTTGAGCAGGGGGTTGGACTAGATGATCTCCTGAGGTTCCTTCCAACCTTAATAATCTATGATTCTATGACTAGATAGAGTGTAGATGATTAAGTCAAAAGTGGAAGATAAATGGGCAGAGATGGTGTCCCTAGCCTTTGTCTGCTAGAAGCTGGGAATGGGCGACAGGGGATGGATCACTTGATGATTACCTGTTCTGTTCATTCCCTCTGGGGCATCTGTGATTGGCCACTGTCGGAAGATGGAATACTGGGCTAGATGGACTTTTGGTCTGACCCAGTATGGCCATTCTTATGTTCTTAAATCACAGAACATGAGAAGTTACTTTTAGATGTATTTTGACTACTTTGTTAAAGCCCTACTTTATGTGATAGACATGCTGGTGAATTCAGGCTTGGTAACTTAACTAGTGGCAACTCTATCATGTCATGGAGAGATTTGGCAAAAGCAGATACACAGGAATCACTTTAGAGTACAATAGACACTTAAAAGTTGCATTTTTTTTAAAAATGGTGTTTAAGATGCAGATCAGTATTAACCCAAATGATATTTTACTGGTAAGGGGAAGAGGGAATTAATTTTATAACATTACCTGCAAGATTTTTACTCACATGGTTTAAGAATCTGTACTCCCTGCATTTGCAGAGTTCTGTAGTTGTAGACATTAAAAGTACGTGGCTCATTTTTGTTCATCTTAATTGGTAGCTGAGCTTAAAGCATAATAAAATATGACCTTTTTAAATTCGGATGATAGCAAACCTCTTTTATGGAGCTCACCACTTCTCATGCCTAGCTCAATGACAATGTTTTCTGATTATACCCATTTAAAATGAAAATCCTTCTGAGTTCCTGTGACTAGAAAGTATGGATTGTTGGTTTCTTGACTCCACTGGCCGTTACATACAGTCCCCAGCTAAAACCCCTCCAACGCATCATCAGGGATCTACAACCCATCCTGGACAATGATCCCACACTTTCAGAGGCCTTGGGTGGCAGGCCAGTCCTCGCCCACAGACAGCCTGCCAACCTGAAGCATATTCTCACCAGTAACTGCACACTGCACCATAGTAACTCTAGCTCAGGAACCAATCCATGCAACAAACCTCGATGCCAACTCTGCCCACATATCTACACCAGCGACACCATCACAGGACCTAACCAGATCTGCCACACCATCACCGGTTCATTCACCTGCATGTCCACCAATGTAATATACGCCATCATATGCCAGCAGTGGCGCTCTGCTGTGTACATTGGCCAAACTGGACAGTCTCTACAGAAAGGGATAAATGGACACAAATCAGATATTAGGAATGGCAGGAGAACACTTCAACCTTCCTGGCCACACAATAGCAGATCTTAAGGTGGCCATCCTGCAGCAAAAAAACTTCAGGACCAAACTTCAAAGTGAAACTGCTGAGCTTCAGTTCATCTGCAAATTTGACACCATCAGCTCAGGATTAAACAAAGACTGTGAATGGTTTGCCAACTACAGAACCAGTTTCTTCTCCCTTGGTTTTCACACCTCAGCTACTAGAACAGGGCCTTACCTTCCCTAATTGAAGTAACCTCATTATCTCTACCCTGCTTCTTGCTTGCATATATATACCTGCCCCTGGAAATTTCCACTACATGCATCCGACAAAGTGGGTATTCACCCACAAAAGCTCATGCTCCAAAACGTCTATTAGTCTGTAAGGTGCCACAGGACTCTTTGCTGCTTTTACAAACTAACACGGCTACCTCTCTGATACTTGCAGGAAGTGTGTGTAATGTAATGTAGATAAACAGGCAGGGCCACATTGTAGTCAGTAGAAAGATTCCCATTACCTTCAGTGCGCTTTGAATCAGGTCCACAGCTTCCTACCCTAAACCCAGAATACCTCTTTGACTACATGCATGGAGGATCCATAGAGCAGGCTCCTGGCTGCTGTTATAGAGAGTGAAACTTGAAGTAAACACCTGCCATTCTGTTTACTCTCTTATTTCCAAGTTTTCTGACACAGTAACCTACAGGAAATTGGAACCTGAATGGGACAATTTGAAGAGCTAGAGGGTACTTTGTTTCTTTCATTCCTTTCTATCTTTTAAATTATCCATTCCAGAACTGAAGTATATTCATGGAATATTTTGGTGAACTTCTACAGCATGTGGTTGTAAACTAAAAGTTTGAGCTTCCTGTTAAGTTGCCATATCACAGTGCACTAAATATACTGAACCATCAGAAATAGGCGGAACATGCCTTTAAAAAACAATGCTATTCTTAGCAAGTAGCTGAATTATTCTAAAACCCAGTTCAAATTGATCACTCATCCATAACAGTTAAAAATGGATTTATACTAGAGGTCTCTGGTTTTCATCTTTTTTTTTCCCCTGCATTGGTGCTCACCAGGGATCCTAGTTTTCACTGATAAAAGCCCCAAAGGTCTCCAATTTAAAAAAAAAACATAAAAATCTGTGTTTTTCTGCAATGAAAATGAAATGTTGAACTTTAATTTCCCTAGTCACAATATATATAGGTATCAGTTGATTACAATTTTTAAGCAGGTTTATATGCTTCTTGCTTGCATATATATACCTGCCCCTGGAAATTTCCACTACATGCATCCGACAGAGTGGGTATTCACCCACAAAAGCTCATGCTCCAAAACGTCTGTTAGTCTATAAGGTGCCACAGGACTCTTTGCTGCTTTTACAAACTAACACGGCTACCTCTCTGATACTTGCAGGAAGTGTGTGTAATGTAATGTAGATAAACAGGCAGGGCCACATTGTAGTCAGTAGAAAGATTCCCATTACCTTCAGTGCGCTTTGAATCAGGTCCACAGCTTCCTACCCTAAACCCAGAATACCCCTTTGACTACATGTTGATGGTAGGTTTGAAGCCTACCATCAACATGAAATTTTTCCTTGTCAAACTCACTGACAGTCTGAGGAGTGATTTTTTAAAGTTTTCAGCATCTTTTCATAAGTTTAATTATGTCTGGAGACTGAAGTGAAATTTGAGACGCATTAAAACACGAACCGCTATGATGCCATTGAGTAACCTCTATATGCTGGAAGCAGTTTCCTGGGGGTATGTTTAGCTATGCAAATTTAAAGCTCATTCAAAAATAAGCCACAAGATGGGGAGGTTGCATGCATTGAATAAGTGAGACTAGTAGTTTTAGTAAAATTTAGTTTGTTTATTTTAATTTTTTTCACAACATTTAAAAACTGAAGATTCTCTGTAAAAATACAAAATCCACATTTTTTTCTGTGGCAGATGGATTTCTAGGATCATTGGTGCTCACCAATGATTCTGCAGTTGAACGCCAGCCTGAGATTCAATTTATTAAATTGAGACAGTTTGACAGAGACAGTGCATTTATAAGGATTTATTTTCATGGTTGTAACGATATTTAGATAGGCTCCCACCCAATGCACAAATCAAAAGTAGTATGCTGTATTTGTTCCTGTTTATGCATCATTATCAGTAATCTTAACCAAAAAGGAGTATCAAATTCAGATTAGAGATGATGCATGAGCCAGAATGAATGTAGCTTTACATGTAGATTCCAGGTAG
Source organism: Gopherus flavomarginatus (assembly GCF_025201925.1). NCBI lineage: Eukaryota > Metazoa > Chordata > Testudines > Testudinidae > Gopherus > Gopherus flavomarginatus. Next base: position 33,997,479 of record NC_066630.1, read on the forward strand.
AGTTGGAGTGGGGGAAAAAAAGTCTTATTTTAAGCAAATTTGGTATGGAGCTTGAAAAGCTATAAGCATGGTACTCTAAGAAGCCTTCCACCCTTTTCCCCCAACCCCTGCTCTAGATTACAACTACTTTATAGTATTCTGTCATATATGCCCTAGATTGGGACTAAGGAATAGATTTAGTCAGAAAATGGTGAACATCTTTCACATAAAATTTTTACCTCTTTTTGACAGTTTAAAAAGATTATTTTTACTAGCTCTGTAAATTTTTAAAAAGGAAATTGTTTTGAACATTTGTGCTTTGTTTTTTCACCAAAATTTCAAGAATTCTGTCTAGCTTTTGTACAGAAAGTCTTAGAGGATCATTATAGCAGTTTGACTAAGGAAGTGTTTGACCCATGCATGACTGACATGTGTTCAGAAGCTCATAATTGTGACAGCAGACCAGTATATTCCTTAGAATTTGTTGTATTGCTTTGTCTGTTTCTTTCTGTCTCAGCTGCTTTCCATCTAAAGTAACTCAGGCAATTTCTGCTGTCAGATATAATGGTGCAAGTCCAGAATATCTCCTTTGATTTAATTGATGTTTCTGGTGGTGTGAATCTGGAGCAAAATTTGTCCTGCTGATTTCCCCTGCCTCCCTAAGTCTTCCTACTTTTGCTCTCTGTTGCTCATTTGTTTTTAAAGACAAGCAGGTCGTGCCTTTCATTGTTTGAATGCAGAAAATCAGTCTGCGGAAAAGAACAGCTCTCTCTACTCTGTTGCGCCTGACCTTTTAGAAGCAGAGGGCCCAATTTCCTGATCCAGACAGCTGAGGAAATATTTCCAATAGAATAAGCAAATGGTTCATTAATAATTCAAATTGCCTGAATTAAGACAGCCAGTCCATTTGTTATTCAGTGTTTGAATTAGTATAATCTTATTTCCTTTTATTTCCTGTGCTGCCTTTATTAAATCCTGTCTCGTCATTGCATGTGATTAGGTCATATCATGAAATAACCAAAACAGTTAGCGTGCTTCTTAACAACATGTTATGTTCATTCTGAGAGTGAAGACTGGACTGAATGGATACAAGTGGAAATTTATATAAACAACTGAAATGCTTCTAAATAGCTTACAGCCATAAATCACTTTTGCTATAATCCCAAGCAGATCTCTAACTGCAAATTTAGACCAACCTAGTACTTTGGCAGGGGACTTATAAGAGACAACTAGGTGCTGTGGAAAGAATTAATATGTGGAGTGCTTCCTTCTGAATCAGCACTGAACTCTGGTGGTACTTGGGTACTGCCATGTTTTTAGACAATTTAAGAAACTAACATCCAGGAAATTTGTGATCGATAGAGATACTGTGCTATTGCATTCTTCAGAAGAATAAGGCTGTTAACTATTATACCCTGACCAAATTTCTTTCCAGGTAATTGCACTTTCCATCTCTGTAGTATCATATGCATACAAAATTCTTTACTTCCTACCATATGGTATTGTTCAATGTTGTTCTGAGTTCTATTCTGTATACTATTCTACTGAGTTTTTTTTAAATGTGCCTATTTCTATAGTATCTGAGCACCTGTTAAACAGCTGCTGCATTCTATTTTAAAAATGATTTGGGAGGAGAGATGCTATACACAGGCAAAGGTATTTTTTTCATAGCTGTAAGACAGATGGTACTGCACGAGGAATGTGAGAATGCAGAACTCAGGTCTGTGTTAAAATACAGATGTTCAGTTCCCAAATAAAATACATCTAGGTTTCCAAATGATATGAAAAACCTATGATGGTCATGATATGGAGAGGAATCAAAACTTTATGCTTCTATTCCGTATTAAAAAGTGCATAGCTGTGTAATGCAATCTTGCATTTCCTCATTGGTTCCAGCCTTTATAAATTAACCATGAGCCACAAACCTAAGACTGATACCCAGAGATTATTGCAAATAAATTGGAGACAGTGTGAACATGCTTGAATCTGAGTAGGTTTTTTAAATGGGTTCTGTGGACTTATAGATCATCTTATGTTTTAAACTTTGCCTACTATACTTGCACTGCTTTTTCCATTAACAAATTTGGATGATGAAGTGTCCCAAAATGCATTTGAAGGATTTCCGTTTGCAGCTAACCTCTGAACGCATACCACTATTTTATTTTTATCAAGATTGAAATATACTGATGGTTTTTGTTTTGTACATGATCATCAGTGTGGGACAGTAGCAACTTTACGAGCCAGGAGAACAATATGCAAGCCATCCTTATAAGAATCCAGATGATGGAAATAAAATTGCACCATGTATTGCTCTAGGTTCTAAATATACTAGTCAGTCCTATACTCCACCGTTTTATTCAGGAATGTCTTAAAGCTCTTGTTTTAGAGGCAATTCATTCTTTCCAATGGCAAAACAAAGAAGACCAGAAGGTTACATTCCTCACAATGTAGTAAAAATATAACTTTGGTCATTATCAATGCTATTTCTGCCTGTCATTCAGTTATTAGGCATGAGTGGAGTAGTATATGTACCCAGGATTCCATTCTCAGAATAAAGTGAGCAGTTTAGTATTATTCAGCTTCAAACCGTGAAATATTTTAACCTAACATCCACCTGGTCCCCAGTGATTTGGCAAAAATGTTCTGAACACTCACAGGAGGAGAGGGTAGGGAGGGTTGACTTCCATTGGTGGGATGACATTAATTTAGAGCAGTTATGAAACAAAACAGTCTCAGGGATCACAGAGTAAACATGAGGGTTGAGAAGTGTGGGATGATTACTTGAAATCAGCAAATTTACACAAATTAATTCAACTCTTTACCTTAGTGTTCGACAGCAAAGGTGTTCTGGGAAAGAATGCCTAGGATTTAATTTGTTCTGCTGCCAAAAATAGAAATAGTGTGTGGGTAACCAATAAAAGGAAATAAACAGAACACTTCTGAAATAGATGTGATTTAAAAACTAGAGAAAAATCTCTTTGCATTAATTTGAGAAATGAATGACTCTTTGAAAAACCAAATTACAATATAAGAAATAGATTTGGCAGTACAGATAATTCAGTGTGCGGGGGGTGGGAATCCATAAACCATCAAGCTAAATTCTACCTACATTTCTGCAAGCAGAGGGATGGTCCCTAGTTGTACTGCAATAATGCATCATTATATAGTTGCCCAGGGTATAGTTTCAATTGATGCATTTTCTAACTACTGTAGAAATGCCAGGATATTATAAAAGCATCTCAAACGGTTTGATTGAAAAGGTAATGCATTATGTTAAAGATCAGTAAAGTCATTAGATACTGTAGTAGTTATTCTTAGGACCAATATAGTAGTGTTTAATTTCAAGGTGTTTTTATAAGTGTTAATTAGTTAATCTTCACAACAGCTGTCAGGTACTATAGGTAAACAGAACTGGGTCAAGATTATCCGTGATGTACGTTTACAAATGGGGAAAATAGAGCAGTGATGGGAAATAGGTAAATAGTGTTAGAGATGGTTCCCAATCCTTTTTCTCTTCTCTGATATGCAAAGACATGCTTAATTACACTGCAGGTCATGTTTCCAGATGAATATCTGGGAGATAGCTTGAAGAACGACTCCTTTGTCCTTCTTTAAAGCTGTTAAAACAACAACAATTTGCATATTAACTGTCTCACTATATATGAAACCGAATCTTAATGTGGTTATTCTAAAATAACTTTGGGGCAAATTCTGCTCTGTTTGAAAACAACCTAAGTCACTTAACTTTAAATAAACTGGTTTTAAAACAAAGAAATAGTAGGTTTCTAGGAATTAAATGGATTTAATTCTGATCTCTGTCACACTTCTGCATTTCCACTAAGGTCACTGAATTTGAGTGGGAACAAGAGTAGAATTTGGCCCATTTCTCTTTCTTTTGGTGTTGGGGGCCCTTTTAGTTGTGTAGGAATCGAGACCCATTTAGTCTTAATACATTACTGTCCAATGACATTCTAATCCTTCTGAAAGATTTCTATTTCATTTAAGTGTGAACCATTTAAATTCCAAATGGAAGATTATAAACCCACCCTTTCTGACTTACATTTTTAACTTCCCTGACCTTCTAAAAATATTCTGTTGTTATTAAGCTACCATAGCTACAGAAGCCAAGACCTTTCCTCTGGTACTGAATTGCTTTCATTATCCTTATTTTAATTACATTGATCTGGTTTCTACATACTTGTCATTCAAATTTTGCTTTTCAATTAGAGGAGAATGACAAAGGAAAAACTTTTGTCTGCTATATATGCTGTGTAAGGATAGATGTCTTGCTTGGTTTAGTACTCAAAGTCGTGACCTTTGAGTTCAGTATTCATTTTTATGGGGTTCACAAATAATCTTTATCACCAAAAATAGCATCACACACCTGTTACCAAACAACTATCAAAGAAATAAAATGTTGGTCTACAGTAGGACCTTCCTGTAGGTCCCATGGTGTGTTTTATATTGTCTGATGACAGTTGTAATCTACTTGGGGGTTAGGACTATATCTTTCATCTGTGTGATGCTTTCTTCTGTACCAGCCCTCAGGCATGAAACAATTTTCCAGACTCACTCATAAAATTACTACCCTGTCCGTCTTCAAATCCCTTCACATGTGGGAAAGTGCCACCTAATAACAGCCAGCCAGGATTACTGATAATACTAGTATTATCAAGTCAGGATTACTGATAATACTAATATTTCTTGTTTGTTTATATCTTAAAACTAAAAAACCCAGCAGCACAGCTGATTTTGAGTAAAAATGAGGTTACTGTGTACACAGTGCTAGTACTTTAAATTACTGAGCACTCTGGCCCTAATCTAGCAAAGCACATACTTAAACACATGGATAGTCCCCTTGGGATCATACATATTGAATCCATATGATTGGAATGAATGGGACTACTCATGTTTAAAGTTAAATATGTGGTTTGCTGGATGGGGGTCAGACCCTTTAGTACCTCATAGGACTGAATCTGTAGTTTATAATACATTAATCGTGGTTACCCTCTACTGAAGATAACAGAATAGAATACAAAATACATTAGACTAAGTTGTACAAGATGATATTTGGGCTACTATAAAACTCCGATATTTTCATTTCACTAATGCAGTTCCTTCTCTAAATTTAAATTTCACACTAAAAATATATATCTGAAGTGTGTGAGCAAAACTGAGCTAGGAGTAAATTTAAAAACATTGGGAAAATTGTGCATTCAGTTACACAGTACAATCCTTGTGATTTTCATAGACTTTCATGGGTATAACAGAAGAATTTATCTCAGACCCTTCTGTTGTTGCCAAAATCCTGAAAACTGAGGATATACTTAGAAAACAGATATATTTAGAGCAAATTAAATAGTCACTTTGCCGATAAATTAGTGGGCAGAACCATTAGGGGCCAAATCTTTTACCAGTTAAACAGGAGTAAAGCCATTGGGCCCAGTGCTCAGGCCTGGCTGACATGTGGCTGATCTTATGTGATATAGCCCTCAAAGCAATTTAGAGTAACCAGGGTTTGCCAGCCTCTTGACAGTTTCTGGCACTTTCTACACCAGGGGGTGTGAAAATCAGTGGTATAGAGCCAGCTGTTCCTGCTCTCTGGCACTGAAGGATTTTCAGACACACTAGGGGACTCTGGCCACTTTTGTCAGGTTCAGACTATCTTCAGGCCTGGGGGTGGGGGTGTCTAGGGAGGTGGAGGAGCTTCCCTTGGCAATGGGAAGAGAGGGAGAGGAGAGACAGTCTTGGGGGCTCCTTTAGACAACTGAGAAATATATTCTCCTTTGAAAAATGTGATGCAATAAACCCATTTGAGACAATGGTCATGTATTTCACAATCTGCCATGTAAGGTGCATGTGTCAGAAAGGAAAAGAGAGATAACCAAGGATCTTTTTTTCACTCACATTACCTGTTTCTTAGCACATTACTAACTTCTCTTTTCATATGGTTTCTCTGTACTGAACTGTTACGCTCTTACCTTGCAGACCTACAGCAGATGCTGCATGTAAGGCAATATAACCCAGTTGGCTGTTACACAGTTTAAGCCATGAGGTGTTTTTATTAATCTGGTGACCCTCAATGTGTTGGTTCTTATGTGGGACATGGCAGCTTCAGCACTCCCACTCTCCCTCCCTAACTGTGATATGGTAATTGCTGTTAGACTTAATCAGATAAACAGTTGTCTTGGGGTGGTAGAGAAGATCGGTGAAGCCCCCTATAGGTAACTATGTTCAGATTGCTAAAAGGCTTTGATATCAGAATTCTCTCCAGCTACAGTGTCAGACAGAATAACAAGCAACCATGTATGATTTTTTCCAGACTAATCTGTCCATCTTCATCTAAGTTTTGTTTGAATTGCTCTACAATCTGTGGCAAGTTGTGCTTGTGTTGCTCCCTCCTGCCGGGTTAGCTGCAGCTTTAAATAAACCACCTCCACCCATACCAACCAGTGCTATCAATCAGCATTTACCTGATCCTGAAGCTCACAGAAAACACTCTTATGGCTGTTAATCGGAGGGAGGGGGAGCCATAGAACCTGCAGTTACCATGGCAACACTGTTCCCTGGTGTGTAACCAAGCAGAGATGAATGCTGTGAAATTAAGCTCTGCTAGTCGGTAGGGGGGTACCTTTCCATGGGGTGGGGTGAGGAGTTTGTTACACTAAATCCCTATGTAGATTATATACTGCAAGTGGCGTATTAGTGTTCTACATTAATTCTGTCTTTCTGTCATTCTCCGCACCCCACTCACATGGTTCAGTGGCTTATCGCCATATAGTGTGAGGGAGCTCTGCATCTTAAGGCACAGGACAGAGAAATCCATCTTCCATGTAAGATATTACAAGATGTATGTGTAAGAAAGGGGAGAGTGAATTCTGACTCTAATCTTATCCGCAGCCCAGTCATCCTGACAAGCAGTCAAATACTTGAAGCCAGCTGTTCCTGCTCTGTGCCACTACTCTACAGTCAGAGCTTCACAAAAAAAATAAAAAGTTTGACCCATCCATGGGCTAGATTAGACCTGTAAGGCACATCTCAGAGTGAGATAAAGTGCAGAGCTCCTCTGTGCAGGGCAGTATCAGGAAAGCAGAATTCCTCTCTGGGCACCCTCCAAAAGTCCAACATGCCAGGTATGCACATCCAATACTAAACACTCGGGGCATGGCCTGCTTCCTGTTGCACACTGTTCCTTCTTTGCAGCCAGCATAAAGAAGGGGTGGGATAATTGCATGGCTTTCTCCTTGCTCGCTTTGGGTGCTTTATACTCCCGAGGGGTATACTCAGCACAACATTCTGCTCTTTACTGAGCCTAGGGACTGCATTTCTTTGTGACAGTTAAGCAGACACTGCAGGGGGTAGGGAGGCCTCCTTTTTCCTTTCCCAGTATCATACTCTTGCGTGAGGCGGGGCAGAATCTGATTCAGAATAAGATAGGGTGACCAGATAGCAAGTGTGAAAAATCAGGACAGTGGGTGGGGGGGGGGTAATAGAAGCCTATATAGGAAAAAGCCCCAAATATCGGGACTGTCCCTATAAAATCAGGACATCTGCTCACCCTGAATAAGAGGCTAGTTATTCATGAGTAGAGCTTGTACAAGTAATGGTGATTTTTATGGCCGTCATATACACTAATTGTAACTATAGGTTTTAAGTGTCTTTGGTGGATATGGGAAGGGGAGAGGGAGGAGTTGGGGAGAGAGAGGATACGTGCTAAATTCAGATATAATCATTTATACTTACTATATATGCCAGGTTTGTTTACTTGAACTTTCCTGGAAAAAACAGAGACTGGTTATATACATGGAAATTCTGTGTGTGTTTTTGCTAATGCTTTTTGAATCATTCTAGAAATTGCATTGTTTAGTGTAAAACCTGGGTTGGAAGACATCCATGAAGACTGAAAGCTTTATAAAGCCCAGGCAGCTGCAAAACTTACTAGTCTTTGTTAGATTAAGTAGAAGTGTCTTTGACAAAATAACAGCTAATTAAAAACCTCTAAATTACAATAGTTTTACCTCTGTTACACTGCTTGTACTTCAGTGCTGTAAAACAATGGAGTAGAATGAATACTAAATACATTTAAATAATGTCCTTCATGAGATTTTTTTTCTGGAACATGACATTCAAATGCCATTCAGTCCAGCAACAAAGAAGAGTGTCTTTAATTTACATTTAAAAGTAAAAATGCAGCCAACTTGTCAAATCCAAGCTAAAAGCTAATTAAACAAATTTTCGAGTTTACTGTAGATACTAGGAACATAAGAATGGCCATATTGGGTCAGACCAAAGGTCCATCTAGCTCAGTCTCCTGTCTTCTGACAGTGGCCAATGACATGTGCCCCAGAGGGAATGAACGGAAAAGGTAATCATCAAGTGATCCATCCCCTGTTGCCCATTCCCAGCTTCTGGCAAACATCCAGCTGTCCATCCTGGCTAATAGCCATTGATGGACCTATCCTCCATGAATGTACAGTGTATCTAGTTCTTTTTTGAACTGTTATAATCTTGGCATCACAACATCCTTTGGCAAGGAGCTCCACAGGTTTGTGTAAAAAAAAACAAAACAAAAAACCCACCCAACTTCCTTTTGTTTGTTTTAAACCTGCTGCCTATTAAGAATTTAAAGGACTTATTGAACCTAAACATGGAACAAATCGAAGCGCGGGTTTGCCACTCGACATACATCACTGTCTAGAAAGTTAAGATGGCTAAAGCTCTGGAACATAGATTAAACCGACTGGAAGCAGTTGAGTATATTGTAGCGATAAGAATTTAAAGTTGACTTTACTATCACACAGAGAATTATTATAAATAATAATCTAGACAAAAATTATAAAGGAGAGCAGCTCCATTGTCAAGTCTTTCTTGTTAGACACTGGTTTTGCCTGGATGAATCATTTTAGATGTGGCAGAAGGAAGTCTTTCATATTCCAGAGAGAACCTTCAAAAGGTAAACCTAATTCCTAGGTACTTTCTCAGTAAGGCAAATCCAATTCCTAGGTATTTTCTCAGTAAGGCTGAGAAGGGGGAATAGATATTTAAATTCAGTATTAACAATGTAATCTGTTACACAGTGACTCCCAGTTAGAATTTCAATATATACATACATGGAGATGGTATACGAGTGATAAACCAGAAAGCCGTGAGATACATTTATTTATCATGCACTTTTGACTGCCTCACCTGCCCTAAACCCACTAAAGTATTTCCCTGTGACCTATTTTAATATATGAAGACCCTTATCTGCCAGTGTTTTTTGTTGTTGTTTTGTTTTAGTCAACCTCTAAAATGTTTGCTTCAAATGTTTGTACCCCAAAAATATGAAAATACTCCAGAATCAGAAGTAGCTCAGGCCAAGGATTGGCAATTAGAGTTGAGCTAATGTTTGGTTTGGTTTGGTGGCCAAACCAAAAAGGATGGTGGGGGGAGGGAGTAAATTCCTTTTGAATTGAAACTGATTTGTTTTGGCTTTTCTCAACAAAATAAAAAAAAAACCACCCAAAATTAGTTCAGGTCAAACAAAGCATTTTGCGTGTTGGTTCCTTGATATTTAATTTCATAAATATAACTTTGATTTTTGCTTTCAAGGTGGTTTGTATGTATGTTTTTATTTATTTCCCAAAAGTGTGTGCAAAATTCACAAACAGTTCCAATGCCCTGAAAGAAGCATTTTTCTGAGAATTTACAATTTTCCAAAAATACTTCACCGAGCTCTGAATGCTAGGCCTGTGACAGGTTTTCTAGACCCAAAGTGTCATGATTTCAAAGTTCAATATCTTGTGACCCTAGAAGGGTAGAAACAGGAACTTTATACCATTAGGTTGTAGAGATGTACCCTTTTCCAACAGGAGCCAGCACTCTCGTCTAGCCCTGGAAGGGTCTGAGATGTTGAACTTTATATTAGCTTTTTATACATAATAATGTGATATCTGGTGTCATTTTTAGAGGTTTAAAAATGTCATATTTTTCTCCATATCTGATCCCTGCACAGCTGGAGTCTTTGTTAAGCCTGGTGTCTTAGTTACCAACAGATGGATACAAAATTTGTCCCAAGTTAAAAAATAAAATAAAATAAAATAAATTAAAAACTATTTTAGGAAAATTTTATTTAAAATGTGGGATACACAGAATACATGAGGATGTGGTATGATATGCAAGTATGACTGGTGATAACTCACCTATGGCTTTGCTGTTTGAGAATAATGCTCCCAAGCCAGATTCACAAATAAAATCTTCATATTACATCATCAAGATTGGATGAGCATAACTCTTAGAATCAGATTTCTAAGGCAAAGCTTGATCAATTTATCTTTTTTCCTAGATACTTTGAGCGTACATCTTATCTAAGTTTTGAACTTGTGGAGCTCATTATAAATGTTTGATATACTATGGGCACCAGGGAGTGTATAATGATCACCCATAATAGACTTCTTACTGTTAGCATTTACCATTATGAAAATGTCAGTGACTCAACAGCATTGTGGCACAGTTATCCTTGAGAGACAAAAAGTTGTAAGTTCTAATCTTATTGCTGTCTTAGAATCCCTCTATTATCATAGGGCTGATCTACACTAAGGGGGAAAATCGATCTTAGATACGCAACTTCAGCTACGTGAATAACATAGCTGAAGTCGAAGTATCTAAGATCAAATTACTCACTGTCCTGAAGGCGCGGGATCGATGTCCATGGCTCCCCCTGTCGATTCCGCAACTCCATTCGGGTTGGTGGAGTTAACGGAATTGATATAAGCGCGTTCGGGGATTGATATATCGCGTCTAGATGAGACACAATATATCGATCCCCGAGCAATCGATTGCTACCTGCCGATATGGCGGGTAGTGAAGACATACCCATAGACAGCTCATATTCTCCAAGAGCTAAATATTATTAGTAGGCCAAATACTGTAGTCAATACTAAGATGAAACTGTCATTGAAAGCAATGGAATAACAATAGATTCATAGTTTTCAAGGCCAGAAGGAACCATTGTGATCATCTGCTTTGACCTTATATATAACATAGGCCAAAGAACTTGCCTGAAATAATTCCTAGAGTAGATGTTTTAGAAAACGTCCAATCTTGATTTTAAAATTGTCAGTGATAGAGAATACACTGCGACCCTGAGTAAATTGTTCCAGTGGTTGATTACTCTCACCGTTAAAGCTTTTCACATCCTTTTCTATCTGAATTTGTTTAGCTTTAACTTCTAACCATTGGATAATGTTATACCTTTATCTGCTAGGTTGAAGAACCATTATTAAATATTTGTTCCCGATGTAGATACTTATGGACTGTAATAAAGTCACCCTTTAACTGACTCATTGTTGAGATAAATAGATTGAACTCTTGTAAATCATATTTTCTAATCCTTTAATCATTTTCGTGGCTCTTCTCTAACCTCTCTCCAATTTATCTACATCCTTCTTGAATTGTGGGCACCAGAATTGGACACAGTATTCCAGTGCCTCTCTACTCTACCTTGTTTGTGCATCCCAAGATTGTATTGTCTCTTTTCACCATAGCATTACACTGGGAGTTGATGATCAGCTGGTTATCCACTGTGACCTCCACAAATCTTTTTTTTTTTTTTTTTTTTTTTTAGGAGGGGGATCATAGTCAGAGTCACTGCTTCCCAGGATAGAGTCTCCCACCCTGTTAGTATGACCTATATTCTTTGTTCCTAGATGTGCACATGGACAGGTAGCCATATTAAAACAGACATTGTTTATTTGCATCTAGTTTACCAAGCAATCCAGATCACTCTGAATCAATGAACTCCTCCAATTTTTGTGTCCTCTGCAAACTTTATCAGTAATAAGTTTTTCTTTCAGATCACTGATAACTCTGAGGGATCCCACTGGAAACAAAATCTGACAATATTTTATTGTAGACCTGCTAGTGCTACATAATACTCATAGTCTGCCACCCTTATTGACATTTATGACGTTACTGTGAACATGCTGTATTTTTTTAAAGTCTCTTGTTCTTGCTGTCAAATAGACAAAGTAGGGAAATAAATTAAGTAACAACATTTAAAAAAACTTATAAATTCACACCCTATGAAGTGGGGTGTGCCTGGCCAAGCAAGAGGTAGATAGTATGGAAAACAGTTGACATGGGGCGTAACAGCAAGGTTAAGGCAACATACAATATATATGTCTATTCATCGAGATTAAACTTTAAAAATTTCATCCTCTAAGCAGTAATAAGCAGGTCTGTGGCTAACACAAAGCCTTTAATCCTGAACTAGCACAAACCAAAGCTAAAGTCACTTTAATCTTACACCATGCATTGTTCAGGCAGAACAGATGAAAACCTGATTTAAGAGGTAGCTCTATTCTCTCCATCTGCCTCCTACTAAACAGGAAATGAACTTTGTATTCTGATGTGTAAGCAAAGCTCTGCGCTGAATTAAAACGCATCAGATTGCCTGAATGCGGAAATTAACCACCTGATTGAAAGTGCACCTTATACATATTAACTCTGACTGCATTCTAAAAATAGAAGGCATATTAAAACATCAAGTGTAATAAACATATGGCTTCTCCTAGCACTCGTTACTCTTTATCCACTCCATTTTCTGCTGGGATGTTGCAGGAGAAACCTGTCACTTGACCTTTCCCTCCGTGGATTAATTTGTTGAATAAGGAGCAGAGTCTGGAGTTTACAGCTGGATCCACTAGGGTGCTGGTGTGCTAATCCTACTCCACTGAGCCGCTTTTGGATTTAAATCCTGAAAGATATGCTTATAGATTAAATGTTACTAAAATAGCCTTGATTTGTGAAGAAACAGAGGAGGAGAAAATTGAAACTCAGGAAGTGGGCTATGATTGCACTGGATGTTGATGGTGATCTAATACAAACATTAGGGATTTTGGTTAAAGATGTTAAGAATAGCATTATGCTGTGGTTGGTCTGGTCTCAGAGGCATCCATTTGAATGTTTATGCCAATTCTGCAGAACTCTGTGACTAGAGCTTTCCAAGATGATAGTAAGGTCTGACAAGCTTCCTGAAATATCTTTTTCGTTTCACCCCAGCTAATTATCACTTAGACTCAGATAGAGCTTAAATTACACCATATGATGAAATTATGAAAGTCTCCCAACAAAGGTTCTCCTAATATGATCATCACTAGAATTGATAAACATTAATTACTGGTTGCTGGAAGTCTCTGAAGATACTTACTGAGCAGGTCTCAATGCAGACTTTGTTTCTTGGAGGAGAGAGATGTTTCTGCCATTTGGAAAATTGTCTACTTCTGCCAGTGGATCATGCTAGCTGTCAAAGACAAAAAAAAAAACCACACAAACGAGCCAAGTAAAAATACCCTTAAAACTCATAAACAAACCCACCAGGATTGTTTTCTAAGCCTTGTTTGTAGTGGTGGCAAAGTAATGTGATACTTGTTCCTATTTGAAAGTTTGTTTTTTAATGCCTCTGGTGATATATTTTTGTGGCAACAGTAATTGTCAGAGTACCCAGAAATCTTATAGGTCTGTGTTTTCATATTTATAACTAAATAAATACAGTTAAATATACTAGCAGTAAAATGTACAAACACAGTGTAGCATATTCGAGAGTAAAATTTGGACTTCTAATATCAGCTCATGTTGTTTCTGTCAACACAGGTTAGTAAACTATTCTATACCAGCTAGTACTGGTGACAATATCATTTTTACATGCTAATATTAGAGGAATTTTTTTTGAGTATTCACTGTGACTGCCATTAAACTCAACGGGTATTGCACATAGTTGTTATATATTTAATACTGTTGATCAAAATATTTACTGGTAGTCAAAGTTGGAAATGGATACAATTAAAAAGACATGTAAGCAAAGGAAAAATGTGTTTTAGAAGAAAGATGGAGAGCTGAAGTGGAGGAGATGCAAGAAGGATGCTCTGTGTGATGGCAGCTGAAGAGAAGGCTTTCATGTGTCAGCATAGGTGAGATTGCATGAAAAGAGTGGTTGAAGAAGGGAGTAAAGAGAAATAAGATCTGTGGAGTAAATGATGTTAGAAGGCCACTATTTTGCATAAAGTTTCTTTAAAACCAATAATATATTGCAATACACATGCTGTAGTTTTCTAATAGTTGCATTTTAAAAAAGCAAAACAAAATGTGAGTTGGAAAATCCATCCCAGGATTCAAATTCCCACCTGCATATATTTAGATTGTAAGTTTTTTGGGCAGGGACTACCTCTTTCTATGTGTTTTGTATAGAGTCTGCACAATGAGGCACCCAGGCACTATTGTAATACAAGTTAATTGTAATATTTCACCCCATTGTCTATATTTCAGTGCCAGCTTACATTCCAATAGCACTGTGATTGCGATGTTCGTGTAAAGATTCTGACCCTCACTGCTGGATGCTGAAAGCTGTTGATCAGTCTAGCTTAGAAATCTGAGTTCTTGCCAAAGCCACCCAGCCTGGACATCAGCAGGTGAAATATTTAACTATCTGATTTGGTTTATAAATCACTGAAAAGGAGGTGAATGAGTCTACAAACGTTTAATGATTTCTATTGAACAGATGAGCAGGAATCTATATATAGTCTGTGAAATTTCCTATCCCCACAGTGCTATTTGTTTTCAAAGCCATGTGAATAATACAGGTATCTCAGTAGGAAACTGCATGCTTTCTGTAACAGTCAATTTCAGAAACAAAAGTACATTTTCTTTGTCATTAGACAGCTCCCTATGGCATACAGCCTCTATCTACTACATTTTTGGGCTCTTAAATTCCTTTGGTGTCTTTCCAGTGTCCCTTCTCATCTGAATGCTTCTGATGACAACAGCAGTATATACTGGTGATGAGAGGCAAGATCATTACTATAATATATCTACCACATAGTTTGCTACTCAACTTGCATTGTCTGTTCAAACCAGACCTTTCTTTGCACAAAAACTTGTGTTCTCTCATTCATTTCACGATCCCGTTCAAATTTGCCCTCCAAGATTGTAAAATCTTCCATAAATTTGCTTCAGACTTGTGACAGACTGACCTGTATTATGGACTGGACAAACTTTATGGAATTAAGAGTAAATTTAAACCTTACTGAATAAGTTTTAATGTCTTTGGAGTTCATAGTATTAAAAATTCCATCACATGTTTGTTATCGTGGAAATGTGTGTACTTCCATGGGAGAACAGCAGGGGGGTGATTAGGCAAATTCACTAAGTCAGTGGTCCCCAACCTTTTCGTCTGGCGGGAGCCAGACGAAGGACCGTGGCTGCGGTGGAGCATCCACCGAAATGCTGCCGAATTTCTATGGCATTTCAGTGATGCCGCCTCTCGATCACGTTGCTTTGTTGGTGGAAAGCGGCGTCATCGAGAGGTGTTGCCGCTGAAATGCCGCAGAAATTCGGTGGCATTTTGGTGGATGCTCCACCGCCAACCAGGACGAGGGTGTATTTAGATGCCCATGGCACCCACGGTCACCGTGTTAGGGACCCCTGCACTAAGTTGTAACATCTTCAGAGAAGCCAAGCTCCTCCTTCCCCCAATTCTGCCCCGATTGGTATGCATATACTAATTCAAATTGGATTCTCCAGGGAGAGACAGACAATGAAAGGGGTTTTGAATAAATAGTTTGGTTTTAAATTGGCTCATGAACTTCTTTCTGATCCAGCAAAGGGATAAGACAACTGGTCCATGGAGGACCCCAATCCTGTTGGTAGGGTTGGAAAGACTGGGTGCTGGTTTTGAGATGAACCCCTGTGATGAACTGGTAACCACAAGGAATCTCCATTGAGTGAGGGGTTGACTGACTGGTCCTGTCAGAATCCATGTTGGGGTTAATTCTTGTAAGCCTGTAGGTTTTTTATTGTTTAATGTGTTCTCTGTACTGCTTTTTACATTAAGAATAAAACAGGCTTGATAGAAGAAACTGCATGGTACTTAAAAATGTACCAACTGCAACTACATCTATGCAATTGCATGCAATTACATCTGTTAACCATCTCTTAAAAAAAAGCCAGCACGTGTCCTGGCAACTTGTCTGTGCTGGGAAATACACAGTGAAGGTATTCAATTGGAAATACCTCAGTCAGAAGAGGGCGGGATGCATATCTCTATCTAGTAGGGTGACCAGATGTCCCGATTTTTTTTTTATGGGCTCCTATTACTCCCTACCCCCATCCCGATTTGTCACACTTGCTATCTGGTCACCCTACCATCCAGGCAATAGCTGGAGAGCTGGAAGTCTGAGGTTTGGGTGCACTTTCTGGACTATTGAGGAAAAATACAAGTGCAGTTGCCCTGAACTGTGACAAGTCTATTTTGCCTTTATTATATTGCTTTATTTGACTCCCAACATTGGTCTTTTCTGCCCCTTCATGATCTCACTAATTATGGTGAGACAACTTTTTTTGTCTGCCTTTCCTGCCACTTGGAGCATCCTTCTGCAGCTCATTAGCTCTTTTCGAATCTCATCGGAACACTTATCTTTTCTTCCTTGTCTGCCCCTTCTAATTTCTGTTTCCACCTGCTATTATTTATTGTTAGAGTTCAGCAAAGTGTATGGGAAAAATTCCATGATAATCCATTTGAATTTGAATACTAATTTTATTTAGTCCCCCTGCATGACCCACTGGATTCTCTTTTCTGCAAATATTCAAGTGATCAAGCTTCACTGCATAAATACGGTGGGGGGACCTTTAAATTCAACTATCCACTAAAAATGAAATTATATGTAAAAATACATAAGGTTGCAGTATCTGAAATTAAAACTTTGCACTATGTTAGTAAATTTCATAAGCCCATCAGTCGGAGAATGAAAACAGTGCTATGTGATGCATGTGGCTTACCAACATTGAGCAAATTCTGAATATTTTAATGACCATTTTCATAAACAGTTCTTAGTGGGGGGGGGAATATTTGAAGAATCAAATAAATTAATTTCAAATTCTGTTCACGAACCTCTAGTAAACAGAAAAAGAGACTACTGTACTCATCTCAATTTATTATTCAGCTCTTTTGTCTGAAAAAAATTGTACCAAATTGTTACAGCACTCTCTTCAGCATTCTTTTCTGCTGTCTAATTGCAAAGGGACTTCACTAGTCACATGAAGGCCTCTTAAAACTTAAATTTGAGGCTCAGTCTTACCTAAAGACCTTGTAAAGGATATACTGCATGCTTTAGAAGTCTCTGCAAAGCATCTCCCTATAGTATGCAGTATCCCAGTACTTGGAGACACACACATGCTTTTAGACAAATCAGCAATGTTTGTTCAATAAAAGCAATACATCACCCTTCATCTTTTTCCTTAAGTTAAATTGAAATAAAGAAGTAATGAACAATATTCAATTTTATTTGCTGACTGAGAGAAATAACCTTGTGAAATTTTGAAAAATTATCTAATTTAGTGGAAGTCAATTCAGTTCCTATTACAAATAATTAGACAAATAAGAATACAAGTACAGCCATACTGGGTCAGGCCAGTGGTCCATCTTGCCTAGTGTCCTGTCTTCTGACAGTGACCAATGTCAGGTGCTTCAGAGGGAATGAACAGAACAGGTGATCACTGAGTGATCCATCCCCTGTCATCAACTCTCAGCTTGTGTTATGTGAAGCTAATTTTGGCAATTAATTGATCTTTGACTATTAGCGGTGAATATGCCCAGTGGCCTGTGATGGGATGTTAGATGGGTTGGGATCTGAGTTGCTACAGAGAATTCTTTCCTGGGTGCTGGCTGGTGAGTCTTGCCCACATGCTCAGGGTTTAGCTGGTCACCATATTTGGGGTCAGGAAGGAATTTTCCTCCAGGGCAGATTGGCAGAGGCCCTGGAGGTTTTTTGCCTTTCTCTGCAGCTTGGGGCACGGGTCACTTGCTGGAGGATTCTCTGCACCTTGAGGTCTTCAGAAAACGATTTGAGGACTTCAGTAGCTCAGACGTAAGTCAGGGGTTTGTTACAGGAGTGGGTGGGTGAGATTCAGTGGCCTGCATTGTGCAGGAGGTCAGACTAGATGATCATAATGGTCCCTTCTGACCTTAAAGTCTATGAGTCTATGAGGTAAATAACACTTACTTTCTCCAGTCCCATTCTTTTTAATCTCTTTTTATATGGATTCTGTCTATACCCCTATCATTTTTGTTGCTCTTTTCTGAATTTTTCCCAATTCTAATATCTTTTTGGAGGTGGGGCAACCAGAACTGCTCACAGTATTCAAGGTGTATTCATACATCATGCAGATTTTTTTCTGTGAAGATTTAACTTCTGTGTACAATTTGTGCACATTAGAGAGAACATATGTTCGCAGATGTGTTTAGTGTGGCATAGAACTTTGTTAGACTCCTGTCACCTTGTCTGAACTGAAAATGCCTAGGTGACAATGATATAAAGCGTATGCCTTGTATGCACTGCTGCTAGCCCTGGTGATGCTGTACTGGTGCTAGAGCATTGGAGAGAAAATTTGAGACAGCCAGTTCGATTTCTCCTCTCACTCTGTCTGCAAGAAAGAGAGAGAGAGGTTTTGCTTGCAGTGTGGATTTGCCATGATTACAGCAATTGCTGTAACTGCACTAGTGTAGTCGCCTAGTTTAGAGAGGGTAAACAGCTGTAAGCCATGATCTGGTGTGGTTCAGCTTATCCTGGCTTCAGATAGTAGTAGCAGTACTATTCTTCTAAAGAATAAGAGAAGGAGAAGATTATCTACAGACACTAAATATGCTTGAGAATGGTGCTTAGGCACATTTCTCACCTATCAGAAATCATTCTAGAAGGAGTCAATTTTAATGAGTCAGAAAGGAATGGTAGAGAGAAAAATTATCAGTGGAAAAAAAGAGGAAGGAGTGGAAAATAAACCCTGTTGCTTCATGGATAAAGGGATTCAAAGAGAAATTCTGCTGACTTCCAAACAAAAATTTAAAGGAAATGTCTTTGATTTAGTCCAGCGGTTCTCAAACTGTGGGTCAGGACCCCAAAGTGGGTCATGGGACTGAAGCCTTTGAGCTTTGGCCCTCCTTCCTGGAACAGTGGGGCTCGGGCTTTGGTCATCCCCGTCCCCCAGGGCAGTGGGGCTTGGGCGAGATCACGCTTTGGTCCCCACTCCTGGGGTTGTGACATAATTTTTGTTCTCAGAAGTGGGTTGTGGTGCAATTAAGTTTAGGAACCCCTGATTTAGTGTATTAGGATACATCAGGAAATCAACAGGACTATTATTATCTGAATCAAGTGTGTGTCAGTGTCCGTGTCAGCATGATGGTGAGCAAGCTTATTTCTTGTACTGCTCAAGGAAGAATGATTGATATAAATTGGCTACCTCAGCAGGGCTGGTTACTTTGAGGTGAATGACAGAAATAATATTAAAAATTTTATTATAGGAAACTGTCATAACCCTTCAGGCAGCATGAAAAGAAAAGGCAAAGATTTGGTATAATGAGAGAGATCTGCAAACAGGCCAAGACACTGATCTTACCATATTTGGATGTTGACTGGAATTGTAATTTCAAAACAACAATGGAAATATGCTGCTTTTTTTTTTTTTTTTTTAAATCACTTCAGAGCTCCTTCTTTTCAGAGGAAGGTCAACAGCTTCCCAGCTAAAAGACAGTTATACATTTACCTTAGGAAATGAGCCAATATAGGATATATAAAAGACAAAATAGTGTGAGCCTCAGTGATTGATCATTTGATATTGTAATTAGAAGTGAGATTATACATTGGGGCAGGCTCAGGAAGTAATTGAACAAATATAGTGGACTAGCTTTGGAAGGAAAATGAAATTATGTATAGACGATTGGAACCCACTGGAGAAAGGAGAGAGCTGTACAGAACAGTTGTTTAGGGAAGAGATAAAGTCATGGATTCTGTTATTCTCTGAGAAGAAAGCTTGCAAATTGCTTGCATGATATAATGACATACAAAATCTGTTATCATAGGGATCCTGTTAGGAGTATACTTTCTTGTAAGATTTTACTATTTCATTAGGAATGACTGAGGGAAAACATAACAGGAGTTAATTTTACTTAGTATCTAAAAGAGAGAGAGAGGTAGTAATACTCAGATGGAAAATAGCTGCTCTGGTTTTTCTCTGCCAGATTCAAAGGACTAGCCCCAGAAAGACATGCTGGGAAAAGAACTTTTAGGAGGGCAACCTTACAATGAGAAGAGTTGGTGGAAAGTATCTAGTCATCAATGTAGGTTTTCACTGAGGGAGGAATTGTCTGTTTATTATATTTTTGTTTTGTACTTTGATAAAGTTAAATATAAGCGTGAATGCCAGTCCCACCAAGAGAAAACACCACACTCAGAAGTTGTTGTAATTTTACACAATTGAGGAATACCAATAGCAACATGAGATATTACGGTAGAAGGGTGGGATGCGTGTATGCATGCATGCATATGTGGATGCATGCGCTAATGCTGAAGCCACTAGTAATAGTCAAGACAGCAAAGGACATAAATCAGCATAGAACACTTCTATTAACTCTGAACAGCTTGGTTTATTAAGTTAGTTGCCTGTATTTATTTGAATCTGAATCCGTCCTGTGCCATCAGTTATCACATAGGGCATGAACAAGGCTCCAGCATCTCTGTCTAATCTGAGTCACACTTCCTTGTCTTTTTTTGTTAAGTTCCATAAGTCCCGGCAACTAAAATGATTAGGGGTTTGGAACGGGTCCCATATGAGGAGAGATTAAAGAGGCTAGGACTTTTCAGCTTTGAAAAGAGGAGACTAAGGGGGGGATATGATAGAGGTATATAAAATCATGAGTGGTGTGGAGAAAGTGAATGAGGAAAAATTATTTACTTGTTCCCAAACTATAAAAACTAGGGCCACCAAATGAAATTAATGGGCAGCAGGTTTAAAACAAATAAAAGGAAGTTCTTCTTCACACAGCGCACAGTCAACCTGTGGAACTCCTTACCTGAGGAGATTGTGAAGGCTGGGACTATAACAGAGTTTAAAAGAGAATTAGATAAATTCATGGAGGTTAAGTCCATTAATGGCTATTAGCCAAGATGGGTAAGGAATGGTGTCCCTAGCCTCTGTTTGTCAGAGGGTGGAGATAGATGGCAAGAGAGTGATCACTTGATCATTACCTGTTAGGTTCACTCCCTCTGGGGCACCCAGCATTGATCACTGTCGGTAGACCGGATACTGGGCTGGATGGACCCAATATGGCTGTTCTTATGTTCCCTCTCTAAGTACTGTTCAATGGAAGGATTCTTTAGTTGGCCACTTTCGCATAGTTGGCATCGCCATGGCAGATGTTCTAGCTTCCTTCTTAACACTGGTCCCAAATATGTCTGTCTTCTTTACTGGATAATTTTAGAGGTAGAGGGTTGTTGAACTCTGACAAAATTTGGCATTGTTATAAATGTATTCCATTTAATATTTGGTATGTCTTTGAGGTGTTTGCTTTTGAAGCTATTTAGATATCTGTCCATAAGTCTTTATAACTGTGTTTTATAATAAAAGTATGTTGAGAAGAAATGTTAAAGAACAATTATTATAGTAAAAGACAATGAACAGTGGAGAGTGATGACTCAGATTATAAAAGAATAATAGTGATGGGCTTAAGACAAAACCCTAGGTTCGCTCCTCACCAAACTATGCATAAAGCCCAGATTTGGTTCCAAATCTTTGCAGCTAATCCCTATCTCTGTAATGAGCTGAACCAAAACCTTTGATCTTAACCTAAATGTAGAGAAATTTGGGCATGCATGAAAGGCCCTGTCTAGTTGTATTCCATTGAGAAAAGTCCTGTGCTGGCCTCCCTGAACCTGTGGACAGTTATCCTAGCCCAATAGGAGAGATGCAGTGATTGCTAAGATGAGAGCAAATAACTCATACAAATTAGATCTCTGTCCCCATGATCACAGTCCCCTCTAGATAATGGCCTGCCTCTCTGCCAGAATTACTGGTATCAGTGGTCTGTCAATGAGGGGCTCAGGTAGAGCCTCTCAAAATCTCAGTGTATGAAGGGATGATTAAGATATATCTTGTAGACCTACGCCATTCTATCATTGTCCCTGGTGCCTGCTGGCTCAGTTCTAGGCAATTAGGGCTGCTTGGATGATATCCCTGTCTATTTGTCAGCCACTAAATCTGGAAGACTCCACCCTTTCGTGAACTGAAGTAGACGGAGGTGTTGCCTTCCCACTTCACATCGCTCCCCAGTAGTTTTGCCCCCTACCCCTCTCTGCTGTACCTTGAAAAAGGAGGTGAGGCTGGTTACTTTTAAGACACTCTGGAGAGGGTTCTTGTCCTTCAAAGTAAAGCTAACACTCTGTGGTGCTTGCCAGGCTGCAGAGTGCTAAAATCAGGATTTACCCATCTTTAAAATACAGAAATCATGAATTCAGTAGTTGTGGGTGAAGCCTGGAGAGTTTAAATGAGAAATATTTATGGAAATTCTTGGAAGGAGATTGATGGGCACCAGCCAGCACTGCTGGAAGGAAATAAGTCATGAATCAATATCTTATTGGCTATTACAGCCAGAGCAGATACAGTGAACACCTTCTTCTCTTTACTCTTCAGACACCATTTAAGCCTTGAATAATGATGAATATGTTGCCATATTTTGCTCATATTTTATTTGTCAAATAAACTGAGATTTTATACAAGAGCAAAAGCTCACTACAGTGAGGCTGAAAGGCTAAGTCTGCCAAGATGACACAGAGAAGTGAGGGTTATGCCACTTGTATAACCTGTATTCATTCCCAGGCATTATTACTCTCTGGCATTATTACATAGGCATTATTACTCTCTGAATTCCATTGGGGTTTCCACTGGGGAGGCCAAGTATAAATGTCTATTGAGGCTGCATAGGAATTCTGCAGGTAGAGGGTTCACTGTATCAGCATCAGCTCATTGCATCCACTCCAGCCAACACCAACTACATTGGACTGTGTGTTCCTCTGATACAGGGCAGGTTGCTGCCTGCTTACCATTTCTCCTTAATAGACTTTCCACTAGTGTAGACTCAAGTGAATCTGGGTTCATCATTTTTAAAAATACATTATTTCCTCCCTTTTTTTGCCCCAAGGCATCCTTAGAAATTAAATCATTAATCTCAGTGTATTTTTTTGCCTGGTGAAATAATGCAAATGAATAAAATAGTTGAGCTTTGAAGTACCTGAGATGAGAGATCTACAACCCATCCTGGACAATGATCCCACACTTTCACAGGCCATGGGCGGCAGGCCAGTCCTTGCCCACAGACAACCTGCCAACCTGAAACATATTCTCACCAGTAACTGCACACCGCACCATAATAACTCTAGCTCAGGAACCAATCCATGCAACAAACCTCGATGCCAACTCTGCCCACATATCTACACCAGCGACACCATCACAGGACCCAACCAGATCAGCCACACCATCACTGGTTCATTCACCTGCACATCCACCAATGTAATATACGCCATCATATGCCAGCAATGCCCCTCTGCTATGTACATCGGCCAAACTGGACAGTCTCTACGGAAAAGGACAAATGGACACAAATCAGACATTAGGAATGGCAATATACAAAAACCTGTAGGAGAGCACTTCAACCTCCCTGGCCACACTATAGCAGACCTTAAGGTGGCCATCCTGCAGCAAAAAAACTTCAGGACCAGACTTCAAAGAGAAACTGCTGAGCTTCAGTTCATCTGCAAATTTGACACCATCAGCTCAGGATTGAACAAAGACTGTGAATGGCTTGCCAACTACAGAACCAGTTTCTCCTCTCTTGGTTTTCACACCTTAACTACTAGAACAGGGCCTCATCCTCCCTGATTGAACTGACCTCGTTATCTCTAGCTTGCTTGCTAGCATATATATACCTGCCCCTGGATATTTCCACCACATGCATCTGAAGAAGTGGGTATTCACCCACGAAAGCTTATGCTCCAAAACGTCCGTTAGTCTATAAGGTGCCACAGGATTCTTTGCTGCTTCTATAGAATGAGATCACATCATATGAAGTGCATGTGTTCCTATAGCAGATAGATGAAAAGGAAAACAAAAATAGCAATTGTCTCTCCTTATTAAATTGCAGGGTGTTATTTTTTCAACAAGTTTGTTCAGAAAGGCTGTAAAAGAAAAACTGTAGTTTATTTTATCTATCTATCTATCATATAAAGTAAATAGGATTCTCCCATGTGTTTGAAACTTCATACTAGCTCAGTGAAATCCAGAATGACCTGTTGGTTGTACTTTTGCTCTAGATTTGTATCTTAATGTCAGACACGAACAGTGCTATGGTAGCAGCTGTATTCCTGGAGGTAATTTAGGATCCACCTGCATTGCAGTTTGGGCCATGACCAGAAACTGATTTAAATACCTATTCTTGAAAATGGTTTCACTGAACACAATTGTGTTGTCAAGTGACGGCTAGCAAGCATAGAACAAACCCTTTCATAAAATGGTTATTGTAAAATGTTCTTGACACAGTAGTGACCTTGACCAGTTCAGCAAAACAATTTTCAAGAACTGATATTGAAACTGTTTTTTGGATACAGCCCAAATTGTAGTGTTAAGCTCTGCAGCAGTGTGGACTACAGGGTGTGAATTGCAGAGAGGACCAAAGTGTTGCGCTCTGACTGTAGAACACTGATGGTGTGCACCAAAAGGCTGTTTGAAAGAGGACTACTGTGCGTTATTGTGAACTAGGTGCATTTTATTTTGCTCCAGCAGCATCCACATGGGGCACTTGGTATGCTCTGCAATTCACACCCCCTGTAGTCAGCATGGTGGTACAGTGCAGACATAGCCTTAGTCTCAAGGAAAAAAATTGTCCATGAACCTAAAAATGATTCTCTTTCAACTAACCTAACTTAAGGGCAATCAGGTACAAAGAGGAGAATTTATTTTGCCAAATTTAGAACCTATTGAAGCATAGGTTAAAAAATACCTGGTAATGTTTAGTCTTGATAGAAGACAACCAAGGAGAGACCTGATAAGTCTTCAGATAAGCTAAGAGCTGTTATAAAGAAAACAGTGATAAATTGTTCTCCATGTCCTCTGAAGGTAGAACAGGAAGTAATGGGCTTAATCTGCAGCTGGGGAGGGTTTTGTTTCAGTATTAGAAAAAAATTTCTAACTATAAGGATGGTTAAATTCTGGAATAGGTTTCCAAAGGAGGTTATGGAATCCCCGTCATTAGAGGTTTTTAAGAACAGGGTGGACAATCACTTGTCAGGTATGGTCTGTGTTTACTTTGTATTCCCTTAGCACAGGGGACTGGGCTTGGTGACTTCTTGAGTTCCCTTCCAGCCTTACATTTCTACGATTCTATTCTGTGAAATTCTAGATTTCAAAGGGGGTGCCAAATTTTTGCTATACAATCTACACTGAGGTCTAGCAAAAAGACAAGTTTGAAGCATCTGCATGCCTTTTTATTACTACTATTGTACTCCTCCAGTAGTTCTCAAAGAGTATTTTCAACCTTTTTTTGATTGTGAAGACCCCTAAAAATTTTCCAGTGGAGGTGCAGATGCCTTTGGAAATCTTAAACATAGTCAGTGGACCCTCAGGGGTCCATGGACCACAGGTTGAAAACCATAGTTCTAGAAGCAGGCTAGATTGTTGATGAGGAAGGATATATGGTTTGTGTTGCACAGGCTATCATTTAATTAGAACTACATATTTTAAAAGTAAGATTCTCATGAAAAATAATGGTTTAAATGAAGGAAAATCTCTTGCTAAACTCTAATATGCTGAAACACATGGGATTCTTCCATCTCTAAATTGGTAACTAATTTGGATATATCAAACATATGAGTTTTACTAAACTCTGATCAATTTAATTTAGTCATTGTGTTTATTCATACAGGTTTGCCTGAGCGGAATAGCCCTTGAGTACAACACATTTCTTTCTAGGTACAGTGTCTTCATGTAGCTGTTAACTCTGTGCATGCTCCATTCTTCTCAAGGCATTCAGGAGTCTGATATGCAAAGGAGTTCAAGTGAGGATTTGGGCAAGATTGCTTCAGAGTGTGCTGCACATCTGTCTCCTTGCTCAAGAATCTGAAAATGGACTCATGATTCTAAATGGTGGATTTCAGACACGCTGTTTCCTGTTAGATCTTTGAATATCCATTCTGCAATTGTAGCCTACACTGGTCTCTGTCTTCGTTCTGCTGATGGCAAGGAGACAGCATCTTACTGTGTTCCAGAAAACAGTGCGTGTATATAAAAAATTCAATTGTGTGTACATGGATTTAAAACATATTATGATAAATAGTTGTCATTGGAATAGTGTGACCTTTTCCATTAGCAGAATCTCTTAAAGTGCTTCCTGGTCATTGTATTTTGCTTGTATTGGAGAGTATTTTCCTCTTAATTCCAAGAAAGTGAATAAATCTATCTCAGTGTTTTTGCAGTAGTGGAGCACAGCACTGATTTGTAATGCTAGGAAAAAGAGCAATAAGAACTGCAAGACTTCTCTGTTGACGTCCTTTCTTAACTAAAGGGGAGATTTTCAAAGGCACAAAGAACTCTTGTGTGCCTAACTGCCCTTTGTGCCTTGGAAAATCCCTTTCCTATCTTTCTAAGGTTATTCCAAAAGATTTTTCCCCTCATTTGAACATATTTTTCTTTAAATCAGTTTCACAGTTGCAGTTCAAACCTTTGTAAGCTAACTTAGTCACTTAGCAATAAAACTGCACCTTCCCAAATGCATTGTTCACAATACAGGCAACCACAATGACTATTGGAATAACAGGTCTTAAATTTTTGTGGAAAGGATGAGTCTCGTGAAGGAAAACTGAAAAATGCTACCTAAAAATGGCAGAGCACACAAAAATGTTGACTGTTGAATAAATGTTAGCTTTCCTAATACTCAGCTTCATGGCTCCAGTCTGCAACAAAAATGAAGGATTTGTTATTCCTATTATGCTTCCCTGTTAGTTTATTGCTAGTTATAAAATATGTTGGCTGAGGTTCAGGTCCCACTGAAGTAAATTGTTTTTGCTATTGACTTCATTGTTCCCATTATTTGCTTTAGACTTCAGTTTTGTCAGAGGTACCTATATCCAAGTTCTTTTCTATACTAACATTTCTATCACCGGTAACTAACTACTGTGAATAATTAAAATACTTCATGCTTATTCCTTGGATGTGGAAGCTCACACACACACACACACACACACACAGTAACATCTAGAGGCCCCAATTAGATCAGGACTCCATTTTAGTGGATACTGTATAGACATGTAGTAAGATAGTCCCTGCTCCAAAGAGTTGAAAATGTTAGTTTAAGAAAGACCTTAACAAGCAGGTGAAATAAAGAGAGTTTTGATAGACCGTTCATGGTAATAGTAATATTAGGGTGCTTTTCCTAGTTTTGTTGTTTGCCTAACACATGTCCAGATACATTTCAATAATAATTTAAATAACATCACCTCAGAAAATATTCTGTTTTCATACATAGGAATCTTTTTATTTTATGATCCCATTACTACTCCTACAGCTCCTATGAAGAAATGTGATGCATTCATGCTTTGTTGCTCAGTGGCTGGCATTAGTTTCCTTATTTTCTGTTAATGCCACAATATATATTTAAAATTAAGAGCTAACTTTGTTGTAAAAGCAAGAAAATTTCAGCTCCATCAATAGGGTTTTATCTACACAAATTACCCCTGAATGATACAGTCTGTGATTCTGCATGCCATGTGGCACCAGCCTATAGTACTTGTTGTCCCCCGTCCCACCCCCCCCGGCCTGTAGTATATATTTCACTTCCCCAACCCATAGTAGACAATAGATGCTTTCCTGTTTGCTGATGAACTGCAAGGAGATAAAGTATTCCACCATTTTAGTTGTGTTGAGTCTGACTGGAAAAACTGAATTGTAATGAATTGTGTGCTTTTTTCTTTGCAAATTACAGGAAAAGAGAAGGCTAGTACAAATGAGAAAGAAAAGGGTTTAGAAGTCTGGCTTTTGCACAGTTGGAGGTTTCTTGCAGTGTACTTGTTTGCAACTGCCATCTGCTTCAGAAAGCAATAATGAGCCACTGGTTGGCATATTGGCTAATTAGAAACCAATTTAGAGAGGATTGATGGATTACTGATGCGTGACTGTTCAAAAACCCACCTCTCCCTGCCATTGCAAATTAGAAGGGATCTCTCATTTCAGCATATAAATTACCTTATCCTCTTAGAGACAGAGAGATATTTACACTTACACTGAGGGGTTCTAGGAATATAAAAATTCATCACGTGTGATATTTCAGGTTCTGTTTTGAATGGATTGAGTGCAAACAGCATTTTTTTGCTCTGGCAAAGACACTTCATATGTTACCCTAGTAGGCACTGATCTGCATAATATGCAAATGAAGGTGCTATTGTAATGCAGGAAGATACATGTGTGCTACCTTTAATTTTGTGAGCATAGTAACTGAGCACGTGTAGATGTGATGGCATTGGCTTCAGCATGAGCTAGCCGCCTGAGTACAAGCTGGCTGCAGAACCTTGGCTGAGGTGGCTAGCTCATGCTGGAGCCCAGGCAGTTATATCTACATTACTATTGTTACCTGTGCTAGCTAGATTAAAATTACAATCCCACTCTCACTTTTAGCATAGACATACCCTTAGAGTAGCTAGTCTTTCAGGGGGAGATTTTCAGAGGCACAAAGTGCAGTTAAATGCCCAATTCCTATATAAAGTCAATAGGAGTCGGGTGCCTAACTCTCATTTGTGCCTTTGAAACTCTCCTCCCCCTCCCCCCCCCCCCCGCCTTCCCAAATGGTCAGGTGAAAATGCTTAATAGTATATTTTGACATTTCTTTATATACTGTTTTAGAAGGATCCAGAATGGACCTGTCTCCAAGTCTGAGAAATTTCCCTCACTCCCCCTTGGGATCATTGCACAGTAGAATTACCCCTGCTGATTCTAAAGCTGCTGTGATGAATATTTAAGCATGACATTCTGTGCAGTGGAGAGAAAAGACTGTATGAAGAGAACACTGCTGCAGCCTTTTATTCTTTTCTTTTCTGTCTCAGCTATTATATTTTATGGTAGATTAAAGTGTGTGTGTGTAGTGTATAGTTTGTATATATTAAAATATTCTGCATTGCGTGATTGAAAGCACTCCCCCATAGAGCCATTAGCACCAGACAGAGGGAAGACAAACAGTGTTAGGTAGGCAGACCAGAACCAAGAAAAAGCCCCCAATTCTTTCCTGCTATTAAGCTGCTATGTAATCACATAACTTTACCAGCCAATATTAATATATGCAAATATACAATTTAAAGTTTATGCACACCTACACACACATTAATTCACACAGACAAAATCTTAGTGGAAAAGTCAAGCAGGCATGTGCAGTTCAAATGAACAACTTGCATAAAGACTAAGACTCCGATCCTCCAAGTTGTTCTGCCTGAGCAGGTTCCCAGAGTGTATGCCAAGCCCTGTCAATTTTATCAGGGCTCAGCATGGGTGCAGGGGTCTGCCCATATGGAACAAACTAGAAAGATTGGGGCCTATGGACAAATTGTGCTCTGAGATACATCTAGCTACCATTGAGTCTATTCTAATCTAATCTGAAGGAGGAATCTGGCCCAGAGGAAAAAATACAGCATTGTCAGTTGTAATGTGGGCCATGCTCTGCACTTACAGTTGTGCAGCCCCACTGAGGTGCACAAACCGCACTAGTGTAATACATGTAGAACTGGGCCCATTATATTTAAATAGTGTGAAGTATGGGATTCAGGGTTGGGCATTTATCATAGCCACACTGTTCAAATACACTGATGTGGTTTGAAGAAGTGCTAATATTTAGTAATTACCATCTGATTAACTACTAAGGATTTCTCATTATTTTGTGATCTCACCCTTGCCACATACATGATTTTTATAAGAAGAAATACTTGGATTGCAAGCTCTTTGAGGTAGGGATTGTCTGTTCTGTGTCTATACAGCACTTAGTGCAATGGCATCATGACTGGAGCTGCTCGGTGCTACAATAACACAAATAATAAAACAATGAGAAGGAGGTGGGGGAAAAACAGATAAGTAAGACTCCAGTTCCAGCAGCACTGTATGAATGGAAGACACCTGCGTCTAATACTTTTAATGGAACAGATTCTGATCCATGGTCTTATTCTTGCTTTATGCTGTTGTGTGTGTCCCCACAATGTGTGTACTTTACTACTAAATAAACAACAGTGCAGTTACCAGAGAAACCTACCTGTGAGGTGATCACGTGTACCCAAGACATAGAACAGTCTGTTAACCTATTCACAGCAAATGTGTTAGACGCTCTTTATTTTTTTTGCAACACTTTCAAGGTAATTACCTAGACTACAATTTAAAAAAAAACATTTCTTGTCAGCTTGGCTGACTTCTCACATACTGATATTTCACAAGCAAAGCTGGAGATGATTCTTGTTTTGTAAAACCTGTGTCAGATGGCTCTTGGTTTTGTAAAACCCAAATAAGAGGTGATCCAGATTTTATTTATAAAATTCTGCTAATTTTAGCTAGTGACAGAGTTGGATAAATGGTCTTGGCCTATCTATAGATACATAAGAGTTTGAGCAACTTCTTCCTTTTTTAAGGAAAAAAGCTATAAAAATTGAAGAAAAAAGGTGTAATTAGTGTAAAAAGGAAGCAATGTGGTTGTGAAACACTAGAAGTATGTATCATGCAGTTAATATCCATGCAACATGTCACCAAAATATTGATACTTATTGATAAAGCCCCCTTAGTAAATGATGTAACTGGCCCTTCTAAAAGCAAAGTGCATTTCTATTTGCCTAGACAAGACCCGTCTTCATCTGAGAACCTTGCTTGAGCCAGATTTGTAATGCTGCTTCAAAAACAGTGCATGGAGCCCCACTGGTCCTGCATTCTTCGTACACCCAACACTTCTATGGGCATAAATGATGGGACTAGGTCTAGATCATGGTCTCCAGAGCCACAAATGAAAATATTTGTATTCTTCCATGACCAGTGCATTGCCAAGTTTGTGGCAGTTTGGATTATATGATGCTAGGTTTGTAAACACTTAGGTTATCTTCTGGTTTATCTTCTGCATAGCCTATATCTCTGGAATAGCTTTCAGGCATCCTTAGATAATGTAATTCTTCTTGGAACTACAAATACAGTGTTCTAAACCACCATACTTGCAACTTGCCAGTTAGTCTCTTCTTGGTCAGCTCACAAAGGTGCTTCTCTTGGTGTATTGAGTTGCAGAGAAGATGTCAGAGCTCAAAGGGTGAAAACCACAATGTCAGATGGCTCTCTGCTCTGCATTATTAAAATTCTTATTTTTCCATAACAACATTTACATGAGATGAGCCACCAAACGTGAACCATTGACAATGATTTCTTCCAGACTGTTGCTTCCTTTTATTGAATGTTGCTGTCTGTACAGGCACGGTGCACGGCACCTGCATTTCAAAACACTGAAACTAAAGATAACTTTAATGCTCATTGACATGCACAGAGTGAAATGAATTCAGTGATAGAGAACAGAAGATTCTCAGAAAAGAAAAGACAAAGATAGAAGTAAAATCCTACGAAATCCAGTCTGTGAATAACAAATACAAATGTGGAGAGAAGAGGGAAGCAAATCATGATCATATTTCAATAAGTTAAGAGTTATGATGAAATTGAACTGGATTTGATTTTCTGCCCCTCTTCCCTGCCATCCCTCCCACTCTGTTACGCAGTAGTTATGGTATACCTCATGGAAAGACATATCTGTTATGTCCCTGTGGCCTTTGTGGTTTACAGATTCCTCATGTTGTTGGAATGCCCTCAGAGACATCTTTCCACTCGGCTTCCGAGAGCTCAGTTTGACTCCAGTCTCATCACTCAGGTTTCTTTATTTGGCATACACTAAAGCTAAAGTTAGTTGAACAGTCTCGAGCATAGGGGTGGGTATAGAGAGTACCATACATCAAAAGTTACACAGAAAACCTCTTCCTGTATATAAATTTACACATTATGTTGCTTTTACTATACATTTCATCATACGTTTTGGGATTGGCTTGATTATTTTGTTGGAACCACTCCTTGGACAGCTTGCTCAATCCACTCACTATCCATGCACAATTTACTCTTTACCTCATCTTACATTCTAGGCTTATCTTGTCTATTGTAAATGGTTCACTGGGTGTACCCCCTTATCTTAGCTAGTATGGAGGTTCTGTCTCTTAGCTTACCGACTGTGACGTTATCTGATTAAAGTATGACCATGCAAACTATTGTTGCTACCACTGTTATATAATTGGAACAAATCTTGTACAAAGTGTGACACATGCCCTGAAAGGATTAAGCACCGTGCAGGCTAAATGACCCAAAGCCAACCTTTAGAGACCTGTTAGAAAAGTATGTGAATGGTAATTAGGGCCACTCCATGATATATAGGCTAAAACTTTGAAATGCAAACCTATATTGTTAGAAATTAGAGGTGATACTAATTGTATGTGTGTACTCCTATCTTGTTAAATGTTAGCCATGTAAACAGACAGTTCCTCTCTGTCACTATAGCTATTGATTCAGAGATCAAAAGGGAATATTAACATTTAGACGAATCTTGGGTGAAATAATGTGATTGTCTGTATGTCTCTTTAAAGTTTGTGATAGACTGCCTAATGGATAAATTGCCTTATGTTAATTTGTGTAGCTAGTTACTGGTGATGCTTAGGAAGCAGATCTACTTCCAGTCACCATAATTGCCTATTGTTCACCGAAGGACTCTGAGCTGTCAAAGAAGACCTGAAACTGTATAAAAACCCCTTTGGTCCTGATCCTTTTTATCTCAGACCTGCTTAATGCTTCATGCAGGGGACTCTTAAGTCAAAAGGTTGAGATCTCCAGTCCTGACTGGATGTCCCTGAAAATGGACATTGGACTATAACCTATAAACTATTTCTTAAAGAATGCTTTGCAGCTACAAAGCTGACCATCTCTACTATGAATTTGATCTCAAAAACTGTACTCAGGTCTGTATGTATACTGATCTTTTAACCAATACACACACACACACACACACACACACACACACACACACACACACACACACACACACACACACACACACACACACACACACACACACACACACACACACACACACACACACACACACACACACACACTCTCTCTCTCTCTCTCTCTCTCTCTCTCTCTCTCTCTCTCTTTCAAATAAATTTTAGTTTAATTAATGAGAATTGGCTGTAAGCATGTATTTGGGTAAAATCTGAAATATTAATTAACCTGGGAAGTAATATGTCCAATCCTTTGGAATTGGTAGAACTTTTCTATGTGAAGAATAAGATTTTCAGTAATCATCATCATATTTGACTTGGGTATCTGGGTGGAGGCCTGAGGCTGGGTTACTTTAAGGGAACTGTGTTGTTGGCTTCTGGATAACCAGTGAGGTATTATAGAAGCTGTTTTGTGCTGGCGTGGTAAATCTAAGTATTGGAATATCATAGAATATTAGGGTTGGAAGAGACTTCAGGAGGTCATCTAGTCCAAGCCTCTGCTCAAAGCAGGACCAATCCCCAACTGACTATCCACCAGCTTTGGGGATTGTCTGTCCCATTCTTTGCAGTTCACCCCAATTGAGTGACTTCAGTTGGCTCCCCAGGACCTCCGGTCACACCAACCCATTTACCGATCTTAGTTAGCACAGACATTCTGTTTCTAGCCTGCTGATCCATTTACTTCCCTAATCCTGTCTCCCAAGAAATGTATCCTTACCCATGTCTAAATACTCATCTTAAGCCAGGCATGCATGTGTTAGAAAATATCATCATCATCATCCAAAAAAAAAAAAGAGAAGGTTCAGGTAGTTGGGACATGTACACCATATAGAAAATGGGAGACTTGCTGAGCAAGTGATTGAATAGAGTGCTCGAGGGAGGAAAAAGAAAGCAAGTAAGGCCAAGACAGAACTGACAAATGACAATGACAAGCGCTGGCATCACCTGGGAAGAAGGACCACAGCTAGCACGCAAAAAGAATCAATGGAGGAACTGGACTACCCTATTTTCAGCCTCACAGGATAAGCCAAGGTCTAAAGTTTTAACAATCATGTTTTGATGCCTGTTTCTGTGTCCTTGAAAGGCAAGCAATAGCTATAAGGCTAAAGGGAGCATTACTCTTTCTTTCACAGGTGTGAAGAGCATGGCAGCTGGCTGGTTAATCTATAGGTTACATATCACAATTAGTAGTTCTGCAATTTCATATTTGAGTTCCTTCAGAACTCTTGGGTGAATACCATCTGGTCCCAGTGACTTATTACAATTTAATTTTATCATTTTTGTTCCAAAACCTCAGTCTGGGACAGTTCCTTAGATTTATCAACTAAAAAGAATGGCTCAGCTTTGGAAAATATCCCTCACATCCTCTGCAGTGAAGACCAGTGCAAAGAATTAATTTTAGCTTCTCCTCAATTGCCTTGTCTTCTTTGAATGCTCCTTTAGTACCTCAGTTGTCCAGCGGCACCACTGGTTGTTTGGCCGGTTTCCTGCTTCTGCTGTGCTCTTCTCTAACTGCTATTTTCCTCTGGATAAATAAGTAAGTAAAGTGTTTCGAAGAAGCTGGTTTGAGTCATTGCATTTACCTACTGGTCACAGCTCCCAAAGGGAATTCTTTTGCAAGTGCTAAAACCAGTTAAGACTGCTGAGGAATCACATTTGGTGGGGCTGTAGCTCAGGATCTGATCTGTCAGTGGGAGAACTGCAGAATTCTAACCAGCGACAGGAGAATGCAGGGGACTGCATTCTGTAGAGACCAGTGCGAAGTCAAAGGTGCAATTTATCCTATAACTGTGACACAAGGCTTAGATGACAAAATATGGAAGATACTGTCTAATAGCAGCTGTAGCATTTAGCTTTCTGACCACCTTTGCAGATGGTTTCTTTGACAAGTTTATAATTACTTCTTGTAATGTGGTATTCTGGATTATTCTATTCTCATTTTCCCATATTCTCATTTTCAGTTTTTGTAACTGGCGCTTTTTGACCTATTTATAATGCAGTCCCTTCCCAGTTCCTTGGAGGAGGCTATATGTGGCTTTGTTGTGGCATACTGCATGTGAACATTAGGTATGTCAAGTGCTCCCAAACCAGGCTTTGTTGTTGTTTTTTTTGTTTTTTAAATCTAATAGAAAAGTGTTTTGGTTGCTGACCAAAGGACCATAAAATTACTGGGATAAACAGTGTATGAGAGATGCAGTAAATTTGAATGCCACATGAATAGCCATACTGGGTCAAATCAAAGGTCCATCTAGCCCAGTACCCTGTCCTCTGACAGTGGCCAATGCCAGGTGCAAGAGAGGGAATGAACAGAGCAGGTAATTGAGTGATCCATCCCGTCGCCCGTTCCCAGCTTCTGGCAAACTGAGGCTAGGGATACCATCCCTGCCCATCCCAGCTAATAGCCATTGATGGATCTATCCTTTATGAATTTATCTAGTTCTTTTTTTTGAACCCTGTTATAGTCTTGGCACAGGTTGACTGTGCATTGTGTGAAATACTTCCTTTTTGTTTGTTTTAAACCTGCTGCCTATTAATTTCATTTGATGCCTAGTTCTTGTGTTATGAGAATGCGTAAATAACACTTCCTTATTTACTTTCTCCACACCAGTCATGATTTTATAGACCTCTATCATATCCCCCCTTTATTCGTCTCTTTTCCAAGCTGAAAAGTCCCAATCTTATTACTCTCTCCTCATACAAAAGCTGTTCCACACCCCTAATCATTTTTGTTGCCCTTTTTCTGAACTTTTTCCAATTCCAGTATATCTTTTTCCAGATGGGCCACCACATCAGCATGCAATATTCAAGATGTGGGCATACCATGGATTTATATAGCGGCAATATATTTTCTGTCTTATTCTCTATCCGTTTCTTAATGATTCCCCACATTCTGTTTGCTTTTGTGACTGCCACTGCGCATTGAGTGGATGTTTTCAGAGAACTATCCACAGTGACTCCAAGATCTCTTTCTTGAGTGGTAACAGCTAATTTAGACTCCATAATTTTATATGTATAGTTGGAATTATGTTTTCCAATGTGCATTACTTTGCATTTATCAACACTGAATTTCATCTGCCATTTTGTTGCCCAATCACCCAGTTTTGTGAGATCCCTTTGTAGCTCTTCACAGTTTGCTCTGGATTTAACAATCCTGAGCAGTTTTGTATCATCCGCACATTTTGTCACCTCACTGTTTACTCCTTTTTCCAGATCATTTATGAATATGTTGAATAGGACTCAGCTCAGTACAGACCTCTGGGGGACACCACTATTTATCTCTCTCTATGCTGAAAACTGACCATTTATTCCTTCCCTTTGTTTCCTATCTTACAAGCAGTTATCGATCCATGAGAGGACCTTCTCTCTTATCCCATGACAGCTTACTTTGCTTAGGAGCCTTTGGTGAGGGACCTTGTCAAAGGTTTTCTGAAAATCTAAGTACACTATATCCACGTGCTCATTGACCCTCTCAAAGAATTCTAGTAGATTGGTGAGGCATGATTTCCTTTTAAAAAACTTTGTTGACTCTTCCCCAATAAATTATGTTCCTCTACGTGTCTGACAATTCTATTCTTTGCTATAGTTTCAAAACCAGTTTGTCCGGTACTAAAGTCAGGCATGCTGGCCTGTAATTGCCCGGATCACCTCTGGAGCTCTTTTTAAAAATCAGCATCACATTAGCTTTTCTCCAGTAATGTGGTACAAAAGCTGACTTAAATGATAACCACAGTCACTAGTTCTGCAATTTTACATATAGTTCCTTCAGAACTCTTGGGTAAATACCATCTGGTCTTGGTGACTTATTACTGTTTAATTTATCAATTTGTTCCAAAACCACCTCCAATGACACCTCAATCTCGGACAGCTCCTCAGATTTGTCACCTAAAAAGAATGACTCAGGTTTGGGAATCTCTCTCACATCCTCAGCCGTGAAGACCGATGCAAAGAATTCATTTGGTTTCTCCGCAAAGGCCTTGTCGTCCTTGAGTGATCCTTTAGCGTCTCGATTGTCCAGTGGTCTCACTGGTTGTTTAGCAGGCTTCCTGTTTCTGATATGCTTAAAAAATTTTTGCTATTACTTTTTGAGTCTTTGGCTAGCTGTTCTTCAAATTCTTTTTTGACCTTCCTAATTATATTTTTACACTTATAGACTCATAGACTTTAAGGTCAGAAGGGACCATTATGATCATCTAGTCTGACGTCCTGCACAGTGCAGGCCAGAGAATATCACCCATCCACTTCAATAACAAACCCCTAACCTATGTCTGAGGCCATGTCTACATCTAAAGTTTTGCAGCGCTGGTTGTTACAGCTGTATTAGTACAGCTGTATAGGGCCAGCGCTGCAGAGTGGCCACACTTACAGCAACCAGCGCTGCAAGTGGTGTTAGATGTGGCCACACTGCAGCGCTGTTGGGCGGCTTCAAGGGGGGTTCCGGGAACGCGAGAGCAAACCGGGAAAGGAGACCAGCTTCGCCGCGGTTTGCTCTCGCGTTCCGCGAACCCCCCTGCAAACCGCAGGGAAGGAGACCTGCTTGCTCGGCGGTTCGGGGAACGCGAGAGCAAACCGGGAAAGGAGACCCGCTTCGCCGCGGTTTGCTCTCTCGTTCCCGGAGCCACCCAGCAAACCGCAGGGAAGGAGACCTGCTTGCTCGGGGCTCCGGGAACGAGAGAGCAAACCGGGAAAGGAGACCCGCTTCGCCGCGGTTTGCTCTCTCGTTCCCGGAGCCACCCAGCAAACCGCAGGGAAGGAGACCTGCTTGCTCGGGGCTCCGGGAACGAGAGAGCAAACCGGGAAAGGAGACCCGCTTCGCCGCGGTTTGCTCTCTCGTTCCCGGAGCCACCCAGCAAACCGCAGGGAAGGAGACCTGCTTGCTCGGGGCTCCGGGAACGAGAGAGCAAACCGGGAAAGGAGGCCCGCTTCGCCGCGGTTTGCTCTCTCGTTCCCGGAGCCACCCAGCAAACCGCAGGGAAGGAGACCTGCTTGCTCGGGGCTCCGGGAACGAGAGAGCAAACCGGGAAAGGAGGCCCGCTTCGCCGCGGTTTGCTTTCTCGTTCCCGGAGCCACCCAGCAAACCGCAGGGAAGGAGACCTGCTTGCTCGGGGCTCCGGGAACGAGAGAGCAAACCGGGAAAGGAGACCCGCTTCGCCGCGGTTTGCTCTCGCGTTCCCGGAGCCACCCAGCAAACCGCAGGGAAGGAGACCTGCTTGCTCGGGGCTCCGGGAACGAGAGAGCAAACCCGGAAAGGAGACCCGCTTCGCCGCGGTTTGCTCTCGCGTTCCCGGAGCCACCCAGCAAACCGCAGGGAAGGAGACCTGCTTGCTCGGGGCTCCGGGAACGAGAGAGCAAACCGGGAAAGGAGACCCGCTTCGCCGCGGTTTGCTCTCGCGTTCCCGGAGCCACCCAGCAAACCGCAGGGAAGGAGACCTGCTTGCTCGGGGCTCCGGGAACGAGAGAGCAAACCGGGAAAGGAGACCCGCTTCGCCGCGGTTTGCTCTCGCGTTCCCGGAGCCACCCAGCAAACCGCAGGGAAGGAGACCTGCTTGCTCTGGGCTCCGGGAACGAGAGAGCAAACCGGGAAAGGAGACCAGCTTGATTACCAGAGGCTTCCTCCTTCCACGGAGGTCAAGAAAAGCGCTGGTAAGTGTCTACATTGGATTACCAGCGCTGGATCACCAGCGCTGGATCCTCTACACCCGAGACAAAACGGGAGTACGGCCAGCGCTGCAAACAGGGAGTTGCAGCGCTGGTGGTGCCCTGCAGATGTGTACACCTTCAAAGTTGCAGCGCTGTAACTCCCTCACCAGCGCTGCAACTTTCTGATGTAGACAAGCCCTGAGTTATTGAAGTCCTCAAATTGTGGTTTGAAGACCTCAAGCGCAGAGAATCCTCCAGCAAGTGACCCCGGGCCCCATGCTGCAGAGGAAGACGAAAAACCTCCAGGGCCTCTGGCCAATCTGCCCTGGAGGAAAATTCCTTCTTGACCCCAAATATGGTGATCAGTTAAACCCTGAGCATGTGGGCAAGGCTCACCAGCCAGCATCCAGAAAAGAATTCTCTGTAGTAACTCAGATCCCATCCCATCACAGACCACTGGGCATACTTACCTGCTGATAATCAAAGGTCAATTGCCAAATTAATTGCCAAAATTAGGCTATCCCATCATACCATCCCCTCCATAAACTTATCAAGCTTAGTCTTAAAGCCAGATAGGTCTTTCCCCCCTACTACTCCCCTTGGAAGGCTGTTCCAGAACTTCACTTCTCTAATGGTTAGAAACATTCGTCTAATTTCAAGTCTAAACTTCCTAGTGTCCAGTTTATATCCATTTGTTCTTGTGTCTGCATTGGTACTAAGCTTAAATAATTCCTTTTCCTCCCTGATATTTATCCCTCTGATATATTTATAAAGAGCAATCATATCCCCCCTCAACTTTCTTTTGGTTAGGCTAAACAAGCCAAGCTCTTCGAGTCTCCTTTCATAAGACAGGTTTTCCATTCCTTGGATCATCCTAGTAGCCGTCTCTGAACCTGTTCCAGTCTGAATTCATTCTTCTTAAACATGGGAGACCAGAACTGCACACAGTATTCCAGATGAGGTCTCATCAGTGCCTTGTATAACGGAACTAACACCTCCTTATCTTTGCTGGAAATACCTCGCCTGATGCATCCTAAAACTCCATTAGCTTTTTTAACAGCCATATCACATTGGCGGCTCATAGTCATTCTGTGATCAACCAATACTCCGAGGTCCTTCTCCTCCTCCATTACTTCCAGCTGATGTGTCCTCAATTTATAACTAAAATTTTTATTACTCCCTAAACGCATGACCTTGCACTTTTCACTATTAAATTTCATCCTATTACTATTACTCCAGTTTACAAGGTCATTCAGATCTTCCCGGTCCTTCTCTGTGTTAGCAATACCTCCCAGCTTTGTCTCATCTGCAAACTTTATTAGCACATTCCCACTTTTTGTGCCAAGGTCAGTAATAAAAAGATTAAATAATATTGGTCCCAAAACTGATTCCTGAGGAACTCCACTAGTAACCTCCTTCCAGCCTGACAGTTCACCTTTCAGTATGACCCGTTGTAGTCTCCTCTTTAACCAGTTCCTTATCCACATTTCAATTTTCATATTGATACCCAACTTTGCCAGAGTTTATTCTCCTTTCTATTTTCCTCACTGGGATTTAACTTCCACTTTTTTAAAGGATGCCTTTTAGCCTCTCACTGCTTCTTTTCAGACCATAGGGGATTTCAGACCATTGGGGACCTCGGTGCATTCCTCAAGGGCCATCCTCAGATCACTGAAAGGAATTGCTTAGGCTCCTAGGTCACATGGCTACATATGTATATGTGACATCTACAGATGACTACACCAGCACCAGAGGAGGAAGGTGAACTGGCTACTTTATTGGAGGAAATTGGCTGCAGGCCACCTTGGGCAGTAGATTGTGCTCACTGCTCCCCTCCCCCCAGTCCCCTGTCCATCAAGGTGAAGAACTAGTATGTTGTACTTGCAACAGGAGGTGAGTAGACCAAAGCTAGGAGGCTTACAGCCACCGCACCCAAGAAAAGGAGACATAGAATGCTGATAGCCAGTGACTTCCTTCTGAGGGGGATGGAGGCATCCATCTGCCAGCCTCACGTGGCGTCCCAGGAGGTGTGCTGCCTGCCTGGAGCCTGTGACCAAGACGTGGAAAGTTGGCTCATCAGTTCCTCTGACCACGTCAGGCTGCTTATCCACATGAGCTCTAATGGTACTGCCAGGCATAACCCTGAGCAGATCAACAGTGTCTGTAGAGGTCTGGGAGTTGGGATGAAGGGTTTGTGTTCTTCTCCATCCTCCTGGTTGAGGGTAAGGGCCTAGGCAGGTATGTACTCATCCTGGAAATGAATGTATAGTTGTGCAGATCATGTCGGTGGGAGGGTTTCAGCTTCTTCAACCATGGCATGCTGTTCAGGGAAGAGAAGGGACCCACCTGACAAAGATGAGGAAGAGCATCTTTGTGCACTGACTAACCAACCTAGTCAGGAGGTCTTTAAACTAGGATTTAAGGGGCCAGGTGAGAAAAGCCCACAATTAAACATAAAAAGGTAACCTTTACAGAGGGCTCACTGTTTGGTAGGGACACAGAATATTACACTAGGGTCCTATGATCAACAAGAGGGAAATAAGCAGAGGGAATCTGCTCAGCATTTTAGATGTCCATACACAAATGCAAAGAGTATGGGGAATAAACCCAGTAGAACGGAAAGTATTAGTACGTATGCAAAATTTTGATTTAATTGGTGTCATAGAAACTTCGTGGGATAAGTCTCATGACTGGAATATTAGTATAGCGGGATATAGCTTGTTCAGGAAAGACAAGCAGGATGAAAAGGAGGGAGGTGTTCCATTATACATGAAGAATACATACACTTGTTCTGAGGTCCAGAAGGAGGTGGGAGGCAGACCAGTTGAAAGTCTCTGGGTAAAGATAAAAGGGATAAAAAATAGTGGTGATGTCATGATAGTGGCATACTATAGACAACCAAATCAAGAAAAGGAGGTAGATGATGCATTTCTAGAACAAATACCAGAAATATCCAAAACACAAGACCTGGTAGTAAGGAGGGACTTTAACTATCCAGACATCTGTTGGCAAAACACAAATTTTCCAATAAGTTCTTGGAATGTACTGAACATAAGAACGGCCACACTGGGTCAGACCAAAGGTCCATCTAGCCCAATATCCTGTCTTCTGACAGTGGCCAATGGCAGATGGCCCATAGGGAATGAACAGAACAGGTAATCATCAAGTGATCCATCCTCTGTCACCCATTTCTAGCTTCTGGAGACAATTTTTTTGGCGGGGAGGGGAGGGAGGTAGAATGTGGAGGAAATAACCAGGGAAAACAGCCATTTTAGATTTGATTCTGACCAACAGGGAGGAACCGTTAGCGAATCTGAAGTTGAAAGACAATTTGGGTGAAAGTGACCATGAAATTAACAGATTTCAGGATTCTAGGAAAAGGAGGGAATGAGAGCAGCAGAATTCGGAGAACGGACTTTTAAAAAAGCAGGTATTAACAGATTCAGATAACTGGTAAGGTGTAGGTCTCATGGGGAGGAAACCTAAGCGAAAAAGGAGTTCAGGAGAGCTGGCAGTTTCTAAGGAGACAATATCAAAGGCACAGCTGCAAACTATCCTGATATGAAGGAAAGGTCGGAAGACTAGTAACAGGCCAATATGGTTGTTTCAGGAACTCTTTATTGACCTGAAATCAAAAAGAAATCCTACCAAAAGTGGAAATATGGATGAATTGCTAAGGAAGAGTACAAAAGAATAGCACAGGTATGTAGGGATAAAATCAGGAAGGCTAAGGCACAAAACGAGTTACACCTAGCAGTGGACATAAAAAGCAGTAAAAAGAGGTTCTTTAAATAAATTAGGAGCAATAGAAAGATGAAGGAAAGTGGAGGTCATCTACTTAGTGGGGAAGGAGAGCTAATACCTGAGAACATCAAAATGGCTGGATGTTTAATGTCTGTTTTGCTTCAGTCTTCACTGAAAAAGTTAACGGTGACCAGATAAACAACATAATATTAACAAGGGGAAAGGAATGCAAGCCAAAATAGGGAAATAAAAGGTTAAAGAATATCTAAATAAGTTAAATGTATTTAAGTCAGCAGGGCCTGATGAACTTCATTTTAGAATCCTTAAGGAACTAAGTGAAGCAGTCTTGGAACGATTAGCTATTATATTTGAGAACTCATGGAGGTCAGCGGCGTCCCAGAAGACTTTAGAAGGGCAAACATAATATCTTTTTTTTTAAGGGTAACTAAGAGGACCCCAAGAATTATAGATCAGTCAGCCTAACTTTGATACCTGGAAATATTCTGGAACAAATCATTAAACAATCAGTTTGTAAACAGCTAGAGAATAACAGGATTATAAGGAATAGCCATCCTCTCTTTGTCAAAAGCAAATCATGCTAAACCAACCAAAATTCCTTCTTTGACAGAGTTACTTGTCTAGTGGATA
The DNA here is from genome assembly GCF_025201925.1 of Gopherus flavomarginatus. Lineage (NCBI taxonomy): Eukaryota > Metazoa > Chordata > Testudines > Testudinidae > Gopherus > Gopherus flavomarginatus. The sequence continues at coordinate 34,040,432 of NC_066630.1, forward strand.
AAGGGGAAAAAGTAGGTGTGATAGATCTGGTTTTTAGTAAGGCTTTTGTTGTAGTCACACATGACACTGTTGTAAGCAAAGTAGGGAAATGTGGTCTAGATGAAACTACTATAAGGTGGGTGCACAACTGGCTGAAAGACCATACTCAAATAGTAGTTATCAATGGTCCACTGTCAAACTGGGAGGGTGTATCTATTGGGGTTCTGCAGAGGTCTGTCCTGGGTCTGGTAGTACTCAGTATTTTCATTAATGATTTGGATAATGGAGTGGAGAACGTGCTTTTAAAACTTAGATGACACCAAGCTGGGAGGAACTGCAAGCACTTTAGAGGACAGAATTAGAATATAAAACAACCTTGACAAATTTGAGAATTGATTTGAATTCAGCAAGATGCAGTTGAATAAAGAAAAGTGCAAAATATTACACTTAGGAAGGAAAAATCAAATGTACATCTACAAAATGGAGAATAACTGGCTAAGTGGTAGTATTGCTGAAAAGGATGTGTGTGTTATAGTGGATCACAAATTGAATATGAGTCAAAAATGTGATGCGGTTGCAAAAACAAGGCTAATATCCATTCTGGAGTGTATTAACAGGAGTGTCACGTGTAAGACATGGGAGGAAACTATCAGCTCTGCTTGGCACTAGTGAGGCCTCAGCTGAAATTCTGGGTTCAATTCTGTGTGCTACACTTCAGGAAGGAGTTGGACAAATTTCAGAAACCAGAGCGGAGCAAAAAAATGATAAAAGGCCTAGAAAACCTGACCTATCAGGAAAGTTTTTAAAAACTTGGCATGTTTAGTCTTGAGGAAAAAAAGGTTGAGAGGAGACCTAATAACAGTGTTCAGATATGTTAAGGACTGTTATAAAGAGGACTCCGATCAATTGTTCTCCATGTCCATTGAGGGTAGGACAAGATGTAATGGGCTTAATCTACAGCAAGGGAGATTTATGTTAGATAGTAGGAAAAACTTTGTAACTGAAATAAGTTTCCAAGGGAGGTTGTGTAATCCCCATTATTGGAGGTTTTTAAGAACATCTGTCAGGGATGGTCTAGGTTTACTTGGTCCTGCCTTACTGCAGGGGGCTGGACTGGATGATAGCTCCAGGTCACTTCCAGCCCTACATGTCTATGATTCTATGCCAGGCTGCATCTCAGAACGTTGCAGGTATGGCTTGAGTAAGTCTGTCGTCCTCAGATTCACCATATAGACAAGTTGGTATGCATTCCAGAAAGAATATTATAATCTCTGACCTGATGGATCAACAGCTGCATTTCAGTATGTTACCCTATCAAAGGGATTACGCCTCCTGACAAACTCACAGCTCACTCAGCCAGAGCACATTCGGTGTCAGTAATATTTGTGCCATACATCTCAATTATGGATATCCATCTTCAGGGCAGCGACATGGTCTTCCATTCATACATTCACCAGACATTATGCACTGTCTGTTGCATCATGGGAAGGTACAAGCATAGGGGAAACAGTTCTACAGTCCCTCTTCCAATGAAATTCTGAGAACCACTGCCTGGGATAACAGCCTGAGAGTCGCTTACAGTGTAATTGACATATGCAGGCATTCAAAGGAGAAAAATGGTTATTCCCTCATAAATGTTGTTCAAGATGTGTTATGTATGTCCATTGCACAATCCACCCCCTTTCCCAATGCAGTGGAGTCTACTATTGGCTTCCAGTATGAAGGAACTGAAGGAGAGGTGGGTGACTCCACCTTTTATACCTTATCTTCAGAGCATGATGCACTTGGATGTCTGCAGGGCCACTCCAGCAGATACCACTAGGGAAAACTCTCTGGCACCAGTGCACAGGATGTGTACTCACCTATAATGTAATGAACATATACAACACATCTTGAAGAAAAATTACAAGTAGATGAGTAACCATTTTTCCTTTAAGATGTCTCAAATTAAACTGAGGCACCCAGAGTCACTAGTCATCTTTAAAAAGTGACAGAGTCCTCTGGCACCTTAGAGACCAACAGACATATTGGAGCATAAGCTTTCGTGGGTGAATACCCACTTCATTGGACGCATGTCATCTTTGAACATCTAAGTATGAATGACCATTCTAACTTCTTTAAAAGCAAAGAAATCCTTTATATAACCTACCTTTTTAAGATGGATAGTTCAATGGTTAGGGTACTAGCCTAGGATTTAGGAGACCTCAGTTCAATTCCCTGCTCTGCCACAGACTTCCTATAAGATCTTGGGCAAGTCACTCAGCCTCTCTGTGCCTCAATTCCTCATCTGTAAAATGGGGATAGTAGCATTGCCCTGTTCATAGAGGTGTGAGGAAAAGTATATTAAAGATAGTGAGGGCTGTGCAAATACTGTAGATAGAAGGTTATTTTCAACATATCTAATTGCATTTCATAGAAGGCTAGAGACAGTATGTCCTTCTGGATGGGTTGCAGCATCTTCCCAACCTCAATGCTTCATGAAAGCCCCTTGTATCTCTACAGCAGAAGCTGGTACTCAGCTGCTTTGATGTTTCAAGAATTTACAGGAAACATTACAGTGTCTGTTCAGTAGTAAATGGACAAATGAATATTGTGCATCCAGTGTTATTAACGTCTTGAAGCCTGTAACATTTATTTAAAAATATAGCTGTCATGGTCTAATTCCCCACTCTGAACCTTAGCGTCCAAAAGATGGGGTGCCAGCATGAATTCCTCTGAGCTTAATTACCAGCTTAGAACCTGTAGTGCTGCCACCAACCAGGAATTCCAGTGCCTGGTACAATCTAGTCGCCCCAAAACCTTGCCCGGGGAACCCCAAGACCCAGACCCTCTGGATCTTAACACAAGGAAAGTAAACCCTTTCCCTCACCGTTGCCTCTCCCAGGCTTCCCCTCCTTGGGTTACTCTGGAAGATCACTGTGATTCAAACTCCTTGAATCTTGAAACAGAGAGGAAAATCCACCTTTCCCCCTCCTCCTCTCTCCCCCCCCCAAACTCTCCCTGAGAGAGAAAGTAATCCTAACACAGAGAGAAAATAACCTCTCTCTCCCCCTTCCCTCCTTTCTCCCCACCAATTCCCTGGTGGATCCAGATCCAGTCCCCTAGGGTCTCACACCAGAATAAAAAAAAATCGGGTTCTTAAACCAGAAAAGCTTTTAATTAAAGAAAGAAAAAACAGTACAAATTATCTTTGTAAATTTAGGATGGAATATGTTACAGGGTCTTTCAGCTAAAGACACTGGGCATACCCTCCCAGCCTAAGTATACAAGTACAAATTAAAATCCTTTCAGCAAAATACAAATTTGAACTCCTTCCAGCCAAATACACATTTGCAAATAAAGAAAACAAACATAAGCCTAACTCGCTTTATCTACCTAATACTTACTATTCTGGACATATAAGAGACTGTATCAGAGAGATTGGAGAGAAACCTGGTTGCACGTCTGGTCACTCTCAGAACTCAGAGAGAACAACCACCAAAAACTAACAGCACACACAAAAACTTCCCTCCCTCAAGATTTGAAAGTATCCTGTCCCCTGATTGGTCCTCTGCTCAGGTGACAGCCGGCTCACTGATCTTGACAACCCTTTCCAGGCAAAAGAGATATGAAGTACTTCTGTTCTATTAACTCTTACTTATCTCTTTATGACAATAGCACTGGCAGTAAAGAGTATTAACCTGTGTTTTTAAGCATATTGCTTAATCTACCCCTTGATTATGAAAGTAGGCCATGTTACGAGTGCTGAGGGGGTGCAGCTCAAGTACATGTGTGGGTAGGAGGACAATACAAAATTGATTATTATTAAAGTTATTTTTTCCCCTGGAAAGCCCCATAAACCTCTTTGTTGTTTTAGCCTTCCAAATATACTATTGAGAGCAACACAATGGAGGAACATTTGAACTGAATCGTACCCTATTAGATAATCAGTGACTAAAGTACTAGAAAAGGAATGTTAAGCATGAGGTTCCTGGCCCTCTTCAGCACCAATCAGCTTTTGTTTCACAGCATTTCATCCAGATAGATTCCTATACTTGGTAAAAGATAATATGTAGACTGGTATTGAGCATTAGTGACTGCAAAACCGAGTGGGCTGAATGGCATTCTTGAAGAGACCCAGCTATGGAAAGACTGCTTAGAATTGGTTGACTCAAATTGTTTGTTGCAATCAATTACCCAGGGAACTTCACACTTTTTTCTGTTGGAGACTTGTTTGCTGATTGATTCTGGTGTGTGTGTGTGTGGACAGTGGGTCCTAAGCAAGTAGTCAAAGTGAACATTTCACAATTTCTGGGTTTGGTTGGTTACCCATGTCATATGATGTCATTTTTCCTGCCTGACCGGAGGACTGAAACTGGCTGAATAGAAGGATAACAAATGGTGAACAGCCAACATTCTTTTTCGCCTGGGGAAACAAGGGGGTTGGTATTAAAAACGGCCATTCCCCAAACATTTGAGCAAACAAAACCTGCATGTGAGAATGTTTGTCTGCAAATGGGAAATAAGAGATACAAACAGAGTCAAACAGAATAGCTATTTGGAATCCAAACAAAGGTTTGCAAACACAAGGTTTTAAAAAAATATTTAACCAGCTTTATGTTGTTTGTCCTATCACAAAGACAAAACTAGGAAGTATCTATTTTCAGTGTGTCTAGAGATAATGTCACACTAGAGAAAGTTCTGAGTGCTGTAGAAAATATTCAGTGTGGCAATATTTAACCTAATAATTAATGTCTGATTTTAAAGAGAGGATTTCATTCTTGGACAAAGTTTTCAGAACATACCAAATTTAAATACTAATCCAGAGCATTGCATATTTCTGCTCTTTGTTTTTCTTTCTCTTGTAATTTTAGTGATGTGTGTATATATATATGTTCATATGTGTATAACATATATTTATAATTTTACATGTACATAAAAGTCATGGAAAGGCTACAGATAATTATATACAAGGAATCATGTTCAAGAGCCCTTCCAGAAGCAACTGTGCTTAAACATAAATGTTTCTAGTCTGCTGTTTATCTAGGTTGGAGTTTTCAAAGAGGCCTGTGAGACTTGGGCGCCTAAACCCTTTACACCCTGAAAATTCCAGCCCTAAGAGCATGAGCAACAGCAAGATCTTACTACTTTTACTGCTCACTATCTGTGCCTCTTTGCTTCAGTGAAGTCACAGGGCTCAGCTGGTGACAGGTCACTTCCAAAGTGATTGGCTGTGATCTTAATCACAGGGTGATGAATTAATTGCATGCTCCAGACAAGATGTGCTATAAGGAAGAGCATTCTCATTAGAACATATCTTCAGTGGTAATACCAAAAGGAACAATTAAAAATGCTGGACAAGCAAAAATGTCCTTTGGTATGATGGTTCATAGCTTAGGGAGACTGGATGCTTAGGAAATTGCTAATGAGCTATCCAGCTTTTTATCTCTGTCATCTGTTCAGTCCAGCACAGGCAGTTATAGCCAAAAGTTGAACCAGCTGAAGGCTGTTTATTGCCCCATGTGAGTTTATAGTCTCCCACTCCAGTCCCCAATAGATAGATAGATGTCTCTCACAAAACTATTTAGCATTGCCTGCTAACAGTGAAGGAGCATGGAGATAATTACCTTCTCCACAGATTCTGATATAGAGGTACTTGTATAATATACAGATTTGGGGCATGTCTGTCAGTGGCTGGACCCAAAGATTTTAACAGCCTGCTACATACATACAGTCAAGGGAGTTACTCCTTTAGGTCACTTTGTAGTAGCTTGTACTTTTGATTCTGAGCATCCAAGTTTGTCCTGTTCATGAAAACGGTTTCTGTATATATGTGGCCCTGGCACACTGGACTTTCAGGTACTTCATGTTGTTGTACTGTTCTGTGTGGATACCCTTCAGTTCCTAGTGCTGAAAATCTAGCACTTGTCTGAAGCTAAATTCACATGATATATTAGGAGTAAAATTAAATAAGGGTTCTTCTTTTAGCAGGTTTGCTCTTGTTTGCTCCAGTTTTTGTTGTTTTTTTTCAGTCTTACTGGTACACTTGTGAACTCTGCAATAATTATCTCAGAAATATACTGTGTTTGACTCCCATTGATAGTGAAGCTCATTAGACCCCTATTATAATTATTACCCTCTTTATGTACACCTTGTTAAACACTTAAAAAGCTAGGAATCCAGGGGATGCTGTTTTAAGAATGTATTTAAATTACCAGGATGAATTATGTAAGGTGCTTAACAGTATGTTCCCTCCACTTCACTTACAATTTTACAGAACTCAGGATGCATAATAATCAGTTACTCTGCCGGGCCGTGCTCTGATGCTCAGTATGCATTTGCTTCATTAATGCAAATTTGTCTCTGGAAATAATCCCCGTAAAGGCTGGGTGGGAGATCTAGGCATGACCAACAAAGGGCTGCTTTATCTGCAGCATTTATATGAGTGTACCTGATAGGACCTGCAAATTATAGCACAGGCACGGGGAGTTCCCAGCAATGGCACTGCACACAACCAGTAACAACTAATGAAGAGAACTGTGGTTGCCATTAAAAAGCCAACAGATGCCACTTGGTCACTATCATTTTAACCTATTCAAAGTACAGTGAGACAATCAGACCACCAGTAGGTGGTAAGGATGGACTTCTTTAGTGGCAACCACTTTGATGCCAAATGGAAGCACATGCTCAAAATTAGGCTTGGCAGAATCTGATTTTTTTTTTAATATAACTTCACCAGCAAATACCGATGTTTGTTTATTTTTAAGCATTTTTTTTAGATTTAAATTGATGAAAACTTGCCCAGTTGCATGAAATTATGTGTGTGTGGGGAAGCCAATATCACATGTCAAAATATACAAAGTAAATTTCCTTAATTCAAACGCTAATAAATTCTCAAGCATTTTTTTCCTTACTTTTCCTATCTGTACATTCATATTATCATCTATGGAAATATTTTGTCTTCAGTTTGTTTGTACAGTGAAATCACTGTTTATTGGCATTTACCAATACAAATATTATCCTCTCAAGCCTACTCATAATGGAATGGGGAGTTCCATATCCACTTGGTTTCATGACCAAGGTATCTTATGGCAGAGTTGAGCATGTGACGTGCACAGCTATCTATCCTAATAAAGAATCTGCAAGGATTCCTTAATGCTTTTAGAGATGCATTTCCGCTACACAAATTGACTCTTTAGAAATTATATGGGGTCCCACATTTACCACAGCCTGGTGATTTCCAGATCAAATTTGTTTAGTTATAAGTAAAAGCTTTCAACACTACAAGCTCATCATTGGATTTAAAAATCTGCTATCTTTATGGCTCATGCATCACAAATAATAAAGATTCTACAGGCAAATGCTGGCCTCATTTGTACCCGTGCAACTCCATTAACTTCAGTGGTGATTTGCATATGTACTGAGGGTACCATTTAAAGATAATGGGCCGCACAAATGGCCCTGTACATTTTACTTAGTTAATGATTATACTGATGATCCACATGCCAAAAAAAAAATCAAGTTCAGTTCCCAGAGTTGTGCTGACTCTGCAGGGGCTGATTAGTAAAAACAAAATTTTTCACATTAAACTTAGTTCTCTGGCTCTGAATATACATACACAAAGCAGCCCTGTTGAATAAAAAGGTTCCGTTTTCACATGTACTTTTTTGATCATCATCAAACTTTAATCCACCATGATCACTTTTTCAATTAAATAATTATACTACCAAGATATTGTCTTGCCCAGATATTGCTTTCCTAATGGCTCCTCTTCAATATCATTATAGCAATAGAACTGAAATTGAGAAAATAGAGGTCTGGGAGATGTTTGTATGCTAAAAGTTCTGTGAGGACCATACTATTCATATTGGAGATAAGCCCAAGTCTAAATGAAGATGCAGATTTTCAACACCTTCAAAATCAGTGTTGTTTTGATTTGTTAAGTTTGATTTATTTTCTCATCTCCTACTCTAGCTAGGCACATAGCCTGTACTGATTGTTTATGTAACAACTGCTCTTTTAGTTAAACATTTTACTTTCAATTGCAAGTGAAAGAATTTGACAGTGTTGGCTCAGTAAAATTTAAAAAACCCAGTGTATTAAATATTAACCATATTTACCTTCAGTTCAGTGCTACTATATCTTCATATGATGTTGCTAAAAGAAAACTGTAGTTATTAATTTTAAATTGCTAAATAAATATTTTCTCAAGTGTATGTTTGTATATAAATATACATACACACAAAAGTCAATAGACCTATAGAAATTATATTTCAAAACAGTTTTAAAAATCCTATCGCTTTTCACTAAATCTATTCTGCAGCTGTCTCTGAGTATGATATTTTGCCAATACTTCATTAGGTGGGGACACCTGTTCCAAAAAAAAATGAGACCGAAAATGCACCTCACCATTGGAACAAATGGAAGAGTTGACACTTTCAAAATTGTTGCAACATGAATTAAGAAAAAGTAGAACTTTGGTCAATTTAACTATTGGTTAACTCATGGTTATGACCACATGTAACTGAAGGACAATTAAAATGACTAAATTTAAGGAAAATATAGAATTTAACCTCCAGAAACTTTTGAGATGTCTAATTTGCAGCTGATAACAATACTGAGATGCATTTCCTGTGCTCTAACATGCAACACCAGATTATCTGAATAGTTGCTTATTGTTTGCTTGTTCATTAATGTTTATATTATATTTAAGATGCTAGTAAATGTCTCTTACTGATGTATTATTTTGTATTATGTAGTGAGGGATAATGACACGGCTGCCTCTGACACAGTTTTGCTTGCCTGTTTTCTTTTAAACAAGGATCACTGTTCAAACAACAGACATAAGCAGTAGCAGGATTGCTCTTATTCTTTCTTTTCTTATACAAAGGTTTAAAATATTTTGACTGGCTGGCACCAGCAGCTATAAATGAGAAAAATACCTCTGCGGTTTCACTACTATTTGGTTGTGCTAAATGTGCCCACCCATTGATATGTTTATATATATATGGACTAGGAATCTCTGGAAATTTGAGACTGAAAGGCAGCACTGTAATGCAATTAGAGACATTCTGACATGAGCAAGTATCTGTTAGCAAACAATAAGAACAGAAGAGTTGTAGGCTATAGACAAGAAACCTGGTTCTTGTCAATCAGTGTTAATACATTTCCAAAGATGTTTGCTTATTAATCAGTGCTTCCTATACTAAAGCACTAAAGCCTTCAGATCATATGGAACATATATTTTTTTTAATTTTTCAGGATTTCTAAACAGGATTCCTAAAGGAGAGGAACAGATTTTATCGATACTGATTTTTGTCTTTTGAAAAACTAAAGTTATTATGCTTAAAACTGAAAAAGAAGTTTAACTTGAAGAGCAAGTTGGAGTATGTTGCGATCAGCCATTTTTTCCTGTAATGTGAGAACCTGGAAAGACTGTTCAGGGATTCTCTTTTGGGAGCATAAATAACAAGTAAATAATTGAGAGCAAAGCTGATGCCGTATAGCATGTCAAAGAATTTCATTATGATGAGGAATTGAATGGACAGCTGCGTATGCAAATGCTAATTACCCCTTTGTATGTATGAAAGACTAGAAATGGGTCTTTATCAAACCCTTGGATCTGAACCCATGTGAATGTCACACATTTTATGATCCACTTCTTGTTCCAAACTGTCTAGCAGGGCCTCATCACTACACTAAGCCCCAGCCTCTTAACGGTGGCTCTAGAATCCTGCTAACTTTGGAAAAGTTCTGACCTGGATTCTGATCCAACCTTTGTGATTCCAGTGTCCCTTGATCAAAATCAGATGGGATTATCTATCAAATATTGTAGGCACCAGCGTTTAAGAGGAAAATATTTTGTAAAATCTGAGCACAATTCAGCCATAGCTTGTTTAAAGATGTCAAGAAATCCCTCTGTTCCCCCAGCCAAAGTACAGGTTAACTAGACTGAATATAAAAATCCTATTATGCTATATATCTTTTTATACCTTCTCTGTTGCATATATGGATATGAAAGAATTAAAACAGTCCAGTCTAACAATGTTATAGTGATGGAGTGGGTTTAAAAACAAAACAAAAAACATTTCTGATAGAACCTGGAACAGATTTGAAACACCATGGTGCAAGAAGTAGTGCTCTAATCTTGCTTAAATTCCTTATTTACGGAAGGTCAGATTAACCTGGTTGCTGATGCAGTGAGCTGTGTTTGGTGAATCTCAGAAATTTTGGCTTAGATGAGAATTTCAATGGTTGGATATTTCTTTGGAAATCTGTCATGAGGACCGCAACTCTTATGAAAACAGGATATCTCGAAAGAGTATCAGTACATCCTGTTTCCGAGCCTGACCACTACGTGGTGCATTTTGGGAAATGCTGACTCTTTTATGATCACCACAGTACAATATTAATTCTGTCTGCTCAGAGGCAACATGATCAGGATAGGATATGAGAGTGAGAGTCAGGAAACCTGATTTCCCTTATCAGCTCTGTCTCAGACTTTGTGACACGTTGGCCAAGTCACAACCTGTCTGCCTTTCAACTTTTCCATATGTGAATAATTGTAATGAACTTCTCCTAAGTACTTTGAGAGCAGTAGATGAGCACCTCTATAGAAGTACTATTATTTATAGCAAGGTCTCATGTGTTTACTGTAGCTTACAGAGACTTGTTACCAGGTGATAAGAACCAGTTTCAGCTATAAAGAGACCAGTGCTATGAAGAATGGTCACTAATTGACCCATAGTTGGCTAATGAGAAGCTTGAAGGTCATGGGTGTCACATGAGAATGAATAGCCTCGCTGCTTAATGGGAAACCCCCACACAATGTATGTAGCAGATGTTGTATTCTGGCCTCTTTGTCAGTTTTAGCAGAGATGGTGACATATGAATAGGAAAAGTTTTCTCAAATTCTGGCTCTGGCAGCCAAAGTTAATATTGTTTTCCCTCACTAAGATTAATTAAACAACCTGTCCGCAAAGATCAGATTTATTTGACCATTATTGAGTTACACAAGCTCCTATGAAATAGGAGGCTAAACCAGACCAAAAATGATTTTGTAAATAGAGCCCATTCCAGTTCTATTGTATAAACAGAGCTTAGAAGCATAGATTCACACGCTTGCATGCTGTGGTTGACCTTCTACAACTCTGCACCAAATAAGGACTCAGAATAAAGATTGTTCTGCTTTTCAGGTATTCAATGAGATCAGCAAGTGGGTGGATGAGATTTTTCCAAGTCCTGCCCAATAGCAAGTCTCCCTTGAAACCCCTAGTTGTATGCCTGCTGTTTTTCCGCACTTGGCAGAAATATGTTATGGAGTCTTACTTCTATCACTTGCCAGTCCAGGAGACTGCAAGAACTTTCTTAAGATTTATTGCAATGCGCTGTTATAGGAGCATTCTGAGAATCTGAGAGGCACATTATGTGCAACAGCATACTATATGAGCAGAGGTAGCTTTGGATTTTGTTTGTTTGTTTGTTTGTTTTATTTTTTGCCTCCTCAGTTTGTATAGAACTGCACACCCTAACATGCAGGTTTCCACATGGCAGATGTCTAACTGCTCGGGTTGTTTGTACAAATTACTGGGGCACACACAAACTTGGATAATGCAAAATTATAGGCCATTTTTGCAAATTTGACACTATCTTTTAAAAATGCCTTACAAAACTGCCCTAATAATTAATAAAACACGCATTAACAAAAGCCATTTACTGAGCTCTCTGGCCTAAGAGTATATGCTCTACACTGCTATGCAGGAGTCAGAAGTTTTCATCACAGTCCTAATCCTTTGCTCTTCAGGGTAGAAGGGTTTGGGAGTACTGTGGCAGAAGCGTATCCATCTCTTGGGGCTGAGAGAGGAGTATCCCAGATCACTCAATCATAACGTTTCAACTGATTAAAGAACAGCCTGGGTGACATCCCATAAAGACTTCACGTGGAAGAAAAAGTGTAATGACATCACCCACAAAATAAGGGTTTTAATAATGAAGTATGTATCCCTGGTCTTTGTGCATCACTAAAATAATTGAGTGTGTGTGTCTATTTTCATGTCCACATAACTTGGGGCTTGCATTTTTGAGGCACTTCCATTTGGAGGTTCCATTGATAAGGCAGAGGAGTTTAGTAAAATTAATGGCCAAAATTCTTCTTTCAGCAGTGAGGATAACTGAGAGCCTCCATTCTCTGCCATACTGCACTCTGTGAAGTTCTACAGATAATGCTAAATTAAAGTTATTTTTGACGCCTTATCAGCTACTCATTCTAGTGTCTGAGAAAATGCTTCTATCCTTTCTCTTTCTTGTATGGCAGTCATGCAGAGCTCTCCAAGCAATACCACAGCACACACAAGTGATACGTTTGTTCTCATGCATTGTCCAAATGCACTTGTGTTCAAGGTTATATCCCCAGCCAAATGAGAATTAATAGTTTTCTGAAGCAATGCATGTAGCTCACTTGTGACATTTATTCAGGTTTCATGAAACAGTTTGCAAAAGAACAAAAAATTACATTGCACAGTTCTTTTACCTAGAAACATGTTTCCATCTTTTTTGTTATGATCCTAAATCTGCAACCTAATTTGCATGGACAGACCCCAATTAAATCAATAGGGCTCCATTTGGGCACGAGATACAATTGTAGGTTGTGATTCCATTGTTAGAGCTGAACTTTACATTTAAAGCAATGGTTAAGTCTCTTATGACTGAATGATATAGGGTATCATCTCCAAATTTATAGCACTTTCAGTACAGAAATAAATTCCCAGAAAATTTAAAATAAATCTTTTGCAACAGGGCAAAACTAAGGCTACTTGCAGGGCTGTTCAAACATTTTTAGCAATTTTGATTGGAAATAGATTGACAATTTTAATGAAAAATATATCCCGTTTTTCAGCAAGCTCCCATTATTTGTCTGATAAACATGCATTTTTATATATTAACATGTTTGGATTTTAAATCTAATCTTAACTCTTAATTTCCTGGATATACAATACTTGTATTCTGGTTAATTACTACAGTCTATCATTTAAAGTTAGTGATATGTATTTTCAACCTTAACTCCAGTTCGATATAGGGCTTGAGGTTTTTTTGGTCTGAGAATTCGTAGAGAATTTGGGACAGGTAAAAATACCTGATTGAGAACTCTGGAGATGTGGTAGTTTCCTGTCTATCCACACAAGAGGCAAAGCACAGTGCAAGCATCACCATTTTGACCACCAGTAGGTCTCAACCCTGAAATAGAGAAACCTACCTCTAGATGTGAGAGAGTAGCTTAGGTTCCGTGCCAATTCAGTGCTTAGTTTCTCTGCTGAGGGAGACAGGAAGGATGTCAATTAAAACCAAATGCTGTGTTGAGTGAACACAACTGCAACCGCCAACTCATGTTATCTAAGCTGTTAAGTAGCCAACAGAAGGAAACTTTCTCGTCCTACTGATCTGACTGTAACAGAGTTGGACAGTTACCCCTATCAGTTATGTTTCGTATCCCATTCCAAATACCCTGAACTACCAAGGCTGTGCCAAAGGGAGTTAGGTGCCCAGCTCTTATACAAATTGAGTAGTAGTGATGTGCCTGACTCCTTTAAGTGCCTTTGAAAATTCCAGTCCAAGTCCTATATACCTTTTTGTTCTTATAAAAGGTTGCAGAGTGTATGGCACTGAACTCCTCAATAAGCATGCTAAACGCAGTGCTGGGTCCATTCATTTAAACAAAAAGTTAATCTGAACATTCGTGGATTTTTGCTTCATTTGTTGGCTGACAGCCCTGGATAGGCATCCTACAAGATTTATGAATACACGTTTAAATACATTTGTACATGATAGCTCAATTAAGTTTGACAGAATGTTTAAAATGGGTTACGCCTGATGATAGCTTATAGATTCAAGTTACAGGGCACTTGGAGATTGTTTGTTTGATTAGTTCATTTTAAAAGATCATGAAAAATGTGCCAAATTCACATGAAAATTCAAGTCTGTAACAATACTCCTTCATCTCTGCATAACGAATCCTTATTTAGACTGTATGCAGCTTTATTCATCTACAGTAACGCTCTTATTTCAATACCATGTGCTGTAGACCCTGTGGGGATTCACATCCAGAAGTCGTTGGTGGATAGAACTTGCAAAAGCTGTAAAACTCTCATTGACTTCAGTGAGAGCAGAGTTAAAGTGCTTTTGAAATGCTCCCACAGTATATCTACAATGACTGCCTACAGCTGCATCACCATGTCATGTTCTCATATAGGACAACAGGATTTCAGTAAAAATTTTGGATCTGTAATGATTTAAGGTTAGCAACCCCTATCTTTAGGGTGCTCTACAATTTCCATTGTAAAAGATACTTGTGACCTTGTCTTTGAGAAAGTGTCACAGCCTATTTTTTGGAGACTTCTACCAGTGTGATGCATATGCAAAACTTCCAGCAGCCCCAGTTTTTGCAGGACTGTCCTGCTTTGACCTACAAACCCCCTTGTCCTGTGCTGATTGAAGTGGTTCCTCTCCTATGGGGCTGGCTGGGTTTAGCTCCCCATTCCAGGCATTGCAACCCAGCTCCAGCGATGGGGTCAAAGTGTTGCTTGGATCTGGGGAGGGAGCCAAATTTGAGCGAGTGGCATTGTGACCTCCTGCGCCCTGTCACAATGTCATGCAACTCACTTCAATTTTGCTTGGCTGGCCCCCCCCTTTGGGGTTAAGAAGAAGAAACTCTTTGTCTAGAATTAACACATGTTCTCTAAAAAATCCATGTAGTATTTACTGAAATATTCCAGAGATGTGCTTTTTTTCCCCTCACCCATTTTAAATCTGTGAACAATGAAATAGTACAATACAACTGAGGTATAATGTGGCATACACAATACAGCTGAGCAAATAATTAAGACTAATTGATTCAGTTAAGATTTTCTCTTTATTTACATTTTAGAAACTCTCATCACTAATAAATCATTAGCAAAATACAAGTATTATACTAAGGAAAAATAAAAATATATATAATTTTGTCAGACAATTCAATTAACAGTAACAATTCAGGGAAAAGACCTGAGCATCATTAACTGGCTATGCCAGAAGGACAAGAGGACCTGGATGTGGTTTAATTAGGCCGCAACTTTATTAACAACTGTCTGGGAGTGTACTGTGAAGGTAAAAGTGTACAGTGCATGATCATTTCAGTATATACCTGGCGGTCTTCTGTCAACCTTCCCCCTTTGCCATCCTGGTCCCCAGCCTACCCACTACGTGGACCTTACTATCCCCCCTTCAAATGAAGGTGAAGGTGAGCTATAAAGGAGAGGGGTTGACTCCCTGCCATGCCAGTCATAGGAGCCCAGATCCGCCGCTCCCCATTTCCACTCCTTTAACAAACACCTTCTTCAAATCCTCTACCAATGCATTTATCTGTGGACAGTTCAATGAAGATATCTGCTCAATGTGCAGCAGCAATCATAAAAGCAAGCAAACTGTTAGGGTGCATGAGGAGTGTCATGGACAATAATATCAAAAATATGTCATTATGCAAGTTAATAGTACACCCTCCCTGGAATACTGTGTTCAGTTCCAGTCACTCTGTCTCACAAAGGACATAGTAGAAATATCTGGGGTTCTGAGATAGGTGGCAAATGACTGGAGGTATGAAAAACTCTCATGTGAAGACATTGAAAAGATTGGGACTGTTTAGAGAGGAGACGAATAAAAGGAGACATGATAAGAATAACAGTCAGCATGGATTTGTCAAGAACAAATCATGTCCAATCAATCTGATAGCTTTCTTTGACAAAGTAACAAGCCTTGTAGATAGAGGAGAAGCAATAGTTGTGGTATATCTTTACTTTAACAAGGCTTTTGATATTGTTTTGCATGACCTTCTCATAAACAAACTAGGGAAATACAACCTAGATGGAACTACTGTAAGGTGGGTGCATAACTGGTGGGAAAACCATTCCCAAAGAGTAGTTATCAGTGGTTCACAGTCAAGCTGACAGGTCATATTGAGTGGAATCCTACAGGGATCAGTTCTGGGTCCAGTTCTGTTCAATATCCCTCGGCCCGCGTCGCTTCCAGCAGCTCCCATTGTCCTGGAGCAGCGAACCACGGCCAGTGGGAGCCGCGATCGGCCAAACCTATGGACTTGGCAGGTAAACAAACCAGCCTGGCCCACCAGGGGCTTTCCCTGCACAAGTGGCGAAACAAGTCTGGGAACCACTGATTTAGATAATGGCAAAGAGTATACTTTTATAAAGTTTGCAGATGATACTAAGCTGGGAAGGTTTGCAAGTGCTCTGGAACTGGGAGCTGTGGGCGGCTGTGCCTGCGGACGGTCAGTATAAGCAAACTGTCTCGTGGCTCGCCAGCGGATTACCCTGATGGGCTGCAGGTTGCCTACCAGGGATGTAGACAAACACCTGTCAGAAATGGTGTAGATAATATTTAGTCTTGCCATAAGTCCAGGGGGCTGGAGTAGATGACCTGTTTGAGTCCTGTGATTCTGTGATAAAAGTAATATATACAGAAGGTAGATTGGGAACTTCTATTCTCCCTGCCTGATAAAGATGAATTCTGGAAGTAAAAGATGAATCCTCATGCTTCAGGGCATACATCAACCTCTATTGTAAACAGAGCTTAGTACCTCTAATTAATAGAGGTACAGCTGAACAAAATTTTTCATCTGAAACTTTTTTCACTGAAAAATGCGTATTTGGATTGATCAAAACATTTTGTGAATTTGTGTTAAATCCGTTGAATTGTTTCAGTCAAAAAAATCAAAATGTGTCATTTTAACAGTCTGGAAACAAAACATTTTTTTTTATTCAAAATTATTTTTGTTTGGAAATGTACTTAGTTTAAGTTTAAAAAAAATAACATCTTAAAAAGCTGAACCAAAATGATTTTAGTTTGACTGGAGACAAATTTTTTAAAAAATTTGTGGTTGAATGAAACATCTTTTATTTTTATTTTAGGTCAATCCAAAATAATGAGAGTTTTTTCAATTTTTTGTAACAGCTAGTGAATCAAAAAATCAGTTATTTACACAACTCTAATTTGGAGGAAACTTTACCTGGGGGCAGGTTATATCATAACTTCCTATTGCAGGGGTTCTTGAGCACGATTTTGAAGCAGCCAGCACTGGCCATAGTCAGAGAGAGGCTATGGGACTAGATGGACCACTTGTGGCAGTTTTGGGTGAGTCAGCTTCACCCCAGAGAGACGCATTGTCTATAACAATAACACCATTTAAGGTCTCTAAGTTTATCATTTTGTATTCAAACTCTGTTATAAGTTAATCAATAGATTCTAAGAGTAAATTTTTCAAAAGTTACCAAGCTAAGTTCCCTCTAAGCTGTATGGCCGTGCAGCTGCCTATTCAGCTCTGCGCAGATGCTCAGGGCTGTAGCGGGGAGAGATGCCTCTCCCCAAGCTCCAGATCTGCTGCAGCGCCCCTCGCCTGGCCCCGACCCAGGCCAGTCTCAGACCTGCTGCAACTGGGGGCAGGAGCGGCGCCAGGGTTTTTGGCGCCCTAGGCGCAGGGCCAGCTCTAGCACGGTGGCACGCTGCGGGGGATGCTCTGCTGCTCGCCGGTCCTGCGGCTCCAGTGGACCTGCCGCAGGCGTCCCTGCGGAGGGTCCGCTGGTCCCGCGGCTCTGGTGGACCTGCCGCAGGCATCCCTGCGGGAGGTCCACCGGAGCAGCCTGCCGCCCTCCCAAATCCTGGCGCCCTAGGCGATTGCTTAGGTCGCCTAAATGGAAGCGCCGGCCCTAGCTGGGGCACAGGCACCCCTCCCCTGGCCCCAAACCAGCCTGGCCTGGGCCTGCTGGCCAGGGGACAAGTGCCTCTGACCCAGTCTGGCCTGGGCCTGTCGCAGCCAGGGGAGAGGCTTCCTCCCTTCCCCAGCCCAGGTGCTGCTGTGTAGGGAGAGAGCTGGATGGGGGAGTCCTCTTTCCCCACTGGAGCCCCAAGGAGCCCAACTGTACCCTAAATCCCTCATCCCCAGCTCCACCCCAGAGCCCACACCCCGAGCCAGAACCGTCACCCTCCTGCACCGCAACCCTCTGCCCCAGCCCCGAGTCCCTTCCCACACTCCGAATGCCTCAGTCCCACCCTGCCACATGAATAACATAATTCATTCCACACATAGGTGGGAAAAATTAGAGGGAACACTGCTCCCAAGTTGCTTAGGAGCTTAAATTTCATTGATTTGAGGGATTTAAGAGCTTTTTAAAATTCTATCCTTTACAGTCATGCAAATTTGATTGTAGAATGGTACTTCAGAAACCTTAAATGGTATTGTGGTTACAGACGATGCTTCTCTTTTTGGTAAAGATGTCTCAGGTAGGACCTGCCATAGTGGATCAAACCAGTGGACCATTTAGTTCAGTAGCTTAAGCCCCATTTTCAAAAAAGGCAGTTCAGAAACTAAACTCACTGTGTAAGCCAATTTGATGTAACTTTCTAAGTCACTTAGGTGCTTTTGAGAATGTGATTTACGCTCCCAAATCACTTACAGTAAAAATTTCTGAAGCTCCTAACTCTTCATCAAATCACTATGCAAGTAGATAGGGAATTTTTAATTTAATTTTTTAATAGGTGCATCTGTTGTTAATTTAATAAGACATGCAAGTAAACAATCCAAGCAACCACTAAAGCTTGTTTCTCTCACCAAGAGAAGTTGGTCCAATAAAAGATATTACCTCACCTTCTCTTTAGTGCACTTTTTGAGACACTCTAGATAACAGAAAATACTAATTCTAAAAATCTTTAGTTGAAATCTTTTAACCAGATGCCTTGCTATCACTTCAACCAAGAACTTCCACATCAGCAGGTTTAAAAAATAAATTGTTTTTTTAAGACTTCAAACATTTAGTAAACAACTAAAGACAACTGTTATTTTCCTTCTGTATGCTATAAGAATATGTTTAGTGCACAATCTTCAGTTCTCCCTTAATCCCTCCAACCCCTGTGAATAAAGCATTGGATTACCAAGTAATATCCTTCAACATGAGGAATTATGCACTTAGCCTCAGGTTCCATTTAAACCACCGCTCTAGGAGGGAGATTACTGACATCATTGTTCATGTTTTCAAAAGCACAAACTGTCGCTCACACATACAGAGCCATTTCTTTCTTAGCATCACGGAGAGCTGGAGTGGCACAAATTTCACATCTCTTCTCTTCTTTTGTTCTGTTTGTTCATTTGCTTTTTGTGCATCTTGGATGTGATTGGCAGAGGGGGAGGCATGTTCTGGTGGCTAAGATACAGGACTGAAAGTCAGAGATCTGAGATCTGTTCCTGGCTCTGCCACTGATTGTGTGGTGGGGAAATCACTTAACTTCTCTCATAGTTTCTGTAAAATGGGGATATTTTACTGCCCCAGGGGTATTGCGATAGGTATTTTTAGTTAGGGCTAGTTTGTTCTCAGTCCTTCTGTATGTTTGTGTGCAGTAGGTAGGCCCTTACTGTTTACAAAGTTCTACATTCTTGCTAAATGTTATTAAAACAGTGTCAGCCCTACTTCTGAATTGATTTGCTTTTGCCATCAGAAGTCATAGTCAACAATATTTTTTGTACACATCTTTTTTTTGAAATAGCTGTACAACAGCATATTTAGATCATGTTGAATGCAAGAGGTCTTTATGCTTGTATAATTGACTCTGAAGCCATTTTCATTGATCATATTATGGTTCACTTGAAGAATACTTAATATGCAGTTTATTGACCCTTAAGTCCATAAGAGACTTGCATTGAGTGTGTGAAGGCCTACTCTAGTTAGCTTTTCGGTGTCCTGTCATCCAGTAGGTGTTAACTATATTATTTACAAAACTGACACCAGGAATCATATGTCCCCCTGGGAGCCACTGCATCTGCCATGATCTATTTAAGGATGCATTTGTCCAAGGAAAATTGATGTGATAAATCATTATGTCTCTATCATAGTTCTATTTGTTTGGTATTTTTAAAGAGGTACAAAAGAGAGGAAATATTAAATTCAAATTGAGCTTCTGGTGTAGAACAGAATCAGTTCCACCAAAATCTTACATATTGTTAGACAGAAAACTGGAATATAAATCCATGTTCCACCCTCTCTTCCCATGCCCCAAACAATTGTGTGTTATTTACCCAGGAGACTGTTGCAGATTAGAGCCTTTCAGGCCTACTGGGTAATTATGTAATTAGGCAGGGATTTAAAAAAAAACATTTTAAGTACCCAGTAGATTAGAGAGGGTTCTTCACACATCTTCTGGTCTACTGGATAATTACATAATTGGATGGAGTTTAAGTTACTTTGATTTGTACATGCAAGACTGGAAAGACTCCTTTCTGTGTAGTCTCATTACATTATTTTAAAAGCCCTAAAATCTTTTGGAAAAATTCAGGAGAGCAAATGTATTAGTTTTTCTCCATCAGCACCACCCCAATGTCCCAACAACAGTTAGATGATAAATAGTAAGTCAGTTGCTTCATACTTGAAAAATAAGACTTTTCTTTAAATTGAGTAACTGATTTTATGTTATGATATTATGAAAAATGTGTTGAGCTGATTTTAAAAAAATTGACGCTTCTCAGTCAGATTCTGAGATGCTGGAGCACTTCCATCAGCCCAGAGAACTGAGAGACTTGTAGGGCTCACTGAAACTCCAGTGAATAATGTTGGCCTTCTGACATTAGCAAAGGGTGTAGTTAGCTTTTGAGTGATGGGGAGAATATGACTCTTCTCAGAGACTTGGTGTCAGCTATTTAGGGAAAGGGACTCTTTTTAATTTTTCGTTTGAACACTCTTCCTAGTGTTGCTATATCCGTACTTATGTGGAGCATTGACGGTGAGCCAGATTCTCCTCTCTACACTATTTTTTTCGCTGATGTATTACTATTGACTTAAATAGTTATTCCACTAGTGTAAATGAGAGGAGATTCAAGCTGATGGAATTTTGGTTGAAGGGCAAACCCCTGCTTTTATGAACACTCTCATGGGATTTTCACTGTTCACATAAAACAGACAAGAACTTCAGCTTTCAGGCATCTTATTCAACAAAGCATTTAAGCATGTGGTGAAGTCCCATTTAAGTCAATAGGAGCTTTAGCATGTGCTTAAGTGCATTTCTGAATCGGGATTGACTTGGTCTCATCCATCTGACCACCACACAGTAAAAACTGTGCAAGAAACTCAGTTCATCTTCCTTCAAAAGGTTGAATAACTTAGCTGATGCTGAAACTTTAACCTGTGGTCCCAGGGAATCTAAAAACAGATTCAGATCTGATGCATAGCCTTCTAAGCTCTTTGCTCCAGAGAAGGATCAAAGATTTGCAAAAGTGAATCTTATCACATCCTCCAAACCAAGCACTCTAGGCATCCATTTTTTAATTAAAATAATAGGGAATGTTCCACATCCTTAGTAAAGGTTCAGATCCTTCTGTACTGTCACTGAAGTCAATGGAAGTTCAGCCTTTTACCTGCGTGGAAGAAGGAGTGGAGCTGAAATGTAATTTTTGGAAAGAACTCTTAAATGTAGTGGTCAGATTTTACAAGGCATTGTCATATAGAAAAAAAACTCAGCCTAATGACTTGGTAATTTAGATTTTTGTTTGCACTTCCCAGAACAAAACAGGCTCATTGCCGATGATAGTTTTGTGTGGAGAGGAATTCCAGTTCACCTTAATGATCATTGTTTCTAGTCTTCGGTTGTAGAAATGGGATGTGAAGGTTTTATCACAATGGAAAGAAAACTTAGAACTAGGGAAGAATTTCTCATCCCTTTTAAACAGATAACATGGCAGGTAAGGAGGGAGAACTATTGAAACCACAAATGATAACTGTCTAATTTTTTTTATTACTGTTGACCTATACAGGAGACTCTGAGGCTGCAGTCTGGTACTTCATGTTAAACATAGCAAAGAAATGTGTTAGCGATGGCAACATAAATCAATACTAAGAGCTTGGTCCAAAGGGAGGGAAATTTACATAGTGAAAGAAAATTGAGGAACTGTGTTTTTCCGCTAATAATATATCAGTGCAGTGTCTAACCCAAGCTTCTGCACATGTTCACTCTCTCAATAGCTATACTTATTCTTGCTATGTAGTTGTTTTGCTTGCTATAACACATTTAATAGAAATGCCCATTAGTTTCTGGCCCTTATAAGAGCTAAATATGCACTAAACCACTTAAATTCACTGTCAGTGCCCAAGTAGTCATCAGTGGATCCAGCCCCAAATATTAGCTGTGACCATATTCTCTTGCAATCCTCATCTTGTCCCCTCCCCAAGTATGAAAGGAAAGAAATGAGCATTGTAGCATAGCTCACTATATCCCTGCTCTTTCTCATTTGGTATGTCTTTAGTCAGCATGGCTTAATACTGTAGAAATTCTAGGTTTTAGAATTATAGAAATCAATTCTAGAAGGGAATTTTATTCAAAAAATGAAAAACCCTTGTCACTCCATAGTCTTAATAGCAGTGTTGACAAAGACACTGATTTGAATTTATTTAGCCTAAGATGAAGAATACAAAATCCTTTTATTCATGCTTACTCTCTTATTTCAGGTTTCATGCTCCTTTATCATGGCTGTACTGATTACCTACCTTCACTGCTGTCCACCTGTTGGATAACTCCCCTGTATCTCCGTTTGAGCAGAGTGGAGTTGCCATAATTGTAGCTACCCTAATGCAAATTTTAGAGAACAACATAGCTAAGGCTTTTTTGTTTTGGTAAACAAATATCAAATTGTTCTCAGCCCTTTATCACAATGTGCCTTTGCCTTCAAACCCAACTCACATAAATCTCTTCTTGTTCATCCAAGAACTTTTATGTCACTCCAAGACTGATTAACTTAAGTGATAAGATGCTAAATATAATACTGTTTTAGAACTACCTACAAATAACTGGCGAATGGAATTTGATGAGATGCAGATATATTTGATTTAAATAACATTGCAGCCTTCAAAGAGAGAGAGATTATAAAATTCAAAAAAACTGTTAATGTTGTACTCAAGTTAAGACTTCAAATTTGCAACAGCAGAGAATTGTGTTATAATTTTCATGGCAACCTTAAGCTCATTTGCGTTGAATGGGCCAGGTTGAGAGGTACAGGTGAATGGAGTTACTGCAGATTTACTTCAAATAGCTGAAAGAAGATATCACCCAATGTTTAGCGGACAGTCACATTGCCATTTAAAATGAAATGACAACAACCAAAAGGAAAATAACCATTGACTTAGAAGAAAAACTGGTGTGAGTGGGTGAAAAACATGCTTCAAACCTTGCGTAAATATTAAGTCTATTTTTACTTTTTTGTCTCTACAGGTTTTTCATCTGCCCCATCTGAGATTCATTATGATACCTTGCAGTGAGCAATGACCTCCTTTGAAGAATATAGGTGCCAAAAAGACAGAGAGACAGTGGCCTTGTTTCCCTCTTACTTGACAAAGTGAAATGGTGCTCTTAAGGTGATACGTGTTTACTACACTTGGAAACCCAAACGGTTGGCTGGACGATTTTTCCCTGACCTCCACCCCAGTGTTCTGATGGATGGTTGACGGTGACATCATGTAGTAGTCCCTGAGGTGTTGTCATAACTGAGTTGCAATGGTTTTGTACACTTCCCCATTTCCCAACAGTTTTCTATCAGTTCTGCATTCCTTTTCCTGGGGCCTGATTTTCCCATGTTATTGGTTTGCAGACAGGCTTGTTGCCTCCTTTGTTCCTACCACCTATGAGAAACGTCAAAGGGCAGACGATCCATGCTACTTTCAAGCACTCTGCATTATTATTACCACTCCTATCTACTTGGCACTGCTGTTGGCATCTCTTCCTTTTGCCCTGGTTGGCTTCTTGTTATGGTCACCTCTCCAGTCAGCTAGAAGGCCATATATCTACTCCAGGCTAGGAGACAAGAGCCAGGCCAATGGCGCTACACTACTTACTGAATGGAAAGCTGCAGGCAATGGGAAAAGCTTCTGCTTTGGTAGTGCCAATGTTTGTCTGCTACCAGACTCTCTGGCAAGATTTAACAATGTGTTCAGCACACAGGCACGGGCTAGAGAAATTGGGCGGAGAATCAGAAATGGGGCAAGCAGACCACAGATAAAAATATATATAGATTCCCCCACTAACACATCCATCAGTGCAGCCAGTTTCAGCAGCTTGGCCTCTCCCCAAGTTGGAGATAGCACTAATCGTGCTGTCAGTGTAGGCATCAAAAGGACATCATCTGTAGAGTACAAGGGAGACAATTCTGGCTCAAATAACAGTGAGGATAGCAGAGATACTAAAGCTGGAGGGGAACTAAATGAGGGAGAGGACAACAACACATGTATCGTGCGCATAAGTGGGGAGGATAATGGCCATATTTCAGACACAGAAGCGGATGCCATTAGTGGCCAGGCTAATATCAGTAGCCCAGCAGAACACTCCTTGGAAAGTGAAAGAGAGAGCCCAAAGGGTCAAATACCCAACCATAAACAAAAAGAAGGAGATTCTGGGAGTTTAGACAGCTACACTGCCTCGCGAGAGTCCCTGGTTAAGGTTCGCATTGGAGATGGCACAGTGGACCAAAGTAACATCAACAACAAGCTCCTTTACAAAGCCTCGGTCATGAAGAAGACCTCTGTGAGGAAAAAGAAGCATATGGATGAAATCTTTGACCATGAGATCTCTGCATTCTTCCCTGCCAACTTGGACTTCCTGTGCTTGCAGGAAGTGTTTGACAAAAGAGCAGCAGAGAAGTTGAAACAGCAGCTCCATCACTATTTTGAATACATTCTATATGATGTTGGGGTCTATGGCTGCCATGGCTGCTGCAGCTTTAAGTTTGTTAACAGTGGCCTGCTTTTTGCCAGCCGCTACCCAATTATGGATGCTGCCTATCACTGTTACCCCAATGGAAAAGGAACAGACTCCTTGGCTTCCAAGGGGGCCTTGTTTCTCAAGGTAAGGCCCTTTCTTTTTGAAATCCATAACTGTCTCTAGTTCATGCTTGGTTATAAATCAGCTGTGCTGCTGGTAAATGAACTCTGTTAGAGATGGATCAGAGAAGCAGTGTTCAGAGCTGGATTACATTTAGGCTAGAATTTGTGGCTTAGGGAATGTACTAAAGTAATAGACATGCATGAAATGTTGAAGATTTGGGGCTAGGGTTTGATTTCAGATTTAAGGGTGTCAAAGTATCAAGCTGTTCTCTTGGGATTTTGCTCTCATTTTGAAGAAATCTTTTATTAAAACGTATGCTTTAAATAAGCCTCAAGAGAGACACATTAACAGGTGAGGGACAATGACGCTAACAAATTCACTCGTGCTGTGTGTTTACAGAGGAAATTGGGGATATTTGAGGGACAGGCAGCCTCAGAACAAAACAAAAACTAAAATTATTTCAAGAGATATGTGAACTGTCTTTTTAGCATGTAATGATGCCTCTCTCATTGTATGAGGTGACAGTTGATAAAGAAGTAAGCAAAACCAAAGGAAAATGTTTGGCACTGAAAATTATGATAGTAGTTCATGCAGAGTGAAAGAATTAGGTGAGTACCAAGTGCAGAATAAGTGGACCAAAAAGTCTGGGGAGCCTGTGTCACGTAGTGATTGTTCAAGAGGGTTGTCTTGCAAAATTCACCAGGCTTTGAAGAGCAGGTCTGAGATGCTTCTCTTTGGTAGGACTGTTTTCTACACTCGGAGTGCAGCTGCTCGTTCTATTTTCCACTTCAGAAGTTTGAGAGCATTGTTTTTTTCCACTTTCTTAGGACAGTTAATTTAAATAAGATGATGATTGTGAGAATATATGATTTGAAGTAAAGAGTTGTGCTTTTCAGGGTCAGAGGAGGCAGATACTAGACATCTCCATGAAATGAGCTGGTTTTGTAAGACTGGCAACACATGGTGTTGAATTCTTATGAGATTGGTTGTATATCTCACTAGAAACCAGACCCGTTTTCATTCTGAATTTGACTAAGAACCAAAACTGTAGGGCTAGGCTCAGATCCAGGGTTTCTAATCTAAACGTATCCCAAAAATCCCCAGGAGTATTAGATTTCAGGTTCTGGCCTTTGACATAGTGTGACGGGTTTTCCCAGGTTGCAGCCTGGACTGCGGGACCACTGAGTCCTCTGTCCCACCAACCTGAGCTCCCTCTTAAACTGTGATGCTATTGCCAAGCTACAAGCTCTGGCAGGTACTGCACTTACGCAGACATCCACAGGCAGGGACACACCCAATTGAGTTGCACAAATGCTTCTCCTAACCACTCATGAACCAACAATAGAAGGCTTCAGCCAATTCCCCACAACTCCCCAGCCTTGCACCCCAGAACTGTACTACCTTGCCCTGGACAGAAGCCTGACTAGTGTAAGTTCATTACCCAGTCTGACCTTCCTCCATGTGGAGAGGACACACACTAGCCTTTGTAAACTGAGCTGAGATTTCCCATGCACTTCAACCAAAACACACTGTTTTAGGTAAAATATAAAACAAATGTATAAACTACAGAAAGAGAGATTTTAAGTGGTTATAAGTAGTACGTATAGAGATCAAGGTTGATTACCTAAGAAATAAAAGTAAATTTGCTATCTGAGTTCTGTGAACTAAACAGGATTTGAATGGAGCAGTGTCTCACTCTGATAGTATAAACAGGTCACAGACCTTCAGTACTCAGGCTGGAACTCTCCTCCAGCCCAGGACCACCCTCCCCAGTTTAAAGTCTTTGTCCTCCAGACATGTTTCCAGGTGTTGAGTTGTGGGGAGATTGAGGCCAAGTCCTAATGTCACTTCCCCGCTTGATAGTTTCTTCCAGCTTGCTGGAAAGATCTATGCTTGTAACATGGAGATCCACCCCCATTGGTCAAGCAGCCTCTATAGTCTATATGATCTCTCTGAGAAGTCTTCTGGGATGGTTGTTGGGAGTCTGGATTCCCTTTAATGGACCATGAGCACATCTGGCTACTCCATTGTTGTACCTGAAAGGCTGGTTGTGGGTGTTCCCAACGTCAAACATATTTCCGTAATACACACAGCGCAAAACTTCATGACTTCACATACAATGATAGAACATACAATCAAACAGGATATTAAAGTTCAACAGATCAAGAATTTTAAAATGATACCTCACAAGGCATATTTTGTACAGAACATATTATAGACTCATAGACTCATAGGTCAGAAGGGACCAATATGATCATCTAGTCTGACCTCCTGCACAAGGCAGGCCACAGAACCCCACCCATCCAATTTTATAACAACCTCTAACCCAGGACCGAGTTATTGAAATCCTCAAAATTGGTTTGAAGACCTCAAGCTGCAGAGAATCCACCAGCAAGCGACCCGTGCCCCACGCTGCAGGGGAAGGCGAAAAACCTCCAGGGCCCCTGCCAATCCGCCCTGGAGGAAAATTCCTTCCCGACCCCAAATATGGCGATCAGCTAAACCCTGAGCATGTGGGCAAGACTCACCAGCCAGCACCCAAGAAGGAATTCTCTGCAGTAACTCAGTTCCCATCCCATCCAATATCTCCCCGCAGACCATTGAGCAGACCTATCTGGTGGTAATCCAAAATCAATTGCCCAAATTAACGATCCTATCATAACATCCCCTCCATATACTTATCAAGCTTTGTCTTAAAGCCAGAAAAGTCTTTTGCCCCTACTACTTCCCTCGGAAGGCTGTTCCAGAACTTCACTCCCCTAATGGTTAGAAACCTTCGTCTAATTTCAAGTCTAAACTTCCTAATATCCAGTTTATACCCATTCATCCTCGTGCCTACATTAGTACTAAACTTAAATAATTCCTTTCCCTCCCTAATGTTAACCCCCCTGATATATTTATATAGAGCAAGCATATCCCCCCGCAGCCTTCTTTTGGCCAGGCTAAACAAGCCAAGCTCTTTGAGTCTCCTTTCATAAGGCAGTTTTTCCATTCCTCGGATCATCCTAGTAGCCCGTCTCTGAACCTGTTCCAGTTTGAATTCATCCTTCTTGAACATGGGACACCAGAACTGCACACAGTATTCCAGATGGGGTCTCACCAGCGCCTTATATAACGGTACTAACACCTCCTTATCCTTGCTGGAAATACCCCGCCTGATGCATCCCAAAATCGCATTTGCTTTTTTAACAGCCGTATCACATTGGCGACTCATAGTCATCCTGCTATCAACCAATACCCCAAGGTCCTTCTCCTCCTCTGTCGCTTCCAACTGATGCGCCCCCAACGTATATCTAAAATTCTTATTATTAATTCCTAAGTGCATGACCTTGCACTTTTCACTATTGTATTTCATACTATTTCTATTACTCCAGTTTACAAGGTGGTTCAGATCTTCCTGAATAGTATCCCTGTCCTTCTCCGTGTTAGCAATCCCCCCCAGCTTTGTGTCATCCGCAAACTTTATTAGCACATTCCCGCTCTTTGTGCCAAGATCAGTAATAAAAGGTTAAATAAGATTGGTCCCAAAACCGATCCTTGAGGGACTCCACTAGTGACCTCCTTCCAGCCTGACAGTTCACCTTTCAATATGACCCGCTGGAGTCTCCCCTTTAACCAGTTCCTTATCCACCTTACAACTTTCATATTCATCCCCATCTTTTCCAATTTAACTAACAGTTCCCCATGCGGAACCGTGTCAAACGCCTTACTGAAATCTAGGTAAATTATATCTACCACATTTCCTTTATCTAAGTAATCCGTCACCTTCTCAAAGAAGGAGATCAGATTGGTTTGACACGATCTACCTTTAGTAAATCCGTGTTGCAATTCGTCCCAATTACCATTGACCTCTATGTCCTTAACTACTTTCTCCCTTAAAATTTTTTCCAAGACCTTACATACTACAGACATCAAGCTAACAGGCCTATAATTACCCGGATCACTTTTATTCCCTTTCTTAAAAATAGGAACTACATTAGCAATCCTCCAGTCATACGGCACAACCCCCGAGTTTATCGATTGCTTAAAAATTCTCGCTAACAGGCTCGCAATTTCACACGCCAGTTCCTTTAATATCCTCGGATGGAGATTGTCCGGGCCCTCCGACTTCGTCCCATTGAGCTGTTCAAGTACGGCCTCTACCTCAGTTGCGGTAATATCCACTTCCATATCCACATTCCCGTTTATCATCCCTCCATCATCACTAGACTCCTCACTAGTCTTATTAAAAACTGAGGCAAAGTACTTGTTTAGATGTTGGGCCATGCCTAGGTTATCCTTAACCTCCATTCCATCCTCAGTGTATAGCGGCCCCACTTCTTCTTTCTTTGTTTTCTTCTTATTTATGTGGCTGTAGAACCTTTTACTATTGGTTTTGATTCCCTTTGCAAGGTCCAGTTCAATGCGGCTTTTAGCCTTCCTCACTTTATCCCTACATGTTCTGACCTCACCAAGGTAGCTTTCCTTACTGATCCTGCCTTTCTTCCACTCCCTGTAAGCTTTGTGACGGTGGTGAATATGGGGGTTCCAGGGTGCTGCTTTGAGGTACAAAGTGCCACACATACTTCCAGTTTAAGAATTATTTCTCCAATGATTTAAGTCCAAGGTTTCATTTACAAATAAAATGTTTCAGGTGCTCAAAGCAGATACATTTTTCTTGCAAAAATGCACCTTAGATTGTTCAAAATCCATTGTTGCAATAGTCATTAAGAGACTGAAAGTACAGTTTAATAAGGTTCAATGCAAGTGATGAACAACAATGTGCCTGTAATTTTGTCTATAAGGCCTACAGGTGGATGGATAGCTGATAGAATGTTTTGGTAAACCCTAATAACAATGAAATCAGAACCTTTAAATATGGGAATTAGAAGATAAGCAAACATACACATACATATATAATCTGTAATCATTTACCATTCCTTATATGTATTCCAGAACCAAAATCCTAGGTCTGTACACCATGAGCTAATGAGGTTCACATTTTGGATCTGAATTTGGTAGCTTAGGGTCTTTTTTATTGATAAACATAGCTAAAGTTTGTTCTCTAATCATTCAGAGCTGCATACATAAAATGAGCATAAACACT
Source organism: Gopherus flavomarginatus (assembly GCF_025201925.1). Lineage (NCBI taxonomy): Eukaryota > Metazoa > Chordata > Testudines > Testudinidae > Gopherus > Gopherus flavomarginatus. Next base: position 34,070,367 of record NC_066630.1, read on the forward strand.
CTACAATATGGAAACTACTAAGGTCACAATGATTCCACTTCAATTTGTGCATATATTAAGGATTAAGAGATTAAAAGCAATCTGCTTTCAGCTGCCCATTGCTGCGTCATTGATTTGTTACCATGCTAGGAAGTCAGCAGTATTTCCATTCCCCCTTGCAGAAAATTAAGCCTCTTTTCCAGATACCATTGGGATGATAGACTTAATTATTGATTCAAGTTCTTAAAGTCACAGTTTAGCAGAGGATGAGGGTCCAATTTACTATAAAGACTCCTGAAGGGCCAAAATCACTTAAACTGGTACAGGTCTCAGACTCAGCCTGAAAATAATATTTTTCTCACGCCTGTGTGATTCTGACATGTTGTTGTATTTTATTCCCCCAAATGTTTTTATTCTGAATTACTTGTACTCTGTGCTATGAAATGCTTTTCAGTTTGCATTGTACATTAAGTGGCCACAGGTCATTTTCTTTCATGAGAAGATGCAGGATGATCTATGTAGTTTAGTGTTGCCACAACTTATTTGTTTAGTAAAAGTTTTTAACACTTTGCAAACAGCAGAGTTTATGTATTACTGAAACAAAAACCTACAGCAAATGAGGGGCTTGGATATTATGGGCCTGAGCCAAAGACCACTGAAGTTAGCAGGAATCTCCAGTGATTTCAATGGGCTTTAGATAAGGGTTTATGTGGGGATGTCTGCATCTGTACATAACATATAGTCCTGCAGACATCTCTGCAGCTTGGAAGTCTATTTCCTGCAGGAAGCAAATACCATTCAGTGGAACACACCCTGGAGGATAATTAGTGTTGTAAAGCTCTAGAGCTCTTATCACAAAGTGACACAATTCATTTTGTTGTGTTTGGAACAATAGTGATGAGATTTCATAGGACAGACAACTGTGTTTTTAATAAAAGCTTACCTGGGCTACATGTGAGCAGAGGCCAATCTCAGTAATTTTCAGTAGAACCCTGTTCCTAAAAGTCATCCAAGTGCCAGTACATTAAATCAAGGGAGCACTAAGTTAATCATCACATTATCAGCATAAAATCTATCTGATTGCAAGATATTGTTTTTTTGCCATACCTGAAAGATGTCTTTTCAAATTAACTATTTCACAGAAAATATGGTGACCCATGCTTAAGAGTTAATACAGGAGAGCAGCATCTGAGCTCCCTTGACCATGGGGGAGCCATGTGGCCATGAGATAATCTGCTGCCTATTTCCTTCAAGCTGGAACATTGTGTAACGTATAAGGGTTATAACATGGAAAATGTCCCTGACAAAACGCAAGGTGTCTGGTAGTCCTATTCTCCACTAATTTTACATGCTTTATCATCTGGCTCTTCTTAGTCTCATCTCATTCTTCATTCTCGGCCTCCAAATGCTCCCTGGAACCCTTCTTCAACTTGCTGTTCTCCACATGCTCATTTTGCAAATATATTCCCAAGCAATCCTTATCTATCTTCTCACAAAGTACATTCTTTAGAGCCTGTTTTGATTATTCATAAACATTTGGGAGCCAGTGATTGGAACTGGATGTCACTAGTTTCCAGATTAAGATTTTCATTTACTGGTAGTTATTCCCACATTGTTTTGGACCATATCCAACCTAATCTGATTTAAATTAAGGGTTTATCTCAGCATGAGTTCATGTAGTCTTGTTGAGGAAGAGCCTAGCTGCTCCCCATTCTAATGTCAGGGATAGAGTTAAAATTACTCTTTATGCAGGCTGGCATATTGCAGGATTGTGTGATTGTATTCTGGCTGCCTCATGTGGAAAGGAGAACATTCTGCCATTTTAGGAAGAGGAAAGCTGTCTCTTTCAAAAACAGAGTAGTACTTCAGAATCTTCCCCTTACCTCTCCTGTACCACAGATTCAACTCTCAAGGTAAAAGAGGAATGTCCTCTGTACTGTGGGGAAGAGGGCGGAGAATGAGGGGAAGAAGAGTTGATTGGGGTGAGTGTCATGAGGTCACGTATTTAATCACATACCGTTTCCAGCCATCATGATGACACACCCTTAAACTTGCAGAATCTCAGAAAAAAAGCTAGCTTCCAAAATCAGAAGAATGTGCACAGGGGAAAGGAGGGTATGGGTGTGTCTCTTATTTTAATGGTACCATCTGTCCTCTGCTATAGAGCAAATGCAGCAAGAAGCTAGATTAAATTCAAATTAAATTCAAAACTATTTGAAATTTGAGGGTTGAAATTTTGCATTACAAAATGAGGCTATTTCACCAAAAAGTTCCCTACATTTCACACACTTGCATATTTGAAATGGGCCCTTTTTTCCAGTGAAGAGGGAGCTCTGGTATAAATTAGGATTACCCTGCCCCCAATTGTGAAGTTCTGGATTTTGAGAGATTTGTGTAGACAAACAATATAGTTTATCTGGGGCTATAGATACCTGAAGTATCATTAATAATATCTGTAAAACACTCAAGCTCATACCTAGTACTTTTCATCCATAGATCTCAAAGCACTTTACAAAGAAAGGTCTGTATCCTTATCTCTATTTTGCAGAAGAATAAATTGAGGCACAAAAAGCTGATGTGACATATTCAAGGTAACATAGTAGGTCAGTGGCAGAGCCAGAACTAGAGAGAGAGAGAGAAATGGAATCCAAAGTCTTTTAACATTGGTTCAAACCTAGCCTTGATCAGTGCTGGCTGACTTGATGCCAGCTGACCGCTTTTCATGGGCCTATGTAAAGGGGATTTTATATGTCTGTGTAAAGGTGGATTTTATAGTCCATCACAGAAGCCATCATCCTCCTTGGCACTTTGGCTGACAATTTCATGAGCTAGACCATGGATTTGGCATGGAAGCTTGAACTAATTTCTCCTCTGTAGAAGGTGATATGTCCAGGTCAAGATTAAGGCATATTAATAGGCTTGGCAGAACTCAATTTTTATTATTTTTCAAATTTTGACAATTGATACTGATTTTTTTATTTTTTCCCCCTGATTATTAATTACAGTCAAACCCCGCTATAACGCGCCCCGCTATAACATGAAATCACATGTAACGCAATCATAGGTTGGCTCCCCTTTAAGGCAGATACAATTTAGATAATGTTTTCACAGTACTCTACAGTACCAGTGGTCCCCAACACCATGGCAGGGGAGAGAAGCCGCGGCCCCCCTGCCTGCGGAGGAAAGAGAACTCCAGGGCTGCAGGTGGCGGTGTTCTCTGTCCCCGACAGGTGCAGGGCCGCGGCTTCTCTCCGGCTTCAAAAGGAGCCGCAGCCCCCCGCCTGCCAGGGACAGAGAACTCCGAGGCTGTGGACGCCGATGTTCTCTGTCCCCGGCAGGCGGGGAGGGCCGCGGCTTCTCTGGGGCTGCAGGCGCCGGTGCTCTCTGTCCTCAGCAGGTGGGGGGCCACGGCTCCTTTTGAAGCCGGAGAGAAGTCGTGGCCCCGTGCCTGCCAGGAACAGAGAGCACCGGTGCCCGCAGCCTCAGAGTTCTCTGTCCCTGGCAGGCGCTGGGCTGCGGCTCTTCTTGAAGCCGGAGAGAAGCCGCAGCCCTGCACCTGCCGGGGACACAGAGCACCGGCGCCCGCAGCCTTGGAGTTCTCTGTCTCGGCAGGCAGGGGCCGCGGCTCCTCTCCCCTGCTGGGCACTAGGCACTAGGTGGCGCACATCAATGCACCGCTTTGGGGACCACTGACAAACTGACTGGTTTGAAACCCCACTATACCACGACCCTGCATTTAGCACGATGGAAGTTTTTGGAACCCAAACGTCATGTTATAGCGGGGTTTCACTGTATTTTTAAAGCTGTGGGAAATTGAGGGAGTAGAATTGGGATTACGTCTAGTCAGCACTGAGAGGCAGGGCTACAGGGGGTTGCCAGCACTGATAGCAGGGCTGCAGGGAGCTCCCTGTGGAGCAGCGGGGCCGAAGACACCAGGGCAGAATGTACAGGGGAAACTGTAGTCCTGGGCCAGCAGAGCAGAGACCCTGGGTTGCAAGGAGGAGAACGAGCTCTGGGCTGCATGGGAGGCCACCTCACTTCTGAACAGTTCCTGACCAGGGTGGGCTCCAGCACTCTTGGCTGGGAGTAAATGAGCAGGGCTGTGACAGCAGAGCGGCAAATGGCTCCCTGTGCTTCTTAGGATGATCGGATGTTCCAATTTTATAGGGACAGTCCTGATATTTGGGGTTTTTTCTTATATAGGCTCCTATTATCCCCCACCCTCTGTCCTGATTTTTCACACTTGCTGTCTGGTCACCCTAGTGCTGCTGCAGGACTGATGACACTTGATCCCAGCAGGTGCAAGGTGTAGGGAAGGCTGCAGTCCTGGTGGGGCAGAATAGAGACCACTGACCAGGATTGCAAGGAGGAAGAGGAAGATGAGCCTCCGGTCGCTGAGGAGACCTCCCCACTTGAACGGCTCCATCCCCGGGCAGAAGCCATTCAGCAGTGGGATGGCCTCCTACACAGCTGGGGTTTGGCCTTCTCATGGCCCTGGCTCAGGGTCTCTGCTCTGCCCTGCCAAGACTGCAGCCTTCCACACACCATGTTCCTATAGGAATCCAGTGTCACTGGCCTTGTGGCTGTGCAAGGAGCCATCTGCAGCTCCATTGTCACAATACTGGTCCTTCCCTCCCTCCCATAACCACAGGGCTGCAGAGTGTTCTCTGTGCTGCTGCAAGGTCAGTGACATCTGATCACTGCAGGCGCAAGGTGTTGCACCGAGTCACCAACTGTTACTGTTGGAATTTTTTTCCGATTTCAATGTGTGAGCTGAAATCGATGTTTACTGATGTTTACTGATGAAATCGATGTTTAGCAAGGCTGTGAGGGGCTTTTGCTCCCTGTATTCTCCCTGTTCTATGGATAAATGGAGAACTTAAGTCTTCAGAACTGTCAACCCAGCACCTTGTACCCTTGAACCTCCAGCAGTGTTCTCCATCTCAAATATGAGGATCCCTTTGGTACATAATAAGAGAGATCTTGGAGAAAAAATTTCGACTCACATCTAAGAGACAATTTAATGTGTAATGCCTTAAATCAACTGGTCTCTGCTGCCACTGAAGACTAATGAGAAAAAGTTACCAAACACACTGGAAAACCAATCCATTTTCATACTCTGACAACTTGGGCCTTGCAAGACTCTGCCTTGGATTTGGTGACATTGTGTTCTAGCACAGAGTTCCCCATTTGTTTACAACTCCCTCAGGACACAACCTTGGACTCTGTTTTGCAGATTTTACATTTCCTGTCATAGCCTTTAATACTGTTTCACTCCAAAAAGGAATGAGATATCTTTGCAAAGTATGACTGGCACACTTGCTCTTCTGTGCTCCGGATGCTGTCTGATAAGCCAGATTGCCTCCTGATTGGATGAAAGTGAATACAAGCAGGGCCTTCTGCACGTACATGGTAGTCATGAACTTTGCTTTAACATGAGTACATTCACACACACACATGCACACTTTTTTGTGTTCTACACTCAGCTGAAGAATAACTTAACACATTCTCTTTTATATAAAATGTATGATACTATCTCCACTAGGTAAGGAAAAAAATCAAATAGTTTTTATTCTGAACAAACAGTGCACTGTGTTTGTCAGAAGGTGAAGTCTTACCCACAACCTCTTTTAAGTTTGGACTTTGTCTCATCCACTTGTTCCACCCAAGAGTGTGTGCCATAAAATTTGTCAACTTCCCTGCCACTGAAACTCCAATGCTCTTTCAAGCTGGGTTTTGATTTTTGATATTTTTTTTTGTGTGCATTGTGATGTGATATATTACCTCAGCTTCCTTCCTACCCCGGCACAGGTTGGGGATCTCAGTAGGCTGTTAGTTCCCCATCTCACTTTAATACATTCTGGCTAATATTAACACCCTGTATCTCTCCCCTTCTGAATAAAGAATAGCACAGTGCTGTAGTGAGGTGTCCTGGTATGTGGACATCTTTACTTACACGTAACATGCTACAGAATACATCATGCCCTCTGTTACTATGTATTTTTGTCTACTTCATAGATGCTTACAAATACAATGTTATTGCATAGAACAGAAAAATGGCTTAAAATAAACCAGTTTATCTAATGGTTTAGATAAACTCAGAAATTTGTATATTTCTCTGTTGACAGTGGCCCATTCTTTATAAATCAATGTTTTTGCTGATAGGACAAAGACAAGGAAATATTTGTGAGTTCTCATCAGGGATCCTAGTTTTCCATGATCAAAAACCTCAAACTTCTTCAATCAAAACACATAAAAATCTGCATTTTTCCACAACTAAAATGAAATCTGACTGTGGGAGCCCCGCTGCCTGGCTGAAGCATCAATTTCCCATACTCCTGTGTGAGCACTGGAAGTACAGGGTTCTTCTGTATGTGTTTTTATTTTTACCAGCCCAAGCCTGACTGTCTACACCAGGGGTAGGCAACCTGTGGCACACATGCTGGAGGTGGCACACGAGCTGATTTTCAGTGGCACTCACACTGCATGGGTCCTGGTCACCAGTCCGGGGGGCTCTGCATTTTAATTTAATTTTAAATGAACCTTCTTAAACATTTTAAAAACCTTATTTACTTTACATACAACAATAGTTTAGTTATATATTATAGACTTATAGAAAGAGACCTTCTAAAAACGTTAAAATGTATTACTGGCACGCGAAACCTTAAACTACAGTGAATAAATGAAGATTCAGCACAGCACTTCTGAAAGGTTGCCAACCCCTGTTCTACACTGCAATTTTATAACACCCCTGAACCCAAGTCAACTGACTCAGACAAACTGCGGCTGTGCTGCGGATCTTTTATTGAAGCGTACATGCACCCATAGTTTTTCTCATAGCGCAGTGTGTTCTATGGCATTTTGCCCTACATTTGAGTGGGAAAACTATGCCACCTCCTAATCTTAATTCAGAACTCTCTGAAGTGGGAAGTTTATTTGAAAAGGAGGCTCCAGTTGTGTGCAATTTCAATCAAATAGTTAATGGAGCTTTCATCCACAGTGCCTACTAATTGTTTAGTAGTAGCGGTAGCATGATATATAGAAAAGGAGTATAGTTTCCTTGCAGATCAAGAACCATCTGGTTCATAGATATGTAAGGCTGGAAGGGACCTCAAGAGGTCACTAGTTCAGCCCCCTTTCCCCCTCCCCCCCCCCCAACATGTTGAGGCAGGGCCAAGTAAACCTAGAGACCATCTACTATGATGTGTTTGTACAACCCCTAACACAGTGAGCTACACTTTGTGAGCTTTGAACATAGGGCAATAAGAGAATAATTTCCATAACCCACTACAGGTACAAGCACCTAATGAATGTTCCACATTTCAGGCAGAAAGTTTGCCAAATCAATCGTACAAATAAAACTAAATGATGGTAACTTAGGTATCTGTAATCACATTACCACTTACTGTTCTACAAAACATACGGATTTGCTGAATGTGCTGTTGAAACGGAGTCTGTCTGGAAAAAAAACAGGAAGAGCTGGTGAGGGAGAATGAAGAAACTTTATCAAAGTAAAAGCTATTCAAATCACTACTATAAAAAGAAGATCTCTCCCTAGAGGGTGATTCAAGGAATTCCTCTTTGATCTGCTAAAAGAAACCTCCAGGGAGTAACAAATGCTAAAAAGTGCATTTCAGAGCAGACTTAGAATAGAATCAGCTGCATTCAGAGCTATTGGCTGTCCTATAATCTATTATGGAGATAGTAGTAAATCCATAATTAAGGATGTGTTGTGCTGTGCACTTGAAGTAGAGATTAAAACTCTTCTTTTGGGAATGTATGAAAAATATAACGTATCCTCACTAAAACTACAGCACTTACTCTGAAGAGTCTGAGTACAGAATGAATTTCTGAGAATTTACAAGTAAATCTGTTTATTACTTTAGGAATTGAAATTCCTATGGGTTCATAAAGAAATTTAGCAACCAGTTTCAGACTTTTTTATTTTTTATTTCCCCCAATGATCTCAGTAACACAACACGTTCAAACTTCTGATATACTTAAAACTCACTCTAATCTCTTGTATTGTTTACATTTGAATATTTTGTTTTAGAATGTATGAGCACTTTTTCTCATTATTCTTCATAGCTGAAAGTTCATCTTTCAGGAGAGGCTGAAGGATACAGTAGTTTCCTACTGAGAATTCCACAAAGAACTGCCTTCTTTCAAAATGGTAGCCATCTTCCATTGTTCTCAATGGGACTGAAACCACAGCTGCCCTCAGTTGGTGGTTGTTTTGAGAAAGATCTCTCATTGTTCTCAGTGGTTGTCTGAGTGTCCTAACTTTGCATGTACATACCCTTAAAATGTTTGGAATTCTTTTGGAATTCTTTTAAGTTTAACCTGTGAATTTCCTGGGGTTATAAGCTTATTTTTGGAACAATTACAACATCTCTGTAGTTTACCTTAAATTGCAGATATTTACTCTTACCTTTAATTCTACTTAAACATAGTTTTTGTCTGGGAATTTTGTATTTATTCTGGCAAATTGTGAAGCAGTGATCATATTTGTAGCCAAATCCAGCAATCCATCAGGACTAGTTCGGTTTTAGTGGCTTTCTTGATACAGACAGATTATTAGGATGGAATCCAACAAATTACACAACACATTTATGAAGAAATGCTGCTATACAGGGTCAACAATCACACCAAAAGCTTCAGTTGCATGATGAATTGTCAGTAATGGACACAGAGTCAGCATCCACCCATGGATCATCTGAGGGCCCTAGTCAGAGATTAATTTTAACTACCCAGGTATCCATTGGAAAAGTAATACAGCAAAATATAAAATCTCCATTTAGTTCTTGCACTGTACTTGGGACAACTGCTAGGTTCAGCAGGTGAGGGAAGTAACCAGGAGGTCAGCCATTTTAGACTGGCTTTTGACTAACGGAACTGATTGTGAATTTGAAGGTAGAAGGCAATTTGGGTGAAAGTATATGTAATTCTAAATACAGGAAAGAATGAGAGCAACAAAGTCAGGGAATGGGGGTTCACAAAAGCAGACTTCAACAAACTCAGAGAACTGGTAGGTAAGGTCCTATGGGAAAAAAATCTGAGGGAAAAGGGAGTATAGGAGAGCTGGCAAGTCCTCAAAGAGACAACAACACAAGAGCACAATAGCAAACTATCTCAATGCAAAAAAAAAAAAAAAATAGGAAAAATAGTATAAAGCCAGTATGGTCCCATCAGTAGTTCTTTAATGACCTGAAAATCAAAAAAGAATCCAACAGAAAGTGGGAACATGGCAAAAGAATAGCAAAAGCATGTTGGGACAAAATCAGAAAGGGTAGGGACACAATTAGTTATACCTAACAAAGCACATAAAAGGTAGTAAGAAGGGGTTCTATAAATACATTCAGAGCAAGAGAAAGATGAAGGGAAGTGCAGGTCCACTAGTTGGTGGGGAACGAGAGGTAATAATGTATGACATCGAGAAAGCTCAGATGTTTAATACCTATTTTGTTTAACTTGACACTAAAAGGGTTAATTTTTACCAGATGCTTAAATACAGTTAATATTACAGTTAATATTAACAACAAGGGTGAGAGCCTGTGTTTGTCAGAGGGTGAAGATGGATGGCAGGAGAGAGATCGCTTGATAATTACCGGTTAGGTTCACTCCCTCTGGGGCACCTGGCATTAGCTACTGTCGGTATACAGGATACGGGGCTGGATGGACCTTTGGTCTGACCTAGTATGGCTATTCTTATGTTCTAACACAAGCCAGAATAGGGAAACAACAGGCTAAAGAATATTTAGATAAGTTACATGTATTCAAGTCACAGAGTCTGACAAAATTCACCCAGGAGTATTTAAGGAACTAGCTGAAACAATATTGATAATGTTAGCGATTATCTTTGAGAGGTCATGGAAGACAAGTGAGGTCCCAGAGGACTGGAGAAGGAAAAATATAGTACCTCTCTTTAAAAAGGGGAACAATGAGAACTGTAGACTGGTCAGCCTAACTTCAGTATCTAGAAAGATACTGGAACAGTATCAGTTTGTAAATACCTAGACGGTAACAGATAATAAGCAAGATGGATTTGTCAAGAACAAATCATGCCAAACCAACCTAATTTCCTTCTTTGACAGGATTACTGTCCTACTGGATGGAGGGGAAGCAGTAGACAGGATATATGTTGGTATTAGTGAGGCTTTTCATGCAGTCACACGTGACATTCTCGTAAGCAAACTAGGGAAATGTGGTCTAGATTAAATTACTATAAGGTGGGTACAAAACTGTTTGAAAGACCATACTCAAAGTAGTTATAAATAGATCCCTGTAAAGTGGGAGGATATATCTAGTGGGGTCCTGCACGGATCAGTCCTGGGTCCAGCAGAATTCAACATTTTCAGTAATGACATTGATAATGGAGTGGAGAGTATGCTTATAAAATTTGTGGATGACACCAAGCTAGGAGGAGTTAGGAAAAACTCTCTATTAGAATAGTTAAGTACTGGAATAGGCTTCCAAGGGAGTTTGTGCAATCTCCATCATTGGAGGATTTTAAGGACAGATTAGACAAACAGCTTACTATCTAAATAGACAAGGCAGCAAAAGATGGCAAAAGTTGTATAAACCACAAGCAGGAAGAGCAGTGTGATGGCAGCAAATGTACCATGATTTTTGTTGCAGTGTGGTGGGTTTTCTTAGGATGGGATCAGCTGAATGGAAAAAGGTGTGAAAAGGACAGGAAGTTAAGATGGGTGGTCTCTGGAACTCACAACATTCAGGAAAGCAGCCAACCCAGAGTAGGTGTTCAGATTTGCTGGTGCTCCAAGATGGATTTCAGCATTGGTAGGAATCCTATGCCTCTTTGGGACTGGGAAGGGGTGGGTATGTATGTATAAAGGTAGTTTACTTATTTTGTGAACTGAATAAAAGATTATTTGGGGATCTGGGCTGAGGGCTGGGATGGTTCTTGTTTTTTTTTTTAATAAATCTGTTACTCCCATACCTGCAGTTTTCCTAATATGTATAAAAGGGGCATATACTGCCATGCATGGCTTTGTTTAAGCAACTTTTAAAAGCAGTTCCATTTAAGTCAGAGAGGTGACCTAAATATTTTCTACACACTCAACCTTTGTTATCATATAATTTTAATGCAAAAATTATTTAGTGTCTGGTAGGCCCGGATGTGTCAGACATTGGTGTATTTTGGGGGTTTTGTTTTTTAATACCACGTATCTCCACCCTGTTACAATTAATATCTTTAAGAAGGATATTTTTCCCTCTTTAGTGACAGGAAAGTCTGAATTACTGGCCCTGTCCTTTCCCTTTTTCTGCTTGGGAGAAGTTAAATGCCATAAGGATAGGGCATGGGTGGGGAGATTATGGAGCATAGGTTCTGTCCTTTCCACAGCCAGTAATTGCCAGTTAATGGTATTGATTATATTCAAATAGTTTCACTTTCTCCCTTCACTCCACTTTAAAACTCCTGCAAATCTTGCTAGTTGTATTTTCCCCTGCAGTTGTTTAAGCATCTTATTTCCCCCCCACTTCAATGTGAAGTCAACTGCCGTGACATGAACTCAGAGCAGTAGTTGGTAGGATGGGTACCAAGGAGAGTTTTGAACTAATCTCACTAACATTTTAACTTATATTTAATTTATTTAAATTTAACGTGCTTAAATAATATAGTAATAATAAATTATTAACATAACATAACTAATGTATCTCCTTTAGAAACTGCAACAGATCCCTGAAGGCAAGAGAGACAGAAAGCTGCCAAAATAGTAAAATAACGATTTTTGCAGATCTTGTAGAACCTATCTAAGCTAATCAAGAGATACCAAAGGCTAATGTTGTAGGAATAAAATATATCTTCTTTGGAAGCTATATGGAGTCATTAGGCTTGGTCATCTAACCGATAGGATAGCAATGCAAGGGAATCACCAGTAGAACTGGTTGACGTTTTTCCATTCCAGATGTTCTTCAACAGAAAATTTAGTTTTGCCTAAAAGAAATGTTTTATGAAAAAAGACTGGTTTCTGCAGAAAATTTAGACTTATAATCAAAGAGGAGAACAGCCAAAAAATTTTAACTGAAAATCTTCAGGCAAAACTCAAAGACTTAATTTGGACATGTTGAAATACTTTTTTAGACATTTTTGGTCAAAATGATATGGTTCACCATTTGTAAATCAAAATATTTTGACTTGGTTCAACATTAAACCAATTCCAGTATAGCAGAATTCTTTCTTGCAATATATTTTAAGTGCTTTTTCTAAACTAGTTTAGATATTCCAAGCAATGGGATTTCCACTGTTCTTGGAGATCATTCCAGTCTGATTGATCTATGAGGAAGATTTTTGCCAATATTAGGTCTAAATTTTCTCTTCTGATAGTTTCATCCCCTTATGCTTAGTTATACCTCTCAATAATCCCTCTGTATTATTGGTTTTTATGGGAATTGCAACTGGCCATCATGTCACCCCTTAAATATAGCTTGGCTATGGAATGTGTATATAGCCCTTCACTCATTCCTCATAAGTGAATCCCTCCAACGCAGCAATCGTTTTTGTTGCTCTTATCCTTTCCAATATGTTTGTACCATTCTGACTCTGAGGAGCCTAAAGCAAATTCAGTATTCGATTTATGGTCTTGCCTCTTGATTGTGAGTTGAAAAGACAGGTTGTGACTTCAGTATCATGCAAGATTTCTGAACCCAATTCTGAAAGAGAAGTCTTCAATTAAGTATATAAATAGCTTTGCCTAGTCACAAGAGCTGAGATAGCTTCAGGAGAAGCAATTGCTTGAAAAAAAAGGAAAGGAGAAACTGAAGGAAGAAGATAGAAAACAACTCTTAACAATAGGAATTAAGGTTTGTCTACTGCAGAGAAATTGCTCAGATATGCTGGTCGATTTCCCTGGGTTAGACAAGTCCCTTAGAGAATGTTTTGCCATGGGAACTGGTTGAGGCACTATTGATACAAGTATTCATTAGGTGATTTATTGAAACAATTTGAGAGATTACTATCATGGAATATTCTTACTCCAATCACAGGGATAAATTAGATACTCCATTTTTTCCCCTTTATTATGTGTGTTGTCTCTCAATATGTATCTATTACTATTAGCTTTTATATATAGATATTTAGCTTTTATTTATAGATATGCAGACTCTTTCTCCTTCTCTCAATAGCTCTGTCTATAACTCATAGTTCAAACTCACACTCTGTTCTTCTCAAGATTTCTCAGCATTCCCTTGCATTTGAGCCACATTGATGAAATCTAATTAGGAGGATTTTCCTGTAGCAATAGGCTACTGTGCTATATATTGTAAAGTCCTATTTATGTGTCATGCTCGTGTTCTTAATCTGGAATGCTTTATTCCATGGAAAATAATAACATCATTCAGTCTACTTGTATATCAGAATGGAAAGCCCCTGTTTGAATAGTTGGTATTCAATAGCAGTGCTCCTAAACACAATTTTTGTTAAGGAGAGAATAGTATTGCTATAATCTCAAACCACTATGCTTGTCAGTTTGAGCTAGTCTTACCTATTACACAGTATTAAGGTAACTGACTGAGTTTTGCCATGATGTTAGGCAAATTTATCATGGAGCTCTGTCATTTGGAGGCAGATCTTCAAATTAACTCATGCCACTATGACAGTGTGTTTTGTTATTCATTATAAAGAGAAATTTAGAATCTGAATGGGCAGCCAAAGCCTATCAAATGAATGATTTTTCTCACCCATAACAGAGGGTGCTGGATGTATACTGCATCACACAGTTCCTGTCTTTTGGAGGGATTTGCGGCATTAAATTGTTTTCTCCCCTTTTCCAACTTGGGGTGCCTCGGAAATCAATGTCTTATTCTGTTAGGCCCGACTCGGGGCTATGGTATTTTGGGGAGTGGTGTAGGAAAAGAAGGAATCCACTTTCTAGGGCTTTTTATTGATTTCAGTCTCCTGGGAATGAAAATGAAGGCTGCAGAGCTGTTCACTGATTTAATAGTTCACAAGTGAAGGTCCAGTGTAAACAAGGAGCAACAGAGACTTATGCTTGTTTCCTAGCAGAATTGCCTCCTAAACCCTTTTTGAAATTAAAAAAAAACTCTTCTCAGAGCTTTATTTGCTGAGTAACTAACAAGCTTCAGATTTCCAATGGTGTAACAGAGATGAGAATCTATCCTTGGATGTTTCCATACTTGTCCTAATGTTTGATTAGTGGGTGTGCATTTATATCTTGTTTTCCCTTTGCAGATGTACTGTGAACTGGAACATGTTTTGTATGTTGCAGTATAATACTGAGAGAGCTACTAATTTTGCATTTGTCAGTGTATAATTATATAAGCAGGACATTTTATTCAATCACATACACATTCTCTTGGCTTTAGATAACATCAGAGTTTAGCAGGATGTATCAGGATGTATGTATGTATGTCAAGTATCAGGAGGTAGCTGTGTTAGTCTGTATCCACAAAAACAACAAGGAGTCCAGTGGCACCTTACAGACTAACAGATTTATTTGGGCATAAGCTTTCGTGGGTAAAAAAACCCACATCTTCAGATGCATGGAGTGGGTTTTTTACAAAGCGTATGCCCAAATTAGTCTGTAAGGTGCCACCGGACTCTTTGTTTTTGTTTGTATGTATGTATCTATGTATGGCCATTATACATTAGCTCCTCTTGCTGTGGCTTATCTAACCAAAAATGGTTTGGAATCTTTAAAGGCGTATTTTAATATTAGTTTATTGGAATTTTCCCTAGTAGATACAGATACACTTCAGAAATGTCCAAATGAGCAAATATCGAGCCTGATACGCAATGGGATTTTGAATTTGGATGGGATGCAGTTTCAAGCACTTCTTCACAATCCCATGCCATTATAACAGGAGACTCAATAGAAGGATGCAGTGGCAGGTGACAATAAATTATGTATTTTGAGCTATATTTTGCCTTTAGGCACATTCCAGAGCAAAGGTTGGTGTGAAAACAGCACCACCACAGGGGTGTAGCCCTGAGAGGCACTGTGTACTTCAGGCACCCCTCTACAATGCATTTCCTGTGGTCCTCTGAGCTGGTGCTGTGGCAGAAGTGATCTGTTACAGCTTTAGATAACAGCATACTACTTTCTCATGTCTTGCCAGCTTCACAGTGCGAAGCATCAGAAATGGAACCCTGGTCTCATCCCCACACCTGGAATCACAATCTGGGCAGTTCTAATGCAACTAGAGTTAAAAGTTGTACTCTCCCATATTGCCCTGTGCGGCTGTATTAGAGCCATAGTATAGCTCGTAATATAGTTTTCCAAAACTGCCTAATTTGGGGTTCTTACTCTTTCATTGATGAGAGCAAGATTTTTCCGTTAAGTTCATATGTCCTGTAAAATATTCTCTGTAACAAGGCAGAAAAGGGGACTGAAAGGCCATTCCTGAGATTATTGATAACAAACATTTGTTTTAGTGAGAAAACCCAGGATATTTCCTGCTGTCAGGCTAATAGTCACATGATGTGAAAATCAGTTGTGTTGTGACAGTGGTCATATTTGACACTTATCACCCTTCAACCTGAAACATACGAAAGCACTTGAAAAACTATTGCGTAAATGCTCCATTCCTTACTATGTGAATAGTCCACTGACTCTAATTGTGGTACTTTTGGATGTGATCTTCAATCACACTGTCCAGACGCTACTATTTTGTTTTGTAATCTAGGCTCTTGGGGTCCCACATCCCCATTCTTATGCACAGTGAGTGTATTTTACTTTGCTAATAGTCCCATTGTATAGACTACAATATTTTCAAAGGAAAGGTGGGAAGATTGAGCCCTGGGTGGCAGTAAACAGGGTTTATGTGAACTTCAGCCTGTGGTCTGTCTGACATTTTTGGAAAACAGTGTGTAGGATAATGCCTCCTGGGACAGTCTTCTAGATTATCTGTTATGACACTGACCTTCTAGCACCAACAATGCAGTTCAGGTAAAGTGAATTCCTGTTTGGGTGATTTTGAATTGGGTTGCCCTAGTACAATTGCAAGAACCAGAAACAGACACTTACTACTTGTCCCAGACTTGAGCAATCTGCTGGTCAAATACTGACCACATGACTGAGTTCTGTGAAGGTGGAAACTCCTTCCAAAGGCAGACTAATGCACCAAGATCTGTGTTGCATGGACAGTGAATGCTCTGGGTTGTTTTCCCACTGTACTGGCTACAGAGCTGTCCAGATGGAGTTCTCACAATATAATATAGCCATTAAAATAGAGCACGCTCAGAGGACGCGCGGTATTCAGGAAAACAATGAACTGCTTATGTGCAGAATTATAGGGTTAGCTACTGGACCTCCATAATATTACTATCATGGCTGTCCATACTTTAGTGCTTTTTCAGTTGCAGAATAACAAATAGAATATGTAATCAAATTTTATTTAATAATATTTAGTTTGCTGGGTTTTTTGCTGTACTGGGCTAGCGGTTGCAAGTATTTTGTTTTCCCATTGTAACCACAGATCTTTTCTTCCATCATGACTGCTTCAGATACCCTGCCCAATGGTTTAGGGTAATGATGACACTCAGTGAAACAAAAAAATCAGCTCCGTATTACAAAATGGCAGAATTTTAGGTTTGGGGAAAGGGCTATTCAGCAAGCACTTGAACGTTGATACTTTCCATGGAAATATTGGCCATGTTAACTTTTTGGCTGTTACTTGGTACTATTTTTTTTTTTTTGAAATTTCAAAAACAGAGAGGCCTCTTCCATATCTGTTCACACACATACATATTATGGATAGACTTTGTGTTTCTGTGTGAGATATGTGTATAAAATACAGTTTGATATATAATGTGAATACAATTACATGTACATACATAAATCGTAGCTGTGCTTCTCAGATCAATTATAAAGGTAATGTGGCATAAATGATTCCGTTCTAACAGGCCTTTTCAGCTGGCTATAAAACTTACTCAGACTGATCTTTCAGACTGAAACTTTCCACATTTGGTCACAGCCTGAAAGTGAAAATGGTTCAGCCAGTTTTGGACACAGAGGTGTAAAGTGTACACTCTTGTCACAATAAAGAACAGTTTTGCAACTTCTGTTTTTCCCTTTGCAGGGCAGAGTGAGAGGCTCGTCTCTCCTCAGATGTGGGAGAAATGTGTAATTTGCCAGAAACTCTAGAGATGTAGATGTCCTTTTTGGTAGTTGAGTGAAAAATCTCGTTTCACTTGGCTGCGGTTAGATGGCTTGAAAAATATATATTTTGCCCTGGTTTGTGTTATAAGATAGAGGCTTGTTGTTCTTAAACTAACAACCCCACAATGTTGTCTTGGTGCTGCACCTGCTGCGTAAGACTCATTTAATATGTACGTGAAAAATGCTGTGTATGTAATGAGGCAGCCTGCAGGAACAACCAGAGCGAGTCTCCTGCAAGAGTTAGTGGCATCCAGTCAGGATTCCCTCATATCCCTGTGGGTCTGCAAGGATCCACTGGCTTTGGGGTAAAACTGCTGAGTTAATTCCAAACCTCTCCTGTCTTCGTTCCCCTTCCACTTCAGTTAAGAACACAAAGTCTGAACACTGAATTTCTCTACCTCTGTGCAAGTTTAACCCATCTAGGGCATGAGTGTAGTTTCTATAGGAATTTATATACTATTGTATTAAAAACACTTTCCCTAGAGCCACCTATAGGCTCAGCATAGGATCTCTACAGAAAAGCATCACTTAGCTGGAAATGATCTTTAAAGTAGTTAACTGTGTGTGAACAGTAATGAGCTCCCAAAATCCAGTTGGAAAACGGGCTAAAAGATGAGTGAGGAAGCTAGGCCTAGAGCAATGTAAGATTTTTATTATGTGCCTTCTTTTTCCAGATGGAAAAATAATGAACATTGACAGGACATTATCAAGCATAAATGACCTGTAAATTCACTGCTTGCAAAGCCTGTAAAAGTAATAGGATATTTCTCAAGACAGTTGGAGAACCTGAAAATCCAAATAAATGGACAAAACTCTACTCATCTTAAAACCAGGTTGCATTTTTATGTAAGGGTGTCAGATGAAATTTAATGTGGCTTCGTCAAGTCTGGTGATACAGGAGTCATCAGCAAAGCTGTGGGTTTTATTTTTTTGAGGGTCAGATAAAACTTTCCCTTCCAGGCATTTTCTTTGATAGACATACTGTATTGTTTTAAATCCTGAGCAGGAAAATCAAGCACCTGCAGCAGCTTCTCTGTTCCATTCATCTAGGGCCAAATCCTGATCTCATTTAAGTCAGTGTGAGTTTTGGTATTAACTTTAATCGGTTCAGAACATATTCTGTACACATGCTCCACCCTTAGTCAGTTTTAAAAAATCCATCTGAAGTCTGTGTCTATCAAGTGATTTTCATGATGTTCTCTTGTATTATTATGCTCTGTTGTCATAAGTTCTATGCAAGCAGACCTTCCTCAGAATTCTGCTCTCTAGAAATCTGGTAGAGAGTTGGTTTGATTTGCATGCAGTATATGTGCCCTCAGTCTATAAAGCATAGCTGGTAGGTTTCATCTTAGTCTTGCCATTGATGACTATTTCCCCATTAAGGGCTAAGTTGTGTCTGCTGACCACATGCCCTCACTGAGGTTTTACAAAGATGCACCACCCTACGGGGAGAAGTTCTCAGACTCCTAGGAGGAGTATCTACATTACTGTACTCTTTAAAAGAGTGTAGCATACTTCCTCATCTTTAGGTACAGCTGACCAGTACCTTGAGGGAACAAGCCATGATTCCATCTACACTCCTTGAAGGTGCAGGGTTCCCACAAGAACTAGCTAATGATCAGTCATTGTGCTTCCATGAAGGCAATGACTGCAAATCTGCCTGACCCTTTCACAGATCATATCAAGTGTGGGAAAATTCCTTACTTCATAGATTTTAAGGCCAGAAGAGACTATTATGATCATCTGGTCTGGTCTCCTGTACAACATAGGCAATAGAATTCCCCCAAAATAATTCCTAGAGCAGATCTTTTACAAAAAGTCCAATCTTGATTTTAAAATTGTCATTGATGGAGATTTGTTCCAATGGTTAATTACTCTCCCATTTAAAAACGTACACCTTTTTTCTAGTGTGATTTTGTCTAGCTTCAGGTTCCAACCATTGGCTCTCATTATACCTGTCTCTGCTAGATGGAAGAGGCCATTATTAAATAGTTTTCCCCGTGTAGGCACTTACAGACTGTAATAAAAAAGCACCCCTTAACCTTCTCCTTTTTAAACTAAATAAATTGAGGTTTGTGAGTCTATCATTATAAGGCATGTTTTCTAATCCTTTAATCATTCTCATGGCTCTTTTCTGAACCCTCTCCAATTTATCAATATCATTCTTGAATTGTGGGTACCAGAACTGGACATAGTATTTGAGCAGTGGTTACATCAGTGCCAAATACAAAGGTAAAATAACTTCTCTACTCCTACTTGAGATTCCCCTGCTTGTGCATCCCAGGATTGCATTGTCTCTTCCAGTCAGTCACACAGGGTTCTCATGTTCAGCTGATTATCCACGCCTCAAATGTTTTTCAGAGTCACTGCTTCCCACGATAGAGTACCCCATCCTGCGAGTATGGCCTACATTCTTTGTTCCTAAATTTAGCCATATTAAAACTCATATTGTTTGCTTGCACACAGTTTATCAAGTGATCCAGATCACTTTGAATAAATGACCTGTCCTCTTCATTTACCACTCCCTCAATTTTTGTGTCATCTGCAAACTTTATCTGTGATGATTTTATATTTTCTTCTAGATTGCTGATAAAATTGTTAAATAATGTAGGGCTAAGAACTAGTCTGCTGGGATGCCACTGGAAACACATCTACTTGAGGCTGATTCCCAGTTTTTAATCCATTTATGTGTGCCATGTTCATTTTACATCATTCTTGTTTTTAATCAACATGTCATGCAGTACTAATTCAGTACCTTGCAGACATCTAAGTATATTCTATCAACACTAGTACTTTTGAAACCAAACTTGTAATCTTATTAAAAAAAAGGAAGCAAGTTAGTTTGACAGGATCTATTTTCCATAAACCCATGTTGTTTTGCATTAATTATGTTACCCTCCTTTAGTTCTCTATTAATTGAGTCTTGTAACAGCCGCTCCATTATTTTGCTTGTGATCAACGAAAGGCTCTGGCATGCCTATGCTTACTTGGCTCATTCCATTTACCGTTTTAAAAAAACTAGCACATTAGCTTTCTTTCAGTCTTCTGGAACTTCTCCAGTGCATCAGGACTTATTGAAAATCAGTATTAATGGTCCAGCGAGCTCCTCATCCAACTCTTTATAAACTCTTGGATGCAAGTTACCTATACATCCTGAATTTAAAATGTCTGTCTTTTGTAGCTGATGTTTAACATCCTCTCAAGATGTCAGTGGAATGGAAAGTATGTTATCACCATCTAATGAGACAATATCATCTGTTTTTCCCCAAATACAGAACAGAAATATTTATTGAGCACATCTGCCTGACCTGCATTATTATTGATAATTCTAGTATTTCCATCTAGTAATGGACCAATACCATTGTCAGGATTATTTTTGTTCCTAATATATTTTTAAATCTCTTCTTTATTCACCACTATTATTTGGTAGCTGAATAAGGCTGAAGCAGATCTAGTGCTAAATAAGATTAAAAGAATAAAGCACAACTTAGTTCTAGTGCCTGTGTGTCCTCCAAGAGGTTTGTCTTACAGAGCTATAGTCTAACGTGTGTGTGGGAGAGATGGAGTACATTACACTGTAGCAAAATGGGCTTCCGAAACCCCCTCTCCACTTACCATGGAAGTAAACCCTTGTAAGGAAGAATCCCCTACCTGTATTTTAGAGGGTGTGGAATGCCCAAGTTAGGGGAGAATCTAGAAGAGTGAGGGGAAAAAATGTATTTTCCTTGCTCTGGTTGGCAGGTACAGAGGCTGCTGTTGTGAAAATCTGCAGGAGGAAAATGTAAATGTCTCATTGAAACACAAAGCAAAATTCTCCAACGCCCTTACTCCCTCTCCCCCATCAACAAAAAACAGTATTGGGCAATAGAGAAAATAATGGGAAAACGTAGTGAAATAGAGAAAATAGTGTACAGTTTTGTTTTGTTTTCCAAAGCCTCCTTCCCTTTTTCTGAATTCCAGTTTTCTGTAAATGTCTAGATTTGTGTGTGTGTGGAGACGGTTAATTAGTCTCCTGGGGTGCTTCAGTGTGGGGCTTTAATCCTGCACACGCCAGGAGGGGCGGGTAGGATTGGGGCTGGCAAGTTGTTTGCAGGCAGATAACCACTGAGATGTGGATGGGCAAGAGTGAGTAATGGGGAATGCTTTGCAGTTTGAAGTAGCAGTGGACAGAGAAGTTAGGCAGTGAACAGACAGGGCAAGTAGGACTTCTGTTAAGGCAAAATCTCCTGTGGTTTTTGCCTCTCTTAGATCCATTTAAGTGCTTAAAGTGGCATTGGATGAAGGAGGGAAGGCGTATTTTCAGGGGTGTAACTCAAGAGCTTCTATTGAACAACTGAAATCTTCTATTCTGCACAGGACAGAGGGCCTTGAGCATAGTAGTGACGTTCATTAACAGCCTTCTTTCTTCCTTTCTCTTAGGTGCAAGTGGGAAATACACCTCAGGACCAAAGAATTGTGGGATACATTTCCTGCACTCATTTGCAAGCTCTGGCAGGTATTGTCTGGATTTCCTTTTCTCAATTTTGTTCTTATTGTGTTTCTAGTTCTGTGCCAGAAGTTTCTCTCATCATCAAGCACAAGAGCAGCATATTAGCAAAACATCTTTCCTCATCCCACATTGTAACAGTGTCATGCAAGTAGCAAGGGGATGGAAAGAGAAAATAAGATATCTGTAAAAGCCACACATCATGGATTCTTCAGCCACTTCTTGAAACACAACCAAAAGTTGCACACCAGTAAAGATTTTAGTGACTGCACATTGGGACCTGAACCTGTGCAACTCTGAGCACCCACTACACTCTGGCTTAAAAATTAAGGGTGCTGATCACCATGCAGGATCAGGCCGATAGGTATCAAAGAAACTCCCAAGTATTAGCTACAATGGAGAAATAAACCATTTATTTTCCGAAGCATCTGTCATTGAGCCATAACTGTCACTATTTTTATATATTATGCTGCAACTCACACTGCTGCACTAAGAAGAATAAAAAAAATTGTTGTTCACAATGCCATAATTGGTCAGGAATTTTCCATGGAAATGTTTGAGACAGAAAATATAATTTTCACAAAATTGAAAATTCTCATGGGAAAATGGAAATATTAATTTTCTGTTGGGAAAGGCTAAAGAAAATATTTAGTTAGGGTCAGATTAACCCAAATCAAAACACATTTCTAATCATGCAGACACATTAATGTTGAACTGGGATGCCACAGTTCCTAATAGTAATTGCCTGTCGGCCTGGCTCCTTGGCCTGTAGAGGACAATAGCGGCATGTAGAAACCAGACCCCTAAGAGGAATTGGGGGCATGAGACTCCTGAATTCAGCAGCTCAGGGTGACAGAGATTACTGTCAAACCAAGGCTACACAAAATATTTTGACATTCCCAAATCAACATTTTTCTGAATTGTCCAGTTCATGAAAAAAATTGAATTTTTCATCCCAACTTGGGGACAAAAACTTTGAAATAGCAAGTTTCTGATTTTTGACTTGCTCCTATAACAAGATATTTCCCAGAATCCAAAGATATAGTGTTTTCTGAGACTCATTTTAACACACCAGAAAATTGTAATAAAAGTTTATTAATAGAATAACTTCCTGCACCCTGAAAAACCATGCTAAGTGAAGTCATCACACAGAGCAGTTCAAGTAGAAATCAAAAAGTTGGAAGAAGCCCAGATTCTCTGCCTGATTTTTTGCTTGCCATTTCCAACATAAATTGTTAATAAGTTTATGCTCTGTTTAGAAAATATTGCTGGTCCTATTTTAAAAACATTTTCCACTTCTTCAGCTACTACCATATATAGTGCTTGCTATGTTATATGCATTGTTTCATGAAATGATACTTTCCAGCATCATGTAAAACAAATTATATAAAATACAATAAAAAGCCCAGCAGTGCCTGGGAGACTACGAATTGTGTATATTTGAACTCTTTTTAAAAGAATGGGGAAGATGTTCTTTATCAGCAGATTTCTCAGCTCTTCTTAGTGTATGTATCAGTGTGGATCCCACTGTAGGTACATATGCCCCTTATGTACATGAGACCAGAGTCTTGAATAGCAGTGTCTGTCGGGGCTGTGCATGTGCCCTGCGTCTCCTTAAGCTCTCTCTGTACAGTGAGACAGAACCTGGAAATGGTCTGACCAACTAAGCTTTACCACCCACTAAGTCTTTTTGAAATTCTTTGAAATGTTCAGAACTTTTCTGATCCATTGATAAAGAACCACCATGAACAAAATCAACCCATCTGGTAGAGTCGGATAAAATTCTCTGATGCCCCCCTCCCCCAACAATGCAGATTTGAATCAACCAAATCATTTAAAGAATTTATGTCAATATTGGCTAATTCTTTCAGTTGAAAAACCATTTACAATTAAAAAAAAAGTCAAAATGTTTGACATTTTCAAAATAAAGTGTTTCAACTTCAATTCAAAATATTTCATTTCAAAGTTACTTTTAAGTTAATTTTTTTAAATTAAAGGTAGAAAAGCTTAAAATTTAAATAAAACGTTGTTTTAGATTGGAGAATTTTTTTCCAAATGTTTTTGGACTTATCAGCTAACCAAAAACATTTCTACCACCTGGACTGAACGTTGACAGATTGACTGTCTTGTATGCCCCCAGTCAGTACAGAGCACCCGAACATGGCAGATTCTACCCCTGAGGAGTTTAAGCCCTGCTCTTCTTGAAAAGTGTTAATTCCCCTGTAAGATGGATACAGCAGATGCCTCTTCTGTTTAGGAGAGATCCATATACTAGAGAGGTGCTTGGTATGCTAGTCATTCTCATTGAGCATGCATAGTTGAAGTTTCATCTGCTAAAGCAATCTATGAAGATTTGGAGGAGACAGTAGAACTCAGATACCAGATAAACAGACCCTCTTGAGCGCCCCAATGAACAAACATGCCACACCTAAGACCAGCATAGAAAAGAAAATGCCCGGAAAAGACCCAGTACTCATATTGATATCAGCACTGATGGAGAAACCAATGCCTTCTGGTATGAAGAGAGACCACCCTGAGCGCAGGGGGCAGAGACTCCAAGTGAACTCAATGTCTTTCTACAGAGACAGACCACGCACCTTCTGGGAAGAAAATCACCAAGCCCCACATGGCATAAAACCTGGTGATAAAGAGCAGCCTACCAGCAAAGCACAGAGTAAAAGCTCCCCAGCACAGACCATGGTACTGGCAACACTCTCTGGTGGCATCCCTGGCCAGACCACTGACAACAGACAGCAAGGAGTACCATGAGGAATCAGACCTGGGTCCAGAGTATCATCATCATCCTACTTCACCACCTAATGACCTTTCTTCATCTTCTGATGAAGCTGTGGCACCAGCACAGGTACTGGCACTGTACTTGGTCATTTCAAGAACTTGTCATGGTAATTGCACAAACCCTAGAATAGAGACAGTGATGATGCAAGAAAAGTCTTATGAGGTATTAGAAATATTGACAACTTCTGGCCCTCTCTATAAGTGAAAGGCTACTCAATCCTGCTAAGGCTCTTGGGCAAACACCTGCCATGATACCACTCATAGTGAAAAGAATGGGCAACAGGAGATGAATCACTTGATGATTACCTGTTCTGCTCATTCCCTCGGGGGCACCTGGCATTGGTCACTGTCGGAAGATAGGATACTGCGCTAAATGGACCTTTGGTCTGACCCAGTATGGTACAGAGGGTGATATTGAGACCACACCCTAAGTTCATCCCTAAAGTGGTCTTGGAGTTTCACCTAAATCAGTCCATCAACCTGCCAGTCTTCTTCCTGAAAACCCACTTGATGCTGGAAGAGAAACTACATAAGGTGGATGTTTCAAGAGTCATGCTCTCTTACCTTACCAAGACTACATCCTTAGAATCCAGTTAATGTAATAAATGAAACAGTCTTTGAATAAATAACTGCTTTTGATGAAGAACAGTTGCTTACCCTACAGTAACAGTGGTTCTCTGAATATAAGAACAGCTATATTGGGTCCATCTAGCCCAGTATCTTGTTTTCCCACAGTGGCCAGGTGTCCCAGAAGGGATGAACAGAACAGGTCATCAAGTGATCCATCTCCTGTCGCCCATTTCCAGCTTCAGGCAAACAGAGGCTAGAGATACCATCCCTAATAGCCATTGATGGACCTAAATGTTGAGATGTTGTAGTTAGCATAGGTCTCACTGTACCATAAAAGCTGTCTCCCCATCTTTTGGTAGCCATATCAATCTCATCCAAAGGCCAAGCCTTTTGTGACAGAAAATCTAAGTGGATCATGCAATGTATTTCCACCTGCTATCAGGCAGTTGTTCCCTCTAAACATCAAGGCATGCTCCCCTGGAACACAGTCAGTGCCTTCAGCCTGCTTTAGACACATGCCAGTATCTGAGATCTGCAACATGGAGCCAACTCACTGACCTTTCTTAATACTTTTTGCCCAGGACATGGCAGCTAGATCGGATGCTGAGTTCGGGAGAGCAGTTCTGCAATTGTTATTTGACTGATAAAGCTGAAATGCCTCTTTCCCACCATCTAGTGGGATTCACACTGACACATACTTGAAGAACCACAGTAACTTATTTTGTTCAAGATGTTGTAGTCAGTGTGTATCCCATGGCCTGCCCTCCGTCCCTGCTTTTCATAGTTCTTGGCTAGTGCCGGCTTTGAATTATGAGGAAACAGAGAGAGTTGCGGCCACCCCACCTTTTGTGCCCTCATACAAGAGCACAAGAAGGTAAAGGGTGTATGAATGGCCCCAATGAACACTGCTGTTCAAAATAATTCAGTCTTGTGCCCACGAGGAATACTGACACCTACAGCTGGTTTCATGCTGCCTACATCATCTCAAAGAATCAGTTATTTAAGGGTAAGTCACTGTTCCAAAATAAGTTATTTGTTCAAAGGCTATTTCATTTATTACACTAACTGGATTCTAAGGATTTGATTTGTACAAGTTCATAATACATTTTGCAATATCAGCAATTCAGGTTTGGAAAATAAGCTGTGAGAATTAGCTGCCCTATCTCTCAAACCAAAAATGTCCTGTTCAGGTTAAAATTTATAGCAGTTGCAATAATAAAACAAAGGACAATTCTGCAAACCCTTACTCAACACATAGGATCAGACCCCAAGTTAGCAGGAGTTGTGTGTGCCCACAATCAGCTGTATTTTATTAATGTGGCTATAATTGTGCTCGAAGTAGATGGGAAGAACATTGCATCCCTTTTGGGCTGCACTAAGACTATTGCAGATATGGGCTTATGCAAAACATAGATTTATTATAAATGGATGGAACCTTGAACCTGTGCTCCAGGCCAGAGCATGTTCACATTAACCTAATCAAGGACAAGTAACACACATATTGTTTGGTCAGTGTTTCAGAAACAGTGAGATATTTTGGAACAGAACTGGCAATCACTGAAGAGACTGAATAGCTTTAAAAAGAGACGTGAATTTTCAGCTCAATTTTAATAATGTAAGATTATTCAGTTTTCTATTTTTATTGCTGTGTTCTGGTAAAATCTTGCTCTGAGCATTTGTTTTTTGGAGCCTAGGTTCGCAGTTGTTCTGAGTCCTGATTTAGATTCTTAGCTTCTATTTAGCTCTTGTTCCTTTTCACCACCCAATAATCCACTCTCTGTTAGGCTTTGACACCAGTGCTGTCAAATTCCAAAAAACATTAGAGAACAAAAACAGAATGGACAAAAAACATGTTCACTTCTCAGAGTCAGAGCATTAAGCTTCTCCGTTTAAAAATAAAGTACCCTTCGTATTTCTACTTTCGTATTTTTGCTTCATATTTTCAGGCTTATCTATCAAGCTACATCAAAGACAACAGAATTACAGTTAAGAGCCTACATGTCCTTCAGTTAGTCATATTAATTTGCGTAATGAAATGGAAAAGAAACTCCTAACAGTTTGGCACAGCTGTTTTCTGTCAAGTGTATTAATTACTTGATTCAAAACATTTCACCTTTTAAAAAAGGAATAATGATAGAAAAAGAATAGATCAGCTATATAAAGATGTGGCATCTATTAAAAAGACAAACATTAGATTCTCTATCATGACCCTGTCCTCGAAAGCAGTTGCAATCCCTCCCAGTTTGGTATCATCTGCAAACTTAATAAGCGTACTTTCTATGCCAACATCTAAGTCATTGATGAAGATATTGAACAGAGCCGGTCCCAAAACAGGCCCCTGCGGAACCCCACTTGTATACCTTTCCAGCAGGATTGGGAACCATTAATAACTACCCTCTGAGTACGGTTATCCAGCCAGTTATGCACCCACCTTATAGTAGCCCCATCTAAATCGTATTTGCCTAGTTTATCGATAATATCATGCGAGACCGTATCAAATGCCTTACTAAAGTCTATGTATACTACATCCACTGCTTCTCCCTTATCCACAAGACCCCTTATCCTATCAAAGAAAGCTATCAGATTGGTTTGACGTGATTTGTTCTTTACAAATCCATGCTGGCTATCCCCTACCACCTTCAAAGTGTTTGCAGATGATTTCCTTAATTACTTGCTCCATTATCTTCCCTGGCACAGAAGTTAAACTAACTGGTCTGTAGTTTCCTGGGTTGTTTTTATTTCCCTTTTTATAGATGGGCACTATATTTGCCCTTTTCCAGTCTTCTGGAATCTCTCCCATCTCCCATAATTTTCCAAAGATAATAGCTAGAGGCTCAGATACCTCCTGTATTAGCTCCTTGAGTATTCTAGGATGCATTTCATCAGGCCCTGGTGAATTGCAGGCATCTAACTTTTCTAAGTGATTTTTAACTTGTTCTTTTTTTATTTTATCTTCTAAACCTACCCCCTTTCCATTAGTATTCACTATGTTAGGCGTTCCTTCAGACTTCTCAGTGAAGACTGAAACAAAGAAGTCATTAAGCATCTCTGCCATTTCCAAGTTTCCTGTTACTGTTTCTCCCTTCTCACTGAGCAGTGGGCCTACCCTGTCCTTGGTCTTCCTCTTGCTTCTAATGTATTGATAAAAAGTCTTCTTGTTTCCCTTTATTCCCATAGCTAGTTTGAGCTCATTTTGTGCCTTTGCCTTTCTAATCTTGCCCCTGCATTCCTGTGTTGTTTGCCTATATTCATCCTTTGTAATCTGACCTAGTTTCCATTTGTTATGAGACTCCTTTTTATTCATGCAAGATCTCGTGGTTAAGCCAAGGTGGTCTTTTGCCATATTTTCTATCTTTTTCCTACCTAGCAGAATAGCTTGCTTTTGGGCCCTTAATAGTGTCCCTTGAAAAACTGCCAACTCTCCTCAGTTGTTTTTTCCCCTCAGTCTTGATTCCCATGGGACCTTACCTATCAGCTCTCCGAGCTTACCAAAATCTGCCTTCCTGAAATCCATTGTCTCTATTTTGCTGTACTCCCTTCTACCCTTCCTTAGAATTGGAAACTCTGATTTCATGATCACTTTCACCCAAGCTGCCTTCTACTTTTAAGTTCTCAATGAGTTCCTCCCTATTTGTTAAAATCAAGTCTAGAACAGCTTCCCCCCTAGTAGCTTTTTCAACCTTCTGAAATAAAAAGTTGTCTGCAACGCAGTTCAAGAACTTATTGGATAGTCTGTGCCTCGCGGTGTAATCTTCCCAGCATATATCTGGATAGTTGAAGTCCCCTATCACCACCAAATCTTGGGCTTTGGATGATTTTGTTAGTTGCTTAAAAAAAGGTCTCATCCACCTCTTCCACCTGGTTAGGTGGCCTGTAGTAGACTCCTAGCACAACATCACCCTTGTTTTTTACCCCTTTTAGCCTAACCCAGAGACTCTCAACGCTTCCATCTCCTTTGTCTATCTCCACCTCAGTCCAAGTGTGTACATTTTTAATATACAAAGCAACACCTTCTCCCTTTTTCCCCTGTCTATCCTTCTTGAGCAAGCTGTACCCATCCACACCAACATTCCAGTCGTGTGTATTATCCCACTAAGTTTCAGTGATGCCAGCAATGTCATAGTTGTGTTTATTTATTAGCACTTCCAGTTCTTCCTGCTTATTAGCCATACTTCTCGCATTTGTATATAGGTATCTAAGATACTGGTTTGATCTTGCCTCCCAATTTTGCCCTGACCCTCCTTTCTCTCTGCCATTATCACCCACGCTCCCTCTTGTTTCCGACCCATCTCCCAGGTCTCCATGTTCCCCACTTACCTGTGGGCTTTGCTTATCTGTCCCCGTCTAACCTAGTTTAAAGCTCTCTTCACTAGGTTAGACAGTCTGTGTGCAAATAGGGTCTTTCCCCTCCTTGAAAGGTGAACGCCATCTCTGCCTAGCAGTCCTTCCTCGAATAGCATCCCATGGTTGAGGAAGCCAAAGCCCTCCTGGCGACTCCATCTTCACAGCCAGGCATTCGCCTCCATGATGCATTTGTCTCTGCCTGGGCCCCTACCTTTGACAGGAAGAATCGAAGAGAATACCACCTGCGCTCCAAACTCCTTCACCCGTACTCCCAGAGCCCTGTAGTCACTCTTGATCCACTCAGTGTCACACTTTGCAGTATCATTTGTGCCCACATGGATGAGTAGTATGGGGTAGTAGTCAGAAGGCTCGATAATCCTCGACAATGCCTCTGTAACATTTCGGATATGGGCCCCCGGCAGGCAGCATACCTCCCGAGATGAAATGTCAGGGCAACAGATGAGCGCCTCCGTCCCCCTCAGCAGAGAGTCTCCGACCACCACTACCCTACGTTTCCTATTCGCAGTGGTGGCAGCAGACCTCCCAGCCTTAGGGGTACGAGGCGTCTCCTTCTTTACTGTAGGGGGTGATTCCTTCTCTCCTGTATCAAGAAGAGGATAACGGTTACCTATTACCACAGCAAGAGGGTTTGGAGCAGGGGTGGAGCACTGCCTGCTGCCAGAAGTAACCAGCTGCCAGTGTCCACCCTGAGCCATCTGCTCCTCCACCATGGGTGTGTCATCAGTCCTGTGTACTGGGACAGCTACCTCAGCTGTCTCCACATGGACACTGTCCAGGATTTGCTCGTGGATTCGGATGCTTCTCAACCTAGCCACCACCTCCTGTAGCTCTCCCACCTGCCTGAGAGAGTCCACCAGTAGGCACCTTTCACATTAGATGCCCCCCCAGCCTGGATATCAATAAGTGGAAATTGCAAGTTACAGTCCCTGCAAAACCACACCAGGATCTTGGTAGAAGCATCCATACTCAGGTGCTCTGTCTGGCTACAGGCGCAGGTGGAGGAGACAGAAGCAGTGCTGGCACAGATGTTGCGAGTCTTCCTAACCATCGTAAGCATCCCTCTCAAACTCCGCTATCTGCAGCTCCCCATGTCACTCTGCCTCTGGCTTTTAAGCCTGCTTGCCTAGGTCAGTCCCACCCCCTTGTGAGTCACACTGGGGAAGGCCAATCAAAGGCAATCAAGGGAACAAGGTCAGGCACTCAGTTCCGACTGCCACAGCAGCTGTAACTGAAACTGAAGTCACCTGAAATCAGAATCACAATTAAAATTCAAACAGTTGAGCACACTCACTCACACTAACAGCTAGTATTCTCACCTGATATCCTGTTCAGCAGTGGGATCTCTTGCTCTCCCTCTCAAACTCCCCTGTCTGCAGCTCCCTGTCCGCTCCATCAACAACTGCTCTTCCCTCTGAGTGCCCAAAGCCTGTGGTCACGACTACCTCAGCAGAGACTTCGGCCTCAGGAGTTCCATTGTCCCCAGGCCTGGCTGTATCTGAGATGCCTAACCCTCTGCTTCTTGGCTCCAATGTGCTGTTGGTACAGAGAACATCCAGATTGCCTGAACTTTGCCCAATATCAACTGTTTCACCTCACATCTCTCCAGTTACTCCACCATTCCAGAGTGAACTTAAGGAAGAGGATTCTGATGAAGATCTCTCCTTCTTCTCTCAAATGTCAGTTCAGGGCTCTCCTCCTAACTCTTACAGAGGCCGCTTCTTAGAAGCCTCTGATGAAGCTGCAACTGTTTGTGGCCCACAATTACCACCAATGCCTCGCTAGTATGAGCACCTTTGGGTGGCTCCTCCTATGTCTTATGCACCTTCTCCATGTCCATATTGGGACCCCGGGGCAACTTATCACCAACAGTTTTCCAGAGCATCAGGTTCCACCAGTCATAGACAGGAGCAGCCAGCATCACCTACTCCCTCCAGGAGGCCTGATCCTCCAGAAGAACAGGAGGCTAGAGCTGATGAAGGGATTTCTCCTACGGCGAACATTTCCTCTTCATCCCCAGATGAAGCAGTATGCCGCCTCCTCCATCCCTGGCAGATGATTTTAAACATTTCCAGGACCTGGTCAGGAGGGTCGCAGACTACAGAGTACCATTGAGGAGGAGACAGAGCCTCATCTTAAGATGTTTGGCATCCTCCATTCACCCTCTTCAGCCTGTAGAGCCTTGCCTGTTAATGAGACTCTTCTGAATGCAGTGAAGATCATCTGGCACACCCCAGCTTCTATTCTGCCTACATGCAAAAAAGAGTTGACAAGAAGTATTATGTCCCAGAA
The DNA here is from genome assembly GCF_025201925.1 of Gopherus flavomarginatus. Classification (NCBI taxonomy): domain Eukaryota; kingdom Metazoa; phylum Chordata; order Testudines; family Testudinidae; genus Gopherus; species Gopherus flavomarginatus. The sequence continues at coordinate 34,101,993 of NC_066630.1, forward strand.
GAGGACTCAGAAATGTTATTTTCTCATCCATCACCTACTCTTTGGTAATTGACTCAGTGAATGAACATGGTAGTTAGCATCATGCTAAGACCATGCCTCATGACAAAAACCACAAGCGTAGGGACATACTGGGGAGAAAGTTCAGAACTGCCGGTTATCAGGCTTTGATGACAAAGTACAACCGTGTGAATTACACCAAACTGACCTCTTTTGTGGATCATCTACTGACAGAACACAGGAACAGTTCCAGGCAGTTATTGCAGAGGGTCAGCTACTTCCCAGGTCAGCCCCGCAAGCCTCCTCTGAGCTGCTGATACCGCCACCTGTTCGATTGCTTCAGCAGTGGGAATGAGAAGAGCCTCCTGGCTCCAACTCTCTGAATTTCCGAAAGAGCTCCAGAGTGCAGGAACTTCTTTTGATGGGTCCAGTTATTTGCAGATAGCATGGATGAATCTCTGCGAACACCGAAGGACTCTAAAGCTACCTTGTGTTCTCTTGGTATTTATATACCGATCTACAAGAGAAAACTCAACAAGTCTCAGGCGGCCCATAGATCCAGCCCAATCCAATTCCTTCCCTCCCTGAGGTCCTGTGAGCCACAACAAAAGAGACAGAAGTTTCAGAGAAGAAAACAGTCCTCTGCTCAGCCTCCCACCCCTTTAATACTTCTTTCCTGATCAAGGACTATGATGTGGCCCTTTGCCACAGTAGCCTGGTTGAAGCCTCTTGTCCTATGCTTCCTGAAGCATCAAATCAAGAATTATGGGGAAGTGCACCTCTTTTCACATCATCTCTCTGAACAAGCCAGCATAATTTTGCTGGAATTTAGTCTGAACCAGTTGTCAAGGCACAGATTTCCTCAGTACTGTTCTTTAAGAACAAAGGGTCTTCATCAGAGTCTGAGGTCAGAGAGAGGGACATCAGCAGGTTAACCCCATCCATACCTCCTCCCAAAAATATTTTCTCCTAATGGCAGCACACGCACGCACATACACACAAGTTAGTCTACACAGAGTTTGGTGTGACTTCATTATACATAAGTAGGTACTTAATATGGTAAGTGAAACTACCATTTCTCTGGAAAGCCAGAATCATCATGTGCTGTTATTTTGTTTTGTGACCAACATTGTGCCTGAAGGGAAGTTTGTTGTTTTATATGTTGCAAATAACAGGACTCTCTTTCATCAAATGAATGCTGAATCTCTTGATTCGGGCTATAATTTATTCCATGTGTGTTACTTCTGTTTTGTCTAACCATGTTTATAATTGTAGGGCTCCATTTTGTGAGCCATAGCTTGGCAATACATTTGCTAGCACCTACCATTAACATTCTGAATTGTAATTCTGTACGGTTTTGTAGTGCGGTGGTGAGGAGGGGTGTTTCTAAGAATATTATAGATTGAATTCCTATCAAGCTGTGTACTGAAAGTATGTCTAGGCTCTGTTTGATATAGATTCTTATAATGTGCTCATCACCATAATATCTGAGCACCTTCCAGTAGCGCATTAAGCAAGGTGCCTACATATTTGTCACATGTCTTTTTTCCCTCATCCTCTCCCTATGTATCCCTATCTATGTATCTGTAACCAGTAACTATAGATCAGGGAGTAGTTCCAAGAAATGTTTGTGCTGACTTGTGTGTCCATAGCCTCTCCAGCAAAGATTGCAGGAGAGACAGTGTTGGCTTCATTTTGTAAATGATAATAGATGTGCAGAAGAAAAGCGAGATTTTACATTAGAATTAATGTAATCAAGAAGATGAGTGAGTGAAGGGAGTTGTTCAGCAGATATCTGTCCAAGTTGCCTACTGCTAAAAGACTTATGACTTGTCTACACTACCACTTAAGTTGATGTAAGTTACGTTGCCAGTGGCTTTTTCAAGTTTTTGTAAATTACATTGACTTAAAGCTGTGCCTAGGCACTCTCATGAATACAAGGACAGATCCCCATCCAGGTCTGTTCCTAAGAAGAGAGATCTCTCCCTGGCCCTGTCCAAATACAGTGAGCCTTAACATGTGGATCATAAGGAGTCTTAGACTGCTTAAGACTCCCAGGAAGGACTGTAAAGCACAGAAGAGAGAAAGATCTGTTGGTGGCACCGACACCTAAACATAAATGCTGACATCCACCAGTTTCATCAACGAATGCTGCACTTGATTCTTCAGTGGTGATGGGCCACCTGCAACATCTCAGGATACATTGGAATGGTCAGTCTCGACTGCAGGAATACTCCAAACATCAGGATGTGCAGACACATATTCACCAGACAGTATCTTTCTGTTATCCTCAATCCCCTCTCCTCTCCGGCCCTTCTGAGAGACGTTGACACACTGACACACTAACCCTCAGGCATGAGCATTCGCCCTCCAGTACCAATGCTTCCGTCAGTGGAGCAAGAGTAGAACTCCAACTTGGATGAGTCAAACATTCCGGCTGATCATTCATCTCCTCACAGATGCGTCTTAACAGGGAATTGAGGAGATCTGGATGCCACTTTCCCAGGGACTGCTGATACCCAATGCCGTGGGTCCCCATCAACCAGTCGACCCCTCATAGGCCAGTGGGACCCATATGGCAGGTGTCCAGAATCCATCCACAAGTCCTACTGCACCTCTCCCACACAACATCTCCTGGATTGACGGGCTATGAGGAAGAAGAGGAAATCATCACTCAATCTTAATCATGTCTGCTGGACGACCATAAGCAATACCAGGCTCTGCTACAGAAGACAGCAAATTATTTTCAGATACAAGTAAGGTGGGATGCTCTGAAGTGAGGCCATCCTAGAGTGAGCCATCCAGAGTGATTTGGCATACCTTGGCCTTCTTAGCCCTTACACCTAAAAGAGCTGAGAGTCACTAATTCATAGTGACCAGATGAGCCGAGTTCCTTTTCACCCATCCAGTGGCCCACTTGCTGCTGAGGCAGGTAGCCACGGAAGGTGCAAAGTCACAACATCCTAACACCACCCTGGCTGACAAAGGCTCAAAGAAGTTCCACCTTTCAGGAGGAAAGGTTTTCTCCTCGACAAGCCTGCAATTCTGTATCACTATCAGGCTTTGTTAGCAAAATATGATTTAACAACTATTGTAGACTCGCAAACTTTACAGGACAAACATCCCCATGACGACAGAGCCCAATTTTAATCCTTCATTGAGGAAGGTGAAAGTAGTGGCAAAAAATTCCTACAGGCTGCAGTGAATGCAGCAGACAAGGCACCTAGAGAGCTAGCCTCTAGCATAGTTATAAATAGAGCCCTACCAAATTCAGTCTATTTTGCTCAATTTCATGGTCATAGAATTTTAAAAATAGTCAATTTCACAGTTTCAGATGTTTACATCTGAAATTTCAGCGTGTTTTAACCATGGGAATCCCCACCAAAAAGGGGGAGTTATGGGAGGGGTCAGAAAGCTGTTGTAGATTTAGGGTATGTCTACACTGCATTGTTAACTTGGATGTGACACTTCTCGGGGCACCCTGGGCTGATAGTCGGGAGTCTTGCCTGTACTAACTGGTTGTTAGCTCCCTATGGATCCCTGGGCCTTCTGGCAGTTAGCATCAAGAGGTTTACAATTGCTGGACCCAGGTCTGACGGCCATGCTAATGCATCCGTACTGCACTACGCAGACCTTCTGACTCAGGTCTGAAGTTTGACCTTTGTCCACGCTGCAAAATGGGCTTGGATCAGAGTCACAGCAGGACTTAGCCTCTGACCCACTCCCTTTAGTCAGGTCATAGGACCTGGGTCCTGAGTGCTTGCTGAGCTGAGTCAGACTGATTTGTATGTGGACAGAAGGCGGGTTTGGGCTCAAACATGAGTCAGAGCCCAGGCTTAATGCGCAACGTATATGTATCCAAATCCACAGAGCGAGTCAGTGGCAGAACAATGAATATAATCCAGAGCCCCAGTCCCCTGCTTTATTAGACTATGTTCCCACTGGCATAAAACTATAAATCAAAGTTTTCACCTTGGGGAGCTTTTGCTGCCCTTCACATAGCTGCACGCTGTGGTGGTGTTAAGTTATGCACGTTGTTATCCAGGCTGAGCTGAGAGTAATAGTCCCCTTTAGAAGATACTCAGATGCACATTTTTCATTGAGTATTCAACGATATGTTACCAGATTATCAAAGGCATTAGTTACGTATCCCGAAGGCTTAACCTCACACCCATTACGTTAAAACCATTTGCATAACTCAGAACATCCTTTGCCATCTGTCTTAATGTGTGCATGCTTGCTCAGTATGTTTACCAAATATCCTCACATATAAACCAACGTGCATATATACAAGCTCTCTAATTTCCCTTCTGAGCACTAATAAAAACCAGTGCCATGGGTATAAACCAGCACTTGTCCCCTCTCTGTGCTCACCATCTTTGGGATTAAAAAAGCCTATCTGGTAACTGAGGTGAGGAAATATCCTGTATTAGACCACGTTCTGTTGACGAAAGAGTCGAAACCAACAGAAATTGGTCCAATAAAAGATATTACCTCACCAGCCTTGTCTCTCTAATACTATGGGACCAGCATGGCTACATCAACATTGCATAACAGGCACATTTGCAAGTCTTATAGGATGTGCATGCTATAAAACTCGCACTTGAAGTTCTTATCAGGACTACCAGTGCAGATCTCACAAGATATGCATCTGAGGGAGGTCTCTTCTTTAATCTTACGCCAAGGAGTGGCTGGTGGGCGTTTTCCGCAAGCCAGAAAAGCCTAGCTTTCCCATCCCCTTGATGCATGTAAGTTAACATTTTGATATTACGGCTTACTTACCATATGTGGCTGAGAAAAAGCAGATATGTATTTTATAAGCACAAATAACCCTCAGTATTAAACAATCACCATCTACATACTGTGTGATCAGGGATAGCAGATGTCTGAGATAGTCTTGACATGCCTGGGATGTTTTAAAACACTGAATAATATAACATACAAATCAAGCTATTTCATCATAAGGAGTGATTCTGGGCATGTTGTTCACCATATACTCGGAACATGACATTTCAAATCAAATCTTCATTTCATGTGGAAGGAAAGAAACATTGTTCTTTCTTACCTTGACATGTTTATCATTTGGAGGCTGAGCCAGCTATCTCCCTGAGTTCACACTCTAGTTCCAGAAAATCAAAGATAATCATCATTTGTTACAAGTATCATGCCTAGCTAGTTATTTTGTGTGTAGCAAACAGAATAAAAGTGGGAGGGAGAATACAATGATAATTATTTTAGGAACAAATTTTCTCCCTCTCACCCACTCACCCCACCAGTCGGACTTTTACTGGCTTTCTTAAAGTAATTACAACAACAAAATTTGATTTTGATAAAATCTATTGATCAAGTCTATCATTTAGGTTGGAACTCACAGCAGTTTTCTCTAAGTATTTCCTCAGAAGTGGCTGGCATACTACTGGGAGCTATAAAATAAATTATTTTAAAAGTGTTCTCAATGAGCTCCAAGATGGATTAGCTATTGTACTCCTTTGGTAAAATATACTCTCATATACTTTTGTGTATAGTTCCTTTCTTCTACTCCAAAACCCTGGAATAGTTTATTAGCTAATATGGATGATCAGAGACATTCCTGCTATATCTTATTCAGCTGAGAGAATGTTTCCAATCAGACAAAAATCCACAAATATCCAGAGATGCCCAATTGGAGTGGAAGCTGAGCACAATTTTTTTCTTCTTTGAGTGTCAAGATGTTTGGATCCACCAATTTTTTCACAGAGGAATTTCATTCTTTAAAGATATGCTGAATGGATGGATTATTATTGGCAGCACAGGGCTAATTCTAGAAAATGATAAATTATCTGAAAAATCAGGCCACAGGACTCTCAAATTGGGTGCCCATTTTTGATATTAAGGTCTGTGCTTCAGTTGCCATTAAAAGGGGAGTTTTGAAGCTAAATCCATCAGTGTCTGTGTAGCACACAGATGCTAAATAGGACTTGGAAGGGACTTCCTGGATCATCTCATGCAGTCCCTTGCTATTGCAGAAAACAGTGTCATATAATCCTGTTCATAAATTTACCAAGCTTCATCTTAAAACTGCCCAAATGTGTTGTCTATGAAAATGAGAGTCCAGAGATGTCCAGGACGACGGTGGAACAATACAGTATATAAAGCCATCCTAGCAACCCCCAGTAGGCTCAAATCCTGGTTCTAAACAGACGTGAATGGAATCTGCTCATAACATTGGCCCTACCCAGTCTTGGCATAGGAAAAAGGAAATGATGATCTGTTGTATTTATTTAGATGGAATATATGGGCCCAGAGAGTCAAAGGTATTAATACAATCCTGTCACTGTCCAACATTAAATAGTTTTAAACAATGTTTGATATACAGAGACCTCAGCCTGCTAAATACTGTGGCAAACAGTTAAAAATCCCTTGAACCTTTTATTAAAGATAGATTTCAAATGCTTTAAACTGTTTTTTCTTCATTTCTATAACATATTAAGTCAGGCTTTCATTTTAACAACATCCTTTGTTCCTTTCCCTTTCCCTGAAGTCAGTCTTTGGAAGGAACAATCCCCTTGTCTAACAGTCTCTTAGAGGGTATTCTTTTGGGGAAAAAATAAGTTAATTGAGATGGTCTGGCGCTACCATTGTTGTTAAAGTCCGATCCTGTTTCCTAGAAAGCAAACCAAGACAAAACACACACAAAAGCAGAAGAAAAAAAGAAAATGCAGGTTCTTTCTCTGGTGTTTACTCTCAATTGCAACTTCAGTGCTGGTAAAACATGGGCACAGCATACAGGCTTTTCAACCACTACAAGAACTGGCAAATTTATATCAGCATCAGGCTGTTTAGGGGATTGCTTTTATCTCCCTCTTTGCTCACAGGCTTACAGTAATGTTGCAAAATATGCAGTCTTGGCTAGCTAAGCCAGACACTTGTTAGAAGACAAAAGGAGAAGCATAGGAAATAGAAGAAAAACAGTGGGGAAGGAAAAAGACACACTAGGTTTGGGTGACAAAGTCTCACGTTCCTGGTGGCAGTCAAGATTCAGCCAGAACTGGTGGAGGCGGCAATGTCATCCAAGTCCCTCTGTTAGCTCGGTCTGGTAAGGACAGCTCTTGGGATCAAGACTACAAAGGCCCACTGATATTACAGTGGATCTCTCGGATAAGGGAGGGTGGCAACCATGATAGTGAAGCTTGCTCTTTTCCCTTCTTTAGTCAGCTGTTGTCCCCCTGCACTTCCTTTATAACAACTTTGATCTCAAAGCCTCTTTTATTTTAATGACCCTGAAAGGGAGTGAAGGGCGGAATAGTCCATCCTCCCACTATTTTATCCACCAGCAGGCCTAATTTCTGACACCAAGTTTGGTTCATTGATTTCTGGGCTCACATTGTTCTTGTTTATCTGGCATGCTCATAACACAGTCCTTGAATTACATCAGTAGGTCTTTTTGTTTGGACTGATTCAGTCTGTCTCTTTTTTTGCATCTTTTCCCACCAACATTTGTTGTTTATAGGTTAATGTAACATTTTATTAATTTTCATTTACTTTTCACAGATGAGCTCACAATTAGGGTAAACTCATTAGGTTGTTTGCACCCACTACTCAAGTTGGAAGGCTGTTTCAGAACCTCACTACTCTGATTTTAGAAACCTTTTTCTGATTTCCAGCCTAAATTTATTCCTAGCCATTTATTCTTGTGCCAATGCTGTCATATAGCTTAAATAGCTCTTCTCTATCCATGGTGTTTACAGTGGTGCATGCCATCGTAAAGCTCCTGGGGAAACTAACAATTCTGTAGTCCGAGGAGGGTTTGAATGGGTAGCAAGCCTATAGCCTCATATCAAAGAATGAGTATAAAATGAAATCTTGACCATCCATTCTGAGCACTGAATGGAGTGGAGATCCTGTGGACAAAATAGGTTGGGATCATGTAATTAAAGACTGTATCATAATGCATATGCAACCTTAATTCTAGAACTTCTTAACTTATGAAGGCTTTACTTTATACCTTAACATTATACAAATTACATATAAAAAACTACATTTAAAGAGAGCGTAATTCACCCTGTATAGAGAGGCAGCAGAAGGTCTATAAAGTATTTAAATCCCACTTCTACCTTATGTCAAGGACTTGCGCAGTGTATAGGCCTTGTGCAAGGTCTCTGCACAGAGGATGAATTTTATTCATACTGTCCAAAACAATACCAGCGACTTTACACACAAATAGTAAGATATTCCTTGCCCCAAATTGTTTAAATATACACCATGCAGTAGGGGAAAAGATGCAATACAAGGGCTTGTTTTGGGAGAGGGTGGGTAGGAGGGGTTGGAGTGGTTTTGTGCTTTTATCACCCTCCTGTGTGTTTTGCTTTACGTCCCTAACAATGTCCATTAGCTGCACAAGAGGAATGCAGCATTCTGAGTATCTGTCGGCAAAGTGAAATGTTGTTTTAGGCACATTCCCTTGTACTCAGGCTTTTTTACTTCGTGTTTCCCATAGGAGACACTACAGTTCGATGTGAGCAACTTGATCTGCTTCAAGATTGGCTGGCTGATTTCCGAAAATCTACCTCCTCCTCCAGCACAGCCAATCCAGAGGAGCTGGTGGCTTTTGATGTGATCTGTGGCGATCTCAACTTTGACAACTGCTCATCTGGTGAGACAAGCTTTTACCCTTCCTCTTGAATACGTAACATCACAGTGAGCTACTAAGATGTTGTAACGTCTCCTTTAACTGTTTTAGAGCAGTGATCTGCAATTGTATGTGGCTTTTGCAATCACATTTAAATAAGAATAAATTGCTATAAAAATTTAAAAAATGGGAGTAAAGATTGTTAATCTGTGTGGGCAAACTCAATGTTTAAGAGATGCCTATTCATTAAAGAGATTTCTAAGGCACAAAGGGCAGTCCTATCATTTGTGCCTTTGACAATCTCCACCAAACTATCAGACAGGTAGCTCTTACCTCCTCTGCATTTTTATTGTCACTATGGCACCTATATATCCTTTCTTTCTAGTTGCTAATATATATATATCAACAGGCATATAATCATTGGGTAACTGTGGAAGAAATCTTACATAACTGTGAATTAAAGACTATCATACGCACAAGAGGGCTGAATTAATGTTCCAAAGGCAACTTTAATTCTGGCATTTATTAACTTTAAGGACTTGACTTTGCAACCTTAATATTCTTTTAACTTATTTTTTGAAGTTATTCCACATATGGAGGGCAGAAGGCACCATTAGAAGTAGACATTTACTACCAACAGATGTTAAATTTACAGTGGAATTCTGAGTAAAGACTATCTCTCACACTAGGATAAAGTCAAACATGATACAGTACATGTTTTTAATGGCATCAACTGTATGTGTTTGCACAGTGTGTATAGGTAGTTACATAAATTGATGTTAATTTATTTCAACTGGCTCATCACTACACTAGCTGGACATACCACAGAAATTAAAAAGAACAATTATTACCGGCAATTGGCACAAATCAATCAAAAAATCCATCCCAACTTCTACCACTACTGTGCGTTAATGCGGGATCCCCTCCAAATTATGTTCTAAAATTAAGAAATATTCCAAGTAAAAAAAGTCTTGCATTGTGTTCCAAAAGCAAGTGAACTTGGACTCTGGTGGACTGTAGCAGAGAGCAAATTTCAGAACCAAAGGCTGTCTACTAATGATGTCTTGCTGTTTGCTCAGAGTTTAACCCTGGGCCCAAACAACAGAAGCTTTTCCAGAAAAGCAACTGATCTGAAGAGTATAGGGAGAGGGGTTGTCTAAGGGCTTGGCTACACTCAAAACTCCAAAGCGCTGCCACGGGAGCACTCCCGTGGCAGCGCTTTGAAGTGAGTGTGGACACGGCGCCAGCGCTGGGAGAGAGGTCTCCCAGCGCTGCAGGTACTCCACCTCCCCGAGGGGATTAGCTTACAGTGCTGGGAGCCCTGCCGCGCTGTTTACACTGGCGATTTACAGCGCTGTAACTTGCTGTGCCCGGGGGGGGAGGTTTTCAACCAACATTATAGATACTAGCTACCACCACCAAGCAGCAGCTTGGAAGCCAGCACAGAGTGTAAATCACAGGTGGTGTATATTCGTGTGTGCACGCTCCCACTTAATAGGCAGGTGATTGCAAACTGCTCTTGCTGAAGCATCCAAATGACCTCCAGTGGTAGCCTACATAGAACACATTATAGTAGTTCAGCCTGGAGATAGCAAAAAGCATGGAGAGGGCTACATCTGAGAGGAAAGTTCACGGTGTCTGAGCTACTGCTACTATGTGACCATACAATGAGATGGATACACTAGGACCGCAAGAGTGTGAACCAGTGAGACAAGGGGTAGGAACAATCATGATCACTGTGAGTCTCTTAATATGTTCTCTATTATGCATATTGGTTTATACTGTGCTTTTAGTCAGCTAAGTTAGAGATGAATTCAAGCTACAGTGTTCAGACTGGGCTCTAAAGTTTAGGACCACCAGGTTTATGGATTCTTAGTCACTGTTCAAGCCCATTTGCTTAGTGGAGATATTAGTGTCCATAGGGAATCTATCCCGTCTAATGAAGCTGGGTGTACCAGGTATGTCAAAGAAAAAGATACCTCCTGTACGGTCCAAAATAACTACTATTCTCTCATATCATGTCTTTGAATGTGATTTTCTTTTGAAACTGCTGATGAGATCGAGATAGTGCTAATCACAACTGACAAGGTTAATCAGTCTGGTTTGGATAGATGTTCAAATGAAAAAATTCAAAATGTTGACTGGCCCTGCATTGCCTGGTCTTGTCTCGTATTTACATGTGCTACCACTTGGCAGCCAGGATTCTCAGGAGATGAATAACCTCTCATACTCAGCTTTGGATCAAATGCTCACAGTCAATTTAGTTATTGCACCTCCAATGAACCCTGAAGTTGAGTAGAAAAGTTTCTGAAGAACAGAACATGAAGTTGGCAGACGCTGACTTGGCATCTAGAATTATGAATCAACATTCTAGAGCTGAAAGTCAAGATTTATTGACCAGAGTTTATTAGTAAAGCAAAAATGTCCCTATGCTTTATTGGCTCAGAGGTAAATCAATTTTAGCTGAATTCAGATACAGCCAATCAAAATTCATTTATTTACATGCTTGTGTAGCTTTGCTCCAAATCTTAAAATTGTTGACCTCTGATGAGATAAAGAAACTTCCTAGTTTGTAAACATGATCATTTCATCCAATGTATTCATAGTATGTGCATTTTAGCCAAGTGTCAGATGTTACTTGGTTGACAATATATTTTTATATAGTGGTTGAGTTTTTGTAGGCATGTTTGCATAGGGATTTAAATAATTGAAACATAACCATGGTTAAAGGGACACTAACAAGGTAAAAGCTGTTCTTAGATATGTTGCTAACAATTTAAATCATTAAAAGCATTGAAAATCTGTTATTTTTGCTATTGATGCAGTTTACTATTTTTCACTTTTGAAATGGAAGTTGAAATTAAGTTGACCACTTTCATTTTCTGTTTATAGTCAGTCTCACTTTTTAGTTCTCATGTATTAAGTTAGAACAATGCTGCAGTGTTTGTGTTTACAACTCTGCAGGGGAATGTTTTTAATTTAAAAAGGCACAGATCTTTGTTAGGTAATGTACTTTAGATTAATGTAGGTTTTGTATTTTTAAGTACTAAATTTTGATACAGTATTTACCAGTTTTGCACTGTAAAGAGTCCAGAAGGTTTTAAGGAAAAAATATTAACTGAATATTTTTAGACTTGCCAGCTTTTTTTACAAACTGTGAAATTGTAGAATGGTTTGTTTCCTCCCGTGAAAATCCAGCTCTAACTCTTTGTTGAAAGTTATACCATTAATCCATCTGACATTCACAAGTCACCCCATGTTTTAGGGCCATTTGCAGCAAGTCATTTGTACCCTAGTACTAGGGAGTTATCACACTTCTAACATCGGTACATTGAATTCTCAGTTATCAGGAACTTTATTATAAGGCTGTCTTTAATGTCAGGCCGATGTGGTCTGACTCTGATGGAAATCTATTATATTTTAAATCTTTTGCTATGAGATAAAATAACATTCAATGAGAGGGGCTAGGCTGTACCTCTCAGCCATGAATAGTAACAATTGCTGCATGGCAGTGGATTAATCATCGCAGAATTTTATTCCTTTCCATGGCTTCTCCAAAGAAGGTTTGTAGGCATATGAAACCCTGTGACAGAGCAAAACTTGGAGAAATAAAACTGCACAGATTTCATCTGGTCCTAAAATAAAAATACCTGAACAAAATCAATAACCTGCTGAGAGAGGAGGGATGTGATTTAAGTGTACCTGTCACATCTAAAATACTCTAGTTTTCTGCAATTCCTCCAAGATGTATCCGCTAATTTATTACTGCCTCATCCCCAGAATTGTCTTGTGGTTCTAAAGACAGCAACTTTCAAGGCAGCTGAGACAATGCGGGTGCAATAGAGGTATCACTTCTCAGCTCAGTAAGATATATTGAACAAAATGCAAGAATGGGATCCTGTGGCCATATAGCTAGGGACAAAACAGAGACAATGATATAAGAGCCTGTAACATCCTCAGGGGCAGTGGATGGTTAGTACATATGTGGCTACAGACTGAACATGTGTTGTTTCCTTTTTCTGACCCCTTCTAGTTGGAATTGAGATAGTCACGCATCATCATCCCTTGGCAAGAATGATGTTGCTCTCCTGTAGAAGCAGGTCTAGTTTGCTCCTGTTGATGCAGGGCAATATCCTCCTTAGATGATACATCTAGCTCAAACTTCAAAGAAGTTCCCTCTCCCTCGTTTTGAGTGTGTCCATTTTCATACACATTTATGGATTTTGTTGCCTTGTCATTTGTCACAGTCTATTGTCCACATTAGTTCCAAGTGCAGGCACTTGTGAATGTTCCAGGGATCCCTAGAGGGAACTTGAACTGTTGATAAGAAATTCTAAAATCTAAAATGGTGGAAGTGCTGCAAAGAAGAAAATTATCAAGGGACACTGCCAGTTTAATAGGTTTAAAAAAAATTATTGGATTTACAGTAGTGTTGGTATTTTCAGTTTGAGGGTCTGATCCTGCAAATACTACTAGATACGAGATTTACTATAATTAATAGTATACCCTGAATTTTAGTTCTCCTAGCTCCTTGATCCAGTGTCAATAGTACTAGTTTGTTGTTACATAAAATAATGCTAGCGGCATATATTTGCTATTAGACTTGAAGTAGATAAATTGGTACTAATTGTGCTCTGGCAGAAATTAAGCATTGAGAATGCATGTGGCATGCTGCTTGTAATTTGGACTACTTTAATACTCAGGCTAACAATATCACAACACAAAATATCATTTCTGACTCTGTTAGTTATGTAATTTAAGTGTTTCGCGAACAGTGCATCTTGTGAAGCAGTCATACCACAAACTTCTAACTTCAGCAAATGCACTGCAGAGACTATATACATACCCAACTTACCATATGTCTTGTCAATATGAAGCCAGCGAGTCTAGTTCTGCACTGCCTAACATTTAATACCTATATTGTATAGTCATTTACATCAGTACATAGCGCAAGGCAATGGAGAATCAGGCCCATTAATTACTCCCAAAAATCAGATGGGCAGGATTTGGCAGTGAGTCTTTGTTGTTGTTGATACATTTTCTTCTGTTTAAAGTGCTATATTTTCCAATAGCGAATCATTGTTCTTAGTGGTATTTTGTTGGTGGGGACAATTATTTGGAGCATTCAGGCAGTGGAGAATAGGATATTAACAACTAATTTTATACAGTAGCACCAGTGACATTAGGACTCCATTATGCTGGGTGCTGTACCACTGCATAGTAACAGTAAGGGATGGATTTTTAAAAGGTATTTAGACACCTAAAAATGCACACAGGTGCCTAGGCAATTTTGAAAAATTCCCACTAAGCACCTAACTCCCATTGGGCACCGATCTGCACCTCTAGATGCCCAAGTACCTTTAAAAATCTGGCCCTAAAGAGTTTAGGCTCCTAATTAAGGGCATGGCTACACTTGAAATTTCAAAGTTGGTCAGAGCACCAGCGCTGGGAGAGAGTTCTCCCAGCGCTGCACGTAAACCACATCCCTTACGGGTGTAGCTTGCAGCGCTGGGAGCCACGCTCCCAGCACTGCGTCACTGTTTACACTGGCACTTTACAGCGCTGTATCTTGCAGCGCTCAGGGGGGTGCCAGTGTAGCCAAGCCCTAAGACAAGATGCAACAAGACCGTATATATAACGAGGGAGTGGAGGTGACCAGGAATAGGAATTGGCCTATTTTTCATGATTTACAGTTTTGGAGGATTTGAAATATACAAGTAACATTTTTAATGCCACTAATCTCAACTCGCCTAAGGTCTTTCACCTTAGGTCACTAGTTCAAATCCAGCCCAGTTAATTAGTGCCCAAAAGTCATCATTTGTTGTCTGTTCAGTGGGCCAGTTGAAATGAGTTGGTGATATTAACCCAGTTCCTCAAGCATGTGCCACCATCACAACTGGCACTAATTGGTACGCTGTTGGCAGTCTTGCGGACTAGAAATTGAAAGGGCATGGAGAGTGGTCCCTCCAGGACAGGAGTTATGTAAATTACCCAGGCAAGGTGGGAAATCTACATTGCTTTGCCTGCGATCAAAGCTGTTTTGAAGATAAATAAGGGGCAGCAGTTCCTTCAGTTGTCAATTTAGCATTAAACTAATGATAAATGGGAGACATTTAGGAAATGCTTTTGTCAAATCTGAGGACTAAGATTTAGAGAATTTATAAAATGTAGCTCATGGTTAATAAGAATCTTGACTACAATTGTGATTTTTGGTTTATTTGTTTTTTAAAATTCATTACAGAATATTGCTAATATCACCTTAGAAACCAAAATGAAAGCAGGTTCCAAATTAAATTAGTGCGGCTGTAGTCTTGACCAGAGAGGTTTCTTCAGAGTGATGGGAGGAACCTCCTCTCCCTTCCAGGGGCATGAGCTGAGGACACAGATCGGAGAGTCAAGTTTGCCTTTTGCACGGTACCAGTTTCTGCACTGTATTTTAAAGCTTGCACTATGTGATTGATTTGCCTTCCTTGGACTTGCAGAGGACAAGCTGGAGCAGCAGCACTCCCTGTTTACACGCTACAAAGATCCATGCCGACTTGGTCCTGGGGAGGAAAAACCATGGGCAATTGGTAAGGTTTTGTCTCAAACTGTCAGAGGCAACTGATTTAACCTTATATGTTCCTGAGACACCACCTGTAGGCAGCATGTGGTATAACTAAGGGGCAGTAACAATTAAACAGGGACTAAATATGTACAAATTGTGGTTTAAAAGTGTCATCTCTTTTGTAAGCCTCAGAACGCTTTATTGGGCTATAAAAATGTACCCAAATAGTGGATGAGGTGTTTCTACCAAAATGCAGACCTTGCTGGAATTGAACATGGCATCAGTTTATAAGATTACTCAAGTACCCTGACGCAGTTTAGAAACTTTAAAATTATCTTTTAAAACCCAGCTGAACCATTGTGGTTTCTCTGTATTCCAATTCTAGTCTCTCAGTTACACCAAGCTGTTTGTATGTAAACTGAAGCATTCAGCTTATGACTAGACTCTTCCAGCCCCATTAATTGCTGATGTTATAAATCAGTGTTTGTGACAAGGTAATTAAATAATTTCATTGGCACCATTTTCATTTTCACATCCACCTCAAACTGCATACCTTAGGGAAAAACTCATTCCTGGTGTAATTCCACTGATTTCAACTGAGTTACACTAGAGATTACTTTGCCCACTGGACTTCCATGAAAAACATTTAAAAACAGGAGTGGTGGTTTCACTTAATTAATTACCTTGATTTGACTGATTGAGGAAGTGGTTAGGGTAGGTCAGATTGGGTAGTTTGCCAGAAAGGTTTAAAAAGTTCATGCGGGGGGGGGCGCGTTCTGTGCAGGAGGCAAGGGAGAAGACACACTTAAGGATCAGAAAGAGGGAGGGTGGAGAAACTGAGTACAAGCATTCCCATCCTCATTGCAATTAGGGAGTATTTTTGCATGCGTTCTGAAATAGAAGAATCCCATTAGATCAAAAGCATTAGCCTGCATGGGCAAGAAACAGTCCCTGATGGGAGGCCATATCTTAAACCGATAGCACCGTTGTCCAAAGCAAATGCAAAGTGAATATAAAATCAGAAAGGAACACTTTCTGATTCCACTCCCTTTGCACCGCTACAATTAACTACACAAGGTGCAAGTAGCAATAGGTATGCTGAGCCACGTGTTCCTTTTTGTTCACAGGTACCTTGTTAGATCCTGAAGGATTGTATGACGAAGAAGTGTGCACTCCAGATAACCTACAGAAGTATGCACTCAGTCCCTCTTTCACTGTTTACAGACAATTAATTGAAAAGCTAGTTTGTCATTTTCCATTTAATGTTTTAATTCCGGTGATAAGTGACTAAAATTTACTATCCGATGGCTGTTTGGTGGCCTTTGAGAGATGTGTTGCTTACCTTTTATTTGGCAATAGCAGCAGAGGTACTAAGGATTTAATTAACTCTAGAAACTGTACTGACTTTGCATCTCTATAGGTGGTCCTGCCTGACCCGCAGGAATACTGTGAACGTGGCATAATGTAAATATGTATAGATAATAAATAGAAGATTAACGCACTATATAGGGGAGTCATGCTGTCTTACGGCCAAGTGGAAGACTTCAGATTCTAGCGATGTCACTCTGACATCTTTAACCAGCACTAAATTTACACCAAAACATTTTTAAAAATGAAATGGGTGTGGAGGGGGAATAGAAACAGGACTAAGTAAACTCTAGGTCTAACCAACCTTGAATTTTGGGGAAGTTTGGATCATGACTCCAAACCCTGTGGCTATTAACTATATTAGCAAAAGAGACATGCACGACAACATTCAAAGCTGGCTAATATTCAGTGAATTCACATCTGTGTATATATTCAGTTTGCTGGAACAGGACAATAAAACCAACTTCTGAATGCTACCAGACTGGGCATAGCACAGCCTGTTTGAAGTTCTCGCCACAGCTGATCAGTACAGCAGACTTGGTACTAACAATGAGGGGACTAGTTGAATAAAATAACTGGCCCAAGAACTAAAACTCAACACAGACTAACCCTGTGAGGTATGTAGATGCTGTCATGGTAGTAGAAAGCTCCCATAATTCATTACATATAAATAAACCATGAAGGGGGTGGAGGGGGAAAATGATCATATCAAACATGCCATGGGAAAAAGAAAATCAGAGTATCAGCCAATAGTAGTGGCCTGTATTTGCAGTTTATGCTTATGGTATGTTTGATTTAGCTGTGTGTCTTGGGCATGTTTAAACTCACTGCTGCAAAAGACCACTTACCCAAAGGCTGATGAAACCTTAGGAGATATTTCTTTAAGGACTATACGAGACCTACGCTTAGATAATATACTGTTGAAGCAGTTCTGATGCTAGGTTAATACTTTGCTGAGCAACATTTTTAACAGACGAGCATGTGTTTGTCCTTTGGACATCTTGTCTTCATTAGTAGATTGTATAATTCATAATGATAAGTATAGAAGATCCAACTGCTGCATGGTATCAAAACATGCTTACAGGTACTTTCTACGGAATTTCTGCAAGCGAATCTATAAATGAAATATACTAGAGTGATAATAAGGTGGTTTGAATAGTTACTTGGTTAACTATGTGAAACAAGGGTAGTCATGAAACTCAACTAAGTTAAAATTTAGTAGCATAGAACTTACTGATTTTTAAAAGATAAAATCTGTGTTTAGCCTCTATTCAACAATTTACAAACTGTAGCCTGTTTTAGGAACACTGTATTAATAAGCAGTCAGGAGCAGTTATTAAAGGCAAACTTTTCAACAGTCCTCCAAAATCTACAGATCTATTTACATTTGCAGATTTGCCTGAGCAGGCCAAATGACCCCTCTCTTACATGCACATTTGCAGGCACATCCATTCAGATGTACAAGATGCAAAACTATCCTGTACTAAAGGTATTATGCAAGTAAAAGAGGGGTCCATTTGGCCTGCACATGCAAATCTGCAAATGTAAATATGCATGTGAATACAATTTCCCATTTTATGGCTCCAAGTGCAGGCATGGAGACTTACAAACTGGAGCTCCCTAAAATTTTTGTGGATTAATTTTCAAGGGGTCCTTTGGGACAATTTGTCATTTAACAGATTTACTGTTCCTATTAAAATAAAAAATAAATATACCCAAAAAAAACCATAAAAAGGAGCTATTTGCATTTAGTAATAAAGATGCGTCACACTTGATAAAGGGTTTATAAAGGATAAATACTTATGTTACATACATGAATAAGTGAATAGTATAGATGGTTATAAGCAATCCACTGAACTCTTAATTTATTAGTCATTTATTCAAACATCTGTCATGTATTAACTATTTAGAAATTATTTTATGTGCACCCGTAATATAAAGTATGACTGAAAAAAGGTGTTCAGGAGTTTTGTTGCAGGATTAAATGAAAGACTCCTTACCTGCCACGGTAGCATCGGGGCTCTTCTTCTCCTGGAACACTTAACAATTCTTTCACCCTCTGAAGTCTTCATCCAAAGCCTGCTGAAGTCAGTGGGAATCTTTCCATTGACTTGAATGTACTTTTAATCAGGCCTTAAAGGAGGACAGGGATTTTCATTCATAGCTTTTCTGAAAGTGATTTAAGGCTTTAGAGAGGCCATCCCCTGCAGAAGGGAACCCTTGGAACTTGGATTCAGGCCTTGGTCAGTGATTTATAACAACATCATTTATCTGTAATTTTAGAGTCCACGTTACATTAATGATTTTAGATTGTAAAAGGTAATTAAAATGCTTTTAAAAACCTAATCAAAGCGCATTCATAACTGATATAGTGGTGAAGTGCATAGAGAATCTAAAATGGTATCATCAGCATAAAGATGGAGAGGAGCTTCCAGCTGTCCGATTTATATTGTTAATGTAGATGGCAAACCAGAGTGGGCTTAAAATAGATGCCTGCAGAAATCCTTCAGTAGTAAAATTTGGCTGCAATATAAACCTATCCAATTTAACAAACTGTTTATGTTGGCAGAGGTAGCTCTGGGAAACAGTTCAGCAAATCAGAATCAATGAAGGTACAGCACAGACTTGTCCCTTATTAAAAGGATAAGTAATGGGAACTATCATACGAGCTAGAACAAGCTTGACTCCCTGATTAGCAGAATATAATAAGCATAAATAATGAGCAAGCTGTTTGTTAACTAATTTTTCTGTAAAGCTGGGACAACTTAATAAGGTAGATATTGATCTTTTCCAACTTGGACTCCACTTCTGAACAATGGGGCAATGTAAACACACTTCCATTTTGAAGGAGCCTTAGCTATAAAGCTGAACTTTTAATTTAGGGCAAGTAATTTCTTCTCACAGAAGGTGAAATTTACCCTGATGCAGAGAGCCAACACAAGGCCATCTGCATCATTTAAGCACCACAAAAGGTCGGTGGGGTGTGGAGTATTCACTGGTTGTACAGAAGTACTGGGACTCTATACTGCAACAAGGTCTTCATAGTCCAACACAGAAGACCCCATTAGGGACCAGTCAAGAGATGAGATTCAGAGGCCCCAAAGCAATGTGTGTGAAGAGACTGTGGCCCACAATTCCATGCCACAAGCTGGAGCAGCAGCAGCAGAAAGGCTGTGGGGCCTGCAGTTTCCAGCCCCCCTGGGTTGTGAGATGACTTACCCGAGCTTTGTGGAGATGGAGTGAAATTGACTCTAGAACGTCATTCTCTCACTCATGTGTCATACTTTTTGCAGGTGTGGATTCATCAGACAGTCTGATATTCAATATTAAAAATAAGCTGTGCTGATTAGTTGTGACTTGCCACTATAGTCACATGGTATTGTTTCCATGCTCTAATTGGAGGAGTCATAAACTTTTGTAATAGGCAGGAAGGTTTTAAAAAAGCCACCTGGGGCTATTAAATCTCACAAGGAGAAAAGATTAGGAAGGTTTTTTTTAAACCCTTTCTCCTTTCTGTGTTCTAGGTCTTATCTGAGGCATCAGCCCTATAAAGTTTAGATTGCTGTATATATCATATTGGCCAGGCATAACTTATTACATTCATATGGAGTAGTTATGTGCTGCTACTTCTGTGGCATGGCATACACCCTCTGCACCTGCTGTGTCAAGCAGCAGCCCCTCACATATAAGCGACCTGAATTTTACTGAGAATACAGGTGCATGAAAATTTAAAATTCATTGTCCTGGAGTATTTGAGATGAAAATTCCTTTTCCATAAACACTTGTGTAGATGACTCAGCCACTGAAATGGGCACAGGAAGTGAATATAAAAGGGGTGTAAGTACAGCTCAAGTGAAGTCATCTTTCAAATGAAGTGACTGCACAGATGAAAATTGTGGGGTTTGGGTTTTTGTTGCAGTATTGGTCCAGCTCTGCGCAACTTTTGCTCAACTGTTGTTGTTTAATTTGCGCTTACCAAGTCTGTGTGGGCTCCTGCTTTTCAATGGAGGTCAGCTTCATTAGAGCCAGATCATTTTCTTGAATCTAAATGAGGCTTTCAGAAAGAGCACTGTTTTCAGAAACAAGCTGTAGAATGAACAGTCTGATTCTTCATGTTGTGGGATCAGCGTGTTCGAGTAAGCTAATTTAACACAATTAATTACATGACTGTCCACATTTGAAACATCCTATATGAAAGAAAATTTCCCTTTGTGAAATAGTTATATAAGCCTAGACAGATTATTTTTAATAACCATCAGAACATTCACATTGAAATTAATCAGAGGAAACAAATGATCTGCAATACATTTATTTTCCATAGACTTAATAGCCAACCATAATGTGTTATGGTGGATTATCATCTTGTAAAGGTGGGTAAAGTGCTTCTTATAAGAATCAACTTTCGCCAATTACAATTTGCATTTACTCCCAATTCGCCAAAAAACTAAAACAGTCCTCTAAGTGTTGCAGTTCTTGCCTTATCAAAGTTCAGATTCTTTTGAAGGATAGAATTTTGAGAGATGATGATAAAAGTAGGGACTATGTCTCTTCCTAACTTCAAATCATTTCATAAGAGTTCTGTGCTTGTCACCTTTAACACACACACACACACACACACACACACACACACTCACTCTCTCATGATCATTTTAAAAAGCCAGGACATCAAAATGTCATTTTTTTCTCAAGATGAACTTAAAGGCTTTGTACCTGCTAGGACCCAAGTTCATGGCTCAGTGTTTCTGCTGCAACAGTTGATGATGTAGTTTAAAGATGTAATCAACTTTTACAAGGGAAACCACTGACCTCTGAGCTCAGGTTCTGACAGGTAAGAAAAGTAAATCATTTTCAACTACTTGGTTTTGAAAGTCATTTGTACATTTTCGCCCACATTTTCATAAGAGTGCATGCACAAAAGGATGTACATATCTGCATGTCTCAAACAACACTCAACATTTCTGATTGCACATGCTGATGACCAGATGAGTTTGATAGCCTGCATATGGAGTTGCTGCAGGTACTGCAAATACAGTAATTGTATATACGAAATCCACATGGTGGATCTTTATGCCAATATTCTACTTTCCTTCCCAGTACAAAACTCCTGCTGACATCAGGGTCAGATCCACACACATAGTGGAATATCAGTATTGAGACTCGTTGTGAGAATGTCCAAGCAGAACTGTCCCCTCAGTCAGCTGCAGATTAATATAACCTTATGCTGTAAAATGCATGCCTGAAACAATGGATTTCACTCTGCTACTGGTTACCCTGTAGACTCCTCCGAATAGCGCAGTGTGTGTTGGGGGGGGCCTGCAATAAAAATACTGACGATAGCTTATTTTACACACAGGGATAGAGCTGGGAAATATTTAACAGGCTTCTGTTTTTTGTAAACCAGGGTGCTGGAAAGCGAAGAAGGGAGGAAAGGATACTTGGTCTATCCCACCAGCAAGAACCATTCTTCAAGTCAAAAGGGGAGGAAGGCATCACTAAAAGGCAGTGGGAGGAGGATTGACTACATGCTTTACACAGAAGAGGGTGTCTACCTGGAATGGAAAGTGGTGAGTTCTCTAGTGAAGTGAAGTGTAACTCAGCATGTAAAGTGCTTGGATGGCACACAAGGCCCTGCAGATTTGCTTACAGGGCTAAATTCAAACTCGCATCTCCAAACGGGAACTCACCATTCAGACCCTCTCTCCTGCTTCTGTCCTGGGCAGCCTGGGACTTCTTGGAAGTAAGAGAAGGTGCCTTGGAGGTGGGGTGGGGTAAAGAGGTTAACCAGCTACTCAAGTATCAGCTTATGCTCCAATATGTCTGTTAGTCTATAAGGTGCCACAGGACTCTTCGATGCTTTTTACAGCTACTCAAGTGTTTAAGCAACCTAAGATAATGTTTGCTGAACTTCTGTGAGCATGGGCTCTGTTCAGGAACGCATCAGATCTCAAAAATAGGCTCAGTTCAAATGGGTTTGATTCTAATATCTCACATAGCACCAGTGAGTACATCCTCTACTCTACCTTATTTCATGTTTATATAGTGACTAGCATAATGGAGTTTACTCTTGGTAGGGGCATCTAGGGTAGAATTAGCTACTGCATACGGCTTCCTGGAAAGTAGAAGGATGTTACAAAATAAAAATGCAAATTTTTTTTCCTCCAGCCTTAAATTTGGCAGGGGTAATTTTGGGGGGCAGAAGGTGCTTTTTCTTATGCCCTCTAGCATTACTCTCTAGTTTTTCATTTGATGGGCACCAATTTTTGAACTTTTGTAAAACCTTATAGAATATCCTGGCCAGTGTAACACGATATGATGATAAAACAAATACACTGTACTTCCAATACACCGTGAGTCTGGGAGATCCTCAAAGTAATTTTAAACCCACTATGTGATACTATATGCAGAGGTGATAAAGCTGCCTATTCTTAAGACTGCCCAAAGCGTCTCATTATAAGGCCACTGAATGAGGCAGAAGGGAAAAAAAAAGTGATCGTGTACTTAAATATAATCATAATACAAGCACACAAGGGAGCCAAATTAAGATTGCACGTAGTTTTTTGTGAAATGATATATTTGGTGCAGATAGTGGCATCCTATGATGCCCGTAGCCATATGCATAGTGCATACTATTGGCAGTGGTGAGAAGGAGCATCACTGATAGCCCCACTGCCCACTCAGGTTTGGCCTGGCAGCCCTTCAATTATGTCTTTGTGGCCAAAATTAAGTGAGCAGCATTGGGACCACAGTGCACAGGGGCTGCAACACTCCTCAGATTTTAGCCTATGGCTCCTTCGTCATGATGGAGGGGCTAAAAATTGAGTGGCATTATGACCCCTGTACACATAATATAGGGGCTGTGGGGCCAAACCTGAGTTGTGTGGTGACACTTTGTACAGCATGTTGCAACACCAGTTTGGCCCAGCTGTACCACCCCATTTGCCCGAGCATGAGAGAGGGGTCATGGAGCCAAACCTGAGTGGGAAATGGGTGACGGGCACTGCTGCTTTGGGGCCAGCTCCTGCACTAGGACTCCCTGCCACACATGGAGCCTGCCCAGCCTCCCCCTTCTTCCAGAAGCCTGTGTCCCTCCTCAGAGATGGGAAGTGACACTGCACCTGGGCAGGCCGGGCTGCAAGGTGGGGGCTGAGTGTGGCACAGATTTGGTGGATGAAGCACTGGGATCAGCAGCTGCACTGGGGATGGCTCCACAGGGATAGATGGTGCATAGCATGGGAAAAAATTGTGGGGGCATCTGTGGAGACCTCAGTAGTTAAAGTTGCTCCAACACTTCCCATTAGAAGACCATGTTTTTGGTACCTTATATTTTTGCCAAACTTCAGTCAATTTGGGCTTAAGTTTTCTGTGCCAGATGTCAGCTTGATTTTTTTTCCCCCTCAAAATAATCAAAAAGTTCATCTCTTTCTGAGGTTAGGGGAAAACATACTTTGTTTTGTCCAGGTTAACGGATTTGCTTAACCATTTTATTGACAAGCGCTAGCTCCTCCGTGCTTTGACTCCAGAGTTTGGAGGGGAAGAAGTGTTGTTAGGGTCAGGCGTGTGCCTTTTGCCAACCCTGTGAATCGCAATCCAAATTATGAGCTTCTGAAAGTCTCAGTTCACAGATGCTCACAGACTCATTAAAGTTTGGCAGCTAAATTGTCTGAAGGTTCTGTCTGCACTGGGCATGCACCACCCAAGGGCTGTGGGGACTGAGCAGGACTTTCCCTGCTGTTGTTCCTCCTGGCTGCTGGGGACCATTGTGACACAAGTCCAGAACTGGGAGCAGGGAGACTGTCTCCTGTGCTCTGAATATCTCAGTGCTCCTGAAGCCCAAGTAGCACAGAAGAGAAAGAGGAATCAGCTTAACTTGAATTCAGAGGGGTCACGAGATGGAGAACCTGGGATGAGGACTGGGACAAGTGGCAGAAGGCTCTGCAATAAACTAGAGTACACGCCTCCAAATCTGGAATCGAAAACAGGATTCCCGAGTCTCAGCATTCTTCTACAGCTAGCAGAAAGCTTTGATGCCCTCGAGGAATTCCACCGTGATTTTAACAATTTCCATCCCAACATCAACCTCAGCCTAGACCAATCCACACAAGCTGTCCATTTCCTAGACACTACTGTGCTAATAAGCGATAGTCACATAAACACCACCCTATACCAGAAACCCACTGACCCGCTATACTTACCTACATGCCTCCAGCTTCCATCCAGGACACACCACGTGATCCATTTTCTACAGCCAAGCTCTAAGATAGATACAACCGTATTTGCTCCAATCCCTCAGACAGAGATAAACACCTACAAGATCTCTATCAAGCATTCTTAAAACTACAATACCCACCTGCTGAAGTGAAAAAACAGACTGACAGAGCCAGAAGAGTACCCAGAAGCCACCTACTACAGGACAGGCCCAACAAAGAAAATAACAGAACGCCACTAGCCATCACCTACAGCCCCCAACTAAAACCTCTCCAGCGCATCATCGAAGATCTACAACCTATCCTGAAAGATGATCCCTCACTCTCTCAGATCTTGGGAGACAGGCCAGTCCTTGCTTACAGACAGCCTCCCAACCTGAAGCAAATACTCACCAGCAACTGCACACCACACAATATAAACACTAACCCAGAAACCTATCCTTGCAACAAAGCTCGATGCCAACTCTGTCCACATATCTATTAAGGTGACACCATCATAGCACCTAATCACATCAGCCACGCCATCAGGGGCTCATTCACCTGCACATCTACCAACGTGATATATGCCATCATGTGCCAGCAATGCCTCTCTGCCATGTACATTGGCCAAACCAGACAGTCTCTATGCAAAAGAATAAATGGACACAAATCTGACATCAGGAATCATAACATTCAAAAACCAGTGAGAGAACACTTCAACCTCTCTAACCACTCAGTGACAGACTTGAAGGTGGCAATTTTGCAACAAAAAAACTTCAAAAACAGATTCCAAAGAGATTGCTGAACTCAAATATGCAAATTAGATACAATTAACTCAGGCCTAAACAGAGACTGGGAGTGGTTGGGTCATTACACTAATTGAATCTATTTCCCTATGTTAAGTTCTCCTCACACCTTCTATGGGTCATCTCAATTATCACTTCAAAAGTTCTTTTTCTCCTGCTGAGGATAGCTCATCTCAATTGATTAGACTCTTCCTGCTGGCATGCATGCTTCCACCTTTTCATGTTCTCTGTATGTATAAATATCTCCTGTTTGTGTGTTCCATTCTGTGCATCCAAAGAAGTGAGCTGTAGCTCACGAAAGCTCATGCTGAAATAAATTTGTTAGTCTCTAAGGTGCCACAAGTACTCCTGTTCTTTTCACTGGCAAAAAGTGTGCCATATCTCCCTCTAGTGGCTGGCCAAAGGGTTTGTCAACTTATTAGTGCTAACAAGTTTCAGAGTACCAGCCGAGTTAGTCTGTATCTGCAAAAAGAACAGGAGTACTTGTGGCACCTTAGAGACTAACACATTTATTTTAGCCTAACTCACGAAAGCTATGCTCAAATAAATTTGTCTCTAAGGTGCCACAAGTACTCTTGTTCTTAGTGCTAACAAGTATTCCTCAAATAGCAGAGGTCTGTGACAGATTAAAAGTTCTAACCCTGCTGATATCAATATGGTTACACATGACAGAATTTGTTTTTTCCTGTTTGCCTTTTTTAAAGTTACAGGAAGTTACATTAAAGAAGGTTGAGGTTGCTAAGCTGGCGTGACAGATGTCCTGATTTTATCAGGACTGTCCCAATATTTGCTTGTTTGTCCCACATCCTGACCGATGTTCAATCGGGACACTGAACAACCAATTTTGCCTTCCGCTCCAGTGCACAGGTGGAGCCCGGAGGGGCTCGTGCCCCCCTGCCCTGACTCCGCCTGCCTCCTTTCCCCATTGGATCCCTTCCCAAATCCCCACCCTGGCCCCACCTCTTCCCCAAGCACACCGCATTCCTCCTCCTTCCCAGGCTTGCACTGATCAGCTGTATGGCAGCACAAGTGTTGGAGGGAGGGGGTGACACCAGCGTGCATGGTGCAGCCATGAAGAAGGTAGGGCAAGGGCGAGGATTTGGGGAGGACAAAATTGCTTGTTTGTCCAGCCTCCCGAGCCACGTGAAGGTGGGAGAGGTTGCAAGGTGCCTGGCCAGGCTGCCAGTGCTGCGCCCAGACCCCATGTCTGAGGGGCAGGGCTGCTGCCCACCAGCCCCCTTCTTGGGTTGACTGGTGGCCCCCATTCCTCGAGGGCTCCCGTGTCCCCTGGCCCCTTTGCCCAGCTGTTGTGCACGCATGTGCCTTGCCCCGAACCCCTTGGGGCCGTTCTTGTACGTGGGGACAGACTCACCCCACACGCAGGGCAACTCGATGGGGTCACAGTGGCTGCAGGCTGAGCACGCCCCAGATGCTCACTCCGTAATCCCAGGGTGCTTTGTGCTGCAGGGCAGAGCTGCTGCCTGCCTGAAATGCTGCTGTCTGAGTGGGTGGGATTGCACCAGCTGGGCACGTTCCCCTACGGGGGAGGTGGAGACAAGGCAAGCTGGTGCGGGGGGGGGGGAGGGCCCTCTAGCAGCATTTTTTTTTTGCCCCCCCTGCATCCCGATATTTCACCTGTGTCATCTGGTCACCCTATGCTAAGCACACAAGAGTTAGGAAATGCCAAAATTAAAGTTGTCTCTACAGCCTTACATTCAGCCACCTCAGAACCCCACCCCCAGAGCATTGATTACATCCATGGAAGCAGGGAGACAGGTTTTAGGCTTAAGAAAGTAAACTGGGAGGAGATGTAGAAAATCTAAGCCTGGTGCATTTTGAATACCCTGCATTGATTTTTGCACTTTTTTGTTCCCTTGCAGGAAGTGGAAGAGTTCAACTTTATTACACAGTTAGCAGGTTTGACAGACCACCTGCCAGTCGCTATGCGTCTGATGGTATCTACAGGGGAAGAGGATTCTTAAAACTGACCAGCTTAGAAGATTAGAAGAGGAAAGTTTCAATTTATGACCTATATCAGAGGATAGAAAAGAACTTTTCTGGTGCCACGTTAGGAAAGATGACTAGACCTGACCCAGGCTACCCCCCACAACTCAACTGGCTTTCAAGTTTCTTAAAAATGTACTAGGATCGGAGGATATAAAGGGAAGAAATTATGTGGGTTAGGACTAATAACAAACCATTGTCACAAGTTGGTCAGGCAACAGGGCAGGGCTGTATCTCAACGCTTTCACTGTGGACCGAAAGGAACCAAGATGGAAGTCCTTATACCTTTTGAACCAGTGCCATTCTTACTAAAATATGTTTTTATACTAATATATAGCACAATTTAGTTTGTAATCCGTCTGTGAGTTAGTGCTGCTCGATGGATTTTTGCATAATATATCTTTGTAAAACTAAGCTAAAGCTTTTTTCTTCCCTTTTCTTTTTCCAAGCCGGTTAATGTCATAGTAGCATGCCTGCATCAGTAGCATGCGCCCGCATTGCATGCCACTCTAAGATAAATAGTCATTAAGATATCATGGGGGAAATGAGAATAGAAATGAGAATTCAAAATCTGAAACTAGCCAAAGAAAAGCATTCCAGGACTGGCTAAACATTTTCCAATGAATTTGATGGGCTTTAAAAAAAAAACAACAAACTGTATCCAATTGGCAGATAATCCTTAAATGGAGGACTCTGAAAAAGTAAGATTATGATTAAAAATCCGACACTGAAGTTTAGGAATCCAGTCTCTAACTATATTCGTATTAAAATCAACAAGAGTTTTGCCTGAGTAACAGCTCCTGAATAGAGCACAAGTTTGCTATGCACAGAATATCACTTTTACTTTGAGAAAGAATATAGTCCCCTTTTAATGTCATAGGCTTCCTTTCCCACATTTAGGGCAGTTCTGATTTACAGTATATGCTAATGTAGACTATTATGGTCATTTTGAATAGATTCATGTGGTACCGTTGGTAATACCAGAGTCAATTCTCTGCCTTGACTGGATACAATGAATAAGGAAGGCTTTTAACAAACATGTGAGACATAGGAAAAACAAGTGACAATTTCGGAGAACAGATGAAGAAAGCAGAGTGAGTGTGATTGACAAAAGACTGGTTAGGACACTGATTTTTCAAAAGGAATAAAAAGTGGTGGCAGAATAAAGAAAGAAAAAATGGGGACGTGAAATCCACACGAGAACTCTCCTGCTGAACTGAAAATAATTTGTAATGTTTGGGACACAACCCTGAATTCTTTGTGCCCTCAGTCTTCGAGTCTTGGCCAGTTAATTTGTATAATTTTGGTGGTGGTTCTCTCTTTCCACTGCACAAACATGTACATCAGCCCCTCTGTTAGCAGTGAGTCTTCTATTTATTGTTCCATCCCAGTACCCTACCCTTTTCACCTTCCTACCTCCCTGACTCGTGTAATTAAAAAGGGGGATTCATAACTGAGCTTCTCGGCCCTTTGTCCACGTAGGAATGTAAAATGGGGCAAGAGCAAAGCAGAGGATGGAAGCAAAGGCGAACACCACACTATAGAAATAGGCTTCTCTTCCGAGGGAGAAGTGTATTCCACTCAAAAGGATACGTCTGGGCCCACACAATCCGCTAATTACCTGCTGCTCTTTAATCCAAGCCATTCCTCCCTAATCTTGTTCCATTTTTACAGTGTTTTCCCCATTCTCTACCGTAAATATTGAATTCACATCTCATCTGGGCCCAACATGCACCTGTTTAAAACAACAATTTTTAGCCAACCTGATACAAACATCTGTGTGAACACTTATTGTGCTTTAGTTTAAACCTGCTATAAACTGAAATAATCCTGTTTAAAACAGAAACAAGACCATGCAGATTTTTGCATCAGTTTAACTACCTACATTTAAAAACCAAACACTTAGTTAAACCTGTGTCACTCCGCATGCAGAGAAGCCCTTAGTGTAATGAAAGAGACATATCACTGGCTAGAGCCAGACAGGTGCTAGCAAGTTTTCCCCTCACACAGCTCTGCCATTGCATCTCAACCTTGACCCATCACATCCCTCATTTTCCAGTCGTGGGCTCCCTCGAACACATACTGCCTCTCACACCTGAATTGTGCCAAACTGCATGGGGGTTTGTGACATACAACAAATGGAGACTAGAAAGAGACCAAATTTAGGCACCCCTTTTGGTCTAAACAAGAATTGAAACCAAGTGCCAAGAGGTAGAAGCTGAATGCACTACTTATTTCCCTCTGTAGCTTTCTCTGTATACACAGAGTGTGTGTGTGCAGTTTCCTGCTTTCTCAGCTCTGCAGTTAACTCAGAAAGACTTTGAAGAAAAAAAAAAAAAAAGCTTGTAATCCTATTTTCTATCTTGCTTGTATTTTATTAACCTTTTTAAAAAAACCAGTACCAATAGCAATTTGTGTACTGCCCAGCAGCTATGCTGCCATATTGCTATCAGTAGTAGAACTAAATCTGAGGTACAGTATTTTTAATAGCTTTCCTAATACTGTAAATTAGTTTGTCAATAAATTCAGCAACTGTAACTGATAATCAGTGAATTTGATATCAGTGTGGGATGTAAACAAACAATTACTGCCAAACAATGTTACGCTATTTACAGTAAAAACTAATGATGTCTAAATTAGTTTAGTTCTGTGAAGTCATGTCGACTCAAACACAGGCACTTTCCTTGCCCTTTTGAGATATGATGAGAGATCTTTTCAATTTTGAAGTAAGCAGTTTCTTAGATTTTGATGTTCTTAATTTTTCAGTGCTCTCTGTTTTTAATGGTTGATAAATGGATAATTGTAAAACCGTCTCTATTTAAAAACAAAACAAAATACACCACTAACAAATATAGTTAGTTGTTACTAATCTTATGGATCTAACTTTGCAGGAGGACGATGCTGGGAGGTATAGTATTGTGACTCCATTGTACAAATGCTCTTTGCTTTATTTGCATCGATCCTGTGCCTTCTGATGCCTTGATACACTTAAGGGATTTAGAAAATGCATTTAAAAGATTGTAGAACACACACTTCCCACTCCAGAGAACAGTGCGCCACATGAAAGAGGAACAGAAACCATATTCTCCACGCTGACTCAAAAAGAACCACTCAGACAGTAACTCTATTGGTAGAATATCCATCCAAAAAGCCTTAGAACCCAGGTCATGTGATGGGATATTTTCATTTTCCTCACTTTTTTTTTAAATAACTACTACAGGAAATTAAGACGCAAGCAGTTCCTCTAAAATAAATTCCAGCCTGATTAAGGACAGCATGACAAGCCCCATTAGCAATATATAATTTACCAAGGGTTTGAGTTAAACTTTCAACAGCTACTCACCCTATTAGGCATAGAACTTCAGATCTCTCCAAAGAGTGGG
Organism: Gopherus flavomarginatus; assembly: GCF_025201925.1. NCBI lineage: Eukaryota > Metazoa > Chordata > Testudines > Testudinidae > Gopherus > Gopherus flavomarginatus. The sequence continues at coordinate 34,132,889 of NC_066630.1, forward strand.
TGATAATACTTCTTTGTATTTAATAATGTAACATCATTGAACATTAGTACCAGTTCTTTATGGGATGACTATGGACATTTTAGGTGAAGTGTCATTTAATGGCTTTTAAAAAAAGACATAATACACACATGCCTGAAGCTTCAACTTCTACTGTTGTTACACTCAACTCTCATTTTACGAGTAGTTTTAGAAGAACAGGAGAATGTTCCTTAAATAAGTAAACTAAGGATAGCATTTTTAAAAAGGCTTAAGGGTGTTAGGCACCCAAATCCCACTGGCTTTCAGCCCAAAAGAACAGCTTTTCTGGGCTCATTCAGATCTGATTAATCTGTGCATTGTTTGTTTGCTGGCCTGGGGCTCTGAAAGGCATCACTGGACTATATGCGATCAAATGAGATACCGTGCTACAGTCTCTATCAAGCACTGAGGAAGAGTGCTTATGACATTATGTCTGAATTCCACATAGTGTAATGTTGTACTTATGAGAGATAGATTTTGGCTAATGTATTGTGATGGAGTTGGTTTAGTATGCAGTTAGACTCAACTTAAGCAACCATTCAAGCTACCAACAAAAAACAGGCTGCTCAGTAAAGTGAATTGTACTCAACATTGGCTTCAAGAAGAGTTGCAGGTACTCTGCATCCTGCTGAACTGAGTTCACTTTGAGGAGAGGATGTTGCTGAATCAAAATTCTCTTACACCTCATTGCAATGTCTTGTCCCAGCAGCTGACACAACCAGGCCCTGCCTCCTAGTTGGCTAAAGATTTACTATGGGGCCCACAATTATTTTCCTTTAAAAACATTTTTTTTGGTTAAAATGGCATTTGTCCAGTGATTCAGATTAAACAGATCTGACTGTCCTCAGGTTAATATGAGCAGCTCTCAGGCCACTTTAGGTTGGGCTAAGTTATTTTTTCCCCTCTCCTTCTGGGTCAAGAGGGATGAAAGAAGAGGAACACATAGGATTCAAGAGTGTTGGAAGAATTCCTGGCTCTCCTCCATCACAATGAGGGTCACTAAAAATAGGTATTAAGATTGTCCATAATCATCTTGTTTTAAATACGACTATTAATCTTGATGTTTTTTAAATATTGTATTAATGCTGAGGTTTAGAAACCCAATATAAAAATGACTTTTTTATTTCAATGATTTTTTTGGTATTGTATCCTTCTGGGACCTAATGTTTTTATATGGTAAGCACACACCTGACATTTTGTTATAAATGTATAAAAACCAAGAAACCAAACATGTTCATTGTTTTCTTTGCCTGTAAGAAAACCACAGTCTTACACCTGATAAAAACAAGATATTTTGGAAAAAAAATAGCTTTTTTCTTTACTGGTGCTGAAAGGAATTAATGGTTGATGCAAACAAGATAATAAAATTTCAAGGCTCAAACATTTCTCTGCAGTCCACTTATTACTTTGGTTTCAATGTGTTGGAGTCTACAAAATATTAATGCTGAAAAAGAGTCTAATGCAGCTGATAGAACTATGATACAAACACATAGGAAGACATCAGTTGCCATCATGAAGAGCTCTGCAATCTAAACTATTAAAGGAAGGGAGAAATAAAGTATTAGCCCTATTTTATAGATGGAGGGATCAGTGGCACAGAGATCAAGTGACTTTTACGTCATCCCCCAGGAAATCTAGGGTTGACCATAGTACTGAACCTAAATCTCTCGAATCCCAGTCCAGTGCCTTAGCCACAAGACCATCTTCCTTCCTCTTTCTATAATAAATGCTAATTGCAAAGCAAAATTTCACAGAGCCAGTGTTTCTTGTTATACAATTGTAAATCTTGGTGCCCCTGTGACTTCAGTCCAATCCCTGAACTAAATAGTAAAGATTCCAAAAAGCCTGTTTTTCCAGTCAACTCTGTTAAAATTAATAAAAAAAAATACATGAGTGTTCAGAGTTCAGTTTCTATTGACTCAATTCACTTTACTAAGAAGAGAATCCACTACGGTGTTTCAGCCCTTTTTGCCCATTCCCAAAGGCACCTGAAAAGAATCCACAGGGGCCCTACTATAATTTTCTTTTTTTATTCTTTGATAATAGAAAAAAACTCTTGAGCACAAGCCAATAAGAATGTGTACAGTGCATGCATTTCTTTGAAATAGCTAGGAAGGGACCTTTTCATCTTGTGAAACAGGAAATCAGAGACTTGCCCCTGTAGCCTGCTCCCTTATTACCTTCTTGAGCCTGTCTGCACCCTACTGTCGCTGTTGCACCTTGGGTTGGCAGGCAGTTTGACCATTGCTGTGGGGAACCTCTGGGGTGTTGGACTTCCTTCTTGGTCTGTACCTCTTCACCACCTGCAAACTTCTCTTTACCAGCAGCAGTGTTAGTCCTCAGATGATGATGTTTTGCACTACTATAGGACCTAGGGCCCCACTGTCACAGGCATTATGGAAACACATAGCTACACTCTCTGTCCCAGGCAGTTTACAGTCTAATTAGTTACAGGCTTATACAGCACTTTATACCTGTCAGCAAGTACGCCTAACAATACAGACAACAAAAAAGATTCAGGAAATGTTTGTTGAAAAATAGATTCCTTATTAGGCATATTAATACAGAGGTCTGAATAATAATTCATTTAAACTACAATACAGAACCATATTTCCCACATCCCTCAGAAGCAGTGCAAAGACTTGGGGGAGTCGGGGTAATGGAGGAGCTGGGGGAGAGGGAAATACATTGCTGGGAATCAGCCTGCCTAAGTGTGAACTTGGAGGATTGTGGGTAGTGGTGGGAAAAGTATGGAATACAGGTTTGTTTGTTTGTTTTTTTGGGGGGAGGGGGAGGAAGGATTGTTAAGAAGCTTTCCCCATGCAGACCCAGGCTGACCCCTAGCCTCTCCCATTCAGTCAGGCACATCTGCCCCGTCCCCTTGTGTTCCTGCACTCCTCATGTGTCCTTGCATCCCCTGTCCACGTGTCCTTCCACTCTCACTCCCCCCATGGCCCTGCATCCCTTCCCCCATCCCCGTGCCACCACTCAGCCAGTCCCACCTCTGTGTCCTTGTACCCCTCCCCCATCCCCATGTTTCTCTGTGCCCCTTCTCAGCCACTCCTATCCTATGTAGCTCTGTACCCCCTCCCCAATGTGGCCCTGCTCCTCCCTCCTCGGTGGCCCTGTGCCTCCACTCCCATTCAGCCCGTGCCCCAGTCTGTCCTCCCTCACTAGCCTTCATGAGCCCCTGTCTGACCCTCCCACCCCCAGCACTCCACGCTGTCTCCTGATCTGGCCTGACAGGTGCTATAAGGAAGGCAGGCTCTTCCTCTTCCCTAACTGTCCGGGAGCTGCTGCTACTTTGTTCTGTCACCACAGTGCCCTCTGCTGGGAAAAAGGCAGAACTGCAGCAACATTTCAGCAGAAGATTTTTTCTGCACAAAAAATAAACACAAGTGTGGCTCATTAATTATGCACATGTGCAGTAGTGCAGAATTCCCCCAGCAGTCATATAAAAACACCACAGTAAAACCCCAAAGCACTACTATCTCTAATTTCTGGTGTAGTATTTTGCATTGTTGCTGTAGCACAACAGTAGATTCTACCTCTCATTTTGGCAGGTTCCCACCCTGCCTGCCCACACCCACTCATTTTTATATAAAGACCCTCGCTCAAGAATCAGTAAAATCTGAATCTGCAAAAGAAAGAATTCTAGTTCACCCTCCATACTCTATGCATGTAGGATGGGTGTATAATTCAGGCCAGTTTACTGCAGAGAGTGCTCACAAGTGTGTCAATTAACATTAGCTGTAGGAATATATTTTGTGGTGTAGATGCATGTTGGCCAAAAAAAAATGGGAAATAAGACCAGACCATTTCACACAGCCCAAATACTCCCATAGTACGAACAGTTTGTTCAAATCTCTATCAGGTTAAGTAGCAAACAACAACCTAGGCTGCATCTCCCATTACAGACTTCTAGAGTCATCCAGTCCCCGGGGAGGAAGAGCTTTTAAAAACATTTTAAAAGTAGATACAAATGCTCATCACCTAAATTAGCAGAGCTTTGCACAAAACCCGAACCGAACACTGCAAATCATGACGTAAGATAGTCACGTTAATAGCAGCCAGTAAACTTGTAAACTCAACCTCAGACTGGAAAAGCAAACAGCAGACACGTTTGCTTCTGACGCTTTTCCAAAGCATAGCAACAGGAAACGTCAGTCTGATGAGCTTCGGAGGGAACCCTAATGCATTCTTCACTGCTGTGCTGTCATTAGCATAGCGAATATTGATGTCTCTGACCACTTTTCATCTAGCTAAAATGGAATTTGCCTCACAGATACATATGCCAAGCACTATATTAGCTAGTAATTGATACAAATCCATTTGCTTTAGCCATATGAAATGCAGGGGTTATTACTAGCTTACTGCTGTATTTTGTCAGAGGAGCTGTGCTGCTTGCAAATAATGGTGAAGGATAGAAGTGCATTTCCAAAGAGGAAAAGGATTACAATTTAACCTTGTTAAACCACTGACCCACGTGAATTCCAAGCAGGATAATGTGTGCATATGGTACAGTGCAGTATGCTGACTATGGGATGAGTGTCTGTATCAACAGCCAGCTTTAATAATTATAGAAGAGTTTGAAATTATAGACAAAATGACAGTGACACCCCATATGAGAAAGAGAAAACTGTGAAGACTTCTTTAAATACAATGGGTAAAGGACTAAACAGTGGTTTCGTGATCACGGCATAAGGTAGCAAAGAGTGTCAGTAGTTCAGGGTACAGCTTTTAAAAACTGGAACTACAAATATAATGAAAACTACAAGCTATGTGCCTAACATTGCCTCAATCATTTTTGCCTTTGTGTTATAATCCTTTCCCTCACCATTCATCTGCTTTTGTCTGTTTAAAATTGTAAACCTTTCAGGGCCAGGAACTGTTCTCTTATAATTCTGTGCTCTGTTTATATGATAAAACAATACAGTCGTTCTAAACTATTGTAGTTACAATGGCACCCATATCACCTTATGCTGGGATCCCACTGAGCGCTCACATACTCAGTATGGGCTAGCTCAGTTCTTGGATGGGAAACCTCCGAAGGATAGCTAGGTACTTGTAGAAAGTGATGGATTCACCATTCAGTAAAAAGAACACAAGTACTTGTGGCACCTTAGAAACTAACAAATTTATTTGAGCATAAGCTTTTGTGGGCTACAGCCCACTTCATCAGGCTGATTAATTAAGATGAGGCTAATTAATTAAGATGAGCTATTATCAGCAGGAGGAAAAAAACTTTTGTAATGATAATGTTCTCTGTATGTGTATTTATATATATATCTTCTTACTATATGTTCCATTCTTTGCATCTGATGAAGTGGGCTGTAGCCCACAAAAGCTTATGCTCAAGTAAATGTTAGTCTTGAAGTGCGACAAGTACTCTTGTTCTTTTTGCGGCTACAGACTAACACGACCACTACTCTCAAAACTGTTTGATAGGTGGCACTTGTCCCTATAAGCATGAATGAATCCTGCAGTGGAACATAAGTGGCAATGTGATGGTGAAGGTGCCATCTTTCACATTGGTTGGAAGCAGAGATCCTGACTATTTTTTTAATTAAGGATGCCAAGGAATCACAAGAGTTTTGGAGCATTGTTAACTTCAGCATCTTGGCCAAATTACAATTTCGATAACATTCTTGGTACCTAAATTCTCTCTACTATTTCAGCTGAGTACAGTATTCTTCATGTCTTGGTTTAAGCTACAATTGTGTACTGTTGCAGTGTGCTGTTAAATACTCGATGCCTGCCAATCAAGAAGTGATTGCATTTCATTGGTGGTTAACGTGATCTCTTTGGGTGAAATCCTGGCCCTGCTGAAGTCAGAACTCCCATTGAGTGTTTGTATGTCAGATGATTAAGCACAAAAAGCCCTTCGGGATCCCAAGGGATGAATGGCAGGACACATACAAGACACTAATTAAGTGAAATTTATCCTTAGTCTAATAGGGATGCCAGCAAGTGTGCTCAAAATACTTTGCTAATGACATTTACTGTTTTAGTACTCAAACTAATCCTCTGTACTAACCTAGCCCCAAAATAAAGTTGTTTACAAAAATGGCAGTTCAGACTGTGGTAAAAATCTCTTCTTGGTTACATATAATTTCTCTTTGCCATGTTTGCTGGAAAAGCTATTTATAGCCATGGACATTCTGCTTTCTAATACAGAGGGTCTTGTAATTCACAGCAAGGACCTTATGCTGTAGTTGCTTCTTTAACTACTTGGAACAGGGTTGGAGGACGACGATTCTTGGCAAATAGCACAAACTGCTGCTTACCCCAGCGAGGAATTCTCCACTAACCCTCAATTGGCCTTGTGTATGTTTCAACCTCACCCTGGAACCTTTGCCAGCTCAGCTGTTCTATGGACCGACTGTTTGCTCCACTGTTAAACGCCACATTTACATGTTCTAACTTATGCGTTGACAGAAATAATAGTGGATAAATATTGTAGGGTCAGTCAAAAAATAATAATAATAAAATAATAATAATAATAATCAGGTTTCTGTCCATCTAAAGTACGCAGGTGTACTGGATTTTTGCAGAACATTCCACATTTCAGCTGAATCATCATGTCCACTAAACCTTAAGAGGAGCTACGTACACAGAAAGAGGTCAATAGGGGAAGGGCCCATTGGTTTGCCCTGAAAATCATTTGTTTAGAGAATATGCAAACTGCTGGCCAAAGACATTCCAAGGGAAAAATCAAAGAGGAGGCCATTTGCATGCATCTTCCTGCTGGGGAGGGAAGGGAACTATTCCTCCTGGAATGTTTTTCCATATCTTTAACCATGGATAACCCCCGAGTCCCGTCCCCCTCCACCCCGTTTTAGCTATTCAGGGCCAGACCCAATCAGGGTTCAAGACAACTCAATGAAACACAGTGATTATTCTAATCAAGTGTTTTGCTTGGGACTAGAAAGGTGTCTCTTTACCATTGGCTCATGACAGAGGCAAAAAGCACCAACAACCTTCCTTCTTCTTTCCTACGTAGACATCAGAGCTTGATGTCTAAGTTTGGTGCCCAGTTTTGGCAACTCTGGTAGAGTCAGAGAGCAGCCTCTGGAGCCTGGTTCAAGATCTACAATCAAGTAGACAATGAGGTAGATGCAGCGCTGGAATCTTGTTTCCTTGGGGTGATTCCACTCTGTGAGGACATCATTTCTGGCTCCCTGACAGCACTGATAATCTGTGCATGGTAAAGGGTTAGTGGTGCTCTTGTCCAAGAGTACGTGAACTGTAGTAACAAAAATACATGGTCAGATCAGCAGTGGTGTCAGCAGGATTGAGATCCCTCCCCTGACTACGAGCAGACCTTTTAGTTGGCACTGTATGTTGCTTCCTGACTGAGAATGGGGTACCAGTCAACCAGAAATGTAATAGGTTTGTTTAATCTGGTCACAGCTCTCCAGGCAGATGTCACAGTAATGGCATCTCATCAAAGGTCTGGCAGAACTATATGCACTAACATGTACAGCCTGGAGACTGGTGTATACTTCAAGCAGCCCCAAATAATAAGAGTGGCAAAATTCAGCTCCACATCAATAAGCTGAGTGTGGTGACCTCCTCAGGAGGTTCCTGGTAGTTTTCTTTTCAAGGTGATATGGAAAAATTCTTCATTTTCAGGTATGCCTGGTGAGGGCAACATGTCAGGCTAAAGTCAAGTTTTACTCCCAAATATGTGATAGCTGGTGGGAATGGCAGTAGCCATCCTTGGACATGGATTGAGATGAGCTGATTGGCAAGATGATTGTTTAGGTGGAAAGTAGCTGCCCCTCTCTTGGTTTCACTAAAAATTACTTTCCATTGCTGAAAGTAAGTGGACAAAAGTATCCATGTCTTGTCTGAGATTCCCTCCAATTCTGTGGAAGTTGTTTCCAGCGTCACCAATACAGATGTCATCAGCATACAGTTTTCAGATTGTTTTTCAGGAAGATTGTACATGTATATATTGAACAGAGAGGCAAAAGTGACCCTTGTGGAGGGCCGCTGTGGAGCTGTTTAAGGCAACTGATTTTCACCTTCACTTGCAGGATGAAGCTTTGGTAATGAATAATTTCTTGGATGAACTGCACCATCAGTAAGTGGGTAAATGGGATACCAGGAGGAAGCACAAGCAGGAGAGAGCAAGAGGGGAGGACTCCTGTCTCAGACAGAGAAAGCGGGACAACCAGTGAGTTATCTTAAGTGCCTATACACAAATGCAAGAAGCATGGGAAACAAGCAGGGAGAACTGGAAGTCCTGGCACAGTCAAGGAACTATGATGTGACTGGAATAACAGACTTGGTGGGATAACTCACATGACTGGAGTACTGTAATGGATGGATATAAACTGTTCAGAAAGGACAGGCGGGGCAGAAAAGGTGGGGGAGTTGCATTGTATGTAAGAGAGCAGTATGATTGCTCAGAGCTCTGGTATGAAACTGCAGAAAAACCTGAGAGTCTCTGGATTAAGTTTAGAAGTGTGAGCAACAAGGGGGATGTTGTGGTGGGAGTCTGCTATAGACCACCAGACCAGGGGGATGAGGTAGACGAGGCTTTCTTCCAGCAACTAGCAGAAGTTACTAGATCGCAGGCCCTGGTTCTCATGGGAGACTTTAATCACCCTGATTTTTGCTGGGAGAGCAATACAGACAATCCAGGAAGTTTTTGGAAAGTGTAGGGGACAATTTCCTGGTCCAAGTGCTGGAGGAACCAACTAGGGGCAGAGCTCTTCTTGACCTGCTGCTCACAAACAGAGAAGAGTTAGTAGGGGAAGCAAAAGTGGATGGGAGGCAGTGAGCATGAGATGGTCAAGTTCAGGATCCTGACACAAGGAAGAAAGGAGAGCAGCAGAATACAGACCCTGGACTTCAGAAAAGCAGACTTTGATCCCCCCCCAGGATCCCCTGAGAAAATAACATGAGGGGGAAAGGAGTCCAAGAAAGCTGGCTGTATTTTAAAGAATCCTTATTGAGGTTGCAGGAAAAAAACATCCCGATGTGTAGGAAGAATAGTAAATATGGCAGGCGACCAGCTTGGCTTAACAGTGAAATCCTTGCTGATCTTAAACGCAAAAAAGAAGCTTACAAGAAGTGGAAGATTAGACAAAAGACCAGGGAGGAGTATAAAAATATTGCTCAGGGATGCAAGAGTGAAATCAAAAAGGCCAAATCACACTTGAGTTGCAGCTAGCAAGAGATGTTAACAGTAAGAGTTTCTTCAGGTATGTTAGCAACAAGAAGAAAGTCAAAGAAACTGTGGACCCCTTACTGAATGAGGGAGGCAACCTAGTGACAGAGGATGTGGAAAAAGATAATGTACTCAATGATTTTTTTGCCTCTGTCTTCACAAACAAGGTCAGCTCCCAGACTACTGCACTGGGCAGCACAGCATAGGGGGGTGGGGGAGGTGACCAGCCCTCTGTGGAGAAAGAAGTGGTTCGGGACTATTTAGAAAAATTGGACAAGCACAAGTCCATGGGGCTGGATGTGCTGCATCCGAGGGTGCTCAAGGAGTTGGTGGATGTGATTGCAGAGCCATTGGCCATTATCTTTGAAAACTCATGGCGAACAGGGGAGGTCCCGGATGACTGGAAAAAGGCTACTGTAGTGCCCATCATTAAAAATGGGAAGGAGGATGATCCGGGGAACTACAGGCCAGTCAGCCTCACCTCAGTCCCTGGAAAAATCATGGAGCAGGTCCTCAAGGAATCAATTCTGAAGCACTTAGAGGAGAGGAAAGTGATCAGGAACAGTCAGCATGGATTCACCAAGGGCAAGTCATGCCTGACTAACCTAATTGCCTTCTATGAGGAGATAACTGGGTCTGTGGATGAGGGGAAAACAGTGGATGTGTTATTCCTTGACTTTAAAAGCTTTTGATACGGTCTCCCACAGTATTCTTGCCAGCAAGTTAAAGTAGTATGGACTGGATGATTGGACTATAGGTGGATAGAAAGTTGGCTAGATCGTCAGGCTCAACGGGTAGTGATCAATGGCTCCATGTCTAGTTGGCAGCCAGTTTCAAGAGGAGTTCCCCAAGGGTCGATCCTGGGGCCGGTTTTCTTCAAAATCTTCATTAATGATCTGGAGGATAGTGTGGACTGCACTCTCAGCAAGTTTGCAGACGACACTAAACTTGGAGGAGTGGTAGATAAGCTGGAGGGTAGGAATAGGACACAAAGGGACCTAGAGAAATTAGAGGACTGGGCCAAGAGAAACCTAATGAGGTTCAACAAGGACAAGTGCAGAGTCCTGCACTTAGGACGGAAGAATCCCATTCACTGTTACAGACTAGGGACCGAATGGCTAGGAAGCAGTTCTGCAGAAAAGGACCTAGGGGTTACAGTGGACAAGAAGCTGGATATGAGTCGACAGCGTGCCCTTGTTGCCAAGAAGGCTAATGGCATTTTGGGCTGTATAAGTAGGGGCATTGCCAGCAGTTCAAGAGATGTGATCATTCCCCTCTATTCGACATTGGTGAGGCCTCATCTGGAGTACTGTGTCCAGTTTTGGGCCCCACACTACAAGAAGGATGTGGAAAAATTGGAAAGAGTCCAGCGGAGGGCAACAAAAATGATTCCGGGGCTGGAGCACATGACTTATGAGGAGAAGCTGAGGGAACTGGGATTGTTTAGTCTGCAGAAGAGAAGAATCAGGGGGGATTTGATAGCTGCTTTCAACTCCCTGAAAGGGGGTTCTAAAGAGGATGGATCTAGACTGTTCTCAGTGGAACCCAATGACAGAACAAGGAGGAATGGTCTCAAGTTGCAGTGGGGGAGGTTTAGGTTAGATATTAGGAAACACTATTTCACTAGGAGGGTGGTGAAGCACTGGAATGGGTTACCTAGGGAGGTGGTGGAATCTCCTTCCTTAGAGGTTTTTAAGGTCAGGCTTGACAAAGCCCTGGCTGGGATGATTTAGTTGGCAATTGGTCTGCTTTGAGCACGGAGCTGGACCAAATGACCTCCTGAGGTCCCTTCCAACCCTGATATTCTAGCAATCATATGCAGCATTCTGGCAGTCAAGACAACGCACCACACAGCACTGGAGGCTGCTGTCGGATCAACCAGGACTGCACCAATTCTCTTTCCTTTTTCAAGTGTATTTTCTATGTCTCGAGTCATACAAGATCTTGGGTGCATCATCCCCGCCTGAATCGAGTCTGAATGTGAGATTTGACTACCTCATTAATTTGCATCAATATTAGTCTCTCCATCAGTTTATAGGTAACAAAAGACAGAGAAACTGGTTGGTAGTTCTTTGGTCTGTCAATGGTTTCCCCGGCCTTGGGACAGCTATAACCTTTGCTCCACAAGAGACTTTGGGAATGTTATAATTCTAGGGGCAACAAAAATCAAAGCACCCATCTCTTGGTGATTGGGTCAAAGTGAGAGATGACCTAGTTGTGGATGTTATCTAGACCAGGCACCTTGTTAGGCTGCAGTTGATGCATAGCCAGGTCAAGCTCTTGAACAGTAAAAGGAAACATCAGGTTTGTGTCCGCACTCATAGCCTTTCATCTCTCAACAACCAACATTTTAACTAAGTCTCAAAATTTTGTCTTGAACAGGGACTTTGCCATTGGCCACCAGCTGCAATGTAATGGAGTTTGCTGTGACTGGGTATTCTCTCTTGCCCAGACTAAAATCTCTGCTCCGTCTCTTAATAGTTTGTCAAGCTTTGAAGTGAATGCATTCCGGGTACAACGTGGTAACAGTATCTTTCCATCGCTCTTGCCTAGTTTGATCAAGAAGGTGAAAATGGTCTCTACTTTTATCAAAAGCCCGCTATTCGTTCTTGCTGGATCTAAATTCCTGGTATGATCTGGTTCCATCAGATGACCATCCAGTAATAAATTGTTGATGAAATCACTGTATAGATTTCTTTACAGCGGCCAGAACTTTATTGCAGACACTGATGTTTTTTGGAATATCTGATTCTGAATCTTTACCCCCAAGAGACTCCAAACTGGATTGGAACAGATCCCAGATTGCTTTCTGGAAATTCCACTGAGGTTTTTGGAGACTGTTTGTAGATGGAATTTGCATGTCTCTTGTGATCAGGCATGGCTGATGCTGGAATCGAGGAACCTTATCAAGCACTTTATGCTCTATGACCACAAGGTGTTGTCTAGATGGAGAAAAGGAAAAGTTAAGAAAAGAACTCAAGGTCTTTATGTCACTGTAGAAAGTGTGTGGCTATATAGGATCACACAGAAGCTGCAGGCCAACCATCAATGGTCACTACTCTAGCTTTACTTTATCCACATCATTATCAGGGCATAATGAGTGGGAATTCTGTGAATTAAAATTGCCACATTAGACTGAAGGTCCTGAGAAGGCGGGCAAGACAACAGTAGGCCAGTTGGAAGTTTGTAGATGTTTAAAAAAAAAAATCAGGTCCTTCACTTTTATAGCCTGCTATTCAATGACACCATTTGGATCTGATGCTGGAATCCTTCCTTAACATAGGATGCCATTTTGTATTGCCTGTGACGGAAGCGAGAGACAACAGCAAAGCCAAGAATTGATAGTTAAGTCTGAGTAGTAGAGTGTGTTTCCTGAAGTAAGATGACATGCACTTTGTATTCTGCAGACAGCTGGAGAGGAGGACATGCCTCTTAGCCACTGAAATTCCCTCAATATTGAGGTGCAGCACCTTGACAGCTGATCCCAGCACCAAGATTTGTGATGATAGCCTTGCAAAGCTTCTCCATATGGCCCCAGACCTAGACGCTGCCTGAGAAGAGAGTTTTGCCAAGAGGATTTGATAAATCAGCGCACCTCCTTACTGCACTAGGAATCCCAGTACAGGACTTTTTGAGGAAGGTACAGTTCCCAGCACAATGGGATCCTGGTCCATTACTAGGACTCCTAGGTGCAATTCTAATACAAATGATAAATTTAAGAGGGGAGGGAATTATTTGTTGCTTTCATTTATTAGCTGGCTGAACTAGTTTGTTATCTGTACAGGGAGATACGGAACAGAGAACTGCCACCTGACCACCTTGAGATGAATTCCCTTCCAGTGTGCAGCGGGCCAGGCAAGTGCAAGAAGGTGGCACTCGAAACTCCCTGCTCTGGCTGGGATCAACCCAGCCCTCCTCTGCTGCGGGAGAATTCACAGATCCTGTTGAACACCTATAACGTCTTGTTTTTTAATTGGGACAGCTGTTCTCTTCTGAACCCGATGAGGAATGTTCAATGTTGAGTTTCCTAACTACCCTGGAACCACTCCAGTTGTGCATGTTTCTGAGAAGAACAGCAGGTCTAATTCTGATTATGAAAAGTACAAGTCTAAATATGTTATTCAAACGGTACCTTTTGCTTTACTACAATTTTATTGCTATTGCTAATAAATCTTATTTTTAAACACAATTATTTTACCTGAAGTCCATTGGCTGGTTTGGTAATTTCATGCAGGCTGCCTCAAAAGACAGCAAAATCCCTCAACTCTAAGAAGAGGTAAAGAAGGCTACAGGTGTGTGAAGCCCTGAGTCCCATTGAGGAAGTCAATTTAAGGGGCATGGACAGAGTTGTCTTCTCTTATTAAGCTCCATAATAAATGGCTATGAGTGTGTGAAGACAGAGAGAAACTGCAAGTTGGCAAGGGTGTGTTGGCTATAATGTGCTACACAGCTCTGAACAGATGATCTGTTGGGTGATTATATGTTTATGTTAGTGTGCCAGACTGAATGACTCAGCTGACTGGCTGTGTGACACATAAGGAAATAGCAGGGTTCTAAATGGGGATGTCGCATCGGTCATTGGGAGAATACAACAACAGGCCTAAAAACATGCACAAGTGTCCCACTGACATCAGCATGAACTCCATTGTGGATTGAGGAATATGGAATTCTGCTTTCATCCTCTACGCCACAAACCATCACTGAAGGAATTCAGCACTCTCCAGAGAATAAAACCTAAAACCCCTTTATGGGAACAAATAGCTCCTCAGCTGTTGTAAAATGACATTGCTCCATTGAAGACAAAGGTGCAGCATCGATTTACACCAGCAGAGAACCTGGTCATAGACATAAGAGCAGCCCTCTCCGTCAGCATTGTCTCATCCCCTGCCTGCGAGTCACATCACACCTTCTCCTTCCATTACTGTTAACATTTGGTTATTATCTGTATTACATCATTGCTTAAGTGCCAGCTAACATCAGGGCCTCATTGTGCAGACAGTGCACAAACTTAGTGAGAGACAGTCCCTGCCAGAAGAGTTTACAATTTAAATAAAGACAGAAACAGAAAATGTTCTCTCTATTTTACAGATGGGAAATAGAGGCACATAGAGATTAAGTGATTTGCCCGTAGTTACACAAGAAGTCTGTGGCAGATCCAAGAACTGAACTCTCATCTGATCCCGTCTGATGCATTAACCACAAAGTCATCCTATTCGTTATTAAAAACTAATGACAAAGTCTCTCAGATTCTGACAGTCTGACTCCCCATTTCATCCTTTGGAGTGCTTATGAGTTTTTGACATTTATTTCTGTGTAAATGCCTAGATCTCGTAACGTGGGGCCCCTAGGGCTGGTGGGATAGACTGGTTAATAAAGAGGTTGCCCTTGTAATTCACTTATTCTGCTGTGCAATATAAGCTGTGCTGCTAGTATTTCTGGGACTGTTCTAGGTCAATTATGGCATCATGCAAAAACAAAATAAATGCACCTATGGAAGAGCACGGGGGCGAAGGGGGAAGCGAGTGTCGTCCAATTCCCCAGAATCTTCTTACAAGACAGCGATGAATGCTTTAGAATGCTGATCTGTAAGCAGGTAGGAAGTGAGAGTCTGTGAAAGCAAGTAGAACCATCATACTGTACTGGGGCCACTCTGGTTCTGTCAAAAGAGCAAGTTTGACATCAGTGGAAGACCCCTGCTGTATGAAAGTTTCCCAGAGGCTTTCCCCTTTGAGACAATTTGATCTCACTAGTTTATTTATAGCTGGAGCGTTCTAACACTATAAAGAAATTTTTAAGAGAAAAGAAGAACTTGTATCAAGATAAACCTAAAACACTTAACCACAAGCCAATTCACAGGTCACCCTGAAACTCTGACCTTCACACTTCCTGTTCAAAGACAGGATTTCAGACAATGAATATACTGTAATCTGCAACATACATTCCAATACTGGAATGAATATCCCTCACCCACTGAGATTTTCCATTCTGAGCCAAATGCACCTTATTCGATTGGGGGCTCTGTGTTAGCTTATTGGCATTCTAGTATCAATGGAGGCAAGGATGGTACATGCTTTGTTATAACCCCCCATTTATTCCCCCCGCCCCAAGAAAGTTCATGTTATTTTGGCCTGGTGCAGCTCCAATGGTAGAAACAACATTTAATACCCAACCTTGTTTGCAGGCAGAGAGTCTTTCTGTTGGAGGGGAATGGGAGTGCTTGACCACCTTACCTTGTTCTGGGACACTTCTTGGTTTATGCTGCACTGGTTAGTCTGTGGGGACTGACTTAAAGAAATACTGAAAGGTACAGACACGCTAGCCCCCCAGTGCAGGCAAGGTCATGTGTTTCATCCAAAAACTGGATCACAAGTGACACCACCACCAACCACTATAACTGCAAAGCAGCAGCAGAGCTCAGTAATGTATCTGCTCCTCTCACCTCCTCGAGGAAAGAACTCAGACTCTCGTGCTCTCCCTACCAGAACTACCTTATTCAGCAGCAAAGAATCCTGTGGCACCTTATAGACTAACAGACGTTTTGGAGCATGAGCCTTCCTGGGTGAATACCCACTTTGTCAGATGTATGTAGTGGAAATTTCCAGGGGCAGGTATATATATGCAGGCAAGCTAGAGATAATGAGGTAGTTCAATCAGGAAGAATGAGGCCCTGTTCTAGCAGCTGAGGTGTGAAAACCAAGGGAGGAGAAACTGGTTCTGTAATTGGCAAGCCATTCACAGTCTTTGTTTAATCCTGAGCTGATGGTGTCAAATTTGCAGATGAACTGAAGCTCAGCAGTTTCTCTCTGAAGTCTGGTCCTGAAGTTTTTTTGCTGCAGGATGGCCACCTTAAGGTCTGTTATAGTGTGGCCAGGGAGGTTGAAGTGTTATCCTACAGGTTTTTGTATATTGCCATTCCTAATATCTGATTTGTGTGATTTCTTTGCTGCTTTTACAGATCCAGACTAACACGGCTACCCCTCTGATACCTTATTCAGTAAATCCCAAACTCAACTAGGCACCTAGCCTCCCCATGTGCCACCACCAATCTTAATGCACAGAGCTTCAAAACACCTTTATTGTAGGAAACAACTTGGTCAACCGATGGCTTGGCCAGCCGTTGCCCTCTCATCCTCTTTCCTCACCACTCCAACACAATGATTTGCACTTTGTGTGTGGATGTGCATGGGGACATGCATACATAGTCCCCTGCTTCCCCCAATTCCCATACGCCTGGCTCCAGGGATGAAATCCTGACTCCATTGAAGTCAATGGGAGTTTAGCCACTGACTTAATGGGGCCAGGATTTCATCGCAGCATTCTTACGGCAGCAGCATCTGCTTGGTGGTCCCTGCACAAACCGTGTGGACAAAAAGGACTTCATGCACTACCAGACTTGGAATCTGGAGAAATAATATCCCAGTCTCTTGGAGGACACTGGGATACAGGTGGCATGTGGGAGGACAGTGGACATTTTATCAGTAGATTGGGGAGAAACCACTCAAAGTCATCAAGCCATAGGAATGGATCTACAAGCAGGTACCTGAGGTCAATCCCATCAGCACTCTTACCTAACACACTATCAGGGAATATTGTCTCAAGCTCTTCCTGATGGCCAATAAACTCCTGTGGTAAAAGGGACCAGGAATGGTTCTCTCTTGTCATAATGGACCACTCCCATTCAAGTTAGCTGCAAAGCTCCTACAGGATGCAAGCCCAATCTCAAAGAAATTGTGCTGAACAATTGTTTCCCTTCCACCCCCAATCCCCAGCCAGACCCCAGACCCCACCCAAAAAGCAAGACCTTCACTCCCCAAGAACAAGGGAGACTGCGAAAACATTAGCATTAGTATGCACACAGCACGATGCATAATTGTACAGTGCTTAAATACTGCAGCTGTACATATCGGTGCCTTAAAACAAAACCATCTACAGTCCTACAAGTTTGCTCAGTAACCGACTTGGCTCAAACACTATGGCTTAGACCTGCTTTCAATGGTTTTAAATACATCTCTAAAAGAAGAACTGAGCCTCTCCTCTCAACTGGGACATAAAAGAAACCACTTAAACATTTCTCCCCCCATGGAGAGACTGACCATACTCAGTAGCACATACACCTCAGAACATTTTCCTTCCCCTCACAGGCTTCCCATTGAAAGGCATAAGACAGAGGTTTCATTCATGGGAAGTATATGGTCACAGGAGGTGTTCTGCACAGATGTGCAACATCAATAAGGAGAAAAACTGACCCAGTAACATTCAGGGTGTTGATTACACAACCACACACAGGGGAGTTCTAAGGTAAGACCATTGCCCTGTCCTTAATTCCCCCTGCTTGGCACAGTGCCCAAGTAAGCTGGGCTACACACCAGCTGTAACACAGAGTGGGGCATTATTCAGGAGTAACAGGGTGGCCGTACGAGCAGGGAACTTGCTTGCCTTTCTCAGTTTGAAAAGTCACCGTGGTGTGTGTACACACACACACACAGAACTGGCACCTCCTCTGGCCCAGTCACAGTAAAAAGCCCCTGACCACTCTCCTGACGCTCCGTGGAGGCACCACAGACCCCTATGAGGGACAGCCAGTCAGTGAGCATCTGTAGCGTTAAACTGGAGCAGAGCGAGCGGCAAATGGCTAATGCTGCTGCTGCCATGGGCTGTCCCCACACAACGTGCCCCACACATTACCATGGTTATGAACCCAAAGGGGAATTAGATGAGGCAAAAGACCCTCCCCCATTAATGTACCTACAGAGTTTTGCATGTGAGAGGCAGCCTCCCCCTACCCAGCCTGTCTGAGAGGGAACTGAGACCGGTTCAGTCTGGAGGTTTAGCTGGACTAGCTGAACCTCCAGCAGGCTACGAGCCCATCTGGCCTCACCCCAGCCCCCTTCAAGCCTACCTGCTGGTGTCTGCATGGGGAAGGTCTGCTGGTCCCTCCTCCAGCCCCTTCAGAGCCACTGGCCTCCCTCAAAGCCTGGCCAGCCTTGGGGGTACAGGGCCAGCAGGACTCCTGGTGCAGCTCAGAGCCTGCACGTAGCCACCCTGCCACTGAGAAAGGGTCTCAAAATGGTGGCCTGTGCTAACCCCTGAGCAGAGGGGAAGGCTCAGTCAATCATGGAAAACAACCCAGGCAGCAGGAGTTCAGGCACTGGGGGCTGCATGCAGGGGCGTTCCCTCACCACAAGCCCTTGTCTGGGGCCCGGATTGGCTGCCACTGAACCCAATGGTAAAGCAATGTTAAATGGCAGCAGGGGGGAGGCACTTCAGGTTTAATAATGTGGGGAAAACACAGAGGGCTTGAATTCAGCTGGTGGCTGGCAAGTGAAGGAGGCAGTGCTTTTCTGTGTTGTCATCAGAGTTCAAGTGCTGTTTTAATGCCTGGGGAAATCTGTGATGTTGGTATAAGAGGGGTAACGTGCTGTATTGAAAACTCTGTCAAAGCATAGGCCAGTGCCTTAAATTTCAGAGTTGGTTGGTGTTTTTTCCCTGGCCCTGCTTGCAGGCTGGGAAGCTCTATAGGGAAGTGTGTGTTGGGCCTAGCAAACAGTGAACCTGTGTGAAGCTGAGGTGTATTGTGCCACTCAGATTTAGGGAACAGCCTGCATTGGGTCTGGTTTTGGATTCTTATGAGTTAGCATCTGACTGTTAAGACATAAAGTAATGTTGCATTGCAACCTTCCAACAAGAGTATTTAGTTTATCTATGCTTTCTGTATGTCATTAAAATTAAGGCTTCAGCATTTTGCAATCACCATTGCTTGGAGATGGTTGTTTTAGGGAGATTTCCTGTTAAGATTTCTCACTCTCCTGCCCTTCTAGCTGCTTGTCTGCTTTATCCAAATGCTCATTTCATTGCTTTTCGCCTGCAGTTTCTAGCTTGGAGCTCCAATAGAGTCCCTGGGGCACTAATCATAAATAATACTGGACACTTCTGTTGCCTCTTTCATCCAAGGGTATCAAAGAACTTTATAATCTTTCATTCACTAAGCCTCACACCATGTTTGTGAGGTAGGAGGGGAATTATATCTATGGCTCAGACCAGCCACAGTGGAATGACAGCAGCTTTAACAGCTCACAAACACGCTACAAGAGGGAAAGCAGAGGGAGATTGATGCAGCATTTCCTAGCACACTTGAGAAGGCTGTTGAAGTCCTCCCACCCACATGGGCCCCAAAGGCTTTTGTGATTCCTTTGCTAGGCCCTAAGACTGTGGAGGATTCCCTCCCTGTAGGCTTCAGTAATGTGTGGTGAATGCTTGCTTTTTAATTAGACATAGCAGGTACACTGGGCAAAAATGTACCTGAGTCATTAATCTAAGTAGGATGTTGTTGCAATACTGTATGCAATCTTGCTTAAGTGAAGCCCTGTTCCACAACAGTCTGAGGGGGAAGGCAGTCTCCTATTACTTGGAGTAATTGTAAAGCAAGGCCCTGATCATCCAGCTGAGTTCACCTGTATGCAGAGGTCTGCCCAAGGAGAGTCAGTTGCAGAATCTGGGCCTAAATCTTTGCAGCCAGGAGGGTAATAATCTAAAATCATTATTATTACTCTTATCCATGGAGACAAGGAATTGCTGGGCCCTGTCATTTGTGCCTTAAGCTGGTGAAAAATAGGCAGATCATTTCATACATTTCAAACATCAAGCCCTGTTGTTAAATCCTTGGTTTTCTCCTGATGTTTCTTGCCACAGGTGTGAGGGATAAACCAATCATTTGCGGCTACCAAGCCTCTCTCTGCTGCATCTCATAGTAAAACTTCATAGGGTTGCAGTACTGTATGTGCATTAAGGAAACAAACAATTAAAGCAGAGCAACTGCAAGTCAGGGCATGAGTTTTATTCCTGAGTCTGTCAGAGGTACGTAGCCTTGAGCAAATGATTTAAGCTCTAAGGCCCTGATATTCCAATGACCTCTGCGTAGGTGAATCACTACACTCACACAGAGCACCATTAGTTTCCTGATCTGAACAATGGGGATAATATCCTCCTATCTCTCAGGAGCTAAGAGTCTTAATTCACTAACATGTAAAGTGCTTGCAGCTCTGTGGAAAGAAGACACTGTAAATCATGATTACAAGGACCCAAACACACACTGACCCCTCTCTGTCAGGGGATGTTTCTTGTCATTCTTCACATTTGATGGAGGCTCTTTTTATGCTGCTTATCTGTTCATATATATAAGTCCATAGCAGTCTTGTTATGGTAAATTGCAGCCTTTTAGGGCCAGATTTTTCAAATTAGGTGCATGCATATATCGTGTGTCTAATTTAGCATCAAATACCTCATGTACACACAAGCCAGCCAGGTGCCTTGTACAAGTCTGTCTCATTATGTACTTTTCTGAGGGGAAAGCCTAGAACATCTCCAAAAATACATTAAAAAAACCAAAACTAAAATGGATTAGAAAGTGAATTTTCAGCACTCTCTAGTGGCTCACTGGTGTCAGTCTCAGCTGCTCTAATGAGTATTGATTGTTCCTCTTAGTTACTAAACATGGAAATGATCCCAGTAACACTTATATCTAAAGGCTGAAAGGAAGATAGAATGATCTTTGAGCAGATAATTACAATCTGAAAAAAAAATTAAAACTGAAAAGTGAGGAAGTTGCTACACCCCCATGTACCTTAACATCCAAAATACTCACCTCCTACTACCTGTTCATGTTGATTTTGGCTCATATCTGAATAGAAACTATACTAATTGTCTCCTAGCACTTCCATGAACGGGTGACTAGTTAAAAACTCAGCCTCCTGTATATAAAAATGTAAGTTATAATTCTCCCCAGTGGTTTCTACTGCTGATCGCATGCAAGCTTGGGCATGTCTGAGCTGGGATCAAACCTGCTGCCTGTTGTGGCAGGGCTGACTATAGTCATTATAAAGTAATCTGCAAAGCTTGGTCTGCTTATTTGGATGCCGCAGCCCAAAGCAGCTCTAGCTCAGACACTACATTAGTACAGTGCTGGTGTATGGATCTGGGAATAAATGGGAATTTGAGCATTGCTGTTGGGTAAAGTGTGCTTTTCTGTTAAAGTGGCTTATTTCTTGGTGTGCCTCATGGCATAGTACAGAGACAGAAAAATGTTTTTTCTTAAAGATATGCACAATGTCAGGGAATGAGTGTCTTTTTGGAGCAGTGGTTATTCAAGCAATTACAGATAGTGCAGTATCATAATTCCACCTGGAAGGGTCCACAGCACAGGGAGGTCAATACAGCTGTTGGACATGAATATGTTGCATTTGAAAGCACTAATTTCCCACCAAAACTTAGGTGCTCAGACATCAGAACAATTATATTAGGTGCACAGTAAGCATGTAATGTCTTGATGTGTGTTGCATGTCAGAAAGGCAAACAGTGCCTCAAATTTATACATCAGATCACACCATCTACTTGGTAGGCATCTGCTGCCATACCAACAGAAGAGTCTCATGCAGATGTGCCAAGTCCATAATTGTGTGCATACCAGTGCTTGTCAAAATATATTGGGGCCATCTGCAAACAGTAATGGTGCTGGCCCCCAGAACTGCAGGCTGAAATAGGCTCAGAAAAGCTTGCTGCACATGTCCACCTGATGTGGTCCTTTACCACAGAGGCTATAGTTGCAGTGCTCCCCCTTTTCTCAAATTGCAGCAACATAATTGTGCAGGGTACAGTTTGAAACTTTAAATTCATTTCCTTATGTGTGGATGGTGCTTGGGTTAACTTCTGCAGCTTAGGTATACAGTATACAGTTATGCATATTTTAGCTTTTCCCATTACAAGAGCTACATCTAGTGCCTGGTTTTAATTTACAGCTTGATTCTGGTGTATCCACCCCACTATTAAAACCCAAAAAAGATTTTTTCAAATTTTAGCTGATGGGCAGAAAAAGTCCTTCTAGGTCACTATGTGCATACAGGGCTTAGCACAGTGGCTCCCTGGCCTCCTCAGTACAAATAATAACCAAGTTCACTTCCAGTTGGAGTAGAGATTTCTTCTTCTTCACAACTCCCTCAGGAGTTAACTAATTTGACTCTAGCAAGAATAACTCAGCCACCTCCTTGTATAAAACTTATTTCCCATTGCTTAACCTGCCCTCACTCTTCTCTTTCTCCCAGAAGGTTATTTCCCCCCATCTAGCTGTTATTTTTAAATCATTCATTATTGCCTTACTGCTATGAGTCACTGTAATCTTCACCTGTACTTATTTTTATTTCACACTTTTAAAAACCAATGAATTCCAATAATTTCTATTGCTACCCTTGGCAACTCTATTCTCTTTAGAGCTTTGTAGATCTCTAGTAAATATCTTTCCCAAAACAATTTTAAAAAAATCAGTTACCTACTTCCTACCATCTCTTGCAAACTATTACCCAGATCAACAGTTGGTGTAAGTCAACATAGCTCCACTATGATACCAAACTGCAGATATGGCTCTATGCATCTTCCTGGTGACCTCCTGCTACATTCATTTACAGTATCAGGGGGTGTTAGCCTGTATCCACAAAAACAATGAAGAGTGCGGTGGCACCTTAAAGGCTAACAGATTTATTTGGGCATGAGCTTTTGTGGGTAAAAAACCTACTTCTTCAGATGCATGGAGTGAAAATTACAGACACAGGCACAAATATATATTGACACATGAAAGGCATGGCATTACCTTACAAGTGGAGAACCAATGTTGAAGGCCAATTCAGTCAGGGTTAGGGTGACCAGATCACCCAGGTCAAATATTGGGACGAGGGGTGGAGGGTCCGGGGCAGAGGTGAAAAAAATAGCGGCAGAGCCAAAAAAGAAAAAAAAATCCCCCACCCCCGATTCCTCCTCCCTCTGCAAGTGGTGGAGGGAGGCCCAGGAGACTCAGGGGAGCGCAGACCGGAGTGAGAGAGAGTCCGGCCTGGCCCTGAGCAGGCAGGAGTTGGGAGCGGTACCTGGAGGGAGAGTAGGGGTGGCCTGCGGGCCAGGTGGCGGCTGTTCTCCCCACTTGGGCAGCAGGACTTGGGAGCAGCCGTTGCTGCAGCTCTCACTGCCGCGGGGGAAGGAAGCGGCCGCTGGCCAAGCTCAGTGGCTGCGGCTCTGGTGCCC
This sequence comes from Gopherus flavomarginatus, assembly GCF_025201925.1. Taxonomy (NCBI): domain Eukaryota; kingdom Metazoa; phylum Chordata; order Testudines; family Testudinidae; genus Gopherus; species Gopherus flavomarginatus. The sequence goes on from NC_066630.1 coordinate 34,156,149, forward strand.
ACAAACCCCCCAACCCCGGGCCTGCTGCAGGGACCCAGCAGCGCGCACGCTGCGCCCAGCCCCTGACCAGTCGCGTCTGGGCTGGCTGCCCAGCTGGTGCAATCCCACAGGTGGCCCCGGACCCACCATCCCACTCGGGTCCTGCAAGGGAACAAAGAGGGCTGGGCTGCCGATGCCTCCGCCGCGGGATTGCACCAACTGGGCAGCCAGCTCAGACGCGACTGGCCAGGGACTGGGCACAGCGTGCGCACTGCTGGGTCCCCGCAGCAGGCCCGCACTCAAGGGGTTCAGGCCCGGGCGCCAAAGTGGCAGATGCCAAGCGCCACATGCTTAGCTGCTTCCTCCCCCAGCAGGCAGTGGGAGCTGCAGCAGTGGCTGCTCCCCAGTCTCGCTGCCCAGGTGGGGAGAACAGCCGCCACCTGGCCCCGCGGGCCACCCCCTACTCTCCCTCCAGGTACCGTTTCTGACTCCTGCCTGCTCAGGGCCAGGCCGGACTCACTCACACTCAGCCGGGGTGGGGGAGGGCACGAGCCCTTGTGGGCTCCGGAGCCTTTGCTTGTTTGTCCAGTGTCTCGACCTAACATTGGTCCGGACGCGGGACAAACAAGCAAATGTCGGGACAGTCCCAATAAAATCGGAACGTCTGGTCACCCTAGTCAGGGTGGCTGTGGTCCACTCCCAATAATTGATGAAAAGGTGTCAATACCAAGAGAGGGAAAATTGCTTTTGTAGTGAGCCAGCCACTCCCAGTCCTTATGCAAGCCCAAACTGATGGTGTTAAGTTCGCAAATTAAGTGTAGCTCTGCAGTTTCTCTGCAGACTGGGAGTGGCTGGCTCCAGCAGCATATTATTGCCTAGGCCAACAAGGCCTAGGCCTAGGGCGGCAAATTTGCTCATGCCCCCTCCCTCTCCAACTCTGCCCCTTTCCCAAATCCCCGGCCCGCCTCCTCCCCCAGACACGCCGCGCTTCCCTCCTTCCACCTCCCTCCCAGGCTTGCTGCACGAAAGTGCTGGGAGGAAGGAGGAAGTGAGTAGCAGCACTCGGAGGAGGCAGAGCAGAGGTGAGCTGGGGCCCGCGGGCACAGGGAATAACCCGGGGGGGAGGGGGCAGGAACTGCTCCCCACCCCAGCTCACCGCTGTTCCACCGCTGCATCTCCCGAGTGCACCGCAACTCCCCTTCTGCCCCTTCCCTCCCAGGCTTGCCGCACAAAAGCAGTGGGAGGGAGGGACAGAGGGAGAAGTAAGTATCAGCGCCCTCGGGGGATAGTGGAAGTGACCTGGGGCTGGTGGGCGCAGGGAGTAACTCTTTGGGGGGGGGGGGTGCAGGGAACTGCTCCCTGCCCCAGCTCACCATCACTCCACCTCCACCATCCCCCGAGTGCACCACAACTCCCCTTCTCCCCCTTCCTGCCCAGGCTTGCCGTGAGGGAGCTCAGGAAGGCTGGTGCGGGGAGTGGGAGGGGCGGCTGCAATTTTTTGTGGGACATGGGGCAGCAAATTTGTTAATCCACCACTGGCTGGCTCACTATTAAAGCAATTTTCCCTCTCTTGGTATTGACACCTCCTCATCAATTACTGGGAGTGGATCACATCCACCCTGACTGAATTGGCCTTCAACATTGGTTCTCCACTTGTAACGTAATGCCCTTCTCTTCATGTGCCAATATATATTTGTGCCTGTGTCTGTAACTTTCACTCCATGCATCTGAAGAAGTGATTTTTTTACCCACAAAATCTTATGCCCAAATAAATCTGTTAGTCTTTAAGGTGCCACCTGACCCTTTGTTATTCATTGACATTGCTAGAAATAACATCTCTCTTCCCCCTCACCCACCCTACCTCCCAAAAAGAGGATTACCAGGTGACCTTATTAAATATTATCCAATACAGAATTATTGCTATCACACACACTATAGGTATTTATTCCTCACCAAACTAGGTTTGGTTTTGCACCAGAAATATTCTGTGTTTAATTTCTTTACCCTAACCACAGGAACATACTTTTTCTTGATTGACTAGAGTAAGAATAAGTCAACTATTTATGTGAACTATTTACCGATTCCAGTGTGTCCATGTCTCATATACAGTTATTGCCCTTTTCCTCTGCGTTGACTTTGCTTCCTACATTTTTTCCCATTAGCAATATAGTTTCATTCTATATTCCTGCTTGCAGCTTATACTAGTGGACAAGTATTGGGCCCAATATCAATCCTTGTGGCATTCTGTTCATTATCGCCACACTGAACTGTTCCACAATCAAGTCCAAGGTGTTAGATAGCCAAGCTAGTTCTTTTACTTGTACTAATAGATTATGTATGTTTCAAAGAGGTATTCCTGTAAATTTGAGGTTAGAAAGCTTGCAATGTAAAGACATCTGAGGAATTCTTCCAATTAGGGTAAAACATTTTCATGTAATATCTACAATGGTGGATAGATGGTCAGAAATGGGCCCTTACATACCTGATCATTATGAATGAGGATTGAATACAATTCTATTTGGTAACTTAGCTTGCATGCTTCATTTCTGCTCTTGATTAAATGGTAAAGTATCTCTATTTACAGGGACTATTACCACCAACTTGTCATTTCCAATTTATCTTAATTATATATCTTTTAACTTCCCATTTCTCCCTTCCAGTTTTTTGTCTGCAGCAGTTTTCAGTCAACTGTTGGGTAAAGGCTTCTTCAGAGCTGCAATGCCTTAGACACCTGCTGAATCCAAATGTTGTCACAAAATACTTTATCACAGACAACTTTTCTGTAATTAGTCACAACCCACAAAAGGTTTCTTGGGTATCGTTAAGTGGTTTCCCTTTCCATATTAAATGCACTACTTCTTGAACTGCTCCACATATCCCATCATGGGATTTCTACTGGTAGAGTTTGAAGTCAACATCCCTTATTCTGAATACAACAGTGACAGGTGCTATACAAAACAGAGGTAAATACATAATTTTACTGTCCTAGCAAGGGACTAGATAAATTACCAGGTTAACTCATTTTCAACTAATGTCAAAGCAGGATTTAATCTGTTCATCCCTTAGGATGCTAAATTAATGTTTAAGATTTAAGAAATTTGCTTTAGATCCCCAAAATAACCTCAAAGCATTTCAGTTATCATGCTATAGCAGGCAATGACAGACGGATTTATAGTCCGATCAGCATTATGCCATCTGGCAAAACCCAGCAGGTCCTTTTCTCTCTCCTTCTCCAGTTGTGTACTTTGAAAACAAAACCAGATACACTTGAGGTAGGTTACAAAGCAGTCAGTTTGATCACAATAAAATCTTTGCTGTAAAAAGGAAACACTATCACCATCTCTCGATATATTTATTATAACTTAGAAAAGTGTCAAGTAAAAGCAGAATGTTTCATGATAATGATTTAAAACTCATGGCAATCTCGCCTGTCTTTGGGTTAAAATTTATAGCGTACGTGATAGCACTAGGGAGGTCTGTCGGAGTTTCTAGTTCAAGTGCAAAACTGAAGAAATAGACAGCTTGCTTGCAGTGGGGATTCCATTTGCAATTGCCCTGTAGAAAAAAAAACAAAATATAGTGCACAACTCCAAGACACTAAGCAGTAATACCCTGATATTCTTAAAAATAAGAGAAAAACAGTTCTTGTCACCAGTCCAAACACACAGATCAACATTAATCATTCTCTCACCTTTGACTACATCCCTGTCAACTCTTACAGGAGTGATATATTATCCATTTCTTCAGCTGCAACATTTTGTATTGCACAATGCAGTGTGAAAAAGAAAACAGCACACTTAGGGTGCGATGAAGTTAGTGAATATTTATTGTTCTTTTCCCTCAAAATGTTTTGCTTTTACTGAATTAGGCAGAGCAAAATGAATTAATCATAACTTCAAACTACAGATGGGTCTGAGCTGTGAATTTTAGCTCCAGAACTACAGCAGTGTTTGGATTTGGTTCAGATCTCTCTGTTTAAACTACTTTTTTCGGATCTAAATAGACAATTCTACTGGCATTGTACTTACATAGTACTACAATGAAGTGTAGTGAACAACTAAATCTAATAAAAAGTAGCACCAAATAAGAGAGAACCAAGACTGTGCGTCCAGGAGAGGTGGATATTTCACTGTTGTAAGTCTATAAACCTTTTCCTTTCTCTCAAAAAAAACAGGTTAAATGAAATTAAGAAAATACCTTTTCATCTGAAATCTGCACAAGTCCTGTGCTCACTGTGATATCAGCAGTCAGATGATATTCCATCCACAGAACTGCTCCATGGCTCTTCCCAGTCCTGGAAAGAAACAAGTAAACTGATTCTTTTCTGATAACTTTATAGAACACTTGTACCTAAAACAATGTCTCTGTTTTTTGTGAACACAGTATTTGTGTTTTATGGTATTCACCCAATCAGTTGCTTGGGGAGGAGTTGAGTAGCTGAATAGGTCAGTCATGGATGGCAACTGTATAACCAATTGCTGACCTGTAAATCTGACAAAATGCAGGGAAACTACATTGGAGCAGGCCACGAGTGTGTGTGTTTGGGTTTGTGATAATTAAAAATGTGTTCCAGGTCAGTAGGTAACAAGGCACACGTTGTCAGGGAATCTTCCTCCTCCTGCCTGGAAGGTTGAGTGAGAAGGGGTTTCCTCTGCCTTCATACCACATCATTTCCCCCTTTTTTTTCTGAATCCTACAGATGCCTTTACCACATCTTCTGTTTCACTTCACCCACCTCCTGCTCCACAGAGCTTGGCTGGAAGAGAGAAATACAGGACCAAGTCTGCATTCCATTTTCCACTGAGCCCCTAGTGCCTCAGGGACAATCTCTGGCAGTATGGCTACACAAGTCATGCTGCCAGGGAACACAGCTGGTGCTGAAGCACAGGGAACGTGCACGGAACACACACACACGAGTCTGGCCTTTCATGGATCTCCATGATCCACAAAGAGCTCCCAAGTACCTGCCAGCTTTGGGGGCAGACTTTACAATCTGTTCTGTAAAGTGGGGAGAAACCTAATCCTTGCAATAAAATGAGAATTCCTCTCCTATCAAGGAATCCTCAGAGTCTTCTCTACCAGAGCTCCGTCCTGTGAGTTCTACCACAAGAAGGTATGATCTGGGCCATATAAGTACCCATAAAATGTGTATCACACAGAGAAAGCCAAGTTACAGACATTTATGTTAGCATGACACAGTTTTGCCTTTAAATTTGAATAGAAGTCCTGAAGTAATGGAAGTTAAAACCAAGTTTTCTTACTTACAAGTTTTTTGCACTAGTTACACAGTATTTCAGAATTATAGCCTACACTGCAGAACTATTTGAAGTTATTTCAATTTTAGAGACATGTGGCTATGAAAAGCCAGTTGGAATTATCTCAGAATACACGCTGCATATAGTACTTAAGTAAATGTGAACTAGCCACCTACAAATATTGATAATTACAACACAGAATGTTATATACTTACAGCTATGAAAATGAAACCACCATAATTTGGAAGATAAACTATGTGCTGGTTCAGAAAGAACTGATTAACCACAGAACAGATGGTTATATTTGGAAAGGGGAAATAAACATCCAGATCTTGGTCTGGTTGACCTAACCTATAAATTAATTCAATCAAACCGTTAATATTTAACTCATGGTAACATACTCTATACCCGTTTGTTCATATCCTCCTTAATAACAGTGCTATTTTAAAAATACAAGTCCCTTTTCCAAGAAATGATGTACCTTTAATCTCTGTCTCGATTCCCTTTTACTTCAGCTGACAACTGACAGATCCCTACCCATGTAGGTAGGTAAAGTCTGGGTTTGAGGGTAGGCAGCAAGAAGTTACAGTAGGGTATAGTTCTGAATTTCTGTGGCTTTTGCAACTTCATGTCACATGTTTAATACTATTTAAAGGTGGTCCTGGATAATTACCTGTAGTAACGTACAAAAGCATTTCAGTGCAAGCAAAGGAAAAACTCATTATGCTTTTCTTAGACAATAATTCTCACCTTAACAGATTTACAGAGCCATGTGTGCTGAGAGTTTGTTGTGGTACAGTCAGTCTGAAGTCAAATGTCATAACCTCTTGGGGGTCAGACAGTGATTTGCAAGGGTATTCCCACAATGGGTGAGGCTCTGCCTCCTTGGACTCCCTAAAATTCAGAGAATTCTGAGGAAAGAGAAAAAGCTTGGTAAAGACAATCAAGTTTGCATTTGACAAGCACACTCCCTTAATCAGTTATGCTGGGTATAATGTATGATGTGGTTTGTGTGCCTCCCAGCTAGACTACAACAACATAGATAAGCATGAAGACATCAGCCCTTAGAAGATTCCAGCTACTACACAGAATGCTGCATAAGTTTCATCAACAGCACAGGCTATTGCGAAAACATCAAACCTGTTCTTCCTTCTCTAGACTTGCTTCCCATAGAATATCAGGTTAAGTTTATGAGAGCCCTGAAGACAGAGACAGACAATGGCCTGGCCCAGGTTGTCTAAAAGATCACCTAAAGCTCTAGCATGAGCACTGTGGTCAATAACTTTGGTCCTCAAGCAGAACAGAACTTCCTATCACAAGTGTAAAGCTTATTTTATACAGGAAGCAGAGATTTCTGAGCTTTCTTGGGTGCCAGTCTGAGGTTGAGGAACCAGCTCCCATCACAAACCTCATCATTTTCTGTCCCAAAAGCAAGGTACACTTCTTTGACCTGCATTCTCTAGCACTCACATTCCCTAGCAGCATTTCCATAAAAGTTTTAAAATGTAGCATTCCAAGACTCCATTGCACACACAATTCTCTGGGAAGAGGAGAAGAGAAAGAATGACCCACACGTTGGTTGCCCCTACTTTTTTGTTAACTGTAAAATTTGTATTAGAAGAACCTTCTTTCCTATGCACTATACTTCACAAGGGTATTGCCAAAGTTACTTATACATTCATTTAGTGTCATGAAAACTCTGCTCTTGATAGAAAAATAAAGCAAGTACTGGGACCAACCTACACAAAGGCATTCATTTAACAGCTATAGCTCCACAGCAGATGAAGCGTCTCTAAAACCGGTCACATTAGAGAGGTCTTTCAGAAATACTTGAAAATGACCATACACAATTTTTGCAGTAAAGCTGATTAGTCCTCAGGCTTTCCAAGCTCACCTCATTACTGGCAATGGGACATGCCAGTAAAGTTGGTGTCAAAGGATTAACCGCTACTAGCCATGACCGCTAGTAAAGCCGGTGTCAAAGGATTAACCACTACTAGCCATGTCTCATCGCTGGTTCTTGGAAAGCGTCTGAGTCTAAGTAACTGCACTGATTACAAGGGTGTGAGGAAAAGAAGTTAATAAAACTATTGCTGGATTATTTGATTTCCAGCATAAAATGCAATGAACTTTAAGAATACATTTTCTAATCCCTATTTTGAATCAACAAATAGTATGTTTTCTGAATGCTTGAAGACAGCAAAACAGCTTTGTCAGATCAAAAAGAAATACAAGGCTAAAAATCAAGAAAGGATTCCCGTCCCCCAGATATTATGTTATGTCTAACTGAGAATACCACTGACATCACTTTCAGATGAAACAATGTTCTGTGTGTTACATGCACAGATGTAAAACACACATTATTCACTCATATCTTCCACTAAATTACAGCTTTTTCCTTGCAAAGTTAAAACTTAGCTACGTCACATTCTGCCTAAAGATTTTAGATGATCCCTTTCTTACCTTAATCATGTCATCCATAATGTGAACATCAAACCCTTCACAGGTACCACATGGGCTTCGAATTCGCCACAAGTCCTAAGGAGGGAAAGCAAGTATTCCTTTTAGGGAAGAATTTTAGTTGTGAACCAAGCTCTTAACTATATACTGCAGCCAGTTGAAAAAGATAGGAAAAGGGTTGTTTTTTTTTTTTAAAACGTTTTCAGGCCAGTTGAATCAGGGGATTAATAATGGGACATATCACCTTCAATCTTTGGGTCATAGGACAGAATACAGATCCAGTTCAGGAACAACCTAAGGTTTTTACTGCCTTAGTTTGTTGGCTTTTGTTAAAGAATTGGTCTCAGTGCAGTTTCCAGAGGACAAATGCCTAAATCACAAGGGGTCTCTTTTTGCTCTCTAGACACAAAGGGCACATAGACTGTTATCCTTTCAGCGGTGGATCCTCCAGGTTGGGAGGCAATGCTTATGGGTCAGTGTGGAAACTCTGCATTTCTTCCACCTATGCTGTTCCATCATTGTGGATTAATATGAGACTTCAGTTATCTGGCACTTATCAATTTAATTTTTTCCTGTAATTCTTACAGCACTTTAAATTGTCAGTCTTCACATAACAGCACTTCACCTCAACCATTAAACTGAAAAAACAAAAACACGTAGACTAGTGGTTTTTAACCTGTGGTCCACAGATCCCTGGGGGACCGCAGACTATATCTAAGACTTTCAAAGGGGCCACACCTCCATTCAAAACTTTTTAGGGGTCTGGTCTGCAAATGAAAAAAGGTTGAAAACCACTGATATAGACAAGCATTTCTGCTAAATGAAAGAACATTTCTCTGGAGAATGTGTATTTTAGTTTTACTGTTGTAGCATAGGACATTTTCATTCTTGCTTCCTATTTATCTGCTATTCAGCTATAGCCTGATAAGACAAACCAAACTTAGTTTATTGAAGATAAATAAATTCTACATTAATCATATTTTGGTAACTCAAAGTATTCTAGCCTCTGAAATCAACCCACCTATATGCATCTATGAAGTGAACTTTTTTTTCCCTTCAGCTAGACTTTTTCCACTCAAGATCAACAGGAAGAAATACACTTTTCTTTTAGACCACATGGTCCAAATGCCTGTCACATGAGTATTTTGGTTCATGTTTAATAACCAGCTACATTAATGCTAAGGCAACATTAGAATCAAAAGTTGAAGCCACTGTGAACTGGAGGGCTCCACAAGTGAAATTTCTTACTGAGTTTTCTTTTTCTGGCTGTAAAGTTCGTTGCGCTATTCCAGTCACAATCATACCAAGATCATCTACAAAATTACCTATTCTAGCTGGTTGAATGCATTTGCACAGACTAAAAAAAGAAAAAATTGTGGCAGATCTAGTTTCAAAACACTTGCCTGAAAGTTCAGAGCAGCATCTGTACATTTCACCGAGTAATAAGTACACCTTAGAACATATCCTGGACGCACTATGAGATTCCTTAAAAACCTGATTTTAGTAAATGCATATAGTGTGTAGTAGTGTTCCCAAAAACAAAGGGAAAATAAATCCTTAAGAATGGACACCGTCGTCTAAAATAAACAATATATCAATTCTATTTCTACAGCTAGGAATCTGTATTACAATGATTACGAATGATAAGCAATCCTTTTAATACAAGTCAAAATGCTACCACACAGATGATACAAAATTATCCTGCCCTCATACTCTGCCTTGCCTACTGGAAATCAAAGTCAAACTGAAGTCAAATATTTTGGACAAGTAGACTAGGGGAGTGAAACAGGTTTCTGGTAAGGTGCACTGGTCCCAGAGAAGTTGGATGCAGGAAAAGTGTTTTGTTTATGTAGTGGACAGTTGAAAAATTTGGGATTAATGCTCTATGAGAGATTTTTGCATATCCTTAACAGTTTTGTTTCAGAACTAAAAAAATGCTACTGTCACTAAAAGCATGGCTGTTTTCATAGTTCATTGAACTTTTATCACTGTTCAGAGCATAAAATAATAAAACACTACCTCTAAATGTACGTACTAGAAACTTAACAGAGCAGATAATCAAATTGCTCAAAATATGTTATAGTCACGAAAATGATAATATTGCCATTGCTTTAAAAAGAGGGTGTGGCAGTTGTTCAATCCTGCATGTATATCCATAACCATTCCTTCTGATGTAGGCCCTATTGAACGCTTACACAGGATGAAGCTTGTACCCAACCTTGTATCTAATAATATGGGAATGACACTGAGAGATGTGGCATTAATCAGATTAGAGTATGGCTCTAAATCATGAAAACCTGTATTTCTCAGATATTATGTCTTAGATAATGCAATATGGAGTTTGTCAATGAAATAAAAATTATCATTTGACAATAGATGCAGCATGGTCAAACTAAACCTCTGTTTGTAATTTACCATACTACTAAGAAACCACAGAACTAGAAGCACAGGTATAGTCTGAATCTGGTCCCCTAAGACTACATCTTACACAGCAAAGGAAAAAAACCCAGTTTCCGAGTGACAGCTGACTTGGGCTCACAGGGTTGTTTCAGTGCTGTGTAGACTTCCAGGCTTCAGCTTTGGGACCCTCCCATGCCACAGAAAAGTCTACACAGCAATGGAACAGCCCAGCGAGCCCAAGTCAGCTGGCATTGGCCAGCTGCTAGTTTTCTTGGCTGTGCAGACACACCCTCACAAACCAAAAGCTGACCAATTATGGAACCTTTGTAGTAAATAAATCCTATTGTACTCTCTGGAGTCTTGTGTTCTTCAGTCAAAAAATACACATCTTCCACTCAGGTTGGGAGAAAAAGCTTTTAAAATACCTGAGATTAAAATACTCAAAATAGATTTGTGTTTCAGAAGGAAAGGCCAATATATTAAAGCCATCAGCTACAGAATCTTTCAAACAAGATCTAAATGAAGGATGTAGGCATTATTACCTTCTCAAGCAATTACCTGCAGTTTTGCTAGCTTTGCCCCCTCTTACTCCAACAGATTTCTTTAGAAAGCTGAACTGTTTTATAGTTTCTCAAAATGGACATTACACCACCTTTGCATGCCTGGTGAGTTTATTTTACCCATCAGGTAGTTCTTTGTATTCTGCATTATGAACATACATCAATATTCCCCTGGATATTTGACCAGCACCACCCATTGAAGCCATGAAATTATTGTAAAGCAGCCTTTGTTATGTCATCAGCTTCTTTGCTTATTACTGTCACATTCTCCTGCAGCAGACTCCCAAAACCTGATCTCAAAAGTCCTTCTGAGTTGGGTCTCTGTTTCTTTCTTCCTCACCACACTTCTCCCTCCAGTCCATTATAGTTCTTATCATAAGGGTTAAGAATCCTAAAATAATTGTAATTGTAGGCTCAAACAGACACTGGGTGACAAAATCAGATAAAAAAGACTTTAAGATTGGTCTTCAATGGCATAGTGAATGCAGAGATAACTGCCACTAAAATCACCTAACAAAATGTTCTGGGAACATGTCAGCGTTCCAGATGAGTTGCTTCTGCATCTCATTCTTTTTCAAATTGAACTTATCTGAAGAAATGCCAAAGTTTCATAACATCCCTAACTAAAATCCGCCTTACAGCATGCATGCTGTGTACTGAAATGTTTCCGAACCTTTAAACGTAACACAAATTGGGCACACGGTGCTTTGATGAAAAACGCACACTCAGACAAGCCATTACAGATGTAAGTGTTTAGTCTTCCACAGAATGATTAGCCCTTATCCTACACATCAGATCTATTACTTCAAAGAGCAGCATTACTTCAGAAACATTGCAAACTGTTCTGTATTCTCAGAGCAGCCTAGACAGGAAGAGTAATAAGGTCCTAGGAACAAAGAACAAACACCTCTGATCATCAAAACAAAGCTGAACAGTCATTTTAGAGGTCCATGTTATCAGATGCCACAGGAAATCTGAAAGCATGAGGACCTCTACAAAACGTGAGTGCTAGTTTAGCAGAACAAGAAGTTACACAAAGTCTTTCCAGAATTCAGGAAGAACTTTTACAACTCATTATTATAACAGACAACATATAGTATCAACTGAGGATTTGCCTCATTATTTCTTCAAAGAGGAATGAGGTGGGGGGAATATGCAAGACTCTGAACTGCATAAAATTTTGACATGTTATTACTAGCCTTTACCTTTCTTGTGGCAGGATTCTATCACTCAGACAGAGGCAAGGGTATTTCCTATGAAGGATTTTACTAGCTATAGTGCTCTCAAAATTGCCCTTCAGCAACACTTACTGAAAGACAGCAGCTCTTATTTTATCTAATGAGTCAATGAACAGGTAGTATTTCAGTTCAATGGTCATCTATTTACAAGACCATTGTGCCAATCTTTAGTGGAGGAGCAAACTCACCAGTTTCAGAAAGACTCATTTTATTCCCATTTATTGCTGTAAAGAGCTAGCTCATCAATGTTTCTGCTCACCAGGTCTTGTTCACTGAATTTCTACTTTACGCAGAAGGTCACAATTATGCCATGAGCCAGATAAAGACTGTTCTAAATTATGCTGAATGCATCAAAAACTAGGGTAATTATGAAGCATCTCTAACCAGCCTTCTATCCAATAACCTTTAGTACATTTGAAAGGATTTAGATCAATAATTGGAACAAATAATTTAGGGCAATTCTCAAGACGGTGGTGAATTTCCCCCCTTTTATGACATTTATCTTTTGGCCTTTAGATACTCTGGATCTTCTAGGGTTATTCAACAGTGTCAAGGATTAAGAAATTTATGCTTAACCTTTTCTTTAACTGCAGTCATCACTTAGGTTATATTTTATATAAAAACTGATCAAAGAAAGGCCTGTAGAACAAATGGTTTCTGCTCTCCATTCATTCATGCTGCAGGAAGAAAAGGCCAAAATCAGCACACACTCTGAGGGAGGGGAGAAGAACCTCACTACTATCTTTAGCACCATAAGATTTGTTAAATTACAGAGCTTTCTTGTACAATGAAATTTATTCAAAGCAGCTTAAATTTTCATAAGTGACTATGATTGTTGGTGCTTCAGTTTTCAAGTGTTCAACTTGACACATCATACAAGGGCCCAACTTTCAGAGGGTAGGAGCTCATCACTTTGTGAGAATCAGGCCTTTTCAATAAGTCTTGAGCTGGGCATCCAAAACTTAAGGCACCCAAAATCACTAGTCATTTTGGAAAATTTAGGCCATGTCTATTTTAAAGCCACACAGATACAGAATTCTAAACCAAGTAAATATTCTAACATCATGGGTTTCATTGTACATGAAAAAAATATCCAAGGAATATTTACAGTATTAGTTGATTACCAAAACAAATTTGCTGCTTGACATACTTTGTTTTATCAAAAACAGACTTATGTTTCCAAAGCAGACAGCTTAGCAATACTGGTTACATGGACTTGCCCTTCATGGATTTGTTCTCAGGAGGAAGAGCTAAACATCAAATGGCTGGATATGAAGATGAGTGTACACGAAGCTTAAGGAGACCATCCTGCACTAGGTATGCATTTAACTGCCACTGCCAGCAAAGGGAGTTGTGTGCGCTTGTGTGTAACAAAGGAAGATATAACCCTAAGTCTGCAATGTTCTACTGTGCACCTTTTTCTTAATGAAAGAAAACTCATTTATCTATTGTTCTGTTTTGTGTGAGTACAACACATTAATGTTTTGTTATGTTATGTTTTATAACACACTATATTTGATATGACACACTAAACAGCTCTCAACAGCTTGTCTTTCCTCAGAATAAGAAACTTTTTATATGATGGAGACAAAGGCAGCTATGGAAAGATTAAGGATCAATACGGATTATTTATACATACAAAAGACATTATATATTTTTAATGAACTACAGATGTCTTGTCTGAATGGCTTTTCTACCCTCACTATGAGTGATAGGCAAGTTTGGCTAGAGATGTACAGGGAGGTAAATACACATGTGCTGTAAAACAGGGACTAATCCCAGGTCTCCCAAGTCCTAGGTAAGTGCAAAAACCTGGATCATCCTTCCTCTGGTCTACTGTAAAGCAAACCCACATGATGATCATGCATCTCCTCATTTGATCAACTTGAAAAAGAAGTCACTTTTCTCTGAGTTCTTTTAAAACCCTATTGTGGTTACAAGCAACACCTATGATTCCTAAAATTGAAATGGGAAAGGAGCTAGTACATAAGATAATTATTAAGATGTGGTCCATGATATGAAAAGGTTGAGATTCACCCTTCCACTAGAATGTTGCAAACTTAACATTAAAAATTACTATAAGTTGCTGTCCCCTGCCCAGTCTTATAACTGAAAAGTGTCATTTATAGTTTAAACTTACAATTTTTCAGAACACAGCACTTATTGGCAAAACAATTTTGATTTATTTCCAATAGTTTCTCTTCACTCTACAGATCAATTTAAAAATATTCACACCATTTGATTGTAAAAAAAAAAAAAACAACAACTTTAGTTTCAAACTGACAGGATCTTGATTTCTGCTGTGCAGAGGCAATGAAAAAAATAGCAGTGTTTCAGTTGCTGATTTGTCTTTAAAAAATGCAGCCTTCCATCCTGAAGTGCTTTTAACTCTCTGAAGCACAGCGCCTAATGAACGTTTAAAACAGTGTATGCCATGCAGACTGCTAAAAACTTAATTTGTTCTTCCAATAAAAAATAAGTTCAGGTCTTTAAGGACTGAAAGGACAACACACTGCCTTCAATCTGAGATGACAAACTGCTCTCATTTTGCTCTGCTGTGATGCTGAAAATACAAGGTGCTCAGCTATGATAAACCTGAAATGTAAAACTCTGTTGAGAAGAGCCAATTTGGCTCTGTTTTGACTATGTAAATATAAACTGCATAATTCCAACCATCTCACCTTGAACTCCACGACCATCATGTAAAGGGAAGCAGACTGTGGCAGAACAGTGACACCATCTGTGAGGTGGGCTGCCACAGCTGTCCTAGCATACAGAAAATATAGGTTGTGCCATGGTAACAGGCTTGTAGTGAAAAACGGTTCTCCAATGAGGACTGAGACCTTGACAAAAAGGAAAGGCAAAGGCATTTTAAAAAAAGAATAAAGACTCAAATAAGCAAGCAATTTGCAGAACTCCTAGCTTGTCATATTGCAATGTTAGTTTGTAAAGCCATCCAAAAGTGAGGCTCCCTTTTTCTGCTGCATATTCTGTATTGCAGAATAGACAAGTGTACCTGTTTTTTTAGAATTCACTGGCAAACAAAGGTATTTTCCTATAATACTAAGTGTGAGGCAAATATAATTATGATTAGATGTGAAGAGTTTTGTAACTGAATTCTGATAAGGAGATGAGCAACCAACACTTCTAGATATTCAGTCTTTGACCCTGGGTTCAGGACATTTTACTGGTCCACGTAGAGCTCATCCACACATAAAAGTTGTGCCACTTTGGCTTTAACTTATCTCCTAGTGTGAATGCCGTTCTACTGAAACAGATATGCTAATACCAGTATAGCTTATTCTCATGCAAGTATAATGTATTGTGGCAAACTCAGGACACTTAGCTACCAGGAGAGGGGTAGTAATTAGTCCCAGAAGGCTTAATCATGGAGGAATAAGGTTCAGCTGGAACAGGGATTACCAGGGAGCTAATTAGTTTCAGGTGGCCCCAATGGCTGGAGGCCTTTTTAAACCCTCCTTGGCAGGGAAGCAGGGGGGAGGAGAGAAGTAGAGTAGCTGCCAGTGAGTAGGGGCAGCTGAACTCTGAAACTTTTCTTGCAAGGCAGATTGCACTCTCCCCAGAAGGAGAGGAAAACAAAACAAGGGCCTGATTGAGAAGAGATCAGCCAGACCCTGCGCGACTGTGAAGGGCTTTTGCTTTGCCCAAGCCTGTGTCTCCAAAGGCTAAGAACTGAGCTAGCAGAGGAGAGGCAGGTACTATGCCACAGTATCTTTATACTAGTAAAACTACGGCCATCCTAGGGGTTAGTTGTACAACTCTTGTGATTAAAAATAAATCAGCACAGTAAGCAACAGTCAGTATTACCATCACACCTAGGAGCCCTGCTCATGGATCAGGATTCCATTGTGCTAGATCCTGTACAAACACAGAACAAAGAGCTGGTTCCTTAAAACTTATGTATAAAACACAAGATGATGATGATGGATACTGACAGGTGGAGAACCACAAGGAAACCATGAGACAATACTGGTCAGCATGAGAGACAGTGGTCTCAGCACATTAGTCGCTTAACCAGTGTCAAGTTTTTTGTGGTCATCATGGCAACAGAAAATTATAAAGGAGGGTTCTGAAGGGGGATGAGGTAACGTTGCAGGTCTTTACAGGAAGCTCCTTCCAAAAATGAGAGGCAGCGTGGGAGAAAATACAAAGGTGCTTGTTTAGAAATGTAACAAGTGAGTGATGGAGGCTGGCGTCATGGGCCAATCAGAGGCAGGAGTCAACTTCTCAACAGTGAATAACAGAGGATAGGTAGAGTGGGGATAGGGCATGAAGGGTCTTGAAAATGAAGACAAGTAGCTTAAGTTTGACGCAAAGGACAAGGGGGAACCAGTAGAGGGATATGAAGTGGGCATGGCACAGTGAAAACAACAGGTTAGGAAAACGATCTTTGCAGATACATTCTGAAGGGATACGAGTGAAGACCAGGCCTCATTTGTTTTCCAGTGGGACAGAATCTGGACTATCTACTCACTGTTACACTACAGACATGAAGAGAATGAACAGACAGCTTTGGCTTTAACAAAATTGACTGGAGCTATTCTATCCCAATAGAACAGCGTTTCCTAAACTGTGTTCTGCATGATGTGAATAGATGTTCCGTGAAAGACTCTTGCACTTGATTTTTGTACTACTTTATATTCACTTTCCAGTTAGAAATTGTTAGTTCAAGTTATTTTAAATTGTATTGTTGCTTTGTTTTATAAAATAAAATATATTTGAGCATAAATAAAGCAATTTTTTACTTGAAAACCAAACGACTACAAAATAATATTATAAGTGTTCCGTAATAGGCTAAAAGGTGTTCTGTGGCCAAAAAAATTTGGGAAATGCTGCAACAGAAAGGAAAGGTACTTTTCAGTCTGTTTATTATAAGTGTTTTTAGTGCCAAAACAGGGGAAGTGTTACTTACCTTTTTATCTTCCAAATCAGAAGCAGTCAGTAATTCAGGACGTTTCTCTATTATTTTAATTTTATCTCCTACATGGTTGGCTTTAAATATCTTAAAGAGAAAAGTAAGTCAAGTTCCTTTAGTACAACTTTGAGTGTTTCATATGTTGACTTTAGAATAAGCTACTATTTTAAACAACGTTCTGAAGATGGAAACCACAATCTGGAAGGTAAATTCATAAACCCAACCAATTAGTGGTTCTTCTCACCATGTGAGCCTTCAGTAAACAAATACCAGAATACTGAAAACCTTCATTTGATATTCACAAGGGAAAATATTTTTGAAATATATATAAATTTTATTTTAGTTAAATAATGATACATCTACATATACCTTGTTTCTGGGCATGAGTGATTAAAATTTAAGTAAAAACTATGCCACACTAGATCAAACCACTGATATATCACATCAGTTATCTGGCCTTTGTCATTGCCTATACATGATATTTCACTAAGACAGGAGTTAACAGACAACACTGCACCAGGCTTCAGTAAGTGTTCTGTTTGTGTGGCATAAGTTTATGTTGGAGACTTCCTGCTTTTAACAGAAGAATCACTATATGTCTACCACACTGTCATTTTTATATGTATCTATACATATACATGTTTGTTTAATGATCAGAACTGTATTTTGTTACCAGAACGCTACATCTTGGCATCACCATTAGTTTCTCATTTTTAACGTTGGAATCATAGGACTGGAAGGGACCTTGAGAGGTCATCTAGTCCAGTCCCCTGCACAGTATTTTCTAGACCATTCCTGACAGGTGTTTGTCTAACCTGCTCTTAAAAATCTCCAATGATGGAGATTCCACAACCTCCCTAGGCAATTTATTCCAGTGCTTAACAACCCTGACAGTTAGGAAGTTTTTCCTACTGTCCAACCTAAAGCGCCTTTGCTGCAATTTAAATCCCTTGCTTCTTGTCCTATCCTCAAAGGATGAGAATCCCATACCTGGGCACCACCATAGAAAACTATATTTCTTTAACACAAATACTGCAGTCTGGAAACTTTGCAAATGTGAATGGTTTCCTATGTTTTTCACAAAGTTGGAGACTTACATTTCTCAGGATCTGAGTCAGCAAGGAGATGCTAGGTAGGGTTGAGGACCATATCAATGCTTCATGCTTCAGGGATTAAATCAATCTCTATTAGTAATTAGGATGAGATCTTCGTGTGGGGTCAGATTATCCTCCAACTACCTACTGCAGGGTTTTTTGCACCTTACTTTGAAGCATCTGGTGCTGGCCAATGTCAGAGGCAGGACACTGGAGTAAGGGGGTTGGATCCAATATAGCAATTCCAATGGTCCCAGTGTTAACGGGAGTCACAGGCACAAACCTCAGTACAGAGACGACAATATCCCCAAATTTCTCTTCCTTATAGTGCCTCACAACCTTGAAGAGTTTATGTGAATACCAACAGCTCTTTCCATATATACCACAAACATACTGCAATACATATGAGATGCTACTATACTAGTATAATCCGCTTTATTATTAAAGGAACCTAAGTATCAGATATCAGAGGTCAATAAATGAACTGTATAAATGTTTAGACTTACTGACATCACCTGAATTCTCTTAGCCATGAGAACAGCCATACTGGGTCAGACCAAAGGTCCATCCAATATCCTGTCTTCCCACAGCGGCCAATGCAGATGTCACAGAGGGAATGAACACAACAGGTAATCATCAAATGATCCATCCTGTCGCCCATTCCCAGCTTCTGGTAAACAGAGGCTAAAGACACCATCCCTGCCCATCCTGGCTAATAGCCATTGATGGATCTATCCTCCGTGATTTTATCTAGTTCATTTTTGAACCCTGTTATAGTCTTGGCCTCCCCAACATCGTCTGGCAAAGAGTTCCACAGGTTGACTGTGCGTTGGAACATGGATGAGTACAGAATGCATGAACAGTCCTCCTTATACATCAAAGCCCTTTTCAAAAGTAGATGCTAATAGCCACATTTTACAGAAAAAGAAAGAGAGAAAGTGACTTGCCCTGGTCACACAGCAAGCCAGCACCAGAGCTGGGAACAGAAACCCATCTCTCAATTCACTGGACCATACTGCCTCATCTCCTAATGTAGTAGTGCACCCGAACCTGTGAGATGCTGAATACACTCCACGCCCATTAGAATCAATCAGAATAGAGGGCGCTTATCACCTCTAAGGAGGCACTCACCCTTTTGCAGAGTCAAGGACATTAATTGCATACTGTGACCTCATTAGAGCATTGTGGGTATCATGATGAGTCCAGTCACCTCACCAGGTGATTCTTTGTACATCATCTGACCTCTCACAGCTACAGATGGACTAGCTCCAAAGTATCAATGATACTGCTGCCAAACACATTATTTGGTTCTGGAGGACAGATTGTTTTTGGAGTGAGGGGGATGGAGGAAAAAGATGGTCAGTTAGACATCTTTTGCTCAGTATGTCAGTTTTGTAACACCTGACAATTTTATTCTGACAGTTTCTACAGTAAAGGGACATTTTGAACACTTACTACTAGAAAATCTGAAGCCAAATTCAACAGAATCAAACGATTGATGCTACTTTGGTATATTACACAATTTTTCCAAGGAAGTCTTGTCAAATTGGATGATCAAATATGTTGAAGTGGATTTCATCCCTGGATTGCTGGACTTCATGAGACTGTGAAACCTATAGGGAGTCCACTTATTTGTTTAAGTAAAAGGATTAACTACTCACTTTCTCCATGAGACAATGGGATACTGCAGAGTTCTCTACTGTAAACACCTAGAGAGAATACTGTACAATCAATCATACTGGCTTAAACACTCAAAATGCATTAAAATGACTTCATACATAATCAGCGTTATGGTTTTGTGGCATGCTCATAAATATCCAAGTGAACTACACATGCTCATTTTTAGCTCATGATAGCAATACATGTTTCACTTTTCTTTGTCACATTGTCTCTACAAAATAAGATCACTGCAGAACTACAAGTTAAACTTTGCTTGCACAGCTGTAAAATGAACAAAATTTGACTGTGGAACACAGGCAAGTTCATCTTATTTTCTTAAAATTAAATTGCAACAGAACCTCGTTAATCCAAACTCTGGTTAATTGCAAATCCAAATATCCACACTACACAGATTTCAGAATTTGCAGTTTATTGAAGCACAAATTACCAAGATTCTACTACAGTTGGGGTTAGGAAGGACAGATCACACTCCCTGTGGGACAACAGATGTGTCATTATGTCAACTCCTGGTCCCACTCCAGTATTTAATGACCACGTGAAACGGGGTAGGGCACTTACAACTGGCCATAATGCCAGTGCTCCACCCCCACTGGGTCTCACTCCTTGAGTGTGGCTTACTGTGATCCTACTGTACTAGTTGGAAATACCACTGAAATGCATTACAGCATACACACCTTTTGACTCATGGGCACCCAGTCTAGACTTAGTCAACATTTTTCTATATTTTTATTTCTTTAGAGCTTGTTATTAAGCTATAAGCGTTCTCCAAGTCTGGTGCACAGCGGAGATCTTTTCATATGTTTAAGTATTTCAAAGGAAATGAAGCATATACCCACCTACCTGCCATGCCCAGAGGACAACTTTACTTCACTCTGCAAATCAAATCTGGATGAAATTGCCACCTGAATCCTCCACAGTTATACCACTGCTTCCATTATTCATCATGACTGAAGAAGACACAGAACTGTACACTTCTACCCCTCAGAAGACCCTTGCTATAAGCCTCCAGAACACCAAGATGAGTTTCTCACAAATGGAAGACAGGTGCAGCAGTCACACACCAGCCCGTTGTCAGCCAAGCATGAGTCACAAATAAAGCTATGTGCATATAAGACCATATCATGTGTGTAATTTGGGCTTTGAGAAGTCATGGCAAATGGTTGCCAGTCACTTAATTCACTGAGTAGTGCAGCCATCATTTTTCTGCCGGACAAAAGCAAAATACTTGCATTCGCCTGCTGAAGGGCTTGTTTTGCCAGAGATCTGTGCCTAAATGGCAAAACAATGTTGAATACTTTCTCTCTCTGCATCTTTTATGATTGTTAATTTAGGCATCAATTAGCAATAGCATGCAGCTGTGAGAATATCTGAGCACCTAGGACAAACCCAAGTGTTCAATATGTGTTAACTAGAGACACCAAAGTACTACTGAAGAGGGAACATTCCCTTCCTCAATTAGGGGATTACTTTTTAGAGCACAATTTTCAGAAACTACCTTAGAGACTGAAATTAATCACTGTTCATTTTTGGGTCATCATCCTTGATGTTGATTACAAACAATTTAACTAAGTTAATTTCAACAGTTGCTAGGAAAAGTGCCAGCAATCTTGGTGTTTTGGAATCATGAGCTAGTTAGTTTATTGAAGAGTCACTGGAATAGGATACCACATGGTTTTGCTTAGGCTTAGGCTTGTCACTAGACTAGAACTTAACCTGTCAAAATCTCAAGTACTGTCAGGTAAGGTGATACAGTGGGGACTATATTGTTGCGACTGAAAAGGGACTCTGCAGTTTTATTATGCGCAGCCTTTTTATACTTACACTGTAGATGTGTATTTCTTAAACACTGCTCAATTATCAACTCTACAGAGCTGCATTATCTATTTTCCGCCACTAATTCACTCTCATACTTACAGATTAGTGAAGGTATTAAAAAGCTTAATTAAAAAAAACCCTTAAAAAAAGGAGTGAGAGAAATGGTTTGGGCCTCAGTCCACACAGAGGTGGCTATCACAAATGGATCATCTAGCAAATAGTATAAGAAACTCATACCTTGGGGTGATGAGATGTGCCCAGGAATGACAAATTCCCAGCTATTCAGTCTCAGAGTGAAGTATGTTTTAATTTGAATGACCCTGTCAGAAAACGAAACTAGCGGCATCACAACAGCCTAACTGTGGCTGGGGAGAGGAACTGGGTGAGGGAAGGGGAATGGATGTGCAACATGTAGGTACATAAAATACTGGGTGTGTCTCACAGTTACAGTCACTCCATTTCTCACTAGAGAATAAACCTAATCCCACCCCAGAATAGCATAGCAACGGTAGCAACAAAAGGAGAAAGTTACCTACTCTTCTCACAGTGAAATGAACATTAACAGCAAGATAGGTAATTCAGAAAGGAACCAATGAGGAAGCGCAGGACACAGCTGGAGTCTTTGGCTACAGTTTGGGTTATAAGTAACAAAAAACGGCAGCTGCTCCTGCTGTATAATCTAGAGTTTGGCTGTCGCATACAGCTGAAGTTCACCTCCACTGCTGATCTAGTGGACTGGACCTGAATATTTCTAAAAAGTAACAATGAAATGTTCCAGAGGGCTGAAAACATCTGTCTAAAAAACAAAGACCAGAAATACCAACTGGAAACAGTGAAGTATTATACCTGCTCTGCTCCAAGATACTGAGCCAGCAGAGGAAGCAGGCTGCCGTCACTGATGCAGAGGCAAATACTGCCTTTTTCCAGCACCTGCAGAAAACAAGACAAGTTGTAAAAGCATTAATCTTATTTCAGATTTAAAAGTTTTCAGACAGAATTTCTATGATAGAAAATATCATCTGCAAGAGTTTTTTCCAAGCAGAAATTCAGAATGTAAGATTTTAACAGAAGAGTACCAGAAATATCACCCCCAAAGTAGGTTGCAGAGAACTTACAACTCACTCATCACACATGTATAAAACTCATGTTTTACTTTCCTCTTGCAGTTACTAAAAGCCTGTCTGTCTCTCTCAGTGACTACTCTCAATAGCAGGGACTCCTTCATAAAAAAATTACAGAACTAGAATGGGTTCGCATTTATAAGGCTTGTGGATATCTGCAGTTCAAAATAATTTGATACTATATATTTCATGACTAAGTCTGATTTAGTATTTCTAGCTTAGACAAAATGCAGTGTTCATTATGAACAAACCTAGCACATACTCCCTTTGGAAAGGAACATGAACTATGCAGTAGTAATCTATTGGAGTGGAAAGATGCACATGGACACCCTGGTGGAGAGAGAAAGAGTTGACGTCACCATAAGTGGTGGAAGAACCTCACTCACTGTCATCAGAGCCTGGATGTACTGGTTTGTTCGATTCTGATCATTCAGCTCTCCAAAGCGTGGCCTGTTCCAAAGCAGATGAGCCTGACAGCTACAAAGAGGACTCCCAACATAGGCATCTTTTTTCTCCTCTTCATTTCTAAAACAGAATATGAAAAACCTTGTATGCAGTGTTGTTGTAGCTGTGTCAGTCCCAGGACATTAGAAAGACATGGTGGATGAGGTAATACCTTTAACTGGTGAGAGAGACAAGCTTTCAAGCTTACAGCTCTGTGTAAGTTCAAAAGCTTGTCTCTCTCACCAACAGAAGCTGGTCCAATAAAAGATATTGTTTCTCATGAAAAACACTGACTGGAGTATCAAGTTATATGCTGCTCCAAATCAGCAAATGTGTGTGTGCGCTAACCAATGAACATATGAAATACAGATTACAGATGGCAGTTTACTAGTCATGCTTTCCTGCGGATTTTTTAATCTGTCTCTATATTTTTGCATCCAATGTGATCAAGCTTTTAACCAGCCTTCATTTTTAAAAGAATGAGCATCATGTTGACTTCTGTGGAAGAGACCAGGTGCTCAGAACTTGTGAAAAAACACAGACTGCTAGTTTAGGTGCCTAAATATGGACAAAGAAGTCTACCTTTAGGCATCTGTTTTTAAAAATTTTATCCCCTGTTGTCATTATGACTTAAATACTGAGTGAGTTCCTCCATCTTTACCATGAGGTTGGTGGTCTTGCCAAATTGTGTGGGACTGACACATTAGCTGTTTTCATGCTTTCTTCATGATTTACTTGACTTTCTACTCTTATTGTAAGAACTATAAATTATACGGTCAGAAGGAACAACTGTGATCATCTAGTGTGACCTCCTATAAGACAGAGGCCATAGGACTTCTCCACATTCATTACTGTTTGAATGATTGAGCTACACAGGATCCTGTTAGGAGTTGAGAAGTGTCCAAGGACACTCTTGTTCCTCTATTACAGAACACTGAAGACAGGCATGCTAAGTACCAGAGACAAGGCAGGGTCCTTTAGAAGCTCAAATTGTGCTCTAGCGCATATTTTTCTACTCCAGTCCCACCAAGTGGCTTTCAGTTATTTGCTAGCATGTTTACCCTACACCACAATTTAAGTGATATTGCTATACATAAATAGGAAATCTATGATGGTAGCGAGGAACCTACACATTCAACCCTCCACTATGAGACCTGGTGAAGTAAGTAATGACTTTAGTTTCTTGCCTGCATCCTTCCCCCAAATACCCAAGCTTTTAGGTAGCAGCACAGATCCATAACTTCACGTCATTAGTTTGGGCACCAGCTCCTCTCCCTCACATCTATAGTTACCTGGCCTTCTGGAGCTTATACCACACGGAATATTCATCACGGTATGCAGTCAGGTACACATTCTCACCCTGAAGAACTGGCTCCTCATTTGGAAGAAAATATACACACTGCATCCAATGATCTCTCCACTAGAAAGGTTTGAACAATAAAAACCCAGGTATTTGTTTGTAAGTGATTAAAAGTGATCTTCATTCAACAACAAATACTCCAGTTTGGCCCAAAGAGAAGTTATCCCAGTTCTAGTCTCTGGGTCAGTCTTCTGAGTCAGTTGCCAGCTAGCTGGGGACAAGGAATGAGTGCAGACGTGGATGTCTGGCTCGCTGCCCCACCCCCAGGATGGAGGGTCCTGTTCTCTGTACCTACAAGCTGTGTTTTAGACCACGTTCCTGTCATCTAATAAACCTATGTTTTACTGGCTGGCTAAGAGTCACATCTGACTGCAAAGTGGGGGTGCAGGACCCTGTGGCTTCCCCAGGACCCCGCCGGGTCAGACTAGCTGTGGGAAGCACACGGAGGGGCAGAGGATGCTGAATGCTCCAAAGGTCAGATCCAGGAAGGTGGAAGTCGTGTGAACTTCTTGCCCTGAAAACAGTCTGCTCACAGAGAAGAGACCTCACCAGAGTCCTGACTGGCTTTGTAGGGAGCAGTTCCAGAGCATCACCCGGGAACTCCGTGACAGCCTTTATTTAAAATAATTAATTGGATGGTGGAAATTTACCAAGACCTTACCTGGACATCATTAGAGGTGGGTTGTACCCAGTATGGTGCCATAGTACATTTTATCATCCCAGAGGGGTCCATATCAACATCCCACCAGGAGAGGATCACTTGTGCCATGCCAGATTTTATGGGCTCCAAATTCGCTGTGTAATAGGTTGAGGAGCTGTTTACTTGCTTATTGAAATCCACGCTGCACAGAGAAGCATCAGCTGTACTCAAATATATTTTAAATGACATATATTCAGATAGTTATGCAACCTTAAGAGTGTTTGTGTTGGGAAATGCAGCAAGTAGAATAATAAATATGGGGAGAGGAGGGTTTAAGTAACATTATATAAATGGGACTGAGACAGTTTAAAAGCTGTAAAAATCGTTACACTAAAATCAAACTATACAATAAATTTCAGCAACAGAAAGAAAATAAAATGGCTTATCAAAAATGTCACCTCAGTATTATTCAAATGTTGAATGTCAGCTCACCCCAAACTTTGCTTGCCATCAGCTACTTCAGCTGAATAATCCGGGGGTTTTTGGAAGGTGTAACAAAGATTTTATTTATTTTTATTACTACTAAGTCTGTCACTCACCTGAACATAGTCACAACATCGCTGAGGATAGTGAAGTCACTCCGAGGCACCTGGTTTAGCTGGATATCATAGACAGAAGGAACACCAGGACAGTTCTCTATTTCTGAAGGGAAGACAATAATTTTCTCATCATCTTCTGCTTGGACGTGAACAGGAAATAGCTTGTTCCAGGACCACATTCTTTTCGATTCCACTAACTGGGCATATACTCTTGCCCTGTGCGGCACTGCCTCACATCCTTCCTAAGCATTTAAAAACAAAGAGTAAATGCATTCAACAAAGCTAAGTTACTAACATGCAGGGAAAATAAAATAAAACTTATTTTGAAATGTAGTCCAATGTAAGTGAAAAGGTGGACTAAGCACAGGATTGGTAGCCAGGATTTCTTAAACTCTTATTATTTCCTTCTGAAACCTTCTTCTGGAGTCTTGGCCTTCAGTTTTCTGTCTGCCTCCCCACCTGTAACACAGAACTAACGCACAGCCCTACTTCACAGGAGTAGGGTTCCCAACTCTTCTGGGAGACTCCAGGAATTAAAGATTATTATTGTCATGTGATGAAATCTCCAGGAATTCGTCCAACCAAAGTTGGCAACCCTACACAGGGGTACTGCGAGGCTTAATGAGCTAATTTTTGTAAAGTAAATACTATTGCTATTCTATGTCTAAAACAGCAGACATTGGTGCCAAGCTTCAACTACATTTATATCTTTAGTCTCATACTGAAGGTATCAGATCTACCTTAACTTTTGAAGGCAAATAATCTCTAAAATATAATCATCAATATAAAACTTACAATTGCAATGAGTACAGGGGAGAAAAATAATGACTCAAAATAAATGACAAATATTTGTGACAAATTATTTACCTACTTGGAAAGTAATGCAGCTGATTGGTTCAGTAACATAACATACCAGGCCAAATTCAATCCTCATGCAACACCACAGAAGACAAAGGAATTACACCGGGATTAATTCAGCACACTATCTACAACCATTTTCTTACCTGTACAAGATATTTGTGGGCATGTTCATAGGATGGCAAAGCTCCTTCTCCTATCAGCTCTGTATCAAATAGTTCTGTTATCAGGATGTTTGCACGACACTGCATGTCGCCATCTAAAAAAATAAGTTAATACAATGACAGCCTGTGTTATCTCAGAGACTGTATGACCCTCCTACAAGGTGTAGCACAGAGTATAAATCATGCAAAAGCTCATTTCTATAGTGATGTTCATATATCCATTGGGCTGCTTAAACATTACAGTCAGTGATTTCTCTTCGAGGGTCACACAATTCAAATGAAAACGTTCTGCTTTGTATTTCAGGTTTCCGGAACATATTCCAGATTAAATGCATTTTTTTTTAAATTAAGCTAAATTTTAAAAAGTTAAACAGAGTGTCTCCTGGCAGTTTTGAAGTACTTTAGTTTACATTTGGTTTTATTATTTGTGTTCTTCTCACCTGGCCCAACTGTGACTTCAGTGGAGTGCTTGTTGATTACCTTGATCTTGTCACTAAAGCCATTTTTCTCCACTATTTTCACTGCAGCAATAGCCATAGGTGTGAAGACCTTGAAATTATATCAAGAATGCAATATGTTTATAGGATTAACATCAGTATTTAATTACCACCACAAAATGAGTCTATTAACTAAACCTTGTTAAAGAAAATCCTTTATTTTAACCATACTTAGTCCTGTGAAAGTGTAGTACATTGTGGGAGTATTATTTTCTAAGGGTAAAATTAACCACCATGCACAGTAGCAGCACGAATCCTATGCACCATTTACACCTTCAAAACAGGGTGGAAATGGGACATCAGAAGTTCACATGCCTTGCACTGCCTCTCTGTAGAGGAGTGTATGTCTCCTGTATGAAAAACCCACAGTGTAAGTTATCTCCACTGTGGCAGTCACGCAAACTTTTCTAAGCTTTCAAAAGTGTGAGGAAGCTGTGTCGAGAAACTGTAAACAACATCTAAAATAAACTTCAGCTTACAAATGAGAAGTTCCTCACATGAGACTTCCCCAAGACCTATCTGAACTGGGAACCAAAATAAGACTGACACTAAAACAAAGATGTCGATCTTGTTAAAATTTGCACCTAGTAACAGTGTTAACAGTGGCAAAATACACTGCTCTCCATATCTACAGCTGCCATGGGAACTTTTTTTTTTATTCCTGCCAGAATGTAAGCGTGAAGACAGGGATGGAAAAAACAGCAGCTGCAGCATATCACCGGGCTAAAAATGAATGTGCTTAATACACACAGAGAATGTTTTAAAACAACAGTATCAATCTTTATAACTAATTTCTATACTGTAAAAGACTTTGTACTGGGAACTTTTAAATATCTGGTCTGGCTGTAGAACCCGATTGTTAGGATTAGTCATCAGTTTTGGATCTGATCCATCATTTTCAGAGAAGGTTAATGTGTGCCTAGTTTACGACATTAAACAAACTAAAAGGGCTGCTCCTGCTGCTAAATTACATTAAGCAAATGCAAAACTTTTGGAGATACTTAAAATTACTGAGCACTATTCCCAAATTGTGGGTTGCAGGCCATGAGTGATCTGTGAAGAGCTGGCTGGTTACATGGTGTTTCCAGCTGCTAACTTGCATAAAGAGACATTAAATATGTTAAGAACATAAGACCAGCCATACTGGATCAGATGAAAGGTCCATCTAGCCCAGTATCCTATCTTCTGACAGTGGCCAATGCCAGGTGCCCCAGAGGGAATGAACAGAACAGGTAATCATCAAGTGATCCATCTCCTATTTCCCATTCCCAGCTTCTGGTAAACAGAGGCTAGGGACATCATCCCTGCCCATCCTGGCTAATAGCCATCGATGGAACTATTCTCCATAAACATATATAGTTCTTTTTTGAACCCTGTTATAGTCTTGGCCTTCACAACATCCTCTGACAAAGAGTTCCACAGACTGGTGCGTTGTGTGAAAAAAATACTTTTTTGTTTGTTTTAAACCTTCTGCCTATTAATTTCATTTAGTGACCCCTAGTTAATGTATTATGAGGAGTAAATAACACTTCATAATTGACTTTCTCCACACCAGTCGTGATTTTATAGCCCTCAATCATATCCTGCCTTAGTTATCTCTTTTCCAAGCTGAAAAGTCCCAGTCTTATTAATCTCTCCTCATACAGAAGCCATTCCATACCTCTAATAATTTTTGTTGCCCTTTCCTGAATCTTTTCCAATTCCAATATATCTTTTGAGATGGGGCGACCACATCTGCATGCACTATTCATGTGTGCGCGTACCCTGTATTTATATAAAGGCAATATGATATTTTCTGTCTTGTTATCTATTCCTTTTTTAATGATTCCCAACATTCTGTTCGCTTTTTTGACTGCTGCTGCACACTGAGTGGATGTTTTCAGAGAACTATCCACGACTACAAGATCTCTTTTTTGAGTGGTAACAACTAATTCAGACTCAATCATTTTATATGTATAGTTGGGATTATGTTTTCCAATGTGAATTACTTTGCATTTATCAACACTGAATTTCATCTGCCATTTTGTTGCCCACTCACCCAGTTTTGTGAGATCCTTTTGTAGCTCTTTGCATTCGGCCTGGGACTTAACTATCTTGAGTAGTTTTGTGTCATCTGCAATTTTTTCCACCTCACTGTTAAACCTTTTTTCCAGATCATTTATGAATATCTTGCATAGGACAGGGCCCAGTACAGACCCCTGGGGGACACCACTATTTACCTCTCTGCATTCTGAAAACTGACAATTCCTACCCTTTGTTTCCTATCTTTTAACCAGTTACTGATCCATGAGAGGACTTTCCCTCTTATCCCATGACAGCTTACTTTGCTTAAGTGCCTTTGGTGAGGGACCCTGTCAAAGGCTTTCTGAAAATCTAAGTACACTATATCCACTGGATCCCCCTTGTCCACATGTTTGTTAACCCCCCTCAAAGAATTCTAGCAGATTGGTGAAGCATGATTTCCCTTTACAAAAACCGTGTTGATTCTTCCCCAACAAATAATATTTATCTATGTGTCTGACAATTCTGTTCTTCACTATAGTTTCAATCAATTTTCCCAAACTGAAAGCACGTTTGCTGGCCTGTAATTGCCGGGAACACCTCTTTTTTAATTTTTTTTTTTAAATTGGCGTCACATTAGCTATGCTCCAGTCATTTGGTACAGAAGCTGATATAAATGATAGGTTACAGACTAAAGTTAGTAGTTCTGCAATTTCACATTTGAGTTCCTTCAGAACTCTTGGGGGAATACCATCTGGTCCTGGAGACTTATTACTGTTTAGTTTATCAATTTGTTCCAAAACCTCCTCTAATGACACCTCAATCTGGGACAATTCCTCAGATTTGTCACCTAAAAAGAATAGCTCAGCTTTGGGAATCTCCCTCACATCTTCAGCTGTGAAGATTGATGCAAAGAATTCATTGAGTTTCTCTGCAATGGCCTTATTGCAGTGCCCTTGAGCGCTCCTTTAGCATCTTGATCGTCCAGTGGTCTCACTGGTTGTTTAGCAGGCTTTCTGCTTCTGATGTACTTAAAAAATGTTTTTGCTATTACTTTTTGAGTCTTTAGCTAGCTGTTCTTCAAATTCTTTTTTGGCCTTCCTAATTATATTGTTACACTTCACTTGCCAGAGTTTAATGTTCCTTTCTATTTTCCTCACTAGAATTTAACTTCCACTTTTTAAAGGATGCCTTTTTGTCTCTCACTGCTTCTTTTACTTTGTTGGTTAGCCAAGGTGACATTTTTTTGATTCTCTCTGTTTTTTAATTTGGGGGTATACATTTAAGTTGAGCCTCTATTATAGAGTCTTTAAAAAGCTTCCATGCAACTTGCAGGGATTTCACTTTTGGCATTGTACCTTTTAACTTCTGTTTAACTAACTTCCTAATTTTTATGTAGTTCCCCTTTCTGAAATTAAATGCTACAGTGTTGGGCTGCTGTGGTGTTTTCCCTGCAACAGGGATGTTACATTTAATTATATTATGGTCACTGTTACCAATTGGTCAAGCTATGTTCACCTCTTGGACCAGAACCTATGCTCCACTTAGGACTAAATCAAGAATTGCCTCTCCTCTTATGGCTTCCAGGACTAGCTGCTCCAAGAAGTAGACATTTAAGGTGTCAAGAAACTTTATCTATGCATCCCATCCTGAGGTGACATGTACTCAGTCAATATGAAGATAGCTGAAATCCCCCATTATTATTTATTTTTTATTTTTATAGCCTCTAATCTCCCTGAGCATTTCACAGTCGCTATCACCCTCCTGGTCATGTGGTTGGAAGCATTTGACTTCCAGATTTTAAAGGATGTCTTTTTGTCTCTAACCGCCTTTTTTACTTTGGTTTTGGTCCTCTTGGTGTTTTTTGTTTTTTATTTTGGAGTATACATTTAGTTTGAGCCTTTATATAAATCCATGGTACGCCCACACCTTGAATACTGCTGAAGTTCTGGTCACTGCATCTCAAAAAAAGATTTATTATAATTGGTAAATGTACAGAAAAGGACAACAAAAACGATTAAGGGTATGGAACAGCTTCCACATGAGGAGAGATTAAAAAGATTAGGACTTTTCAGTTTGGAAAAGAGATGACTAAGAGAATATGACAGGTCTATAAACTCATGAATAGTGTGGAGAAAATGAATAAGGAAGTATTTATTGGTTCACAAAACATGAGAATCAGGGGTCACTCACTGAAAGTAATAGGCAGCATTTAAAAACAAACATAAGAATGTTCTTCTTCACATAAAACACAGTCAACCCACAGAACTCATTGCCAAGAGATGCTGTGAAGGCCAAAAGTATAACTGCATTCAAAAAAGAATTAGGTAAGTTTATGGAGGATAGGTCCATCAATGGTTATTAACAAAGACGGTCAGGAACACAACCCTGTGCTCTGGCTGTCCCTAAACCTCTGATTGCCAGAAGCTGGGACTGTACGACTGGGGATGGATTCCTGGATAATTGCCCTGTTCTGTTCATTCCCTCTGAAACATCTGGCACTGGCCACTGTTGGGAGACTGGATACTGGTGTGGATGGACCACTGGTCTGACCCAGTGTGGCCATTTTTACGTTCTATGCAATCACAAATAGATGGGGAAATGGTACATATAGCAGTCTCTCTATTAAGATGTGGTGCACAAAATGAAAAATCTTGAGAACTCCTGGTCCAAGAGAAAATGAAACTTAAGAAAAGCCACAATGTGGTTTGAGAGTACTAGCATTTTTCTGAACAACATTCATTAACTTCTCCATGCCACATATCAGTCACAAGGAATACAGAAAATACAGTACAAGAAACTCATGTCCAACTATTCTAACTAAGATTTTTCTGTCAAGTTTAGAAAAGAAACTGTCCATCTTGAGAAAATTAAAACTAATTTCTATACATTCTCATAAAGGCTCTTTCCACATGGTCTACTTCCTCCACCCACACTCCTATAGATTATATTATAAAAGCTACCTTCAGACAACATGACACACAACGGCTAATGCACTCACACTACTCATTTTGTAGAGGGAACTACTGGACTGCGGCTCTAAAAGCCATACTATGCATACACTCCTACCTGCACTCTGTGCCACTTCCATCTCTTGAACAGCAGGTATATGTATTGTCAATGAGGAATTTCTCACCTCAATGGCATAGCAGAAGTCTGCACCTGCTGTAACTGCCATCATGGACAGCAGTCCTGTGCCAGTTCCAATGTCTAGAACAATTGCTTTCTCACCCCTTTCTTTCACCCTGCTCACTGCAGCACGGATGCCCTGGTAATACTTCACATTCTGTAAGAAAGAGAGACAGACCAAAATCAGCCACCCCTATGGAATTTTCTTATATACTCAACTCTTGAGCAGAGGTCCTGCAGCCTCACTCCTTGGGAGTTTATAGAGATCTGCTTTTGCCTTCATGGGGGAACAGTTAAACACCTAAGATCTAAACTGAATAAAGCACCTCAAAATGCAAACAGGCAAAATTACTGACAAGACTTCATAATGATTTAAAAGCATAGTGCTAAACTTAGAGCAAAAGGGTGTCTGGAAACCTGTTTGGAAAAGATAAGAATATGATAATTTTTAGGGCATGTTGTTCTCCTTAACTTTCCTACTCAAAAAATTAAGGGTATGTTAATGAATATTTTAGGATGATCCAGGTATACTGAGTTATGATATTGAATATGAAGAAAATTGCTGACAACAAGGCTTATGTTCTATTAGTTTAATGTTGAGTTCTATTGATGTCATGTTAGCAATTTATAATGACATAGAATGGAGAATGAAAAACAAATTATGAAAGTTTGGGTAAATGTATAATTGAGTATGTTTAATAATAAATAAGGTTGACTGGAGGAAAGCTAATAAATATGTGACATGGAAAGGTATACAAAAGCAAGGGAACAAGGACTCAAGTTGGAGAGAACTGGGGCAGAAACTGAGGCAACCATCATGAAGTGTAGAACAGCTTCCTAGTACTCTGGAATTTGGAAACTTGGGCCCTTTCCTGGTCTGTCTTGTCTGTTTTATTATCTGTTATATATATGTTTGATGAGAAATGCTAAGTCATAATGGTTCTGCCTGAAAATAAATAAAGGTGAAAACTAGTTGAGCCCAAATTGATAGACTCAGGCCTCATTTTCCTACATTAAACTTCAAAATATAATAAAGATCAGTAGAAAGAAGTGTTTTGACAGGAATGTTCATCTGAACAACATCTGTTCCATTTACAATTGACCACTCAGTTATTTACAAAGCATGCATGATCTACAATTAAAATAAGTTATCTGGAACTACACTGCTGCCAACTAAACCAAACAAACAAAAGCTTCCTTTGGTGATTACTATCAAATAGTTTCCTTTTTTTGACAGAGAAATTTACAGTGCCAGCCACAAACTGTCCCTGACAACACAGGTGCTGTATATTCCTGCTGTAGCTCATTCATTTGGGTTAGTGCACTACAATACTGCGTAGATGTGCTGGGCAGTATTAGCAACTGTCACTGCATTTCACCTAACAGTAAAATATTAGAGCCTTAACAAATACTCAGTACTGAAAAGGAAAGATCAGGTTTGCTCTTTGGGGACAGAAACGGGAAGAAGCTTAGGGTTAGTGGCCCATTCAGGGTGCAATATAAAACCCCATTCTAGTCCATATGGTAGTAAGACTAGAGAATACACCTCTACCCTGATATAATGCAACCCAATATAACACGAATTCGGATATAACGCAGTAAAGCAGCGCTCTGGAGGGACTGGGGGCTGCACACTCCGGCGGATCAAAGCAAGTTCGATAGAACGCGGTTTCACCTATAACACAGTAAGATTTTTTGGTTCCCGAGGACAGCGTTATATCGGGGCAGAGATGTATGCACAAAATGCTTTCAAGTGGTGTAGCATAAGTTAGCTCTGAGCTAACAGCTCCAGTGATTTACAAAGCAGCCATTCTGTGATTTTACCACAAAGCCTGCAAAACAGATAAAATACAAACTCAGTCATGCATTTCATTTTGTATAAATGTTAGTTATATAACTACTGCCACTGGCTGCATATTCTTTGCTTCTTTATATCAGCTGATATAAAGGCAAGTTTCTTTGTCATTTATTTTTAATGCAATATAACATGAGTGATAATTACATGGAAGACAAATTTGAAAGCTCTTTCTTGCTTGGCAGATGTAAGTGTTTTGGATGGGTTTATTTTCTGTACTAAGGGATGAATTTCCATTCCCAAGGTGAAAACTGAGGCAACAGACAGAGACTGAAACTAACTTTCCTGCCTAAGAGACAGATGAACCTGAACCATGAGAACTTACCCTGAATTATCTAGTTTTTGCTAATTAAGTGTTTTTAGTAGCCCAATGCCCTATTCAGTACTCCTTATACAGGCATAACTCCAGCTTAAGTTATGGAGTTTTGCCCCAAGTTTAGAGGGACGATTATGTCTCTTGACTGTTTGAGTTGATGTGGAATGACCCTTTTCCTTCTTTTTGGAGTCTTACATTTCACAGAAAATGTGTACACTGACATTCGGACAGCCCTATTGCAGGATTTTTCATTTCAATGACATCCCACAGATGTGTCTTGCACCTACTACTTTACAAGAGGGAACCTGACCACTGTCTAGACTGTGGCACACATTTGGTCTAAATGTACTATTTTGGTATGGAAGCATGTGATAGTATATTTACCATCACTAACAACATACATAGAAAAAGTATATTACTGAAAGGATCTGGAAAGCTTTATCCATAAAATTTGTTTTAATGTTTCAAAAAGGCTACAGAAATTAAAAACATCCTATGCAAGGAAGGTTGAAACACCAAGATCTACATTTAAGCAGAAATAAGCTCTTCCTACTCAAGACCTCAAATCCTCAGTACATATTGAAAACTATAAATATTGTTTAATCAGGTTCCCCATTCCTCTAAAGACTTATGCTCATAAGACTAATACCACTAAAATCAATGGGCCTACTCGTGCTTAAGTCTTTCCAGGATCAGGACCTCAATGTTTTCATTCTGTTAGTTCACATCCATCTGTATTAGGAAAAATAGTTTTGATGCTGATAAACAAACAAAGCTTCAGCTGAATTAGGCAAACTTATTAATAGTTCCATAGTAGTTTGTGCAGGAGTACCAGCTGAGACATTTTGCTGAAGATATTATTAAGTAGGCTGGGTACATTTTAAGCAAGAAACATATACTACTCAGATAATTTTATACTTTAGATTTTTATAGACTGGAATTTTAACAGAAAGATGAAAACTACATAATTTTTCCTAAAGGATCCAAAATGCCTGGCCAGAGACCACTGTAATTACTTTGAGACGCTGTTGTAAAACAAATATGTGTAATCCAAGCTTGTAAAATTTCCTTATTAAATATTGGAGAAAGTTTATGACTAACAGCTGGCAGTTTGTGGAAAGGTAGTGTGTGCACTTAAAGTATATTGTTTAAGCAATTAATTTTGCAAAACTGTATTTGTCAACACCTTTGATTAATAGAACTATACAAACTAATCTGCAGGAGCAGGATTTCAGCTTACATGGCCGACAGCAATCCTCTCCCTATAAAAATTCCTACAACACAAGTAAACTAGTTCACAACAGAAAGAAACTAAAGCACTGCCTAACCAGTCCAATCTTTTATAAAAATGGAAACCTTTGAACTCTTTTTTTAAAAATAGTGCTCTTGTAAATTTACAGTCTATAAATGACACCACTAGCTTGTAAAATACTCTGCTAAAAACATTTCCCACTGAACAGAATGGAAATCTATATCTACAAATTAGAAGTTTTTCCATATACAAAAACAAACCCAAATGACATAGAATACCAATTGAAATTTATTAAATATTTTTTATTTTTCTATATTTTCAAATATGTTGATTTAAATTACAACACAGAATACAGCGCTCGCTTTATATTATTTTTACTACAAATATTTGCACTACAAAAATGATAAACAAAAGAAATCATACTTTTCAGTTCACCTCATACAAGTACCATAATGCAATCCCTTTATTGTGAAAGAGCAACTTACAAATGTAGATTTCTTTTTGTTACATAACTGCACTCAAAAACAAAACAATGTAAAACTTTAGAACCTACGAGTCCACTCAGTCTGACTTCTTATTCAGCCAATTGCTAAGACAAACAAGTTTGTTTACATTTACAGGAGATAATGCTGCCCTTTTCTTATTTACGTCACCTGAAAGCGAGAACAGGCATTCGCATGGCACTTTTGTAGCTGGCACTGCATGATATTTATGTGCCATATATGCTAAACATTCGTATGTCTCTTCATGCTTCAGCTACCATCCCAGAGGACATGCTTCCATGCTGATGACGATCATTAAAAAATAATCTGTTATTTAAATTTTGACTGAACTCCTTGGGGGAATAGTATGTCTGCCATATATTTCATGTTACAACAGTCTCGGATGATGACCCAGTGCATGTTGTTCGTGCACATTTCACTGCAGATTTGACAAAATGCAAAGAAGGTACCAATGTGAGATTTCTAAAGATAGCTACAGGACTCGACCAAGGTTTAAGAATATGAAGTGTCTTCCAAAATCGGAGAGGTGTGAAGCATACTTTCAGAAGTCTTAAAAGAGCAACATTCCGATGCGGAAACTACAGAACACAAACCACCAAAAAAGAAAATCAACCTTCTGCTGGTGGCATCTGACTCAGATAATGAAAGGGAACATG
This sequence comes from Gopherus flavomarginatus, assembly GCF_025201925.1. Classification (NCBI taxonomy): domain Eukaryota; kingdom Metazoa; phylum Chordata; order Testudines; family Testudinidae; genus Gopherus; species Gopherus flavomarginatus. The sequence goes on from NC_066630.1 coordinate 34,192,961, forward strand.
AATCAGTCTGCACTGCTTTGGATCATTATCAAGCAGAACCTGTCATCAGCATGGATGCATGTCCTCTGGAATGATGGTTGAAGCATGAAGGGATATATGAATCTTTAGCACATCTGGCACATAAATATCTTGCAATACCAGCTACAACAGTGCCATGAGAACATCTGTTCTCACTTTCAGGTGATATGAACAAGAAGAGAGCAGCACTATCTCCTGCAATTGTAAACAAACCTGTTTGCCTGAGTGACTTGCTGAACAAGAAATAGGACTGAACGGACTTGTAGGCTCTAATGCAGTGACGGGCAACCTGCGGACCGTGGGCCACATGCGACCTGTCAGGGTAATCCGCTGTCGGGCTGCTTGCAACTTCCAGTGGCCGCAGTTCGCCATCCCTGGCTAATGAGAGTTGCAGGAAGCGGCACAGGCCACAGGGACATGCTGGCTGCCACTTCCCACAGCTTCCATTGGCCGAGAATGGCCAACTGTGGCCACTGGGAGCTGTGGGTGGGCATGCAAATTTAAACAAACTGTCTGGTGGTCCGCCAGCAGATTCAGCCCATGGGCCGCAGGTTGCCCACCACTGTTCCAAAGTTTATATTGTTTTATTTTTGAATGCAGTTATTTTTTGTACCTAATTCAAATTTGTAAGTTCAACTTTCATTATAAAGAGATTGCACTACAGTGCTTGAATGAGGTGAATTGAAAAATACTATTTCTTTTGTTTTTTACAGCACAAATAATTAATATAAGTGAGCACTGAACATTAAGTTCTGTGTTGCAATTGAAATCAATATATTTTAAAATATAGAAAACTTCCAAAATATTTAAATAAATAGTATTCTATTATTGTCTAACAGTGCAATTAATTTAAATTAATTCTTTAATTGAGCGACTAATCATGATTTTTTTTTAATCACTTGACAACCCTACTTCAAACCATTGTAACCTTGGGGGGCTGGGGGACAACACAGAGGGTTGTTACCTCCTCTCAAATCAAGTTTTACCTTGGTAGGATACTCAAGTTTTTGTTCACCCTTCCAATTTGATCAAAGGCCATGAAGGGCTTTTTGATGTAGATAAAATAGGATTTCTGACCCTGAAAATGGATCTCAAGCCCATGCCACAACTTTAGAACTTTACTCCTCAGAACAAAAATCAGAAGTTCAACAAGTAGGACATGGGTCATTATCCAACTGTTCTTCCTAGAAATTAGAAGCGCCATACCACATTTCACAACAAAATCAAGTTGATGCGGTCCAAGGAACTTGGAATCCATTTGGAACCGCAGCTTATTTTCTGTTCTACTCACTGTAGAGTCCTACTAGTGATTATTTTTTAAATTCAAGCTTGTACTGTAACTCAAACTCAAAACTTTAGAACCTGTGGTATTGTCACACAAAACATTACCATGGCCATCCACTGCTGTTTCCAAAGCTTCAATGTCATTCTCCTCTGTGATCTTAAACCACTGGTTTCATCAGTGGAATTCACTGAAGTCTGCATCACATTTAAATTCCTTGCCAATATCCAGAGATTTTTTTTTTTATTAAATCATGCTTCGGGAGAGAGTTTACAGCTCTGTAAAGCCAGATGCAGATGGGAATAACTCCTAGCTGGAGGCAGAGTTTGACAGCCCATTCTGATCTATTGTCATCTACAAAAAAACCATCTTAAAATTAATTAAAGGAATCAAATTGCAAAGAGAAAATAATACATAAATTACAGAGTTATGAAACATCCCTGAACTTTGGCTTGTGAACTAAGTTTTTTTGGGGGGTCTAATACTAAAAGGGAAAGAAAGGATAGAGTACTGATGATCCAGCACTTCGAAACAGAAGTTCATACGTCTCAGAGACCTCTCACGATCTCTGCAAACTCAGGCAGACACTGCTGCATGGGTTACACTCATGTCACATTTTGGAGGTTTTCTCTGCAACCATACCAGCTAAATATTTTTTATAAATTCAATCAAACTTTGGATAACAATTGAGAAGTCTGTGTGCCTCATTGGCTAATCTATCATATGCCCACCCAAAGGAGAGAAGAGTGTAAAACAGCGCACACCCTTTAGAGCAGTGGTTCTCAAAGTTGGTCTGCTGCTTTTTCAGGGAAAGCCCCTGGCTGGCCGGGAATGGCAGCCAGCAAATCCCTCGGTCCACGCTGCTTCCCGCAGCCCCTATTAGCCTGGAGCGGCAAACTGCGGCCAGTGGGAGCCACGAACGGCCAAACCCGTGGACGCAGCAGGTAAACAAACTGGCCCAGCCCGCCAGGGGCTTTTCCTGAACAAGCAGCAGACCAACTTTGAGAACCACTGCTTTAGGGAACACTGGCTTAAATATTCAAAACATCACCTGCAAGTTAGTTTGCCTTAGCAAAAAAACGGGTTTCAGAAATTCCAATTTTGGAAGTAGCTAAATTTCCAGAGGATGGAAGTCCCATGAGATGAACATGGAAAGCTGAATGGTCTGGCCTGTGTGTCTAGTTTATCAGGGAATCTACAACATTATCCATTTAGCAATTATGCATTTTCTTGTTCTTAATTGCATAATCCATGGGAGCCTCATGTATTCTCAATTCTACAAGCACAGAATTTCCTGCAGAACCCCCAACTTGCTGCAGAAGTATGCTCCAGAATTTAAGCTTTCATAGTTGCAGGATGATCTTCTAAACATTAGCTGAGTTTAGCCGATTCAGTTTCTTCCTGAGCCTGCAAATAGCATGAACCAATAGTTCTGAGAAGTATAAACTGTCTGTTAACTTTAGTAAGTGTTAATTCTGAAACTGAATGATGTCACTACTTCACTTGAGCACTGCATCACAAACCTTCACCAAAATGCTCATCTCAAAAATCCAGACCACTTTCTATTACTTCTAATAATCTAATAATCCGAGAGCTGTCCTTAGAAGATCCAAGATCTCCAGCTTTGTCCTAAACTTCCCTAACACATTTTCAAATCAAAATACTGTAGCATATGAATATTAAAGGGAAACACTGAAGAAATTGAATGTAACATTAAATAAATTAACAAAGGGGACACTGCATTGATTGTATTAGGACAAGTCTACACTACTGCACTACATTGCCGCCGTAGTGCATCTGGTGAAGATGTATTATGCTGACGGGAAAGCGCTCTCCCACCAGCATAATTACTCCACCTGCGCAAGAGGCGGAAACTATGTCAGTGGGAGACTGTCTCCCGCCGACACAGCCCGGTGTGAATACCATGTTAAGTCAATGTGACTTACATCGCAAGGGGGGTGGGTGCGGGGGTGGTCTCATTTTCACTCCCCTGAGCAATGTAAGTTACTTCGACTTGAGCGGTAGAGTAGACCAGCCCTGAGTCCAACATTCCTCACATTTTTAATTTATCTGAGATTGCCAAGGAAACTTCCAGTGTACTGTACTGAATACCACAGAAGTCAGGTCAAGTTTGCTGCAGAATACGCAGCTTGTACTTATGGTATTTATTAGGACAAAGAAACTGCATTCCTTACACCTTACACTGTCTGCTTATTGCAGCGAGGTATTTACATCAGTGTATGTAAATGGCAACGGAACGGAAAGGTGTCCCCAAGCATGCTGAACATATGTACTCCATTTCTTTGCACACAGAGCCAAAATGTGTTGCAACAGACCAAAATCAATAGGACTGATAATGTTAACATAACATATACAAACAAGAGAACTGCCTAAATCGAATCTTCATTTTATTCTTAAATACTCAACGGTATTCGTAGTCCAACATGTATATTTTTGTAGGCCAAGTACAGTACATTGGCCCCAGGCCTTACAGAACAATCCTGTATGAATAAAATGCTTTAAGGTTTCTGGTAACAGGTGTGAATCTAGAGTACAATTTAAGTGTTGACTGGGTCTCCTTGGAATCATATCTACTACATTCATATCTTGTCCGTTAAATCTGTTGCAGTGATGCATTTTTTCCATTACAAATGAATTACTGTATGTTTGTCTCATTTTTGTCACTATATTAAGAAACAGACATTCCTGCCAAAATTTTGGCTTATTTGTGTTCATTTCTTTGAGAGAGTCTGAGCATACTCAGATTAATGCTAGGAAGATAAAGCAAAGTGTTGAAAGGCCATCTGTCCAACTGTAGTACACCTTATTCAGAAGAGAGTGAACGAAACAGTGTATTTCAATTTTTAAAAATTGCAATTTTTAAGGCTTCCTTGCATATGATTTGCTAAGATTTTACAGATAGCCTGTGTTTCTCTTACTGCCTGGATTTAACAGGATCAGCTCTATCCTTTACCACAACTGGGCTGTATCTACACTACAGAGTCTATACCAGAATAATTCATTAGCACAGACACAACCTATTCTTCCGTCAACACAGCTGCGTTTGCAGTGGGGTTAGGTCAGCATAGCTATGTTGGTTGGAGATGTGGGGTTTTTTCACATCCCTGATCAACATAGCTATGTCGACCTAACTTTTAAGTGCAGACCAAGCCTCAGTTCTACTGTGGCTATTTTGACATAATTAGAGTACAGCTATTTAATGGCTTTGTCCCATCATCTCCCTCTAAATCTTGGTATTGGAGTGCTGTTACCACTACAGGCATGCTCCTGGAATACATACAGTAGATAATGATATGAATCACTAGGAGACTATTCACCCATAGATGGAGCAGAAAGATCACCAATCCTTTAAGGCATTTTTTTTTTTTTTTAAGTCTTCAACTTATTTTAAGACGTTGTATCACCTCAACTTCTCCCTTAGCATAAACTGGAAGATTTAAGAACACAGCATAAGTGGAGGAGAATAAAAAGAACTTAGTTACAGCCACATATAGGCAGACAAGGCTAGATGGAATTACTGCAGAAACTGAATTTTATAAGATGAGTCTAAAGTGCCCCCTGAAGGTATAACAGAAAATTACATGTCTAAAATCAACATAACCGAAAAGCAGCTCCTCCTTTACTTACCTATCAAGACAAGAGGTGACCCGTCCCTGCTGATGAGGAGTGGGGGGGGTGGGGGGAATGAGGGCAGCAGCTTCAGCAGCATTACTGAGCATGCTCAGTCCATGTGAGCATACTCAGTACAAGCCAAGCAGCAAATCTGCAGGTTGGCCGACCCTGCCTGCCCGCCCGCCCGCCCCCCTCTTCAGTATTTTCCCGTCAAGAGTTGAGAGCATGACTATTACTCATATAAAAGCATCTTTCTACATTCTCTCCTCCTTAACATCAGTTCTTGCAGAAGAAACAGTGTTTCCATCTATCCTAACAAAATGTTTAGAAAAGTTCCCCACCATTACCATATGAGCAACACTGAGCCCTGGAAGCAGTGGCTCATTGGATGCCAGTGCAATTTTTAACACTGTTAATTAGATGTTAGCTAGCCAGCCCTGGTCAGGCTTGAATGGCTATCATTGCAGGATTGGGGCCTGTGACCCAAAAACCCCTTAATGCTAACTGGCAAGGAGGTTATAAGAATATCCTGATTCTGGCTCACCAAAGAATGTCATGTGAGGTGATAAATGAAAGCAATAGTCACATTAGCAGTTGTTAATATCATTGGGAAATGTATGTACAGATACTACTATGGAATTATATATTACTCCTGGGGGCATTCTGCACCAAAAAATTTAAAATTCTGCACCAAAAAAATAAAAATTCTGCACACAATATTTTAAAATTCTGAAAAATTCTGAAAATTGTATTTGTCAAATAAATGTGGAGACTCCAGTATAGCATTTGGGAGAAGAGGCCACTGGCTGCACAGATGTGAGTGATCACAGGTGCACCAGGTGTGGGCAGGCAGGCTCAGCAAGCCAGGACCAAGTGTGGAGGGGTTTAGTGGAGGGGGGGATCAGGTGTGGATTGAGAGGGTTTGGTGTGGGGCAATCTGGGTTCAGGCAGCTCAGTGGGGGATCTGGGTGTGGAGGGCATCTGGGTGCAACGGTAATGGGACTCTGCAGGGAGCTCCAAGTGACGGTGGTACAGGTTCAGTGGGGGGTGGTGACTGGGAAGGATAGAGCTCGGCAGGGGGGTCTGGGTGTGGGGAGCTCAATGGGGGAGTCCAGATGCTGGTGGAGAGGTGCTCAGTGTGGTGGGAATCCAAGGGCAGCTGGTTGAGGCTTGGTGGGCTGGAGATCAAAGTGCTGGTGGCTCATCAGAGTGGTCCAGGTGCAGGAGGAGAGGGGCTCGGCGGGGGAGTTCTGGGTGTGTGTTGGGGCCAGAGGCTTGGCGGAAGGGTCTGAGTATGAGGGATCTGGATGCATGGGGGTTGGGTGGATGGGAGAGCATCTCCCCATACAGTGATCCCTCCCACTGCAGCTAAGGAGCGATGGGTGCAGGAAGCAGAGGGCTGGGGGAGGGGAGACAGGGGAAGAGTTTGCAGAGCTTCCTGCAGCCTGGGGATAAACCTTGGGGTGGATCTGCCCCAGCCCCAGATGCCATACAGGGGCATACAAAGTCCCATCCTCCCCAGCCCAGCCAGGACTAGCTGAGCCCACCACAGGGTAGAAGCCACCAGTCAAATATTCCCCAGCCCCACCCTCTACCTCACTGTGATTTACCTGTGCCGGTTGCCCTAGGCACCCAAAACATACATGACCACTCTTGTGGCTTCCCTTTCCTTCCCCATCAGAAAGTTATTTTTCTGCAGGGAAGCAAAGAAATCTGCAAGGGACATGAATTCTGCACATGCACAATGGTGCAGAATTCTCCCAGGAGTAACAAGCAAGTCTTCCTCACACTGGAGGCAGGAGGTTAACAAGGTAGCTCAGAGTCCTGGGTACCCCAAATATCATCACTGGGTCTTAGAAAGTGCAGATAGCAAAATACTTCAACTTCCAGAGGAACCTGTACAATCATGGAGTGGGAGCTGCTGAGGGGAAGGGAACACGACATTTTTTCACCATTCAAGTTACTTTCTATACTCACTCTGTCTTTGTCATGCAGCATGTCTGCATAGCATGATCTGAAAATAAAACAGAATTTACAGATCAAAGCATTGCATATTAACCACCACAATATAAATTTGTTAGCAGAGAAGAATCATCACTGTGAAGCAATTATTCCTAGTGAGTGAGTAAGTTACTGTGACACAGTGATTTGTCCATTTAAGAGGCTGTTTGATTTTCCCATTTTGAGTGGCATGTATAAATGAATTAATGAGCTATGAATTGTTACATGTAGTATAATTCTTTGTTTTTTTTCTGTTAATTGCTGCAGTATACTCTATCTTGAGCATTCTTAGAAAAATCAGTACAGAGCAAATACATGCACCTATGGGTGAGTTATCATCAACAACTACTAATGACAGAGAATGTCAGATGCAATAGGTTAGTAATTAGGAACTAGGGAAAGAAAACTGTGTCCTCTTTTTATAGACAGCTCTGTAGAAAGGGAGTACTAACCACAGAGCACTGGTTTGGAGCTGGCTAATAAGTCGAAATCCTCATGCTATTTAAAGTGGCACTGATAATACTCTGAGTGATTTTATAACACACATACTCTCTCTCTATATATATATATTGCACATACGTAATCACTCAGGTTATTATCAGTACCAATTTAAATACTACGTGGATCTTAAGGTACCAGCCACTGTATTTTTCCCCCTACACAGACACTCTTCCCCCAACCTGAGGAGGACAAATAAATGCATGGGTTTTTTAATTTGTCTGATTTGAACACCATTTTAAAAAACCCAACAAGCTGATCCAGTCATTTGATCTCTTTGATCATTACTTTCAACTACTAAAAGGTTGTTACAACAATATGATCAATGAGAAACTATTATGGCTGGGATTTTCAGAGGAGCTTGAGAGTCAGATACTTAACTCCCACTAAATGTTGATAGGATTCAGACACTTATTTCACTTCAGTGCCTATCAAAATCTCAGCCTAGATAATCATCCATTAATAAAGGAAATGCTTGGGTGAAGCTACTTCAGTTAGTATTTTTACAACATTCCACTTGGTATAAGTTAAGATACAGGTGAACTTAGCCTAAATAACTGTCTAAATAATAGGAGTACTTGTGGCACCTTAGAGACTAACAAATTTATTTAAGAATAAGCTGTTGTGGGCTAAAACCCACTTCATCAGATGCATGCAGTGGAAAATACAGCAGGTATGTACACACACACGGCCCATTTCCAGCAGTTGACAAGAAGGTGTGAGGAACTGTAGGGGGGAAATTACACAAAATAAATCCATGGGTCATTACACAAAATAAAACTATTTCCCCATCTTGGCTACTACTCTGAAACCTTTTGTTATAGTGTGTATGGTGTCAGAGAAAAACTCAGTTCTCGCTTTTTGTTTGGGTGCAGCAGAGTCAGATACTTTATTCTGTTTAGCAGCTACAACAGGGACAGAGTGCATTAGGACAAAAGGTCTCCCCTTCCTAGACAGGTCTCTCCACAGGTAAACAATTACAGCAAGCATTTACATTTTTGTTACAGACAATAATAAGCAACAGCTGCATTTTGTTTATACATAGGTCATCCTGATATCTTGTTTTTCTCAATTAAGAGAAGCCAGTCTACATATTGTTTTATATACACAAGGTCGAAAAACAACTTCTCACACAGTTCTTTTCCACTCGCCTCACACAATCCTTGCTTCTACAAATCTCATGTTATTAGGGTTACAGTTAGCCTAACTCTTGCTAACAGAGACTGTCATGCATGAAGATCCCCTACAAATCCCTGTCAGTTCTTTCCGTACTTCCACAATGGTAACATCCATTATTTCATGTTCTCTGTGTATATATATCTTCCTACTGTATTTTCCACTGCATGCATCCGATGGAGTGGTTTTTAGCCCACGAAAGCTTATGCTCAAATAAATCTGTTAGTCTCTAAGGTGCCACAATTTCTCCTGTTCTTTTTGCAGATACAGATTAACACAGCTGCTACTCTGAAACCTGTCTAAATAATATTATTAATCCCAGGTTCCACAGGCTTTTTCTGTAAAGGTAAATGTAAGTAACATCTTAATTTCAAATTATTCTTGTTTTAACTAGTGATGTAGAAAGCCTGCTTAGAAAAGTGCTTCCACCCTCCACTCTACTCACTTATAAAGGATACAAACAATTTATTTGAAACTGTTAGCTTCACACTGCATTCATTTTTTTTTATTTTTTTTTTTTACAATTCATTAATCTGCATCTAAGGAGAGGATCAAGTGTTTTCTCCCATCATACCTTGCAATCTCCTGATGGTAGTCATAGTTCTCATCTTCCTCCAACCATTCCACAGAACCTGTGGTTGGATTGGCCCTTCCACAGAAGACCTTCATTGTTTGTATTCTTTGTGTACTGTGAAGACAGTTTTGTGGAGCTGGCTTCAATTCAAATAATTGCAATTTTTTGTCCTGTTATCAGAAACCTGTTTAAACAAAATACAAGTTATGTTATGACATATACTAACTCTTCCTCCTCCCTGTTTTATAGCCTTCATTCCTAAGCATCTCATTAGTAAGGCTGTGAGTCTTTAATGGAGATCCTGGAAGTCACGGATCCCATGACTTTCTGGGACATCTGTGACTTCTGCAGCAGCAGATGCAGCTGACAACAAGGCCACCCAAGCAGCTGATTCCAGAGCAGCAGTCCAGGAGTAGTGGCAGGTCCCTGGGCTGTCCCCGGCCGCAGCAGTGGTGGCGTGCCAGAGCTCTCCGCGGAGCAGCACTAGCGTTGCTGGCACGCCCCACCACCCTCACCCCAGCATCTACGATTTAGTCAGAGGTATTTATAGTACAAGACATGGACAGGTCACATGCCATGATTTTTTGTTTCTTGCCCAAGATCTGTCCATGACTTTTACTAAAAATACCCATGACTAAACTGTAGTCTTACTCATTAGTAACCTCCTTGCTCTTCCATCTTTTGCCTTATTCTATTACACTCTTGATACTTGTAACTTTCTCCCAATCCTTATATGCTATCCTCTCATTTATGATTACTCACTATGATGCACTTCTTCTGTGAACACTACCAATATGACAATCCAGAAGAGAAATATATAAGCAAGTTTTCTAAAGAATAAAATAAAAATACTAGTAGTAAAAGGCTATTTCTAACCTCTGTGAAGCATGCCCCTCATTCACTGTATGATGTCTTTTAATATTTCTTTATCTAATTCAGGGATCAGCAACCTTTCAGAGGTAGTGTGCCCAATCTTCATTTATTCACTCTAATTGAAAGGTTTCACACGCCTGTTATACATTTTAACGTTTTTAGAAGTTCTCTTTCTATAAGTCTTCAATATATAATTAAATTTTGTTGTATGTAAAGTAAATAAGGTTTTTACAATGTTTAAGAAGCTTCGTTTAAAATTAAATTGAAATGCAGAGCCCCCAGACTGGTGACCAGGACCCTGGCAGTGTGAGTGCTACTGAAAATCAGCTCACATGCCGGCTTCGGCACGTGTCATAGGTTGCCTACCCCGATCTAATTCAAAGGATTGGTCCTGCTCTGAGAGGGGGTTGGACTAGATACCGCCTGAGCTCCCTTCCAGCCCTAACACTATGAGTCTACGGACATGGCAGCTGACTGGGGCGCTCACCCGCAGAAACAAGGGGAAGGCGCCTCAGGGCGGGAGTGGGGGAGGGACCCCGCCTCAAGGCCTGGGAGATGGCGGGGGGAGCCCGATAGCTATAAGTGGCCCTAGGACAAGAGCTGCCCGTTCCCGGGAGCAAGGAGGACCCGTGGAGGCGTTACCAGCCCGGAGACCTGCACGGGAGGCGGCCCCGCCTTGCGACGGCGCAGGGAGCCACGGGCATAGCCCAGCTGCGGCCCAACCCAGCCGCCGGGCCGGCTACCGAGCCCCGCCCCTTAGGGCCAGCGCCGCGCGGCGGGGCGGCCGCTCCTTACCGCCCTGTCAGGCGCGAGAACAGCCGGCCACCGTCTTCCCAGACTGCATTGCGGGAAAAAGAACCGCACGCGACCGGAGAGGGGAGAGTCAGGGGGCGGGGCTTCTAGTCCGGACCCTGCCCAATAGCGGGCGGGTTAGTGCATAGTAAAAAGCTCCGCCCCCGGCACCCAAAGGGCGGGGTGCAGCGCTGCTTGTGGCGGGTCTCTATCCCAGCATGCTGCGCGGCCCGGCGGCCGGCATGGAGCGCGCGGCGGTGCTGCGCGTGAAGCGGAAGCGCGGCGGGTCGGAGCCGGCCGAGGCCCTGGTGATCGCCTGCAAGCGGCAGCGCACCGAGCCAGGCCCCGCGGCCCCCCGCGACCCGGTGGAGAAGAGTCTCTTCAAGCTGGTGACCACCGTGTCCTCGCAGGTACCGCAGGGCCGGGCCCAGCGCCGGGGTTCCTGTCCTGGTCCGCCCCCTCCCCCAGCCCAGAGCGGGCTCCGTGGGGCCTCCCCCAGCCCAGAGCGGCTCCATCCCTGGGTTGCGGGGGCTCCCCACAGAGCAACTCCTTTAGTTAGCGGGACCCCGGCCCTGGCCACCCCCCTTGGTTAGCGGGAGCCTCCCTCTCTCCTTTGCCTCCAGGCTGGTCCAATCTGCCTGGCCCCAGAGACCAGCCCGGCAGCGAATAGGGTTTGATGATAGCTCGGTCCCCATCGCACATCTCGTGTCTAACCAGGGCTCTCCTGTTTGGGCGCCGGACACCACTTTGTCCTGCCCATTAAGTTCCTCTGGGTGATGCCGCTGCTCAGTCATTTAATGGTCTGCTCTGTCGGCACCTACAAACCAAGCCCAGAAGAGGGGACAGTCATACTGAAATCTAATCAACATCGAATTCACTTTTTGAGGTTGCTTTGGGTCCTCCACCTGCCTCGAAGTCCCCCTACCCATTTTAATGCTTTTTTATAATCCTGTTTTAAATGTATTTCTTCCCCCATTGTCACCTGTAAGTCCTGTGCAAATATAGAGAAATGTACTGACTAGCTCTCTCTCACCTGAGTGGTGGTAAGGGTCCAGTGTAAAGGGCTAAAATATTTGCGTCTTTCCTGGAGGGATTGAGCCAATGAGTAGTGAGGGGAAAATGTACTTCCACTATTAGGTTCCTTGCTTGTGGACTTCTACCAAGATCAGTTCTCTCTCTGGTACTTTTTGACATCTATAGACAGCCATTAGATGAACTAGTCAGACAAACATGGACTCTGATGTCTGCAATATGTAGATGAGACAGTTCAGCCTATTCTTTACAACATATGACCACCAAGATGGCCCAGGGCTTGGATGAGCTCAGCTCTTTAATGGAAAAATAGCTGGCTGAATGAGTAAGACAGAAGTAGCAAAAAATCCTGTGGCACCTTATAGACTAACAGACGTTTTGGAGCATGAGCTTTCGTGGGTGAATACCCACTTCCTCAGATGCATGGGAAGACAGAAGTGTTGCTAGTGGACAGAGGAAAGCATTTTGAAGAGTTCACAGCCATGGTGTAGTTTCATTTGATTGAAGGTACACACCCACAATTGATCAGTTCAGTGCATAGTTTAAGAAGACTCTTTAATTCCTTGCTGAAATGGTCATGTAGCAGTGTCCATGAGTAACATTTTCTATTATCTCCTATGCCTGGGTGATTGTCTCATCCTGGTGCATGATGACCTCAGTTACCATGCCTTTGTCACCTCTCAGCTGGACTACAACAATGCTTTGTACTGGGCCCCAAAGCCTTCAGTGCCTAGGAAGTTCAAACTACTACAGAATTCTGTAGCATGTCTCCTCAGCAACACAGGCTACCACAAGCATCTTGGACCTCTCCTCTGCACTGGCTTCTCCTTGAACTTCAAATTAAGTTCAAGGTCCTAGCCCTTATTTTTAAAGTACTTCATGGCATGGGCCCAGGATACATAAAAGACCAACTGAAACTCTGGGATGAAGACAGTATTTAACAGCTTCACTCCTCTGGCACAATGGAACTCCCTGCAATGAGGGTAAAGCTCATCTGTGCAGAAGACAGAACTTTCTTGGGGACTAGCCTGACACTGTGGAATGAACTCCCGCAAGTACAAGGACCATCACAAACCTCACCACCTGTCACTTAAAGCATGTTTTTTGACCTTGTCTTCTCTAACAAATGCATAGTAATAACTTTATATTCCAGACAACCCACCGTACCATAACATGATATTCCACAGCGCACACTTCTCCTGAGTGGTGGATAAAAGAACAACAGGACATGTTTATCATGTTGGTTAATGCACTGCTGGAAGACATGCAGATACAATTGTGTGGTATAAGAACCTATATAGAATAAAATAGGTTAGACTGTCAAATGAACGAAGTAAACAACCAGTAATAAATTTTTTGACTTGCATCTTTCAGTTTACTCCAGTCTTGGTAACTTGTAACAATAATATGCACAAAACTCTTTTAGGGAGGAGGGCGATTCTGGTTTTTAAGTCAGTAGTTTTGACCTTCTCCCCCCCCACCCCTTTCTCTCTGTCCAGAATGAGCCTGTTCAGAAGTATGTACAAGAAGCTATTACTCGAGATAAAGCAGCAGAGATTCTGCGACCCTCTTTAGGAAGCACTCAAAGAATCATTCAAGACCTTCGCTCCTCCAAGCAGGTGAAGAGGCAGGAAAACCGGTACCGCATCATAACCAGCCACCGGCCAAACTGTGCTGAAAGAGAAACAATTGCGCTTGACGCAAATGGCGAGGAGACAAATGAGGGTGCCAAACTGGACCCTGAAGCAAACAAAGACACTTCACACCAAGAAAGCACTGCAATTTATGGAAGTTCAAGTTATTTGGGGGAATTCCAGTTGTTTGATGTAGTACAAGAGGAGGAAGTAGAAAGAGATCCCAATATCGCTGCAGCACACACACAGGTTGGTATTGAGACTTGTGCACTACTGACTAGCCAAATTAAATTGCATTTTAGTGCAGTAAAATTGCATAGGTGGGCATACTGGAAAGATTCTTCTGTATTTGTCAGTGATTTTGAATCTGACAGCTGGAGGATTTAACCTAGCCTGAGCAAAATATAAAAGATGCTGGTGAGGTGGGTCTTACTACTTAAGTCCTAGTGAGAAGTGCAGCCTCCTGGAACAACCTGTCTGGCAGAGGTGGGCAAACTATGGCCTGTGGGACCATCATGCCTGGCCCTCGAGCTCCTGGCCAGGGATGCTCATCCCCTGCCCTTCCCCCGCAGCCTCAGCTTGCTGTGCTGTCAGTGCTCTGGGCGGCGGGGCTGCGAGCTCTTGCTGGATAGCAGGGCTGCTAGAGCCGCCAGCCTGCCCTGGTGCTCTGACTGCGCGGTGGCGTGGCTGGCTCAGGGCAGTGCGGCTACCAGTCCTGGCGCTCTGAGCGGCATGATTGGGGTTGAAGAGTGGGGGGTTGGATAAAGAGTAGGGGATTTCGGGGGACAGGAAGCAGGGGCAGTGGGATATGCATGGGAGTCCCAGGGGCCGGTTGGAGCAGTGAGGGCACAGGGAGCAGGGGGGTTGGATGGGGGTGGGCTCCTGGGTTGGCGGTTAGGTAGGGGGGTGGTGAGGGGACAAGGAGCAGTGGATGGGGAAGGGGTTTTGTAGGGGGGCAGATAGGGGGCAGGGGCTGGGCTTTTTGGGGAGGCACAGCCTTCCCTGTCTGGCCCTCCATATGGGTTCGGAACTCCGATGTGGCCCTCGGGCCAAAAAGTTTGCCCACCTCTGCTCTATGGAGTAGGGGAGGGTGCATGGATTTCTACTAGTGTCTTCTCTGGGCCCTAAGTCGAGGTTTAATCTCTCAAATAAGCCTCTGACTAATAGATTTAGAAAACTCAAAGCTTCACCCCGTTTAGTTGCTAGAAATGAGGAGCTCTGTGTGCATGTCCCCAACCCTTCAGAATTCCCTATCATCTGCAGAAAAGGCTGGTGGAGAGAAGAGGCCTCTGCTTCTTTGACTGAGCTTCCTCCTGAATAATAACTCCAGCACCTGATTCTACTGATGCTCATAGTTCCCACAAGCAGCAGCAAAGTGAGATTGATATGGTATTTAAGGACTTTGCTATTTTTAAATAGCAGCTGTGAAACCAATCTGAGCCTTTTTATTTTAACTCTGCTGCTTGACAAGTCGGAGCAGCAGTAGGGGCATCTCCTCTTCCTGTAGACTGAGGAAACACTATCTGTTTTGTTCACGTTTGGAAGATTATTTTAGCAACTCTGAGTAGAAATATTCCAAATTTTTCTGAAATTAATGCTTAGGCCCCTGTGCTTGACACTCTCATAGATGAGTAGAGTTTTTTGAGCTTTGTGTGTTTTTAGTTTGGTAACTTTCATAATCTTGCAGTCATCTTGCAACTTAAAATACAGGTGCAAGAATCTCTGCTCAGTTTCTGGTGGAATTCTAAGTCTGACAAAGTTGTCTGTTTCACATGGTTGCTATATGTACAGTATGTTATGAGTCTTCTAAATTCTTTCATGATTGTGGCATGTAGCAGAATATTGTGCTTTTGTGGGGTGGGAGGAGGGTGATATTGAAGGAAGCATTGTATTATATAGCATATATGAGAATAAACCCATTCAGCATTCCCATTACCAGTGGATCACAGCTCTGAGAAGATGAAAAACTTTCTGTTAGAGAGAGAAGTAAACATCAGTGTGGGCAAGGAGAATGTGGTAACTGAAAAACTTTTAAAAATTATTCTACTGCCAGCAGTAAAAATTGAGCAACTCCTGCTGAAAATGCTGCATCTTGATAAACAGCTGGCAGCTGAGTGCAATAATTCATTTTGATAAGAGTGCTTATTCAAATGATTTTGTTTAGCCTTACACAGCATTCAGTAATATTTGAACAAGTGCTCAAAGTGCATGTTGACTGTTTACAAACAAACATTCTGTTCAGATTAGACTACTTGCAGCTATTGCCCATTTCCCTCAGTCAGCTTCAGTCTTCCCCCCAAAAGCCTAATAAGCATGAGGAAAGCAAGGTGGGAAGGAATAGCGGCTCCCAAAATGTGACTCCGCAGGATTTCTTTTTAGAATAGAAAATAGGAGCTATAATATGCAGTCACAATCTCAGTTTATGCTAGATATGGTCTCATCTGCTTACTCATTTTTGTTCTGGTGTGTGTTTGAGATTGGACCTCAATTCAGTCCTCAGGAGCGGTAGTGGCTTCACCTTTTGACATACAAAAAGGTAGATATGCAACCTGCTCAATTCATTTCTTTTCTCAAATAGTGAAGTGCTATCATTAATGGTTTGGAAATACAAGGCTCCACAAATCAGCTTTGTCCTTCTCTGTTGCATTTAACAGTTGCTTCTGAATTAGAACTTAAAGATTTTTAAAATGCATAGCAGTGCTACCTGACACTGGGCCTGACCAAACAGAGGTAGAAGTATGTCACTACAAAAGCCCAATAGCATTGTTACTAATAAATCTTAATTGCGAGGTGTCTAGGCAAAAAAAAAAAAAAATCAAACCAGGCCAGCATTTGCTTCATTCTCCATTTCCCTCTCCACTTTAATTTTTTCCCCTTCTGTAGACGTAAGGATAATGACGAGAGAGAGAGACTGTCTTACTGGTTTCCCTATTGTCACCTCAGAATTGACTAAATAGTTCAGGAAGCACTTGAACTTGATGGGTGGAATTTCTCTCAAGCACCTGTTCCAGCAAGGGGAGAGTTTGTGCCAATCTAAATGGAATTGAAACAATGGGCCTGCCAAAGCCACAATTTGCAAATGATTCTGGCTATAGGGAAGAATCGACTGGAAAGTGTTTTTTGTTTTGTTTTTTTCTCCTGTGAATGTGGAACACAGAAACAATGGGGCAGACTCAGCAGGTCCAGCAGGCTTTTCCTGTCTTTTGGACTTGTTCATTGTTTTCTGCTGTAAATATGAGACCAATCTCTAAACTTCTGTGTAGGTGTCTTTTTACCTTGTTACATAACTGAACAATTCTACTACAACAGATATTAATGTAATACAACAGTGTCATACTGTACAGAATATTTAATATTCACTTTAAGCATGTGTATCCACTTGCACAACTATATGTATTAAATTCTATCAGAGGCAGACAAACCTTTGTAGTGTATTAACAATTCATTTAATGAGTAATGTGTAAATTGGGGATCTAAGTCTTGATTATAGATTTCATTAATAAAACTGCTTTTTCTTAAAAGCAGTTACCAGCTTTGCAAGGTGAACTCTGGATATTTCCACTTTTTTTTTTTTTCTCAGCAATAAAGATATAAGAAGGCAGTATAACTGCTGGTGATCCACATTTTGGAGGGGGAAGAGGTGTAATATAATTTTTCCATCGCTAATATGAATTTGTACATGGATGGTGGTTCAGAGTGGATTATATTTTAGCCATGGAACACATCCTTATTGTGTACAGAAATATCAATAGCACAGATGACGTTTATAGTGAACATATTAACATTTCCATTGTAAAATATCCATTTTTAGTATGTACCTTGTGCATAATTTTAGTGCTAAGATTCTTTAATATAAAATCTGTTCAGGATCAGGTTTCTTTGAGGAACAGCCTGTGCTTTTTTAAAAAAAGACAATTAGATCAGTCTTTTTTATTTTAACTGAAAGCAATGAGTTTTCAAATGCTTAAACTCTGCCTTCAACTTGCAAATGTCCAAATCACAAAGAATAAACTAGGTGCATTTCTCATCTCAGAATGAGAAAACAAGGGGTGGACAGTATGCCCTTGGAGCCAGTTTCTGATTTTATTTTTTGTGTGTGTTAATAGCTGAATAGATGTGAATTTAAGGCCCAAAATTTTGGAGGGGGAAAGCTTTTTGAAATATTAACATGAAATTGCTTTGCAAATAAATTAATAGATTTCTTGCTAGTATGGAAAACCCACCAACTTTGAACACGTGAAACCCTGAAATGGAAATTGACATCTGTTTTTGTTCAACTTGAATGATGCAAAAAACAAACAATTCTGTTTAATATTAAAGAGCTACTAGTGAGACAAGTTGATAAAGGGGGAGAGCTGATTAGAATATCTCAATAACTGAAGTTTTTATGCAGAGTGTATAGAACTGGTCTTGACCTAACAGAAACAGTCCTTGGATCCTTTCCACAAATAACTTTGAGAGTGTGTGTGTGTGTGTGTGTGCGCGCGCACACACACATACACTTTCAGAATTACCCATGGATAAACCAGACACAAGACAATGACTTTCAACCCATCCAGTTTGCTTTGAATCTGATGTACTAACTCATGTTTCACCTTTAATCCGTTATCTGTTTACACAGCAAAGTAGCAGTAGTTTCAAGCAAGAAAGCAGTTGCTTTTATTTACAGCTGCCTCTACCCTTTATTTTTAAAATGCTGTAGTAGAAAAATCACACTAGTGCTACTGCGTCTCTCTATAGAAGGCCAACCATGGCTTAACTTTGAGAGGGAGACTGTATTTGAATTTCTTCAGGCTACAGTCGTTATTTATGGGTGATATGGAGTCTGAGTTACAGCTGTATGCAAATCTTTCTGCCTAACGAATGTATGAGGAGCCGTCCATCCAAAAACAGAAAAAAACACTAATGAAATTGCTCCCTAAAATAAAATGCTAAAACTGACTGGAAACTGTTTAGTTGGTATGTGGGTTTCTGAACTCCTGCAGATTCACTTTTCAGTAGGTTGACATCTGCCAGCAGTACACTTGGAAATGCCCATTTAAATCAGTATTTCCATTTC
Organism: Gopherus flavomarginatus; assembly: GCF_025201925.1. Taxonomy (NCBI): domain Eukaryota; kingdom Metazoa; phylum Chordata; order Testudines; family Testudinidae; genus Gopherus; species Gopherus flavomarginatus. Next base: position 34,211,533 of record NC_066630.1, read on the forward strand.
TAGGTTGAGGTGTTCTAAATGGATAGATTGGTGAGCTGAGCAAAATGGGTGGATTTTCTATTTAGTGTTCAATGTTTTATTTTCAAATATAAGCTGAAAGTCTCAAATTCTATTAAACTGCTGTGAACACACACTATCCATTAACTATACAGAAAGAAAATGTTTGGGTTATGGAAAGACTCTCCAGTGTACCCTACCCTGCTCCCAGATAGTCATATTGTAACTTATTTGGAGCATCAGCAATCTAAAGCTTTCAATAGTCAAACTTGTAAAATAACTTGAAGAAAGTTTTTACTTTGCCCTATCTGTGGCATTAAGGATAAATGTTTTATTTATAGCTCACTTAAAAACTCACTGTGTGTGACTTCAATGAAATATTGGTGGTGGTTTTTTTGATAACAGAAAACTGATGATCCAGATGCGATTCTTTGCAATGCAGTAGAAATGATCCGTGAGCGTTTAACTGTGTCTGAGAATGATAAAGGATTAGAACACCATGGGAAGGAAGAGGATTATGTTTATGATATTTACTACATGGAAACAGCAACTCCTGGCTGGATCCAGAACATCCTCTCTGTGCAGCCTTACAGACAGGAATATGAACTGGTAAGGACAAGGAAATGAAAAACCAGACTTTATGTAGTAATGAAAGAAGCTAATGGAAACAAACATGCTTCAATTACATTGTCCTAGTCTGAAAATCATGATAATGCAAAATGCCATTTTGCAGCTCAATGACTTTTGTATCAAATATGCTTTTTCTGACTACCAGTCTTGCAAACTCAACCTAGGTTCTTTCCATATTGACAGGGAAAATTATGCCCGACATAACACACCTATATAACTCCATTGTTTTCATTGTGTTTGCACAGGTGTAACTGATTGGAACTTGGTAAACAATGCACAAGCAAGAAAAGAATCTGGGTCATTCATACTTCAGTTGTGTGGTCTCCAGGACTAACAGTAGTCAAACTTGCTTCTTGTTGATGAGCAGCTATGCCTACACAAAAGGTGGCACAAAGAGGGCCAAAATACGGTTGCATAGGCAGCCTTATTTCTGGCATTTCCTAATTTGAGTACTTTAAACGGTTTCAGTCAATTTTTGTGCATTATATATAGTGAGAGAACAGCTGTGCTTCAGTTGTGATGTGATTTCATATTTCAATAGTAGGCACTGTTAAGAAGCTCTTTCATTGCATATCCTCTGATCCATTTTTTCCCTTCACCAAAATTAAACACTGCTTTATCACTTTTCACTTCAAATAGCTAACTTTTTCCTCAAAACTACTATTCATTCAACCACTGAAGTGCAACTGGAGTGGGTGGAATTAATTTTGCAATTTCATCAGTGCCCAAAATAGGTAATGGAGCAACCACATCAGTGGTCTTCTATTAGGATAGTTTTATTTCCTTAACACAGTACTAAACTTTTATTGCATGCACTAACAACATAAGTTATGCCAGACCTGAACAGACTGTGATCTTGCCCATTGAGGCTACAATACATCATTTTAACTCTTGGGTGGTGTCACTGTAACTAAGTATCACTAGCGAATATTTTTTTCTTCCTCATCTTACACTATGTAGACTGATGGAGAAATCACTTAGTTTTTTCCTGTGACTTTTTTCCTCCTCTGACTCTTTTTTCCTCCTCTGAACAGTCCTTTCCCTATTGACATGCAGGTAGATGATGATCATATTTCTGAAGAAATATATGATGATGAAGATGATGAAAACAATGAGAATAACTGGCGTAATGACTATCCTGATGAAGAGGAGTTCCTTCCTGAGGAAGATGAAGACGGAGAAGGAAAAGATGGAGGTATTTCATTGTCAGTACTCCCTGCTCTTCTGCCCATTTAGGGGATGAGGCTTAAATGTTCTGATGGCGTTCACTTTCACTTGTGCTAGCTATAATGTCACAATCTAAGGTGGAATCATTACTGAATGGAGATGTTCTTGGGGAATGGGAGGGCTCATTAAATTGGAGACTTCAAAGGTAGTCTTGAATGATTTGTTCCACAACTATCAGTGGATGATAGGAATAAACTGTTCCTCACTTTCACGTATCTCACACGTGTTCAAGTATTGGCAAGTAGAACTTAACTTCTCAATTCCTTTTAAGTCTTTCAATGTTGTGAAAGCCCATTAGAACTGAGGTGATGGAGACTTCTACAAACTCTTCTTTCCATGAAAAATCTTGAACAAAGGGAAAATACTTCTACCTGGCCCCTCTGTGCCATATGGAGTAACCTGTATTTGTGGATTCTCATTTGATGTTTGTCTTAAATGGATGAACTCATCTTCAGTGGCTGACTGAGGAATTTCTTCATTAGAAATCCTTATCAAGCTGGTTTAACTGTCGAGAGTTGCAGGATAAGGCATATGAGGTTTGGAGATTAATTCAGTTCCTAACTCTTGCCAATGATCTTGGGCAAATCCCATTTTCCTATTAAATTGAGACTTCTTAGCTACATTGAAACCCTCAGTTAAAAGATGATATGTGCAAAGTTAGCATCACTGCCTTGAAAAGGAGTACAACTCAAAACTCATCTGATGCAGAACTTGTAATTCTTTGGCAGAGGGCAGGTTAAGTATTTAATAATTCCTGAACCATAACTGATCTTTAACTACAAAGATTTTAATATGTAGTTTGAAGCATTTATTGTTTTTTCTCTAGAATCTGATGGGAGCTTCAGTGATGAAGATGGCAGGGGTATCAGGAGCAGAACATGGGTCAAATACCACTCTGATATTCTGCAGGAGTTTGAATATGAGGTGGTCCAGGATTTAGATTCTGATTAACGCTAAATCTGAATACTAGCATACTGCCTGCATATTATTCTTGACTTCCCTGCAAAAGTCCAGAAAATTTACTGCTGCTTTTGGTAGCTCTTTATGGAAATGTTAAGGTGAGACCTCAAAGAATGGAAAAGCATTTCCTCCTGGTAAAACAAATAGCTTCCCACTGTTGTATAAAATATCACATTTTAAAAGGAAGCTGTCTTTGTCCATCTGTTGTATCTGTAGAATTGATACTGTATTTGATTATATAGGTTTCCTAACCTGAGCCATTGGGAAAGTAGAAGTCTGCAAAAACTGAACTTTCTGGCATGAAACTTGCTTAAAAAATAATTTTGTACTTAAAATCCAGGAAGCATCTGCAATTTCAAGTTAGTAGTATTTAACTTCATGAGTGAGTGTTAAGTAAAGCAAGTCATTCATAATGTGACTTTTTATCCAGTAGCAAATTTGTTTGAGTGAAAGCTTAACTTTCTAAGTTGAGTATTACAATTATGGCAAGTAGAGGGGCAATCTTGGCTTTAAGAAAGAGCGCTGCATTACTATAAGAGCTACTTTCTCTGTATACATGAAAATGGTCAATCTCTAGACATGTCCTAGGGCTTTTTGGCTAGACACCTTTTCCTTTGTATCACTGAAACAGTAATGTAAAGCATTTATATACTTGAATTTGTAAATAAAAGATTTTTTTAAATTTTGCTGTAACTAGCCATTTCTTTAAAAACTTGGCTTCTCCTTAACTGAGCTAAAAGATTCAAAATGCTGAAATGTAAGCCTTCTGCAGTGAGTAGCTCTAATGGGGATATCAACTTCTATACAGAGCGACAGTCTTTGTATAAATCAATCTAGGACTGTAAGCCTCAGCTGATTAGTATACGCCTGCTTTCATCTGAACTCGGAATGGCAGATCTGAGCAGTACAGTGTTTATTTTGTAAAGAAAAGTGGGTTGGGAAACCCATCTCTCGAATATATAAAGGTGTTATAGGACATTAGCAGTATAATACAATACTATCACGAGGGACTCGGTTTAATTAGTTTTAAGTTACTTTAGTTTGCCATCATCACAGCTGTGGTTCTATTTTTGTTTTTTTAACATTATACTTACTTTCCTAAGTTATTGGACAGACTATTTTGGGGTAACTGTTCTGGTAGCTGGTGCCTATATTGCAGTAGCCCTTTCCCTTCCTGCCTGGTTTAAGGGAATTTATGTAAAACTCATCACTGTCTCAGGGTTGTTATGGCCTTCTCATATCAGCCATTCCCACTGCTGCAGCCGCCACCTTCTAGATTTTAATGGTAAAGTGCTAATAGGGCAGAATTAATTGTCAGTGCACCCAAAAATGGTACTTGAAATCAAGGAAGCAGCAAATACAGTTTTGTGGCTATTTCCCTTAGTCACTACTGTCCTATTAGTTACTAATGCATCGACAGCAAAGCAACTTTTAGAGACAAGGTGGGTGATCTTTTATGGGACCAACTGTTGGTGAGACAACCTTTTGAGCTTACACAGCTCTTCAGATGTGTGTAAACACAACCTCTTCTCTCAAACAGAAGTTGGTCCCGTAAAAGATATTATCTCACCCACCTTGTCTCTAATATCCTGGAACTGACATGGATACAACACTGCATACAAACCTACTTCTGTCAATATCAAACTGAAATTCAGGTTTTTGTGGTGTACAACTCTTGAAGATTGGCCACAAACATCAACTTGCATTCTCTGCTAGAGCTCTAGTGAAGTTACACTAAAGCAATGTCAGGGACTGAATTGGAGACGAAAAGTAGAGTTCAATAAATCACTCAAAGAAATTGCGACTTGTGTGAGTGAGATTAATGTCTTTAATCTAAGAAGGTTGAATTATTTATTGAAGACATTAATCTCACTCACACAACTCGCAATTTCTTTGAGTGATTTATTGAACTCTATTCTTTGTCCCCTGATTCAGTCCCTGGCATTCTACAGTCAAGAGTAGCAACAGCATGCATGTCAGTGGTCTAGCAATGTTTACTAAGCCAAATATATAGCAAGTGCCAGCTATGATTTTTTGGGAGAGCTGACTTGGGGATTAGCACTAGTGTCACTTTCTAGGCTGTGAAAGTTTGAGAAATCATCCTCTAACCTCAGTTTGGAATTTGGAGGTCAGCATGGCTTTTGGCCATTATCTAAAACTAGGGAAAGGACTTATTGCCATTGTATATAAGACTTCTGAAAATGCAACTGTAGTCTAGGATTAAATACTAAAGTCTCAACTCATCTTACAAGTCTGCCTCAAAAAATTTATTTTCCTTTCCTATCTTTGAACACTGCCTGCTGCTAATTCACTCCTCTTCCCCCCCACTGCCATCATCCTTCCTCTGTCGGTATTTCCATAGCATTACGACTTCCCCACCCCTGCATTTAAGTACAGGAGAGCCTATGCAGTGGTTAATAGGACACTGATTAATTTAAATTTAAAAATCACTTAATGAAAATCATTGCATTTATTAGAATTTCTAGCTTATAGCACTGACTGAGGAGCACTTAACTCCCATCACTGGAAAGGACTTCAGCATAGTGGAATTTGAGACTGTATTTTTTCATGTAAAGTTCAAGCCTATCCTAAGCCCTCACAGAAACTATGCACAATGTTCTTAATAAAACAGTGTGTTAAAGACCTTGAACTACCTATTATCCTTTAAACAAATCTCAAACTTTAAATGTATGGAATTTCCCATAATCGTACATTGGCTTCTAATAAGCCACAGCAAGATTTAAGTGTTAAATGCCACTTTTTATTAAATATCAGGTAAACAAGGAAAAGGTTTGAGGTTTAAATAAACTCCTGGACTGGACTCTGCTTCAATTTACTAGGAATAAGATGGTAAATTAAATGTACTGCTTTCTAAACCTAGCAAAAGCCTGCAAGTTTACATAAAAAAAATAAAGCCACAATTGAGACAAGGTAGAAGTTATAGCACACTTAAAATAAGTGCCAGAGAACTAAATACCTCTGATGTTGTTTTAAAATAGTTAGATTTTAGACGCCAAAAGAAAGAGCCTTTCAATTCAGAATGTTGTGGGCTTGATGGTATTTATTTTAAACCTCACTTTCAGCTACAGAGAAATAAATTAGCATGGAATAGAAAATAAGATTGCAAGGTTTCAGTTTACCTAGCTTAAAAAAATTTAAATAAGTTGAGATATAGATACTAAAAGTTTTAACAAGATTGCAAAACAGGGTCATCCCACTGTGCCACAAAGAAGGCAGAATACAAGACCCAGTTTTGCAGCTGTATTTCATCTTAATTTAGCTATAGTTGTGACAAAATTGGTTTTATAGTATTTGAATCTCTCAAGTACAGGTAAATAAGCAGACACGTATTCATATTGCACCACAGGACTATAGCAAGACAGCAAACTAATCCTCTCCAATTTTGAACCTCTACAAACAAGTGATACCCAGGTGTTTCAGCTCTCAACTTAAGTGAGATAGTTACAATATTGTCAAACATTGGCATGTAAAGTGTCTAGGAGGAGACCCAGCAAGAAGGTATGCTTAGAACCCCAATACCTTGAAGGTGATTTGATCTTTACTTTAGTACAATTATTTCTAGCATTTATTACTAACCGTTGAGGTGAAGCAATAGCACATCAGATCAAGGAAGTATTTTCCCTTTCCCCACAACGTTTCTCACAGTTGAATTCTATGTTTAAATAGATTTCTCTTCTGTGCCAGTCACTATTATACATCTAAATTTTCAAACAGATGACAGCCATGGTATTACATATAGTTCTACTATAAAGTCTTTATAATATGTAAAAGTACTGCCTCTGGTGAACAGTATTGAAAATCAAACAAATGTCTGATCTCTTTGCTGTAATTTAAGAAACTATTAAATAGGGAAGCTTAAGTTTCTAGAGGAGAAAGGGTAGGGCAGTCTTTATATGCCGATTCAATCTGCTGCAAATGCCAATGACGAATGTTTGTTATGGATGCCTGTCTACTGGGATAAGGGTCCAATTCCCAAGCAAGTCACTTCACATAGGCCACTGAGCATCCATCAGATATGAATGGCTTTTGGTCACTTCTGACTTGGAGTAGTTTTCAACTGTACTTAGGGTGACCAGAGGTCCCAATATTTACTTGTTTGTCCTGCATCCCACCCGATGTTCAGTTGGGACACATTGTCTTAATATTTTGCCCTCTGGCACGCAGGTGGAGGGGGCTCATGCCCCAAACTCTGCCCTGACTCTGCCCCCTCCTTGCCCCATTGGATCCCTCCCAAAATCCACACCCTGGTTCCGCCTCTTCCCTAAGCATGGAGGCAGAGGTGAGCTGGTGTGGTGGTGGTGGTGGTGGGGGGAGGCAGGGCAGTGAGCTGCAGGTGGGAGCTCAGCCTCTACCCATTTTTCCTATGCTCCTGCAACTTGCTTGCTTGCTTTTTTTTTTTTTTTTTTTGCTCTGCCAGTGTCCCGATATTTCATGTCTCATCTGGTCACCCTAATTGTACTTAAAATGCTTCATTATTCTGCTACCTAGTTCTCCAAAGTACGTTTAATTTGCTCACTCAGCTCTATTATTCTAGAATCTGTTTCCCCTTACTACTTAAATCCCATTTCTACGAGATTTTCCATTGGCCTCAAACTATAATGAATAGTTCAGACATTGTTTCCATGTCTGAAGTGACTGGCTAATGATTACCTATAATAATGTGATTTGACACTACTTCAACTACAGATCATGGGAGGGAGTATTATACACCCAAGCATCCCTCTTCAGTAATAGCTGGTACATCTGTTCCTGGCTCCAATGGTTCTTCAGTTGCCCCATATTCTCTGATTCTCTTCTGTCCCTGTTAGTAACTTTTGCTTGGTTCTCTGCTGTTTTTGGAACTGCTTTAAATTTTTAGTTAGATTTGGTCTCTAATTTCTTATTTTCACTGTCCATCTCTGTCAAAACACTGTAACAAAGCACCTGGGTGGCTTCAGTGATAGTACCTGCATAGGAAATTGAAGATAAACCAGGTGAATATCCAAGTATCATCATCATAAAAGCAGCAAATTATTTAAACAGAACTTTAAGCCAACTGGACTACACAGATCAGTGAAAGTTAGTCTTGAAGTGTGTTCAGTTCTTTTTTTAATATACACGAAGGATACACTTGCAACACAAGGTAAAGTTCCATTGTTCGTCTAGTTTTTTTTAAACAAGCCAACACTCTGTTTAAAAGATGCCCTAATGGTGACAGTTTTTTCTCCCAGGCACTCAGTAGGGTATACAATATACTGAAATTTGTTTTCCCCATTAAAAGAGACAGATAAGGCTTACAAAGTAAAAGCGCCAAAGAGTGTGGAAGGGGGAAGGGCTTCTGTATACATTTAAGAAACTGATACGGTTTGATAATTGATCCATGCACTGACCGATAAAGCCATGTAACCGATTTCATTTAACAGTGGATTTATGAACCATCACTGTGGGAACTTTTACTGAACTGTAAAAAACAAAGCAGTAGGCTGCAAGAGAAGACTGAGTAATCCTTAACTGGACAATTCAACAAAGGGATACTGACAGGCAACACTCCAGAGAAGATGATTTTCCCCGGCACCAGCTTTGAATAGCATAAACGTTACATATTTTCAAGCAGCTGATCAAGCTCCAACTAAAGTGAAGCATGACAACATGTTTGCTTGAGTCCAGAAAGATTTAGTGATTTTAGAATTACAGCCGGCCTTCCTTTTGGATTTAGATTTTTCAATGTGTTTGGTAAGATACAAATATGAGACTGACAGAAACTATAAAATAGACACTTAAAAGAAATGTAAAATACAGAAAAACTGATTTTTTTCCAATCACTGCCATTCAGCTCATATGTGATCACACACGACTTTAAAATTTATTGCACATGTCTTTATTCAAGTCTAGCAAACAGTGAAATTTCCCAATTTACATGTGCTTACCTAAGATGTTGTTGATAAATGGAGGTCTTCTGGAAATGGGCAAGTAGACTCCAATGAAATAGACTGGAATTCCAGATATAGCAATGCCAATTCCGATCAATGAATTAATAGTGTCACTATATAGAGGCACCACCACCAGAAATACTGAGCATATACAGAAAGCTATTGGGAAAAATAGGCTCAACTGTAGAAAAGGAGAAAAAGAGATTAGAACATTCTTGGAATGCTTTTGTATATCAACAGTTACATGCATTCTGATGGGAATGCAATTTTCTGTAATTGCATCTTAATACATAACATTTTTCCAAATCAAGTTTTTAATTTCCATACACACAACAGCACAGGGTGGACTTGTATTTGGCTAGTTAGAAACATGTTACGTGGATACAAGGACGACACTCTATACAGCAGAACCACAGAACCGAAGCTAAGATTCACATGTGCAAAAGTTAAGATAACTATGCAATGCTGAAAGTAGCTTTTCACTGCAGCAGAGTGGCTTTTAGACAAATCCACTGCACTGAGACATTGCCCTTCAGGAGTCAAGAATGGCATGGTTAGTTTAATGAAGTGCATTAAACTTTACCAGAGAAAGGTGTTAAAGGAATTACAAATTCAGAAATACCACAACAGCTCTAAAGATTGCCTTGGTAGCAAAGGTGCTACCAGCATGATTAATTTGCCCTTCCTAACTTTCACACAATAGTGCTGGAACTAAGGAGGAGGGGAAGAGAGAAAGAGCTATAATCCATTGACCTATAATCCAAAGAGCAAGAGTAGCTCCTGTTTTCAATCACATGAACCATTTTTCAGATGGCAGAAGGATGGACTAGTGACTGAACTGAAAAAATGAAGAGGAATATCAGTCAGTCATTTTCACCTAGTAGTTGAGCCAGTCTGCTACAGCAGGAATATTTACTGAGTACTCGACAGCAACACATGGCATTTTACAAAAATTAAGACATGGCTTGTGCCCTGAGAGTGCACAATCTAACACTTCAGACATAACACATATGGGTTCAAATTTCAGACAGTGCTGTAGGATGTACTGGGGTAGGGGAAAGATCTTAAAAATAAACTAATTCTGCTTACATTAATTCATTAAATTTGTACCTTGAGAGGCCTGGGTCGATCTGGTTCCTTCCAGCGGAGGTATAACTGCCCAGCTATTGATAGTCCCACAAAAAACCAGTAGCTGAAACTGAAGTAGTTAATAAGCTGGAAGACATCTTCTACAGTCAGATAAATGAGGGCCATGGTACACTGTTGGGAAAGAACATGAGTACCATGAAGAACTATAAGCGACATATACGTTTTTCAAGTTTTTTTTTATTTTTTGCTTTGGACATTAATGTCATCTTTCATGCCTGAGACTAATTAACTGTTAATTCATACAAGTGAAAGATCATTTAACGTAATATTCAATACAGACCTTATCTGTCAATGAACTCCAACCCAAGTAAAAAAAAAATCCATTTTGGATCTATTTCATATCCCAAACACTTCCATAGAGCTTAAAAGCAGCAGCAACTTACATTGAACAGTAGTGCTGGTACAGGTGTGAACCTCCCTATATGGATCATGGACAATAGATCAGGGAGATGACCTTCCCTGGATCCTACAAAAAATAGCCTGTAAAGGACACAACAAGTAGTAAATCTTGAGCCAAGGAAAGAAAGACAGCTGTGTAAAAATATGCTATGAACAACCTCAAATAAACCTGCATGTGTATTCAATTATTCTTGTACTCTATGAAGGTCTATATAAGTAAATCTCTACACATTTAAAATAAAACAGCGCTAAAGGTAAACTTCTGTGATTACTGAAGTAGGTTTTCATTGTTATGAGGCAGAAACTATCCACAAATTACAGCTGTATAACGTTAGTTAAACATTTTGGTACAATTTTAAGTATTGAAATCAAGTTAGTAATTTTCATGATGTAACAATGAGAAATGATTTATGATCAGATCCTGAAGGAAGTGACTGTACATAAGAATTTCTATAAATAATTCTAACAATGTTCTAATTTTATCTATTGTATAATTTCCGAATAACATTTCTTCCCAGTAGGGGTGGTTAAATATGCATGTTAATGGACAAAAGATTTTATAAGAATTATAAAAACTCTTTTGAAGCTTGTACTGGCATTGTCTGTAGTCAATTAATAGGAGAAAATTTCCACGATATCGCTGAAGCTTTAAAAAGACTGTCATACCAATTAAAACTTTTAAAGCTTCACACACAAGGTCATAAATTTAATACATTTTTAAGCTTTAAACATAGTATTTAAACAGGAAAACAAGAAAATTAAGTTATTAACTCCACAAGAAAACTGGAGAATAATCCAATTCTTGACCAACAGCATGAAACAATGTGGTCCATTACCTAGTACAACATTTATTATACCTTACAGTGCATTGTCCATATTGCTATGCAGTCACATTTTGCGAGAGGGAGGGAGGGAAAACAGGACAGACTCGTGATTTGGAATATATGAACTAAAGTCTATTGAGGACAGTTATTTTATTGTGATATTCTTTAATGGCACAGACATTAAAAGTGTTCATTGATTTTATGTGTGATAAACTAAGTTGGCCAAGAGTGCTTATGAACATCTTAAAACAGAACCACAATGTGTATTACCTAGATGATGCTAAAATTGATGCATTAAGTCCACCAAAACATGAAACAGCTACAGCAACAGGAACTGTCCAACTGAAAATGCCGAACACCTGGTCAGCAAATGTCTAATGAATGAAGACAAGGGAAAAAATTAATTTTTGCAATGGCAGGATATAAATGGAACAGTAAAATTAAACCTGTTTTAATAAGATTTGTGCAGGAAAAAAAACAGCATTTAACACGTACATTAGTAATCTTCCACAGAGCTGTATACATTGGCAGCCATTCCTTTCACCTATTTTAGTTACAGAGTCAACACAAAATGAAGCTCAAGTCAGGCAATTTAGTTTGGGTTTACTGCTCAGTGAACCCAAGAAGTCTTTTCTTTAAGCAATTCATAAATAATTATGCTCATGAATACAAAACAGATTTCTAAGTTGCTTTAGTTTCTCTGGCTCACCCACATAATATGCTGTGTGATACACCTTAATTATAAAAAGTAAATATAACAGAGTCACTTCCGGAGCAACAAATACATATGGCTCCAAGGCGAAAAACATACAATCTGAGATCCAAATAAGGAGATGGTATTTCAGAAGGCAAAGCACAACTAGGGGAACTTCTCCCCAAAACCCTCCATCACATGAGCATTTCTACAAAGTTATTGTTCTCAGAGCCAGTCTATAATCCTTATTTTTCTTTTCGCTTCTACTCCCTCCTCCTGTCCCCAACCAGCACATTCTGTCCCCTAGGCAGCCCTTCCTCTTCTTTGAAGCACAGGGGCTTTGGTCCTACAACACTGTAGCTGCAGAGGAGCTGGTGTTCTGTTAGCCAGCATCAGCTTCCTCACTGCTGATGCTGCCAGACCACTTACATGCCATTGCAGTGATCGCCAATAACAGTGACTCTAGAGCAAGGTGGCCAGGGGCACAGGATTTCTTAGTAGGTGAATGAGCAGAAGCTTCCAGATGCCAATGCTCTGGAAACTATCATGCAAATGTTTAAAAGCAGAATTTGCTAGGGAGTATGTTGGATAACGTTCTGTTCAGCATAATCGATTTCCCCCAGGTGAAGGAAATAGGATAGAATCTCTTAGAATATCAGGTATCAGAATTTTTAAAAAGTGGTTTAATATATAATGAAAGACAATTGCTTAGATACAGTAGTTTCTCTCCCCCCACCTGGGCCCTGTACCTTTAACTTTTCTCTTTTGAGGTATGTGCTAGGGGATGGAAAGGGAGCTATGCCCCGCCCCTTCCCTCTCTTCCCCCACCCCCAAAAATAAATTCCCTTATCCTCCCAGAGTTGTGTTCAGCTGAGAGAAAGAAAGCTTCCCTAGTTGCAATGAAGGCTATAAATTAGGGCTGTTGATTAATTGCAGTTAATTGATGCGATTAACTGAAAAAAAAAAAACCTAATCACAATTTAAAAAATAATCGCAGTTTTAATCGCACTGTTAAACAATAGAATACCAATTGAAATTTATTATATTTTGGATGTTTTTCTACATTTTCCTATATATTGTATTCTGTGTTGTAATTGAAATTGAAGTGTATATTATTTTATTATAATTTTTACAGTGCAAATATTTGTAAACAAAATAAATCGTATTTTTCAATTCACCTCATAAAAGTACTGTAGTGCAATCTCTTTGTCATGAAAGTGCAACTTACAAATGTAGCTTTTTTTGTTACATAACTGCACTCAAAAACAAAACAATGTAAAACTTCAGAGCCTACAAGTCCACTCAGTCCTACTTCTTGTTCAGCCAATCACTAAGACAAACAAGTTTGTTTACATTTACAGGATATAATACTACCTTCTTATTTACAATGTCACCAGAAAGTGAGAACAGACATTTACATGGCACTTTTTTAGCTGGCATTGCAAGATATTTACATGCCAGATAAGCTAAACATTCATATGCCTCTTCATGCTTTGGCCACCATTCCAGAGGACATGTTTCCATGATGATGACACCCATTAAATAAACAGTATGTTAATTAAATTTGTGACTGAACTCCCTGGGGGAGAATTGTATGTCCCCTGCTGTTTTATCCACATTCTGCCATCTATTTCAAGTTATAGTAGTCTCGGATTATGACCCAGCACATTTTGTTCATTTTAAGAACACCTTTCACGGCACATTTCACACATAAGAATCTGAAGTGCCTTCCAAAATCTGAGAGGGACAAGGAGCATGCTTTCAGAAGTCTTAAAAGAGCAATACTCTGATAAGGAAACTACAGAACCCAAAATACCAAAAAAGAAAGTCAACCTTCTGTTGGTGACATCCAACTCAAGATAATGAAAATGAACATGTGTTGGTCTGCACTGCTTTGAACGGTTATCAAGCAGAACCCGACATCAGCATAGACGCATATCCTCTGGAATGGTAGTTGAAGCATGAAAGGACATATGAATCTTTAGCACATCTGGCACATAAATATCTTGTGACATTGGCTACAGCAGTGCCATGAGAATGCCTGTTCTCACTTTCAGGTGACACTGTAAACAAAAAGCAGGCAGCATTATCTCCTGCAAATGTAAACAAACAGGTTTGTTTGAGCGGTTGGCTGAAGAAGTAGTAGGACTGAGTGGACTTGTAGGCTCTAAAAGGTTTACACTTTTTGTTTTTGAGTGCAGTTTTTTTGTACATAAATCTACATTTGTAAATTCAACTTTCACGATAAAGAGGTTACACTACAGTACTTCTATTAGGAGAATTGAAACATACCATTTCTTTTGTTTTTTTACAGTGCGAATACTTGTAATAAAAAAACAAAGTGAGCACTGTATACCTTGTAGTCTGTGTTGTAACTGAAATCAATATATCTGAAAATGTAGATAACATCCAAAAATATTGAAATAAATGGTATTCTATTATTGTTTAACAGTGCAATTAACCACAATAAATTTTTTTAAAATCGCTCGACAGTCCTACTATCAATTATTTCTTTATTGAAGTTTAACAAATGGCATGTTACTTCTATTATACCATTTTCTGGAGCAAACTAGTAGTGATGCAGCAGCTGCTTAGTGTCTTTCATTAAATCAATCAATTGCTGCACTAAATCATTCTACATAATTTACAGGCTACAAATGCACACTTCTTTTTATATCTATAAAGGAAGAAACAGCTAGTTCGTATACAAGTGACAATCGCAGCACACAACTAGTTGCAGGAGACATCAAGCTTCTTTGTTGTACATACAGTAGGTATTTTTTATTCTGTATTTACATAGTACATATCTAGTTGTACATGGTAATCTAAACATTTCCAGTAATTCCTCCCCAAAATTGTTTCTTAGCTTTCTTCTTCTTCAGCGTCAAGAGCAAGATACCAAATGGCAAGAGCTGCAAAAATTAGTCCGTGATTCCTGCGTGTTTTCTGTCTTTTCAGTCATAAATATTCATTTTCAGGCCAACAGTGAACCACCAGCTGTTAGTATTCTGATCCCCACAATACACCCTTTTCAGATGGCTTTTCACTCATGAAACTATGGACTAAGCAGGTCACTCAAAATGGGTAAATATTCAACACTGCACTTTGTTCATAGTGTACAAAGACATCTGGAGTTAAAGGTAGCCTGAAATATTTCTAACTGGCTTCTCCTCAACCACCACCTAAAGCAGCACAGAATGCTTCATTTCCTATCTTCCTCAGATAGCTCTAGATGCAAGTTATATCACATCATGGCCAAGGTATGTGCTGTTTAAAGAAATGTCATGAGGCCCAAGTTGGGCAAAATCTGAACTAGAGTTTCAGGTTTATTTTTCTTGTGAAAAGGAAAGAAAAAAACCTTGAAGTTTTCATGTGACTTAAATCCTTCAGCTACCAAAACCAGATCATTTTATTAACACAAAACAAAGCTTGCCTATCCTCGAGTACCCTTTCCAAACTTCTAGACAGCAAAGTGCTTTCTCCAGCATTTAAGTAGTCCAGCTACTTTAAGGATCTGAACTTAATTCTGCTTACTAGGGCTTTGGAGCAGAGCCCGGAGCTGGAAAGTGGAGCAGCTCTGGAGCAGTGGAGCTGCAGGTTTTTGCTGGAGCCAGAGCACAGCTCCAAAGCCCTGCACTTACTGCATGTGATGACCTGCAGTATAAACCAGAATGTATTCTATTTCTATGTAACTCTCAGCAAATTTAACTGAGCATCAGCACAGAGGAATGAATTTCTTGATGTGATGTGCCAGTGCAAAAATGTATTCATGCTTACAGAAATCTGCACCAACAGGTTAAAAGCTACTCAGGGCTCGACAACATGGCGGTGTAACAAGTTCTGTGGGAGCATGATTTCTAAAATGCACTAACATGCTGGACTTGAATTGGTCCATTCAGATTTTGCTGGTAGTAGTACTACATTAAAACACACTAAGGGACCTTTAGTGTATAACAGAAAGGCCTTAATGCACAGCAACTTAGCGTGCTTTAAAAATCACACCACCTTACAGCATGTTATCCCACTGTGTAGACAAGCCCTTAGTCAACTGTGTAGGTAAACTTAAAGTAGCCTTTCCTTCTTAAGTCTCCAGAAAAACAGTACACAGTGGCATAATTCCAACATTATTAAGCAACCACAGAGGAAAAAGTGAATGCAAAAAAAGAAGACATTTGCTTCTTTAAATGGTCAGATTAAATATAAACTATTGCCCCGAGGCTTTAAAGAAAAAAATTTAATTTGACACCTCTTGCTCCTTCATATTACCCCACTTGTTAAAAAGTTCACCACGATTATTCTTTGTAAAAAGAGCCCTCAGTTCAAAATACAGAAATCCAGGCTTTATTCTGTACTGTTTGTGTCTATAACTGCTTTGATTTTTAATGGGGCCCTTTTTTGCATTTTCATCATTTTGTTTTTACCTTTTCCAAAAAAATCCCAATTAACGGTTTTCTTTTTCACCAAAAGATGGCTAACATGAACAGATTTAATCCACCAGAAGGGGCAAATTGTAAAGTCAGGACAAAAGCCAATCAATAAAACTTGTCAGAAATGTGTAAGAAAACTTAGATAATGTATTAAGATGAACTTCAGAGTTCTCGCACTGCTTCTATGAGGGTGGGGAGAGACACAGAGGATTCTGATCTCAAAAAGGGAAAAAACAGCCTTCCAAATGTGAGCAATGAAAACCGACCGTTGCAAGGACTCAACATACAGACTTGTATTGCCCAGCCTCAGGCTTCCCCCTGTCAACATGGTTCTCTCTGTGTGGGATGTATAAGTGCAAAGCTGAAGCTAATGTTGCTGAAGGCAACATTAATAGGACTGCAGCTATCTGCTGTCTCAGATTGGGGCTTTTTGCAAAGAGTGGTTTGCCCTCTTGCTGTCATCCAGAGACCCTAAGGCACAGAGCTGTCTGCAGAGGTCACTCTTGCATAGGAACATGCAACATTGGCTTTATATCTCCCCACCTACTTCATTTGGAATTTTCTGCCCCAAATTATTTGCTCCTGTCTTTCTTTGCCTCACAGAATGAGCATACAGTGTGTAGACAAGAAATCCTCCATACTGTAAAAAAGCAGTAGCATATAGGATGTCCATAAAGACTATACCCTTCAAAAGAAGAGAACTGCCTTTCTATAAAGCCGGAAGTATGATACCATACGCAAAGAAAGCAAAGCTATTTTGGAATTTACATAATCCAGCCTCGCAGAAGCTGTCATGTAAGTCTGCCAACTCAGGAGGGTAAGTCTACTTATCAGTCCTTTACAATGATTAATCAAAATAATTGTAAAATTTTCCTTATCCAATAGACTACCCATTGCTTGTCCATCAAAAAATCCTTGAGGAAAGGAGAATTATGCAAAGCTGATTATAGTCCATTATATCAGATCATAAAAATGAGTGGGATAAAACAGAAGAGGGTAAATAAAGGAACTGAATAGTGCAAAAATCTGACTGCAAAAACTGGAGGCTATCAAGTATAACAATAGCTTATACCATAGGAATAACATTCTCCAGCCTGGATTGTCCAATTCAAATCGACTGATGATTCCAGTGGGTATTTTTCTTGGTCTGCAAACATCCTGCACATGGAGTATTGTAAACTTATAGGTGCCTCTTTTGTATCATCAGATCCATATATCTACTAGAATTAAGGCAAAGGCAGCTCAGAGAAATGAGGTCTCCCAAGGAAGAATGTGATGGCTGATGATCAAATAATTAAGGAATTTTGAAGGATTCTTCACAACAAATAAGCTGTGTCAAGAGATGAAAATTCTTACAGACAACTGATGCAATAAAAGAATAAGAAATCTGGTCTCCAAAGTTGAGCAATCCAAAGACCAAATGAAATTAAGAGACTCCAAAATTTAAATCTGATGAAGGACATGATAAAAAACCTACACACCACTACACAACTAACTGTTGAACTCTTTTCCACAAGATGTCATGGAGGCAAAAAGCTTCCTGGGAGCTTAGAGAGACATGATGGATGAGGTGATATTTTTTATTGGATCAACTTCTGATGGAGAGAGAGAGAGAGAGACAAGCTTTCAAGGAGCTCTTCAGTTCTTGGAAAACTTACTCAGAGAGTGTCACAGCTAAATACAAGATGGAACAGATTGTGTAGCATAAGTAATGAACACATTTCAAGGGACCATTCAAGATGAAGTGGCCTCTTAATATAGGTGATTTGACATTTATATGGATGATTAACAGCTAGAGTTACATTAGCTAGAGTTACAGAGCTGGATGATAAATTTATAAACAATGTAAATTCATCAAGGACGGATAGCTCAGTGGTTTGAGCATTGGCCTGCTAAACCCAGGGTTGTGAGTTCAATCCGAGAGGGGGCCACTTAGGGATCTGAGGCAAAATCAGTACTTGGTCCTGCTAGTGAAGGCAGGGGGCTGCACTCGATGACCCTCAGGGTCCCTTCCAGTTCTAGGAGATATACCTATCTCCATTATACTATACTTTTTTTTTTTTTATACATTAGGATGTAAGTTAACCCACTGCAGTTAGGAAGAAATCCCCTTTCCCTCCCACCCAATAGGTAGGTTGTCTGACAATTATGGATTTTCCATCTTCAACTGAAGCATCTAGTACTGGCCAGTATAGGAGACAGGATGCTGAATTAGAACCAATGGTCCACCTATCTGGTAAGTCAAATTCTATTCTTGTAAGAAGGAATTAACAATGTTTCATACAGCTGAACAGACAGAAATCACATTTAACATGTGACAGGTTTTACATAATCAAGTCTGGAAGAAGCTCAGGCAAAGGTAATATAGTATCACTGTGCCAGAAAGTGCATCTTAAAAGATGAGATAAAATAGATTCAACATATACTAGATCAGGTTTTGAGGCTCATAAAATGAAACAGTACAATGAATAATCTGGCTCATAAAACCAGGCGGTCAATTATTTTCTGTAAAAACTCACTTGCTCAGTCTCGGAAAGAAGTAAAGAGTAATCTGGTGAAGATGCTACTCTTCAATATATTATCCCCCTACGAAACACTTTATAGCACTGTATTCAAGGGTGGGAAAAATTATGATGTTTTTAGAAGGGAGAAACTGAGAGGTCTGGTGTTCACTTTAAGTGGGAGGGAACCATTGTGTTATAATTTAAGAACTCTTAAGAAGTTCAGTTTGCTCTGCTAAGCATATCTTCCACAAGTTATTTCAGCCAAATGAAGTTCAAGTTTCTCAGTCACCTGAACTTTCTGGTTAAATTTTTATTTCCAGCAGTGCAAATTCAACAGACAAAGCATAGATGAAGAGCACCTATCAAATGTGTTTTCTGATTCCATAGTTGCAGTGGATAAGTCTGCCTGGTTTCTTTGTTACTTCCAAGACAAAACGCACTTTTTAGTTCATAAATTCATATTTATAAAATCATCTTTCACTTCCACAGGAAGACTCCATTTCTTACAACTTTTGTCGTAAATTATTCTGTAAACCAGCTGATATCTTCAAGGTTGTGCTATATTTTCCTTTGACAAATGATAAAAGGATCCCTACACAATAACTCATGGCAGTAAAATTTTATAGAGGTGCAACAAAACCGGCCACATGAAAAAAACATATTTGTATTGTATGGGGGGCTTTGGGAGTGGGGGCAGAGAAATACTAGAACAGGGATAAAAAAAAAACAACAACAAGTGCAATGGCATGAGAAAAAGGATTAGAGACGGCTTTCCATTATAGGCATGATTACTTGTATGACAACGTATCCTTGATTAGTAAATGAGTCGTGGACCTCTCATCTGAGAGCTGACCAACTCCATTTTACCTACCATTGCTTCTGGTGAATGTTCAGGTTCATTTTTACAGACATGTGAAGCAGTAGTGACAAGGGAAAGAATGGAGCATTTGAGGGAATATGCAGAGGGTGACAGAGGGCCTACCTGGAGACAGCTATTACAGAAGCATTTAGTCCGCCATAACAGGAGAAAGCCAACATTATGGGGATGGTCCATTGCATAAATCTCAGGGTTTCTTCTGAGAAAGTCTGAAGAGCAAGAAGCATTAAGATTAAATCATCATCCTCATTATGATCTGACAAGTCCTGAACTAGAACTGTTTCTATAGCCAGAAAACAGTAAAAGAAAAATGGATTATAAATCATTTCTGTTATGGACAATGCCTCTCTCCCAACTATCATACTGTATATAGACACACCAGTATTTGTTCCCCTCACTAGCAACCTTAATTCTGAATTTTGTTTTAAGACCACCTTAATGAAAGAACAGAAGCCAGGAGCTTCTAGCTGTGAATTTTACAGCTGAATTGCTAGCATTTTTTTCTGACGGAAGTGTTATGACAAATTAATCCCAGAAGAATTATCACAATATTAAACACTCAAAAAATCTAGTCTTTTAAAAAACACAAAAGCCCAATTTACTAAATTTATTTTTCCTGCAGCGAGAAAGTTAGTTTGGCTTCTCGACTTTAACAGCTGGACTCAACATCTGAACAGGATTTGCAAGACTACTACTTTGCCCCCTGAAATGCTGAAATAACAGTTCTGTACAAACAGTTCTAGTTGAAGAAGTCTGACTGGAAGCAGAGAGAACTCTCCCAATAAAATTTTGCCACAAAACAAAATTCACGGGGTTCTTCCTTGTTTTAGGATCTGTCCCATGTTCAGTAAGCAATGGTTGCAGGAAGATAAGATAGTCCTTCATTTATTTTAGGACTGTCCACCCAAGGACTTTGTCTTCACAACATTCAGTTTGCATTGTAAAACAAGATGGCAAAGATCACCAGACACTGACAGTGCAACGAATCATGATGCAACACTAACAGTTCCAAAATACCACTGTCCTAAAAGGATAATTGGAAATAGATGTCAGCCTTTCCTGAATTCAGAACTTATGCAAAACTAAAGACCAAAGATGATATTCTGCATAAGACTCAAAACTTCTGCAGTGCCAGTTTGTGTAGCTCACTTCAGGTTTGTCTCACACATGAGTGAGCTCTTCCAGGTTTCATTTATACAGGTTCTTATACTGCTCTCAGCACTGTTGTATCTGAGCACCTTTCAGTAATACACTAAGTAACTAACATCTCCCTTGTGGGTTTGTTCTTGTTCATCCTCTCCCCAGAGAGAGCCAAGTGTGTGCAGTATAGCATTGTGTTTTGGATTCCCCCTGCCAGCCTAGGTCTGTGCACTGGAGGGCAGAGGCAGGGAACAGAAAGATATGGTGTGAGAACGTATAACATTTTCCACCCTTTAATCTTCCTGACCTTTGAGAACCATTTCCTAAAGAAAATAAGGAAACTGACTCATGGTAACCTCATTTGCAAGTAGGAAAGCTGCACGTGCAAAAGACCAGAACAAAACAAAACTGCTGAGTGCATAAAATTCTGTGCCACTCACAGAAAGCTTGTTTGTCTAAACAAAAAACACTGGGTGAGATCTGTTCAATTTGATCAAATAAATTCAAGTGACCTGCACTAAAGTAGTGACTACATCACCTGGAAATGTAATGGGGTACTCTAATTTCTGGTGGTGCAATAGAAATCAGTTTGTCATGTTTTTAAAGTATCTTTCCACTCTGCTTTCAGTGATAATCCTGCTGGCTGGTCCCCACTGCAACCCACATTGCTCCCCTTAAATATCTGAGATGGAAAATATCTGCTCTCCTTTCCCAGGCACAGACGGTGCTGCTGCAGTGCAAGGTACAGGATGGAATCTTTTCTTCATCTTTCAACCACTCGATTAGATCTTAAATAACTGAAATCATGCATGGCTTATAGTCCACTGCATAGATATGCTCTTCTGAATATACACCAGCCTTTTTGGCCAGTTCTATACTAAAAAAATTGCATACCCATTTTCCAAGAGTGCAGCGACTCAGATCAGAAATTCAAGATAGTAGTGAAAATGCTTGTGCTTAATCTACACTAGAGCTTACACTGCTCCTAACTCTAGTGTAGGAGCTGCAACAATGCTGGAAACGGGTACAAATTCTGCAAAATAGGCAAGGACAAAATGTGTTCCCTTAAAATTATACTAACATGCCAATCCTTCTCCCCAATTCTGACTCAACCCCTTGATCTCACACTTCCTGTTGTGTGTGTCTGCACTCACATGCTTTGTAGCTATAAAGCACCACCAGTGCAGCTTCAGTGGAAGCTATAACAGACAGGGACTAGGTTTGAGGACTGTGGTAAAGATGCTTGAGCCCCATCTATTCTATAGTTTCCATGACTGTTTACACTGGTGAAGCTGCACAGGCAGTGAATTAACCTCTTGAAAAGTTTGCAAGTATAAATGCAGTCTTCAAGGGCTAAAGTAACAGCAATATTTCTATTTACACAGTCCCAAAGGTGTGCTAGTGATTTCAGTGCTGAAAATGAGAAGAGAGGAGGGACCTACCAATTAACAAGTAAGAACCAGTAAAAAGATCCATAACTCAAATTGAGTGTACTCTTTCAATATACCTATATCCAACAATCAATGTTGCATACCAAAGAAATTCCAATCAAGTTTTAAGTTGGAAAAGTACAAGATTCATAAGCAGATAAGCAACCTTTTTTAAAATACCCTTAGCAAAATAGCTTTTGTTCCCCAAATGTATTACTTCCATATATTCCACTGAGAGATCATGTGCTCTTCACTTTGTGACAGGAACTCATTTCAGAGAAACTCAGCACTGGGAAGGCATGTGCATGTGCCTCTGTTCATGGATTTTAGATCCAACATTGTAAGTCCCCAACTGTCCCTCAGTTCTTCTCTAACTTCAGGCACATACTTTAACTCTCCAAAGTAGAAGAGAGAAAGAAGAGTCATCTGAATCTGCAGAGGCAATACATTTGGAGAACAACTTGAGTCAGTAAGCAACTTCTTCATGACACTGTTTCTGCAGATACAGTTAGACTAGAAAACAGTGACAAGCCTCAACAAGAAGGCAGAGTAGGAATAACTGAAATGATAGTGAAGACACAGCTCTCCTGAAGGCAACCTAGTCTGAAGTGACTCAGTATTGGGAAACAAGAGAAAATATGCTTTGTGAAGGCATGAATAAAACTTCAGGTAGCAGCATTGCAAATCTCAACAACCAACACATGACAAATAGATACTGCAGAAGTTATTGCTCCCCTGGTGAAAAGGGCTGTAGGTCCTTCTGGTACAATAAGCACATTGTATCTGAAAGCAGTGACCCATTACTGCCTCTAATGATAAGTCCTTAAATTAACAGGTGCAGAAGAAGATGCCTTCCTCCCAAACTGGTCTTTTTGGAAGATATCAACACAACCAAAGAAAGTGGGCTGGATGCTAGCTGGCAAAAGTCAATCAGGCTCCCAGTTTTCTACTGCAAGGGAAGCTGGCAGTGACAGGCTTAAACACCCAATAACAGTTATAGCCAAATGCAGATGATGGGCCTAGAAAAGTAATCATAATGGAAAGGGGACTTCAGAAATTGTAAACCCAAAAGGATAACTGCTAGCATACACTGTCTTTCCCTTCTGGACCCTCCCCCAGATCCATGTTCCCATTTAATAGGAGATAAAAGCAGCTCTGAAAAAAGCATGTCTATTCCAGGGATCTCAGCACATTGTTATATGCCCCATCAACCTTAGACTCATAGGACCAGACGCAAAGATTCTGCATAAGTAAACATCTTCACTCTTCCACATCCAAGGGGAAGGCCATATGGCTCCTGGAAAGAGGAGAGGGCAAAGGACTGTTTTGTTTACTTTGCAAATTATTGTTGCCCTGGAAGGGGAATACTGACTTGAAAGGGGGGGGGGGGGGAGAGAATCCCTAAACTACCCAAGCATGAAAGAAAACTGGGACAGATGTTTGTCATTTGAGCCATGGCCACACCTAGCAAAGAGGCAGTAAGCTGAAATGCTTACAGCCACTATGCTTCCTTTTCTTAGAAGCAGACACAGCACCACAAATTCTTAGAGGACCTGGCTGCTCTACTCACAAGCAAGAACCCAAAGACTCTCTAATGGATGCAATAACGTCTACAGTTGGGCTCAAACCCAAAGAGCCATCCAGCACCATCCAACTATTCAGACCTGTTAGATCAAAGGACTTCTTGGGCATACGTGATAACTACATAGCCATATCCCTAACCTGACCTCTTTCCCCCATCTGTCAAATCAGAAAGAATCTAACCATTAGACAGAGTCCAAATAACAAAAATAAGGAAAATATTACTAGATAAATACGTACAATATTATACTACCTAACCCAACACCGATTCTGATACAGGGAGAGTACTGGGTTCTGCGTCCAAGGGGCAGTTGGGTGCTTTTTTAGTACCTCTGAAATAGATTCCATCACTGCGTGGGAGAGGGGATCTGTAGACACAGTGTCATGAAGGAGAAAACCAAGTATATACTTAGAATTATGAAGTCAGATAAGACCCTGAACCTGGAATAAAATGCCGGCCATATACTGAATGGAAAGATGTTATGACTAGCACATGTGCACACTGTAGACAGCAGAGTCCCAAATCAATTGGTAGAAACTAAAAACACTCTAACAATTAGATATTTACTGGCAGGGAAAGGTGACGTAGAAGTTCACAACCACTGTCTAAAAGGTGTGTGGGTGCTGCTGCACCCCCTGGCTTGAAGTAGTAAAAACAACCCAAATACATGGTTTCCGCCTTCAGCACCCCCACTATAAAAATTGTTCCAGCACCACTGAAGAGGTATGCTCATTCTGTAGAGTAATAATTAGTTTGTACATGTATAAATGAACAGTAGCAAGGACTCCAGTACATAACAACTGAAGCTGAAATGGAAGACCAGAGTTGAAACCATATCTGTGCCCTGGTCTACGCTATGCATTTAAACCGATTTTAGCAGTGTTAAACCGATTTAACGCCGCACCCGTCCACACTACGAGGCCCTTTATATCGATATAAAGGGCTCTTTACATCGGTTTCTGTACTCCTCCCCGACGAGAGAAGTAGCGCTAAAATCGATATTACCATATTGGATTAGGGTTAGTGTGTCCGCAAATCGACTGTATTGGCCTCCGGGTGGTATCCCACAGTGCACCACTGTGACCACTTTGGACAGCAGTCTGAACTCGGATGCACTGGCCAGGTATCCAGGAAAAGCCCCGCGAACTTTTGAATTTCATTTCCTGTTTGGCCAGCGTGGAGCTGTGATCAGCACAGGTGACCACACAGAGCTCATCAGCACAGGTAGCAATGCAGTCTCCTGAGAATCGAAAAGAGCTCCAGCATGGACCGCACAGGAGGTACTGGATCTGATCGCTATATGGGGAGAGGATTCAGTGCTAACAGAACTCAGTTCCAAAAGACGAAATGAAAAAATATTTGAAAAAAACTTTCCAAGGCTATGATGGCCAAAGGCCACACCAGAGACTCAGTGCAGTGCAGAGTGAAAGTTAAGGAGCTCAGACAAGCCTACCAGAAAACCAAAGCAGCAAACGGAAGGTCCGGGTCAGGGCTGAAAACATGCCGCTTCTACGCTGAGCTGCATGCAATTTTAGGGGGCTGCGCCACCACTACCCCACCCCTGTCCGTGGATTCCGAGGTGGGGGTTGTAATCTCAACCATGGCTGAGGATTCTGCGGAGGAGGAGGAGGACGACCTTGCAGCGAGCGCACAGCACTCCGTTAGCCCCAACAGCCAGGAGCTTTTTGTGACCCAGATGGAATTACCCTCCCAGCCCTCCCAAGCCACTAGCCCAGACAGTGAAGCCATGGAAGCGACCTCTGATGAGTGTGCTTTGTAAATATAAAACATGGTTTAAAAGCAAGCGTTTTTTAATGATTGATTTGCCATGAGGGCTTGGGATGCATTCGCGGCCAGTAAAGTTACTGGGAAGTTTGTTAACATGTCTGGGGATGGAGCGGAAATCTTCCAGGGACATCTCCATGAAGCGCTCCTGGAGGTACTCCAAAAGCCTTTGCAGAAGGTTTCTGGGCAAGGCAGCCTTTGTCCTACCATGGTGGACGGAACCTTTACTACGCCATGCATGTTGCAAGTAATCGGGTATCACTGCATGACAAAGCATAGCTGCGTATGGTCCTGGTGATTGCTGGCATTCAAGAAACATCCGTTCTTTATCTCGCTCTGTTATCCTCAGCAGAGTGATATAGTTCATGGTAACCTGGTTGAAATTCAGGAATTTAATTAAGGGGACAGAGATGGCCATTTTCCTACTGGGCTGTTGCTTAAAAGAAATCCTTCCTTGCACGTAGCCAAGCGGGGAGAGGGGAGGACGGATAGTGCTAAGCTTTTTTGCGTTTGGCTAGCAGGAATCGTCCCAGCTACCAGCCACGCGGTGTGGGGTGGAAAGGGGGGTGATTAGCAGTGATCTTCCATGATACCAGCCATGCGGTGTGGGGAGGGGTAAAACAATCATCCTAGAGAATTGGATGGGGGGGTTGGCTTCTGTTGCTACATGTTAACAGGAAAGAAGCATCAGAGGGCACTGTGTATATGAAGGCTGGAGAAGCCGAAAGACAATGGCTTACAATGGCCGCATGCAAGCCGAATTCTGATGCCCGGACCTGCGTCTGTGAGATCTGTAACACCAGAGCCGCAAGCACTCAATATTAAGATGCAAAATGCCACCTTGTAGTGAAATCACACGTGCTATGTAAGGTGAAGTGTTGTTCACTGTTAAAGAGTTTAACCATTGTTCTGTAAAATGTATCTTTTTAAATACTTCTCTCCCTTTTTTCCCTCCCTCATGCAGCTGCACATTTTTCAAGCCTCCCTACTCCATCCCGAAGGCTCTCTCAGACAAGGCGGAGGAAATGTTCTCGGAAATCATGGAAGTAACCCGCAATGAAAGAGCTCATCTGAATGACTGGAAGGACGTGGTAGCAAAGTACAGGAAAGATGCCAGTGAACGTGAGGAGAGGAGGGACCAATGTGAGGATAGGAGGGATGAACGTGAGGATAGGAGAGACGCTCAAGATGAGAGGTGGCGGCAGGAAGATCAGAGGTGTAGGCAGGAAGATCAGCGGTGGCGGGATGCAACGCTGGAGCTGCTGCGTGATCAAACTGATATCCTCCGACTTCTGGAAGAGCAGCGGGGTCACAGAGTGCCGCTGCAGCCCTTGTGTAACAATCCTCACCACTCACCATGTTCCATATCTTCCACACCCAGACGTGTACGAACGTGTGGGGGAAGGCTTCGTGCACCCGCCCACTCCACCCCAGTGGACAGTCCAACCAGAAGGTTGTCATTACACTGAAATGTATTTAATGGCCTTTTCCTTCCCTCCGATGCTCCTCCCAAACCACACCTGGGATACCTTGTCAGTTCTCTGCCTCTTTTTATAATTACTTTTTAATAACGAATACATGATTTTTAAATGATAGAGGCTTTATTTCCTTAAGCAAGCTGTAATCGAAAGGGGAGGGTGGGTTGCTTACAGGGAAGGAGTCAATAAAGGTGGGGCGCTCATGAAGGGGAAACAAACACAGCAGTCACACCATACCCTGGCCCGTGATGAAACTCGTTTTCAAAGCTTCTCTGATGCGCACCACTTCCTGGTGTGCTCTTCTAATCGCCCTGTTGTCTGGCTGCGCGTAATCAGCGGCCAGGTGATTTGCCTCAGCCTCCCACCCCGCCATAAAGGTCTCCCCCTTACTCTCACAGAGATTGTGGAGCACACAGCAAGCAGCAATAACAAAGGGGACATTGGTTTGGCTGAGGTCTGAGCAAGTGAGTAATGTGCGCCAGTGCAACTTTAAACGGCCAAATGCACATTCTACCACCATCCTGCATTTGCTCAGCCTGTAGTTGAACAGCTCCTGACCACTGTCCAGGCTGTCTGTGTATGGCTTCATAAGCCATGGCATCAAGGGGTAGGTTGGGTCACCCAGGATAACGACAGGCATTTCAACATCCCCAACTGTTATTTTCTGGTCTGGCAAGTAATTCCCTTGCTGCAGCAGTTTAAACAGAGCAGTGCTTCTGAAGACGCGAGCGTCATGAACCCTTCCTGGCCATCCCACGTGGATGTTGGTGAAACGTCCCTTGTGATCCACCAGTGCTTGCAGCACCATGGAAAAGTACCCCTTGCGGTTTATGTACTGGGTGCCCTGGTGCTCCGGTGCCAAGATAGGGATATGGGTTCCATCTATCGCCACCCCACAGTTAGGGAATCCCATTGCAGCAAAGCCATCCACTATGACCTGCACGTTTCCCAGAGTCACAACCTTTCGTAGCAGCAGCTTAATGATTGCTTTGGCTACTTGCATCACAGCAGCCCCCACAGTAGATTTTCCCACTCCAAATTGATTCCCGACTGACTGGTAGCTGTCTGGCACTGCAAGCTTCCAGAGGGCTATTGCCACTCCCTTCTCCACTGTGAAGGCTGCTCTCATCTTGGTATTATGGCGTTTCAGGGCAGGGGAAAGCAAGTCACAAAGTTCCATGAAAGTGCCCTTATGCATGCGAAAGTTTCGCAGCCACTGGGAATCGTCCCACACCTGCAAAACTATGCGGTCCCACCAGTTGTGCTTGTTTCCTGGGCCTAAAATCGGCGTTCAAGGCTAGAACCTGCCTCATTACCAGCAGGATCTCCAAAGTGCAGGGGCCCGCGGTTTGAGATAATTCTGTGTCCTCATCACTCTCGTCGCCATGCTGCCGTAGCTGCCGCCTCCTCCTCCCCTGGCTTTGCAGGTCCCGGTTCAGCATAGACTGCACGAGAATGCGCGAGGTGTTTACAACGTCCACTATTGCGGTATTGATCTGAGCAGGGTCCATGCTTGCTGTGCTATGGCGTTTGCACGGTTCACCCAGGAAAAAAGGCGCAAAATGATTGTCTGCTGCTTTCACGAAAGGAGGGGTGAGGCTGTACCCAGAACCACCCGCGACAATGATTTTTGCCCCATCAGGCACTGGGCTCTCAACCCAGAATTCCAAGGGGCGGGTGAGACTGCAGGAACTATGGGATAGCTACAGGATAGCTAGCCACAGTGCAATGCTCCAGAAATCGACGCTAGCCTCGGACCATGGACGCACACCGTCGAATTAATGTGCTTAGTGTGGCCGCGTGCACTCGACTTTATAAAACCGGTTTATGTAAAATCGGAATAATCCCGTAGTGTAGATGTACCCTGTGACAGTTTGCAAGCAACATTTGACAAATGAGGTGTATTTAGGATTGGCAAACTCCCTTGAGAAAAACTGCAGAGCTATAAACCTCAAAAAAAAGATCTTATATCAGGGATTAGGATGGGGAGAAAGGACAAATTTGCCAGACACTAACACATGGACTAAGTCTAGTAACCAGAGACTGACATCATATATGAAAGGAGGAATGCTTCATCAATTAGGTCTAAAGCTATACTCTGCTGAAGCCACTCCTTCAGCTCCCAGTTACTGAGAAGAGCAAGTATAGTGGATTCCCACACCAAGACGCCATGTTTGGATCCAGCCTCTGACTAGTATGTGTCAGATTTGAAGCCCTCCCATTCCAACTTTGGCTGCTGAAAAGGGAAACTGGTCTTTTTTCCTTCACCCCAAAGCCTCCTGACTGACGACAATGGGGAAAGCGACTATTCCCAGCTTCAATGTTTCAGGGCCTTCTCCCCACCGTGAACAGCACCGATGACTACCTTGGATACTCTTCACAATGTTCCTAAGTAGTGGCAGAGTGAGATGAACATTAGCAGTTTCACTGCTGCTCTGTATACAATCACTGCATATGGTTAGGATAACTTTTACGCCAGAATCAAAACTTTCCTTTGTCTACAGTGTGTCTGAATGTGCAATGCATTAGAAAGGAAACCCTAACCTGCCCAGTCTTGAGTATCACCGTTGCATATAAAATGCAGATATTTTTACATTCAGTAAATCACTGAATCGAGATCTACTAAATCAAATATAGATGAGTAGAAATGGAAACTACTTAGTGGGTTCTTTTCAAAAGAAATACTGTGAAAATAGAATTAGAATCCAACTTCCAAGTCAGAATTAAAAGACACTATACCATTTTACACTGTACCATTTTCCAGGCCAATGGGGGCTGTGAGAAGCAACATGGGCCGAGCCACCTCTTCCTGCAGCTCCCATTGGCCTGGAATGGTGAACCGCGGGCAGGGGGAGCTGCAAATCGGCCAAACCTGCAGACGCTGCAGGTAAACAAACTGGCCTGCCAGCGGCTTTCCGTGACGGGCCATGGGCCACAATTTGCCAATCCCAGATATAGAGCATATATTGTATCTGTAAGACATTATATTATGGAGAATAGGTGAATTACTGAATAAAACTTAGGGTACTTTAAAAAAAACCCACACACAAACGAGCATCCAATCCTCCAAATTCAATATCTTTCCCCTCCACACACTTTTGTACTTCTGTTTTACAGGAGAATTGTAGGAACTAATGTAATTTTAGTAGGGCGAGGAAACAATGAGTGATAAAACTTAGTTAGAGAGAATTGTACAAATATTAGCACAGCTAAATTGCAACATCTCTATTTGCAAACAGATAAAGCTACTTCACACTGAAGACATTAACTAGTGACTCAGTACAACATTTTTCAAACACATTTCAAGTTATTAAAGAAGATAGCATAAGAATGACTAAAATCATGCTAAGTATTAATGATTCCTGTTATTATTCTTTACATACCTCAAGGAGCAAACACCTAGTCAGAATCTTTTCGAAATATGCCAGTGGCTTGGATTAGGTGCTGGTTTTAAATAAGACTACTATTAAGTTAAAATAAACCAATACACAGTATGCTCATTCACAATATTTGTGTTTAAGACTAGATTTAAATATTTAGGATAAATAATTCAATTGGTCTCCCCTTCTAGATTTAGGGAAATATAAATGGCACAGGAAAGGACATGAGAAACCAGGGACTTTACCTACAACGTAAAGTAGTAAATCTATCCCTAAAATATGAAGCAGTATGGTATATATTTGACTTACCACCGCCACAGCATCACTAGAAAGAACAGCATGAATATCCAACACCGTATAGTAAGCTATGTTGGTCAAAATATAGATAACCGTCACAATGGGCATAGAAACTGCAATAGCCAGTGGCAGATTCCTGATGAGACATAAAACAGCAAATAGGCTTGGGAAAATTCTAGGGTTTTTTAAAAAGATATCACTTCAACAGATATCAATATTTATTTTTAAGCATTTTAAAACTATTTACATGTCTACAGTTGTGCAAAATTATGGGTTAATTTTTTTTCCCTATTTTTAAATAGATTTAAATTTTCACAGTTGCAGAAAATTATGGGGGAAGTCAGACAATAATTAGACTAAAAACACTGAATACAGATTCAAAAAGTTAATGCTTTATAACCGTTAAAACACAAACTGTCAACATCGCATGTCAAAGTAATATCCTTAAATGAAACTCTAATAAGATCTAAGTAGCATTTTTCTTACTTTGCCTATCTGTCAATGTCAGATGTCAATGGAAATATCTAAGTTATTTAGAGCTAGACTAGACAGAAACATTTATCAAATGTAATCAAACTGAATGCAAGTTCTTCCTCTTTCAAAAACTCCTGTCAAAACAAAACTAAGTTTTGAAAAAATTGTCACTGGTTCAAGGTGGCAAAGCCAGCAAACTGGATCAATTCTTAGAGAGTGATAAAACTCCAAGTCAGCCTTTTGCATTTATTGGATTTAATATTTTGAACAGTCATTTACCTTTTAAAAAATAATTTAGCATAGAATAAGGATTTTTTCCATTACTGACTTAAATGACATTAAAAAGGTATTCAACACCATTGCTATGTCATCACTATCATAAAGCCAAACTGCTGTGGCAAAATGTCAGTGCAAAACAAAGTAATTAAAAACTCTTTAAAAGATAACTAACAGACCATGATTCTTGGGACTGTTCTCCTAGAGAGTGACTAATGCAACACTCGTGGTTCAAAGATCTGAGCATCGTACTGGTTAGCAGCTGAGATCCATCCAGAGAGCAATTACTTACTTCAAATACCAGTTTAAGCTACCATTTAATGATGTGAAACAAGAACAAAAGGAAAGTGCCAGCTCCGCAGAGAAGAAAGGAGAGAAAATGCAGAATATATTATAACTATGTTCTTCTCAGCAATAGCAATAAATTTTCATTGCACCAAAGATTAACCAATATAATTATATCCCACTACATTCTTGGCGAACAAGAAACACAAAGCTCATTCCTGAAATATAAATTACTAATAGACATTTAGTAATAATCTAGTACCCCAGTGCAGTGGGGTGGCTGCCCCATATGGGCAGAAGCAGGATTAAAGCAGACTTGGGGAGACTGCGCAGAACCCAGCCAATTAGAAGAGGGCTTATTGAGCCAGCCAATAGGGAGAAGGCTTAGTGGAGCAGCCAATCAGGATCAGGCTGGCCCATATAAGAAGGGCTGCTGAGCAGAATAGAGGCAGTCTCTCTTGGGAGGAGGACCAGCTGTCCTGTAGGAGCGTTGAGAGAGACAGCAGCACGACAGAGCAGTGCTGGGCAGGATCAGGGGAGCAAGAGGGAGCTCCAACCTGATGGCTGCCCGACTGAGGCCGATACAAGGACAGAGAAGGTGCTAGGGCTGTGGGGAAGTGGTCCAGGGAAACAGATGGTGGAGTAGGAGGCAGGGCAGTATGTGGCTGCTTGCTATGAGTCCCTGGTCCAGGACAAGGAGCCTGAAGTACCCACTGTAATGGATCTGTGGATCTTAGCATGAAGAAGAAATGCAGACATGTCACCTAATGAAACAAAAAAAACTGGAATGGCTCTTCAAGGGCATTAATCTTCAAGAAATAAAAAGCCCAGAGACCTTTTCACATGTAATTGTGGACTAGAACTTTCACAGGACAAGCATAAGACAGGATGATTATGGAAAAATTCTATCATACTCAAAAGGAATTTCAGGAGAGCAAAACACTTCCTTATTCTTTTGAGCATTAGTATAATATGGGCGACTAGAACGTGAAGCTTGCTTTTTGAGTGAGAGTCACTGCCAGGAATAAAGCCTGCTGCATTAGAAACTTGAGCTTATGAACAACAAATTGATGTAAAGGAGGTTTCATCATCTTAATTAAATGTTCCTAGCAGAAAGCTTGTTTTTACATGAAATCCAATAGAAAAAAGTTACTTAATTGTTAACACAGCAGAATATTATCTTTAAGAGGAAGGTGGAAAGATATTGCAATAGCACTCAAAAGGGAGTTTTTAAAATAAATGGTCTCTGCCAACAGATGCAGAAAGACAACTAACGTAAGCACAGTGTTAAATCTCTTATGGGTAGGTGTACAACACTCACTAGCAAAGCAGTTAAAAAGAGACACTGTCAGCCTGAAATCTAGTCAGTTAAGAGATGGTTGCTAATTGTCATTTTGCAACAACAATTCTTAAAGAAAATGTCTCTCTCTTTTGCTGTGTGAAAGCTCAAACAGGGCAAACTGACTAATAATGCATAAAGCAAGCCAGCTGGGGAAAAGAGGAAACCTCTCTCTCTCTCATATCTTTCAGCTATAGCAATCTTAGCTGTTACTTGTAATAGGTAAAGATTGTCAGACAGATGTGAATTTTACATTAACCATTTCTGTTTAAAGACTGAGCTACACAATTAACTGACTTGTCAGGCGCACATTTGCAGCATTCACCTGTGTGTGGGGATTATGTTTTGAGACTTTGAAACTGTCATGGCAATTGCACAAATAAAAACATTGTGTGCACCACTTACACTGCAATATTGAAGTCTATTTGTAAAGAACTATCCATGATACATAACTGCAAAGTAACGATTGCTAATCAACTAGTATGCTGTAGTCATCAAGGCTTCCTTACTTTGAAAGTGTTTCAGCCGTTAATAAACCTTACACTTAATAATCCTGTGTTGGTGATCCAGTATAAAGTTGTGAGAGTTGTGTATCCATAGAGAGTAGTTCTACCATAATCAAATTCCTTGTCAGCTCAGAACACATTTCAGTGAAAAACAGTCACTACCTTAGTGACTTAAGAACTGTCTAGGTTTAATGAAATAACATCTTTCCTTTAAAAAAGAAAGGATCCTTTACCTTTCTGGGTTTTTGATTTCTTCTGTTACAAAATTAAGGGTATCCCATCCTGAGTAAGAGAACAGGGCAGAATACAGTGCAAGAGAAATGTCTCCTAGGTCCCAAGAAGATCCCTCAAAGGAATTCTGAAAGTGTCCTGAATGTCCTGTGTGTTGGGGGAGAAATACATACATACATTGTTGTATGACAGTAAGTAAAAATGTTTTTTAGTTTGATATACAAAGTTGCAAAACAAGCCAAGAACTAGGAATTCTGACGTTCTCAAGATCACTCACTGACCCATCCTTCCATTCTGCCTGTTACTGCCTTGAGAATAAGCAGGGCACTTAATTTTGTAAAAAGTCTACTCTATGGAGAACTCAGAAAGCATTATTATTATGCAATAAATACCTGACCTGTTCACAGTAACAGCAGAGACAGAACTGAAGGACAGTGAAGTACAGGCTTGTAACCCAAAATACAGTTCAATCATAGTTGTAACAGCGTTGGCAGTATCTTTTCAGCGCAAGCCAATGAATACCAAATGAAATGGTACAATTCTATGGGTCATACCATCTCTGAAATTCTGAACCACTTCGCTTGTGTGTGTCAAAACTAAGCCTTTTGGGGTGGTTGGGTTGTTTGTCTGTTTTTTGGGAGGGTGGGGGGAGTCAGCGATTACTCTCTTTCAAAAATGCACACAGATTTATAAAATCAGTCATTTATCCAAATGGATAAATATCTGTATCTAAATTTTGTTAAAGTTCTGATTTATTTTATGAGTTATAGATACTTCATAGGTCCAGACAACTATCCCTTACATTGTAAACATTTAAGTGCATACAAAAAGATGTGATGAGTCAATGAATATGTGCATTTTAAGAGGTAGACTAATTTAGTTTAAGTATCAAAAGGGCCAAATTGAGAGCAATTAAGAGAACATAAAATCAAATTAAATAATAGTTGGGAGAAAATCTTCCTAAGTACACTTAAGTCTTGTGTTCTATCAATACTGTTGCAACTAATATCACCCTTCAACTTAGAGTGAGCTTTTTCCAACATGTGCTGACATTGTCAGCACAGTGGCAATACGATAGCAATATAAACAGTTTATAATATTGACTACAGGAAGGCAAGTTACTATCTTGTTCATTCTAATGCCCAAATATATAGCTACAGTTCTAAACGCCTTGTACTTTTTACAGCAATATGTTGCTATGTGAAGGGTGGGAAAAGCAATTTATAAGGCATTGCCAAGGTTGACCAGCTTAAATATTTGAGTCCTTTAAATGTGTCACTGCATCTCTCTCCTCCTCAGTATCTTGGATGACACTGAGAAAGATGGAGCAACAGCCAAGTTAGGAGGAGGGAAGAAGGTAGGCAGCATCCAGGATGTTAGTGGTAAACATATTAAGGTCAGTGGAGCAGCTGATGGTACAGCAGTGTTTTGTACTGAAGAAGTGACACATTGTGCAACAGCGCTCATATGGGCATGTTTCGTTCCATACTGGCCCAAGAATAAGGAAAGAACAAGGGCTACAGTCTCTCAACAGTAACTTCACTCTAAACACAGAAAGTATAATTTAGACTAAGGACACATTTTTCATATAATTTAAAATTGGATTGTGTACTTTTTTAAGCCAACATAGAAAGCTTCCAAAACACACAGGAGTAAAACTCAAAAAAAAAAAAAGTTTGATGGAAAACAACTTTAAACTAAAATATTCTGACTAATAAGAAAAAGAACCAGAAATAAAACTATTTAATGCTGAACAATAAAGGAGAAGTCAGGAACAAAGCAAACTGGGCTGATGCTCCTTCTATAGATGCAGTAGTCACCTTCAGAGGCACATATCTAAGTGTATAGCTCCTTTCAAATGGCTTTGAGTCCATTCAGCTTCACAGACAGCTATCTGTGAAGGCATACTTCAGAAGAGAGGTATTGCAATTTTACAATTTTGTGTAATTGCACATTTTATCCAAAATCTAGATTACAAAAAGCTTAGATTGAGGTTCACTGAACCTAACAATATGATAGTAAGATTTGTTTACTAGATGTTGGAGAGATCATATTTCTCTATTCATATTGTATTTTGCAAGTTCTGCATGTTGCTGCTTGCTCTTTCATTCCAATACCATTCCAAACTAGAAGGTGTAAAATTGCTTAGGTGTGTTATTCCAATTCAAGTATGATCTTCATTCACAACATTGGCCAAGTTGTTAATATCTGGATGGATATGTTGGACCTTATTGCTTAATAGAGATAGCTGGTATTATATAAATATAAATTTAACATGAAAGATTAATTTAAAAATACTGTTTTGCAGCTACTATGGATATTCCTAATGAAAACCAAACTGATTATTCCCCAGCCTTATTGATACACACCAACCTATAATGAGTTTTATACGCTTACCCTGGCATAGTTTAACAATTCCTGTTATGATGATAACAATAAGGGCAATGACTTTAGCATACGTGAATACATCCTGCACCCTTGTTCCCCATTTAACATAGGCACAATTTATAAATGTTAGAAGACCTAGGAGACAAAAAAAGGAAGATGAAAATGAAGTTATGCATGATCTTTGTTAAGCACAGATTTTAATTACTGTCCATGTCAGTGTATATAGATGCTAAATTTAAACTATGCTAAAATAAGCTTAAGAGCCTGGGAAAATTAAACTAAGCAACGTTTACTGGTACTCACAACATATTGTCTTACTATTATGCATTGCTTAATTTATGACAAAAGAACAAGAGTGGGGAACATCAATTCTAAAGACATATTTGATTCTTTTTGCCAAGGACAGGAAGAAAGACCCTCCACCACATGTCAGACCTGCTGGGCCTGTTCCCATTTTCCTGGTTTACTCCTCATTCTTGAGGCTCCGTTCTGCAACTATCATTCAAGTCAAAGGCAGCAGAGAATTTCCTCCCATTTTATATTTTACAATAATGTTCTGGTTCACCTCAAAACTCCTTTAGACAGATGCAAAAAATGGTAAGTTAATTATTTTGCCCTTTTCTTGGGAGCCTGAAGATTAGTTCAACATCCAAGATAATTTCACAGGTTTTATAGTCTTTAAAATGTGAAATTTGGAAAGCTGAAAATGGACATTGATAATTCTCTTGAGATCAATTGCACTTTTTAAGACAGTTGAAAAAGACAAGGTTAGAACAGATCTGACCAATTAGCAGGGTAAGCTTCACAGATAAGGCAACATTTGACTGATGGGAACATTTTTTAATTAAAACTGGTGTTAGTGTGATGAAAATTAGAAATAAGGAGACACCTTGGGGAACACAAATTCACATTCCTGTATAACAGTATTTTAAGATTGGTTCTTCAAAGAGTTGAGCCCCTCTGGCTATATACAATGTATTCTTTTACTTAAATTATGTAGAGGTTACCAATTTATTTTACTTCAGTATTAGCTGTTTACAGACTGCTCAATTCTAGATGACACTTTACAACATAAAGGCACATAATATTTGGATCACATTAAGTAATGTTGTGTAATCTGAGGATATTTCCCAAACAGCTCAATAACAACCCTATTTGACAACTTTAAAATAATTTGAAAACATTCAGTTCTGTCTCTTTGGGAACACACTCCCTCCCACCCCTTGTGAAATTAAAGGAAGATTTCTAATCTCACAAGTATTCCAGCTAATTGTGGCTGGCTAAGCAGCAGTTCTGCACAAAAGGACCTGGAGATTACAGTGGACAAGGAGCTGGATATGAGTCAGCAGCGTGCCCTTGTTGTCAAGAAGGCCAACAGCATATTGGACTGTATTAGTAGGAGCATTGCCGGCAGATTGAGGGAAGCGATTATTCCCCTCTACTCGGCACTGATGAGGCCACACCTGGAATACTGAGTCCAGTTTTAGTCCCCCCACTACAGAAGGGATATGGACAAATTGGAGAGAGAGAGAGTCCAGTAGAGGGCAATGAAAATGATCAGGGGGCTGGGGCACATGACTTACGAGGAGGGAACTGGGGTTATTTAGTCTACAGAAGAGAAGAGTGAGGGGAGAATTGATAACAGCCTTCAACTACCTGAAGGGGGGTTCCAAAGAGGATGGAGCTCAGCTGTTTCCACTGGAGGAAAATGACTGAACAAGGAGCAATGGTCTCAAGTTGCAGTGGGGAAGGTCTAGGTTGGAACACTATTTCATTAGGAGAGTGGTGAAGCACTGAAATGGGTTTCCTAGGGAGGTGGTGGAATCTCCATCCTTAGAGGTTTTAAGGCCCGGCTTGACAAAGCCCTGGCTGGGATGATTTACTTGGGGACTGGTCCTGCTCTGAGCAGGAGGTTGGACTACATGACTTCCTGAGGTCCCTTCCAGCCCTGATAGAAAATGATTCTGTGACTTCAGACTTGCTCATGTAACCAAATTTATCAGATCATCTCTCCTCTGATTGCTGTTGCTCCACACTACACAACAGTTCGCAGTATTGCTCTATTGTGTTCATTTTTTCCTCAAACATTTTAAAATATTAAACAGCTGCTCCCCAACCTAAGTACCATCTGAATATTCAGGGATTATCTAGCTATATCTTTATTGTTTTTCTACAATTCAGAGGAATTTTTGCACTATCCAGATTATAATTAATTTATTTCAATCCTGCATTTTAGGCACTCCCCCAGATGCAGATATTTGCACTAGCAAAC
This sequence comes from Gopherus flavomarginatus, assembly GCF_025201925.1. Classification (NCBI taxonomy): domain Eukaryota; kingdom Metazoa; phylum Chordata; order Testudines; family Testudinidae; genus Gopherus; species Gopherus flavomarginatus. The sequence goes on from NC_066630.1 coordinate 34,250,014, forward strand.
AGTATACGGTTGGTGAAATTCAATAGTATTTTACAAAGCTTTCTTACTGAAAAAACATGTTATTATAACTGAAAAAACATGTTATTATAAGGGTATCTTAAACAATGTAGTCACATTGATTGATAAAGTGATGTAGTGGCAAACCAAAACTAATATACAAAGCAATTTTCTGGAATAAAAAGTTTCTTCTCTTATATAGTTTAAAGCTTGGTTAAAGAGCTACAACTCAGCAAGGAAAAAAAAAGGAGGCAGCACACGAAGATAGGAATGTACTTAGTCCAGTTACCCCATGGAAGAATAATAATTCAAAAATAATAAAAAACAAGGGTAATGATCCCATACAAGCGTGAGACTGGTGAACTTGAAAAGTTGGCAACCGAAAAGGATGAACCACATTTCCTTCAACTTGTCAAGACTGGGAAAAACAAAAGTATCAAATTTCGAAAACCATGACTGTAGCAGCTCCTGAGAAACACTCAGGGGAAAACAATTGGCATCAGATCTGCCTTCCAACATAAACAAACAGTAGTTTGTTACTCTATAATAAACCATACTTATGTGAACAGGATTTTTATTCTAGCCAACCATTTTCAGGTAACTATTTTCCATATGCAAATGATTTTTTATGAAAAGTTTTCCTATTACGAAGTCATTAGAATATTTGGTCTCTGTTTTCATGACAATTTGATTGTGAAGTGCTGTCCTATCTCTGGAGTTTAAAAAAAAAATCTAATTAAGAAACTGGACAAACCAAACCATTTCACTGTTAGACTATGCTTTTTTCTGGTTACTAAGGGTATGTCTACGTTTACCATGGATCGACACTGTGGCGATCAATCCACTGAGGGTCGATTTAGCAGGTCAAGCGAAGACCCGCTAAATTGACCGTAGATTGCTCTCCTGTTGACTCCGGTACTCCACTAGAATGAGAAGCATAAGGTAAGTTGACGGGAGAGTTTCTCCCATCAACCCAAAGCAGTGTAGACACTGCAATAAGTCGACCTAAGCTATGTCAACTCCAGCTATGTTATTCACGTAGCTGGAGTTGCGTAACTTAGGTTGACATAACCCCGCAGTATTGACCTGCCCTAAGATTACTTCTATCAATTTTGTTGCAGCTGTTGTCAATTTGCTAGCTTATATTCATAGCATTGTAAAGTGTGGCTGTGCATTTTGAGATAATATCCCATGATAGTAAAGATTTCAGAAGTGAATGGTAAAGTGTCACAACATTTGGAATTTTCAGGAACCAGATGATATTGCAGTGTATCAGCTAGTAAACAATTTGTATTTGTTACTATGTATATTGGAAAACAAAATCTGCATTTTTGCACAGAAACTATCCCCAACAACGTTCAGAGACATTGCTCATGTTGGTTTTCCTTAAAAAGTTAATACTCTTCACAGATTTTATTTGATTCTCAATTTTAGGTTGAAAGCTGCTGCCACGTAGCAAGGGAGGACTTCTGTAGTGAGAGAGCTACAAATTAAAGTAGTGCAGTAGGGTTAGTCCTAGCAAGGAAGTCAAGTGGTTGAGGGCAGAATTTTAAAGTACACAACTGATTTCTAAAACAAAGCTTTTCTGCAAAGGTTTCTCCCTGCTGCCATAACCACAAAGGAGACTGATGTATTAAAATACTTCTCCTTCTCCAAGATAGACACATCTTAAGATCTAATGCTAGGTTAATCAAGTATGCAAGCCATAGCCTTTTCAGCCAGAAATAATGTGTCTGCTTTTCTCTCATTTCTTTCTTTAACATAAGAACAGATACACTGGATCAGACCAATGATCCACATAGCCCAGGTCTTCCAACAATAGCCAGTGCCAGATGCTTCAGAGGGAATGAACAGAACACGGCAATTTACCAAGTGATCCATCTCCTATCATCCACTCCCACCTTCTTGCAGTGAGAGGTTTCGGGAAACCCAATGCATGGGGCTGCGTCCATGACCATCCTGGCTAATAGTCATTGATGGATCTATCCTTCATCAACTTATCTAATTCTTTTTGAACCAAGTTATACTTTTGGCCTTCACATCATCCCTGAGCAATAAGTTCCACAGGGAGAATGTAGGTTGTGTGGTCTACTTCCGTTTGTTTGTTTTAAATCTGCTACCTATTAATTTCATTGGGTGACCCTTGGTTTGTGTGTTATGTGAATAGGTAAATAACACTTCCTTATTCACTTTCTCCCCACTATTCATGATTTTATAGACCTCTATCATATCTCTCCCCTTAGCTGTCTCTTTTCTAAGCTGATCAGTCCCAGTCTTTTTAATCTCTCCTCCTATGGAAGCTCTTCTTTACCACTTAGAATGTTTGTTGCCCTTTTCCAATTGTAATATATCTTTTTGAGATGGGGAGATCAGAACTGCACACAGTATTCAAGGTGTGGTCTTACCATGGATTTATATAGTGGCATTGTGATATTTTCTTTCTTATCTATCCCTTTCCTAAAGGGTCTATCCTTTTCTTATCTATTTCTTTCCTAATGGGTCCCAACATTGTTAGTTATTTTGTCTGCTGCTGCACCAGCGCAGACATCTTCAGAAAACAAGGACTTCAAGATCTCTTTCAGTAACTGCTAATTTAGCCCTCATCATTTTGGATGTATAGTTGGAATTTTTTTTTTCCAATGTGTATTACATTGCATTTACCAACACTGAATTTCATCTGCCATTGTGTTACCCAGTCACTCAGTTTGGTAAGATCCCTTTGTAACTCTTTGCAATCAGTTTGGACTCAGCTATTTTGAGCAATTTTGCATCATCTGAAAATTTTGCCACCTCACTGTTCTCACATTGTTTCCAGATTATTTAAGAATATGCTGAACAGCCTAAGTCCTTGGCGGACCTTGCTATTCACCTCTCTCCATTATGAAAATAGACTGCTTCCTATCTTTTAACCAGTTACTGATCCATGAGATCAGTTTCCTTATTGTACAAAAGGGGATTTTCAACTATCAGAGCCTTATAAAAAAACATACAATTTACCATCCTAGGCACAAAAGGTATTTTCTCATCTGTATGATAGAGAAGGAAAGATTAGTGAAACTTTACTCACCCACCCATGGTGGATAAAAAACATTTTTATATAATTATATAAAATTATACAAAAATTTTAAATAAAAAAAGTTGTATTTTATTTAAATTTAAATTTGAAGTCACTGGCTAAGTACTAAACCAGCTTTTGACAGCAATAGCCTCTTCTGCAGGCGCTGAGAGAATATTTTCTTCATTTAAACCAGTTCAGTTGAATAACTAGAGTTCAATCAAAGATGAGAAACTGTATGGAAGTTGAAAAAGCTTGCTTTTCTCTTCCAAATCTATAAATGAAAACAATGAGGATGAGATCTACTAGTTCTAAAATCTTCAAGGACTTGGTGACCAGAAACAATCAGTCCAATTCATTAAGTACAGCTAATACTTTGTTTTATTAAATAGTTTTAAATGAGAAATATGCTGTGATTATTTTTTGTGTGTATCCACCACACTTCAGGTAGTTTTATTTAATAACAATTTGAAAATGCTTGTTTTGTGCATTTTTAATTTAATTTCAATGTGTTCTAAATGCAGCCAGACACAAATCAGAAACAATTGATCACTCTGTAATAAATAAATGTCATTCATCTAAAAAAGTATAAAAATTAAGAATCAGAATAAATGTATCTTAAGATATAGAATTGCAAAAAGTTAGCAAAAGTACCAAAATTAGTATAAATTTAATATTAATAAAAACTATATTTAGTTGCAAACCACCATGTTTTAACGATTATGCCAATCAAAAATAATCAATTTTTCTTTAGGAAAAGAACTGAAAAGTACAAATGCAAAACAAGATTAAAAATCCATTATTTTAATCAAGGTTCCCTGCTTGCAGATTTAAATAATTATAGAAATCACTCTGATTTAAACCAATCCACCCAGCACCCACGTCAAAAAAGAAAAAGAAAAAAGAAGTTACTGCAGTCCCAAAAGATAGGCCTCTGTCAATAAAGCTATTCACTGAAAGTGAAGTTTAAAAGTGAATAGTTTGTGTTTGAAAGCACACAAGGTTTCTAATAAGAAATTAGGTTTTCTGGACGTCATGGAGGGAGGCAGAGACAGACAGAAAATTACATAAACCTAGCCTGTCTGTTTAAAGATGCCACTACTAAATTCTGCAAGCCATAATTAAAAATTCCTCCAAGAAGAATTAAGACTTGAGCTAAGTTTTAGATAAGAGTGAAAGATTTTGCCTTTAAGATGTCAAAATATCCTCATCATGCACATCCAATCTATGTTGATTACCTGTAAACCATTTCTTTTCCTTACTCTAACTCAAACCATTCTAGATTCAGAATGCTATGGTTCTGGAATCTAAGCAGGACTATATGTAACAGATGTTCACAGTCAAGATAATAATCACATTAGTTGTCGTATAATACTTACATATACAAGCAGCTGCGATGAGACGACAGGCAACATAAGGAGGCTCACAAGAAGGGAAGACAGGCTGCACAATGTAGTTAGCAAAGGTTATTGCAATAATTGCCTGACTAGTTGGCTCAACAATTAATAATGAGGTCCATAAGCGAATAAAAGCAATAAAGCTCCCAAAGGCCTCCAAGATATATGCATAGCTGGCTCCTGACTTGGTAATAGTGGTTCCCAGTTCAGCATAGCAGAGTGCTCCAAACACTGAAAAAATCCCCCCGGTTGCCCAGATTATTAGCGACAATCCATAGGAGGCACTGTAGATGAGAACTCCTTTAGGCGAGACAAAGATGCCTGAACCAATCATGTTGCCTACAATGAGGCTGATTCCATTAAGCAAAGAGATTTCTTTCTTCAGCTGCATTGTTTCTTTGTTTCTTTCACACATTTCACAGCTGTCACTTGAATCTGGATTGCCTGCTTCCTTGATGGGAGAGTATTCAGCCAGTGAGTTATGAGCCACTGTACCATTTGCCCTTTCTTCCATTGTGGAACTTTTGTGTATTCTCTATAACACCAATCCCAATCTAAAACAAAATTACAGACAGCTAAAAATTAATAATATCAATAACTTTTTGTCTAACCCTTCACATCAATTCTTCTTTCTGCTTGGAGCATAGGACTGACTTGTGTAACCTCCTCTTGTGTAATATCCCTCTTTTGCTACCTTGTGCTATGTGATTTTGAATAGGGTAAATCTTTGGATGGTAAAACATGACATTTGAACAAGTGACAGTCTCAAAATATCTTGGAAGAAAAAGGTGAAAAGAAAAATACATGGTGCTGATTTGCAAGAGGGAAGTTGTGGGGAAGCACAGGACAGAGAAAATTCAAAGGTCATTGACACCTGTCCGTTGAACTGGAAAGATTAAAAGGGATAATGAGTGTATAAGGAAAGAGAAAGCATAGTACGAGAAAGAATAGAAGGTGGAAGTAGTGAAGATGACAGGTTTATAGCAATATATTAAAAAAAAAAAAAACACATTTCAAGTAAGTTTCATTCTTTCCTCTTCCATGACTAATTGTTTTTAAAAGCACCCAAGAATACAGAAGTGGAAAAAGCGTGGATAAAGCTTCTGAATTGTTCACATCTCTTTTCCTGGACTTCAGAGTTGAACATCTTACATCTCAAGTTTCCAAAGGATCTTCCCCTCCCTCCTTCTTATAAAGGATCACTGCTGGCCTTAACACTCAGACATAAGATTATACCAGTATCAACAATTCTGAAATACAGACACAATATAGAAGTTTAGAGATGAAACAATCTAATTAAATACAAACTGATCATTAATTTGCATTGACATAGCTTTCATTCAAAATCTAACTTCTGATTGGATTATCAGAAGTTTCTTAAGAGCGAGCCTACACCTTTCCTAAAAATGTGCTACCATTTTTGTATGTCCTTGCCAAGCACTAAATCCTGAGCGCACATTTTCAGTAGCCTACTGCAGAGGACAAAGATGCAAGTCTGAGTGAGATTTGGCAAAGCAGTTGCTCTCGCAGAGAAAGCAACTAGTTTATCTTGCATTATATTTTCTTTATAACAGAAACTGAATTAGGGGTATTTCATTCCAAAATTAAACTTTTTATCTCGAAATTGATCCTGGCACTAACCTAGTAAAGAGGGAAAAGGCATACACAAAGTATTTATGGTCTGATTTTCAGTAGGTCCAATATATAATTATGCACACAATTCAGGTATTTGTGCCTGAAAGTAATTAATAGATGCATCTACCTGGGCATACAAGTATAAACACACTGGTCTATAAATTTATGGTAATTTGCACTCACTTTTTGTTCACATAGTTATAGATCCTTCCTTTTGAAAAAAATCAAATCCTTACTTTGTTACATTGTAGAGCATAATGTTGACAATATAAGTCAATTAAAACATTCTGAACTAATATACTTAGAACATGTTCTTACTCTTTCAAGTCATTTTAAATATTTTAAACCAAATAAATATGTAACCTACATGGAAATGGAATGTAAGCCATTTACTGGAATGGAAAATAGCCCGTTCACATTATGTCCAGTATGAGCCTCCTAACTCTTTGCATAAAAGAAAAAAAAAAAGAAAAATTCAGTAAGTATCCAAAATAGTATTATGTACATAAATTAAAATATTGACTGCATTTGAAAGACTATTATATCATCAAATAAGTCTGCTGTATTATTGCAAATCCTCCCTTAAAGCTTTTTTAAAGATTTAAAATATTTGTTTAAATGTTAAACTTTTATTCTATCAGAACAAACAGTAATAGCATAATACAGTCAAACTCAGTCATGTTTGGAAAAGTCATCCCACACAGAAACATGGTACGACAGAATATACTATCACAAGTAAAAGAAAAAAGCCTGAGAATATTTTTTTTTAAACTGGATTTATTCTCCCCAAATGTTAAGGATTCTGAAAGGTTTTCCCTCTTTCCCCATAGTTATCTGGCAATTATTTTCAGAGGAAAAAGGCCCAACCAGAAAATAGGTCATGGAAAATTTGCTCCAATATAGCCATACACTCACAGCATAGTAGAACATAGCCTCTTCCCTCACTGAAACCTAGGAAGGGGAGGTAAAGCTAGGTCTGTTTATTTCCTTTTAGCAGGGAGTGAGAAAGAATCTAAGGCCCTAAATCATACCAGCTCTTCTATATTCCTGTCAGTGCTGTAAAAACTATTTGGCGAGACGGTGTTGACATTCAAGGATGTTATTTGCTAGTGAAGATATAGGTAAAAGCCTACCAAAGTCTTAAGGAGCTAATTCTACTGTAATTATAAAGCACTATGGAGGTGGATTTGTTTAGTTTAAGTAACTTTGTGTATGCTAGTTTAATAAGCAGTCCTATATTTGGAAAACTTCTCTATTCTCTTTTATTCCACCAAGAAGCCCAGCCCACTGGAGAAATGACTAGCTGATGCCAAGCTTAAAACAAGTTTCTGAGGAAATTCACATACACATAGCAAGAACCTCCAATCACTAAAACAAAACAACATCAGCACAGTCTCTTTGGACAGCCAAGTCAGTACAAATTAAAATTTCATACAGATAATGGCTTGTTTAAATTGATCTATATACTATACACTGAAATGTAAATAAAATATTTATATTCCAACTGATTTATTTTGTAATTATATGGAAAAATGAGAAAGTAACCAATTTTTCAGTAACAGGGTGCTGTGACACTTTTGTATTTTTATGTCTGATTTTGTAAGCACATAATTTTTAAGTGAGGTGAAGCCTGGGGTACGCAAAACAAATCAGACTCCTGAAAGGGGTACAATAGTCTGCAAAGGTTGAGAGGCACTGCTCTAACTCAAATGAGGATACTGAAACCATTGCTAGGATATCTAAATGCTATTTTGAAAATATTGGGTATTCTTAGTTTTGTATAGTCAAGTTATAAAATAGTACAATATTTTAAAGCCCTCACTTACACTTTGAAACAAGATGTGTGCAGCAAGAACTCTTCTTAAACACTATTTCAGGAAATATTTGCAGTGTTTAAGGTATTCTTACACTGGCCAGTATAACTGCTTCTATTGAAACAGTTTTCAAAACATGGCCTGTTTCATTGTGTAGACAGAGTCTTAGTGACTCAAACATTTTGATGAACTTCTTCACACACAAAACCTAATCCTGCAGAAAGATAGTGGAGGTAGACTTTCTGTACCAACTCAGAACAAAAGCCACACAAGTTTATGTTCAAATGCTAATCCCAGAGACATATTTAAATAGCTGGAAACTCCTGGTCCAGCCACAGTTCAAATCCCTTCACTTGCCCTTGCCACCATCACAAACTTAAGCTCCCAACTTAGCTTCTATCTATCTATTTTTATCTATTACCATGCTCTGCCTTGCTCAAGACAACTGCCACAATGTCCTCTCACTCTAGTCTACATTTTCCCATATAGCCCTTACGTGGAAAATCTCACACTGACAGTCTGCTCCCCACCTTCAAGCACCTCCTGAAGTCACAATTATAAGTGTTTACTAAATGGTAAATATTGCAGAAACTGTGGTATTAATACATGCACATAACAATTCACTCAGTTAGATACAAGCTATCCTCTAGTCTTATTTTATACTGTCAGTTATGACCAGCGGACCTTCAGGGCAGGGACTGCTTGTTTGTCTATATAAATACATAGAATGCTACAGATAGTGTCTCTACAAACACTACACCTAATCTTAACTGGCACCAAATTTATCAGTCTCCATGTAACCAAGGAGGAAGAGTGTAGAATATGGAAAAATATTAGTGAACAAAACTGAAACTGTGTTAAAGTTAGAAAAACACATACTGTGAACAGAAAATATTTACTAAAACCCAGGTTTCTGCCAGAGGCCATTATTAGGCAGAGAAAACAGAAGGCTGGGAGAGAAAGAGGAGACAAAAGTGCAGTGAGGTGTTTTCTAGTACATGACAATTCCAGGTTCATACTCCCCAGCATGCCCATTTAGCTCCATGCCATATACCAGCATGTCAGTGGCATAATGTTGTTTTATTGCTGAATGACCTTCCAATAACACCTTGGAATCCTAAAGGCCACCAAGCAGGATACCTCAGTGCGAAACCGACAAGGAATTTTTTTTCCTACAGAATTTTAAGAGGCTGGACATAAGGAAATATTTAAAAGTAAGGAATAAGATCTTTCCCCCGTGGAAGTCTATTTGTGTGGCTCCTGCTTTACCAATAAATCCACTACAGTTCAAAAAAGGGTTAGAGGATGCTAACATTAAGTCCCCTGGGGTCAGGATCCCTAACTGTCTTCCAGAGCCAGGATAGGAGCCACTTCCTCTTCTCTCTCTCCAGAGATGGATTGGATTACTCCACCTGACCATGCACTGTCAGATCCCTCCACAGCCGATGTCTCCCTCCCTGCCCACAGGGATGCAGTTAGTACTGTTAAAAAAAATTAACACATTAATTTTGTTTTCAGTTTATCACAGGCATTAACAGCAATTAATTGGCAACACTAGTTGAAGCTATGGTAAAGAATGGAATTATCAGACACTGATTAACACAATATGCTGGGGAAGTGTCATCGTGGCTTCTGCAAAGAGAAATCATGACTCATCGATCTATTAGAATTTTTTGAGGGGATCAACAGGTGGATAAGGGTGATCCAATGAATATAATGTACCTGCACTTTCAGAAAGCTTTGACAAAGTCCCTCACCAAAGGCTGTTACGCAGTCATGGGATAAGAGGGAAGGTCCTTTCATGGATCAGTAACTGGTTAAAATATAGGAAACAAAAGGCAGGAATAAATGGTCAGTCTTCCTAATGGAGAGAAGTAAAGTGCCGGGTTCCCCAAGGATTGGTAATGGGACCTGTGCTGTTCAATATATATATATATATATATATATATATATATAAATAAATAAAGGTCCAGAAAAAGGAGTAAAACAGCAAGGTGGCAAAGTTTGCAGACTAAAGAGTTACAAAGGGATCTCACCAAACTGAGTGACCAGGCAACAAAATGGCAGATGAAATTCAATAATGATAAATGCAAAGTAATGCACATTGGAAAAAAATCCCAACTACTCATAGAAAAGAGAAAGATGACGTTGGAGTCATCGTGGACAGTTCTCTGAAAACATCTGCCCAATTTGCACCAGCAGTCAAAAAAGCTAACAGAATGTTAGGAACCATTAGGAAAGAAATAGATAATAGGACAGAAAGTATCATAATGTCACTATATAAATCCATGGTATGCTCACATCTTGAATACTGCATGCAGATCTGATCGCCCTATCTCAAAAAAGATATATTGGAATTGGAAAAGATACAGAAAAGGGCAACAAAAATGACTGGGGTATGGAATGGCTTCCATCTGAGGAGAGATTAATAAAGCTAGGACTTTTCAGCTTGGAAAAGAGATGACTAATGGGGGATATGATGGAGGTCTATAAAATCATGAATGGTGGGGAGAAAATGTTTTTTTACCCATTCACATAACACATAAACCAGGGGTCACTCAATGAAATTAACATGCAGCAAGTTTAAAACAAAGATAAGAAAGCACTTCTTCATACAATACAGAGTCAACCTGTAGAACTCATTACCAGGGGATCCTGTAAAGGCCAAAAATATAACTGGGTTAAAAATAATTAAATAAATTGATGGAGGATAGGTCCATCAATGGCTATTAGCCATTCTCTGGGTGTCCCTAAACCTGACTGCCAAAAGCTGGGACTGGACATCAGGGAATCGATAACTTGATAAATTGCCATGTTCTGTTCCCTCCCTCAGAGGCATCTGGCATCGGCCACTGTCAGAAGAAAGGCTACTGAGCTACATGGACCATTGGTCTGACCCAGTATTACCATTCTTACGTTCTTAAGCATGACATCTTTCTGTACAACCTATTTTTTGCATGTTTTTTTCCCCCACATAAAATTGGAGGACACTGCAGGTTCACTATATAAGAAAATGGAAGGAAGAGGAATAGTTCTCAAATTGTGGTTCAGGACCCCCAAATGGCCCCATTTTCATGGGAGTCATGACCCCATTTTCATGGGATTGCCAGGGCTGAGACTTGCTCAGGCTCATGGCTGAAGCCAAAGCCCGACCCCCACTGCCCAGGACTGAAGCTGGTGGTGGGGCTCAGGCTTTGGCTTCAGCCCTGGGGCTCAGGTTACAGACCCTCCCCTCCCCACCATCTAGGGCTGATGCCCTCAGGCTTTGGCTTCAGCTCCACCTCCTTTGCCTGGTACGGTGAGGCTCAGGCTCAGGCTTTGGTCCCACCCCTCAGGGTCATGTCGTAATTTTTGTTGTCAGAAGGGGGTTGCAGTGCAATGTATTTTGAGAACTGCTGTATTAGAAGGTTAAAAACATTAGCGGAGGAAGGTTTTTAGCTGGATCCTGGGCTGATGGATTCTGCTTAAAAGTGTATGTGGGGGGGTGGCATGAGGTTCCACCCACCCTGTGGCCCCCACTCCTTCCCCTGAGGCTCCACCCCCCAGCCAAACCAGAATCCAGAGCCCAGCTGGGGAGCCTGGATCCCAAGAGCACCCACCAGCCTGTGTCCTCACCCCCTGGACCCACCCAGGGCAGGTGGAGGGTCTGCAGCTCCCCACAGCTGCCCACATGGCTTCCAGCCTGGCCAGGGCCTCGGGGGCCACCAGGCCATGGCAAGAGCTGTCTGGGCAGCTGTGGGGAGCCACAGACCCTCCATCTGCCTTGGGCAGGGGACCTGGAGGGTGGGGACACAGGCTGGGGCTGCTTTTACCCCCCACATTTCAGGCAAGCAGAGGGTCCAGGGCTTCACAGCTCCCTCGGCTACTCTTATCCTGGTCGGACTCCAGTTTCCACCCTGGCCAGGCGGCAGGGCCTCAGGGGGAAGAGGAGGGGCAGGGGGCCAGGCCCATCCACTTTCTAGCACCCTTGGCTGGATTACATGTTTACTACTAGGGGAATTCTGTGCCAAAGTATTAAAAATTCTGAACATTAATTCTGCATATTTTATTTGTCAAAATAATAATATCACACCAGTTTCAATTATTTTGGTAATTTATTTCAAAATACCTGTGAGCAAGTACATCTGTAACAACAGACCATAAAAAAGATTCAATAAATGTTTTTTGACAAAGAGATTCCCTACTAGGCATATTAATACAGAAGTCTGAATAATAATTTATTTAAACTACTATACAGAACTGTATTTCCCGTACTACTCAGAAGCAGTGCAAAGGCTTGCATGATTCAGGGGTAATGAAGGAGCTGAGGGAGAGAGAAGTACTTGCTAGGAAGGAGCCTGGATATGAATTTGGAGAGTTGTTGGGTGTGGGTTGGAGAAGTTTGGAACACGTTTTTTGGGGCAATGGGGAGAGATTTTTAGGGAGCCTCCCCCATGCAGACCCTGGCTGACCCCTAGCCTCTCCCATTCAGTCAGGTACATCTGTCTCTGTCCCCATGTGTCCCTGCACTCCCTCCCCATGTTCCCATGTGTCCCTCAACCCCCACTCAGACACCCCCATGTGTCCCTGTGCACCCACTCACACAACCCCCATGTGTCCCTGCACCACCACTCAGTGAGCCCTCTCCCCCCATTCCCAGGTGGCCCTGCACCCCCATTCCCATTCAGCCCCAGCTTCAGTCTGTCCTCCCTCAGTAGCCCTTATGAATCCCAGTATGTGCCCCATGCTGTCTGTGCCCCCCATATCTCCTGTCTTGGCCCTACCAGCAGGATGCTGCTAGGAAGGCAGCCTCTTCTCTTCCCTATCAGCAGCTGGGACTGGCCCAGGAGCAGCTGTTCTGTTCTAGCACCAGAATAGCCCTGGGTGGGTAAAAGGCATAACTGCAGCAACTTTCCAGGAGAAGTTATGGGGGGGGCGTGGAATTCTGCTCAGCACAGGAATTCTGCGCATGCACAGTAGCACAAAGTTCCACCAGGAACCACATCTTGGAAGACTGGTTTACAAGTTTTCCACATCTTTACATCATTTTAGAAACCTGTCAAACCTAGCTAACGGCAGCAGTCTTAGCAAAATCCAACAGAATAATATGAATTTTGAGTTTTTAAACAAAGTCCCTCTAAAGTGACAAGATAAGTCAAGTTAATAAATAAGTTAAGAAAATATCCCATAAATGAGTACTTTTTTGAATCCTTTTATATTCCACTTCTCATTTGATTTGCCTCAAATTTACCAGAAAAAAAAATCCTGACATAAGATCATACAAGTAAAGTTACTGGTAGATTGGTTTAATTACAATGGAATTGGAGATTGAGGTGTGTAAAGCATCTTTAAAAAGATCAATTTTTGGAAGAATGCTAGTCTTCTATTCTAAAATAACGCAGAGGTAAAAAGGTTTGAGGCATACTAAAGGTCCATTAAAAGCAGAATTGTTTAAAACTATCTTCGATACTAAATTAATTTCAGGTTATTATATAAAGGGTGTGCTACCAAACTGGATTTTAAAAAAAAGTCAGTTAATAAAAATCCAATTGTCCCTTCTATCACAGTTCTGATAACATCATTCATCACCCTTGTTATATGCGTGCAATCAAACAGAACAACCCATATGGCTAAAAGGAAGACATATTTTAACTTCAATAAGCATAAGACAGACACAATGGTAGTTTCATAACTAAAATGGCTGGGAATCAACACACAGACTTATTACTGGTTGTGACACACCAGAAAATTATAATGCCTCGTTAACTACATTAGAGGAAGAAGGGTATCTACAGACATTCACTGTAATTTGAGTCCTTTCAGTACCACAGCAACAAGGTTACATCTATGAGCTTCACCTCAATTCTCTGAAAAGATCTTTGTCGCATCTCTCCTTACTAATAATCAGAAGTTGCAAGAGATTTGAGATGTTCTGAAGGGAAGCCAAATGAGGCTCTGTCTACACTGCGCACCTTACAATGGGGTGGCTGTGCCGCTACAGCCATGCCCTTCTAAGGCCTGCAACGTAACTGCCCTTTGTCACCAGGAGAAAGCTCACTCAACAACAAAATAAAACCACCCCTTTGTCGGCAGGAGAGCATTCATGCCAGCATTTTCTGCTGTTAAAACGTTTGTCACTCAGGGTGTGTGTTTTTTTCACACCCCTGAGCAACAAATTTTTTAACAAAAGTGCAGTATAGACAAGGCCTACCTGCTGTAACACCCTGAGCACAGTAGAGGGTCCTCTAAATTGACCTACTCTGTGTTCTGCATTTTAAGGAGACCTAAAGCTCTTCAGTTTCAGTTTAAAAAATAAATCAGACATAAAGGTGCTTAAGAGTCTGGTACGCTCCAGACAGCAGGGGATGGGTCTTACTCATTTGTGTAATTGTAAACACTTACAGCGATATAACATGCCTACTTACAGATCCCCAAGACTACCACAGGCCTCTCACACATACTTCAAACCTGCTATAGATACATATGGCTGAGAGCCCAAGCAGATGCTGACAAAGTCTCAGAAATAATGAATGAATAAATAAATAAATAAATAATAATAATAATAAAAGCTCCAACACATGGATCATCTTGAGGTGGCTGTAAGCTGGCTAAGCTCTTGATGAATCACTTGGCCAGCCACGGAGCCTCAAAACCTGCACCTGAGCAAGGCGTCAGCGACCCAGCAAAGCTCATACGGGGAAAAGGGGGGTACATGGGGCGGGGGGAGAGGATGGTCTCTGAGGCTCAGGACTGGGAGCCGGATTTTCCTCTCCGTCCTCAGCGCCGCGCCTCGCCCCGCAGCTAGAAGAGGGGGGCGGGCGGCGTGCTCCTTGCGGCGGCGGATGCGCTGCCGGATACGGGCACGGGAGGTCCCGCACGCCTCGTTACACAGCGGGCGCTGGCAGGAGACGGCCGCGGAACCTGAACCGACCCAGCCAGCCTCCCGCAGCCCCGGGGGAGCCGGCCACAGCGCCAGGCGGCTCGCCGCGCTCCCTCCGCCCGTCTCACCGGCGCTCCCCGCCCCGGCCCCTTCCCTGAGGAGAGTTTTACCCCCTACCCTCCCGGGGCCCGGCTCCCCCGTTACCTCTCCTGCTCCCCGCCGTTACCGCCCCGCTCGCTGCGGCTTGGGGGATGCTCCTAGCCCGCCCGGCCTCTGCGGAGCCCCACGTGATGCCCGGCCCGCTCCGCCCTGGATTGGGTGGGGGTGGGGGGCGTTTAGGCACCGCCTCCCGCCCTTGCGCCGGGCCCCTCACCTCAGCCATGGCGGGCGAGGCTGAGCCGCCCCGGGTGTGGCCTACGCTCCCCACGAGCGATTTGCGACCCTCCCCCGCTGTGGGGAGCGAAACGCGCCCGCTCTGCGGACGGGGACTTCGCGCTCCCGTGGCTGTGGGACGGGCCTGCCTCAGCGCCAGGCGGGGTAAAGCCTCCCCCACAAAGGGAGGGGAGGGGAGGAGTGCGTGATTTCCCCTCCCCCGGGGGTGCGAGCGGTCTCCTGGGGACTCGGGAGAGCGTCCGCCGCCGTCGAGGGGACCCTAGACGTAGGATGGAGGAAGGGGGCTCCCTGGAGTGTTTGGGCCAGTCCCCTACCCGGAGGCAGGACTGTCATCTAGCCGGTGGTTCTCACTCAGAGGGATGCAGCCCCCTGGGGATACGAAGAGGTCATCCAGGGGCTACAGCAGCTACATTTGCCTAATTTTATAACAGGCTAGGGCCCTGCAGCAGGACTAGGATCTCCTGGGTCCCAACGGACCTGCTGCCATCATAACAGGAGCAGGATAAAAATTCAACAAACAAAAGAGGACAGGGTAATTGTGGGAGAGGAACGAGATTAAAAAAAAGTAGGCCTTGTGCACCAACATTAACACCTCGGCCAGCAGCCACTACTCTCTGGCTACCAACCTTTAAAGGTAGCAGCACCACCACCACCAGCAGTACAGAAGGGTGGCACTACCAAACCATGCAACTCTTACTTCTGCACTGCTACTGGCAGTCTAGCTCTGAAAGGGGTACAGTAGTTTGGAGAGGTTGAAAAACAATGCTCTGGCCCCCCTCCTGGACAGGTGGTTGTAGTTGGGTAAATCTCTCCCACCTCCTCTGGAGTAGATAAAGGAGACTCCTGGTTATTTGTGGCATCAAAACAGCAGCCTGTGCAGATACTGCACATACAGCAGTAAGACAATCTGCTAGTGCATATGTGAGGTATATTATGATACTTCTGTACATGGGTGGACCTTGGACCACACAGGTTTCTATCCAGAAGGGCAAATTCATCCCTGTTTTCACCCCCCCTAGACTTAAAACAAGATCATTTGGCCCTAGAGTCTAGCCACTGGTTTCTTCGACTGTTTTGTAGGAGAAGTCCAGGGAAGCAAGGCACACCAAGGTCCAGCAGAACTGCTGATTAAGGTAAATGGCAAGGCACAATGTTTAGTAAATGAGATTTTAGAAGGAAGAGAAGAGTAGTAGGTGGATGAAGGTTTACAAGCTGGTAATTTGGGGTGGGTGGTTATGCAGGTTCCTTACACATTCTTCCCTTAAATAAGTCACTGATTGTAGAATGTCTGTTCCATGGAACTTCAGACTACTCCTCTTGCTCTTGGGGTTTCCCATTACCAGCCTTTGTGTTGTTATCAGCTAGGTGGAAGGAAGGTGAACCTCTATTTGACTCTGTTGAGAAAGTAGCAGAGGACCTCAGGAGCTAGTGTAGTCATGCTCTGTCTGACTTCTAAAATCATCTCATCCATCCCTCTGCCAAAAACATGGTCCCTTTCTTACATGAGTCACAGGGTGTTTATCAGAGTGTACTGGCTCAGGAATGTGAGGCTCATTAACACAAAGCCTAAACTTTATGCTGCCTTAAGCAAAGTGGAAGAATAGTACAGTATGCCTGCTACCAGTGAACAGAGAGTTTAACTACTGACTTCCCAGGAAGCAAGATGGGTCCCTATATTGTTTAATTCTTAGCACCTCCACCCCACCTCCATTATAGCTCTACTGTTTAATGATTTTTCTGAAAGCAAAGGTACACTAAGTGTCTGCAACCACCCCCATCTCCAGCTGTAACCACATACTGCTTGATGGTGTATTTGGAGTAAGTGTAAAATGAAGTGAGGTTTTGGGGTTGTTTTTTTAGGAGGTGGCTTTAGTAAAAATTGAACGACAGATGTAAGCGAGAAGCTTCTAAGCCATTATTCAGTACTTTATATGCAAGGTATATCATTTCTATCCTGCTGAACATTACATCATCAGAATAACTCCCATTAATTAATCATACCCTGAGGGAGTGGCCTTTGTCCTAGCAGTTTTGGAAAAGTATGTGTGTCATTAATTAAAGGATTAATATAAAGAATCACAGGGATCTTAGTTATTACCATACAACAACAAACAATTGATTTGCACTACTGTCCTGCTGCTGTTACATATGGAACCAACTTGACAAGACATACTGCCTCTTAATTTCACCTGTTTCTATACTGGTTTTCAGACAGTTCCTCCTAATGTTTAAATCCTCCCCCAACGTCTCATTCTCCAGACATGTTGAGCCCTCTGAAATGACGCAGCACAAATAGTGATAATTCAGGCTTTCCTCCCTACCCGCATGCCTTACCATTGTTTCTTAAACATGTTCAATGGCAAATGAACTCAAATCATACTGAAGGGTTATTAGATGGTAACAACTTTTAGTCACTACTGATTAACTTGCTGCTTTCTGTCATGCCAGAACACTATCTTCTGTACACAGGTGTTTTATTGCTATCCCCTTAGTAACTAACTGAAGGTGGTTGTATGTAGGAAGGAGAGCTGGAGTAGATATAAACTCTTGCTGGAGTACCTGGCTAGCTGTGTAAAACTTCATTCATCAGAGACATTATTCACAGTCCCCAGCATTCTGGGCTCATGACATTTCAGATAATTAGAGCATTGCACCATTAGAGCTAAATGGTAGTCAGATTGTTCTGCTGGAGTTCTAGAGGATGAAATTTTGTTTTATGACCTCAGAAGAGATTCCTTATAGAACATACCAGCAAGATACTTTCAGAACTTTCAGAGAAGGCGTTAATAGATAAACCCTGAACACTTGTCATATGGAGGGCTTGGGATAATAAGCTATAATTATTGCTCAGTGATGTGTGTCAAGAGCAGTCCCACAGAGGTACTCAATTTAAAAAACACTTATTACAAAGCAGAGTGCTTATGTACATCAGAAGCAGGAAGCCTGCTAAACAACCAGTGGGACCACAGGGCGATGGAGATGGTAAAGGAGCACTCAAGGAAGAAAGCCATTGCAGAGAAAAAGACGGTTACTCACCTTTGTAACTGTTGTTCTTCGAGATGTGTTGCTCACATCCATTCCAGGTAGGTGTGCGCGCCGTGCGTGCACGTTCGTCGGAAACTTTTTACCCTAGCAACTCCAGTGGGCCGGCAGGTCGCCCCCTGGAGTGGCGCCGCCATGGCGCTCGATATATACCCTTGCCGGCCCACCCGCTCCTCAGTTCCTTCTTGCCGGCTACTCCGACAGTGGGGAAGGAGGGCGGGAGTGGAATGGATGTGAGCAACACATCTCGAAGAACAACAGTTACAAAGGTGAGTAACCGTCTTTTCTTCTTCGAGTGATTGCTCACATCCATTCCAGGTAGGTGAATCCCAAGCCATACCTAGGCGGAGGGGTCGGACTGAGAAGTAGCGGCATGGAGCACTGCAGATCCGAAGGCCGCATCCTCTCTTGACTGCTGAACCAGGGCGTAGTGGGAAGCAAAGGTGTGGACCGATGACCAGGTCGCTGCCCGACAGATTTCCTGGATGGGCACACGGGCAAGGAAAGCCAGCGACGACACCTGCGCCCTGGTAGAATGCGCAGTCACATGGCCCGTAGGGACGTGGGCCGAGTCATAGCAGGTCCTGATACAGGACGTTACCCATGAGGATAACCTCTGCGAGGAGATAGGAAGCCCCTTCAGGCGGTCCGCTACTGCCACGAAAAGCTGGGGGGATTTGCGGAACGGTTTGGTCCTCTCCACATAGAACGCGAGAGCCCTACGGACATCAAGCGAGTGGAGCTGTTGCTCCCTGCCTGAAGAGTGAGGTTTCGGGAAAAAAAACGGGAGGAATATCTCTTGGTTAATGTGGAAGGCCGAGACCACCTTGGGGAGAAAGGCAGGGTGTGGCCTCAGCTGCACCTTATCTTTGTGGAAGACTGTATACGGGGGGTCCACCACGAGAGCCCGGAGTTCCGACATCCGTCTAGCTGAGGTGATAGCTACTAGAAAGGCAGTCTTCCAAGAGAGATAGAGTAGGGAGCAAGTAGCTAACGGCTCAAAGGGGGGCCCCATGAGCCGAGACAACACCAGGTTAAGATCCCAGGTTGGAGCAGGGAGTCGGACGTTAGGGTATAAACGTTCCAGCCCCTTCAGGAATCTAGTCACCGTCGGGTGAGAGAAAACGGAGCGGCCATCCCCACCCGGGTGAAAGGTGGAGATAGCTGCCAGGTGGACCCGCAAAGACGATATCGCCAGGCCCTGTTGTTTGAGGGACCAAATATAGTCTAAGATATTGGCCACCGAAACTTCCATAGGGCGGAGACCTTTCTCCACGCACCAACAGGAGAAACGCTTCCACTTGGCCGAGTATGTCGCTCTAGTGGAAGGCTTCCTGCTGCCCAAGAGTACCTCCCATACCGGGGTGGAGCAGCGCAACTCAGAACTGGTCAGCCACGCAGGAGCCACGCCGCTAGGTGCAGCGACTGCAGGTCCGGGTGACAGAGAGTCCCGTGTTCTTGGGTGATCAGGTCCGGGTGAAGGGGCAGGGGAACTGGGTCGGCTATGGCCAGGTCCAGCAGCATGGGGTACCAATGTTGCCTGGGCCATGCCAGGGCTACCATGATCACGCGAGCCCTGTCCCTGCGCACCTTCAGAAGGACCCTGTGGACCAGTGGGAACGGGGGAAATGCGTAGTACAAGTGGGTCGTCCACGGAATAAGGAAGGCATCCGCTATAGACCCGGGCTCCCTGCCCTGAAAGGAGCAGAACGCCTGGCATGTCTTGTTCCCCCCGGACGCGAAGAGGTCCACACGGGGATAACCCCACCTCTGGAAGATTGAGAGGGCGACGTCCGGGCGAAGGGACCACTCGTGTGATAGGAAGGATCTGCTCAGGCGATCCGCCAGCGTGTTCCGTACTCCGGGGAGGAAGGAAGCTGTGAGGTGAATGGAGTGGGCTACACAAAAGTCCCAGAGTCGCATCGCCTCGTGACATAGGGGAGAGGATCTGGTGCCGCCCTGCTTGTTGATATAGTACATGGTCGTCGTGTTGTCGGTAAACACCGCGACACAACGACCTCAAAGCTGGTGACAGAACGTTTGACAAGCAAGGCGGACTGCTCTCAACTCCCGCATGTTGATGTGCAGCTTCACCTCCTGCGGGGACCACAGGCCCTGTGTTCTCAGGGTTCCCAGGTGGGCCCCCCAGCCGAGATCTGAGGGATCCGTTGTTAGGGACACCGAAGGCTGAGGTGGGTAGAAAGGGAGCCCCGCACACACTACGGACTGGTCTAGCCACCAGACGAGAGAATCTAACACCCCCTGGGGGATTGTGATCAGCATGTCTAGCGGTTGCCTTGCCGGCCGGTAATGTGCGATGAGCCACAACTTGGAGGGGCCTCATGCGGAGTCGAGCGTAACCGGTCACAAAAGTGCATGCTGCCATGTGGCCTAACAGGGTTAGACATGTCCGTATTGATGTCAAGGGGGCTGCCCGCAATCGCTGAACGATCGCCGACAACGCCTGGAACCTCGGTAACGGCAGAAGAGCCCTGGCCATGGTGGAGTCCAGGACGGCCCTGATGAACTCCACCCTCTGCGTGGGGAGCAGGGTGGACTTGTCTATGTTGATCATGAGGCCCAAGGTAGCAAACAGGCCGGTGATCCTGCGGACGTGGCTGCAAACCTGTAGTTCCGACGTGCCCCGAATTAACCAATCGTCTAGGTAAGGGAACACGTGGATACGACTGCGTCGAAGATGTGCCACAACGACTGCCATGCATTTTGTGAATACCCTCGGGGCCGTAGAAAGGCCAAATGGGAGGACTGCAAATTGGTAGTGAAGGTGGCCCACCACGAATCAAAGGAAACGTCTGTGGTGTGGCCAAATGGCAATGTGAAAATAAGCGTCCTGTATGTCGAGGGCGGCGTACCAGTCTCCCGGATCCAGGGATGGGATAATGGTCCCCAGGGATACCATGCGGAACTTCAACTTCACTAGGTATTTGTTGAGCTCTCGCAGGTCGAGGATAGGCCTGAGGCCTCCCTTGGCCTTGGGGATCAGAAAGTAGCGGGAATAAAACCCCTTGCCTTTCTCGTTTTCCGGAACCGCCTCTATAGCTCCTTTGTTGAGGAGCGCCTGTACCTCCTGTCGAAGGAATTGCTCGTGAGAGGGGTCCCTGAAGAGGGACGAGGAAGGGGGGAGGGAAGGAGGAAATGATATAAACTGCAGGCAGTATCCCGTCTGCACCGTGCGTAAGACCCAGCGGTCCGATGTTATTTGGGTCCACGCCAGGAGGAAAAACGAAAGGCGGTTGGAAAACGGGGGGGAAGGATCTGTGGGGAAAACTGTTACTGCGCCCTCGGGCGCACCTTCAAAACGAAGGCTTGGGCCCAGGCGGGGGCTTAGAGGAGCTTTGATTCTGCCCCCCCTGGTTCCCCGAATATCTACGCCTTCCATTCCTGCCACGGCGCCTATTGAGGTCCTGCCGTTGGTGGAACTGGGGGTATGGCCTGCGCTGCTGTTGCTGCTGTGGCTGGAAGGGTCTGCGCTGCGTTCCCGGCATGTGCATCCCGAGGGAGCGCATAATGACCCGATTGTCTTTGAGACTCTTAAGTCTGGGGTCTGTCTTTTCTGAAAGCAGGCCCTGGCCTTCGAACGGGAGGTCCTGGATGGTGTATTGGAGCTCCGGTGGAAGGCCAGAGACCTGAAGCCAGGAGATACGGCGCATCGTCACCCCCGAGGCGAGGGTGCGGGCAGCCGAGTCTGCAGCGTCCAAAGAAGCTTGCAACGAGGTTCGTGCAACCTTCTTGCCCTCGTCCAGAATGGCCGCAAATTCTTGGCGGGCCTCCTGTGGCAGCAGCTCTTTGAATTTGTCCGCTGCCACCCACGAGTTGAAAGCATATCTGCTGAGCAGGGCTTGTTGATTTGAAACCCTGAGCTGAAGGGCCCCAGCCGAATAGACCTTGCGGCCGAGGAGGTCCATACGCCTGGCCTCCTTGGATTTGGGGGCTGGAGCTTCCTGTCCGTGGTGCTCCCTCTCGTTCACCGACTGCACCACCAGGGAACACGGTGTTGGGTGGACGTGGAGGTACTCGTAGCCCTTGGAGGGGGCCATGTACTTCCTCTCGACGCCCCTCGCCGTAGGGGGGATGGAGGCTGGTGACTGCCAGATTGTATTGGCGTTGGCCTGGATCGTCCTAATGAAGGGTAGGGCGACCCTGGTGGGAGCATCAGATGAGAGGATGGTGACGATAGGGTCCTCGATCTCAGAGACCTCCTTGGCTTGCAGGCTCAGATTCTGAGCTACTCGCCTAAGGAGGTCTTGGTGCGCCCTGAGATCCAGCGGAGGAGGGCTACTGGAGGAGGTGCCAGCCACCGCTTCGTCGGGGGAGGAGGATGAGGAGACCCCCGCCAAGAAAGTGTCCAGTGGGGGGTCCCCCTCAGCCCTCGCCTCTGTCTCAGGAGCAAGAGCAGGGTCTTGCTGCTTCGATCCTTCCTCTCCATCCGGGGAGGGAGGGGGGTGAGACAACGAAGCCTCTGGGACCCTGTGTTCCGCCGTTGCAGGCCTGGCAGGAAGCTGTTGGGGGCCCTGGGCTTGATGGTATGCCCAGGGGGTCCAAAACCCCCACTGCTGCGGACCCTGGTCCTGTTGCGGAGGGTCCTGAAACAATGCCGCCTGCCTGTCGGTGCCCAGCGCATACACGCTGTCTGCTTGAGACGACACCGACGGCTGCCTAGAAGGCCATGGCGGGGCCGACCCCGGCTGATAAGGGTCTGCGCGGGTCGGCACCGAAGATCTTCTCGGTGCCGGGGATCGGTACCGGGAGTCATAGCGGCGCCGGGATCGGGACCGGGTTCTGTCTCGGTGCCGGGATCTGGAACGGTACCGGCCGCCGCTTCGGTGCCTGGATCGGGACCGGGACCTGCCACCGACGCGGTGCCGGGAGGTCGACCGGGACCGGGACCTGCCACCAGCTCGGTGCCGGGAGGTCGACCGGCGCGGTGAGTGACGGCGAGACTGGCTCCTAGAGTCACGGTGCCGGTATCGACGGCTGGAGTCAGACCGCGACTGTCTGGAGGTCGATCGGTGCCGCGAGTGC
This sequence comes from Gopherus flavomarginatus, assembly GCF_025201925.1. Taxonomy (NCBI): domain Eukaryota; kingdom Metazoa; phylum Chordata; order Testudines; family Testudinidae; genus Gopherus; species Gopherus flavomarginatus. Next base: position 34,273,249 of record NC_066630.1, read on the forward strand.
GACCGGTACCGCCAAGGGGAGCGGTGCCGGGACTGCGAGCAGCGGCGGGATCTCGAGCGACCATGGTGTCGGGACCTGGATCGCGAGCGCGAGTCCCGAGACGGTGCCGTCATCATAGGCTTGCCCCTAGATGCTACCCGCACCGGAGGTACCGGGGGTGGCGGCTGAGTAGACTCAGTTAGGGCGATAAGGTCCCGTGCCGAGGCGAAGGTCTCCGGCGTGGATGGGACCAATATCTCAACCCCAGATCTTATGGGGGAGCTTGGCGGTACCGGACTCGACGGACCCACCGGGCCCGGAGTCGACGGTGCCGGTAGTGCCGCGGCCGATGTCGATGCCGGGCGCTCCATTCGGGTCTGCCTGGCTGGAGTAGCAGACGTTGACGGTCTCGCCTCTGCCCCCCGGTGCCGGGGAAGGTCGGTGCCGGGGAGTCTTCCCGGTGCCGGTGCGATCCGGTGCCGGCGCCGAGATCACGGCCTGTGAAGCTGCTGGGTCAAGTGCCGCCTCCATTAGGAGAGTCCTGAGTCTCTGGTCTCTCTCCTTCTTTGTCCTGGGCTTAAAAGCCTTGCAAATGTGGCACTTGTCCAACCTGTGCGATTCTCCCAGGCACTTCAGACACGTGTCGTGGGGGTCGCTTGTTGGCATAGGCTTTTTACAGGCCGCACACTGCTTAAAGCCCGGCGAACCAGGCATGAGCCTGGTGCCTGGTGCCGGGAAGGGCTACAGCCCAGACCGGCGAACAACTATATACAATACTATTTACACTACAACTAATTAACTAACTATACTTAACGATCTACTAACAACTGTAATAATAACGGTAGTTAACAAGGAGAGCTAGGGACGTGGAGGACAGCTATGCCGCGCTCCACAGTTCCAACGACCGACACGGCGGTAAGAAGGAACTGAGGAGCGGGTGGGCCGGCAAGGGTATATATCGAGCGCCATGGCGGCGCCACTCCAGGGGGCGACCTGCCGGCCCACTGGAGTTGCTAGGGTAAAAAGTTTCCGACGAACGTGCACGCACGGCGCGCACACCTACCTGGAATGGATGTGAGCAATCACTCGAAGAAGAACTAAATGAATTCTTTGCATCAGTCTTCATGTCTGATGTGAGGAAGATTCTCAGATTTGTCACCTGAAAAGAATGGCTTAGGTTTGTGAAACTGTCCCAGAATGAAGTGTCATTAGAACAAATTGATACATTAAAGAGTAAGATGTAACCAAGACCAGATGGTATTCACCCAAGAGTTCTGAAGGAACTCAAATATGAAATAGCAGAACTACCAGCTGTGGGATGTAACCTCTCACTTCAATCAGCTTCTGTACCAGATGACTAGAGGATAGCTAATGTGATACCAATTTCTTTTAAAAGGCTCTAGAGGTGATCTTGACAATTATAGACTGGTAAGCCTAACTTCAGTACCAGCAAATTGGTTGAAACTATAGTAAAGAACAGAATTATCAGACAGACATTGATGAACATGATCTTTTGGGGAAGAGTCAGTGTGGTTTTTTTAAATGGGAAGTTATGCCTCACCAATCTAGCAGAATTCTTTGAGGGGGTCAACAAGCATGTGGACAAGGGTAATCCAGTGGATATAGTGTACTTAGATTTTCAGAAAGCCTTTGATCAGATCCCTCACCAGAGACTCTTAGACAAAGTAAGCTGTCATAGAAGAGGGAGAGTCTTCTCATGAATCGGTAACTGCTTAAACGATAGGAAACAAAGGGTAGATATAAATGGTCAGTTTTCAGCATGGAGGTAAATAGTGATGTCTCCCAGACATCTGTACTGGGACCAGTACTATTCAACATTTTCCAGCTCATTTATGAATAAGGGGTAAACAGTGAGGTGGCAAAATTTGCTAATACAAAACTGCTCAAGATAGTTAAGTCCAAAGCAGACTATGAAGAGTTACAAAGGGACAAAATGGCAGATTAAATCCAATGTTGATAAATGCAAAGTAATGCACATTGGAAAACATAATCCCAACTATACATACAAAATGGGGTCTACATCAGCTGTTACCACTAAGGAAAGAGAGAGAGTCAATGTGGATAGTTCTCTGAAAACATCCACTTAGTATGCAGCAGCAGTCAAAAAAGCTGACAATGTTTGGAATCATTAGGAAAGAGATAGATAATAAGACAGTAAATATCATAATGCCACTATGTAAATCCATGGTATGCTCACATCTTGAATACTGTATGCAAATCTGGTCACCCTATCTCAAAAAAATATATATTGGAATTGGAAAAGATACAGAAAAAGGCAATAAAAGTGATTGGGTTATGGAACAGCTTCCATAGGAGGAGAGATTAATAAGACAAGGACTTTTCAGCTTAGAAAAGAGATGACTAAGGGGGATATGATAGAGGTCTATAAAATCATGAGTGGGGTGGAAAAAGTAAATAAAGTATTATTTACTCTGTCTCATAACAGAAGAGCCGAGGGTCACCAAATGAAATTAATAGGCAGCAGGTTTTAAACAAAAGGAAGTATTCCTTCACACAACACACAGTCAACCTGTGGAACCCTTTGCCAGAGGATGTTGTGAAGGCCAAGACTATAACAGTGTTAAAAAAAAGCTGCATAAGTTCATGGAGGATAGGTCCATCAATGGCTATTAGCCAGAATGTAAAACCATGCTCCGAAGTATCCCTAGCCTTTGTTTGCCAGAAGCTGGGAATTGGTGACAGGGGATAGATCACTTCATGATTACCTGTTCTGTTCATTTGCTCTGAAGCACCTAACATTGGCCATTGTCAGAAGACAGGATACTGGGCTAGATAGACCATTGGTCTGATCCAGGATGTCTGTTCTTATGTTTAAAGGATTAGACACCAGTTAACTAATTTCACAATAATCATGTGAGGTAGATGTTTTATACCCATCTGTAGGATGGATATAGGCATAGGCACAGTAAGTCACTTCTCCAGTGTCACTCATAGGCAGAGCCAGGTGTAAGCCTCTAGTCCAGGGGTGGCCAACCTGTGGCTCCAGAGCCACATGCAGCTCTTCAGAAGTTAATATGCATCTCTTTGTATAGACACCGACTCCAGGGCTGGCTAGAGACATCAACTTTCCAATGTGCCAGGGGTGCTTACTGCTCAACCCCTGGCTCTGCTCCAACTCCACCCCTTCCCATACCCTCACTCCTCCTCCTCAGAGCCTTCTGTACACCACTAAACAGCTGATTGGGAGGGGGGGGGAGATGCTGATCAGTGGGGCTGCCAGTGGGCGGGAGGTGCTGGGGAGGGGCTGCTGATGTATTACTGTGGCTCTTTGGCAATGTACATTGGTAAAGTCTGGCTCCTCCTCAGGCTCAGATTGGCCACCCCTGCTCTAGTCCTTACTGCAGAACACTAGAGAAGGCTACCCTGGCCCTGATCTTACAAACATCATCACATACTGTCATAACCTAGTCCCAGATTTGGACCTTAGCGTCCAAAATATGGGGGTTAGCATGAAAACCTCCAAGCTTAGTTACCAGCTTGGACCTGGTACGGCTGCCACCACCCAAAAAATTAGAGTGTTTTGGGGCACTCTGGTCCCCACAAAAACCTTCCCTGGGGACCCCAAGACCCAAATCCCTTGAGTCTCACAACAAAGGGAAATAATCCTTTTCCTTTCCCCCCTCCAGGTGCTCCTGGAGAGATACACAGAAGCAACCTCCGTGAATCCAAACAGAGTTACTCCCCCTCTCCGTTCCCAGTCCTGGAAACAAAAGCACTTTCCTCTTCACCCAGAGGGAATGCAAAATCAGGCTAGCAAATCCAACACACACAGATCTCCCCCTGAATTCTTCCTCCCACCAATTCCCTGGCGAGCTGCAGACCCAACCCCCTGGAATTTCCCACTAAAGAAAAACTCCAACAGGTCTTAAAAAGAAAGCTTTATATAAAAAAGAAAGAAAAATACATAAAAATGGTCTCTCTGTATTAAGGTGACAAATACAGGGTCAATTGCTTAAAAGAATATTGAATAAACAGCCTTATTCAAAAAGAATACAAATCAAAGCACTCCAGCCACTATAGACATGTAAATACAAAAACAACAAACCCTTTTTGCACTCACAACTTGGAAACAGAAGATTAGAAAGCAGGAAATAGAAATCACTCCTCCTCCGAGAGAGCATACAGGCAGACAGAAAACAAAAAACTCAGACACAACCTTCCCTCCACCCAGAGTTGAAAAAATCCTGTTTCCTGATTGGTCCTCTGGTCAGGTGCTTCAGATGAAAGAGACATTAACCCTTAGCTATCTGTTTATGACACATACAAGTAAACTTACAGACTTGAATAGTTTAGCTGAACCTATCATTTTTAACAGTAATTAACCATTGGAACATTTACCAAGGGTCATGATTGATTCTACATCACTATGTCGTTGTGAATTTTAAAATCAAGACTGGATGTTTTTCTAAAAGATATGCTCTAGGAATTATTATAGGGAAGTTCTATAGCCTGCATTATACAGGGGGTCAGACTAGATGATCACAATGGTCTTGTCTGACCTTGGAATCCATAAGTTAGTATTTCCAGGACTTGGAATTGCAAATTACATCTGTTCGGGATGCGTGTGTGACAGTGCTGAGGTCACTCAATCAGGGTGAACGGCTAACAAAATGGGGCAGACAAACCCCAAACGCTGGTGGTTATTCCAATACTTAGATTTACCAAGCCAGCACAAAACAGCTTCTATAGTACCTCACTGGTCACTTAGAAGTCCAAACCACGCAGTTCCCTTAAAGTACCCAGCCTTAGGCCTCCATCCAGACACACCTGCCAGATATGATGATGATTACTGAAAACGTTATCTCATCATATAAAATAAAAGATTCTTCCAATCCCAAAGGATCAGCCACATACCTAGGTTCAATTATAACTTAGACCTTATCCAAAATACACACTAATAGCCAATTCTTATTAACTAAGCTGAAATCTATTAAAAAAGAAGAGAGAGTTGGTTAAAAGATCAATGTACATACAGACTTTAATTCAATTCTTGAGGTTCAGATACATAGCAGAGGTGAGCTTGTAGTTACCAAAAATCCTGTCAGATATAGTTCATAGGTTATAGTCCAATGTTTATATTCAGGGTGGTTCCAGTCAATGACTGGGGATCTCAATCCTTGTGGCTTAAAGGTTCCCCCTCTTGAAACCCAAAGCAGATCTGAGATGAAGTAGGATCGTGTCCCAGGGTTCTTATCCATTTCCAGCAGCCTTTCGGCCTGAGAAAACAGTAGGCTTAACTCCTTCTCCCAAATAGCCTGGCAATTAGTACATGGTAGTTTATCCATTAAACAGTACAAATACAGGTTACCACAACCTTCAAAGAGACACATAGACAATACTACTATTTCACTCAAGTATCTTCCTAAATGTTAATATTCCTTTTTTGATCTTTGAATCAAACATCTAGTGATAGACAAAACTTGTTTGCTCATATCACAAGACCTGAACAAATATCTACCCTTGAGATCTTTAACAACAAAAACTTGCATTTCAAAGCTCTATTCATTTACATATCTTCTTAACCAGTCTTAAGGTTCACCCATGGGTCAGGTCAGTCGGTGAGGTGAGTTAATTAACTCTCTGGCCCTGTTATCTTTCAGTGAGATGTTATATCACACTCATAACGTCACAGTGTGTTCTGTTAAGAATTTATAGTTTTACCAGGACAAAATAATAGTGCCATAAGCAAGCTCAAATATAACTTGCTAACAAAATAACAGCTAGGAATATAAAGAATATTGATTGGATATATGAGTATTTTAAAATGCACATCTCTAGGAGAAAGGTGTTGTTATAATGCAAGTTAGCTCATACATGACAAAATCATAGCAAGAGATAAGGCACTTTGTAGTTTTTGCATGACTTAGCAAGTCAAATTAAAGACTGGAGAAGTCTAGAATTTTCTTCACACAGCCTTTACCACATGTTAGTTAACAGAAGGTAAGAGCACACCTTTTTCTCCTCCCCAAAGATAATGCCAAACAGGGCTTATAAAACTTAATGATGTCTCTGAGTTTTACCTTTTTTTATGAGCCTGTAGTTCTGCAGCTGCTACTAATCTCCATTTCCCCTTTATCAGGGTCCCTTTAAGAACTCACATTTTCCACTCACATTTTGAGCCTTAAGTCCTTTGATTTGCTCTTCATCAAGCTGGCAGCAGTTTGTCAAAAACATCCCAAAACAAATACAATCTTTCTCTAGTTCTACATAGTAAGGTGGCAAAACCCAAGAAACAGGAGACTATCAGACCATCTGCCTCTAGCAGCCTGAGCTACTTCTTCCATCCATCCAACCAAACCCTCCCTATAACCTGTGGCTGCCTTTTATATTTGAATCACCTGATTCCTCTCAGATGGAGCTCATCTGGTAACCAGGGCTAGCTCAACCCCAGGCTCTCCAGCCGAGGGGCAAGTTACTCTGTTACAGAGCCAAAGATTTCCAAGTAAACACATCAACATAGAAATCATTTGAACAAACTAACAAAAAAAAATCTAAACAAATGAAAATCACTAAACAAATTAAAATAAAATTTGAAGGAAAGCCGACATACAAGACTCATGAAACTAAACAAAAATCAAAATCTGACAAAACTAGGGGAATATCTGCAAATAAGAGAAATCCAATCACACTTGTCAATTATTTATTAACTGGTGAAATTTGTCCTGATACAAAGAGCCAGCATAAGCCCTTCCATACCGTTTAACATCCAAGAAGGCAGGGTGCCATTGCTTCTGTATCCCCTGTATAGTGATAGTCCAGTGGAGCTGGGCCTGCAGGTAGCCAGTACGATTGACAGTTACATGGAACTAGATGACTCAATACCCAGTGCAAATGTCATAGAGGGGCTGCTTATAGTGACACATTGGTGAGTACTTATATAGACCCCTGCTGAAATTCTGCCATCAAAGTTGAGTGTTGGGGTCACTTTCCAGCTTCTGTTGATGTTTACTGGACACTCTTATAGTATTCTTGCTGGAGATTTGTCACTGGGGCTCATAAATATGCTTTAGGAGAGAGACTGTATTACCTATGGAGTGGACCAGATTTGACCAATTGGCAGATTTTCCAATTTCTAATGGGACTCCTTCCTTGTAAGATGTTCATACCAGCCTCACCACCTCAAACTGTACAACCTGAGCTCAGTGCACTACTATCCTTATATTCTGCATAGCTTTCAGGAGAGCAATGGAAATATTTCAAGCTAATGATTTTAAAAATTTAAGTGCTTTTGTCAGTATTTTGGGTTAAAGTTATGAATGGCTTTTTAAAAATAGGAAAATAAATTCGTATATTCTCCCTCAGTGCTTCACATGCTTTTCTGGAACAAGGGTTTAATTTTGGATTATTGGGAAAATTTTCTAATACATGGGCTGCAGTTGCTATCCTGTCCATAAGTATTTATGTTTCATACCCTGATTTAGAAACAAAGAATCATTCTTGTTAGGCAATTTAAGGGCCTGTTGTTGCTTGCTCTGCTTTGCTAATATGGATGTAAAGATAATTATTCTTACTGTCTACCCATGTTCCCCAGTGCTTCATTTGTGGAACAATAGTCTACACAAAACAAAGCAACTTTTGTGTCAACAAGAGAGACTTTTTTTTTTAAGGTAAGTAGGAGGTTGGAATATTAGGTGTGGTAGAGTGTTGCAACAGAATCTTAACAAGAGCATGTGTATGCCCACTTCAGGCAAGCATGAGTGCAAGCACCATACAACAGACAAAATGTATGCAATGTTGAGGGGGGAGATAAAAAATGCAGTTGAAGATTTAAAAAAATAAATGTCTACATTTGGGCTTCTAAATCTATATTTCTTATAGATTTATAAGCACTTAAATAAGTTGTCTGATTATTCCAAAAATACTGAGCAGCCAGCAACTTCCTTTATTTAGATGCTTTGGAGGCTAATTTTAGGCCCTTATACTGAAAATCTTGGTCTCACTCACTAGTCTGCAAAAGTTCATAGAGGTGAAATAAACTCACCCATCCCATCTTCCTTCCTCATTTCCCACCCGTCTGCCTCTGTTATCTTTCAAGTAACATTTTACTTGTTATTGCCTGACATTGTCCTTTTACCTATTTTTGTCCACAGTCACAGGGTAGCTGGTCCCTGTGGACAGACAGAGCCCGGCTCCCCTGGAAATTAAGCTAATTAAAGAGGGCTAGGGTACACCTGGGCCTACAAAGGGCTGCTAGCAGGCATCTGAAGGAAGGACTGAGACAGGCTGAAACCAGCACTAGCAGAGGAAGCTGTACTGGAGTGGAGCTAACTTCTTTGGCAGTCCCTAGAGCAAGCGGTCAGGGAAACAGCCCTGTGACTGCTGCTCCAAGTGGGGAGTAGAGCTGAGTGAAGCTGGAAAGCTGCCAGAAGCTGGAATGTCACCAGAGACCCCTGGAAGATGTGGCCCTGAAGCCTGGGACTAAGAACTGGGTTAAGACATAGTTTTCTGTTCGTTTCCTAACCTCGGTTATGAAAAATAAACCTTGACTGAGACTGGGCATGGTAACGTATGCTTTGGAGCTGGGAAGAAGTGATGGCCCGGATGACATCAACACTAATCAATAATTACCGGTTTGTTGATACACGCAACTATCATGCGTGAGTCCAGTTTCTACTTCTTCAACTCTATCCATGCTGTAGAGCTGAGCTGGGGAATGATATTTTCAAAAGGCTGGACACAATTTCCAAATGATACCAAGAAACCTTGAGTGTTATGGGTTTGGTAAACCTTGTTGAAACTGGTGGTTGTAACAACCAACCTACATTTGGGATAAATATAAGATGCCCTTAAGTCCATTTAAGGAATAAAGTAGCTGAAATAATAGGAGTACTGTCCAAGCCAAAAGCACAGACCCATGTCAGTGGAGAGGTTTCACTGGGTAATGTTTTAGGAGAAGTGTGTGTGCGTGTGTCTGAGAAAAATAGGAAGAACACCAGAGAAGCTGATAGAGAAGCAGCAGAAATCCAATGACACAGCCATCGGGAACGTAGCCCTGAGAAAAGCCTAGAGAGACCTGTGGAACTAAGTGCTGGCAGGAAAGGGGTTTGGAACACTGGGCAAAGAAGCTGTCACCTGCTGTTTTACTCCTGTTGTGTTAATGAAAACAAGAGTATGTACATTCTTTGTAAATAGTATTACATCAAAGAAATACCAGACTCCAATACCAACCTCCTAACTCAAACAACATGCTAGCCTGAATTGTGGCTAACCGATTGGGCAAAAAAGGTAGCACAAGAAAGCAACCAATCTGCCAGTGTAATCTATTCCTTTTAAGTCCTTCTTAAGCGTCCTTCTGGGCAATGTCCAAGGCCTTTTTTTCCTTTTATTGTCTACTAGTAGGTTCTTTATTGGACATTTTGTGCAGTGTTTATGGTTTCTTTACTCTGCCTTTGGGACTTATTTGTGCAAATTGATCACTTGTAATTGTGATTGTTTTAAGGGTGGTTGTCTTTATTATGGAGACACCTAAAATTAACTACATTTAATGAACAATGTTAAACCACATCTTTGGCTGGTGTAAATTGGTATAGCTAAGCTGATTTAAACCCACTGAGTATCTAGCCCATCTCCAGTGTAAAGAGAGAACACAAGCATAACTTCCTGGAAAACAATATAGCAGTTAAAGCCTCTGTTTCACCAGAACTTATACAAGAGCAGGGATTTGTACAGATAGTGTTTACGTGTCCTTGTCTGACTCAAAGGCTGATGTACTAGGTTGGAGTCAGGAGAATTCTCACAATTGTTTTGAAAAATGTCCTATTTGCCCACAGTTAAAACAAAAGGAATCCATGATTTCCAAAGACAACCGTGTCTTCAGCCCGGGCGGCTGGGAGCTGCAGGGTCCTGCCGCCTCCCGCAGCAGCAGGGAGCTGTGAGGGAGCTGAGGCGACAGGACCCCAAGCTCCCAGCCCCCATGGGCAGCAGGGGTACTCAGCCGCCACAGTCATGGGGATCCCTGCAGCTCCACACCAGCCATGATAGCAAGGGGGTCCCCACAGCTCCCTGGCCACCGCAGCAGGACAGGGAGACCCCTGCAGCTCCCTTGCCACCGTGGCAGGGCAGGGGGACCCTGGCAGCTCCCCTCCACCCCAGGAGGGCAGGGGGAACCCTGAAGCCCCCTACCATGGTGGCGGCAGAGGGATTCCCACAATTCCCTGCCACCAGGGAGGAGGCAAGGGGACCCTGCAGCTCCCCTCCACTGCGGTGAGTAGGGGGACCCTGGAGCTCTGACCTCTATTGGGTAGTGGGGGCCTCCCAGCCAAACCCACAGCTGCCCAGTCCCTTCCCATTTTATCATGGATATTTTTAGTAAAAGTCAGGGACAGGTGCCCAGGACCTGTCCGTAACTTTTACTAAAAATATACATGACAAAATCTTAGCCTTTACTATATACACTGCATTACACATTTTTGGAGTGGCTTGGGTTACATGGTAGAGACTAATCCCTGTTCACATACTGTTGATGCTGGACCTACTCTTTACCTCATCTTTACATTCCTAACTTATCTTGTTCATTATCTTGTTTGTAATAAAGAGTTCCCTGGATGTTCCCCCTTGTATCTTGAGAGAACATTACATTCTGTCTCTTAGCTTACTGACCCATTTACTTATCTTAGCACAAAGAGTTGTTTTCAGTCTGCTAACCAATTTACCTCCCTTCTCCTGTCTTCCATGAAATGAGGCATCCCCACATTTAATTATTTATGTCAGGCCAGGCCTACAATCCTAAAGAAACTAACTACAAACTGAATATAAATAAAAGTGAAACTGACTAGTCTATACTCATTCTCAAAGCTAAGTGATATGCAAAAAGTGAGCAAAGTGCATATATAGTATAAAGCTGAGAGTTTGAATTATAAGTTTTAATAACCTAGGTGTTACGTGTAATATAAGGGAAAGTGTGTGTTTCACAAATATGGGATTCAATCCTGAAGACTTTTTACTTGTTCCTTACTCAGACAAAGCCCCTCTTGACTTCAAGGAGTCTTGCCTGAGCAAAGATTTGACTTGTAGTGTTTACCCCAACAGTACCCCTTTAAAACTCAAATGTGTAACTTTGCACTATTTTGACATTCTGGAAGATTAAGTCAACTGAATTCTTTAAAATCAGGTGAGGATTTGTTGCAGGCCCATGTCATGTGCCCCTGCAGTAGGTAGCACAGTCATGTGAAATGGATCCAAATTTCTGTCTCCAAGCAGACATTTTTTTTCCAACTTCTGTTCTTTGCTAACATCAAAAGGCAGTCAGCCGTAAAGTGATAATTACAGATAACTTTGCTAACTTTCTTAATGTGATTTCTGGAGCTCCCAGCACTCTATTATCTATGGTCTCCCCTTTGTTCCTTTGTCCCGCACTTGGCTTTTGATTGCTTGATGCATACAGTGTCCCACTGAGCAAACCACAGTGGACTAATTAAAAACTACTTCAAGCTATGCAAGAGCCTTACAAATGTGAAAAGCCTTTTCAAAGCCATATAGTTGTTTACTGTGAAGTGCCATAAAATTAAACTTTGAAAAACAATCAAAGCTCTGTGCATATACTCCTAAGCATATTTTAGTCCAAGAAAAAAACTGTTACTTCTGTTGTAGGTTGCTACTAATCTTATTTTCACTACCTGATGACTATTACTGAATGCTACGTGGAAAAGCTTTTTGAATTCTGGCAATTTAATTCCATCAGATGTAATTACATATGACAAAACTAGAGAGACATTTACCCTTAAATTTACTTGGTCCAGAAAATATAATTGAAATACAGGCCCAGCATTAGTGAGTTTATATCACAGTTCAGTCAATGTGACAAGGGAAACCAGACCTCATGCCTCTGTATGTTATATGATTGCCTGTGGAGGTCAGGAAGATGTTTTTGTCTTCATATCGTATCATATATATGTATCATATATATGTAAGCGGAGGAATGGTCCCACTATTGTGAGGAAGTTTTCTGGCTTCTGCACTACCCTGGTGAAGTAGGCTAAAGCAGACTACCAAAAGGATCTGAGTCCTCTCTCCCACTTCCTTTACCCAGAGGCCTCTCTGCCCTTGAGGACTCTCCTTCCACTCTCCTATCTGGCAGAGTCCTTATAACCCCGACAAGGCTGGCCCCTGAATTCCTGGGGGGCTCAACCCCCAACCCTGCTGTGGTCACCTAGGACAGGGGCTAGGGTGTCCCCACTCCACGGTACTCTTTGCACTGCGCACCTCCCTGACCCACTGATCACATCATACAATTTAAAGCAAATACAAGTTGTTTAATTAACAATTTTAAAACAGAATAAGGAAAAATGGGAAAGGTTAAAGGAAAACACATCACCCTGCTCTGTGGCAGGGAACATCACAAACAATGTCTCTGGACATCAGGGCAGTTCACAGTCTGTTCCTTGTAGGTCCCAAGTCTCCCTCTCAGGCCCTGGCTGTGCTGCAGGGATGCTGCAGGTTGGACACTTGCTCTGGTGGTGGCCATACACCTCCGGGCTTTGGGTGGTGGGACCCTTCCCAGCGTCAGTCCCCCGTCAAGTTAGGATCCCCCTCCCAGCCTGGCCTGTAATGACCCTTGGCTGGGGGTGTCTTTCTGCGCTGGGCCCCTTTGCCCAATGTCCCCCCCATGGCTGGCCCCAGTTGCTCACCACACCTGGCTCTGTGGCTGCAGCTCTGCTCCCAGCACAGGATCTGTTCTCCCTGGGCTGTCTCTGGCTCTGTGGCTGCAGCTCCGCTCCCAGCACAGGATCTGTTCTCCCTGGACTGTCTCTGGCTCCGTGGCTGCAGCTCTGCTCCCAGCACAGGATTTGTTCTCCCTGAGCTGTCTCTGGCTCCGTGGCTGCAGCTCTGCTCCCAGCACAGGATCTGCTCTCCCTGGGCTGCCTCTGGCTGTGTGGCTGCAGCTCTGCTCCCAGCACAGGATCTGCTCTCCCTGGACTGTCTCTGGCTGTGTGGCTGCAGCTCTGCTCCCAGGACAGGATCTGTTCTCCCTGGGCTGTCTCTGGCTCCGTGTCTGCAGCTCTGCTCCCAGCACAGGATCTGCTCTCCCTGGGCTGTCGCTGGCTCTGTGGCTGCTTTTCTGGCCCCTCTGGGTCTGGTAAGGCTCTGGTCCCCAGCTCAGCTTGGGCTCCTGCTTTCTCCTTAGCTTGGCCCCACTCTGTCTGACCCAGGCAATTCCAACTCACATGGAGGACAGGACGACCCCCCTCAGGACTCCTGACTCCCTGATTAGCCTGTCCGCTCTGTCAACCAGGCTGACCTGGAGCGTTGGCCTCTCCCCATTGTTCCTGGGGACTGTCAGTCTCAGGGTCCTGATTTCCCATCGACCCTTCCTCTTTTAGTTCTGGGAGCTAGCCAGCCAAAACACCCCCACTGAGTATTAGTAAGGGGGCAACAGGGTGAGCAGACAGTAAAAGTGAAAATCAGGATGGGGTGGGGGGTAATAGGAGCCTATATAAGAAAAAGACCCAAAAATCGGACTGTCCCTATAAAATTGGGACATCTGGTCACCCTAGCAACAGCCCCTTACAAATAGCATAATTGGGGGACCTTGACCTTCTCTTTAAACTTAATGGCCACCACTGGAAGCAGGAAAATAGTTTGGATGTGAGCCAGTATAACAGCCTTCGTGGTCAGAGTCCTGCAGAGTTTGGAATGCCACTGGCTCACTTTGTAAGATCAGGGGCTGTGCTCTTAAAAGCTCAGATTCTCATGGTCTTCCTTTTAGTGTTTGGCTGTTACTGAAGTGCTTTTGGAACAGTGGGGAACCTCTCTTTGGATTCAAGTTAGACAGTCCTACACTGTTGATGATTTTCTCTGTTTTCCCCAACCTGAAGCAGATACTCACCAGCAACTACACACCACACCACAGGAACTCTAACCCAGGAATCAATCCCTGTAACAAACGTTATTGCCTACTCTGTCCCCATATCTACGCTAGCGACACCATAAGAGGACCCAACCACATCGGCCACACCATCAGGGACTCATTCACCGGCACAGCTACCAATGTGATATATGCCATCATGTGCCAGCAACACCTCTGCCATGTACATTGGCAAAACTGGACAGTCTCTACGTAAAAGAATAAATGGACACAAATCGAACAACAGGAATAGTAACTATAAAAGCCAGTAGGAGAACACTTCAATCTCCCTGGTCATTCTATAACAGATTTAAAAGTAGCCATACTTTAACAAAAAAACTTTAAAAACAGACTTCAAAAAGAAACTGCAGAACTAAAATTAATTTGCAAATTTAACACCATTAATTTGGGCTTGAACAGGGACTGGGAGTGGCTGGCTCACTACAAAAGCAACCTTCCCTCTCCTGGTATTGACACCTCCTCACCAATTATTGGGAGTGGACTACATCTACCCTGATTGAACTGGCCATGTCAGCACTGGTTCTCCACTTGTTAGGTAACTCCCTTCTCTTCATGTATCAGTATATAATGCCTGCATCTGTAATTTTAACTCCATGCATCTGAAGAAGTGGTTTTTTTTACCCATGAAAGCTTATGCCCAAATAGATCTGTTAGTCTTTAAGGTGCCACTGGACTCCTCGTTGTTTTTGTGGATACAGACTAACACGGCTACCCCCTGACACTTTTCTCTGTTTTACTTTGCCAATGTAGTTACAGCTCTACAGTTGTTGTAGTTGTCATGCAGCTAAATTCAGTACCTATGAGATCTAGCAAACCCAGCCAAAAGCAAAACAAAAAGATTTCATCTTGTGGCCAAGGTACTCAAAAGTCACAAATTAAGACCAATTCCTGTGAGCATCTCCTCCACAGCTGGCATAATTGGTACTAGTCAGTGCAATCAGTTGACACTGTCACATTCTAAGAACTGTTGTAGCTGTGTTGATCCTAAGGTATTAGAGAGAGAAGGTAGGTGAGGTGTAATATCAGAAAAATATATGGGAAGATTAAGCTCCCCTCCCTCCCAGGTCATAATTGTAGGTAATGGGCTGAGCGAGAATGAGAATTTACATTTCTGGTGCCCGGTTTGAATTAATAGACTTTGGCCTCCAGGACTGCCAATCAACTACCGTTTACCAGCACTGAAAATTCATTTTCTTTTGTCTTAAAACCAGACAAAGAATTAGCTACAATTACGAGAGAGATTCCATCTTAACACATGAAGGAGAATATCCAAGACTATTCCTCCCGCTGAATTACAATAGTTCATTATCAAAGCTGAGCAATTCAAACAAATAACTACATTCTGTATTACATACAGAAAATTAAATGGCAAATTATCAAACCTTGGCCTAGATTTGTCAAGAAAAAGTCACAGGTGCTCATGTTTAATTTACTTACAGCTCAGTGTCCAAATGTCTGCTCTTCTGACATCTTTCGTTTAATCTAAACCTAAATAAATGAGGTTTCCTGCTTCAGCTATAGTGCTAAGGTTTAGAATAGAGTTGCCGTATCTTTGGTGAAAAGGGCTTTATCCAGTGCTGCAAAGATCCGTGTTTGAATTTGTTTTAGGATTCATGTCATTCAGACTGGGTGGGATGAGGCAGGAGTATATGCTTGTTTTTTCAGACAACTTCTCTATGTTGAAATCTTTCTTTACCCTTAAAGTCTGCTTTTTCTTACATGTGTAACTTGCATTAAAATGACACAGTCAACCTAATAACCATACTTCTGTGTGAGATCTTACCTAATAGATACAAGTAATACCTAATTAAAGAAGATTGGAGAAACATTTCTAGTTTTATATTGGCATTTGACAACACTTCTTGTATACTCAGTTTCTCATTTTTTTCATGTGGCTCCATGACACTGCAACAGTGAAGAGAAAGTATCTTTAACCCCCCCACACAGATACATCTGATTGTAAATCCAGATAAACTGACAGAGGAGTTTGGGGAACCTGCAGACCTGAATTTACTTTTAACTAGGGCTATCAAGTGATTAAAAACTTAATTGTGATTAAATATTTAAATATAGTATCTCCTCGCTTAACGTTGTAGTTATATTCCTGAAAAATGCTACTCTAAGCAAAATGATGTTAAGCAAATCCGATTTCCCCATAAGAATGAATGTAAATGGGAGGTGGGGTTAGGTTCCAGGGAAATTTTTTTCACCAGACGACTATATATGTGTGTGTGTGTGTGTGTGAGAGAGAGAGAGAGAGAGAGAGATAGGGAGAGACAGAGACACACCTTGTGTGTGAGAGAGACATTCATTGCCCCTTTAAGTATGCTGACCCCACTATAAGTACACGGCCTTTTAAAGTAGATCAGCGAGTTGAGACAAGAGCTGCTGCCAGCAAGCTCCCTCTGTCCTGAGCCCTGTTGTATCCCCCCCACCCCGCTCTGTGGAGATGGGATACAGGAGCAGGGGAGGGGGACACCCTGACATTAGCACTCCTGTTCCTCTCTCCCCCACCCCTCTCTGCTGCACAGCAAGCAGGAGTCTCTGGGAGCAGCTCCAAGGGAGAGGGCAAGAGCAGCATAGGGCAGTGGGGGGAGGGACAGTTGAACGGCCAGACAATTGATAGCCTGATGGACAGCTGCCGCACAGGGAACTTAGGGGACCTGATAGGGGGACTGCTGGTCCACCATGGTTCCAATCCACCACCAGCTAGCTCCAAAGGCTGCTCTTTCTGTGAGCAGTGGACAAAGCAGGCGGCTGCCAAACAACATTATAAGGGAGCATTTGCGCAACTTTAAACGAGCTCGTTTTCTAATTAATCAGCAACATAAAACAATGTTAACCAGGACAACATTAAGTGAGGAGTTACTGTAATGGTATCCTATTGTTTAAATAATAGAATACCATTTATTTAAATATTTTTATGTTTTCTACATTTTCAAATATATTGATTTCAGTTACAACACAGAATGCAAAGTGTACAGTGCTCACTTCATATTTATTTTTGTTTACAAATATTTGCACTGTAGAAAAACAAAAAAAATAGTATTTTTCAATTCACCTAATACAAGTACTGTAGTGCAATCTCTTTATCATGAAAGTTGAACTTACAAATGTAGAACTATGTACAAAACAAACTGCATTCAAAAATAATGTAAAATTTTAGAGCCTGCAAGTCTACTCAGACCTACTTCTTATTCAGCCAATAGCTCAGACAAACAAGTTTGTTTACATTTGCAGGAGATAATGCTGCCCACTTCTTGTTTACAGTGTCACCTGAAAGTGAGAACATGCGTTCTCATGGCACTGTTCTGGCCAGCGTCACAAGATATTTATGTGCCAGATGCACTCAAGATTCACATGTCCCTTCATGCTTCAACCACCATTCCAGGAGACATGTCCATGCCGATGAGGAGTTCTGCTTGATAACAATCCAAAGCAGTGTGGACCAATGCATGTTTATTTTCATTATCTGAGTCAGATGCCACCAACAGAAGGTTGATTTTCTTTTTTGGTGGTTTGGGTTCTGTAGTTTCCACATCGCAGTGTTGCTTTTTTAAGACTTCTGAAAGCATTTTCCACACCTCATCCCTCTCAGATTTTGGAAGGAACTTCAGACTCTTAAACCTTGGGTCAAGTGCTGTAGCTATCTTTAGAAATCTCACACTGGTACCTTCTTTGCGGTTTGTCAAACCTGCAGTGAAAATGTTCTTAAAATGAACATGTACTAAGCTGGAGACTAACAAATTTATTTGTGCATAAGCTTTTGTGGGCTACAGCCCATTTCTTTGGATGCATCCCATGAAAGCTTATGCTCAAATAAATTTGTTAGTCTCTAAGCTGCCACAAGTACTCCTGTTCTTTTTACAGATACAGACTAACACGGCTGCTACTCTGATTCCCAGTATGTATTTTTTTGCCAATGTGACTCAGCCTAGAGGTGGAGAGCCTAGTTCTGATTAGATGGCAGTTCATATATAGCCTTCTCAAACTACAGTCATTCTACTGAGACAGCCACCAAAGGAGCTAATTATGCAGTTTATTTACTCATTGCTCGTTATGGGCACCCAAGTCCCATCAAACAGGGTGGGCAGTAGAGTTTTCCTACAGTGCAATACATTCATAGGGCTAGAGTGTCGACACTAGAGGGCAGTGGCTTTTGGCACTCTGGGACAGGGTTACTTTGACTTGGGTCTGTACACTGCAGTGTGTATACCAGAACCCTAGGTTCAAGCCCAGGTCAGAAAATCCTCAAGCTATGGTTAAAATACAGTGTAGATTCTCAAGGGTTCCCTGACATAGGTCAGCTGACTTGAGTTCCAGTAACCCTAGGCTTACATTCCTGTGTAGACATATTCATAGAGCTCTTCTTCAGGTCTGGGAAAGGAACTCCCAGCATCACAGCAAAATGCCAGGTGGAATAGAATGTTTACACAGGGGTCGGCAACCTTTCAGAAGTGGTGTGCCGAGTCTTCATTGATTCACTGTAATTTAAGGTTTTGCGTGCCAGTAATACATTTTAACGTTTTTAGAAGGTCTCTTTCTATAAGTCTATAATATATAACTAAACTATTGTTGTATATAAAGTAAATAAGGTTTTTAAAATGTTTAAGAAGCTTCATTTAAAATTAAATTAAAATGCAGAGCCCCCGGACTGGTGGCCAGGACCCGGGCAGTGTGAGTGCCACTGAAAATCAGCTCGCATGTTGCCTTCAGCAAGCATGCCATAGATTGCCTACCTTTAGTTTAGCATAAGCAATTAGCACATATTGTAAGGGACTACTCAAGACATTCTTGAAGGCTGGTGTGGCTGTGCTAACATCTTAGAACTCTTTTTGTTTCAAGACCTACAGCAGAAGTTAATTTCTCTCTCTCTCTCTCTCGCTCTCTGAAAAAAAGCTTTTCCACACCTTATTACAAAATAAACAACAAACAACAGTAAGTTCTTAATATACATTAATAAGCTAATATAAATCAGATTCCAGTTTGAGAGTAATACACATTTAGAGTGCACACTGTTATTCCTTGAAGAACAAGGAAAAATGTTTCTACCTATGCAGAGTTGACAAAAGATAAATTGTTAGAAGTGACTATTACAATGAATTGACCTTTGCATGAGGCCTAACATGCTGTTTTTTTTCTGGAGTTTCCAGATTGCTGAACACTTAACTTCTTTATCTTAATGCTATATTAACTCTTGAGTAAATTACAGTAACTCCTCACTTAAAGTGTCCCAGTTAATGTTGTTTCATTGTTATGTTGCTGATCAATTAGAGAACATGCTTGTTTAAAGTTGTGCAATGCTCCCTTATAACGTTGTTTGGCAGCCACCTGTTTTGTCCACTGCTTGCAGAAAGAGCAGCCCGTTGGAGCTAGGTGGTGGGGGCTTGGAATCAGGATGGACCGGCAGCCCCCTATCAGCTCCCCGCTCCCCTAGGTTCCCTGTGTGGCAGCTGCTCGGCAGGCTATCAATTGCTGGCAGTTCAGCTGTCCCTCTCCCCACTACCATGTGCTGCTCCTGTCCTCTGCCTTGTAGTTGCTCCCAGGAGCCTCCTGCTTGCTGGAGGGGGGGGAAGAGGGGAGCTAATGTAAGGGTGTCCCCCACCCCCCTGCTCCTGCACCCCACTTACCCCATCTCCATAGAGCAGGGACATGACAGGACTCAGGACAGAGGGAGCTTGCTGGCAGCAGCTGCTCTCTCAACTTGCTGATCTACTTAAAAAGGCAATGTACTTAGAGTAGGTCAGCATACTTAAAGGAGCAATATGCATCTCTCTCTCACTCACAAACAGGGTGTGTGTGTCTGTCTCTGTCTGCCAGTCTCCCCTCTCTCCATTTGTGCTGCCTTGTAGAATGTAAGTCTACATTAACAACGTGTTAACCCTTGAGGGCTCAGCCGAGTGCTATTTCATTATTTAGCAGTAATGCATTCCCTGGGAAATATCCCACCCTCATCACCCTTTGACTTCACCACCTCAACCAAGCTTCATAATCATCATTGCTGTGTACAGTATTACATTGTTTAAAACTTATACTGTGTGTGTGTGTATATATATATATAGAGAGAGAGAGAGTCTCTATATATATACATACTGAAATTTCCCTGGAAAAAATTTCCCTGGAACCTAACCTCCTCCACCCCCATTTATATTAATCCTTATGGGGAAATTGGATTTGCTTAACATCATTTCACTTAAAGTCACATTTTTTCAGGAACATAACTACAATGTTAAGCGAGGAGTTACTGTAATCCTGGCTAAATTATTTGGACTAAATGGAAAATACGAAGGCTAAAGGAAGTTTGCAACTTTGGACTTCGTGCACTGTAGAACCCCAAACTGCCCTTCCTCCCTGCTGCTGGAAACTGTTGATCATCCATTAGTCCATTTTCTCTGCTATTTGGATCTTGAACCATGCCTTTGACTGGGAATCAGCATAAGGGCATTGTATCAGAAGCCAAGGGCAAGCAAAAACTAGGTTGTCCAAGCAGAGTTAGCTGAAGTGGGTGAACCCAGGGGAGGAGGCCACACTTGGCATGCAGCAGGGTGGGAGATCTCACCTTCTGTTGAGAGAGGAGGGAGAATCTGTTTCTGTTGGAGAGAACAAGATTTAACTTGGTTTCGATTAGACTGAGTCATAGAACCAAGTAAAAATTATAGTAGATATGAAGGAAAAGATGGTTGCTACCAACTGAGCAATGATACTCCCAGTTCTGAACTAACACACTCCAACTAAATGCAGAGTGCAATGTTCGCCTTTCTCACCTGGAACTCTGTGTGTTTCTGAGTGACTGGCCCATGCTGCCCTTGCTTCATTCCTGTTGTTATTTCAGTTAGTTAAATCAAAGCTAGCTCCGGTGTGTCAACATGTGCTGCAGTCACACCTCTGAGTACAGTGTAGATATACCTATCCTTTGAGTGCAACAGAATTGTATTAGTTCATAATCAACCTGGCTGTGCTCTAGAATGTTTATCTTTGCAATCATAAGCCCTATGGAGAGAAGACGGAGGAAATGTTGAAAATGAGTGCACCTTAGAACACCTCAGGCCTCAGGTTTCTCAGAGTGAACAAGTTTTTATTCATGTAAATAACTAGCCACCATTTCATTTAATCTCTTATTTTTGTCCATTAGGCAGGGCCTACCTGAAATCTCAGCGAAGCAAATGGCTGTATGGCTCCCCATAGCTCTGCAAACTCTGATCTCACATATTTTAGGGTGTGTGACCAAAAGGTAGGAAACAATTCACCACTAGACACCATTCCCAACCCCACCTTTCATGTTGGGACAAGAGTTGGAGGTCAATCATCTGAACCTGATCTCTCCCCCACCGTTTTTGTCATGTTGGGATCTCACAAAGCAAAAGGCTTGAACTGGCAGGAATCTTTTCTTAATAATAACACATACCAAACTTAACTAGACAGTAAATGTACCTCGCTAGTTACACTAACTTTAATATAACACTGATAACTCATTAACTGTTTGCCTTGCAGGCCTGTCAGCTAGCTGAATTTGTGATGGATTGACCTTCACATTCTAGGAGACTTGTTTAACTTGGCCCCTGTCCACCCAACCACATGCTAAGCAAATGAGTGCATTAACAGGCAAGGAGCTACTTCCCCTCATAAAGAGGAAAGATGAAGTAATACTGAGGCTACCTGAGCACCTATATCACTGTTTGATAATGTGGAAAAAATAAATGAAGGAACATAAGGGCAAGATAATAAGACTTAATTGAAGGAGAATGTAACTAATAGCTCTGTAGCGTTATACACATTATTAAATAATAGTAATCCAGTATGCTAAATCTTTACAGACAATCCAGTGGAGAAGGTCTCTGCCTCAAAGAGATTACAGTCTAACACTCCCAATCCTGCTAATGCTTACACACATCCTCACCAGATTTGATTGGCTGGGAAACTGCGGCCAATGGGAGCTGCAGGGTCAGCGCCTGTGGACGGGGCAGCCTGCAGAGCTGCCTGGCCGTGCCTCCACATAGGAGCTGGAGAGGAAACATGCCACTGCTTCCGGGAGCTGCTTGAGGTAGCACCTGGAGCCTGCACCCCCTCCTGTACCCCAAACCTCTGCCCAAGCCCTGATCCTCCTCCTGCCCTCTGAACCCCTTGATGCCAGCCTGGAGCACCCTCCTGCACCCCAAATCTCTCATCTCTGGCCCCACACCAGAGCCTGTGTAATAACCTAGTCCCAGATTTGGACCTTAGCGTCCAAAATATGGGGGTTAGCATGAAAACCTCCAAGCTTAGTTACCTGCTTGGACCTGGTACCTGCTGCCACCACCCAAAAAATTAGAGTGTTTTGGGGCACTCTGGTCCCTCTGAAAAACCTTCCCTGGGGACCCCAAGACCCAAATCCCTTGAGTCTCACAACAAAGGGAAATAATCCTTTTTCCCTTCCCCCCTCCAGGTGCTCCTGGAGAGATACACAGACACAAGCTCTGTGAAACTACACAGAGAGACTCCCCCTCTCTGTTCCCAATCCTGAAAACAAAAAGTACTTTCCTATTCCCCCAGAGGGAATGCAAAATCAGGCTAGCAATCCAACACACAGATCTCCCCTTGACTTCTTCCTCCCACCAATTCCCTGGTGAGTACAGACTCAATTTCCCTGAAGTAAAGAAAAACTCCAACAGGTCTTAAAAGAAAGCTTTATATAAAAAGAAAGAAAAATACATCCAAATGTCTCTCTGTATTAAGATGATACAATACAGGGTCAATTGCTTAAAAGAATATTGAATAAACAGCCTTATTCAAAAAGAATACAAATCAAAGCACTCCAGCACTTATATTCATGCAAATACCAAAGAAAAGAAAACCATAGAACTTACTATCTGATCTCTTTGTCCTTACACTTAGAAACAGAAGACTAGAAAGTAGAGCTACTTCTCCAAAGCTCAGAGAAAGCAGGCAGACAGACACAAAGACTTAGACACAAACTTCCCTCCACCCAAAGTTGAAAAAATCCGGTTTCCTGATTGGTCCTCTGGTCAGGTGCTTCAGGTGAAAGAGACATTAACCCTTAGCTATCTGTTTATGACACGCCCCCCAAATTGCAGACAGTGGGGAAGCTCACTGGCGGCGATTTCCTTCTAGAACTTGAAAATAAACAGATTAATACAACACATACACCTGTACATATACTCCTAAGTATATAACTAACAGACTTCTACATTTTAAGAACACTTTTTAACTACTGAATTCTGGGAAACTCTCACGGGAGAGTGCATCAGCTACTTTGTTAGAAGCTCCTGTGATGTGCTGAATTTCAAAATCAAAATTTTGGAGAGCTAAACTCCAACGAAGAAGTTTCTTGTTGTTCCCCTTGGCAGTATGAAGCCACTTTAGTGCAGCATGGTCAGTTTGTAGTTGGAACCGCCGTCCCCAAACATATGGGCGTAGCTTTTCCAGGGCGTACACAATGGCATAGCATTCCTTTTCACTGACTGACCAGTGACTTTCCCTTTCAGACAGTTTCTTGCTGAGAAACACGACAGGATGGAAGTTGTGATCTGTTGCTTCCTGCATGAGCACTGCTCCTATACCACGCTCAGATGCATCTGTGGTTACTAGGAATGGCTTGTCAAAATCCGGGGCCCTGAGCACAGGGTCAGACATGAGCGTTGCCTTAAGTTGGGTAAAGGCCTTTTGACACTCATCAGTCCACTTAACTGCATTTGGCTGGGTCTTTTTGGTCAGGTCGGTCAATGGGGCAGCGATTTGGCTGTAGTGTGGTACAAATCGCCTGTAGTATCCGGCCAAGCCTAAGAAGGATTGGACCTGCTTCTTGGACCGTGGGACAGGCCACTTTTGGATAGCATCCACCTTGGCCTGTAGGGGGTTTATGGTTCCTCGACCCACCTGGTGCCCCAGGTAAGTCACTCTGTTTTGGCCTATTTGATACTTTTTGGCCTTAACAGTTAGTCCTGCCTGCCTGATGCGCTCAAAGACCTTTTCCAGGTGTAGTAGGTGTTCGGGCCAGGAGTCCGAAAAAATGGCCACATCATCGAGGTAGGCAACTGCAAATTCTCCCAGTCCAGCTAGTAGACCATCTACCAGCCTCTGGAAGGTGGCGGGTGCATTTCGAAGGCCGAAAGGAAGGACAGTGAATTCATACACCCCCGCATGGGTGACGAATGCTGACCTCTCCTTGGCAGGTTCATCTAGCGGTACTTGCCAGTACCCCTTGGTTAAGTCTATTGTAGAGATGAACTGGGCACGTCCCAACTTTTCCAATAGCTCATCGGTACGTGGCATTGGATAGTTGTCCGGACGAGTTACAGCATTTAGCTTACGGTAGTCCACGCAAAAGCGTATTTCCCCATCGGGTTTGGGTACCAGAACCACTGGAGATGCCCATGCACTGGTAGATGAGCGGATTATACCCATCTGTAGCATGTTTTGGATCTCCCGTTCTATAGCAGCTTGGGCATGAGGAGACACTCGGTAGGGTGGGGTTCTGATTGGGTGAGCATTACCTGTATCAATGGAGTGGTATGCCCGTTCAGTCCGTCCTGGGGTGGCTGAGAACAATGGGGCGAAGCTAGTGCACAGCTCCTTGATTTGTTGCCGCTGCAGACGTTCCAGGGTGGTTGAGAGGTTGACCTCTTCCATGCCACCGTCTTTTTTCCCGTCGTAGTAGACACCGTCAGGCCACTCAGCATCATCTCCCTGGACTGTAAACTGACAAACCTGTAAATCTCTGGAATAGAAAGGCTTGAGAGAATTAACATGGTACACTTTAGGCTTTAGTGAGGAATTGGGAAATGCTATGAGGTAGTTTACAGCTCCCAGGCGCTCTTGGACCGTGAATGGCCCTTCCCATGATGCTTCCATCTTATGGGCCTGTTGCGCCTTCAAGACCATAACCTGGTCTCCTACCTTGAAGGAACGTTCTCTGGCATGTCTGTCATACCAGGCCTTTTGCTCTTCTTGAGCATCCTTTAGGTTCTCTCTAGCAAGGGCTAAAGAGTGTCGGAGGGTGCTTTGTAGGTTGCTTACAAAGTCCAGAATGTTAGTTCCTGGAGAAGGCGTAAACCCCTCCCATTGCTGCTTCACCAACTGTAATGGCCCCTTAACCTCGTGACCATACACCAGTTCAAATGGTGAAAAGCCTAAACTGGGATGTGGTACAGCCCTGTAGGCAAACAGCAACTGCTGCAACACTAGGTCCCAATTATTGGAGAATTTGTTGATGAATTTTCGTATCATGGCCCCCAAAGTTCCATTGAACCTTTCCACCAGGCCATTGGTTTGATGGTGGTATGGGGTGGCAACCAAGTGATTCACCCCATGAGTTTCCCACAGTTTTTCCATGGTCCCTGCCAGGAAATTAGACCCTGAATCTGTAAGGATGTCAGAGGGCCAACCTACCCTGGCAAAGATGTCTGTTAGGGCCAGGCACACAGTGTTAGCCCTGGTGTTGCCTAGAGCGACTGCTTCTGGCCATCGGGTAGCAAAGTCCACTAAAGTCAGTACGTACTGCTTTCCTCTGGGCGTCTTTTTTGGGAAAGGGCCCAGAATATCCACAGCTACTCGCTGAAATGGGACCTCAATTATGGGGAGTGGCTGGAGAGGGGCCTTGACCTGGTCTTGAGGCTTTCCCACTTTTTGGCATACCTCACAAGACCGGACATACTTGGCAACGTCCTTGCCCATCCCCTCCCAGTGGAAGGACTTCCCCAACCGGTCCTTGGTTCTGTTCACCCCAGCATGGCCACTGGGATGATCATGGGCTAAGCTTAAGAGCTTCTCCCGGTACTTAGTTGGAACCACCAACTGTTTTTGCGGCTGCCATTCTTCCCGGTGTCCACCAGAAAGAATTTTCTTGTATAAAAGTCCTTGGTCTATAACAAACCGGGATCGATTAGAAGAGCTGAGAGGCGGTGGGGTGCTCCGTGCCGCCGCCCAAGCTTTTTGAAGGCTGTCATCTGCTTCCTGCTCAGCCTGGAACTGTTCCCTTGAGGCTGGGGTCACCAGTTCTTCCTCAGACTGTGGACTTGGGCTTGGTCCCTCTGGAAGCGATGTAGGTGATGGGGTTGTTTCCGTTGCTGGTGAACCGCTCTCCGCTGGTGCACCTGAGGGTATTTCAGGCTCTGGCTGAGCCTTTTGGGTATGGCTGTCTGTTGCTTCTGCCAGTTTTGGCTCGCTGGCGCCCTCTGGCGTTGAGTTTGAAGATGTAGTTGCACTTGCTGGTGCTGGTTGCTGTTCCAGTTCCGGGCCTGGGACTGGAGATGCTGTGGCTGTTTCAGTGGTAGGCATGGAATCCGGGTCCACTACCTCTGTCTGGGTCTCTGGTAACACAGACGGGGCGTCTGTGGACGGTTCAGGAACAGGAATGGGTTTGGAAGCTTGCCTGGTTTGGCTACGTGTAACCATTCCCACTCTCTTGGCCCGCCTCACCTGGTTGGCCAAGTCTTCCCCCAGTAGCATGGGGATAGGATAATTGTCATAGACTGCAAAAGTCCACATTCCTGACCAGCCTTTGTACTGGACAGGCAGTTGAGCTGTAGGCAAGTCTACAGCTTGTGACATGAAGGGGTAAATTGTAACTTTGGCCTTTGGGTTGATGAATTTGGGGTCAACGAAGGATTGGTGGATAGCTGACACTTGGGCCCCCGTGTCTCTCCACGCAGTAACCTTCTTTCCGCCCACTCTCAAATTTTCCCTTCGCTCCAAGGGTATTTGAGAGGCATCCGGGCCTGGGGATCTTTGGTGTGATGGTGGTGTAATGAATTGCACTCGCATGGTGTTCTTTGGACAGTTGGCCTTGATATGTCCCAGTTCATTACACTTAAAGCATCTTCCATCTGATGGGTCACTGGGTCGAGGTGAGTTACTGGAGACTGGTGAGGTTGAAGGGTAGGGTATCTGTGGCTTTACTTGGGTGGTATGTGGGGTCTTTGGCTGTCCTCGGTTGTAGGGTTTATGGTCTGTGTGCCCCCTGGGGTAATCGTTCCCCTTGACAGTAGCTTTCTTGCTTTCTGCCAGTTCCATCCATTTGGCTCCAATCTCCCCCGCCTCAACGATATCTTTGGAATTTCCATCTTGTATGTACCGTGTGATGTCTTCAGGAACACCATCCAAGAACTGCTCCATTTGTATGAGGAGGTTTAGTTCTTCCAAGGTTTGAATGTTGTTTCCTGTTATCCAGGCCTCATAGTTTTTTGCAATGTAGTAGGCGTGTTTGGGAAATGACACCTCGGGTTTCCACTTTTGGGTTCTGAAGCGCCGACGGGCATGATCTGGGGTTATCCCCATTCGGTATCTGGCCTTGGTTTGAAAAAGTTTATAGTCATTCATTTGCAGCTTAGGCATTTCAGCTGCCACCTCTGCTAAAGGTCCACTGAGCTGTGACCTCAATTCTACCATGTACTGGTCTTCGGGGATGTTGTACCCAAGACAGGCTCTTTCAAAATTTTCCAAGAAGGCCTCGGTGTCATCCCCTGCCTTGTAGGTGGGAAATTTCCTGTGCTGTGGAGCAATAATTGGCGCCGGGTTGTTAGGGTTGGCTGGAGTCTGTTGCTTAGCCTTTTCTAATTCCATGGCCTGTTGGTGGGCTTCCCTCTGGAGTTCTATCTGTCTTCTGTGGGCTGCCTCTTCTTCTTCTTGCTTCCTTCTGTGGGCCAACTCTTCTTCTGCTTGCTTCCTTCGGTGGGCCACCTCTTCTTCTTCTATTTTTCTTTTGTGTGCTGCCTCTTTGATTTGTTCTTCTCTTTCTTTCATCTCCATTTGTCGCCTGTGTTCAGCTTCTTTGAATTGCTCTTCGGCCTTAATTTTTGCCTTAGAAGTCATGGTTCCTGTTTTCTTGTGTTGGGGTGCCCTCCGGTGTTTATCTTCTGAACTGCAGGTTCTGTTGCCTCCTGAAGTCTGCCTAGCAACAGTGCCTTTAGCTAATTTTCAATGTTAAGTAAACCTGAAAAACCACTTTATTTGCATTCATATAGTGCTGGACTTGCCTCCTAATGGGAGGGCTATTGCATGACAAAAGACCCTCAACAGTCTCTTAATGGCTTCTCGCTTAACATGCAAGCCACAAACTGCCAGAGAGAGCAGAAAAAAAAATTCTCTCTGGTTCCCTTTTAAAACCAACTGTTTCTCTCTGCTAAAAAGCCCTTAGCAGAGAAAAGAAAAATATAATATTCCTACTGGCTTCTGGATTCTGTCTATATCCCACCTGCTGCCACTCATGTAATAACCTAGTCCCAGATTTGGACCTTAGCGTCCAAAATATGGGGGTTAGCATGAAAACCTCCAAGCTTAGTTACCTGCTTGGACCTGGTACCTGCTGCCACCACCCAAAAAATTAGAGTGTTTTGGGGCACTCTGGTCCCTCTGAAAAACCTTCCCTGGGGACCCCAAGACCCAAATCCCTTGAGTCTCACAACAAAGGGAAATAATCCTTTTTCCCGAGTCTCTCTGTGTAGTTTCACAGAGCTTGTGTCTGTGTATCTCTCCAGGAGCACCTGGAGGGGGGAAGGGAAAAAGAATTATTTCCCTTTGTTGTGAGACTCAAGGGATTTGGGTCTTGGGGTCCCCAGGGAAGGTTTTTCAGAGGGACCAGAGTGCCCCAAAACACTCTAATTTTTTGGGTGGTGGCAGCAGGTACCAGGTCCAAGCAGGTAACTAAGCTTGGAGGTTTTCATGCTAACCCCCATATTTTGGACGCTAAGGTCCAAATCTGGGACTAGGTTATTACAGCCTGCACCCCAAGTCCCAGCCCAGAGCCCCCTCCCGCACCCTGAATCCTTCATTTCTGGCCCCACTCCAGAACCCACACCCCCAGCCCAAAGCCTCCAACCCCCACCTCAGCCCAGAGCCCACTCCCATACTCTGAACCCCTCTGAACCCACCCCAGCCTGGAGCCCACTCCTGCACCCTAAACCCCTCATCCCTGGGCCCACCCCAGGGCACGAACCATAAGCCGGAGCCCTAACCCCCTCCTGAATCCCAACCCACTGCCTCGGCCCAGAGCCCCTTCACATATCCTGAACTCCTCATTTCTGGCACCAACCCAGAGCACACACCCCTAGCCCCCTCACCTCCTCTCGTACCCCAGCTGCCTGAGCCAGCCTGGTGAAAATGAGTGAGTGAGTGAGGGTGGGGAGAGCGAGCAACAGTGGGAGGGGGCAGGACCTCGGAGAAGGGACAGAGCCTCAGAGGAGGGGCAGGGTAGGGGTGAGGCAAGGGTGTTTGGTTTTGTGTGAGTAGAAAGTTGGCAAGCCTAGTTAGGATACATATTATGGAGAAGCAGTAACCTGACCATAATGAGGCTGACACTATATTATCAAGAGAAACTTGATTTGTCAACCCCAACCATAGCTTCCTCCCTCCCAAAAAAAAAAAAATAAAAAAAAGGGCCTGACACAACAGCAACCCAACAACAAACTTCTATGAATTATCACATATGGTCCCAGGATTTATGAGTAGAATAGTATTATGAATGGAAATGACATGATTGATCTGTTTGATTGGTGGTATGGGATGTGATTGTAGGATGATACAGCTCTGTGTCAGAGTGTGACTTATATTTGTAACTATCAATTTTTGGAGGTGAGATATGTTAGTTATAGTGTACTGGAAATTTCAAAATGTGATTTCCTAATCACCTATTAGCTTGCTTTGGTTGAGATGATAGCATGTAAAGAAGGATTAGACAGTGGGGAAATGATTGAATCCCCTGTCTGCTCATTTCTGGGCTTTCTGCAGAATTTGTGTAAAAAACGTAATATTTTCCTTGGTTGTTAGCTCACCTCTAAAAATCAGCTAGAATGTTTGTTTCAATCAACATACTTTTGTTTGGGTAATTTTTGTACAGCTAATTCCAACACACAATAAACCTCGGGTTCCTAACCTATTTGGTACTAACAGTTTCACAGACAAGTTGCAGCAAACCTGAGCGCCAAACCTCACTTGCATATACCATTTATGTATTTTTAAAATGGTAAATTGGTACTGAAGGGGCAGTGGGTAGTTGCTTGAAAACAAATGACCTTTTAAATCTGAGTGTGACTCTTATATTCTCTCTTCAAAAGCTTAATGTGTGGGTCTGTTAATACTTGAATTGAGCCAAATTCTGCAATAACTTAGATCCTGTGAAGCTCCAAGCTAATGTGTTTTGACAGAGTATGACTTGGTCCCATGTATACTAGGCTTGTTGGGTCTACGATAACAATGGCTTTTTTGAAGTATATGTAAATATTTTATCTTGAAAGTATCTACTTGATGCCTTGCCTAGTTGCACCTAGTGTGTTCTCTGCCTTATTCTATAAAAGGTTTGCTTCCATAAGGAAAATTGAAGGATGCAAAGTCACATGTTATGCACATCAGCCAGGAGGCAGATGATGGAAAAGGAGTTCCCTTGTGCATGAGACACTGAAGAAGTTTGCTATACCGATTCATACACTTCTACAAACTTCCTGGCCCTGATTAAATTACCTCTCTCTTCAATTAGTATATCTATGTTAAAATACCGCTGTCACTTAGATAACGTGCAATGAAATTCCATGTAGTTTCAATCCTTCCTAGCTTGTTCTCACATACAACATCTATGATAATGCAGATGAGTTGCCTGCAACAGCATGAAATTTTTTTTTTCTGAAAGAAAGATGTCTGTTCAAGGTTTGATAATAATGTGATAATGTGTAGCTGCTTTGGGAAAAAATATATCTTTGTGTACTATGGCATGATATAAAACTAGGAGCTGATCTGTTGACTAAGAAGTTGCTAGTTTTATACAGCTGCTCTTCAGAGTGTCCATCTTCCTGCATACAGGATATATCTTGTTAATATTTAACTTAATTTATAACAAAGAGAACAGTGAGGTTGATTCTCCATTCTGTTACCAGTTTTATGCGGGTGTGTCTCTTTACTTCAGTTGAAATACATTGACATAAGGGAGATGAAAGGGTGGTAGTGAATGCCCAATGGCTGCATAAATGCACATTCTGTCAAGAATATTTAAAATTGTAGGGCCCAGTATGAACAGCACAGAATTCAGATGAGTAACCAA
The DNA here is from genome assembly GCF_025201925.1 of Gopherus flavomarginatus. NCBI lineage: Eukaryota > Metazoa > Chordata > Testudines > Testudinidae > Gopherus > Gopherus flavomarginatus. Next base: position 34,304,157 of record NC_066630.1, read on the forward strand.
GGCCCACTCCTGCTCCCATTACTATCAAAGTGAGGAACTCATCCCAAGAATAATCGAATCAGGAGTCTTTAAATCCAGAAATAGCCTCAGTTTGTCACAGAGAAAAGTGTGCTGCATTTTATTACTAGTGATACTTGTCACAGTTTCATGGTAATTGCACCTGTATTTTCCCCTCCGATCACAATAATACTTAAACTTAATATAATAAGAAGTCCAAGGATATTGCAGGAAGTTGTAATATCTGTCACGTCTCTTCCCTGAAGAAGTGGGTATAACTAGAGTGGTTTGACTGGCATCCTAGGGGAATCTATAGACTTATTTCCTGGACAGAGCAACCCCCACCCTATGGCCAAGATAGGCCACTTTTGCCATCTCCATCTTGTATTTTTCTACCTTTACAGTAAGGCTTGTTGCCTGAATGTTGTGAAGCACTCTCCTTATGTGCTCTTCCCAAGTCTGACCGAAAATAGAAATATCATCTATATATACTAGGGCAAACTCCTCCATCATATCCAGTATCCAATCTACCAGCTGCTAGATAGTAGCCAGGGATCACCCACCATTCCAGCACGCTAGTGATTTTTTTTCTCCATGCTCTGGGCTGCGTTCTCACTTTTGATTGAAGCCTTGGCTCTCATCTCCACCCAGTGGACAACAAGTGAAGTGCATCCAGGCTTACTGGAAAATACCTGTTGACAAGCCGTAACACCCCCTTGAGCTCTGCTTGTAGTGTTCGCGTTAAGTGATCAAAGAAGGCTATGGAGTTCACCCAGCAGCTGGTCCCTGTTTCTGCTGCCAGATCTATGATGGGATCCTCTCCCTTCTCCTCTTAGTGCTGCAAATGGCCAGGGCCATATTCTCTCTGTCTGTTATGGGGTGTTTACTGCACACTTGCCTTGAAAGTGCTAGTGCAAATTGAGAAGGGGACTGATTAACCCAACAGGCCAGAGCTGAGGGAAATCAAGTGGCAAAGTAATCCCTTGACTTGAGTGAGGGAGCCCAGCTGAGGAATAGCTGGACTGGATGTACAAAGACAGGAAATTGGCAGCTGCAGAGTAGTAGTCTGCAGTTGCTCTCTGGGGGAAGGGAAGTGTGTTTGGGGCTACAGAGATATATAGCCTACAGTTGCTCCTTGGGAGGAAGAAGTTTGTGCTCAGGGGAAAAGCAGCAAGGTATGGGATAGGGAACGCAGAGTAGGGGGCAGGCCCAGGCTCCCCTACTAGCCAAAGGGGATAGAGAACTCAGAGTAGGGGGCAGGCCCAGGTTCCCCTATCAGCCACAGAGGAAGTGACATGGAGCAGAGAGTAGACTGCCTGAGACAGTTTGCCTGGGAAGATTTTGATACGCTGGACTGGGAGGACCACAGTGAGCTGGCAGGAGGGACAAGTTGTGAAGAGGAAGCTGCAGTTCCTGGAGAAAAGGGGGCCTCAGAGAGAGAGCAGACCAAGGATGCTGAGACTGCCAGAGGAGGGTGCAGTTCCTGGAAGGAGCTAATCCCCAGAGCAGCCAGGAGGAGGTGCCTCTATCAGCGAAAGGATCTTGTGACACGGTCATAAAAAGGTTTTGTCACATTCGCATGATATTGGGTGCCAATGTGAGCAATTAGATGGCTCCACCACCGTAGTTCACCTCATTGAGTTTGATGATTTTAAATGGCTCTTTCCAGGCAGCCTGGAGAATATTCCTCCATACTGACTAGCTGACTCCTCAGCTGTTTATAACTCGTTTTCCCCATCTCTCTTTTTGCTGTTCCCTTCCTGACTTTTCTCTGTGCTTTTCCCTTCTATGGTACTTGCTTTCACTACTGTTGGCACTTTGGCAATTCACGCTGTCGTAGATCCCACAGATGCTGCCATCATATGCCTGTTTCAAAGTACACCTCTACCCCAATATAACACGGTCCTTGGGAGCCAAAACATTTCACCACCTTATAGGTGAGACTGCGTTATATCGGGTACGGTCTTGCCGGTACGCCATGCTGGACTGGACCAGCTTCCCCAGTGGTGATTTAAAGGGCCCGATGCTCCAGCTGCTGCGGGGAGCCCTAGACCCTTTAAATCACCACCGGCGCTCTGGCAGCAGGGCTCAGGTGGTGCTTTAAAGGGCTTGGGGCTCCCCGCAGTGGCCAGAGCCTCTGGCCCTTTAAATCCCCATCCAAGCCCGGCTGCCAGAGCCACTCTGGGCGGGGATTTAAAGGGCCTGGGGCTCCACATGAATTTGGATATAACACAGTAAAGCAGCAGGGCTCAGGCGGTGCTTTAAAGGGCCTGGGACTCCCACTGCTTTACTGGGTTATATCTGAATTGGTGTTATATCGAGTCACGTTATATCGGGGTAGAGGTGTAACTGTACCTGTGTTCCCTCAAGGGCATGCATTTAAAGATTTCTGACTCCTAGCAGTCACCTCTTTTGTGTGGAGACCCGTATCTCATTCTCTCTGTACTGGAGATTTTAAGGTTGTACAGCTCCATTGCTTACACTGATATCCCCAACAAGCCAGACTGCATAAAAACACAAGCACCTGTGCTTTGCTTTCTCTCTGAGGGCTATGAACAGTGTATTGCCAGCAATTATAAGGTACCATATGGCTCTTTTTACCTTAAGAATAAACGTGCTTGCTCAGAAACAGAGAAAACAGATTAAAATAATAACAAAACCTACATGCAAACTAAAAAGCTTACCAGAGGTCACCCTCAATTCCACCTTAGGGCTCTGGTAGATTTCAGTTGTTCAAAACCCTCAACATGGGTTTTCTGCATGGACATGTCTTAGAGCCAGAACCAGAACAAAGGCTGGGTATATCAGCTGTTCGTTATGCAGCTCAGACCTTTGACCCCAGCCTTCTGTAACAAATAATCAACAGACAATGACCCTCTCCTCCAGGGGTAGCTTCCAAAGGCTGGGGTATTGCATAACCAGAGTTGGGGAATTTGCATTAACCTCTCCCTAGGAATTTCCCCACTTAACATTTATTGTCCCAGAAGTCCATACATGACCAGCACATTTTGAATATAGTCTTTTGAACTTCCAGGGCTCACATCTACCACATCTTCCCCACAGAGAGGTTACATACTATCTTGGCTTGCAATAATACATAAACGTAATACACTAAGGAATTCCAAGGATATTGCAGGAAATTGCCATATCTGTCACAATACTCTCTTGTACCTGATAATCTCTTTTCCATCTTGGTGTTTAGTATTTACATCCTTCAGGTACCTGTGAACAATTATTTTCCTCTTTTCCCTCCCTCAGTCCTCACATCAATCTCTTTCATGTCAGTAGCTCTTGTCTGGACTCCAGGCCACATCTGCCCATTAATTGGATGCCCAGACTTAATGTAATATTCCTGTTGTGGTCATGCCAAAATCATATAGAAGGGACTACAACAGTCATACTTCATTACATGAAATCTGTGTTCTCAGTCCCAAAATGCACTAGCCCTTTGTTTTGCTATATCACATTGCAAATTCATATTGCTCTTCAAATACACAGGTATCCGCTTTATAGCCATGGAAATCCACATCCACAGATCATTCTTGTGGATTGCATGCGGATACAAATTTTATATCCATGCAGGGCTCTACAAATTCATATGCAATTAGCTGTCCACTACCGCCACTTACAGGTCTCTTGGTCACTATTACTGCTTATCTAGTTTCTCCCACATTGCATCTCTGGGGTTCAGATTTTCAGTAGATGCATTAGACTACATTTTTTAAAGATGAATCTGTATTATTTTCTGACTATTTCTATCCACTTGGTCTGCTTTATTTTGGAGGATGGCTAAACATTTAAAAGACAACTTAGGAAGTAAATCTATTATATTAATAGATATTTGCATAATGGATTTCACTTAACTTACAGAAAATACATTGTTAGTATGGGTTGCTGAGGTTCTCTGTAACTGAATGGAAGTAAATAGAAGTGAAAGTTTTGTGCAAATCTGAAATCTTTCAGAGACTGATGGAGGATATGGGTGCACAAAGACTAAGTTATGCATTAAAATCAGGCACTCATTTCAAAATATATCATAAACTAGGGTTGTCTACTGCCCCATCAATGTTATATAGAAGTTTAAAAACTCCAGTACAACAGTTGAATGGAATGATACCTGATATTTAAGTCTTCACAATTGTGCTTCCTTCCACAGAAGGAAGGAATACAGTGGAGGGACTCGTTCCCTTTTTGACCAGTGACAAGAGCCCTATGTTGTACCAAAAGCTGTTCTGTGGTCTGTTGGAGAAACAGAAGTTTCTCATTTAAAATGCAGCATGAAACATTAAACTTCTAGGAGCTAGAAAGTTGCCCCCTTAATAAAGTAAAAAATGACATTTCTAACACACTTTGACACTGCTTTAAATTTTAGCCATTTTTAGTCACAAAGCAGCCTTAAGACAGTTTGACTGAATTTTCTAAAATGTTGATTTAAAAACTTCTAAAGCTAGTGGTTTCAAATTATATCATGTGGAATAAATAATCCCTTGTATAAATATGCCTTAAAATACTCCACTCTTGTATTTAAGATTCCAACACATCAAACCACAGGATTAATTGAACATCTTAGAAATTAAAAGAACAATTGCAATGTAGCGATACAGAACAATGTAGCTTGGCATTTGAAATATCTATACATCTTGTAATGATAATGTTCTTGGGCTTATCCAGTGCCATGACTAGTGCAGGCATCCTACTGTGCTTTCTAATGGAGGCACCTTGCACACTTCATTTTCATTTTAACTAAGATAATATTTGATGTTCGTATCTTTATTTACAGTTCAATGGAACTGTCCTTCCAAAGTGGCCAGTTTGGCACCTCTTATCTCACAGCTTAACTTCCACACTGTATACCTGTATCATTCTAAACTGAACAACATTAACATGCTGTATCCAGGTAACTTTAACCTGTTTATGGCCATTTTATTTCAAAAGAGTCTCTGAATTTGCACCTGCTAAATGTAAGTGTACCAGTTTACAAGGACAAATAAGCATTTGTGCAAGAAAAATTTAAAAAATGATTCAGTTTGCAAGATGTTAAATTTCAGAGGCTCGTTTGAAGCGATCCTGAAAAGTTATTCCTAATGCTTTTCACTTTCACTGTGACAGCTTGCTTGGCTGTTGGCAAAAGCAGCTTCTTTCCTCCTTCCCAGGCTGCAGCCCATCATTAAGTGCCTTTCAGACTTGGAAGAGCTTAGCATCAGTCTTCCTCTCAACCATCCACCAATAAGTCACAATCAATTTACCTCCATCAAGAAACCAGGAAATAATAAGTTAACTAGACTCTGGCATACTCCCTTAATCCTACCATCTTAGAGGTCCAAGTTGGAATATATATTACCAGGCTCTGTTATTTCTGCAGGCAATGGGTATCTTGAACTCTTAGAGGACTAAAGTCACTGAGCAATAGGAAAAGGAACAGACTTTTTAGTCAGTGGGTAATGAGAAATGAACATGAATTAATGTAATTCCAAGTTACCAGTGCACGGATCCATGAAATATGCCATGGAAAATAACTTAAGTCACTGCAGTCGTCTATTTAATTTAGCAGAGCTGTCTGTGATGTGGCTGCCTCGTGCCAGAGGGCTACATTTGCTAGTTGAGAGCACAGTCACTACAACCTGAGCTGCCCCCTCTCCAAGGCAGAGGCAAGTGTCCAACAAAGCACGAGTGCGGCTTGTCAGGGTGGGGAAAGAGGTGATCACTTCATAGTCCATTTTAGACAACACTTGCTGAGAGCGAAGGACATCAAGAATGTGGTTGAGGCGCCCTTCTGTCATGCAGCTCAAGATAGTCTGTCGCCCACAGGCTAGGATCTGGCAGCAGTTGCCTTTGCAGCAAGGACCTTGAATAAAAAGATACAAAATTGTTTTTACAAACTTTTTCATTATGGAAAAAAGAGGCAGCTTTCACAGACCAAAAGTCAGCCTTATCCACATCTGCTCAGTAGGAAGATTGCCCAAAGAAAGTGGTGAGGTGGAAGGGAAGTCTTTTTCCAACTAACCTTTTGCATCCCCAAGAACTACCTTGCTGGAGATGTTTGAAACTGTTACAATGAAAGATTAAACCACATACAATAGATTTTTTTCCCCGTTTGTTATAAACTCAGTGGGCCTATTTCACCATAAAACTTGCTATATTTTGTAAGGTTTTTCTTTAGACCCCTTTCCAGTGAAAGCCCACTTCTGAACAATGTGCCTATTCTGAACAAAAGTTGGCTTTGAAGGCCAAAGTCTGAGCTTTTAGTAACACAGGAATTACCACATGGGAGCAGACCCATGGTCCATCTAGTCCAGTATCCTGTTTCTTACAATGGTAAGTACCAACTTCAGAGGAATTACACTAATTACCAGTAAATACACAAGAATATGGCCAAAGTACAGTTTTTATCAGAAACACTGGCGAAAGTGTGGCAAAGTAAAATATTACTATACCACATTACCAGTAGCTTCTGGTTTTTGGACCAAACTTCTCTTTGGAATCTCACCTGTTAATGTTTGCTTGAACTGTGTGCTTTGAAATTGGCTATGATGGGGACTGTGCTCAGGTGGCAGTAATAACTGTAGTGGCTGCTGCTGCCACACCTTTGGGTCCCTTTGACACTGAGCACCATCTTCTCTGCTTGCATGTGGATCAGAAGTACAAGGAGTGGGAAAGGAATGCTGCAGAGCTGATTCTCTACTTCCCGGAAGAACTGGGAACAAATAAAGATGGGTGAGATAAAACTTTTAAACTGGACTACAGCTGAACATAATAGAGATTCATCAATGGATAGTTCTGGATCTCTAATTAAAACAGAGTTTAGAGGACTAACTTGTCTGTAAATATTACATCCTGTGAAGACTTGCTGCTAGATCCTCCCTCTTATGAAGTTTTGACATGTTATGTACATACGCCATCTCTCACACTTTAAGAAAATTGTTTTATGCAAGAGTATGGATGATGAATTCCCAGAAGTGGAGCATCATCTTTTCAAGCACGATACCACCTGTTACACTACACATAATGGGACTGTTGTATATGGCCAAATAATACATTTTTATTTGTAAAATTAAAAATGTATAAGGGACACTAAACTTAATCATATATTGCAAAAAAGAATGTGCATGGGTTACTGAATTAAAAGTGGAAATTTTTTTTATCTCGTCTTGAATATTGTCAGTCACTTTTGTTTAGTCAGCTTTTTGGTGCTGCAGTGTTTGGATCTCATACTTTGTTCCTGCCCCGAAGAGCTACAATCTTTTTTTTGTTATATGTTGTACAGCATCTAGCACAATGGAGCCCTGGTCCTTGATAGAGCATCCTTGATACAAATAAATTAAGAACATTGCAACTGAATGTCTAGGTCAAATGTTTCAACTGAGTTTTAATTCTAGAAACTGTTCTATGGGTTGTAGATTTTATAAAAGGTTTTAAAAAAAATGTAAACTTTGGGCTACATCTGAGTTGCCAGTGTCCTTTTAACTTGTTGATTATAGTTGTGGACTACTGTACATTTGTGGATGAAATTGAGGAAAATCCTGTTCTATCCAAAAGGAATAGCCACTAATCTATTTCAGTACTAAGTATTAAGAAACCTGTATCATAAGTCCCATGTATTCAGATAGATACACCAAAGATAGATACACCTCTACCCCAGTATAACTCGACCCGATATAACACAAATTCAGATATAATGCCATAAAGCAGCGCTGGGGGGGGGGGTGCGCGCTCTGGTGGATCAAAGCAAGTTCAGTATAACATGGCTTCACCTATAATGCAGTAAGATTTTTTTGCTCCTGAGGACAGCGTTATATCGGGGTGGAGGTGTAACAGATTTTCTGTGGCTCAGATCTTGTAAACAAAACCATCAAAGAACAAAGAAGAAATGTTTAAGTCAACACCTCCAGTCCGCTTATATACATGAAATGCACACGGATTTAAATACTTTGTCAAAAATTTGCCAAGACAAGCCCACAGTGAAAAAACAGAAGGCTATGGTCAGGTAGGAATGGCTAACATGAATCATTTGTGGACTTCTGAAGAGATGGGACTCTTCCAAAGCAATTACTTTCTAATGTGGAGACATTTGACAGCAGGTATTAGAAAGTAGAGAAAAGTACTGTGGTGATTGAGGGCCACATAAGTACCTTGGTAGAGGGCTAGATTCACTCATGGTGGCAAAGGCAAAAGAAATTGCCCTCTCTGTTCCAGCAGGGTCCACTAGACCCAGGATGGATTTGCTCTCTAGGGAAGAGCAGGCAGTTCTTGGAATGCCACGGAAGGGCAGCTTTAAGTTGTGGTCAGAGCACCACAGGTGTCTGACTGGTGGAGGGTGTTCAGGGTGTACACTAAATCAGCAAATTTTATGGCTTCCTGGTTTATACCACTGAACCCAGTGAATGTCCACTCACGTATGGGAATACACTGGCTAGCTGTGAGTTCTCCCTGTGGAGGAATGGTTGCAAAAACCTTGCACCACTGCAATTCTCAAGGCAGACTCTTGCTACTGCAGAGGACTCTGTTACTCTGGTTATATCAAGAGTTATATCACAGTTGTACTCTGAAGATGGAGACATTTGGCATGTTTTTATGGATACTGAGCCAACAAGTAATTGTTTAATATTTTGATAGTACTTGGAGGTAAAAACATCTCAAGATGGTCAGTCCTGCATACCTCTTTTTTGTGTTGTGTTTGGCGTAGTGATATCTGCAAGTGCCATCTGATTAGCCTTCTCTCTTCCTGCAGGGCTGTCAAGAACAGTTGACAAGTCCTGTGCTGTTAGATGGACACACTTGTCGATAAGCCGGTTGCTGTTTTTCTGTGCACAGACGACCTGACAGGGATGAAAATGGATAAGAAATTACTTCTATCTTCTTGATAGAAAAGACCTCCCTACTAGGCAGCCTCCCTTAGGGAGTCTAAATGCCTAAGTCACTTTTGATAATGGGACTAAGATACCCTTGAAAAATTTTCCTCCCCAAGTGCATATGTAAGAAGACAGAGTTTGCTCACCTCTAGGTTGTGCACATGTGTCTGACGCATGTGTGGAACTGAGCCTTTGCAGGCATTTACTGCTCTCTCCTGAAACAAAAAAAAATACACTCAGTAAAATATATACAACATTCAGTCCAAATGAGACTAAAAAAATCATACATTGAATATTCATGGACAGGGCCGGCTCCAGCTTTTCTGCTTCCCCAAGTGGAAAAAAAACAAAGATGTGTGGCAGCACTTGGGCGGCAGCTCAATCGCGCTGCTTATACAGCAGCAGGTCCTCCCTCTCTTCCTCTTCGGTGGCAATTCAGCAGCAGCTCAAAGAGGAAGAGGGGGAATGAGGGACCCGCTGCCAAATCCCTGCCGAAGACCTGGACGTGCTGCCCTGATATCGGACAGAGTGCCGCCCCTTTGAATTGGCAGCCTCAAGCACCAGCTTCCTACACTGGTGCCTGGAGCTGACCCTGTTTATGCAAGTACTGCCAAAATATCAGGCATGTACACCACATGATCTGCAACTAGGAGTAAAATCACCCAGAGTACAGTTCTATTACCTACTGAAACAATATTGGGTTGTTGTGCCTCTCTCTACAGGTATTTATTTCATATTCATCACTGTGGGCGTTGGGGAAAACAGGGCTTTTTTGGTGTATTACAAAAATCACGTCATAAATGTCATGCCACTACAAAGACTTATGCTTGGGAGCTCCTTCTCCTTTTATGGGGTACTTCTACATCTGGTCTTCCGCAAACCACACCTCCCATTTCTCAAATTGCAGCCTCTACAACTTCAAGTTCTGAAGAAGTATAAAATCTCCCAAAATCTGGGATACAAGACTATCCTCATCAAGTCAGAATCCAGCACAAGTGAGGTAAAACCAGGAGACTTTTTGCATTTTTCACTTCACAGATTGTGAGTTTAGTACCATGAGAAATCCCAGCTGCATCAGTATCCTGTGCTACCTTCCCTCCAGGCTGTACTGATAACTGATCTCAATCCTGACATCAGACACTGCTCTGCAGTCCCAGACCTGGACCTGATGTAACTGAGACTAATATTCACTCACAGCTATGTTGTGGCCTGATTGATTTTGGGAATGGATACTAGGATGAAGCTGCATTTTACAAGTAACCTCAGGCAGAAACTGACTTGGGGACTTCAGAGATGAAAGGCTAGTGCACTAACACATCTGGTTAACCTAGAACCATCCTTCTATTTGCTAGTGCTGAAAGAACAGTGTGAGGGGGCCCTCCAACTGTCTGTGACTCATGCATACTTAACAGTAATACAGTATGGACAGTCTCACTTGTGAATCCTGGATTAAACTTTTGAGGCTGAGTTTAAATGTTGGATCGAAGTATTTTAGCTCTATCCGCTCTTCAGGATTGATCTTGAAATTTTAACTTATAGCCCTTTGAAGCAATAACAAAGAGACAAATTCCTGTTTGATTTTAAAGATGGAAATCACAGAAAGCAGGCGATGCAATTGTATGGGACCAAATCTGAATTTTGCACTAACTTTTGCATCAATCAAAGTGTAGATTGCACTGGAAATCTTCTCCTTGCTAAAAGCGCTCAAAATTCTCCTTAAGAGTTCTGCACATTCTGTGGGAAGAAAAATGCATTTTAAATGCAGGATGTATGCGTATCCAAATAAGCAAATATCTATGCACCAATGTGCTTCCACTGATTTAATTATTCTGTTGCAATCATATTAAAATCTTTTAAATCACCTCTAACTAACTTTGCCTTATATATTTTTATTTTTTGATCTAATATAAACAAATTAGGATCAGATTTTCAGAAATGTGCACACAAAAACCTGCATATTTGTACCTAATTTATTCATGACTACACAAAGCAATCACAGTAAAAGCATGTGTGGATGGCTAGTTGGACACTTCTGTGTACAGGTCTGAAAAATCGTGGCCATAGTTTATCATTCATGTTTCTGGGCTGTCTTTTTAGAAACAGAGAATTAGAGCCTCAGCTGGTATAATATAGCTTCTCTGACTTAACCAACAGTGGGATTTGCTCTGGTGGGAATGGTGATTAATTTGAGATGGGATTGTTAAAGGTAAATCAGCCATTCTTCAAATACTGAATTTAGCTGGCAATCTCCAGTAATTTCCTAGCCTTTATCTATGCTAAATTTACTACACTATTTAAACTAAAAATCTTGAAATGACTAAGCCACCTTACAGGAGGTAGGGTGACCAGATGTCCCGATTTTATAGGGACAATCCCGATTTTTGAGTCTTTTTCTTATATAGGCTCTTATTACCCCCCACCCCGTCCCAATTTTTCACATTTACTATCTGGCCACCCTAACAGGAGGGCACGGCATCCTTATTAAAAAAAAAACCCAAACCAAAACACTACAGTATGCTGGTGACAGTGCCCCAACTGTTTCATCTCACACTGGGGTTACAACATTCTATTGTGCCATCATTACTGTACAATGATCTAGGACATTAAAGAGACAAGGTGTGTGAGGTAATATCTTTTATTGGACCAACTTCTGTTGGTGAGAGAGACAAGCTTTCGAGCTCACACAGAGCTTCAGGTCTACAACAACACTGCATTACTTAGGACACTCAAACTGTTTGTGATAGCAACAAGGGAGAGCAAATATTGAATGTTACCTGCAGTTTGGGGCCTGTAATCTGGGTCTTGGTGCCAGCACAGTATAATGAGCTGTAACAGCCTATTTCTCTGAGGCAAATTGCTCTGTATATACTCTGCTTCAGTCCCAGGCCGCAGGCCACTACAGACTCCTGTCACAACTTCCAGCAGGTTTTTTTTGCCTGCAAGAGAATGAGAAAATGTTATTTAAAAGTTTAAACCCTCAGAACTATTTTAAGATGATGTTTAGTGCAGGTTATTTTCTGTATTTTAAAACTAAGACTACTCTCTAAAAACAAAAATAAAAACCCAATAACACACTCTTAAGTAAAGCTTGACCAGCTGTGACAATACTCATTTATACCTACCGGCAGTAGTCCATTTATTTCTGGTTGGAAGGGTTGTTTAAGCAATAAGTCACAACTGGGTATACATGCATAACTGGTAACCTGCATGCACAAATACTCTATTTGCAGTTATAGTTACTGTGTGTGCAGCCTAATCACACAGTTCTGTATGCAATTCTGCATGCAAATTTAAAAAAAAAATTGTTCCCTTTATGCACAAAAGAATCTAATTTCTCTGGGCTGCTACAAAATGGCAGTGAAAAAAAATATGAAAGCACCTCCTTGCGTAAGTATATTGTACACAGTATTTTTAATCTGAGCCTATAAAGTCGGCCAAAATGAAAGCTGTTACGGAGATAAAAAACAGAGTAATCTGCTAGGTGACTTGTGATCAGCAAAGACACTGGCTTATTCTGACATCATGTACACACACACACAACCTCACAAATGTGATTGCAAAATTACAGCATGCCCCCCCCCCCCACACCTCTCCCTATGGCATATGCCTGCATATTCTGTACTTGAGAGCAGGCTGGTGGTTGAAATACACAAGTATGTAATTCTCCTCATCATTCATAGTAGAAAATGAGAGGCTGAACTTGTGGAACATTACATATGGAAAATGAGGTGTATGGGGTATTTGCTGATGAATTTTGCAGGAGCCCTGCATGTCTTGAGAAATCGCTAAGGAAATTTGAAGAGATGTAAAATCATGAGCCTGACCACTTGTGGTCATTTAAGTTTCTATGGCATTCTTTGTAAGAATGAGGATGTTTGCTAGCCCTGCTGTAATGGCCAGAGTCTCGCAGGGGTAACTGCATTCCGCCGACCTTCATTCTCTCTGCAATTTTAGTTGGATACACTATCCTTCATTTTTTGTCCAAAAGGGTTGTGCAATGTTAGTGTGCGTTGAATAGTTATATGTTCCACTCAAGAGATGGTGAAGCGATTCTCATAAATAAATGTTTATGATCTTTAGGGCCCTTTTGGATGAAAAGTGCTATACAAATGTAATGTGACTTGTTTTAGAGTCATATTTAATAGAAATAGTGATTAAACAATTGCCAGGAAAAGTTCCACATCTTGCTGCTTTCAAAACCCCTGATTCTTGGGTTCTGCAGTGTTTAGTGCACCACAGGCAAGCAGGTAGTTTCCTTTCCTTGGACCATGTAGTGAAAAAGAAAGTCCCATAGGTAGATAGACCATTTTCCAGATAGAGGAGAGTACTAACTGTAATGTAGTTTGGTAATCAAGTACAGAGGCACATACTTCTTCACATCTGACTGCTCAAACTGAAATCTCATTGCTAGACCAATCAGCTGTAAGAGAAGGAGTAAGAAGGATCATATTCAGGAACATGATACAGCACTGTCACTTTCATAGAACTCGAGAGATTAGAAAAGATCCTTCTTTAAAGTATGTTTACTATAAGTTAAAAGAGCCATGCTTTAAAGGAATGAGAATGGGACAGGAATCAGCACTCGAAAGTCTAGTTGTCAGCTCTCGCTGTCATGTTAAACAAATTATGTACCACTGCCTCTGTTTCCTTATAGGTAAAATGGGGATAATTTTCAGTCTATTATACAGTGCTTTAAAGATCTACAACTCTGTAACATTCCTCATTTTCATTTTCTGGTATAAAATAAGCAGAAAGTAGCATATTTTATAGTAATATAAGTCTAGCAGGAACTAAAAGTTCCTATTTGAGACCTAAGACTCTCATTGATTTTTAAACATGTATAAAGGCTCAATTCTACTCACTGGACAAGTTACTTGCCACTAAGGAAATGTCTACACTGATGTAATTTCCAGCTTGAATAGGCCTACCTGCACTAGCTCTGATTGACTGGGACTGTACTTGAGCAGGTAGCCCTTCCCCCCACTCATGCTGCCATGGCTACACTTTAATTTTTAGCGTATTAGTTGGATCAGGGCTAGCGCGAGTGTGTCACTCAAACTGGAATTCATACTCTCCAGCTCCAGCGTAGACATACCATAAAATGCTGCCTAATGTCTGTATGCTGGATTGTGATGTTAGTATGCTGAGTGTCACAAGCCAAAGAGCTGTTGCTATGCATTAAAGATAAGCAGAAAGGTCAAAATAACAATTTAATAGGGTGCTACAGTGAACAGGCTTAGGTAGTACATAGTAAAAACTATGCCATTAAAGACAGGTTTCAGAATAGCAGCTGTGTTAGTCTGTATCTGCAAAAAGAACAGGAGTACTTGTGGCACCTTAGAGACTAACAGATTTATTTGAGCATAAGTCTCTAAGGTGCTGCAAGTACTCCTGTTCTTTATGCCATTACAGCTACCCCTGAGAAAGTATCTGCTTTTTTTACAATAAGAATCTTCATTTGGGGCTAGTACTCCCTACAAGAGATGCAGAGCTATGGAACTGTGCATTATTGAGATACACTGTTGTCAGAATTTGATTTTTTATAATTTTGACAGATAATACTGTTTATTTTTAATTTTTTCCCAATTTTATTGAATTTTTACAGTTGCAGAAAATTATGAGAGTGTCAGACAAATATTTAATGACAGTTGATGTTGAGGTTCAAAAAGTTAAAGTTTTATAACCATTCAAACACAAATTGCCAATATCACATGTCAAAATATACAAAGTAAATATCCTTAAATCAAACTCTAGTAAGTTATCAAGCAACATTTTTCTTACTTTGCCTATCTGTAAATTTCAACTATCATTGGAAATATTTTTGTTAGTTTGTGTGTGTACGTTGAAATCAGTATTTTCTGACACTTACTGATCAAAAATTAATCCTTCCAAGCACTGTGATAGGGATTTGAGATAAAGCGAGGTCTGAAAAGACAGGTCTGTTGGTAACAATGTTGCTCAGAGGAGGATAAACTCAGAAAAAGATAATTAACCATCAAGAAAGAGAGAAATACGTACCTTCAAAAGGTTTCTGTCTGCTTACACTTTCCCAACATAGCATTCCAAAGCTAGAGGCAAACAATAATGAAATTGTGCTTGTTAATTTGGAATCTGTGTTGGTGTTATGATTACTTACTGAAAAATTGAGTTCATTAATTGAAAGAAAGGGTATTTTCCATGTTACACTAAGTCCGGGGAGGGCAAACTACAGCCTGCGGGCCAGATCCGACCTGTCACAGCTTTTAATCGGGCCCACAGCATTGCCAGTCCTGTGGTGCAGCAGGGCTAAGGCAAGCTACCTGCCTGCCCTGGCCCTGTGCCACTCCTGGAAGCAGCCGGCACCACATCCCTGTGCCCATGGAGGAGGGGCAGGAAGACGGCTCCGTGCACTGCCCTCGCCTGCAGGCTCCGCCCCGTGCAGCTCCCATTGGCCAGGAATGGGGAACTGCAGCCAATGGGAGCTTCAGGAGTGATACTCACAGGAAAGGGCAGTGCGCAGCGCAGCCGCCTGCCCCACCCCAACCCCAGGAGCCACTGCTGGACATGCTGGCCACTTCTGGGAGCGGCACGGGGCCAGAGCAGGCAGGGAGCCTGCCTTAGCTCTGCTGCATGCCGCTGCCACCCTGAAGCTGCTTGAGGTAAGCAGCATCAGGCATAAGCCTGCACCTCTCCTGCACCCCGCACCCCAACCCCCTGCTCTGAGCCCCCTCCTGCACTCCACACTGCCTCCTGCACCCCAATCCCCTGCCCTGAGCCCCCAACCCCCTGCCCTGAGCTCCCTGCAGCACCCTGCACCTGTCCTGCACCCCAACTCGCTGCTCTGAGCCCTCTCTTGCACCCCACACCCCTCTTGTACCCCAACCCCTGGTCCTGAGCCCCTTCCTGCACACTGTACCCCCTCCAATGCCCCGGACTCCCTCCCACACCCCAACTCCTTGCCCCAGTCCTACATTCATGGCCCTGCATACAATTTCCCCACCCAGATGTGGCCCTCGGGCCAAAACATTTGCCCACCCCTGCACTACGCCCTTCCTTATTAGCAGGATTTCCATTTTTGTATACTATTATATTTCAGTTTCCAATTGAGCTGTCCTTATACAATACTCAAGGGATATAACAAAGACCAGCTAGAATTCTGTTTCAGGGGAAAGCCTTGCTCTTAAATTCTACAGATTATTTTCTAAAATACCTCACCTAATTTCCATTTGTGGGTTTCAAAGCCTTTCACGTCCTCTTTTTTTAGCTGCAGTAATTATGAAGTGTTTGGTAGTGTTGAGCATACTGACAAGGGAATGAACTAGCTGATCCACTAAAAGCTTGATCTAAAGCCCAATGAATCTTTCTTTACATCAGTGAAATCTGCATCGGGTCCTAGATCTTTTTTTCCCATTTGTAACTTCTAGGAAATGTCACTCTAACATTTAAATGTACTTAAATCAACATCAATATTGGTGTAAAAACACTTGGACATATATGCAAAACAAAAAGTATATTCCATGTCACACCACTGCTGGACACACACAGGTCTCACGCAATACCAGTCACTTCCAAATAGCTATAATTAAAAAGGTGTGGCACCCGAGAATGGGAATTATGCCATCTGAAAGTGAGGCTCAAATGTATTCTTCATGGACAACAGAGCAACAATCACATCACTCATAGGTGTTATTAAATACATATATAATATGACTCATTTTTGGTCACTGCTTTGATGACAATAGAAAAGGAGCTGAAGTTGTTGGCTCCATGACAAAAATAAAAGATCTAACACTAGAAAATTGGCCTACGTAATATTAGGTATAAAGCTTGTCATAGACTCTGTGATGCCAGCCAGGAAGTCACACAGTTGCTATTTTTTGATTGTCATTCATCCAGAGTATCATGTATGTGCCCTTTGGATGTGTGGTAGACAAGATGGTGGAGTAAATAACATGCATTCTTTATGAAAGTCACTTCAATTAAAAGGTAATGCCTGATTAGGCATAGCGAGTTCTTTCAGAAGAGATTCCACAGGACCTTAAAGGGACATCAAGATAAAAATCATATCCTTATTTTTAACTAGATCTCAACCAAGCATGCAATAATTGTGCCGTCTACACCACCAACAGCAGCCATTTAAAAATCTAACTACTTGACTTGTTGATGATACATTTCTAAGAGGATTGCACTTGTGTGTGCAAATAATTGGGTCTACAGTTTTGGCACCCACATTGGACATTTAGGCTCCAATGCTAGCATTTATAAAAAGAATCTTCAGATATTTATAAAACTTTATATTATTCAAACTGAAAGAATTTGGAAACTTAACTCTTGCTGCTTGACTACCTGATGTCTAAGGCATGTCTATTTTTGTAGGCAGATTAAGTTTTGCGCAGATACTTGAAAACACAGAATCAGTTTAGTAGCTACAGTTGAAAGTTTGGTCTCTTATCTGAAAAGGGTATGTTTAAAAAAAACGTAAGTTTTGCTAAGCACTAGTCCTTCACCTACAAGGATTTGTCACTCTCTCCTTGTGTGCATAGAACTCCTTTTAATTTATTCAAGTAAATCTAATATAAGCATCAAGATGAGAATATACTTCATAGCATGTCATCCGCAGCAGTATTCTACTTTTTTACTGTAAATTAATATTTTGAAGCTGAAGTTTGGCAATTGCTTAACCTAAAGGTAGGGCTGTAAGTCTTAATTTTTAATATAACAAATTGTATTGAAATAATTTCCTTCAAACATTAGGAATTTCAAGTTTAACTAAATGCTGCAATATTCCTAGTCTGGAATGT
Organism: Gopherus flavomarginatus; assembly: GCF_025201925.1. Taxonomy (NCBI): domain Eukaryota; kingdom Metazoa; phylum Chordata; order Testudines; family Testudinidae; genus Gopherus; species Gopherus flavomarginatus. The sequence goes on from NC_066630.1 coordinate 34,321,783, forward strand.
TATGCAGATATGATATTTGTAACAGCTGTTATTTGAATGGAACACTGTGTCCTGTATGTTTCACTGTAGTATAATTTTACAATATTTTCTTGAAAGAAGCATTTAATTCAATACTATGTGAATTGCTCTCCAGAAGTAGATCTCTTTTAGCTATAATTTTCTCTTAAAAACCTGTACTAACCTGTAAATATCTCCTTCTTGTGAGGGTACACCTCCTTCAAGTATTTCAGGAGAAAGGTATACCAAATCCCAGCAGCTTCTATTGCAGTTCTGCAGGACTGATCTTTGCTGCTTCCTCCAGGAGGTTAGACCATAATCTGTTATCTGTAGAGAAGAGTGAAAGGTGAATTGTAGCAACAATATAGCATTATTGCTATCAAATATTGATATGGTATTTTATGTTAGGATAGATGTCTGATAAATAATCCTATAATCAAGCATACCTTTGGAGAAGTTGTTCTGGTTTCATGTCAAGAAAATAATGAAGACAAAAAACTAAATGTAAAAGGGCCTCACCTTAGCTCTATATTGTGTATCCAAAAGGACATTGGAGGGTTTCAGGCTGTAATGGAGGAGAGGAGGGTCTAGCCTATGGAGATGATATAATCCTTCAGCCACATCTGACAGGATCCGCATGAGTAGGGGAAAAGGCAATTCTGGGTACAGGTGGTGCTAAAAATCAACATTTATTTCAGTGTAATATTCCACAATATGTATATATCTTTTAGAATTATAAAGCAGTCATTATTCACACTATCTATTGAGATCTACACATGAAAAGTATTAGCAACACTACTGTAAAATTAATATCCATAACTGAGGTATAGTTTGCTCATTTTATTATTGCCCTAGCTTCTAAACAGTTTTAATACCCATAAAGGAGCCCCTCTAAAAGATCCCTACTCTTCCTTACCTCGTGGATGAGTGAGTGAAGGGATCCATTGCACATCCATTCAGTCACGACCCCCAGAAGTCCCTGAGATTGGTAGATCCCAAGAGAAGGCAGGAGCTGTTCAGACTGAACGCGTCGTGTGTTTGCTACATCTTGCAGCAACACCTTCAACTCACTGCAAGCAGAGAACAAGGGTTAAAGAGGCAGCATTTCAGACAGACATGCTGAGTAACAGTCATATTGTATGATACTGGAAAGAAGGATGACTTGGTAGAGTTTTCCCACCACTACCATTATCTGGTGTTTAATACCAACAATGTTTTCTGGAGTACAAAGCATCTTTCATATTAAAACTGTAAAATGTACAAGAAAGAAGCTAGTTCCATTAGTATCAAAATATATTTATCAGGATCTAAAATGCAAGGGCAGGAAGAATGTTTGGGACAGTTAAACTAACAAGAAATGACCGGTCTGAACTGATTTTTTTTCCTGCTGTTTCCCATAAAGTGTGCTTTCCTCACGCCATCAGTGAGGTCCCTTCCACACTGCAAATTCTACCAGCTTCAGTCATAGCCTGTATGGATGGGATCAAACCACATCAGAGAGTAAAGGTAAAGCCATGAGGCCAAATTTAGACCTAGTGAAAGTGATAGGTGTAACTTTAGGGACTTAGTGGAGCTGCATCTGCTTCTACTCAGATTGGATTTAGACTTAAATTCAGTGGGATGTATTTTAAGAAGTATAAGGAAAACAGATTTTGCTAATCAGTAGCAGATTAAGACTATTTGAGAATTTCAGACAATAACTAATTTGTTCAGTTGTACAATGGTAGCACTGATCTGTGGATCAGATCAGAATGTTCAGTTTCAAGGAAGATAAATGAACTGGTTCTGCTATAGCCAGGGTGGCCAACCTGTGGCTCCAGAGCCACATGCGACTCTTCAGAAGTTAATATGCGGCTCCTTGTATGGGCACCGACTCCGGGGCTGGAGCTACAGGTGCCAACATTCCAATGTGCCAGGGGGGTGCTCACTGCTCAACCTCTGGCTCTGCCACAGGCCCTGCCCCCACTCCACCCCTTCCCACACTGAGCCTGCTGTGCCCTCGCTCCTCCCCCCACAGAGCCTTCTGCATGCCACAAAACAGTTGATCAGGATGTGTGGGGAGGGAGGGAGAGGTGCTGATCAGTGGGGCTGCCAGTGGGTGGGAGGTGCTGGGAGCAGGGGGCAAGGGGTGGAGCTGATGCAGGGGGCTGCTGACATATTACTGTGGCTCTTTGGCAATGTACATTGGTAAATTCTGGCTCCTTCTCAGGCTCAGGCTGGCCACCCGTGCTACAGGATCACTCCTCCCTAAGTTGCATTTAACTTTAAAAATATGATCCCATCTCTAATATGTTCTGAATTGCTGATTCTATGCATGAAATCTTCAGCCCATAGAAATCAATGGTAAAATTCAATGGGACCAGGATTTCAACCCCTGTCATTATTTTAAAGACTAACCCCAGTTACCGTTTCCTGTTGAAAAACAAATCTGTATATTTAGGAAGAGGGTCCAGCTGCATAGTTTGGCTTTTGATACCAACTGCTTCAAAGTTTGGGAACTTAATTCAGTCCCAAACATTGCACACCATGTAAATCACAGATTTGCTATTCTATGTATGTTTTTAGGCTGTAGGATATATTTATTGCAGTAGGTACTCTTTGATAAATCTTAAGATCTTAACTTAGATTCCTCATGCTTCAGCAAACTTCCGTTGAACTCAGTGACAGTCTCATCGACTTCAGTGGGAGTATGCCTAAGTAAAAACTGAGTAAAGACATCAGGATTTAGCCAGATGACACTACTGGTAATGCTAGCACCCTGAACCCTATAGTACTTGCTTCCTAACTGTATGCAATGGCTCCTGGTCCCTGATCAGCCTCAGCAGCATGCAGGAGATTCTTTTATCCCTGAACTGATGCCCATTCCCTGATCTGTCCTATGTACTGTTGTAAGAGACTGGGAGATATCCGACAACTCCTCAAAACAACTCCTCAAACTAGCCTCTGTTTTCCAAACCAGCTCCTGTTCCCACTCCCCCCAGCAACTGCTAACACAGGAGGGAAACTATTTCAGAAAAATTCTCTAAAAACTATTTTAAGCAGGTGTGGATCAAATTTCTCACCCATCATTATATAGCCCAACACTGCTTGCCAGTGCCCGAGAGGCTGCTGGTAACTGCCCTTCTGCTGGAGCACAATACTGTGAAATGCATGGTGGAAATGTAAGACAGGGACTAACAGGTGTAGCACAGTCCTATCATAGTAAAAGTTGCTTCCTGTATTTTTGCTTTTTGTTGGAATCCTCTCTGGTGTGCATGTGATGTACAATTCAGGGAAGTATATAAAAATGCAGTTATAGGAAGAAGCGACTAAAAATTACATTGTGGGTTCCATATTTGGGGGTCAATGATTTCCAGATCAAATGTATTTGTGAATGGATATTGCATGGGCAGTGGCAGTAACAGCACATTCAAGTTAGATGTGCAGCTGTGCAAGCACTTTTCACATATACAACTGAACATGCATTGTTTAGAAAAATCAGGCCAGGCAGTCCAAGTTGGGTTCTTTTTTAAGGAAGGAAAACAGCCTTTTCATTGCAAACATAATGGATATTCAGTATGTTAATACTCGTGTTTATAAATAAATTGTGTCTCCAAAGTTTATATACAAATTGTGCTTATTTCTACCTCTTAACATCATTATTAACAATATGGATTTCTACCATTGGAACTAGGTTAGCAGTTCAAATGATGGGCAGAATAGAATCCATCTTATTCTCATTGCTGGGTTCACTCTACAGTGGTAATAGTGTGGGTGGGTGGGGAGAGGAACAAACAGAGACTTGACATTTAAAGAGCAGATATGAGTAAGAAGGTTCATTTTCCCATAATCACTTTTATAACTAAAATAGCACTTTAAATCCAGAAAGGAGAAAATAAATTATTAGCTTTTTTTGTCTGATATAACTTTTTTTTATTTAAACAAAAAGTGGGGAGCAAACAGGGGAAAGAGGGCAAGCCTTTTAGAAAAAAACTACCAAATAAATATATTCTTATTTTAGATTAGTAAGTTATTGCAGTTCTATTGAATTTAAAACATAAAAAAGCAGAACACTCAAACTTAATTCATTTTTGGCCTGATCCAACCTCCATGGAAGTCTTTCCATTGATGTCAGTGGGATTCGGATCAGGGCCCTGTGCCCTATAGAGGCCCTCACTAAAGACAGACTCGTTCTTGTTTCAGGATTAAAATTTGGATGCCATAAATGAAAGAGTTTAGACTGAAGCACAACCAAAGACCAAACATGGGAACCTTGGATGCAAGCACCCCAAGAATTTTAGGGGGTGTTTGAAATGTGAGTTGGATTAGATAAATTGTTCCTGTCTTTGTTCTGGAAAAAACAACCTCTCCATATCCTACTTTAAGATATTTGAAATCTGAATTTTTCAGTTTAAGCAGACCTCCTACAAAAACCAGCTAAGGAGCTACACTTCTCAGATACTACAAAGGCCATGTTCTGCTCTTGGATGCCCTTTTAAGAAACTGAGAGCCTAATGAGTGCATTCACTAGAGTGATTTGGTCCCAAACCATTAAAAAATAGTATGAGCCTGACCTCAAAATCCCTGTAAGTCTGTGACTCCAATGAATTAAATTGGAGTTATGAGAGTGTTAGGCTGACATCCATTTGTGACAGAGTTTGTGTTTATGACTAATATATGCACTCAATCCTATCTCTACTACAACTGTCCATTCTCCCTTTCATCTCGTATGTGTTCCTTTATTCACCTATCATGTTTTGTCTGAAACTTGGATTGTGAGCTCTTTGTGTTTGTTTGTATAATGCATTGTACAATGGTGCACTGAACATGGATTGAAGTCCTTTGATGCAATCACAACACTATTAATAATAAGCCCCATTGTCATTACATATGTCAACTTTCTCATCTAATGCAATTCAATGTATTTCTTCCACTTTGTCTCTGTTAATCAGTTGGGAGCCACTGAAGTGGAAAGGTGAACTGTGGTCAGAAATGCTAAAGTCCATGTTGGTACCCTCTTTGCACTACTGTCCTCCTGAGCTGTTTATATAGTACATCAAATATGATACCCACCTCTCTGTTGTATTCTGGCTGGTCAGCAGCTTCAGTGATATGTTAATGTTCTGAGGAGCATGAAAGGCTTTGAGGGCGAAGCCAGAACTTGTCCTGGTGAAGATAAAGTTATCCAGCTCTTCCTGGGCTATTACAGGCATCAGATTGGCCATTTTCCGCTGTTTAGTGGGGGGACTGAAATGAAGAAAAACAGACATCCTTAGATTTGCTTTTTTTATCATTGCCAAGGTACACTGAAGTTGCACCACACTTTGTTCCCCAAACTACTCTTCACCTTCATTCAAAAAGCTTTGCATTACCATGCTCTGGGTCAGATTGTCCTTTAAAGATAGGGAAAAAATCTACCTACCACACAGGGAGATCCTGAGGTTTACTTACCCTTTGTAAATAAGAGGTGCTAAGCTCAATATTATGGCTGGTTCTCATTACAATCACCTGGAAATATGGGGGCACTATTTACATTAATATAATACAATGCTTGACTTCCGAGGATAGTGTTTATAATTTGGGGAAACAACAGATCAAAATTCTTACAGTTCCATGCTGGACAGAAAGATAATTCCCATGAAAAACTGTAATAATGCAGTAATCCAGTGTTTCCCAAACTTGGGACACCGCTTGTTTAGGGAAAACCCCTCGTGGTACAGGCTGGGTTGTTTACCTGCCACGTCCGCAGGTCTGGCCAATCGCGGCTCCCACTGGCCGCAGTTCGCCACTCTAGGCCAGTGGGAGCTGCTGGAAGTGGCAGCCAGCACATCCCTCGGCCTGTGCCACTTCCATCAGTTCTCGTTGGCCTGGAGTGGTGAACCGTGGCCAGTGGGAGCCGTGATCGGCTGGACCCGCGGACGTGGCCAGTAAACAAACCAGCCTGGACTGCCAAGGGCTTTCCCTAAACAAGCGGCGTCCCAAGTTTGGGAAACACTGCAGTAATCCATTCCAATCTACCTCCAGAGCTATGCCCTTTACAGATGTGCCATTATTTACTAGGATACTGTATGTCAATAGAACAGCAAAACAAAAGGCCAAATTCCCTAATGTGGTATATTGGCAAAACTCTGCTGAAGTCAGTGGAGCTGTGCCCATTTACAGCAGCAGAGAATTTGGCCCATCGGTTATATATAGTAGAGCCTTAGGGCCACGTGCATATGTGCCTTAATACACATTGACTAGAGATAACAACCTCCCACACAGCCACTTTGTGTTAATGTATGAGTCAGGTGTTATTAATAACAGGTGAGGATGTTTTAAAAAGATAGTGAGCATAAAAATCCACTATACTTAGTGCTGAAAGAAAGCAACAAGAACAGACACAGCTGAGACAAGGAAAACAGAGAGGGAAGAAAAGGAGTCTTCAGAAGCCCATTTATGAGAATAGTGCATGGTTAGAGATCAGAGGCTCATAAGAGCTCAAAATGGAATGCTCCCCTCAGACTCAGCAGATTTCCACTAAGAAAGCCATGCAGGAATTAATGCTGCTCTAAACTGCAGATTTAAGTAGTGAGTAAGGGGTGAAAGTTGAGAACTCTCTTTTTAAGTTGAGGGTTCAGCTAAAGTGTGGTCTTGTGGTTAAGGCATTAAACTAGGATGCAGAAGGTCTGATTCTAGTTCCCAACCCTGCCACAGAAAGCCTGTGTGATCTTGAGCAAATCATAATCTCTCAGTGACTCCGCCGAGCATCTACAAAATGGGAATAACCACACACCTTTATTTTATCCTTTGTCTATTTTGCCTAATTAAATTGCAAGGTCTTCCAAGCAGAGTCTGGCTGTTACACTGTATATTGATATCACCTAGATCAGTGGTTCTCAACCAGGGGTCTGGGGCCCACTCAGGGGCCACAAGCAGGTTTCATAGGGTCCACCAAGCAGGGACAGCATTAGACTTGCTAGGGCCCAGGGCTGATGCCAAAGCCTGAGCAACTTAGCTTCACAGGGCCCCAGGCAATTGCCCTGATTGCTACCTTCTATCGCTGGCCCTGGCTTTTATATGCAGAAAAAAGCAGTTTTGGTGGTGCAGCTGGGCTGTGGAATTTTTATAGCGGGAGATGGCGGGAAGGCACTGAGAAAGAAAAAGGTTGAGAACCCCTGACCTAAAGCACAATGGGGTCCCAAACTCCGTTAATGCCTCCAAGTGCTACCCTAATTCATATAATAATCAGACTAAAATATCCATTGGTTGACTAATAAAATTCCCCAATCTAATGTAAGTTTGATGCAATGAGATGGGTTAAACCTTTTGTTTTTTATTTTAAACAACAATATTCTAGACTGAATCTGAAGGCACTAGCTGTGCTTTCGGCAGGAACTACTAAAACAATGCACTCATTCAGTAGCTACATAATGGCCTCTCAGAATGACTTTGCAAGATTGTGATTGATCCTCTCTATGTTGCTATGAACGAATTATTGAGCTGGATAGCAACAACTATGCGGAAGGAAATATTTCAGAAACATGAGATTTCTCTGATGCCCAAAATGAAGAGGTTAAGTACATAATATATTTTTTCATATACATCTACTTCAAGCAGTGTACTTTGTAAATACACATCCTACATCTGCTTCAAGCAGTGTACTTTGTAAAGGACACATCCAATATGGCATGAGACCAACAGAGCCAAGCCAGTCATTTTACGTGCAAAATTACACAAAGCTCTTCCAAATCAGAGACAGGCAAAAAAAAAGAACCATTTATTCCTCAAATATTATGGGGCTTGGATAAAGTGGAACCTAAATTTAGTTTTGGTTTCTGTGGAGAAAAATAAACAATCAAAAGGTTTGCAAAACCAAAATAATTTTTCATCTCTAAAAATGTGTAAACCAGAATCATTTACTCAAATCTCTAAATGTTTGGGTTCAAAAGAGTCTAATAATGAGTCTTGGCTCCAAATCGCTCCTGGTTTTGCTTATTTTTATTTTAAGAGAACTAGGTAAAACTGGAATCAATTATTGAAACTTTGGTGGCACAAATAAAAAGAGAACCAGGTCTGAATCACCCCCATCTTTTGGTTTTGCAGAATCTAACCCTGACCAAAGAGGTTTTGAAACCAGAATGACATCTGTTTTCACCACTTGTTTTTATACAAATGAACTACAGCTGGAAGCAGCATTTCCCCCCATACATCTAGAGGTTTGGGCAAGATTCTCAACTCATCTGTAAATTGCTGATTTACATCGAGTGAGGATCTGACCTTAAAATCAGAAACCCCAGTTTTGCTACCTTTACATATACTGGGAACTACCTTATTTCAGAACTAGTCAGTGGGACTAATCACAGATTAAGGTACTATTTAATGTCAGTAAGGTGGCAGAATCAGTCCCTAAATGGGAAGCAAAAGGATCCTTCGTTGGGAAAAAAGCTCTCAGTGCTGCACTACCAACAGCTCTGCTCTTCTGGGTATAGAGATTTTACTCCTTTTAAAATCCAATATCATTTTACTGCCCACACTACGATGTGGTTTCTAACCACAGCTTGTCAAGGCTGGCGGTTTGGATGAGGGGGACTACAGAAAGTTGTGAGAGGCTTTAAATGTCTCATTGAAACACACTGGAAAATCCTGCATTACAAGAGCCGATCCTTTAAAAACTACCTTTACGCTTAATTCACAGTGAAAGTGTTTCCATCCATATGAAGGAAGTGTGGCTGGGGGCTGATTTAATGTTTCAGTGTCCAAATAAAAGAAGTGAAAACAAACATACAAAGAATATTGAGACTTACCTCCAGACGTGTGGGCATAGAGACTACAGGAGTGAGCTAGTGCGACTGCAACAAAGAGCTGTGATCTGCCTGGAACAGTGATGCAATCACAGTCTAAGCCTTGCTGGGTATGAGTCAGCTGCATTATTTATCTCCTCTTTTATTGGCTGCCTACACACATCCAAAATTTCCCCTAGTTGTGTGTGCAAACTGTAACTCCTTAGTGACTGCAGTCATCTAGGTTCTCTTCATGGGCTGGCCAGTTAATTGCTGAAATAGACAAGAAGAGGTTATAGAAAAGGTTAGAGAAGTTGAGTGGACGCTGTGATGGCCACCAGCACGAAGAGAAAACAATAAAATTGAGATGCATCAGAAACACCACCCTGGATCCAAATACCCCCCAAAACACAGGGATGTTCAAATCTGGATCCAGACTTTGCAAACCACCTGTATCTCTACAGTGGGGTGAACCAAAACCCAGATACAAAACCCGCTTAGCTTTGGTAAAGTTTGAATCTGAATTTTGTGGCTCAGGCCCATCTCTGAATAAAGACAAGGAAAATCATTCTCTTTTTGGTTACAGTAGAGTGTGCACAGAGGGAGTGGATATGTAGTAAAGGCCTGATCCTGCTAGGCGCTGGGCTCCATCCATTCTCACCAAAGTTAATGGAACTGGAGGATGCTCAACAACTAGCAGGATGGGAACTTTAAGGAGAAAACAATAATATTTTTGAGTGTCCAGCTTTATTTACACAGTATAGTGTAAGTGTAGTTTTGTGAATGGTACCCTCTAAAGGGTCTGATCCAAAGCATACTGAAGTTTATGGGAGTGTCTCTGTTATCTTCATTTGGCTTTGGATCAGCACCTAAATCAGGGGTGGGTAAACTACGACCTGCGGGCTGGATTCAGCCTGCCAGCTGTTTTAATCTGGCGCTCGAGCTCCCTCTGGGGAGTGGGCTTCAGAGCTCCAGCTGGGGAGCAGGGTCAGGGGCTGCTTCATGCGGCTCCCGGAAGCAGCGGCATGGCCCTCCTCCGGCTCTTACACATAGGGGCAGCCAGAGAGCTCCATTCTGCATGTGGCCCCTGCCCCAAGTTCCGTCCCCACAGCTCCCATTGGCCAGGAACCACAGCCAATGGGAGCTGCAGGGGTGATGCCTGTGTATAGAGCAGTGGGCAGACCCGCCTGGCCATGCCTCTGCATAGGAGCCGGAGAAGGGACATGCCGCTGCTTCCAGGAGCTGCTTGAGGTAAGCGCTGCCTGGAGCCTGCACACCTGAGCCTCTCCCCGTGCCCTAACCCCCTGCCCCAGCCCTGATCTCCATCCCACCCTCCGAACCCCTCGATCCCAGCCCACAGCACCCTCCTGCACCCCAAACCCCTCATCACCAGCCCCAGCCCTGATCCCCCTCCTGCAACCTGAACTCTTTATTTTTGGCCCCAACCCGGACCTCCACCCTCAACCAGAGCTCTCACCCCCTCCCATACCCCAACCCAAATTTTGTGAGCCCACCATACAATTTCTATTCCCAGATGTGGCCCTTAGGCCAAAAACTTTGCCCATTCCTGCCCTAAATGCAGAGAGGAAGCAGAACCACTGAACATGTCCCCTTCCCCCTTCCTGTGAGCCCGAAAAGCCTCTCTTCACCAAAATATATATATTTTGGAACATATATATATATATATATGGAGCTATACCTATCTCATATAATGGGAAGGGACCCCGAAAGGTTATTGAGTCCAGCCCCCTGCCTTCAGTAGCAGGACCAAGTACCGATTTTGCCCCAGATCCCTCACAACCCCGGGTTTTGCAGGACAATGCTCAAACCACTGAGCTATCCCTCCTCCCCACTACCCACCAACATTATGTGGCTTCAGCTCTGTGGTTTTAAAGGAAGAATGCCAAGGATAGGGGACAGGGAGTAGCCCATCACATGATTTCCTCAAAGCTGCATGGCTATCTGAACAGAAATGAGTGTTACTAGAAGCAGCATTAGTATCCAGTCTGTGCCTATGTGCCCCTCAGAGAGTGAGAAATGGGACAGGAGCCTGGAGAGGAGACAGTGGCAGCAAGGGTATGGGCAACAGCTATCAGGGATTGGGGAGACTGAATAGAGAGGGGGCAGGTTATTATGAGTACCACTTCCCTTCACTCCTCCACGCTGATCTCTTTTTAACAATGTCTTCACTACCTGTCCATGGCCTACATTTCTGTAAGCATGATATCAACAGTATGATAACTGTCTTAGGTATTTATAGACCATTAGTCATTGTCATAGACTCTGTGTTACATTTGTAATCACACGTGAAAGAAAAGAAACCCTTTATAATTAAAAAATCTGTCCTTAAAAATGCCTTTGGAGATTTTTTTTGAAGTGCTCACTTTCACAGAAATAGTGAAAAAGGATATGACTCCCTGACACTCATACGTGGTGTACTCTGATGCACCTATTAAGTTTTCCATGGAGAAGTGGTCTGAAATAAATAGGTGAAAATCAATAAGGAGAAATGCAAAGTACTATGCTTAGGAGGAAATAATCAATTGCACAAACACAAAATGACTGCCTAGGAAGGAGTACTGCAAGAAAGAGTATAGTGGATCACAAATTAAGTATGAGTCAACAATGTAATACTGTTGCAAAAAAAAAGTGAACATCATTCTGGTATTATTAATAGCAGTGTCATAAGCAAAACACGAGAAGTAATTTTTCCAGTTTACTCAGCACTGATAAGACCTCAGCTGGAGTATTGAGTCCAGTCCAGTGGAGAGCAACAAAAAATGATTAGAAGTCTAGAAAACATGACCTGTGAGGAAAGATTGAAAAAACTGGATTTGTTTAGTGTGGAGAAGAGAAAACTGAGAGGAGACATGATAACAGTCTTCAAGTACATAAAAGGTTGTTATAGAGAGGAGAATGATCAATTGTTCTTCTTATCCACTGAGAACAAGACAAGAAGTGATGTGCTTAAATTGCAGCCAGGGAGATTTAGGTTAGATACTAGAAAAAACCTGCTAACTGTAAGGGTAGGTAAGCACTGGAACAAATTACCTAGGGAGGTTGAGGTTTTTTTACAAACCTCCAATGAGCACCCACGGAGTCGGCGCCTATGATTCTACATGCTATGCATAGAGGGTAGCAAAACACTCAAAGTGTCTTTGTCTGATGCTCTCTTGCTTATTGTTTTCAGCTTACGTGACACAGTGCCAACCAAACTATTAAAGCTTAATTTTAGTGCTGTGTTTGATATGACTAAATCATGGTCACACTGGCCAGTTCCTAGATCCGAGCTTAGGTCAGACTCAACTCCTCAGAGGCTGGTTTGTCACTACTACTGTACATTCTAATTCATGAAAATAATTATGACTATCTTACCTTTATATAGTGCCATTCATCCTGAGGAATTCTAAAATGCTTTACAATCTCTCACACAAAATATTACAGTCTATACATATTGAATAAGGAAAGAGAAAAATTATTTAGGATTGCCCTAAAGAATGTCAATAGTAATGAGAGAAAATTAAGAAAAGTAAAATTTAGTCTGACTATCAGGAAAAACTTTCTAAGAGTAAGATTTCTCAGGGAAACCATAATAAAGGCCCATTATTTCTTTTCAGTGTTTAATTTAGTGTCTATGCACAGAATTCACTTCACTTCTTCACTGCTCTGATGCAATGATGTTGAGGTCATATAAATACATAGGTACCAGTGAAGTACAGTTAGCTGGGTGAAACACTGACTTTTTAACAGAGCATAGCAATGCTGCACTATGGTCAAGGACAGGAAAAGAAAATGATACGGCCAAATTCATCCCTAAAGGAAGTCCATTAACTACCATTTAGACTACGTGTACAAAGAAATTCTTCAGAGAATTCAGTTAGTGATCTGAGACCTATTTTGGAGAGGAGAGGAAGAGGGAAGACATTACATAAATACTAGTGGAACTCATTATCCAATAAACAAATAAATACATCACACCATGGATAGTGTTACATACACCAGGGATGGAATTAAGCCAGGGTGTCTGACGGTAATTGCAGGGAGAAATCTAAATGGGCTGCATGCATAATTACTCATACTGAGATTTATCCAGAACACTAGCTAACACCCAAATTTCTGCAAGAGGTGCCAGGGGACTTTTAAAGACTACAGTTATCAACCATTACATCTAACACAAAAGACAGAAGCTCAACAACAGCTAAGGCCACTAAGTTTCCAAGAGGTAAAAAAAATAGATAATTTTGAAAACGGACTTTTTCCTACTCCTATCAAATAAGGGCCCATAAAGAATCAAAAATTTGCCTTTTCTGTGCCAATTTACTTACCTGCCCCAGCCACATCTCTAAAAATCATCTAAGCTGGGCTGTGTGTAAAAAACACGCTAAGAGGAAAACAATCCAAATACACAGCTAGCTGGTCTTAAATCATCCGTATTATCCAAACAATATATGAATTAAGGCAGTAATGTCCAAAGGATGGTACAGATTAAAGCTCCAGGACCTCAAACAGGACAAGTATAGGTATGCTTGCATTAAAAAGTTGTACTAAATCATTAACTTTGTCCTACAATTATGTTGTGATGTGTCTCTATGGGAGCAGTATTCAAGGAGGACCACAGAGTAACAGACAGAATATCTGAGCATGTATGAACAATAAGAAAAAGTGACGCAGAGTATCAGATGGCATGTCTTTATGTGCAGAGACATGCAAGTGACCCAAATACCACAGCGTCTGATGTACCGATTTTCAGTGAGCGCCTGTGAGAAGTGCAGAAGTGATCACATGAATTCTTCTTTGAAGTGTCAAGCTTGTTATTCCAGTTGAGCATCTGAACCTGACTGGCTTTGATGAAGAGTTAGGGCCTGATTTGCTGTCATCTTGCCCATTGTGGAGTCATTTGTACCTGTGCAAAGTGTGTGTAAAATGCTATCATTCTCATCTGGTGCCAGGTAGTGGAGATTAATGTATGGAAATATAATGGATATCGAATGTTGTATTTTTTAATATTGAATGGGTATTGTAATTTATATGTATACATTTCTGTCCTCAGTTATACCCATGTGACCATATTAATTTAAATGACTGGATACCAGGTAGGCACAACAATATGCATGAAGTATTGTTTTAAATGTCTAAATGCGGAATTCTGATGTTCATTTAGGACGGTCATCCACATTAGAACTAAGGCATCCCGTTTATTTCTCCAGGAAAACATTTCCTCATTCCCAACAAACACTCACACGCCATGATGTTAGAAAATAGCTTTGGCTTGTCATCCTCTCACTAATTAGATGATTAAAAGGAAAGCCTCCTGGCCTTTAGGCAGTTTCCGGAGAATGACAGTGCTAGACAACTCTAATACTGTAATTAATAACATCATGAATTATTTATTAGATGCATTACCTAGCTTTTTAAAATTATGGAGTCTTCTTAATGTATAGCACCCAATACATAATTTGAATAAACCTGAATAAATGCAGGAACTCCTCCTAGACTACTGGAGGCTGAAGGTGGTCTCATTATAATTTATACAGCATCCAATAGCATGCTAGATGCTTTAAAGGACAAAGACACCCCTCCTCACCACAGTCCCTGCTCCAAAGAGCTTGCTATCTAGTTTTAGACGCGACAAATGTAACAAAAAATGGAAAAGAGTGAGGAAGGACAAAATCACCAGGTTACTCAGTCAAGGCATAATCACAGCTAAATGGTTCCAATAATGGCAAAATGACAAAGTAAGGGCTAGATTATGCCTGGCCCTTATGTGAATGTGTAGTGGGGTGACGGTGGGGGGAGGGGAGATGGCACAGGAAGACTTCCACCCTTGCATGGCCTATGTAAGACCCAGACACAATTCCAGCCCATGTGTTCAAGAGAATTTAGCAGTTGCACCCTCTTTAGTCTTCTGGGAGTGCACGGCACCACAAAAAGAGTTGTGAGAAGGCTAAGTCATAGCTGCACCCCCATATACACCAGCCAGCAAAACTGGCTGGCCAGGACAAAAGGCAATAGTCTGTACCCTACAACATTATGTAGTACAAGCAACTTCAATGCCTCTATGTCCGCCTTCTGGAGCACCCCCTGGGGTACTGCAGCTCAGCAATGCCCCTCACTATGGTCAATGCCTAAAACTAGCCTTATGTCATTTGGAAACTGATTCTCCCTCAGGGAAGCAGGGTGAAGCACAGATTATCTAATAGAACTAATAGATGGTTAGTCAAAGTAGAGCTCCTCTCCTCTCCTCTCCTCTTCTCCTCAAATTGGCCTCCCGAAACTTAACCATCACTTTTCCCCAGCTCCCCCACCAATATCACTTCTTTTTACATCCCTGCTCACTAATGCAAACTTAACTATGGGAGTCTCTACAGACGCCTCCATACTGTATTAACAAAAACCTTTACAGAGTCTTTGTTTTGGAGTTACATTGTATATCTACTTGGAAATGGGATGGGAAGTGATATAATTTCCTATTTTCTAAGAATTTTTGTACCATGAATGTAGTAGACCAATACTGGTCATTCACTTCTTCTCTGATAGTGTTCAAGAGGAATTTCACTCTCGAACTCTAGAAGCCTCTTCTGCAGGTTCAGAAAGAGAACATTTTCTTCATTTCAGTGTATTCAAGTACTTTAGTTCAATGACTAGTTCATTCAGCAGTAAGAAACCAATTGGGAGTGAAAAAAGCGGAAAGGCCTGTTTTCCTCTTCCAATCTATGAATAAAAACTAGGTGTGAGAGGATGAAATCTACTAATTCTAAAATCTTGAAGGACATGGTGACCAAAAACAATCAGTTCAATTTACTAACTATAGATAATACTTCCTCTGTTTAATAAAATAGTAGGTTTTAAATGTTTTGATAATTTTTTTTCCAGATAGCGCTTGACACAAATAAGAAGTAAAAAATATCATCTAGTAAATAAGAAATGTATCAGTCACCATTTTCTAACATAATAAAAATGTAAAGAATAAGAATCTGAGTAAGAATATAAGAATGGCCATACTGAATCAGACCAAGGTCCATCGAGCCCAGTATCCTGTCTACTGACAGTGGCCAATACCAGGTGTCCCAGAGGGAGTGAACATAACAGGTAAAGATCAAGTGATCTCTCTCCTGCCATCCATCTCCACCCTCTGACAAACAGAGGCTAGGGACACCATTCCTTACCCATCCATTAATTTATCCAGTTCTCTTTTAAACCCTGTCATAGTCCTGCCTTCACAACCTCCTCAGGCAAGGAGTTCCACGGGCTGACTGTGCACTGTGTGAAGAAGGACTTCCTTTTATTTGTTTTAAACCTTCTGCCCATTAATTTCATTTGGTGGCCCCTAGTTCTTATATTATGGGAACAAGTAAATAACTTTTTCTTATTCACTTTCTCCACACCACTCATGATTTTATATACCTCTATCATATCCCCACTTAGTCTCCTCTTTTCCAAGCTGAAAAGTCCGAGCCTCTTTAATCTCTCCTCATATAGGACCCATTCCAAACCCCTAATCATTTTACTTGCCCTTTTCTGAACTTTTTCTAACGCCAGTATATCTTTTTTGAGATGAGAAGACCACATCTGCATGCAGTATTCAAGATGTGGGCATACCATGGATTTATATAAGGGCAATAAAATATTCTCTGTCTTATTCTCTATCCCTTTTTTAATGATTCCTAACATCCTGTTTGCTTTTTTGATTGCCACTACACATTCTATAGACATCTTCAGAGAACTATCCATGATGACTCCAAGATCTCTTTCCTGATTAGCTGTAGCTAAATCATATTGTATTATAGTTGGGGTTATTTTTTCCAATGTGCATTATTTTACATATATCCACATTACATCTCATTTGCCATTTTGTTGCCCAATAACTTAGTTTTGTGAGATCTTTTTGAAGTTCTTCACAGTCTGCTTTGGTTTCAACTATCTTGAGCAGTTTAGTATCATCTGCAAACTTTGCCATGTCACCGTTTACCCCTTTCTCCAGATCATTTATGAATAAGTTGAATAGGATTGGTCCTAGGACTGACCCTTGGGGAACACCACTAGTTACCCCTCTCCATTCTGAAAATTTACCATTTATTCCTACCCTTTGTTCCCTGTCTTTTAACCAATTCTCAATCCATTAAAGGATCTTCCCTCTTATACCATGACAACTTAATTTACATAACAGCCTTTGGTGAGGGATCTTGTCAAACGCTTTCTGGAAATCTAAATACACTATGTCCACTGAATCCCCTTTGTCCACATGTTTGTTGACCCCTTCAAAGAACTCTAATAGATTAGTAAGACATGATTTCCCTTTACAGAAACCATTTTGATTTTTGCCCAGCAAGTTATGTTCTTCTATGTGTCTGACAATTTTATTCTTTACTATTGTTTCAACTAATTTGCCTGGTACTGACGTTAGACTTACCGGTCTATAATCGCCGGGATCACCTCTAGAGCCCTTTTTATATATTGGCGTTACATTAGCTATCTTCCAGTCAATGAACACAGAAGCCGATTTAAAGGACAGGTTACAAACCACAGTTAATAGTTCCGCAATTTCACATTTGAGTTCTTTCAGAACTCTTGGGTGAATGCCATCTGGTCTCGGTGACTTGTTACTGTTAAATTTATCAATTAATTTCAAAACCTCCTCTAGTGACACTTCAATCTGTGACAATTCCTCAGAGATGTCACCTACAAAGGACGGCTCAGGTTTGGGAATCTCCCTAATATCCTCAGCCATGAAGACTGAAGCAAAGAATTCATTTAGTTTCTCCGCAATGACTTTATCATCTTTAAGTGCTCCTTTTGCATCTCGATCATCCAGTGGCCCCACTGGTTGTTTAGCAGGCTTCCTGCTTCTGATGTACTTAAAAAACATTTTGTTATTACCTTTTGAGTTTTTGGCTAGCTGTTCTTCAAACTCCTTTTTGGCATTTCTTATTACATTTTTACACTTAATTTGGCAGTGTTTATGCTCCTTTCTATTTACCTCACTAGGATTTGACTTCCACTTTTTAAAAGATGCCTTTTTATCTCTCACTGCTTCTTTTACATGGTTGTTGAGCCATGCTGGCTCTTTTTTAATTCTTTTACTATGTTTTTTAATTTGAGGTATATATTTAAGTTGGGCCTCTATTATGGTGTCTTTGAAGAGTATCCATGCAGCTTGCAGGGATTTCACTCTAGTCACTGTACCTTTTAATTTCTGTTTAACTAACTTCCTCATTTTTGCATAGTTCCCCTTTCTGAAATTAAATGCCACAGTGTTGGGCTGCTGAGGTGTTCTTCCCACCACAGGAATGTTAAATGTTGTTATATTATGGTCACTATTTCCAATCGGTCCTGTTATAGTTACCTCTTGGACCAGATCCTGCGCTCCACTCAGGACTAAATCAAGAACTGCCTCTCCCCTTGTGGGTTGCTGTACCAGCTGCTTCAAGAAGCCGCCATTTAAAGTATCGAGAAATGATGTCTCTGCATTTTGTCCTGAGGTGACATGTACCCAGTCAATATGGGGACAATTGAAATCCCCCACTATTGTTGAGTTCTTTATTTTGGTAGCCTCCCTAATCTCCCTTCGCATTTCATCATCATTATCAATGTTCTGGTCAGGTGGTCAGTAATAGATCCCTACTGTTATATTCTTATTAGAGCATGGAATTACTATCCATAGAGATTCTATGGAACATGTGGATTCATTTAAGATTTTTACTTCATTTGATTCTACATTTTCTTTCACATATAATGCCACTCCCTAAATAAGGTATAATAAATCAAGGTATATCTTTGCTTAAATAAATGTGTACAGTGTGACAGACCCAGGCCAGTAAGGTACAGGAGTCTGGTAGAGGGCAAATATATTGGTCACTGGGTGAGTCGTTTTCTGTTCCCTGTGTGACCAGAGCAGGGGCTGCACTAGAGTAATAGGAACCTGCTAGAATCAATTAAGACAGACAGGCTGATTAGATCACCTGCAGCCAATCAAGGCAGGCTAATCAGGGCACTTGGGTTTAAAAAGGAGCTCACTCCAGTCAGGGAGGGGGGAGCCAGAGGAGAGGAAATGTGTGTAAGGAGCTGGGAGCAAAAGGCACAAGGAGCTGAGAGTGAGAGGGTGTGCTGCTGGAGGACTGAGGAGTACAAGCATTATCAGACACCAGGAGGAAGGTCCTGTGGTGAGGATAAAGGTGTTTGGAGGAGGCCATGGGGAAGTAGCCCAGGGAGTTGTAGCTGTCATGCAGCTGTGACAAGAGGCACTATAGACAGCCGCAATCCACAGTGCCCTGGGCTGGAACCCGGAGTAGAGGGTGGGCCTGGGTTCCCCCCAAACCTCCCAACTCCTGATCAGACACAGGAGGAGTTGATCCAGACTGTGGGGAAGATCACTGAGGTGAGCAAATCTGCCAATAAACGCAGGACCATCAAGGTAGAGGAGGAACTTTGTCACAACTGGTGTCGGGGTGGGATTTGGTGTGCACAGCACGGCAGAAGAAGTAGGGTGATTAAAAAAAAAAAAGTAGAGGGTTTATTTTTATTTTTTTTTCACCACAATGGATAACTTAATACGGGCATTGATACAAGCTATGGCGGCCCAGCAGGAGACTACCCGTGTCCAGGCAGCTGCTCAACAGGAGGCAGTGCGGTTGCAGCAAGAGACTAATCGCCTCCTGATGGACCAGGCTTCTCAAGACCGGGCTATGTTGCGGGAACTGGTAAACCAGGTAAAGACCCTTACAGAGCTGAACGGCGGCCATGATGGGACGCAGATCATATGGGCCAGCCACTGGCTGCAGAAAATGATGCAGGAGGATGATGTAGAGGCATACCTTCTGGCCTTTGAGAGGACAGCCCTACGGGAGGCCTGGCCTTGAGATCAGTGGTCTGGCATCTTTGCCCCATTCCTGTGTGGGGAGGCCCAGAAGGCTTACTATGATCTGCCTGAAGAGGCTGCAGCAGACTACCCCCAGCTGAAAGTGGAGATTCTGGCCAGATCTGGGGTAATGATCGCAGTGCGGGCCCAACGGTATCACGAGTGGAGGTACCAGGAAAACAAAAAATCTATGAATCTATAAAACCCCGCGGTCCCAATTGTATGACCTCATCCATCTCGCACGAAAGTGGTTGCGAACGGAGTCCCCGAGTCTGGAAGAGATACTAGAGGTTCTGGTCATTGACCGATACATGAGGGGACTACCGCCAGACCTTCGTGCCTGGGTAAGCCAGAACAAACCCTCCAACTATGATGAGGTTGTCGCACTGGTAGAGAGGCGGAGGACGGCGAGGGAGCTGACTCGACAAGTTAAGGAAGAGGCACCCCAGGTTAAACTAGCAGCACCAAGCCCTAGAGCTAGGGTGACTGGGCCACCAGGAGGGCCCAGGCGGAAAAAGAGAGGGGCTGAAGGCCCACCAGAGGCCACAAAGAGTCGGAGCACTGAGCGAGAAGAGGATCATGATGCTAGATTGCCCAAACCAAGAGACCGGGGAATGCCTAGGGCTCCATACACATGTTATGCCCACGGGGAGTGGGGACATATAGTTGCACAGTGTCCCAATGCTGAGGAGCCGATGCAGTGTAACCTGGGGAACCTGGCAGACCCATGCTCCCTAATGCACCTTGTGGGGGTCTCACTAACCCCACATAGGTACACCAGACCAGTGAAACTAAATGGGGTAGAGACCACGGCACTGGTTGATTTGGGGAGTGCTATCACGCTTGTCTTGGGGAATCTCGTCAAGTGCAGTCAGCTGCTGCGGGCTAAGCGTACGGGGATAACATGTGTCCATGGGACAGTTGGTTATTACCCCACCATCCCAGTAAAACTCGAGATTCAGGGGAACACTACTGAGGTAGCAGCAGGTGTAGTCCCTAAACTCCCATACCCAGTGCTCATAGGGAGGGACTTCCCAGGGTTTGGAGACTTACTCCCAATAGGAGGATTGGAGAAAGAGGGGAACCCTGAAGTTAGTGAGGCATCCACAGTAGACTGTCAACCCCCAGTCCTCTCTGAAATATCCCCAGATTTATTTTCCATTCCCAGACAGGGTGGAAAGTCAAAAAGGGAAAGGAGGGCAGCTAAGGCCTTGGGAACCCGAATACTGACTCAAAGCCAGAGGGTCGCTCTCGTAGGTAGGTGGACCCGAGCAGCTGAAAAGGAGGCCACCCAGGATGGAGAAGCTCCTGAGTCTGACCCCCACCCTAACGCTTCTGAACCAGTAGAGGCAACAGAGACTGGGCCCCTAGATCTTGGGCAGATTAACCCCGGGAGAGGAAATTTTGGACGGGACCAGGCTGAAGACCCAAGGTACAACAACATTAGGAAGGAGGTGACTGAAATAGATGGGGTCCCCGTGGAAGGGAAAACCCAGGGACCAGAACCCTACTTCATAATGAAGAATCTCTTATACCGGGTTGCACCAGTACAGGGGCAGAAGGTACAGCAGATCCTAGTACCTCAAAAACACCAGAATGCTGTATTAAGTCTTGCTCATAGTCATCTTTTGGGGGGGCATTTGGGGGTAGAGAAGACTCTGGCACAAGTCCTACGACGGTTCTTCTGGCCCGGAGTACATGAAGAAGTGCGGAGGTACTGTGCGTCCTGCCCGGAGTGTCAGCTTCACAGTCCCCGTCCCCACCTGAGGGCACCTTTTGTACCCCTTCCCATCACAGAAGTCTCCTTTGAGCAAATAGCCATGGACTTAGTGGGACCCCTGGAGAAGACGGCTCAGGGCCACCAATATATACTTGCTGTTAGGACTATGCTACTTGCTACCCAGAAGCCATCCCCCTGCGGAACACAGCCTCTAAAATGATAGCCAAAGAGCTGGTGGGGATCTTTGCCCGAGTGGGGCTACCAAAGGAGATATTAACAGACCAAGGAACCCCATTTATGTCAAAGCTAATGAAGGACCTCTGTATGCAGCTCCATATACATACCTTGAGAACTTCGGTCTACCATCCGCAGACTGATGGGTTGGTAGAAAGGTTTAACTGACCCCTCAAGGCTATGATACAGAAGGTGGTAAGTCGGGATGGGAAGGATTGGGACACCCTACTACCCTATCTTATGTTCGCTATCCGGGAGGTACCTCAGGCCTCAACTGGGTTTTCCCCCTTCGAGTTATAATACGGGCGTCACCCCCGTGGCATACTAGATATCGCCAAAGAGATCTGGGAAGAGGAACCCAATGAGGGGAGAAATATAATAGAACATGTAATACAGATGTGAGACCGGATAGCCCGGGTCACCCCTATTGTATGGGAACATTTGAAAAAAGGCACAGGAGGCCCAGAGAACCCATTACAAACACCAGGCAAAAATCCGACAGTTCCAACCAGGGGATCGGGTGATGGTGTTGGTACCCACAGCAGAAAACAAGGTTCTGGCCCAATGGCAGGGACCCTATGAGGTGGTTCAACCTGTGGGGGATGTAACCTACAAGGTGCGGCAGCCAGGACACCGAAAACAAGAACAGATTTATCACATCAACCTTCTGAAACCCTGGCAGGCACAAGAGGCGTGCATAATTGTCCAAAAATACCTAACCCAGGAAAACAAGTCTTCCAAACAGGTGAGAGTGTCTCCCGATTTAACACCAGACCAGAAGAATGAGGTGTCTGAGATGATCTTCCGGAACCAAGATGTGTTCTCGACAAAACCGGGTCGAACAACCGAGACATATCAACACATCGTCACGGACCCTGGGGCCAGAATAACAATGAGGCCCTATCGGGTGCCAGCGGCCAAAAGGGAGGAAATAAAAGCAGAAGTAAAGAAAATGCTGGAGCTGGGGATCATCGAAGAATTCCACAGTCAGTGGTTCAGCCCAATCGTGCTGGTGCCCAAACCTGATGGCACCACAAGGTTTTGCAACGAATTCCGGTGACTAAACGAAGTATCCCAGTTTGACACGTACCCCAAACCTTGCATAGATGAGCTAGTGGACCGTGTGGGTAATGCTCGGTATTTGACTACTCTAGACTTGATAAAGGGGTACTGGCAGATTCCTCTTGTGGAAGATGCAAAAGAAAAGACTACGTTCTCTACACCAGAGGGTCTTTTTCAATATACTGTCCTCCCTTTTGGACTACATGGGGCCCCAGCTACTTTCCAGTGCCTCATGGACAAGCTATTACACCCGCATAACAGTTATGCCTTGCCGTAAAATGGGCCATGGAAGCATTGCGCTACTACTTGCTCAGGTGCAGATTTGTCCTTGTGACCGACCATGCCCCTCTTCAATGGATGCAGCGGAACAAGGAGAAGCACACAAGGGTGACCAGGTGGTTCTTATCCCTCCAACCTTTCCAGTTCTGTGTGCAACACAGAGCAGGGAGCCGTCATGGCAATGCCGATGGCTTGTTACGTGTGCGCTGTCTGGCTTCCCAAGCTGCCCAACCCCTTGGTGTTGAGCAGGGGGGAGGGATATGTGACAGACCCAGGCCAGTGGGGTACAGGAGTCTGGTAAAGGACAAATATACTGGTCACTGGATGAGTAGTTTTCTGTTTCCTGAGTGACCAGAGCAGGGGCTGCACTAGAGTAATCAGGAACCTGCTAGAACCAATTAAGACAGACAGGCTGATTAGATCACTGCAGCCAATCAAGGCAGGCTAATCAGGGCACTGGGGTTTAAAAAGCTCACTCCAGTCAGGTGAGGAGGAGCCAGAGGAGAGGAAGTGTGTGTGAGGAGCTGGGAGCAAAAGGCACAAGGAGCTGAGAGTGAGAGGGTGTGCTGCTGGAGGACTAAGGAGTACAAGCATTATCAGACACCAGGAGGAAGGTCCTGTGGTGAGGATAAAGAAGGTGTTTGGAGGAGGCCATGGGGAAGTAGCCCAGGGAGGTGTAGCTGTCACACAGCTGTGACAAGAGGCACTATAGACAGCTGCAATCCACAGGGCCCTGGGCTGGAACCTGGAGTAGAGGGTGGGCCTGGGTTCCCCCCAAACCTCCCAACTCCTGATCAGACACAGGAGGAGCTGACCCAGACTGTGGGGAAGATCACTGAGATGAGCAAATCTGCCAATAAGTGCAGCACCCACCAAGGTAGAGGAGGAACTTTGTCACAACAGACAGCGTATCCTTCTGGTTAGCAAAAAGAAGCACCATATTTAGTGTAAAGGCTATATTTTGTGAAAATCAGCATGTATTAACAATTACCAACCACTGAGAATCAGCCCTTCTTTGGGAAAATAATTGCAAATTACAAATGCATAACACTCTAAAAATGGATGATTTAAATTCAGGTTCCCTGCTTGCTGATTTGAATCAGTGGTTTAAATCAGCGATATAAATCTATCCATTCTATCAGGTTCTCTTCCCCGTTCTGCTGCTGCTGCTTTGTGTCCCTGTTCCCTAACTGTAAGGGACAGGGACTGTTTCTCACTTAGCACATAGGGGCCCAGATCTTGGCAGGAGTCTCTAGGCATTATTATAACATAAATAATAATAATTTGTGTTTTGTCTTTCTACTTACATCCTCTCCTCTGTCTCCTTTCTCTTTCTCATTGTGTTACTTTCCTTCTCCCACCATCCTCTCATTTCCTTGCCTGTTTCTCCTCCTCTCCTGTCTTCCTCATCTGTTTGATTCTCCAGCCCATGCCTCCTTACTCTCTTCATTTTGTTTCACACTCAGTCTCTCTCTCTCTTCTCCTCTCCACCTCATCCCTTCTCCCCTTTCCCGCCACTTTGTCTATCCAATGCCTTCTCAGGAAGCCTCTGCTGGATTTTTAATGTCTTCTGTACTTTGAACCCGCCATCCCTGTTTTATTTTAAATCTCAGAGTAAGGCAGAAATGCATGAAATCAAAGCTACGGTTTGAGCTACAAAAAGGCATCTGAACACAGCAAATTGTTTTTGGCTTCCTTTTTAAAATGTTTGTAATGTGGAACCCACTTGTAGGGCATTTCCTTATATGAAAGTGGAGTGAAAGTCCAGTGAAATATACTGAAGCAATTTTCATTCTTATAGTGAAGCTACTCTGCTTATAAGGAACTTCACTCCGTTAGAATCAAGTTCTGTTGAACTAAGCCTCTGGGAATTTAGCAATTGGTGCCTACCAGACGGGAGTTAAATGCAGCATTCCAAGGAGATCATGACTTTCTCCTCTACTCCGCAGAAAGGATTCAACTACTTGGGATGAACAGGAAGGCGGTTTCACCTTGCTGTCAGTCTTCCTACAGTTGCTGCTTGCTAGCTTGGTTTTCCAGTGTCCTCTCCCCTGACAGTTGCCACTGGTCTCTGTAGGAAGAAAAGTCTCCATACTTCTGTTGTGGCTAAGGGCATTTTGTATGAGGAAGGTGAAAAGATATTGGCCAAAAGACAGCAGGTTCATTTCCCAGGCAAGTCCTTTTTTATTATGGCAAAGGTCTGCTTAAAAAGAAATTCAGCCCTGTGCAGAGGGCAGCATAAGGGTTATGCAGCATTGCCAGCTCTTTTAACTTTATCTTGAGTTGTGCAAAATTTGGTGTGTTTTTTAAAGCCCCAGCTTCTGGAATCAGGAGATTATATGAGAATCTCAGCTTTCATTTAGGAAAAAATAATGTAAAAAGCCTGAAAATGTAAAGGACACGCATACCTGAAAGGCTCAGAAATGAGAAGGTACCTAAAAAGATCCCAAAATTTATTTACTTTTTTTACAGTCTCATGATTTTTAAACCAATCTCAAGATTATTTTGGGGCCAGATTTTTGAATAACTGGGATTGGCAGTACCACCTGCAAATGGGATTCAAGTGGCAATAATACCCACGACTTATATAACACTTTTCAGTAGTAGAACTCAAATCACTTTACAAAGGAGGGAAGTATCATTATCCTCATTTTAAAAATAGAGAAACGAAGACACTGAGAGGTGAAGTGACTTGTCCCAGGTTACCCACAGGCAAACCAGGAATAGAATCAAGGTCCTGAATCCCAGGCCACAGTTCTACCCACTAAGACACAGTGCTTTTCTTTTTCCTTATGGTGGCTCTCTGCACAGCAGTGAATTTAATGGATTTTTATTTGAAAACACAACACATTTATAAGAGAGTTCTATCCTATAATTCAAAAATAGCCACACTATTTATTTTTAATACTGTACAATTCTGCTATAAACAGTAAGTAGTTCAATTGTCTTTCCAGGGTAAGTCTTTGTATTCTAGCTTTCATCCCAGACTGACTTTTACATTCCAGTTATAGCCACTTAAACACAGAGGTCAGCAGCAAAAACACTGACAGACTTTTAACTAGAGAACTGAACTGGGCTCTTATAACAACTGCTTCTTTTCAAACATACACTAATTTTCCTTAAAAAAACAAAATAAAAAAACCCACTATTT
Organism: Gopherus flavomarginatus; assembly: GCF_025201925.1. Classification (NCBI taxonomy): domain Eukaryota; kingdom Metazoa; phylum Chordata; order Testudines; family Testudinidae; genus Gopherus; species Gopherus flavomarginatus. The sequence continues at coordinate 34,347,822 of NC_066630.1, forward strand.
GAATTGAGTGAACTATATGGGAGTAAGAGGAAGTCACAGGATCTGGACTTTGCCCTGCTATTTTGTTAGCAGGAAGTAACACTGGAACATGGTTACTGTTATTTCATGAAGCATGTTCTACTAAATTCCTTCTTTGTACTGTAAGATTAGTCAATATGGGAAAACACAGGGGTTTACCTATTCCTGGAAATAACATATACAGACATGCCACCACTTCTTTCAAAATTTTGGTGATAAACTCTGGAAAAAAGAAAACAAATCTTTAAAAATTATAAAAGTGATTTGGTAACCACTGAAACAGCAAAATGCACCTGAAGTGACAGGTTCTAGTGCCCACCAGGATATGTGAACGCAGTACTCACTAGTTCATTTAGGGCCCATAATGTGCATGAGTGGCAGCAGGCAGTGTGTACCCATCAGAGTGTATGACTATGGTAGCTGGATATCTTTTTTTACCATGAAGTAGTCTGGGAGATATTTTAAATTGCTTTTTATTTGACAATCAGTGTCCCTAATTTGGTTTTGTTCTGAAAGGGGTTACCTTAATTTAGAAATATAACAGAGTTACTATCATGACCAAATTGCTGATTCTTGGCAAAAGATCTATGTCTTTTTTATTACTGGAAGAGAGAACGCGGGGCAAGGGACCACAAGAACAAATGGGAAGAACCGTGTCGGAAGTAATTCAGAGAGGATGTCAGGTGTGTCTGTTTAGTTGCTTCTTGTCTACAGCAGGGAATTTTTACAAAAAAAATCCCATTGTAAATACACAGGTGTAGATAGGATTTAATGTAGATGTCTCTCTGGCATTAGTGATACGGTGCTGAAAAAGGCTGCTGGAGTCAGAAGCTGTCTATACTGAGTTCCTACCTTTGCAAATGCTACTGTCACAATCAAGTGCAGTGTAGCAATAGCTTGAGAGAGAAAATGTAAATGTAAGAGCAACAGGAGCTAAATTGGCTACGTACTCTCTTTCAGCAATAAAAAGACATTGACCTTTTGTTTAATGAACTTGTGCCTGTACATGCTAGCCCCCCAATAAACATACTGCAGGGTCATGAACCAGAATTTTGTAGCTACCTAAGAGCATGTCTACACAAAAATCACATCTGTGTCAGGGGACCCCTCAACCCAGTTACAACACAGTTCAAAAAATTGTAAAGAGAGGCGACTTTAACTGTTTCATAAAAGACTAAAATCTTGAATATATCATTGGACATACTATCATGGGCTGCAGACTATGATAGTCTGCAGCCCACTGGGCATGTCAGAGACCACCTTAACCTTTCGAATAGACATAAGTCACACGGCAAGCTGCTGCACATAGGCACCAGGCATACTGCCAGCTGCCACCCCCGCTCCCCATTCACTCCCCTCTCCCTCCTCCACACACTCTAAACATACTACCAGATGCTATGATCAACATCCCCCATGGATAACAGGTATGTGAATTACTTGCACATAAGTATGAGTATTTGGTGCTGCTAAGCTGCACCCACATGCTTGAACAGACATTAGGCCCACTACTAGCTCCTGTGCTCAGGTGTCCTGATGAGGCGTTAACTAGGATATGTCCAAGTTTTACACCCTTATAGAACATGGTTAAGGTTCCATCTGTACTATAAATTGGAAATGCTTTGTAACCTTATCATTTGATTTGATGGTAACTATAGTGTTTGATGGTTAACTGGTGAGTCCCAGAAGTTAGTTGTATGAAGCTTGGAGTGCAGGCATCTAATTTGTTTAAACCTTTTTCCCTACTCAGCATGTGAAACATTCCTAGCTGTGAAAAAGTGGAATGCATTTCTATTAAGCATGTTTTTTCACCCTGAACAGCCCTGCTTGCGGGTAGAGAAAGAAACATTTCTTTTGTATACATTAACATCACTGAAACAATAGCGCCCTCAGTAAAAAATTTAAGCTATTTTTCCAGATTTGGAAACTAGTAGTAGCAGTCTCATTTTATCCATTTCCAGTCATGCCTCATATTTTCCTGGTTGAATACTGGTAATTTTAGAAACAAACACGCCTAACGTTTCTAATTAACAAAAAACATACAATGCCTTTGACATCATTAGCTGTTAAGGTGTTAAAATACTGGAATTGTGTTTCTATCAGGGTTCCTCATCTAGCTATTTGTGGAATTCGCCTTAACTGTTTGCAATATGAGCAGTGCATTCTCAGAGAGTAGTGCCCAAACCTGAAAAACACCTTTTTTGAGCCTTGCATAAAGTCAGCCCTGGATAATCAATATTTGAGTTTGAATGACCTAAGTATTAAGGCAGCAGGCTGTGCTATGTTTGCAGATAGTGAGCTGGGCTGTCCCACCATGCTGTGCTGGGGTGTGTGCATAGATTCTGGGCTGGACTATTTATAGTCAAGTATCAGAGGGGTAGCCATATTAATCTGGATCTGTAAAATGCGACAGAGTCCGGTGGCACCTTACAGACTAACAGATGTATTGGAGCATAAACTTTTGTGGGTGAATACCCACTTCGTCAGTTTGATATATGTTGTGAGTGTATGCATAGATACTATGCTGGGCTGACCAGATGCCATGCTGGGTGTATATGTATTTGTGTCTATTGTGCTAGGCTGAATTGCATGTGTGTAGGTTCTGCATTAGGTTGTTTACATATAATACATACTGTATGATGTAGATACTGCATCAGGATGGGCTCTATGCATTTGTGTGTCTGTATTCTGCATGACTCTGCATGTTTGTAGATACACTGCAGGACTGCATCTGCATGTGTACAGAAGGTCTACAGGGCTGGGCTAGGTTGTGTGTGTGTGTGTGTATCTTATGTTGTGTGCAGAGATGACTGGCTTGGCTGGGCTGGGGTGTGTGTGGATGGCCTGCAGAACCGGGCTGTGGTGTGTGTATCTTATGTTCTGTGTGTGTATAGATTTAGCCCTGAGGGCATTCGGCGCAAAAACATTAAAAATTCTGCACCAAAATAATAAAAATTCTGCACACAATATTTTAATATTTTGCAAAATTCTGCAAAGTGTATTTGTCAAATAAATGTGAAGGTTCCAGCATGGCACTGGGGAGCACAGGCCACTGGCTGCACAGAAGTAGGAGATCACTGTGCTGCTCCCCCTCCCGGGGAAACAGACTCAGCAATGAGGCAGCACCCAACTCTGACACAGCACAAGGACTGGGCCTGTCCCAGAAACACCCAAAGGCCCTGCCCTTCTGTGCCAGGTGCACCAGGTGTGGGCAGGAAGGCTCAGCCCGGCAGGATCCAAGTGTGAAGGGGCTTAGTTGGCGGGTGGGGGGGAGGAAATACAGGTGTGGGTTGAGATGGTTCTGTGTGGGGCAATCTGGATGCAGGCGGCTCAGTGGTGGATCAGGGTACAGGGGGATCTGGATACACAGGGGCTTGTTGGGGGTTCTGAGTGCAACAATAATGATAGTCTGTGGGGAGGGGTCCAGATGAAGATGGTCTGGGCTCACCAGAAGGGGTCTGGGGGGGATACAGCTCAGTAAGGGGGTCTGGGTATGGGGAGGCTCAGTGAGGGGACCAGATGCTGGGGGAGCAGGGCTCAAAGAGGTGGGGATCCGGGTGTGGGTGGCTCATCAGGGTAGTCCAGGTGCAGTGGGAGTGAGGCTCATTGAGGGGGGGTTCTGAGTGTGTGGGGGGAGTGAGGATCAGTGGGAGGGTCTGGGTATGAGGGAGTCTGGACATATGGGGGTTGGGCAGATGGGGGATCAGCTCCCTGTACAGAGATCTTTCCCCCTGCAGCTGAGGAGCGATGGTTGCAGGAAGAGTATCCAGGGGTGAGAGGGGAGTTTGCAGAGCTTCCTGCAGCTGGGGAAGAAATGGTGAGGTGTGTCTGACCCAGCCCCAGATGTCATGCAAGGGAAGAGGAAGTCCCGTGCTCCCCAGCCCAGCTCGGACTAGCAGCTGAGCCCAGTACAGGGTAGGAGCCACCCTCCATGTCTTCCCCAGGCCCACCCCCCTATCCCACAGTGATTTACCTCTCTGCCCACTGCCCTGGGCACCCGAAACATACCACTGGGGAGGACTGCATGACTGCTCTTGTGGCTTCCCTCTGCTTCCCCATCAGAAAGTCATTTTTCTGCAGGGGACATAAATTTTGCACATGCACAGTGGCGCAGAATTCTCCCAGGAGTAATGATGCAGGGTGGGATGTGTGTGTTGATAACACTGATTTGTGGTGTCAAGTATCAGAGGGGTAGCCGTGTTAGTCTGGATCAGTAAAAGCAGCAAAGAGTCCTACCACGAAAGCTCATGCTCCAAAACGTCTGTTAGTCTATAAGGTGCCACAGGACTCTTTGCTGCTTTTACTGATTTGTGGTTGCACTCGATTTCCTGGTGCTGTTAACCAAATTAAAGCAGGGCCACCCAGAGGATTCAGGGGGACTGGGGTCCTTGGCCGCGGAGGTCCCCCGCTTCGGCGGTAATTCGGCGGCGGAGGGTCCTTCTGCTCCAGGGCCCGCCGCCGAAGTGCCCTGATGACCCACGGTAGGGGCCCCCTGCCGCCGAAGACCTGGAGCGGAAGAAGCTCCAGGGGACTGGGCACCATGAGAGTTTTCCGGGGCCCCCAGAGCGACTGAAGGACCCCGCTTCAGGGGCCCCAAAAAACTCTCATGGGGGCCCCTGCGGGGCATGGGGCAAATTGCCCCACTTGCCCCCCTGCTCTGGGTGGCCCTGAATTAAAGTGGGTACAGGTTTGCTCTTCATTCACAAGAAGAAGTAGTTTGGCTGGGCAGGAGGCTGGGACCAAGTTTTCCCTTGGGCTCTATGAGCCCCTGCCCTCTGGGGCACGTATGTGTGCTTGAGGGCTGGGCAGTATGGGATGCTGCTGTGGGGAGTGTTGTGGAAAAGAGGTGAGCTCTCCCCGCTCTGTCTGGACCCTGCTCAGAGGGGCTTGAGGGGTGGCTATTCCAGAGAGCCGGGCTCTCCCTGGGCTGTATGGGACCCTGCTGAGAGAGGCTTGAGTGGTGGCTATTCCAGAGAGCTGGGCTCTCCCTGGGCTGTATGGGACCCTGCTGAGAGGGGCTTGAGGGGTTGCTATTGCAGAAAGCCGGGCTCTCCCTGGGCTGTATGGGACCCTGCTGAGAGGGGCTTGAGGGGTGGCTATTCCAGAGAGCCGGGCTCTCCCTGGGCTGTATGGGACCCTGCTGAGAGGGGCACTGTTGAAGAGCTTAGCTCTCCCTGGACTGTGTCTGGGGGATGGGGGCTAGGCCAGAGAGCTCTCTCCAGGTTGTATGGTACCATGCTCAGGGGAATGATGCCAAGATCCAGGCTCTCCTTGGGTCGTATGGGACCTGCCCTGGGGATGCTGTCAAAGAGCCAGGCTGTCCCCTGGACTATTCTGGACCCTGCCTGGGAATGGGGCACAGGGTGGCTATGCTGGGCTCTCCCTGGACTGTATGGGACCCTTTCTGGAGAAACGATGCCAGAGAGCTGGGCTCTCCCAGGGCTGTAAGGGACCCTGCCTGCTTGTGGGGGCAATGACAGGGATCGGGGCTCTGTCTGGGGCTGTATGGGGCCCTGCCCGGTGGTGGGGGCAATGACAAGGATAGGAGCTCTCTCTAGGGTTGTATGGGGCCCTACCTAGAAGGCAATGCCAGAGATCAGGGCTGTATGGGGCTCTGCCCGATAGTGGGGGCAATGACATGAGATCAGGGCTCTCTCTGGGGTTGTACAGGGCCCTGCCCAGTGGTGGGGGCAATGACAGGGAATGGGGCTCTCTTTGGGGATGTATGGGGCCCTACCTGGGGGCGGTGCCAGAGATCAGGGCCGTATGGGGCTCCGCCCCGTGGTGGGGCAATGGCAGGGATCGAGGCTCTCTCTGGGGCTATATCGGGCCCTGCCCCGTGGTGGGGGCAATGACAGGAGCCTCTCTAGGGCTGTATGAGGCTCTGCCCGGTGGTGGGGGCAGTGACAGGGAACGGGGCTCTCTCTGGGGTGGTATGGAGCCCTACTCGGGGGCGGAGCCAGAGATTAGGGCTGTATGGAGCCCTGCCCGGTGGTGGGGGCAATGGCAGGGATCGGGGCTCTCTCTGGGGCTGTATGGGGCCCTGCCTGGTGGTGGGGGCAATGGCAGGGATCGGGGCTCTCTCTGGGGCTGTATGGGGCCCTGCTCGGTGGTGGGGGCAATGGCAGCGATTGAGGCTCTCTGTGTAGGGTTGTATGGGGCCCTGTCCGGTGGTGGGTCAATGGCAGGGATCAGGGCTCTCTCTGGGGTTGTATGGGGCCCTGCCCACTGGTGGGGGCAATGGCAGGGAGTGGGGCTCTCGCATGGGGCCCTGCCCGGCCGTGGGGGAATAGCAGGGTTCGGGGCTCTCTCGGGGGCTGTATGGGGCCCTGCCCGGTGGTGGGGCAATGACAGGGATCGGGGCTCTGTATTGGGCCCTACCTGGGGACGGTGTCACGGACCGAGCTCTCCCCACGCTGCCTATGGCCCTGCTGGATGGGGGCAGCCAGGCTGCCTGGGGCCCTTGCCCGGGCGGGGCCGGATGCGGGCTGGCGGCACCGCCCCTTACCTGGCCGGCGCAGGCGGGGCGGGCTCGCTCTGAGGCGGGTCGGGGCGCTTCAGTGGAGCGCGGGCACCATGGCGGCCGCCCAGAACAAGCCGGACAACACGGCCTTCGCCCAGCAGCGCCTCCCGGCCTGGCAGCCGCTGCTGTCGGCGGGCACGGCGCTGCCGCTCTTCTTCTGCGCGGGCCTGGCCTGCCTGGCGCTGGGGCTGGGGCTGCACTTCTCCTCGGACACCATCCGCGAGCTGGAGCTCGACTACACCGGGGCGCCGGGCAGCGGCCACAGCTGCTCCCGCTGCGCCAACGCCAGCCTGGCCGGGGCCGCGGGCTGCACCTGCTCGCTGCGCTTCGAGCTGCCCGAGCGCTTCCCGGGGCCCGTGTGCCTCTACTACCAGCTCGCCAACTACTACCAGAACCACCGGCGCTACAGCGTCTCCCGCGACGACCGGCAGCTCAGCGGGGACGCCTCGGGGCTGAGCAACCCAGCCAGGGAGTGCAGCCCCTTCCGCACCGACCCCCGGGGCATCCCCATCGCCCCCTGCGGGGCCATCGCCAACAGCCTCTTCAATGACACCTTCGCCCTCTACCACCTGGCCAACGGCACCTTCTACCCCGTGCCCCTGGACAACCGAGGCATCTCCTGGTGGACCGACTCCAACATCAAGTTCAGCAACCCCGAACTCATCAATGGCAGCCTGGAGGCCGCCTTCAGGGGCACAGCCAAGCCTCCCAACTGGCCCCATGCTGCCTACATGCTGGACATGGGCAACCTCAACAATACCGGCTTCATCAACGAGGACTTCATCGTGTGGATGCGCACCGCTGCTCTGCCGACCTTCCGCAAGCTCTACCGCCGCGTGCGTGAGGGCAACTTCTCCTCTGGCCTGCCCCAAGGCACCTACCGCCTCGACATCACCTACAACTACCCCGTCCTCTCCTTCCAGGGCACCAAGAAGGTCATCTTCAGCACTGTTTCCTGGATGGGTGGCAAGAACCCCTTCCTGGGCATTGTCTACCTGATCTTCGGCTCCGCCTGCATCCTCACTGGCTTTGTCATGCTGGCTGTGCATATCAAGTTCCAGAAACAAAACCAGATGGATGTGGAATAGAGAGATGAGCTTCCGATCCAAAGTTTGGTGACATTTGGACTTCAACTTCCTCCAAACTTTGCTGCTAGCATCCAGGCCTTATCCTTCTCTTTCACTGTTATAGTTCTGATCTCAATGAGTTTGCTGTCAACTCTCACCAGCATAAGTGAGAGCAGAATTTCGCCTTCTGTGTCTGTAATGGGCTGAATGAAAACCTCCTTCTCCTTGCCACAAAACTATGGGAAAGTTCAAATCTGATTAAAACTCTACAGCTCCAACTTATTCAGACTGAGCATCACTTGGTGTATATATATGTGCACTTAAAGGATCAGTGTCAGATTTTTTTTTTGCCTAACACAATTACCAATGTTTCTAATGACACGACTTTTTTTTTTTTTTTGAGAGGAAAAATTTTAACCTGTTTTTCTCCTTACACCCTTTTCCTCTGGGTTTAACTTCTGTTTTTCTAGCCTCTTTCTACCAATGAAAGTGAAGCTTGCTAGGCTGTTTATTGATAGATTTGTAGTCAACTGCATATTCAGGTTACCATGCATTAGCACAATGGCCTGCTGTTTGAATTGCAAACTTTGAAGTGGATTGTCTTTAAAATCTAATAGTATCATTTAATAATCTTACATTAGGTCTGACAGGATTTTCACAGGACCTGTATTTGGGGCCTAAGTTATTGGTGCTTTTTTCTTTAAAGCAGTAAAAGGGACATTGGGCAATATCTTAACAAGACCTAAGATCAGTAAGAGACATTTTTCACAGTGATGAGTGCTATCATATCGCTTGAGCCCAAAGTGTAAAATACTCCCATAAAGAAAAATCATTCTGCTGGTGATTGATCTGCAATTAGTAGATGCTTATGACTAACAATCCAATTGTCACCTGTTATCATTTAAAAAAAATTTTTTTTATTTTACTTTTTGGAGAGTAGGAATGTATACCAGTCCTTTATTGAAATGGAAAAAATTGAACTGGAGCTGTCCAAAAGGATAAACTTTAAGGCTGATAGTCTCTCACAAAGGATTAATATCTTGTGAGAAACCATCTTGTGAGAAACCAGCTGGGTAAATTTGTAACAGTGATCCAAAACCATTTATCTTCCCTCTTTCCTTCCTCTCACTTGGGGTCATGCTGGTAGCTGCAGAGAGAGTAGCCCCTCCCCTGTATATAAGTGTCTTTAACTGTAAGCATCTTCTGAACAAAATTGACTAGTGTTGGTGGAGTCCACTTAATTTCACTTATCAAGCACTTATGGCAAAAGGCTCCTTTCTTTCTCTGCTATAGATTTATCATCCATTAAAAAGGGTGGGAGAATCTTACCTCGTCTATATGTTTTTTCTAAAAGATATTGCTAAGAATGGCATTAAATAACTTTGAGACTAGAAACACTTCTTATATGGCAATAAAAATTGGTCATCCAACTTGCTTATGTAAAATGTATGGTATATAAAATAACTTCATAATATTTTCAACCAAAACATACCCAATCATGTGTTCAGAAACAGTGACCCCAGCTAGGAGAATTGTCTGAGTTCTCAAATATGTATTTTCTTGAATGTTTATATTTTGTTTCTGTCCTGTGAGGGTCTTTTCCACCTCTTAAAGAGCTGAGTTGACAACAAGTTAAAGTGATGGTAGCCTTAGGGAACCATCACTTGATAGTAGTTGCTTATGAGAGGTGCTCTGGTTAGCCCTGATTAGGATTCCTTATTAGATGTCTGAATGCCTGTGGCGTGTAGATCTCTAATTCACAATGTAACTGCTCCCCTTCTTACATCTATGCATATTTCAAGTCTTTGGGCAAGTGTGGAACCTCTTCTTAATTTTTCAAGTTGGGTGATTCTTACTCCAGAAAAGTTTCTTCAAACTGAATTATAAATGCAGGCTTATTATGACTTCAGAAACAATGTCTTTTTATGCCAGTGCTGTGAACTACATGTCAGTTGAAACATGAAAAGTTATGTGAAGTCTTAACCAAATTGCTTTTAGTTCTTTGATAATACTTTGAAGTACACAAGTAATTGTCTGTCTGAGAAATGACTCTGCATGTTAAATGAACTTTTATTTTCCCCAAGCTCACAGTGGAACTGGCACTGTGGAATGCTGCAAGTGCAAGACCTTCATGTGAACAAATATAATAGCAGTGTGTTCAGCCTATGGCCCAAATTCTGCTCTGTTCAACCCACACAAATACCACTGAGGTTGCAAAGGTGTAAATGAGGGCAAATCTTGTCCTTTCTGTTTGAAAAATATATTTGCCCTGCAGTCTGATTCATCTGGGAAGTAGTCTGTAAGATGTGAATATACATAATTCTTTATACTAACTGTTAGGAATGTTAGCTGTCTGGATTGTGAAATGGGTGCATCACCCCACAAACTGGTAATGCTGCCGTTCTGCTGGTATCTCTTTAGCTTAATAACTGGTGTGGATCTTCTGGAAGCCAATTTTGAGTCGAAAGGGCAAGCTCAACTTCAGCAGGGACAGTGTAGGGCTTTTTGTGGAGAGAACTCAACTACCTAAACCTGCTGTATTCCATATGCCTTCCAGAAACATTCACAAGCTGCAGGCCAGCTGAGCAAACCTGCCTTGAGATGGTGACTAGATTATGTAAGCAGATGAAATGGAGGAAGACTTCATTGTAGACTGGAGGCATGATTCTTCTTTCACTTACCCTGCTGTGCATAACTTCATTGAATCTATGGAGTTCTACTCTGATGTAACCAACATAAATCAGAGAAGAATCAGAACCTCGCTGACTTATGAGAGGCTATTCTGCATACTTTTCAGTAACTGTTACTTGTCCATATTTTGTTTCCTCTGTATAGAAGACTTCCTCATTAAAGTATGTGTAGATTTTAGTCCTATATTATATATCTTTCCCAGCATTTTAACTGCAGAGAGACTAAAGAAATACTTTTATTTCCCATTGCCACCTGATGGATCCCTTCTAGTCTAAAGGAACTGGGGGTGACCCCCCTTTCTCCTCTCTCCCCAGTCCATTTTGATAACTTTACCTGATTCCTCTATTAATAAACAGCTCATTTCCCCCATTGAAGGCATAGTTAAGAGTTTGACAACATGAATGAATATTGAATTTCTCTCCAGAAAGAACCCCAGTCACTTCATATACTTGTTTAAGGTAAAAGGAGTTAATGGGGAGACTGTAATTTTATTCATACAGTGCTTGGGAGCAGTCAAGGTCCCAATTACTTTAATAAAAAAAAAAAAAGAAAGAAGCCAGGATTACTTATTCTATATGGCAGCCAGCAGGTGAACTTGTAAAGAATCCTTGAGACAGTTTCACTGGGTGGGGGTTTTGATCAAAGCTTATAATTAAGATTTATGATGCACAATAAAAGGACAATTAAACAATGCTTAATATATATCTCAGAATCCTATAAAGCTTTTCTTCTGCAGTAATGATAACAATTTTGTATTCACTTACAAATCCACTCATACTGGTAAATCAGGAAGACAAAGCTTTTCAAAGTGGAACACAGTCAGGGTGAGTTTTGGTTCTTATTGGTATTCTGTTTGAAATTTACTAGCCTTATTTCTTGTACCTGTAATTTTGTGAGCAAAAGTAAATGCAGCAGTGGTTTGTTTATCCACCTATCTGATTGCCCCAGAATACTAAGTAATTACAGTTGCAAAATTGTGCCCACAGTTACTTCGCAAGTGCAAAAACGGTAATCTGGGTTTTAAAAACAGAACTGATTTTTTTTAGAAAATGAACTACAATGTTCCAGTTACAGTTGTGTTAATCCCAAACATGTGTTGATAACACAGATTAGGATTGGATTTTTAGCACAGCAATAGGTTGACTTTTTTTGTTTTTTTTAAGATCTTAATTAAAATCAAAACAAATTTTATTCGGAGTGTTTTAAAGTCCTCCATTAGAACAAGAAGATTTTTTTTCCGTCATTTTAAATTCTGCACTAAAATATTCTGTTTAGTGGGATAATTCAACACATCGTCTGGGATTAACTCAACTTTATTTTGAAGTTCACTCCAAAGGGTCCATGGTCAAAATAACTACATTCACTTGCAATACTATGCAGTCTGAAAATCTAGCTATCCTGTTTATTCTTTTTCTACTTCAGGGTTTGGACAGTGTAACTAGGCTCATAAATTTCACTTGTGCTTTATACTTGCTTTCTAGTCAATATCCTTTCTAGGTTTTATGCAGTAACACAAAGCTGTTTGTTAAACTCCAGGTCATAAACTTGCAGAGGGATGTTTTGGTAGGGGGAAATTAGTTTTTAGTTTTTGTTTCTAATTTCTCCATGCTAATTTTCCCCCTGCTGTTACTCACACCTTCTTGTCAACTGTTTGAAATGGGTCAGGTGACCAGATCTCTCAGTTTTATAGAGACAGTCCTGATTTTGGTTTTTTTTTTTCTATATAGGCTCCTATTACCCCCCACCCTGTCCCAATTTTTACACTTGCTGTCTGGTCACCCTAGAAATGGGCCACCCTGATTACCATTACAAAAGTGATTTTTTTCCTTCTGTTGATAATAGCCCACTTTAATTGAATTGTTTCATTAGAACTGACCCCCCACTTGGTAAAGCAACTCCTATCTTTTCATGTACTGCGTATATGTATCTTCATCAGATGCTTGGAGTGGAAAATACGAAAGCTTATGCCCAAATAAGGTTGTTAGTCTCTAAGGTGCCACAAGTACTCCTCGTTTTTTCTGTTTTTTCAGTTAACTCTAACCATTAACCAGGACTTCAAGCCTTCCTCCTATAATGCTCGTAGTCACTGGCTAGGAACATGCACTGGCTCTTTCACTGGTATCTATATTAAGGCTTGGTATGAAAATATCAATTACTATAATTTACTATGATGATTCACACACTAGGGGTGAGGGGAGCTTTATAACTTTATCTAATTGATCATACTTCTTAGTTAACCGAAGTCAACGTTAATGGAGGGTACAGTGATTCCCAAATGAGTTCACCAAGAGAGGAAGTGTGGAGTCTTTGTTATGCGCTAATATTTTGAGACTTGAGTTTATCTATTGGTTTTGACCCATCTGTGTAACATGTAAAAACGTATAGCAAAGAAAAATGCATTGATGCTACTAATTTAAAAAATAGAGGGAGGAAGGTGTATGTGTGGGGGAACCTCCAAACAAAGTGATTAATTATTTAATGTTGCTGAGATTAATCAGAATTAAGGTTGAGACATTCAGGCCCCAAAGCCCATAGAGAATTCCTGAACTATATCTGGTAATCTGAACCCCTCCCTGCCACCAACCACAGGCTTCCTGTACAATCTCTTATCTCGGCCTGCCTTTGAGACTTCCAAGTTACAATATCAATGTAACCTCAAGATCAACATGTCTAAAACTGAATTTATCTTTTTACTCCACCGCACTCCTTACCCAACTTCTTTCACTTTCGCTACCTTTCCCCCATTCCTCCCACATACTCATAACACGTTCTTTGCAAGTCTTGTGACTTCCTCAATGAAATCTCTCAAATCCTTCCTTCTCTCTACTGCCAGCAGCCTTGCTCATCTTGCCTCAATTATTGGATCCTCCTTTGCAGCCTCTCCCCTCCAGTCTATTCAGAACACTGCTTCTGAGATCATCTTTTTATCCCTGTATCTGGCTGTATCTTGCTCTTCAAATCCTCTCACTGACTAGTCCTCTCCTCCTGCATCAAGCTCAGCCTCATTTTTTCCTTCAACGCCTTGCAGTACTCTGGCCACTCTTGCATTCCTGCTATATTCCCCCCCGCCCCCCCCACACACCCATTTCCTTAAGATGCTATTAGACGTGCATATGCAAAGTGAGGGCCTAATCAAACGCTCAAAAATCTTTTAATTGAGTCCAATGGCTTTTTGGTTAAGGTCCATGGTACATAAATGTAATCACACAACTTCTGTTAATGTTACCGTGTCAGTATGCACAGGTACGTGAGCTTGTATTAACAGAATTTCATTGCGGACTGATGTCATTTTGAAGTAAAATGGAGGAAAAACAAAACTCTACTTAAAATTGGCTGTTGCCTGGAACTAAAACTTGTTTTGTTGCCTGCCAGGAAGAGGCAAGACTGTCAATGATCAGTATCATACTTGTGTGAAAGGACAGAAGAATATTAATGTTTTAATCAACGTATCCCTGGCAGACACTGGAGCTCACCTGGAGTATCAGAATAGGTATATAAAAAGTATATTGAATGGCTCAGTGGTCATTTCAGCATCCACGACTGGAGAAGTATTTTCATTGTTCAGTAGCTTCTTGAGGATACTATTAAAAGAATTCTCTCCCCTTACTCCCGCCAGAAAAACCAGTCAGGACAGCTCCATCTCCATTTAAATTAAGATAACATACCCACTCAAATGTCTTTTAAAAACATTGTTTAAATCTTCCAGTATAAAAAGTAATAGTAAATGACAATAGCTACGGCAGGATCATGCAGTAAGCGTCTTAGTGCTAAAACTGTTCCTAGTTACAGAGGAGATGAATCTATTCAGCTGTTAGTAGAAGGAAAAAGTGTCAAGGCAATATCAACAGGCATGAATCAGGGTAGTTGCTGTCTGAAATAGAATGTCAGGATATATTTGGAAAGATACGTTTGAACTACGTGCAATTCCCCCAATCTGTAACTCTTGGCTAAAGTTCCATCTCATCCAAAAGATATGTAAATTGTAAATGAGGCCTACAGCACTTGTGACTATGCAACTTTCCATGAGTGATCTTCATGGCCAAATGTTAACATGAGTAATTTGTTTTACACTTCCTGTCCTCAACTATTATGCCACTGTTGTGAACTGTTAAACCACTGCCACATTTCACTCTAGCATTTCAGTAATAGGGTAAAGTGATCTGGATACATCCCTTTCCTACTTCACAGGAGTGCTGTGAGGCTGAATCACGGTTTGCAAAATGTTTTGTGATTTTTTGTCTCAAAGGTGGTCTGTTATGAAAATACTGAAACTCAAGGTTGTGTGGGGTTGTTGGTAGTAATTGCCTAGCAAGCCATGTGCTAGCACAATTTCAGGGGTTGCTGTTTTGTCCCTTCTCCAAATATCAAACCTTTTGATAAGTATATTGATCAGACATATGGTTATGCTGAGATGCTTGGGGGGTAAGAGGTATCTGAGCACAAAGAGTAAAACTGATGGTTAATTGAACGAGTGTGGTAACAATCGATTACAAAATAACACAAACAGATTTTTACTATCACCTGACTATGCTGAAGTTCAGCCACAGCTGCTGAATCACAAATTGACAAGCAGCTGCTGAAGCCATTTTAATATAAACTAATGGTTGGGTGACTAATCTATTTTCCTGCACAGATCTTTACCCCAGGGATATGTGGTGAGACCGGTCCTACTGGCCCTTTCTGTAAATAGAAAGAGGGGGGGAGTTCTGCAATTGCAGCTGGTGTGTACAAACCCATATTCTCCAACAGCAGTGTCTTTAAAACAAAGAAAGCCAAATGTTTTCTGTAATCTTACTCAGCCTTTAATATAAGGTTGGGCCTAATACCAGGTTTTCATTTACTTTGCCTGTGTTTGTGTCATGTATTTTTTCTACTGATAGTCATAAACAATCTACTTAAAAATTACACACACAAACTAAATTAAATGAGCTTTTAGGTTGCAAGGTCAAGCATTCAAAAGTCAGGAAATGCCAGAATTAAGGCTGCCTGTGCATATCTTTGAGACAAAGATCTTTGCAATCTCCTGGGCATGATAGAAATGTCCATGGGGATTCCAGCTTTTTCATATTACAATGAATTCAGCTGATGGTAGTCAATGTGTGATTCAGCAGATATCAGACAGGTGAGAGGTCTCAAGAGAAGTGGCTGAACCTTAGCATACTGAGATGGCCTCCAGTAATACCCCTGCCTGCTCTCCCAGTTCTCTGTCTCCACTGGCTCGCTGTCCCAAGTTACCTTATTGGGTTCTTTATCTAATCTCAGTATCCTCATTCTCCTGCCTCCTTGTCCCACTTTTCCTGCCTACCAAATGCCTTCTCTTCTGACTTCCATCTTTCCCCAACCTTCTGGCTCCTAAATCAGTCTTCAACCCCCAGCTTCCAGTTCATCTCATCCCCTTCCTTCCATGCCCCTTGGCTCAGATTAATAAAGGAATTTAGGCACTGTGATGCTGAGTGTTGCAATGCCTAATTTTTACGTGCCTAGAAAAATCACAGGAACAATAATGTGATCCACAAAGTCTCAGTTAGGCTCTTAAGCTCCTTATACAATGAATGGGGAGAAACAGGCACCCTTGAATGCGATCCACAAAAGCCAGCACGCTATGCTGGGAGCCACCTAAGGTAGGCAGTGGGAGATGCTGATGAGAGGAGAGTGTCCTAATTCCTGCCCCTCTCACAGATGTAATTGCCTAAATCCAGGCTGCAGGGGGACACCAATCTTTGTTTAGAAATCCACAACCAGAAGAGTAATTGGAGTAGGGAGACTTGGATCCTGGGCCACCCACCTCTCCAGTGGGTTCCCTACCCTCTAGGCTACCGTCATTACCACATTTTCTCTTGTTGGCTTAATGACTAATTATTTATTCATTGGAACAGCTTCAGCATGAGAGATTAAGGGAGACCCAGGTCAGAATATTCAATGGTTAGAGCACACACACCTGCTACAAAGTGGGAGACCCTAGTTCAAATCCTTTCTCCCCCTCTGGCAGAGATGAGAGGAATTGAGCCTGGGTCTTCCACTTCACAGGTGAGTGTGCTAACCCCTGGGATAAACATTCTAAGGTGGGCACCACCTCCTGCCAGATTTTGAATTGGAACCAAGGCAGTATGCAGCCTCTTACTACACCTCATGGCTCAGGTGAATGCCTGCTTCTTGGATTGCTCTGGGGCTTAGCCGAGAGAGAGAGAAGCACTTGGACTCAGAGTGAGGCAGCAGTGCATATACCTAGAGGCAGAAATGTAGGTGCTGAGGGAACTTTTACCCTGAAAATTTAGGCACTGAATTTAGTTTATGTGCCTCTGGGGTTTGGCAGAGTTTTGTGGATCACAGCAGAGCCTAAAACTGAGATTTAGGCTTATACTGTTCTCTCTCCTCATCTCTCTCTCTCCTCAAGTAGACAGCCTCCTTTTTCATGTTGCCTGGGCTAATCAAGGGGTTCACTGAGAACTCCATGCTGTCTGTTCCAGTGCCTGGACCTACACCCATTATGGCCTGCAGCAGACCAGAACTGCAATTGCAGGGAAAGTCCTGTTTGGTCCTGGGCTGGAGCATCCCAATGTATATGGGAACTTTGGAATTTAGCTGCTGAAATCTAAGTCTCTAATGAATTTGAGAATTGTTATTGGTGTTTCGAAGGTTATAACCTGGCCAAGTTTTGAGCAGATTTTCACAGGGATGGCTAATAGCACATCCCTGACACAAAACCTACCTCCCCGCCCCCACCTGCAAATTTCAAGGCCATTCTCAAATAATGGGGGTGCTATAACTTTTAAAAGAAAGTCACCAGAATATTTAAACATAGTCAAAACATAATTTTCCCTATCCTCATTTTCAGACATAGTTGAGTGACTTTGGCCTATTTTTCAGCGCTCCTTCTCCCCCCACCGCCCCTGAAAACAATTCAGCCTGAAGCGGACGCTTGGTATGGAAAATTTCAGCCCAAATGGTTGAAGCTTGGCAAAGTTATAAGCAAGTGAAAATAATAACTTATAGTAGGAAGTGCCAGGAAACCTTAATGATAGACAATGCTACCAGCCCTGACTATAGCAAACAAATGATTTGTTTAAACATAGCTATAATCCATTGCTGAGTATGAGGAGAGGCTGTGTGAAGTTACAACTCTCTAGAGTAATTCTTTAATTTAATTTTCTTCCTTGCTAGGAGAGAGCACTTGCAACTCTGACTGTAACAGCATCAGCTGAGACAGTTAAAATATGGTTGTTCCATAATTCATCTCCTGTAGTTGTGTTAATAGCCTAGACTGGTTTAACCGGGACCCTAGTAGGTTCCATCTAGGCTACAAGTCAAAACCGTGTTATAGCTAGGTCCACTAATTCAATTATAGTTGTTGTATAGGTAGAGCAGAAAGTGCATTCAAACATGCTGACTATAGTAAAAGGCATAACTATGATAGATTACTAGATGTGTGACATGTATAAGATCAGTAGGGATGGATGAACATCTCAAACCATATTTTGGGTTTCCAGAGTTTGCAAAACTAATTTGAGGGGTTTTGTAATCTTTTTTCTTTTGCAATCAAAAGCCATTTTTCATTTTCTCACAGCACATCCCACTTCAGGTTGATTCCATGTTTTTCTTTTTTGTATTAAGGAAAGAGGAGCCGCCTCTGAAATCTAGATGTCCAAAACTGAGTTTTCTGTATGCAGCCTTCTCCATATTGACTATACATATTTTTCCATTAGAATTTTCTCTTTTTTTTCTTTGCTCTTCTTATTCAGTCTTTCCTGAGTGGAATACAAACTCTAGTATTAGTCAAACTTTTAAATTGCTAGAGCCAAATGTGTCTGTGGTATAGCTCCATTGGAATTTCACCAGGGATTAATTTGCTCCAGAATCTGAGTGTTTAAATTGGGCATAATGAGTTATCTATCTCTCATAGTCAGGTTATTAGGTTTTTCTCAGGATCCAGTGCTGACTCTTTAACACTGTACTTCTTGGTGTTAGCAATTTTTGTTTATATTTTATTCTAAAACTCTGACACTCTTCTGATTAGGGTCTATGTCAATGAATTATAGGTGCATCTTTCCATTGCACAATAGGATTCTCTCAAAAGGAAAAAAATCCAAAATGTTTTGGGTAATTTTGCTTTCCTTCCTCTTCAGTGACGCTTAAGCCAGAAATAGCAGCTTATTACAACAGACTATGAACAGAGTCTCTCTGAATGAGGGAGAGAGACCAAGCTAAGTAAATGTTCCACAAGTTATGCAAATTTTAGTTTCTGGTGGCAATCTGCCAAGGGAAATTCTCAATCTATTTATAAAAACATTGTCAGCAAGTAGAGGCCCAGTGGGGAAGTGGCAGCAGTCAGATGGGAAAAAAAGGCTTCTACACACTAGTTCTAGTAGATGGAATTGGGATTCATTAAATAGAGAAATGCAACTAAGTGCTCCGTAGGCTAGAGGACATAGGGCTGTAATATGCTGTGAAGAAGGATGTATTAGTGTTGTGCAGGATAATTCTGGTCGCTCCATCTGGGTTCACCACTGTGATGAAGAGGATAGGATGTAGCCTGAGGATAGTACCCAGAAAATACTTTATATCAACTCTGACTAAGAAATCTGTCTGCCAGCCTCCTTGCTGGCTTGATAGTTGGAGAAGGATCTTCCTGTGCATGAAGTTTCCCAAGGGTTCACCAGACATAACACGTTAGCTACATCTGCTCAATAATAGTCAATAAATGTTTGTAAGTGTGATTGTAGAAACTAAACTCTCCAGGTGCTGGCAGAGTGAGTGTAGTGAAAGAAGGAAAATGCCTGTCATACAGTGAATGAAACTATTAGAATTGTAGGGCTGAAAGGACCTCAAGATGTCATCAAGTCCAGTGGTCTGTGCTGAGGCAGGACCGAATAAACCTAGACCATTCCTGACAGGTGTTTTTCCAAAGTGTTCTTAAAAGCCTCCAATGAAGGGGAACCTGCAGCCTTCCTGGGAAGCCTATTCCAGAGCTTAACTACCCTGCAATTAGAAAGTTTTTCCTAATATCTAATTTATATCTCCCTTCTCCCTTACTGTGGATTAAGCCCATTGCCACTTGTCCTACTTCAGTGAGCATCAACAACACCATTGTCATTATAGCAGCTCTTAACATATTTGAAGGCTATCAGGTTCCCCCTTAGTTGTCTTTTCTCAAAACTAAACATTTCCAGTTTTTTAAATCTTTCCTCATAGTCGGGTTTTCTAAACCTTTTATCATTTTGTTGCTCTCTCCTGGACTTTCTCCAATTTCACCATGTCTTTCCTAAAGTGTAGCACTCAGAATTGGACACAGTACTCCAACTGAGGCCTCACCAGTGCAAGTAGAGCAGGCAAGGGGAGGGATAGCTCAGTGGTGTGAGCATTGGCCTGCTAAACCCACGGTTGTGAGTTCAATCCTTGAGGGGGCTATTTGGGGATTTAGTTGAGGAATGGTCCTGCTTTGAGCAGAGGGTTGGACTAGATAACCTACTGAGGTCTGTTCCAACCCTAATAATCTATGATTCTACATACAACACTCTTAATTTATCCCAGAATATTAGCTATTTGTGCAACTGCATCACATTGTTGACCCATTCCAGTTGAGATCCACTATAACACCCAGATCCTTTCAAGCAGTACTACCACCCAGCCAGTTATTCCCCATTTTGTAGTTGTACATTTGATTTTTTCCTTCCTTAGTGAAGTATTTTGCACTTGTCTTCGTTGAATTTAGGTGGATTTGTTAAGGCTGTTTTGAATTCTAATCTTCTTCTCCAAAGTACTCCAAGCTCCTCCCAGCTTGGTGTCATTTGCAAATGTTATGTGTACAGTAAAATCTGCCTTAGAGACCACTTCTGAAGAGAGACCACTTGTCACAAGCATCTACTTGCAGAGGCCATGGAACATCACCCCTCTCTGGAGTAAAAACTGTTGAAGAGAGACCACCTTTTACAAGCAACCACTTTTGCTAATTCCCATGAGTGCTTATTCTTGGCAGGTTTTACTGTACTTGCCACTCTATTATCCAAGTCATTAATGAAAATATTGAATAGTATCCTTTACCAACTCAAGGACAAGTAAAGATGTTTTAAGATTAGATTCTCCTTGATGTTTCAAGAGGATGTATGTATCAGTTAGAAAAGGGAATGACATGCTAAACAATGGGAAAGATTCTATGCAGTATCTTGCAGTATCTTGCAGTCAGTGCACTTACCTAAGTATTAAGTTGTACGTCTACTGATACTTAGGATTTCTGGTGCTGGAGAAGACATTCTTACAGAGTTGAGATATGGATAAACCGCCATTTATTTTAACTTATTTTAAGGGGTTTGGTGCTGGATTGACAGTTCTGGAAACTGATGTACTCTGTGCACAGAATAGTTACAGCATGAGCAAGCATAGTGCAAATTTCCCCACACTATCGTGCTGCTATACCTAAACAACACTCTTGTTGTGGCACCTCATCTTGAACAGAGAGAATTATTGTCTCCATGACGCATTCAGTCCTTAATTTCTCTGCTGAGACTGTCAGAGGTACATCTTGGTGCCAATAGCAGATGTGGATTTTTATTTTTATTTACCATGGTAGTGCCAGTTGAGAGAGGGGCCCTGTTTTGCTAGGCACTGTCCAAATAGAATGGGAGAGACCCTGGCACAAAAAGTTTAAAATCTAAATAGATGACGGACAAAGGATAGGCAAAGGGGACAGAACATACAAGCAGAGCAGTGGTTTGCAAACATCATGTTAGGTCTATAATTTTATTTTGTTTCTTTAAATCCTTGGGAGCTGAGAGAGGGTTCTTGTGATATGGATGCCTGTCTATTGGACCCTGCCCTGAAACCCACCAACTTATTTTATGTATGGGAGGGTGACCATATTTCCCTAAACTGAAAATGAGACACTGCCTGGTGTTGCCTTTTGCTCAACCCCAGCCACTCGGCTGGCCCAAGCCCCACCAGGCAGGGCCGGCCTGAGTTGCCTGGCATCACTGCTCATCCAAGGTGGTGTCACAACATTTTTGGCAAAACTGGGGATTTGCCCCATTTAATTTTGCCAGGATATTCCTCCATGCTACCCTTGGGCAAGAGCAAACAGGACAAATACTCAGTTTGGCCAAAAAAGTCATGATGTCCAGGACAGAGCTTAAAAAGGGTACTGTCCAAGCCGAAATGGGATGTATGATCACCCTATCTTTAAAGAAAGAGATGTAGTCTCCTAGATAGCTAGGATTCCAGGACCTAAACCATTACAGGATTTTACAAATAAATTCAGTGTCATTCCTTGCTTATAGTCTGCACAGGATATTAACAATACAGTTCAAGTACTGTCAAATTATAAGCACCATACTTGACTCTCTCCCCCAAACTGCTTAGCAAAGATCTAACAGTAGAGGTTATAGTAAGTTCCCATATTGCTAAGGTGTCCTTATTTTTATAAACTATACTACAGGACATTTAACAGTACATTATGAAGTATAAGTAATACTGAACTAATTTTATCAAAATCAACAATTTGATGTATAATTTTGGGGTTATTTTAATTAAGTTATTGATTCAGTAAGAGCCTGATCCAGAACTCATTAAAGTAAATTGAAGTCTTCCCATTGGATCGGGATCAAAAGTAATGAATTCACAGTGAGTCTCCCTATAGATAGGTAGATTTTAAGGCCAGAAGGAACCATTAGATCATCTAGTCTGACCTCTTGTATAACACAGATCATATATTTTCACCCAGTTACCCCTTCATTGAATCCAATAATTTGTGTTTGGCTAAAGCATAGCTTCCTGAAAGGCATCCCATCTTGATCTGAAGATGTCAAAAGACATAGAACCAACTACTACTTCCCTTGATAGTTTGTTCCAATGGTTAATCACCCTTCCTGTTAAAACTATTATTAGTGTGAATTAAAATGTAGAAAAAAAGGGTTGTTATAAAACCTATTTATATGATTTGTTTCTTCCCTTAACTCTTACTATGGTCCCCAGTTATACCTCTACCCCTATATAACGCTGTCCTCGGGAGCCAAAAAACCTTACCTTGTTATAGGTGAAACCGTGTTATATCAAACTTGCTTTGATCTGCTGGAGTGCGCAGCCCCGCCCCCCTGGAGCATTGCTTTACTGCATTATGTCCTAATTTGTGTTATATTGGGGTAGAGGTATATTTGAACATATTCTCCTTCACTGTTACCTGACAATTCTTCAGTGCTTTGAAAAGGAACTTCCTCATTAGGAAACTACTTGAACACCTCACAGGTTTAAAGCTCAATAATCTCTTCTGAAAGCCAGGGAATAAAGTTTATCATCTCTTCCAGTCAGAGGCAACCCTATGGTTGCAGAGGAACTCCATTCTGCGGCATGCACCCTTCTCATTCCCCATTGCTAAAGTCTCAATCTATAATGCTAATAGACAACAGAAGATCTTCTAAATCTTATGATGATAGTGTCATCAGGTATGTTCTAACTACATGTGCCTAAATCTCTATGGTTATTTCTCAAGGGCAGCACTAATCTTATATTTGTAGAGTTAAATTCTCTGAGTACTTGAACAGTGGAATGTGGAAGTTCATCTGATGTTTACAGAGGTCACCTGAGCAGTTGTCATGTGAGAGATCTTCCTTTTTGAGCTCAAAGAATACTTAAGGGGAAGTGGGAAAACATTCTTTTCTAAAGACCGTTCAGAGACATAGGAAGGAGACAGATCATAGCAGGTTGGGATGTTGGAGAGACTATTGCCTATCACCTTGATTTAGTCCGGGAGTGCCGTGAATGTATCTCCTTATTAAAACCATGAGCATCTGAAGTAAGGGAGAATTTGGGAAGAAAAAGGGTTTAACCCCTATGCAAATGCCATTGACAAAGGGAGACCGTCTTTACATACAGGACAATTTTACACTGGCAGTCTATTCAACGTTTACACAGAGCAAGAATTTCTAGTAACTGCTATGTAGGATTAATGATAAAATTATCAATATAGGAACTTACTAGACTTCAGACATAAATCCTTCCCAATTCACTACCTGAAACAATAGCTACACCACATTCACACAAGGTTCCCAGTAATATTGTTAAATACAGGTCCTGGGCTGACATATCTGTCACCCGAGTCTCCAATTAAATTGCCCTGCCACTGGTTCCTCCTATTCTCGCCAGGAACTCAGAGATACTTCAATCTGCTTATAGCTCTTCTTAGGTTAGCCTCAGTGCAGTCTGGCCTTCCTGGGCCCTTGCAGGACCATTTCTAGTCCTGTATGTCATCTCGTTATTGGGTGACCCTGGTCTGTTCTAGCTTGCCTCACTTGGAACAGCTATGGTCTGAATTTGGCCAAGAATACATAGCAAGTCAGTAACCAAATCAGGATTAGAATTTAGATGTTCCTGACTCTGAGCTTCATTTTCACGGCTCTATACATTGTTTCCAGTAGAGATTAACAACTTCATCTCCCTTCATCCTGACGTGGGTGGATATAAGTCAAAACTCTAGAAGTGAACAACTTCCTAACTCATTATGAATCCCAGAGCCATCCATTCTGTCATCTCAAAGGTTCTGAAAAATTCTGATAAAACATGTGAGCCTTTTTGGAGTTGGTCCACCTGTACTGCAGTGCTGTTCCTCAAAATGCTGGAAATGGTCAAGCCACTATTACGAAACTGGTACATAATGATAGCCCAAAGCAAAATCAAAGCCTAGTCGGATAGGATTTATTGCCTGAAATTTCCTTCCAAATCCACTTCAACTCTTTGGAAACACCAGACACACTTCAGAGAATAGCAGAGAACATAATTTGTCAAAAATAATGAAAGTTTTGTTCCTTTTGTTGTTTATTAAAAAGTTTTGGTCCATTCAAAGCTCCACTCTGGTCTCATACCAACAACTTTGCAAACAGGCAACAAATTTCTCTGCTGCTGTCAGGCGGCGCTGCCTTCAGAGCTGACTCCCCAGGCAGCAGCCACTCTCCACTCTGTCTTGTGGCCGGAGGGCAGCAGCTGCTGCCCCGGGGGGGGGGGGGGGACAGCTCTGAAGGCAGTGCTGCCCACCAGCAGCAGTGGAGAAGATTACGTCTCCAGTGCTGCTGGCAAGCAGCGCTGCCTCCACAAGTCAGGGACAAATGCCCAGTTTTGGCAAAAAAGTAGGGACAGCTGGGACAGAGCTGAAAAAGGGGATTGTCCCAGCCAAAACAGTATGTATGGTCACTCTAATGTATGGAAGGGCATCAGGCAGGCTATTAGAAAAAGATTTTTAGACAATCCTGATATCTACTCTTGAACCAGCGAACTAGAGCTGGAGGATCACTTATACTGATCTCTGGAGCCATCCAGTCCCCCCTTCCCCACTTTTACATCTAAATACATTATACACATAGATATATAAAGCAGTGAATGCTTGAGAAGTGGCCTGCAACTTGCAGGAGGTCAGACTAGATGATCATGATGATCCCTTCTGACCTTACAGTCTATGTGTCTGAGTCTCTGATGCAGGCTCTACTGCATAAGGAGATCAAGGTCAGAGTGGTGCAGAGTTCAAATGCTTAATTTGTGGATCAGAAATAATTGCCAATTTTTAAGAAATTAAGAGTTCAAGGGGCTTTATAACTTGAACTTTTAGGGTCTGAGGGAGATTTTGGTTTTTAGTGCTTTGTTTCATCCTTTTGCACCCATCCTCACTCAAGATAAACTATTTCATTACCACTACTTCTCTATGTTACTTCCTTGGTGCTGAGCTAAGCACATTGGAATTCTTTTCCTACCATTACATGTGTGGGACTTTTCTGGCAGATTTTTTTTTATAATTTTACACAAAGTAAAACATCCTCTTTCACTCTGCTGCTAGAGAACCTCAGACTTATTTTTAGCTACAATTGAGGGCTGCAGGGAAGGAACTGTCCCTTTCAAAGTCGATTAGTAGAACACAATACAATATAATAGCATTCTCTTTACATAGCTTCTGTCCTACAAGGTTGTCCTGAGGTGCTTTGCAGTTCTGCAAACTGTATGTGCTATAAATTGAGAACAAGAAGTAGCTGTATAAAAACGTTAAATTGTGAATAACGGAAGAGTTCACTCAATAAGGTTCTGACCCAAAGCCCGTTGAAGTGAATGGGAATTTTTCAGTTGACTTCAGTGCATTATGGCTCTGTCTCAAACAGAGAGATGTGGCTAGGCAGTTTGTGTGCTGGGACTGCTATATCTTTTACCATACTTAATCAGATCACTGTTAGATTCTCCTTTGCTGCCTTCCTCCTGTTTGTTTGCTTTCTCTCCACTTGTTGTGTCTCATCATTTACTAAGATAGTAAACTCTCTTCAGGAAGCAGCAATCTTTCATGGGTATAGTGTGCCTACTGCAATGGGGCCCTGAACTCCCAGTGGGCCCTCTAGGTGCTTCTGCAATACAAATAAAGTAAACGATGGCGACAGACAGGAAAGCTGTTTGAGTTTCATCCCATTACTCCTGGCTGTACCCTAGTAACACGATTGCTGATCTGTATATACGAATGCAAAATTCAAACGGACAGCTAACAGTCCTGTAAGCTTCTGGGAATAACAAAAGTAAACTTAGGTTGTGCAATAACCACCATTTCCTTTTTTTTAAAACCATGGTGTAATCCCAGGTTATTTCATTTTAATTGCCTTGGTAACAACAGCATGTGATCGGCATGAGGATGTTGCCAGCCCCTTCTACTTTATAGTCTTCAAAGAATCCCTTCCAGTTTTGTCCATGTCTTTCTAGTACTGAACCCTGCAGCCCCCAGGGGTTATTATGGCTCTGTTAGATCGCCAAGGCTCTTCTAGATTTCAGGTCAAGCCCTCAGCCTGCCCCCCCAACAGAGCCATCAGGGAAGAACACCACAAGGGGATTCTCTATAGACATCCTCGCCAGAACCCTTTCCTGCTGGTTTTCTTCCTGAATCCAGGTTTATTCCACCTGTTGAAAGTCTGTAGCTTGGATTACCTTTCTACACAGATTTTTTTACCTTCTGGATAATCTGACTGTACTATTTAAAGCTCCCTCTGCATTATTTTTCTGGCCTTATTAATGTTTGTCACTCGTTTCCACATTAGTAATATTTCCTGTTAGTTTCATTAATATGTTTACCCTTCATTATCCTGAATAACACCTCTTACCTTGCCAGCCCAATGTCCTGTAGGTCCCTTTCTCTCCCTAGCATCTCCTCAGCTCCTTCCAGTCTGCCCCTACACTTGGAGAATCAGAGAAGGGAGGGCATTCCAAGCATCCTCATCTTACTCCCAGACACCTCTTCCACACCGCTACAAGATAGGACTCCATAATATTGGGTATTGGTAACCACAGAGTATGGAGCTGTAGACAGTGTGGTGATTCTGTGAAATTAGTGCACCTTCAAGATCTGGAGCATTGTCTGTAGCAGAGTTTGAAAGGTTGGCTGGTTGCTGCTGAGAGTGGGCTGAAGACAGAACCTGAGAGTGAAATGATGCTGGATGAAGATGCTTACAGAAACTGAGTTAGTATGTATCTCTCTGGGATTCTGATCCTGCAATATATTCTGTGTGGGCACAGGGTTGGGGCCTTAATTACTGAAGAAATAAACTCCGACCAACCAAGTTTTAGAGCTATTGTAGGAGGGTATAACTCCATTGAAGTCAAAACATGAGATATACACCAATGCTCAGTCTGGCCTTAATATTCTTTGTCATAGGCTAAAATTCAAAGGAAGTTCATACACTGACTTCTAGAGACAGTAATAATCCAGAGTAATTTATCTGACAAGTTTTGTCATTGTGCTTTGAATAAATTCTGCACAAATATATTATTTGTTAAGTATCAGAGGGGTAGCCGTGCTCATCTGGATCTGTAAAAAGTAACAAAGAGTCCTCTGTCATCAATACAACTGTTAGTCTTTAAGGTGCCACAGGACTCTCTGATATTATTTGTTGTTTGTCCAGCTTTAATAACTGTTTTTTCTTTTTTATATTACAGCAGCTCTTAGAGCAGGGGAGGGCAAACTTTTTGGCTTGAGGGCCACATCGGGTTTCCAAAATTGTATGGAGGGCCGGTTAGCAGAGGCTGTGCCTCCCCAAACAGCTGGCCCTGCCCCCTATCTGAGCCCTCCTGCTTCTCACCCCCGGATGGCCCCCCTGGGACTCCTGCCCCATCCAACCCCCCCCTTTCCCTGTCCCTGACAGCCCCTGGAACCCCTGCCCCAACTGCCTCCCGCCACCCCATCCATCCCCTCTTCTCATTCCTGACTGCCCCGTGGGGACCCCTGCCCCATCCAATCACCCTTTCTCCCTGTCCCGTGACCACTCCAAGAACCCCTATTCCTAACTGCTCCCCGACGACCCATCCAACCCCCCCCATTTCTTCCTGACTGCCCCCTGGGGACGCCTGCCCCATTTAACGCCCTGTTCCCTGCCCTCTGACCACCCCAACCCCTTATCCACACACGCCTGACCATCACCCTGAACTCCCCTGCCCTCTATCCAACCCCCTCTGTTCTCTGCCCCCTTGCGGCCCACAGTGAGCCAGCCACGCCACCACACAGCTCATAGCACCAGGTCAGGCCCCAGCTCTGCAGCTGCACTGCCACAGGAGCTCGCAGCCCCGCCGTCCAGAGCACTGTGTTGGTGACAGGGTGAGCTGAGGCTGCGGGGAAGGGAGAACAGCGAGGGAGGGGCCGGGGGCAAGCCTCCTGGGGCAGGAACTCAGGGGCCTAGCAGGAGGGTCCTGTGGGCCGCATGTGGCCTGTGGGCCATAGTTTGTCCACCTCTGTCTTAGAGGCTCTGAACTGAATTGTATGAGACACATAGTAAGAAACAGTCCTTAGCATAAAGAGATTACAATATAAACAACTCAGACAAAGGGAAGGATATTTTTCCCATTTTACAGATGTGGAAACTGAGACACAGAGCCAAAGTGACTTGCCCAAGGTCACAGAGCTATCAAATGAATTTAGTTTGCCTGAGTCCCAGCCTAGGGCCTTATCTATAAGACCATCCTTCCCCTCTTTCTCATCCTGCTTTCCCTTGTCTGTGCATGCTTATCCCAGACCATTTGTGTGACTGTCTCTTGGGAGACTTGTATTATTTTTGCATAAGCTTTTGTGGGTAAAAAACCACTTCAAACTAACACAGCTACCCCCGGATACCTGTATTATTTTTGTGATTGTTGTTAGCTCAATTAGTAAGGCATGTTATAGTTATGCAAAATAATAAGATAAGAAATCTGTCACAGAACTCTATTCTCTTACAGTGAGTAAGGGCGCAGATGGTTGGTAAAAGCCCTATCAGCTGTTATAACTCAGAGGTTGTGCACTTGTTTCACCACATGGCGGCAGTGCTGAACTGCAGATACCTGCCTTCATGCTCCATTCGGTTAATGCTACTGGAACGGACCAAAGCATGCAGCCCCTTTGCAAACCACTAAAAGTAGGATGGAGAGGGATGGCCTTGACAAAAACTAGGAGTTTGGCATTTTTCCATTACTTATTTATGTGGATGGGCAAAGAGCAAGACTGAAAAGGGTTGGTTCAGAGAAACCTTCAAAGGTCAGGTTTTTCCTAAGCTTATTTCAATTTATCCAAATTTTGTCAGCCGGCCTGTCCATGATCACCCAGACAGTGATCTGGTTCCCTTTCTACCCTACCCAAGACCACCTAATAGCACCCAGCACACTCGGGGAATCTGACTTAGACAATACCAAGGGCTAACTAAAGAAACTATTGAAAGGTTAGGAGTAGGTACTGGCAGAGAGTCTCAGTCACATGCAGTGGTGAGCTGGAGCCGGTTCACACTGGTTTGTTAAATTTTGAAGCGGTTTTAGAACCGGTTGTTAACCCACTTCCCTGTGAGGGGGCGCTGTGGCTTTGATGGGCTCCGGCCGAGAAGTGATGTAATTCCTCCTCCAGCTGCCGGGGGCGCTGTGCTGCGGGAGCCATGTGGGCCACCGCCTGGCCCTGGGCACAGGCTCTGTTGCTGCTGCTGCTCCCCCAAACCCTGGACCTGGGCCCCCCACTGCTGCCTGGTGGGTCCCCAGCTGCTCTGCTGGGCCTGGACTGCGTCCTGCTGCTTGGACTGCTCTGAGCCGCTCTCCCCGTGAGTGCCCGCAGCCAGCCCCATCTCCAGCCAGCCCAGCACCCTCTGCCCTGCTCACAGACAGCCCTGCCACACCCCCTGCCCTGCCTGTACCAGCCCCTGCCACACATCTGCTCTTCCCGCAGCCAGCCCCTGCTGCACCCCTGCCCTGCCCACACCAGTCCTGCACCCCCTGCCCTGCCCGCACCAACCCCTGCCACACCTCCTGCCCTGCCTGTACCAGCCCCTATGACACCTCTGCTCTTCCCGCAGCCAGCCCTACACCTCCTGCCCAGCTCACACCAGCCCCTGCTGCACCCTCTGCCCTGCTCACAGCCAGCCCTGCCACACCCCCTGCCCTGCCTGTACCAGCCCCTGCCACACATCTGCTCTTCCCGCAGCCAGCCCCTACTGCACCCCTGCCCTGCCCACACCAGTCCTGCACCCCCTGCCCTGCCCGCACCAACCCCTGCCACACCTCCTGCCCTGCCTGTACCAGCCCCTGTGACACCTCTGCTCTTCCCGCAGCCAGCCCTACACCTCCTGCCCAGCTCACACCAGCCCCTGCTGCACCCCTGCCCTGACCGCAGCCAGCTCCTGCCACACCCCCTGCCCTGCCCGCACCAGCCCCTGCCATACCTCCTGCCCTGTCTCAAGCCAATCCCTCCTGCACCCCACTGCCCGAAGCCAGCCAGCCTCACCCTCCTCTGTCTCCAGCTCTGCCAACACATGCCGCACCCTCCTGCCGCCCTGCCTGAAGCCAGCCAGCCCCACACTGTCCTGTCTCCAGCCAGCTCCGCACCCCCTGCCCTGCCTGCAGCCAGCCCCACGCCCCCTGCCTCCAGCTAGCCCTGCTCCATGCCCCTGTCTGTGGCTGGCCTCACATATGCTGGTGCCCTGCAGTTCCCAGGGCAGTAACCCTGCACACCTACTTCAATGAGGCGGGCAGGGAGCAGCTGGGACCCACACATGTGCACACCCAAGGGTGACCAGACAGCAAGTGTGAAAAATCAGGACAGGGGGTGGGGGTAATAGGAGCCTATGTAAGAAAAAGACCCAGAAATTGGGACTGCCCCAATAAAATCGGGACATCTGGTCACCCTAGCACACCCCCGGGGAGTGGTGGGGACCCACCCATGTGAAATGGAGCTCATTTTTAGCTCAGGCCCATCTTTTTTAAAAAAGCACTTCAGGTGGAGTTAACATACATCCGTATTTTCTCAGACATGTCAGGCTTTTTGGTTCTTAAATCGCTGTCCGGGAGGAATTTTAAAATTTTAAAAATTCCCCTCGGGAAAATACGGACGTATTTTTTATTGTTAAGTATAACTCCCAATGACTCAATGCATTGCCACTTCTTATGGAGAAAGGTACAAAAAATACATACTGTGGCACATCCCTTAAATCAGAACTTTTTATAGGGAACTAGTTGTTAAGATTTTGGCAGCACGTCACTGGTCACGTGCAGAGGAGGACAGTGGTAAAAGAGGTCCTTGTGTGATGCTGACAAAAGTTGGGTTCAGATCCAAGGATGGGCAAAGATTTGGGCATATTTTTACATTTCCCCAAAGCTGTTTGCTCATGCTTCATCTGCCCACATTTTCTCTGCTGGTAGATAATGGCCCAGATCCTCAACTTGTGTAAATGGGTATGCCTCTATCGAAGTGAGTGAAACTCTGCTGATTTACATCACCTGAGGATCTGGCCCTATATATTTACACACACACGCACACACATTCCAGGATGGTGGAGATTTTTTTAAATAACTTTATTTTGTTATGATCTCTTTTTAAATGCTGGATATGGACTTTGGAAGGGAAGGAATGCAGTCACCCTTGTTCTTGACTGTACCACCTTGCTACAACCATACAGGTATAATGCTATTGAGTTAATGGGATTATACCAATGTAAAAGTGATGTGAAATCAAAACTGGGAAGAGCAAATCAGCGGACGTGACACAATTATATATGTCTCATTGTCACTCATTCTGCTGATATAGCATAACATGGGAAGGAGAAGGATGATTTTGTGATTCAGGCACAGCACTGGAATCAGGAGTGCTAATTTCTGTTGGTAACAGCCGCTGACTCCTCTGTAACTGAGCAGATTTCTGAATTGCACTGTGCCCCAGTTTACACATCTGTAAAATGGGGATAACAACTTACAAGGGTATATTGAGGCTTATTTAACATCAGCAAAATACTTTGATATCCTCTGAAAGTACTATAGCTAAGTTATAATATATTTTTTTAAATTAAAAGAGGAACTCTTTGCAGTTTGAAGGCCTGTTGTTGGTACAGCTGGAGAGGGATAATGTAACTATTTCACCTTCTATCAAGATACCAATGTTGATTTTTTCTTTGTTGTTGCTTCTCTGGGAGAATATTAATGACATTTAAGTTATGAGAACAAAGATATATCAGTTTCCTGATCTTTGCAGTGAAAGTCATCCCTACATTAGCTATCTGGCAGACATTGCACTAATGTTGCTGGTTTCTCAAGAGAAAATAGTGGGCCATTCATAAAATGTAGCTGCATAGACAGAATCATAGAAATGTAGGGCTGGAAGGGATCTAGTCTAACCCCCTGTGCTGAGGCAGGACCAGGTAAAACTAGACCATTCCTGACAGGTGTTTGCCCAACCTGTTCTTAAACTTCCAATGACTGGGATTCCACAAACTCTTTTAGTAACTGGTCCATTCCACTGCTTAACTATTCTTATGATTAGAAAGTTTTTCCTAATATTAATTCTAAATCTCCCTTGTGGCAGATTAAGCCAATTTCTTCTTGTCTTACCTTCAGTAGACATGGAGAACAATTGATCACCATCCTCTTTTTAACAGCCCTTAACATAGTTGAAGACTTGTTATCATGTCCCTCCCTCTGTCTTCTTTTCTCAGGACTAAATGTGCCCAGTTTTTATAACAAATGTAAATTGTAACTGAAAGATCAATCTTATGCAGGCAAATTTAACAAGTGGGTCTCTTCTTAGATGTTAATTTTTTGTTTTTGTCCTGTTTTGTTTATAAATCTCTGGCAGGCAACAGTGGCAGTGCCAGCAGTCCCACACGTTGCCCCACCGATATCTCCCATCCTTATCCTGGAGGAATCACCTCTAGAAATCAATGAATTCCATCCTCAGTGTGTCTGCTGAAACTGCCAATTTGAATGGTGGAAGATTTTGTGATGCAGACACTAATGGTATGTGATGGGGCGCACTACTCACCACTAGTCTGGCGCCTCCTTCTGGTCACTCTGGGGATTAGCTCATCAGGTCAACACTCATTCCCACAGTTGCACGCCATCACTCTGTCTCTCTCTGGTCTGTAGTCCATCTCTCACTCCAGAAACCACAGCGTTCCCTTTGTGACTCAGCGCTCCAGCCAGGTCACTCAGCCTCCCCCACTTCTAGGGTATATAAAAATCTTTCCTTCTGCAGTTCTAGGCAGTCTTCCCATTCACTGCCTCAGGTGCCATTTCTTCAGTGACTGGTAAGGGAACCCAGGCACACCCTCTACTCCAAGTTCCAGTCCAGGGAACCTCAACCGAGCAGTTCTGCGCTTTCCTCTCCCAGCCCTCACTGTTCCTTCGATGGACTGCTTCCTAGAACTCCGGGTTTCCCTCGTTGTTCTGGGTGATTCAGCTTGAAACCCTCCACCCAGGAGGTTTGCCTACACATCACTACAACCTCCAAACACTCCTCCTTCTGCACAGGGAGTTACTGCCCTTTCCCAGCAGCAGCCCCTGTCTGTTGCCAGCTTCCTGGCCTTATAGGCCCCGCCTATTCTTACATAGCTAAACCTTCTTGCAATCAGTTCCTGCTCCCTGGCTCTTTCTCTAAGTGCAGCCTGTGGAGTTAATAGGCCCATGTGGCCACTTTAACCCCTTCCTGTCCTGCGTATGGTGGACATCCCTATCAAGTTGTCTAGAACAGCTCACAACTGAGAGTGCTAATCTCAGGTCAGACTTTCAGAAAACAGGGGAAACACTCCCAAACTGTTGGTATATTCTATAATTAGATTTCACCAAGCCGGTAACAAATATGTGCTCCTGGATTACTATATTAATCTTATCATAGTCCCCTTAGGCTCTCCAGCCCCTCTTTCCTACCCAAACTGGTGATGAAAGGTTATTAAAACCAAAAATCATCTCACATTAGGTTATTCCCAACCCCAAGAGGTCGGTCACTTACCCCACGTCAATGGATACGCTGGATCTCACACCAAAGACAATGCTGACGGCCGATTTCTCTAATAAACTAACTAAAGATTTATTAGCTAAGAAATGAGAGTTATTGAGAGGTTAAAGCAGGTAAAATACATTAATAGGTGAATCCAAGTTTGTAGGTTCAAAGTGATAGCCAAGATGTAGTAATCGGCTAGTTTTCCGTAGGTCTCTCAGGGTTACCCAGAACAGCTTTGGGAATGTCTGTCCAATGGTTCCATATTCCACCCTGTCACAATCCATCAGTCCAGAGATACAGGATCGCTCCCAGCATTCATTCTTGTAGCTATTTCCCCCCGAAAGCAGTCTGGCAAGTGTTCCCATCACAGTATGAGTCTGTACATTTCCCATGGTTGAACAGAATGACCTATGCTTTGAAGTTAGTCTGCTTCTTCATTTACAGTTCTAAGGCTTCAATCCCATTTGATGGACAAGTCAATTACAGAGACATACATAATGCATCTAGTTACAGCCACCCAGACAATTCTTCATTAGTTTTCATGAAGTTTTACACATTAAGTAAATTCTCATCCTAACACTGACGTATCTTTTGATCTAGGTTAACTAAGTGTCCAGATACACATAATGTAAAACAACAAGCTACAGATAAGTGAAGACAATATCATCATTATCTTTTGCTCTATACTAACAAGTGACTTGCCCTGGTCACATTACAATGCCTTTTTGATATGCCTTTAATTTCTATTAGCATGTGAGTGGATTAGCCTGTTGCGTTGCTCTGAGCTGGCAACCTGCTAGACAGCATCATAGGGTATGTCTGCACTAGAGCTGGAGGTGTAATTCCCAGCTTGAGGAGTCACCGGCCCCTCCCCTGCCCCAGCTCTGCTCTGGTCCCACCCCCAGCCATGTCCCCGGCTCCTGCCCCGTGCCTAGTCCCATCCCCAGCCTTGGTGCATCTCCACTCTTGGCCCCGCACCAGCCTTCAGCCTTGGCCACTGGCCGCAGCTCCATTCCTGGTCCGGGGCTGAGGCTGGGGGCAAAGCCAGGAGTGGAGCCACAACTAGCCATCGGCCTGGCTGCTGGCGCCCACTGCAGCTGGGCTGCAGCTCTACTCATGTCCCCATCCCTAGCCTTGGCCCCTGGCCGTGGCACTGCTCCCAGCCCCCAACCCACCCCCAGCTGTGGCCCCAGCCTTGGCTCCCTTATCCCTGTCCGCGTCCCCACCCCTGGCTGCAGCCCTGCTCCCAACCCTGGCTCCGGTGGGATGGGGGGCATGGACAGAGGTAAGGGGGGGCATGACTCTCAAAAGTTTGAGGACCGCTGGTGTAGATGCACCCTAAGAGCTACGCTGAACCTGCTATGGCCCCAGTCATGTAAACGGCTCCTCATTGGAATATGTCCACTGACGTGAATGAGACTGTGCAGGCAGAGGTCTCCTTGTTCACAGAACAGCTGGCAGGATCAGGGCCCAAACCTTTCTGAGCAACCTTGAGATGGGAATGTCTTTTGGTCACTACTAACTTGGGTTAGTATCAAATTAATAGGGTGACCAGACAGCAAGTGTGAAAAATGGGACAGGGAGTGGGGGGTAGTAGGAGCCTATATAAGAAAAAGCCCCAAATTTCGGGACAGTCCCTATAAAATCGGGACATCTGGTCACTCTACAAATTAATTGCCTGTGAGATTGATCCTGCACAGTGCTAAGCACTCTAGCCCTAATCTAGCAGAGCACTTAAGCACACAGTTAACTTTAACCACATTAAAGTAGACCCATTAAAGTCCATGTGAGACTATTTACATGCTTAAAGTTAAACAAATGCTTTTATGTATCTTGTTGAAGAGTGGAGCTTTTGGTGCTGTCAGCAGGCAATTCCCAAACCCTCCCTGCTCTGGCAAGTTTAACTTTGATTGCGTTAGATTTTCAGCAGATAGTGATCAGAAATTTCTGTTGTCAGTAGGAGAAGATTTCTAGAGTTAATAAACCAGATTGAACTAGGAAATCTTAACATGAGGTCTCTTACTTTCTGTTTTCTGAAGAGGTCTTGGCACTTATTTCTGGCATCAGATGCTCTTCTTGTTCTTATAATGATACTGTAGTCTTTCCTCATCTTGAAGGAAACTGGCCCTTTGTGTGGCGAGTGGTTACATTGAGAATTGTTTCTCTGAGAGTCAACACTGCTAATGTCTATTTCCTTTCTGGTACTTATCTAAGAAACACAATTGTATGCTGTTTTTAATCTGGGGCCTCTCCAGTTTCTATATTACATTTACCTGTTTTGACTAGGGGAAAACAATAAGCATCTTGCTGGAATGTGCTGCTTCCTGTATCAGTACTAAAACAAATGGCATTCACTGACTTTTGGTAGATGTGTTTCATTGTTTTAGCAGAACTTTGCAAGTTTCTCAGTCTTCTGCAGCTGACTTCCACCCTGGCCTTCATCTTGTACATTCTCCCAACTCCGAATCTATTACATTCTATTTCTCAACGTCTAGTCTTCCTTCCTCCTGCCTCTTACTTTTTGTCCTCCTTTGCTGAGTTTTTACCTATTCGAGCTACCCACAATTCACACTGAAGTCAATGAGGGTGCAGGTGACCAGAACCACCTATGATCAAATTATAAACTACTGGGGGGCAGTGACCTGTAGTTTTGGTTTTCTGTATTTGTTGGTAAAGTGCTATGCACACCTGTGATACTGAGTCATTAATAACCGGGCAGGACAGACTTGTCTTCAACATGACAGAGTCTGCAGAACCCAATTATCTTGTTTAAGTTCTATACTCTGGCCTA
This sequence comes from Gopherus flavomarginatus, assembly GCF_025201925.1. Classification (NCBI taxonomy): domain Eukaryota; kingdom Metazoa; phylum Chordata; order Testudines; family Testudinidae; genus Gopherus; species Gopherus flavomarginatus. The sequence goes on from NC_066630.1 coordinate 34,384,118, forward strand.
AACAGGTCCTTTGTGTCAGTAATACAAATGGCTTAACAGTTTGAATAGTTTTTCTTGAAGTAGAGTGAGGAAATTGTGCTGGACTATATAAAGACAGTTAGGATTGAGCCTAAAAGGTAGTTCTTAGAATAGAAAAACACATCCTTAACTATGACCAGGTTACGAAAAATACTTATAATATGCCAGCTGTCTCAGTGGGACCTCCTGGCACTGTAGATCTTCTGGCTTAAGCTGCTGCCTGTAACTGGCCTAATCAGGCCCAGATAAAAATAGTGAAGCCAGTGAAAGTGGGAATTTTTTTGTTAATCATGTACTCTGTGTGGCACCTTTATACCACGCTGGGAGAATACAGTCACAGAGGTCAGAAATGTGTGAAGATAATGGGAGTGATGACAAAGCGAAGGATAGAAGTTTCGAATGGATTCAAGAAAAAAAAGGCCGTCTGTTAAGGAGCATTTTGCTGTGTCTCATGAAGCCTGCATAAGAATTCTCCTAGGTTCATGCCATAAAAACACAAACCAAACTTGTCTGGGAAAGCATTACAGAACCTGTGGCCCACTCTTCCTCTGATAATTTATCCTCTTGGAGACCTCCAACACTTTGGTAGAGTTCCTGGTATGAGGCTCCTGATGTCTTGGGGGATCACAGTGGCAACCATCCTGCACTCTTCTTAAGGACCGTGGGTCAAACACAGGGGTGGCTCCAGGCACGAGCACACCAAGCGCGTGCCTGGGACAGCACCCCCCCAGTCGGTCCCCGTGAGGGTGGCAGTCAGGCTGCCTTCGGTGGCGCGCCTGCTGGAGGTCCGCCGGTCCTGCGGCTTCAGCAGTAATTCGGCGGCGGGTAAGCCAAAGGCATGGGACCATCGGACCTCCCGCAGGCATGCCGCTGAATCCGCGTTACCAGCAGACCTCCCGCAGGCGTGCCGCTGAATCCGCGTTACCAGCAGACCTCCCGCAGGCGTGCCGCTGAATCCGCGTTACCAGCAGACCTCCCGCAGGCGTGCCGCTGAATCCGCGTTACCAGCAGACCTCCCGCAGGCATGCCGCTGAATCCGCGTTACCAGCAGACCTCCCGCAGGCGTGCCGCTGAATCCGCGTTACCAGCAGACCTCCCGCAGGTGTGCCGCTGAAAGCCACCTGACTGCCGTGCTTGGGGCAGCAAAATACATAGAGCCTCCCCTGGTCAAACACATGCTCTGGCACATGCCATGCCCATAGTCCTAGACCACTGTGATATCAGAGATAACTCAACCTATCACCACGCTTTCTCCAAAACTAATTTTCAGGCAACAAATTCGTTGTATGAGGGAGACTGCACAGATGGTGGATTACTTGGCCCAGTTGCCACACCGATAGGCTCACCTGCCGCCTTCACACATCAATACAAATCTCCCAGCACCACGCCTGTAGAAACAAATCAATGCAACCATCCACACAACAACACAACCAACATACACAATAATCCCAAACACACACTCCCTCATGGCAGCAAATGCCCCTCCTTCGCCACCCACTCAAATCCACTAACTCTCCCAGCTCAACACAGTCCACACACAAGAATACAACCAGCACAAACAATAACCCAAACACACACAGCCCCTCTCCGCAGCACACTCCTTCTCATTCGCCATCTGCACAAATCAACACAGATCTCCCAGACAACACAATCCACACACAAATCAACACAATCCACACACAACAACAACACAATCGGCACTCATAAAAGGTCCAAACATCACTCTGAAGGCGAGAATGTCTGTTGAGTCAATGTGAAGTGATGGAAACAGCTACAAGCATGGTTGAGAACTCTTTTTGTTTAGACCAGGGGTCCCCAAAGGGGGGATGGCTCTGGTTGCAGCAGCAGATTTGTGTGTTGGCTCTGAAAAGACTTAGGGCTTGGCTAGACTTGCAAGTTGGAGCACATTAAATGAGCCCCAGGTGCCCTAACTCCTGGGGTGTCCACATGGGCAAGGCACATAGAGCGCCCGGACTCCACGGCTGGAGCGCCCCTGGTAATCTACTTCCACAAGAAGCATAGAGTTTGCGGGGCCCTGGCTGGAGCGCCATGGAAGTGTCCCACAATGCCTGTTCTAGCCACTCTGATCATCCCTTTGAAGTCTACTGCCCTGCCCTCAGGTGACCAACCGTCAGACCCACCCTTTAAATTCTCTAGGAATTTTGAAAGTCTCCTTCTTGTTTGCTCAGCTTGGTGTGAAGTGCTCTCAGTGCATCTTTCCAGGTGACATGCCTCCACGTGCCAGGAGATCCCCAGTATGGAGCAATGGCGAGGTGCTGGACCTCATCAGTGTTTGCGGGAGGAAGCTGTGCAGTCACAGCTGCGCTCCAGCCATAGGAATTATGATACCTTCAGGCTGATATAAGGGACCATGATAGAAAGGGGCCATGACCAGGACACACTGCAGTGCAGGGTTAAAGTGAAGGAGCTGCGGAACGCCTAACACAAAGCGTGGGAGGAAAACCGCCACTCTGCTGCTGCCCCTACAACCTACCAGTTCTACAAAGAGCTGGATGAGATACTTGGGGGCGACCCCACCTCCACTGCGAAGTGCACCATGGACACTTCAGAGACAATGGCAGCCCAGAGTGCAACAAGGCAGGAAGAGTAAAGTGGGAGTGAGGGTGCTGAGGAGGAGGGGAGCCCAGAGCCAGAGGATGACCTGGCATCCCTAGATGCATGCAGCCAGGAGCAGTTTTCAAGCCTGGAGGAAGGTAGCCAGTCGCAGCGGACTTTGCTTGGGGAAGAACAAATAGCAGATGAGGTGTCCGGTAAGTGGCTTTTATTTTGAGAAGGTAGTTGTTCGGAGCGGGCTCTTGGGGCAAGGAGGGTTGCAGAAAGAAGGGTTAGGGCTGCATGCATGCTTAGATGCAGAATAGGGCATTGATGTGCTCTCTCACATCACGGTAATTGTCCTCAGTGATCTCATCAAAAGTATCATGCAGAAGCTGGGCAATCCATTTGCACAGGTTCCTTGGCAGAGTTACTGTGCTCCTTGCCCCAGTCAGGCTAACATGTCCGAGCCACTGTGCCATGAGAGATGAGGGAACTATTGCTGCACACAGGCAAGCTGCTTAAGGGCCAGGTCAGAAGCCGCATTGTTACAGAAGACCCTCCCTTGCTTCCCAGGTCACCCCCTCAGCAGCGAGATATCTTCCAGGACAAACCCATCCTGTGGAAAATGTGGGGACAATGTTGAGTATAGGGGCCCCCTGCAGCTGTTGGTTCTCCCCATGGCACAGGACTCCAGAGGACACTATGGCCCTGGAACAATCAGTCCCCTCCCTCACCTGTGGTTACTCACCATTTCGGGAATCTTGTGGGTTATGTGCACTTGCCTTGGGACAGGCAGTTTGTGTTACTGTGTGCACTGTGCTTGTCTATAAGTTCATCCGAATCATTGCTCTGTCTAGTGTTAACAATGCTGCCTCTGTTAAATGTTGCATTTTGTCTTTACAGATGCTACCTTGAGATACCAGCCGTCCTTGTTATCAATGTCTGAAAGGCTGCAAAGACTCAGCAAGCGGCCGTGAAGAAACAAGGAGGACCTTCTGCATGAAGTCATGCAGCAGTCCGTTACTGAAAACAAAAAGATACAGGAGTGGCTTTCCTCATTCGAAAGTTCTGCAGCCACTGCTCGTCATCCCCGACTTGCATGACGATGTGATCCCACCACACAGTGTTTGTTTTCTGAGCCCAAAAGTCAACATAAACGTCGGACTCCTCACTGTCACTTTGTAGCTAAAGGAATAACTCGACTGCAATTCGTGATGTGCTGGCGAGACCCATCAGCATATTCCTCAGCAGTTCAGGATCCATTCCTGCAGACCCAAAGGGAAGACAGAGCGCACAGTACAAAAAGCGTTGAAAGATGGCGCCAAATGTGGATGGAACCACAGGGATTGCTGGGATGTGAAGCTATGCATCCTGGGGCATTGGGACAGGACCCAGGATGCCCTGCGCCCCCCCCCCTTTCCCACAAGCTTCAGCGCGAGAAAGGGAAGAGGTACTCTGTGGGATAGCTGCCCATAATGCACCGCTCCGAATGCCGCTGCCAGTGCTGCAAATGTGGCCATGCCACTGCGCTTGCAGCTGATAGTGTCAGCACACGGCAATGCTTTCCCTGCTGCCGTCTCCGAGGGCTGGTTTAACTCCTGGAGCTTTACATCTGCAAATGTAGCCATAACCTTAGAAGCAATGGGACTGTGGAAGCTATGTGTGTTTGGGTTTGTATAATAAGTTTAAAGAAAATCCAGAAAAAAATGGACTCTTATCTAGGAGTGCAAAAATGCTCTTTAGACTACATATATGGTACTTTGGATAGCTGGAAATGCCATCTTGTAGATTGAAGCCCATTGAGGAGTTGCTGACATGGTCTCATATCCAGCAGTGAACATATCACTAATAACTGTGAACAATTACTCTTTATTAAAAGATGATCCTTCATTCTCTGACTGCATTTGATCCACAAAGGATTTTGAACAGTTAATTTATACTCAGTTAAGTCATCATCTTCCCACATTCCCCCTTTCCACTCTACTTCAGTATCTTTCAGCTCAGCACATCTGAGATTAAATTTGTTTCTTTTAAACTGTACTCCCCAAGTAGGGCAGCAGATGGGAATAAATTTCACAAATACGATTTTCCATTTGAAGGTTATATCCAAATTCTACAAAGCAACAATAGCTGGGAGCTAGGCAACTGGGACTAAATGAAAGACAGACCAGGGAGTTGAATTAGCTGAAAGAATGAAAGCAGATTTGACCAAATGTACATGTAATTGCTGACTGTAGAAGGAAGAGTTTGTTGTTCAGATTGTTCTACAAGAACAAATACCTATGGAATGCTTTGGAACAAAGAGCCCAAGGGTTTTTGCCTCAAGGTGCCAAAGTAGCTGTGGTTGGATGGGACACATCTACATATGGCTGACCAGCCTGGGCCACTGTTAACATTTTTCTGGACAGCTGCTTGTTCCAAGATCACTTCTTACGTGTTGACTTTCAGCTCATATCTACGGTATTTCTGTAGGACATTGGTCTTATAAAAAGCTGCCTTTAAACCAGAGGACAATGGCAAACTACCTTGTTGATTTATGACAGTAAAATTGGTGTGAAAGCAATTTTGCTACCCTACACTTTTGTATAATATTCTGCAAGTGTTACTGGTTTAAAAAATTGCACTTGGCTGAAATTTATCCTTGGACAGCATGTAAAGTTCAAATAAAATACCCACATTTGCAAAAAGGAAGATGGAAAAAGAGATCACAGCCAACCTGAGTTGAGATTGCCATGTCAACTAAAGGTATTTAAGTATTTGTCTGCTATGGGGAAAATAGCTCATTATACCTGGTGAGTTTCACTCATCACACAATATTTTGCATACACCTTGCCCTACCGTGTCAGATTTAGAATGAGTTTGGAGGTTATGCCTTATCAAAACATTCTGATTTCCCCAACCACTTGGTATTTGTGTTGGAGGCATACATCCTCCACGTGATACTTAGCAAAGGTTAATATACTAGAGGAGGGGAGAAAATGTTTACAGATCTATTGATTTCAAAGAATGATTAGAAACATTATATCTTAACTGATAGACACAGCTTTATTTGGTGATAGAATTGTGGATTCAGTGCTGATTGAGCCAAGACTGAGGGAAAGGTTATTTAAACTTACTTGAATCCAAAATAGATATAACCCCTCTAAAGTTCAGTTACTTAGGCCTGGTCTACACTACGCGTTTAAACCAATTTTAGCAGCGTTAAACCGATTTAACGCTGTACCCGTCCACACTACGAGGCCCTTTATATCGATATAAAGGGCTCTTTAAATCGGTTTCTGTACTCCGCCCCGATGAGAGGAGTAGCACTAAAATCGGTATTACCATATCGGATTAGGGTTAGTGTGGCCGCAAATTGACGGTATTGGCCTCCGGGCGGTATCCCACAGTGCACCAGTGTGACCGCTCTGGACAGCACTCTCAGCTTGGATGCAGTGGCCAAGTAAACAGGAAAAGCCCCGTGAAATTTTGATTTTCATTTCCTGTTTGCCCAGCGTGGAGCTCTGATCAGCACGGGTGACAATGCAGTCCCAAATCCAAAAAGAGCTCCAGCATGGACCGTACGGGAGATACTGAATCTGATTGCTGTATGGGGAGACAAATCTGTTCTATCAAAGCTCCGTTACAGAAGACGAAATGCCAAAGTGTTTGAAAAAAAAATCTACAGGCTACACAGTTCTGCGTGACAAGCGTAACGGGAAGCCAGAGACTCAAATGGACGCTCATGGAGGGAGGGAGGGGGTACTGAGGACTCCAGCTATCCCACAGTCCCCAGCAGTCTCCAAAAAGTATTTGCATTCTTGGCTGAGCTCCCAATGCCTGTAGGTTCAAACACATTGTCCGGCGTGGTTCAGGGAATAGCTCGTCAATTTACTTCCCGCCCCCCACATGAAAGAAAAGGGAAAGAAATCATTTCTTGACTTCTTTCAGTGTCACCCTACGTCTACTGAATGTTGCTGGTAGACGTGATGCTGCAGCAGTGAAGAGAAGTATCCGCTCCTCTCCCCTCCCCGGTGGCAGACGGTGCAGTAGCATTGGTAACCGTCCTTCTTATCAACCCGTGAGTGCTCCTGGCTGGCTTTAGGTGAGGCTGGCCGGGGGCTCCTGGGTGAAAATAGGAATGACTCCTGGTCATTCCCAGTAGATGGTACAGAACGGCTGGTAACCGTCTTCATCATAGCAACTGGGGGCTGAGCTTCAATCAGCCCCCTCCCTTTCATGTGAAAAGAAAAGATTCTGTACTGCCTGGACTATCATAGCAGTGGGATGCTGGGCTCCTCTCCCCCACACTGCTTAATGTCCTGCCTGGACTATCATAGCACCGGGAGGCTGCCTCCCCCTCATTTTATGTCACTAAAAACTCAGTGTTTCTTATTCCTGCATTCTTTATTACTTCATGACACAAATGGGGGGGACACTGCCATGGTAGCCCAGGAAGGTTGGGGGAGAAGGGAAGCAACGGGTGGGGTTGTTGCAGGGGCACCCCCCTAGAATGGCATGTAGCTCATCATTTCTGCGGGATCTGACACAGAGCAGCTGTACTCTCTGATACACTGCTTCTCTAGTACATTTGCCCCATATTCTAGGCAGGACTGACTCTATTTTTAGAAACCATAAAGGAGGGATTGACTCGGGGAGTCATTCCCAGTTTTGCTTTTGCGCCCCCAGCCAACCTCAGCCAGGGGCACCCATGATAGCAGCAGACAGCACAGAAGGACAGATAACAGTCATCTCGTTGCCAAATTACACTGGCAGCAGACGGTACCGAATGACTGGTAACCATCTCTGCTGTCATGCAAAAGCAAATGAATGCTGCTGTGTAGCGCTGGAGTATCGCCTCTGTCCGCGGCATCCAGTACACATACGGTGACTGTAAGAAAAAAAAAAAAGGCTGAACGGGCTCCATGGTTGCGGTGCTATGGTGTCTGCCAGGGCAATCCAGGGAAAAAGGGCATGAAATGATTGTCTGCCGTTGCTTTCCTGGAGGAAGGAATGACTGACGGCATTTACCCAGAACCACCCGCGACAATGATTTTTGCCCCATCAGCCACTGGGCTCTCAACCCAGAATTCTAAGGGGCGGGGGAGACTGCGGGAACGATGGGATAGCTACGGAATAGCTACCCACAGTGCAACGCTCCGGAAATCGATGCTAGCCTCGGACCATGGACGCACACCACCGAATTAATGTGCTTAGTGTGGCTGCGTGCAGTCGACTTTATACAATCTGTTTTATAAAAACGGTTTATGTAAAATCGGAATAATCCCATAGTATAGACGTACCCTTATATTAAAACCTGTGCCTGTCAGTAATGCTGTTCGCTAAATTTTGGATATGTGATCTGGAAGAGGAGAGGTTCACTTGGAAAGAGGTTATCAGCATGAAACCCTTACTCTACCTTCACCTATGACACTGGCATTAGAGCCATAGAGTCTGATACCTTTCTCTGTACTGATGTAAGGTCATGAGAAGAAATGAGCTGGCAAATCAAGAGTAACATCCTCTGGGTGGTACCAAATACATGTCAATGGCGTTTCTTGGATCTCCTTGAAGAAGGGTTACCTTTGTGATCTTTCAGTTCCTTTCTGAAGAAAGCAAAGAACTTTTCTGTATTCCTGAAGATGTGCCAATGAGGTAGAGGAAGTGCTCTCAGTGTGGGCACCTCATTGTACAGCTGAGGGCAGGGAATTGTGAAAGAGAAGAGTCAACATTATATTGTGTTTGGCCTTGTTCTCCATGACCAGGCAAAGTTCAAGTGATCAGTCACTGACAGCAAGCTCATAAGGTGGACAGAGGAATTAAACCCATTACCAAAGCATGAGATAGTCCAGATACTGTGATGTTCAATTCCGAGATTAGTTTTCACTCAGGTGATTTGTTTTTGTTTGTTCAGCTTTAATCATTAAAGAATCAGAGACATGAATAGAGTGGGTTGAAAATCAAACACTTTTCACAATTCTTGAAAAGATTTTCATTGTGAAGTTTTCAAAAAGAACTGAATTTTTGTTTTTCAAAAATGTTCAGAGTTTTCTCCTTTTGCCCCTCTTCCCTTCTTTGCCATTGAAAAAGAGGGAAGAAATCACAAATAAGAAAAGACTGAAGAAAATCAGTATTCACTGGAAAAAAATCCTGGAAAATAAATGTTTCTATTAAATTTTCATTCTCTGCCATGCCCATTTCAGCCAGCTGTACTTGTGACGGAGCAATGATAAGACTGGGGAGGAGATATCCTTACTCTGAGTTGAAATGGAAAGCATTTCTCAGAGATACATATTTGGATTATCAGCCTATTTAAAGATTATGGGCCATCTGCTGCCTTCCACTGGAAGGTGTAAATGAGAGCAAAGAAAAGTTAACCTGGGCAGAAAAGCCCCAAAAGGAGAGGAGAAGAGCAGGATCTCATTGACACAATCCACCCCACTCTTTGGAGATCCCTCAGAAATGTATCTGACACTCTGCAATATTTGGGATCTGTGCATGTGTGTATTGGAAGTCTGAAGGGCAAGGCTAGGAAAGCTGCTGTCAGCAGCTTGCTACCCAGAGGAACCAATGAATGTCTGTGTGAGAGGTGCTCCTAGCATGACTAACTAGCAGAGACGGGGACATCGGTGGAAGAGCCAGTGGCAACACAGCTCCTTGGGGATTCATGCTGTCAGAAAAGGTTGGTAGGGCCAGGCAGGATCGTGCGGGCAGCCCTTTCTCGCACAGAACTGAAAGCTTTCTCTGCCTGTGAATCCCTGGGATTTGCAGCATTTGGAGCTCCTGGCCTGAGCCATCTCTGCAACAACTTCTGCCTGAAGAGCGCATTAGTAGAAACTCATGGGAACTTCCTGGATCCTATGTTTCTTCATGTGGGTTTTATCACAGAAGGATGTAATACAGACCCAAATTCCTCCTCCCCTTCTCTAATACAATGACTGAGTGATGCAACATTTTGGAATGAAAAAATGGCTCTTAACAGGTCAAGACCCACTTCTGTTTTAGGAGTGTGATGTACTTAAACTACTGGAACACTTATGCAATCAGCTAGTAAACTCTAAGGCAGCCATACTTTAGATCTCATGCAGATGATGTTGACTGCATAGCTATTTGAAATTAAAAATATTATTTTGGTGCTGCAAAAAACAACCCTGTCACCTGATTCCCAGAGTCCAAGTGATAATTTCATATTTTTATGAATCAGGTCCATAATGCCCCTCAGTGTCAGGTCATCATACTCAAAATGTTTGGCAAACATAATGGAGGAAATTTTGTTGGTCACAGCTTTGTGAATGAAGCAGAAAGGGCCAAAAGGAGCTCCTATCCCATGAAGGAAAATAAACAAAAAAGAAGGCTCCTGGGCTATTTGTTAGAGTGTCATGGGATGGACCTTTCCTCTCACTTGCTTTTTACATCAGTCATTCCCATTGAAATTTTACAGTAGCCTTGCAAAATTGTCAAAGAGTTGCCAGCCCAAACACAAAATACACTTCTCCGTGCTCACCGCTGTGATGATAAAAAATTAGATATTTGTTCACCTGGTGATAGATGATTAGTATTTTGCAAGGATGCTTCCCAGTCCCCACCTGCACAAAGAAATCCACCATCCCACTGTTCCTGCCCACCACTTTCGCATTAAAAGAAAAAAAATCTTTGAATACAACTTTTGGGCCATAATGGCAACCCAAGGAGAGTTTGCAGTATTAGGGCTTTATTTGCATCATTGAGGGCCTGAGCCAAAGCCCATTGAAGGCAATGGAAATTTTCCTGTTGACTCCTGCAGTGGGCTTTGGATCACGGCCTGAGGCCCAAAACTCACTGCCAGTCACTTCATCTATATAATTACCAAACCTGCGATGTGAATTTTAATACCTGTGAAGTATACCAGACTGATAGACTTGGAGACGGAAGTCACTCCTTTATCCACAGAACAGGCAGCAGCAGGACAAATTTACTCATTTGCACTAAATGTGCTCAATCCTTGAGCTGAAAGGAATGTCTCTAAGAATTTAGGGTAGCTAACTGACAAGCTTATTCAGATGTGGGCTGCCACTCACTGTGTAGATGCACTCAATGAGAAATTGAGAAGGACCAAGGAAGAAAATAGATGTTTTCAGATGAGTTTTGAAGCAAATATTTGGTGGGGCAGAGAGTTCAAGGAAGACTTTTCCAGATGGAGGATGCTACAAAGAAGGCTCTTGTATCATGACAGTAGAGAGGGAGTCAGAGAATGTTGATTTAATTAAAAACCATCAGCCCATCCTCACCAAAAATTGAAGACAACACAAAATCGGGAAACTTGTAAGTTTTTTTTTTTGCTACCTTTTCTTTTAGTGACAATATCTGCCATGGCAGTTTCAGGTCCGCTAGCGAATTTGACACCTTTTATCGTTAGGACCTCTTTTACTGCCAGTAGTCCACTGATGAAGATAGCAGGCATCTTTCCCAAGTATAAGCTTAAGATAGGCCTGTATTATTCTGCTAACTGAAATGACAGTTAATTCTTAGAATTTGCTGCCGCGGGAGTGGGAAGCCCAGCCTACTGTTGATGTTTGTATTACTGTAGTGCCTATTGGCATGAAAACCATAGTGCTTGTCACTGTACAAACAAAAACTAAATGACTGTTCCTTCCCCAAAGAACCGACAGTCTAATATGAGAGAACAGGTGGATACAGCAAACACCCTCTGCTCCTGACAAGATTATTGTGATCAATGTGATAAACAGTGGTCTCAGCACACCAGCTGCTTACCCATTCCTGAGTTCTTTGTAGGCATCACAGAGGAGGGTTAAGACTGGATTTAAAAGAGGACAATGTGGTGGTATGGTTAATTTTAATGTTTGACTATCCATTCTTAACTAGTGATTCAGAAAATCACTCACTGACCCTACCGAGGAACTGGTCTGTCCCCAGAATGTTAAGACCTTTAATAAAACTTATTATTGCTTCAAATATTGTGTTAATTTGAAAAATAAATCTGAGTAAAGTGCAATAAAATATGGCACTTATTTGGTCCTGATGATAATTTCAAATGTGTACCACATGCTCCTTTGCACTGTGTTGGATTTTGAAATTATTTTCGCCCTTCTTTGCTTTGATTCTGTAGTTCTCTTATACCTGCCTGTTGTGTATATATAAGTCACATGTCTGTGGATTGCAGCAATACAGTCATGTGCTCATCATGATAGTTTGGTTAAGTAATGAATAATATTGGCGTGAGCATAATTACTTGGTATAGACATCGCCAAGGAAGTGAGTTCTCAAGAGGGACTTAAATGAGGAGAGAGTGGTTGCTGGGCACACAAGCATATGGAGGGGATTTCAAGCATACCAGGTAGCATGAAAAAGGCATTGAGATTCCTCTGTATGGTAAACAAATGTTTGAGCCATCGAGTATGACATCATATGGGGTGGGCACTACCTTGGTAATAAGTAGCATGATCTATTATAAGTAGTCCAATATATACTTGACTGGGTATCTGGAAGTCTGAATGCTCTTGAGAAATGGTAATATCTCTTGCTTAGTGTAATGTCCCATAAAAGGGCTGCTTGGATTGCTCAGTTTTGATTTTCTTTATTTGAGTTTTATTCTTTATTGGAGATTATTGAGTGGTCACATTGCAGCGTCACCTTAGAAACCAGGCCTACTAGTGTGAAAAGTATCTCTTGCACATTCCTAATTGATGGTTGAAGACAGGCAGCAAGTGCAGGGAGGAGCTCCAATTCAGTGGGGATGGTGAAAGGATTTTGTGCGGGAAGTAGTGTGACTAGACAGGAGCTGGGAAGTGTGACTCAGGTAGATGTATAGACTCTAGGTCTGCTGAAGCTAGTGTGCAAAAATAGCAGTGGCAGTGGCTCAGACTAGCTGCCCAGTTATGTACCAATGGGCTCAGAAGGGTGGGCTTGTACTTGGGTGGCTATCCAGAGCTGCCAACCATACTGCCAAGTAGAGCTAGTGGGTGGTATGCCTAACCAAGCTGGGAACACCACCTCCCAACTCCTGTGTACACATACTGTCTGAAAGGAAGTGTGGAGTCCCAGATTGCCCAACTCTATCTCTGATACCTACAGCTGGGAATTTATTCTAAAGGTGCCAACTAGCTGGGGAAATGTGTCAGAAGGTACACACAGGCATGCCTGGATTATCTGTGCAGCTAGATAGGAGGAGAGACTGCAAATTGACACAATCCACAGTGTGTTTAGTTTTAGATAATGGATGGTAAAGAGTAATTGATCACCTTTTAGAATATTTGATAAATAGCATAAATACTTCCATCTATAATAAGGCCAATGTTTTCAATCTTGAGTGATTAAAGTTAGGCACTTTGATCATTATTTTAGGCACCTATATATGACTTGAGTGTGTACAATTCTTTTCCAAGCTGAACAGTTCCAATCTTATTAATCTCTCCTCATTTGGAAGCTGTTCCATACCACTAATAATTTTTATTGCCCTTTTCTTAACCTTTTCCAATTCCAATATATTTTTTTGAGATGGGGCAACCACATTTGCATGCAGTATTCAAGATGTGGGCATACAGAGGCAATATCATATTTAATATCTTATTATTTATCCCTTTCTTAATGATTCCCAACAATCTGTTAGCTTTTTTCGACTGCCGCTGCACGTTGAGTGGATGTTTTCAGAGAAACTATCCATGACTCCAAGATCTCTTACTTGAGTGGTCACAGTTAATTTAGACCCCATAATTTTATATTTATAGTTGGATTATGTTTTCCAATGTGCATTACTGTGCATTTATCAACATTGAATCTCATCTGCCATTTTGTTACCCAGTCACCCAGTTTTGTGAAATCCCTTTGTAACTCTTCACAGTCTGCTTTGAACTTAACTATCTTGAGGAGTTTTGTATCATCAGCAAATTTTGCCACCTTACTGTTTACCCCCGTTTCCAGATCATTTATGAATATGTTGAATAGGATTCAGCCAGTACAGACCCCTGGGAGACACCACTATTTACCTCTCTCCATTCTGAAAACTGACCGTTTATTCCTACCCTTTGTTTCCTATCTTTTAAGCAGTTACCAATCCATGAGCGGACCTTCCCTCTTATCCCATGACAGCTTACTTTCCTTAAGAGCCTTTGGCGAGGGACATTGTCAAAGGCTTTCTGAAGATCCTGTTTGTTCTACACCTTTTATAAAACTGTTAGCAACAGCAAGCCTGGTTAACAGTTGACCTCTTACTTTCTAGCTGCTTGCTCCTTCTCTGTCACTGATGTAGTGCATAAGGCCCGGATTCACTGAGGCATTTAACCATGTGCCTGAGTCTCATTGCTTTGGTGAATAGGAAAGGGGTTATGTCTAAGTGCTTTGCTGAACTGGGATGTAAATCACAAGAAGCAGTTGAGATGCGTTAAAGCTTTATGAAAGAAGTTAGATGCAGTGAAGTGGAACAGCAGGACATAGCAAGAATATCCAATTTTTATTTATTATAGAGGAAAACCAGGCCAAGGGGAGGTGTTGAGGAGAAAGGAATTTTAAAAGGGAAACCTGGTGAGCTATTTATCTACTGACAACAGAGGATCTCTTTGTTTTGTTAGGTTGGCACTTATTTAAAAAAAACCACTCTAGGTCTGTCTTTACTGTGGGCCTGATAGACACAGGCCTGTATTGGAGGCTGTGTTGCTCTATTCTACCCTAGAGGGGACTCTGGAAGGTATTGTGCTTCAATGAAATAGCCTTGAGTTTCCTTGGTATAGGAGGTGGACATGGCTACAACCTTCTTCCCCTCTGTCTACACTGCAATATTAGTCCATGATAGGCTAGACTAACTCAGTTGCTAATGTGTGACTGTCCCCACTGCAAAGCCCAACCCACATTACTGTGTCTTCACTTTTTCTGCACTTGCTTATGTGTGTTGGGGGGTGTATCCCATGATTTTGTGCTGAAATACTGTAGGATTCTTTCTCAGTGAATTGTGTGCGCTCATTTTGGTTGGATTTCTTGTAGGTGTTTAGGAATTCAATTTAGGAATTGAGAGAAAGGGTGTCATCCTGCATTCCAGATGTTCCAGCAATCCAAAACTGATAAAAGGAAATATTTGTTCATATTATGCATAATTTAGAGTGTGGAGTTTATTGCTTCAGGATGCCATTGACTCTTGCTAAATCCTTAGCCTCAAGGAGGGATTGAATGTTTTTATGGATAACGAGAATATCCAGACTTACAGTAGTTAGTGTTTCAAAAATATTCTTTGGAAGGGATATAAAACCTCATGCTTATGGGCTCTAGTCTATCTCCAACTATTTGGGGTTTAGGATAAGACCATCCTGGGGATGGATTATCCCGCATCTGCCTACTGCAATGTTCTCACATCTTCCTCTGAAGCAGCAGATGCTGCCCAGTGTTAGACACTGTGTACTGGACTAGATGGACCACCGTCTTTAAAGACTTCCCTCACTCTCATGAATATATATATATCATTCTAATTGCATTTCTGACAACATGGGACCAACATTGCATCTTGGCTTGGTTTTCCTATATAATAAATAACTGACATGAAATGCTCTGATCCCCTCCTCTTCCCCTCCATATACATTTTGTTAAGTCATTGTTAGGCATTGGGAGGCCTGTAGGAAAGGGAGCCCTTATCCTATCTAAATTCTTATAGGGTTGTTCACATTCATCTGCAGCAAATTTCCAACAAATGGAAGAGCCCAAGGTCCTGTATGGGAAGTCCGTGGGGTAGACACACAACCAAAGATATATTAAGAGTAAGAGAGAAGTGCGCAGCAGGATGGAAACTTCCATGGTGATCAGAGCAAGAGGGATGAAATAACAGCTTGGATTGAATTTCAGATGCAACGAGATGAGGAGTGAGTGTGCTCCCACAGATGCAATGCTATGCTTCCTGCTGTGCTATTTGAAGATGAACTTTGCACAGGAGAGTTCAACTCTGCAATCAATCTTTTTCAAGCCATTTTGTGCGGGGTGAGTGTGTGCGTGGGGGTGTGTGAATCATTTGTAACTTCCTGTCATCACTATGTGACAAGGAAAGGGAGCCTTCTGTTTCTAAATTAGAACTGGTTAGGCTAGCTGAAAGAATGCAGCCTGTTCCTAGGCCAGTCGTGCCAACTAGCAGACACTTAGGATATGCCTGTAGTTCGGAGACTGTACTGGCATAGTGGTGTCAGCATAACCCTGTAGTATAGCCTCAGCCTACACCAATGGAAGGAATTTTTCCATTGGTGTAGGAACACCACCTCCTATGTCTAACTATATTCTGAGTAGCTGCAGAAGAACTGTAGAAATGTGCATTTGGGATCTTGAAAGGACAAGGGTTATGTGATTTCTCCATCACTGGCAACTTTTTTAGATCAACACGGAAGCATTTTTCTGTTGGCATAGCTGTGTGTACATTGTGGGTTAGGTTGTTGCAACTATGTTGCTTAGGTTTTTTTTTTTTAACCTAACTTTTAAGTATAGGCCACGCCCCAGGTCATCTACAAAAGAACAAGCAGGCTTCGTAGAGTAAAGCCAAGTTGTGGTGACCATTTTGGGAAGGTCAGCCCGTGTTCCACGGGGAATGCTCACTGGGGGGAAATGGACAGAACTGGTAAGCATAATGAATGTAGCACGCCAGGGCCGGCTTTAGGAAGTGCGAGGCCTAATTTGAACATTTTCGGCGGAGCCCTGGCAGGGATGACTAAAAAAAAAAAAGAAAAAATGTAAAAAAAGCCTTTCATTTCTTTCATGTATTATTTACTTTCCATAACTATATAAATAATACAATTATATATTATGTGGGGCTTGCTGCGCTCTGGCCGGAGCTCCAGCTGGGAGAGTGGGGCTGTGGGGCAGCCACGCACCTGCCAGCACTTTGGTCAGGGGAGCGGGGCCACAGAAGACCCTGGAGCAGACCGCAGCCGGGGTAAATAAAAAAAAATTAAAAAGGTGCCTAAGGCGCGGGGTCCTCTTAGGCGCGGGTCCTGATTCCTGGGAATTGGGCAAATCGGCCTAAAGTCGGCCCTGTAGCACACATTCCTATAGCTGTTAGCTGATGCCCTGTAAATGCAAATAGTTACTTCTGGGGGCATTCTGTGCCAAAAAAATAAAATAAAAATTCTGCATCAAAAAATTAAAAATTCTGTGCACAATATTTTAAAATTCTGCAAATTATATTTGTCAAAATAACACTACATAATCACACCACTTTGATTTATTTTGGTGATTTATTTCAAAATACCTGTCAGCAAGTATGTCCTGTAATAATACAAACACACACAAAAATTCCCCTCAGGAGTAGAGAGTTAAAGAAACCTCTGTGGCAACCCAGTTGCTGTTTCTCTGCACCCTTCCTCCTCTCAGAGCCCAGCTGGGGGACCAGACATCCACAACTCCTCCCCCCTGCGAGCCCAACTGCAGCCCCACCCCCCAGCCAATACACCCGATGAATATAAACGGGCTGCTGCAAACGTAACTAAAGTCATGCAATGACTTCAGATCTGGGATGATAGGGACACCTGAGGAGAAGGCTGAAGTTGAGCAGATGCTTCTCCTACATCTTTTCTTGGAGTGGCTTCATTTGGCTGACAACATGACTGTATTTCCAACCAACTACCACTGACTGGTAGGACTGGATAGTGCTGCAGTCCTGGGATGAACAGCTGAGGTGGCAGAACTTCAGGATGTCAGAAGCCACTTTCCTAGAAACCTGTATAGCTCACCCTGGAGCTGCAGTGGTGGAACACCTACATGAGAGTTCCCTTCAGCCTGGAGAAACACATGGCCATTGCAGTCTGGAAGCGCATTTCCTCCAGTTGCTATTGATCAGTAGTTAACCAGTTTTGTCTTGTTACGCTGGCTGTTGTCATGGCAATGTGCGCTTCTATCAAGAAAGTGCTGTCCCCCCAGGTCATAAGGCTGAACAATGGCCAGGAGGTTATTAATAGGTTTGCATGGTTGGAGTTCCCCAATGGTACTGTGGACATCAATGAAACACACGTGCCTATTCTTTGCTTCCCATACCATGCCTCAGAGCTCATCAACCAAAAGGGTTATTTCTCCATGGTGTTACAATGGAACACACGTGCCTATTCTTTGCTCCTCATACCATGCCTCAGAGTTCATCAGCCAAAAGGGTTATTTCTCCATGGTGTTACAAGACCTGTTTGACGCTATGAAAGGTTCTGCAATATTAATACGAGGTGGTCTGGAAAAATCCACGACAGGATCTTCAGAAACTCTGGACTGTTTTTTGCAAAAAGAAATGGAACATTTGTTCCAATGGTCACAATGGACATTGATGGTGTTGCCATTTCTCTGGCCATTATGTGAGAACAATAATGTGAGAACAAGCTTACTCTATGCTTCCTTGTCTTATAAAGACTTACTGGACAATTGGATGAGTGAAAGTAGCTGCAGAATAACTGTGGAAATGTGCAATTGGGAGACCAAAAGGGCAGGGGTTATAGTGAATTCTCCATCACTGGCAATCTTTAGATCAAGATTTGATCATTTTCTGAAAGATATTCTCTAGTTCAAACAGGAATTAATTCAGGGAAATCTCATGGCCTGTGTTATGCAGGAAGTTCAGATTAGATGATCAAAGTGGTCTCTTCTGCCTTAGGATCTGTGAGGAGTCTGATATCCAGGCTGATGAGAATAGCTTCCTCTTATGATAACAGCTTGCATTTTGCACAACGTTTGTGAGAGCCTGGGAGGGACCCTGGGAGATAGATGGGAGGAGAGGGAGGTGGTCAGAATATTTTGAACAGCCAGAGAAGATATATCTGCCGTGCTGCAGCTACTTGGGGTACAGAGTCAGAGATTCACTGGGCTCCTACTCTGAAGCTAGGGGGTCACTTGTGAACAATGTATATGCTTTAGTATCAGGATTACTACAGATGGCCTGGCCATAAGCCCTTTAGCACTGCACATGTATTAATGTATGAGTGCAGTGCTAAAGGGCTTATGGCCAGGCCATCTGTAGGGATTCTAGAGTACTTTGTGGGGAGTTTAACAGTGTAGTGCATATATGGATTTTATAATAGTACAGGTGGAGATGTTCTAGACACAGAGCCATGACTATGAAGACATTTTTAATAAATAGGCCAATGTAAACATTTTGACCAGTTAAAAACCCTCATAAATAACAATATGCAAACTGAAAAATCAATAAAACCTTTCAAGTTATAAAAGTGAAGCATGCAGACAAGTTTCTGCTTCCAAGGTTAAAATGGGTGTATGTTAGGTGCTCAAAATTGTTCTCTGCATCTTGGGGTATGGGATGGTGTTAGCAGAGCATCTCTTTCTTGTGGGTGAGGGAGTTAAGGGGGTCTCCCATTGTCCACTCATTGCTCAGTTGTCCTGTGGGCATAGAATGCTTAGAAGAGGACCTGTTTCTGGGTGGTGTTGCGGTTTATGGTGTATCCCAGAATGCCAGGTACAGAGGTAGGGAGCTGCAGGGGAAATGTAGGCTGTGGCACAGTCCTTGACCAGAAAGCCACGATATTCTCCAGGAGGATTGTTTGCCTCCTCCTTGTTCCAGCAGCTGTGCTTGTGAGGACCTTCCATTTCTCTGTCCTTTTCTCCCTCCTCTTTGTCATGCTTCAGGAGCCCTTTCATCCACTCCACTGTCTTTTTATCCCTTTATCTCTTGGGATGCACACACAAGATCTGTGAATGTGACATCCTATATATATTGGACTTCAATGTTAGTACCTAGTATTTGATCACTGCAAAATATCAGCTGCTGGTATGACCTTGATTGGAGGAGAAAGACTTGGTGGGGGGCGGGGAGGGGAGGAAACTGAGTAATGAACACTGTGGTAGGGATATGTGGGACAAGACACAGCAAGCTTAAGTGGTGGTTGTGTGTTAGCATCATTTGAAAAAAGTGCCATAGACTTTGTATGATCTCTGGTGCAACTGCCACTTTGAGCAATGGGTGGGGGTATTTCAAAGCCCAGGAGACAGTGACAGCCTAGACCAACAAAACAGGGGCTAAAAGAACAGGAGGCAGAGAGAGGACAAACCAACATGGCAGCACCCTGTCTCTGATGGTATCCGGAACTGGGTTGTTTAGTTCCCCTCCCTGGTACAGTTTTATTTATAATATTGCACAGACTTATTGGAAGTGGGCCCATCCCAGGTCTGGGCCTCTGCCTGTGATCATAGAATCATAGAATATCAGGGTTGGAAGGGACCTCAGGAGGTCATCTAGTCCCACCTCTGCTCAAAGCAGGACCAATCCCCAACTAAATCATCCCAGCCAGGGCTTTGTCAAGCTTGACCTTAAACACCTCTTAAAGGAGGAGATTCCACCACCTCCCTAGGTAACCCATTCCAGTGCTTCACCACCCTCCTAGTGAAAAAGTTTTTCCTAATATCCAACCTAAATCTAAACCTCCCCTACTGCAACTTGAGACCATTCCTCCTTGTTCTGTCATCTGGTACCACTGAGAACAGTCTAGATCCTCTTTGGAACCCCCTTTCAGGGAGTTGAAAGCAGCTATCAAATCTCCCCTCATTCTTCTCTTCTGCAGACTAAACAATCCCAGTTCCCTCAGCCTCTCCTCATAAGTCATGTGCTCCAGCCCCCTAATCATTTGTGTTGCCCTCCGCTGGACTCTTTCCAATTTTTCCACATCCTTCTTGTAGCGTGGGGCCCAAAACTGGTGGTTCCCCCGGTCAACATTGGTGGACATGTCATCAGTGGTGAAGTGGTGGGATGTCTTGAAAATATACAGTCCAGTTCACAAGTCCAGTTCACAGTAGAAGCTAAAGACACTGCCAGCTCTTCAGAGCACCTATTATTGTCCTTCTGACTCTCTTAACGCAGCCAGAGATCCTTTCTCTTTCTGTAACACTGGCTTAGGTCCTTTCCTGTATTTGTTCAGACAGCTGCTTTTAGATATGTGCATTTCAGTAGCTAGAATTCAGATGGCCAGGTATGGACTCCTCTCCTACAAGGGCAATGAAGTCCAGGACCTCAGCATGAGACCATGCTTATGCAGGACGCATGACTGATCAATAATCAGGAGTATGACTCAGGTATCTGAACACCACATGTTTGAGAATTGCAAAAGACAGCACCTGGCTCTGTACCAGCATTTAAACAAGAATGTGACATCTGGCCAGGATAACTCCAGAGGAGTGTACCGCATACAGCTAAGCAGCGAAGCTGTGTAGGATTCCAGTACGAGGACTTGACAAATGCACAAAATTTATTCCCAAGTGGGGCTGCATCCGCTCCTACCTTCCGGCACCTAATCTCATCTTGCATCTCAGGGAACTTTCTTGAATGTGTGTTAAATTGCCAGATGATTTACAACAACAAAACATTGTTTGTGAACACAAGGCACTTTAATGCGAAATAACCTGTGTAAGGATCAGGCCTTTGTCTGCAGCCATATTGTAAGGCCTAAAGCCTAAGGCCTTCATCTACAGCCAGATTAAAAGAGCATCCGAGCAGCAGCCATTAGATGAGAAGCAGGAAGTCACATCCTCACATTCCATCTAAATTACATTAAAACAATGTAATATCAGGCCCTTAAGAAAGAGAGCACATCCTAATGGCAACCACTATCACCTGATAAAGAAACAGATCTTAAGATGGTTAAAGAAAACTTAGTTTGATGGCATAGTTGTGGTTGTGAAATCCTCATTTCTTTATTGTTTTGTCATTATGGTCCCCACTGCTCTATTGTTTGTCTGTATGGTCTCTGTCTGGTTCTTTGTTTCTGTTTGTTACATAATTAATTTTGCTAGGTGTAAATTAATTAAGGCGGTGAGGTAGGATTGGTTAAAGAATTTTGTTACACTATGTTAGGATTGGTTAGTAAAATTTTAGTATAATGATTGGTTAAGGTACAGCTAAAAAGGACTCAAATTTCACTATGTAAACTGGGGACCAAAAGGAAGTTCTTTCGGAACTAACTCCAGGACACAGCCCCAAGATCAGAGCTGCCAGACCTCAACACTCTGCCAATGACACTGAGCAGTCCCCAGATGGACCTGATCCTGACTGGCCATCAAGGAAAGTTAATCTGTTTTATTGGGAGTGGTGAGCACTGGATGAGTTAAGTGTGCAGTGTGGTTTTTGTGATTGCTAATACATAGAGGATAAGGATATTACTGTGTAAGATTCCTTCACTGGTAAAAGGTCCTGCAAACCCGTGGGGTTACGCCTGAGCCTTAGGAATGGGGTAATGGTGGGTGCCCCTAGAGCAGGGGTCGGCAACCTTTCAGAAGTGGTGTGCCGAGTCTTCATTTATTCACTCTAATTTAAGGTTTCGTGTGCCAGTCATACATTGCAACGTTTTTAGAAGGTCTCTTTCTATAATATATAACTAAACTATTGTTGTATGTAAAGTAAATAAGGTTTTTAAAATGTTTAAGAAGCTTCATTTAAAATTAAATTAAAATGCAGAGCCCCCTGGACTGGTGGCCAGGACCTGGGCAGTGTGAGTGCCACTGAAAATCAGCTCGCGTGTTGCCTTCAGCAAGCATTCCATAGGTTGCCTGCCCCTGCCCTAGAGTGTGTGAGTAACAGAGAATATTGTGCAGGTAACACCTGCAACAAATGTCAAGTATAGACAAATTCTGAAATAATTATTCCAGAATATTTGATAATCTATTGGATTAGGCTCAATCAGAAAAAGGCACTCTTATTCTGGAATAAGTGTGTCCACACACCGGCTTAAACCAAAAAACCTATTCTGAAGTAGCTATTTTGGAAAATTTTAAAATGTAGACAAGCCTGGAGTATTTGGAACAGCATCTTAATTCTTTTCTTCTGCTCTTGAATCCAAATAAAATTTAAGATGCATGATGAATTTTGTTTATTCTCTTAAAAATTATTGGCTGATAATGGGGAGGAAGGATGGTCTTGATAGGGCACAGAACTGGGACTCAGGAGATAAGAGTTCAGTTCTGACTCTCCCACAGATTCTCTGTGTGATCTTGAACAACTCACTTAGGTCTGGACTGGTCTATGCTAAAAAAATAGTTCAATTTAACTATGTTGGTCAGAGTTGTGAAAAATCCACACCCCTAAGTCCCCGAAGACAATGCGTCTGTTAACCCTAGCTACTGCCTCTGAGTGGAGGATTACTTATGCTGATGGAGAATCTTTCCTGTAGTGTCTACACTGAAGCACTGTGCTTAACACTCCGCTCCACCCCAGACTCTGCCCCACCCCACCCAGTTCTGCTCCATCCCCACTCCTCTCCCTCCCAGAGCCTCCTGCAGGCTGTGAAACTGCAGATCACAGCAGACAGTTAGGTGCTTGGAGGGAGGGGGAGGCACAGGGCAGCAGTTGGGTAGGTGGGAGGCGTTAGGGGAGAGGGGCTGACTGCCAGTGGGTAATTTTTTTGGCGCACCCATGGAGTCGGTGCCTATGACTCTTGCTATGCCTCAGTCCCCAATCTTTGGCTTGTGTGTTTGCCTATCTTGTCTACTTAGGCCATTTCATACAAGAAAAGTTGCCTCATCTTAGCTAAAACAATTAAAAATCAATCTAGTTAAACTGATACAAGCTCTGCTTATACTGATTTGGTTTATGTTAGTCACTCTAAATTGATTTAGTTAATCCGGTGTAATGTTTCTAGCAGACAGGGCCTTATGCTGTGTTTGTATAGCACCTACCACAGTAGGGTTCCTGTGTTGTTTTGGGCTTTTAGGAACTACTGTAGCACAAATGAGTAATAAGGAAAATTTTATGTCATGTTAAATGCAGTTATACATAGTGCATGCTAAATAATTGATGTAAGTAAAGTCACATTACTGTCTAAAATCACCTGCCACTTTAACAAACCTATGTTAGATTTGGATAATTCTTTTGGATTGTGTTCTTCATGTATTTTATGTACATATACAATTACATTATTTCCTGTAAAAGAGAATGCTGTACTACATCTGCTGTATTTAAAGAGGCTGTTAATTCACTGTTATGGCTCATTATCACCATTAAGCAATGAAGTATTTGTGCAGTAACCTGAGTTGTTAAAAAATTTCAGTGATTTTTTTGAAGGAAAATGGAAAAGGTTTTTCCACAGAAATATTGAGGGACTTCCAGTGCTGGCCTTAGGAAATATGAAGCCCTGGGCAAACTTGTATTTTGGCGCCCCTGGCCCCTGCTGCCTCCCCATACATACGTCCATCCCCCCTGGTCTCCGCTCCCTTTCCAGGCTCCCTTCCCAGTCTCGCACCCTAGCCCTACCCCATGTCTTGCCTCTGGACCACGGTGCCCCCCGACCATGGTGCCTTGGGCAGTTGATCACAGCACCTACTTGTAAAGCCAGCCCTCAGGACCTTCTCCGTCCCTTCTTTTCTTCAGCTGTAGTAGTAACCTGCACTGTTGTTATATATTCTCCTTTTCCAAGACTTTCCATTAATATTTCTGCAGTGTTCTATTTCTTGATATGTTGTGCAGACAACTCCATTTAGCTGATCCACAGATAGGTGTATAACTTCCTGCTCAGACAGTACTTTCCCCCACCAACATTAAAACTCTCTTCAACTACCTCTCCTCAAGTGAAGAACTCCTGGTACATTAATCGCTTGAATTCACATAGACTACGGCCCTGATTCTGAGCTCAGTGAAGCTCAGAATGGCGAGGCAGGGTATCGCTCTCCTCTCTACAAACTCTGGAGATGGCTGGGAACAGTTCTGCTCCCTGCATAAGTTATTTTATAGCTGCTTGCGAAAGCTAGCAAGAATAAATGGCGTGCAGTGTGCTCCAGTCATCTCTTTTCTTCTGACAGGGCCGTAAACTGGGGGGGTATAAGTGCATGTATGCACGCAGCATGGTGGTGTTTAGGGTTGTTTCACTGGCTCTGCATCACCCCCAGAAGTCGCTTGTTTCAGGAAGATTTCCAGATGTCAATTTCTGCGGGGTTTACAGACCCTGTATGCTGGCTTTTCTGGTGGACAGGAAATATAGGTAATCCAGAAACATAGTTCTTGTCTTAATTGTATATGACACGTCTTTGTGCTTTAAACATGAAACCAGGCGAAACTTGGTATTTTCAACTGAGCTTTATGCTGAGATTTGGGGTTTGTTCAGAATGACTCAAGTTGGGTACAAACCTGCACAGGTCAAAACCATTGGGAATAATTCACATGAACTGATGCATCATACACTATATGATATCTCTGGATTAATATTCCTGAACAAACACTAGGACTGTGGTAGGTATGACCTATGAAGGAAGGCTGAAGGAATTGGGTTTGTTTAGTTTGGAAAAGAGAAGACTGAGAGGGGACATGATAGCAGTTTTCAGGTATCTAAAAGGGTGTCATCAGGAGGAGGGAGAAAACTTGTTCACCTTAGCCTCCAATGATAGAACAAGAAGCAATGGGCTTAAACTGCAGCAAGGGAGATTTAGGTTGGACATTAGGAAAAAGTTCCTAACTGTCAGGGTAGTTAAACACTGGAATAGATTGCCTAGGGAAGTTGTGGAATCTCCATCTCTGGAGATATTTAAGAGTAGGTTAGATAAATGTCTTTTAGGGATGGTCTAGACAATATTTGGTCCTGCCATGAGGGCAGGGGACTGGACTCGATGACCTCTCGAGGTCCCTTCCAGTCCTAGAGTCTATGAGTCTATGACTATGCCTCCACTTTAGAGCCTATGAATTTCACTTGCAATGCCAGGCTAATTTGTTTTTGAACAAGTGCTGGATTAGGTTTTAACATTTCTTTAATCCTGTACAAAATTTGGCATTGGCTCATCAAAAACAAATTCAATATTGAATGTGAAGTGATCTTTTAAACGCTACTGTTGTTTGTTGGTGACATCATCAGCATCTCAGTTTAATTGGTTGTCCCAAAAAATCTCCTGGTGTGTGTGTGTGTGTGTGTGTGTGTGTGTGTGTGTGTGTGTGTGTGTGTGTGTGTGTGTGTGTGTGTGTGTGTGTGTGTGTGTGTGTGAGATACTAAAAACAGTAGGCCAAATTCTGCCCCTGATTACAGGAATAAAATCCCATTGAAGCCAATAGGGTTTCGTAACTGTAACTGAGGGCAGTATCTGGCCAAGTATGACACATGTACATCTGTTATACCATTTACAACTGCTAATTTTCTACTTTTAAACATGGTTACATAAGGGAAATCAAACCTCCTGCTCCAGGGTAAAAGAGAGGTCAAAAGGTACTCTTCCCTCCCCAACATATTCAATATAGCACAAGTGGCCAGCTGCTTTTTAGCCAATGGCATCAGGAATATGCCCATGCCAGACACAAAATGTACCAGTAATCCAATCCAGTATGGGAAATACTATTCCTGTTTTTTGTTATTGTTCATTGGTCTTCTCTTTTGAGAGTAAGATGTTTTCAGAAAAATCTTATTTAAATTCAAGACTTAACTTTGAATGCTAGAAGCCATTTTCTTACATGCTTATACAGTGTATTCATAGCCTGCCATACATTGCATATTTAAAAAGAATCATATATGAGAGCTGACATAATTTAAAATAAAATGTTGCTTGTTCTCTCAATGTTTAAGTTTAAATAAACATCAGAAGCACTTCCCACCAAGACTGAGAAACTAAAATAGATTTGAAAGTCTGAATTACAGTTGACATTTCTGAGCCTCAAGCTGGCAGCGGGCATCTTGCTTACGCAATATATAACATTGATTGTGGCACTGGTAGTGGGGCAACCTGTGGAGTAGAAAACAAGCCTTAAAGAATATTTGTATTGTAATAACATGTATGGGTCCCACTATGCTAGACACTGCACAAACGCACAGTATATTAATACTTCCATTGATTGTTAAGACAATGTTAAAATGGGATACAGAGTTTGTTTGAAAGAATGTCTCCATTTTCCCTATGTCACTTTATAATAAGGGAACTGTTTCTAGTCGAAGGTTCAGAAATTCTAGCTGTTAGTAATTAAAAATGTAGGCTGCAATTTTTAAATGTGGGTGCCTAAAGATATGCACTTAAATCTGTAGTTAGGCACTTAACTAAATGTGGTCTGGTTTTCAAAGGTTCGGTGCACCCACAGATTCCACTGAAGTCAATGTGAGCTATAAGGGTTTTTAGCTTCTGAAAAATTCAGGTACTCCTATTTAGGTGCCTAACTTCAGGCACCCACATGTGAAATGTTAATCTTTGGCTTCAGCTCTATTTTAATGATGTGAAGCTTCTTGCTCTGTAGGCTTTCTGAGTGCTGAATTGATCGAACGAGTAGAGTTGTCCCTGAAAAATACATAAGTATGTAATGTAAAACATAGTAAGGCAATACTGATTTACTACAAGTCACTGTGAAAATAAACTTTTCAACAGTCTTTGTAGTATCTTTTTTTTATAGACATTAGAAAATAATTGTCATGGAATCAAAATCAAAATAATTGAAAACTAGACTTCCGTGTTTGAAGAGTCATTATAATAGCATGGATAAGTATCTAGCTTTCTTACTCCTTAAGATCTTCTGTGGAGGAAAACGGGTACAATAATGTAATTGGAACTGGGATAAGCTGTCCTTTTGTGGAAATCACATTAGTTCGATTATTATGAAATGTTCTTACTTTCTTTGTACAAAAAGAACTTTGAAACTCCATATTTTTGAAGTCCTCCAGAATATTTTTGATTTTTTTTTGTCACCACCTCAGGATATTTAGGATTTAAAAAATGCTAAAGTCTAAACTCAGATACTGTACCTGTGCAGAGCACCTATTCCCATAACTAGTAGTCATATGCTGTCTATGTAGTTACGTATTCTGACGGGAAGAAGATGGATTTTGCACATACTGCACCTTTACGTGTAGAGGAGTCCTCTACTGCCATTTTGTGTTAACTGCAGATGCAGCCTGAATTAGAGGGGAAACACACACTATGCTCTCTCATAGAGATTTTATTATTCTTTCCTATGTTGATGTTTTCATTTAATCTAAAGGAAGTCATTTAATCTCTGAAAAGATATGAGCGCTCTTTGTGTATGGGAGAAAACAATGTGCATGAGCATCTCAGGGCAGAACTAGGTCCTTTGCGTTTACAGATTAAAATTCAAAAATCTGAATGGCAACAATGAACAAAAGATCCTATCAAAATACATTGTCATAGGAATGGCAAATATTTACTTGGTAAATATTGAAACTTGAGACGCTAATAAGACGCAGACTTAATCAAACTTCATGAATCAGTTTTATTACAGAATTTCTTGGCTTATTTTTATGGCATATGAAGTACAATAGTGTATATTGTATATTTTGTAGGTAATGGACCAAAACCTGCACTGACCTACACCTTGTGAGGCTCAAGTGAACTTACTGAGGCTATGTGGTGAGTATGTCAATGCAGAATTTGGCCCAATAGCCACTTTATGTATGAAACAAACATATCTTGCATATTACCTTTCATTCCAAAGCATCCCTGAGTGTTTTTTAAATATATAGGTCCTGTTCTATTAATTTAGATGCAATATATGGGCTCAAAGGTGTCAGCATGACCCTGTCACTATCCAACATTAAAAGATTTTAAACGAGGTTCAGGGTTTAGTATACAGGCTGCTTAGTACTGTGGCAAACACAACATCCTTTTAACCTTTTATTAAAGATAAAGCATTTGCAATGTAAAATATTAAGTAAGACTTTTTTTTATTTTAACCACAACCCTTGTTCCTTTTTTTAAAAAAAGCTGTAACATTTTTATAAGGAAAACTCCTTTGTATGATAGTCTTTTAGTCAGTATTAAAGATGGCAATAACTGTTCTTTTTGGGAAAGAGACAAAGTTAGTTGAGGTGGGCTGGAGCTGTCATTGTTAAAATGCAGTTCCATTTTCTGGGAGGCCAAACGAGACAAACTCATGCAAGAGGGGAAAGAAGAGCACAGCAAAGATAGAAAATGCAGCTTCTACCTCTGGTAGTGACTCTCACTTGTCCCAGGGCTATGGGGTATTTAAAGGGCCCGGGGCTCCAGCTGCCGCTGCCGCAACAAAGCCCCAGGCCCTTTAAATTGCCAGCGGAGCCCCAGGGACTCCCGGCTGCCACTGCTTCCCCGGGCTCGGGGCTCTGGGGGAGATTAAAAGGGCCCGGGGCTCCGCTGCAGTAGCGGCGGTTGGGAGCCCCTGGCCCTTTAAATCACTGCCAGAGCCCTATTGCCGCTACCCCAGGGCTCTGGCAGTGGGCTTGGGTGGCGATTTAAAGGGCCTGGGGCTCCATGCAGCAGCCAGAACCCCGGGCCCTTTAAATTGCTGCCAGAGCACCTGGGGTAACGGTGGTGGCCCAGGGGTCTGGCAGTGATTTAAAGGGCCCGGGGCTCCTGGCTGCTGCTACTGCAAGAGAGCCCCAGGCCCTATAAATTGCTGCCTGAGCCCTGTTACTGGAGCCACAGGCCCTTTAAATCGCCAGCCTGGGGAAGCCAGTCCAGTTCAGCATGGTGAACCAGCTCTTGCCGATATGCCGTACTGGACCGTACCGGTTTACTTCACCTCTGGGCACAGGCACTCTGAGACCTGGCCAATTTGTACCAATATTGGGCTGTTTAGGGCATTGCTGTTAGGTGCCTTTCTGGTCACAGGCTTATAGCAGTGTTGCAAAATATACAGTCTTGGCTGGTTAACCTAGACTCTTATTAAACAGAAACCAAAAGGAGAGGGATATGAAAGAAGGAATCTGCCACTCTCCCAAAAAAACATAAAGTGGGGAAGAAAAAGGACACACACTAGTGTGTGTGTGGGGGGCAAAGTTTCACATTCCAGGTTGGTTTGGGATTGGCAGAGCAAGCGGAGGTGGTGATGTTATGTGGGTCACTCTCTTGGCCCAGTCTGGTCAAGACATCATCACCAAAGCGCTGGGGGGTGGAACATAACTCCCAAAAAGCAATTTTACCAGGATGGTAGGTCTAATATCCCTACTCTTGCCAAAAGGACTATGGGGTCTTCAGTGTCTCTACTTGGTCAATAACTTGGTTTGAACCTCCATAAGCTGGCATCTCCAACAGCATGGTATTATTAGGGTACACCGTGCTGGAGCACTAACTCACAGGGAAGAGTGCTATGTACTGGATCATCTTGGGTTTTCAACACTGAATTTTTCTTGGCACTCTCATGCTTGTGTGGCTTAGCTCAGTCCTTCTTTACTTGTGAGACTGGATGAGATCATAGCCTGAGGGAGTATGGCTTCAAGCCACTGAATACAAAAATTTGGCCAGCAATCTGAGTATCTCAGCTGGGATTCATGCTGATCACTCTAAATTTACAGGTAAGGCAATATTTTATGGACAGCAATTTATTTGACTTATTGATTCAGTGAAGATTTAATTGACTGTGAAATCAATTGAAACAGTTAAAATGGGATTGTAATATTCACAACACCTTTGATTCTGGTATTTATTAAACCTTTGAGTGCTGGTATTTTGCAGGCTGCGAGACAAATGAACCATGGAGGTAAGCTAAGCATGCCACAGATGAGTCAATTCATGAGAAAGATGGAATATTTTTTCTTTCTCTCTTAGGACCGGGGGTCATTGCCCCATCACTTACTGTTGATCCAGCCTGGGGTGCAATCTGATTAACAGGAAACAGCATCGCTGAGCAGGACATGTGCTGTTGTCTGCTAGGTTGATGTAGCTTGCTGTCCTGGAAACGTAGTAGCATACGTAAACTAATAGGGTTGTGGTTATACAAAGTGTGGATCATGATGTCATCTCACGAGGGTTTCATAGTGTCTCCTCAGGGAATAAATGATTTGTTTGTTAAAGCTTAAGATTTGTTTGTAATGGAAAAACAATATGGTGCATATCTCTCCACATGTGCAGATTGTAAATTCTTCCCAGTGAAATGTGGGATTCAGCCTGTGAGGTGATGGGCATTATTGTGTCCATTGAAGTCAGCAACTTACATAATCAGGCCCCATTTGTGAGCTTTCTTAAGAATACACTTATCTCCAGTCAAAGCTTCAACTCTGAACTGAACTTCTTTTCACCCCATACTGAGGAGTTATATATTGGACTCACCCCAGGAGGGAGAAATTGGATGTCATATTTAATCAAAACACACCTTTGACCAGCAGCTCAGCGTGATGGGATGTCACAATTGCAGTTGAGGAATTTAAACCCTTTATCTAACCTCCATTATCACAATTGCAGATATTGTGTACAGATGTATTCACATGGGAAATGGCTTGTTATTACTTGCCATGACAAAAGAACCTTCAATCGTGTATTGTCCCTCCCATCATGTGCTTGTTCAGTGTTTTTGTATAAAATGCAAATAAAAGCCAGTCTGAAATATAAACAGGCTTTTCCGGGCTCTGTTGTGTTTGGGATTCAGCAAAGCTGCAGCAATGAGAGGCTGCATGAAGAGCCAGCTCTGTGTGTGTTCTGATCTCACTCTGAATGAGGTAATAGGTGACAGAGCAAGGTGAACTCAAGATTGGACTGGACTGATGGTATGAGTCAGAAAGAAGGGAGGCCAGAATTAACTGAGCAATGAGTGTGGTGAAAACTCTATGGGTGAGACTAAGCTGGCAAACAGCATTAATGCCAAAGGGAGTTGTACTCTGTTACCAGATTTGCCTGTTATTTTGGGGTACCCTCATTTATTAGGGTTACTCTTCTGGGGGTGGGTTCTGTAATTCTATCAATGTGCTGCTTGTGTCACGTGTGTTTTCATATGGAGATCTACTCCTCCCTGCTGCAAGTCCCCTCCCAATGGAGCTATCCTGCAGGACCTAGGTTCCCAAGGGCTGGGTTCCTCCAGCCCCAGAATCAGATGAACACATGCACACTAAAAGAGCAAATCTGAGTGGACCGGGCCAATCAGCACTCTCAA
Source organism: Gopherus flavomarginatus (assembly GCF_025201925.1). Lineage (NCBI taxonomy): Eukaryota > Metazoa > Chordata > Testudines > Testudinidae > Gopherus > Gopherus flavomarginatus. The sequence goes on from NC_066630.1 coordinate 34,415,418, forward strand.
GCTTATATGTCCCTGGACTCAATGGGCTGGGTCAAGCAGCACTTCAAGCTGCCACCCTTATATACCTCAAGTACCGCACCGGACTAGAGTAAGCCTGAGCAGGTTGGGTCGAACAGCACTTCCAGGATGCCACTCTTATATGCCCCTGAACTCAGCAAACTGGTTCAAGCAGCACTTTCAAGCTGCCACCCTTATATGGCCCTGGACTCAGTAGTCTGGGTCGAGCAGCACTTCCAAGCTGCCAGCCTTGTATGTCACAAGTGCAGCACATCTCTATCCCCACTTTCATATCATGATTGTACTGGTAGTAACCCACTTGATGAGCAAACCTCAGTGTTTTTGGGTGCTACAGGGATCTTAGCTTAGGTAAAAGAAGCATTGCTGCAGAGTAAATGGGGAGCTAAAAACACAGAAGAGTAACGTTCAGAGAGAGAGAAGCAACCAGCTTAACCATAGAAGTTATTTATTGAGTAATAGTGATAACTACACAAGGAGAGCCTAAACCAACGTAACAGTTACATTATTAAATGTTAATACCTCAGGTAGAAAAGAAAACAGAGAGAGGGAGGAAGGGATCTCACCCACTTCATGATGATGGCAGCTCACGGTCCTGAGTGCTGGAGACAGGCAGAGCTGATCAGTCAGGAGAAGATGGAGTCTCAGTGGAACTGATACATAGCTTGGATCCGAGCAGCAGAACACTGACCTGAGTATAGATTGTTGTTTCTCTACAAAAACCTCTATGGTTCAAGGAAGAACACTAGATTTGTTTATGAGTAAACTGATGTCTCAAGGGTTTTCTTTAGGCTAGACGTTAGGAGCTGATCACTCTTGGTTATGGGTGGTGTTTTCTTCCAGGGGGCTCACAATGCAATTAGGCAGCTTCAGTATTTTGGTTACCAGTCAAGGATTCATTACTAGAACTAGTCTGATAACTGCTGAGCTGGGTGTGTGCAGGCATAGGTTCATTAACATCTGGAGCAGAGATCCCCCAGGATGCAGTGCTTCCCTGCTTTTCTGGTCCCAGAGTTCAGTGCAGTTCTCTGTTCTCCATTCTGTATGCTAATGGAGATGCCTTAATTTTGACACAGTTGTCAGGAGGGGTCTAGGTGTGTCTCCCAGCGCCCTTCACTGCTCTCTGCAAGTCTTTGATCAGTTTTGGTTCAAGCAGAGACTGATGGCGGGATTGTCTTTCACGAGTCATGAGAGAAGGCCAGCAAACAGCATTAATGCCAAAGGGAGTTGTACGCTAAAGTTCCTGAACTGAAGGTTGAGAATATATGTCAGCCTATGAACTGGAACTTTCAAGAATATTTTTTTTAATGGAGTAAGTATCTGAGGATGTCAGAATGGAGAGTTTACAGCTCCTTAGTGGCAGGGGCGGCTCTAGACTTTTCGCCTCCCCAAGCATGGCGTCATGCCGCGGGGGGCGCTCTGCCGTTCACTGGTCCTGCGGCTCCGGTGGACCTCCAGCAGGCGTGCCTGTGGAGGGTCCGCTGGTCCTGCAGCTTCGGTGGAGCCGTGAGACCAGCAGACCCTCCACAGGCACGCCTGTGGAAGGTCCGCCAGAGCTGCGGGACTAGTGGACCCTCCGCAGGCATGCCGCCGAAAGCACCCTGCCTGCCGCTCTTCTGGTGACTGGCAGAGCGCCCCTCCGTGGCATGTCGCCCCAAGCACGCGCTTGGCGTGCTGGGGCCTGGAGCCGCCACTGCTTAGTGGCACTGTTAGCAACAGTTATTGGGGATTGCAAGAGGTCAATGGAAAACACTATTGACTTCCTGCTCATCCTTTACAGAGCAAAGAAGGATGTGCTCAGAACTCAAACTTGGACCCACTCACTTGGCGGCACCATGCAATGAAGTGCTACAAGCCAGGCTCCCTTGCACTCAGCTAAACTCTCTGAGGCTCGTTTATACTGACTCGACTGATGTGTAAGGGAGATGGAAGAAGGGCTGAGAAAGTGTAAGTTAAAGTAGCTGCCATTCTATTTTACAACTCCTCCTACTCTTTATTGCTTGCATAACCTACAACAGTTTAGGTTGTCTTTCACATGGGGATGTGAGTAGGTCTAAGTTAGTCTAAGGTCAGTATTTAGAAACATATATAAGCTGTAAGTCATTTACTTTTTTGTACTTCGCATTATTTCTTTATGAAAATCAATAAAAAATTAATCACAACACTCCCCCCTCAAAGAAACCCCAACAAAAAACAAAACAAAAACCCTTTTTACTATTTAAACTGAATTTGAAAATAAAGGCTTGTTTGCAAAGATTAATGCATATTAACCCTTACACTCCTGGCTGGATCGCCAAATTATGTTGTGTTAATTTTGATGATTTAAATGGGCCCAGAGTCTCTATGGGGTTAATGTGACTCTGTCACTGTACAGCACTAAAGACAGGGTACGTAATTCAGGGGTACTGATAAAATGAAACCCTTACTTAATACTTTGTACTTCAAATGCTTTAAATATTTTTCCTTCTTTTCCTGTGTCTTTAATGAAAGGTTCTAAAGATTTGTATTGGTGTTTGTTGCCATGGTACTAAGCAGCCTGAGGTCTCTGTACTCAAGCCCCTGAACCGTGTTTAACCCTGTGCAGTGTTGAACAGTGAGAGGATCATTTTAAGACTGACTTTCTGGGTCCTGGGCCCATTACTCCATTGAAATTACACACCAAAGGCAATTAGGCCCAGATCCACAAAGGTACCTAAAGCCCAGATTTAGGCACATGCCCCTCCTTCCCTCCTCCTGCTGGTTGGTGTGAAGCAAGGCAGGCACCTAACTCATTCACACAGGAAATGCCCTAGGGACTAAAGCTGCCTGGCTGTCAGCAGCTGGTTCCTGTTCAGGGATCGCTAAACAGAGAAAGGTGCCTCCTGCAGCCCAGATTTAGGCTTATTATTCTTTTTGCTCACATTTGGTATAAGTTATTAATGGTCATAAAATGATTAATTGATTGCAGTGTGGTTTGTTGAGGCCCTTATGCTTACTCATGGCAGAACCAGAGAGCTAGGTGGACCCCGGTTACCGAATGACTGGGATGGCATATCGTGAATGCCTGTTGGTGAAAAGGATTAAACTTAATTGGCCTAATGATGACATGGCTCATTAGTGTAATTAACATCAATCTGAAAATAAAGGTGTGGACAATAATTGTAACCAAGGCCAATAAGGAATAGTGGGATTTTAATAGAAATCAAGGTTTAAGGGACATTAGCCCAGCAGATTCAGTAACAGTCTTAGTTTCATTTACAGTGGCTGCCATTGACAAGATAACCTTTACCAGTGCCGTGATTCCCAACGTGAGTCATCGGCAGTGCTTGAACCTGGAGCCGCTAAAGCATAGATCTCTACTATCGGAGTTGAAGGAGTAACTTTGTAAGAGGGTAGCGCTAGTAGGCAGTTGTCCTTTATGTGGACCAGCCACTAAAAGGGAAGGAAACACACTCTGCAGGCCTGTTATGCCAACAGTCGCCACACAGTAGTATTAGAGATATTTCAGTGTTTGCTTCCTCCCTATTTTTTGGTGCAAAATACATCTTCCGTAACCAAAGACAAGTTAAAACAAGAATGAGAGAGAATGAATATTAAGCAAACCTGCTACACTTTGTATATGTGAGCTCATGATGGATGTCTATGTGTGAATCTTAATCATTGGTGCTCAAATTCCACAGTGTCAGGGGCTGATAGATCTGCTACCCATCTGGGTCTCAAAATGATACTGGGACCATCTGGGAAAAATTACATTCAAGACGTCTTCCCTTTCCAGATCTTGAGGCTGCCTTCGTGATTGGGGCCTTGAGTGCTTCTGTAATATAGACAGTAAGGATTCAAGGACTAAGCAGGAAGGTTTAACAGCTTAGAAGGTTGAGGCAAGGCTGCTGGACTTTAATTCTTCTTTGTCAGGGCTCTCTTAAAGGGTGTCAGGAACACTGTTCCTATGCTAAGTAAATTTGCAAGGTATCTCATTCACATTACAAGATACCTCAGACGTATTTAGGGCCTGCTCCAATGCTTATTGAAGTCAATGGAGAGACTCCTATTGACTTTAATGGATCTCTCCATTGACTTGAATGGACTTTGGATTAGGCCTGCATGAAACACCCCCATTTCTGTCCAAAAGTGGATTTCCATGAAAACAGGTGGGCTCTTCCTCCTACCCCAGATATTTGTAGGATCAAAATCTCATTCGTGCAAATGTTCACAACAAGGAAATAAAAATGGATGAAGTGGATTTTGGATTTGTTGGCGTAGTTGTGCTATTTCCCCCCTCACACACTGAGCCTTGCTGAACATTTAAACAGAACAAAACCAGGAAAGGAAGAATATAATTAGTTGTGAAAGTGAGGGACTCTCAGCGCTGCTTAGAGCTAAATAGCCTTCAGGCGGGTGCTATGTGAGCTTCCCTTCTACTGCTCTGCCAATTCACCTTTTCTTCACCTTGCTAATCTAATTGGAGCTGGGGCAATCTCTTGTCATATACCTGATACTAAGCCAAACACACCTGGGTTGGAATTTATTACAAACCTAAAATTCAGGCCAGCTTTGATATTCTACTTGGACCTTTCATCAAGTCTTGGGCCATGTTTGGAATGAACCTAAGCTGATTTACGGTTTTGAGACAAAATCAAGAAATCCTTAGTACTTCGGCTGCGTTCCAGTGAGCTTGGGCCTTTCTTTGAATCCCAAGTCTCCCAACTTCCAATCCTGTGCTGTACTCACTAGACAATCTGGTCCTAAGTATTTTACCTATTGAAGACGTGAGATGGTCTGTAATAGAATATAAGAACGGCCATACTGGGTCAGACCAAAGGTCCGTCTAGTATCCTGTCTTCCAACAGTGACCAATGCCAAGTGCCCCAGAGGGAATGAACAGAACAGATAATCATCAAGTGATCTGTCCCTTGTCTCCCAAAAGCACAGTATAACACAACATGGCCCAGGATTTCTCAAACTTTGTTTACAGCAACACTTAATAATCAAGCTCCTAGGGGCAGGGATGATGACACGGCAGAGTTGAAGCTACCTGCTGTTGAAGCTAGCAGAGTACTTCTTAGTAGTCATTAAGCCTCAACTTGAGAGGTAAATCTGCCTCCTAAATTCTGTCTCTTCTCTCTCCCCGCAGCCTCCCAGTGTGTTGGAAGTAATGAACTCACTGCTGAACTGGCAGTCCTATTCTATTCAGATTCTTACAGGGAGCCCATCACTGTGATTTCTGAACAGGTCACAGATGAGACTGTCTGCTTTCATAATTATGAGTAGCAGTATGCCTGAGCGGTGCCAAGCAACTGTACTTCTTACAGCCTTCCACGGAAGTGAAGGGCACCCAAGTCACAGGATCGCCCCTCTCCCCACCCCCCCGTGTTAGTGTATGGGGAGGAGGTCTGCCTTAAAATCCTGCCTTACTTAAAAGTTCAGCATGTTTGCTGAGAGATCCCTGAGTGTCAGCTCCAGGGCAGCCGTGGTGTGTTGCTTTTGGACTAGCTTGTAACTGCACTGAGGCTCCCCTCTCCTCTCCCCTCTCTCCTCCCCTACCCAAATCCTTAATTTGCAACTTACGCAAATAATGTATCTTGTGTCTTGACTGACACCAGAGAGAACACATGGAAAAAAGAAGGGTGGATAAAATTCTGTATAGTATAGGAAAACGCCTTGGAGGCAATGCAGTCACATTGCGTGACTTGTCTGAAAGGTACAATGTGAATTTTATAGCAAAGCCATCAGCCAGTTCCCATTACTTTCAGTTAATAATTATTTCCAGAAGATTAAGAACAGTGAAAGAGATTGGATGGACATTTATGTTTAACAAAGTGACCTTGTAAAGTTTATGTAAGTCATATCACAATAGGGATAATAGATAAGTTCACATCCCACCTGACAAAAATGGCCCTGGAATCATTGTAAAATATCAACCTTTAAAACAAGGTAAAACAAAAACCCCATTAACTAAGTCATCTGTAGGGCTGCACTCCTTTTAGTAACTACTGTTCATACATATGTCAAGAGTCAGATTTCAATGCATTGAACAAAAATACAAGATGTGTGGAGAGATTGGTTTGGAGAACTGTTAACTTCCCCAGGAGCTATGGAAAAGGAAAAATAATGTATCTTAAGGCTCCAGACAGATATGGATTGTTCCCAGGTTTATCTGTTACATCAAGGTTGCTAGAAACATGCAGAATGAATTAACAAGGCAAGCTATAATTCTCAGTATAGGTTTGTTGACGGTACACTGTTGCTAGAAGCCTGCAGCAATACAAACACAAAGGTTTCTGCTTAAAAGAGAATGTGTTGGGACAGTGTCTGACGAGATTATAGAATTCTAGAGCCTGTGCATATGTTAATTTACCTCTGGCTGATCATATTCAGCAATAAGAATAACGAAGCTGCAATTGCAAAGGTGTTTTTTGTTAATACAGTGTATTAGCAAGATACATGGTTTTTCTTCAGTCTGATACAGAATACTGTGTTGTCAGATGCAGCAAGGCTCAGCCTTGGCATGAGCCTTTCACTATTAATAATAAAACAGAAAAGGATAATCTGTGCATAATACTGAGAGGAAGTAGTATGGTCCAATGGACAGAGCACAGCACAGGACAGGGCATTAGGAGACCTGGGTTCACTTCCTGACTGTTATTTGCTATTACTCACTGGGCAAGTAAGTTAATCTCTTTGTACCTTGGTTTTCAGCCTTAAGGGTCTGAAACTTGCTCCCCCTTGACATCCAACTCTGCCCAGTTTTAAGTATGTTTTCTTCTAATATCTTCTACCCCAAGTTTAAAACTTTTCCTTATGCATTGTGAGATTCCCTTTATGAGTATGGTTATCATAATACTGCATTTATCCTTTTCTAACATGCTTTTTAAGAACTGCAATGCAGTTATGCCAAGCGTATTGGCAGGAGGGCATTTGATAACATTTGTTAATTATTGATTTGTATTTTGAACGATGTTTTGAGACCCAGAGATTTGATGAGGCATAGTCTTTAAGAATGTTTATCCCATTTCTTGATTTGTAATAGTAATCTTAAATTATTTCCTTTTTTGATTCATCGAGGGAAAGATGAGTTTATATGTAAATTTATACATTATCAAGATTTAAAAAAAGTGGATTTTAAATATGTTTAATTTCTCTTAAGCATGTGCCTAAAAGCATTGTTGAATCAGGGCCTTCTCCCGGTAGAAATCAGCTCAGCTCAGATAGTGCTGTGATGGGCAGCAGTATTGAACCCTCCTAATATGGGTAAGATAGGAGTAGCAGCAGGAAATTCAAGTTAGCTACACCCATGTTTGGAGCCAGTGTGAGATCAGAATCCAGCCCCATGATTATAATATAATACTTTTCAGCTGCATTACTAGTACCACCTTTGATTATTACAATAGAAATAATTTCAAAGTTGACATTTGCATTCCCCCCCGCCCCAAGGGGCCCATTCCCACAATGTGCTGAACACCCTCAACTCCTGTTACAACAGCTCATCAGCATGCTTGACACCTTGTAGGACTTGGCTCTTATGGTGCATGTGCTTTGCGTTTTGCATTCTCTCAGTTTGCACAATACGATATGAGTGAGTTTGTTTATTTATGGGCTTGCTCCTGCAAACACGGACATTCTGAGTTTGTGGGATCAGCCCCTGTATCTAATTTTGGTTGCTTTGATTTCAGAATATAAATTATGGAAGGATACAGGTCCTAGGCATTCATGACAGATATCAAACATGTAATCCAACTAAGACAGACGACAAGCAAACCAACCACTTTTCTCTACACACAAGAAGCAGTCCATAGAACTATCTCAACTCTCTTAAAATCCTAATCCTCTCTGACCACAAATAAAATCCTCACCCAAACCTTCCTTAAATCTGAGTTCTAACCAAAAAAAATGGGCTTTGCAGCATGCTTTAGAAGTCAGCGCACTTGAGCTACTCCAGACTAGGAGATGAAATCCAAAGTGTCACAGAGAATGCCCTGAATTCAGGATGCCCAACTTGGGCCTGATTTAGAGAGGTGCTGAGCACCCACAACTGCATATGGCATTTAGATCACAGGTACAGCAAGAGGTGCCAGTTAGCATCAGGACTCCATTGTGCTAGGCACTGCACAAACACATAGGGAAATACAGCTCCTCTTCTGGTGAACTTACAATGTAAAAAGACAAAGCGTGGGGGAAAGGATACCAAATACAAGCAGGGTGGTAATGGGCAGGGGCCACAGTGGGAAGGGGGCAAGGCATGAGGGTGAGATGGCTGCAGAGTTGACACTTGACACCACACAGCAGAATCAGTGATTCTGTAGTGCCCTCCGGTGTCTTAGGGTACATTTTTACTTCTAGCTGGGGGTGTTATTCCCAGCTCAAGGAGCCATACCGCTGACAGTTCTGATTGAGCTAGAGCAATGGCACTCAAACTTTTGTACTGGTGACCCTTTTCACGTAGCAAGCCTCTGAATGCGACCCGCTCTTATAAATTAAAAACACTTTTATATATTTAACACCATTATAAATGCTGGAGGCAAAGTGGGGTTTGGGGTAGAGGTTAACAGCTTGTGACCTCACCCCATATAATAACCTCGCGACCCCCTGAGGTGTCCCGACCTCCAGTTTGAGAACCCCTGAGCTAGAGTTCTAAAAAATAGTGTGTAGCCGTGGTGGTGTGAGTGGTGGGAGGGGCTTTTGACACCAAGTATGTACCCAGTGTCTAGGAGGGGTATGCACTGGGAGCTAGCTGCTTTTGCTGCCATGGCTACCCTCTGTATTGAGTGCACTAGCAAGATCAGAGTTAGCACAGGGGTATATTACCTCTCCAGCTCAAAGTGCAGATGTACCTGTAGAGCTGTCCATCTGCAGTGGAGGAGTGAAGCACAGAGACATACCCAGGTGGTATGCTGTTCCCAGCTCCCCTGGCAGGCAGAGCTGCAGCAGCTGTGCCACAGGGGCTTTACTACTCCACTCGTGGCAGCACAGGGGAGTGGCGGAGGTGGGGTCAGGGCAGTGTCGCTTGACTACAGCTTAGCGCTGTGGTTGCTGCATGGGTTGGAGACACCTTGCACGCCCTGCCCTCACCTCTGCTGTTGCATAGTTTCCACTGACGGTATCCTAAACCAGCTCAGGCTCTGGTACACTCATGGGATACACATGTGCATCTCATTAGCACGTCATGCAGGCTTATATAACAGACATATGTCACAAAAACTGTTTCAAGTTTTTTAGTTTACGCCAGCCGGGTCTTCGCAGGTTGGGGCACTTTAGAATCCACACCCCTCTAGTGCACGTTTCCAAGCTGTGTAAACAAGCCCAGCTTTGCCCAAGCTTTTTTTTTTTTAAATTGTATGTCTTTTATTACAGACTTTGAGCAGACTTAGATGAATAATGAAGTGCTGGGAGAGTGAAACCCAGCCAGACAGCAGGGCTTGAGCTAGCTCCTTTTCCTGTCCACTTTGGATGAGCAATAGGCCACCACACTTCCAAGGTAAAAAGGGAAAGTGGCAATAGATCTGTCCAGCTCCGTGTCTCAGTTATTGAGTTGTAGGGCCTCTCAGTGCATATTAAAGATCCAAACACCCCTAGGGCTTTCTGACAAGGGGACCAATTTCCATTTGTGACCCAGAGAGGCTTTGAGCACATCTGTAGCTATCTATAAAAATCCCCTAAGTAGCTCATGTGAGATGCCACTGTATCCAACAACATGCCTGATGCGAGTTTCCAACAATTGTAAGCTGATGGTTAATAAGCAAATTGTACCTCTGTATATAATAACGACTGGCACTGGCTGGGGGTTAACTCTATGATCTGAGGTATATCTGAATTCTCCTCTCTCCTTTCCAGAACAAGGCTGTCTCCTGAATGAAAGAAAAATAAAACTGAGAATAAGAGCACAGCAATTATATTATTCCAGCACAAAGAGTGTCAATTTAAGGACTATTAAACTTGACCTGAATGGGGAATGGCTCAGGTACAGTAAAGCAAAAACAGAGCTGAAAAGAACACAAACTTTTTGGTAATAAAATTAACAGTAATGATTTCTTTAATTTCTTAGCTGTTTTTGGAGCACAGAAATTTCTCTTATTATGATTTTTTTTTGGTACTGCAGTAGTGCCTAGAGGACCCAACCAAGGTTAAAGGCCTAATTCTGTTAGGTGCTGTGTACCCCTCCCCCCAAGAGATTATTTCTATCCCAAAGAGCTTATGATTCATAGTTATTTCTCAGTGACCTATGCACAGATTTGAAATGGACAATGGCAAGTATAAAAATTGATCTCTTTTCAAAGTACATTTGGAATTATGATATTTGTTTTTGTATTTCTTCAAAAAATAAGCATTTGACTGGAAATTGGATAATTGTTATGCTACTGGATCTATTTTTGTGTAAAAGTCCTCAACTTTGCCTGCTTGCTCATGCAAACTCAAAATGCCAAGCTTGTCAGATTTCACAGTGACTATTTTGCACATCCCTACGCAATAAAATGTCTCAGGAATATATGCAAAGATTTCAAAACCACAAACTGCATTTTAAAAGCAGACTGCAGCCCAGATTTTCAACATCTATGTAAACTGAATTGGTCCTCTTTTATCTCACCGTCCTCAATCCAAAAAAATTTCTCTTTTGTTATGGATGGGTCTCTCTTACTGTGATGTAGATAGTAGTGATTTTAATAAATAACTATAATATGTATGTGACTGGCTGCAGAGACTTTGTTCTGGCAAATAAGGCGTTAATGGCAACATAAGTTACAGGTGCTGCAGGGAGAGGCCATAAAATCAACTGCCCTAGACAGGAGGGAAAGACTGCCTATGAGAAAGCTATCCTGAAAATCTTAGGGCTGTGAGTTAGGGTTAAGAAACCCTGATCTGGGGATTATGTTTGTGTTACTCTTTGAAGAATTATCTTTTTTTCCCTATGACCAAGAGATAAGCTCCTCTCTGGAAAAGGTGGGATCTGACTGGTTCACCCTGTGGTTTTGTGCTGAGCTGTTCAAATTTCTCTCCTTAGGGCCAGCCTGGCAGTCCAAGTTGTAGCACAAGGCACTGCAATGCCAGGGGAATTGGAATCTGAGTCAAAGCTGTATTTGGCTGAATATTTGGCTTTCTTAGCTCTGAAAGTCCATTCCCTGCTAATACACTTGGTAAATCCCATTCAGATTGTTGGGAGTTTTGTGCAACCATCAGCTGCAGAATAGACCACTTAGATTTGAGCAGAAGCTAGAGCTGGCAAAGGTCAACCAAGGGAAAGGAAAAGTGCAAGTTAGGAACATAGGAATTACCAGACTGAATCAGAACTGTGGTCCATCTCACCCAGTGTCCTGTCTTTGAAAGTGCCCAGTACCAGTTGCTTCAGAGAAAGATGCAAGAAACCTTGCAGTAGACAGTTAGGGGATAGCTCCAAGATAATGTGTCCTTCTCATTCCCATTAGTTAGCGGTTAAAGTATGCCCTGAAGCAGGCATGTTTATGTCCCTTCCAGAAAATCTGTTTGTTTTTTTTAAAAACATTGACTTTATTATAACTGAGTATTCTTGTCAGTCATATAAATACCTAATCCTGCTAAGGTCTTGATCCCAATGATTTCCTGTGGCAATGAATTCCACAGGCTAACTATTTCAAAATATTTCCTTTGGGCAGTGTCAAATTTGCTGCCATTCATTTATTTGAAAATCTCTTTGTTCTTGTATTCTGAGGAAGGGTGAACAGCAACACTTAATCTACCTTCCTTATAGTAAATCTATAACTCCCTGGGTTCCATATAATGGTGAAAGGTGTATGTACCTATTGAATCAATTATCTTCAGTAAATAAACCAGCATGTTTAACTATCTTGGGCACATTCCATTCCAAGTACGCTGCACTGAGTGAGGGTCATCATGTGATGCTGCTGCTATGATTAAATAACCAGGGCTGCCACTTGCCATTATAAACACGGAAAAATGAAGATAATAAGCACCGAGGTTGTGACTGTGAAAACCACATGTTATGTTTTCAAATGATCATGCTACCTTGAACTCAGAATAAATATTTATAGATATGCTGAGATCATGATAAGAGAGGAAAGTTCCTCTCTGGCCTCATTCTTAGTTTAGTCTCTGCCTTGCCATAACCTACAGCTCGTTTGTCTGAAATTAAAGTGTATTTTTTTTTGGACAACATCAATATTGAGGAAATCAGGGACACTAGAGCCCAGTGCCTGAGAACTGAACCACCAAGGCATACTGCAATCAGAAATACTGACTCTGCGCACATGCAGTTCTCCAGGAGGTGAGCAGGACTGGCAAACGTGGCACTAGCCCAGCACTTAATTTGTGCCAGGGCTCAGCCTTGGCAAGCCCTGGCACAGACACCTCTAGGTTTGGCAGTTCATAGTCCCAGCATCTGTAAGTTCGCTGCATCAGTTATGAATGTAAAAAAATTGCTTGAGCTGCAGCATCTAATTGCTTGAGCCCGGGTACCTCTTTCTTTACAAAGTAAGCACTGCGCGAGCTTCCTGTGCCTTGGGATTGTACATTTCAGTTTGCTTAAAACCAAGTGCAGGAGGCTCCCTACTGATTGTTTCTCATTAAAGAGGAGGAAAATATTTATATTTATTTTTAAGCACAACAGATGCAGTGAAAGAGGATGACACAGCCTAGCTGTGAGAGTGGCCAAGTAATTTCAGCTCTCTATGCCTGGGTTTACCCATATGTAATGGGGCTGTAATTCTTGGCTAACTTGCAGAGGGCATTGTGAAGTTTAATTATTGAAAAACAAGAAGGGGGGAAAAACCACCTTTGTAGAGCCTTAGCTCAAAGGCACCCTTACGTACTTATCTATGAGGCCAAATTCATTCATATCCACAAAGTGCATTTTGATCATCTGAAGGGAGGCAATATAGATTGGCAAAGTACTCTAAGGTTTTCCCTACACTAGAGATTTCAGCCGTGGGTGACACAGCCACTGGAATAGGTGCACTGATGCAAATCCCTCACGCTTGTAACTGGGATAAGTGGCAGGGTGAAAACTGGAGTTCATTTTGGCTGTGCTTGTCTACTGGGCTGGGGCAGTTTCACTGATGGCTATAACTGGGGATGTCTCGAGTATAGACAAGGCCTGTGTTTTACAGTGATTAGGGCTAAGAGATAAGCATTACAAAGAAAGCCTAAACTTCTCTTTTAGATATGTGAAGGGTGGGGGAGCAGGAGGAAAGGGTCAAAGGAAAAACACAGACTCAGGGATTCTGTCTGAAACAACCCCTCTGTGGGTTTTCTCAGGCCTGGTCTACACTATGCATTTAAACCGATTTTAGCAGCGTTAAACCGATTTAACGCTCCACCCGTCCACACAACGAGGCCCTTTATGTTGATATAAAGGGCTCTTTAAACCAGTTTCTGTACTCCTCCCTGACGAGAGGAGTAGCACTGAAATAGATATTACCATATTGGATTAGGGTTAGTGTGTCCGCAAATCGACGGTATTGGCCTCTGGGCGGTATCCCACAGTGCACCATTGTGACCGCTCTGGACAGCAATCTGAACTCGGATGCAGTGGCCAGGTAGACAGGAAAAGCCCTGCGAACTTTTGAATTTCATTTCCTGTTTGCCCAGCGTGGAGCTCTGATCAACACGGGTGGTGATGCAGCCTCAAATCCAAAAAGAGCTCCAGCATGGACCGTACGGGAGATACTGGATCTGACTGCTGTATGGGGAGACAAATCTGTTCTATCAGAGCTCCGTTACAGAAGACGAAATGCCAAAGCATTTGAAAAAAATCTCCAGGCTATGATACAGAGTCCACAGCACAGTGCTGCGTGACAAGCATAACGGGAAGCCAGAGACTCAAACGGATGCTCATGGAGGGAGGGAGAGGGTACTGAGGACTCCAGCTATCCCACAGTTCCCAGCAGTCTCCGAAAAGTATTTGCATTCTTGGCTGAGCTCCCAATGCCTGTAGAGTCAAACACATTGTCCGGGGTGGTTCAGGGAATAGCTCGTCAATTTACTCCCCCTCCCCCGCCATGAAAGAAAAGGGAAAAAAATCATTTGTTGACTTTTTTCAGTGTCACCGTATGTCTACTGCATGCTGCTGGTAGACACGGTGCTGGGGCAATGGAGAGCAGCATCCTCTCTCTTTCCTTCCCTGGTGGCAGACGGTACAGTGCAGTAGGACTGGTAACCATCCTTGTCATCAGCCCATGAGTGCTTCTGGCTGGCGTCAGGTGAGGTTGGCCGGTGGCGCCTGGGTAAAAATAGGAATGACTCCCAGTCATTCCCAGTAGTTGGTACAGAACAGCTGGTAACCGTCTTCATCATAGCAACTGGGGAGTGAGCTCCATCAGCCCTCTCCCTTTCATGTGTAAAGAAAAGATTCTGTACTGTCTGGACTATCATAGCAGCTGGAGGCTGCCTCCCCCTCTTTTTGTCTCACTAACAAGTCAGTGTTTCTTATTCCTGCATTCTTTATTACTTCATCACACAAATGGGGGGACACTGCAATTGTAACCCAGGAGGGTTGGGGGAGCAGGGAAGCAATGGGTGGGGTTGTTGCAGGGGCACCCCCTAGAATGGCATGTAGCTCATCATTTCTGAGGGATCTGACACGGAGCGGCTGTGCTCTCTGGTTCTCTGGTACACTGCTTCTCTAGTACACTTGCCCCATATTCTAGGCAGGACTGACTCTATTTTTAGATACCGTAAAGGAGGGATTGGCTCGGGGAATCATTCCCATTTTTGTCTTTGTGCCACCAGTCAACCTCAGCCAGGGGCACCCATGACAGCAGCAGACGGTACAGAACGACTGATAACCGTCATCTCATCGCCAATTTACAATAGCACAGCAGACGGTACAGAACGACTAATAACCATCTCTGCTATCTTCCAAAGGCAAATGAATGCTGCTGTGTAGCGCTGCAGTACCGCGTCTGTTAGCAACATCCAGTACACATATGGTGACAGTGAAAAAAAGCTGAACGGGCTCCATGGTTGCCGTGCTATGGCGTCTGCCAGGGCAATCCAGGGAAAAAGGGCGCGAAATGAATGTCTGCCGTTGCTTTCACGGAGGAAGGAATGAGTGATGACATTTACCCAGAATCACCCACGACACTGTTTTTGCACCATCATGCATTGGGGTCTCAACCCAGAATTCCAATGGGTGGGGGAGACTGCAGGAACTGCGGGATAGCTATGGGATAGCTACCCACAGTGCAACGCTCCAGAAATCGACGCTAGCCTTGGACCATGGATGCACACCACCGAATTAATGTGCTTAGTGTGGCCGCGTGCACTCGACTTTATACAATCTGTTTTATAAAACAAGTTTATGTAAAATCGGAATAATCCCGTAGTGTAGACATATCCTCACAAATGAGGGCTTGGCTACACTGGAGAGTTGCAGCGCTGGTGGTGAGTTTACAGCACTGCAACTTACTCACTGTCCACACTTGCAAGGCACATATAGCGCTGCATCTCCCTGGCTGCAGCACTGGCTGTACTCCTGCTCTGCCTGGGGTATAACAATTGCAGCGCTGGTGATGCAGCGCTGCTCCACCAGTGTGGCCACCAAAAGTGCTGTAATTGGCCTCCAGAGGTATTTGGAGGTATCCCAGAATGCCTGTTCAGCCACTCTGCTCATCAGTTCGCACTCTACTGCCCTGGCCTCAGGTGACCCGCCCTTTAAATGCCCCGGGAATTTTAAAAATCCCCTTCCTGTTTGCTCAGCCAGATGTAGAGTGCAATCAGTGAATCTTCCCAGTTGACCATGCCTCCATGCTCCAAACGAGCCCCAGCATGGAGCAATGGCGAGTTGCTGGACCTCATCAGTGTTTGGGGTGAGGAATCTGTGCAGTCACAGCTGCGCTCCAGCTGTAGGAATTACGATACCTATGGGCAGATATCAAGGGCCATGCTGGAAAGGGGCCATGACCAAGAAGCGGTGCAGTGCAGGGTTAAAGTGAAGGAGCTGCGGAATGCCTATTGCAAAGCCCGCGAGGGAAACCGCCGCTCCGGCGCTGCCCCCACGACCTGCCATTTTTACAAGGAGCTGGACGCGATACTTGGGGGTGACCCCACTGCCAATCCGACGACCACGATGGACACTTCAGAGTGGGGGGGGAGGGTGGGGGGGAGGGGGAGGGAGGGAACCGAGACTGAGGGTACTGCAGTGGGGGAAGAAACCCCGGAATCCCAGGAGGCATGCAGCCAGGAGCTCTTCTCAAGCCAGGAGGAAGGTAGCCAGTCGCAGCAGCCGGTACTTGGTGAAGGACAAGCAGAGGAGCGGGATACCGGTAAGCGGCTTTTATTTTCAGGATGGAAATGTTTCTGGAGAGGAGGGGGGGTTAGGGCTGCGTGCATGCATGCCTAGATGTGGAATAGCCCATTGATGTGATCTATCACGTCGCGGTAATCGGCCTCGGTAATCTCTTCAAAAGTTTCAGCCAGAGCGTGGGCAATGCGCTTGCGCAAGTTTATAGGGAGAGCCACTGTGGTCCTTGTCCCAGTCAGGCTAACGCGTCCGCGCCACTGTGCCGCGAGGGGTGGGGGGGCCATTGCTGCACACAGGCAAGCTGCATAGGGGCCAGGGCGGAATCCGCATTGCTGTAGAAGACCCTCCCGCTCTTCCCAGGTGACCCGCAGCAGCGAGATATCTTCCAGGATTAACTCCTGTGGAAAATGTTGGGAGACTGTTCAATGTAGATGCTCCTGCAGCAGTTTGCTTTCCCCAATGCACAGAAACCCGTGCACATCCCTGAAGCAATCAGTCCCCCTTACTCGCCATTTCGTGGCTCCTGTGGGTTATGTGCGCTCTGTTTGGTAGGGGAAAAGTATGCTAAAGTGAAGACTGTAAACTCCTTCACTGCATGGGAATAACTGTCTGGGTGAGATTATAAACAATGCTGCCTCTGTTAACTGTTGCCATTTTTGCCTTTCGAAAAGTGTCCTTGACTACTCGACTGCTCCTATCATCAACTGTTCAGAGGCTACAAAACCTCAGGAAGAAGCCGCGAAAAAGCAAAGAAGACATGCTGAAAGCAGTTATGGATCACTCCGCCAGAGAGAGTAAAAAACTGCAGGACTGGAGGAAAAAACTGCAGGACTGGAAGGAAAAGGAAAGCAGGATCCGCCAGAGAAACACAGTGGCTAAGAAGAAAAGCACAAAGCAGCTGATAAGCATCCTGGCGCGCCAAGCGGACTCCATCCAGTCACTCGTAGCCATGCAGGCAGAGCACTACCGTGCCGACCCCCCTCCCCATCCCAAAGCTCTTTCCCTTGTGCCCCAATGTCAGCTCCAAACACCCTTCCCCAGCATCCAGATTCGTACCACCACCAGCTGCCCCCAACACCTGTATGTTCACCAACCAGCCCTGAGAACTACGACCCTTACTCTCTGCACTCAACGCCCATCACCATGCAGTATTTTCATCCTGAAGTGCAGCAGTCATTGCACAGCACTCCAGACAGGACATATTCAAACCTGTGACTGTACAGTTCACCACTCCACCCCCCTGCCCTTTTAGGTTCCCAAAATGTTGTGTGTCTGTCAATAAAGTTATTTTGTTTTCAATAAATGAATTCTTGGCTTTGAAAACAGTCTTTATTATTGCAGAAAATGAAAGATACCATCGCCCAGGAAAGAAACAGGCACTGCAAATCATTTTAGGGAAAACAGATTCCTACTAACATTGTCACCACTGCACTTCACTTCCATGCAAGGCACCAAACATTACTGTTGGTTTTCAGCCTCAGATTCCTCCCTAATCCTTGTAGCCCTGTGCTGGGCCTCTCTAGTAGCCCTGCTCTCTGGCTGTGCAAATTCAGCCTCCAGGCGTTGAACCTCGGAGGTCCATTCCTGACTAAATGTTTCACCCTTCCCTTCACAAATATTATGGAGGGTACAGCACGCGGATATAACCGCAGGGATGCTGCTTTCCCCCAAGTCTAGCTTCCCATACAGAGATCGCCAGCGCCCTTTTAAACAGCCAAAAGCACACTCCTCAGTCATTCAGGACCGGCTTAGCCTGTAGTTGAACCGGTCCTTGCCCCTGTCAAGCTTCCCTGCATACGGTTTCATGAGCCAAGGAATTAACAGGTAAGCGGGGTCTCCAAGGATCACAATGGGCATTTTGACGTCCCCTACTGTGATCTTCTGGTCTGGGAAAAAAGTCCTGGCCTGCATCTTCCTGAACAGGCCACTGTTCCGAAAGATGCGTGCATCATGCACCTTTCCAGGCCAGCCTGTGTTAATGTCAATGAAATGCCCACGGTGATCCACAAGCACCTGAAGAACCATAGAGAAATACCTCTTCTGATTAATGTACTTGGATGCTAGGTGCGGTGGTGCTAGAATAGGAATATGCGTCCCATCTATCGCCCCTCCACAGTTAGGGAAACCCATTTGTGCAAAGCCATCCACAATGTCCTGCACGTTCCCCAGAGTCACGGTTCTTCTCAGCAGGATGTGATTAATGGCCTTGCAAACTTGCATGAATACAATTCCAACGGTCAACTTTCCCACTCCAAACTGGTTTGCAACCAATCGGTAGCTGTCTGGAGTTGCCAGCTTCCAGATTGCAGTAGCCACCCACTTCTCCACCGGCAAGGCAGCTCTCAATCTCGTGTCCTTGCGCCGCAGGGTGGGGGCGAGCTCAGCACACAGTCACATGAAAGTGGCTTTTCTCATCCGAAAGTTCTGCAGCTACTGCTTGTCATCCCAGACTTCCATGACTATATGATCCCACCACTCAGTGCTTGTTTCCCGAGCCCAAAAGTGGCGTTCCACGGTGCTGAGCATTTCCATGAATGCCACAAGCAATTTAGTGTCATACATGTCAGGCGACTCGATATCATCGTCAGACTCCTCACTGTCACTTTCGAGTTGAAGGAATAGCTCAACTGCCAAACGTGATGTGCTGGCGAGACTCATCAGCATACTCCTCAGCAGCTCGGGCTCCATTTCCCGCAGAAATCATGCTGCACAGAAACCAGTGGGAGAGTCACAATGGCACCAAACGTGAACGGAAAAACAATGACTGCTGGGATGTGAAGCAATGCATCATGGGGCGTTGACCCGCACCCTTCCGTCCCCTTCCCACAACCCATGGCGCCAAAATAGGAAAAGGTGCTCTGTGAGATAGCTGCCCATAATGCACCACTCCCAACAGCGCTGAAAATGCTGCAAATGTGGCCACACTGCAGCGCTGGTAGCTGTCAGTGTGGCCACACTGCAGCGCTTTCCCTACACAGCTGTATGAAGACAGCTGTAACTCCCAGCGCTGCACACCTGCAAGTGTAGCCATACCCTGAGTCACTTAACTGAGGTGGCCTGCCAATCACAGAGGGAGCTGAACAGTACTTAATACATTAGAAATACTCTGAGGTGCTTAGATAAGAAAGGAGATCACCTAATAAGAATGGCCTTTTGTTATGGGTTTCACTGTACATGGCTGAAGGACAGAACCCAAGTAAAGTGGATGTGATTGCTGAGCACAGGGAAAGTAATATTAATTTTCCACATGTAATGGTAGTCTAAGCAATAGAAGTAGCCATAGATGTGAGATGCTGGAGAATGGCAAAATGGCTAATCTGTACAGCTGGTTATACATTTTCTGTCAGGTTTTTTTTTAAAATTAAAAATAGCTTCTTTTCTTAATTTTTTTTTATAAAAAATTCATTTCATTTGAAATTTTCCAATATTTGGGCAAACAAAAACTGAAATATGTTTAGGTTTTTTGAAAAGGTTTCAGATTTTGTTGCTATTCATGAGAAATTAGAATATTCCTATCAACAATTAAAAAAAGAAAGAAACAAACAAAATTATTTTAAAAAAACATGAGGAAAATACATAGTGATTTCTGGCTATTAGGATCCGATGGGGCACTTAGATAGAAAAATGGTGGGGGAGGAAGGGTCACCGCATTCACTAGAGCTGTGCCATTAGGATTTTTTATGAACAGGTTAATGGAAAAGTTACTGACATTTTGGTCAGTGTAAACTAAACTTGTCCATCCCAGAGGAGGTTGCAGAGTAACATCTGCTTTATGTGACATGTGTCAGGGAAGAATCTTAATACAATGTATAGGACAATGGATGAGGAGGTTAAAGGCCTGGATGCTATTCCTATCTCTGCCACTGACCTACACTGTGACCTTGGGAAAGTCACTCTGCCTTCTTGTGTGTCTGTTTCCTCCGGTATAAAATGGGGAAAATGATACAATGGCTTTCTCTGTAAAGTGCTAAAAGATTGGTGGTGTGGCAAAAGCTGGAAGCTTTTGACCACAAAACAAAGCAGAAAATGCGATAAACCCCACATGCTCCAACTCCTTAAAAAGAGAGCTGGTGATATGGTCTGGTTGTCATTTAGCATCAGCATCAATGCTGCTATCCCCCTCTCCCCAACCCCTTGCCTTTTTTATTTTTATTTTAAAGAGACAAACAATAATGGGGAAAACTTTATGATCATGGTGGCAGCAGAACCATCTCTGAACAGTGACAGTTTTAAATGTATCCATTACGACATCTAAATTAATAGGGAGCCCGTCTGGATAAGACCAAAGCAAGGAATTCACACCCACTGGGAACTAGCTACAGGATGAGTCTTGGGGTGGTAAGTTGGGCTTAGGACTTTCTTTTAAAATTATTTTATGAAATGCAAAGCAAAGCTTTTAGCTTTTCTCTTTCCTGTCTCAAGCATAGAATCATAGAAGTGTAGGACTGGAAAGGAGCTTGAGAGGTCTTCTAATCCAGTCCCTTGCACTCAAGGGGAGACTAAGAATCATCTAGGCCATCTTTGACAGGTGTATGTCTAACCTGATCTTAAAAATCTCCAATGATGCAGACTCCATAACCTCCTCAGGCAATTTATTTTGATGCTTAACCATCCTGACAATTAGAAAGTTTTTCCTAATGTCCAACCTAAACTTCCCTTGCTTCAATTTAAGCCCCTTGCTTCTTGTCCTTCAGATGTTAAAGAGAACATTTTTGCTCCCTCCTCCTTGTAACAACCTTTCATGTACTCGAAAACTGTTATGTCCCCACTCAGTCTTCTCTTCTCCAGACTAAACAAATCCAGTTTTTCCAATCTTCTCTCATAGGTCATGTTTTCTAGACCTTTAATCATTTTTGTTGCTCTTCTCTGGACTCTCTCCAATTTGTTCACATCTTTCCTGAAATGTGGCACCCAGAACTGGACACAATACTCCAGTTGAGGCCTTATCAGTATGGAGTGGAGTGAAAGAACTGTTTCTCATGTCTTGCTTACAACACTCCTGCTAACGCATCCCAGAATGATGTTTGCTTTTTTTGCGACAGTGTTACACTGTTGGCTCATGTTTAGCTTGTGATCCACTGTGACCTTCAGATCCCTTTCCAGAGTACTGCTTCCTGGGAGAGTCATTTCCCATTTTGTACATGTGCAACTGATTGTTCCTTCCTAAGTGGAGTACTTTGCATTTGTCCTTATTGAATTTCATCCTATTTACTTCAGACCATTTCTCCAGTTTGTCCAGGTCATTTTGAATTTTAATTCTATCTCCTGATGTCCCTTCCAACCCTAATAATCTATGATTCTATGAACGCACCTAGGAAGGAAGGAACCATCTCCATTTTTGCTGATGGGAAACTGAGGCCCAGAGAGATCAGGCAGTGCAACCCCTCCCAGCATGATATCATCCGCAAACTTTATAAGTGTACTCTCTATGCCATTTTGTAAATCATTGGTGAAGATATTGAAGAGAACTGGACCAGGACCGATCCCTGTGACACTCCACTCGTTATGCCCTTTGATCTTAACTGTGAACCACTGATAACTACTTTCTGGGAACGGTTTTCCAACCAGTTATGCACCCACCTTACAGTAGCTCAATCTATGCTGTATTTCCCTAGTTTGTTTACAAGAGGGTCATGAGATACAATATCAAAAGCCTTATTAAAGTCAAGATATGCCACATCTACTGCTTCCACCCTATCCACAAGGCTAGTTACCCTGTCAAAGAAAAATATTAGGTTCGTTTGATATGGTTTGTTCTTGAAAAATCCATGCTTACTGTTAC
Organism: Gopherus flavomarginatus; assembly: GCF_025201925.1. Lineage (NCBI taxonomy): Eukaryota > Metazoa > Chordata > Testudines > Testudinidae > Gopherus > Gopherus flavomarginatus. The sequence goes on from NC_066630.1 coordinate 34,437,419, forward strand.
TTATTACCTTATGATCTTCTAGGTGTCTGCAAATTGATTGCTTAATTATTTGCTGTATTATCTTTCCAGGTACTGAAGTTAAGCTGACTGGTAATTCTCTGGATTGTCCTTGTTCCTCTTTTTGTAGATGGACACTATATTTGCCCTTTTCTAGTCCTCCAGAATCTCTCCCGTCTTCCTTGACTTTTCAAAGATAATTGCTAATGGCTCATATATCTCCTCAGTCAGCTCCTTGAATATTCTAGGATGTATTTTATCAGGCCCTAGTGACTTGAAGACATCTAACTAGTCTTAAGTAATTTAGGCAAGCTAGATGTCAGTAATTTAGACAAGTTAAACATCAAAGGCTAGAGCATTAAAACATTTTAATTATTTATCTGAGGGGAAGGGTGATGCCTTTTTGAATGATGGGTGTGAGGGATAATCCTTTGTGACACTCCTCTTAGAACCAGTTGCCTAAGGCACTGTGAAAAGAAATAGGTACAGTGGCTGGATAAGGCCTTGGCTGAGAGCTGGGAATAAGAGCTCACGGAGTCTCAAAACAATGGCATAATTCTTGCCTTAGATGCACTCCTGCAACTGCATAAACATGGGAAGGGTGCACAGCTGTACTCTAGGACGGAATTGGATCCTGTGCTTGCAAAATTCCCTTGGCTTCTGTTACTGTAAAAGCTGCATGACTGCATTTGACTTAACTGGAGCTCTCATAGCTCAGTGATTTGCCACAATGGCTATCATAGCTCTAAGGTCCATCTACCGTCAGAAATAATGAGGCTTCAGTCTTCTTGGAAGGATTTGACTCACTGGATGCCTCTGGGGAATAGATGGTGACATAGAATCTTTCACCTCTAGATCTCAGTGTCCAGATTGTGTTTGTGGTGGCAAATGTTGGTCCTGTTTGACTGAAGTGAAATGAGCTGGACATTATTGTCTTCAGGCTCTGTGCTGCACAATATACAAAAAGAGAGAATTCCTGGTCCTGAAGACCTTATATTCTTGAATATCGATACATCAGAAATGGGACAGAAGAGGGTCCCCTGAGGTATAGATACATTTTCCAGGGGCCTTAGAGAAGAGCAGATTTTTAGGAAGGTGTTGAATAAAGGCAGTGGGGGCTAGGCAAAATTGGGATAGGAAAAGCATGTTCTAAGTTTTAGTAGTCTTCTAGTACTTAATAGCCCGGTGTCATGTCATGGAAGTGACAACATTTGGCATTTAATTTGGGCTGTTGTGAATAGACTCAGCATAGATACCAAAGACTGATGGCAACTCAACTACTCCCTCACCTTTAGTGATGATATATCCAGGTCAGGGTTGAGCCACGTAGGCGGGGCACTGGCGGAAGCTTGTCCTGCTGTTGCCCATGTTATGCATGGTGCTGGTAGGGGACCCTTACTTGTGATGCAGGTAGGGAATGTCTCTGGACTATGTCTGGTTCTGCAGATCAGAATGACGTGTTTCGAAAGTCATCAGTGGCAGGCTGCTCGTTATCATTCAGTAAAGGGATGCAAGCCTTTGCTTTTTAAGTTGCTAAAGCCCATAGTCTTAAGCATAAATTAGCCTGTGCTATGTGTGGAGGGGAGGTGATGCATTTGGGATAACCAAACCAAAGCTTAGCATTATGTATCACATCGGGTGGATGTAGAACCAAGACGCTTGGGCTGGTCTTTCAGAGCTTCAGACAGAACAAGTCTCAGCTGACTGCTTCCCAGGAGTTGGTGAGAGACATGTCAGCACCAGTAAGGAAATGTCCCTTGTCCAATAAAACATGCCGTCTTTTTATATTTAATTTTACTGGAATTAGATGAAACACTGAACAGTAAAAGCACTGCCCTCGCCTATGGAATAGATCACTCTGGGCATGTCCCAGTAATTACATAAATGGCAGAAGATGAAGTATTAACTTGTGGAACAGAGCAGAGCGCCAGGAGAGTTTGGCATGGAAGGTTCACTAAACCTATGCCAGAGGCATAGATGGAGGCTATAAAGAAGCATATAAAAGGAAAGATTCTCTCCTTCGGTCGTGAATGGCCTGCAGTGCAAAGAGCAGAGAGAATTCTGACAATGAAGAGGATATTTTGTTATTTAAGATCAGAACACAGCAGGACCAAATCCACCTCTCACTGCTCCAGCTCTACCACCGCCACTTCACTCTTCAGCGGCAATTCAGCGGTGGGTCCTTCCCTACGAGAGGGACTGAGGGACCCGCTGCTGAATTGCCACCAAAGAGCTGGACGTGCCACCCTTTTCTGTTGGCCGCCCCAAGCACCTGCTTGCTGCGCTGGTGCCTGGAGCCGGCCCTGCTTCAAGCACAAGGCACACATATAATGGAGGAGAATTTGACCTGAGATTTTCTTTGTTGATGACATTGAAACCTCTAGCAACAGTAAATAATTCATGGGCAGGGCAGCAGATTTGTTTAGGACATTCTGCAGTTGTTCCACATGTGGAACATCCATGGATGTTCCACTGGAAGCTCTGTGCATGGAGGTGTACCCTGAGAAAGTATATAATTACTCTCCTGTGCAGTCCCAAGGAATAAACTGCCCTGAGTGACCAAGGAAAGAAAACGTGAAACTGGCAGTGAACACGCTGGGGCTAGCTGAACCACCATCTAAAATGATTGGTGAAGGGAAAAGGAACTGCAGCCAGAGCAAAGTCTGTCCCTATTTCATCAGGCCACAGCCGTGTCAGCTGATATTAGTCCCATGGCAAGACTTCCTTGTGCACTTTGGAGAAGTTTTGTTTAGTCACTGACACAGCATGAAAAGTTTGTTTGTGTCAAGGTTTTTCCCCCACTTTGAACTTTAGGGTACAAAAAGTGGGGGCCTGCATGAACACTTTTAAGCTTAATTTCTAGCTCAAATCTGGTACGCTGCCACCAGCCAGAATTTAGTGTCTGGCACACTTTCTGTTCCCCCAAAACCTTCCCTGGGGAACCCAGACCCAAACCCCTTGGGTCTTAAAACAAGGAGAAATTAACCATCTCCCTCCTTTTCCCCCCAGACTTTCCCCTCCCTGGGTTGCCTTGAGAGGCTTCACACCGATCCAAACTCCTTGGATCTTAAAACAAGGAGGAATTAACCATCCCCCCTCCTTTCCCCCCACCAATCCCTGGTGAGTTCAGACTCAATCCCTTGGATTTTAAAACAAGGAAAAATCAATCAGGTTCTTAAAAAGAAAGCTTTTAATTAAAGAAAGAAAAAAAAGTAAAAGTTATCTCTGTAAAATCAGGATGGAAAATGCTTTACAGGGTATTCAGATTCATATAGACCAGAGGGACTCCCCCCCAGCCTTAGATTCAAAGTAACAGCAAACAGAGGTAAAAATCCTTCCAGCAAAAAGACACATTTACAAGTTAAGAAAACAAACATAAGACTAATCCGCCTTGCCTGGCTATTACTTACAATTTTGAAACATGAAAGACTGATTCAGAAAGATTGGGAAAGCCTGCATGTACGTCTGGTCCCTCTTAGCCCCAAGAGCGAACAACGAACAACACAAAAAGCACAAACAAAGACTTCTCTCCACCAGGATTTGAAAGTATCTTGTCCCCTATTGGTCCTCTGGTCAGGTGTCAGCCAGGTTCACTGAGCTTCTTAACCCTTTACAGGTAAAAGAGACATTAACCCTTAACCATCTGTTTATGACACGCCCCCCCAAATCTCAGACAGTGTGGAACCACACTGACAGTGATTTCTTCCTAGAACGTTAGAATAAACAGATTAATAAAACACATGCACCTTTACCTATACTAATAATTATGTAAACTACAAGATTTTTTACATTTTAAGGACAATTTTTAACCAGTTGATTCTGGGAAACTTTCACGGGAGAGTGCATCAGCTACTTTGTTAGAAGCTCCTGAAATGTGTTGAATTTTAAAATCAAAATCTTGGAGAGCTAAACTTCATTGAAGCAGTTTTTTGTTGTTTTCCTTGGCAGTATGAAGCCACTTTAGCGCAGCATGGTCGGTTTGTAGCTGGAAACACTGTCCCCAAACGTATGGGCGTAGCTTTTCCAGGGCATACACAGTGGCATAGCATTCTTTTTCACTGATTGACCAGTGGCTTTCCCTCTCAGACAGTTTCTTGCTGAGAGTTAACATTTGCTCCTGATATCCAGGCATTCCAATTCTTTCCAATGTGGTAGACGTGTCGGGTAAATGACACATCTGGTTTCCACCTTAGGGCTCTGAACCACCGACGGGCATGCTCAGGTGTTAGCCTCATTCTGATTCTGGCCTTGGTTTGAAAAAGTTCAAATTGTTCATGTGTTCCTTAGGCATTTCAGCCGCCACCTCTGCTAAGGGTCCACTGAGCTGTGGCCTCAGCTCTACAATGTACTGGTCTGTAGAGATGTTGTACCCATGGCAGGTCCTTTCAAAATTTTCTAAGAAGGCCTCAGTATCATCACCTGCCTTGTAGGTGGGGAATTTCCTGGGATGGGAAACGGTACCTGGAGAAGGGTTGTTAGGGTTGGCTGTTCCATCCTGCTTAACCTTTTCTAATTCCAGGGCCTCCCTCTGGAGCTCCAAAGCCCTCCGGTGGTCAGCCTCTTGGCTTTTTCTTCTCTTTCTTTCATCTCTATAGCTCTCCTGTGGACCGCTTCTTCCCTGGCTATTTCTGCCTTAATTAGTTCCATCCATCTCTTATGTTCGTTGTCTTTCTTTGTTGCTTTCAGTCTAGCCATTTTTAGTTTGTTTGTTGCTCCACTGATACTCATTTTTCTGCTTTCTTGTGCTGGCCACACTACTTCTGCAGCTTACTGACTGGGATGCTTCAACTCAGGGCTGTGTGGTTAACAGAGATTTTCTAACTAGCTATACCCGAGAGGTAGAAAGAAGGAAAACAGTTCCACTTGTAAATGCCTTTTGCTGGCTGTCTGCTGGCTCACAGCTTGAAGCCTCCTCTTAACAAAGACCCTTGTTAAAAAACTTAACACCTCTGCCCTCAGGCTGCTTTCCAAGCAGCTATAAAGGAGAGAAAAAAAATCCTACTGGCTTTTGGTTCCTAAGAATCCCACCGCTACCACCATGTCAAGGTTTTTCCCCCACTTTGAACTTTAGGGTACAAAAAGTGGGGACCTGCATGAACACTTTTAAGCTTAATTACTAGCTTAAATCTGGCATGCTGCCACCAGCCAGAATTTAGTGTCTGGCACACTTTCTGTTTCCCCAAAACCTTCCCTGGGGAACCCAGACCCAAACCCCTTGGGACTTAAAACAAGGAGAAATTAACCATCTCCCTCCTTTTCCCCCCAGACTTTCCCCTCCCTGGGTTGCCTTGAGAGGCTTCACACCGATCCAAACTCCTTGGATCTTAAAACAAGGAGGAATTAACCATCCCCCCTCCTTTCCCCCCACCAATCCCTGGTGAGTTCAGACTCAATCCCTTGGATTTTAAAACAAGGAAAAATCAATCAGGTTCTTAAAAAGAAAGCTTTTAATTAAAGAAAGAAAAAAAAGTAAAAGTTATCTCTGTAAAATCAGGATGGAAAATGCTTTACAGGGTATTCAGATTCATATAGACCAGACGGACTGCTCCCCGAGCCTTAGATTCAAAGTAACAGCAAACAGAGGTGAAAATCCTTCCAGCAAAAAGACACATTTACAAGTTAAGAAAACAAACATAAGACTAATCCGCCTTGCCTGGCTATTACTTACAATTTTGAAACATGAAAGACTGATTCAGAAAGATTGGGAAAGCCTGCATGTACGTCTGGTCTCTCTTAGCCCCAAGAGCAAACAACGAACAACACAAAGAGCACAAACAAAGACTTCCCTCCACCAGGATTTGAAAGTATCTTGTCCCCCTATTGGTCCTCTGGTCAGGTGTCAGCCAGGTTCACTGAGCTTCTTAACCCTTTACAGGTAAAAGAGACATTAACCCTTAATTATCTGTTTATGACAGTTGGCATGGAGCTTTTGGGCTGCATTTACCTTTATGCCCAATACAGATGTCAGTAAGGCAAGAGTTAACCCTTAATGTGCCAAAACGTGGTGCTCAAGATCACAAGCCCTTATTTCACAAACAGCTTGTTCTTTCGGAAACACAAGCTCTCTACAGAACTGGGGCATTAGTGTTGGATTCACGTGGGCCTCTGTTAGATCATGTGCTGTTCTGGAATTATTCTGGGTTAATTGAGGATGGCAGAAAGTCTTACATTCCATTGTCTGTCTGGGTCTGAAATTTACTGTTAATTCATTTTTTATTATTAAATTTCTTTATTTCTAATAGCAAAATTTTGAAAGACTTTAAGAGGGGAAAAAAAGAAGTCCTTGCAATTCACCACCTGCTTGATTATTGGACCTTCCCCTTTGGTTTCAGAAATCTGCTTCCATCTGCCATGCTGCACAGAGGCAATCTTTTCTTTAGATGCTACTAAGATTGCATGCCATATGCCTTGCAGCAATGTAAAGGGAGGTAATGAATGCCTTCCTGTGAAAACAGCCTACAGACTAATAGTTTGTAAAAGATTAAGCTTTGTGCTGGAGAAAGTCTGGAGCTGAGCAAAAAGAGACTTAAATGTACAGTTCTGGAGTGTTTGTGCGAATTCTTAGCTCAAAGTGAACTGAAGCTTCAGAGTTAGAGAAATCACCCCAAAACACTGTTTGCTAGAGAATACGGAAGTCACACTGACGTTCTACACAAGATTTACATGTAAAGTTTATGTATTAATCTGAATCACACTCCTCACAAGATTGTCAACAATGACTTAAAAATGAACTGGTGATCGTAAGTGTACTTGTGGGTCAAAGGCTGCTTGACTAACTGCAGATTATGCAATTGCTTCGTTTTCCGGAACATATCAGAAGACAAAGACAGACTGCATTAGACTCAGAATGAGATCTGTGTTTAGTTCACCATCCCACTTCCCATGGACCGAAGGCTCACAAACAAAGGAACAGATCAGAACAAAACTTGAATGGAGTCAGTGAAATATTTACATTAGGAGGGTGATAACAAAAGCAAGCCAAAAATAAGCTATTTTCGGTGGTCCTGCAGTGGAGGCAAATAAACTGAAAGTGACACTGTATGCTGTTGTAATATTAAGTCATTTTCCAGGGCAGGATTACTTTGTCTGCAAAAATAAAATAAGGGTTGTAAATGGGAAAGAAATTCTGGATTTATTTACATGGTGTGACATTAAATAAATCTGATTTTCCCTAAATGTAGTAGAAATTGTGTATTGACTTCTCATCTCTCACACAGAGGAGGACCCAAGCAATCTTAGTTTTGCAGATGTTGATCAGTTAGCAAGAACAAACAGGACAAATGCCCACTTTTGCCAAGAGTTAAAGAAGGGACTATCCTGGCCAAAAAGGGGTCTATGGTCATACTAGTGAGACCACCCGAGGGCCAGATCTGGCAACCCTAAAGCAGGTAAAAAACTTTATTTTTAAAAGTCACTTTTAGTGACTTAATTGTTAGTTTCCAGAAGGGTTGCAGGATCTTCCCGTGATTAAGGCAATCAAAATGTGGCCCCACATATTTATAGGCTGGAGAGAAAGTAGTAACCTTCATCCATATACTATGAACACTTTGTAAAGGAGATATTGCTTAGCAATGATGTAATTGAATTCTTATAGCCGCACAAGTCAGGTAACATTACTATACAGGGAGAAGAGGTCAGAGTGGCAGTCCTGGAAATGGGAAAAGCGCCTTAAATAGCTGTTTAAAATAAATAAATTCTCTACATGAAGAATTAGCAAACCCCTCATTACTGAATAAGTAAAACAGAAATATTGAATGTGGCCATAAAGAGTGAAAATCTCTGTTCGGAGTTATGTAGAAATAAACACAAACCCTGGGTTTTAAGAACCATTGAATTATGGGAAAACTCAGATGAGAGCCTAGATTTATATCTGAACATTGTGGCTCAGGTCCAGTTCGGGTTACAGGAATCAGACATGGCCTGAATCAGACATGGCCTCTCAAACTTAATTCAGTCACTTTCACTAGGATTTAACTTTACTGTATTTTTATGGCAATAAGTGTCACACATGTCAAGTTACAGAGAGAAAAATTCTTACGGGCCCTTGTCAAGGGGTTCGGTGTCTGAGCCCAGCAATATCTCCCAGTGGCTAGAGTCCATGGCAGTGTTTCCCAGTGGCGAGAGTCTACAACTGGTAGTAGGGGAACGCAGGCCCTCCCTGCTCCACTGGGGGCTCTGTGACTGGTCGGTCAGATATGCAGCATGCCACCAGGGTCACCTCCAAAGTTGCAACAAGGGTTGGCTTATGATCTCATGGTAGGCATTCTCACAGACAGTGATCTGGAGGCCCTTCTCCTTCACTCGTGGCCATCTGTTCCTGGTTTACAGGAGCTACCGGCATAGGGCCTGCTCCTGCGCTCTGTCCGCCCTGAGTGAGCTGGGCTGCTTCCTTGTGAGCTCCTCCTCCCTTGTGAGCAGGTGCGGCTGGGCAGGGCCTTCTTGGCTCAGAGCTGCTTGTTAACCTTTGGTTCTCCAGCGTGGGACTTGTACACCCTTTCACATACCCTCCCCCTAAAGCTAAGACCCAAGAGTGGGTCCAGAAATTGGCATTTCTATATACTTTACTGGGCGATGGAGTACCTGGAGGTCGTAGGGCTTCAGGGAAAGTTACCGCCTCATGCTCTGGGTATTGTTGTCCTTCATGGAGTTTATCTAGTGGAAGGGAGTGTGGTCTGTGACGAGTAGGAAGGAGTTCCCTAGGAGATAATGGGAAAGTGTCTCTATGGCCCATTTCACAGCCACAGCCTCTTTCTCAATTGTCAAGTAGTTCACCTCCCGAGGAAACAGCTTTCTACTCATGTAAAGGACTAGATGTTCCTCACCTTGGAGGACTACTTCCAGTTCATCTGTTTGCAAAATGAATTGTTTCGTGAAGTCGGGATGTAAAAGAACTGGTCCCTGGATTAGCCGGCTCTTTAAGGTTCTGAAGGCCCTGTCACAGGCTGCGGTCCCCTGTACCTTCCTGGGACTGGTGCTTTTCACCAGGTCAGTGAGTAGGGCAACTGATGGGCAAATTCAGGTACAAACCACCTGTAATAGCCAACCAAGCCTAGAAAGTGTAATATCTACTTTTTGGTTGATGATACTGGACAACCTGCCTGTTTTTGGACCTTGTCCACCGAGGGGAGCAACTGACCTCACCCCGCAGTATATCCAAGTCAGCTCTCGCTCTTCAATTTGGCAGTTTGCCATAAGCCCTGCCTTCTCCCAGCTACTAGCATCGGACCTGCTGGCTGCTTCCGGGGCATGTGCAATGCGGTATCAGGAGAGGCAGGGAGCCTGCCTTAGCCCCGCTGCACCACTGACTGGGAGCCATCTGAGGTAAGCCCATGCCCAAGCCCCTGCCTTAGCCCAGAGCCCCCCCTGAAACCCAGAGCCCCCTCCTGCACCCCAAGTCCCTCATCCCTGGCCAAATCCCAGAGCCCACATCCCCAGCACAGAGTCCTCACCCCCTCCTACACCCCAACCCAGAGCCCCCTCCCACACCCTGAACCTCCCATCCCTGACCCCACCCCAGAGCCCTCCCCCCTCCTACACCCCAACCTCCTGCCTCAACCTGCAGCACTCTCCCACACTCCTAATCCCTTGGCCCCAGCCTGGAGCCCCCTCCTGCACCCCAACCCCCTGCCCCAGCTATGAGCCCCCCCAAACCCAGAGCCCCCTCCTGCATCCCAAACCCCTCATTCCTGGCCCCATCCCAGAGCCTACACCCCCAGCCCCTGCCGCAGCCCAGTGAGGGTGGGGGAGAGTGAGTCACCGAGGAAGGGGGAATGTAGTGAGCAGAGCACAGGGCCTGGGGTAGGGGCAGGGCCTTAGGGAAGGGTCAGGGCTAGGGTGTTCGGTTTTCTGTGATTAGACAGTTGGCAACCCTAATTGTAAATGATGGTCTTGAGAGCATTGATCTTCAGCAGATTGCAGAATACATGCATCTGGATGAAAAGCTGGATCCCTGGTTTGCCAGTATTTCACTAGGGGACAGTGGTGTGTATGTAATATGCACTAGCCAGCTTCTTACAATAAAATATGGTTGAAATTCAAAATATCAACCAGAATCAATTCCCGCTCTCCCCCATTTTTCTTGATCAGCTGTAATTACAATACTGCTGACTCTACATAGTCCTAAAAGATCCTTTGGTTTTAATGAAAGCATGCTGTGCTATCCTGCCACCCTTATTAATTGCAATAATTATTGCTGTGTCAGCCAGATGTTTTAGATAAGAATAAAACTCCAAACACCACAACAATAAAACTCAGCTTAATTTACACAAGACTCTTAAGCTAAAGATAAAAAAGAATTAAATCTATTCAGTGTTGGTTTCTTGGTTTCTATGGGAGCAATAGATGCATGGTTCCTTTAAGGCTGTCTTTCACCATATTTATTTCCTTCATGCAATCAACTTAACAACACTAAGTGACTCTGCATAGTTCATTCACAAACAGGGTAAGCTAGGTAGTATTGCTGACTCATGCTTATGAGGGATTTTCTTAGTCCCTCCCTCCCAGGCTTCCACCCCACCCCCTTAAACTAGAACTGGTTGCCTACAATATTAACAGCTGTCTTGGAGCTGGGAGCAATATACGGTCAAGACGCATGGTGTGTTCTGCTTCTCTAGAAATACAGGCACCGACACAGCCTTTTTCCTTCTCATCAGCTTCATTTCCTGAGGTAAGAGGACTGTAGATGAATAAAAGAAGCTTTATTAGCCAGGCATAAGTAGCACATTGCTTTCTAGAATGGCACAATGGAATGCTTTTAGAAAGAAGGTGTCAGCTTAATGAACCACATAACCGGATTATTCCTCATTTGTGTCTATGGAATGCTTTGTATTAGAATCACAAGAATAAGACTGACAAGGAGGGTCAGGTAATATCTTTTGTTGGAACAACTTCTCTTGCTGAGAGACAAGCTTTTGAGCTTGCACAGAGAAGAAACGCGAGCAGAAGGATTCTATTAAAACTTTAGAAGGATGCAGTAAAGTTTAAACTGCACTCGACTGCTGGAAGTTTCAGTGTTTTAAAAAAATGAATGAAATCAAATGACATTACAAATAGCTGCCTGTGAAATTAACAGAGAGAAAAAGAAATCAACAACTGATGGAAACTGCTGTGTTGCTGACAAGCTTGTGCGGCTCCTGTTACACCTGAATCTCACAGAAACACCTGTAGGCTGCTACATTATTTACAGCTGCCCTGCACTTCTTAAAATCTCTCCATGTGTTGCACTAGCCAAATTTTATGGTCCTTACTTAAGTAAGACTCCCGCTGCTAACTCTGGGAGCTTTGCTTGCTCGGGGCAGCAGAACTTGGCTCTCACTACTAAAGTTACTCCAGCGTATTGCTTAACAGATCACTGCTTTCTCTCTCTCCCTTCTTTGGATTTTTAATTCATTTCAGTTGTGCAGCCTGGAAACACTAGGGTTCACATTGGCTTGCTTTACATGAGTGATACCTTTTAAGTCCAATGGGAGTACATGTGTAAGGAGAGCAGGATTTGGCCCTAGATGGATAAGTTACTGCTCCTAGCCAGAACAGTTATGTAATGTTACCTAAGCAGTGAGACACATTGGTGGCAATGAGGAGATGGAGTCTGGCGCACAGTAATAATAGAACAGAAAGCACTTCCAGACGGGCGGGAGGTGGGTTGCAGGGAGAGGAACATTTAGGTCGAATCCTAAATTAGAAGCCAATACTATGAACAGAATCATTGTGCTGGCTGAGTTTGAATACTGGTGTTCTGTTTTACATAAAGGAAAACAACCTAGTTTCTTTTATTTGATCAGCTTCTTCCCCCATTGCACTTGCACAGCAAGTTCAGAATAAACCCTGGGAAAACTCTCACACACCTTATGCACTTGTACAATGCATATAGTGAAGGTGAGTAGGATCTGACCTGCTATCTGGATTTCAATGGAGGGAATGAGAGCGATCCAAAGATTTTTGTCTTTGGCTCTAATGGCATGAGAGAGTTTTTCCTTCTTGTGTCTTCAGCAGTTTCTATTCTATATTTAATGTATTGAGCTATATCCTGCTTTCCATTTATGCAAATAAATGTAACACATTTGCAAAGGTGTAAACTGGTGCAGAACTTGGCCCACTGGTGTTAGCTTTCTTCTTATAGAACAGATAATTACTATAAACCATACAGGTGACAGATCTAAAGCAAGGAGGGAATATTTTTTATTCAGTAGAGCTGTGCTAGGATAACTATTAACAACCACGACGGAAAATAAGTTTGCGTATAACTCTATGCAATAAGGAAATAGTATCCAGAAGTATCAGTCATCAATCTTACCTAGATGCACAGCAATGAAATTGGCATAAGGAGGTAAACTTGGTTTTTATTTGATCTGTTTTAGTGCTAGTTTTATCTAATCTGGGGCTGGATCTAAGACCTCCCCACAGTGTAGCCAGTATTACTACTATTGCCAATAACTCTGGGTATAATTCCCACAAATGTATCCTTTCTCTTTTATATATCACAAGCCATGGAAGGGAGAATTGACTTATCACAGGTAGTCCACAGCTCCTGGGCTTCTGCTGTTACTGTAGAGGTGGATATAGCAGAGCAGAACAGCTAGAGCCCAAGGCAACCTGCTACTGAGGGAGGCAAAACTACACAGCTGGTTCTGGCTCATCCTGCCCCACCTTTGTCCCCTAAAAGAAGCACTTTAGCAGCAGTCTTGGCAGCAGCATGATATTATCTTATGCTGTGCAGCCAGTGGCTGGTTCATGGTCCATTGTCCATCCGCAGAGAGCGTGCAGCCATTTTACCAGCAGTGTTTCTGCAGACTGTTGGAGAAATACACACTGCTGTCTTTTAGGGACTTTGTATTCCTCCTCTTCCCCTGCTTAATCTAAACAAAAGTCATTGTAGTCTGAAGGTGCATGGTTTGCTCTGCTGGGAAACATAACATGGACCTCTCTGTTGTGTGGAACAGCCATGGAGCGAGAGCTACTGCCACTCTTCAGGCAAGCACTAAGCATGTAAGCTGCATTATAACTTTTGCTGCCTGAGAGAATATCCTGCTGTGTAGAAGGGCAGTTCCAGCTCCCTGGTCTCACACAGCCACCCCACCTGCTTAGAGCTGAACTCCTGCAGTTGCATCTGAGGAGGCAGGAGAGAGGTGGCTGCATAGCAGGGAGTTAGCCATGTGTCTGTTTCTGATTAGTTCTGGCACGTGGTTGGAATGCCTTATCCTTCAGCAGCAGGTAACAGTCATTATGAGTAGGAGGGTAACGTCTGCCTATAGTGCAGTGCTTTTTGTCAAGGCTACAACATGAGACACAGCCTAAAAGCTGCATGGACAGACGTGAAAAGAAAGGACTAAGGTGAGCTATCAAGAGAGGAAGTGATTTAGAGGCAGAGTGGGAGGGAAGATGTGTCCAATTAGACAGAAAGTCTCTGTAGTTAGATTTCAAGGAAAGTTTTATTGTTAATTTAGCTTAGAAATTCACCATGCCACAGTCTGTGTTGGTGCTGCTTCTGGGCATACTAGGATCTGAGCAACACCAGTTGTCCAGCAATAGTTAAAGTTATGACAGTGTTTTTGTGTGACCGTGCCCTATTTATAGAGGACTTATTAAAAACAGGCCCTGGGCTGATGAAAGTCTGAGGACTTTACACCTGTTATGTTCCATGGTTTCTATAGTTAGAGCCTCTTGTTTTTTGCAAATGTAAAATAACACAAAACTAAATTGAAAACCTAAGTATGAAAGGAAAAACTTGCCTTGCAGCAGTGGCTACTGTGGTTCCTGTCCTGCAGGGGTGGGTCTGGTTTCCCACTCTGGGCATTGCAACCTGGTGGCATGTTGCACAGCAAGCTGTCCCACCCATAAGTGCTGGAACTGGTGGGGTTAGGGATGCTGCTGCACCCCCTGATTTGAACTAGTAATAGCAACTCTCATACATGGCTTCTGCCTTCTTACCTCCTCCCATCCCCAAACTGTTCCAGCACCACCTGTCCTGTGGGGCTGGGCTCAGTGCCCTGCTTTGGGCATTGTGAGTGGGCACATGAGATCGAACCATTGCTCAGGTTTGGCCTGGCTGCCCCTCCATCATGACAAGGGCTGGCTGGGTCAAACCTGTACAACACTGGGACCCCGTGTGGCAGGTTGCAATGCCCAAAGCAGGAAGCTTGGCCCAGCCATGTGGGATGGGAGCAGCAGGAGCCACCACTGTGGGGTGAATGTGTGGCAGGCTCACTCTGCAATCCCCTCCCCCGCGAGGGGCTCCCACCTCTCCAGGGGAGGACTCAACACTCCCTCTACCCCAAGCAAATACAAAATAAAAAGAACCCCCCCACCCCCCACAAAAGTATAAAAAATACAGAAGAATTTCACACTCTCAAACTGCGCCTTTTCACAAGATCATCTGGTTCAACATCAGATGCTTCATGCTTAACACTTACACACATTTAGTAGGCAGTGATCAAATGTTACTTAATGTCACAATAAATCATCTAGTTTCTTTCACTTGTAGATTAATAACAGTTAAAGGCCAATAGATATCACTAGAGTTTTGATGCAGAAATATAGATACCTATGTGTGCTAATTCCTAGTGACCAAGTAAGCATGGACTCTTTGGTATCATTCATTTCCAGGTGATGGAACGCTGTCAAAAGAAACAGTACAAAGCAAAGGGTAGCCGGGACTTGGTTCCTTCTAGAAGATCCATGATGCTTTTGTTTGCTCAAATGGGAGGTGTTACTGGCTAAAACTGCATGTTTGCCTATTTTTCCCTTGCATGAAAACATTTGCTATCTTGTGAGCGCCACCCACCAGTGTTACCTTCTTCAAAAAGTTAGTGAAATGCCTACTTTTTGCCTTTACCAGTGCCAAAGCTGTCTTGCTTCTTGCCATTGGTTTGTCTACCTATTGCATTTAAAAACTGGTTTTTGACACCCAGAAGTAAGATACTAACTTCCCTTCATCTTTCATGCAATGTGGCTGAAATTCACTTCATGGTGAACATATGCACAAGAGACTATGCACAACTTAAATGGTACATAGGCCTTGCACTTCCTGTCTGCTCAGGGGTGAATATTACCCTTTTGGAATAGTTAGCATCTTCTGTCCCAGAGCTGGCTACATTTCCGAGGCAAATTATTCCAATACACAGTATATGTGAGAATTAGCAACATGAATCGGGATCCTGCCAGAGGAAAGGCAGTAGGTAAAAGACTAATATTACAATTCATTTATGGCAAAGGGATATATTGTATAGTACAGGAATATCAGCTTCTCTAAGACTAAGACTAAATTCAAAAAACTTGATTACTGTACTAGACTTTTTTTTAAACTTCAAGGTAAAATTTGTGTGGCTTCTCAATCAATGTACTGGGAACTTAGATTCTTGCATTAAGTAGTGAAGCAGACTTCAGCTTAAATGAACTGTTGCATAAGTTGGATGACATTTGTGGTGAGAGGATTATGTCAAACATTATGACATGCCAAGCTGGTATGGGGAATGTACAGCACACTTACCAAAGATCTTTTTACACTCAGTGAAGAGATGAGAATTCCCCACTGAGCCAGGTCATTCCATTCAATGGATTCTGATAGGTTTTCATAATTTATGAAGGTGTTAGTTTAATATTTTCATTGTCTAGAGGCTAGCTAGATTTCTATGGAGAACATTTTTCTAGTCCTAGTAACTACAGTGAATTTGTAATCCTTTCTGGTCTCAGTGGATTAGCAGCACTGAAAGTACAGATGACATACAAATTCATTCAAACAACTTTGCAATTATTTATTTACAGTGGGAAAGTCACTGCAGCCTCAAGATAGCAGTGAGTTAGGTGTGGCTAGCTTGCACTTAGTGTACATGCCTAGTCACTGTGCTGCTCAATTAAAATTGACAAGAGTGACAGGACAGGTAAGGGTTTACCAACCAGCCTCACTTCTGTTCTCCTACTCAGTCACTAGGAGATTGGATGATAGGTTTGTTATCCATCACTGGATGGCTTAACAAGCTCTGATTCAGAACTCTGTATGTACATGGGATCTCAGTCTGTTAAGGACCTATGTCAGAATAACAGATGGACATAAATAGTTTCCACTCCATGAATGTGACAGTAACACCTGTCATTGGAAGAGGACAAGGATATTGCTTTTAAAAGAGCTTGTTAATGACGGCACCCAGTGGTTTAGTGCTTCAGCAGTTCAAATTACTCAGAAACCTTTAGCAATGTGATGGGGCATTTTCAAAAATGCCCCAACAGCTTTTAAAGTCTTCAAGCAGAAGTTAAGACTCAGTGCTGCATGATTGTGCAAATTTCTCTAAGAATGTCACAAGAACCTCATTGAAGAAATATTTTGTGTTAGCACGGCAGCTTGGAAAATTACCAAATGGCCCTTGAAGTCACTGTAACAGGAATTTAGCCCATGATGTATAGTGCTGATAGGAGAAGGGAAGGTTTTGCTATGACTCACCTGCAACATTCCCTGTTATTTGGGTCCTTGGCCTGTCTTGAGTAGAGGCTGGCACTTGTCATGTGGACCAAAAATGTCCATGGAGGACTAAGACAAGGACATCTTTTGTTTTATGGCATGATTAGGATTTGACCTTAGGTTTCCAATAAAAAATGTACACCTATACTTTATGGGAGCTGAAATTTAACTCCATTTATGTAAAATGAGGATAATATTTTAGATCAGCTGATACAGAGGGCTATGAAGAGGAGAGAGTATTTGTTATTAAAGATAGTTAATGATTGCTCCTTTTTTGTTGTTGTCATTACAGGTAGATGTCTGGTCCTGAATCCTTTCAGATGTGAAGATGTATCCAGTGTTGAACAAACTCCCGAACAAAAGTGATTCCAAACCACTTCCCATTGTTGTTATAGGTAAATAATATTTTGGCAATGTAATCAGTGTTCTCCAGTGCTGTAGTCTTCCTAAAACAGACTATATTTGACATCCTCATGCATTGTTCCAAAGGTTCTAATTAAATCTAGAAATGTTCTGGGAATTATCTCCCCATAGCTTTCGCTACAGTCATGAAAGGATAGTTTTACGTACGAAAATAAGAATCTAGAAAGTTATAATTCTGTTTTAAAATAACCATAAATTATCTGACCTTTAGGACATTCAGTTGAACCTGTTTTGTCTCATGGGTGTTTCAGGGAGGTTTGAAATTATTGTATTGTGCATTTTACCTGGCAAGGAGTCAACTAGCTTTTAATTTTGTGAAGTTAGTGTTTTTTGAGTGTATGTGTTTAAGGCCTGATCCAAAGCTACTGAAGTCTTTGAGACTCTTTTACATGGAGTTAGATGGGCTTTGGTTCAGGTTTACACAGTGGAAAAATATGTGAAGTAGTTTAATTTTTAAAACGGCTGTTTGTAGGAATGCAAAAGTTATGCTTCTCTTTACAGTTTTAGAAAGCCAGTTATTTGATGTTTGGTGAGTGAATCAGAAACAGGAGCTTCTTGTTTTCAAATGCCCTCTTGAGGTTAGACACGTTCACTCTTCATATCAGTTGTGTCAGTGATGTTATCAGCTATGACGGATCAGAGGCTTCTCTGGCATAAAGGAATCATTCCCTTTTCACTCAAGCTTGTGCTTAGATGCCTTGCTAAATTAAAATATGAGCCCCATTGACTCCCAGGAAAGTCAATGTGCTTAAATGCTTTGCTAGTGCTGGGCTTGTTCCGTGCCCACCGTCTAAACCAGGATGAAATTCATCCCAGTGGAGTGAGCCCATACAAGGTTTATGCACCACAGAAGTGTCACTTGATCCTTTTTATGGTAGTTTTGTGAGGTGGACACTTGTCCTAGAGGGCTGAATCCTGAGAGACATTTTTAGACAGACCATTGAGAAGCTTGTTTTTCTTGGGATGGGATTGGCAAATTCTAAAGGGTCCAATTCCAAAACAAGTTTAACTTAAAGACCACTCTGAGTGTTGCCAGTGCAGAAATTTCCCCGCCTCCCTCCCGCACAGGAGAAAGGAGGCTCTGGTTTTCTGAACAGCTCCCCAGGAACAGTGCCAGCTGGAAATTGCTGGAGAGTACTCCAGGGGTTGGTTATACTGGTTCTGTGACAACTGAGAGCTCCCTCATGCCAGGGCAATCAGCTGATCAGATCCAGCACAAAGGCAGGAGTGTATCTGGCCTACTTTATGGGACTTAAAGATTCATATTTATAATCGCAGCTTTGTCCATAACTCCACCTCATGTAGCCAGATGTTTAAATGCTGCTCAGGAACTCTGACATAACTTGCTCTTCTGCTGTTGGGGTTAAATGCTGCTCAGGAACTCTGACATAACTTGCTCTTCTGCTGTTGGGGTTAAGGATGACTTGTATCCTGGTTCTGTTTCAAGTTAATTATTGGGTTTTTATTTCCATCAGTTTTGCACTTGGCTTTTTCTCTAATCTAAGTGAGAACAGTGTTAGGAATAGAATTGAGAAGTGGCCTTTGCTCCCAGCAGTTCATTGCTCCCAGAGCAGGGATTATGTCAACAGTCTATGAAAGTGTACACAGAACGTTACAAGCTGCTGTGTCACCCTGACTGTTTTTAATAACACTGCATTATGTAATGGTGGTTACTAAAGAGCAACAAAGCTTTAAGCTGTAGAGGCTGATAGCTAGTTACTTAGACACTGTAAAATATTAAACCTATTGGAGAACAGCCATGTGAAAACTTTCCACTCACTACTCCACCGTACGCTGATGTAGAGTGTGTATATTAGCTTCTGAAGCCAGTTGTTGGGTGGTCGGTGGGAAAGTTTTAGCCATCCAGCTATTTGTTCAAAGTGTCATATTTTGAGGGATGGTGGGGGTGGGGGTGGGAGGGCTCTTTGCCCCGGCTCCAGCTCACTGCTTGCTTCCAGTGACTAGAAGGAGAGAAAACAAAGGTGGGAGAGAACTAAACCCATAGGGCTGATTGGAGACCTAGTGTAATCAATATAGCTTCATTTAAATCAATCAGTCAACAGGTTAGAGAGCATCCAAATTTAAGGTGGGAACTTTGGCCAGTTTCTTTGACTTATTCAGAACAGGGTCTTCTGCCAAATCTGTCACCAGTATCCAAGTGATTAGAGAATTGGCCTATGAGGCATTGTGTGCCTACCCCCCTGCTCTGCATATCTTCCGTGTCACATAGTGGTAACTGGGATGAGTCTAGGTCTAAATTCCTTGGCCCTACCAGTTAATCTCCAGCAAATACCCTGAAGTGTGCAGTAAAGATCCTACATCTCTTTCCAGTAACCTACTTGCTTCAGAATGACTATAGACAGTGGAATTGAGCAGTAGACCCCAAGGACTTGAACCTGATGTATGGCAGCACCACTTCAGCTCTCGGAAATTAGCTATGCCATGTGAATGCACATCATAGCAGTGTCTGATTTTCCTTCAAGATTATGAAGTGATGCAAGTTGCATTTAGGCAGGAAAGAATGAAGCCTTAACTCTTCTGGGGTTTGAGTCCAAACCCCCCTTCCTTCCATACACAAATCACTCTGACGCAGGTCAGCAAGAATTTAGGATGCAGGTTCTCCCTGAGTCAAAGTCTATCCACTGGACCGTACAGCATATCTGATGAGATGCTTTACAAAGGACTAGTGTTCCAACCACAGTGATGCAATATTATTTTAATTGTCTTTTTTTCAGGGAATGGTCCTTCAGGAATTTGCCTTTCCTACCTGCTGTCTGGTTATATCCCTTACATCAAAAGAGGCTCTGCTCATCCTCATCCTATTCTACAGAAGAAACTAGAGGAAACGCCAGAAGTCCCCATTATAGACCAGGTTTGTATCAATGAATTTGCCTTTTAACAGGAAGAAGTAGATGGAACGCATCACCACCATCATATGCCCAGAGCATGCTGGCAACAGAAGCCTTGCACCTGGTTGACTTGTTTCCCAAATCATCACAGTAGATAGGGCCAGCACAAGAGCTATGCACTGCTCAAATCCTCCAGACAGGGCTTATGTGACACATAGGCCTTGTTCTTACTAAGTGAAGTTCAGATCTTCTTAGCGCCTAGTGATATTACATTACTGTTGCATTTTGAAGTGATCTCATGTGCTATGTATAAGATGCAGGCTCTAAGTATCTGCCCTGTCTTTTAGGATCTGGAGTACCTGTCTGAAGGTTTGGAGGGACGATCCCAGAGCCCCGTGGCTCTTCTTTTTGATACTCTGCTTCGTCCAGATACAGACTTTGGTGGAACTGCAGAATCTGTCCTCACTTGGTGGCATGAGACCAACAGAGCCATTCCCCATCTGATCCTTGGCAGAAACCCTCCTGGGGGTGCCTGGCATGTATGTAGACATGAATGCTTAGGCTTATGAAATGTGTATTACAGAATAGTCAGTATCATGATTAAAGATGTAAAGGGCTGAACAAGCTAATCAGCCAGACAAGCAGGATCCAGCAGAGCTCTGCTTTTACACCCATCAAAAAGTGAGCTAGTTTGAATATGCAGGAGAGATTTGCCCTCCCAGCCCACTACTGCCGTTTGTTCCATACAAACATCTGGATCCACTGAGGTCCCTTGGCTACACTAAAGTGTGATTTACTGGAACTTAACAGAACAGTGTTCCTGTTCCATTAGTGCTTAATTCCTTTCATTTTTCGGTTGCTTAACTCCTTCGCTGTTTGTTCTTTCAGTTAATTGAGGGATCTATGATCACTCTGAGCCAAGGAGAATGGATGGGGCTTCCAGACCTTCAGTTCAAAGACTGGATGAGGAAAAAGAGAAGGTGAGGAGACTGAGGTGACATTACTTTTCCCAAAAATCCTTTGGCTATTTGGAAATACCCGGCATGAAGTCCAGCTGGCTACCTATTATGGCCAGTTTCAGTGAATGGAAGAAATCTCCTCCCCCCCTGCCCCCAAACATCTATTTGGTACTCACTCTGAATTTACAGCACCAGCACTAATTGCATGGACCACAGAGAAGTTAGTTCTGAATGTGCACTGGGGTAACAGAATGTGGCCAGCAGTTACATTTAAAAAATTAAATTAATATGTGTGGAAACCATAATGTTTGGATGGTGTAGCCCATTTATATATTTGTATTGTTCCATGTTTACAAGTATTCTAATCAGAGATACAGTGAGGACAGAGTATACAGTGTAATCATTCAGATGGTAGATTGCAAATACTGAGGCTACTTTTGCTTTTGCTAGGTCTATAGCATTTATGTTCTAAGTCTAGAAAAGCCCACCAGAAAAAAATAAAATGGAAGTGATAGGAAGGGTAGTAAAGGATAAATATGTTGCTAAAGTTTTTGTAGGGTTTTCATACCAGACAATATTGCCTCTTCCATTTTTTTCCTGATAGTCAGTGAGCCTGACTGTTCAGACTTGTGTATTAGGAGTGATTCCACTGAAATCAATTGAATTACTCTGTTGTAAAACTAGGGAGAAGAGAATGCAGGCCCAGTTTCTCCATTAGTGCCAGGGTAGATAGTCCTTCAATACATGCAGCAAAGGAGGGAGAAGCCTCTGAATTTCACTGTTCAACCATCATTTATAATATCCTGTTACAGGGGCCTCAGGAATAACAGAGCCACAGCAGAAGACATTGCTCAATATTACCAACATTATGTGGCAAAGAAAGGGCTGCAGCAGAATTTTATCTGTGGGACTGTTGTGACATCTGTGAGGAAAGTGAGCCCAGATGTAAACTTCAGCTATGCACAGCAGGATCCTGAGAGGAACAGTCACTCCTTCTGGGATTTCCCTGAGAAAGATGACCAGATTGCTAGTGGGAATCTCTTCCAGGTGGATGGATTCATAAAAAACACTAATGGTTGTCAGCAACCCTTCTCCATCTATGCAGAGAATGTGGTTTTAGCCACAGGAACATATGACAGTCCATCCAAGCTTGGAGTTAATGGAGAGGACCTTCCTTTTGTCCATCACAAACTCTCTGCCCTTGAAGAAGCAGTGAAGAACAAGAGGGTTGGCATGACATCAGATCCAGTCTTGATTGTAGGTGCCGGGCTGACAGCTGCTGATGCAATTCTCTTTGCTCACCATTGCAACATCCCAGTGATCCATGCCTTTCGCAGAAGGGTCAACGATCCAGGCCTCATCTTCAATCAGCTCCCCAAAATGATGTATCCGGAGTACCACAAAGTCCACCAGATGATGAAAGAACAGTCAGTTGCATGTCCTGGGCCATATGAATGTTACGTCAGCCTTCCTGAACATCATGTCCTGTCCTTTACAGAGGACAAGAAGTGTATCTTCCAGGATAAGAGTGGTCACCAGAAAGTCTTTAACATTTCTATGGCTTTTGTTCTCATTGGCTCAAACCCCAACCTCTCCTTCTTACCAAATAATGGCATTGACTTGGCAATTGACAATGAGCAGCCAGTCAACTCCAAGAGGAACCCCATCAACGTTGACCCATTTACCTACGAATGTGTTCAGGAGAAAGGGCTTTATGCTGTGGGACCATTAGCTGGGGACAACTTTGTGCGTTTTGTGCAGGGAGGGGCTCTGGCTGTTGCCAGCTCTTTGTTAAAGAAAGCAAACAAAAATCCTCCTTAACAAGCAAAAACTGCCCTAAGCCAAAAGGGTTCAAACAGGTGATTCCTATTTTCTTTGAGAAATAAAGCATTTAACATGTACACTTTCCTCTGCGGTGCTCTCCAGGACAGTGCCGAGTCACTAAACTCTCAGTGGGCTCATTTGGGAAAGATAAGTCAGCAAGTACATGGTTTGGGATTTAGATCTCCGTGTTGCCAACATTTCTACTTTGTTAAAAGGTTGAATTTAAGTGCAACCAAGGGAAGCAGCCCCATCCTGGTGGAGCTTTGCACTAAGGGAATTGGGAACTTGCACCCTAGTTTGGAATGGTTGGGGGCAAAGTAGCAATCGCTTCACTATATAAATGCCTTGCCGCTGGTTTAAAAGAGTTTTCATCCTTTAACTGTTTTCCTGGTAGCCATATTGGCAAGCCGTGTGTTTAGGTAGTCTTTTTTGAATGTTACTGGACAAATACTGGTAACACTACACAACACAAAGTTGTTGCTGTTTCATGTGTTATGTGGCACAGCTCTGTGGTGGTCTTGCTATGTGAAAGTCCATTGAAAGCTGTGCTGCAAGCGTTCTGTGGACTTAAACCAAAGTTCTGCAATTAGAAATTGTCCTAAAAGCATTGCCTAGAGGGCCGCTGTAACAGTTATCTCCTCCTGCAACGAGCACCACCACCATGTTCTGTATGTCATATCCTTGGATACAGCACACTTGTGTATCTGTCTTAGGAAGACTCCTTTTCAAATAATGGTACAAACTTACTCATGTTGAGTGCACAATCTTTAAAGAGCTAGAAGGCAGAAGGATAAAGACTGTAACCATGTTGCATTCTTAGAGACCTCTTCATACGTTAGTTTTGGCATCCCTAAAGAGGCATTATCATTGGTTTGTGAGAACTGATTAATACTTTGCCCATGTATGATCCTGTGAATTCATCCTACTCAATGGAATTGACTGTTTTACCATGAAGCTTTACATTACATATTGTAGTACGAATTCCCAGTAGAGGATGATATTTCAGAAAACTTGTTCTGTAAATCAGAACTGGCATTCCACAAATTGTTCTTGAAAGAGAAGAATTGCACAATTGCTTTTAATTATTAAATTGCTTTATTTGATTTAGTTTTTTTTAATTTGAATTTTTCATAATGTAGAAGAGAGCCTAGATTAATACAGGAAGAACATGTTCACTCTAGATTTCTGGATAACTGTGTAACAAGATCTACCTGCATTTGAACAATGGCCCTGATCCTGCAAGGCCCCTATATATGGATTTCAATGGGAGTTCCACATGCAGAGAGATTATAGGGTCAGGGCCAATTGTGTTCTCCATATAAGGCCTGACTCGGCTCTGCTTAGTGGGGCAAAACTTCTGGTGACACGGCAAGATGTGCAGAATGAGTCCCAAAGAGGCCACTTTACTGTATATGAAAGTTGATGTGCGTAATCCTTTCACATAGCTGCTTATCTGGAATAGTCTGCTGCTTCACTAAGTGCACACAATGCCAGCAAGTCTCTCAGAAAAGTTACGCACACAGAGAAAGTGTTTGTTTGTAACTGCCTGGTCCCAGAAGTTTTTAAGCAAGGCCAGTTTAGGGAGAACACACATTGCTGCTGTCTCTTAGCAGTGTTGTACAGCACTCTGGAAACCATTTTTTGTTTTTTCTAAGTTAGCTGTGTTAATTCTGTAGTGTAACATGTTTAAATAAAATAATTTCAAACTTACTCAAGTGAGCTCACTTATTTGAGCTGTAGCTGAGTCAATGACCCAGCGGGCATGACACATACGTCAGGAGTTATGCGAACCATTCCTCACAAGGATTACTGCTAGGGTCCAGGAACTTACTAAAGATTTACAAACTACAAATTATCAAAAGGGAAGCACTGCTCTTGGTGGTTTGACTTCGAGTCTCCCTTAGTCAAATGAGATGAAAAGCAACAAATGGAGAAGGTATTGATAATTTTCATGAAGTTATAAAGCACCCTGAAAAGAAAGCAATCTTGCCCCTGTCTTTTCCCCCGCCCCTGCATAGGTCCTGTGCTCAGCTCAGTAAGTCAGCTGTGTACAAAGGAGTTTTGCAGGAGTCTAGCAGACAGGGAATCCCTTGCCAGCTTGGAGAGCTGCTCAGTGACCACTATTAGTCCTATCTTGGCTTTGCCAGGGCATGTATTGATTCACTGGTCTTGTCTCACTCTACCCAGTTTGCACTACAGCAGACCTCTGTGGCTGGGGTGAAGGGAGTCCCCACAGAGCACAGCATGTGGGCTTCACACACCTTGCTCCCAACTACGCACAGATGACCTGCACTTTTGCTGCTACTTTCAGGGCCTTCTACAAATCAATTTCCTCAAATGGATGGTGGGTGGTGTGGTGAGGGTGTGTGTGTGTGTGTGTGTGTCTGTCTGTCTGTCTGTCTCGTTCTCCACTTCACTGAAGTCTATGGAAATGGACAGGGGTGCTGGAACAGTTTGTGTAGTAGGGGTGCCAAGAGAACATAAGCATGGTTATACGGGGTCAGACCAAAGGTCCGTCCAGCCCAGTATCCTGTCTGTCAACAGTGGGCAATGCCAGGTGCCCCAGAGGGAGTGAACCTAACAGGTAATGATCAAATGATCTCTCTCCTGCCATCCATCTCCAACCTCTGACAAACAGAGGCTAGGGACACCATTCCTTACCCATTCTGGCTAATAGCTATTAAATGATTTAACCTCCAGGAATGTATCTAGTTCTCTTTTAAACCCTGTTATAACCCTAGCCTTCACAACCTCCTCAGGCAAGGAGTTCCACAGGTTGACTGTGCCATTTGAACCAAACTGTAAACCCTTATAGGATGAAAACCACTTCAAGCCAGGGGGTGCAACAGCACCCCTAGATCTAGCACCTATGGAAATAGGATGCACAGAAACTCAGACAATCAGGGGTTAACAGTATACACCTATCTTCCACAAAGCTATAGTATGAGTAAACAACACTATATCCCAATTAATATGTATGGGGCAGAAGGCTCAGGGGTTCTGATGCATCACAGGGCCCAATCCCCACTGGTCCCCAGGGATCTGTGGCGGGCCAAGGCCATCTGTGTATGGCCCCCTAGAGACCCTGAGAGCATAGCTCTGATAAGATTAGTTGCACAGCATATTCCCTACCCCCTACTATGGTTTCTTCTGGGATCCTCCTTAAAAGCTATTCTCACCATGCAGGGTACTCTGGGGGGTAGTAATACAGCGCTAGTCTATGCTTCCTTTTCTGGGCAGTTTCTGTGGGTCTTGGCCAAGGAAGTGATCTGTATCTCTTCTGCCCAGCCACTGCTCCTCCATCCCTTGCTCGTCACCCTGCACAGATCAGTAGAGAGGCCTCTGCAGTGTCTGGACAACAGAGGCCAGAGCCACAGAGCACCGCTGTGCTGTGGGGAAGGTCTGTGCACACTCCCATGCTGGCTTCTGGAGCCTTTGGGATAATTTGATTGTCCTGTCATTGGTTCCTGGCTTCACTTGAATTTCATTGTCTGCACAGAGGTCACAGTGCTGTAAGTTTCCAGTGTCACACTGTATCTGTAGTCCAGTTGACCGTGTATCTAGATAAAAAAAGATCAAGACACTTGGCAGAATGCACCTTTCTTAAAATAGATGTTTTGGCCAAGCCTGGCATTCCTGCATCAGTAGGAAACAGAGCAGCGTCCAAGAACCAGTGGGCCATCTAAAAAAATTGGACTCCATGGGCAAGGAGGCTGGGAATAATAAGTATTTATAGGAGTGACACTAGCTGAAACACTGCAGCTATTCATGTAATTAAATCCAAGCTCATGGAGTAGTGCTCATACAGTACATTCCAGCCACAGAGGCCATGTCACTAGGATCTAGTTTAGCATCTATATGTCAGCTTCTCAGGATCAGGGTAAAAGCCACCCCTTTCCAAGTGAGGGGGCTGGTTTAAAAAATATTAGCTGGCATGCTTTTCCCAGTGGGAATCAGTGTATTACGTGCTGTGGGGGTGGAGGATGAGAAAGGGAAGGAGGTTAAGCAACAGGTGCTTAGGAAATTTCCTGTGTCCTACCCTGTTACGATACCGAGGAAATAGTCCCCGATACAAGATAATTTACTGGCCCGTAAGCAACAAATTCCCAAGGGCAGGAGTAACATTGTGTAAATCAAAGACATTTCTCTCCCATTTCTTTCTATGCAACAAAGAAGACCATTGTAAAATACGCTTTTACATTAGTCATTCGAGTCAGTGGACACGCACCATTGCTGTGTGAGGGTGGTAGTTACCTTTTGTAACTCTGACCTGTGTCATGTGACCGGTGCCAGGAAACAAAGCTTAGTCTTTTAGCAGTAGAGAAACATTGTTTCATCAGAGTTTGCGATTTGGCAAAATCAGAATGTTTTGCAGACAGTCCAAGGGTTTCTTGCCAGTTTGCCTGCCCAGCTCCACGACAGTCAACCTGCTAACCAAGGGAGCCCAGGGGTTCCGGAGTCCATGACCCTGTAGTTCCATTCCTTGCTGGAGGATTTGGAAGTTTGTGGGGTTTGCTCCTAATCAGAACAAAACAAAATGTCAAAGTATTCTCCACCACAAAACCTCTCTAGTAAGTACTGTACAGAAGCCTCAAGTCCAAAATTAAACTACACGAGGGGGTTCTCCAGCTACCTGACTCTGCAGACCATTTTGCAAGAGATGTTGTTAAGTGTCCATTTCCCTTCCAACACTCAAAACTTGGGTCTCGCCCTTCATTATGCTCTGCAATACCAGGGGCTCCTGCAGGCCTGTCCAACAACTACCAAATTACAGAGGAGTGGCGTTCAGTAAGTTTCTCACATTCATTATCTTGATTTAAAGAAAGAGTTGCCTATGGAAGATCCCAGATGCCCTAACACCTTGATACAATAAAATCCCAGCAACCTTAAAATGATCCTTTTAACAGGAACTGAGTCAGCCCTCTCCAAAAACTCTGACTCACGCAGTGTGCCTGGAACTGCATCTCATGCTGGTTATTTTGGACCAAGATCTCCTTATCCTTATTCCTTATCCTCTAGCTCTCTTTAGAGCCAGAGTGGCCATTTCAATTACCCTAACAAAGTAAGATACAAAAAAAGGGCAAAATCTCTCTTACTTTTCTCTGACTCTTAGCCTTAAAAGGTTATTCTACACATTTTTAGCTTAAAAGTGTCAAGAATGCCACATCGGGTCCTTACTTTGATGGAGGACCTACTAGGTGTTCCAGCATATTTATTGTGGGTGTTCACTCCTTGAGGAGTGTCATCTTTAACAAAAGACATCCTATTTTTAAAGTTTTCCTTAGCTTTCTGAGCTTAAATAGGTGTTTGAAAAACAGTTTTGAAACTGGCTGACTAAGAATACCTCCCCCTGCTCAATGGCTTAACATTCACTCTCTTGGCTCTTGTCCCGTCTACCCTGAGATACGTTATGGTATCTGCAGAACTAATACAATCGCGGTGACCAGTATTTCCATAGTCTTTAAAAGCAGGCACCCTCTCTCATTTAAAGTGGCTCTAGAACATCAACCTGCTTGTTACTGGAGGAAATATTACTTACTTCGACCCAACCACAGAAACACTTCTATATGTTATTTTTTAACTGGAGCCAGATACGATAGGAGACTTCAATTTAAGCTATATGGCCATCGATGCAGAAGGTGACCCATAGCATAGCATACATGCAGGGCATGCTAGCATCCTGATATAAGCGACCCTCAACTGGATTATATAAAAGGCTCTCAAAAGGGAAGGTTAGCAGGAGGACATGATGAGAGTGGGTCACTCACCACAATACAAGAAATAAGAGCTTTCTAGGAGGTAAGCTGCCTCCCTGGTTTGTTCTGAATGCACGTCTGTGTGGTTCCATTCATTTCAGGGAATTGTTGTTGTTCTGATTTACAGACACTCCACAATGAGTTGCAAAGGATTCATAACATTAAATGGCCTCAGCAGCACAGTGCACATGCAAAGGGAGCGTGGACAATGCTCTGCAATCAACAGCGGCCTGTCAGCCATGAAGTTATACATCACCACAAGATGAAGGTACCAGTTATTTAAAATGTTTACCCAGGTAGGTGAATTGCTACATCTTGTCCAGCTGGAAATGTATTGTCAATAAAAAATAAAAAGAGGATAGAGTTACTAAGCAGTAACTGCCTCTACATAAGTAGATCAACTGATACTGTATGGAAGCTAGCATGCTTCTATTAGATCAGTTGTGTGACTATGAATCCTTAGATCAATTTAAAAATAATCCCACTTAATGTACAGCACAGACTTGATTCCCACGTCGTTGGAGCACTCACTGTAATTCAGTTTACTTCAGTGGAGCTACACAGATGTAAAGATCAGGGTAACACCACTAAAGTTTGAAGTGGTCCACTGATTTGGCACCAGTGTGACAGAGCAGAGAACAAGTCCCATACCTATTTCATTAGAGGAACGCTGCCCAGGTGAGAGTGAGTGGGACTCAACAGGACATGGCAGTGCTTTGCGCCGTTCTGGTGACAAGTCTGCTGTAAACCTGGCTTCAGGCAATTAAGCCAGGTTTATGGCTGTTTTACATCACCTGGGCAATGCAAAGCGCCCAGAGACTACCAGTAAGTGTAGCCCCTTTTAAGACACAGAGCTTTCTCTGTGTGACCTGTTACCCTAGCAAACACTTCCTGCAACGGGCAATATCATGAGTCTTTTCCTCATAGTTATTCTGGGCCCTGGAAGGAGACAATTTACTTGAGAGTCCAACTCCATCGTCCCTTGGGCATGAGGAAATCCCCGTTTTGCTCCCAAAGGGATGCATGCTGTTTTTTCAGGGTGTCTTGGTTCGAAGCAGGAAAAGTATTTTTTTTACTAGTGCTAGAGCCCTCAGGGAAGCGGATTCATTAGCAGCTCAGGTGGTAATTTACCAGATGCTTGTTTTACTTACATCATCGTAAATCTGGACTCATTTCATTAGAGTCAATGAAAATAATTCAGATTTATACAGGGGCTAGTTCATAACCTGATCCTTGGAACCTTGCTCAATAAAGTGCAGGGTGAACATGAGCTGGGCCTAGAAAAGACTGTTCCAAAAAACCTCACTGAAAGGGGCTACAGAAGTGCAAAATGTTACATTGTAAATGTGAGGCTTGTGCCCTTAAAATGGATGCATTTGCAAATTTCTGTCATAATTAAGGAGGCCCACTGAACATTTTACCTTGAAGGATGTATGTGTAGCCAATGAGCAAACACAGGGACTGCAATATTAAATAATCCCTTTAATGGGAATAAACGAAAAATGAAATTGAAAATTAGCAAGCTTAGGAGAATTGTTCTCTCACATGAGGCTATGGAACAGTTAAAGTTTCAGCAAGATCATTTGCAATGTCTTGGCATTATCACACTAGTTGTTCTTTATTACCGTAATTCTAAATCAAATGGAAGTCTCAAAGGAACAGATATTTTTCAGAGTTGATAATGTGCCCACATGTCTTTCAGCTAGGAAAGCTATTGACAGTTTATAAACAACTCCTTAATGTTGCCATTGGGTAACAGAAATCCCTAATCAGCCATTGTGCATATTAGTTTAAGCTCAACCAAAAAAAATTAAATGAAAGTCCAAGTCCTAATACCCACGCTATGCATCTAAGACAAAGGCAACCATCAATACATCCTTTCCAACAGCAGAGCACAGAATAATTTCCAAAGTTTATGGAACATATAAGCAGGAGGTTCAGTTCAGAGAGAAAATTCTGGAGTCTTATTTTTAACTCTGGATTAAATTTGCTTTGCTGTTACATGAGTACAGCTCCCACTGATTTCAGTGGGCAAGCACAGGATTAAGGCCTAAGTCCTGCACCCACTGATGTCAGCAGGAGTGTTACTGTTAATGTCAGTGGATGCAGAATCAAGCCTTACAAGAGACAGAAATTTGGCCCCTGGCCCTGTCAGTGCCTCTCCGCTGAAATGAAGGACTCTGATGTACTACACCAGAGGTGGGCAAATTACAGCCCAGGGGCCACATCTGGCTCTCCAGATGTTTTAATCTGGCCCCCAAGTTCCCACCAGGGAATGGGGTCCTAGGCTTGGCCTGCTCCAGCGGCCCAGCTGGAGAGTGGGGTCAGGGGCTTGCCCCACTCTGGGTGACTCCCGGAAGCAACGGCATGTCCCTCCTCTGGCTCCTACATGTAGGGGCAGCCAGGGGGCACCGCACACTGTCCCCGCAGCTCCCATTCGCTGGGAACCGCAACCAATGGGAGCTGCAGGGGCAGTGCGCAGAGCTGCCTGGCCATGCAGGAGCTGCAGGGGGGACTGCTGCTGCTTCTGGGAGTTGCTAGAGGTAAGTGCTGCCCGGAGTCTGCATATCTGACCTCCTCCTGCACTCCAAACCTCTCGGTCCTAGCCAGGAGCACCCTCCCGCACTCTGTACTCATTTCTGGCCCCATCACAGAGCCCTCACCCCAACCCCTAATTCTGTGAGCATTTATGGCCCACCATACAATTTCCATATCCAGATGTGGTCCTTGGGCCCAAAAGTTTGCCCATCCCTTTCCTACACTGTTCAGTAAGGAGGGTAGTGTTTGAAAGTGCCTTACAGGATTGAGCTGTTGAACTATATCCATGCAGTATGGTTCAGGTTTCATTTAAGAAAATCCTGCAATCTGTCATTAAGATGATTAAATCTCAGATGTGTACAGGATTTTAACTGTATAGTGAACAAGAAACCCATAATCACCAAAAAGCAAAAACGTGTGTTCCCAGGTCCTGTGCTGCAGCCTATCTCCTGAGCCAGCTTTGTGTCTCCCAAATTTGGGGCACAATCAAGGTCTGCCTGGTCCCCAGTGTAAGAGAAGCTCCTGAGACTGCTCTGCTCTATGGCCCAAAGCCTCCTATGGAGCACACTGCATCTCAGAGCTTTGACTCCATGTTGGGAGCTATGTGAATGACTGATATAGCGCTCCTATGTCAGCTTTAGACCAGCTGGGGTGGCTTCCTGCATTGTGAGGAACTATCTGTAGCTTTTACATCAGCTGGAGTATAATGGGGGAAAGCCATGAAGGAGAATCAGGGTCATAACATTTCCTGATAGTAACGGAACTGGAGAGACTGAATCCACAGTATTCTGTGTAAAGGATATTTGTGGCAAGATAGAGCATCGCAATGCCCAACTTTTAAAATCAACAGTCCCAGGTTAGCCACCCAGGCTCCCTGTACAATGTATGGGGAGAGACAGGCCAAAGGATGGGACTCACAAAAGCCAGCATGCTGAGTGGGAAGCTGCCCTGCCCCTCAGAGGGACTTAAGGTACTTCTCACAACTCAAGATTCAGAGTTCTGAACCCTCTCTTGGAGTCAGGCACCTAAGCCAGGTGAGCCTGTCATAAACAGATAGTTAAGGGTTAATGTTCTTTTACCTGTAAAGAGGTAACACCAGTAACTTGAAACACCTGACCAGAGGACCAATCAGGAAACAAGACTTTTTCAAATCTGGGTGGAGGGAAGTTTGTTTGTGAGTTCTTTGTCTTGTGTCTGACCCTCTTGGCTATGAGAGTGATTTTTTTATCCTTAGCTTTCTAATCTTCTGTTTCCAAATTGTAAGTACAAAGATAGGAAGACCATAGGTTTGTTTTTTTGTATTTACATGTGTGTAGTTGCTGGAATGTGTTAAATTGTATTATTTGTGGATAAGGCTGTTTATTCATATTTCTTTTAAGCAATTGACCCTGTATTTGTCACCTTAATACAGAGAGACCATTTTTATGTATTTTTCTTTCTTCTTATAAAGCTTTCTTTTTTAGACTTGTTGGAGTTTTTCTTTAGTGGGAATTCCAGGGAATTGAGTCTGCAACTCACCAGGGAATTGGTGGGAGGAAGAAGTCAGGGGGAAAATCTCTTAGTGTTAGATTTACTAAGCCTGACTTTGCATACCCTCTGGGTGAAGAGGGAAGTACTTGTGTTTCCAGGACTGGAAACAGGGAGGGTGGAGTCCCTCTGTTTAGATTCACGGAGCTTGCTTCTGTGTATCTCTCCAGGAACCCAGGGAGGGAACACCTGGAAGGGAGAAGGGGGAAGGGAAATGGTTTATTCCCCTTTGTTGTAAGACTCAAGGAATTTGGGTCTTTGGGGTCCCCAGGGAAGGTTTTTGGGGGGACAGAGTGCCCTAAAACACTCTAATTTTTTGGGTGGTGGCAGCTTTACCAGGTCCAAGCTGGTAACTAAGCTTGGAGGTTTTCATGCTAACACCCGTATTTTGGACGCTAAGGTCCAAATCTGGGAAATATGTTATGACAGAGCCCTTACTCTCAAGAAGCAGTAATGCTCCGGCCACCCACCCCTGCACTTTTATACCCAACAGTTGGAGCACTTAGCCAGGACACAAGTTCAGATCCACACATAGTGTGATGTGACCAGGTCCTTGAACCCAGGTTTTCCACTGGACTACAGGATATTTAAGGGTGGGGCTGTCTTGGTCTCTCCTGTTTCATGAGTATAATTCAATGAATTCACTAGAAGTATTGTTTGTGGCAATGAGACAGGACTGTAAGTTGAAAATTGAGAAGCTGTCATAACAACAAGTAGCCAAAGGACAAAGTAAAGAGACAGGTAATTAACAGCAAAGACAGACACTTGCAAGAAAGCACCCACAAGAGAAGCATGTGTGCTCCTTAGGCTAGGACTTTGGTATGAAGTATGCTTATCATTCTTCCCTGACACAGGATGGAAGAAGTGCTGTGTGCAGAGAGTGTTAACGTTGTGCTGTTGATTTGTCCCTGCTTTGGACAATGTGAGTTTTCCTGAAGCTTTCATTGTCTTTTTTCCCTTTGTGAGGTAGTTCACCTTCCCTGGTTCTTATCTTCTCTCAGGAGGACTAACAGGCTGGTGTGAATCCCTTTTTAGGTGGAGTAATTTGAAAGCTCTTTCTCTTAACACTATGCCACTGCATAGGTTTGTTTATTTTATTATCCCAGTAAAGTATTTCAGCAATAGGAACATTAACTAAATAGTTAAAAATGGATCATCTAAAACACATCCCACCAGAGGCTGGCAGGGAAGGAGTTAACTCTCCCCCTCTGGGTAAATGGAGCATAGTTTGTCCTCCCACAGCTGTAGGGATTTGCAGAGTATCAGGGCTGGGCCAGCTGCAGAGAAGTAATTACTGTGCCCCTCACCCTGCAGGCTATAAAAGGGAGGAGGTGGTGGCAGCAGAGGAAAAAAGGTCCCTGAGGAAGAGAGTTAAAAGGTAAAGTGGGGGGGGGTCTTCCTTTTAAAATCACCTTTACTTGGGTAGGGGGAAGGTCCTGTTGTATTTGTGACTGGGCCTGTGAGAAGCTGTGACCTACCTGAGGGTGTTACTCCATCCAGCACTGCTTTGACTAGCAGTCATGTGCTACAGCTAGGCTGCCAGGTGAGGTTCCAGGTTAAGCATCCGTGGAGGCAGTAGCAGGTGGTGCTCCCAGGCTAGGAATTTACATAAGGAATTTCACAGCTATTGCCCCCTACCTTAGACTGTGCTATTTTGTGCCTAATCTGTCCTTCTTTTCCTTTTGTGAGGGGATGATCCTGTAAGGTATCGGGTGCCTTCTGCCCAACCATGCACGAACATTCATTTGCTTATATTGCCCATTTAAACATGGCCTTGGGAGAGATTCAAAATGGCTCTGATTTAAAGCAGGGGCAGGGTGAGTGTGCATTGTGTTAGCTGAGAGTATGTCTATGCAGCAAAGAAAAACCTGTAGCTATCCTGTGCCAGCCAACATGGGCTTGGGCTCCAGGACTGTGTTGACGTCTGTGCTGCAGTGGGAGCTGAGACTGTGGGACCCTGTGAGGTGGGAGGGCCCTAGAACTTGAGCTTTAGGCTAGGCCCAGAAGTCTTCAGTGTGGTGAAGTAGCTGCTGCCTGTGAGACCAAATCCACTGGCACAGGCCAGCTGTGGATTTTTCTTCCCTGTGTAGACATAGGGGCTAGCTCTGTCAATACAGCTCAGTGCTGACCTGTGGCAGGCCTGCTATTCTCTGTGGCCCCTTGTGAGGAGACTGTCCAGGAGTCAGGGTGTGTGTGTGCATGTGCGATAGTCACAAGGAGTGAGACTAGGATGAAGTTGCCCATCTTGGTCCCATTCTATTCAGACCCCATCCCTGGAAAAGAGGTCTGGTGAAAAAGGAAAATAATCCTAGTGACTCCAAGAAAATGTTGGTGTAGAGCATAGGACAAGGGAGACTCCCTGCCCTTGAAGTATGAGGTAGAAATGTTGCCAAGTCAAAGAAGAGTTGTGCCTTCACAGAGATAGAAGAATGGAAAATAAGTGGCAATTCCACTGTCTCCTTCTCTCCTTCCTGCTTGTTGCCGGCTGGCTCAGGTGTGTAGGTGGGTGACTCCTGCCACTGGGAAGGGTACCTGGCTCTGCCCCAGTACTAGGACTGGGCAGGGTAGCTGGCTTTGCTGGTGCTGAATTTCAGGAGGGAAAGTGAGGGGCCCATTTGCACTCAAACCCAGCTATAGCCACTATTCTTCATACTTGTGTATTAAGATAGGAGTGAAGAGAGTTCATGGTGCAGGGCTTTGTGGAGGTGAGCTGCCACTGTGACAGGAGACCTTCATTCCCTCTTCAGCCCTGCAATCACCAGGGATATGCACAGCTCAAGGCTCAGAGAGACAGGGCTGTATAGCCAGTAACTGTTCTAGGACTGTAGCCATTTTGCCCATAATGCTTGCACTGGCAAGAAGGAAAGCTGAAAGCATTTAATTAAAATCTTCAGTATTATGGGATCCTATGTGTACTGTCCTACCAAACTCAGGGTCCATTTTGGTCAATTTCCCAGTGAGTTTTTAAAAATGGTAAATGTCATGATTTCAGCTATGTAAATCTGAAATTTCATGGTGGTGTAACTGTAGGGGTCCTGACCCAAAAAGGAGTTGGGGGTTTGCAAGGTTAGTGTGTGTGGGGGGGTGAGTGGGGGGCATTTGCAGAACTGCTACCCTTACTTCTGTGCTGCTGCTACTGGTGGTGCTGCTTTCAGAGCTGGGCATCTGGAGAGTGGCGGCTGTTGGCTGGGAGCCCAGCTCTGTGCTGGTGCTGGCTCTGCCTTCAGAAGTAAGGATGCTGTGGTATGGCATTGCTGCCCTTACTTCTGTGCTGCTGCCATCACAGCTGGGTGGCCGGAGAGTGGTGGCTGCTGACTGAGTGTCCAGCTCTGTAGACATCACAGAAGTAAGGGTGATGTGGTATGGAATTGCCACCCTTAGCTCTGTGCTGCTGCTGGTGGGGAGCTGCCTTCAGAGCTGGGTGACCAGAGAGTGATGGCTGTTGGCAGGGTGCCCAGCTCTGATGTCAGTGCAGAAGTAAGGGTGGCAATACTTCAACCTCCCTAAAATAAACTTATGACCCCCCCCCCCCGCAACTCCCTTTTGGGTCAGGACCCCCCATTTGAGAAATGCTGGTTTCCCCTTTGAAATCGGTATAGTATAGGGTGAAAGCACGTAAAAGACCAGATTTCATGGTCTGTGTTTTTCATGACTGAGAATTTGGTAGGGGCCTACCTATGTATAAACCAAAAATTAGGTCTTGAAGTGCTTCAGTAGGCTAGGCACCTCGAAACAGATGTGAGCCCTAATTCTTTCTTCCTTCCAGCTTTGATGCAGAAGAGTTCCAAGGGGCATGGTAGGTGTTTGTCTGCTGTTATCTTAGATATTTAGCTTTGTCAACTTCGAAAGATCCTGGTCTGGCCTATGCTTGCAGTTTTCTGAAACATCAACCACTGTCCCAGCTTCCCTGGGAACAGCACTAGTGGAGACTCCGGACTAGCGTATTAAGTGTCATCAAACCTTGCTCTGATCTCGAGTAGCATCTTTGGCGCACAAGCACTGGCCTCCTCCGGCACTGGATGCCCTAGCAGAGCTCTCGCAGGCTCTGCTCCCTTCCATAAGCATGCTGTATCCCTGCCGCACTGTGCACCCCTTTTCCCAGGGAGTCACTGTGCAGTGGGCTGGGGAAGCAAAGTCCTCAGAAAACCCTGACTTTTGGTATCTGCTTTGCTAAATTCAGATGCTTTAAGTTGTGCACATAAAATGCATCTAAGGCAAACAGTTGTGACCCAACCTGAAAACTGCATTTGTTTTGACCCTTTCTAGTCTCTCTCTTCCTTCCCTAGGTATTCCCCTAAACCACATGGATGCTGTAAAGCCCGCTGGAAGCAAGAGTCTCGGTTTTCCATTTCCTGACACAGGTAAGCCCTAAGACTAGCATCTAGCTAGCAGTCTTATCAGTGTAGCTTAAAATGTATGTTTTGTAACAAATGACCAAAATCTGCAACACCTGGAATTTTGCTATATATCACTCCATAAGCAGACAGATGATGATTCCCCCACCCCTCCCACTATAAAACCTATTGTAAAGGTTTGGTGTGTGTTCAGTTAAACTACTTGTATAAGGAATACTAGAGGAAATGTATCTTTATGTGCACTCTAGGGACCATGCCTCACCCCCAGGGGCAGCTCTAGGTATTTTGCCGTCCCAAGCATGGCAGGCAGGCTGCCTTCTGCGGCTTGCCTGCGGAGGTCCCCGGTCCCGAGGATTCGGCGGCAGCCTGCGGGAGGTTCGCCGAAGCCGCGGGAGCAGTGGACCCTCTGCAGGCTGCCACTGAAGGCAACCTGCCTGCCGCCCTTGTGGTGACCGGCAGAGCGCCCCCCTCCCCCGTGGCTTGAGCAGGGACAGAACCTTCACACCCAACAGACTTCTACTTCCTGAGCTGAAGGAGCAGCTCCTTCCCTAGGTGAACAGCATGGAGCGAAAATCTCCCAGTGGGTTAGACGGCTATTTTCTAGACAGCGGGGAAAGTTGGGGACCAGGATTGCTGAGTTCTCTTTCTGGCTCTGGAGGGAAGTGTGGCTTGTGGTTAGACAGGATAACTCAACTACATATAATAGGCAGGGGCAGAGTCTTTAGTCTGCCATATTAGAGATTTGGATTCTGTTCCCAGGTCTGCCAGAAGTGACCTTATGCAGCTTCTCAAGCAGCTTATTTGTGAAATGGGATGACTACTTGTCTCCCTGCTTTCTAAGATTGGAGAGCATGTGACTTTGCTCTCGAACAAGGGCTCTGACATGCCCAGAGATCAAGTCTCTACTGTTTTTCACTCATATCCTGGATCTCAGCCCCTTTCATCTTTCCCTAGACCATAGGGCATTTTATGGGGGAGGGACGAAGAGGAGTATCTCCCTGTCTTGAAAGAGGCATAAATGAAAACTGGCTTAAGGGGAAGAGGGACAATTCTACAATTCTCTTATTGCCAGAAGACAGGTAGGAGTGACTTTGCCTCTTCAGGGGAATGAGCACTTTAGGATAAGATCCACTTACTGAGTTCTCTCTATTGCCTTCCTCTTTTCCTTCCCTTCCACTTTAACATACTGCTAATGGATCTCTTTACATGCCAGGCTTCAAAATACTGCACAGTGGGAGATGTGGAAGGACAAGTTTACACTCATGTTGTCATGCAGGGCATTGACTCAAGGGGGTACTTCTTTTGCAAATGAGGTATAGAACAGAGGTCTGTCGTTGAGCCTGGTCTCTCTGATCCTTTTGGCATGCACTCCATCTACTACTCGTTCTTTTATATACAATCCTGATTGTCTACATGCTGCTTTCTGCAAAGCAGAGTCTCTTCAGTGTTCCCAGGTTTTGCCTATACCTAAAGGTTAGGTCAACATAGTTGTGAAACCCTGGCCTGATATAACGCTGCTGACCTAAACCCCAGCATAGATGCAGCTATGCTGATGGAAGAGTGCTTTTGTTGATGTAGCTAAGAGTATGTGCACACTATGGATGCTGCTGGCATAGGTATGCCAGCATACTCCTGTAGTGTAGGTGCAGCCTACGCCAATGGAGAGGGGTTTCCCATCGGTGTAGGAACAATACCTCCCCAATCAAACATGTCTGTGTTGACAGAAGCATTTTTTCTGTTCCCCACCCCCCACCTCTTTTCGCCCTTGACCAATATAACTCTGTTAACCTAACTTAAGTGTAGACCAGGCTTTACTTTTTTCAGAGCAGTGGTGTTCCTACAACAATGGAACCCTCCTCCTCCTTTCTGTCGGCATAGGCTGTGTCTATGTGAAGGAGATTAAGCTGGGCTAGCTATGCTGGTATAATCTCTGTACTATAGAGACTGCCTTAGATGTTCCTGAAATGTCACCTTGCCATGACTTTTTGGTTTTGGTTTTTCTCCTTTATTGTGGTTTGGAAGGTGGGCTGAGAGATGGCTAACTATTGTGGTACCACCTGGGCAGAGTTGCATGTGCATGAAATTTTATAAATTAAGGTTCCTGTCCCAAGA
Source organism: Gopherus flavomarginatus (assembly GCF_025201925.1). NCBI lineage: Eukaryota > Metazoa > Chordata > Testudines > Testudinidae > Gopherus > Gopherus flavomarginatus. The sequence goes on from NC_066630.1 coordinate 34,476,209, forward strand.
AGGTTTAAATGAGTCTGTGCTCCTGTAATTAGAAATACTCTATAAATATAGAGAATCAAGTCTTCAAAGATTAGATTGTAAAAAGAGGATGCAAATTGAGAATGTAGCCAATTAAAAATCCAAATCTCTTCTATTGGCAAAGTGGTCTGGATGTCACCTGGTCAGAGAATTAGAACACATTTGGATAATCAAAAATATGCAGATTAAAATAATTTAGAATCTACTTGTTCCCAGGCTCCATTTCCCATGAGATTCTTTGCCTTTTTAGCATGACCTTTGCCAACAAAAGGCATGTTGGTTATGGAGAAATTGAGGCCCTAATCCTGCAGCTATTCATGTGTACAGTCCCATTGGCATTTAATACTATGATGATAAGGACTCTGGAAAGATCCAGACATTAAGGGGATTATTCGTTTAAGGGATGCAAGATTGGCCCTAAATTCATAGACAAACTGACCTTATGCTGCAGCTTGCTCCTTTCCATCGCATATGATTTCACAAGGCGAGAAGCCACTAAAATCACTATCCAGATCATCTTTTTTTGTTCTGTTTGTGTAGCACCTCACACAATGGAGTCCTGGTCTCCGACTAGTGCCAGCTGAGGTCAAAGAATTAACGCTAAAGCACTTTTTCATATGTAACACTATGTCCCAGTGTTTTTGAGGAAGTCATCTCCCATCCTAGGTAGTGAGAAACAAAGTGCCTTTGCAAAATTATATTCTACATCTTATTTTCAAACAATATGAAGTCGTCTTGAGATTGTTACCTCACTTCACTTGAGAAAACAATAGGATGTTGGTAAAAACGGGAGAGAATACAAAGGGAAGAGAATATTTCCTTATGAAGACCATTGTTTTCCAAGGAAGGCAGATAGCAGTTTGAAAGTTTTTTTTTTTTTATTGTTCATAGTGGCCCTCCTAATTCACCAGCACATTGCTTGTGGGGACTAGCACAGTAAACAGAGATTGTCCCAGCAAAATGTGGATTGTAAAAGAGACCTACTGAAGTCAATCCTTTATTCTCACTTCTACCAAATAATGGATATTCTGAGGCCCTAAATGAAGAGGCTACTGGGGTGGGTTTTTTATTGCCTTTCAAAACTACTCTGTGCTTCATGCTAATTGTGTTCACATCAGGCTATTTGTTGAGCTTTGACATGGCTGAAGTTAACGAAATGCCCACATTTAAATCAATGAATGGACTGTTTGCCCTATGTTTCCCCTCCTGGAGCATGGCTATCTCTCCTATGTGCAAGCTAGGCTGCATGTTCTCTATTTACGGGCTTGCAAGGGAATATGGTTTGTTTGGTATGATAACCTCATGCCAGGTCTTAATTATACAAATTCAAGGGTTGTCTAAACAGATATATGGAGAAGGAGAACTGAAAAGGCTCAGTTTCCCATGATGTTCTGATCACTTATCCCTCCCACGACTGTAGCTTAGGGGACTTGGGCTTTGAGCTTTCAAACATGGCTAACCACAATCCCTGGCTCTTGAATGAATAGTACTTACCATTAAATAATCCACGCACACAGGCTGTGATGAGAACCTGGATATCTATCTGGATCACTCACTATAATCCCCACTCATGTACTTTGCCTTTTTATGAGAGCTTTTAACCTCCTCTTCCCTCAGGCATTCTACTGACTGTAAAAGGCCTATGCTGCTTTGCCTTATAGGAAACCTGACTATAAGCCAAGCTAGCTCATTAAGCATTAAAATAGGAGTAAGCAGGCACCAGCTTATCTGGGAGACGAATTTTATGTTTACATTAATTATGGACTGTATTGGCTTTAACAAACAGCCTGTCTAAGAACAGGACCTCCTTTTCATCCTGCAAGAAAATGGGTAGAGAAAGCCAAAGGATCAGAACTTGCTTCTGGGGGGAGAAGTGTGCATAAGATTCATTTGTGCAATCAAGTTTTCCCAACTCTTAAATTGTAGTTCCCTAGGGAACTGTTAGGGCTCTTGTGTGGATAATACATTACTTAACCATTCGCCAGTGTATCAGCAGTACTAATCCAGCCCAGACCTATGGCAGCTGGAAGCCGTTTCTCCAAAAGCTGCTGGACACTGGTTTCTAACACGCTCACATCTAAAAGTCACCAACACCATGCACTGTTAGGTACCCAGGGCCAAGAACTGACTGGGCATGGAGTTAGTAGCTTGTGTCCTCAGCTGGTTCCTCCAGGTCAGACCTGAGGTGCAATGGAAGGGCTATAGAAGTGAGGTTCTTAGTGGTAATGACTTGGTTCCTGCTCTTTGCAGAAAAAGGACATTTCTCGGGCTATTTATCCACCATTCATCCACACCAAGTGGCTTTAATTGTGTGTGTGCCAGTGCCATCTTGTCCCTGTAAAACCTTCACTCTCAGGGAGTGGCAGGCAGCTTTTAATGTTACACGATCACCTTTAGAAGAATTGGTCAACATGGACCTGACCAAACTGTTACAGAGCTCCTGCAACTCTTAACCTTAATGGGAGTTGTTCTAGACTCCTAGCAACTACTTGGTTTTAATCTTGTTGTATGGGTATTGATCTTAAAGGCCCAAGGAGTTAAACACTGGTAGGCCAGCATGGAGTTACTTTTAAATAGAGCCCTTGGTTACTTGGCAAATGCTCAAAAGCATTCATTTGATTTGCAAGTTTATTGATTGAATAGAAGAACAAGAAATAAGTGTTTATATTGAAACTGCTTATAAAAACAAACTCAGTCAGGCCTTATCAAAGGTCTTTTGGAGTCAAAATATCAGTCTCTTATTTTCACAGCAGCCTTTCTTTGGTGAAAGGAAAAGCTTAATTTTACTCTGTCCTGTTGTGAAAGGCATTCACTTACCCTGTTTTTAACAAACCACCAGATGCAAGGTGGAGGATACACAGGATAGAAAAGATGTTTGAAATATGGCTTTTGTTGATGTTTTGGGAACATCTGGACTGCAGATCAGTTCCAAGCAGATGCTTTGGCTGGCAACTGGACCATGACAGCTGCTGCTTGGAGCCAGGTTAATTGTGTTCTGGTTGGACCCTTTCTCCTTAGATGAAACAGGTGTGGATGAATGCAGGATGATTTTATTTCAGGATCTGATGAAAAACCAGGAGAGTGAGCCAGCCTTCCTCTCAGGAAGAAAGTTCTTTAGATGAATTGCAGTGCTGGCAGATCAAGGGATGAGATGAAAGAAACTGGGATGCAGGGTGGGACAGAAGGAAGCGAACTGAAGAGTGTGTGGAGAGTTGTTTGATTTGTTTGTTCAGTCCCCTTTAAGAAACCCCAAAAAGCGGAAAGTGGGTGATGTAGTTAATCCTTCTCATCTTGTCCACCAATTGCATCTAATATTCATCACTCCAGTTTTGGCCTGTTAGCTTCTGGTTCCACATCTCCTATTTTTACCAAGCATGATTTCAACAGTCCTTGAATTATATCAACAAGTCCTTTTCTGTTTGGACTAATCCAGCTTCTTTGTTGCTTGTCTTGCACTTGTTTATAATATTTGGTTATCGAAAATAACTCAACATGGTTTTTCAGTGTTAATTTCCAAGTAGGTAAAAATTGTAGGTTTATTGTAACATCTTATGAACTTTCACTCCCTTTTTACATTCGAGCTTACAATAGGAGGTATATTTTGTAGGCCCAGCAGTCACAACAATCTTCAGCTGTAGTTTTGGTATCTCGGCTTTAGTTGTAATGTAAGACTTTTCAATGCAGTAGATGACTAGAGCTCCCTGTACCAATCCTGGAATCACTACGCTTGTAGCAGCCTGTTTAAATAGAGAAACTGAACTACATTTTGCTATTTTATACCTGTAGGGCAAATCATAACTTCTATCTCTTTTAAAAAATTATGCATTTACAGTAATGGCAGGGCTAGATACTGATCTATGCTCACCACGCCCCTGGAGGGTAGGTAGACCAGATCCATTGTTGGGGAACAGACTGAATGACTCACCCAAGGTCACAGGAAGTCTGTGTGGCAATAGATTTTTTTTTTTTTTTTTTAAGAACAAAGTCATAACATCTTTATCTATTGTGGAAGGCTCTGATATGAGCTTCATGTGACTGCATCTTATCAAACTGCATATTTTAGGGCATTCCCTAATTTAATCACCCAGAATGGGTAATATTTACTGTGTATCTGATTATTGAGCCAACAGTTACATAAGTTTATCACAACTGCTGGCTTCTTAATAACATTCTGTGGAACCTTCAAGTGCAATGAAGCACAGATAACAAGCTCTTCAGAAGAGGAAGAGAGAATGAAGCTGGAGCAGCACAGCAAGTGTCATGATGTCTCATCTGTACCTTGAAATCTCATTGGTATCAAGGGTGTGTGTGTTTGTAAATGGACCCCATATGGCTACTAAGTGAGTCAAAGCTTAAGGATTCTGCATGGTTTGAAGGCCACAGTTCGTTTTTATTAAAAAAACACCATAACACGTTATAAAGGTGCTTGATGGGGGTACAGTCTTGGCATGTTCTAAAGGAGACCTTGAAGCACTCCCTGTCTAACCTAGTCTCCATGGTGTCCCTATGTGACATCTCCAAGCCAATGGCCTGGAGTTTCAGGTGTTCATTCCCAAACAGAGGTGTTACCAGCTTAATTTTCCTCTTGTGGTTTTCCAAGCAATTAAGTCTAATGGAAAAACAAGTCCAAGCCACACAGGATAGCTCTTTGTTTCCCCGTTACCAGCTGGGAGCATACAAGGAGGGACAGAGCCAGTTTAGGCCTAACCTCTCTACAGGCTCTTACTGACTGGGACACTCAGTTGTGCACCCTGCTAAGATGCTGAGTCTGTTTGGGCTCAACTACATGTTAGCTCCCAGCTGGTACTAAGGAAATGCAAGAGCTACCCTGTATAGACTGCACTTATTTGTTTTTGTCTTGGGGTTAATTCCTTGGAACGTGCATGACAGAAACAAAGTCCCTAATACTGGCAATAGACCCCCAGAGAATGATATACATAAGAATGGCTATACTGGGTCACACCAAAGGTCCATACAGCCCAGTATCCTGTCTACTGACAGTGGCCAATGCCAGATGACCCAGAGGGAATGAACTGAACAGGTAATGATGAAGTGATATCTCTCTCCTGCCATCCATCTCCACTCTTTGACAAACAGAGGCTAGGGACAACATTCCTTACCTATCGTGGCTAATAGCCATTAATGGACTTAACCTCCAGGAACTTATCCGGTTCTCTTTTAAACCCTGTTGTCCTAGTCTTCACAACCTCCTCAGGCAAGGAGTTCCACGGGCTGACTGTGCACTGTGTGAAGAAGAACTTCTTTTTATTTGTTTTAAACCTGCTGCCCATTAATTTCATTTGGTGGCCCCTAGTTCTTATACTGTGGAAACAAATAACTTTTTCTTATTCACTTTCTCCATACCACTCATGATTTTATATACCTCTATCATATTCCCCCGTAGTCTCCTCTTTTCCAAGCTGAAAAAGTCCTAGCTTCTTTAATCTCTCCTCATATGGGACCCGTTCCAAACCCCTTATCATTTTAGTTGCCCTTTCTGAACTTTTTCTAATGCCAGTATATCTTTTTTTTTTTTTCTTTTGAGATGAGAAGATTTATATAAGGGCAATAAGAAATTCTTTTTTTTTTTTCTTTAATGATTCCTAACATCCTGTTGGCTTCTTTGACTGCCGCTGCACACGGTATGGACATCTTCAGAGAACTAGCCACAATGACTCCAAGATCTTTCCTGATTAGTTGTAGCTAAATTAGCCCTCATCATATTGTATGTATAGCTGGGTTATTTTTCCCAATGTGCATTACTTTACACATCAAATTTCATTTGCCCTTTTGTTGCCCAATCACTAAGTTTTGTGAGATCTTTTTGAAGTTCTTCAGTCTTCTTTGGTCTTAACTATCTTGAGCAGTTTAGTATCATCTGCAAACTTTGCCATCTCACTGTTTACCCCTTTCTCCAGATCATTTATGAATAAGTTGAATAGGATTGGGCCTAGGACTGACCCTTGGGAAACACCGCTAGTTACCCCTCTACATTCTGAAAATTTACCATTTATTCATATTCTTTGTTCCCTGTCTTTTTTAACCAGTTCTCAATCCATGAAAGGATCTTCTGTCTTATTCCATGACAGCTTAATTTACATAACAGGCTTTGAGGGACCTTGTCAAAGGCTTTCTGGAAATAAGTACACTATGTCCACTGGATCCCCCTTGTCCACATGTTTGACTTGTTCAAAGAATCTAATAGGTCAGTAAAACATGATTTCCCTTTACAGAAACCATGTTCTATTCAAACCTGAATCGCTAGTGACCCCTCTTTCTGCCCCTGCTACAGGTAGTAAACTGCTAGCCTGTCAAGATGTGGCTGTTTGGGAAGCCATGCGTTTGTACTTTGGCAATTTAGGCTTGCTTAACCATTCTGTAAGCATATCCCCAAAGTGTACTGTCAGGAAGATTTGCTGAACAGTTTCTGGCTTGAGGGGTATGGGAACCTGAGGCATGGAAAGAATAAGGTTTTTTTTTCTTTTTTTTCCAAAAGGTATTTAGGCTTCTAAGTGCTTAACTCCCTTTTGAAAATGAGACTTAGCCTCCTAAATCAACTAGGCAGTCCCATGCTGAGCACAGAATTGTCTAAATACCTTTCAAAATCTGGGCTAAGTAACTTCTCCACCATTACACAGGGAGAGTGTGGCACCACTGGGAACTGAATCCAGAATCTCTCAAGACTCAGTTTAGGGCCTTAACTTTCTCATGTGTGAAACAGGGAGAAAGTTTATAGGGAGGAGAGGCTGATGAGGTTTCATCAAAACAGATGAAGGAATGCTTCCCTTAAGCATCTCAAACATTTAGACAATTACATATGTTTGAACACCTGTGAAATTCATTCAGGCATGGAGAGCCCATACAAGATCTGCACCATGTAAATCCTTCATTGCCCAGCTCAGAGGCCAAACTTTCAGGAGCACCAAGCTCTGGAAAACAGGGCCATTGAGGTCTGACATACAGCACCTGAGATCAGGGTTGGCTCCAGGCCCCAGCGCGCCAAGCGCATGCTTGGGGTGGCATGCTGTGGGGGGGGCGCTCGGCTGGTTGCCGGGATGGCGGCAAGTGGCTCCGGTGGACCTCCCACAGGTGTGCCTGCGGAGGGTCAGCTGGTCCTGAGGCTCCGGTGGAGCATCTGCAGGGACCTGCGGGAGGTCCACCGGAGCTGCGGGACCAGCGAGCGGCAGAGCGCATGCCGTGGCATGCCGCTGTGCTTGGGGTGGCGAAATGGCTAGAGCCGGTCCTGCCTGAGATCATGAGGCTTGAGATGTTTCATACAGAATTGTGACCTGTGCACAGTGGCTATGGTTAACAGCCAAGATGACCAAGCTGGCTCTACTGTGAAAGATCTTCATAAACTACATCAAATCTCCTAGCTATAGAACAGCAGGCCTCTTGCTTTTAACTTCAGGCACTTCATGAGCTGTCACAGGATATGAATGAAGTTTCTCAAGGATATTTAACCCTTTCAGCCCCAAGACACCTTAAGTTTGTTAGAGTCCTAACTGTCAGATAGCTTGGAAGATAAGGGTTCTACAAGTAGTCCTTTTCCTCTCAATGAATATATAGGGGGAGGGATAGCTCAGTGGTTTGAGCATTGGCCTTGCAAACCCAGGATTGTAAATTCAATCCTTGAGGGGACCATTTAGGGATTTGGGGCAAAAATCAGTCTGGGGATTGGTCCTGCTTTGAGCAGGGGGTTGGACTAGATGACCTCCTGAGGTCCCTTCCAACTCTGATATTCTATGACTCAGGCAAAATTTATTCTAATCTCTATTTAAGACACATACAACCGTGATCAGAGACATAAACTGCATTCTTCTGTTATTGAGCAAGTACCCCACTCCCAGCACTCAGGAACGCAATTGAGGAGTGCACAGCTTGCACATTGATGTGGAACTATGTCTACTGCACCTTAATACTCTAAATCCTTGTTATGTTCACTTTTCTGGGTTTCAGAATAATCCATGCAGGGAATACGAAAGATCATCTAAGCCACATCAATGACCTTGTTCTTTCCTCGTCCTTTGTAGGAGACTTCACTGGGGTAATTAATTAGCATCATATTTTTACCACAATCAGTTTTGTGTTGCACATTACTCAGGCTCCTGGGAGCTGCACAATAGGAAAGTGTGGATTAAGGAATTATCACATTTAATGCATTATAAATTTCTACCATCCTTAATTTGCTTTGAATGTTGTCTCTCACCTACCAGACAGAATAAGACAGCTCATGTGCTCTTCGAAAGAACAATGTGGTAACCACCTGCAGTTGGTATGTAGTTCCCCTCAGACATGTTCTGTGCTGTAATTTTCTAAGTACAGCATGTCCAGACATTCTCTCAGTGAGATTACTAGTAATGCTACAAGTACTGTACTGTCTGAGGGTGGGGGTCTTGCATTACTTATCTGGGCTTGCAGAGAAAGGTAGCTTCTCTGGGACGTGTTTCTTCCATTTGAGATTCCAAAGGTCTGACTCAAACTCTGCTTAGGAGTAGGAACTTGAAATGTAATTGGCAGTGGGTGCAGTCAGAATTCTGTGATCTTGCTTTCCAGTAAGAAAGTTGTTGCTCTCTGAGCAGGTATTTCCTGTTGGGGAATATTACTGGAAATCTAGACTACAGTAGGGGAGAGGTTAAAGTGTGTTACACCACCAATGCCTCAGACTCAGCCTATGCTCACCATGCCACTTGACAGTGACCTCCATTCTCTAGGTGAGAGATTGTTAGGCAAGGAACAGCTCATTACCTCCGAGTGTCTCTGCTTTCCTGGTGGGAAGGGAATGTGCTCACTTACACCTGGCTTGAGCCTGTACTGCAAAAATATCAAGATCTACAGCTGGTTGTTAGTGAATATGGCTAAACCTTTCCCTGTAACAGCTGTAATGCAGGGTATACAACTGCTGGGGGAAGGGCTGTGCTAGCTTTTGTCCTTAGAGGCTGCAGCACAACCAGTGGGTACTCAGGGGTTTCTACCCTGCAGCCCAGAAAGCCAGAGGAGGGAATATACAGGCTTCAGTGGCGCTAGTCTCATGCAGTATAAGGGTACAAGTAATCCTTTCTCCTTTTCTGGAGAAATGGGGTGGGGTTCTGAGCCTGATAGTGGTAGATGCCTGGTAGAAGCGGGGGATAGTTTGGAGCCTGGATGACTGAGTGTATCCTGAGCCCAGAGGTGTCCACTGAGTGAATGGATCTGAGCTGTGGGAGAGGATGACTTAGCCTAGACATTGGTGTGTGGGGGTTGTCTGAGATGCTAGGGCCGAGCAGGGAGCTGAAGGCAGACAGCTTGGATCAAGAGATGACTTCAGCCTCTTATCTATCAGCAAGAGCCTACCCTGAGCCAGCAATGCAGGGAGAGCTTTCCCATAGCTTTCTTTAAACAGCATTTGCTCAGGAGTTCTGGAGCAGCTGTTGGAGAGGAAAGATTCACAAGGCAGCCCGGAGGGTGAAGTTTGTTCAGACTCGGCATGTAAATCATGAACAAACGCATAGATAGAAATTTATTCCCCACAATTTATTGCACCACAATTCAAGCAGCTCCAGCAGACACGGCTTCAAGCCATAGTGCTGGGGCCGGTCCCTGTAGAGCAGTCACTTGGTGTATTTAACAAAGGCTATTTTTTAAAACTGAGCTCCAGATGGTGGAATGCAGTGTCCTGTGGCTAAAGCACAGAGTTTGGACCATGGAACTCTAGGTGGTTACATTCCTTACTCCACCACAGACTTTGAGTGGCCCTAGACAAGCCTGTAATCCCCATCTCTAAATAGGGATTATACGCCTTTTCTCATCTATCTGGGCAGGGACTGTCCCTGTGTTTGTACAGCACCTAACACTATGGAGCCCCAATCTATTGGTTAGGGTTGCCAATCTTCTAGGAATGCCATGGAGTCTCCAGGAATTTAAGATTAATCTTTAATTGAAGATTGTCATATGATGAACCCAGGACTGGCGCTAGAGTTTTTTGTGCCCTAGGCACACTGCCATTTTGCTGCCCCACGCGCCGCTCCAGTGGAGCTGCTGCAGCCATTTCTGCAGAGGGTCCGTTGGTCCGTGGCTCCAGTGGAGCTGCCACAGCCGTGCCTGTGGGAGGTCCACCGGAGCCACGCAGGACCAGTGGAACGTCTGCAGGCACTACTGCGGCAGGTCCACGGGAGCCACCTGCTGTCCCCCCCGCGGCAAAATGCCACCCCCTGAAAATCCTGGCACCCTAGCTGATTGCCTAGTTCACCTCAATGTAAGCGCCAACCCTGGATGAACCTCAAGGAGTACGACCAACCAAAATGGGTAACCCTGCTGCTAGGTGGTATTGCAATAAATGGTCTTTACCCCATTAGAGACAAGCCCTTTTTCTGTACTCAGGACATGCCCCCATGTTGAACCTTCACTTCACTATTTATTCTATTTCTGGTAACGGAAGGCAGCAACTGTGACTAGTCAAATTCACTCTGAAACAGACATACTATGCTGTAGTACATCTCCCTCTTGTGACTCCAGAGTGTATTGCCTGGAGAATATTTTTATAATCCTTTCCTTTTAAGGTTTCCAAACTGTCATGAAACAAACTCACTTTTTAAAAGTGATACTTCCTTTACACTGAACAGGGCTGCATTTCCCCCATGGCAAGGGGCACTGAATGAACTTTAGGTTGGGAAGGGACAGGAAAATGAGAAGTGAGGGCAGAGGATGTGGAAAAAAGTAAAACACAATAGAAGAGAGACAATGAGGGGAATTGCTTCTACTCTTTTCCTCTAGTTTTGCATCCAAGGTAATGTGCAACCCACCAGAGAAGCTACCTGAAGAAGAATTAATGATTTGTCATTAAGGGGCTGCCGCTTCTGAATTTTAGATAGCTGAAAAATATGAATTCCACAATCTGTTATCCTTCCTTTTATCACTTTCCCTTGCTATCAAAGCCAGTCTGCCTGCACTTCCCCAATATTCCTTGGGCCAAGGCCATAGGAGCATGATGAGAGGGAAAAGTCACCACCACAGGCTGAAACAGGAGTAACTCTGCAGAATGTACTTGTATTAAGCTGCAGTGAGCCCCTCAGATGTGTCCTAAATTCCAGCAGCAGCGCACTGTTTCAGACTTGGGATATTATACTGAGCACTGACCTTTCAAGTCTGTAAATGTATCTGTGCTTTAACCACCCACTAGCTGCATTTAAAGATTATCCTTCTTTCAAAGGGTTGATCAAGAATTCCTACTCTCTCAGTAGTACCAGTACACCATCTGTCTGAGCAATCTGGCTGTGCTACAGTCACAGGAGACCTTGCATCTTGCAAACATCATAGCCGAAGGTAGACTATATTCTTAGGAAGTCCCATGAAGCCTTCAGATGTCTTGGAGACCTATAGAAGTAGTCTAATAGTTTCTGTAGTGTTTTGACACCCAGATATTCAAATCACTTCATCCACCACTAAATGTAACCATCTTCGTCTGAGATGGAACATGGTTTAACAGCCGGGAGCAATGCCACATCAAGTTACAGACAGAAAGGAAAATTGGTATTTCATCTTATTAGAATTTAGAGATGCAGAAGTTGTCTTTAGCTGCCAACAGCCCTGAGAGACCCAGCTCCAGTTCCTGCAGAGCTGTATGCCATGAAACATGGTCAGACTACCAATGGAAACCTGCTTGTGTTTTGGTGAAAGTTTTATTCAAATCTGTAACAGATTTGGCAAACCATTTTGCTCCAGTGAATTGGCACAAGCTCTACTGAAATCATCCCTTTATGAGTATTTATGTGCCATGGGATGACATCCGATTCCTTGCTGTGTTAAGTATGTTCACTAAAAGTAAAGGTCTAAAGTTGCTCAAAGAGATTAGTCTCAACTCTCAATACTGAATCACAATTAACAGATTTCAGAGTAGCAGCCGTGTTAGTTTGTATCCACAAAAAGAACAGGAGTACTTGTGGCACCTTAGACTAACAAATTTATTTCAGCATAAGCTTTCGTGGGCTACAGCTCACTTCTTCGGATGCACCTTAACAGATGGCGCTTTCTAAATTGAAGAGGTGATAGTTCTGCTTGAATAAATCAACTGAAGTCAGTGCCCAGTTAAATAATATTTCATGCTGCTTGTTTTATAATACATAATTTCAAGTTAAATATTGATACCTTTGCTTTCAATTTATGAACTAGTTCTGGTTTTAGCTTAACTTTCAGAAGCAAATTGTAATTGCATGGTTAAATTTACTTTTATAATATGGGACTTTGTTTGGAAAGCTCACTGTAGAGTGTTAGTAAAATAAGGCTTGGCACTGGAGGTTATCCGAAGGATCCAAATCTTCACACGTTATCAGCGTCTACTGTGGTGCATTGTTTAGCTTTTTCCTCCTCCTCCTCCTCCTGAGAGCCAACAGTAAGGATTACCATCTGCCATTCCAAGCTCTGCTATTGAATTGCTAAATCACTTTAGAAGGGGGTGGAGGTAACGGCTAGGCCTAAATTTTTAGAAGTGTCCACTCATTTTGGGTGCCCAGCTTAATACACATACTTGTTGGACACCCAAGAATTGAGGCACCATCAAATTGAGGGCAAGAATTTCAAAAATACCTCTGGGATATTAGGAGTACAAGTTCCATTGACTTTCAAAAGGTGCTTCTGAAAGCCTTCCCTTTACAGCTTAAGGGCTTCTTGCCTGACTACCCCCTTCTGTAACCTGAGTTACTATCTGCTTTGGAAGGGGCCTGTGAGGTTTAATGATGATAAGGAAGCTGGAGAGCTTTGGCGGAAAGGGACTAGTCATGTAGCCTGTCAGAGTAAAAGGAAAATATTAATTAATTTCAAACTCCACAGTGACAAATTACAAGACCTTGCCCCTGTATTTCTGACCTTTTCTTGTTGGGCTTGTTTTGAAAATGGGGGAGGGGGCAGATGTTTTAATCAAATAGCATTCATCTTCTACAACTTGGATAAAAATGGTTTCTGAAAACAGAAATAACCCTGCCCTCTATTTCAAAATCTTTAAGTATCATGAAATCATGAGCCTATGGAGATCCTGTTTCCTCTTCAAACATTATCAACCAAAACACCCAATCCAGTGGGAAGCTTCTTTCTCAGAAACTAGCTTCTGGCCCATGGGAGAAGAGAGAGATTTGGGGTCTGAAGAATATTTTGTTTGTTTCTCACTGATTTTGTTCAGAACAGTCTGTTTAGTAGCCTTTTTAGTATCCCCTCCCCCCCCTTGATTACTCCTTTATCCAAAGCTTATGCTTCACCACTGTCTTGCTAATGTAAGAAACCACAGAAACAGATGCTTTCTGATGTTACCAAAGTAACGTGCTTTCTGGAGCGATGTTATTCTAGACTTAGGCCAAATAGAGAACTAATCATGGCCCATTGAGCCAGTACCAACCTGTCACAGGTCAGCTCATTGGTTTTGCACAATCTGAGCTCTGGTTTTTGAGTTGTTTATCCCCAATGATGGCAGATTAGGGCCTCTCATCCAGAAGGGTTAGAGTACAATCTTGCCAAGTGTACAGCCAAGGGGAAACTGTTTCATTTTGGAGGGCATGTGCAATTAATTTAGAGTGTTACAGTTAGACACCCCAAGCCGACACCAGCCCCTCCCAAGAGTCAGCAAAGAGGATTGGCCTTAACTGTAGTAGACAAGAGGCGACTCCTGTTTGTTGCAATGGAGTATTGACACTAATACTGAATGACAACCCAAGTGTTAAGTAGTTTTCCCTTTTGCTGATTTCAGAAGAAGTGTCCATATATTCTGGGCTTTGAGGGCAATTGCCCTTTTTCCTCCTGCCTGCCCAGTCTGGACTTGGTTCAAACCCCACCCCTGAACTACAAAGAAATTGGAGCCAACACACCATGTGGGAATTTGTGGGCAAACCCAGATGTCAAACTGGGGGGTTGAGCTGTAAAAACTTCACATCTCAACAAGAAAGTAGCTGTGCCCTAGGTCCCAGATCCAGGCCTGGGGACATATCCTGCCACCCACCATATGGCAGCAGAAGGCCCCACAGGCAGTAGAACCCATATGGTTCTGCTGCACAAGGCAGTGGTGGTCAGTATTTTGGGGGTCCTGAGTTGTGGTACTGCATCCACTGAGGGCTGGGCTTCCATGCCTGTCCCTGAACAGCAAGGTTTGGGGGACTACAGTGGTCTAAAGGAGGAGCAGGACTGGGGGATTTGTTGGCATGCAGTTCCACCAGTCATTTACTCTGCAAATGATCGTGTAGGTAAAGGATTCCTTCCCTACTGCACACTGCTTTGCTCCTACTCTCATCCAGCCTAGCTTTAGGAGAGTGGACCTCTTAGAGCAGGGTCCATGCATGGAGGCTGTCTGTTTGGAATAGTGAGGTCACCTAAAAAAGCCTGAACACAGTAGTGTATGGTGATCCTGTACTCAAGTGTCCATGCATGTGGTGGCTTTTCAAGTAAGAAATTTATTGGTTGCAGGTGCAGGGACAACAGAAGAGGCTGCAGTGTCAGCAGTTTTCTAGAGCTGTCATACCTGGCTCCCATTGTTTTCTTTATTCAAAGCATTTCTATTTTTATTTGGAGGAGGAGATGAAACGATAAAATATTGTGCAGAACAGACACTGTAAGCACCTGTCTTCCTGCTGTTCGGATGAGGAAGGTAGGAGACTTCAGGTTGAAATGCTGGATGTGTGGAAAGATAAATATTTTAACGTCAGTAATTTGCATGTGAATGTGGCTTCAGCTGAGGATGTTAAACAACTGATGTGCTCCTGGTAAGAATTTGTGCTATAGGGAGCAAAATGCACCACCACTGCAGTTGTATAACTAACTGGATTTGTCTCCCACTGATCCCTATTTTTATTTTAAGCCAGAGAGGTTTTGAAACAGAACCAGCTTGACTTATAATTTTAGAAGTGAAATAGCTGCGATGCCCATACAAATGATGGGGGAGTGAATTGGAGTTAAGTGATGAGAGACTTGGCAAGAATGCTAAACTTATGTGCAGTGAAGTTTGAAGCATTTGCCTAGTCAGTAATACATAGGCTGTGCTCAGAAAATGTGCATTTCACTCGGTGACTGTGTGGAGCAGCTGTTGTCTTTGTGCAAGGACTTGGGTGTGACTGAAGAGACCCTCCATTCTGGAAAGCAGAGTTAGGATGCAGGGGCAGAACAGATTGTTAAGATGCAGTTTACAGTAGGGTGTTATGTTATGTAATACATATAGTATGTTAAACAAAAAAAAATTCTCTCCAGGCCTTAGCACCACCATGACAACTGGGTGGCACTGGACTCCTGTGTGAGAAGGGCCATCCTTCAAAACTGTCCTACTTTGGGACAAAGCAGTTTGCTAATCTGCCAATCAAGACCAATCCCCCCACAAATATAATACAGTGACTAGTTTGAAAATAGGTTGAATAAACACTCTGAACAAGACACCATAAGTATTTGTGACCATTCATGGGCAGAGCGAGCCTGCCATAGAGTCTAACTCCATGATCCCTTCAGTCTTGCTACTGCAATAGCACTTAAGGACCCTGAACCAGGATCAGGACTCTATTGGACTAAGCATTACACCACTAACTCTAATAGTCCCTGGACCTGACCGTTCAATCGAGCATTTAGACAATATGCAACAAGGGACGATATGAATAGGTTAGGCAGAGCTGAGTGGACAGGTAAGAACATAAGAATGTCCATAGTCGGTCAGACCAATTATCCATCTAGGCCAGTATCCAGTCTTCTGACCGTTACCAAGGAAATGAACAGAACAGGACAATCATTGAGTGATCCATCCCCTGTTATCCAGTCACAGATTCTGGCCATCAGAGGCTCAGGGATGCCCAGACCATGGGGTCGCATCCTTGACCATCTTGGATAATAGCCATTGATGGCCTATCCTCCATGAATTTACCTAATTCTTTTTTAAGCCCAGTTATACTTCTGGCCTTCACAACATCCCTTGGCAAGGAGTTCCACAGGTTGACTGTGTTGTGTGGAGTATTTCCTTTTTGTCTTTTAAAAACTGCTGCCTAGTAATTTCATTGTGACCCCTGGTTTGTATGTTATATGAATGGATAATGAACACTTCTCTATTCTTTCTCCATATCATTCATGATTTTATAGACCTCTATCATATCTTCCCTTAGTTGTTTCTCTTCTAACAGTCCCATGCTCCTTTTAATCTCTCTCCCTCTGGAAGCTGTTTCATACCCTAATTGTTTTTGTTACCCTTCGCTGTACTTTTTCTAATTCTAATGCATCTCTTTTGAGGTGAGGTCAGCAGAACTGCACACAGTATTCAAGGTGTGGGTTTTAGATTTTTACTGTAGGATGGATTTACAGCTGCTTATCTAGAGTTAAGCTTTATCACCTCCTTAATTGCCTTGAAGTCATTCATGTCCTACAGCTGAAATCTTCCTTAGTTTATTTGTTAACCGCTCTAATTTTTTCAGTATTTTGATTTCAAGCCTTTGCCCTTTGGGGTTTTATAACAAATGCACTATTCACTGGGTCTCCTGGAAAGTGCAAGAGGATTTGCTTAGACAAGAATGAAGTGTTACTGATTTGAAACTCCAAAACTCAAGTAAATAATTTACATCATTAAATTAATATGGTGTGATATGCTACCATAAAATCCATCAATGTCACTTTCTCTTTTTTTGTTTTAGAGAGGGGAGGGGTAGACAAGGACCTAGTCTGAGGGCTTAATTACTGTGAATTGAAGCAGTGCTTCTTGAGTTATTGGCAATACTGATGACTTTGCCAAAGTTATTCCCTGGTGCCATTAGAGTATTACCTGAGAGTTCCTAGATCCTTACATGTAGGTGAGATGTTTCCAATCAGTAGACTTAGCTCCATATTGTGCTCCAGTGTTCAGTAGTGATCTGGATGGGGGAGATTAGTGAGGTAGCAAAGTTTACAGCTGAACCAGTATTTAGGTTAGTCAAGACTAGAGAAGATTCATGAATGTTAGAGAGACCTAACCAAGCTATGCCAACAGACAAGCTTCCATACTGAAAAATGTAAGACACATTGAAAGCAAGAAAGTGAACTACTTGTACACGTTGTTGTGTGGTTCATCCATTCTTTAGAACGCAGGAAGGACTTAAGGATCCTTGTGGACAATTCAAAAGCTTCTACTCAATATGAACTCATACTTCCAGACACTGAACCACTAACAAAGTTAAAAGGAAACTTCTCCTATGGGCAGGATGCTTCATAAAGTTTTAAATCTTTATAGGATTCCTACCTTCTTCTCATCTTCCTCTGAAACATCTGATTCTGGCCACTATTAGAAGTAGGATACTGTCCAGATGGATCACTAGTCTGATCCAGTATGGCAATTCTTTGGGTAAATATTTAACTTTCAAAAGCAGAGAAAAGCTTGTTCTTATTTGATCATACTAATGCTTTGAAACAAACAGGATGAAGCAATTGCAATTTTGTGGTTAAAAAAAAAAAAAAATTCTTATGTGATCATAAAAGAATCACTAGGAGAATATCAAGGACATGGTACAGGTCCTATTTCTCTACAGTATGGGCCATGCAGAGCCCCAAAGAATTTGAGTGGTTTTGTATGTTTGAAAAATGAAATGGAATTTTGTTGAGCAGCAGAGAAGCCTTTGGCAGAATGGATGGAAGTGTTTAAAGCCTGTTTACACCAGCTTATTAGTACTCAAGTATCTGCACTGATGCAAACCTAGTGTAGATATGCTAAACCAAAATGCTACGGGGCTTGCACCAGTACAATTTACAGTTTCAAACCAGGGTAAACTCTGTTTTCCATTTGTGTGGAACATATATGCTGATAGGTACAAATACTGCCTGTCTCTAATGGGGATAAGTCCAAGACTGTTCTCACAATGGAAAGGCTTTTCTTCCCTTTAAGGGGCAGCAATTTTTCATTCAAGTGCTTATGCCAATATTTCATCTTCTGCTGGTTGAAGAGTTACCTGCTTTACATCTGAAATTGCGCTGTTTGGTGTCCATCTGACAACCCTTCCCCTCCCCTCCCCAATCCACATTTGGAAGTTTCAGCATGTCAGTCAGTCTGTCAGATCTCCCCTCCATACCCTTTAGTAGGTTTTGAGAAGTTGCAAAATGTTAATTCTTTCCTTGGTTCAACAGCTCAGTCAGTAAATATCCCATTAAACTTTTTTCTTTAAATAACCAGAAAGCTGGACTCACTTTGGAACAGACACTGAGCTGACACCAGTAATGCAATGAAAAAAAACTTTCCCTTTAAAAGTTTCTTTAGATTTTTGTTACGAGCTCAATAGTAGAAGCAAAAATGATTAAGGGGAAAATAGATCTAATTTCTGAAGGCCCTTTTTTTCTTTTTCTTTCCCTTAGAAAGAACTCAACAAAATGTCAAGTTTCTTCAGGGGTTTCCTTGAATTGATGCATGGAGAGAATAGTAGAAAAAATAGTTTATAAAAAGGGGTCTAAGGGAAAGGTTTCCACAGCTGCCTCCTATAGAAAGTCCTATTATTGAGATTCTGGCCAGCTCAATTAGTTATCAGCCATTCTTCACATTCTATTTTGAGAACATTTAAAGCTACACAAGAACTATTGTCTGCACAGAGATGGAAGAAATGTGGTGGTAAAGGGTAGGAAAAGTTACATAGAGGATGTCCTTAAATTGCAGATAGCTTTTGTACAAGCACCCATAACATAACATCTGGACAAGTAACTGAAATGATGCATTAGCTCTTTGAGGTTATACCACCCCCTCACCCCCAACTGTGGCAGTCAGTAAGGGCCCAAGTACCAGGCATTTATTGTGGGGGTTCTTCGTCCTCTCCATGTTCATTGGCATTATTGAAAACTGAGGGCAATTGGTACCATGCTGGGTTAGATCCTAGAGAAGTACCACTCACAAGAAAATTGGTAACTGCTCATTCCGCTTCCAGAGTGTTTAAGACGCTTGGAAGCTTTTGTTCTGTTCTGAGAAGCTGCAGAGCAATGGAAGCCAATGACAGAAGGTATGGCAGAGGGAATTTTTAGCAAGAGATGGTAACTAGTAATAATGAACTAGCTGTAAAATGAACAAATGAATAAAAAGTACTATCTCAAACCAGCCAGGTAAAACTCTAATCGGGAGATAGCGACCAGCACTCGAAGAAGAATGTTTTGCTATGTGTATTCCACACGTGGGCAGGCATGCATACTATGTGCCTGAGTCTGGAAGTTTTTCCAAGCAGTGTTGGTCGGGAGCACAAGAGAAGATACCGTGCATGTGTGGGTTGATGCCACTCCTTTTCCCTCTTACCACCACATGACCTGAGTCACAACCCTATCCTCCTTCGCTCTTCCAATCTCAAAGAATTATGGCATATGTTTGCTGTAAATAGTTATATTGTAGTGTAGGAACTCCCTCCTCTGTCCTGGTTGGGGTGGAAGCCCGCTTTATCCCAGGGCCTATGCTTCAAGAACGGTCTTCTATCCTTGCTCCTTTTCCATCTGCAGCAAACATCAATGAGTCCTCTACCAGCTGGGTCAGACAGATGCTGCACTTTGCAGAGATATGCACAAGTCCTTCCTGCCCAGAGCCAGAAAGGGCCAAGAGCTCAGGTGGAGAAATAGGCTATGAGGCCCCAGTCTGATCCTGGGCTGGGAGACCCCCATGTACATTGGGCTCAGCTGGCCAGCAGTGCCCCTCTGAGCACAAGCCATGGAGCGGAGCCCAAAGACTTGAGATGCAGGGCTCCCCATGAAAATAAGAAACACTCTTGTGGGCATAAGGGCAGATGCCTGCAGTGGACTGCCCACAAGAAACACATTCTCTCCCCAAGCCGTGCCAGGTCGGATGAGACGTTACATATGAATCCCATGGAACTGGCACTGAAGGCCCCCCAGCTGGGGGAAGATGAAGGAAAAGGGATCTGCTGGTACCGATGGCGACCATGGTACCAGGGCACACAGGCCAATCCCATCCATGAGCACTGGTCTGGATGAACCATTGATACTGCCTCGGCAATACAGAGACTGGCCAGCTCCAATGGTAGAACTGGGTCCCTCAGGTGAGGCCACACAGACTTTTCTGACACCGGAGGAGGTCTTTCTCCACTACCCACAGTCTCTATTTCTGTTAGGCCCAACAGTTCTCAGGGAGGCTCCTGCATTGGAGGATGAACCACTGCTACTGTTGCAGGAGAGACCCCCTTTCCTATCCATCAGACAAGGGCCTCTCAGTACTGATGGTACCACTGTTTCCGCTGCTACTGTCTTCCTCGGAAGAATCAGAGACCTTCCACACACACATCCCTCCCTGCAATGTATCTGACATGGCACAGGAGCCCAGACAGCTGCAGCAACCCTCTCCTCCCAGCTATGATCCCGCCCCACATCCCCAGTGATGCCTGGTATCACTTTTTGTGGGGACCACCATGACCAATTATGATGTGGGTCCCAAAGGAGCCACACTGAGGTTACTTACTTAATTAGGGCAAACTGCAAAGAATGGAGCAGACAATCCCCAAACTGGTGGTCATTCCAGTACCTAGCTCCACCGAGCTAGCCTCATAACAGCTTCTATGATACCTTACTGGTTATCCAGAAGCCAAAACACAGTTCTTTTAAAGCAACTCAGCCTTGGGTCTCCACCCAGTCACCCAAGTTAAATATGATGATTACTGAAAATCTTGTTTATCATATAAGAAAGTTCTACCAATCCCAAAGGATCGGACACATTACCTCCCAAGTTAATGAATACTCCAGATCTTACCCAAATACATGCTTACAGTCAATTTTACTAACTAAACTAAAATTTATTAAGGAAAAGATTGAGTATTTGGTTAAAAGATCTGTATACATAGACATGACTACCATTCTGAGATCAGTTTTATATTCAAGTTGATGAGCTTTGTAGTTTCAAAGAGTTCTTTCAGAATTAGTCCATAGCTTATAGTCCAGTGTTCATATTCAGGATGATACAGATGGGACTGGAGATCTCAGTCTTATGACTCAAGCTTCCCCTGCATAAAGCATCAAACAGATCTGAGATGAAAAAGGATTAGGACCCAAGACACCTCTATACCATTCCAGGCCTTCTCTTGACAGCATGGGGTCCTTAAGTGGACAATAGGCAATCCACTGAGACTTTGAAGTAGACCTATTTCCTAAGCATCACTGATAATTAACTACATGGATTAACATAAGGTAACTTATCCATTAAGCTGTTTATTGCAAACTTTAAAGAGACATATAGATACTGACATTATTTCACCCAGTAATTCATCTTAATGTTAATATTCCCTTTTGATCTCTGAATCAATGGTGAAAGGAACTATTTGTTTACATGGCTAACATCTAACAAGATATAAGTAAACACTTGCAATTAGTATCATCTCTAATTTTCTAACTACAGGTTTTCATTTTTAAAGTTCTAGCCTATCTAACATGAAATGGCCCTAATTATCATTTACATACTTTTTAAACTTATCTCTAAAGGGTCATTTAGCCTGCAAGCTACTTAACCCTTTCTGGGCATATGTCACACCAATAGATCTCTCCTTTTGGCCATACTGGGGCCCTGGGATCTGTATAGCAGACACCCAGTACCATTGCAAGAGACCTGCTGCCCTTCCTCCTCATGTCAGCTGGTTCCATCAGAGTACGAGGAGGAAGACACTGAGCTGGTACCACCGGTTCTGACCAGAGCCGCCTCATCACCGAATGATGCTGTAATCTGTTGCCACTCTCTCCGCTGGATGACCACCAGCAATATCAAGATCTGCTCCAAAGGGTGGCTAGTGACCTGCAAAACCTGCTGGTGGAAGTCCAGGACCCCCAACGCTGTCTCTTGGACATCTTCTAGCCACAGGAACTGTCAAGGGTGGCTCTTCCCGTAAACAAGGTCATACTGGAACCAGTCAGAATGGTTTGGCACATATGAGCATCGTATGCCCCCATCCCAAAGTGAGCTGAAAGGCGTTACTTTGTGCTGGCCAAAGGCTCCAATTTTCTCTTTACGCACCCTGCCCTTAATTCACTGGTAGTGCAAGGGGCTGCAGAAAAGGCTTGGCAACACCTGCAGAAATCCACCCTACCAGAGAAAGGGTCAAAGAGGCTAAATCTCCTGGGCCAGAAGGTCTTTTCCTCCACGGGCCTTCATTTTCATATAGCCAACTATCAGGCATTGCTGACTAAACATGATTAAACTCTGCCAGCCTGGTGTAGGTATTAAGACCAGGCCCAGTTCCAGTCCCTGGTGGATGAGGGATGGCTGGTGGCAAAGGTGGCTCTCCAGGCCATTGTGGGCACTAATACTGCATCCTGGTTCGTGACCACAGGGCTGGTCATGCATAGGGACTTCTGACTCCAGTCATCGGGATTCTGAAGAGAGGTCCAAAATACTATCCATAGCAGAAAGGCGAAGAAGCAGTCTGCCTCTTCATGCTCTGGGGACTGCTCAGTTTGTCCCGCTGCCTGGACCCAGACCTTGTAGCACAGATTGTTGGTTCTAGAACAGGAGTGAGCAGACTCTTTTTTTTTTTTTTTGGCCTGAGGGCCTCATCCGGTTTCCAAAATTGTATAGAGAGCTGGTTAGGGGCAGCTGTGCCTCCCCAAACAGCCAGGCATGGCACGGTCCCCCCTGGGACTCCTGCCCCATCCACCCACCTCTCTGTCCCCTGACAGCCCCTGGCCCCCCCCCATCTCCCTATCCAACCCCACCCGGGACCCTGCCCCATCCAACCACCCCTTCTCCCTGTCTTCTGAATGCCCCTGGAACTCCTGCCCCTGACTGAACCCCTCTTTCTCCTTCCTGACTGCCCCCCCGAGACCCCTGCCCCCATTCAATGTCACCTGTTCCTCTAACTGCCCCGACCTCTATCCACATCCCTGCCCCATGACCACTATCCTGAACTCCCCTGCTCTCTATCCAACACTCCCTGCCCCCTTACCATACTTCCTGGAGCACTGGTGGCTGGCAGCGCTACAGCCACACCGCCCAGAGCAGCAGGATACTTGGCTGTGCTACCTGGCTGGACCCAGCCACACCACAGCTCAGCTCATACCCCGTCCTGACCCAGTGCTCTGCAGCTGTGTTGCCCTGCGAGCTCACAGCTCCACTGCCCAGACCATTGCACCGGTGGCAGGGTGAGCTGAGGCGTGGTGGTGGTGGGGGGGAAGCAGCAGGGGAGGGGCCGGGGACAAGATTCAGGGGCCGAGCAGGAGGGTCTCGGGCCAGATGTGGCCTGTGGGCCATAGTTTGCCCAACTCTGTTCTAGAAGGTTCCTTGGTCAGCAAACCCCAGGAACTGACAAAGGGAGAAAAGCCAAATATGCGTGTTGAAATCTAGTGAAGAGAGATTTCTCTCTTTAATTAACAGCTTTGATCATCTTATCTTTGAGAGCAAAACACATTGGCACTTTTATGGGGTGGCTAAAACTTTTAAGAGTAACGGAGACATTCAGAAATAGCTACTCCAGTGGAGGAAGGATTAAAGGTGACTGTCTGGTAGGTGGTTTTTTAAAGTTCATTTCGATTGGTTGTGTGTTTGAGGTTTTTTGCCTACCCTCTTGATGAACTGAGGCTCTCCATAGAGAAAGCTGTGTCTCTGGGCTATGGCTGTTGTGCAGGTTGCTATGGAAACAGCAGATTTTCATAGGCCAGGTTCTTGCCACTTCCAGCTGAACTCTACAGGGTATTTAGAAACCGAACAGAATATAAAACCCAAGAATCAAACTTCTCAAACTATCTGAATTTTAGGTGAGGACCTGTCATAACCTTAGTCCCAGATTTGGACCTTAGCGTCCAAAATATGGGGGTTAGCATGAAAACCTCCAAGCTTAGTTACCAGCTTGGACCTGGTACCTGCTGCCACCACCCAAAAAATTAGAGTGTTTTGGGGCACTCTGGTCCCCCTGAAAAACCTTCCCTGGGGACCCCAAGACCCAAATCCCTTGAGTCTCAAAACAGAGGGAAATAATCCTTTTTCCCTTCCCCCCCTCCAGGTGCTCCTGGAGAGATACACAGACACAAGCTCTGTGAATCCAAACAGAGTGATTCCCCCTCTCTGTTCCCAATCCTGGAAACAAAAAGTACTTTCCTATTCCCCCAGAGGGAATGCAAAATCAGGCTAGCAAATCCAACACACAGATCTCCCCGATTTCTTCCTCCCACCAATTCCCTGGTGAGTACAGACTCAATTTTCCTGAAGTAAAGAAAAACTCCAACAGGTCTTAAAAGAAAGAAAAATACATACAAATGGTCTCTCTGTATTAAGATGATACAATACAGGGTCAATTGCTTAAAAGAATATTGAATAAACAGCCTTATTCAAAAAGAATACAAATCAAAGCACTCCAGCACTTATATTCATGCAAATACCAAAGAAAAGAAACCATAGAACTTACTATCTGATCTCTTTGTCCTTACATTTAGAAATAGAAACTTAGAAAGTAGAACTACTTCTCCAAAGCTCAGAGAAAGCAGGCAGGCAGACAAAAGACTCAGACACAAACTTCCCTCCACCCAAAGTTGAAAAAATCCGGTTTCCTGATTGGTCCTCTGGTCAGGTGCTTCAGGTGAAAGAGACATTAACCCTTAGCTATCTGTTTATGACAGGACCCAGGACTAGAAATAAGCTCATCCTATTCACATGCTGGAAGGTGTTTCAATTGGGTTGACAGCTGTACATTTTATCCTTCTGATATGTATTCCATTTCTACTAGGACCAGTCCTGGCTGTTGTGTTTTGGCACCATGTGCTGTTTTGTTTTTGTTTTGCTTTGCTTGCATGAGTACCTGTATGCATCAGCTTCAACTTGTAAGATGAAGACAGGGAAACCAAGGCAGAATACACTTCAGCAATGTGATCAGGATGGAAAACTGCATTACAGCTGTACAGAATTCCTCCTCTCACCCCCCCAAGAACTAATATACAAGTTCTGTTGACCTGAACACTGTTAAAGCACCATGTGGTAGCTCCCACTATTGTTACAGCTGGAACATTTATTGCTGCAAGGAGGCAAACCCAGGAGAAAGATGCTGTGCACAACACTCACTCTGATAAGTCTACTTGTAATGTAGGAGTCAGCAACTAGATGTCCCTGCATGCCATGTAGAGTTCCAGATGGGATGCAACAGTCTAGTCCAGACCAGAATTTAAGGGGTGGTAGCTCAGCATGAACATGGACTAAACTGGGCAAGTTTTTTAAAATTTGTTTTAACTCAGCCACTTTTTAGTGTAAGCCTTGTCTAGACCAGACTTGAAAGGTGTTAGGACATGTTAATTAATGCATGCTACCTAGGGCAGGCTGGAAAACAATTCCATTTTGCAAAATCTTGCGATGTTTTGACCTTTGTTTGCCTTCTGAAGAGGAATGAAACCAAGACCCTTCCTTTAAAATAAATAAATGTTTAAAAAAAATCAGAAAAAGAGGCTCAGCCCAAAATACCCAATAGTCCAGTGGTTAGAGAATATCCCTGTATGTGAGAGACTCCACTTCAACTCCAGCTCTGCCTGATGGACGTGGGAGAGGCTGACACACACACACACACACACACACACACCCTCACTCACTCTCTGTCTGTTTGTCTCTCACCTGGTGCTTAAGGCACTCACCTGGGCTATAGGAGACCTGCATTCAAGTCCCTGCTCTGAATTTGGCAGGACATGGACTTGGACTTGAACCTGGGATTACACATCCTCAGTGAATGTCCTATCAGTAGGTATTGGCTGTTCTGAGGTGGGTCTCTTCCCCTACCCCCTTTCTTTTAACTAGAAATTCCATCCTGGACCCTAGAAACCTTTTTGGTGAACATTTTTTTTTTTTTTACCAAACTGATTTTAATTTAAAAAAAAAAAAGTTCTACAAAAAATGTTGGTTCTGATGAAGAATTCCTGACTACCGTCAAACCTTTACGTTTTTAGTTAGACAAGGCCTGTGTGACCGATTCACTCCTGGGAGGGGTAGAATGGATATTTTTAAACCATCTTTATAATGATATTGGTCAGCTTCTCAGCTGGCATACCTCAATTTAAAATAGTAAATAGAGCTATGACACTTTACAGAGGCAGAGGATCCGGTCTGTAAAGAGTAATGCCATGGTTCATACTAGATAACTTTCTTGAGATGAAACAAAGTAACAAGTGTCCAAAGTGCGTAGGCTTAGTCGGGCCAGGCTCCTATGGCAAGCCAATGAGAGCTCTGTCTAATTAAAGCCCTGTCAAATTTGGATCACACAAAGGACTAGTACGAAGTTGTCATGAGAGACCAGTGACTCACCAGCATTCTGCATCTGCACTGAAACAAGATGGCAGCTGCGCCAGCAGCAAACCAGGAGCCTCCTCTTAGTGCATTGAAGGGTACGGTACTTCCATGACAGGACAACTCTGTTCTGTGCACCTTAGTATACAGCGCCATAAGAGCCACAGTGCAGTTCAGCTAAAATTAGTGTCAAGCTCCCTGTAAGTCCTATTTAGTTGCTCTGGATTTACATCAGTAACTGAGCAGAATATGGCCCATTGTTTGTCCAGCGTTTCCTGGTTCGCAGTGTGTCTTGGCAGCCCAGCATACTGGAACTATGTAAATTGCTTTGATAGT
Organism: Gopherus flavomarginatus; assembly: GCF_025201925.1. Taxonomy (NCBI): domain Eukaryota; kingdom Metazoa; phylum Chordata; order Testudines; family Testudinidae; genus Gopherus; species Gopherus flavomarginatus. The sequence continues at coordinate 34,502,724 of NC_066630.1, forward strand.
AACTGGATGAAGAACCAATCATTTAATGTTCTCTTTCTCATAGTCAAATTGCCATATGCTCAACATTCGACTGCTGTGGGAGTGCTGCGTGCACGTGCTCTCTCTCTATATGGCAGTTTCACAAAGACTACAGAAATTGGTTTACTTTTGGCTTTAGCTGTTCCTGTCTCAGCTGCTTTTCTCAGGGGAAGATAGGCGCACAATCTGCTCTGCCCATCTTTGTATTCCACATTGAACTCTGAGTCCTGTGTTTTTTTAATTATGCATTTTTATTTGCTGCTACCATAGTGCATAAGTTTCTCTGTTAACTTTCAGTAACTTCAAAAACAAGGCAGTCAGCTTTCAAATTGTAATGGTGCTAGAATTCTATCTAGTTTTGGTTTCAACAATTCTGTACACATGGGTGGTAGGTGAACCCTGGGCTCTGGGGGGGCAAACCCCAGGCTCAGGGAAGCTAGCCGCTGGCTCAGCCTGCCCCTTCTGCCCAAGGCCCCACCCTGTGTGTCTGCCAGCCCCCCTTCCCCAGCTCTGGAGTGCTAAGTGGGTGGGCACTGTACCCCCACCCCCAGCACTGGAGCACAGGCTAGTGCCCTTTAGCCCCAGCCTGGGGCCCTGGCCACAGGGGGAAGAGCCCCACACAGCACCAGGAAGGAGCCTAGGGGTGGAGCAGAGCATGGGGGGAGCCATGCAAGGCTGTAAGGGGAGGCTCAGCCTTCCCCAACCTTCGATACCTGCTGCCTATGTCTATACACATGCTGGATTCAGTTCAAACCTGGTGTAAGCAGGCATTGCCTCATGCTATATGTTTTAACACACAAGTCTAAGCCTGATACATTAAGAAACTGAATACATGTAAATCTCACCTTTTAGAGATGTTCCAATAGGCTTTTTCACAGACTAGACTCCTTCCTAGTCTGGGCCTAGTCCTTTTCCTGGTACAGTTCTTGTTAGTTCCAGCTCAGGTGGTAACTAGGGCATTTCTCATGAATGGCAGCCCCCTCTGTTCTGTTTAACCTCCTTTTATAGCTTTGCCACAAGGAGGGAATCTCTCTAGATTCCCATCCCTTCTAAATGGAAAAGCACCAGGTTTAAGATGGATTCCAGTTCAGGTGACATGATCGCATGTCACTGTAAGACTTCCTCCTTCATTACCTAGTAGCTGGGAGACATGTACGTAGGAAGGCTTGCTGGTAAACAAACCCATTCACAGTTCATTGAGTCTGAAGCACCCTTAATGGCTTCCACTTAACCTGTTTACATCAGTAATACAAGTTTATATTTTATTCTCCTAAGTCCAGACATAGAAATAATGTGAACAAATAGGATGAACTCACTAGTAGAACACAAGTTTTGTAATGATACCTTACAAGAGACCTTTTGCATGAAGCATATTCCAGTTACATTATATTCACACTCATTAGAATATTTCCATAAAATATATGGAGTGCAATGTCACAGGTGGCAAATACAGCGGCATTTTATAATGGATTTACATTGAGGAAGCCATGTATTTGCTTATAAAGTGAAATCCTTGTGCCTATTGGTGGTAATGACACCCACTCTGGATTGGTGGAAGGCGATACTGACAGGCCTTCTAATGAAGATTTATTTGGATGGGTTGAGTTAGTCAGATTTAATTAATGTCTCCTATTGCTATCTCTGAGGGCAGTGAGTATTTAAAAGCAAAATTCTAAGGGGCAAATTAAAGTTAATTTGCTCAGTTCTGCACCAATAAGGCGCATCAGAGATTATAAATTATACTGTTAAATGTAATCTTCATTTTATATATAATAATGTACACACACACAAAAGACCCCATTCTATCCTCAGAGTTGAGAAGATGGTTAATATCATGTGCTGCTTTCCACTAAGGGTAGCATAATATGTTTATGGCAAAAATCACCAGGTCTGTTCCTTTTGCTCATTTCAGAATTATAGTGCAAACCTACAAAAATACGAGCCATTCTGAGTTGACCTGTAGAGCGTGCATAGCACAGGACTTGCTTACATCCAGCACTCTGTCTCTGAAACTGTAAGGCACAACAGCCTGACTCTGTTTATATCTCTCCTTATAGAACAAAGGATGCAGACAGGCACTGTGACTAATTTAGCATGAATTTCCGGCTATTTTCCTCAGTATCTGAAGCATGGAGAGAGTTTAGCCATGTGACTTCCATAAGAGTCAGTGAGTCTCATGACTAGACCAGTGCATGATGCTTATACTACAGGAGTGAGAGAGTGATCTGTCACGGCAAGTAGCAAACCTTTGTATTCCTGACTACTCTGTTGGGAACAGTTTTGTGACTTCACTGAGCACATTAACCATCTGCACTAAAAAAACCCCTAACACCTAGCATAACTGACTTATTCAGGCCCTCAAACTCGAGTTTGTAAATGTTGCATTCTTATCTAATGAATTCCAAGGTAGTAGCAGTATAAAAACATCAATTATCACAATTAAATAGGAGCAAGAATCCTTTACTTTGATTTGGAAGCTGACAATTTGAGCACTAGTGGCTTATATAGGTGCCTATTACCCGCGCTCCCTCCCCCCCCTCGTCTCGATTTTTCACACTTGATATCCAGTCACCCTATCTCCAGTTGAGGTAGTAAGACCTCTCTGCTGTAGCTGACGCTGGGTGGTTTAGTCCCCAAAACAACCTTATTCTCCATTGTATTAAGGCTTTTTCTGTGCTGTTCTGGCAACTGGTAAAGTAGGTTGAATAATTTTGTGAATGGAATAGTCTCCGATAGCTTCCCCAGTCAGTGCACAGCTGGCACTTGGGTCTTATGCCCATCCTGCTCCTAGCATGGGTGGCTGGAATACAGTGCACTTCTGCTGTTCACTTCTTTTCAAGACCCCTAGGAAGGATGCTCTAAGGCAGTGGTACTCTGACTGAAGCCCGTGAGCCACAAGTGTCTCTTTAATGTATCTCCTGTGGTTCTTTGCAGCACAAGATATTAAAACACTGTGACTTAATTATTAACCAATCAGGATGCTTTTACTATGTCATTAACCAATTAAGTCATCAGCTTGCAGTACATTATTAACTTATTTGCTGTGGGAATACAATACTATTACTATAGTAAATGAAACCTTGAATTTACACTGCTGTGGCTCTTTTGGGTAATGTTGATCGCTAATTTGGCTCCTGAACCACTGAGCTCTGAGTATTCCTGCTCTAAGGGTTTGCCTGTGATGCAATCCTAGGTGTGATCGGAGCACAGGAAGTCCCACCTGCACTAGCGCTGCTAAATAGAGTGGTGGTGTTATAGTAGCACAGGCATTGGTGTATAAGCATGCTATGTGGCCTGGGTATGTTATCACATTGCTAGCCTGCACTGAAGCACCTGCTTTGCTATTTTTAGCTAGGCTAGCATGGGTGAACAGAGAAGCGATATGTCTACTCGCATTGCAATCACACGTTGGACTGTAGTGTAGACATACCTGGGGTTCACACAGAGACAGGCCAAGCCCCTGCATAGCCCCAGCACACAAGTGCAAATGTGCAAATGATAACTTAAAGCAAAACCCACCAGCCTTTCACTGAGTGCAGATGCAGAGTAACTAAGAATCATGCTCATGGAGTCTAATGGCAGCAGCCACAGGGATATAAATGCACATTGTGAAGTGATGGATGCAACTCCGGAAATCGCATTCTTAGTTAAGGGCAAAGACTCCAGATCTGGATGAGCTGCTGTGTGGCAGTTTGGAGGTCCCACACGATTGCCCAGATTCCATCAGGGTCAGAAACAGCCTCTCAGGGTATTTTGGCATTTCTATTTCAAGCCCTTGACTGAGGCAGGAAATTGGTGTTTGGGGGAAATTAAACATACAGCTGGAAATAGGGCAAGGCACACAAACTCTGCTATTCCTTTGGGCAGAGGTCTTTGTCTCAGCCATATCCTCTACACTAGTGGTCCCCCCCCCCCAACATGTTATAACAACTCCATAGCCCAGCTGTGCCACAAAACTGATGTTCTGCATATAAAACCCAGGGCTGGCATTAGGGAGTAGCAAGCAGGGCAATTGCTTGGGGCTCCACACTACTCCAGTGGGGCCCCCTTGAAACTAAGTTGCTCAGGCTTTGGCTTTAGCCCCGGGTGGTGGGGCTCAGGGACCTAGGCTTCAGCCCCATGCGGTGGGGCTTCGGATTTCTGCCCTGGGCCCCAGCGAGTGTAACTCTGGCCCTGCTTGGTGGACCCCTGAAACCTGCTCATGGCTCCCTCTAGGTTGAGAACCACTGCTGTACTCTAAGCTGATCAAGGCACCTCCCCATTGCAGTCTCTGTGTTAAAGATTTGTACATTAACATTTAGTAGGCTTCCCTTGGTGTACAAAATTCTAGCTTTCTCCCTCTACCCCCCCCCCACAATGCTGTCAGTAGAATAACTCGTCTCTGCTACACCTCTAAACAAAACACCCATTCGTTAATGCAAATCCTAACTAAAGTACCTAGCATTTGCTGTTTCTAAGAATATCCTGAAAACCTCATTTATCAGTTTTAAATGCATCATTGATTCCTAGCCAGTGGGGATCCCCTATCAGCTGCCTGCCACTATTTAGAATGTATGTACACTAGCAAAAATTTGAGCTCCCTGAAACAGTTTCACAGGTGTCCCAAGATGGTAAATTATATTCATTCGGCAATTGCTCCAGCAATCAATAAGCATGAATAGAAAGAGTTCATTGTCACATGTAATTTTCATGTTAAACCATTCCTGGAGGCAGTTCACTTAGGGTCTGGTGTAATGTAATTCAGTCCTAGTCTCTAAGAAGAGTTTTTCCTTCTAATACCTTACAGTCTTCATGGACAGATTATTGTTCGGACAGATGAGTTTAATGATCATTTAGATTATGGTTGGAGAATAAAGTGAATAAGAATGTGATCTTAGCAGAATTTGACCCAAACTGCTGTTATGCCAGTGTGAATCCAAAGAAATTCAGTGACTTTATTGGATTTAATGTGGTTTGACTGAAAGCAGACTCTAGCCTTTTATGTGCAACAGAGTCCACTGTCCTCCTTACCCAGTGCAAACAGTCAGGCCTTCTGTGGCTCAAACTCCTAAATCTAGGCCACTGAATGGCAAGTTGTGGCAGCCAGCCCCTGGCCCACATTGGGGGCAATGCAAAGCCACCCTCTTGTAAAGAAGGCTTTGCAAGTGTGGCCCTGTTTCTTGTCTTCCCTTAAGTGAGGTGTGTTTCCAGCTGTGCCGTGCGGGAGCAATCCCTGCAGCGACTGCTGTTGGCAGTGATATGTATTCAGTGTGCGTTCACCTGCAGAACGTCAGCTCAGTCTGCCTCCCCTCATTTTGCCTAATAGGGTTTGTATGAAGAGGTTTGAGACCCTGTAAGTCTGGGGCCCTCACTTTGCTGAGGACTTATCTTGACAGCCACAGCTCCTATTTCTTGCTTTGTTCTTGCCAGCACTGAGTTCCCTCAGAGAGGCAGCATCTGTCCAGTGGGTCCAGGGGTGTGGAGGAAGAGGTCAGAGGGAACACTGGTAGAAGAGGCCTCTGGAAATCCATGCTGGTGTCAAGCATGTGTTTCCTGAGCCTTGTCAGACCTCTTGGCAAATGAGGATCATATTTTCCATGTCCTCATTTGATATAGCTATAGCGCTTGCCATTCATGTTTTATTTTTAGCAGCATGACAGTAATACAGACAATTAGACTGCATAATACTCCCATGTGGCAAAAACTAAGCTGTTTATCACAGTTTTGCAAAAACCCTAAATACTTTGAGCGTTTGCCTTGAATTTTTCTCCTGTGGAAACAAAGGCCAACACTCCCCACCCACCACCTTGCATACTGTTGCTAGAAAACTCTTCTCTTCCCCAAAATTATTTGGCTCAAAAAGCTGCTTTCACCAGCAGAGGTTGGCAACGTTTCACTCAAGGGGGAGAGAGCAGCTTTGTTTCCACTTGGTATGGTTCCTGGGATGATGGGGCCCTGATCCTTGATGAGGCTCCTAGGTACTAACATAGGGATCAAACTGGCAAATTCTCGGTTTCTGTGCACAAATTTGTGGCAAAAATAGTTTCAGAAAAACTTACAATGATTGCTCTGACAGCAGTGCTGCTGTGCACTGTTTAAACAGGTGGTCATGTTTCTCCACAGAGGTGGTTGACATGATTTTCATGTACAAGGCCAGATTCTACATTGCTCTAGTGAAAATTCAGAATAACTCAGCTGGAGCCACTGGATTTACACTGGCAGAATTTGGCCCACTTGTAAAGATTTTTTGGCAAGCTTTAAAATACCCCTAGCAACCAGAGCTGCAGATCCAGAGAAAAAGAGCTTTGGTGTGTGGAGGTTGGTTGTTTTTCTTATTCAAAAGCTTTTTTTGCTCTTTTACCATTCCATAATGCTTGTCTGGATGGAGCACAACTCACTACCAGTTAAATTTGCTTCCCGACCAAACACATCCCAAGTCTAACACTTGCCCACTCACCATATCTTCCTGGCTTGTGCTTTTTCAGCACAACTCCTTCAACAATCAACACCTCGGTGATGTTATGGGGACGGAATCCCTAGCATGCATAGGAGAACAAGCTCTTTTGTGTTTCTACTTTCACCCTATTTTAAAACTTACTATGCAGGTAGGAGATGGAGAGTATTTCAGCCTCTTAAACGGGAGGCAGCTGACTACAGACAGGATTCCATAGAGTCTGAGTTCCAGCTTTCTTTTGTTTATCATGGACCACACTTTGACTGGAGCTTTTAGCAGTACAGAGAGAGATCGAGGGTGAATACTCTAGTGTAATTAAATAGTTGCAGAAGCTATCATTTAACCTTATTTTCATAGATACTAGAACAGTGCATGAACTACAGACCAAAAGAGGCTGGGCTTTCTGCATGAAAAATTCTACATAACTGATAGTCACCATTGCTAATTTTTACCTGGTTTTGTTTTACGTCCCAGTGCCCATAGCTGCCCTCTTTCCATGCTGCCTGCTGCATCTGTTGAGAATGCATCAGACCTCCGGAATGCACTGTTTTGCATGCTGGTTTTAGGGGGAGCGAGGAGAAAACTTTTCTGACTTTCATTATTTTAGGTGAATTTTTATTTCTTCAAGTTAACCTCTCTCTATCTTGTATGTCCCAGTGCAAACTCCTTGCCCGAGTCCATTTGTGAATGAAGAGGACATAAACGCCTTTATTTATAACATTCAGGAGTCTGCTAAATTGAAACACGAGCATAATTGTTTTAGTCTCCTACCTTGTCATCCAAGACGAACAGTGTCCTATTTTACTCAGTTGTCTTCACTCGAAGGTTTGAATGGTCTTTCCCCTTGGTTTATATTTAGCTCTCCAATCAAAATAAAACCCCACTCCACCTAGGGGAAACAAGAGTCTGAGTCAAATACTTTCTTCATCCAGTCTCTAGATCACAGGTTCTCTGTGTGCAAACTTTCTTCCTTTGCTGCAGCAAAGGAGTGAAGGGGATTTTCTGTTCACCCTTTATGAAAAGGTCCAGGACTGGGTCCTAAAAAAGACGTTAAGTGCTCAGTCGGAGCCTCGAGGCCTTTATGCTGCCAAATCCATGGCACTTGCTTTATTCATAGATTCCAGGGCCAGAAGGGACCATTCTGATCATCTAGTCTGACCTCCTGTACAACACAGGCCAGAGAACTTTCCCGAAGGGATTCTGAGAGCAGATCTCTTAGAGAAATATCCAATCTTGATTTAGAAATGGCCAGTGATGGAGACTCCACCACAACCTCGGTAAATTGTTCCAAAGGTTAGTTAACTCTCTCACTGTTTAAAAACGTGCACCTTATTCCACTCTGAATTTGTCTGGCTTCAACTTCCAGTCTTCCCTGCCCTAGCTCTACCCTCTGGGATTCCCAGACTAAGAACCCCAAATAAGTATCTTCAGGGTTTCTGCTATACCCTTCTGGCTCCCTTTCTGGCTCCTCCCAATGTTCTTACTGGAGACCATGTTTGCAGCTCCTATTACTTCCCAGCCCTGCCTTGTATTGAAGAAAGGCAGCCATATATGTGTATTTTGCCCTCTTCCCAGCATACCTTGCCTTGGAGCCTGCAAGACCCATCAGCCCTGGGAGCTATAAATCCCAGCATTTTTCTGATCTGGGCTCAATCTTGGAACAGTAGCACTAGACCTGGAGCATGTCTTAGAAGGCCAGCACATCCTGTTACTGGGGTTACATTCTAATTACTCCTGAACTACTGTAAATAGCCGGGATTAGTATTAATCTCTGAATTGCCAGAAATTTTAAATTTGGGATGCTATCAATTTTAAGGAAAGATGAACTATATTAGTATCTTACAGGAGAGCCCATTAAAATCTAATTAGACTCTTATTGAAGTAAGACTGTATTGAATAATTAATAAATGTGGCAATTTTAAAAACCTCTGAACTGGGAGGATTTCATTAAGATAGAAGTCTTCTCGAATCCAACTTGGTTAAGTCATTTTAGATCCCCCCCCCACATTCCCCTCCCTCCAATAGACACATTATATATGTCTCCACTTGCACTTTCTCTAATTATGGATAATCCACTACAAGAAAACATTTGACTTCATGTAACTGAGGACTAGCAGAATTAGCAATGTCTGTTCTTGGTAGTGTTCACTGGAAACAATTTAAAGCCTGATCCTGCAATGAGCTCTGTATGGTAGGAATCTTGGAGCTGCACAGAACCCCACTGAAGTCTAAGGGTTCCATGCAAGCTCAGGATTTACCTATATGGGACAATTTTCAGGACCCAAGTCTAGAGAAGGTAAGTTAGCAAGAGTAGTTTCGTGATGCAGTACAAAAGCAGGCAAGATGGAGAATTGTGTTGGATGGCATATTAGCCAAAATCCTGAAACGGCTCTCGCCACAGGGGCTTGAGCATTCAAACTGATTGTTTTGTGTTTACTGTATTGTGCAAAATTAACCTCAGATTGCTTAAATTCCAGGTTGCTCCCAGCTAGGGTTGCCACCTCTGTGATGCAAAAAAAGGGCCATCTGCTTGCTCCCCACATCCCACCACATAGATCTGCCCAGTACCATTTGCCCCCCTACCCAGTGCACTGACTCCCCCTCCCAGCCCCAGGAGAGAGCTCCAACCCTCAAAGGTTTCTGCTCCCAGAGCTGCCTCAGTCACCAACCACAATACGGTGCTGGCTGGACCCACCCCACGCCCACCCAGCAGTGGCCCTGCAGGTACTACCTGTGTTGTGGTGACTGGGCGCTGCTGGCTCTGAGATCCCCTGTCCTGCTGGCTGCACCCAAGCTGCCCCATCCCCACAGGTCCCAGACACTCAGGAGCCAGAGCTCCCTGTGGGCAGGTACCATTGCCCTGTGGTTCCCTCCTACAGCCACTAAAGGCTGAGGGAACCAGTCGGGCCATGACTGACAAAACCCAGGACTTTTACTGTCCCAGAATGACTCACCAATTTCCCAGGATAGCTCCCTTAAAAAGGGGGCGGGGGATGTGGGAATGATCTTGGGGAAAATTTAGACAGGTGGCAATGCTGCTCCCATCATGCAGTCTGAGTAAACAGAACATGGACACCAAAAGTGTAAATAGATCATAAACAGTTAAATCACAGCTGTGTCATGGATTCAAACAGTCCTCCAGTGGCTCCCCCAGTAAGACATGGGTGTTCTGTTGCTGGAGCGTTTAATGTGGAGATGACTATCCTGTCTACTCAGGATGGGAAGGGAAAAAACACATTTCTGCTCTACTTATGACTGCATTATTCAGTCTCTTGCTCAGGAGCGTCATTTCAGATTTGGTGTGGGTAGGGGCAACTTTACCCATGATTCCAAGGGCTACTTAGGCACCTGGAAACTCTCTAGGCTTTTTTGCAGATAATTTAGAAATAAGCTGATAGGGCACTGTATCTAATTCCTATATAAAAAAAAGAGGATTTAGTAAATATTAGACCCATTCAGCTCTAATACTAACATGTTCTCACACTTTGTGTTAAGTTACTTAAGGGACACTGTTAGATTTAAAATTTTAATGTATGTTCTTTGTTACTAACTCTTAAATACAACAGTTGAAACAATTGTAGAAATATCTAGATTACTTTCTTTTGCATTTTTGCAGTTCATCAAGCTTGGAATAGACCATTTAAATTTGGAAACATCTTACTAGGGCAAGGCCCCCTGAGTTTATACTGCACCTGCCTGGGCCTCTAGAGGTGTTACCTCACTACATATAATAGACTAGAAACTAACCTTAAACAGGAGTGAAACTGACATTTTCAAGTCACTTTCACGGTATTGCCAATCTCAAATGTTCAAAACTCATAAATCAGGCTCACCAAAAATCATGAGATTGGCTTTAAAATCATGAGATTATGTAAATATAACAGATTTGGGGTTCTGTTTATTTGACTTCTGCTTTTTGAGCCTTTTGGGTGCACGGGGGGGTCGCACTTTGAAGCTTCATTGAATGCACTCTAAACACTAAAGTGATGAAGCCTTGAGGTAGATAAGTTTTGGTTATAGCCACTTGGGGAACAAAGCCTGATAAGGTTAAGTGACTTAAGGCCATATAGCAAGTCAGACAAATTTGGAATCAATCCCAAGCCTCAGGGTTCCCAATTACCTTGCACTAATTGCTAGACACACTCCCTTTGCACCAACATGTCTGGTTAGTGAGTCACTGAAGTATGCTGCATACACTGAAGACTTAAATATACCATCAAAAGAGCTTGCATCTTTTGTGAGGTTTTTCAGACTTTTAGAAAATTATAGGAGTATCTGATAATCTGGGGTGCAGACTGGGAGCTGTTTTTATGGCTCTGAAACAGAAAGTTGTCAGTTTTACTTTGTGAGCTGTGTTAATCAGTATGGCAACATAACTGACCAATGCAATCTGGGACTCTTTTTAGTTCCTATGAAAAGCTTGGGGTGGCTTCAAACAGGAAGAGAGCGTCTGATCCAATTAGCGTTGGAATAAAGGAGGGAATGAATTTAGAAGTGGATTTCTATGGGCACCCACATTAACAAAATATGCCAGCAGCAACACCCTGTAGAGAAAAGGGACAAAGAGTCCTGTGGCACCTTATAGACTAACAGAAGTATTGGAGCATGAACTTTCGTGCATAAATACCCACTTCGTCAGACCCTGTAGAGAAGTGTTTGATGGCCTCCAGTTGGGTATGTGTGCAGATCCACTGTATGCTCTGCTGCCATGTAAGATATGGGTACATATCTTCATGAAAGATTTCCACTAAGCGATATGGTTCCTTGTCATTGACACATTTTTATGAAGTGTCAGATCTTTAGGGAATGATCTGAAATTGTGCTGCATGTCTTCCTCTCAGCCAGTGAAGACAAGCCTATTCCTTCACTGCCAGTCCTGGTAGCTTTCCGTGCACTTTTTGTGTGTGTGTGTGTGTGTGTGTGTTTAAGAATGCCTGTCCAGATCACATGACCTGCTATGGAGTGAATGCCATCTTCAGAGGTGAATTCCATTTTCCTGGACTCAGCCTAGCTGAGTGACGCTAACATTTCCTTTGCTTTTATACTAGTTAGGGGAAGCTAGAATAAGGTCTCATCTACATGCAAAGTTGCAACAAGTGAGTTAGTCACCTTAACCCACTGCATGAGGGTATGACTATGCTGGAGTTGGAGCTGGAAATTTCAGTTAGGGCAGATGTACACATGCTAGCGTAGAATGAGATGGCACACTAAAAATAACAGGGTAGCTGCGGCAGCGTGGATGGCAGCTCAGGTTAATCATCTGAGTACAGTCCAGTCAAAAGTCCTATATGCATACGTGGGCAGCTAGAATCCCAGGTATTACTACATTGGCAGAACTGCTTCATTGCCATTTACTGTCTACAGTAGGGGACTAGCCAGCATAGTCTTAATCTACACTTAGAAGTTAAATCGGCATAATTACATAGGTCAGGGGTGCGGAAAAAATAGCATCTCTGACTGACATACCTATACCAACAAAACCCCAGTGTAGATACAGCTATGTCAATGGAAAAGTGCTTCTATCACCGTAACTAATGTCCTTCAGGGAGATGGTATTCCAACACTGACAGAAAAACTCCATCTGTTGGTGTAGGCTACATCTAAACTAAGTGGCTATGTTTGCATAGCTATGCCAATGAAGGATCTGTTGTGTAAACATACTGTTACACCTGGGCTGAGCCAGCTAGTTAGGGTCAGATTTTAAGCTAACTCAAAGTAAGAGTACCTACAGAGGTGTTTGCGCCAGTTTAAAAAACAAATACAGTTCATTTTACTACAAGTTTGTTTGTTTTTTATTTTGGTCAAAAAACTGAAAACCCAAAGTTATGGCTGTGGGAACCCAACCCAAAAAGTTGTGACTGGTCAGGAAAAATTTTGGTTTTACTGAAAGTTCTCATAGACTGACTGAAAATTGAACCCAAAATGCTTTTTTTTCCCCAAGAAAGCCTATTTTTTTTAAATAAAAAAGGACATTTCCAATAAGGATTTCCATTGTGATAAAACCACTGTTTTCCACTAAACGAGCAAGCACTTTGATAGAAAATTGTCATCTAGCTCTTGTACTCAGGAAAAATACTGGACTGATGGGTTTTATTAGTTAGCACTAGAATACATCACTCATAAGGCATGGTATAATGAACGTCAGAGCCAAAGTATTGGTTAAGGAGAGCACTTCAGGCTCAGAGTTGGAGTTGCTGATTAACCTAGGTTATCAATAGACTTGAACCATAATGGTTATAGAAGAAAAAAAGACTCTTGCTTTTTATGACTATTATTTAAAGTAATAAATATGCAAGAGTAAAATCATATGTGTTCACTAAGACTGAAACTACTACAAACTCTCTCAAATCAGTTAAGAGTCACACAATGTAATTATCAAACTGAGGTCAAAGTAATGTCTATTGCAAGTCAGGAGACAGGATTATAAAACAGGCAGTTCAAGGAGGCAGCTTGTCAATTTTGTTGCAGGCCACAGTCAGTGACATTTTTCTCCCTGCAGTGATGCAATCTTTAGCTAGGTGAGACTTTTAGGCTTGGCTAAAATCTTCGTTTTCCTGCTGGAAATTCACTGTAATTACAGTGGCTGACTTCTTTCTTTCTCTCCCCCACCCCCCAGCATAAACATTAAAGTATAAACTTACAAGGTAGTTCAGGAGCTTTTCACTGAGCAATGTCAATTTTGTTTCTGTGGAAAACTAACACATCGCTAGCAACAGACACAGAATTATGATTTCTATGGGCACCTTCCCATTGTGGCTTTAACAGGATCTTAAACACACAAACATCCTACCACACTTCCACCCTAAAGGTAAATAGCCTTCAGGATGTCTCCTGTAAGATCAAAAGGAAAAGAAAACTACTTAAGGTGAAAAGGTTCAGGCTTCTGCTCTGTTGTGGGTAGGAATTGTACTGCAGTTGAGGACTAGACAGAACTTCTCCTCTTCTAGCTAGAGGATATCTTTGGTTACAAGAAGGATTGTAGCAGGTGTTGGTGCTGTCTCTTCCTTTCCCCCAGGGTGATGAAGTCTAGAATCTTGGCAGTTCAGGATCTTGGGAGGATCAGTCTTCTTCCAATGGGTGGTGATCCCAAAGTGGCACATGCTGTGGTCTGTGTACATGGATCTTATAGGGGATAATTCTCCCTTACTCCACTTTACAACAATTCCTTTCAAAGCTGTGGGCAAAGTAAGGATGCAATATATCCTAGATATGGGTGACCTGGTACAATCTTATACTAATGACTAACTTCTGGCCTGGGGGTAGTCCACTCTCTGGGTAAAATTTCATCAGCCCTCATCTGCATAAAAATTCAGTCTGTGATTGAGGCAAGGCCTTAATTATGTCAGAAGTCAGGCCCTATATTCCATCGATGCACTTTTGTCTCTCCTGTTCTCTGCCTTTGGCACATAATGGTTTTGTCTTCTGATGGCTGAAATACAGTGGAACCTCAGAGTTACAAACTGACCAGTCAACCACACACCTCATTTGGAACTGGAAGTACACAATCTGACAGCAGCAAAGACACCCTCCCAACCCCCTAATAAAAAAAAAAATACAGTACTCTGTGAAATGTAAACTATTACAAAAAAGAGAATTTCTTTTAGGAAAAAGATTTGACAAGGTAAGGAAACTGTTTCTGTGCTTGTTTTGTCTAAATTAAGGTGGTTAAAAGTAGCATTTTTCTTCTATGTAATAAAGTTTTTCAGTGCTGAATTAAATCAATGTTCATTTGCAAACTTTTGAAAGAACAATCATAACGTTTTGTTCAGAGTTACAACCTCCATTCCCAAGGAGTTTGTAGGTCTGAGGTTCTACTGCGCTTTGATCTAATTCTGGTTGTTGGACTTGGTGGGGGTGGGGAGTAGGTGAGAGTGCTTAAAATGGTCTGAAAAAAAATATAGGGTGGTTCTATCGTAGTCTGGGAGTAGCAGCTTTGGCAAAGCAATGCTTAAAGTTCACATTTTACTGACCCCACTTGAGCCAAAACAAATTTAAAATTTTATTGTCTGGGTCTCTGACTCCTGGTGGCCCCAGCCCCCATTTTAAGTACTGGTTGTTGGGTGCTGTTTGGTGGCGTCCTGTAATACACAGGAGACTGGGCTGGATGATTTGGTGGTCCCTTCTGGCCTCAAACTCTATGGCTTCATCTCAAAGCAAAAAGCTGCTTAGAATTGATGTTCAAGTGTTATCTTAAATAAGGCCATTCAAATCTGAGTGGGCTATTTCTCTCTCTCACACCCCCACTCACGCACCCCAGCTCACTCTGGAATGAGGGGTTGTGTGGTGGGGTTTACAAACCTGCAAAAAGTAGAAACTAGGTTAAATTACAAAGGAGGAATATAAACAAATAACACAAGTATGTAGGGACAAAATTAGAAAAGCCATGGCACAAAATGAGCTCAAACTAGCTAGAGACATAAAAGGTAACAAGAAAACATTCTATAAATACATTAGAAGCAAGAGGAAGACCAAGGACAGGGTAGGCCAGTTACTTAATGGGGAACAATAACAGAATGTGGAAATGGCAGAAGTGCTTAATGACTTCTTTGGTTTGGTTGTCACCAAGAAGATTGGTGGTGATTGGACGTCTAAAATAGTGAATGGCAGTCAAAATGAGGTAGGATCAGAGGCTAAAATAGGGAAAGAACAAGTTAAAAATTACTTGTCTACACTGGCACTTTACTGTGCTACAACTTTCTCAGGGGAGTGTTTTTTCACACCCCTGAGTGAGTGCTGCAGGTTTCAGCGCTCTAAAGTGCCCGTGTAGACAGTGCACCAGAGCTGTTCCTCGCGGAGGTGGGTTTTTTTTTTTTTTTTTTTTTTTTTTAGAGTGCTGGGAGAGTGCTCTCTCCCAGCACTCTGCTGCAACGACACAAGCCATGTTAAAGCGCTGCCAGTGAAGATGTGCCCTTAGACAAGTTAGATGTTTTCAAGTCACCAGGGCCTGATGAAATGCATCCTAGAATATTGAAGGAGCTGACTGAGGAGATATCTGAGCCGTTAGCGATTATCTTGGAAAAGTCATATTTGGAAGATGAGAGAGATTACAGAAGACTGGAAAAGGGAAAATATAGTGCCAATCTATAAAGAGAGGGAAATAAGGACAACCTGGGGAATTCCAGACCAGTCAACTTAACTTCTGTACCTGGAAAGATAATGGAGTAAATAATTAAGCAATCAATTTGCAAACGTCTAGAAGATAATAAGGGGATAAGTAACAGTCAGCATGGATTTGTTCTTGACAAATGGTGTCAAACTCACCTGATAGCTTTCTTTGATGGAGTAACAAGCCTTGTGGATGGATGGAAGCGGTAGACATGGTATATCTTGACTTTAGTAAAGCTTTTGATACTGTGACCTTCTCATAAACAGCCTAGGGAAATGCCGCCTAGATGGAGCTGCTATTAGGTGGGTGCCTAGCTAGCTGGAAAACTACTGTCTGGGAATAGTTATTAGTGGTTCACAGTCATACTGGAAGGGCATAATGAATGGGGTCTGGCAGAGCTCTATTCTAGGTCCGGTTCTGTTCAATATCTTCAGTGATTTTGATAATGGCATAGAGAGTGCACTTATAAAGTTTGTGGATGATACTAAGCTGTGAGGGGTTGCAAGTGCTTTGGGAGATAGGATTATAATTCAAAATGATCTGGACAAACTGGAGAAATGGTCAGAAGTAGTAAACAGGATGAAATTCAATAAGGACAAATGCACTTAGAAAGGAACAATCAGTTGCACACATACAAAATGGGAAATGACTGCCTAGGAAGGAGTACTGCTGAGATGGATCTGGGGATCATAGTGGATGACAAGCTAAATATGAGTCAACAGTGTAACACTGTTGCAAAAAAAGCAAACAACATTCTGGGATGTATTAGCAGGAGTGTAGTAAGCAAGACACGAGAAGTCATTCTTCCACTCTACTCCGCACTGATTAGGCCTCAGCTGGAGTATTGTGTCCAGTTCTGGGCACCACATTTCAGGAAAGATGTGGACAAATTGGAAAAAGTCCAGAGAAGAGCAACAAAAATGATTAAAGGTCTAGAAAACATGACCTATGAGGGAAGATTGAAAACAACTGGGTTAGTTTAGTCTGGCAAAGAGAAGACTGAGAGAGGACATAAGTTTTCAAGTACATAAAAGGTTGTTACAAGACGGAGGGAGAATAATTGTTCTTGTTAACCTTTGAGGATAGGACAAGAAGCAATGGGCTTAAATTGCAGCAAGGGAGGTTTAGGCTGGACATTAGGAAAAACTTCCTAATTTTCAGGGTGGTTAAACACTGAAATAAATTGACTAGGGAAGATGTGGAATCTGCATCATTGAAGATTTTTAAGATCAGGTTAGACAAACACCTGTCAGGGATGGTTTAGATAATACTTAGTCCTGCCATGAGTGCAGGAGACCAGAATAGATGACCTCTTGAGGTCCCTTCCAGTCCTATGATTCTATGAAACCCCACACTGGGCAACACCAGGTTCATGAGCTGGTGTGGGATCAGTTGGCCGTATCCTATCACACCTGTGAGTGATGTCAGCCTGGAGGGAGGAGCTTAAAAAGGGAAATAAAGAGCACCATCGGTGGTAGACCAGAGAGAGAGAAGCAGCCCTCCAGTTTTTGGAGAGAGGACTGTCTGAAGGCAAGAACTCCTTGGACGATCACTGCCTGATGGTCCCTTCATGAAGGAAGGGAGGGCCTGATTCTGATCCACCTTTGATGGCATTATTTCTCCATATTAGCCTGTGAGCCAATTGTGGACACAGCTTGACAGAAGCTCTCTTTTAAAAAGAAGGTCTTAGCCAACCTGTGGGACAACTTATTTGTGTTAAGTTCTTTTAGTTAGTTGACAACCCTGGAAGGGGTGGACTGAGTCTCTAACAACTGGGCTGGTATGGTTGAACACCCAAACGTGACAGCGTAGAGACCTTGTGAGTGAAGGCTCTCTGCCCAGGGTCTAGGGATACTCGGGGAAAGGAATCCAGTGACAGATTGCTTCTGAATTCTCTCTATATGTTTCCAGTGGTAAATGGATTTTAAAACGTTAAGTATCTTTGGCTAGGCTTATCTTTGTTATGCATACCAGAAAGCTTGCAAAATTGACCTGCAAATACATAAAAATAGGTCGTCTTAAGGAGTTCAGGTTTGGCCAGGAGTATTGTGAACAATTTTTCTTGCAATCTTTTTGTACTCTCAAAGCCACAATTTAAAAAACATGAAGGGAAGGGGAATAAGAACTTTTTTTTTTGGAACCTCCATAGTCTATTTTGAGTTCAGATCAGGTTTCAAGTGGGAGTTGAGGAGTACTCTTTTTATTGCAACACATTTCCAGTAAACTTTAAAATGTATCCAGTTCTGCAATACCATGTCAAACTGTACTTGTTCCTTCGCAAGAGAAGTTGGGATTGATATTGACGTTTTCAAGACAAGGCATGAGAGGAGCAGCATGAGGAAAACTTTGATGAGCTGCTTGTGTGTGTATTTTTGAAAAGACAATCTTGTTTTATTTCTAGAGAGAGTAAATCTATATCACACACACAATCTGCCTGCCGTCTTCCTGCTTTTCCTCAGTTATGCAACATAATGATGAATACTACTTAACCTTGTGTTCTTTATAGTTTGATATTTTCAAAATTTGGTATTTGAGTAAAATTCTAGCCCTTGTGTATGGTGGTTATACTAATGCGACCAGTTGTGACATTATATTAACCCAGGAACTTAATAGAATTTGAATCTGAATCTTTAAGCAAACAAACAAAAACTTAGCTATAGGCTGTATAAAGAATATGGCCCCAATCCTACACACACTTGTGCAGTTGCTTAACTTAATCGATGTGAGCAGTTCCATGGACATTTGCTAGACTGTTCGTGAAAACAGAATAAAACATACAGCTAAGTGTTTGCAGGCTCTGGCCCTGTATAGCTGAGTACTAGTCTCACTTTGTTGACAAATGGATCTCTGAAGCAAGAGAGAAAAAAGACCTCTTTAATGATAAAATGTCTGTCTTCTAGAAAATGAGGATTTTTTAAATGTCACATAACCATTTAAGTTTAGATTTTGGTTTTATTGCATTCTATTTTCTCAACTTCTTTATTTTGCAAGGATCAACAGAGCAATTCATATTAAAGATATGTGCTAAATAACATTGAGTAACATGCAAGGAATTCCAATGATATAACAAACAATGGGTCTGATCCTTCTCCCATTGAAAGGAGTGGCAAAAATCCCATGGACTTCAGCTGCTGCAAGATTGGACTCAAAATCTTGCTGCTGATGAAATCAATATAGGACTCATACCAGTATGAGACCATGAATCACAGTCTTACGTAGAAGTCCGTCATACAAAAGCAGTCTATGTTGTACTCTTTAAGGCAGTGGTTTTCAAACTTTTTGAGCTGAGCTCCCACTTTGAGCTACAATTTTTGGTTGCACCCCCGCTTCCCCAGCCCAGACAAAAATAGACCCATGCAAAAGTCTGCTTGATAGCCTGCTCATAAACCTACCAGAGACCTTAACACACTTTTTAATTCAATTACCTACATCTGTTACTCCTGGGGGAAATCTGTGAGCAGTATTTAAAAATTCTGCATATTTTATTTAGCAGAACAACACAATGTAATCACGCTAGTTTGTTATTTTGGTAATTTATTTCATAATACCTGTCAGCAAGTAGGTCTGTAACATTACAGACAACAAAAAAAGATTCAGGAAATGTTTTTTGACAAATAGATTCCTTACTAGGCATATTAATACAGAACGTTGAGTAATTTATTTCAACTACAATACAGAATCATATTTTCCGCATGCCTCAGAAGCAGTGCAAAGGCTTGGGGGAGTCAGGGGCAATGCAGGAGCTGAGCTAGAAAGAAGTAATTGCTGGGAAGGCACCTAGGAGTGAACCTCTGGAGGGTTGTTGGGTGTGCGTGGGGAAAATCATGGAAGGGTTTTTTGGGGGGGAGGGATTGTTAGGGATTTGGGATACTCCCCCATGCAGATCCTAGCTGACCCCTAGCCTCTCCCATTCAGTCAGGCACATCTGCCCCTGTCTCTGTGTCCCTACCCCCTTCACTCAGCCAGTTTTCCCATGTCCCCATGTGGTCCTGCACCCCCCACTCAACTGCCCCATCTCCATCTGGCCCTAACCCCCACTTGGCCACCCATGTGGCCCTGAACCCCCCACTCACTGCTGGTGCCACAGCAGCTCCTGGTGGGTGAAAGGCATAACTGCAGAGCCTCTTCAGCAAAATGTATTTTCTGCAGAGAAAAAACAATCTGCGGGACACATTAATTCTGCACATGCACAGTGGTGCAGAATTCCCCTAGGAGTAACCTGTAAGTTTCAAATACACAGATACTTACCAATGGTACAGCCAAGGTACCAAAGGTTTAGCAGCAGGCTGCTTGTATGTTGCAGCCAGGCTGCATTGCTAGGGCAGGGCCAGTATCTGCCCCTCTGCACCTCACCGCTTGGGGGAAGGTGCATGCGACAGTCTCTGGGGCTGGAGCCAGTGCTGGGTGTGGAGGCTGCCAGGAGTGGAAATCAGTGCAGCCACAGTGGATGTTGACTCTGACCCACAGACTAGGTGACCTGCTGAGGTGAGTCTGAGTGAAGGTGGTGCTCCCTCCCTGCCCCCTATGTGGGGAGAGGGGGGCTGGCCTAGGCCCTGACATACAGGGCTAGCACAAACTGCCTGTGTCAGGATCTTCTTTCCCACTTTGAACTTTAGCTGTTTTCTAAGTTCTGGGAACATCCAGAAAGTGGGGACCTGCCTGTTCCCTTCTAAGTTTAATTCCTAGCTTAGATCTTATTACACTACCACGAACCCAAAATATAGTGTTTGGGTACACTCCCTGTCCCCCAAAACCTTCCCTGGGGAACCCAAGACCCAAACCCCTTGGGTCTTAAAACAAAGGGAAATCAATCATTCCCCTCTCCTTCCTTCCTCCCAGATTTTCCCCTCCCTGGGTTACACTGGGAGATCACTGTGATTCAAACTCCTTGAATCTTAAAGCAGAGAGGAAATTCACCCCCCCTTCTCTCCCCCTCCCAACTCCTTGCATCCTAACACAGAGAGAAATTAACCTTTCCCTCCCCGTTCTCTCCTTTCCCCCACCAATTCCCTGGTGAGTTCAGACCCAGTGCCCCTTGGGTCTCACACAGGAATAAAAAAATCAGTCAGGTTCTTAAAACAAAAGCTTTTAATTAAAGAAAGAAAAAAGTAAAAATTATCTCTGTAAAATCAAGATGGAAAAATGTTTACAGGGTCTTCAGCAATATAGACTAGAGGGACCCCCGCAGCATAAAATACAAGTTACAGCAAACAGAGGTAAAATCCTTCCAGCAAAATACACATTTGCAATAAAGAAAACAAACAAATGCCTTATCCGCCTTCTATCTAGTACTCACAGTATTGAATAGAAGAGACTTTTTCAGAAAGATTGGAGAGACTGTATACATGTCTGGTCCCTCTCAGACCTCAGAGAGAACAGAGAACAAAGAAAACACCACAAAATAAAGATTTCCGTCCACCCAGATTTGAAAATATCATGTCTCCCAATTGGTTCTTTGGTCACGTGTCAGCCAGGTTCACTGAGCTTGTTAACCCTTTACAGGTAAAAGAGACATTAACCCTTAACTATCTGTTTATGACAGCCTGGCATTGCTGTTTGCTTCCCTGAGCGTTCCTCCACGTGCCCTAGGGAGGCGCACACCATAGCTTTAAATCCCCTGCTTAGTGAATCAGAGAAAAGTCAGAGAAACCAAGTCATGACTTCCGTTGTTTCTTGGTGAAACCCAGTGAAGTCCATTTTTTTCATTTAAATAATATGCCTTTTAAAATGGCTGTGCATGAAACAAGTTTCTAGAACTTATTCTTAGTTATATGGCTCATATCATATATAGTGCTTTAGACAGTGATGACACTAAATCTGTGGGCAAAGGAAATTGTTTATGATCGTCTATGGTAAGTGTGATATTGCCAAACAAGTTAAAGAGCATCTCAAACACATAAATTTAGTTCTAGAGATTGAGATCATCCTTGAATGGGTACAGTTATCACCAGACCAGGTTTCATTAGGTGACCTGTTTCATTTTCTTTTTTAAATTACATCTCTATGGTTTTGAATGCCTTCCATTGCCTTGTGATCATGTTATCAGACAGGAAATGCCACTCATGTTCTCTGTGGCCACAGGTCTGCTCCTAAAACACTTCCTTGTTTTAGTGCTTGGAAGAGCTGGTCAGTTTTCCTTTCTTTTTTTTTTGTGTTTTTGTTTTTTTTTGGTCAAAATAATTTTTGATGAAAATTGGCTTTTTAACTAACATGGAAAATTTCATAGCAAGTTTATTTTAATCCTAACTTCCCTTTTTAAATGAAAAATAGAAAACCACAAACTTTTTTGGTTCTTGAAATCTGAAAAGTTTGGTGGGTTCACTTTTGCTCTTGAAAACAGGGCAGAGAATTGTTGTTTTGGGCTTAACCTAAACAATAAAGGGAAACATTTCAAACTAAATGAGATTTTTTCCCCAAAACTTTTAATAGAAAATGTTTGTTTGTTTTTTTAACCCAGTAGTGCTCTGCTTGATATTGTGTTCATATTCCAGGTTCATTCATTTATCCTCCCACAGGAAAGCAAGCAAAACGCTCAGAATAGGCCATAAGTGGAATTTGATTATACCATAGGCATTGAGCTGACTCTCTGCCCTGGAGTGAATGTCACACTCCATATTGAGCCAGCCTGAAACAGCCTATCTCAGCTCATTTCCCATCCTCCATCAGTCTAGCCTGATTCCTCTCACCCATTTTGTGGAGATAGGGCTAAAGAATGTCACATGTGCTGAGTCTCAAAACAAGGAGGGCTGGATGTAATTTAGGAGTGGCACAGAAAATGAAACCAAGGTACTATCTTTTCGCGATCTGCAGATGTAGTGAGACAGTCTCTAAAATTAAGTTCAGACCTGGTCTCAGTTCTCCCATATACTCTATCCTGAACCTTAAATGTTAATACTCGTATTGCTTAGACAAAGTAACGCTATGTCTGTAGCCCTGTTCTTCCTAATATGATGGTTGTCTGGTGTTCCTTTTTCTTGATACCAAACACTTGGATTAACCTTAATCTGTCAGTCATTAGCAAATATCAGTAAGTCATCTTTGACATTTTGCTCTAACTGAAACTGTAGGCTTTGCCTGTTGGAAGTTATTAATTAAATAAAACTCCCTGCTGTGTGGAAGGGGGGAAAAGTATAATTCAAAAGGGGAGATGAAAGTCGCCTTCTCAGTGTTTCATGCTGAAATGCAGGCATTTCTTCTGATCTCTGTCTCGGACCTTTCTCTCTACAGAAGGCATTAGATTCTTTAGATAACCTGTTATTTCCAATTAGAAGTTAGTGCCCTTTGCAATCTTTTGGTATCTGCATAACTTACCCAGGTAACAGCTACCTTGGAAAATGCAGGGCTTGAACTGAAGGAAACCATTTACTACAGTTCTTTCCAAGTGAAAAATATTTAACTTCTCCTTTTGTAGTAGCTGAGGCAGCATTCGATTCATGCTAGAGTGGTCCCGAGTGCTGCTCTGTCACTTTTTTGGGGAACCAGAATGGTGTTCTAGTACTTCTGAGAACTGTGAAGGTGTCCTAGCATGTCTTTTTTTTTTTAGGGCTACAGCACTGAGCCTGGGTAACATGTGAGTTTATAATAACGTGTGTAGAGTGCTGTAGAATACAGTGGGGTTTTCAATCTTTAGTATTTATATGCCCCCAATACCATACTACCTGAGTGTGTTTACCCTCAGAGCACCTCTGCGAGGTAGGACAGTGCTATTATCCCCATTGTACAGATGGGGTAACTGAGGTGCTGAAAGGCTAAGGGACTTGCCCTAGGGTCACAGAAAAAGTCTGAGGGAGGGGTGAATTTTGTGCTGCTAACTACCTCATCTAGGCAGAGTGCTGAAGATTCCACTGGGATGTGCTCTCTGCAGGGTGTGGGTTGAATGTGCTAGTTCTGGGGTGGTGCAGCAGCATCCATGTTCTGGGACAAAGCTGCTGTTGGGATGATAGTGCCTCTTACCTAGGCACTTAGGGAAATGAGAGACTTACTTCCTGTTACCTCCAGACGCAGTGCAGAGAAAGGAGAGTGCATTCATTTAACGTTGCTACCACTCAGTAATACCATCGAGAGAGATCCCCCTCAGGGACTGGGCATGGTGGTTTAGAGTTGTCTTGGGGACTAGGAGAGAAGTGTTGAGTTTCTCCTGGTAGCAATTCTAGTCTAGCCAATGAAGCTAAGAGCTAGCACCTGTGGGAGAGTGCCCAGGGAGTGAAGATTCCATGTGTGCTTGTCCCTTTTTGGTATGTGGTTGGGAAGAAGAAAACAGGAGCTCTGGTTGCCCGGGTATCAGGCAAGACTGCAGCTATTGAGGATGGATGGTGGAAGATTTTCCACAGAAAAAGCCTTGCGTGAATGGCCTCACATCTGGTGAAAAAATTGTCTGCTGGTTGCAGATTACAGACACACAATTTGAAGTGGAAACATTTTCTCGAGGATTTTAGGGAAAGCAGGTAAAATTGGGCTCATAATGGGAAAACATGTCTGTCTTAATTACAGAGGGACTTCAACCTCTCTAAGGCTTTAGAAAGTCAGTCTGTCCTTGCTTTGCCCTATTGAGTATTTTAGGGCTTCTCTTTTTCAGGATTTATTAATTTAATTTTTCAGTGTTTATTTTTAGCAATTTGAGTTTTTATGTAGCTGTCAAATCAGGGTTTTCAAGGGCTTTCTTGTATATACTGTACTGAGTCATGTATATATTATATACATTAATCATGGTAGTGCATCCTGTAATGAGTAATCTCTTTGTAAGGTTCTCTTGTGCACTTTGACATAGTACTGTTTCAAACAGCACTACATTAAAGTGCACTAAGGAACCTTTAGTGCACACCAGCAGGCTTTACACAGACAATTAATATGCAGCACTTCAGTGTGCTTTAGAAATCTCCCCCCAGTAGTCCACATTGCTGCTCCGGTGGACAAGCCGTTAGACATTCCTGGTGTTTTTGTTTGTGCTTATCCAATAAACACTGGTTTCTTTTTTGTAGGGGCTTTTTATCAGTGTTTATCGCTGTCAAAGTTAGAATCAGGACTCACAATTTGTCAGACCACTCTGTTTTATTAGCGCAGCGCTCTGCCAATAACATTCAGAATATGTGAGCGGCCATGCAAGGCCAAAACAGTCTTATTTATACAGATAAAAGAGCGGGAATCAGACAAAGGAACAAAGAAAGCAAAACTGTAAAATTCACCTGGGGCACAGCATGCATATCCTACTTCCTTACTAACTCTTTATGGATCTGAGGCTAATACTTCACCAATTGCCCTTAAATGGTGCAATTGTTCTATGTGAATGTCTGTATTCCTGACACCTGGATTGCAGCATTCCAACAGTTTTTCTTAAAGGTACAGACAGCATTTCTTTAATCCTTTCTATTTTCACAATATAATTCATTTTACTTTTACAATCCCTCCTTTTGGTCAAGCGCACGCCATGACCAACAATTACTGGGTTCCACAAATTAACCGTTTCTTATTTTTTTGTTCATCAGTGATATTTAAAATCATTATATTAGCACTCTGTTTTGGGGCAGCCATCTGGGTGACACAATTCTGGATACAACAGATTAACTGAAAGCATACAAAAATCACTAAGATTTCAAACAGGATAGTTAGGGCTCCCTGAAACAACCAGTTTCCTATGCCAGAGAAATTGAACAGGTTACTTAGCCACTTTCATAAAGAACTCAGCTCTTCATGAGGAAGATATGCGATTTGTTCTAAGTGGCTGTAGCGATCTATTACCTTATTGGTATTGTATAAACATACAACATTGTTTTCCAGTGAGAGCACAGGTCCCTCCTTTGGCCGTGAGCACTATGTCCAATGCCTGACGGTTCTGGAGGGCCACCTGTCCGATCGCCTCTGTTTCCTTGGCCAGGGCTCTTAAACTTCTCTGGTTTTATTTGCCATTATTTAACTACTTAGGAGCCTTTTTGCCTGGTGTATTGCTCCCCCAAGTGGGGTAAAGGAACTGCCAATAGCCTCTTCCCAGGTGTCATTACTGTTCCATATTGTGTTAAACAGACAAGGTCCTCCAGTGAGGTCTGGGGAATTGAGTGGGATAGCCAGGACAGGAACACCAGTTTGAGAGTGGGCTGGGATGTGGCTGCAGACCCAGCATTTAGAAATAATAAGGATCTGAGCTATCCACACTTGCTGCTGGATAAAAGAATTGTCATTGTGTGCACCCCAGACCTTAAGATACCAGCAGCCGAGGAACAGGCGCTACCAGAGCTGCATGTTGGAGGCAAGGCCCTTCTGGTTCTGACAACCTCAACTGAGGGAACTGCACTCACAGTTTTATGTCCACCAGGCAGCAGGCGCTTGGCTCACTACTGCTTCTTCTTGGGCCTTGCTTTATGTAGTCATCTGCTTCTGGCAACCCTTACGAGAGCGTAGATTGTAAGGTATTGCAGGCTGTTCCTCTACGTCTTCTTCTGGAGTCAAAAAAATTGACTCTGCGTGGTCCTGAGGTGGTGATTGGTTCACTGGGGTCTGTGCATTCTTACACTGCGAAGCATGTATCCACTCTGAGATGCCAGACAGTTTAACAGCCGTCCCTTGACTCTGGCTGTAACAATGGCCTTCACACCTTATCTTTTTCTGATGCATACATTTCTCATTCACACAAATAGATTTGAGAATACAAACAGTAGTATTTTATATAGAACAAAAAAAGCATTGCAAATTAAACCTTGCTAAGTTTTACAATTGTTAACTAAGACAATTTACATTGAGACCCAGGCCTTTAATGTTTCTCTAATTTACTTAACACAGACACAATAGAGAATCCTGTCTCTTACTACCTAAATCTTAAAACAAAGAGTTAGAGAGGGCCCAATTTGTAATGCATATGGGAAAACAGAATCCTATAGTCCCAGGGGGTCATTTCTTTCTGCTATTTAAAAATAGTGACTAGCAGGATGAAATCAAATTATACTTTAATTCTTATGGGATATTATAAAATCCTGCTCCTACATATCCCCCTTTTGACACTAAGATTATTAATCGCCAGTGTCACTTCTTATTTAGTCCACGTAATAGAAAATACTGGGAGGTGATTTGGGCCTGTGGCTTTAGCTTTACATACATTTGTTTTATTTACCAGCACATTTTAAACATTTCAATTAAACACATACAATGTAAAACCAAAAACAATTAGGGTAGTAATATTAGTATGCCAGTAGTTGTGGGAGACCATCCAGAAAATGTTATACCAATGGTAAGCTGTTATGCTTTTATGCAGTGGCAATTTTTAACATGTCCCCATTTGCGTGTATAATATGAACAGTTCAGTTTTCCACATTTTTGTTTTTATTTTTTTTAGGAACCATGTTACCTTTTTACCTTTTAACAGATGATTGGTAACTGTTTGCCATTTAATGCCAAGGTTGATAGAGAATTCAGCTAAATCAGTGCTTACAGTAAGCGGAGACTCTTTTGTTGTTGTTGTTGTGGCAAATAGTAAATGTGATTATTGGTAAACACAGTACTTACATTACATTTACATTTGTCTTCTGGTGGGTTGCTAGCACTTTTTAAACACTTTTTCCCAAGAATTAACATATACACATAGTCCATTATACAGTACTTTGGATTATCTGAAAGACAAAAAGAACAGTTTTCTACCCCTTTTGGGGTGGCATTGATTATTGCTTAAAGATTTCATTCTTTTACAAATACCCTTCCCGACTGCAGGCAAAACAGAGGAATTACCCCCATATTTTCCTGTGTGTTTTTTTTTTTTTTTTTTTTTTTTTAAGGCAGGCCAGGTTTTAATGGCTTGTACATTTTAAGGGTTATGCAAAAAGTATTTTACTGTTTAGTTATTAAATTCATGAGGTGGTGTACCTGAAGTTTTGCCTCTTATATAGCAGACCAAGTTTGTAATGTTTTACCTGCTGTGTTAAGCTTTAAGTTAGATTTCACCCTTTTAAGTATTGTTCCAGGGGTTTATGCCTGCACTTACTACTTTTTTTTACTCCTGACACTATTCCCTTAGGGCTTTTAACCTGTTTCTTTTCTGTTGCTTGCCTGCTTGTCTGGGCCCGATCCTGCTTTTTTCAATGAACCGTTTGTGAATGATATTGTGGTCATTTCACAATTTTGAAAGAAATGTTCAAGGAAAGGGACCAGGAAGGGTGGGGGCTAGTTGAGGAGCCCCCCCCCCGCCCCCAACCTTGCTGAATTGGTAGTGGGACACTATAAAGAATCAGTTTCTGAGGCAGACAACAAAGGGGAACAGAACAAGGGACTTTTTGTCCTTTTTACAATAAGATGGGAGTATGAAGGGGTTTGGATCGATCCGGGGTTTGGAGAATGGGGTAAAGGGGAGCGCTCAGTCTAGTGGTGGGAGAGGAGGCTTTTAATAAAGCTTTTAACTTATTATTTGAATAAGTGAGAGAGGCCAGTCTTGATTTTGTCCACCTATGATTTGCCTCTTCCCACCACTGCATGAAACAATTAACCTCTCCTTTAGCCAATTTAGTTTTAGGTTGGCCGAGTTTGTCCTTTAAGACGTCCACTCAGTCTTTGTTCCAAGATTTTAACAGTGGCCACTGAGTTTTGGGATCCCCCTGAGTTAGCCTAGACCATTTTCCCAGAAATTTACAGGAGTCTTGACCCTTTTTACAGGAGTCTGGACCCATCCTAAATACATAAAATGAGCCGGCGTTCATTTAGGGAACTGTCCCGACTTAGACGTCTGGTTACCAGTACAGGAGGACTTTCACACACCAATTTACACAAGAAGGAAATTCAGGTTCGTCAGAGCGATGCCTGCTCCAACACATAAAAGGAGCCCACAGGCTACTGCCTCAATTGCCCTTGCTTTCACACTAAGGGTTTTACCCAAGGTGTGGTGCGGCTGCAATTGTGCAGATTTCACTCACTCAGACCGCGGGGACAGGAACCCCTTGGTCGGCCGATCCCCAGACAGAGACGGCACCCAGACTCAAACACTCCACAAGAGGACAGATAGACACAGAGACAGGACAGTCCTCAGTCCGGACAAAACACAGAAATAATTACCTGACCAGATTCCTGATGTCAGATCCCGGGATCCCTACCAGAACAGAGTGGGAACCAACAGGTTCGATGGCGTAGACCTCACTGTGGCTGTGCGCCTTTCCGCTCTAGTGGGGGACCGCTTGGGCCAAATGCCCAGGTGCCGGCTGCCACGGTCATCCCACAAAAACAGTCAGGAATCACACAGCCCCAGTGAAGACGTTTGCCATCTCGGTGGAACCTCCAAATTGTCAAAGTTAGAATCAGGACTCACAATTTGTCAGACCACTCTGTTTTATTAGCGCAGCGCTCTGCCAATAACATTCAGAATATGTGAGCGGCCATGCAAGGCCAAAACAGTCTTATTTATACAGATAAAAGAGCGGGAATCAGACAAAGGAACAAAGAAAGCAAAACTGTAAAATTCACCTGGGGCACAGCATGCATATCCTACTTCCTTACTAACTCTTTATGGATCTGAGGCTAATACTTCACCAATTGCCCTTAAATGGTGCAATTGTTCTATGTGAATGTCTGTATTCCTGACACCTGGATTGCAGCATTCCAACAGTTTTTCTTAAAGGTACAGACAGCATTTCTTTAATCCTTTCTATTTTCACAATATAATTCATTTTACTTTTACAATCGCTTAAAACCTGAACTCAGAAGCCCTATGTAACTGCAATGGTCTGAGATCAGCATGTGATATTTCAGATTATACTGTGTGTGTGCCTGGTTAGTGCAATAATAGGGAAGTTCAATATAGCATGTCAGTGAACTGAAAGTGGAGCCAAAACTGTAGCTTTCAAGTGTCTTTTTGCTGGTCTGCACCCCTCTCACCAACATCCAGTATTTCAGGGTCTTGCTAGCTAAGGAACATGAAAAACAAAATAGCAGTTGATCAATCGGCAGACCTAAGATACTTGTAGGAGCACAGCAGGCATAGCTATATTTTTGCTTTTGCTGCTTTTGGTTTACTGTGGGTCCTGTGGTCTCATAATTGATTGCAATAACTTAGAGGATGCTGCAGGAGGGGAATAGCTATTAAAAACCTCCATGAGGACTCTAGAGTTGGCTGGCGTAAGAGCAGGTCGATCAGGCTGAAATCAGTTCTGTGCATTGTGCTGGTTCTGCCTAGGTCTATAATTAACGTTTGCTAATTTCATTGAAATGTATGCTGGCTACAGGAGGCTGGTCTGTTGGAAGATTTTACCCTGCTTTTTATTCTGTTTTATTTCCAATTAAGTGGTACTCTCCATCCATTAAGCTTTCAAAGCAAGCGGCAGCTGTCAATAATATTGCTCTCTGCTCCTTTGGTGAAAAAACAAAAAGTGTATCAGGTACCCCACCCCTGCGTATTGGGTTCTCAAGAGAAAATAAACTGCTTTCTTGTTAAAGTGCCAGGTACTATAAAGCAGGCAAAATGCACTGTCAGGTGCATTATGGTAGGCACATCAGATATTTGCTGTGAGATCAGATAATTATTGAAACATCAAGGTAATGCTCCTATAACAAAGATATTTGTGTAGGATGCATCAGCAATGAAACAGTTAATAGGTAGGGATGAGGGCAGTTTGTGTTAGAGTTCATTGGCTGTTTTGTATTCTTCTATATTCTTCTTCTGACAGCAGCAGGAAGGAAGAAGGGCTCACTGCCTAACGTTCCAAAGAGTATGCGAACGTAGCCACATACTGTACCCATGTCGACTTTTATGGGAGCTGTTTGGCTAACTATCCTGCAACCCATTGGAAAAATGTAGTTGTCTAGTGTCTAATTTCACTTTGAATTCCCTGCCTTTTGCCATTTAGCCATTGGTTATATGTATTTTATTTCCCTCCATAATTTAACGCTCCCATTAGCACTGTATGTGAAAGACATTGACCTACAGCTAAATTTAACTGCCCTGTGGAAATTGCCAATGTTTTTCTAATGTCACTTCTTATCATTGAAATATTTTTTCTAACATATTATGTTGGAAGTGTTATTTTTCCACATGTTGTATACAGAGCCCAAAGTTTCCCATGGGAATACTGATAACAAATGGCTAGGAAAAGGCACAGAAAAACATTATTTGTAAATTTATTCATTGTGCAATTTCGAATAATAAGTAAATGGGAAAGCATCATAAGCTGGCAATGGAAAATAGGATAATGAATTGACTGAATTATTCACACATGTATTTAGCAGAGATGGCATTTCTAAGGGACGGCTTGTCATAAACAGATAGCTAAGGGTTAATGTCTCTTTCACCTGAAGCACCTGACCAGAGGACCAATCAGGAAACCGGATTTTTTCAACTTTGGGTGGAGGGAATTGTGTCTCTGAGTCTTTGTTTTCCGTCTGCCTGCTTTCTCTGAGCTTTGGAGAAGTAGTTCTACTTTCTAGTCTTCTGTTTCTAAGTGTAAGGACAAAGAGATCAGATAGTAAGTTATATGGTTTCTTTTCTTTGGTATTTGCATGAATATAAGTGCTGGAGTGCTTTGATTTGTATTCTTTTTGAATAAGGCTGTTTATTCAATATTCTTTTAAGCAATTGACCCTGTGTTGTATCATCTAATACAGAGAGAACATTTGTATGTATTTTTCTTTCTTTTTATATAAAGCTTTCTTTTAAGACCTGTTGGAGTTTTTCTTTACTTCAGGGAAATTGAGTCTGTACTCACCAGGGAATTGGTGGGAGGAAGAAGTCAAGGGGAGATCTGTGTGTTGGATTGCTAGCCTGACTTTGCATTCCCTCTGGGGAAATAGGAAAGTATTTTTGTTTCCAGGATTGGGAACGGAGAGGGGGAGTCCCTCTGTGTAGTTTCACAGAGCTTGTGTCTGTGTATCTCTCCAGGAGCACCTGGAGGGGGGAAGGGAAAAAGGATTATTTCCCTTGGTTGTGAGACTCAAGGGATTTGGGTCTTGGGGTCCCCAGGGAAGGTTTTTCAGAGGGACCAGAGTGCCCCAAAACACTCTAATTTTTTGGGTGGTGGCAGCAGGTACCAGGTCCAAGCTGGTAACTAAGCTTGGAGGTTTTCATGCTAACCCCCATATTTTGGACGCTAAGGTCCAAATCTGGGACTAAGGTTATGACACGGCTAAAGGGGAAAGATAAGCATATGAATATTTGGAGCAAGTAAATATCAAGGAAAGAGTGGAATCATTTAGTGTACATGGGGATATAATTAGGTATATAGAGAAGTTTATGGTATTTATCCCACTGCACAATCTACTGAGCTGTGGATTAATCTCTCTCGAGAAGTGTCAGATCTCTCGGCACTGCCAAAAAAGTGTACATTGTGGGACAATTCCCCACTAACAAGGAGGGTTGGAGTTGACCAAATAGATCTATTCCACCTCCAACTTCTATAACCCACTCGTAACTCCTCCCAGAATGGGCAACACAGCCAATCAAATTCCATACGGCAGCTATTTTCTAAGGGAGAAATTCACTGCTTCAGGGAGAGCCAGGAGAAGGCCTGTGTATCACTTAAGTCCCATTTAAGCCTTGTGCAAAGAAAGTATAAGATATGAACCTTATGCCTTATCTTATGGTCTCTTTGCCATGAGGCTTACGTAGGATGTAAGTGGTGTGTAAGCCTCGTGCTAGTCCTCTCAGAGGAATGAATTTCACCGTAGGTGAATGCAGCCCAGTTAGCACACTGCATGCCATTTCAATGAACCACCATAAAATCTCTGCAGCTTTTCAACTTTTTAATTAATTTTGAACTGCTGGGGAAAAAGTAAATACTGCAGCAAAGTGCTACCTAAATGGGGGGTGGTGAGGATGGAAGCAGTATCCCACCGCCAGTCTTTACGTGTGCTCTATTTATAACTCATTTCCAGAGCTCACCGCCATTGTATGCTTATTCCAGCAGAGAGAACTGAGCTCGCAATCACTTGTCTTCAAGCAGCAGCTGAGCACCTACGCTTCTGAAATGAAACAATAACAAGTTTCTTCCTGGTTCACTCGAACAAGGAAAAGATGTAGCAAGAATGAAGTAGAGCTCTGCATGTCTACGCCTCGGATTTGCTCTGGGGTAGCTGCACTGGTGCAGTGGTCCCTAATGTAGATAAACTATACAAACCTACACATGGGCTCCCATTATAATAATAATAATGAAGGCTAAGGGAAGGAAGGAAAGAGCAATTAATGTACAGGTCTGATTGGGCCTGTGGTGCAGGGGATGGATCACTTGATCACCTGTTCTGTTCATTCCCTCTGAAGCAGCTGGCACTGGCCACTGTTGGAAGACAGGATACTGGGCTAGGTGGACCCAGTATGGCTGTTCTTATGGTATTTTGGACTATAACACACTGTGACTCTCTGAGTGGGCGGTGATGAAGGGCTCAGCACACAAACTGAGCAATAACATTTTCACCAAGGAACCCAGTCTTGCTCCTCACTGAAGTCCAAAACAGCTGCAGTCTACTTCAGTGGGAGCCTGATTCTAACATAAGGGTTAAGGTTGCACTGAGGACCACCAGATAAAAGGAGGATGGCTTGCCAAGTACCTTCAAAGAAAGCTTGGCATGTTCATATTATCCTAGTTGTTTGGAACCAATGGCCTTGAGCAGTGGTTCCAGAATCGTGCTCTGCACTCCTTGGTGGTTTATAGAGAACTAGTTGGTCATATACCACTGGATGGCTTCTTTTCTTCCAGCTGTAAAGTTGCGTTACAGCTGTTTAAAAATACACACTTTCCTAATATCAGTATTCCACGCAAGCAACTGCAGTAGCTGCCACAAATGTTTGATGTAGGTTGTCCCTGCATATACACACTGGAGGGGAGGTGGTCCATGCTATGGAAAAGCATGATCTGTCTGTTAAGATGTGGGCCATGCTATTAAAAGGTTTTGGAGCTCCCCAATCTTAGAGGATCATGAAGCAAAGCCTAGTTCTGTCTCAACTCAGCCAACTACAAGCAAGATATCTTGTAACATGGAAGGATACCATTAATATTTAAAATATATATGCATATTTATGTATATCTATAATGCCAAGTCAT
The DNA here is from genome assembly GCF_025201925.1 of Gopherus flavomarginatus. Lineage (NCBI taxonomy): Eukaryota > Metazoa > Chordata > Testudines > Testudinidae > Gopherus > Gopherus flavomarginatus. The sequence continues at coordinate 34,536,271 of NC_066630.1, forward strand.
TTTAAAACAGCACATTGACATACTATTAACAAAATACTAACTGACATACTATTAACAGAATAAAACAAAGTTCACTGGGATTGACATCAAAACACAGTCTGTGCTGCTCTGTGTACTGACCCAAACAATACACTTCTAATTAGAGATGACTCCCTGAGGTCTACTTTGAGAGGGTCTGGATCTGCACTTTGCTGCTTGGGTCTATCTCTAGTCTTAATTGTCTCCATTATTGTCCTTCAAATTTGTGAATATTTTGTGTGTGTGCAGTGGGTGATCAGAGGGAAGATAAAGTGGGTTATCGCACTTTGGCAGAAGGATTTATAAATATTATAAATAATACTCTTGGTCTGTGGATGTAAACCGCACAAAGCATGTCTTTTTGCAAGCAGAATTCTAGGATTAGGAATATTTGTCCAGTTGAGCTATGCAATTAGTTCAGTAGCTCTAGAAACAGCCAAGTGGAATCAGCTGGCTGGTTTTGTGAGGGTTTTTTGTGGGGTGCTGGAAGTAAGTTGTATTCTGGGTTGTCCTACGTAAACAAGGATTCAAATTTTTGGTCTGACACAGTAACGATGGTGTGATAAATGAAGCAGGGTAGCTCCCTTTTATGGACACCCAGCCAGCCAATTAGCTAGAAAGTCCCTCTTGGTGGCTGTTCTCTGCTTGCTTTAACTGTTAAGGGCTAACAGAGTCCCCCAGGTAAAGGAAAGGGAGTGGGCACCTGAACAAAAGAGCCAATGGGAAGGCTAGAGCTTTTTAAAATGGGGGAAAATACTTCCCCTTTGTGTCTGTTGTTGCATTTTTGGTGTCCCAAGAGGTTTGTGCATAAGTTGTTTAATTAGCTGGTGGCAACAGCTACTTACTTTTGTTTTATTTCTCAGCTCTTTCCCGGTGGGGGTTGTGTGTGAAAGGGCTTGTGTGGGTACCCCACAGGAAGGAATTCCCAAGTGCGCCTTCCTGGGATCAAAAAAAAAAGGGGGGGGGTTGCATTTGGATGGTGGCAACATTTACCAAGCCAAGGTCAGAAAAAAGCTGTCACCTGGGGAGTTTAATGCAAGCCTGGAGTGACAAGTATTAATTTTTAAAAATCCTTGTGGGCCCCCACCTTCTGCACGGGAAGTGCCAGAGTGGGGAGTCAGCCTTGACAGATGGAGACCAAGTAGAGGCGTTTCCAGCAGCTTGTGCCTGAGAGAGGTTCTAGCTTCATCGGCAGAGCCAAGCAACCAAAATGGGCCAAATGTGAGGCACTGTGATCCTGTGTGCTAAGTCATACCACCATTCATTCAGATTTGGTCACCCGTGACATGAGTCAGGACCGGCGGGTTCCAGCCCTGGTTGTGGAAGAGGAGTGGGGGGCAGTGAGTGGAGTTGGGAGCCCGGACTCCTGGGTTCTAACCATGGTTGTGGAAGAGGAGTGGGGGGGGGGGGGGGGCAGTGATTGAAGCTGGGTTCTCACTGAATGAGGTTTAGTAGGAGCTGGGGGGCTGTGAGCAGAGGGCTGCAGCGCTTATCAGTTAGCACAAAGCAGCTTTCCCCTATCTTTCCCTCCCACCCCATGTGGCCCCTTGGATCCGCCCCTGGCTGCTCCCCTCCTGTGAGTGTGCAGGGTGGGGTTTGCAGCGGTGCCAGCGAGTGCTGTCAGGGGTGATGCAGCCTGTGTGGGAGGGAATACCCCCGGCTCCAGCATGAAGACTGTGTGAAAGATGTGTGAGCAGGCAGCGCGCTACTGCAGGGACAGCGTCCACAAGATCCTCCACAAACAGCAGCCGCAGATCAGGGGACTGGACGGGCTGCTCCGCTGGATAGTCACCAAGATGAGCGACAAGAGCATCCTCTCGGACAGGGAGCTCCTGCAGGAGGGGCAGGCGGCCGCCGGCCAGGGCTCCTTGCCCCCGGGGCAGCGGAAAGGCACCTCGGTGATCCTGGATGTGAGTCCGAAGCCCCGGCCCGCGGGGCTCGGGCCGCGCTGGGGGACTGGGCGGCGGTAGGGCTCCCGGGTGCTGCGGGAGCGGCGTGTGCGGGTCTCTCCCGGCCCCTGCACTTTAAAGGGGGAGCCTGGACTGGTGCAAAGCGCCCCCAAAGTGAGGGCGCTGCGAGTCGCGCCATCACCCCCCCTTGCATGGCCCCGCTGCCTCCTCATGCCCCGTCTCTGGCACCGCGCCGGGCGGCCGGCCGGGAAGCCCCCGGGTAGCGGCGGGGTCGGGAGGGTTTGCAGCCAGGCAAAGAGCAGGGGAGGCGCTTGCTCTGTCCGTGCAGCCTAACACAGCGGCACTTCAACTCGGGCGAGAGGGGCCCCCGGTCTGGGCAGCTTTCAGCACCCAGGAGAGTTCAGGTTTAAAATGCGCAACGTGCGGGGCCATGTGGGTAGGTCTCGCATCGCAGGGGATCTGCACCTCAAAGGGCAGCGCAGTGGTCCCTAGAAGCGGCCATGTGAGTGCTTTGGGCAGCAGGGACCCGGGTCTTAACGCCGCTTCTGCGAGCTCCAGTCCCTGCTGTCAGTTTCATGCCAGGAGTTTCCGCTGAGCTGCTTCTCTGGGCCATTGGCAGCGCCTAAAGGGAGAAGCTGAAACTCCCCTGGGCACTGTGTCAGTAAGAGTAGTCGGCGCCCAAGCCAACACAGGTTCATTTGGAAGAACCTCCTAATGCTCCATTATGTGGTAGCAGTGTCCCCCCAATCTTCTCTTGCTGGTACAATCGCTGCTTTTCCTGTTAAATGCACATGCTACTGTCTTCTGAGCTTGAAAAGTATCCGGGGTGTTTGTGTGGATCAATATTGCTGGGAGAGATGGGAGCCAGAAAGGGCAAAATCTATATGGACCGTCCATTTAGATGAATATTTTAAGGCAAACATCTGCTCTGCCGTTTGAGATTAGATTAAATAGGTTTGTTTGCACTTCAAAACCCGCTGTTTTCTAAATGCATTTGATCAATGCAGTTGGCTAGGTTTCAGTCGATAGAAAGCAAATGGCACTTTAACAACACTGAAATTTAAGAATAGTTAGTGTTCCTAAACCTGGCTTGGCATGCTGAGTTAGTGGTGTGATGCAATTCCACTTTGATTATGGGAAATGGAATATCTCTTATTGTATTTAATTTACAAGTGAATGATAGGTATTCTGTGATAATTGCTCAATAGCTAGTAACATCCAATATGTACTTAGGTTAAATAAAAAATAAAACGCAGTATATGGTGTTATTTCTGGCACATTTCCTAAGGTGAAACTGTAAAGCAGTGGTTCTGAACCAGGGTACAGGTACCCCTGGGGATACACAGAGGTTTTCCAGGGGGTACAGCAACTCATCTAGATAGTTGTCTAGTTTTACAACAGACTACATAAAAAGCACTAGTGAAGTCAGTACAAACTAAAATTTCATATGATTGGTTTATATTGCTCTATATACTGTACATTTCAATGTAAGTACAATACTTATATTCTAATTGATTTATTTTATAATTATATGGTACAAATTAGAAGTACTGAAAAATTGCTTGATAGTGTGCCGTGGCACTTTTTTTGTTTCTCAGATTTTGTAAGCAAGTAGTTTTGAAGTGAGATGAAACTTGATGGTACGCAAGACAAATCAACTCCTGAAAGGGGTACAGTAATCTGAAAAGGCTGAGAGCCACTGCTGTAAAGTGGATTTTTTTTAATGTTAAGCCTCAAATGAGCTTGGTCATTTGGCATTTAAGGTACATTAAATTGGATGTTTAAATCTAAATGAAATCTGTATTTGAGACACTTTGTGTGAAAGAAAAGTGTGGGGCATATTAATGTAATTAAACCCTTTACAAGAGTAAGAGATACATAAAATGAGTTCATTCCAACCTTTGAGGTAGATTTCTTCTCTCAACTATGCAAGAAATTAGTTGAGCATATTTAAAATTCTTACAAAATTAACCAGAAGTTTAAAAAAAAAGTCCCGGAATAAAATAACTATGAATTCATTGATCTCACAAGGCTCTGGCATGTGAATTTCAGTCAAGAGAGAGAATTTCACTTGGTAACTAACTAAATAGCCAGCCTGTACTGTACCTGAGAGAGGCTGTGTGTGTCAGGCATGAATGCTGGATTGCTTTGTAAAATGAAGATGATTAAACAGAATACCTTTTGCTGTGTTCTTTTCTTGAGATGCTAGGACATGCTCTCATTATGTGTGGCATGCTTGTGAAACATAATTGGGCTTTGTCAAATTTTCTTCTCTGCTATTCTTATGATTACAATAGTCTGTTTTTAGTCATAAAAATCTAATGAGAATTTCGGTAATTTAACAATTTTTACATCTGATGTTTACTCATAGTCCTATTTTATTAGCTTGCACCTGTACAAATTGTGCAACTTTTCTTGATTGTATCTTCACCAAAAATATAGAACCCTCTGAAGAGTAGTGAAAAAAATCCCCAAGGACAGCTATGTAATAGCTTGCATTGAGCTGTCTTTAGGGCATGCAAGTGATTTGTAACTTTTATGTCAATATTGTTAGGGAATGTGTATTTAATACGTCATAATATTTACAGTTTTAGTAAATCCTTTGCATTTACATGGAATTAAAAGAGAACAGAGTTGAGGGAGAAGGGGGGAACAAACCCTAGCACAGGCAACTCCTGAAGAAAATATAGTGCAAACAGTTATAATTACATATTTGCTCAGACAGTGGCATCTGTAGATGATACAGTTGCGCAAAAAATATTTTGGCCTGACACAATGCTCACTAGGTGGAAGATTTTTTTTAGTTAAAAACAGTCATATTAATGTTAAGCTCGATTCAACATGCTAGAATTTTTTTTTTTGAAAATGGGAAAAGGAGAGATTGATATGAGAAAACATGAAGTATAAACTTGTAAAATTATGTAACCACGGGGAAACAAAACAAACTGTAATGCACAGCACATTCATCTATATCTGAATCATTCCTTTGCTTTCCAGTTAGATTGTTAAAGATCTTTTTTTGCATTATCTCTTGTGGGTTGAAAGTAGAATTGAGTGAATGCTGCAAAAATAATTTGAAAATGTTGTGGTTCTTTAAAAGTTTGCTTTACCTTCATTCCTAATAACTACAGCAAGAGCTTTAACTGAGATTGTGACTCTGCTGTCTTAGGCTCTTTATAAACACCTGCTGAGACAGTTACCACTCCAAAGAGCTTACAATCTAGATAAGATAGAAGGGTGGGAGAAAGGAAGTATTATTGCCATTTTACATATCTGGAACTTAAGGCACAATGAAAGACTTGTCCAAAAAGTCTGTGGCAGAGCTAGGAATGCATTTTAGGGCTCCACAGTCCTTTTCCAATGCCCTAATCACAAGACCATCCTTCCTGTATTTGTAGGCATGCCAAACCCATGAAAAAAACCACAGAAATTTGGGCTTAGTGTTGGCTTAATTGGCTTATGAGTTGCACGTAGGCTAGTTTTTGACTTGTAGCTTGTTGCTTTTTTTTTTTAAATCGGCTCCCAGCAAGCAGGGGTAAGTGGCAGCAAGCAGGGGCAAAGGGGAGAGAGAGTCAGGGGTGCACAGCAGGTCCACCACAGTCCCAGACTGCACTCTGGGGGGATTTAGTCACATAGTGTTGAGGTTCTCAGGGACTGGCTTGTTTTGGCCTTGTTTTGAAATGGGATTTGCTTGATTTTAGGCTTATTGTGAAAGTTGGGGTGCTTATTTACCATGTGAAAGTTGCCAACTGTGTTCATGGGCCCTTTAAGTCATTGCTTTCCATGAACTTTTACTCTCAAGAATATTTTCTAAAAGCAACTTTAAGATCACACTCTCAAATTCTCGTGGAAGAAACTTGTTCTCTTTCCATGAGCATCAGCACCAGAAACCTGAATGAGTTCCATTAATCCATTCAGGGAATAAAATATACCATGTGACTTATTTGACTAGTCACAACTAAGCAGTTTGAATTCTAGAGAGAAAGCTGTAGAATGAATGATCTGTGAAAAATTTAATCAAATATATTTGAATACCAAATCTAAGCAAATCACAACCCGTTCACAGGCAGCTTAACAGTCAGAAGAAGGTTAAATTTGTTTAAATCATTGGTTATGAATTAGTCACTCAGCTCAGATGCCTGTTCTGAAACTTACAAATTATTCATGTTACTTATTTCCATTCTTTATTCTTTCTCCTGCTCTAAATTTCCTTTGAGTTATGCATCCCTGATACCTTTTATTCAAGTTCATAACAACTATCTAGGCATTTAAGAAAGAGGTACTGTATAGACAGCAGGATCAAAAATGCATGTGCAAAATACCTACCACACAGCATGGTGTTGGAATTTTAGATTTTTCTGCATGACTTTTTGAATGAACCTACATATTTAACTTTTTACTGTATACAATCACTGGACACTGACTTAAGAAAAGCCCCTGCCTAGAATACGATAAACTATATAATACCAGTTTGGAAGTTTGATATGATTTGTTGGCCTTAGTGAAAGGTCCCTACATAGCTATCCTTGTTAACTGGTTTGTTACCTACTAATGACCTCATTGCTCTGCCAGAGTGACAGGAGTTCTTTAAAGACAATGGGGTAGATAGGGAAGGGGACAGGTGGGGACTGGTAAGTAACAGACAATGATCCTTCGGTGTGATTAATGAAAAACATTGATGGGGTCTTAAGAAACTGCTCATCTACAATGGAATAGTGGCTCTTCATGGGACCTTGAGGGTTAAGGAAGGATAAAATGGAGAAGGTAGAATGGGTGAGATCTCATGGTCGGTGACAAGAGAAACATAATTTAGGGATAGAAACTAGTTTGAGTCCAAATTTTCCTTGCAATATTTTTCTGTGTCTTTGACTGGTCTGCAAACAGGCTCATGTACATTCTTTTGGGTGAGTAAAATAGATGATAAATAGTGTTTTAAGGTGCAGTTTAAGATTCTGGTATTCCCAGTGTTAAAATATATCACGTAAAATTGCAGACTAGCTCTGCTGCACCCTATTAATAAATGAATGGAGAGTATCTTTAAACACTGGGCACTTCCCAGCATAAACAGGGCTTTAAAATAGTGATTGATACATGCTAGGAAAGAGCAATGGTAGGCTATGCTGTGCTGATTTCTTGCACTAAGATACATGGAAAGCATTATTCAGTATTGTGACAGACCCAGGCCAGTGGGGTACAGGAGTCTGGTAGAGGGCAAATATACTGGTCACTGGCTGAGTCATTTTCTGTTCCCTGAGTGACCAGAGCAGGGGCTGCATTAGAGTAATCAGGAACCTGCTAGAACCAATTAAGGCAGACAGGCTGATTAGAATACCTGCAGCCAATCAAGGCAGGCTAATCAGGGCACCTGGGTTTAAAAAGGAGCTCACTCCAGTCAGATGAGGAGGAGCCAGAGGAGAGGAAGTGCGTGTGAGGAGCTAGGAGCAAGAGGCACGAGGAGCTGAGAGTGAGAGGGTGTGCTGCTGGAGGACTAAGGAGTACAAGCATTATCAGACACCAGGAGGAAGGTCCTGTGGTGAGGATAAAGAAGGTATTTGGAGGAGGCCATGGGGAAGTCGCCCAGGGAGTTTTAGCTGTCATGCAGCTGTTACAGGAGGCACTATAGACAGCTGAAACCACAGGGCCCTGGGCTGGAACCCAGAGTAGAGGGTGGGCCTGGGTTCCCCCCAAACCTCTCAACTCCTGATCAGACACAGGAGAAGTTGACCCAGACTGTGGGGAAGATCACTGAGGTGAGCAACTCTGCCAATAAGCGCAGGACCCACCAAGGTAGAGGAGGAACTTTGTCACAGTATTTAAAACTAATTTGCTGCCATATCAGCAAAATCAGCCTACTGTGCTAGGATCAGACAGGGATCTGTATCTAAATAGTCGTCATCAGCATGGATCTCAATGCATTCCCACATTTTGAAACTCAACTATGTAACATTGCACCCATTTGCATGCTGGTGCATTTCAGCAGCATGCGACATACCTGGAGTTGTTAGTTTTGTTTAATGTGCCATAGTTACAGCCCATAATACTCACTGATCTCTAAGCAGTCTGATTGGGGAGCACTCCTCATTAACAGACACCAATTTGCACACAGCTTTCCTGCCGTATGGTTCAATTATTTATGACATTTGACCACATAGTTTGTTAAATTGGTCGTCTTATTTCCCAGCTGGGGTGGTAATTAAATTAAGACTATACTGTAGCATTCATGCTGGCTATCAGTAGTTAATCCAGTACTGCTAGAGTCAAACATTCAAAAATCATGAATCAGGCCAACCAAATTAATGAGACTTCCTTAAAGATCATGAGATTTTAAAAATAATATATGTTGATTTATTTTGATTTGCCTTCTGGGTTATTTAGAGATGATGAGGACTAAAATGTTTTATCTGGAATTCTCATATAATCAGGCACGGTGGTGTGTTTTTTAAAAAACCCCAAACCCCACAAACACCAAATATTGTGAGACTATTAATAAAATTGCAAGAGTGGTAACAGCATTAAACTGTAAAGGCCAAGGGAAATAGTGCAACGGAACTGTACCAAATCATATAATTTGTGTGTGTAGGTGTATATACACATACAGTGTAAAATGTAAATGCAAGAAACCCTGGGGATGAGAGCAGTAGACATATCTAGAGAGAACCATTTATAACTCCATCTGGTCAGCACACAGACATTTATTTGCAGACCATAGGTATCAATCACTTCCTGGTGCCCCGCTTTTTAATTAAAAGCACAAGAGTAGTGGCTGAAATTAACACTGAAACAAAGCTATCTTTGAATAAATCACATTAATATCATTGCTTAATTCATAGATAGCAGCAACAAAAGATGATGATCAGTATTAAACTGTAGGCAGGTGAGTCCCGTATGGTTTAAATACATGGGGTCAGATTTTTATATGTGCCCATCTACCACTTGGCATCCCATTAAGTGTCCATCTTTTGGAAGGCCTCAACCAGGTTTCAGAAAAGCTCAGCATCCAATATGCTGAGCCCTTTCGAAGATCTGGCCCATGAGATGCATTATCTAGTGGAACACTCTCCTCTCCATTCTCTAACACTTCTGATTAGGGCTTGTTGCTCTTCATTCTCCTTCCATATTTCTCAGCTCTTTAATAACCTGCTCTGTGGCCAAATTCTACCCTAGATGACGCCTCCACAACTCCTTTTATTGACTTAAATGAAGCTGCATGGATGTAACTTCGGGAAGAATTTGGCTTGTGTCTAGCAGTGACTTCCCAAATGTAGAACAAAGAACCAACATTTTTTGTAATTCTCTCTCCCTTAGTCTCTATTCTAGCTCTAGCTTGTAAAACAATCACATTTCCAATATTTTCTTCTTACTCTGTTCCCCTCTTCTGTTTTTAATGTACTCATTCTTTCTCTCCTCCTCTCCCTTTCACCCCTGTAACTCTGCTCATTTCTCTCTCAGGATGAAAAAATGGAGGACTGGAAATGACCCTTCTCCTCAATCTCCACTTTTAAAATCCAAAAGCTTTCCAGTATCTCAGAATGCCCTGACCTCTAGAGTGTTAATAGGACTTTGATGGGAAGCAGAGGTTAGCTAAAGACTGGGCATGATATACATATTGTGACAGACCCAGGCCAGTGGAGTACAGGAGTCTGGTAGAGAGCAAATATACTGGTCACTGGCTGAGTCATTTTCTGTTCCCTGAGTGACCAGAGCAGGGGCTGCATTAGAGTAATCCGGAACCTGCTAGAACCAATTAAGGCAGACAGGCTGATTAGATCACCTGCAGCCAATCAAGGCAGGCTAATCAGGGCACCTGGGTTTAAAAAGGAGCTCACTCCAGTCAGGGAGGGAGGAGCCAGAGGAGAGGAAGTGTGTGTGAGGAGCTGGGAGCAAGAGGCACGAGGAGCTGAGAGTGAGAGGGTGTGTTGCTGGAGGACTAAGGAGTGCAAGCGTTATCAGATACCAGGAGGAAGGTCCTGTGGTGAGGATAAAGAAGGTGTTGGGAGGGGGCCATGGGGAAGTAGCCCAGGGAGTTGTAGCTGTCATGCGGCTGTTACAAGAGGCACTATAGACAGCTGCAATCCACAGGGCCCTGGGCTGGAACCCAGAGTAGAGGGTGGGCCTGGGTTCCCCCCAAACCTCCCAACTCCTGATCAGACACAGGAGGAGTTGATCCAGATTGTGGGGAAGATCACTGAGGTGAGCAACTCTGCCAATAAGCGCAGGACCCACCAAGGTAGAGGAGGAACTTTGTCACAATATTTAAGTATTGCTCAACTACAGGGCCAGTCATGTGCCCTGTAGAAATGAGTTGTTGATCTCTGTCTGGTTCCTGGCTTACATCTTCGTGCATCACATTTGTCTTGGCTTTCTGGTTGGCTTTCTCGGCAGAGGCCAAGAGCTAAAGGGACCTAGCAATCCTGCAAGGTGAGAGTAGAAGTTCCAGGCCGGAACACTGTATTGTATGTGTACTGGGATGTGGGCAGGAGAGCTAGCTCACACCAAAGTCTGTACTGCATCTGTTCTGTGCAGCAATAAAAGACCACCAGACCTTCCACCAGTACTAAAATATTAAAGAAGAAATAAGAGTGCTCCACAGAACAATACAGAGGTTTGACTCCTCTGTATCCTGCCTGAAATTCACTAAGGCTTCCAAAGCATGATCATGCCACATGTGGTGAGAGCTCCCTTTGCAAATCAATAGGAAGGGTGAAGGACAAATGATCCTTTTCTCCAGCAAATCACCTGCTTTGGTAAAATATTGCCATGGCAAGCTAGCATTGTACACCTGCAAGTCAGTGAAGTTTGGAGTCGAAGTAGAGATACTGTTGAACCATAGATATCTATGGGAATATTACATCCAACAAATCTTTGTGTGGAAATGGCCTCTTGAAACCTGCACTCCTGTCCAGCTGTTATTCAATTGTGCCTTTTGAAGCATTACTTAGATCCTTCTGAAGGCATAGGTTGCCTCCCTCCCCCCTCCCCCCCCTCCTCTCCTAAGAAAGAAAGAAAGAAAAGAGCATCCTGTGTAATCCAGATATTAACATCCCTTTGGCAGATGCTCGTTCCTTTGATTTAGCTGTGCCATGTTAGCACCATAACTTTCTCCACTAATAGCACTTCTTGATGCTTATCCTGTAAGATGCACACCCACCCAATACTTCAACAAGTACGAAGGAGACAGAGTTCATAGGTACTTATATTGCTAAGAAGACAACCAGAACTGATTGCAATGGGAGCAAGAAAGATCTTTTAAAGACCCTGCTGGGTGGAAAGTGTCTGTAACTGTATTAATGTAGAAAAACAAATGGGTAAATGCAAAAGAGCATAAGAATTCCTTTGAGAAGTGAGCAATTGATTGAAGAGACTAGAGGCCAGATTCCTGACCCTACTAAACCTCTTTGTGCTACTCTGGCTTAATTGGCTTTCTGAAGGTACCCTTGGCAGGGGTTCATAGTGGCATGGCTATCCTCGGCTGCCAGGAGCCATCAACATCCAAATGGAACTTAGAGCAGCCCTGAGCCTGCCTTCAGTTGCACCAAAGGCCAAAATTGCTTATGGCTGGCTCCAAATCATGGCGTACCATCCACCTTTTGAGGTCTCCCCTGAGTCCAGCAGTGATCACATACATATGAAGGTCTCATTACCTATTTCTGAAATGTAGCTTCTGCCCACCTCTTGTAGCCTTAAAATTCCACCTTTCCTTCAAAGGATGTCTTGCCCTACTGCATGAATTCCATTGATTAGCAGTGAGTTCCTGTAGAGAAAACACTTCCATTCTGCAGGAAAGGTGTCTATTTTATGCTCCAGGATTGTCTCATAACCAGGTGAAACTGCAAGAGGAATATAAGTAAGCATGGAATAAATACTGAAATAAGAACTTGGCCAGGACACCTTTGTTTGCAACCCACAGTCTTGTGAAAAGTAGGAGCTTCAGTAGGATAAGATCTGCAATGACTTAGGGTCTGTCTATACTGCAGCTGGAAGCATGCTTCTCCATGCAAGTAGACAGATGTGCTACCTCTGCTGGAGCTAGCATGCTGCAAATAGCAGTGTAGTCAGGGGTGGCGGTGGAGTACATACCTAGGGAGTCCTGTAGTGCCACCCATGCTACCCCTGGCTGCACTGCTATTTTTAGTGCGCCAGCTCTGCTTGAGCTAGTGTCTGTCTACTCGCATGGGGAAGTACGCTTAGTAGTTTGATCTGGAAAACAGCATCTCCACAGACCAGAGCCCCTATTGCCAGGTGGAACAATACTTCAGCACCCGGAGGAAAGTGTGCTGTGCACTGAATCACCACCTCTCTCTCTCTTCTGTGGGAGTTGATGTTGGCTACCCCTGCGAGCACTGATCACGTCAACCCATGCTTAACTCATGAGAGCTGCTGATGGTGACATAACCCAAAGCGGTGTGGCTGCAGGTACTTAGATTGTGTTACTGTTTTATATTAATAATGGAAGGAGCATCAGCCCTCCCTGCAGTCATGGGACAGGCATTTACTAACAGTAGTCAGGGTGGGGGAGCGAAGGGAAGATTTACTTTGACACACCTGATGCAAGAACAGAAACCTCATGGTGCCAGTCTCCATGGATTTGATGGGGAGTCAGGACGCATTTTGTAGGAGAGCCTGGGAAAGGCCTTGTCTGTATTCCTAAATTCCCCTACACACATGATACTACAACTATTGATCAGACTTTTTTATATAACTGAACATTTTTATTTTCCTTTACCCTCTCCCCTACAGTCTCCTCCTTCAGCAGGCTTCGTCACACCTCCCTTATCCTTCTTCTAGCAGCACAGGAAATGAAAACTGCCGTTGAATCGTGTTTTTTTTTTAAACCCATCATATTAACCTGCTGCAGGAGTAATAATAAACCCTACATGAAATATAACAATTCTTTGACTTAAGGAAGTGATTGTGGGAAATGAGTGAAATTGCCAAGAAAACCACAATTAAACAGCTTCCAGAGTTGCAGATTTGCATCCAAGAGTTTTGAGGACATCCTAGGCAGCATTGAACATTTAGATTATAGAACCTGATTTTTCAGGGCTTTAATATTGTAGCTGTTTTAAAGTGCTTAGGGGTGAATTAAATGAATGTTTTCAAAAAAAGCTGTCATCCCAAACATTGTTTTAAGCAGCAGCTTCACCTAGTTTAACAACAACAACAAAAACATTTCAGTTCTGTTTCACCTGTGATTTTTTGTCAGTCTTTATTTTAAAGGCTAATTTTATTACAAAATAGCTTTTGTTCTTCGTTAATTGCTGAAATGGACTAGTGCCCCATTAGTATCTTGCAAACAATTGGCTGGCCATGTTTATTTCTTGTGTTACTCCACTGAAGTCAGTGGGTTTACATAATGGATTAACTTGGCCGACATTTTGAAAAGCTTGCGTGCCTAATACAGTTAGAAATGTGGATGAGAAGCATGCACTGGAAGTGCTGTTTACTTCTTGAAAATGGTAGGTGAGCCTGACAATCAGGGTATCGGAGGTGATGGGATGAAAAGGACATTCCTAGTCATCTGAGTCTATGCTTGTGTTCTGTGCAGAGCTCCCAGTGGTCACACGTCTCCTCAGTCAGTGGGATGAAGCTAATGGGGGTTGCGTGTTGTGACAAAGTTCCTCCTCTACCTTGGTGGGTCCTGTGCTTATTGGTGGATTTGCTCACCTCAGTGATCTTCCCCTCTGGTGGAACCTACAGTCTGGGTCAACTCCTCCTGTGTCTGATCAGGAGTTGAGAGGTTTGGGGGGACCCTGGGCCCACCCTCTACTCTGGGTTCCAGCCCAGGGCCCTGTGGATTGCGGCTGTCTATAGTGCCTCCTGTAACAGCTGCATGACAGCTACAACTCCCTGGGCGACTTCCCCATGGCCTCTTCCAAACACCTTCTTTATCCTCACCACAGGACCTTCCTGCTGGTGTCTGATAATGCTTGTGTTCTTGAATCCTCCAACAGTACACTCTCAGCTCCTTGCGCTTCTTGCTCCCAGCTCCTCATGCACACCAAACTCACTGACTAACTGGGAGGCTTTTAACTAGTTCCAGCCAGCCCTTGATTGGCTTCAGGTGGCCCAATCAATGTAGCTATCTCCACTGCCTTCTAGAAGGATCTTAATTGGCCCCAGGTGTCTTGATTAACCTGGAGCAACTGCCATGTGGTTACCATGGTACTAGGGATTTGGTTAGCCTGGGGCTAACATACCTGTTACTTACTACTTTACCGTAGCCATCTGGCCTTGCCCCATCACATATCCCCCCACTCTGCTCAACACCATCGAGTTGGGCAACTTGGGACGCCAGGCAGTGTGCTCGTGATAGACCATCAGTGTTGCCATGGTGGCATCTAGCCCTGTGCCATATGCAGAACTGGAATGGTTGGAGGGACAAGAACCACCTGATTACCCTTGCATTCTTTCCCTTATTTCTCTGCATCCACTGGAGGGGTGCGTGGTCTGTCACAAGAGTAAATCGCCGGCCTAATAGGTAATAACACAATGTCTCCATGGCCCATTTGACAGCAAGGCATTCTCTCTCAACTACTGCATACTTCTGTTTTTCTTGGGAGCAGCTTTCTGCTTAGGTAGAGGATCTGGTGGTGTTCTCCAATCATTTGCGACAGAATTGCCCCCAACCCCACCTCAGAAGCATCTGTTTGTAAAATAAATTCCTTGGTAAAGTCCAGGGCTATGAGTATGGGGTCATTACAGAGAGCCGTCCGAAGGTCTATGAATGCCTTCTCTGCTATGTTGGTCCACGTCACCATGTCTGGACCTCGGGCCTTCACCAGGCCCATTAGAGGACTTGCCCTACTGGCGAAGTGGGGAATAAAGCATCGGTAGTAGGCTACTATGCCTAGGAACGCACGGACCTGCTTCTTTCGGGTTGGCCAGGGCCAGTTTTGAATCGCCTGTAGCTTAATAGTTTGGGGCTCCACTATATCTCTTCCTACAATATATCCCAGGTACTTAGCCTCTGCTAGTCCTATGACAAATTTAGCGGGATCAGCCATGAGACCAGCCTGCTTTAAGGTGCATAGTACTGCCTCAGCTTTCTCCAAGTGGGTTCCCTAGTCTGGTGTATGGATGATGACATCATCTAGGTATGCGGCTGCATAACTAGTATGGGGGCACAGCAGCTTATCCATGAGGCACTGGAATGTGACTAGGGCCCCATGTAGCCCAAAAGGGAGAACAGTGTACTGGAATAGCCCATCTGGGGTGGAGAACACTGTCTTTTCTTTAGCTTCTTTGGTCAGGGGAATCTGCCAAGACCCTTTTGTCAGATCCAGTATGGTCAAGAATCGGGCACTACCCAGTCGGTCAACCAGTTCGTCGATGTGTGGTATGGGGTATGCATCGAATTGGGATACTTCATTCAGTCGGCGAAAGTCATTACAGAATCTCATGGTACCATCAGGTTTAGGCACTAGAACTATTAGACTGCACCACTGACTGTAAGATTCTTCAATAACGCCTAATTCTAACATTTTCTTTACTTTGGCCTTGATTTCTTCTCTTTTGGCTGCTGGGATTCGGTAGGGTCTCAGTGTTACCTTGGCTCCGGGGATCGTGCAGATATGGTGATAGGTCTCAGTTGTCCGCCCCGGTTTTGTAGAGAACACATCTCGGTTGCCATTAATCATGTCGGCTGCCTCTATCTTTTGGATTGGCGTCAAGTCGGGTGATATCCTCACTTGCTTGTGTAAGTTATCCACCAGGGGAAGGGTCTCCTGGGTGACTAAGCGTGCCTCTTGATCATGCCGAGGTTTTAGAAGATTGATGTGGTAAATTTGCTCCCGTTTCCTGCAGCCTGGCTGCCGCACCTTATAGTTTACCTCTCCCATGGCTTCAATCACTTTGTAGGGTCCCTGCCACTGGGCCAACAGCTTGCTTTCTGCTGTGGGCACCAGGACCATTACTCGATCCCCTGGTTGGAACCGTCGAAGCTTTGCTTGGTGGTTATACTGAGTTCGTTGGGTCTTCTGTGCTTTCTCCCGTACAGTGGGTGTAACTCGGGCTATCCGATCCCTCATCTGTAGTACATGCTTAACTATGTTCCTTCTGGGATTTGGCTCTTCTTCCCAGGCTTCTCTGGCTATATCCAATATGCCCTGGGGGTGGCACCCATATAGTAGTTTGAACGGAGAGAAACCTGTGGAGGCTTGTGGGACTTCCCAGATGATGAACATGAGGTAAGGCAATAGGATATCCCAATCTTTCCCATCCCGGATCACTGCTTTCCTGATCATGGCCTTGAGGGTCCTATTGAACCTTTCCACAAGGCCGTCTGTTTGTGGGTGGTATACAGAGGTCCATAGGGCTTGTACATGGAGCAATGAACAGAGATCTTTCATCAGCTTGGACACGAAAGGTGTCCCTTGATCTGTCAGTATCTCCTTGGGTAGCCCAACCCGGGAAAAGAACTGTACTAGCTCCTTAGCTATTGTCTTGGAAGCTGTGTTGCGTAGGGGGACGGCTTCTGGGTATCCGGTTGCATAGTCTAGTGCAACTAGCACATGTTGGTGGCCCCGAGCTGTCTTCTCTAGGTGCCCGATCAGATCCATGGCTATGCATACAAATGGTACCTCTATTATTGGAAGAGGTATCAAAGGGGCCCATAAGTGTGGGCAAGGGCTATGTAGCTGACACTCTGGACAAGAGGTGCAGTATCGTCTGACATCTTCATGTACTCCTGGCCAGAAGAACCTCTGCAGGATCCTGGCCTGCGTTTTCTCTACTTCTAGGTGTCCTCCAAACAGGTGACTGTGGGCGAGGCTCAGCATGGCTTTTTGATGTTTTTGTGGTACCAGAAGTTGATGTATCTCCTGCTCCTGCATTTGCACCACACGGTACAGGAGATCTTTCTTCACTATAAAGTAAGGTCCTGGACCCTGGACCTTCCCCTCCACTGGTGTCCCATCTATCTCAGCCATCTCTTTCCTGACATATCATATCTAGGGTCCTCTGCCTGGTTCTGCCCAAAAGTCTGTCTCCCAGGACTAACCTGCCTGAGCTCCCATGGGCCGGCTTCTGCTTCTTCCAGTGGCTCATCACCATCACGGCTGGGGCCAGTCTCTGGCTCACATCCCATGTTGGTAGTTTCTCTGATGGCTGCTTTTGTCCATCTGCCTACTAGCACGGTCTTCTGGCCCTGGGTCAGGATTCAGGTTCCCAAGGCCTTCGCAGCCTTCCTTTCTTTTTTTTCCTTCCGGGCCTTTTGGGGGGCTGAGAATAGATCCTGAGAAAACTCAGAAAACATTGGAGGTTGACATTCCCCCAACGATGAGTCGCTGCCAACAGGATCCCCACCTCCCTCCAGCCTCTCCAGGGGGAGTAAATTATCAAACCCTGGGTAGTCCCTCCCAATGACTACAGGATATGGGAGTTAAGGAACTACACCCACTGTCACCTCAATGGGGTTCCCCTGAACCTCTATCTCCACTGGGATGGTGGGGTAATGGCTCACGGCCCCATGCACACATGTCACTGCTATGCATCTGGCTTGTAGCAGCTGGCTACTTTTTACCAACTTACCCAAGATAAGGGTGATAGCACTCCCCGAGTCCAAAAGCACTGAAGTCTCTGCTCCATTTATCTTCACTGGCCTGGTGTGGTTATGCGGGGCTAATGCGACGCCCGCAAGGTGGATAAGGGAGCATGGGACCTCCCAATCCCCCAAGTTGCATTGCATAGGCTCCTCGGTGCTGGGACACTGTGCTGCTATGTGTCCCCACTCCTCACATGCATAACATCTATAATTGTTTCTAATCATTCCCCTATCATGTGGGTTAGGGGGTTTAGTCCCAGGGTTCCCCCCACTCAGGCCAATCCCTTCCCTCTGGAGTCTCTGCTGGTTTTCAGCCCCCCTCTTCCTCCACCTAGGACTCCCCAGGGGTTTGGCTGTCCCACCTTCCAGGGCTGGGGTTGGGTGTTTGCTACGAAAGGGGCTTTCCTTGGGTAGTCAGGTCAACTCCCTGGCTGTCATGCATCTTTCTACCAGCGTGATCATCTCATCATAGGTGGACGGATCGTTCTAGCCTACCCATTTGCGGAGATCTGGTGGCAGTGCCCTCATGTATCGGTCGATGACCAGAACCTCTAGTATTTCTTCCGGACTCTGTGACTCTGTTTGCAACCACTTTCGTGCGAGATGGATGAGGTCATACAGTTGGGACCCCGCGGGGTTTTGTCTTCCTGGTACCTCCACTCATGATACCTCTGGGCCCGCACTGCGGTCATCACCCCAGATCTGGCCAGAATCTCTGCTTTCAGCTGGGGGTAGTCTGCTGCAGCCTCTTCAGGCAGATCATGGTAGGCCGCCTGGGCCTCCCCACACAGGAATGGGGCAAGGATGCCAGACTACTGATCTCGAGGCCAGGCCTCCCGTAGGGCTGTCCTCTCAAAAGCCAGAAGGTATGCCTCTACATCATCCTCCTGCGTCATTTTCTGCAGCCAATGGCTGGCCCATATGAGCCACGTCCCATCATGGCCACGGTTCAGCTCTGTAAGGGTCTCTACCTGGTTTACCAGTTCCCGCAACATAGCTTGGTCTTGCGTAGACTGGTCCATCAGCAGGCGATTAGTCTCTTGCAGCAGCTGCACTGCCTTCTGTTGGGCAGCTGCCTGGACATGGGTAGCCTCCTGCCGGGCCGCCGTGGCCTGTATCAGTGTCCGCACTACGTCATCCATTGTGGTGGGGAACCCCCCCCCTTTTATTTTTTTTAAGAATCTCTCTCCTTCTTCCGCCGCGCTATGCACTCCAAAAATCCCACTTATGACACCAGTTGTGACAAAGTTCCTCCTGTACCTTGGTAGGTCCTGCGCTTATTGGCAATTTGCTCATCTCAGTGATCTTCCCTTCTGGTGGAACCCACAGTCTGGGTCAATTTCTCCTGTGTCTGATCAGGAGTTGGGAGGTTTGGGGGGAACCCGGGCCCACCCTCTACTCTGGGTTCCAGCCCAGGGCCCTGTGGATTGCAGCTGTCTATAGTGCCTCCTGTAACCGCCGCATAACAGCTACAACTCCCAGGGCTACTTTCCCCATGGCCTCCTCCAAACACCTTCTTTATCCTCACCACAGGACCTTCCTCTTGGTGTCTGATAATGCTTGTATTCCTCACTCCTCCAACAGTACACTCTCAGCTCCTTGTGCCTCTTGCTCCCAGCTCCTCTCACACACACCAAACTCACTGACTAACTGGGAGGCTTTTAACTAGTTCCAGCCAGCCCTTGATTGGCTTCAGGTGGCCCAATCAATGTAGCTATCTCCACTGCCTTCTAAAAGGATCTTAATTGGCCCCAGGTGTCTTGATTAACCTGGAGCAACTGCCATGTGGTTACCATGGTACTAGGGATTTGGTTACCTGGGGCTAACATACCTGTTACTTACAACTTTACTGTAGCCATCTGGCCTTGCCCCATCACAGTGTATAGTATTAAGGGTAGAATTTATCCATTAATATTTAATCTCCTCTAGTCTTTGTGACCTCCAATGCAGTTGTCTTGACTAAGTCTAAGTGACTTCACTGCCAAATTAAAATGGCACAAACAATGTCGCTGCAAATCCAGAGAGATCACACTTGGAGGTGGATGCAGTTCTGCATTTTGCAGGAACTGACATTGAGGGAAAGGAGCTAGACTTCCCTCTTCATAATATTTCTGATTTGGTTGGAGTTCAAAATGCTGCTGTGACTGACGCTCAAACTTTTGGTACTGTGGGAGCTTTGTGTAAAGGGGTTAGAGCTGAGTCTTCTGATCTGCGTTTTCCAACCTATGATTAGCAAGGGCAGCAGGGTTCAAATACCACCTGTAAAGAGCTGGTCACAGTTCCTCCTTACATTTTGTGTTTCAACCCTGCAGTTCTGCATTGACTTGAATGAAGCACCCAGCCTAGCCATACTCCTTGTCTCTTTCCAGGGCTGAATTAAGGCAATCTGAGGCCCTATGCACACCATGACACAGACCCTCTTTTGGCTCCACCTTTGCCTCCTTGCCCTGGCCCATATTTTTGGGGGTGAGGTGCTCCTCCCATCCCAGACAGACTCGGACAATTGCATATGGGCCCCTCCTCTCCTGAGGCTTGGCAGCAGGGCTCCTCTTCATTTGGGAGCTGCAGAAGTGGCAGCCATAGTAACCTCTTCTCCCCAGAGAGGCAGAGGTGGCAGCAGGGCCCCCACAGAGCTTATCCCAGCAGTGGGACTATCTATCTATCACCTCACAGTGGAGGGTGAGGAACCCTGGTGGGCAGCCTCTCTTCCACCACAGCTTGCCAAGGATATTGGTTGGCAGCTCCTCCATGGAGTCGTGATCATGGGAGCGTACCTGGTGCGGTTCACCCCCATCCCCAACAGCTGCCCTTTTTGCAGCATGAGGGAGAACCTGGCACACACGTATCTCAGATGTGCCAGATTGCAGCCCCTATTCCAGCTCCTTCAGAACCTCCTGTTCAGGTTCTGACTGCACTTTCCTCCACACCTGTTTATCTTCTCACACCCTGTCCATGGCCCCATGAAGTCACGAGACCTCCTCATCAACCTTCTCCTGGCCCTGGCCAAAGTGGCCATTTTCACCAGAGGTAGGGTGCCAGATGAGAGGGTGCTTTGCGACTGTGGAGCCTGTTTCTGCTCCTCCCTGATCTCATGCATCTGGGTAGAGTTCCTCTGTGCAGCGTCTGCTGGCTTCCTAGGCAGCTTTGAGGGGCAGTGGGCACTGTCCAGGGTTCTCTGCTGGGTGTCCCCTTCTGGATCCCTAGTTTTAAATCTGACACCTTCACTCCTGACGCTGTTATTCATTAGTTGTCCCCTGCATTCAGTTGGTTCCTGGGTCCAGTGGTCCCTCCGGCAAGGCTGGAGGGAGAGGCTTTTAGACATGCGGGGGTGCAGGATTTCCAGTAAGGCCTCACTACAACCCCATATTGTCAAGCTGTTTCTTAACCATGAGGGCAAAGAGCTTCCTGTTATAACATATTAAATCTTAACTTCTAATATAATCCCGTGACTCCAGGATCTGGGGCCCAATGTGCAAGCCTGTAGCCTTAATCCACTCCGATCCTTCTCTTTTGTAGCCATTTCCCTTCAGTCCTATTCTCCGTCTTCCTAAATATTCTAGCCTAGGCCACTTTTAACAGCTGAATCAATTCTTTGGTGACTACTGCAATCAATGCTGATATAGTGAAGAATGTGCTTGTAATGATATAAGAATTGGAACTGCTGTGTTAAGAATCTACAGAGGCACTTCAAAAGCAGGTCTGTACTATCTATTTTTTGCAGTGTAGAATTTGTTTAGTTTATGAAAAGAATGCATTTTCTAAACCTTAACTCTGTTTTGAATATAATTCCACAGAAAAGCTGTAGTGAGACTGAACAAATTAATGTCTATAACTAGTAAACATGTAACGTATATTAAATTTAGAAACCTAAATCCTACAGCAAATAGGCATGTTACCCATAAATGACGGTGAAATACATCCTGGTTTGGAGGGCCAGAGCAATACCCTTTCCACCACTTAAGCTCTACACTGGGGCTGCTGATGGAGCGGCTAAGTGACGTACTTCCCTAGTGGGTACCTAGCGTGTTTGCTGTTTTGCATCCCTGTAGGTTAGCATGGAAAGGGTTAATGATGGATTTGTATTTACCAGTAGCACTAAATCCCTAGACTTCACTCCAGTCTGCAGCCCAGGCTGTGCTGGGGCCAGGGATCTGAATTGCCTTCTTCCCTTATTATACAGAGTGTGAGGTGATCCCTCTGAGGTGCCAGGGAAGGACGTAATGTTGGAGAAAAGCAGCCTGCTGGCTTCTATTTCTGACTGTAATCCAGCCTTGTTGTGTGGCTGTGGGTAACTCATCCGACCTCTGAGCCTCAGCTGAACATGAAAACCTGAGACCAGAAACTGAGGTCCTGGTTCTGAAACCGGATCTGTAGATCAGAGCCTCTTTGTCAGCTGGGGTTCCAGGCAGGCCAGTTGGAGTGGATATTTGCAGTATTTGGGCTATATCTACTTTGTGCGGGAGTTGGGAGTCTTGCTTAATTAATGCTTGTAAAGCTCTTTGAAACTCTTGGACTGTCAGGTGCACAAAATTCCATTCACGTGTGACTGAGAGTAACAGCCCTGTTAGTACAAAAATGTTAGTTAAACCTCCAGGATGGGATTTTAAAAGCTGCACAGGGATTTTGGACATTTGTTTCTTGTTGAAATCCATGGAGGCTGGGTGTTCAAGTGTTCTAGCTAGGTTTGAAAATGTCAGACCTGATTGTCAATAGATGAGCCCATCACCTTGCAAATTTCCCTCCATTATCCTGCAATCTAAATATATCCCTTTCAAAAGATGGTGTATCTCTAACTCTGCCATCCTTTCCAAAATTCACAGCATGGTAACTAAAACAAGAACATTGTGGAGTTCCTTAGGAGTTTTTGAAGCCATCCTTTTCCTGCAGCAGAGAGTATTTCACAGGCCTTTATATAAGCAGGATTCTTGGCAGCACAGCTGTGTAATCATTGTTACTTGTGCCTTCATCAAGATCTTGGTGTGCATTCCAGATGTTCATATGTTGACTTGCTTACAGTCTCTCTTGGAATTCTGGTCGGTTTCTAGTTTTGTGTGGATTTTTGAGGGTCCAATTAAATTGATATAGTAAGTCTTGCTTGTCAGTAATGATGGTGGCACAGTTTGATGCTGCTGAATAAATACATTCTAGTTGTATCATGGGTAGTGTCTTCCCCAGCTTCCCCTGATTCTGATGAGAAGTAAGTCATCAACATGATGTGCTGGCCCACCAGTAAAAACTCCATATAGAAGAAACTCTTGCAGGTTTAAGGACTGAGAAGTTCCTTAGTCTGGTATGTTACTCCCAACTTTATTAATGGCTTTGGCTGTCGACTCTTGATCTCTGCTTAGTGAAAGGAGACTCTCAGTGTTTGTATGTTTTTTCCATTGGCCCTAATAGGAATCTTACACATTGACCAAGGAGGAATTAGAACCTTTTAATGAATTAACAGTCTCTGCTCTAGTACAAATTGCAAAACATAAAAACAAAAAGGAGGAAAGTTAGTACATGCCCATGATCTGGATCCTAGAAATTCTGGCGCTTGCCAATTTCTAGCAGGGCTATCCAACTCTGCCAGTGTATGTTAGTGCATCATTTTTTCTAAAACTTTGCCACATGAGTGGCATCTTAAGAGATGACCCATAATTCAGTATCTCCCACCCTTTTTTAAGTTAACTCCTGAGCTAGGTCACATTTTGTGTTTAATCTGTCCTTGGCCATACTACTACTGTATGATGAGATCTGGTCTTCTATGATGGGATTTTTTCCTAGATTATACTCTCAGTAATGCATTTCTCAGGGTAATAAATTGGAGGAAAATCTTTCCTTGTTAGGATTTCAGTGAGGTGAGAACTGAGCTCCCAAACAGCTCTTTACTTGTCCCAAAACATTGTTAAAAAGCTACATTTCTTACTACCAATGATATTCCCCCTCGGACCATCATACTTTGAGAGCAGAATGTCTCCTCTAACACCTTAAATAGCTTTTACTGCTTCTGTATTACACTTTTATATAGCGTCTTTGATTCAAGGCACCAGAGAACAATAACAGAAGGATGCAGCAAGGAAACAAAAAATGTGGAGTAATCAGCATTTAAAACACAAAGATAACATCTGCTGATCCTCTGTGAGTAAGAAGAAAAGAGGAAAGGAAAAACATTGCATACTAGAGGCAGCATACAATGGGTATTGTTTATAGGGGTGTGTCCAACGGCCCAGTGAATGAACCTGTCCTAGTCAAACTGAGGACATTAAATGGGGCTCGCTTGATTTATTCTTCTGTTGTTTGTTGTGGGGCTCCATGCTATAACCCAGATGCAAGGCAATGTTGTCCACTTAGCTACATTTAAAAAGATTGGATTTACAAATAACTGCTTCCTGATAGACATGCCCTTCGCAGGCTGCCCATATATGGCCCAGTCCTGCAAACCTGAAGTCAATAGGAACACTCGGATGGGTAGGATTTTACACTTACATTTTTCACTGTTCTCATTGGGCTCATGAGGAACCCACAGGAAATGGAGGTTGGAGTGGAGGAATTCTCAGACATGCTCCTTGTGGAGATGTCTCTTCAATTCACTCCATCTGCGTGTATGGTTTACCCCTCCCATGGGACCATTTCCAAGGGATCAGTTGATATCTAGGTCCGTTTATACAGAAACTCAGTGCCAGCTCTGTCCCCAATACACCCTCCCCACGACTGGCAGAACTGATGAAGTTTTAACAGCCAGCTGCTGTTCTGAGGGCCCAGTGATGCAGTCTGTCAGGCCTTCTCTGACCCCTTCTGTAGGCCGTGTCACCCTGACAACCCTTGCAGAAGGAAAACCCACTCGGTCAGGCTACCAGCATGACTTAGTACTCCAGAGGCCTAGATGGGCCAGGTGGAGACACCGACCAATCGGGAACCAGCAGGCCAGTTAAGCAGCAGACAAGCTTTCTTCTCAGGGCAGTGTGAGATGTCATTGGGATGGGGAGGAACTCCTCGGTGCTCGGCCAGAGCCCCTAGGCCAGGCCAGGGCCGTGCCCTCAGCACTGCAGCTAAGCACTTGAATTTGAGGTTTATGCTCTTTATTTAAAGGCATAGACAGCCACATTTGGGTTTATTTTTTTGATTTAACTATTTAGAGACGGATGCCAAACTTACAGCAAGGGCCACCATGCTCCAAACAGGTGTCCAAAGCTAGTAGACTAAGGCGGAGAGCACCTCCAGTACCAGGATTGGTGCCACAGGGGCTGCTATGGGGCAGCCCCATCTGCCACATGTTCCCTTTAAGAAGGGTTGCAGCAGTGAAACTCTAATGCAGCCTGTATGCCTATCCAAATGGTATCTAAACCTTTTCGGGGTTGCAAAAGCAGGTAGTAAACTCTTGTGAACAGGCCTTTTTCCAGTATTCTCTATGTGGTCAGGCTGAGGAGATTACAAGAAGTGTCTTTCTCTCAGTGTTTCATCACTGTTTTTTCCTGTCCCTTCTAAAAACAGGAAGAGCAGGAGAGGTGAAGGGGAAATTAGTTGAACTTTTGAACCTCTTAACAGCTTGGGTTTGGATTTGGTCTGTGTGTGAGTGAACAGTTGGGTCCTTTAAGGCACACCCATTTCCCTATCACTACACTTGACTCGGGTAATGGTCTCTTTGTGTGTAAATACTCCCCCAGGTGTCTTATGTTCATTCCAGTGGCTGAACCTCAAAAGAGTATCTATACTGAGGCTGAATGAACCCCCTGGGTTCAGCTGATGTTGGTTACACAAGCCAAACCCTGCAGGATCTGTCTGTAGAGATTGACAGTGGGCCAGCATCTGGTGCCTTCTGTTAAAGGTCTTGAGTTCTGAGGTTGGTTTGACTTTTCTAATATGGATCTTTTTGTATCAGAAATGGGGTGCTCATCCTTAAATATTTATATAATGTTGAGTCATTGTCTTTGTACAGTATCCATTTCAAGCCTTATATAGGATAGGCGATACCCTAGTAGAACATTGATTTAATGTTACTTAATTAAATGGTATTCATTTAAGTAACACATTGTGCAGTTCAATTTGACTCCTGGGTTCTTTCTTTCATGCAGCATTTTCTCCTTTGATTTAAAAAAAAAATGAATTTATGACCCAGAAAATAAGACTTTAATTTTATGACTGACTCTGAACTGCCTGCTGCAGCTTTTATTCCCTCCACAATAAAATCTTTCTTTTGTTTAGCAAAATTCTCCTTTCTAGTCCAAAATAATGGGATCAGGCTTAAAAAGGAGGCGATGATGATGATGATGATTTCCCTTTTGACACTGAGCATTTAAATTTGCAGCAATATATGGGAAAACCTATGCCAACAGTTATTTGTCTCACTTACCTATCAAATCCCAGTCTTCACAAGAGTTCCTCATTATTAATTATGTTGTGCCATGATGGCCAACTCCATGGCACAAGCACCTTGTCTCCTCCTCTTTGACCCAGAGCGAAACGTGAAGTTGATGCTTAACAGGTAGAATCAAGAACTCACAAAGGGATTCTGATCCTGCCCCCACTGAAATGCTAAAGGGTTTTGTGGCAAAAAGTCTATTGACTCTTTAGTGGGGAGTGGGACTTGTTCTGGCTGGCTGGAGAGTCAGCACAAGGGTGTGGGTACAGTACTTTGAAGTGAGACTTGTAATCTTTCCATTTCCTTCTTTGAGCAAATACTTCACTATTGAAGTGGTAGACTGCATGGCTTAGGACAAAATAGAGTATGTATATGAAGCCTGGCACCTCTCTCCCTGATAGTAGTGACTGAAAGTTATCACTGCTTGATGCCCTCTAATAGTTCTTAATAGAATGAGTTTGTGGTTTCCGTTAATTTCTTGAGGATAAATATCTATACTTCAAAATCAGCACTACTCTTGGATGCATTTTTGTTGGCAATCTCAGCAGTGAGAACAATGATTAGCATGGAAAGGCCTAGTCTACTGTAGTCTAGAGGAATTTTGCAAACATTTCATACCGTTAGCTCCAGTGGTGCTTAACTAGTGTCAGCAAATTTATGAGCCCTAGCATAGACTGGAAACTGGCTGCTACAGGTATCTTAAGCACCTGCTCTGAGCAAGATTGGATGAATGTTTAAAACACCGGAAGCGTAGAGATGGTTGCTCTACTCCTGTCTAAGATGTAAATTACTCTATGCATAAATGAAAATTCCAATACTGTCAGTCCAATAACTTCCTTCCTCAGTAATCACTTAAATTCTGGGGTCTGTGGCCCCTCCCTCATCAGGGAAGGGGAGGGCCTTTTCTAGTGGATGCTTCCCACCATCCCAGGATTTAAATAAGCCAATAACTTCTGCTTTTCACAGTAAATACCCTCTAAAATACAAAATAAAAATACCATCAGAAATTAGCTTTGACAGGCTAGAAATCTTGATCACACTGTTTAGGTTTGGAACTGGATATAATCTTGAGATTAACCATTTAGTAAAAAAGAAATGTAACAAATCACAAAAAATAGTAAAAATGTCTCTCTTTTTTAATTCTAGATTTTCAGACGCGCTGACAAAAATGGTAAGTCCGTATATTCATCTATATTTATTTTGCTTTTCTTTTGAATGAGCCTAGAATGTTCTTGTGGATAATTGTATCTAACTCCTCCTCACCCCCAAGCCTCATACAACCCAGGAGACTTTGAGAGAGCAGTACAGGTTAATGCTTTGAGAAGGAAGACCATGTAAGTCTATGGCTGCGATAGTCTTAGAATCAATGTGACACTAACTTGAAACTCTTAACAAGCGAATGTGTTCCTTAAGCAGTTCAGATCTACTCTATGCCTGAAAGCAGTGGTCTGTAAATTACACACATCGTGAAGGAACATTAAACCACCTGCCTGAGAAAAAGTAACTGACTGATCCTGTTTGTAATTGTTCATCTTTGTGACTTAGGTTCTGTCCTATTTGCAAAGCAGCTTGTTTAGTTGTGTAAAATGGTTGGCGCTCTCATCAGCAGGGGAAGAATTCAGAGCCACCCAAATCTCTTGTCAGGTCCTCTCCTCAGGGTGCATTTCACTGACAAAATAAGGCAAAACAAAAGCTATGTCCTTAGAGCACTCCTGCTGCTGGGGCCCAGGGGCCCAGAGGCCCATTCCCCTGTGTGTGTACCTGGGGAAGGGTGCGCCTCTTCTTAAAACCCCACTGAGTCATGCCACAGACAGGCCTTCACCCTTCCTTGGCAATTCCACTGTCACAGGTTCATGAAATACTAAAAGGTGTACATGTTGAGGCTTTGGTAGTTTTGTGGAGTCCTGTGGATTTTGTTGCGTTGAAATGGATTTTGCACTTATCCCTGTGGGAAAACACACAACTGTAGCGAAGTCCAGTATTGTCAGGACGCCATGAATTATAGAGATTATCCTTTCTCGGACAATCTGTCTTGGATTCTAAAGAGATAACTGTTCTGCTTTCTCAGTGAGAATCTGAGGTGAGATGGGAGATATTTTACTTTACCTGAATACAGCAATTTGTTTCCACTGTTGTTCTTGCCCTATTTATTCTACAGTCACTTTCCAGTCTAGGGACATGGCATAGAATTGCTGTTGTGGGCCTGGGGTTGCAGGTGTAGAGCGGTATTGCAGAGGTGACATTTTCAGACTTGGGGAAGATGAGAATGGGGCCATTTCCAGGAAACCGGGGCCCTCTGCAAAGCAATTTGATGCAGGTGCCTAGCTGCAAATCTCAAGATCAAGTGTCCAATCTTCTCCCAACAACACCATGAGAGAATAGGTTCCGCACCACCAAGTGGTGTGTTTGTGGAGGGAGTTATTGGCATAATAGGTGGGGTTTCTTATTAAATAGGAGGCTGGGGGAAACCCATTGTACCCCATCCAGGGATGGGATTAATAAGGAGATTCATGGGTCCCAAAAGAGGGCTGTAGTGGCAGCCACAGCTGTGAGCATGAAGAGCTGGTTATACACACCATTGACCTCCTGGAGTCTGTGCAGTAAAGGTCACACCAGCGTTTCAACATGTCCCTTATAGGGTAGGATCCCTGTGAGCTGCAGATTCCTATTGCTGCAGGACTCGGAGCTCTTTTAAAAAGTGCCCTGAGGGAGAATTAAAAAAAATACATAGGCTGAATTACGGTGTTTCTCTGTCCCTTGGCAGAGAGAGAGATGCACAGGCTTGGGTGGAGGCTTTCCGTGCTCAGCCAGTTAGATCAGCTCCTGCTGGGGAAGGAAGGCATCCTTTTAATGTAGAAAGAACTCTTAAAACCCTGCTACGTACCAGGGGTTGTTGCCTTGAGAGAACAAGTTAACCATTTTTCTGGGGTCAGAGGGGAGGGTGGGTTTGGGTTTGGGTTCGGATTCAAGAGCCCCTTGCTGAAAAAAG
The DNA here is from genome assembly GCF_025201925.1 of Gopherus flavomarginatus. NCBI lineage: Eukaryota > Metazoa > Chordata > Testudines > Testudinidae > Gopherus > Gopherus flavomarginatus. Next base: position 34,565,073 of record NC_066630.1, read on the forward strand.
AGAATAAAGAAAGGATTAACAAATGAAGTAAAACACCTGTACTAAAGAGTGAGATCGATAGTAACTTGAGGCCAAACTAGGTAAAGAGCAGTACTATTATCTATGCAGGATCCTGCCTGGGGAGAAACTGGGATAAAGACCTGATAATATCTGGCATCGAAGGGGCCAAATTAATCTCGGTCACTGTTGCTTTCGGCAGAGTCACCCCAGAGGTGATTTGACTCTGTTCTGTCTTTCATTCTTGCTGGTTTGCTCTAATATTACAGACAGGCCACCTCCATTTTGATTATGTCCTATCTGCAGCCAAAACACAAGAAACTTCTTGTTTGCATTCACTTTTCTCAAAGAAGGTTTTTTCATGAAATCTTGTATACAGGGTGCTGTGAACGAGAATGCTGTCAGTTCCATGGTATTTATTTATGTTTTTCTATTTTCCCTTTTAATTGTCAATATCTTTCTGTTTCAAGATAATAGGCCAAATTCTGAGCTCAATCATGCCTATGCCGACTTGTGAAGTGTATCATGTTACTCTAGATTTGGACTGGTGACATTTATTTCTGTCCACAGCAAATGTTTCATGTCATTGTCCTCTTCCTAGGAACACTAAAATCACTGGCTAATTTTCCAAGAGAAAAAAAAATGATTACTGTCCTTTATGGAAAGTAATTTAATTATAGAGCAATGGTTACTGCAATAATGTATGGTATCCTGTTTAAAAAATCCATTTAATCTTGATTTAACATATCTACCTTGATGTTGTCAATTTAAATGATTATTTTTTCAGATCTAATCACTTACTTATTTTGCCAAGTGATGTCTTCGGGGCTTTTGTTTTAGTCTCCACCAACAAAACAATCCCAGATTTAGATGTACTAAATTCAATGATTCTGGAAATTTACAAACCATTTTCTTGGCTGATGTGCCAAGATTAATGTCTGTGCTGCTGAATGCGAGTGTAGCATCTGTGTGGTGGCATTCTTTAAACTTTGCTGTTCCGCTGCAATTGCAGCATTTCAGAAGGAACGTGCCAACCATCTGGAGGGCGGAAATAGAGGTGCTTTCCTCTAACCCAGCAAAGGAGGCAAAACCCTGGATGTTTCCTGATTCTAGGTGCTAGGGCTTTAGATCATGAGGATAAACTTTTGATGCAATTATCATCTCACACTGGTTTAAATAGGAATAACTCCATAGACATCAATGGAGTTCTGCTGGTTAAAGAGGAGGGAGCATGAGGTTGTACAACATATTTTCTGTGCTGCTCATTACATGTGGTAAACCTGGAGAAATTGTGTTCTGTAGACTTCAGATCCCTATGCTTTATTGTGCTGATAAACTGTCTGCAGAGAAGGAAGGATTTCATTATGCCAGCTTCAAAAACTGGTGATAGTGCCCATTCAGTAATGTGTCTGATTTATGCACCCTCTACGATGTTTGGGCTGTAAAACATTAGGTGTTATTGAAGTAAACTTAGAAAGAATGTGCTATGCTGTTGGGATTTGATTACTGCTCATCAGTTAAATAGTTGCAGTTCTTAAAGGACAAATATTTGTGTCCGAGAGTAAAACCCTCTTTCTTCATTTCACATGTTGGATTGACTTAGTTTTTGTTGTTGAAACCTGCCTGAGGCTTGTCTTTTCTCAATCTTATGATGCTCAGTTCCTGATGACGGGCAAGAGCTTGTCGTCCAGTGTTTTAATGTTACTTTGTGTGGCCTTTGGTCTGCTACTGTCTCCATTAACAAGAGTAATTCACTTAGTCCTCTAATCACTAAAGCACTGCTCTCCACCTCTGATCAAAATCTTTGCCCAAATCCTATGCAGGCCTCTCACATGATATTTTATCCCTTCATACAATTGGAACTAGTGACCTGTAAATATCAAGCTGTATCAAGTTGATACATTATGATTTTGTAGCAAGGGGAAAAGGGCAAACTGATACAACATGGCAGGACGACTAAAAGCATTTTGATGTTGTGTCCATCTGACTGAAAAGGAGGAAAAAATGCAAGAAATAGAATGAAGGGTACAGGTAAACTGCACTGAATGGTTTGTTAATGGCATCTCTTTGCATAGAGAGCTGGGTTTGCAAGTGGAACTCTATGGGTCTAAACTGTCCATTCCTGATCATTTGCTTTCTCGGATGCCAAGGAAGAGCCACTCTACGTTGTAAGTGGAGGGGCAGCTACAGCTAATCAGTGAACCGATGGATATTGCTAATCACCGTGGATCTGACAGGGAGAGTGCTGTAGACCCTTCCCACTTGATATCTCTTCCTTTTCATGTTTGCTGTGGATTTCTCAGGCATTAATGAGGCCAGATTCTGTTAGCATAATTGCGTTCTAAACGTTTCTTGGCATAATGTTTCAGTTAGATCAATGGGGCCAGGTTTATGACATTTCTCCAAGATAGCCTGGGACTGCAACATACATTGAATCAAGCATTCAACAGACCATACATCTCACGAAAGTTGAAATGTCATTTTCAATCCGCAGTGGTGTATTGTTATAGTCATTCAGGAGCTGTGCTTTCAGAAGCACCATCCTTAGCCCTACTTTGTGGCTAATGGAGCTAGTTTGACAAGTTACCCTGTGTGCATGGGGAAGGTGAAGGCAGACATGATGAAAGGATTTTGTGTGTGTTCTCCCTGGCTCCTAAAAACTCCTGTTTCTCTTCAGCCATCTCACTAAGACTTCTGCCTATCAAGCACACAGTTCACTCTAGTCGTCACTGCTATGCAGGAAAGAAAAGTTTTATTTTGAAGCAAATCACCCCAATTTTTCCTCTTCTACCCTATCCCAAGCCCCATTTCAGATCCCTTCTGTCAGCACGCAAGGAAGAGCTGCTGTAACACCTCCTCTGATGCTCGAAGAAACAGAAGCCTCTTCCTTTTTATGTCTCCTTTGCCTTTGTCATCCCACATGTTGACAAGCGGAGACTGCGTACACACTGAGACAGCTTTGCTAATCAGCATTTCACACAACATAACAAAACCTGTTAATAATGCCCCGGTTTTGAGTGCACTGCTTGCCAGCTGTAACATCTGCGGTGAAAATATGGATTATGTCATGTAAGGGAGAAGTGGTGCTGGCTTCATAGATCTCTCATTATGGACTTGTGAGGTTTAATCCTGCAGCGTGCTGAGCATCCCGAGTTCCTAAGAAGTCAATATGAATTAAGGGTACTCACCCTCTCGCAGGAGTTGATCAACCCATTTTAGAATCAGGCCCTGAGTTCTTATTTCTTCCAAATAATCCGTCAACATCACAATTGAAACTTAAGATAGAGGGAAACTTCTGATGTTTAGTGTTTGCCTGTCTCATTACTGTATTCGTACTGTCCAAACTACTTGGATCAGTATCTTTCTTTCCTAACTAACGTATAAGCACTAGCGAAGTCATTTGAATTCATTCTTTCCTTATTGACTGGGCTGTAATATTGAACTCTTATCGCTCACTGCCGGCCTGTTTCTCTCCAACTCTGAGAGCTAAAATGCCATTATCAGTGAATGACCAGTAGCAGCATTAATATGGTTTGTTTTCAACACAGTCCTATTATTTAGGGCCTAATCTTCCAAATGGACATAACCTAGTGCTTAGTACCATGAGTAAGTGCACAGGAAGCTGACAGTCTCACGGTACATTTACTGTGGGCTTTTATTAATTTCACTGTAACTAGTTTTTCCCCTCATGTTCCCAGTGTTGCCCCATGCTGGTTCCTATTTACTATGACACTCAAGCAGGCCTCCTGCTAGGATGTCGTCATTACCCTGGAGCCCCAGTGGAGCTGACCAACAGGGGCTCAGAAAAGTGACAGTGACAGCTGCATATTTTTGCACTACGTATTTAAATATTAAAAACAACCTTCCTCACACCACAGTAGGTGCTGGGGCCTGCTAGGCAATGTGCAATATAATCTAAGGAACACTAGTTATTTAAGCCACTATAGGACAACTCCATGCTTGGGCCAGAGCTCTGGTTGGTGTAATGTCATAGCATGGTGCATGCTGAAGTCAGAGTCATCTGGAGTCACTGCCGAGAAGCTAAGGTGAGGGGAAAATGTTTGCTTAAAACACATTATATGTGAAATGTACCCATCTTGTGACTTGGGATGTCTGTAACATTTAAATCAGTTTAAGAAAAAGCTGATTTCTGTTACTGAAGTGTCACTTGGGTTAACCCAAGAAAACGTACCTGAATGAAAATGTTCGTCCAATTGTGACAGCAAGTTACTACGGTGGCACAGAAATTAACCCTTAAATGAAGGCTTGGTTCAGAACATCTCATCTGACTTTCTTCCCACTAAGTGATTTGGATGCTACCCTGGGACTCAGCCCTGGGTTCAGTTCTCCACTCTGCCACAGACTTCCTGTGTGACCTTTGGCAAATCCCTTAGTCTCCCTGGCCTCAGTTCCCCATCTGTAGAGTGGGGATAACAGCACTGCCCTGCCTCTTTGTGGTGGTGTGAGGATAGATTTGTACAGATGGTGAAGTGCTCTGATACTGCAGTAATAAGGCAGAGAAGTGTCTAAGAGACTTCAGTCTATAAAACAGGAAAAGGTGCAGTTTAGTCTAGAGCAGAGGTTCCTGAACTTGGATTGCTGTGCCCCTTTTCTCCATGGGAGTCATAGAACAGTCCCACCCACCCCAACGCTCGTCCGTCTGGGCAGAAGGTGACTCACGGAGGGGAGTGGGTTACTCATACCCTAGGCAGCAGCAGGACCTAACTGACTCCTTCATGGGAGAAGCCCATGCTAGTACCTTCCTCACCCCACCCGCTTCCTGACCCAAAGCCTCTTGCTCCCGCAGGCTCCAAAGGGTTTAAAATACCGAGGCTGTGGCTGGCGGGCTGTCCTGCCCACAGCAGGGCAATAGCAGGAGGAGCATGCAGGGAGTACCCAGGGGTCCAGACCAGGGGGAGAACAAGCTGCTGTGGGTGGGGCTGCATTGTGTTCCCTGTAGTCCTCTGTCCATTCCCCATGACCACTGGGGACTCCCTGCATGCTGTCCCCACTGCTGCCCTGGCCCGGACACCTGGCTGCTGCAGCCCTGTGCCCTACCTTGCATGCCTGCCATAACCTGATTGTGCCTCCCCAGGGTGCTCCTCACTGTTTGAAAACCAATGGCCTAGATCCTAGATGAAGCTAAATGACTCATTCTATATCAAATTCACAAGGATAACTGACATTGTTGTAAACCTTAAATTTTCATCAAAGTCAGTGGAATTACTCTGGATTTTACATCGCTGTGACTGAAAGCAAAATCTGGCCTTCTTTCTCCATAGAGCAAATAGAACCTGCAGTAACTGCATAGAGGTACAGTAACTCTTTTTTCCTTTGTAACTGCAATGACACAGGACTAGTTGCTTAGCATCAGTTTTGTCACACATTACTTTGAATTCTAAAGGAAGCCTTGTGCCAATTTCAGCTCCTACTAGGTATGATGGCAGAATGAGCATGAAACTGTAGTAGGTCAGTTATTTTTTCAGCATTCCCCTTATTAGTCACTGTCTGTCATTTTTATGGCCCTTGGCTGCTTCTTGGTGACTGTATTTTTGTGGCAACACTTCCAGAGCTTTCTCTTTGTCTGTGGCCAGCAGCTTCAGACTCTGGAAGGAACATCTGTCAGTGATTGGCATTGGCAGTCTTTCTGATTCACTTTCCTCATGACAGCTGGCTAGTTTTGTGTGGTATGTTTAATAAGAGTGACTTTCTACACCACTACTGTTCTTCCTGCACTGTACTTACTGTATTCATAGCCTTTAATTCAGGCACAGTGTGAAATTCAACACCTTCTGTCTTACCAAGGTTGCATGCTGTTGGCTGTTGCCTGCCATTTTCATGTTTCTTCAAACACGGGAGTTACCTGCCTTTTCCACTGCCCAGCTGTTCAGGGTTTTTTGTTTTTCATTTTTAAAGATCTTGCTAGTCTTCCTTTATGGGGAAAATTCTCTCCAGGAACAGTCTCTAGAATTTGATTCTATCTTGTCAGGGAGTGTTTTAGGGAAACCTAGATTATTCCTGATTATTCTGATTCTGCTGTCCAGGCAATCTGCACATCAGAATTTCCCTGGAGTCTTCAGGAAAGAGCTTTTATGATGATAAAGACCTCTGCTCAATTCTGGAATCCTCCATGGAATACTTGTCAGCCTCTGAAAACTACTCATGCTCCAGGCTCTTCAGGATTTAGGGATTAAGGGCTGGCAATCCTCTCTTTGATCCCTGGAAGTAAAAACTTCCTTCCCAGAAGGTATCTTCCATTTTTTGCATGTTTAATCAAACTCTTCAGAAGTTCTGCTTCTGTTCATGTGTTTGCTTGAAACTGCCATATGAAAACAGTTTTGCCCAAATATTCTGTAGTGTTTTTTCCTCTCCTGTGCTAACTTGACTGTAGAAATTATTCATTCCTAATTGTTTCTGTCATCCTTTTTAAAGTTAGCATGAGTGAAACTGGTGTTGGAAAACTGTCCCAGAGCTAGAAAGAACTGGAGTTGCTGTGGGATCTGGAATAGTTGTTCTTTGTATATATAAATAGAAAATTGCACACTGTCTGATAGTGCTTCACTTTCTTATAGTGCAGCAACTCTTCTGAGGATCCTTTCCAAAGGGAGGGCTTTGAGGAGTGGCAATATTGAAGGTGTAGAAATGTGCTACCATTACTGAAGATTTCCGGGGGTTGGTAACATTGAATATGAGAAGTTGTAATTTTGTGATCCCCTAAATGAAAGTCTATTGACACAGTGAAGCCAAGAGGATCTGAGCACCATCATTGCCAGGTGGCATTGGAGATGGATCAGTCATGTGCTTCTCACGGAAACTGATTCCATCACCAGAGTAGCAATAAGATGGACTCCTGAAGGCAAGCAAAAATGAGGCCGCCTGAAAACAACATGGCAAAAAGCTGTGGAAGCCAAGCTGAAAAACCTGGGTCACAGTTGGGGAACCATTGAAAGACTTGCCAGAAACAGACAGGAGTGGAGGAGCTTCGTGGCTGCCCTAAATGCCAGAGGCATAATAAGAACATGATGATATTACATAAAGGAGGATTGTCCAGTCCTCCATTTAGCAGTAGTATCCTCTCACTAACTATAATCAATATCAGATGTTTCAGAGGAAGGTGCAAGACACATTGGTGTGGGTAGTTATGGGATAACCACAGGAATGTTTTCATCCTGACCCCCGTTCAGCAGAGGTTGGCTTAAGCCCTTAAGCTGGAGGGTTAACCTCCCTTCCAAACTCTTGTTTGTTTTTAGTGTTGATTATTTTAACTCTGATTTTACTATGATAGCTCTGCTTATCCCTATTAATGTGAATATGTGGTGGATGAGGTACATTCTTGCAGATTCTGTGGATGATCCTAGTCTATGGATGATTCCATTCTGTGGAAGATCCCTTTCTTCCTTCCTCCCTACTCCACACCCATCCAAAGAGTTCTAACAGAAATATGCTCTTTTTTGCCAGGAGAACCTAAAATGCTCAGCTACTAAGAATGGTGAGAACTGACAAAAGGAAGGAAACAGAAATGGCACCTGATGAATCAGCCATCCAACTTCCCGACACTGAAAGGGCAAATTCTCAGATCATTGTATTTTGTTTGACTCCCAGGAAGGGACCTAGAAGATGAGAAAAGGAGACTGTTACAAACTAAGGCTAATGCCAAGTATCAGAAGATGTCTCAATTTCATAACTAACATTGCTGCAGTCCTCCAAAGTGTAAATCTTCTTGTCACAGGATAGAAGCACTTACTCTCTTACGCTGCAGCTTTGTTGGTTAGTGAGCTGAGACATGTTCTTATGCATGAACTTATTAAAGAAGTCGGGAAAAACAGCTTATGGCTATTCTCAGGTAGAAAGAGTTTCCTACCAGTCCTAGATGCTGGGAAGGAAGCAATGTAGGTAATTGCTGACTTTCCTAGGTTGAAGTACAACTGTTTGCATAGACAAGTGTGACTCAGGCCTGGTCTATACTGGCGGAGGAGGGGATTGACCTAAGATATGCAACTTCAGCTATGAGAATAACATAGCTGAAGTCGACGTATTTTAGTTTGACTTACCTTGCGTCCTTCTGGTGCGGGGTCGATTGCTGCGGCTCCCCCATCGACTTCACTTCTGTGTCTCGCCGAGTTGGAGTACAGTCTACTCACTACACGTGATAAATTGGTCCCTGATAGATCGATTGCTGCCCATCAATCTGGTGGGTAGTGTAGACATTGCCTCAAACACAGTTTAGGAACAGAGCTGAAGAAAACTTCAGATTTTACTTTCTGGTTTAGCTAGGTGGCCAAGTGAACATTGATTAACAGATTAAAAGATCACTGAAGTAGTAAAACGTGCTGTTGATAGTATCAAAGAGAGTGTCTTTGAAAGATATACTACTTAAAATCTGGTCACACTATGCACTCCTCCTGACTTAATGACATGAACTGCAGGATGTTTGTAAGATTAGGTTTTTTTGCAGCTCAGTTATGCTGTTGGTCTTGAGACTTTTCAGCTACAGTAAATACACACGTGCTTTTAAAGTTGGAATTCAGAGCATTAATACTTAAGTTACTGTCTTGCTTGTATAGTACTTAAGGGAATCACCTTATATCATACACAACTATTTGCTACTTTCCTGCTGTTTCTTATTAACAAAACAGGCCCCCTTAAATCTGGAACCTTGCTCAGTGCCTTGATTCTTAAGCCAAGTAGCAGTAGAGCATCCACACCGATATTATGTAGCTAATGTGGAATGTGAGAAAACCATGGAGTTTGAACATAAGATTTAAATACCTTCTTCCTCTTCACCCTGCTTCCACAGCATCTATTGCATGAACTGTTAACTTTTGGAGTTCTTGGTGTGAGACTCTAATATTGCTACCATGTTCAGGCACTCAGACCATGGTGATGAGCTCCCTGCATGTGCCTACAGAAAGATTTTAATGAAGGAAATCCTTACTGACAAGAAATTAAAACAGTAGAGAAAAGGCTTTTGTAGATTTAAGCAGGGAGGGGTGGAGTTGGCTTATTCTATCTCTGACATTAGTTACACCAATTGTAGACCATCTTTTTCTCTCTCTCAATCTCTCTGTTAGGCTGTTTATAGTATCAGATGCAAACTGAAAGACTTGTGTGACAGCACACTGCCAAATGGGTGTGTGCCTTTGTCAAGCCAGTAACAGTATGTGACCTCCATCAGTTTAGAGATTGCCTACATCAGGGTAAGAAGTTCCTGCCACCCGGTGGTGCTGCTAAAGGATGAAGGTACCAGTTATACAGTCATAATGTAGGATAAAAATTGCTGGTGCTTTCTCATCAAGGGTACCTTGTATGAAAACTAGACTAAGACTGAAAACAACATGTTACCAAATTTCACCAAACTGGAGCCGAACCCTTAGGAGAAACTCCTCCTCTTTACATTTCTGATGAACATTGAGATAAACCCTTTTTCTTATGCACCTGAACATCTTTCTTGGCTTCAGTGGGGTGAGGCAGGCAAAAATAAGTGAAGGAATAAGATGCATGAAGAGATCAGTGTGATTGCAGCAGAAGTAGTAACTAATTACAGTGGAATCTTGATTTGAAGAACACCAGTCTTGCAAACAAAAATTGCATAATGAAAGTGATGTCAGTGAAGAACAAGTCAACATCCCCTCACGTTCCAGTGTCTACCATGCACTGGAAGTCACTTTGCATTGGTTGAAGGACAAGAGGATAGTGATGCAGTTCACCATATTGCAATTTGTACACTGCACTTACTGTAATTTTGAGATGTTCAGTGTTATGAACTTTTCAATTTATAAACTCTATCCCTAATTAATTAATAAATAGGGGCTCTACTCTATCTGAAAGTTACAGAGAGTACTACTTGTGGGTAATATAGTGTAACCTAAAGTATCATCCAGGAAAGAACTTAGCCTAAAATATTTATCTCCTCTTGTCTCTGTTTGTACTATATCTTTTCTTCATTCTCCTTAGGTTTCTGTGAGTGGAGGGTTTCTCCTCCATGATATGAATATTGCACAATATTTGGCTGATACTTGATGCAGATCCAAGCAGTCATTTTCCAAGTAATTTATTTGTGTACCAAATACCTGACTTCAAGTTCTGGGGCTACTAGCATGGCTGGAGTGTTAGCATCGACTTAGCCATGTTTTCAAATACTTAAAAGTACCTGGCAAGGCATATATTTATTTCTGTCCAGACCCTTCTCTGGGGGGAAATAATGGAGCCTTTACTAGTACCATCAAGTTAAGATTAGTAACTTGAGTTTTATATTACCCATTCATTTTGAGGAGAGATGAGGTAACATTATGTTCCTGCTCTTCCCTATAAGTTAAATAGAACTTGTCAAAAAGTGATGTGCAAATAACTTCACAAATAAATGAGGAGTTGCATTGTGATTAGTGGGGTTATGTTTGTTACTTGTAAGTATTCTTATGTCTACCAGTTTATATGGCAAGTTTAAATATTCATGGATCTCAAAAGCATCATCATTTTTAAAATCAAGAATAAAGCTGAAAACTCGCACAGGAAGCACGATGGCTGTTTGTTCTAACATTTCACTGAGGTTGTCTTCCAATTAGGGAGCAGGAAATACACCTTGTGACATAGGCCAACAAGCACCCACCATCAATAACAGAGAACAGTTGAAATAAGCAAACAAACAACCCATAAGCTAAAACTTGTTTGAATAAACTGGTCAGTGAATGCCCTTTTAAAATGATTCAGACATTGTAGAAATTGGGATGAGTTAGTAGACAGGAAAAAAGGTTAAATTTGGGGGATGGTTTTTTTGGCAATGAATAATTCAGCTGACTCTAGCCGTCCCCCTACACCACAGGGGCAGGGTCGTGCTGGTCATTTATTGACACAAGATAAAAGCAATGTATGTTAATATTATAGATTTCTAAAACAGACTTGTAGGCCCCTGTAAGAGTTATATCCTGTGCACTTTAATTTACATACATAAGCCATTAATAGTTTCCTTTTATAAGAGGATTAAATACCCCAATATTCATTATGATTAAGAAACAATTTAATTTTCATATAATAATTTTAATTGGACACTGTTTGCGTGAAATTTTGCCTCATTAAAACATGAGCTTGATCATCTGCCTATTAAATCTCAAATCATTGCTGTTAACAAACTAAATGCCATAAAGTCTTGTTAAATGTGAATTAAATCCCTGTTTTAAATACTTTAAAATTGTTTTCAAAGTGGAAAGTCATAAACGGAAAAGCTCTCACCATCTGTAGATAACTTTGCTGCTGTGGATGCACATAGAGAAGCACATTCATGGTTCTACTATGGACCCAGGGTGCGAAGCAGAAACAAGCTATTGCTAAACTTTTTTTGTCTGCTTCCTCCTCTGTAAATTGAAGTTAATAACAGTTCCTTGCCTCACAGGGGCATTGTGTGGCCTAGTTAATTAGCGGGATGCCCCCTGAAGGCCAAGATGGTCTAAAATGACTACTGACTTTGGACACCCAACTTGACACATGTTAACGAGGCCTGATTTTCAGAAAGTGCTGTGCACCCCCAACCTCTAAACTTCAGGCTCTTTAAGGTGTCTCCAATTGAGGAGCCCATATCACCAGCCGTTTAAGAAAATTCAAACCAAAATGGCTGGAAAAGAAGGAAAATTTTCTCTGTTGACTACTTTGTCTACGTACTTTGTGCATTTGACAGCCCTTTCTGTGTTATCAGTTCCCCCTGCTTATGTGGGCCTTTGATACAACACGGAGGAGAGAAATATTAAAGATTAAATGTGTGTTTATAAAACTACAATTCTGTCGGAAGGAGTCATATGCAGCTGTAGTATCTCAAGCTATTTTAATTAACTTATTTGATAGATAAGAGAATTTAAGTTGTTGGTATTGTGTTTTTTTGTTTTTTTTTTTAATAAAACCTTTTCACATTACTTTTACCAGGACTTCATGCCCAGGGTCTCTTTATTGCAGAGGTAAGAACTGGTCCAAACTCTGTTGCACTGATCAATGTACCCTTATTTACTGTGCCAGTTGATGGATTTTAACCAGCTTCATTTCTTCCAAAAAGCAATATCGAGTTTATGGCTTAATAACAACCTGAAGAGAATATATTTGGAAGGCAAGAAATTATGTGTCTTGAACTACTGTAACAAAATCTGCTGATTGGGCATCTTGCTGCAAACAAGGTCATGTCTACACCATCGCCTTGCAATCACATCTTTTTTTCCCCCTCTAACAATTATACTGCCTCGCCTCTTTTGCTGTTAAGAACTTAACAATCACATTATTTCATGCCTGTCCCACAAAGAGCTTCAAAAAATTAATATAATACATTATAAAGCCAATTTCATAGGGGCAATAACATACTGACTGTAACCAAATACTTTAAAAATCAATGAAGAGCTTGTGACGGGGTGGATCACAGAAACCCCCTTGGGGCTGCCAATTGATGTGCCAAGACTACTTCTGCCCTTGCTTTCCCTGCCAGCTTGGGACTCCAGAGCCCTGCCTGGTTGTGCCAGACATGATTGCTGGCCACAAACACAGACCCAGGTCTCAACCACGTCCCATAAACTGCAAGCTTAACAGAAAGCAGCTTAAGAAGTATTCCTGTTTTTTACACTCAGATGCCCAACTCCCAGTGGGGTCCAAACCCCAAATAAATCCAGTTTACTCTCTATAAAGCGTATACTGGGTAAACTCATAAATTGTTGACCCTCTGTAACACTGAGAGAGAGATGCACAGCTGTCCCCCCCAGTATTATTACATACTCTGGGTTAATTAATAAGTAAAAAGTGATTTTATTAAATACAGAAAGTTGGATTTAAGTGGTTCTAAATAGTAACAGACAGAACAAAGTGAATTACCAAACAAAATAAAACAAAACACACAAGTCTATGCCTAATACAATAAGAAAACTGAATACAGATAAAACCTCACCCTCAGTGGTGTTCCAGTAAGCTTCCTTTTACAGACTAGTCTCCTTCTAGTCTGGGTTCAGCAATCACTCACACTGACAGGACAAAGAAAAATGTAGAACATTTCTGGGCCAAAGGAGCTTTATTGTACTATTACACATAATGTTCTGGAGCAATATATAGGGTAAATAGGACTGCCATCCTTAAGTTAGTCTTTTTTCAGAGATTGTCTGGATATTTGTCTGAGGGTACAGGTATGGACATGAAACTGGCACACAGTTTATTCTATCCACTGGGTGAAAATACTATGAGATTTCCCTTTCTTGTGATGTTTTGGTGATTCTGCTTCTTCTCAAAGGCTAAACTCCAGTCAAGGCAGAGATGCACCAACATGAATAAAAGGAAAATAGTCATATTTTGATGCTTCTAACTGATACAGTTTGTTTGAGTTTAGAGTGAATATTGGGTACTTTATCCAAACTAGCTTTTCTGTTCTTGTCAACAAGGTTAAAAACAAAATGCAAGGATTCATCTAAAGTGCCAGATCCACAGCTAATATCACTTGATGTAGTGCCAGTTAAGACAATGGAGCTATGTTAATCTACACCAGTTGAGGATCTATCCCTTCGTGTTTAAATAGTTAAACACAAGTATCTGCTTGAATCCCAGTGGTACAAACTTTATAGTAAGCACCTGACAGTATCTGAAGTGCTATTGTTCAGCAACAGGTAACATCTTTTCTTTGCTATATGTGACAGGTATAACAAACCTCATTAGAGAATCCATCTATATGTATAGTGCAAACATTCTGCCTATGTGAATCAGGCAACTCTCCATATATGTATATTTTAGTCAGCAAATTATTTTTTTTTCCTGGTTGCTTGTTTTCTTTTTCTTTCTGCCTCAACTATCTTTCAGGCTTTTGTAATTTTGTCAGTTCCATGTACCAAGAAAGTTGTAGCACACACAGGTAACATAGGGCATTGGTGATACCAGCAAAAAAGCAATTCAAAGTAAATAAAAGCTTCAGGTACATCTCGCAGTCTGGGATTCAATTTATTAAGTATCAAAGGTATGTTCTAGGAACCTCCTGAGTGGAAATTGTAGCCTTTTTAATTACTTAGCTGATAAAAGTGAAAATTGGGCTGCTTGTTTTTCCAAGGTAGATTTGTTGATAAAAGTTGATCATGGAAGTTAACGAAAATCTGGCATAATACGCAGGGGCTTAACAGCTGAGTTATATGTATGGATGAAGGCAAGGTCTTCATAATTCATAAAGCAATGCCTCATAGGTAGAAGGAAAATTATATTGTGCCTCAATTAGATTATTTTGAGTGTGTGTGGACCACATAAGGAAGCCATTTTTTGTCTGAGCTCTTAGTTTCTTTATCCCAGGTATGTCTGTATGTATATATGTGTATGTATGTACGTACATACCTGGGGTAAAGATGCTAAGAGTTCAAGCAAAAAAGGCTTCCTCATGTAGTCGTACAACCCCTAGTACAATGAGGCCTAACAATAGCATGCGGTGTAAGTTACCAGTCACATACTATGGATACTTCATGTGACCATCCTTAATTTTACATGTATTGGTATAAAGTATTCCTTTAGGTATGAACTGCAGAGCTAGTAAAAATATATCCATTTTTGTAATTTTGAGTTTTCTCACTGTCTTTTCTGTAGTCTTTTCTGACTGGCTCTAAGGAACTGCAAATAACTTGTAGCGACTGAGATCTGTGCATGAACATAAAAAGGGCTCAATTCACATCAATTAGCCATAACAACTTGACCAGCGGTTCCCCATTTCTTACATCATGTCATTCCATTCACTGGTTTTCAGTGTCTTACTGTATCAAAGTTCTCCTCTTTAAAGCTTTACATATTCTTTTACCTAGCTACATCTCTGTTCTGATTTCCTCCTCATCCCTATTTCACTTCCTCACTTCCTATGCACCATGTAATCTTCTCTCCACTAGATCCACCAATCTGTCTTCAGATTATATACTGGTACCCTCCATCCAGAAATTTGTACAAAGTCTGTGGTACAACAATGGGCATTGCAGGCAGAACTTGCACTTCTTCTGTAGCTGTGCCTTGAGGGAAGAAAGCAGGAGGTGGTGAGAAGTCCTAGAAATGGGTGCCTGGAAGGACAGACCTCTGAAGGTGCTACTCCTTGTGATTCTGAGGCTTAACTGGTACCTCAATGACTTCAGAAAAGATGAGAACCCCTAAAAATGGTTAGATCTAGTCTTCCTCTTGTGAAGATATAAACTGTGGCCAAAGAAACCCATAAAACAGCCACCTGCCAGGTTCTTAGGTGAGTATTACTTAGCAGGCTTAACCATTCATCGCAGTTTCTTTAGTGATTTGTTCTTGTCTCTGTTAAACAAGAGCCAATGACAGTAGAAGAAACTTAGGAAAGAAGGCGAATTCCAAAGTAAGTTTGTGGCTGTACAGAGTGGTAAGGGAGATATCATACTGCTTAAGGGGCGATCACCGTTAATGTTAAGTTAATATGCAAATCAGGTGGAGGAAGCTTAAAGGAAGTTTTAAATTCAGAGACTGAACATAAATAGATCTCAGGATATATAAGGTGTTGGTTATATAACTTCCAGTCTTGTAATAATCTACACATTAAGAGGGAGGGAAGTACAAGTTGTCTAAATTTAGTGTTAATGGGTAGGTAGTCTTTATTAAGCTGAAATCTTTATTGTTCCCTTTCAACCAAGTCTTTAGTGTAGTCATGGGATCTTAAAGAATGGGCTTGGGGACTAACCTTTGCTAATATCAAAGGCAACTTGGATGATAAAAACAGATTCAATTTGTGTCCAAGAAAGACGATTTAGGCCATAAATTCACTATCTGAAGAAATCAGAGGCCAGATGATACATTTGAAGTTCAGGAATAGTTAGGACTTGAGTCCTGTCAGCCATAGAAAGCAATGTGATAAAGTCAGTACATCACATCACACTGTCTTCTTAGGCTCTATGTGCTCCAACACCTACTTTGTACATTCTCTTTTCTGTTGCTTGTTCAGTGTCTCATCTCATATATTTGTTTGCCATAATTTATCTTGAAAACCAAGAAATTAGCACCATTCTCATCTGCATTATAATATACGGTACAAAAAATTCATTTTATCATTGTTCAGAGTTTAAAAATAGCAGACTTCTACTGCTAATTACACAGATAATTTATTGAAGTACTTTCAGAAAATTGCTTGATTTGAATTTAGTACAGTAATTGTTCACTAGATAGATTTAAAACTTCAATTGCTTCTTTTTCTAATTTAAGATCCAATTGGAAATGCACTTGTATAGGTCTTCAGTGGTTGTAAGCAGCTGACATTTCACGAAGCAGAAGACAAATGCTGGAATAGAAATGTACTGTGAATATGAAGACTATGGAGAGTCTCATTTTAAAAATCTTAGTTCTTTTATAGGTCATGTTTACCCAGTACGGGAGCACTCACATCCGAATGTGCTTATCAAAAAGGGGCCAATCCAAGACACTGAGGCCTCCGTGTTGTAAGTTGCAAATGAAAATTCTAAACCACCTGTAGAACATACAGCTCCCCACTATCATCAAACTGCAAGCCAAAGCTGCAGACTCTAATAGACACACCTTGCGGCAAGTCTGGTAGTTCAACGGACCTGGGCTGTTTTGGAGCAGTGGAGGAGCACGTTTCAGAGCTGAGGGCTCCTCCTGGAAAATGCTATACTATCTCAATGCCCAAATGCAGGACTTAGGTACGTGTTCTATTTAGGTTCTCACGCTGAGTCCATCACTGTGGTATATGAGCATTTTCCAGTAGTGCATTAAGTGATATGACTACTGTCTGTCACAGGGGGTTCTATTCTTTCTCTCTAGGGGGAGAATTGTTTTGTTGGGCTATTAGTAAAGGTAAAAGAACATCTTGTGATTGGAAAAGGAAGTGAGGAGGGCAATGATGGTTCTTTGTTCCTGTGGGAGTTATTGACCTGTAACCCATCACCTGATAGGGTCAAGGTCAGATTATATTTTATGTGCAAGATTGCTTTTAATAATCTAAAATAGCTGAAATGCAAATAGGAGGACGTATAATATGGGTATTTAGGCTTGGCAACAGGCTGAGGCCTAAGCAAGGCCTAGTAGAAAGCTTAGCACAAGTGATTGACTTGAGGTCATAAGATTTTGCAATATGTAGTTTGTGATAAAAAAGTACAACACAGAAACTTAAAATAACCATTTTTTGGGTATATGTAACCATGGAGAAACCACATTTACAAAACAGAACCATTAGGAAATGTATGACACAAGTAGTTTTTGCTAGCAATTGGAACCTGAATTATGGTCCCCTGGAATGACAAACATGGGCAAAGGGGCAGAGACCTAAATCAAATATGCTCCTGGTTGAGTGGGGAATGTAAGGAAAAAAGTATATAAAAGATGATCAAACTGACCCCTAGTTGGGACACTAGGGAAGACCAAATGGTGGAAACCTGAGTAAGAACAACCTTGTGGTGATCTCCACTTATTTTTTCTTCTGTCTTTACCAGTCTCTATAAGGGTTTAAGTGTATCAGTGTTGGAGAATTGCTTTATCTTTTGTGTCAGCCTAAGTGTGATCCAGGGGGTATTTTGTTATGCGTCTTTGTTTCTTCTTCAGTTGCATTAATGCTTTGGTTACTTGGATGATAACTAAAGCTGGTATGTCTCTATTTCTGTGATTCACCATACCAGTCTCCTCTGTTAAATTATGCAGCTGCTGAGAGAGAGAACCTACTGCCTATGACTGGTGCACTTTGCATCCTAAAATTAATCTGAGGCACAGGGAGCATTCCACTGGCCCCTGAGAAATCTGAGTCTCCTTCACAAACAAGCTTTCTCTTTGTGGCAGAGGTGTTCCATTGTGCCTGAAGAGCAGAGGTGTCACTGTGGTCCTCATCTTGGAACTGTAAATGATCTCTAGACCATTATTCACCTTGGAGATGAGGACCAAGACCTTGAATTTGATGCAATATGAACTATCAAGACATCCAGATCTGAAAATGGTCCACTATACAGTGTGTTACATAGTTACAGTATAGTGTTATGGTGGCAAAAAGGAAGGATAATGAGGTGATAGACAAACATTGCTACCAGGCTGAAATATATGACAAATATTGGAGTGAAAGGAGGATGAAAAAGGGTCATCTGCTCTCTTTCATTAAGGGCCAGACCCTAAAATGTGCTGCCTGCTGGCAACTTTTGTTGAAGTTGAGGGGAACTGTCAATTCTCAGCACTTCATGGGAACAAGCCTTGTGTGACTCCATACCTCCTTGCATCCAGTCTACACTGTCTGGGTTGGGATAGTTTCTATGACTCATTATTCCCTGAATTAGTTGAGCTGGTTAAAACTTTTCAAACGTCAATAACCATTTTAACTGAAATGTCAAGTTTTCATTAAAAAAAATAAAGGGGGATGAATGAAAAGTTTTCCCCCAAATCCTTCAGTATTTTTAAAATAGCTCCACAAAACAGAGGAAAGGGGATTAACCACTGAATTTGTTTATTACAACATGAATGGCACATATTTAATATGCTTCCTGAAAATGTATTAGTCTTCACTTTCTTAATAGAATAGTTTGGTTTTATGCAAACTAGCATAAAACATATGTTTTTGAAAGAACAGGAGAAAATGCATAGGAAACTTATGTGAATTAGCTTTTCACACACAATACATTCCTACAGCAAGGACCTGTAAATTAGCTCCTGGTTGGCTAAGGACATTTAAAAAGACATTGATACACCTATATTGTGAATTATCCTTATGGAATCTATTGCCCTTTGTAATCTTACAGGAAAGCAAGTCTTGTCTGCTCAAAGATGGAGTCAGTACCTGCCAGAACAGTCATGGCTTTAGGTCACAATTATAGTTCCTTTGCAGGAAGAATAGACTGGGAATCAATCAACCAACATACATTGATTTTTATTTTTCAGTAAACTGCAACCTGTCTTGATGTCATTCCTCCAGACATTTCGAACTTCCTCTTACCTTGCTGGAGTGTCTGTAATTGCCACAATGTTCTGATACCTGGTGGTGGTGGTGGTGGAAGCGTGTCTTCCACCTGTCATACCATTGTGAAAATCCCAGAAGCCTCTTGTTTTCTTGCTTATATGTTTCTGTAATGAAATACCGCTCAACAACAGAATACATAACTTCCAGAGCAAGGCAGTTAGCATTCCACGTGGTCATTGCCTCTCACGTGTCTGAATCAGTCCACGTTTCCCCCTTTCACCGATGTGTCTTAGTTGAATCATCAACCCTAAATAAAACTGTTTAAAAGTGTTGTGTTGCCCAAAACTGCCCACATAAAGTAGAAGTAATGCAGTGACGAATCAGGCCATGTAAACATTCATAAATCCATTAGGACCTTCTGTGATGAAGGCTGATGAGAATCTTACAGGTAATGTGTTGCATTTTGTTGCAAAGCACATTACAAAACTAGGGAAGTGTAATTATCTTTGTTGCAATGGGGAAATGTTGGGATCATCTTTAATTGTTTCAAACCCTGAACTTCATACAATCACTTTTTAAGTTATTTCCACAATATGTTGGGTTATCCTACCAAGTGCTTAATTAGTACATATTTGCATAGCAATTTTAAATATATGATGCATATTTAAATCCGGTTGGCATGTCTTTCTAAAAGATATGCTAGTAGCTCAATCAGCGATTGCCAGGTGCAATTCTGTGGTTATTCACTAGGTCAGGGTAGATGATCATTATGGACTTAACATCTATTATGAGCACTGCAAAAAAGTGTGCACCATTTATTATTGACCAATTTGATACTTCTGTGTGATGCTGGAACAAAATGATATTTCTACTGCTCTCACTCTTCAAGGTTGGGATTTTCAACCTAAGGGAGGTAGGCATCTGGACCCCATTGAAATGCAATGGAAGTTGGGAGCCAAACTCCCTTAGGTACATCTACACAGCAGCTGGAAAAGGTGCTTCCCAGTTTGGGTAGGCAGACATGCACTAGTTCGGATTGAGCTAGTGCATTAAAAATAATAGTGTGGCCATTGGAACATGGATGGTGTCTCTGGCTAGCCACTGAATTCGTACCCAGGGGGATCGGGTGGGATTGTACTTTGGCAACTAGCCCAAGTTCTTGTCTGTGCCATTGTGGCCAAGCTGCTATTTTCGTGTGCGAGCTCAATCAGAGCTTGTGTGTGTCTGTCTATTCATGTTGGGAAGCATACTCCCAGCTGCAGTGTTGACATGACCTTAATCTCCTTTGGAAATCCCAGCCCCAAAGCCCTCTCAGTTTAATTGCCATACTGTAAGCATTTGCATGCCACCTGGTGACATAAGATAATTAAATACCTCTTGTCAAATTTGCTACCCCGTCATGTTCCCTCGCATCCCTTCTGTCAGAGTCATAGAAAACCAAAAGGAAGGTAGCACTGTGGATTATCCACTCATGGATAATGTTTTACAATGATGTAAATACTACAAGCAGACAAGTGTACCTAAAGAAGGCAGAGTATACGGTGAAGCTCTGAAGTTCAATCAGGGAGGATGAGGCCCTGTTCTAGCAATTGAGGTGTGAAAACCAAGAGAGGAGAAACTGGTTCTGTAATTGGCAAGCCATTCACAGTCTTTGTTTAATCCTGAGCTGATGGTGTCAAATTTGCAGATGAACTGAAGATCAGCAGTTACTCTTTGAAGAAACTTGGTTTTCACACCTCAACTGCTTGAACAGGGCCTCATCCTCCCTGACTGAACTACCTCATTATCTCTAGCTTGCCTGCATATATATACCTGCCCCTGGAAATTTCCACTACGTGCATCTGACGAAGTGGGTATTCACCCACGAAAGCTCATGCTCCAAAACGTCTGTTAGTCTATAAAGTTCCACAGGACTCTTAACTGTGTGAAGTTTCCCTTTAACAGAGCCAGAGAGAGAATGAGTGCATACATGCAAATAATCCTTTATATGCACCGAGTGGCACAGTATTAGTGGACGAAGATATCTGGTCCACTTCTACAGCCCTGTTCTGGAAAACTTGCATGATTCTGCTTAGAGCTTTTGTCTTGGGAAATATGGCAGGTAACATTGCAGTATTTGGACCAGGGAGGTTGACCCTCTGTTACGGGTCAGGGCTTCATTGTTAGACACAGTTGAAACACAGCTGTCATGCCTACCTGTAATTAGCCAGGTGATAAACCAGAGCACTGGCTTGAACATCTGGCTTCACAATGCCCTCAAACTGCACACACACAAGCATCTTTTATACTCTGTATACTCAATTTTTCATGCATCTCCATTGCCAGGCTTTTTACTCTACTCCTTCCTCTCTGTCTTCCCACCCTCCACTTCTGTCTGTCTTCCTCTTTGATCTATTTTTTGAGGGGAGGGAGTGAACTAAATATATGGAAAACTTGCTAGAAGGAACATTGATCCTTTCTCAGAAACATCGTTTGAATGTTGCTGGCGTCAGTGTCAGTCGTTAATGGTCTGGCCAGCATTTGAAATCCTTTAAAACAGAAAGAGAGACAGAGATTGACAACTGTGTCTGAATCTCCCCTATAGAATAAGACAGAAAACATGGAGCAGAGGTTATATATTAACCCAGCAATTTGGAGCAGGCTATTTGATCTGGAGGCCAGTGTTTTTCAAACACTCCAGATTCACTTTGAAGTACACCAATTAAGGCTTCAGATATAAGGTTAACCCAGAGAACCCAGTTTTTTTTCTCTGTGCAGTGGTAGACATGTTTTTTCTTCCCTAACCCTCATTAGAGACTTCAGGCTCAATAGGAGTGAATGGAACATTGTTATGGCTGGCAAATTTAATAGCCTTGTTAACAGTTGCGGGTGACAGGGAACAAGGGATGATTTTTTTCAGTTGGAGGCTTTGAAAATCCATTTGATTAGCAGAGTGTGACTTTTAAAGAAATATCCTTTCCAAACACAGAAGCTGGGCTGCAATGCTTAATTGGGCACCACATGGCAAGTGTGTCTCCATTGCATAACAACAGGTAACAAAGGGAATTGTGAAACATTTAGGGAGCTGTTAGATACTTCAGATCACAAGCCAAAAAACGTGAGTATTGTCACAAGCCATGGGATAAAACTGGTGGTTCTCAGACTGGGACTAATCACATGGCACTTGGAAGTGGCTCATGAAGCTACTGCTAATGGTGAAACTTATAATTTAAACCCTATAGAATAGCTGGACTGCTGCGTATTTCAACTGCACATGCATCAATCTTTATGCAAAGCTCCCTTGCATTTCTATACCTTCTTGGGTTGCTACACAGGCAAGGAAATATGTTAAGATAGTTTTTGTTGTTGGATATTGACAAAGCTGCAAAGCCTACTATGATCAAATTGGCCTGGGACACCAATAGTAGGGAATAGGAAATATGCAAGAGGACAAAGTTAAACTGCAAAGTGATCTCGAGATAATATCCATGAGCACCGCAGGCCACGAGAAGATCTGATATTAATGCTAAAGTCCCTCACTTGGGGAAAGGGAAATAAACAGCACAGGTTCAAGGGGTGAGGTGGGGGGGAATGTACTAGTATCCAAGCAGCTGACACACCCATCACACTAAAGGTGAGTATTTCATTTTATCCCAATGCTACTCTATGTAACCAAGCCCTTTGGTTGCAGGTAGGGCATGTGCAGTTGGGATTGGAAGGCTGGGACAGGAAATGATACACAGAAGGTTCCCTTTCATGAAGGGTTGGAAGGATTAGAACCTGTCAGGGTCACCATAGGATTGATGGGGGTAAGGACTTACTGATGAGCCTAAATACGCATTTAAACTCTTTCATTGTTGTATGTGTTTTTTCCATAAGGCTTTTATCATAAAAGCATTTAATAGAATCTCCCACTACAAATTGCTCAATATATTAAGATCTGTAGGGATTGATGGACGCGAACTCCAGCTAATAAAACAATTACGCTAGAATCCAAAGGCAACTTTAAAGGGAGAGGAAAATGAAAATCTAACAGAGATCAAGAGAGGAGTGAGATAAGATTTTGTAATGTCAGCAACTGTATTCAATATTTATAGCGAGTGTTTGATTAAGTTAATTGAAGAAGGAATTAAGATGAATGGAAAATGATTGGATAACATTTGCTATGCAGATAACACAGTGCTTTTGACTGAATCAGAAGAAGGCCTGAAGGTAGTGGAGATCATATTCTTTGCCATATTCCTATATAGTCTACAGCTGATTGTGGACAAAGCAATAACTATGGGGGTATGCAAGAATCCTGAGAACACACACAATATTCCAGTGAATGAGGCCGCCATATAGCAAATGAGAAATGATTGTTACTTAGGAAGCATTGTTACAGAAGGTGGAAGATAGGATATTGAAGCTGGCACTAGAACAACAAGGGTTAAAGAGGTATTCTGGAAGATGTCAGAAGAATGAGACAGAAAAAGATCTTGGATAGATGAGATATCCAGGGTGGATCATAAGGGCTATTCATCCACAAAGATTAGGAGAGGATCATACAGAGTAGGCTACCATGGTTGCAAACCTCTAGTAATGGAGATTCCATATAAGAAAAGCTTTACAGAGAAAACACTTATCTGAAACTAAATGTACTGTTTGGTTCCTTGTAACGATTGGCATAAGCTGCTTATAGCCCTTGGAGAGAAGGCAAAGTAGATTCTTAGTCACATCTGCTGGGATAAACACAATGAGCGAAAGCCTAAACCCATGGTCAGGAGGGAGTGGGTTGTGGGTCCCTGCCTAGAGAGAGGTGATGGCTAGAGGCCTTGGAATTGAGAGGGCATTCCTTGAGCAGACCACAGAGGGGGTCAGAGGTATAACTGTAACAGTATCTGATGGCGGTGTGTGTGCATTGCATGTTCATTTGAAAATTTGTCCCTCTAAAGTGACACCTGTTGCAGAAATTCAGCCCCAAAACACTTTAAAGGGTTTTTTTCATCTTGTTTCCATACTATGAAGGTCTCTCCTTTGCAAGCATTGTGTGATATTCTGTACTATGAGCATGAAGTGGTATGGGGAAAGCCAAAGGTCTACCATACAGCTTTATTATACCTGCTGATAATCTGATTAATTTTTTTAGTGAAAGGCATCTAACAAGCATCTCTGTCTAGTGCCATGCGACACAATTAGCTGCCTGAGTACAATCCCGCCCTGCCCACCAGCTGCTTTTCTTGTGGCCACAGCCTCCTGGACTATTATGGGGTGGGAGAGCGGAGCAGCGGCTGCTTCCCTTCCAGGTACTCCTGGATGCACTGCCTTGGTGTTGAGTGCTGGGGCCGCCAGCAGGGGTTGTCGCCCTCTTCCCCCCCCCCATCTCCCGAGACACCTGGGACATAACGCTGGAGAAGCAGGAGCCCATGAGTTTCCCACCTTCCCGGGAGTGGTGGGGCTGAGGTTTTGGACTCCAGCCCTGAGGTTGCGGGGTGGGAGAGGGGGCAGGCTCCGGCTGCACAGCTTCAGGCTGCAGCCCCCTGCTGCCTCCCTTGGTCCTCCTCCCGTCCCCCCCTGCCTCATTAAGGGCTTCATTTGTCCCCAGGTTTGCAAGGGCTGAGTAAGTCTGCTGTGAAAAGTGATATATGTATGTTTAATATCACTTTTCACAACAGGCTTATCAGCTAGCAATAAATAAATTACAATGATTTGGATGCGTATATGTGCATATTTATTTTTTCCTAAAGCTAATTAAGTATTTTAGGGAAAAGTGTGAGAGCGGACACCAGCACTCTGAGGCCACCAAAAAGTTTGTCCTGAGAACCCCTGATCTAGCTTGAGCCGATGTCTGTGCTACCCTGCCGACACACTGCTATTTTTAGGTGCTAGCTCAAGCAGAGCTAGTGCAGGTATGTCTATGGGAGCTCGGAGGTGTGATGTACACTTAGGGCTTCCAGAGGCTGATTTATTCGCCATTGTGTATTGTTTCTTGCAATTTAACTGGGATCAAAACACTAGCACCACCAGTAAGGGGGACAGCAAATGTAAGCGAGAGCAGAGCTTAACAACAAAGCAAGGATCCTGTACAAAGGGAAAATCGCCACCTCAGTGCACTTTCCTCCCACCCATGTTTGTGAGCAAAAACTCCCCTCTGTTCTCAGACGTGGAAGAGGAGCAGGGGGACTGTTGATGCAGATGGAATCTTTTAATGTATGTATGCTTTGTTCATAATTCTTATTGATAAAAGTGGTTTTATTATAGCTGGTAAAATTAAATAAAGAAAAAAACTGAGTCCTGAACAAATAGGCTGCTGCTAATAATCCCTGAAACTCGCTAGTAATTTGTGCCAGGCAATTGTGGAACAAATTGGTTCTCAGAGCCTACGTTTAGGCAGTTGGCCAGGAACAGATATAAATCATCTGTGTATCTGTTTTCCCTCATTATCACTCTGGCCCTTTTCAGATCTGGGGGTTATCAAATAACATATGTTAGGGGGATGTGCACAATTGTCCTTTTGAGTCATGTGATTTTTGCAGTAGAAGATGAAATGCCAGCAGCTAAAGCAATGACACATCCATTTCTGTGACTTCCTGCAGGGATTAGACATAGGATTCGACTCTGTGGTGTTCTGCTCAGTAGCTTAACTTTTTTGCTAAAATGATCATCAGTCTAACAGTTAATATTGATATGTATGGGTAGGATTTTTCAAAAACAACTAAGTGACTTTACTCATTGAAAGATATTGGGACTTATGTTCCTAAATCACTTAAGTGCTTTTGCAATCTCAACCAATATTGAGATTAGCTTCCAAGGTTAATACCACATTGAGATGAATGAGACAGTATGGCCCTCCCATAGAGGTTTTGTTTCAGGCAGTCTGACTGCAGTTTTAGGACAATAGCACTGCAGTGGGTCACATGCGGAAGGTTTTCATTGTTGCTAGAAAGGTTTTTTAAGTTATATGTTTAATTTTAAAGTTTTATTTAATTTTCTAAAAAGAAACTTAAAAGCTTAGCTTCTGCGAACCTGATGGAGCCACAGTAGAAGTGTTAATGTGTCATAATGTCAAATTACTGGTTCAGTTAGACCCCAGATCCAAGTCTATGTAGATGAAACACAGACAAGAGTGGTTTGAAGTGAAGTAATCTCAGCCCCAAGGAATCAATTTACTGTGAATAGTTTATTAATACTGGTCCCTTCCCCTGAGGATCTAAAAGGAGCCACACTTTTGCATACTGTTGTCATCCGTGATCAGAATCATTGGTTTTCATGCATATCTGATACTGGATATTTTTATGCAGTGGTGCTGTCCCACAGTACAATCCATTTTACTATAAAACCTCATACTGTCCCTGCATCTCTTAAACACATTGCTTGCTTTGCTTATTCAGTTATGTATTCTCCTATCGTGTGGGAAGTGAGACACCGTTTTGTACCATGTCCACTAATTAATATACTGGGTGATTCATTTTCCTTTCTAGAAGGATTTCTCTTAATCACTGAAATGCGTTGCTCATCTAATTGACTAGTTGTTGGCTCTCAAACATCTTATTATCCATTAGGGAATGTCGGTATCTATGTTTGTTCCTTCTGTATTTCAGTACCAAAATTTTGTCCTTTCCCCCCGTACCTCCTTACAAACTTTACATTACATGAGAAGACCTCCAAGATTTTGAGAAGTCTGTCAGTCAAGACCAGCATATTTATCATACTATCTTTATGATATTAGTAAAACCTTGCTCTCCTATTCTATATAAGATGTGCCTATCAGAAAACATAATGCATCTTATATTTAATTATGAAATGGTAAAATACCAAGGGACTGCTTCTGCTACCAAAGTGGCAAAAATACCATTCCCTCCAATGAGGACAAGATCAGGCCTTAAATCTGTTTAACGGCTACAGTTGTCTAGAGTGCCAATTGCCTATTTTATTGTTCATACAATATTATAGTACTAAAAATAGGTCTGAATCTGCAAACTGCAGACTTTCATAAGAATTAAGGATGCACAGCAAGTACTTGGTCCAATAATATGTGGTGCTACCTGAATGTATGAAATAATCATATGCAAGAAATCCACAGATACTGTGCAATAGCAGCTGCTTTTGCTTCTATACCCATCGCAGAGTGCTGTAAGCTTGTACAGTGTTACTATTGTGCGTTTGCTTATAAAAGGAAGAATAGTGCACAAAGTTAAGGGAGCTTTCAAATCATGAAGAAGGCAGTATTGCCAACTTTTGTGATTTTTTACCACAATTCTTAGGACATTTAGTATTTTTATTTTAAAGCCCCAGTTCTTGGAGTCATGTGATTACATGAAACTCTGAATTACTATTAAAAATATCTAGCCCCTGTATGGTTGCAGAAAGAAGCTAGGAAATATGAATGCTAAAGGCTCAAAATCTAAAGACAAATAAAGATCCCAAATGTTTTAATTTTCTAAATCTCCTGATTTTGGGGGTGGGGATGGGACCCTGACTCATGATTTTTAAGTGCTTGTATTTGGCAATAGTGAGCAAGAGAATGTGTTATGGGGTTAGAGTGGGGACTAGGACTCGGGACTTATGGATTCTGTTCCTGGCTATGCCACCAAAGTCTCCTTAATTATATCAATTTCTCAATATGGCTAAATTTATCTAGCTGTAAAATGGGTGTAATCATACTTTTCTACTTCCACTGTGGTGGTTTGAGGCTTATTTAATATGTATTAAACACTATACAGGAAAAAATGCTTTTTATAATATGTGATAAAAATGGAAAGCATTACTTGGTAAAACATTGCAAATGTAAAAGATTAACTATTTTTCAGAAAAAGGAAACGGGCTGTTGTATCTTCCCTGAACTCTATAATCTAGATGATGTAAAATAGCAGAGTTTAGATCTTACAAAAAGAATTGCAGTCAAAAATAATTTAATACAATGGCTGAAAACTGAAGAAAAAAGTATCCCAATATTTAACTAAAAGAATATTTAAAGTTAAAGAAAATTATAGACTGAGTACATATGTATTATGGAATATTAAACTGTGGAATGACACACCACGTAACAGGAGCACAGTGAGCAGACAAGATGATGATAAATGCTGAGATTTCTGTTGAAATAAAGGTAAAAGGGAAACTGAACAGTGGGGGATGCATCTTGCAAAGCACTTTGTCTGCATCTCAGTTCTATTATATGGCTCAAATATCAAATGAATGCTTAAAACTTTTTAAAAAAAATGCTGTTGCTTTTTAAATGAGACGTCTGACATTTTAAAGGTCATCCTTTGGGAGTGGGGGTAAATCCCTGGACAAGTAAAGGCAATCAAAGTCCATTGTAAGTGGTCTGGAGTGTCCTTCATAATATAGCAAATTATTGCCTAATTGGTTGGAAGTCTATTTCTGTAAACTTGTTCCCTAATAAGGCAGGTTTAGAATATGCAGACATACTAGGAACAAGGGATTTGGTATTTAGTCTGGGTCATAGTTACAGGACTAGCTGCAGCTTTCTCCCCTTTGTGGTCTCTTTTAGTGCACGTCCCCCCACCCCCCGCCTCCATCCTTTACCTATTTCAGGGCAGAATTCCTCATTTTTCCCCTCTCAGATCGGGCCCTGGGCTGAAGTAACCTGTGTATCATCTGTGCTTACCTAGAATGTCTGAGTTTGGCACTGGTGGGTCTGACCAGTGGTGACTACAGTTTTGAAATGGGGATAGTCTTCTTAAATCAAAAATGTTGTCTATTTTGCTGTAGGAACAAACCATGGGAGAAAGAGAAATAGTTTTAAAGCAATAAACTGCCTACACACAGGTCTATCTCACTTCCCCTGATGGAAACCTTGGCAGACCTAACTTCCTCAGGCACCCCTATTGTGCTCTGGTTCCTCTGAACAACTACCACCGCTCTTTAGCGTTTTTTAAACTGCCAGTGTTCTTTGGGTCTTCTTTGTTCATGGGCTTTGGCTCTTCTGGTCAAAATGAATTCTGTAGGTTGGTTGAAGGTGGAGGTAAAATCAACAAAGCTAATGAAGCTGGTGTTGTCTCTTAACAGCTCTTAAGCCACTTGTCAGTAGAAACCTATCTTGAGCCATTCTTCCCCTTTCCCTTCTGCAACAGGCCCCTGTTAAACTAAATCAATATATGTATTCAGGGGACATCCCAATCACTGAGTCAACATACAGTATTCATAAATCATTACAGAACAGCACCAAATCTGTAAATGTATGAAATGAATGAGTTTCCCCTTCACCCCACCTACAATGCCCAATGCCTTCTGTGATTTTATTATTCATGGTAGGAAAGTGCTATATTGTCCCTTTGACCCAAAATTTGGATACAGGGCTAACCCCTAATTCCTTGCATGTAAAACCTCTTGGCTCTTGTATAGCACAGGGATGTATAATGAATGCCTTTCCCATTGCAACTGCTTCGTTACAGAGACACAGTGTAACCGCTGCCACAAAACGTGCAGGTTGTTAGGTGTCTGTGGTGTGGCAGAGGTTAAAAGATCCTTCTCTACTGTGTGTGACCAGTGGAACTGTTCCAGGTGGGGAAACTTCTGACTGGTCATCCCACACTGCCTTTCACAGACAACTGTTTCTCACTGCAAGGAAATTTCAGTATGCTCTGTAGAGAAGATTAATGACATTTGGAATAGCCTCTCATCAGCTAGAGTGGAAATATCAGGCAGGAATAAACACACACTATCTCTCTGCATGAGACGATATCCAGTTGCCCTATCAGTGGGCTTATATATACAGAGCATGACCCATACAACCAGCTGTGTATGAAATCCGTGCCATCTTGATTGCCAAAACCTCGGAATGCCTAGCCCTTTAACGGAAGGGACTGTTAATTATTTTGTGAAGGGAGGCTAAATTGCCAGCTCTCTGCAAACAGGCCCTATTACACCTCGCTGTGTTGTGATGCAGCATACATTTCTTTTTGCTGATCAGTATATAGTGGTTTTTAAGTGGGCGGTACAGTATTTATGATGTCCTTAACTCTTCATTTCCTTGTGCTCAGGTTTTGTAAATGTTGTCAGCCCAGTGCAGTGTTGTCACTTTAGCAATCTTAAATGGTTTTTTTTAAACAAAGTTTTTTGTTTTTAATTTCCTAGATTGTTTTTATATCTTTTGTGTCTGTACGTAAATGCTGACAGGTGACAAAATTTCAAGCCTATGTATCTAAAGTTAGGCATCTAAGTAAGTCACCTAATTTTGAGAGCTCCTGAGAACTCCCATTAATTTCAGTGATAACTGTATGCATTCAGCCACTTTGAAAATCAAGCCACTGCTGTTAAGGTGCTGAAATATGGATATAGCTGCCTAAATTTAGGCACCCAGTGTTGGCCAGCAGGGTAGACAAAGAATAAAGGAGGGTCCAGAGGTGGTTATGTTTCTGTTTAAATGTTCAATATGGTTCAGTTTAGACACATGTGGCAGTCCAGGTTTGGCTGTTTTCTGAACTGCTTTTCCCATTGTTAGTTTGACTGTGACATGTGAGCCAATAACCCCTCTCTACTAGGAGACTGGGGAAAACTCCTATATGAACAGATCATTTTGTGCAGCAATTAGTCAGTCTTGCTCTTGATGGAGTGAACCTACGTCTCCAAAGAGGTGCATCTCAATATTAATGAATTTCCTATCCCTAAAAGACAAAGGGTTTGATCCAACATCACACAAAATGAATGCTGTGCCATGGTGTTTAGCATTTCAAGGAAATGTGGTGCTGCCACAAGGGTTCTGTTCTCCAGACAAATGACCCTAGATCCACGTATACAGAATAAGTGCTTATTTTTCTTATTTGGTGCAGCGTGCCCATTAAAACAATGTATCATTCAAGTTGCTGTTAGAAGTCTCTAGCAGAGTGTAACAAAACTCTGCAGCAAATGTTCCCCTTCGCTGATGCTTCAGCTCTTTGAAAAATAACGTGACTAATTCAGATTTTCCTTTAATAAGAAGCTATATCACATTCCTTGCATCCAGCATTCCAGTACACTGATCAGAAATGCACCTTGGTGAACACAATTTTTAACACACACTGCACTTCCCACATCTTGTTTACATCCTTTTAGATTTGTGTGTGTGTGAATAAATGCACCAGTGGTTCCTATATTCTGATTGCTTGCCTGGCTGAAAATTCCTGGAAAATTTGGTTGGTTTTTCCTTTTTGCAGTAGAAAGATTTTAACGATTTTCTTACCAAAGCAAGGGGAAAGGGAACAAAAGCTGCTTTAATTGAGTTTTAACTTTCGGCAATTGCAATACTTTCTGTGCGTTCTAAATGCAGCTGGTCTCTGTTAGTTTTGTCCTGATCACAGTCCACATGAAAATCACTTTGTTACCTACTTTGCAGGACTATTTTGAAAACTTATGTTTGTACAGACCTTTAAAGAGAGATTCCTTTTTTTCAAATTCCTTCCTAATCTGTTTGTTTTAATATGCAATTATAAACTTTCAAAGCTTGATCAACACTGTTTTTATTGCATTTCAATATGCAGCCCCCTAGATAGACGCATATTTCCACTGTGTGTCTGCAGCATCTAGCACTTCTATATCATGTTAAAAAATCACAGTATAAACTAGGTCTTGAAGGAGGAGGTTGCCAACAAGTGTCAGCGGGTCATGATGTCCCTGCTGTTTGTATATTGCTAAATGGGAGGGGAGCTCTCTGTAGATCCTGGTTGGAAGGGAATGATGTCCTACTATGGTAAAAGGTTCAGAATAATTGAATTAGCATATAGTGGGCATGCAGCGTACTAATGTCAATTACTTGTCATTTTGTTTCTGAAGAGAGATTCTTTTGACTTGATCACTGCACTAGGCCTCGCTGAGTTCTAAACCCATGAGGAGTTTGAAGATTTTAAAGAAAGATGCTTGGATGTTATCAAATCTTAAAGGAGAGAGCAGTAGTGGTGGTGGTGGGGATGGACTAGAGACTGTTACTCACATGATTAGCTAGTTCAAAACAGAATTTAATCAAAATTTCAAAAACCAGTCTACTGTGGGCTAACAGCCCGAGTTAGTGGTCTCAGCCCATGGGGGCAAGTGTTTTGGAAACCTTGTCCTTGCCCTCCCAGCCCCTTAAGTCCCATTGGAACACGGAGAGTTGTGGCTGTAATGTCCAGACCAGTATCTCATGTCTCATTTATTACAAGAGCCTTCTCTTTGGCCTTGACAAATACATTCTTGCTCTGCTTGCATCCGTTCAGAATGCTGCTGCAAAGATCATTTTCCTAACCTGTCGATTTGACCATATTTCTCCTCTCCTAGAATCCTGCCAATGCCCCTCACCCCCTTCTCTATCACAGCAAATCCAAGCTGCTTGTCTTCACTTGCAGGGCCCTCATGGCCTAGCCCCATACTGCCTCTCATCTTTCATTCAGTGTCAAAATGTCAGCTCCTGCCTCTGCTAGGCCCATGATATCAGCCTCTATCAAACACTTGTTACATTTTCATACAGGTATCTTTGTGCTTTCTCCCATGCTGCCCCACGCTTGGGAGGAGCTCACCATAAGCTTCTGTGAAGTGACCTCATTATCCACCTTCACATCCGTACTCAAAGCTCTCCTCTGCCATGAGTCCTACAAAAAAAATCTTGACCACAGTAGGCTGTTGGTGTGCAGACCACTGCCAAATGTGCTGGCCAGTAGTGTTTCCTTGTACTCCTCCATCTGTCTGTATCCATCTGTTATTGCATGTCTTATACTTCGCTCTTTGGGGCAGAGACTGTGTTTTTACAGCACATCACACAGTGGAGTCTTGGTCCATGCCTAGGGCTCCTAGGAGTGATGGTAATCAAATAACAACAACAGCGGCTGAGAGAAGGAGCAGGGACAAATGAGCATGCAGCCTGGATAGCTCAGGGCTGAGGATGCATGTGACGAGTGGAGATGGAGTCGGGAGAGATGAGGTGGCAGACCAGTAGTGTGGGATTGTTCATAGAGTTTAAGGCCAGAAGGGACCACTCCGATTGTGTAGTCTGATGTGCTGCTTAACACTGGCCACAGAGTCACGCCCTGCAATTCTTGTGAGCATGTTTTCAGACATCCAGTCCTGAGGTAAAGACTTCACCTGATGGAGGATCCATCTTGCCTGATGAGAACATTGGGTGAGCTAAGGAGGAACTTCAGCTTCTCCCTGAGAGAGGGTGAGGCTGATGCCAGGGTAGAGGGGAATAGAAGTTGCTCAACATCTGTCCCTGTCATGTCCTTAGAATTGCTGGAGTGTTTGCCCATAGGGTGGTTAAGAATAAGAGCACTTTTGTGTCACATTAACTACCAGAGATGAATTAAGAATGATCATTTATGGTGACATTTCTATAATCTTCTTTATCTTGTTCTTATGTAATAAGTGAGGTAAAGCATCTCATGGTCCAGGTACAGGACCAGGGAGCTAGGGTGGCTGGGTTTGTGTACTGACTCTGCCACTGATTCATTATGTGACTTTGAGTAATACCCTACCTACATCTCCAGAATAAGTTCTTAAATAATTCAAGTGCATCATAAGGTGACATAAAACATTATGGAATAAAACAAAGTCTGGGACCTAGTCTGAATTTGTTCAGGACTTCATAGGTCTTGAGGTGAAGCATAGAGCAGAGACTGGGGCATCTCCTCATCCCGCACAGGTTTGAATGTTAGAGTCCCTTTTGGGTTTTGAACCTTTCCTATGTGATCAGTTATGCTGGCAGACACTGAGTATGTTGCTGCTGCCTGCATAGGCTTAATAGCTTCAGTGAAGAGATAAAAGGGTTATATCTTTATAGACAATGTTGAGATAGTGCAGGAGAAAATGTAAATTCAGCAAAAGCTAAGTAGCATAGAGCATTAAAAATTCACAACGGCTACTCTGAAATTTGTTTTCAAAGAGAAATGTTTTAATATGCTGTGGCAGTAGGACATGTGAGGGGTGTGTGAGAGTCTATATGATCTGTTCTTTTCCAGTATTTTGAAACCGTCCTTGTGCTCTAATGAACAGATCATCCTGTTGGTTATTCCCCATGGAAGAAAGGAAAGGAGAGGAAAACTCGTATTCTTTTGACCCACATGATAGCAACCAGAGTGGGGTCTGTCAACACAGCACCACCTCTTCCCTTCCTCCCAGTTGTTATATGCACAATCTCTGCACATTGGTGGCTCCATTGGTTTGGTAGGAAAAAGGCAATGTCATGACTTGGTAAGAAGGGAACGCAACTAGATGAGTCAGAACATTGCGATGCAGAGCAGGAGTACCTATAAAGGAATTGGGTATGTTGTGTCCCTTCCTCTGTCCTCCCCTGGCACATGGGGTATCAGTGCCTTCTATTGGAAGGAAAGTCAAAACTTTTCAAATAGGCTTGAATATATTGTTCACTAGTGTCCGCATCCTACAAAGGATATATCAGCTCTGAAGAAGTCAATAAGTTGTGGATAGGTGCTTTCCCTGAACTGTGTAAAAGTCCAGTGAAGTAAAATATTCTCTTCAGACTTTTTTCACTTTTCCCATCTCTGACAGATGGTTAATCAGTTTGAGCATTCAGTTTCCTTCCTGCCCTATTAAATGCAAGTGAAAAGTAACTTTTGTTTGAGCAGTAAAACTGCAGTAGAAGGATAGGAATCATCTTGTAATCTTACAGCAGTGTTACGGTATCTCAGACACTGTAATGACAAGTGAAATGCCTTTGAAAAGTGCTTTTAAATGTGAGTCAAATGGCTGTTTCCAGATGCAAGTTGAAAAATAAATCTGCCATAGCAAACAGCTTAGTCTGAAGTGTTTTTAGTTCTTCATACGCAACCTTTAGACAAAAAGTGATGGTGAGGTTTATGCCTCTGACACTGTCATTCGAGCTTGTCAGAGAACTGTTTAATGGTGGGGGTGTGTGCCAAGAATTTTAACAAAAATAAAAATTCTGAGTTTCTATTAAAAAGCTGAAAAACTTGAAAATTAATTTTTTAGGGTTTGGGCTTTTTAGTTTTCAAATGGAAAAATAAAAAATGTTGAGGAAAGCAGTCACTTCCTGCAAAAAAAAATGTTCTTTTTAAGTCATTGAAAAAATCTTTGATGGTAAATATTTGAGCAGCCCTAATTTTCATGTCTTTCAGACTTACAGTCTCCACCTAGGCTTAGCCAGAGATAAATGGTTCAATGAAAAATACTGGTCCCCAAGAATGTCCTGGTGGTGGAAATTTGGCTGCGTGGAGGTGGGGAGAATACAGGGTGCAGCTGGCAAATAATTTTGGCACTCCCCTTCAGAACACGAGGCTTGCACTGGGCCATACCATCAATCATGCCTATTTCATATTCTTCATCCCAAGAGGTGTCCCATTACTCTTGGGGTTAAATCTAAGTACAAAGTACTGTGACATTGCACTCCATATGATTTTATGAAAATATGCTAATAGACTCATAGACTTTAAGGTCAGAAGGGACCATTATGATCATCTAGTCTGACCTCCTGCACATTGCAGGCCACAGAATCTCACCCATCCACTTCTATAACAAACGCCTAACCTATGTCTGAGTTATTGAAGTCCTCAGATTGTGGTTTGAAGACCTCAAGCTGCAGAGAATCCTCCAGCAAGTGACTCGTGCCCCATGCTGCAGAGGAAGGTGAGAAACCTCCAGGGCCTCTTCCAATCTGCCCTGGAGCAAAATTCCTTCCCGACCCCAGTGATGAGTGTGAATATAATGTAACTGGAATATGCTTCATGCAAAAGGTCTCTTGTAAGATATCATTTCAAAGCTTGTAATCTACTGAGTGTGATCATCCTATTTGTATGAATGTGTCATTCTTGTAAGTGAAACTAGGAATATAAAATATACCTCTGAGGTCCTATTATAGTTATGCAAAGTGTGGGCCATTCATGGTGGTTTAGAATCTTGATGGCTCCCATTAATTAGGACAATTGACTGCAGATGGTTCTGTTTACTTGCAAGCCTTCCTGTGAGTCAGGCCAGGAAGGATGAAGGCTTGGGGTTTCACAGGACATGTGACCATGTCACCTGGTACTGGAATCCATCTTAAACCTGGTCCTTTTCCTTTTAGAAGGAGGGGTGGGGACCCAGAGAGACAAAAGATTCCCACCTTGTGCCAAAGCTATAAAAGAAGGTGAAAGAGAACAAAGGAGGTTCCAGTCATGTGAAATCCCCTAGTTACCACCTGAGCTGGAACTAACAAGAATTGTACCAGGGAAAGAATTGGGCTCAGACTTGGAAGGAGTCCAGTCTATGAAAGAATCTTATTGGACTATCTCTGAGGGTGAGACTTTAGCTGTATTCACTTTCCTACTGTATTAGGCTTATACTTGCATGTTTTGTTTTATTTTGCTTGGTAACTTACTTGGTTCTGTCTGTTATTACTTGGAACCAAATTGTACTTTTTATATTTAATAAAATCACTTTTGCTTATTATTGAGCCCAGAGTTAGTGACTAATACCTGGGAGAGCAAACAGTTGTGCATATCTCTCTATCAGTGTTATAGAGGGTGGACAATTTGTGAGTTTACCCTTTATAAGCTTTATACAGAGTAAAACTGATTTATTTGGGGTTTGGATCCCATTAGGAGCTGGGTTTCTGGGTGCTGGAGACAGGAAAGCTTGCTAAGCCGTTCTCAGTTAAGTCTGCAGTTTTGGAGGATGTGGTTCAGACCTGGGTCTGTGTTTGCAGCAGACTAGCATATCTGGCTCAACAAGGCAGGGTTCTGAAGTCCTAAGGAAAATGGGCTCAGAGGTTGTCTCAGCACATCAAGTGACAGTCCGAAGGGGATCTCTGTGACCGAACCTGTCACGAGTACATTTAATGGAAGCTGAAAGAAATTTCAAGCTGCTGCAAGATGGGGAATCAAAGGAGCAGTAAGACAGGATTCAAAAGGAGATCCTGGAGAGGAGATGGTGTGAGTTCTCACTGTGAAGAAAACTCAGTCATAGTCACAATGGACCAGCTGGGCAATCCAACTGCTTTGGAGAGAAGGAGAGATTGAAATGGAGAAGGGATTCAGGGCCTTAGGGCACAGGTATGAGAGGAGTTTATTTAATGTAGGCATTTGTTTTGTAATACAGTAGATTCTGCTTATTAGTAGCCCCTCAGATTCCAGCAAAAAGTTGCTGTTATCTGGAAGTTGCCAATATGCGAAGGCGCTGTTTTCAGGGGAATGCATGCAAGTATGATACATTGTTGAGTACCGCAGTTGTGAAATTGTTTATTAACTTTCCGTTCGCTACAGTGTACTAAAGAAGAAAACCAGATGTAACACGAAGTAATGGATACATGGTATTGTGTATCACAATGCTCAGAGCAGATTTAGGAAATCTTGTCTTGCTGTGTCACAAAGACTACAGCGGTGTGTGCATGAGTGCGGGCGCGCGCGCGTGCACACACACACACACACACACACACGCACACAGTGTTCTTTGTTTTATGGTTTGCCACCTCCACCAATACATTTTTCTCAGTTTTGTGTGCAGCTTTGTAACTGTTCTCAATGCCATGATATTGGCGTATCCTGTAGAAAATGTCAACTGCAGATAGCTGTTCTGCAAGTGACGGCTTTTGGGTTTGTTGTCCAATACACTATCCTCTTCTGGCTCATCAGCCTGAAGATGCTTTACAGATGCCACTGTCTCCAGAAGTTCAGCCTCAGCAAGCTCGCCTTCTGCCTCCAAATGACTGCCAAACTCAACAATTTCCTCAGAGTCCTTTGCTGGTAGAGATTCAGGAATTGAAACATCAGCCAGCACATTGTTGGTCCACCAGGCCAGCATTTTCTGTTGGTGGAAACTCTCCCTTTCTAAAGCTTAAAACAGTCTTGGAGACAATCGTGGCCCATGACTCCTTGGTGACATGAAGTGCATCAATCAGTTAGATTTGTTTGGCAACATCCACCACTCATAGGTGTAGGTCAGTATTTAGAGAGGCAATGATGCATCCATTAAGATGATCATGATAGTGACCTTTGAAGTTTTTGATGACACCCATTTCCATTGGGTGCTTAACTGAGGTCATGTTTGGAGGCAAGAATTTTAAACCAATAGCTCCACATTCTCTGAATATAGAGGCGTATGTGGCTGTCTTGTAGGCAAAGCTCCCTGTTCTGCTCTTTAGGCACTTTTCAAACAACAAATTTCTCATCCAGGCATTTGCTGAGCTTCTATAGACCATGGGCAGCTCTGGGGGAAACAGAGAGGACACTTGCTCTTTCCAATCACCTTAGGAGACCATTTCTTCATCCCATCCACATCTGCACAACACAACAATGTGAGGCAGTCCAGAGCTTTTTTCCTACTTACAAACCCTTCTTTCAGCATGTCAGGAAAGCCGCTGTAGAAGGGACCAGTCTCATTAGGGCCGAAGCTGTTATATAGCTGAAACTCCTCTAGAATGCTGGGTAGGGTGTACACCCTCCATTCAGTAGCCACCAGAGGGTCAAGATCTTGTTTCTCACTGTATTCCTTATGGTGAACAATGTCGTGCTGGGCTTTTCACCAACTGAGCCAGCTGTCCAAAGGGTTGACCACCTTCCCTGCTCGCTGCTGGGCTTTCTATTTCTCATTGACACAGAGTGTTGAGCACCTTGGCCAAGCTTATGCTGAGACCAGAGCCAAAGGGCTTGACCAGTGTCTGCTTCCTTTCTGTAGCATTGACGCTTGTGGTCTTGGTTTGTGCTCCTCCCATGCTCCTGTATAATGTCATCACTGTTCTTCAGTATGTGCAAAACAATGGACTTTGAGACACCAGCTTTCTCAGCTATGCACACTTGCTTAGCACCAGGCTCACGTAGGGTCTGCAGACCCCAAACTTTATCCTCAAGAGTCAGAGCCACACATTTAGGAGTCAGGGCATGCAGAAGAACTGCTCAGCTGCTCATGCTTGGATCCAGGAAACTGATTACAGGGGGGACCTTTCCTCTAAAATGTTGCTGATAAGTAGGAAGCCTGGTGCCAAAATCTGAATCCTATTAACATTGATGTTAATAGGATAGGATTGGTTCCTGGCAATATGTTGTTAATCAGAAGTTGCTACTATCAGAATTGCTATTCAGCTGAATCTACTGTATATTGTAGTAAAATGGCAACTTTGTTTGTACCACTGCCCTCTCCTGTATAGTCAGTACTGCTCAGCTGTACACTATAGATTATAGACTGCTAAAAGAGAGATTCTTCTTTACATAAGAAAACCTTGGTTTTTCAAGCAGGTGTATGTGAATTCCCACCACCCCGCCCCCGCTGTTGCCATGGAGTAGTGAGTGCCTGCCATACGCAGAAGAGCACTGTGTGAAGTCTGTAAATTTAGCCAGCCTTTTTAAGCATATGAGCAAATAAAGAACCTTTAAAAAGAAAAGTGAACTATGGGCCAGATATTCAGGCGAACTCAGCACCGAAAATTGGGACCAGATTTTCAGCTCCCATTTAGACACCAAAATAAATAGACAGATTTTCAAAGAGCTCAGCAAGTTGTCTAGAAGTGTTGCAGTGGGAACTGCCACATGCTGAGCGCTACTGAAAGTCTGGCTCTTATTTAAGTGCTTGGATGGGAGCCTGAGCTCTCTTGAAAATTAGGCCCAGTTGTGGGAGTTGAAAATTGGGCTCGGAGAGCTGAAGGAAATGCCTGGTGAGAGAAACCCGATATATAGCTACAAAATAAATGCAGTGAGAGTAGGAGGGTAACACAAGCTTTCCCAGTCTGCCTACCTTGACCTGAAGGGAACACATTTAAGAGAGAGAAAGTGAAGTGTCGTGTCCATCATGTTCTTTGCCTCTCTGTTAAGGCTGCTTTTTAAAGAGAGGCAAAGAACATGATGGACACGACACTTCACTTTCTATTTTATTGATACCTGCGATAGTGGTATTTGCAATGTGGATACATGCTCACTAGACCCTGGAAAGAGACCACCTATTCATTCTACGAAGTAGGCAACTGAGCAGCTAACAGATGAAGACTGCCTTCAGTCGCCAGAGACTTGGCTGGCGGGGACTGGAAGCAGTGAAAGACTTCGCTGCAATCCCCTGAGCCACCCATGTTCCCCAGCAATACGTAGTACAGAGCCAGTTTAGTTTGGGATCCTGCATGATGTTGAGCTCCCTTCACTCCCTCTGAATTTTAGTGCTCTATTCTTGAGCCAGATGTGTGAGAAGCAACATTTCCAATATATTCAGAGCCAGGGTCTAGGAGAGGCAAATAATGATAGATTTAGTACTTATTTCTGAAGTCTCGCACATCTGCAACATGTAGGGAATGTGCAACGTTAGAGCGAGTCTACATTGGAAACATCTGGCCAGAGGGAAGAATGGCATAGAATGAAGGGATTCTCATG
This sequence comes from Gopherus flavomarginatus, assembly GCF_025201925.1. NCBI lineage: Eukaryota > Metazoa > Chordata > Testudines > Testudinidae > Gopherus > Gopherus flavomarginatus. Next base: position 34,605,165 of record NC_066630.1, read on the forward strand.
ATTACCATGTGCTATTTCTCTTATACACTTACCTCTGCTCTCTGGAGTACTTTGTAGTAAACATATGAGATCTGTCACCCTTGCCACCGCGCCCGTATATATATTTGACGGGCAAGTACCCTTTGTCAAATGAGCAAAAAGCAGGATGGTATTAAATCTATGAGAGTTATACTGTAAAATTGCTGCCACTAGGTGAAAATTAATGTTAATTTGGATCCAACTCTTAAAGCCCTTTATGGGAAGTGACTAAGGGATATGATTATCACTGCAGTGTTGTCATCCTACATTCTGAAACCATCGAGTCTTTGGGAATGCCACCATTTTCCTTGCCTTAGGTAGGCAGTTGACCAAACTTTTTCTGTGATGGCCTGTAGAGAGTGGAAACCATTCCTGCTGGAGCATCTGTCTGTCAAACTCTCTCTCTCACATACAACTGTTATAAGAATATACATGTACACATTGCTTCTAATGAGATATTGAAATCTAAGGAAGGGTTGCACTATACCTATATAATATTAGAAGGGTACAAAACCATATAATAGGGATATGTATGTTTGTTTTGAAATGATTGTTCGCCGTTTTCTTTCAAACTGGTCCAAATTCTTTGTTGCTCTTGCTGACACTTGCTCCATTATCCTCTGAGAGACAAGGTGAGCAAGTTAATATCTTTTGTTGGACCAACTTCTCTTGGTGAGAGAGACCAGCTTGTGAGCTTACACAGGAAAGAAGAGCTCTGGGTAAGCTTGAAAGCTTGTCTCTTTCACCAGCAGAAGTTGGTCCAATAAAAGATATTAACTCACTCACCTTATCTCTGTAATATCCTAGGACCAACACGGCTACAACAACATTGCATACATACTGCCAATGTGACTGGTTGGAGTGCTTATATCTAGAGCTGCTCAGAAATCAGGAGAAGTAAACTAGGGGCCAGATTTTCAGAAGAGCTCAGTGCCCACTGTTGGGACCATCAGTCCAGGTAGAGAGAGGCTGCTGGACCATCGAGGAATCCATGTAGTTCTCTTGCATTCTGCACTGTCATAGAGACTGATTTTTAGTGGCAAATGCTGTCATTGTAAATCATACACGATGTCTCACCAAGATATATATGGTTGTAGATCAACCTATGGTTATTCTAGCTGCAATCAAATAGCAACATCAAATGGAGCAGATAGAAAGGTTCTGAATGAAAAATAGCTTTTTTTTCCTGAGTCACTTTTTCATAAGAAATTGTTGACACTCATTTTATTTGCAGTTTTTCAAATCAAGATTTTCAGTGAAGCTTTTGTAATAACTCAGACCTATTGAAATTTTTTTTAACTATTTTGGTAAATATCAAACATTTTTCAAAACACGAAAAATCTGTCCATTTTGTAAAATGAAAACTACAGAATTTTGATTTTTTTCACTTTTGGACCAGCTTTAATATCAAAATCAAACCTTAACCAGCATTGCAAGACTACGTATTTCTAAAATGTTGGACTGCTACTTCAGAAGATCTGTAGTTATATCAAAGGTCTTTATTCTTAAATCACAGACATGAAAAGAATCCCTTGGAGTGTGTGTGCAGTCGCTTAATAGCAGATATGCCTTTCTGTAGGGCAGATGCTGCTTTTTCAGTTTTCAAAAGTCTTACTAAAGTGAATGGATGAAACATTACACAAAAATCAACACACTTTACTCTAGGATGAAGTGTAATCTCAATAGGACTGAGATATTCAACTCTTAACTCCATGATAGCAAGAAATTCCAAGCATAGGATGTTCAGAAGGTTTTGTTTTTAGTAGCCTTCAAGTGTAGAATCAATGAGTTCTCAGGAGCCACCTTTCCTAATATAGGGGACATATACAAACAAGATTTTCTTCTGTCAGATGTAAAAAGAAATGTAGAACTCCTCTAATCCAAGAATAAAATTAAGAACAAATTGGCATTTTGGCCTCTCACCATCTAGGAAACCTGCTAGAGAGAGAACCTGTTGAGAGAGAACACTTTGGTTGTGTAAATGAGCTCCCTTTGAAGTCAGTGAGAGGCATATACGGTACATATGAGTGGGGCAATTTCTTTGTGTTCACTGAAAATAATTGTTTACATAATTTTCTGTGACTTGCTGAAGCAAAGATTACCTTTGAAAAGAGTTGCTGGTGAAGATCCCTGACAAATGAGCTTCTTGGACAGGGGCCATAGAAAATTTACAGAACAGTAGTTAATTTTAGAAATGCAAGAACTTCTTTTAATGGGAATTTTAAGACGATTGGCTTTCAAGAAATGAAATGTTCATGTGTTCACAATTGGACTACTCAGCTCAACGGTTAAATTGAGGAAGCAAACTATTCACTTTGTTATGAAGGTTCTAATTGGCTACTCAGTAATTTCTTCTAGTCCTGTCAGTCTCAGTACAAATAGCTGAATGGCTGATCTTATTTTCTTTGATAAATTACAATGTAGTGTGTAAACGTTTCCTTGCCTTCTGAGTTATTGAGATCTGCTTCTTTGAATAATTTAACTTGCTATTTTAATCTCTGTACAGCTTTCTAGTTGAATTGAAAAATGTTCACATCTATAGATACCAGATGGATACTATTTCGTTAGATTGTCATTCGCTAATCCTCCATAATTTGCTCATGGTCAATATACCCCAATAGTTGCCACATTATAATAACCAAGACACCACTATTATTTCCTATCTCAATCACAGCCAAAGACATTTAGGGATTTAGACACAACTCTTCCACAGGTTTTGTTTGAAGTAGCATTCAGATTTATCCCAACTTCAGCTCACTGGAGAAGAGGAAGGGCTGCTGCTGTTTATAACATTACCTGCCAAAGTTATAAATGGACTTCTCACTTCTATATCAGAGAAGTGGAAATTATTATATTACAGGATACAGTAAAGAGCCTCTTCCCTCCTATTTGTGGTTCAGTCTCCATTTAAGGAACAACCTGTTTTATTTTTCATGGGTAATGGAGGCTCCCTCTTATAACCAAGAAGAAAAGAAGCCATGTGAACAGCCTCAGCCTGTATTAGCTGAATCTGTGTGAACATAGATGGAGGTACACAGCTGCACCGAATCTATAACCCAAGGCTAAATTCATGTGGTTTTTAGGGTCAGTGTGTATTTCACCCAGCGCTGCTGCTAAAGAATGTGGGTCTGTTTTGACACACACATTCCTAGGGTTTAGTAGTGTGCTGAGTGCTGACTTAAGTGCTGGAAATATTGGAACATGGCTGTTCCAATCTGGTTTTGGAGCTGGAAGGGCTGCACTTCTCAGGATCCTTCTCTCCCCAGGGTTCATAGGGTAGGATTTTCTACAGTGCTCAGTGCTGGCTTAACTGTGCTCCCGTTGATGTTAGTGGGTGTAGGGTTAGGCCAACATGAGCACTTTTGAAAATCCTGCCCTTAAGGAAAACTTTGGCTGTCTCCAGCAATAAAATATCATCTTGAAAGATCCTTCCAGCAGCTAGTGATACCAAAGTAGTGTGAATGAGGTTATAGTGTGTTTTGATTGGAAGTAAGTGTAGTTAAATTTGTGTTGTCTTTCATATTTGATCTAGGTATGCATAAAACCTGCAGAAATGGAACTTAGCCTTAAAGTAAAAGCTCTAGCCAGTTTTATGGAGCATTCTGATTCGTACGTGCCTTCATTTGAGAATATGGGGAATAGACTTTTGCAACACTCTTCTGTTTTACTCAAGCATGTGCCTCTTCATTACTTATTCAGGGCCTATGTATAATCAGCTGAATGTGGGGCATGTCGCACTCCTTTCATATGAAATACTGCATTCATATTCTGTCAAGGTTCCTCCCCCACTCTGAACTTTAGGGTACAGATGTGGGGACCTGCATAAACACTTCTAAGCTTAACTGCCTGCTTAGATCTGGTTTCACTGCCACCATCCAGATTCCTCAGTCTGGAAGTCCTCCTTTCCTCCCAAAACCTTCCCTTCCCTGGGTAGCCTTGAGAGACTTTTTCACCAAGTTCCTGGTGAACACCGATCCAACCCCTTGGATCTTAACACAAGGAGAATTTAACTATCCTCCCTTGTTTCCCCCACCAATTCCGGGCGAGTCCAGATCCAATCCTCTTGGATCTTAAAACAAGATAAAATCAATCAGGTTCTTAAAAAGAAAGCTTTCAGGAAAGAAAGGTAAAAATCATCTCTGTAAAATCAGGATGGAAAATACTTTACAGGGTAATCACATTCATATAGCCCAGAGGAACCTCCTCTAGCCTTAGGTTCAAAGTTACAGCAAACAGAGGTAAAATCCTCTCAGCAAAAAGGAACATTTACAAGCTGAGAAAACAAAAATAAAACTAACACGCCTTGCCTGGCTGTTACTTACAAGTTTGAAATATGAGAGACTGGTTCAGAAAGATTTGGAGAGCCTGGATTGATGTCTGGTCCCTCTTAGTTCCAAGAGCGAAACAAAGAGTGCACAAACAAAAGCCTTCCCCCCCTCCCCAAGATTTGAAAGTATCTTGTCACCTTATTGGTCCTTTGGGTCAGGTGTCAGCCAGGTTACCTGAGCTTCTTAACCCTTTACAGGTGAAAGGATTTTGGTGTCTCTGGCCAGGAGGGATTTCATAGTATTGTATACAGGAGGGCTGTTCCCTTCCCTTTATAGTTATGACATATTCAAACTAAAGAAACAAAGCACGTGAAATAGAATAAGGCAGAGCTGGCTGAGACTCTTAAGAGGCTGTTTATCTAACTGCTTAATAAACATGAGGCTGCAAGAGGGTTGCCTTCATGAAGTCTGATAATAAACTGGGTATTTGCAATGCAGCTGCAGAAACTGAGATTCCCTAATGTACAATATCTGTAGATGGAGCTGGTATTGCTGACTGTAGTTAAGGTTACCTGACTCCTCTATGCCCTACCACACAATCTCTGCTGTTTTTTTAAACAGACTAAAAACTATATTGGTATGTGCACAAATGCTCATCAGACTCTTTTTATTCTTAATTTATTGGACTTTTTTAGAAATGCTACTAGACTTGATGCAAACAACTCTTAAGCTTTCTCTCTTTAAGCCAATTTCTTACACCCTTGATTGCATTCCATAGCCACCTCCGCTCACAGCATCACAGTTGTACTTCCTATATTGTGACTAGTCTCAGATCCATTTGGGCCATTTCAGAGAGAACTTACACCCAAAATTTGGTGGGTGGAAAATGAGGTGCATTAGTAGTGTTAGGCACCTACAAGCTATGCAATTGCAGGGGTCCCCCTCACATGCTTGTAGTGGAGCCGGAACGTCCCCTACCTGTACAAAATGGCATCCTCCATGTGACATGACCTTGTGTGCACCATGTGTGCAAGGTCACACAGTACAGAGGGCACCATTTTGTAGAGCAAAATGGCATCCGCCACACAGGTAGCAGCCCTGGAATTGAGCTTTGCAGGTGGCCCCCTTTGGACAAATGCCACCACGGCTGCAGTGCAGCATAGTCATCAGCATTACAGCAAGATGATAGCAATGGCTTTCTTTAGTGCCTGGCAGTACAAAGCTCTGTTGCACTGTGATCCTCTTACTGGGACCTCATAAGTGTCCACCAACCAAGCTTGGCTTCTGCCAGTGTCCCACCAATATTTCCATTCAGCGAAGGTTCCAGGGATTTCAGGACAAAACTAACCATACAAAGAAGTGGAATGCTTTAAACTGTACAGCCACCAGACTACTCAGATGTATTTGAGCTGTATGTTCATTAATTAGTATAGATGCTTTTGTTAGTTCTTTTACAGTAAATTGTCAGAAGTTCTTCAGCTATTGGCCTGCAAGGGAAGGGTTAGCTCCCCTCTCAGCAGAGAAACTGATGCAGCTTTCTATCCTTGTTGCAGGGGTTGCTAGGAAGCCCAGCAATAAGGAAAATATGGCTAGGCTCAGCTGGATGAAACGAATACGTCCCAGGGGAGAGTAAGAGGACTGAGCTCTGGAGAGACATTATGTAACATAGCCCCCCTGTCCCCCCGCGCACACACCAGCTGTTCCTCTGTTCTCCCCATTAAGAAGGGGAATCTTTGCCGGTGACATGCCCCTTTTCTCCTGTTTTTAGGAGTGAATGGGCCTAACAGCCCCATTTCAGCTACAATGAAACCTGTCTTAAATTACCAACAAAAATCAGTTCTAAAGTAGAGGTGGTTTCTTTTTACTAAACTTACATTGGAAACTTGGGAGGGGCTTTAAAGCTGTAGTGGAGGACAGGTGTAGATTTTGGCCTCATAATGCAGCAGAGAAATATAAGTTTCGGCTGCCTTTCACACATTGTACTGAAGTAGGGTCTTCAAAAGTACCTGTTATAATTACTGGGGTTTCTGAGTTCCAGACATGAAATAAACACAGTGAGAGCTGCCTGGAAGAACAGTTGATAGTCCTATTCTAAATTCAGTTTAGTGCCCTTAATTTGACAGGAATGTCAGTTCTGCAGCATTTTCTTTGAGGAATTGTGAAGGTGAAAGAGGTATTTGAAGCATGCCCAGAAATTGGTGAGGAACTAAGATGGTGTGCCAGAGTTTTGGGCCTGCTGTTAAGAAAGCTTTCCTCCCTACATCAGGGTTTCCTCCCTCCTTCCTTTCATTTGATGTAGGGAGGCCATGGTTACAGGAAGATGACATCTATTGTTCAAGATTCCTGACGAGAAACCTGGGATTCTTGTGTACCCCTTTGTACATTTGTACAAGAATCTTGAAAGGTAGATCAGGGAGCATGGGGAGCTAGCACATGATGGAGTGCGAGCATCTGTTCTCTCTGGCTCATTCTATTTAGAAGATGGTCTGCTTTACTGAATATTAGTTGTAGCTTCTTAATTCTTTTTCTGGGCCAAGGAAGAGAGCTGCAATAATCTAGCCTGGTCTGATGAATGTGTGAATTATTGTAGGCCCTGTCTTCATCCATGAGGAATGGATGGAGTCACTTTGTTAGCTCGAGATGGGGAAAAGAGTGCTTTTGATGACTGCTATTTGATTCCCCAGAGACAGTGAGGCATCCAGCATAAGCCAGAAGCTGAGATGTTGAGTGCTGGAAGGTTTGTGCCCTCAGTCAAGAGTGAGGTATAGTGTTTACCAGTTCCCCAGAGCATGTGCCTCTTCTCATTAGCATGACTTTGTTTTTTCCTTGGTCTTTTTCTTGTACTGCTGTGTATGAGAGAGCAGTACAGCATTGAATGGAAAGGCTACACAGAATGCTTTAATCAACACATAGCTGGTATTACAGCTATTCTTGTACCCTTTAACATTGCACTTAGATATTGAATGGGGGTGGTGAGAGGACTGAGCTCTGAGATGTGAAGGGAATTCCCTTACCTTAAAGCTCAGAGCAGTTGCCAATCATGACTTTGGGCCTTCTGGAAAAGGATGAATGAAGCCAGCTTTGTCTAATTGCCTGCTCCTGCATGGTCTTTCAGCAGCACCTTGAGATTAACTGTGTGTTGAATGAAGCAGTTCAGTAAAGTAGAATCTTTCTTCTGTCCATCACCACGCAGTGGTCATACATCAGTGCAGCCAGAGCTTCATAGGATGTCTTCAGTGCCCAGAAGCTAAACCTGGAGGATCTAGGATATCTGCCCATTATGAAGATGCTGGAGTCAGTTTGCTAACACCTTTTTAATAATCTAGCCCAAGGAGGTGAGGTTGGAGAGTGGGCACAAGTTATCATGGTTGTTTGTGGCAGCTGCTCACTAATTGAAGACAGAATGGACTCTTGCATGTTTCAGGGTGTCTGATGGAATGGTTTACCTGATGGATATGTTGACTTTGTCAGTGGATGGTCCCAGGTATCATTTGTTTGCCTTAAGCAGTTGGCAGAAGGCCTTTTGCTTACATTGCAAGTGGTATCAAAGATTCCTGTTCTCATCTCTGATACTTTCATCTGTTGACCTGGCCAAATCTGACTACATGGCTAGAGTACAGTGCAAATTTGGGCTCAGGGCCACAGACCATTTTTCCCAAGCAAGATGATGTGCCACAATTCCAGCAGGGCACATCTGTGAGATGAACCATTTTTGCATTGCAGAAGTAGTCAAATAGCCATGGTCCAATCTCAGAGCATATTGTAACTTTGGATGCATGGCAATTTTGGGGGAAATTCCATTAAAAGCTACATGGGAAAAATTGTAGAACTGATGAACAAAATTAAATATGTGTCTGTGATTCCCAGAACTCCTCTGTTTATGAATGTTCATAAATGGCTACCTTTGAGGTGAATTAATTCTAGCCGTAGTGTTTCCTCAGCACATGAGGACACACATTGTTGCTGTCACTGCTCTGGCATTCAGTAATTTAATGTAGTTCTCAAAATGTTAATACAATCCTTCAAAACCTTTCTTTCCCATTTGGTTCACAGGATGCAGTACCCCTTATTCAGAATATTAATTGTTGAGTTCCTAAAAGAGAAAAGAAACATACTATTCTCTTTTAGCCGTGTCCTCATTTTTTTCAGATTTTGCTATCAAAACGAGCGGAAGTTTGATATGAAAAGTGCTTACAACCAGGCTTGAGCTGAGATTCTCATTGCTGTAGAATTCAGTGTTCTCTTATTGACCACAAACTGTGCTGTCCTTGTGCTTTTATTTCCACGTTAGACCAAATATTTAGAGAGGCTGTCATTGAAGTGTGCCGTTTGAATGGGATTCTGATAACGGTAGGCTCCTTGCTGTTCTTAGATGCTGAGGTTCAGAAATCTGAAAAAAAAAATGAACTGACACAAAAAGGAACTCTGGAACAGAGGAATCAGTCTGAAGTGATATTCTCGTCGTGTTACAGGAGCAGAACTTCACACACAGTAATCCCTGTATGATGATAAATAGGTAATTTAGGTCTATATAAACCATCCTTTTAACCAATTTAAAAAAAAAAAAGTCTGAGATTCGTAGATTCCAGGGCCAGATGGGACCACTGTGATCAAATATCTAGTCTGACCTTCTGTGTTACACAGGCCATAGAACTTCCTCAAAATAATTCCTAGAGCAGATCTTCTAGAACAACAGCCAGTCTTGATTTTAAAATGGTCAGTGATGGAGAATCCACCACAACCCTTGGTTAAATTGTTCCGATGGTTAATTATTCTCACCATTGAAAGGTTATGCTTTATGTGACCTACCAGGGTGCAGTCCAGATCACTGAGGGGCTTTGTCACCCCTGCCCTGCCACCTTGGGTGCCTTACAATAACTTGATGGTGGTAGCTCCTATCTGGGCCTCCCACAAACAGCATTCCAAAATGCAGGTCTCACCTTGACTGTCTATGTGTAACTGCAGCCTGCCAGCCTCACCTGGGTTATGGTCTCACCCGCCTTGGTTACACTGCAAGGTGACCCCTACACACTCCTCCTCCTGGATCTTCCTCCCAAATTGTCTATTTTATAATACCCATCCCTCTCCTGGACAGTCCAAATATATTAAGTCCATTCTTCCGTTAAGGGAATAATACGGACCAGTTTATTACCTTAAATGGAGTTACCCAGACACTTTAATTTAAACAATCTGGATTAGATAAAACAATAAAACAAGTTTAACTACTATAAAGAGAGATTTTAAGTGAGTACAAGTTTCAGTCCCTCTTTGAAAAAAGGATTTCCAGTTAAGAGCCAAGAGACAGGAGGTCTGGTGGAAAAAGGAGACCTCATCCTGTTTCTTTGCTAAGATGCAGATCTCATTGTCCCTGTCCTCCCTTTTTGCCAAAGAATGGCCACTTGCTAGGTGATGTCCCATCGCTTTGTTGACACCTGACTGGGCATCAGCTTGTCCTTTGTCTTTGAGTAACTAGTTTAACCACTTCCCAGATGTATCCGGGAAACACTCTTTAGCCATGAGTTCAGCTTATGTTCATAACTTTACACACAAAGTTCTTACATGCATGTTACCATGATGTTGGTCAAGTTATGAGTTTTGAAAGGATACCTCACAAGGTGTGCCTTGTACAGAGATTATTACAGTAGGGTGTGAATACAGGGATGCAATCTGTCACATATTAGTTCCAGTCTGAATTTTTCTGGCTTCAACTTTCAGCCATTACAATGTTATACCTTTCTCGGCTAGATTGAAGTGCCCATTATTAAATAATTTCCCCCCAAGTAGATACATACAGACAGTAAAAAAGTCACCCCTTTAACTTCCTGTTTGTTGAGCTAAAGAGATTGAGGTCTTTGAGTTTATCACTGTAAGGCATGTTTTCTAATCCTTTAATCATTCTCTGAATCCTCTTCCTGTATCAACATCCTTCATGAATCATGGGCACCAGAAATGGACACAGTATTCCAGCAGTGGTCAAACCAGTGCCCGATACTGAGGTAAAATAGCCTCTTTACTGCTACTTGACATTCCCCTGTTTGTGCATCCTAGGATTGCATTAGCCCTTTTGGCCACAGCATCGCACTGAATATCACAGCTCATGTTCAGCTGATTATCTGCCATGACCCTCAAATATTTTTCAAAGTCATTGCTTCCCAAGGTAGAATCCCCCTAGCCTATAAGTATGGCTTGCACTCTTTGTGCCTAGATGTATACATCTACATTTAGCCATATTAAAAGGCATATTGTTTGCTTGAGTGCAGTTTACTAAGCAATCCTTGAATCAGTGACCTGTCCTCTTCGTGATTTACCAGTCCAATTTTTATATCATCTGCAACTTTATCGGTGATGATTTGATGATTTCTTCCAGGTCATTGACAATAATGTTCAATAGCACAGGGCCAAGAACCAATCTGCGGGACTTCACTGGAAATATACCTGCTCAGTGATGATTCCCCATTTACAGTTACATTTTAAGAGCCTACGAGTTAACTAGTTTTAAATCCATTTAATGTGTGCCGTGTTAATTTTATGTCATTCTAGTTTTTAATCTAAATATTGTGCTTTACCATTGTAACAGAGTGTGGGGGAGTCAGGGCCTTGCACCCCTACTTCCTGCAATTCACTGTTACTCTCAGCCAGCCAGTAAAACAAAAGATTTATTAGACGACAGGAACACAGTCCAAAACAGAGCTTGTAGGTACAGGAAACAGGACCCCCACAGGCAGGTCCATCCTGGGGGGTAGGGAGCCCAGATCCCAGTGCTGGGCCAGCTTCCCCAGCCAGCTCCAAACTGAAAAACTCTCTCCAGTAGTCTCACCCAGCCACACACCCCAGCTCCTTCTCCAGCCTTTGTCCAGTTTCCCAGGCAGAAAGTGTCGCCTGGCCCCAACCCCCTCCTGGGCTCAGGTTACGTGCTTATGTATCATTCCTCAAGTGAAGTCACACCCTGATATCCCACCACCATCCAGCACCAATGCAGACAGTACCAGTAAAATTCCTATGCAACATTCCCAGGTCAATACTCCCTACTCCGTCACAACCATTTCAAGCATCTTACCGAAGTCTAAGTATATTATGTCAACACTATTATTTTAACAACAAAACTTGTAATCTTATCAAAAAAGATATCACGTTAGCATGACAGGATTTTTTTTCATAAACTCATGTTGATTTGTATTAATTACATTACCCTCCTGTAATTTTTTATTAATCAAGTCTCCTAACACACACTCCATTATGTGTCCCAGAATTAATGTCAGGTTGTTACCTGTGTCATCCTATTTATCCTTTTTGAAAATTGGTGCATTAGCTTTCCTCCAAACTTATGGAACTTCCCCAGTGCTGCAAGACTTATTGAAAATTAGCCTTCATGGTCCAGTGAGCTCCTCAGCCAGCTCTCTTACAACTCTTGGATGCAAGTTATCTGGACATACTGATTTAAAAAATGTCTCTCTTTAGTAGCTGATGTTTAACATCCTCCAGAGATAGTCATGGAATGGAAAGACTGTTATCACCATAAGATGAGACTATATCACATGTTTTCCTCCCCAACTGCAGAACAGAAATATTTATTGATCACTTCTGGCTTTTCTGTATTATTGTTAAGTCTACCATTTCCATCTGTGATGGTTGCTGGGGTACTCAGAACTCTGAGTTATCCCCTGCCTTCAGTGTGAGGGATTCTTGCCTGTATCTGGCTGGGTGTCAGTTTCCTAACACTGCCAGCCTCTCAGGCACTTACCTACCTATGGTAGCTATCTATATACAGTATTAAAAATAACTCTAGATCACTTATAATTCTGCAAAGACAAAAAGTTTTGATATGGGGATAAAAGTTGACATGCAATGTAGAATGTTAACAGACATTGCCGGACCCTCAAACTATTTCCAGTGAGAGCCAAGAATAGTTTGCCAATTACAATGGAATTATTCACTTCCCCACATGAAGCCTTAAACTTCGGACTGCCAGCCATGTGCTCTTGATGTATGAAGTATTTCTTGTAATGCTAGATGAGAACTGGGGCTTAAATCGCTGTTCACCATCTAGGCTGACTGATGGGGTCATTGTTAACTGAAAGTTGCTTTCTTTCCATTTTTTGGAGGGAGGAAAAATGTTAACTCTTGAAAGAAAGGGATATTCTGAGCTAATTCCTCATTTTATCAATTCTAGAGTGATTTTAATTGTCTATTAAATTCAGTCTTGCACAACACATTTCTACATCCTTTGCTGTGTCTACAATTTTAGACACAAACGCCTGACCAGAAAAAGGTATTACAGTAGCAAAATAGGCCCTGCAGACGTAGCTTTGTTTGTTGAGCTCTGTATTTATATAACAAGAACGGTGCCTTAGAAATACTGAAGAGAGACCATCCTTGATTAACTAGGGTATTCCGCTAGAAATGGATTTTAAAAAAACCTTTTCATTTGCCATATGCATGTTATTTCTTCACAAGGCTTGAGACTGAATGCATGGTGGGAGGACTGATGTTTCTCCTGTAAAAGGAAAAATCCTCAGGCATTGTATTAAAGAATACCCATGGAACTGGATAGTTGCACACTTCCCCACATGGCATGTTGGTGTTCTTTTCCATCACATTTCTATAGCCGTTACCAACAGAATGATTGATTCGTTGGAGGACATATTGATAGCCTTTATGACAGGTATTGCAATTTCCTGCAATATCTTTGAAAAATCTTAATGAATTAAGTGTATGTGTAGGAGCAGGATTTTATAATTGTACCATGAGAATTAACGTATGATTTGATTTCATCCTGCCAGCCACTCTTTTTGAATAGCAGAAAGGAATGACAGACCAGAACAATCCTTATAACTCATTATGGTCACCCTTTTGTTTTAGACCTTGGCTACACATGCGAGTTACAAGCCTCCCAGAGCGCTGCACCCCACTCCTCGTCCACACTGGCAAGGCATGTACAGCGCTATTTCTCCACAGCTACATTGCTGCTGGGACACCACCTCCCCAAGAGGAATAACAGCTGTTGCGTATTGGCTGAGACACTGCTGCTCCAGTGTAAACGGGGACTAATGTTATTACGCACTGAGGGACCTCCAGAAACTCCCCATAATCCTTTTAACTTAAGCATCCTCTCTTGTTTTGTTGTAAACTCCAGATGAGGAAGTGCCCTTTCAAAGCTCTGTTTTGGGGGCTGCTTATCAAAAAACCAAACACAGCTACTGTTTGCTTCGATTGAGTGAGAGGCAGGCGGGGAGCTCCGTTTGGCGTGCAGACAGCTAACCTTTACTTGAAGAGAGAGGCAGCAGTGGTGGGAGGAAGGGGGTTTGGGGTCCGTTTCAGTGAGCGGCTGCTTATCTGGTCTATGAGAAAAAAGAAACAGCTGCCACTTGCTTTCAGTGAATGAGAGAGAGGTAAGGGAGGGAGCGGGGTCCGAGACAAACTCTGAGCACTCCAAAAACCTACTCTCTCCCAGTTACACTCCACCCCCACCATTTGAAAAGCACATTTCAGCCACTTGAATGCTGAGAGAGCTGCCCATCATGCACCACTCCCAATGCAGCTGCAAATGCTGCAAATGTGGCCATAACAGCACGCAGTCAGCTGTCAGTGTGGACAGACTGCAGTGCTTTCGCTGCTCAGCTGTACGAAAGCGGGTTTAACTCACAGCGCTGTACATCTGCAAGTGTAGCCATACCCTTAGGAGAAGTTATAATGTCTGCTATGGTTTCCTATATATATTACAAATTAGGCACTCTAGGATCTTGTATCATATCTATGTTAAGGAGATTAGAGGAATGTTGAGGGCCTGAAGCCCCAATATGAATTGTTTTAATTATAAGATTTAGCAAGGCTTGATTTACAGTGTATTCTGCTGAATATATAACACTGCTGTCTGTATACCTTTGAAGGTTTCTGTAAGAGATTGTTTGTGTGAATGAGGAATGCATGCATCAGGAAAAGATAAGGTGTGAAAGCCATCACAAATGTCCAGATGGTCAAGAAAAAGTGAGAGACTTGGAAAGACCAGGAAACAATCAGAAAACATCCATTGTATCCGATGCTAAACATGTTAGCAGCATTGATGACCTAAGAGGTGAGGCAGGCACCCCCGAAGGCGAGACAACAAGTAGGAGATAATGATGGGAAGCCCAACAATAACCATCAAATGATATCACCACTTAAGGACTAATAATTACAGGATGACATTGCAAAATGCATGGACTCAAATGGGAATTTACAACTATAAAGCTGGGGTGTTTTGCCTGGGTTCAGTCCTGCAAAGCCTTGGAATATCGGATCGCGACTGACGAGCCCAGCTCCACACTCATGCTCAGTCTAACTGGCCATTGGATTGACTCAAGCTGCAACAGACTGGTAACTATAAACATCAACTGGCAGGACTGTGTGTGTGTGTGTGTGTGTGTGCGTGACGAAAAAGCATATGCCGACTGTTGTATTTTCAATAAATGCAGTGTTTTTGCCTTCTATATAAAGATCCTATGCACTTTGTATAGCATAACATATGTATGTTTGGGGTCCCTTGTATTAAATGAATGTTCATATATAATTGTGGGCTGGGGTTGTATGTAACTTCGCTCCCTCTCTAGTGGGGAGATAAGACGTAACTGTTGGGAAGTGTTATGAATTTGAAAGGACTATATAGAATAATGATCAAGCCAGGAATGGATTTTGTGGCAACCAGTGTCAAGCAGTTTGCCTGGGGAATCTCTAAGGGGAGATGAATGCAAATTCCCCAGTTCCTGTTATACAGAAACCAGCCTTTTGAAGCTACGCCCAGAGGAGGGGACCATTGTCTGCTGATCACCTGTTCCTGGAGTCTGAAGACCAAAGGGCCAAGCTGTACAAAGGAAAAACTGACCCATTCATAGAGTGCCAGTTCTGAGTTAAGTCTGTTATGAATTTGTAACCAGAGAAAAACCCCTTTGTGGACTTGGAAGGACTGACTCCTATTAGACCCCTTGTTGGAGTTGTGAGGTGATCTCTGGTAAGCTTATTAGCATGTGTGTTCTTTTATTGGTTCTAAAGTTTTCCCTGTAATGCTTTCACCTTAAGAATAAATGTGCTTGTCTAGAAAGGGCTGTGGGGTAACTCAACTGCTGGCGACTACTCTATTCAGAAGCCTTCAAAGAGACAGCAAAGCACCAGCCGTTTAGATAGTCTGGCTTGCTGGGAGCATCGTAGTGCAGGTAGGGAATGGTGCAGCCTGGAAAAATCCTGGTCAGGAGGGAGAGAGATGTGGGTATCTGCCCAAGAAAGGTGATGGCTGATGAGCTTGGAGCCTAAAGGGGGTGCCTTTGGTGGGCCCCAGAAGGGAAATACAAGTGCAGTTGCCCTGAGCTGTGACAGCCATGTCTCATGCTGCAGGCATTCAAAGAGATGCTTGGGGATAGGTAATTTGGTACATGGCAGGCAGAAAAATCAGTTGGAGGTATCCTGAAGAAAGAATTATTGCATTAGTACAATGGCATACTGTACAGTATGAAGCAGAAAGCAGCTCTGCCCTCCATACACCTTTACTATGAAATAGAGGAAGTGATATAGCAAAGAGTTTGATATTTTATGATCTTGGGGCTACAGCTCTGTCTGGATCAGTGAGAGACGGGAGGCAGGAAGGACCATCAAAAAGCTGTGCTAACAGCAAGAAAGGAAAGACTCTTTTACACGAGATAATGCTGCCTGCTTCTGAAAGTGAGAACAGGTGTTCTGATGGCACTGTTGTAGCTGGCACCATAAGATATTTATGTGCCAGATGTGCTAAAGATTCATATGTCCCTTTATGTTTCAGCCACCATTCCAGAGGACATGCATCTGTGCTGATGACCGGCACATGTTCATTTTCATTATTTGAGTCAAATGCCACCAGCTGAGTTTCTTTTTTTGTGCTTCAGATTCTGAAGTTTCTGCATCGGAGTGTTGCTCTGAAAGAGTGCTCCACACCTTGTCCCTCTCAGATTTTCGAAGGTGCTTCAGATTCTTAAACCTTGGGTCAAGTGCTGTAGCTATCTTTAAAAATCTCACATTGGTACCTTCTTTGCATTTTGTCGAATCTGCAGTGAAAGTGTTCTTAAAATGAACAACATGCGCTGGGTCATCATCTGAGACTGCTAGAACATGAAATATATGGCAGAATGCAGGTAAAACAGAGCAGGAGACGTAAAATTCTCCCAAAGGAGTTCAGTCGCAAATTTAATTAACATATTTTTAATGAGCGCCATATGCATGGAAGCATGTCCTCTGGAATGGGGGCCGAAGCATGAAGGGGCATAAGAATGTTTAGCATATGTGGCACGTAGGTACCCTGCAATGCTGGCTACAAAAGTGCCATGCAAATGCCTGTTCTCACTTTCAGGTGACATTATAAATAAGAAGTGGGCAGCACTGTCTCCTGTAAATGTAAACAAACGTGTTTATCTTAGCAATTGGCTGAACAAGAAGCAGGACTGAGTGGACTTTAGGCTCTAAACTTTTACATTTTTTTAGTGTAGTTATGTAACAAAAATAATCTACATTTGTAAATTGCACTTTCACGATAAAGAGATCACACTGCAGTACTTGTATGAGGTGAATTGAAAAATACTATTTCTTTTATCATTTTTACAGTGCAAATATTTGTAATAAAAATAATATGAAGTGAGCACTGTACACTTCGTATTCTGTGCTGTAATTTAATAAATATATCTGAAAATGTAGAAAACATCCAAAAACATTTGTAATACGTTTCGACTGGTATTCTATTGTTTTAACAGCACAATTAAAACTGCCATTAATCAAGATTAATTTTTTAATTGCAGTTAATTTTGCTAATTTTTGGAGGACTTATGGATTGCCTTGTCATCTTATTTCCTTGATGCATTAAAGAAAATAAGAATTCTGACCATATGCTCCATAATGAATAGACATTTGCTATAGATTCCTCAAGATTTTAAGTTGAGGTGGAACTGTAACACCTATATTGAAACTGGCTTCTTATTACCCTCTCTTTTCAATTATTTATAACTTTGGCAAACTTTTTAGGTTAAAATTGTCTTTGGTCTTTGCCTGAGATTAATTTTTTTGGGGGGTGGAGGGACAAAGCGTAAGTAAAATAGTTCTTTTGTTTCTAAAGAGAATATTGAAAACTAGGTAACTTGCTAATGTTACATTATTTCCCAGTCAGGCAGCTTTAATATTGCCAATTCTCAACTTTTGGGTGCTCATCTTTGCAACCAAAGATGCAGGAATCATTTCGGGGGAAATTCTATGGCCTGTGTTATGCACAAGGTCAATCTAGATACAAATGGTCCCTGATCGTCTTAAAATCTATGAAAACGTATAATTACTTTAATGTCAATTTTGTATGTAAATATAATTTTTATGTCACAATATTGATCAAAGGTGGGAACTTATTTTAAAGGTGGAGATGTCTTCTCTAGAGAAGAATGTAGGCTAAGTGGAATTCTAAGACTTCTGATACCATTCTGATATATTACATCACAATTCATTTGGAGAGCCTGTATCTCTTGCACACAGAAGCATGTAACTAGAGGCAAGCTTCTTATATCAGCAAATTTCTACTTTGTGCAACTTGCTTTTTTATGACTTTCTTGATAAGACTGTTACTAGAGTACAAAATCTTCAGAATACATCAACTCTTATCTTAACTTGTACCAGCTGCAGAAGCGGGATATTATTACTGTGTTGGCCAGTCCTCTTTGGCCAGGATTTTCTAGGATTTTAATTTTAGCTTTCAAATCTTAGCATGGTCTTGCTTTCTCTTATCTCTCAGCTCCTCACTCTCTCCAGACATTCTTGTCTACTGTGCTGTATCCAGATATGACCTACGGCTGTTTTACAATTATAGATCTATAGCTCAAGGATTCTTTTTTGCTACTCTGGAACACTTTCCCTGGCATATTTTTGGATGTGTGTTCAAGTTTGCATTAAATAGTGACCTCTTTTCATGGGCTTTAGACAGATTTTTGTTTTATTGTATTGTAGTTATTTGGAGGTGGGTGAGGATGTTAAATAATGTTTAGTTCCAGGCTTTTCACCCTCTCCTTGTCAAATCGCTCCTAAAGACCCACTTCTCCTGGGAGGTCCACAAACAGCAAAAGTAAAATAATTCTCAGCTCCTCCTTCCTTTAGGTCTCTCTCTGTGTCCCGTCTTAAGCATCTGTATGCCTGTTTTGTACAGCACCACATGTACCTTCTGCACTTCAGTAATGTTTGGAGATGCTTACGTTATGATAGGTGATTATAAAAATGTCACTTGCAGTTGCTGCTGTGCTAAGCTATTGTTTTAGTCCTCTCAGATTTCCCCCTAAACATACTCAACCAGGTAGGCAGCACTTTAAATAACCCAATAACACTGAATTTGAAGGGATGTGAACTACTGTCAAAAAATTGCTGCCAACTCCTGTGTTCCTAGCCACGTTCTTCAGAATCTTTGGATCAGAAATCAGGAAAGCAATATAGCACCACTTAAAATTTAGACACTTAAGTTTCAGTGGGGAAAAAACAGTTTGTGACTTAAGAAATCAAGTAAAAGTGAAATGAGACATTCTTTTCTTGGAAACCATAAACTGGCTGAAGAAAATCACGGGTGCTTTTAAGTAAGCTTGAGTCCAAATAGCTTTTTGTATGTGCTCATTGAAAGTAAACTGTAAATGACATTGATGGGTTAAAATAATGATGTGTGCCCAGTTTTACTTTGCTTCCTTCCCACTAATGCTGCTTGAAATTGCTCTGGTGGGAAGGAGATTCTGCTTGACCTTTGTCCAGCGGGATATTATTGAGGCAAACAAGCACCTGGTAAGTTTAAAAACTAGACATTACATATAAGAACAGCATCTGCAGTTTATACTTGCTGGGAGAAAAAAGTTATCTATCTCTATGCTTCATGGCATAAACTAATCACCAATGGGGGTCAGGAGGAAATTATCCCTTCCATCCTGAGTATAACCTTAGATAATTAAGGGCATCCATGGATATTTTGCATCTTCCTATGCAATATACAGCCCTGGGCAGAGTTGGAGACAGGATACCATATGAGTTGGGCCATTGATCAAGTCTGATACTCCAAGAGGTAGAGTGCTGGTTAATATGGTCCATCTTTGAAACATGGACACTTTCATTTTCAATAATGATTCATCTGCACAAAGTCCTTTTCCGCTGAGACTTTCATTCTTGCCAATGAAAATATTAAAACCTGAATAAGTCTAACTGCTGCTGAGCGTTCCCAATATCTAGAGCTCACGTCCTGTTCTGCTGATCTTTATGGAATGGGAAATAGAACAATTACAGCTCAGCCCATGACAACAACAAAAAAAGGTTAAAGTCCAAATTAATTGTTTGTTAATTAACAAGTCCATAGTTGTTACTTGAGCAACACTCCCATTGAAATGAGTGAAGGTTTTGGGAAGGACAGAATAAAAGCTAAATTGGGAATTCAGCATTTGGCCCGTTAATTGCAGCCATTCTCCGTAGAGCCCTACAAATATAAATGCTTACCCCAAGATTGAGTTTTACGTCCCTTCTCCTGTCACCATCTTTTTATAATCACCAATAAAATAGATACCTTATGCCAAATGAATTACAGTTCTAAATGAATTGGCTTCAGCCCATACATACTGCATTATCGCTTGGAAGCCCAGATATGTAGTTCAGCAGCCCTACGCTTTATTTTTTTCAAGCCAGAGCGTGTTCACCTGTGTATGTGGCAAGTCAACTAACTTCGTCCTCCAGCATCATTTCCTGAAAGAGAAGCAACATGGGTTTTAATTGATTTGATTAAATAATAAATGATACATTCTCGTATCTCAACCTAGGCAACATTTCCAGTCCATAAATCTAGGGCTATGGAAGGAAGAGCTTTTAAATAGTGTGTAAATTGCAGTAATTCCTCCATCCAAGGCACTGTGCTACAACAATGTTACATTATTAGTTGCTGTCTTCTAGCACTGAATGGGGAGCTTGAATAGAATAACTAAAACATTGTTATCTCTTAAAGCTACTGTGTCTCCATCCTTGCTTCACAGTAGGCCGTTTTGTACAGGAGCTTTCCCCAGCCCCTCGCTATTTGGCTTCCTGCTACAGATCGGAAGAAACCTCACAGTGCTTAGTGAGGGAGAATATCTTAGTTTCATAGCTAGGCTTGTACTTTTGTTATGTCAGGGAGGTGTCTTACAACTTTTCTTTCCTTACATGACTGCACATGTCTGTCTCTCTTCCCTCACAGCCTTTTAAATAGGTAGAGCAGGATTTTACAATAGTAACCCAAAATATTATAGTAACACTACAATCGGATACATTGTTTAGATCTATTACAATAGAATATTGGTTGTTCTAGGTGTCGGGCATCTGATACTTCAGTCAATTAACAAAGCTGGCAAATGCCCAGCCTCTACCCTTCCACTCAACCCAGTCCATGTCAGTGCAGCAGGTTCACATGTAAGTGTACAACTCAAAGAGATTCAGCCAAATTTTCATAAATGGCCACTGATGTGGGGTGACTAAGTTTCTGGGTCCCCAACTTGCAAGCTGGGACCAGATTTCCAGAAGTGTTGATCATCTGCAGCTGCCATTGAGGTAACTGGAGTTGAGGATGCCTTAGTACTTCTGAAAATTAGGTCCAAAGGGCATCTAGTTAGATGCCCAAAAATCAGTGTTTGAAGTCAGTATCAAGGGGGGATTTTAAACCTTTCTGTATTATAGCTCCTTCACTTGATCTGTAGATTTACCAACCGATGTTCAGCAAGGCAGATGCCTATGGGTATGGCCCAGCAGATGCACATGGTATGCCCTCAACGTCTTTTGAAAGAAAAGTTTCAACATGAAGATGATACAGGTCCTGTGTGTGCAAACAGTTGGTAACTCAAGTGAAAACTACACTAAAATGTATTGCTATGTTGCATCTATGGGCTGAGCTATAAGCTACAGTATGTAACTGGTTGGAGAAGGTGAGTGCTAGTCCTGTGTATAGTAAGTACATTGTTAATTACACTCTGCGGGCTTTCCTAGGCACCATGTAAACTCTGAATGTCCTGCATTATTTAAACATAGAACAGACAAAAGAGTCCCTGAACCCAGTGTGATTTCATTTGAGAAGAAACTCTGCAAGTTTTTTTTTCCTTAAGCCAATTGCAACAGGGAATTAAAAGCCTAATTATTTTCTAAAGGATGGTGCAACCTGCACAGTCCTTCTAACCCCTGGGGAATTGCAGCTTGGGGCAGCTACCAATGCCACAATTTGACTCGTAGGCCCAGATTCTGCAAGCTACTCTGTGTGGATGGACCCTGTGCGCTCTCACAGCTCCTGACTTCAGAGGTGCTCCCTGTAGGGTCCGGAGTCCACCTGTGATGCAGCATGCAGGATTGGGGCCTTAGATTTTAAACTCCCCAAGCCAGGGACTTAGTATGTGAACTTTTTTGTAGCCTGTCTCATATATTTTGGTGTCAGATAAATAATAATAGTGGATGAGATTTGCAAATGCAGATATTTGTACAGTCCTCTTAATGCATATATGTACATTTGAAAATCTGACCCAATCATAATTTTGATATTTTGACAGATGTATCAGTCCAAGCCTGTTTGTTCTATGCATCATTCTGGATAACTTGAAAACATGCTTGATAGGTCTCTGGTATTTCC
Organism: Gopherus flavomarginatus; assembly: GCF_025201925.1. Lineage (NCBI taxonomy): Eukaryota > Metazoa > Chordata > Testudines > Testudinidae > Gopherus > Gopherus flavomarginatus. Next base: position 34,627,080 of record NC_066630.1, read on the forward strand.
TGGTTCTGGCTTGGTTGGGAAAGACTACAAAACTGTCCTTTCTCTTATGGCTATTTCTGCACTTTCATTTCAAGATCTATGCTGTGAAAATGAGAGAATGGTTATAACTAAACTCTTTTGAGCATGAAATAAAAATTGTATTGAAGTCTGTTCTCTGAAGTGGCTTCAAGGGGTTGCCAAGTATTTGAATCTTCTGACTTTCGTTTCTGTATTGCATTGGGATGATAAGTCTAAAGCATATAAACCAATAAACTGTGAACATTTTCCTTAAATAGAGCTGGTTCTTTCTAATGCTAGTATAAGGTTTCCCTTTTTTATACAGCATTTCCTTTCAAGCTTAGCTCCACTGCTGCCCATTGTAAGTTCCCCTTTAACTTGGTAGCTCTGGCATTTTCACTTACCTCACAGCACCATAACCATTAAATATCTTGACTGCCTTTGGCAACTTTCTTCTCAGTCTTTGTAATACATTTGGCCCTGCCTTCTTAGATACCTCCTGTTTGAAAGCCTGTGTTCCAAAAACAGCCATGTACCAAGGGAGCTCTGTATTGGCGAAGGTGTTGGATACTTCACAGGACAGATATTCAGAAATTCCAAGAGTTTTCCCCCTGTATCTTTAAGCAGCTCATGACCTTGTATTCCATTTGATTGTTCTTTCCCTCCATTAATCTTTTATTCTTAACACTGATGTCTTGCCATTCACAGATGATGGGAAGTTGTCCTTGGAGGAGTTCCAGGCTTTTTTTTCCGATGGGACTCTAAATGAAGAAGAACTTGAACAGCTCTTTCATACTATTGACTCAGACAACACCAGGTAAGCATATGAATCTGTGTCGATTTCTTTCTCACTGACATAGATTTTAGGATTCTTGGTTGCGACTATTAAAGTTTTGCTTCTTAAAAGATCTAGACATGTGCAAAGTGCACTGGGATGGATTTCCTCTGCCAGCCTAGAGGGGCTTCATTTCTTCAGGGTTTGACCTCCCATGGTGAAGACTATTAGGGCTCCTTGTTCTCCTGGTATAAGTTGAACACACTTCCCGAAGCAGTCTCTTCTGTAAAGCAACAAAGAGTCCTCTGGCACCTTATAGACTAACAGATGTATGGGAGCATAAGCTTTCGTGGGTGAATACCCACTCGTCAGACGCTCTGACGAAGTGGGTATTTACCCACGAAAGCTTATGCTCCAATATATCTGTTAGTCTATAAGGTGCCACAGGACTGTTTTTGTTGCTTTTTACAGATCCAGACTAACACAGCTACGCTCTGATACTAGTCTCTTTTATGAAGATCTTTGAAATTATACATTTTGAATAATAGGGACAATTAGGTAACCTTTTGATTTTTCCATTGCTTCTAGAAAGCTTCGCTATGGCTATCTAATCTAGCTGTCCTGATCTATGAGTTTCTAATGCAGCTGTTGGTAGAATCATAGGCCTGGAAGGGAGCTTGAGAGCTCATCTAGTCCAGTCCCCTGAACTCATGGCAAGACTAAGTATTATCTAGGACTATCCCTGACAGGTGTTTGTCTAACCTGCTCTTAAAAATTCCCAATGATGGAGATTCCAGAACCTCCCTAGGGAATTTATTCCAGTGGTTAACCAGCCTGACGGTTAGGAAGTTTTTCCTAATGTCCAACCTAAACCTCCCTTGCTGCAATTTAAGCCCACTGCTTCTTGTCCTATCCTCAGAGATTAAGAACAACAATTCTTCTCCCTCCTCCTTGTAACAACCTTTTACGTAGTTGAAAACTATTATCGTGCCCCCTCTGTCTTCTCTTTTCCAGACTAAAGAAACCCAATTATTTCAGTCTTCCCTCATAGGTCATGTTTTCTAAACCTTTAGTCATTTTTCTTGCTCTTCTCTGGACTCTCTCCAGTTTGTCCACATCCTTCCTGAAATGTGGTGCCCAAAACTGGACACAATACTCCAGTTGAGGCCTAATCAGCGCAGAGTAGAGTGGAAGAATGACTTCTCGTGTCTTGCTTACTACACTCCTAGTACACACTTCCCAGTGTTGCACTGTTGACTCATATTTAGCTTGTGGTCCACTATGACCCCCAAATCCCTTTCCGCAGTACTCCTTCGTAGGCAGTCATTTCCCATGTTGTATGTGTGCAACTGATTGTACTCCTAAGTGGAGTACTTTGCATTTGTTCTTATTGAATTTCATCCTATTTACTTCAGACCATTTCTCCAATTTGTCCAGATCATTTTGAATTATAATCCTGTCTTGCAAAGCACTTGCAACCCCTCCCAGCTTGGTATTGTCTTCAGACTTTATAAATGTACTCTCTATGCCATTATCTAAATCATTGAAGAAGATACTGAACAGAACCAGACCCAGAACTGATTCCTGCAGGACCCCACTTGTTATGTCCTTCCAGCATGACTGTGAACCACTGATAAATACTCTCTGGGAACAGTTTTCTAACCAGTTTTGCACCCACCTTATAGTAGCTCCATCTAGATTGCATTTACCTATTTTGTTTATGAAAAGGTCATGCGAGACAGTATCAAAAGCTTTACTAAAGTCAAGATATACCACATCTACCACTTCTCCCCATCCACAAGGCTTGTTACCCTGTCAAAGAAAGCTATTAAGTTGGTTTAGCACAATTTGTTCTTGACAAATCCATGCTGACTGTTACTTATCCCCTTATTATCTTCTAAACATTTGCAAATTGATTGCTTAATTATTTGCTCCATTATCTTTCTGGGTACAGAAGTTAAGCTGACTGGTCTATAATTCCCTTATTTCCCTTTTTATAGATTGGAACTGTATTTGCCTTTTTCCAGTCTTCTGGAATCTCTCCCCTCTTCCATGACTTTTCAAAGATAATCGCTAATGGTTCAGTCAGCTCCTTGAATATTCTAGGATGCATTTCATCAGGCCCTGGTGATTTGAAGAGATCTAATTTTTAACTTGTTCTTTCCCTATTTTAGCCGCCTCTGATCTTACCTCATTTTCGCTGGCATTCGCTATGTTAGATGTCCAATCACCATCAACCTTCTTGGTGAAAACTGAACCAAAGAAGTCATTAAGCACCTCTGCCATTTCCACATTTTCTGTTATTTTTTCCCATCCTCATTGAGTAACCCTGTCCTTGGCCTTCCTCTTGCTTCTAATGTATTTGTAGAATGTTTTCTTGTTACCCTTTGTGTCTCTAGATAGTTTGATCTCATTTTGTGTCTCGGCCTTTCTAATTTTGTCCCTGCATAGGTGTGTTATTTGTTTACATTCATCCTTTTTAATTTGACCCAGTTTCTACTTTTTGTAGGACTCTTTTTTTTTATTTTTGGATCATTGATGATCTCCTGGTTTAAGCCAGGGTGGTCTCTTGCCAAGCGTCCTATCTTTCCTACTCGGTGGGATAGTTTGCTCTTGTGCCCTTAATAATGTCTGTCTGAAAAATTGCCAACCATCTTCAGTTGTTTTTCCCTTTAGACTTGCTCCCCATGGGATCTTACCTGCCAGCTCCCCAAGTTTGCTAAAGTCTGCCACCTTGAAATCCATTATCTTTATTTTGCTGTTCTCAATCCTACCATTCCTTAGAATCATGAACGCACCATTTCATGATCACTTTCACCCAAGCTGCCTTCCACTTTCAAATTCTCAACTAGTTTCTCCCTATTTGTCAAAATCAAATCTAGAACAGCCGTGTGGGATCTAGTTGTTATACAGAGAAAGGATGGCATCATCTGTAATCTTGTCTTTACAGCACTAAATCTTGCCATGTCACTTTTACTTTAACTGTGTCTGTTTCATCTCAGTATGATTGCTCCCATTACACTACAACTCTAAGGCCCCAGCACTGATGACTCCAGCACTTAAAAAATAAATAAATCCTACAACATTGAAAGAAACCGCTTTCCGCAGGGTGAAGTTCCCCCAAGTGCAGAGGGCCAGACCACTTGAGTCCCACTTAAAGGCCCTCAATTAGAGCTACTGCATCTCAGCATTTCTGAACTCATGCAGGTGCTTACATATGGATATCAGAGCTTATTTTTAGGATCCTGTTTTTGAAAATCTTGGTCTCTAATATTGTACATCTATAAAGGAGGTTCCATCGTGCAGGAGAGGGACAGTGAAGTTGAGCAGAGTCACGTAGGCCTCCTGAGTGTGCAGGTTCCCAAGGATGCTGATGGTTGGTTGTATCTGGAAATATCCCTGCCCTTTCTTAGGTGAACTTTGAGTTTCCTGATTTCCAGGAGGCAATCTAGAGGAGATGCAGTACGGAAAACTAGCCGAATTCTGATCAGGCCACAGATGCTGCATTTACGGGGACTTTAGGTTCCAGCTCTTTGAATCCCTAGTGAGTGTCTGTACCCTGGAAAATATAAGGTAGAATTGTGCAAGGAGGCTGGGAGGGAGGCAGCTGTCTCATCAAGACAGTTGGTGGTTCTGGCAAGCTAGTTCACTTGAATTTGATACCAGATTTGAAATTGCATCTGGGTGGATATTGAAGTTTAGATAGAATTCAGGGTTTGGATTTGTCTTTGGCAGCATTTGGCTCCTGCAATCACCAATTCAGATTAAAATAATTGATTTAAGCTGTGCAGTAGCCCTATGAAGTAGGTAAGTGTGTATTAATATCCCCCTTTCACCGATGGCAAAACTAAGGAAATTGATGCAGTGGAGTTCAGACACTGTCTAACTGCAGAATAGCTCCACTGATGTCTCATGCGGGTAAAGTTACTCATGAGCTTAGTGTTTTCAAACCTTATTTGTTTGAAAAGGTTTCAGTTTAGGAAATCTAGGCATGCTGTCATTAAAGACGTGTGGAGTCTTTAAAGATCCTATGAATTTTTTTTACCATGAATTGGGTTGGTGATCCTGGTGGCCAAACTCTAATTTAGCTATTTGCATTCTGCCTACCCCACTTCCCCCTTTTGGTTTCAGCTGATTGTATTCATCACTCTCTGTACTAAAGTTGTATGTTGTGAACTGCGGGTCTGTCACATCTTACGCGCATGTAACATGTGCAAATTCGGCTTTACGCCGTTGGCAAAAACAAAAAAGGGAAAAATAACAATTTAAATACTCTACCTGCCTGGATTTTTTGTTTTTGTTTTGCCAACGACTTTCAGTGCACCACTGTTAGGGGATGGAGGAGGGGAGTGGCTGCGCCCTGCTGGGAGTGGGCTGCGCGCTTCGTCTGCCCCAGCAGGTGCCAGGTCTGTAGCAAGCCCAGCAGCCTGCATCCTTCCCTCCCTGCCGACCGATGACTTTCAATTCACCTGCAGGTGGGAGCGGCATGGAGCCCTCCTGGCAGGCGGTGCAGCGGGATGGGCCAAGTGACGAGCGCCCTGGCTGAAAGAAGTCCTGGCCGCCTCCCTTCTCCCCCTTTCCCCCCTCGCTAGCCAGGGTGCATGCTCCGCCTCTCGGGGCATGTCTGCAGTGCAGGGAGTCCCGCTAGCCAGAGTGCAGCAGCTGCCTGCCCAGAGGCTCGTCAGCACGGCTGGGGGAGGCAGCCATGAACAGCTAAGTAAGTGGCACCGAAAGTTTACACTCTGTTTTTTTTTTTTTTGTTTGTTTGGGTTTTTTTGATTCACCGTTCCGGCCACTCTGCACCCTATTGTTGTTATTGCTTCGCCGCTCCGACTGCCCTTTTTTTTTTCTTTTTTTTTGCGCTTTGGGTGGCAAAAAAGCCAGAGCCAGCCCTGCCTGTAGTGATTCCTCCCGCCATTACACTCAATGTAATGTTGACTATACGCTTTCCACGCTGACTGCGGAACGTAACCCCAGCGTAAGATGAGACAGACCTGTACTGAACAGCTGCCATGCTCCTCTCCAGAGATGGTTGTCTTATGGTGAAGGCCAGAAATCACTGAAGGCATTGCCTGGGCCACTTGAACTCAACTCACTTCTTATCCACTGTTTTTATGGTCCACAAAACGCAGGAGTGTCTTTTCATAGGCTCTGCTGTGCTATCAAATAAAAATCACAAACTCATTTGCCTCCAAAGTGTTCTTCCCCGAATATGTAATTTCAGAGCTTTTTGACTGTTGTTGACATCTGTCCATTAACACGCTCCCACTGCATTCTCCTTGGATGGGATTTGGAGTGTTTATGAACTTTCTGATGACAAGCATCTGGCACAGGCATCATCCTGGGCCAATACATGATATTCATACACCTGTGCTCACCTCCTTGGCAGCAGCTTTTTTGGTGTGACATTGCCAGCCAGAGCCACTGCACAAGGCAGCAGAACGCTGCAGGGAGTTTTCTTTTCCATTTCTAAGAGGAATTAGTCTCCAAAAGACTGAGGTTTTATGCTCTTAAAAAAATTAAAATGAAACCCAGCTTTGAGTCGCATTCCAATGTAATTTAATTCCTCTAGGGATAACAAGCTTGCCCAAATTACGAGATAAAAAAAAGGAATCTCATTTAAAATAAAAAGGCTCATGGTAAGGCTTTAAAAATAATAGAATCGTTCATTAATGCTGCGTTAAGTGGGATCTTCCTGAGGCAGGCCCAGGTTCTGGAAGCTGAAATATAATACACTAATCTATTAACCTACATAGATGGGTGAATAGTTAACGTTTTGATGCCAGGATTTAGGAGTTTCTTTTGTGACACTCTATGGTTCAGAATGAATCAGTGTCAAAAACCCACTACAGCTCACCTGCTAATATTTTTGTAAGTGCTTTGATGTGTATGTTAGTATGTTTTTTATGATACACTTTAGAAGGCTGCCCTCTCCATTATGCTTCTATCCTGTCAGCAGTTTTTAATATGCTGGTGGAACGTTTTAAAGTAATGCTGCACATTCATGCCCCATTAGTGTCTGTATTCTTAGTGAACTATGCTAGCACCAAAATATCAGAGAGAAATCTCAGAATCAGTCTTGGGTTGGCCTACTGAAGGCTTGTTTGCAAGCAGAACCAATTAGTGACTTCTTGTAATAAAGTTACCCTCATGTTTGCATAGTTGTTTGCCCCAGTAAATCACTTCAGGATGAGAAATGCAGAAAGACCAGAGGAGCTTTGTGGACTTTGTTGCATAATTTGATAAAGGAATTTTGTGGATCTTACTGCTAAAATAACTACTGAGTTGATCAATCTTTTCTTTTTAAATAGACAAAGCATTATTAGCAATACGTGTCTGCAACTTATTTGTAGTGAATGAGCTCCAGTTCTTGACATAAGCTAACTGGAAACACAACCCAATGGAAGTTCAGTGGTTTGAAGGCTTAAAGGATCAGGCCCTTAATTTTACACCATAAAAATATTGAATTTTCCCTAATTAGGAGGTCTGGATAAAGTGGTTAAGAAATGGTAAGAATTGACCTGAACCTTTACTGCAGAACTCAGACCAAATCCAAGTTTTCTTTTCTGTAGTTTGAAAAAAATTATCTAAAGGAAGTAAAAATACCAAAATACCTTCTAGGATTGTCTTGTAGGGTAGTAATACACCTTGGAAAGAATTAAAATAACAATGTGAAGGATAGCATGGGAGTCATGGGAATAAAAAGAACAGCGCATTCAATATCTGTATTGTAGCCAAAATCAGATTGATACTACTCTGCCATAGTAGCAGAGACACTGACTCTAGATTCCTTCTCAATATAACAGAGAGGCCATACGTGTCAGGGTGTCTGCGACCAAGGTTGTGGGACTCAGGAAAGCTCTGCCTCTGGTCTGAAATAATCCACATTTGCTAAGTTTTATGGTGTTGCACAATGGCTGTTAATTTCACTTGGCCTTTGGGGAGAGGTAAGGCTGCTCTATGGAGTTTAATATCTGGTTATGGTTGCTGCTTAGTGGAAATGGTGAGCTTGATTACACTGCATTTTGCTTTTGCAACTTTAACTAATTGGCAATGTACTTAGGAACTGTGTGTGGGCACGTTTTACTTGTAACTAAAAGGAAATAAAGCTGGGCAACTGTTCTAAATGTTATGCAGTAGTGAGCATAGGAAACACGCTATATAACACTGGGCTATGCAAGTTATAACTCATTGTGTGCTTGGCTGATGTCTGGATTCTAGCACAGTCCCCAGCTGCTACATGTGTTGTAACTAGCTTTGGGTTATAACGAGGTGTCATGTCTTTTACTTTTTTTACCCACAGTTAAACTAGTGGGCATTGCATTAGAAAGAGGTCAATTTTAAACATTTTCTGTTTTGTTCCTCAGCTAAGGATGGAAAATAAGCAGCCCATGATATTTTTTTTAACTATTTTTTCAACTTTTGAAGAACAGTTTCATCAGAATACTGGATATCCAGGTGTTCTAATTAGATGTGTCAGATTCCTGCATTGTTAGTGGTAGTTTGCTTAGCAGCTCTTGGACTCCTGGTGCCTGAATATCACAGTTTAATACAAAAATCTATAAAATGTTCAGCAAAAATGTCCACCATATATGTATGTATAAACACACTGATCTAGTCATTGAAATCCTTAGGGACGATACTTTCAGATTGCCATGCTGGTTTAACATCTGGCGTTCTTGGCTGAAGCAAAAGCTTCAGATTTTCATCAGAGTTCTAAGTTAAATCTTAGCATACATTTATTAATTTTTAACATTCAATATAAATTTACCAAAATTGAGAGAGAGAACATTTTTTAAGCGGCAGAAACTTTGTCTCCAATCCCTATCTTGCTAGTGCCAGTCTTCCCTCAAGCAAAAGCAATTTATGTAATCTGCTCTAGAGTTGTGTGGATAGTTTTCAAGCTTTTAAAAATGCTTTTAAATGTTTGGAATAAAAATGGAAGTAAATTTCAAAATAAACCAACGTTCTGAATTGAAAACTCAAAACATTTCATTTTGAATATGTTGAAACAAAATGCTTTCTGATTTTTTTAAGCTTTGTTTTTGATTGAAACAATTGATTTTTACCAAGAAACTGCTAAAAGTTTCGGTCAACCTGAACCTGCATTTTTTGGTGAAATAAAGTTTCTCCCCGCTGTAGTCTGCATTTTTCCACAAAGGTCAAAAGACTGTCAGACTACCAAGGGAAAAGAATATGTGTCACAAGCACTGAGAATGCCTTCCCACCAGCTCCTAGATGTCTAAATCTATAGCTTGTTAGCACAAATGCTCCAGCTAATCTCAACTGCTATGGAGCATATAAGGAGGGGAAGGTTAATCTCTCTAACCTGAGTCAGCCTCCATTCCTGCTGAATCATAGGCACCCTGCACTAGCTGTTCCTCTAGCGATATTCCTGTTTTGTACCAGATCTAACTTCCAAGCACGTCACCTCATGTAGGCCATATAATAATCCAAATTAGGAATCACAAAAGCATGTATGACAATGGCCAGGTCCGGAGTTGAAGGAAACGGTCACCTGACCAGGAAAAGTGCTTTTAAACTTTTCATGTCATCTGAGATCACTTGGGAAACCTAGAGTACTGTAAAACTTCAGCTCCTGGATAAAGGGCATTGATACCACTCAGCAGTGGGGACAGGAGTCACCTCCTCTCTGCCATTGTGATCTTTTCTTCTGATGTCTGTCTTGTCTTGATTACATCCTGGTCTTATTCAAATCCCAGTCTCAGCAAGGCACTAGAAAAAACAAGGAAATTGTGTCATCCAGATCTCATGAAAATAAGACATCAACTGTTGTCTGCATGCTGATGATATCAAAGCCCCATACATTCCCATTGGACCAGAAGAATTAAGAAGAGAATCCTGTGGAATCTCACATGAGATATCTTTGGGCAGGTGTATCATTACAAAAGCAAGAAACCAAAAAAACACCTTGGAGATGAGGGAGGAACAAAAACCACTCAGATAATATTCTCTAACCCCGCTAGGATCTGTAAGCAGATCAACAATGTCCTAGGCTGCTAATAGATCTGAAAGACTTATGATGCATGCCTGACCTTCATACACCAATGAGAGTAGAGCGCTACCCAGGCTGACAGAAAAGGACCAAGGAAACCCTGATGACTCCAAATGGCACTCCAGGATGCCTTTTCTGTTTGTTCTATGAGGAATTTTGGTAACTCATGCTTTTTAAATCTTGCAAAATAAAAAATTCTCTGGCCTCTGGGATAACACTGTTTAGTATAGCAGGGATTCTCAAACTGGGGGGTCGGGTCCCCTCAGGGAGTCGTGAGGTTATTACATGGCTGTCAGCCTCCACCCCAAACCCCGCTTTGCCTCCAGCATTTATAAGGGTGTTACATTAAAAATTTTTTTATATATTTATTAGGGGGGTTGCACTCAGTGGCTTGCTATGTGAAAGGGGTCACTAGTACAAAAGTTTGAGAACCACTGCAATATAGCATTTAATCATCTAACATTTGTAGTTGGGAACAATGCTAAATATGATCAGTAATGTTCCCTTTATTGTTATCACCATTGCAACAAGTATTACTCCTTGTTCCTGCTTCTTACCTTCTGTCTGGCGTCTGGTATGTTCCAAAATTATTGGTTTTGAATTAGTTTATTGTCAGACATAATATTTACCAGGGATTTTTCTTATAAGGAAATTGCTTTACAGAGTAAAAGACAAAGGCTGAAATATCAGATGAGTACTGTGCATTTTCTTTCATATAGGAATATGGGGCATATTAACTTTATCTGTCTAAAGGCAATTTGAATTAAAATTAATTGCTGGTTGAAAAGATAAGTTAATTTATTTTCAAGGCTATTTTGGTATTTCATTTTATCTGTGCACTTTTCTCTTACTCCCCCATCATGTTTGCTTAGTGTGCAGTTCTAAAGATCTTGTGGCTTAAATTACTTTCTAGCTAGAGTAGTGCTAGATTAAGAAAATTATGTTCTTGCTGAATATTAATAATTGCTGTTACCAGCCAAATTATAAAATGCTGATTCCATTTCCAGAGTTCTTACAGGCACGGGGGACTGACTTAGTCAAATAGGAACATCTAGTTTGGTTTCTTGACTTCCTTGAGACGATAAAGGGTCATTTGGAAGATGATGATGCGGGGGAAGATGAGTACTTAATGACCCAAGAGGAAGTCTGTGCTACTGCCTTTGGGTACCCAGCTAGAAAATGCCACAGCTTGGCAAGTTATTTTTTAAAGGATAACAATCTCCCAACAAAATGTGTTCTTGTCATTGCGGGGAGGCTTTAGGTGTTTGACTAAAATGAGATATCCAAAAATAGCATTGAAACATTAATGGGACTTGTTCTCAATACTACTTTGCCTAGAAAGTGTCATTTAAGAGGTTAATGATGTGGCATGATGGGTGTGTGCTAAAAGAATTGCTTTGTATAACACGATTATGGAAAATCAGCAGCATTATTTTTGTGGGTTTTTAGTGCGTTTCATACTTTGCTCTGTTTATGTGCTATTTTTCTTTCAGAGCAGATTTAGAGCTCCAGGACAAGCAAGATCTCTTTAAAAGAACCGTTCCCTATTCATATCGTCAATGGGCTAGCAGATGAACAAAGTTGTGTGTCCATAAGCAACTTCCCTCTGCTTCTGCAGGGGATTCCTCATCCTTTTTGCCTTTTACTGATACTTTTTAATAATCTCTGCTCTGTTCTTGGCCTTTGTTTTGGATCTGAAACCAGCCTTATCCATCTTTTGCTGCTCATACTGTTGCTAAGGCACTCAGGTACCTGGACTGTGACAAAGAGCAGAAGGAACGTGTTTATCTTGCCCACTGTATTCCTCCAATGTTTAAGACTAGTAGAGGAAGCATGCTTCACTCTACAGAAACAACTTTGCATGTAAAGCAAATACTGCAAAATTCCATACTGCTGCCACTGACTTCACAGAAAAGAAGAATGAAATCATGTTTTTCTTATTAGTTACTTCCATAATGTCTTAGAGGTATTCCAAACAGAGAAGGTGCCATTCCTGTTCTCGCTACCTTTTATGAAACATGGGAGAAGATGGGAAGGAAAGAGGTCCACCAATACCTTCCCCTTCCAAAGATTCATATGAGATACATGATCACTGCTTCTGGAGGAGAGAATTAAGCCTAGATATCCCTGCCAATATCTTCTGGTGGAAAGGCCTCCCTGACCTGAAACTTAACCATCAGGTTAGGCTTGAACATGTGACTGTAAATCACCACACTTAAGCATCTATCCAGTTTATACCCCTAATGCAAATTGTCTATTTCCCCCTCTTAACATTTACTGACGGTGAAAAGCTCTTTATGTATAGCAAGGCTAGAAACAGCACAACCGCCTGAGGAGAGCCAAAATCATGGGTGCTGGAACCCAGGGTGGCTCCAGGCACCAGCGCAGGATGTGCGTGCCTAGGGCAGCAAGCCACGGGGGCCGGCCTGCTGGTCAATGTGAGGGAGGCAGTCAGGCGGCCTTTGGTGGCATGGCTGCTGGAGGTCCGCCGGTCTCGCGGCTTCAGCGGAAATTTGGTGGCGGGTACGCTGAAGGTGCAGGACTGGCAGATAACCCACAGAAAGGCCACCGAATCCGCATGACCAGCAGCCGCCGAAGACTGCCTGACTGCCGTGCTTGGGGTAGCAACAAACATATCGGCGCCCCTGGCTGGAACAATTTGAATAATGGGGGTGCTGAGAGCCATTGAACCTAACTGTAAACCTTGTATATGTTGGAAACCACTTCAAGCCAAGGGATGTGTCCACACCTGCAGCACCCCTAGTTCCAGCACCCGGGGCCAAAGTGGAAAATCACTCTGACTGCTCTGTTTGATTTGGAATCTTATACGTGTAATCTGCCACACCTATTGTCACCAACACAGACTGGTCAAATCAGCCTCCAGAATCATCATCTTCCCCAGTGTATCTAAAGCAGACTCTGCTGCCGTGAGGTCCATCATCACATATCTTGTCTCTTCCTGGGACTGAGCAGTAGCATGATAATGATATTACTAACCTAGACATAGAATGGGGAGGCATAGAAACACCTAAAATTAATATCTAATGGAGGAAGAAAGAAAGAAAATACTGACAGAAATAAAAATATTGGGTCAGGTGATCAAGAAATCCTATAGCTCTCTTAGAGCCAGGCAGAAGCTATCTCAGAATTGTAAAAAGTGGTAACAGTCGTAGAGTATTTGTCAGGTAGATCTGAGGATCACTGCGAACAGGATGCAGAACTCTTTGTCAAAACAAGATGCGTGTGTGTGTGTGTGTGTGTGTATGGGGGTCGGTGGCGCTGATCCAGGAAACTCCAGACTCTGCTCTCAATTGTGAATTCAGTGGAAATTGAGGGAGGTCAACAACTTACGAAGTTCAGACCTTTAATGAATAGGAGATATTCTGTGATGCTCCACTTTCTGCCCTACAAACGCTAAAAGTCAGCAGCTCTTGGACTGGCTCTTTCATTAGCTAGTTTTGATATAACAATCCCAAACGCAAGCAGCTGCATTAGCAGAAAGTCCTAAGTCATCACACTGAAATGTTATTAATTGGTAAGAAACGGCTATTAATGGAAATTGTCACACTGTCTGAAGTGGCTCGTGTTCTTCCTGGGCTGCCTGGCACTGCATTGGGCCAGTTCCTCTGCAGTATCTGCGGCAGCAGGGTCCTTGGATGCCTGGCCAAAATTCACAAGCTAGGTTCTCAGTTCCTGATCTGGGGCTTTCTTTTTATGAGATATTCCCTGCTCCTTACATAACTTTTCAAGGTTTTTTAATCTCAAAACCATCATATGACTGCGCTCAACTCCTTGTGTCTGTCCTTTAACCTTTAAAAATTCTCAGGGTCAAGTTTAAACTCTTAACAGTGCTGAGTTATAATCTGTAAGTCCAATTGACTGTGGCATGTGAATCCTGCTGATTTCGCCAATAGTCACACTGTCTCGAGTGGCTCACAAGCAAGAATACCAACCTCTGGGCAGAGCACAAACCCCAAACTGGTTGTGAGTTCTATGCTTAGACTACCAACCAAAAAACAAATGGAAACTCCTCAGGCACTATACAGCCTTAACGTGGAGTCACAGACAGTCCCCTTGGGCATTCTGAACTACCTTGCCACCCAAGCAAGCTTGACTCTGTGATAGATGGTCATTATACATAAAGATCACAAAATATTCAGGTTACTCCCAGTCCCAAAGGACCAGTCACTGACCCCAGGTCAATTTGCACCAGAGACAATGCTTGTAGCCAATCCTGTAACACGCTAACTAAAAGTTTATTAACTAGGAAAAAGAAATGAGAGCTATTTTCAAGGTCAAAGGAGGTAAGCATACACTCACAAATAAGATACAGTCTTAAACTCAAAAGGTAATAGAGACTTCTATAAAATCAAGCTTTTATGTCTTTTGGAGCTAAGCCAAGCAGCTTGGGGATCTCTTGCTTATGTTTAGGAATCTTTGCCCCTCAGAGTCCAGACAGCATAAAGAGAACCTAGAATAGAATATCAGGGTTGGAAGGGACCTCAGGAGGTCATCTAGTCCAACCCCCTGCTCAAAGCAGGACCAATCCCCAGACAGATTTTTACCCCAGTTCCATAAATGGCCCCCTCAAGGACTGAGCTCACAACCCTAGGTTTTGCAGGCCAATGCTCAAACCACTGAGCTATCCCTCCCCCTCTGGTCAGGGATTTTTATCCCCACCTTCCTAGAGCCCAAGCGTTTCTGCACGTAATCTCTTTGTGGGTGGGTGTGTGGGTGGGGACAAAGTATTTGTTACATAATGGCCTGTCTGGATTCCATAGTCCTTCCTGATGGGCAGGAGATCACATCTTCTGTAGGAATCCAGCATTTTACATTAGGTGAATTATTGTTCCCTGTTGGGTGACTTACATAGTTTCAGAACAAACATTTTACAGTTACAGAGCAAACACATAAGTAGTACCGATAGAATGGGATACAGATAGTATAAATAGGATTAATACATGCAGCTTCCTTCAATAAAAATAAAAGGAACTCTGACTGTGAAGGGAAGAGAGAAAGGAAATCAGAGAGAGGAGGAATGAGAGGGACCTAAATGTGTAAATTTGTATGTATGCTGTTACACAAAACGTTGTAAGCTGTGCAAGTTAAAATGTATCAGAGTGAAAGTGGGAAGAGTCTTAAATGTTGAATAAGTAGATTTAAGGCAAAATTTTCAAAAATACTGAAGTCCCATTTTCAAAAGTGATTTAGGTTTCTAAGGAATTTAGACTACTTGCCCAAGTCCCTTTTAAAAATGGCACTTATGCTGTA
This sequence comes from Gopherus flavomarginatus, assembly GCF_025201925.1. Taxonomy (NCBI): domain Eukaryota; kingdom Metazoa; phylum Chordata; order Testudines; family Testudinidae; genus Gopherus; species Gopherus flavomarginatus. Next base: position 34,642,139 of record NC_066630.1, read on the forward strand.
AAGTTATTAAGCATTTTTGAAAAAGTTACCTCTATGTTGTGCTTGAGCAGCATGACCCAAATGTCTGAAGGTGTTATATTTGTATGCAGTCAACCTCTAATGTCTGTGCTCAGATTGGGGACTTGTGCCAGCTTTCTTAAGAACGTGGACCTGGGAGCCTGAAGTGTGCTTTTGTAAAGCAGAAGTCTCCCAGTATTTACGACTTTTTAAGCTGCAGGAAAGTGCATCATTTTCTTAACTCTGATGACACCATTCCACAGGGCTCTTTCTGTTGACAGCTAATTTTTCACACACTAATAGACCTCAGAGACTGAATTTTCTTTGGTTCCTTGTCGTATTTCAGATGAACTAATTAGTTTCGCAGGAACCCTCCACTTCTTTGTGTGATGTTCAAAATGCCCCTCGTTTGTGGCATGTCAGGAGTCTGCTGTAGGTGAAAATAATGTGAGCCTTTAAATTTAATCAATGATCACAGCGGCTCATCTGCATTGCCACAGGAAATAACTTTCATGTCTAGTTTGTGGTGTTCTTCCTCCTCAGACCCTCTCTTTGCTAATGATAAATGTCACATTGCATTTGTTGATCTCCTAGATAAACAGATCTTCATAATGGTAACACAGGCTTGTTTTGAATATCAGTGAGGGCAATTAGGGAACTGGAATCTTTGCTGATGTGACTGGGGTCCAAGTAGGGGGCCAGCTGAGGTCACTCAATTAGGGTGAACTGCAAAGAATGGGGCAGACAAATCCAAAACTGGTGGATAATTCAATACTTGGATTTACCAAGCCAGCGTACAACAGCTTCTTTATTACCTCACTGCTTGCCCCCAAACCAGCAACATAGTTCCCTTAAAGCAACCCAGTCTCAGGCCTCCATCCAGGTACCGAAGTCAAATATGATGAAGATTTCTGAAAATTATATTTCGTCATATAAAAGGTTCTACCAATCCCAAAGGATCAGACACATTACCTCCTAAGTTATTGAATATTCCAGATCTTACCCAAATACATTCATATAGCCAATTCTTATTAAATAAACTAAAATTTATTAAAAAAAGAGAGCGATAGTATGGTTAAAAGATCAATATACATACAGACATGAATTTAATTCTCGAGGTTCAGATATATAGCAGAGATGGTGACCTTTTTAGTTGCAAAGAGTTCTTTCAGAAATAGTTCATAAGTTATAGTCCAGTGTCCAATATCATATTCAGGGCACACCAGTCAGTGCTGGGGTCCCAGTCTGGTGGCTTAAGCTTCCCCAGATGACGCATCAAGCAGATCTGCGATGGACAGGATCAGGACCCAAGGATCTTTTTATATACTGTTCTAGCATACACTTGACCATACAGTCCTGGGTAAATAATAGGCTTTTGATGTAACCTTGTTTTCTAAACACCACCAGTAATTAATTACACAAATTAACACAGGGCAATTTATCCATTAGGCAGTATATTACAAATGTCATTGTCTATACGTCTCTTTGAAGTTATCTCACCCAAAATTCATCTAAATGTTAATATTTCCTTTTGATCTCTGAATCGATAGTTATAGTAACAGACAGGAATTGTCTGTTTACGTGGTTAGCTTTTAAGATACACACAATTAGTATCACTTCTAACAATACTTGTGGCACCTTGGAGACTAACACATTTATTTGATCATAAGCTTTCGTGGGCTCCAGCCCACTTCATCAGATGCATGCGGTGGAAAATACAGTAGTAAGATATATATATATATATATATATACACATACACAGAGAACATGAAACAATAGGTGTTACCATACGCACTCTAACGAGAGTGGTCGGTTAAGGTGAGCTGTTACCAGCAGGAGAGAAAAAAACGTTTTGTAGTGGTAATCAAAATGGCCCTTTTCTAACAGGGATAGCTCAATGGTTTGAGCATTGGCCTGCTAAACGCAACGCAGGGTTGTGAGTTCAATCCTAGAGGGAGCCATTTAGGGAACTGGAGTAAAAATCTGTCTGGGGATTGGTCCTGCTTTGAGCAGGGGGTTGGACTAGATGACCACCTGAGGTCCCTTCCAACCCTAATCTTCTATGATTCTTTGAAGAAGTTGTGAGGAACGGGGTGTGTGTGGGGGAAATAAACATGGGGAAATAGTTTTACTTTGTATAATGAACCATCCACTCCCAGTCTTTATTCAAGCCTAATTTAATGGTGTCCATTTTGCAAACTAATTCCAATTCAGCAGTCTCTTGTCAGTCTGTTTTTGAAGTTTTTTTTTGTTGTAATATTGCGACTTTTAGGTCTGTAATTGAGTGACCAGGGAGATTGAAGTGTTCTCCAACTGGTTTTTTAATATTATAATTCTTGATGTCTGATTTGTGTCCATTTATTCTTTTACATAGAGACTGTCTGGTTTGGCCAACGTACATGGCCATGTACATGGCCAGCAATGTCCCTCTGTTTGCGGATACAGACTAACAGGGCTGCTACGCTGAAACGTCTAACAATATATGTTTTCATTTCAAAGTTCTAGCCTATTTAGCATGAATGGCTCTAATTACCATTCGCATGCTGTCTAATGTGACTTCAAAGGTGGGCTCTGGGTCATTCAGCCTGCAGGCCAGTTAACTCTTTCTGGCCAGGAGTTATATTTTGCATAAGATTTGCTGCAATTATATAACCGTGGCAGCAATAATGATTTGCATCGTTATATTTTAATCAGCCAATGTCACAGCTAAATTCAGGGAATCTAAAATCACTCTAAACACAGGAGTGTAATGTTGTGAAATAATTAACTCAAGTTCCCAACAGAGGGTTTTGTTTTTTTTTTAAATCAAGCTCCTCTTCACAATGTTGGTTTTAAAAGGGCAATGCAAAAAAGGACAAGTAAAAGAGAAATATGCTTAGTTTATTTACTTTAAAATGAGTGGGCAACTATCTTAGAATTTTTAATGTACCTCTTGTTTAATATTTAAAATTGTAAGACCTGACTTGGTGTCCCTGGAAGGCAATGGGAATATTTTCATTGGGCACGGATCAAGTCCCATAATTAGCTTATTTTTAAAAATCTGTCTAAAGCCACATAGTGGAGTAGATTGAGCATAGAGTCTGAGTCAGGAGCTCCTACTTTTTGTGATCAAAGAAAAACCTACGTAGATGCATGGGAAAACGTCTGTCTGAGGGACAGTGAAAATATAAGGCCAGTATTTTAGAAAATGGACAAGTAAGAGGGGCCATAAAATAATGGTACAAAGAAGGTGATTCCAGTGCTCAGATAGTTATGATGGGGGACATACACGTTTCTAGATACATAGATTCTAATAACACAAATGAAGACTCAATGGATGTTAAAGGTAACAAATTTAAAACTGCTAAAAGCAAATACTGGAATACAAAATTCATAATCAACCTGTGGAACTCACTGCTACAAGAGAGAGGGAGGCAACATTTTTAGTAGGCTCAGAGGTGAAAGTAAGTCAGTATGGTCCGGTACAGCATACTGGCAAAAGTCAGTACCCAGCCGACAGTACTGGCAGGGGGCAGCTTCCCCAGGTGGGCAATTTAAAAGGGCCCTGGGCAGATCCCTGGCCCTTTAAATCACCACCGGAGCCCTGGGGTAGTGGCAATGACCAGGAGCCCCAGGGCTCCAGCGGTGATTTAAAGGGCCTGGAGCTCCCAGCAATGGCTGGAGCCCCGGGTCCTTTAAATCACCACCAGAGCCCTGGGGCTCCTGGCCGCTGCCGCAGCTACTGCTACCACGGAGCTCCAGTGGTGATTTAAAGGGCCTTCTGTCCGCCGCTAGCAAAGTCGGAGTCCTGGGCCCTTTACATCCCCGCCAGGGCCCTGGGTAGTGGCAGTGATTTAAAGGGCCCCAGGATTTAAAGGCCTTACCTCTTCCACCTGAGGCTCCTCTCCCTCCGGCCCCACCTGCTGAGGACCCTGGCCCTGCATACTGGTAAGTCCCTTAAGTTACTTTCACCCCTGAGTCGACCTTACCAAGGTGTTTATCCAAACTTTCTCAACTTCCTTGGTCTGCAAAGCTCATCTGGAAATCGCATAAAAAGAACCTGGCTGTATGGAGTTTCAGCATTTCTGCTTCTAGTCCCAAGCAGAAGGCTCAAGATTGCTCATAACAAATAATTTTTGAACCTCCAAAATGGTTTGTTTCAAGTTCTGGACAAATGTTCAGGTCTGTGTTATCTGAACCCATTCCCATACCAAAGCTCAGATGCTCTAAGAAGTACCGAGGCCCCGATCCAGCATAGCACTTAGTCACATACATAACATTTCTGGAACTACACACACTTAAATATTTGCTGAATCTGGGTCTTGAGGTCTAATGCTGCACTGTGGAGGCCAATGGGATTTTTGTAGCTGACTTCAGTAGATGCAGAGCAGTGCCTGACATGACATAGCAGATGTCAGAACTATCACTATAAGTTGCAGGCTTTTTAAAAACACACACAAAATGCCTCACCTCTTGATATTTCCTGTTCTAAAAAAAAGTCAGTGAATGAGGACATGAAGTGGTGCCATTGCAATGAATAAAATCTGAGTCTGCTAGAAAGTGTTTCTGAAATCAATGTGCAGCTTACTGCACCAATACCTGTTCTTAAACATAACTAGAGCCACCCCTTCGGAAAGGTTACTCCTGATTAGCTGATGTCTTGTGACTATTTATGTATCATTAAACAAAGTTCCAAATGTTAAAGAACTGGTATCATTTTCTGTTAGCTAAGAGTATATCGAAGGTTAGTACATCGGACTTCCAAGATACCAAGCACATTGGACTTCCAAGGCTCCTGTTTAAAATGGCTGGAAGGCTGCTGCATATTCTGACCCTGCTTGACAAGCCATGGGATGTTCCAGTGCAGTACTTCAAACTTTATACAGGATGCAATGAGACCCTGTGAAGGCATTTTTAAAAGGGAAGAGGACACCTGTGTGGGAGGTGAAGAACGTAAGACGTATCTGTTCAGATAGGCTGGAAAACTGAGTCAAATTCAGTCCCCAGGGAGGCCAGGATGCAGGAGCGGCGCCAGGGTTTCTGGCGCCCTAGGCAGAATTTGGGAGGCGGCATTTTGTGTACTCCCCACGGGGTGCGCGAGAGCTTCCAATTCCGCTCCTGTTGCGCCGTCGAAGAAGGACCCTCCGCTGAAATGCCTCAGGCAACAGCGGCAGTCATTGAGCTGCTCAATTGCCTGCCGCTGTTTTCCACGGCACATCGGCAGAAGGTCCTTCTTCGGCGGCGCAATGGGAGCGGAACCAGAAGCTCCCATGCGCCCCATGGGGAGCGCACAAAATGCCGCCCTCCAAATCCTGGCGCCCTAGGCGACTGCCTAGTGTCGCCTAATGGAAGCACCAGCCCTGCCAGGATGAAAGGCCCAGAAGTGGATTCCACCTGGATATATTGCAAGAGTGAGCATGAATCCTAGATACCTTAAGTCTGGCTGGGGACAGGGCTAACAGTAAATAGGTTACCTAGGGAGGTGGTGGAATCTCCATCCTTAGAGGTTTTTAAGGCCCGGCTTGACGAAGCCCTGGCTGGAATGATTTAGTTGGTTTTGGTCCTGCTTTGAGCAGGGAATTGGACTAGATGACTCCTGAGGTCTTCCAACCCTAATATTCTATGATTCTATGAAAGAAAAGTTAGAACTAATAAGCTTAACCACTAAAAAGCTTTTTTATACATAAAGTCACTGTTTTAGGGCCGTATCTCACAATCTTCCAGGGCTGGAAGCAATTGCCTTTGAAATGCTGGACACACACATCTCCTAGCCAATGAGATAAAATTCTCTTTTCAGGCCTGGATGGGTCACAGCATTTTGGCTCTCACACACATCTGTGCGGTACATCTTATTACTGCTGGTCTTGGGAGTCAGGGTATTGTACATTTGTTTGGGAGGCTGCTATGGGTAGGAGGCAGAATTCTTCCAGTAAAGTATGGGAGGTAAATCCCTAATTTGGTGGGGAGAGAAGGACTTGTTGGGAGGCAGGTTGTTTCCGTTACATATCTATAAAGCATATGCATAAGTGTTTTGAAGCTTCTTAGAGGTTCGGAACGTTAGCAGTGGTCCCAGAGGAAGTGAATTAGTGAGCAGTATGCAGGTGATACTATCAAAAGTGTATGATTAATGCAATTTATCACATTAATCTCCTCGCCATATATACACAGTAAAATCCTATTTTAATATGTTTGTGAGATACACAAAATTGTTGTAATATTGGGGGGGATATGTGCTAACTTACAGGCTGAGGGACACAGATTCCTATTGGCTTTAGTGCATTTTCGGACAAGCTAATAGACATTTTCTATTAAATGGTTTCATAAAATTGAGATTATACTGAATTTTTATGTATATGTATAATGTGCATATAAGTTAATACGAGAAAGACTGTTCATCTTGCAATTTATTAGGAGAAACTAGTCTACTTTGCTCAGAACTATGCTACAGTGATTTCAGCAGCTTTGCAGCGCTATCAATGAAACTGAAATATGTTAAACCAAAACGGAGATTTTCCTCAGAAACTGGGACGTGACCTTTCTCAGTAAAACTTCTAACCACCTCCTGGTAAACGCAGTTCTGGGAATTGCTGTAAATTCCTTATACTTATTTTCTGCACAGTTATGCGGTGATTGAACAGGCTTTGGTCCCTTTTTCTTTCCTTATCCCCATACCGTTGTTCCAGTTTTACTGTACAGTATGTTGTCTCAGTTTGAACCTGCAATGGGTTAATGAGAGTACACAGACTAATAATAATCACCATTTCATACACTAGTCAAATTTCACTGCTTCTAGCAATAGGAAACGTAATCTTGTGTTTAACACCCTGGCCTGGGACACAGAAGGTACGGATTTGATTCTTGGCTTTACCACAGATCTCCTGTGTGATCTTTGACAAGTCACTTAATCCACGTGCCTCAGTTCCTCATCTCTAAAATGAGGATGCTTCTCTTTCCCACCCTGGGTCTGTTTTGTCTATTTGGAATGTAAGGTTTCCAGGGCACAGGTTGTCTCTTACTCTGACATCTACAAACTAAGCCTTCTCGGTGCTGCTATAGTAAAGATAACTGATAATCTGCTGGCACCAACCACAGTCGCGGTCTTGTCAGACCTGTCCATCTAACCAAGTCTTATGCCCTCAGAAGAGGCCTGGTTTTGTTGCATTAGAAGAAGGGAGCTCCCCCATTAATGCACCAGAACACTTGTGCAATATAGAGTGTGTAAGAGAGACTTTCCTGACCTCCATAGACAATTCCCTTAACCATGAAGCATAAGATATAATGCACATACATGACACTATGTAAATAATACTTAGGCTTGTCATTCACTCTTAGCTTGCACAGATCTCTCTCGTGCATATGGCATCTGCAGAACATTGCGATATAGATGTAATTGTAGATCTATAAGCCATTTCAAGGCCTCTGTGACATTGTGGATAGCATCCAATTCACCCTTCAGTCTATATTTGGGGCACTGCATTATGATGTGTTGGATGTTCTCACCACAGTTGCACAAAGGGATGTCTTTGATTTTTCACTTGTATGTCAAGTAGCCTCATTTTCCATGGTTTATTTGGATGTGGTTCAGTATGGTCAAAGTTTGCTTGGCAGGTTGCAATTGGGAGGGTGTCTCGTTGGGTCAGTAATAATGTGCTAATCTGAAACAGTAGAGGAGGTCCAGTCACTTTGCGATTACCTGGCCGGATCCAAAGACATGAGGCAGTCATGTGTGGTCCATAGTGTTTTTTGAGGTTTCAGGCATTGTTGGGGTATGTTACCCATACTCTGCTGGATGGGACGTTCTGGGTAGCCTTCAGTGCATTTGAATTCTTGTGCTGTGGCTATATCTCAACGGATAGCTGGAGGTTGGATGTTTGCTAATACAGAAAGCCACAGTAGAGATGTTGATTTTAAAATTCCTGTGATGATTTGTGTGGTCTGATTTAGCTGCCTATCCACAAGATGGGTATGGCAGCTTCTTGTCCACACCAATACACAACACTCTGCAACTAATTACACTAGGACCAAGGCTGATATTTGTAGCACCGGGGCAGTTAATCCCCAGCTTGTTCCCGCTAACTTTTGAACAATGACGAGAGTCTTCACTTCAAAGGCTACTTTCTTGAGGTAGTCCTGAAAGGTCAGGGTGAGGTCAAGAATGACACTGAGATATGTTGGCTTTGGGTCAAAAGGCACAATTTCACCAGAAAAGTAGACAGAATGTTTTGTGTGATTCTATTGTCAAGGTGGAAAATAGAGACTACCAATTTGCCTGGATTTAGTCTTTTGAAAGTACTCCTCCATGATCTTGAAGTGATGCTTACGTCTCACTTTAAGTTCTTCAAAACAACAGGCCTGAGTTGCGAGTGCCAAATCATCAGCATATGCAAACTTCTGTGCTATTGTTTTAGGCATATCACTTGAGTATACATTTAAAGCAGGGTGTCATAAACAGATGGTTAAGGGTTAAAGCCTCGTTTACCTGTAAAGGGTTAAAAAGTTCACCTAGCCTAGGTAACACCTGATCAGAGGAACCAATGGGGGAACAAGATGTTTCAAAAGGAAGGAGGGAAGTTTTTGCTTTGTTTAGAGTTTCAGTTTCAGCCGGAGAGAAAAAGATCAAGGAACCAGCCTCTTATCAGAGTAGTAAGTTTTAGAAAGGAATAAATAGGTTTATGTTTATTTCTTTGTAACCTGTTTTATGCAGTTAGAGGTAGAATCAAATTGGGTATTTGGGTATTATTATTTTTTTGTGTAACTAAATTTGTGCCCAGGGGAACATCCTCTGTGTTTGAAATCTGTTGTCTGTGAGAGTAGCTGGTATGCTAATCTCTCCCAGAGGGTTTTCTTTTACCTTTTTCTTTAATTAAAAGCCTTTTTTCTTAATACCTCATTGATTTTTCCTTGTTTTTAGATCCAAGGGGATTGGATCTGGACTCACCAGGGATTGGTCGGGGGGAAAGGAGGGGAGATGGTTAATTTCTCCTTGTTTTAAGATCCAAGGGGTTTGGATCTGTGTTCACTAGGGAATTGGTGAAGTCCCTCAAGGCTACCCAAGGAGGGGAAGGTTTTGGGGGGACAAGGAGTGATCCAGACACTGAAAATTCTGGATGGTGGCAGCGATACCAGATCTAAGCTAGTAATTAAGCTTAGAAGTGTCCATGCAGTCCCCACATCTGTACCCTAAAGTTCAAAGTGGGGAAGAAACCTTAACACAGGGGAAGGCAACCTATGGCACGTATGCCAAAGGCGGCACGCAAGCTGATTTTCAGTGGCACTCACGCTGCCTGGGTCCTGGCCACTGGTCTGAGGAGCTCTGCATTTTAATTTAATTTTAAATGAAGCTTCTTAAACATTTTAAAAACCTTATTTACTTTACATACAACAATAGTTTAGTTATATATTACAGACTTATGGAAAGAGACCTTCTAAAAATATTAAAATATATTACTGGCATGTGAAACCTTAAATTAGAGTGAATAAATGACGACTCGGCTCATCACTCCTGAAAGGTTGCAGACCTCTGATTTAAAATGTTGGTGCAAGTACAGAGCATTGTGGTAGCCCATTATTCAAAGTGCGCGGTTTGCTGGTTTGACCTCTGAGACATCCTTTGGTCACTGAGCATGGTGTTCAGCAGCCTGATAATCCACACACGGGGGATCACTTTGGCCGGTTTCAGTAGCAGGCCATCCTTCCAGACTATGTCATATCCCACTGACAGAGTGATAAAAGCAATACTGGTCTTGAGTTTTCGATGGAATCCAGCCTCAATGTCTGTACTGAGAGCCAGGACCTAGTCACAGCATTTTCTGTGGAGTTGAAAACCAGCTTGCTTCTTGGGTAGGCTGGCATCCACAGTGCTCCCGATTCGGTTCAGAATCATATGCTCCCATCTCTGTTTGTTTATTTGATTGAAACAGAGTAAATAAGACAGAAAAATTATATATATCTCAGTTCATTGTGTGGGAGAAACTCTTAATACTGTTTTATAGCCATGTTAGTACTACTCTGGTAGATGGGCAAACAAGAGTTTTCTAGTGCAATTGTAACCCATATCATTGTCAATGTGTTATGCTCACCCTCCTATACCTGATCCACAGAAGGCGTGTGTCATCCAGCCACAGAGGCTTGGTTCTCTGGTTCAAGCTGCAGAGACTCATTGTTCTAGCTTTGGAGGTCCCCCCTATCAATTCCCAGTGTTTGCCAAGATGGTGGTGATCACACATTCATGCTGTGAAAATCATATGGCCAAGACTTCTCCCCACTTGTCCCTCTCTACTGGACAGGACTTATCAGGCCCTTTGAACATATGGGCTGTTCACAGAAGCATGTTCCTTGCCTGTCCTTGTCTTGCTCCTGGGGTTGATCCGCTGTTCCTGAGCAATGGCAGACCATTATCCCTCATCCCTGTGATGGCTGAGTTGTGCTGGCTTGCGGGTTGAGAGGCAAAGCCAAGCCTCCACTTATGCTTTGCTTAATTACAGGGGCAATGAGGGAGGGGGAGTTTTGAATGCACAGGCCTTGCTCCCTTCCCTACCCCCACAAGTATCTGCAGCAGAAGTGCAAGGAGATGGCAGTGGGGTTTGATGGGTGTTTATCACTTGCTGCCCCATGTGACCCTGCATGGCAGCAGAGAGCTTGGGGTGCATTCTCTGGTAGAGCTGTGTCATATATCAGCAAAACGACATTGGTCACTGAATGCGAACTTGCTTTTTGGCTAATTGTTTAGGGTAGATGCCTTCAAGAAAGTGTAATAAATCCCTAACTGCCAGAGGAGTGAGCATGTTTGTGTGTGGTTGTTTTGTGACCAAGATCATGCCCAGGCATACGTGTCTCATCTAATCTTGTCATCCTGCAGGTAGGAATAATTTACCTGTGGCCCTATGCAGAAGGGGCCTGATTTTCAGAGGTACAGAGCACCAATAGCGCCATTGACTTGACTGGCCCTACTGGGTGCTCAGCACCTCTGGAAGTCAGGCCCAGATTCTGTTATCAAGGCAAAGCGTTTATGTGTATGAATTATTTATTATTTGTATGTGGTCGCACCCAGAGGCCCCCATCAGGCTCAAGGCTCCTTCGTGCTAGGCATTGTGTAGACAGGGAAGAATACAGTTCCTGCCACACAGACAACAAGCAACACACAAAGGGTGCAGGGGAGGATACAGTCAAAATGAGCGAGTGTTACAGCTGGGGCCCGGAGACTTCGAGTGACTTCCCTGTGGTGTTTCAGAATGGTCAAAGTGAGGGCGGCCAGATTCTGCCCTGCACTCCCAGCCCCAGTCCGCAGGTTTTCTAGATGTGTGCATTGCCCGCGGCTCTGTAGATCCCTATTTTGCTTCTCTAGGTGGGAATTGGAATTCTAATGGGGTTAGAGATGAAGAAGAATGAAAGGGACCATCCAGAGTTAATGATCTATTCCTGAATATTAAACAGAGCATCACTTTTAAAGACATTTGGTGTCGGCAAGTTAAAGTTATATTTGCTTTCAGCACTTACGCAGCTGGTGACCTGAGCAGAAATGGACCATGAGAGCATAACAAGGACAATTCCTACGCAAGGAAGAACTATTATTGTTGTTCAAAGAACAGGATCTTGTTCCAAAACCAGTTTCTTTAAATGATTTCCTGCAAGCCTCCAGGAGTTTAAATAACAAAGTCGTAGTCTATTTCTGGCTCTGTAATTCTTTATTTTCCCAGGTGAGAGAAGATCCTTCTTCATTACTAAACAGGTCCTGCTGGATATCTTCAATTCCTCCCTCTCTTCTCTGCCTCTGCCCCTTTGGCCACACACACACTTTATTTTTTCCAGAACCTGAATCATGCGGTTTTTTGATGAAGAATTCTGTCCAGACCTCCGGTTTAGAATCAGGAATTGGTTAATAGGTGATATTCAGATGACATTCATATTCAATAGTCCTATATTTATGTTTCCCCAGATCTCAACAGAAATTATTACAGCCTCACAAGGTGGGGGAAAATATTTGTATGATTCCCCTCACCACATTTTAACAAGTTCTAACCATGAGCATCCACACTGGAAATGTGACACTAACCTGTGCTTAGCTAGTCTGGGGACAAAAACCTATCATCCGGTGCTGTATGTGTCAAATGAAACCAGCTCAGCTTTTGAATAACATGCTCAACGGATGGCTCATAAACCAACACACCGTGAACTATTTGCTGAAACTTTGGTTAACAAATTCAAGAGACGTGTGGTCTGTTCTGAAAGGGGCAAAATTATTTGTTGCAAATTATTTACCCAGCCCTAGTCATTAGGCTGTCAAGCCTATGGCTACCTAATTGACTGTTGTTCTTTCTGTTTATGTTCAGGATGCTTTTAAAGCACTTCTTAGGCGTTTATTCTTCTCTGTAATTAGATGTACAACAGTGGTTAGCATGTCATTTATACTGTACTACCGTGTGGTTTTCCTCTGAGTGCAGAAATATTCTTGGCCACAATTTGCGTTCAGCAGCTGTTTGCTAATATAACCCCAAAAATAGCACAGTCTGTTACTTTCTATTTCTGATATTATCTTTTGGTTTATTGGCCCATCAGAAAATATTTTAGATTAGAACCGCCCGGTTCAAAACTGTAATCCCTTTCCAGTGTATAGGTGATCCTGAGTTTTCTTGCTGTCAAAAGCTCAGCTCTCCTTGCCTTTACTGTCTGTTTCATTTCATTTTTTCCTGCAGAGTTATTGAAAGTGGGTTATGAATGGTAATGGAGCTGAGGGTTTTCAATCTCTCCAAGTACCACACATATTAAAGGGGCCTGTTTTTACCCTCAGGATAATGAATGGACAGCCTTTGAAGCATTATTGCTTGACACAGTTTTCTTAATTGAAATGCAGAGTATGAAAGTAATAAAGAAATACACTAATTGATGTAATTTATATGCTAAGTGGTGTTTGTACTTTTCAGCACAAACATGGAGTAATTCCCTTCTCCCCTTGAAATCTGCTCATTCAAGAAATCATTGCTAGGGTTTTAACTCCAGCCCTTTCCTTGGATTGCAAGATTCACTTTGTTTTCTCTGAAGAGTCTCAGTCATCTGGGACTCTGCCTAAAATGAACAGCAGTGGGCTCTTATTACAGGAAGTTGGATAATTTATGAGAGCACAGTCACAGAGCCAAACTTATCAAAGTCACAGTGGGCAAATTTCTTACCTCCTCTTGCAGAATTTCAGTGCCCTGGTGACCTGCTTGTTCGTAGTTTCTCTACATTCCCTAGAAAGGGAATTGTCAGCAAGCCCAGATAGGTTACTTTGTAATGCAATGCCCATTTCACAGTTACAGGAGGATTTTAGGGACTGACTCATACTGAATACATCACAATGACGTGCTCTTGTGTTTGGGCACTGGTGGTTAAACCACATAGTGATTTTATTTTCAGTGGAGTTTAGGAAAAGCCTTTTGGGAAATCATTCTCAACCACATTGAAGAAAGAGATCTAAATAAACCTCCAAAACCCCAACCAACCAACCAACATGCCAGACCCCTCTCCTGTAAATCAGGTTTTAAGGGAAGAAGGGGGGGGGTCAGATCTCATGGAGGGGAGCCCCCCCCCCAGCTAATCTTTTGAGAACAGAGAGTGGAGTGTCCAAGGGGATCTTACCAGTCCAAAGCACTCCATTGAAAGATGTTGTTCCTGCTATGCTTGTAAGAGAGAAAACTGTCTCTTCAAGGCAGGAGGAAGAAAACCTCTGCATCTGGGAAACTTTACAAGGGCAAGGGGTCCAACACAAAGAAATTCCAGAGGGACAGGCTGAGGGCTGGCATGGTTATAGTACACTCATAACACACTAGTACTACCACCTGGAAAATGCCTCCTGGAAAAAGTCTATAAAAAGTAACAACCTGAAAAATTACATAGAAATGTGTACATCCCATATGACTGAACAAATACCTGAGAGCTTCCCCCACCCCCAGTTTTAATATTTCACTTTTTTTCAAATACAACCTTTCTGCTGGGTCTCCAGAGACAGCACCTACTTAATGCTTACAGCAAGATGGATTTGGGTCTAAAAGAGTAGGCTTTATGTGTACTGTGGAGAGCTTGTAGTGAGGGGACAAGGTTTGGCTGTGCTAACAAAGTTCCATACCGTCTTTTCTAGCCAGGAATGAGGTCCTGCCAATCATTTTCCAGTATGTATATTGTGTTTTGTGGGCATCGTTTCTCTTTTTAGGGCCCAGGATGATCTTGGATACAATTTTCAAAAATGCCTAATTGACTTAGAGAGTCCAGGTGAGTAAGGTAATATCTTTTATTGGACCAACTTCTGTTGATGAACAGGCCAAGCTTTCGAGCTACACAGAGCTCTTCTTCAGGTCTTCATTATGTCTAATGGGACTTAGCTGTCTAAGGCATCTAGGCACTTTTTAGAAAATGTTATCCCTCTGCTTAGGCCCTGAACCTGCAAACTTATTCATGTGCTTAATTTTATATACTGCAAGTAGCGTCAATAGGGCCACTCACAGTGCTTAAATATTTGAGTAGCAAATCCTGAATTTGTCCTGTTAATTTATTTCAGTGTGCAGAGAAATTTTTAATGGGAAGTGATGCCTATGCTTATAATGAAGTGTGGAGTTCTTTTTCTGAAAGAAATGGTGGCAGGAGAAAGAAGTTCATGGAAAGCAAAGATTCTGGTGAAACGTATATCATGGAAAACTGAGTCTCAAATTGGTTTTTCACTTTTAAAATTTTTGTTCTAAGTTTCCAGCACTGTTGCCTATAGCAACAGCCACTGACAAATCCCAGTGTAGTATATTTATCTTTCTGGTGTTTTCCTTTCCTAAGTGCCACTTCAATGATTATCAAAATAAAAACAAAAAACCCCAAAAGAAAATTGTTAAATTTACATGATCATTTCAATGTCTTAAAGTTTGCAGGATCTAATGCTCTTGTGTGAAATAAACCACTGTCCAGAGGTGCAGGAACTAGTGGTATTGGGGGTGCTGCACCACCACCTGGCTTGAAGTGGTTTTCGTTAAATACAAGATTTACAGTTTAGTTCAATGGCTCTCAGCACCCCCACTGTACATATTGTTCCAGGACCCCTGCCACTGTCAGACAAGGGCATACACTTACAGTTACTCAGTGGAGGTCACAGCTGTTTGTTTATTTGGACTCTGGCAGGTATTCCAGAATTATGGGCCAGCCAGGAGTGTATGTTCGGTGGTTGTAAAATTCTAAGCTGTCTCGCTGGGGTGGCAGCAAGTAACAAGACATCTGAGAGAGATGTGAAAAATGAAGGCACGATAACTTTATAATATAGCTGCCATAGTGGAGACAGCTTTTTATAGTCAGTCAGAGAGATTATGCATTTATGTGTGTGTCACGGAAGCACCCTGGTTACTCCCTACTGAAGATTATGTTGAGTTTCCCACTTAAAGCAAGGTGTAAATCCCCTAATTAAACATGAACAATGAGGAGTCCTTGTGGTATCTTAGAGACTAACAAATTTATTTGGACATAAGCTTTCATGGGCTAAAACCCACTTCATCAGATGCATTGCGTGACAAATACAGAAAGCAGTATATATATTACAGCACATGAAAAGATGGGAGTGGCCTTACCAATGTGAGGGATCAGTGCTAACCAGGCTAATTCAGTTAAGGTAGACTTGGCCTATTCTCAAGAGTTGACAAGTAGAGGTCAATATCAAAGGAAGAAAATTACTTTTCTAGATCACAGAAGTCATTCTCTCGCATGCAGACCTTCCCCATAGTTTGCTGTTCTAAGACAGATTTTTCTGACTGCACTCCAGACTGATGGAGCTCTGGTGGTTTGCCCCAAGAGGTATCTGCCCCCAACACAGAGCTGCAAATGCTATTTCTCAGGTTACTTTGGCTGCCAGTCTCCCTTTCTCACTGCACCTCACACTATTACCAGTGGGATGTGTGTGTGAGAATGCAGAGGGGGGGAACTCGGAGCTGTCTGAGAAGTGAAGGAAAAGCATGAGGTCAAAATTGCAGTTATGAGTTGGTAGTGAGGAACTGGGCATGTGCATTGTGGTATAGCTAAAGAATCAAAGTACATGAGGGTTGATGGTGATTGGCTGGTAAGGCCTGTTGTGAACTGAGGTTGTTCAGGGTGCCGTGTTGCCTTAACTGGTGACATCCTTGATTTTTTTATGATGCAGAAAGATGCACATGAGCCACCATAACTTTGTGTTGATAAAGATGTAGGAATCTGTGTATAAGTACTTGCACACATTCCTGCTGATGGGGGGGGGGGAATGAAATGTGGCAATTGCCCAGGGGCCCAGGTGATTTAAAAGGGCCCGGGGCCCCTGGCCACTGCTAGCAGCGCAGTGGGGCTAAGGCAGCTTCCTGCCCACCTTTGCTTCACACTGTTCCTGGAAGCGGCCAGCACGTCGCTGCAGTCCCTAGGGAGGGGATCTCCGTGCACTGCCCCCACCCCAAGCACCGACTCTGTAGCTCCCATTGGCTGTGAACTGCAGCCAATGGGAGATGCGGGGGTGGTGCCTGTGGTCAGCAGTGCACGTAGACCCCCTGGAATCCCCACATAGGAGCTGCTGCCAGAGGGGTGTGCTGGTCACTTTTGGGAGCCACCTGAGGTAAGCACCAATCGCCCTGACCACCTCCTGCACCCCAACCACCTGCCCCTGTCTAGAGCCCGCACCCATCACCCCCTCCCCCACCCAAACTCCCTCCCAGAGCCCTCCCCCCTCCCCCACCCAAACTCTCTCCTGGAGCCTGCACCCCTCACCCCCTCCCAACCTCGTGCCCCAGCCTGGTGAAAGTGAGTGAGAGTGGGGGACAGCAAGTGATGGGGGGGAGATGGAGTGAGCAGGGGGGGCTCAGAGAGGGGCAGTCCAGGGGCATGGCCTCAAGGAAGGGGCAGTGCAAGAGTCTTTGGGTTTGCACAATTAGATGGTTGGCAACCCTACTGGGCGGGCATGTGGAAGCCCTGTTTGTGCCAGAAGAGCGCATCCAGCAGCCCAGCCCGCAGCTTGCTAGGCCCAGCCAGCAGAGGTGCAGCACAGTCCAAATGTCAGGCGGACTGCGTCTGTGAGTGGGGGCCCATTGACAGTTCTGCCCTGGGGCCCAGAATTGCTGTCAGTGGGCCTGCTTGCACAGCTCCTTTAGATCTCATTCCTATTTACAGTGCCCATGTATTCCTATAAAGCAACGAATGCTGATTTTTCACTATACATTTTCCAATGAGTCAGAGTGCAAAATTTTGTTTTAAGTACATGAAATAGGTGGTACCCGGTAAAATAAAACCAAGTTAGCTATTTGTCCATGCTGTGAACAGCGTGCATATTTTCCCCTCCTTTTACAACCCATTTACCTTTCTTTTTCACAAACTTGCCTTACTTTTATTAAATTATTTCCATTGGAAATACCGAGCATCTGGAAAAATGTTAGTTATGCCAAGTATATTAAAAGCTTCCTCTACTAGTTTTTTCTTTTTGTGGCAGAGGAGGTTCTGTGTTGTTGTCTTAGTTCCACATCTGATTCTTTGTTACGGAAGTACCAGGAGTTTGTTGTATTCAGACAGTATTTATAATTATTACACCTGGAAAGGTGTGAAGTACTGAACGTTGTTCGTGAATGACATTTCATAACATCTGTCCTATCTGTTTAGTATTCACTTGTTGCAGCTTTTGGCATGCTGCACAGTAGGATCGTGCTGTATATTCAGATTGTGAATGAAGCAGTTGTATCTGAATGCTGCTTTTGTTTTAACAGTCTTTTGTGCTTCACAGCTGCAATGCCAACCACCACATAGTTGGCTTTTAACACAGCGGTGGGTAAAATAAATTAATCTGGCCGGGTTGGAAACAATTTTGATAGATTCAAAGCAGGGTGTTTGTATCTTTTGCACTCTGAGCACTTCCATGCTTTTCTGATCTTCTGCAAAAAGACTGATGCTTTGCCCAGGAGACCAAGATGTCATTCAGGGAGATACTTGGCAAAGACCAAATGTAGTGTCAATTTAATAGCTAATATGTTATCTACCTAGAATAAGGATTAAATTATGAAATCCTATGACCATCTTGCTCACTTCTTATCTAGTGTAATGATCCTATGGCAAACCCACAAAGGGTATATTTTTATGTATTTGCATTATCATGAACCGGTTCAAGGCTGGCTTTAGGATTTTAGGGAGCCACTGTGAGGTTAGCTCTTGGGGTGACCAAAATGCAACCCATTCTTTTCCACTTTTTTCAGATCTTTGGCATTGAGTAATGTTGTCAATGCCTCACTCATTGAAGCAACATCTTGGCACTGGGGCATGACCTCTCCAAATAAATAGGAAGTTTTCCAGTTGATCTACAGGTCAGACTTGTAGGATGAAAACTTTAACAGACTAACTGATGTCAGAAATGATAGCAGTCTAGCCCTGATTGTGAGCTCCTCAGACAGGGGTCCCAAGATGCATGAAGTCACCTCTGACTGCCTTCTATAATTCTGGTCTATCTCTGAAAGAGTTTATTGCCTTCCTGGAACTGACTCAAGTTAAGATCCATATTTTAAGAGCCAGAGGGAGCTCTGTTGGAGGGGTTGAATATTAAAGTGATACTGACCAAGTAATAAGGAATGTATGATGTAGTATGTTAAAGTTTAATTTTAACTTTGCCTTAATAAAAAGTTTAAAACAAAAAAACAAACCTTTGCACCTTGCCAATAGTGGTACCTGTCTCTCCCCTCTTAGTTAGCTTCACTTAGTTGCTAAGAAAGTTCACTCACATCATGTAGCTGAGTGATGTTTCTTTATACAGTAACTCTCTGGCCACTGAGCTAATAACTCTTTACAGAAACTAGAGGAAAACTGTGCTTCAGGCACATACAAATTGATGTGAATCAATACCAGGCATGTTTGTTGAAGGTTCAGTCTGGCAATGCATGGTTTGTCTTTTTTATGTGACCCAATTCTTTTCCAATTGTCATGGTATAATCCCCACTCTGAACCTTAGCGTCCAAAAGATGGGGTACCAGCATGAATTCCTCTAAGCTCAATTACCAGCTTAGTACTTGTAGCGCTGCCACCAACCAGGAATTCCAGTGCCTGGTACACTCTGGTCCCCCCCAAAACCTTGCCCGGGGACCCCCAAGACCCAGTCCCTCTGGATCTTAACACAAGGAAAGTAAACCCTTTCCCTCACCGTTGCCTCTCCCAGACTTCCCCTCCCTGGGTTACCCTGGCAGATCACTGTGATTCAAACTCCTTGAATCTTGAAACAGAGAGGAAAATGCACCTTTCCCCCTCCTTCTCTCTCCCCCTCCCAGACTCTTCCTGAGAGAAAATAATCCTGGCACAGAGAGAAATCAGCCTCTCTCTCCCTCTTCCCTCCTTTCTCCCCACCAATTCCCTGGTGAATCCAGACCCAGTCCCTTGGGGTCTCACCAGAATAAAAAAACAATTAGGTTCTTAAACAAGAAAAGCTTTTAATTAAAGAAAGAAAAACAGTAAAAATTATCTTTGTAAATTTTAAAAAAATGGAATAGGTACAGGGTCTTTCAGCTATAGACACTGGGAACACCCTCCCAGCCTAAGTATTCAAGTACAGATTAAAATCTTTTCAGCAAATACCAATTTGAACTCCTCCCAGCCAAATACACATTTGAACCCCTTCCAACCAAATACACATTTGCAAATAAAGAAAACAAACATAAGCCTAACTCGCTTTATCTACCTCGTACTCACTATTCTGGATCTATAAGAACCTGTATCAGGGAGATTGGAGAGAAACCTGGTTGCACGTCTGGTCCCTCTGAGCCCCCAGAGTGAACAACAACCAAACACTAACAGCACACACAAAACTTCCCTCCCTCAAGATTTGAAAGTATCCTGTCCCCTGATTGGTCCTCTGGTCAGGTGACAGCCAGGCTTACTGAACTTGTTAACCCTTTACAGTCAGAGATATAAAGTACTTCTGTGCTATTAACTTTTCTTATCTGTTTATGACACCAATAATCTTTACTTCTTATGGTGAAATGTTTGTATAAGATACTCATCCTGGTGGTTTGTAATTGCCCAGGAATTGTCATTTTCATGTTAAATGTGCATCATGTTACCTAGACCTGTGTGAAACGTTTCACACTCAGAGCAAAACATCTCAATACCTTTGTGACTGGAAGTAAAAATTCACTTTCCGTTCAAGGCATACTTTACTCTAAGATGGGGAGAAGGGGGGTTTTGGGCAGTGAAAATCTGCTTTTTCTCCTCCTGAAATCGTAGGGCCATATCCTCAGCAATAAAATCAGTGTAGCCTCCCTCCTATAAGGCACTTTGTTAAGCCTCTTGGGATCCAATATTCTGCTGGATGACTTATGGGAACCATAACCCTTTTACCCAAACACTAAGGCTTTGGGATGTCTATTTGGTTAGCATTGGATTTCTCTGTTGGTGACGTTGAGGAAAAATATCTCTGTTCTGATGAAGGAAGTACATTGGAAAAGGAGTATTCTGATACCAGCCCATTTCCAGTTGCATGTACTCTGATATGAGAATTAACTTGCTGCATTGTTCTTTGTATCACAGCAGCTACTAGAGGCCCTCCATTGTGCTAGGTGCTGTACATACACATAGGAAGAGACTATTGCTGCCATGGAGAGTTTACTGTGTAAATAGATAGGACAGATTGATGGTATGGGGGGAGAGGGATAGCTCAGTGGTTTGAGCATTGTCCTGCTAAACCCAGGGTTGAGAGTTCAATCCTTGAGGGGGCCATTTAGGGATTTGGGGCAAAAATCTGTGAGGGACAGTACTTGCTCCTGCTGTGACAGCAGAGGACTGAACTCAACTCAATGACTTTTCAAGGTCCTTTCCAGTTCTATGAGATAGGTATATCTCCATATAATAATAATAATGGTAGGAGGGAGAGGGAAAGAGACTTGCTGAGACTGCACAGCTGGTCAGTGGCAGAACCAGGAACACAATTCAGGTCTCCTGACAGTCCCAGTACCTATTAACTGGACTCCCCAGCTGATGATAATGAAAGAAGAAATATAGGATTTGCTTAACACTGAAATCCATTATTAAAGCCAAGGGGGAATTAGTAAAAAGTCAGAGAAAGTTGCTCTTGATTAAAGCAACTCCAGAGGCATGTGATATCTTTTTAAATGAGTGGAGGGGAATTAGAACAAATACATTACCTGAGCAAAAACAGAAGTAGAATGTAGTCAATCTTGAGGCTTTTCTGGGGGCGGGGGGGGGGGGAAATTGTGCAGTTTCAACAAGACATGTTTGAAAATAGTTTAAGGATCTAATAGGTATATCGGAATGTGAGTAACTTGTGTAAGATAAATGAGTAGTGTCACAGTTACAGGGCTTGCTGTCCCTCTGGTCTCTCTGAGTGCACCCCCTCCGGTCATAGGCCTGGGGCCTTTACCCATCCTGGGTGGAATCCTACAATTCTTCTACTCTTAGAGTAGCCCTGGGCTACAGTAACCTGTGTATCCTCTATTCTTTTCCCCATGGGTCCAACTGAGTTCCCGTACCTGTGACCCTTCACTTTGGGAATCAGTGAGCAGCAGTCTGTAGTAATCAGCCAGCCTTCTTAAACCAAAAGCTTTATTTACGTTAGCATTAGAAACGAAGAATTAGTGAATAAAGTATTTTAAAATAACAAGAAAAGAACAAATCTACTAGCATGTCTGTCTTACTAATGACTTACTATCCCCTGAGGGTAATCTAGGCAGGCCTAGCTTCTTCAGACACTTGCAGTCTGGTTACTTTGAGAAACTCCCCTCCTCTAGAGAGTGAGACCCTTTTTTTAAACTGCCCAAGTTCTTTTGATCTTCTGTTCCCCTGAGTTTTGATCCTTCTGGTCAAAACCGGTTTTGTAGATTGGCTGGAGAGGAGGCAAAGAAATCAAAGCTCATAGTTCTGGTACTGTCCTTTGACAACTCCCTAGTGCTTGCTGAGAAGTGGCTTATCTTGAGCCATTCTTTCCTTCACTGTTTGGTTTTTCTTGAAGCCTTGTATTGAACTAAACCAATACATATAGAGGTGCAGTAAACAACCTAATAAACCAGGTCAGCATACGGTATTCATAAATCCTTACAGAGCAGCTCCACATCCATCACAAGCAATGTGTGTTAAAAAAGCATAACTCGATGTTGCTCATCTCTAGCAACGTGACAGCAAAAGTGATGGTGCTGTGCTTCACTGAGAGGCACCTGCTCATCGCAGTTACCAGGAAATGCGTTTTAAAGATGAAGGAGTGAGTTTACAAGTGGAGTGTGGTGCGGTGCACAAATTGAAGCTATTGGCATTTGACAGAACTGTGTGCCAAAATTAATTGGTCAAGTATCTGTACAAAGCATGGGTAGCCTGAGCTAACTACATAGTTACTGAGAAAACTGGCCAAATATTTTTGTTTGTTCTCCTGTGAATATTCACCAGCAGGAATGTTTATGAAACTGTGAATTTAGGCTACTATTTGAGTAAATTTCAAATTCATATTTGCAGTCCATTATGCTCATCCAATCAGGGAACAGAAACCAGGGCCGGCTCCAGGCACCAGCATTCCAAGCAGGTGCGTGGGGCGGCAATCTGCAAGGGGCGGCAGTCCGTGTGTTTTTGCCACCCTAAGCAGCGCACCAAATTGCCGCCGCTGATGGCGGGCGCAGTCCGTGTGCCCTCAGGGCGGCATGCGTGTTTCCACAGCGGCGAAAATTCGGCAGCAGCTTTATGTTCAGCTGCCTGCAGTGGCAATTCAGCGGCTTCTGTCTTCCAGCTGAAGACAGAAGCTGCCGCCGAATTGCTGCCGCCACAGAAACGCGTGTACTGCCCTAACAGCACATGGATTGCCCGGCGGCAATTTGGCCTGCTGCTTGGGGTGGCAAAAACAGTAGAGCCGGCCCTGTTGGAAACAGACTCTGTTTGGAAGCCTTTCACAATGAACAGTTCACAAGCAATTTTATCGGCTAAAATGTGCTCATGTAGATCTTCACTGGCTAATTAGACGATTAACAATTTCAGGAAGTGGGAGGGAAAGGATTAAATTCAACCATCACTGAAAATAGTTCACTGGGTACTTGTGTTCTGTGGGTAAACATGGTAGCTTACATGAGGGCTGACTTGTGCCCCAGCTGGAATATTAACCCCGTTGCTGATGTTTTCTCCAGTGGCACCATTTTGTCTCCAAATGACATTGCAATTACCTACGCTGTTAACTAGCATGTGTTGCATGTTGGGTGCATTCAGCAGCATTTACCTGGATCATGCTGCGACTGTAGAAATCTTGCATATGCTTCAAGAGAAGAATAGATCACCCTGCTAAACCTCTTTGCTAGCAATGTTATTTATACTGTGTGTGCTGCCATCCTTGACCAGTGTTCGTGTGAAAGCTGAAGGAGCATAAATCAGAAACTAAAGCTGTAGAAAGCAGTTGTTAAGCTATAAGTGTCAGAAATAACTTATTTGAAGTAAGGTAGCAGAAACTTGTCAAAGTTGGAAAGTTTTTTTCTTCATCACTTAGAGATTAAACTGTTGCAATGTATAAGATGGCCCAAAATCTGTACTCTGTGACTATACTAGAATTTTCACCATACAGTTTTAGGGAATAAAATGAAACATAGGTCAATGTACAAATGGGAGAAGTATTGAAGACTTCACTGTTGATTTTAAATAGTGGTCAGATTAATACAGTGATGTCATAAACAGATAGCTAAGGGTTAATGTCTCTTTCACCTGGAAAGGAGTAACCTGAAACACCTGACCAGAGGACCAATCAGGAAACACGACTTTTTCAAATCTGGGTGGAGGGAAGTTTTGGGTGTGAGTTCCATGTTCTTTGTCTTGTGTCTGTACCCTCTTGGCTATGAGAGTGATTTTTCTATCTCCAGCTTTCTAATCTTCTGTTTCCAAGTTGTAAGTACAAAAATAGTAAGATAATAAGGTTTATATTGTTTTCTTTTGTATTTACATGTGTGTAGTTGCTGGAATGTTTTGAATTGTATTCTTTTTGAATAAGGCTGTTTATTCATTTTTCTTTTAAGCAATTGACCCTGTATTTGTCACCTTAATACAGAGAGACCATTTTTATGTCCTTTTCTTTCTTTTTTATATAAAGCCTTCTTTTTAAGACTCGTTGGAGTTTTTTCTTTAGTGGGGACTCCAGGGAATTGAGTCTGCAGCTCACCAGGGAATTGGTGGGGGGAAAATCTCTTTGTGTTAGATTTACTAACCTGACTTTGCATACCCTCTGGGTGAGGGGGGAAGTACTTGTGTTTCCAGGACTGGAAACAGGGAGGGTGGAGTCCCTCTGTTTAGATTCACGGAGCTTGCTTCTGTATATCTCTCCAGGAACCCAGGGAGGGAACACCCGGAGGGGGGAAGGGAAATGGTTTATTCCCCTTTGTTGTGAGACTCAAGGAATCTGAGTCTGGGGATCCCCCAGGGAAGGTTTTGGGGAGACCACAGTGCACCAGGCACTGTATAGATTCCTGGCTGGTGGCAGCTTTAACAGGTCCAAGCTGGTAACTAAGCTTGGAGGTTTTCATGCTAACACCCATATTTTGGACGCTAAGGTCCAGATCTGGGAAAAATGTTATGACAAGTGATAAGCAGCAATATAACACATTACGATAGGTAGAGTGTAGACCTAACCATAGCAGTTCCTTTGCCCAAAGTGAATGTTAACAACACTTGGTGAATGTTTCGTGACAGCGTCAGTCAGAACACTGGCACTAGCAAAGGCTTGCAGTCCACCAGAGAGGCATATGTGGCAGAGTCAGAAACTGGCAGTGCCATTCCCAGCACACACTTTATAAAAATGCCCTTTTGTCTTCTCTGTGAATATTTCATGACCCTGAATGTTGCCAGAAAAGTACCCCAATTCTTGACTTTAAAAATATGACCTCCTTGGAGAAAAACTCCTTCTGACAAACTACCCTGGCATTTAAAAAAGAGAGTTGGCACCGATGCGTCACTTAATACTAATAGCGAAGCATGGATTTCACATGAACCTGGTGTGAAGCCAGTTCTGTTTAAACAAAATGCTCATTGATTTAATCTTTTTGAAAATACCATCTAGCTTGCCAGCTGTATATCACACAGGCCCTAATTAAATCCAAATGATCTTTTCATTAATTTGTCTGTAGGCACAATGATGTTTTCAAGATCTAGGCATCTATCCAAAAAAAGTTGAGGACTTAAATACAATTTACTGAGGATTTGGCAGAAATTGACTGGGAAGTTGTTGTTATATTGTACTAAATGCCATTTTTATCTAGTGTCCTGATCCCATCTGAGTACCCTTTGCTGGGTTAAACCTAAGTACTGTACTGCATCAGAATGTGGCACAGACCTGTATTTTAGGAATCTCAGTTACACTGTAAACAGGTTCTTTATTACATTGTCTCCTCTTACTCAGAAACAGTTAGCGTTTTATGAGTTTTTCAAGGAGATTTTTCTCTCTTGGCTGGGGCATTTCACAAGCATGCAGTCAGAGATCCTGACCACCTGTGACAAAACAGAGGAGGAAAAGTTAGGCTTGCTGTAACAGCCAGGTGTAGTAGGCTGGGAAATAGTATTTTAAGGGAGATGATGAAATCCTCACCACTTAGGACTCTTAAAACTAGACAAAGCTGTAGAAAACACTCTGGAGGGAGCAATCCCATGCAGACAGAAGGCGGCAGTGTGTGGTCTTTTAACTTCCATCCAGTCATTTTAATGCTGATTTTCACCCGCAGCACCATACAAGAGGGCCAAAGTCACACATTGTAGCTTTTCAGGGATCTGGAACCGTACTGCTTGCCCACTGTCCTACTAGAACTGGAGCTGCTTTCAATCTCCTCAGCTGGGGAGCATATATTAGCAGGGTCTAAGTGAGGAGGACTGTATGCTGAAGGTGCACTCTATGTTGTTCTGCGTTCAGTGGGCACCGAAAGTATTCAGCTCCCCACCAAAACAGATAGTCAAACGTCAGACAAATAGATTCCTATGCTGGAAATGCATGATATAATAACAGTGTGTGCTTCTGTACAAAGTTTTCAGCTGAGAATTGCAAAATGCTTTTCCAGTGCTAATGCAGTAAGCTTCACAATAGACCTGTGGTTCTCAAACTGGGGGTCAGGACCTCAAAGTGGGTCATGACCCCATTTTAATGGAGTTGCTAAGGCTGGCACTAGACTTGCTGGGGCCCGGGGCTGAAGTGAAAGCCCGAGCCACACCACCCGGGGCCAAAGCCGAAGCCCTCAGGTTACAAGCCCCTGGCCTGGGACTGAAGCCCTTGGGCTTTGCCCTTCCCCGCCTGGGGGCAGCGGGGCTCAGGCTTTGCCCCCCCCCCGCCCAAGCTCAGGCTTCAGTCCCCTCTCCTGAGGTTGTGTAGTAATTTTTGTTATCAGAAGGGGTTTGTGGCGCAATGAAGTTTGAGAACACTTGCAATAGACCATGAGTAGTTTTCCTCATGGGTAAGTATGATTGCCCTGCTTTATAGTGGCCCAAGTCAGTAGCAGTGCCAGAAAAAAGAACCTCCTACTCTTAGGCCTGTTGTTTAATCACCAGATTATTCCCTCCATGTATACAAACCAGGGGCCAAATTCTTGATATGTAGTTGGTCCCCAGAACAAGCGTGTGCATCTTTGAAAGCAGAGTTGTTGCGCACTTATGATATGGCTAGCAAGAGCCCCTGCCCAGATGATTTCTGTGAGGTGCTATGCACAGAGAACATACATGTACAAATGTCGATGCCACCCTAGGACTCGCTTACACAGCTTCTCAGTGAGGGCCAGCGAAGTGACCTCTCCATGGTTTTTGGGAGGAAACAGCATAAGGGTAGACAGCTCCTACCTTGTACTTCTGCTCTAACTGCAGGGAGTTTGGAGCATATACCTATCTATGTGCATTGCTGCCAGCAAGTTGCACTATTATTTTATCTTATAACTGAAACTGGGGAGTAAGGACACTGACCAAACACCTCTTAAACACACAGCCCAGTTGCAGTATTTTTACAGCCTTAAGATACAACAGAAAATTCAGTAAATATGGCACTGAAAGTTCAGTCCACCGAATAAATCCTGATTCTCTTTCATGGTTTCTTCACTGAACATAGCTGTGTGAAGAAACAAGATGCTCTAGCAGCAAGTAACAGACTGACGTGCCATATTGTGACTGTTGATGAATGACTTACAGATGTCTGCTAGTCCAACGGTGCCAATTTATGCCCTATCTGTTGTTACTGTGATACTTATTTCTCTTTTAACTGGCAAGATTTTACAGGTTTTTTTTAATGAGATCCAGAATATTTGTTTCACTTTTATCCACTAGCTTCCTGTATTTCAATTTGTTTTCTTAGACTTACTGTTTACACAAGTATCCCTGGGATACCTTCATCAGGCCAGCTTTCAAAAGTGTTAATAGTGAATAAAGAATACCTTTAAAGGTGGGATTCATCGCTGTGCAGAAGACCAGCACACAAGGTCTGTGCACCACTAGGTGCCTTCTGCACTAGGGTGAATTTCACCCTGAGTGAGTAGAATGATTGCCTTGGTTACATGCATGCTTGTATATGTTAGCTGAGAATCTGCATCCTCAAAAGCAGGTTTTATTTTCATTCCTTTTGTTCCTTAATAAGCCGATATCTTCTGTGGTATTGTGTCCACACACTCCTGGCCAGTTTGATGTGTAACTAGCTATTTGTATGGAGTGTCACAGTAAGTATACATTCCTTTCTAAAAATCTGTCCCCCCTTGGGTTTATTTTGCTGTAATTAATATTACTTTGGCAGGGGATGGGAGTTGCTGTTCATAAATTTGAGAAACTGTGCTATGGTGGGGTGGCCACTGGGAAGAAAACTAACCCTGTCTATAACCAGCCACTCAGGGTTGGGGAAGCTGCATGAGAAGACAATGAATCAGAAGTGTTTTAGGGAGATGGAAAATCCTGGAGGTTAATTAGCTTCCCAGGAAGAGGTGCTGGTAGTCTAGGAAACTCCTGTATGGGCCCTACTGGTCCAGCATGTTGGGGATTCTACTTATGGTACTTAGAAAATTGCTTCCTGAAGGAACAAGTGATTATGGATGGCTGTGGTAGCTGGAGTGGCTCATAGCCAGTGATACTGACAAACAGCTTGGGGAACTGGGTTTGTGTATACATGATTCTTTAAACAAATATGCATTACTGGACCACACTTTGAAGTCTGCAATTCTCAACTTCTCTATAGAATGTTGCTAAGTCACTTGAGCAACTATTTATTTACTGTAGCCAGTATCTGGTTTTGGTTCACTTGCCACTGACTATGTAAATAGATACTTAATATTGTGTGCTGGTGCCTGGAGCAGACAGCAGAACTGCTGGGAGAGTAAACTGTTCTGCTTCAGACAGCATTTAGCCAATGTAGTTAATTCCCTGGTACAGTCCAGTCAGGTGACAGGGGAAATCATTTCAGCAGAACAAGTCAAGCAGAAGGGGAATAACTCACCAACAAACCATTTGCTGAATGCATCAGCTGCTTCCACAGCTTATCGGATCACATCTGGAAAGGCACTAAAGGGTTGTCATTCTGTGCGCTGAATAAACCAAGGTAGTAATGTGGGATAAAAGGGAGCATATTACTCCCCAGAAGTTTGTGTGTAGACCTCTTTGTCATGTGTAGGACCTGGGTAGTATGTGTTCCTTTAAATAGTTTGGGAACTCACAAGTGCGCCTCCATATCTTCTATTGCTGAACTCACTAGGTCCTAGCAGAACAAAAGTGTGTATATGTAGCTAGATCTTGTATGTTGGAATATAGTTAGTGAACATGATTATTTGGAACTAACTATGCCTTCTCTTTCCTTATGTTTTGTGGGGAGCAAAGGCACCCTTAAAGATGGTAATCCATGAGTTCAATTCCCTTTTTGGCTTCTCGCAGCTGAGAGGTACTAGCTTCAAATGCTGTGGCTGTTTCACAGCACTGGGGACTCCAGGTAATAAAGATTAACTTCACAGTTCCTAAAAGGATTAATAATCTGGTTGAATTTATGGGGCTAATAAAAAGTGATTGATACTGAACTGAACCACAGGAGTTGAGTGCTGTTTTGGGAGTTGTATGCTGCTCAACATATGGAAGTGGCAGAATTGAGGCAACATATGTCCCCTTTTGCGTTTGTATTAGAATATGCAGCCTGAATATAGCAGGGGAATGAAGCAGGAAGGTTTGAGTAGGGTGTAGTGAATGAAACAGAACCAGAAAACAATGAGAATAAAAACAGTTAATACTGAAGAGCTATTTCATGTACTGAGAGTTGACCATCATGCCCACTTAATGAGAAAAAATAGTTTGTGACCATTTCAGTGAAGACTGCATCATAGAGATGTACAACAGTTAGGGTTCAAACTGAACAGCAACCTTAATTCTGAGACTTCTGGACATGTGAGTGTTTCATATAGTAATCTTAGTGCTCTCTTAGCTTAGTTTGTATATGTGTTGTAATTGTCACAAGGAAAACGCAAATATATTGCAGTCCATCTTCTGCAGACTACGGTTTTTCCCCATTTATTAGTACCAGCACTAGACGCTATAGCAACAACTTGTATACAATGTGGTATAAATCAAGACATCTGCGTTCCAATATAGCACATCCTTTTTAGACCCACATTTCTTATAACTGTGATAATTTGACTCTGGAATTCATCTCTGCTTGCCATAACTAAGGCTATGTTTATGTCACAAAGGTCATGGAAGTCATGGATTCTGTGACTTCCAGAGATCTCTGTGAATTCTCTGCCTCAACCTCAGGGGCTGCAGGACTCTGGAGCTGACAGCCAGTGGGGCCCTGGCAGGCTTTGAGCGACAGGTGACAGCAGCAACAAGTGACAGGGGACTTCCTGCAGAGTTCCAGCAACAGGTGACAGCCTCCTGAGGGGGCCATCCTCAGGGTTCCAGTGACAGCCTCCTGAGGGGGACACCTCGGGCAAGCGGCTGGGGTGTCCTGTTTTCCTCTTTGGGAAATATGGTCACACACAGCTCCCAACCGCCATGGGCGGAGGGGGAACCCCACAGCTCCCAGCCACCAAGGTGGTGAGGGAAACCATGGAGCCTCAGCAGCAAAAGTCACAGACAGGTCACGACTTCCGTGAATTTTTTGATTATTGCCTATGACCTGTCCATTACTTTTACTAAAAATAACCATGACAAAATCTGAGCCTTAGCCATAAGTAATCAATTACTAATTAGCAATCAATGTTAATCATTCTTATTTCCTTAGAAACAGAGCTGAAGGAAATAGTGGTGGGTAAACTCTCTCTCCTAAAACCTATATCCCTTCTACTGTTGAGAAGAGAAGTTAAGGACACTGCTCCAACCTTTATCTTGCACCTCCTGGCACTTTATGAAGTGCATTAGCAGTACTGCTATTTGTCACTAGTGTGGTTGCAGTTACAGGATTTCTTCTCTAAACCAATATTTTCTAATGTAGTGATTACTGCAAAAATTATACTCTGGGCTCAATCATAGTAATAAAGAGCATTTTTCCATCCAAATTGTGATGGAAAATCATATTCTTAGTTATAAGTTGATCAGAAAGACTTTTTTTCTCTACAGTTTAACTTTAAAAACTTTAAAATAGCTTTAATTTCTTCAAAAAGGAACTGCTAGACTTAAAAAAAAATAGATTGAAAAAATACAATGCTCCCAAACAATTGTGGGGGAAATCTACTGCACTCTCACACAGCTCAGTAATCAGACACTATGCGGATAGGGTGTCAAAGCACTGGAACTGAAATTGCTGTTCCTAAACCATCCAGGGCTAGGATATTTTATGGTTTTAACTTTTAGTACTCATGTTTCCAAGCTTTTCTCCACAACTAATGGCCAGAAATGATTTTTTTAAAAATGAAAGTAGAAATTCTCATGTAATCATCTGACTCCAGAAGCTGGAGCTTTAAGAAAAACACCAACTATCATGAGAGTCTTGATAAAATCACAGCGGTTGACTACAGTGATGCTGTAGGGAACAACCCTGCATTGAGAGACTTGTTTACCAACTCCCTGTGATATGCACAGTTTAAACACTTTTAGTCAGAATCCCAGCATATAGCCATAACTCTTAATACACACTGTGTACATACGTTGCACAAGAATATTAATGATCTGAGTTATTACATTTCATATGATAACTCAAAGAGCATATTTTGTACAAAGATTATTACAGTAGTGTGTAGGGTGTGAATATGGGGTACTTCGGGTCACAGCAACTTATTGTTAGGTTTAGCTGCAGTCCCTGTCCTGTAAACTTTATTGCCAGGTGATGGACTTCTAAAAATGAGGCTGATGCTTGCACGTCCCTGAATTGTTGCAGCCTGAGTTCTGCTGCTTGCAATACTTGCCATTGGATGTTGAAAATTGGGGAAATTCTATGAAACTCCTTAGAGTT
Organism: Gopherus flavomarginatus; assembly: GCF_025201925.1. NCBI lineage: Eukaryota > Metazoa > Chordata > Testudines > Testudinidae > Gopherus > Gopherus flavomarginatus. The sequence goes on from NC_066630.1 coordinate 34,673,451, forward strand.
ATCTCCTAGGAAAATCCTAGTATTCCTCCTCTGATGCTGTACATAGAGAAGACACTTTCAGATGTCACTGTCACTTCCAATTTAATGTGTGCTTGAGCTCAAACTTAAGACTGGCCCACTGTACATGTGAATCAAACTAAAGTGATTAAGTTTTGCAAACCTTTCAGCTACAGGCTTTCCAGAGCATTCCATGGTTACAAAAACTTCTTGGTTAGGTCAGCTCTAATCTTAGGAGTGATCAAAGCTACCTCAAGTAACAATAGCAGCGACGTGAGAAGTTTGCCACGCATTGGAGCAATGGCACCCCACAATATTGTATTAGTTGTACTAGATCATACACAGTATGGTACAACTTTGAACCTGAGTGCATGAATCTTTGTATTATTGCAGCTGAAGTACAGGATAAAGTACCTCCTAAATTGATTTTATACAGGAAGCGGGGCTATTTGGCATCAAATAAGGGGCACCCTTTAAAGTAAGGGATAGCTGGTTACCAGGACCATAAGAGTCAGTTTGCCGCAGTTAAGTGAACAAAGGATTAAACTGGAATACATTCTGAATACTGACTGTGTGCTCATAGGACTCGGAGCTGCAGGTGACTGACTGCAGTTCTGATCACTGGAGAGCCCTGTATCATTCCTCGGGCTGTTTGTTTGTATTGGTCAAGCTTTTTCAAAAGTGACAGTGATTTCTGGGCACCTCAGTTTTTGAGTGTCTGACTTGAAACTCCTTTAAAGGGCACTAGGTGGCTTCTAATAGGAGTGGATGCTCGGTACGTTAAGAAGATTTGGACCTTTTAAGGATGTCAAATTGAGTCATCCAAAATCATGAGCCACTAATCCCATTGTCTGGGGCTTTGCTAACGTTCTCACCATCTAGGGGAAGCAGAAGGGCAATCCTTTTTGTAGCACAAAATAGGCTGCACAAAATAAATGTTGCATTGACTAGGGTTTTCCTACACATGTTCTAAGCAGGAAAGTAATTGCAACAGCAGCTGTCTGGGAGCTGTTAGTGGTAGCCGCATGTATTGTTTACTAATGTCTTAGTCCCATGCCATATGGGATAATGATACAGTAAGCGGTAATAGTGAGAGCCAGCAAAAAATGTTAAAGTAATAATTTACAAAAAGTAAATTTTTTGTGTCATAGGAACAGCAGCACTGGGAACAGGGGGACAGAGACAGCCTGGCAAACAGCAATTTGAGTTATGGAACATACTTTGAAAGCAGGATTTTTATTTCTAAAATGAAAACATTCCTCGGCCCTTACCTGACCTCCTCCTCAGGGAAACGAAAGGAGGAGGAATAGAATGGGAACACAACTGTGTCAGCCTGAGAAGGAATGAACTCGATGCAATGGGAGGGATGATCTCTACTTCCATCCTCAGAGACCTTCCATTTGTCTTCACTATCTTTTTAGCATAGCACTGTACCTGACCTGAGCTCTCCATGAAATTTCCTGAAGTCCAGCTGGGATACTGTGCTAAGCAAACACACATCTCTTTGTGCTTTGTTCAATTTTAATTTCATTCATGGATATCGTGGCTGTGACTGACTGGCATCTCCATGACAGAAGCCATAATTCTTTACCCTTCATGCTAGTTGTTTACTTTTTCCCCATTTAGGTTGAACAGTAAAGCTGCCCCTGGTCACTTCTCTTACAATCTGGCCCTAAAGCTATCAAATCCTTCTGACCCCAAGATCTCTGAGCAAATGTAGAGTGTATGATATTGGGAACTCAGCTTTCCAGTACTTAGGGTGGGAACTACCACAGTAAACTTAACTCATTTAAGAACTTATCTGTCCACCTTAGGGTTTTATCCTGCTGCTCAGCACCATAATATCTAAGCACCTTCTCCATACAATCAATAGCAAAGTCCTTAGTAGACTTCATGGAGTCCCTTAGCCCTTCTCTCTTTTCAGGGTGAAAACTCTGCTTGGGGCTTTGTTTTGAATTTTTTAAATATATTTTATTAATTTACTGTTTCAATTCTGTAAAGGTAATGTTTGGATTTTTAATGATACTGCCATATACAATTCTAATACTATGCAAATTGTACTAGGCAATGGCAAAGATAGACAGCCAAATCTTCATTCTTCTGAAGACAGTGGCTAGCCTCTAGTTGCTTTTGACGAAGGCTAGGATTTGGCTCACTCTCTCTTTGTCTATGTCATAGAAACAAGGGGTAGGAAATAGCTGTACAGTTTGTAATATACTGTAAAATAAGCTTGCAGTGCACCTTGCTTTGGTGTCAATATTATGGTATGCTACGAGGCCTTTGATTTCTGGGATCCAATTTAACATCACATCGCATCACAGGATTCTGGTTTATGCATTTCATTTCAGAATTATGAAGTAGGAGTAACAACAAATTGGATTCCTTGAATCTTGTGACAATCCAGATAGCAGCTGCAATACTTTGCAGTCAATGCACAATGAAGCTGGAACCTTGGCATGTTGTAAATGAGCTGTAACCGCTCTAGGGCTCTTTGCATTGCTGCTTTCACTTTGAAAAGCTGCGCGAAACTGAAGGGAGAGAAGGAAATGAGGTGGGGAGGGAGGAATTAGATAATATCTATTAACAGTAAGTGTTTTGCACCAGTGCCTAAGCACCCAACCAAGGCTGGGCGCCTCATCATTCATACAATATGGAGTAAAAACAGTCTCTGCCCTGAAGAGCTTGCAGTCCAAAGAGACCAAACAGACTAGGTGGTGGCAGAAAGATGCATCACAGAAGGTGAATAGAGTTGTGATGGCTAGCAAACATGGTTAGATTTAAAAATAAAAATTGGGGTGGGTTTTAGATTTTAGGTTTTTGTATCCATGTTTATAATGTTTTATGGGAGATTAGGTGAGAAGAGAGGGTAGGAAGGGACTACTTAAAGGGAAGGTGAAAGACAACTGAGGGGAATGGGCAGAAAAAGTAAGGAAAGGTGGAGGACAGGCAGAGTGAGGCTAAAGTGAAGAGGCAGAGCAAGGGTGCAGGGAGAGGATGAAGCACGCAGCCAATCAACGTAGGAGAGAGAATGTCCAGCATACAGGCTGTAGATTTGTCAGCTCCCACAGTGTGCTGGGCACTTTCCAAACATAGAAAGCACCAGGATTTCTACCTCAAGGAACTCTGTCAAATGACAGATCTCTAAACGGACAAGGTGGGTGAAGTCCAATAAAAGATATTACCTCACCCACCTTGTCTCTTTAATATCCTGGGACCAACACGGCTCCAACTATACTGCATACAGATCTCTAAACAGTCAATGAAAGGAAGGGGAACAACAAATATTTAGGTGTGTTAACAAATATAATTTAACAGAACATGGGAAATTATACCAAGTTACTCTCAAGCATGGCATCCATTATCAAGCTCCCGTCTCTATATGTAAGCATGAGTAATTAAAATATTAAATTGCAAGGATTTCAGGATGATAAAGAAGCTCATCCTGCTTATTCCATGTTAAGCCTGCTGTAATGTACCACATCCTATGGAGAGAGGCTTTTTCCCATAGTGATTTTTCAGTGTAAGGAATGCAAGTGTCATTCTGATCCTTACTGTAGAATTAGTGCTCCTCTCTCCGGCTCCTTGGATGGGACTTTCAGGCAGATCCTTTCACTTGCTCCGCTGGGGACTGGTTATGAATTGCTTGTCCAATCATTCAATGCACTGAATAACTGGATCATGTGGTTTTTATATAGTCCTTGCTGGCCGAGCATTCTTATCTCATATAAAGCCGCGGCAAGTGTTGCTGTCTGAAACCGAAGTGCTATAACTTTTTAGGAAATATCTAAAGTATTATCATTAAAATTTAACTTAAAAGAGAGCTCGTGGATATATGGATAGACAACTTCTCTTTAACTTGCCTTGCATGTATTTCTTAACGGCAGACTTTGGCCAAGAAAGACCAACTTTTGCCTTCAGAGATGCATATTCAGCTGCAATTAATTTCAATGAGATTGTGCATCAGATGCTCATGTTTAAATCTGGCTCTGGAATCAAAAAAGGAGAGACAGTATGGTCTAGGGGGTAGGCTGCTGGACTAAGAGTCGGGCTGGAATGGCCTGGCATGTGACCTTAAGCAAATCATTTCCCCTCTCCATTTCTCTTCCCACCCTATGGATGTCTTGTCTTTTGAGACTGTGAACACTCCAAGGCTGGGACTGTCTTTCCTTGCGTTTGTTCAGTAGCAAGTATGTTGGGTCCAAGTTTTCAGTTGGTGTCTCTAGGCCAGGGGTGGGCAAACTACAGCCTGGGGGCCACATCCAGCCCTTCAGATATTTTAATCTGGCCCTTGAGCTGCCACCAGGGAGCAGGGTCCAGGGCTTACTCCACTCTGGCGCTCCAGCCAGGGAGCGGGGTCAGGGGCTTGCCCCACTCTGCATGTGCTGTGGCTCCTGGAAGCAGCAGCATGTCCCCCCTCCAGCTCCTACATGTAGGATCAGCCAGGGGGCTCAACATGCTTCCCCCGCCCCAAGCACTGCCTCCACAGCTCCCACTGGCTGGGAACCGTGCCTGCAGGTGCCTGCAGACAGGGCAGCGTGCAGAGTTGCCTGGCCATGCTTCTGCGTAGGAACCAGAAGGGGGACAATCTGCTGCTTCCGGGAGCTGCTTGAGGTAAGCACCACCTGGAGCCTGCACCCCTGACCCCCTCCCATGCCCCAATCCCCTGCCCCAGCCCTGATCTCCCTCCTGCCCTCTGAACCCCTCGGTCCCAGCCTGGAACACCATCCTGCATCCCCAGTCCCACCCCAGAGCCCGCAGCCGCACCCCCAACTTCTCATCCCCAGTCCCACCCCAGAGCCGGAGCCCTCACCCCCTCCCACACCCCAGCCCCCAATTTCATGAGCATTCATGGCCTGCCATACAATTTCCATAGCCAGATGTGACCCTCAGTCCAAAAAGTTTGTCCACCCCTGCTCTACGCACTTCTGAAATACAGATAATATTAATAATAAGCTAGTTCCGAGTAAATAGTAGGTGGTGTGATACGTTTTTTTACTCCATAAAATAGTTAGACTGAAAAATGAGAGCATTTTTTAACTGTGTTCCCAACAGCCATAACCCACCATTTCTGAAACTGAGCAACAATGAATTATCATATGAACAGTGACACATGTGCTCCATGACAGGTAGCAGGAGACTGGAAAAACATTCTGCTCTTGTGTGTCTCACCAGTACCTATTTTATTTTATTTTTAACACATAAAGAGAAAGTCAAACATTTAGCAAAGGGATTTAAAATGTAATTTTGGTCTCGTAGCTAAGTGACATGATTGGAATTTCTCCAGCTAATAATGAGGTCTCTAAACCTTATTCCCCCGAGTAGCTCACTGACTTCAGACATGTGAGGAGTCATGTGTAATGGTGCAGGATGAGGACCTTTGAAGGAAAACTGGGAGAAAGTTTTGTTAGGGTGGAATGCCAGAGTCCTGTGAGGTTGAGAGACCTGGAATTCTGAAAACAACTTGAGGCAATTCACCTATTGTAGCTTTCCTTTGAGCATATAATTTGTAGGATTTAGATTTAAAAGAAAAAGTCCTTGAAGAATCCAAACCTGGAGGTAAGAAATAAAGAGACCTGGGCCCTTTTGATATTTAATTACTATCTGTCTAGAGAAGGATGTGCCCTCCAACTATATAGACCCCAAGAACTTTGCACTACAGGGTTCTGAGCAAACAACTTCTTCAGCACCATTCTCTATAATCCTGAATAGGACAATCATTCGGCGGGAGGAAACTAGTGTTAGGTTGTTTCAGAAAAAAGTTCTGTCTTTCCCACTTTCCCACCTGGTTTGTAGAAAGCCACATCTTATAGCAATGGTAGCTGTGCAAAGAAACATTTACTGTAACTATTGCTGGTATTACGGTAGGACCTTGAGGCCCCCACCAACGTAAGTGCCGCATTGTGCAAGGCACTGTAGATATATAGAGTAAGCAACAGTTCCTGTGCCAAAGAACTTACAGTCCAAATAGGCCAGACAGATAAATGGTGGGAGAAAGGAAGTACCATTTCCATTTTTCAAGTTGGGGGAAATGGAGTCACAGAGTGTAAATAACTTGCCAGAAGTGACCCAGGAAGTCAGTGGCAGGGCTGGGAACTGAATACAGTTCATTTGAGTCCCAGTCCAAGGCCTTCACTGCTAGGACATCATTCCACTGTGATGTAATAGATCACTCAATTATGGGTGTCCAGAAAGATAAGTAAAATAAAGCTGTTACTTTAAAAACCTCACTGTAATCTTAGTTTGAGGTCTGCTGGTTGGACACGAGTGTCACATCGGATCTTTAAAGCAGAATCAGAGGTGCGCAGAAGTAGGACGGTGAAAGCTGTGGTTCTAACTTCTCCCTGTCCCTACTTGGGATGATGTGTGCCTCCTTGCAGGGAGCTAGGTGTGTTCATAGTGGGAAGAGGCTAGGTATTCCCCAGGGTGCAGAGACTGAGCAGTCCTGGGTCCCAGACCTTATGGAGGGGAGGCGCAGAAGTTAGGGACGGCTTGTTCCCCATCCACTAGATCCAGAGGCAACCTGGCTCAGAGCACTATGGCTGCTGCTATTTTGAGTAAAAGGATCATCAGAAATAATAACGTTTTCCAGCTACACCTGATGGTTTTAGGTCTTTGCGTCTAAAAGTATTGGATGGGCTTGAAAAAAATCAAAGGATATTTTTTTCTATTCTCAGGTGAAATGGCACAAAAGGCTTCCCAGCAAACACAAATCTGTGTGCTGGAGATGCAAATAAAGAGAGGCAGTTTCTGAAGATCTCCCTTTTCCTAACGGGGGAGCCTGCCTTGAGGCAGCGGCAGGCTGCTGCGAGGCTTTCATCTGCCAAAAAAGAAAAGGTTATTAACTTCAGCTGAAGCTGATCAGGTGTTGATTGACATTTGAACAGCCCATCCAGACAGCAATTTGCATGAGAAATGCACTTTGAAGAGTCTTTGATGTATTTGTATCTTGTGAATTCATATTATTTCTCACTCAGTCTTCCCATTTTCATATACTACGGCTCCTTTCCATTGATTATTTAAAAAACAAAAATGGGGAATTTCATGCTCCGCTCTTCCATCTTATTCCTTCACTCTGAACCAACTTTTTCTGTTCTCCTTAGTAGTAGAAAAAAGGCCAGTAAAAATGCAGTGATAACAGTGAACCAAAGGACAGCAACCTTTGACAGCCCTAGCACTGTGTAGGAGATCGGAGAATATGGCTATAAATCACAAGAGAGAAGGAATGCAAATGCAATAACAACCTGAAAAAAATGAGGAAGAGAGAAGTTAAGTGATCACACAATGAGCCAGTGGCATAGACAGAAATATACAATCCCCCATGCCAAACTCTAGAAAATCTTCATGTCATTGGGAATAATACAGCAAATCTCCAATGCAGATGTGGTTTTGTATTCAGTTTGCAGAGAAACTACATACAAGTGATACATGATGCAAAGTGTGTTCGGTACTCACATCAGGCACCGTGTCTAAGCACTATTTGTGAAAAGTAGTGCTATGTAATGAGTAAAGCTGCTAGACAATTCTTCAGGACATGTTTCTGAAGCACCCAATAAGAATACCCTAGTAATCCTTTTGTCAGAATCATTTCAGAGGAGGAAAGTAATATGTGTGGAGAGAGATGCTGGGCTTTGCCTCCGGCAAAACAGCAGCATTAATCAATATGTAGCACCTGAATTCAGGGGAAGAGAGAACCCTGATCTGTACTAGCTCTTCAGGGGCTGGAGTTCAGATTTCTCCATTAAAAGTTGTTAGGTTAGAATAATGAAGAAGAAATGGACTATGAGGCAGGGATATATATAATATATACAATATCAAGTATTTTGTACTCTGAATGGAAAACTAGTGAAGTTTCATAGCTCTGACTCTATTAATTTAAGGTATTGTACAGCTCGCAGAATGTTTCATGTATTTATGGTCACAACATTCCTGTCAGGTAAGGCAGTGCTGTTATCCCTGTGTTACAGATGGGGAACTGAGACAATAAGGGAGTTGCCCAAGGTCTCACAGGCATTGTGTCGCAGAGCAGGAAATTGAACCTAGTTCTCCTAAGTCCCAAGATAACACCCTAACTGCTGGACCATCCTTCTTGTCTCTACTGAAGATGTGATGATGTGCTTACCAAAGCAAGCAGTAGCTGGAGGGAACTCCCTGCCATTTTCCACCAACAATTAGTCTCGGCCAAGCCCTTAGAATGTTTGTTATAAGCATTTTTTCTCTTCTCCTTGCCCCTTACCAACCTTTCCAGAGACAGCATGAACACTAGTCCTCAGCACTAGTCAATGAGCCTATTCTTGGGCAATGGAGGACTGAAATTTGGCTCCAGGTGTCAAACTTCCAGACTGGCAGTGGCACAAGCACACATGTTCTAGATATAGGCATGCAAATATTCTGCTATTGTGCACTCATATGGACATGCATGTGCACAAGCATCAGTTGCATTTGTGTACCTACATTGGCTAGGTGCACTTTTGCATGCACCCATTTGAAAGCTTGACTCTGTATCGTCTGCTGAAGAGCTGGAAAAACCAAGAGGGACATGTTAAATTTTCTAGTGACTTTGTTCTCAGAACTCAACTATGGATCAGGAGATCCTACCCCACATTTGTGATGTGGAACTAGGTATGCTCTGAGAGAGATTTATGGAGAATGCTTTGGATGCTAACTACACTGGATGGGGGAATTCACAATTACACAAGTTATACAAGAAAGTGTGACTCTTAAACGGTTTGAAAGTTCACTTTATTGTGGTTTGCACTTTGCCTAGATAAACGGGAAGTGTTCCCTGTGGAGAAAAATCAACTAGGTGAAAGCTATACTAGGGAGGAGAGCTGTGTAATACTCCAGTATTAATAATGTCGTCTTACAAAGTTCTACACGAACATTATTATATTTTTCTCATTAAGCCTGTGTTATGACTTCAATAAAAGCTTTAATTAAATATGTTATTAATGGGAATATGGTTAAAATTATAAGCAGATTCTCAGACAAGCTAAGAGCTAGTCTGATAAAGTTTAAAGTTTTTTTTTTCCCCATAAAAATAGAATGGAACTTTTGGTGGGATTTTTTTGAGCCTTTTGGGTGATGAGATTGACTGGAGGAATTGTCCTTCATTATGTTCAATTTTTAAAATCCTGATTCTGCAACTATGTTCTTGTTAGATCTCAGTAGCTTAGAAAGGTTGGGCCTGATTTGTGCTCAGATGGGAGACCTCCAAGGGAAGCCTGTAGCGCTGAAGGAAATGAGTGGGTGGTCCTGTGGTAGTAACCTTCTCTCCAAATTGTCACTGCCCCAGCATGGTGCTAGGAGGTTCTGCACTGTTGGAGGTGCCATCTCTCCTATGAGATTTAAAACCCAGATTGTGAACACTCATTTTTCACAGGCCCTGGGGTATCAACATTGGCTTAATAAAACATTATGGTAATTACATTCTCCCTAAATAACTTCCAGCTGCTGTTTGTTGATATCTATACTCTTCACTGTTTCTGCCAGGAGGTGTAACCACTTCTGGGGTGGAATATTATTTCAGTGGTTATTCAGGATATGCCTTGTCATGAACATTGAGACTCTTCAGGATGAAACTATTTGTATGAATATAAGCTACTTACAATTTTTTTTCAGCTACTCTATATTCCTCTTCTTTTCAGGAAGGGTCAGATGGGATAGAAGTCATGCAAAATCCAGCATGATACATGCAAATAAATAAATAAATAAATTACAAGGCCATTTTTTACAATATTAAGATTGAATATGACAATGCAAAAGTGTTGGGGTATACAAAAATTGAAGGGCCTGTTAGTAACACTTTGCTTAAATTGCAAATACTATGTATGCTTAAGTATATATTTAAAAGCCTAACTAGTAGTTGAAAAATACTATTTATGTGCAATGTGGGTGATGTGAAATTAACTATTGCACATGCATATTAGAGAATCAGTTGATTTCCCAAGCTGTATGGTGATATTATTAATCTGTATTTGAAAGAGTTTATTAAGAAATCTGCATAAGACCAGAGGTGCCCCAACCTATTCAGATAAAATAAGAACTAACCTGAACTTAACTGATCTTTTGAGGAATGGAAAAGCTTCTGTGAACTTTTCATTTTCACACCCCTCTCTGTAGGGACTCGTAGGGTAAATGAAATGGTGAGAGGACCTTTCTGGCCCGGTCAAAGATAAGAATAAGCATCTCAAGAGAGCCAGTTCTTGCTAGATTTCCAGTCTGTTTGCTGCTCTAAAACATATGGGTGAGCCTCTGATTTTTTAGGTGCTTATCTGAACGTGGAACCTTTTTGAAGTTAGTCCATCAGTATTTCCTGTCATCAGGTGTCTTGTTTCCTGGGGAACCTGTTCAGTGTATGTTGTTATGCATATGTACCTCAAAGATCAAAAACACATGGTTAGACCACTTCTGACATAGTTTATGCTATTAGGAGTCAGTAAAATAATTGGCTCTGTTGTTGAGGCTAGTAGGTTTCCTTTTTAGTAAAAGGTGGTGTGATCTTTGTGGGGTTAAGCACTGTGTCCACTACTTGGTTTGGAAAGCACATTACACCGATTGGGTGTTACCACAAGCTAATTATAACGGAGGTGTTAATTCATTGTTAATCTCTTACATAATACTTAATTCTGGCATTTATTAAAAAGCATTCTGCAGTCAGTGCACGTTTGGACCAAGACTAAAGGAGGCAGATGGAGGGTTTTTGCAAGAGAGAAATATTACCCCTCGTATTGGATTTGATACTGAGAGTTATGCAGAAAAAATGACATGGTACTGCATGCCAGGGACAACCACTGGCTTAGATCCAGGATGAAACTCAGGGTGTAATTTTCAAAAAGGTCTAAATTCCATTTTCAGAAGTGACTTAGAAGCTAGGTCCCATTGTGACTTAGGCTCCTAAATCATTTACACTGGGCTGATCCTTACTTACTCCTCTTAGGAAAGTACTTTCCTAAGTAAGGGGCCTTCCCTACCCCCCAGATATTACAGCTGTCCCTTCAGCAAGCCAGAGCTCCGGAGGTGAAAGGCTATTTAATTAACTCACTGCATCATCTAGCTCGCTCTAGTGAGCTTTCAGTAGACAAGGGCCACACTTGCTAAATCCCTTTTGAATTATTTCTCCACTAAAAAGGATTCTCCTATTTTCTATCTGAGTTTTTTCACCAAGTGAATTGTTAAAACTCCAATTAAACAATTACTTGCTCCATAAGTACTTTGGACTGTTCTCTCTAAAGTAGGCTAGAGCATGCAAATAAAGCCTCATGTCTGCATGTTTAGCATTTCAGTGGCATTTTTAAAATGAGAAAATAAAATGAATTCATGGAAATTAACTCCTCATTGCCCTGGACATTTTATAGGATTCAGTGAACTAGTCTCAGAGTTCAGGAGAGATGATAAATTTCAGAAGGAATTAAGATAAAGTGACAACTTTTTAGCAGAAGAACCATTTTTAATCCCAGTAATAAACAGTGGCTCAAAAGGTTTCCATAAATCTGTTCAGCAAGAAAATAGAAATGAATTTCTCTCAACACACTTGCTGCTCAGAGCGGTTATCGGGACCAAAAACTGTGCTAAAAATATTACAGGATTCGAGGGAGATGGAAACAGGCTAGTTGCTCACTTGGCTGATAACAAATGAAATCTCCTTGAAGAGATTATCCAAAATGTGACTCCTCAGGACATACACAGCAAGATGCCTTGGCTGAGATTCAACTTGCTGAAAAGAGGGAGGGGGGAAGAAAAAAGGCTCATATGCCCTTCATGACTCTAGACTAAGGTGATGTCAATATCTTCACCGCAAGCTAGGGTGACCAGATGTTCCAATTTTATAGGGACAGTCCTGATATTTGGGGCTTTTTTTAAATATGGGTTCCTATTACCCTCCACCCCCCTCCTGATTTTTCACACTTGCTGTGTGGTCACCCTCCCACAGACACCTTTGGATGGGGTTTATAATTATAATTCACCTATAAATATCTGTATTTGAGCACCAGGGCTGAGTCTGGAGACAATTCTTCTTTATAAAATAAAACAACCCTTTAAAAAGTATATATATTATTATGTTGGAGCATAAGCTTAAAATGGTTAAAATAAGAGTTAATATAGTATTAGTTGTGTTAATTGAAATCACTTTGTTTATGAACATGTAGAATGGAGAAACAACCTGTTCCTACTATTCAGAAAATAGAATATATTTGAATGTACCGTTGAAAGTAGCACCAAGGATGCGAAAGAACTGACTGAGGATTTTTTTTGTCACACCAAGCAGAGAAAGTTCTTATTCTTCACTGGTTACCTTGTTCACTGAATAAGAGATTTGTGTCTCTCGCTGTTTATTGGGTAGAAGGAATCCAAAGATAGGAAACAAAAAACTGCCAATAGGAGAGAAAATCAGAAAAAGATGCCAAAGCTATAGTGATTTGAATTCCTACTGGTAGCCCAGTGAGGTGGCGGTAGGGTGGGGGCAAATTGCACAAATTAACCCTTATACACAAAAGAGGTGCTTGGAGAAATAACTATCGTTAAAGAATAAACTTCTTTAATATGTTTCAATATGATGCTGTCTAGTTAAATCTTTAACTTCCGTACTTAAATATTCAAGCCAAACCATGTGTACTTAGAACTGACCTAATAATGTCATCTGAGTACAGAATGTGAACTGACCCACAACTTGCAGTGCAGCTGATTTTATAGTCCAGTGTTTTGTTATAATGTACAGCTGACTTACTCATTGGGGCTCTGATCCTGTTCCCACTGAAGACAATGGCAAAAGTCCCATTCATTTCAATACAAACAGGTTATTCCTGGGTTTCTTGGTATCTAATAAAAATAGCTTTGTGCAGTATGAGCAGAGTCCTCTGTCTTATGTTATCGATGGCTATAATCAGTTTGGTCTTTACTATTAGAAGGTCAACTAGTTTATTAAGACTTTAACATCATTTTCAATAAAATCTGATACTGTTGATGACCCTGACGTGATATAGGACAAAATCAATATAGTTTTTTATAATTTCAAGATAAAAACAAAGACTTCAAAAAGCAGTAACTTTAGATTCAGCTTACTGTAACAGGTGCAGAAGTCTGTATTTCGTTTTCCACTCCCCTAAATTAAAAGAACAAAACACAATTTTGTATATTAAGTAGAGCTGATTGAAGAATAGGAACCTATTTTTGTGACAATTGAAATTTTAAAACGTTCAAAATAAACCCACTGTTTTTCAAAAAAAGTTGTGCCTTCAAAAAAAAATCCCAAACCTTTAATCTCATTTTTTTTAAAAAAAACCCACCTCCCTCCCCCCCAAATCACTAACCATTTACAAAATATTTTTGATTAATTGTTTGCCTTTTTTATTTTTTTCCCATAAATTATCTGTTGGCAATGCCATCAACTTTTTGTAAAAAATTGCCAGTTTGAAAGGTTATTTTTGATGAAAAAGCTGTTTGAACAATTTCCACTCATTCTAGTCATAAGTTGTTGGCTGACATTTAAGTACAATCAGGTGTGGCCCGTCCATATAGGCGAACTAGGCGGTTGTCTAAGGTGCCAACTTAAATGGGGTGCCAAATTCAAGGGAAAAAATCAAATTGAAGAAAAAAATGAAAAAGATGAAAAAAATACAAATAAAATAACGAAGATGTCATTATTTCGATCCCCATGCATGTACAGAGGGGATATAAATTACAATTCATTTCTGTACATTTCTGAGAATTTATTAATATGTCAAATCTTTTATTTACTGCAAAGATAAATAATATTTTTGCAAATTCTTTTTTCAATTTGCGATGTACGGTCAAGATGACCCACTTTGCAATTTTAATAAGCAATAACTCAGCCACAATGAAACACATTCCCCAGCAGCAAGAGCTGCAATGCTAGTGACACCTAACTTGAATATACATCAAAGTTGCATAACCAGAAATGGTAATAAATGAGGTCCATAAAAGAAAAGTAACAGAGTTAACGCTTAATAGACTATGAAAGTGATGATGTCACACTCCAAGCAGGTAACCGTGAGGAAGGAGATTACTTTCCAAACAACTGGTGTCAGGTTATAACATCGAAAAGGGTCATTTTGTTTGTGTAACTGGTGTGACTAATTGTTTTAATAGGTAAGTGAGTGTATGTTACTAATCATTGAACCTTTAAGCAGTGAAAAGACATGTTGGGATGGCTGCAATTTGGTTTAAATCACCAACCATGTGGTGGGAGTGTCAGCCATCCTTAATGCTATAATGCTTGCAGTCGGGAGCACCGTCCATAACAATATTCAAATGCCCCATGGCAGAAAGAGGAAAAAGAAAACCCTCAAGAGCTGAGTATCATAAATGAAAAGCTAAGAAGGAAAAGGACCAAGCAAAACAGCAGGGATCCTTCCTGAAATATCTTCTCTTGAATCCAAATAAAGATGGAAGCAGTTCCCAGCATCTAGATGAAAGTATTTTACTTGGAGAGGAAGTTAGCTCACATCCGCATGGAAGCAGTATGGAACATCAAGATGAAGATATGTTATTTCGAGATGAGAGTAGCTCACATCCACAAAAAAGCAGTTTGAAAACTCAAAATAATTCATAGGTTCATAGACTCCAGGACTGGAAGGGACCTCGAGAGGTCATCGAGTCCAGTCCCCTGCCCTAATGGCAGGACCAAATACTGTCTAGACCATCCTTGATAGACATTTATCTAACCTACTCTTAAATATCTCCAGAGATGGAGATTCCACAACCTCCCTAGGCAATTTATTCCAGTGTTTAACCACCCTGACAGTTAGGAACTTTTTCCTAATGTCCAGCCTAAACCTCCCTTGCTGCAGTTTAAGCCCATTGCTTCTTGTTCTGTCCTTAGAGGCTAAGGTGAACAAGTTTTCTCCCTCTTCCTGATGACACTCTTTTAGATACCTGAAAACTGCTATCATGTCCCCTCTCAGTCTTCTCTTTTCCAAACTAAACAAACCCAATTCTTTCAGCCTTCCTTCGTAGGTCATGTTCTCAAGACCTTTAATCATTCTTGTTGCTCTTCTCTGAACCCTCTGCAATTTCTCCACATCGTTCTTGAAATGCAATGCCCAGAACTGGACACAATACTCCAGTTGAGGCCTAACCAGCGCAGAGTAGAGCGGAAGAATGACTTCTCGTGTCTTGCTCACAACACACCTGTTAATGCATCCCAGAATCACGTTTGCTTTTTTTACAACAGCATCACACTGTTGACTCATATTTAGCTTGTGGTCCACTATAACCCCTAGATCCCTTTCTGCCGTACTCCTTCCTAGACAAGCTCTTCCCATTCTGTATGTGGGGAACTGATTGTTCCTTCCTAAGTGGAGCACTTTGCATTTGTCTTTATTAAACTTCATCCAGTTTACCTCAGACTATTTCTCCAATTTGTCCAGATCATTTTGAATTTTGACCCTGTCCTCCAAAGCAGTTGCAATCCCTCCCAGTTTGATATCATCTGCAAACTTAATCAGCGTACTTTCTATGCCAACATCTAGGTCGTTGATGAAGATATTGAACAGAGCCGGTCCTAAAACAGACCCCTGCGGAACCCCACTTGTTATACTTTTTCAGCAGGATTGGGAACCATTAATAACTACTGTCTGAGTATGGTTATCCAGCCAGTTGTGCACCCACCTTGTAGTAGCCTCATCTAAATTGTATTTGCCTAGTTTATCGATAAGAATATCATGCGAGACCGTATCAAATACCTTACTAAAAGGCATTTTACTTCTAGATGAAGACAGCTCAAAGCATCGGACTAATATGGAAATGGAGAAAATTTATTCGCTTTCAGACACACATGCAGAAATTGAAGTAAATGAAGTAGAAGGAAGAAAGGATGAGGAAGTTACAAACAAGTTACAGTATGGGGACCCAGCTTCATGGGCCAGATATGATGACAATGTGCAGCAAATTCTCGTGGAACATGGGCCCGAACAAGTTCATGAATTTTCCTTCCCTAAGGATGGAAATAAAAGAAAATTCTCTGCTCAGCATTACAAGCGGAAACTCATTAATGGGGAAGAAATCCATCGAAACTGGTTACAATATTCAGTGTCGAAGGACTCTGTGTTTTGCTTTTGCTGCAAGTTGTTTAGAAATCAAGCAATTGGTACATCACTTACTGAAAATGGTTCGAAGGACTGGAAAAGCATATCTTCAATTATTTCTTCACATGAAAGAAGTGCAGAACATTTGGAATCTTTTCAAAATTGGAAAGAACTTGAATTATGGTTGAAAAAAGAAAAACTATTGATGAAGAAAATTTACGTATGATCAAGGAAAAAGAATAATATTGGCAACAAATATTAGAGCGTCTGATTGCTTTAGTGAGAGTTCTCAGGCAAAATTTAGCATTCCGCGGCCATTGTAGAAATGAAAAAATTATTCACTCCAGGTAATGGAAACTTTTTTTAAAATTTGTTGACTACCTCGCTTTGTTTGATCCAGTCATGAAGAAGCATCTACGTAAAATAACTGATCATGAAACACAGGTTAATTGTTTAGGAAAAATATGCAGAATGAACTGATTCAAATCCTAGCAAAAGCCATTAAAAAGAAAATTGTGGAAGTTGCCCATTCTGCAAAATACTTTTCAATAATACTGGACCGTACACCGGATGTGAGTCATTTTGAACAAATGATGATGATCATTCGTTTCGTGGTATGGAAAAGTCTGCAGATGAAGACAATGTTGTAGTGCTCATAAAGCAACATTTTTTGGGTTTCATACCACTGGAGGAGATATCTGGAGCACTGATGACTGAAACTATTCTACAAGAGCTTGAAACAATGTCATTATCTTTTGAAAACTTACGTGGCCAAAGCTATGATAATGGGAGTAATATGAAGGGTAAAGACAATGGTGTGCAAAGGAGAATCATGGAAATCAATCCTAGGGCCTTTTTCGTTCCTTGCAGTGCGCATTCTCTGAATTTGGTTTTCAGTGATGCTGCTAGATGCTGTTTGGAGGCAAGCAGTTTCTTTTACCTGGTGCAACGTGTGTATGTGTTTTTCTCAGGCTCAACACTCTGTTGGGAGAGTCTGACTCGCCATGTGAATTCTCTAACTGTGAAACCACTTAGTCAGATAAGATGGGAGAGTCGCACTGATGCTTTGGAGCCTCTTCGCTATGAACTTGGATACATTTATGATGCCCTAATTGAAATTTCTGATGGTATTACCTTTACTGGATCATCTGGCAATATGGCATGTTCAGATGCAGAAGCTCTTGCAAATGGCCTTTCCAAGTTCAAATTTGTGTCTTCACTCATTTTGTGGTATAATATCCTTTTTGAGATTACCCTCACTAGTAAGCAGCTTCAGGAAAAGAACTTGAACATAAATTCTGCTATTCAAAAACTGCAGCAAACTAAAAATATTCTGAAGGAATTCAGAAATGATGAAGGGTTCGAAAGAATACTGGTAGATTCTCTCAAGTTTGCTGAAGAAATAGACTTTCTGACAGAATTTGAACCAAAGCCAGTTCACATTCAGCAAAAGAAACCCCAGTTTTTGTATGAAGGATGTGACACCCATTCAGAACCCAAAACAAAGGTTCAAAGTGAATTTCTACTTTGCAGTCCTTGATACTGCTATTCACTTGGTTGATGAAAGATTTCAACAGATACAGCAGCTAGAGTCAGTATTTGGCTTTCTATATGGTATTCACAGCTTGCAAAAGAAAACAGCAAAACAGATAAGAGAATTTTGTATAAAACTGAAGTCAGCATTGACTCACAAAAATTCAGAAGACATTGATGCTACAGATTTGTGTAGTGAGCTTCAGGCTTTTTCAAGATAACTTAAGAAACATTCCACTCCTGAAGAAGTACTGAAGTTTGTTTTTTGAAAATAAACTCAGTTTTCCAAACATTTTTAGAGTTCTATGCATTCTTTTAACTTTGCCAGTTTCTGTAGCTAGTGGGGAACGTAGCTTCTCGAAGTTAAAATTGATAAAAACATATCAACAATGGTGCAAGAGAGAATTGTTGGACCTGCAACAACATCAATAGAGCATGCAGTAGCTGGAAAACTGGATCTAAAAGAACTAGTGACTGAATTTTCAAAACTTAAAGCAAGAAAAGTCATGTTTTAAGAGCACAGAGTGTTTGTTTTTTATTCGGAGTGTTTTGTAAATACAAGTTAAAGTTCATTGAAGAATTTTCTTATTTCTTTCTATATTGGATGTAGTGGTAATGGCAGTTAAAGGAAGATAGCATAATGGATGATTTTTGATTTGTTGTAATAAAAATTATAATTAACATTTTAATGCATTTTTCTTTGAAATTGGACTGAAATATCATCTAGCTGTCGTGTACAAATCTATTCTGAAAATTTAGTGTGTCTATTTTATCTGATCTCAGAAACATTGGTTGGACAGATGGATAAACCAAATAATTAAGCCTCTGTTTACTAAAAAAAAACCAAAACAAAAAAAAATGCTTAAAAACATTAAAAGGAAAAAAGAGGCAAAATGTTTCCCAGTTTACCAAAACCCTCAGCTTAGATCTGCCCTTGGGGTTTGGGGGTGGGGGCGCCAATTGCATGGTTTGCCAAGGGCGCCAGTTCCTAGCAGCTAATCTAGGGCTGCCCCTGAGTACAATATTCAAGTTTGGTTGTGCTGTTCTTCAGGAAGGTTCTTGGTTAGTTGACTGAGCTCGGGGACACTCCTTAAGGAAGTTTGTTTTAATGTTAAACAGTCTCCTAAGGGAAGTGGTGTGTGTTCAGTAGGCTATTCAACTCTGTGGAGAAATTTCCACATATACAGCTAGAAAATAGGGATGAGTGTCCGGAAGCAAGATTCTCTTTCTTTTCTTCCCATACTCACTTCCAAGCTTTTACAACGTCATCTCCCCCCTCCCCCCCCAATCATTACCAAAGTGGAAAAACCATGTTTGGGATCTTTCCCGTTCTCTCCATGTTCCTGTAAAGAGGGCTGTCACAGCTGCACTAAACACATGGAAAAAAGAACTGCAGTGAATGGTAAGGTCAGGAAAGCTTCAAAGCAGGGAGAAGGGAGGGCCACAGCAGCTGGTATGAGAGTTGGTGTTGGGGAAAGAGATGGGAAAACGTCAGTGATCCAAAGGAGAGTTTGAGAAGAGAAACCTACCAGCAGCCAGGAGAGCAGAACCCCCTTTTGTCTCCCAGAATCCATGAAGGAAAAACAGAATTTCGAGAGAATGGGAGCGACATGTGGGAAGTGCCAGATGCGTGTTACTGCATGGCAGAGATGGATGCCTCTCTTGGTTCCATTGTGGAGCTGATGTTGAAACTATAACGCCATATCTGCCAATGGCTGCTTCTAACTGAAGCCTTCCCAGGGTGCAAGGTACCATCTGCACTTCCAGAGAGTGGCAGTAAGACTGAGAGAGACCTCCAGTAATGAAATAAGTGTTTTAAAACCTCTTTCTCCGTATTCTACTTACATTGACAGGTCGGGCAGCTCAAGAATGAATTCAGTTAAGCAAATAGCTTTCCAGGATGTAAACGGATTGATAAAGAATAATTCTATTAAGAAAATGTTTCCAATTCCTTTCAAGTCTCAGATGGGAATTGCAGTAGAAAAGGGATTTGAATGACAAAATAGATTAGTTGCAAACTTTAATTCCTGATCTTGTGCTCTACATGTGTGCACACACTGTTTACATACATGTAGTATGTACATTCCTACAGAGCTGCATTGTGTGCAGTAAGCTCAGGGTTTGTAGTTATACCTGGCTTCTATGCAGGGGGACAAGGGGTAGGAGGCTTTTTGCGCTCTCAAGCGTTCAGGATATGGATAGTCTGGACTATCGTTCTTATGAAAAGTACGTTTTACAAAATGTAAGACTAGAAATGTGTCCATTGGTTTTTATTTTTATTTTTAAAAAGCCATTAAGAGCCATTGTTGCTAAACAAGTAGGAACATAGGAGTTGCCAGACCAGACTGGAGGAATGATCCAGTGGTCTAGGATCCCATCTGAGAAGGTGCAAGAATTCCTGTAATGGGTGCTTGAGGAGTAACGTGACC
This sequence comes from Gopherus flavomarginatus, assembly GCF_025201925.1. Taxonomy (NCBI): domain Eukaryota; kingdom Metazoa; phylum Chordata; order Testudines; family Testudinidae; genus Gopherus; species Gopherus flavomarginatus. The sequence continues at coordinate 34,693,453 of NC_066630.1, forward strand.
AGAATGGGACGTTGCTTATATAGTCATACACTGGCAAATCTTACCAAAGTTCAGATTGAGAAGAAAGTCAGAGAGATGGTAATGGGTGCCTTATAAATGCTTATAATAATTATTAATAATGTCACAGCTCTTTCCAGACTTGGCAGCTGAGGGACCTCTCACCACTGAGCCTGTATTGTGTGTATCCAGATTGTATTATGTCTGGCACCGGCACTGCTCTGCTGTAAGAACTTATTAAAGGCTTGAAACCATGAAAGACTATTAATAGCTAGCTGGAGGGTGATTTTCAGAAGTATGGGTATTAAACAGAGATGGGATTGAGCTATAAAGTTGAGATCTACATCAGAACTTTCCCAAAGTTTGTGAGCATTTGATCCATCTCTAATGATAAACCTAGGAAAATTCTACTTAAATCCTTTATATTTCCTTTACATTAAACACTCATTTTTCTGCTTTCTCCCTTTACTTGCATCTTCCATCTGACAGCAATGTGGATACAAAGGAGCTGTGTGGTAAGTACCCTTTCGCTATCTCAGTAAAAGCAAATTTTAATGTAGATTTTTCTTAACTTTATTTTTAACAAGGCTCACACATACTTCACTCCAATATAGAATAGGGCCAAGCTTTTAAAAAAACAGGGAACTAAAGATAGGTTCATGAATCAATAATGGCATTCAAATATGATCAGGACCAGCACTTTCTGTTGACTTCAGTAGGAAAAATTGGGAGCTTGGCAATCTCTGGAAATCAGGGTGATTAGGGGAACTAACTTTAGGTTTTTAAAATCTTGGTGTAAGTGAATTAAAGAGTGGGGCATGAGGTGGAGTGGAATGTTAACTAATCATGCCCCCTTTTTAATCACTCTCTACCTTTCATACAGCAATATTCAATTCAATCTTGGATCCCTTCCAGTGAAAGTAAGTACTCGCCTTAGCCCTTGTACTTTAGCATAGTTTGTGGTTTATGTCACTACGCAGTTTCCCATTTCCACAGATGCTCTTGATAAACTGGTTCCTCAGGTATCAATGGAGCTCAAATAATAGAGGGGCTGGGGCCATTCCAAACTGCCTAGTCAATTGGACAGACCTTGCCCTCCAAAGGGAGACATTAAGTAGCTGAATACATTGGTTTAGGGCTGAATCTGGGCTCTGCAGAGGGATTGGATGCTGCCACCCTTCTTTGATCATAGCATAATAAAATGTCCCCCAACTCTCACTAGAGTCTCATGTTAGTTGACCAGGATTCCACAATCTCTATCAGCCTATGCAGTGGAGATGTCATTTATAAGCTGGAATCAGGGGTTGTGTAGAATGTCTTGCTGTTCCTGAGCTGTGAATTCTTAGAACATATTGTACTGGCTTTCTTGTTCAGCAATGACGCTGGGAAAGTTTTACTAGTTTTACGATATAGTTAATGAGCACAGACCTGTACCCAGAAATAAGCAGATAACATTCAGTAATATATGATTAATTTCAGGCACTACCTCATCTGCAGGCTTCAATAAAACCGCATTACTTTATAGTGCCAATTACATATTTGTCTTTAGGCAAAGCTTAATGTTTTACAGCGGGTAGCCTACAATACATATAATCACCAGAGCGGCCCCCACTGTTCATAGAAATTAGAGGTAGAAAATATCTAGGCGGGCATTTTATCCAACTCCCCAGCTAGAATAGAGTAGGATTATTTCCTACAGTGAATTCTCAAGTGCTTTGTCTAGATTTTAAATGACTCATGCAGTGGGGCTTTTGCTACTTCCCATGGGGAGATTATTCCACGGTCTAATGGACCCCTCACTGTTAAGAATTTTTTTCTGCTGTTCAGTCTGGAGATGGGAGAAGAAGATTGCTTTTTTGTTTTACAATACCTTGTCAGCTGCATTCCCCATGCCTCCTTCAAGATGGCACAAAGGAATAATTACATTAAAAAAGTATCCATATAAAACAACCTTCACAATGCGTCAGTGGCTTTACCATTATAGCGTTCACAGATCCCTCCAAAGACAGCAATTATGTAGTTAAAAATCCAGCATCTAGACTCTAATCAGACTCCGGCAATCAGTGCGGTGCTTTCCGGTGGGTTTGTGCTGATCTGATGGAAGTTAGTTTTTATTTCAAACATTATTAAAGATTTGTCTGTCCTTTTATTAGAGTGCCAGGCCTTGTCAGCAGAAGAAATTGCAATGGGCTGGGTGGGTGCTAATTTCAGTTGAAGAATGGCTTATTTTGGTTGAGCTTAAACCACTTCCTAATTCATTTGTACAGTACTACATTTAAATAAGGCTCTCTTCAACTGAACTCAGTATCTGCAAAGCCTTTTGCAACAGTTTAAAACTAAATCGGTTTAAAATCACACCTTAAATTAGAATGGTGCAACTTTTTGTGTCAACAACCCCATGCTTGTAATCAGACTAGGATGCCTTTTGGGAAACTCCTGAGCTGTTGGTCAGGCATGGTTTGTTATTTAGCAAAGTGGGGTAGACTGAGACAAGCCCATGATTCTGGCATGGAGTTCAATAGGGGGAGTCATACTAAAAACAATAAATCAGATTTTATTTCCTAACTTACTTTGAGCCAATTCGTAGTTGCACTGAAGTTAGTTGGGCCTATTCACAGAAACTGATATATGAGAAATCGACTTGTATAATAAGTTCTCTTGTATTTGCCAATTACATGTTTTTCCACTCCACTTTCCTTGTTTAATTGGTCTTGCTTGTTTCCCACCCCATTAAACTAGTAACTGCAGATCACATTATAAACCTAGATTGAAAATAAGAGGTAAAGCAGCATTGTTTGATGGGACCTTTCTTTCTCTGACAGTCTTATAAAACAGAAAATTATACAGTTGTCATCCAGGGTGAGATCACACTACCTGGCAATGAAGAGTATATGTAGGGTTGATCAACGATCCCTGTAATTAAGCTACTTGGAAAAAAGAGTTGTAGGTGTCTGTTATTTGGGGGTCTTACATAGGTTCTGATGAAGATGGTTTTGCAGCATTTTGCTGTGCAAACTGACGAGCAGATTTTATGAAGAGAAATAAAATCTCATTTGTCTGTCACAAGGGACTGTTTGGGGCTATTTTGCAAAGTCCTACATTAATACACAAAATGTTCTTACCTGTTCAGATACAGGTGGATCATGACGTTGCAACTAGATTGTGTTTTGTGTAGTCTTTGTTCATTGGATGGCCAGGCTTGGTCTAACTCAGTGGAAACAATTATTTTGTTTTAAATTATTCTGTTTTTAAAGGAGTAGGAGGGTGGGGAAAGAACAACAATATGAAACGTACAATAGGATTTCCTCTTGTGAATAACTCCATTGCAAGGGCACCAATTGAGGGGGGGGGAGGGGGAGCGCCCTCGCCCCCCCTCCCCGTTTCATACCAGAGTCGTGCAATCTCCCAGGTGGAGCTCTTAACTACAGCACAGCATTGCAGAACTTACATTTGACAGTAAAGGGGAGGTGCCCCTGGAGCTGGAAGTCAGTATTTTGTTTACAAACAGAGGAAGGGTGATTAAGATAAGAAAGGGCTGGTGATTAAATTAAGGATATGGAAGTTTAGCCTGTAAAAGAGGAATCCCTCTGTGGAGGGGGGAGAGGGAGGAGGGGTTGTTTTAGAGAGAACACAGGGAACTCCGAAAAAATACAGAGAAGCACAGAGCCAAGGTTACATTCAGAAAAGGGGGAGATTTGGGGGCATAGGTGAAAAGAAGGGATCAAACCCAGGGAAGGGCTAGCAGTGTATAGAGACGTTCCCACTCTACCTGTGGTACTTATGTGGCCCCATCACCATCGTATCTGAGGCTGCACCTCAGAATGTCTAACCTATTTCTCCTCCCAACCCCTCAGTGTGTTGGAGCAATGCTGTTATCCCCATTGTACAGATGGGGCACTGAGGCCCACACAGACTAAAGGTATTTAGGCACTCCTAGAGCTTGCACCCCACATCCCCTCCTGCATCCCAACCCCCTGCCACAGGCTCAGCCCAGAGCTCTGTTGCACACTGCCAACCCCTCAGCCCCAGGCTGTCCAGAGCCTGCACCCTCTCTGGAACCTTTACCCAGCCCAGTGAAAGTGAGTGAGGGTTGGGGGAGAGCGAGCGACGGGGTGGGGGAGGGAAGGGAGTGAAGGGAATGGGGACTTGGGGAAGGGGTGGGGCCCTGAGGAAGGGGTGGGGTAGATCCGGGTATTCAAAAAGTGATCTTGGATGTAAAAAGGTTGGAGATAACTGATCTAATCCAACCTCGTGTACAGCATAAGGCACCACCACCACCCAACACCTGCACACTAACCCAACTGAACTGAGACCAAAGTATTACAACCCACAGGAGACTAGACTATTATGTGACACAGGCAGAGGATAGGAGGGACTGAGATGCACCGGTGCCTGAAGCCCCACAATTCAGGGAAATGATTAAGTGAGACATACGCAGATAATCCTGGCAAGTGACCCCCACCCACATGCTGCTGAGGAACGCAAACTCCCCCAGTCTCACTGCCAATCAGACTTGGGAGGAAACTCTTCCCCCCCGCATGTCAATCAGTTAGATCTTGAGCATGTGAGCAAGCACCTGAGAGACAGAATGCTCGGAGCCACCCAGGAGCTCTGGCCTATCCCCACAATGTCCTATCTCCAGGCATGGCCACCTCCTGGTGCCTCAGAGGAAGGAGATAAAAGAAACCAACCCTACCAGAATACATTTGGAGAGAGAAAAAAGTCCCATCCTGACCTCTGCCAATAGCTGACTGAAGCACTGAGGCATGAGCTCTAGGAACATAGGACATAAATCTGAAGTGAGTCCCAGGGCTGTTGAGCCCAGGCCCCTGCTCCCCCATCTGAATAATGTCCCTGGACAGCTATGCAATAAGAGGGAACATTTTTTTCCTTGACCCCTGAGATGACCAGCTTAATTCTGAAGTAGGAGAAACGATGAATCAGCAGAACATCCTGGCTGTGTCACTGTTCCTACTTATTCAGTGGGAGGAATTAAGTAGAATAATGCAAAAAAACTGAATACTTAAAATTACCAGTAAAATCTACTTAAAAATGAAAGTAGAAGAATAGTAAGAAAATAATGAAGTATGATGATCTCATGTTGACAATGTACAAATCATGGCCCCAGTCCTGCAAGATGTTTGCAGGATTGGGCCTATAAAGGCACATTGGGAACATCTTATAATTAAGGTTTCAAGTCTTTCCCAGGGGTCACGGATTCTGTGACTTTCTGGGACCTCTGTGACTTCCGCAGCGGCTGACCCTAGGGCCACCCAGGCTGCCTCCCCTTCCCCAGCAGCATCGGCAGCAGTGGGGCCTCAAGCCGCCCCCTGCCTGGAGCAGCAGCAGCAAGGCCCTGGGCTGCCCCCCACCCAGAGCAGCAGCATCTGCTGGAGCACCCTCCCTCCTCCTGCACCTAAGATTTACTAAAGGGTATTTTTAGTAAAAGTCATGGACAGGTCATTGGCCATGACTTTTTGTTTATTGCCCTTGACCTGTCCATGACTTTTACTAAAAATAGCCTTGACTAAATTGTAGCCTTACTTATAAATGGATCCCATGACTGCTGCTTACCATATTTGTTCCTGTGGCTTTCAACACAACTTCCATAATTCCCACTAAAGAATAAGCAATGTATTACAAATGTTTTTCAAATTATAAAATAATTGATTTTTTTTAAAAAAGGTTATTGAATCACAAACCCTTAATATATTTGGCATGTACTACCAGTGATTTATACTTTCCTAAATAATGAAATCTATTATTGTACCTTTAGGGACCAAATTTAAGATCAAAATATCGGAGGAGAGAGAAATATTCCAGCATTTTAACTGCTTCTTAAAAGACAGCTTCTGACATCAGAACAGCTCCAGCATGTAATGCATACTGGTAACTTACAGTCACAATTAACAAGCCCACCTGTAGCATGGCACTTTATGTGAAACCTATTAATATCACATTTGATGCATATCAATTCTACAGTGTGTGTTTATATATATAAACGCACACATATATATATATATGTAAAGTCTTGGTAAGATCACACTAGTCCAGTGTCTTTAAATCTGTCCTTAAAACTGGAAAGAGGCATGCAGATTAGCAAAATAAGAATTCTTGAGGTTCTGCTCTAACATATACCCACAATTCCTGCAGGGCAAGTGACAGTGCTGTGATGTGACCCCCTGGGAAAGTCCTCCATTTTATGTGCCTGTCCCTATTTTGTTGTGGCTCCCCTTCCACTGAGAGTTACCTCTATGGATCTTGACTTGCATGGTGAATTCATATGCAGAAACATTTAGAATAGAGGTAATTTAAATTGCTCACGCGTGAATCACACATAAAACCTAAGGCTACGCAATTCATACCTGCTGGCAAAATTCGGTCCTACGTAACTCCAAGTCTGGATACAAACTGTTCTATTTCTTTGGGTTCTCGAAAACATTCTCTTGCAATTATGAGTTCAAACCAAGCACATCAAACATGTTGTTTAGAGCTATCCCCTGCCGCCAGTAGATTTTTTTGTTGTTGTCTGTGGAACTTAAGGACCATGTGAGAGCTTTCACTTGACCACCTACGAAATGGATTTTCTTTATCTTTTCTTTTGATATCTACTCCTTAGAATGATTTATTTTTCTTGTTCATGTGAAAATACAATCTGCTGCTGCTGCTGAAAATGAGCTGTTTGGCTTATCTCTAGTTGAGCACTGAGGTGCAGTGGATGACAGTGGAGTGTCACTTTGCTATCATTCCAATCACTGCCATGCAAGCCATTTGGAGATGTGCTTGGGCTGCAGACAGATATGTGCAGCTTTAATTAAGCCAGAAGAAGCTAAATAATGGAATAGTCTCCTGCAATTTATTTATAGCCAACTTCTGCAGAAATGTCACTTCAATATTAATTTTCATTTTTTGATGCTGAGGAATGATACTAGCGCCGGGTTTTGCATTTAATTCTAGTTCATGCCATTTACATGGAAACTAGTCAGCTTTGTGCCTAGAGTCAAACGTATGCCATGTGTAGTTGAGGATGCTGCACTTAAGTTATCATTTCTGTTATATATGTCTAATTTTCAGGAGTTGACCACGTATGCATGGAATGATTTCAGGGCTGAAATCTGTCATCGAACTATTGTCTGTAGATCAGCATATCTGTTTTAACTACAATGAAATAACTGAGGCTTAAATCCAGTGTACATAAGTGAAAATGAGTTGGATAGTTCCAGCCCTCTCCCTGGTGAATGTATACCCAAGTCCCATACCCGCTACTCAACATGAATTGTCACCTCTTGTGATAAAAAGCTCAGGGTTGCACTAGCAGAAGCAAATGGCAGGTGAAGAATTGGGAACACTGTCACACTGTCCCTGGCTCTGACCAGTGCAAGTCCCTCATTTCTTGAGCATGCAGTCCCGGGGTTTTTTTGCTTGGAAGAACAAAGTGTTAACAGGTGTCACGCTGTCTGGAGAGGCTCACCACTGTGAGTGATTATCTCAGGGCAGACTATCAGGAAACGGGCAGACATCCCAAACTGTGGTGGTATGTTCTGTAATTAGATTTCACTAAGCCAGTAACAGATGTGAACTCCTGAATCACGGTACCAGTCTTAACATGGAGTCACAGACAGTCCCCTTAACCTCTCCAGCTTATGTTGCCACCCAGACAAACTGAACTTTGTGATAAAAGGTTACTTAAACCTAAAACCATACCACATTAGGTTGCTCCCAGTCTCAAAGGACCAGCCACTTACCCCAGATCAATGAATACTCCAGATCTTACACCAAAGACAACACTGGCAGCCAATTCTATAGTAAACTAACTATAGGTTTATTAGCTAAGAAAAAAGAATGAGAGCTATTGAGAAGTTAAAGCAGGTAAAACATAATAGGTAAATCAAAGTTTGTAAATCCAAAATGATAGCAGATTGATTTACCTATTATGTAATCTTTTCAGGGCTTCCCAGAATAACTCTGGGGGATCTCCATCTTCTTGTTCAGTTATTCTACCCCGTTAGAATCCAAACAGTCCACGGATAAAGGATCTCTTTCAGTCAGTACGTATGGCTTCTTTTCACAGACAACAATCTGACAAGTGTCTGTACCCACACAATGGATAATTGCTTTGAATTTAGCACTCTTCTTCATTTGAATGTGATGAGTTATTTAGTTACAGGAATATACATAATGTAAATGTCTGCCATTACATTATCACGGGAATAGACAAGTGAAAACAATACAAGTAATATTCCATTAGATTTCATGATGTTCTAACACCTGAATACACTCTTACATTAACACACGCTTTGATCTAAGTTTCAGAGTAGCAGCCGTGTTAGTCTGTATCAGCAAAAAGAATGAGGAGTACTTGTGGCACCTTAGAGACTAACGCATTTCTTTGAGCATAAGCTTTCATTGGCTAATACCCACTTCATTGGATGCATGCAGTGGAAAATACAGTAGGAAGATATACACAGAGAACATGAAACAATGGGTGTTACCATACACACTATAACGAGAGTAAAAACTATTTCCCCATGCTAATTTCTCCCCCTACTGTTACTCACACCTTCTTGTCAACTGTTGGAAATGGGCCATCCTGATTATCAGTACAAAAGTTTTTTTCTCCTGCTGATAATAGCCACCTTAATTGATTACTCTCATTATTGCTGGTATGGCAACACCCATTTTTTCATGTTCTCTGTGTATATATATCTTCCCACTGTATTTTTCACTTTGATCTAAGGTTATTTAATTACCGGGTATGCATAATGTAAATGTAATGTAATAGTAAACAGCAGGATATAGAGAGATGAAAACAATACAATTAACATCTCCTTAGATCTTTTTTAACAGACATGTGAGTTGGGCTTAACATATACTAATACATTTAACTCGTTTGATATTCTCACACAAGTGAATTGGCCTATGGCTCTGGCCTGAGCTGGTCAGTCAGTGTCACAAAAAGGAAGGGCAAAAATAAGTTAGAGGTGAATGTTTTCAGGTACTGTGGTGTTGTGCTTTTGTAACTCATGCATTTCCCGTAGTGCCATCAGGCTGCCATTTATGAGACAAAAGCCATAATGTGGACAACTGCCTTTGGGGTTCTCAGGGAGCAAGGAGGGGGCTCAGCACTTTTAAAGAATTGACACTGCGTACAAGTACCTTTCTTTCTATGGAAATTTCTCAAGGGTGATAATGTTGAGATCTCTGGGGTGAAACTGTCCAGGACCTGACTCCTTGTGTAGTCATTTGCATCTTACAGGGTGGGTGACAAATAGTGCTGCCAGGTATCAATCATACTTTGCACATTGTAAAGCAATGGGGGATTGGATCTTTGTACCCTAACGAGGCAAACCTCAGACTCCTTCAGCATGGAGCAGTATGTGCCTTTGACACAAAAACAGACCCTTAGTTTGTTTGCCCATAGCCACGTTGGCACCTGCTTACTTCCTTGCATTGCATACTATGCTGAAACAACTGAAGACGCTGAAATGCTGTCAGAAATCTGCACAAGCAGTGATTCCATTCACAGATTCTCTTCCAGTTAGAAAGCAATGGGTGGCATAGAGTCAGAACCGCAGCTGTTATGAATTGAGGTAGAGCCAGTGAGCTCAATGGAGTCATGCCAGTTTACACCAGCTGAGGATCTGGCCCATTTTCTTACCTTCTTTTAACCTTTTTTGTGGTGAGGAAGCTAGGAGTCTCATGGTGGGGGTGAGGAGTGTAGTGGACAGAATGGATTTCTATGAGACTTCCAGTATATCCCAGTGTTGGCAGTAATTCAGAAAAATTGGCGTTTTGGTAAAATGTGGAAATGGGCATGAAAGAACTTTAAAGCTACCACCAAGTTAATAGCTATTTTCAATGGTAATCTCTTTGGCTTGGGCCTGGACTTTACAGGATGTTCCACTACGCACCCCTTTATTGTGAATTTAGCTCAGGGTTCTCAAAGCAAAGCATAGAAGAAATATATATTTTAAAATGTAATTAAAATCTTCATAACCTTGTCTCTTCACTAAAAAGGCTCTTGTAATGTTGAACAGCCCTGGAGTATTCAGTTAACCTAGAATCTACCCTTTATTTCCTCCATTGGTTCTCCAGATTATTTTGCTGATCATATGGGAGACTATGAAGATGTTTTGGCTTCCCTGGAGACCCTTAACCTCTCCATTCTGAAAGCCATGGACTACACCAAGCGGGTGAGTAGCTGTTGTTGTTATTGTAGCTTGTGCTATGCAAGTGAGTGTGGCTAGATATGTTTTCTCCAAGCTTGTGGGTCTAAAGTAGGCATGGTTAATACTTTTCCTGTAGTCATTTTTACTAAGGGTAAATAGGATAGTAGCAGAAACATCATTAAAGTAACAACACCAGGGATGTTGTCATCAGAGTGAGCAGTGTGTTTTTGAGATGGCCTTGAAAGAAACAAGTGCTATTGTGTTACTGTTATCGTAGATAAGGAGTTCAAGAGGCAAATCTTAAATGTCCATGGGATAAAATTGTAAGACTGATGATGCATGCAAATGTGGCCTAAAAATAATCGATCAGTATAATAAATACCTTCACCGGGTTATCTGCTCTGTTTTAGAAAGATCTGTCTTCTACATTAGCTAATAATTGTCTATATATAAAGTGTCTGCCTCCTACCAATATCTAGAAAACATTTGGCTTCACACAAATATAGACAACAAATGAGTTTATAAAAATCATTCATTTTTATTCTAAAAAGCCCTTAGTGGCCAAAGCATCAGCAGTTTGGATAGCAGGGTTTTAAAATGGAAAATAAATTATCAGCTTGTGTCATCAAATGGCTATATGTGTATAGGCTTATGCATTGCCAGTGCTGCAAGCTATATTGTAAAAGCTGATGACTGCTGTTGTTTCTAAACCAGGGTTTAAAACAGTCTTGAATTCTGCAGCATGTGAAAAATTATCTGTTAGCATCTCAAAGGCAAAAATCTTTACAGTGTCATAGACAAAGATCCATTAAACTTCTCCCGGTGGATTTCTTCCTTCTGCTCCATTCAAGCACATCGTTTTATCACCACCGTCCTAAACTCTAGCTCAGAAGACTGCCTGACTAATGAAAAGATTAAATTTGATACATCAGCTGCAATGTATGAATGCATGATGTCAATGGAGCAACCAAATGGAGAGGTCTCAGCCTCAGTTAGCAAGATGGTTGTCTCTCACCATCTGATTTAAAGTAATGGGAGCATTGTAATAACATGTTCAGAGAGGACATTTCCTGTTAACATCTTGTGAACCCTGAAAGCTCTAGGACGGTTTATGAAATCAAGGTGAAAATTACACGTGAAGTAAATGATGGCATAAACATTTTATTATATAGAGTTGTATCTTCTCAGCAATCTTTCTGGAAATATTTGAATGGTCTCAACTGGACTGAGTTATTTTGTTTTTCCAGCAGAACATAAAATGCTGTAGTTGCACCCAAGAGGGATTAGACGTCTCTTGTGAGATTTTCAAAAGGGGGAGCATTGGCCTAGCTCTCAGTTCATCAACATCAAAGTCCCATTGGCTTTGTTAAGAGCAGAGTTACACCAGCTCTGAGTGCTTCGAAAACCTCACCTGAAATTCCATTCTTCGGTCTTTCAGTTAATAACTACTACCAAATTAGAAGCCAGAATTGCTTTCAAAAGTGTGGCCATTTATGTCCTCTGTTTAATGCAATAGAAACCAGAGCATTTGTGTTAAAAGACTGATGAGAATGGCTTGGGAAATAAGTACCATTTGTGCATGAAATTGCCAAGATGGAATTAAGCATAAAAGCTGATGTTCACATAAATACACATTTTTGTATATGCAAGTGGGGCTCCATTTTGCATAAATGTGTCTCACAATATACTTTGACAGAACAGTTAATAAATAATAGATTATTAAAAAGTGTAACTAATCTTAAAGAATGCTACATTTTATTTATAAATACTTGGAAAACCTGATCTATCTAATATATAAATGTGTTAATCCTTCTACAGTTACAAACTTCCTCATTTGAATTATGGACTTACTACGTACATTCCAGGGAGAGAAATAGTCTGCCTTTTCTCCTATGAGACGTTATTCAGTATGCTGAAAGTTGAGCAAAGTAAAGATGTTCTTCTTTTTTTTAATAAAGTATCTTAACCTATTCACAGACTGAATTCCAGTCGTCCTCTGAATAATCCAAATCAAAATCTTCCTTGCATTTATCTCTAGAGTTAGAGGAAACCTTGAATCATTTAATGTTATAGATTTGGTAAAGATAGGACATTTTAGGAATTGGAATAGGGTCAGGGAGCATCGGTGTGTTACTCAGCATTGTCTCTTTCTCTGCTCTGGCTATTAAATAAAAGTCATTGTTTTCTTGATTTATGTAATTTTCAATATTTTAAATATTTGGGATTGGTGTGGCATGGAAGGCAAAGACATTTATTTGATATGTTTGTTAAAATGAAGATATAACCTTGCAGCCAGACATATTGCTAGTATTTACAAGATTTTTTTGTATTAATATTGGTAGCTCATTGTGCAAGGTGAATAATGGAAAAAAATTCAGCAACATTTTAATATTTTTTAATTGATTTGCTTCGACTCTGTGCATGCATCTTTTATATTTTCTCCTGGCAAATGTTCAAGCAAACAAGTTTACCAGCAGAAATGTGTGCTGAAATGCAAGTTCTAGTTGAATGTTAAAGTTCTCATGGAAAGCAATTTCAAATTAATTCATTTTATCTATACACTCATGGCTCTCGTTCAGTGCTAAATTTGTAATGAAAGAGGTGCCGGTGCTCAGTCAAATAAGTCCTGGGGCTCAAGCAATATTTTTACTTTCATAAGTGATGCGGCCAGCCCAGGGGTGCCGGGGCTATAGCATGCCAAGCTTAGAAATGCCAGCGCTCAGCCCTGGAAAGCCCTGGCACAAATTAAGCACTGCTCTCGTTACATAGCATCTGAATGCATATTTGTAGATTTATCCTCCCAGCACCCTGTGATGTAAGGAAACATTTTACAGGTGAGGAGAGACACAGAGAGATTAATTGATCTGCTTGGGATCATACTAGGAAATGAACCCAGTGTCCTGAGTCGCAGGCCAGCACATTAACCAGCAGACCATCCTTTCTCCTGTTTGCAAATATTCCCACCAGAAGCTTGAGTCCTAAGAGTTTTGTTCATTTGATCAGATCACATGATATGTTTCTTTTCCCAGTGTTTCCAGTCAAAACAATTCATAATTTGGGCATCAATTATTGGAATGGCTTATGAGAAAACACTATACCAAGGAAGAGCTCTTCACAGAAATGTTTTGGTGAATAATGAATGAAATTAAGAATAACACGAGCTCCTTGCAGAAAATTTGTGAACTGAGAGAAAAGCAAAACTCATTAATGAATTATTCATAAAATATTCTCTCAGTTCTAGGAAAGAGCTGAAAGAACCTAGAAAATAAGTGGTTTTCTAGGTAGATTTAAAAAACAGCAACACTATCCTGCAGTTTCTGAACAGATTAGTCTGACAAACTGGTTCAGATTGAAAATAAAATCCTTTAGAAGCTTTCCCAGAACCCCAATCAATTAACATTTTTGAGACATTTTAAAAAAAAAGTGTTTAATTGTTTTAGTTGGTGGCTCTTCCTAATTTCTGGGGTCAGCATCAGAATTGCCAAAGCACTGAAGGTGAAATTCACCCTGTACAGAGGCCCTGGCTCACATAAGCCTCAAAATGGGGCATATGGGGGACTTAAGTGTGTCATAAACAGATAGCTAAGGGTTAATGTCTCTTTCACCTGAAGCACCTGACCAGAGGACCAATCAGGAAACCGGATTTTTTCAACTTTGGGTGGAGGGATTTGAGTGTCTTTGTCTTTGTCTGCCTGCCTGCCTTCTCTGAGCTTTGGAGAAGTAGTTCTGTTTTCTAATCTTCTGTTTCTAAGTGTAAGGACCAAGAGATCAGATAGTAAGTTATATGGTTTCTTTTCTTTGATATTTGCATGAATATAAGTGCTGGAGTGCTTTGATTTGTATTCTTTTTGAATAAGGCTGTTTATTCAATATTCTTTTAAGAAATTGCCCTGTATTGTGTCATCTTAATACAGAGAGAACATTTGTACTTATTTTTCTTTCTTTTTATATAAAGCTTTCTTTTAAGACCTGTTGGAGTTTTTCTTTACTTCAGGGAAATTGAGTCTGTACTCACCAGGGAATTGGTGGGAGGAAGAAATCAAGGGGAGATTTGTGTGTTGGATTGCTAGCCTGACTTTGCATTCCCTCTGGGGGAATAGGAAAGTACTTTTTGTTTCCAGGATTGGGAACAGAGAGGGAGATTCACTCTGTTTGGATTCACAGAACTTGTGTCTGTGTATCTCTCCAGGAGCACCTGGAGGGGGGAAGGGAAAAAGGATTATTTCCCTTTGTTGTGAGACTCAAGGGATTTGGGTCTTGGGGTCCCCAGGAAAGGGTTTTCAGGGGGACCAGAGTGCCCCAAAACACTCTAATTTTTTGGGTGGTGGCAGCAGGTACCAGGTCCAAGCTGGTAACTAAGCTTGGAGGTTTTCATGCTAACCCCCATATTTTGGACGCTAAGGTCCAAATCTGGGACTAAGGTTATTACATGGTGTGCAGCTGGTGGGACTAGAATCCAGAAGCCAGTAGGAATATTATATTTTTCTTTTCTCTGCTAAGGGCTTTTTAGCAGAGAGAAACAGTTGGTTTTAAAAGGGAACCAGAGAGAATTTTTTTTTTTTCTGCTCTCTCTCGCAGTTTGTGGCTTGCATGTTAAGGGTCTTTTGTCATGCAATAGCCCTCCCATTAGGAGGCAAGTAGCAGCACTTATAGGCATGCAAATAAAGTGGTTTTTCTGGTTTCCCTTCATTGAACATTAGCTAGAGAGAGAAAGGGAAAAAAGCACTGTTGCTAGGCAGACTTCAGGAGGCAACAGAGAACCTGCAGTTCAGAAGATAAACACCGGAGGGCACCCCAACCCAAGAAAACAGGAACCATGACTTCTAAGGCAAAAATTGAGGCCGAAGAACAAATCAAAGAAGCTGAACACAGGCGACAGATGGAGATGAAAGAAAAGGAAGAAAGCATCAAACTGGCAGCCTTCCAAAGAGAACAGGCGGCCCAAGAGGCAGCACACAAAAGAAAACTAGAAGAAGAAGAGGTGGCCCACCGCCGAGAAATGGAAAAGCACCAAAAAGAAATGGAAAAACAACAAAAAGAAATGGAAAAACAACAAAAAGAGAATGAAGAGAAGGAAAAACAGAGAAAACATGAACTGGAATTGGCAAAAGCTGGGCTGCATGGGCCAGCCAACCCTAACAACCCGGTGCCAAATATTGCTCCACAGCACAGGAAATTTCCCACCTACAAGGCAGGTGATGACACCGAGGCCTTCTTGGAAAATTTTGAAAGAGCCTGTCTTGGGTACAAGATCCCCGAAGACCAGTACATGGTAGAATTGAGGTCACAGCTCAGTGGACCTTTAACAGAGGTGGCAGCTGAAATGCCTAAGCACCAAATGAATGACTATAAACTTTTTCTAACCAAGGCCAGATACAGGATGGGGATAACCCCAGATCATGCCCGTCGGCGCTTCAGAACCCAAAAGTGGAAACCAGAGGTGTCATTTCCCAAACACGCCTACTACATTGCAAAAAACTATGAGGCCTGGCTAACAGGAAACAACATTCAAACCTTGGAAGAACTGAACCTCCTCATACAAATGGAGCAGTTCTTGGATGGTGTTCCTGAAGACATCACGCGGTACATACAAGATGGAAACCCCAAGAATATCGCTGAGGCGGGGGAGATTGGAGCCAAATGGATGGAACTGGCAGAAAGCAAGAAAGCTACTGTCAAGGGGAACGATTACCCCAGGGGGCACACAGACCATAAACCCTACAACCGAGGACAGCCAAAGACCCCACATACCACCCAAGTAAAGCCACAGATACCCTACCCTTCAACCTCACCAGTCTCCAGTAACTCACCTCGGCCCAGTGACCCATCAGATGGAAGATGCTTTAAGTGTAATGAA
The DNA here is from genome assembly GCF_025201925.1 of Gopherus flavomarginatus. Taxonomy (NCBI): domain Eukaryota; kingdom Metazoa; phylum Chordata; order Testudines; family Testudinidae; genus Gopherus; species Gopherus flavomarginatus. Next base: position 34,709,476 of record NC_066630.1, read on the forward strand.
CTGGGACATATCAAGGCCAAGTGTCCCAAGAACACCATGCGAGTGCAATTCATTACACCACCATCACACCCAAGATCCCCAGGCCCGGATGCCTCCCAAATACCCTTGGAGCGAAGGGAAAATTTGAGAGTGGGCGGAAAGAAGGTTACTGCGTGGAGAGACACGGGGGCACAAGTGTCAGCTATCCACCAATCCTTCGTTGACCCCAAATTCATCAACCCAAAGGCCAAAGTTACAATTTACCCCTTCATGTCACAAGCTGTAGACTTGCCTACAGCTCAACTGCCTGTCCAGTACAAAGGCTGGTCAGGACTGTGGACTTTTGCAGTCTATGACAATTATCCTATCCCCATGCTACTGGGGGAAGACTTGGCCAACCAGGTGAGGCGGGCCAAGAGAGTGGGAATGGTTACACGTAGCCAAACCAGGCAAGCTTCCAGACCCATTCCTGTTCCTGAGCCGTCCACAGAGGCCCCGTCTGTGTTACCAGAGACCCAGACAGAGGTAGTGGACCCGGATTCCATGCCAACCACTGAAACAGCCACAGCACCTCCAGTCCCAGGCCCGGAACTGGAACAGCAACCAGCACCAGCCATTGCAACCCCATCTTCAAACTCAACGCCAGAGGGCGCCAGCGAGCCAAAACTGGCAGAAGCAACAGACAGCCATACCCAAAAGGCTCAGCCAGAGCCTGAAATACCCTCAGGTGCACCAGCGGAGAGCGGTTCACCAGCAACGGAAACAACCCCATCACCTACATCGCTTCCAGAGGGACCAAGCCCAAGTCCACAGTCTGAGGAAGAACTGGTGACCCCAGCCTCAAGGGAACAGTTCCAGGCTGAGCAGGAAGCGGATGACAGCCTTCAGAAAGCTTGGGCGGCGGCACGGAGCACCCCACCGCCTCTCAGCTCTTCTAATCGATCCCGGTTTGTTATAGACCAAGGACTTTTATACAAGGAAATTCTTTCTGGTGGACACCGGGAAGAATGGCAGCCGCAAAAACAGTTGGTGGTTCCAACTAAGTACCGGGAGAAGCTCTTAAGCTTAGCCCATGATCATCCCAGTGGCCATGCTGGGGTGAACAGAACCAAGGACCGGTTGGGGAAGTCCTTCCACTGGGAGGGGATGGGCAAGGACGTTGCCAAGTATGTCCGGTCTTGTGAGGTATGCCAAAGAGTGGGAAAGCCTCAAGACCAGGTCAAGGCCCCTCTCCAGCCACTCCCCATAATTGAGGTCCCATTTCAGCGAGTAGCTGTGGATATTCTGGGCCCTTTCCCAAAAAAGACGCCCAGAGGAAAGCAGTACGTACTGACTTTAGTGGACTTTGCTACCCGATGGCCGGAAGCAGTAGCTCTAGGCAACACCAGGGCTAACACTGTGTGCCTGGCCCTAACAGACATCTTTGCCAGGGTAGGTTGGCCCTCTGACATCCTTACAGATTCAGGGTCTAATTTCCTGGCAGGGACCATGGAAAAACTGGGGGAAACTCATGGGGTGAATCACTTGGTTGCCACCCCGTACCACCATCAAACCAATGGCCTGGTGGAAAGGTTCAATGGAACTTTGGGGGCCATGATACGAAAATTCATCAACGAATTCTCCAATAATTGGGACCTAGTGTTGCAGCAGTTGCTGTTTGCCTACAGGGCTGTACCACATCCCAGTTTAGGGTTTTCACCATTTGAACTTGTGTATGGTCACGAGGTTAAGGGGCCATTACAGTTGGTGAAGCAGCAATGGGAGGGGTTTACGCCTTCTCCAGGAACTAACATTCTGGACTTTGTAAGCAACCTACAAAGCACCCTCCGACACTCTTTAGCCCTTGCTAGAGAGAATCTAAAGGATGCTCAGGAAGAGCAAAAGGCCTGGTATGACAGACATGCCAGAGATCGGTCCTTCAAGGTAGGAGACCAGGTTATGGTCTTGAAGGCGCAACAGGCCCATAAGATGGAAGCATCATGGGAAGGGCCATTCACGGTCCAAGAGCGCCTGGGAGCTGTAAACTACCTCATAGCATTTCCCAATTCCTCACTAAAGCCTAAAGTGTACCATGTTAATTCTCTCAAGCCTTTCTATTCCAGAGACTTACAGGTTTGTCAGTTTACAGTCCAGGGAGAGGATGCTGAGTGGCCTGACGGTGTCTACTACGACGGGAAAAAAGACGGTGGCGTGGAAGAGGTGAACCTCTCAACCACTCTGGAACGTCTGCAGCGGCAGCAAATCAAGGAGCTGTGCACCAGCTTCGCCCCATTGTTCTCAGCCACCCCAGGACGGACTGAACGGGCATACCACTCCATTGATACAGGTAATGCTCACCCAATCAGAACCCCACCCTACCGAGTGTCTCCTCATGCCCAAGCTGCTATAGAACGGGAGATCCAGAACATGCTACAAATGGGTATAATCCGCCCATCTACCAGTGCATGGGCATCTCCAGTGGTTCTGGTACCCAAACCAGATGGGGAAATACGCTTTTGCGTGGACTACCGTAAGCTAAATGCGGTAACTCGTCCGGACAACTATCCAATGCCACGTACCGATGAGCTATTGGAAAAGTTGGGACGTGCCCAGTTCATCTCTACAATAGACTTAACCAAGGGGTACTGGCAAGTACCGCTAGATGAACCTGCCAAGGAGAGGTCAGCATTCGTCACCCATGCGGGGGTGTATGAATTCAATGTCCTTCCTTTCGGCCTTCGAAATGCACCCGCCACCTTCCAGAGGCTGGTAGATGGTCTACTAGCTGGACTGGGAGAATTTGCAGTTGCCTACCTCGATGATGTGGCCATTTTTTCAGACTCCTGGCCCGAACACCTACTACACCTGGAAAAGGTCTTTGAGCGCATCAGGCAGGCAGGACTAACTGTTAAGGCCAAAAAGTGTCAAATAGGCCAAAACAGAGTGACTTACCTGGGGCACCAGGTGGGTCGAGGAACCATAAACCCCCTACAGGCCAAGGTGGATGCTATCCAAAAGTGGCCTGTCCCAAAGTCAAAGAAGCAGGTCCAATCCTTCTTAGGCTTGGCCGGATACTACAGGCGATTTGTACCACACTACAGCCAAATCGCTGCCCCACTGACCGACCTGACCAAAAAGACCCAGCCAAATGCAGTTAAGTGGACTGATGAGTGTCAAAAGGCCTTTACCCAACTTAAGGCAACGCTCATGTCTGACCCTGTGCTCAGGGCCCCGGATTTTGACAAGCCATTCCTAGTAACCACGGATGCATCTGAGCGTGGTATAGGAGCAGTGCTCATGCAGGAAGCAACAGATCACAACTTCCATCCTGTCGTGTTTCTCAGCAAGAAACTGTCTGAGAGGGAAAGTCACTGGTCAGTCAGTGAAAAGGAATGCTATGCCATTGTGTACGCCCTGGAAAAGCTACGCCCATATGTTTGGGGACGGCGGTTCCAACTACAAACTGACCATGCTGCACTAAAGTGGCTTCATACTGCCAAGGGGAACAACAAGAAACTTCTTCGTTGGAGTTTAGCTCTCCAAGATTTTGATTTTAAAATTCAACACATCACAGGAGCTTCTAATAAAGTTGCTGATGCACTCTCCCGTGAGAGTTTCCCATAATTCAGTAGTTAAAAAGTGTTCTTAAAATGTAGAAGTCTGTTAGTTATATACTTAGGAGTATATGTAAAGGTGTATGTGTTGTATTAATCTGTTTATTTTCAAGTTCTAGAAGGAAATCGCCGCCAGTGAGCTTCCCCACTGTCTGCAATTTGGGGGGCGTGTCATAAACAGATAGCTAAGGGTTAATGTCTCTTTCACCTGAAGCACCTGACCAGAGGACCAATCAGGAAACCGGATTTTTTCAACTTTGGGTGGAGGGATTTGAGTGTCTTTGTCTTTGTCTGCCTGCCTGCCTTCTCTGAGCTTTGGAGAAGTAGTTCTGTTTTCTAATCTTCTGTTTCTAAGTGTAAGGACCAAGAGATCAGATAGTAAGTTATATGGTTTCTTTTCTTTGATATTTGCATGAATATAAGTGCTGGAGTGCTTTGATTTGTATTCTTTTTGAATAAGGCTGTTTATTCAATATTCTTTTAAGAAATTGCCCTGTATTGTGTCATCTTAATACAGAGAGAACATTTGTACTTATTTTTCTTTCTTTTTATATAAAGCTTTCTTTTAAGACCTGTTGGAGTTTTTCTTTACTTCAGGGAAATTGAGTCTGTACTCACCAGGGAATTGGTGGGAGGAAGAAATCAAGGGGAGATTTGTGTGTTGGATTGCTAGCCTGACTTTGCATTCCCTCTGGGGGAATAGGAAAGTACTTTTTGTTTCCAGGATTGGGAACAGAGAGGGAGATTCACTCTGTTTGGATTCACAGAACTTGTGTCTGTGTATCTCTCCAGGAGCACCTGGAGGGGGGAAGGGAAAAAGGATTATTTCCCTTTGTTGTGAGACTCAAGGGATTTGGGTCTTGGGGTCCCCAGGAAAGGGTTTTCAGGGGGACCAGAGTGCCCCAAAACACTCTAATTTTTTGGGTGGTGGCAGCAGGTACCAGGTCCAAGCTGGTAACTAAGCTTGGAGGTTTTCATGCTAACCCCCATATTTTGGACGCTAAGGTCCAAATCTGGGACTAAGGTTATTACAAAGTGGTGCACAGATATTCCATTTACCCTCTGCGTAGATCGGGACTGGGTAATCGTTCCAACAACTCAAACAATGAAATAATGAAAGATAGGACTGGGGGACTGGCTTGTGAAACTGGAGCCAGATTTCTAGACTAAGATGGTTCAGGGAAAAATTTGAATAAACCCCTAAACTTCCAGAGCCTTATCCAAACCAGACTTTATGAGCTGTCTTGGAGAATCACTGATCATGAATATTTGTCCCAAGTTCACAGAACAGGAAGGGCACAGCTGCTTTTCTATAAGAAAATATGGTTATGTTTATAACTGAGCTGGTTAATTTTGTGGCTGCCTGTAAAGATTTGTGCTGAGTAGTGCGTTGTGGGTCTTAAAACTATTGGAGCTTGGCTGGGTTTTTCGAGTCTCTCTGTGTGGATCCCACTTGTGGTGATGTTCATGCACGTGAGATGGAAATCTTTTGACCAGCAGTGTCCCTACCTCTCCCTTCCCTCTGGAATTCCTTATCTCAGAATTTGAGTAGGGCTTGAGTACAAAGGTGATACTGCGTATTTGTGAGGAGCATGTATGTGTTCTGTGAGGGGAAATCTCCCTTTGGTTGCCAGGAATTCAAGCTAGAGCCCACCTTGAAACTTGCCCTCACAGAGCACCTGGACACACTCCTCACAAATACCCAGTATTTCCCTGGCAGACATCGCCCTGGTACTCAGCACCTGCCTAGACCTAGCCATGCATACCATCAATGGGACTATGGTGGCCAGATGTCCTGATTTTATAGACACAGTTCCGATTTTGGGGTGTTTTTCTTATATAGGCTCCTATTACCCCCCCCCCCCCCATCCACCCTCTGTCCCGATTTTTCATATTTGCTGTCTGGTAACCCTAAATGGGACCCACATGACAACGCATCTCAAAGAAGCACCATTGCTGTAAAGTAAGTAACTGTTCTTTTTCATGCTGCCTGTATGTATGATTTGTTGTAGTCTTTTCAGCAATTTGAGACTTTGATTAGAGAGAAATGTTACAGTGAAAGTGAGGCCACTCCAGGAAGAAGTCCCTCTGGCTGCTTCCCTACCTGTCTGTGTGTACTGAGGTGTGCTCTCTAAAGCAAACTGAGTTGGTGAAAATGCTGGGAGATGCATTTTTATGCCTTAAGTGACTTGTTATGACCAGTTTAATTGCAGGGAAGCTCAATTACATTGTAATGCTTTGAAGGAGGATTTCACTGCTAACAAGGTTTTTGAATTGAACCAGTGTCTGTCTACAAACTTGTTACCCATTGATTTGCTCCTGCATAGCTGAGCGAGACCTGTCATAAAGTTAATAGAATCGCATAACAGGAGAGATAGGAAGGATTTATTGGCTCATTTAGCACATGCCCTGCCAATATAAGTGTATTTCTTCCAACATATTTCCAGTGCCTGGTCCAGTTTACTTTTAAATATTCCATGAAATGGAGCTTCCAGGGCTTCTGGTGAGAGACTCTTCTAGCAAATAGCAGTCACTGTCAACAGATACTTAATATCTCCCCATTACCATTATGGTATATCCTCTTGTTTTACCCTTTATCATTCTTCCTGAGTCTTCAGTGTTTCACATAGTTGCTATATTTATTTCTAGTACTGGAGTGATCAAATATTATATGAACACATATATTATTGTATGAATGTCTGGCACCATAATGAGAAAGCTTCCCCTCCCATGAGTGTAAAAATCCCCAAGATTAACCACTGTCAGCAATAACAGAGGGCTTGAATTTGCTGTCTTTTTGCACAACTGCATCATGCTTGCAAATGAGTGCAAGACTGGACAGTTTGTTCTACTGCATGGCATGTCGTATCAGGAAAGTGGTTATTTGATGGAACAAGAAGTCAAGTCAGACTAGCTTGGCAAATGATGGTCACTTACCCTAATTATGGCTTTCCATTTGGTAGTTTTTTTACCGTTAATTTCTGAGCTTGAAAACCATTCTGAGTAATGAGATCCTCCTTGTGAGCTAAGCAAGGTCAGTGCTAAGTAGCACTTGGCTGGGAGACCTTCAAGAAAACCCCAGATTGGGGTCGGTTCCAAACCGTAATCTATGGCTCATCTGTGGAGCAGATCACATACTGCTGCTTCTCCTCGTTTGTTTCTAGCTGCTACAGCTAAACATACAGGAGGAGACTTTCAATGGCACAAAAGGTAGTTAGATGCCTACTTTTTCCAGTATTGCTTTTCCAGGTAACCAATTGCTGTGGGAGCCACAGACAGATTATTTCATTGCCGATGCAGGGCAGGTGTCTGCAAGACAATCTCTAAGAAGTGGTCCACACTATGGAAAAGTATGAAACCTTCATCTATTTGACCCAGGAGTTAGTACCTCTGTGTTAATACTGAGCCCACACCCCAGTGTGGTGTTACGGGACATTTTGTCCTTTAGATGATGTGTGCACCTAAGATCTTGAGCCCTTCGGTTAAAGATCCCTGGATGCCTTTCAGCATAAAGCTGAGATTTCACAACATTATTTCTTTGGTGACCTTGTAAGTCTGGCATTTCCTGACACTGTGATTTAAACTGTGACACTTGAACATTGCATTCAGGTAATATTTTTGTTGAGGATGAGGCATTGCAGATTTCCTCTTTGGAGACAGACAGATAGACACGGACCCACCACTGTCTTGGAAACCTTCATCAGAAAACTTGTTATTAGATTGATAGCTGAGTTTTCTGAATGTGTTCACTGATTCATAGTACGTCTATTGAAGCCATGCATACATTTGATATCCCTTCATTGCATGTTAATGTTGACATTTTATCCTCCCTTGCTGCTCTGGGTACAGGAAATGCTCTTTCTTCCCTTAGAGGAATAAGAGAAACAGAGTTCATTCTGCATCTAGGCCATTATGGCCCAATCCTACAAGGTGTTCAGTGTTTCCAAGAGATGGTGAGCACCCAAATCTCCCAATGGGAGTTGAGGGTGCACAGCACTTTACAGGATTAGGCCATTAACACAGCATGTTGCTTTCCTTTGGCTCTGACAGCCTTCCCATAAACTACACAGCAAGGCAGAAATTAGCTCATGCTGGACCACCTGCCGCAGCTGCAAATTTCCTTTTCTTTTATAATGAAAGGAAACCATCTTTAGATTAAAGGCAGTTATTTTTTAATACTCCAGATGTTGTGCTGAGTCCCCAAATGGAAGTGCTTTATTTTCTAGGTCAAGGTGAGCTTGTGCTGTTCTCCTTTGATTATGGTATTTTGGAGGTGGAAAAATCTACATATTGTGCATCAGAAACAACCCAGTTTTAGAGATAGTATTATGAATGCAACAGAGAAACACAGATACAATTTAGTGAACGATCACTTTAAAATGAAAATCTAATCTCTTTTATTTCAATAAGTTGATCAATATATTACAAAGGTTGATCATTAAAACTACGTTTAGCAGACGCACTATACATGTGCTATAATAATGTTACAAGGAGATAAGACATTAACAAATCTTCATGTAATACTGGCTCATAGGTTCTTCTAGAATTTGTAGAACTGACTCTCCCATTCTTTGTTGGGGTTTACAGTGTGAGATTTCCAAGATCAGGTTATTGTATTCAGATGTAACATATGTAGTAGGGCTGATTGAAACCAGAAAATTGATGTGCTGAATAACTTGTTTGATGTGATAAATTGTGCCTTTATTTACTGGATCCCATGGAGAGCATTTGGTTAGCTATAGTGCATATATATAAGAAGTGGGCCAGTCCATTGGTGGTTTGCTCAGTAAAATCAATCTGCGGTACAATATGTGGTCTTTGCCTTGTTCCAGCAGTATGTTCACTGTTTCCATGATATCTTCCCAACATTCTTAGATGCACTAGTGCTGCTATTGTTTCACCGAGTCTAAGACAGTGTTTGAAATGAAATGAGTCTTTTCCACAGGGAAATCTGTGACTTTTGACAGGCAAACCTACAAACTGTCAATATTTTGGCGCTTACTGAACTATATAGCGTTACGCACTAAGAATGTACTTTTCTGTTTTCCTGATATTAGCACACAGCAGCTGCTATGCCAGGTAACTGGCAGTAAAAATGACACAACATTAGACAGGTTATAGTTAGAGATGGGAGAACAGGATCAGGAAAAAAACAATTAATTTGAGCTTTCACTCAAACCAAAAACGAATCAAACTTTTTATCTGAGGTTTAAGGATGTCCAGGGGTTTTAAGTATTTTTCAGTTTTGCCAGCCGCTCTGCTTCCCTCCTCTGGGACTGGAAGCTGAAATACCACACCGAAAAAAAAAAGAGCTCATAATAAATTTCTGACCTGACATGAAAGAAGAGCACAAATCTCATGAGAGAACCTGCTCTTTCTTGATTTATTTCTAGCCTAGTTTTGAAGATTTGGGTGATTCAGGTAAGTATCTAGGCTGAACATCTAGAGGTCCAGGTATTCCATTTAGGCATTATAGTTATGAGCTATACAGAAACTAGTTGAAACAGAGTGTGTACTAGGGATGGAGACCACTCCAGTGCTAGCAGTTCTTCATCCTCAAGAGTACATTAATAACATACATGTCAGAAATTACAGTTGTAACTATATTGACGAAAGATATTGGTTTATGATTAGTCAATGGCATTAGATTAATAAGGTGTGTCTATAGTAGGATGGATAGGGTTTGAATAAGATATTTGCAAAGGTAAGCTTTTCCCAGGCTAGTATATCTTGAGTTTTGTACCCTACGTGACTCATTACAGCACAAGTGTCAATGTCATATTGCATATGTCTACTTTTTTTAATGCACAGGCAGATAACAGTATTGGGGCTGTAGGATTGTGCCAGTTCATAAGTTTGGTAGTGAGTGACCTTTTGGAGACTAGGATGGGAGATAAGGTGTTTATGTTGGAGAGACATGAAGCAGGGACTGAGATAAGAACAACACTAAATAAAAACCTTTTTAATCATGGACATATGTCCCTGTAGGAAATAATTTAATGTAGTTAAGTGACAAATGGGGAGTATGGAGACTTGCAGCCTTTGGGTTCACTTGATTTCCAAGATAACAGTTTCTCATATGGGGTATGTCTACACAGGAATTAAACACTCATGGCTGGCCTCTGCAAAGGAGAAGGGTCCCAGAGCCCAGGCCCCAGCTTGAACATCTGTACAGCAATTTTACAGCCTTGCAGCCTAAGCATTTGGAGCCGAGTCAGCTACCCTGGCCAGCTGCAGCCGTGTCCTGGGTCTTTTATTCCAATGTCGATGTACCCATGGTGGGCTGTCAGATCTAAAATTGTGCATCTGTAGTGTAATGCTGTGCATGCCATGAAAAGAATCATTAGTAAAGCAACTAGGAGGAAGATTTTCAAAGTCTTAAATGGCAGTTAGGCTCCCAACTCCTGTTGAAAGTCATTGAGAGTTAAGTGCCTTAACTTGCCATTAGAAAATCTCTTCTTAACCCTCTTCAGAATGTTAATATCTGAATACAAAACATTATAGTATGAATGGATTCCTGCAAAGCAAAGTTACTAGCAACAGTTTATAACTACACTGGATTGTACAAAGGAAAAGTTATAGAACAATTATTCCAACGTAGTCAGTCACATTACAGTTTAATATGAAGGGAAGGATGCACATGATGTTCTTTGATACTGCCATGATGCCCCTGTATTGTTCTGGGATGAATGGAATTTGACTGGCATTGTCCAGGAGCCTCTGGTCATTAGACATATTTCATAAAGCTTGACACAAGAAGATACTGCATCACACTAGCTGTGAATATATTTCATGCCATGGAGCTGTACAGAGGGGACTAGTATGCTTTTGATGAGAATTCTCTTGTTTTGCTTGGTCAAGTGAAGAAAGATTGCTTTGGGAACAGCTGATTTCCACACGGATCCACTGGCCAATGGAGCTTCAATCATATTATGTTAATTTATGTAAATGAAATAATTTTAGAATCTAGCTTTAATTACTGCTATTCATCATCATGATGCTTATAGTAACCCTGCCAAAAAAGGAGGCGTTAGACACTCTATTCTTGATATTAATTGTTAAGTAAATAACAATGTTTGCTTAATTTTCATCCAGGTCTATTCTCAGATCCAAGACACTCTAACTGCCTTTCATCTAACGTAAGGTTATGACACATTTAAACTTGTCTCACCTTTTCTATTAAGCCCTGTCTAAAAACCTTCCAATTATTAAATTCACAGCATAAATTAATGAATTCCAGTGTCTGCTTTAAATGCAATGCACTGCTCAAGAAAACCCCATCTGGACTGAAGTTTGTTGCTAGTATTGAATACGGAGGGAGAAAAGTAGTTATCTCACAAATACTTATCCAGAATAATAATGTTACACTTTGCATCTCTGTAGCTCCTTTCATGTCAGGAACAAAATGTGCTTCATAAATATTTAACTAAGCTTTAAAACACCCCTCACAGTAGGTTAAGGATATTACTCCCCAGAAATCCAGTTTGCCTTAATTCTGTCGTCTTCCATCTCACCTGCCAGCAGTTTTCACTATTAGCACTCTGGCTCTGCCAGTCAAGAAACGTGAGGCAAGATCTGTCAGTCATCTACAGTATTTAAGCCCCAGTCCAGCTCCTTTCCCTAAGTTAGCGAGACTTCCAGAACAAGACAAAATAAAGAGACTCCTTGAGGGAAGATGGGAGATGTGATGAGTTGGGGGAATCTGTCTGTACAGTTTGAGTTCTAGTTGGTGCTATGAAGTTGTTTTAAAATTGTTGTATCAGGGAATTGCCCCTGTGTGGATGTGGAATCCATGAGTTGCTGGTCTGGGCTGCAGCATGTATCTACCAGACTAGGGACAATGGAGAGTCAATGAATGACTGTGTTTTGGACCAAACAATGGAGTATGCTAAGGAGGTTGGGTGGAGCTGGGAGACACTACTTCCTCCAATTTATCTTGAAGGTGGGGAGAGTGAAGAGTGAAAAATTGTCAAACAGGACAAAGAGAGAGATATGACAAAAGCTGGGGTTTAAAAAGAACCCACAGGAAGAGCAAAGGGGGGCTTTTGGAGGGACAGGAATTTTGGGGCAGGAGAAGGAGAATAGATGGTCGTGCTTTTGTAGTGGTGTGTGGACAAAGGGTCTGGTTTAACTGTGGGACCAACCAAGGTCAGAGAATGCTAGCTGGGCTGGAAAGACTTCATTCTTAGGTAGAGAAGTCATGAGCTGCATGGGAAGGATTCTGGACACCCCACAGGGTTCTGCCAAAATCGAAAGAACTCTCCAGAGTGATGAGGAACCTGAAGCAGGGAACATGTATATGTATGTATTGTTTTGAAAAGATGGGTTTATTTCCTGTGTTGCCAAGTAAAGAGCAACGGTATCTTAGAATCCTGTGCAAAATCTGCCTGTGTGTGTCCGTTGGCTTTCATTCTTGCATGTCCTTGGTGAGGGAAACTACAAGTCAGAAGGCTCACACCTTTGGTGGGATTCTGAGGAATGTGCACAAGCTGCTGGAGAGGCTTGGGCTAGATGGCACTAGTTTCAGGGCCTAGACAATTGGACTGTGGTGTCCCCACTAACCAGAGGGGTGTCAGACACCGGGTTTACACCTGGATTTTGTACCTAGAGGCCCAAAGCCAAGGATGGTGCCTAAACAATGCCAGGCCCAGCAAGCACATGGGATTCAGCAGTTGGATTCACACCAATCTCATGAGTGTCCAACAGAGAGCGCTCAAGCAAATCTATGATAGGAAGCACATAGCATGAAAAGAGAAGACCCAGTTCTGTGAGTATTTTCTCCTCTCTTACTTTCCTCTTCCCCCATGATACCCTGCAACAGCCTGGACTATCAGCTGATACAGCCTGTAGTAAAAGCCCCAGAGGATGGATAGCTACAATGGAGTTTATAGAGATACACTTCCAAATATGGAATCTGCCACAAATGTCGGGTTCTTGTGATAGCAGTGGATGGATGTGAGAGTGAGAGGCTGACATGGCCACCTTGCAGAGAGAAAATAGGTAACTCATCCTTACCTGTTGATAAAGTTGACGGGCTACAGAAGGAATGACCTGACACGACTTGGAATGTGGCCTATGGGACGTAGAACCTGAGAGGATTCACTCCTTCAGCCAGTGGGCAGCAGAGGTTTTGCATGCTTCCTTGCCCTTTTCACAGCCTTCAAAGCAGGCAAATAACTGCTCAGATTCCCTGCATCTACCTTTAATGTTGGAATATACACAGGTTGGATGTCTCTAGATTTAGGAAATAAAGGGCAGAAGAGGAGGAGACAACAAGGGAACTTGGTTCTCTCACTGTCAAGCCAAACTCACAACAGCTAAAAATATCTCCATTAAGTTTGCGTGGTGGGTGTTGTGGGGAAGAGGTTGAAAAAGACATTAGAAGTATGGAAAGGCCTCTGTTTCGGTGACTGTAAAATAAGAGAATGAAACAGCCCTTTGAATAAGGATGGGAGCCGATATCCATGCTCTGGGTAGCACTACATAAGTGCAAAAATTACCAAGGTACACAATTCCAGATCATTGAGTTTAAGGCTTCTCTTGAGTTTTGCTGTTAAAAACTGAGGATGTGTTGAAGGCTGCAGTAGAAAACTTCAATGCTCTTCTCTTGCCTCCAGCCTCAGAAGATATCACAGTATGTAGCAGAAGTGGGCTGCCCTCAGCTATGTGATAGGCACGTGGCTAGTTCCTGAGCTATCCTGGTCATTCAGCCACCAAGCTGCTAGCAGTCCATATTCTAGATGGGCAGATGGAATGGGGCCTGACTCAGAGGCTGCTTCCTCAGTAGAGTGATGGCTATACTCTGTTAGTCAGCGGTACCAACCTTTGACAAATCTCCTGAAATACCTACAGAGAATTCTTTCCTGGTTGCTGGCTGGTGAGTCTTGCCTGCATGCTCAGGGTTTATCTGATTGCTATATTTGGGGTCGGGAAGGAATTTTCCTCCAGGGAAGATTGGCAGAGGCCCTGGAGGTTTTTCACCTTCCTCTGCAGCATGGGGCATGGGTCTCTTGCTGGAGGATTCTCTGCACCTTTAAACCATGGTTTAAGGACTTCAATAACTCAGACATAGGTTAGGGGTTTGTTACAGGAGTGGGTGGGTGAGATTCTGTGGCCTGCGTTGTGCAGGAGGTCAGACTAGATGACCATAATGGTCCCTTCTGACCTTAAGTCTATGAATTTATGAATCTGTGTGGACCTGGGAGAAGGGGAGTCCATCCGCTATGAAATTTCCTTACCCTTGAGGCAGAATGCTGAGGGAAGCAAACTAATAGGAAGAAATCCTACTGAGAAGGGTGGGGGCAGTATGGAGCATGCACAGTAACTTTGTGGCACCTATCCTTGTATCTGGAGAGTCTCTCCTACCAAGCCGGTGAAATAGAAAACAGCACTCAGGCAGGCCAGGCAGACAGATGTACAGGCAGTTGGCAGACATCATCTCAGCCTCCTAGATCCCTCTGAGACTGTCTGCTGATCACCTGTTGTCAGATGAGCAGCCAGAGACACAGTCTGAGACAAAAACAAAATCAGTTTGCTGGGCTGGCTCTCTCTTCCATCTGCACGATAAAGTCCAGCTGGGTTGATACAGCATGAGACCCAGAATGACTGTTTGCATTTTCAGAGTGAGGGGATCCTCTTTAACCTTTGTAGTGAGCATTAGGTAAAGAAGATAATAATTATGAGGGACACAAAAAGCTGCCTATTGGGATGAAATTCACCCTTTGCAGAGAACTCACAGGACAGGCCTATTTACCATGTAAGCATGCAAAACAGGTCTTGTGGGATGAAAGTGGTGCCTCTGCATGGGAATAAATTTCATCCTGTTTGCAAAGATCTGCATGAGATCTTACTTAACACCATCCAAAGAGCAACAGGAATGACCCAAAGGTAGATACATTACAGCTTTATACCTCAGAGGAACCCCCCAAATGCATGCACACACTTTACCCTTTGGATTAACCACTCTGATATGCTGACCAGAAATGACTGAGTGTTCACAAAATAACTTTGAAACTAAAGCTGTCAACCATGCATTTTATACCGATTTTAGCGTTACTGCACCCCGTGTGCTGATGAGTCAGGAGGGATGAAGTTTATTTCCAATATTCCATTCATGAATATTGAAGTGTGCTGGCAATTTCCGTCCTCTGTCTGAGCTAGAAGGAAATGTATTCATGCATTGAAGGCTCACATACTTGGTTCTGCAGCCCTGACTGTAACATGACAAGCCATGAGAGGAAAATGAATTACAACTTAGGACATGAATTCAGAACTGCTGCCAAACTGCTGGCTTCAGTGGACTCCTGTAGACTGCTCTAGAGTAGAGGAAATAACACTCTGTAAAAAGACATTATATTTACCAGCTGGAAAAAGAAGTGCTTGGCCTTGATAGAACCATCACCATTTCATATGGCTGAAAAGGGCAGCAGATATCTCTGCTCGCATTTAATGACTTTGACAATACAGTACAAGCACAAAGGTAAAACATGCGAGACATGACACGTGGAGATGTAAAGTACATTTCTGAACATGGAGGTACCCGTCTGGTTCTGAGTGAGAGGAGAATTGATTGCCTGTCTGCTCCACCCATCCCCATCATGGTTAATGTGCATTGCAGTGAGTAACCACTTGCCTTTAATACTGAGTTACCAAAAGTGGTGGGAATATAAATAAGATGAGCCACTTTGAATAATTGACGATGACCTTAAAAACCACTTGCCGTCCCTTTTAAAGTTGGCATTTCATTTATATTCTATTAGAATTTGTAGGCCTCTTGTAAGCACTGGAAACAATGGGGCCCCGACCACTTAAGCCAGTAACATTGTAGAGGAGACGGCCTGGCTGAATGACTGGTGTTTCATACCAACAAGGCGTGGTATGTTTCACCTCCATGTCTCTCTCTAAGTGTTATATGCATTTTATGGCTCAGCTCTTTGTCCCACTGTGTTTCTCCTCTGCTTCTGTTATATGCTGCTCAGATTTCATTGAAGATCACAAACAAGCAAATAAACCAATACAAATTAGTGTGTTTCAAGAGTAATGTTTTGCTTCAACCTATCTCAGCTGTTGAGTCCAGAACAGTGGACTTAGAGCCTTGTAAGTGAGTAGGTTGCTCTTGAGGAAGAGCAAAGGGCTGCAGGAAGTTAGTGTAGCCAACATTTTGCAAAGTGGCCATTGGGTTTGGTTGCCTTGTTTTTGGGAGCCCATCTTGAGACAACCTGCATCTGATTTTCAGAGATACTGAGCACCCACAACTTCAACTGAAGTCAATGGGTATGCTTGTAAAGTTCCCATACTGTTAGCAAGTATTGGTCCTGCTGGGGGAACTGTTCATGAGTTCTCTTGACTCACGTACGTGTGTGTGTGTGTGTGTGTGTGTGTGTGTGTGTGTGTGTGTGTGTGTAACTCATTGGGCCATGTGAATATAAGAGCGGTAGCCCTCTGAGGGGAAAAGATCTAGTGTATGGGCTGAGCAGTCCGGACAAAGGAACAGTAGCAGTTGGCCAGCCTGTGGAAAATGTGACCTGATCTTTTGTTATCATCGTGTGGTGTTAGTTAATACAGCCAATGTCCATGACAGGAGATGTGTGGATTTTACATGCTCGGTGGTGGTTCATAGAGCACCTTGGGAAAGGAACTTGCTCTTGGGTTCCTTTCTTTTTCCCCGCCAGTAACTGGCAGTGGGAGTCTTCTAGGAAATGTTCTGTGATTTTTTCCAATCTTTGTTGAATGTGTAATTTTGTGATAGAACAATGTCCTGGAGTGCTTCTAAATTGCACTTACTAACTGGGGTGATGTTTGAGTCCAGGATGAAGTATAATTGTGTAGCAATGTGAGTCTGAAAAATTGCAGTGTCTCTTAAAACATCCATCTCTCCAGTCTCTCTGCAGTGCATCCATACACACTTCTGTATAACGGTACTCTGGTAAACAATATGTGTTACTGTAAAGACTGAGAAACTCATTTTTAGCTCACTGGGATATTGTATAGTCCTCAACTGTACAGAATCGTTACATTTTAAACAGGCTAATAACTGCCTCTCTTTTCCATGTAGTCTACAGACCAATAATGGAAACTAATTAACTAAAACATGCTCCTTTTCTAATATCTATGTAGCATGTCAGAAACATATCTCCGCCTATGTCTTTATATATTAAAACAGTCTTAAATTCTAAGCATTTCCACCCCTAAAGTAACTTTGCTTGGCAGAAATGTTGTTTAGCACATCAGAAGTTGCAATCTGAAACAGGAGCAAGAAATGAGTTCTAATCAGATGGTTATTTCAGACTGAAAACCTCCATAGAAAATGAGTGTACTTTTATATGCAGCTTCATTCATCACTTGGATAGCAACTCTGAATCTAAAGAATGAAAGTAGATGAGCTGGGAAAAGATTCCTAGCATATGAAATTATTGAAATACTGCACACAGCAGCTTTTGATTTCAAATGAAATAGGTTAACAAGGGTACATGCAGAGACCTCTGAAAATTGTGTTCTGGAATCCCCTATATGCTTAAAAAGTTTGTCCTTGCTGCATAGATACTTAGAAAATTGAATGATAAAGACAAAAAGAGAATAATATGTCATGTCACAGCACTTTAATTTTGTTTTTCCTCCCCGATACTTAATTTCCCTTGTTTCTTTCAAGAAACTGCGTCATAGTTCTGTAGAATCATTAATTCTGTTAGCTTGCATCTTATTAATATATGCTTTCAGAAAAAAGATACTTGAGTAACCTGCCAGAAACATTTATAAATATTCACTTAGCACAAGCAGGGCAGGTAGCAGATATTTCAGTGCCTGCCATCTCTCACCCTTCAAAATTTCACCCTCAGTATACATTATTGATTGTCAAGATATATATTTTCAAATCGAGACTGCCTACTCACTGCCTGTCACAGTAGCAGGCTGTGACATGACAGGTGTGTCTGTTTTAGTTTCCCTTCTGTCAAGCCATAAAAAAGAGCAGTGTGTCTCCCTGTCCCATTCAAATTCCTTCCTCTGGGCATAATTTATGCAATTGCTGGTGGTGGCTGTTGTCTTGTCCTGTAATGATCATATCAAGCCATGATGTTCGAGAATGAATTCAGCAACTCGTACAGAGTGCTTTGTAAAGGCTCGATCTAAGCATCCAAGCCAAAAAACTTAATTTTCCTTGAAATATTACACTCAAAAGCATGGGCAGGTGTTAAAACCTGCTCCTGACACATCTTGCAGAGTGGTTACATCTTGGCACTGTCTCTGTTAATTTTCATTACTGCACTGTGCCCTCTCTGAAACTTCATGATAGTGGGTGTTATTTTCTGAGATGCTTTGTATAACAGTGTGACACCCACCTCTCATGAGCACCTCCTTCTGATTGGTGTGCAGTCTTTAAACCATCCTGGCCTTGGTATTGGGCTGTACCTCCCAGGGCTACCTCCCTGGAGGCAATAGTTTTGTCCTCATGGTCTGTTCTGGCCCCAGCTCTTCCGGGGGTTTATCACTGTCCAACAGGTAGGCCATTTCCCCAGTGGCCTATTGGAGGAGGGGGAGCAGCCCACTCACTACTCTGGGTCCCAGCCCAGGGACCCTAAGAACAGCAGCCACGTGCCACCATGTCCCTTTAACTACACTGCTTTCAGTTCCCTAAGCCACTTTCCTGGAGCCCCAGCCTTCTCCAAACTTCACCCTTACCTCAGGGCTCATCTAAGTTCAGGCCCAGCAGCCAGTTCCCCCCAATTCTGCCAGCACTGAGCTGTCTGTGATGCTGCAGGTGCCTTTGGCCAGCCAGGAGCACCACCTGAACACCTCTCACTCCAGCAAGGAACTGGCTCTGGCTCTGCAGCTCCTTTTATATGGTCCTCTTGGGCCATGACTGGCTGCTTCCCCTGCAGCCATGCTAGGATGCTTGGAGGACTCCTCTACTGCTCCTTTCCTGGGATGGGGGTGGCAGGACACTAAGGCCACCAGCAAGGGGCTTCTTGGCCTAGTCCATCATCTCACACTTTGATATCAGAGGATCTTTCATTTTTTGACCATTTACTTCAGCTAATATTTCCCTTGATAGGGTGTCAGTATTCTCAACTGTTGTCATTCCAACCTGAGTTTCTGATCTTCCAGTTTTGGTCAGGTCATCAGCTACCTCACTCCCATGTACTCTAATGTGCCATGGAATCCATAGAAAAGTCAATTTATTGCTTTGCTTTCCACTACTTCAAGCGGCCTTATGAATCACATTGTTGATCGTGTCCCTTCTTCCCAACATCATGATGTGGGAAAGAATTTGGAAAATTTATTCACAAACACGTACAATAGAACTCTGAACTCACAGTAAAACAGTTCTCCCCGTTTCCATGGCGATTTTCCATTCTCCTCTCCAGGAACACCACTTCAAGGTTGCCCACCTGTGAGTCCACCAGAGCTCTGTTCCCAGTTCCTTTCTGCCCTTGATTCAGGCTATCCCGCTCTTCAGGCTATCCACCTCAGGATCCGTCTCATGACTTTTCTACCCAAGACGTAGTCCAATGACTCAGATCTTTTCACCCTCCTGGCACTGAGTCTCCGCTCAGAAAGGTCAGCAGGCTAGCTACTCCCCTGGTCTTTTGACATTTCCTTCCTATACCCAGGGAGGACATGCAGAGCAGTCCACTCTTTGTAGCATCCCCTTTTCTCCCAAACAGCTCTCATCTGTCCCTCTCCTTGCTCCTCCCAGACAGTTCTCAGGCTCTCCAACTCTTCAACTCACTGCTCTCCTCCCCACTAGGTGCCCTCTCTTAACCCTAATTGGGGATCAACTACCAGTCACAGGTGCATTGGCCTCTTCCTTCTTAAAGGGCTAGTGTCACCTTATGACACTGCCAAATTCTGTGTCTTACAAGACTGTGCAATTGCCACTGAAATCAGTGGGCGTTGCATGCAGTGGCGAAATAGCCACTGGGCCAATGGGGCCCATGCCCGGGGGCCCCAGGAAAAATGGATGCCCCCACATCCCAACCCACTTCCTGGCAGGAGCACTGGGCGGGCAGAGAGGGAGAAGGCCCCGCACCCTGGCCCAGCTCACTGGCAGGAATGTCAGGCGGGGGTGGGGTGGAGGTGAAGCAGGGCAAACCCCCACACCCTGACATTTCCCTGGCAGGAGCACTGGGTGGGTGGGTGTCAGGGGGAACTGCAAGCAGAAGGGGCGGGGCACCTACTTGCTGTGGCTCAGGGCCCCACAAACCCATAGTCTGCCTGTGGTTGCGTGTACATATCTGAGCATGTAACTTGGCCCACTGTGCATAACATCATTCGTCATAATGTTTGCTGCGCTATCTCGGCTAGTATGTCATAGGGATGTAGCCCAAAAGACTGAGTTCACGTGAATCCCGCCTCTGTTAAAGCCTGATCCTCCATTCATTGAAGTTAATAGCAAAGCTCCTATTGACTTCAGTGGGGGCAGTTTCCGGACATTAGTGACTAATACCTGTGTTTCTGGGGGAACCAGGCAAAGCAAAACCCCATAGAACCTAGCCAGTTGTGCAGGATTGGCTGAGATAGGATGGGAGTTAGGTGTAGATGTGTTGGGGTGGGAAAGGAAATGACTAGAGAATGAAGACATTTAATCACCCTCCTCTAAATGCTTGTCACTGTTGAATATCATTTATGTCCTCTTCTCATCCTGATAGGAAAGAGCATCTGCTCTTGAGGTCCCGTTCATAGTCACATTACTTGCAGAGCCAGTCATTGCATGATGTGACACTTTTCTTTCTTAATCCACTGTCTTCGCCTCCAGTTAGTCCTGGGGTTTAGACAAACTGTATAGAGAAGGAAATATATCAACCAAACATGAGTGCTCTGGTCTTGACGTATAGTTTGATGCACTGTGCTCAAATAGCAGCTCAGGGAATTGAATAAACTACCAGGAGGAAAGACAGTAAGCAAGACAAACAAGCAAACAGATGCTAAATAAAGCAGTAATGTTAACAGCATTGCTCTGCAGTTTGAGTCCACGCACTGCTGCCCAGGCCATAAATCCTAGATCTTTAAATCAACAACGTCTTTAAAATAGAGTCTGATAAACAAAATCTGTACTTTCTTGGAGAGTGGAAATAAAACATTTATTAATTGTTTAGAGGCTGTTAAAGAGGAATAATTAAGAACTTGTGGGAGGGGAAAAGATAATTATGGCCAATATTTTCAGAAGTAGAAGCCTGAACTTAGCATCCCAGGTCTACACTTAGGCTCCTCAATAAGTTGCTTGGTTCTCAAAAACACCATGCACCCAGCACCTCAGACTGTAGTCGGTAGGGGCCCACGCTTTTGAAGAACAGGTGATTTCTTTCAGAGCCTAACATGAAAGTCAATGCTTCGCGCACGCCTAAGTCATTTGAAAATCCCACCCCTAAGTCCAGGTTGCCTAGAGACACTAGGGATGCCCACTTAGTCTGTCGTCCTCAGGAGCAGAAACTATCCATTAGAGGATGTGTACTTACTGCCTGGAGGACTCCCTCCATCCCTGGAAGGAGAGGAAGAGACAGGACATTGGACATGCCCCGCCCTGCACTGGCCCATTTAGCTGGCAGGGCACACTGCAGGGAGAAAGCAGCACCATCCTAACAATGGACACCACCTTTGCACTGGGCACCCAAGGACACAACCTAGCTCCAATTGTCCAAGGTTTAACTTGGCCAATCTTGAGGTTTTCAGTAAATCACCTCTGTACCATCACACCCACCCAATCACCCCTCAGAACCCCAGAGTACCAAAAGTCAGAGTCTAATAAGATGATAAAATCCTGGAATCCATGACTCCTGAGACAGGTATGTAGGAATGGCCACCTGAGTTGTGTGCACTGAAAGGTATTCGCATACCAGGGAGGTGAACACAGGAGAAATAAAACTTTGCTAAAGAGGGAAACTTTTGATACTTTTTTCAAATAAGTCTGAAATATCTCATACAGAATGAAATCTGCTGGAACTGTAACTCCCCAGACAGCCCTTAAAAAGAGAATTTCTGGCAAAAACCATTTATAAATAAATGTGATAGCAGCATTTATCTGAACAGGTGTCTCTTATTGTGTTCCATTTGGACTTTTTCCAGCAAGACTGGGGCTCTTTCATATGTTAATCCCTTAATTTATCAAATATTTAATTGGCTTTTCTCTTTAGGTGTCTGCTGCTGATTATGTGCCAAGCAATCAGGACATGGGGACCCACTTTCTGCAGGATTTGAGTGGTAGGGGAGGTGGGGCCTCCATGTGTATCTTAATTATGAGAAATTTCTCTTGGAAGAAACAGGCAGTTATGAGCAAAAGAATTTAAAACAGCTCCTCCAGCTTACATTTCACAATATGCCTAATTTCTATAGCAGTGAGTAGGTGGAAGATGACCCAAGGGCATTCTGGAAAGAGGTTTGATGGAACTAGGTATTTTGTGTCAGTCTCTGTAGGATATTTTTAATTGCAGGAAAAGCTTGAGAAGCTGAAAGTTCACAAAATTTGGGTTAGCGAGAATATTTTCTCATCCAGAGACTGACAGTGGTGTTACTCTTTGCTTTGCTGTAGTCTAACGTAGGTTTGGGCAAAATAGAGCTGGATCTGATTTGGGTTTTGGAAAACCTAATCAGTCAGATCTCACTCTTGCAAAAACCAAAGCAAGCAGAGGTTTTGTTTTGAGTCATATTTAAAAGAAATCAGAGGCACTCTCGCTCCTTTAGTTCAATTCAGTAAATGGTTCTGGGTTTGTCCCATCTTGGTTTCAGACCAGTTGGTAAAAACAAGGTGGCTTTCAGGTTGCAAAGTGTTGTGATCAGACTGTAATTCTGCAAGGACAAAACCAAGGGTAGCGAGAAAGGACTGTTGCTATTTGTGTATTGAACAGTTAGCACAGTGGAGTCCTGACTCTGTTGTTGCCAGCTGAAGCATTCAAGTATTATGAGTTAGGCCACAACAGTCATGAGATTGGCTTAAAAATATTACATTCTGTTTTCATATTTGCCTTCTGGTTTGCGAAACTGTGGGGGTGCGCTTGGTTCATGTTTCCAAGGATTTTCCACAACCAAGAGGGCTAGAAACTATTCAAAAAGAAATCTGAGATTCTTGTCATCACTTGACTCCAGGAGCTCCGACTTTAAGAAAAGCACTGAATGCATGAGACTTGCAAAAAATCTCAAGAGTTAGCAACAGTTATATCCTTCATTTGGGACCGCTACTGTAATACAAGCAATAGTGCAAATGGTCAGTATGTAGAAAAATAGGATCCTAAGGTCAGACTCCTAAGTCTATAGTTAGATATTTAAGGGTGGGATTTTTAAAAATTACATAAGTGATTTAGGAGCAACATTCCAACTAGCTAATTGAGCACCACATATTATTATTTTATGACTGGAATGTAGCTTCTTAAAGTGTGAATTGAATTTATTTCCAAGAAACGTCAAACAAAGATTGTTTACCAATTTTTACCTCTGTTAAACTGGTGGGTGGGTATAGAGCATTATCCTCTACACTTACTAAAACTACATCGTGCTTATTAAAGCACAGTTAAGTGTGCAGGTGCTAAGCATCTACAGCTTCCTTTGACTGCAAGTGATGTTTTTGGTACTCACTCTTTGCAAAGTCAGGACCTTGAAAGTGAGAAAAACAAGGAAAACCTCAAGGAGTTTTTTGACAGACATTTTACTGGCACTTTGCAGTTATGCTGAACATTTCTGAAAGTGTGTAAATATTCTAAGATGATGCATAGTTTGCAGTGCTTTAGAGAAAAGAAAACGCCTACAGAAACTAAAGGTTGTTGCTGGTTTTCGAATCTGATGTTCATAACATGCCTCAAAGGTATTTCCATTAATCTGTGCTAGAATTGTAAGCTATTGAGAGAATAAATGTTAATAGCTTGCAGTTATTAAGAGAATACAAATATGCTAAGGAAAAGTTTAAACTTTAAGGATTATGTTCCAGATACTCTAAATAACCAGGACAACAATCCTGCAATTGACTCTGTGCAGACAGATCTCTGCACTTGCATGTAGTCCTGTTAACGTCATTCTGTCCATGAGCAACAGGGTGAAGAATCACGTCTCAGTTTAAGAAGGGTGTTCATTGTATATGAAAGTGAAAACTAGTGATGTACCTTAGCTGCAAGATTTGTGTCTGATTTTGAACACTCCAATTTTTAAAATTTAAAATGGAGATATATCTATCTCCTAGAACTGGAAGGGACCTTGAAAGGTCATTGAGTCCAGCCCCCTGCCTTCACTAGCAGGACTAAGTACTTTACTTAGATGTGGCACAGATATTTATACAAAGAGAGGCCAGCTGCAGAACTCCTAAGGGTTCAGTTCTTCCCACTTCTGGGTGCTTGTGGATCCAAGGTTCTGGTCTGGACCTATATCTTAGTTACTCAACTTGATCGGGTCTGCATAATCCATAGTCACTGTGGAACACTGGTTCCTACTCGGAGCAGTGGCCCATCAGGCTTTGTTGTGAGCCATCACCACCACCATAAATTTCCATTGCGGTCTGGAACTGGTGTCCAAAGGGTCAGGATAAGCAGTTTCTTAGAACAGTTTGGTAAAAGGAATTTGTAATAATTTGTGGGATATAAATTCACAATGATCGATTCGTCCATCGGCCCTCACAGAGAGAGCGCCAATCACAATACGTCATTGATGTTGTTCTAGCCAGTTCTTCAGCCACCCGCTGGCCAGGCTGTCAGTGGCACCAGACACCCAATCAGCAAAGTGCATCGCAGCCTAGCACCCCTCAGTGATCCGCCAGCCTCAGCCTCCCAAGTAGCTGGGATGACAGGTGCGTGCCACTGCGCCCAACAGGATATAAATTACGAGTGTTAAAACTTTACAAAACCACGCAGTAGTGTAATTAAAAAGCCTAACCTGTGCCATAAAGGATGTCCCCATCCTCCAGTATTTTTTGATGGTAGGGTACCATCTCCAGAATAGACACTGCTAGGGCCATGGCACTAAACAGGAGCAGAAGATCATTAGCAAAATGGACTGTATAGGAGTGAAAAATTTAAAAATATTGAAGTTTTAGCCTGTTACTTTTTTTTTTTTTGCCTAGTGATTCGGAGCACTCAGCCATAATTCCAGATGTGTTCAAGTTATTTTTTTCAGTACAGTGATTTAGTGAAACATTCTGAGGAAGTCATTTTCGATTTGTAATATTTTGGGAAATATTTTCATGCTTCAGATTCTACAATAATGGGCACTGTAGCAATCCCTAAAATAGACTGATTGTTTCACGAGTTGTCTGCTTCACAACTCTGTATTTTCTCATTACAAAGGCAGTGAATCTTTCTTTTTATTCTTAGTTGGTTTTCAGAGGTTAAGCCAAATCTTGACTTGTGCATTTCCTTTTTATTTAAACCTATAAAAGTTTATCTAGTAACTATTAGACCATGGAATTAGCTCGGAAGCTGGATTGAAAGGGAAGTGAACCTGCAGGGAAATTTCATACCTGGTGTAATCGTACATTGCTCCTGAGGAAGTACTAAAGAACTAACCATTAGCTGTAGCATCAAGCACTATTTCACAATTTGCTAGTGCTGAAACAAGTTTTCCTTTTCCTATTTATTCTTTTCTTCTTGTTTAAGTATTGATGATTTTAATCCCTCCTCCTCCTGTTTATCACACTGTGATTTTTACAGCATCACTTAGTGCCATTCATTGTGTTAGAGATTCTCAAGACCAAATTTTCAACAGGGGTTGCATACAAATATGCGCATGCAGACAGTATTTTAATGCATAAATTGGTAGATGCTTTTCACCAAACTCTGGGCGTGTGAATGCTGGTGGCACATTTAAAATACTGTGTACAGAAATTTGCAGAAGCAAATTTGGAGGCTGTTTTTGAAAATATGGTCTTTACTTGGAGAATGGAGGAGAGGAAAATGGACAGCAGCTCTATGACTTCTGGTTGGCTCCTTGCCCTATATAAACCCAAGGTGTGTTCCAGAAAGTGTCCAGGCAACAGTGTGGATCTTCTGTAGCTGTGAGGACCATTCCTGCGCCTTGATCTTGAATTCCTGTCTTGACCTTGACTTGATTTGGACTTCGCCTCCTGACTTGGACCCTGAAGCCTAACTCAGATTCTGACCCTTGATATCAACCCTGGCCTGGACCTGACTATGAAACTCCTCTGCTACTCCAAATCTCAGGTTTGCCCCTGCTCTGATTCTTGGTCCTGACTGCCCTTGTTGGGATCTTGATATTGGGGACAACTTTTTGTTCATAAGGTGGAGGAAGTAACCAAGGGGGCAGCCATTTTAGACTTGATTCTGACCAACAGAGAGGAATCAGTAGCGAATCTGAAGGTGGAAGGCAATTTGCATGGAAGTGATCATGAAATGACAGATTTAATGATCCTAAGGAAAGGAAGGAGTGGGAACAGCAGAATAAGGACAATGGACTTAAAAATAACAGACTTTAGCAGACTCAGAGAACTGGTAGATGAGGTCCCATGAGAAGAAAATCTAAGGGGGAAAAGGAGTTCAGGAGATCTGGCAGTCTCTCAAGGAGATAGTATGCAGTTGTGCCTTTATTGTTATCTGCATGTGAAGAAAAGCTAGGAAGAATAGAAAGAGACCATCAGGAGCTCGGAAACTCTACAAAAAGTGGAAACATGGGAGAACTGGTA
The DNA here is from genome assembly GCF_025201925.1 of Gopherus flavomarginatus. Taxonomy (NCBI): domain Eukaryota; kingdom Metazoa; phylum Chordata; order Testudines; family Testudinidae; genus Gopherus; species Gopherus flavomarginatus. Next base: position 34,735,657 of record NC_066630.1, read on the forward strand.
AGGAGGAATACAAAAGAATAGCACAAGCATTAAGGGACAAAATCAGAAGGCTAAGGCACAAATTGAGTTACACCTAGCAAGGGACATAAAAGGCAGTAAGAGGAGGTTCTTTAAATACATTAGGAGCAAGAGAAAGATAAAGGAAAGTGTAGGTCCTCTACTTAGTGGGGAAGGAGAGCTAATAACCTCAAGGTTTTAATAAAGTATTTAATGCCTATTTTGCTTCAATCTTCACTAAAAAGGTTAAATGGTGACCAAATACTCAACACAATTATATTAACAACAAAGGGAAAGGAAAGGAAGCCAAAATAGGAAAAGCGCAGGTAAAAAATAGTTGCATGTAAGTTGGCAGGATCTGATTAAATTTTTCCTAGGATACTGAAGGAGTGTCATATGTAAGACAAGGGAGGTAATTGTCCCGCTCTACTCCATACTGCTGAGGTCTCACCTGAAGTACTGTGTCCAGTTCTGGGTGCCACACTTTAGGAAGAATGTGGACAAATTGAAGAGAGTCCAAAGGAGAGAGACAAAAAATGGTAAAATGTTTAGGAAACCTGACCTATTAGAAAAGATCAAACTGGCATGTTTAGACTTGAGGAAGAACAACTGAGGGGTGACCTGTTAACAGTCTTCAAATATGTTAAGGGCTGTTGTAGGATGATTAATTGTTCTCCATGTCCAATGAAGATAGGAGAAGAAGTAAGGGCTTAATCTGTAACAAGGGAGAATTAGGTTAGACATTAGGAAAAACTTTCTAACTAGAAGGGTAGTTAAGCACTGGAATCCCCATCACTGAAGGTTTCTAAGGACAGATTGGACAGATGCTTGTCAGGAATAGTTTGTTTACTTAGTCCTATCTCAGCTCAGGGGGCTGGACTTGATGACTTCTTGAGGTCCCTTCCAGCCCTACATTTCTATGATTCTACAGTAAACGCTCTTGCTATCATAAAGGTTCCCATCTGCTGTCTCCAAAGTAGTTTATATATAGAAATTACTATTTTAAAGAATTACATTGTTGAAGAGAACTAAGAGGAGGGTGTACTAGGAATCATGGGATGAAACTGAGCAATCTAAAATTTAGATTGAAGGTCTGGGAATTGCTTGTGGAGTAGATTCCAAGAGAAGTGGTGAAAGCCTAGTGAAAATTGGACTGGACAAAAATATGGGCAGTATAACATAAGGAACAATCCTGCCTTGACAGAGTGAAGGATTGGACCAGATGACCTAGTAGATTTTTTCCATTACTGACTTCTCTCATCCTGCGAAATGCAGCTACCACTTTGACAGTACGTGCATAGAAATGTAGATGTATTTGCTAGACATTTTTAACATGAATGATAGTCTCACAACATAGTTGTCTTTTCTTCTTTGTCATGTCAAATACCTCTCCCTGGACTTTCAGAGTGTTGCACTGGATTTTTATACAGGCAATGCCTGTTAACGTCAATGGGAATCTGTGTGGCTAAAATAAACTCTACCCAACTTTCTAAAAATGGTCCTTTGCCACCTCTTAGTGTAATGTAAGTACACATTTTAAGTACTTCCAATCCCATCCTGGAAATCTCTCCACTTCTGAGAGTGATCAGATCAGTCAAACCTGATGATTTCCTGTGTTTAATGGAATACAAGATAGGCATAGATTTTAAAAATAACCTAATAAAGTATTCTCCATTCCCACTTTAAATGCCTCTGAGATCCAGCAGAGCTGTTAACTTATTTTCTAATGTCAAATTAAAGGAATTTCATTATGATGTATATTTCTAATACAGCAGAAGCCTTTCACTACTACATGAAATATGACTTAATCACTCTCAGGCTGCATGAAAATCCCATAATAGAAAAAACACTCCATTCTCACAAAAGCAGAGGAATTAAACAAATGGGTGTTTGAAATGTAGGAGGGAATGACACATTTACTGTATGCATCAAGTTACCATCTAGAGGCCACGCTTGAGATCAGCATCCCATTGTGCTAGGAGCTGTACAAACAGAGAGAGAGAGAGAGAGAGTCCCTGCACTGAGGAGATTACATTCCTAATGGACACAGCAAAGGGTGGGAGGAAGGAAATATTAACCAGTGACCACCCCCCGTATTGCAGATGGGTAACTGAGGCACTGAGAGTAACTGACTTGCCCAAGTTCACCCAGGAAGTCCTGAGTCCCGGGTCTTAACCATCCCTCTTTCGTGATATATTTTTCATTATACCAGTTTTATTGTTCTTGTGTTTAAGGCCAGAAGAAACCACCAGATCATCTAGTCTGACCTCCTGTGTAGCACAGGCCACCAGGACCCGTGTACTAATCCAAAGCAGGAAAACAGGAATATCTGAAAGGTTAAAAACCTGCATTTTATTTTTATAGAAAGCTGCCTGGCCACAAACATTGTCCGTGATATCAAAGGAAGAAACCTGATGAGGCACCTACTACAGGAGTTTAAAGAGAATACAGAGCACTGGATTGGAAGCCAGGAGACCTGGTTCCTTCTCCCACCTCTGTTTTTCCCATCTGTAAAATGGTGATAATACTTCTTTGTTCCTACTCTGCATTTTCTCTGTTGTGATTATAAGCCCTTTGATCTTTATGGACGAAAGTGCTAGCCACTGGGGTGGTATCATCATTCTATATTTCCATCCCATAGTACTAAATAGCTTAGTAGTGACCCCTTAAAATTGCTAGAAAGAAACTGGAAGATGCTCAGCACTTTTGAAAATCTGGTAATTCATTTAAATGCCTAAATGTGATTTTAAGAGGCTGTTCTATCTGCATGCTCAGTCAGTCGCTCTTGCGTAACTGCCTATATGCTGAGCTTGTCCATTAGAAAGAGACCACCTGGGACTTCCCCAGACACTCTGTTTTTGCTTTGAGTTTTGGCCAGTCTTCCAATCCTATGCCTTTCTCCCAGTCACCTTTGCTTACGCTTTTCTCTAAAAAAAATTCCATTGTGGAACTAGTTATTGCTGCTGGTACATGTGGTCGTTTTAGAAATAGCCTGGACTGACAGCTGCATAGCCCCAGTACACAGCAGTAGACTTGAAGCAAGGAAAGTGCTGCTCCATGGGTCTTGTCCCTCATTAAATTTGCAGGTAATACCCAGTGTGTCATCTCAGTGAGACTTCAGCTGAGAATTCCTAATTGCTACCCTTGTGGTAGAGGGCTATAGAGGACATCAGCATCAGCAGCCAAGCAAGAAGCTTAAGGCAGAAAACCCCATGATAGAAGGTAACACTTTTACACTAAATAAACCATGTTCTCCTAAGAGAGCTAGGGAAAGGCCGCACCACTTTAATTCAAATGATTCCCTTAAAACTTCTCTTTGCTGCTTATAGATGAAGGTGAAGTTGCATGGCTGAAAAGTTGATCAGGCGTCTTCCTACTGGTCTAACGGGCAGATGCAGCATCCTGCCCTGCTGTGAGGCAAACTCGGAGAGGACAGCGTGCAGTCAGTCTAGCCAGACCAGCTAGCACAAATGGTTATGGTTGGCAGCTTGTTGGGTCAATGGGATAGCACACTGACCTTTCGCCTATAGAGTCTTGAACTATATCAAGTCCTCATTGTCTAGCTTAGTCTGTAGGAGGCATTTGTCAGTGTGTCTACACTGCAATCAGAGCTGTGACTGCTGCACATGGAGAGATTCCCGAGCTAGCTCTGCTCTAATGAGCTCAAGTAATAACAGCGAAGCTGTGGCAGCACTGGCTAGCTGTTTGACCTAGGATCCTGGGTAGGCTCATAGACCCCATGCCCCAGCGTGTGCTGCCCCCAAACAGCTGGCTTGCCTAATAGCAGCGAAGCTGAGACAGCACAGGCTGCAATCATGCTTCTGATTGCAAGATAGATGTACCCCAATGCATCATGCAGCTTAGCATGACTGGAAACAGTTACTAGCCTTGGGTCAGTGGAGTGCTGGGTCTGTCGTGCAAAACTGCGTAAAGCTTGCACAGCCACCTGAGTGCACTGTACTGTCACTTTCATAGGCTTCAAGATCATGTGTGCAAAACATTGCTTAGAGTCACAAATAAGCAGGGAACACTGTGTGGTGCGCTGTTTCACTTACCTTGCAGAGTTAAGGTGGTTGTGGTGTTTTCTGCAAATATTTGCGGTAGCTGGGAGGCAAGGGGAAAAATCAATCCCCCATGAAGTCGTCTGAGTTGGCAGAGCTTCCTCTCCCACTTCAGAGAATGCCACACTGCGCCAACCTCAGTCAGAGACCTTCATTCTCAGCCTGAAATGCAGGCAGGTCGAAGCGGCATTACCCACAGTAGGAATAACCTTTCAAGTCAACCATTTAAAAGCTAATAAATTGCAGCAGGCAGCAGCCTTGGGGGATCAAGGTTCTGCGGCTTGGCCTCTGGCATGGCAAGGAAGAAAATTACTGTTGCTAAGAATGGACCATCTTATGTAAATGTAAGCTTTCTTGGCAGTGAGACTTCTCTCTTAGGCATTGAAATGTAGGCTGCCCTTTAATATGCCTGGCTCCACTGAGAAAATTGGTCAAGATGAGAGTTTCTGCATTGTTTAATTGCATGGCCCTAATTTTCTCTTTGCGCTGACTTGGAGCACAGGATATCAGTGACAAAAACCCATGACCCCCGTTTCCTCTGATCAGCTCCATAGCCTTTCAGTCACGTCCTGGCATTTGCTCTCACATGTTGACATTCTCTTCCTCTGTGTGTGTGCACACAGCACATTCAGGAGGGAGAACCAGCAGCACAACAGTCTCTGGGGAGCTCAGCACCAGGACCTTGCCTTAAAACAGACTTGGCTTCATTATACAGCATAGAAGTTGAACTTTCCCTTTTTTCAATCTTCTGCCCTCCAGAGGGCAGAGAGAGAAACTGGGAATTTAGGTTCTATGCCTGGCTTTCCTGCTGACTTGCTTGCTGGGCAAGTTGCTTAACTTCTCTGTACCACGTTTCCCCTGTCAGTAAAATGGATAGAATATACTTCACGATGATGCTGTTAGGCTCAACTAACATTTACAAAGTGCTTTGAGATCCTAAGATGGCAGATGCTTTGTATATGCAGTGTTGTTTGCTGGGGCAGTAATGGTACCATGTGATGTCAGAATAGAACCTGCTTGCACACCTTTACATGGATTCCTTTTTTTTTTTGTCTTTCTGTCAGTTTGGGTGGTGCTTGATCTGCAAGGAAGTGTGGCCCTTTGAGATTTGCCATGATGATGATGATCACTATCTAGATCAGGGGTGGGCAAACTATGGCCCGGGGGCCGCGTCCAGTCCTCCAGATGTTTTAATCCAGCCCTCAAGCTCCCACTGGGGAGCAGGGTCCGGGGCTTGCTCAACTCCGCATGGCTCCTGGAAGCAGCGGCATGTCCCCCCTCCAGCTCCTATGTGTAGGGGCAGCCAGGGGGCTCCAAATGCTCCTCCCACCCCAAGTGCCTCCTCTGCAGATCCCAGCCTCACCTCAGAGCCTGCACCCCCAGAGTCCTCACCCAGTCCCCCACCCTAACCCCCAATTTTGTGAGCATTCATGGCCCACCATACAATTTCCATACCCAGCTGTGGCCCTCAGGCCAAAAAGTTTGCCCACCCCTGCTCTAGATACTTATATGGCCCCGATCACTATGGCATCTAAATGACATTTTGTTGTTTGGTATCCTTAAAGAAAGAGTGCTGGCTGTGCTGTGGAGATGATAGTCATGTACACAGTATGCTGCTCACAAAAGAACCGTGTAACCTTGAGAAGCAGCATCTCTATGAAGCAGATCCTTGTACAGTACCATGGAAAACTCATGTATCTTGTTTCAATCTCCCGCTCCTACATTCTTCTCTTCCCTTACCTTCCTGCCTCCTCTGTCCCCAGCCTGGCTGAATAATTGCAGAGAACTTCAGAGTAAGCCAGACTCCAATAATCAAAGCAAATACTTTATTATTGGCACAAACATGAGCTTGATAAAGTGGATTAGGGTTCAGTTTTCTCTTGTAAGGTTTTGCCTTTTAAAAATCAATCCACTAATGTACACATGGTTTTATTGCTAATTAGTATGATCAAACAGCGCTTGCCAATGTAATTTTCTGCAGTCATGGTAGCATCAGGAATGCCAAATAGCATAGTTCTTTCTAGACTTGAACTAATGATTAGCTGGAAGAAAAGGACAGGAATTCTTGATACACCACGCCATGATCTTCTGTTGCCAAGTGGCTTAATTGGGCAGCAATTATTACACCAGCTCCATAAATATTTTAGTTCCTTTAGCAAAACAAGGAGGAAATAACTGTTCAGGGCAGAATTAATCAGAGCAAACTTCATTAAATCTCCCTAGGACAGGCTGACAAATGTGTTAATAAGACCATGCAGAGGATTCCTTTGATGCTGGTCGTCTTGGTGACTTGCTTTTTCAAAGCAAAATAAGACACTTGCTACAGGAGGCCCTGAGGGATTGTCGAAGTGGGTCTGTGCACTCACGTTTTGGAGTGTGCCACTGTACCTGATCACTGGAGCCAGTCCAAAATGGAAACATTCGTGTAATGAAAAAGGTGAATGTTATTTTCACGTTGAAAGCTTTGAAAAGAACCCATTTTTGGTGCAATTATTTTTGGGAGATTTAAAAGAAAATTGTCACAAACATTATTGAAAGAGCTATAGAAAAAATTGTTTACGGAAGAACCCAGGTTTTGTTAGCCTTTTTGATAACACCTTCAGTAATGACAGGTTTCAGAGCAGCAGCTGTGTTAGTCTGTATCCGCAAAAAGAACAGGAGTATTTGTGGCACCTTAGAGACTGACAAATTTATTTCAGCATAAGCTTTTGTGGGCTACAGCTCACTTGTTTGAATGGAACACTCAGACAGGAGATATTTATACATACAGAGAACATGAAAAGGTGGAAGTATGCATACCAACTGGAAGAGTCCAATCAACTGAGATGAGCTATCGTCAGCAGGAGAAAAAAAAACCTTTGAAATGATAATCGAGATGACCCATAGAAGGTGTGAGGAGAACTTAACATGGGGAAATAGATTCAATTAGTGTAATGACCCAACCATTCCCAGGCCTTGTCTACACCACAAAGTTGCAGCGCTGGTGAGGGGGTTACAGCGCTGCAACTTAGGAGGTGTACACATCTGCAGGGCATTACCAGCGCTGCAACTCCCTGTTTGCAGCGCTGGCCGTACACCCGGTCGAACCTCGGGTGTAGAGGATCCAGCGCTGGTCATCAGGTGTAGACACTCACCAGCGTTTTTCTTGACCTCCGTGGAATAAGCAGGTATCCCAGCATACCTGAGGAAGCCTCTCTGGTAATCAAGCAGGTCTCCTTCCCCGCGGTTTGCTCTCGCGTTCCCCGCACCCCCCCCCCGCAAGCAGGTCTCCTTGCCCGCGGTTTGCTCTCGCGTTCCCCGAACCCCCCCGCAAGCAGGTCTCCTTCCCCGCGGTGTGCTCTTGCGTTCCCCGCACCCCCCCCCGCAAGCAGCTCTCCTTGCCCGCGGTTTGCAGGGGGGTTCGGGGAACGCGAGAGCACACCGTGGGGAAGCAGATCTCCTTCCCCGCGGTGTGCTCTCGCATTCCCCGAACCCCCCCGCAAGCAGGTCTCCTTCCCCACGGTTTGCTCTCACGTTCCCCGAACCCCCCTGCAAACCGCGGGGAAGGAGACCTGCTTGTGGGGGGGTTCGGGGAACACCGGAGCAAACCACGGGGAAGGAGACCTGCTTGCAAGGGGGTTCGGGGAACGCGAGAGCAAACCGCGGGGAAGCAGGTCTCCTTCCCCGCGGTGTGCTCTCGCGTTCCCCGAACCCCTCTGCAAGCAGGTCTCCTTCCCCGCGGTTTGCTCTCGCGTTCCCCGAGCCCCCCTGCAAGCCGCCCAACAGCGCTGCAGTGTGGCCACATCTAACACCACTTGCAGCGCTGGTTGCTGTAAGTGTGGCCACTCTGCAGCGCTGGCCCTATACAGCTGTACTAATACAGCTGTAACAACCAGCGCTGCAAAATTGTAGATGTAGACATACCCCCAGTCTCTATTTAAACCTAAGTTAATTGTATCCAATTTGCATATTAATTCAAGTTCAGCAGTCTCTCTTTGGCATCTGTTTTTGAAGTTTTTTATTGCAAAATTGCCACCTTCAAGTCTGTCATGAATGTTTAGAGAGGCTGAAGTGTTCTCCCACCGGTTTTTGAATTCCTGATGTTAGTTTTGTGTCCATTTTTTTTTTGCATAGAGACTGTCCAGTTTGGCCAATGTACATGGCAGAGGGGCATTGCTGGCACATGATGGCATATATCATGTTGATAGATGTGCAGGTGAATGAGCCCCTGATGGCGTGGCTGATGTGATTAGGTCCTATGATGGTGTCACTTGAATAGATACTTTAAAAACAGATTCTGTATGTATAAATATCTTCTGTCTGTGTGTTCCATTCTATGCATCCGTAGAAATGAGCTGTAGCCCACAAAAGCTTATGCTGAAATAAATTTGTTAGTGTACCACAAGTACTCCTGTTCAACTTTCAGTAATGTTTGTGGTAACTTTTTTTTACAGATGAGAACCTTCAATGTCACTTTTTTGTGAAAAATTACATTTTTGAACAAAGGCAATTTTTGATTGAAAAATGATGACCAGCTCTAGTGAGTCTGCATCCCCCTGTGTGACTGTGTGTGCAATGTTTGTTTTAAATCCTGGACTCACCTCTGTTCCCAGCTGGGAGCTCAGAGTGAGGATGTTATTCCAGCTCTTAAGACTGGCAGAACTCCCCATGGACTGGACTGGGCCAGATGTGAAGACCTATGCTTCCCACTGCCCAAAAAACTGATCAGCATCTACCCACCTCCAGGTTTCAGAGTAGCAGCCGTGTTAGTCTGTATCCGCAAAAATAACAGGACTACTTGTGGCGCCTCAGAGACTAACAAATTTAACCCACCTCCAGGGTTAGCTTTTTATCCTCCACAATATACCCTGACACTGCATACAGCATCTGGCACACAGCGCTACAGTGACAGGGACTATAGGTAAGCCTTGATAGATCCATCCACTAAACAGCAGTATTCACAGCTTGTACAGCCTAGAAAAGGCCGTGGAGATGCATCCACTAAAGCAAGTGATTGTTTTTATAACCTGACATTTGTTGTCTCAACACACTTCTTGTTTTGATGTTACTGCTGTTGCATCCTTGAGAAAAAAGTGAGCATCCAAGGGGAAGATTAAATGGAAAGACAACTGTTACCAACTAGTCAAACTCCTGCTGCTGCCACCTCTCTGTACTCTTCTGTGGCAATGCCGCTTTTAGCCTGTTTGAAGTAAGAGGTTTGGGTAGTATTTACCTACATCCTGGGCTACAGAGCCAGAGCCCCAAAGAAATGAGGTCTGGGTACTACAAAACGTTATTGAAGATGAGCTAGTGGCTGTTGCCTGAAGCGCTGAGCTTATCCAACAATAGCTGGGGCATTGTAACTGCTCTAGACTGGCTGTCTGAAATACAATTTGGTGAACTATGTCGTGGAAAAGGACCACCACTCAGTTGAGTTGATCAGACAGCCTGAGGCTCTTTTATTGATTAATCAGAGAATACAAGCATATATGCAGGGAGAGACGACAAAGTCCCCTAGCAAGGGGAAGTCGCTCTACCTTACAGCAGTGGTACCTGGGTTTATATAGCCAAAAACCGCACATTAGCATATGAACTTATGCATCCGAATATACCATATTTGGCTAATACAATGACACCATTTCCTAAAAACATATAAAATAAGCTAATTTTGCAAGCTTGCCCTTTGCAACTTCCCCTTTTTACAGGTTGTTTTGTTTGTCAGGATCTTGGCACCTGGTGTCCACCTACTTGCGGTTTCTGCAGCTGTGCTCCCAAGCAAAATTTGAGGAACTTGGGTTCAAAAATACATGTTTGTTCCTTTGGCCAAGTACATTGGGGTTATTTTTGTGCGTGCACAAGCTTCTTAATAAACTATAGTGACCTAGCAGTTATTAGTCTATTTCAGTAGTAATACAAGGGACTTTATATTAGTTTAATCCCTTAAAGGCAGCATTTTAATAGCATAATAGTGTGATAATAGTAGTGTATAGAGAAATCAGAGAGTGAGCCTCAGGAGAGTTAGTGGAAAATCAGCTTTTCTTACTTTACTATATGTTAGTATGATTGAGGCCTACTGTCTTGATGTAATTATTAGCTTGATTAAGACCTGGCTTTTGGGCCTGGGGTTATTTTTCTTTATCAATTCCCTCCTTTGTTTGCTGTTAGTGGGCCCCCACATCAGCAAACACTTCATCAATATCTGATAGGGGGATATTCATAAGTTCCTGGGCAATTTGTTCGATTGTTTCTTGATCCACTGTTTCTTGGCCAGGGTTCCCTTCCTGGGGAGCGTGGGAAGGGGTCTGAATGTTATCAGAGAGACTAGTTCTGAAAGTAACACAAATATCATTATTGATATTGGTGGTTGTGTAATACGGTTCGGGTCTGACAGGGTGAAGAGAAACCAATCGTGGAGGGGAATAAGAACGGGAAGGGGTACGAGGGCAAGTACAATGCGCCCAGCAATTACAGCAACACCAACAGCAAATACATACAAAGGCAATTGTACCAATGGTGAAAAGAAGCCATACATACCAAGGGTGTTTTTGGGGTGATTGAAAACTTTTTGTGAATTGACACAGAACATTACCTTTAACACAGAGGGTAGAGACTAAATGAGCCGTTTGAAGGGCATTTAAAGCTTCCTGGTAGACAGTTTCTAAATAGTGAATTTGGGTTTGTAAATGTGAAATAGATTGAATTTCTGGTAGGAGGGATAGCAATGAGTGAAATCGGTCAGGGACAACAGAGGTCCAGTCGAAGGGAACCTGGAATTCTAAATAAACCTGATAGTCTTTTTCTGCGGGCCAGTAAATGTTGTGAATGCCTGAGCTAGTGTGGAGATTAAAAGCCACATCATGTATGATTGAAGAATTAACATGAACGCAGCTGCTGTTAGCAGACAGTAAGTTATGGGAAGCTAGATCTTGTAAAGTGCCAGGGCCTTCCCAACATACTCGGTGGTGAACAGTTACTACCTCTCCTGGGTGTAGTTTTCTAAAGCATTGTAGTTGCGGGGGCTGCAAAGGCCAATAGGTCCAGAGATCACCTAGACCTTTCCAAAGGTCAGGGGCTATGGCCGGGGCACCAATTAAGAAGCGGTTAGGACCGCCAGGAGGTTTAATTTCCCAAACATTTCGATGAATTTCCCAGTCCCACAAACAACCACCCCAGGGGCCTGGAAGGACACGGTAAGTGGGGGCCCAAAATCCTTTCACGGGTCCATAAGCCCGGAAGGAACATTGTGAGCGCCAACATCTCCATTTAGAGAACTTCCACGTAAGCCTCCATGGCCACAAATCGAGGGGGATACCAGATGCATTAGTAAGGGCAGTGGGCCAGCGCTGCTGTTCAAGGTCCTTACGTAAAGAGAAAAGAATAGTATTGAGATAGTCCTGTACTTCTGAACATGCTTGATCCCACTGCAATGCCTTTCCTGACGTAGCAACCTGGTGGATCATTTGGGTAAGTAGGGTCTGGGTAACAACGTTTAGTGCCGAAATAGTGTGGAGTGCGCCTATACCGGCCTTCTCCTCAGTAATTTGAGCCCCGGAAATAAACCCCTGAGCTTGGTCTAATTGTCCCAGATGACTTTCATGTTCCTGCGTTTTGTATAGAGTCCAGGCTGATGCTGCAGTGTTAGCACCATGCAGCAGAGTGTTAACAATATCCCTTCTTTTTTACTCTCTGCAAGCCTAGCCTGTTGCTTTAACAGGCGTATAGCAGCACCCTTAGAGCAATTAGAATAAGTACTTGTAATTTGGAAATGGGTGAGGGGTATGGAGAAATGGACAGTCCCCAAGGTAGCATTTAGGATTGTCCATCTGAACCCTGATAAATGAGGGTTTTCAGTAGGCTCATACCATAATTGTTGGTTCTGAACCTGAATGCCTTTTTTGGCCAGGGTGATATCAATTGAGTGTGAAGGGGTATATTGAAGCAATGTACAGGACAGATTTGCAGTAATGGGAATGTCCTGGGCACAAACAAACCCTACAGTGTCTAAACACATTTTGTTAACGGTGACATTAGTTATGGTGGCATGAGCGACTACAAAACATTCGGGACCCTTACCATAAAGAGGCCAGCATGTACCTGGGACTAGTACAAGATTTATATTATGGTTAGTGTTCCATGTATCTATGAAAATGTTAGATTGGTCAGGCTTTTCTGTATAATTAATATAAGAGGTTACATTACGATAACTAAGATACACCATACCAAATGCATTCCACTTAATATATGGTTCATATACCTGACCCTGCGAGGAGAAAATTAACTTGGTTAGACAGTAAGAAAACAAATTACCAGTGGAAGAGGGCCTAGGCCACTGTCTAACAGTCGAGGTTTTGGGTAAGTATGGATCTGTCTGGGGCTCAGGAGGGGTACGACTGTCCAAGATATTAATGGATGAGGTTACTATGGGTGGATTACTCAGAGGAGGGACCGTGGGGGGAGCAGGGGAGGTGTAGGGGTGGTCTAATAATTCTGGAATAATGTGACATGGCCAGGGGACCTGACCTGGGCGGCATTGACCTGCACTAGGGATAAATCCCAATAGCCAGTGTATCCCACAAGACCATGTTGCATAACCACATTACGTAACGTTTTTTATACCATGGCCAATTTTTAACGTCCTCTATAGTAAGAGTCTTTGGTTTAACGGTGGAGGTTTCCTGAGACCTTTTTACTCTTCCTCTTTGTTCGGTAGCAAGGTTTTGTCTGCTACACAAAGCAGAATGAGGAGTGAATTTTTCTTTTCCCTTGGCTGCGATCCCACACATTGGGTAGTGTGGAGTGGTTATTTTCACTTTCGGCTTGACTGTTGACAGGAAGCGCAGTGAAGTAGTCTTTCGGGCAGCAACTGAGAGTAAGTAAGAGTCATAAATGTTCAGGAGAAACATTAAGATGGTGATAAAACAGAGAGAAGGCAATAGCCATTTCCGCACTCGTGCAGTCTGTTTTATCTTGGGTTGTGGATCGGTCATGATGCTTTATACGACCTGCCGACTTCGAAGGCAATACTTGGGTTCTTGCTCAAGTTCACCTGCTGACGTTGCCGGCTGAGGCTGTGGAACAAGCGGGGCACCGGGGAGATCCAAAGGAGGCGTTACCTTTTTGCATTGAGATGCGTGTACCCAATTTGGGAGTCCTTGGCACTTCACTGCAGTATGGGTGGTTAGTAAGACCTGGAATGGACCTCTCCACCTGGGCTCCAAGGCGGATTTTCGTTGGAATACCTTACAGCAAACCCAGTCGCCAGGTTCCAAAGGATGGCATGCAGTTTCAGCTGGATCGGGTAGGGCACTTTGGACCTGTGAATGGATAAATCTAACATGTCTCATTAGCGCTTTGCAATACTCTAGTACATTTTCATCACAGAGGTGCAAATTTTGGGAGTTAGGGGGCAGAGGCGGGGATACTGGCATCCTCATTGGTCTAGCCATGAGAATCTCATGAGGAGACAATCCATGCTTACGCATGGGAGTGTTTCTCATTTGCATTAATGCCAGAGGGAGTGCATCTGGCCACTTGAGGCCTGTTTCCGCACACAGTTTTGCTAACTTGTTTTTTAGATCCCCATTTTTCCGTTCCACTGCTCCCGCGCTCTGAGGATGGTGAGCACAGTGTAAACGTTGGTCCACATGGAGGGCCTTACAGATTTGTTGAGTGATTTGACCTGTAAAATGGGTTCCTCTGTCACTGTTAATTGAGACAGGGATACCAAAACGAGGAATAAATTCTTTGAGCAACTTTTTTGCTACAGTGGTTGAGTCTGCCTTAGCACATGGGTAAGCTTCCACCCACCCAGAATACATGCATACGCACACAAGCACGTATTCATATGAACAACACTTAGGCATATTTATGAAGTCTATTTGGATGTTTACAAACGGTCCCCAGGGTGGCGGGTGTGCTGCCTGGGTGGTTCGAACCGGTCGCCCACCATTATATGCCATACAGATAGGGCATGTTTGGCAGTAATGCTGGGCAAGGCTCGTAAACTTTGGAGCATACCAGTGCTTAGATACAGAAGCAATCATTCCCTCCTTGCCTACATGGGCTAACCCGTGGGCTAGCCTGGCAAGGTGTGGAAGTATAGCCAAAGGTGCCACCAGGCGGCCGTCTGGAGCATACCACAAGGCATCCTTTGGATGTTTGGAACACCCGAACTGTTTCCAGCAATCTTTCTCATCCTCTGATGCTGACTCCTGTATGAGTGTTAGATCCTGTAAGGAGTCAACTGAAGGGATGGGCTGGGATATGTAAAGAGCAGATATTTCGATAGGAGCCGGAGACCCGGAAAGGGCCGCTCGCCTGGCGGAGGCGTCCGCCAGTGCATTTCCTCGAGTAACATCGTCATGGGGTTTTTTATGGGCGGCACATTTAACTACAGCAATAGCAGAAGGTAACTGTAAAGCAGATAAAAGAGCATTGACACATGGGCCGTGGCTAATAGGGGCTCCAGTAGAAGTAAGAAATCCCCTATATTTCCACAGTTGCCCATAATCATGTACTACTCCAAAAGCATATCTAGAATCAGTGTAAATAGTAACAGACACTCCGGTTGCCAAGCAGCAGGCTCGAGTAAGGGCAAACAGTTCAGCAACTTGAGCCGATTTTACTGAAGGGAGGGAGAATGCTTCTATGACACTTTGTTGATTGCATACAGCATAGCCTGCTACTAGTTGCCCTTCCGCATTTCTTAAGCAAGAACCATCCACATAATAAATCAGCTCTGGGTTTTGCAGGGGAATATCCTGCAGATCAGGTCTAGGAGCAGATAATTCAGCAGTTACAGATAAGCAATCATGGGGTTCCCCATCGGTTGCCGTGGGGAGAAGAGAAGCAGGATTTAGTACTGGGCACCTAGCCAAAGTAACATTTGCAGCATTTAAAAGAAGCATTTCATACTTGGTGAGTCTGGAATTTGAAAGATGCTGTGTTTTGCCTTTAGTTAAGAGAGCGGTGACAGCATGAGGAACTGCAACAGTTAACGGACTGTCAAGAACTAGGGAGGCGGAGGCTTCAACTAAGATTGCAGCTGCGGCAACAGACCGGAGGCAGGGGGGTAGCCCAGCTGCTACCGGGTCTAATGAGGAACTAAAGTAGGCTATGGGTCTGTGTTTTTCTCCGTGGGTTTGAGTGAGAACACCCTGGGCTGAGCCTTCTCTTTCATGACAGAAAAGAGTAAATGGTTTTTTATAATCAGGTAAACCGAGAGCAGGGGCTTTAGTTAAAGCGATTTTGATTTGTTGAAACGCTTCCTCTGCTTCCACGGGCCAGGGAATAGGATCAGAGATCTTATTAAGAGTTAAATTTTGTAAGGGCCGTACAAGAGACGCATAACCCAGAATCCATTGCCTACAGTAGCCTGCCATTCCCAAGAATCCCCTAAGCTGCTTTTTTGTAATTGGCCTGGGGATTTTTTGAATTGCCTGCACCCGCGAAAGAGACAAAGCGCGTTTTCCTGCAGAAATATCATGACCCAGATAATGCACTACAGGGAGACAGAGTTGTAATTTTTCTTTTGAAGCCTTATGACCCTTTTGAGCTAAGGCTTGCAACAAAACCAATGTATCCGCTTTTGAAGCTTCCAAAGAGTCAGAAGCAAGCAACAAATCATCTACATACTGAACTAGGACAGACCCATTTGGAAAAGAGATATCATCCAGATCTTTCTTTAAGATTTGAGAGAAGATAGTAGGGGACTCAGTATAACCTTGGGGTAGTCTGGTCCAAGTATACTGAGCTCCCTGATAAGTAAACGCAAAACGAAACTGGCTATCCACATGAATAGGAATAGAGAAGAAAGCAGAGCACAAATCTATCACAGAAAAGTACTGAGCAGTGGGAGGTATACAAGAGAGAATAGTAGCAGGATTTGGAACCACCGGGAAAGTTGAGAGGACAGCAGCATTAATAGCACGTAAATCCTGTACAAATCGCCAGGTATTTTTCCCTGGTTTTCGGACAGGTAGAATGGGAGTATTACATTCACTCACTGTCGGAACTATGACTCCCTGTTTAAGCAGAGCAGAAAGAACCGGACGAATTCCCTCCTCAGCTTGCTGAGAGAGGGGATATTGCCGGACTCTAGGAAGAGGTTTGCTTGGATTGAGACGAATTTTGACAGGTTGAGCAGAACAAATGCGTCCTACTTGGTTGGCATGCTCAGCCCACAGTGAAGGGGGTACCCTTGCCAGTAGTTCCTGTTGCAACAAGGAAGGACTGGGGTCGGGTTCCCGATCTGAGGCTGGATCAATTTGGAGTAGACCTAAAACCTCATTATGAGCCGGGTCAGGGACCTCTAAAAAGACCCCGTCTGGAGAGCAAAAGATAGTGCAATGAAGTTTGCACAACAGATCCTTTCCTAAAAGGTTTACAGGGGAGCACGGACTGAGAAGGAAAGCATGATCAGCAGAAAGGGGACCGATAGATATAGATAGGGGAGATGACACAGGATGGGGAATGGGAGTATTTCCCACTCCCACAGCAGTTACGACCTCAGTGGAAAGAGGTACAGTAGAGAAATCTTGTGCTCTTAAGGTAGACCTAGAAGCTCCTGTATCAACCAAGCAAGGGGTAGGGACACCATTTATTAGACAAGAAACAGTTGGACCAGTTTGGTCCACATGAACAAGGGGGGCGACGACGATGTTATTAGTCTCCTGGCTTTCCTAGTAGTTAAGAGCTGGGGCTGGTGGAGCAGGAAAGGGCAATCCCTCCTGTTTTGGAAACTGTCCAGGAGGTCGCGTAGGGCAATCCTTAATAAGGTGTCCCTCCTTTTTACAATACCTACACTGGTCTTTCCCTAATTGGGGACAATCGCGTTTCCAATGTCCTTCTTGCCCACACGAAAAGCAGGCTGTGGAACTGAAATCAGTCAGGGGATTTTTAGTCACAGCCTGTTTTGTTCTTCGCCTGGGCCCTTTGCCAGCAAAATTTTGCATGCTTTGGATCTGCAAAGCCATAAGCTTAGATTCTGTTTCGTCTTTCCTTCTTTCTAACTGCCTGTGAAAATGCTGTGCTGCTGCCAGAATTTCTTCCAGATTTTTACCTTCCCAATCCACTAAGTTAACCTTTAACTGCTCTCCTACCTTTGGCAAGAGTCCCTGCACAAAGGCCGCCACTATAGCTTGTGTGGCCGTTTGTTCTGCATTAGTAATCCCCGAATGTCTTTCAAACACTTGCTTTATACGTTCCATATAATCAGCCGGATTTTCTCCCTTACTTTGTTTACAGGCATTTATTTTGGTCCAGTCCGTTTTTCTTGGACATACATTAAGAACCTCATTAATTAGGTTGGTCCTTCTTTGGATATAGTCAGCTTCTGACAGTCGGTCAGCATCAGCTGGCCAGTTTGCCCTAGCATAGAGGCGGGTAAGGGTTTCTTTGGGCACTATAGCTGATACAGCTGTTCCATATCGGCATGTGAGGGGTTATAGCACTTAGCTATCATTTCCAATTGCTCCTGAAATTTAACGGGATCTTCCCTAATTTTTGGAAATTTTTCAATAAGGTTGTAAAGATCACCTGGTGACCAGGGAGCATGCACTATCATTGTCCCTCCTGTGCCCGAGGGCAACTGCCGGAGGGGAAAATTAGTGACGGTTTCGGGCGGGGTGGTTATTTTCTTAGCCTTGCGTAGCCAAGTCTTATGGCGGGTGTTGAAGGCTACAGCATCAGGTTCGGAGGCAAGAGAGATAGGAGAACAACTTTTCAGAAGGGATTCATATCTTGGTGATGTCATCATTTCCCTCATTTTAGCTATTGTACCTGACAACCGTCGTAACGGGGATTCTGGGGATACTTTTTCCCAATCAATTTGCTTTAACTCCCAATCTATGTCTTCATCGTGTGCTGTCTGTTGCCATTCTTTCATAAGCGCTTCCCCAGTGGTTATGAGGGCAAGGGCTTCCCTTAAGTCATCAGACATGTCAGACTGGGGCGTGGACCCACTTGAAGGGGTCCCGGGAGGCGTCTGCCTACCAGAACCCGAGGAAGAGGGAGTGGTGTCCGTACGATCACCTCGGTTATCCTCTGCCTCACTTCCTCCTCCTGATCTACTTCCCCCTGCCTGCGCATCCGGGCTATAAGCGGGTGGCCTATTAGGGTTATCAGGCCACTGTCTGCATTCTAAAAACAGATCAATCAGCTCATCAGAGGGGGGTGAAGGATAGATTCTTTTCGGGGCAGTCGGTTGTGGGCGTGTTTGGGACGGGCAAAGAGGGACTATACCCAAAGAAGGAGGATTTGGCAAAATTTGAGCACTATTTAATTTTTCCTGTGCCTCTTTAAGTTGGGTTTTTAGTTTTTCTTGGGTGTCTTTCAACCCCCTAACTTGAGACTCCTGACGTCTTTTACCCATTTCATCGTGCCACTCAAAATAAGCATCAAACTGTCCCTGTCCCACAGAGTTAGCAACAAGGGCACCCCTGAGGTGTACAATCCTATCAAGGTCAAAACTGCCTTCCACAGGGAATTGCAGTTTTGGATCATCTCTAGTATACCAATTCCATTTTTGCAAGTATTTACATGTCGACGGGCCACGGTGTACATACATATAAGCAGCAGGAGTGCCTTTTGGGGGGATTGGAATCCCTTTAGATTGGCCGGATCCCATTTTCACTTCAGCCCTCTTTCACACAAGCCACTCACACAGGGGAACGCTAATCAGGATTACCACGGTTCTTACACCGATGGCGTCTATGCCTGCCCTGGGCAGGGGAACTGGGTGGAGTAGGTTTTGTTGACCCGCCTGGAGAATGCAGGTGCCTACTAGGAAGGAGGTAAAGGATGGGACGGGCTCCCCCTCGGAGAACCCGCGGTCCCCGCACGCCTGTCGTCAGCCCAGAGCACCAGCTTTAAGCCAACGATGCTTCTGAAGCTACGGACTTAGCGGTACGGTTTTCCTGGGGCTTCCCTCCTCTCCGAGAAGGGAAGGGAGCTTATGGCTCCAATGGGCAGAAAAGGGACTCTGCAGTCCTGAAAGGACAGTGCTCGAGGAGCGGTCACAGAGTCATAGGTCGTGGAAGGGAAGGGAAAAAAGGGCGGGGAAACACACAAGCACCCAACAGGTTAGCCACTTACCAAGGCCTGCCAGCTGGGAAGCCTTATACAAACACTTCACACACAGAAGCTCAGCTGTGGGGCTTGCTTTCGAGACACTCCCGGTCACAAGCTTTCGCTTCGCAGGAGGCTCGGGGCGTCTTCCCACAGCTGCATTCACACTGGCCGCTTGGCCCTCACACACACAGACACAGGCACTTTCTTGACACAGTCATCAAGGCGAAATCACAAAAAACTGGAACGCTATACCCGGATCCCCCTCAAACCTGGTAGGAAGGGGACCCCTGATCCCCCGGATCAGGACGGACCAAAAGGAGCGCGGTCCGTGGGCTGTCGACGGTACCTTTGAAACCTTGGGAGCGGAGCCTTTAGAAAGGCCCTGAAACCTCAGAATCTCGGAAGCCTTAGAGAAAGGGCATCTGGTCTGTCTGATGGCTAAAAGTTCGAACCCAGCTTGTGACTTACCCAAACCGGAGCCTACAGACCAGTCCTCTGCCAAGCCCCATAGAGATTTCAAAAGGTCTCTTACCTTTTAATTGGGCCCGGGGGTTGGAAGGAGACTGCCTGCGGTCCTCCGATTCAGGAGAAGCCCTCTTGTGGGTTCCCGGCCAATGCACCAAATTGTCGTGGAAAAGGACCACCACTCAGTTGAGTTGATCAGACAGCCTGAGGCTCTTTTATTGATTAATCAGAGAATACAAGCATATATGCAGGGAGAGACGACAAAGTCCCCTAGCAAGGGGAAGTCGCTCTACCTTACAGCAGTGGTACCTGGGTTTATATAGCCAAAAACCGCACATTAGCATATGAACTTATGCATCCGAATATACCATATTTGGCTAATACAATGACACCATTTCCTAAAAACATATAAAATAAGCTAATTTTGCAAGCTTGCCCTTTGCAACTTCCCCTTTTTACAGGTTGTTTTGTTTGTCAGGATCTTGGCACCTGGTGTCCACCTACTTGCGGTTTCTGCAGCTGTGCTCCCAAGCAAAATTTGAGGAACTTGGGTTCAAAAATACATGTTTGTTCCTTTGGCCAAGTACATTGGGGTTATTTTTGTGCGTGCACAAGCTTCTTAATAAACTATAGTGACCTAGCAGTTATTAGTCTATTTCAGTAGTAATACAAGGGACTTTATATTAGTTTAATCCCTTAAAGGCAGCATTTTAATAGCATAATAGTGTGATAATAGTAGTGTATAGAGAAATCAGAGAGTGAGCCTCAGGAGAGTTAGTGGAAAATCAGCTTTTCTTACTTTACTATATGTTAGTATGATTGAGGCCTACTGTCTTGATGTAATTATTAGCTTGATTAAGACCTGGCTTTTGGGCCTGGGGTTATTTTTCTTTATCAACTAATCTTTGATTTGCTTGTAAGGCAGCAAGGTCCTAATTCTCTTACTAGCCATCATCCCGAAACAAATTCAGCTTCAAACATTTTCCTGTCAAGCTAGTTCACTTTAACCTAAACTTACCAGTTTTCCTATATTTATCTTTTCATTTAAAAATCCGGAGCCTGATCCTCAGCTGCTGTGACTAGGCACAGCTCTCCGAGCCAACAGAGCTATGTTGATCTGACCCTCAAACTTCAGCATTTACAGGTTCCATATATGAAAGGACACTGATATTGATGACCTTCTCCTCAGGTCCTCACATACCTCCACCCACCCTCCAGTAAATGACTGTTTGCCTAACTCAATAGCCACATTTAGATGTTATTTGATTCAGACAGATGGCTAGCTTCATCTCTGCGGTGACTCCATCAATAAAAATAGAGTTAAGCCAGTGATTAATGTAGCCCCCTAGGTTCCATTGTAGCTCACATTTGAACACTCAGGACCTGCTCCTGCTCCCACTCCCTTTGAAATCAAGGGCAAAGTTCTCGTTTTCTTTTCCAAGACATCAAGGTTTTATTAAAAAGTCTGATGAATAATAAAAAGGATTTGATTGGGGATTTTATTGAAATTAAAAAAGCAACCAGAAGGAGAATCAATTGTGTCATGGGCTTTTTTTTCCCAGAATTCACTTTCATAAAGTGAAATATTATTTTTGTCTAGCAGATTGGCTAAATGATCACTAATCACTTTCCATTGCCGGCAGGAAAATGACATAATCCCAAAGCAACTCATAACCAAAGTATTAAATACCCTGATTATTGGCACGGTGCTGTCTTGTGGCATGTGGGGCCCAATCCAGTTCTCACTGAAGTTAATGGGGGTTGGATTCGGAACTATAGAGAGGAATAAGTATGTAGTATTCCTGGCTGGGTCGGTTGGGATATTAGACAGCCTCACAAGGGTCTGTGATCTGTAAGATGTGTGTCCCTAGCTACTGCACCTATTATCAGGCTGTGTGTGCTACCCTGGGACAGTTCTTTTTGTACCAGGGACATATCTCAGACTAATGCACAGCTAGACTAGCTGCTATGAGCTAAGGAAAGAACCTTATAGAAAGTATCCCCCACTTCATATCATCTAGCTACCTGCGTCTAATGCGTGAGTCACCATTGTATCTAAAGGGGTCTCTAAGTTCCATAGGGTAGATGTTCCGATCTGCACAGCAAACCATCAATGTCTTTCCTCCTTTGTCTTTAAAAATATTTATATCGGATTAAACTGCAGTTGCATAACTTTTTCTTATCTAAGGGTGGATTCATAATCACCCGTTCTAAGTCTATAGCAGCTCCTTAGCAAATACAGTACATTTAATTCACTAACTGATGCTTGCTTAACTCTCCATCCTGGTATTGCGATAGTGCCTGCAGCAGGGCACAGAGCATGCATATTTAAATACATGCAGCTGTAGCCATTAAAATAACACTTGCATCTGTGATCCTTTGTCTGCTTTCCTTTCTTTTCACCGCCAAAACTGCTTGTTAGTATCACATTGGATTCCAAACACTAATGCATGGAGTTAACCTATTCATTGTAAAGGCATATTTCATCCATTAACGGTAGTGCTGAAGAGTAACTTTTCACTAATGCTCTTGGACTGTGTGTTCTGTGATACTGTTGCTTTCTGCTTTTCTTCTCTGATAGTCATCTAAATCACATACTGAAGTTTACAGTTTCCTCAGAGCTCATTGTCTGACTTATAGACACTTTATGCTGTTTATCCCATATCAGATTTCCCTTTTCTTTCTTTGGACGAATGCTTCAAATGCCTCTTTTACATCGAACAAGCTGGATAGTCTGCTACTTGCTTCCAGTTTGCAGCTCCCCTCACCCTGTCTAGTATCGGTACTAGGAAGTGAACTCTTAATGCATCTTTCCTGTGTGTTCTTTTGGCTCAGTTTCCCCAGAGTGAAAGTTTGTTCCTCTGTGGATTTTAAACTGTATTAAGACAGATGTAAGATATGACAGGTCATGCTGTATCCATGCACACTGAAGTGTGGTGTTCGGTAAAGGCCAAAAATTACCTGTTAAAAATGTATTTGGATTTTATATACTCTGTTGTATACTCTATAATCTGTACCCACATTTTAGAATAACATTTGATTCACAGTTATTCTCCAAATTACCGGTAATTCAAACTGGTTTTATTCTTTACATTGAGAATCTCTGGAAAAATAGATATTAGTTATTAAGCAATAATACTGAAGCTGTTAACTGGGACACAAGGACACCAATATTGCCATTACTCTTTGAAGACATGTTAAATTGAAGTCCATTCTGGTCGCTGTCCACTGGAAGTGAATGGACATGTGGCATTTTTAGAAAGTAAATAGGAGATGTAATCCTGTTCAGGGTTCCCTCTACCAATAAATAGATGAGTGTCCAAGGCTCTGTAAGATGTCTTGCTGTTGTACTATCATGTAATTAAATTCTATATTTGACTCTAATGTGCTTTTTCTCCAATTAAGTTAGCAACATGCACATCTTGATTTGCTTCTCTTTATGGCTACATGCTGTGCTGTACCCTGGGACTTGAGATGAACTTTATTGCTTAGTGAAAATGTAGAAAAGTGATATTCAGTTATTAAGACATAAGTCAGCTCACTTGTGTCATTTTCTTCAGGTTTTTCTCTCAACACAGTTCATTATAAAGGGACTATTTCAATTCTCCTCCATAACTCAGACTTTCCTTCTGGTGCTTGAAACTAAGAAGTCGTAATCCTCTGTTTATGACATCATAATCCCAACATTGAGGAAACTGGGGACAAATTGCATATCTGAGGATTATGACTCTATTCCACATCGACAAAAGACAGAGACAGGAAATGAGAGAAGTGCTTTTCATACACAAACTTCTACAGAGGCGCGAAAAGGAGATCAAGCTGGATTCCTTTTCTTTCAATATCCGCAGGATGTTACTTTCTGCAGCCATAAACTTGGATTTAATCACACTCTCCACCAAGCAAAATTCACTAGAATTGGATGGAAAGTCTCCAGAGAACAACAGGGGTGTTTTAGTAAGTGGCAGTCATGCCTCTGCCATGGTATTTCCTCAATGCCCTCCAACCTGGTGCTAGTGTGAAGTCTCAGGCACCCTCCTGATGGCAGCATCAAGGCCCTGAGTAGAGCTATGCAAAATATTCACATAACCCTCTTGAATTTAGCCTGTGGAAAAGGTTGGTCACATTTTCCCACTTAAACTCGTGGTCATGAAAGGCTTCCAAAATATGAGCTGAGCTTCCTAAACCCTCTGCCTTGTTTCCCCAACTCTTGACTTTCTCCTCCAACAAACATGAGCCTACCCCTACAGCCTGCCTGCCAGCATGCCTGCCCAATTCCTGCCTTTTTCTGGAGCTGTGGTGCCTCTTCACTGGATTCCAGACACCAGGTATCACCTACTAGGAAGGCTCTTCACAGGTCAGCGTGGTATGTGAACATACATTCATTCCCTCGTTATTTATAATTCTTTGGCACCATAAGTGGAGTAAAAGGACCAGTGCAAAGTAAAGGCTCTGTTTTGTAATCCAGCCTGCTTTGATCTTTGTAAAAAGCCCATTACTTAATGAATACTCCAGTGGGACTCTGCCTAAACCCGATTGCAGGATCAGCACCTAATGTGTTAAGCATAAGCCATGTGAGGCGTAATGAGTATTTTAATATCTGGTAGTCCTCAGGGGTGGAAATGCATGCACAGTATCATTCCACCCTCCCAAAGGCTTGTGAGAGGGAACTAAGTCCTTTAGGGCTTGCGCCTGCTTTCTGATGAATACACATAAATTTGCCTTTTTTTGTTTAGAAAAAAAGAACTAATACAACAATGAATTTGTTCAGGTTTCTGAGATTTTAGATTGTAAGCTTCTTGGGGCAGGGACTGTCTTAATAGCTGTATTTTGTGCAGTACTCAACAACATAAATAAACTGTTGCTTAGTTACTGTACATAACCATCTTTAAATAACTTACTTTGAGACACAGAGACATGGTGATAATCTTAGCTGCTAGCGAAGTGGAAGAATAACTTACTTAGGTGTGATTAAGAGACATGGAGATGAATGAACCTCTTTACTTGGCATAGGAGATGCATTTGTTTATGCCTAAGGCTTCGATTTAGTCATGGGTATTTGTAGTGAAAGTCATGGACCAGTCACGGGC
Organism: Gopherus flavomarginatus; assembly: GCF_025201925.1. Classification (NCBI taxonomy): domain Eukaryota; kingdom Metazoa; phylum Chordata; order Testudines; family Testudinidae; genus Gopherus; species Gopherus flavomarginatus. The sequence goes on from NC_066630.1 coordinate 34,760,315, forward strand.
AATAAATAAAAAGTCACAGCCTGTGACTGGTCCATGACTTTTATTAAAAATACCCATGACTAAATCTTGCATGGGGGGAGGAGGTGTCACTGCTCGGGGGGGATGCTCTGGGGACTAACTGCTGGAGAGGAGCTGGGGACTGTTGCTGGAGGGACATCTGTGGGGCCTCTGCTAGAGGGGCATCCCAGGGGCTGCTGTGAGGGGTAGTCTGGGGCCACCAGCACCAGCTGCTGGGGGATGCTGAGCAGGGGCTGCTCCAGCTGCCCAGGGACCACTGCTGGGGCTGCCAAGCAGCAGCTGCTCTGGCCACCCCCGTGACTGCTGCTCAGGCGGTCCCTGGGGCCAGCCACACCAGTTCGCTGCACAGGCGGGCCTTGGGGCCGTCAGTCCTGGGGTCAGCCACACTGGCTGCCGCAGAAGTCATGGAGGTTGCAGAAAGTCACGGAATCTGTGACCTCCGTGACAAACATAGAGCACTATTCTGTCACATAGTGACTTGCAAGGACAGTTGTGGGTGTGCTGCAGAGAAAGATTAACAAAACTCACTTGGAAACACAAGTGAGTTCTGTCTAGAGCTGGCTAAAAAAACAATTTTTTTCTGCAAAAAAAAATTTGAATGAAACTATTTCATGTGAATGTTTTCATAGAAAACTTCAATTTTTGTAATTTAAAAATCTGAAATGAAACAAATTGAAATACTTTTTTCTACAAAGTGCTGGCTGCAAAACTTCAACTTGCTCAAGTTCTGTCTTTGTTCTCAAGACTTTTTCTCTTAAATTGGTGACTTAGTTGAGAGTGGCTGAAAGGCACAGCACCGACAGCCTCTGACCTGTGCAGAGAACAGGGACAGCGCATCACAGGCAACTCCATGCTGTTTTGTCACTGTTCCTAAGCCATGAGCTGAAGAGACTATTAAAGTGATCCAGTAGTTTGGTCTCCATCAACTATTCAATCTCTGACCTTCCTGCTGGAAGCCAATCAAAGATTCTGGTCACTGCCAACTGAAGTTGCTTTTTTGTGATATGGACACCTAGATACATTGCCGGTTCCTGGTGAGTACAATTTACCTTTTCCCTCTTAACCCCAATCTAGCCCAACCACCCCAACCTCTGTGTTTAGGCCCTGAATGATGTCAAACTTTTTTCTAAAATAAATGCAGCAATAACAAAAACGGTATGATCCCAGCACTGGAGCCAAGGGAGCTACTAAATCTTTGTTTGGACCATCATCAGTCTAATCATGTTGGCAAGATAAGAAGGAAAACAGCTAGTGAAACAGGGGAGAAATAAGTTCCAGGCACCTTTGCTGCCTGTGGGCTGGCTGGGGTGTCTTGCCCCACTAGTACAGAAGTTTGAATTCTCTGCACATTTTTCTCCTCCAAAGGACATCTTTTTATTTCCCCTCTCCCGAGCCCCAACTCCAGCCCCAGCCCATGTCCTTTTAAGACATCACAGAATCACTCTCCAAATCTTAGGGCTTGTCCACATGGCAAGTTACTGTGCTGCAAGCCAGGGTGAGACACTACGGTGCGAATTCAATGAAAATCCAGGAGTGTGGCTACTGGAAAGCGCAGAACACCAAGCTGCACTCTGGGACTATCCCTGTGCTGTAGCAGTGTCCATACAGGACATTACTGCACTGGAGATATACTATTGATATTGATATGCTAGATGTAACCAACTAAATTCACATCAAGGATTCACCTGGTTTGAGGTCGGTTACAATATTGTGGATACAGTCCAGTGAACTGAATGAGTTTGAGCTTCATAGCACAAGGTTCAGTTTAGACTTGGTCCCAAATATTGCTACTCCCCGGGTGTTTATGCAGAAATGCTGTTGCTAGGTTACTTCCTATCAGATGCACTTACAGGACTATGATGAAGTGTCTTTCTTTCCTGTCACATTAGAGTCTGATTCTTCCTGAACTGCAGTAATCTGCCCCTGACAAATGATTAGCACCGTGTGATTGCTTCCAGTCTTTTAAATTAACTAACAATAGCACTGTAAAGAGACTGGCTCAGGATCTAGGAGCTGGCTTTCCTTTGCTAGTCCAGTTTTTTTTTCCCTTTAATTTCAACCCTTCCAAGAGACCCAGGTCTCCTGGTGGTTCAGTGTGTCCGCCTGGATTTCTGTCGTGGTGAGTGCATTTCACCACTCTATCCTTAATCTATGTTTCCATGTGCGCACTTCCTACATACAAACTCCTTGGCAGGTGTTTTAGTGTTTCTGATTAGTTGATACTTCGATTCCCTTGTGTTATCTTCTTTAAATGAAGACCATCACCCTTGTCTTTTCTCTTTATCTCAGAGTTCCTGGGACAAGAGAAGGGTTTGATTCCCAACTCACATAGACATGTTTGCACTTACTCTAATCTAAGCTAGTGAGATAAAAATAGCAGGGTAGCCGCACAGGCTGGGAAGCCATGGCACAGGCTGGCCTCCTCAAGTGCATGGCACAGGGTTCAGGGAAATTTGTATTCAGGGGACTAGCCCTTGCCCCTGCTACACCATGGCTACCCTACTATTTTCAGAGCTCTGGTTCAGATGAGAACTAGCACAGGTGCATTAGCGTGAGCCGGGAATCACATTCATAGTGTAGATGTAGCCGGAGTGTTTATTTCAGTCTTTAATTTCTGCTCAGTGACACTGCAATTTAACTTGTCACTAAATGTGACACATGATGTGAAACTGACTGAACTGAAGAACGTTGTTCTCACTCTGCTCCCGGGAAATAACCTTCCAGTGAAACTAGCAGAGTTTCCTCCGAATTCTTCTGGGGGTCAATGAGGTTGTTCGCTCCTCCCAACCCCCATGGGAATGGCACAGGGCTCAGCACTCAAAGCCCATGGACCGGGCAATCTGCCATTCCATGACAACAGAGCTGCTGCGCCCCAGTGCTCAGCCCACTTCTGTAGGTTGCAGAAATGTGGGTAAACCCATCTGTCCCCATTCCCTAACCCTTCTGCCCTCTCAGCCCAGCCTTTCCCCAGAAGAGAAGCTTCTGCAAAGTTATGAGGAATCGGGGGGGGGGGGGGAGGTGGGGGACTGTAGTATGGTGGAATTACCCACTCCTCTGTGCTCTCCCGACTGGGATCTGTGGGTTTTAGCTACCCTTGCTTTTCAGGAGAAGGGAGCATAAGACTAAGCAGTGACTCTGGAATTGATCAAGGATACAAATTTCTTTACAGAGTATATATTTCAAAAAATAACAGGCAAAACAAAAATGCTGCAATTTAAAGAAATGTTTCAACCTCCATTTTAAGCGGTGGTGGCAGGCATCCTCTGGAGCATTGATTCTTAATCTTTGCTGCAGCCTGCACCCCTTTAGTTCTCAAAATATGTTCTCCCCCCCCCCCTTAAACCTAGATAATTTTGTTTGTATATTACAGTAATTGGTTAAAAAATGTATAATGTTAATATATACATAGATTTGATGAAACAAAGTAGTTGTACTTATGTGCCTGTGCTTAATTTGTGTTTTTGATGATTTACCTTCTAAAAAAATCTGGCATGTCTCACAACCCCAGAAAGGGCATCTCGTACCCCCAAGGGGTGTGTGCACCCTAGGTTAAGAACCACTGCTGTAGACTGTGCTCCTCTATGGAGATCTCGTGCCCCCTAGCAGAAACCTGAGATCATATGGGAAATTGCTTGTGTGGGAAGCAGTGGTAGGGGGCTGTCTCCCTCTCTCACACTTCATTTCTGCATTACGAGTTGGGAGCAGTTGGCAAATCCCCTATTTCAATAGTCTCATTAGTCTCACTAGATACAGACAACTCAGTCAGACTTCAAATGCTCATTATCAGAGCACCGGTGCAGGGAGGAGGCTGCCTTTCATTTAATCAAAACCTTTCTGTAATTATAGCAAAACCTATTTAAACACCTGATTAATAGACTAAACCTTCATTATGCACCAGCTCCCACTTACACATACCTCATACATATAATGGAACCCTAAGAGATGAATAGTAGAGAGGAAGGAAACTATTTTTTAAAATCTGTGTCAGATGTTGACATGAAATATCTGACTTGGCTGAAAAGGCGTATTTGATTTAATAACAATCTCTCTTGCAAGGCTGTATACAATGGAAGATGTATTAACTGATTATACGATAAAAGAATTGACCTGTTAATGGGATAGCTTTAGCCTAATACAGAATTCTTTCAGTAGATTATCACTGGGGGAAGATAAGAAGGTTTTCCTTAAAGGTGATTTTAACTCATTATATACACGAACCTGTTTAATTGTGAAAGGTGTGTGAATAGATATAATATTTTGCTTGGAAATTTTAATGTATTAATATGTTTGTGGATAATTTGCATATGATCTATATAAATATGGCCAATTATTCAGAATAATATATTCATGTAATAACACTTTTTCAGGCAAAATATTCAGCTGATATTTTTCCATTACTGTCTGTATTGCAGTAACTCCTACAACCTCAGGCAAATTTGTCACTACAGCTGGCTGAAACAGAGGAGCAGCAAGATAGTGAAATAATCATGTTTTAACTAGGGCTGTCAAGTGATTTAAAAAAATTATCACAATTCATTGCATGATTAATCATGCTGTAAAACAATAATAGAATACCATTGATTTAAATATTTGTGGATGTTTTTTACATTTTCAAATGTATTGATTTCAATTACAACACAATACAAAGTGTACAGTGCTCACTTTATATTTATTTTATTACAAATATTTGCATTGTAAAAAACCAAAATAAATAGTATTTTTCAATTCTCCTAATACAAGTGCCATAGTACGATGTCTGTATCATGAAAGTTGAATTTACAAATGTAGAATTATGGTACAAAATATAACTGCATGCACAAATAAAACAATGTAAAACTTTAGACCCTACAAGTCCACTCAGTTCTACATCTTGTTCAGCCAATCGCTAAGACAAACAAGTTTGTTTACATTTGCAGGAGATACTGCTGCACACTTCTTGTTTACAATGTTACCTGAAAGTGAGAACAAGCATTCGCATGGCACTTTTGTAGCCAGAATTGCAAGTTATTTACATGCCAGATATGCTAAAGGTGTTTATGCTCCTTTATGCTTTGGCCACCTATGCAGAGGACATGCTGATAACACTCATTAAAAAAATAATGCATTAATTAAATTTGACTTAATTCCTTGGTGGAGAATTGTATATCTCCTGCTCAGTTTTACCTGCAGTCTGTCATATATTTCATGTTATAGCAGTCTCAGATGATGACCCAGCAAGAACACTTTCACTGCAGATTTGACAAAACACAAAGAGGGTACCAATGTGAGATTTCTAAAAATAGCTACAGCACTTGACCTAAGGTTTGGGAATCTGAAGGTCTTCCAAAGTCTGAGAGGGATGAGATGTGGAGCATGCTTTCAGAAACCTTAAAAGAGCAATACTCTGATGCAGAAACTACAGAATCTGAACCACCAAAAAGGAAAACCAACCTTCTGCTGGTGGCATCTGACTTAGAAGATGAAAATAAACATGCATCGGTCTGCACTGCTTTGGATCATTATCGAGCAGAACCCCTCATCAGCATGGACACATGTCCTGTGGAATGGTGATTAAAGTATGAAGGGATATATGAATCTTTAGCGCATCTGGCACGTAAATATCTTGCAACACTGGCTACAAAAGTGCTATGCAAATGCCTGTTCTCACTTTCTGGTGACATTGTAAATAAGAAGCAGTCAGCATTCTCCTGTAAATGTAAACAAACTTGGTTGTCTGAGTGATTGGCTGAACAAGAAGTAGGACTGAGTGGATTAGTAGACTCTAAAGTTTTATATTGTTTTGTTTCTGAGTGAAGTTTGTAACAAAATAAATTTACATTTGTAGTTGCACTTTCATGATAGAGATTGCACTATAGTACTTGTATGAGGTGAATTGCAAAATACTATTTCCTGTTTATCATTTTTACAGTGTAAATATTTGTAATAAAAATAATATAAGGTGAACACTGTACACTTTGTATTCTGTATTGTAATTGAAATCAATATATTTGAAAATGTAGAAAAACATCCAAAAATATTTAATAAATTTCAGTCAGTATTCTATTGTTTAACCATGCTATTAAAACTGCAATTAATTTTTTGAGTTAATCATATGAGTTAACTACGATTAATCAACAGCCCTAGTTTTTACATACATAAGAATTAGTCTCAGTCTGTTCAATGTTATCCTTTTTTATTTAAAAGTGATACATGATATAGAATTGTATAATGACAACATTCGGAGTTGTTAAGATTTTGGTGTGCTGAAATGTGGGGGCTAGGATCATGCATGACTTGGGTGAGACCCAAGCAAAGCACAATCAAGTAACCTTGTTTGGTAAATTAACACACAGGGAGATAGTTTCATCTGGGGTGCAGTTAGGTTGGTTGACTTCTGTGGAGTTTCCTGGGGATAGAAAGCAGCCCTTGGCCATTTGGTGAAATTAATTATTCTGTGATATAACCAGAGCTTAAATTCTGAGAGTTATTTCCCAGAGCCTCCCATGCTCTTCCTCCCCAACATGGTATGAAAATTCCAGGGAGAATTGAAAATATTTACCAGAGCTCTGTTGCAGACAGTGCCAGCTGAATTTAAGCCCTATATATACCATGCCATTCATGAATTATCCAATATCAAACAGGCAGGATAGTAATCTTGGAACAGGGCTCTAATCAAATATCCTCTTGCAGATGGAATTTGAATCATTCAGGTGCATCTTAAGTCTTACTCGTTCCCTAGGTGGCATTATCTCAAGCTGATTTTTAGCATCAATAAAGGAGGACATTTCAAGGAAATAACCAAAGTGGTATCTTGTTGGCCATGGGCTTGCTCATCTTGGAATCCGCATTTGATACATTAAAGTGCCTGTGAGGCTCCTGGATGCATAGGTCCTCTTTGTTCTTCCTGTGCATATGGTTACTCGCTTGGAAGCTAGACATGAAGGAGCTCACTGCAGAGCTTTAGCCTGGTCATCGTGATTTTCCAGCTGTTAAAGATCTAATAACACACAAAGCCCAACCTTATTACTGGAGGAAGAGGCAGAAAATGCAATAAGCATGGAAAGGACATCTATTTTCATGATACTTCATCTGCCAGACAGCTCCCATAAACGTGGACAGACATTCATGGGAAGTAGTATCACAAAGACACTTTTTTTTTTAATTCATGAAGATGAGCCTTCCCTATATGAGAGATGGGTTACCTCTGGCTATCTTGTTGTTAGGATCTATGTACAGTGCTCCCTGGAAAGGAAACATTTCTGCCTCCTGTCATCATCCCCTTCTCCCTTGTATGGAAGACTCATAATCTTGGGCCTCATCTGTTTGCTTTCACTGTGCTGCAATACAATAGCTGCAATTTCAGAGAATTAAGAATTTTAATATTATTAACCAAGAAGAAAATGTGTTTTTCTGGGCAGATTAACCTTGTTTTCAAATATTGCCATCTATTTTTGAAGGAGGAAGATAACTCACAGGTGAAAGATGCATAGACTCATTTTTAAGCAATAAGTTTCTGAGGCTTGACTGAACACCAGTTTCTTTATTAGCTCTGAAGATGTATCTTCCTCTACTGCCTCCCATTGAATTCCAGTTGTTTTTACTCTTCCTTCTAGTTCTTTGTAGCTACTTTAGTTTCTACAGCCTCTTCTTGGCTTTTGTGTGTTCAGTAAGTGACTTTTGCAGCTCTGGGTCAATAGTATCTGTCAGTCACACCCTGTGGACCTGAATTTCCTTTCATTAGTATCTTGTTAACTCCTTTGACTTCACCAATGATACGAAGAGGATGTATCTGTCTTTCTGGGTTCCCTTCTTCCTGTCTCCTTTTGATATTTAGTGTTTTTAAATTAGATTTTGTAAAGTGTAGGTAGTTTATATTGTATTGAGTGGCTGAGAGTTCACAAGACAAGTATATCACATATCACTTAGCATTGTAGACTGAACAACAAACCTGGCCTACCCACCTCCTCTGCAAAGTTGTCACTAGCAGTACTGAGATACTGAAAACTCAAGTGTTCAAAACTCACAAGGCTCCTAAAAATCATGATTGGCTTAAGAACCTCAACATTTGTTAGTAAATTAGGGTTCTTTTAGTTTTTCTGGTTTTTGAGCACTTAGGGTATGCCTACACATTAAAGAAAAACCTGTGACTGGCCCATGTCAGCCAACTCAGGGTGGGGCTGCGGGGCTGTTTTGTTGATGTGTAGACTTCCAGGCTTGTGCTGGAGTCTGGGCTCTAGGACCCTGTGGGGCGAGAGAGTCCCAAAGCTCAGACTCCAGCTGGAGCCCGGAAAGCTCCACAGGAATGAAACAGTCCCACAGCCCAAGCCCTGTGAACCTAAGTTGATTGGCATGAGCCAGCGTGGGTTTTTCCTTGCTGTGTAGACATACCCTCAGAGGTCACATTTTCAAGCTTTTCTGCACAGCCATGAGAGCTAGAACACTTAGAAAAATGAACGCTGAGATACTCTCATAATAACATGACTCCAGGAATTGAGGCTTTAAGGAAAACACAATTGACAATACAATAGCTAAATTTTGCTATGCTAACATCTATTAACTGAGATTTTGGGGTGAATCTGGTGTCAAAACTCTATGTAACAAAACTCTAACTTCATTCCTTTTAATCTTTCTCTTGGAACTCCTTAACATTCCACCAAATGAATGACTTTTATCAGTTTGCTAGTTATGTTGTCTAAACTGAAGTTCCTACCATGTGGAAGTGCCTCGGTACAAGGCAGTAGTCTCCCATGTAGGTTAAAAACACAGCTCCAACTTTAGCAGAGCTGTAGTGTGTTCAGAGAAATGGTTAAAGCACAATTGGACCCCGCTCTTATAGGGAGGAGCTGTCTGTTAACTGTGTCTGAGGACACCTATGTTGTATATGTGCTTCCCAGTGCAATTAGAATTAGTCTAACAGAGCATTAAGTAGATCCATTGTTTATTACATTTTATTTTGGACTGACTCCTGTTTCCATGAAATACTAAAATGCATTATTGTGAAACAGCAAAACAACACATCGAACTATAATGCTGTGCCAGTTACCAACTCCCCCCTCACCTGTATCACCCAAAACAAGACAGCCCCTCCTCTAAACAAGCCTTTACAAGGTCTTTTTAGAGAGAAAGGAATGAGGGCAGATCCTGCTGAGCTCTGAGTGTGTTTGCCTGCTGGTGTGAGAGCATGGGGCCACAAGGAGGTAGCTGTGATGGGAGAGGTCCAGCTTGGTTTTAAATCAAGTCTCTGACTGAAACTTGAGCTTCCCATCCCGTGCAACAACTAAAGCTTTCAGGTGTCTATATATAGGGGTGGGGGAATCCCTATCTTAAAAAGCACCCTGATATGCCCCGGCACCTCTAGGCTAGGCAGTTCATTGCCCTGGCACTTCTGAGCTCGCTGCATCAGTTATGAAAGTGAAAAAATTCTTTGTGCCCCAGCACCTAACAGCTTGAACCCCGGCACCTCTTTTAGCCTAACATGTTGGAGATCCTGTATTGTAAGCACTCAGTTACCAGAGGAGACAATATTTTCATTTGCTCTCCCCTAATCAAAATATATGCCTTATTCATGATCAAATCATAGTAAAGGGAGTAGGCTTTTTTTCTCTTTAACGGCATTACCAGAGTTCGGTTCATATCACATTAGCAAACTCTTTAGTCTATTAGACTGTAATATTGTTATGATACACATGTATCTTAATTTGCAAGAACGCAACAGAAGCCTCAGATATGAACCACTGCTGCCCACTTCTGAATGATGGAAGCAGCCTTTCCAATCAAGGGTGCTGCCTCCAGCCCAGGAGTGACCTGCTAAGGAGGCATCTGTTTAATGTAGTCTCTTGTGACTGTTGCTTTGGTTTGAGAGCAATGCCTGGTGCTCCACATTCTTCAGTGTTTGCTGACGTGATCATGTTGTAGAGGAGATAATTAATACGATACATTAAATGGTGGTTTTCTCCAGCTTCACCATCAAAGATTATCACATGAAGAAATGCACACTTCCCCCAAAGTATTGCAGTGGTGAAAGATGACTGTGGACCAGCCAAGTAGATGTACAAAGCTCTAGCGTACAGGGGTCTAAAGCTCAAATATGAACTGACAGAGGCAGGGGAACTAGAGATCAATGTGCTCTCCCTCTGGGTGGCTGGGGGAGGACCTTTGTATCATTCTGTTAAAATAAGAGCCGGGTGAAAAATTTCAGAGTTCTTTTTGATGGGAAAAATAGAGGCAGATGTTTTTTGCAAAACTCATTGGAAATCTTTGTCCCCTGTTTAGACCAGCTGTGCATAAAATTCTCCTGGCAGAGGCAAGAACAGTGTACATGGCAATAAAAGGCAGAGTTCTGAAATTCAGCTGTGCTCTGCTACTCCATAGTTAAGGTTGCGACTGAGTTTCTACCTACTTCACTCAACAAAGCCATTAATACCTCATGGAAACTTTAAATGAGATGGATTTCCAGAACACTCTCCCTGTTATGTACTAAATCCAGTGATCACCATTAAAAATGTGAGCCTTTGCCAATCTCTGGTTCCCGAGATGCTTATGCTTGGAATAGGCAATAACTGCGTGGAAGGATGGCATTTGTCAGAACATATCTGCATATGGATGATGGAGATTTTTACCAGAGTTTGGCCTTTGCTCATTGTTCAACCAGTTTTGAACATGTGGCCTTTGCCATGAACAGAGGTTTTCCTTCTGAAGGGATTTCTGCCCTTTCCCCAACAATGTCTCTGATTCATGTTGTTCTCTTAACTGGCTTCTTCCTGAATCCCTGCTTTGGGAAGATAGCGCTGCTTCTCTGAAGCAAGGGGAGATAACTGTAGATTAGTAAGAACCTGGGAATTCCTATCACTTCACATGTTCAGCTGTGCTTCTCCTTTCCACCACGACCAAACTGTCAGTTCTTAACAGATGCTAATAGCATAATGAAAGGAGGGAGGGAGAAGGTCCCCACTCTCTGCCATGTCTACAATATAAAATAGGGAAATTACATTTCAGATTTGGTCCCTTTACTGGTTCCGGGCATGTCTACTGAACTTTTCAGCTGTGCTATTTAGCAGATAAAAGGATGAAGAGAGGTTTGTGGCAGCATTTGTGAAAACATTGATCCCTGCTTAACACAAGGAAAATAATGGCTCGTGTCTGCATCGTGATGTGGTTTAGAAGAAACTTTCTCGGGAGTCAGGAGGGTTTGAGGAACTTTATGACCTTGTAGACGGAACCTTGCTGAGAGGTTTTCTTTGATAATTTTGGGCACCATCCCACCAACACAGCCCCCAAGCTCTAGAGCAGAACACTTCCACAGTGCATCTTAAAAAACTGTGCATCTCAATCCTTTCTCAGAGATTACCCTTCTCCTGCCACCTCCTAATCCATTTAACAGAAGATCTTAAACTTCACTTCACACTCAGAATGCTTGTGGGGCAGGCAAGCACTGCTAGACCCTCCTCCAGGGGGTGCATTGAGAAATGCAGCGTCTAAGGGTCTATCACAGAGTCAAGAATTGAGCTCAAGAGTCCTGTCTACCTCAGTCCCCTCACCCCTTTTTTTAACCACTAAATCAGACTGGCTCATTTTATTGTTCCTTTTCTGAGCTCCTAAGGTGTTTCTCTGCCTGCCTGCAACAAACTGCTGTTGAATTTGACAAGTTGCTCCTGCCCCTGGAAAATGGGCCTATTTTTGGAAACAAATGGCAAATTTAAAAGCGGTTTGCTCTGTATTTTTTTCATCCAGGATGACATCTTCATCATGTCTAAGTGGTTGTTTTCCTTTACAAGAGCCCTTGTTATTTCACTATGTATGCAGCAGTTCATTATGTAGCTGTCAGTGGCACTCTGGTATGTTAACCCGCTGTCACCAATTTGTAACCCCTCTCTCTGTTAGATTTAGGATTTTCTGGTAGAGCACACATGTTTCCCTTGTTAATCAACACAAATATCCACACGGAGTTCAACACCATTAGCTTGAAGTTTAATAGATGGAAAAGAGCTGGGAGTGAAACTCTGTTAAAGTTACCAACTTCTCGGTCAGGATTTTTAACCTTGGATTTCACCAGGTCTTGAACAGAATTCAGACTCGCCTGACTGATGCACATTGAGTCCACAATTCTAGGCTCTTAGTCTTAGGAAAGGATCAACTCTGAATTCTCTGCCATCAAAGCAGGATACAACACAGCCTATGCTGTTATGACTTCTAACGTAGGAATTTCCTCAGTCACCTTTCCAGTTTGTCTACCTGCAATCACCATCCCTGGCTAATGCATCTCCTGTCATTCCCTAATCTTAGATGTGCACTGCCCTCTGAAGAGCTATTCGCCTGAAGTCTCTGAATGGCTGCTGAGCAGCTTTCTTTAAAGTTTGTTCTGTTTTACACCCTCAGTTGCCAGCTGTACCTCAGACTGCCTCTGTGTGGTTGGGTATATCAGGGAGCTGGATAGTCTCTCAGTGTATCTGTACAATGGGAATAATACATCCTTTCACTCTCTGCCCCCTTTGTCCAGCTTGCTTGTGTGTTTAAATTGTAAATTATGTGGGGGCAGGGATTGTTTCACACTGTATCCATACAGCATCTAGCACAACTGGGCCTGGATCACAGCTGGGGCCTCTAGGCACTATTATAATACGATCAATAATTGTTACATGTGTTTACATGGACACTACTTCTCTTTCCCTGGTGGCAATAAACCACTCTCTGATGAAGGTGGAGGTGGTACTCAAGGTCTCGATGACTTTCTAGTTGTATTTTCATCTTTGAGTAGCTGCTACCACCGGAGTTATGCTGATCTATGAAGACTCTTCTGAATTAAAGGTGCAAAGTCCTGTGAATTTTCATGGTCTTTTCTGTAGGTTCTGAGCTTGATGCTGGATGAGATTTGATTAATTTTGATAAAGAGGAGAGGCTTGAAAAAGCTCATTTATGGAGAAGGTGGCTATGAATAAGATGTGACATTTTTTTCATCAGATAATTTTTTTTTTAAAAGCTCAGTAACCAGATATAAATAATGGGTGGCTTGAGGGGGTTGTTTGGATATTATATTTTATTATGAGATGGAGTAGAAGATATTAGCTTTTCAATCAATTTCTTCATAACTTCTTTTTTTTTTTCATTAGTAGGTTTGGGATTGTTTCCTTTTTTTCTTTTCAACTGGGGTGTGGAAGATGTGAAGCCCATTCAGTTCTTCTGAAATCTCTGAACTACTTTGGTTGCCAAGGAAATAGACCCTACTTAATCTTTGTCATAAACCAAGAGAAATTTGTGTGTATGGAACGTCAATTATTTGAATTGCATGAATGTGTTTAAATAAATTGTAATGAGTGATATCTCTGGGCCTGCACTCTGTTGTCATCTCCTTTTTTAGTAACTAAAAGTAGCTAACAAAAACACAAGTCTGTATTGATCATTTGTCCCTGAATATTAAAATCTTTTTACATTGACTCAGCATATGAGGTAAGGGAAGCCTGTCTTCCTACGGTTCAGTGCTGCCCATGCTCTGCTGAAAGCTGCCAGAATTAATTCTTTCTCTCTCCCTCTTTGTATTTGCTGAGCTCTAATCATATATGAAAGAGACAGGTGGGAAAAGGTTGATAGAAAAAACAAAAAGTTTCTATGGGGCTGCTTAACTGAACTGATGAACTGTGCCTGTCAGGAAACCGGCACCAAAGGGGATGTGAAGGGATGTAAGTAACATCAAACACATAGCCCTCACATCAGCTTGTGTGTGGCTCATGGCTGCTTGCAAGATATGTGCATGTGAGATATATGGTCTGCTAGCCAGGATTCACGTGGTGTTTGGAAAATCCTGTGCACCTCATGCAGCACCCCAACCAATAGAAGCTTTAAAAAGATACATATAGACAACACACCTCAAAAGCTTCCTCATTCATCCCTTGTGACTTTCCCAGTTCAATGTTGAGCTTAGTAGGAGTAAGAATAGTTGGATAAGGACAGGTGCCTATCCAGTCAACCATATTGTCCAGCTTAAGGTCCACTTTAGCCCACTCCGCTCACTGGACTTCCCGTCTGTAATACTTCCCTTGTGCTTGTGGTCAACTGCAATGTGAGGTACAGCAGCTGAAATCTGTACCTAGCAATAGAGGAGAACTGCTGGTTATTGAAAGCAGAAGACCTTGATTGAGCACAATAAATGTGAGCCTCATGCTGCTTGCATAATGTGACTCTTAAGAGATGTGGCAGGTATCCTGTGAAGAAATGAATGGAGATATGTTGGGCTTGTCCTTGGTCCTTTAATGAGAATCTAACCAATGAATGCTAAGGCTGATCATGGACTCATTCAATACACTCTAGATGGATAGTATATATGTTCGTAGATTGGATTGTTTCGAACAACTACTATTGAGGATTAAAATCCGCCTCCTTAGTAGTATCAGAGGGGTAGCCATGTTAGTCTGGATCTGTAAAAGCAGCAAAGAGTCCTGTGGCACCTTATAGACTAACAGACGTATTGGAGCATGAGCTTTTGTGGGTGAATACCCACTTCATCAGATGCATGTAGTGGAAATTTCCAGAGGCAAGTATAAATATTTCCACTACATGCATCCGATGAAGTGGGTATTCACCCATACTCCAATACGTCTGTTAGTCTATAAGGTGCCACAGGACTCTTTGCTGCTGCTTAGTAGTGTTTGGTTTAAATTGCCATTGTTGCACATGCATAGCCTCAGCTAGAGATGGGTCTGAAATGAACACCCTCAGATGTTGGAAAAGTTCAGATCAGGATCTGAACTTTGTGCCCTAGGCCTATCTCTGCACAAAGCCAACAAAATATACATCTTTTCTGACATCCACATTTTGAAAATGACGTCTACACCATGTCTACTACATTGGGGCCCGATTGGCACAGTTTAATATAGAGACCAATACTGCCAGAGGCTGAACATTCTCTGCACATTCTGAGCACCGTTGACCCCCAGTAATGTCAGTGGCATTTGAAGATGCTCAGCACCATGAAGAACTGAGCTCCTAATGGCAGGACAATGGAAAAAGTTGAGAAGAACAAACTAAAGATCCGTTGGGTGGTGAACTGAAGCCATCTCTGGAACCCTGCAAACTGCTGATGTGTAAATAGGAGCTCCTGTCTTTTTCTCAAGCCTTGGAGAGTGATATGGTGATGGAAGGCAGAGCTCACTGAGATGGACACTAATTTTTAGCCTGTTCTTGCATTGACAGAAATAGTGCAAAGGCACTAAGGTCCTATTAAACTCAAGTATTGGGGTAGCCGTGTTAGACTGTATCCACAAAAACAACTCCTTCTTGTTGTTTTTGTCCCATTAAACTGTTAGTCAGCCCAAATCTCTTTGTATGTTTGTCTGCAGGGATTACAGTATTCAACTAACCCTGTGTATCTTGTGGGCACTTGAGTGTTCTGCTTCCATTCACACAAGGCTTTTTAACACGTGGGACATTATTGCCTTCTCTGTACTAGTGTATTATTGATCCGCTTCTTTGACTCAATTGTGTGAAGCAATTTAAGTCTTGTTACTAGACGGTGAAGGAGTAATGAGGGCAGATGAGTATCTTTCTGGCAATGCTGTTTTTAGTTTATTAATAGTATTGGGTGAAACTTACCTAGATGCATGGAAAAGCCCCCGTAAGGACCTCTACATCATTCAAGGCCCTTTGTGGGGGACTGTGGAGATGACAGTGGGTTATCTGGCCATACAGGGGAGCCTCTGTACCTCCATGCACAGCACTACAAGGTACTGTACAGCACAGTTAGCTGTGGGTTTCAAATACTTTACCCTATTAATGTTTCAAATGATCTTCCAGATTACCTTTTGCCATTTTCTTCTGTAGTGCCAAACAACATTCTTGGTATTGATTCCATTATGGCTGAGTATTCTGAAGACAGTACACTAGACAGTGACCTGTTATGATGTCTATAATCAAGCACTGCTAAAATATTGCTAACACTAGCTAGAAAACACGAAGATCAGGAAGATTCTTAAAAGCAATTTATCCTGTCTTTTTTGTGTGGTCTCCTTATCACTGAGATTTACAAGTATCTGCCAAATGGCACTGCACAAGGAGTGCATAACCCACATCATATCTAATTTTTTAAAACTTTAGGCACACAAATACACAATCGTTTTGCCTGAATAACTAGTTATGCATAGGTACATGCATTTTTGCACCAAATGCATGCTATTTGGGCATACAATTTTCATATGCAATTGTGTTAACAATACATGCAAAATAAATGCAAGATTATTGCACTGATTCATTGATGTCAATGGAATTATACCAGATTAAAACTGATGTAAGGGAGAGGGGAATCAGGCCCCATGGTTATTTGTAACCTAAACATTTTGCATATCTGACCCTAAATATACAGCTCTTTGGCACAGCCCCCCTGCAAGGTCTAAAGTCATATTGGTGATTTGGCAGGAAATGGGAAAACTGTCCAGTGCTTTAAACAGAAGCATATTTCCTGAAATGCAGGGGATATTGTGGTTTGAAGATCTTATAAATCTCTGTCCTCAGTGTGGGAAAAGCATCTTGTTCATTTAGGGATGGATTCTACTACATTCAAGTCAATGGACAAGCTCTCTTTAACGGTGCAAGATCAAGCCTTTTTAACAGCAGAATAACTTACCTTAAAGGAGCAAAGAATCCTGTGGCACCTTATAGACTAACAGTCTATAAGGTGCCACAGGATTCTTTGCTGCTTTTACAGATCCAGACTAACACGGCTACCCCTCTGATACTTACCTTAAAGGGTTCATGCTCCTGTTTGTCTGAGAACAATCCAACTCTTATTGAAAGCACAGAGTTAGAATTTTTCTTGAACCAAAGAGCAATGGAATGTTTTATATTTTTGCTAGAGTGTCTGCTTTATATTTTCAGAGACTACCTTTAAAAGTCAAGCTTTTTCTGTCCTATTTCTAATCTGAGAATAACTGGGGTGCTTCCTTATGCAGAGAAAAATTCTAGTTTTAGTGGGTATCTCTGTCAAGAAATGCAGGAAATAATTCTCAGGAAAGCCTGTTTCCCCAGATAGGATGCTATTTGTCATTGATTGATGATCTCTTATCTCAAAGCACCTTTATTTTCAAATAAGACGAACATCCTTTCATGGTTGAATCTGGGGAAGTTAGAACCACAGACAGAGTGGGCTTTGTTGAAGGAACAATGGGGTAGAATCATTGCTGGTCTCAAATATTTATCAGCTCTAGGAAACTTCTCTGGGGGAGATGAGATGGCTGCCTTGGCAAATGTTTCAGTTTCTTTGTTTCACCAAGCTGAAGGACCCCAAATCTTGCCCAGCATTTGGTATGTTTTAATTAGCCTGATTCCAGCCAGGCAGCTGGCATATTTTAATGACTTGCTGTATAAAGAGTGTTTGTGACCGAGCCAATATGTGCAGAACAGAAGAGGGCTCCCTCTGTAAATATTCAGAGCTTCTTTGATAAGCCACTCTCGTCTCTTTGCAAGTTTCTTAAGGCAGCAGCCTTGAAGTTTTCCACTGTGATCCTCCCTCTCTTTAAACTTTGTGGAAATTCACAGTCCACATGGAAAAAATAGGGGGCGAGGATTGTTATCTATTTGGATTGTGTTTAACACATTGTGGGCACTAGTCAGCATAATACACAGTAGCAGTGGGGAGGTGCTAAGCACGTTATATCAAATCTTTCACTAGTTATTGAATTCCCATGGCAAGACAGTGTACTATTTTTTAATGCAGTAACACCTAATGAATACATCCAGCCCAAGTGCCAGGTTACAAACACTCATGCAGTTCTCATCTCATTCTGCCTAGTTTCCCACCTTTGCTTTTGTTTTGTAAAGTCAATACGTGCCTGGGGAAATAGCTGACAGCATCTGGAAATGACACATTCAATTACATCAACCAACTCCTTCAAATTGATAGCAAACCAGTGACATCTGAAAAGCCCTACATAATGTCACAAAACCCATGGTGTCTTCATGCTTTCATTTCTCTGTGAAAAACCATTCCATGCCTTATCTGTTGTGAGCGTGAGATGTGCCAATGAACTCCAATTTAGTCCATGCAGTTGCATTGAAATTATTGTAATGAGTCTTTCCCGCATGGATTAAACGGGTTTTGACATGTAGTATCTCATTAAATCAATGTTAATTGTGTTAATTCCATTTTACTCTAAAAACAAGTTGAGTGTGTCAGTTTTACCCATTGCAATAAAGCAGGAAGAGGTGGAAATTGTGTTTACGAGCAGTGTGTTAGACTCATACATTTCAATGGGTAAAGAAAAATGACTGTTTTCAAAGAGTTTGTCTTTTCATTGTAAATGCAGTGATTAAAAAAAGCTTGGTATTTCTGTAGTGTTTTCATCCAAGGATCTAAACAATTATATCTTGCAACACCCTTTTGGGGTAGGTTGTTAGTGTTATCATGATCAATTTCACGAGTAGGGAACTGAAATAATTTACCCAACATTATATAGCAAATCACTGGAAAAGCTAGGAGCAGATGCCAGGAGTCCTGAGTTTCATTTCTCCCTTTGCTCTAACCACTGAACTAGTACTGATACTACATAAGGTACCAAACATGAGTTCTGGAAGGACTAAGTAGATATTTCCTTAGTGCTTTTACATATTTTTTTTAAAGAGTGAGGCCATCACAATATTTCTGGGCATTTTCTCTCTTCTCACATTCATCATGGTGGCATTTAAATATCTTTCCAAATAATGCAAAATGTAATGCTGCAAAAACAGACATTCCCTAAAGAACCAGAATACAAACATAACCCTAACTACTTCAGAGGTAGCATGGTCTAGTAGATAGCAGAACTGAACTGGAAATCAGGACCTATTGGGTCTGTTCCTGGCTCTGCCACTGACCTTCTATGTGACCTCAAGCAAGTCACTTTGCCCATTCCTTTCTCTGTTTTGTCTATTTAGATTGTAAGATTTGGGACAGGGACTGTCCTTTATTTATGTGTATGTATCACACCTAGCACAACTGGGGCCCTGATCTCAACTGGTGCCTCTGGATGCTACTGTAATACAAATAATTAATAATCAGACACAAGCCTTAACAATCTAGTGCTTGAAAACGTCAAGCGCTATGTACATAATCCAAACCCCATTCAAGACAGTGAGTCTTTCCATTGACTTGAATGGGCTTTGAATCAAACCACATATGAAAGCAATGTACTTTTAAAAATTTTCTTTCTAAAGAAACTTTTCTTAAAAAGAAAATCCCTAAGATTAGCAATGTATAAAACAGATAATGCCTCAAGGTATTTTGCTCCCAAGACTAGATTTGCTGTAATTACTGTTAATAAAGAAATGTGTTAGTACAGTGGTCCCCAACGCAGTGCGTGTGGGTGCCATGGCGCCTGCCAGGGCATTTATGTGCACCCACCCAGTGCTCAGCAGGGGAGAGAAGCCGCAGCCCAGCACCTGCCGGGGACAGACAACTCTGGGGCTGCAGACTGCAGGCACCGGTGTTCTCTGTCCCTGGCAGGCGCAGGGCTGCGGCTTCTCTCCGGCTTCTCCGAGGCTGCAGGCTGCGGGCGCCGGTGTTCTCTGTCCCTGGCAGGTGCCGGGCCATGGCTTCTCTCCAATGTGAAGCTGCAGCCCCACCCCTGCTGGGGACAGCAAACTCTGGGACTGTAGGCGCTGGTGTTCTCAGTCCCCAGCAGGCGCGGGGCCGCAGCTTAAGTCGGAGAGAAGCCAAGGCCCCGCGCCTGCTGGGGACAGAGAACTCCAGGGCTGCAGGCTTCATTCTATGTTAAAGTAAGAATAATAAATATATTTGGACCAGCAGTTCAGCAATGTTTTACTTTTTTAAAATAAATAAGATGAAAACTGTTTATGATATTTATTTTGTAAAAACTCCTTAATTTTTCTTACAGGTAGATAAAAAAGAGCAATTGCCAAATAATTTAATTAATACCTTTTATATGTGAAATTACCCTTTTTATCTTATGGATTCATATATTATGTAATAGTAAATTTGATGTTTTTTGTATTATTTAATGTACAAATACAAAATAAGCCTTGAAAAAGTGTTGGCGCCCGCCACACTCTTCTGAAAACATGGATGTGCTACTGGCTACAAAAAGGTTGGGGGCCACTGTTAGTACAACCAGTAGGAATAGCAAAACTTTTTTTTTTAAATTAACTTCATGGTGAACTGTGCATTTCTCCTCCTTTACTTGTGTAAGGTATTTGTGTGAAAACGTAATCTTGGTTCCCTAAAAATTTCATCTTCTGTTTAGTTCTCATCTAAAATCTTCCCTCCTGCAACCTGTGCTCATCCCTACAAGTGCCATGCAGGTTGCTACAACCTGAAGAGACAAAGATGCTGCTTTCCTGCAGTTAGCATTGGGAATACAAAAGACAGAACTGTGTTTAAATTTCACCTCTTTGCAAGTTTTTCATTAAAATTCAACAGCTCTTCAAAATGTTGGCTATTGCTAGTATCCACTGAAAGTATTTATTTCATGGATACCTTGAATGTCTTTCACAGGATTTCTTTAATACTGTGTTGCATACTGCACATGAAGTTCGATAACCCAGAGGTTGGCTTGCTATGATTCGTTAGTGCCAAGGCTGCATGAAAGGGGGAATGGTCTTGTAGTCAAGGTATTAGACTGGGGTTCAGGAGATGTGAGTTGAAATCTGCTTCTGCCACAGGCTTCCTGTATGACCATAGGCAAATCCTGTGGGATTGGATGTTCAAATGCTCAGCATCCCCAGTTAGGGGCAGATTTTCAGGAGAGCTCAGCTCTCATTTAGGCATCTAAATAAGGACAGGTTTTTTTGGGTGCTCAACACCCAGCACATTGTGACACGTATGACTAGATTTTCAAAAGAATTCAGTATGAATTGTGCTGAGCTCTTTTAAAAATCTGTTCACTTTCTGAAATGCGTAAACTGGGAGGTGAATTCTTCTGAAAACTTGGCTGCAATTATGGATCTCGAGACTTTCTGAAAATTCCACCCTCTGGTGGTGTTGATCTTGTCTCTTCACTCTTGATTTTAAACTCTCTGAAGTATGGACTCTTTCTTACTGTGTATAATATATATTGCAATGGAGCCTGTATCTTGGTTGGGTTCTTTAGGTGCTAATACAAATAAGAATGCCTTTTAATGGTCCCTGCAAATGCTGCATTTCACCTGTAAATTTTGTGCATTTCTGCAAAGTTGAGATCAATTTGGAGATGGGGTGGTCTGCACGTTTCATCCATTAACGAAGGCCTGGAGACAGTGTTATTTAGTCACTTTGGTTAGGATTAACATTCTGATGCTTCCAATTCACCTTAACCTTGGGAACACCTGGGATGACTCTTTTCTACGGTACATCAAATATACTGGATAGTAGTAACCAGCGTAAGAACCACGGCTGGAGGTTTGAAGATTTCCTAATGGAGAGTAGATTGAAAGGGGAGGACAGATGTCTGAGGCAACTTTACCTCAATTATAAAATGCTGCTGGTAAAACAAACATCTTGGAAGCTTGTCAAGAGCAAACATTCTTGTCACTTGGTGATGTTGGCTTTAAATACATCTTCACTCCCAGTTGGGCAACAGATAAAAGGGTGAGAAGCTTAAAGGACAGAGAGATCAGAGGAGATCAGAGGGGATCCCCAAAGGAAGGTATTCTAATGTGTTAGCAGCACCCAAGGAAATGTCTGTAGTTTTATTTCAAGTTGGATGACATTTAGAAGTTATTCAAGGCTTCCAAATCTCAGAACCTAAAATTCTCAGAGGGTTGGGGTGGCTAACTGAATCAGACCCTTAGAAATTAGGGTAGGTATCTTAGTGAGGGACATGTAGGTAGCTTTTATTTAGTAAATTTATAAATTGGTGTATTTTCTTGCACTCCTTCATAGTTACTGAATTGCTATTAATGAAGACAAGCTAGTCTGCTAAATATATTTTATATGCATTATATTGGTGCATGGTTGGGGCTAGAGCATGGGATGGGTGCTTATTGATACCTTTACAGATCGAAAAGAGAGCTAAAATTTTTCATAGTCACTTGGGGGATCTGACTGTTTCCATTTACTTAAATGGGAATTGATCATCCAGTCATTTTGGCCTTTCTGAAAATCACACCATAAATCGATGGTACCGGTATCTTAGTGCACAGAACTTTTTCTTAGGAGATCTGGGCTCAAAGCCCACTGGGAGCAGATAGTGAAAGAGTGTGTGTGGGGGGTGCATATTAGTCTTATCCGAGTCATTGGTGAACATCACCTAACCACCTGCCAGTCTGGTGGCATTTGTAGTCTCTGCTGAAGTAGAACCCAGCCCTGGGACAAGATCAGATGAGAGATTGTCTTTTGTCCCGTTTCAGCAATGGAGGTGGGAGGGCTGGAGCTGGTGACTGTTCCACATCTTCATTTAGAGATGAGAAAAGGCATAGCTCTCTCTGCCAAGAGCCCACATCTCTGGAATGCTCTTCCCTTTCATCTGTGCTGAAGTCCTCCTTGTGACGAATGATCACATGGATGATCTTCCACCCCTCTGCATCGCCTTGTGTCAGGCTCTCGAAGGAGGTCAGGAGAGGACTCTAAAAGGCAGGGCATTCTAGGCTGTGGGATCTGGCTCTGGTACTGCTACCCAGACAGCTGGCTATCCCACTGTAAAATCCAAGTGGAGGCAAGCCACTGGAGCTCTATTGTGAGGTTCACGAGGCAAGGTCAACTTCCAGCCGGTGAGTATAGACCTTACCTAGTCTCAGTTATCCCACTGTGCGCGTGCGCGCGCACAAACACACTCTTTTTGCCAAGAAGATAGCCTTAGCTACCACACAGTAGGCACATTAGGATATGTGCTGGAGAAAAAGCTGATCGATAGACTGGAGGCAGTCCTATAATATGGTTATGGGGCATATGTAATGATCTAAGATTACCCACAGTCAGGATGACAGTGAAGGGGATACCAAGAATACTGCGTGGTTTAAAAGTGTCTAGTTTCCAAACTGCACTAATGTAAACTGTCCAGTTTTATAAGTGACTGTAGGGCAGGTGAAGGTGCTGACCTGACAGCCACACTGACGATAGCCTCTCTTTGTCCCCCTGACAGAGCACTGTCAGGAGCAGAGTATTCTCAGCTTCCCCATCCTGCCCTGATGGTATGCATCTTCTCGAGCGCCTGGCTACCTCTGTAGATGGGCGGAGAATTCAATCTCATGTCCACGTACATTTAGTTCTTGATTCTTCGGCTGAGACTGGATGCCACTTGTGGTGGTGTGTTTTTATGATTAGGGGACTAAAGTGAAACCACCAAACAGCCTTCACATTGGTTTGATTTCAGACCAACAGCCTCACAGCCCAGAACTCCATAGCCTTTCAAGTGTCCCCTGAACCATCCAGTTGAATCAGGTATTTAAATACCTACCACTTGACCTGGTGGAGATTATTTTTATTGCCGAACATGTTCTCATCCAGTCTGTCCCAGTGTTGTTGAACTCTAATGCTGTGCTTGTGTTTCAAATTATCTTAACAAGTCAATAACATTACCCAGAAATGCCAATGTCTTAAAATAAAAATCTCAATAAAAAATGACATTTAAGCCCTGGAAAGTAATTACTTTCAAAGTGCAGTCGATTTTGAAATTAATGAATCATAAAACTCCTCGCTAAGCTTAGTCGTCCTTCAACTCTTCACTTCAAAAATACAAATTCTTTTAAAGAAGAGTAAAAATGCAAGTGCCTGATCTTTTTTTTGTTTTTGGAAATGCCAGGCTGTCATCCTCAGGGAGCTGAGAAATCAATGGGTCATGTAGAAAAAGATCAGAAACTAGATCATGTCTGAGTGGTCCAGATTTTCAGAAATGCTCCCACACAATTGCAAGCCTAATGATTTTCATGCAAATGGAATGTTTTTGGCATTCACAAATAGTCATTTGTGTCCAACTGGTGATTTATGCATTCAGATAAACAAGTTTGCTGTGCAATTACCTTAGCGCTACGTGTACATTAGAGACTCATTTTGGGATACTTATTTCACAGTCACTTGTAAAAACGTGCCTCCTATATTTTGTTTCTAATGTGCCTGTGACGGGTTGGATCACAGAAACCCCCTTGGGAACTGCCAACTGATGTGCCAAGACTACTTCTGCCCCTGCTTTCCCTGCCAGCTTGGGACTCCAGCACCCTGGCTTGTTCAGCCAGACATGTCAGTCTGCTCCAACACAGACCCAGGGTCTGAACCATGTGCCCCAAAGCTGCAGACTTAGCTGAAAGCAGGTTACAGAAGTGTTCCTGTCTTTAACACTCAGATGCCCAACTCTCAATGGTGTCCAAACCCCAAATAAAACCGTTTTACCCTGTATAAAGGTTATACAAGGTAAACTCATCAATTGTTCGCCCTCTATAACACTGATAGAGAGGAATGGACAGCTGTTCTTCCCCCCTCCACTCCCCCGGTATTAATACATACTCTGGGTTAATTAATAAGTAAAAAGTGATTTTATTAAATACAGAAAGTAGGATTTAAGTGGTTCCAAGTAGTAAAAAACAGAACAAAGTGAATTACCAGTAAAATAAAATCAAACACTCAAGTCTAAGCCTAGTACAATAATAAAACTGAATACAGATAAAATCTCACCCTCAGAGATGTTTGGATAAGTTTCTTTCACAGACTGGACACCTTCCTAGTCTGGGCACAATCCTTTCCCCTGGTACAGCCCTTGTTCCAGCTCAGGTGATAGCTAGGGGATTTCTGATGGCTCCTCCCTCTGTTCTGTTCCACCCACTTATATATCTTTTGCATAAGGCGGGAAGCCTTTGTCCCTCTCTGGGTTCCCACCCCCTCCTCAATGGAAAAGCACCAGGTTAAAGATGGATTCCAGTTCAGGTGACGCGATCACATGTCACTGTAAGACTTCATTACCCACTTGCCAGCACACACACATACAGGAAGACTTACAAGTAAAACAAAGCCATCTGCAGTCAATTGTCCTGGTTAATGGGAGCCATCAAGATTCCAAACCACCATTAATGGCCCACACTTAGCATAATTACAATAGGCCCTAAGAGTTATATTTCATATTTCTAGTTTCAGTTACAAGAGTGATACATTTATACAAATAGAATTACCACACTCATAATCCTGTCATGAAGCTTCCATTGAACCTTTCTTATAGCAAAATATTTCACTGGGAACTCTCCTTTCGTGGTATTACATTTGGGCCTGCCCTCAGCATTCACAGGGATGAATTTTCTGCAAGCCAGCATCACACCTTGAGATGCACAAAGTGAGCTCTATCTAGAAATTGCCATAACCAGAGTCTGAGATGAGAGGGCCACAGTGTAATTATGTGGACTCTTGTGTGAGCATTTGCCCCATCACTTAGATGGAAACTGCTGAGACTGATCATACATTCCATTTATGTCCAGTGGGAGAAGGCGGCCTAGAGAACGGAGAATAGGGTGACCAGATAACAAGTGTAAAAAATCAGAACAGAAGGTGAGGTGTAATATGTGACTATAAGACAAAGCTGCGAATATCGGAACTGTTCCTATAACATTGGGAAATCTGGTCACTCTAGGTGAAGGGAGCAGGATTCCTGGTGGCCAGTTTCTACGGATGCTTTTTTCCCCAAGTTGTTGGCACTTTGCCACAGAACTCTGCGCCTTTCTTTTCAGGTGTACGAAAGAGGGAGCAACGTGGACCAGTTTGTGACCCGTTTCCTACTGAAGGAGACCGCCAACCAGATCCAGTCTCTGCTGAGCTCTGTGGAGAGTGCTGTTGATGCCATTGATGAGCAAACCAGTCAGATCAGGTTGGTAATATCTTCTTGTCTTCTGCATTCTGCACCCTACTGCTGCTCTAACAGACTAATCTGTTTTATTTGTTAACCAGCCTTTTTTACTACCATGGTGCTGCTGGGGAATGTTTATGTATTCTGTGTCTTGAACTGGTGTAGCCATCTTTCTTAAACACTGTTTATTTCATAGTGTATTATGGAACAAACAGACAAGTGAAACTACAAGCTCAAACTAGAAGTAGGAAACAAAGTTTTAATTTTGATAAATTGGAAATATGCTTCAAAGAGTGAAAATTGTGACGTTCGGCCCTATGCAGAGGGCCAGCACCAGGAGGCCAGACACCATTTCAGACCTCAGGGCGATCCTTCCCAGTGTGCTAGGGAGACCAGCACGTCTTCCTCTCCATAGCTGACTGGTGCTCTGGGCATGTTCTCACCGTCTCACTCCATCTCTTTGTGTCTCAGTATGAGAGACAGGTCCTGAGCTTAGGAAAGCAAGGAGATTGCAGTGGATAGGTCCCTGTACTGTGGGGAAGAATGAAGGAAGAGGGGTCTGTGATCCCTCCACACCCACACAAGCGCCTGCCAAATTCTGGCCCTTGGGAGTGCATGCAAGCACTGAGCTGTGCAAGATAGCTTGTTTTGATGTTGCTGGATTGTGCACATTGGGTTGGAAACTTAGAGCTACTGCTGAGGACTGCACTGCAGGCATTAATCTTCCATAAGAAAAGAAATAGCATTGAAGCAGGTGCTAGCACAGAAATAAATGGCACTTGCAAATAAATGTAATAAAAATGCAGGTCATGTCTGAGACCTCATCTACCTTGACAGCATCCCTTGCAGTCTGTTTATAAATAAGTAATGATTTTTAAAAAGATCTCAGGAGCGGCATGTTGCTGAACCCAACACTCTTGGTAACTTTACTCTTTGCGAGGAGGCATCAGGAAATAAATCAGAGGGCAGACGGCCATATGACCAATAGATAGTTGATGAAGCAGGCAAACAAAAGTGCTTTCACTCAAAGCTTCTACTTTATTTAGTCTCCAGCACTTACACATGTCCAGCACAGGCTAGTAGAGCACCCCAAATCACCCCCAGATTCATATTTACCCAGGGTCTTGAGGAGGTCTTGAGTGGATAACCATAGACTTCCAGTGGCCAGCCTTCTGTTTGCAGGGAAACTTGAGAGGTGTCCAAGTGTTCAAACGTCCACCAAGCTCAGATTTCTTCTTCTCTTTATATCTAATTTGTTAGTATTACATAGCTTGCTCATCAAAAAAAACTGCTGAGTAGAAGCCAAGTTCAGGATGGAGATTTCCAGCCTGTTGCTTTCCAGTGTGTCAGGCAGGGAGGTTTCCATCAGTTTAACCAGCTGTGTTTCACATAGCTTAGTTAATTATTGTCAAACTTTTCATCTTGCAAAACCACATGCTTCAGAAAAACAACCCAAGTCAGGAGGGCAGAGGGTCGTGTTTGCTCCTTGAGGTCACTCCTTCCCCCTCCCCTCCTGGTCTGTTAGTTGTGATAAGGTTTCAGAAAGGCCTCCTTTTAGCTGATTTCAGGAATAAGCATAACAACTGGTATTCCAGCTGTGGGCAATGGTTCACGCATGTTACTGGGCTTTGGGCTATCGAAAATCTGCCCCTACAGAGCTCCAAACTCAACCTCATCCTACCTTCCTCTCTGCTTTCCTGCCCCCTTGCAAATATTGAATCGTCATCTGTTTTGGAAAGTTTTGGATTTAAGACTACTTGCAACTGCTCTAAAACTTAATGAGCTGTAATTTCTGGGAGTGCTGACCTTGCTACTCTTGACTCATTCAGCATGTTTCACCAACCCTCACTTAAAAATAGAAATTTCTTCAGCCGCTCATGTGCATTGTTAGATAATCTGTGTTTCATTGCAAACTTATTTGCTTGGAGAACTGGTTTAAGCTAAATTGAAAAAAGCACTTTTTTGCCAATATAAGCTGTGTCTACACTAGGAGGGTTGGTTGGTATAGCTATACCGGAAAACTTTTTAAGTGTAGACAAGGCCTAATGCCATGGAGCCCCAGGTTACATACTTACATACTTTACCAGAATACAGGACTGGTTGGTATTTTTAGCCAGTATGTCAGCTCCAGTGCAGATATACCTTAAGTAAATCTGGATGGACTCTAGGAGCCTACGTGGGTATAACATACACTTTGAGGGTGGCAGAAGAAGGTTGCAAGTTCCACTTTCTTGGGCAGCCTCTCGGCTTTGCTTGGGCTCAGCTTGACTTCATTAGGTTCTTGTCTGAATTTTGCCTGGTAACTCTACCAGCTCAGCATTATTTATTAACTTCTAAAACTCCTACTTAATGTCTATGCTCATAGTCACCACCTCCCACCGCCAGACCAGTGAGGCTGCTTTTCGTCCCAGAAATCACAGCATGGATATTTCATACTCTTCAATTTATTTCCCTCTGCCGTGACCTCTGGTCTTCTGATGTGCTAATAAGTATGATCCAATGTAAAAATGGCAGAGGAGGCCGTTATCTGAGGTTCTATATAAGTCACGGAGTGGGGGTCTAGGAAAAGAGGTCAAGGGCATTGTACTCATGCCAGTGAGTTGGCAGCACTGATTGGTACCTATACCCTGCAAATTCTTACTCAGTTCAGCACATGGCAGGATCAGGCCATAAAAAAGTGACTCTTAAATCCTGAGCAGGAGTTTTTCATAATCTGCATAGCACAGTGTAGTGCTCTCTGTCCTGACAGTAAAAGATGGAGGACAAGAAGAATTTCAGGTTTTCCTTTTTAAAGTATAAGTAAAGACAAATATAAGAGATACCCTAAAGCACAGCCTGAAATTGAACGTAGAGAGTCCCTGAGTGTCAATGTCACGCATCTCCATGGAGTAATGAGCTTACTTACTGTAACCAAAACAGGTTGCCATAGAAACAGTATAGGGGAAATCAGAAGCTCTTTTCTCCTGATATGTATGAAAACCAGCAGGGTGAGAAGGTGTTGGTGGGGCAGATTTTTTTTTCTATCCGTTGAAGATTTATAGGACTGAGATGCTGTTTCAAATGTTATAAATGAGGCCGCTTTTAGCTCAAGTTTTAGAGCAGTGAAAACTGCCCTTTAATAAAATAGTGTTTTAAAATTCTGGCTTTATTTTCCCCATTTAATTTGTGAGCAATATTTATGCCAAAGTAAACGTATCAGTAATTAAAATTTCCAGTTGCATATACCCTCTGCCAATCATCACTCTGAACATACTACTAAATCAGTGTAAGAAACGTAAAAGCCAAAGGACATTGGGTCAGTTTAATCTCTGCTGCAGCTTCCTCTGAAATCATTTCTGTACTCCAGGGATGTATTTGTCCTTGTATTTCTTATGAATCCCTCCACACACAGACAGTTATCTCTTCATATTTGGTCACCCAGTGAAGTTTAGTCCATGAGCTGCTATCCAAATGGGTTTCTAATGCCAGGATTCTACATGTGTGAACAGATAATAAAGAGGAAATTATTCAATTGCGAAGGGCAATATTTTTCTCTTGTATGTCCATGGACCTCCACTGGCATGTAGAGAGAGCAGAGCAGGAAACCTAAGTCAAGGTGCACAATGATGTCCAGAGGGAAACATTTTGTTCTACATTTCCAATTCTTTGAGTCTCTTGGAGAAAATCAGTTAATGTTCATGGATGTTGAAAGGCTAAAATATTCCCTAGTTTACATTTCACTTCTTGACCCTTTTGGTTGCAGGACTACAGGTATACAAATGTGCATCTATCACCTGCTTTTCAGAGTACCGGCAACTCCTGTTCACTTGAATGAAAGCTACCAATCCTTAGCACCTCTGAAAATCAGGCCCAACATAAACTTATGTATATTCCCAAATTAGGGATCTGCACTGGCACATGAGAAAGAGCAGAGTAGATGGATGTGTGACCATACACAAATACGTGCTTGCCTTCTAACTGAACAATAGATTGGCACTTTAACTATAAACAACAGGTCCCATCTTTTAGTGAGTACAGGTTCTTATATTGGGAATCAGAATGTTGATGGTTTGGCAGATCAGAACGGCAACCTCCAGCAAGGTGACAAATACCTTGTGGTAAAAGAGTTTAAAGCCAATCTCACTCATTGTTGAAATGTGGGGGCATCGGCATTTCATACCTGGTTGTCTTTAATTAATAGAAGAGATGATTTATTTTTTTCCTTGTTTATGGTGTTTAATGTAAATATGCCACATGCTAGCACCAACCGAGATGAAAACTGGCTTTGTGAGGGTCAGATGTTCTCCAGCGCATTCTGTCGTCATGCTGGCAATATATCAGATGTTGCAAATTAAAACAAGAGTACCTGCTGGGTGCAGAATGCTTGAAGAAAAGCTCTTTGAAGTTTTGGAAGCAGTGCAGTTTGGGGGACACAGTCATTCAGAAACTCGTTTTCCTGTGCTTTGAGTAACAAACTTCTGGGTTAAATTTTCTGTTGTTTTTGATACTATATCCCCTTCCCCTTTTTGTGTCTTTCTCCTCTACAAGAGCCCCATTCACACCAGTATTTATTTATTTGGCATTTGCAATCCAGTCAAGCCAAGACACAGTGTTCTTATTGATGATGTTCAAGGCAGGAAGATCTCCGGGAAATTGAGTCATTTTGCAGTCCTCAACACTACATGTCATGGTTTGTGGCTGCCTACATTGAAATAGTGGACTGTCTCTAAAACGCTACCGAAATTCCACTGCAGCACAAATTCCATGTCCGGTACGAAACTGGTTTGGAAGGCTCCATTGCCTTTGCAGTAAATCAAACCCAGGTTGACATTGAGTGAGGTCTGAGACAAGATAATTATTTGTCACTTTCTCTGCGAACCATGTCCTTTACCATAAATCCCTCACCCCATAAACTTATTCACAACGGGTGACAACAGGGCAGATGACCATATGATGCATTTAGCAAGTCTTTAATTAGCAGTAGATGTGGCATATCACACAATTTTGTCATGAGCTTTGCTACACTTTCCTCTCTGTGAACACTGGGCGAAGCAATATTGCAGAGAACCAATAGCCATGGTAGAGGAATAGATTTAAGTGTGCCTAAAATGATATGCATGGTGGAATTAAGTTGTGTGTTGGTCTTCGTTGTGTGAACAAGCAAACCCACGCTGGAGTTCAGTACTCTACTGCTGAGTAACAGAGTGCCAAGGCTGAAGTGTGTAACATTTGGGTTTTGGTGCCCCATGTTGTTCTGGACAGTTTTCTAAGCAGGTTGTTGCACGTTTTGAGCTTAGTCGCTGTCTTTGTTAGGTGATCACAATATGTAAGATATCTGTCCAGTATGATCCCTAGATAAACTGGGTGTGAATCATGCTTTATTCACTGACCATTGAGAACTATGTTCAGCTTTCTGTCCGCTTGTGCGTGATGTATGTGAAAGACACTCAACGCAGTCTTACTTCCACTTGATATCAGGCACCACTGACAACAATAATGGACCATAGCCACCATATTTGCATTCAGAACACTTTCAAGTATGTCAGAGGAGCGTGACTGAGTGCTGAGGCATATGTCATCTGCATAAACAAACTTGCGAGACCCAGTAGGTCATTTGAATATAAGTTGAATAACATTGGAGATAATACTCATCCTTGGGGCAGGGGATGGGGATGGATTCTTCTGGTGCCTCCAAGCACCAGTGCCGGCTGTACTGTTTTTGCCGCCCCAAGCAGCGCGCTGAATTGCCACTGTGGACGGCATGGGCAGTCCGTGTGCTCTTAGGGTGGCAAGTGTGTTTCTGCGGCAGCGACAATTCGGCAGCAGCTTCTGTCTTCAGCCGGAAGACAGAATCTGCGCCGCTGCAGACAGCTGAACATAGAAGCTGCCGCCGAATTGCCGCTGCCGTGGAAATGCACATGCCACCCTAATGGAACATGGACTGCCCCCGCCGTCCGCGGTGGCAATTCAGCACGCTTCTTGGGGGCAAAAACACAGGGACTGCCGCCCCTTGCAGATTGCTGCTTCAAGCACCTGCTTGGAATGCTGGTGCCTGGAGTTGACCCTGCCAAGCACTTGTTCTATCACCAATGTGCACACTAAAATTGCAATTTCTGAAAAAACAGAGCAATCACACATATTAACCAACTTGGCATGGTTCTAAACAATTTCACCAAAAGGTCCATGTACCAGACCATATGATGCGGGTCTTCCACAGTATTCTTGCCAGCAAGTTAAAGAAGTATGGGCTGGATGAATAGACTTTAAGGTGGATAGAAAGCTGGCTAGATCATCGTGTTCAACGAGTAGTGATCAGTGGCTCCATGTCTAGTTGGCAGCCGGTATCAAGCAGAGTGCCCCAAGAGTCAGTCCTGGGGCTGGTTTTGTTAAGTATCTTCATTAATGATCTGGAGAATGATGTGGATTGCACCCTCAGCAAGTTTGCAGATGACACTAAACTGGGAGGAGTGGTAGATACACTGGAGGGTAGGGATAGGATACAGGGGGACCTAGACAAATTAGGGGATTGGGCCAAAAGAAATCTGATGAGGTTCAACAAGGACAAGTGCACAGTCATTGCCAGCAGATAGAGGGACATGATCATTCCCCTCTATTCGGGATTGGTGAGGCCTCATCTGGAGTACTGTATCCAGTTTTGGGCCCCACACTACAAGAAGGATGTGGAAAAATTGGTAAGAGTCCAGTGGAGGGTAACAAAAATTATTAGGGGGCTGGAGCACATGACTTATGAGGAGAGGCTGAGGGAACTGGGATTGTTTCGTCTGCAGAAGAGAAGAGTGGGGTGGAAGTTGATAGCTGCTTTCAGCTACTTGAAAGGGGGTTCCAAACAGGATGGATCTAAACTATTCTCTGTGGTACAGCAGATGACAGAACAAGGAGCAGTGGTCTCAAGTTGCAGTAGGGGAGGTTTAGGTTGGATATTAGAAAAAACTTTTTCACTAGGAGGGTGATGAAGCACTGGAATGGATTACCTAGGGAGGTGGTGAAATCTCCTTCCTTAGAGGTTTTTCAGGCTTGAGAAAGCCCTGGCTGGGATGATTTAGTTGGAGATTGGTCCTGTTGGACTAGGGGGTTGGACTAGATGATCTCCTGAGGTCCCTTCCAACCCTGATATCTATGGTTCTATGTGGCATGATCAGGTTAAGGAAAACTGACCCAGTCTTCAGCTTATGTTGGAATCCATTTTCGATGAAAGTTGTAAGTGCCAGCACTCGATCACATGTACTATGGCCGCAGCAAAAGCCACTTTGCTCTGATGTCAGCATGCCTTCCACAGATGATGAAATTCTTTGCAAAATCAGATCCTTAAGTATCTCAAAGCAGACGCTTAGAAGTGAAATTGGTCTGTAACTCGAAGGCAGGTGTTGGTCTTTCCCAGGTCACAGCAAGGCAGTGACCTTTGCTGGGTGCCAGATTCTAGGCAGTCTGGATTCCCGCAGAACTCCCGAACGAGCTATTCCCGAGTGCGAGGACCCAATATCAAATAAGATTCTAACAGTGAGAAACAAAATCAAAGGAGTTGAGTAATTCTCCTTCCTTTTTCTCATGCTCCCTTAGAATCATAGAAGATTAGGGTTGGAAGGGACCTCAGAAGGTCATCTAGTCCAACCCTCTGCTCAAAGCAGGACCAATCCCCAGACAGATTTTTACCCCAGTTCCCTAAATGGCCCCCTCAAGGATTCAACTCACAACCCTGGGTTTAGCAGGCCAATGCTCAAACCACTGAGCTATCCCTCCTCCCCATTTTCATTTTGCAGTTGCCGTCAGGGTCCAACTGAAACATATGTCCATCAAATTGCTTTAATGGGCAGGATAGAGTAGTCCTACATTTGCAGGCAGATTTGATGCATCACCTCCCTTGAAGCTTGAAAGGAAAGTAAATTTGCAGGTCAGCCTGGTTACTTTATTTGCAAATGTACTACGGATGTGGAGGGTGCCGGATTAATAGCTTTGGAGAATGAAATCCTGTAATTAGTACAAAAACAGGTACAGCATCTTCAACACCAGGACCACATTTCTCCCTACTGCCCTGCTAGTGTGCCTAGCTTTGCCCAGTCCCAAGTGTAATATAGAGCAGCTGCTGTATTCTGTTTTACACCCGGCTATGCATGGCCATAGGGGGTTGCTCTGGCAGCTAGATACAGTATCACAGGAATGGAGAGATGCTCCAGCCGCATTGCCTCCCAGCCACACAGAGGGAAGCGTCAGGGAGCCTGCTTTACCATGCTGAAGGCAGCTTTATGTCAAGGGACTGGTGCTAAGAAGACTTAACTAGGGTTTGCATATGTCTGGGTTGTCCCGGACGTGAGTCCACCTTCTGTCAGGGCAGATTTTTCAAATAAGAGGAAATGTTCAGGATTTTTCCAAACGAAGCCGACATTGCAACTCAAAGAGCTGTCTCCGCGCCCTGATTGGGCCCTCCGCTGCACCCACAGCTGCTGGATCCCACCCACCTTAGCTTGCTATGCCAGGGAAGAGGAGCTGCCAAGCACCTCTCGGCCAGTCCGCCTGCCCCGCCGCTGGGCCTCAGAGCCCAACTGGGAGGGGTGACAGGGCCAGGGCCTGGATCCCTGCCCTGGGGAGGGGAAGAGGTCCACAGGGAGGAACTGACTGACTGGGCTGGTGCTGCTTCCCAGGCATGCGTCAGCCACCTTACCACCATGACAGGGAGCACGACACTGCTCCCGGCCTCGAGAGTGACTGCAGGTATCTCCTCCAGCACTCTCCCAAATACCTTCTCCCAGTCCGCATACCCTTCCAGCACCCCTGCTCAGTACACACACACAGACACACACACACACACAACCCTCCACCACCCCCAAATACCCACTCCCAGTACACACACCCCTCCAGCACCCCTCCCAGTACACACACACACCCCTCCACCACCCGCAAATACCCACTCCCAGTACACACACCCCTCCAGCACCCCTCCCCGTACACACACACACACCCCTCCACAACCCCCAAATAGCCCCTTCCAGTGTACACATACCCTCCAGTTTTCCCCCTGCCCCGGGAGTGTCCTTTATTTGGGAACTTGAAATATGGCAACCCTAGACTTGACAGGCATGAGAATCAGGCCCTAGATATGACAGATTGTAGCATTTTCTACTATTCCCTTTCCCAATGGTTTAACAAAAGTTTTCTATCATCTCAGCACCTAGATGTGTGAAGCTTTCTTGGATGCTGACTTCATGATCTCTCAGTAATTCACACCCCTACTAGCTTTTCCATTCCAAGTCTGTAACATTAAATATTTGGCTGTTGTACCAGAGACTAAACTAATCTGTCTTCTGCTTTTGGAGAAAAATGCTAGTCCCAATGATGCTGAAAATACACACCTGCTAA
This sequence comes from Gopherus flavomarginatus, assembly GCF_025201925.1. Taxonomy (NCBI): domain Eukaryota; kingdom Metazoa; phylum Chordata; order Testudines; family Testudinidae; genus Gopherus; species Gopherus flavomarginatus. Next base: position 34,795,378 of record NC_066630.1, read on the forward strand.
TTACCAAAAGCCCACAGCCTGCTGTGCTCTTTCAGCAAAAGAGTCAAAGAATCAGGTTTCTTTAAGCCTAATTGGATGTGCAAGCTATTTTGCTAATATGAATAAAGTCTCTAACTGAGCAATATAGTACAAAATTCAGATAACAGAAGATGTGTGCGCAGAACAGAAAGTGTAGTTGCCTGGGTTTAGGTAGCTCAGATGATATCTTGCAACATTTTCCAGGTCAGGTGGGAACGTTGTTAATTTCCATGACTAAGAACAGAATTCCTCTCTGTCAATTTGTAAGCCACGTAATGGCCTTCAGCAAAGCTTTTTATAATGCACAATATGAAATTTGGGTAAACATGAGAGCTCAGTGGACACAATGATGAGGAAATGAGTCTTCAGATGGAGCAATCAGAGATCACTGAAGACATCATTTTCATTTATATGTCTGTGTATGAGCCCCATACGTAATGTTGTTTTCTTATTGTTGCGTGCTAAGGAGATTTCAATAGTAACGGGGAAAAAAAAGTCTGAGTAAATTATCTCACTATTCTGTATAAAATCGCAGAGATGATCTAAAAATTATATAGAGGGCTGTAAAATGAAGTGCAACAGCAGAGATACCAAGAGACACATCATTACACATTTTAAAAAATTGCCATCTCTTCTTGCATAATATCCTGAATATTGACAGGGTATTATTCAGGAACTGAATTATTCAACCCATTGTAATCATGTGTCTCTCTCTTGGTACCCTCTCCATTGTTCTCTATTTTTAACTAGTGTCTGCTTTTGGGACCATCTGTCAGATGCATTTATCATCCCCCTATAGAAATCTTGAAATATCAAGGATATTCTGGGTGATCTCAGGGACAATAGCAGGCTGGGAATTGTTCCCTTGACAATTAACTCTGCTGCATGTCATGTTGTATTCCCTTTTACAGACTAACAACTTCAAGGTGGCAGTAGACCATTATCAAAGAGTTGAAATATCCACAGCGGCCTGGGTGTTTCACTTTATGATATACTGATTTCAGTGCATCGTGCGTGCATTTCAATTACCTTCTGGCTAGAATTTTTAAATGAGCTTAGCTCCCATTTAGGGACCAAAATAAGCAGCCAGATTTTGAGCCTGTTGAATGCTGAGGTCTGTTGAATATCTGACCATAAGTGTCACAATGGGAGGTGTTTGATGTTCAGCACTTCAAAATCTGCCCATGGTTTCGTTGTTTAAGTGTGAGCTGAGCTCTTTTGAAAATCTGGCCCCGATTGTGGGTCTGAGCAGTTGAAAATTTGGCACATGATCTACATGGTATATCACCAGAAAGTATCTATTATGTCTTGAGCAGCCTCATAGATATCATTTTCAATATTTGTCAGGTTAATGAATAGGAGGACGGAGAGTGGGCATTTAATGTGTCTTTGAAGAATTATGAGGCACTGTTGTCCAAAGTTTATTGTATATTCTAGTATTTGCCAGCTGGTAGTTCATCTGATTGTCTTAAGTGGACATTCACATCTCCATGAAAACTCCCATCCATCTCTCAAATTGCAGGACAATGCCAAGTTCAATATTTTTACTTGCAGGTCTGTATTTTAATTATCGTGTATTATTCTAAAACAATATACCCATTTATGGTGCTTTTCTCTAACTGGTCTTTCCGTAGTGCTGTTCAGTAGTAGCGAATCCTTTCTTTCAAACATTCTAAATGTTTTCCATGTTGCTCATTCATTTAGCATGCACTGCTGAAACTTCCTCAGGATGCACAGTGTACATAAATTTGTGTAGCTTTGAGAAGTGTTTTACATTTTTTAAAAAGTGAATTCTATAATTTGAGGTATAAAAGTCGGTTAAATGATAATGACTTTGGGCACTGAGATATTATGCAGCCCATCTTACAAGTTGTTGCACACAGATTTATGTCCACTGCATCCAGCATTGGAACATGCAACTAACCTCAGTCTCACTTTGGTGCTTTTCTATGTTGGTTTCCATTTATTTTATTATTTTTATTTGTATTTAGTTATTCAAAGAGCAGAAAGAGAAAGTTTCTAGGATTACATTGAAATATACTGCACATTCTGCCACTTGTATAAAAGAAATTGATTCATAGAGGAAGAAAAAAGCATGCATGCATTGCTTATGAATAAAAATAGCCTGTTAGTCTAGAATCATGGACACGAGTCTAGTCAATTCCTGCCTTGCAAGAAAAAAAAAGCATGATAATTGGCCAGTGAGCCCATCCTTGTGCAACTGTTGTCATTGTGCAAACCATTGCTGATCGAGGAGGAGCATAGGAAAACGAGGGGGCAAGGTTAAAGAATAGTACGTTGTCTGAGTGAATTGTATGAATGCTAATACTTTTAAGTAGAGATTGAGGTAGTGGAAGAAGAGATGCTCAGGCAGCAGTTGTCAAACTATGGTCCACAGAATCACTGCTGATAGTGAAAGGAGAGTCGGCAGGTCACATGACTCTAGGGTGACCAAACATCAAGTGTGAAAAATCAGGACAGGGCGTGGGGGATAATAGGAGCCTATATAAGAAAAAGCCCCAAATATCGGGACTGCCTCTCTAAAATCGGGACATCTGGTCACCCTACATGACTCTAGTCTACATCCTTGTTATCTGCTGCTTTATTCCAAAAAAAAAAAAGGAGCCTGGATACCTGTCCTGGGGAAAAATCTAAGCTAGGAGGTGCTGCTGCAAGAGAAGGGGAAACACACAGAAGAGGGGAGCAGGTGTCAGAGAAGCAGGTTCAGAGGACATAGAGGAATAGATAAGAGAGGAAAATAGACTGAAGAGCCAGTCTGGTTAACTTTTTTTCTGGAAAGGACAAAACACTCCTTGCACTGGATTCTGAACAATGCACAATCACTTTCCTAATGTTATTTGCCATGCCCCAAGTGCTGCAGTTGTCACACGGATGTTGTGGGATATGTGTGGGAAGTGCGGTGTCCTGCATACCCACATGTGGGAGGAGAGGTAGCTCACGTGACTGCAAATGGGAAACAGGGTGTCCACACAACAGTCTGAGACCTGCTCCTTGCAGTGCACTAGTAGAAGAGCTCCTGGAGTTACCAGTATGGGAGGGTAGGTGGAGGAAAGGGGATTTTGAGGGAACAAAGGGATGCTTGGCACAGTGGAAGAGGGATGTCATTCCAGGCATAGGTTTCATGCTATGAAAAAAGCATGAATGGGAGAGTCGGAGGAGAAGATGAAAGGAACAAAGGGATGGATTGAAGAGCAGGAAGAGGGGAACTGAGAGAGTATCTGGGCCCCTGTGACAAAGTGGGAATATTTTGCAATATTTTCGAGAGGCCAGTTTGTGTCTCAGTTTCCCCTATGTGCCTAGAGTGGAAGGGGACTGTTTGCTCTCCCAGCGGGCTGAGACACATAGGGGTGGGTATTGCTTAGCTGTCTGGGTCTTAGTTTCCCTATCAATGAAACATCTGAGAAGACAATGGCAAATTCAGTCCCCAGCACATTCACACCTAGCAACCAGTCACCCAGAGGGATATGGATTTCCCGTCCGCTCCTCAGGAAAGCTGAACAGCAATCCTCCAGCTTGAGACTAAAAGACTGGAGACGTGAGATTGGAGGGGGAGGCAAGGGTTGGCTGCTGAAGGAGTCAGGGCTCACACCTGGAGTTTGACAAAAGAGATCAGACAGAAGGACAGACAAAGCTTGAACCCAGGTTCACTACAGCTTGGCTGGGCTCTGGGCTAACCAGAATGGACTCTGCTTTAACCTTCAGTTCTCTGTGTTACCCTAGGGACTTCCTACGCTGTGTTCCAGATAATAAATAAATGCTGCTCTTTTGACAATGTTGTGTGAGTATCACTGCAAATGGTTGACCAGGTGCATGAATCCCTGAAGAGTGGACAAGTCTCCATCAAGGGTCTGTCTCAGTTGGACTTACTGACGGTGCTCACGGTGCAAGCAAAGCAGGCGTGCTGCAGGCCTAGAGGTCCAGTCGGAGGAGGCAGTGAAGCTTACCCAGGAGGAAAAGCAAGATCCCCAGGGGGTCTGGCACACTGAAGGAGTTCCTCCTAGAGACCGTTCCAAAGTTGGGGCCATAGCACCGGTCCTGTGGATCCCTTTCAAAGTGAGAGCAGGGCAGTTGATCTGTATGTGGAAAGAGACAGGGAACCAGGAGAAAGGGAGGTGACATTGTCAGAGCGGCTGTTGTATTGACTGAAAGCTGTCAAGATGGGAGAGGAAATTACGATATTCTCGTTAAGAGAGAACCATGGTATGATCCAGTTTTGGCTGGCGGAAAGGAGGCAGGGGAAGATAATAATAAACATGGAGAAGAGACAAGATTTGGCAGGAGCCTGGGTGAGAGGGGAGACCAGAGAGAACCCTTGGAGAAGCACAAAAGGGATGCTCAGGAAGGCACGGCAGGGAGACATTCCCTCTCTGCAATAGATAGCAAGAGCCATTGTATTTGTGAGAGTAGGTGAAGAGAACGCTCTTAAAAGATGCTTTTGAGCAGGGAATTTCCTACCCGCTAGTTCAGGTGGGGCTGGGTAGCTTAAGTGTGTAGGGATGTGGGTTTGCAGCCCTGAAGCCTAAAGCTGTTTGTCCACAGAACAGGCAATAGCAAAGCAGGCTTCCCCAGATTACCCTCTCAATATGCCTTCACACGCAGTTGTTCAGGCACCAAGTCCACTCAATCCTTGCCTGAGTCTACTGCAAAGAGAGCCAATTGCATGGATCCTTTGTGTGATACGGACATACAGAACTGGGCTGAGGCCACTTCATTTCACAAAAGACGTTGATTAGGTTTTGTTATCAACTTTGTTTGTGTTGCAAACGACAAATGAAATGGTTGAGATATTATGCAGCCCATCTTACAAGTCGTTGCACACAGATTTATGTCCATTGCATCCAGCATTGGAATATGCAACTAACCTCAATCTGACTTTGGTGCTTTTCTTACTTGGTTTCAGTTTATTTTATTATTTTTATTTTTATTTATTTATTCAAAGGGCATAAAGAGAGAGGATATAGGATTACATTGAAATATACTGTACATTCTGACCTAAGGGTGTGAGTATTCCATTACCAAACCCTAGTGATGTCCATCCCCAAGACACATTTGTAAGAAATTGAATAGTACTTCAGGCAAAAAGCTTACTTAATTTTTTACATTATTTTTTTTGTTGCTATCGGACAAATACACTGAATATGTGGGTGGTTCTTTGTTTGTTTGTTTGCTTTTTTATGTGCAATATGGCAATTTTGCCTTTTGCTGGTAAAGGGTGCTTATCAGAAGTGACGTAGTGTCATACATTTCTAAATATACTACACAAAGCTCTCAGGTAAGCAAGGCATGCTTTGGTAATTATGTATTCAAAAGAAAGGAGCCTACAAACTAGTAGGAAAAAATGCCAAGGTATGTGATTCTCTGTATAGTGTTTCTTCCACATTCTGTCATTTCCCTAGATTGCAGGAACATCCGCCATATCCATTTCTCTCTCCCCCTCATTGCATGGTGCAGAGGTGCAAGCTCAAGAAAAACCTAGAGAAATGGGCTGGGAGTGGGAGTGAGGGACCACGGCACACAAAACGGAAGGACGGGGTGGAAGGACTTGGAGAACCTCCACCTTCAGCGTAAAAAAACAGATTGATGCTGCTCAGAAATAGCCTTCATGCTGCTTGCATTCTCTTTCCTGGAAAGGCATCCCCAGTGCATGCTGGGAGGCTGTGGAAGATAATGGCTCAGTGGTTTGAGCATTGCCCTGCTAAACCCAGGGTTATGTGTTCAATCCTTGAGGGGGCCACTTAGGGATCAGGCAAAAGTCAGTGCTTGGTCCTGCTAATGAAGGCAGGGCGCTGGACTTGATGACCTTTCGGAGTCCCTTCCAGTTCTGTGAGATGGACATAAGTAGTGAGATAGAGGACACAGGGAGAGAGTCCAGAGAAACTGCACAAGTGTGGGGGCAAGTGTTGCCCTGCTTTACATGGTAGGTGAGAGGGGGCTTGGGTCTAGGTTTGTTGACAATCTGTCTTGTTCATCCCTTGACTCACAGTAGGTCCTAGTCACTATCTTTAGCAGGCAAATACAGAGCCACGAGGGATCTCTCAATACCTTTCTAGTCTTGTTTTACATTTAAAAAACCTTCAAGTTGTTCAGCTCTGGGATGGCCCAGGAGTCTAGGCAAGCTGTTGAGCAAGGGGTCTGAGACTTCAGGCTGGCAGGGCCTGGGGGTGCTGTGGAAGCACCACACTTGGGCCCCTGAGAAAGGCAGCACCTCCTTATCCATCTCCCTCCAAGGCTCACAGTCAGGCTAACCCTTCCTTCTGGGTATGGTTTCCTCAAGTGCTCATCAGTGGTGCACCTGCAGTAAGTCAGCCAGTGTGGAGGCCGCAGAAGCTTGAGAGAGGCGTGTTGCACTCCTTTCCTCAGGCAGAGAGTAAATGGAGATGATTCCAGAAGTGAACCACCCACACATACACCAGAAAAAAACGTGATTGTACTGGGGCAGGCAGCAAGGCAAAGTCTGCTGGCATTACTCCATTAAACTGAAAGTCAGTCAAAAAGCTGCAGAAATGGCTGTGTAAAAATGTCGCTCATTGGCGGGGTCACAGAATAGTCATGGAACCCGAGGCCCTTGCTCCTGCAATGCCATTTCATGGAAGCTTTTCAGAGGTGTGAAGAGAAAGTGATTTGCTTGAAAGCAGCGCTGTGGATATTGCCAATTCTCAACATATTTAACGTGACAGGAAAACGATTAGGAGCCGGTGAGTGGGCTCTTACAATATATGCTAATTCTGACTTGAACGAGTGATGGAATGTGCCCACACTATCACCTCTAAGCTGAGTTTACACACCTCCTTTCCATAAACTATGGGGCCAGTGTTAATATTTAGGCACTCTTTCATAGCTGAAGCTCTTGGAATTTGTTGTTCTCGTCCCACAAACTGTGGAAACATTTGTACACAACATTTTTGACCAACCGTGTCCATATTATTCTGCCAGGATGTATCGGCATCAGGTCCTAAGCATGGAATTCAGATGGCTATATTTTATCTAATCAGTACTGAAATTAGGTTATTTCTTTGTAATACAGTAGTACCTAGGGAAGGCACCAATGAGATGTGCTAGGCATTGTACAAACACATTAGGGAGACCCTACCTCAGTGAATTTATAGTCTAAACAGGCAACACAGACCAAGGATCGGGAGAAAAGTATTCTCCTCCTCCACATTTTGCAGATGGGTAACAGAGGCATGCAAAAATTAAGTCATTTGCCCAAGCCAAGGACATATGAAGTCTGTGGCAGAACTGAGAATAGAATCCAGTGTGTCTGAGTCCAGTCCCTTGGTCTGATGACTTTACTTCCCACAGGAAGTTAGATCTTTTTTGCTACAGTGTATTCTTTGAAGAACCAGGCTTCCAAATTGAACATTGTGGATCAGGACACTAATAACTAGAACAGAGTAAATTGTGAGAAAAAACTTGCCATGAATATTTATTAGTTTTCAAATGGGAATGTCAGTTCAACCCATTCAGGTTTGATTTCCTCAACCATTTGAGTGGTCAAGCTTTACATACCCATGAAAAGCTAATTATGAGCTTGAATATTCTAAATACTGCATTTAGGATGGTAATTCTTCTATGCATGTTAGTTATTGATCTGATATCCAATCAGGGAGCAAAAGAAATATCCCATGTCCCAGGTAAGTAACCAGTTGGGAACAATATTTGTAATGTAAATATTAGATTTTTTCAGTTAACTGTTAACCAGACATTCAGATAGTGGAAAAATTGCAAAAGAATTTCATGAACAAGTTGGAATAACAGATTGTGACTGGAGTCCCAGGGGAGCCAACTGAGGTCACTCAGTTAGGGTGAACTGCAAAGAATGGGACAGACAAACCCCAAAGCTGGTGGATATTCCAGAGCTCAGATTTATCAAACCAGCACAAAACAGCTTGTATAATACCTCACTGGTTATCCAGAAGACAGCAACACAGTTCCCCTAAAGTAACCCAGCCTCAGGCCTCCACCCAGATACTCAAGTCAAATATGTTGAGGATTACTGAAAATCTTATTCATCATATAAAAAAGTTCTTCCAATCCCAAAGGATTGGACACATTACCTCCCAGCTTAATGAATATTCCAGATCTTACTGAAATACATGCTTACAGCCAATACTCATTAACTAAACTAAAATTTATTAAAAAAGAAAAGAGAGTGAGAATTGGTTAAAAGATCAGTATACATACACACATGAGTACAGTTCCTGAGATTCAGATTCATAGAAGAGATGGTGAGCTTTGTAGTTGCAAAGAGTTCTTTCAGAATTAGTCCATAGGTTATAGTCCAATTTTTATATTCAGGGTGGTCCAGTCAGAACTGGGATCTCAGTCCTTATGGCTTAGGTTTCCCCTGCATGAAATGTCAAGCAGATCTGAGATAAAAAGGATCAGGACCCAAACATCTTTATACAGGTTCAGGCCTTCTTATGACAGCTTGGAGTGCTTCGGCGAACTATAGGCTCTCATGGGGACTTTGAAGTGGATCCATTTCCTAAGCATCTCTGGTAATTATCCACACAGATTAACATAAGGCAATTGCCTGCTTTTCCACCATTCGCAGATGATTTGCTGTATGTTTCAAAGAGAGATTAATACAGCGATATCTTATGTTTACAGGTCATTTAAATGTTAAGATGTCCTTTTGATCTCTGAATTAACAGAATACAGCATAGACAGGGACTGTTTGATTACATTGTTGACCTCTACCAATATATATGTAAAAATCACAAACATTATCTCCCCATATGTTTTTAAGGGTTGAATTTGAGTCATTTATCCTGCTGAATGCTTAACTCTTTCTGGCCCTGTGTCAAACAGATACTCTGAACATTTCAGGAACGTGTCATGAACAGGAAAGAAGGGTGAAATCTGACAAATGATTGAGGGAAAATTATTTACTTGGTTCTAGATTTGGCACAACACTGACTTCTCAGTAACATACCGTACCATGAGGTCTGTTCAGAAAATACTCACTCTGCTGTTTCTTGACTTATCAGCAGGCTCCTTTTTTAAAAAAAAAATCACAACCCCAAACTGCCTCGTGACTGTTTTTGGGAATAAGTGTTGAGTTTGTCTCCTGGTATCATTATTATGTATTGATTTATTAGTATTCAGACAACTACTTTAACATTTTCACAAATTTTAGTCTATGTCAGAAGTTCCCATCATCCATTCCAGGGAGCAGAAATGGTACCAGATTGCTCGGGTGATCAATCACTCACCACCAATGAGAAATGCCGAAGAGTCACAATATGTGCAGTTTGAACAACCAGTAGGCGAAGAAAGATAGAAGCTATTCAGTGAGCACATATGAATAACGAATGCATTTACAACTGGAATTGGTTCTGAATGATTTATTAGCCAGAAAAAATTGATTGAATTTGTAATGAAAATTATTCAAAATAAATAGGTCAAGAAGCTCTGCTTATTAAGCACATCCTGATATTCAAATGGACTTCTTATTGAAAGCATATGTTTGCCATCGGCAGAGTTAAGCTTGTGTGTATGATTGCACTAATTTCATAAATCACCATTTAGATGCATGTTTTGGGACAATAACACAAATGCAACTAATTGCACTGGGTTCAGTGAGTCTAATAGAAGACCTCGAGCCCCAAAAGTGAATTCAGGATCCATTTATTTTAACCCTTTTGCATTCTCTGTGTACCTAACAGAGATTTTTTTCTCCATCTCACATACAATTTACTGTATCTTGCAATGATTCATAAAAGCCATATGACTTTTGTGACCTTCATATAAGCCCATATAATATAAAGGAATCAACACTTCCTATGTGCTGGTTAAGGCTGCTTTTTTGAAATGTGTGCGTCTCTAGAGATGATTTAAATGTTAAATTCCCCATAGCTAATGTAATATTACTTCTTGTAAACATCGTAAACTAGCCATCCCAGAGGTCTGCTCTTCAGAGGAAGGGGAGGGGGGGAAACCCATAATGCACCTGGTCTGTTGTGGAGGGTTTGCACTTAGGTGGAGACAGAAGGAATTCCTTTTTGTTTTCTGCAGCAACTAGTGCATCTCTTGCTTGTTTTGATAGAGGCCAAGTTTTCTGAACGCAAGGCCACACTGTAAGATCCATCTCTCTTTTCTCAAGCTTCTGCCTGGGAGGAGAGGAGCAGAGAGGTGGAGAGGCTGACTTTCAGTTCATTTGGTTGGAAGAGTCCATTTTTTCTTTTATACCTCTGTCCCTAAGAGTTGTATGTGGTGGTCGTCACTGTGCATGTGCCCTGAAACTTCTGCACTATCAAAAGATAAAGGTGGGGTCAGCGGTGGCTCCAGGCATCAGCACTCCAAGCATGTGCCTAGGGCGGCAAGCCGCAGGGGGCGCCCTGCCGGTCCCTGCGAGGGCGGCAGTCAGGCAGCTTTTAGCGGCTTGCCTGCGGGAGGTCTGCCGGTCCTGCAGATTCGGCAGCAGTTCAGCGGCGGGTACGTTGAAGCCGCGGGACCAGCAGACCTCCTGCAGGCAAGCCGCCGAATCTGCAGGACCGGGAACCTCCCACAGGCAAGCTGCTGAAGGCTGCCTGACTGCCGTGCTTGAGGCGGCAAAAAAGCTAGAGCCACCCCTGGGTGGGATTTTCAAAAGTGCTCAGCACTGGCCTAATGCTGCTCCCAGTGCAGTCAATGGGAGCTGTACTATAGACTTCAAAGGGAGGAGAGTTAGACTGCTGCTGTGCACTTGTCAAAATACTGTAGTTCACTTGACACTGAATTTGTAGCCAGATGGAGGAAGCAAGAGGTTTTTTTATTTGCTGAGGTCCTGTCCTATCACCGTTCAGCAGGGAGTGCCATGGCAAATGCAGTAAACCCTCAGAGTTACCAACATTAGAGTTACTAACTGATCAGTCACCCACACACCTCCTTTGGAACTGGAAGCACGGAATCTGTCAGCAGCAGCAGAGACAAAAAAAAAGCAAATACAGTACAGTGTTAATGTAAACTACTAAAAAAAATAAAGGGAAAGTTTAAAAAAAAGATTTGACAAGGTAAAGAAACTTTCTATGCTTGTTTCATTTAAATTAAGATGGTCAAAACCAGCATTTTTCTTCTGCATAGTAAATTTCAAAGCTATAATAAGTCGATGTTCATTTGTAAACTTTTGAAAGAACAGCCACAGCATTTTGCTCAGAGTTCTGAACATTTCAGAGTTACAAACAACCTCTATTCCCAAGGTGTTCGTATCTCTGAGGTGGTACTGTGTTTGAAACATTTTTTTATCAATAGAGGGAGGTGAGAGGTTACCTGGAGTGTTTCTATTACCGTCTCTTTAATTATCTGCATGTTCTTGGATTGCAGACACTACCACAGTAAATCTGGCCATGGTGTAATGGATACCTGGTATGACAACCCTGTGCCTAGTTATTCCCCCAATAACAGAATCATGGCCAAGGAGCACAGGAAAAGCTTCCAGACTGGTGAGTGTTTTATATGTTCTTTGCATTTTGATGCTCTGTCGTCGGACTCACTGCTAACCCACCGGTTTGTGGCTGGGTATAATGGAGGCATTTCTCTGCTTGCTATCGGCATCCCACACAATGGAGTCATAATAGTCCCCCCACATGCAATTCAAAGAGCTTGGGCTTGGATCAGTGCTCATGTTTTTAGTGTTGATTCAGAAGCTGAACTAAAGGCGTGGTACCCATAATCTACAACTGATCTTATTAATGTCCTATACAGCACTAGCAAAGTGTTCTTATCTGCCATCCATTTGTTCCCAGCAATACTTTAAACAAATGAATCCTATCTTTATATTTAGTCGTGAGATTATCTAGATGAGTTCATTTATCAAACATAACTCCTAAGAAAGTAAAATTTTGAACTACCTGTATTTTTTCAGCATAAAGGTTCCATTCTTCCCCAATTATCTTTCTCGTAAAGATTTGTTTTAGCCAGGGAGAACTTAAATCCCCAAGTATCTCCCCATTGTGAAATCGCCCTGAGGACCTCCTGGGTTCTCTCCTCAGCTATCTTAAGTCTTCTGTGTTTGACCCATATTGCACAGTCAACTGCAAGTAGAGCGATACCTATTCCTGCCCGTATACTCTCTGGGAGATCATTAATCATAATGTTAAACACCTGTGGAGTGTCATTAGTAAGTTTATATATAAGGTTAACATTCTGTCACAGGTACTTTTAATAAAAATCAGAGACAGGTCATGGGCAATAAACGAAAAGTCACAGAATCCCATGACCTATCCCTGACTTTTACTAAAAATACCCTGGAGGAGGACTGATTGAAACCTGGCTGCTGCTTCAGCCTTGGGGCTGCCGCTCCAGCAGTTAGGCCACCCGTCAGCTGCTCCATCATCTCCGGGGCCGACAGCTGCTCCAGTCCTGTCCCAGAAAGTCACAGAATCTGTGACCTCCGTGACACAATCATACCTTTTATTTATAAATATTCAGTGTATTGCAATTGCCAGATTCTATCACATAAGAAGTTTCTTATGCACCACAACATTCTTCCTTTTATTCCAGTTGTGACTTCCAGCAATCCTTCCCTCCATAGCATGTCATATGCTTTTTCGGTGTCCAGAAGGACAGCTATCATAAACCCCCTGTTCCTTGTGGGGTTTTTTGTATTTCTGTTTCTAATCTTGCAATACGATCAACTGTGCATCTACTTTTCCTGAAACCCCTTTGCACAGTTTACGATTTCTTTTTTTTTTTTCCAGGAATGCTACTAATCTCTCATGTATCACTCTTTCCATAAATTCATCCACACACAACGTGAGAACAATAGAATAGGTCTGTATGCATCAGGTCTTGTGCATAATTTGCCAGGCTTTCCTCTCAGTATAACCACCACTTGCTTCCATTCTGCCAGTAGTAATCCTTTTCTCCGTGTATTATTATATCATTTCCATAAAACTCTTAAACTCCCTTCTACTAGGTGCTTAAGCATTGTATTACCCTACTCATACTCATTCATTAGCCCATTCATTTATAAGCTGACCTCCCCAAAATGGATAGGTAAAAATAGCAAAAACTGTATGACCCTTTCATAAGCCGACCCTATTTCAGGGGTTTGAAAATTTTGGCTCCCGGCCTATCAGGGTAAGCTGCTGTTGGGTCGGGACATTTTGTTTACTTGGAGCGTCTGCAAGCATGGAGCCTCTCAGCTCCCTGTGGCCACGGTTCGCCATTCCCAGCCAATGGGAGCTGCGGGAAGTGGCACAAACGGCGGCCACAGGGAGCTGAGGGGCTCCATGCCTGCAGACGCTCCAGGTAAACAAAATGACAGTGTATTAGATATTCAATTCAATAATTCCATAGAGCAGGGATCGGCAACTTTTCAGAAGTGATGTGCCAAGTCTTCATTTATTTGTGGCAATTTAAGGTTTTTGCGTGCCAGTAATACATTTTACATTTACAGGGGCTGGTGGATGGAACCCCAGACTGGCAGCAGGCTGAGTGGACCAGCGGCTGGGATCCCAGGCCGGCAGCAGGCTGAGCCGCTCAGCCCACTGCTGGTCTTGGGTTCCGTCCACCGCCCCCTGCCAGCCGGGGTCTCAGCCATCAGCCCCACTCAGCCCACTGCTGGCCCGGGGTTTCATCCATCCAGGACAGCAGCAGGCTGAGTGGAGCCAGCGGCGGGGACACCAGGCTGGCAGCAGGGTGCCACAGTAAATCAGCTCATGTGCCACCTTTGGCACACTGCCATAGATTGCCGACCCCTGCCATAGAGTTTAAAATCATCAAATTTTGGTGTAAACTCGTTTATAAGCCAACCCCCGCTCTTTGATGCATCACTTTTTTTACCATAAATATTCAGCTTATGAACAAGTATATACAGTACTTATGCTGTCTTTCCCTGGGGCTGTATTTTTACTTTTGTCTATAGATTTTTTGAGTTCCTGGATGCTGAAATTTTCATTCAGTTCATTGTCCTTATGTTCTATCCAGCCATGTAAGAGCTCACCATTTTCTTCAGCAAACATTCTTTCCCCCCCCCCCCCACAAAACTCTTTACTTTTGTTTCACTACTGACTTTTTGGAACTCTTTTGCTAAAATGTCCACTTTTCCTAAGTTAGAGCTTTCAACTTTATCATTTACTATAAACCCAGCTGTGCATTTGATTTTGATTTTACTCCATATTTCATTCATTGTTTTAACTTGTTTCTCTCTCTGAAACCTCAGAATTTTTATTCAGTTTTCCACAATACAGTCTCCAACTCTCTTTTATGGCCTTTTTAATAATTCTTTGTGCCACTGGTTTATATTTTTTATCATTCATTAAGTTCTTGCTGTTTATTGTATTTTTGCTTGTTTGTATGCATTATTTCATTCTTTAATTGCTGCTTTACAATCTTCATTCTGCCAGGGAACTGGGTTTCTGAGTTTACGGCAATTAGATTTCTTACATATAGCTAGGTTGGCTCCTGCTATAACTCCCTTTATTATCTTATTATAAAATTCCTCTAGATTATCACTTATACAATTGGTACTTAGAAACTCTGCACACTAACTCTTAGAGAGTTCCCAGTTTGCTTTTCTAAGGCTCCAGGTAGGAATCCTTTCAGTGTTTTCAACACTACCATGGTGTGGATACGTAATTTAGCATAAGGAAGTGATCACTTCCCATTCCATCTTCTTTATTGATTTTCCAGCTGCATTTACTTGCTATATTACTTGTTGCAATTCCCAGATCTAAACATGAAACTGTTCCATCCACCAAATTAAACCTAGTAGTTACTCCAATAACGAGCAATGCCAGTTTGTGCATGTCTGTGAACTGTTTCGGGCATTTGCCATTATAATCAGTTTTCCTACTTCCCCATAATTCATTAAGGTCTCCACAAATAATATACAGGCCTTTGACACCATTAACAAACTCTTCTTGTTCTAGATTGTCTGGCTTTTTACGTGGGTTGTAAATGTTATAGATTCGTATAAAGATGCTCTTATTCTGCAGAGGAATCTCAACAACATTGCACTCAAAACTTAAGTTGTGTACTTCTATGTTACCATAACTACAACCTTCCATTATAAATATACAGATCCCTCCTCCTCTTGTTATTTCTCTGTCCCGTCTGTGTCTCGCTGTCTGGAGTCGCTCACGATTGTGAGTGCCTACGTTAGGGCGAGGGTGACCAGATGCCCCGATTTTATAGGGACAGTGCTGATATTTGGGGCTTTTTCTTATATAAACACCTATTACCCCCCACCTCCTGTCCCAATTTTTCAGACTTGCTATGTGGTCACCCTAGTTAGAGCGAAGTGTCCAAAGCAGGGCAGACACCCCCAACTGGCGGTACAGGCTCTCATTAGATTTTACCAAGCCAGTAACAGATAGGAATGCCTAAATAACTACAACAATCTTATAATTGAGTCACTGGCAGTCCTCTTAGACACTCCAGGCTCTATCTTGCCAACTAGGCAAGCTAGAATATGTGATAAATGTACACAGTGTAGTTATCAGAGGGTTAGTCTAGATCTGTAAAAAGCGACAAAGAGTCCTGTGGCACCTTACAGACTAATAGAAGTATTGGAGCATAAGTTTTCGTGGGTGAATACACACTTCGAAGTGCGTATTCACCCACGAATGCGCCAATACTTCTGTTAGTCTATAAGGTGCTACAGGACTCTTTGTCGCTTTTTACAGTGTCGTTGTGACAGTGTTGGTCCCAGGATATTAGAGAGACAAGTTCCCACTTCTGTTGGTGAAAGAGAGGGGCTTTCGAGCCACACAGAACTCTTTCAGTAAAAGATATTACCTCACCTACCTTGTCTATGTGATAAATGGTCACTTATACCAAAAATCACAAATCCCGGTTACAGCCAGTCCCAAGAGACCAGTCACTCCCAAGTCAATTTGCATCCCAGATCTCACACCAAAGACAATGCTGATAGCCAATTCTATAGTAAACTTCCTAAAAGTTTATTGGCTAAGAAAAAGGAATGAGAGCTGTTGCGAGGTCAGGCATATAAAATATATATGAACAGGTGAATCGCACTCTATCATTTCAAAAGGTACCGGAGACGTCGTAATCTGTCAGTTTCCCAAAAATCTTTTAGGGCTCCTCAGAGTAATTCTCTGAGGATCTGATCTTCTAGTTCAGTTATTTTGCCCTGTTAGAATCCAAACAGTCCAGAGATGAATATTTTTTCCTTGTGTCCATACTTGTAGTGGCTTCTCACAGAAAGCAAGCTCCCAGGGTAATTACATGGGCTCTTTGAGGGCAAGAGAGAGGAGCACATTTAGAGTCTTTGATCTCTGATCATCACACAAACAAAAACCACTTGCTTTGAAATGTGCTAGAATTACTACTTTCCTATTAAAGATCTTCATTTGCATTGTACAAGGCTTCTTTCTCATTTGATGGGTTATTTAGTTACAGGGGAATACACAATGTAAAGGTTTGCTGTTTCATTTTAACAGGATACAGATAAGTGAAAACAATTCCTACAGAATCCCATTGATTTTCATGAAGTTTAAACACAAATACGTTCTTATACATTCAACAATCACTTTGATCTATATCAGGGCAACCTATGGCATAGGTGCCAAAGGCGGCATGCAAGCTGATTTTCAGTGGCACTCACACTGCTCAGGTCCTGGCCGCTGGTCTGGGGGGCTCTGCATTTTAATTGAATTTTAAATGAAGCTTCTTAAACATTTTAAAAACATTATTTCCTTTACATACAACAATAGTTTAGTTATATATTATAGACTTATAGAAAGAGACCTTCTAAAAACATTAAAATGTATTACTGGCACGCAAAACCTTAAATTCGAGTGACTAAATGAAGACTTGGCACGGCACTTCTGAAAGGTTGCCGACCCCGATCTATATTAATACACAAGTGAATTGGCTTGGTTTCCAGCTGTTCCACTGTAAGTGGTCAGTGAGGCCTGGGGCTTAGGCTTAAATTAGCACCCGGTCTGCCAGTGCATAGTCTGATTACATCATATCCTAGAAGTCTAATCATAAGTTTTCTCACTTAACCATGTTTCTTGTATACATGTCACATCAAGTTTGTTTTCCATTTCAAACACTGTTTCTTTAACTCCTGGCCATGTGTTATTAAACTATGTGTGTTAAATCAGAAAAACTATTACAACCATGTTGTTTGAACTACATTATTACCTTCATTTAAAATTGCATGAATGAGGTCTATCTGGAGATTGCCTATATGCAATACTTTTCTGCCACTTTTGTTATAATGTTTAATTTTATTTTACAGACGGGGAAAAGACTGAAAGAATAATCACTTGTATCATGCATGCTATATATTCCTCTTTGCCTACAAGCAGTACATTTTCATCTGTTCCCTTTGATTATCTGCCCTGCCCTGAATTGCATGTTATTGTCCCAGAAGCTCTTTTCCCTCATTGGCATTTTGCTCCTCCTCCTTCACTGTGAATATCTTTCGGTAGCTTCTGCATAGGATATTTTACATATCGTTTGAATTTTCTGTATCTCTCTAGTTCATTCCACTGCCATGCTGCTGCATTTTAGTTTGGGTCCTTCCATACAGTTCTCATGTGAGTGTTCTCCTCCACAAGTACCACACCTCATTTCCCCCTTTCAGGCAGCTGCCACCTGCCCAAACCTTTGACCTTTATACCATCCCAAAGGGGCCGGGATATATGGTGTAACCAGAAAGAGTTGATAGCCTCTATTAACCCTGTCAGGTGGCGTTGCACCTTTAAATGTTACTCGGATTGTTGTGGTCTCCCCATCTCCTGCTAATCAATCACTTAAACAGCACTTGGTCCTCCCCTGTACCCCTTTAAATTTCATCCTCAGTCATGCCTAGGGGAACCCCATATATTTTGCCTTCTTGCTTCTGTCATAAATTTAGGTAGCTGGCAAATTACTTCTGTTTTCCCTAAAATTGTATGTTTAAGAAGTTTCTCAGCCTGTTGCTTATATGTACATTCTGCTAAGGAGTCTCCATTCTGCATTCTTTCAGCTCTTACTATATCTCTGATATGTCATTGAATCCATTCCACTGTTTTCCTGGGATTAACATCTCCCATCTTTACATCTTCAACTAGTAAATTGATCATTATAAAATGTCGATCCTTTTCCTTACTTTTTTTCCCATCCCTGCCTGCTCCCTCTTCTTCACATGCAGATACTTCTATTCTTTTCTTCTTCTTCCTAATCTGAAGCCATTCCTCATCCCTTGTTTCTTCTCCCTCATTTTCCAACATAACTTCCAGCCTTTCCCTCTCAGACTGTATTTCCCGTCAGCCAGTCACCAGCCTAAGTCAACGCTGGGTTCCAAGCTCCAGCTCTCAACCCCTCTCAGTCTACACTGCCAGCCTGGAGCCTGGCCAACAGCTGCCCTGGCCCACCCAGCCATCAGCCTCCAGCTTTCACTGCCTCTCCAGACTTCCTTTCTTCACAGCACCACCTAGCTGCTCCTCAGAGGGGCTTCATCTTTAATTCCTCTGGTCCACACTGCACGTGCAGCCAGGTAGCATAACTGGCCCAAGGCCCACCTTAACCCTTTCCTTGCCTGTGTGGGGTACACACATTATCATAGGACCCATCTAAAACTACAACCACGGTTCAGAACACTCTTGAGCTTTGGGGAAACTCACATGTGAACCTGGCTCTCATCTCTCTAATGAGTCAAAGCTCAACCTCTGAATCAAACATCCCTGAACCCTAATACCTCAAAACTTTGGGCAAGTCAGGATCAAATTTTTGCTGCTTGACTCCATCTCTAGCTGCTGGGTATATTCATGGGACTATGCGATGCAATGATCCGCATCCATCTCCATAGTGCTTTCTGTCAGCATAAACCTCTCCACATCAGTTAACAAATAAGCTTGAAGAAATGTTGAGATATGAGACATATGAAGAATGCTTCCTCAATCCCATCCCTCCACACTTTCTAATCATCAGTTCTCGGTGACAGAGACCCTAACTAAATTAGTCCTTAGGGAAGAGCACCAGCAAAAGCAACCGTGTTTGTGATACGTTTGCTTACTGCTGATCACTTGCCACCGCATTTAACAGTAGCAGTGTCACAAGCACTCCCAGGGTTGTTGCATTCTGTGTCCTTGTCTTTTGGAACTAGAGGAGTAAATGTTCTGGGTTTGGATTTTTGCAGTAGTATTTAGGGAGCAGTGCAATCCTACTCAGCAAAGGACAGAGCAGCTCCCCAGTTGGGAAATGCTTTTTCAGAAGATACTGTTTGGACAGGAGGTCACATGCTAAGCTTATTGGAGGCAAGGATGCATCCCAACTTTTCCTTCTGTTTGGAGCCAGTGCTTTAACAAGGGTCTCCAAGAAACTCACTCTAGAGCCTCGCTGCTCACAACAAGCCACTCAGCTGGTCAAAGGAATGACCTTCCTGATGAACTAGTTCAAAAATCCTGCATGTCAAAGCCCTCAGGCCAGCAGGGCTGAGACCTGAACTCATATTCCCAAATGTCCAGCCACATCAGCATAATGATGTAAACATTGCCCTGGCGGTTCTGGCAAAGTGTTTCTCAGCCAAGAGCTGATTTCTGTAACTGAGAAGAAACCTTAGCCATACTGGCAGGTCTTCTGCAGGCTATCTTGTCTGTCTATGCCTGACCCTCATCTTCTTCTACAGGGTTGTAAGTGAGATGTAAACTGCCTGGAGGCCAGGCAGCTGCCGAGGGATGTCTGGTAATGGCAGGTTACAGAGGGGAACAATCAGAGAACAATGTGTAATATCTGCCTGCTACAGAGAATAATTGTTTCTGTAAGGATTGAAGTGTGACCGTTGACCCTGGGAAGGCCCTTCCGGCAGAGCTGGGTATTTGATATACATGCTGCATGGGGATTTGTGCAGGGAATCAGCATGAAGTTAACGTGAATAGGACATTAATGCAGTCCCTTGTGTTTCCTTAAGAAGGGGAGCTGATCTCCTGCTGAAGAGCTCAAAATGAAATGAGATCAAATGAGACCATTACAGTTATATACTGACACAGACCTGAACCAGAGCTCTAGATCTAGACTTTGGGAAAGTTTTTAAATCTTGGTGAAAACTGTGCGGCTGCCAAAGCCATACTGCTATGTCTAGTGTTCTGGCTTGAGCAGAGCTAGCGTGTGATGTCCACCTGCACTGGGAATGGCACCTCCCAGCTGCTGTGTAAACATATCCCTTTTTAACAGTGATTTCTATTCCTTTCTTCAATTTAGGCTCAAGTATTGGTACTAGGCCCAAACCAGCACTAAACTCAAATGTCTTTCCATTGACTTCCGGAGGAGTTGGATCAAGCCCTTTCGGAGGGAAAACTACGAAACCAACCTGCTTTTAAGCACCTTAATCATATGCTCAGAGCATATATGTATGTGTAGGTTTCTTTTTTTGCTGTATTTATACTTGGCTTCTTACATTAGGTTCCTCAGAAACCAAGGAAGAAGGGCTGGAAGCTCAGATTAACAGATTAGCTGAGCTGATTGGAAGATTGGAAAATAAGGTAAGAGGGTTTTTCAAGGTTTTGGCTAGAAAAGCCCACAGACTAGTTATTCCTCAGTTTGGGAACTGTTGTGAATGCTGCATTCTTAAGCCAAGGCCTGCCCACCATTTTCCCTCAGTATTTACATACTCATAACAATGTCCAAGAGTTTATGCCAATTACCGCACTGGGTCTGAGTCAACAAAAATATTAACACACCACAGAAAAGGGCATCACCAGTTGATGGTGTTTCAGAAAATTGAAAGGGAAACTGTTGATTTAAAAATCATATTCTTAAAAATGACTTTTCTTGCTTGTTAAAAGTGATACCTTTATTGATTACTACTGAGGCATCCAATTCCCCTGTCACCATTTATGGTGTTTCTTTACTACGTGTGCTTACGTGTTGCACTTTGCTGACTTGGGCAATGAAAACAGACCAGTTTCTGGCCCTTGTGCACTAATACATTGCTGCAGCATTTGGGTTTCAAATGATGCACTGGAATTTTTATATCCAAAAAACAAACACACAAACAAAAAAAAGAAGCCTGATTTGGTCATTCATTTTTGGGCAAATCCTCTACCCAGTGCATGGCCCAAGTAGCTGGGCCAGATGCTAGGCAAACATGCTGAGAGGGACAAGGAAGTTGTCTCTGTGGATCCCTATTTGCCCCTGTCCCCCACCAGAAACACTGGGGTGAAGATGGGTAGGCATGTGGCAGTGGGTCACTGTCCCTGTCCTCGGTAATACTACCTCCTCCTTCTGCTTGTCCATTAAAACAGCTCTGGATCTACTGTATGGATATGTTTACACTGCAATTAGACACCTATGGCTGGTCCATGCCAGCTGACTGAGGCTCTCCTGGCTTGGACTAAGGGACTGTTTAATTGTAGTGTAGACATTTGAGGTCTGGGAGCCTTCGACCTTGCAGGGTCCTAGAGCCTGGACCCACGCCCAAATGTCTACACCAAGGGTCCCCAACCTGGTGCCCGGGGGCGCCATGGCGCCTACCGGGGCATCTAAGTGTGCCAGCGTACTGGCCAGCAGACAAGCATCTCCTGAAATGTTGCCGACAAGCAGCGTCATCCAGCGTCGCCGATGAAATGCCACCGACAAAATGCCACCGAAAATCGGTGGCATTTCGGTGGTGATGCCTCTGGATGACTCTGTTTGTCGGTGGTATTTCAGCGGCAACGCCTATTGACATTGCCGCTTGTTGGCGGCTTTTTGGCGGAGGCTCGTCCACTGCCACAGTCCTCCGTGGCTCGTCGTCTGGCGCCTGCCAGACAAAAAAAGTTGGGGACCACTGGTCTACACCATAATTAAACAGCCCCTCCGCATGAGCTCCACAAGCCTGAGTCAGCTGGCACAGGCTAGCTGTGGGTTTTTAATTACAGTGTAGACATAAGCTAAGTGCTCAGAGGAAGGCCTTGGATTTGCTCCGTGTGGGCATCATCCTTCAAGCAATTACTATTGTGCTGCTTGCACATGCTGTTCTTAGTAAATACTCATAGCAGTAAGTGTTTGCAGGGTCAGGCCTTCAACTTTACCACTTGAATAAGCTATACAGAATGTCAGCACTTTTTAATTCAGTAACATCCCTAATAGCTGTGTGCCCCTTACTACAGATCTACAATCATTCATTTTTTAAAGTAATCTTTAAGCATTCCTTATCAATTATTCTGTGTGTGTGCCACTGTCATTATAATCAGCAGTTTTTCTAAGTGAGATAAATTAGCCCTGCTTTGGTCACTGCTAGATATCCAGGTTCTAGAAGCCTGTTGATTGACTGGTATATTTTAAAGCAGCAGAAGACTGGCTTGTTTAAATCATGTTCTCTTGTCAGCCTCTGTGCAAGTTGCCTCCAGCATTTTTGAGCTGAGCTTTCATTTAGCATTTCATTAGAGGTGTTGAGCTAATACAGTAGCTCCACCGGTCCATCAGAGATCTCTTGCATGCTGAAGTGCTTGATAGTGGTTGATTTTGAGTTTTTAGTGTGTATATGTGTATGTGTGTACCCAATATAAATCCAACCCACACAATGTCTCAGAACTTTTTTTTTTATAGTCGCTTTGGGAAATATCATGCCATTGGTTTATATGAAGAAGTTCTCACTTAATTCCACGTCACATTATGAGCCGACATTGCTATGAATCAGTTTGCACAGCTTTTTAGGATCCTTCTAGATGAAAGTCATTATTCAAATACCATAATCATAATTCTTGGGAATAACAGGAGGCATTAAAAAATAGTGATGGTAATGGGCAATCCAGAAGATTGCCGAAAGAAATAACACAGGGTGAGTCTGCAGTCAGAAAATACATACTTTTTACTTGTAAAGTGAGCAAATTTGCTACAGATTCTTGAGAAGACAATAAACGTGGAGCCCCATGATCCTGTTTTTAGTAACCTCCTGGAGCAGAGCCACACTTTAAGTTCTAGGGAGTTCAAATGAATCTGTCATCCTGACCCTGGTTTTGGTGCCATTGATAACTTCAGGTGCTAACATATAGTTTGATTTGTTCTCCCCTCTTCTTCTCAGCTGGTGAGTCTTTTTCTTTAACTAGCACTATGGATATGTGCTTGATGCTTTTAACTTCCCTTGTTTCAACTGATGCAGTTTTGCCTCACAGTCTGTTGCTCCTCCTCAATGTCTGGTACCTTATCCTGGGGCTTAGAAAGGCAGGGCACACATGCCTCCAGTTTAACATGCATCTCTTCTTCCAGTGCTTTAATTATCCATAAAGCCGTATGTTGGGAGATTCTTCAAAGGTACTCAACTTCTAAGAAATCTGGTTGGTTCTTCAATTGTGCTATGGGACTTGGTAGACCCCAACATCTTTCCTGTGGAGGGTTAACCAGACCTTGGCTAGCTCTTAAAGATCTTCTGTACTAGCTTTGCCTCCTCCCGCATCTTCTTACGTTTTGGTTCAAAAAGACATTGACATTTTCAGCATGCTGTGATTTCAGGAAAGCGTTAAAAACCCAAGAGCTGAGAAGTGTTTGCTCTCTGACCTTGGGGGAAACTATATAAAAAATTCCAAAGCAGCCCCAGAGAATTCTCCTTTCAGATTTCCAAATTGAAGAAAGATCAAATGAGAATAATAGACAATACAGTGAGAGAGAGAGAGAAATATTTGCTTAGAGCTGTTTTGTGAGGAGGCTTGAGTTTGAATTCTGTTAATTCAGAGAAGCCAGGGAGATGGATGATCAAATATCAAGGTGCCAGGTATATTTCTTAACATGGTCAAATTACACTTCCACTACAGATACAATCCCCTCATGTTGAGGGCTGAGCCCCACATCAGAAAAGCTAGTATGTTACCTGAGTTTCCTTATAGGCTGGGAGAACAGGCAAGAAATCTGGAATCTATGGGTAAAAACAGTAGACCACTGTTGATCCCAAATGCATCATCATATGTGGAGGGGAAGTGATCTCTTTAGGGTGGATATTGGTGCTGGTTAAAAACCACAGAAAAAAGTTTCCAAAAGCACCCTGTTAAAACTAAAATGTTTATCATTCTCTAAGCATGACAGGAAAAGAAGAAAAAAGTAAATGGAAAAAAATTCTGGATTTTTAAAAATTTTTCTGTCATTCTTTATGAAAATTAGAAGAATTTTGACCAGAAGTATCCTTATCCCTTTATAGATGGGTTACTTTGCTCATGATAGAAGGGAGATAAATCACATGAGTTTGAGGGAGGAGAAAAGGAGCTACTGGAATTCCAGCCAATCAAAGCGTAAATTGCCTTGAGGACGTGTCTAATGACATAGTTGATTGTAGTGAATTCATCAGTGGATCAATATCAGGCTTGCTCTAGATGGCTGAAAATGTCATAGGCAGAATACACCCATTACAGCCCCAAGAAAACTAGGAAAACTGAAAAAAAAATATAAAACATATCTACAGAACTGTAAAGTGAGATGATATTTAACAATAACTTTAAAAGAGAGAGTCTTTGTTTTAGGCTTTCTGACTCCATCTAGTGATTGAAAAGTAAAACTGCATCTTTACCCAGTGTCACTGCAGAAAGTACTTATTTAATAAAAAGGTAATAATTTTACAGTAACTTAAAATAGTCTTAGACCCCAGTAAACAGATACATTCCATGGCAAAGGAATAGAAGAGAATAGAGGAAATACTCCCTTTCCAAAGTAACCTCCTCTAATACTAGATAAAGTAAAAGGTAAGCCTCAGATAAAGGTCTGCCAAAGCGGTAGATAGATACTGCAAAAGTACTGCAAATGTCAACCTCAGTTTAAATGCAAAAGCAAATAATAGCAGTTAAAGCATAAGTAAAAGTTTAAACTATTTTGGAAATCTCTATGCAAATATTATGCTTCTCTAGAAAAGAGAGGTCCACAGACCTAGCTTCTGCATCCTTCATAAGCAATTAAAACATTTACTTCCATTTCCAATTATCAGCTGAAGCATCCGCTTTGTTTCTGTAAGGATTTCTTTCTCCATTTATAAGTAGTCAAATCTTGACTACAATTCCAAGCATAGTCTTATTCATCCCAGCTACAGTGATGGAGCAATATCATAGAATGTCAGGGTTGGAAGGGACCTCAGGAGGTCATCTAGTCCAACCCCCTGCTCAGAGCAGGACCAATCCCCAGACAGATTTTTGCCCCAGATCCCTAAATGATCCCCTCAAGGAGGGAACTCACAACTCTGGGTTTAGCAGTCTAATGCTCAAACCACTGAGCTATCCCTCTTGTAATACAGTCATCGGTTGCCTTTTTGTGTGTGCTTTTTTCTTTGTAGCACAAGCCACACATTTGCAAATGGTCCTGATTTCTGGAAGTAATTGGGACACTGAATGCAAACCAATTTTTGTCAGGGGTGGCTTTAGGCATTTTGCCATCCCAAGCACGGCAGGCAGGCTGCCTTCAGCGGCTTGCCTGCGGAGGATCCGCTGGTCCCGCAGCTTCGGCGGACCTCCCACAGGCGTGGAGACCAGTGGACCCTCCACAGGCACGCCTGCCGGAGGTTTACCGTAGCCGCAGGACCAGCAGACCCTCCGCAGGCAAGCCGCCGAAGGCAGGCTGCCTACTGCTCTCGCGGTGACCGGCAGAGCTCCCCCAGTGGCTTGCCACCCCAGGCATGTGCTTGGCATGCTGGGGCCTGGAGCCGCCCCTGATTCTTGTTACTAGCTACCATCTGAGAGCTTGCTGCCCTATTTGGAATGCATTGGTGGCCTCAGACTAGATTTTGGTGGAACAGTTGCCGTTTTCATAGATAACTTTCATTTCTTTCAAAACTTTGTTGTTTTTTTCAACCATAACCAAACACTCATTTAAAATGTTTTTTTGTAAAACTAAAAAAATGAGACTTTAAAATGTCATGTGAGCCCCTTCTGAACATATAAATAGCAGAGGACTGATAGCAAGGCATTCTCTGGGGTTTCTCTGGCTCTGGAACTCTCTTCCTTCCTTGTTCTGCCAGAGATCAGATGAAGGCCTTGTCTTCACTGCTAATAAAGGTGCTTTTTTTTATCTCAGGGTGACTGATGTTTGTGAGCTGTCCTGAGGTAAAAGACAAGGTACTTCAGTTTTACCACCAGGTAACTCATCGCTACTAACCCTATTTACCTCTCAGTTAAACTGAAGTACCTGGTCTTCACTGTTTTTATCTCAGGATAGCTCCATGCATGTTAGTTACCCTGAGGTAAAAGACACCTTTCTTAGCAGTGAGGACAAAGCCTTTAGTGATTGTACAGGATTTATTGTCACAGCTCTCCTTGGGGTAGGAGAAAGATGGTTGGGGGCTGATTGCAGCACTGAATTGTTGTTGTGATGGAAATGCTGGTGGGAACTGATGTTCTCCAAAATGCTTTTTTCCCTTTTTCTGTAGTTCTAATAAGTTGTGAAGATAGCAGTTTGTACGGGGAGCAAATCCCATTGTGGTCCTTCAGCCTATTGAATTGCATTGTGGTTCTTCTAGTCCAGTGGTTCCCAAACCCCCTCCTAAAAATGAATATTTCCAGGGATTTTCTCCTTTTCCTGAGTATAAATTACAAGAGCAGTAATCGTGAAAATATAAAATTTGTTTTTATGAAATGCTTATTACACACTGTTTATTATTAATTATCATTTATCATTACAGTATTTTTATTACATTATGAAAGTGGCAACACTCTTCCAAGCTCTCACTTTCATAGCTTGTATCACTTTGAATAAGTCTGTTATAAGACAAGGCTCCTATGTTTCATCAAGGCGTATCAGATGTGAAACAGCAGAAAGGTATTTAAGAAGCCAGCTCAAAGAGTTCCTCCTACACAAGCATTCAGGTCTTGAGCAGTCCTGGCAAACAGCGCACATTACAACAAAGCTTAAACTTGTTCTTCATAATAATTTAAAAAACAATACTAGCTGCCTATTTAATTTAAAAAACAGCAAAAAATATCCACCTCTCTTTCCATTTCTTATAAGGAGTCTTGAAGTTTAAATCTCTCAGTGTGATAGATAGGCTTGCTTTGATCGGACTCCGGGCTGCTGGCCCTGTGCTGCTTGGGGTCCCTAGGGACAGCTCTGTCCGTCATTAGGGAATTTTTTCCTGAGAACCCCCTGCAACATTTTGTGAACCCCATGGGGTTTCCGAACCCCAGTTTGGGAGCCACTGTTCTGGTTCAACTCAGAATGCTGAATGGGTGCTTCGCCACGCAGCCCGGGGAGGGGAAGGCAAGTGGGGCAATTTGCCCCAGGCCCCACAGGGGTCCCGCAAGCCCTAACCCAGCAGCAGTCCGGGTCTTCGGCGGCAGCAGGAGGGGGCCCTTCAGTGCTGCCGAAGACGCGGAGCAACTGAAGGGCCCCCCGCCGCTGAAATGCCCCACGAGCCCTAGCCCGGCGGCTGTCCAGGTCTTCAGTGGCATTTCGGCAGCGGGGGGGGGGGGGGGTGGCCCTTCAGTGCTGCCGAAGACGCGGAGTGACTGAAGGGCCCTCCACCGCCGAAATGCTGCCGAAGACCCGGATTGCTGCCAAGTGAGTACAAGTGCCGCAGCTCTTCTGCTTTGCCCCAGGCCCCCTGAATCCTCTGAGAGGCCCTGGTGCTTCTTAACCACAAATAAATAACTCTTTAGTTTTGAGTTTTGCATTTTTACAATGGAGGAGACTAATTAACACCCACACACACATACCTCACCCTCCCTCCCACCCTCTATCCCCCACAGCTAGTCCCCTGCATGCTAGTCGCTGAGCTGGGTAGGAAAATAGAGTGATGGAGGCCTCTGCAGAGGGATTGTAGTACCACATTCTTGTGTTTGAAAATGAGTAACACAAAAGATGCTTTCAAGAGGAGAGAAAAAGCAATGTCTCTTTGAGAACACAACATGCCTCTGCTTTCCTTATAAACTGGTAAATTTCACAAGCCTAGTTTGTTTGATATTTGAGAGTCTCTCAAACGGGCTGTGTTCCCAAGGAGGGTTTAGCTATTCCTCAGTTGTCAGATCTCCCTTTAAGGTTCCTTTCACTAGTTTGTCCAATTTACCCTGACATTTTGCCATTCCTGTTACATTTGTGAAGAGGCCACCTGAGAAAATGAAAAATATTTGTGCAAATAGCCCATTTTAATTTGTATGTGCATAGGGGGAAGGAGACTGGAGAGGAGTCCAGAATCTGGCCCAAAAGGTCGCAGTGTCCATTAGATACAGCAAGTATAAATAAATCCTCAGAAATCAAAACTGGCCCCAAATACCTGCCTAGTATTTGAGAAAATGATTCTACGTCTGCTCTGGAAGAACACATTTATTTTTCTGAACCGCTGTGGTATATGGCTTGCACGAAATAGAGAGCAACAATTGAGATTGCTATTAGTGATGACAGCTCTCCATATTTCTTCTTGTTGCTGGTTTTCTTTTGGCAGGGTTTTTGTTTTTTCCCTTCACGTCTTCATAACCGTGTGTTTACACGGTCAATAGAAAAGAATAATTGTTTCAGTTTTCTTTTCAAATTGTTACTGATGTTTCTATTTTTCTCTTTATAAACTAAAAAAATGCTTTTAGAAAAAACCGTAAATAGAATTCCAAACAATCGCAAACTCATTCATTAATGTGGGTAAACAAGAGATCAGTCATGTCGAGGGTACGGTAGGTCACACACAATTTCAAAAAGTTTTGGGATACATTTATTTATTTAAATGTATATAAATGCTAAAAATGGGCACCAATCCACACACACCAGGCTCCCTTGAAGTTACTTAAAAATACAAGAAAATTAATGCCTCAGCCTTGCTAAAGTGCAGCAGTGTAACTCATAATTCAATATAGCCACAGTTGGCTGGACAAGAGATTTCACACACACACAAACAAATACGGAATTTGAAAGTTGTTTCTCTTTGGCAGAGTTTAAAACTCACCAATTTTTGTATTTTCTAAAATGTTCTTGCAATTTTAATAGAAATTGTGAATGAAACCATAAGAGTGCCCATACTGGCTCAGACTAGTGCTCCTTCTAGCCCGATATCCTGTCCTCTGACAGCGACTGGTGCCAGATGTTTCAGAGGGAATGAACAGAACAGGGCAATTGATGATTGCTTTGGTTCAAGCATGTCTGTTGGTCTGCACTGGGGCAGCATGACCTGGGGAGACAGGGCTCTGTCAGATCGGTAGGTAGGTAGGTCTATAGAGTTCTTCAGGTTGTGTTCTAGACAAGCTGAAGAGGTTGGGGTTGCTCCTGCTTTGTGCAGGGGCTTGGACTAGATGACCTCCTGAGGTCTCTTCCAACCCTAATTTTCTGTGATTCTGTGAAGGAAATAGATGATATGGTACATCCTTTATATCTTGACATTTGAACTTTTTAGAGAGGAGATCCACGTAGCATTTGTTGATGAATGAATACATCAGGGCAGGTAACCCGAGAACCCTTGGTAGATAGCAGGTGATCCTTAAACAGAGGTCAAGAGCGGTAAATTAGAGGAAGCCATATTTTGAAGGCTCTACCGTGGGAAGGTTCCCTTCAGGGAAGGATGTAAGGATGCATCAGATCTGGGCCCGGCAGTCAAACCAGAAATAAAACCATTATGGACAGGATGAGGAAGACATGCCCTTCCTTCTTCCCTTTCCTCCAGCGTTTTACTTCCTTGTGATGTCCCTTTTCAGTATACAGCACCCAAAGCATTTTCACTCCAGCTCTTCTCTCTCACACACGTCTTTCCTGATGTGGTTGCAGCTGCAGGTGGCAGTCTGTCACTGAGGAGGAGACAGCAGGGCACACAGCTAACTGTAACCAAGAAAGCACCTGCTCTCTGAGCAGGACTGAGGGAAGAAGTCACATATTCTGGGTACTGTTCCCCTTGATTCCCCCAACTATTTCATGATGACCCATCTGCAAAGGTGCGCAGTCACGTGTCTCAGACTTGGTTGGCATATCTCTGATATCCTTGGAAATTGAGTGGAGGAGATGAAGTTTGGAGATCCAAAGCCTCCACTTCTGGAACCACTGTATTTCTTTTGCATATTTGTTGTCCATGGGTGATATTCATTCCTGTACGGAGGGGCTGCCAGAAATACTGTGCACCATCTGTGCCTTCAAAATAGGCTTGGGTGGACTTAAATGGTGCATATACCTTGTATTGGCCCTCTGCACACTGGCACAAAGGGCCACTTTCACCCCATCTAACTTATTGGACGACATAAGACTTAGATACACACATACTCTCTCTCCCTGCTATCTTCAGTCTCCACTAGCACTTGTACCATTGTATACAGATCCTTTTCTCTTTATTTAGCTTGCAACTCTGTCTCTTTATGAGCGGCTTTTCATTAGTGCAGACAAACAGATATTAATGACAGCCGAACGGCCGTGCCAGTGAGATTCCTTCTCACAGAACGAAGTGGTGTAACCCCATGACTGCTGTGAGAGCTTGTTTTAATTCACGATTAAGTCAAGGAGTTGCTAGTGATTAAAAATTGCCATCATTGGTGGGGAAGAGGTGGGATTGCTTGTTGAACTGTTAATATTATTGCTACCATGTGGGACTCCTGGCAGGAAGGATTTCTGCAGTGATGAAAGGGGTCAATAGTCTCAAAACACAAGGTGCTAAGTGCTAGTAGTAACCAGGACCCATGACTGATGCTGACTGCTCTGGAGTCTGAAATGGAGTGGAGCTTTCCACAGCTGAATTGTTTACCTGCCAACTGGAATGCAGCTGCTACTGGGAAACGTGCTGCCTCCCACAATGGCTTCTCTTTTACTCTTCATCCTCCTAGAAAAGGGAGGGTTGATTTCTCATTGCCTCTAAAGCTGTTCAGATGTAAACGTCCAGTTTCAAGGAAAATTTGTGTCCCAACTTGGTGCACTCAGCCTGTGAGGGGAATGTAGTGGGGGCCACCTGGAGAAAATATGTGGCTGATTCATGTGGAAGGCTCAGGGCTGACTACAGCAATCCTGTATTGCAGTGGTGCTGGAACAGTTTGTATAGTGGGGGTGCTGAAGGCAGAAACCCAGTATTTGGGTTGTTATTACTACTTCAAGCCAGGGGCTACAGCAGCATCCCCAGAACAATATCTAATATTACATGGTGTGTTATAGAGAATCTTCTACCTGACTGATTTCCCAGCAGCGATCCTGGTAAATGAAGTGTCTGAGAGATGCAGTGATTGGGTATGCTGGATAGCGCTGGCAGACCTCTAGAGGAAAAAGTACATATCCAGCCTGCCTTCCTGGTCTACACTTAAAATTGAGATCAATCTAGCTATGTCATTCAGGGCTGTGAAAAATGTCATGTCCTGTAGTTAGGTAGATCTAACCCCCAGTGTACATGCAGTTAGGTCGATGGCAGAATTCTTCTGTTCACCTGGTTACTGCCTCTCAGAAAGGTGGATTAACTAGATTGATGGAAAAACCCTGTCCATTAATGTGGGAAGTGTCTGTGCTACAGAGCTACAGCGTCATAGCTGCATCTGTGTCGACGTAGCACTTGTAGCGTAGACATGCCCTCTGAAAAGGTGCAGTACAGGCAGTGCCAATGCAAACTTCTCCTCCTGCTGCCCCAATGAACTGCTTCCCCTTGACCTAAATAAACCACCTCTCGAGGTGAAGGTAGTTCAGTCTGTAATGGCTATTCAGTCCTTAGCAGGGCCGCCCAGAGGATTCAGGGGGCCTGGGGCAAAGCAATTTCGGTGGCCCCTTCCATAAAAAAAAAAAGTTGCAATACTATAGAGTACTATATTCTCGTGGGGGCCCCTGCGGGGCCCAGGGCCTGGGACAAATTGCCTCACTTCCTTCCTCCCACCGCCTCCCGGGCGGCCCTGGTTCTTCGTATCTCTGATGCAGTATAACTTCTGAGACGAACAGTGCAGAAAAGAAGATCTCCTTTGGGTGTACTAGGAACTCTTCACTCCCTCTAGTTCTGCTGGATATCTTCTGTCCTTGCCATCCCCTTTGAATTTTAACAGCACATGTCAGTGCAGAACAGTCACAGATCTAACAATATATCACAGATAGAATGAGTCGTGGAACGCCTGGGCCCTGCTTTAAAAATGCCACAATGGCTTGTTATGAAAAATTAAAACAAAAAGTGTGCAGAATTCCTCATCCTGATTGTTTCCAGCCCTGTGGCTTAAAGAAAGTTACATAAGCAGAAAGACAAGGTCAGGGAAGTAATATCTTTTACCGGTTGATCTGGTAAAGTTGATCTGGTAAAGATACTACCTCCCCCACTTTGTCTCTCTAATACCCTGAGATCAACATGGCTACAGCAACACTGCATACATTAAAAAAACAGAAACACTTTAAAGAAACCTATATTCCTATATCAGTGAACATCCGCAGCCTGCCGTTCAGACATGGCAGTTCATAGACTCATAGACTCTAGGACTGGAAGGGACCTCGAGAGGTCATCGAGTCCAGTTATATCATTCTTGCTGTATCCTAAATTATATACGCAGAATTCACAACAGGGCTGTACGGAGTTATTGTCATCTAGGGCTTGGACAACATGAAATGTATGTTGATATCAAATAAAAAACTCAAACATCAGAAAAGTTATAGCTTAAGTCTGAGTTGAAGGCTCAATCCAGCTGTGGCCTCTGGACCGTTGGAACAGATAGAATATGCTATAGGGAGGATGGGAGCTTGGAATAGGGAGATGTACCATCAAGTGGTTTGAAATGAGGATCAAGTTATGAAGTGATCCACAAAATGATCATATAGTTGAGGGTGGGTGGACCTCAAAATTAGTCTAATTAAATGAATACAGGACAGGATCCTCCGGGCTTCCACTGGATATCTACAGTCCACACTTGGAGTAGTGGAAACTGCAGAAAGACATGGGTGGGAGAAAGTGTTCGTATCAATACTGGATTTAATCGTTCCCCTTGTGTTGTCATAACAACTTAAGGCAGCTCTGTAAGTAGTGTTCATCTTGACAATATTTTTAGAAAATTGGTTGTCAAGGCAACAGAATGCAGTTGTCGAATGCCCCTGGGCTGGTTTTTCTACCATTACTTTTATTCACTTTTTTTTATTCTCAAAGAGCAAGGCTTACTCCTACTTCACATACCAGGAAGCAACAGGGGAAACTGGCTGAACTGGTGATGTAATGCCTGCATTTTGATGTGCTGTTTCTTGTTGTCTTTTACTCAGTACGTTTCTGATGCCTTAACTTGGGGAAATGAAGGTTTTTGGAGGAGAGAAACCCTGTTCGTTCTTCCTGTTTCTCTTATTTTCCACTCCATTCTTTAGGCCTTATTTTGATGACACTATTTCCCCTCAGTCTGGAAAGACTGTCCAGAGCTCAAGAGAAACCTGGAAGTTATATGCTCTTTAATTGGCTGGTGAGCTCAAGTACAGTCTTGAGAAGATTAATCATTGGAACAAACTGAAAAAGGGAAAGGATGGATTCTTCATCCCTTGAAGTCTTCAGATCAAGTCTGGATGCTTTTCTGGAAAATATAATTTAGTCAGATTCAAATTAGTTGGCTCAATAAAGAAGTAACTGGATACAAATCTCTGGCCTGTGCTATTCAGGAGATCAGACTAGATCAGCGGTCCTCAACCTTTTTTGTCTGGCGGGCACCAGACGACAAGCCCTGGAGGACCATGGCGGTGGACCAGCATCCGCCGAAATGCTGCTGACAAGCAGCGTCATCCAGAGGCGTCGCCACTGAATTTTGGCGGCATTTTGGTGGATGCTCATCCGCTGGCCAGTACGTGGGCACACTTAGATGCCCCAGCGGGCACCATGGCGCCTGCGGGCACCGCGTTGGGGACCCCTGGACTAGATGATCTAATGCTCCCATCTTGCCTTAAAAATCTCAGAAACTATAATACAGGATTCAGGCTCTTCTCTTCTAAAATCCCTTCCCTTTTAATATACACCATGGCTTGCTGGCAGTCTTCTATTGGGCAAAAGTCAGTTTCATGTTGGGTTTTATGTCTGCAGGGCTGTTTGTGCCGTTGCTGGGGAGGTGGGATATTGAAGCCCAGTTTCAGGCTGGTATTTCTTTACCAGTCTATCTTGTTTCTCCTGTTGGGTTTGTTATAGTTAGATTTTTGTTGGGTGGCTGGTGTTTCACATACAAGTATCTGTCTGATGTACAGTAAAATTATGTTGTTGCTAGTTTGTCTAGAGAGTAATCTGACCTGAGAGCCCAGATCATCAAACACTTGAACTCTGAGGCAGTTTCAAGCCCAATTGTGTGACTTGAGGCTTTCTCTTATAACGAGGCACTTGTCCTTGTAGCTTGCGGTGATTCCGCTCCTTGCCATCCTGGGGAGTTAAGGATTGGAGCTGGACCTGTGTAGCCGAACAGAGCACTTTGAACCTGTAGGACCCAGGCATTTTTCCTTTAACTAATTCTACCTTTCCCTCACCCCAGTTTTCTATCTTGAAAAGTTCCCTAACGTGTTAATGAGAGGGAGTTGGGAAATAGCATGGAGTACTCGCACACAGGCCAGTCTTTCCCAATGCACATACTTTAGGTGGATTTTATTTTATTTTATTTTATTTTAATTGCATTGCATTGACCTGGAACTTTGTAAATACTCTGAGGATAGCGAGTGACAACCTAAAGGGCAGTATTTTTTAGATGTATCCTCCACCTTTGTTCTTGCAATACTGCATGTTGTGCCCACATCAGGCCATTGCACATACTGCTATCCAACTTGCGTATTTGCAGGTGCAAATGCAGGTTTTGTGCACACAAAATGAGCGTGTACAAATATGGAGGCTGGCTTGAGGCAAGCTAAGGATTTGGCCCAGGGTTAAAACTGTGTGCAAACTATAGACCTGACTCAGGTCGTCTTGTCACTGAGCGTCATATCAAATTAGCAGCCTTGTACATTCACCCATCTGTAATAGCTGATTTCTATCCGTGCTCATTGCATAGAATATCTAAAATCTGATTCTGTTCTGTTCCAGACAGCAAAGCAGTGTAAATAGGAACCTTAATGTGGTTGGTTTATAAACCAAACTTTACTAAAACACAGTAGCCTTCCAAATGTCTGTCTCTCTCTTATTCTACCACCAAGATAGTGCTTGTTAAGTGATGAATTGAAGGCTGGATTGATGAAGAATGATGCTGACTTGCTGCAATCATGCCCCTAAAGCCTGCCTGCCTCTTTCAGATAAGCCTCCAGACCCAGAGAATCCTCTGAGATGCAATTTCTTAACTGAAAAGTCTTCAGATGTCCCTTCTTTTAAAGCACCTCATGTACCTATGACAGTGTTTACCAACAGAGGGCCAGAGGAGAAATAAATGAAAGGCTTCTTTACAAACACCACTTGCTCTTCTGTTGATTCAGTATGTGCCAGGTTTGCCTTGTTCATTGGTTGGTTTGGTTAACAAAGCAAGGGCACTTCACGGGCAAACGGGTTGTATGTGGGATCCTGGAAAGAAGGGCTGCTCTGAGCTGGGCCCTGGCATCCCAAGCAATCTCTGGATCAGTAAAATAAGAAACTAATTTCCTGAAAATCTGCTTAAGGTGACTTTGCTGTTCAGCACGCAACATTTTGAGTTGCCCCATTAGGTCTGCACAGTGAAGAAACTTCCTTGCGTTACTGACTTCAGTATCTCTGTTCAGGGTGCTAGGAAGGGATTAAAAATGCCAATCACACACTGATCTATAAAACCCACTGCAGCCTGGGATAATGCTATGCAGGCATTACTCTGGCTTCAGAGATTTTAAAGACCTGGTAGTTCTCCTAGCAAGAGGAAACAATTGTGAATAGGGTTTTATCCACCTAACTTCCCAATACCCCTGTTCCCACAGTACCTGATATATCTGGGGGTAACTTAACCTGCTACTGTACACACATACATGCTGTAATACATACTGTATCTCTGATTTTAATTTTGTAATGTTCGTTGATATTATACAGTAATGCATCGTATTTCTCTGTTGGCAAACAGCACTAACTGCATTTTCCAATCTCACCGTATCTACAGGCCATTAATAAAAGAGGTTAGGGGGAAAAGTAAATTCCTTCTTTATTGATCTTAGACTGTATAGATGTGTGCAGGGTCCTAACTTTCTTTCATATGAGAAATCTGTAATTCAGGACAACAGCTAAGCACACAGCTGAAAGATCATTTAGAGACAAGATCAGTTGCTTTCATACAGGGTTCAGACTAGGGTGCATGACGGGGAGGAGGGAATAGTAAAGGTGACCTAATTCAAATGTTCTGTAAGATGCACATTGCACAAGGCAGCAGTGCGTGAGGAACACCTGTTGTTATTGGACTCCTGCCTAGCTCTATATCAATATATACATCACATAGGTGGAGATTTTATTTGAGTGATAAATTGCATTTATCATGCATCTTTCATGTCCTCACCTGCCCTCTACCCATTGAGCCATCTCCCTCAGCAACTACGGCTAAAGTTTCAAGCCTTAGTCACCATTTTATCTGAAATCAGCCTACCATAGAAATGGTTCCTTGGATCTCCCGGATGTGACATTTCCCTCCTGCATTTACAGTGGCCACATCCAACATTGGGAGAATATCCAGTCTTGCATATGCACTTTTAAGGGCTTCGATCTCCTGACCCTTTGGAGATAGAAATGTGAGGCTTTATACCGTTTGAAAGGGGAGATTCCCAGCCACTCAGTGTGGGATGCAGGAGAACACATTGCCAGCCCTGATGCACTCTTGGTAGACAAACAGACTCAAGACACGACAGAGTGCAACAGTTTAGCCAAGGGAGGGTGTGCAGAGATTGTTAGCGAGGAGGGCGAGGTGTTCAAAATTCCTGGAAGAAGTAGGTTGCAGTGAGGAGGCTTTATGTGAGTTTGTATCAAGAGAGGGGGCCTTAGGCACCAATCACAGGCATAAATAGTCCTGTTGGAAGCATAGTAGTAAAGTTAAATAAATGGGTTGCAGGGCCAGGCCTCAAGAAGCAGGATGGCTGAAGTTATGGAGCAGAGGGTGAGAGATGGAGAGGGAAGGAAGGAGAAGCATACACAACGAATGGGGCAGGAGGTAGAAATGAAAGAAGGGGAGATGGCAGTGGTAAGTTTGTGCAGAACCTTGAAGGTGAGAATGAGGTGCTGGAATTATTGAATGCAGTACAGCAAAAGAAGCCTAGGAATGTTAACTATCTTCCCCAGCTGACGTGTGGCCGGCACTCTTGACTCCTGTCTTATTTTCTCTTCTCCTCGATAAGGCAATGAATAGCAATTCTCTCTTCTGCCCTCGAAGGACAAATGATGTGCTCAGAAGTTTGGTCCCACCACAAAAAAAAATAGAAATAATTCTAATGTCCAAATCTGTTTGCAACTTGCAAACATGCAGCCCTGAGATTGGTCTCAGACTAACTGATTGGGCATTGGATCTCTCAGATTCAGAAGCTTAGAGAGCTGGATGGCTGTCACTGGCAGATAACATTATGTGCGGTGTCTTTACGTACTCTGCCTTTTGTGCAGATCACTGGGGAAATGACTTCCATGGCTCTCACTGGGGAAATGTTTTTGAAAGTGCTAAATGGCGCTAGGTGTTGAAAGTGATAGATAAAAGACACAAGAAGGGTTCCATTGCTCACACTCTTGCTTTAAATACTCCATTAGTAGTCATGGTATTAAGGTGATAAAATAATTCCATAAGTTTGGCTTTTAAGATGAGTTGAACTAATTTGTTCAGCTTGTTATTGTGAGCGAACAGTGTATGCATGCAAATTTACTTCTGATGGTACAACTGGATAGTTAAGAGGATTGGTAGTGAGATATGGAGCCTTATGTAGAAAAATCTAACCCATATTGCTTGTGACTAGGAAGTCAGCTGTTTGGTCCCTATCAAGTGAATTGTGGCAGTGTGTGCAGCTATTCTCTAATAGACAAATGACCACATCATAGGGGAGGCTAAAAATAATATAATAATATCTGGGCCTTATCTAGTGCTTCTTGTCTGTAAATCTCAAAGCACTTTACAAAGGAGGGCAGTATCATTATCCCCACTTTACAGATGGGGAAACTGAGGCACAGAGAGAGGAAAAGTGGCTTTCCCAAGGTCACCCAGTAAACCAGTGACTGAGGTGGGAATTAAACACAGGTCTCTTGAGTCCTAACCATCAGCCCATGCTGCCTCCAGCCTACGTCAACACTGACACGACCAGTGTAACTCCTCTTGTGTAAATAAATGGAGAACTTTCCTCTCCAGATCTGTCCATATTCATTATAAAAATGCAAAACAAAACATAGATTCCAAGGCCAGAAGGAGCGACTGTGATCATCTAGCCTGTCCTCCTGTACTATACAGCACAGGTCGTAAAACTTCCCCAAAATGATTCCTACAGCAGAGGCACTACCTAGGTGACCGTCCCTGGATGCTAGGGCTGTAAGTTAGATAGGCATTTGTGTGGACTGTTGCTTTTAAATCCATTTTTCTCTAATTTCTTTGTTTTTACTATGAGACTAAGCAATGCTGTACTTTTAAGAAGGCTGTTTGGCTGTATACGCCACAGGGAAGGGCTGCAGATGCTGAACCCAGTCAGACTGGCTGGGTAAGCATGGTTGATATACAGGGTGTTGTAGCCCCTGGCTTTGGCTCAGAGTAGGAGAACTGTGAAATTCTGGTCCAGATGAGGGAAAGGACTGAGGTCAGACACCTGAAGGGGTGCACTCAGAACAGGACAGCTAACCTTGCAACCGTGACAGAGACCTTTACCGTTCATTTTAACTTGTTTATGGCAATTATAATGGTTTTTGTATTTTCTGCATTTTTTCAGACTCTCTGGTTTGACCTGCACCAGAGGCTGTCAGACAGCGAAAGCACAGCTTGCACAGTGAGTATGCACAAATGGGATCTGTCCCTGCAAATATGAAAGGCTCTGTTTGCATATGCAAATATGGGTTTGAATATGCAAATATGAATGCATGCATGAGCATGTTTGGCATGTCAAACTCGGCCTCTTCCTGCTAAAGCTGTGGCTCTAAAGGTCAACTTAAACCAAGAGGAAAGTCTCCTTTTTTGGACTTCTATGGTTACTGTGTCATGTGATGTCACTCTTCAGCACGATGAAGCATTGGCTCAGAATTACCACCCGTTATCTGTTTTTCTTCCCATGAAAACTTTCAATTAGCTCAGTGGTTCTCAAACTTTTGTACTGGTGACCCCTTTCACACAGCAAGCCTCTGAGTGCAACCCCTCTCATACATTAGAACCACTTTTTAATATATTTAACACCATTATAAATGCTGGCGGCAAAGTGGGGTTTGGAGTGGAGGCTGACAGCTCGTGACCCACCATGAAATAACCTTGTGACCTCCTGAGGGGTCGCAACACCCAGTTGAGAACCCCTGAGTTAGCTGTAAATGGGCAGAGCTTTCTTTTCCAACAACTCCATACCTATGAGTTGTGAAGAGTAATTCCCACATCTCTTTATGTTCAGGATTTCTCAGAGAAGCAAACATTAACCTTTTCTGGAAATCAATAGAGTGAGTAACTGTATCAAATGAAGTTGCTCATTAATACTTCCTTGAATCAGCAGTGCTGTTTCTATATGTGAATTTAAGCAAATGGATCCTTCCATGGAAAAAAAATGGATTATTTAGAATTCCTGAAATGATTTGGCGATTGAATTGGGAAATGACAATTAAACATTTGCATACCGAAGAGCTTCATGGACCTCTTTTGCCATAGTCAGCTGCATGACACTAAGAGTTTTCTATTTGCAAAACAAATCTAGATGTGCATCTTTTCTGTGCCTACAGCAGCAGATGAATGAAAGTCCAACAGTACAGAATGTACAGTACAGCACATTGAAAAATGTGGCTTTTTTGTCCCAAGTTGTTTTGTGTGCTAAGGTAGGAGGCTAACCAATCCTGCCTCTGTCAAAACCTTGTTATCGGAAACTGCTGCCATGCAGCTTGTGCTGTGAAAGAATGGGCCCTAGAGAGTATGCAGAAGGAGACTTTGTCTTTAGAAAGGGAACACAGCCGGGAGAATAAATACACCTCATGGCTAGATGCTGTGGGTTTGTTTTTCTGTATGCTTGTCACTACTATGGTGTTTTTGTGCATTGAAACCAACATCAACAGTAGTTGTGCAAGCAAAGAAATGATTTGAATGTCACTTATTTTTCGGCTTATTGACCATCTGTGAGTAGGTTGTAGATTCTCCTATTTATTAGTTGTTTGAATGCCATTGGTAAATAGCTCCTTGCATTTTTTTTTTTCACTTGAGAGGTTCCTCACAATTTCTCAACATTCAAAATATTAGATGTGCTGCTTAGTCATGACTGGACACGTACTTCACTTGCCATTGTGTTTATTTTGTGAATGGATGATCATGCAAGCATTCTGAGCACAATCATTTGCAAACATAAATATAGAACTCTGTTTTAATAAATACTCATACAAGCGTCTTTGACATTTGTTTCCCAAGCCCATATGTGTCAGAACAGCTTGGAGGGTCAGGTCTTCAGGGCAGAGGCTGTCTCTTACTGTGTGTTTGTACAGGACCCAACATAATTGCAATGCAGATCCCATTTGGGACCTCTAGGCACTAACACAATATGTCTAATAATATTTGTTTGCAGAAAATGAACCAAAAGAGGTTGTGAACATGGCTGTAGGGAACTTTATTTTAAAATGTGAACAAAAATTCCCATAAAATGTTTTGCGCTATTTGCTCAGCTCTGCTAGATCGTACATTGCAAAACACTTGTCTTTGTTTTAAAACGTGCGGGTGATAAAAATGCTGCGGTCTGCTGCATTCTGGCTGAGGAGCGTGGTGAAAATAAGCAGAATTAATTTACTTATTAGTAACTAAGAGAGGCTTGAACCAAAATGAAGCCAGAGTTTGGGTTCAGATCCAAGTTTTGTGGTTTGGATCCATTTCTAGTTAATACTCAAAAGCAGAGAAGGGGCCTTGCTAGAAGCTTCCAATGATGCTGGAAGACTCCCAAGGCTTAGATATCTGCAGTTCACGAGTGGGGTTTATGATGTTACTCGAGAGAGACTTTTTCACACTGGCAAAAGTGTGAAAGTTAGAGGGTCAATGTGGTGCTGAGAGAGAGCTTGGTGGGGGGATGTAGGGGGCAGAACTCACACTGCCAGGAAGATACTACAAAATCCACAGCCCCCCGGGGTTGTAGTTAAAAGATTGTGGCTGGAAAGCCTCTGCACTCCAGCCATTCCCAGTTCCAGGATTGGTCCCTTGGGGCTGTGAACTGCCATTTGGTTGCCAACAGGCACCAAAATCCACCATACGTCCTCCAAGATCTCCCCATTACTGCATGAGTAGGGATAGGTCAGCCTTCTCCCAGAGCAGTTTGGCTCCCTGTGGCTAGGGGAGGAGTCGTCTCGTCTCCCTCCAAATTTCATGGAAACTGGAGGCAGATACTGTGGAGATGAGAGCAATGTAAGAACCTCTATAGAATAGGATAGACTGCATGAACTTTTTCTGTGCCCTCCCTACCTTACCTTTCACACTGCTAAGTCCTCCTTTAGCAGAGGCACCTGAGGACATCCAGCAAACAGGGATTCACCTCATGGCACCTCTTCAAAATGAAGTGAAAATCCAAGATAATGAGAAGTTATGCTTATGGTGAGAACAGAGCCCTATGACATTTTATGTAGCCCATTATCACAGTGCTGAAGAAATGGACAGAGCACATCTGGACAAGCACATACCAATGCAGTCCAATCAGCAGATCAGCACCCAGTCTGAAGAGTCACAGTTTAAATATTGGCTTTCTTCTTGCTTGTCAGAGTTGGAGCAATTGTTGTCTTCATGCGCCCTCACCACGACATCTTGTCTAATGAAGGGCAGGGTGTTTATCCTGTGCATCACAAGCCCACCGCTTCAGGGCTTGGCATGGTTGGACTATAAAGGACAAAGGAATACAAATGGAGACACTTCATGAACTGGGCAAGTTTCAAGTTTGCTTTAGGGGAAAACAGCCTGAAAGTCTGGGATCATCTGTCCTTATCCTCTATTTATTATGGGTGTCAGAACTCTAATCAACCTGCAATAGCGGCGAAGCGTTCCTCAAATACTGATTCATTGTCCTTGTTAAGTCAGAGCGCTGATGGCAGGGACTTGTTAAAAATGTTAGAAATGGTGGGGTCCTGATATAACACACAGTCCTTTGTGATAGGAGTGTGCTTATCACCCTGGAGAAAGACCAGGAAAATAGCTCATGTGGTGTACTGCGTTTGGGATATCTGGGGCAATTTCAAAGGAGTGCTGATGTATCAAACAGCTATCTGGAAACCTATGCTTTCCTCCAAAGAACACAGACCAAAAAAAAAAAAGATTTTTTTTTAACTTTGTGCAGATGTAGCATGCGGAACTCGTTGGCATTTGACATAACTGAGGCCAAGAGTTTGCTGGAATTCAAGAAAGGATTGGATGTTTATATGGCTAATGAGAACATCCACAATTACATTAGATAGGATCTGAATGTATTTTGTTTTAAAGGTGGAAGGGCTATAAACCTTCCTGCTTCTAGATTCTGAGTAAAGGGTATTAGGAAGAATCTTCCCTTTGAATAGATTTTCCCATATTTGTCTAGTATGAGGTTTCTCTCGCCTTCCTTTGAAGCGTTGAGTCTCTAGCACTAGAGACATGATACTGAATAGAACCACCACTGATCTGAAGCAGGCTGGCAGTTTCTGTGGTCTTCTACAAAGCTTGCATGTCTTCTAAAGATTTCGCTCCATCGGGTTAGCAGTGCAGCATGTAATTCCACATTGAAATGGACTCGAACAAGCCCTTCTCCTTTGAAATGACTCCTGCCTGTGTCCCACTGCTGTCCCACTGTGTCCCACTGCTGCTAGTGGTTTACACCCGTGCACAGAAAAATGACATTTGAAGATGATTTTTCTCCATATCTTTCTTTGCTCATAATTACAAGTGGAGCCTACAATCCAATTATCCCTTAATGGTTGGCAGTCCTTCTTATGGATTTGAATAGGCCTTTTTTCTTTTCCTGGAGGCTCTTGCAGTCATGTGTCTATTGTAAGAGGAGTTTGATGTAAGTAAGAAGGTGCATTGATCACAGTTATTTTAATTAAAACAGAAAAATGAAGTGGAAACTGCCTCTCTTAAGCTGTTGCTTGGAATTCCATAAGCCGACAGAACAGATTTATTGTACTTGCTATCTTAGCCAGGATTTTAAAAAGCAGACTGTCTTAGACATTTCAAATGCACCATCCATCTCAGCTTTACATAGCTAGGAATCAGGAAGGCACAGAGATTAACTTTCTTTTTTTGTGATATGTTTAGTTTCTCATCCAGATTCAGATTTCTAAGGGAATAAATATTAAATCAAAGTGACAGCTCTCTTTGTTAGCTCCACATTTGAAATCCCAACCCAGATTTTACCCTTATTTCATATTTGTATTATAGCAGAGCTTTTGGGCCAGGACTAACTTTTTGTTCAGTATTTGTACAGCACCTAGCACAGTGGTATCTTGGTCCACGACTGGGGCTCCTGCAGCATTGAAATACAAATGATAATAGGGACCGGGGGCTTGTATCCCCCAGAAAATTGATTGAAATAGCTATTGCAGAATAGCTCCCTGCGTGGATACTCTTATTCCTGAATGAGCATCCGTGTAGGGCATTATTCCAGAATAGCTATAAGCATTTTAAATTCACACTTTACCTTATTCCAAAATAACTTCTCTTTGAAGACAAGCCCTTATTACCTTGAGGGCAAGTGCGGACTGTTACAGCAATTACAGTGAACATTAAATTCCCTGAAACAAAGATGCTCTCGTAAATGAGTTCTCAGATCTAGAGGCGGCCTGCGGCTGTCTAACTGGAAACTGGAGTGGCATTTCAAGGAAACTAATGCACTGCAAACAATTAGATATTGATGTATCGTTGCTATGAGCTGGTAACATTGCTGTGGTAATGCTTGCCAGTCTTTGGACCCCTGGCCTTGCTTATAGAACATTATGAAGTGTTGCTTTGGGGTTGTAAATGGGAAACAATTACACTGAGCTGTTTAGGAGAGAAGGGAGCAGTCCTGGGGCAGAGCCACAATTAAAGCAGGATAAAATAATCAACGTGACACCGAGTCAGTCTCTCACGTTGCTGAATGAACCGTAGCTCTGTGGTAGTGGTTTCGTGGCAATATGGAGGCGAAGGTGCCACACACCAGTCAGCAGAATCCAGGAACATCGGAGAGGCGTTCCCCTCAGGAGGGGAAAAGGAGTGCTTTATGCTGCTGCCAAGCAGCTGCTGTTTAATCTGGGTGGGATGCAAAGGGGCTGTCATAAAGGACACAGGCACAGCGTGAGTGTGACATAGGCACAGAGATTGTCCCGTGAC
Source organism: Gopherus flavomarginatus (assembly GCF_025201925.1). Lineage (NCBI taxonomy): Eukaryota > Metazoa > Chordata > Testudines > Testudinidae > Gopherus > Gopherus flavomarginatus. The sequence continues at coordinate 34,839,543 of NC_066630.1, forward strand.
GTTCCCTATTGGACTGAAACAATCCTCAGTGGATAGAGGAGTGGAAATGTTGCAGGGGGAGGAAATGTCAGTCTTCACGAAGCAGAGAGTCCCTCGTAGAAGGGCCTTGGGTCTTTGTTCCTGGAAGGATGCCCACATAGCAAAGCCGTGCAACAGCTCTCTGTATGATGGACTCTACTTCCCTCAGATATCCTTCTCCACACAAGCCAGCAGGTAATTGTCCTGGGTGACCGTTAACACCTCCTTTCTCCTGCAGTGCGCACTAGGGAATGCCCAACACATGTAACATGCGGCTGTGACATTAGTCACTGGGTGCAGAATATCCCCCGACCTTTTGGAAATACCAGCACTTTTGGATTGTGGCTGACGTGCTGCGCGCTGGGGAAGCCATATTGTTTCAGGGGGCTCAGCAGCATCTGATCCTGCATTAAATAAACACGCCTTTAATTATAGGGCTGCCAAGTTACTCCTTGTAGTAAGTAGCAGGAGAGGGGCAAAAAGGGAAATGTGTAGCTAAGTGCCTTCAGACACTCCCCTTCTCTGCCCTTACTTCGCTCTTAGGAATAGAGGCGCAGTCACGCAATGGGTCTGAAACTCACTTCTGCTCAGTGAGGCCTATGCATAATACTTATCCTTGCCGATGCAAAGCTTTCACTGTCACTTGTGCTGTTCTGTGTATATGTCACGTTAAGCATTACACCGCTCTAATAGTAACCGAAGAGCTCTGGTATTTCAACCCCCCTACCATTTTAAAGGGAGGCAGAGATCTAGGTCATCATCTGGAATGTTGTACCAGTAGAGAGACAAAATAGGCAGGGCAAAGGTTAAAAAAAAAAACCCTGCCTCTGCCAAAGCTGGAGACGAACAATCATCTCTTGTTTGGTTGATTGTCGTTCTAGTTGGGAAACATATACATTCTGAAACAGAGGCATGGCAAGTTGATCCAAGCACAGGGAGCTGAAAGAGAAACTGGTGGATTCCAATTCTCACTCAGACACAGTTTTGTCCCGTGACCTTGGTTGCGTCATGTCAGTTCTCCATGCCTCAGTTTCCCTATCTGTGAAATGGAGATAATAGCACTTCTCTGCCTCACAGAGGTGGGAGGAAGATTAGTTGGTTAATTTTTATAAAGTGCTTCAGATGTGCTATCTCAGGGCTAAATACTTTATTTCTTAATTTTGTGCTTTACCCTTCTCTGTTCCCTCAGTTGCTAAATGCAGAACGGGCTGTTGCTGCTTATTCTGAGAAGTACTAAAATGCTGCAAATGACACACCCGGTGGTTAGGTATAAATAGACGTTTTTGCACAGGAGGATATTTTACATATGCCTATTTATGATTGGAAACTTGAAGGCAGGACAGATCTGTTGAGGTAGGAGGCACTAACATGTGCTCTTGCTTCTCTTTTTCCCGTCTGTTTAAAAAATAAATAAAACAGCCCTCAATGCTTGTATTGTGTAGGCCAAACTCTGCCTCCGAGCTCACTATTTTTATTCTGGGACTTGCATATGTAAAGCCTCATCTGTTATTGCACAGCCTCTAACCTCCCGTTTACAGAGAAGGTGGGGGGCTGGGCAGTCCAGACATAAAAACGAACAAATCACTCTCTTATGCATTCCAAAGCCATTTGTCTTTGGAAAAAGACCTTGCCTGGAAAATTTCACCCTGATATGAGAAGGTTTCAGGAAGCTATTAGTGACTGAAAATAGGGGGCTATTGTGGAAATACTTGTATATCCTTAACTAGATAGTTATCACCAACATTTCAGCTATTAAGTCTCAGAGAAAAGGCTAGTGAGTTGCTTCTGTTTTTCCTGCTTCATGTAACATGAGAACTAGGGAGCATGCCTTGAAATTATTAGATGGCAGCAAGATTAAATGCAAATAAAATGAAATAAATATTTATGCAATGGATAGTTAACCGTGGAACTCACAGTTGCAGGATGTTATTTAGGTGCAAACAGCTTAGTTTCAAAAGAGAAGTAGTCATCAGGATAAGAGTAGCTATCAAAAATTACTGTGTTGTCATGCAGCAGGGAATAAATTGGTAGCTGTTGCCAGGAACAATTTTACCCTTTTGGTAAATAACATTGAAAAATATATTGTGGGATGTTTTACTGAGATGGCTGCTTTATGTGGCATGAGCTACTGTCAGAGACAGGATACCAGAGGAGTTGGACCCTAATTCCTTTCCTATTGTCATATGATGTGTGTGAAAAGAGGAAGAATGCCTGGAAAATGGCTTTTCATGTTCTTCGTGGCTCTCTTCATTGGCGGTGACACTGTTTGCTTTGAAGGGCAAAACAAGTTAATCAAGAGAAGCTTCACTTTTAATGAAACAGTGCAACTGATTATTAAAAGCAAATGGAGTATAAAAATTGAAGTGCCAAAACCTCATTTTCACTCTGCAGAAGAGTGGTTTAGCTTCCTTTCCATGGTGTGTCTATATCCAATTGGGCTCTGGGGGGAAAACGTATTTTAACTTAAAAGTGGGATAGCTTATAGCTGAAGAACCATGGGGCATTGTTAAGTGTTTAAAATCGATGATTATGAATAGAAATTTGGTTTGGGAAAAACGTCCTTGTGGGATGGTTATTTCAGTGCTTTGCGTGGGTCTCTTGTATCTAGAACAGGTGTTTGTAATAAAGCCTGGAGGGCTTTGGCGAAGCCCTCAGCCCTCTGTCCCTAGCAGTCTAGTGAGAGCATGGGGTGCTGCCATGCCTAGAACCTCAGCAAAGTAATGAGACTCAAACTACAGTAACTGCATGGGAATTCTGAATAGGACACAGAGCCACACCTTCCTCTGTTGGACAAGGCATCCCTTGGGTCGTCTGGTTTTATCTTCTCTTCCCAATGGAGAGAGTGGAGTATGCAGAGTCTTAGCCACTTATCGTGGACCAACTTTGCAGAGTACGGCTGAGTTCTCTGCCCAGCTCTACAGACTTTAAACCACCCATCACCCAATGGAAATATCCCACTGGACTGATTTAATTGGGACAGCATCACATTCCCAGGGTGCAGACCCCATGCCACCATGAAAGTTCAAGTCTAAGACCATTTTTAGCACCTTTCTTATAAACTTTGCTTAATAGTCATAATCTTTTGAAGAAGCTTTCATTATACACATCTACCTCAATATAACACAACCCGATATAACACGAATTCGGATATAATGCGGTAAAGCAGTGCTCTGAGTGGGCGGGGCTGCCACTCCGGCGGATCAAAGCAAGTTTGATATAATGCAGTTTCACCTATAACACGGTAAGATTTTTTGGCTCACGAAGACAGTGTTATATCGGGGTAAAGGTGTAGTTATGTCTGATCTACACACAATCTCGTTAGAATTTAAAGCAAAAAAATATTTAGTGACTTACTGCTCAGTCTTACGAACACTACCAGCTTAACTGGGAAAGTCCAATTAACATCAACAGAGAAATTCTCTACATGTTTAGTTTTTTTATTATGGTAGCACCTAGAAGCCCCATCTGAAATCAGAGGCCCATTGTGCTGAGCATTGTACTCATGTATGGTAAAATACTGCCCTGGCCCCAGCAGCTTACAGTCTAAATAGACAAGACGGGGGGTGTGAGGTGAACAGAGCTGAAGTGACCTGCCCAAAGTCACACAGCAGTGAAAGAGCCAGAAACAGAACCAAGGTCTCCTGACCCCCAGTCCAGTGTTTTTCGACTAGATGGTGCTTCCTCTGCTGCTGTTTTGTGAAATCAGGCCCTCAGTGACAAGCAGTTAAGTGGAGCCAGAAAGCACAAGGCTAATGTAAAAATGACAGCAGGTGACTACCAAGATTGTGATTGTGACATAAAACAAAGAAATCTACCAGCTTTACTTTCCAGCTGCATTACTGATTTGTTTTGCATTGCCTTTTCAGTATCTCTTTCTGGTACGGAATGAGATGACGGTTTCCCAGAAGCACCTAGGGGAATTCTGTAGCTCCCTTAAGCAGTACCTGAAGAATGTGGCAGGACAGAGAGACTGTTTCCAGTAAGTATGCTTCTCCACCTCTCGGAAGGAAAATGGGAATAACTGTTTCAAAGAATGAATCTCTTCAGGTTTAACATATAGCACCACTATCGCTTTAGCTACTCAAATGCTTATAGCTTTACAGGTTACAAATGCCACAGAATGAACACAGCTTTAGCTTTAGTCTTGAGCAGTGGTTCCCAAACTGGAGTTCGCAAAATGTTACAGGGGGTTCTTGGGAAAAAATTCCCTAATGGCGGACATAGCTGTCCATAGGGACCCTGGGCAACCCAGGGTCAGCAGTGCAGAGCTCCTGGACTTCCAAGAGCTAAGCAGATCAAAGCAAGCCTACCTATCACACTGAGGAGATTTAAACTTCGAGACTCCTTATAAGAAATGGAAAGGGAGGTGAATATTTTTTGCTGTTTTTAAAATTAAATAGGCAGCTAGTATTGTTTTTTAAATTATTATGAAGAACAAGTTTAAGCTTTGTTGTAACGTGCATTGTTTGCCTTGACTGCTCAAGACTTGAATGCTTGTGTAGGAGGTACTTTTTGAGTTGGCTTCTTAAATACCTTCCTGCTGTTTCACATCTGATACTCCTTGATGAAACCTAGGAGCCTTGTCTTATAACAGACTTATTCAAAGTGACACAAGCTACGAAAGTGAGAGCTTGGAAGTGTGGTGCCGTTTTCATAATGTAATAAAAATACTGTCACGATAAATGATGATTAATAATAAATAGTGTGTAATAAGCATGTCATAAAAACAATGTTTATGTTTGCAAGATCACTGCTTTTATAATTTATACTCGGATCAAGGAGAGTATCCCTGGAAATATTAATTTTTAGGAGGGGGTTCGCGAGACTTGACATTTTAGTGGAAGGGGTTCACAGGTTGTTAAAGTTTGGGAACCACTGTTCTAGAGATAGCCCCAACCAAAATGCAATCACCCTCAAAATTGGGCAAGATGAGGCGAGGACAATTTGAAATCCAAACCTGGATTGGTATCCAAATTATGTCTTCATAATGGATCCACCTAAAACCCCAGATCAGAAACCTCGCAGTTCTGAAGCAAAAGTTTCCATTTAAGTCGTCTTTCAATGTAATACAATCACTACTGTGCTGGCCTGTGTGAGTGCAGCAGCTGATATTAGTCTGAGCCATAGGGATGATGCATCAGGGACGTTGGCCCTCAATGGAGAAGTGTGAGTTCTAACCCGTGTCAGATACATTATTCATTACGTAAGGGGATAAGGGCATGTGTCAGAACTGCTCAGAGGTCAGGAAAAAGCAGTGTCAAGGAAAGCCATGTGCTGTGCAGGTGCATTAGGTAGTGGCTTGCCTGTGAAATTCTGAGGTCACAGAAAGTGCTGTGGCTGTTTGGAATGACGTGAAGTCAGTGAGTGTAAAGCTCCTGGAACAGACTTGCCAGGTCTGCCCCCCCTCACCCCAATAGAAAAGTCAGACACAATCCCTGTTCTTATTGGATGCAGCTGATCTCTCCTCGGGCCTTGGCCAGGTAAACTTAATAGTCTGTAGTTTGCCTCCCACTAAATTACTAATGCTCATGCGCTAAGGAAGATACAGCCACACTGTAAGACTAGCTCCATGTTTCAGCCTTACTGTACATCCAGACTACCTGCCCTGTTGGCGGGTAGCGATTGCTTTATCGGGGATCGATATATCGTGTCTCATCTAGACGCGATATATCGATCCCCCTCCGCGCTTCCCGTCAACTCCGGAACTCCACCGGAGCGAGCGGCGGTAGTAGAGTCGACAGGGGAGCCACGGATGTCAATCCTGCACTGTGAGGACAGGAGGTAAGTCGGAATAAGATACTTCGACTTCAGCTATGGCATTCCTGTAGCTGAAGTTGCGGATCTTACATCGACACCCCCCTAGTATAGACCAGGCCTTAGAGGGAGTGGTGTGAGAGTGCAGCAAGTTACCAGCTGGCTGCTTACACAATGAGTTGGTTCATTCTGGGGCGTAAAGGTGATTGAGACTTTTGACTCATCAGACAGAGGCTACAAGCTCATGCATCCATGAGATGGAGAAATCCTGAATCTGACATCCAGTCACTGTGCCGTGTGGCCTTCGGTCCTGCTTCTGAAACGCCCTCAGCTTCTGTGGTTGGGAGTGGGGGTTGTGGGCATGCAGAACATTCCAGTATCCGATTAATTTTGTGTCTGTGTCTGACATGGGGAGCTGGGATGTGCTGCACTTCTTGCTGCTGAGAGCCCTGCTGCCAGTGGGTTTCATGCCAGCTGACAAGTCATCGCTTAGCTCTCAATCCAGTGGTGTGGCTGGAATAGTTCATCTTGCTCAACATATATGTGTGTTTGCTTTTGATTTTTCTCTCTCTCATCACTTTCAGTGTAACTGCAGTGAGGCTCCCGGACGGAGTCACTTTCATCGTCTATGAGTTCTGGGAGTCTGAGGAGGACTGGAAGAGGTAGGGTAGCAACATTTAATCATACAGGTTAATAAAATGAGACATCAGAGATGGGCCTGACCTGCAGATTGCGGGTGATCCAACCCCTTTGGTCTTGGTTTGGGACCCTCCCTATTATATATACACACACATATGAGATTGCGAGGTGTGCGTGTATACACACATGTATACATACATATACAAATATTTCATACTACATGTGAATCTCTTCATAGCAGCATCTCAAAGTTCATTGCCACTGTAATGACATTTGACATTTATTTTGCTTTTCATTTGGTTGGATGGGAATTGCTTCAAGCCTGCGTTTTGTGAGACCACTGCAATAGCTAAAGTCTGTTGAGCTCAGAGACAGACAAGGGCCCTGGCCCACCATCCTCTTGAGGCAGAAGTGCTGTGGCCAGGAGAGGCAGCAATAAAACTTATCCTTTAGAAACAGAAGAATGGAAAGGTTGAGAGCAGCAAGAGTCTCATGGGGAGAGATATTAGGAAAGGGAGATTCATTGGCAGGAAAAGGCTTAAAAGAAACTACGCACTTATGCCTCTTCCTTTTCCATGGTTTCTCTCAGAACACATAAGCCCATCGCTGGCTGCGTCTGACTCTAGCATGAGTGGGTTGGTAGAGGCGAGAGAAATGGCAGAGGGGAGGGTGTATGTATTTGTTTGGCTGGTAGGTTTCCTTTCACTCCTCCACATATTGCATAAAGCACAGTAGATGTCTTTTGGGGCACTAAAGGGTAACCCATCCGCTAGAAAAATTTCTTGGCTGCATTGCCACGTATTAGGCACGTATCTGGTGTTCATCACCAGGGCGGATGTAGAGGCTTGAAGTTGTGCCATTTTTCTATATCATGTACTGTTTAAACTTTATCATCATAAAATCACAAAAAGGGCCTGTGACGAGTTCGGTCACAGACCCCATTTGGGACTGTCACCTGATGTGCTGAGACTACCAATGAACCCATTTTCCTGCCAATTTGGGATTTCAGAACCCTGTCTTGTTGAGCCAGACACGCTAGCCTGCTACAAACACAGATCCAGGTCTGGTCCACGCCCTGAAAGCTGCAGACTTTAACTAAAACCTGCTCAGCAAGTGCTCCTGTCTCCAGCACCCAGACACCCAGCTCCCAATGGGATCCAAACCCCAAATAAATCTGTTTTACTCTGTATAAAGCTTATACAGGATAAACTCATAAATATTCCTCCCTCTATAACACTGATAGAGATACACAGGTGTTTGCTCCCCCAGGTATTAATAACTTATTAATTATTCTGGGTTAATTAATAAACAAAAGTGATTTTATTAAGTATAAAAAGTGGGATTTAAGAGGTTCCAAGTAATAACAGACAGAACAAACTAAGTTACCAAGCAAAATAAAACAAAACATGAATACAGGTAAATCTCACCCTTAGAGATGTTCCATTAAGCTTCTTTCACAGATTAGACTCCTTCCTAATCTGGGCCCAATCCTTTCTCCTGGTACAGACCTTGTTAGTTCCAGCTGACATCTCAGGTGAAAAGCAGAGGATTCCTCATGACTGGGACCCTTTTGTTCTGTTTCATCCCCTTTTATATCTCTGGCACAAGATGTGAATCCTTTCTCTCTCTCTCTGGGTTCCCACCCCTCCTTCTAAATGGAAAAGCACCAGGTTAAAGATGGATTCCAGTATCATGTGACATGTTCACATATCCTATGAGATCTCATTACCCACTCATTGGCACACACATATACAGGAAGGCTTACAAGTAAACAGCACCATCTACGACCAATTGTTCTAATTAATGGGAGCCATCAGGATCACCATTAATGGCCCACACTTTGCATAACTACAACAGGACGTAGAATTATATTTCATATTCCTGATTTCAGATACAAGAATGATACATTCATACAAATAGGATGAACACACTCAGTAGATTATATGCTTTGTAATGATACCTTACAAGACACCTTTTACATAAAGCATATTCCAGTTACATCATATTCACACTTACCAACATATTTTTATAAAACATATGGAGTGCAACATTACAGGGCCATAACTCAAAGAAACATAGTCTAATTTTGCCCAAAATTGGCAGAAAGCTTCTAAATGCAATTGGTAATACAACTATGTAGTCAAAAGAGGAGTGTTTGGGAAATATTTAGCCCCAGGTGATATATTTTATGCATTTTCCTGTACTTTTTTTGCCTTCGGTTAAAGCAAAAGTCTGTAGTCACACAACAGTATGAGCTTGTTTGTACCAGGTAATATATCCCAAAATATTTGTCATTAATTATAGAATGGACTGTGCTGAGAGAGTTTTTCTGTCTGTCTGTTTTTATGAAGTTATGCAGATAATAAGACTCTTGACCCTGAATTATAAAACATATTTTTATGAGATACACAAGGTGGGTGAAGTAATAACTTTTATTGGCATAGACTTTTTGTTATCTGCTTGACCAGACACACAAATTTCAAGCACACATGGTACAATTGTAATTATCTTCTATGACGGAATACAATACATTGACAATACATGTCAACATGTTATAGATCAGTAATGACTCTCAGTAGAGGGGCTGTAGAATGTCTCACATGACTATATTGTGTGACTAACAAGGTATAACCACGTACTCTTATGTAACCCCCTACATAGAACTATGAGCTACTGAATGTCTAATGCAACACCCCTTCGAGCTATATTTACTCGCAAAAATAGTCAGTCATTTGTAGATATTTGAAACATTTCTACTCCCCCTCCGAATCTGTGTCTGATGCGTTCAATACCCTGTTGCTACACTTATCACTGTTTCATGCATCGGAGCACACAAAACCTTCCCTCTGGCGTTTGCATCTCCTTGTTGCACAAGTGCTCTCTCAGCCACACTGTACAAAGGTGAGGACGGCTTCAGGTGCATGGGGCAGCACCATCAGTTTAAGAACAAGCTGCCCCGTGCTATGGATCACCCACTCCTTGTTAACAGGAGACACTTGAGGAGACTGAACTGTTGTCTGATTCCATAGGCCTAACTGATCGTTTGCACATTTCAGGGGCTGCCATTCTTAATGGAAGTTTCTCACTTGTTTTATTCTTAGCAGACAACCTGTAACCACATTATCTAGAGATGCTTGCTTCTCACCACAGTACACTAGAGATACCAGCGAGATACTGGCTGCTGACCCTGAAAAAGCTGCCGTTGGGTCGGACTGCAATTACCTACCTTCACATCTTGCTAGTGATACTGAGCAAGGATTACTTGCTTCAGCTGCTGCTTGGTTCTTCATTAACTCTCGGGTTAGGTCAGGTCTGTCCATGACATGAATTCAAAGTAATGGTCCTAATTTATAAACCCGTCAACAGACAGACCAGGGCTACCTCCTAGAATATTGTATCCACTTTGATATATGACCATGGCTGAGTTTCACACCGTTGATAATGAGAGCAGGCTGATAAATGACAGCATGCAGTGAGGTTACTGACACACTGTAGCTGAAATTTCACACATGTTCTTGGGATGGGAAAGAAATCTTTCCTTTGCACAAAGCTAGAGAAAAAATGAGCAGTAGTCACACAGAATGCATCTCACTCATCTTCCCTTGATCTCACAAATAAAACCTCCCAACCCCAATAATCCAGGCAGTGTTAGACTTCCCCTTCGGAGTGATGAAGTGGTGCTGCTGTAAGCAAGACAGGGACTGCTAACAGGCACAAGGCCACACGGAGGCAGCAGTAGCATTTCTGTTTCAAGGTGAATGTTCAAAGTGCTCTAAAGTTCATAGGGTCTGATGGGCTTGGAAATAGGTATGCTCGTACAGTGGTTCTCAACCTTTTTTCATTTGCAGACCCCTAAACATTTCAAATGGCAATCTGACATATCTGTGGCCCCCCAAGGGTCCACGGACCACAGGTTAAAAACCACTGTGCAAGCAGAAGGGTATGGGTCCTATTTGTGGTGCAAATTTGGGGTTGTGGTCAAGGAGTACCTGAGCTATAGCACCCTTCCCCTACTGGCACATGACCTGTGTTTAATTTTGCAGTGCTGTAAAATGCAAATGCACAGCCAGAGAACTGGTAAGACAGTTTAAGACCCAGAGTTGTGGCCGAGATACAAGTGTGAGGTCATTTGGTGACTAGAACTTCTCCTTTCTCCTGACTAATGGGGCAAACTACCCTGGGAACTCCAGTACAGTGGTGTTGGAACAATTTTTGAAGTGGGGGGTGCTGCTGCTGATGTTTGTTATTTCTACTGCAAGCCAGAGGAGGCAGCAGCACCCCTTGTTCCAGGAGCATTATAAGTGGAGGTCTAGACAGAGCTGCTGCAGCGGGCATGCAGTGCTGAATGAGTGTGCTCAGTAAATGCCACATTACATGTGGGTAATGCTGGGTTAACTCCCCCTTTAGCTTGCGGAGAAGGGATTTGAACCTTCATTGCTTACATCTCAAGTGAATGTCCTAAGTGCTGCACAAAGAGGTATCCTGATAGGGAGAGCATCCTCACTCTTTTCTAATGAATCTGTTCCCTTTAACTACATATTAATTGGGCCAAAAGATGCCTCAAAAGCCCTCTGTGGGATGGAGATTAAAGTGTGGAAGACCTAGGGTCAAATTCTACCTCTGCCTGAGCAGAAGGCAGTAGCAGAGGGGATCTGCCCCCGGAGGTTAGTGCCCGTATCACTGAACAATGGGCTGTTGCACTTTTAATTAAATATGAATTTGGGGCCAAACATCTGAATCACTCTTCTGTCCCCACTGGTTAGGTTGATTAAAAGTGAGCTTGCTAGAGAAAGGAGCAAACACTCTGGATTACTGGAACTGTACATGAAAAACCCCAACAAGTCAGCATACGGTGGGACCCTGATATAGCGAGCAAACAAACAGCAACTGTGTATCGCCCTGCAAACATCTATGTCTGTCTTGATCCCCATGCATCATTCCTGACTGCAATTCCCAGTAGCAATGGGCAACCCCAACACAGCATTCTCCTGTTGAAACAAAGGAGAATGTATAGGCCACAATTAACAATTTCTCAAACTTTGTTTCAGCCACCTGCAGAGTGCTCCCTGTAAAGGGTTCCAGCATGTTAAAGTGGACACACTGACTCAGCCTGAAGCAGTTTCCAGTGTGTCTGTGCCAGGTAAGGTCAACAGCAGTCAAGGGATCTTAATAGCTGAAGGGACTTGGAAGCCAACATTCCTGCTTCAGTCATTTCAGGCAGAAGGCTGAACGGTCTCAAAGGACTAAGCAGCTGGATCTGTTTAATTACTAGTGAACTCTGTGCCCTATCAGACAAGCTACCATGCAGCCTTACCTTGTACCCATCTGCACACTACTGCCCTGCCCAGTAAATGCTGTTAACGGTACTTTGTCCTTCAGGACAAAAATGTTAATATTCCAGGGGTATATTTTTAAATCCATTAAGCTGCAGGCATTGACGCAGCTTGCAGCACAACTCCTCCCCCTCCACACACACACACACTGAGGGCCTGATTCTTTATGCCCGTATACCCTCTAGAGTCAGTTAAGCCTATGCTGGGTATAAAATGCTACCCAACCCAAATGATGGTAGCACTTGCCCCCCCACCCCCAGTGTAAATGCCTGTACCCGGAATAACACACTGGAGAAACAGGCCCATGTGTTCATAGCGCAGAGGTTACTCCTCCGTGAGAGCAGCATAAAACATTGTGTGTTTAAAGTGAGACTGCTGAGTCATTGTGGATTTTTTTGCTTGTGAATGTCACGAGTTTGTCACTTTAAATATTTGTATGCAACTCAGTGCAAGACAAAATGAGTCCCCATTTCTCACTGCTGCACAAAGAAGCGCAGCTGCTGATTTTTTCAAATTTGTAAAAGCCACAGGACTGGAAGTCACGAGATATGGATCAGACGTGACCCTGTCAAGTTGGGCAACTTTCTAGGGCCCTCACACAATTTTTTTGCTGGTGTAACTTAGTGATTTAAAAAAAAATAGAGCCATACCAGTAACACCCCCTCCTATGGATGCAGCTATGCAGTATGAAGGTCCTTAGTCCCATATGGAACTAAGCTATACCCGTATAACACTTTCATCATGTCCACACTGAAAGGGTTCTACCACTTCACCGGGAGGTATAGTTAAAGCAATATACCTTGTGAACGGAGACAAAGCCTTATCCATTGTGTGCCTCGGTTTGCCCCTGCAGATAATAATGACTTACCTCCCACCGGGGCTGTGAAGTGTAGTTATCTTGCAATGCATGTGGGGGGTGGGGTCTGATGGATGGTGCTAGCATCCTGCAGCATTTAATTACTTAAGCAATTCATTTTTCAGTACAGCTGTAAACAGCAGAAGTCTGCTCTCATTCTCAAAGTTGTAAATTCAGATTGATTTGATTGAGGCAGTTCCTGCTTTATACCAGAGTTACTAATACAGGATTTGACCCATTAGTCCTCTCCCTCAATGTTTTAGCTGTGTGACAAGCTACCTTCCCTCAGCGTGATTTGTTTTGCAGGCAGAGATCAAGTTCTTCCCGGTTGTGCTGCAGTGAGCAATCCCGCTTTGACACAGCCTCCTCCTGCCCTCTCCCACCTCACCACCACAGGGAGGGTTGGCTGTTGCCCACACAAAGCTTCAGGGGTGACATTGAGCTCCTGCATTGACCAGTTGTTCTCTTGCAGCTGCCTGGTGCACTCTGAACAGAGACTGAGTCCTTGGCCGGCACAGAGTCAAGCAGCAAGGTGACCTGTGGCACTTCCAGGCTCTCTTGCCTTCTCTCTCCCTTTGCAGAGGACTAAACTCCTGTCTTTTCTAATGCCTCTGTTACAGGTGATGTCTTTTGAGTTCACTACTAAGCAAGAATATCAGCAATGTATTTGCTAGGTGTTTGAAGTGAAGGAAAAAACATAACCACCTCCCCACCCACACAGTCATACCTCCTGAATGCTCCCCTTAAAGCTTGGGATGGGGCAGAATCTGCCTGCCTCCTGTCCCCAGCAGCCCCATTGCAGGGATTCATGGGTTTTAGTCTTGGCTCTGCGGTGGTGGGCTAGTTGCTTATCCTGCCTGTGCCTCAGTAAAGTGAGGATAGTGGAACAGCTTGGCCAGAATGTTCAAACCAGGAGTGCTGGATTTTCAGCACTTCTGTCACTATCTTTCTATTGTCTGACTCAAGACCCATCCCATCTAGGATCCTGTCTAAGAGGGGCCAGCACCAGGTCACCTCTGTTAAGGAGTCTAAATATCAACACTGGTGTTAGTTTCTTTGTCTAGCAGTTTTGTAAGAAAATAATTTACAGCATAGCCCTGGTACTGCTGTAAGAGTCCTCCCTGAGGTTTCGCTAGTTCACTGCTGCGTAGCATAACAGGCCTTACTCCTGGAGAGAAGGAAACATTGGGCCACTGCCTTAGAACTAGATACAAAGGAGTTGTCCGTTCACCTTTTTTAGATATTTAATTTATTCATCGGGTTTCTTCTTTATATTCTGGCCGCTGAGAAGAACCACCCACCTTTCTCCTTCCCTGCCCAGTTCTACCTCTTGGTTCCACAATTAGTTTCCTTCACATTAACGCCAATGCATGCTAAATGAGCCTTGATGTACGATAAATGCCTTCTGGCTGTAGAAAGTAGCAATCTGTTCCTTTACTAAGTTTGGTGCATTTTGTATTTGTTTCTAATGGGGACAGAAGCAGGGGAGACTATTCTTTGGGATGCAGGCTTGCTTATTTCTTCACTTTGACCGTAACATTTGGTATTATTCGCTCTGTATGTTAGAAATCATCTGGCTTTCAACCCATGATACATTATAGGACGTACAACCTGTAAGGAATTTAATATTAGGATATGTACAGTTAGATAATACAGAGACCAAATAAAATGTAACTGGGAAATGGTGGTGGTTTTATTCTAATCTCTCCTTGCTCTTCAACAGGGAAAACGAATGGAAGTAGTTTTGTGAACTTAAATTATTTTGATGCATTTTTCATGACAAGGGTAGGTGGAAAAGAAAGGGCAATTTTGCACAAAATCACTGTTCTACATAGTGGGGAACGCCAGTATCCTTATATTGAAGGCGAGATGGCAGTGCCGGAATGTCTATACTGCCATCAGAGATGTGACTGCAGCCATACAGATTGACCTAGCTTGCTCAAGTAACAATAGCAGTGACGCCACAGGACCCTAGGTGATCAAAGCTGTCTACACGTGCTACCATTGCAGCTCTAACGGCTGTGGGGACATGTGCATGAAGGTGTTACACTAGTACAAGCATTAGAATTTACAGGAGGTCCATGACCAGAGTTGAACTTGTATCTGTTCTTGCAATACCGCTATGAAATACAAAACAGGATAGTTCAAGGATTTGCCCTTTTTCCAGAACGCACACATTCCCACAGCTGCAAATGGGTGTCTAGTTATTGCTTTGAACATGGTGTGTAATAAGGGCAACAAAATTGGAATGGTATAACCCATTGGGAAAGCTGGAATTTGAGATGACAGCAACAGGCTATAGTTTGAAGAGGGGAGTATCAGGGACACCTAGGATTGCCCTTTCTCCTGCAATGGCTGATACTTGGGGGTTGCTCTGATGGAAGGAAACCATGTACCATCAAACATCAGAAGGGAAGAATATATAAAGGTGTGAGGAGGTGCAATGATCTTACAGCATCACTATGTTGTTTGACCGGCACCCTACTGCATGATAATGCTCGTCACTTAGCCAACTGGCCCCCTGGATTTAGCAAACAAACAGGAGAGACACTGTAAAATTATTTTTTTTAAAGCTAACGTGAACATAAACAGGGAAAGGCTGAGAGACATCCATCAGTCATTTGGAAACCATGCTGTCCTCCAGTAAGATGCATTGTTCTTTGCAAGCATGGCTGCCTGGAGGTTGCGCCAAACAGGACACACTGGTCAAACTGTAGGGGATCAAATGATGTGCAACTTGCTGAAGGCTGCTGGGTACCTGTAAGCAGCTAGAATTTGTAGACCAACTCCATGAGAGCAATGGTGGTGCTCTGGCCAAAGACAAAAGCTCCACAGAGAATGGAGATGACACCCCAAGCAATCAAACAGGATCTAGAAAATAGAAGAACAGTGCAATGTACCTTAAGGCAATGATTTAGTTTCCCAGGAGAAGGCTGATTGATTTAAAGAGAAATATTACCATAAATACAACTCTTCCCCTAAATAAGAAATAAACTTTTATTCATTGAGATCTTAGGGTATCAGTGGTAGTTTGTGTTTTGTAAACCTAACTGTACTGTTCTTCAGACTAATGGTGCAGTGACTGAATTCAGCCTTAACACCTCATAACTTATTTTACTGAGTAGGGGAATGTTGCCTAATGACACCTTGTCAGCTGGTTAAAATGGCAGCAATTTTTAAATGGAAGTGGGCAGGGGGGAGAAGTTTATGGGTGCCCACTACAAGTTAATTAAGCCTGACCCCAGTTTCTCTGCCTGTCCATCCTGTATCTGTTACAGCATTCCAGCCCCAATGTAAGGTTCTTCTGGAGCAGAGAGGTGCCCTGTAATTCCCACCCCTCTCTACTAAAGAGCGGTTATCAGAAAAGACAACCCTTGCTTGGGGGATGCAGAGACAGAGCAGCTGAAACAAAAATTACACTGTACTCCTGTTATCCCTGTGAGGGGAAGAGCTGCATTCAGTTTCTTCCTGTGAAATAAGAGACTGTTGAGTGACTGACTGCAGTCAAAATGTCAGTATGGATGCTCACATCAGAGAACCCAGCTTGACTGTCAGGTCTGAGGTAGAACTTCTGGCAGGGACATGTGCTCTACTAGCCAAGGAGAGACAGAAGAACATGGATCCCTCACATCATTTATACAGCGTTGGAATGTTTTTCTCTTAATTTATTTTGCACAAAATAGTTGCAAGGCTCTTGCTTATGAGACATTGCCAATGTACCCTCTACTACACAGAATTGTGGGCTCTGCTGAAGAATAAAGAAACTTTCCTTTTGCTCCTGTTTGCCCACTTGTCAGTATGGCTATAGCATTGCATTAAAATGAGCTTTGCTTTGGCAGTTAAGTGACACTATTTTTTCTTAGCCCCAGGGTCCGTCTTCACAACCAAAGTAAAAACAACAAACAAAAAAAACCCCCATGCTTTTGACATTTTAATCAAATTCCATGACAACACTACATGAGTAATAAAGAGAAGCTAGACACTGAAAGGCCCTCAATTGTAGAGGCTTTAAAAACATCCTCATTTGCTTTCAGTGTAGTTAAAATCTTTTCTTTGGCAGAGAAGGATGTTTTGGTAAAGCTACGAGACTCCAAGATACTGTCTGAAAACATGCCCACAAAACCTGTCAGCTGTGTGTTCATTGCAAGGCAGCAGAAGCGATATTATGACACCTCTCCTCAGGTGAGCAGGACTGTACCTGTCCATCTGAGCTATAGTGAAATGCAAAATTCAGTTTAAGAAACTTACATTGAAAGATACTTGTGAATTCAGTTGTGTCTTGACTTACAGTGAAATGTCACCAGTCTTTAAGGATGAAATTCACAGAGATCCAAGGCTCTACTTATGCACCCTTTAATTTGCTTAGGGCTTAAATATGACTTGTGCTGGTTCTCTCTACAGGCCTGTTCACTTTCCCCATCCCAGATGCGATAGCTGAGACACCTGAACCCATGACCTCCAGTATCAGAAGTTGGGGTCTTAGGTCTAAACCAACGAGGCGGCTGCACAGGGATGAACAAACTGATTCCTCTCCAGCCTCTTCTTAAAGCCAACTCCTGGCTCACAAACACACCACCCTCCCCCCGCCAAAGCCCATTAAAAAATTACAGACCAGCATGGGGTAGTTCATAATTACTGATGGGCTTTGGGCATTCCTGAAATGACCTCAGGAGGGAATTGCATCCAGCCCTCTTCGGCCAAAAGTACAAATGGTTTCAACATGAAAACCAGCCAGTGGGGCAGAATTATGTCAGGCAAAGAATCCTGGGAAGAACCAAGATGACTTGGTGGGGTAGAGGGAACGGAGAAAGCAGACTCCAGTACCAGTGGAAAGGGCAAGCTATAATTAAGCAACAGCAGTTAGGTTGTGTTGCCAGGTAACAGGTGATGCAGGCCAAGAGCCACAAGCTCAAGGCAAAGGCTGTGCAGTCTGCTGCGAACGGGGGCGGCTGTTACCACATTTAGTCATGAAGGCCCAAATTCTCAAAGGTATTTAGGTGCCTGACTCCTGTTGATTTCAATGGGAGTTAAATACCTTGGAGGAACTGGGATGAAGGGCTCAGTTCTGTCACCCTTGCTTGCGTTGAATAAGACCATATTATGCAAATAGTTCCCACCAGTGTCAGTTAATGCGCCTCTGTCTCACCTGTAAGAACAGGCAAAATAAACCCACTGAAATGTTAAAGTACTTACAAGGGTGAAGGTGACAGAATTGGGCTCTTACTATGTTAAGGGAATTAATCCACATGTAGGTAGTAGTCTAACTGAAAGATACATTGCGGACAGCCTAAGCTTCTACACTGTAGAATAAACATTGATAAAATCCAAAGAACAACAGAAAACCTGCCTGCTTGTTTGTGAATTGGAAATTAATCTGCCTGGTTTCCAGCCCTCTGGGCCTGATAAATTAAGGCATTTAGTGCAAAATTCAGAGAAAAAAATACATTCAAATTCCTTACGAACAGTTGGAGCTGTGTTCATTCCCATACAAACCACATGTCCACTCTGACTGTATTCATGACCCTTATTTGCCATGTGTACACAGGGATTTTTAAAAAGTGAGATTGCAGAAAAGGGGCTCATGAGGAAACAAATATGTCCCTGTGGGCAGCTCTTCCATTGCTCTGGGAGCAGAACCACCAGCAGGTGGCTTACGTGACCCCAGTTGCATAGTGAAGAGTCTGGTTAAAAAGAAACTAAAACCTCTGACTGCAGAATTTAAATAGAAGAACCAGCTACATTTGCTGAATTTGTCAAATTATTCGCTAATAGCTCATCTAACACTACTAACACCTCAGATTACAAACTGAAATATTTAAGGTCGAATTTCTTACCTTTCAAATGGTTTCAAAATTCTTTTGCACTTTAGACAGTGAAATTAGATTGTCTGTTCCTCTCTCTCTCAGCATAATACTTTTTGGGTTTTCAACAGGGAAGGGAAAATGACTATATAGTGATACACAAACACACTCATCCTTTTGGCTTTAACTGCTATGATTAACGTGTTATTTGATGTCACATTCTGAGACTGCAAGAGCCTTGCAGTGGAGTTTAGACAGGGAAAAGGACACATTCATTCTTCATTAAGTTTTAATGGGCACTTCTGATGTGCGGGAGATGAAGACTGAAATGGAGGGACCCTGCCACATCTTTGAACTGACCATCAGGAACAGCTCCACTTACATAGGCTATACATGTAGTGCACTAGGAATATCTCCTAATATTTACATGCATATAGCCAGCCCAACATGGTATATGGCAGCTTACTTTTTCCTTGGTTCAATGGGTTCCGTTTCCATTGCACATACTAGACATAATCCTGCAAATCAAAACATATAATGTTTGTCATTTAAACATGTTACATGCATTCCCAAATATTCCTCCCAGTAACCACAAGAAGGCAGTGGCAATTTTAGAAGGAATCATGCATTAGTTCAGTTGTGCATTGCCTATCAGCATTACAGCTCTCTTAGAACATGTATGGATACAGTCAGCTGGATGCTTTAACTTAAGACTTTCCCCCCTATTTTCAGATGTTTTTCCATCATTTTCTTTTGTGGCTTCTGCTCTGCAGGCATGCAAACTCACTTCTAGTTGTTACTTTAAACTTTTGTCTGACACCCAGCTACATTTGGAGGGTTGTTACATAAAATCGTTCATGTGGGTTCATTTTACTTAGGAAAAAAATGATGATGGCTCAGATTTTTAGATGTATTTAGGCATTACTTTGCTCAGTATTGCAATGCCTAAATACCTTAAAAATCTGGGCATTTGTCACTTCCATAATATGTGATAACTACTAGCGGTATGGAAATGTGACGGAGCATTGAAGGAATATAAATAGAGGAGGGTAAGGAAGGAAGGGTCTCCCCCGCCCACCCCCCCACTCTTTGCCCACAGAAAATGTGTTACTGAATGCCAGGAGCATCCATTAGATTTCACATCTACCTCCATTGGATCTCACCAAAAACAAAGTGTGTAGATTACAAGGTGCTGTTAGGATCAGACCATCTTTGGAAATTCACACAGACCGTTGTTCTGAAGCCACACACATGGTTCTGGAATTACATTTGTTTTTGAAATGTTCTCAGTACATGGGCAACCTGATCAGGTCTTCCTCCTGATCTTCCCCTTCCCACCTCCCCTACATACATGGAGAGGAAGATTTCTCCAGTGACTCAATTTTCCACTCAGCTTGTACCCCTCTGATAACTATTGGAATTATTGCAAGAAAGTTGATGATGGCCATTTTGGAACACCTGGAAAGCTTAATTGCCATGTTGATAATGCCGGGCCAGAGTCAGCATTATACCTGGCACCTACACATCTATGTGAAGAGTTTTTAGCCCAGGAGGCTCAAAGAAGAAGGGGTTCTGTTAAAATCAAAATCAATAAATAAAAAAAAAACAACCAGGGAATTTATGTAAAATCAACAGCCCTGAGGCAGTTTGAAATAAAAGTAAGTGGAGCTTCCAGCTCTATTTACCTCTCACACCTTCAGTGAAGGAAACTACAAACATTTACTCAAGAGGGTGGTAGCTGAAAACAGCAATGAACAGAGAAACATCCTGCTATTGAGTGCCTTGCAAAAGCAGCTCTAGACACATAAGAGTCTCCCTTTTGGTGAAGAATCAACAATCCCCCAGCCAAAAAAATTCAAGCCTGAGTTTTTAATGTGTTCCATTGCATTTTACACCTCCTCTGTGTCGGTGTAAGGGATTACACAAAGATGCAAGGCTGCAGAGAATCAGAACTTGTGACTAATGGACACACTGATAACAAGTTACCAAACAAAATTTATGAATGATTCTTTGTATCCAAAACTACCAGATTGCAGCCACATCAGGAGATTCTTATGTGAAGGCTACTTTAAAGAGTTTATGGATTCTGGAGCCTTTCAACCTGGCTCCTTACTCTAGGAATAGGCCCAAGCAGAAAGGCAAACTTTAAAAAACCATCCTCTTTCCCCCTCCAGCTCAGAGCCCCCAGATCCCAGATGAAATCTTGGGGAGAGATGATGCTGGGTTTTGTTTGTTTAAAGGGGCAAATGGAGCAGAGGACATTGAGAAGTTTTTTAAACTTGCACATAGCTCCCAGTGCACCTGGTCAGAGAAAAATCTGAGCAGGAGCACCGCCTCCATGTCAATTTCCTTCTGTCACCCCAGTTTTCAAAGGAAATTAATTCACAAAAAAGCATTTTCCTCCTAGAAACTCAGAACATGGGAAGTAAGTTTAGAAGTCTCACTGATCAATAGTAATTAATGCATCAAACCCTTCCCAGGCTCAGCTTCTGAATTAAAATGCACACACATCTGTTACCAAGTACGTGCCTGGAAAGATGAAGATGAAGAATGCGCTGATGCCACCAATAATACTGATGACCTCGCTGATGTCAGGGACAAACAGAGCAATGACGAGCGTCACTATGATCCACGTGACAGTCAGCACAATCCTCGTACACCTCTCATAAGGCTCCAGGAGCATGACAGACCTGCACTTGTCATTCAGGCAGACATCCTGTAGGACAGACCTATCAGACAAACACAGCCAGGTTACATACAGCGCTGTGCTGGGTTCAGAACTCCTTGCCATTGTGTCTGCTAATGCCCACGGTCAGTCACGTATTGTGATGGGTTCTTTTGTGTGTCCCAAGTTATTGGCTGTTCTTCACATCAAAATGCATAATTGAGGCTGCAGTTACTTGGGCGGGATTGTATTGTTTGAGCAATGCACTCAATAGGGGGCAGTGCAGAGCTCAGCTCCACCCCGGCAGGAAGTTGCTCATGGAACACGCGTTCTGTGTAGATAGACTTATACCTCCCACACACTCACTGCTGCCCCTTCCCAAGCGTGTCTGTGCGCAGACGGAAAGCACCACTTTTGGGGATGGGACAGGCTGTTTTCCCCAGCACGCTCCTCAAGGGGAGAGGCCATGGCTTCACCACCTCCCCATCTCTTTTGGGGCAACATGTGCCCAGAAGTTCCTGCCCCTGCATGAAGGCCAGGACAACTCACTATTTGTGAGACAGAAGCACCTAGAGGCTCAAGCCAAGACCGGGTTCAGCGAGTTACACTCACGTCGGCTTTGTTACAGGGAGGGGAAGTTACCTGCCTGCTAAGAATCTGACTTTCCCAGGACTGGCTCTAGGCACCAGCAAACCAAGCACGTGCTTGGGGTGGCACAATTCCAGGGGCGGCACTCTGGGAGATTTTTTTGTTTTTTGTTTTGGCTTGAGGCAGCAAAAACCCTAGAGCCAACCCTGCACTTTCCCCTCTGATCCTCTTGGTCAGGCTCCTTGAGACATACCTTTCCTTTTCCCTTCCACAAGACCCCCTGCCAACTAGGGGCTTTTGATATGCCGCCCGCACACCCTTCCCCAAGGCTGCTTGCCCAGGTGTTCTGTTTTATGATCTCAGACAGCCCCTGCCCATCGATCCCCTGTGGGGAGGTTGTTACTGCCTTCCATACGGTGACTACTGTATTTATGACCCTTCTTCGCTCTTATTATGCCTATTGTCCTTGCAGAACTAGCCCTTCCCTGGCTCTCCCCCTTCACCATTGTGAAAGGATGCCCAGTCAGTGGCAGATTTGCAGCCACCCCCATTTGGGTCTTTGCCAATTCACTGTTTTAGAGGTGGGCTGCGCTTCGCCATTAGTAATCTCTCTTTCCAAATCTTCTCTGGATGAAATCTACCCCACTGACACCTACCACTGTGGGCATAAGCCCATTCCTACACACTGCCCCTCCACACATTTCATTAGCCATGCACAGCTGCAGCCTCTCTTACCTCCCCAGCAGGAGAACGATTGGGTAGATGGTGATGATAGAGATGCCAAAGAGTAGCCGGGCTATAATGATGATCAGGTCATTTCCTGGGTATGACATCAGAATATCGGCAGCAACATCAGCACCAAAGGTTAAATAGCCATAAAGCCCTAGAAACAGAAGCAGCAAAGATCAGAGGCATTAAATGTGATATTGAGCTACAGTCGTGATACCATTTGGGGAGGAGTTTGGAGGAAGAACCAACTGCAAGGGAAGTTATTAAAATGAATGTGTATTGCTCATTATAGCTGGGGCAGGTAGCATTGCCTATTATTAAGGTTGCCCAACATGTCCCATATAAAAATCTGCTTATAACTTTGCAAAACTTTAGCCATTTGGGCTGAAATGTTGCATGCTAGGTGTCTACCTCAGGCTGAATTGCAGGGAAGAGGTATAAAAGATTTGAAAGAATGGATGGTGGTCACTTAACAAGGAGCTATTCTGTTAAGGGAGCACCATCCATTCAGTGCACTGACTGAGGCCGGGGCCCTGTGGGAAATATAGTTGGGGATTACGTAACTGGAGACCGTATTGGAATGCAGATTGAACAGAAGGCCGCATCACAATTGTGCAGGCAAACTTAATTCTGGCACTTCTGAACGCTTGACTTTGCAACTGTAGTAAAGTTATTTGAACATAGGATGTGTGTGTATTTATCACTCATGTGGGAGGAAGCCTTTAAGGAAGACAAATTTATAAAACTTCCTTGCCAAATGACCCCCTCCTATGGCAGCTGAGCTATAAAGAGTTGAAGAAATCTTTAGTCAAACAGTTTAAAGGCATCCTGAGCACAATTAGTTGCCATGATGCCAATCAGGAAACCCTTGTCTGAGGGCTATGGCATGTTTCACATTGTACATTAATGTGGTCTAACATGAAGTCATTGTCTGGTGTCAACAAGGCCTACCCGTGCAATGCGGTTTCTGGGTGAGAGAGGAGGAGGTGAAAGTTTCAGCAGGTTGGGGTAAGGCGAGAGGGAGGGGTTACCTGTAAGAGAATAAATCAACAGGCAGAAGAGCATGGAGAGCACAGACACCACGATCCAAAGGGAGAGTTTCTTGTTGTGCATGCTGCTGTAGATGGCAATGCAGGCTTCATGACACTGAAACACATGAGAGAGTTCGGCACGCTTATCAGCAGGAGAAGGGAGGATGAAATGCCTCTCGCCACGTGAGCTGCAAGCTATCGGCTTATCATATTCCCTCTGTGCCACAGTCCCACCACCGCCCTGCCCCCAAACCTTCCCCTGGGGCCTTCCACTCCCATACGCAGCCATTCCGCCCTTCTCCCAGGCCCCTGCCTCAGCAGGAGGCAGACTGCTGGGGTACCTTCTGTCCTGAGTCCCCTCCAGAGACAGGTCACCGCCCCTTGAGTGATTCTCCCCAGTGACCAAATCACAGGACTCGTCCTTCCTCCTGCCAGCAGAACAGGAGGGGCTGTTCTCTGCCTCTGGAAGGGGCCACTCCCACCCCTCTCAGGGCCAGAAACAGAGCTGTTCCTTTCTCCCCACCTCATGCAGCAGGGGAAGGGAAGCGACAAACCCCATGGTGCTTGTTGCCCCCACCCCCTCCATGGGGCAGGAACTGAGCCAAGCAGCTAACCTGCTATGGTGCCGAGTACAGGGGAGCTCTGATCTGGGTTCCACTGGTTCTGCCTGCTCAGAGACCGGACGAGAACACAGATCCAAACCCTCACGCTGTGCTGACCCTGTGGCTCAGGCAGGGCTCTTACTGTATCAGGCTTCCCACGTGAGGCAGCCCCATTAACACTGCTGCTTATAGAAAGAGATGCCCATTACTGGAAGCTCCTTAAATCAAGCCCCTTCCCCTGTCCCCCCCAGACTCACTAATGAAGGACACAACTCAACGTCGGGATCACGTCTGCACCAGACAGGTATGTACGCTGCACTCCCTAACCTCCCAGGGTGAAATCCTAGCCCCATGGAAGCCAAGGGGAGTTTTGCCATGGACTTTCCTGGGGCCAGGTTTTCACCCCCAGTGTCCTACCCGTAGATTCTGGGATGCATGGTCTTGTGGAGGTGGGAAGGGGGGGGTGGATCTCTGCTTGTTCCTTGTCCTGGTCAAGGCAGGGGGGAGGGCGCTTCTCTAGCCTGGGGCATCATGTTAAGTGAGAGCTTCTGCTAAGGTAGCTGTACTAGCGATCTGCTGGACTGGCCCACAGAAAAGGACAATGGAAATCCACGGTGCTGTTACCTGAAATCCAAAACAGATCGTTGGGATGACGCTGAACATGGAAGCCAAGGAAGACACCCTGCAAGATTGGGAGAGGAAGGGGAGCACAGATGATCAGTTCAGTTGAAGAAAAAGTATGTCATTGGGTCAGGAAGAGAAATACATTCACAGCCTTGCCTGGCGCTACACCAAAAAGCTGCCCCCCCACCCTCTGCGGAAAGGAGCCCAGCAGCACAGCATCTACTGGCTATTCCAAAAGGAGGCAAGTTTGTACCCACTTACACAAGAGAGAATTCAGCTTCCATTCCTGCACCAGACTCTGCGTGCCTGGAGCCCCGCTGGCTTCCAGGAGGGTCAGCTCACGTGGAGTCAGTCGCAGGAGTGGGGCCTTTGCTGCACACTGATACCCTGGTCTACCTGAGGGAATCATTCCCCACTGGCAGCCTCATATGTTTGCCAATGAATCCCTGGCACAGACAGTGCTCCCGCAGTCCCCCCCCCCCATTTCATAACCTGCCAGGAACCATCTCCTCAGCAGGTTTAACAGAGGTAAAGAGCCTAAAGCCAGCAGCCCCCTGCCCCAGCCAGGCCTCTCACTCTTACCAATGCTAGTTCAGCCGAACTGGTGTTGGTACCCAAGTGAATGTATTGCTACAATTGCCTCGTGTAGACAAGGCCCTGGAGTCTTTCAGGGTTGACAAGACTGGAATTTCTACTGTAAGAAAGCAGAAAAAGCCTCCCACCGGGGAACTTGTGTGGTGCTGGTGGGGTGGGGGTGGGGGTTCAGGCCTTCTTGATTTATCAGACTGAAGCAAAATAGATAAGGAAAAGGACAGAAGCCCAGTTCTCCCTCACACCCTCCATGCACAGTCACCTCTGAAGAGCCACACAGCCATGACAGACCCTGACACACACACTTCTCCCAACACCCAGGAATTCATCATCTTCCAGTGGTGCCTGCATGCAAATACCCAGATGGCTCACAGACCCTTTGTAATAAGGTATCCTCTGGCCTTCAAAATAGAGGGCCAGATCATCTGCATCACTCCACTGAAGTCATGCATGTGGCACTGATTTATGCCAGCTGAGGAGCGGACTCTGAAGTTGCTATTTTATGCAACCTAAACCCTCGGACAACCAAAGTTTTAACCACCCCTCTGTTGCCCATATGAGGTATCTGGTGGGCCCTAATACAGAGAAAGCCCCTGCTTAGACATCCGCATCCCAGCCATGGCAGCAACAAAGGATTACTATGCTGGCCACCCTGCGATGGCATTGATCCCTTAGCCTTGTTTCAAAGTGAGCAGCATGCACTTTGTTGGATTAGTTATAGGGGTAGGGAAAGCCAAGCACTCCCTAATGGCCTGAGATGCACATTAGCACCTCCAGGCATGATTGCAGCTGCCCTGGCCGCTAACTGTAAGTTCAGCAGATCCAGGACTCCTCCAGGACATTAGCACAGCATGGCGAGCCGAGGAGGAATACAAAGGAAAAAAAACACAGGCAGACTTTCCTGCAGTTTTAACGGCCTGGCACGGCATAAAAATAGCCCTGAAGTTCCAGCACATTTGTTGTGTTAGCATCCTAATTGCCACTCAGCACATTTGTGTCCTGGGTTTAGTGCCAAGTCAAGGAGCCTGGGGTCCCTTGAAGCAGTGATAAATGGTTGCACCAGTACTTACCTTGAGGAATAATGGTGCTCATGCATGATAACTTGCTCCGTTCTTAGGTAGTATTTTATTATAATCACCAGGGTCAGGTAGCAAGCAGCCAAAGTACCTAAAATACTAAAACAAACGGATTGGAGAGGAAAAGTGTTCCGCTTTTATTGTACAGAATGAAGATTCAGCCACGCAATGTTGGCAGGCTGCAATTTTCAATGAGTGTGAGTTACAACCCTGTCAGAGAATATACTGCGATTCATAAGGGCAGCAACCTGGCTACTCATTGAAACTGGGAAAATACAACGCTTGTGAGTTCATGGGACTGCAGCCAGACCCCAAACATGCACCAGTATCTGCACAAAGGGAAACACCTCCCTGTCCACAGAGAGAAACATTTTAACTCTAACAGGAGTCTGGCCCGGAGTCTCTCTCGCTTGGTTTGCACTGCTGTGGCTCCATTGACTTCACTGGACTTGCTCCCAATTCAAAGAGGGGAAAGCAGGAGCATACGGTCACACCTTATGCCACGTACATGCTTTTTGTAACACTCACCACTTCTTAGCTTTACAGAGACTGTAGATACAGGAATGAGCTCACCTGCCACTGAAATGCAACCTCCTCTGGGGTGCAACGAGAGACATACTGCACCAGCAGCACTACCCAGGAGTTTGAGGGAGTGAAAGGGAAAGATTAATATCTTGAACAAATGGCAGGCAGGGGGATTTACGTAGAAAGAAAATTACCCAAGATGCCGTTTGGCCAAGACACAGATTTAGCACCTCCATTCCTGTGAGATTGCTTTGGGATCTGGAGTGTCATTCAGAAACCTCTGCCCAAGTGAGAGCTGCTTAAAGGACGCGACCTCAGAGAAAGTCAGATTAACATGTTCACAGTCTCTTCTTACGGTGTCTATTTTAGGTCACATCCTATTTATTAGCAATTACAAGTGAGATTATTGGCTGACAGCCAGCTTGTCTTCTCTGCTCTGCTCTGGACACTGGGGATTCACTTGCCATGTTGTATTTACCATGTTCTGCAGGAAGTTTCTTAAACTTTTCTAAGAAGCGAAACCAATTCACCAAGTCCCAAGCCAACGAGAGCTCAGCTAACACACATGTAGGGCTCCAACGGTGCCCACAAACCCAAAGCACTAGCCCTGATTCAGTACCCGTGGACGGGCGTTTCTGTAGCGTGGCCAGAAGCTCACAAGCTCTTCACCTGCACTGACTGGAGCAGTGGGCGAGGATGGGCAGCAAGGGTCAGAGAGTGGGCGTGGCCAGAATTTGGGTGAGTTGATAAAATCTGTGTTAACGCGGAGGCTGTGCACGTGCCGGATTTCAGCTCCTCCTCCTGCTAGCCGGGGGAGTGGCTCACTTGAGTGTGTTTAAGACCAGCAAGGAGAAGAAAGCAAGACCAGGGCAGGAAGGAGGGTCAGCCACTGACCTGGGAGTAATCTGAAGGCTACCTGCAGCTACTCAGTGGCTCACTGGGTATATAGGGCACAGTGTTCTTGGTGCACACCAGCCTGCACATGCCATGTCCCTCCCCTTAAGTCCCCACATTGGGTGAGTTGTAAGTAACTGAGCACCAGGCGTAGCAGCCTGCCAGTGGCTCAGCACGCATCTCTCACCCTTGGCTTGGAGGGCTGGGTGCATTTGGCCCCAGTTCAGCCTACCAGCCTCATAGCTCTGTCATTAGCGCCAAGCGTACCTGGTGTATTTCTGGAACCCAATCTCTCTGGGAACAGACAGAGGGAAGATGACCAGGGCGCACAGGGCGGTCAGGGTGAAGCGGTAATCTGTATACCAGTGCTGGGGAGGAGGCGGCCCTTCTCCACTCAGAGTCATGTTCATGTAGAGGGAGTCACATACTGAAGAGGAGAAAGGGAAGAGGCGGTTCAAGGGGGCAGGGGAGCTCAGCATCCGCTTGTCTTGTGTTGTCCTAGTGGTCAGCTGCAATAGGGCCAGCAACAGCGTGAATCGCTTTTTAGATATCAAACACAGGAACTGCTCGGTAGCGCCCAGGAATTAAGATCAAGTTTCAAACAGAGAGCTCAAGGGCGGTAAGATCCTCGCATGCAGTCTCTACAGTCCTGTCAGTGTAACAGCTCATCAGACGCTGGACTAGTCTCCGCTGGAAACAGGGATTGACCATGGAGAAAATGGCCCTTGGCAGAACAGGACATTGACAGGATGGCTGCCTTTCGCCAAAAACACAGGGTGCAAGGTGTGCCAAACACCCTGCCGTCCTCAAAATTGTCTCTGTGCTGATAAAGTTAATGGCCTAATTTTCCAAACGTGACTAGTGATTTTGGGTGCTTTCCTGGAGATGTCCTAAAGGGGCCAATTTCTCACAGAGCAGACGCTCAGCACTTTCCAAAAATCAGGCCTCTTTGTGGTATCTCAGGTTGGGCACCCCCATCCCAAAATCAAGCCCAACACATTTGTTTTGGAAGTCTCTTATGCTCGCCTCTGGGGTAGTTTACATACATGCAGAGAACCGGAATGACGCAGACTGCAATAGCTCATGCTATTGGCACGAGCATGAATGGCCACCTCTCCTTTGGTGGCTCTAGCGTCATGGTCAGAACAAGGGGACTCTGTGCCAGGTCCATTCCCTAAGCAGTGACACTTACATTTTTCCAGCTGATCGCCCACAACTCTGAGGAAGGCTACGGAAATCATGAAGAGATTTAAAATGAAGCAGATCTCGCAGAGCTTCCCAATGGCCGACCCACAGATTTCTCTGACTACGCCCTGGTACGTGGACTGGGTGCTGATGGAGGAGGCATATCCCAGGATCACTAGGCCGCTGATTAGGAATATTAAGGAGCCCTGCAGAGATGGAGGACATAGGAAATAAAAGTGAAGTGAGTTTGCATTTACATCGGTCCTCCTTTAACCAGTGATGATTAGAGCTGCCCATCTTATACTGTGAAAGTCTTTCCTCAAAAAGCCCTGGAAGCTACATGGCGGCTTTGTAACCTATAAAGCAACTGATACCCAAGACAAACACATCACGGGCTTTGGCAAGAGGAGGCTGCTTCCTTTGGATTCTTCTAGTAAAGCGAATGCCTCTGAACCATTAGGAGATAGAGAAGGGACAGAGCAGAATCGCTGCCATCACCAAGTTATTATTTGTATTGCCCTCGTCATGGACCAGGACCCCACTGCACTAGGTGCTGTAGGAACATAGAACAAAAAGACACTTTTTAGGGATAAGAGAGAAAAATCTAAAACCAAACTGGCAACGTCCAATCTTGTACCTGGCCACTAGATGGCAGAGGGCAATCTAACCGCCTACCTCAATGGATGCATCGACATTTCTAATGCAGTCGGTTAGCCCTGATTCATAGGTGGATAGAAAGAAGTGTTATGTATCTATGTATAACGTAACGTATCCATCCAGGCTTGAGTACAATGAATATGCAAGTGTAACGAGAGTCTTTAGGTTTGGTCTCTCTTGTTTATTTCCCGGTAGAACCTGGGCCATAGTAGAAAACAGGCGATCTGCCAATGTGATTCTGAAGGACACACACCTAGTAGGTCAGTCCATGGTGGTATTGCTTTTTTACACCAAGGCAGGCTATGAATGAAGGATCGTTTTATGAGAATAATCATGGGTTAGCAAATTTTCCTGTCAAAACACCCTCCAGCAGCATCACCTCAGTATTACCCACAGGCTGTGTGCAGCTATAAAACAGCGAAGCTTTTGTTTTATAGTGCACACCACACCTTCAAATTTCCACCGCTCTTCTGCACATTCAGAGCCAGTGGTGAGTTTTGGTTCCCAGAGCCACTGCAACCTGTCACAAGGAGCCACACACTGGTCTCTCGTTTGTTGTTTTCTCGTACTCTAAAGTAACCTTCATACAGAAATATAACACTGTGTGTGTGTGTGTGTGTGAGAGAGAGAGAGAGAGAGAGAGAGAGCGCACAGCGCAAGAGGGATAGGATTGTAAAACAATGAAACCCAAAGGCAGCATCATGGCTTCCTAACTCACTACCACACTTGAGCTGTTTTTTTCCCTTGCCAACTCCACTATGCCTGAAATTGAGAAAATTCTTCTTCTCTCCTGCTACATCCTGTGTAGGGGAGAGAGTCAGCAGCAAACCTGGGATCTGAAGGCAAGAGGCCTCGTTCCCAGTTCTGTGCTCAGCCCACACCTCTCAGGTGAAGGAATGGGAAGTGTTAGGACAATACAAGGTCTAGAACTGGTACTTACCATGTAAAATGGCTACATCAGGAACCAGCCAAAACTCAGAATTTGCCTGGCATCACCACGTACCTCTCGCCGGAGGGTTGGAGGGAAGGTCAGTGACCGCTCTGTAGTAACTGTTAACAAGGGCTGCCTTTTAACAGACAGCCTCTGCAAGTGAGAAATCTATCGATGGGCTTTCAGTTTGAAGCCTCCATCCCAGCCACATATTAAAGGCTAGTTTAATCCACAAAAAACACTATGTTCAATACCCCAGAGATATTGAAATTGGAAGATGATTAAGATTTAAAGGAGGACTCTGCTCAGCCCTCAGTGAATGCACAGGAGGACGGGAGTAGGGATAGAGGGTAAGACAATGATTTTCTCCCACCCCCTTGTGCTCCCACACAGAGCCTGACACATCACAGCTTTTGGACTGGCCGATCATTACTTTTCACTAGCACCGCAACTGTACAAAGTGGGCTGGAACATGGCCTCAACCCCAGTCATCAATGGAGCAGACACTTCATCTTCTTCAAGGATAGTGCACAGCCTTGCTCCCCCATGCACCTGCCAATCAGGCTTTCTGGAGTCACAAGAAGCATTTAAATTTAGCTTTAGCGGGTTTCAGATCTGATAGCAGGTGCCTCCTGACCAAGGTGGCAGCTCCATAGATTTTTGCCTTTGAATTCTTATCCTCCAAGTTAACTTCACTTACTGCTTGAGAGATGACTCACAAACAGCACTGGGACTGAAATATTTCAACCTTCCCAGATGCACTTTTCCCAACTGGTTAACTTCTAAAACTTTGATTGGTCAGCAGGCAGCCCTTGGTTTCACCAGAATATCTGCTTATGGCCTCTGTTAAAGGAATGGTGCACCTGGAAACTAGTCAGCTACATGAAAAAGAATTGGAAGTGATTTCAGATACTGCACTTGCCATCAGCTTCCTCTGCCAGTTTTTGTGGGTTTCCAATCCCATCTTTAAAAATCTTTTTCTCCCTCTTGCTGGCAGCTGCCATGCAAAAGAGTGAACCCCCTCAAGAAGGGAAACTGATTGACTACATGGGAAACTGTGAAACTGACTATGCAGAAGTGGGACAGTTGTGGGGGGAAGTGTTGCAGTTAGAGAAGGACTTTCCTTCCTGCCTCTTTGTACTGTGAAACCTGAGCTACACATAAGAGAAATACCACCAGCTACTCTTATAGAGCACTTGTCATCAGTAGATCTCTAAGCACGTCACATAGGAGGTCAATATCATTATAAATGCAATCACACTGGTTACAAGGTTTTCACCACTGCCCTGCCACCAGGGGTGAAAGTGAGCTGGTACCAACCCATACACATTGTTTTAATGTCCCTGCCCCTTTTGCCTCGCTTGTCAGGTCTGTACAAGCAAGGCCGCCGACCGGGGGTGTGGGGAGGGGGGTCACAGCAACCTTAAAGCGTTGCCACAGCAAAGGACCCTGCAGCATTTTAACATCCCTACCCCTTTTGCCCACCCTTGGCCACCGACAGGTCAGTGGGGGAGCAAAGGGAGCAGCTGCCTCAGGGCCGGCAACTTAAAAGGAGCCACAGGCCCTTTAAATCGCCACTGAAGCCCTGGGCAGCGCGGGCCAGGCGGCCTGGAAGAGCTGGCTGAGGGATGTTGACCCCCCTAGCCCTGTCCCTTCTGCTGAGGTCCCGCCCCTTCCGGGGACTGGAGCCAGCCCCAGCCCTGGCCCCATATCAGTAAGTATCTGGAGTTACTTTCACCCATCTGCTGCCCTGCCTAAGGCGGGCCTGCTCAACTTTTGGGGTACTCCACATGTATTTCATGTGGTAACATTGAAAACAAGCAGCAAAGTAGATTCCTTAAGCCAAATCCTCAGCTGGTGTAAGCCAGCATAGCTTCACTGAAGTCACCGGAGCTAGACCAATTTGCACCAGCTGAGGATCTGACCCTGAGGGTAGGTCTACAATGCAAAGAAAAACCTGCAGCACCAAGTCTCAGGGCCCAGGTCAATTGACTTGCGCCTGTGGGGCTCAGGCCGCAGGGCTAAATAGCAGCATAGACATTCTCACTCAGGCTGCAGCCTGGGGTCCCAGACCCTTCCTGGTCACTGGGTTTCAGAGCCTGGGCTCCAGCCTCAGTGGGAATGTCTACATGGCTGTTTTTAGCCCCGCAGCCTGAGCCCCGCAAGCCGGCGTCCTTTGACCTGGGCTCTGAGACTCAGTGCTCGGAGTTTTTCTTTGCAGTGCAGATGAACTTTCACTGCCTTCACTCAAATCACCATT
Organism: Gopherus flavomarginatus; assembly: GCF_025201925.1. Classification (NCBI taxonomy): domain Eukaryota; kingdom Metazoa; phylum Chordata; order Testudines; family Testudinidae; genus Gopherus; species Gopherus flavomarginatus. The sequence goes on from NC_066630.1 coordinate 34,872,302, forward strand.
CTACAAGCACAGAGCAATAGCAAGGGAAATCCGATATTTGAGATGGAAGAGCCAAGAATCAGATTAAGTTTCTTCTGGGGGTTTTGCAGAGAAGATCTAGAAGTTCCTAAACCTGCAAACTCATCAGCAAGCATTTACAGCGGCACCAATTACACCCCGATGAGGATGACAGAGGCAGAGATGGACACACTCCCAAAAATACATCTTACAGGGGAAGCCTGCCTTCACAGAGGGAATGAACCCAGAAGAAATCTCTTAATTAAAGCACACCTGTTTGTATTTTATTTTAAGTAAGATTACTAAGTTAAAAGATTTAAACCTGTCTTTATTTTCATTTAGTCTCCGGGAAAAAATGGCCAGAGAACTAGCTATACACACGGGCCTCATTTCCAGCCTGGCTTAGCTGCCCCCACTCCCCTTGACTTCAGTCAGCGTTGTGGGTGCTCAGCATCTCTGGGTATCAGGCCCATATGGTACGATTTCTTCAGCGTCAGTTCAAGGTCCTGCTCATGCCGCCATGCACAACTGTGAGAAGTTCCACTGAGCCAGTGTGTGCTGAAGAAATACTAGAGTCAGTAACTCCCTGGGACTACTCACCGTAAAGAACAGGGCCACAGGGTTACAGCCCAGTTGGCAAATCAAGGCCCTAAATCACCCCAACATGCACTTTGAGAGAAAATGGAAAGTCAGGTGACTCCACTTAGATGCACATAAGTCAAGAGAACATTAAAAAAAAACCCCACAGAATCATCTTTCGGTTTAATTATTCTAACGGTGACATTAAAGCACCATATTGTATATTACAGATCAGACTTACAATACGTTTGAAAGTCTCAGCACCATGTGACAGAATTTGCACAAGCAGTCAGACTCGCCTTTGTGAGCTAACTACAGGAAGATAGCTCTCCAGGTTAGGGTGATGAGACAGCAAATATTAAAAATCGGAACAGGGCTCGGGGGTAATAGGAGCCTATATAAGAAAAAGACCCAAAAACCGGGACTGTCCCTATAAAATTTGGACATCTGGTCATCCTACTCCAGGTAGCCCTGATTTCATCCATGTCCCGACTCCTATGGGCCTTGCTTGCATCAAGCTGAAAAGACTAAGATGTTATCAATTTGTTACCGTTACTTTATACCCTTATCCCAATCCCATTCACTTCAATGGGTTTTGGATCAGGTCCTCAGTCAGTGACTCATTTAAACTTGATGCAGGAAAGGTAAAATGGTGCTCAGATCATATTCCTCATAAAAATCCAACGGAGAGAGCGGGGCCCCATTCTTCTCACTTACACCAGTGGAGCTTGATTGTCGTACAACAGGAGTAATTTCACTGAAACTGGTGTAAGGAAGAGGATAAGGTCCGGTGCCATCAACATAATAAAGGTTCATAGTCTCGTGAGGGGAAGATTTTCAAAAGGCATAAAGGGCAGGTGGGCTCCCAAGTCCCATTTGTGCCTTTGAAAAATTCCCATGTAACCTTTTGAATCTACTCCTACATCACTCAGTTCCTGCAAATCCTGGAGACAAGACACAATGGTTTCTATGCTGGAGGTGTCAGGCTATTTGTGAAGACATGGCTGCCCATCAGTTGTGCTTTTGTGTGTTTTTATATTTGATTTTAATGGTTGTCGTCTCACCAGCATTAAGCCGCAAGAAAAGAGTCTGTTACACAAGTTGTGTGATCTCGTATAAGAACTCTTACCAGCTGGAGGATAAGAAATGCATTTTATGCCAATAAACATGATTAGCACATAAACAGCACCGTATTAATGGGTTACTTAAATTCTGAATGTGTACATACTATACTGAATCTCTTTGATTATTTGTTAATGCAAAAATGCTTGTGCAACAAAAAAAATTGTTTTCATCCTTTACCAACTTTTAAAACATGCTCAGCAGTTGTCAACAATTCTATTAGTATAAATGAAAATTAGGTATTTGTCTTACTCTTCAGAATCTTTGTTTCTTAGTCAGACTTCCATCAACCTGTAATCAATCATTTGGGTCCCATTCAGTATCTTCATATCATGATCTCTCTCACTTCAGATTCCTTAAATCCTGCATTTTCATGTTAAAGATGCCCCCATTATCTTAAATCTATTTTATGCTGATGTGAGGCCCAATCCAAACACTTGTTCAGACAAAGGGAGCCTTTCCACTGACTTCTATGGGTCTTGAAGCTAACCGAGAACATGGACATTTTTTCTTTAACATTACTGGTTGGAAACTACAGACATGAAGGTAATTGTGTACCTCTGTCTGAAGGAGAATTAGATGATTGTGCAAAGAAGTCAATGTTATTTTAATCAAACTGTGCAGAGAAACGTGGCATTGGAGTGGGTGGATAATTGGTTGGAAAAGCTTCAATTAATCAAGAAATTTCACTGGCACAGTAGAAAACTCTCTCTTACATATCTCAATTACCAGCAATATGAACAAATAATTTAAATTCCTCCAATAGACAGGTCATACCCACGCACAGCATCCCCATAGATTTCCATACAGGGGTGGTGCCATCTTTGTCCTCGTAGCTATCTACATTAGACTTGTGGTAAGTGATGTGGTTCTTATTAATTAAAATTGTAATGTGGAGCATCCAGAAAAGGTGAATTCAAGCAAGATTTTGTTGCCTCAGTCCTATCACTAGGAAGTAGTATCAGTGCACACAAGTTGGTCATGCTTAATGTTGCCAAAATTCAAATTATGGCTTTTTCCCTCGAGTCCATTGACTAGATATAGTTTTTATTATAAAAAAGTAAAACAAACTGAGAAAAAGTTTGCAAATTTGAATCTGTCAGATCTATCAGGTGTTTTTACCATCAAAGGTTAATGTACTTTTGGTAATATGTAAACTGAATCTTATTGAATGCTCGAGCGAATCTCTCTCTGTTTATTATTTAAATCATGAGAATAATTTATTTTTAAATATGAGAATGTTGGATGAAAGTTATGTATACACCTCATTTCTGTCATCCTCATTCACTTCAATTACCAACTCATTTATCTTTGTTAATTGCTTTTATGATCACATATACCTTAGCAACTGTTACAAAACTTTCCATTTCTTCACAAGTTAGTAAAGTACATTTTCTTGGGGGTTTTAATGTAATATTTTCTCCCATAATAATTGTACCAAATTGATAGGAGTCTCCATTCAGATTACTTGGTGGCAGCTAAAGGCTCCTGCCCTTAGCTGGAATTGGGTCCTTTTGGGCTAGATGCTATAGGCTGACATTGCATCTGCCCCGAAGAGCTTACAGTCTGAGGCCCCGGATTCCAAACATTCCCGGGCTTAGCTTGGAGCATGTGCTCCTGTGTTGGCAGCACAGGGGTGTAAAGGAGATGAGTGATAGACATAAGGTAGAGGAGAGGCAGAGGATATGCAAGCACAGTGATCAGCCCAGTGTTAGTCACATCTACGCATTTGCACATCAACACACAATCCCCAACAGAGACTGGCTCTGAACTATTTTTAACTCCCTGCTCCCTACCCTAATTACAGAGTAAACCACTGAGTCACCTCCAACCAGATGCCCTTTGAACTCACCTCTTTTCTTTGCCTTTGCTCTACAGTTACTAGCTAGTGCCACTGTTTCAAGAACAGATAAGAGGTAGCACCTAGAGGGCGGGGCAGGATGTCAGTCTCACAGCAAAGAGACACTCTAGAGGACCTGAGGGGAACAGGGAGTGTGGGAGGAACAGGAAGAAATACAGAAAGCCATTTGTTACCACTAGAGAAAGATTAAGCTACAGGAATTTTTTTAGCCACTAACGCAGAATCTTTGTCCCCTCCAGTGCACCAATCAATCACTATACAGAAAGCCCTGGGATATTTACTTGTCACTTACCAGTTCCACGAGAACAGCTGTAGTGATACCTCCAGCCTTATTGAAAGCCCATGGGAAATTAAGAAGTCCTGCTCCAAGAGATGATTTCAGCATAATAAAGACAGCCCCGGCAGAGGATAAGTTTGGGCTGCCTGACTCCAGAGTAGGCTTGGCTAACAAGCCGATGCTCTCTCTAGCCAACTCCTCCATCTCTGAAAGGAAAGAGGGCTGGGTTTAATTGTCTCAGAGTGGACAGATTTATTTGACTAACAAGTCTCTCTGGAATAACAGATCCTGGGGAAGTGCCTCCACTCACATAGCTGTAGAGCTGGATTCGGAGGAGCACAAATTCCTTCAAACAGTTCATTCCCTGCTTTGGCAAAGAACATTAAAATAAAAGGAGTGGGGGCCTTAGAACTTTCACCCCCAATCACAGATCTGCGGGGGAAGGGATTGTGGGAAACCAAATTCTTCTCAACCAATCAAGGGTCAGGAGAATGTGAACCAATTAACTGAGCCAACTTGTGTTCAGTCATTTCTCAGTGGCTTATTTAATTGATGATCTCTCTGGAGAGGATTAAAGAGGAGCAAAGTAAGTGGCGACGCTGTGTCAGATTCCGCAGAGAGGTGTGTGCAGGGATGAAAAACAAAGAAATGGGCTTTAAAGCCTTTAGGGGAAAACCAGGGTCAGGGGAGAGTTTCAAATGAGTGCTCTGTCCTCTGTGCAATCCAAACTAGATGCCTACAGATTACAAAATGACAACCTGGGCCTGATCCATAGCTCACTGACACCTGTGGGAAGACCCCTCCCTATCCACTGACTTCACAGGATTTTTGTCAGACCTTATTGGCCCCAGTTCAGCAAGTTCCGTAAGAACATACTTACCTTTAAATGTGTGCAGAAATGCTCTGCTGAATCAGGGTTTACGTGTGTGATTACTTCCCCTCTGTTGAATGACAAGGATTCTAAAGATTGCTGCTCTTTACTTAACAGCACAAGAGTTGCTCAAATGTACACAAAACAAATAAACTGATAGTCTTTTCCCCTGCCTCAGTTTCCTCACCTCTCTGGAGTGTTCTCTGGGCTTGGGCAGAGTCTTCTGAAGTGCCCAGGATCCTTCCTCTATGGCTCAGGGCTTCTCTTCAGAAACATGGAGCCTTCTCTGACCTTGGCTAGTCCACGGGTCAACAGGATTCCCCTGCTAACCACAGCCTTCCTCTCTCTCCTGCCCAAAGCTTCCTGTGTGGCTGGGTGAATCTTCCCCTGACCCACCCAGCTTTTGTGGCTACTCAAGACTAGCATAAACACCTGGGATTCTTTGTTGCGTGTCTGGGGATTTTCCACTATCGCAGATACATTTTTAATCCTTTGGAAGAAGGCTAAACATACAATATCAAATTTCTCCATTGTTTCTTTGGTTGCTCAGCTCCGGGTTACAGTTTTCATATTAAATCGGTAGTAACAACAGACATAGCAGCCATATATCAAACAGCAATGCAGAATTGTACAATGTTGCAAATCAACATTTGATGAAGGATTTCCCTTATCCCCTTTCATACTGAATCAACGTCTTGAATAAAATCTTTTCTACAGTATGGAGAAAATGAATACATGAGCCAGATTTTACTCTCACTTACACAAAATTCACTGGCCCAGTCCAGTGGCTTCAATAGAGTCACTCCAAATTCACACCAGTGAGACAGGAGAATCGGGCCCACTGTGCCCAGTCAGAATCCACAGAACCAAGGGCCAGATTTGACCTCAGTTACGTTGGAGTAAAAGTCAGACTCATTCCACTGAAGTCAATGGCAGTTGTCTAGATTTCCACACGGGTAACCGAGCAGAGAGTCTGATGCTCAGTGTGGCAAGTGGCTTCACTCAAACTGCTGTTGATTAATCATCCCATCGTGGCTCACATAGAATCCTGTTTTTTCCCAGCAATGGGATGATCTAATTCTCTCTAAAGCTGCGTGGAACTTCGGAAACGTCCCAACCAAAGGAAAGCGTTGTTTTGCCCAGCAGCGTTTGTTTGGTCTCTCATGAGCACTGAGATAGGCATATGATCACCACTGCAGAAGAAGGGACAAACAAATGTACCTGAGTCATCATAATGGCCAGCACATTTATCTCTGAGTCAATACGCTGAGCATTCAAGTTCCCTGCCAGGACAGGGGCTCATCTTGGAATTTCCATTTCTGCAACTTGCCCACAGATGGAGGCGGGTTTGCGAAGCCACTAGTGGCGGTGAGGGGACAGAGGGTGTTTATGGAGCTCTAATTTGGGCTGCTTTAGGGTTACCACTGCTGGTAAATGACCCATCTGGACTCATTCCTCCGGCCCAGGGGGTCTCGGCTGGGGGCTCCATCAGAATTTCTGCAGCTGCCCATGTGAAGTGAGGAAGTTCAACCTGCAGCTGTCAAGGAGAGTGCTTGTTGGCATTGTCAGCAGAGGCCAAGGACTGACTAGCTGTGGACAATCAACTATCTTCCCACGCCGCAGGGGTGGCCCCTTCTGCTCAGGGGGAGGCATGTCAGTGGGGCAATAGTGGCTGTTTGCACTGATGCACCTTAGGACTTCAGGCTCCATGGCTGCTAACCTAGAACCTTTCACAAGCACTAATGGCCTAATCCTACATCCAAGCCCCAATACCAAGGCTGACCAGTGTGGATATCCAAGCGGGTAATCCCAGACTCTCTCTCTGTGGCTGTTACTGCATCAGCCTGCATATCGTTGTTTGCACTTCCAATTCTGCAAGAGGCAGTGGCCAATGGACTCGCAGCGATGGATGCACGAGCTCCCCACCCCATTCTGTTCCTTAACACCCCTCTGAGGGCATTTCCATGGAGCTGGGCTCCATATCTGGGAAGTGCTCCCCATCAAACTTCCCCCAGATCCTGCTCCCAAGGCATCAGAACCATCCCTGTGCAAGGAACAAGCACACAAATTAAAAGCTGGCAAAGCACATTTCAGCCAGAAGTTTAACTCACACAATCAATTTAGAAAGGAAAGAAATTTGTTGTTAAATAGCTTTGCCTTTGCCTTCTAATTCCGAATCTTGGGGGATGCACTGGGCTAACCGACTGTTCAGAGGAAAGGGTTAATCCCAATGCATCACGGTGGACATTTTGGTCCCGAAGTCATTTAAGCTAGGTTGATGCCTGGCTGCTTTGTCTTAATTTCTAGTTGCTTGTAACCAGGATCTCCAAGGAAAGCACACCTTAGTATTAATACCACGTGTGAACGACTCCCTGGGACAGTCCCTCATTCATTTTATATTTCCCAAATATGTGACCTTCTGATCTCAGTAAGAGGGATAAAGAGACTTTAATCAGCTGCTCTAAAGAATTATGGATGGCTAATTGTGCCTGTCGCCTCAATTACATCTTCGCAGCCTACGGTGTTTGTAACTGTTTAAAAGGATCCTTTTCGGCCTTCATTAGCTGTACACAAAAGAATTCAGAAATAATTAACATGTATGATTTAGAAATTGGCCAGTGGGCTGTAAAATACCAGCCAGTGGGAAAGTTTCTCAATTTGGCCTGGCGCTTTGATACAATTTCATTCTGGTCTCAGGGCTATGGAAGGGTTTGTAAATGTTCATTAGTGATGCTATGAGAAAATACAGCTTCCCCATTAGCACGTCTTGAGTAAAGTGAGAAGGCTTTCAGGAATCCCTTTAATTAAAGTGCACATAAATCAGAGTGACGGGAGGACCAGTCAATCACTCCAGATGTCGGAGACGACCAGAGCCTGAAGGTGAGATGAAGGGTCCCATGCCCTCAGGGTCGAGATGGCCAGAGTGTGGCCCACAAGACAAAAGACAAACACTCTGGTTTCTTCAGCATGGCTCCCAGCTACTCGCTTAACATGGAGGGAGGTTCACAGAGGCAACAGGTTCCAGCATGAAGCATTCCATCTTGCTCCAAGCAAGCTGGCTGCTCAAGATGGGACACTGCATGATGGGACCGGAAGTGTCTGCAGGGCCCACCTCCACATCGTTAAGGAAGGCAGCTGCAGTCTGCTTCAGCGTGTGCCCTGCATTTTGTGGCACAGCCCTGCCTCAGGCTCCTTAAATCTTGCACACCAGTATGGTTGTCCTGAACATGGAACTCAGTGTGGCAGGAAAGTTTCCCTGGTATCTATACGTCCTAGCACCGGAACAGCAATGTTGAGTGGCTATAGGCAATTCCTCCTCCCCCAGCCCTCAACGTTATGGACTCTGGGCTCCTGTGCAGTGAACATGAATATTTCTTCAGAGTGCAAGAATCAAAGCAGAGGAATGAAGAAGTTGCATGAGTGGAGCCAGCTGTCAGTTCTGGCTGCCTCATTCACCCCCTGCCCTTCATAAAAGCAAGTTCAGGTTCCCCTGCAAGACTAGAAATGGGAGTTTTACATCAATGGAAAAGAGCGATTTCCAAAGGGGGACAAGCAACGCTGCTAGCCCTAGATGGTCCAGAGTGACCATGCTGATAACACACAGATACATCTGCCTGTGCTATCACATTCTGTCTATACAGGGAGGGGCGCAGCAGTTTCATACCAATGATCTCTTTCTCCAGGACAATTCCTTTAGGTCCCACATCCATCTCTTCCCTGAACCCAGCTGCCTTTCCTGTCTGATCCCCCTTCTCTAGTCAGCTGGTCCAGCATCTGTCTCCTCAGCCCCCAAAGCCACCCATCTTGTCTAGAAGTCCTTCATTGCTGTGTCCATGGCCAGGTGCAGCTCATTTAGCATTATTTTAGGCACTCTCAGCTCTGCCTTGCTTCCCTGGTGGTGGAGACGTTATATAATGATGCATTAAGGAAGCCCTGAGGAAATGCCTGTTCCCAGAAAGCTACAGAAATAAAGAACAAGATCAGAGGCTTGGCCTAGACACAGCTGGATTAGAAGACGGGGAGGATATTGGAGATGAAATGAGCAGCTGCACAGGAGGCAGGGCTAAGATCTGCTGTCTTGGAGAAAATAAGGCTGAGTGCTTCGAGGATGGGAGAGGGAAAAGGATAGGATAGGGAGCAGCTGTCACAAGGAGAATCTGGGTACAGATGAGGCAGGCTGCATGGCCGGTGAAGTACAAGCAGAAGTATTGGGCCGAGGGGAAATTATGATAGAGTCTAAAATGGTTCAGTGTTTATGCAAAGAACATTCTATTAATGTTTTCCTGTACATAATTTTCACAGCAGCTTTGCTCCTTTGACAGCCACAGCCACTGTTGTTTTCTCAGGGATAGATGGAGAAAGCCCTGCACTCTGGCATGGTGTCTTGAGGTCTGTACTCAGCAATACCTTGACTTCTTGACTCAGTGAACACTGCACCTTCCAGAGAGGCTAATAACTTCTTCAAAGCAAATACTGAGCGAGAATGCCAGGAAGGGAAGTGAATGTAAGCCTGGGAGGCAGCCAGCCGATGAAGTCATGTGACCTTATTTGCAAAAGATTTGATCCACTTCAGTGTGGACTGAGATCACCCACCTGGTTCTCACATTCTCTGATCATCAAATAGCCTGATTTGGAGGCAAAGATATTTTCACACAGTATTTATTCTGCTGGATTATGAGGTTATAAAATTTTGCAGACCACCAGGTTATGATACTTTGAAAGCTAGTGGTATATTATACCAATCAGGTTTGGGTTTCTTTGCGACACTGATTTCCTTCCCTCTCTGGCTTCTGTTTTTCCACCGGTTGCTTTGGAGTAACTCATCTAATGTTTAACAATGGAAGGCTAGTATGCTGCTGCCTATCACACTCTTTGAAAGCCAGCACAAGTAGAAGGTAAGTAAAGAGTAAATTGCAATCTGCCCTTCATACGGATATCCATGACCTGCCATATCAGATCAAACCAAGATCCTGTCTCCAGTACTGGCTAGTACCAGATACTTCAGAGGAAGTGTCAAGAAACTGCAAAAGGCAGTTGTGAAGTAGCCTGCATTGTCAGTTGCTGGATTTGTGTGCGCTCTCTCTCCATATGCTGCACCAGCCCTGCAGTCAGCAGACCTCACTAATACTGCCGAGAAAGACCTCAGATCTGGTTCAGTGGTGAAGGCACTCGGCCAGGTTTATTGCCCTCAAGGCACAGTATGAGTGCCCGGCTGACTGCACATGGACACTAACACACAAGTGTCCAGTGGCAAGGACTTGACTCAGTCAGTGGTGGGACTCTCCACTGCCTCCTTGGCCAGATAAAGACGTTCCTTCTGTGACTCTTCTTTTATACGCTGATACAAACAAGCTACATATCACCCTTCTGACATGATTACTTACCAACTACACCCTGTACCTTTTGGTTTGAACACCACCCCGGCCCTGTATCATCTTCAAAGAATGTGTTTATACCATAACTTTGTATTGGGGTGTTCTTGTACTAGCCTTCTGGAATGTGTTGAGTGAATACCTAGTGCCTAGTACTGCTTGGGAGTGCCTGTGTTTTAGCAACGCCAGCCATATCCTTGCCAAGTTCATGTACCAGACAGCAAGGCCTGACTTGCTGACTTTGGTTTAGGCCTCAGGCCTTGCAGCAGGCCCAGTACTCCAGGCTTCCTCTCTCGCTACTGCAGCCTGGCAACATTAAAAAGCCAGCTTCTAAATCCATGGTTTTCCCTAGATCCATCTTTAGCAAAGTCCCTGCTGCAGTAGAATCTGATGGGTGGGTAGGACTCCAGTCTTGGCTGGGGCTTTTGGGCACTGCTCCATTATGAACAAAAGAGCAAGGACTTGAAATCTGGACTCCTTGGCTCCAATTTCAAATTTTGCCATGGGCAAGTCACTTAACCTGCTCATTCCTCAATTTACCCATTTGTATAACCAGGGAGGCAGTGTGGTGTATGGTGTATAGGGTACCAGACTGAGATTCAGGAGATGCAAGTTATATTCCTGGGTCTCCCTGTGTGATGTTGGGAAAACCACGTAACCGCTCTGTGCTTCAGTTCCTCCATCTGTAAAACAAGGCAAACAAGGCTTCCCACCTTCCTTTGGAAGCACTTTGAGTCTGTAGATGAGAAGTGCCAAGTGGAGCTAACTGAAATTGACACCCCACCCCCCTAAAAAAAAAATTGTGAGCTTTCACCGTATGTGGGTTTTTTGGTTGTTTTTGTTTTTTGGACTAGATTAATCCACTCCCCCACCCCCATCTTCCAACCTTCCTCAGAATCTACACTACCAGTGGCCACTGCTGCCCCAGATTTCACTCTTGAATGGGATGCTGGATTAAGTTCAATAAATACATAAATAAATAAACCACAAAACAAAGTCACATTTCCCTGGTAAAAGAAGCCATTATGAGATGAGGAAAACTACCCATCCAAAGGCAGAATTTACAAGAGCTACCTCTGTGCTCAATAATATAGCTATACAAGCCTTACTCGGAAGACAGTACAGGTCAAAGCAATTTTAAGAATTAGTTCAGTTCACTCATGAGAAGAGAAGACCTGGCAACAGTCACCCAGGAATCCTGGTTCTGTTGCTATTCAACTGGGAAGGGCCTGTCTATACACAGCTTTTGTGCTGCTTTAACTGTATCAGTTTGAATCCAGTCTAGTTAAAGTGGCACCACACCGTCTAGTCAGGATGCACTTAAGCTCCTATAAAGGTGTTTATACCAATATAGATTATTCCTGCAAATTTAGGGAAATAAACCATACCAGTTTTATTGTGCCCACACTAGCTTCTGTACTGGTTTCATTATTTCAGTTTAAAAAAAAAAGGCTCAAACCTAATCAAAATAGTTAAATCAGTATAAAATGTGCCTGTAAACCAGGTCAGCATTATGTATACTGGCCTTAACTTCAGCGTCTTCATAGAATCAGAGGGTTAGAAGGGACTGCAAGGGTCATCTCGCCTAATCCCCAGTTAACTAGCCAAGCAAATCAAGGTCTAACACTCAACTTGTTGGTATCTCTCTGTCTCACTACAGTGTGATAACTCTTGAATGACAAATCCAATCAATTCACAATTTCTGGGAATGTTCTTGGTATCAATGGGCACAACCCTATCGATTTTGGTGGTGAGGGATAGGGGACAGAAAAAGCAAAGGGGGAAATGGTGCCCTGGCATCTGGATTGCCAGTAGCTTTCATCACCTCTAATGGTCTACAGCTCAAAGCAATGGTTGGTGGCAGCCATTAACACCTTCCAGCAAAACAATACCCCACATTTTAGCTCTGCCCACATCCCAGTGGCATTTTAAATGTTTACACCCAGAGAAAAAAAGAAATGAGAAATGTGGGGGAAGAAGTGGCACTCAGAGCTCCTGGAATGGGGTGAAAATCAGGAACCCTGGCATGGGGAGACAGGGCCACCCAGAGGATTCAGGGGTCCTGGGGTCTTCAGCGGCAGGGGATCCCCACCACCAAATTGCCGAAGACCTGACACTTTGGCAGTGGGTCCCAGGGTAGAAGGACCGCCCGCCACTGAATTGCTGATGACGACCTGGAGCAGAAGCCGCTCTGGGGCTTCCAGAGCAAGTGAAGGACCCCAATCCAGGGACCCCTGTGGGGCCCGGGGCAAATTGCCCCTCTTGATTCTCCCCTCCCTCTGCCCCTTTGCGGCCCTGTGGGGAGAAAGGGAAACGGGGAGGCACACAGAGCCTCTGGCATGGTAGAGAAAGGGGAAAAGGAGGCATGTGGGGGAAGGGTTGAATGTGGGGAGAGAGCGGGAGGAGACCCAGTATAGCAGGGGGAATAAGGAGAAGTGGGAATTTGGAAGTCACGCAGATCCCCTGGCGTGAGAGAAGAGGGGGGGACCATAACATGGGGGAGGGGAGGAGAGATTAGGAGGCACACAGAGCCCCTGGCATGAGTGAGGGATTGTGGGGCAGGGAGTCCTTGAAATAGAGGGGAAGGAGACAATGGGCACACAGATTGGGGAGGAGAATGGGGGAGAGGAATGCCCCTGGGTCTGTTCAATGAGCTTAACTCACAAAAGCAAGAAAGTATGCAACTCTCCAGTATTAAACATGAATTAACACGTTTTAACCTGACAATTACTTCACTTCATTTACCTGATTTCACCTATTAACTATAATTATTTCCATACATAACAAGGAAAGTCACTCCCCTAAAAGTTCTTGTAAGTTCTAAATAGATGTGATATCAGAGACAAGGTGGGTGAGGTAATAAATCTTATTGGATCAACCTCGGTTGCTGAAAGAGAAGATTTTAAGCTACACAGAGCTCTTCAAGTCTGATATCAATAACACAAACTTTTAAGTCGAGCTTGTGACTTTTATTAATGAAAATGGTTTTGTTGAAAAATGGTCTTCAATAAAAAGTATGAAAAACTGTCAACATTGTAGAAAATGATTGTAATTTTTTGTATTGGAGGGGAGGGGAAACAGGTTTCCCCCCCCATACAACCCATTGTTATCTAGCAACATTTTTCCATTTACCCAAAATCCTAATTTTCAGAACACAAAATGAAGTGTTGATAGCTATTTTCATCATGCTTTTGATAGCAAAAGTCACAAATGAAATTTGTAAAAAATTTCCATCTCCCTGCACCATTTTTTCAGATTCTAGCTCAAAATGTTTTCAGCATTTATAGAAGTTTGTTATTTTTTATATCTCAAAGTATCACCACACAGTGTTATAGTATTTTGTCCTTCAAACAACAGACCTAGCCTGGCAATGAAGGTGCACAGCACCCCTGTTATTTCAGCATGTGCGTATGAGGGTGGGGGTGGGGGGAATAGCACTTCAGCCAAAATACTCAAAAATTGGTCCGTAAAGTCAGGCATAAATATTGATTGTGTCTATCATGGGGCAAGGCTTCTCCCCAGCTTCCAAACACTTGCTGCCAAAACCAGTCCCCTTTAAGAAGGTTTAGTCTCTTTTAACACAGACAAGTAAACAAACAAAAACCTGTCTTTGAACTCACTCTTTGCTCTCAGGCTTCAGGGGCACCCCTCCCAGGGTCTCCAGTGCTTCTGCTTCCTGGCAGGTTCCCTCCCAGTTCTAGTCAGCTCTGCTCCCTCCCTGGAGCAGTAACCCCAGGGCTGCTTCCCTGAGCACCTTGCCCCTTGCTCCCAGGACCCACCACAGGAGCCGGCTCTGCACTGGCTCCCCTTCCCTATGCACAGTCTGTCCCAATCATGCCCTTCCATCTCCACATGGACTGCCTTCTGGCAGTCCTTTATAGGCCCAGGTGTAACAGTCCCAGTTAATTGGCTGGATTGGGCTCACCTGCTCTGAGCCAGGCTAGCTGGGCCCAGTTCTAGTCACAGGAACCAGCTGACAGCTTTCCACTGAACAGATATAAAACAAGTCATTAGAGTGTAGTTGCACTTGCTAGATTTCAAACATGTAATTTTTTAAATCAGCCTAGTTCCCCCGCAGCTATAGGCCAGTCTTTTATTGTACAGTTTGTGCTCGGCTAGAGCAGTAGAGATGGATTTGGATCTTTTCATCACAGCTCCCACAGGGAGTTTGGTGCATTGGCTCTTTATAATTGCATTAGATTGAAATTTGGTATGTAAAGCATCAGCCCAATTAGAAATTATTTTACAGAACATCTTTCCCATTGGTTAAGCCGTTTAACCTGGGCTCTAATGCTGGCTAAGCCAGTGACTCGTGTGTAACCTTTGCCAAGTCCCCTGACCTTTCTGTTCCTCAGTCAACCCAGCTGGAAAATTAGGTAAAGAGCAAGGTCTCACCAGGCTTGGGGGGAATTGGTGCCTCTGAGCTGAGATCTTTTGGGCAAATACATTACAAGATTTTGCCTTCTGAACACAGTGCAGCAATGACAAGCTGCTGACGTGGTTTAAGAGCTACACTAAAATGTCTGGCTTTAAAAAGAGAAGTTAGCGAAAACTACCCAAAAACTTTAGTACTCACTATCCCAAAGGATATTTTGCCTTTAAAAGATATTGGATATACACATATCATGGGAGCTTCCATCTTATGGGCTGCTTGTACGTATAACCCAATATCCCATTGAAATGAGCAACAGAGAAAAAAAAAAAAGTCTGTTGAAATAGCTGTTGTCACACACTCCTGAAGAAAGATTCAGGGCATAGCTACGCAGCATTACCCTCTGGACTATGAAATCATAATTTGTAGAGCACTCTAACATGTGGCACACTAACTGCTCAGTATCCAGAGCACGCTACAAATCACAGCCCTGTAGTCTGGACTGCAGCAGTGTGTAGATAAGACTTCTAACATCACTTGTGATGTGCTTATTAGCAGGAGGTAACATTACAGAAGTCACAACTCCCACCGTGAAAGATGGCATTTCCAGTCCTTGTGTCACTGCTCATTTTCACAAGGGAGCTTGTCAGATCTATTAAGATGTGAAATATTTCTCAAAGGTAAACAGCAGAGTTAAAATTGATCTTCTCATGCGCAGCGTGTCTGTACTCATCAGTCCAAGAGGGGACATTGAGCAGAGAAAAATATAGCAGCTCATCTTCTAAAAAATACTTTTCCTGTCTTTGAAAGTCTCCTGGCACCAATGAGATCTCCAAAGGGCAACCTACTGTGACCTCACTGAAACAGAAAGTCTCATTGCAACACACAGTATCTGGGAGTTCACAGAACAAAGCACTCTGGGGACACCAGCAAGTGGCAAGAATTATTTCAGACAGGGCTGCTGGGGAAGCTGGGAGAAAGTGTTTAAGAGGTTAGTTAAAATGCAGAATTCTGTTCAAAGCAAAGGCACTCAGCACTCAGATCTGTGCTTCATTTGATTTTCATTTCAGCCTTAGTTTGCCTTTAAGATGGCACATACCTAGGTCAGAGTTGGTAGTAATCTTACTTACCTTTAAGTCAGATCATGGGTTCAAGTATCACCTCCGGAGACTTGGGCTCAGTTTGGATGACAACACAAAAAAAGCACACGTAGCACTAGGCAGTTGCTGCATGGTTGGAGCTAGTTTTTCTCCAACCTCTTGGCACCACTCTGGTTTAAGATCCCATGACACTTACTGTAAAAGGACAGCCTTAGGTGTCCTAGCAAACATTCACATTCTCAAAACAAGTTCAAACATCCAAGGGACTCTGAGAGCTATTGCTGAGCAGCGAACAGCTCTCACATTTACCTACCCAGGCACAGCACTATAGGTATGTGCAACTTGGCATGTAGAAAAGGTGTTTTTAGAAGCCACATTTAGATCTGTCTCCGTTCGGCAGAATATGTCTGTACACAACCACGAAAAAGAACCAGGCAGTAAAAACAGCATTAAAAGAGTGCAGTAGCAGGCTGGGATCTCCCCTCACCAGCAATTAGCTGACAAAGTTCAGCTTCCCTTTTGGGGATATGAGCAAAACCAAAGCAGAGTTTTTTCACTCCAGGTTATGATTATTTATTTCCAGTAATGTGGTCCCCCCCCATTTAGTAGGTGCGCTCCAAACACTGGCAGCAAAGTCCCAGCCCCAAAAAGATCACAGATAAATAATAGGCAGGTAATAGAAGAAGAGCAACAGACTTAGAGATAAGTTACTAGCTCTTTATCTCTCTGTTAAATAATCAAGGACTGTAAACTAGACCCAAAATTATTCCTCAGCTGTAACACTGTCAGTCAGCAACTTTCCCACAGGCATCACAGAGTCAGGTTGCAGGAGGGGCACAAATGTGGAGAATGATTTTCTAAAATTATAAATAGGTAAAAATCAGTCAGACTCACGCTGGTGTTAAGGAAATGCAGTCTCCTCTCAGTTTGTATCCAGGATGTCCCGCACCTCCTTCCTGCTGTGGCTGCATGCCAGCTGTACCCTATATTTTAATGAACTTCTGCTGCATCTACTTTCCAATCACTTAATAATCCTTGACAGTTTGGTTCCATCCTCTGCAGATCTAGCAGGTAAAAATGTGTTGTGGGTTTTGTCCCTGCCTAGGCAACCTGGGCAAGCAGCCCAGGGAGTCTGTGTCAGGACATTAAAGCTTCAATCTATTGCCCTCAGGTCTGCTAATTACCAAAGCATTTAAGCTGGGGCCTGCTCCCCCATGAAAAATCTTTTCTTGTCTGATCTCACAGTAAAATCAGAATGCTAATTTCATCTGCCACTAACATTTCTAGCCTCAAGCAGAAGGAAGAGCTTGAGCTGCAGGCTCTTATTTCAATAAGGGTTCAATAATAGCAAAAGCAATGGCCAGAGTGTTGTGTAATCTTTAAAGTTTGCTTGAGTGCTTAAACCCTCTGTACAAAAGGAACCAGACTGAGAAATTAGCCACTTGGGCCCTGATCCTGCAAACAGTGACTCTTGCTTAATTGGGTTCCACAGCACTGCTCACATTCATGCGCTTAACTTTATGCACAAGCATTTGCTGGATCAGGGCCTTTAAGACTTTATGCTCTTCGGGGTAGGGATTGCCTTTTCATTATGTACAAGAGCCTACCACGATAGGCTCCCACTTTCATGTGGGGCCTGTAGGTGCTACTGCCGTAGAGATAATAATCAAATACAAAGACCATCTGTTATGACATCAATCTTATTTCAGAGTGCCACAACTCATATAGTCTAGAGCAGGTCAAAAACCAATTTGCATTCTGCAGAAATTCTGAGGTTTTGAAATTTGGGTTTGTCCTGAAACAAGACAAAAAGTGAAAATCTCAGCGTTTTTTGCAAAATGATTAATAAAATATTTCATTTTGATCTCACTGAAAAGTTTCCCTTCAATCAGGTCAAACATTTCAACTTTTAGATATTAGAGTTTATAATATAACATAAGTCAAAATGATAAAGAGAAGATGAAATGCTTCAATAATTTTCTGTACAGACTGTCAATAAAATCAGTGTTTCCACAAAAATGTTTCAATGTCATGAAATCAGCATTTTCTAATGCAAAACTGTGCCATCAGAAAATTCTCAAACAGCTGTTCTATAGGTCCCTCAGACCAATGTGAGATCAGGACCCCATTGAGCTAAGACTGTATAAACATAGAATAAGAGACAGTCCCTGCCCTGAAGAGCTTACAATCTAAATACAAACAAGAGTTTAAGCCTCACAACAGCTCCACAGGGATAGATAATATTCCTGTTTTACAGATAGATTAACAGAATCTGAGTGCCTTGTTTGCCCAATGTCACAAAATGAGTCATGAAAGAGTTGGAAACAGAACCCAGGCTCTCAGTTTCCTGCTCCAGCATTGGAGAACAATGGTTGAAACGCATTCTTAAAATGCTTCGCCAACTGATGCAAGGCCACTTGTCACAACCTTCTCTAAAACTCAGAGGTTTTGTACTGGTATAAACTATTTTGGCTGGGGTGTGAGAGATTTTTTGCCAATATAGTTATACCAGAACAACCACTAGTGAGGACCCAGTTTATACTGCTATAAAGGTGTCTTATGGTTTATTCCCCTTCAGCACAGGAATAGCTATGCTAGTACAAACCACCCAACCAGTATAACTGTGTCCACACTCGGGGGGCATGGCTGTACCACTCTTTCTTTTAAAATCAATTGGTATTAAAATGCTTCCAAGATTGGAGGCTGAGATCATAATAGCTAGGCAGAACAGCTGATTTCAGTGAGACCAGGGAGCTCAAGAAAGCACACTGCCTTTCACGAGGAGGCGGAGGAAATTTGGGTATCCTGTATTAATGAGGAGCCCAGGAGCAGTCCACAGCTGTGTTATACTTTGACAACGGATGCTGGTACGGTGTTGGCTGACATTTCTTTTATTATCTGCACTACAGTAAGTAAAACTCTATTAAACTCCGCCCCACAGCCCTGATGAGGATGATCCCACACACCCTCTCTTAAACATGTCTTCTTACACCTCTTTTCTTACTGAGACAGTAGAAAGGTCCACATCCAACTCCAGTCTCAAAACAGGAATCAGATTTAGCAAATATCCCCATACTGGGGAAAAATTATCATTACCTTGCACTCTAAGATGATGATACTTTCTATATTTTTAGCCTACAAAATGACAAACATCTTAGATTAAACTAAACCTTTCAACGTTTCCCTTTAAAGTAGTCTTCGCCTTGTTATCTGCGCATATTCTTTGTACAGACATTGTCAGTCCGCTTTCTGTAAAGCTATATTTTTATTGCAGAGGTGGGAGCTTTGTACCTTTTCTCCAATAGGTTAGTATATTTTAACAACAGCAAGTGTGTTAATCAAGGGGCATGTCATAAAGCCAGGTGCACTGTGCCGGGGCCTTAATTCTAACCGGTACCAAAAATAGTAGGACCATAAATTAGAAAGAACAAAACTTTCACATAGTCAAGGTTTTAGTTTGGCTATTTAAGTCAGTTACCATACGGTTCGATACTAGCCACACTACAGATTTTTAACCGAGTTGTAACTCCTTCTTGAGGCAGCATATTGTAGCAAAGTCTCCTGGTGTGGTTCAGTAATTCAGGGTTTGTCTACATGAACATCTGGTTTGCACGAACAATCAGTTTCTGGCAAGGTGGGATGTGAATCTACTCCATATTAGCTCGTGCACATCAACTGTCTGTATGGACCTGCTGATGCACACTAATAGCTTGTTAATGCGCCTTCATCTAGTCCCATTTCAAAGGGGTCTAGATGATTAACAAACTGTTAATGCACATCGGCAGAGTCCACATGGACAGTCCATGGCAGGCTAGTGTGGGACAGATTCATACCCGCATACTGATTTCTCATGCAGACAAACCCTCAGAATGACTCTAACACATTAAAATGAATTCTAAGAAGATAACAAATATGTGAGACTGTCAGGTTAAATACTTAAAAGCAGAAACCCTGGTTTTATGACACTGCTCACTAATATGCAAAATGGAAGGGGAAAAACATAAAATAGGCATTAGAATTACTCTCTAGTTTGGCCGCCTGCTCTCCAGGGTGGCATGGGAAAGAACCATTAGTGAGCACATTTTTTTCAGCGTCATATAGATAACATATTTATTGAAAATTTGCTCCACCAACAATGGTGAAATCATGACCAAAAATTACAAAACATCATGGTAGTTGGCTTTATAAAAATAAACTAACAGATATGTCTCGCTGATTTGTACCAGTTTCCCTCCTCTTACATCGTTAAAGGAGTATGATATAATTTCTACTCTTCATCACAACACAGTATTACAAAATTGCATTCCATCTGAGAAAAATGATTTTGCTTCCAAATAGCTGAAGTCCTTAAAGTGACTTTTCTCCCCCTTCCCAAAAATAAATATAGAAAATAGCCTTTACAAACAAATTTTAGTTTGGTCAGTTGGGACGGGGGGAAGAGTGGGGGGGAAGGGTCCTTTCCCCTCTCTTGTAATGACTGAGCAGGTTTTTAAACAGTGTTCAAGTCTTTGGTGAGTTTAGCTGCTGAAAATCGTAGTTCTATGTATATACGATCAAATCAGTCCCTTTTGTCAGAAGCCAAAGACTATGAGATGATGTCACATGTGAATCACTGGTTACAATCACCATATATGATGAATCGTCATCAGGAGCGACCACCTGTCCAGTAAAGCAGCCAATAAGAGAAGGACATCTCTGGCAAGTGTGGTCTGTCAAACGGAAGGCGTCTTTGGTGGATGAATCTGTTGCATAAGTTGTGGTCGCTTGACTCTTGGTTTCCGTCTCTTTGGCCTGCTCTTAGCTTTGTTGATCTGCACCACAAAGAACGCAAGAACCACCATCGCACCAAGGAAAGCAAAGACAGGTATTGTCTGTCCCACATCCTGGTTATAGCGGCCAGGCATTATACCTGTTGGAGGGAGCAGTGGGGAAAGAGAACAATTAAAAAATGTACCTGTTTCAATACGTTTACAACAGCATTTACATTCTTTATCTACAGAACTTGCCACAAAGTAACTATTCTTAACTAAAGCAGAGACCAAATCACTCAAATTACATTTTTAAAGGCAGATTCATAAATGCAGAGCAACTAGTGCAGAAGGGGAGGATCGATAAATCTGCAAGAGAACACAAGAGATTTCATCTGGAGCTAGTTTTGATAAATGAAGACCTAGCCTGGATCCGTATATAAAGTTTCCCCAGAGATAGCAATGTCTTACTTCTTATAAAAAGAAAAAGCAAGCTTAAAAAACAAACAAACCCACCTTAACCATTAATTTACTATCAGATATATATTTTAAATTGAAACAATACATTAACTACAAATTCTGATGCAGTGAAAGGATTGGTTTTGCACTCAGCTCAAGCTGGTGTAGAGAGAAGGACAATTTTGGGCTTGGTTTTGTTTTTAAATTCCCTTAGTTCTAAAACCCTGGAACTGAAGGCTGTGTGTGTGTGTGTATTCCACCAAGAGCAAACAGCTTTGAAATGGGCTCTTGCAGGGCATATGTCACGGTGAAGGCAAATCCCATGAAGGAGAATACACGATATTCAAACTGAAGACTCTGCTAACTACTCTACAATTTCTCACCAGAACCTCTTTCCCAAACCACAGTCCATGCAAACTATCTTGGAGTCAATTTTCAACTCAGTGCACTTGGTTCTTTTTATCTTAATGGTAGCTGCTATCCACTAATGTTGAGTACAAAACAGACACCAGAATGCAATTTAAAAAGCTCCCCTGTAAACTATCAACATCCAGTAGCTAGCACCCGGCAAAATAATCTAGGCCCTGCAAAGAGAAATCATAAAAAGTTTGATTTCTACTTCAGTACATTGTGTCAATGGATATCTTCAACCTTTTTCTGCTGAAGTAATCTATTTTGACTTACGTAAAAAGGGTCTATTTGCTGATTTGAGAGGCACCGTTAGTTTGCAGTGGAGCCCCAGGGCAGGGTGAATGCCAGATGAACATGGTATTGCTAACATAATATGTTACAGAAAACTAGACTACTCTGAATTTTTACAGTATCAGATTCTATAGCTTAAGCTATACCAAATGTTTGCTGCTGTTTCAGTTCTATGGGTGAAGAGTTCTTCCTAGTAGTTGCATAGTATGAAAATGCTTAACATTAATTACATTACATAATGTAGCATGAAGTCACTGAATGACAGTTAAAAATATACTTACAAAACCTGTTAAAGTGCACACAACTTTAAAGGCACCCCAAGCATATTCAGTTGCATTCAGATCACCTTATTTTATGGTAGGTAATATAACTAGTGTTATAATCGATCTTTAAGTCTTAAAAATAGCATCTACTTGTTAAATTTCAAGAGTCAATATTGAATTGCTTCTAGCCCCACACTGAAGGTCATAAAACTCATGAACAGCAATTCCTACACAATCTGAAAGCCTCAAAGTTATTACAAACAATTGTCAGTATTCCTTTGGCTCCAATTAACCACCTTTGTTAACATTCACTACAAGCTTCTTTTCACCAAATTACAAACTTACAAAAGTTAATTTTAATTTTCAACAGAGACAAACTTTTATACTGTGGAGTCACTGACATTTCCGAGCGCTTTAAACATTTTAAAGAAAACATGTAAAATCTCTGAGGCTCTCTGCCCCTCAGGCAGATAAATATTTACCTCCCG
The DNA here is from genome assembly GCF_025201925.1 of Gopherus flavomarginatus. NCBI lineage: Eukaryota > Metazoa > Chordata > Testudines > Testudinidae > Gopherus > Gopherus flavomarginatus. The sequence continues at coordinate 34,894,513 of NC_066630.1, forward strand.
GAATGTCCCATGCTCCACTTTCTCCAGGGGATAAAGGTCTTACTTGGGGTCGGTTCTGTCGAAAGCTGGGTAAAGCCACTTTATCCAAATCAATTGACAATAATTTTTGATGTTTCCAAAGGTTGCTGGAAGAAATAAAAATATAAAAGCATTTATACATTGGTCCGAGAAGTCCAATTAATTCTGCAGAAATGTTATACATTATATAACATTACATACAAATGTATAAAAAGAAATTATATAAAAAGATAATCTGAACCAATACATAACTCTCTACATTGGATTACTGTGCAATTAATTTTTTTGGTTTCAAAATTCTCAAGTATAAAAAATTCAAAATCAAATGCTGTAGATACAAAGTCCATTAGGTATCTACTTACCTATAAATTTGTCTCTTGGGGTAGCCTACCAAAAGTTACCCATAATGGTTTAGTGATCCATTAATGGAGATATTGGTTTGTCTAACTCTAAACTACCAACAGATGATACACTGGAAAGTAAAGTTAATCAAAAAGTGATTTAGAAATATTTTTCTGAGAAAACGTGAATTTTTATTGCTGTTATTTGCAAGATCATATTAATTGTAGTTTGGGGCACTCAGATAACTACCATTTTATTTCTGGACATGTCTGTAAATTCCCTAACTTTCATAAATTATAGTATGAATGATGAGTTAGCCAAAAATTTGTATCAAAAGTACATTAACCATTATTTCCTATTTATTATTCATCTTTTGTTATTCTCCTATTTAAGAAGTTTCAGTCATCCACTCAGAAAGCAGAGACAATACCATTTGATTTAAGTGACTTTTTGATCAAATTCAAACCTGAAAATTTCTTATTAAAAACGTTTAAAAGAATAAATATAATAACCTGGGTGCAGTTTCATTCAAAGGCTGTGGTTTTGCCCAGGACAAATGAGGACAAGCTGGAAGAGAACGGGGCTTTGGGTCTCCCAAGTGAGCCTCAAGCACCTTTGAATACCGATGAAGATGGTTACCTGTAATTCCATATTACACAGACAAAGACAGAGTTACACCTGACAAACTATGAGGACATAAAATTTGTGTAAGATTTTCAAATATTTGTATTATACCAAACAGCATTGTGATTAAGAGTTTCTTATATAAAATGCTTTAGAGCTAAACCTCATTCTTATAAATAAAAGTATCTTATAAAACAGAATTGTGAATGACAGTGAGTTGCTAAGCAACCTTAAAATCTCTAGATTTTGGTAGTCAGCATATTAGATAAAACTGAGTGCTTTAAATACACACTGTATCTATCAACTGATATTTGAACTTAGAAGAACAATTTGCATACAGTGCTACAGATAACAAAGACTGTATATTTAAAATTACTGCACTGTGATTTTAATAATAGCTGAAGTCTTTAAATATGCACACACTCTGAAAATGTAGTGTTAAGAAAACAAGAACATTCAGGGAGCTACTCCTATTTCCTAAAGTACCACAGGATTAAGCTGGTACTAAATTCTAGCATGCTCTGCTAAGAAACCAACACTCTCACCTTCCATCCTCTCTGGAAGAGAGTATCCTGCTCCTGTTGGTGGTCGTTGTCTGTTTTCAGAATGACTGAGACTTGGTGGCATCACCCCATAGGAAGTGTACTGAAGAAGAGAATCTAGCAGCCAAAAGCAGTCTGTGTGGATTTAATGGCCCCCCCGGTTCCCCAAAACAAACACACATTATGATACAGTTTGGACTTTAAAATAAAATAAACAAAGAAGTTTTAACTAATGAATATGACTGTGTTTTAACCAGGATACCTAAAGCTTTAAAACCTGGTCAGTTTCTCTCTTTCTTTTTGCTTTACAAGTATGGTTGTTTCTTTTGGTATACCCAAGAAAAAATAACCGTTTTCACATATGGGGTGGGTTTTAAAGTGTCGAAATTACAACGAACTGTTCAATTTTAAAGGAAAATATTTTCTTCTTTGCTGAACTAAACAAATGTTTAGCTCTTAATGCTGAGAGTAGGTTATTTAGCAGCTGTGTCAAGGATGGGAACTTTGGTTTGGGCAAGATTTAGAACTTATGATGCCTCAAGTGAGATGTTCCCCAAAACAGCAGGTTATTTGCATGTATATGGAAATCATCAATTTTACTGATGTGGAAAAGTAGGAAGCACAAAGGTTAAAACTTTGCTTTCATCACTGAGAGACACAGCTGCAGCTGTTCTTACAGGGACAAAGTATATTTTTGGTGGGAGATGATTCTAAAGGGTAGAAGTTCTCAACCTGGTGGTATGCCCCAGAGAGGTGTGCCAAACACTTATCAGGGATCCCGATCACTCTGCTCTTCCCATACTGCTAAGTAGGAGGGGGGTCCTGCCTAGACCCCAGCATCCCAGCTATAGGTGAGGTGGCTCCCACAGTGATCTGAATATGGAAAAGGGGGTTGTGATATGGAAAAAGCTGGAAAACACTGAGTAGCAAATTTTTTTCCGAGTGTTCTTTACACTCTAGTACTGCTCATGAGCACCGGTTTCAAACATGCTAAAACTGTCCTGGTCTTGCTGTAGAACTTGCTGTTGCTAAAATTATGATCCCAGGTCTCAAGCTGTCTGAAATTTTAGTTTGTAGAATAAGGACAAGTGACTCTTCTCATTCATTTTTAAACACAGAGCCAAAAAAAAAACAACCCCTCAGAATTCTTTGCTTGAATAGCTGTTTGGTGGGAATGGAAGTTAATCTGCATAATCCTGATAACACTTAAACCCTCACCTTTGATTTTTAAAGAGGTCAGTCAACCACATTTTAAGGATTTATAGTCACATATGTGAAGAATTTAACAGCTTAAGGTCAATGTCTTAAGCAGGAGATATAGCTCTTAATTCGTAACTTAAAAGCCAATTTAATGGAATTCTTTAAAGCTTTCCAGTCTGCTTGCTACACAGAGTTACGCCAAATATAACAGCATCAGTGTTCAAAAGGGACAGCATCCTATGTCTTATATCATTGTTAAAACATCTGTCCTTGCAGTAAAGGCTTTTAATAACCTTTAGTGAACCTATAAAGCTCTGGTGTCACCACACTTGGGTATTAATGATAAATCCTGGGCATCATATTAACAGAAAAGTATCAAAAAAAATTGGAGGAAGTTATTTATGAGGGAAGATGGAAAGAGAACTTCACTAAGTGATGGTCTAACATAAAACATGATGATCTACAAATATTTGTTGGGTTTGAAAATTAAGTTAGGAAATGAATTCTTTAATGTTATATACTGATGCATTACTTAGACTAAAAGGAATAAAATTAATAAAAGGAAAAATTAGGCTGAATATCAATAAATATCTCTTGATACTGAGACCTACCAGACTGTAGCTTAGTCTCACAAGGGAAATGGTAGAAAAACAACTGCTTCAGAATTTTAAAATCTAGACTAGACAAAGCACTAGATAATGGACCACAAGGAACAATCATGATTTGCAGGGAAATAGACTGTGTGATCCAATAAGTCTTTTACACCTCTATCTTCCATGATTCTATGAACCTGTTACCAATCAATTTAAATAATTAAGGGTTCTTCAAGGAGCAATATTTAATTTCTCACAGAGTTACTGTAACCGTTCTGTGTGAGATGCAGAGTAAAATAGGGCAGCACAGCTGGTAAGTCCTGTTATATAAATCTACACTGCAACATGTTCTGAAAAGGATAAAGGCTAATGCGTCCTAAGTTTTGCTAGACCTACTGATAAAAAACAGTAATGCAAAAATACAGTTTAAACAACTATTATACTATGCAAATGACACTATAAAAATAGGATCCTGGGGTACCATATTTGTGTCTCAATGACTCCAAATCAGACATGCCCTCAATTTACAAGTTTTTTAACCGCTAATCCTGGAAATCCACCCTGATATCTCAAAGAAATGCTATGTTCTATTAGAAACAGGTTCAGAATACAGACAGGAATCTGTATAACTACAAGGATCAGAACTACTGGATATCAGGAGGTCATTTTACATAGACACTCTTCTAGCCATAATTGGATTTTACAACTATACTAGACAGAGCATATTCAATACAGCTATGAAGAAATCAGATTGCCCTATTTAGATGCCCTATTTAGGTGGCATTTAGATTTTTTTCATAGCAAATATACATTTTGCTGATGGGAACTGTAAACCAGCCAGCACCGCAGATATCAGTATATAAAAGCATGCATCCGACAAAGTGGGTATTCACCCATGAAAGCTCATGCTCCAATACGTCTGTTAGTTTATAAAGTGCCACAGGACTTTTTGCTGCTTTTACAGATCCAGACTAACATGGCTACCCCTCTGATACTATATAAAAAGCAATTCATTCTGCATATCTCAGTTCATATACCTTTTTGCCGATGACTATCATCTAAACAGTTAGAGTCTCCATACAGAACTAGTCTGCCTCCACCTTCAGAAGGAATTTGGTACAGTCCCAAAATGGGGACATTTTCAACTACAGCAGTCTCCTGCTTTAAAACTTCAAGACCTAGAACAGAGGGAGAAGGAATTTTAAATTTTACTAAAAGCCACATGAAATTTAAACTTCTCCTCCCCCCCTCCCCAATACACAATCTCCCACATTTTACAAGCTATAAATGACAAACATTCAATAAATGCAGTTGTCTGGCTCTTAATTTGAGATTACATTCATGAGAAAATTTCGCAGACAAATTTGACAACAAATTAAACCACTCCAAGGCCTTGGTTTTGTCAGTCCCACATTAAGTTTTTAATTTTCTTTACTTAGTGCAGTTGCAGAATCAAGACTCAAGTGTTTCACTGTTTTTAACATTCCCTAACGAAAAATCCTAAAATTTCACCTACAATTCCCCTAATTTCCCATGTTTGAAAATAGCAGATAATTAAGGTTTTCTACATAAGGTTTTTTCCCATTGAGAAAAGTGCATTTTTTATGAAGCGTTTAAAGGGACTTTATGAAATTAATTTCTTGTAAGGGTGTGCAATATCTACTAATTTAAACACTGACCATTATAAAACATTTTGCTTAACATCCACATACATGGCTGCCATGTTTAAATATTATTAGATGCCAAGAACTGTTCATGGAATTAGAAGCAAGAATACAGTAGTCTCAAAGTAAGGCATTCCCTCTTTTTGTAAAGAGCAACAAAATGGAATTTCTAACTGAAGGATGTTCATATACAACATGTTTAATAGTAGGGGTTATGAGGAATAACGGCAATTGTTTTCCAATATGTGCATCTCATTATGTCTATGCACTACAAACTTCTGGTGTATTTAAACTCCTGTTAAACTTTCAATTTATGAACAAAATACTAAGTTTATAACGGAGAAATATGCCAAAAAGAAAATGTACCCAACTCACATGCTTTCCCTCTATTTTCCCTTTTGTTTTAACTCTTCCCTAGTTTCACTTTTTTCTGTTTCTATTTAAAAAAACCAAACCAAACCAAATTTCATTGTCAAGTTCTGCTACGGCTCAGTGATGTCCTCTGAGACAGTTGCAATAACAATCTAAAAAGCAACTTTATAAGGATATTCAGGTGCTTGTCACTTACAAGATTGAGTCTCTCCTAATGATTAATAGCTATTTAAACTGATGGCTTGTAAACAGAATATTTGCACCTAAATTGAAACTAGTTGTAAATGGGAAGGAAGAAAAACCGAAGAGACAGGTGGTGGTATGGATACATTTATCAAAAAAGCAAAAACTATTTAGTTTAAAATCCGGCACTCATAACTCAAAAGGGCACTAACTGTATATTGTGAGATACATTCAAACTTTTGCAGTTTTTAGTTCATGATAAACAAAAAGGGAAAAAAATCATGATCCATAAAGAAACAAAAAGGTATTAGAAAATATGCACAACATTATTTCCTGATAAAATGCTCCTCTGCTTCCAGTCTGAGATTATCTGAAGAACTGAAACAGCAATATAAACTCCAAAAACACAGTGACTGCAAATTCCTCCAGTTAACACATTATCTCCAGACTAAACTAGAGAAACATACAGCAATGTCTTTCTTTTGAAAGTGAACTGAAAGGGGCTCAGTAAAATAAGACGACCTAACCGACTACTTACCAAACTTTATGCATCTCTGAATGACACTAAAATAGGTCACCCATAAAAAAATAAACAAACAGAATTCCTCAGCACTAAACATCTTCCAAAATGCCCACACAACTCAGCTTTTCTCCACTGTGGCAGAATTCTAATGGAAAGCAATTATATGCCTCTTTTACATCCTAGTAATGACCAACAAAAAAAACTCAAAGTCTTAACTTCATTTGAAGAGGACAAAGACATGTCAGTCACAATACACACATCTTCCATGACTGTCCACTGATTAAAACACTCAAGTCATATACACATAAAAATTCACAGGAAACTTCTTACACCAAGTATGATAAAAAAGGAATTTATTATATCCTGGAAGACACTCTGCTGAATCACAGAAATGTAGGGCTGGAAAAGGGATCTTCAAAGGTCATGAAGTTCATCCCTCTGCGCTGAGGCAGGATTAAGTAAACCTAGACCATCTCTGACAGGTGTTTGTCCAACCTGCTCTTAAAAACCTCCAATGACGAAGATTCCACAGCTTCTCTTTAAACTCTATTCCACAGTTTAACTACTCATATATGTGGACAGGTTTTCCTAATATTTAAGCCAAGTCTCCCTTGTTGCAAATTAAGCCTATTACTTCTTGTCCTGCCTCCACATCCTCTTTATAACAGCTCTTAACATATTTGAAGACTTATCAGGTCTCTTCCACCTTCCCCCAGTCTTCTTTTCTCAAGACTAAACATATCCAGTTTTTTTTAAGCCATTCTTAATAGGTCAGGTTTTCTAAACCATTCATCATTTTTGTTGCTCTCCTCTGGACTTTCTCCAATTTATCCACCTCTTTCCTAAAGTGTGGCACCCAGAACTGAACACAGCACTCCAGCTGAAGCCTCACCAGCGCCAAGCAGAGCAAGGTAATTACCTCCTGTGTCTTACATGTGACACTCTCTTAAATATATCCCAGAATGATACTAGTAGGGTGACCAGATGTCCCGATTTTTGTGTCTTTTTCTTATATAGGCTCCTATTACCCACCATCCCAATTTTTCACATTTGCTGTCAGTAGTACCACTTAGTCAGTTATTCCCCATTTTGTAGTGGTGCTTATGGTTTTTCCTTCCTAACTGAAGTACTTTGCACTTGTCTTTATTAAATTTTATCTTGTTGATTTCAGACCAATTCTCCAACTTGTAAAGGTCATTTTGATTTCTAATCCTGTCCTCCAAAGTGCTTACAACCCTGCCCATCTTGGTGACATCCACATATTTTAGAAGCATACTTTCCACTTCATTAACCAAGTCATTAAGGAAAACAGTGACTAGTACCAGACCCAGGACTAATTCCAGCAGGACTCCACTAGATATGCCCTCCCAGTTTGACAGTGAACCATTGATAACTAGTGTTTGAGTATGGTCTTTCAACCAGTTATGCACCACCTTACAGAAATTTCATCCAGACTATAATTTCTCTAGTTTGCTTATGAGAGTATCATGGGAGACTGGGTCAAAACTCTTACTAAAATCAAGATATATCACGAACAATGTTTTACCCATCCACTAGGCCAATAACTCCATCAAAGAAGGAAATTAGGTTGATTTGGCAGGATCTATTCTTGACAAATCCATGCTGGCTATTTCTTATAACCCTATTATCCTCTAGGTGTTTACAAACTGATTGATCAATAGTTTGTTCCAGTATTTTTCCAAGCATTAAAAATAAGATGACTGGTCTATAATCCCCTAGCTCCTCTGTATTCTTGCTTTTAAAGATAGGTACTGTGTTTGCCTTTCTTCAGTCCTCTGGGACCTGACCTGTCCTCCACGGGTTCTCAAAGATAACTGCTAACAACAAAATGTGATACTCATTCAAAACATTAGCTTTAGCTTTATGACAAATGCATCACCAACTTATGGCTTGGAAAAGAAAATCCTAAACTGAGATATAGCTAAAGATAATATAAAAAAAATAGAAGACAGTCAAATTTGGTAGTACCAAGTGTCTGAGTTGAAAGACATTTAGACTTCAGCTATCACTTTAACTGAAATGTACAAGCAACAATCTGAACTAAAACTGCACAAAATCACACTCAGACAGGACACTAATAATTACCTATGCCCCCAGATGCGCGCACAATTTCTGCTACACCTGTAAGTGTATATATAGATACACAGAGAGAGCAGTGTTACAATAAATGCATGTGTACATAGTTGCATATAACTGTCTTAAATCAAAAACATGCCTGTCCCTGGTTATAACAGTGATGCATGAATTGCTTGTGTCCTAAACTGTGTGTAAGAATGCTATACCAAAAGAAACAACTTATCTACTGAATTATTCTGCACATTTTTGGTAACTTTTGCACTCAGTTATAAATGTTTACCTGTGTACCTACCTAGAAATACAATTAATAAAAAAAATAATAAAAATAAGGAAATGCAGCTGTATACCTTGGTCCTTAAAAGTGTGTGAAATTACAATGCCATCTTCTGGAAATTTAGCAATACTGCATCCTGATGCATAGTTCACTGAAAAAACAGACATATGAAGTTACAATGCATAGGCTAACAATGAATGCTCTTTTCTCTCCCCCCCATTATTCAGTTAACTGTGAAGGTCAATAAAGAAAAGAAATGCATCAATCATGCTTATATGAGTTCTCATATTCCGATTAAAATCACCATATAATCTGCATAGTCAGTGAGGTTTTTTTTTTTTCCAATTAACTATTGAAGAATTTCCAAGCAAAGCTTTCCAATATTTCATTTAATATATTTCACTCAAGTATACGTTCATTTTAGAAGTTATGATGTTATAATCTTTCTCAAACCCAAAAGAGAACCTTAATTATTTTATCTTTTACAAGCCGCTGTTATCACTATGAAAGGTAATTGTTATTTGTATTCCAGTGACCCATGCCAACAATCAGGGATTGTACAAACAAAATTAGAGGCTGAAGAGATTACAGTCTAAATAAACAGAATAGACAAAGGATGTGAAAAAAAGGAAACAATATACAAGCAGAAGATTGGAAACTAAGGCAAAGGGAGATTAAGTGACTTGTCCAAGGTCAACTAGACAGCCTGTGGCAGACCTATAAACTGAATCCACATTTCCTGAGCCCCAGTCCAGTGTCTTTCACCACAAAACCATCCATCACAATAGCTATAACCTCAAACAATGAAACATATCAATCTACATGGATAGACATATTTAAAAAAATCAATTAATTATGGGTAAAGAATTCAAAGGTCAAGAGGGCAAGATGTGCTAAAGAACATCCAAAAATTATACACGTGTCTGTCTGTTACAGCTATCCCCTATTCCATTTTGTTTCTTACAGCTGTCCCCAGACTCTATTTTGTTTTCTGTTCTCCTGTGGCCGCCCTTCCCTGGCTGTTAAGTTGTTTACCAGGGCCACTGCCCTTCTCAAAGGGAGGGCCCCTTAAGTTGTTTAACAAGAGCCATTGCCCTTCTCAAAGGGATGGCCACTTGTGCTGCGTGCTAAGTGGGACCACTGCCCTGTTCAAAGGGTTAGTCCTGTTATCATCTCATTGAGCCTGGGCTTGGTATAGGGTAGGCAATGTCCAGAGCTGCAAAACCTAATGTGTTTTTAAGATCCTGGGCATGAGTCATAGGCCTCATGTGCTCTTGAGTCACCTATTGCACAGGACTATGTCCAGGCATGTCTCTGGGCTTACCTTCAGTTTTTTCGCTGTGCCCCTCCCCTGTGACAGAGGGAGCCTATCAGGATTACTGGCGGGAAACTGCCCAAGTTTGCCTTTAAAACCAGATATTTTTGAAACACACCTCAGAAAGGTTCCTGCATTGCTGCCTGGTCTGATCAGCCAGGGGTTCTGGGGGGTCCTTTCTCCGCTCTCGTTTTATTTTTGAGTGTACCCCCGTTTTTCAAACGCCCCCCCCCCACGAAGAACGAATTGCTACCTGAGAGATCTCCTGATTATTGAGACTGTACCGAGCCCTCCTTGCCTCTTCTGATGTTGCTGCTGCTTCTGCCTTTGCTGCTGCCTTGGGGACTGGTAAGAATCCCCCTGTAAAACTTTCTATACTTTTATTTTATTATTTTAGCTGCTGGCTCTGTTTCCCCAGCACACAGACTCAAGCTAAACCTTGGTCTGTGTCTTAAAACCTCTCTTAAACTCCAGGGCTCCTTGCCGCTAAAAATAAGTTTGTGCCGCAGCTAAGCTCTGCTCCTGTGGGCTTTGCCTTGGGGCTCTCTGCTTTCAGCTGTATCCACCGCTGTAGCCACCATCCCTTGGCTTCCTTGGGAGCTGGGTCCTGGACACATACCACTCTGCCCTCTGTAACCTCCCCATAGCATAAGGTGCACCATAGGTCTTGTTTTTTTTTAGTTTAATAAGTCATAGTTTGTTAAGATTGTAGAGTTGTAAGTTTCAACTGCCTTGTTATAGTTTACTATTTTGTTGCTCCGTATAGTTGCTTGTTATACCTTTGCTTAGAATTGTGATATTTGTTGTTTTGCCTAGTTGTTGGTTAAGATAGATAAGGTTTTTTGCTGCTTAAATTCGCCTTCCTGCTGTCGCGATCTCTCCCTGAACTTTCCCGTGTCTGTTTTCCCCCCGCTCCAATCTCCCCCTCTGTGTGCTCCTCCGTGTCTCCCTGTTATAACCCTTTGCTGCTTTTCCCCCGCATCTGCACTCCCTCTGAACTTCCCAACTCCTTGCTGCTTCCCCCCCCCACAGCCTCTCCATCACCCTCCGAACTTCCCAAACCCCTTGCTGCTTCTCCCCCTGTGAAACTTCCCAAACCCCTTGCTGCTTCTCCCCCTGTATAACTTCCCTAACCCTTTGCTGCTTTTTCCCCCGCATCTGCACTCTCTCCGAACTTCCCAACTCCTTGTTGCTTCCCCCCCGTCTGCATCACCCTCCGAACTTCCCAAACCCCTTGCTGCTTCTCCCCCTGTATAACTTCCCTAACCCTTTGCTGCTTTTTCCCCCGCATCTGCACTCTCTCTGAACTTCCCAACTCCTTGCTGCTTCCCCGCCCCCGCGTCTGCATCACCTTCCGAACTTCCCAAACCCCTTGCTGCTTCTCCCCCTGTGAAACTTCCCAAACCCTTTGCTGTTTTTTTTTTTTTACTTTTGTTTTTGGTGTCCGCTTGTTGCTTAAACCTCTCTCTAGCCCTTCTTTACACTTCTCCGCTGCCCCTCCCCTACCGAAGATCACCATCACACTGCTCTGTTGTCCTCACCCTGCAGGGCTTCAGAGTCTCTCGCTGCTTCCAGCCGCTCGTCTGCATACCACTAATCACTCACTCCCCCCCCTCCTGTTTCTTGACCCAGCCTTTATATTGATATTGTATTGTTGTACTGTAACTCACATTTTACTTGTAATTATAACACCTAATTGGTTGCCTCCACTTTTCTGATATACTTTGTATTTACATTGATGCCACTGTGTTACATTGTGTATCTAGCTATTAACTCATATAGAAGCTACCATTTTATTTTGCATTTCTTTTGGGTACGCTTTGCATTTCCACACTGTATCTAGAGTTGCTTATTGACTGTACTGTATCCCATTGTGCTGAACCCCACTTGCTGTAGCCCACTATTAGAACTCCCTACACTGTTCAATAAGAAGAACCCCCCCCTTCGTTGTCTATTGTAAACACCCTATACACACCTCATCCCATCGTATTTCATTATTAAATTCCCACCACTTCCTTTTTTTTTCCTTTAATAAAGAAATTAATTGGAACCCCAGCTGTGTGGTAATTGCTCCCCAAGATCCCATATACCTGCAGGCAGGGACAGTGTCAAAAGTGGAATGTTTTGAGGAATGACTCCACATGTGAATTTTTTTTTTTTAAAGAGAAAGAATTTCAAAATTCAATTTAAAATATTAAGTTAAAATAGGACAAATCGGAACCTTGATATCTGTATATTTCTAATTAGTAAGTAACTATAGTTTCAAATTAAAAAATAAATAAAAACACTCAGAACTACATCTGGAATGCAAATACAAAGAAGACCATAGAGTTTATTATACAAATATTAATCTAAAATCTAATAGATTTTTTTTCATATAATTCCATAGGGGTGTTAGTTATATTTATGGGACATGTGACTTTCAGAGATACTGCAACTCTATTTCCCCAAAGAACATTCTGTTCTTGGAGTAGTCAAGTACTGTATTCCATGACTTACTTTCATGGTTTGCCATGGTAAAATCCCCTTCGTACAGCCCATCACTAAAGGCCATGTTCCAGACAGAGAGAAGATCATTGAGAGCTGGAATATTAGCACCTCCAGTATCTGGCATCCACCACTGCCTACAAAATTAGAGCATGGCACAGGTTATTAGTATAGAAGATCTAAAATTCTGTTTCATAACAGAAGTCCAATATCTTCCTGGATGATATTCAGAATGCACCAAAGCAATCAGTACCAAGGGCATAAATGTCAATGTTTATTTGGTAGTGACAATCTGAACACTATGACTGGGATTTTCAAAGAGGTCTGAAGTGATTTATGTGCCCAAATCCCAGTGCATTTCTCTGAGATACAGGCACCTTTAGGCTCCTTTGAAAATCACAGCCTAAGTTAATTAACATTACAAATGTGGTCCAGCTTTGCAGTGAAACGAAGTGTGCTTTACCAGAACAGCACAAAACACACCTTGAAATAAAACAGTTTGACATATGCCTACTTGGTTTGGCAAGGAAGGAAAAAAGACAATGGCCCAAATTATTTAAAAGCTGTCTGAAAGAATGAGGAACTTCTGATATCTTCAACAACATAAAATATTGTTTGTTAACGGTTGGATAATTTCTGTTAAAAATAACACAAAGCTGACTGATGAGTTTTCTAATCTTTAGTTATTTTTAACCTCATAAATATTAAATGTTTCATTATTAGTGATGCTAACATATTTCCCCCTTTACAAAATATATAGGAATTATTTCAGATACTTGAATACTGGGTCATTTAGCTAACTGATACCATTCATAATCTATGTTCTCCTTCCCATTTGCCTCCCAAAAACTGACAACCGAGAACTTTTTAAGTAGTCATTGTTTTTTCTAGTCACTGTATTTGTGACATATGCTGCCTTAAGATTATATATAAATTTACAGCAATTGCTGTTAAAAACATGCCCATTTGCCATTAGATAAAGACAAAGTGAACTTAGCACCTGCAGTATTCCCTTCCTTATACATATTGTGGGAAACACTGTAAATACTAAAATAATGTTACTTCATTATCTAAGACAATTGACAAGTTTATTTTTTTTATGATGATCTCCTTATAAAGAGCAACTATGTTAAGTTGTGGTTCCCACAGACTCTCCCCCACAAACTGATACCTTGTGTTTTCATCGTAGAACTTGACTTTTCTCATCACTGAAGTGTTGTACCAATCACTGAACACTATTAGCGAGAGTCCATTATCAACATCCCTCCTCAGCTTGGTGATTTCTTCAGGAAAATATTCTTCCTCGCTGTCCACCATCAGTAAGGTCCCTACATAAACAGGGCAAACAGAATTCATAATCTGATGTTCTAACCAATGTAATATTACCTCTAGCCACAGAACTCATGCAGAAGGTAACATCTGTGCAGTGTCCCCATGCTGTCCTAACTGACTTGAAGGAGCCACCTTTAGGGTGTCGTGGTCTCCATGCATTTCTCCATGTCCTTTCAATCCCTAGTTTCACTCAAGAATGCCAATAAGAAGTGTCAATTGTAATGATACTGGATTAAGACCACCAACTCCTTTAATGTGCCATGCTACAGAGGAAGTTATAGTAAAGAATAAAGGATGCACTGACAGTGACTCTATAGTTATGATTCAGCCGGGATTTTTCCTTTGACAAGACATTAAAATCTCTCAAACAAAATCAGTGGTTTGCCATCCTGAGCGGGAACATACAGCCATTAAAACAGGAAGGCTTCAACATGTGTAAGAAAATACCAACATGAAAACAACTCAGTAGTGCATATTACACGGATCAGTGTTTGTTTTGAAGCTGTGCATATGAAGGGGAAGAAGAGGAATTCTGTAATGTCTCTAATGTAAATACACAAACCAGTGATTAAGTCTTTACATGAGACAGATTGGATGTCCTTTAATATGTAAAGCTTTTTACTTCGAGAAATTTAATTTTTATGCTTGATAAACAAGAACGAAGAATGACTCCTGGCCAAAGAAACAGTAAAGATTTGAATGGTAATTGCTTGCTTTAATACAGAAGACTGTAAGCTTAGTGATCTATCTCCATGTTTTCCTTTTGTTCAAATACTAGCTTTTATTAATGTAGCTGCTGTGAAGTCATAATAGCCAGATTAAAAAAAAACATTGAGACTTCTTGCTGCGTTTTTGATGCAGAAAATTAAAAAACAGTCTTGTTTATTTCATTTAGATATGCCCCTGAGTATGTCACAATGTTATAAATAACCAAACAAAATAAGAAGGCGACTAATTTGCCCCATAGGAAAAGTATACTTGTATGCCGTGGATAAACAAGTGAGATGTTAAATTGCTACTAGTTAGAGGCACCTTAATTCTTCACTCTCTCTGTAATAAACATTTCCTAATAAGAGGTATATTAACATTTTTCTTTCTTCTAATATTGCTAGAGCTCTTCTTTCAAAGCTGTCTGTTGGAATTGTTTTCCCCTCTCCTATTTGCTTTGTTGTATATAAAATGGTAATAAGACAAAAGCATTTCAACTGGAAGTGTTAACAAATTGCAGCATCACCAAGAACATAGAAGAGAATCCCATCACCTCCTCCCCCTTCTGAAAATGAAGTCCTTATACAGAAAATGCTATTCAATATATTGGACAATTGTGTAGAATGAACATCAAATTCATTTCCAAGTTTGACTGAAGATAATTTTGTATATTTATCCATATGTGACAGGATATCCTTTAGAGTTTATACATTTATGCAAAAGAACAGTCCTATTCTAATTTCTGAAAGCCCAACAGGCCACTTGCTTTTTCAGTGAACTCTGTTACAGTTTAACTTACAAAGGGATTTCCATTATTAACACAATTTGAGGAATTTAGAGTATTTAAATGCAAAAGGCTGAAACAAAGTTCCGTGTCATGCAAGAGAACCTTGTTTGGCAGCATCCATGTGATTATGTCACCAGAAACCCATGCATGGTAGGTGTCCCTTTCAAGAGGCATTTATCTGAGCTACACTAGCCATTGTCTCAAGGGCTTCCTATTCTCCAGCAGCGAAATGAAGACAGCATGCAAGGTGTTTCCACGTATTACTGAAAACCCTATATTAAGGTTGCCTAATGCTGTCTATGATGATGGATTCTTGTAACCTTTTCTTTAATGTCTCACACCTTCCTTATTTGCAGCAGTTCTTTGATATTTGGGGGTGGGGAGGGATGCCCGAAGGCGATCAAGGTGCTTTCTCTTTGTCCCATGAACTGTTAACTGTTGAACACTGCCATTCCCCTTCTCTCATTTCTCTTCCTTGGGAAGATTTTGGCAGCCTGCCATAATATTAATTAAACCCATGAACAATGTAAGACCAAGATTCACCACCAAAGCAACAGCCCCAGACACTGTAGTGAGAATACATTTCTAGGATTTAACATACAATGTGATATAGGGGCCAGGGAAATCAGAACATTATGGCAGATTGAATGATGAATTTTCCTCTCTCTCAGCCTATTAAATATTTATGGATACAACGAAGGGGGAATTGATTGATTTTACTGCCGAAAATGGAACACTACAGAGAAAATTCCTTTGTAAAATTAAACATACATTTATAATGCATGCAGTTATTTTTCTAATAGCATGTACTCTCTAGTATTTTTTCAAATCTTTTCAATCCCTTACAAAGATAAGAAAGCTTCTAAAAGAAATTAACTGAACACAAATAATACATGACTGCTTACCATACTGACTAGCATCAAAACATGTAAATGGTGAACCAAGAACTTCAACAAAATATCCCATGCTTCTTAGATGCTGGTACATATCCCTGAAGTTTGTATGGATGTGGTCACCATTCCTAATAAAAATAAAAGTAAACAAAAATAGTGGTCAAGAAATGAAAACATCACATGTACAAACCTAAACCACCTTATCTTGTTATAGGGTCAAAGTTTATTTTCTTTTCCAGAAGAGACATTTTCAAATGATGGCTTCTAATTTTCTATGCATAATCAACTCTACAATTCTGTGCAAACTGTATCATCTGTGATCACAGTAATAGAGTGCAATGAATTACACAAACAACACTAAGGGCTGGGTTGAGGCCGCTTATGAAATACGTTAGTATGTTTATTACACATCACAAAAAGAAAAAACTACCCCGTATTAAAACCAGCTGCTCTTACTGACTTTTCTTCCCACAGAAGAGCTGGTGAGAGCAACGCCAGCTACCAGGAGATGAAGCAAGTAAGTGGGAATGACTTGGGAGAACTGCTGAAACCAGTGGAAGCCACTCCTGGCCACTTGCCAAGAGCCATTCTAGGGAGACAGGAGTATCCCTGTTCCCAGGAAGCTGTTCAGAAGACACCCAGCACCTGTAACCTGCTTGATTCCCATTGCTTTCTCACTGTATGCTCCCTCCCACACAGTGCCCACAGTCCTTGTCTCCACCCAAGTCAGACTCTGCAGTAGGTTCCCTTTTTGGTACTAACATCAACTTCTTTAGGAGTGAGGGACCAATATGGAGACATTTCTCAAAAAGCAAGGGCCCTAGTCTGCAATCTCTCAGGTTATTCTGATGTGTGCCAACACAGACAATAACACCAGTTCCCTATCATGAACAGGATAGAGGAGCTGAGAAAATGCCTTATTCAATCTGTAATTAAACTAAACTATTACGTTATTTTTAAAAATGAGCCTTCAGTTTGAGTTTTCTATAATGAATCTAGCTGAATTTGTAAAGGTGTTTTGTTTTTTAAACGAGAGCAAAACACTTAAAAAAGATGAAGCCTTAGTTTTCAAATACACTTCACTCTTTACAGATGTCAAACTTTTCTTCAGAAATCCAGGAAATAATTTAAATAAAAGTTGTTAATAAATCAGAGATAAAGCTCGAAGACTCCATCCAGAAGCTGTCCTCCTGTTTTCCATGAAATTATTAGAAAATAAAATTCCCTATGTTCCCTAGACAATAAAGGTACAATACACCCTCACTATAATGAACCCCATTGGTTTTTATAGTCAGGAGTTTGTTATAGGAAAAGAAACCTGCTGTGTGTGAGAGGGGAAAAGGGATTGCTGACACCTTGAGCCCTGCAGCTCCTCCGGCCCTGGGGCCATGGCAGACAGCTCCTCCTCCTCCTCCTCTCCGCAGCCCTGGAGCCAGAGGAATTGTCAGCCCCCTTCTGCAGTAGGCAGGGCCAGAGATGGGATCCAAGGGCCAGGTTCGCTATAGCCCAAGGTTTGCTATTACGAAGGGTGTTATAGTGAGGTTGTACTGTACTGCATGTCATTAACATACAGTCAAGAAATAAACCCATGGAATAGTTACGATTTCTCAGATAAAACCAAAAAGAGACACACCAATCTAAAGGATCATTCTTCATCCTCAAATTATCTCTGGGGAAGTATCCTGGTGGATAACGAAGATTGTGATACTGATCCCAAAGGACTCGCTTGCTACGAGGAGGGGTAGGAATGATCTTTACTTTTATTGGAAGCTTCACAGTAGAAGTCTGCTCTGCACCACTTTTAGACTGGAAGAAAAAACGTAAAACAAAAATAATGAAATGTTTTTCCTAAAAGAGTATTTACAATTTCATTTAGGATTATAAAGGTCCAGAAATACTGAAGAATGATTTTTGATTTTTATTTGCCAAGTTTACTCACTAAATCCAGGAACAGTTTCCCAGTGTCAACAACGGATGTTCAGAGATGAAGGTCTAACCCCAAAAAATCACACAAGTATTGTACCCCTATTAGAAAAAATCCTTTGTATATTCAGTGGTTTACATTTATGCTTAGAATTTAAAATACTGAAGAAAAAAAGCTTCGGTGCTACAGATGCTTTAAACATTTGAGGCTTTAGAAGGGTCTCCAAAACAACTAGTGTTTTTTTTTGGAGAGAAAAATAATTCTATATTTATTATCAATCTCTATATTCCACCAGTTTACTTACAATTTATATTAGCCTTCTCTCTCTATGGAGTTGGCCATATGAATGGGGTTTTTGTTTCTTTTTTAAGTGCATTCATTTCATGTTTATATCATGCCCTCAGCTGTTAAATTTCTTCCTCAGACTACTAAACTTTGTCCCCAAATTCAATTGCAACAAGATTATAAACCTAAACCAACCACTTAGAAGGATATTCATTTATCACTACATGATAAAACACTGAAATGAGGTAAACTTACTTCATTTTCTGCAGGGGACAATACTGTGATCATGACATGACCTTGAGCAATGCCTTCCCAAGATGCTGCTTTCTTTGCTACAGAGATAGAAATTGCTAGGTATCCTGACCAAGGCCATAACACTGGGGAATAGGAGAAAGCCACTTCAATATTATCTCCATTCTGTGGTAAATAGGGCTGCCAGTCTGGCTGCAGAGGAGAAAACAGAAAGTGTTGGTAATTATTTTAAAATGTTGATGAAGGAATATTTGTTGTCACAAATAATCTACTAAATTTTATATACACTGCTTAAAAACAAAAACATTTCTGGACATCATGTTGTGCTCAATTATAAAATATAAAGTCTGGAAGTCAAACTTTGTATTAATTATTCCTTGCATCAATTATTTAGACAGTGAGCTCTGGGCTGCCTTTAACAGGTATTTGTACAATCACCAGAAAAAATGGGTACTTCTCTACTAAAAATAATAATTAATAGAAAAACAGTTTTCCTCCAACAACAAAAATGGATGACTAAACAGCGTCCACCCAAATTATACAAACTTGGTCTAAGTGTTAATGCTAGCCCAGGATGTTGGGAAAAGACTGCAATATGCATCAATTTTTTTTTTTTAAGATTTAATGTGTAACAGTGCGTTACTGACCTGCCCAAGGACTATTCATTGTCATTCATAAAGGCAATAATCACTGGACCAGGGAAAGAGAGTTAAGGTTGACTATCACCTGGTAATTAGGTCACTCATTTAGGACACAGGAAACCCAAATTCAAGTCCCTGATCCAATGACTAATTACTCATAAAAAGTGGAAAAGCATCAGCAGGAGAGGTTGAGCCCAGTAGTTAGGGTGCTCTCCTGCAATGTGGGAGACTCAGGTTCAAATTGTTTCTCCACAGCAAACAGATGGGGGACTGAACCCAGTACTCCCACATCCCAGGCGAACCTTAAGCACTGGGTTAAAGCTGATAAGGGAGCCATTCCATCCTCTAGATATGTTACAACTCCAGTCCCCCTTTGCTTTCGTCAAAATTCCCCAAATTGAAACAAAATCCTTTGAGTTGAGTTGAAACTACATGTTATAACCCAACTCAACATTTTTTTGACCTTTTGAATTGCTGAAAAAAATTGTTTTCAGTGTGACCCAAAATGAAACATTTTGATTTTTCAGAATTGCTAACAATTCAAATAATCCATTATTCACACAGCTCTAGGTGTACCAGGTTTATCATGCCAAATAGAAAAGTAAGCACAAAGTATTGTCCTCTCTCCAGTGTAAAAGGATGAAATAGCTTTGACTTGGGAAAGGACTAGCAGCAGCGCTTCAATGTGAAACATTATTGTTCCAAGTCATGGCTATTTATGTCTTACCTTGTCTACAATTCTCCCAGTGACACCCATACCATTAAGGATGGTAATATTAACAATAGTTGGCATTCCTCCATAATAAATAGGTTGGGAGCAATAGGGCCACATGTAGGGGCATTCTGTCAAGTCAATGTAGCTTGGACTCAAACTGAAAAAAAAATACATACAGTAAATTTAAAAGAGTACATACAACACAATCATATTAAAAAGTCAGAGGTAAAATTAGCAAGCTATAGTCACTCTCACAGCTCTGATCTTTCTTCCCAATGAGTGAGAAATAAAAACCATGATTAAATTAAAATATAACATGAGAAAGTTTTATGTCAGGGATGGTCTGGTGATACTTAAGCATCCCACAGCATGGGGGAAAGCATTTGACCATCTTTGAGGTCCCTTCCAGCTCTACATTTCTATGTGAAATAAAGTTGCTCTTTTATTTTTAGAAAGAAAAAGTAACCAGACATAATTTAGCACAAGAAACCTAATCTGGTGTTGGATAACTAAAATTGGACTATTTCTCTATTTAATTGCTGTATTCACAATACTTGTTAACGAAGTGCTAGATTTTCCACTACACACCCAGGGGATTAAATTAAGTAAGGGAAGAAAATGTAGAAACCTTCATAATAAAGAGATGACAGATTCATGCCCCTATTCTTCTATAATTTTAGCAACACGGAGGCTTCTGACAAGAGGCTTTTCATTAAAGTCTTCCATTTGAATTATGTAATCCATATAAATTCTCTTCACCATGTGAGCATGCAGACTGCTCAGCTGAGCAAGTTGTGTGACTTTCTTTTAAAAGAAATATTCAGAATACAATGAACATGAATAGATTATTAATTAACTAAGAACACTCACCTCGCCTGTGGCTTATAGCTATTAAGGATCTGGTAGGCCCTAAGAAGATCCAGTTTGCCATGCCCTTGCTCAAACATGTTAACACCAGGAAGCCTACGTGCAGATGCAATCAGGGCCTGCTTCATACTAGCCGGATTCACCATTTCACGCTTCTGAACTGTGCTAAAAATGACAAATGTTTATTAGATTACATTTAATAGGAACTGTTCTGGTCCCAGGCTAGGCATAGAATGAAAAATGAGACTAAGGCCAGGTCTACACTCAAAAGTTAAGTCAAGGCAGCTACATTGCTCAGGCATGTGAAAAATTCACACTGCTGAGCAAAGTAGTTTAGCCAGCCTAACTCCCAGCATAGACAGCACCAGGTCGACAGAATAATTCTTCTGTCAAACTAGCAGCCACTTTTCAGGAAGCGGATTTACTATGACAACAGGAGAATCCCTACTGTCACAGTAGAGAACGGCTACAGCTGTGCTGCTATCGCGTTTCAAGTGTAAACAAGCCCTAAATTTATTCTAACCCATTCAATTTAAGCAAAATGTAACTGATGTTAATCTGTTATATGCATAATCTATAGTTAAAACTGGAGAATATCACTTAAGTGACTTTTCAATGGAAATGCTTAAGATTAAAATGAAAATGGCAATTTCACCACATACTGGTCCTTAAAACACGTATAATTTTTCATCTCTACAACCCAATATGCTCAACTGTCAACAATATTTTCAGTCCAAGATATCTTTTGTTCTATGTCAGAAGTATACTTGAAGTTGAAAACATCTAACCCCGTTCTCTGGAAATCTAAATCTTTATATATCTTTCTCCTTAATAAATACCCACTTATATTTAAGGAAAACAGAAAATATGTACTTGAATATAATTGCAATTGTTTTCTTCAAACATAATAGTCAAGAAATATACAGGCTGCTAATACATGTGAATAGTTAGTGAATAGTTAAATTTGAGGGATGAAGTTTTCTAAGTATTGCATGTGGGCCATTTTTAAACTACTGCAAGATATTCTTGAATTATTGTAATATTATTGCAAGTTCAATGTAGAAAATGAAAAATCCTCTTTTTCACATAGCTATTCAGCGCTTAGCAGAAAGACTTAAGAAGCCGTATAATGATATAAATAACCAATACGGCCACCACCCCCGCACACATAAATTGTATAGTATTCAGGCACCTGGTGTAAGAGTAAAATGCAAACATCTCCCTTTTTTTACCAGAACAAATGGACAAGTAAAGTTCAATGACTGAAACAAGCTATTAAAAAGTATGGCAAAAATGGATCAATATTATAAAATATTTATTTAAATCTTGTATATCTAATAGGGCTGTCAAGCAATTAAAAAATTAATCATGATTAATCGCATGATTAATTGTGCTGTTAAACAATAATAGACTACCATTTACTTAAATACTTTTGGATGTTTTCTGAATTTTCAAATATACTGATTTCAATTACAACACAGAATATAAAGTGTACAGCACTCATTTTATATTTTTTTATTACAAATGTTTGCACTGTAAAAAAACAAAAGAAAAATTATTTTTCAATTCAACTAATTCAAATACTATAGTGCAATCTCTATCATGAAAGTTCAACTTACAATTGTAGGATTATGTGCAAAAAATAAATGCATTCAAAAATAAAACAATGTAAAACTTTAGCGCCTACGAGTCCACTCAGTCCTACTTGTTCAGCCAATCACTCAGACAAACAAGTGTGTTCACATTTGCAGAAGATAATGTTGGCCACTTCTTGTTTACAATGTCACCTGAAAGTCAGAACAGGTGTTTGCATGGCACTGTTGTAGCTGGCGTTGAAAGATATTTATGTGCCAGATGTGCTAAAGATTCATATGTCCCTTCCTGCCTCAACCACCATTCCAGAGGACATGTCCATCCTGATGACGGGTTCTGCTTGCTAATGATCCAAAGCAATATGGACCAATGCATGTTCATTTTCATCATCTAAGTCAGATGCCACCAGCAGAAGGTTGGTTTTCTTTTTTGGAAGTTCGAGTTCCGTAGTTTCTGCATTGGAGTATTACTCTTTTAAGGTTTCTGAAAGCATGCTCCACATCTTGTCCTTCTCAGATTTTGGAAGGCACTTCAGATTCTTAAACCTTGGGTCATGTGCTGTGTCTTTAGAAATTTTACATTGGTAACTTCTTTGAGTTTTGTCAAATCTGCAGTGAAAGTGTTCTTAAAATGAACAACATGTGTTGGGTCATCATCCAAGACTGCTATAACATGAAATATATGGGCCAGACTGCAGGTAAAACAGAGCAGGAGACATACAATTCTCTCCCAAGGAATTCAGTCACAAAGTCAGTTAATGCATTAATTTTTTAACAAGCATCATCAGAATGGAAGCATGTCCTGTGGAATGGTGGCCAAAGCATTGTTTGGTTTTTGAGTGCAGTTATGTAGGAAAAAAAATAATCTACATTTGTAAGCTGCACTTTCATGATAAAGAGAATGCACTACAGTACTTGTATGACGTGACTTGAGAAATACTATTTCTTTTGTTTATCGTTTTGTACAGTGCAAACACTGCAAAAAACAGAGCAAACAAATTAATATAATGTGAGCAATGTACGCTTTGTATTCTGTATTGTAACTGAAATCAATATATTTGAAAATATAGAAAAAAATCCAAAAATATTTAATAAATTTCAATTGAGATTCTACTAACAGTGTGATTAAAGCTGCCGTTAATTTTTTTAGTTAATCACGTGAGTTAACTGTGATTAATTGACAGCCCTAAAATCTAAATATTAGGCCCAATAGTTTTCAAGCTTTCACCCCATAGATATAGACTGTTAGAGACAATTTAATGTCTCAAATGGAAAAACTGTGTTTGTTGTTCTTCAGAAAGTTAGTTTTCATAAGTGCAGAAAAATATTTTTAATTGATGGGCTTTTTAAAAGTCAATTTACAGATCTTGTTAATCAAACGCATTTGAGATATGTGTTCTTCATTTAATTATTACCTTACTAGCAAAGTGACAGCACCCGCCACTACAGGAGAGGCAACACTTGTCCCAGAGAGCGAGCGGCATCCACCCTTCATACCAGAACCTCTCACTCCAGAGCCATAAGTAACAATGTCAGGCTTCACTCTACCATAACCTCCTGGCAGTTCCTACGAATTAATTAAAAAAACAGTCTATGTTTATATCAACGTATCATTTACTGGTGCTGGCCTATACTGGACAAGATAGACCCCAGATCTGATTCAACCTGGGCAATTCCTATGTAATTAAAACTATTTTGTATATGTTTTAAATTAACAGTTCATATACATTTCACTTTTTTTTTTAAATGGAAAATTACATTTAGAAAATTGCAGACTTCTTCAGACAGCTTAAAATCATAAGTCTTAATCAGTCACATGTAAGACAAAGGAGGTAATCATTCCACTCTACCAGACAGTGTTCCTTCTAATTTTTCCCACCCACGTACAGAATCAATTTTGCTATGTGCACCAATATCTAGGTAATATGTGACACATCACCTTCATATTGGTGCACATAACAAAATACATGTGATGGGGCCGAAGAGTTCGGAGTGTGGGAAGGGGCTCAGGGCTGGGACAGAGGGTTGGGGTGCAGGGATGTGAGGGCTCCAGCTCTGGGTGCAGGCTCTGGAGTGGGGCCGGGGATGAGGGCTTGGGGTGCAGAAGGGTGCTCCAGGGCTACGGCAGGGAGAAAGGACTCCCTCCAGCTTTCTCTTCCCACAGCAGCATCTGCGCTGGTGGGGTAGAGGCACCTCTCCCTGCCGTGGAGGCTCAGGCCTGAGGGAGGGGTGCTGCGACAGATCCGGGGAAGGCCACTCCGGCTGGGTCTGTGCCTGGCTGGGCTGCCCTGGCAGTTTGGGGCCGGACTAGGCTGGGGCCGGGGCACCCCTCCCTTGGCTGCTACAGGTCCCCAGGTGGGTTCCCTGAGCACCTGTGTGGTGCTCAGAAGGCTGCTGTGTGGCTGCACAACTTACAGGGAACTTAGCTACCAGCTAATGGTGAGGCCTTAGCTAGTACTGTCCTGGACTCTGGGTGCTGCTCTTTAGGAAAGAGGTGGACAAATTGGAGACTCCAGAATAGAGCAACAAAAATAGTAAAAGGTTTAGAAAACCTGACCTATGAGGAAAGGTTAAAAAACCTGGACATGTTTAGTCTTGAGAAAAGAATAAAGGGAGACCTGATAACAATCTTCAAATATGTTAAGGGCTGGTATAAAGAGCAAACCAATTGTGATCAGTTGTTTTCCATGTCCATGGAAGGTAAAACAGGAAGTAATGGGCTTAACCTGCAGCAAGGGAGATTTAGGTTAAAACTCTTTTCTAATAAGGGTAGCAAAAGGTTTGTACAGCTTCTAAAGACAAGCACTAAGCCCATATATGCTCCTCAAGTTAACAGACGGCCTAAGGATAGTGCTGATGGTGCAGCTAGGATCCCACAAAGAGAATGAAGTAGAATGAAGCAGTAACCACAGCATCCTGCACAGTGGCTAACAAATCTGGGTGATTTGAGGGCAAAGACATGATGCACCCCATCAAAAGGCATAAAAGGGACCCTCTGGCTCACTTCCACCTAGCACTGAAAACCTAAAAGCCCATTAAAATAAAGTTGTGTTCTGAGGATGAAATGGCTATTTTAAGGATTTACTTTTATCACCTAAAAAGTAACCTCATTTAATTGAAGTCAGTTTGTGATTAGAGACCGCATTCAGTCAATTCTCCTGTACCTATTACAGTTCAATACTTTGCACATTTTACCTTTTCAACCACATCAACTAATTTAATCCCAGATGACTGGACTTACTGAGATTTAAAAAAGCTAACATGGCAGAGAGGGAATCTCTGTTAGAATGAGAAAGTTTATGTTAAATGTTTTGAAGCCAGACATATTTTATATTTGAGCTTACCCAAGTGGTCATTCCCCTCGATGAGAAACGAGCTATATTATCTTCAAAGTCAATCCCTCCTACTCCAATCACATCCATCTGGTCAGCAGGGTTATTGAGAGTGCTAAAATGAGTGAACAGAGGGAGGGAGACAATAAAAATAATGGGCATATCATCACCAGGTTCTCTTTGTCTGTTTAGGTTCTGCAGCTTTGACAACTGACAACCTTGGATAGTTGGGTGAATTATTTCTGACAACTTCATTTACAGCACCTATTCAAGCAATCCCTTAAAATATCAAAACATATACCAAGAAAAGGAGCGATATTTATTGTAGTATTATTAAATGAGGGGCCAAAAAGCAATCAATACATTTCTAAGATTTTCCCTGCAGTTGGAGATTTGCATGCATGAAAGTTTGTTAATACTGACAGGCAAACATCAGTTTTAAGGACTCACAGACTTCTTTTATGGGTTTACATACTATCAAAACTACTGAATTAAATAGCTGCCGCTAATCTAATTCAAGAATGTGCTCCTCAGGTAAAAGAAAAATTTACAGTGGAAAAAACAGCCTGACTCATTCTCAAAAGACAGAATAATCTGATTTTTTTTCCAAGAGGAAGAGGTAGGGGACTATACCTCAGATACAGGAAATTTTTAAACAAACGGTTTTTAAAGAAACTTACCCATATAAAGGGCCATCATTGCCAATAGCAGAAACCATGATCACATTGTTAGCTGTCAGTTCCCATACCTGCAAAGCCAACAAAGATAGACACATTATTTAAAGAAATGTCCTGAAGCCAGTTAAAGAAAGAAAGAAATTATATACACATACTGCCTGGTCTGACAACAACAATTTCCTTAAATCCATACTTTTTATTTTAATGGTACTTGCATCACACACCACTGACGCTTTCACTAATATAATTCTCAGTCTCAAAGAGTAAGAACATACATAACTGTTAGTGCAGGCCAAGATTTTCAAAAGAAATGATTTGCATGCCTTCAGCGAAGACATGTAATTTTTAAAATTAAGTTATATGCTCAATAATCCACCAGTAATTGCACCCTTGCATAACAACATGTACATACTAGACACCTAAATCAAATACTACTTTCCACCCAAATTTTCCAAGGAAAGCAGTAAACTTTTGATTGTCAAATTAAACTGAATTAAGGTAATTTAGAGAGCATTTGGAACAGTACAAATTATTTTCATGTGCCAAGCTACCTACATAGCCCTGTCCAAAGCAGGTTTTTAGTTTTTAGTTCTTCATAAACATTTTAATTAATTTAGTGCTTTTGAAAGACTGGTTCCTATAGCTGTCAGTCTAAGTTATATATCTTCATGATTCAGGTACAGTTCTGCAGTTTTTGCTACAGATTAATGTGGGCTTAACAATTTTTAAAGATAAAATGTAATTGCTAATTTTAAAAAGTTATTTTTCAATGCTGACTTACTTTGAAAAAGACTTGTAGTCACACATTCCAGCCTATTAACTCTACTTCTAATTAAATCAAGTTTCCTCATACAAAATTTGCATTTGAACTTCTGATAAATGGTTTCTGATTACAAAATTAACCAACCATTCAGGAGTAAATTTTTCAAAAGCAGCAATGAATTTTAGCCAACAACTTTCTATTTAAGTTGGTGAGAGTCACACTACTAATACTTCACCTAGCACTTTGAAAACTTTACCCATCAGTCTGTATACATGGGCTTTTTAATAGAAACCATTCCAATAAAAATAGTGGCCAGTAAAGCACTGATCTTGTAAGCTGCTCTGCAAGGACAGATGCCTGAATCTGTGCAGAGTTTCACTGATGCCAGTGGAACTCTGCACAGTCATAAGGGTCTGCCCACACAGAACAGATTTCAGAATCGGGACCCATGAAGTGACCATGCTAAATATATATGTTCATAGTTTTTGCACTTACCTTATCAACAAAAGGATGATCCATAAAGTCTGGACCACCAATACTAAGGTTTAATACATCTATTTTCTTTAAGATGGCATAGTTAAAGGCATCCAGAAACCAAGATGTA
This sequence comes from Gopherus flavomarginatus, assembly GCF_025201925.1. Lineage (NCBI taxonomy): Eukaryota > Metazoa > Chordata > Testudines > Testudinidae > Gopherus > Gopherus flavomarginatus. Next base: position 34,922,119 of record NC_066630.1, read on the forward strand.
TAGGAGACCTGTTTATTAAAGTACAACAAAAGCAACCATTTAGAAATCAAATGAGAATGTAGCAAAATAAAGCGAGGTATTAAAAGAAATAGAAATTTAAGTGTAGGAAACAGACAAAAGTAGAGTGCTGAAACAAAAAAAATCCTATTTTGTATTTTTCTTTAGTATTTAAAATAAAAAGTTCATTTGATTTTCTTTTAAATCCTTCATTAAAACACTAAAAGTAAGAGGTAGTGGCCTTGCATGAAGTTGATTTTAATACCAAATTCTCATTTGAAAATAAACTCCAGACAGCAATTCTAAAATCTGTGTAAATGTACATAATTCTGTTAAAAAAATAAAACATACCCTCTCTTTACAAAAGGAAATACTTTAAAGTTCACAGGAATTAACCGTATTTGTAATATAAGGGTTAATACTGTGTTATTCCAGAAAGGTTTGAATTAAAATAAAACATTTACAATATCTACCTGATTATTTGTGAAGACCCTAAAAATGTGCAGTTCTGCATTTGGAGCAAATCCCTGGCATTCCCGCATGCTGGCTATAACACCTGCCACAAACGTCCCATGGCCCAGACCTGTTGCAAATTAGCAGTAGTATGAAGTTAATGAAACAAAATGTTAAAGGCCAAACCATTTCACTGTAAAATTTGAAAAATCCAGACATTTTGTAGGCATATCCAATTGCTTATCTCTTTCATCCATAGGAACTTTTAAGTTTATTTTAAAAAGCAACAGAAATGTTGGTCCAAGTTGAGAACTGGTTTCACTTTGATCTAAAAGATATTGCAATAGATGCTAAGAGATTCCTATCAAGAATTTCTACAATTGAAACTGCATATATTGGGTGAAATCCTGGCCTCACTGAAGCGAAGTTTTCCTACTGATTTCAGTGGGGGGAAAACAGAGGAAAAAGGAAAAAATCCTATAGACAGAAAATATTTTCTATCCCTCAAGTTTACTTGTTAAATAAGTCAACTTATTTTTGGTCAACTCTAAACAATATTTCCCCCCAAGTGTTTTGATTCGGCTGTTCGCGTGTTTTTCAACCTGTGTGTGTGTGCGGTTCTGCTTTTGTTTTTTTAATTGTCCAAATTTGAAATCAAAATACCATTTTGAATAAAAAATGTTGCATAAAGTTAAGTATTTGCATATTTGCAGCACTGGTGTATGAGATGGGGCAAATACAAGAAGACGAGACACAATCATACAAAGGCAGATAAAAAGAAATGCGGAATATTGGCATGAATCTGCAGAGTTTATGTTGGTACTACAATTTTACTTTTCCACTGAAAAATTATGTGGATTACTAATGTTTAAAGGAGTGCTGCCAAAACTGTGATAACTCACTAGATTACCTGAAAATGAATCAAAATATTATCCCTGATAAAATGGAAAAAATTAATGCACTAATATTAGAAAATAATAGGAGCAAAGAAAAAATGCATGGGAGTTGCATCACCCCCTGGTATTTCTACTTTGCATTTCTGCTTGGATAATATTTTGTCCTCTAGCCCTTTCTTAAAATCCTTGAAGAAATATGGCATATGACCCAGCGGAGATAACACAAAATCTTGGGAGGCGTTGAGCCACCAGTGAATTTAGTGAGAGTTCAGAGCATTCAACACATTGCAGAATTAGGTCCATTATCTGGGAAGACATGTAACTCTAATCTCAAATAAACAATTTTACTGCATAATCCAGGATGCAACACGTGATGTAAAATACATAATCTATCGTTTCAGCAATGCTGTATATTTAAACCTACCATCATCCAAGGTTCTCTCATTAGTCCAGTTTGTTCTTTCTTTTACGTTTTTGAAATGTGGATGTTTCTCACTCAGTCCAGTATCAAAGACAGCAACTCTTACACCAGTGCCTATTTCCATAAAAGAGGATTGGTTTGCAAACATATTTCCTTGATTTAGCACTTGTATCAGTTTATTCTGGTATGTAAAAGAAGTCTCCTGTGCGCTTAATGCACTGCACTTTCATGTCTTCCAAAACCAAAAGTCCTAGTTCACTCTAGAAATTCACCTCAAGAGCATTAGTTCCTTTCAGTTTCATAAAGGTAGAGATTAATTTCACAGAGTCTGGGGGGGGGGGAAAAAGTAAAGCCAATTCTGACCCCATGAGGGATTTGGATCTCCTTTTTACTTTTCCAGGCATACAAGGATAATTGAAAGTTATACATGTATCTTGGTTTTTCAACAAAAATGATTTCGTACATTTTTCTAAAGAACTACTTTAAAAGAATATTAAGTTTACAAAAATGAAACACTTGAAAGGTCAGGAAATATAAAATATAGTTGCCTGTGCAACCTTAACTTTTCCAACATGCACATATGTACACTAAAAGCTCTTTCATCCGACACTTCACCAACCAGCAAGCTCTATAAACCAGCATTTCTGATCTGCATTAAAAGTCTGGTTTATAGTGCAATTGGTGCAGGGCCAGCAAGGGGTTGGGATGTGGGAGGGGCTGCAGGGCATGCTCTGGGAAGGAGTTTGGGTACGGGAGAGGACTTGGGTCAGGGGGGTTGGGGTGCCAGATTTGGGGGAGGGGAGGTGCTCACCTCCAGCAGCTCCCCGTCCCTGCAGTTTCTGGCAGAGGCACAGCCAAGCGGCTCTGCAGGCACACTGCCTCTATTCTTCCCCCCACCCCCACCCCCCCCCCCCCCCCGTCAAGTGCTTACTCTGCGGCTCCCAGCCCATTGACCAGGAACCACAGCCAATGGGAGCTGCGGGGGGCGATGCCTGCAGACAGAGGTAGTGTGCCTGCTTGCACAGCTGCCTGGCCGTACCTCCGCCAGGAGCAACATGGACAGGGAGCTGCTGGAGGTGAGTGTAACCCCTGCCCCGGACTCGGCATCCCGAGCCCCCTCCCACGACCCCTCCTGGACCCAAACTCCCTCCCAGTGCCTGTGCCCCACAGCCCCTCCCACATCCCTGCCCTGTCCCCCGCCACCCCACCCCACACACACACTCCAGACCCCCTTCCTCTGAGTTAACTGGCATTTTTAATTTACCGGCACCTCTCGTTCCTCCAGCAGGCTGGTTAAAAAAGCTTTTACTGTATTATGAGAAAGTACCTCCACAAGAAATTCCAACATAGAACCAACCATAATGCCCACACAAAATACCTCTACATTACATTCAGAGCACCTACAAAATCCTCTGTATCAGTGGTTCTCAACCAAGGGTTTGGGGTGCTCTGGGGGGCCACGAGGAGGTTTCAGGGGGTCTGCAAAGCAGGGCCAGCATTAGAATCATTGGGACCCAAGGCAGAAAGCCAAAACCCCACTGCATGGGGCCGAAGCCCAGAGCCCCACACCTGGGGCTGAAGCTGAAGCCTTACCAATGTAGCTTCCCAGCGGCCACTGTGGTGTGGGGCCCCAAGCAACTGTCCCACTTGCTAACTCCTAATGCTGGCCGTGGCTTTTATATGCAGATAAACAGTTTCTGTGACACTGGTAGGCCATGGAGTGTTTATAGAATGTTGGCGAGGGGCTTCAGAAAGAGAAAGTTGAGAACCCCTGCTCTATATTAGATCCAAAGCCCAGCCTTGGATCTTAATAACAACAGCTAAATTATAATATAATTTATATACATATATAGTAAAGTCGCTAATGTTATTTTCACATGAAAAACTGTGAGACTGGAATAAGGGTTGTGCGTTTTGAGTGCAATGTGGAGAAATTTAGTGTTTGAATTACGGCTGGCTAGTTTCTGGAACTGCAAGGCAGCCTGTTGTGTAGATGTACTGTTGAGAACATTTGAGTAACGTGAAGTTTGGGTGTTTAAGGTAATTTTCATATGCATGCATATCCAGTTTGGCCGATGTACGTTATACCAGTAAAACTGCACTTATGCTGATATAGCTTATTTTGCTCAGGGGGGCTGAAATAAGTCATGCTAACAAAAGTGCACGCATTCCTAATGTAGACCTGGCCTCAGTCTCCAGAGAATTTAGACACATCTGTAATGGCTTAATAAATACAAAAAGGGAGCTGGTTGTGTATCCTTATTACTACATAAGTATTTTCTTCTCACTTGTTTCAGAGACACACAGTTTTTTTGTTTTCTAGCCAGGCAGTTATCCCAAACCAACAGACAAAAGCATACCTGTATAACCCATTTGCCAGAGCACATCTGCCTGCAGGGTTTGAGCAACTTGCCGTGGTATAGCTCTCAATAAACGCCTGCTTGAATGTCTGCCTGTTGCATGCCAAAATCCAGAGCCTAATGATAGGCTTGCTCTTCTCAGAGGACGAGATGACTGCCATTTTTGAGTCCATCTGGTTTCATTGCATGGCAATGTAGGATCAGCTAGATATGATTTGGATGGAGAAAAGAAAAACGAATAACATTTTATTTTCTATACTATGAAATATATAAACATGTTATTAGTACACTTTAGCCGTACTGTGAACAAACATTTTAGATAGAAAAATTCACTTTTCAGACATTCGTCTGACCCAAATTTGATTTAACTCCTTAATATAGCCTTTAAATACAAAAGCTTCATTTTAAAAGCTAATTACTACAGCTCCTATACTGAATATATTACACACATTTAACTTAAGCATGTTAATAGATTAACAGAAGTCAGTAGGTGAAATCCTGACCCCACTGAAGTCAGCAGGAATTTTGTCCATTAAATCCCTAGTAGACTGAATCTATAACATACTGTGTTATGTCACAACAGAAAATACAGCTTTTAAACCAATTTGAATCCTTGATCACACCTCAGGATAGGTATTCTAAAATAGTGATAGTTTCACAGTTAACGGGATGAGCCTTTATCAGAAATAAATCATAACATCCAGAAGTCACTGCATTCTCATTTGAATAACATACTCCTGGGGGATTTCTGTGCCAAAATATTAAAAGTTCTGGGCACAATATTTTGAAATTCTGCAAAATTCTGCATATTTTATTTGTCAAAATAACACAGTATAATTACTTCAGTTTCAATTATTTTGGTAATTTATTTCAAAATACCTGTCAACAAATATATCAATAATACAGACAACAGCAAAAATTTCCCCAAGGAGTAGAGAGTTAAAGAAACCCCTACAACAATCCAGTTCCAGATGAGGGGTGCTGGAAGGAGCTGTGTGGGACCCCCAGAGCCCAGACATCTGTACTCCCATCCCTGCAGTGCCTAGCTGCGGAGCAGCCCCCGGCACAGACACCAGCACCCCCAGAGCCTTTACTTCACCCAGCTTCTTTACTGTCTTGCTGGGGACATGGGGTGATGCAGCCCTGCCCTTCCTCACTCTCTGCTAGAGCTGGCTGGGGCTCCCAGGCCCTCCCCCATCCCCAGGAGAATAAGGATCAAAGAGCGTGCAGCCACCTGCCCCGCCAGGCTGGACACTCTGCTCACGGCGCTCTGCAGAGTACAGCAGCCCCTAGTGGCGGCCAGAAATTCTGCAGGGCAATCAGAATTCTGCATTCCGCTGTGACAGAGAATTCCCCCAGGAGTAGTAACACTAATTTTGTGGGACTGGAAAAACTCTACTGATTTTTTAAAAATGAACTTAGTGCCACTGGAGATTATGAACAGCTCTTTTGAAGGATGAATATACTTACGCTCTGAATACTTGAGAGACCGGAATACTTTCCGCTGGGGGGTTACTCGTTTGATGTTTGGGTGGTCTTCTAGTGTCAGTACTCCATCCTTCTGTTTCTCTTTGATCTGGATCACCTCAAAATCACTAGGGTAGTCACTGGCTGGGTTGTTGCGAGGTACAATCCTCCAGTTCTCTATATCACTGTTCTTCAGTGCACTTGAAATAAATTTACTTCTAGCTTTAGCTGTAAAGTATCCATTGAAAGCCACAATATATTCTGCAAGCAGAACACCACACGTTAGAAATGACATTACAAAAGGCACATCTATACCACCACCAAGAACTGAATCTTTCTCCCTACTATCAAAACAAATGTCTCCACCTCCCAAATAAAAATATTATGATTCCATTACTAAGAATATTATGGTAACTTGGATCTACTATTTATATAGGTTATGATTTTCAAAACAGTTTAGGGGTTTTAAAACACATTAGACAAATATCATACCTTCCATTAAAATTAATTATGCCCAGACTGTTTGGAAAACCTCATATATAGGTTAGTTCAGAAACTGTCACGAAAATATAAAATACTGAACACTTTTTGTTTTATATGGCTTTTTTGCTGTGGAATTTGTAAAACATCCAGAAAAAATATTTAAATTGATTTTATATCTGCATTTTGATATGCACTAAAAATAAGCCAACTAATGACGATGTCAGAGACAAACCCGTTCCCTCCAAAAACAACCTTCTAAACAATTTGGAACCATCAAATTGTGCACATTGTTAGCCTACATAATCCCATGATATTTTTACCATTAGCTTGTCTCCTACTCCCAGCCCCTCCTATTATTTGTCATGCTTTCTTTATGTATCTTGTTTTCAGTTAGACTGTAACTGAAGGGGAAGGGGACGGGGTCTTCCTATATGACTGTAAAGGACTTCGCATAACAGGACCCCATATCTGATCGGGGTCTTTGAGCACTATGTTAACATAAACAATACATAAATCATCAACAGCATGTATCTAAACTTTAAATACATTTTAAAAAACTAGATTCTTTATTACCATGTTCTACTACTGTTGAAGAGAACTCCACTTTCAAAGTAAGATGGGAGCATCCAGGACATAGGTGGGCCTCATGAGAGGAATTTCCTAGTCTTGTACCCAGGTGTTTTTTGCCACAGAGTAAAATTACAATCAGGATCAACCAGATGTTTGCAAACTTCATGGTCATAAGAGAATATGGTTTCATTCCAAAAATTCCATATATTCAAATGACACGTTTTCTCTTTATAAATTAGTTCAATTTTGTATCAATAAATGTTGCCTTTGCTGTGCTGTTCAACTGGATAGTCTCAAAGTTTTGTCCAAGTTAAGCAAAAATCTAGATTTCATGGTTTTTTGAGGTTAAGCCTAGTAAACAGGCTTATTTCTTTCTACGTTTTTTCTCCATTTTGGATTAAAGGATTCTCTCACTCAGAATGTGACAGCTGAGTCCTGTACTCCATTTTTTGATGGGAAAGGTAAGCCCAAAGTAGAATTAAGCAAGTTTTTTGCAATCCGACCTGTAAAATAAACAAACCCACCAACAAAAATTATTAGATTTGCCAAACGTACAAAAACGTATATTAAAACAATAACTGACATTCAGCAATTATTATCGGAGAGAACCCATTTCATTCTAGATTATGCCCTCCAGCAATAGGAAGAGTTTGGGTGGGGGTATCGGCCACTGTTGCTGGCCAATGGGAGCTGCAGAGCTAGCAGTGCGAGGAGCTAGGAGCTAAGGGAGGGACATGTTGCCGCTATCTGAGAAGCTGGGGAGGGAGCCTGCCAGCTCTGCCAACCTTCCGCCCCAGCACCAGCAGAGGTTCTGGGCTGCTCACATCCGTGGCACTCCACAGACCGACCCCCCGGCACCCTTCGGACTGACCCTCCCACCCCAGCACCTGTGGCAGTCCCAATATGTACTTAGGGGTATAGTACAAGTCATGGATGGGTCACAGGCCATGCATTTTGCATTTTTGTTTACTACCTGTGACCTGTCCATGACTTTTGCTACGAATACCCATGACAAAAATGTAGCCTTAACTATGATTAGCAGAGATGCTAACAGCTGACCAAAGCACTCCAAACATTTCACTTTAGCTGGCCTTGCTTTCTACAGATACTTAGAGTAACTGGTCATCAGCTGAGAGAACAAAAAGCAAACTATGACTTTGGTTGTGCTTTAATTCATACTATTGCAGAGGTTATCAGCCAGATGACTCCAATAAGTTATCTCAGTGCTTGTTTTAAGTATGTACTGGGAGAGGGTAAGTTGATTTTACAATGTTACACATTTGCATAGTACATATGATAAAAATAATAATATGTGGACATTTAGCTAAAGTGATTTTCTACTGATGTCAAGAAGTTTTTCTTGTGTGTTTCGGCAGCATGATTTTCAGTAAACTATATTCAGTTGTTAGCCGGCGAATTACTGATTCTGATGATCAAAATGTGATGACATTTCTAACAAATTAACCTTACCCTGATATATTTTTGAATAGTTTGGGCCTTTGAATAAGGAGCTGGGAAAATGGAAACAAACCAATTGCAGGCTCATTGAGAACTGTACGCCGCTCTCCCCAAACCCAACCCCACATGCCTCCACCAAGTAGTTATGCAGCTTATTCACCCCGCGAGGGCTGCGGCACAGGTCCCTCACCTCATTAACGTGAGACCCCTTGTCCCCATATATGCCCCCTATGGTTCCCTCACCCCTTAGGGCCCCGCTGTGGCTAGGGCTGCGGTCACCCCCTCCTCACGCGCACACAGCACCTCCATAGCTCTCTCCCAGCCCTCTGTGGCCCCCCACATTCCCCTCCCTCACCCCTTCCCCCTGGTGAAGCGCCGACTCTCGAGGCGGGACAAGGCTCCTGCCTCCACCGCAACACCCTCCCTAAGTCACCGTCCCCCGCCGCCTCTAACCGTATCTCCACCGAAGCACCGTGCCCGGGGCCTCCACACGCCATTTTGAGCCGTGTTTACTAACAACATCTCGCGAGAAGACGGTAGCCAACAGAATTGGGAACAAGACCTGACGTTCAACGTCGGGGGGAGGGAAGAGGAGAGGCGCATGTGCAAGACTCCAGATCCAGTAACAGGCCTATAGGCGCGCATGTGTGCCGGAAGTCTCGCGAGGCTTGGGGTGGGAGGCAGGTCTTGCAGGGTAGCTGTGGGTCACATGGGTGTACTGCCGCATAGCGAACCTACAGCAGCCGGGGTCTCGCCTCCGGCACCCGCCACCGTGTCCTCCCGGGAACTCGCGTGTTGTCCACTCTCACGCTGCCGCGCGTGGGAGGATTTGAGCCCCTCAGTAGTGTCCTGCTGTGGAGGGCCTGTGGGGACAGAGCAGGGCTGGTGCTGTGCCTGATGTGCGGGTGTAACGCCTGTGGGGGTGCTACCCGGCGTGCAGGAGGGGCGGCTGTGGCTGGGTGGAATTGTCAGTGACTGTTCACCTTGCCTCCAAGGGAAGAGACCGTGTGGGCCCACTCCCAGAGAACATGTGCGAGAAAAGAATAGTGAATGGTTCAAGTAGACTTGGGAGATCCTCTCACAGCGTTTAATGTTAAATCCAGTCTCCTCTCTTGAGGAAATGCACTTGTAACTTGTATTCATTCCCTAACTTTCAAGAAGCAGGCCTACTAGCGTGGCTTGACTCACCGTAGCCCATGAAAGCTTATGCTCACATGAATTGGGTAGTCTGTAAGGTGCCACAAGTAAAGTACTCCTGTTCTTTTTGTGGATACAGACTAAGACTGCTGCTACTCTGATACCTGCCAAATAAAGTTAGTCTGCCAGGAGATGCAGCTGTATTACATTTTCTATCTTACCTTTAACTGGCAGGGTTGATTGGTCCATGCAAAATAAGACCAGCTTTGTTCTCTTCTGACTCCCAGAGAGTGAAGACTCCTGCTAATACATATGATAAACAGCACAGCAAGATATTCTGCTGCCACTATACTTTAAATCTGAGCTGGAAGGACCACTTCTGCAAATGAGTAGTGCATTGTAAATACACAGGTATCCACTTTAGATCTGTGGGACCATTTCTGCAGATACCAGCACGGATACAGATACAAATTTTGTATCCGTGCATGGCTTTGACAGTAAGAGTGGGCAGGCAGCTGAGAGCAACCAGGGTGCAGATCCTCCACCTACCCTGGGCAGATGACCTGTGGGGGCAGGGCCAGGGGCTGCTCAGGCCCCATACTCAGGTGGAGAGTGTGCTATGGCTCTCCCCCAGCTGCCTGGTTCACACATAATCAGCTAATTATTTTTAAGCTAGCAATGATGCACAAGCATGGGGAAGGGAAACAACTTTCTTGACTGCTTGTAGTTAAGAAGAAAAGTATTATCTTCAATCAGTTGAGTGCATTTAATCTTGAACTACAAATACTGAGTCCCTCAGTAGCAATTTTAGTCACTTTTTCAGCTACAACCATAGTTTTATAACTGTATATTATTATAGCTAATGAACACATTAAACAGTTTTGTATTTGACAGTATAGAGATAGTTTCATATATAGTATGTGTCTTGGAAAGCTGTACAAAGATGCACTATATACAGTGTGGTTAACTAGAAAGCTTTAACTTCACTTTATCACTTGTACAGGTGGATTCCCCTCCCCCCTTTAAATAATTTAGTGCTTTAAATTCTAATGAAGGTCAGAAATTGACGATACTAGGAAATCGCATTAGAAAGACACAGTGCAAGATATGCATTATTTTGCAATACAGACAACAGGTACTTGAGACCACCAAACTAATGTCACAAATGATCACAACTGAATTTGTCTTAAACATGGGCAGCCTAGCCTATCCTTAACCTACTGTTTCTCTCACTTATATCTAATTCTTTGTTTTTAAGTGATCTGACTTGGCTGTTTAATTTCTTAGGAACCTTTATTTGATGTTACATTCACATGATATTTATATCTCATTCCTTTTTTAGTAATTAATATTTGTGGTATTTAACCTGATTTCAATTACTTTTCAAAAGTTTGTAGACTTTAGCTGCATATGCCATTTGACTTTTATAAAAATCAGTACCGTAAGTTAAACTTCTGATTTCATATGTTTTTACATATAGTTTGAGAGTGGGCAAAATTAAAGAGTTTGTTTATTCACAGGTCACTGACTAGGACCCCAATTCCTGCAAAGACTTAAGGATGTGAATAGTTTGAGTATGGGTCTATTAATGTACTTAAAGTTGAACATGTTGAATTTTTTTTTGAAGAACCAATCACTCTCAGTGTTTTCTTGAAGAAAAAAGTTTGTCTTTCTTTAATAAAATGTGTACAGTTTGTGTACACCATTTTTGCACGTACCCACACTTACCTAAATCAATCTTGTTCATGAGCATGAGTCAATACCCAAACCATATAGGCTTATATGAAACAAATAAATTAGTGTTGTTAGACCCAACTGAATTTCACTCTAGGCAGTAACTCAGTCAGCCAATTGCTAATTAGCATTGCAAATATACTGAGTCATAAAGCACTTTGTCTCAGCTTTATATAATACAAACCTTTGGGAGGTTTCACGGTATGAACTATCTGTATATTGGACTTTAAAGAGATCTGACCAAAAATACCACAAGATATGTTTTAGAATTTGTATTTATGTAGAATTTAGGTTTGTAATTAGCCACATTGGCACCTATCCTTTATTCAATTGGGGCTGAATTCTAACCCCCCTGTACAATGTAAATATTCAGCTTTGCACAGGGCACCTATGGTAAGTGGAGTTGGGTGGTGGGGGAGAATCCTGATTTCTCAACCCACAGCTGGCACGAAGGAGTCAGTTTTATTTTGCAGCCACAACTGCATCATCTGGGCCCTATCAGAGGCTATAACCTGCTATATGCCCTCCACTGTGGGGTTTTGGGCAATGGATAGATGTAGTTGTTGGACCCATGTGAACTCTCTCTCCATGTTGCTGCCATGAAGCACTGCTCTGCTGTATAAGAGATGCAGAGTACTCCTGCATGGTCTTCCACCCTCTTGCCCTCCGTGGAGCTGTACATTGTTGCTACTGCTCTTTAGGCCTGTATCCCACAAGAGGTTGGCATTGAACATAGGGAAAATCCTGGTCTCATAGGTAACTGATCTATTAACACAAATTAGAAGATACCCACTGCTACATGAAGTTACTTCTGCATCATTTTTCTATATTTTTAATGGTCTCACTATAACAGTTCAGGGGGTGGTAATACAGAATCCTAATGATATTACATAGAAAACAGTGATAAATCTACTATGCATAATTCAGATTCTGGTTTAACGTGGGATTTATATGTAGACAACAAAAAATAGCACATTTGACTCTCAGAAAATTTAGATTTTGTGGTGAGTATTAACATCATAGTATATGGTACAAGGTGGACAGAAAGTAGTAAAAAATGCTACAGTACTAGCAACATAAAAGCAAATGTTGCAAAATTAATAGGGTTTTCACTTAGAGAAGAAAGACGACCTAAATATATTTTAAGCTCAAAAGACTCCACCTTAAATCATGGACTTTTTAAAATAGTTTTTTAAGTATCTGATTAAATTCTTCAGACATCACAGATTATTAATGGCGTATCCACTCGAAAATTGGATCAAAATCTTTCAAACTTGGTATAGGAAAGCAAGCAAACATTTTTATTTGAACTTTACTGCTGCTCTATCATAGCAATAGAGAACACACACAAACAAAAGAGTTAATAACTAAAAAGGCTTAAATGCATTCTATCTTTTTCCCAGTTTTGAAACGTAACCTTATACATTTTTCAACATAACACCTGCAATGACAAGACTGGAAAACCAACACAAGATAGTCCCCGGTAAAGAGATTTAGTTCATTTAAAATCAGAGATTGTCTTTATAACACATGATTTGCGATCCCCTTCAACTCTTCCAGTGCCCAATCCTGCAAAACACCAGGCTATCTAAATTCCCATTCATATTATTACGATTTCCATAACCAGTCAACTCCATGCAGGATCAGCACACCGTCCATTCTCATTCAATTACATGAGAAACTCAAGAGGTTTAACTATCTGAACTAAACTTGACAAAAATCAGTTATGTCCTGCTCAGCTTTTGCTCTGGGCCCAGTAGTACAAGAGAGGGGCAGGATCCAGGCTTCTCTGGTAACTATGAAACATATATTGTTTGTGATGAAGACATATTAGCAAACTGTTTGTTTTTTTTAAAAGAGTTCTTGCAATGCTCAAATTAGGCTACTGCAGTAGTTTAGCACACTGGCTATTTCCTAGATGATATTCCTAATATATTCCGCAGGATATGGCTTCCCGACGTAGAGCACTGTTGAGAATCTGCATTCCCCAAACCCAGAACCATTCTGGAATGTACTGTACAAGCAGAAACTACAAAAGAGAGGGGGAAAAATAAATTGATTAGAAAAAAAGGATCTGTTCTGTCTAGGTAAACTTGCAGTTTTTCGAACTACCATGAAAGTACAACTCCTTTTCTGAACATCAACACTTGTTATTTTACATTAAATAGAACAAACTACAGATATGATAATTAAAATTAAAAAACAAATGCTGTAACTAAATATAATGTTATGGACCTTAGAACCACCTTAGTCATACAGGTGTAAGATCAGGCTCTGCAAATATATCTTAGTTGTTTATTCATAAATTCATGCTCTCCCCTTCATTTCTTCCTAATCTCCACCCCTCACGTCCTTCCTTCTTTCCCACTTTACAAAATGATCCAAATTAGCCAGGCGGTGTCATTAGTGCTCACACCAGTCCTTTTGCAAAGTGAGGTTATGGTCACATACTGTGCAATAAAGAAAAAAGGAAATCTACATTAAACGGAGATACATTTTCAGGTAGTTGTGGCTAAAGATATGGATGTTGTAACAATTTTTTTAAACACAACAAATATTTTCAGGAAATTTTAAGTGTAATTCAATGAAAACAGTTACTGAACTGTGACATATTCAAGTTAAGAGAGGTGCAAGATGTTATATAAGAACATAAGAAGGGCAATACTGGGTCAGACCGAAGATCCATCTAGCCCAGTATCCAGTCTTCCGACAGCGGCCAATGCCAGATGCCCTATAGCGAATTAGCAGAACAGATAATCGTCAAGTGATCCATCCCGTCAACCATTCCCAGCTTCTGGAAAACAGAGGCTAGGGACACCATTCCTGCCCATCAAAGCTAATAGCTATTGATGGACCTATTCTCCACGAAGGGTACGTCTTCACTACCCGCCGTATCGGCGGGTAGCAATTGATTGCTCGGGGATTGATATATCGCGTCTCATCTAGACGCGATATATCGATCCCTGAACGCGCTTATATCGATTCAGTAACTCCACCAACCCGAACGGAGTTGTGGAATCGATAGGCGGAGCCGCGGACATCGATCCCGCGCCGTGAGGACGGTGAGTAATTCCATCTTAGATACTTCAATTTCTGCTACGTTATTCAAGTAGCTGAAGTTGTGTATCTAAGATCGATTTTCCCCCGTAGTGTAGACCAGCCCGAACTTACCTAGTTCTTTTTTGAACCCTGTTTTAGTCTTGGCTTTCACAATATCCTCTGGCAAGGAGTTCCACAGACTGACTGTGTGTTGTTTGAAAAAATACTTCCTTTTGTTTGTTTTAAACCTGCTGTTTATTAATTTCATTTGGTAAACCCTTATGTGTTTTTGAATGCAATTATTTTTAATTTTGGCTGCAAATTAAAAGTAGCTATCAGATTTTCCCTCTCCTCCTAAGGCAAAATATGTAGTCTAGTCATAATTTGATTAAACGTGGAAGCGGTCAAGAAATTTGGAGCAGTGCCTCTGGTTTAGGTTAATTGGTTTGTGGTGCTGATTAGAAATAAATGTCCAAAACTTTGCACTTGTTTTAGCTTCTTAACTCCCATGAAAATCAATGGAAGCCACAAAATTAAATTTCCCCCTTTGAAAAGGTAATGAGATTTACTAACGTAAACTAGTTGGATGAATTATGTTACCTGAATAGAATGGATCCAGTATCCTGTAGTCCTTCTGGATATCCCAAGGGTGGAAACAGCATGATGTGCATATACTTTAGCTGAAGGCATAAAAAAAAACTTGTTTGACAGAATGCGATCACCAAATTGTGTCATGTTTGTGGAGATGTAGAATGGGATTAAACTCTGAATAAAGATTCCTTTTGAAGCATATTCGTAATGTAGTGCTCTGCTGAAGTGGTCCAAGTAGGCCTGGTAAGATAAAAGCAGAAAATTAAGATTCCTCAATTTTGCATGGGGAGAAGGTGGGTAATAAAGTCTTGGTGTAAAGTATTATTAAAACTAGTATCTTGGACAACTATACTACTATTCTGACAAAAGGGTTATAAAAAAAGAAAACCTATATTTTGACATAAATACTAGAAAAAGTCCAAAATATGTTTTTATAGCATGACCGTGATTTCCAGTTTTCAACATGTTTGTTTTTTTTTTCAGCAAATTGTAGAAGACCCAGTTAATTAGTTTAAAGGTATGTCAATTTTAAAGACACTTACTTCTGGCTGAACTTTTTGTTGTACTGAAACCTACTATTGTTGCAAACACTACCTGAAGTTTACTTGGTGCATTAGACAGCAGTGTGTGTAGTCATTTTGGTCCTGCTCCTGCAAACATTATACATGTGCTTAACTTTTCATATCCACGTAGTTTCACTGAAGCTAACAGAAGTACTCGTGTGTAAAATTACATACATGCATGTTTACAGAATTAAGGCCTAAATTTGTGGGCATGGCCCAAACATTTTCCTCAGCTCATTTTATTCCCCAATGTAAAACTAACCTTTGGCATCATAAACCTGATAGCTGGGACTATGGAAATCAAGCACAGCACAATAAATAAGTTTGGCACACTCTTATCATAGTAGTATAATTGTTGTAAGGTTATCTGCTGCACTGCTACTATGGTAAATGGTTAGTCAGATGCCTGTGATATCAGTGCAGTGCTGGTAACTAAGTGGGCAGCCAGTAAGATTCTGGATTCCCACATGTGCGCATACTTTCTGCATTGCTCCATGACTTATGGATTCTCTCCCACAGTTGCTCATGGGGCATAGTGAGAAGAAGGGAGTCATCTTCCCTTCCCAAACTCACTCTGCTTGTGGAGGGAAAACAAACTAAACACTAAAAACAACCCCCCCAAAACTTTAAAAATAAAAATAATATGCCTGAAGCAGAAACTGAACCTGCAATGTAAATAGTCCCACTAGTCCTTCTCTAATTCCTGGTAGCCTTGGCCGTGATCCTGCAAACACTTAGCCTGTTAGTAGTTCAACTCAAGTCGGTGGGATTACTCACTTGCTTAAAATTAATAAAGTGTTTAAAGGATTGTGGCTTTCGTAATCCTTCCCCTTCATGGGATCTTGTATGGAGGAGGCAGGAAGTCTCTGATATTAGTTCTACTGCTATCACGAGGATTTTGGTCACTTCTAAAACTTCTAGGCAGTACTGTAATGCACCCCAATCTGGGTCTATGCCAATTATGCGATATGTATGTATCTTTTCATCCTTGCAAATGATATCTGTAACCACCCATAACCCAAGCCTGACCCCAGATGTACAGTACCTTCCCTCTCAACCTGTGTATATTTCATTTCAAACATTCACTTTAATGTATGAAATTCCACATCTAGGTAAGTGAGACATTAGGCACATCCTTTTCTCTAAATTTTGCAAAAAATAGCACTTTACTGTTCTGAAACTGACATTTAATAAAGGATTAAGTTAACAACAAAAAGAATTACCAGCAAGTAGCTATGCTAAACTACTTTTAGAGGTTTACTAGTTTACTGTAATCCACAGCAATTTACTCCTTGGAACACTTTGTCACACACTTAAAAAAATCAGCATTATATGAGAACCTGAGAATCTCTTATGTTTTAGTTAGGTAGAATATATCTTAAAACATCTGAAATGACCTGGGACTTGCCCTGTGGGGGTGGCTAGAGGAGAGAGGCAGAGAATGAAGTCCAGAGCCTTCCCTCTTCCTCTTCTTGTGTAGGGAGAAGGCACAGTCCTTGTGCTTCAGACGGCCCAGGCTAGCATCATTTGTGACACTAGCCACTCTAAATAGACCAACAGGTAAAGCTATTTTTTGTACAGCATTTACCAAATGGTGCCCTGATCCATGACTGGCGCTCTTAAGCACTATCACAATACAAATAAATAGCCTCACGCCCCTCTGCACAAGCTAGTGAAGCTCAATTGGCATGGTAGGGTAAAGCACATTCTGCACCCTGGCTTACCTTGGAGGCTGAATACACTGCCATCTGTGGCATGGGTTTGCAGCAGGATCCAGAAGAAACATTCACAATAGCACCTCTTTTCCTCTGTACCATCCCTGGCAGCACTATATGCACCATCATGTTAGCAGCAGCAATATTTACATTGACAATTTCCCATAGTTTATCCTCAGACAACCTGGTAAAATATTCCGGGCAGGTATAAAACACTCCTACATTATTCACCAAAATCCCAATGTCTTTGTCTCTGAGGGCTTCCTTAATGGAAGAGTAAATCTCACGACCTTTGCTGAAATCTGCTACTATAACAGCAGTTTCAACTTTATAGGTTTTGGCTATGTCTTTAGCTACGGCCTCCAGCTTCTCTTTGCTCCGGCTGATTAAGATAATGTTGATGCCACAGCTTGCCAGTTCTTCTGCATAGGCTTTTCCAATGCCAGCTGTGCTACCTACAGTAGAAAGTAAGATAGTAAAGTGGAGATACAGCAGCTAGTATGGTGACCCCAGTTTTCTGTTTCCGCTTTCATTTCATTATGATATTGTTCCCCTTTAAGGTGATAAGAAATAAGTGATCAGCCCTGATCTCAATAAAACCATGCCAGAGAGAGACTTGTCTGTTACAATCAGTTAAAACCTCAAATCAAGTAGTAAATATACCCCAAAGTAGTAAATGTAACTATGAGAGTGGTACAGGTTTTAGAGCCCAGGATTAGAAGACTGAGGCAAGTCTGGCAAAGAGAGTATGTCAGAGGGACAAATTTTACCCTGATCCAAATCTGAGTGCTTTGTGTAAGTCTTTATACAAAGAATGTGAACAAGATAGTGGGTATATATCTGCTTGCCATTCTGCTCCTCCAATAGTCACTTTTCAACTAGAGGTCTTCTTAGATGTCAACAGCTTCTGAGTCTGATCAGACACGCAGAAGCAGCAGAGTGGCTAACTAAAGGAAAAAGAATGGCAAAATCCAGTAATATTTGCACGGAAAGAGGTTGTGTCAGATTGTAAGAGCACAACTGAAGTCAGTAGGACTCCCTAAGCACCGAGAGACTGGATCCTCTGTTTAAAAGGGATGAAAAGTATTGCTGGAGAGTTTGTCAATGCTGTTATTTCAGGGCCAGTATGTACTATGAAAGGTCCAGATTCATCTGAAAAATAGCTTCACAAAATATAGTACATATATCACTGAAGGGTAGATAATTACTAAGGGCAAGGAGGGGAAAAGCATCTTTCAAATCAAACACAAGTACGACTGGCTTTCAGATAAAAACAACAGACACACTGTTGCATTCTCTTACCAGTGACTACAGCCCATCTTCCATACTGCTTGACAAAATCAGCCCTGCTCACCAGCCTGGGGATGAAATGCAACCTGATCAAGCTGTAAGAATCACACACAAGAGTGAGGCATTTTCTGGCCATATACCAGGCTCCAACTAAAGCCAATGCCTCCATATAACTACTGCAGGAACGACCAATCTCCCTGTACAAGAGGTAGAAACTGTCAACTGCAGCCATGGCAATCAGAAATCTAAAAAATAAAACACAGGTGATATATAAGCAATTATCAAACTCCACCCATTTAGCAGAACATAAATATTACACTGACCATAGCTTAGAACAGAATAATCTGATTGAAATGAGGTGGAATTTTACTCTTTTTGTATGGATGTTTAGTAAAATTTCAAGATGGAAGGAAGCAAGGGCACCAACACAGAACCATGCAACTGTTGAACATTTGGAAAGTCCACTGTTAGCAGCAGTCTGACTTTCTTTTTCCCATAATGTAAGCCAGTTTATCACCACCTCCCCCCAAAATAAGATTGTTTCAAATCCACCCTACTTAAAATCCTGATCTATAGTTCATCTTTTCTTGGCTTCTTTATTGCAACGCTTCCCCAGATAGCAACAAAAATGAAAAAGGTTTAGAAAACCTGATCTGTTAGGAAAGGTAAAAAATATGTGCATATTTAGTCTTGAGATAAGATGACTAACGGGGAACCTGATAACCTTCAAATATGTTACAAAGAGGATGTTGATCAATTGTTCTCCATGTCTAGTGAAGATAAGGCAAGAACTAAGGGGCTTAATCTGAAGCAAGGAAAATCTGTCTAATGATAAGAGTAGTTAAGCACTAGAATAGCCTTCCAGGGGAGACTGTGGAATCCCCATCATTGGAGGTTTTTAGGTATTTGTCCAACCTGTTCTTATCAAGGATGGTCTATGTTTACTTGGTCCTGCCTCAGGACAGAGGACTGGACTTCATTCCTTCAAGCCCTACATTTCTATGATTCTTGGTGCCCCAAGTCCTATCTCCGGACTGTCACATGAATGATGATTTCACCCATCCTACCGCATGTTCCCACACATGGGCAACACCAACAACACCGCTAATTCCCTATTACCTCCAAGATCAAAACTGCAGTTCTTGTTTTGAAGACACTATATGGCCTTGCACTGGCTTCCCGCTCATTTCTTCATGCCTACTTCTGCTCATTCTGCACCTACCTCTTCTTTCTGTCCCAGCCCCCAACCAATTTCACCACGATTGGTACAAAATCCTTCTACTTTACTACTCCCAACTACCTACAATTGTTTCCCTTTATCTATCACCTCCCCTTCCTACCCCACCCCCCATTTGGCTTTCCATTTCTTTTCAAATCTCAGGTGAAAAAAATCACTTTCATCTCTCCTATGTATTATTTAATTTCCTCTCTGCTATTGTTTTGGATTTCTCTCTGTAATTGTATTATTTACTCCTGTGAAGCATTTGGGCATGCAAGACATTCAGGCTTGGCAGAATCCAATTTTTATTTTTTTTCTAATTTTGACAGACAATATCAATGCTCATTTTAAAGCTTTTTTCTATTTTTATCAACTTACATTTTCATACTTTCACAAAATTTGGGGTTTAAAGCTTCTTTTTATTACCTATTTATATTTGCACTGTTGCAGGAAAGTGTTGGGTGTCAGACAATTATTTAATAAGAGCCTCTAACAAGTTCTCAAGAATTTCTCTTAGTTTGCTGATCTTTAAATTTCAACTATCATCTACGGCAATACCGTTTAGTCAGTTTGTGTGTGGTGAAATAGATACCCAAATTTATGATAAAAATCTCATCTTTCCCAGCCTAAAGATGTTACATACAGCATATAGTTGCAACATATTGTACATATTCTACTCCTACAAGTGCCTGCAAAATGTTTTGCCTATGAACATTATTGTTTTCTGCTACTGGGATTGCAACACATAGGAACTGGCAAGAGATTAGGATTAGAAACAGGGAGTTAGAATTCCACAAGAGGATAAAGAAGTTTATGTGAACCACTCCTCTGCATTAATTAAAGACATGCACAGCTCAGTATTTGTATAGTTACTTGCCAATTACGGGATGCATATACTGTAGCCTGGTTTCAGAAAATACTGTGGAAAGTGCAGCCCACAGGCAATCTAACAAAATTTAATGCTAGTTTTGTCAATGACTTCAACATGATCATGTAGAGAAGCTACGAGATTAATATAGTTCTACTGGTCAGATACACAGGGTGAAACAAAAAAGTAAGCTCCTGAAAACCTGTAGTTACAGTCATAAAATACAGTATTGGGGAGACAGGGGTGATTAATAAAAAGGACTCTCTGTCCCAACTAAACTTCAACTCTGGCTATTCTGTTCTGAGCTACCTATGTTCCTCCTATTGTTTCAGTTGAAGATATTCTTCCCTTTCTGTCCTAAATTAATATGCAGTATTCCTAACTTTGGAATATTAAGTTAGATGCAACATCCTACTTGCGAAATGACTACATTTTAGTGAAGGGTCTAGTGACCCATATATTGTCTGTAAAGCCCACTGCAATCTGCGTCTTTTGGATAAAACATACTAATTGTGAAGCTTAACAGGCATGTGAAAAATGATCATCACTTTGAGCTACATTGAACAGCATATTTCTTATTTTACTAGACTGAATTATAGTCCATCTTCTTATTATGCAGAAACTAGCAAAAACTAACATATCACAACATAAAGCTTCACACGTTCAAAAGTGCATGCCCAATGCGCACACATCTAAACCCGGGATTTATAAACTCTCCAATGGCTCCAACCTGTGCATGGACCCTGGGTTGTCTACAAAACACTTGGAAATGTGGGTGAAAATGTTTACTTCAAATTCTAGTTTGTTGCCCAAAAGAGCATAAAGTTAATGCAGTACTAATGTAAAATGTAGTTTTGTGCATGTGATTTGTCACCATATAAAAAGCTGAATTCAGCTACATGTGTCTTTTCAACAGCCTATTGTTATTTATTCTGCAGTCATTAATTACTCTTTTACTAATTATAAGTGACTATGAGTTTACAATCTAGCCATTTCAAAAACTGATTTTGAAATCATGTCAGATACTACACATACTGCTGATTCATCATGCCAATATTTGTGGTTTTACAAATATATTTTCTGAAGTTTTGTGCTGCCCTAATATTTTAACATTCCATGTTGCTGTATGAGCGAGACTCACTCACACCAAATGGCAAACAATCTGTGTAGGAGATACTGTTGAAACTGATGATATACAGAGTGCTGTAAAACACAAACTTGAGAAGGAAAAAAAATCACTTTTTCTGCTAACCTCTTTCAGCTAGTCATTACTTGTAACAGAAGCAGGTAATACAGACAGAAAGGCAGTTTTTAACTTGATGTTATCCTTTTAACTGCCCTCACAGATTTAATGCTCTTATCAGATAAATCTCTGCAGGTGGTTTGCTTTTGAATGCTTCTAGTCTGGTCCACCAAACCACCACCCTCTCTGCATTCAAATGCTGCCTTAAAACTGCAACAGCCACGAGTGATTCCATTATAATATTCTAAACAACTTTGTTTTCCCACCCATTTGTACACATACCTAAACTGAGTTACTATATGATCTGCTATTTACTTGTATGACCCCACTGCCATAATATCCAAGTACCTTCTGACTTCTCTCTTCTCTCATCCTGATGGAGAAATAATGTGGCTAGTTTGCCTGTTAACACTTGTTCTTCCTCTCCCTATTATTTGTACCTTCACTCACCATATCATATCTATTATAAATTTGTAAGTTCTTCAAATGGAAAGATAAGGTCTCTGCCCTGTTCTCCAAATCATCCACTGCACTTCTAGCCATTTTGAAATGAATGATAATTCTTTGAAGTCATAAAAATCTCAAATGCCTGTGAGAGTCTGAATTTATTTTTTCCAAACTAAGTAAAGTAAAACGCATTTTGTATTCATTGAAATCTGGAAACTGAAATTAACTTCACATTTTTAAGGAGCAGGAATATCTTCTACCAGATGCTGCTGTGAGGGGCTCTAATTGAAAAGTAAAATCATTTTAATTTTAAATTTATTTCTATAAAGGCAGTGGCAAAACTAATAAGAAAAACCTCCAGTTTTAGGGACCAACCTGTGGTGGTGCTTTCAACAAAATATGTTAAAACAACTTCAGGAATGATTGAAGGATTAGACCCCTTTGAATAGTATTAAACACGATGAAGTCTGCATGAGGAACATTAATGTTTTACTGGCACTGGACATCGAACACAGAAAAAAATGGACTCCCAGTTAGGGTTGCCACCTATCCAGGTTTTCCCAGGATCATCCCTTCTTTGAGGTAGTTGTCCCAAGAAACCTGTAAGGGGGCTTAGTACACATTGGCAGATGTCCAGTTTTATGGGCTCAGGATCATACTGACACAGCTATCCCTTTTTTTGTGCCTCAGAGGTGGCAACCCTTTTTCATTGCACATGGGAAGAATTAAGGGATTGGGGAAAACAATACATTGGTTTAAAAAAAATCTGGTCCTTAACTGACCTAAAAGTGCCCCTTTAATCTAATGCATGCATGAAGCTCTCAGTACAAAGGGCATCATTTTAAGAGGAAAAAAAAATTCAAGATCAATACAGTATAAAAGAACCTCTGCTTGTTAATAAAACTCTCCATAAGACTCTATGAAAGCCTGCCCAAGCTAATAGCTCTTACACCAGTGGTTCTCAAACTTTTATACTGGTGACCCCTTTCACATAGCAAGCCTCTGAGTGTGATTCCCCCTTATAAATTAAAAACCCTTTTTAACATATTTAACACCATTATAAATGCTGGAGGCAAAGCGGCGTTGGGGTGGAGGTTAACAGCTTGCGACCCCCATATAATCTCGCGACCCCCTGAGGGGTCCCAAACCCCAGTTTGAGAACCCCTGTCTTACACTATGTCCAGAGGGCTGCCAAATGCAGATTCCAGTGAACTGTTGACGACAGCAGACTATACAAGCATGCTCAACTGTGAAAGTCCTGCCACCAGCACTGGAAAGTAATCCCAGAACTGACCTGAAGATCTCAACTTCCATGGTGGGGCATTTTCATTTCTTATTCACAGAGCACTCTAAGTGTACGTGACACTTTCCAGAACACACAGAAGGCTTAGGTTCCTGTCCTGAAGGGGTTACAATCTAATTTTAACAAATACAATACTGTATATAGCACAAGTACACACAGAACCACCATTGTGGAGGAGATAAATAATGGAAGATTACAAAAACAGGTGAGGTTTAAAGCGATGAAGGAAGCTGCTTGACATGCAGGAAAGGGGGCTGCATGAGAGATGGTGAAAAACCAGAAGTAAGAGGAAACCAAAGAAGTTAGAGAGGATATGGAGGACAAGAGAGGGGAAGATTATGATGAAATGATATTTGAGACGTATTAAAAATATAAATGGTTAAAACTCCTTAACTCCCTTTTAAAAACTGGATGGTTCTATCTTTATTTCAATCACCAATATTGACATTTTGATCTATTTTAACAATTACCTCCTGAGTAAATATATTCAGGATAAACTGCTTCCATTTTATCATCATCTTTGTAAATTATCCAACTAAAACAGCTGTCTTCAGTCCTTATCTTTACACAAGACACTGTTGCTTATGTGTTTCATGTTATTGAAACATCTGAGGAAGTGGGTATTCACCCACGAAAGCTCATGCTCCAAAACGTCTGTTAGTCTATAAGGTGCCACAGGATCCTTTGCTGCTTTTATGGTGTTTCATGTTATTACTCTACAGAAAACACAGAACCACAGAGTCACTGGCTCAAGGACTCAATTTATACAAACATAATATACAAATCAGATAGAAAATACAAGTAATCAGAGGATGGATTCTCCACAGTGCAGGTTTTATGTAAATAATATAAAAGTATAACAACAGATTTTACATCTAGAAATGTGACAGCTAGATACTCACACATCCGTGGCTTAAAGGAGTAACACAGAAATGCTAGGTGTCTCATCACTTCCTGGAATTTTACTCATTCTTTAATATGTTACGGTTGGCTCAACTGAACTTGCCTAACTGCAACTATAACACTATGGCATCTTTAAGAGGGCATACGGATGTATTTTTAATCTTTTAGATCAGGAGCATCAGATCTTGGCATTACAGTCTGTATTTATTACTTGGGATGCCCTACAGCTATATTAGCTATAAAATGGAGATGAAAGTAATGCAGAAAAGTAATTCAGCAGAATCTAGTGTAATGCTCCTCAGTTGGCAAGTAGCACGATTGCCATGACCAATGTAAATAAAAAGATTTACTTCCAGCCTGATGCACACAAGATCTATTCCCTGCATACACACACTCTTGTGCCCTATGAGTTCAGTAAAGCACCATCTCGTTTTGAAAATATCTTGGGACAGTCAATGCTACATTCTTTGCAAATCAGATAATCTTGCTTCAAAATTGGCCATGTTTCTCCTCCCCCACCACTCCAGTCACCATCTGTACCCCCATGTCTTTTGCCCACAAACTCTTCAGTCCCCACAATTCTCTATTTTATCTTCCAGCCCATTTGAAGCCTGCGTGCATATATTACATCCCAAAATTACGCTTTCTTGCTTTGCTGCTTTAAGACATTGTACAGACACATTTAACGCACTATTGACAAACACCTCCCGATATTTCTCTTGGCTTCTTTGTATTATTCTTCCTTGTATGCTATCGGCTAAGTCGACTCAAGGTCTTTGCTGATGACAGCAGATGGAGATCTCTGGCAGCATACAGAATGGTAGGGGACTGCAGGTGGGTAGCATTGGTTGAAGAGGATGCAAGGTCAGAGCAGCTAGGCGATGTGTTGATCCAGCGCATCCTATATCAGCAGGCTTCTTGACATAATTCAGAGCTGCCTTTTTCCAGTGGCAACTGTGATGGAGCAGTACTACCACCTGTTCTCTCTGGCTGAATCACCCTCCTGTTGATTACAGCAGGAATGAATCTGACCATATGCCTACTTTTGGTTCGCTCATCAATCACTCAATTTACACTGAAATTCACACAGCTCTCTCTCGTGAATATTCCTTTCTCTACTTCTATTTATTCACTTGTGTAAGTCAAGGCCATTTGTGTAAAACAGACAGAAGTGGGACTGACACTTACCCAGGAAGCATCCCGCTTTTCATCCTGATTGATTTCCCTTTGCTAACCCTGCCTTCTCTCTAGGCCAGTGGTTCTCAAATTTTTATACTGGTGACTCCTTTCACATAGCAAGACTCTGAGTGTGACACTCCCCTTAAATATATTAAAAAGTTTTTTTAATTTATAACACCATTATAAATGCTGGAGGCAAAACGGGGTTGGAGTGGAGGTTAACAGCTCGCAACCCCTCATGTAATAATCTCTTCACCCTCTGAAGGGTCCTGAACCCCAGTTTGAGAACCTCTGCTCCTAGGCCATTTTCTCATATCAATACTTTTCTATTCTACGCTTTTTGACCCTGTCAGTTTCCTACCTTGCAGAATTTTTACCTGTAAATTATTTAAAAAACAAATGCCTCCCCTCCAGCTTCCTATTAATAATTCACTTCAAAAAGAAGCTGATTGTAGGTGGCATAAGCATGTTCGCTTTATTTTTAGTAGGTTTTTTCTTACCCGATAAGTCCAGACATTACATCAGAACACAAGTCAAGAAACCCATGAATTTTACATATCCTGTGAAAAATTGGTCCAAGGTTTCTGGTTATACTTTTGAAGGCATTTTCTATTAAATAATAAACCAAGAAGCAAATCCTCTCTGAAGTTCTGCTCATTGCTTTAATAGTTTCAGCCTGAGAAGCTTCAAGATCAGAGTAAAACCTGGATAGTGGATTCTCACATTGCCTGGCAAGTGTATCAATAGTGTCACTGGCAAACTACAGGTCACAAAGATCCAAAATCCAGGTTTTCTGATGTTCAAATTTTAAAGAGGAGCAGCAGGTCCGACATTTCTAAGTCCTGCATATGCTATAAAAAAGGTAAGCTGCAAAATTATGTTTGCAGTGTAGCCATTATATAATACACTGATATTACTTGAAGATTTTAAGGCTAGGACCCAACCATAGTTCACCCTGATTTCTTTTGGGGAAAAATAGTATTTATAATATTATTGACGTAGATACCTTAAAAGAACCTGGATATAAAAGTGCTAAAGCCACAATAGAATGAGTCAGTCACATGGTAATCCTGGAGCATATTTATTCCTACTGAAAGTCAGAGTAATTTCAGAGACTTCAACTGAATTATACCTTTTTCAGTCACTCTAAATTTGGCCCATTACATTTTTTTGCTAAGGAAAACAAAATGCTTGCTTTTGTTTTGTTTTTCCAATGATGGAAATGAAATTTGTGAGCATCACGACACTAGGGACAAACTGGAAGAAGGATGTTAACTTTTTTGTATAGAGAAAAATGGAAATTCAAGAGACAAAAATCCTACTTAAGTCAACTATACATTACAAATATCAAGAGCATGGGTATAACTAACACCATTTTGTTATGGTTCCTAAACATTTTGAGCAGTCAATACACAACGATTATGAACATTAAAGAAATTATCAACACACAGATCATTATTCATGTAATACTAACAATAAGACTTAGTGCTATATGGAAAGAGCATAGTATTGTTATATATCATTTTCATCCATGGGTGTAGAAGTAATTTATGAAGTGGGGAGAGCATCTCAATCCCTATTTGGCAGGTGGGAAAAATGAAGCAGAAAATCATCTCCTGGGCTTCCAATGCAATGCCCTACCACTGGACACTTAGGCTCCAATTCAGTAAAGCACTTATGGATGTGCTTAACTGTATACAAAAAAAGGTGTACAAGTCCATCTTTGTCAAGCAAAACACTAACTCATGCTTAGTGCAGCACACAATATCTGAATTATATAAATACTTCATGCAAAGCACAGTCAAGCACTCAAAAGCCAAGAAAAGCCTAATTATTGTCACACGCAACGGCCTAACTCTGTGAGGCTGAAACTGGTTCCTTGTCTGTGCTTCTCAGTTCCCCCATTCGCTACATGTGGATTAGGAGGCAGTTATTAATTGCATACTATTCATTCAGAATGACCATTTCCTTATTCAGCACACAAGATGCTTGATGCACAGAGAATGAGAATGAGGTACAGCCCTTATTTTAAACAGCTTATTAAAAATAGAAGCAAAGAGGAAAACAATTGCTTTCAAAGAATTTTAAAAATATTAATTCCCACTGGGAAAATTACCTACTTATTTTGAAATATTTTAATAAATGAAATATACTGATAAATTATTATTTCAGTGCATTACTGTATCTTCCTTGTTCAATGACTGCATCCCTGCTTCATTCACTGAGCACCACCCAACCTGAATGAGGCAAAGCAATTACCAAGAAATAGTGACTGTAGAATACTGTAATATATGTTCTCCTCTCACCCTGACCTCCTCTCCCCACCCACATCCAGAACCAGAATCACCAAGGTTATAACCTAATCATTCAGGATTCAGTGGGCAAAAAGGGAAGGGAAGTGACACTTCATGTCAAAAATGACATTACCTGCTTCTAAATCACTGACAACTTGGAAGAAAATGATCTTGAATGCTTATGGATCAGTGTCCTAACAGATAAAGCACAAGATAGGGTATCAGTTGGTATCTGCCACAAACCACCCTTAGTGTGATTTGAACAGGATGACCAGCTCCTTAGGAACATATAGAAAAAAGGCTGCATGATGATGGGGAACTTCATGGGGGACTTCAATCTGAGCAACAGACACTGGAGGTTTCATATGCTGCCAGAACTAAAACATCCTCAGAATTTCAAAACATAGACAACCATCTCCTATCTCAAAAGCATTGCAACCAACACAGGGGAATTCTATATTAGATCTTCTCCTGACAGAAAAAGGAAATGATCACAGAATGAAAATTTTGGGTTAGCTTAGATACAAGTGATCACATTTGTTATGTGCAAACCAAATAAAGTTCAAACCAGTAATACATATACTTGGTGCTTTTTACGGGCTAATTTCATAAAAATTAAAAACTATTATATGCCAAATCACATTTAATCAGAAAAACGTGAATAATTGGAAATTGTTCAAGAACATTTTACTAGAGGCCCAAAAAGCCATAGTCTCACAACTGAGAAAAAAAGATTGTACTGGCTAAAAAACAACTTGGCTTAGAGGGGAAGAAAAGGCAGCTGTAACAAACAAAACAATATAACAAATTGAAGGGGAGGTTGATTAAATCAGAAACTAGGAATTGTAGAACATTGATAAGGGAAGCTGAAAGAAACAAGGAACACTCTACAGGCAGTAGAGTTAAGGAAAATAAGGAGAGGGTTTTTTGTTTTTCTTTTAAGAATATTAGGAACAAAAAGAATCCTAACAATGGTGTCAGTCCATTACTAGATGGAAATGGTAGAGCCTTCAATAATAATGCAGAAAGTTCAATAAATATTTCTGTTCTGTATTTGGGGGGAAAAACAAAGATAATGTAGTTATCTAGTTATCTCATATGATAAAAAAACACTTTCCATTCTAATAGTAACACAGAAGGATGTTAAACAGCAGCTACCAAGTTAAACATTTTAAAATCAGCAGGTCTGGATAACTTGAATCAAAGAGATTTAAAAGAGCCAGCCAAGGAGTTTGCTGGACCATTTATGTCGATTTTCAACAACTTTTGGAACACTGGGGAAATTCCAGAAAACTGGAAGAAAGCTAATGCGCCAACATTTTAAAAGGGTAAACAAAATGATTCACGTAACCATAGACCTGTCAGCCTGATATCAATCTTGAGCAAAATAATAGAGTGGCTGATACAGGATTCAAATAATAAAGAATTAAAGGGAAGTAATATAATTAATACCATTCATCATGTGTTTATGGAAAATAAATCCTGTCAAACTAACTTGATATAGTCTGTTTGGTTTTTTAAATGAAATTAGAAGTTTGTTTAATAAAGGTAATAGTGTTGCTCCAACATACATGGACTTCTGTAAGGCAGTTGATTTGGTACCTCATAATATTTTCATTAAAAGATTAAAATGTTACAAAACTAACCTGGAACACATTAAATGGATTAAAAACTGGCTAATTTACAGATTTCATAATGTAGTCATAAAAGGGGAATATAATTGTGTGGGTGTGTACAGGGATTGGTTTTGGGCCTATGCTATTTAACATTTTTATCAATGAGCTGGAAGAAAACATTAATCACTGAAAAAATTTAAAGATGACACAAAAATTGGGTGCATGGTAAATAATGAAGAGAACAGGTCACTGGTATAGAGCGATCTGGATTGCTGGGAAGCTGGGCGAAAATAAACAGTATGCATTTTAATATGACCAAATGTAAAGTCATGAATCTAGGAAAAAAGAATGTAGCCCATACTTACAGGATCAACTGAACATGACCTTACAGTGATATACTATGGCCAAAAGGGCTGATACAATTATTGGATGTATGAACAGGGAAATCTCAAATAAGAGTATTTAGGTTATGCTACCTCTGTATTTGGCACTGGTGTGACAAATTGGAGAGAGTTCAAAGGAAGACACACAAAAGCAATTAAAGGATTGGAAAATATGCTTTATATTGAGAGAATCAAGGCACTAAATTCATTTTCCTTAATTAAGAGAAGATTATGGGCAGACTTGATCACAGTTTATAATACTTACATGAGGAACAATTATTTGATAACAGGCTTGTTAGTAATGATAATATAGTATTTAGGCCTGTTTATTTGCCTGAGATAGAATTTTAGGTTTTGTTTGCCCATTTGTATTTTGAAGTTTTTAAAATACAACTGTTTGTGTCTTATATTCTTACTGACATAAGTGAACAAAGGCAGTGTGTGTTGCTTCTGCCTACAGCCAGATAGGTTTTTAGTAAAATGAGAAAAGATAAGAAATAGAGTTAAAGTGTTGCTGGGTAGGGTGGGAGTTTAATATACAAATGTACAATTGAAGGAAAGTTCTGCCTCAACTACTCTCCCAAGATAAGGTTAAGTAACCATCTGGGAGGGGCAAGGAGGATGAGGGGAGAGGTATAAGAAACACAAAGTAAAAGAAAAGGTGCCCCTGGCTGGTACATAATATCACTCCCTACCCCTCCCCATGGGGTACAAAAGAGGTGATACCAAAGCCCCCATACTCAAGACCCTCCAAAACAGAACATGACCATAAATTGTAGGGGGTGGTACCAGGGATGAGCACTACAGGTAGAGTTAAGCCTATTAAGGGGGAGGGAGGAAGAGCTCTAAGGATGTAGAGATGTGCATATGCTTGCTTGTTAACCCCAGTAAACATCACATTGCCTGCACTTTGGACTATGACCTTCTGCTTTCTTTCTGCAGGACAAGAACCAAGAGAGGGTGGGGGAGCCCTAATGGGCTCTTCAAGCAAGCAGAAAGTAGGGTTGCCAACTGTCTAATCACACAAACTCAAACACCCTTGCTCCACCCTACACTGAGGCCCCTCCCCCTGCCACACACCTTCCCCAAGGCTCTGCCCTGCTTACTCCATACCCCCTCTCTCTGTTGCTCACTCTACCCCACCCTCACTCACTTTCACCAGGCTGGGGCTGGGCTACAGAGGGGGTGCAGGGTGCAAGCTCTGGGAGGGAGTTTGGATGCTGAACGAGGCTCAAGGCTTGGGCAGGAGATTGGGGTGCAGGCTCCAGGAGGGAGTTTTGGTGCAGGAGGGGATGGAATACAGGAGGGGTGTAGGCTCTTGAAGGGAGCTTGTGGTGCAGGGCTGGGGTGGGGTACAGGAGGGGGTGCAGGCTCTTGAAGGGGGTTTGGGGCTCAGGGCTGGAGTGCAGGCTCTAGAAGGGAGTTTGGGTACAGGAGAGAACTCAGGGCTGGGGCAGGGGTGTAGGAGGGAGTGGGCTCCAGCCAGGAGGTGCTCCCTGCCTACCCTGGCCCTGTGCCGCTCCCGGAAGAGGCTGACATGTCCCTCTGGCAATGGCTCCTAGGTTGGGGGGTGCAGGGGGCCTCCACACACTGCCCATGCTCACAGGCACCACCCCCACAGCTCAAATTGGTTGCAGTTCCCAGCTAAAGGGAAGCTGTGGAGTCAGCACATGGGGGGGGGGGAAGCACATGGAGCCCCTCCCACTCCATCCCCACCACACGTGATGGCGGCTTCTGGGAGCGGCATGGGGTCAGGGCACGTAGGTAGCCTGCCTTAGCCCTTCTGTGTCCCCAGACTTTTAGAGCCTAAAAATCTCCCAGTTTGGCTTCAATAGCCTCCAGTAGATAGGGCCTGATACCGGGAGGGGTGGTCACCCTAACAAAGATAGGTCTAACAAGATCCAATAGCCAGAAGTTGAAGCTAAGCAAGTCTGAAGATAAGGTGTAAATTAACAACAATTTACCAAAGTCATGGTGGATTCTCCAACACTAGCAACTTTTAAGTTGGATGTTTTTCTAAAAGATATACAGTACTCTAGGTCAAACAGGAATTAGTTCAGGGAAATCCATGTCCAGTGTTAGAACAGGTCAGACCAGAAGACCACAGTGTGGACTCTCCTGGTTTTATAGTCTAGAAAACCCACATCTCCCATCCCCTACTTAGACCCCCCCTTCCCTTCACCCAGACCCTCTTCCTCCTCCTCCACATATATCCCGTAAACCCAAATACCCTGTCTCCTCTTCCCAGCCCCCTCTACCCAATCCTCTGTCTTCCTAGACCCTCACTCCCCACATAGCCCACACCCTGTCCAGACCTGCCCCCATATACCCTCTAAGCCCAGCCCCCTCTCCCTAGACCCTCACTCCCCACGTCCCACACCCTGTCCAGACCCCCCCTCCACATATACCCCCTAAGCCCAGCCCCCTCTCCCTAGACCCTCACTCCCCACGTCCCACACCCTGTCCAGACCCCCCCTCCACATATACCCCCTAAGCCCAGCCCCCTCTCCCTAGACCCTCACTCCCCACGTCCCACACCCTGTCCAGACCTCCCCCCATATACCCTCTAAGCCCAGCCCCCTCTCCCTAGACCCTCACTCCCCACGTCCTACACCCTGTCCAGACCCCCCCATATACCCCCTAAGCCCAGCCCCCTCTCCCTAGACCCTCACTCCCCACGTCCCACACCCTGTCCAGACCCCCCCCATATACCCCCTAAACCCAGCCCCCTCTCCCTAGACCCTCACTCCCCAGGTCCCACACCCTGTCCAGACCCCCCCCATATACCCTCTAAGCCCAGCCCCCTCTCCCTAGACCCTCACTCCCCAGGTCCCACACCCTGTCCAGACCCCCCCCCCATATACCCTCTAAGCCCAGCCCCCTCTCCTTAGACCCTCACTCCCCACGTCCCACACGACCCCCCCTAAGCCCAGCTCCCTTCCCCTGTGCCTGCTTCGCCCAGCTCCTGCTGACTCCCCGTACCTGCGCGCGCGGAGCACGAGCACTAGTCCGGCCGAATTCCAGTTCTCCTCCAGCACAGGCCCCGCCCACTCCCAGACCACCTGACTCCGTGTGGGTAAGGTCCGGGGGCGGGACGCTCCGGACGCCGTTGCTGGAGGGCCCCGCGCAGGGGCTTCTGGTCCCGCCGTTGAGGTCGCCATGGTTACGGGAGAAGCGGTTGGTAGCGGTTGAGGCGGAGGGAAGCGGGTGAGTCTCCGCTCCGGGACGGGGGAGGGTCTGTACCCTACACCCACAGGGTAGGGAATTTGTGAGACCCCCATAGGCATCGTTTGATTTCTATATTTGAGGGGGGCAGCTCCAGTCAGGCCAATGGGACTGTGCGGGGGGGGGGGGGAGAGCACTGTATCTAATTCCTATATAAAGAAAGACAATGAAATACTAAAAAAATAAATTAGACCCGCTCAGCTGTAATACTAACATGTTCTGGCGTCCCTGGTTAGGTTTAAAATTGTAAGGAATATTCTTACTCAGGTAGCTTTCTGAAGTCAGAAGTTTCAGAGTGGCAGCCGTGTTAGTCCCTATCAGCAAAAAGAACAGGGGTACTTGTGGCACCTTAGAGACTAACACATTTATTTAAGCATAAGCTTTCATGGGCTAAAACCCACTTAATTGGCTGCAAGTCTGTATCTGTAGGAGTTTTTTCATGAAGTTGATGGATTTCCACTTCATACAGCTAAATGCAGTGCCTTGCATGGTGACAGGTTTCAGAGTGGTAGCCGAGTTAGTCTGTATCAGCAAAAAGAATGAGGAGTACTTGTGGCACCTTAGAGACTAACAAATTTAAACTTATGCTTAAATAAATGTGTTAGTCTCTAAGGTGCCACAAGTACTCCTCGTTCTTTTTGCTGAAGTCAGAAGTGACCATCATGATCATCGAGTCTGACCTTCTGCACCTTGCAGGCCATAGAACCTCACCCACTCAGTCCTGTAATAGACCCCTAAGCTCTAGCTGAGTTACTGAAGTACTCACCTAATGGTTTAAAGACTACAGTTACCGATAATTCATCATTTACACTAGTTTAAACCTGCAAGTGACCCATGTTGTAGAGGAAGAAAAAAAAAAACCTTAGGGTCTCTGCCAGTTTGACCTGGGGGAAAATTCCTTCCTGACCCCAAATAAAGTTATCAGTTAGATCCTGAGAAAGTGGGCAAGACCCACCAGGAAGATTCCTGGGAAAGAATTCTCTGTAGTAACTCAGAGCCCTCCCCATCTAGTGTTGCGTCTCTATCTGTTGGGGAGTTCTGCTACAGGCCATCAATGATGGGCCACATGCCATTGTAGGCAGTCCTGTCGTACCATCCCCTTTATAAAGTTATCAAGCTCAGTTTTGAAGTCAGGTTTTTTGCTCCACTGCTCCCTTTGGGAGGCTGGTCCAGAACTTCACTCCTCTAATGGTTACAAACCTTCACCTAATTTAAAGCCTAAACTTGTTGATGACCAGTTTATATCCATTTGTTCTGGGGTCCACATTGGTGCTTAACTTAAAGAACTCCTCTCCCTCCCTGGTATTTATCCCTCTGATGTATTTATAGAAAGCAATCATCTCTCCCCTCAGCCCTCTTTTGTTAGAGTAAACAAGCCAAGCTCTCTGAGTTTCCTGTTGTAAGGTAGGTTTTCCATTCCTCAGATCATCCTAGTAGCCCTTCTCTGCAACCAATCTGAATTCATCTTTCTTAAACATGGGAGACCAGAATTGCACACACATGAAATATCACCAGTGCCTTGTATAATGGTACTAACACTTCCCTGTCTCTACTGGAAATACCTCATCTGGTGTACCCCAGGACCGTGTTGGCCTTTTTCACGGCTGCATCACATTAATAGCTCATAGTCATCCTGTGATCAACCAATACACCAAGGTCTTTCTCTTCCTCTGTCACTTCCAACTGATAAATCCCCAGTTTATAGCAAAAATTCTTGTCAGTCCCAA
Source organism: Gopherus flavomarginatus (assembly GCF_025201925.1). Classification (NCBI taxonomy): domain Eukaryota; kingdom Metazoa; phylum Chordata; order Testudines; family Testudinidae; genus Gopherus; species Gopherus flavomarginatus. The sequence continues at coordinate 34,956,700 of NC_066630.1, forward strand.
AATGCATAACTTTGCACTATTAAGTTTCATCCCATTTCTATTACTCCAGTTTACAAAGTCATCCAGATCTTCTTGTATGATATTCCGGTCCTCCTCCATATTGGCAATACCTCCTCACTTTGTGTCATTTGCAGACTTTATTAACACATGCCCATTTTCTGTGCTAAGATCAGTAATAAAAATGTTAAATGAGGAACTCCACTAGTGACCTCCCTGCATTCTGACAGTTCACCTTTCAGTATGACCTGTTGCAGTCTCTCCTTTAATCAGTTCTTTATCCAGCTTTTGGTTCTCATATTAAATCCTATCTTCTCCAGTTTAATTAATAATTTCCCATGTGGAACTGTATCAGATGCCTTACTGACATCCAGGTAGATTATATCTACGCATTTCTTTTGTCTAAAACATCATCTTCTCAAAGAAAGATATTAGTAATTTTGTTACTATCTCTTGAATACAATTGAAACAATTGTAGAAGAATCTACAATTACTTTCTGTCATTTAGGCTACTTACTTTTTGCAGTTCACCGAGCTTGGAAGAGATCATTTAACTTTAGGAAACATCCTAACAGCTCTTTCTTATCTTATCTTAATGCCCTGTTAATCAATATGTTTGTAAACAAAATTCTGACTCCCTGCTTCAGGGGCATAAGCTGGGAGCAGTCTCCTGTCTCCTCTGCAGAACTCGTTATATTGCACACTCAGGCTGCCTTCCCCCACTCCAAATCTGCCCATGATGACACCCCCCATGTGTGGATGAAAGCTGTTCATGTGATACCCCCATACAGGAAGGAAGGTTTGGTACCTCCACCGACTGGGTAGGGAATTTGTGTGTTGCCTCATATGGGAAGCAGGAGGTTAGGTGATACACCCCACAAGGGAGGGAGATGGATAGAACCCCCACTCTCTTGAGACAGGGGCATGTAGTACGTTAGTGTGGGTGAGATTCATATGACACGCCCAGCCTAGCCCAGCTGCTATTAGAAATAAATAAGAATATTAATTTCAGGTTCAAAATGACCGAACAGCCTCTGCGCAGGACTCGGACCCATAGTAGTTCACGTCTTCTGATATTGGAGAAACATTACAAGCTCGGAGCTGTGTATGGTTTCCAAGCTTCATATCACCACTGTCTGTTTTATACAGCACTCATCATCATATCTAAGAATTATAATTCAGCCCAGTTTTGAACAAGAAGTCAAAATGAACCTTTGTTATTTAATATTTATACTGTGGTAATGCCCACTGCCACCATTTTGCTATGCATTCTGCTGCTGTAGAAGAAGATATGGACCTGCACCAAAGAGTTTACAATCTAAAATGATAAAAGATAAAGCAAGTGGGGGAAAGGATCCACATACAAGCAATGGGTTAAATTGTCCCTGGCATTTACTCAGATATACAGAGGAGTAAGATTCCACCCTCTTACTTCCCCATCTGACTGCATTCATAGAATCAATCATAGATTATTAGGGTTTGGAAGGGACCTCAGGAGATCATCTAGTCCAACCTCCTGCTGAAAGCAGGACCAATCCCCAAATGGCCCTCTCAAGGATTGAACTCATAACCCTGGGTTTTTCCTTGCAACTCACTTTGTTGCTCTGGCCCTGGGAGTGTGGTGAGGGGAGAGTAAAGGCTGTTCATCCGGTAATCCCTCCAGCAAGCAAGTGGTCAGGGGAAAGTTGGAGAGGGATAGAGAACTGGGAGGAGACTTTGGTTATTCCACAGCCAGAGTAGCCACTCAAGTACATAAGGGGCAGTAAATAACACCCTGAAAAGGGATGAAGAAACTTACTTCCTTTTAGGGCAAGAGAGGAATTATGTCTCCTTGAGGCACAATTCTTTCCTGTGCTCCTTTTGGTGTGTCACAATTTATGCTCTGCCCTTTCCTCTGGGATGAGCCTAAGGGCTCTATCTAGCATGAAGCGACCAGGGTGCTGACAGGCACACAATTTGATAGTTATGTATTATATTTATGTTGATAGGCATGGGAGTTTTGTTTTTTAAATATAACCTTACCATGATCTTACATGACTACTGTGTGTGTTTAACTTTTTGTTTGGTTTAATCCTTGCTTATTTACTCTGTTTTAGTGCTTGCTTTTTTTCATCTTTCTCTCAAAAAACACATCAGGATGCTTTTCAGAAAATATTTTGAAAATAATGCATTTTTTTTCACAATATGTTATTTTCAGTCTTGTGTTAGGTCTTAATTCTGCAATCGGGTCCCTGTGATTATACCTTCCTGCCCACAAAGTCACAGGTTCAAATGTCTGCCCACACCAATCCAACTGCAGGACTGGAGTTTTGGTTCTTACTCATGCAATACTCCCATTGAAGCCACTGGAAATTTTGTATGATTAAAAGTAATAGGATTGGCTAATAGATCATACCCTAACATGTCATCCATCTAAATGGCAGAGCTTAAAATGCAACCACCATATGGAGAGACTGGTCCAGAAAAGGGAATCCAGGAGGAAGTTCATGAGCAAGATATGTCAGAAGAGTCTCCAAGTGATTGCAGAAATGGAGATATCCAGACAAACAATGAAAATAGTCTTGTAAAAACAGGTAATTGAAAGGAAAAGCTACATTAACACTTGACCATAGTGTTTTCTGCTAGTATGAATTTAGTGATCATGTGGCTACTTAATTTTTGTTTTCTTAAGTAGGTGATATTTTACCAATTGAACTCTTAATGTCCAGTCCTGCCCTTACTCACAGGGATACAGCTTGCATTGGGCTATATCCTGCTCTGTTATGCTAGTGTAATTGGGATCAAAATATGATCCAATATGAGCTTGTTCCTGCTCCCACCAAACTCAGTGAGTTTTGCCCTAACTGAGGCCAGAATAGGAACCTTAATGACAGGGTGGATAAAAATCAATGATTTAAATAAAAAATAAAAAAAATCTGATTTTTTGATTTAAATCAGATTTTTTTTGAGAACATGCTTTTGAGGGAAAAAAAATATCTAAGGATAGTTTTAATTAAGATACCTTATAGCTCAAAGATCTGTCATCATGGGATAGGGATTATAAATTCTAATTCTGTAGTATGAGACAATATATTAATGTAATGTTTAAGAAAAGTTTTGTAAATGACTTCCAATAGTTCATGGATTAGGGACCCAATCTTACGGAATTCCAGGAGCTTCTGTATAGATCAGGGTCGGCAACCTTTCAGAAGTGGTGTGCCGAGTCTTCATTTATTCACTCTGATTTAAGGTTTTGCATGCCAATAATACATTTTAACGTTTTTAGAAGGTGTCTTTCTATAAGTCTATAATATATATAACTAAATTATTGTTGTAAGTAAAGAAAATAAGGTTTTTTAAATGTTTTAGAAGTTTCATTTAAAATTAAATTAAAATGCAGAGCCCCCCAGACTAGTGGCCAGCTCGCGTGACATCTTCGGCACGCGTGCCATATGTTGCCTACCCCAGTATAGATTATTTAGGTTAATCTTTCTATTTACCCAGTGGGACTCAGTGCTCAGTCTAGAAGATACCATCAGAGATGCTTAGTTTTGCAGTTCTCAAATTGTGAATTTGTGTCTCCAGAGATAACATGCTTGTTAACAGCAAAAATGTTTTAAAATAAATAACTATATAGAGGTGAGAAATAACAGACCTCAACCCTGTTGTCCCTTTGCAAATTTGTGTACACAGAGTTAATTCCTTATCTCTCTCTAAAAGTGCAAAGTTTCAAAAAGTTCAGCGAACAGAACAGTGGTTCCCAAACTGGGGTTCATGAACCCCCAGGGGTTCGCAAAATGTTACAGGGGGTTCTCGGGAAAAAATTCCCTAATGGCAGACAGAGCTGTCCCTAGGGACCCCAGGGAGCACAGGGCCAGCAGCCTGGAACCCCTGAATTTCCAAGAGCTAAGCAGATCAAAGCAAGCCTATCTATCACACTGAGGAGATTTAAATTTCAAGACTCCTTGTAAGAAATGGAAAGGGAGATCAATTTTTTTTGCTGTTTTTAAAATTAAATAGGCAGCTAGTATTGTTTTTAAAATTATTATGAAGAACAAGTTTAAGCTTTGTTGTAATGTGCGCTGTTTGCCAGGACTGCTCAAGACCTGAATGCTTGTGTACGAGGAACTCTTTTGAGTTGGCTTCTTAAATACCTTCCTACTGTTTCACATCTGATACTCCTTGATGAAACATAGGAACCTTGTCTTATAACGGGATTATTCAAAGTGATACAAGCTACGAAAGTGAGAGCTTGGAAGAGTGTTGCCATTTTCATAATGTAATAAAATACTGTAATGATAAATAATAATTAATAATAGTGTGTAATAAGCATGTCATAAAACAAATTTTATATTTCCAAGATTACTGCTTTTATAATTTATACTCAGATAAAAGAGAAAATCCCTGCAAATATTCATTTTTCAGAGGGGGTTCGTGAGACTTGACGTGCTAGTGAAAGGGGTTCACAGGCTGTTAAAGTTTGGGAACCACTGGAATAGAAGATTGTTGGGGGCAGAATAGATCTGGACAAGGAGAAGAAGTCTAGAGATAAATGTGAGAAGGGAGGGACAGGCAGTAGAAACAAAAGTAAAACAGTTTGAGCAGCATATTCTAGAAGTCTTGAGGTCTTTCTGAGTGTAGCCTTCATTGATTTGAGATCTACCATACCATTCTCTCACTAAAAGGGAAAATCTGTAATGGCAGCAGACCGTAAAAGATACCCAGTTTGGGAATATTTTAATGAAGTTTATCTACCTGTGGGTAAGACAGGCATGCATGCAAAATGCAAACAAGTGCAACAAAGAAATGCAAGGCCTGGTTGTCTAAACAAAACAACATCATGAGAAGTATTCCTTCTCAGGAGGAAGCTGTGTTGAAGATGATGGAAGGAACATGTCTGAACATGCAAGAGCTTCAGGTTGGTAAACTTTTTCATTTCATACTTCTTTCTTAAGGACTGCCTGTCTTCCTTCTGGACAATTCTTGAATTCTCATGTTTGAGCAAAAAATATAGTTGTTACTCTATGGTACTATCATTTTAGATACAGTTGTGATAAAAAATAAATAGCTGGAATAGGCAGATCTTCCTTTTACAATTTCACCTTTAAAGTAGTACTGAGTGGCAGTGAATGCAATGAGTAATTCTAAATGAACAGTATGGTGGTAATAATTAAATAATTGCATTGACTTATTTTGTTTAGGAGAACCCATCCTCAACATACAGGATTCTGAAGACTATCCACCTTCAAGATCACCATCATTTTCTATAGTTTCAGAGTTATCTGCCAATGGTAGTGTTTCAGTCACATCATGTATGTCACATAGCCACAGTATATTACCTATAGCAAAAAGAAAAAAAAAACTCCATCATCCAGAAACAACCATAAATAAGTTTGTGATAAATATCAGCCGTATACAAAAAGAGGTTATTGATTAAAAAATTGCCCGGTTTGTTTATGCAACAAACTCTCCTTTCCATATGACTGAGAACCCACACTTCATTAACACGGTTCGGTCCTTAAAACCAGGATACAGTCCACCCAACAGAGCAGACGTTGCAGGCAAATTGCTGGATAAAGTGTATGAAAGAGAAATTGAGTAGTGTGCAAAAGGTCTAGAGGATAAAATTGTTAATCCGTGTCTTGATGGATGGAGCAATGTCCACAATGATCCTGTTGTATGTGCTTGTCTGACAACAGAAGAAGGGAAAGTCTTCCTAACAGAAACAATTGATACATCGGGAAAAACACACAGCAGAATACTTACAAGAAGTAGCAGTAAAAGCTATAACAAACTGTGAAAAAAAATTCAAATGTCTAGTACACAGCTTGGTCACAGACAATGCTGCAAATGTATCCAAGATGAGGAGAAATTATTTAGAAGACAGTGACGAGAGTCCCAAGCTAATAACATACGGTTGCAGTGCTCATTTGATGCATCTCCTAACCAAATACGGCAGTGTTCCAGAAATAAAGGTTAACGTTGTTGAAATTGCAAAATACATATGTAACAACCACTTTGCAGCAGCTGCTCTGAAAAAAAAATGGGAAGAACCAAGCTTACTCTCCCACAGGATGTGCAATGGAACTCAGTAGTGGACTGTTTTGAGCACTATGTCAAGAACTGGCCTAATCTGATGACAGTTTGTGAACAAAATAGTGAAAAATAGATGGCACTGTCACAAGCAAAGTTCTCAACATTGTTCTTAAAAGAAACGTTGAACGCATGCTGAGTACCCTGAAGCCTATTTCTGTAGCCTTGAACAAAATGCAGGGAAATAGCTGTTTTATTGCTGACCTGTTGAAATTTAGAAGGAACTGAGTGAGATCTTAAAAAGAGAAATATGCAATGACAGAGTAAAATTACAAGCATTAAAAACAAGCACTTTCTCCAGCTAATTTTCTTGCAAATATTCTCAGTACTCGGTACCAAGGTCAAACCTTAACTGCTGAAGAAGAGGAGTTGGCTGTGACATGGACATCCAGCAATCATCCCTCTGTAATGCCAACTATAATAACCTTTAGAGCTAAGGGTGAACCATCAAGAAATATATCTTTGCTGATAATGTTTTAAAGAAAGTCACATCAGTGAACTAATGGAAGTCACTTAAGCACTTGGATACAGAAACTGTTGAAGTGATAATCTCACTTTTAACAGCAGTAGCTTCTTCTGCCAGTGTAGAAAAAAAAATTCTTCCTTTGGACTAGTTCATTCCAAATTGAGAAATCATTTGGGACCTGAAAAAGCAGGAAAGCTTGTTTTTCTTTTCCAGATTATGAACAAACAGGAAAATGAAGGTGAAGACGACTGAGTTAGCTGCAGAAGCCAATATTTTAAGTTTCTCATGTTGACCTGGCTGACATAGTTGATTTAATTTTTGGTTTTTTTTTTAAATAGTTCATTTAACTATTTTAGTTAAAAACAATTTTAACAAAAACAAACCTGATTTTAAAAACCTTCAATGTTTAACTAAATTCAAAAATTCATATGCTTTTTTGGTTGAAATATTATATGTATGCTGTTGAAGAAAAAAATCCAGAATACATAATGTTGTTGTTTTAGTTAAATAAATCAATTTAAATGTCTGTCTGGTGATGTTCTCCTCCTAATACTGCATGGCAAGAAAATATCCTCCAAATATTAATGATTAACCTGTTGAATTGGAGATAGTTCACTTCCCAGTGACTTCAGAAATACCTTCTTCAGTTACCTTTGGTAAATGAAATAACCAAACAATCATTCATTTCTGATATAGCTGTAAAACTAATCTGAAAAGTTTTCAAAATAAATCACTTAAAAAATGTATAGTATGTACCTTCTAAAAATGAAACCTACAACTATCTCTGAGTTGCGAAGAATATGTATTAAGGTTATAACAACCAACAAGAATGAACTTTTATGTCGAAATCCATGATTAAATCAAGTCTTCCTGAGTAATGATTTAAATCAAATCCATCCTGCTTAGTGACCTTCCAATTTTTACTGTGGAATTAATTCTGCCCTTTGTTATAATCAGACAGCTTCCATGCATTCCCAACTGATGTAACTGAAAGCCTAATTTAGCTCTGTACACACCTCTACCCCGATAGAATGCGACCTGATATAACACAAATTCAGATATAATGCGATAAAGCAGCGAGGAGCCCCGGGCCCTTTAAAGTGCCACCCAAACCCCTCTGCTTTACCGCCTTATATCTGAATTCGTGTAGAGCCCCAGGCCCTTTAAATCAATGCCCCAGCCCCACTGCCAGAGCTCTGGTGGTGATTTAAAGGGCCCGGGGATCCCCATAGCAGCTGTAGCACCAGGCCCTTAAAATCCTCACTGGGGCTCAGGCAGCCAGGCTCAGGCAGTGATTTAAAGGGCCCAGGGCTCTGGCTGCTGCAGGGAGCCTTGGGCCCTTTAAATCCCCGCCTGAGCCCCACTGCCAGAGTTCCGGCAGTGATTTAAAGGGCCCAGGGCTCTCTGCAGTGGCTGGAGCACTGAGCCCTTTAAATCCCCACCAGGGCTCTGGCAGCCGGGCTCAGGCGGTGATTTAAAGAACCAGAGGCTCCAGCCGCTGAGGGGAGCCCTGGGCCCTTTAAATCCCCGCCCGAGCCCTGTTGCCAGAGCTCTGGCCGTGATTTAAAGGGCCCAGGGCTCCCCGCAGCGGCTGGAGCACCGGGACCTTTAAATCACCGCTGGGGAAGCCATCCAGTCCGGCGCGACATACTGGCTCATGCCGGTACACCGTACCAGACCAAACCCAATATAATGCGGTTTCACCTATAAGGCGGTGAGATTTTTTGGCTCCCGAGGACCGTGTTATATCGGGGTAGAGATGTATTTATATATTTGCTGAGGCCACCTTGTGTATCTCTTTCTCTCTAAATGGCAGAACTACAGTCCCAATCACAAGATGTAGAGCCAGAGCCTGAAGAGGGAATCAAAGATGATGTGACTGTACAAAGGAAGTCAAAAGAGATTTTGAATGATTACAGTACTGGAGATACCATGATAGCTGTAAAAACAGGTAATTGTATGGAAAAGCTACACTAACAACTAAGGTGCCCTGTAATAATATGGATGTACTATTATTTTAGTTTCTTTACATGCAAGGCTGGCAGTCCTATACTAATACCAAATCACCAGTAATTAAGAGGATAGCTGTAATATGCAACAATCATATATCATTGCAACAAGAAACTACAAGAGCTCTGATACTAATGCTCCCATTGTTACTATTCATTTTTGGAGTCATAGATACTACCATATCAAAGCTCACTTCAAGTTTATCTAAAGGTAAGCAATACATACAATATTGGAATATTCTTAGACTGTGATTAATAGCTACTGCTTCTAAAAAAGCTGCAATTTTCTTTAATTAAAAAAAGTTAACAAAAATGGTTTTTTTGGGAGAGACTACTTGAACATTTTTATGGAAATAGACTTTTTAAAAATAAATATTTTTCTTTAGAAAGTAAACCATGTAAATTTCACATTCATACTGTTATATGGCAATATTTTCTCTTACATAAAACAAGAAGATACTAAATCTGAAGAGAAAACCATGTACACTGTGTCCAAAATATATCAACATAATGAGCAGCAGTCAGGTGGTGATCATAAACCAGTGACAGATTCATCCAGTGTCAAGGCAGAAGAAAACAAAGGTTGCCTTCGGTAATTTATTTTAAGGTTATTAATGAATGTAACTGTGGTTCCATTGAAGTAAATGGAAGTTTTGCCATTGACTTGAGTAGAGCCAAGATCTTGCTGTCTGTGTTTATCTTAAATTATGCAGCGGAATGGTATATAAGATGAACCTGATGCCAATCAAGAAATCAAAAATTGTCCTTGACATTTTACAAAATTCATACTGCTTTTTGATGTCCGTAGTAGCAAACTGCATTTTGAATACACCATGAAGGGTTATTTAATAGCTTCAAGGACAACTGCGCAAACTTAATGGTAGCTTTGTCTGTAGGATTGGACCCTTCTCAGTACCATTTCAGACAATACACTGTTTAGTAACCTGAGTATGAATATTTCAAATTCAGAGAAAATTTTTAACAAAGGAAACGTAGTAAGTGGCTCAAAGAGATGGGATGTAAATCTTTTCTTTTTCTCTAAGGATTCTGGTTCAAATCTGTCCTAAGTTAGTGTAGATTTTTACCATCTGAAGGTTATGCAGTGGCAAATGTGAAATGAGCTAGTTTTCTCTGTCCATTTTCCCTCTGTGGACAGATGTGCACATCACAAAATCTGCCACTATAATGAGTACTAATTGGTAACCTTGTTGAAAGTTTCAGCAGGAAGACCAATTACTAAATTGACATGATATATGAATTACAGTTGTTAACGTGTTGGTAGGAGATAAAATGGGGAACATTGCATTTCTATTAGCTCTAACATACCTGTTCTGTAGCGTTTTTTAAAGTCAAAGGAAAGAGTGCAACTGACTTCATCAGGATGTGGATCAAGCTGTAGATATATACAGAATTTCAGTCCCTTGGGTTACCAGCCAACACCTTTCAGAAGAACTGAAGGGAACATATGCTGTATATAGTGAGATTATTTGTGTTTCCAAAGGAAGTAGCATATTTTATTATGAGCCTATACATTGCCTGGAGGTGCCAAGAATTTAATTCAAGGGCTTCAAATAGTGTAGATTCATACCCTAAAGCAGTGAAACGTTACAAATAAATAAAACAAAACACTATGATCTATCATGCATAAAATAGTTTGTATTGTCTACTAACACTTAAGAATGATCTAGATGTAGAGGTTTTGCTCAGTGTTTATAAACCCCTTCAGTTCTTATTGAATCTTCAGTCCTTCTGAGATTATTTCAGCCCTGTAATGTTTATAGGGACTTAGTTACATTCTGATAGTTGCCCACATTTTATGTTGCCTCATGAATTGAAGTGACCATCAATTGTGTCAGAACTATTTGTTTCTCAGAAATATTGAATTATTCCAGTGTAATAAGTAAAACTCTAAATGCAGTTTCATTTATTAAGGTCCTGATTCTACCAGTTTTACTCAGCTTTACTGTGTTAGTTTGGGCCTGCCTTCCTGCCAAGAATATCTTACCGTTTTAAGCCCCAATCCTGCAAAAATTTAAGCAATTGAGTAGTGCCATTCAATGTATAAAGTTAAGCACATGCTTAAATCTTTGCAGGACTGGGGCTTTAAGGTTCAACCTGTGCGGTTTTTGTATTAAGAGAAATATACAGTAGTAATGCTGAAATATAATTTTGTAATGTCTAATACAGGGATCCCCAATGTGGTGCCTGGGGGCGCCATGGCGCCCGTGGGGACATCTAAATGTGCTCATGTCCTGGCCAGCGGTGGAGCACCCGCCGAAATGCTGCTGAATTTCTGCGGCGTTTCGGCGGCGACGCCTCTTGGTGACGTTACTTGTCGGTGGCAAGTGACATTATCGAGAGGCGTCGTCACCGAAACGCCACAGAAATTCAGCGGCGACACCTCTCGAGGACATCACTTGTTGGCGGCAAGTGGTGTCATCGAGAGGCGTCGCCATCGAAACGCTGCAGAAATTCAGTGGCGACGCCTCTCAATGACGCCACTTGCCGCTGACAAGAGATGTCATCGAGAGGCGGCGACGCTAAAATCCCGCAGAAATTCGGCGGCATTTCGGCGGGTGCTCCACCGCCGCCACGGTCCTTCGTCTGGTGCCCGCCAGACGAAAAGGTTGGGGACCACTGGTCTAATACTTGTTATAAACTAATCACAACAAAACTAGATACAATTTGTACTGTATGTAGGGATAAATTAATAAAGTTTTCTTTTAACCTTTTAGACAGTTTATTTTAGTAAAATCTAGTCTTCTCAAAGACAAAAATATTTTCAGCTTGTTTCAAATACAGTAACTCTTCACTTAACATTGTAGTTATGTTCCTGAAAAATGCAACTTTAAGCGAAACAATGTTAAGCGAATCCAATTTCCCCATAAGAATTAATGTAAATGGGGTGGGGAAGGTTAGGTTCCAGGGAAAAAATTTTCACCAGACAAAAAACTATATAGTATATAAGTATACACACAGTATATGTTTTAAACAAACAATTTAATACTGTTCACAGCTATGAGGATTGTGAAGCTTGGTTGAGGTGGTGAAGTTAGAGGATGGAAGAAGGAGAGATATTTTCCAGGGAATGCCTTGCTGCTAAATGGTGAACTAGCACTCGGCTGAGCCCTCCAGGGTTAAGACATTATTGTTAATGTAGCCTGTCACACAAGGCAGCACGAACACAGGGGGAGAGGAGACAGCGTAGCAGACAGAGACAGACACACACCTTGTGTGTGGGAGAGAGCGAGAGATGCTTACTGCCCCTTTAAGTAAGCTGACCCACTCTTAAGTGCATTGTCTTTTTAATTGGATCAGGAAGTTGAGGCACCAGCAGCTGTCCCAACTCTCTATGTCTCTCTCCATGTCTCTCTCTGTCCATGTCCCCTCCCTGCTCTATATGGAGAAGGGGTAAGCGGGGTGCAGGAGCAGGGGGAAGGGGGACACCCTGACATTAGCCCTCCCCTTCTTCCCCTGCACAGCAAGCAGGAGTCTTTGGGAGAAGCTCCAAGGCAGAGGGCAGGAGCAGCACATGGCAGTGGGGGGAGGGACAGCTGAACTGCCGGTAATTGATAGCCTGCTGGGCGGCTGCAGCATAGGGAACTTAGGGGAGCAGGGAGCTGATGGGGGGCTGCCTGACAACCCTGGCTACAAGCCCCCACCGGCTAGCTGCTATGGGCTGCTCTTCCTGCAAGCGGTGGATAAAGCAGGCAGCTGCCAAACTACATTAGAGGGGAGTATTGCACAACTTTAAACCAGCATGTTCCCTAATTGATGAGCAAAGTAACAACGTTAACAGGGACGACTTTAAGTGAGGCGTTGCTGTATATTCTATATATGTTAAATATTTAAGTTTAAAAGCTTACATATTAAAAGAGTTCTGGTTTTGATAATACCCAACATGTGTTAGGTGATGCACAGATTACTAAAAGAGACAGGGGTACTGATCCTGCATGTGGGGCTCCACATGAGTAGATCACTGTGCCCATGCAGAGCCTCATTTACTTCAATGGGGCTGTACATGGACACTGGGGTCTGCCTGCCAGTAATAGATTCAGGGGCTAAATAACAAGACACAACAAATGGAAACAAAAAAATTAAGGGATGGGTAAAGGAAGAGAAAAAGAAGTTCTAACAAAAAGGATCATGTGGTTGCTTAACTAATTAAATTCATGAGGAAATATTAATAGCCTATGTAATTTATTGTTTGTTTTCTTTTTTTAGCAGCATAGAAATGATAAGCAAAACATCTGCACTCTAAACAAGCAGAAATGGAAAGCAATTCTAAAATAACTACTATATGGTTCCTCTAAGTAATATTTCGAAAGGTTAAAGCAGCTAATGAGTTACATGTCATTGAGGAAGCAGATTGTTCAGCTATTTGAAGTCAGGCAGATATTAAAGCTTTCAGAATGTGTTTTGTAATTTAAAGGTTTTTTATGTTGTTCATACTTCCTGTTAATAATTTTAGAATGACGAAAAAGCTCCTGCGAGACATCTGCAAACAGCAAAAATTATACATGACCCCAAGTTTGAATGACACGCTATATTTACATTATAAAGGTAAGCCACACACACAAAAATCACATTTCAGAATTATTGTTCTAACTAGCAATGTAGCAGGGGATCTGGATAAGGTTCACTGAGGGAAGGTATCTGGAAATTGTGTTAGAAATATAATTTAATTTGATGGGAAAATTTAATTAGGGGTGGAGCTGAGTCAATAGCAATGTACAAAAGTACTTCAGCATCAGTGTTAAGGCCTGATCCTGGAAGATCTTACAGCTTCCATTAAATTCACCAGGAGCTGAGGATGTCAATATAGCGCAGGATAAGATTCTAATGACCAAGGCTAGTGGATTCAGCAACAACTTTGATTAATTTTGTGGCATTTGTGTATCAGCCGGTTATGTGATTCTTCATTTAAAGACAACAAATTTAAAATTGATATAAGGAAATGCTCGTTCTTTACACACTGTTTAGTCAGTTGTGATATTCATCATCAGCTGAAATCAATCAAATTTATGGCTTTTTTGGAATTGTGAGAGAGAGTTTATATACATATATGAAAAAAACCCAGCATATGTAGCTACATGAGCTGACTAGATAGGCAAAAAATACTAGGGTTATTATGCCTCATGGTTAAGGTTATACTACTTTCTGTGGGGTTAGAAAGCAATTTCTTCTGTTACGATAAAATATTGCACTGTTGCCTAGGTGCCTTTTTGGAGTGTTTTCAACTTATTTTGAAACATGCCAGTATTGGAGGCAAGATACTGGAACTGAGGGAGTACTGATATGTTCTGGTTTGACTATTTTGGTGTTGCTACAGACAACCAGTTAATCTAAATTTGAATCTTACTCTTTTAAATGTACTTTAACTTCTAAACTGTGACCAACAATATTGATGAAAAACAAGTTACTATAAATTAAGGAGGGATCTAGATGGCATATTGAATCAAAACACTAGCTTCTCACTTCTAAAGACCTGGTTTAAAATATTGGTCCTGAATATCTCATGAGCAAAAATGTACCTTATTCCTTCTCAAATGTTCTTTCAGAGAAAGACTGTGTTTTTCAGCTACAGGATCCTATGTACTGATGCATAAAGAATGCCCAGAAAAAAATATATAAGCACATTGCATTCACATACCATCAGTTTTGTTATTAATGAACAATACCCAAATGTGGATACTTCACTTTCTGCATTCTAGTGTTAATAAAGGGAAAAAAGAGTTCCTAGAGCTAATGTGAATGGTGCCCTTTGTTGTCTTTAAGGACATTTTTATGTGGTATAGCTTGCCTTTCCATAACAGCTTAAAAGTGGTTATATATATGACATGCTAGTCTCCAGAGAGCCCATCTCCCATTTAGTGGCACTATTTGTGCCATTATGCCAACATATTTTCTTTGACATTTAAAATCATTACCTTTGTAAATCTTTAAGCTTCCTTTCTGATGGGCCTGATTCTTGAAGTCACTGGGAGTTTTGCCATTTACTTCAATGGAAGTAGTTCCTAGATTCCAAAGCCAGAAAAGACCATTGTGATCATCTAGTCTGACCTCCTGTATAACAAAGGCCATAGGACTTCCCTGAATTAATTCCTCTTTGTTTGATTCTAATCTTGATTTTAAAATTGCCAATAATGAGAATCCACTACAACCTTTGATAAATTGTACCGGTGGCTAATTACACTTGTAGCAATTAGTTTATTTTATCATTTTATAGAGATTTATTGTTGTGACTAAGTATAATTAATTATAATGTGTGATGGTCATGTTTAAGTATGGTAGGATCATAGGAGTATAAGATTGACAAGCCTGCATGAGTGATGAATGTGTATTAGATATATAAGTAAAGTAAAGCTATAATACGAGGCCTACATGCTAAGCTGAAATCTTACAGGCCTCAGCCATACTGGGCCTAAAGAGAGTTAACATAAGTAGGTGACCCAGAAATAATCCTTAACCAATAAAGTTACAAGATTACTGTAAAGAATGTGCCAATGGGTGATGTTTGGGAAAACAACCACAACAATAAATCTAATAAATTATTAAATACACTAATTGACTACAAGCCCCCTTCTTTGATGGGATGAATATTATGGAAAATAAGAAATTCATCACACACAAATTATATATCAATAGGAAGCAAGCACTATAATTCACTACAAATATAATTTAAAACTTGTATATGTTTAATTAAGGGCTAGTAGTTTCTTCATATGGAAGCTCGGGGGATTGATACAGTGTTTCTACAGACTGTTGGTGATGTACACAAACATATGGAGGTTCTGGTACTTGATATGGTTTTATGCTATGCATATCTTCATAAATACTCTCCTCTACTGTGACTATGGACACTGCTGCTGGATTAATTGTGGCTTGAAGAGGGATAGAAACAGGTTGGACTGAACCAGGCTGGTCTCTGGGCATTTCTTTGCTTAAAGTCCTAATCTTTCCTCCCATATAACATAAGGCAAAAATAATGCCTGTAGTGAGGATACTTTGGACAACAATCCATCTCTTCCATCCCTATAGGGGTGGTTAATACTGCATCTGTTCCATCTAATAATTTGTTCAATGTTTGCTTTGCTTGATCCATATTACTAATTTCAATTATATGCCAATTTTTCCTTTCTAACACCTGTTTTAGCTGTAAATCTAATGGTCATATGTGTACAGAATACCGTGCTGGGTATTGCATGGGTTCTTTCATGTTTTGTATATGTGTTGGTGATTGTAACATTGATTATCTGTTTAGTGAAACTTATAATGTGGACAAAATTCCTTACTTGTGACTGTGTTTGTGGCCATTGTATTAATTCTTTGTGGGCTCTAGGGAGTCTCCAGACCTAAGAAAATCTCTCAGGGTCACTCTCACCCAGGGCCGGCGCTACCATTTAGGCAGCCTAGGCAATCGCCTAGGGCGCCAGAATAATTAGTGGGCCCCATTTTGCCGGAGGGGGCGGCAGGCGGCTCCGGTGGAGCTGCCGCAGTGGTGCCTTCGGAAGGTCCGCTGGTCTGCGGCTCTGGTGGAGCTGCCGCAGTCGTGCCTGCGGACGGTCGGCTGTTCGCTTAGCTCCGGTGGACCTCCCGCAGGCGCCGAAATTACCGTCCGCCTAGGGTGCTCAAAACCCTAGCGCCGGTCCTGCTCTCACCCCTCTGATTTTAAAACTGTAGCTTCACAGGTGACAGACTCACTCACTAGGGACACTGTGGTTTAACACAGAACTATTGATCACTATGTCAATTCAATTGAAATACAGTAAAAGCTATACCCTCACTGTCATGGATCACAGGTTACATCAGCATCATTGCTTAATTTTTCTCTATACTCATTTTCAGCCAATCTCTTCTTATTTAAACCCTGTTTTCTGCAGGATTTGACCGCCTTGAGAATCTTGAAGAGTATACAGGATTAAAGTGTCTATGGCTTGAATGCAATGGTTTAACAAAAATTGAGAACCTGGAGGCTCAGACAGAGTTGCGCTGTCTGTACTTGCACCTCAATTTAATTAATAAAATTGAAAACCTGGAACCCCTGCAAAAGCTGGATTCGCTCAACCTCAGTAACAATTATATCAAGCTTATTGAAAACCTCTGTAAGTATTTCTAGTGTAGTGTGTTTCATTTATGTTGCATTCATTTTTCCATGCATCAACTTACTAATTACTAGTGATCATATTTTGCAGGGTTGTTTTTAATTGGGTTAAAATATTTGCAAAAAGTGCAGAAGCAATTTCAGGGAGGCTTTTGGATGGAAAGTCCAACCTATGTGTTTAAAATTTAAATTTTGGAGGGGTTAATTGATCAAAAGAACAGGTTTTACAGTTACTGACAGTGATGACTTGGAACAATTTATATAAAGTTATTCCTTACCTTGGAATACCTACTGAATCCTTTGGTTTCATTCCTCTTTACCTAGCACTTTTTCATTTGTGTTTTAAGTCGGATGTGCTCTAGTGGCCAAGGACATGATAGCCAAATCTTTCCTGACTACAGAGGAATTTATGCCATGTTGAGGTAGCTACACTTGACATGATAAAGAGGGATTTCTATGCACCACCATTTGTGTGTTTTAGATTTAACTTGAAATAGTGGCTCTTGCTTCTGTGTAATTGACTAGTTCAAAAGATAAATATGCATTTAAAACAAACTCAGGCATTCTAGGCTTTGTGATAAAGAAACAGAAATGGTGTGGGAGGGGGAAAGGCTTGAAAATACATTGCCAGACATCAAATATATATGAAACAGTCACAAAGTGAAAAATAGTCATGATATTTAAAGCAGCAGTTTTCTACTCTGTCCAGAAAATTCTCCTTGCACAGAAGGCTGTGAATTAATTTTCCTTTCATTGTATTGTTATTGTCCAACAGCTTGTCTGAGTGTTTTGCACACTCTGCAGATTGCTCACAATAAGTTACAAACAGTGGAAGACATACAGCACCTGCAGGAGTGCCCAACCATCTGTGTCCTTGACCTTTCTCACAACAAGTTAGATGATCCAAATATTCTACATATCCTGGAGACCATGCCTGATTTGGTAAGCAACATATACATGAGGATTTTGTATATATTCACCTACATGAGTTAGAGACAATAGCCACATTAAATTGTCTTATCAGAGAGAACTCAATACACAATAATAATAGAACTTCATCTTCATTAGAAGAAGGTGTTTTAGAGAAAAAGCATATGGTTAGTAGCACTGGGCAAATAATTGAATTTTTGGTGCACTGAAAAAGTAACATATTGTTTTGGGTTGAACTAAATGTTTTGCCCCAAAATGATGCATTTTAGACATCAGGTGTTTTTGGTTATTTTTAAACACACAGCTCCCCCACCTCACCTCCTTTTTTTTTAGTTAAACCTAGCTAAAATTCAAAATAAAATGTTTCAACTTCTTTGGAATATTTTTTCCTCATCTGAAACTGTTCACTAAATTCAACCCAAATTCATAAACAGTTTCAGTCAACCTGAAGCTGCATTTTTCGGCAAATAAAGTATTTTCCCCCAAAAATTCACCCAGCTCCATTGATTTGTTATAGTCTAAATATTTTCTCTGATTCTTCCCTTGAACTTTTAAAAGAAGTTCCATAGATTATTTGAATTCTAGGGAAAAAAACTAAGTATTGTACAGTTAGAAAAGCTCCAAATTGTTGTCAAAGACACTTATTGTAATCTTAATGCTACCTACTGTAGTCTCATGGACATTTTTTTCTCTGTATTGTATGTGCAAGTTTGGTTTCTTTGTAAAAACAAAGATAGCCCTGATGAGATGGAAAATAATTTTTATACTGTAATTTAAACTGAACCTTAACTACCGAAAAACTGCTTGGAGATAGCTAGATTGAATAGGAAATTAGTAAGATTAGGTCTGTGATTATCAGCAAATACTACTGTAGCAATTTTTTAAAAAATCAAATGTTATTATTAATGCAACTTTGTTCATGATTGGAGTTTTTTCCCATGTTGTTTGCATTCTGGGGTATATCATTCTTTTTTTTTTTTGTTTTTAGGCCTCTTGGGTTCACAGATTATAGAGAAAGTGCCTATCAGGAGTTAATTTTTACCTCTTTTTAAAAAACTATGTACCTTGCTTTTATAGCGTGTGCTGAATTTGATGGGAAATGAAGTGATTAAGAAAATTCCTAATTATAGAAGGACACTTACTATTCGACTAAAACAGTTAACATACCTGGATGATAGGCCAGTTTTTCCAAAGGACAGGTGAGAAATAGTGAAGTCTTCTTTACATAGCAATGCAGATTAAATACTAATTATCACACATTCCATTTTTATCAATATTTTTGTCATGCATGGAGAAGAAGAATGTGACCAAAGTAAGGAGTCACAGGATAAGAGGGAAGGTCCTCTTGTTTTTGAGTAACTGGTTAAAAGGCAGAAAACAAAAGGATAAGAATAAATGGTCAGTTTTCAGAATGGAAAGAGGTAAATAGTGGAGTCTCCCAGGAGTCTGTTCTCAGACCAGTGCTGTTCAACATATCCATAAATGATTTGGAAAAAGGGGTAATCAGTGTGGTGCCAAAATTTACAAATGATAAAAAATTACTCAAGATAGTTAAGTCAAAAGCAGACTGTGAAGAGTTACAAAGGGATCTCACAAAACTAAGTGACTGGGTAACAAAATGGCAGAAGAAATTCAATGTTGATAAGTATTGCACATTGGAAAACATAATCCCAACTACATGTACAAAACGATGAGGTCTAAATTAGCTTTTAACTGTCAAGAAAGATATCTTGGGATTCTTGTGGATAGTTCTCTGAAAACTTCTGCTCAAGATCCAGCAGCAGTCAAAAAAAGCAAACATAATGTTAGGAACCATTAAGAAAGGGATAGATAATAAGACAGTAAATATCATAATGCCACTATATAAATCCATGGTATGTCCACACCTTAAATACTGTGTGCCGTTCTGGTCATTCCATCTCAAAAAAGATATGTTGGAACTGGAAAAAATACAGAGAAGGGCCACAAAAATTATTAGAGATACGGAACAGCTTTTGTATGAAGAGAGATTAAAAAGACTTGGACTGTTCATCTTGGGAAAGAGATGACCAAGGAGATATGACAGAGGACTATAAAATTTTGACTGGTGTGGAGAAAGTGAAGAAGGAAGTGTTATTTAGTCTTTCACATAACACAAGAACTAGGGGTCACCCAATGAAATCAATAGGCAGCAGGTTTAAAACAAAGGGAAGTACTTCATACAATGCAGTCAACCTGTGGAACTCATTGCCAGGGGATGTTGTGAAGGCCAAAACTATAACAGGGTTGAAAAAAGGACTAGATGAGTTCATGGAGGATAGGCTATTAGCCACGATGGTCAGGGATGTAACCCCATGCTCTGAGTATCCCTAGCCTCTGTTTGCTAACAGCTGGGAGTGGAAGACAGGGGATGGATCACTCTTTGATTGCCTGTTCTGTTCATTCCCTCTGAAGCACCTGGCATTTGCCACTGTTGGAAGACAGGATACAGGGCTAGATGGACCCTTGATCTGATCCAGTGTGGCCAGTCTTAGGTTCTTATGACCATAGGTTATAAGTGGGGATAGGTGGCCTTGTGTACACTAGTATCTTACAGTTAAGAGCTCTGCATTCTAAATTCTTAATATAAGGAAACACAATATCTTCCTCAGAATGTGATATATTCCTATACACGATTACCTTTCTCCATAATCAGTAGCCCAAACTCTGCTCATGATGTCAGAGTGGTAGCACAGATGGCATAAAGATCAGAATTTGGGACTTTTTTAAAATTTTACCTACAAAAGATGCAAACTCTGTTGTTGTACTCAGTAGCCTTTACAAACTTGTGTTCCTTATCTGTTCTGTTTCACCGACAAAATATCTGTACCTTACATAGCAGTCCTTGCTGCTCAGGGAAGCATTTTTTCTGATGCTCATCTGTTCAGTAACTTTTCTTCCCTTGCAAATAGACATTTGAAGGCTCCCTTTCCTCATGAACACATTGTGCCACTAGTATTTACAAAACTATGTTACAGTGGTCTTGTCTATTGTCATTAGAGCCTGTGCAGAAGCCTGGGCCATGGGTGGGCGTGAAGCAGAGAAGAGTGAAAGGGAAAAATGGGAGACCAGAGAGAGAAAGAAGATCCAAGACAGCATTGATGCGCTAACAGCGATCAAGCGAAAAGCTGAAGAGAAGAAAAGACAAAGGGAAAAGGAAGAAAGAGATTTACTTAGAGTGTGTGAAAATAGAGGCACAACAGAGGCCCAGGAAGGTTTGTGATAAGCTTTTGAATAAAGCTCCTGTTTCTCTCTGCTTTAAATCTAATTGAAGTTCTAACTGCCTAATATTACCTTACTTTGACATTATTTTTTATCAAGCAATGATCAGTGCACAAAATTCTCTTCTTATTTTCAAGAGTGTACATCCAGAGTAATTCTACTGACTTCAGTGGAGTTACAACAATATATGTCTGTAGAAAATGAGAACAGAATTTGACAAGTTGACTATAGCTTAGAGGATTTATTGCAGCCCTGATGATGCAATAATAAAGATGATATCTTACACTGATGTAGAAAGACAAGGAGAGTTAGGTAATATCTTTTATTGGACTAGCTCCAGTTGGTGAGAGAGATAAGCTTTTGAGTTACACATGTCTGGGAAAGGCACTCTGAGAGTACCAACACCCACCTAGTATCTCTAATATCCTGCGACTGACACGGCTACAACAACACTGCATAGAAAGTGATTTTAGAGGGAATCAAGCAGTTATTTCCCCCATATATTGATATTTTAAAATAAATCAATATTCCCAAAGGTTCCTAAATACATTAAGGTAAAAAGGATCTTTAAAAAAAACCAGACAGTTTTCGGTCCATGTCTCAGCTATCATTCTCTACTATATTAATTGACAGTCAGGACTGGAGCCTGTAACTTATCAGCAGTCACTATTATGCAAGCTGTGTGTGGATGATTTCAATAACTCACTTCACTTTCTGCCATCTCTCCTTCCACATTACTTAACATAACCAGTATATAAATAGTAAAACTTCCCAGCTGAGACTTCGGGTAGCAGCAAATAGGTTGCAAGACGGCCAGAACACCGCCCACAAGCCAAGTGTAGCCAGAGTGTTTTGACTACAAAGCATATTTTCAGGGATCTACCCACTGATTAAATTTTAGAGATTAGAGGCAGTTTTGCAACAAATAGATGAGATCTCAGAGAGTTGTGGAATTTATGTAAGGAACTCCCTCTTTGGTTCTTATCCAGAAAAATGCTGAACCATGTACTTAATTTCAGGTACATAAGTAATCCTTTTGAAACCATTGGCTTAAATTCAAATACTTAAAGTGAAGCATTTGCTTAAATGCTTTTCCTGGATCAGGTCCTTTGACTGGGCACTGACAGACGGGCAAACCACTTGCACAACATGTCTATAGCCACCTGAGGGATATTGATTCCTAAATGACAGACCAAATACAAAAGAGCTTTTTGGTGTGTGTTTGAGAGCTAAGGGTGAAGACCATATATTACAGCCTGAATACTCTTACCCTGCAAGAACTTGCTCTACTGCTTTACTTTTATTGACTTTCCTACTGCTTTAGGAGAGGTTCCACCCACAAGTTACAGCAGCGATGTAACTAACAATACTACAGGGATTTCAAATGCTTCTGAAGAGACAGAAACTCAGAAGATTAAGAAATTTGTAAATGAAAGCATGGAAGCCTATGATGAAGTTTTAGCTGAAACATCAAGTAAAGAAGAGCTGGATAGCCTGCATACTAATGTTACCGGTAACATTCAGAAGGATGGGCAAGAAGCTAATTCTCCCAAATGCCCAAATTTCAGTACTAATGAAGAAGGTAATGTATGTTGTAAAGAGCCACACAGAAGTGAAAAGAGAAACAGATGATAAGCCAAACTTTTTGCTGATATACATCCCCATTGACCTGATTGAATTCATTGGAGTTGCCTGGGATGTAAGAATGAGGAACTTGGCTTAGCATCTTTCCACAGTATGTAACTGAGGCTACGTCTACACTACAGCATAAAATCGAAATTACTAAAACCGGTTTTATAAAACCGATATTATAAAATCGATTTTATGCGTCCACACTAGGGCACATTAATTCGGTGGTGTGCGTCCATGGTCCTAGGCTACCATCGATTTCCGGAGCGGTGCACTCTGGGTAGCTACATTAAAGGAATGAGACCAATAACTTCAATTTCCGTCCACACTAACCCTAAATCGATATAGTAATATCGATTTTAGGGTTACTCCTCTCGGGGAGGAGTACAGAAATCGATTTTAAGAGCCCTTAAAATCGATTTAAAGTGCCTTGTAGTGTGGACAGGTACAGAGTTAAATCGATTTAACAGTGTAGTGTGGACCAGGCTTGAGGAAAATGGAGTTTTGGGTAACACGGCATTAAACACCAATAAAGTTTAAAAGGGGTGGGGGCTGATGCTTTGGTGCCTTTATAAGTGAAACAATTACGTTGACCTACATTTCAATTTCTTTCTTTCAAAATGCAAAAATCAACTTATATAATTCAAAGGCATTCACTGATATGATGTAAAGACAGAAAGGTGAGTTACAGCTGGATTGGGTACAAAACTTTGGAAATCTATAAGAAAAGATTTTTCATGTTGGGTCGAATAACACTTTCCTAATCTTAAAAAATTTCTCATGTACTTTGGACCTAATTCTGCAAGTTAGACATACCCTTATATTTTCTAACACAGTGAGTTTCATAAATGCAGAAAAATCCAAATTTCCTTACTGTAGACAAGGCAAGAGACTGGAGATAAGATGAATTGAGATCAGTGATAGCTCTGAATATCAGAAGGGAGACAGACCTCAATTAGGGACTTAAAAGACAAATAACTGACTAAATATTTTTCCTTATTCCTTAGCAATTCTAATAAGGAATATGGCTACTGAAGGTGCCCTGGTTACTGAACTGGATCAGTCTGCAGAAACAGAGCAAATTAAACTGGAGATACCAGAGAAGCTTTTCATTGATGTATGTATTAGGGCTGAGTATGTAATCATTTGTTTTGTATTTTGAGGGATCCAAATTTAGATCACATCTGTTGCCCACAAATTCACTCCTCTTATATACTGGCTAAACAATTGCGTGTGGCCTAGGTTTTGTAGGAACTTTCCACTGCCAACAAAAATTCCCTTGAAAAAATATGAAGGACAATGCAACATCTCCTGCCTAGGAACTACATGGCATCTGGAGAGGGTTTCTGAAGTTCCTTGGGTAAATTTCTTGACACATCTTCCACATCTCGTCTGCTGTGTTGCACACAGTAGTTCTAAAGTCAAACTCTTTAGAACTCGGAAATCGTCTTTCATTTCATAAAAAAAAAGAAAAAAGAAAAAGTTTTCAATTTTAAAAAGATCTCAGTAAAAGGATCTCAATTACAATATAATTATTCTCATTGGGAAAAAAATATATCCAAGAGTTAGCCAAAACCCAAATCTAATGTACAATGAAAAATATAAACTACTGAACAAAAAATTATGAGGAATAAATAGCCATCCAGTCATTTTGTATACATATTATTTGAGTCTACAGCAATAGTTAATCTTTCAACAATAATTATATTTAAATAAAATAAAGAAATATACATTAGCCAGTATATATAATTAAAGATTACCAATCTAATACCCTTTTCTGTTGTTTGGGCCCTGAGTATGTAGATAATTATAGTTATGTACTTGTTTAACTTTAAGGATATGAGTAATCCCACTGAAAAAAAATCTCTCTATATAGAGAATCTAAAGTAACCAAAAAAGAAAAAAAATCATATTTAAACTTTAAGGGATGCAGCTTCTGCCCCTACTGACAAACCCAGAATTCTAAAATTATTATTTTTCAAAGTACTCTCTCTATTCTCTTATTTAGAATCAGGATGCAGTGATTTGTGTTTTATTAGCAATGTATCTTTTAATTGTCTTTTAGTTTCTCTTTCCCTATGGGCGGTGAGGGGGGACCCTTTTTGCCTTAGTGGAATGCTTGCTACAATGTACTCCCACTGGTTACTTTATTCTTTGTCTAGCTGTGAATATTTGCTGGATCAAGCCCTTAATCTGCAATTTGTATGGTATCAGTTTAGAGTGCAGATTCTGAAGACACTCAAAAACTGGCTTAAAAGCAATCTCAGTATTGTGTGCACCCTTTCTGGGAAAATCACCTTGGCTCTGAGTTGGGCCCTACCAAATTCATGGCCATGAAAAACACATCATGAACATGGGGGAGACCAGCATTTCTCAAATTGATGGTCCTGACCCAAAAGGGTCACAAGGTTATTTTAGGGGGGTCGTGGTATTGCCACCCTTACTTCTACACTGACATCAGAGCTGGGCGGCCAGAGAGCAGTGGCTGTTGGCCAGGTGCCCAGCTCTGAAGGCAGTGCCACACCAGCACAGAAGTAAGGGTGGCAATACCATACCATGCCATCCTTACTTCTGCGCTGCAGCTGGCAGTGGTTCTGCCTTCAGGGCTGGGCTCCCAGCCAGAAGCCGCTGCTGCTCTCTAGCTGTCCATCTCCGAAGGCATTGCCTCCACCAGCTGCAGCATAGAAGTAAGGGTAGCAGTTCTGCAACGCCCCCTACAATAACCTTGCAACCCCCCCCCCAAACTTCTTTTTGAGTCAGGACCCCTACAATTACACCACAGTGAAATTTCAGATTTAAATAGCTATAATAATGAAATTTATCATTTTTTAAATCTCGTGACCGTGAAATTGACCAAAATGAACCATGAATTTGGTAGGGCCCTAGCCAGGGGCGGCTCCAGGCACCAGCATGCCAAGCGCGTGCTTGGGGCAGCAAGCCACTAGATGCGCTTTGCCGGTTGTCACGAGGGCGGCAGGCAGTCTGCCTTCGGCAGCATGCCTTCAGAGGGCCTGCTGGTCCCGTGGCTTCGACGGACTAGCAAACCCTTTGCAGGAAAGCCGCCGAAGGCAGCCTGCCTGCCGTGCTTGAGGCAGCAAAATGCACAGAGCCGCCCCTGGCCCTAGCTATGAAGGATTTCTTTTCATGGGGCTACCTGGTCCCAGATCAAGCCCCTTTGCACTTGCACTAATATTTGGTTAAAAAGTATTCAATACCATTCTCATTAATTTGTTTCATTCATATTGAGAAAGATGTGTTTAAAAGAACTCAGTGATGGATGGAAAATAAAAATAGGTACTATATCTTCCTCCTAAAAAGAGTATAACAATGTCTTGTTGCATGAGTTTCCTTTTGACTCCTAAGAGACATTCATCTCTGAGCTATACAGGCAAAGAAACAAGGCCGAGATAAAATGCTAACAAATGCCAGTGCCCTACGGTAATCTATTCTGCAGCTGTTTTCAGAATTGCTCAACAGTAGAGACACATTCTGGTAGCAACATCCAATACTCGTGCTACTGCACTCAATAGTGACATCAGTAGGAAGGACAGTGATGAGACCAGTGGAGAGAAGCTCTACCAACAGTACAATATCCAGCACTCCTGCCATGGTGTTTACAGTGGTACTTAGAGATGACTTAAATAGGAAGGATAGAGGTAACCCTTTGGAAAGGAGCTGTGCCAATGCCAGCCAGCAGATCCCTTTATCCTGCAGCAGTTCCACATAATTTTATCAACCAGTAATGAGCAGGAAAAGCAGTGAGTGTGGGAGCCTAGAAGCTCCAGCAGCAACCCCCTTCATTTTTAAAAATTAAGCTGTGCGTGCTATTGCTTCAGTATTGCCAACCTCAAGAGATCAAAAATCATGAGTTGGACCCAAAAATCATGAGATTAAAAAAAAAATCAAATCAAGTTTTTTGGTCAGTCTTTGGATTTTTAAACTCCCCTCTACTACTCTGCCAATGCGTGTGAGATAATGTGAGGTTGAAGAGTCAACCTTTAACGTACTTAAAAATGCATGCCTCTCCCTGAGTACTCAGATGGAGACTCCACTTACCCTTTCCTGACCGCTATGCGAGGGGAACTGACATCCATTTCCTATTACTGTGTTGGCTCTCTCCTCTCTTAGTTTATTTCCTTTGATAAAAGAAGGGCTGGATGGTAAATCGTTTGAGAACACTCGCATGTAGAATTTATATTACTTGTTCACATTGCTGAGTCATGGATATACATATTAAAGACCTTTCCATTAACTTCTGCTTTCTGAATTTAGCTGAGCAGGGTACAGAGGAGTGTCAAGATACAGGGGGCTGAGGCAAAAATGAGTATTGCATATTGTATGCAACAGCAGAAAAGAAAAATGCTCTGACATTACACCTGAACAAATTCACATTTACATAGTACCAGGAGTGAAAGTAGCACAGAGGACTTACCGGTACGCGGGCCCGGAGCCGGGCCACCAGAAGGGGCAGAGCCTCAGGTGGAAGGAGCGGAGCTGGGGTTCAGTCTCCCCCAGCAGTCCATCCGCGTTGCTTGGCCCGTGCTGGGGCTCCAGCAGTGATTTAAAAGGGCCCTGGGGAAACTGGTTCTTTGTCTCTCCATTCTGTTACTTCTCTTGTCTGCTGGCTTGTAAATTCCTTTGGGTCACTTATCCCTCTTGTGTAGTACCCTTGTCTGACCTGGGTGCCACTGTGCTTTAACGTTGGCTGCGTACGGGCCAGTACCACCGGCCACTTCTTACCAGTACACCATACCAGCCCACTTTCACCCCTGCATAGTACTGTAATAAAAGAACAAGTGACTAATCAGTATTAGCTAATGGGCAACTAATGAGTAACCAGCATCTTTAGGGAGCACAGGGTTATGTAATCTCCCTCCATTAAATTTTTCAAAAAAAAATTAAGAGTTGAAAA
Source organism: Gopherus flavomarginatus (assembly GCF_025201925.1). Taxonomy (NCBI): domain Eukaryota; kingdom Metazoa; phylum Chordata; order Testudines; family Testudinidae; genus Gopherus; species Gopherus flavomarginatus. Next base: position 34,984,059 of record NC_066630.1, read on the forward strand.
TATTTGTAGCACTCCAAAAATAATCTTATATAATGGCAGTGTTTGTGTGCAGAAATGTAGGTCAGTCATTCATATAAGCAATAATTTCATAGTAAAAGCATTATGGGATTGGGTGAGTCTTTTGCAAGAAGCTACACTTCCCTCACTCTCACCTGCCTTCCATTCCTCATAGGGCTTACCCAGAAGCTATGCTGCTATTACATCCCCCCACTGTAGTTGCGGATGACCACAAAGGGGGAGTGGAATAGGAAGCAGCATTAACATTTCTATCTAGAAGTCTCTTGGGTTTGAGCAGCACATATGCAGTGCAGATGTTCCTTGGACACCACCAAATCAGCCTGTGCCCCAGAGATCGCCCCACCTGACAGTGGGCATGTAGATGAGTTTCTGTGGGCTGACATGCAGGAGTGAACACTGCTTCTTCGTCTTCACTATCTTTTTAGAGCTGTCCTATCCTTTTCTCCTTCTTTCCTCCTGCATGGTAGTAGAGTGGATTGGGCACTCTAAGACTATTGCTAGCCTGATTTTGGAGGCAGATATTCTATTCCATACTAGGCACGCATTTGAAAGACAAGGCTGCCGTTTTGGAGGGGTGAACACAATTGTGGAGAGTTCTAATTACAGTGTCAGTTTTAAAAGTTTTGCTTCAGAGCTCAGGTTTCAAATGGGGTTTTGCTTTTTAGGAGTTAGAAATTGCCTGTACGGTTGATAAGCTATTTTGTGATCTTCTTCAGGAACTGCCTGATTTAGAGGATGTGGACGCTAGTGAATTCTCACCAGTAGAGGAAAACTCAATCCAAAAGGTGAGCTTCTTGCTAATTATTCTTATCAGGCTGGTGCTCTTCTACTCACATTTACTAATACATTATAATATGTACAATAAAGTACAAATGGTGCATTTCTGTTTGAGAGGTGAAATAGTTATTTAATTTATAAAATGCGATTGGCAAAATTTACCCTCACATTCTCTATACATTAAAACGATGAGTTGCATGTTACCTTTCAATTTGAATTGCCACATTATCACACTGTAACAATAAAAGGATAGTAATGTGAAACCTAAATAAGATGGACCTCTTAAGAGTGTATTGTATTTCATTTTCACTTATAAAATGTAAAAGAATGATACACATTTACCGTAATGATCTGGTTTGATTGACAAACTGCCCTCTACCCAATAAAATAAGAAGTTCTCAATTGGATTTCGTAGACCCAATGCTGCGAACAGCCATAAGATATAGTCTTATTCTGCTCTGTTGGTAGGAGCCTGCAGTTAGCTTTAAACCTACAGTTGCCAATGAGATTCCAAATGAGCAAAATGTGCAGCATACTGGGAGCTGTCAAGTCCCAGGTGAATGTCAATTTTTATAGAATTACATATAAATGATACAATATGGTATTTTCTGTCCTGGTGTTATATAGAAGCTATTAAATATTGGCTTAATTGGATACACTGTATAACTAGATACATTAAAATTGGAAAGCTACCTAAGAAAATATTTCTTATCACTAGTCACCTCCCCATTCTTCAGTCACATGTACCCAGGGATGGCAACAATAGAAGCACCTTCAGAAACTTTCCAGAATTTTTAGTCCTCCTTCACATGAGGCAGGAGTCTACTTTATGCAATCTTAAAAGGACCTTTGATTCGCCTACAACAGAAAAATCCATGTGGTTTTTTCTTCTCCTCTGGACATCAATCTGGAAACATAGAAACAATTTATTTGGGAATGCTCTAGTCCTCAATAATTGGTTCTGATATACTGTATGCAAATACTTGACCAAATCTACTATTTGGTCAGCTTGCCCTGCATTTTAATCTGTTAGAATAGTGCCATCTTGTGAAAATAATCAGAATGACTCAGTACACATTTGTTCAGGCAGTGCTGGGGAATGAGACACAATCATTTACGCATAGTTATTGAGGTTAACAGCTGACAGAAAATCAAATAGGGAGAAAAACACACAAGATAGCAGCCTTATACCGTAACTAGTCCCATGTGTAATTTTCCATGCTGGCCTCATCCCTTCCTTCTTTACATGGACCCCTGGGAATAATCCCACTCCCCAGAATTTTCCCTCCTGCAAAGAATAAACGTCCATAGAAAGGATGCCCAGTTTGTATTTAGCTTAATAACCCTCCATCCATAGACATCAAAACTGCGGTTCTCAGCCCAAACTACCCCCATTCTTGTATGTGGGACTGGAATAAGTAAATGGCTCCATCAGGGCCCCCTACTGCACTGTATTGTCCCCACATCACCTGTCCCTCCAGGGGAAGAGGAGGAGAATCAGGAGCTGCAGAGATCCTTGGGCACCTGCCTCCCACAGTACACTGTAACTCACTCACAGGTGCTAATGGAGGGTCCCTAGCAGGACCACTCTCAATTTGTCCACCCTCCCTCACTTGTCCCGGGATTAGGGGAAGCCAACCAGCACTCTGACTCCACCAGAGCTGAAGCCAAGTGCAAGACAAAGGCTGTCATTCAAACACAAACCCCAATGGAGAGCACTTCCAGGAGGGCCCCACAGGGTTACCCTGGGGCTGCCGCAGTATCCTAGCTCTGATCAAAAGTCCCAGTGGAGATCCCGTGCTGCTGCTTTACCTGATGCCCCAAGTGTACCCTGGTCTTGTTCCATGTCATCTCTGCCCCCTGACATCGTGTGACTGCTGAGCTTTGATGCAAATGACCTGACTTACAGCAGGCTGAATCCTTGGGGAGCTGGGATCAGGGAGCCAGCCAACTTCCCTGTGGCCCAGGAATGGGCCAATCAGAACCACTGGAGACAGGCAAGAGAGCCTGACAAGACAGTCAGAAATACTGCATGAGAACCTCTCCCCTAAGGCTGAAAAAAAGCACAGGGCCGAAGAAGTCCCACTCCATAAGTGGGACAGGCACAAATAACCTCAACTGCTTTGCCATTTATACAGCTTTGATTTGTTTTGATTGTTTTAATTAAAAAATCTGAAAGACATAATTTATTGGTACTTCAATTTGGTGACTGACTCCTGGCATACATTAGAAATTTATATTCCTTAAAAACAAAAAACAAACAAAAAAAACACTTAAAATATATGAATAATTTCTGATCATTTTAGTTTGTGGCATCTAGAAAGTTTTATAGGCTGTAGATCCTCCAGCATTGAAAACTGCTTAATCAAGTGTGCCTCCTGAACTGTAAATAGTTTATGACATGCCAATTAAGACTGATGTCTGATAACTGATTGGGAAAAATTCAGCTCTTTTCCACCAGGCAACCCTATATTTCTGCTTTCCTTGATCTCTGTATGAAGTGGATGTTGCATGGGTAAGCAGGGTATTAAAACTGAGAACTGTCTCATGGATCTAAGAGCAGAAGTTTGCCTTTGAATTGTAATAGTCCATCCCTTAGTAGCTACTTCAGTAGTAACAGATTATTTTCAATTATGTTGTCTACCTTTATAGCAAGCATGTCATCCAAAGATTGAAATCATTTCTGAAGTGAGTGATGTCAAGGACTCTGCTTCAGAGGAAAACAAAACCTTATTTGGGAACTCAGTAACAGAAGAGATCCCAACAGCCATCTTTTCAAATATATGTAAGGTACCTGAAGACAGTCAAAGGGAAACCACAAGACTTCTTGTAGAAGGTTTAGCAGAGCCTTGGAGTCCAGAGAGAGACTTAGAGGTCAAAGTTAAACAAGCCAAACCTTTGAAACCATTGATACAAGAGATTATTGCTGAACCAATAGATGAGATACTGACATCAGCAGCCTACAATAAAGTGGATGACCTAACCTTAGAGGAACTGGACAACAAAGACAGTCACATCAAACCCTCCTGCTTTGGTAAGATTATAACAGAATTTAAAAGGGAGGGAGAAAGCAGGTAAACAAGGGGGGAAATGGGAGATGGTGGCTGTATTTTGAAAGAAGGAGTTTGTTCACCCATTGTCAGTGACCTTAGCTAGTTAGGACTGGGGGGAAGAAGGGACTGAGGAAATCTCTGAGTGCTCTCTTCCCCCTAGTTTGTTGTATCCTACTGGGATCTCAGTAGGTTGAGACCGAGTATTTTTCTGTGACTATTTTCATGCAAATGTTCATAGTAGGTTTCAATAATTGGAATTTGTTTCTTTTTCCAGTAATAAAGATGATTAATCACAATTTCACTTGTCTTCACGCTTTAACAGAGAATAGCACTGAGGACAAAATGGTGCAGTGCCTGGCAGAAAATGGAGGATCCCCTCATAAGCCACAAGATAACGAGGACATCGAGTATGGGTTAGATTAAGTGATGAATAAAAATGGACCAAATATGGAATACACCATCTGGCCCACTATTTGTGGTTACTCCTACTGTGGGTCCCTCAGTAAAACACCTGAAAATACACTTCGTGTGATGTCATTGCTCAAATGACAGCCTTAATATAGGAACTTTGTGTTCTATCACAAAGTCAGCCAGTCATGGCCAACATAACAGTATAGCCCTCAGCAGCACTACATTAAAGTCAAGTATTTCTGTGAATGATGCCAGACAAAACTGAACCACACTGCTATGCAGAAGAGAGGGGCTAATTGCCAGCTTACCCACCGGTACCAAGTGCTTTATGGTCTGATTTTCAAAGGTGCTGAGCACCTATAGCGCTCATTGCAGTCAATCACTTGTGAGCGCTCAGTACCTTTAAAAATCAGGTCAGTAATGTTTAAAGGTTGAATTCAGGTTTCTTTTGAGAAGTTATTTCTTTCAAAAAATAGGGACGTTAAATGTTTCATTTATTGCTGTAGTTTTAATCTACTGTGTTACATTTATTTTTGTTCGGTCTAAAGAAAATCCTGTTATTAAGGTGCTGCATTGTTAATTTGTACAATTTCCATGTGCGTATATTCCAGCAAATACTTACCAAACATGCTCACTGAAAATAAAGTTAGTTTGCTTCTTAGTAAGATATGTTAAGACTGTAAAGCTCTGATATTCATAATTATATGCAGAAAGTGTACAGAAATACTGTGTTCCTGCATGCAAATTATGGGTGGACGTTTTTGCACACAGTTAGGGCCTCTTGAACCTAACTTATCAAAGAACTGTGATGAAGATGCACCCCCACATCACACTTTTATACATGGAACAAGTCTCAGCCCCGAGGATTAAGACTTTTCAGTTCATTTTTAAAAAATTAAAATAGATTAAAATATTTACCTGCTAGGGACATCTGAGATGAAGAGGGCACACAATGTTGTTGTTGTTGGTAGGCTCTCTCTAAACTGCCCAAATTCTGGGACTAGCTCCACAAATCTTTTAGGGAAATAACAAGTCAGTCAGCAACAACAGGCCTGAAGTTTCTGCTATTATGTTGGAGGCCAGAAGAAAGCTGTACCGAGGGGAACCATTTCTTCTGTTCTAGGCTTCTCTTTTACCCTGTAGTGCCAGCCTTGTGCCAAAATTAAGTCTGGGCTCAGCTGAGACTCTGAGCTCTGGCCCCTCCTCATTCAGTACTGCTGAACAATAGGACAGGATTGCAGGAATTTATGCAAGGTGTTCACTCTAGTGCTTTGCTTCCTTTGTGCCACTGTAGAGGGGAAGTTTGGGAGAACAACCAGTGGAAACACAATTTCATGGATCCACTTAGCTCATGGCCTCCAAAATCTATGTGGTTAAATTCCTTTTCACCCCTTACACTTCCTTTGTACCTCACCACACACATTGAATTCCAGCATAAGGTGGTTCCCTTGAAAATCCCAATCTGGTGAAGTGCAGGATGTGAAGCACTACACCCAGCTAATCAGAAACAGCTAAATTCCTTTCATGAGTGGAGGTGGCAGGGCACCTAGAAATCCTATAGTAAGAAATTAAAAAAAAGAGGGAGAGGGAGAGATTGCTAGAAACTCCATCCAATCCCTCCACATACAACCCTGTGAAAAGCATTCCCACATCTTCTTTCAGTTTTTGCACTTGTCCCATCCACTTCAGGTGTGTGTGCACTTCCAGTTCACCCAAGCTGGCTAGTTTTTCCTCATAATGGTAGCCATTGGAGCGTCCATGAATTCCCCACTTCCTTGTGCTTCTGAGCTGGTGGTATAAAGGGGAGGGGCCTCCCTGACCTTCTCTCAGTTCCATCTCATGACCTGTGGCCGGTAGAGTGTGTGTACCTGCTCACACAAATTCCTGAATCGTGTGTCCTCAAGTGGTATTTGCAAGGCTGCAACCTGTTCATTGGTACATACTTGCACTAGTTATTATGCTAGTTCTCAAGCATCAAGGGCTGATGCAGCTAGATTTGGAAATTGTGTTGCAGTTCTTCTTCAGCCTCTGAAACCCTCCTGTTTACCATATTGCTTGTGAGTTGCCTGAAGTGGGATGGACATGTGCAATCATTTGAAATCTAGCAAACTAGCTTTCTGTGGAGTCTTTTCCCTGTGGGGTTAGCCTCTGTCTTTCCATTCTGTTATGAGCTCTGTAGGCTCTCTGGGTCTTGTCTGCTGGCTCATAAGTTTCTCCTGTTCCTTTGGGTCACTATCCCTCTTGTGTAGTTCCTTTGTATGACCTGGGTGCCACTGCACCCCTCATGACTCCTTCTGCCCACTCCTGGTGTCTCTAATGGCTGGATCCTCACAGGACCAGTATCACCTTGGCTGAACTCCCAGTAGTCCTGGATTTTTCCAGATACACACACCTAGCCCAGCAAGGTACCTGGTGGCAGGAGGCATTCGAGGTGTACACTGACCTAACCCTTCAGGAACATGACGACATTGGAAAGTAAAACTGCTATTTTACCTTATTAGGGAGGAAGTCAGAGCAGTCTGCACCACTGCCTCAAGTATCACAGTAATTCTAGGAGCCCTGGATACCTTTTGCTCCCCAAAGCAGAATGAAACTGGAGTGACACAGGTTTTTCACTAGATACCAATCTGAAGCGGAGGGGATAAACCCCTATGTTACTGCCTTATGCACATTGGTTGTTACATGCAATATTTGGGGACTTGACAGACTCCTTAATTTGAGACAGGATCGTTTGCAGAACTTGGGACCACCACACATGAGTGGCTGCTCCAGGAAGGCACCCTCACGTTAGACAGATGTTTAGTCATGGGGCATGCAGTGGAAGCCTCAAGAGAGAAGGCCTAGGAGGCACAACTCCTGTATGTGCCATGAAACAACAGCAAAGGAGAGCAAATGGCCAGGTTTCCATAGACTGCAAGGCCAGAAAGGGACCGTTATGATCATCTAGTCTGACCACCCTGTATAGCACAGGCCATAGAACTTCTAAAAAATAATGTCTAGACTTCATCTTTCAGGAAAACATCCAATCTTGAGTTAAAAATGGTCAGAAATGGAGAGTCCAATATTAACCATTGGAACAATTTACCAAAGGTCATTACTCTCACTTCTCATTTCCAGTCTGAACTTGCTTAGCTTCAACTTCCAGCCATTGGATCAAGTTATGCCTTTCCCTGCTAGACTGAAGAACCCATTATTAAATATTTATTCCCTGTGAAGATACGTCTAGACTGTAATCAAGTCACTCCTTGACCTTCTCTTTATTAAGATAAACAGATTGAGCACTTGAGTCTGTCACTATAACCATGCTTTTTAATCCTGTAATCATTCTCGTGGTTCTTCTCTGTATTGTCTCCAATTCATCAATGTCCTTCTTGAATTGTTGGTACCAAAACTGAACGTGGTATTCCAGCAGTGGGTAGCACATGTTCAGCTGATTATCCATCACAACCTCCATTTCAGAGTCATTGCTTCCCAGAATAGTACTCCAGTCTGTAAATACGGCCTGCTTTCTTTGTTCTTAGATGTACATTTAGCTGTATTAAACACCTTGGCGGTGGCCAGTTTACCAACCAATCCGAATCACTTTGAATCAGTGACCTATCCTCTTCACTGCATATCACTCCCCAACTTTTTGTGTCATCTGCAAACTTTATCTGTGATGATTTTATGTTTCTTCCAGGATATTGATTAAAAATGTTAAATAGCATAGGGCCAAGAACCAGTCCCTGTGGGACCCCACTGAAAACACACTAGCTCAATGACTATTCCCCATTTACAGTTACATTTTGAGACTTATCACTTAGCCAGTTTTAATCCATTTAATGTGTGCCATGTTAATTTTATAACATTCTAATTTTTTTAATCAAAACGTCATGCAGTCCCAAAGTAAAATGCCTTACAGAAGTCTAAGGATATTACATCAACACTATTATCAACCAAACTTGTAATCTCATTAAAAAAATATCAAGTTAGTTTGACAGGATCTATTTTCCTTAAACCCATGTTGATTAGCATTAATTACATTACTCTTCTTTAGTTATTTATTCCTTGAGTCCCGTATCAGCCACTCCATTATCTTGCCCAGGATCAATGTCAGGCTGACAGGCCTATAATTACATGGGTCATTCTCTTTGCCCTTTTTAAAAATTAGCATCACATTAGCTTTCTTCCAATCTTCTGGAACTTCCCCAGTCCTCCAAGATTTATTGAAAATCAACATTAATGTTGAGTGTGCTCCCAGCCAGCTTCATATCCAAAGTGAGATGAATTTATTGTGGGAGATAGCTTGAGCAAGTAAAGGAGATGTGCCCCACATTAGGACAGCGTTGCAAGGAATGTGACAAGGTGAACCATTTTAGCCATATGTGCAAGAGCAGTGGAAGATCTCAGAAAGACTGCTGCAGACATGCACAAGAGCGGGATTCCATGTCAGACAGTAGTGATGACATCATGACTCCCCTTGAGTGCAAGAGCATATGAAGTTAAAGCTGGACAGGAAAACAACAAGTGATAGTACCAACCTCTGTGCATGTGACAATGTTAATAGGGAAACCGCCCTATGCAATTTCAGCAGGATAGCAATCTAATAATGTACAAAGAGAGTTTAATGCAGCCCATACGACAATATGATCTCATAGTAACTATCCCAAAAAAAACCAGTCCCCCCCAGGGAACATGGGCATCTGACTAATTCCACAGATCAACATATAACGTCCATTCCACTGTGCCTCAGGTGAGATGACAACAGATTTAGAAACAGGAATAGTTTTAAGCCTTTGGGGTTTTGTCTTGAAGCTATACCCCCCCGCCACATGCTAATGTGGGTTAGGCCTGGTCATTATTTGGATGGAGGACTTCCTGGGAAAACCCAGTAGCTGCAGAAAATGGACTTGGTGATTCAGCATGTGGCCTTTTTCCTTGTGAACCGGTACTGAAGCAGCCTGGTGTTGGGGTCACTGCTATCCTTTGGCTCAGATGTCAGTCATGGTCAAAGAGAGCAAGTCATCGCAATTACAGATCTCATAGAACTGTTCTTGACACCCAGTGATGTTAATCCCAATGTCCTTGCTACAGTCCACTTTCCACCTCCCTAAATTGGCAAATTGCCACTGGGACTTGCTGACTTGAACTCTCTAAGAGTCCAGGAGGCATTGTGCCTGCTGGATGCTTCTTCCCACCCTTGCATACCGCAGGGAGGGTTGAGCCCTCATGGTATAAAGTATATAAGGTCAAGTTGGGGCTAAGTCTGCGCTGAGGGCTGGGAACAGGTTGAACAACTCTGGTGATATTGTTCTGTTCCTTTCCTGTGTGATGGGGACTTAATGGAAACCTGCCACTCCCTTTAAGTAGACAGGTCTGAGGAAGACAGCAAAGAAAAATCCAGTGTTAGATCAGTACAGGAGCTGATCAGGCACCTGGTGCCTACATTCCATGCAACAACTATGACAAGATGGCTTATATTTATACTGGTCAATTACGTGGCGTTAGGTAAGTCTTGGACTTAAATCTTCATTTGAAACTGAGCACAAAGCCTTAGAAATCAGACTGAGGAAAGGCCTGTCTATCTCTTTTCATGCTCCTGTTATCATACATTTATGAAAACAGTCAGAGGGAAAGGCGTACATTTTGATATAGACAGGGGCAGCCCTTCTCCAGAAGGGGCAGCCCAGTTCAAAACAGGTCTGGGATAATTTTTCTTGGATCTGGTTTGCATGTGTTTGTTCCTGTTGTGTTTGCTTAAATGGTTCGGTGAAATAAAACTTAGCTTGAAGTTGACACATTTTGTTACACTCTCTGTGTGAACCTGTTTAGTTTGGATCAATGTCAGAAGTAGAATAGCGGCCATTGTGGGAAGTGTTTTTTCATGAGTTGATGTTCGGTAGGGAGCCTTGACTTCCATCTTGTGGTTTGTTCTACTGAACATGGCTCAAACTCAAAACACAGCTACAAAGCACAGCCCCAGAAAGCTGGTGGACATCCAAACAGAGCAAAGCATTTGCATCCGATTTCAAACAATAGATGAAAAGTTCACATTAACCACTTATTGATTCATGAATGCAGATAAAACACAACCTTAGGTTGATTAGGAGGAAGATCAAGGGTTAGACTGTTCTGTTATTTACAATATTATTTTCTGTCAAGTTCTGATTGGAGCCTGTGATGGAGGATAGTCACTTCCATGAGCGCCACATGTCAGCTGGATGCAAACCTGCACTCTTCTCTGCCCCCAGTGCCCACTGTTGGCTGTTGCCCTTGCTGGGTGGGACTTCATTGGCTCAGCCCTCCAGCTAAGTCACCTGGTTAATAGGTGACTGGATGACTCCTTCTGGGGTATCAAAGTTCAACATATGGTTGGCCCCAATTCTGGCCCTGTTTAAACCCCAGCCCCCTTCTCAGGCTTTCAGCAGAGTCTTGTCCCCTTTTGGGACTTAAATCACTTTCTCAAAGGCCAGTAGGGGAACTCAGCCCACTCACTACTCCAGGTCCTAACCCAGGGACCGTATAACAGCAGCCACGTACTGCTTCCCTTAATAGTTGCTGCTGCTATTCTCCCTGGGCTGCTTCCCACTCAGTCCCATCACTTCACCAGTTACCTTAGGGTTACAGCCCTTGGGTTCTCTCTGTCTAATCCCTGGTTGATCAGGGTCTCTCCCAGGTCTCCTTGCCTAGAGAGTTTCTCTTGTTTTCTAGCCCTTCCTCTCCCTTCTGGTTCCAGCCAGCAACTCATGTACTCAAGCTCTGCAGCTCCTTTTAACTGAGCCTGCTGCACTCTGAGTGGCCACTTCCCTGCAGACTTTCTCAGCAGGCCTGGAGGACCCACCTTCAATGCTCCTTTCCCAGGGTGGGGTACAATAAGACCACCAGGCCTCCAGCAGCGGCCCTCAAAGGGCTTGGAACACCCCATCACACAGGCTAATTAATGACTAGCATTCTTCAGGAATACAATTGCTATTTCTTGTTTGATCCATTGTAGCCCCATATACAAGAAATATTAGTACATATGTACACACATAAATAGGTAAAGCAAGGATATCTTACCTTTGGAGAATAAGACTAGGATGAAGATTTCGCAGGGTTAGGAATGATCATAGTGTTGTAAATAATTATAATTATGCTTCTTTCAGGGGGTATTTTGCAAGTGCATCCATTTGATTGCCCATTTTGCTGGTCATACAGAATGCTCTAGGGCTGAAGGCTGTTGGGTGCCTTATATGAAATGAGCTGGTGATCTCAGTCCAGGGGAGCTGCAAGGATTTATTGCAGCAGTTAGTGGTGGCAAAGTGATTTGAAGATGGAAATGCCATATAAGTGCAAACTATGAATATAGGTTCCTCCTGGGGCAAGTGTCTTAGCCACAAAACTCCCCATCACAGCTGGGGCGAGTTAGTACCCTTCTTCACAGACTAAGCAGAGAGGCCAAGCATGGAGTTGAGAATGTGGAGTGAATTATCCTCACACCCTCTCAGGAGTTGGGGCTGAGTCCCACTGCAGGGGAGATGTGATGGTGTTTGCCCTACTGCTCCCTGAGCTGCATTGTACATTACCTGGCCTACGCACAGAGAGAGGGTGTCCGTTTTCAAGGGTCTCAAATCAGGACCATCAACAGCACTAAATTTACCCACAACTTGTAAAACAATAAGAGAAGGCCTAGTCCTAGAACTAGATGCATGCAGTCCATTTGAGAGCTCCAGGATGAGAGCCCTGCTACCCTCACCAGTAGCACTGAAAGGCCCCCCTCTGTTTCTCTGGGAACAGGTCTGACAGCCTGCCAGGAGACCTGCAGTTATTGGGATGTGATAAACAACCTGAGTATTGCAGATGCTAATCCTCGCCTGATGAGCGTGCGCCCAGTGACTGACTGGAGAGAGCCCTCCATCGTCAGAATTGATGTCACCTTACACGCCACCCTGGACTTGGTGAGGGACTCTACCAGTGCATGGGTGAAAATTCTTCCATCTTCCTGTCTCAACTCAGGGACCTTTACTGATGCAGTTACACTGCTTGTTGGCTACTGATAAAACACTAGTGCTATTCCCAAGTGCAGAAGTGGCCTTAATTTCTCTATGCAACAGATCCTTCTTCCTTCTTTTCATCAGCCTGTAATCGGGTATGAACACTCATAACTTTTTCTCTAACACCGCTCAGCTGCTCCCATTAGCTGCTGGTATCTCAGCTTCCTTCCAGGTCTCACTAGCCTGTATCTAGCAGTCATTACCCCTGCAGGAAATTTTCTGCATCTTTATTAAAGACAAAAATAGATATGAACTAAATTCTTTCTCTTCCTCTAGGATGAGAAGTTACAAATCCTTACGTCTCTAGTGAAATTCCAGATGGTGAGTGTCATGTTCTTAACTTACTATGTCACTTTATCACACTCACTAAATGTCAATCTTCCCCTAACAATCCATTTTTTTTTCAGAGCTGGACAAATCAGTTCCTCACTTGGGATCCCCAAAGCTTCTGTGGAATCTCTAAGATCTCCATCCCTGTGGACTCTGTATGGAAGCCTGACCTCTTTGTCTCTGAAATGTAAATTCTCAGTATTAAGTTGAGGAGAGGGTTCTCCTTTCTTTCAGTGTCAAAATTGGGGATGAGGCTATGAATGGCTGATTAATAATATGTGTGAGTAACATGCAGTAAGTTATTGGGACTCTCGTCAGCTTTTGTTTGAATGAAACTACACAAAAATAAACTGCATGGCATTGCTCTTCTCAACCAGTATTACATACTGCAACTTACTGCAGGGCATTATTTAACAGAACACAACAAATTCATCCTTTCCCCTCTTCCTTCAGTTGCTAGTTGCTATCATTTTAGGCTGCAAAATCAATTATTTGATATGAATCAAGGAAGTGTCTAAACACCCATCATTATTACATATGCATGGACCAAAGGCCATGTTAACGGTGTAGAAGCCCAATGGTCTATTCCTTCCTACCTCTCTGTCTCCATTGGCAGTGCATTGGCAAAGACCTCTGAGTTCTTCAAGGAGCCAATGTTGAGATTTCCAATGCATTTTTTTCCTTCTTTAGGACTGAAGATCCTCAATCCCCCACAGTTCCTTTCATGTCCCTCTCCAGTGATGGCACCATCAACCAATGGAAACCAATCAGGATAGTGAGCACTTGCAGCTTGGATATCTACAAGTTTCCATTTGACACTCAGAAGTGCAATCTGACCTTTGGTCCCTATGTGCATACAGGTACGTGGGTTGGTGCACGATGGTGGGGGCTCCATTTAGCATCAATAATATGGGAAGGGCTGGTGAACAAAGTTGTCATCCTTGGAGACTATTTAGCAGAAATCTGACTGTCCTTAGGGCACTTATAGATAGCTCCCTGGAGAAGTGGTAGACAATTCCTAAAAGGGGTGAGGACTTTGTTCAGTCCCCACCCAACCAACCCAGAGGATGCTCTTCTTGAAGACACAAACATACTTTGCCCAAACTGGGAATTAATGTTGGGCTGACTCAATAGGCGTGGGGCATCCATTGAGATACACATGCAGCCTGATAAAATGTTCTGCATGAGTCAGCTTTCAACTTTCAGTCAGCTCCTTAATTACCACCTTCCCATTCTTCTGCTAATGGTTTAGGGCCAGATGGTGTCTGATCCTTGCATGAATGTGTGTGGGGGAAAATGTGCAATGGGCTCCTGTGTGAGTGCCGGGCACAACTGCATGCCATGCTGAAGAAAGCATAGGGACTTCTCCTTCCTGGCATCCTCCAGGGGTGAAGGGCCCTCAAGGATGGAGGGGAGGAGACATTCTCCTCCCCACCAACATGCAGACTCTGGGACCATCGTATTGTACTGTCCTAAGTGTTCCAACATCTCCTTCATGCTAGGGAACTCTGGGATCCCAACTGCAGCTCCCCCTGGCAGTGCTGCTCCTCCCTGTCCAGCACGGCCCTGTGACTCTGGCCTGATCTGCCCATTAATCTCATAGTGCCATGCTGACTGTGAGAGAGCAGAATGGTGCCAATGCTCTAAGGCTATTTGAAGAGTGACTGCTGGGTGATCAAGCCCTCCACTTATTGACTGAATATGCCATCTTGGACACCTGCCCATCATGATCCCTGTGAAATATCTCTGCAGGAATGTGCGATGAGATTTTAACTCGCACACCTAAGTGATCACTGAGCACCTGCCTGTAATGGTTTATGTCATTGGAAGAAGCCCTTCCAAATGCATCAAAGAGGAAATGAATCATATTCCCTGGGAATGGATTAACCTGTTATCTCTCCTTTCTAACTGAAAACAGTTCAGGACATAGTGGTGGTGCCAAAGTCCAACTCCTCTGCAGTGACACAAGCTTCCCAGGAGAATTATGCGAAAAGCGAATGGCTCCTTGGGAAAGTGGATGTTCTGAGCAATAACGTATCCACTGAGGAGAAAGAATGGAGTCAAGTCATATATCAGGTAGGACTGGAAACAATACACACCACACATGTAGCCTATAGCTAGGGGATTTGATCCCAGATTATAATATATATTTAATAATCCAGTTAGCACAACTGTTGTCTATCCAGCACTAGTCTACTCAAAATCCATCCTACTCCTAATCTAGCCTTTCCACTTGACTTTCTTCTTATAGAAGGAGGAGCTAGGGGAAATCTGTGTAACACAATCACTTTAGAACACAAAGCTGTGTAAAGGAAACTACACAGATTTCCTTATATCATTTGTATTTCCTTTCTTGGCTCGTTGATGTTAGAAAACCTCTTATTGCAATAGATTTTTTTATAACTTGCTGGCTTGATGCAAGAATAGGACTGTTTGGCCTTAAAGTCCCACCACAATGATACACACAATTTTATAAATAAAGTTTTTTCAGACTTGTCACCCAAGAAATATTTTTGCCAAATCCCTTGTCCAGCCCTGATCATCCTTCATCTTGACCAGGGAGTGGGCAAAGTTTTTGGCCTGAGGGCCACATCGAGGAATAGAAATTGTATGGCGGGCCATGAATGCTCACAAAATTAGGATTCGAGTGTGGCAGTAGGTGCGGACTCTGGTTGGGGGGTGCAGGCTCTGCGGTGGGGCTGGGGAGTTTGGGGTGTAGGAGGGTGCTCTGGGCTGTGACCGAGGGGTTCAGAGGGCAGGAGGGGGATCAGGGCTGGGGCAGGGTTGCGGGAAGGGGAGCAGGTTCTGACTGGGGATGCGGGCTCTGGGGTGGGGCTGAGGATGAGAGGTTGGGGTACAAGAGAGTGCTCCATGCTGAGATCAAGGGGTTTGGAGAGCGGTAGGGAGATCAGGGCTGGGGCAGAGGGTTGGGACAAGGGGAGCAGCTCAGGAGTGCAGGCTCCGAGCAGTGCTTACCTCAAGCAGCTCCCAGAAGCAGTGGCATGTCCGTTCTTCGGCTCCTACATGGAGCAGCCCCTGACCCTCAGAGAGGGGCCATGTCGTGCTGGAGCGGGGCCGAGCCGCGTGATGTGGCCCCCGACCTGGCTCCCCAGAGGTAGCTTGCAAGCTGGCTTAAAATGGCTCGCAGGCTATAGTTTGCCCACCCCTGATCTTGACTGTTCCAGGCACCTAATCCCTGGCCTTCCACCTCTTGCCTCACCATCTCCAGTCTCTGCTTGAAGTTTCCAGCCTCTTTCACTTCTCCAGTCACAGCAATGATCATTGGTTCCCTTTAACTGACTGCCTGTCTTTCACTGCATCAAGTTTGAGCCACTCACTCTTTCCTTCAAGGCCTCGTATTATTGTCTCCCTCTGGTTTAACCTACATCTCTGCTTTCACAGCGGTATAGTCTTCCTCCCTTTTTGCTTACTGCATCACCTGCTTCTGTTCTCAGCTTTGGGCCTACTGGGTTGCTGCGCCTCACTCTGGGAATAATATTGCACCTCCTTCCTTTCTCCTTTCTCTTCTCCTTCAGACACTCCTTTATACTCACTTTGCCCAGGAATCCTTCCTATACCGATGTCCTCCCAACATTATCGCCACACCTTCTTGTGCTGAACTGTTCCTTTGTGGTTTGTTTTTGTCTATTAGATAATACATTCTCCAGGGCAGGAATCCTGCCTTATTCGCCTTCTAAAGCACAAAGTAAAAAAGGTACATTTCTGGGGCTATATAAATAAATAATAACAACGAAGAGAGACCCAAGCAAAGTCCCATTCAGGTAGACTGTGTCCATCTTTCCGTTAGAATAGTGAGGTGGAACGTTTTAGTGCACTGCTCACAAGTGTTGCTCTTTAACAGATAACCATACGGAGGGTACCAATCCTATATGTCATCAATCTCATAGTCCCTGCCGGTTTTCTGGTGCTTGTGGATGTTGCCAGCATGTTCATACCGATGGAAGGAGGTGAGCGGCTGGGATTTAAAATAACAGTTGTTCTAGGATTCTCTGTGCTCTTGCTGATATTGAACGATTTGCTTCCCAATTCAGAAGACACGCCAATCTTGGGTAAGAGCTGCACAGTCTATTGTGGTTTTTATACTGAAATAGCACCTAAAGCCGCCAACCGAGCTCAGGCCCCTATTAGACTATGCAACTGTACAAACACATTGTAAGAAACAGCCCCTGACCCCGAAGTTTACAATCTCAAGCCAGGCAAAGAGGGAGGGAAGGACACAGAGGCACAGAGCAAGAGACATGATTTGCCCCAGGTCACACAGTAGCTTGGTGCCAAAGACAGGATTTGAATTCAGGGTTCTGGAATCCCAGTCCAGTGTCCTATCAACTGGCCCCCACAAAAGACTTCACAAAGTGCCCTATGGATCTGGCAGTGCAGATCGAGTTTACCATTCAGATCTTCTGATGGCCACTATATAAAACGCTAAGATACACAGATACATTGGGTGGGATCCAAGAAGGGAGGTTGCAACACTGAGCGTCACAGGGCCTAACCTTCAGGTGCCTAGAAAAATCACCGGAACAGCACTATGGTCCACACAGGTGAGGCTCCTGATGCAGCAAATGGGGAGTGATAGGCACGTAAGAGTGCATTTCTCAAAAGCCAGCACACTAGATGTGGAGCCCCCTGAGCCAGCCAATGGGAGATTGTGCTGACAGGAGTGTGTGCTAAGCCCCACTCCTCTCTCAGAGATCAGCATCTTCCTGCAGCCCAGTTTTAGGTGCCTAGCTCTGCATAGCCATCCACACCCAGGAAGCAGCTTCCTGGAGCCAGACAGCTTAGGCACCTAAGGAGTTTCTCGCAGGAATGAGTTAGGCACCTGCCTTGTGCCACACAAAGTGGTTAGAGACAGAGGAGGTGAGGCTGATGAACATTACAACTTTTTGCCCAGTGGTTAGTGCACTCACTTGGGATGTGGGAGACGCAGGTTCCAATCCTCCCTCTTTGCCAAAGGTGGAGAGAGGATTTGAACAGGGGGCTCAACTCTCAGGAGTATGCTGTAACCACTGAGCTGTGGGATATTCTGAGGTGGGACGCCCGCCATCTCTCTGCTGCAGCTGCTCCACAGTGGCTAAATTATTAAATAATGATGGCATGATTGGAGCAGGGGCCTGGACCTGGGCTCTCCCATCTCCCAAGTGGTGCCTTACCTTGGACTACAGAGTCATCCCCCCACACATTCTCTCTCTCTCTGTGCATACATACTTAAACAGTCACTGGGCTAGAAAGACAGAGAGTAAGTGACTCCATAGCTCAGTGATTAGCACACTCTAAGAGGTGAGAGCAGGGCCGTCCTTAGGATTTATGGGGCCCTACGCAGTATTATTAAACTGGTGCCCCTATGCCAGATGGCAGCCCAAGCTCACAGCCTGGTGGGGGAGGGGGAGGAGGGACTTGACAGCAAAGGATAATGAGATGCCTGGCCTGCCTCATGGTGGCGGAGAGTCACAGTTCCCCACAGAGACTTCCATGCCCTCTCCCTCATGCAGAATGGACATGAAGAAAGTACCTAATTAAAAGCACTAAAATTTGGGAATAAAAAATGTCAGTCACAGGTTTTTTTTATATGCCCTGAAGTTTATCAGAGATTTATTTGCAAAATCTTCATAGTAAGGGTGAGTCAGCTGTCCTGCTGAATACAACATTACATATAATGGAATACATGATGCAGCTCTTCTCTGTTTTACATTTTCTTATTCAGTATTTCTAAGCTGAATTTATATTTTAAATGTACTCAAATCTTAAGCCAGCATTCCAGATTATTACGTATTTAACTCACTGAAACAAAGACATTCTTTTAAATTAATCAGAGAGGTTTAGTGCGTTCATAACAATGTTCATTGCTTTTAGAAAAAGGGAACAGTAATTTACTTTGTGTGATCTCCATAACAAGAGACATGGTTATGAAATTTCACCAACTTTAAAAAAATATGTTTCCAAAGATTTTAGGTATAACAAGGATTTTGTCTTACTAAGGTACTGATTTTGCTGGAGGGTTCTTTTAAAACTAGTTCGTCGGATAGTCAGAAGTAAAGAAAGGGAAACTCTTTGTCCAGCTATCCGGAAGGGAAGGACTGTTGTCCCTTTAAGGGCTCTCTTCAGTGGGGAGTGGGGGGAGAGGTGGTGAAGGGATGGACAGAAAGGACAGGAAGACTTGGAAACACTTTTTTTTTAAAACTATAGTAATTAAAATGTGTATTTTAGATAAGGGAGGTCTTTTGAAGGATTTATTTAAAAAACTGTATGTCTGAAGATCCACGCATTTAAGGCTAAAGATGATTGTGCATCTAAAACTCTATGCAAGCATTTTTTAGAAATGTGATTTTATAATCTTCACTAGCTCACTAATGAAATATTTTTAAAGCAAATTTTAAGCTAAGGTCCTGTAGACTGACATGTTCTGTGTAAATATTACATTAATGCACAACTGTTTTTGTCAGTAACGTCAGAAACTGACTATAAAAATTTATTTGGGCATAAGCTTTCATGGACATCTGATGAAATGGGTTCTAGTCCACAAAAGCTTATGCCCAAATAATTTGTTAGTCTTTGAGGTGACACAAGGACTCGTCCTTGTTTTTGCTGATACAGACTAACAGGACTGCCACTCTGAAACCTGTCAGTATATACCTTGGGGTTGGCAAATGCCTGTTAAATGGCTTTATTACCCCTTGAATGTCTCTTTAACAGTTTCAATGTTGTGCTAATAGGTCTGGCAGGCTGGAGGTTTTTTCACTTTTAACTCCGAGATTCCCTCCCAGGGAAGACTCACCAGGCTAGAGCAGCCATCTGTGGGAGCCTGCAGGAAGGGTCAGAACAGGGATAGGAAAACAAGAGGGTGGACACTAAGACCCAGTGGTGCCCCAAATTTTCAGGTGCCCTACGCAGCTGCCTATGTTGCCTATCCCTAAGGACGGCCCTGGGTGAGAGACCCCACTGTTCAGATCCTTTCTCCTCCTTAAAAAGGTTGGGGATTGAATCTGGGTTTTCCACATCCCAGGCGATAAAAGTTATAAGGTGGGCTGCTCCTCTTCTCCCCCTCCCCTTGGATTTTAAATAGGTCCTGATCTGGTATGCACTCTCTGACCACACCTACTGTATGAGGCCCCACATGCATGTTAGGCAGAGGACCACCCGTCTTTAACTGGTTCATGGATCGCTCTGGGGCTTTGCTGGGAGATAGGCATCTGGATGCCTAGAGGGAGGCAGCCGTGCACAAGCTCAGAGGCAGAACCATAGATGATTAGGGAACTTTTATCCTGAAAACGTAAGTGCCGAGTGGATTAGGCACCTACAGGCTTTTGTGGGAGTTTTGTGAATCACAACGGAGCCAATGCTGGGACTTTGGCACTTAAGTGCCTGTGTGGATCTGGGCCATTGTGGGTAGGTGACATTCATGATCAAGGAGATGTGCTTATTCTATTGCAATTATTTCCAGGTGTTTTCTGTGCCGTGTGCCTGGTGATCATGGTAATCAGCATTGTCGATTCCATCTTTATCTCCTACATGCTGCATCTCTCAGCAGTGCGACCGGATGTGCCCCAGTGGCTGAAGATCTGGGTACTGAAGCATTTGGCTTTCATACTTCGCATTGACACAGCAGAAGTTAGTGAAAACAATGCTGCAGGAGTCAGGAACACAAAGAAAGGTATCCACTGGTGTTAATCCAACAGCAAGGCCAAGCTGGGCACCCAACTCCCTTAGGCTCCTTTGTGCTTCTCAGCCACTGACCAGGACCCTCCCCCTCACAGGATGACTGTGGACTTCAGCTTGTTGTAGATAACGTTTTTTGAATGAGGGAAATGTGTGTTTCCTGCCCTGGGGGGCTCCTCATTACTTTCCCTCATTACTAGGATCAATTCTCCCAACCCCTAGATGGCAGCAGAGTCTAGCACATTAAACAACCAAAATTGGTTTTAGTAACAGTATGTTATTTTCACAAAGAACATGCCCAGAGATCCCATCTGGTGAGCTCTTACTGATTTTGTATAGAAAAGAAACAGTGAGATCCAGGTAAGAAGTGACTCGCATGAAATGAGTGAACTCACTTCAGTAGGCAGGCTCTGAAATGGGAGGCTGATTTCATTCACCAGTAACCCACTGCATCAATGCAGGTTATTAATTGATTAGTTGACTTTGTTCATCAAAAACAACTGGTGGCTGTGCAGACTAATGGTTAGAGCACAGGCCTAGGCTGGAGGAGGGGTCCATTCCTTACTCTGCCACTGTCCTGCTGAGGGCAAGTCACTGAACCACTCTTCTTGGAAGAATGAGGGGGGATTTGATAGCTGCTTTCAACTACTTGAAAGGGGGTTCCAAAGAGGATGGATCTAGACTGTTCTCAGTGGTACCTGGTGACAGAACAAGGAGTAATGGTCTCAAGTTGCAGTGGGGGAGGTTTAGGTTAGATATTAGGAAAAACTTTTTCACTAGGAGGGTGGTGACGCACTGGAATGGGTTACCTAGGGAGATGGTGGAATCTCCTTCCTTAGAGGTTTTTAAGGTCAGGCTTGACAAAGCCCTGGCTGGGATGATTTAGTTGAGAACTGGTACTGCTTTGAGCAGGGGGTTGGACTAGATGACCTCCTGAGGTCCCTTCCAACCCTGATATTCTATGATTCTAAGAGAATCAACATTTCCCAAACCATCTCTAATATATTGGAAATAATTGTCGTCCCCATCAACACCTTAACATACAAATTATTTTTCTGGTTGTGATTGTAGCTACTTCTGTGGTGGGAGAAGCAGCAGACATACAAACCAGGAGATGCTTACAAAAAGAACATGACAGTGCGGAAATTAAACTGCTGAAGAAGGTGCTCCTGGAGCTCTTAATGATCCGTCGTCACATGATCATGAGTAAGAGAGAAGAGGAGGCCAAATCAGAGTGGAATATGGTGGCGTTTGTCCTTGACAGATTCATCCTGATTTGCTACCTTCTAACAGTGTTCATTATTTTGATAACCGTTGTGGTAGTTTGGGCTTTCTAAGCTGTTTAACAGGCCATACTTGTAATTTGGGAAAGGCGCTTCTTTTTCTGTGATGTGTCTATAAATCCAAAGTAGATAAGCAAATCTGAGATGAACTTGTAAACAGAAGGGTGATAGCTCAATAGCTCTGATTACTGCCCGGAGCTACCTGTGGGTCACTCTCACAGGTTTCCATTCCGGTTTCTAGAGGGTCTTACTATAACAGGCCACAACAACCTCCTCTTGTCTGCTGTGCGCCTGGGAAAACACAGCTCCTGTTCCAGTCTAGCTTGAGTTACTACCCAACACAAATAAGTAACCTGGCAGAGGATATCCCAACACTGGCACAGCAATCAAAGCCAACTTCAGCTCTTGAAATACCTAACTCAGCCTGGCTCTCCACAGGAATGGTGACTTCTTCTCTGTTAGTCTATGCAATGGAGCAGCTATCCCAGCAAAGCTCCAGGAAACCTCTGGTAGTAGGGGACAAGCCCCAGGAACCCTTGAAGCTGGTGGATATGCTGGGGTTCTGGCCACAGCAGGCACTTTTCCCTGGGTCAGTGGAGATCCATTCCTCACTAACCATGTGTCCCAGAAAGCGTTTCCCTTTAGAACAGCTTACACATTGCAGGGTTGAGCTTTAGGTTTACTCCTGGAAACTGCTCTAAGCCATTACTTGCCCATTCCAGTGCTGTACAAGAGTTCCTGTTCAGATCAGCATGTTGTCTGAGTACACGGACACCTGAAAAGTGGTGGGTTGCCCAAGGCCTGCTCCATTAACAAATGTAGCTGGTGCATTATGTCATCCAAACAGCATGACACTGAGCTCCCACAAGCCCTGTCCCTTGGTAAAGATGGTCTTCACATGGGGTGACTTTCCCCCCTCACCTTGCCAGCACCCACTCTGTTGGTCTAGTGAAGAAAACCATTTGGATTCTGCTCACGTCTCCAGCATATTGTCAGTGTGGGGCATAGGATCTGAGTCCTTGTGAATCACCTCATTCAAATGTGGGTAATAGACACAGATCTGTGTTGTGCTGTCTTTCTTGCCCACCAGTGCCATGGGGGATAGATAGTCAAGGACTTCTGGATGGTTCAAGTATCAGGGGGTCACCGTGTTAGCCTGTATCCACATAAAAAAACAAGGAGTCCAGTGGCACCTTAAAGACTAACAGATTTATTTGGGCATAAGCTTTTGTGAGTAAAAAACTTCACTTTTATCTGAAGAAGTGGGTTTTTTATCCACGAAAGCTTATGCCCAAATAAATCTGTTAGTCTGTAAGATGCCACCAGACTCCTTGTTGTCTTTTGTGGATGGTTCAGTAATTCCTGCAGTGGCCATCTCATGAATCTTCCATTCAGTTTCCTCTCGGTGGACCAGAGGCAAGTGATGTCGGCCTTCCTTAATAGGCCAGGCATTACCTGTATTGATCTCATGCTTACCTAGGTTGGTTTGACCCAAATCGTCTGACCTCTTGGAGAATACTCCCTATAATTTCACACCAACTGCCATAAAATCACCCTCTGACTCTGTATCAGTCAGGCTCCTGCGCACTGATGCATCTCTAACACACCTGTCAGAACCCCCAGGGCCTCTGTTCCTGGATAACACCTACCCTCCTTCCCAACTGTATTAAACCCATATGAAATAGGTGACCCTCAGTTCCAACAGTCAGATACCCAACTAGACCTGCAAAGATACTGTTAAAGTTTCAGACAGTCCAAACCCAAACTGCAGCTATTCACCTTTCCTGGGCCACCTTCATCTCTCCAATTCTAGCTTTCAGCAAGGCCTGTCCAAGTACTGGGGCCACCTTCCCACATTTCATTCTTCCACTGCCAACTAGATGGGCCCAATCTTTTTCTTCAGGAAGTATCCCCATTTGTCCAAAACGACAGGCTAAATGATAGTCACAGATGACCCTGTATCAATTAACCTGCTACAGTAAACACCAGTATACCCTACTTCTATTGGCCTGCATAGGGGGTCATTTCATCACTATTCCACCCTCACATCAATGGAGCAACACAGGATCCCAAATAAATGAGGTGAGATCGTATTATCAAAAATCCAATAAACATTTTAATGCAGGCAGTGTCCCCTCGAGAGACTTGGAAGCTCCACACCCAAAGAACGCTTTGTTACGCTTTGCATTCCCCAGCCTCTCTCAAACCACACCCATCTATTCGCCTAACCAGTGGGGAGGTGAAGCCCTGTACAATACCTTTTGAGTTTTATGTTCCATTGACATCTCTGCTCCAATTTCCATAAAATCAATGACAGCTTTAAAAAGAGAGGACATGTGATTCCATGAACAGAGCGAGGAGGGGCCTGGAGCTAAGTCCCACAGGTTCTATTTCCTATGGTCTTTGTCTGAATTGTTGTATGTTGCTGGGCAAAGCACCTAGAGTAAAATTTTCAAATGTGGCTAAGTGACTTCAGAGCTTAAGGGTTTCAGACCATTCAAAATTTATGTCTTTGCCTCCACATCCCTATCTGTAGCCAAGGCACTAATGATACTTATCTAATTAAAGGTTTTTAACATGGATTATGATCATTGGAAGCGATGTAAATTGTAAATGCAAAGTAGTGTTGTGGTTGTGAAGCGGAACACTCACTGCTAGTGCCACCCAGGGGTCAGGTTGGGGGTGGCAGATTGTCTTCCTCCAGAGCGTTCCCCTTTCTTACTACAATTCCACCTTGCTGTGGTCTGTCCTTTCAGTGACTCAGCCCTCCGGCCTGGTCATACTTTCAAGTTCACCCTTTTCGGGGTACATAAAAAGAGTTTGATAATAGGGAATGCTTCAGAATTCAGTGAGAGTTCAGGGATTCCTTCTTGGACTGGGGTCTTGTGGTCCATAACCCTTGTACTTTCAGGATCTTCTCCCAGTTAGGTTCCCCACCAAGGGATAGACTTATGTCATTGTCCATCTTCGGGTCTGGTAGGGGAGCCTGGGTCCATCCTCTCCATCAAGCTCCGATCCAGGGCCCAATGATACGTAGCTAAATCCTGCACCTTGGGGTCCTATACTGCTACCTCACTGATCACTTCTACATCTCAGGTCCATTTTTTGTAGGCTAGGTCAGATCACTATAGCCTGGCCACAGGCAGCACAAGCCCCTTGTGGTGTTCCTTCTCAGCAGCTCACGGTGCAAGTCAGTTTATCTCCGCTGTCTGCTACCCTCCTAAGCTGGACTGTTCTTCTTTTGAGCTCCTCCAAGACGTGCATGCTTTGCAGGTGTGCAGGCAGGGCCGTCCTTAGGCATAGGCAACATAGGCAGCTGCGTAGGGCACCTGAAAATTTGGGGCACCACTGGATCTTAGTGTCCACCCTCTTGTTTTCCTATCCCTGTTCTGACTCTTCCTGCAGGCTCCCACAGATGGCTGCTCTAGCCTGGTGAGTCTTCCTTGGGAGGGAATCTAGTAGCTAAAAGTGAAAAAACCTCCAGCCTGCCAGACCTATTAGCACAACATTGAAACTGTTAAAGAGACATTCAAGGGGTAATAAAGCCATTTAACAGGCATTTGCCAACCCCAAGGTATATACTGACAGGTTTCAGAGTGGTATCCTGTTAGTCTGTATCAGCAAAAACAAGGACGAGTCCTTGTGTCATCTCAAAGACTAACAAATTATTTGGGCATAAGCTTTTGTGAACTAGAACCCATTTCATCAGATGTCCACGAAAGCTTATGCCCAAATAAATTTTTATACTGTCAGTTTCTGACGTTACTGACAAAAACAGTTGTGCATTAATGTAATATTTACACAGAACATGTCAGTCTACAGGACCTTAGCTTAAAATTTGCTTTAAAAATATTTCATTAGTGAGCTGGTGAAGATTATAAAATCACATTTCTAAAAAATGCTTGCGTAGAGTTTTAGATGCACAATCATCTTTAGCCTTAAATGCGTGGATCTTCAGACATACAGTTTTTTAAATAAATCCTTCAAAAGACCTCCCTTATCTAAAATACACATTTTAATTACTATAGTTAAAAAAAAAATGCTTCCAAGTCTTCCTGTGTCCTTTCTGTCCATCCCTTCACCACCTCTCCCCCCACTCCCCACTGAAGAGAGCCCTTAAAGGGACAACAGTCCTTCCCTTCCAGATAGCTGGACAAAGAGTTTCCCTTTCTTTACTTCTGACTATCCGACGAACTAGTTTTAAAAGAACCCTCCAGCAAAATCAGTACCTTAGTAAGACAAAATCCTTGTTATACCTAAAATCTTTGGAAACATATTTTTTTAAAGTTGGTGAAATTTCATAACCATGTCTCTTTGTATGATCACACAAAGTAAATTACTGTTCCCTTTTTCTAAAAGCAGTGAACATTGTTATGAACGCACTAAACCTCTCTGATTAATTTAAAAGAATGTTTTTGTTTCAGTGAGTTAAATATGTAGTAATCTGGAATGGTGGTTTAAGATTTGAGTACATTTAAAATATAAATTCAGCTTAGAAATACTGATTAAGAAAATGTAAAACAGAGAAGAGCTGCATCATGTATTCCATTATATGTAATGTATTCAGCAGGACAGCTGACTCACCCTTACTATGAAGTTTTTGCAAATAAATCTCTGACAAACTTCAGGGCATATAAAAAAACCTGTGACTGACATTTTTTATTCCCAAATTTTAGTGCTTTTAATTAGGTACTTTCTTCATGTCCATTCTGCATGAGGGAGAGGGCATGGAAGTCTCTGCGGGGAACTGTGACTCTCCGCCACCATGAGGCAGGCCAGGCATCTCATTATCCTTTGCTGTCAAGTCTCTCCTCCCCCTCCCCCACCAGGCTGTGAGCTTGGGCTGCCATCTGGCATAGGGGCACCAGTTTAATAATACTGCGTAGGGCCCCATAAATCCTAAGGACGGCCCTGTGTGCAGGGTTGGGCTGCTTGGGCCCAGAGCAGCTACTGAACCCTTTCTTTACTGGTGCGGGGTTTGTATACTCAGTCACAGTGGCATTTTGACAAAAGAAATTTGGAATTAAATTGTTTCCCACTCTATTTCGCTATAAAATTCATTCTCGGTCAGAGAAACCAAACCATATAGGCCTCAAATAAAGCAAAACCTTTAAGTCCATATGTACTCAGTAAAGTATTGAAAGAATTATTTAACTTAAAGACTGAAGTCTATGTGACAAACACATGTTTAAAGTGTATTTAAGACCCATTGATTTAAGCATGTGCTTAACTGCTTTGCTTCTCTCTCTCTCACCAACAGAAATTGGTCTAATTAAAGATATTACTTCAGCCACTTTGTCTTGCTAAACAGGAATGGATGTAAGCATGTGATTGAAATTAAATATGAGCATAAGTGTTTTGCTAATTCAGGGCAATACTTGTTACTGTCACTCACGCTGTAGCATAAGGATGAGGCATTCCTTCAGCATATGAAATTGGCGAAGATGTAACCCTGAAACTAAATGTGAAATACTAGCCAACTGGGATTTTTAAGCCATAGACATTGCACACTGAGCATGCTCAGTTCATTTCTTGTTCCTTAAGCTGTCAGTTATTTATGATCATTCCCACACTTCCCTTAGTCTTCTGCACTTTATGCACCTCCCATCAAAATAAGTAGCAATTGTCTGAACTCTGAGGGACTTCTGGCCAAAGTAACAGAACCAATACCAAGTCATTGAGAAACATATCGAGGACTCACTATGTACTATAATTGTCAGTAAAGATCTATATTGTAGCATGACTTTGGGGAGAAGAGAGCCTGCTGGAAAGGAGAGCTGCATATGATCAGCACATAATCTAGGTATGGCCCCAAAATGAAATGAATACTTTGATTTGATTTTCAGTAAGGATGATTATATGGAACAAGAGCATGAAGGCAGGATGGCTGATGAAAATGAATGTATAATAATGGAAATTATTACGTGAGGTGGAAGTAAATTCAAAGAGTTTAATATGCTCAAATCAGGGGGAATGGGTAATTTCCATCTCAGAATACTGAAAGAACTGGCACATGACATTGCTAGTCCAGTAGCAAGGATTTTTAATATATCGATGTATTTGGGTGTACCACCATATGACCAAAGAATGGCTAACATCATGCCTATATTTAAGAAAAGGGGGAAAAAATGGAATCTCGGCAATTACACACCTGTTAGTCTAACTTCAGTAGTATGCAAGATTTTGGAACACACTATGAAGAAAAGAAGAATTAAATTCATGGAGGTAAACGGAAAAGGGGATGTAATGCAACATGGGTTTGTCAAAGGTAGATTGTGCCAGACTAACCTGATTTCCTTCTTTGAGAAAATAACTGATTTCTTTAGATAAGGGAAATGTGGTAGATCTGATATACTTGGATTTCAGTAAAGCATTTGACACAGTACAACATGGGAAATTATTAGTTAAATTAGATAAAATAGGGCTTAGTACAAGAATTGTAAGGTGAATGAGGAACTACAGAAGGAGAGACGGCAACAGGTTTTGCTGAAAGGTGAATATTAGACTGGAGGGAGATTACTAGAGGAGTTCCTAAAGAATTAGTCCTTGGACCAATCTTATTCAACAGTTTTATTAATATCATTGGCACAAAAAGTAGGAGCGTGCTAATGAAATTTACTGATGATACAAAGTTGGGAAGCATCGTCAATACAGAGGAGGATCTGAATATTGTACAGGAAAATTTGGATGATCTTGAAGATGGGAATAAAAGAAATGGAATGAAATTCAATAGTACAAAGTGTAAAGGTTTTTAGGGTCTAATAATAAGAATTTCTGCTATAAGCTGGGGGCTCATCAGTTGTAAGTGACAGAGGAGGAGAAAGAACTAGGTATGTTGGTATGCAGGATGATAAGGAGGCATGAATCACTAATGTGATGTGGCTGCAAAAAAGGCAAATGCAATCCTAGGATGCATCAGGCAAGGCTTTTCCACTAGAGAGAGAGGAATTATTAATCCCATTGTACAAGCCCTCATCTGGAATACTGTGTACAGTTCTGATCACCTGTGTTCAAGAAACATGAATTCAAACTGGATTGGGTGCAGAGAAGAGTTACTAGGATGATCAGGAGAATAGAGTGCATATCTTATGACAGGAGACTAGAAGAGCTTGGCTTGTTTAGTCTAGCAAAAAGAAGGCTAAGAGAGGATATGATTACTTTCTATAAAGAAATTGAGTGAGAGGAGGGAGGGAGTAAACACCAGGGAGGATGAAGGACGTTGATCTAATTTTTGATGTTGGATTTAGGATGTGAGTGTTGGGTGGTGTTGGTGGCCTGTGATACATGAGAGGTCAGATTGGATGATTTGGTGGTCCCTTCTGGACTTAAACTCTATGACTAACCAAAGCAACAGCCCAAAATAGTGTGCCATCTAGTGGTCAAGCCTCACAATTTTTAATGTTCCAAACACACAGTAGGCCTTTTTTCAAGTGGGATATCCCTTTACTAATAAGTATTATTTCCCATCTTCCCTCCACACCACCACGGTAAAAGGTGTTGACTGTGAATATCAAATAGAAGAGAAAATGGGAAGATGAGAAAAATTTAGTCTAAAAAAATCCTACTGGCACAAAGCTGGTTAAAAACTACAAAAGTTATTCATGTGAATTTCAGCAAAATTCATCATGTTTTATAACAGTCCAATTTTTTTTTGAATTTTGCATAAAGTTGTTTAATTAGAAATTAGAATTTTTAGAAAAGTATTGCTGCACAAAATAATCCGACCATCTGACTAAACCGACTAATCAAAATTTTCAGTATAAAAAACAAAACAAAACAAAACACCCCCCAAAAACCCAAAAATCTACTGATGATAAATAAACCAAAAAACAACCCCTCCTCTAAAAATGACAAAGATGAAACATGATTCCCTAAAAGTTTTTGTCAAAAAAATTTGAAAAGTGAAGAATTTTGAAGGAACTGGAATGTTTCCACAAAAAAAGTGTTTAACTGTTTAAAGAACAAAAAAACAGCCACATTTCTATAACTAACCAGATTTAGACACTGATTTTCACTTTAATGGACCTATTCACAGTGCATAAAGTTAAACATGTGTATAAGGCTTTTTAAGAAAAGGGTCTTAGTTTGAAAAATTCACCCGGGTTTACTAGCTTTGTGTTAATATTCTTTTCTCATTTACTTATTATTTAAAGAGTTGTGGAGCCAATTGTCTGTTTGAAAAATAACAATTAGACTTCAGTGCAGTTGGTCCTATCCCACACGCAAGCCCCTTGAAATAGGAAGTCATAACCACTTATAAATGAAGAGGGAAGGGAGAATGGAGAGATGCCAAAGCAGGACTTAATGAGAAAAAGGAAATGTATTTAATTAATGTTCTCTGTAAAACTTTACAAATGTACAGCATAGTGCAAAAATGTAGTCTCAATGCATCAACTTCAAGTAAAGTTAACAAAGTATAAAAAGCCAGGAAATACAGTCACGCTTCCTTACAGGGGAGATTTCAGAAAAATGTTCCTAGGGGTTCCTTTCTACCATGAATTTCCATTCTAATGCCTAGAATAGAGCGAGAGGGCTAAAGAAAAAGAGAGACTCTTCCCAGAGTAGCAGCTGGCAGTGGTTGCAGTATAATGTTTGGCAGTATGAAGGCTGGAATCTAACTGTTTATATAAGGGCTGTTTGGAATTGCTCATTCTTTTGGATTGTGTTTAGTCTATTCCTATTTGCAAGTAGCTATCCTAATATGGTTCATTTTCCTACTGCAAATGGATTCTGGTTCAGAAAGGTACTTAAGCACATGTCTAACTTTAAACATGTGATAGTCCCATCAACTTCATTAGGATTACTCAGGTGGTTTAAATACAAAATATGCTTAATTACCTCACTGAATAAGGGCTTTAGACTGCCACACAAAGACCAATTTCAATGGAAGTTGCGTGTAAAGATCCAGGCAATTAAATAGTCCTTGAATAAGGAAACCAGAAGTTTGTCAGATGGAACAAGACCTCCAGCTGATTTTAAGTTTTCTAATAAAAGAAAATAAGTAAATGGAATAAAAATCAACTCAATAAATTTCAACTCAGTTCACTGCTGAAAATGACGCA
Organism: Gopherus flavomarginatus; assembly: GCF_025201925.1. Classification (NCBI taxonomy): domain Eukaryota; kingdom Metazoa; phylum Chordata; order Testudines; family Testudinidae; genus Gopherus; species Gopherus flavomarginatus. The sequence goes on from NC_066630.1 coordinate 35,014,679, forward strand.
CAGATAATCAAAGAACCATCTTTACTTGAATCATATAGGGATACCAGGTCCATCTGGGGTATATTTTCTAAATACCAAACCGGTGGGGACTGCCATGGGCTTCCCTTAGTCACAAGCATAGAAATACTGGATGGAATTTATGAAAATGCTGCTACATTATCATTTCTTAAAGGACTGTACCTTGTGGGATAGTGGATAGAGGTACTAAGTGAAACTCACAATGGTAGCACCCACAGTATTAAATCAGATAGCCAAAATTTGTTAACCAGCACAATGTTTCTCAACTCTTTTAGCTCTTTATTTATTGATAAATAGATGGAGGAAATGGCTCTGAGAGGAAGTTCATTTAAAATTTGAGGTGTTTTTCCCATTAAGAATAATTTGACTGCAGTTATACTTTATCTCAATAAATATTTTGGGATGGATGCCACTTGACCATTCAAATTGCTCAGAAACATGGTTCAATACCATGGATCGTCATGGCAGTAAGAGTAGGCAGGGTTCTTTTTTCATTTGACATTGGCATGGCTTATGCCTTTCCTTTCTGTTTCAGCTTGAAGGCCTAAATTAAGTCTGAATTGCTAGGTATTTGGGTTAGTAATTTCTCTAGGGAAATGCAACTTATTTAGAAAAATCTGAAATAACTGATACACAGTAAACTTCCGATTCTCCGTACTAAATCCCTTGTGTAACACTAGAACTACAGTATAAAAAACAAAGCTCTGTTTTGTTGAGAAACATAGTCTTCAGAAACCACACAAAAGAGAAGGTTGATTCAAGGTTTGGAGGCTGGTTTAAGTTGCACAAAGAATAGAAGAAAAGCTAGTGGGCAGAGTAAACTGTACCTCTCAGCCCTCCTCTCCCCCAAGTAGGTATTTGCACTGAAAGTCTCACTCAATCAGGATCCCATTAAAGAAATCTGGGTCCTCTCATTTGTGTATATGAATAAAGCAACAGGCTAGCGAAATCTTATTCAGGGGACTCATAATAACCTCCAGGTCAATGCGAACACACAGCAGATTAGACTAGATAAGCATGCAAGGTATTGAAACACCACTGAAAACCAAAATTATATCCAGCCCTTTGTCCTATTTTATCTACTATTCTGTATAGGTTATTATACTCCCCTCATCATAGTAGTATCTGAGCACCTTCCAGAATTGCATTAAGTGATGTGACTAACATCCGTCACATGTGGTTCATTCTTTCTCATCCTCTTCCTGGGGGGAAAATTCTGTATGCAGTGGAGTGCTGTGGTTTGGTAGAGTTTTTTTAAAAAAATTTAAATGTCCATGCTGCTCAGTGTTGATGTTGGAGAAGACAGGTCAAAGAAGTGTATCTTGCACTTTGAATGGAAGGTGGCATGGTTTAAGATGGTCCTTAGTTTCTATGGGAGTTTCTTTCACAGTCTAGGATGGGCCTTCAGAAAAAGTTCTATCTCCTGCACAGACTGATGTCAACTGAGGGATGTGCAAATTCAGAAAAACTGTGAGGATAAGGGAGAGTTACAAGTATATCTCATCATATCAAAAGAAGGAAATGGGTAAAAAAGAAAACACTTTTAGGGGGTGGACCAGTTGCAGAACTGATTTCCTGTAACTAGGCATTCACAAGACCCCATCCCATGCACATATACACTGTTCTTTGCTGCTCCATTGGAATTCATGCATCTGTCTTTATATTACATTAGCCAGTGCGGATTTATTTTCCAATGTCCATGACACAGTTTTAGCATTTACTCTACTATTAAAATCTTAGACGCTTTTCTTACAGAGTATAAAAAATTAAGAAAATGTACTGCTTTTGTGAGTAAAGGAAATAACAAACCCTTGCGCCCCACGGGAGTGAGCAACGACTGCAGTTTGTTTCTTGGAAGAAGACTGCCCATTGTAAAATTTGTCCTGGGTAAACACTGAAAAACATTGGGCAGTGCAAACAGTTATGGTGGCTGAATTTTCCATCAATTCAAAAAAAAGCAACAACCACTCTTTCATGTGTTTCTAAGTCACTGTTGTTTCTTTACAATCAAAACTGTAGATGTTTTGTAAGGGAGTAAAAGGCACAATTGTCTTGTAAAGCTAAATAGATCACTAGTTACTTTCAGTTGGAGAGTTCAGGTTTAATGGAATATCTCCTTGGAGACCCACAGAGGATAGATAGGAAGCCATATTTTCAGATGGAATATAAAGAGCTGAACTTTCAGGTAGGTTTACAATGTTGCTCCCGAAGCCTGCTTCACGCTCAATGGGAAACTGCTGGGTGCATTCAAGAATGACATCTTTCCCTAGGAATGCAGACAGAAAATGGAAAACATGGTGACCAGCAGGCAAACTACTGGTCTTTATTAACTAAGCGCTGGATCCTAGGAAGTGCTGAACTCCAATAGGAATTGAAGGAGTTCAGGACTTTGCCAGAAGTGCTTGGAAACTCAGGATTGGAATTGGGACAGTCCAAAAGCCCATTAAAGTCAGTGAGAGTCTTTCCATTGGCTTCAGCTGACTTTGGATCATACTTCAATAGCTGAGATGTGTGGGAATAAGGAAATGGAAAAAGGCAAATGGCCTGAGGCCTTTGAGGACTGGGTAAGAGCAGCTGCTCTTCCCCACTTATACATGTGCTTTCAGCCTTTTTCCACCACTGCCGCTGGAGGCACCCACAGTTCCAATTTCTCCCTTATTTCACCCCTACTATCCTCATGTTGCTACTTGTATAATAGGGACCTTGCAAAGAAGAGACTCGAATCACCAGGCCTTACCAGTACAGACATGCATGTTTCATGCAACATCACCTACAGTGCCAAGGAATTCTGTCTTCAATACATCTGTTTTTTAATGAATTTGTTGCTCATGGAAGCTCCTTGGCTGAGACTAAAGTCATTGGTCTATACACAACAGCTTTGATACATGGTGGGGGACACTACCAGAAAGCTGGAAGGCTCTGTTTAGAGCAAGGAAACAGATGGTTTTAAAACACGCTAGCTAACATATGCCAGTTAACATATTTCACGTACCACTGGGCACCTAGCATGGTCTCATGGCCGACCAGCTAATACATTTTTAAAATCCTGTCTACTTTAGGTCCTAAGTGGTGTTTTAAACACATTTCAAAAACCTCTTTCTACTTTAGACAGAGCGTAAGGCCTTGTTTGCATGGGGAAGATTTTTCAATATAACATAAGGTGTGAATTTAAACCAATATCGTTATACTGGTATAGCCGCTCTATGTGGACACCGATTCTGTTCAAAGAGTGCCTTTATTTTGATTTAACTTATGATATTAGGGAAGGAATTTTAACTACATTAAAAAAAAACACCACTCTAATTCCAGAATATGAGTGTCCCCTTGAGGGGGTTATACTGGTATAATTATATCAATAAACTTTCCCAGGCAGACAAGACCAATGGTACAGCACAGACAGCAGTAATGCAAGCATCGTGACACTGCTGAACCAATGTGACTCAACTGTAGTCTGAGAAGACCACAGGGGTAAAACAGAACTTAATTTCCATACTCATTCAGATGTTGGCCTCTCTGCTGAGAGTGCTAACAAGGGTTTAAATGAGTGGTATTTATTTTAAAAATAGGGACATATCTCTAGTAGATCAAGAGGACAAAGGAGATTGAGACTATCAACATTTCACTAAGTCACCACATAGCAATTAGATGGCAATGAACAATCAAAAGGAGACTGGCTACATTCTGACAGACACCACAGTGTTATTGTCGCCTTGTTAGTTCCAGGATGCTAGATGGACAAGATGGGTTATATCTTTTCTTTCACCAAACTCTGTTGGTGAGAGAGACAAGCTTACACAGAGCTATTCTTCAGTTGGTCCAATAAAAGACATTAGCTCATCCATCTCCTCTCACCATAGATTTTAGCAGAAATAGATAGAGGTTAGTCATATTTAAATCTGGGCACATCTCCAATACAGCCTGCTCCATATGGAAGCTATCTTAAACAGTTACTCTTGAAAAGATCATTGAGTAACAATCACTAAACTGAAACACAAAAGGTGCACTAGTACAAAAAGCCTGTGGTCTGCTAAAGGATCAGTACTGGACATTTCATCTAGCCATTTAAAATGCTTAACCATTAGTTAATTACTGAATTCCCATTCCTTTGTTTGCATGAACAGTTATTGCTGGTACCTGAGCAGGTGGTGTTAAAGTGAGGATTTAACACTTTGGGAGACAGCTCATTTACATTCTTCTCCAGATCCACTGTGAGTTGCTGCATCTTGATGCAAAAATACAAACTACAATGTACAATTATACAAAGACAGGGAGATGGTTAGAACTAGGCTGTTTGTGAAGATCAGTGCTTTATTCATATAGCAAATGATAACACATAGAATTTATCATCACTGTCCTCCTAGTCCATTGAGCTGGCCTCTGTTCTAGTAAGCAAAATTATGAACACAAGAGGAATTGTTAGTAAATTGCCATGCTCCAGTCTACGTAAATCTTAGGTTATCTCAGGTTTGGCTTCCGCACCTGGAGAGCTACCCAGCACCAAATATGAGATGTCCTTGAGGAAGCTTTAAATAAAAAAAATTACCTGTGGTTGCTTTCTCTCTCCTCTGCCTCTCTATTCCATGTGGAACATGGGGCCAACCTGTGATTGCTGCTTACAGCCAATTGGGGTGGGAAGGTGGGATTACTTTGCCCAATCCCACTCTTTTCAGGCTAACTTTGGAAGGTGAAAAATGAGGGGTTAAAATTCCTGTGCAACCAAGCATGACTAGCTGGGTTCATAGAGCCAGCAGCTAAGATAACAGGAATCTTTCTCTTAATCACACTATACCATCTAACTAAGGGTCCTTATCGAAAGCCAAATATAACATGCCATCAAACAGAGGTTTTTCAAATTTCTAACCAAAAAAACCCAAACAATTCTAGGAGTCCTCTCACATTTTCTAAGTTGCAAGGCTGGAAGGTGCCAAGAGAAGAGTTAAAGTTGTTGTTGGAGGCCTAACTTTGAATTTCTTCTCTTTTGGAGCTATCCTGTGAGGTGAATAATGCCCTGTCAACTCCTAGTGACTTCACTGCTCAGCAGCCCACAGAATAGTAGATCGGGGGGGGGCTGATGTATCCCAAGACCCCATCTATGTGCTTGAAGGTACTTTGACTAGATTTTGTACTTGCTTACACTGTCACTCTGGCATAAAACTGGTCATATGATTACATGCTCTTTTGTATGCTCTGGGCGTCACCCTAGGAGGCTGCCTAAGATACTGGGAAATCCTGTTGAGCTGAAGGATTGAATTACTAAGGACACAGCCTTCTTCTGCAACCTAGGAGTATCTGTTGGCGTTTGCTCTTATACAGAGTCCTCCATTTTGAAAGCAAGCTCCCACTCCTGTTGAGCCTTTGCATTACCAACTGGGCCTTCAGAGGCTCTATTTCCCTCCTGACAGCCAGGGGAAAAAAATTTACCTCAGAAAATGGCCAATTATGAAAGAAAAAACAAAAGCCAGCCAACAACACTGATGTTATAATGATGGAATATTGCCGCCTTAGCAGCACTGACACAGAGGAGCGAAATCCTGCCCTCTGGCTCTCTGAGGAGACAAAACAACCTGACCTGCAACTCTGCAGATAAAACTTGTCTGGAAGGTGATACTGTAGCTCTGAAATGCTGCCCGTGGTCTCAAGTAGGAGAAGAAACCCCAGTAGTGAAACTTCCTCTGACTGTTACATTTCTACCTGTGTGTAATATTACTTTAGTGATATTATCCCCAGTGTCAAATTCCAGTATCCCCCTGCCTAATCACATTCCCCCACAGTTTCAACTGTATATATACTCTTCATTTTCTTTCCTAAATGGTTGCGTTACATGGCTGTGTGCTTTTAAACAATGGAATTATTACACCTCAGGGAGGGCGCCATTTCATACACATATTTTCTAAAGCACTTTCACACACATGGCACTCTATGCATTTGAGATATTATTTTTCTTCCTTTTAGAATATGTTGTACTTAAATCAGTTTTCCAAACTAAAATTTAATTAACAGTGGGTGAAGGGTCAACTCAAAGACTGGTACTTGGGCAGCTGGTTTCAACTGAAGACCACATAAAAGGCAACTCAGATTCCAGCAAATTGCATTTTCATTATCCCAACCAGTCCTCCAAATAAGCTCGGGTTTCTTTAGAGTGGGAAATAGAGGTCCCAAGTCTAGTTTGGGTCACATGTGAAGAGTATTGGTGCTCTCAGTTTCATCCCTGATGAATGCTTACCCACTGTAAAATTCTCCTCCTGCTCCCCATAAAACAATTATTCATTCTCCACTAATGTACCAGCTCTGTTCATAAGAAATGCTGTTTCATATCTATAGTATTGTTTTCACACAGACACAAATACGCATCCCTTACCGGTGAAAAATTGGCTTCCATGTCAGTCAGATTCCACTCACTCACTGAAAGATTTGGATTAAAGACCTATTGGAAATGAGACATTTATTTTCCTGGTAGAAAGTAAAAGGATTCTATAATGGCTTTATGATTCATATTCTTTTGTGAAGGACTGTCTTAAGACTTTGTAGCTGAGGGCAAGATTTTCAGAAGAGGCCAGCATCCAGCTGCTCCCGATGTGACACTCAATTTAGGATGCTAAGCTTTTTTGAAAATCAGGCCATTAATACTATGTTCTGATTCACCCAGAGAGAGAAGAAAGAAGTTGTATTATTAGCAGAAAAACTCCTACCAAGGAACAATAAGAAGAATAAACAATGATCACTGAATCTTTCCATTAAAGTCAAAGGAAGTCACAGGTTCTAGCACCTCTCAAGATTTGGCCCTAAGAGAATAAAGCTGTCCTATTTTGATCTCCCATTCTTAATTATCCAAACATGTTTATTATAAGGATAAATATGAAGCATCTAAGAGATCAACTCTTTTTTGACAAATATATTCTTTCCCTATATATGGAGCTATTTGAACACTGGAATAAAACATAAAATATACAAGGTATGGATGAAACTCTATTGCCAATTTGCAATTTAAAATGTCCCAGGAGTCCCAGACAGGTGAAGACCTTGGTAGGGATAACGTGGCCTCAGCAGCACTTCTAAGAACTGGAGGAAAAGGTGAAGATTTAATAGGTCCAGACATAATCTGGATGAGGCGGGACCATATAGGATGCAGAATACTATGAAAAATATTAACTGGACCACTAGAGAATAGTATTAAAACTATTTTTATGTAAGAGTGAGAATGTTAAAACTATTTTAGATCTTATGACCTTGTCTTAGCCAAATGGATTGTGTTGTGTGATCCTGGGGTATAAGACCTAAGTATATTTGCCTTCACAAGAAATGAAAATGCTTGACAAAGTCTGAAGCTGCTCAAACTTACTGTTACGAGAATACTCTACAGAGGAGACATCTGTATATACATAGATAGTTAATAGATAAGATGCCAGTAGATGGTGCACAAGAATATGCTACGTTGTTCACAGTTTTTCTAGGAGCAATCAAAGTGATTGTCACACTCAAAAGTGTGCTCTTAACACTCACATCCAAAACGCTGGCAGGTTCCAGATTATATTGCTGGCTCCTCAGCAGCAGCTGCAGGCCTTCTAAACTCAAATCAGTGCCATCCATTGGGTCAGAAATTTCTGCTCTAAGGAAAGAGAAAAGGAAAATGTGTCATCGTTATGAAATAGACACATTTATATAGAAAATACAATTTATTAACTTCCCAAGGTAAAGCATATGCCCACATTTTACCTGGCAACCCTACGGGCCATACTCAGCCCTAGGTTACACCAGCTTTTATGGACTAACCCCAGGAGCATGACCCACCAGAATGGGGAGAAGACTATTGTGATACTAAGCAGTGGAGCCTGCTGTATGCCTTCTAAGGGGCCCATGTGTCTGGGAATATATTAATTGGTCATATCCTCTCCGTGGCTCCCAAAGACTGGGCTCCTATGGAGTCTCTGGCAGAATTAAAGCTACCCTCCCTGGAGGAAATTCTGAGGGAGGAGCAGGTGGTTATACCTCTCTCCCCTCCTCCCCTTCCCCCCCGGATGGATCCCCTCTAGATCTGAAGTTGGAACATTGCACACCTTTCTATACCAGGCTCAGTTAATCTGATCCAAGAAGCTTTAACTCCTGTGATTAAATGGCATTTAGGGAAAGAGCCCATTATAGAAAGAGTTTTACAAGCTAACAGAAGAGTGACTCCCTGCTAGGGAGGGAATCGTAAAAAGCAGCCAAAATCAGGGACTGCTTCACTCCACACCTGCCCTCCTAGCTTCTCTTTCCCTGCCCCATCCTCCCTTCTCTTTCCCTTTAGCTGATCCCCCTTCTAATTATCCTCTCCCTCAAAAAAAATCATGTCATTTACATGACATTGGCCACCATCACATTGTTTACTCTGCTGGTGTCTTCTACTCCTTCCCCCACCACGTGTGCCTGTCTTGTCTGTTTAGATTGTAAGCTCTTCAGGGCAGAGATCATCTGTGTTTGAACAGGGCCTACCAGAATGGAGCCCCATTCTCGGTCAGCTCTCAGGCACCAATGAACACGATTTGTAAGAATAGTAATACAGCTGATGAATTATTATGAACCCTTATGCAAAAGTTTTGTAGAATACTATAGGGTTTAAAATCAACAGGGTTCTAGAGAAACCACTCTACAAACCTACAACGTGTAAAAGAAAATGAGTTCTTTTTATAGACATTTGTAATTATCCCATAGAATTCTACAGCAGAGATTTGATTTTCTATTAAATTCTATAAAATTGTGTTCCCTCCACCATTTTCTCTTAAATTCTATCAGACTTTTCCATAAGAGAGCATACAGAAAGGTCCAAGTTTGCAGCCACTCCTGCCCTGTCAGCAGGCACCATAAACGAGATTTCCATGGGTGCCACCATAAACAGATGCCCGAACCCTTAAATGGTCACCTTTGAAAAAAATTGCCTGAATTATTAGTTTGTGTCAGTGTGCTCATGTGTATATCATAGAAAAGGGAAGACAAATAGGCTGCAATATAGTCTAATTAGAGGGAAAATGAACCAAACAGGTTACAAGAGGGAACAAAGTTCCAGTAGCTAGTTGAAATAAGGGGACATAGCAAGAAAGCACATAGGCCAAATGGCATAATTAGGTTAGGTACACATTTTGTGGCAGGCAAAAAATATTGAGAGGAACAATAGGATAGTTCTGTCTCTAAAATGTCTCCACTGTACATTGTATCTAAATTGTAGAGTAGACTCATGCATCATTAGGGTTTGAAGAGTGGAGTTATACTACAATCGTTACCGATATTTAAGAGGGTAAACATCTTCACTGAAAACATTCTGAACCAAACTCTAACCTTGATTTTATATTGGAGGCTAATGTAATCTCCAACAGCAGCCTTATCTGAGGGCTAATCGGGGACTATATATTAAGAGGAACTATGGAGTTAGCAGGATGTGTTAAAATGTGATCAATACAAGGACAGGGTGAGTGCCCTCAGATTTTATGTAGACCCTTGTTTGCAGCAGTGGGTCCAATTTCTCTCCCTGAGGCTCTACTGAAGTCAGCGAGTTACAACCGGGATTCACTTAACCTTCTCTCTTCCCCTTTCCCACGAGAGTTTTCATCCAGCCCAAGATGTGGTAAGAACTTCCTTCTCTGGGGCTGCCCAAGTCTTCTCAGATTCATTCAAAACCCCTATGCCTTTCTGTTCATTTCTTACTGCTCTGTCTACCATGTGGTGGTCAGATGTGTCAGGCAGGGCGGTTCTCCTTCTGCTGGTTGAACATGCTGTGTTTCCCAACATAGCATCCTTGCTGCTGAGATTCAAGCCAGAGACCCTTACAGACAATATACAGCAGCTCTTTCAAGGGAGTTATGCAGGACATCCCCTCTGGCTGAGCCAGGAAGAGTTGTGCTAAAATGCCTTCTCAGCAGGATACCAGTCTCTGTGTATCTTACAGGTCCTAGTATATTTATCTGCAATGGCTCCAAGATTCTCAGTGATCCTTCAGAGTTCAGGAGCAGAACTGCATTCGCCTATACCAGGACCTCTTGGGTTCATTAGCACACAACTCTTTGTTTTCCACCCCCACTAACAATTTGGCTTGACACTTCATTGTTTCAAAATGTGTTTCAAAACCCAATTATTTATAATGTAAAAACTACTTTTGAGTAACAGTGCCTAGATTTTAATAATCTCTTCCAAACAAAGGATAAAAGACCAATGAATAAATCTTTGGTCCCTTGCATGACAGGCTTGAGCTTTAGTCAAAGATGGTCAGGAATTAAAACACTCAGTCTGCCTGAAGGCTTGTGGCTACCCACAAACACAGTCTGTGGCAAGAGTCAGTGGATGAAGTGATCTTCCCAAAAACATGTGGCCTGAGTGCATGGTATCCAAAGGAATAACCTGAATAATGACCTAGGGTTGGATCAGTTATTGACTTGTGAGCATTGACTTGTGTGCCAGAGCATGGAGAGATGTTCCTGGCCATCAGGAATGTGATAGATGAGGAGATGAAAGGAGTGCAAACTGAAGGGAGAAGAACCCACATGAGTTCACAGAGCTGGAGAAGGGAGGAAAAAAGAGGAAGACGTAACTGGCAGCTCTTTGCTAATGAAACATTCTTCCCGTGATCTAAACCTGTGTCTGATGGAGGTTTCTTGTCATCTCTTATCAGCTATATTCCCTAGTATGACACAAGAGGATACAATGGGCACAGCATGCTGTGTGCAGCCAGTGCCATGTTCCACTGGTTTCAGCACTGTACGCTGGCCCTTAAGCCCTTTGCAGCATGGAACTTGCATCACTACAGATGTTATTAGCAGACAAGATGTTAGCCAGCCACAAGCCATTCTGTGTAATTGGGTTGCCACCTCTGAGGTACAAAAAAAACAGGACATCCGGGATAATCCTGAGCCCATCAAACTGGACAGCTGGCAGCATGTACTGAGCTGCCGTACAGTTCTCCCAGGATAATCCTGGGAAAACCTGGACAGGTGGCAACCCTCATGTGCAATGCGGTTGAATGTGCATAGCTGCTGTCCTCCCCTCACCTGTCTAGAGGTGCCCTTCTGCCTCTTCTTTCGGGTTGCTGTGAACTTGCAGACTGGGGCGCCCCGCAGCTCCCTTTGCCTTCTAAAACAGACTGAATCATTGCAACTGGTAACACAGGGGGTTCAGCACAGGCAGTACAGCCAGGCAGAGAGACATCTGGCTCAGATGTGGCTTTCACTCCAGGGCTAACTGGTTCTTCCTTGATCAGCATGTGGCATTTTTCCCTGAACCAAAGAAAAGTTTTAGTACCACACTCACACATACGTGCACCAAGGGCTTTGCTATTCGCATGAATGGGAAGGGCAGTAGTGGCAAAAGGGCTGTTTCTGCTTTTGATCCAACTGCCATGCAGTGTTTATCCTCCACTGCGGCCAGCTGCACATATGAACTCTGTCTACACCCAAGTTTAATATTTTAATTTTGGGCCTACTGAAGTCAGTAGAAAGACTCCCATTGACTTCAGTGGGCTTCGGAATAAGGACTGGCTTTTCTCAGAGATTTTTCCTTCTTGTGCATGCACATGGCTCTTATTTCCTCTGCCAGGAGAAAATGGGGTGGCCTCTTTTAATCAGCAAGAACTGTCAAAGGCACAACCACATGCAACACGTGCTGTGCCAGAAGGAAAACACCAACTGGGAAGTCTTAGATTTCAACTGTCAGATCAAGGGAAGGGCATTGACATTTCATTTAACCTCTCACACGTGGGAAATACCACAGGGCATCCACCCTGGTGGTCCTGACCAGTGCTGCCACCCTGGTTATGTGACTCTTTCTGTGAGGCTGTGTGTTTTACATTTCAGTTCTATATCAGACACTGAGACCACACTGCTAAATGGATTAAAGGAATCCTGGAGTCTGCCGCGTTATTCATACTGTGTTAAGCTCCCATCTGGAATGCTGCTGCTACTGGGTGTTACCTAGAAGCAAGTGTGATCAAGGCGCAGCACATTTCCTGGAGATGTAGGACCAGCTAGAAGGAATTCTTGGTTCAAGGTGCACAAGAGGGTCATTAACATCAGCGGGTCATTAATCTCCACGGAGTGTCCTGCATTAAGGTTGTTATTAATTATAATTATTATTGTTATTATAGTTGAAAATAGGAATATTGGGCCACATTTTCTGCTGGCATAATTCCATTCAAATTCCATTTGAATTCCATTCAAAGGCTGCACAGGGCATGTGTTGGGGGAGTCAGTGGCAGTCAGGGATAGTAGCCATGCAATTGGGGCATGAGGCTAGTGCTAGGCCAGGGGCGGACTGGCCCTGGGCATTTTCTGTTTCATTAACAAAGGCAGTCCTCCCCTGCCTCCCCAGGTTCATGGCTTGGGGGACTCCAAGGGAAACAAACGTCTACCTCAGTCAGCAGGAATTTTCATGCAAGTGGTTAAGACTGTTGTTTCTAAGGTTGTCTTCACAGCATTCGGGGTTTCCAAAGTATAAAGGATCCCCTGGAGCATTGATGTCTGTCCCAACTGATTACAAATCATGAGGGCAAGGCTGAAAGCAGGAGTGTGTCAGGGCAGCAACAAATGCATGAGACATTGGGTGCAGGAATTCTTGGTTCAAGGTGCACAAAAGGGTCATTAACATCAGCAGGTCATTAATCTCCACGGAGTGTCCTGCATTAAGGTTGTTATTAATTATAATTATTATTGTTATTATAGTTGAAAATAGGAATATTGGGCCACATTTTCTGCTGGCATAATTCCATTCCAGAGTAATGCCAGAGGTGAATATGTCCCATCAGGTATTTTACATATGCAGAGAAGGTGGCATCCACATGGTACATATATTTATCATACTCTTTGGACCACCTCACCTGCACTCTGCCCATATCCTCAGCACTCAATCTAACATTCCAACTCCCTGGGAAACTTCAAACAATAGCCCTGTTTCTTTAAATTAACCTGCCAGAGAAATATTTCCCTCTTCTCCTCCCTATTGTGTAACTTCCTCCAATCTAACCCCTATCTGAGGCCCAGGATGTGGGCAAGATTCAGACACAGCCCAAAGACAGGTTTTCTATGAGTAAAAGTGGCCCTGTTCATTATCTTGAGGCCCTGCAAGATTAGAAATGGAGATGCAGGTTTTCAAAACTGACTAAAGGATTGAGACACCCATTCTCATTAAAATTCCCACTAGGTCATCCAAATCCCATAGCTGATTTGAAAGTCTCAGATAGAAACGTTATCCTATTGGGAATGGAAGATTTCCCCTTTTCCAGTGGGACCAGCCTTCAATTCTAGCCCTTAAAGGATATAAGCCACTAGACTTTCAAATAGTGACATTTTTATGAGTAAAAAACTGCTATGTGCCATTTTTAGAAGTTTTTTATAAACCCTGCACAGCTGGACTCAAAGTAACTAAGGCGACTAGCTCTATAGGCAAAGGGATACAAAAATGAACACTAACAAAAAGTGATCAGGACTCCACAACTTGCTGCTGTAACACATCTGGCACGTACAACATATGTGATGGGGTGGGATGTTACTACCCATCAAAAGCTCATGCTAATAAAATCTTTACCATGCACCACACCATCATGTATTCATTATATCTCTGCCTTGTTATGAGACTTCTCTACAAAAGAGCTGTCCCTATATACGTAGATAGTTTATTAATAAAGTGCCAATAGATGGCACTCAAGAATAAGCAGCATTGTTATATACCGAAAACTGGTTTTAGGGAACAGATCTTACCTGGAACACTTAACCTGCTTCTAACTAATTTTAGGGATAAGACAGTTCAATCAGCATGCATAGGTCTTTTCTAGAGAGTAGCTGCCTTGTCTATAAGCCAGAGAGATTGATTATAGAGCTTTCACCATTCCATTCAGTTTGCATGGACATAATTATAGCTTATAATTTCGTCACTGTAATATAAAGCCTCTGAATGTCTAAAATGGACAATAGGAAGAGAGAAGCTACATAGTCTAACTCTGAAATATCTCTGTGTATTTGAATGTTGTAACTTTCTGAAATCTTTGCACATTGACCTAAAATTTGTATAGCACTTATGGCAGTCTTCTCTATTTTCTGGTTATAAGGACGATGTTCAGTTTAGTTCTTCCTCATTTAGTTCTTCCTCATCAAAACCAAATAGAAGCTCTCGCTTTCTTTTTCTCTCTGTCTCAAAATAAAACAAAAAAATCCAGATCTTTTACCCTCTGATTAAGACTGAGACTTCCATTTTCTTGAGGAGAAAGTATCAGTAAAATGTTCTGGATAACTTTTCAAGGAAGTGTGTGGTAGCTCCCAGCACAAAACCTATGACTGATTATTGCAATCTGTGTGCATGCAGAGTCACAACCTGTTTTTTAAAATTACCTACACATGGAAAGTTGCAAACTAGATAAAACACACAGCCACTCTGTAAATACGTGAGGCATGTAGTATTGACTGAGGTGCACATGCCACAGTAGAATTAGGCCTACACAATATTCTGATGTAATTATTTGCGTCCTGGCACAGATCTCTAAGGGTGTCTCTATCTTTTGAGCGAGGTGTGTAATTCTCAGCTCAAGGAGACATACCCACTCTAGCTTTCATGGAGCTAGTGTGCTAAAAAGAGAGTGCAGCCGCAGTGGTGAGAGGGGCTAGCCACTCGAGTATATGTCTAGTGTCCTGGATGGGTCACACTGCTATGGCTAGACTATTTTTAACACACTAGCTAGCGTGGGTATGTCTCCCTGAGCTAGGAATTACACCCACAGCCCAAAGTACAGACACACCCATGGTTTACGATCACAATAACGTTCTTTACCTGTCACCCTCTGGAGGAGATTGAAGCGATGCGACGTTCGGTGGTGATGCTTCAGTAACATCTGATATGACTGGCCCTCCAGCAATAGCAGGACTGGTTAAGCACGAGGCAGGTTCTGTAGATGGCTGCAAAAGAAAATACAAAATGGTCAGTTTGTGATACAGCAAGAAGAATTAAAGAAGTGTGTTAGGTCAGTTATACATTGGCTTAGCTAGGGGCAGAGATGGGTTACTTGCTTATGACAGGGATTCTGGCTCATCTCCACCAAACTCCTTGAACTTCCACACATTGCCTTGTGGGACTCAGCAGCATTCAATCTCCTGGAGCACCCCCTGAGGTGGTGCAACTACACCACTCCTACGGGGGGAGGGGGGGTAGCTAAGTGGCAAAATCTAGTCCCTACTACTGGGCATAGCCCCATTGAATTCAATGGAACTACATTTGGTACTAAGCACTCTCTCTGGTAGTAACAGCTTACAGGATTGGGCCCTATGGGCAAATCCCTGCTTCTGTCACTCACTGGAGCAATTCTCTTGCAGTCAATGAGGTAGATGGTGGAATACTCATTGAGGAAAGTGCATACAGCATCGTAATCACCTCAATCCCCTCCCCCACCCACAGGCCTACTACAATACACCCTATGCCAATTGGAATGACAACTCCAGAGGGATTTTAATGTAGGCAGAATGAGATTAGAATATATTTAAATTTTCCAAGACTCCTTAACTTCCCCTTGGTTGAAGGATCCACGAGACCTTTAAATCACTGCAAGCAACCAGGACCTTATTTCTATGTCCCAACAACTCAGCGTAACCCTTTCTCTCTCCAGTTACATATAGTCTTTGCTTACAGAACCCAGTGCCTGGGAATCACCTTGTTTAAACAAATGGCATCTATGGCATCTGTTCTGCACTGGGCAGGGTGACCAAAGCAATCACAAGAGCTATGATGCTATGGACCATGCAGGGCTGTTGTCTTCTCATCTGGCCAGGAGGGCCTCTGTTTCTAGCTGCTCTCTGAACTGCTCCTGCCTTGGAGAGCTAGGAAGAGGCTACGGGCTGCATGTCTATATGTAGGGACATTTTATGTGGGATCTTTATACTCACAGTCCAGAGGTGGGATTTGGGGACTTGTGCTCCTTAGTCATTTAGGTGCCACCCCAGGTTGTTAAGGATAGATTCCCAGCTGGAAGGACCCCAACCATAGAGATGTAGCCCAGAACATAGTCCCCCCTAGGCCACCCATGACCAAACACCTGGCTAGAATGACACCGGGTTGTGCTCCAGCTGTATCTCCCTCCCTGATCACATGGGCCTGTGAGTAGTAACCAGGAAACAGCGGCCAGAATCTCTCTCCCCTACTCCAGCCAGAGCCCCTTCATACTCTCTTCCAATCAGAGAACAGCAGGGAAGGGAAGCCAGAGAGCGGGATGAGCCCTCTTTCACTGCAGAGTAGTAAATATTCAGATAAATAAAATGTAACTTTGCAAATCTCTCTCTCCACGATACATTTTTGCCACATTGGGTCACTTTTAAACATTTGCTCTCTTTTAAAAGAGTTACCTGTGCTAATAGTTCATGCACAGAAATGTCACCTTTTTCACAATGACACCATGACAAAAAGAAGGAATGAAACAAGGGTCTGTGTTTGAAAACGAACCTACCGACTGAATGAAATAGGAATCATGAAGAGGGTCCACAGACAGATGTCGGTTGAACTTGGACACTTGTGGTGCTGAGCTTCCATCATCTAACATCAGAGGTCTGTGGAGAGAAGGAGAAAAGATGTTTTATCTCAGACTTGTATTAACTGTCTGCCATGTAAGTATGAGTGCAAGAAACATCTGAATCAGTGGCTGGCATCAGCTGGCAGCTTCTCAATGTGTGTGTCATTTTCTTCTGCTGTCAGTTGCTTTCCTGTCTTGTGTCATGGACGGTAAAGTGAAAAGATACAGTGTAAGAGCAGCTTTGGATAGATCACCAAGCACACGGGACCTTTCATGTCCATGCAGAGGACGCAGGACCTTGGT
Organism: Gopherus flavomarginatus; assembly: GCF_025201925.1. NCBI lineage: Eukaryota > Metazoa > Chordata > Testudines > Testudinidae > Gopherus > Gopherus flavomarginatus. The sequence goes on from NC_066630.1 coordinate 35,031,501, forward strand.
TTTCCAGGTCTTATCTGAAAGATCCACACATGGTAAATGACACAGAACTCTATAGCCCACAGAAGACAGAAAATCTGAAAAACTCCCACCAGGATTAGAAGTTGCAGTTCCACAGAGGTCTAAGTCTAGTACTTCAAACCTGAGGCTTGGACCACTAAAGCATCCATCCCATTGATTTTCCTTTGCAGAGGCTGCAATCTTTATTCTTTTAATAATTTAAATTAAGTGCTGGGAGGGGTTATATGACTAATACTAGAGAAAACCTATTATCTCAGCCACACTATTAAAGGGAAGTTCATTCTTAGTGAAAGCCCTGTCAAGCTACCAGGTTCCAGTGAGACCCCATCATCCAGTAGAGACCTTCCCAAGAGCAGCTTTCGCCTTTTCACCAGAGGTTTGAAAAGAAAATCTTTTCTCCATTCATCTTTGTGTGAATTTCTGCAATTTGCCTGTTAGATCCAGTTGTCTCTTCTACATTCTGTGCTCTGTTTTGGAATCTCACCCCCATTCTGCCCAAACATGCAACATAACCCAATGCCCAAGTATTTCAATAAACCAAATTTCAGCTCAGTTAGACTGTAGTCTAAATTTCATGGCAATCCAATCAGTATTACATACAAATTTCACTAGAAAGGTAGAAGTCTGATCGGAAATAAAGTATTTATTAATGAATGGAATACAGAAAATGAATAGAATATATGGGAATGCAACTTTCCAGGTAAATCGCAACCTTAATTTTGGAGGACTGAGGGTTAATGCCAATTGCTGTTCCTCCATCCTCAGTTAAGCTTCCATTTTATACGATGCACAGTACCTAGCCCCTGAGTCCAGATGACACTCAGGAATGATTTAAAAAGTGACAAGTGATTATGGAGCTCTCGATTTTGCAACGGGTGGGGGAAATGCAATACCTTATCAGGACTTGAGTAGTACAAAATGCTGAGCCCCCATTGTCTGAAAATCAGGTCCCTTTAAGGGGTCTCAAGCTGGGACCTTGAAAACTCAGGCAACCAAAACCACTAGACCCTTTTGAAAATTTTGGCCATAATTGATCTCTCTTGGGTACTAAGATATGGCCTTCATCACCATAACACTTGAGCACCCCACACTTATTTAGCCTCACATTACCACTGTGAAATGGGGAAGTAGTACCCTCATTTTGCAGATGGGGAACTGAAACACAGAGAAATTAAGTAACTTGCTTAAGGCCACACAGGATGTTTGTGACAGAGCTAGAAACCAAGTCACTGACCACTAACCTAACAACAAGGCCGTCCATCCTTCCTCTCCTACGAGCCTCTGTGCCTTTCTTTAGATCGCAAGTGCCATGGGGCAGGGAATGTCTTTGTTCTGTCTTATACTGTGTTGGCCGCATTGTCAGTGCTTGATAATAGTAACAAATAATAAATGAGAAAGAGGGCAATGGATAGCTGGAAGTCCGAGTGGAAAGATTTCTTAGGTGGAGTCCAGCTGTTTTACTCTGGAAAGAACAATGGGGAACGTTTTGAATTGGTATCCAGGAAACTGACTATTTCAGGAAACCTTAGCACGTTATTTTTAAAAAAGCAGCCAAGCATATTAATCTCCTCGAAAAACAGAACCTGATGCCGAATGGCAGACAGCTGAGCTTGCAAGGGGTTACAAATCCTCCTAACAATGAACTGACCTATAGGTCTAACTTTATAGGTTAGCCCATTCTTTCTGCATCCTCTTTTCATTGAGTTTCCTCATCATTGCTAATATTTATAACAAAAACAAACAGACAAACAGCAAAACTCAACATTTGCCCAGCTTCTCCCTCTCATTTTCTTGTTTTAAAGAGAAATTGGCTCTAGTTCTCCTAGATCAGCTGATTGGTTAGTCAAGTAGAGCTCAGAAACACAGGAGGCCTACAGGCTTGCACCCATTACACCTAGCAATAAACAAGTGTCTTTTTATCTTAGTGCATGGAAATGCACTATCTAAACTGTGTAAGTTTTGTAAGTAAAATTATTTTCAAACCAGAGAGGACTACCATCTTCTAAAGGTTATGGTCATTGCCTGACTTTAATGATGCTACAGCCTCTGTGCTTTGCCTAGGCTTGGCGTAGCACAGGCAATCAGTTTCCCAGACCTGAAGAAGAGCTCCGTGCAAGTTTGAAAGCTTGTCTCTCTCTGACCAATAGAAGTTGTCCAATAAAAGACATTACCTCACCCATCTTGTCCCTCTAATATCACAGGACCAACATGCCCACCACTACACTGCATACAACATGGAAGCAGGCAGGCAGTGCTTACCTCAGTGCTCAATATTTTATTAATTCTTAGACAGACTCCATGACCTTACTGCTAGCTAATGGCAGCTCGAACCCTTCATCGGAGAGACTGCTTGAGTGGCTGAGCTGCATTGCCAGGACTTGGGCAGTGGTGTCCAATGCTTATGCCCACATCTGCAATCGTTCCTGTGCCTGCCTTGTTCCCAACTTGCTCCACCACTTTTCCTGCTTTGTTCTCAGTCCTGTGGCTTCCTTGCTCCTGCTCTGCTCCAGCCCTGCTTCCCAACTTGGCTCCGGACCCTTGGGTCCTGATCCTCGGCTCTGGCTCCTGGATCTTGGCTCTAACCACAAGGCCAGTCCATGACACATTCAAAGACAATGACCTTTTTTAACAAGATGCTTTCATTTAAGAACCACAGCAAGCTACAAAGCAGAGAGCAGAGCCCCTTCACATGTGCTTGGTATTCTCCTTGCCATGAGCCAGAAAAGATCATTCCTAGTTCCTTCAATTCATCCTGATACACGGAAGTGCTTCCTCTCGTGTCTGAACACTGTCAGTGCAGCTACCATAGATCATAAATAGAGATGAGCTCAAACTGGAAGATAGGATCCACCTACCCATGAACTTGGAGAAGTTTGTATTTGGGTCTGGATCCAAACTTGATAACTCAGGCCCATCTCTAATCTTACACAGTCTTTACATGGAGGCAGAGAGCACAGACATGCAAGTTACAGAAGTGCTCAATAAGGGGTGAGTTCTCAACTAACACTCAGAGCCAAGAATCAGTACACCAGGTTCTCCTCTCACTTACTCCCCTGATACAGTGGTGTACCATAACTGACTTCAGTGGAGCTACTCCAGATTTATGCTGGTTTAAGTTAGAGTGAAATCAGGCCACATCTATCATATCAGCCCATCACTGTGGTAGCCAAGCACTTTGAATGAAATTCACCCTCTGTGCCGAGGGCCAGCACGCAGCCAGTTTAAAACCTCAAGATAAAGCCTGAATTTGACGCTCTGCACAGGGGCGAATTTTACCCTAACATAGGCTTATTCCCAAGCATCTATTACAATAATAAAGAGCATGTCTCACAAGATGTACATGCCATCAATGACTTCCACACAACAGTAATTTACCCTTAAGATTTTAGTTGTAGAAGCAGAATCCTAAGTGCAACCTGAACTATTTTATATGCATCCAAGTTCAGTGACCCTATTTTAATTAATTGGTTATTTTAGTTAGCTAGGGCCCAATTCTGCTCCCGTTGATTTCAAATGGGAAAACGTCCATAGGCTTCAAAGGAAGCCAGATCAAGCCCGCAGCTAGTTCAGTTGTCCCTCTTTCGGCTCACTCTGTATTACTAAAATAAAGGTCAGAGCAAGCTGACATGCTGGTTCTCTAAAGGCCACTGAATGAGGAGTGTCAGCAGGTCTGACTCAGCAGTTCTGCCCCATTCATTTGTTATCACCATGGTGCCCGAGTCAGGTGACTTCCCACCCCACTCTGAGCTGAGCTGGTGTTTTTAATGAAGCGTGAGCATTATCTGTCCGTGTGCGCGCCACACCAGGGTACGTACAGTTTTCTCTTTATTCCAGCGCTGCTGGGGTTTGATTGGAGCTGGCCGAACAGAAACTGAATCAGCTGTTAGGGGAGATCAAAGTCAGGTGTTAATCAGCAGTGGTCCAGCATTCCACGCTCCAGAGCACCTTTCTTATCATGTACATTCCCCCGTTTTACCGAAACCTCAAAGACATGGGATCTGCCATGCAGAATATAGAATCATAGAAATGGTGGCCTGGAAGGGTCCTCTGCTGAGGTAGGACCAAGCAGACCGTTGCTGACAGGTGTTGTCAAACCTGCTCTCTAAAACCTCCAATGACAAGGATTCCCCAGCCTCCCTTGGACGCCTATTCCAAAACTGGAATTACCCTTAGAGTTAGAAAGTTTCTCCTACTATGGAGTGGAATATCCGAATCAGAATGTATGAAATGATCTAGCCTGAAAAGGTTCAGGAGCAATTTGCATAGTTAAAACTCATGGGCCTGATTTTCAGGCAGTGTTTCCGTGCATGGAACTGTGCACATTCTTTCACTGCCAGGTGCGCACGAACAGGACTAGCTAGCGCAGCATGTGCATACACAGTCCCCAACTAGCCCCATCATATCTGGAGATATGCGTGCAAACAAGCACAAAATTCCGTGTGCATCAGTGCACACAGATCTGCTTGACCAGAATCAATCTGTATATAAGGTAATGGGCTATTTACACACCCACGGGTGGTCCTGGACTGAGTGTCTTAGCCATTTCTGCTGGATTTTTAACCCTGTTTTGCTCAGGACACCAACCATAACGCAAGAATGCGTTCGTAGTGAGAAATCCTTCATCGCAGGACAGTTGACTCAAACCTAATGCAACACTTTCACCGCAGACCAGGTGCAAACTGTGTACTAGCATCATGTCTTGCATCCATCGCTTGCCTGTTTCTTGCAGTACAAGAAAGAGAGCAGCGAAAATGCAACTACAGTGTGTGTGGAGCTTCTACCTTGCCATCGTGTTAGAATCAGAGCGTGACTCCTCTTTGGTGGAAAGGGAATCATTGTGGGCTTCGCTGTGCCACTTACATGCAGCCCCATGGTGGGAGCTTTGTGGAGCCTCCCATCCCCTGGGGAAGCTCCAGGAGGAATTCATAGATTTTCAAGGCCAGATGGGACCATTGTGATCATCCAGTTTGACCTCCTCAATAACTCAGACTCTAGAATTTCACCCAATAATTCCCCCTACCAGCCAGATAACTGTGGAGAACTCATCATGGAGCTGCCTGGCAGACTGGGAAGCAGCCACCCCTACACTCCCTGGTGTAACAGGCCAGTTCTGCTGTCCAGTGTGGAGGAGGGACAGCTGGTGCACCTCAGAAATCACACTGAGAGACACAGAGACTGCAGCTGTGTCTGCAAGCACAAGGGATGGGGAGGCTCTTTGCATCCTTTCACGGCTTTCTCACTGATGCATCAGGGCTCCATCTGGGCCTGGATTCTATGAAATCTATGGAAAAACGTGACCTTCCCATCTCTCAGACTGTGCATAAAATGTAATGTGAACCACTCAACAGAAAAGCTGATGCAGTTTTTAACTGAGAAGTCTGAGAAGGACAAGCACAGCATTGCAGTGCAGCGACTGGAGTTAGAAACCATACAGTTCTGCCTATCCAAGGAGATAACATTCCTGCAGTATCTGTCATATTCCCTGTTCTTAGCATTGACTTCAGCGGGGGCAGTCTCAAGGATCTTATGCTTCAGGCTGGGTAGTGCAACCTTTTCTCCCTTGGTGAGTCCCACTTCGCTCACTGACCTCAGTGGCACTACTTATAGGCATGAGCACTCACCGATGGGAGGAAGGGCTGCACGATCTAGGGAATGTACAGGCATCATGACAATTTTACTGCGACTTGCACAAAGAGCTAGGGAGAAATCTGGGCAAGCCCCAAAGTCTGTAGTCGACACCCATAGCCCAAGTTATTAATGATGAGGACTATCTCCACACAAAATAGAAAATGCATAAAATGATCCATCTTGCTCCCATTGAAACCAGTGAGAGCTTTTCCCCTGACTTCAATGTAAGCAGGACCAGGCTCAAAGCACCCATGACTCCCCTACATACAGTGCAGCCTAAAGTTACTGTGATCACTAAGGAGCAATACAAATCCATCTGCTTAAGGATTTTACCCTTCTTTATACATGGGTACAGAGCTAGATGCTGAGTCTGAGCTCCCCTAATGCTATCCCAGGGCTGCATGGCTGAAAAACCAGATATGGCCAAAGGTGATACAATTCTCCGCCTGTCACGCAGAGCTCCTCTTAGCACTCAGGGGAGCCATGTGCAATGCAATTAGGAAAGAGGGAAAATATATACATAGCAATGACAGAGACTGAACAAAATATAATGTAGGCTCTGGACAGGAATAGGCAGACTTCACTACATCTTTTTGATAGGCTGTATAACACAGTTCAATACAACTTTACGGTTATCTGAGCCGATCTGGTCTGATCGCTACCTTGTTGATCACTTTCTGTTGCTGAGAATGATTCTGCCTGAGAGATACAACTTCCCGCCACAGGACTTCATTTTGTCTGAAAGGGAAACAGTAACATCCCCTGAGCACACAGACATCCCCACCCACAGGCCTGGCATTCGCTGCCGTGGCCGACTGTGTGAGATTTTTATCTTTTCTTAAAACCCCAGATGCTGGAGACGTGATTATCTGAGCGTCTCAACCTTCATATTATATATATTTAAACTAAGTAGTTGGCCTTCCTGATTGCAGAGAAAGCTTGAAAATACAACCCCCAAAAGGTTCAACAAACGTAAGGCAAATAAAAAGAATCCAAAATCATTTGTGATTTCTTACTGGTTTGGGTTGGCAATACTATACTTCTTTCCTTTTCAACTGAAATGGCACTCCTGTAAATTCAATCCCTCCCAACCCCAATGAGACGATATTATTGAAGGGTCATATTTCAAAAGGACCTCTCAAATTGTGTCTGCAAATCAAATTGTCCACATACACACATAGCTTGAATGCAACCACAGGTTTTATGTGAGCAGTTTTATAGGGTTTCTTGAAAATTTGGCCTCAAAGGTCTTCATTTTAACACTAAGAACTAGTGAATACAGCACGGAGGCTCCATCCTTTGCGGATGCTTCTGTGCCTTCATTGTGCAGTGGTCTCAGAACAGCCATAATTCTCAGTGCCTTAGAACTTGGCACAAGACAAGTTATAGACAGAGCTGGTTGAGTAATTCATTGGGAAAAAACAGCCAGCGAATACAGCCCTATTTGCCCACCACTCATTTGTGACTGTATTCTGATACCATTATTTGTAGGTATTTGTGGAATAGTTTGCAAGTACAATTTTTCAGCCTGTGGGCAGTTTGCAGTCTGCTCATGTTGACTATTCACTTCTCATTATTTGTGGTATGTGATTTTAATTCATTGAATGCAATTTTTAAATTCCTTTTATAAATTCAAACTGGAAAGGAAGACCAAAACCCAGTACTTCATTGGATATAAAACAAATGTTTATAGCACAGAAAGGATTCATTTTAAAGATTGTACTGGATGTGCATGATACAATTCCCAGAGTCCTACAGGTCTTACAAATACTCCCCAGGGTTTACAACTATGTCATGAAGCAGACTCGTAGGAGCAATGTGAATGTGATCAACTCACTGCTTCATGTCCTGCATTTGACACTCCATGTTCTCCTGCTGACTTCTCAGAATCTGGACTTCATAGAGCAACCTGCTGAGATCCTCCTGGCGCATCTTCGTTTCCTCATTTTTCACAATAGATACCTGAGAAGAGCACATGCGGCAGAATTTACTACTGCAAGACGTTATGCACAGGGATAAGAACTTTGCAATGGTGTCTAAGCAGGAGTATCAGTTACAACCTGGGCTATAAAGCGATGATATATTGGAACAGGAGACACAGTTTTAAGAGTCCGGGGTGGCCCCAAAGGGTCATAGCCAGGGGCACTGGAAAGTAAACAGAGGCTGAAGAGCATGAAAAATTCTTTAATAGTGAGGTCTATTAGGCTAGGGACTAGCATCCTAGCAGCTGTGGTGAAAGACCCATCACTGGAGTTATTTAAAACTGAACTGGACAAAAATGGTACTTCAAGGATCAATCCAGCACTAGCACTAAGGAGATGAACTAGCTGGTCTACCTAGGCCTTCTACATCCCTAATGTCAGCTATTCTAGGAAGTGAGGTTAGCTAATGATGCAAGCTTTCTAGCAGCCTTCCATCACCCTGCCCATTCCTCTAATGACACCCTTAGACCCTATGCACATCAGCACCCCAAGAGAAGAGGTGCAGCTCTCACTCAATTCCCACCTTCCTTTTGATGTGTTCCAAGAGGTGTTCGTGGCCTTGTAGGAAATAAAGATGCTGGAACTCGGTGTCATCCCATTCAGGCTTGACAAGGCCACCCTGCTCTATATTGACCACTTTCCTGAAGCCATCTAAACGTAAACAGAACTGGTGAGAACCATGTGTAGCATATAGATTGGGAAGAACAAAGAAGCCCAATGTTTGAATTAGCCTTCCCCACAGTACCCACTGATTTTCAAGTATCGTTTCCTTTTCCCTGCTCCTAATTTCTGCCTGAGTGTTGTCTTAGATATTGCAAATAGGCTGCAAGGAGCGAATCCTTCACTGGTTAGCTCACATGGTCCTGAACATGCCAGTGGCAGAGATGGGCCAGAGATGCTAATTTGTCTAGCCAAATATGCCTCAAACCCCAAACTGGAGGCACCTGATGCTGAAATGGTAGTACAGTCTCTACAACCAATTCAACCCGGCACCTCTCTGCTGACCGCGGCTGCTAATCAGTCCTAGCTGTAATGATGGTGACCCTTGTTTTTACCAACTTGCCCATAAGCACTCACTCCACATGGGCTACAGAACAAATCTTGGATAGAAACAATTTTTTGACCTAGGCTGCATTTAAACTGCTGGCCTACAGCTGAAAGGGCCATTTCTAATCCTCATGTAAACATCCACAGCCCACCTTTACTTTGTAACACTTTTGTGAAAAATAAAAGCGTAATTAAGGCTGGAGTTCATCACCCAGGCAGAGGGCTAAGCACCTCTGACATTCTATGTAAGTCCTCAAAATAGGACATACGCAGTGCCGAGGTGTTGAATTTCACTCCCTAAATCCAGCACCTACTACTGGGATATTTTGTTACCCAAAAAACACTCTAATGACACATATCACGTGTTCTGTAGTTGCTTGAGGGTTTTTAGGAATGGGGCACGTGAAGTGCTGTTGAAACTTCAACCGGTGCTTCAAAATATTAATATCTTTCAGATGTACTAAAAATAAAGAAAGCATGTGATAGTGTGCTAGCAGCTAGTCACTGTTTGAGGCTCTGTGGGTGTTGCAGCTGAAATTGAAGGTAAGCTGGTGCAGTTTTATTTACACAGAATGTGCAAAGTCCCATGTCTCCAAATACAGCAGGAATCAAATGGCAGGACACAGCTTCTTTTACTCACAGGACCAAGAGCATCCATTTCAGCCTGCACCCTAGACCTATAAACCTCTCTCCAGGTTTCTTCCAGGGTCAGCTTTCAGCTGGTCCTTTTGGATCTCTCGCTCGCTCTCTCTTTTGTGCCTGTTCTCAGTTTGTTTTCTGCCTTCCCTCACTTCCCTCTCCCTCTGCCATATACCCAGTGCTTAATTTGTGCCAGGGCTTTCTGGGGCTGAGCCCTGGCACCTTTACGCTTGGCAGTTCATAGCCCTGGCACCTCGGGGCTTGCTTAGTAACTTATGAAAGCAGGGCTGCCCAGAGGATTCAGGGGGCCTGGGGTCTTCTCGCTGCTGAATTGCCACCGAAGACGGCACTTCGGCAGTGAGTCCCGGGGTGGAAGGACCTCCTGCCACGAGTCTTCAGGACACTTCGGCGGCAGGTCCTGGAGCGGAAGGACCCCCTGCCACCGAATTGCTGCCGAAGACCCGGAGCGGAAAAAGCTTTGGGGGCCCGGGCTCCGCGAGAGTTTTCCGGGGCCCCCGGAGCAAGTTTCAGTGCCTCTGAAAATCTTTCCTTGGATGCTTGTGTTCACTGATCTAAACCATACCTGGGCCTCTCGGATATTGGCCTAAACTATGAGCTATGCCATAATATACTATATAACACAGGGGAAAATGCATTAAGTGACCAGTCAAGGGGTATATAAAAACTGGTTTTCTAACAAAAATGATCTCCTACTAATGACGGAGGAGAACTGTTCTCAGTACAAGAAAACCCTGGGCATGGGTGAAGATTGTGCTTTTAAGATTCTGTTGCAGGGCAAGAATATCAATAGGGTTTGTGAAAATTCTGATATAACATGATATATAAAACAAATGACAAATTATGTGTCATCAGACTGACCGTAAGCCGAAAACTTTGGAATGGAAACTTTGTTTGTTTACAATCTGTGTGCTCAACTATGAATACAGCACAAGGAAATCTCATTTCTGTGTTCTGGTAACAAGCCTTTCTCATGACCTATGAATTCATCAGAAGCTTTTAATCAATCTGCAGCCTTCTATAACAATTCTTTATCCGTATTGCACAACCTTCTGTCTTGACAAGGGAAGGTCTTCATTTAGACACATAATTCAGGCCACACACAATTGGCACCATCTCATTTATATTATTGTATATTAGTTGCTGCAGAAATGCTAAATCTTAATATGATGGCAAAATTATTTAAGAAAAAGAATTTAATCCATATCATTTTTCTTGTGTCCTTCATTTGAGCCTCTGTGGAATGCTGAGTCTCATATTTGGGTCTTGGCTCTTATACTTAAATGTATTTGTTATTCTTATGCTTATTTTGTTCCCTTCTTTCCCAGAGGATGTCTCCATTATAGTGCACTCCGGCACTAGAGTTTTACTTACACATGTTCAGCTGCCGGACGAAGCTGGCCATGTTGTTGTGTTTGAAATACTTAGGCAGCACCTCCTTGGCAAACTGACCTTGATCGAAAACGTGGAAGCTGGTGCCATTCTGCAGAGAAGATAGGAAGAAAAGAAAAAATTCACACGGTAGTTCTGGAATCCCCAGAGACACGTGCAAGCTAGTGAAATGGGAGATGGCCAGGTGGAGTTAATTACTTAGAGCCATGACTGTCAAGGTGATCAGATACAATGAGGTTGAGATGCAATGGCGGGCGAGTATGGGGTAGCAGTGTGATCCAATGGGTAGGATACTGAACTCAGGAAACCTAAGGGGGGGAGGGATAGCTCAGTGGTTTGAGCATTGGCCTGGTAAACCCAGGGTTGTGAGTCCAATCCTTGAGGGGGCCGCTTAGGGATCTGGGGCAAAAATTGGTCCTGCTAGTGAAGGCAGGGGGCTGGCATCAATGACCTTTCAAGGTCCCTTCCAGTTCTAGGAGATTGGTATATCTCCAATTATTATTATTATTATTTAAGCTCTATTCTGGGCTCTGCCACTAGCTTGCAGGGTGACCCTGGGCAAGTCACTTCCCTGCTCTGTGCCTCAGTTTCCCCAACTGCAAAATGGAGATAATGATATGGACTTCTTTTCTAAGGTGCTTTGAGATGGACTGAGGAAAAGTTATATATTATTACTTCATGGCAGTTAAACCCAGACAGATTGCTTCTATGGGACTGTGACTTTAAGGCTCCCTTTCTGCGCAGATGTGACTATGGCAAAGCCATGCATGCTGGGACGCAAAGTTGAGTGTATATGCCAGCCAGTGAGAAGGTGGAGGAAGTAACCGGGGTGCCATTTTGGACTTGATTCTGACTCACAGAGGAACTGGTTGCAAATCAGAAGGTTGAAGACAGCTAGGGTGAAAGGGATCATGAAATGATAAATGTCATGATTTTTAGGAAACGAGCAGCAGAATATGGACAATAGATTTCCAAAAGGCAAATTTAAACAAACTCAGAGAACTGGTAAGTAAGGTCCCATGGGGAAAAAAATCTAATGGAAAAAGGAGTTCAGGAGAGCAGGGAGTTTTTCAAACAGACAATATTAAAGGTACAACAGCAAACTATACCATGCAAAGGAAAGATAGCAAGAATAGTAAGAGGCCAATATGGCTTCATCAGATTAAAGAATATTTAGGTAAATGGGATTATGCAAGTCAGCAGGGCCTGATGAAATTCATCCTAGGGCACTGAAGGGACTAACTGAAGCGATCTCGGAACCGCTAGAGGTTTACCTTCAAGAACTTGGTGAGGTGTCAGAAGACTGGAGAAAGACAAACTATCTTTAAACAGGAAAACAAAGAGGACTCAGGGAATTACAGACCAGTCAGCCTAACTTCAATGCCTGGAAGGAAACTGGAGCAAATGATTAAACAATCAATTTGTAAGGACCTAAAGGTTAATAAAGACTGACCAGCATGGATTTGTCAAGGAAAAAAATTATGCAAAATCAACCTAATTTCCTTTTTTAACAGGGTTACTGGCCTAGTGGATGCAGGGAAGAAGTAGACATGATATATATTGATTTCAGTAAGGCATTTGACACAGTCTCACATGACATTCTCATATGCAAACTAGGGAAATATGGTATAAATGAAATTATTATAAGGTGGGTGCACAACTGGTTGAAACACCATATTCAAAGTATAGTTATCAACGCTTTGCTACGAAAATAGGGAGACTTATGTAATTGGGTCCTACAAGGGTCTTTCTGGTACTATTCAATAATTACTTGCACAATGGAGTGGAGAATATTCTTCTAAAATTCGTGGGGGAGGAGTTGCAAGCACTTTGGAAGACAGGATTTGAATTCAAAAGGACCTTTGCAAATTGGTCTGAAATCAACGAGATTAAAGACAAGTGCAAAGTACTACACTTAGGAAAGACAAATCAAATGCACAGCTACAAAACAGGGACTAACTGGCTGGGCAGCAGTAGCGACAGTAGAGAGCAACAAAAATGATAAAAAGATTTAGAAAACCTGACCTGTGAGGAAAGGTTAAAAAAACTGGGTATGTTTAGTCTTGAGAAGATCGGGGAGGGGGGCGGATTTGGTAACAGTCTTTAACTATGTTAATGTCTGTCATAAAGAGGATGGGGATCAGTAGCTCACCATGTCCACTGAAGGTAGGACAAAAAGCAATGGGCTTTATCTGCAGCAAGGGAGATTTAGGTTAGATATTAAGAAAAACTTCCTAACTGCCTGGGTAGTTAAGCTCTGGAATAGGCTTCGCATTAACAGGTGTTTTGTAAACAAGACACGAGGAGTCATTCTTCCACTTTACTCTGCGCTGGTTAGGCCTCAGCTGGAGTATTGTGTCCAGTTCTGGGCACCACATTTCAAGAAAGATGTGAAGAAATTGGAGAGGGTCCAGAGAAGAGCAACAAGAATGATTAAAGGTCTTGAGAACATGACCTATGAAGGAAGGCTGAAGGAATTGGGTTTGTTTAGTTTGGAAAAGAGAAGACTGAGAGGGGACATGATAGCAGTTTTCAGGTATCTAAAAGGGTGTCATCAGGAGGAGGGAGAAAACTTGTTCACCTTAGCCTCCAATGATAGAACAAGAAGCAATGGGCTTAAACTGCAGCAAGGGAGATTTAGGTTGGACATTAGGAAAAAGTTCCTAACTGTCAGGGTAGTTAAACACTGGAATAGATTGCCTAGGGAAGTTGTGGAATCTCCATCTCTGGAGATATTTAAGAGTAGGTTAGATAAATGTCTATTAGGGATGGTCTAGACAGTATTTGGTCCTGCCATGAGGGCAGGGGACTGGACTCGATGACCTCTCGAGGTCCCTTCCAGTCCTAGAGTCTATGAGTCTATGAGAGGTTGCGGAATCCCCACCACTGGAGATTTTTAAGAACAGGCTGGACAAACACCTGTCAGGGATGGTCTAGGTTTACTTGATCCTGCCTCAGTGCAGCAGGCTGGCCTAGATAACCTCATGGTTGCGTCCAGCCCTACATGTCTATGAAAAGCGGGTGCAATGCCTCCACCAGTGCATTGCAGTCACGTTACGATATGTCTACACTATAACCAGAGGAGTGACAGCACTACATGTAGCCATGCCCAAGCTATCTATGTATTAGTGAGCTTGAATACAATAGCAATGAAGCAACAGTGCCCTGGACTAGCCACTCAAGTACATACCTAGTGTCAGAGGTGGTCTTCTACAGCCCGTGCTGCCCAAGCTTCACCGCTATTATTATTCAAGCTAGCTAGATCAGGGTACAGTCGTACCTCCGATTGCATGCTCTTATCAGCAGGGCCACTAACTGGACTGGGATGGACAGTCTCGTCTTTGACGTAGTGTCCACCAGCTGCCAAATGGGGAATGTCACACCCTTCCGCCCTGTTCTATCAGGACACTGGATGTTGAGTGGAGCGAAGGATGCAGGACACTTTTAGGCTGCGTTGGACTGTTTTCCAGCTGGGGAACACATTCTGATGAACACGCCTGCATTATTCTTGTCCTTGCTTCTACATCAGACCCACGCATATAGGCCGATGAAACACAATTTTGGGGGTGGGCCAGAAGCACAGCACTATACCAGAGATGGGGAAATGAGCTGATATTTAGACAAACAGGGTTACTTGGTCCTATCTCAGCACGGGGGCTGGGCGAGGTGAGCTCCTGAGGTCCCATCCAGCCCTACATTTCTATGATACTACATCTAACCCTAGATCTCCATGCCCCCATGCTCTTTGTTTAGATTATGCTTCAAGACAACTGTTGATAAGCCACAAATAGTATCCATGCAATGAAGACCAGGGAAGCTAAATCCCAGGGAGTGGACTGGGATTCTCTGCTGTGAAAGCAATATGCACACAGTCCTTTGTGCTGATGTGGCTGCAGTTTTCCACTGTGTTCAGCATTACCATTAACGGTATCACCTGGGCTTCCTTGTCACAGCCAAACCTATTTTCTACAGAATTATTAACAACCATGATTGGGTCTTTTGATTTTTACACAACAACAATATGCAGAAACCATGTGGACACAGTTGGGTCACAAATAACATTTTTACTGACATGCAAGGCCTCTAGGGTGAGCAGACAGCAAATGTGAAAAACTGGGGCGGGGTGGGGGGTAATAGGAGCCTATATAAGAAAAAGACCCCAAAATTGGGACTGTCCCTATAAAATCAGGACATTTGGTCACCCTAAAGGCCTCTCTACATACACAGTGCTGGGGCTGGACTGGTTTTTGGCACCGTCTAAAACACAGAACAAGTAAGTGCCACTAGAGGGCTCACAAATGATTTGAAGAGATGCTGCCTTATTTTCTTACAAGCCACATATTGTCCATCAATGATGGGATACTGCCAGATCCTACTGCCCTAGTCATTTTCCTTATGATTTCTTTGCTGCGGTGGCAGATCTCGGTGTCTGAATGGGGCCTCTCGACCCAGCCGCTTCCATTAGCTATTGCAGTTAAGTCATAATTACAGCTGATTCAAGACTGCAAAGAAAATGCATGTTCAGAAACATGCAATCAAATTCTGACTGGTGGTTCGACTCAGCCATGTTTGATCCCCTTATTATCTCTATTTGCAAATATTTATACAGATGGGTTTTTTGTTCAGAGAAATATTTGGGAAATGGCTTCCCTTTATTAAAATATAACAGGATTCAAGTATGGACAAGTGTATTCACTAGTCACCATTACTTATCCCCCCTGCTATCCAGTTAAGGACCGGAAGCAATATCATGTGACTTCAGTGAGCCGTCAGGCACCATGAATAATGAGTAGTCAAAACGAACAATTTGCTAATAATCCATAGGCTGAAAATGATTCATAGAAACTTCTCTGTTGATACTTACTAATAGGTTAGCAGAAGCCAGAATTCGCTAACATATGCAAAGGTGAAAGTTTCACTCATTCACATGCTTAATAAAAAACACCCTATTTAAAATCCTCTTGATGCTCTTACAGGCTGTAATCATTGACGTGATTGCGGTATCACGGATTCAGCACTCTGATGTCACAGTACAACAGGTGGGCTAGAAAGGAGCAGGGGGAAGATCAAAAATAATCACACACCATATGCAAGCGGGTCTGGAAAATTACAGAAAAAAAAAGTGTAATGAAAAAGGGACTATTTCTAGATTAAAACTTTCTCTCCATTGTGAAAGCTCTTCTTTAAAGTGAATTATGTATAAACCCCATGATAAAATGAAGGAAATGGGCCTATAACACAAGATTCATGCGTTGGTTAATGAACAAAATATAACTTTCTGTTTAGAGGTAGAAATGCAACTTATGTCCCATCCCATGCATTTGGAATGAAAACTGTGCTGAACAACGCTCCCGTGGCTAAAAACATGACAAAGAGGCTGGTATCAAAATATTTTTTTTAAAGTATGCTTTAATTATAGTTCCTTTTGTAGAAAGCGAGTTTATAAACAACATACTGGATAATTCTCTGCTGAAAAATAAATCACGTCTCTTTGTAACAAATGTTAATAAAGTCAAGTGCACAATACGATTTCAAAATGCTAGAGTCAAACGACGTTCGTCCTTTAATTGCACTTAGCGTTTAAAAGCCCCAAACGATAAACAGTAAGAAACATCACGAAAATAAAACAAACAAACCTATTAAAAATAAAAATAGCCAAACTGCCAATAGATATGCAAGTCACCGTGTCCACATACATACTAGTTCAAGTGCTTAGTAAAAGTGACTCTAGTGATTTGGGGGCCCAACTTGAGACCCTTTAAAGGAGCTTGATTTTCAGAGGGTTGGCACTTATTTTCAGAAAATCAGGCCCATTTAAGGTGTCAAGCTGGACACCAAAAAAAAAAAAAAAAAAAAAAATCAAGAATCCCCCCCTCCACCACCACCAAAATCATTAGTCACTAGGAAAATCTTGGCCTCTCTTTAACACAAACAAGCATAATATTCAGTGTGTCTATAAAAGTCTCTCTAAAGAACACTCACTCTTTTCCAACTAACGCTGGCAAGGTACTTTGAAAATGTCAAGTGCTAGATAAATGCTACAGAATATCATCTTTTAGATGCTTTGGACTTGTTTTTGTCCTGCTGTCCCATGCAGTTTAAGTGACCTCTGGTATTAGCTTTACTTACAGTGCTCCAGCAAATTAGATGGTTTGTTTCAGGATCTTCCACCAGCGTCCACAGTTTAGTCAGGAATGCTGGCACATTACTGGAGTATCCATCCATTGCCAGGGAACTGGGTGAATCTTGCATCGTTTTTCAATGTTTTAGTTACACTAACTCCATCTCTTTCAATATGCCTGTCTTGCCGTGCATGTGGGTCACAGGAAGACTGAACCATTTAGTTTCATCCAGGTCCAGCTGAAAGTAGGCCCCCACTCAGTCACATCAGCAGTGCTGTTCACACTCTTAAAAACTCAGCACAATGCAACGGCATCATCAGCCCCAGAGAACAATGCACAGAATTAAAATGCATTGCAGCCAATCGCACAATGCTGTGAATAAACATGCAGCGTCATGCAAAGAGAACACACACTGTACACCTTTGGCTGGGAGGTTAGCAAATCACTGGAACGAATTAAGAAAACACATGGCTGGCATGTTTGCAGGATGGCAGGAAGCACTGACAATGGACTGTGAAGGTACTGAGTTTAAACATTAGTTAGGAGCTCCCTGTTCTGAACGATGGGCAAAATCAAGGCTGGTTTTAAGTGTGCCAAACCTTAGTCAGGCTGAGCAAAACCAAAGCTGAGTCCCACATTATCTGAATCCCAGAGTTCAGTGAGCTTTGGATAAACAGCTCTGGATTGGGTGAAAAGAGATGATGAAAATAGATAGACCCCAGGTACCACCATCTGCTTTATTATTATTCCAGGTGTTTCACCCACCGCTAGTTATGAGCAGCTGGATTCATTTGCCCCAGACTCTGAAGCCCTTATTCATGTTGGTGAGCACTTACACACGCGAGTACTCTCCTTGGCTTCCATGGGACATGACTTGTTGCTCACTCAGGTAAGTAAAAGCACCACAATCTCAACCTTTATTTGCTGTGTTAACACATGTTGTTTCCTGGGCACTTGATGACAATGTAATCAGAGCTCAAGATCATTTCAAACCAAATCAAGCTTTAAAAATCTCTCTCCAATATACACCAGGGATCTCTGACACATTCTCCTGATGAATGAACACACACACACACACACACACACACACACACACACACACGCTCACATAGAAGTGGGATTGTGGGATGTTTTGTTGAAGTGAGAAGTAACTATCACTCCTGGAAGGGTGAAAGCTCCCTTGTGAAAAGATTGAGGAGAACGTGAGTGTCATTAGCATTAGTGCTTTTCCAAAGTGATGCCAGGGATAACGAAGGCACAATTAGCTCAGAAATGGTTTTCTTTGAGATTTTCCCATGAGATACTCAAACCATCATCTGGAAATTGCATTTCGGCACAAGGAAAAGAATGCTCAGCCAAGAAGATTAATCGGGCATATGCGTTACTATTTTAAGGGTTGTTTCCCTGCTTTTATTTTACATTAGAAATTCAGGCCCTGTCTGGGATGGAAGGTTTGCTGACTGGAGAACTAGTGACGTGCTGGCACAAGAGCCAAGACAGGGAATATTGGGAATTGATTTTTAGTCACACTCTTTAAAACGCTTTGGTTTTTGTACATTTTTGCTAGCACCTATTTAACTCAAATGGCTAATTAACATTCTGGATAAATAAAGCCTTTGTTAATGATTCAACAGCCTCACCTCTTCATTTAAGGTGTTCTACAGCACCTAATACTATGAGGCCTCAACCTGCTTGTCCTGTGGGGGTTATCACAATGTAAGTGGTAAATAAATAAATCATCATCATCATCATTCCCAAGGTCCTCCAGAAATATCCAGAAAGAGCAAACTTGACATTCCTGATGTTTCTAAGCTAATTAAAAAGCCGGTGGGGGGGGGGAACCCTTAAATATCATGCTTTCTTTATATGTAATAAACAAACAAACAAACAAACCACTAGCCTCTTTCTTTTAAAACCCTTTGCAGATTGTCTTTAAGTCTAAATGGTCCGTTTCTACAGCAAGGCAAGACAAATTGTGCTTTCTACAGCAGTCCAGCTGGGGTTGGAGAGAGAACGTTCCTGTGTGTGTCTGAATATGAGTATGTAAGTAGTATGGAAGCAACAGAAAGAGTCTGCGATAGCCCGAACCAATACCCCAGGTTCACCCGTCCTGCTCAGAAACATGTGTGTAATGTGGCAGAGTCTGTGGCTCCAGAATAGGCCATATCAGCCATCAGCAGACCCACAGATAATTTGAAAGGGACAATCTGTGAAAAGACAATCATCCTTGACTTTGAAGGATTCCTGATGATGATGATGTAGTATGGATGTGGTTTTTGAGGCAATACCCTAAAATCTCTGAAACTCCATTCACTTGGTATCTTTGTATCCACATGCTTTTTTTTTTTTTTTTTCAAACTGGCTTCCAGTCAAAATAGGTACGTCACTGAACTACTGTCGGTTTCCAGGGGTGACGTTCTTTGGTAATCTTGAGAGTGTATCGTTTCAGACTGGGGCAGTGTACGAGGAAGGTATCTACCACTTCCTGACTAACCACACAGTAACAATGAATCTCTGTTAGATTGACACACTTCCTTGCCAGGTCTATTAGCGAGGAGTTCAAATCGTCCGAGGGGGTTGTGTGGAGCACCAGCCTGTTTAAGGTCCTGCTGTAACTGCTGGTGACAAACCTAACCTGGTTCACCATGTACGTAAAAGTATTCAGTTGTAAAGTACCCACGGGTATATTGGGCTTTAGGATCCGTGGTATCTTCCAGGCAGGGACTGTGTGATCAAACTCCAGGTCTACACAGAGTTGAGGATGCTTCTGGATCACGGCAGCCCAAAGCTCTTCAGAGATGACTGGAATATATTTGTCCAAGCGCTCACAAAAAATATCTAAGCGTGTGAAAGCCTCTCTCTCTGGCTTGATCAGTTCCGCAAACACATCATTGGACAGGCTGGCATAGTAGACTCCCAAGGTAGACAACTTCGGACATACATTAAGAACCTCTCTGATGGTTTCTGGCTTCACGTTGCAAACCAGAGTGCGGTTGTTGATGAACAAGCTGCGCAGGTTTGGGCTGCTGGTGGCTATGAGTCCAACAAGCCCATCATCCAGGGTGAACGGCATTCTCCGGAAATCAATATGCTGAAGGTCTATTTGGTTTTCTCTCTGGCATATATTTCGTATGCTCTGCAGGATGTCCTGGCCAGAGTAGAAATAAGGGTTCTCCCCTTTGCACACGATGCACAGCTTCTGCAGCTTGTGGTTCTGCCTGGCCAACATGTCTAGAATGTGGGTGACGTTCTTCCGATTTATCTCCTTGGACTGATCAAACACAATCCTCAGGTGTTTGATCTGGCTCAGGAACTGGTGTAAACTCTGCAGCATGCCCTCCTCGTTCTCTGAATCACAGCTGGAAGAGCATTATGAACACAATTAGCTGTTTTGCTGGAGCTGCAACAAGTGAACACAATGTCTATAGTTTGGATTACTGTCCTTTATTATTAATGTATTTATTATCTATCTCCTCCACTGCCTTAGAGATCTGTTCTCACTTGGTTTAGAAGATCAGGCATCGGGCTGGGAGTTAGAGGACCTGGGGTTTACTCCCAAGCCAGCCACTGACTTGCTGTGTGATGCTGGACAAGTGATTTCTATGCTCTTTGCCTCTGTTTCTCCTCTCAACCCATATCTGTCTGTTCTATTTAGATTATACGATCTTCAGGACGGACTCTCTCTATGTGTTTATACCGTGTATGGCACAACGGAGTCCCAATCTCTGGTTGGTCCACTAGGTCCTATTGTAATACAAATAGATAACAACAATACAATTAGTTATGGGGCTCGGTTACTATGTACAGACAGAGGCAGTGAGTTCCAGTCCCATGGAGCTTACATTCAAACTCTCTTTTCACTCCGTCTCATATACTAGAGCTCAGATCACCAGCTTCAACAGCACCATGACAATCATTCCAGTGACCTTGGCTGAAGCTTTCCCTTTGCACCTGAAAGTGGCCTAGTGTTATAGGGCACAGGAGTGGAATTCAGGGGCTATTCCCAGCTCTGCCTGCTGTCCCGGGGCAAGTCTCTTCCCCTTTCTGGGCTTCTGTTTCCCACTCTTTAAAATGGGGATAACGACGCTGACTGCCTTTGTAAATCCGTGGACAAAAAGCGCTATATCAAAGCTAGGTGAGGATTATGATGATGGTATCTCCTTGACACTTTTCAAAGCACATTTAATGCCACAACTTATCCCTTTCCTTGACTTAAGATTCTTAATGCGTTCTTTAAAAAACAATAATGGTCTAATCCTATTTTCTCTACCACACACACAGCCGCTACTTGTAGGAGATACTGTTACTTACATAGTTGCATAGATTAGAAAGCCCGAAGGGACCATTGTGACCATCTAGCCCAGTGGTTCTCAACCTTTCCAGACTACTGTACCCCTTTCAGGAGTCTGCTTTGTCTTGCATACCCCCAAGTTTCACCTCACTTCAAAACTACTTACTTACAAAGTCAGACATAAAAATACAAGTGTCACAACCACACGGTTACTGAAAAACTGCTGAATCGCTCACTTTTACCATATAATTATAAACTAAATCAATTGGAATATAAATATTGTACTTGTATTTCAAAGTGTGGTATATAGAAGAGTATAAACAAGCAGGGGTGCTGGAACAATTAGTATAGTGGGGGTGCTGAGAGCCATTAAACCAAACTGTAAATCCCATATACAAAGGAAACCACTTCAAGTGAGAGAGTGCGGCAGCACCCCCAATACCACTAGTTCCACCACCTCTGTAAATAGGGATAGTTCAGTGGTTTGAGCATTGACCTGCTAAACCCAGGGTTGTGAACTCAATCCTTGAAGGGGCCATTTAGGATCTGGGGCAAAAATCAATACTGGGTCCTGCTAGTGAAGGCTGGGGGATGGACTTGATGACCTTTCGGGGTCCCTTCCAGTTCTATGAGATAGGTATATCTCTATATATTTAAACAAGTCATTGTCCATATGAAATTTTAATTTGTACTGACTTCGCTAATGCTTTCTACGTAGCCTGTTGTAAAACTAGGCAAATATCTAGATGAGTTGATGCACTCCCTGGAAGATCTCTGCATACCCTTGGTTGAGAACCACTGATCTAGTCTGACCCGTATAACACAGGCCATGGGACTTCCCTGTATTAATTCCTAATTAAACTAGAGCAGATCTTTTCGAAAAACATCCAATCTTGATTTTAAAATTGCTAATGCTGGAGACTCCACCATCACCCTTGGTAAGTTGTTCTAATGGTTTATAAGTATTCACATCTATAGACTGTAATCAGCAATGCGGTTTTCGAATGAAGAACAGTGCTTTAAGATAAAATAAGTTGTACTGCAAGATTTATAAGAGATGCTGTATGCTTGACTGCACAGGCACCTACAAACAGCAGAAACTACCT
Organism: Gopherus flavomarginatus; assembly: GCF_025201925.1. Lineage (NCBI taxonomy): Eukaryota > Metazoa > Chordata > Testudines > Testudinidae > Gopherus > Gopherus flavomarginatus. Next base: position 35,053,744 of record NC_066630.1, read on the forward strand.
CCTCTCACCTGATCTCTGTGAAATGCCACACGGAGCTTGTGGAAACAGCTGCGGCCCAATGTTTGCACACTTGGAAGGCTGTGTATCTATCTCGGAGAGACAGGTAGTAAAATATATGGACAAGGATTTCTTCCGGGACGTAGTTCCAAAATTCTGATCTTGGAGCAGGCATCTTTCTGACCCAACAGGCAGCAGCAGCACTGAGAATCACCTTCCAGACTGCAAATAATTCCCTAGACTACCTGGTGCAGAAAAAGGAAACACATCAACCCAGCCCTAGTTTGATATGCTATTACAGAAGGTCAGAATTTTTTCTTACATTTTGAAAACGTCACCATAATTTTGACATGTGTAAAACAAACACTGAGGTGGCAAAGTTTGCAGACAATACAAAATTATTCAAGACAGTTAAGTTCAAAGCAGACTGCAAAGAGTTACAAAGGGATCTCACAAAACTGGGTGACTGAGAAACAAAATGACAGATGAAATTCAGTGTTGATAAATGGAAAGTACATTGGAAAACATAATCACAACTATACATATAAAATGATGGATTCTAAATTAGCTGCTACCACTCAAGAAAGAGATCTTGGGAGACATTGTGGATAGTTCTCTGAAAACTTCCACTCAATTTGCAGCAGCAGTCAAAAAATCTAACAATGTTAAGAACCATTAGGAAAGGGATAGATAATAAGGCAGAATATATCATAATGCCACTATATAAATCCATGGTACGCCCATACCTGGAACACTGCTTGCAGTTCTGGTCACCCCACCTCAAAAATATAGATTGGAATTGGAAAAGGTACAGAGAAGGACAACAAAAATTATTAGAGGGATGGAACAGAGAGGAGAGGTTAAAAAGACTGGGGCTGTTCAGCTTGGAAAAGAGATGACTAAAGGGGGACACGAGAGAGGTCTATAAAATCAGGAACGGTGTGGAGAAATAGTTATATACCTCTTCGTGTAACAGAGGACCCAGGGGTCACCCAATTAATAGGCAGCAGGTTTAAACAAACAAAAGGAAGTACTTCTTCACACAACACACAGCCTGGGGATGCTGTAAAGACCAAAAGTATATCTGGGTTCCAAAAACAATTAGATGAGTTCATGGAGGATAGGCCCATCAATGGCTATTAGCCAAGATAATCAGGGATGCAAACCCATGATCTGATAAAGCCTCTGACTTCCAGAAGCTGGGATTGGATGGCAGGGGAGGGATCATTAGATAAGTTGCCCTGTTCTGTTCATTCCCTATGAAGCATCTGGCACTGGCTACCATTGGAAGGCAGGGTACTGGACTAGATACCTTTGTGGTCTTACCCAATATGGCCATTCTTATGTTCTTAAACACAAAAAAGGAAGTTTAGACAAACTTTGGCCAATTTCCTTCCCCATCCACTCCATTTTTTGATCAAACATAGAAGCTGGTTGAAATTTTTTGTCAATTCCAAATTTCAAAATTCTGGGAAAAAAAGTGAAACGTTTCAAAAAATGTGATTCTTCAACCCAAAAGTTGAATTATCCAGTGTACGGCAAAACAAGGAGTTATAATGAAAACTAATTTGTGATTTTGACCACAGCAATTATTAGCTGCAATTGCTAATATAAGAAATGGCAGTTTGGTATAAGGATTTTATTGTGATGATCACACTAATCATACATTCATGTATGTGTGTTGCATATTGACATGGGACCTTTTCATTTAATTATGCTTCTGTGTAAATTATGATGCAAGAGAATGAATGCATGGGAAGTATACTGAAATGTAAAGCACAAAACCACAAGTACATCTCTGCAATATTATTTCTCAGTGCTGCTTGGCATATGCTCTGTGTCCAGCCACTGTACTGCTACACAAATAAAATTACTAGCGGTAAGTTTTTATTTGACTCTTTTCAACTTTCTTAACAACAAAGTGGTGGACTTTAAAATGAAAGGCTAAAGTCTTTAAAATCTGCAGGTTATTTCTCTTTCAGATTACAGCAGCAGAATTGCCAATTCTCATGATTTTATTGTGAGTCTTGTGATATGTGGTTCTTTTCTTGATGCTCCAGCTCCTGGAGTCATGTTGTTATTTTGTGAGAAATTCAGCTTTCACGTGAATAAAAAGGGAAATTTCTAGTCATAAAAAATTAAAAAATCAGAAGCCAGAGAAAGATCCCAATATATATATATATGTTTTAAAAAAAATCTTGTAATTTTTACGCCATTCATGATTATTTTATGCTTGAGGGTGACAAAACTGCAGCAGCCATGCTGTCTTGTCAGATATCCCACCGCTTATGCCCTGCCTCTCACCCCATTACTGACTGCGCAGCAATGCGCTCCTGCTTCCTGCCTGGGAGATGCCTTCTTGCTTTCCCTGTTTCTGGCACATGTTTCTTTATGATATCTGACAGCTCACCCTCAGCAATCCTACTCCTAGCTCAGATTTTAATAAACTCTCTCATTATTCCAGCACTTGCCTAAGTACTAAACTACTCAGCATCACACCTCCCCTACACACAACTGTTGTGATTTTATCATGAGTGGTAGTTTTCTTAAAGTCCCAGCTCCTGGAGTCATGTGAAAATCTCAGTTTTCATTCAAAACATTTCTCCTCCCCCCATGATCGCACAGGAAAGCTTGAAAGCCTGATCTAGGTGCCTCCTAGAGACTCAGAAACCAGAAAGCAAAGGAAAAAAAAAACCAAGTATATTCTTTTTATATAATCTCGTTATTTTGGGACTGGCAATACTGTCTACTCGTTACTTTCTTTCAGAGTCTAAGGAGTTAATGGCCTGTTCTCGGGAAGGCTCAGCCTGGTTGATGCACCTTTGCTCCGGAGGGCCACTAACCCTCCCCCAAGGCTTTGCTCCCTCCACACGACCACCGAGAGGAGCCAATCTCTGTGCTGTGCAGCATTCCCAGCTGCCGGGCGGCCTCCCTGCCCCGCACCCTAGGGCGGCAGGCGGAGCCGATCAGAGGGGCGGGTCGCCCCGGCCCGGCTGGCCCCAGGAAGCAGGCGCTGCGGGGCTGTATGAACGCTCGGCTGAGCTAGCGAAACGCGGAGCAGCTTTTCCCTCCTGACGAGCTGTCCCCGCAGGGCAGGGACCCTGCACTTGCCCGCCGGCGCCACTGCAGCTTCTCCCTGCAGGGACGGACCCCCCCCCCCCGCATGCATTTGTTCCAGCCCCCCATGAGCGAGCAGGGGGTCGGTGCAGGTTCCCGCGGGGCACTGAGTGGCTAAGGGCCTGGCCTGGCTTCAGTTCCTCCCTCCACGGGGAAGGGGAACCGCCTACCCGTCCAAGCGCAGCTGTTCTCCCTCCCGGCCTCGGTCACAGCTGCTCCGGGGCCTGGGCGGATCCGCCTGGCTGCCCCCGCCGGCCGGTTCCCTTGCAGAGGGCGGAGCGGAGGGCGGGCTTCTCGCGTGGGAAGGAAATCGCCCTGCCCTTGCCTTGCCCCGCGGCCAGAGCAGTGCTGGGTTCGCAGCCTGTGCCCGCCCACAGTCCCACCACCGCCCAGCGAGTCACCCGCCGGAGATCCCTGGCTGGGCCACTTCACTGCCGAAGGAAAGAGTTGCCAGCAGGGCCGCCGAGAGCGCTTTCGGGTCCCCCACTAAGGACAGACCTGGTAATTTGTACCGGCTTTCCCCCCGCCCCCATTGGCCCTGCTTGCCAGGACCAGAACCAGATCCTGCTCAGCTTTTCTGTGAATTGGAGACTATCAGGGTTGGAAGGGACCTTAGGAGGTCATCTAGTCCCAGGAGAGGCAACCTATGGCACGAGTGCTGAACATGGCACTGATTTTCAGTGGCACTCACACTGCCCAGGTCCTGGCCAGGGGGCTCTGCATTATAATTTAATTTTAAATGAAGCTTCTTAAACATTTTAAAAACACTTTACATACAACCATAGTTTAGTTATATATTATAGACTTATAAAAAGAGCCCTTCTAACAACGTTAAAATGTATTACTGGCACATGAAACCTTAAATTAGAGTGAATAAATGAAGACTCGGCACAGCACTTCTGAAAGGTTGCCGACCCCTGATCTAGTCCCACCCCCTGCTCAAAGAGAAGAGCTCTGTGGTGCTGGAAAAGCATCGCTCTTTCACCCACAGAAACTGATCCAACAAAAGATATTACCTCACCCACCTGGTGTTGCTCACAATCTGGAACATATGTGACGTTAATCGCTGTGTGCCTCAGTTTCCCCCTCTGAAAAGCAATAGTCATTCATTAAATCAGTCAGTCAGCTGAAGCTCTCCTCTCTGAGCCTCCTTTTTCAAGGAGCTGCCTGGTCCTCTTAACTCCTGACTGTCTGAACTCACACGACAGACATTGCACAAGCAGTTTTTAGAACTGGGGTCCTGCTGTATTGCTGCCTTCACATGGCTGCTATATAAGAATAGGTTTCAGAATGGTAGCCGCATTAGTCTGTATCAGCAAAAAGAATGAGGAGTCCTTGTGGCACCTTAGAGACTAACACATTTATTTGGGCATAAGCTTTCATAGGCTAAAGCCCACTACATCGGATAGCATCTGTTAAGCACTTTGAGATCATCAGGAGGAAGGTACTCAAAAAAGACAAATCATAACTAGTTCTGAAAAGAAAGTGGCAAGCTTTGGATCAACTAATTAAAGACTCAGACATTAACTAGCGTCTTCTTTTCTCTCTTTTTCTTGTCTTTTCACACAGCATTTTGCCTGCTCAGCAAAACTCTCTGAAGAGAAAGTTGATGTTTGATATTTGTCACCAATACTCCTGTTGAAAATTCAGTTTTCGTTATCAGGTGGAAATAATAGTCTAGTCGAGTAGTCTCCACTCATTCATGAGCCCAGCTTCTTTGTTTCTTATGCATAAAGCACAGAACTCCTGGGTTCTCTATCCAGCTGTGACATTCACCTGCTGCTTGACCATTGTTAAATCATTAGACCCATATTTTCAGAAGTGCCCAATAAGTTTGGGTGTCCAGCTTCAATGCCTAGGAACCTGATCTTCAGAAATGCTAAGCACCCACAATTCTTCCCAATAGGCGTGTAGGATGCTCAGTATTTGAAAAATCAGATCCAAGATCTCTAAAACTGGGGCATCCAAACCTGAGGCACCCAGAAAAGATGGCCACTTTTGAAAGTGGGGGCCTTAGCAAGGCTGTGCCATAGTGCCCCCACAGGGCCGGCTCCAGGCACCAGCGTAGGAAGCAGATGCTTGGGGTGACCAATTCAAAGGGGCGGCACGTCCGGGTCCCTCATTCCCTCTCTTTCTCTTTGAGCTGCCGCTGAACTGACAAAGAGGAAGCAAGGGAGGACCTGCCATCGAAGAAGCGGCGCGATTTAGCTGCCGCCAAAGTGCCGCCGCTCATCTTTTTTTTTTTTTTTGCCGCTTGAGGCCGAGACAGAGCTGGAGCCGGCTCTGTGCCACCATCTGTGAAATAGGGATAATACTACTTACCCACCCCTCAAACAAAGCTTAGGCCCCAATCCTGAAACTGGATCCGCATTTGGCATTCCTCAGTGTCCATATGTAGCTTCCCAGGATCAGGGCTTTACAGTAAAGTGCTTTGAGCAACTCGGATGGCAGCTGTTGTAGAACTGCACGGTTCTACTATTCAGTGTCTCCAAATGATTTTTTTGTGCCAAGAGGGAATGTTCTTCCTGGGATGGAGTTACTCTATGGAAGGCGGGTCTCAAGAAATCCAGTCAAGGAGTACAGGTATACTGGGAATCCCCTCGCCTTGTATTAGCACAATGTCCTACACAACGGGCTTAATCCTTTCAAAAACCAGGTCATTTCTGTGCTTTGTTTTAATCTCCAAACCAAGGCTGCTGCTGCTGCCAGGCTAACCTACCCTATGGACTGAAAGTTCTGAGACAAGAATTTGCACCATCTTTCTATGATCTGAGGCTAATTAATGTAGTTGCCACCTATCCTTCAAGTACGCTTAGGTTTTAAAAAGATAGACGTGTGAAGAAAAGATCAGACTGGACTGCTACATCATATCAGACAGCAGCCAAGGAGCCATCTATGAGCCAGAGAAGATGGGCGTGTACCTGGGCTCACTTTTACAAGGTTCTCTCTTGGGCTTAATTGGGGTAGATTAAGAAGAGGGCGTAGTTCACCTGTGGGTGTTTGGACACTGCTTGCAGGAGCTCAGGAAGTTTTCCCTTGGAGAATTTTTGTCTGGCAGACTATTTCCTACAGGCTCCTTTTCCTTAGCAGAGAAATCTGTTAGTTCTTCTGTTGTTTATTTGAAAGTATGTTTCATCGGGGGAGGGATAACTCAGTGGTTTGAGCATTGGCCTGCTAAACCCAGGGATGTGAGGTCAATCCTTGAGGGGGCCATTTGGGAATTGGTCCACCCAATCCCTGTCCTGATTTTTCACATTTGCTATCTGGTCACCCTAAGTGAATCACTTGGGTATGTCTACACTTCAATTTCAGGTGTGATTATAGCATGTACTCTCATTAGCTTTAATCCAGCTAATGAGGGGGAAATAGCAGAGAAGATATGGAAGCATGGGTTTCAGCGCAGGCTATCTGCCCGATTACAAGACCACTGAAGACTGGGGTTCCTGGCCTGTGTCAGGATCTGTGCTGCCATGTCTTCATTGCTATTATTACCTACACTCACTCGATTAAAGTACACCTTCCTGTGCTACAGTTACATCTTAACCTGCAGTGCATCCGCATCCTCGGGGTATGCCCAGACGGCAATCTCTGGGCATATCGGAGCTAGGCGGCACAGCTGAGCTTTAATCTAGCTAGCTCAGGCCCCAGCCTTGGCAGCGGGGGTGGCCCCGTGAGTATTACGTAGGGATCTGAGTGAGTTTGAAAAGCCTGCGCTGAAGCTCACACTGCCACAGCTTCACCAGTTCGGAACCTGAGCTAGCGAGATTAAAGCGAGCTCTGGTATGTCGCAGTCGCACCCTGTGACAGCAGCCTGGATGGACACGCACGTCTCAGTTCCCCATCTGTACAGTGAGGATAATAGTACTTCCCAACCACACAGGGTGTTGTGAGGTGCTCAGTAAGGAGGGTGGGGGATAAATACCTGAGATAAAAGTCACAGTAAACAGACATGAGCTTTTCTCCTTGTCAGTTACATGGACAAATTTAAACAGCTGCTAGCTTATCCATCCTTTATCCTTCAAAAGAAGCCCAAGCAGCACATTCTTACCAGCTCCTCAGGCTTTGCACTACGGGACTTTCCAGTCACTTAGGGATGGTTCAAAATGTTCTCTGTTCCTTTGCTCCCCTCCACTGGCAACTGTTTTTATACGTATACCTGGATTGCTGAGTCTCACAGCCCTTTTCCTGGGGCTGTCTCTCTTTCACTATGCTCCCGGTCTGCACAGATCTGCCAAGCCACCGTCTTCTTTCAGAAAGAAAAGATGAGATCCCTGACCACCACCAGATTAATTTCTCTGACTTCCTGGGTTAAGGGAAGTCTATCTTCATCTCCGTTAGCAGATGTTTCACAGATACTGAATCCCTGCTAGACATCTTGATGTCTTGGGCAGTCATTGTTTAAATGATATCTAGGGCAAGGAAAAGTATTCAAAAAGAACTTCCTGCTTCAGTCACTATGCGATCAGTATCTTGCCTGCAAAGTACCCTTATATCTTTTCAGTCTATACGAACAGTCTTAGTCCTACAGGAGCGAGTTCTCTGCAAGAGCCAACCTGCTAGCCAGTAGCCGAAGGCTGGACTAGTCAGGGGCCTGGTCTTGAAAGGTACTGAGCCCCCTCTGCTCCCATTCACGCCATCAGGCAATAGGAGCTGAAGTCACTTTGCAAGAGGTGCTCCATACCTTACCGGATTTGGAGCCTAGTAAGGCAAAAAGAATTTAGCCCCTCCTTAGCAAACTATGCTCTTGTATCCTGTCATCGCCTCAGGCTGGAGTTCTCATAAAGACCCAGATTTAAGGTCAGAAGGGATCGTCATGATCATCTACTCTGACCTCCTGCACATTGCAGGCCACAGAACCTTGCCCAGCCCCTCCTGTCATAGACCCCTAACCTCTTTCATTATACATCAAGAGCTGCCAACTGGTGATTTTATCCTGTCTCTTGAGGTATTTGGTGCTGCTCTGAAAGCAAAGACCCAGCTGCTGAGGTTATATGAGGACATTAGAATCTCAGCTTTCATGCTAAAAGAAGAGGAAGCTACTAGTCCTTGTGATTTTAGGGAAAAGCCCAACAACCAGCAAGCAAATAACCCAACATGTATTTAAAAAAAAAAAAACTCATGATTTTTAAGCCACTCCTGATTTTTTAGGGTCTGACTCTCAATTTTTGAATCATGGTGTTGGCACTACAGCAACACTAAAGCCTTACCTTCGAATTAAGAGGCCAACAAAGCTCCTCTATCATGACATTGAGAACAATCCATCAGGTGCTGAACACAGGGGCGGCTCCAGGCCCCAGCACGCCAAGCGCGCGCTTGGGGTGGCAAGCCACTGGGGGCTCTCTGCCGGTCGCCGCAAGGGCGGCAGGCAGGCTACCTTCAGCGGCTTGCCTGCGGAAGGTCTGCTGGTCCCGCAGCTTCGGCAGATCTCCCACAGGCACACCACCGAAGGCAGCCTGCCTGCCATGCTTGGGGCGGCAAAATGCCTAGAGCCGCCTCTGGCTCAACACCCATCTTCTGCTGCCTGGCTCCTTAGTTCTCCAATGTGTGTGCGCGAGGGAGAAGACAGAGGGGACTACTTAAAACAATTGTATGCAGAGAGAGACTGCAGGATTCTCTCCTATCCCACTGTGACTAGACCCCCAGGGGAGCCAATTGAGGTTACTCAATTAGGGTGAACGGCAAAGAATGGGGCAGACAATCCACAAAACAGCTTCTATAATACCTCACTGGTTACCCAGAAGCCAACAACACAGTTCCCTTAAAGTAACACAGCTTCAGGCCTCCACCCTGACACCAAAGTCAGATATGATGAGGATTATTGAAAATCTTATTCGTCATATAAAAAAGTTCTACCAATCCCAAAGGATCGGACACATTACCTCCCAGGTTAATGAATACTCCAGATCTTACCCAAATACATGCTTACAGCCAGTTCTCATTAACTAAACTAAAATTTATTAAAGAAAAGAGAATTGGTTAAAAGATCCATATACATACAGTCATGAGTACAGTTCTTGAGATTACATTCATAGTAGAGATTGTGAGTTTTGTAGTTGCAAAGAATTCTTTCAGAAATAAGAACAGGAGTACTTGTGGCACCTGAGAGACTAACAAATTTATTTCAGCATGAGCTTTCGTGAGCTACAGCTCACTTCTTCGGATGCACCTGTAGCTCACAAAAGCTCATGCTGAAATAAATTTGTTAGTCTCTAAGGTGCCACAAAGTAATCCAGTTCTTTTTGCAGATACAGACTAACACAGCTGCTACTCTGAAACCTTTCAGAAATAGTCCATAGGTTATAGTTCAATGTTCATAGTCAGAGTGATTCCAGATTAGGACTAGAGATCTCAGTCTTGGGTTTAATCTTCCCCTGCATGAAGCATCAAGCAGATATGAGATAAAAAGGATCAGGACCCTAGACATTCTTATACAGTTTCAGGTCTTCTTTGGCAACTGAGAGTCCTCTGGCGAACAATAGCCAATTTTGGAGATTTTGAAGTAGACCTATTTCCTAAGCATCACCAGTAATTAGCTGCACAGATTAACATATGGAAATATATCTATTAGGCAGTCTGTCACAAACTTTAAAGAGACATCTAAACAATGACATTATTTCACCCAAGATTCATCTAAATGTTAATACTCCTTTTTGATCTCTGAATCAATAGATATAGTGACAGACAGAAACTGTCTGATTACATAGCTAACATTTTGCTGACAAATCACTTTGTAGTGAAAATTTTCATTTAAAATAGGTGTGAACCTTTTTCAATATTTTCCCCAAAACATCATAAAAAAATCTTCATTTTACCAAAAACCAAGTTTTGAGCAAATGAAAAATGTCAATAACCAGTTTAATACAAAAATTGTGGGAGGATTTAAAAAAAACCTCAAGAAAAATTAAGACAAAAATAAGGGGTCAGCATCAAACCCTTTGAAACTAAAACAACTTCAACATCTGGAATTTCTTTCCCCAAACTAGGCTTGCATTTCTCACAATCCTGGTCATTTTTTCCGGCTCTTCAAAGAGGACATGATTGGGCCCAAGAGCAGGACTAGGGGATGCACTTTTCTGCAGTTCCCTGGTGTGACGTGTATGTTATATTTTTATGAGGAACATAAATGATTATACGCTGGTGCACACAGTTCTGCATTCACTGTGCGCCATGGAAAGCCATTTCACATCAGAGCAAAGAGACCTCCTTAAACTCACAACCCTAAACCCACTTGATTGGTTCACTGAGTCATCTGATGAGAGCAGACAATTAATTCCTTCTTTCGCACTCAGTTACAGCCTTCTACTGCTAACCCAGGCACATAGGACTGGCAAGTGCTCTGGCCAATAACATTGATGCCTAAACCTGAAGGGGAGGTACAACCCCAGCACACAGGAAAATGTACTTTCTCAGACATACAGTTTGATCTGAGCCTCAGTGCCCTACCATCATGCCAGATTTTACCCTTTTCTGTCTTAAAGTCCTTGCTACTGGTATTAGGATTACAGCATTGACAAACTGGAGGGCTGGTTTCTCACCTTCAGCTGCTTCTCAGTAAAGCCACATGACCAGGAGGAATTTTTAGTGACTCTTTCCCTGCTGCTGTGCTCAGAGGCGGAAGTGAAGGGCATCTGAAAGCGTGAGAAGGGGTGTCTGGACAAGGTAAATTACTATGAGTTCTAGGAGGGTGTTTTTTTGGTGGGCGTGACATTTAATGTGGTTTTGCTCTGATCAATCAGCTGTGCTTGCTGCAAAGAAAAATCTGCTGCCAAGAAAGTTGTAGCTTCAGAGAGCTTTCCCTTTCGGCCCCCAAACTCCATCAACGCGAAACTTGTCACGAGACCCAAACCAAATGGGGAATTTGTTTTTACAAACTTGTTTAATTTAAAATTAGCTCCATTTCCCCCCCATGAAATCATAAGTTAAAAAATAAAACCAAAACCAAATCAAAACAAGGAAGCAGTTTTCCAGGGTCACCAGCCCGTCAGTAAACTTTCTGGCCTTGGAAAAAAAGAGTTTCATCTTTTGGATCAAATATTTTGTGATCTATCAGTCTGACACAGGGGCTTGAGTCTTTCTGGTGCTGTGTCTGTTGTCTATAAAATATAGGGCCAAATTAGCTGCTGGTGTAAGTGGGTGAAATGCTGTTGAAGTCAATTGAGTGGCAGTCGTTTACAGCCGCAGGAAATTTGGCCCAGAGATTTTTAAGCGGGACAGGCAGATATTGCACATGTGTGATATTTACGCAACTGACCCTTTCAGTCAAGGAAAATCAATGCTGGTGAAAATGGGCCAACTTAACAGCCCCGGATCTTGTCCATTCTACAGAACTGGCATTGAATGAGCAAATCCAGTGCAAACTTGTCGGAGCAGCCCCAGAACCTGTTTAAGGTGTGTCCACCAGCTGTTTGTAGCAAGAGGTGGGGGGCTCAGTCTCCATGAATCATTTCTTTGCTTCCTGCTGGCAGGCCAGCAATGCTAGCTGTGGGGTGGCTTTCTGTAGGGTGACCAGACAGCAAATGTGAAAAATCTGGACAGGATGTGGGGGGGAATAGGAGCCTATATAAGAAAAAGACCCCAGAATCAGGACTGTCCCTATACAATCGGGACATCTAGTCACCCTAGCTTTTTGAGACAGGCATTTGTTTACTAGGAACTAAGCTGAGACTCCCAACACTCATTTCACATGGGCCACTGAATTCATGGAGATTTTTTAAAGTCAAGATGTGTTACTGAAGGAAGTCTCCACCCTATTTCCACACTATATTTTTTCACATATTAGTAAACCAAATCCCACTGATTTTAATAAACCAATCTGCACTGTATCGCTGATCCTAACAGGTTTGCTGGAACTGTTATTATGGCTACCTTCCCCTTCCTGAATCTGTGTATTAACAAGCCAGGATTAAAAATATTTTCATTGGCAGAGCTCCTAGAAAATGAAATGCCACTCACTGTTTATACCAGCTGTTGGGATACTATGCCATTTGCTGGGATTATGGAAAGTTAGGATTATTACACTGTGCAAAAGCTATTAACAGAGCATCCTGCTACAGGGAATATTATACCGCATAGTAGGAATATTACCCCAAGTGAATGGCCTCACTCTCAGATCAAAGGGAGAACTATGATGTTTCTGTTTGCATTTTAATGAGGGACCATCTTTTTGTTCTGTTTGTACAGCACCTAGCACAGTGGGGTCCTGGTCCAGGACTAGGACTCCTAGATGCTACAATAGTACAACAGATATGTAAAATAATAGTAAAGGGAAATAAGCTAGTTTGATACATAATTTACTGTCCTGAAACACAGTGTGACAAAATTCAGGTAAAAAATCTTGTGTTATAACAACTGGAATGGGTCTCTGTTGAAACTGACTATAGCAAAGAACTGAGTCCCTGCTTTTCAGTTTGGTAACTAACTTGGATATTTAAACTAAAAATGACAGCCTGTGTTAGTTTTTTTCATAAGTATGAACTGACAGGTGACAGATGCAAAAGGTAAGAGATGAGGCAGGAAAGATGATGAATTACATATTGTACAGGTGTACCTACCGGGTGGGATTTTCAGAGTGCGCAGTTTTGGCTTGACTTCTGTTTGAGCTCAGTGGCGGAAGTCAAAATGACTTTACTGAGAGTAGGCCAACACGGAATGCTTTTGAGAAACCCACCCACGGTTGCTAATAAGTTTTGTGGTCATGGAAGTGTGTTCTGTGAAAAAGATGCAAGGGGATGACAAAGTGCTTCTTACCTTCAGAGTTGTTTTTCGCATGTACAGTGTAATTCCCAGATTCCCCTGTGGAACTTCCAGTCTTTCAACCTAGGAGAAAGTTTAAAAATCCCATCAGCTGACTTGTGCTGAGAGCCAACATAAAGAAAACTGGGTACGTGCTCACTCAACGACAGCAGAGCGCGCCAGGATTAGAGCTGAGGGAATATTTTTGACTAGCTGTAAAACTGCTGAAAAATGGAAAAAATATATGATTAAAAAAGAAAGTCAGCAGATCTGGTTTCAACTATTTCAAATGAAATGTTTTGACTTTTTATTTTTAAAGAGTGGTTCATTAATATGTGTTTCATTTTTAAAAGCGAAACCAAAAAGTAAAACACACCAAGAAAGAAACACCAAACTATTTTTTTTGGGGAGTTGAACTAAACTGGTTGACTCAAAATGATTTTTTTTTTCAATTTGGAAACCCCAGATAACTTCAGTTTCAGTTTAAATGGAGCCATTCACTCTCTCCCCCCCACTCCCAGTTCAGCTCCGAACCAAAAAATCTATTGCTTGTTCAGTTCTAGGCAGGATACCACACACCCCTTCTGCACCGTGTTTTTGTTTGGGTGTTTTGGGATTTTTTAGTTTTTTTTTTTTGTTCATGTGGAATTAGCGTGACCAGATGTCCCGATTTCATAGGGACAGTCCTGATTTTTGGGTCTTTTTCTTATATAGGCCCCTACCCCTGTCCCGATTTTTCACTTTTGCTGTCTGGTCACTCTATGTGGAAGGTGACCTATTTCTTTGCAGTTTAAATCACACTCTTCTTTTCTCTCCCCTTCCATATACCTAGTTACCTAAGAAGCTCTCTTTGGGTGACATTTTCAAAAGCAGCTAAGTGACTTAGGGACACAAGTCCTTGGGATTTAGACTCCTAAATCACTCTGGCAGTTCTAAAATTTCCATCCTACATACACACAGATAAGCACCTCTAGACAGATCAATAGATATTTCAGCACAAATCTCAGGACTGGTTTTTATTTATATTTCAGCAGTGTCTGAATGCCCCAGTTGGGGACCCCCTGTACAAACACATGCTGAGAGATGGTCCTTGCCTTGGAGAGCTCATGTACCCTACTGATTAGTGTGTGGTACATTTCCGCCCCCCCACCCCCTGCACCTAAACCAGAGAGGATAAGATGCTGTTCCAGCCCCCAGCTAGCAAGCCTGGCTCTTTAGTTCCCAGCTCTGTGGTCCCAGGTTCTATCCCTGGTGTGTTAGAAAAAGTTAAACTAGTAGCTACAGAAAACAAAAAGTTCAGTGTGCCTTGATCAGGTTATTATTAGATACACACGCTCTCCAGTAGCTGAGGCTTTCTTTCTGCATTGGCAGGGGCTGGACTAGATGATCTGATAGGAATTTTCATCCCTAGCACCTATGATTTGCAGATTGTTTTTCTTGGAAGTTTTAGTCCATGTTTGTGTGTTTGATATTAATGTTAGAATTAGCCAACCAAGCTATATTAGTGATATGAATAAGATGGGAGACTAAACAGTCTTATCATTTGAAAATATACAAGACCTACCAGCCATCTCTGGGGAAGGCTGATAGAATGCAATGCAAAAGGAACGTTTCTAAGTATCCTGGTGATGCTAATCAAAACGCACCAGTGTGGAGACAGGATCCCGAACTGCAACTACATCCATTTATAAAACAGTCTGTGCAAAAGGAGGGAGCCTGTTCTGTCATTCGGGATTGATCTAGACCCCCCGCTGATATGGAGGCAGTATTTCCACTGACCTCAGTTGGAGTTAGAGCAGGCCTCAGCATGCCAATACTTGGAACTTCCAAATCTGCCAGGTGTCATGCATCTCACACCAGACTGACGTGATGAAGCTATGAACTGGCCACTTCATCTACTCTTCTGACTGCCAAGTTTTCTTCATCTTAACTGAAACAGGTTCACTTAGGAGACTGTGCCTGACAACGATGGAGAGATATCATCAAATTTCCTCTCTGCATGGGGTTGATATTATCTGATTGGTGTTAATAAAAATGTTGCTGATAGTTGTGGTTTGGTCTTCAGCAGTCAAGCCATACAGTCTGCAACTGGGTCCTATTCCAAGTCATGCAATTGCTCATGGCTTAAATTGGTTTTGCTTTGGAGATGATTCCTTTGTATTTATATTTAAGAAGCACGTTCACAGAAGCCCACCTTCTGAGAGCTTGACTGAGTCCTGGGCCGCCCACCACAGCTTGCTGACATTGAATGGCTTTCCCAGCAGGGCACACTGTAAAGCTAGGACTGTGGCAAGAAGCATATGTAGGGTTACAAAATGCAAACCTAGTGACAGTCTCACAGGGAATTTCAGGATTATTTTAAGTAGATTTTTTTGCATGACCTTTTATCAGACATTTCTCTGATTGAAACTGATTGGGGGTAAATGTTTTAAGATATAAGAATATCACAACAGAGGAGCAGGGGAATTTAGAGATTGGAAAGTAGTAAATTCCCGTCCTCCTCCCATTCCAGGAGTTCAGCCATGCTGAAAGAGAACTCAGTTCAGTTTCATCCCCTGGGCAAAGCTGACTTGGGCTCTCCAAACTGGCTGACTTGGTGGGATAGCCAAGCCGGACAGTGTTTGCCTTCAGGACCCAGTGTGCTATATTCACTGAGCCAGGCTCCAGCGTGAGCTCAAGACACTGTACGACACTGATGAAGGTTTGTCACGGAGGAGATGAGAGTACAAAGAACCAAATCCAGCCTCCTCTTTGCATTATCTAAAGCCTTGAAGTGAAATCCTGGTCCCAATGAAATCAATGACCATCCTGCCCAGTGCCTTTAATGGAGCCAGGATTTTACGTTCGGATTTTTATTTTTTTGTGGAGAAGAAAGGAGCTGGGTTTAACCACCTCTCATGCTCATTAGACCTGATCATTAGGGGCCTGACTGGTGAATTCTCAGCAGGTTCTCACCTTTGAACTCAGGGTGTCACTGAACTAGAAATCTATCCATCAGGGGGACTTCAGTGTAGGATATTGAATGACTCTTTCTTTGGTGCACAATGTTCAGTCTTTGCTTTAAGGGATAATTATTATAAATCCCTTAAAGGCTACACTTGCTTTGCCAATAACAATCTCATTATTGCTAGTGTTTTTTCTCTTATAACAAGTTTTCAGTTAGAACAACAAAACCACCTCCGACTAACAGACTTGTTACAAGCTTTGTTGTGCTTTGTGTATGTCGTGACTGCCTCCAGAACAGACCGTGCTCACATACCTGGCATTTTAGGTGCTGAGGATGGCAGACAGCTCTGATCTCTGGATTGGCAGCGCTTATCTATTTCTCCAGTCGACATCTGAGAAGATTGTCCTGCCCTCTCTTTATGGAAGCTCCCACCAGAAATCTAGCGTGTTCAAGGCCCTCAAGTTGGCGTTAGCAGGTACGTGACATTGGAATACAAATAGAAATGTCACAGTGTCTTATTTCTTTACTTGCTACATTAATTTTCAAGGGATTTGGTGCTTGGGGAAAGGTGACATTCATAACACAGGGAATTTTTTTAGGTATCTAACTGCAATTTCATGGGTCATATCCCATCCTTTCCTATTAATTTCATTGAAGACTGTAGACTTCTCAGGGCTTTTACAGAGAAATTCAAGCCATGATTCTCCAAGGCTTGAATTCAAGCACTAAGGCAATCAGAATCCTTGTACCTGCTGGATGACTTACTGTCCTATAGTAAAGTGAATCCTCCTCTCTCCTTTTCATTGCAGCACTAGGCAAAACTGAGGTCACACTGGTTAAATCAGAACTCTGCATTGATAGCACCAGGCATAGACACAGATATGTGCACTCCATATATAATAGTCATAAATTATTTGTGCTACAGCAGCACTCAGAGGGCCAAACGAGACTGGTTGCCATTGCGTTATGTTTTGTGTAGACACAAAGGAAGAGATTGTAAGCTCTTCAGGGAAGGGACTGTCTAAATAGACAAGAGACAATGGGTGGGAGAAAGGACGCATTAGTCCCATTTCACAGATGGGAAACTAATGCACTGAGGGATTAGGACTCCAGTGGGGCTACTCACATGCTTAAAATTAAGCATCTGCTCAAGTGTTTTGCTGGAGCAGGATCAGAAAGCTGAGCACCCTGCAGGATTGAGCCCTAAGGGTTGTGGCTGAGTGGGGAATGGAACCCAGTTCTTCTAAAACCAGCTCCAATCCAGTGCCTAAGCTACAAAACCATCCTTCCTTTCTCATGACCACCCTTCTCAGTATCTTAGCTGTTGATATACCAGAGGGAAGAGATCGCCACTATTCTTAGGTTCCCAATCATTATCTTTTACACTTGGATCACAAAGTTAGCAAATTGCTTAGAGTCTAGATTTTTTTTTTTTTTAAAACAATGATTGAAACCAAGACAGGACAATTTTAGCCCCATCCAATGTCAGTGGCGTTTCAACAGAGAGGAATTTGGTCCAGTCTAACTTTTCCTTGCAATAGACCAGAGCAGCTGGCTACAACAGCTGACCTGACTTTTTATTCCTGGGTTCACAATTGCAGCCCAGTGATGAACCTCACTCACCCTGCATTAGAAAACGAGACTTGTCAAGTGTGGGAAATTCTGGGTATGGGAAAAATTACCAGTGAAAAAATACCTGAGGCAAATGACTGATGATTTCTATTGGCTTCCTTTTATCAAACATATTGAGCCAAATTCTTTACTGGTGTAAATGGGCACAGTTACATTGGCTTTGGTGGAGTTGAGCCCATTTATACCAACACAGAACTAGCGCTACAAACAGCAGAAACATCTCAGCTGTGATCCTTTGCAGCCTATTGAGTCCCTGGGTAACAATAATTTAAACCAGCTATCACATTTCATGAATATCTTAGTGTCAATCATTTACTGTACAACCCACTCTCCAGTGTGTCCTTTAACTGGGTTTCTAGAACTACAACCTGCCGTTTTTTTACCAATCTAACAATATCGGGCCAGATTCATTAGCATGCTCCAAACGCTTTGTGCTCCTCCGGCGATACAGAGCAGCAAACAACCTGGCTCGATTGCCTGGTTAGGCCAGGTTTATGGATTACCTAAGGTGGTGCAAAGCAGCCACATTGTACCGGTCAATCTGGCCATAGATGTGAACAAGAGCTCTGCCCATTTCTGTATTAACAGCACTGCATTCTGCACTGTACAGCCAGACCTAAACAGGGAATGAGACCTGGGTATTCAGCACAAATAATCCCAAAGTCATCTCCTAAGCAACAGCCATAAAGATAACTTGTACGCAGTTCATTACAACTTTCCGTGTTTGTATACTATGTGCTTTACCCAGATCAAACTCTTGTGCAAACTTCAGTTGAATCAACCTCTTTGTACTCCTGATAAATGGAATGAGAAGGCAGAGATACAGGGCAAAGGGCATTTATTAGTAATAACAGCAAATTCAAATGCCTCTCTCCCCAGATGTCCCAGTCTTACATCCGTTCCAAACTTGACCTTGTGATGCAACCTGAAATGCATAAAGGATCTCTGCGGTACATCACAGCAGGGCAAAAGCCTCGTCGTTCACGTAAAACAAAGAGATCCTAGAAGTGCCGGGGCTGAACTTGAGTGCTCTGGACTAATGAGGCACAAACAGATCCACTTTGACATAGGCTGCTGACCCAAGACCTGGCACAGATATTTGTTACCTTGATATAGCTGATTGAATTCAACCCTACATTGAGAGGTGTGTGAAGGAGGGGGTTGACTTTGGTTAACTACATTGAGGTAAAAAATATCCTTGCCTTGTCTGCATTAGGATTTTACATCGAGTTAGCTATCTTTGTGCAACAGATACATCTGTTTGCAGCAAAGACAAAGCCTCAGACAGAGAGGTTTTAGATATAGGGTTTATTTACACTGGCTGAGATTTTCAGAGCTGCCTCAGGGATCTGGATCTGGACACAGTTCCAAAATCTCAGCTACTATGTATAAAGCCAAAACACAAGAGAGAGAACAAGAGGATAAAAGGATAATTTCACAGAAGGTGCACGACTGGAACCTTACTAAGGGTTGGTCTGTACTAGAAACTTTTGCCGGTACAGCAGTGTCACTTCAGTGGGTGATTTTTAATGACATTTCTATACCAGCAATAGCCCTAGAGTAGACAAAGTCTTTTTGCTGGTATAGCTTATTTTGTTCAGGGAACTGGTGTACACTAGACTGGGGATGGCAGTCATATCGAATAGCAATACTGGCAAACCCTTTCTAGTGTAGACAAAGCTGAAGAAGGATTGGGGTTGCAAGCAGGAAGCTGACAGGTAAAATGCTCTGTGGTATCTCACCTATACTTTATCTCGACAGCAGTCTGGCCAGGTGGGAGAGGAACACTCCCTCTTTAATCTCCTCTGAGGTAAAGTCTACCTGCCCTGTAGTTAGATTTTAAAGTTAATTCACCCATTTAGCATAGTTAGTTTCTCCTGTTGGGCTTGTGACACCAGCAGAATTACCTGTTGCTGACACCCGGTGCAGCTGTACATGGATGTTTTAACTGCAAATAGGACAAACTGAGCACATAGCATTGTTACACTGGATTTCTTGGCTGACTGCCACACCTCTGTTTTCAGCAAATGTATTTCTCCCACTGCTGACCCCTGCTGTTAGTACTGGGTAATTGTGCTGGTGCCCAGAGTGGACCCTGCATTGTACATTAGATATAATGAACGGTCTCTCCCTGTTGCAGGGAGTCAACTAACCCCCCTGTCTGTGAACTGCAATATTAATGGAACTCTAACAGATTTAGCTGTGGAATAATTTGGACTGAATACTTCAGTTCAAATGGGTTGCATGCATAGTACATGGCCAGTTAAAGCTTACCTCTTTCCTCCCACTTTCACATATAAGCTCCCCAACCCAGAATAATTTATAATACAGTAAAAAAAAACAACCAAGCACACACAAAGAAAGGCTATCCAGGCACAGGTCTGTCACCAAACGTTCGAGGAGACATACAGTGAGTCACCACCCAGGCAGAGTTCATGTTGACAATCTGTTTCATGGCAAGAAACTGAGTCTGTCCGCCATTTTGTGCCAGATTCCACAGGCAGCCTGCATGGCGTCGACATGCTCAAAGTGCACTGCAGTGAGCCGCACCTGATTATCCAGCTTAAATTCTGCATGCGAGAGAACTGCCGCAAATTCCTTCGGAGCTACCGGGCCGGGTTGTTCCGGGAGTCTCTCCAGAATCACCTCCAAGTCACCCTGTCAATGACAGCCGTACCTGTTCAAGTGGAGCTGAAGGCTGGCAGCGAGCAGCTGGACCGCATGCTGAACGAGGAGGAGCGCTGTTTGGACTGTATCTACAAAGAAAAGGTACATTAGAAGGAAGGATGGTACGGTGGTTAGGGCCCTAGGCTTGGACATAGAAGACCTGGCTTCAAGTCCCTGTTGTGCCATGTATTTCCTGTGTGATCCCGGGCAAGTCACTTAAGGCCAAATAGATAAAGATACTTAGGACCTAAAGATGCAGGTAGGTGCCTAGCGGGATTTTCAGCAGTGCCTGACTCCCATTGAAATCCATGGGAGTTTAGTGACATTTTCAAAAGTTAGGTGCTTTTGAAAATGGCATGAGGCATGTAAATACCTTTAAAAATCTAGCTGTTAGCCTCTCTTGTGCCTCAGTTTCCCATCTGGACAATAGGGATAATAGCACTGCCCAACCACACAGGGGAGCCGTGAGGTAAATACATGAAAGGATGTGAGTAGCTAAGACATTATGGCAATGAGGGCCAGGTAAGGACCGAAGATAGATAAATGACAGCCAGAATATTAAATATTTTGCATGTAATGCTTGGCACTTCTCTAGATCCTGGGGTCTCAAAGTGCTGAACAAGCATCTATTAAAGCTCAGCACTGCTGTAAGGCAGGAAATTCTATTATACCCTGTGTATGGAGGGTAAACTGAGGCACAAACAAGGCTGACTTGCCACATAAGTGAATCAGTAAGAAAGCCAAGCAGTGCTGTGTTACACTCATTAGATCATCTTCCCCAGTGTTGCTTTTGGCTCCCCTACATCTCCTTTGAAAGTAGCATTTGGAACAACCCCTAAAAACTGGGGCAAGCATAACCACTATGAATCACAGGTTGGCAACATGGTTTGAACTGGGACCTTCAGCACCAGGACACAGACCTCTAAAACCTGAGCTGGTAACAGTAGTAGGCTGCTATCCTTGATGTGGACCCTATCCAGTTGAGAGAGATGCAAGTTTTACATGTGTCCTACCAGCAACTGGCTTGAATGGTCTGGCAAATGATTGCTCAGAGTTCCTGAATAGTTTCCAAAGCTTGCTAATGATAATAGAGGCTGCTGTCTTGGGATCTTCTTAGCTCACTAGAGTATAGGGCCTCTGAAATAGATTAAATAATTGTATTCTGTCTCCTGTTCCTTGCCTCTGTGCTGCCTTTAGGTGCTTGTTTGACCTGGAATTTAATTTGGACTAGCTCAGAATGGTAGCTACTAAACATCTTCACTATCCCAAAAAACAGATACCTATTGTACCTACGGGGGGTGGGGGAGGAGGCGCTTGGGATATATCTCTGGATTGCTTTTTTGCAAGGAAATGAAAGGCAAACATGTCATTATGAGAGATAACAAGAGGCTATATTACGCATCCTGTCAGTTTTTGCCTGCTGCTCCTTTCCTAGTCTTTTTGCTGAATTAGCAGATAAGCCAAGAAAAGATGGACTCATTCTCTGCTTGCAAACCTGACTCAAACTGACTCAATTGGTGTGAATCTGAAAACCCCAGCAACAGAGCATGCTCTCACCTGTGTGTTTGTACCTACGTGGTACTAAGGACCATTAGCTGAAAGGAAAGACTCCTGTAGTGACACATCTTCACTCTAATGTGTAACCTAGTGGTTAAAGCAGGGCACTGAGAGTCCAAACTCCTGGTTAACTCTGGTCAGATTTTTTTTGCCAGAGTGCCACACTGTTTCATTATAATACATACAGGAAGCATTTTGGACTAGAACAGACAACATGATGTTTCAGTCAGTGATAAGTAGCTGCTGCCCGTAATGATTTTTAAAATAAAATAGAATATTTCAGGTATTACGACATGAGACACGGTGGTTGAGGTCCTGAAGAAAACAAAAGAGAACTGAAGAACAGTTCTGCAGACTATAAAAGCTTGTTTCTCCCACCAACAGAAGTTGGTCCAATAAAAGATATTACCTCACCTTCCTCATCTGTCTCCATATCCTGGGACCAACATGGCTACGATCACACTGCGAATGACATATCCTGACTTGTCAGTAGTAGTCGTGACTTCTGACATGCTATGAAATAATGGAAAATTATCAAAAAATAATATACAAATGAAAAAATAAATTAAAATAAATTTGGAAATGAAATTTTGCCATTTTGAAACAAAAGTTTTCCTCAATCACAATTATTTGGAAATTCTGTTTCATGACAAATTTCAAAAAATGTTTGTTTCGTTCCGGTTCAGAACAAAAAATAAATTTTGAAGTGTCGACATTACCCATGAAACAAATTCTGAGATGCAGCCCGCTCTATTCCTGGCCTGTTTTCCCAGGTCTGCCACTTATTCTTTGAGCCAGATCCTCAGCTGGTGCAAGTCAACATAGCTTCATTGACTTCAGTGGAGTCTGGAGTTCTGGTACTATCAGTAATGAGCTTCCCTCCTCTTTACGATTTATTTATTGAACTGTGTGGGTGGAAAAATAGTATAGGGAAAAGTTTGGGGAGAAAAGAGCCTTTTAAAATGAAGATTATTTAGAGCAAATTCATAGACTGTAAACCCATAAGGGACTATTAGATCATCTAGTCTGTCCTCCAGTATATCAGGCCATAGATTTCATGCAGTTACAACTGTATTGAGCCCAGTAACTTGTGTTAGGCAAAGCATGTCTTTCAGAAGGGCATCTGGTGTTGATTTGACAACTTCATGAGAAGGAGAATGCACCGCCAATGACTGGCACTGTTTGCCTTACAGCCCGACCGCCTGAGGGATGAGGAAATTGCAGAGCTGGAGGAATCTTTCAGGAGCCTGACTTGTCGACAGCAGAGCAACAACACGACCCCTTCAAACAACTGCAACTCTTTGAACTCCTCATCTCTGTCTTATTGTTCAGGGAGGAGCTCTCTGCCTCCAGAAGCCACCTTCATCTTTCAGGAACAACAATTTGGTGAGTGGTTAGAACCGAGCAGTCAGAATCTTAAAGCCCTGGGTCTTCTGCTTTTCAAACCCCATAAAGGAAAAAGCTTAGGGAACCAATGACTGGTTCCGGATGAGTCAAGAATAGAATTTCCCAGATTGTGATCATAGGAACATACGAGTTGCCATACTGGCTCAGACCAAGGCAGTCCTCCGTTTCTGACTGTGGCCAGCACCAGGGGCTGCAGGGTATGGCTACATTGTAGTCAGGTGGTGTGATTGTAGCCATACCCAGCAAGCTTTGATGGAGCTAGTTTGTTAAAAACAGCAGCATGGGCCGGCCACTCAAGGACAGTCCAACCCAGGACATATTGGGCAGCTAGCTGGTGCCAGTGCATCTACACTGCTCTTGTTATTTCAGTTAACTCATGCTGCAATCACAGCTCCTGACTGCTGCCTAGACATACGCTCAAAGGAAGGCGCAAGAAACCCCACAGTAGGCAGTTGTGGGATATAATTTACCTTGAGGGAAAGGTTCTTCCCAATCCCATTAATGAGAGGCTGGTTTATAGTCATAGCGTTAAAGGCCAGAAGAAACCACTAGGTCATCTAACCTGACCTCCTGCGTACCACATGTCAGCACCCGCATACTGAATCCAATAACTACAATGAGACCAAAGAATCTCAGCCCACAGGAGACCAGACAATTATGTGCTACAGGCAGAGAACAGAAGGCACCCAGATGCACCAGAGCCCAAGGCCCCCACAATAGGAGGGAAATGATTCAGTGAGAGATACCCAGATAATCCTGGCAAATGACCTGCACATCCTTACTGCAGAGGAAGGTGAAAATCCACCAGTCACTGCCCATCTGAGTTGGGGGAAAATTCCTTCCCAGTCTCCCAGATAGTGATCAGCTGGACCCTGAGCAAATGCGCAGGAATCAGGCAGCCAAGCACCTGAGAGACAGAAAGAAAGAGAATGCTTGGTGCCACCTTGGAGCCCTGGCCCATGCCAGCCAGTGTCCCATCTCCAGCCATGACCTTCCCTGAAGCAGGAGGGTTTATATCCCACCCAGACTCTTGGGTGCTTTAAACTCCTCACTGCTGTAACTCCGGGTCATACTTGCAGCAGCAGAAAAAGACTGAATGAAAAACAGACTGGAGTTTTCCTCTGCAACATGCAAGTTTGGTCAGTCAGTGGCCTGGCTTAGCTCTGGGAATAAGAATAAATCACCCTTGTGAGCGACATTAGTTACCGTGACATAAGCGCCAGTGTGGACAGCTTCTCCCGCCATCATAGCTACTGCAGCTTGCACGGGGTGGAGTAGTTTACCCAACAGGAGCAGCTCTCTCCCATCGGCTTAGAGCAGCTACATTGGAGAGCTTATGGGGCGCAGCTGCATTGGTGCAGCTGTAAACACTAGTGTAGCTGTGCCCTGAATGGAAAAGTAAGAGGAAGATGCTTCCATTTTCAGAGACAAACCCATGCCTGAAGTTGGGGCCCCTGAAAATAAAGGGCTAACGGCACTGATTGGGCAGATAACCATCCAGGTCTCCCCTCACAGCTCTGCTGCTGTACCCCAAGTGAGAGCTGCTGGACCCCCGCTCTTCCAGTCTAGGCCCTCTCCTGAGCACAGAGATTTTTGAATGTATCAAACTGCAATATGGATTTGTGGGGTGCACAGCAGAGCCCACCTGGGTCATTGCTGAGTATGATTTAGCCTCAGGATTTTACAGGTAAAAAGCAGAGTGGGATCTGCCCTCCCTGATTCACTATTTCAGGAGTCAACAGCTATAGAAAGAAGCTGAGAGTGTTTAGAAAAGGAACAGAGAAAAATCAGAAATAAGAGCCTGAGGGTTTTAAAAGGGCCAAGGCTGACAGCATAAGGTAAAGGGGAACAGCTAAGAGAAAAGTAAACCCCATCAAACAAACGTATAGTTCCGCCCCAGTGTGAGACAGCTTAACAATATGTGTAGCCAGGATTGGCCTCATGGGGGCACTCTAAACACATGACTGCCTTGGACATCAAGCTGAAAAGGTCTTTACCAAGTACAAATAGGGTGACCAGATGTCCTGATTTTGGGGTCTTTTTTACTTATATAGGCTCCCTTTACCCCCCACCCCCTGTCCTAATTTTTCACATTTGCTGTCTGGTCACCCTAAGCACGAACTCTCTCTTGTACATAGGTCACTATCCTCTAGTCTTGATAGCGGGTGCTAGATGCCCGAAACCAGAAAATGGCACATTTTAACAGTCACAAATCATTATTAAAAATTGCCACTTAGTGAAGATAGCACTGTCCTTTGGAATGAATGGACACGGAATGTTCATTAGTATAAATTGTGGACTCAAACCCTTCTCTGCTCAGCACCTTTGTAAAACATGCACCCTGCTCTGCTCACATAGTCACTACCTGTAGATCTAAGGGCTGGTCTACACTACGGGAGGAAATTGATCTTAGATATGCAACTTCAGCTACGTGAATAACGTAGCTGGAGTCAAATATCTAAGATCGGATTACTCACCCGTCCTCACTGCGCGGGATCGATGTCCGCGGCTCCCCCTGTTGATTCTGCAACTCCGTTGGGGTTGATGGAGTTCCGGAATCGATATAAGCACTTTTGGGGATCGATATATCACGTCTAGATGAGACGCAATATATCGATCCCCGAGCAATCGATTTTAACCCGCCGATACGGCGGGTAGTCTAGACGTAGCCTAAGTTACCATGGACTTGACCTCTGATATTCCCAGCCTGGGCAAGGAGAGAAGCGATTCTCAATGGTAATGACTCATCTGCTGATAGCGAAACACTTATCCTCCATTTAAAATCAACATTCAGGATGAATCCGAAACACATACAAATTATATCAGGTCTGCTAATAATGCCACAGACGGCAGCATCCCTTCGTATTTTCTATTACAACCAAAGGCACAAACGAAAGGCTGCTAGGAAATGCTAAGAGTAATTCTACACTGTGCTTGTAGAGATCCCCATGATCACAGATACTGAATGGTGGATTAGCACTAATGTAAGAATCTGTTATGAACAAATTTCTATGGCAATGATTTCAAAATCTGAAATGTGTAACTGGAATCAGCTGGCTTTTTACCCTGGAGGGTATTGGGAAGTTGGTCACAGTATCAGCATTGCTGATTGATTAATGCAGATCATTCAGTTGTCATGGCTTCCCTTTCTGCATAGATGCTGATGTGGATGTATTTCCAGTGAGCACAGATCTCTGTGCATAACTCCCTCTTCATGCAGAATTAATCCTTTAAATTTAAACTGGCACTGTGTTGTTCCGGGAGTGAGTGAAAACTCCAGCTAACAAAGGGTGGGTACAACTCCAGGATAGAGTTTAATACATTACACACGTGCTAAGTTTTGTCCTTTGGGGGCCTTCACCATAATGAGGTCTTTGCTCCACAAATATTATGTAGCCTTTAACATGGCCTTGTGTTGTGCCAGTGCACTGATGAACTGGGACACCAACGTGTTAAGCACTTTGTGTTCCCTTTAAGCCAACAGAACACTCACGCCAGATGACCATCAAAAATTTGCCAAGCTCGTGTCGAAGAAATGGAAGCAGGTGGGTAGGTCTTTGCAGAAGAACTGCCGAGCCCTTCGGGATCCTGTCATAGACAACTTGGCCCATGAATATGACCGAGAGGGATTATATGAGCAAGCGTACCAGCTCCTTCTCAAGTTTATCCAGTCGGAGGGCAAGAGAGCCACGTTACAGAGGCTGATTGCAGCCCTGGAGGAAAACAGTCTCATAACCTTAGCAGAGGAACTCCTGGGCCTCCACCCTAGTGAAAACGACACATCATAGACCAGGGATAGAGAAGTCAGTGGAACTTGGATCTCGCCTGTTTCAAACAGTTTCCAAGACTCTTGCTGGCCTCCCAGGCATGCCAAGCTCAGGTAACCACCATGGTATCCTGCTAGCGGAGAATGCCCAAGGAAAAGCTGCTGTGCATTTATAGAGTCAGCCTGGTACTGAATTACTACAGTACTGACACATTTCATTGCCAGGAGACAGTGCTGTTTACGGCCTGAGGAGAGTGGCTTCCAACTGGTTCCCAGTCACTACCCCCTGGGACAACATGTTGCAATGCACCTACCAATGCCACAGCCCATGCGTACGGACCATGCCAACATGGGGAGTGTTAAAGAGCAACTGTGATCTCAGGAAAGTCCTTTGGGAAACATTCTACAGGTGCTTAGAAATAATTCTGCTTATTGTATATAGTACACGCTTGGAGGGGTAGTCCCCCCCTTTATTCTTCACAAATAAGGACATTTCATGAAAATAGTAACTCCCCCGCTGAAAAGCTTGTCTGCTGTTTCCTTTCTCTTCCCACCTGCAGGCATCTTTGTTACTCTAAGAAAGTTTCAATTCTCCATGCAGCAAACAGCTGCAATGGAACAAACTGCAGGTGGTAAATAAGCAGGAAGAGCAGGCGAACTCTTCTTAAAGGTGTACTGCAACATCAAAACCACCTCAAGCCCCTACCCACGTGCTGAGTGATGCCGCCAAGTAGGCTGCAAGGTCCATTCATCGCATCACCGGCTCTCTTTAAAAACTGGCCTTGGCTTGACTAGAGATGCCCCAGAATGCAGCACTCTGGGACATCACATACCAGGAGAGTCAGGACTTGCATGGCATCTTTCTTGGGCATGCTGAGATTCTGAGACAGCCAGGAACCAGCTGTGCCTGGGATGCCCGGTTCATATACTCCGGATTTCAAGTGTCAAGTTTGGGAAAGTACAAAAAAAGAAGTAGGGTCAACTTCTGCTCTTAGATCATGACAACCCCACTGGCTTCAGTAGGTGTGCCCAGGCTGTAACAAGATCAGAGTTTGTGCCTTAGCTTATAAGGAAGTACACAGCAACATATAAGTGAGCATAAGCAGACGTATCATGTAAACGTCATCATCCAGCTTGCTTTCCTGCGGCATGTTTCTTCTGGCATCCTGGCCGGTTTTTACTTATCTGTAGGCCCTTTATTGACTCCATCTTGCCTCCCCCTCTGTAAATGATCACAGAATAGCAGACAGTCCTTGGAGGACATTTCAGATTTGAAGGGAGAGTGGATCTGCCAGTGCATGTATTCATGTAAAGTTGCTCGCTCTACCTCTCAAGGCAGCAGTTCTCCAATGGGCAAGAGCGGATGTCCTTTTAAACCATTTCATGTTTTATCCTATTCCTATAAAGCACTTCTTGTAACCTTTGGCTGAGACAAAGAAATTCCCTGACCAGGAAGAGCTCAGCCCTGAGATTCAGATGTAGGTTCAAATCAGAGTTCACAGGAATACCGCTCCCCGCCTGCTAGAATGATACTATGTTTGTCACGGTGGTATCCGAGTGCCTAGAACGGGGGGGGAGTGGCCAACCCGAGCCTGAGAAGGAGCCAGAAATTACCAATGTACATTGCCAAAGAGCCTCAGTAATATGTCAGCAGCCCCCCATCAGTTCCCCCACCCTGGTCCCAGCGCTTCCCACCCACCAGGAGCCCAGCCAATCATTGCCTCCCCTTCCCTCCTCACACCTCCCAATCAGCTGTTTTGTGGCATGCAGGAGGCTCTGTGGGGGGAGAAGGGAGGGCACAGCAGGCTCAGTGGTGGGTGTGGGAAGGGATGGAGTGGGGGGCCCGTGGCAGAGCCA
This sequence comes from Gopherus flavomarginatus, assembly GCF_025201925.1. NCBI lineage: Eukaryota > Metazoa > Chordata > Testudines > Testudinidae > Gopherus > Gopherus flavomarginatus. Next base: position 35,082,423 of record NC_066630.1, read on the forward strand.
GGAGTTGAGCAGTGAGCATCCCCTGGCACATTGGAATGTTGGCACCTGTAGCTCCAGCCCCAGAGTCGTTGCCTATACAAGGAGCTGCATGTTAACTTCTGAAGAGCCGCGTGTGGCTCCGGAGCCACAGGTTGGCCACCCCTGGCCTAGAACAAACAGCCTGACCATTCAACTAGAACCTGAGACAGTGCATTTGGATCCGATTCCGAATCCCCAAGGTCATGAGCGTTCACGGGCAGGGTCTGTTAATCCCAAAGGGGCTGTGTGAAATATACAATTTGGATATGGGATTTTAGGGTACGATGCTGCTCCCATTATTTTGTGATTGGCTTCAAAGGGAGCAGGATTGGAACCTCATTTTGGGCCCATCTCCACTAAGACAGTCAGTAGTCCTGCTGGTCCCTGGCAGGAGAACTGATGTTACAACAAGCCGTCTGACAAAGGGCATTTTAACTAGCACAAACTGGAAATTCTTTTTTTAATATCTGTTTTGCAATTGCGTTTTCCAGTAATGGTTCTTAGAATACAAGATGATTTACATGCTGTCCTGTCACTGTTTAATCTAACATTCCTAAGCTATTAGGCTGTAGTCTTGCTTAACTGCATGCACAGTTTTCTACTCAGATCAGTGCTAGCCATTCTGGGGAGAAAAACCTGCCAACACTCTGCAGTCAAAAAATCTACCATTCTATTCCTGAGTCTACCTTAAGTCTGATTTTTTTCATTGCTCTTGCCATTTTACATCTGGGGATGGAGCATGCATGAATTTACCATCCCTGTGCTATTTATTCCTCTGCCAGTGCTAGTCATGTGTGTTCCCTCTTACTCACACATTTCCTCTCAAAATTGCATTAAGTGTTAGAGTTCTTGGCAGCGCATACAGGATAACATCATTTTTAATAGCAGTCACAGGTGTCCTCTTTCAGAGAGGTGAAGTAAGAGGGTTTTCCAGTGGCATGACATAATGGTGCTGTCAGGAGTATGCACAGTGGGTTAGGATCACTGGGAATGGCTATATGTCTTAGCATCTTTTCATCAATCATTCCTTCTAGAATCAGCTGACATGTCCTAGAAATGGTGAATTCTGGCCTCAAACCAACACCTACTTAAGCTCCTATCCCACAGCTCTGACTATATGACTTTTAGTGTCATCTGGCACTTTGAGCCAAATTCAGACCTAGTGTCAGCAGGTGCAACTCTCATGGAAGTCTCTAGGACAAAGTCATCATGTGATGTAATGGTACAGAGTAAGCTGCATTAATTTGGCATTCAGTAGCGGTCCAGTTCTGATCTCACCTCTGTTTTATATCAGTGTGACTTCACTGAAGTCTGTGGAATTACTCTTGATTTACATGGATGTGCAAAAAGAGTGTAACTTACACAATGAAGGGGAAGAAGAGGAGGTGGCAGAAGGAAAAGAAATTACCAGAAATGTGTAGAGTACAAGAGTGGGGCTGCTTTACCTCATTCTACAGTATGATGAGTGGAACTGGAGGACCAGGGTCCGGTTTCAGGAGGGACCTAGTTTGGTGAGGCTCCAGGGGCTCAGCAATATAAGCAGGGGCCAAGCTGCTATTGCACACACACACTAGATCCTCAGCATGTATGGGTGGCCTGTCAGCAAGGGTAATGAAGTTCTGTTTCCGGTAACTCTGCCATGTCACTTATTGCTAATGAGAGACACATCTTCCTGCAAGTTGTTTTTCCTGGTGAACTTCCTTCTTCTCCTTTGGTGTGTTAGGTACACACATTTTTTTGCACACACTTAAAATACCAATGAGGCACAAGTGGGATGCTTCTTTACCACTTACACCAGTCATCTAATGCCCACTTGTGCGACGTACTACACCATAGTTGGCATCAGTACTGAATTTTTCCCTGCACCTTGATACTGGTCCTATATCTTAATGGGAATCTGTGAAGATGTACCTGTGGTTTCCTTCAAGGTCAAACATGCTATTATTTTGAACGCCACAGAATGTAACACAGAAATAAAGGCACTAATCAGCTACACAAAAACAAAATAAATGGACAAAATATCAAGCAAACAACAGAGATGAGAGGCCAAAGTAAATTCCCAGGGAAAACTCCAACAGGGCTTTTTTTGTGATACAGATTGTTTCTGTAGTGTTTGCAATGTCTCAAATTTGAAACAGGCTCTCTTCAGTCTGGCAGAGGGAAGAAGAGATTGATCCAAACTGGGCTTTAAATGACATGTTTTGGCATAACTGAGCTAAAGCGTTTACATGGCTGTTAAAGAGGAGGATGAAGTTTTAAATGGCCATCATGTCCACTTTGGCATAAAAACGTAACTTTTATATGCAGTGTAGTTGTAGCCGTGTGGGTCCCACAATATTAGACAGACAAGGAGGATGAGGTAATATCTTTTATTCATATTACCTCACCCCCTTGTCTAACTAAATTTATGACTTAAGTAAATCCAACTTTGTTTAAAGGTGTAGTGAAAGAGAATATCAATCGGGGAGGCAAGGTGGATGAGGTAATATCTTTTATTGGACCTGCTGCTGGTGAAAGACACAAGCTTTCAAGCTTACAGAGATCTGAAGAGCTTAATGTAAGCTCAAAAGATTGTCTCGCTAGTATCCTGGGACCTACACAGCTACAACACCACTGCAAATATCAAATTGGTCATCAGAGGTGTGATTTTCAAAAAAATCAGTGAGAGTTTGGCATTCAGCACTGCTGAAAAATTACATCCTAGATTAATTCTTCCACTTGGAGGAGACACTACGGTGGGTGCTTTAGAAACCATGGTAGATGACAGAAAGATACTCCGTTCCAGCCTCAGTCCGAGCCCATGCCACATACTCATGATGGACTGATTTATTATTCAAGAGCTGCAAACAATTCCAAGAATAATGAAAAGTTTTCAGTGTTGCCAGTCCCAAGTATTCAGAAATCATGACTCAGGACCCAGAAATCATGAGATTTCAAAAATAATAAATTTGGAGCTCTTTTTATTTGACATCTGGTATGTGCATTTTTAGGGTTTTACATTTTTAACCTTATCTCTGCAGTCATGAGGGCTAGAAACTTAAGGTTTGGAGGTTGTGTTTTCCCCCCTCCCCCGCCCCCAATGTATGCTGGAATTCTGGTATAGTCACATGATTCTGGGTCTGGGGCTTTAAGAAAAACACCAAACATGAGACTTGTGGTAAAATTGAGAGAGTTGGCAACACTGAGTTTTATAGCCAGGGAGTCATTGAACCATGTAAAAATAATACCAAAGTCAGAGGAAAACATGGCTGAGAACAAGAGACTTGCACTGTTACTGAGAGGTAGGTTTACAGTTGAGGGCTTATTCAAACAATCAGAATCAGGATGCTCAGATTTTGAACTACCCAGAGCTGAGGCCCTGGTTAGAAAGAGGTGAGGGGATTATCTCTCAGACATTACCTGTGCCACTCACCTCAGAGCTGCCTCCTGCATCCGCATTTAGGTGACAGAAATTGGAAGGGTCACCTTGAGATTCCATGGGCCTCCTTGCTAGGATGGACTAGTCTCTCTCCAGCTTCAAAGGGGAGTCCAGAATAGTTGAGCCTCAATCCCCACCCCATCAACACCCTCACACACATTTCACTTAAAATTTGAGTAAAAAATAGATACCATGAACGTGGCAATGAAAAGCATTTGAATTCTCTCAAACTGCTTGTTTACTTGAATTTGAAACTCTCTTATAAAAATGTGTCTTTGAAAGAATTGTAATGTTTTGTGCATCAACCCACTAAGACATTAGAAGGACACTGGAAAGGGAAAGAACAGGGTTTCTTCACCGTGAGCCAGGCCCTCAGAAGTTATGACTTCAGTGGAGCTACTGATTTAGGATCTGGCCCTGTGTCTTTTGTTTAAAAATGGGCCCAAATTTTGGGCAAGTTGAGGTCTGGATCCAAGCTTTGTTGGTTTTACCTGTCTATACTAAGGGCTAAACCATGGCTGAGGTTTTCCAAACCAATTAGGTGAATGAGTCACGCAACACTTAGTCATTTCAATAAGAGCTCCGTGGCTCAATCCCCTCATCAGGTTTGAAAATCTCAAGCTGAAACTCCAGCTCTGGATTCCCCGGAAGTTCAGCTCCAGATCGAGATTAACAGTTTGCAGCTCCAGCGCTGCGGGATTTCAACGCTGCAGCGTGTGCTCCCAACTTACAGCCTTTAACCTGAATAGTATTTGTCTTTTATATCGGAAATCATTCTGTTCTATTTTTTTCTGACTTTTTCTGTAAAGAAACATGTATTTTTGGTGAATATTGATTGCATATATCATAATATTTTTACAATGTCTTTAGAAAAAGAAATACATTAGTTTGGCTTTCTTTGCCTCCGCTTTCATTTCTTACTCAATAAAACTTATTGAAAAGAGGCATATAATCAAGTATGGGATGTTGCAATGGTAAGAAGAAATGAGGGCACCATGGGAAGCTCTGAGCGAATAACTGCCTTCACCAGCTCTGACAACTTATCCACCTGAAAGATCCTGGAGATACTTAGATTGTCAGCTCTTTGGGGCAGGGACTTTTTGTTGTGTTAGCACCGCACCTAGTACAATGGGGTCCTGGTCTGTGACAAGGGCTCCTAAGCACTGTGGTAAAACAAATATAATAAGGAGAATCCTGCTGTCCAGAAACAGGGATGTGCAAAGCCCATGTGGTTTGGATTCTGGTGACAGCTGTGCAAACGTCAGTGATTTTTGGTTTGCAGGGTTGCTTCCTCCCCAGTTAAATGCTCCGGTTTCCCATCACAACCAAGCTTCAGCACCAAGTTCCATAGAGGTTCCACCTATAATTCTGATTGGCCTGTCAGCAAATATGACCAGAAATTGAGGTTTGTTACAAAGCTTGAAGACAGGCAAAGTTCCCTTAGTTTCAATGCCATGATGTAAGTTGGCCACGTAAGTAGCTCACCTCGTTGACCACAGTATCTGAGCACTTCACAAACATTAGTGAACTTGTCCTCATAACATCCCTGAGAGGTAGGGAATGATCATCTCAGTTTTACAGATGAGAAACTGAGGCATGAGGGGATTAAGTGGCTTCCCCAAGGTCACACAGGAAGTCTTGGCAGAACCAGAAACTGAACCCAGGAATGAAATCCTGTTCCCACTCAAGTCAACGGGAGTTTTACCATTGACTTAAGTGGAGTCAGGATTTTTCCACAGTCCAATACCTTAGCCACTAGACCATCCTTCTTCCATGTATCACCCTGTTCTAATCCTAACCCCATGGATCATTGTATCAGGGGAGGCTCTCAGAGTGTAGTACTCTCTGCCCTAGTGATGGACAAGAGCGACGTTTGACAATCAGCTGTTATGCTCATACAAAGCACATGGGATCTTTATAGAGGAAGGTAAATACACAGCATTTATTGAGAATACAACAGGTAGCATATGCTTTTTAGTCACACCTACACACATATAATCCTGCCAGTGATGTTCATAATTACCAGTCTGTTGTAGCTCAAGTCAATCTAATGGCCAGTTAGATTGAGCACGAGTGTGGAGCTGGGCTCTTGTCAGTTACGATCCGATGCTCTTGGAGTGTGGCAGGACGAACCCAAGGTCCCATGGCCAAGCACCCTGGTTCTTATAGTTTTTTTTCCTTTGTTGAAGTCTATGGATTTTGCTGTGTCAGTTTGTGATTGGTTACTTTTTGATTGGTGTAAACATTTCAATACAGCTCCGAGAGGGTCATCCTGTCCTTTGTTCTGATTTAATCAATTGTCCTCAGGGGTGCCAGCCTTTACCTCAGGGTCGTCAATCTGCCCTTTATTATAGATGCGCGTTGATGATTCTTTGATGTCTTTTAAGTCTCATTACTTTTTCTTCCTTGACTCTGGCTATAACAATGGCCTTCACACCTTATCTTTTCCTGATGAATGCATTCTCATTCACACAAACATTGAGAATACAAACAGTAGTATTTTATATTGAGCAAAAAGGCATTGGAGATATACCAATCTCCTAGAACTGGAAGGGACCTTCAAAGGTCGTAGAGTCCAGCCTGCTGGCTTCACTAGCAGGACCAATTTTTGCCCCAGATCCCTAAGTGGCCCCCTCAAGGACTGAACTCACAACCCTGCGTTTAGCAGGCCAATGCTCAAACCACTAAGCTATCCCCAAAGGCATTGCAAATTAAACCTTGCCTTCAATGTTTCTCTAATCTACTTAACATAGACACAATAGAGAGTTCTGTCTTTTGCCTACTAAACCTTAAAACAAAGAAATGTATATTTAACTAGAGTGCCTAATTTGTAATACATATAGGAAACCATAGTAGACATCATAACTTATCCTAAAACAGAAGGTGACCATAATCAGTCAGAAGGATTGTTCTGGTCTGTCATTCCTTTCTGCTATTCAAAAAAGGTGGCTGACAGGATGAAATCAAATCATACATTAATTCTCATAGTACATTATAAAATCCAGCTCCTACACAGCCAAATCTGATCATGAGCAGTTTCAGTTCTCTTTTGGCGGGGTAGGTCTTGGCTCATTTAAAAGCTTCACATGCCAGATTGAGCCTTCTGCCCAACCTTGTCCAGTGACCCTTGAGGGACAAGATGCCATCCAGTGGGTTGGAGAACCAGTGCCAGCTCAAAGAATACCCTGTACAGCCCAACACACGTGATGGGAAACAGTAAATCTGCGAACAGCTAATAAAACCACATTCTCCTAATTCATTCCAGTGAGGCCTCTAAACAAGTCCAGCAGTGTGTCAATGTTAGCACACTCGCCATGTGCTGAGTAACTGAGCTCCGCAAAATTCCTCTGTCTATCAAAAGCTCTGGGTGGATCTATTGCCCCTTTGGCCAACAGGCAATGCTCCTCTGGGTCTTCCATCTGCAGGACGCCTCGGAAAAGCCATGTACTATTAATTATCTGTACCGCAGTAGCACTGAGATCCTCTAGCTGAGATTGAGGCCCCCATGCTGCTAGAAGCTATATGCTCACATTACAGAAATATGACAGTCTCTGCCTCAGAGCATGTGACAAGAAACAGCTGAAGAAAATAGACACATCAAATCAATGAATAGGTAGCAGTGTCAGGAGAGAGGGGTCCACCTTGGCCACTGTTCCTCTCCTTACCTTCCAGTCCCTACTGCATGGGTCTCAAAACAGCAGCAGCAACTACCCACAGAGGAGAGGTATGATTTAGGAGGCTCCCTGTTTATCTTCATCCTGCAGAAGGAAGCAAAGGGACAGGGAGGCACCAAAACTCACAGGAGGGGAGGAACAGTGAGTCTACAGCATGCTTCCGTGTCCACTCTGGGTGGCTGGGGCCCAGAGGGAGCATTGTAAAAGTAACAGCAGACCTAGGGAGCTGCTTCTCTGTCTGGAAGGTAGTGCCTCCTTCCAGAAGTGGCTGGCTTCAGGCTGGAAGTGCAATGCAGTATCCAGCCAGGTATCAGACTCCAGGGCAGACTCCCAGCTTGGCTGACTATATCCCCTGGGGCAAAATGAAAATTAGGCACAGCCCTGTCTCTGACTCACAGCTCAGTTCTGCTCCCACTGGGATCAGTGGGAAGATTTCCATTGATTTCCATGGGGAAAGAATAAGGCCAGTAATGGTAAAGGCTGGGGGAGGGGTGCGTTGGTCACATTACTTGTTAATAAGCTGTTCTGTTTCAAGGGACTAAATATTAGCTGAAGTTGCTCAGTTGTACCTGTCCATAGTAGAAAAGTTTATGATATATCACTTACACACCTGTGTGGTCAGTATTGCTGGTGAAAATGCTTTGGTTAAAATCATTATTTTTTTACCAAAAATTTGCTTTTTTTGGACAATATGAACATTTTTTTTAAAAATTGTATCATTTAAAATTTTCCGTTTTGTCAAAAATGAAAAAGTAATTCTACTAATAAATACTTCTCATATTCCCTAGCTCTTCTATAGCACTTTTCATCAGTAAATCTCAACGCACTCCACACAGGAAGTCAGTATTCTGATCCCCATTTTACAGATGGGGAAACTGAGGCACAAGGAGGCACTATAACTCGCCCATGACTATTCAGCAAACCAGTAACTACTTGAATGTAGATGCCATTCTAAATTAATGTTTTTGTTTTAATTCCATTTGATTCAAATCAAAAGGGAAAAAACCATGTTTTTTGGTCCCTCATTCAATTTAGTCCCCCAGATTTTTTTTTCCTACTAGAGAAACCAAAACCAAACATCATTTTTTTTCATTTTTCACTTGAATCCACTTGACTCTAAATGAAAATTTTAAGTTAGAAATTCTATACAAAAATATTTGGACAAAAAAAATAAAAGTCTGTGAAAAATATTGAACAACCTGAACACGGCTTTGTTGCCTTCAAGATTTTCATGGAAAATAATTGCGTTTTTTTTACCAGACCCGGTGTTCAGTAAAGCGCTTCGCTTGACTTGAGCACAGAGGGAAGAATTAAGTGGTAATAAGTATCAGAGGGGTAGCCATGTTAGTCTGGATCTGTAAAAGCAGCAAAGAGTCCTGTGGCACCTTATAGACTAACAGACGTTTTGGAGCATGAGCTTTCGTGGGTGAATACCCACTTCGTCAGATGCATGTAGTGAAAATTTCCAGGGGCAGGTATATATATGCAGGCAAGCTAGAGATAATGAGGTAGTTCAATCAGGGAAGATGAGGCCCTGTTCTAGCAGTTGAGGTGTGAAAACCAAGGGAGGAGAAACTGGTTCTGTAATTGGCAAGCCATTCACAGTCTTTGTTTAATCCTGAGCTGATGGTGTCAAATTTGCAGATGAACTGAAGCTCAGCAGTTTCTCTTTGAAGTCTGGTCCTGAAGTTTTTTTGCTGCAGGATGGCCACCTTAAGGTCTGCTATAGTGTGGCCAGGGAGGTTGAAGTGTTCTCCTACAGGTTTTTGTATATTGCCATTCCTAATATCTGATTTGTGTCCATTTAAAAACCATTAGGAATGGCAATATACAAAAACCTGTAGGAGAACACTTCAACCTCCCTGACCACACTATAGCAGACCTTAAGGTGGCCATCCTGCAGCAAAAAAACTTCAGGACCAGACTTCAAAGAGAAACTGCTGAGCTTCAGTTCATCTGCAAATTTGACACCATCAGCTCAGGATTAAACAAAGACTGTGAATGGCTTGCCAATTACAGAACCAGTTTCTCCTCCCTTGGTTTTCACACCTCAACTGCTAGAACAGGGCCTCATCCTCCCTGACTGAACTACCTCATTATCTCTAGCTTGCCTGCATATATATACCTGCCCCTGGAAATTTCCACTACATGCATCTGACGAAGTGGGTATTCACTCACGAAAGCTCATGCTCCAAAACGTCTGTTAGTCTATAAGGTGCCACAGGACTCTTTGCTGCTCTTTCAGTGGTAATAAGAAATCACTACTCTGGTACCATGTTTTAATCCCCAGCAATTTACATTTTCTGCCCCTTTTATATGAGGCATTAACACTATTGTTCTAAGAAACATATGTGGAATGCCTTCCAGACCTGACACAGGCTGTGTGATCTATCACTGTATTTACAGTCAAGCAGCCAACCCCTGTTCAGTGCCAGCAAACATCTGCACTCAGAGCTCTCTCTAACTTCCCAGAGCCTGTGTGCTGAGACATCTGCCTAAATCACATGACAAGCACTTGGAAAAATGAGCTCCTTTCCCTAATGCAGTTGCCCCTTTCACCACTACAGTAAGAGTGTTTGGAAAGAAGAGACGTAGAGTGTTGTCACGAGCCACATTAGCACACATACATGCATGGAGGAATTTCGGTGGCTTCCGTAACAAAAATGCCCCCAAATGCAGGAGACTCAGCACTGCTTTGCTCGGCAAGGATTTCCTCAGTTTCAGTTAGAGGCTAAGGAATGTCTCCACTAACTGTCTCCAGATGTGCCTACTTGGCAACCCACTGATGAAACGTTGCTGAGGGGACACAGGACCTACACTATCAAATTGGATGTAAGTATCTAGTATTTATGATTGATCAGGGGGACATGTTATACTAAAGGCAATGCAAACTGGAAACTCTCTTATAGTCAAGCTTTTATTTTAGTCAGTCCTACAGTTTTTTGTTCCCGCAGTGGTTTATGAAAGAAGCTATGCAGCTCATTTTAATATGCAGCAGAGCCAGTTAAAATGAACTGTCTCTGGCCAGCTTTGCATAGGCTTGTGCTTTACTTCACAACAGCATCTTCTTTGCATTTTTTTAGATATTTTTAGGCAAGACATTAGGTCTTCTTTATGGGGAGTCTTAGAGTTGCCAGAAGGGCTGTTACATTCTGAACGTAATCGTGTGAAAATATGGGCATGTTATGCTTACAAGACCTTCTTTTTTGGGTTGCACTCACAATTTTTATGCAGTCCTCTTCACCAGAGTTTCCAGTGGTGTAATCTGTGGAGCTCAATCCATGTACACATAATTTTGCAAACTGTGTATCATTGTAAATATATATATATATAGTTCATTAGAATTTACCAGAATGTCACATACGACCATTTAAACAGCTTTTTTGTCAGACTGTGATACTCTTACTCACACTGTATTTTACTTCATGAGCATCCCATTCCAATTGATGGGGCATACTCCCAGAGTAAAGTACTATTATATATGTATTTAGGGAAATTGCAATATTTGCAGCACAAATTGTAATAGCGTTGTACATCGTTATGGAGGATGCTAATGCGAGAAACTTAAATGAATTTTAGTTGCTGTTCACCAATGGCAGATCATCAAAAAAAGCCAGATTTACCATTTCATGGGGGATCGGAGGAACAGGGAGAAGGAAAGAAAGCAAGTGACGCAGATTGTTGGGGCAGAAACAGAGATTTAAAAGATGTTGTCCCTTATTTTGAGTATCAAGAAAACTCCTACACTTATTTCACTATCCTATAAAGGCTGTAGCATTATTCTGGAGCTTAGGGGGCATGTGGGTCAAAGTTTTCAAAAACAGGAAGCTAAAGGCAGGCTCCTAATTCCATATTAAGCTGTGTGGCAAGGCACCTCCTTCATTTCACCAGATTTAGCATTTCCGCCCCTGGCGATGGTGAGCCTGGGGTAATCAGCCCCACTCAGGGGCTTGCCTTCCCCTTCCTGTGCTCCCTTAGTCCCTGAGGGTCGGCCTAAGGGGTGGCCCTCCACCAAACGAAAAAGAAACAGTCTCAAACACAAAAACCCAGGGGGTACCTTTCGCTGCCTCCTCAGAGGCACAATCTCTCCTCAGCCTTCCCATGCAGTGAGGCAGGCCGGCAGCACCTGCTGCTCAGGGTGTGGTGAAATACTGTAATAGCCCCTACAGACCAAGGCCTGTGAATGCACGTCAGAGACACAGAAATAGCACCTGATCCTGTAACCCTCACTCATACAAGGCCAATCTGTGTGAGACCAATCCCTTGCAAGCACCTTGAATTGTGGTAGTTTCAGTGGGAGTCATGGGCACTCAGCAAATGCAGATCCAGGGCTCCAGGGTTGGGCCCAAAAGCTTGGGTTCTTTTCCTCATTTAATTTTGGGTTTATTTTACAATATTTTGCAATCAGAAAACGTCTCTGGAGGTAGCAACTGCTTTCCAGTTTTTGCATTTGATAAGTTGATTGAATACAGCATTTTGAAACTACAAACAGATAGCCAGATAGCTCTGCCTCCGAAACGTACCCAGCTAGCCTCCGAAACCGTTTTAGAGCTTTTCTCAAAATCTAATGTGTGTATTGGTGGCATTAAAAAGGAATGGCTAATAAAACTGATAGGTGAAATGAGGGGCTCTGTGATGAAATCTGACTCACCAGAAAAAGGAAGAAACCGGCTTGAAAACTAATGGGATTAATTGCACTTCATAGGATTAGTGCCAATGGACAAACTAATGAGAATTGTAGCATTCTGTCCTGCAATAATCTTGACTATGTCAGTTAAAGCATGCTAGAATGAGAGGCGGCTCACACAGGGGTTTTGTAAGGTCTTTGGGGCAGGCACCATCTCTTTGTTCTGTGTATATACAGTACCTAGCCCCATGGTCTCTAGGTGTCACAGCAAAACCAATAGTAAATATCAATAACCACAGCTGTACATTTTAAAGGTCCAGAGCTCTGCAGAAGGGTCACCCTGGACAAACCACATCTCCTTTCATGGCCGAAGGCTTAAAACGTCCGGCCTGCTCACACGTGGGGCTTAATAGTAACAGCACCGTGCCAGTACTATCTGCCATAGCAGTGCCCATGGCTAGTACTATAGTAGTACTCATTATTTGTACTGTGGTAGCACCTAGGAGATCTGTTCATGGACCATCATGCTAGGAGCTGATCAAAGCCCACTAAAGTAAATGGGAGACTTTCCGCTGAGTTCCAGGGGCTTTGGATAAGGCTCCAGGCTTACTGGAAAAACTGCTTAAAGCTGTTCAGCTACACAAAGCACATTTTCAAAGTTTGTTTATGGATTTATAAACTTCTAGGGATCTTCCTGAGGCTGGTTTTTTAATAAATTAGTTTGCTGGTTGTTTTTGTGGTTTCCTTTGCCAGGGCTTCATACAACATTTGCCTGGCTTCCCAGCGGGCTGTATTACAAAGCATCTCGTTCCTAACTGAGCTGAGATCAAACCACAGTGCTTTGCTTTGTAATGGTATAACTTCCAATTAGACCTCTTCCCGAGGCGCCCTTTCATGCATGTAGAGAAGTCCTCATGGCACCACAGCCATTTGTGTTATAAACTTTGATGAGGTTTGTGAGTTTGCCTGAAGAAACCCAATAAATACTGGGACTAGGCATGTGAGAGTCAAGGCCAGAAATAGAATCGATTTTCTTTTAAAAAATACTGGCATTATATAGTTAAAATCTGCTCCTGCCAAAGACGTTTCAGCTACTCATGTCAGAATTAATACTGTGCTGAGAACTAGAGCTGCTCTGAAGGGACCAAACATGGGCCTCATCCAGATGACAAAACTACACTAATGGAACTAATGTGTGATTTAAAAACAATGTAGTGAAACCAGTGTGAACCAGGCTATTTACTGACTCTCTTATCTCAGTGTAAACCAGGATTATTGCGGTTTAGCTTAAGTCAATTTAGAATCCAGTAGGAATCTATTTAACGTAAACCAAACCAGCTCCCTAACAGGCATGTCCACACACGGGTCTCTACTGGGTGAGAACTAATTTAATCAGTGCGACTGTCTGGGCTGGCCTACATTGGGGGTGAGGGGGAAATCGAGTTAAGATATGCAACTTCAGCTATGCTATTCACGTAGCTGAAGTTGAAATATCTCAGTTCGACTTACCTGGCCATCCTCAGGGCGGCGAGTCGACTGCTGCAGCTCCCCCATCGACTCCGCTTATTACTCCTGCTGAGGTGGAGTACGGGTGTCGATTCAGGGATCAATTTATTGCATCTAGACGTGACGTGATAAATTGATCCCTGGTAGATCGATTACTACCTGCTGATCCGGCGGGTAGTGTAGACGTGGCCTCTGAATCGACAAGGCTTAAGTCTAATCAGAGAGTGGGCTCAAGGTACAGGACATAGTTATACTGATCTGCTCCCCAGAAGGTGACTGATACATAGTTGAAGAAGGAGTTTTTGAGGGAATGGTTTCTCTCTCATTCTTCTGTTCTGAACTCACTCAGTGTCAATCACACCAGTGTTGTTTTTCCCCCCTCTTTTCTTCTCAGGTTGCTCCCTCAACCAAGCCACTATGCTTTCCTCAGACTGGAAATGCAAAGGGAGGGGAAAGGATGGCTATGTTGATCCATGGGATGGCTATGTTCATCCATGGCATGAAAAGTCTGTCTACTAGGTTACAAGGGAATACCCTCCTGGGTTCTTATCTGTCCCAGTAGGACTAAGGAGCACAAAGCTTTTCTCGGAGGGGATGTTTGGGTGTGGAGGTATGGAGGTACAAAAACTTGTGAAGAACAACGCCACCTGTGGGGCATTGCTGGTAAGAATTGAAGCAATGGTTGATGGGGAAACCGAAGTTGGGTGGGAACTATAAAGGCCGGTGACAGGGCTGATGAGGTGGTCTGACAATGTGGGAGGGGAATCTGGTTAATTCAGAGGTGTCAACAGGCAAACCAGGGAACCATCGAGAGGGAGGTTTTTCAGTGAAGTCCCACAGGGACAGGTTTTGGCTCTACACTATTTCACACCTTTATCAATGACCTGAAAGAAAACAAACATTACTGATAAAGTTTGCAGATTACACAAAATTGGGGGAGGGGTGGTAAATAACGAAGAGGAAAGGTCACTGATTCGAGCAGTCTAGATCGCTTGGTAAACTGGGCGCAAACAATATGCATCTTCATACAGCTAAATGTAAACATACATTTGGAAACAGAATGAAGGGCTCTATCCTGGGAAGCAGAGACTCAGAAAAAGATTTGGGGGTCATGGCGGCTACTCAGCTGAACATGAGCTGCCAAGTGTGATGCTATGGCCAAAAGAACTAATGTGATCCCAGGAGGCATAAACAAGAAAATCTCAAGTAGGAGTAGAAAGGTTATTTTACTTCTATATCTGGCACTGGTACACTGTAATACTGGAATACTGTATCCAGTTCTGGGGTCCACAATTCAAGAAGGATATTGATAAATTGGAGAGGGTTCAGAGGAAACCCATGAGAAAGATTAACGGATTAGAAAACATGCTTTATAGTGAGACTCAAGGAGTTCAATCTATTTAGTTTAACAAAGACACAGTGAAGGGGTGATTTGATTACATTCATGAATATCTAGATGAGGAACTAATAATTAAATAATGAGCTCTTCAATCGAGCCAATAAAGGTATGGCTTGATCCTCATGGCTGGAAGTTGAAGCTAGGAAAATTCAGACTGGAAATAAGGTGTAAATTTTTAATAGTGAGAATAATTAACCATTGGAGCAATTTATCAAGGGTCATGGTGAATTCTCCACGACAATTTTGAAATAAAGATGGGAGGTTTCCCTAAAAGCTCTGCTCTAGGAATTATTCTGGGGCAGTTCTATGGCCAGAGTCAGACTAAATCATCACAATGGTCCCTTCTGGCCTTCGAATCTCTGGCTCCAGAGCGAGGCTCCATCCAGCCTGTTCTGGGAAATGTTGCATAGTTCCATGGCTTGTTCTTATTTCTGGCAAGCCTTTTATCTATTTAGTTATTCTGAGTGAAGGGAGAGGAGGGAAGGGAGGATGTGATGTTGGTGGAAGGAGAATTGAATAACCTGCTGTTTTAAAATCAACGAGACTGGCTCCTGCAAGGAACTTTTCCAACCCCCACAAATTTCTCATACTCTGCAAATAAAGCATGATTTGAAACCTGTCCAAGAGTCACATCAGGTGAGATTGCTCACAGTTTGAGTAAACAGACTCTGCACTCAGGAAGGTATGGGGTTGAGAGACTGAATCCTGGCCAGGTGATGCAGAGCAAAGGAGAAACCACTGTTACAGGGTGCATGGGGACAGAGCAGTCACTGCTTTGACACATGCTTGTGCCAACACATTAGCACAACCACTCTCTCCTCTCTCCCTTCCAGCATAGAATGCAGCACAACTGGAGACAAGCTTATCATGTCTCTCTCGGATGCAGCATCCTGCCACCCTTCCCCCGTGTCACTCCACCCACTTGAAAAGAGATAGAAGCTTTCTGGAACCTCTGTCTGATCATAGTCTGCTCACGCACAGGTTAGCAGGGCACAGAACCAAGCTTTCTGACCCTTGGGCTGGCTAGACAGAATCTTCCTGGAAATAAATGAAAAAAAATCCTGATTCTCGGCTTTAAAAAAAGTCTCTGGCTTCCAGTTCACAATAAAAATCTACATTGGTCTCTGTTGTTCCTTATTTGTAGGAAGATTTTGTTTGTTTTAAACAGATTTGGGCCCAACATAACCAGATATTATAGGGATAACAGAAACATGGTGGAATAGCAGTCATGACTGGAGCACAGGTATTGCCCAGAAAGCTTACCATGGAGACTTTTCCAGATCTTCACTTTCAGTGGTGGGCGAGTTGGTTCCAGTGTCGAATGGGCCAGGATCCTGCTCTGTGTTGTGAAAGGAGGCATTCTGTCCCTGGTAAAAATTCAGCTTCCTCTTTTCTCTCCTTGTTTACCTTTGAAAGAAGCCTAGGGAGTGTCAGTGAACGGAACAAGAATTGCTAGAGAGCTACAGAACAGCGTTTTAGCAGAAGTTCCAAAAGAGCTCACAGGTTGCTGCACTGAGATGAGAGAAACATGCAATCCTTTTAACAGCTGGAAGGTCCCTTATAAAGCAAACACAAAGTGGTGAACAAAACAATAATCAGCACTTTCATTCTCAGCCGGCTTTAACAGGCAGATAATTCTCGTTATCCCCATTTTACAGGCGGGGGAAAGTGAAACACCGAGAGGGCACACGACTTGCTCAGGGTCACCCAGCAGATCTGTGGGAGAGCCAGGACTAGAATCCACGCATCCAGTGCACAAAGTCACAGCAGTACAACTCCACTACACATCTGGATCTGGACAGGGCTGTTTATTAACGTGCTTGAAGTAATTCCTCCTATTGGTATTTCCATTCTTTGAGAAGGAGGGTTACTTTCTTCCACCCCTTTGTGGTGGAGGGACAGACTCTCATGCGTTCTGCTTTTTGCTTTGCTGCTTAAGGGGAACGAGACTAACCAGTGGATGCATTTCTGGCTGGTTTTAATGTAATGCTACAACAAACAATGCAGCCTGATTCTCTCAGAGTTTAATGTGCTGTAAAACAATGCATGCTTTGCTTAGAAATCTTAGAAGGAAATTAAGACTCACCAGTGCCTAGGACCCACCAAAGCAGCAGTGGTCCCTTCCTAAAGCCAGGCTCAGGGCCGTCCTTAGGATTTATGGTGCCTTAGGTGGGATTATTAATCTGGTGCCCCTGTGCCTGTCTTGCTCTTAGCAACACAAACATAAGCTTACACTAGTGGAAAACTTGCCACATGCATGTTATTAAAACCAGTTTAACGTCGTTAAGCACACTGTAATGCTGATGGACTAACACTAAAGAAGTAGCACTATAGAAAAAATTCTGATTTGACAGAATGATGCAAATAATATATTTTTTTTAATTTGTCAACATTTTATTAGAAATTTCTATGAAGAGGTATTGAAACAAGGATTTGTTTTTATTTAAAAGCAATCTTTCTGGCTTTTTTGGCTGCAAAATCAGGAATAGTGTCATCGTATGACAAAGACAAAGTGATGTCTTTTTCGATTGCAAGAATAGCAAGACCAGTCAAGTGTTCCTGACTCCTTGTAGAGCGGAGATAGTTTTTAATGAGTTTTAGTTTTGAGAAACTCCATTCTCCTGATGCTACTGTTACAGGAATTGTCAGTAGAATACGAGTGGCAATGTACACATTAGGATATATGTCAACAAGTTTGCTGGTATGAGTAAACTGTACAATGTCCATCATCGATTTTGCATGTGGCAACATGGATGACAGTATACTCAATTCTTCATACAGTTCAAGTCCATTTAAATCAAAACGATAGCCATGCTTCAGGAGGCTTTCCAGGTCAGGGGTCCCCAGGGCAGTGCCCAGGGGTGCCATGGCGCCCACAGGGGCCTCTCAGTGCACCTGCATACTGGCCGGCGGACAAGCATCTGCTGAAATGCCAGCAAAATTCGGTGGCATTTCGGCGGCGATGCTCTGGATGACGCCGCTTGCTGCCGATAAGCAGCGTCATCCAGAGGCGTCGCTGCTGAAATGCCGCCGAATTTAGGTGGCATTTTGGCGGATGCTCGTCCACTGCCACAGTCCTTTGTCTGGCAGGCACCAGATGAAAAAGGTTGGAGACCACTGCTCTAGGTTCTTGCACTTTCTCATTAGTTGCTCTCGTTTTCCTATTTCGTTGAATTTAGTCCTGCTCAGCCCGCTACCAGCTGGGTGAATGGAACCCCAGGCCGACAGCGGGTTGAGTGGCTCAGCCAGGATCTCAACCGCCGGCCTTCTTGGCCTGCTGTCAGCCTGGGGTTCCTTGGGGGTCCCCAGGTCAGCAGTGGGTGCTGAGTGGGTCCAGCGGCCAGGACCCCGGGTGGCAATGGGGCAGCTGCCGGAACCCCAGAGCAGTGGTGGGCTCAGCTGCTCAGCCTGCCGCTGCATGCCATCAAAAATCAGCTCGCGTGCCGCACATGTGCCGTAGGTTGCCGACCCCTGCTCTATACATTAGTAAGGAGATGAGCATATTACAGTTGTTGGAGGGCTCTATTTAGCAGTAACAGGACTATAGGAAAGTCAGTCAACATTTTTTGTTTCTCTGATGAAAACTGGCCCACTCCCTTCCCCATACCAAACTTGTCACAAATAATTGTCAACTTAATTTTCTGTTTTTAGCTAAGATATTGATTAAAAAAATATTGAAATTGAATTCAGGATTGTTAGCAAGCATTTTTGGGGACCAAATTTGTTAAATGACAACCTAAATGGAAACACAGTACTGCTTTCATGCTTGGCTAACCCCCCAGCCTGCTGGTCCAACAGCTGCAGTAGAGGAGGAGATAGGTGGAAAACTGCAGGACCCCAAATTCCACCTCTTGGGCTGCAGAGTGGCAACAGCAGCAGCAAACCCTCAGGTCCAATCACATGCCAATGGGCACCACTGCCAGCCCAACTGACCATGGTGAAATTAGCAGAGCATCTGATCTCAGGGACGTGGCACCCATGAAGCCACAGCAGCTCATCCTGCCCAGTGCAGCTCCCCCTGGATGAAATGATCAGTTCCAGCCCAGGGGAGAGACGCGCTTTCCAGCTAGGGTGTCCAGATCCAGATGTCCTGATATTATAGGGCGAGTCCCGATATTTGGGGCTTTGTCTTATATAGGTACCAATTACCACCACTTAGGGTGACCATACAGCAAGTGTGAAAATCCGGGACGGGGGTGAGGGGCAATAGAAGCCTATATAAGGAAAGACCCCAAAATCGGGACTGTCCCTATAAAATCGGGACATCTGGTCACCCTACAGGTGAGTTCCTTCCCTCACCTCTTCCCAGAGACCCCAGCAGCCAATCCTCTCCCGTAGACTGTGCTGCATTCATCTCTCTCTAGGACCCAGCAGCCCTGCTCTTACATGCTCCACTGCTTCCCGTCTGTCCAGGCTCCCAGCAGAGCGGTGCCCCCAGACCTAGTGGTGCCCTAGGCGGCTGCCTGTTCTGCCTATGGCTAAGGACGGCCCCGGCCAGGCTGCACACTACTGTGCTTAGCAGCACACTTTCCAGCCTGCTAGAAGCCCAGGGTTAATCTGCCCCTGTGCAGATATATACAACATGCATCAGGGTAGCATATTCTTTTCCTTGTTGGAGGACCTAGCAGTGAAGGGTGGATGACAGTAGCCTCTGTGTAGTTGGGAACACAGCTGAATCAACTAGGTAATTCATACAAATCACCTGCCAAGAGAAACCTCTACAAACAACTCTGACTTCCTAGGCAGAAGCTTCATAGCCTGCAAGCTGGCAACAGGCAGGGAACCAAGCAGGCCGATATCATACTAACCCATGCCCACAAACTCCCTGCGGTAGCAGTACGTCTGGTGTGGCATTCCAGGTGCTTATTCTGGGCCTTCGGTGCAAGTTCTTCACAGTATTAGTGTCTTCGTGACTATGAGGCCCACTGCCTCCATTTGACCTGCAGCATCTTCCTCTATCCCAAGTAGGAGGAGAAAGAAGTTGACAATCAGTGGCACTGCAAAGCTCTGCTGTAGATCCAGGGAGCTATCGGAGTACAGCACTCCCACCACAACCAGAGGCTTTGGAGACTCAGAGGAGACTAGGATGGGCTCAGTAGTGGGTACTGAGGGTTAAAAGAGAAGCCTCCTCTATAAGGAAAAGAACAGCTTAAGGAATATTTAGATAAGTTAGATATATTCAAGTTGCAGGGCCTGGTGAAATTCATCCGAGGGTAATTAAAGAACTAGCTGAAGCCATCTCCAAATCATTCATAATTATCTTCAAGGAATAATTGAGGATGGGTGAGGTCCCAGAGGACAGGAGCAAGGCAAACATAGCACCCTGTTTTTAAAATAGGGAACAAAGAGGACCCTGGGAATTATAGACCAGTCAACCTAATTTCAATACCTGGAAAGATATTGGAAAAAATTATTAAACAATCAGTTTGTAAGCAGCTAGAGGATAACAGAGTGATAAGGAATAGTCAGCATGGACTTGTCAAGAACAAATCATGCCAGGCCAACCTAATTTCCTTTGACAGGGTTACTGGCCTAGTGGATAAGGAGGAAGCAGTAGATATGATATGTCTTTATTTTAGTAAGTCTTTTGACACAGTCTCATATAATGTTCTCAGAAGCAAAGTAGGGAAATGTGGTCTAGCTTAATTCACTATAATGTGGGTGCACAACTGGTTGAAAGGCCATACTCAAAGAGTGGATATCAATGGTTCGCTGTCTAGCTGGAAGGATGTATCTCGTAGGGTCTTGCAGGGGACAGACCTGGGTTGAGTACTAGTCAATGTTTTCTTTAATGACTTGAGCAATGGAGTGGAGAGTTTGCTTATAAAATTTGCAGATAACACCAAGCTGGTAGAGGTTGCAGACATTTTGTGAACAGGATTAGAATTCAAAACCACCTTGATATATTGGAGAATTGGTCTGAATTAAACCAGATGAAATTAAATAAAGATAAATGCAAAATACTTCACTTAGGAAGGAAAAATCAAATGCACCACTACAAAATAGGGAATAGCTGGCCAGGTGGTAGTACTGCTGAAAAGGATTTGGGGATGACAGTGGATCACATATTGAATACTAGTCAACAATGTAATGCAGTTGTGAAACAGGCTAATATCATTCCAGGGTGCATTAGTAGCAGTGATGTATATAAGACTTGGGAGGTAAATGTCCTGCTGTATTCAGCACTGGTGAGGCCTCAGCTGGCGTGCTGTGTCCTGTGTCCTTTCTGAGCGCCACACTTTGGAAAAGATGTGGACATTTTGGAGAGTCCAGCAGAGACCAGCAGAAATGATAAAAAGGTTTAGAAAACCTGACCTATGAGGAATGGGTTAACAAAGGGGCATGTTTAGTCTTGAGAAAACGATGACTGAGGAGGAACCTGGTAAGTCTTCAGATATGTTAAGGACTGTTATAAAGAGGACTCTGATCAATTGTTCTCCATGCCCACTGAAGGTAGGACAAGACGTAATGGGTTTAATCTGCAGCAAGGGAGATTTATGTTTGATATTACGAAAAACTTTCCAACTCTAAGGGTAGTTAAGCTCTGGAATAGGCTTCCAAGGGAGGTGGAATCATTTGTCTTTTTAAGAACAGGTTGGATAAATGCATGTCAGGGATGGTCTGTCATTGTCTCTCCACCTTTCCCCCTTTCAGGAGTCTGATTTGTCTTGCATACCCCCAAATTACACCTCACTTCAAAGCTACTTGCTTAAAAAATCAGACATAAAAATACAGAAATGTCACAGCCACACTATTACTGAAAAATTGCTTCTCTTTCTCATTTTTACCGTATAATTATAACATAAATCGATTGGGATATAGATATTGTACTTACATCTCGGTATATAGTATATAGAGCGGTATAAACAAGCCATTGTCTGAATGAAATTTTAGTTTGTACTGACTTTGCTGGTGCTCTTTATGCTGCCTGTTGTAAAACTAGGCAAATATCTAGATGAGTTGACATACCCCTTGGAAGAGCTCTGTGTACCTCTGGTTGAGAACCACTGATTAGGTTTACTTGGTCCTGCCTCTGCACAGGGGCTGGACTTGATTTCTCAAGGTCGCTTCCAGCCCCACATCTCTATGATTCTATTATTTCAATTTCTTCTATCTTCATCATTCTTCATGCACGTCCCTCTCCAGTCTCAGCTCTTTAAAATGCTCCTGATGCAAACACTTAGATGGTTTTCCCGTTCTCTCTTCGCACTGGGGTTGACTGTTGTGTTCTATAGACCCTACTCCTCTGTCTCTTGGGCTAGCAAAGCTGGCTAGATGTCCTGGAGACTGATTTCACTGCTATTCAAGCAAAGGCCATGTAACTCATCCAGCCCCCTTGCGTCTCGGGGGAAGCTTGATGCTCTGTCACCCCTCCCAGCTACTGGTTCACCTCTGGAATCCTGTGGCTTCTTGCATCATTTGACCTAAGGAATGGCAGAGCTTCTGAGATCACCTGTACAGTCCTCTCCCTCAACTTCAGAGGCCCAGGTCTCCATTGCCATCTATGCCTTTTGCCAACAAGCTGCTGGCCTAGTGACTGGCTCTGGCGAGAAAAGCAACTCTCCCCAGCAGTTGTCGTAAACCATCCAACCTCAGGGTTATACCTTGAGTTTGCGCTCCCAGGGTGAAATCTAGGCCTCACAGAAGTCAATGAAAGTTTTGTCATTGATTTTGGGGCAGTGGGGAGCGCTAAGACTTCACCCTGATAGGCAACACACTTCCCTGGTTGCAGGAAATACAGCCAACCCCACACCATTTAAACAAATGCCCAGAGATGCCATCAAGAAATCCTACACCAGATCTGCTGATTCTCTTCCAATGCCACCCGAGGGGCAACAAGAGGGTGGGCAAGGAGGTATCCTTGCCCTGCCTTTTTCACAGCAGTGGTAGGGGTGCTGTAGGTCCAACAGCCTGTCTGGTGGGACCCCCAACCATCTATTTCAAGATTTCACATTCACTTCGGGGAAGAAGGGTTGCAAGAAATCTGACTGGGCAGAACTTGGCAATGAACCCTCAGGCTTCTCTAGGTTTTCCAGCTAGCCACAGAGGGCTGGAGGGGTCTGGTTTTGTTGGCAGAGCAGCCTGAGTGATACAAAACCATCCCTACTGTCATAGCTTGAACCTACCAGCTTCAGCTAGTCCCAGGAGTGAGACGCTGCACCCGGAGAGCAAAACCTGCTCTTCCAAAATGGAAGCACATTGCACTATGAAGTCCGTTACCCCACAGCCACGCTCTTGCTGCAGGCCTATGTACCAAGGGGTAGAGCTTTTCTGCTTGCTTTGATATCACCCTAGTTTTTCCTGATGCTGACTGGTGATGAATACTCAAGAAATATAAAGGGATCTGCAGGACTCATCAGCATCTTGTTGGCCAAGTTCAGTAACAGGACCTAGAGAGCTTTTCCCACACTGACAAATTCAAACGGAGCTGACTCCTGGCTAATAGCCAAGGCCAGGATGAGTGCTATAAAAATATCCAATATTAACACAAAGGTCCATCTAATTTGATATAGGATCAGGGCTAGCAATTCCTTTTAAATTAGAAGTTTATATTCAGCATTAATCTGTTTTATTGGAGCATTATATTGCTGTATCTCAGAGTCCTTTCCTTCAGTAAATGAAAACACAGAGAAGGACTGGGCCATCAGCCCATGCATGTAACAATCCAGGATTTTTTTTTGGCTCCTTCACAAGGATTCTATTGCCAGACTCCACAGTTTTGGCAGGATAAATCTGTAAGTCATGGAAATTTCTAGCTTCATGACACACACATTTTATTCCAACTCCTAGTCGATAAAATTAAATGGAGTAAAAAGCCAGCTTTTTATCCAAAGTTCTTAATTATCATCTGGAATCTGAAAGCTGATGTAAGATCAGACATTTACACAAAAGAAAAAAAATCCTCTCTCAAATGGGGAAGGAGACGAGATTTTATGAAAAACACTGCCAGCTTTTAACTTGATCTGAGATACATAATCATTTGCCAATATATCTTGGATTTTCTCATAGAGGGACCAATCCTGAAAGGCACTTAACAGCCTTAACTCATTCTAAAGTCAGTAGTTTTGGAGCTTAAATCCCATTGGCAGTCAATGGGGTTCAGGCACTTTGGAGCCTAAATCTTTTTAAAAATAGGTAGCAATGCCTAAGCACCTTCAAAAATCTGGGCCTTCAAGGCTTAGAAGTCAGCACCGGCACCTTAAACTGTCCTTGGAAACCCAGAGGAAGCCAGTGCAGACCTCAGAGCACTAGAGTAACACGTTGACAGTGAGATCACCAGTGACAGGGTGACAAATGGGCTGTGGCTTTCTGCACCAGCTGCAGCTTCCAATTGTATTTCAGGTTTCGCCCCACACAGAGCACTTTGCAGATGTCTAGTTGGGTGTGTGGAAAATAAATCTTGTCATATGAAATTGACATTTGTTTTTGATCCGCTTACAAGTTTGGTTGATAAAAGATAATGTTGACGTAATAGACTTCTGTAAGACATTTGACTTGGTATGCACAACATTCTGATTAAGGAACTAGAATGAGACAAAATTAGCATGGCAAACACTAAACGGACTAAGAACTGGCTAACTGAGAGATCTCAAAATATAATGTTAAATGGGGAATCATCATTGAGCGGGTGTGTTTCTAGAGGGATCCCGCAGGCATCAATTTTTGATTAAGCAGAAGGTCAGACTAGATGATCATTCATAATGGTACCTTCTGGCCTTAAAAATCTATGAATGTAAATTATGGCAACTACAGGATTTGTAATCAGATATCACTTTAATATTGTGTGTGTGTGAGTGAAAGTGTGTGTATCAATCATAATGATCTTTCAAAAAATCCCACTGGTGTAGATAGTTCTCAGATTCTGATCACCACTTCCCCCTGGGTGTGTAGGGCTTAAATAAATAGATACACCCTTCTCCGGGGAGAAAGGGAACCAATTGCTCCTAAGGATAAGTTGGAACAACTCTTGCCATCAATTTGCTTCTGTTCCACTTAGTTATTTAGCCACTGTGGGAAACAATGTGGCTATATGTACTGCAGTGAAAAAGGATCTGTGTCTGTTCCAGCTATAGACACATGACCAATTCTTTCCCTGGACTATATTTAGATATTGCTTTCTGCATCCTTGTAACTCTTATTTTTCTTCTTGCAGTTTAGTTACTAATCTAACTGACTAGAAGAGCGGTTCTCAGACTGAGAGTCGGGACCCCAGAGTGGGTCACGACTCTGTTTTAATGAGGCCGCCAGGGCTGGCATTAGACTTGCTGGGGCTGAAGCCAAAGCCAAAATCTGAGCCCCACCACCCAGGGCTGAAGCCTTCAAGCTGCCTTCAGCTGCCAGATTTGTGTCTTTGCTTTTGAATGACATGGAGGGGACTTAAGAACTAAAGAAGCCACTTAATATTATCAAGGGTTTTATTTATAGGAGACAAGAAGAATGGTTTTGATCATAGTTTTGCTCTCTGTTCTTCCAGGACACAATGGCAGGATCTTTTGTGGTTTTGGAGGGGCACGAATCAATCATGTATCAGCGGAAAAGTTGGGTTTCCCATAGGTAACTTGAACAGCAACATGGTCTAGAGGTCAGACCAAATGACTGGCAGTCAGGCCCTCCTGAGTTCAACTTCTGGCTCAGTTACTGGTTTGCTGTCTAGCTCTTGGTAAAGCACTTAATGGCTCTCAGCATTGCCACTGGTAAAACAAGAACATTAATACCTCCCTCCCGGGTGTCTTGTGATTATTGAATTAATATTTTACCAGAGTGCTTTGAAGATGTTAAGTGCTCTGCACTGATGTATGATGTGTTTATTTGCAGATGGACGTGGGTTTTGAGCAGTTCACCAGGCACAGCTTTTAACACTCCTTACAAGAAGTGTGGAGACAATGAGAGTTCAGCTCAAAGGGGATGCAATCTGCACCCTTTTCCTGGTGGTAGTGCTTTGCTCTTTACTCTATTCCCAGTTGGAGCATACTTCCCCAACAGGAAACAAGGAGCAAACGCACAAGAAACCTTCCCCAATGCAGAGGATCTTCCCAGGACCCGAAGCCCCCAAGTGGCATCCTCAAGCGGAGGTGACATTTGGCCGACCCAGAATCATTTCTATCGCTAAAGATGCAGAGGTGGCAAGTAAAAAGGCCCAAACTACCACTCCTCCACCGCTGGCTCATTCTGCCTTCGACTTCAAGCGCTACCTTCTAAACAAGGACAATCGGAACTTTGATCTTCTCATTAACCAGCCCAAGAAATGCCTGAGAACACCCGAAGGTCCCTTCCTGCTTATAGCCATCAAATCGGTGGTTGAGGACTTTGATAGACGTGAGATTGTCCGTAAGACCTGGGGCAGGGAGGGTTTGGTGAACGGGGTGCAGGTTCAAAGAGTTTTCCTCCTGGGAATACCAAAGAACAAGACGGCACTTGCAACATGGGAGATTCTTGTCCATCAGGAGAGTCTGATGTACCAGGATATTTTACTCTGGGACTTTCTGGATACTTTCTTCAATCTGACCCTGAAAGAGATCCACTTCCTGAACTGGGCTGACGAGTTTTGTTCCAGTGTGAAGTTCATTTTTAAAGGGGATGCTGACGTTTTTGTCAATGTGGAGAACATCATTGACTTCCTCGACAGACATGACCCTGCAGAAGACCTCTTTGTTGGGGACATCATCTACAATGCTCACCCAATCCGGGTGCAGAAGAGTAAATACTACATCCCAGAAACGATGTATGGGCTAGGCACATACCCACTCTATGCAGGGGGAGGGGGCTTCTTATTGTCCAGCAGCACCATGAAAAAGCTCTTCCAGGCTTGCAAAGAGGTGGAGCTCTTCCCCATTGACGATGTCTTTTTGGGTATGTGCTTGCAGAGAATCAATCTCAAACCTGTTTTGCATGAAGGATTCAAGACGTTTGGCATCGTGAAACCCTCAGCTGCCCCACACCTGCAGACGTTTGACCCCTGCTTTTACAAAGATCTCATGGTAGTCCACAGTCTAAAAGTAGCCGAAATCTGGCTAATGTGGAATCTGCTTCACAGCCCACGGCTTTCCTGCACCCAGAAGAAGCAGGTGAAGAAGCCTTTCCAGTGGAAGAGGAAAAAACCTGAAGCAATGACGGACAGCAGCCTTCTGATAAAGCAGGCTAAGCATGGCAGAAGTAGGTGATGAACGAAGCTCAGAAGAACCTTGGGGGGCTGCAACCCAACATGCTGATTTAGCGCATCTCACAAACTATTAGGAGACAAGGCCACCCTATTGCAGACGTTTGCCAGAATTCCACATCTGCACACACTATATGCAGTAGGATTTTTCCCCTTAACCTGATTCCAAATAATTCACAAAACTAGATTTAATTTATTGTTATTTATTAGTATCGCAGTAGAGTTTAAAGACCCCCAGCTAAGACTAGTCTGCTATACAACATACAGTAAAAGACAGCCCCAAAGAGATTATAATCTAATTTGAGACTTAACATGATAAGTGAATGTGACATAAAAGGAGCAGGATAAAGGGGGAGATGAGGACAAGGATCGTGAAGATAAAAAAAAATCATTGCTACATAGGTCTGGGATTACTGAGAGCCAGCAAGAACCACCAAATTGTGCAGTAGCTAAAATACAGAAAATCAGCTCTCCCCAACTGATGCACAAACCAAACCATCATCAGCTGGCTCCTTGGAGGTGTTACAACAGAGGTGGGTCGTGAAGGAGAAGAGGGCAGTGGCATTATGGATTAATTCAGGGAGGGGGCTCTATGCAGAATGGGAGGAGGAGAGGAGATGAAATTGGAAGCGGGCTTTGCCGGCAGACCAGAGAATGGGTGAGAGGGCAACATGATCAGAGACCTGCAGGTAAGTAGGAAGGGTCAGAGCTGTGAAGGGCCTTGAAGGTGAGGATAAGAAGTTTCATTGTTGCCCCTCCCTATGTACTGATGTCTCATTCATAGCAACACTCCAGTCAAACTCCTGCTAAACTGATGCTGAGTCAGGATACAAGTTGGGCAGGTTCATGGCAGCTTTCAACTATTTATGATGTAAATTGATTTACAGTCAATGGAAGCTGAAAATCATCTGACAACAGCTGATCATCTTCTCACCTTGATGGTCCAGATCCCCCTTTTCAGACCTCTGCTGGCGAGCAGAGCAATGGTAAATGCATACTTCTGCCCCATGTGTCTCTCACTGTGCTCTTTGATCTGGAAGAAATTACTGACATACGGGACTAGTTTATAGAGATTCAGGCCCTTAGTGTACTGAACACCGTCAAATATGAGAAGTAGCTGGGCATTCTCAGACACTGGAGGGGGAAAATACCCTTCAGACACAAAGGCTTTGAAATAAAAGCTCTTCAGGACATTGCAGCAAAACACAAGTAAACAAAAACAAACAACTTTCTGCCATTAGGTAACATTCAATTTATCATTCAAAGTTTTTGAATAAGCATTTAGACTTTTGGAGAGGATCGCTGGATTGCTTGATTCAACACAGCCTGGACAGCATTTTAGCACTTAAAGCATTTTATTTTCTGATCACAGGTGACCTTAAAAATAAGTACTCACTGGCCAGCACAAGTAGGAAGTGAATCTCTTAAAGAGGATTAGGAAAGGCCTTTTGATCCAGGAAGTTATAGGCCCCGATGCACAGCTGAAAAGCTGAGACTATGATTGTTAATTTAGGGACCTAACTCTTTGAAATCAATGGAAGTGAGGCCCCTAAATACCTTTCACGATCTGAGTCTAAGTCTTAAGCATATACTTAAATCCACCCTTATTGAGGAGAGAATTTAAGAACGTGCTCAAATCCCATTGACTTTAAGCCGATGTGTAAGGACTGTCCTGCAGAGGGCTGTTTTTCCTGATTTGGGGCCTATCCCATAGGTCCCTTTCACAGCTGCAGGATAGTGCACAGTACCAGCTTTTTTTTGTTTTTGCATTTGCTATACCATGGTCTCAATTCTAACTTTCACTCTGCTGCACAGTTGGAGGGGAGGGAGTCCGTTAACCTTTATTGATGCGCTGTAGCACTTATTGATGAAGTGCAGTGATGTGTTATCTCTTGGTTAGAAAGGGAAATTATGTACTTTCAGGAGAATTGTCAACTGTGGATGATATTATGATCCTTCTGTTTCTGTGATATGTTGGCAATTCTGGGAATAAATACCTTCTGTATAAAAAGTGTTCACACAAAAAAAATTGATGAAATATACGGTAGTTCTGCAGAGACTGGAAATCAGTCCCAGTCTTGGCTGGAAAACCATCACACGAGGGTGGTAAACGTGCCATATGCATGTATTGATGAACCGTACAGAAATGCTTTATGTGGTGATCAGTTTGCTAGTTGGGCAATTATTTCTATTGCAATTAAAAGACAGTATATGGATGTGCATGTCCACTTATCAAAATGAATATGGGGTGTGTGGTTTAGTAAAACTGATACACGCTTGCATTTCTGAGCAGAGAAAGAACCTGACGACGTTGTTAGTGGTCTTGGATACCACAGCGAATTTTTTCCAATGGCAGTTTTTCATGCTTACAAAAGAAAATTGTGCTTAGCTTACCTCGTGATTTCTTACCACATAACTAGTCAGGGTCCAGCAGTCCTTTCCTTCAAGCTAGGGTGCAGAAGTAGACTGTATCCTTCCTCTCATACACGGTTTCCATAGCTGCAGCCCACTTGTAATGTAGTGGCACAGAATCCATTCGATTCAATGTAAACCCTGCCCCCTAATATGATGGAGGCAGAATTATAAGGAGGGTTTTGCAGAGGAAGGAGCTAGGGCACAGCCTTGACGGAAGGGGTCTTGTTTTGGCCCTAGCTGAAAAGGAGTGGGAAACACCGCTAGAAGACTGGCAGAGCTGCCTGGGACAAAGAAAGGCTCGCATTCAGCAGCTGCACACATGCCCTGAGGGCTGGCAGGGGTAGAACTGGTACATTCTCCTGGCCTCCATTTTCCCAGTCTTTGGAATGTCTCATTTCTTCACTTAAACACTAGGGCTGTTATCTATAGCAGGGCCAGAAAGTCCCTTTTATTTATCAAAGCTTTCTGGGTCGCCCATTCAGACTGAGTTTAAAGCAGTCCATATGCTTGTAAAATGTGAGCATCAAGATACAAATTTATAGCAAAATAAAAATTGCCTTACCTGTGTAATTGTCTCAAATTCCCACATGACAAAAATAGATCCAGTCATCCAGTATAAAACATATCTATTAACCCCCACTGAAGCTGTAACTCTCCTACTTTTATCAGGCTGATGAGCCTTTCATAACAGACTGAGATCCCAGACCCCATGATTTGTCTCTGTCAATATTTTGCCCTGCAGGCTACCGGGAAGGGCTCTACCCCCTCATGGCAGTCTAAGGACCTCAGGTTGAGAACTGCTACTAAGGAATCTGGGGGCCAGTTTTTCTGAATGTGAGGCACTAGGTCCACACGTAAGGATAGACTCAGACTCATAGACCATAGACTTTAAGGTCAGAAGGGACCATTATGATCATCTAGTCTGACCTCCTGCACAACGCAGGCCATACAATCTCACCCATCCACTCCTGTAACAAACCCCTAACCTATGTCTGAGTTATTGAAGTCCTCAGATTGTGGTTTGAAGACCTCAAGCTGCAGAGAATCCTCCAGCAAGTGACCCGTGCCCCATGCTGCAGAGGAAGGTGAAAAACCTCCAGGGCCTCTGCCAATCTGCCCTGGAGGAAAATTCCTTCCCGACCCCAAATATGGCGATCAGTTAAACCCTGAGCATGTGGGCAAGACTCACCAGCCAGCACCCAGGAAAGAATTCTCTGTAGTAACTCAGATCCCATCCCATCCAAATCCCATCCCAGACCACTGGGCATACTTACCTGCTGATAACTTGGCAATTGATCTTTGATCAATTGCCAAAATTAGGCAATCCCATCATACCATCCCCTCCATAAACTTATTAAGCTTAGTCTTGAAGCCAGATGTGTCTTTTGCCCCCACTACTCTCCTTGGAAGGCTGTTCCAGAACTTCATTCCTCTAATGGTTAGAAACCTTCGTCTAATTTCAAGTCTAAACTTCCTAGTGTCCAGTTTATATCCATTTGCTCATGTCCAAATTGGTACTAAGCTTAAATAATTCCTCTCCCTCCCTAATATTAATCCCTCTGATATATTTATAAAGAGCCATCATATCCCCTCTCAACCTTCTTTTGGTTAGGCTAAACAAGCCAAGCTCTTTGTCTCCTTTC
The DNA here is from genome assembly GCF_025201925.1 of Gopherus flavomarginatus. Lineage (NCBI taxonomy): Eukaryota > Metazoa > Chordata > Testudines > Testudinidae > Gopherus > Gopherus flavomarginatus. The sequence goes on from NC_066630.1 coordinate 35,113,280, forward strand.
ATAAGATAGGTTTTCCATTCCAAGGATCATCCTAGTAGCCCGTCTCTGAACCTGATAATGCACTGATGGAAGCAGCTTTAGGAAAGGAGACCAATTTTTGGCTTGGAAGAACATAGCTAAGGTAAGTAAAGAGAATCTATTAGTTTGAAGGTGCACACATCAATAGTAGAGTGTGTGACACTTTGCCAGGCAGCTGAGATTCTAAAATTTAGAAGAGGAATGTAGGAGAAATTTACAAAACCTATTGAATTTTATATATCTATCTGTGCATGCCCCAAAGTTTTTAAGCTAGTGAATCTACCTAAAATCCATATTTAGGTGCTTTAATTTGGCTCAGTTTCCAGAACTGCTGACTGAGCATCCACAACTCCCACAGAAACTAAGGGGAGTTCGGAAGTTGCTGAACATCTCTGAAAGGAGGCCATTTTCTTTAGGTTTAAGATTTCAGGTGCTTATAATCAGGCACTCAAGTTTAAACATTTTAACCATACGTTTCCCAAGAAGCCAGTTTCTTTCTGGTGTTCTTCTGAAGTGCTGGAGCCCTAACCCTCTCCCCCACAAGGTGCTTTATGTGCACAAGAATCAGAAACTGACCCTTCCACTTTCCCTCTCCAAGCAAAACAAACTGCAAAGAGTAAATTAAAAAACATACACATGGTGAAAGACAACAAACTTTTCCAAAACACCATCCAAAATTAGACTTGCAACATGGCTTTGTTTTACTAACAGCCACTTGGGTGTCTGAAAATGGACTGAATGCACTAACAAAGCCTTTCATTGCACATTTGAAGCCAGGCCTGACTCTTGGCAAGGAATGAAGAATACGGTAAGAGGGGGGTTCTAACAGTAGCAAGAGATGCAAGCTGACTTCCATGAGACCAAGGCAAACATCAGAAGTTAATATAGTACAAAGGGTTTTACTGAGTCTCAGGGATCCACGCAGACCAACCGTTTTCACACTATACGTAAGTATCCAGGCTGGGTTGTTTAGTGAGTGGTGTGGGGTTGGACTCCACATTCAGCACCTCTAAGTCTGCCTGTCTCCAGGGTTGTAAACTGGATGTGGAGGTGCATGCCAAGATCCAGCACTGGGTCGGGTTGATGGTTGCTTAGCTATCATACAAAAGAAAGCCAGAGAAGTTTCTGAAGCGAGCTGGTGTTATTCTCTGCTTGGCATCTATTGCCTATTTTCTAACTGCTGGGCTGTCTCAAGCAGATAGAACAGAGCAGCCTCTGGAGAGTATGAAAAGGACAACACAGTTAAAAAAAATTTTTTTTTAAACTTAAAACCTTTGTGGCCCAATTTTCAGAGGAGCTGAGCACCTCAACTGGCATCTGCTTCAGGTTTTGAAAACCAGCCCAGCAAGCTTCCTTCAGTATGTTACTAACACTACATTAAACGATAAAAACGGCAGGACTTGTAAAATCTAACTTGATTTTCACTACTTCTGCTGTTTATGTCCATTGTGCAAGCTGAATGCAATGCAAATATGAGTTAGTCTCAGACACAAGCAAAGTGCTGCTGGGTTTAGGCAGCAAACTGTAAAGGCAACTGGGGAAATACAAACAAGAACTGCTTTCACTGGAACCCTTTGAAGAACACCACTCACTCACAGCATCTCCTTTGGTTCTATACTGCCTAACATTGTCCCTTCAACTCACTCCCCACTAGGCTCATGGACTGTGTCTAACAGTTCCTTCCTGTCTCCCTTTGGCAAGGTCAACCACCAGGCCAATGGGAGAACCAAGTTGATGCACGTCTCGGGGGGGATGTCCAGACCCTAGGTGAGCCTGCCAGTGTCCAGGTGAGCCACTCCCACAACCCTCTTTAAGACAGGAGGGCAGCATGGACCTGGTGGCAGTAGGATCCCAAAGGACAGTAGGGTAGAAGTGGCTTAGAGTGGCCATAGCAAGAACTGCTTAGGAGACTAGAGAGTGATGTAGGAAAGGACAGTGGAAGTGGGGCTGGGAGACTACCAGTAGCCTCAGAAACTCTCATATGACAGAAGGGGGAAAAACCCTGCTGGGTATGGGGCATAAGTAGCTTTGTGCCTAGCACAATGGGGCTCCAGTCTCGACACAGACAAAAGTGGGAGTGGGTTAAAGCAAGCAAGGGTTGGCCTGGGGTGGTCTTGTTCCACCAGTCTAAACTGATTTTATTACATCTGTACAAACTCCCATTCCAAAACTCTTAAACCGATTAAAAAAAAGCACTTAAACCTGTTTAATTTGGTAATTTATTGAATTAAACTAACCTGGTATAGTGTCTATGTTAGGAGTTCACACTGGTGTAGTGAAAGCTGTTTAGTTACATCAGCAAAGGTGTTAGATGTCTACACTGAGGTGGGGTGCGAGTCCCAGCTCAAGTAGATGTACTTATGTTAGCTCTGATCCAGTTGGCATAGGAAAACCAGTGTAGCTGTGATGGGATGAGCAATAGGAGGGTCTAGCCACCCAGAGGACGTACCACCCAAGATGCTAAGTATACACTCAGAGCAGCAAGCCTCTTCTACCACACCAGCTACTTTGTATTTTTAGCACACTAGCTCCATCCCAGCTAGTGCAGGCACGTCTCCTGTGCTGGGAATGACACCCTCAGCTTGAAGTGGAGACATAACCTCAGGACTTGGCTTTCTCAGGGTAACTCAGAAGCAAGGAAACCAACCGTTCAGGAGTATCAAGCTCCACTTCTATGAACTGATGTCACATCCTGAACATCACCCATAATTAAGGCTAAGTTTGTGTCACGGATATTTTTAGTAAAAGTCATGGACAGATCACAGGCAATAAACAAAAATTCACGGAAGCCTGTGACCTGTTCCTGACTTTCACTAAAAATATCCCTGACAAAAGGGGTAGGTGGGTTCAGCACCCACTGCTGCTGGGGCTCCCAGGTCCCCCACCGCCATGGCTGGGCAGCTGCAGGATTCCCCAAGACGGGGAGCTCCAGCCCCAGGGCAGAAAATGTCACGGAGGTCAAGGGAAGTCACAGATTCCATGACTTCCGTGACTTAATTGTAGCCTTACCCATAACATTTGGGATGCCTTTAAAAAACAAACAAACAAAAACATAGAAAATTCTCTGTTAAGTGCATTAATCGTGGAATGAGACTGACCCTACTGATCAATTCAAGAAATTCCAATCTAGATTGGAACCTTTAGAACCCTTACAGTAGATTCCAAGACTGAAATCATACATAGTGCTTTAAAATGGTTAAACTGAGTGTGCATATATACACAGCTGTAGAACTGGGGGGAAAAGAAGAATTAAATTTAGGGCACATGTTTTGACCCAAAAGCAGAAGTTTAATGTTTTAACCCCACTTTCAAACAGGGGTAAGTCTGTAAGGGAAATGCCACCCTGCCTTTAAAATAGTACAGTCCATGAGCTGGGAGGAAATGGCTGTGACCTATCATGAGAAATAGTTTGCTGCTGAATAAAGGATAGATTAGTGCAGGGATAGGCAACCTATGGCACAGGTGCTGAACGTGGCACGTGAGCTGATTTTCAGTGGCACTCACACTGCCTGGATTCTGGCCACTGGTCTGGGGGGGAGGGCTCTGCATTTTAATTTAATTTTAAATGAAGCTTCTTTAACATTTTAAAAACATTATTTACTTTATATATCACAATAGTTTAATTATATATTATAGATTTCTAGAAAGAGACCTTCTAAAAATGTTAAACTGTATCACTAGAATGCGAAACCTTCAATTAGTGACTAAATGAAGACTCGGCACACCACTTCTGAAAGGTTGCCTACCCCTGAATTGAGGATGTGGAACTAGGTTAACAGCTGGGAAGCAGCTTCACATTCTTTTTGTGGCTGAAATTCACTAAGGTATAGCAGAGAATGATGCACAACTTAAGTCACACCAGAGTACTCGAAATAATGCATAGGTTTCCTGCAGGCCATTTTTACAGGTGTACATTTCATCACGTTAATCAGTTGTGGCTTGGGATTGATCGAAGTCCCTCTATCTCATCCACTCTCTGTCTGTTTCAACACTGAAGACAACTTTTCTACTTTCCTTTCCCCTCTTCCTTATTTTAGGTGATTACATTTAACTCTGAAGCATCTTGGAATGTAGTTTGCACGAAGGGAATGACTTGGAATGGAGTTGTATTTTATTGCAATTACCTCAATATTTATGCTTCCACCACACAGAACCATGATATTTTGCTCTGACTTGGTTGAAAAGCCTATGTGATCGCACCATAATAAACAGATAGAGTATTAGTCTCAGTGCATAAGATGCAATACTGCTGCTTATGAAAAGTGATAACCCTCAATTTCAAGCACTAAATGATGTTACAAAGAACAGCTTTTCCAATAAAAGATTAGCAAAAAATTCCTCCACTAAAGAGCTGTAAAATGTCATCAATCTGTAAGTGCTTTTGCTACATTAAATAGTGTCTTGAAGCCAGTCTTCATATTCTAGAGTAAAAAAACTTTAAAGAGCAGTCTCGGGCAGATCCAAAGGCAAGACTTCAGATGTGCAAGCTTATGCTTGTGCACAGTTCGTGGATTGCTCAGGCAAGCATAAAATCTTGATAAGGAAGGCAGGCTTGGATTTGTAAAGGAGCCTAAACAAGTTAGGTGCCCAAATTCCATTGAATTTCAATAGGAGTTGGGAGCCAACATGCACAGGCTCTCTTTGAAAATGCCAGCTGGAATCTTTGTCTTTTGAACCAGGCTCTGATAATGATGAATCACCATATGACCATGGTGCTGAGCTGTAGGAAACATTTATGTAGTTCTGAAATGGGAGCAATCACTAGTTCCTTTTTCAGTTAGAACACACTGCTTATATGTCATTTCAGCATGAAATCTGTTCAGAACTAAAAGTAAAATGGTTCTTGGTAACAGAAAGTTGGATTTTCCTGATGGGAAGCACATTGCTGGAAACAGTGCACCCAGATCTATTAACTCTACTTGTCTTAGTCGTGTAAGTAGTCTAGTGAAGTCAATGGGCTGCTTGCAGAAGTAAGGAGAGTAGGATTTGGCCCCATATCTGATGAGGAGGACAGGAGGATCAGCTTTATAAAGAGAGGGGGAATTGGGAAAAGGTCAGCACTGTAGGAGTTGCAACACACACATCAGGCAAAAGGGCTACTCCTGAAACAAAGCAGCAACACATGCTGGAGAGGGCTGCACTTGGGAACTGGTTGATAAGAGAAATAAGATTGTTTTTCACACTATTTTGCCAAACAGAAAATATACACAACTAAATAAAATAAGGGGCTAATTTATACCTCTTAAGTGGTAATGTGCTGAGGGGGCCAGAGAGTGCAAGGCTTGTGTAAAGACATACATGGCTAAAGAGGCACCAGGGAGAGCATAGCACGAGATGGACTTTGACACACATTTAAGACGTAGCTGTTTTCTGCAGCATAGCCATCCAGCTGCTATCCGGCGCTCAGGGGTGACCCCTCTAGGTGATTCAGAACTGCCAGAAGCTCCAATCCCCATATACTTGGCACACCGGAAGACAAATTACGACAACATGCCATGCCATCTCCCCTAATGCACTTACCTTAGGGACGAGCATCTTTTGGCCCAAGACAAACAGCAGCAAATAAAGAAACAGATATTAAAGAGAAAAGGGTTATAAACAGCTACTACAAAAAAAGAAACCTGCTTCATTTTTGGCCTCCCTCACACCACTTTTAAAGCCCCTCTCTCCCCATCCACCCAAACATCCTCAACTCAGCTGATCAGAGGCAGGCATCTGATAAAGCCGAGCAAGACAAGTTGCTGTCCCCATCCCCATTCATTTTAACTATTTGGTGTGAGCTTCTCTATAGCAGATCCCTCCACCTGCAGTTCAGGTAATTAAAAGCACTCCCGATGAACCCGTACTGCCTCTTACTGCTCTTTCTATTTTCTTCAGGATTGTTTTCAGTTGTGCCTTTAATATTGCCTCCTTGAGAAACTGCCAGCTGTCCTGAACTCCTATTTCCCTTAGATTTTCTTCCCATGGAACCTAACCTACCAGTTCTCGGAGTCTGTTAAAGTCTGCTTTTGGAAGTCCATTGTCCCTATTCTGCTGCTCTCACTCCTTCCTTTCCTTAGAATCATGAAATCTGCCATTTCAAGATCACTTTCGCCCAAATTGCCTTCCACCTTCAGATTTGCTACTGATTCCTCCCTGTTGGTCAGAATCAAGTCTAAAATGGCTGTCCCCCTGGTTACGTCCTCCATCTTCTGAAACAAAAAGTTGTCCCCAATACATTCCAAGAACTTATTGGAAATTCTGTGTTTTGCCTTATTGTTTCCAACAGATGCCTGGCAGTTAAAAGTCTCCCATTACTACTACACTGTGTATTTTGGGTATTTGTTATGTTTTTTTAGCAATATCTCATCAACCTCCCTTTCCTGATTTGGTGGTCTATAATAGACTCCTGCCACATTACCCTTCCTCCTCCCCCCCCCATTTTTAGCCCTTTTATCTTTATCAGAGACTCTCTAAGTGGTCTGCCTCCCACTTCCTTCTGGGCCTCAGACCAAGTGTATATATTCATGTATAACGTAACACCTTCTTTCTGTGCTTCCTAAACAAGCTATACACCTCTATACCGATATTCCAGTCACGAGATTTATCCCATCCAGCCTGTGTGATGCCAATTAAGTAAAAATGTAGCTTATGTACTAATATTTCTATTCTGTTTATTCCTCATATTCCTAGCATTTGCGTATAGACATTGAGCAGTTTCTCCCACTGATTTCCCTGTTGTGGCTTATAACCACTGTGATGGGGATTGTCACCCCTGGGGTGCAGTTTGGGAGCTGTGGGAACCTCATTGTCCCTCTAACCACCCAGCTGGGCTGGCCCTGCTCACGCTACTTTGTTGGAGATAACAGGGCTGGGAAAAGTTGGCTGTCTCACCCAACACGACAACAGGTGGCGTCACACACCCAACCGAGTTTTCCAAGTGCTTTAACTAAGCCACTCAAAGACAGGCAGCCAATTTCCCAGCTCCCTGAGTATAAATCCAGAATTATACTGTCTTACAGTGCCCAGAGATCTGTACAATGTAAGCTCATTATTAAAGTTCGCCTTTCCCTCCATGTGGGAAGGATATGCAACAGCCTTTGCTCACAGAGCTGAGATTTTCCCCAGATACTTACTTTTCTTAAAGGCACATTGGTTTAGATAAAGCATAAAACAAGTTTATTAACTACAGATAGATTTTAAATTATTATAAATGATAGCAAACAGATCAAAGCAGATTACACCTAGCAAATAAACAAAACCGCAAACTCAGCCTAAAATACTAGGTAGGGTGAGAAATTGCTTATTCAAATCCTGATTGATGATACAAGCAGTCCACCAAGTTTCCATACACAGGCTAGAAATACCTTTAGCCTAGGTCCAGCATTTCCCACAGTTCAGTTCAGTTCTCCAGGTTCCAGGAGTTCTTGTGTGGGAAGTGAAGCCAAGAGATAATGTCACACCCCACCTTACATAGCTTTTCCATATGGTGGGAACCCTTTGTTCCAAACTCAGTTTCCAGTCCAGCTTGTGGAAAAATACAGGTACCAAAATAGAGTTTAGTGTCATGTGGTCTGGTCATATGCCCTAGCATGCCCTGCTGAGTCATAGCAGCCATTACTCACAGGCTGGCTGAAACATTTACAGGAAGGCTAACCAGGTGGGTGATATGCTTCTCCTAAGGTCTATTGTTTCCCCTAATGGCCCATTACCCTGAACAGGCTGTCTAGACTGGAAGCACTTCGACAAGTGGGTGTCATCCAGGTGTAACCACATTGAAATACAGATACATAATAAATATTCATAACTTTAGATACAAAAATGATACATGCACACAAATAGGATAATTATATTCAGCAAATCATAACTTTTCCAATGATACCTCACAAGACATATCTTGTACCAGATGTATAATTATATCATAATCATACAACTATGATGACTATGGAGTGCAGTATCACAACCATAATATAGTTTCCTATGCTCCCTTCCCCCTCCCCCAAACATCTAGCCTTCTGTTAAGGTCTTTTTTTATGCTTACCTGTGGTCTGCTGTCACCTGCCCCCTTTTAATCTAGTTTAAAACCCTCCTCACTAGGCTGGCAAGTTGGTGAGCAAAGAAGTTTTTCCCCTTTTTAGTCAGGTGGACTCCATCTCTTCCCAGCAAACCTTCTCGGAACAGCATCCCATGGACAAGGAAGCCGATGTCCTCCCATTGACATCATCTGTGCAGCCAAGCATTCATATCCAGGATGTGCGTGTCCCCGCATGGGTCCTTACACTCAATCAGGAGGATGGATGAGAATACAGTCTGTGTCCTCCCATCCCTCTTGCTCCCAGAGCTCAGTAGTCACTGCTGATCTGCTTGGGGTCAAACTAGGTAATATCTGATCATGTGGATGAGCAGCATGGAGTAGTGGTTAGAGCAACAGATGATCCTCAGCAAACTTTCTGTAATTTCTGGGACATGGGCTCCAGGCAGGCAGCACATCTCCTGAGACATGTCAGGTTGGCAGAAGGATGCCTTCATCCCTTTCAGAAGGATGAGCCACGGAAGAGTGAAAGTCTGTATTTCTCTATAAGATGGTGAGAATTTTGCTAACACCAGGACAGAGCTTCTAATCTGAAGTCTCATGCAGGTCAATTTTCAAAAGAGATTTAAGAAAATTAACTAATAATTAGCAATCATATTTTAGCTTTATATTTAGAAACATGTATGAATTTATACAGCACCTTTTATTCTAATATCTTGAAGTGCTCTAGAAATACTTACGTTTCAAAACTCTGTGAGGTAGCTTAATTCTGAAATTAACATATTTTCATAAGGGTAAACTAAAGCACAGATAGTGACTTGTCCAAGTTTACACAAGCCAGTGCTAGAGATTGGAGCAGAATCCTGGAGTCTTTATTTCCAACTCCCTGGTAAAATTATCCTGCATACAATAAGTAAATGACATGAAATAAAGCAGAAGCATTCACCACTTTATTACAAAAACACCCAGCAACTGTATGCAACACAAAACAGTAACTGAGAGTCGCATTTTATTTGTCTTTCAGTGTACATGCTCATTATGTATTCTGTTTAATTTACAGAAGGGCTATGTAAACCAAAATGAAAATTTGAGAGGAAACAAAGAAATAGACGGAGGTGTAGAATTTTCTCAGCAAGCAATGACCACAGGAAACAGCACAGATTGAACAGGAATTCAACAGGAGTAACACCTAAGAATAACGAAGGTAAACAGTAACTTTTTCCTTAGATAGAGTCTCAGTGGGGCTTTTTTGTTTTAATAAAACACTCTAGAATGTCACAGTATACAGGAAGACTAAATGGCAAAGAATATCATACGCACAAACTCTCTCACTCACACAAACCAAATCACATTTATCCCTGCTTCTGGTCCAGGATCCAAAACACTAGTTAACATTCTATTTCCTATCTCCCATTCATTGATAAGCTATACAGGATTACACTGTACATGGCATTAAAATTACAAAAATGTCATATTTACAAAATCTGTACACACATTGTAAAACTCACAAAATTGTTGTCTATGTATCACAAGTTGCTACACCAAAATATTAAAAATGGGACAAAATTATACATTTCTCTTTTCCATTTTTAAAAAGGGTTAATATTTCAAAGAACACACGCTATTTTCCCCAATAAGACTGTAAGAGAACTACAAACTCAAAGCATCCACTTGAGATAAAATGCAGTGAGCAGCATTTCCTGACTAGAGAACAGCCTATATCCTGTTTCCTGGGGGTGGGGTGTGCAGTTAGATTATATAGACAGAGATGGAAAAACTAGACTGAGGATATCTTTGGCTAAAACTTTGGCATTAAATAAAAGTTATAGTTTAGCAGACATGGGAAGAGGTTTCCTGGTGCTGGAGGAGTTGGGGAATTTTTCTCTCAATAATCTACATACTCACTACAAATTCTCTTTCCTTTCTCCTTTTCTACAGGAAATAGGGAGGAGCTAGGGGTTTGGAACAAACATATTTCAATACGTTTGTAGATGAGGCAACTGAATTTTCTTTTATAGGATGGATTTTTTATTTTTATTTTTAAGTACAAAGAAAAATGCTGTCAAAGAAGAACCTCTTTCAGTCATAGGAATAATCTCTTCCAGATTTCTGGGTTTTTTTTGGAAATGGCATATGAAAAAAAGTTAGTAAACCAGGCATGGCAGAAAAACAATTGCTTCAGCCTGTCAAGTAAATATTAGTGCAGGAAGGTGGACTATTCATCAATCCACCACATAAATAAGCTTAATGCGCAGCGTACATTAAATAACCATCACATCCCGTACACAGATGCTCCTCAGTGAAGATAATGTTTATCAAGTAATTAAAGTGTATGTAGTGCAAATGTTACACAACCAAGTATTATGCACATGCTACTTGCTTGTTCTGAAGTTACACAAAGATGTGGTGCCTGAAATCATGAACATATATACACCTTTGTCACACTTGGTACCATGTCCTAAGCCACAGAACTAGCTATGTGTTTATATTTGTGTGTGTGTGTATGTATATATATATATAATGTGTGTATATATACTTGGTTTCTTAAAACAGGACCACCACATCAATACAGTAACACAAACACAGACTAATATCAATACCTGTTTCCAGATGCTCCAAGGCTCAGAATGTTTGTGCTTCTAATTCTTGCAGTCATTAATGCTCCTTCTGCCAGCTCAGGAAGGACAGACAGTCTCTTCAGGTCTGTACTGTGCAGGAGACGGCCAACCGAGAGGAGTAAAATGACAACACAGGCATCTAGCTGCTTTCCTCCATCACTAGTTCCATGCCTTATGATGAAGGGTTGAGAGAATTTTCCCTCCGCACCACGCATGGACGGGAGGAATTTTATTTTGAAAAAAAATCATACCATGCTTTCCATATAAGTGGCAGTAAATCAAGGCACGCTGTACTAGTTTTGTAGCATTTAGATTAGCTGATTTTGAAGGTAATGCTTCATTGAGGAAGGTCCGACATTCTCAACTGGCTGCTGGGCCTTGCTGGGCCGTACAAAGTAACAGATGCTATGTGATTATTCTGCATCACCTGCAAAAGGAGGGCAGAAAAAAAGAGAAATTAAAGAAAAAAAACATCCCATAGGCCAAAGGGAACTCAGAAAGTTGCCAGTGACACAGTTACAGTATTTATATGCTTGAATGTAGAGATATTAAAAAAAAATTTAAGCAACTGATAAGTGGAATTAAAACACTTAAAGATCTTTGCCAATTCTAAAAAATTACTACTAAATTTCCAGGTGTCATTTAGAGTCATACTCGTTGTTTAACATGGGCACTCACCACCACCCAAAGTATTTAGTGATAACTAAGCACATCTCCCATTAGCATGAGTCATGGATGACAAGGCAGATGCACCAGCCTTAAACACAAGAGATGGATTAATCCTGGGGAGAGGGTTGGTAAATGTCCCACTTGTGCCATGTTCCCTGATATTACAGCCGCTCTCGAATGCTGGCTCTCATAGGTATATAGGAAAGACAAAAAGCTGCATTAAAATCCAGAAGCAAACTCCACACCATCTTCTCCCACACAAACAAATTTGAAAGTTTTTTCCTAACCTCAAAGATCATTCGTTGCAGTCCAAAACAAAACGTTGATCCAAATGGGTTAGTATTGTTTGGAGATGACGACCTTAAAAAAGAAGAAAAAAAAATGGGTGCATAAGAGGTTGGAATTTCTTAATGTGAAATAATAGCCACCTGTGATTATGTGGCAAGTTTGTCACATTTCTCTTAAGCCAAGATAATTTAAATTTGGAGGGATTACATTTATCTGTGCTATGATGCTATGCTGCTTTTGGATTTCAAATGGGTCATTCCTCAGAGTGGTGCTGAAGTATGGGGGGACCTAGCGGGACAATTAGTGACTGCAGGAGACCGCTCCCATTCAACCAAGGCTGGAAAGGAAAAACTGAATATAAACCAAGTAACGAAGAAGAAGGAGCTCAAGAAAAAGAGGACTTTTTTAACTAGACCTTTCTGTGCATGCACACATATGCATCTCTCTCCCATGCCTTTTTCAAGGAAAAATTACTAGGAAGCCTATTTTTAAAGGTATCTTCTGCAAAACATATATTAATCTAGTCATTTTAAAATACTGAATCTTTAGCAAAGTAGTTATTTATGTCTGAAGTGACATGCCTAATTAAATTTAGTTACCTTTAAAAAAAATACATTTCTTGACTTTCACATATGCTTCATAAACATTTAAGCTATACAAGAACTAAACGCTGTTTTGTTTTTAGGAGAATTGCAGCAGTTAGTCAATATAGGCCCAATCAAAAGCCCCTCTGAAGTCAAAGGAAAGACTCCAATTGACTGCAATGGACTTTAGGTCAGATCCTTAAAACACCTGGAAAATATAAATTTTAAAGTTGTTTATACTTGTTTATACTGTAGTTTCAGCATAGCTAGGACTGGTTTCGCTTAGTAAGTTCTGGCTTCCTCTACAATTGGTGAATTTCTTTAACTGAATGTGACATAGCAAATGTCACATCATCAGATGGTAATGCATCTTATATTGATTTGAACCAGTGACCTATGATGAAAGGGTCCATATGTCATCACTAATTCTCTGAGCCATTCAATCTCTCAACTACTCATTTTACACTGGAAAGACTTGATTGTATCTGAATTAATTCAATGTAATAGGGGAAAGTGTCCACAAAGAGAATAGGCTCCTTAATTTAAAAAGACAGCTCCAATTTTTTCAATAAAAAGTGAAGTCTAAATTATGCTGCCTACTACTAAAATGCTTATATTAGTGAATACGCTGGATTACAAAGAGATATTGTCAAATGAATACTTCTATGCACTTTCACAGACTCAAAATTGTGTAAAATTACTCATATTCCAGAACTGGATGAGAACTACTTAAACTGACACTATTGTTTAGATTTATGTAGATTTACAATTGAACATGTGCATTCATGCTAGACTGCCAGCACTTGGGAGCAGAGATTGTGTCATGCCATATGTTTATACACTGTCCTCCAGAATAGGCTGCTGCTCTTGATTAAAGTTATTTGGGCACACCCACTACACAAAAATAAAGTATGTTATTTGTTAACATACACACACCCACTATGTTCTATATATACTCTCCACTGTGCAACAGAGGATGGATTTTGGCATTTAAAAGAATTGCTGGAATTCCATTGTTACATATTACAGATTTTTGATTCCTCCAAATGGTAGTGAGCTTTCCTAGCTAGAGGCAGCAGAACTGATGCTCCAGCAGCAAAGAGGTGGCATAAATCCTGATGATAATTACTACCAGACCTATCCTTGTGGTAATCATCTGTCAGCAGCTCACTTCCTGCCAACCATACAGGATAACAAGACAAACAGCATCTTTACCTATGAAGTACCACGGGCTTTTCCACAGGATGTCCCAGAAGATCCTGAATACTATCCCACTGTAATCATATTAAAAGGGTGTTAGAATAAGAGAGTCACATGAAAGCTTTTCTTTACACAAAGGAGGAGGTTCATACACATTTTGGTTGTAGTGTTGGTACAAACCAAAAGGCAGCACAGAGTGCGATGAACTATGAAGGTTATGTTTAGAGAGTGTTTTGTGATTGGAGCCAGCTTTACTCAGCAGAACCTGCAGCTAGGAGACTGCTCCTAGTTTAAAACTGGTTTCCATTTTAGGTGGAAAGTGACTTTAACTGAATTAACAACAAATAATGAAATACTATTGTAACCTGTGTAGGCTTGATGGCAGAAACACAAAGCACTGTGTCCATCATTTTAAGGAGATATTTCAAAGAATAAGGCATCTGAAATTTCCCACAGGAAGGCACTCTCTTGGAACTTTGCTGAGATCAAGTTCAGGATGCAAGACAGGCGCAGTATTTATCTGACTGAGAATTCCCAGTACTATCCACTCCTGTGGTATGACAGCTTATGAAGCTATTGCTTTATATTGAAGGGATGTAACAATGCAGTGAAGCACTGAAGTATATCAAATAATTCAATCAGAAAGCAAAGGAGGATACAGACCTCCTGCCTTCAGTAAAGCAGTCAATGCTCTGCAGCGGCATTTAGATACTCCAATTACCATAACACCTGGGTTCACCTCACAGGCCCAGTCTCATTCCCTAGACTGGCAGGAACCAGAAGTGCTACAGGGTAGAAGTTTGTGGTGTTGTTGAACAGCCCTCACTCCAGAAGCCAACTGAGTGGTATTTATGCCCACCTTGATGTCAAAGGCATCTCTATATGTGTAGTGGAAGCATTTTACTTAATGTTTCTCTTGCCCCGCTTGGTAAAATACATGATGTATTTAACCAAAAAGACTGATTTACTGTTATCTGGTGGATTTTTTTTTACACTGTTTTCAGAAGGTTTGAATGATGGGCCATTCTTTATGCAATAGAAACCACTGTCAAAAGTTCATTACAAAGTGCAGACAAACCCCAAAGCAAGTGCTAAAAAAAAATTCAAAGGTGCACCCTGAAACAAATATCTGAGTAAACGAAATTCCTAAGAGTGCAGTTATCTTGTCACTACTCTAAAGATATTTAATTAATCTGTAACAGTTATTGTCAAATCCATCCACGTGAAATTATTTCTAGCTAAACTCCTGATTTCCACCATTAATATTACATTTCAAAGGTATCTCTAATCCTTCTAACTCTTAGGTGCCTTAAAATTGGAAACATAACATAATTTACTGGAAGACAAAGCCCAAGGTTTGACTGCACTATATTTCTGACTGTGTTAAGAGTAAAAAGTTTGAACTACAACAATTTAACTGAAAAAATCCAAATCCAAAAAAAAATTAAAATTAAATTTTGGTGGGAGGAGAGTAATTTGAACTCCCTTATTTAAAAAACCATCTTTCTATTTGCTATTATTTCTGCAACACACAGTAAGAGTTCCGCACACTCAGCAGCCAATTAATTTATACTGGCCACTGTTCTGGTTGTTTTTATGAAGACTCACCTTGCTGTACGTTGTGCATGTTTCAGTCTGTGAATCTGCACTATCTGAGGAAAGTAAACAAAAAATGCTCTTCTGGAAATTACATTTGGTACTTTCATATTGGATACATTTCAAAAAGAGTTTGAAAAATGATTTCAGAGATCAGGGAACTTGAAAGCATCACACAAAGTGGTCAAAACAACACAAAACAAAAAAATCCCACTGATTAAACATAAATCCACTAGATTAAACAACAACACTGGAGACACACATTTGCCCATTCACTATTTTTAAAAGTAACCTTTAAAGACTAACTGGCTTCTAAGCAGGGGCTGCTCTACACATTTTGCCGCCCCAAGCATGGCGGCATGCCACGGGAGGCGCTCTGCCGGTCGCCAGTCCCGCGGCTCCGGTGGACCTCTCGCAGGCGTGCCTGTGGAGGGTCCGCTGGTCCCGCGGCTCCACCGAAGCCAGAGGACCCTCCGCAGGCATGCTGCCGAAGGCTGGCTGCCCGCCGCCCTCCTGGCGACCGGCAGATCGTCCCCCCAAGCACGCGCTTGGCGTGCTGGGGCCTGGAGCCGCCCCTGCTTCTAAGAAAAAAAAAAAAGGAAATACAGGAGTGGAAGAAACAAGACATTATTTACTTCTCTTGAACTGAATTGACTTGTCAAAACTGTACAGTGTCAGGTAATAGGCATAGCAGTAGCAACAAATCAACTCTTGTGAGTGAGCTACTTTGCAAAGACTAAGCACTGTATGCATTTAAGAAGCCGACAAACCCTCAGATTTGACCCAATCACTCCCAAACCAGAACAGTTTAAGTAATCCCTACTGGGGGGGGGGAGGGGAGGAGAGGGGGAGAGGGAAGAGAGAGAGAAAAGACAAAAACCCCAAGCCACACCTTTGTGGAACACTCCTCCCCAAAAACATTATGAATGTATGGGCACAAGTTGTGCCAACCTCTGCTTTCCAGGCTGGCTCCATTTATATGAGCTGGTGTACAAGAACGCCGCTCTCTGAAGAGCAGAAAAAGCAAGAATCTTAGGAATTTTAATCCTTGTTTCTCAAAAGAATGAAAAAAGACAGAACAGAGGAACAGCATCACATATGGTTTGCAGTCCCAACAAACCAGGCACACCAAATTGCTTGCTCGCCATTTTTCCAGCCTATGCATGTATTTCCTTTCATCTCTGGACTTTTGAAAATGGAAAATGTCTTCTCTGGGGGCAACCATGAAGTGTTCTTTAATCAGACCAAAGGCTCATTTATATTGCCACTC
Source organism: Gopherus flavomarginatus (assembly GCF_025201925.1). Taxonomy (NCBI): domain Eukaryota; kingdom Metazoa; phylum Chordata; order Testudines; family Testudinidae; genus Gopherus; species Gopherus flavomarginatus. The sequence continues at coordinate 35,129,534 of NC_066630.1, forward strand.
ACCACCAAGCAAGTGGTTCCCAATACAGCTGGGTTCAGTGTTTAAGAAATATGCCCACTGTACCAATGAACTGCCAGTGATAGAATTGCACTGCACACTGCTAACCCATGGAAGGGTTTACAGACTCTTCAATGGGCTTCATACTATCAAAGTTTCAGTGTGGCGGGTGCGTGTTGGGGAAAGAAAAGGATGAATAAAAGAAATCAAATATATCCATAATAGAGGCACAAAACAACTTGGACTGGACAAGTACTCAGAAATGGGAGTGTGAAATACTGCACAGGAGCCTTAGGAAACCGTATTTAAATAGGAAATGAAGGAAAGTAAGTGCTGATACTCTCAGGTACATCATAAATTTGACATTTATTTAAACACACATGAATGTACACCCCATCTCCCTTCCTTTCCCTTATTTTTAACCCAACTCAGATTCTCGCTGATGTTACTTCCATCAAAGCACTGTCCCTTATGCAAGTGAGTACTTTCAAGGGAGACAATCAATGTTGTCAATGAGTACGATGACAAAGGGATCTCTGGCAGCAGTTGAGCAAGCATCCTATATCTCTTCTAGGATATTAAAGCCCCGGTTCAACAAGGTACTTACACACATGCCTAGCTATGTTATGCAGCAGGTTAAACTAGACTATCATAAAAGACTCTTTTGGCCTTAAAATGTATGATTCTTTAAGCATGCGAGTATCCCCGTACTTTAAAGAGATTAATCACATGTTTAAAAGTTAGGCACATTTTTAAGTACCTTGCTGAATAAGGGTCTGTGTGCAACAAGAGACTTAGGAGGCAAAGTCCTAAACTCTTCCTGAGCCTGGAGATTCCCAAATGATAGTTACATAGAGACATATGCCACATACTGTAGGGGCATAGTTATTCTTATGAATAATTCAAATTACATTAAATATAATAAACAGACCTTGTGGGTGGTGAAGGGAAAGGAGTTTTATGAGTGATTATCAAGATAATAGTTTAAAAATACAACAACAAAGGTAGATTGGAAGGATCAGATCAGATTCACATTGCCCTACAACTTTTGGGTCTTAATGAACAACATAATTCATGTTGATAAAGATGCAGCAGCACTCCTCCAGGAAACTAGCAACACTATGTTATAGCCACACACCTGTAGGCATGGTCAGGCTAAAAAAAGTTCACCTAAGAATGAAGCTGGAGTGGCCAGAGAACTAAAATCTTTAAATATTTTCCTTACTATATATACTAGAAAACTGTTCAAAAGATCTCTTTCCTACTATCGTCAGCACTTATATTATCTTCTGTTGTTTGAGACTATATTTAAAGTAAAAACTGGTCCACTCTTTTGCCTTTTGTATTTTCTTTTAGAAACCCATGGAGCAGGAGGATGGATTACTGACCTCGCTTAACGGCTAGTGGAATCTTGAATTCACAACGATGGTATCTAGAACATTGAAATTTGTAATTTGTTACAAAACACAGGAATCAACAAACTAGGTAGCACAAAGTGACGTAGAAATTCTTTAGTGAGCAGTTTACTGTGACTAAGGGCACATCCACACTGCCCCACAGTTCGGACACGGTGTGCCAGTAGCAGTGCACACCACAGTGCTGCACTGTAACACTCCCATGTGGATGCTGCGGGCATGAACCTGAAGTTCGCACTACTGTAGTCAAGATAGCTACAGAGATTAGAATTGTGGAAAAAAAACCCCACGCTAACTGAAACAGCTATATCAGCAAAAGTCCTAGCCACAGTTATAATTGCAAAAAAATCCTTTTGCTACTATAGCTTATTTCATTCAGTGAGCTGGTATAAGTTACACTGGCAAAATAACTCTGTTGATATAAACTGCGTGTCCCCAAGAGGGTTTGCTGGTATCTCTATACCAGAAACCCTTCCTAGGGTAGATGAAGCCTATGAAATCATAGACTGACGTGGAAAATATGTCAGAGGCTTATATCATCAGATCGGGAATAAACAGTGGGAAGTTTTAACAAACAGTATTTGCAAATCATTCTCTTCTGTCATACAGAGACAGGGAATGAAAAATTCTAGAAAAAAGTTACAAATAAAACATACCCATTTCTAAACAACATTTGCCAGAAGGCATCACCAGCTCTTCAAGGAAGGAAAAAAAAATACTGGGAATACTTACAGGAGAATACCACGTTATTGGTTAGATTATGTGACCTCACTGTTCTCAGTCCTCTTGTGAACAGACACTGAACTATTTACAGGCTCTCTACAGACTATTGCAACATCCACCACAGTCTAGTGTATTTGTTTTTATAGTTTTAACAGCTAAAACTTCCCAAATGCTGTTTTGTTTCTACGTGTCAAATATACAAAGTCCACCCTGTACAAGCAATGCTTATAATGAGTGAACCAATAACTAAGCTATTTGGAGTTAAGTTTAAAAATTTGCTATCGCTCATGACTATCCTCTCTAAAAATGTACGTACTGTATTCTCTATCTATGCTGTGATGTTTTATTATTAAACATTACATGGAATGTGACTTTGAAGTAGTGCTTGCTGTCCCCTCATAAGTCTCTTTCTAATGTATACTTACTAATGCACAAGAGTTAAAAACCAGAGCTAAAAAGTGTCCTAACAGTGGTGGCCTGAAATCCTTCCAAGTTCCCACTAGATGAATCGAAGCTGCTCAACAGAAACTACAGGAACTATAGAAGGCTGACACAGGATTTACTACTTGCAGATTTTGCACTTTCACAGACTACTTCTCTGTACTCACATGTTAAAGTTGTAATGACCAGGATAATTTGTATGCAGGACAAATTTCTTCACTTTGTGAGTATTTGCATCAAAAAGAATATCCTGTAGAAGACAAAGGAGATAGACATGAGCAAAACAGTTTGGTAGGGGAATGTAGTTTTTCCTCAATATGCAGTATGGAGGGTCTAACTATATATTAAAAGTAAAAACAAACAAACAAAAAAAGCCTTTACAATATAAGAGTGACATTTTTATGTATAAATTCAAATCTGTATTTCTTCCAGCAAGTGCATATGCAACTATAACTATATGACTAGTTTGATGCTGTAACTGCAAATGTTAGCAGCTTCTCTGAGCAAGTCTATTATCAGCCTATTACAGTTCACTTTACATTGATGCAAGATGGAAAGCCAACATTCTTATGATACAAATTACTTGAGATGCTAAAATGAAGATGAACATGGGAGGAAAATTTGTTACAAACGCCATAGCAATATAAAAAAAAAATCAAAGTCAGGCATGGGAATGGTGAAATAGTATCTGATGGGGTAGAGAAGGCTAGATTTCAGCAACAAGGGCCTCAGTTCCTACATATTAGGGGTAATACGTGATAAGAGTGTTGGGGAGGATGCCAGACAAACATTCAAGAACCACTCCATGGATTGTGGGAAAATGGTAAAATATTGTTCAAGTCTGACTTAATTTGAGCATTTGCAATCCCATTTTTCATATTCAAAGATGCCTGAGGCAGCCACCGAGAGTTTTGCACAATGTTAGTACTTATATCAAACACTAACTTGAGATACTCAGTCATTCTAAACAGTACATTGGATGGCTGATTCAAATTTAAAATGCCTTATTTACAGAAGTCTTCAACTTACCACTCCAAGTGTGAAGTAATTAAAAAAGTAGTCATTGCACTTTGATGGAACCTGCTTATGGGGGGAGGGCGAATGAATTTTCATCTGCAAAGAAACCCACGTATAGATTTATCAGTGCTTACCATAGCTAAGGTATTATCAATACATTTACTTTAAAAACAATTTTCCAAGATCTGGTTTCACACTAGCGTCCACACATTTTCCCTCAGATTCAGATTCTAAATGATCTTTGTGCAAAATTATTTTAATACTGTGAGATGTCTATACAATCTGGGCTATGTACAACCCACACTACCGAGGGGTTCCATGTCAATTAGGAGATAAGGGAATTTTATCAGAAGTCAGCTCCTAATGTCTTCAACAGGAGGTGCTCGGATTGCCTAGCACAGAAATAAGATTATACTACTGGCATTATATAAATAGCAAATAAAAAGATAACTCAAAATTAAAGGAATCCACCTTTAAACACTCTGTTCTCATCATGTTAACACACCATATATCCCTGTACCCTGAAGTGAGAGATGGGCAAAGACCACTGAAAATGACTCCTCCTGGCAGTAAAGTGAGAAGAGTATATATTAAAGTCCTCCAGGTATCTGTGAAAAACGTATTCTATTGCCTAATACTGAAAAAGGTTCATATGCCTCTATCTACACTTTTCAGTGAAATAAAGGATGAGGCAAGAGGAATCCACAAAGAGTTTAATAGTGAAAATTGCTGTGGAGATAGCTTTAAATAAATAAAAATAATAATTAGTTTAAAAATGTAAAGCCTCATGCTTACTGCAGGATCACCAGCTGCTGGCAACAGCTGGATCTGACATGAGGCGTGTGTGTGTATTATATACATAAGTAGTGAGTGGGTTTTTTCATATCATAAACATAAAGAACACACACAGTTTACCTAAAACTTACCTTTAATTTTCATTAAAAAGAAGAAATTACCCAGAAACCAGCATACAGTTGTTAGGACTTGTCTATATTCAAACTTGCACCAGTTTACATTGGTTTTTAAACAGATTAAGTTATTCCAGTGCAAGACAGTGTAGGCACCTGTAGTATGATTTAAATAAGGTTTATACATTAATTTAAATAGATTCCTTACTAAATTAAACTAAACCCATATAAACCAGGTTTAAATCAGATTAAGAGAGTGTCCAGCCTGCATTTTTCACCTGTTTAAAATCAGTTAAAAATACCCATAGCACCTTTAAACTGCAGCAATCCTGAATACAGACACGGGCCTAGAATTAGGAATGCCTTTTTGTTAGTCTCTAAGGTGCCACAAGTACTCCTGTTCTTTTTGCGGATACAAACTAACACAGCTGCTACTTTGAAATTTTTCTTACCTTGTCTTCTGACTTGTAAAAGACTTTGTGCGGAGACCCCAAAGTGCTCAGAACATCTTGGCATGAATCACCAAAGTACACACAGCGCTCAAACACCCGCATCTTGGCATCAGCTAATACACCTGGGCCACAGCCTGAAGAATGAGGAACAACAGCCTAATGTTCATAACTCCTCGATCACAAAACTACATAAAGAATGAACAATCACAAACCCCAGCACCTACTTAGTTAAGGGGATGGAATGCAAAGAAGTTCCTGTAAGACATTTTTGCTGTACTGAATTCAGTTCTTAATTCTGATGGCAGTTTACACACAAAAAGGTCTCATCTAGGTAATGTGGTTAACTTTCATAGACCCATATCTTAATGGCTAAATTCACTGAGTGCTATTCCCTGAGATGTAGATTAAGAACTCTTCCCCTATCTCTTTTCATTTTACAAAATGCAATTTACTTATTTGCACTGTCAGTCTCAAATTTGATCAATTCGTATCAAGTATAAGTGCCAGCAGTCAGCTATGTCCATAAGAAGTTTAACTGCAGTACTGGAAGCACATTGGGAGTTGTATGGTTTTAAAGGTTATAAAATAGTGTGTAATCTGACCCGCCAAAAAGTAAGGCCCATGCAATAGAATTCTTTGTCAGTACTGTTTTAGGCCAAATAAATATACCGTATATACTCGATCATGAGCCAGTTCGTTTATAAGCCAACCCCCTCCCCCGCAAAATGGATAAGTAAAAATGGAAATTCTTTATGACCCGTTCATAAGCCGACCCTATAATTCAGTGGTCAGCAAACTTTGGCTCCCGGGCCCTGAGGATAAGCTGCTGGTGGGTTAAGATGATTTGTTTACCTTGAGCATCTGCAGGCACGGAAGTAAACCTAAGTAAACAAAGTGTCTAGGCATGCCAGCTGCTTACCCTGACGGGCCGGGACAGCAACCGATGGGGGAACTGTTTTGGGTGGGAAAGATGGGGGTCAGGGTCGTAATCCCTGTGACCACCCCTGTCATAAACAGATAAGTAAGAGTTAATAGAACAAAAGTGCTTCATATCTCTTTTGCCTGGAAAGGATTAACAAGTTCAGTGATCCTGGCTGTCACCTGACCAGAGGACCAATCAGAGGACAGGATACTTTCAAATCTTGAGGGAGGGAAGTTTTTGTGTGTGCAGTTAGTGTTTGGTTGTTGTTCACTCTGGGGGCTCAGAGGGACCAGATGTGCAACCAGGTTTCTCTCCGATACAGGCTCTTATAAGTTCAGAATAGTGAGTACTAGGTAGATAAAGCGAGTTAGGCTTATGGTTGTTTTCTTTATTTGCAAATATGTATTTGGTTGGAAGGAGTTCAAATGTGTATTTGGCTGGAAGGATTTTAATTTGTACTTGTATACTTAGGCTGGGAGGGTATTCCCAGTGTCTATAGCTGAAAGACCCTGTACTTATTCTATTTTAAATTTACAAAGATAATTTTTACCTTTGTTCTTTCTTTAATTAAAAGTTTTTCTTGCTTAAGAACCTGATTTTTTTTTATTCTGGTGTGAGACCCCAGGGGATGGGGTCTGAATTCACCAGGGAATTGGTGGGGAGAAAGGAGGGAAGGGGCAGAGAGATGTTAAATTCTCTCTGTGTTAGGATTACTTTCTCAGGGAGAGTCTGGGAGGGGGAGAGAGAAGGAGGGGGGAAGGTAAATTTTCCTCTCTGTTTTAAGATTCAAGGAGTTTGAATCACAGTGATCTTCCAGGGTAACCCAGGGAGGGGAAGTCTGGGAAAAGCAACAGTGAGGGAAAGGGTTTACTTTCCTTGTGTTAAGATCCAGAGGGACTGGGTCTTGGGGGTCCCCGGGCCAGGTTTTGGGGGGACCAGAGTGTACCAGACACTGGAATTCCTGGTTGGTGGCAGCGCTACAAGTACTAAGCTGGTAACTGAGCTTAGAGGAATTCACGCTGGTACCCCATCTTTTGGATGCTAAGGTTCAGAGTGGGGAATTATACTATGACAACCCCCCACACGACTCCATCCCTAACCTGGGACCCCACACTCTCCCCATCTCATCCCTTTCCACCTCATCTGGGGAGGATGTCTCTGGCCTGGTTGGAGCTGCTCTGGCAGGCTGGGCAGCATGGCTGCAGCCTGCTCTGGCGGGCCAGACTGGGTGGCACAACCTGCTCTGGGGGGCGGGGCCGAGCGGCACGACTGCAGCCTGCCAGTCCCGGAGCTGCAGCTGCTTCGGAGGCTGGGGGGAGAGCAGCGTGGCCAGAAGCGGAGAGACTCTGGCCCGCCTCTTCCCTTCTGGCTCTGCTGGCTGTGCTGCCTCTCTTTGCCCCCTCTGCTGGTGGGGAGGGGAAGGGGCTGTGTCTCACCTCTCCCTCTCTATACCCATTCATAAGCCGACACCCTTCTCCGGTGCTTCCCCTTTTTACTAAAAAAAAAAAAAAAGAGCTTATGAACGAGTATATACGGTATATTACATTCTCACCTGAGAGTTTCAATTTTTTATTAGCTACACAGTAAGTAAATTCACATAAACACAATGCTTATTTAAATAAGTGCACTGAATCACAGCTACATAGATGCATGGTTGAAACATTGTCTGAAATTATGAAACAAGTGACTGTATATATAACATTCCATTGCTCTACTTTGCTGCATAGGCATTACAACTCAAGGTATTTTCCACCAAAATAGCTTAAATCCAAAAACAAACAACCTCCCCCGAACAAAAATCAGATTAACAAATCAGGAAATTAATTTCTTTATATATTAGATGACACTAAAGTGCAATATACTGGAATTAAAGTTTTAGCTCATCTGGTTGCTGGATAGGTACAAACAGGCTATTCACAAGGCAAGTTTAATTGCACTATGTCGCCAATGGCTCTAACCTGAATACCATGACCAGAAGTTCTCTACAGTTCTAGCCTTTCACTGCCAGCAATCACTTAACTAAAGCAATCATGGCGTGAAAGGGTGCTGAACCACAACATAGAGGCCGTAACAGTAGTATTTGCCTATTTGACTACGTCTTCACAGGCCTCATGGGGAGCCTAAGATACAACATGGCCAGCTAACATGGCTTCAGAAGTATGAGGATGCAAGCTAACAGGGCTTTTCAAATGTGTTAACACAACTCTCTCTCTCACACACACACACACACTTTGCCCATTTTGACATACCTCATAGGGCTTTTCAAATGTGTTAACACGACTCTCTCTCTCACACACACACACACTTTGCCATTTTGACAAACCCGCTATGTCTAGCTAATGGTTGGGCAGTGATATAGGTCAAGGATAAACATGCCTTGCCTCTAAGAGAAAAATTTTAAATGTAATGCTGAGAGGCTAATTAGTATTTTTATTTATGATTTCCAGAAGTGTTTTTTTCAATTTCGTGGAGAATTCAGTTTTTCTTACCAAACAGCTCTCTCACCATAATTAGAAAGTTTTCCTGAGAGCCAAGAGAAGGCCAGCAAGTGCTGCCTCCTGGTCTGGGATATCTCATAAGTATTATAAAGAGAAGGAAACCCAATCAAGCCAGCTTTGATTTCTTCATCAAGGGTTACTGTAAGTTAACTTGCTTACACAGGAACTAATTCTAGAAGGGGTGGGGAATGAATTAACTGAAGGAACTCAGTTCAGCTAGGAAAGAATGACACATGGCAAGTTTGTTCTTTATAAAGTTCTAGAAGTCTGACAGCTAATATAACATTTGAATGAAGATTTTATTTGTTGCTAACATCATTTCCTTTAAATCTCAGGTATGTATGTTATCTAGACATGACACTCTACCTTAAAAGTATCCAATTTTTCAAAACCATTTACATTATCTGGATAATATAGCTAACTCCTTCCCTACTACACCAGGATATATGATCCCTGTCCTAGGCAGCTCTCCATTATCTTCCTCTGTAAAGACAGAAGCAAAGTAACTTTAACAAATCTGCTACATTTTTATTCATTGTTTCTTACTCCTCATTTTTTTAAAGCTTTCCCTCCCCCCATTTTTTACCTTGTGAGCACTAGGAATATATGCGAGTTCTCTCAACATGACCATGTCTGAAAAAGTCATAACACTGAGAAAATAAACCCTGTTGCTTGAGAGAAGAATTTGAAATAAACTGAACATGTTTTTTGACAATATTTTAAAGCCCTTTAAAGGAAAAGTCACCTACTGGCATCTCTTAGCAGGCAATAAACCTTTCTTCTTATTCTGTAAGTCCACCCATCAAGAGAACACGGGGTAAATACCTAATCAACTCATGTCACTTGTAATGCCACCTCCACTGAATTCAGAATGACAGTGGCATTGTGTAGTTCTGGTGTTACAATGTACAGGGCACAGACTTACCTGAGGTTTCTTTGGTTTTGACAAGGTTTTCCTATGACAGACAGCATCTGTTTATTTTTCTGGGAATATATACAGAATAAAACAAATTCCACTGCCAGCAAGAAACTCCATGACCTTGGAATTGAAAGAAGTTTCCACAGCCATCTATGATTTCTCCATGGGTGTGGATATGCAGCAACAGTAAGACACAATTTCATAGAGGGTTTAATATAAGATGTGCAAAATATTTTGAAACCCACCTATGAAAATACAATAAGCTAGCTAACACATATTTCATTCAAATTTGCCCTTCCTTTCCTGACTAAAAGTGAGGGCAACACAACATCTATTCTTAGTAATACCTGCAGTGAGTAAGCGGAGCCGTAAACCTGAGGGTCCAGTTCCATCTCTCAGAACATCAACATTCTCTGCATACACGTTACCAAGGAAACAGCTGAGGGGCATGAGGGGAGCCCTGGAAGAGTTAGATCAGATATAACAAAAACAAACACTGGAAATGCTTAAGCTTAAAATTTTCTGCTAACTCTCCAATGACAGAAGCTAGTACAATACATTGAAGCAAAGCATATTAGTGTTGACATGGGAGAGCCTAACTCACCTGGAATGAAGGGGCTGAAGTAACTTTTGAGACATTCAACTTTGAAAAAAGCTCACACTGTCTAGAGCCTTGTTAAGCTGCACAATAAATAAAAATGCAACATGAAAGATTGGGTCCTTTACTAATTAAAAACCAATTCAAAAGGATCTAGAAATTACAGTAGCTGCATCCAGTCCTTGGACTTTACAATTATATATCTCATATTATACCAGAACATATTGTTTCAGACAGTTTTTGGTTTCAAATGTATTTCTTCTGAAAATAAGGGCCATATTGTGCTTATACATGCTTAACTCACAGCTGCCGCTAGAACTAAACAACATCTGTGTGCAATGGGGAGGCTTCCAGACATCACACTGCCAGCACCTCTCACTCTTCAGCTCTAGTATTCCCATTAGCCCAGTCCTGGACCATTCTTGAATACAGATGGCCGAGTGTACTGATTTCTGCAGTGGTTTGTTGATGTGAGTTAGCATCTAAAGTCTATTTTAAGATCATAAAACACATGTCTCCTAGTCCCTAGATTTTAATTGATTCATGTTGTCATGTATCACCATTTCTAAATGTCAAGGTATCTGAATTATTTTAAAGGGGCGTCATCAGCATGAACTCTAGACAATTAACATTTTTTGAGGGAGTTTAAGCTGCACTATCTGTTCCTCAGTTCACTTGCCAAATTTCCTTTTGAAATCTCTTTCAGTTATAATCATCTAGTTAACTCAACAGTAGCAAGTAAGGAATTTACAGAAAGGCAATACACTTTTAAGAGAGTATGTGTACTTCCCTTAAAGTTATTTTTTCCCAATAATGTGAATTTTTCTGTGCCTGGGTGAATACATAACTTGCCTGTGAGCTGAGGCTTTTACACATGCACACATATATTAAAACCCACCATGCCACAGATGGGTGCAGGAAACCTTTTCCAAAGCACTTGATTCTAATTAGACTACAATGTCCATATGAATAAGGTCCATTATAATGTATCCCCTTCTTTTGCTCATTAATCCACAAGTGTGTTAGTCTTCCCCTGGCATTAATAACAATACTTTCTTTAGCAAAGCAAATGGCGTTATCTGTGTAGGGTATGTAAATGTATGAGGAGAAAGCAAAAATTTACAGAAATCCCTTTGTTTCCCATCTTGTCTAAGAAATCCGCAGGAAGAAAAATACTTTCAGAAATACTGAACCTTGAAGTAATGGTAACAGTACAGTATTGCTTAATATGGAACAATGAAATGCCATGTCATATATGAATGTAACAGTTCATTCAGATAGGAAAAAAAGACACGAGGATTCATTTTCCTGTTGATAAGGGATTTACATAAGTAACTCCCATTCGTACTCACGGGAGTTAGACACACAAATCCCTTGAGGATCAGTGGGAAGGAAATAAGGAAATGACACATTATTCATATGCTAAATGAGCACGGAGACTGGTATTTTATTATTTGTATTGCAGTAAAGCTTAAGGGCCCTAATCAGAAATTGCAGCCCCATTGACACGACAAACAAATAGCAAAAATATTGTTCCTTGCCCCAGTCAGCTTGACTTAGCTAAATAAAGGGCATCAGTGTACATGCAAACTGTGCAAGTACAGTGGCTTTTCCAAATACAGCTCATATCCTCATCCTGGAGCATGTAACCTCACTCCTGGAGAAGAGTTTCCTTCAGTCTCACTTGCTTCTTCCATACTACCCCACCTATCCTCTGAGCTTAATTTTGATCTTAGTTGATTTAGGGGTTGTCTACACTTCACCGAAGTGAGGACTATGGGGGGTGTGAATTGCAGAGCGGTGGGAATTGCTTCGCTCTAAACTGCCCCATATGGACGCTGCTCGCGTGAACTAAAAAGGTACCTACTTCACGTTAACATACTCCTGTTTGAAAGAGGACTAAGTTAACGTGAACTAGGTACATTTTCGTTCATGTCAGCAGCATCCACATGGGGCAGTAAGGCCAACACTTGCATGCACTCTGCAGTTCACATCCCAGTAGTCTGCACTGCAGCACGCTGTACACATAGCCTTAGATTAGTGCAACTAATCTAAATGTATTTACACCAGATTCACACCAGTGTAAATCAGATCAGAATTTAGCCTTGTTTCATAGGACAGTATGGTTCTGTGCGCAACATCCAGGAATATTTGAAGAAGCATTACCACAAAATGATGTATTTGGCACCATCCAGAGAAAGGAACGAATGGAACTAGACACTGCATTTCTTATAGATTTGGCATTCATATAAGTCTAAATAAATAAATACACGTGAAGGAGAAAAAAACATTTTAGATATTGGTTAACCACCTTTGACAATTCAGCTATACATACTTCGTATCCTGCAGGCTGTTTCCATTGTAGATGTACATACGTTTCACAGTTGCACCATGGGGAATTTGCAGAGAAGCTAGGCCATGAGCAAAGTTAGGCTGTGAATATATAAAAACATTCTAACTGACTATTATATATTGTATGACAAACATATACATTGCTCTAAAAACACCCATTTCCATTCAAAATATTGCACCACACAACTGTATTTGTAAATACAGACTGTACATCTCTAGTTATAGTTAACCTGAATGTCTGTACACTACAACTGCAGGAAAAAAAGCCACTGGAAAATACTTGCTTGCACTGCATTGTTCGCTGATGCTCATGGTGGGGTGGAAATGCTCAATTATTTTACCTACCCTCTGCAAGATGGCTGTAATTTTTCAGTTACCTAACATAAGCCACACATATACCCAAGACATTCTAGTTCAGGACTAGTGTTTGAAAAAGTTTACTGGTTCTGAAAGCATTAGGTCTGGTATGCTACAGTATTTATGGTACTGGAAAATTGTACATGTGGGTGACACTTTTTTTTTTTTTAAATCTTATCAATCTTTTGTCGTATTATTCATGCTTGCTTTCTGAAACCAGTTAATTGTTCCCCAAAAATTTAAGAATTAATGCTTGTACCTCTGCTGGTTTGGAGAATGCCTTTGTCAAAGAAAATACTTTGACCTACCTGGTTCTTTTCAGTATTCTTTTCTTATCCAACCCCTCCAACACAATTCAATGTTATTTATGTATGGATAATTTTTACAATGATTTTAAAATCTTGTTATTAAAGAAGAGTGGTGCGCAAGAAGGAAATCTGATACTGTCCTAAGTGAATCTGTTTATAGGTATGCATACTGAACATACAGCTCACCTATACAAGATTAGCGAAGAGTCCTGTGGCACCTTATAGACTAAGACGTATTGGAGCATGAGCTTTCGTGGGTGAATACCCACTTCGTTGGATGCATACAAGGTTGTCTCTGCAACACTATTCAAACACACACTACTAGCTTTGGAAAGGAAAATAATTTGTCGTGCTGTGTTGTTCCCTGGCATAACATACAGACACAGAAACAACACACACTGAAAAAATAACTATGCAAAAGAGTCTCCTTCTTTAACTGGTTTACTCCAATAGGACCTCACCTAAACTAAACACATCAACGTTTTTTAATATGAAAAAATATATTGTAAGAAAAAACAGGAAACGTAACAGGAATAACTGACCTTTCACTATATACCTATCATTTCACACACTGTTTCCTTTCTAACCTAATTAGTCCTAACAACCTGGCAGTCTAAGACAAGGGGAAACCAAATTAATAGTATTTAAGGAAAATGACAGTCAATGTCATTTTAATATGTTCAGTCTCTAGTCATTTCTAAATAGAAACAAACTTCTTGTTTGCCTTTTGACTACACTGAGCCGAAGTTTTCATTGTGTTTTCCCACAAGGAAGTTTACAGGTGTTTTTTACCCAACGTGCATCAAAAGTTCAAAGTGTTCTTTACAACAAGTAGTAGGACTTTGCAACAGACATGACATTCACTGCTTTGTGAGGTCTTTCTGGATTTCCACACAATCCTTCCTAATCTGCAAAAAAACAACTGTCAAGTGCAGATTTCACTACTTCACTGTTCAACCACTTTTCCAGGATGTTTTGATGGGGGAACTCCACTGTTGATCTCCTTCCATGCTGATCATTTTTGTTTTCTACCTCTACAACAATTTATAATCTATGGAAGAACTTTACCTCTTATCATAAGAAAGCTTAGGAACCATAATAGCCTCTCGTGAGTAACTTTGTGAAAGGCTTTGAAAGTAAAAATCAATTCTAGCTTCTATTTTGGAGACTCCTGTTAAAGAACTCTAATAGCATTGAGAGGCACAATTTTTCCAGTCAAGACATGCTCTTATTATGTGTTTTGTAACTACCCCTAATTATTTTTCCAGTTAGTCAGCCAAAGTTGGTACTGAAATAAGATGCATAGGTCTGCAATGGTTAAGATCTTTCCTAATAGCTCTTTTAAAAAAAAATATAGGCACAACATTGGCTATACTCCAGTCTCCAGATATAATACCTGATAAAAATAAAATCTTTCATTAAGCAGTTCAGACAGCTCATTCTTACAGAACTCTTGGGTGAATACCATCCGATCCCGGTGGGGTATTGCAATTTAGTTTCTCAGTTTGTTCCAGTGCTTTTTTTTTGACACCTCATTTGCTGACACTATCTTAATTATCTGCAAAGAATACCTTTTGGGTAGGTATCTCCCAATTCTCTTACTTGTTGAAGACTTATACAAAAGTCATTAAGCTTCTTGGCAATGCCCTTAATCTCTAAATCAGGGTTCTCAACTCAATTTACCTTAGGGCTAATGCCAGTCCTCAAAACCTCCCAGCGGGCCAATAATGTCACTCATGCCAACCAGAACCTGCCCCCAAAACTCCCCCCCAACTCAGCCCCCGCCTGCCTAAGGTTCTGGGAGGGAGTTTGGGTGGGGGAGAAGGTCTGGGGTAGGGGACTGGTGCTGCTCTAGGAGGGAGTTTGGATGCAGACGGGCTGAGAGGTTGGGTTCTGGGAGGGAGTTTGGGTCGGGGAGGGGGTCTGTGGTGCAGGCTCTGGGATGGAGTTTGGGTGCTGCATGCAGGCTCTGGGCTGGGGCAAGGGTGCAGGAGGAGGGGGCGGAGTTGCAGGCTCTAGGAGGGAGGAGGGGTGCAGGCTCTGGGAGGGAGTTTAGGAGTGGGTGGGTTGGAAGGGGATGCAGGCTCTGGGAGGGAGTTTGGGGGCTGGGGGTGTAGAGAGGAGGTGAGGCTCTGGGAGGAAGTTTGTGGGCAGAAAGGGGTGTGTGGGAAGGGGGTGCAGGCTCTGGGAGGGACTTTGGGGGCTGGAGGGGGTATGTGGGGCAAGGGTGGGGGTGCAAGCTCTGGGAGGGGCTCGGGGGTGCGGAGCTTAACTGAGGCTCCAAGGCGGGGTGGGCTGGGGGGCCTCCGCGCGCTGTTGCCCCCAGGCACTGCCCCTGCAGATTCTTATTGGCTGCGGGGGTGCTGGGAATGGGGCAGCTCACGGAGGCACAGCCCCTCCCCAAGGTTGCAAGGAGGGGCCGGCAGCCACTGGAGTGAGCAGGCAGAAGCCGCTCAGCTCTGCTGTGCTGTCGGGGCCCTTGGGGAGGAGTGTCTGGGGGTGGCAGGTGGGGCCATGGGAGAGACCCACGTGGGTTGGGAGTTTGAGACCCCTACTCTAAATGCTCTCTCTACACATAGCAAGCCTACTGATCTAGGAATTTGCTGATCTAATGAGAACATATGCCACTATATTGGCTAACCTATGCTCCCCCTTTTCCAGTTCTTGTCACGGAATCCAACACTGTACAATATGCATTGCCTTTAGGTGATGAGACTGGATCACACAATAGAGGGTATTTTCATTAACACAGAAGTGAGTTATACATATGCCTCCATTAGTATTACCACAGTAGGTCTGAGCTTGCTTCCAGTGAAGTCAGTGTTATATCTGCCACCAGCTTCAATGGATATAGGATTAGGCCCACTTAAGCATTTAGGAACCCATCAAAACATGTAGTGAATACGGAAACCTACATAGCATAACACATGTAATTTTGATTACCAGACTCTCCTATCTAGCAAGCGTATTTTATGTACTCTGTTCTAATTAGCTGCACAATCACTTTGGAGGAATTCAAACAGAATTTATAGATCGTTTGAGATTAACTGAAATATTTTAGATATTAATTGGGTGTTCACATTTGAGAAGCAAACTTTAGAGAGTCTGCTCACTAATGAAAATGCTATTCCCTATCAGTTTTGGAAGCAAATCCTCCATCCACACCCTTCTGCTAAAAGCCAGGCATGATCTTTGGCTTTGAAATGATTACACTCAAGGTAAGAAAATGGGTCAGAGCACAATTTAAGATTTAAATTTCATCCAGATGAAGGTTTTGTTTTGCTTGCAGGCAAGGCAGACTATAGATGATATTTTGCAATGGTTACAAAGACAAAAAACAAACAAGCAGAGTATCTATTAACTAAGAATGATTCCTGACCTCGTACTTTGGAGTTTCAGCCCATGAGTCCAATTGAAAAGAAAAAGACAGTCCTCTGAAATTGAGGTGAAAGAGTTGTTCAGCTGAGTTGTACACTGGAAAAAGAAAGAAAATGGAATTACAGAAACAGACAGTAATTTCTCTAGTTCAGATCTAGCAGCACTTTCTATCACTTCAGTCTGCTGTTTCTGCATGCTCCTGACCCAGCAAAATATCTAAGAAGAAACTATCATGACATGATATGGAATTTTAAGGTCTCACATTGCAGCAATGTTCCCTGTAAACCACGTGCACACGGAACAACCTTGAATATACCGTATGTCACAAATCTTGCTGCTCAGACCCCAGGTCAGGGCACAGGCACCCAGCTACACTCCCTACAACAAACACAATGGCAAGAGGGTTGACTCCAGACCATGTAATGTCACGCCATGGCAAAGAAGAGGCTTCATGTGAGATTTTGCTCCCTATCGTGAGAGGAGGAAGGTTCCTATGATTCCAGGGTATGTGCCAGTGAGAGGCAGCATGTCACTTGCTTCTTTCTCTACTTTGCAAGAAGGCAAGTTCCCTGTCACAGAACAACTTCATGTCCATCTGGGCCTGCTGCCCTCAGGAGCTCCAGATACCTCAGGAGCAGGAGCTGTATCCCCTCTTATTTTTCCCAGGGACCCTGCCAACCAGAACGTTCCCGCATCATACACATTCCAGGGAAGACCAACGCCCCAGGAATTGTCCTTACGCCTCCTCCTACCACATTCCCCCTTGGTGGCCCCTCACACACACACACCCAGCTCCCTGAGAATCCTCCCTCAATTACCCAAAGTGACTCTCCTTGGGTATCCTCCCTCCTCTCTCTCAAATGCTCTAAATACCCCCCATCATATACAATGGCAGCGCTGGTAGTGGGGTTGATTCTGCCTCCAGGAACCCTTTCGTTCCATGGGGCTGAGCAGAGAGGACGCGCCCTTCCTACCCATGGCCCCGCAGGCTCTGCCCCTCCCTGTGCTCCCCCCCACTGGTGCTCAGGCTCACATGCTCTCCTAACAGTCTATACCATGCAAAGCCAGAAGGTCTTGATCTCTAAGGTGGGTGGGGACTGGATCTTCCTCATTGTTCTGGGGCTGCTCATGGCACTGGTGAACAGGAATTGGCCCTGGGGTGTGCACTGTCAAGTATGGTTTCAGCCAGGGAATAGGGTCTGGAGGAGTGGGAGGGATAGGGATACAGGTGCCAGCCAGGGGAATTGGCCCTGGGGTGTGCATTGTCAGGTATCGTTTCAGCTGGGGGAATAGGGTCTGGAGGGGTGGCAGGGATAGGGATACAGGTGCCAGCCAGGGGAGCACGGCCTGAAGGAGGAGATGGTGGCTGGCTATGGTGTCCCCTATATATTTTTTTTCAAGTCTTCTTACACTGAACTAACTTGCTGCTGCGTTGCTACAACTGTAGACAGCACATTCCACGTTTCCAGTTGCCTACTCCTCTGGCTGACACCATACCAGCCACCTCACCTAGCCTCAGGACCTGCTCCCTAAAAAGCATCCATTTGCCCAAGGACAAAAATATTGTGCAGTGGTGTTTGTAGCCCGCTCAAGCCAAAAACAATCTAGAGGGAACTCTGCATCACAGTAAACAAATAAGTGAAGTGTCTCAAAATGGGGAGTGGAGAAGGTAATGCTTTCATAGGGAAGTCAAGATATCTTAAGTAGTAATATATAAAGAGAAATAACTAAAGAAATGGCTATACAAGACTCTAAGCACCCTAACACATTAACAATACAAATAAATCTCAATAGCATTAAAGTAGTTCATTCAACAGGAACTCAGCTAGTCAGTCACCAATCCCATCCCCCACAACATTCGCCTTCCCATCCCTTCTTCATTAAAGGAAGCATGACCGTGGCCCTCTACAAAATCTCTATCAAACAGACATTTTTCACTGGGCCCAGATGGTTATTAAATTCACTATGTTGACCCAGGGGGGTGTGTGTGTGCTTGTATACACCCATTCTAGAGTCTCAGGGCCTTCACAGTGTTACAGCTTGATTTATATACAGAAAATCAAGGACATTCACAGCGTAAAGGCTACAACTCTTCCAGCCTTCACTTACTCCAATTTGGTGTATCCAATTACTGCAGGGTCTCTATCCAATTATATCCCTGGCACCATTACATGGTTAAAGGAATATAATTCAATACAGACCCTGCAGAGCCTTCCACATCCCTTAATCCCTGCAATATGTTGTCCAAGAAGCCGCCGGCAGAGCGGTAACACTGCAAGAGATGGGGATATACATCCTTACACACCACAGAGGGTCTTGGTACTAGTCGATGGAGAACCAGCTTGGAGTGTGGCAACTGGATTGAGCATAAGGCCAAAAGAGACATGAGAAAGGATGCCCAAATGGTATTTTGCCTATTCTGACATAAGCCCCAGTCCCCAGTTAAGGGAGGAATTATTTCACAGTTATGGCTGCACTTGGTTTTGATTGTCCAAGGCTTCTCCCCAACAGGTAATTCAACTCTAGTTACCCTTTGCCCTGGGAGTTGCAGGAATCATTGTTTCTTTTCATCACCTATCAAAAACACTGGGTAATGTACTTCTGTTTTGTTGGACTTCCCTTTTCTTCAGTGATTCTATATAGTAGAAGGTTGGGTAAATGATCAAGAAAGGAGCAAGTGAGAATAATCTATCAAGAATACAAAGGGGCAACCTTGTGAGATAGAAGTTTTGAAGGGGGCATTGGGCCCATTTGGGGAATTTGTCTGTTTATAGTCTGGACTTTATTTCTCTCATTTCTTCTGTACACTGATTGCGTGGGAATGGGTGACAGGGGATGGATCACTTGATAATTACCTGTTCTGTTCATTCCCTCTGGGGTACCTGGCACTGGCCACTGTCGGAAGACAGGATACTGGGCTAGATGGACCTTTGGTCTGACCCAGTGGGGCCATTTTTATGTTCTTATGTGTTTGTGTTAATAAATTAGAACGCCACACCTTGAAGTCAGTGAGATTCATGCTGGGAGCACTGCGGATCCTGCTGACCACATCACATGGCAATGTGGTCTGTTTACATGGGTCCAGTGACACCTGTGCCGGTGCTCAGAAGGTCTGGCTGCTGTTCCAACCTCCAGACTGGAGAGTGGCCATAAGGAACTCCTGAAACAGTCCGGTGTTCTTACCCTGGTCTGGGGGGCATCTCACTCCCCACCCACTTTTCTGTATTTATCCATAGTCCAGTTAACCAGGCACTGAGACTTAGGACATCACTACGCAAACACTTACTGAGTGGCAAGCTCAGGTATATATATCTACAGCACTCCAGCACACTGCCTGCGTGGACTTGATGATGCACGATAAATGTTCCCCAGGGAACAGTGACATACTGTTGCTTGAAGCTTGTAGTGCGCATCAGCAGGATGGACACAGACAGTTAGTGCACGGTATGCTAGAGCTTTACACCCCAACTTGCTGCACAGTAAGCGTTTGTGTAGACATGGCCTGAGAAAATTCTCTCTCCACCTAAACTAGACAAGAATAAAGGAAAAAACCTTAGAAGTTCCTTGTTATTGTGGGTTCACGTGAGCCCATTAATGCTACGTGAACATATTATCAGGCCACATATATTTCACATTATTTTAGTTACCTAAGTAGGCCACCTTCAAATTTAAATATAATGGGAATAGTTTGTAAAGTGTAAGAATGTGACAACTCTCTGAAAAACAACATAATTCATTTCAATTAAGATCGGAAGGCTTTATCGGCTTCTCATATGAAAACACGGCATATTCTTTAGAACAGTTTGTCATTCTTAATGTTAACCAAGAGATGAATTCATTTGGATGAAGATAGTAAGTGAAGTCTACTTGGGATGATCTCAGAAATACCACAGCCTACCTCCTGGATGTGTTGCTCCAAACGATTGATCAATCTGTTCTATGGTTGGAGCAATTGCCTGAGAGTTAAAATGGACACCACTGAAAAAGAAAATGAAAGCCACTGAATCATCATTAAGGAGTGGGCTATTAGCTGGGGTTCATTAGTTAAAATCATCTAACTACAAAAATAAGAATGCTCAGAAAACTCATTCTTCAAGGGAAAATTATGTTACATTTATCTCACATAGCAATCCAATACCAGAGAAAACACCTCATGTTTTAACAAGGTAAGGAGAATTAAATCCGGTATATACTCGTTCATTAGCTTGTTCGTTTACAAGCCAACCTCCCAAAATGGTTAGGTAAAAATAGCAAAAACTGTATGACCCTTTCATAAGCCGACCCTATATTTCAGGGGTTGGAAAACTTTGGCTCCTGGCCCATCAGGGTAAGCTGCTGGCGGGCCGGGATGTTTTGTTTACTTGGAGCGTCTGCAGACATGAAGCCCCTCAGTTCCCAGTGTCCGCGGTTTGCCGTTCCCAGCCAATGGCATCTGTGGGAAGTGGCACGAATCGCGGCCACAGGGAGCTGAGGGGCTCCATGCCTGCAGATGCTCCAGGTAAACAAAACGGCAATGTATTAGATATTCAATTCAATGATTCCATAGAGTTTAAAATCAACAAATTTTGGTGTAGATCCATTTATAAGCCGACCCCCACTCTTTGATGCGTCACTTTTTTACCAAAAACATTCGGCTTATGAATGACTATATACGGTATACTTTGGGGTCACTCACTTTGTTGCTTCTGTCAGCCAAGCTAACTGCACACACCAGGGGCTCCCTCCCATTTCCTTCTATTTTAGGAGATTTCCTGCAACCCTCTATCCTCTCCCTCATGCTGTGTGTGTCCCCATTTTCCCCCAGGCAGTGTTACTTTGTACCCCTCCCCCATTCCCCCATGTCAGTGTCCGCCATTCTCATTCTCCTTTTTTCTCTTTTTCAGGATGTCAACATTTGTATACCACCTGCGAGGATGGACAGATCTAAGTTGAGGGATTCTATTCAAGATTCACTGTAATGTGAATTGATTGGAGGCTATGTTCAAAAGTTAGTGTTCCATCTAAACAGAGAAATGCCATCAAGTTGAGCTTTTGGCCTCACAAGCTCAGCCAAAAAACTATATGAATTTTTTGTAACAGAAGGGAAATAATTCTTAAAGCCAAATTCTATTCTTTGTTACTCCTTCGTAACTCTACTGATGTCAGTGGAGTTACTCTGAATGAGTATCAGGAGTAAGGAAACAGGGTTTGGCCCTTAGACTTCTACAAAAAGATAATACAGAATTTATAAAATCAGACTCTGCCTTCATACACATAATATGAAAACTTCCCAAATCCACGAATTGCAGCTATTTTAAGTTTTGCTCTGTTGAGAAGAATTTGACCCTGCTTTCATCATTTGATACCACTGCTTGGGGGTTAGACTAAATTTCCCTTGCGGTCCCTTATAACCCTATAATTCCATGATTGCTACAAGAAATTTGGAAAGAAGGGTATTACAGCCATTTTCCATAACAAAGAGGTTTTAAGGGACAGCCACATGGGAGAGCGAGCACTGATCTCTTTTCAAAAAAGATCTTTCACTTAAATTGAACTATTGCAAACATCTGTGGGTATTTCTAAAATCATTCTGTGTACGCAGCTTCCCAACCTTCAACTCCCATTACAAAAAAGTCTTGATAAGTTCTGTCTCAGGTTCAGCCCTGGAGCTCAGAGGAAAAATACAGACAATGACAATTCCATACTCATAAGGTGGGCTTCTGAGAATAAGAAAAAGATGTACTTTTGATTTTAATCAAATAAATTCTGCCTTTGGCATGCATAAACCATTTCAATAGTATGTCCACTAAAATATTTCACAAGGATCATTTTTTATTATAACTAGCCTTTGAGAATTATGGGATGCAGGCTTTCTAAAAAAAAACTAGATATAATACCACGTACTGTATGTGGTAGTGGGATGCTGTTCAGTTTATTTTACCTAATTAACATTCCCTACCACCACATTTCACTTGTAAGATAATCAGTGAATAGAACACACAAGATGAAAAATTGGTGGCAACCAGAAAAAAGCCGGATTCCCAGAAAAACGGGAGTCGCTGCCAGTCACTAACACAAGCACTATATACCACCCAGACTTCTACATTCACCTAATACATCTCCAAATAACTTTCATAAAGCATGTCTGTATGGAACATAAAACCTCAGCTGTATTGTGTAAGCCTTCTTTTCTCTCCCTTGCCTGAAGTTATATCTGTCCCTAGATTTTAAGGGTCCTTGAGGGAGAGTCTGAAACTTTATTTGTAAAGGTCCATGTTTAATAATATGATAAGCTGAGAACAGAAAGTCTAAAAACCTTAGAAGAAACAGGGGATTGGTAATGTACACAGGGAATACGCTTAGAAATGTTATCTGAATTTTGTTCTCACTGTTAGAGTAGCATATAAATAATTGAAAGCTCTTCCCCAGCTAAACAGAATAATTATAATAAGCATAAGCAACAAAATACAGTATAACTGACCCAAACCAATCCTACTGGCACCACAAAACTAATGATCCAACATGCATCATGCCTGCCAACCTTAAATACTTGGACTCTTGTTCAAAATGTACCCAGAACTCATTTCTGTTGAGAACATGTTCTTTAATTTGATATATTCTGAGAATATCACCTATTATTTTTACTTCTGAATAATTAAATTAACTTCTGATGAAAAAATGTACAACTGTTTTCCTGAAGAGAAATTAATGAGACAAAAATTCATTGCAGTCCAGTAATAATTATGACTGGAGTGAAAAAGAGATGGTAACTAATATATCATGTGTGACTCAATAGTATAAAATAATCTTAAATCACTTACCAATATTTTAACTTCACCTTAGTCAAGTCATAAACTTCAATCACCTGAAAGACAGAAAATAGAAAAAATTATTGCAGTTCCACAGGAGTTTGAAATAGGATATTTAGGGCAGACTACTGACCCAAGTTATTACTGCAAGTTCACCTTCTCTAGTGGAAATCTGTTTGGTTTTAACTGAATCAAGCCAGATTAGAGCAGTGGTGGGCAACCTGCTGCCCGTCAGGATAATCTGCCGGCAGGCCACAAGACAGTTTGTTTACACTGACCGTCCACTGGCACGGCCACCCGCAGCTCCCAGTGGCCGCGGTGCCCCGTTTCCGGCCAATGAGAGCTGCAAGAAGCGGCGTGGACTGCAGGGACGTGCTGGCTGACGATTCCCGCAGCTCCCATTGGCCAGGAACGGTGAATCGCAGGCCGCTGTGCCTGTGGATGGTCAATGTAAACAAACTGTCTCGCAGCCCACCAGAGGATTACCCTGACGGGCCGTGTGTGGCCCGCAGGTCGCAAGTTGCCCATCACTGGATTAGAGACACAAGATGGGTGAGGTAATATTTTTTTGCGGGGGCCAACTTCTGTTGGTGAAAGAGACAAGCTTTCGAGCTACAAAGAGCTCTTCTTCAGGTCCTCATGTTGGTCCAATAAAAGATATTACCTCACCCATCTCGTCTCTCTAACATTCTGGGACCAAGATAGCTATAACAACACTGCAAACAAATCAAGATAGATTAGTGAGCATCCATTTTCAGAGTTTATCACAGTTCTAAAACAAGCACCAAACACCCCCCAATCCTGTAAATGACTCTGCAAAGGTGGATCCTTGCACCTGAATGGAACCTTGTGACTTCAATGGGGATCTGTATGAATGGATCATTTTGGCAGATTGGGGGCTAAAGTAGTATTCACAGAGCAACTTCTTTTAAGCAATCTCTGAAGGAAGTGACAGTAAATGGTTACCAAATGCAGGTGGTCTCCTAATGGAAATGCAACAGACGTGCTATCAATACATTTGAAGATTCTTTGGGCTGGACTCCTCAGATGCCTAAAAATGATGGTTCCTTGTACACCTTTCACTACATTCAGACTTCTCTCATTTTTTCACTCAGCAAAGTGATTTGTGGCAGATATAAAAGTTTTAATTTTCAAAGTAAACACACAAGACACCTAACCTAACCTTTAGGTGCTGTAACAGACACTTAAAATAGCCATCCATAAAGGGTAACAGCAGACCAGAGGCATAATAACTCTAAGTATTTCTGTTTTATGTACTTATCTTGTTTATGTTTAATTTAGAGAAGATCTCCTCAGAACCTCCACTATGAGGGCCTGAGCCTGCAAACATTTTGCAGACTCTTGCACCTAGATGGATTCCTGTTGATCTTGATGAGTCTCCTTGGGGAACAGGAATCTGCACTAATGGCTCCTGATGCTAGATTGGGCCTAAAGCAGATTTTCAGAGCATAAAAAAGGATTAAACTTGGCCCCCCTCCATTCCCGCAGACTTTCTCCTAAATTTAGATACCTTTCTTCCTGTGCCAGTAGCTGCAGAGAGAAAGAGAGGATGGTGTCTAACTGCTGTGCGAAAAACAGGGAGCCTTGTGCTGCCCTGGATAATCCTTCATGAAGCTTTAACAGAGGCCCTCCCACTGTGGCTGGAGGAAATGCGGCTGTGGACACAGGGTCATGGAAGATAAAGGGGAATCTCCCATCATAAGTAGTACTGAGAATTTTGGAAAGACTTTTAAAAACTCTGCATATTATGCTGCATATTAACTGAACACACACGGTTTTAAATTCATATGAATGCCACCAACCAAGAAGGAAGTCTTGTTTTAGTAATTTGTTTGGCAAATATCCCTATATAAAATATTATAATATACATTTAAAACTACACACAACATCCTGTATAATAAGTACTTCCTGTTTAATTGTATACTGTTGACGCATAAGAAAATGAAAATTTCCCCAAGCAAAATGACACGTATAAAGGAAAAAGCCAATACACTTTAGACAACGAAGAAGCTGAGTAGGAAACACATTTTTATTTGGTAAACTCAACTTCAAACAAATAAACAAACAAACAAACAAAACCCAATGAACAAGTATTTCTCTTCCGTCCATTAAAGCAAGTTTATATATAAATATAGTCGTCCTAGTTCTGCTTCTTAAAATCCCGGACACTTTGTATTATTAGAATTTTGGTTCAATTCTTCTAGATTGCCTGCTACGATCTAACAGATGCCCCAGTAAGAATGAAGATCATTTAAATGGCGTTATTGTGAGTCAGTACTAGTCCTATTTTTTATTTGTTTTTTTCCAAATTCCATTTTCTTAAGTCCTCCACATGCTCTTGTTTTGCACATGGACATCTCTGGAAGTGAGGGAAAAAATATCTAGCCTAACCCAAGAATGGAAAAAACTCAGCAGTTTTTTATGAGTGCTGGAATCAAAGGCTGCTGCCTGGCTAAAACTATTCACGATCCAGGAATATAATAAAGGATGAATCAAAGAACACAAAAAGAGCACAGTCAGCTGAAGTAACTGTGTGTTCGGTAAATGAACTCCAAGTCAGCAAGAGGCATTGACAGCAGTCAAAAAAGTGCCAATTCATCATAAGTACGCTTGATATGATTCAATTTTTTTTTATTATCGCAATGGATGACACTGATGTTTATTTTAATCACTTTTTACTTTTATAAATTTAAATTCTCAAAGTTGGGCAAAATTATGGCTTTTAAGCTTTTTCTCTTTTTTATTGATTTAAGTTTTCCCATTATGCGAGGAGTCAAACAATTACTGCATGACAGACACTGAGAATCAACAAGTTAAAGTTTTATAACCATTAAAACACAAGTTGTCAACATCGCATGACAGACACTGAGAATCAACAAGTTAAAGTTTTATAACCATTAAAACACAAGTTGTCAACATCACATGTCAAAATATACTAAGTAAATATTCTTAAAAATCAAACTCCAATAAGATCTCAAGCAATATTTCTACTATGTCTCTGTAAATTTCAGTTATCACTGATGGAAATTTTTTTTAACTGGTTTGTATGTGTACTGTGAAATTGACATTTACCAGTAAAAATCCAATTCTTCCAAGCCTAATCAAATTATCATCCCATTATTCAAACTCAAAATCTATTCATGTCTAGCACACAATTATAAACTACAGGTAAGAGAAAGAAACAAGCTCTATTTTGGAACATTTATAGATAATTATGCAGTCCAGCAATACTCAGTGCATTTACATAAACTCATAGTCATTGCAGACACACCCACTGAAGAAATACTGCAATAAGCCATAAGGCTAAGGCAGGACTTTTTAAAAACTAGCTTAGCTACTATTGACAAAACAACCATGGTATTTATTCCACTGCTCATAAAAGCAAATGTGTAATCAGCAGCATTCAAACCCAATTATTGATCAATCTCCGCATAATCAAGAAGCTTTTGGCTTGAATTTGAGAAAGATCAGTAGTTTAAACAATTTACTATAATCTAACATTAAAAGAATTTTAGAGCATTTACAGGTTGAATATTTAATACTTTACAGGGCTTGTAGAATTTGCAAGGCAACAGGAAACGACAGCATAGTGGAAGTCTAGCTCCTTCCCTAGCTGAATAGGAGTGGGGCGTGGTGAGAGGAGGATAGTACTTGGACTCAGATTAGAGTGCTATCCCTAAAAGTTGGTCCAGAGCACCATGCTTCATTTCAGCCTCTGGGTAATATATGCAATAGACTTAAAGACCCCTGCATCCCTTTGGCTGCTGGAAGGTACAGAGAGGTCTCTTCCTACCCAGACAGGCACAAAAAGCATGTCATGGATATTGCCACTATTCCCTCAACCTCCTAACTCTGCCATTCTACCTTCCAGAAGCCTTTATTTATTGTTATCTCCCGCATGACCAGCTCTAATAGCTACATACTATTCAAGTAACAGCAGAGTGAAGTGACACGATTTTTGTCAGTTTCACTGCTGAACTTAGGGTTCTGAACCATGGAGAAACTAAAATGAATCATACCATCTTTACAGCAGGCTTTAATAATCCCCACCAAAAACAAATTCTTCTTAAAACAAGTCTGATCACTCCACTAAGAAGTGATCTGAAATAAATGTGTGCGTGCACACAGAATATGTCCCAAGTAGCTTTATAAATATCAGTTAAATTTCACAGAATACTTATTATATCCTTTTACAATTGTACAGTTTGCACAATTTACAACACAACTGTTGACCATCTAAGATTAGAGACCAAAATGCATTTTTACTGGACCACTAAACCAGATCAGTTTGTTTAACCCTGCTAATTTTAAACAGACTGTAGGAGGAGAATTTAAACACATAAGAGTGAGGAAGAATAGAAGGAAAACTCCTGAATATGTGCTATTGGTATCCAAATGACATTGATCCCACCCTCTCAAAAACTGAAGTGAGAGATTTGGGGGTGGCGGGAGAGAAGGAGCTGCTTTATTTATTAAAAATGAGATTCAGAGGCTCAGATAAATGGCAGGAAATGCGATGTATAATTGAAGTGATTATATCAGTCTTATCAAGCTCAGTTTCTTTAAAGAAATAATGCTACTGAAAAGAGTTTCTACGGTCAAGCAACAGCCCACACTGGGAAAACGCAGCTCCTTCTGAAAAACAGCTTTAAAACATCCTGTTAATAACCCTAACATCACTTTCGCTGTTTGAATATCAATAAGACTTCTGTTTTAAAGACAGCAAGATCCCATTAATACAGGAAGGATTTCATAAACAGAAGCCTCCATAATTCAATAATAAACTATAATCCGGCCCATTCTGAAGGAGGAAAAATATCTGACCACATCTCATTTCATTTCCATTGACTCTTAATGGAAAATTAGTCTGAAAAATGCACATATTAACTTATTTTTAACATTTAAGGTATACATCTAACAATTATAAAATATATGAATGCATAATGGTATTGAACTATAAAGAAATCTTAAATTTAGTTAAAAATAACAATCCAAATTACATGCAATTCACAAATATTTAGTCCATTAGAATCTCTCATATTTCAGTTGATTAACTTCTTCCCCTCAACCCTCTGTAGTGGCTTTACAGTGATTTTTGTGCTCATGGGAAGTCTAAACTGAAAGCTGGGAGAGCACAGTTCTCTACAGACGGTACAGCCATAGGTAGAAAAAACAAGGTTTCATAGAGCAGCAGTACTCAACCAGGGGTCCAGGGGCCCTTAGGGGGCCTCGGGCAGGTTTCAGGGGGGCCTCCAAGCAAGGCCAGCATTAGACTTGCTGGGGCCCAGGGCAGAAAGCTGAAGTCCTGCTGCATGGGGCTGAAGCCCAGGCCCCTGAGCCCCTCCACCCGGGGTTGAAGCTGAAGCCTGAGCAATGTAGCTTCATGGTGGCCCCTGTGGCATGGTGCCCCAAACTTGCTACTTCCTAACACCGCCCTGGCTTTTACATGCAGAAAAACATTTATTGCGTCACAGGTGGCCCATGGAGTTTTCATAGCATTTTGGGGGGTCCTCAGAAAGAAAAAGGTTGAGAACCCCCGCCATATATCACCCTTGATCGTGGCTGGAAGGGTGATGTGAGGCACCCTCTCCTGGAGGAACCACTGTCAGAGTTGACACTGTAGATCACTAATCATGTTCACACAGTACTTCTCTTTTGTACAGGTGATGCCAAGTAGCATGTCAATTTGTGCCAAATGGGTAGGGGTTTTCTGTCTACACCTTGTCCACTAGAAACAGGACTTGGTAGGGTGTCACAAAGTTGTTTCAGAAAGACTACTGAACGGCCAACACTGATTCTTGGTCAGAATTTGGACCAGAACTTGAACTGGTGACTCAGTGAACGGCTCAGTACCCCACAACCAATACACAGCTACGGTGTTTTAATTAAGAAAGCCTTTTTATTTTGTAATAACCTAATCACATCTCTACAGTTGCACACCTGTACTTGTCCATTTGCTTGGCTGAACCATGTCACCACAATAGCAGTATTTTCTCTGTTTTTCTTGAATTCTATGAGTAGGGTAGATGTAACCAGCCTATCTTCTAGCAAATATGATGCAACTGCAAAGCATTCGTGGGAGATGCACCTGTTTGAGCACAGCATCACTTATTGGATACTGCTGGGAGCACTGTTAGAATGATGGTGGTACAAATGCTAATTCAGTGTAAGCTAAACTCCATGGAGGAGTACCTGTTTATTTGAATTTGGTCTTCTGAGATGCCACATGACTTCAGGTGCACTAGTGGCTACATGAGTATACCATGAATTTAGTTCAGCTGAAAGCAAGAATTAGGGGATAAAAAAGTGTTTATATGGATAAAATGGAAGCAAAGAATAAAAGGGCAAATGGAAAAAATCCACCACCACCACACATCCCCCGTGACTGCAAAAATGCAGGATCTGATCTCAGCCATTTTTAGCATATGACCCAATCTGGAACAAAGTAGGGAAGAGATCACTCTTGAAAATGCCAATATATTTCAAAATATTAAGATATTCTGTATTTACAAACAGAAACACAGCGATAGTCTTGTACTGCATGAGTCTGTTAGAGTTGGCATATAAACACTATGTAAAAAAAAAAATGATTTGTTAACTTAAGTATTTGTAAGACTAGGCTAGAATCTATTTTAGTTACTTTTTTGGTACCTTAAGTCTCTGATTGAAAGCATCAAACAGCAGTTTGATTCCGTCCTGAGTCAGGTTAAGGATGAGGTCATGGCTAAGAGGAGACTGTAAAACAAAAACAGTAGAAGGATTTAGATGGAAAGCTGATTGTTGCCACATATATAGAAAGCAAAGAAAAATATTTTTCCCAAATGGTCAATTCAATTGGCATGGCAACCAATTGTTTTGTTCTATGTATATGCCTAAACCGAAGTACATGTAGCCTTCAGTTTTCCTATTTAATGAAACAGAAGTGTTGTTGATAAGTTCACACCTTGCATGAACTCACAACCAAGTAGGAATATAGCTTTCTTGCTGCTTTTACAGATGGAAAAAGGGCAATTGAAACTGACATTTTGGGCTTAAGAGTGAAAAACTGGAACACATCACGTAGGATAGTTTGTTGCACTCAGCACTGGTGGGTTCATCTTATGAACACTGAAGAGTCTCTCCTCAGCAATGACTACATATTATACTTAAGAAAGTGGTATGCACGTCAAATATCAAAGAATATCATAACCAGTCTGGGTGAGGTTCTAAATGGAATATTTCAGACAGACTGCTGCAAATTTACGTTTCCTTAGTTACTGTGAGTCATAATAACTAGGAGCCTAAATAAAAGCCTAGTGATGTGAACAGATATTTGACTGGGTTCAATCAGTTTTGGATCAGACTCTAAGGCTGTCTCTATTTTCAGTGGTATACTGTGATAGCAGTTCTCTACTGACAACATAGTCCAGGCATACCCAGTAAATTGCCTCTAGCGCAGCCAGTCTGACCACATACCCCACATTCCCGCACGCGCATGCACACACACAATGAAACCCACCTTTCCAACTTTTCCCTGCAGGTGGAGAAGGTTGGTAGGTAGGCAAAGGCAGCCAACAACACTAGAATTCACAACCTAAGATAAAGTCCGGCACTGTAAGTCTTGCTGTGAATCTTACCCCTCTGGAGGAACTCAAATGGGAGAAGTTGACCTAACATGAACAGACTGTCATGGCAGCAGAAGGGAGAGCTATAACTACAGCATATCTATGATTTTTAGTCAGATTCAGTAATTAAAGTAAATCAACTGTACAGGCCTCCAGGTGAGAGAAACTAGAAATGTTTTTGTAAAATATAAATAAGGTTTACTATACATCAGAATTTCACAGTTTTAAAGCCAGGTTTCTCATGAACAACCAAGGATAGATGCTTTATACCACTGAAAAACTTCAGGGATACACTTTCATTGCTATCTCTGACTGATATCTTGTAAACGAATCTGAAAACTGCTATAGGTCCACAACTGAATAGATCAAATCCTGGACCTCTGAACGTGATTTTAAATCGCTTTGCCTATTTAATCCAGGCTCCTATCTAATCCACTTTTTAAATAAAAAGAAGTCAAAGGTGCAAAATAAATGTGGTTTATTCCATGAATGTTTTGTAGTTAGACCAAAAGTGGTTTGAAATATTGTATGTACTGTATGTTTTCCCTATGATTTGATTTAACTGCTACTATAATAATATACAAAAGTACTCTCTCCAGAAATGCCGCATAGGATTTGTTTTCCTTTACGGAGAGTACATTTTGGGGCCTTTTTATCAACTGATAATGCTCCTTTAACTATGAGAAGGGAAAATGGAAAATACTTTATCACGGGAGGTGGGGAGAGACACTCAGGAATGCCATCAGAAACTCCAACAGCAAGCATTCTTGCTCTTCACTCCTCAAATAATCATAAATATAGAAATGTCTTTATAGTATCTTATTTCCTGAGGAAAAATGTTTGATAGGTACAGTACCACAGATAAAGACATTCTGAGCGTTGGGAATGGTGCTAAACACATTTGTGTTTAGATTATAACCACTCTATACTAAGTATCACATCCATCCTTACAGAAAACCAGTTACGTTCTACCCAAGCAATAAGGTAGCTGTGAGAAAGTAAACATGCAAATATGCAAAGTTTTCTAGAATTAGGAGATACTTAAGCATGTCATATATCAAGAGAAAAGACTATCAGTGCTAGTATTAGAACTTTTCTGATGTCTTAGAAAATTAATTCAGAGTGCTTATACACATAGTTAAGAACATCCATTGTGTTATGCCGAAGACATACTACATAACTTTTCCGAATATACGTGATGGGCTCTGCATTCCACTGATTTTAGTAGCTCATTATCCAGGAGATTAAGCAAATTGACTTCTAAGGTTCTACACAGGATGTTTATAAATTTAATTCAGGCTTAGTGTGAAAGTTGAAAACATTATTAACGAGGGAAAACAACGATCTGAGAGAAGCCATGGTAATTACCACACTCTGCAGGTCATCTTCCCTTATGACAGATTTTATGGCCAGAAAGAAAGAAAAATTTGGGGGGACACAAGTTAAATTAATGGGATTTTTAGTACTCAAAGCAAAACTTCAAATATGACAAAAAATTCCAGGAGGTGGTTGAGATTAACCCTTCCCAAAAGGTGATTTCTATACAATACCACTCCACATAAGTCTATGGGAAATGGAAGGTATTACTATATTCTGATGGTATAAGATGGAGGGGGAGATTTATAAAGGCACAAATGGGAGTTAGATGCCCAGCTCCCATTGACAGTTTAGAAATAAAGGTATTAAATACCCATAGATCAAAATTCACCAGCAATGAAATCCCAGAATTAAGCTTTTCCCTCAATTTACAGTTACAGAGACAGGTTCATAAAGCTTTTCTGCTGCATTTCAGGCTTCCCATGTTCATTAAGATCAGACCCTTAATATGAACAGAGCTGGCTGAATTTGAGAAGTCTTTTTAGATACATTTGTAAAGAATTAACACACACTCTTGGAGTTTCACGATAGTAGTCTAGATGCTCAAATATTTTAAGCTGTTATGTTCTATTGTTTAAACATGTTTTAAAAAACATCATGGAGAAGAGGAGTTATTCTCAATGTTTAAATTCAGGTATATAAACATAACTCTTTTTGACCAGACAACAAAAGAGACACTTCATTAAGGCCCTGAAACCAAGTGACCACACCAGCAGATCCCTGCACCCACGAAGCCCCACTGAAATCAGTGAGGATCTGCCCCAGGACAAGGTTGGGCCCACATGCAGTCAGTTGCAGGCCTGGGGCTTAATTAATATAAGTGCTTAGTATGGAATGGTTATAATCTAAACACGTGTTTAGAACCACTCCCA
This sequence comes from Gopherus flavomarginatus, assembly GCF_025201925.1. Lineage (NCBI taxonomy): Eukaryota > Metazoa > Chordata > Testudines > Testudinidae > Gopherus > Gopherus flavomarginatus. The sequence continues at coordinate 35,162,481 of NC_066630.1, forward strand.
ATGCTCAAAATACTTTTATTTTTGGTATTGTATCTATCAAACATTTTTCCTCAGGAAACATGATCCCATAAAAACATTTCTATATTTATGATCATTTGAGGAGTGAAGATGAACGATGGTCTTTGAGGAAAGATCTCTAGTCAGTCTCAGCATGATCTTTCTAAAAGCACAAAGCTCAACGAACAGTATGCTATGTTTTCTAGCGCTGGTATATTAACCCTTCTATTACACCACATCACAAAATGAAACAAGGATTACATTATTCTTCTAAATAAAACCAGAAGATATTCTGCAGTGCACTGTACTGACAGGGGTTGAGAAAATTTGGGACACAAACTAATGCTGTTACTAACCACTGTCATACAGATGGTCTAGTGTATTATTTGTAATGGGCTACATTTCTAATTTGCAAAGTAAATATGTAGACATTATGAAAGCCATAAATCTATATTACCTGGAAAGAAAAAAAGGATAAAACTCATTTAATTAATGAGATATGTATCTGGCAGTAAACCAAAGAGTCAGGATTCTCCCTTGATTATTTTTGTACTCTTGTGTCAGAGGATCTCTTGCTCAGTCTTTAGATTGTTGATACAAATTCAAATTGTAACAGATTTAGTTAAGGACAATGTGAAAAAGTCTTCTAATCTACTGCTTCCTAAAAACAACATATAACAACACAAGCTTATTGTAGCTGAGAACAGGCAACATGCATATTTTCACGGTATTCGGTATCCCCATCTCCCTTCCTCACACTCGCCCAAAAACTAGAGAAGTTAAAAAATGCATTTTATTACACCTAGTTAATAGATTTTGCCTCCAGTACACTACAACGTGCAATGCAGGAGGGACATCAAAAGCACAGGAACTAATGTAACACTGGATAATGTTTAAATCATGCAAAAGCATGATTAAGACATCTAGGTGTTTTAAATTACTGCATCTGCTTTTGCAAGCAGAAATGCTGATGCACAGAAGAGCAAGAGTAGCATTTCCCATGGGCTCATCATCACTGCATCAGACAGGACTTGAGAAAGTTAGAAGCATTTCACCATTACAAAATATTACAACACTTGACAGAAACAATGCGAACAGATTAGAAGATCACTGCCCAGCTATTTAAAGAGCAGAGCTGCAGAAGTCCTTTCCTATACTATAAAAACTAAACTCAGCTTCAAAACAGCCATTACTTGTTTAAATCCTTTTATATCAAGAGAGTCTCAACTACTCAGTTTAGACACCTTAGCAATAAACTCCCCTTTCTCAACACACTATTTTCCAGAGCTCCCTATCCTACTAAAACATGTCAACATAAAAAAGTAGCATTCACCAAAGAATGAATTATTGGTGCCTGAAAATTCCAAGCTATAGCAATATCATGCCATAACAAATCCTAGCAGCTGATAAAATATTTTGATTACCCTCCTGAAAGAGTTATTCAAAAAACACACATAATAATATTTAACTAGCCATTTTTAAAAGCCACACACTTCAAGATGAGTGATATTAGACAACAGCCACAACATGTGGCTGAACTATACACAGGGTGTAGCATTACACAACACTGACACACCTTCATATCTTATTGCTTAGTTATCACAAAATTATTACTTTAACAACCTGGCCTGGCCATTCTCTACTCACCTGCTCACTGTAGAGAACCTGGACGTTTTTGATAATACGACAGTGTTTCTGAAGAATTGCTACAGCTTGAGCCAATGGCATTCCTGTAAATAAACACAAGTCATATTTCTCAAATTTCTCCACACAGATAATAAATTTGGCCAATAGGTTAAAGGTGAGGTAAAATTGGCTCATCACCTAAAAGTAGTAAGTTGCAACATAAGGATTTGCAAACAATAACAAAAGCCTACTTCACTTGTGACCTCAGCAGTGTTTCTGGAACAGAAAGGTCTGTGCTTATCCACCAAACAATAAAGTTCTTCTACTCAAAAAATACAGACCCATTATCTCCAACAAAGGAAAATAACAAGCCAAAGTTTATGCAGAAAGAGTCCACGTTTTTCTTATGTGTATACAGCAGTTTTCTATTTGAATCACCTTTCTTGGTGGATTTAATTCTCCAATAATGTGTCAAAGGGCCTGATCCAAAGCCCATTACACACCATTATTTCTGAAATAAACTCTTTTTGCAGAATCAAGTAAGGTATGCATGCTAAGGTAAGTATGTGGTTTAACGGCAAGATCCTGCTGCAATTCAGTTTCTAACAAAGCTCATTACAGACTTTAAAGTAGATGATCTCCTGTTTTCATGTTTGATGTTACATAGCTAATACTACATAGAGAATAGTGCAGTGTCAGCTCCTCTTCAGTAATGTGGTCAAAACTTTTGTGGTATCTCTTAATGAAATGTGATCATGTGTAAAGAAGTTGTACATATATTCCTGGTTCCAACATCACAATTCGACAGCTGAAAAAAGCTTATAAACCCATACAGAAATGTAATTGATTGCTACATGTCAATTCAGCTTTTATAGTTTTGATTTGCTATTTATTTTACCTCCTTGCCTCTTTCTAAATTATTTTCTTCTTTCTAATTTTGTAATTTTAAAAAAAGCAAAGTGTCCCTATTCTGGAAAACATACCATGGTATGTGTTATTTTGGTCAGATTATATTTTATACTCAATGTAAATTTTTAATTGACGGATATAAATTACACCTTAAATTTACGTAAGGCACTATTCTTGGTATAGAATCAGCTATGTAACATCAACTCCTGAAACAAGAGATGAGACCTTGTCTATATTAGAAAAAAACTATATCTACAGTAGAACCTCAGAGTTATGAACACCTCGGGAATGGAGGCTGTTCGTAACACTGAAATGTTTGTAACTCTGAACAAAACATTATGGCTGTTCTTTCAAAAGTTTACAACTGAACAGTGACTTAATACAGCTTTGAAACTCCACTATGCAGAAGAAAAATGGTGCTTTTAGTCATCTTAACTGAAACGAAACAAGCACAGAAACAGTTTCCTTACATAGTCAAACCTTTTTTTTTTAAGCTTTCCCATTTTTTTTAGTAGTTTATATTTAACACAGTACTTTAACACATTCCCTTCCCCTGCTCCCTTTTTTTTTTTGGTCTCTGCTGCTCCTGACTGCATACTTGCAGTTCCAAATGAGGTGTGCAGTTGACCAGTCAGTATGTAACTCTGGTGTTCGTAACTCTGGAGTTAGTAACTCTGAGGTTCTCCTATAATTTGTTGCCAGGACATTTCCACCATAGCAATAGTGGAAGCTATAGCAGAGATGTGATGCCAACATTTTTACCACTGTGTTGTCAAACCCTTTGTCTCAGCCCTCTCCCCACTGCTGCTTTCACTGCTGGAGAATTATGGGTGCAAGCTTTTCCACAAAAGGCAAATTTGAAGATGACTGTTCAAACGTAAGTACTGGATATAAATTTTGCTGCAAAGTTGTTCCCTGGAGTACACATCAGTGAGAAGAACAAATTTCTTCATAAATGGCAGATTGTACTCCCAGGAGATAGAGAAAGAAATACTATCTCACTTTTAAATTATTTTAAATAAGAACAGACAAGCTGACCCACAGTGGCAATGCTCTCAGCTGCTGTGTGGGATACTCAGATTGAACTCCAAACCTCATGCTCTCTCCTATGATCATCAGAGGCTGGGTGTGCTAAAGAGGCTGCATAATCAGTCCTTGCAGGGAACAAATACGCTCTTCCAACACTTAATGCACAAAAAATTAGTAAGTTATATGGTGGGTAGAGTGGGAAGAAGTTCTAAATCCTCATTAAGAGCAAACAGGAGCAAAGGAGATGAGTAAGAGTGAGTGAGGAAGCATTATATTGTTTTGTACATTTCAATGTTAATACTGTATCAACATCCACTGGAGCATGGCAAAGCTACAAGCAGCAGTAGTGATATGTACACTAGGAATAGTTTGTAGGAGGACCTAAACAAAGGTGGGGAACAGACAGAGTACCTTCCCCTCTCTTGCAGCAGACAAGAAAGCCAAGGGAGGGTCAGATTAACCAAATACCTCCACCCCCAAAACACCTACAAGCCAGAAGACAGTCCAGTGACAGCACCCCAGTATCCCAGCAGCTGGGACAGCAAGGCTGACTTCCCACAACCCACTGCCCATGGATAGTGGGCCCCCTCTGGCTATTAATCATCTGGCCCCACCTGTGTGTGTGGGGGGAGGGAAAGCAAAGATGACAACAAGAGAAAACAGACACTAAGGTGAGTGCAGGAAAAAATGCACCATGACTGATAGGAAATACATGAGTGAAACTAAGAAGGGAAAGAAGTATAACAAAAGCAAGAGAAATGTAAGTGAATTAGTTTAAGTATATCAAATAGAAAGCTGATGACAATATGGTACTATTATATGCAGTACACCCAGGAACAGAATCCAAGGTCTTGTGTACACAAGGAAAATTGTGTCGACAACTCACACTCATCATCTCCACTAGTGGTTTAATGTTCAGAGCCCAAGTCATCAGCATTTCAAGAACCCCGTAATCTAATTTTGCCCAGAACAGGTATAGACAACATGGTGCTCAAAGTATCAGGAGCAGCCAGCAATCCATTTACAGCAGGGGTCCCAACATTGCTACAACTGGTGGAAGTGAAACAATTTTTAACAACAGTGGGAAATTTGACAAGATATCCCCGAAGTAGACAGAGCTTAAGTATCTTGACTGGCAATTAGTCCCCTACTCTAATCTACTTGGCCACACTAATTATGTATTACACACTCATATGGCAGAGCTATGTTTATATTAGGCACTGTACCGATGAATTTCCTCTTGCGTGTGCCTGTATCTGTAATCTCAACTTTAAGGTGGCATTAGCAGGTTTGTTTGCATTTTTTGGTGAGGAAGGTTGAAGGGCATTTTATTTTCTTGTGCTTGTTTGTTTTTATAAAGGAAAGAAAAACAATGAGTGCCCACACACCAAAATAAACCCCTGCAGTGTGATAACTATTTTGAAGTAGCTTTTTTTGAACTTCAGATAATACAAACACAAAAAGATCAGTTAACTTATGCAGGGCCGAACCAACAGTGAGCGAGAGCACTGATATCTGAGCTCCAACATGGGGTGTCTTAGTCAGAATATGTAGCACATAACTAAACTGAAGATGACAGCCATGTACTTAATTTGTGATAAGATTCAAATCACTGCACACTGAAATAAATGCACAACAAGTTTATTTCTGTATTATCAGGCATATAATACATCAGTGTCACCAACCAGTCGATCTCAATCGACTCTAGAGGATCTCCCAGTCGACTGCGATCTCCAGTGGCACAGCAGGGCAGCCGCTAAGGCAGTCTCCCTGCCTGCCCTGGCCCCATGCCACTCCCGGAAGTGGTGAGCGCAGACCTGGGGACAGGTTGACAGGGGTCTCCCTCCACATGCTGCTCCTGCCTGCAAGCACCACCCCCACAGCTCCCATTGGACGGGAATGGGGAGCTGCAGCCAATGGGAGCTGTGGGGGTGATGTCTGCAGAGAGGGGCAGCACGCAGAGCCACATGTCCCCAAAACATCCCCAGGGGCCGCAGGGAGGCATTGGCCCCTTCTGGGAGCAGCATGGGGCTGGTGTAGGCAGGGAGCCTGCCTTAGCCTAGCTGCACCACTGACCGGGAGCCACCCCAGGTAAGTGCCGCCCAGTGGGAGGCTGCACACCAACCCTGAGCCCCCTCACAAAGCTAGCACCCCATACCTCCTCCTGTACCCCGAACCCACTCCTGCATCCCAAGCACCTTCCCCAGCCCAGAGCCCCCTCCCCAAACCTTCTCCTGCACCCCAACACTCTGCCCCAGTCTAGAGCCCCCTCCTGCATCCAAACTCCCTCCCAGAGCTTGCACCCCCACCCTCTCCTACACCCAACTGCCTGCCCCAGGCTCAGCCCAGAGCCCCCTCTCACACTGGGAACCCCTTGGTCCCTGCCCAGAGCCCACATCCCATCCCGAACTCCAACCCCCTATCCCAGCCTGGTGGGGGAGAGTGAGCAATGGAGAGAGGAGGGATGGAGTGAGTGGGACAGGGCCTCGGGGAAGGGATGGGGTAGATCCTGGGTTGCCTTTAAATTCAAAAAGTGATCTTAGGCGTAAAAAAGTTGGAAACCGCTGCAATACATGTAACTATCCTGAACTGTGTGTGTACATGCATAAATACTCCTCCATTTATTTCAGTGATTATTTGGATATACAGATATTGGGTTAATCAAATTAGTTGTACAATAAAAATTGCAAACAGTGAAATATTGCACAAGCTGCTAGTTTTCAGATGTAAGAATTCGAGCCTTGCAAACTGAAAGCTAAGTATACACCAAATCTTCGAGCTTTTCAAGGCTCACATCCTGCAAAGAATTACACATATTTTATGCAATGCAGGTCTATTCACAACTCATAAAATTAAACATATGCATAAGTCTTTGCAGGATCAGAGCCAAAATGAATTAGCTTTTGGCTTAGAAGAGCAAATATATATATATTCTACATCTTTTCTTTCCCTTACCCCATATACTAGTGACTTCAAATGGTCAAGCAGAATTTTATGAAACTTTATAAAAAAAAAAGAACTTCATTCTTTGGACTGAGAACAAGCACAGAAAATGTCAGCTTTCAAGAACAATTCAGAAAGACAGTGTATTGAGAGGCAAGTGTGGCTCTGAACAGGCTTAACTGCACTGCTGCTACCATAATCATAATATACCCATTTAAGAGCTGCTTACCAAAAAGACAATTGCCTAATATAGACTCGAAACCAAAACCTTTTCCGCTTATCAGTTCATGTCTGAAACAGCAGCTTCTGCACTGCTTAGATTAAAAATGGTGCCTATCTGCAGCTCTCTCTATACCAGTACTCCCACCATTGTTACCCCAGCGGTTCAGAACCATCAATAGCAACGTTGGGAAATTACAGGCAAAGCAGTATGGTGCGGAAACTCCTAACACACATACACAATTGTAGAAAAACCTCATAACTGCTTACAATTACGACAAACTGTAGTAATGTTTAAATGCTGATCGCTTATTACTACAATATAGGTTTGAAGAGTCAATCATTTGTAGGAGGACCCACAACATATAAAAATCTACTGCTACACTTAAGTGCCTCGAATTAGTTCTGAACAAAATCAACTAAATTTGGATTGGCTGCAGGAGTTCTCTCTGATACACTGCTGGGGATGGGGAGGGAGGAAAGAGGAATCTACCAAAGACATGTGGTTTAAGGAAGACTGTATAGAACGACTGGAAGGAGAAAGGCTTATTATGTAACCTTGGGCAAGTCATTTAAACTCTGTTTCCTCATTGGTAAAATGGAAATGCCACGATTCAGTTGCCCCAATGAGGATGTTGTGACGTTTAAATAGTATTTGTAAAGCGTTTAGCGATCCTTATACAAAAACCACTCTATAAATGCAAAGTATTAGTAAGTTTTTGAACAGGCTGATGTCACCTGACTGATATTACCCAGACTATGATTAGTACATCTAGGTCATCTCCTCTAGGTTACTCAAAATGACTGGTCCAAAATAGCAACAAGAGGTTTTGGAGGAAGTATGAACAGAAGGAAATGCAGATGATAAATAAAACATGAGTCAGTCTAAGAGCATCCTTAAAAATAAACATGAAGTATTCTTACATATGTACATCAATATTCTCAGTATTATATAAAAGTTAGCATTACTTTGCCTTTTTAAAATAACTGCCAAAAACAAAAGAGACAAAAAAAAAGTCTTAACGAATTTCATTTTCAGTAATTCAGAATAATGCTAGAAGCATTAGGGAAACCTCTGGCCGTCGTTACTTCTTATTAACACAGCATGGAAAAATGTGATGACAAAGCAAGTGCCAAGCACAGGACCTACCCAAGGTGAATTCCCATTGTTCATTCCCAAGAGATCGCTCGGGAACCACTTCCAGATCTAGCATTGGCTCTGCCAGAGTATCGGCCCAGTAGTCACACAGCAGATCACGATGTTACTGCAACTGGACCTGTGCTGGAGCATGACAAAAACATCTAATTTACAATCCTCATCTGACTCTCAGGGAACAACCCAAAACAACATGCATTTATTCCCCTCCCTCCTCCAAACTCTGATGGAGAAATCACTGCTCATGTCTGCCTTTGTCTCCTCTTTGGGATTTTATTCCATTCCCTCCCTTGTCTGTTGTCACCAGACCCCATGCAAGTCTAGCTAAGGCCTGGTCCATACCTATAACTTAGGCTGACTTAGGGTATGGCTACGCTTGCAGCCATACAGCGCTGCCACGGGAGTGCTCCCACGGCAGTGCTTTGAAGTGCGAGTGTGGTCACGCGCCAGCGCTGGGAGAGAGATCTCCCAGTGCTGCAGGTACTCCACCTCCCCATGGAGATTAGCTTACAGCACTGGGAGCCGCACTCCCAGGGCTGGGGCACTGTTTACACTGAGGCTTTACAGCGCTGTGACTTGCTGCGCTCAGGGGGGTGTTTTTTCACATCCCTGAGCAAGAAAGTTACAGCGCTGTAAAGCACCAGTGTAGCCAAGGCCTTAGCTACATCACTCAGGGCTGTTAAAAACTGTGTCCCCAGCAACACAGTTAGGTCAACCTAACCTCCCATGCAGACGCAGCTACGTTGATGGACTTATTCTGTCTATCTAGTTCTTGCCTCTCAGGGCAAGTCTACACTACAAAATTAAAATGACCTAGGTTACATCAACATAGAGCCACTGCAGTAATTGAATCGGTTTTATACATCCACACTATGCTCATCAGTGGCACATGTTTTCACCCAGAGCACTTGCACCAATTTAACTGCCAGCGTTGGGCATTTTGAGATGGTTTCTGAAAGGTAGTAACATTTGATATAAGCAACACAGTGTCTGCATAAATGCTGTATCAACCTAACTACGTCAACTTAATCATTACGCCTCCCAAGGAGGTGGAGTTGTGATGTCAGTGTAGTGGGTGAGTTATATCGGTGGGAGCTACATTTTTAGTGTAGACGCAGGAAGCATCTATGCTGCAGCTATTCAGAGGCACAGTGGTGCTGTAGAGTGGACATACCCTTAGACTGAAAGCTTTTGGGGGCAGAACTGTATGGACAGTATTTTTTATTTCACTAGAGCGCCTTACATACCTATGACACTATATAGCTATTAAACAACAGATACTACAATGAAGTTCATAAGAAATTCACAGATACAAGCTGCTGGAAAACAGATGGGCTGTCTCATTCCTTCTGGTTTTGCTGCAAGGATGAGAAGAAATCCAAGTTGGGTCCCTGAATCATAGCCAAACCATGGGGCTCCCACAGATGCAAGACCCCAGTATTAAGGCTACCCTGCTGATCCTTCTATGTGACCCATCCCCAGAGTCCTTTCTGGCACCCTCCACTCTCCTGATGGGCCCTTGCCATTGGAGAACAGCCTTCCCCCAATTATTCCTGGGGGCCCCCGAAAACAGGGCGATGACCCCACCACCTTTCTACACGGAAAGCTTGCCCAGCCGGCTTATGGCCTTTGGCGCTACCGTCACAGAAACGTCGGCCAGACCCACAGTCACACACCCCCCGAGCCCCCCCACTCCACGCCAGCCCCCCATTTCCCCCCTCTACATCAGCCCCCCAACCCCCACTCGCCTCACCGCCCGCTAGAGTAGCGCCCGGGAGCCCCTCACACCGGGGCCAAGAGCCCCCCTCCCCTGGGGACGGCGGCTCAGGGGCCCCTCACTTCCCCAGGGCCTGCGCCCCCCGCCCCAGAGCGGGCCCAAGGTCCCCCCGCCCGCAGCCTCGGCTCGCCCGCAGCGAGGAGCAGCTCCTGGCCGCCGCGCTCATCCCACTCCGGGAAAAGGGGGGGGACCAAGCCCCCCCAGCTGCGTGCGCGGGGATGAAGGGCGCCCCCGCCGGGGCATTAACACCGCCTCCCCCTGCTCCGAAGGGCCGCGACTCACCTCACTTGCGGCTGCTGAAAAAGTCCTTTGCAACGGCCGTCAGGCGAGACCGCCCCGGGTGGGCGGGGCCGGGGCTGGGGACTGACGCGGGCGGGGCCGCGGGCGCGCGTGCGAGAGGCGCGAGGCCGGGGGTTAGAGCCCTCGTCTGGAGCTGGGGATCTGGGTTCGAGTACCGACTGTGCCACAGACGCGCTGTGCAGCCTTGGCCAACTCACCTAGCCCTGGGGCCAGGCTCCAAAACCAGGGGAAGGGGAGGGCAAGGCTGGGATAAGGGGAGGGAGGTGGGGCAAAACAGGCAAGGACAAGGGGAAACAAGGTGTTGTGGGGATAACAGAGAAAGGGGGCCTGACCCCTCCAAGACCAGCAGGTGGGAGGGGGAACCATGTCCCCTCTAGGGGATGGTTGGACCAAGGAGGTCTATGGTAGGGGATTGGGGACAGCACCTCGTTTTAGCATTGTCAGCTCCCCAGGTTCAAAAATCAGTGTTCCGCCCCCCAAAATCCTGAGATTGGTTTAAAAATCAGACAATTTATCCATTTGTTTGTCTTCTGTTTTCTGGGACTTTGGGGTGCACTTGGGTCACATTTTCAAGCTTTCCTCGGCAGCCAGAAGGGCTAGAAACATACATCACTTTAAAATGCTGAGTCTCTCCTGCGCTTTCTGCTGTGCAGCAGCTGGGACTTTAAGAAATAACAAAAAAATAGCAGGAGACCTGTGATTTTGGCATCCCCGTTCTTCTTCCAAACAGAGGAGCTTGCTGAGGCTGCCCTTTATTTTAACAGAAGAGGGGGGTGGAGGCAGTGAGCCCCAGCAAGCAATGATCCAGCTTCAGGGAAGCAGAAGATTTAATAATAATTAGAATTGCTCATGGGATCATCTTTAGCCAGGCCTGTTCTAATATTACTGCTCCTTAGGGTATCGCAACAGTGCGTCCAAGAGTGAGCCTCCTAGCCTAAGGTTAGTGTGCTAAAGATAGTGGTGAGTAGATGTTGTAACTTTGGCTGTGAAACTTGGGGGAGTTCGGAGCCCGAGTCTCCAGTCCAAGTTGTGTTAGTTTTCTTGTGTTAGCTAATATGAGGAAAGAACCCATCTTTTTTCCTAAGGTGGATGAATGCTAGATTGGTTTAAGGTTATGCATTTAGTTAAACCTGTGCAACTATGACTGGGTTTAGGAAAAAGGTGGGTTTTTATGAGAGCCAACCTGTGGTAGCTAAAATTGTAAAATCCTAGCATAGGTAGGGAAAGATAAGTTGTATTTTGATGTAGCTGGTTGAGAAGAATCCTAGGCTCCCAATTTCCTCCTAAATTGAATGAGGGAGGATGGATGTCTTCTGAGGACCCCCATTATCACTTCACTTTAACATGGACAAGTAGCCTTTAGGGTGATCAGAGAGCAACTGTGAAAAATCAGGATGGGGGTGGGAGGCAATAGGAGCCTATATAAGGGGAAAAAACCCAGAATTGGGACATCTGGTCACCCTAGACCAAGGCAATGGAGAAGGGTTGCAGGCTGTGTGCTAATAGAAGGCCTATGGAAAGGATCAGAGGGGTAGCCGTGTTACTCTGGATCTGTAAAAGCAGCAAAGAATCCTGTGGCACCTTATAGACTAACAGACGTTTTGGAGCATGAGCTTTCGTGGGTGAATACCCACTTCTTCAGATGCATGAATCTGAAGAAGTGGGTATTCACCCACGAAAGCTCATGCTCCAAAACGTCTGTTAGTCTATAAGGTGCCACAGGATTCTTTGCTGCTTCTATGGAAAGGAGAGTATCATGATATTATTCTCTTACTTCAGGGGTCAAACCTTACCAGCAGATTGATCTCCAACCTTCACAAGCTCTTTCTGAAACAGCAAAATCTAGAAGGACCAAATAAACAAGGTTTCATTCTATCCTCTCAGAATGCAAGGTGAAAGGTGAATACAAAACAGTTCTATGGCCTCATCTACTTCTGTATCTGCGCTATAGAATGTATTTATAAAAATCAAATGGACTACAGGGACTAATCCTGCACTAACAGGGAGATGGACTAATTAACCTAATACTGTAGGTCTTTTCCATCTCTTAATTTGCATGATTTTGTGACATCATAAACCGTTCCACAAAGTAACATGCATCTCACCATTCCAAGAACTTAATTTTTATAAAAAGAACAGGAGTACTTGTGGCACCTTAGAGACTAACAAATTTATAAGGTGCCACAAGTACTCCTGTTCTTTTTGCAGATACAGACTAACACGGCTGCTACTCTGAAACCTTAATTTTATTTTATTTTTATTTTATTTATTTTATTACAGTTTCTCAGGAGAAAATACCCTGGAAGGATGTTGTCAGGGGCGGCTCCAGGCCCCAGCACGCCAAGCACGTGCTTGGGGCGGCATGCCACGAGGGGCGCTCTGCTGGTCGCCGGGAGGCAGCTCCGGTGGACCAAAGCCGTGGGACCAGCGGATCCTCCGCAGGCACGCCTGCGGGAGGTCCACCGGAGCCACCTGCCGCCCTCTCAGTGACCGGCAGAGCGCCCCCCGCAGCATGCCGCCATGCTTGGGGCGGCGAAATGTCTAGAGCTGCCCCTGGATGTTGTGCTTGCTGACCTCACGTTGACCAGAATTTCAGATGCCCTGAGGCAGGACCTTTAAAATGTTCTTTGATATGCGTATAGGGTAGTAAAGACATGCTTTTGGAGAGAGGTTTTTATTTTAATCCTTCTGGCAGTACTTAGAGTGGGAGGAGCTGAGCTCCAGGTTTTTTCCTAGCAGGTGCTAAGTAGCAGCAATTTAAAAAAAACCTAACTAGCTCCTTTGAAATAAAGGGTAGATACTGTCTGCATTAAATCTCTGGGCTGTTCCAAGAATTTACCTTTCAGAGTTTTAGTCTAAAATCAAAACTTTGCTAAAAAGTGTTAAAAGCAACTGACATTTCAGCTGTGATCAGCTGACTACCAGTGGTCCATGGAGCTTTTGTGGGATGTCCACCTAGCTGGCAGGTCATGTGATACTGATTTTTCCTTGTTTCTAGCAATGCTACACATATCAGGTTCATCGCTGCAAGAAAAAAGCAGTTGGAAGTGGGTAGATCCAGGGGTTATTAATACAGGAGGAGGAGGGGAAACACGAGACAGGGACAGTGTAATCCACAGAGTAGGAGTTGCTAGTGGGAAAAGAATGTCTAAGGAGATAAGGAACCCAGGCCTCATGTCCACGGTTAGGAGGAAAGAAGGGAACCAGGCAGCATGCATAAGGGGAGAGGAGGACAAGGTGGCAAGGGGCAAGAGGAACAAAACAGATTTAAACGGGCTAAATGGGCAATTCAGGTTCAGTAAGATTATACATTATATTGCTTCGAGTACTATCCTCTTGTGAGAGGGAAATGCGTAGGGGAAGATGTCCTGGCATGTATTATATCTATGCACATTTCTTTGAAAATCTACCCCTTGTAGATAGTGGTATTACTCAGTGCCGTAACAAGGCTTACTGCATCGGGATGGGGGCTATCCTTCAGATGAGACATGAAACCATACAACCTGGGGCTAAGAAGAAGTTAAAGAGCTCATCACATATTTTGAAATCGAGTAAAGTGATAACCCCAGTGTCTTAGCTAAGAGTTTCTTGATAAAACATGTATTAATGCCCAAGGCTGGAAGTTATTAATATTGAGCCCATAATAGCTGTGGCATTTGTTTCCACAGTTCTACACTACCACCAAAACCTCATCACTTTGTAAAGCACTTAGAGAAGCTTTTGCATTAAAGGGTTTGTAGAACACAAATGCTCCATTCTTTTATTCCTTTAAGGAACAGTAGGCATGATGAAATACCTCTTCCTCCTCCTGTTGTATCAAAGTTACTCCTAAAACAGATTCTGCTGATGAAACCATAGTCTAGACAACAAATCATTAAATTAAATATAATAGTTTATGACACTCTTTCACCAATGGCCACACAAGGATCAAAACATTTGAAAGGGACTTACTGAACCAACCAAATAAGGAACATATATTGCCTATAAAATAATAATGCTGTAATTCATAAGCAAAGATCTATTGAAAAAAAATTAGATGATGACCAATAGTGGAATGGAAAATTCAAATAACTTTGCCTAAATGTTATACAAAAAGACCTCCAGCAGAGAGTGTAGGTTTGGCTATAGCAAACAAACATTGTTTATATTCAAGAACTGGCATGAATTAAAAGGCCTCTCAGTCTATTCTTCATGCTGGCATCTGCACTGCACCTGCCTTTTTGGTTCCAGCTAACCCACCTGGCTCTTTGGATACACACAAACACAGTTCCCAGAACTTCATACCTTTAAATAAGAATCTCTGCAAGACAAATGGTACATGAGTGTACCGTACACGCCTACACTTCTTGCTCTTTCCAATTCTTGACATAGGCAAGATTTACATCTTGCTGGATGGATTGTGCCAAAATAAGCCACAGTTAAACTTTATTTATTATTAAAAAAAGATGCACACTTTATAAGAGAAAGTGTGTGAGAGAGAAATTAACCAGAGGTGTTCTGTAAAGTTACTGGAGCTACACTAGGAAAGAATCTTGCCAATGAGTTCAGTGGAAGAAATATATAGATATAAAATAATATAAATATATAGCTGACAAATATATAGATAAAATTCAGATCGATAATTTTTATCCTGGTGGAGTCTGCATCTCCTGCCGCTGCTCGTGGCAGCTCAGGTGAGACTGAGGCAACTTCCTGTGTCATTGCAAAGCTCTTACTATGGAGGTCCAAAGGAATATAGGCTGATACTCTTTACTGGCAATGCAGATAAAGTTGGCTTATCCCTTTGCTTCTCTCAGTACAGAGCAAGGATAGGCAACCTATGCATGCATGGCAAGGGCGGCATGTGAGCTGATTTTCAGTGGCACTCACACTGCTTGAGTCCTGGCCACTGGTCCAGACGGCTCTGGATTTTAATTTAATTTTAAATGAAGCTTCTTAAACACTTTAAAAACATTATTTACTTTACATACAACAGTAGTTTAGTTATATATTATAGACTAATAGAAAGAGACCTTCTAAAAACATTAAAAAGTATTACTGGCACACGAAACCTTAAATCAGAGTGAATAAATGAAGACTCGGCACACCACTTCTGAAAGGTTGCCGACCCCTGGTATAGATCCTGAAGAACTCCTGCCTTTCACTGTGCCTTGTTAGCTATACCCCTTCACATCCAACTTCCTTCCTGGCATGATAGGATGGGATTGGTTGCATTCTCTGGTAAGACCATTTTCACTGGCCATTTCAAGATATATTTATTAGTGCTGGGCAAAATTTTCCCACCAAACATTTTTCTGTCACAAAACACTGATTCATTGAAAGCAAAGTGTTTCACAGGAATGTATCTCAGCAAAATTGTCTATGAGAAGTTATGAAAATGTTTCATTTTAACGTTTTGTATCAGTGTCAGCATGATATTGTCAAAACAAAATATTTCAAAATATTTCTTTACATGAAGAATTCTGTGATTTTGACTTTTCATTCCTGTTCAGGACAAAAACAAATTTTGAAATCTCCTTCAGGGTGGAATATTTATGATAGCTTGAATTCACAGGGTAAAAAATGTGGTAATTTTGGTATTTTTTTAAAATTCCTATGCATGCCTCAGTTTCCCTCTGTGCTTTGCATTGCTATGCAGTGTGTAAAGGGTTAAAAAGTTCCTTGGGGCAGAGCAGGAGACATGAGGTGTTTGTGTCACATAACTGCCTTGGATGGTATGAATCTGTCTGTAAAGCTCTGTCTGAAACTGACCCGTATCAATGGAGGATCCAGAGAGACAATGGGAAGCACCCCATCAGGTAGGACATCTGAAATCAGCATGGGTCTGCAGGAGGAAGACAATGGCCCAAGGGGTGACAGGAGAGTAGGATAAGAGCTGGCCTTTGGAGAGTCACAGGGTAGACCTACACTGCAATAAAATACCCACTGCAGTGATTCTCAGAGCCCAGGTCAGCTGACTCAGGCTTCCAGGGCTCAGGCTATGGTGCTATAAAATTGCAGTGCAGATGTTTGGGCTCAGGCTGGAGCCTGGACTCAGGCTCTCCCCCATCGTGCGTTTCAGAGCCTGGGCTCCAGCCTGAGCCAGAATGTCTACACTACAATTTCCTAGCCCCACAGCGCAAGCTCCATGAGATAGAGACAGCTGACCTTGGCCAGCCATGGCTGTGCCCTGGGTCTTTTATTGCAGCGTAGACAAACCCAGAAAGCTCACCTGGGACTGACAGACAACGGGACAAAGACAGAGAGGAAACCAAGATGTTTCTTTCAGCAGCAGGCTCAAGGGAGCTCTGGCTTGTCCAATATACACTATGTCTTCACCTTTGCTTTTCTATGCTAACGTAAGGACTTCCGGATGCTGTGTTCCATAACTATAAACTTTAGGCTGCCTGGTACCACTGCAAATACTTGCTGAGGTTCACTGATCTCTGAAGAGAGCAAAGTCTCTGACCAGGAGTCTCTCTCAGTTGGACTCACTGGGTGGAGTACACGCTGTGAAACAGGAATGCTGAAGCCTAGAGCTCAGTCTCAGAGGCACTGGGGCCACATGACTTTCCGTTAAGGAAGAGTGGAACCCCTTGGGGGTGAGGCACAGATCCTGTATCTGCCCTTTCAATATGTATATTGAGGTAGTGCCCAGCCACTAGACTATGTCCATTTTACCCATTGTCTTTGGTAGTCCCTGAATGCCCTTCCCCCCACCCCCGCTCACATTACCACTCCCACATCTAGCCAGAATAAAACAAAGGAAAATTAACACAAATTATCACAACCCCAAGATTCAAAGTAAAACAAACCAAATGCAGTGTCGCAAATACAGCACCGGTACGACAGGATAGCCTCAGCACATCACACTCGATCCCATTTGGAGACTATTACAATTCTCAAGTGTAGAAATAACAAAGGCATCCGAGCGCCACATCTGAGACAAGGAGGTGTCATTACTTTGCTAGCAGAAGATAAAAAACAGGTCACTGACATGATCTGGGAATTTAGGAGCAGTGGTGAGTCTAATAAGACTGAGGTTACAGGCCTCTTTTGACAGTGATGGGGCAAAATTTTAGAGTATATATATGTATATATATTTAGCATCTCACCATTAGACTACATACAACACCAGGAGGATAATTAGATCGGGTGTATTTGCATAACTGCCAGTTGATGTTATAATTACTTCCGGCTTGTCATGTCAGCTGGACATGCTATCTGCTAAGCCATTTCATTATTTTGTGATGCGGGGCCAGGCCAAGACTTTTAACAGCTTCACTATAAAGAATCTGGTGGCACCTTAAAGACAAACATTATTTGGGCATAAACTTTCATGGGTTAAAAACCCACTTCTTCAAATGCATGGAGTGAAACTTACAGATGCAGGCATTATATACTGACACATGAAGAGAAGGGAATTACCTCACAAGGGGAGAACCAGTGCTGACAGGGCCAGTTCAGTCAGGGTGGATGTAGTCCACTCCCAATAATTGATGAGGAGGTGTCAATTCCAGGAGAGGCAAAGCTGCTTTTATAGTGAGCCAGCCACTCCCAGTCCCTATTCAAGCCCAAATTAATGGTGTTAAATTTGCAAATGAATTTTAATTCTGCAGTTTCTCTTTGAAGTCTGTTTCTGAAGTTTTTTTGTTCAAGTATGGCTACTTTTAAATCTGTTATAGAATGTCCAGGGAGACTGAAGTGTACTCCTACTGGTTTTCAAATGTTATGATTCCTGATGTCTGATTTGTGTCCATTTATTCTTTTACATAGAGACTGTCTGGTTTGGCCAATGTGCATGGCACAGGGGCATTGCTGGCACATGATGGCATATATCACATTAGTGGATGTGCAGGTGAATGAGGCCCTGATGGTGTGTTGTTGTGGTTGGGTCCTCTGATGGTGTTGCTAGGGTAGATATGGGGACAGAATAGGCAACGAGGTTTGTTACAGGGACTGGTTCCTGGGTTAGTGTTTCTGTGGTGTGGTGTGGTGTGTAGGTGCTGGTGAGTATTTGCTTCAGGTGTGTGTGGGGAGGCTGTCTGTAAAAGAGGACTGGCCTGCCTTCCAAGGTCTGGATACAGACTAACACGGCTACCCCGATACTATATTTTACTGTGCATTTCCATTTAAGAAGCATCACAGCATTCCAAGATATCGCATTCACCCTGTGGTGCAACTGCATTAAGATACTTGTATATAGGTTTGTGAAGGGGTCTGCTCCTCACAGGCACCACCTATGGTTGGGCCACAACTTGTGTCCACCCCTTCCACAGTACATGAGGAGTTCAACCAAGACTAGTCCCACTGTCCAGAAAGGGGCTCCAAGCCTCACCTAGCTAAAATCCCAGAGCCAGGACTCCCCAGGATATGAGGTCTTCCTAGTCCTTGGTCACTAGTATCAGGGATAGGCTCTTTGTTTCTAGCCCCAACGGGCTGGGCACAAGAATCCAGGCCCACTCTGTCCATCAGGTTCCAATCCAGGACCCAGAGGTAAGCAGCTGAGTCCTGAACCCTGGAGTGCTATGTGGCTGCCTCCCTGGATCACTGCCTATCAGCTCCTCATGCAAGAGGGAAAAACAAGGACGTGTAAACAAAACAAATCAAGGAATAGGTCTCTGACCTTGCAAAAGTCCAGAGTCCTTTTCCCTCAGCAGGTCAGATAGATCATCAATAGTCAGGCGCTCTGGCAGGTGGACTTCCCACAGTGCTCCTCAGGCGGTCCACAAGTAAGCTACAACCTGCTCCCTTTTAAGATCCTCTCCAGAGGCTGAGCAAGTTGGAGGTGTGGCAGGGTGGAGCTACCTGGGCTCAGAGCAGCTTCTTAACCCCTCCCTCTCCAGTGTGGGGTTTTACACCCCATCCCAACATGTAGAATATAACACTTGTGCCTTAAATAAATGTTGTCAGGAAGCAAAGAGAGTAAACTGAGGGAAATCTACTGACAATTCATCTGGGAAAAATTCAGTGCAAACAGAAGGCTGTGGAACAAAGTCTTAGAGGAAAGAATGAAGCAAAAACTGAGCAAATGCAGGCAAAGTTATTGAAAAGAGATGATGAATGACTCAGGAAGAGGAGAGTATTAAACCAGAGTCATCACTTAAGCAATATGATTTGAGAAAGCAGAGGCTGCACCAATGATGTCCCTCTTTTCTTCCAAAGCAACCTACTGTGCATAGTAACCTACTCAGGGCTGTTACTGCCAGGCATACCGCAATGCTGATCTACAGATAACTTTAGTTAATTGAAAGTTGAATTTGTTGCTTGCATTGGTCTGTTATTGAGAGGTTTTTGGAATGGTTTAATAGAATTTATCTTTGGTGCTGATGCCAGCCAGCAAGGCTGTACATACTTATTGGTGTTGATGGGTTAGAGAGCACGAGTGGCATTCGCTAAATATGCTGTGGGTGTGAATTAGTTCTAGCCTTAGATGGGGTAACGTGCCCTTTTGGTGTTTTCATGTGTGTAGTGACTAAAGGAGTTAAATTGTGCTTTCTAGACCCCTGCACTCTGTAGCTTCCCAAAATCAGCATTAATATGCAGGTATCAGTCCCATACAGCAACAGAATGATGTATTTGGTCTTTTAACCATTTTAGATGCCTGCCATTGAACCAGTAATTTACTGCCCCTGACGCTATGTCACACAGGATGAGATTTCAGAGGATATTATTCATTAAAGAAAAAAAAAACCAAACCTTCGGTAGAGGTGCTCTATCTTAATCCAGCAATGAATTTGGCTTTCTATGTCTGGGGGTATATATAACATGTGGATTTAGCTGACAGCACTCTTTCTCCCATTTATTTTACAAATTATAATCCCTAGAGAATACACACTTTCAGACACTGATAATTTGTTCTTCCTTAGCATGTTATTTTTCTTCGTTATAACGGTCAGAGCATCCGCAGCGTTCTGGCCACATTCGGCTCTGATTTACACCAGTCACGAAGAGACTAGGGAGCAGGCCATGAAGCTGCTTTCCCCCCTCTGGGAACAGATGGTGCTAGCAACATTATCCGAACTGAGTTCATAATTGGCATGTATTGAGACAGAGCCTATGTAGAATGCAGCAAATGTAATTTCTTCCAGTCTCCTGAATTACATGTTAAGAGGCATAGAGCAGGCACCAGAGCCTGAGGACTGAGAACCCAGTACAAACAAGTCTCTTAGAACAGCCGCTTGGCAAAGAGAAGAGGTGGAGAAGGGAGAGCAAGACCATTTCAGTTCCACCCTCAGTGGTCACCACACCGAGTGAGACCACCCGCTCTGGGATTTTCTGGCTGTGAAATGAATTCTTGTTCTACTTCAGTGTTGAGTTTGTTTTTGCAGTTTATTGATCTCCCTCTGATGTGCCAGGAGCACAAGTGGGTAGGTGAGGGAGACACATTGCAGTACCACGTTAAAAGGACTCCACCCAGTATTTTTTTAAAAGGACCTGATGGGAACATTTTCCTCTGGGGAAGCTTCTCAAACATTTCACAGTCTGTCTCCTGAGGCTTTGGCACAGAGTTTACCTGGGTTGGCAGCTTGTGCTCCTTTTGCAAATAAAGTTTTCCATGTTTATTTTAGGGTCTAATCCCGCATTCCTCATTCAGGCTGAACTCCCATTGGAGTACGATGGCAGTAGGATCAGGGTCTTGATTGCTTTTGTGTCTGCAGATAATTTTATTCTGGGTCATCTATCTGCTGGATACAAAAAAACGTGTCTGTCCATGCAGGGTGGGATTTTTAAAAGTGCTCAATGTTGGTCTAACTCCACTTGCATTGAAGACAATGGGAGTTTTACTGTTGATTTCAGTGGCTGCAGCGTGAGGCCAATGCTGAGCGCTTTTGAAAAATCCCATCCATAGTTTTGCCGTGGGTTAACAATGAAAGAGATTACATGCCAATACATGGAACTCTTATTGTTTGTTTGTAAGACACACATTTCTGACACTTCTGCTACATTTTTCAACCTGCTTTATTGCCACAAAAGGCCTATAAATCAATGTCTGATGAGCTTGTTGTTGTATTATGAGCAGACAGATAATCTCCCCACAATCAATCTAGTCTGTCTCAGTGGACTAACAGGTGCTTTATAATCCAACTGTGTATCCAGGAATCTGGTTCTGTCTCCAATCTGATTTGATGCTCACCATATTCAATGGTGATTAGAAAGAGAAGATCCCACTTTAAGTCTGTTTATACTCCTTAGGCATACCCTTGTTTACAGAATTTAAGTAGCATTGTCCTTATGTTCAGGATATTGGAGCAATGTTCTACATTGTTCCCACTTAGTCTACTGTATGTGATGATTACAAACTCCAGAATTGCAAAACGTGCCTTACAGTGCCAGCAAATTATGTAAATATCATCATGCTCCAACAGAATATGCATGTGCTCTTGAATAGAATGGTTGTACCTAAAAGCACCTTTCCCTAGCTTTTGGGTTTGAGTGGTCATTTGGGATAAGCACTGGGCCTGTCATTTTCTTGGGGAAGCAGAAGGCCCAGGTTTCAGAGAGGTGTTTATATTTAGCAATATATAAACAACATGATGGAGGAAATCAAATCCTCTCCGTTCTATCTGCCCCCATGTCTTTTTCTAGTCCACCTCCTGTTAGATACTTGTAGGTTCCACAAGATGGTGCAATGAAGCATGTTTGTTACTGTATGCACACATACATTTCTTTATGAATCCTGGAGCAACTATCTTCCTGGGCATGGCTGGGTGTGACCCATGGTATTTTCTGAAAGCGTACTGACCTCCAATTTTACTGTTTGAGATCTGGCTTGCTGGGCCCATAGACTCACCTGTCTAGCTCACACACAGGTTTTACATCTTGTGTGTGGATTTATCACTACAGTTGGGGAAGTAGCCCAGATGCAAAGACCTCTACCTCTGTGTGTGGGGAGAGGGCATTGGGGAAGGGTCTGACCATCCTTAGGTTCTCCATGGTTCTCTAGTAGTTTTCATTTCCTCCTAGGAAAACATTTCTTTAATCAGAGAGTTTCAGAGGCCATATTAATGGAATTCATCTCAGTATTATGTCCCTCCTGATAGGTTCTAACAGGGGGTGGGTTCACTGAGGCCAGCTCCAGTTGGGTCCCTAGTGAAATGATCTTCAAGCCACAAGAGGCCATCTTCTCCTCCAATTGTGACTTCATCAAACTAGCAGTTATAGCTGTGAACAGCTTTCCCAGTTGGTTCCAGTCCAGGAAGTGCTGCACAGGTGTTAGCTGTGGATCAGGAAGGAGAATGAGGAGATTTTGTGAGGACATCATTACCCCTAGCCTCATTCCTCACTGCACCACACTCTCTCTGAGTCTAATAAGATCACTGGTGCTGACCCAGTTTTTCATGGTATGTGTGCTTCCTGCCAGCAATGAGATAAACACCAATAATCCTGCCTGTGTACTCAGATGCAGTGATGTTTTCACGCAGTCCATTTGCTGACCAAAGCTGCCCCTTAAGTACTTTTTCAAACAAGGCGGACTCTATAATTTGAAAGATCCCCAAAAGAGGGTTTTGTTTGCTTCCCCATTTGTCAATGATGTTACAGCCACCTGGGTGAGAAAGCAGGAGGCAGTTAGCAAAATAAGAGGTACAGCAGATCAACACTAAACCCCAGAACTGGACATCATAGGCTGAGAAAATGGCTTTGTTCTAATAATTGTATTTTAAAATGCCTGTCCTTAGGTTGCAGAGCTGTCAAAGCAGAGTAGCTCTGAATATACACAGTCTGGAGTGAGCCCCTGGGAAATGAGCCTTTCCTTGAAGTCTGCTGAACATTGTTCCACTTATTATTCATGTCTCACTTTTTTATTGAAAACTAGAAGGCCACGTCCATCTGCCTTAAGCATGAGATCATCCTTTCTTTTCCTGCTCTCCTCTGCCTCATTCACTACACACCTTCCAACTTCTGTGACAAATAAGTGATAGAAATGACTAAGATGCTACTTTTTTTTTCCTGTCACCCCCGTGGAAGGTGTTTATTGGATCCAAAGAAATACCAGCACCTCCCTTCCTAATAATAGGAGTTGATTGTCTGTGATAATTCGTTCTGACCTGTGGTATGGTACTCAAGCGAATCAGAACACAGGCTGGCAATACGTGTTGAGTTAACTCATACAAGTAATTACAGAGTTACACATCAGATGTCTAAGTTACATAGGTCCTTGTGACCATCCAGGCCAAGTGATTAATGATTTCGGATGCCTCATTTTTCAAGAACCCAAGTGGAGATTACTTTAAGGGTTTGTGGTCGTGATTGTCAGTTAACTAGCTTTTACATTTCTGTTAGTTTAGACACACCACAGATGTTCCAGGGCAGAAATGTTTGTGGTTTAGCCGACCGTGAGTATTCTTTCTCCTAGTTTATTCCTCTTCTCAGCAGACTTTGTGAGATTCCACTGGAATAGGCTCAGTGGGCTGATGCTAGCTTCTTCCAAACAAGAAACAGCAAGCACTTAAAGCATCTAACCTCTCATTGGAAATGGACTGGTCATGACTTCTTGAGTCAACTGCGCAGCTTTGGTAGCAAAAGAATAGAAATCCATGAATTAGTCTGACTGCGATGAGGTCCCCTGCAGAGGATGGCTTCAGCAAACAGACCCTTGATGCGGAGCTGCAGAATGTGCGAGTATCATTCCGAGCTATACAGCCCAGCCGCTAAGACCTTTTCATGTCTGAGTAGCTCCGCTGTCTCCCAGTGGCATGCTATGCCATTTCTTGCAGTGACACTTTTCTAGCAGGTCCACATATGCCTCTGCAGTGGTGTTTCTGTGCACATAGTGCCAAACAAGAAACACACATTGTTCTCCTTGTCTAAGGGATGGGCTGTTGATTCCACAAAGCGCTGTGAGGGGTGCTGCTTTGAGTCCACAGTAGGAAAAGTCCTAAAGAGAGAGAGGACCATTTTGTAATCACATCGATAGACTTGACCTTACATCTGAACGAATGCAGTATATATCTGCCTGGTGTTAACTGTTTGTAGAAAGAAGGTTCTTGCAAGAAGCTTGATTCTAATCTCCAATTATTTGTTAAGTAACCATCATTACACTGAGCGAGTACAATGGCCACTGTGGGGGGAAGAAGATCACTCACTTTTATCAAGTCCCTGTGGATGATCACTGCACTTTTCATTTGTCCCCCCATCCCTTTAGGTTTTTGCTTTCATATCTCTTATTTATAATTGCTCTTGGCATCCTGAATTTGGTACCCACATGGTATTCTCTACACTGTATGTACCACATTACACACAAAGAACTGCACTAGACATTATTAAGGGCGCAAAGGCAAGCGCTCAAAAGCTAGGAAATGCCACTATTAAGGCTGCCCGTGTGACCTTAATGTGTGTGCCTGTATTATGATATGGTCCTTAATTATAGGGTCACGTGCTATTTTGCTACAGGACCCCATGCCTCATTCAGCACACAGGATTGATGGTGCTCCCTTTCTGGGTGGCTGTTCAGTATTTCGTTTTCGGATTATTCAGTGGGTGGCCCCAGGCTTTATTTACAGCACATTACTACTGAAATCCTGCTTTGGAGGCAGACTCACTCATTTTCTCATGGGCTCTCTGATGGTGCCCATCACTATTGTATCTGAGTTCTTTAGAGACAGTGTTGAATGTTAGTTCGCAACCCCCCTGTGAGATGAGGGAGTATTATCTCCATTTTACACATGGGGAACTGAGGGACAGAGGTTACGGTCAATATAGGAGCGCCGTGGCAGAGGGAAGAAAAGAATGCAGTTCTCCAGGGCTACATTCATCTGCCTTAAGCATGAGATCATCCTTTCTTTTCCTGCTCTCCTCTGCCTCATTCACTACACACGTTCCAACTTCTGTGACAAATAAGGCAGGGGTCCTACAGACAAATGTCTTCTTCTCTACACAGCCACAATTCATCCTCAGAGCCAGTCCACCCTGCAAACTGACTCAGGCAGGGGTCCTGTTGAAAAAAAAAAGTGTGTGATTCTATAATTATAGACAGCTGTAAGTGCGAAAAGGGGCCAGGGTATGAATCTTCCAGGGTGCCAGTTCATTTTTAAAGCTGAAATCAAACAAAGTTTGCCAATATAATAGAATCCAATAGGATAACCCCTTTTTATGGAGTCAGGGAGAATTAGCTTACCCATTTAACATTGAATTCTTTTCAGGTCAACTTTTAACTTGACAGTATTTCTCAGATCAGGACACTGGTTTATTTTTAACCAACTAACAATTTATTAATTCACCCAGAACCACATTGTGCCTCACAGCTGCTTTGGGTTCCGCTCCCCAGGACATTCTGACGTTGGGTGTTGTTGAATTACAATAGAGAAGGGACAACCCCACTCAGCTGCTGCCAGATGGCCAGATGATTACTGGGCAGCGTTCTAATAGATTTTGAAGTGTGCCCCTATTATGAGATTAGGAGTGTGTCAACTTGATGTCCATCCAGGCATGAAGATTAACACAGAGTCTAACCTCTGTCGTAAAGAGTGAGGTCTCTTTCAGACAAGAGCCTCTGACAGCATGTATGTTGTTAAAATAATGGTGATTCTGATTCCAGAACATAAGAACGGCCATACTGGGTCAGATGAAAGGTCCGTCTAGCCCAGTATCCTGGTTGCTGACAGTGGCTAATGCCAGGTGCCCCAGAGGGAATGAACAGAACAGGGAATCATCAAGTGATCCACCTCATCATCCTGGTGTAAGATTAGAACACAACTGAGTCCAAGGAACTCGGCCATCTGCCTCCAAGGCAGATATTAGTAATGGGAGATGACTCACCAAGATGGCATGCACCCTTTAGCAAGGGATGTAGAACAGAACCTGTCTTCCTGCCCTTTGTATTTAAACAATACACGGAAATCAACAGATGAGACATCTGTAATTAGAGCACTGCTGTTTCTGCAACCAAACGACAGGGAGCCAGGCAGGCAGGCAGGCATTGCTTGGACAGAATAGCACCCACATTTCACTCAAGTTCTTCTATTCCTGCATGCTCTATAGCCTAAGGAGCTGTGGCTTCCATTGCTCTCCCTTGAAGAGTTTCGCAGTGGATGTTAAGCAGTGAGTCAAGCAGGACTGCCCAGAGGATTCCGGGGGCCTGAGGCAAAGCAATTTCGGAGGCCCCTTCCATAAGAAAAAGTTACAATACTATAGAATACTATATTCTTATGGGGGCCCCTGCTGGGCCCGGGACAAATTGCCCCACTTGCCCCCTTCCCCCCCCCCCCGCCCCCCGGGCAGCCCTGGAGTCAAGGCTGGTCTTGAGAGTGGTTACGTACACAAAAGAGAAGGTGACTGGAGACAAGCATGGAAAGAGGCTTCTGCCAGTAGGAAGAAGGGCCCTTGTGCTAGAGCTGGTGAACGGAGAGTGCTGCTTGGCTGTTGTCACATGCTTCGCTACTCTGCAAAGGAACTCGGTGAATTGTGCTGCTGCTCTGCCCATCATATTGTTGAGAACGATATTCCTCCCACTGAATAGTCCCTACCTCCCTCTGGAATCTCAGCGGCAAATAAGCCACCCTTCCATTCTGGGCTTCACACGCTGATGCCGAGTAAGCCGTGGGTTGGCTCCCTGGCTGATTGCTTTCAGTGGCTCTGCACTTGTAGATGTAGCACACTGCCACGGGAGAGGGTTAGGATGTGACTAGAGATGCCCAAGACCTGCTGCTTGACTGGGAACAAGGGTCATGGCGGAGATTTGACTCAAGTGGTAAAAGCAGCCACTGGGGACAGTCTTACCGAGGGCGTCATCTTCATCACTGCTATAATGCCGTCTTTGGGCAAAAGATATTCCCTGCTATTTCTGGATTCCTTTGGGGCTGGTCTCTCCATGGGTCCCTTCCCACTCACTCTGCCACCACCACTCTCCCCCCACTGTCCCAGAAGTTGTCCCAGCGCTGGGCAACTCTCCTCCAGAGTAGTGCCCGGCCACTGAACCTTCCTTCAGCTTCACACACACAAAGCTGCCTTGGGTTGGTCCACAATTCATTCAGGATGTAGCCTGGATTTGTATAAATCTTAGACCTGAGCGGCCTTAGGTCACCTGTCTGTGCAGAAGAAAGGTCATGCTCTGCCAGCCAGCTGCCAAATGCCAGCCCAGTCTCAAACGCTGGCTCCATCCAATGTTAGACTAGCTTCTTGGCAGCTGGCTGTTTGTTGGTCCAAACTGGAGCACACGGACAAGCCAGTCTCACGCCAACATTTGCTGCCTCTGCACTCCCCAGCCCTCATTCTGCAGACCAGGCAGATAGATGGAGGTAGGTGGCTTGCTGTGTGGGAACCGACTGCCAGCCAAACAAGAGGACTGTACTTCTATGCACTTGCAGCCACTCGCTTGAGTTTTAAATATAAAAGCAGTGGCCAACTCCTCCCTGCATAACCTGGAGTAAAGTCAGAATTGTAGAACTTAGGGGGTGCATGGATGGCTAAAGCAAACAGTGCTTTAAAAATACCAGCCTGCTCCTTGGGTCTGACCCAGCTCCTCCATTCAGTGTAGGACCACAGTGCAGGAGGGGGTGACTTGGATACAGATGTGGTGGTCTCATCTCAGAAAAAGATGGCATTAGAAAAGGTTCAGAGAAGGGCAACTAAAATGATTAAGGGTTGGGAATGGGTCCCATATGAGGTCAGATTAAAGAGGCGAGGACTTTTCAGCTTGGAAAAAAGGAGACTAAGGGTCAATAAGATAGAGGTATAGAAAATCATGAGTGGTGAGGAGAAAGTGAATAAGGAAAGTTATTTACTTGTTCCCATAATATAAGAACTAAGGACACCAAATGAAATTAATGGGCAGCAGGTTTAAAATAAATAAAAGGAAGTTCTTCTTCACACAGCGCACAGTCAACCTGTGGAACTCCTTGCCTGAGGAGGTTGTGAAGGCTAGGACTATAACAAGGTTTAAAAGAGAACTAGATAAATTCCTGGTAGTTAAGTCCATTAATGGCTATTAGCCAGGATAGGTAAGGAATGGTGTCCCTAGCCTCTGTTTGTCAGAGGGTGGTGACGGACAGCAGGAGAGAGATCACTTGATCATTAACCTGTTAGGTTCACTCCCTCTGGGGCACCTGGTGTTGGCCACTGTCAGCAGACAGGATACTGGGCTGGATGGACCTTTGGTCTGAGCCAGTCTGGCCGTTCTTATGTACCCCACTCCCCAGTGTAAGTTAAAGGCTGAGGACTGCTAGTGCAGCATGCTCGTCTCATGCCCTGGTCACCAGGAGGAGGAAGGGAGGAGAGCTCGCTGTGCCAGCTGAGAATTCCCACACACGTCAGCTGCCTATTTAAGGCAGGCTCCTGGTCTCTTTGTGCCACCAGAACAACACAGAGGGGCCATAACATGGGCCCAGATGTGACACACCGTGCTGGGCTGTTATTTCAACAGTAACTGAAGGGACACATAAGGAAAGGAGGCTGCTGCTGCTTCCAGCAGTAAAACTGCTGTAACACAAGAGTGCCTGTTCAGCGACTGAGCTGTCCAGTCAGGGCTGCACGTCTGGCCCCATGTAACACAATAAAGGTTCCCTCCATGGTTTTGGCTGCAGTTGCTGCCATTCAGTTTTCTGGACCCACATTAGGAAATGTCAGTGCTGGCGCTGCTCATCTGTCCATGCTGTATGACGAGAAATGGACGCAGCTAAGCCACCCAGCACTTTTGTCTCTAAGCCCTGTACAAAATCCAGTCGTAGCTTTAGGGCGGCTAGATTCTGGATGAAGATGAGTGGGTGAACGGAGGTGTTCAGTGCTTTGTCTTGTGGGACGAGAGGGGCATTTTCTGGGGCACCGGGAGAAGGGAGGAGGTAGATTTGGGATTACAGGTTAGCCCCCTATCAACAGAAATGTACCTTGGACATTAGAGTCTAGATGGATTGAAATAAAAATTGCCATGGGCCAAAGAAGGGGCATGCACAGAATATCGGGTTTAGGAGAGTCATTCAGGGAAGCAGTTGGGCTCCTGCCTGTGTGCTAGACTCAGTCAGTATATAAAGCACCTGTCCCGAACAACTCCAGGCACCTGGGCCAGTGTTTACCATATACACAAACACGAGACAGCGAGTTGCCTGTCGAAACCCATCTCCCCAAACAACCACCTCCCACACCAAACCACTCCACCTCCCTGAGCCTTCCCATTCCATACAAGCCACAGGAGAGGAGGCCAGCACCACGGTATACAACCAGGCTCCCCGAGCTCTTATCTCCCATTCCATTCCAACAAAGGCCTGTCGGAAAAGAGAGAAGAGTTGGTAGAAGAGAAAAACCCACCCACTCCATTATTACTAATGAGGCAACATGCTGCAAGTTACTTTCCAGTAGCAGCAGTTTCTCTCGGAAGAAGTATTAGTGAGGAACTTCTCATTGCTGCCCATAGCTCAGAGATCTTGGTTATTATTTTTATTCCTTAGTATTGCCATAGCCCAGGATGCCATTGTGCTAGGTGCTGTACAAACACAGTGCCTCTCAGAGCATTTGTGGCTACTCACATGGGGCCAGGCGCTCAAAAGATCTTGGCCACCAGGTTTTCAAGAACTCGGCTCTCAGTCAGGCCCTCTGCGGGCCATGTTTTCAAGAACTCAACATCCAACATATCCCCGAGCACGCTGAGCTCTTTTGGGAACTCTGCAGGTGCGTCAAAGGCACTGGTTTTGGGACACTGATAGCAGTTCTAGCGTCCAGATTCATAACATTAAATCTTGCTGTAAAGGCTGAGGTTGGTCAGGCTATCTGTGAGATATGTGACCCCCAGTCGTGACTCACCTTGCACAGCTGGACAGGTGTCCCAATTCTTTGTTTTGCCACTGGCTTCATCTGGGAACTCCAGCCATGTTGCATTCAGTAGGCTTCAAGGGAAATTGGCTTGCTGAAGAGTACCAAACCCTGGTGGGTTGCGGGGGGATAGGCATGTGAATTTAATGCATTTTCACCTAGCCCAGATGCTGCTGCCAGATCTCAGCTGGTTTCTGCTTGACCCACGTAGAAGTCTGTAGCTATATACACTACTGCTAAGAGCGGACAAGGAGGTGATGGCTAGTCCAGTTGTCTTGCTGCAGAGGGAACTGTTGGGCTACAAGGATAGTCTGACAAGCCATCCTGAGGGGTTGACTGGGGTCTGTTTCTCTCGGATGATCAGCAGCACCCACCCTGCTCCCCACATGCTGAGGGTGGCCCAGCCCAGTTCTTCTAATGGTGGCAGTCAGAGGACTTGAAATAAATCTCTCACTGAGTGACCGACGGGCACCAGCTGCAGCCCCAGCAGCTGCCCTACATCATGTCCCGCAGCTGAAACTATGGAGTTTGGTGCACAAGGAGCTCCCATGCTGGGACTCCTCAGAGCAAGCCTTGGCATGGCAGAGAGCTCCCCAGCCCTCTGGCAAGATGAGGACCCATCAGGAGGACACATACCCAGAGAGGAGTAGGGGAGCACTGAGAGAGGGAGAGTGAGTCCCTCCCCAATCATTTGCACCAGCTAAGGCACAGCTGGGGGTGATTGGAAAATTAGTTACTGCAGGAAAGAACTACGCCCAGAGGGACACCTGCTGATGACAACTCACATCTGCATCTGCTGAATGCACTGCCATCAGACTCACTGCGTTCTGCCTCACACCATCCAGATCAATAGATGGAGGAAGTCCTAGTTCAGCTCTGGTTCTGCTCCAGCACTCAATGCCAAGCCTGCCGTGCTTGCCTTTGGCTTCCTCTGGCTGTCACCAACCAAACTGCCTAATAACAAAGCAATATCTTTTCCAGCCGATGATTTAAGCACACTCACAGCTGTTCCACTGGCTGGCCATGTTCTCCTGGAGAATTCTTTCCTGGAGGAGCCAAGTGCTGAACGCTGGGACTATGTGGACCTCCAGTGGCTATTTGGATTCCTCACAGCTATGATGGAGTTGTCAGTGGGAGATGTGACTGGATTACTTCTGTTCCTGATGTTGTCCACATGGTTCCTTGCGTCCTGCTTTTCAAAGATGCCTAGAGCTACGGAAGTGATGTAAATGCTGTCTGAGGTGCAAGCACTCTAATCAGTGGACATTTCCTAGGTCACACCGAGGTGGGGAGTATACCAGACACAAGGTATTTTACTGATCCATTAAAAATCCCTTGTCCTGGGTGGGCGGACAGGTAGAACTTTTCAAATCTAGTCTCTATGTGGGCGTACATGGGAGAGGAGTAGTTTGAATGTGTGACTGGGAGCCAGGAATTCTGGAGTCTGAGCTCATCTCTGACACTAATTCACCTTATGACACATCACCTAAACTATCTGCTTCAGTTTGCCCATCTGCTAATCGTGTTACTTACCAGCAATAGCTCCCTGGGCTGTTGAGGACGGGTTGGTTAACCCTGCAATATGCTTGAGAGACAGCACTGAGTATGTGCTTGTCTTCAGTTGCATTGTATGAAAAGTCTCGCTCCATAAACTCTTTCCACATCAAAGGATTTGCTGACTCAGATCCTCCTGCAGTTTCAGCTTTGGTTCAGTTACATATTTTCCCATTCTCCCCAGTGAAATTGGTTTCTCTTCTGGCATCCAAATGGAGTTCAGCTGAGTGAGATTAGAAGCTCCGGCCACAATCCCAGATGGAGGCAAACTCAGTAGTTTCAATTTAGGATTTTTTTATCTTAGAAAATGAGAATTTTCTTTCCTCGTTCCTCAAACAGCTGGGTAATATCAGGGGGAGACACTGGAACTGTGAGGCTGAGCCCCGTTGGATTATGGTAATGTCTGTCTTTAGCTCATTGCTCTCACTCCTTAAATAAGTGAAGTTCAGACTTTCAGAGGTAGTCTCGGGGCCAGATTATTTCCTGCTTCTCCACCTTATCTCATCATTTCCAGCTACGCAGAGGGGCTGGAGAATGGCAGCAGCATGCTCCCACTTTGCACTGGTGTAAATGACTGGGCAAGGCACAGGCAAGAGGAAAATGGGATCATGGGGCTTTAAAAAAAACACATCACCACATCTTTAGAATTCTTGTTTAGATCCTTGCGGGCTCGTCTGTTTCACACCCTGGACTGGCCTGATGGCTAATGGCCCACATTCAGGGGGTGTGAAGCTGCCTCTTCCCTACCCTATGTGCCAAGTGCAGCTCAGGTGTGACTCAGCATCTAGGCCAATGTGTCGTGATGTTCCCTCGCGCAAGGTAGGTATAAAATGCTACCCCAGTGCAAGTGCTGGGAGCATTCTGATTGGATAGCATTCACCCCCCACTGTGCCTGGCTGGGAATGACACACACGGGGCAGGGAACTTCCTGCCCTGGGAGCTTAGACCAAGATCTCCAAACCAATTAGTCATTTTGGATGCCTCCATTTTCGACACCTCTAAGAGGCCTGATTTTCTGAACGTACTGAACAGCCCCTCCTATTGGCTGCAATGGAGCAGTGATGGTTTACAGCAGCTGAGAACCTGGCCCTCTTTCATATTTGATTTCCCTGCACAGGTTTTACAAGGTCCCATGTTCAGAGCTAATGGGAAAACCTGGACCTTCATACCCCCAACTGCAGAAACACATTGAGGGGAGGGAGACTCAAAGGAACTTGTTGCTCTCCAGGGTCTCCGTGAAAACCCCAGATGGAAGAAAACAGGGAAAGACTTTAAATGTCAGGAGCCACCTTGTGGCAAAACCTGATTAATTCTTAAACTTTATGCACTATGCAGTGGCTGCAGCACTGTCACAGCAGCCTCTTGCTAGTGAGCCTCTTTCATTATATACAAGGCGCATGCTAGTTACTTTGTCTCAATGCCTGGAGAGAAAATCATGGGCCAGATCCTCAGCTGGCAGAAATCGATGAAGCTCCATTGATTCGAATGGTGCTATACCAATACACACTGGATGAGGATATAGCCCCAGGCTTTTATTTGGTAGTGCTATCAGATTAGGCTTCTGTTTTGGAAGAGGGATAGGGTACCAATTCAACAGGAAGCACGCTCCATTTCCCCCTTCCTCCCTCTGCCTCCAGCCCCAGAGTTGCCAACACTTGTCATTTTGGTGGAAGGCTCCTGATATTTGGTGGTTTTTTTCCCCTTAAAGCCCCAGTTCCTGGACTCAGGTAATTATGTGAGAACCTCAGCTTCTAGCAGTTGTAATTCATAGACTCATAGACTTTAAGGTCAGAAGGGACCATTATGATCGTCTAGTCTGACCTCCTGCACAACGCAGGCCACAGAATCTCACCCCCCCCCACTCCTGTAACAAACCCCTAACCTATGTCTGAGTTATTGAAGTCCTCAAATTGTGGTTTGAAGACTTTAAGGTACAGAGAATCCTCCAGCAAGTGACCTGTGCCCCACGCTGCAGAGGAAGGTGAAACCCCCCCAGGACCTTTGCCAATCTGCCCTGGAGGAAAATTCCTTCCCAAGCCCAAGTATGGCAATCAGTTAAACCCTGAGCATGTAGGCAAGACTCACCAGACAGCACCCAGGAAAGAATTCTCTGTAGTAACTCAGATCCCAGCTAACATCCCATCACAGGCCATTGGGCATATTTACCGCTAATAGTCAAAGATCAATTAATTGCCACAATTAGGCTATCCCATCATACCATCCCCTCCATAAACTTATCAAGCTTAGTCTTGAAGCCAGATATGTCATTTGCCCCCACTGCTCCCCTTGGAAGGCTGTTCCAGAACTTCACTCCTCGGATGGTTAGAAACCTTCGTCTAATTTCAAGTCTAAACTTCCTGATGGCCAGTTTATATCCATTTGTTCTTGTGTCCACATTGGTACCGAGCTTAAAATAATTCCTCTCCCTCCCTGGTATTTATCCCTCTGATATATTTATAGAGAGCGATCATATCTCCCCTCAGCCTTCTTTTGTAGTTGTGGACAAACTTTTGCAAACATGACCTGTGT
Organism: Gopherus flavomarginatus; assembly: GCF_025201925.1. NCBI lineage: Eukaryota > Metazoa > Chordata > Testudines > Testudinidae > Gopherus > Gopherus flavomarginatus. The sequence continues at coordinate 35,196,239 of NC_066630.1, forward strand.
GTAACCTAAAGGCTCAGAAACTAGAAGCCAAAGGAAAAGACTCTGAAATGTGTTACTGAACAAATCTCATGATTTTTTGAGCCTGATTAATGATTTTTGAACACTAGGGGATGATGTTACTGCATCCAGGCAAGCTGATGGGCAGGGCCGTCCTTAGGATTTATGGTGCCCTAGGCGGGATTATTAAACTCGTGCCCCTGTGCCTGTCTTGCTCTTAGCAACACAAACATAAGCTTACACTATTGGAAAATTTGCCACATGCATGTTATTAAAACCAGTTTAACTTAATGAAGCACACCATAGTGCTGATGGACTAGCACTAAAGAAGTAGCACTATAGAAAAAGTTCTGATTTGACAGAATGATGCAAATAGTATAATTTTTTTAATTTGTCAATGTTTTATTGGAAATTTCTATGAAGAGGTATTGAAACAAGGATTTGTTTTTAATTAAAAGCAATCTTTCTGGTTTTTTTGGCTGCAAAATCAATAATAATGTCATCATATGACAAAGACAAAGCGATGTCTTGTTTGATTGCAAGAATAGCAAGACCAGTCAAGTGTTCCTGACTCCGTGTAGAGCGGAGATAGTTTTTAATGAGCTTTAGTTTTGAGAAACTCCGTTCTCCTGATGCTACTGTTACAGGAATTGTCAGTAGAATACGAGTGGCAATGTACACATTAGGATATATGTCAACAAGTTTGCTGGTATGAGTAAACTGTACAATGTTCATCATCGATTTTGCATGTGGCAATATTGATGACAGTATACTCAATTCTTCGTACAGTTCAAGTCCATTTAAATCAAAACAATAGCCATGCTTCAGGAGGCTCTCTAGGTCAGGGGTCCCCAACGCGGTGCCCGAGGGTGCCATGGCACACCCAGGGGCCTCTCAGTGCACCTGCGGACTGGCTGGCGGACGAGCATCCGCTGAAATGCTGCCAAAATTCGGTGGCATTTCAGTGGCGACGCCTCTGGATGACACCACTTGCCGCTGATAAGCATCATCATCCAGAGGCGTTGCCGCTGAAATGCCGCCGAATTTTGGCGGCATTTCGGCGGATGCTCATCCACCGCCATGGTCCTTCGTCTGGTGACCACCAGACGAAAAAGGTTGGGGACCACTGCTCTAGGTTCTTGCACTTTGTCATTAGTTGCTCTTGTTTTCCTATTTTGTTGAATTTAGTACCACTGAGCCCATGTACCAGCTGAGTGAATGGAACCCCAGGCAGACAACGGGTTGAGTGGCTCAGCCAGGGTATCAGACGGTGGTCTGCTCAGCCTGCTGCCAGCCTGGGGTTCCTTGGTGGTTCCCAGGCCAGCAGCGGATGCCGAGTGGGGCTGGCGGCCGGGACCCTGGGTGGCAATGGGGCAGCAGCCGGAACCCCAGAGCAGCGATGGGCTGAGCCGCTCAGCCTACCACTGCATGCCATCAAAAATCAGCTCGCGTGCCACCTTTGGCACATGTGCTGTAGGTTGCTGACCCCTGCTCTATACATTAGTAAGGAGATGAGCATATTACAGTTGTTGGAGGGCTCTATTTAGCAGTAACAGGGCTATAGGAAAGTCAGTCAACATTTTTTGTTTCTCTGATGAAAACCGGCCCACTCCCTTCCCCATACCAAACTTGTCACAAATAATTGTCAACAACTTAATTTTCTGTTTTTTCTTTTTTAAAAAAAAATATTGAAATCGAATTCAGGATTGTTAGCATTTTTGGCGAACAAATTTGTTAAATGACAACCTAAATGGCAACGCAGTACTGCTTCCATGCTTGGCTCACCCCCCAGCCTGCTGGTTCAAAAGCTGCAGTAGAGGAGGAGATAGGTGGAAAACTGCAGGACCCCAAAATCCACCTCTTGGGGTGCAGAGTGGCAACAGCAGCAGCAAACCCTCATGTCCAATCACACGCCAATGGGCACCACCACCAGCCCAACAGACCATGGTGAAGTTAGCACAGCATCTGATCTCAGAGACGTGGCACCCATGGAGCCACAGCAGCTCATCCTGCCCTGTGCAGGTCCCCCTGGATGAGATGGATCACTTCCAGCCTGGGGAAGAGATGCGCTTCCCCAGCTAAGGTGATCAGATCCAGATGTCCTGATTACCCCCACCTAGGGTGACTGGACAGCAAATGTGAAAAATCAGGACGGGGTGGGGTGAAATAGGAGCCTATATAAGAAAAAGACTCAAAAATCAGGACAGTCCCTATAAAATCGAGACATCTGGTCACCCTACAGGTGAGTTCCTTCCCCCACCCCTTCCCAGAGACCCCAGCAGCCAATCCCCTCCCTCAGACTGTGCTGCATTCATTTCTCTCTAGGACGCAGCAGCCCTGCTCTTACATGCTCCACTGCTTCCCATCTGTCCGGGCTCCCAGCAGAGCGGTGCCCCAGGTGGCTGCCTGTTCTGCCTATGGCTAAGGACGGCCCTGCTGACGGGAGCAGGAAGTATGCAGTGTTGTTGTAGCCAAGTTGGTCCCAGGATATTAGAGACAACCCACCTGGTCTCTCTAGAACAGGATGCTCGATCTGGAATGATCTCCGTTCAGCACTGCTAAGCGTTTGCCATCCAAACACATTTTGAGTTGGGATTGTTAATTGTGGGGATTTGTGGATTTTTTTTTTGTTGCCTTCTCATTCCTGAGCCTTTAGGTTACGCACAAGTCACATTTGCAAATTTTTGTCCACAACCGTGAGGGGTAGAAACTTACCTTCTTTAAAAATGTAATCAGAGAGTCTCACTTACAAAAACGTGCCAGGGGCTCTTTGAGCTGGCAGGACTGAGGTTTTTGCAGTTTGTTCTTCCTTGCTCAGAAAGGTCCTGCCACTTTATATGCCTGTCACGTGCCATGCGCTCGAGGCCAAGGCTGCTGTATAAATAATCATCATCACTGGAGAGACAGCCGAGGAGAGATCAGTTCAGTGCTGACTCTGAGGGAAGAGCACCACCTGCTGAACACCAACAAAAGTTATTCCTCAGACTAAGATAGAGCAATGGGAAAAGGGGATTCAATGTTTGGAGATAGGGTTGCTAGGTGTCTGTCTGTTTTTTTTGTTTTTTTTTACCAGAATGCCCAGTCAAAAAGGGACCCTGGCAGCTCCGGTCAGCAGCACAGCAGGGCTTAGGCAGGCACCCTGCCTGCCCTGGCTCTGTACAGCCCCCTGAAGCAGCTGGCATATCTGACTCTTATGGGCAGGGGTGGCCACAGGAGCACTGCGTGCTGCCTGCGCCCCAAGCGCCAGCTCTGTAGCTCCAGTTGGCTGGGAAACACAGCCAATGAGAGCTGTGGTGGCGGCAGCTGCAGGCATGGACAGCACGCAGAGCCCCCTGGCTTCTCCGCTGAGGAGCTGGATATGCCAGCCACTTCCGGGAGCCGCTGGAGGTAAGCGCTGCCCGGCCAGAGCCCTCACCCGCTCCTGCCTCCTCAGCCCCTTGCTCCAACCCTGAGCCCCCTCCTGAACCCAAACTCCCTCCCAGAGCCCAACCCCCCTTCCACATCCCAAACCTTTGCCCCAGCCCTGAGCCCCCTCCTGCTCCCCAGTCCTCTTCCAGAGCCTGCACCCCACACCCCAACCCCCTGCCGCAGGTCAGAGACCACTCCCTCACTCCTGGAGCCAGCACACCGCACCCTCTCCTGCACTCCAAACCCCTTGGTCCCAGCCCGGAGCCCCGTCCTGCACCCCAACCTCCTCCCAAAGCCTGCAACCCGCACCCCAACCCCCTGCCCCAGGTCGGAGCCCCCTCCCTCCTGGAGCCAGCACACCACACCCTCTCCTGCACTCCAAACCCCTCGGTCCCAGCCTGGAGCCCCTTCTGTACCCCAAATCCCTCATCCTCAGCCCCACTCCAGAGCCCACACCCCAGCTGGAGCCCTCGCCCCCTTGTGCACCTGAACCCCCTGTCCCAGCCCAGTGAAAGTGAGTGAGGGTGGGGGGCAGCAAGTGATGGAAGGAGGGGAGATGCAGTGGGGGGGGCAGGGCCTCGGAAAAGGAGTGGGTTTGTGCGATTAGAAAGTCGGCAACCCTATCTGGAGAAATGAGACAAGACCCTTGATAAATAAGTGTCCAGGTGGGACTTTGGAAATGTGCATCAGCCAGTGGCAGAGCTTGGATTACGCCATGAAACAGCCTCATGCATTATTCAGGCCTTGGTTAGAACCAGACTGAAGAGCAGATCTTTACTTATTATTATTCTTTGCACTACAGGAGCCCTTTATTGCCTCAGCTGAGACAAAGGGGCCCTTTGGGCCAGATTCAGGATGCAGCCCCTGCCCTCAAGGAGCTTACAATTTAATAGGCATGAGCAGGAAGAGGCACAGCAAGGTAACATGACCTGGCCTTAGTCATACACCAGGCCAATGGTGCAGCTGGAGTCAAGCCCAAGTCTCCCAAGGGCTGGTACAGTGCGCTGAACCTCGCTGCCACTAGAGTGATGGCGCTTTTGTAGCCGTATCACTTATACTGGAGGCAATGAATTTAATGAAAGTCACATCTCTGCTTCAATGGGGAAAGCGTTGCTTGTAAGTAGCTGAGGCTGATGTTGGCTGGCCCAAGAAGCTCTGTTACTCCTAGAGGAGCCACCATGGCTGCATTCTTTTTACTAGCTCTGCTTCCCCCTTCCCTCCCTGTGAGTTGAAGGTGAAGACCGCTTGGATGTTTTCAGTCTGCCAGGAACAGTCTCCATTCTCAGCCAAGCTTAACGTGGGCAGAATTTGCTGAGTAAGCATCCATGGGAGGTTGGGGGTGGGGGGCAACTAGCTGCTACCCAGCAATTTGCCTTGACAACTCTGCCACTTACTGATGTTTTAATTTTTCAAATAAAGTGGTTGCCTTTTTGTTTTGTAATGAAAGAACCTTTGCTCCTTTACTAATGAGAAAGCCACACTTCACTGAGCTGGAGCCAGAACTCAGCTGAGGCTGGTTGTCACGTAAGTGAAAATGGGAGAGCCCTTGTAAAGCTTTAGGATGCGGAGTGTGCGTGCACTTAGGTGGGTCTAGAGGTATATGTGGGAGGAAGGGCGGGGGGTGCAGATATGCATGGGGGGGTTATGTTTGTGTTTGGATATGCATGGGGAGGGGTGGTTGCACAGAATTTGGGTATGCCTGGGTGGCTCTGCATGGATGGTGTGTCTATGTGTATGCACACTGGTGCTCATGTGCATGTGGGAAGGATCTCTTTGATGTTATGTAACGAAGACCAGCGCTGCCTCTTCTGATGAACATTTCCTGCTCTCTGTGATCTCATTCCCTGCCATCCAGAATTTGAATAGCCTCTTTCCTGCACCCACATTAGCTTTTTCAAAGAGTAAAACCACGTAGAACCTGCCGGGGGGCGTGGCTGTCAGTGCACACGAGGACAAGGGAGCAGATCCTCCTTACAACAGGGGCAGCTGGGAAGATGTGGATGGAAAAACATTAGGGACTCAAGGGCCACATGTTGCCAAGCAGCCATAGCCCATATGCTGACCTTCTCTGTAGGGATGGGGGAGAAGAATCCTCTGCATGCCTGGCGTTAAACAGGGCTAGAGCCCAGGCCTACTGACTCCCAGTCCAGTGCTCTGTGCACTAGGCCTTGATGGCTTCTGAGCTTTCTCTTATAGCTCCATATTTCCTTTTGCCCCACAGCCCCATTTGCTCCCACACAAGTGCTATCCCACTGGTAGTTATTGACACTGGGCCTGCAGATTTTCAAAAGTGGGACTCCATAAAGTGTAATGGACATTAAAGAACTAGCTCCCCCCTTACTCATCCATGGTTTCTTCTCCTGGGAGGGTGTCTTTTTCAGTGTTACCCATGACAACACCTCTAAGCTGTGGTTGCTGAGACCTATGTTCAGTCATATCCTACAATTAACGCTGCTTTGCTGGGGAAGGAATCAAGTCTGATTCAGGACAAATTCGTTCTTTCAATCTCACAATCCAGGCAATCCTGGGCCTGAGTAAACCGCCTCGCTAATCTGCAGCCATCCTAGCTTTGTGTCAAAAGGCCTGTTACCCAACCAATAAATTGATCCTCAGGACTCCAGCAGTTTCCAGCTTGTCCTGATCCTTCAGTTGGCTGGTCTATATTAAATATGGCCATTGGCTCCAAAAAGGGTGACGAAGAGGAAGTGATGAACAACTCCCCTACAATTTACAGAGGCTCACTGCTGTTTTACCGCTCGTAATACTCCAGATCTGAGCCCACGCTTTCCACGAATAGCATGCCTGAGAGAACCACCCCGGTGGCCCAATCCTGGGAGGTACAGAGTACCTGCAGCGCCCACTGACTTCAACTGGTGTTGAAGGTACTCTGCATTTTGCAGGATCAGGGCCTTGATACTGAAAATTCAACCACTGGGTTGAGGTGACATTTGGACTGCTCCAAGCACAGGTGAAAAAGATCTTCGGCTAAATTCAACTCTCAGGCTCTGACTCAAGAAAACACCAAACTATGCGCTTAAGTGTCAGGGAAGGAAAGCACAAGCTTGATTTCTTTGTTGAATATGGACAGACTTGAGCCCACGCTCAAGCACTTTGCTGAATCAGGGCCTTGGAGACAATAGTGTAAATCCACAGCAACATTATTAATGTCACTGGATTAAGACTCATTTAATTGAGAGTGGCACCTAAGCAGCTGAGTACATGCCTGGCCCTTGCGTGGCACTGAACATGAGTGAGACAAGCTGGAAACTAGCCTGTTATGCATCAGAGAGACTGGGAGAGAAGCGAGTGGGGGTGAGCTGGACCCCCAAACACGAGGAACAGCACCAAGAGCGAGGGTAAGCCTGAGTTCCAGTAAACTGCAGCAGGAACTCTTCCAGGTAGGTTTCATGGCTTCTTTTCTACCAGTAAAAGGGGCCATTCCATTATGGGCACAACAGGAAATAAATAAATTCAGACAGAACCTCATTACAAGTGTGCCGAGTCCCAGGCTAGCAAGATGGGGCTAGATCCTGCACTTACGCACATTGACGCACATCTAGAACAACCCAGCGGAGTTGCCTCTGGTTTATCACTTACAGGGGCGGCTCCAGGCCCCAGCACTCCAAGCGAGTGCTTGGGGGGGGGCAAGTCGTGGGGGGCGCTCTGCCGGTTGCCTTGAGGGTGACAGGCAGGCTGCCTTTGGCAGCTTGCCTGCGGAGGGTCTGCTGGTCCCGCGGCTTCAGACCCTTAGCAGGCAAGCCGCTGAAGGCAGCCTGCCTGCCGTGCTGGGAGCGGCAAAATGCCTAGAGCCGCCCCGATCACTTAAATCAGAACCTGGCCTCAGGAGATTTAATGAAATAAAGCCAAAGATCCCCAAGGGAGCTTCCTATTTGTTTAAATAGGGAGCTTGCTTGACAGCTGGGTTCCCCTGTGCTCTTCCATCTCCCATCTCCTCCTAAGAAAGCCTTTTACATTGGTCAGATTTAGAAGCGCTTCGAAAGCAAGTGAACATCTGCATTCCATGGAACTGAAATTGACAATAAAAAGACTTCAGACGTTCCCACAGGCCGATGGCTCCAGCAACATCAAAACAGCTGGGAGCAAATGTAAATCAGCAACATGCATGTCAATAATGCTGTTTTCAACAAGTAACATTCCCAAAGCCCGCTACAAGGCCAAGGCATTTAATCATCTGCAGCAGGCCACATGCATTGTAGGTATGACTGTCAGCTCAAAGGAGGAGGAATAAGGGGGTAAACGTGTTGGCCGGGGGCAGTGTTGGCCAGACAATTAAATGATTCAATTGCAAATAATCCCTGGCTGTAGAATTTCCCCAAATATGCTCAGAACTTGACCAACGCTGGCCAGGGCAGAACATGGAGGCGATGCCCTAGATGGCCGTTTCTTTACTGAGCTACTCATCCATCCAGCTAGGTTTTTATACCATGCTTACTGCCATACAATACAAATACTATAATTCTTTTTATAATAGCACCCACAGGCCCCCAACTCAGAGCAGGGCTCCAGTGTGCCAGGTACTCTTCAGATACACAGTAAGAGACGCCTGTGCTCTGAAAAGCTTGCATTTTAAGTAGACAAGGCAGGTAAAAGAAGGCTTATTATCCCCATTTTGCCCAGCAACGTGGGCAGGCTCCCCCAGTTTGGAACTGAATCCCAATCTCAGGAGCCCAAGCCCAGTGCCCACAGCACAAGCCCAACCTTCTGCTCTCCACTAGAAGTACAGAGCCACAGGGCACTTAATACCTGTCAGAAGGGCAGACAAGAGGCTTCTAAGTCTCATTCAAAGACATTTTTACGTCTTTTGCCCTTAGAAACAGAAATTTGTGATCGTATTAAAGGACAATTAAATTGAGCGCCGAATAGGAATCAAAAAGGCAGCAGAGGAACATTAGCGGTTCTGCTCAGTAACTGCCCTGTCAATCTGTTTCCGACTGAAACGGAATCTATCCTCCCGCCCGTCAACGGGCTCAGGAAAACAGAATCCGACCGCTCTGGAGCAGTAGCGTCAACATCTGCTTATGAAACTCTTTAGCTCCACCATCTCTCTCTGGGCAGAAGTTGGACTTTGTGGCTGGGGGCCAAACACAAGGACTGGAATCGAAGAAGAAAAATTTCTAAGTAGTAAAATCATAAAACTAATAAAATAGCGGTGGGCGTGGCTTTTAACCACAAAACAGCAGTTCCTCTAAAATGCTTGCTGCTATGCTGATTTCCTCTGTAATGCTTTTCCACTCATGGCCATTACAATTATATCCATTTCACAGAACTTGGCACCTCTAGATATATTTAAAGCTATGAGTAATGCAGAGTTAGATCTAAATTTGTAGGTTTCATTAGAAACAGATGTAAAGTTTCTCTTTATTTTAAAGAAAGTTTATTTTAGAAATAATACATACTGCCTGTGGGCTCAGATACGATCCGCTTGGTGCACATTACAGGGGAAGTGAGGGTACAAAACTCAATCTCCACTTCTAGCTGCCTTAAATAGACTAGAACGTGGTACGGCTCACACCCAGACAGCGGGTCTGACACACTGTGAAACTAATTCCGCTCCTTCTGGATTACTCAGTACAAACCCACTGAGAGATTTGTTATTGATATAGTGAGATGTTCCTTCTAGCAAACCAACACGCAGTTCTTTACTCTCTTCTGTAGCTACTGAGGTGTTTTCCCATATCAGCAGGTCGATGCACAAATTCACTCCAGTGCAGGGGGTCAGAGTACAAGGCATAGGCACTGATTACTGTAAGTCCCACTCAGGTCCCCTTATTCTGAAAACTTAAGTGAGATTCATGAGGTGCATAGACTTTATGCTGGTCCTCTGCATGAGGGTGAATGTCCACTATAGTGAGTTTCCTGCAGAGACATTCCAGCATTAAAATGAGGGAAACGCAGGAGAACTCCAAATCTGGCATGTGCCTCTTTAACTCTGTGACATTCCAGGGTGCAATCTAGGCCAGCGAGGGTCTGTGTCACCCATGCCCTGCAACCTGGGGTGCCTGACAGTGCTTTCTGCTGTAGCTCCCCGATGGGCCACTCACAAACAGCCTGTCAGCATGCAGCTCACACCCAGAGTGTCTGTGTTATAGCCACAGCCCTGGTCCAGCAGCTCTGTCAGCAAACACCCAGCCACACACTGGCTTTCAGCAGCTGTGGTTACTATTTGCAAGGTGATCCCAACCCTCCCAGTCCCAAATTCCTCCCCTCCAAATGTGTGTTTTGCATTGTCCAGCCTTCTTCTGGACACTCCGAATACTTTAGTTCTATTGTTCCTGTAAGAGAACAACATACAACAACTCTTTTAAACAGTTACTACGCAGCTCAGTTTAACCACAACACTGGATTAATTTTGATTAAAAATAAAACAAGTTTATTTAACACAATAAGCTGGGATTTTAAGTGAGTGCAAGCATAGGCATTCAAGATAGAAATCGTTACAAGAGAAATAAAAATAAAACGCTTCCTTAAACTAAAACTTTACAAACGAGGCTTGGTTCAAGGTAAGGTTCTTACCACGTGCTCCCAACAGCATTACTGACCAATCTGCAAGTCAGGATCCCTCCCAAAGTCAAAAAGCTGGATTCTTTTGTCTTCTTTGGCGCAAGAGAGATGGATAGAGAGAGATACCGGGGGGAGGAGGGGTACCCCTCACTTTTATAGTTCAGTCACGCTCTGAAAAGTATTTTCCTGAGACCTCCTCATAAAAGTTCTTTCCAGCTGAGAGCAAGGAGACATGGAGTCTGGTGGAAGAAGGAGGCCATGTTAATTCTTTTCACCTGTTCATGCTGAAATGCAGCTTTTCTTTGTTTTCTTTCATAGAATATCAGGGTTGGAAGGGACCTCAGGAGGTCATCTAGTCCCACCCCTGCTCAAAGCAGGACCAATTCCCAACTAAATCATCCTTTCTTTCCCCTCTTGCTAAGGACTCTGTTTACAGCTTATATGCAAATTAAGGCAAACACCCATCCCTTTGCTTAAGACAGGCCTGCTTGACCTAATTGGGGCAACGTGAGTTTGAACATGTGCCTTTAACATCATACAGGGTTTTTTTTTACACCTTTGACCATAAGGTTGCTACACTCATTTCACTACAATATTTTTGACCAGTGAGTTGTTAGTTTTTCAAATGATACCTTACAAGGCATATTTTGCACAAAGATTATTACAATAGCGTGCAGGGTGCGTCACCCTTTCTGGAATGGCTCATGACTGTGAGTGCCTACATCAGGGCAGACTGTCAAAAATGGGGCAGATACCTCAAACTGGTGGTGTGTTCTATAATTAGATGTCACTAAGCCAGTAACAGATGTGAACTCCTGGATCACGGTACCAGCCTTACCATGGAGTCACAGACTGTCCCCTTGGCCTCGCCAGTCAATATTGCCCAGACAAACTTTGTAATAAATGGTCACTTACACTAAAAATCACGCAATATTCAGATTGCTTCCAAGTCCCAAGAGACCAGGCACTTACCCCCAATCTACTGGTACCCGAGATCGCATACCAAAGACAACGCCTGTAGCCAATCCTGTAATAAAATATCTGAAGTTTATTGACTAGGAAAGAGAAATGAGCGAGTTATTGACAGGTTAAAGCAAGCAAACATATGCACGAATGAGTTACAGTCTAAATCCAGAGAGCGACGGAGTTGTAGTGATCTATCAATTCAAAGCATCTTTCAGGGCGACCCAAGAGGGACCCCCTATGGATCTCTGGCTTCAGTTTAGTGTCTCTGGCCCTGAGAGAGTTCAAACAGCGAAGAGATGGAAAATCTTCACATAAGCTGTTTTTATTTCCCTCTTCCAGCATTCAAAACGCTGAGACAAGGCCTTTTGCACGTAGCACTCCATGGATGAGTGAGGCAGTTAAAGCTTTTTGTCTTATAATGGCCCACTACTCCTCCTGGATGGCAGGACAGGCCGGTTCCCACACCAGGGTTCTCAAGTTCAGAGCAAATATTTTCAAAGTTATAAAGCAAAACTTGCATATTTTCTTATAGCCTGGAATACCAACATCACAAATGTGATAAACGCATGCAGCAATTTACAAGCATTTCACAGAGTCTAAATGAGAAATATATTCTTATACGACCAAGGCTATTTTGAGCAAAACTAACATACAGCTATGAGTTTGTCAGGTATTAGCTACTGCCTGCAGCCTGGTTCAAGAGCAGGCATCTGGCCTGCCAGTGTCGCATGGTGTGACCGAAGTGGTGCATTTGGTCACAGACTCCGCCAGGAAAATTTAACAGAACAAGGTCTCTCATTGTCCTGCATGAAAAAGATGAAACATTATCAATGTAAGTCAACAAACATAATATTTGTCTACTCCTGGAATCTAAGGCCTGGTCTAAACTAGGGGATTTTAGCAAAAAACCCTCCAACCATTGTTATCACTCCAGTGCTACTGAGGGAAGCAACTTTAGGAGCTCTAATGCAGGCGGGGGTAAACAGTGGGGTCTGGCTTGGAGAAAAGGGAGGTCCCCATCCAGCTGCAGTGCCCCCAGATAACCTAGAAAATTAGCCGGTTTCCTGATGACAGCATCATGGGCACTGATGAGTTTCCTGCGGGGTTAAAATGACACCACTCATTTGAAATCTAGACAATTATATAAAGGCACTGTAGGTGGTTTCAGGTCCTGCACCAGCCCCAGACTCCCCTGGACAGTTTTACAATCATGTGAGTCTTTTCCATGTGTCATGGGATTGCTGGCCCCTTTAAGGGGAATCTGGGCCCAGGCTACCTGAGATGATTTAAGAAGCCCATCTAGGCAGTTAGTCGGATAACAAGTACCTGGGCCTGATAAAAGGCCATCAGGGCTCAGTTACAAGGGGTGTTCACAAAAAGACGCACAGGAGAGATGGCCCCAGGACTGAGAACCACAGGCCCCAGGAGGAGTACTGTGCAGGCCTGGAAAGAGACTGTAGTTCAAGATTATTTTAGATTTAATAAAGTAGAACCCCAGCAGGGGAATTTTTTGTCTTACATCCGTTTGGCCTGTGCAGAGTTCTTAAAAGAGCCCTGAGAGAAGGGAAACCGAGGCAGAGAGTGCCTGCAGAGCCACATGAGTCAGCAGGGGGCTCTACAGGGCCGGCATGCCCTAGGAGACACAGACTTCACAGGTGCTTAGTCCACTGAATCAAACTGTAAACCCTGCATATGATGGAAACCACTTCAAGCCGGGGGGTGCGGCAGCACTTCCCTCCGCCCCGAGTTACAGCACCTATGCCTGTCTGCAAAAATAAAAATAAATAAATGAACAAAACAGCACAAACAACAAGGGAAACTGACTAATTATATGGGGGGAAACAATGTAACTGACTAACTTGCTCTCAAAGGCATGAAACACATTGGGGGAAAAAAAATAAAAGATTATTCTTCCCAGCAAATCTCTTCCACTTACAGTCATCTGGAATGCTCCTTGTGGGCAGAAGTGTGATTTGTAGGTGGATAGTGGCCCATTAAAGAGTCAGCCAGTCGGATGCAAACAGGGGTATCTGCGCAGCCTTCGTCAGCAACACTGCTCTGTAAAACTCTCCTTCCTCGCTGTGCTTTTCTCAGACCTCTCCTGAGAACCTTGCCCCTACAGTAATTTATGGAGTTATGTAGCAGGGAATGAAACTTTCTGAATGAGAGGCCAAGCAAAGGACGTGACATCACAACCAATGAGCTAATCTAGCAACAAACAGCCTCAGCCTCTAGGGCTCAACCATTTACAGCTCCAGAGGGACCGGACTGACCGAAGGAGAGCCAGCCAAGAGCACAGTGGCAAACACAGTGCCAGATTGTGGCTTCTCAAGCCACTGCTGCTGAAGGAGTGTGTGGGGAGGGGATGCTGCTCCAATGCTGGGGCTGCAGGCATGGTAGAGACCACATGCAGGCAGAACCCCTCTGGGTGAGCACATGTAGGAGTAGCCACCACTACGCTCCATAACAAAGCATACCCCCTTCCCTGCACCTCCAGTCCTGATCTGCCAGCCAGTGCAGAAGTGGGGTGGCAGGACCCCACCATCCACCCCTTGTGCTCAGGGAGTGCAAGTAGGGGAAGGGGATTCTAGTGGCTCACTGTGCAACAGCACCAGGAGAGAATGGTCACGGTGCCTTCCCTTCTCCCACACTCACCCAGGAGAACCAGAATCTGACCTTTGACTTCCGTTGCTGTAGACTCACAATCAGGTCATGTATGTGTTGAGATCCGCTGAGAGATCCTGGGATTGAGTCTCCACAGCTTTATCCTTTGTGCAGCCATTCACTCCTCTGCAAAAGACTGCTGCTCTGGTTTACCTCGATGTGCTAGAGGTGTGAATGACTGCACAAGGGATAGAGCCCCTTTTCTCCCAGTGGCCCTACCAGATGGACAGTTTCACCAAAGGCACTGTAGAGATTTGGCTTGGTAATGCCCATTCATTTCCACTGGAACCTGGCTGCCCAAATCACACAGGCGACTTTAAGAATCTAAACCGTAAGGTTGAATTAAGGGGGGAAATTGCTTATTAAATGTTATTTGCAAATCTTAGTCTGATTTCCAGAGACATTGCACCCTGCAGCATGCACATGGCTAGAGAGGTATTACATGCCTTTCTTTTTTTTTTTGTTAAAGTAAATGTAAAACAATAGTGTGAAACTCCCTCTTAGTTGGCACTCTCTCTTTTGACTTCAAAAGAAAAGTCAGTGAAATGTCTGGTGAGATGCCATCAGTACATTATTCTAAAAGCAGCTCATTCAGGCCAGGAATATGCGTGTTTCCCATAGAAGTAGAATTGCCTTTTTTAAAATATTGGTGAAAGGTGATAGATCAACATAGAACACAAGCACTGGTCCACCCCTTGCCTTTGAAGGTCCACTTCACCTGGTGAGAGGGTCAATTCAGTCTCCATTCAGTCTCTTTGCTGAGATTGTCACCAAATGTAACAATGACAAGCTGTGGCTTCATCACATGACCACCTCTCCTGCAGTCCAGCTGAAGTGAGGCCACCAACTCCTTCTACCACATAGTTATCAGATGATAACTTTCAGTTCAGTGACCAAAGCCAGAGTTGAGCAGAGGATGGAATCTGAAGGGGGGGTCCAAAGAGGATGGAGCTTATCAGCTGTTCTCAGTGGTCACAGATGACCGAACAAGGAGCAATGATCTCAAGCTGCAATGGGGGAGGTCTAGGTTGGATATTAGGAAACACTATTTCACTAGGAGGGTGGTGAAGCACTGGAATGGGTTACCCCCAGGGAGGTGGTGGAATCTCCATCCTTAGAGGTTTTTAAGGCCAGTCTTGACAAAGCCCTGGCTGGGATGATTTAGTTGGAGTTGGTCCTGCTTTGAGCAGGATTGGACTAGATGACCTCCTGAGGTCTCTTCCAGCCCTAATTGTCTATGAAAGGGTCTATTTCAGGGCCAAACGAACACCCACTGAAGACAGCAGGGCCTTTCAACGGGCACTAGATCAATTTCTTAATCACCTGTCTCATGAGCAACCCAGTCCACCTGGTAGGATACTTATAAAATATCCATAGCCACTTACGAATTGTTTCTATAGGAAATGGACCCCGTATAATAAAAGCTTTGGTCTCCTTGCAAATAATTGGCATTTATCAATACTTTTCAGAAGAAAGTTGTTTAAAAGGGCAGGAAATTAAAAGAAAAGGGAGGTTTTACCATAATACAGCAGATTAGATTAAACGAATAGAACATGTGAGCAAAGTTGCTCCAGGGATGTGTAGATCACAACCCACGCCATAAATGTGAGGGTTAGCAAACAAGAAATCGCTGTTCAAAACGCAAAATGTAAACACAAGTGAGACGATGCACATCAGTCACAGCTCTATTAAAGTCAAGGCAATGGGACAATCACACAAGTGCGCCTTTAGTTCAATCACACTAAGTATAGCGGATTAAAATAGGGTCAGATCATCAATACAGTAACGAAGAAAGATCTTCAAGGGAACTATTATCCATAACAAGCAGAATGATCTGAAGCACTCGTTACAGCATAATGTGAGTCGAGAGAGATTCATAGCACAAGATTTATTCTTGTCACAATCAACAGTTTTCAGTACTTTGGTAGCTAACGCTGCCCCTCTCCAGATTCCTCTAACAAAGACATGGAACAAAATAGTGCTTATGCCAGTCAATTTTGTAATGAAACACAAAATGTGATCTCATAGTGAACACAGCATGATGAGATATGCTGCTTGTGGCTGCAGGATCCATGGGCTTTTTTCATTTGCGCACACAGAGCAATGAGCAAGCCCCCAAAAAACTGGAGCCAGCCAAAGCTTATCTCAAAGCATCCACGCCCTGCTGCCCAGTGGCCCAGGTCTCCCACTGAACTCACGGAATACTCAGTGGGAGTTGCTCACATTCTGCAGTGAGAAAATGGGGCCCAGGAATGGCTCAAACTGTCACAGACTCAGTGTTTAATTTGTCCCAGAGGTGAGCTCCGGTGCCTCCGGGCCCGGCCGTTCAGGGCCCCCCCCGACGCCTCCGGGCCCGGCCGTTCAGGGCCCCCCCCCAACACCCCTGGGCCCGGCCGTTCAGGGCCCCCTCTCCCCCGACGCCTCCGGGCCCGGCCGTTCAGGGCCCCCTCTCCCCCGACGCCTCCGGGCCCGGCCGTTCAGGGCCCCCTCTCCCCCGACGCCTCCGGGCCCGGCCGTTCAGGGCCCCCCCTCCCCCGACGCCTCCGGGCCCGGCCGTTCAGGGCCCCCCCTCCCCCGACGCCTCCGGGCCCGGCCGTTCAGGGCCCCCCCCCCAACACCCCTGGGCTTACCACATCAGTTATTAAAGTAAAACAATTGCTTGAGCCCTGGCACCTCCTTCATTACAAATTGAGCGCTGCCTAGACTTCTAGGGCACATCTACACCACACCTGGAAGGTCCATCCGAGGTCCGAGCGGGTGGTTAGCCTGAGCCACTGCCCAAATGGCAGCCCACGCTGCCACAGCCACATGGCTATTTTTAGCATGCTAGCTCGAGCGGAGCTAGCACATGTATGTCTACCCAAGCTGTGACTCTCACCATCCAGCTGCTGTGTAGCCCTTAGCTGGAATAGACCTCCGGTATCAGGCCACGCAATTCATCTCCCTGACAGCAGAGCCCTCGCTTACCTTGCTGCATGCACTCGGTGCTCAAGTTCTGAATCTTACTCAGTGGTGGGGTGGGATATTAGCACTGCTAGGGGAGTGGTGAACGGGAGAACAGTTCTCTCTCTAATCTATTTAATGTGCTATCATTATGGCATCTGATAACCTGGTATCTTTTTTTAAAGCCTGCCACTTTAAAAATCCTCACTCTCACTTTTCAAGGGGAGTGAGCATGCTCTGTGCAGGATACGTTATGGAAGGGAGGACACAGGACTTGGTAGTAATGAATGTAAGGTGGATGCTTTACTTGGACTGCTGGACTCAGACTCACTTGGTGGTTTTCTCCGGCTCTCTAGCTCAGACTAACGCAACTTCTGCTGCCTAGTGTCACCATAGAGGGTTTCCCCTCTATCTTGGATTAGAAAGCTGTGGAAGGATGACTCTACTATAGTATTAAAGAGTAACTTTAAACCAAGCATTCTTTAAACTAGTGCACGGCCCCTGCTGGACTTTTCACTTCAACAGTCACTCACTCACCAATCAAGATAGGTTATAGTTTTATGACTGAATTAGGCCAGAAATACATTTCAGCATAGAGCAGATCTACAAAGTTACTGCTGCTCTTTCAAGGTGGAAGGGAAAGGGCAGGACAGAATAGCCTAACAAAGTACGGACAGAAGAGACGTTGGCCTCAAGTCTCCTGTACTAATAGAGGATGTGTCCCTGAAACTGGGTACTGTGGGTTCGTGTAATGAGGAATCTAAGGGGACCCACTGGAAAGTAAAATGACAAGTGTAAAAGTGCTTGCAGTTAAAGATTTTCAAAAGCACTTAAGTGTGTTTGGGGTGCACAACTCAAGATACCGGAGAGAGGCCTGATTTTCAGAGGGGTGGATGCTCCGCACTTTCTGAAAATCAGGACATGTAGAAGTGTCCAATATGGGGCACCTAGAAGTGGAAGATCTAGTCACTTTTGAAAATCCTGGCCAAACTGCAACTCTCTCAGATCTGTGAGCCTAGCATAAATATAGACCAGTTCCACAAGTCACTGAATTCTGAGCCTTGAATGGGTTTTAAATAATGAAAGGAAGCATTTGTTCCAGCTGGCTTAGGAAAGCATGGCTGTGGGGCTTCAGTGCTTTCTGCAGCATTATGCTCTCAAGAGCTGAGATCACGCATTTGTTCCATCAAACTTCAGCCCTTGCATCATCACCCTTACTGCCATAATTTTAAACACACTAGTCATTGCCCACTCGTGGCACCTAATCCTGGGCCAGCAAACAGTGTCAAAGTCCTATCTAGTGATTTTAGTTCTTTGGCAGCCCCTTGGAACATTTTCCAGAGTTCCTGGCTGACACTGGAGACTGCTAGTACCAGATGTATTGATGAGTTGCTCAACAGTGGCCTCACAGAGTCAGTTACTGGAGGCGACAGGATGGTGGTGGGGGACTGGGGAGGATTTCCATTGATGGAGTTCAACCCAGCAGCTCCACCTCACAGCTTATGGAAAATCCTCAGCACATCATAAATCATCACAAGACAGCTCACACAGAGGAATCCTGCCAAAGGAAGTGCAGTCAGAACGAGGAACTGAGAGTGCAGACTCCTGGGTTTCTATTCTTACCAATTCCCTGCAGGACGTCGGGAAAGTCACTTGGTCTTGGTAAATTGGGGATAATAGTATCTACTTCACAGGGGTGTCATGGGGTGTAACCTTTGTGAAAACCTCTGGTGAAAGGAACAACAGCTCTACCAAGGGTTATCACTGTAACCATACTGGACCAGATTCTGGGCTCTGTTACTCAACAGAAGGCAATGTTTGCAGTGGCGGGAGGTCCGTACCCTAAAATGAATTGGATGAGTTATCCTGTGAAAAAAGCAGCACTGTAAATTACAATCGTTTTAGAAAGTGAGTCACGTGCTTCACAAGCCAACTGACAGTGTGTCCTTGTGGTCACACAAGACGTGCTTTTGCAAAATATAACTGAAAGCAGAACTAAAAAGAAGATGTCTCGTCTGTGTGGGAATATCCTGTCAAGTAGTTCAGTTACGGGGACTTATACCGTAGTGGCTTTTTTTTTTGCAGTGCCAAAAGATTGAGCTTTATTTTTATCCCCCTCCCCCGCAAGACGATGGATTGACTTGGATATTTACTTTGAATCCTAGAGAGGAAAATATGGTTTCTGCAGTATCTTCTTTCATTTTACTCCGTGCATGAAAGTACTAGACCTAAACTAACATACCTAGGATCAGATCCTCAGCTGCAGCAGAGGGTATGTCTACAATGTGTTAAAAAGACCACAGCATCAAGTCTCAAAGCCCAGGTCAATTGACTCGGGCTCTCAGGATCTGGGCTGTGAGGCTAAAATTGCAGTGCAGACGTTCAGGACTGGGCTGGAACCTGGGCTCTGAGACCCACCTTCTTCATAGGGTTTCAGAGCTTGAGCTCCAGTCTGAGCCTCAAGGTCTACACTGCAATTTCTAGCCCCGCAACCTGAGTCCAAGTCAGCTGACCCAGGCTAGACACAGCCATGCTGTGAGTCTTTTATT
The DNA here is from genome assembly GCF_025201925.1 of Gopherus flavomarginatus. NCBI lineage: Eukaryota > Metazoa > Chordata > Testudines > Testudinidae > Gopherus > Gopherus flavomarginatus. Next base: position 35,215,288 of record NC_066630.1, read on the forward strand.
GAGGTGTAGACATACCCAGAGAGGCCTCTTTATACCAGCTGAGGATCTGTCCAATAGCTTTATTTATTGTGTCCTCTATAATGAAATAGTACTAGATATAGATATTAATATTTATTGGGAGTAAATTATGGAACCAGACCCATTTGCATAGCGCTTACTCACATGATTAGTCCCATTAACTTCAATTTAAGTAAGGGTTGCAGAATTGGGCTATTTATTTATAGGAAGAGCTGTGTGCTAGGCCATTGTCTGATTTTTATTGGCCAAATTCATGCCCAGGTTTGGCTGCAGCATATTTAGGAATCAATTCTGCATGTCTAGGTCGCTCAACAATAGCTAAGTAGAATCCTAGCAAACTATCAACAACAACAAAATCATGTCTGACCTGAGGCTGAGAAATCTGAGCTCAGAGGAAAACTTGAGCAGAAAGGGTGAAAAACCCGAAACAAAGGTTAGTATGAAAATGCTTCCTCGATTTCTGCCATTTCACTAGCACGATGCTCTGAATGTATCACAGATTCATAGATTCCAAGGCCAGAAGAGAGAACTGTGATTGTCTAGTCTGACCCCCTGTATAACACACATCAGAGAATTTCCCCCAAATAATTCCTAGAACAGATCTCTTAGAAAAATACCCAGTCTTGATCTCAAAATTATTAGTGAAGGAGAATTCACCACAACCCCTGTTAAATTGTTCCAATGATTCATTACTCTTACCATTAAAAATTTACGCCTTATTTCCAGGCTGAATTTGTTTAACTTCATTCTCCAGCCATTGGATCGTGTTACACCTTTATCTGCTAGACTGAAGAGCCCTCTATTAGCAAATCTTTGTTTCTAAGGTAGGTGCTTATCGACTGCCACTAAGTCACCCATCACCTTCTTCATTAAGCTTTTAACAGACTGAGCTCCTTGAGCCGAAGTATGTGCAAAGCAATGTACCTGTTGATGGATAACAAGCTATTTTATCACAAAGATTTTTTTAGGCTCCTATTTCTCGTCCACTTGAGCATCACTAAAGTTAAATAAACAACACAGACACTTCACTTAATCACTGAACACATTCTGCCCTAAGCCATCTGCTACCTACCAACCTGCAAAGCACACCTGACTGGGAACCCTGCAATTAAGAAAAAGCTACATGCGGGGGGGTGGGGGGCAGAGTGGTAGAGGCAACAGATTCTCATGGAGCTGCCAAAGGAAGGAAATTCCAGAGACATACAGGCTCCAGCAAGGACGCTGTACTGCCAGCTTCCCTGTGTTCAGCCTTGGGGAGGTGGAGGGAGACTGGCAGGCCCGGAGAGTTACTCAGATCTCAGGAAACTTGGGGCTTCATAGAAGAGACTCAGCAACTTAAATTGCACCGGGAAGCTGCTGAGCAACCAGTGCAGTGGCCTTAAAAGGTAAGAAGCTGCATTCTGCACTGTGCAGGAATGAGAATTTAAGCAACCGCATGGTTTCTAAGACTGCCTCCCTTTTGCAGTAGCGTTGTCACTGCCACAGGTGTCCCGGGGGAGAAGGGTTAGATTTGGATGCAAATCATTTTATTTTCAGTGGGAAGGAAGGGGAGCTTTTTGCTCTCTCTCTGGGAAGATGACATGTCATTCTGTGCAATCTCCCACCCCGCCCGAGCGTCTCCAGTCTTCTCCAGGCTTTTGGATATCTAGGGAGAATTTCATCCTGAACCAAGAGGTACGACCAAGAGCTTCCTCTAAATCTGACACCATGACTACATCACGAGCTCTACCATAGAAAAGCTATTCTGGGCACATTCTTTATAACAGCAGCAGCCAGAGGCCCCAGATGAGCTCAGGGCCCCGTGGTGCTAAGCTCTGCACAAACACATAGTGGGAGAGTCCCTACCTAAAGAGCGTACAGTCTGAACAGACATAACAGATAAATGGCAAGAGGGAAACTGAGACACAGAGAAGGGATGCGACTTGCCCCAGGTTATCAATCAGGTCAGTTACAGAGCCAGAAAAAGATCAGGTCTCCTGACTTCCAAGGCAGTGCCCTCCAGTGGAGATCACTGCCTCTTCCCTCTCCACCCCCACAGCTCAGAGGGCCAGGCACATTATACCTATGTGAATTTAGGCCCCCTGAATTCACATCCTACACACTTCTGGTGGCATAGGGTATACTCAGACTCTATGGCACCAGCACTCCCAGTTATCTCCGTGACACCACTGAGTTCCTTCCAGAAAACACCATCCTAGCCACCATGGATGTAGAGGCTCTCTACACAAACATCCCACGCACAGATGGAATACAAGCTGCCAGGAACAGTATCCTTGATGATGCCACAGCACAAATGGCTGCTGAGCTCTGTGCCTTTATCCTCACACACAACTATTTCAAATTTGATGGCAATATATATCTCCAGATCAGTGGCACTACTATGGGCACCCACATGGCCCCACAATATGCCAATATTTTTATGGCCGACCTGGAACAACGCTTCCTCAGCTCTTGTCCACTCATGCCCCTTCTCTACCTACGCTACATTGATGACATCTTCATCTCCTTCCCATGGGTCCAGATGACTCTGGAAAAATTCCACTACGATTTCAACAGCCTGCACCCCACCATCAATCCTCAGCCTGAACCAATCTACACGGGAGGTCCACTTCCTAGACACAACAGTGCAAATAAGCGATGGTCACATTAACACCACCCTATACCGAAAACCTACTGACCGCTATGCCTACCTTCATGCCTCCAGCTTCCATCCTGGGCACGTCACACAATCCATTGTCTACAGCCAAGCACTGAGGTACAACCGCATCTGCTCTAACCCCTCAGACAGAGACCAACACCAACAAAATCTCCACCAAGCATTCTCAAAACTACAATACCTGCACGAGGAAATAAGGAAACAGATCAACAGAGCCAGACGTGTACCCAGAAGCCTCCTACTGCAAGACAAACCCAAGAAAGAAACCAACAGGACTCCACTGGCCATCACATACAGTCCCCAGCTAAAACCTCTCCAACGCATCATCAGGGATCTACAACCCATCCTGGACAAAGATCCCACACTTTCACAGGCCTTGGGTGGCAGGCCAGTCCTTGCCTACAGACAACCTGCCAATCTGAAACATATTCTCACCAGTAACTACACACCGCACCATAGTAACTCTAGCTCAGGAACCAGTCCACGCAACAAACCTCGATACCAACTCTGCCCACATATCTACACCAGCGACACTACCACAGGACCTAACCAGATCAGCCACACCATCACCGATTCATTCACCTGCACGTCCACCAATGTAATATATGCCATCATATGCCAGCAATGCCCCTCTGCTATGTACATCAGCCAAACTGGACAGTCTCTACGGAAAAGAATAAATGGACACAAATCAGATATTAGGAATGGCAATATAAAAAAACCTGTAGGAGAACACTTCAACCTCCCTGGCCACACTATAGCAGACCTTAAGGTGGCCATCCTGCAGCAAAAAAACTTCAGGACCAGACTTCAAAGAGAAACTTCTGAGCTTCAGTTCATCTGCAAATTTGACACCATCAGCTCAGGATTAAACAAAGACTGTGAATGGCTTGCCAATTACAAAACCAGTTTCTCCTCCCTTGGTTTTCACACCTCAACTGCTAGAACAGGGCCTCATCCTCCTTGATTGAACTAACCTCATTATCTCTAGCTTGCTTGCATATATATACCTGTCCCTGGAAATTTCCACTACATGCATCCGTCGAAGTGGGTATTCACCCACGAAAGCTCATGCTCCCAAATGTCTGTTAGTCTATAAGGTGCCACAGGATTCTTTGCTGCTTTTACTTCTGCAATAATATTTGTATAAAATATGCCTTGTGAGGTACCATATGAAAGCTAATACCCCACTGGTTATTAATATCATTGCAAAGTGCATGTGTCAATGGTATATGTGACGTTAGGGATTCCCTCTGATGATGTCACTAGAATATGTTTAAGACCAGACAGCCTAGCCTAGGTAAAGGTGATAAACAGGCCTGTCCTAGACAAAGGAACGTGGGTTTACCTTAGTTGATATATTACCAGTAAAACAAACAAAAAAAAGCCATTGAGATGAACCAGTGAGGGTTAGCCTGAGCCTAAAACAATCAAGATGGTTCCCGTATCCCAGAGAGACACAGGATACAGATTCCCCAGCAGGCCTTCCTAACGTATAAGACAAAGACATCCCTTTGGGGATATAAGGAACACATAGACTCTCCATCTTTATGGATAAACCAAGCCATTTGATCTCTGTGACGGGTCCTGGTCTGGCCGGCAATGGCTGGAAAGGAGATTAAGGGTGAAAGAAACCATCTTGAACAAAGATTTTAGATGAGTTTTTCCCCACTTTTATTGGCTTGTAACCATCACTACCTTTTTCTTTCACTTGGCATCATTTCGTCCAAGCTCCTCTGTTTGTAAACTTGTTGGGTGTTCCTTATAAATCATCAGGGCTGCGTAAATTAAGTAAAGCGTGTGCTTCCAGAAAGCTGACAGCTTGGAGTGTGTGTCTGTAAAGGCAGCAAACCAAACCCTTTCTCTAGGAGGGTCCAGTGAAAGGGACTGGTCCCTGCAGTGGGATGATTTTGGGGTGAATTTGGGGCTGGAAGGATACTAAAGTCAGCCTGCAAGGAGTAATGGGGTCAGGCAAAGCCTGGGTGAAGCTTGTGGGCTGCTGGCAGGATGCTGGAGTCAGAGCTCTGGACCAAAGCTGCACAGCCACAAGACACCCAAGGTTACAAGACAGACAGTGACCGACCCCCATATTGGCCTGGATGAGCTCCGAAACGTCACACCCCACCAACATCTGAATGTCATCTACATTGGGGGAGTCTCCTGCTGGCATGCAAGTGTTCCAGCTGGCAGCTCAACATGCTGCCCCAGCTTTACTAGTCTGATACTACACCCATCACCTGTCCGTAAGAATTCCAGTTTGGGGTGTGTTGGCTGGTGTCTCCCTCTTGCGCGCACACCCCCCTCCGGATGATATTGCATAAGCTAAATTAGATCTAGCAGGCCATTGATAACAAACAAGAAGCCAGAATTGTTTGATCATCTGGTGCGTAGTGTAATACCAAATAGGACGCAAAAGGCATTAGTTGACTTAGCTCCTCTGACAAATTTGAAATTGTACTTAAATAATAATAATAAAAAGATGCTAAGTGATTGGTGCTGCTGTTTCTTGTGCGTAGTCCTGTTGAAACAGAAACACACACCCTGGCCTGCTTGCCTTCTCACCTATACTGGGTTTTACACCATTGTCACTCTATTGACTTCGAGTTACCCCAACATAGCTGAGTGCAGAATCAGTATATTAGGGACCTTTAAGGATCCTATGTTGCACACAGGCAGAGTCTAACAATGAGTAACACATTTGTACAGATCTGTGCATCACAAGTGTTCTACAGACACTTCCCAGTAGATCTTATTTGACACACCACAAATAATTCAATCACTCTTATTCCAGCATCACTGTCTGTATCCGGTTGGAAAGTGACGCACACATCCAGGGGATGTGTCACATCAAGAAAGACAAGCAAGTGACATCTCCAAGTACAGAATAAGAAAAAAAGGGGAATGGAGGTGGGGCGGGAGGAGGAGGAGAGAAAGAAACCCAGTGATGTGCATCAAGCTATGAATCAACTTTCCCATCCTCCTACCTGAGCTTCAGGGAGACAAGAATCAGCCCATGTTGCCAGGACTGTATGAAATATTAACTGAATATTGCACCTGTGAGTTACAATGATGAACCCAACTGAAAAAACCTAGAAATGCAAAAAACATGGTTTGCCAATTCTTTCCTTCTTCTCTCCACTAACTCTTGACGTGAACTCCTAACCATCCCAGAGAAACTGCAGCTGCAAGATGCTGTCTTTCACGCATGAACATCCTCCAGTCGTAAACAGAGTGCTCGCTTAAAGGTTATCCGCTGTCAATGCCAGAACCCAGCTTGCAAGTTCATGCTTTAAATCTTCCCTCTCCTTTGTACTGGATGGCATCTTTAGACTAAAGAATATTTTAAAGAACTTCCAACAGCTGTGTAGAGTTTCTATTTTTCAGCTGCCTTTGCTTTTAATCAGTTTATTTTAAATCAGCCAGGTTGGCTGGAAGACAGGGTAACCCAGACCTTATACCCAGATAGCCTCCCTCCACAAAGCCTGGCACAGCCAGGGAGTAACTGTGGGCCAGGGCTTTCAAAAGACTGGCTATATTTAGGTATCTAAATAACTGGCCTGAATTTCAAGAGTGGGAAACCCTCTAACTTTAATAAGAGGGGCTGCGTGCTCAGCACTGTGGAACATCAGGCTGGTTGGGAATCTAAACACAGTTTCTTTTTTAAAATCTTGGCCCAATGGGGGGGAGGGATAGCTCAGTGGTTTGAGCATTGGCCTGCTAAACCCAGGCATGTGAGTTCAATCCTTGAGGGGGCCATTTGGGGATTAGTCCTGCTTTGAGCAGGGGGTTGGACTAGATGATCTCCTGAGGTCCCTTCCATCCCTGATATTCTATGATCTATGATTGTTTATGGTTCTAGCTTGGAATGTGGCTGACCTTGGCTCAGTTTCCTGCTCACCACAGGATTCCTGTGTGCCCTGAGGGCTAATCCCTAGCTGCAAAATGGGGATAATAATACATCCAACTCTGGGTGAGGATAAGACATCAAAAATTGCAAGATGCTCAGATACTATGATAACAGAAACCTTGTAAGTACATAAGAGAATTTCTGTATAATTGTGGAGGCTAATATTGTCTGGCCTTAAACTTCCTTTTCAGCAGTACAAGCCATTAATCACAACACCTCACAGTTCTTTGTCAGAGGATCTTAAAGCACTTACATCTACTAACAAATAAAACGTTACCATAATCCTGTGAAGGTTACACGATAGAGGTGCACTGCCCAGTGGGACATTTCCGGCAGGGGCGGCTCCAGGCCCCAGCACACCAAGCGCATGCTTGGGGTGTCATGCCGCAGGGGGAGCTCTGCCGGTCGCTGGGAGGGCGGCAGGCAGGCAGCCTTCAGCGATATGCCTGCGGAGGATCCACTGGTCCCACGGCTTCAGTGGAGCCACGGGACCAGCGGACCTTCCGCAGGCACACCTGTGGGAGGTCCACCAGAGCTGCGGGACCGGTGACCGGCAGAGCGCCCCCCATGGCATGCCACCGTGCTTGGGGCGGCGAAATGTCTAGAGCCGTCCCTGATTTCCGGGGTGGGACACAGCTGCTGTTAGAAACAGAAAGTGGTGGAAAAATTAGGACAGAAAGTGAAGATCATAATCTCCAACTGAAGATACGGGAAGTGTTTAGTAAGGAAAGATGACTTACCTAAGATTGGGGCTGGGGGTGCTGATGTTTACATCCCTCCTTATATGGAAAAAGTAACCATCCTTCTATATACAAAATATATAAGAATGAGAATAGGTCATGCTGATGGGAGAGTGGCACTATATGTGAAAGAAAGCAGAGTAAAAAAAAAAGTAAAAATCTTAAATGAATCAAACGATAGAAATTCCATGCTTGAATAAGAGTACAGCAGTAGGAATAGACTACTGACCGCCTGACCGGGAGGACCAGGTGATTGTGAAATACTCGGAGAGAAGAGAGGCTACCAAGGCAGAACACACAATAATAAAAGGAGATTTCAACTATCCTCATATTGACTTGGTACATGTCACCTCAGGACAGGATGAAGAGATAACCATTCTAGACACCATTAATGACTGCTTCTTGGAGCATCTAGTCTTGCAACTCGTCGAGGGAGAGGCAAGTCCTGATTTAGTGCTAAGTGGCACACAGGATCTCGTCAAAGAGGTGAATATAATCTTGGTAATAGCAACCATAATGTAAATTAAATTTACCATTCTCATAAGGGGAAAAATATCAAAGAAACCTACCACAGTAGCATTTAACTTCAAAAAGGGGAACATCACAAAAATGAAGATGCTCATAAATGGAAATTAAAAGGAACAGTCACAAAAGGGAAATGCCTGCAAACTGCACAGAGACTTTTAAAAAACGTAATAGAGGCTCAAACTACCATATACCACTCAAATAAATACACACACACAGGAAGAGGACCAAAAAAATACCACCTTGGTTAACCAAAAGAATAAAAGAGGCAATTAGAGGCAAAAAGGCATCCTTTTAAATTTGGAAGTCAAATCCTAATGAGGCAAATACAAATGAGCAGAAACTCTGGTAAGTCAAGCATATTAGTATAAGGAGGAAATCCAGGAAAGAATTTGAAGAGTAACTAGCTAAAAACAAAAAAAAACAGCAATTTTTTTTAAGTATATCAGAAGTAGGAAGGCTGCCAGTCAGTGAGGCCAACAGACAATCAACGTGCTAAAGGAGACCTCGAGGAAGACAAGGCCACTGCAGAGAAGGCTGGGGTGACCAGATGTCCCGATTTTATAAGGACAGTCCCGATTTTTGGGGCTCTCTCTTATATAGGCACCTATTACCCCCCCACCCTCATCCCGATTTTTTACATTTGGTATCTGGTCACCCTAGAGAAGATAAATTAATTTTTTGCATCATGTGAAGGAGATTCCCACAACTGAGCCATTCTTTTCTGGTGACAAATCTGAGGATCTGAGGTGTTAATAGAGAAGGTTTTGGAACAAACTGATAAATTAAACAGTATTAAGCCATCAAGACTTATTCACCCAGGAGTTCAGAAGGAACTCAGATATGAAATTGCAGCACTACTAATTGTGGTATGTAACCTACTGCTTAAATTGGCCTCTGTACCAGATGACTGGAGGATAGCTAATGCAGTGGTGGTTTTTTTAAAAGGCTCCCCAGGTGATCCTGGCAATTACTGGCCACTAAGCTTCATTTCAGTACTAGGCAAATTGGTCGAAACTATGGTAAATAAAATAATTATCAGATATAGATGATCACAATATGTTTGGAAGAGTCAACGTGGCTTTTGCTTCACTAATCTATTAGAATCCTTTCAGGGTGTCAACAAGGTTGCAGACAAGGGTGATCCAGTGGACATAGCATACTTGGACTTTCAAGGTCCTTCACCAAAGGCTCTTAAGCAAACTAAGCAGTCATAGGATAATAGGTAAGGTCCTCTCATAGATCAGTAACTGGTTAAAAGATAGGAATAAATGGTGTTTTCACAATGGAGAGAGATAAATTGCTGGATTCCTCTAAGAATCTATATTGGTACCTCTGCTGTTCATAAATGATCTGGAAAAGGGGGTGAACAGTGCGGTGGCAAAATCTGTGGATGACAAAGTTACTCAAAGATGACTGCAAAGAGTTACAAAGGTATCTCACAAAACTGGTGACTGGTCAACAAAATGGCAGATGAAATTCAATGTTGATAAATGCAAATTAATGTACACTAGAAAAAATAATCCCAACTACACAAAATAATGGGGTCTAAATTAGCCGTTAATTCTCAGGGAAGAGATCTTTTGGTCATGGTGGCTAGTTCTCTGAAAACATCTACTCAATGTACAGCAACTGAGAAAAAAGCTAACAGAACATTAGGAATCATTCATAAGGAGATAGTTAATAAAACAGAAAAATATACTCACCTCTTGACTACTGAATGCAATTTTGGTCAGTTCATCTAAAAAAAAAAAAAAGATATATTTGAATTGGGAAAGGTACAGAGAAGGGCAACAAAAATGATTAGGGGGATGGAACAGTTTCCATGAGAGATTAAAAAGAATAGGACTGTTCCGTTTAGAAAAGAGATGACTATGGGGGGATATGATAAATGTCTATAACATGAAGGTGTGGAGAATGTGAATAAGGAAATGTTATTTACCCCTTCATGTGACACACGGACCAGCAATCACCCAATGAAATTAATAGGCAGCAGTTTAAACAGACACAAGGAAGTATTTCTTCACACAATGCACAGTCACCCTGCAGCACTTGTTGCCAGGCGATGTTGTGAAGGCCAAAAGTATAACTGGTGTGACAAAGTTCCTCCTCTACCTTGGTGGGTCCTGCGTTTATTGGCAGATTTGCTCACCTCAGTGATCTTCCCCACAGTCTGGGTCAACTCCTCCTGTGTCTGATCAGGAGCTGGGAGGTTTGAGGGGAACCTGGAGCCCGCTCTCTACTCTGGGTTCCAGCCCAGGGCCCTGTGGATTGCAGCTGTCTATAGTACCTCCTGTAACAGCTGCATGACAGCTACACCTCGATGGGCTACTTCCCCATGGCCTCCTCCAAACACCTTCTTTATCCTCACCACAGGATCATCCTCCTGGTGTTTGATAATGCTTGTACTCCTTAGCCCTCCAGCAGCACAGCCTCTCACTCACCCTCTCCCTCTCAGCTCCTTGTGCCTCTTGCTCCCAGCTCCTCACACGCACTTCCTCTCCTCTGGCTCCTCCTCACCTGACTGGAGTGAGCTTTTTAAACCCAGGTGCCCTGATTAGCCTGCTTTGATTGGCTGCAGGTGTTCTAATCAGCCTGTCTGCCTTAATTGGTTCTAGCAGGTTCCTGATTACTCTAGTGCAGCCCCTGCTCTGGTCACTCAGGGAACAGAAAACTACTCAGCCAGTGACCAGTATATTAGCCCTCTACCAGACTCCTGTACCCCACTGGCCTGGGTATTATAACCTAATGGAGGACAGGTCCATCAATCGCTATAAGTCAAGATGGTCAGAGATACAACTCCATGCTCAGGGTGCCAATAAATGCCAGAAGCTGCGACTGGATAACAGAGGATGGATCACTCATAATTGTCTTGTTCTGTTCATTCCCTATAAAGCAACTGGCACTGGCCAGCATCAGAGGCAGGATATTGGGCTAGAATGATGGACCACTGCTCTGAGCCAGTATGGCCATTACGTTCTGTTCTCTATACACCTTCAACCCCTAAAATAAATTGTTGGCATTAACCCAAATACAGTAGAACTACTTATCTCAAAAATAATTAATGATGTTTTGTACCACCCGCGTAATTGCATAAAACTGCATTTTTCAATAACTTGAGTATTTTTTTTTTCTTTTGACCAATTGTGACAGATTGACAGTATCCTGTAATAGCCCGGACAAGCCTTATTGAGTTGAATATCTTTGGAATCCATTATATTAGAAATGCGATTGCCTCTGTGTTATTCAGGAACTTTATGAACTTCCACTGGGAGAGTAAAGAAAAGAACAGCATCACAGTGACCAGGCAAATTCACACAGGTTGTAACATCTCCAGAGAAACATCACCGTCTGAAGCGGTCTACCCATACTAGTTCAAACTCTGTTCCCCAGGGACCAAGAGACAAAGAAAAGATTTTTGGATGAATAGCCAGGTTTTAAACTGATCCAGCAAACAGATAGGATTTCTAGTCTAAGAGGGTCCCAATTTTAGGGAAAGGCTGGAAGGACAAATCACCACCCAGAGCCCTTGTCAATGTGGCCAATAATCTCTAGGAAGCTTATTAGCAGGTTCTTTAATTGTTGTTAATATATTTTCTATATAATTCTTTCTACCTTAATAAATCATCTTGCTTAGATAGAGAAATGTGGTAGCATACAGCTGTTAGCAGTTACACTGTATACCATCTTTGAGGAGAGAAATGAAGCAGGCCTATTTAGGCAGCCTATCTTTTGCTGGCAAAAGTCATAGTACAGTTAGGGAGCTGCAGAGCCTAGAAATACCCTGGGCAGTAGGGAGAGAGATGCCCATCTCCATCCGAGAGGCAATACCTGGAGAGGCCACAAGCCTGGGAGCGGGTTCTCTTGCTGACCAACGAAGGGGGAATACTAGGGCAATGACTCTGAACTACGATGATTTAGATGTTAGAACAGGGGTCGGCAACCTCTGGCACATGGCTCACCAGCGTAAGCACCCTGGCGGGCCGGGCCAGTTTGTTTACCTGCTGCATCGGCAGGTTCGGCCGATTGCGGCTCCCACTGGCCACGGTTCACTGTCCCCAGCCAATAGGGGCTGCGGGAAGTGGTGTGGGTGAGGGATGGGCTTCTGATTTTAATGCCAGCAGTTAGAATCCTTTCAGGGTGTCAACAATTAAAAATAATAAAATTTGGTTCTGGTTGAACAGAATGTGAAAGTTCTGAAAAATTTTGTTCAGGCCAAAACATTGTTTTCAGCGGGCTAGATTCACAAAATGCCAAGAAGAGAATGTCCCTGTATAAGCTTTTGCCCAGTGGTTAGAGCATTCACCTGGGATGTGGGAGACCCAGGCTCAATTCCCCCCTCTACCTGATGTGGGGAAGAGATTTGACACTGGGTCTCCCTTGCCCTAACCACCAGGCAGTGGGATAATTACAGTGTTGCCAACTCTAATGATTTTGTCACAAGTCTCATGATAATTATTGTTTTCCTTAAAGCCCCAGCTCCTGAGGTCAAATGGATGCGTGATGATTTCAGCCTTCATTTTTAAAGAAAAAGTAAGTTTCTAGTCCTCGTGGCTGTGAAGAAAGCTTCAAAATGTGACCCCCAGTGTACCATAAGGCTCAAATAGAAGGCAAATAAAAAAAGCCATCATGATTTTTGAACATTTGGGGTTGACAATACTGACTACATAATCACTGGAGCTGGTGCAGGAACGTGGGTCTTACATCTCCCAGCTGAATGCCCCATGCACCAGGCTGCAGAGCCAGTCTCTCTCTCTGGCCTTTCAACTTCCAGATTCTCCTAGGGCATTGTACTACTTTTTAAAAAAAGGATCCTGCAAGCTGGAAGTTTTTTTTTTTTTTTTTTAAAGCCACTGAATTTAGCAGTATGGATTAATGGTTCATACAAAAATATGCATGCAAACGAACTGTTATGTATGCGTAGAGCTTTTTGCTGGATTGTAAATAAAAGTCTTTTTTTAAAAAATGATTTGCCATTGTCTGAAGTTGTAGTACATATGGTTAGAGTAAATCTGGTGGCCAAACTACATGTAAAAAAAACCCTTTCAAGAAAAGTAAGTCAAAATTTCAACCTTGACAGCATCCCCTTACCATTATTGTAAGTACTTTGGGAATCTTTAATATTTTTGGAATATCAATGGTAAAAGGGAATTTTAGGATTAGATGAAATGACCACTGGATGTCACTGATGCTTTTAAAATGGACAGTAAGTTTGGCAATGACAGCAGTTTGGAAACAAAACCTGTTAGCGTCGATCACTAAAAGGGTCAGAAATAAAACTGACAGCCATTTGTTTTCACTACACAGAAGTTTATTATGAAAGTTAAACATACAACACAAAAGGTAGCAAAAGCAATCCTGTAGCTTAAGGCAACTCTTAAAGGAGACGAATTCAAGAAAGGATGATGCAACTTCTGTTTAAATTAGAAATTATGAAAAATATCAAATTGCATCAATAACTTAAAACGTACTTTAAAAAGTCTGCACTAACCAGCAGAGGGAAAGGGTTTCTGATCTTAATGCCAGCATTAAGATATAGTAAGCAGCACAATGCCAAATGATGATAGGGAAAGTTCAGTATTTACACGAAGATAGTAATGTTTATATCTGATAGTATAATTTCCTGTGTACTTATGGTTTGGAACCATGATCTGAAACCATTAGGAACATTATGTAAAATAAATCTTCATGCTATTCCATCGAAAATACAGGGGATGCAGAGAGGATCCAGGACTAGAATGATGGGTACCTTAAATATCACATTACAGAAGCTTTTCAGAAAAAAAAGCTTCTTCAGGGAAGAGGAGAGAAAAAATAACATGAGCCACAAAGAATGTGAAACCTTATCTGTCAGATTAGCCAAACTTAAATTTATGTATCAATATCAAAGTATTTCCATTTTATGATGTTGTCACAGCGGATACAGATAACTGTTTTAGCGAACTGTTAAATATTCATGGTATTAACATACAAGGAGTCCTGTTCACATTTCCATTATTTGTCCATAGTTTTGCAAGACCTTGCCATCAGTAAGGGTACCATATAAAAATAAATATTTAGTGATCCTAATCATACACAATTTCAGTTCATTTTCAAAATTAATCATGAAACCATAATTTTTCTTTAAAATAAGTGGTCTAGCTTCAGCATTTTAATATTAAAGACTTCAAATGACAAAAAATTAATTAAGCTATACAGAAAGCATCAGCTTCAAACACTGCCAAATGACACTGCTGTTTCCAGTTGTTTCTTTAAAGTAATGGATGTTGATGGAAAATTGGGAATAAGCCTGTTTACAAAAATTATTCACACAAATGAATCCATCCCAAATCTTACCCTGTTGGAAAATGCCATATATACTGTAAATTAGTTTTATATGTAGACAATTTAATAAAAGAAAGTGTCCCACGGGCAGTATGAGAGATTCCACACACAATCCCAAACCTCTCCTTTCATCATTCAGCATAAATTTACAAAAAGCATAAGATATAAAATACACTTAAAGCAGGTATCTTAAACATGATTTTTAATACAATATCACCATTGCAGCTGATCACCTTTGTCCCCAGTTTAACATGCTGTCAAATCCAATTGTGAAGTTGCAATATCCCTTTCCAGAACTATTTAAAGAAATCCCTGAATAAAACAGAAGCCAGCCTGCAACTTCCTAGGAGTCTCAGTAGGTACTATATACAGGGCTATATTAACCACCCAAACTCATTTAGTACAGAATAGAAACTAGGTTAGATCCTGGGGCAGAATGCACTGACATCAAAAATATTTGTAAAACATTTTATTTTAAAAAAATGGAACCAATGAATTGCTAGCAGTTAAAAGGATATTGCAACTTTAACAAACATACATGCATGTTAGAAAGTTGATTGACAACTCTGTGCTACTGGGTTTAGCTTGTAAATAATGCAAAAAATGTCAGCAGTCTTTAAAATGTCTTGCAAATGTTGAAGATAAAGAAGAAAATTGCAAAAAAGCCAAGAATGCATATCTAAAATAGAGCAGGAGCACAATAATGACAACCAAAACTTCCAAAAGCCCATATAAAAAAATTAAGCTTGGCAAGCCTTGGCTTCCAGCAATTTACCAAAAACAAAAAAAATTGTAATCTGCAATGTCTTGACCTATTTTTAAGTGACAATTTTTTTTATTACAGTTGAGAAAAATGGTTTATAGCTGCTTAAGTTTCCATTTCACTAAAATAGTGCCAACAAAAATAAGCTTGCATAGAAAAACAATCTCAAATTGCCACTGGCTACATGCTTACAATAGGAAATGCAGATATTGTAACAAACATAGTGCAAACCAAGGCAGTTCATGCTGGTTGTGACTGCTGCAGGTCAGGAAACAGACCATAGTAACCCAGTTATCACAGTTTCTGGTCTTTTATTTAATCTTTTGCCAAGTATAAGCAATGCATATGCGCAGACCCATGGCATGTCTGCTGCTGCTGTTGATTAACGCAGTTTGAGGTCATCGCCACTTCCTAGGTTAGATCCAGGACTAGGGTCTTGTTGTCTTCTTGCCTGCATTAATAAATATATATTCAAGGTCAAAGGTATGGTTTGGAAATATCAATTTAGTTGATTTTTTAAATGCATTAATTACAAGCTTATGACCACAAATAATTCCACGACACAAAATTTACACTTCAAACTGTTAAACAAATACTATAAATACAAAAATACCATCAATATCTCCTATTTAATCACCCACCTTTGTGCAAAAACCTGAGTAAAAGCAAGACTTCATACAATCCTTTGAAGGTCTGGCTCTGGTTTTCATGGACCAGCAGAAGAAGAGCATTCTGGGGTGGAAGACCTGAAAATGCTGCGTCACAAGTTCCTGATGTTCAAATCTAAGGGCTGTTAAATTACTACTTAATTTATTTCAGCAGATGGGAGAGGTCAGAGGTAGCAGAATGGCTACTAAATATAGTACAGACTCCAACCATCTAAGGCTTTATAGATCAAATTCAACACCTTGCATTGTTCTTAGAAGGCAGCTAGAGGATAGGGAAGCCTACAGAGCACAGTTACAATAAACATGCACCACATAGGCAAATGGCAGCATTCTGTCAAAAAATGAAGTGTCTAGATGTCTTCAAGTGCAGCCCTAGGGAAAGCACTTTACAATAATACAATCTGGAGGTAACTAAGACATGGATAAGTATGATTAAGTCTGTGTCCGAGTACAGACCTTTATGTAATCTCTTTGCACCCAAAAAATTGCACACCTCATTTTAAAAGGATGTAAACATTCCTTTAATTGGAGGTGCAGGTATCAACCATGCTGTTTCCTGTAAATTCATCCCCTACCCACCAGTATCACCTCCCTCTTGTCTGACTTGAGCTTCTGCTGACCTTTTTATCCATGCTTTAACTGAGGCCAACTATTCAGAAAGCCAAGTGACTGCATTGTCCTGGTCAGATGACAATGCAGAGCTGAGTGCCAGCCACAGAGTGGTGACCATGCAGCCCATCCTGTCTCACAATCTCCCCTATTACCCACATACAAAACATGAACCGAAGTGAGAATAGAAGCCTGCAAAAATGCTTGCTAAGGGCAATGAGAAACTGCTCATGATCAGCTTCTGGAATCTCTCTGACAGGAAGGAATAAGAGTCACTGAAGCACAGTCTGTCCATTCCTGCTAGATATCACATGAAAAAAGTCTCCATAACCTCAGAATAAATACTATGGTCAAAGGCTGGTGACAGCTCCAGGAGACTCATCATGGATACATGACCTCTGTCTGTACCCCACATTTTCCATGACAAAAATCTAGATCCTCAGTATGGCAAATCTATGTCTGCTGGGATTCTACCTTTCAACTGACAAGCTGCCTGGAGACAACAGTCAAATCATGACATGAATTTGGTCTTCACTCTCCCAGTATCCAAACTTAACATTTTGTTTAAATCTGTAGTACATCCATCCACCTGTACACTAAGTTCTCCTTTACTTGGAATAACTACCATGAAACTATAGTATTTCAAACACTCTGTAAGAGCTTCATTCACTCAGAACTTGAAGTCAGTCAGGACAATACATCTCAGTGACTTCAATGTCAGGCCAGAGAAGAAAGCTGTTAACTTGAGCCTCAATCCTGCAAATACATACTTGCTTGACTTCATGCATAAGTAGCCCTAACCAAGTCAGCGGGACTATTCACATGTGTAAACTTAAACATGCATTTGCAGGACCTTAGATGGGACTTCTACAGTATAACAGGGCAGCTTTACACACAACCATTAATCCCAAATAAATCCTCTACTGAAATTTATTAATATGATGGATGTTAACTATAATCCTGTTTTGGAGTGAAGAACTTCCACACACACAAAATATAAATAAATCCATTAAAATTGTATCAGATTTTCTGCTACTTAAGTCAAGAGTAATAATACCAAAATTTGAGACAGAGATCCAGTAAAAACATCTAACAGTGCGTGTGATGTATTTTCTTGTTCTATGACAGAAACAGGACACATTTTTAATGCCAATGCCTCTAAGAATGAATCTGTTTAACTCAAAGATTTATTCACAATACCAACTCCATCAGTATCAAGACTAACCAAATCAATTAGAGAAGAAGCTGTTCAGCTAAAATAAAATGTTACTTATCAACAAAATGAAAACAGCAATATGGCAGGTCTGTCCTCTTGGTGGTGTGTCAAACTGTCTCTCTTGCCTGACTAGTTACGTTTTTACTTCTTTATTGTGCAAGCAGCAACAAGTTCAAGTGAAGAAGTAACACAGAATAATAGGATTCTGAAATGATGAAGAATATTCTATTTTCAGAGGTGTTTGCCTGCAGGTATAAAGGCTGACACTTTTTTTGATCTGTTGGTAGAGGAAATCCATTTAAGGCTGACAATGGTCAAACTGTTAATAATTTTGAAATCATATATATTCTGGTGAGAACATTTTAAAAGTAAAAATAAATCCCCAGCTAAAAAAACAACAAATCATTAACCTGCAGTTAGGGTTATAAATATAATCTAAGATGATAAACACCTTGAAGATGTTGTAGTTTTCATAAACACAAGTGTCCAAAACCAAGGAATTTCTAAGTTGACAATTAAAAAATATAAATCTGAAAGTGGAGAATTAAGTTCTCTATCCTAAGTTCTCTTCTCCAGTATATCCCCACCCTGTCTACTCTCTTAATGACAAGTATCACAGCAAGTCTACATGTAAGCCCTGGAAATCTTACCAATTGTCTTGGAACACTGGTAGCTGAGGACAAATTAAATCCCATATGTTTTAGTGTTTCCGCCGCGACTATGTGGCCATTTTAATTCCCCATCCACCATGGATTTATGCAGCAAAGTATCCATAGCCTAAACCCAACATTTTTAATGGCTACTGCTACAAGGAGCTCAACTCCTGTGACTAGTAAAGTGTCAAAAAGTTATGGTTCCTTTTCCATCTCAGCTGACATCACCATCATTCAGGCCCGGGAACTGGTAGGTTTTTTTGACAGCTCCCTCTTCACCCATCCAGGCCATATCCAAATCCTACCACTATTTGTTCCCGAGCATCTCTACAATCTGTCCTTTCCCCCCAGTCTCTATAACCAGCTCTTTAGTTCAGTACCTCTCTAGATATTGTCTAGACGACCACTCCTCTCTGGACTCCCAAACACACAAATTGACACCGTTCAGTACATACAAAATGCCATTCATAAACTCCTCTCTCTTGTGCAGTGACTTGATCATGTAACTCCCTTTTCTGGATGGGAAGCTAATAGAGGGATTCATGTTTATCAAATTTAAACTTGTCCGACCACCTTCAAAGCTCTCTATAACTCTACCCCCCCTAACTTATCCCACCTTGTCAAGCTTCACATTGCCCTCTGCTCCTTCTGCTGTGCCAATGCTCTCAACCTCATCCACCCATCTGTCATCTCAGTCACTTCTGTGCCTTCTTCCATGCAGCTCCATATGCATGGTACAACTCGCTGAGTTTGGGACAGAAGACCCCTATTCCATCCACATTTAAATCCCCGTAAGGATATGTCTGTACTCGCAGGCGGTGGGTCTCTCAGGCTCGGGGAGGCTTTCCCTCCCCAAACAGTCAGATGTTATCACGCATCCTGCTGTAACCGCTCCCTGCGGCAGCGTGCGGCTCCAGTCCTCTGGCTCCAGACCCCCAGTTCTCTGCTGGGGCTGGGGCCTCGCGTCTTCCCATGCTCATGAGCTGGGAAGGCTGTGGCTGCTGGTTCCCCACCCTCCTGCACTCCAAGGGCCATGCGCCACCCACTCTTCCGGCACTCCTTTGGGGCTGGGGGGCTAGCTGTGCTACTGGGCCAGTGGCCACGGGCGGCTGGGGGTGGGGGAAGACACACTTGGGTGGAAAAGGCGGGGCTGGGGGCTAGCCTCTCACAGCCAGCAGTTCACGTGCCGCCTATACCTGTACTGCAATTAGACACCCACAGCTGGCCCGCACCAGCTGACTTGACCCACGGGTCTCAGGCTGAGGGCTGTTTAATTATGCTGTAGATGTTCAGCCCGAGCTCTGGGACCCTCCCACTTTGCAGGGCTCCAGCCCAAGTCTGGATGTCTCTTCCACAATTAAAACAGCCCTGCAGCCCAAGCCATTTTTAACTGCAATGTCGACATCCCTTAAAGACCCATTTCTGCCATGTTGCTTATAATGAATCAAGCAGACTTGTATATAATTTGCCTATTTCCTTTCCCATGCATTGCTTCTTCTTCCTTGTGCTTAGACTGCGAGCTCCTCTGAGCAGAAACCATCCTTCATAACTGTTTGGAAACCACTGAGTGTAATGAATGGTATCACAAACAATAATAGTTTTTTCTTTGCATCTGAATAAAAAGTGACAGAGGCACCGGATAAATCTAGTTAAGAGTTTTTTTGTTCAAGATCTACATAAAATGATCATGTTTATTCCCTATAGGCTTTTCATTAGACTAATTCAGTTTAAACTAGTCTAAAAGGGTTTACTTTTGCCTCCAGTTCTGCTAATTTGAAGTTGTGGAGGAAACATTACTGACTTCCTATTTAAGAGTGCCAAAGGTGTTAACAGCTGCAGCCAACTTGACAAGACTGGAAGAACATATTACAAACAGGGCCTTTAATAACTATCAAAGCCTCTTTAAGCAGGATTTTTTCACTCCTTTCAGAGCGATATTCTAACAACATACCCCACGATTTTCTAATAGTACAAGAAAGTCTTTTACTCAGCAAGCTCTTCTAAAAGGTGTTTTTCCTTGTTCAATATACAAAAAGATTTTTTTAAAGTTAGTTCTTATATTTTTCTGATGTCCAGGAAACATTTCACAATTTTAAGTATTCTAATATCTTGATATATTTCTTTATTTTATATTTGTACAGTGCATAGCACAATCAGGTCTTGCTTCTAGATACTACTGCAAATGCAAATAATATTGCAGACCATATTCTCAGCTAGTATAAATTAGCATAGCTTCCATGAAGTCAATGGAGCAATAATGATTTACACCAGCTGAGGATCTGGCTCTTCATGTTTTTTGTGGTTACAGTCTCACCATGTAAGGCCTCACTCCTCTTTGCTGTAACGTTGACATCAGTTATTAAGTAATGATTAAGGCCCTACTTGAACTGCTTTATGATTGTCAAATAATTGCAGCTGAATTACAGACAAGACAAGGAAAACTGCAGAAAAGTTATCATGGACTTTTATTATTGCAGTAATTTGGAAAACTTGTCCTCGCTGTCAGCTGCCCAGGATGGCTGATGGCCCCCGCTGTCAGCCACTTGAATGACAAAATTGCAGTGAATGCCTAATACTGCGGGATCCACAATATTGCAAGTTAAGTAGAGCCTTAGTAATGATCCAATTTACAAGTCAACACTTAACAATGCAAATATTGTAATTAAATGTGACTCCAGAACAGTAACTAAAAATTATATCATTACTGTACTTATTTGTTCCTTGTATTTCTTCTGAGTCATGCTTTTGAATTTATTGACAGAGGAAGTTTCCGCAACATTACTGCAGTTAACCTACTTGTAGAATATGCAACCTGTTCTCCGCTAACTCCAAGTATTAATTAACCTCAACTCCTACTCATTGACATATATGCTCACCTCCATTCTCTCCTAACCCCAGATATTTTTTGCTCTCTCGTTGCTTCCTCTCCCTTACTCTGAAACCATCCGCTCACCTGACTCCTTTATCTCTACCTTCAAGTACAACGCTATCTCATTTTAAGAAAGAAAAACCAAGCCAACCTCAACAGAATAGCCTCTTCTCTATTTTCATCCTTTATTTATTTGCCAATTCTAATGGTCAAGTATTCCATCCCTTAATCTTGGGCTTTTGTGACACTGCATGCTCTCCTCCTCCACAAGCATACCTCAGAGTACTCCGTTCTCTCCCTCACACTGTCCTGGTCTTCCCACCTCAGCTAAACTGATGACTCTCAAATTTACTTCTCTTTAAATTCTTCCACTCTGTTCAGTCTTGCACCTCCAACTATCTTTCTGACATGATTTGCTGGATATCCTATCATTAGCTCAAACTAAGCGTGGCAAAAATTGAACTCTTTCCAAACTAAACCATCTACTCTCTCCTCCATCACTATTGTGAACTCCACCTTTTCGCCCATTATGGAAGCTTGTGATTTATATTCAACTTCTTCCATGTTATCAGACTGTAGCTAAATTCTGTCCATTCTTCCTTCCACTACAATTACTCTAAAAATTAATTTTCTCTTTACTATTCCCACAAAAAATCTTTGTCCATTTGTGGTCATGTGATCTCTTTTGTAACTTCCTCTCTGGTCACACGGCATTTCATACCTTTCCATTCAGTATGGACTGTGACTGCTATGATCTTACTTCTTCAAACGTCCTGATAATATGACTCAGCTCTTAGATTCCTTCCAAAGGCTTCTTCTCATCATCATCTGCATCCAAGTTCCTCATCTTCACCTTCAAGGCTCTGCACAACTCAGCTCCTATCTGCATCTCATTTACTCCACTTATCTACACTCCTTCCAAGCTCCCCACACAAGTCCTCTTTTATCACCTTTCTTCCATGCAGATCCTTATGCTTGGAAGTCCCTCCACAGCTGGTCCACCAAATTTGAGATTAAAATTTCATCTAGTGATTTGATGCATTTATCTGTCAAACATTACTGTCCGCTTTGGATTATAAGCTCTTTGGGACATGGACTGCTGGGTCTTCCTTTATTATACCATCTACATACTGGTGATACTCAGAGCAAGCTGTATTCCTTTCTGTCGGCCTCTCAGCTGAAAATTGACAATTCCAGCTCCCATCACTGTAATGTATATAAAGCCTGATTTTTCAGAAAGCTTTCTGTGTGCAGACAACTGAATTAAAAAAGGAAATAATCTATTAGTCAAATGCAGCACTAAAGCTTTTAAATGCTAGTGGGCATCTGTCCCTTGCACTCAAGGAAGCCTTTTGTAAACTGCCTGTCTCTTTAAATAACAATAGATAATTTAGAGACTGTTTAAATCAGTTTTTTTCGCATTAATTCATTAACCTTTTTACAGTGTTAATGATGGTACAACCTGAATTATTCAATTTTAATGAGGCTGCAGTTCAATTTTTTTCCCACAAAAGGAGAATTGTGATGCATAGTTCCTACTACAAAACATATTTTGTAATTTTGAAAAACTATCATTGAGACGAGCTAGCAAAAGGTTAAGCTTATTTATTTTTTTGCTTAGATTATTGCTTCTAGTTTCAAGAGTCTCCCGCTGTTTGGAAAGAAGTGGAGTGCGATCTACATTTATGATTTTGCTGATTGTCTCAATGCAAAACCTTAGATAAACGTAGTTATTAAATTTACTTTCAGTGCATGTTTTCACATCTAATGGTAAAAACAGCAATATCACTTGACAGCATATTTCTGCTTTAAAAAAGTTTATTTTCATAAAAAAATAATTTCCACAATAATTTTACTGTCAAATCTCAATGAAGACTCCAAAGCATATAGTTGCATTTATAATTTTCTTATAGGGCCTTTTCTTTTAAATTTATGAAAGTACCCACATGATTTATGATATCACAGCTAGTTGTAAGTTTTTGCACAAGCCACTGTGGAACTACCGCCAGCTCTGCCCTTTCAAATAATGTGAAACGAATGACAAATTACGCTCAAGTGTATTGAAAAGCATTCATTACAGTATCTTATTATCTTATTAGTAAATATTGACAAAGATGTAATTTTGCGTTTCAACGAGTGGGGAATTACACAGGCAATTCTGACAGTGAAATGACAGCTCAACCCAACTGAGTCATCCCCATTTATTTGTACTGACCTGTACATGTATAAATATATGAAACGTGTACTTGTTCTATCAATCACCAGTCTGCCAAACCATGTAGGCCACTGTATATAATTAATACATACAAACAACAAGATAGTTCTTCAGATCCTAGGAATATGAAGGAACTATATATATTTATTTTTTATACCACACACACAATAAATTAAACACTTCCTCACAAACTTCGTCACTTCTTGGGTGCAGAGTAAAAACCAAGCAATGTGCAGGTGGCAAGAACACTGCATAATACAGGGCAAAAGTATGGACACTTTTGGCCATAGCCATGGGCTAATCTACAACTTATGGGATCTTTAGTATTCACACAAGATAGAACCTCAGTTTTCAGTAAGGCTGTATCTGGAAAATCTCCACACAGTATACTATCAGGAATTCAATTTATCCACCACAGAAACATAAAAAGCGTAAGTCAACTTTGCCAGGTTTAAAACCTATGATTTGAAAAATGCTCTGTATTTTAAACCTAATGCTTCTACACCATTAAGCAATCCCCTACGGGACTGTTGTAATAATTAGCCATAAGATGCATATTTCAAAAACTAAAGAAAATACTACAAAGTCACACACACACAGATCTGTCATTAAATACTGTGCTGTTTGAGTTTTTGAACACTGAGGGAGACTCATTTAAACAAAAACGGCATCTGCCTTTTTCAATTTAGAAACAAAATATTTTTTCAATGAATCACACACCAAATTTGCGAGGAAGAAAAATCATCTTACTACTGCATACTCCACTTTTCAGTAGGATGCTGAAGTTAAATTTGAATGAGAGTATTTGAAAATCCTAGGTTTGATGCTCAGGGAATTGCTTAACAATCAGTAGAAATGTATTAGAGTTTAGTACGGATGAATGACAATTATTCAAAGTGATAAAATAGAAATTACCTTGGCAAAAACATTTGGTTATGAGAAGAGCTTGTATTTTACCAATTTGCTGACTTTGCAAAAATATAGACAGAACCCAGTGTACTGATGTTTCTTAAACCTAAAGTTTTATGATTAACAGTGACAGTTTCATTCTAAGTATCCTGAAATAGAACAGCTAATGCGGTGGAAACACAGGGATTTTCCCACACCCAAGAAACTTCACTCAACTCTCAGCACATGAAACCATGCAACTCTTTTGCAATATGGAAGGAATTACAACTGGCAACATGCCATCTAAAATCTCTAAAGAAAGTAGGAGATGGTATGATGACTGAAAGAAATGCAGGAACCTATTTGGCAGAAGACATTTGAAATCCTCCTCATGACATGTTAGTCTAGACTGTTATTTATACTGAACTGGTCCAGACACTGCAAAAAAAAAAAAAAAGAGGGGGAGAGAAAGAGTAGAGAATGTACTATGATCAAGTCCTACAAAGAGAATTTAAAACAGAAATAATCATCATTGTTCTCAAAGATCAACAAAAGAAAGGGTGTTTGGAGTCAATTTTGCCGCTATGCTCTTCTGCACACTCGCTTTGGCCAACTATGTCAGAACTTTACTCCAGTATACGCATAGATGGATAATGGCTAGGTAGCAGGCTAGTATAGAATACATTCTGTTTGTTAATTTTTTACTTAAAAACAAAAGCTATGGATGACTCAAAAGCAACTACTCTAGTTAGATTGTAACCATCTTTTTGTTCTATGGTTGTAGAATGTCTAATACAGCGGGGCCCTGGTCTGTACTTTGGGTTTTTAAGTGCTAGCACAATATAAATAATTTACAATCTATGTAACCATACATTATCGTTATTACCTTCTCCTCCTCCCCACATTTCTTCTATTTGTAACACCTATTTATGTGGTCTCGTTTTAGGCCCCGATTCCACAAGTAGCTCTGTGTGGGCACTGGGCTCATTGCAGGATTAGGGCCTTAGATTGTGAGCTCTGCCAGGACAGGGACCGTCAGATGTTAATATCCCTGATTATCACCCATAAATCCATGCAGAGAAAACCTTATATACACAAGCCTCCCGTCAATTTGGCACTGTGACCTCACTTCCACTTTGGAGCTTACAGAAGCATCTCTATGGATTCAGAGATTCTTGGAGAAGGAGCCTGGAGAGGGGTATGAACAACTCTCCCTTTAGCTCACTGGAGTTGTCCCAGAAAAGACAATACAGCCCCAAGCTGCTGCCCCTCTCTAGAGATCCTGGGGGCAGCTATGGGTAAGGGGATCCAAAAGCATGTGGAAACCTTGCTGAGGGTTAGATTTAGGGGCAGGGGGGAGGTGGGGAGAAGGGAGAGGACTTCTATAAAGATGGCTCTGGCTTATCATGAACCATTGGGCACCAGCTAGGTTTAGGGGCAGAGAGATGATGACAACAACAGACTATCCCCCGTCTCCACACACAAAATGGAACTGCGTGGATGTGGGGCCGAGAGGAAGAGAATAATCTCAGAGGTAGTTTTAGATGACACTGTCCATTCCCAGAGTCCTCCCTAGGTTCCTCTGGTTAAGGAGATGATCTGGCTAACACCTATTAAAGTACTAGCACAATTGGGTGAGAAAAAAAGAATGTGCAACAGCAAAGGACAATTTTAGAGTCCATAAGATCTTCCCTCAACAGCACTGTGTTTAGTAACTACAAACTACTTTGCTTACAATTTCCTTTCTTCTTAGCCAACGGCACAGAGTTACTGGAAAATTGGTAGACATTGTTCATTAGGTATTTCCCTGGTGCAGAGGAATCCATGGGTGGAATAAAGCCAGAACAACCTGCCCTAGTCCACTCTACTTTTCACATGGGCATGTCAGGGCTGTAGATCAGCAATGCTTTGGCTGCCAGAACAAACCCGTGGGTGTCATGACAGCCAGCTATGAGTGTGCTCCAACTTGCACTGGAGGCTAAAGCAGTTCCTTGTTTGTACGCCTCGTTTGGCGCATGAGAGCACATCAGTAGCTGTTGGGAACAAAAATTCTTAGTGCAGACCTGTCAGGTAATTAAGTTGGGACCTAATTTTAAATAATAGTCTTAGAATATGCCATTTAAGTAAATTAGAAGTACGGTGTTATGGATCTGACATTTTGCTGACATACAGTCTGCCTTGTTTATTTATACAGTAAGCTCTTCAAGGCAGAGACCAGTTTATTTGTTTTGACAGCACCCAGAACAATGGAGAGCCCTGATACTGACTGAGCTTTTGGGTGCTTAAAATGAATATTAAATAATAATCATGGGTATGAATTTAGGCCAATTTTTCCAAAGTAGAAGCCTAAAGGTAGGCTCTTAAGTCCATATGTCGGAGGGTAAATAGGTAGCTTGATTCTCCAAAATGCTGAATGCCCACTGACTTCAATAGGAACTACTGGGTTGAACACTTTGGAAACTTCTGTGGACCTTACCTTTAGGCTCCTATTTTGGAAAATCATGGCCATGAGTATCAATACTTTGATTGCTGACAAGAACATACAGTATTCATTTAAATGGAAATGAAGCTACACATGGTACACATTGATGACCAGCAACAACAAAAAAATTTATAGTTTTTTAGTTGGTTACAGTTATTAGATCACATGATATCCCTCAAATGTCTCCATATTTAAAGTATAGATTTCCCATGGAGAGATGAGGAAAGAAGAGACCAGAAAAATCTAAAACAAAGGAGGATGAATCAAGAAATGGTCACAGAAGTCTCTTTCATGGGCAACTGTAATGTGATTCTTAATTGTATTTTGGCAGCTACATACTACTGGGATAAACAGATTAGATATGCTATATTCTTTGGCACCAAGTATCTGCATCTACTTACTAAATAATAAATGAAAAATCAAGCTACATTATGAACAATAAAAAAACCTGAAAATGAATGGCAGTTAGTTGCTTTTAGGACTACCTACCTACTGACAAGCTTTTAAAATAATCATTGGGAACATAAAATTTAGCAGCTTTCTTGATAAAGATTATATAAAGCACTTAACATCAACCTCCATCAAGATTCCATTCTGTGTTTCCTGTAAATGCTATTTTCTAAAGACAGAGTTTCCTTTACTAAAACCCACGAACAGTTCAATTTCTAATAGATTAGTTGGATTTTGTTCTTAAGTGCTGAGTGTAAGAAAGATCTGAAACTGCGCTACTGACTTCAAGCACAGACAGTACAAGTGAGACTTTCCTTCTGGACATATGCCAAGCTCATCCAGAAGCTTCAATCATATTGCAGCTTATCATATATTGGTAATAAGTCTGGTCCAAATGACAAACTGGATCTTTCAAGTCTAATGGAATCCATCACCCTGATATAACTGACCTTTTGTTACTTTACTGTATTTAACCAATTTCAAACCAATCATAACTTTTAAAAAAAGTCTGAGATATAAGATGTGAATGTAGTCAAACATTCCAATAATCATTTCACCTTGCTACTATTCTACAAGAGGTTCAAAACAGCTAATATTAACCTATAAGTGCTACAAAGTGCATATATTAAAAATATCCCAACAATTTATGTTCTGTACAGAATTAATGCTGAATATAGTACAGAGAAAATCAATTCTGCAAATCAGGAAATACTGTAATATAAGCATCTTCTTTCAGTCAATGAAGGTTAGAAGGGGGCTGAGCAACGGAAAAATACTGACTGAAAGAGATCAATACTAATTATATATTTATAACAGCTATACTAGCCTTTAAACAATACTTCCTCAAAAGAAAACATTTCAGATTTTATCCTATATCCATCAATATAAAATCATAATTATTTTATATTATTATTTTATTTTTTAAAACTTTTCTTTAAAGTTGCACTGCCCCAAAACTGACATTTCACTACAGAAAACAGGATATTGGGTTGGGTCAATTTTTCAGCATAAGATGCCAAAAAGCTGCAATTTCATGCTACCTTTTAAACAAAGAAACAGCTACTGTGAGACCAATGGCTAGACCGGGCTATTTCAGGGAAGAGCAAGCCACTCTGCTTCTTTACTTGCAGCGTTGCTACAGAGAGAACTGCAGTAATATGCAAAATGAACACAAACAAGAAAAAATAAAATTTTAAACCACTGATTTTTTTTTGCATAAAATGTATTCAGAAAGCTTTGGACAACTCAATCTCAAGAAAATTAGACTCAGCAGAACATCTCTGGCCAAGCTCACGCACAACAGAATGGGCTGGAGAAAAATTTAAAATTTGAGCTTTTGTCATACAATGTATACAATCCAAGCTTTCAAAAAACTGTTTCCATTATATAACTAATTCCCACAATACAAACCCCCACAAAAATTATCTGTAGACACCATGAAAGGAGCATATAATTTTTCCATTCCACATTACCCGTTCCTTGCTATAAGACCACCATTTTGGTATCTTCTGCAGCATTAAACAGCTGTCAAGAAGTAGATGACTGCAGCTTTCTGTGACTGAATACAGACCATGTTACTTCCAGCATATTCTGACTCCACTAGCCTGGGGTTCTGCAATCATTTCTTCATCAAAATCTTTCTAGCTGGCACTGTATTAGAAGCTCAGTTAAAATACAAAAAGTGAAATTTCTACTTAAATAAACTGTATTATGCCCACACAACATGGAAAGCTACTCTTGGAACTACACCTTAATTTCTTCAGGAGCCGGAGCCCTCCAACCCACCTCTCTGGTGTGGAAACAGACTCCTGTGAGAGACACAGCAGGAGCAGCAATATCGCTTTGCAGCTGAGAGCCTCCTGCCAGCTTCAAGACTTCAGCAAAGACTCAATTCAAATAACTGCTGCTTTGTCCAGCCATAATTATTATCTGAAATCATCATCATCCACACATTTGGGCACCTTACCATTCACCTTTGCTTCCAGATTTTTAAATAAATATATTAAATAATAACAGTCCTAGCACTGATCCCTGGGTAATCCATATTGAAAACAGACCACGACAGAAAGAGATTGGAAGAAGATACAAATAATCTCAGATATACTGTATATATTCTCTAAAAAGCTTTTATTATGCCTGTAGGTGTAAACAGATTTAAAAAAAACAACACTGTTTTTCTACTATTTCTATTTTCTATTATTCTACCAAAAACTTCATTATGGTGCATTTATTGCAATCTCTATTTTATGTTTCCAAAAGTAGCACTGTGCCTCATCTTATTGTTGTTAAAAAATAATACACACTCTTTATTAACAAAAAATAGCTTAACTGTTCAAATGCCTAGTTTAGGGATCGTTCTTTGGCAATGATCTACCCGTTTGTTACATTTGAAAAATAATCTATGTAGAGACTAAGAATAAGCAAACATCTCTACTAAGAAAGCAAGCTGTATAAATAAAGAACAAAATCTGTGATCATTTTCATATGCTGCCAAGCTCTGGATGAATATTTCCGAAGAGCTGGCGCCTCTCTTTTGGGTAGCGGTGGGTGGAGTATTACAAGATTTCTCTCCCTCTCTCAAACTGGAATCTGGTCTTTATTAAAGCTATTTCAACTATAGTACTACAGTCTGAAATTTTCTAATTTTATACAGACATTGTTGCAATCCATAGGAGAACTAACTGATGAGATGTTAAAAAGTCTAGTGGTTCCCAGATTTGCTGATCATGCCATGCTAAACAGTATAAAAGTAGTTTAAAGATTTCCAAGTTTTTCATATTAATTAAAAGTGTAGTTTACTCTCAAAAGAAATCAATACTGGTATTGGTGGGGTTCCACCCTTACTGTAATTCAACAGCTACAGATTAAATGTGCTCAGTTTCCAAGATGTCAATTCTAAGATGTTTCTTTTGTCAGCACTGAGAAAACTCAATGAATAAGATGTCTGAAGGCCAAATTAGGCTCTACCTCTGAACTCATCCACCATTAGACATCACTGGGGCTGTACAAGCTTAACAGTAGAATCTCAGTTTTCATTAAAAACAGTAACTTTCTAGCCCTTTATGGTTGCAGAGAAAAGGCTGAAATTGTGAGCCCTAAAGATTCCAGCACCTGAAGGCAAACAAAAAGTACTCAACATTTATTCTATTTTAAATCTCATGACTTAAGTCTATATCATTTGCGGGTAAGGGTGGGGGGTGTTAGGGGACTGATTATGCATTTTTAAACATTTGGGGATGGCAAGAATGCATGGCAGTGATTCCCAGAGTAGAGGAAGTGACGGCACTCTCTCATAACTAACCAAGCAAACTGCCTGAGGCCTTTCTAACCAGCTTTTCCTTAGAGACTAGCTCAGCGCAGCTCTTCCACATGCCTTCCACTCTTAGCTTACTGACTTCACCAGTCTCTGTAGGCCTGTTCCCCAGCTTGACTTACTTTCTGAACCAGCCCTTCTTCTTGGTCTCGCTCCCCAGATCTTCCCTTTTCACTTAGCAAGGAGACAGAGCTCTGCATGACCATGAACACAAGAGGAGATGAGATACCAGGAAAGAAATCTACTAAAGCTTGAGAGAGGACTAGTCATGCTGCCATTACAGGGAGCTGAATGGGCAGGGAGCAGGAAATAAAAACCCTGCATGGCAAAGGAATTCAAATAAACCGTCACCACCTTGGTTCCCTTCTTATTCCTTTTGTTGCCTGCAACAGCTTCTCTAGCTCCTCAACACTTCCCTTCCCTCAGGCTTCCCCTTCCTGGCCTCACTGAGCTCCTGCTTTCCACCTTCCCTTCAGGCTCCTTTGTTTCCTCAGCCTCCCTGAGTTCCTGCTCTCTTCTCACTGAGAAGAGAAGTAACTAGGGCCAAGAGACAGGACAGAGCTGGCCAGAGGAGCAAACCCAATGAGATAGGATGAAGATGGGGCTAGGGAGCAGGCCCAAGGTCAGAGTGGAATACGGCCAGGCCAGCAGGGGAAAATAGTTAGCAGGGTCTGAATCAGTTCATTGGCATTGCTACTCATAAAGAAAAGGACTGCCGGCTACAGGAGCAGCAGCCAGCATTTCCAGGCCTCTCCAGTGTCTATGGAAGAGGCAGAAGGTGGCAGACCCTCACTACCACTGTTAAAATGCCCTCTTCAGAGCTGCTAGCATTTATTTAAGGATTTAAAAAGTCAGCCTGTATTTCATGAGTAGGATCCATTTTGGTCAATTTCATGGTCAAATGATTTTAAAAATTATAAACGCCATGATTTCAGATATTTAAATCTGAAATTTCACGGTGCTGTAACTGTAGGGGTCCTGATTCAACTCTGAAGGCAGCAGTGCAGAAGTAAGGACGGCGTGGTATGGCACTGCCTTCAGGTCTGGTCCAGCAGCCGCCACTCTCCAGCCACCCAGGTCTGAAGGCAGCGCAGAAGTATGGGTGGCAATACTGCAACATCCTGACAATAACCTAGCAAATCCACCCCCCACTCTCCCGATCTTTTTGTTGGGATCCCCAGTTTGAGTAACGCTCATCTCCCCTGTGAAATCTGTACAGAAAAAACCAGATTTCACGGTCCATCACCCATTTTTTTATTACCATGAATTTGGTAGGGCCCTAGTGATGAGTCTGCAACCAGTAATTGGGGCCACCTACAGGGAAAATGGATAATACCAACGTATGTATACGCAAATAAAAACATGTTGTTTTCCATGTTCCTTTTCAAGTTTTAATAATGTAAGTAGGAGATTAAATCATGCTTTACTATTTTCTTAATAGCAAAATTAAAACAAATAGGAATCCCCGATAATTATACATACAAACAAGTTATAGGAAATAATCTAGATTTTTGGTAAAGTACTAACCAGTTACTGACAGCAGCTGTGAAACCCTCACCTCCATTTCCTCCCGATGAGACCTGTCTCTGTCCTCGAATTCACGAGTTCTTCTCCGAGCTTCTTCAAAGGCTTGCTGTGCCAATGCATCCTCCTGCTACCAAACCAGAAGACATAAAATTACGAGGCTACATATGTTCCTCCCAAGTTATGTTCTATTTAACTCCAGGCATTGTTTAAGGACACCAAGGTTGAAAACAGGGAGTAGGAGAGAAAAACCTGACCTCTAGAATCTATTACTAATGATGACACAGAAGTCAGAAAGGACAGAACTTGAACTTCAGACCGAAGAATGAATGTGCAGGTTTAGCAGTTAGACAAGATATCCATTCACAGGGAAACTGAGCGAATGGGATATGAAATCATCTAGACAAATCTGGAGCTATGCAATGCCACTTTTAAAAGTCACTTTGCAGATCAGAACTGCTTTTTAAAGAATTAAAAGTATTGTTTCAAAGTGGAGTCTGACTAAATTTCTTAAACCAAGAAATTAAAGGAAACCTCAAACCTTATATTACAGAGGCAATAGTTTTCATTCTTGATCTTGAAAAATTAAGTAGTTTTGTAAGGTAGATGACAGAACTAAACAAACTAATGATAACTGTAAATGAGATTATCACGTTCTTTACATTCAGTTTTTATGCTCTAAAACAAACAATTTAACAGATAAGCAGTAAAACTCTTCATCACTTTGCATCTATAGCAACATCTGACCAAAAATGAATATTCACATCCCTTAGTATATAATTTAAAATACAAAATTGTATAAGGTGTAAAGAGCTAGAAAATACTCCTCCCCCAGTTCTTGTGCACACAAACATAAATTGGTATCAGTGGACTTTCATATTTTCGTGGGGGGAAAAAGAAACCCAAAAACAAAAAAACCCACCAGATTTTAGTATATCTTTACAACAGAAAGGATGGACAGTAATCTTAATGTAATTGTTTTTTAAAATCTATTCAATATTTTCTATTAAAAATGGTAACGGTTTGGATTTAAGTTTTATGTTGTCTAAGCCAATATTAACACAATAATAAATCTGCATATACCCTTTACTTAAAGAGACATGTTTAGTCAGTTTAGAAGAATTTGTGCAAATTTAAAATAAAAAGGTGAGTTCCTGTTTCTCCCACTGATGCTTCTATAGATCAGCAAGAGATGAGTTGACCATACAGGTCAACAGTGAAACAGAAGAAAAAAAAAAAAAAGAAGAAATCTCTTTTCACCATTAACCTTTTTCAGCCACAGTAATTATAGATTGCACTAGTAACTGTCATGTGTTATTTTCAAGTCGGTCTCTCTCTTTAAAAAACAGAAATGTTAACCTTAATTTATAGAGGACAAAAATGTTCCACTCCCAAGAACTCAGTTCAGTTTTTATATACCAAGGGATTAAATGCATTAACTTTTAAATGTAAGATAACATATCTCCAGCCTAAGAGAATGTCAAATTGCTTTTCTTGCCTGCAGCACTAGCCTACACCCTAAAGCTACTTTGTGAAATGATGCAAAAAAGTGCGTCTCTTGTGGCCTAACACAGTTTAATACAAGCATCTGTCAATCAATATATCTTCATAGATCATCTCCAGAAAGATATATCAAAGGACAACGTTTACAGCTGCCATTAAGATACCATTTTGACAGTAGCTTCTATTTTTAAATGACAACTTTGTCTCCTTTTGGCGATTTTTATATTGGTGTAACATATCAGTTATAGTGGGACAGTGAAAGGGAAAATAGAGTTCATTTCGTTTAATTGAGAAGGACAGAACTAAAAGAGGTAGTCTAGCTGATTATTGATGACTAAAGAAAAGCTCTCATTTTTTAAATTTAGGCAACCCATGCGGAATTTCATAATTATCTACTTTACCAAAATTTTTAACAAAAATGGATTTTTTTTAAATAAGAGATCAGCAGTATTTTAAACTAAGCAAAACCAAGTGGAAAAACAAGTTTTCAAGATAGCCTAAAAATTAAAAAAATACAGGTATGCATATGCTGATGCGTGTGTGTGCGCGTGTGTGCGTGTGTA
This sequence comes from Gopherus flavomarginatus, assembly GCF_025201925.1. Taxonomy (NCBI): domain Eukaryota; kingdom Metazoa; phylum Chordata; order Testudines; family Testudinidae; genus Gopherus; species Gopherus flavomarginatus. Next base: position 35,249,174 of record NC_066630.1, read on the forward strand.
CTGATGAAGAGAAGCGCTCCCCCCAGCCCCAAGAGTATCTTTGATCCGGAGAACAGCCCAATAATTTTGTCATTTAGTTTCCAATAACAATTTGGTAACCATTTAGATACTGGAAATGTAGATACAAGTCTTTTTAAGCATGTGTCTGGATGGAAGGTTAGAAAATACCATAATTCTAAGAAATTAAGTAATGACAGTTCTGAAAGGCTCCATGGGAACAAAAATAATTAAATAACTATTCCATCTTCTCAGGCAGGAACTCTGTTTCAGGTTGGAAGTCAAGGTTTCAAAAGGTGGCAAGGGATCACAAAAAGGTACCTTACAGCTTTTAAGCCATAGAAGGATTTTGTTAAATAAGCAATCAGAAGACGAATCAGAATAGTTTCTTTAAGTTCCAGCTTCAGCCAGAATATTAAAAAACAAACATACAAATAAACCTGGAATAAAACCCAAATTAAGATTTCAGAGGAGGGAGAGAGACAATCTGCTGATATCCAGAATAGCCATGTATGTTGATGGCTGAAAGGATGGCTCACCAATGCCTGGGAAAAAATGTGAGGTTGTCATTTTCTTAAATAAAAAAATTCTGCTTTCAGGCTATTGCAGCCCATTATGAAGTAAATTAAATGAACATTCATCAAGAACTTTTATAGACAGTGGATTTGGGGTGACACCTGAAAAAAGTTTACAATTCTCCAGATTGAAACTGTTCAGTACAAAAAAAAAATTAAATATACCAAATTATTTAAATCAAGACCTTGTTTTTATGATGACGATAATGTATCTAGTAACAAAATACTGACAAAGTATCAATGAGAAAAGCATGCAAAACATTTCTGAGGTGTCTCAACATGAGCAGAGGAAGTAGTAGAGGCTGTCATGAATAAACACAGTTCTGCTTTAGAAGGCATTGCAGCTACTTGGTCAGAAAATACAGGAGTGAAATAATCTAGATCTTTATAGCAAATATCAAGAGCTAGAAGGAAAGGATCTAGTGTAGTGCTAATATATCAAAACACACAAGCACTGAAGCACAGACAGATGTGGGGTAGAAACAGCAAAAGTCTACGGATTAAAAGATGGGAATTTTTGCCTCCGTTCAGCAAAGTACTCAAGCAAGAGTAACTTTAAATACACGAGTAGGTCCACTGAATTGAATAGGACAATATGCATGTTAAATTTACACATGTGCCTGAACATCTAGCTGAATGAGGCCTTAAATAAGGGTGGTGTGCTACAGGCTGCTTAATAGTAAATGAGAAGATTGGTACATTACATATGAAACAGGAAAAACATTAAAATAAGTCATTATAATTTTATTTTTTAAAATTAATTACCAAGGTATCTTTTGAAAAAAGCATATATGAAATTCATTGTTAAAAGACTGACTTAGTAGTAGATAGTTTCTTATTCCAGAAAGGTGGAAGAAAAGAAGATCAATTTAGTCTGAATCCAGTATTAACTAAAATAGTGATGAAATCAGGAAATGGGAGAGATTACATTTTTTATAAGATAAGCTTTCCAAAAATGGAGGCTATGTAAATTACAAAATTGTTTATATAGTAGCTGTGTGTGTAATATGCACAGAGACCACTTAGTCCTCTGAAATTAATCACTTCTGGGGTGGAATATAGCAGCCAGTCATCCTCCATTAACATTATGCAAGAGTTTTAGAAGTGGAAGTAAATGATGATTTAACCAATTTAGAATTACAAAAGGAAAAAGAAATACAAGAAGAGTGTTAAAGAAATAGCCCAGCAGCTTACAGTACTAATACATGTTTAAATACAAGAAAATAAGTATGTGTCTTTTGAGGGGTTGCTAAGACAGAAAGAATTATATTGCTCAAATGGCACACTTTCAGTAATGGGTAATTTGCTTTTAAAAAAGCAGTGTAACCTCTTCTTTAAATGGAAAATGCAACACAACATAACCACGTACTCGTTAATACTAAGATATGCAAGAGAAGAAACTGAAAAGGAAGATTACTCACCTGTAATTTTGATTTTGCACAGGTATATACCTATGCAGATCCACACTCTTGGTGTGATGCTTCCACCTCAGCACCCTGAGCTCAGAAACTTCAAGAAAGCACTGACATTTGAGGCTGCATGTACATTCTCTCATGGATTTAAATGTTCAGTGCGGGGATATATTCCAAGACAAAAACATTTGTTAAAATGGCGCTAAGACTGAGAGTATGTATTAGTAGCTTAAGGTGAAAACAGAGTGGTATAAACTCAGGAAATTCAGAGTTAAGACTAGGCTTCAAAGAAATTCAAATCTGTTAGGGTAAGGAAACAGACAACTGAAGCACCTGAACAGCCTTAACTCTGGCCTGTAGCAGTGGTATGCAATAAGAGATAGTGGTTCTAGATTATATTAACCTGATTTTTAAAAGATACAGTTTTTTCATAGTTTTCCTTTCATGGTATCACTACAAGACAGGGATAAGTTTGACTGGGCACCTTAATTGCATATTTCCATATCTTATTTGGATTTCTTTAAATCATAAAAGGCTAGAAATCCTTCCCACACTCTATGAAAACTTAGCCTTTATACAAGTTGATGGCATCAGTCCCCTCTTCATTCACCCAGGAATGCTTACTCACCACAGGCAGTATTAGTTAAATTACCTGGACAAAATAAACAGAGTTAAAGGATGCTCCCAACATCACTCCTGCAGCAGAGGGTAGATTAGGAATCATGGATCTAACACCAAGAGCTCAGATCAGTGTGCTCAGAATGCACACAATCCCAAAGTTCATTGCTTTCTAGAAGTATCTGTGATCATGGTGCCAAGAGCATGCAAAAACACCAAGAGTTTGGTGATCTGCCATGGAAATTCTCCCTAGAGTACCATCATACTGCTCATCATGAAAATAAAACAAAGAATTCAAAGCAAAATGAAATAGTGCTAGCTATGAAGTGAAACAAATACGTGGTTCTACACAGAAAAACATATCCACTTCTGCTTCTAAGTTTTTGTTTGTTTTAAGATTTGAAGAATGATGGTGCCAGCACTGATGCTCTTAATTGTAGATTGTGTGCCTATCACAACTTCCAGTATTTGGGGAAAGATTGGAGCACCTTACATAACATGCTGTGGCAGTGTCCATAACTTAAGTTAGTCTAATCAGGCACTCTAACAGCTTTCCAAGGAAAGCACATTCAAATCAATTTGAAGAAGTCTCATGCGTTATATGACAAAGTGCCATCCCAGTATGAGTGGGCATATGATTCAAACAATAAATATACTCAATGGAACTAGCAGATTCATTTTCAGAACAGCTATGAGGTCTTGAATGAGGTGAAATCTGAGGCATAGAGATATTTAGTAGTGCTCATACATTATAAAAAGGCTTGCTTCTGAGCTGGCAGTATAGTGGATTTGTTCCAATATAACCACAGCCCCTTCTGGAATAACTGACAAATTATTTTGAACAATATTATTTCCTGAATCATTCAAATTCTTATCAATCATCCATGACAACTTTTTACTTCTGAGAAACGCCATGTCACCAATGCTAAGCATTTCACATAGACATATGGTGCTGTGGACATTCCAAAGCGAAGGCCCCACTGGTGACAGTGCTTCTGTCCGATCCAGAAATATATGTATTCACAATGGCATGGACTCTCTGAAATGTGGAAATATGCATCTCTCAAGTTGAGAGCCCTGAGGACACAAAGGGATTAGAGCATTAATATCACCATATGGAACTTTAAATGAATTGCTGAGGCCTGGTCTACACTACGCGTTTAAACTGATTTTAGCAGCATTAAACCAATTTAACGCCACACCCGTCCACACTACGAGGCCCTTTATATGGATATAAAGGGCTCTTTAAATCGGTTTCTGTACTCCTCCCCGACGAGAGGAGTAGCGCTAAAATCGGTATTACCATATCGGATTAGGGTTAGTGTGTCCGCAAATCAACGGTATTGGCCTCCGGGCGGTATTCCACAGTGCACCACTGTGACCCGCTCTGGACAGCAATCTGAACTCAGATGCACTGGCCAGGTAGACAGGAAAAGCCTCGCGAACTTTTGAATTTCATTTCCTGTTTGGCCAGCGTGGAGCTGTGATCAGCACAGGTGACCACGCGGAGCTCATCAGCACAGGTAGCAATGCAGTCTCCTGAGAACAGAAAAAGAGCTCCAGCATGGACCGCACGGGAGGTATATGATCGCTATATGGTATATGATCGCTATATGGAGGTATATGATCGCTATATGGAGGTATATGAACGCTGATCGCTATATGGGGAAGAGGATTCAATGCTAACAGAACTCTGTTCCAAAAGACGAAATGAAAAAATATTTGAAAAAATTTCCAAGGCTATGATTGAAAAAGGCCACACCAGGGACTCAGTGCAGTGCAGAGTGAAAGTTAAGGAGCTCAGACAAGCCTACCAGAAAACCAAAAGGCAAACGGAAGGTCCGGGTCAGGGCCGAAAACATGCCGCTTCTACGCTGAGCTGCATGCAATTCTAGGGGGCTGCGCCACCACTACCCCACCCCTGTCCGTGGATTCCGAGGTGGGGGTTGTAATCTCAACCATGGTTGAGGATTCTGCGGAGGGGGAAAATGATGATGAGGAGGAGGAGGACGACGACCTTAAAGAGCGCACACAGCACTCCGTTAGCCCCAACAGCCAGGAGCTTTTTGTGACCCAGACGGAATTACCCTCCCAGCCCTCCCAAGCCACTAGCCTAGACAGTGAAGCCATGGAAGCGACCTCTGGTGAGTGTACCTTTGTAAATATAAAACATGGTTTAAAAGCAAGCGTTTTTTAAATGATTGATTTGCCATAAGGGCTTGGGATGCATTCACAGCCAGTAAAGTTACTGGAAAAGTTTGTTAACATGTCTGGGGATGGAGCGGAAATCTTCCAGGGACATCTCCATGAAGCGCTCCTGGAGGTACTCCAAAAGCCTTTGCAGAAGGTTTCTGGGCAAGGCAGCCTTGTTCCGTCCACCATGGTAAGACACTTCATCACACCATGCATCTAGCAAGTAATCGGGTATCATTGCATGACAAAGCATGGCTGCGTATGGTCCCAGTGATTGCTGGCATTCAAGAAACATCCATTCTTTATCTCGCTGTGTTATCCTCAGGAGAGTGATATCGTTCATGGTAACCTGGTTGAAATTCAGGAATTTAAGTAAGGAGATAGAGATGGCCATTCCTACTGGGCTGTTTGCCTGTTGCTTAAAAGAAATCCTTCCTTGCACGTAGCCAAGCGGGGAGAGGGAAATAGCGCTGAGCTTTTTCACGTTTGGCTATCGGGGATCTTCCCTGATACCAAACACGCGGTTGGGGGGGGAGGAAAGGGGGGTGATTAGCAGTGATCTCCCATGATACCAGCCATGTGGTGGTGGGAAGGGTAAAGCGATCATCCCACAGAATTGGAGGCGGGGGTGGTTTCTGCTGCTGCGTGTTAACAGGAAAGAAGCATCACTGAACGGGATTTGCTTGGTTTTTGGGAAAGGAGGGCACTGTGTATATGAAGGCTGCAGAAGCCGGAAGACAATGGCTTACCATGGCCGCATGCAAGTTGAATTCTGATGCCTGGGCCTGCATCTGTGAGATCTGTAACACCAGAGCCGCAGGCACTCAATATTAAGATGCAAAATGTGACCTTGTAGTGAAATCACATGTGGTATGTAAGGTGAATAGTGTTGTTCACTGTGAAAGAGTATAACCATTGTTCTGTAAAACGTATCTTCTTAAATACTTCTCTCCCTTTATTCCCTCCCTCATGCAGCTGCACATTTTTCAAGTCTCCCTACTCCATCCCGAAGGCTATCTCAGATAAGGCGGAGGAAAAAGAAGATGCGAGACGAAATGTTCTCGGAAATCATGGAAGTGACCTGCAATGAAAGAGCTCATCTGAATGAGTGGAAGGACATGGCATCAAGTTACAGGAAAGATGCTAGTGAACGTGAGGACAGGAGGGATGCTCGAGATGAGAGGTGGCGCCAGGAAGATCAGAGATTTAGGCAGGAAGATATGTGGTGGCGGGATGCAATGCTGGGGCTGCTGCGTGATCAAACTGATATCCTCCGACGTCTGGTGGAGCTTCAGGAAGAACAGCGGGGTCACAGAGTGCCGCTGCAGCCTCTATGTAACCACCCTCACCACTCACCATGTTCCATATCTTCCTCACCTAAGAATGCGTGGGGGAAGGCTTCGTGCATCCGCCCACTCCACCCCCATGGATAGTCCAACCAAAAGGCTGTCATTACATTGAAATGTTTTTAGTAGCCTTTTCCTTCCCTCCTATCCTCTTCCCAAATCACATCTGGGATACCTTGTCATTTCTCTCCCTCTTTTTATAATGACTTTTTAATAAAGAATACATTATTTTTAAACGATAGTGACTTTATTTCCTTAAACAAGCTATAATCGAAGGGGGAGGGTGGGTTGCTTACAGGGAATGAGTCAATCAAGGGGGGGGTGGGTCATCAAGGAGAAACAAACACAACAGTTACACCGTATCCTGGCCTGTGATGAAACTTGTTTTCAAAGCTTCTCTGATGCGCACCGCTTCCTGGTGTGCTCTTTTAATCGTCCTGGTGTCTGACTCGCGTAATCAGCGGCCAGGTGATTTGCCTCAGCCTCCCATCGCACCATAAAGGTCTCCCCCTTACTCTCTCACAGATTGTGCAGCACACAGCAAGCAGCAACAACAAAGGGGATATTGGTTTGGCTGAGGTCTGAGCGAGTCAGTAATGTGCGCCTTAAACGGTCAAATGCACATTCTATCACCATTCTGCACTTGCTCAGCCTGTAGTTGAACAGCTCCTGACTACTGTCCAGGCTGCCTGTGTATGGCTTCATGAGCCATGGCATCAAGGGGTAGGCTGGGTCCCCCAGGATAACGACAGGCATTTCAACATCCTCAACTGTTATCTTCTGGTCTGGGAAGTAATTCCCTTGCTGCAGCCGTTTAAACAGACTAGTGTTCCTGAAGATGCGAGCGTCATGAACCCTTCCTGGCCATCCCACATGGATGTTGGTGAAACGTCCCTTGTGATCCACCAGTGCTTGCAGCACCATTGAAAAGTACCCCTTGTGGTTTATGTACTGGGTGCCCTGGTACTCCGGTGCCAAGATAGGGATATGGGTTCCATCTATCGCCCCCCCACAGTTAGGGAATCCCATTGCTGCAAAGCTATCCACTATGACCTGCACGTTTCCCAGAGTCACAACCTTTCGTAGCAGCAGCTTAATGATTGCTTTGGCTACTTGCATCACAGCAGCCCCCACAGTAGATTTTCCCACTCCAAATTGATTCCCGACTGACCGGTAGCTGTCTGGCGTTGCAAGCTTCCAGAGGGCTATCACCACTCGCTTCTCAACTGTGAGGGCTGCTCTCATCTTAGTATTATGGTGTTTTAGGGCAGGGGAAAGCAAGTCACAAAATTCCATGAAAGTGCCTTTACACATGCGAAAGTTTCGCAGCCACTGCAAATCGTCCCACACCTGCAAAACTATGCGCTCCCACCAGTCTGTGCTGGTTTCTCAGGCCCAAAATCGGCGTTCAATAGCTAGAACCTGCCCCATTACCAGTAGGATCTTCAAAGCACAGGGGCCCGCGGTTTGAGAGAATTCTGTGTCCATGTCCTCATCACTCTCGTCGCCGCGCTGCCGTAGCTGCCTCCTCCTCCTCACCTGGCTTTGCAGGTCCCAGTTCAGCATAGACTGCATGAGAATGCGTGAGGTGTTTACAACGTCCACGATTGTGGTATTGATCTGAGCAGGGTCCATGCTTGCCACGGTATGGCATCTGCACAGTTCACCCAGGAAAAAAGGCGCGAAATGGTTGTTTGCTGCTTTCAGGGAGGGAGGGGTGAGGCTGTACCCAGAACCACCCGCAACAATGATTTTTGCCCCATCAGGCACTGGGATCTCAACCCAGAATTCCAAGGGGCAGGGAAGACTGCAGGAACTATGGGATAGCTACCTACAGCGCAACGCTCCAGAAACCGACGTTAGCCTCGGACCATGGACGCACACCACCAAATTAATGTGCCTAGTGTGGCCGCGTGCACTTGACTTTATACAATCTGTTTTACAAAACCGGTTTATGTAAAATCGGAATAATCCCATAGTGTAGACGTACCCTGAGTTTAAGACTCCATTCCAGTATAAGACTTAAGCCTTCCCTTCCCTTTTGGAATAAAGGAACAGAATCCCTGACTTTCATACTACTGTGGAACCCATCTGCCTGAAGTAATTCCAAAAAGAGAATATCCCCAAAAGGAAACAGGAAAGGCAACGGTGAAAGGTTTGTCAAATGTGCCTTGAGGTTCTCTGCAGTAGTGTCAAACTTACTGTCTTGAAGACAGTGAGGAACAGCTTCCAAGCTACTGCAGAATCCAACCCCACCTCCCTTTCCTAATCTCACAGATCATTCCATGCACGAGCAAGGAGCTTGTGGCCATAATGGTTACTGTTTTAAAGATGATTCTTGCCTTGTATTCAGAGGGGCATGTATCCCAATGATGGGGATCTGTAAAAGTAACTCTTGGAGAAAAATAGGTTTATTTCTTCCAATTTACAGAAAGTGCCCATCTGAAACGATGCACTGATTCTACTGAAACAAAATCTAAGCAAGAAATATGAAATCACACTGAATCAGGAAGAGTGCTAATAAGCAATAAAAATATTAGTTGTTTTCCAGTTATCTGAAGTAGAAGCTTGAGAAAGTAGTAAATATAATTTTGCAGCAACATCTTGCAAAAGAGTCAATGCTATCCTCTGATTTATATATAAGAAGTCACACAAAGCTATGGAGGTAATACTGCCATTCAAAATGGCCTTGTTTCAACCACATCTGGAACAGGCAGTAGTTATAGGCCCCAAAGTTTAGGAAAGCTATAGAAACGAGTAGGAAATATACAAAGAAGGGCAGCAAAAATACTAAAATGGACAAAACATATAAATAGATTAAGGAGATGCAATTATATAGTCGCAAAGATGAGAAACTCAGAGAGAAAAAGACTATCAAGTTACAAATAGCAATATAGAAAATGAAACATTAGGCAAAGGAGCAATGGCCTCACGTTAATAAAGTAATGTTTAGGCTAAAAATTAGGAAAATGTTTTAAAACAGAATGAGTAAATGGAGTTCAACAAGGCACCATCACTTCACATCTAAAAGAACAGATTAGAGAGAGATTTGCTGGGATACCTGATCCCCCACATGGAACAAAATATATGCGAAACATATCTGCTCAATCTTTCTGCTTTATATTGCATCCTTTCCCCTCATCTGCTACCCCCCTCTTTATTCAGAAGCTCTTTGGGCAGGGACCATGTCTTCATTTATCTCTGATGTATCTACCACAATTTTGGCACTATAAAAATAAACACTGAGTAGTTCTGCAAAATGCAGGTTGATAATAGATGATCTAAATGATCTTTACTGGTATTATTTATCATTGTATACCTTTGAATCCTTTTTCTTTTGAAGCAAAGGTAAACTCAGTCCATTGCAGTCGTCATGGCAGCTCACATAAGACAGCTGTGACAAATTGCTGCATCAGCTTTCTGATACAACCAGAGGAATTAAATTCTGAATTTATGCTTTTTAAGCACATGGTTCTGTCCTGGAACCAAGTCTTTAGTAAGTAATCTTGCAGAGATGCAATCAAAGTTTTATGTACAATTTATATTTTAAAGAGTCATCTCCCCATCTAATGAAACCACAGATTGTAAATGTTTGCTATACTCTTGTAGGCTTCAGAAAGACTTATTCACTTTACACTAGTAACACTGCCAGATTTCTCAGAAGAGGTCATACCTATACAAAGCAGTCAGCCACTATAAAGAAGATAAAGGAAAGCAAAGCAATAAGACAAAACTGTTCGGGGGGGGGGGGGGGGGGAAGGACAGTAATCAATTGGAATGGGCTTTTTTTTGTTTGTTTTTAGGTGAATGGCATTAGTCATTGAAAACTTTTGTAAATTTCAAACAGAATCTGCACTATTTGGTGTCACTACTAGTTTGCCAATCCTTTCCTGCAGAGTGAAGAATTACTAGTTTTCCAGTACTCAAATTTGTGCTGTGTGCCTCTCAGCATGTGTAAATGGCACATGATCTATGCCTGAAATAACTCTCAATCTCACTTAATAATGTATTTAACTGCAGCTACACATTTTTAAGTCAGTGGATTCCCACACTAGAAGTTTTCTGTGAAATTTTTACACATAGATAAAGGCAGAAGAGACAAATGAAAGGGTGTGATTACTTTGATGACTAATTAAATCTGAAGCCTCTTAACTGCATGTATTCTCTCTCCTGAAAGAAAATGCATTGTTTAAAAAGTAGTAGTAGTTACACTTATTACAGATTCAGTACATGGGTAGCTCAGAAGGTCTGAGACTGCCTTACCTGTGCTCTCTCTTCATCAAATTCCAGGCAGCCCATACCATCCAGTCTCTGCAGATCTATCCAGCCTTTCCAGATAACACAGACACCATTCAAAATCATAGGTGCCTTTAAGTACACCTGAAATATAGGCAGACACATGCATCTGACACATGCTTTTGTATATACAAATGGTTACTGTATTTATTTTTTAAACTATATTTCTGTAACTATTACTCTGATACAAAGCAATGCTACCTAGGAAACATGTTTGAACCAATTGGTAACTTGACATTCTCCTTAACTGTTTTTTTCCCCACCAACTACATTTTAATCAAAAGCCTGTAAATACTATAATTAATAATCTGGAGATTGTATTTTGCATACTATACATACTGGAATTAATTAATTTTCCCAGTTTATAACCAGTATGCACTAACCAGGGCCGGCTCTGGTTTTTTTTGCCGCCCCAAGCAAAAAAACACCTGTGGGCTGGCCGGAGCAGCGAAGGATGTGGGGGACAAACAGAGCAGTGAAGTGGAGGAACAAACAAACCTGCGGGCCAGCCGGAGCAGCGAAGTGGGGGAACAAACAAACCTGCAGGCCAGCTGGAGCAGCGAAGTGGGGGCAGGACAAGCAAACCTGTGGGCCAGACAGAGCAGTGAAGCGGCAGGGGGGCAAACAAACCTGTGGGCCAGACAGAGCAGTGAAGCGGCAGGGGGGCAAACAAACCTGTGGGCCAGACAGAGCAGTGAAGCGGCAGGGGGGCAAACAAACCTGCAGGGCGGACGGAGCGCTGGTACAGGGGGCTCCTGGACCTGCAGATGTGCCCTGGGCAGCGGTGTGGGGAGAGAGAGAGAGAGAAGGGGGGCAGCCAGCGCTTCCTTCAGCGAAGAGCTCGCCACGCCGCCTGCCAGGAGGGCACCGCACCACTCCGATCGGCGGGCAGGGAAGGATGCAGGCTGCTCTGCCGCACTTGCTATAGACCTGGCACTGCTCCCAGCAGGGTGCTCCTCTCCTCTGCACTGCTGCCCCCTACAGGGTGGCCAGAGCAGCGAACCAAAAAGAAAAAAAAAAAACCTGCGGGGGCGGCCAAAGCAGCCAATGCTGCTCCTTGGAATCTGCCGCCCCAAGCACGAGCTTGCTTGGCTGGTGCCTGGAGCCGGCCCTGGCACCAGCGTGTGGTGAAAATTCCGTTTCTGCTTAAAGTCACTTGTGTTTCTTGTCAGACCTCTCATGTTCATTTGTTTTATAATGTTATGTTAGTGTTCCACTATATATATATAAAATATCAGCAATGTAAGATTTATCACAAATTTATTTTGGAGTATTAGACAAATGTTAGACAAAACGCTCTTCTACACTCAGAGGGAGTTTTATTTTGCTTTTGCCACAAATTTATTTTGCTTAATACTAAAATAATAAACACCAATTTCTCTTCCTTCTCAAGCCTAAAATAAACAAATGAAGACTTAAAAAAAAAAAAAAAAAAAAAGAGCTCAATGTAATACACTATCCAAACCACAAAGACTTTGTGTGGCATGTCTTAATGTACAGAAGACTGAGGAAGCCTATTTTCTTATGTTATTTTCTGATATTTGTAAAAGGTAAATTGAAAAATGACAGGAGGTTAAATATTTCTACCGAACCACACTTGCATGGTACAATTTCTCCTATTACTGTGTAAGGTAATTGCTACTAAGAACCTACAGTCTACATAAAAGTATATAATACTGTGATCTAAAGCTGAAATATTTTCCCCTCCAAAGAACAGAGATGAATCTCCTCACAGGAAATTTAAAAAGAAATGGATATTGTGTTAAAGGGGTTTGACAGCTTACATTTGCTGACTTTTTAAAATGTCAAACAGAGCCGTGTGGCATAACTCATGAAAACGTTAAGCAGCTTTCAGCAGTTACTATGTAATACTGTCCTGCTCTGTAGACATACCGTACCCGGAGTAAAAGTTTATCCACTTTCCTTCCACCACATTTAAATTAAGGTGGATAGCTCTTTTATCCATCCTCCATAAACTCCGATTTCAGCAGAAGCATACGGACCTCTTCGGGACTTGCAATTCTCCTTGACTACAAAACACCATATAGAGCAAATGGGAGGCATGAGGCTAAGTGTTCATCCCTTTGTCATACCTCAGCCAACTGGGGCCGATGGGACGGGAGAAGTCGACATCCATCCAGGCATACAGTGGGGAGGAACTGAGGTGATGAGGCTACTCTGTCCCCTATATTGTCTTGCCTTCAGTACAGAGTGATGCTGAGGGGAGGAGTGGCATGGGAGTGCTCTAGCTGACATTGCTAGAGGAAGGTTTTACTATAAGGCACCACAAGGTGGCATGATACCCACAGGTGGGAATATGCAGAGCTTGAAGGAAAACCTACAGTCCAGAACAGTTTATTTCACAAAAGTTTGTTCTAAAAAAGGCCTGAGTTAACCTGATACAACTCAGTCAGGAGGTGAAAGCTGACACCTAACAACAACATAAATACAATCTCTTAACTACTTCAGTGTTGATCATTTTAGGCGAAACATCTAAACTAATGCACTTCCACTTTTTCGTGTACAAATATCTTCTGTCTGTGTGTTCCATTCTATGCATCCGAAGAAGTGAGCTGTAGCCCACAAAAGCTTATGCTGAAATAAATCTGTTAGTCTCTAAAGGTGCCACAAGTTCTCCTTTTCTTTTTGCAGATACAGACTAATACGGCTGCTACTCTGAAACCTGTAAATTAATGTACTTATTCCACATTCCTTAACTGTCTCCCACACTCTCCTAATTACCAAGAGCATCAACTGTCCCCGACCCAGCTAGCAAAATCTCCTGTTTCTCCTGACTTCAACAATAGTTATGCAATCAACATGCAAGTTGCAGCATAGTAAAAACTCTAACAGCACAAAGTAAATTGAACTGAATATCAAAACAAGGCTTAGTTATAGACTGTTTACTCATTTCGGTTAAATTATTAATTAAAAATTCCATTTTGGGATTTACCTTAGCTGCTGCACCAAAGTGATAGGTAAACCAGGGGGTCCTGCAACAGAATTTAGGTCCATCTTGGCACCGAACCTCATTTTTATTTCATAGAATCATAGAAGATTAGGGTTGGAAGAGACCTCAGGAGGTCATCTAGTCCAAACCCCTGCTCAAGGCAGGACCAACACCAACTAAATCATCAACTAAACCAATACTGTGTTTGGTGCTATACAGTATCCCAAAATAAGGACAGTTCCTGTCCTGATGCATTTGGGATTCCAGCTCCCTCTCATTCCTCATTTCACAGTTAATAATATATGGGGATATACCTATCTCATTGAACTGGAAGGGACCCAGGGTCATTCAGTCCAGCCCCCAGCCTTTACTAGCAGGACCCAGTACTGATTTTTGCCCCAGATCCCAAAGTGGCCCCCTTAGGAATTGAACTCACAACCCCTGGGTTTAGCAGGCCAATGCTCAAACCACTGAGCTATTCCCCCTGAGGAAGGAAACCCACAGAAAGGGTAGAGGTACACACTCTGGGAGGTACAGGGAAAAACTCAAACTTTTCCTATTTCTGAGAGATTGATATGAAGTCTTTGTTTACATATGAGACTGACTAGGGACGGGAGAGTAAGATTAACAAACCAGATGACTGACCAGAGGTTCTACTCTCCATCCAAAGAAAAATCAATGCATTTGTGAACTCAAGGCTTGGTTACTGGAACTCAACATACCTCAGTATGAAATAACACAGCCTGAAAAGGCTTGAACTAGCACAAAACGCAGCAGCTCATCAGCTTAAAAACAAAGGTTGCCGTAAACACATCACTCCACTTCCTGCACTGGCTCTCCACTAAGTACAAGAGGTTAGTTCACGGTCTGTCCTTTTAGCCAAAACCTAGATACCTGAGATGTAGCCTCTCCCTCCATGACAATGTCTTCCCACAAGTGCTACATTCCACCTAAATAACTGAATTTCTGACCAAGAGGGGACCTTTCTGAGTGCAGGAGACTGAGCTGAATCTTGAATCTAGACTATGTGACTTGCTCCAAACACTAAAACAGGCTTCAACACATTTTAAAATACAACTTCGCTTTCCCTCAGCAAGATCTACACACGCATGTACAGAGTGCCAAACAAACATTATTTCTCCTACACACTGGGGGCTTGGCTACACTGGAGAGTTGCAGCGCTGGTGATGGGGTTACAGCGCTGCAACTCACTCTGTCTCCACACTTGCAAAGCACAGCCAGCGCTGCAACTCCCTGGCTGCAGCGCTGGCTGTACACCTGGTCTGCCTGGGGTGTAGCGATTCCAGTGCTGGTGATGCAGCGCTGCTCATCAAGTGTGGCCACCAAAAGCGCTTTTATTGGCCTCCAGGGTATTAGGAGGTATCCCAGCATACCTTTTCAGCCACTCTGCTCATCGTTTCGCACTCCACTGCCCTGGGCTCAGATGACCCACCCTTTAAATGCCCCGGGAATTTTAAAAATCCCCTTCCTGTTTGCTCAGCCCGGTGTGGAGTGCAATCAATCAATCAGTGACCATGCCTCCACGCCCCAGACGAGCCTCAGCATGGAACACTTCCGAGCTGCAGGACCTCATCAGTGTTTGGGGTGAGGAAGCTGTGCAGTCACAGCTGCATTCCAGCTGTAGAAATTATGATACCTATGGCCAGATATCAAAGTCCATGCTGCAAAGGGGCCATGAACGGGACACGGTGCAGTGCAGGGTTAAAGTAAAGGAGCTGTGGAGTGCCTATTGCAAAGCCTGTGAGGGAAGCCGCCGCTCAGGAGCTGTCCCCACGACCTGCCGTTTTTACAAGGAGCTGGATGCCATACTTGGGTGTGACCCCACTGCCAATCCGAGGACCACGATGGAGAGTTCAGAACAGGGAGAGGAGGGGGAGGGTGTAGAGGAAACCGAGAGTGAGGCTACTGGGGTGGAGGGAGACACCCCGGAGTCCCAGGAGGCATGCAGCCAGGAGCTCTTCTCAAGCCAGGAGGAAGCTAGCCAGTCGCAGTAGCTGGAACTTGTTGGTGAAGAGGAAGCAGAGGAGCGGGTTCCCGGTAAGCAGCTTTTATTTTAAGGATGTGAGAAATGTTGGGGGGGGAGGGGGAGGGGGTTATGGCTGCATGCATGCATGCCTAGATGTGGAATAGCCCATTGATTTGGTCTATCACGTCGTGGTAATCGGCCTTGGTAATCTCTTCAAAAGTTTCAGCCAGAGCGTGGGCAATGCGCTTGCGCAAGTTTATAGGGAGAGCCACCGTGGTCCTTGTCCCAGTCAGGCTAACGCGTCCGCGCCACTGTGCCGCGAGGGGTGGGGGGGACCATTGCTGCACACAGGCAAGCTGCATAGGGGCCAGGGCGGAATCCACATTGCTATAGAAGACCCTCCCGCTCTTCCCAGGTAACCCGCAGCAGCGATATATCTGGCAGGATAAAATCCTGTGGAAAATGTAGGGATAGTGTTCAGTGCAGGTCCCCCCCAGCTGCTCTCTGCTTTCCCCAACGCACAGAAACCCCAGTGAGCCCTGACTCATGCAGCTCCTCTTCCCACGTGAGTCGTGGCAGAAACACTGATTCATTAATCACTCATTCCCCATTACTCACTACGTCTTCGCTGCTGTGGCCTCTCTGTGCTATGTTTGCTATGTGTAAATGATGCTACAAATACTCTACAAACTCCTTCACTGTGATTATAAACAATGCAGCCTCTATATTAAATGTTTCTATTTCTGTTTTTTTTTAAGTGTCCTTGAATCCTCCGGCCCTATTACAGCCTGCTGAAAGACTACAGAACTTGAGGAGGAAACCAAGGAAAAGCAAAGAAGATTTGGTGAAAGCAGTTATGAATTGGTATGCCAGAGAGAATAAGAGGCTGCAGGACTGGAGAGAGAAAATGCATTAGTGGAGGGAAACACAAAGCAGGAGAAAGGAATTGGCTACCAAGAAAAGCACAAAGCAGCTGATAAGCCTCCTGGCGCGCCAAACGGACTGTATGCAGTCATTCGTAGCCATGCAGGCAGATCACTACCGTGCTAACCTCCCTACCCCAAAGCTCTCTCCCTTGTGCCCCAGTGTTTGCTCAAAACCCCCTTCTCCATCATCCTAGTTCTTACCACCACCAGCTGCCCCCAAAACCTGTACGTTCACCTACCAGCCCTGAGAACTACGATCCTTACCCTATGCACTTAACCCCCATCACCATGCAGCATATTAATCCTGAAGTGCAGCAGGCATTGCACAGCAATCCAGGCAGGACATATTCAAACCTCTGAATGTACAGTTCTGCACCCTACCCCCCTGCCCTTTTATGTACTGTATTTTGAATAAATGATTTCTTGCCTTTTAAAACAGTTTTTATTATTGCAGAAAGTGAAACATACTGTACCCCAAGGGAAAAACAGGCACTGCAAATCATTGTAACCACTGCACTTCACTCCTATGCAAGGCACCAAACATTACTGTTGGCTTTCAGCCTCAAATAGCTCCCTTAAGGCATCCCTAATCCTTGTAGCCCTGTGCTGGGCCTCTCTAGTAGCCCTGCTCTCTGGCTGTGCAAATTCAGCCTCCAGGTGTTGAACCTCAGAGGTCCATTCCTGACTGAATGTTTCACTCTTCCCTTCACAAATATTATGGAGGGTACAGCACGTGGATATAACCGCAGGGATGTTGCTTTCCCCCAAGTCTAGCTTCCCATAAAGACATCTCCAGCACCCTTTTAAATGGCCAAAAGCATACTCCACAATCATTCTGCACCGGCTCAGCCTGTAGTTGAACCGGTCCCTGCTCCTGTCAAGCTTCCCTGTATATGGTTTCATGAGCCATGGTATTAATGGGTAAGCGGGGTCTCCAAGGATCACAATGGGCATTTCGACGTCCCCTACTGTGATCTTGCGGTCTGGGAAAAAAGTCCCGGCCTGCAGCTTCCTGAACAGGGCACTGTTCTGAAAGATGCGTGCATCATGCACCTTTCCAGGCCATCCTGTGTAAATGTCAATGAAACGCCCACGGTGATCCACAAGCGCTTGGAGAACCACAGAGAAATACCCCTTGCGATTAATGTACTCTGATGCCAGGTGGGGTGGTGCCAGAATAGGAATATGCGTCCCATCTATCGCCTCTCCACAGTTAGGGAAACCCATTTGTGCAAAGCCATCCACAATGTCCTGCACGTTCCCCAGAGTCACGGTTCTTCTTAGCAGGATGCAATTAATGGCCCTGCAAACTTGCATCAACTCTATTCCAACGGTTGACTTTCCCACTCCAAACTGGTTCGCGACCAATCGGTAGCTGTCTGGAGTTGCCATCTTCCAGATTGCAATAGCCACCCGCTTCTCCACTGACAAGGCAGCTCTCAATCTCATGTCCTTGCGCCTTGGGGCGAGCTCAGCACACAGTCCCATGAAAGTGGCTTTTCTCATCCGAAAGTTCTGCAGCCACTGCTCATCATCCCAGAGTTGCAGGACGATGTGATCCCACCACTCAGTGCTTGTTTCCCGAGCCCAAAGGCGGCGTTCCACGCTGCTGAGTCCGTTACTGCCACAAGCAATTGATTGTCGTGCGCGTCAGGCGAATCGATATCATCGTTGGACTCCTCACTGTCACTTTGGAGCTGAAGGAATAGCTCAACTGCCAAACGTGATGTGCTGGCGACATTCATCAGCAAAGTCCTCAGCAGCTCGGGCTCCATTTCTAACAGAAATCGCGCTGCAGACTCACAATGGCGCCAAACTGCTGGGATGTGTAGCGATGCACCACGGAGCGTTGGGACAGGAAGCGGAATGACCCGCACCCTTCCATCCCCTTCCCACAACCTACAGCGCCAAAATGGGATGAGGTGCTCTGTGGGATAGCTGCCCACAATGCACCACTCCCAACAGCGCTGCAAATGCTGCATATGTGGCCACACTGCAGCGCTGGTAGCTGTCAGTGTGGCCACACTGCAGCGCTGTCCCTACACAGCTGTACGAACACAGCTGTAACTCCCAGCGCTGCACAAATGTAAGTGTAGCCATACCCGAAGAGACTGGAAGGCCTTGGCTACACTCACACTTTACAGCGCTGCAACTGGGGTGTGAAAAAACACCCCCCTGAGTGCTGCAAGATACAGCGCTGTAAAGCGTCAGTGTAATCAGGGCAGCAGCGCTAGGAGCGCGGCTCCCAGCGCTGCACGCTACACCCGTAAGGGATGTGGTTTACATGCAGCGCTGGGAGAGCTCTCTCCCAGCACTGCCGCTCTGACTACACTCACACTTCAAAGCGCTGCCGCGGCAGCGCTTTGAAATTCCAAATGTAGCCATACCTCCAGAGCTGGTGCTGCGACGTTAAAGTGCTGCCATACCCTGAGAGACAGGCAGAGTCATGAGTCACCTTTTTTGAGAATAGGAACTAGAAGGAAATGAGAGGTTAAGAGGATATCAATTATGCCTATATTAGGCTCATTAAAATATAACATTATTTTAAACAAAAGCACCACAAAGCTAACAAGCTTTTCCAACTCCCAAAAGGCCCTTCTTTTACCAAACCTCCCAATCCCTCCAATTAACTGCACCGATCAACCACAAACAGCCTGGGTTGGGAGTTGTATAGCACTTCCTGGAAGTCACCAAATCTGGTCTTAGACAGACAAAGGAAGAGACTTTGAAAGCCAAGAAGCCCAGTTTGATAACACCTTACTTGCCAGCCCCCACCATAAAGGAGCTGTTTGTGAAGAATACTTCTGTCGATTCCCTGTGTGATACCACGGAGTTGCAAACAGACTACAAAGCAGCCAGGATGCAAACCATTTAGGGCTTTACAAGTCAAAACCAAACACCTTAAATTTCATCTGGTAACCAGAGAACCTCAAAAAGCTCTGGGATTCCACCTTTTAACCCTCAGTTGCAGGGCTGGTGCTACCATTTTTAGGCAGCCTAGGCAATCGCCTCGGGCGCCAGGATTATTGAGGGGGCGGCATTTTGCCAGGGGGGGCGGCAGGCGGCTCCGGGTGACCTGCCACAGGCATGCCTGCGGAGGGTCCATTGGTCCGTGGCTCCGATGGAGCTGCCGCAGTCATGCCTGCGGATGGTCGGGTTGCTCCCGCAGCTCCAGTGGACCTCCTGCAGGCATGCCTGCGGCAGCTCCACCAGAGCCATGGACCAACGGACCCTCCGCAGGAATGCCTGCGGCAGCTCCACCGGAGCTGCAGGATCAGCGCGGGGTGCAGTGAAATGGCCATGCGCCTAGGAAGCGAGAAACCCTGGCGCCGGTCCTGCTCAGTTGTACTGCTTTCAGCAGGCATACATCACAACAACTCAGGAGTGAAAACTAATTGTAATTTGAAAGGGGGGATTTTTTGAATGATCTACAACTATGCTAGAAAGACAAGATGGGTAAAGTAATATCTTTCATTGGACCAACTTCTTTTGCTGAGGGAAAAAAGCTTTCCAGTTACACATAGCCCTTCCTCTGGTCTGGGATAGGTACTCAGTGTCACAACTAAATACAAGGTAGAACAAAGAGTTTAGCGTAAATAGTTAGCACATATTCTAAGAGTCAATTATAAGGTGAAGTTGGTCCAATAAAAGATATTACCCTCACTCACCTTGTCTCTCTAAGATCGTGGGACAAACACGGCTACACCACCACTACATATAAGTACACTGACAATTTTCAAATTACTTGTATAAAAAACAAAACCTGCTTTTAAAAAATTCTTATTGAAAGCTGTATGTATTTATGTCGCCCTCTTTCCCCCTACATCAAAACACATTTTTCCCATCAAAACATCCAGGCAAGCATATTGGTGCAATTTCCTTTATTTTAGAGAAAAACATGAAGGTTTGTTTCTCTCTCCCCTCTTTCTGGAAGAAGGGAAACAGCTTGCCATTGTAGCCTAAACCGTTTAACCACATATTTCCTTCTTTTTAGATATAACTCTGCTGGTTCCCTTCAATTTCCAAACCCTGACAAATATTAATAAATTCCTTTTGCAGAGCAGTTATCACCAACACACCTCAAAATCCAAAGGCATGGCATCTTTTAATATCTGATATTAGCACTCCAAAGTCATTTATTCAGAAGTTGCTAGATCATAGTAAGGCAGTCAAAGACTACAGTAATTCTAGTAAGACCCAAGATTCTCCTTTCTTATTACAAAATTATTTTTTTTACAGTTTATGATTAAAATGAGGCTGAGAAATGTGGCTGTTAACAACAATACCATCAAAACTTAAGTGAGAATCTATTTTCAAGCTAAAACGGCTTACCCAAAATTTTGCCATTTTTTCCCCTAATGAGGCTTGTCATGATATCTGAAATTCATTCTAGTTTGTGAAGCTCAGATATTATTGCTACGAGCACAGAAAAGATCATAAAGGCAATACAGTTCATATTCAGTTCAGTGTTTGGATAAATGTGCAGAAAACCATCACATGGGACCATACAATGAAAGATGAAATTAAGAAGAAATATTAAATAGCTGCCTCATACATAGAGCAGCCTGTCTTGTACACTGAATGAAACAGGGGTCCTGTGGAGAAGATAGAAGCTGATCATGTAAATAAACACTGTATAGCTATGCATATACATACAGCAGAATTCAAGTTGCATAGGCAACCATAAACCTGCTACTGTATTTTCTAACTTCTGAAAAATTACAAAAGTAAGCAGTCATACGTAATTTCTCATGTCTTTTCAAGAACATAAAACTCAATCTCTATTATGTATACCTGTAACAACCCTCCTCTCATGCATCTGCAGATTTTGAACCCTAAATGTTCAGCACTACAGCAGCAGCAGTCCCCCAACATGTCAGCTAAAAGATAAGGCAGATTAGCAAGCAGCAAGCAAAGGCTAATATCCTTTGGGGACTATTTATTAGAGGACGCTGCCTAACAATCTGAAACCGTGGATTACACATGCAGTAGCACAGCCAAGAATAAATATTTGGCAGACTCTTTCTAAAAGAGAGTGGGGCTAACTGGATGAGACTTGGGTCTACCATGTTAGAGATCTAGGTCCTATTACCAGCTTGTGTAACTTGTGAGGCCTCTCTCAATAATAAGGATTGTGAAGGGCACAGAATTAATTTAATTTAATATAAGAACCACGTGCAAAACCCATCATCTTCTGGCTCCCAGCACAGCGTATCTTCATCTATACCAAAACGTATTTTGATGGGAAAAACCACTTCTCTGTACCTGTCCAGAATTCCTGCTCCTTATGTGGACTGCTGAAACAAGGAACTAGAGCAGTATTATGCATAGGGTTAATGGAATCTTGAGAGTTTCTGGCAGTAAGTCAAAAATGAGCAGTGCCACATGAAACAAAAAAGTGTGCAATGAAAATTTTCAGCAACTTGTAATGCAGACAACACTGAACAGAACGTCATGAGGCCAGCAAAAGGTACTTTATTATCCCCTATTACTATCCCTATGCTACATTTCAGAGTCCTGTTGTAAGACATAAGAACAGCCATACTGGGTCAGACCAAAAGTCCATCTAGCCCAGTATCCTGTCTTCCAACAGTGGCCAGTGCCAGGTGCCCCAGAGGGAATGGACAGAACAGGTAATCATCAAGTGAACTCTCTCTAGTCGCCTATTCCCAGCTTCTGGCAAACAGAGGCTAGGGACACCATTCCTGCCCATCCTGGCTAATACCCATCGATGGACTATCCTCCATGAACTTATCTTGTTCTTTTTTGAACCCTGTTGGCCTTCACAACATCCTCTAGCAAAGAGTTCCACAGGTTGACCGTGCAGTATGTGAAGAAATACTTCCTTTCGTTTGTTTTAAAGCTGTTGCCTATTAAATTCATTTGGTGACCCCTAGTTCATGTGTTATGAGGAGGAGTAAATAACACTTCCTTATTTACTTTCTCCACAACAGTCATAATTTTATAGACCTCTATCATATCCCTCCTTAGTTGTCTCTTTTCCAAGCTGAAAAGTCCCAGTTTTATTAATCACTTCTCATATGGAAGGCGTTCCATCCCCCTCATCATTTTTGTTGCCCTTTTCTGAACCTTTTCTGATTCCAATATATCTTTTTTGAGATAGGGTGACCAGAACTGCAAGCAGTATTCAAGGTGTGGGCATACCATGGATTTATACAAAGGCAATATGATATTTTCCATCTTATTATCTATCCCTTTCCCTTTCTTAATGATTTTTGACTGCCACTGCACATTAAGTGGATGTTTTCAGAGAATTATCCACAATGGCTCCATGATCTCTTTCTTGAGTGGTGACAGCTAATTTAGACTCCATAATTGTGCGTGTATAGTTGGGATTATGTTTTCCAATGTGCATTACTTTGCATTTATCAACATTGAATTTTTATCTGCCATTTTGTTGTCCAGTCACCCAGTTTTGAGAGATCCTTTTGGAGCTCTACGCAGTCTGCTTGGGACTTAATTATCTTGAGTAGTTTTGTATCATCTGCAAATTTTGCCACCTCACTGCTTACCCCTTTTTCCAGATCATTTATGAATATGTTGAATAGGACTCAGCCAGTACAGACCCCTGGGAGAAAAGCACTATTTACTGCTCTCCATTCTAAAAACTGACCATTTATTCCTACCCTTTGTTTCTTATCTTTTAACCAGTTACCAGTCCAGGAGAGGACATCGCCTCTTAACCCATGACAACTTACTTAGCTTAAGAGCCTTTGGTGAGGGACCTTGTCAAAGGCTTTTTGAACATCTAAGTACACTATATCCAATGGATCCCCCTTGTCCACATGCTTGTTGACCCCCTCAAAGAATTCTAGTAGATTGGTGAGGCATGATTTTCCTTTACAAAAACTATGTTGACTCTTCCCCCAACAAATTATGTTCATCTATGTGTCTGACAATTCTGTTCTTTGCTATGGTTTCAACCAGTTTGCACAGTACTGAAAACAGGCTTACGAGGCTGTAATTGCTGGGATCACCTCTGGAGCCCTTTTTAAAAATTGGTTCCACATTAACTATCCTCCAGTCATTTGGTACAGAAGCTGATTTAAATGATAGGTTACAAACTACAGTTAGTAGTTCTGCAATTTCACATTTGAGTTCCTTCAAAACTCTTGAGTGAATACCATCTGGTCCTGGTGACTTATTGTTTAGTTTATCAATTTGTTCCAAAACCTCCTCTAATGATACCTCAATCTGGGACAGTTCCTCAGGTTTGTCACCTAAAAAGAATGGCTCAGGTTTGGAAATTTTCCCTCACATCCTCAACTGAGGCAAAGAATTCACTTAGTTTCCCCACAATGGCCTTATCGTCCTTGAGTGCTCCTTTAGCATCTCGATCGTTCAGTGGCCCCACTGGCTGTTTATCCGGCTTCCTGCTTTTGATGTACTTAAAAAATATTTTGCTATTACTTTTTGAGTCTTTGGATAACTGTTCTTGACATTTTTTTTTTGGCCTTCCTAATTATATTATCACACTTCAGTTACCAGAGTTTATGCTCCTTTCTATTTTCCTCACTAGGATTTAACTTTCACTTTTTAAAGGATGCCTTTTTGTGTCTCAGAGCTTCTTTTATTTTGTTGTTTAACAGTGGTGGTACTTTTTTGGTCCTCTTACTGTGTTTTTTCTAATTTGGGGTATACATTTAAGTTGAGCCTTTATTATGGGGTCTTTAAAAAGTTTCCATGAAGCTTGCAGGAATTTCACTTTTGGCACTGTACCTTTTAACTTTTGTTTAACTAACTTCCTCATTTTTGTGTAGTCCCCCTTTCTGAAATTAAATGCTAAAGTGTTGGGCTGCTGTGGTGTTTTTCCCCAGGGATGTTAAATTTAATTATACTATGGTCACTATTACCAAGCGGTCCAGATATATTCACATCTCGGACCAGATCCTGCGCGCCACCTAGGACTAAACCAAAAATTGCCTCTCCTCTTGTGAGTTCCAGGACTAGCGGCTCCACGAAGCAGTCATTTAAGGCATCAAGAAACTATCTCTGCATCCTGTCCTGAGGTGATGTGTACCCAGTCAATATGGGGATAGTTGAAATCTTCCATTATTATTGAGTTTTTTAATTTTTATAGCCTCTCTAATCTCCCTGAGCAGTTCACAGTCACTATCACCATCCCAGTCAGTAATATATACCTACTGATATATTCTTATTATTAGAGCATGGAATTACTATCCACAGAGATGCTATGGTACAATTCATTTAAGATTTTTACTTCATTTGATTCTACGCTTTCTCTCACATATAGTGCCACTCCCCCACCAGCATGACCTGTTCGGTCCTTCCGATTTAATTTGTACCCTGGTGCTATTGTGTCACATTAATTAGTCTCATTCCACCAAGTTTCTGTGATTCCTATTATATCAATATCCTCTAATACGAGGCACTCTAGTTCACCCATCTTATTATTTAGAGTTTTAGCATTTATACATAAGCACTTTAAAAACTTGTCACTTCTTAGCTGTCTGCCATTACATGATGTAATTGAATGGGACTATTTAATTTGACTGTTTCTCATCAGATCCTACCTGTATTTTGTTGTCTTCCATTCTCTTCTCTTTACTAGGACACAGAGAATCTCCATTAATAGATCCTCCCCCAAGGAATATCTCTGTTAAAACCAGGTGCTCCTCTGCACAGGTTGGCTTTCCTTCATTTAAAAACTGCTCTATGACCTTTTTAATGTTAAGTGTCAGCAATCTGGTTCCATTTTGGTTTAGGTGGAACTCAGCCTTCCTGTATAAGTTTCCCCTTTCCCAGAAGTTTCCCCAGGTCCTAATAAATCTAAAGCCCTCCTCCCTACACCATCATCTCATCCATGCATTGAGATCCTGCAGCTTTGCTTCTCTAACTGGCCCTGTGCATGGAACTGGAAGCATTTCAGAAAAGGTGACCATGGAGGTCCTGGACTTCAATCTCTTACCTAGTAGTCTACATTTTGCCTCTAGGACTTCTCTCCTATCCCTTCCTATGTCCTTGGTACCTACATGTACCACGACTACCAGGCTCCTCCCCAGCACTAAAACATAAGTCTATCTATGTGTCTCGAGAGATCCTCAAGCAAGTCACCATGCGGTTCTCCCTGTCATCACAAACCCAACTATATATGTTTCTAATGATGGATCCCCCATAACTATTACCCATTTCTTCTTAATAATTGGAGTTCTCAGTGCAAGAGGATACCATTACATCATTTGGAAGGAAGGTCACAACTATGGGATCGTTTTCCTCTACTCCAGTTGGATGTTCTCCTTCCCTGAGACTTTCATCCCCCTCAACAGCACAGAGGCTGTCAGAGCACAGGTGGTACCCTGTGTCCTGATTAGTCTCATCTATATACCTCTCTGTCTCCCTTAGCTCCTCCAGTTCAGCCACTCTGGTCTCCAAAGCCTGTACATGGTCTTTGAGGGCCAGGAACTCCTTCCACCAAATGCACACATATGCCATCTGCCCATAGGGCAGGTAATCATACATGCTGCATGGGTGCAATAAACTGAATAGCCCCTATTCTGTTGCTGAACTTCTGCATGCATAAGCTTTTTCACTCCTGCAGCTCAGTTTTTTGTTGAGGCTTTGATCCCACAAACACACTAGAGACAACAAACTTACCCCAAGGGTCACATAATTGCTCCTCCTTCACCTGGAGAGCTCTCTCGCAAAACTCCCCTGTTAGCTGCTCCTGTCCGCTAGCTCCTTGGGTCGCTTAGGAACAAGCTTTTTAAAGCCTGGTCTTCCTGAGCAGCCTCGCCCCCTGGTTAAGGGTTGATGGGTGCTGAAGGGCTTAGGGATCAAAGCCTTGTTAAGAAGCTCTCAGCCTTGCCTAACAGGCTGCTAGGCTCAGCACACGGTCCTCCCAAACAAACAGACTATACGATATATTTCAGTAAAGGAGCAAGCACACCACAAACAAACACAAATACACAGTGTCTTAAAAAAACTGCACTTTAAAAAATATTTCTAACAAAATTGAAAATGTTAAGCAACCTAAATATAAGTGTTACTATTACTCCCCTCAATTTACACTGTAAAGTGTTTTTCCTCAAAATTAGGGCACATGCATTCCACTGCCCTGTCATGACCAACTCCCCCTCTGAAAGGCTAGGGACTGATTTTAAAAGATTAAGTACAGTGCATATATTTAAGAACTAAAATATGACAGTCCCGTTGCATTTACTAACTAGACAAGAGGAGAGTCTCTCTTTCAAAACAATTGAGAAAAGGGTCAATTTATTTGCATGCAAGACACTAAACCTAGTTCTCAGTTTCCCATCCTATTTAAGTCCTCTGGTAAATCCTTATCACACAATACCAGGGTGATTTACTAATGTGATTCAGATGTTATCTGTACATGTCATCCACACATCCTGCAGTTACAAAAAGAAGTGTTCCCTCTCCCTAAAGCAACTGAGCCATTTCCTCCCCCACAGATTGCACAGAGTTCTCACCACCCACTGACTAATGAATCAGCACACTAAACAGCAGCCACAGGCACCACTGTGACAAACTCAATCCCCCAGGAAATAACAGTCCCCAGTGAAACAGTATGCCCCCTTCTCTTTTGTTTTCTATCATATTCCAGCACACTGGACCAAGATGCATTCTTTTAAAAGACACTCAGCTCTGACTCATTGCCCCAGTCTCATCACATGCATCTCTTCATTCGTAAGTGTTCTGTCAACTGCCTGTTTGCTGGCTGATCACAATAATTAAATTCCAGCATTGATCCCACCTGTCTCTGAATCATACCCAACATGGGCTATTTAAAACAGCAGTCTCTGCAATGGTTTAGTTTACTAAACATTATCTCCTGTGTAAGAAATATTTATAAAATATTTGCTCCCAGTGAGAGAAATTTCATACGGTTAAACCCAACTTTTTATCATCTCATCTACTCAAAACCTGGTTTACGTACCGGGCCCACTAGTTAAAAGGTACAAACTCTGTTCAAGACAAGCAAGTAAGATATTCAGTTAGGAAGTTGTGTATCCATCTTTAGCTTTCAATTACCTTAGAAAACCTAAATGTTTTTATACATGTTTACTTGTATTATCAACTTCTATTGAAGTCCCCAAATATAACATGAGTCACAAAACTTCTTACTTTACAAGTTGGAGAATATACTCTAAAGGCCACTTGTGAAGTAAAAACATGTTAACACTTTGTATGATAGCATTTATGGCACTAAATGAGGGGACTGGAACTTTCTCCCCCAATATTTTCAGTTTTAAGATAAATGTATGTAAATTAGGAATTTTTGTAAACTTGTTAATTTTTATTTTAAAAAGTAGTACTTGCAAATCATTACAAATAAATCCTTTTGGTAAAACAGGATGGGCTACAACAATAATTGTGACATGCAGATTAATTAGCAAAGTTTAAAACAAGTTTATAGCTTAAGAGCAGTCAATGTAAAACTCCTGCTGCAGATAATACTTTAACATATTGATCATTCATACACATCTGCTCAAAGAAACTAAGGAAAAAATCATCAAGTTACAGGTGACACACAACTAATCAGAATGTCTGTTAGTTTCA
Source organism: Gopherus flavomarginatus (assembly GCF_025201925.1). Taxonomy (NCBI): domain Eukaryota; kingdom Metazoa; phylum Chordata; order Testudines; family Testudinidae; genus Gopherus; species Gopherus flavomarginatus. Next base: position 35,277,036 of record NC_066630.1, read on the forward strand.
TTATGCACTCTGTGCCAACTAGTTTTCTCCAACAAGGAAACAGTACATTAAGGTTATATTAGCAATCACTAAAAGATGCAGGCTTTTACATTGTTGCTATGATCAGCACACTAAGATTAGTTCTCACTGACTCATTTCAAATAGAGGATATAAATCTTCAAATTTTAACATACATATAAACCAGTAAGAGGCACAGCATTTTTTAATCTTAGAGCCAAACACGGTTTATTACTTTTCCAAAATAGTTTTAAGTAAAACAAATAAATTTTAATTAATGAAGTTTTGTAGTCAATCCCTAAATTATCATTTGAGAAAGAGTAATTCTGGCTATTAATATTGCAGACCATGGTGATAAGAAAACAAAAATAAAGAAACTGGATGGCACACTAGACTTGTGCACAAAATACACCAAGATTCAAATATTGATTTAGATCAAATGTGACTATGTAATTGACTAGTAACTTATACAATATACCCTGCTCCAGACAATGCTACTAGTTCTTCACTATCACTATACCACGTGAACTCTCAAATTGTTAAATTATGTCAATGTGCAAGGTATTTTTTAAAAAAAATCTTATTTTATTTGGCATTCCTAGACAAAATGCTGAAATTAATCTTCTGACCTCAGATTCTTAGATGTATATATATTAGCTAGTGACATTTATGCAAGTGATCGTCATATACAAATATTCTAAATTCTGGGTTGCTTACCCAGATCTTTCTAAACAGAGGTGTTACATCATCGGTACTCTGAACATAGATTATATTAACAAGTTCATTCTTTTGAAAGTTGTTTGTTTAAAAGAAAAAATAATATAGTTTAATCTCATAAGCACCTAGAGAAAATTCTTAAAACAAAAGTCATCTTTTTGAAAGCTAAATTTAGCCAAATTAGTTACTTAAATTTGGTCTTAAACAAAAATCTCATGAAGATGAAAAGGAAGCTACTCAATGCCTGACAAACTAGGCCCCATCTCCATTTGGTATGACTTTTTTCCCCCCCACTCGGTAAATGTCACCATGTTTTGTAGACAAAACAGGAATAATTTTACCATAGGTATTTTCCCTTTTTCATTGAACCACAGTAAACCAATGAGTCTTTTGGTTTTTCCTTATTTAAACATCTTCCGTGATCTCGTAGTACAGTGCCTCCCCATTGGTTAAATTTGATGGCAATTCTACCATTTTCCCCTTTGCATTATGTCACCTACGCCTCATACCCAAAACACAGTATTAATTTTGTAAATCACATTCCACAATCTTTAGAAAGCTAGAGTTCAAAATCAAAACTTTTATTTACTATATGCCATTAGCCTTGGGCAACTAAGGAAACACTGAAGAAACATATGGAAATGAATATTATGGCACATTAGCTCTTAACATTTACATGCTGGACTGTCTAGTAGAAATTATTCTAGCACTTTATATAAAATGAGAAACAGCATTTCGTAATTCAATATTTCAGGGCTAGAAAAATCAGACCTTTTGAGTTTTGCTGAATAAAAAAAGGGATAAAATACTCTTTAAACAACTGAATTGCAAACTTTCCAGAAGCCCTTATGAATTGCTAATAAACTCTAGGGAAGTTCTGCTAAAATTTGGGATGGCAAAATATTAAAAATATTTGAGCCTAGTGTTAAATATTTAATCTGTAAATTATTTAGACAGCTCTTTATATCTAAGCAAGTCAAAGTGCTATTTAACATTTATAAACTCCAGAGAGTTTTCCCTCTCCCACCATAGAGCAAAGGATTCTGATTTTGTGCCTTGGAACTTGTTACAGCTAAATTAAGAAACACATGGTTTCCAGGAATGATACACAGTGAATCAACTTCACCCTCTACATTCTCAGAAAAGTGTGTCACTTAGTTTTAACTTCAGCAGTGAGTCTATCACCTGCCTTATTGAACACTCAAGAATAAGGAGGGAGAACAGTGCTAATTTTCAGTAGTTTTAGGCGTGCAATGGGAGTATTTTCACACACAAATGAATAGATTGATAGCCGTCCATTTAAATGTACAAATACTGAACTACTTTTGATAATCAGGCTCAAAATGCTAACTGTTCAGAATGTTCTGCTGCTAAAATGAATACCGAAAAATGCTGTAATAATTTCTGTCCAAGAATTCCAACACTATAGTAGCACTCCCTCAATATGGCCACTCAATATAAAAATATGGATTCAGATTCAAAGTAACTAAGTCTTATAAAGGTGATATTTATTCCAAATCCTAGAGCATTTCCCAAAAGCATGTTCCATAGCAAAAGCTGATGGATTGTCATTAAGCAACTTAGCAACATTTAAATGGTGCCTGCTTTAATTACAAACAAAAAAATCATTTTTCCAGGACATTATTTTTAGAAAGTATTTCTATATCTCATTAATGGAGTGCCATTCATTTTTACTAACACAAAATAATATTCATTTGTCAACTCCAGCTAGAAAAACACTTGTTTCAAAGTTCAAAACTGTGACAGACAACTTTCCACATTGCCAAAACAAGTCACTGATAAATTTGAGTTTTGAGACTATAACAGGGTTCAGAAAAGAACTAGATGCGTTTACGGAGCAAAGGTCCACCAATGGCTATTAGCCAGAATGGGCAGGATGGTGTCCCTAGCCTCTGTTTGCCAGAAGCTGGGAAAGAACAACAGGGGATGGATCACTTGATTACCTGTTCTGTTCATTCCCTCTGGGGCACCTGACATTGGCCACTGTTGGAAGACAGGATACTGGGTTAGATGGACCTTTGGTCTGACCCAGTATGGTTGCTCTTGTGTTCTTATGAGTTTGGGTTTCTGAGACATAAACAAATCACAGAAAAACACTTTTCCAGCTACAGTGAATAGCATAGAATTTTCTAATGTAATTTTTAGAAAAGTGAGAGTCATAGTACTATTAGTGCAATTTTATCTTTTGCTACTACAGTGACTATGTAACATGATACCTTTTCCAGGACTGTTAAATGTTTGGTTACAATAAACAAGCTAATTAGCAGTTTTAATGAACCACACAGATGGTCTGAAGAGAACTGCTAACAATAACAGAAAAGACATGATTAATACAATTTTCCAGTACTACAGGTTTTATTCCTTGATTAAAAATAGTCAGTGCTGCATTTAGAAGTCAGTGGAGAAAAAATTAAATTTTAATTGTACCGAAACTGTATTCTTAAATGAGAGATAGTTACTTCCCCATAATTATTTTCTGAAGTGATACAATCTGATCCAGTAGCATTCTGGAATACAGGTACCAACATGCAAACCTGGAGGTAATTCCCATATTCAAGAATTCTGAACTGTTGGACTGAGCATGGGGCACACATTATACTTGACCAAACTCTGCAAACAAAAGCTAAAGTAAAACAAAAAGGCACCCTGATGACTTATTCTCTTTACAACCTCAACAAGTAGGCCCACACTCCCCAAAAGTACAGTAAAACAAAAACACAACCCCACCTCCAAAACACAACAAAATACAGATTGCCACTGAGACAGCAAGGATTAAAATGCCTGGATACATTCAGATTAGCAGAGATGCTTTGAGGTATCCAAAAGAAATCTTTTGAGGGTCATCTGTTACACTACAATGGCTAGACTCTATAAGGAAAAGGCTTTTAAACTTAAATCTTACCCTCTCTACTACGGAAATGGCAGGTTTTGAAAAACTGCAATTCTTTAGTTTTAAACTAGGCACAATACATATGTTTTTTAAAAGAATAATGCTGTCATTTCGACACAATATTAAAAAGACAAATGCTTCTGTGCTTCTATTAAAACTAGGCTTGGCAGAATTTGATTTTTATTTTTTATAATTTCAATGGTTATATTGAAGTTTATTTTATCTACCATATATACTCGTTCATAAGCCAAATATTTTTGGTAAAAAAGTGACATCAAAGGGGGTGGGGTGACAGCTTATAAATAGGTCTACACCAAAATTTGATGATTCTAAACTCTATGGAATCATTGAATTGAATATCTAATACAGGGATTGGCAACCTTTGGCATGTGGCCCGCCAGAGTAAAAACCTTGGTGAGCTGGGCCAGTTTGTTTAACTGCCGCGTCCGCAGGGTCGGCAGATCGCGGCTCCCACTGGCCGCGGTTCGTCACTCCAGGCCAATGGGAGTGGCAGAAAGCAGTGGTCAGCACGTTCCGCGGCTCACGCTGCTTCCTGCCGCATGAAATATAGGGTCGGCTTATGAAAGAGAGTCATACAGTTTTTGCTATTTTTACCTATCCCTTTTTTGGGCGGGGGAGAGGGGGGTCAGCTTATAAACCAACAGGCTAATGAATGAGTATATACGGTATTTAAATTTTTCACAGGAAACTATGGGAGGTGTCAATGATAGATGTTGAGATTCAAAACCTTAAAAGTTTTATAACCACTAAAACGCACACTATCAACTTCATAAGTCATAGTAAATATCCTTAAATCAAACTGTAATAAGTTCTCACACCATTTTTTTCTTACGCTGCTTATCTGTAAATTCTGATCATCAATGGAAATATTTTTGTTGGTTTCTGAGTGTACAGCGAAATCAGAATTTATGGATAAAAATCTAGTATTTCCAAGTCTGACTATAACTGCATACATTTCACTAACAAATCATACTCACACAACTAAAATTGTGCTGTTTTCTCCCATATTTAGATACATTATATGCTTTCCAGATGGAAAATTACAAAAAATTGGTGAGGAAATTTTCACTATTCTAAAATGGTATGAGAATACAGAATTACAAATAAAAACTACAAAAAGGGCTTCCTCTAATCTAAATGTAGATAATACAAAATTTACAAATAAATTGCAGCATTCCCCTTAAAGCACTTATACATGGCAAGGCCACCATGCTTGCCAATTGGAATTCTGCCACACATCTGGGCAGCAGACTAGTGAGGAATAATCAGTGCTCTGCCCTACTCTGGAATAAGGTAGTACTCAAGAACAACAGTGCTTTGGCTACTAGGAATAAAATTGACTAGGATGGAATTACAGCAGATAGCATTTGCTCTCAAGAAGTGGGGGGGATGGGGAAGAGAAGGCAGGCAGCTCGGCAACACAGCAGAAAGATAACAAAGGGATAAACAAGAGATGAAGAATAACTGATGTAAGTGAAACAGGAGTTCTCCCAAAACTGGTGCAGCGTGCCACCAAGAACATGGAGCACCAAGGTTCAAAGGCGAGCTATTATATATTGTTAGTTTGTTAGACTACCATTTCTGAATTGGTGAAGTGAACTCAGAAGTGCGTAGCAAGGATGCACCCATTAGAAAGCACCCAATGTTTGAAAGAAAAGAAAAGCAGCAACTCTGGATGCTAGTAGGATCGAATAGGGGCAAGGAAAGGGGCAAAAACAAGCAACTCACTTTCTCTGCCCCTTTAACTATCATACAATCCCTCAGCAATTTTTCAACCCTCCCTTCTTCCTATGTACAACTCGGCTCTGGAGGGCATGAAGCGATACTATATAGACCATGCAACCAGCTCCACCAGCGTGGGGTTCACTTAGGAAAGCAGAAGGGAAGAGGATAGAACCCTTACCTATCCATCCCTACAGAACAGCACAGAAAAACTGAGGGCTGGAAAAGCAAGTTCAACTGTTTAGATTGCATGCGTTAGTTATTTTTCTCTCTCAATCATTTCATTTTGGTGTATTTAAAATTTTACTACATTCATTTTGAGAAACTTGCAATTAATTTTTCACAAAGCAGGTCATGGGACAATTTCTTTTTTTTAGCTTTTGTAGTTTGCAGATCAAAAAAGGTTGAGAGCCACCCCTTTTAAACTAAAATTGTCATTTTACATATATTATATATATGGAAAAGCCCAGCCTTCGCAAGGAGATGGGCAAAAGACTTCTTCATGCCTCCCTGGAAACGTGCTTCAAACTTTTTTTTTTGGGGGGGGGGGGGAAGCAAGGAGCGGGGTGTGGGCTTCAGCCTTCATATACATTCAAATCTTTGGCTTTTCTGCTGAGACTGCCCAACAAGAGTGCCAATTGGTGACAATTCTGGGGACTGTCTCATTTGTAAAACTGCCCTAGGAAACGTGAGAGAAACTGAAATTTGTTTCACATAGGCCATAGAAACAAATCAATGTCAATAGTTTATGCTGAAGAGAGACACGAACAGTTAAAATTACGTGTTTTGCTTAGAATTGTTATACTATTTTACTCTACTTCCAAAATCTTGTAGATTGTTGAATACATGGTTAAATAAGGAACTTTCTGAAGGAAATTAAGCACATATGGTACACAGAATCTAATGTATGAATATTTATTCAATAAATGGTATGGTATTAAGACAAATTAATGCAAGTTATTCAATTTTTGTCTTTTGTACTTTTTGTAGCTATTTAGCTTTCATCACCCAATAACATTTTACAGCATCTCGCTTATTCTGCATAGAAGACAATCAACTTCAAATGAGGAACATTCCCAATAACGGCTGGGAATTTTCTTTAGTAAATCAACAAAGTAGTTATCTTTCACAAAAAACTGTCTTAGACACCACGCTTCTTATACCTCAAATTCCTGAAAAATTTACTCTAGTCAAAATAATAAATTAGATTAATTTCAGTTTTGTATAGACAAGAGATGGTCTGAGGAGAATTTCCCAACAGTCAGACACCATTAACAAATTTCTGGGGTGAACTGATTTCTTAAACTTTTATGCAGCACTTACCACTTCCTGACCTCCTCAGCAACCATTCAATTCTTGACATCAAAAAACGGACACAAGCTACACTACCTCAAAAAACAGTTTAAACTAAATGCACTTAATTGGGTCTTGATTTCCAGACAAGTTGAAGAAAGATTGAGAATGGGACAAAACGTTTATCCAGATTCTTCCATAAAGGAAGCAAAGGACCTGCCTGTACATGATCTGTTGTATCTTCTGATATCTGCATCTTTAAGTTCAGCCAAAGCAAATGGAAATGCTAGTCTTCTTGTTCACTCTTATCCTCTCTACAAGCCTGGATCTTGGGGAAGCAGAGGAAATGTATGGATTTTCTGCTTAGCCCAAACATCTGAAAATATAACCACCAGTAAGCAGAAGATATGATAATCCTTCATTGGCAAAAACCTGCGGTTGGCATAATAACCCTCAGTACAAGAAAAGTTATTATGTTCCTATTTATCAGGCACAAAGTTTGTTGTGGTAGGCCAATAAGTCAACCTGCTTGAATTTTTAGCTGAATATCTACTATGCATTGAATTGCTTATAACATGCAAGAGATCTTCATTTACTAAGGGCTGGGGACGGGGGGTGAAACGGTCATCAGCATAACTACATCTCTCAGGAGTGTAAAAGAATCCACACCCAATAGATGTAGCTATGCTGAGCTAAACTCCACCGTAGACAGCGCTAGGCTGATGGAAGAATTCTTCCATCAACCTAGCTACCGTCTCTCGGGGAAGTGGATCAACTACAGTCCCACCCTGTCACTGTAGTGAGTGTCTATACTGAAGATCTACAGTGCTACAGCTACAAGCATAGACAAAGCATCAGAGTTCTTTCCTTTAAAATGATCTGTCCTTGTCATAAACAGATAGTTAAGGGTTAATAGAACAGGAGTACTTCATGTCTCTTTTGACTGTAAAGGGTTAACAAGTTCAGTGAGCCTGGCTGTCACCTGACCAGAGGACCAATCAGGGGACAGGATACTTTCAAATCTTGAGGAAGGGAAGTTTTTGTGTGTGCTGTTAGTGTTGGTTGTTGTTCTCTCTGGGTTCTGAGAGTGACCAGACGTGCAACCAGGTTTCTCTCCAATCTCTTTGATACAGTCTCTTATATGTCCAGAATAGTGAGTACTAGGTAGATAAGGCAAGTTAGGCCTATGTTTGTTTTCTTTATTTGCAAATGTGTATTTGGCTGGAAGAAGTTCAAATTTGTATTTTGCTGAAAGGATTTTAATTTGTACTTGTATACTTGGGCTGGGAGGGTATTCCCAGTGTCTATAGCTGAAAGACCCTGTAACATATTCCATCTTAAATTTACAAAGATAATTTTTACTGGTTTTTTTTCCTTTCTTTAATTAAAAGCTTCTCTTGTTTAAGAACCTGATTGTTTTTTTATTCTGGTGAGACCCCAGCGGACCCCAGCTGCATCACAAAAACGAAAAAAAAAAAAAAAAGAAAAAAAAGAAAAAAATCTCTGGCTGCACCATTCTCTGATTCCCTTTTGGACTGTGGGAGCTTCAGGGAAAGCAGGATAGGAGATTGACAAGTTCTATCCAAGTCAATGGAAACTGAGTATCAAAGGATAGTTGTGGTAGGCCAATAAGGCCACGTCCAGACTAGGATATTAAAATCAATTTTAGATACGCAACTTCAGCTACGTGAATAACGTAGCTGAAGTCGAATTTCTAAAATCAAGGTACTCACCCGTCTGGATGGCGCGGCATCGATGTCCGCGGCTCTCCGTGTCGATTCCGGAACTCCGTTCGGGTTGATGGATTTCTGGAATCGATGTAAGCGCGCTCGGGGATCGATACATCGCGTCCAGACTAGACACGATATATCGATCCCCGAGCAATCGATTTTAACCCGCCGATGCCCCGGGTTAGTCTGGACGTGGGCTAAGCCAACCTGCTTGAATTTTTAGCTGAATATCTACTATGCATTAAATTGCTTATAACATGCAAGAGATCTTCATTTACTAAGGGCTGGGGACGGGGGGGTGAAACGGTCATCAGCATAACTACATCTCTCAGGAGTGTAAAAGAATCCACACCCAATAGATGTAGCTATGCTGAGCTAAACTCCACCGTAGACAGCGCTAGGCTGATGGAAGAATTCTTCCATCAACCTAGCTACCGTCTCTCGGGGAAGTGGATCAACTACAGTCCCACCCTGTCACTGTAGTGAGTGTCTATACTGAAGATCTACAGTGCTACAGCTACAAGCATAGACAAAGCATTAGAGTTCTTTCCTCTAAAATGGTCTGTTCTTGTCATAAACAGATAGTTAAGGGTTAATAGAACAGGAGTACTTCATGTCTCTTTTGACTGTAAAGGGTTAACAAGTTCAGTGAGCCTGGCTGTCACCTGACCAGAGGACCAATCAGGGGACAGGATACTTTCAAATCTTGAGGAAGGGAAGTTTTTGTGTGTGCTGTTAGTGTTTGGTTGTTGTTCTCTCTGGGTTCTGAGAGTGACCAGACGTGCAACCAGGTTTCTCTCCAATCTCTTTGATACAGTCTCTTATATGTCCAGAATAGTGAGTACTAGGTAGATACCCCATACCACAGGCATCCAGAGCAGCCCAAGAAAGAGGAAACGGAGAAGCAACGAAACCAAGAATAAACCAGTTACTGTTCCCTGATTGTCTGCCACAGCCTTGGTACAGGTTAAAATAGTCTGGAGGAGGGAGTGGCAGTTCCTGAGTAGCAAAAAAATATTAATTGTGAGCCTCTGACCTTTCTGAAATAATACTTTGGGCCCTCATGCTGGAGATTAGATATCATTGGATTAAATGGATTGCCCAAATGTCACACAGGAAATCTACAGTGCTGGGAACTGAACTTGGATTTCCTGAATTCTAGGTCAGTGGATCAATAAAATTATCCTATCAGAAAAATCTTTTATGAACGGGATTGTGTTCAAAGCGCCCAAGTGCCTTAAGCATACAAACCTTCTAAGCAAGCTCCAGATGTAAAGCGGGATGGACATGTAGTTACTACAGATCTGAATTAAAGGACTTTGAAAGCCCATTCCTAATCACAGTTCCTCCCTGGACTTCCAGCTAAGTAGAGGATATTAGATGTTCTGTGCGCTACTCAAAGGCAGTGATAATGTTATGACCACATACACCTAAAGGTCTCCTTGTGAGGAGGCACACCATGGTAACATGGCCCTTGGTGAATCCTACTGACTACCATCTGTTCTTTCACCAGCAGGGTCAAACAGTGACAGTATTGTTGTAACACTCTGCTCAGGGCACCCAGAACTGCAAACCACTATGTTACCTCGCTCTGCTTCAACAAGGGAGAGCTTTACTGGCATTTAGACTGTACATCAGCTCCCTGTCACATTAAGTCTGCCCACCTCACTAAAAGTTCCAAGACACTGACATTCTTATCCTTGCCTTGCAGGTAACACTCAGTTCCAGAGTTCCACAGAGATGCCACTCTGCAGTGTTCAGTGACTCTCACTGGATACTCAGAGAATTATCAAGTCTGCTGCCTCCAAAGAGACAGTGCACACACCAACTGCTGGCTCGCTGAGGACCCATTCTTTACCTTAATATATAGCACTAAGATGCTTTTGTAATAAGACAGGAATAAGTTTATTTATAAAGAACAGATTTAAATAATACCAAGCAAGAACTGAAGAAAGAAAAAGGTTACAAACAAAACAAAAAAATAACACTTCTAGTACCTAAAACTTAATTCTATCAAGCTATGTCTCTGCCCAACACAGTTTCTCACCTTAAGTTACCAGTATCTCCAGCCTTCAGGCAAAAGGATCCAAGGTTCACAGAACCAGAGAGTGCTGTCTCTTTGTCCCCTAAGTGATGGATAACTAAAATGTCCTTTTGCTCCCCTTATATTTCCCAGAGTCCATTGCCTTTGTCTCAGAAGTCAGGAAGACCTCAGGGATGTCAAATTCTGGTATGTTCCCCAGTGTGCTCACCATGTTGCTTCTCCCACCATTTGTTAGCTTGACTGCTTTGTTTACCCTTTTTGTAAATGTACTTTCACAGTCTATGACCTACAAAACTTAACCCAGATGCGCAAATCCATATTCCTTTGTCCAGAGTTTGTCAAGTCTGCCCCCACAACATATTTTAGGAACATATTTCCAGCACGCACGCACACACACACACCGAACCACCATCGGTATATACATCATGCAATGATATTCATGACCAGTGTGTCACCAGTTTTTATATAACTTACTCAATACAATAATATTATACACCATCAGTTGATTCAATTTCCCTCATACAAACCGTTAAAAACACACAGTCGGACAAAGTCTAGAGAAGGAATTTCTTAACATTAAGTGACTGGCTCTTGGAAGAGCTAAAGCACATAAGAGGAGGCTATTCTACTTAGTCTTAAGTAATACAGAGGAGTTAGTTGTTCTACTACTGTTAATTCTTCAATTACATGCTAAGAGCTAATGTTAAAAAGAAACCCTGATGCCATGATACCAAACTTTTTAAAAAGAGATTTCAAAAAAAATGAAGAGGCTAGTAAAGAAGGCCCTATGGTCAAATGAAGTAAAACCCTTAAATGAATGGAGGCTACTTAAGGAAACACTAATAGTACCTCAGAAGGCACCTAACAAAAAAAGGGAACCAAGAAGACAAGCAATAAACCAATACAGTTAATTAACAAGGCTTGAGAGGATATTCAAACAAAAAGATTCTAAAAGAACTGTAACTCTAGGGAAGTCAAACAAATATAAGTTACAGCAGGCTATATGTAAGAGGGAAATTAGGAGGATAAAAATTGATTTAAGAAGAAATGTATAAAAAAACCAAATTATTTAAATATACAAGAAGTAAGAAGCCTGAAAAAAACTGAGGGGTCCCCTGGATTACCAAAGGTTAAAGAGCAGTTAAGGAAGATAAGGACGTCTGAGAAACTAACTCATTTTTTGAATCAGTTTACCACAAGGGATGTCAGGGAAATACCTACTATAGACCTGACCTTTTTTGGTAATAAAGATGAGGCACTATACGAGACTGAGGTGTCAGAAAAAGATGCTGGAACAGACTGATAATTTAAAAAGAAACAAGTCACCAGGCCTAGATGATACACCTCCAAGAGTTTTGAAGGAGCTCAAGCATGAAGCAGCTGAGCTGCTAGCAAAAATATGAAACCCCATTAAAAAAGCCACTATACCAAAGGATTGGAGGATAGAAAAATATTCTAAATCTATTTTAAAAAGGTGCAAGGAGTGATCTAGTGTATTACAGACCAGTAAGCTTTACATCGGTAAATTGGTTGGAAAAGTAATTAAAAAATGACTGAGTCCAGCCAGCTTGATTTCAGCAAAGAAAAGTCTGTCAATAAAGTAGTGGATAAAGCAGAACTAGTTAACAATTTATTTATAGTATCAGAGGGGTAGCCGTCTTAGTCTGGATCTGTAAAAGCAGCAAAGAGTCTTGTGGCACCTTACAGACTAACAGATATTTTTGAGTATGAGCGAAGTGGGCATTCACCCACAAAGGCTCATGCTCAAAAACATCTGTTAGTTTATAAGGTGACACAAGACTCTTTGCAATTTATTTATACTTTCAGCAGGACCTTGAGAAAGTCCCTCACAAGATGCTGAAGAAACTAAGCCATGGTCTGAGAGGCACTGTCATGCATGAAAAACTGGATAAAACAGAAAACAAAATAGGAATAAATGGTCAATTTACATCTTGGCAAAAGGTTAACAGCAGGGTGCCTCAATTTGCCATACTCCACCCAGTGTTTAATATATTTATTAATGATCTCAACCGTGGCACAATCTGAAGAAGAGTGATGAATGTCAGAAGGATTTAAACTAGGTGAATGGCAGACAATGGCAATACTAATTAATGCAAAACGGAAGAAGAGATTTCAATTACTTCAACACTTTACAAGGGTCTAAATTTACTATACGAACTCAAGAAAAGACACAGGCATCTTGGAGACTGGCTGCGTGGAGGACCTCTGACCATGTGCAGCTGTCGTCAAAAAAAAGCAAACAAGATGTTTAACTGCATAAGGAATGAAATGGAGATTAATATAGGGGAAAAATATAAAGTTTTAAGACTCAATGGCACAGTTTCCTCTGGAATCTTGTGTGCAGTACTTGGTTGCCATACATCAAATATAGTGTTGCAAAATTAGAATAGGTTCAGAGAAGCATGACAAAAATGATTAAGGATAGAAAAACCTCACATGGATGGAGATGGTAAAGAGTAGAATATTTTTAACTTTACAATAATAAAAGCATTTAAAATAATATCAGGGGCTTCTATTTTCTCTTTTTCATAATGGAAAAACAAAAGGGATACTCAATGAAATTAAAAGGTAACATTCAAAACTGATAAAAGGAAATACTTCCTCACAATACAGACCACACTGCCATGGTATGTTGTTGATGTAAAAAACAATGCAATATTCAGAGACAGATTCAACTTTTACATAGATGATAAAAATATCCAGAGTTACAATAGTTTATGCTAGCAAAGGAAATCTGAAAAGAAATAAAACCTTGTTTAAGCCAATCTCTTAACGCATATGGATGAGGATGAGACATTCATGTGGGCAGATTACCCTACGTCTGCCTACTGTTGGGCTTCTTGAACCTTCCTGTGAAACAGATGGTGATGGCCACTGTCAGAAAGGACCCTGGACTAGGTAGGCCACAAATCTGATCCACTGTGCAACTCCTACACTTCCTTTGAGCTTTTTATTTTTAGAAGTTCGTTGAAAGACTTCGTTTTATGATCTTTAGCCTCTAGAGGCCAATTTTTTAGAACGTATATATCCTTGTAGGTACAAAATAACTCAAATTGCACGTTTCTGTCTGCAAAGATCTATCCCCCAGAGTCCCAATAACTATTAAGGAATTTGTTATCCTCAAAAAGGCCTCCCATGTCTCATAGACTCATAGACTCATAGACTCTAGGACTGGAAGGGACCTCGAGAGGTCATCGAGTCCAGTCCCCTGCCCTCATGGCAGGACCAAATACTGTCTAGACCATCCCTGATAGACATTTATCTAACCTACTCTTAAATATCTCCAGAGATGGAGATTCCACAACTTCCCTAGGCAATTTATTCCAGTGTTTAACTACCCTGACAGTTAGGAACTTTTTCCTAATGTCCAACCTAAATCTCCCTTGCTGCAGTTTAAGCCCAGTTTAAGCTGGGCTCCTATTCTGTGGATAAAGAACAGGATGCTAATTCATTTTCCCTGGACAACAAACTGGACTCTACTATGGAATTTTTTTTAAAGCTCCCTTAGAAAACTGTTTATCTGAAGAATAAAATTACATGATTAAGGACAAAAACTGTTTATAGTCGGCAGTAATGCACTTACAAATTCTGAATAAACTATTTCTGGGACATTAGTTGGTTAACCAAACACTCTGAAACAGTAAAGAATTCTAGAATAAAAAGATTCCAGTATTTGTAAGTATAACTTTATCTACATTCAGGATCTCAGAGTTATGCCTAGAATAATAATTAAATGACAGCTCCCTCAATAGCCTATATTTTATTCATATAATTAAAAACATGCCTTGCTGGCACAGCTCCAGTGATGAACAAACACACATTATGCACTGCCTTAAGAGTTAAAGCTTACAAAAAATTGTTGCATGGACCTACAGAAATCACGTCTGAGTATAGAGACAGTTGAATATGTGCAAAAAAAAATAATCATAAAACTCCTTACAAAGTTATATAAAGAATAAGTGACAGACAACTAAACTACAATACTATAATGCCATCAGGTGCTTTCTGTTGATGATGTAACACACTTCTACCCTGTTTGCTTCTCTTCTCAACATGCTATGGGAGCAACTTCACTTTAAACCAAGTTCTGTATAGCACAAGCTTGATGTCACATGTGATTTATAATAATGCTATATCACACCCATGAATTTGTGATTTGTCCAAACTACAGTACAATACCATTCATGTTTTATTAGATGATCTTCTACTTCTAAATGGCCCTAAATGAAAAAATACCGGAGACTTACATTTAGACAAACATTCTGAAAGTTTACTATAAACTAACATGTAAAAAGCAAGAAGTAGAATACAGTGATAAGATCAATTCTATTTGGCTTTGCAGTAGTATATACTAAATTCCTGCAAATCTGGTGGCTAAGTTTGCAGACAGTACAAAATTATTCAAGACAGTTAACTCCAAAGCTGACTGTAAAGAGTTACAAAGGGATCTCACTAAACTGGGTGACTGGGCAACAAAATAGCAAATGAAATTCAGTGTTGATAAATGGAAAGTAATGCACTTGGAAAACATAATCCCAACAATACACACAAAATTAGCTGTTACCACTCAAAAAAGATCTTGGAGACACTGTGGACAGCTTCTGAAAACATCTATTCAATGTGCAGGAGCAGTCCAAAAAAAAGCTAACAAAGTTAGGAGTGATCAGGAAAGGCACAGATAAGGCAATAAATATAATGCCACTGTATACAGCCATGGTATGCCTATACCCAAAATACTCTGTGCAGTTCTGGTCACCCGATCTCAAAAAAGATACATTAGAATTCGAAAAAATACAGTGAAGAGCAACAAACATGATTAGGGGTATGGAACAGCTTCCATATGAGGAGAGATTAAAAGACTGGGATTGTTCTTAGAAAAAGATGACTGAGGGGAGGGATATCATAGAGATCTATATCATCATGAACGGTGTGGAGCAAGTGAATAAGGAAGTGTTATTTACCTTCACACAATACAAGAACCAGGGGTCACGCAATGAAATTAATAGGATGCAGGTTTAAAACAAACCATAAGAAAGTACTTCCTCATATGATGCACAGTCAACCTGCTGGGAATGTTGTGAAGGCCAGAAGTATAACCGAGTTAAAAAAAATTAGATAAGATCACGGCAAATAAGTCCATGAATAGCTATTAGCCAAGATATTCAGAGTCACAAGCCTATGCTCAGGGTCTCCCTAAATCTCTGACTGCTGGAAGCTGGGCAACAGGGGATGGCTCTCTCGATGAATTAACCTGTTCTGTGCATCCCTTCTGAAGCATTTGGCACAGGCAACTGAATTAGATGTATCGCTGGTCTGACCTAGAATGGCCATTCTTAAGTTCTTAATTCACCCCTTTAAAAATTCATTCCAAGTTAAAAAAAAATCACGGAAGTAAATAAAATTGTTTATTTTTGGAATAGGCAAATACAGACTTCAGTTTGCTATGTTACAAGAAAAAATTCCTCATTCAATTAAGAGCCAGAATCAATATTTTTCAGTAAGAGCCAAACTCAATTCATCTTGTTCACCACAGAAGCCAGAACCCAGCCTTCCCCCCACTGCCTGCCCAAAATGTGTTTTTTTAAAATCTTTTGCAGGCTTCCACAGTACAGCAGAATAGCTTTACAAAACACAAACATGATACAGTATTATCAACTTGAACTCCAGTTAATTTCAAAATACAAGTTAAAAGAAACTTCAGGTACTACATTTGACCCTGAGTAAGTCCTTTGAGAATTTGCAATCAGATTTTCCTATTTATACTGACGTGGGAAAACTCAATAGGCCATTATGTAAAACTTTATGAAATATTTCCTTGTCTTTCAGTTGTTTTTAATGTTAGTAGTTACGTCTAACAAAAGATTAAAAACAGATAGTGTGAGTTTTAAGTTTTAAGAACCTTTATAAAAAGAGAATGTCATTAGAAAACAATACTACAGAAAAATGACCCAGCCCCAGAGGGAGTCCAAGAGCATATACACTGTCTGACCCAAAGCCCATGGTCAATGGAAAAGTCTCACTAACTACAATGGCTTTGGATCAGGCCCATATAGCCTACACAGTATAGAGAAACATATCCATTAAGCATTGTTCTTAAGTATTTTTCCTATACAGTGAAACCATACATTAACCAAAACAAAAAAAACAAAAAAACCCCAGTAAGTTTATCACAGTGACCTCTCAAACACGTTTTATGAGATGAAAGATATAACCTAAACACTAATAAAGTACTACTGTGCCATTAAGGAACT
Organism: Gopherus flavomarginatus; assembly: GCF_025201925.1. Lineage (NCBI taxonomy): Eukaryota > Metazoa > Chordata > Testudines > Testudinidae > Gopherus > Gopherus flavomarginatus. The sequence goes on from NC_066630.1 coordinate 35,293,743, forward strand.
TTAGTCAGGGAGCAGGGTTAGGTCAGTGGTTTGAGCATTGGCCTGCTAAACCCAGGGTTGTGAGTTCAATCCTTGAAGGGGCCATTTAGGGATCTGGGGCAAAAATCTGTCTGGGGATTAGTCCTGGTTGGAGGACTAGATGACCTCCTGAGGTCCCTTTCAACCCTATTATTCTACGATCAACCATTTCAGAACAGCAGAACAGCCAAAGTCAGCAATGTATTTAAAGTAGTATTTATTCTTTATAATTTGCGATGGTAAAAGTCAAGCAAAAAAATGTCCAGTGGACGAACAAGAGCAAATTCCTACACTTCATATCAATTGCCAACCTGAACCCTGCCAAGAGAATGTGCTCAGTGAGACTAGTGAAAATTTCTCTAAGATAACCTGCTAGTTAAGGTTTGTAATTTTAATGAAGTCCCAAAGGTGTGTCTACTGTATCTTAAAAGCTAACAAATTTCAGTTGTGCCTAAACATTTTATTATGAAGAAGTGGGCTTCTGCCCTCCAAAATAAATGAAAATAAATAGAAGGAAAGAACCAAGTATTACACCACATACCTTTCCCCAAGAAATATAAAAAATGTTTTAAAGTAAGTTACAATTAAAATTTATTTTTAATAATCCTTAGAGAAATTTAGCAGATTTCATCTTAATAATTTTCATCGGTATTTTTATAACTAACTCTATTACGCATTGAACTGTGGAACATTAAGAATTTCAAATAATACACACAGTTTATATTAAAAGCCCACTGACACTGCACATAAAAATCTTTGAATTGCAACAATTTCCTTCTTACCTTGCCTGCCTCTCTTTCAAAGTCGACATATTCCCGGGTTGGTGTCTGTCGCTGCTCCCCCTGCCAGCTGGCCGGAAAAAACTGGAGAGACAGATTGGTTCCTGTGGCCACAAAAGCCTTTTAGAAAAATCAATACAAACAGGATCAGGGAGCAAGACATTACATAAATTATGCAGGCAGTCATTTATTTTTACATCAGTTTATGTCTTAAGCCAAGCAGCATAGAGAATACTTAAAGTCAAAAACATGCACTCATCATTTTTCTTAAGTATTAAGTTACAAACATCTGATTCCATTTTGACAACATTTGCCATTGGCTGCTTCGGAAATAAAATACAACATGGAATCAATACTTTCTTTCAAATCAGTTTTTGCTGACATTAGATTCTGTTATTTCAGAATTCTGTCAGGAAATCCCGTACCAACAACTCAGTACCAAAACCTACTAAAAAAAGTGCTTACATGTTGTAAAAAGTAGTATTTTTCCCAGTTAGAAGAACTTTCAGAAGAAAGTGAGCTGCAGAGACTTGTTACTGTGAGCACAGATTTTGAACAAAAAAATCTTATCTGTTTTTCACAGATACATAAATCCAGGAGGCATATTACCCGAGATCTAAAGACAAAAATGCAAGGAAAATATTTATTTACCCTTATTTTGCATGCTGACAGACAGGTGAGCGAACGCACCATCAATTTACCCCTCCATATATCGCATAATATTACACTGTCAAGTTGTGAAATCTTGTTGTCACCATAGCTAGTGCGTGAGTGGGTAAACACTTCAGCGAAATCCAGATTAGTAGATGTTCCATGTATGAGAAATCTGTTGTATTCTCTCTCTAAAACTCTTGAAGGGACATTGACTTAACCTTATCAGAAATGAGAACCCCTGTGTTCAAGTAAATCATGACCTTCAACTTCAACTGAAAATAAAGTTTCATTTTCATTCATAAGAAGTTTAGACTTATGCATATCACACAGGGGCGACTCTAGCTTTTTTGCTGCCCCAAGCATGGCAGTCAGGCAGCCTTCGGTGGCTTGCCTGCGGGAGGCCCCCGGTTCCGCAGATTCGGCGGCTTGCCTGAGGGAGAGCTGCGGGACTGGCGGACCTCCCGCAGGCAAGTCGCCGAATCTGCGGAACCGGGGACCTCCTGCAGGCAAGCTGTCGAAGGCTGCCTGACTGCCACCCTCGCAGGGATCGGCAGGGCGCCCCCTGCGGCTTTCCACCCAGGCACGCGCTTGGAGTGCTGGTGCCTGGAGCCGCTGCTGATACCACAGCAATTCAAACAGGGAAAGAGAGCTCCAACTTGCACAGCTGGGAGGGAGAAAATAATGTGGGTAGAAGTAGAAATCTGATTCACTTTTTCAGTTATGATATAGTACAGTGTTTAAATATGCACACACGGATACACACTTATACCAGAACATACTGTTAAAATATAGTTATATCAAATAGAATGTCTTACAATCAAATTTCAGGACTGGCTACCATTATTCACTTAAATTTAAAAGAATACTAATCCAGAAAACAAACAGTTTATTCATAAAAAGTACATAAAAATATAACTCAAAATAATCTGAATTTAGAGAGATGATTTACTGAGAGGAGCATAAAATGGATGTTTCCTCTAAGCAATGCAGAATTCAGCAACTTAGCAGTAATAAAAAAAAATCACTCTACTACACTATCACTTAAAATATAGTTCGCTCTGCGTCATTTTGTATAAGTCATTGTAGAAGAACAGTGTCATAGGATCAATATCTCTCACTTTGAAAATGAAACCTGCTTTGCCCTGACATTTTTGTAACAGAAGGAGACTAATATCCCGTGATTAGGTTTAATCTATTGACTTTCTCTTACAAGCAGTTTTTGAGCATTCCCATTAAGCCAACACAGACAGTCATTAAAATTGACGACAGCAGTCATTGGTATCAAAGTGATATTGTACAAATATATTAATCTGTTTAGAATACAAAACATACAAAGAAAAACATTTTAAACAGTATAAACGTGCAGCAAAAAGCTAGACAGAAGTGTAACTTAAGTATACACTCCAAGAGCTTCAGGTAACATGTAAACCGTAAGAACAGAACTAGAGCCACTGTCATCAGAACTCTGGTGGAGATTCTTTGTATTACATCATTTTCCCAATTCGTAGTTTTTTGTTTGCTCATATGTAAATACAATATTTTGAAAAACAATTTTCTAGATTTAAAAACACTGTTCTGAATCAACAATGCAGTAACACCAACACCAAGCAGCTTTACTACCATCCTCTCAGCATTTTTAGCCTTTAAAAACTAAGGCTGTTATTAAAAACAAACATGCACATACTAATACAAAACTCTGAAAGGGCTGACCCAGCTGAATTTTGCAGCTTTCCAGACTGCACAAGTTTCTGATGGCCCATGGATGCTAGCTCTGCAGTAGTATATTCTATTTGGGGAAAAGTCACCCTAGGGTGAAGCACCAAGAGAAGAAATCCTTACATGTATCCAGGAAATCATAGAAAAGCTTGAAGGTGGGGAAAATAATAGAAAAGACGACAGAAAATATGAATGCATGCCAACTCCCACTGGAACTGTGCAGCCTTAGTCTATAGGCCAGATACAGGCCATCTAAAAATACTGAGACTTTTATCATGTGAATTTTTAGAAACATTGTGTTTCCCTCCCCAACCAATTATATTAGATCAATAGTTCACGTACAAAATCCAATAGCCCATCTAATATATCATGTAAACGTAGCTGTTATTGCCATGTTTCCCCAACCGTCTGTGTGTGTGTGTGTCTCTCACACACACTCTCTCTCTCTCTAGTGTGTGTAGGCTGGGGATGCCTCTCCTATTCTCCCAATCACCAGATAGGCATGTCTGACTACTATCGGTATGTACGTAAAAAATCAGTACTGTATTGACCATCCATCATCATCAGTGTTTTGTAGGGAGCTAGCAAGTAGTCTACAGTCCCACAAACCCTGTTTCTGGCTTTCTGGTTGAGTTCTAGAAAGGAGAGAGAAGTGTCTGTCAATCCAGGGCTTTTCAAGTTATTCCCATGTTGATTAGATGTCAGCCATGGAAGGAACTCCTGTCTTCCATCCTCATCAGGATGTCATTCCCATGAGTCTGACTGCCATAAATAACAGAGCGAGTGGAAACCTGATGGTGTGTAACATCAAAACCGATACTACGCAGTCACAACAAAGAGGAGGAACAGACCACCACATCAGCACTCTGATACCAACGTTATAGAGTGACTTCAAAGAACGACAGACTTTCTGCAGGTCAGGCAGCCAGTGGTTGTTTTAGGTTGGATATGGCCCTTTATAGCTCTTGGATTTTGTCAGTGTTCAACATTTAAAAAAAACAATTTCCATTTGAACTTAAAAGATTTATAGGTGATTATAAAATATGTATAGGCAAGAGACCAAGACTATTTAAATCTACCCAGAAAATATGCTTAACACAGGGTTTTGGGAGTTTTAAGTTTCAAAAGTAGTTTTATGGATCAATAGACTGTAAAGGTTATTGGTTACATTTATTTTTCTTTTCCAAAGAGCTTTTCATTACCTAATAGACTAGAAGAACTTGTTTAGAACCATTCAGGTTAACTGAGCATTTATGTACCGTAAGTGTCAGGGGAGTTATTTTACATGCACAACCACTACTTTTCGAAGATTATTGTGGCTGTAAGTAGGCTCTCTCCTCAATGTACACAAGACAATACACCATTGATAATTTAAGACTACATCTCAGTAATGACTTCTTTGATTTTAAAAAATTGTTCATGACATGATCACTTTGGTCTGAAGTTAGAGAACTGTGACCTTTGTATGATGCATTTATGTCCCAACTCCATCTTTATATTACTCTGAGACTACTTCTGGACACAATGCCATCACAAGGCACAAACCTCCCTGTGTAGAGATGAGAATAAATTCTTTATCTGTAGCAAATCATTTACATAAAATTTTTTACTGAATTAACTGGTTAGCTTTTAAAACTTTGATCTTACAGTACCCTCACTTTCTAAATGGATGAGTAACAAGCAATCAGTCTTACTGGACCAACCCAGACGTCTTAGGTCAAGAAAAGAAGAAGCGATTTCCTATTATAACAACAGACTGAAAAACTGTGTGTAACAGGCATCACCAGAGATTTTAAGGGGCAGAGTTCTAGCAGGGAGAGATGGCAGGCATAGAAATGAGACACTGAAGAGACAGTAATTTCCCATTTTACAAAAATAACTCTTCACAAACCGTATTAGCTGTAACTAATTATAAACTAAAATCTGAAGTTTTCAGTGAAGTCTCAGTTACAGATGTATACTGTGCATTGCCACCATCCAGGAACCTTAAAAGGTTAAAAATTTATGGTCTTCTCCATCCATAACTGTTTTCAACAGTAAACTTTTTAAAATATTAAAAATAATAATAATGCTCAATGACAATAATTTAAACAAGCCCAAGAGATTTGCTATGCAGGGGTTTGAATATCTACTTTTTTCTACAGATTCTCTATAAACCTTGCTCACTTACAATACACATTATAAAACATCCTCCTCTAGCTGAATTAGACAACTGTTGAAAACGGATGATAACTAGAATAACAGGAATCTGCTATGTTAGAATACTCTTCTATTCACAAATTAAAGTAAATACAGTAACTTATTTTAATAATTTGTGTAAAGGTGTATTCCACTACGTACATTGTGCCTAAAAAAATCCCTAGTTTTCTATGTAGTAATGTAGGTTTATGATAAGTAGATGGAAGTGTTTTATTAAGCCAAAATAAAATAAATAATAACAATAAAAAAATTTAAAACAAAAGGTAAATCCTCCTCTCACGTGATATAAACCATTAGTGAAGGGGAAAACTCTGCCACCATTTCCATTGTTTTAAATAAAATAAAAAAAAATCGATGACTTTTCAATATGAATGTTTTAAGGAACTGTACAAATAATGACATCACTAACAAGCATGCTACAAGATATAGATCTTATTCGAGAAACATCAAGCAGAATTTTTTTTTGACTACATGGAGCCATATTAATCTTCTGTTTTACTTCATGGATCAGAGTGGTCTACTAGTACCATCACTAATAAAAAAAATCAAATATTTAAAATTTTAAAGTTCAGTTTGAAACGTGCCTGATTTGGTTGAGAAAAGATTATTTACTCTACTTCAATAAGCTTTCGGTGACTGCATTTTTCCCCCTTTTTAAATTTCACTATATCAAGGTTATTTACTAATTCATTTTAACCAAACGATAGGCTAGAGTTCAGAATAATTTTATATTAGTCTTATTTATTCCTGGAAGTCACTACTTCCTAGACAAAGGAATTTAAAGTTGAAATAAGTAGTTTATAATTTCAACATAAGCAATGGTGAAGGAAGAACTGCCAATATACTCTCACAGATCATTTTGTTGGCTATAAAGTACTTTTTCACATGCATAACATTACTTTTAAATCCTAATGTACAAGATACATATGTTTTTATTCCTCTAGTAATAGCAGAATTAGCTATTACTATTAGGCAAAAAAAGTTTTCTAAAATTAACTTTTATAGAAGCAAATACTGTTATTTAGAGAATATTAAATGTTAATAAACATTTACCTTCCCTTTCTTTTCCAGAGCACAGATATAACTAAAGCTTTCCACAACTGAGTGCTTCACTTCAGAAGCACAACCACCGTATGTTCGGATGCAAGGCCCACTCCTTAGGGGGGCAGATAAGTAAATAATTGTTTAATCCACTTCAATATATTTATATTAAGGTACTTCTTTACAAAGTATCCCTTGATTTATTTAAAAATAAGTCACAGAATACCTATTATGAATCCTACATCCTGAAACTGATAGTTTTTACAAAACATTTCTACAAAACATCCCTTAAACAGCATCCACTCTGCCCCACCCATCCATGAGAGTTTTAAATCAATGACTTTAAGTGTTCCTCATCCTTAATGGTTTCAGAGCAGTAGCCGTGCTAGTCTGTATAAGCAAAAACAATGAGGTGTCCTTATGGCACCTTACAGGCTAACAAATGTATTTGGGTGCAAGCTTTCGGAGGCTAAAAGTCTAAAACCCACTTCACCAGATGCACAGAGTGAAAAACACACCAAGCAGTATATATATATTCATGTGCTGTAATACGTATACATACTGCTTACTGTATTTTTCACTCGATGCATCTGATAAAGCGGGTTTTAGCCCATGAAAGCTTATGCCCAAATAAATGTGTTAGTCTCTAAGGTGCCACAAAGACTCGTTGTTTCTCCTCTTCCTTGAAGTATTTTAAAAGGTTACTATACGTTTTAGTTAAGCTACTGGATAGAAAGACACATTTATTTCTTTAAAGAAGTGGCTGGAAGGTTTATCTTAGGCTGCTTGGGTTTTAGTTTCCCTGTTTTATTCCCTATGCAGTGAAAACATGGTTGCCCAAACACTTTTGCTGGTAGCAACAACAGTTATTTATACCGTGAAGTTTTAGGCAACCCAGAAAGGTAGGGGAGTTTAGGGTTTGCTAAGTTTTGTGATTAAGTGCCTGGCCGCGCCAACAGTTTGCTGAACTCCGCTCTCGCCCCCTCTGCGCGCTGGAACAGGGCAGACAATAAGGAAGTCGCTCCTGCGGCTGAAACGTTCAGCATCCGCGGCTCTGTTTCGCAAGCGGCAGCCGCTAGGCAGCGAGCTGGGTGCCTGGGCTCCGCACAGTTCCGGGTTGTTCGCGCGTGCGACGGGTCTGTGCAGCGCGGTGCGGGGCCGCGGGGGGCCCGCCAGGCGAGCGGCCCAGGTGGGTTTCGGGGGCGCGTGCGGGGCGGGATGCTGGAGGCGCAGCACTTACGATCTCGGAGCGGCCGTCCCTGCAGGCGTTCTGGAACCGGGCCTGCCGCTCCTCGTGGGGTCTGTCCCTGAAGCCGGTGTATTTAATCTGCGAGGAACAGGAGGCAAATCAGAGGAGGAATCCTGCCCGCCCGGCCGGCCGGCCGCGAGAGATAAGGGGAGGCGGAGCGCGGAGATACAGCACCGCAGGCGGGCGCTGCCCTGCGGGACCGGGCTCGGGCGCCGCTGCGGTTGGGAGGTGCGGGCGCCACCGGGACGGGGCTCGGGGAGCGCCAGGGGCCGGGATCCCCAGGGGTCCCCTCACCTCGCACTCGCGGCTCAGCTTCCTGAAGAACTCCTCGTTCTCGAACTTGCTCCTCTGGTCGGGGACAACCCGCGGCATGGTGGGGCCGCCGCCGCTGCCTCCCCCGCGGAGTCCCGCGCCCCGGCGGCTCGCCCCGCTGCCCTTTGTCCGCCCCCCTCCCCCGGCCGCGCCGCCGCCTCGCGCCCAGTGCAGCAGCAGCAGCAGCAGCAACCGCCAGAGCTCGCGCCGCTGCTGCTGCCGCCGCCGCGAGTCTCAAGCCCCCTCCCCCCCGACTTCCTCCCCGGCTCGTAAACTCCGGCCAAACAGCCGCACCATTCACAACTCCGGGCTGATGCTGCCGCGCATGCGCGGCGCGAGCCGGGGGCTCGAGCTGCGGCCCCTCCCTGGCAGGCGCTGGGCGGGCGTGAGTCACCGCCCCCCCCCGCGCGGGGACCTCGGGAGCGGGGCGGTCGCCCCTCGCTCAGCCCGTCTCGCCGGCTTCCGGCTGCGCCCCCACCCCCCTGAGTCCCGACGCGCTCCTAGCCGTGGAACCCCGCGGGCATCGGTCACGCGCCGCTACCCCGCGGGAGCTGGCGCCCTTCGCCCTCAGCTGGGACACGGCGCCTCGGGGCTGGGCAGCGCTCTGGGCGGGCTTGGCTGCCCCATGCCAACCCCCGCGGCTGTCCGGCTTGGCAGCCTGGCGCAGGGAGTTCAGACAGGCTCAGGTCCTGCACCTGCCCCGGTGCTGGGAGTGGGGAGGTGTTAATCCCCCCCCCCCCCTTTGTTTTCTCTGGGCTGTGGTGTTGTGTCGGGAAAAAACCTCCCAGGCAAGAGCAGCACGTCTGCCTGCTGCCAGATCTGTTCCCTCTCCTTGGGTGAAAGGAGCTTCTGTGACCTGTAACAGCAACGGATTCAAACAAAGCAGAAGGAGTGCTTGTTAAATGACGGTCAGGCCCTAATTTAATCAAAGGGGGCTTGACAATGTTTGTCAGAGCTCCCTAACTTTTCTACTAGTGAAATATTTTGAAGGAGCACTAAGATTTTTCTGTGAATAAAAGGAAAATGCTATCTTTGCAGTTACTAATGGTGTTGACTATATGGGGTGGGATCCACACAGGTACTTAGGTGCTTAAATCCCACTTTTCCTTGCACCTTGATCCACAAAACTCCTGCTGAATCCTGGGGGTGCCTAAATGCACAGCCTAAGTTTCTGCCTCTGGGCACATGCTCTGCTGCCTCATTCTAGGCATGGGGAGACCTATTTCCCACTTAAGGGCAGGTCTACACTACAACCTGGAGGGACACTAAGATCAATCCACCAGCGGTCGATTTAGCAGGTCTACCGAAGACTCACCAAACTGACAGCAGATCACTCTTCGGTCGATCCCTGTACTCTATCCCTTACCAGAAGAGTAAGGTAAATCAACTGGAGATTTTCTCCCATCAACCCCCCACAATGTAGACCCCACACGAACTCAGCCTAAGGCACGTCGACTCCAGCTATCTTATTCATGTAGCTGGAGTTGCACAGCGTAGGTTGACTTACCACAGTGGTGTAGACATAGCCTGAGCCCCAGAGCAATTCACAAATCAGGGAAAGATAGCCATTTGGTCACCTAAATCATGTGTTGGGCCTAATCCACTAGGCGGCCTCTGTACACACCTACTGGATCAGGTCCCATTCAAAATCCTGACAGAGGAGGAGATGTCACCATCCACTTTATAACTTTATCCCCATTGTTAGAGCACTCACTTGGGTTGTGGAAAACTCACGCTCAATCCTCCCTTTGGCCCAATGACTGTTCCACTGTAAATACTTAAGTAGTTATTAGGCCACAGTGCAACAGCAGAGATTTGAGGGAGCCCTACATCATAGCGTATTCTCCTGATAGCATTTGAACAGGAGTCTCCCAAATTCACCCCCCCCCCCGGCAGAGAAGGGGAGTTTGAACCTGGGTCTCCCATATCCTAGGAAAGTACTTTAACCGGTGGGCTAAAGGTTAGAAGATTGGCAGTGGCATCCCCAGCCCATTTTGTGGAGTGTCTGACTCAGTCCTACAAGAAATCGCTTAAGCTCCCAAGCCACCTGACTCCAGGAAGTGGGATCCCATTTGTGGATCGCTAAACAGAACTAGGCACCTCCCTGCAGCCCCGAAACGTAGATACCTATCTCAGAGAGGGGCAGGGCTCAGCCCACACCCTTCTCCTCAGCATCTCCCATTGGTTAGCTTAGGCAGCTCCCCACCTAGCATGCTGGCGGATTGCACTCTGAGGTGCCTGTCTCTCCCCATTCATTATATAAAGTGCCTGGGTCCCTAAGATGGCTTTGTGGTTCACAATGTTGCTCCTGTGATTTCTAGATGAGATGATGCTCATTGTTGCAATGCATAAGTCTCTTTGTGGATCCCATCCACAGTATCTTACATAAATGTAAGAATATGTAGGGACATTCTCGATAGGTACATTTGTCAACTGATATTTGACCATTTCTATTTCAGCAGCCTTTCTGTTAAAGTTATAGCGAGGCTTGTCACAACTAAATTTTTATAATATTGATGGTTTTTTAAGCATTTTTTCCCATTTTTATCAATTTACATTTTCACTGTTGTGGGAGGGTGGGTGTCAGACCATAATTATTCAGCAACAGTGGACAGCAAGATTTGTAAAGTTAAAGCTTTATAACCATTAAAACACAAATTGTGAACTTGATGGCAAAATATATAAAGTAAATATCCTTAATCAAACTCTAGTAAGTTCCTATGTGACATTTTTCTTACTTGCCTGTTTGTAAATTTCAATTATCATCAGTGGAAATATGTCACTTTGTGTGTGCATGGTGAAATTAACATTTGCTGACATTTACCAATAAAAGTTTAATCCTTCCAAGCCTAGTTAAAGCATATTAAATATATAGATCCCTTGGTAAGGAAATGAGGTTTTATAGTCACCTAGTAACATGTTCTTAACTTTACATATGCTCATGCAAATTGAGAGAGCAAAGTTAAGCCTGGATGGGAGTCATGATTTGCATGCAGTCCTTGTAAATTAAGAAGGAACAGATGATATGAACAAAGCGGCTGTATCCTTTAATTATTTATTTCTAGACTTTCATACTTTAGGATTTTTTTATTGTTGGGGTTTTTTGGGGGAGAGGGGAGTTGTGGTAGAAGAATTATTCTATGGAAAGTTTAATACATTTTCCACTTCTCCATACTTTCAACTTTACTAATGATTAATCTTTTTTATTAATTTCTTATTTTTAGTATTAATGTACCTTTTGCCATTACAATTTTCTCTGTCTAACCTGTTTAAAGGTTATATGACAACAAAATAATTGGACCAACTTTTATTGGTGGAAGGGACAAGCTTTTGAGCTTCACAGAGCTCTTCCTCAGGTCTGGAGAAGGTAATCAGCGTGTCCAAGCTAAATACAAGGTATGCCCTGTAAATACCTTTTATCTTGGACCCTCTGGTTACCTCCTCCAGACGTGAAGAAGATTATTGGTCCAATAAAAGATATTACCTCACCCACTTTCTCTCATATCCTGGGACCAACACAGCTACAACAGTGCTAACAACAAAATAATTGACAAATATTTATTATTTCTTCTAGTTATGGTCAAAGTGAAGAGAAACTATATTTTGATTGACATCATAATAAAATAATGATAATAAATAGTTATACTCAAATGTGTACTTCTTAAAGTAAGTGAACTTCTAAAGCAGGCAAAACATATTTAAAGAACCAAAGAAAAAGGGTATATACATGTCTCCCAGCAGGATCAGCAGCATCTGCTAACAGTGTGGCCTCACAAGAGAACTGCCAGTTTTTTACAGTAGCGATCCAGCTGCTTCCTGATTGTCAGTAATCCTTCACCACTTATTATTACTTCCCCCAGTTTACATCCCTCTCCCAAACTTAACATTGTCTCCAAATAAAGTTTCCAAAAATATGTGCCAGGTCAAAACAAATTTGATTATTGGCTGTGAAACCCTTAAATAAGAAATGGGACTTTATAATCACCTAACAATTTGTTAATTTCACCTTGGCATATATTTTTTCCACATTTTATTTGGAGGCAAAGTTAAGTTTGACTGATTTCTTCCCCACCACCCTTTACATGTCACTTGGCTTCTTTAAGTTTTCATCTTCTCTTCTCTGCAATGTTTTTGTTTAAATAAAACCAGGCAATAATATTAGTGGACTGCTCGCAAGAGAACAAAACACTGCCTCCTCTTTGTTGCCTCCATTACTCTTAACAGAGAAACGGGGCAGGAAAGTCCCCTGACAGCTAACTACTGATTGTGAAACACTGGCACAAAATAACATATATTACTCCATGCATTTTTTTTTCTTGTCTTTAAGCTGAACTGATATTTTAAAATTCACGTCTACTCTGAGAAATGACACCTTCTTACTCAACAGATCTGGTTCCTATTTATAAAAGCAGATAAGACTCTTAACAGTGATAAAACCATGTTTTTCTGTTTTTTACTTTTGGTAGGGTGACCAGATGTCCTGTTTTTAAAGGGACGGTCCCGTTCTTTGGGACTTTTTCTTATATAGGCCCCTATTACCTCCCACCCCCATCCCATTTTTTCACAGTTGCTATCTGATCACCCTAACTTTTGGGCACTGCAGAACCATCACAGCAAAGAATGAGCTGGATATAGTTTCTTGTGCATAACCAACACAATTGCTTACTAAGTTCCTGTCAGTGATACCTATGCAAATCTTCTGAAGACCCTGAGGTTGCACAGGTGTCACCAAGGGTCTAATTTGGACTGCAGATTCTTTCACAAGAGAAGAATGTAGCCTGCCTGTTAGCTCTGTAATGGAGTGTGCATTCAGAAAGTAGAAATAATTGAGCATCAATAAACAGGTTGCTTTTACGGTCGCTTTTCAGAGCAGAACTGCTTTTCAGAGTAACTTTTATACACTTTTAAGACATATGAATAACTTGAAGTAGGATGGCACTTTAATATTTACAGAGAGGTTATTTCTGAGCAAGGGAATTTTATTCAAATTAGAGGCTGTGTATATGCTGTGGTTACTAAGTTCTCTTCCACAAAGAACGCCTTCATTCCTTAGGTTGCAGTTACTGATGAGCATTATTTGAAGTGCAAGGTACAGGTGCTGTGTCCCTTTTTATCTAGATTTCATGTATTGTGCAAATTAATCAGCAAGATGTGTGGCATTTGGAGCATAATCAAATACTACTGGTATGTATATACAAGCCAATTACAGTTCAATTAATATAACAGACTATTTGAAAGGTATAATTATGAGCACTAAGTGTGAAATTCCATCCATTCACATAAAGCCCTAGTGTTCAGGTTCTCTCCTGTACCCCTAGCCAGGCTGGATTTCCATACATGTACAACTGGTGCTCCATCTGTAGCCCCTTCACACCAGTTGGGTTGGGAATTGTAGATCCAGTGACTCCATAAAAACTGTGGATCCAAAGCCTCTTCCTTTGACTTCCCCCCAAACCATTCCAGCCCACTTCCAAAGTGATCTTCTTTGCCAGTCCAGCATCAACTAAATCCATCGTGTGGTCCAAAGACCCCCTACATAATTCTGATGGGGGTCTTAAGTGGTACAAAGGGCCTTGGTCTAGTCTTCTGTACCAGGGTGAATTTCAGTGTGCTAGAATATACATATCTAATGAATCAAAGCAACTGCTTTGTAAAGAAAAAGTGATTTTTTTATTTAAAAATATATGTGCACTGTATCTCTCACCAAATCAGAGCCTGCATAATCTGTTACAGCTAAATGGGAGGTAGTGTTTCCTAGTGGACAGAGCATTGGAATGGGATGCAGGAGATCTGGGTTCTACTTTGCCATTGGCCTGCTGTATGACTGTGGGCAAGTTATTTCTCTCTCTGTGCATCAGTTTTTCTTTCTGTAAACTGGCTATAATGTTACTGACCTCCTTTGTGTAAAAGTGAGGTGGTGGTATTATTTTAATAAACGTCTCTGACATTCTTTTACCAGTAGTTATATGGTTAAAAAAAGATAAGGACATGCAAAGGCATAAAAAGCTACGTTTTGATATCCAGTAGCATTAAGTTTGTGATGCCACAAAGAGGAACCCTGATTAGTGAACTAGGCACTACCATAGGCAAACAACCCATCATAAAAACGAGGAATCCGGTGGCACTTAAAGACTAACAGATTTATCTGGGCATAAGCTTTTGTGGGTAAAAACCCCACTTCTTCAGATGCATGGAGTATTCTTCAGATACCAGACTCCTCGTTGTTTTTGTGGATACAGACTAACACGGCTACCCCTCTGGTACTTTGAACCCATCATAATAAGTTGAAAGTCAGTTCAGATTCTTTCAATTAGTAAAGGGAATGCAGACATTTTTCTAGAAACCAGCATGGAATGCAGACTTCAGAACATCAGAACCAATTATTCATCTGATGATGCAATGTGGATTGAATTATACAATTAAAGAATTAAACAGATTTTCCCAGAGGGCTACTTGACTTTTTCATACCTATTCATTATTAGAAACATGGATGAGTAAACTGATACCAATTTGCATGATTCTACACCATTTATGTACAGTTAGACAATGGGACCCTGGGAGCTGCCTATTGAAAAAGCTTTTCCTTTTAAAGATTGTGGCATAAACTGAGAAAAGGAAGAACATCCAGACTCTTGTTTCTAAAACTCACGAGAATATCATTTTAACTGGGCAAAAGCCATAATTCACGCATGCCTGCACACACAAAAAAATCAGCATTTAGAAAAATTGTAATAATCTTGTCATTGCCACCATTATTTTTATTGTTATTTTCTTTGAAGGGGGATGCTCTGGTACAGATAATCACTAAGAATGTATTCATGTACTCAGGAAAAGAGAACTATTAACTGCTTAACATATTAATATTCATATTACATCTAACGTACAAAGCATAAAAATGCCATACAAATTGGAGACTGTGACCCACAGAACTTACAGTCTAAACTGCATCAGGACTTTTTTTTAAATAAAGACTGTCAAGCAGTGAGAAAAATAGGCCAGATCCTCAGTCCCAATATAGCCCTTTATGGTGTCCTGACAGTGCAGAGAGGCTATAAAGCTGCCCTAACCCGGCACTCACCCAGCATGGAGGAATCTGTGGGTAGCATAAAGCTGGCATAACCAGAAGGACTGCCTGGAGTGTGGTCAGAGTGGTGCTCCAGCAGACAGCAGTCCCCAGCTGATGTTACAGTCCCTTGGAGTCTATTACTAGCCAGAACTAGTTAGAACTGGGAATGGGACTGGAAATAATGACTCCTGGCCAGTCTTGGAATGAGGGTGTGGGCCCTGCACCAAGCCGTTTGGCTGGACCTGAGGATTAAGGACATTAACTCCATTCCCTGAAATGACAATGGGTGTAAAATAGGATTAACTCCATGTCAGTCCCTTGAGTTACAGTGGTGTCAAGCGAGAGACTCAAATCCAATGCATGTAATCAAATAGCCCATCATTGCCGTCCGCTTGAGAAAATATCATCCTGAATACAGCATAGCTTAGAAACAGGAGCTATTCTATCTTAGCCCTACTTGAATTGACAGTTTTGAGGTATTTCAAAAGTCATCAGTGAGGGGGAGAAACCATAGATCCTGTCTTGCCAGGAAAAGAGTGGTCAGTGGGCTGCCATAAATTTAGACAACTGGACAGGTTCCAGGACAGCAGAAGGTCCACATTTCATCAGGGCTGGGTAGTCTGCCAGCTACATAGGCCCTGCTGCAGGCAAGTCAGCTCTCTCTAAATATGCTTGGGAGAAGCTAAATATAGTTTCTGCAATTTCAAGTCTCAGCCTTTAGATTCCTATTCTAGCTAGATTTAAATGTAACAACACTTCCATTTAGTTATTTTTTATTTGTGTTTATCTTATGTCTCTTCCTCTGGGTTGTTAATATCAGTGTATCATTAATATAACTCTAAAAATATTCTATGCTTTGACTTTGTTGATCCAAACTAAACTTGTGGCTAACATCTGAGAGGGGGAGAGAGAAAGAGGTTGTGTGTATAAATCACATGTATCAGGTCCTAAAATCGCTCACCTCTGCTCCTGCATGACCAGAAGAGAACATTTTCATATCCAAGATGTGTGAGCCAAAAATTTGGAGATGCCAGCTACTATCAGAATGCTAACTCGAGATGGCTGGGGAGAGTGAAAGTTATAGCGGAAACTGACAAATAGGGCCTGATTCTGATCTCTCATGTTTAAATTCATGAAACAGCACTGGTTTCAATGTTAGCCATTGTTACCCCATTTAACCCAATAAATTACTCTTAATTCACACCACTGTCAGATCAGAATCAGGCCCACAGATTATGACCTGTGCGCAGTCACTACTCTAGTTCTCAAATTGAGACAAGAAGCAAGGGTGTTTTCACAGTGACAGCGTGTGCAAACACTCCCCTTTCTATTGTGTTTGGTACTGTGATGATTGTACTAGGTGACAGCATAAGGCAAATAATTTTTAAGAGGAAAAACTACAAACTTGCATGTACAAAAATAAGACATTTTAGCTATACGGTAAATTTAGTAAACATTTTCAGCTTGTGTGCCTTCAAATAACTCTTAAATGATAACTTATTGGAATGAATAATAACAGCAGCCTTGCTCATATAGTCATTAAAAGCACATCTTTTCTCATTTTCAAGAAGTGTTTATCTTCACATGATTTATTATTTGGGGGTTGAACAAGGTATCAATCTGGAGCTTCTAGAATCTATAATACATTACAGTCACACATTGCTTGTATTCCAACATATACAAAGGAAAACATTACGGAGATTATTTTTGGTGGCATAGCATTTCTTTATTAATGTTATATTCAATACATCTGTTAACTGAAACATTGCAAGTGACATCATTCTTAAAACAGGTAATGTACAGAATTATGGCTACTCTGAGTACGAGGCTTTCAAAAGTGCTTGGGAGATGATCCACAAAGAGATTAGATGTTTAACTGCCACTGTGGATGCCTAAATCGAAAATTTAGATCCTCAACACAACTGCCACTCAACCGCCATTTAGTCCCGGAGCACCTAAATTCTCTAGATGCTGAAGTTTCCACCAGTAAAATCCCCGAGGTACCTACATTTCTGCAGGTGGTGCCACCTCATAAGAACATAAGAATGGCCGTACCGGGTCAGACCAAAGGTCCATCTAGCCCAGTATCTGTCTACCAACAGTGGCCATTGCCAGGTGCCCCAGAGGGAGTGAACCTAACAGGCAATGATCAAGTGATCTCTCTCTGCAATCCATCTCCATTCTCTGACAAACAGAGGCCAGTGACACCATTCCTTACCCATCCCGGCTAATAGCCATTAATGGACTTAACCACCATGATTTTATCCAGTTCCCTTTTAAACGCTGTTATAGTCCTAGTCTTCACAACCTGCTCAGGTAAGGAGTTCCACAAGTTGAATGTGCGCTGCATGAAGAACTTCCTTTTGTTTGTTTTAAACCTGCTGCCTATTAATTCCATTGGTGACCCCTAGTTCTTGTATTATGGGAATAAGCAAATAGTTTTTCCTTATCCACTTTCTCCACATCACTCATGATTTTATATATCTCTATCATATCCCCCCTAAGTCTCCTCTTTTCCAAGCTGAAAAGTCCTAGCCTCTTTAGTCTTTCCTCATATGGGACCCTCTCCAAACCCCTAATCATTTTAGTTGCCCTTTTCTGAACCTTTTCTAGTGCCAGTATAGCTTTTTTAAGAAGAGACCACATCTGTACACAGTATTCGAGATGTGGGCGTACCATCAATTTATATAAGGGCAATAATATATTCTCTGTCTTATTCTCTATCCCCTTTTTAATGATTCCGAACATCCTGTTTGCTTTTTTGGCCGCCTCTGCACACTGCATGGACATCTTCAGAGGACTATCCAAGGTGACTCCAAGATCTTTTTCCTGACTTGTAGCTAAATTAGCCCCCCATCATATTGTAAGTTGCCCCACAAAAATCAGCAAAAAATTCAAATAAAAATTAGTAGATTATAAAATCCAATTTTTACCTTGGAGTCCACGTAACACTAACATATAATTACCTCATGCAATAAAAAACTGTTCCATAGCATAGTTATTAAAAATAAAATCCTGCAGTGTTTACATACACTTCCATAGTCCACACAGTCAACTTGCTTCATAACACCAATCGATTTACTATTATTTATTATTTGTATTATGGTAGTTTCAAGAGGCCCCAAGTGAGATCAACACTCCATTGTGCTGGAAGCTGAATTAACACAGGAAGAGACAGTCCCCTGCCCCAAAAAGTTTATAATCTAATTACACATTCAGGGCTTATACAGGAAGTCTGTGGAACTGAACTCAGCTATCTTGAATCCAAGTCCACAGCTATTTATAAAAGATATTCTTCATCAACGCATTATACTGCAAGCAAACTCACAGAACTCTGACCCGAGGGACTATATACCTTTAGCAATCTTTACTGCACATTCTACAAATGGTACATAAATTAGTGCTGTAGCTGGAATGGAGATTCTTTATCTAGTTGCACCTGACTTACATCAGTACTGAGAAAGTAAAGACAAGCTCATTCCTTGGGTATGTATCTGCCTTTCTGCCCTCCCTCCCCTTATTTTATTAGAGTGCTGTAGTTTTGTTCTCACTGATTTTATCCTTTGAGAATTTGGAAGTGATTTCAAAGACGTGGGGAGTGGTAGTAACTTTATTCTCAGATTTTTGTCTCTGCTGCTGCAGTTGTTTGTCTTTATTGAATGTAAATTACTGCAGTCCCAAGCCTGGAACTGGATCCAAGTGGGCAGAGCTTTGCACCAGCACAAAGTTCCCATTAACTTCAGTGTGGCTCTGGGAGAGCACAAGAGTCCATCCATGCAGATCGGATTGCAAGATCAAGGGCTAACTGTGTACTCCTTGCTTATGTCCAAAGGCAGATTTCCCAGTACACCTTATCATAAGATTTTTTCTTCCCTTAGTATTATAACCTCTAATCTGCATGTTTGTATGTTGCTCCCCCCTTCAGGATTATGTTTCCTAAAGGAAGGGAGGAAGAATAGAAAAATTCACATCAATTGGCATTACCACAGCAAGGGATAAATGATGACAGGAGTAGGGATTTACCCCCCGCCCTTCACCTCTCCGTTGCCTTGCTGGTCTATTTTGGCCATTCAGCTTTTGGGAAAGTCCAATTATGCTAGAAATTGATGCTTTAAATAAACTGGGGGGCACTTCAAAAGTTTCACAAGAAAGAATTCTAGTGGCTATTCAAACCCTACAATCTAAATTTGATTCATGTGAATCAAAGTCGGATCTGGTTTCATCAGAGATTCTAGCTCTTGAACAAAGAACCTCAACTGCTGAGAAAAACCATGTGAAAGTTCTGCGAGGAAAGAGTAATGCAGCTCAAATGCAAAATGAGACCCTCTTATTAATACACTAATAAAAGGTATCACTTCTCTACACAGAAATACTGAATTTTATAGATATTATAGTCTTCTATAAACAAATACTGTACCTCAATGCTAGTAGAATCACACCTGACTCTGTCTCATGAGTTGTAACTTGATGTGTCTTGGCATCAAAAATTCATGCATTGGAGAAAAAAGAACAGTTTTATCATTTCCCTCATAAAGATCGTTAAGGTACATACATACGTATAGTATTGTAGTCCCAACACCAGGTGGCAGAACTTTCAGCAGGTTTTCTTCTGTAACCTGCTGATAGCTGTATTGCTCAGTACAGTTTATTCTCCCATAGGAAAGGCCATAGGTACTTGAAAAGTTTAGTATCCCAGGGAAGTCAATTCCCAATGAATGTATGAAGATGGGAGAAATCTGTTTCTTCCCCACTAGAAACATCCCTGTTTATTTCAGTCTATGAATTATTTGCAGTCCATCAGGCACAAAGCTACTACTGGCTACCCCTGTTGACTACATCAAGATAAAAGTAGGGCCCTTCATTTTTGTATTTATTTTATTTAATTTGTCCTGTGAATTTATCTGTGTTTGTTACTACCACAACAAAAACAGGTGAAAAGCAGTGCAAAATATTAATAATTTTTCTGGGTAAATATCACGGTTTATTCTGGTGGACGGAAGGACAGGGGGGAAAAGTATTCAGTAGATGAATGCTTTGATGAACGGAATTCACTGTGGCCTGCTGCAGAACTAAAACACAACTCAAAACACAATGCCACCTCTGAGTTTAAGAAAATAACATCTCTAGTCCCCAAATAAAACTTTTCATGTGAATAAACAGTTTACTGTTGTAGACTTACAAATGTTTATAGGCTAATAGTTCTATTTAATAATTGGACCACACCATTTGCAAGCACATACATTCAACTTCATCCTTTTCTCCTGTTTTTTTTTTAAACTTTCAAATACTTCCATATGTTCTGAAATATGTTCTGATACTTATTTTCGTTTTCTTCCCATGTTAGTGTGTCAGATCTTTAAACCGTTATCTGCTAGCAGTTTGAAATGTGCATATGGTGGGCATGAGATTCACAAATACGTTCAGATGCGCATGCATTTAAGATTTTGCATGCGTGCCTGTTTTTTTACTGTGTGTCTCTTCTAGACTAATACAGAGCCTTACTTCACCAGGCAGTTTTGTATATACACCCAGAGAAATGTGTTATCGTAATACATTTATCTCATGCAATGCATTGTATTTTCCTAATAAAACAAGTTATTTTGTATATATTTGAATGATACAAAAGTAGGGTGAAAATAGGAAAAAACCTGTATAATACTTTTTTTGTAAAACCCGGGATTGTTTTTAATAAAAATCAGTTGAAACTGAAAATGAAGGGGCTTAGATATAATTTAAACAGGATGACTCAGCCTCCTCTTTTGATCAGTGCTGAAACTTCAAATTCCCACACCAAGCTACACAAATAATGTAAGTGCTAATCATACTATCCTGTGAGCCCATTTATCCATCTAAGTACAGTATTAGTAACAACGACATCCTTACAGAATATCTACTAAGAGGCGGGTAGCTCCCTGGGGTACACCACCCAGCAACTCATCCCTTTCACATGTCCACCAAGATGCACACCAGCTGATTCACTTAACTTTTCAAGTAAATGTCTCTGTCTGTTTTCCTTTCCTTTCCTTTAATGCTTCTGTTGGATTCCTTTTATCCCCTCTCTCTCTTTGTTTCCTCACTTCCTGGCCATTGGCTGACATTTCACCCGGCTTTATAATAGCACTTCTTCCCCTCTCCACTTTCACTCTCCAGGCTTCCCAAATGTCACTGATCCCAGCTGAAATATCACTCACAGCCAGCGCTGCAGGAAATGAGAAAAGATCTTCCGACAGCTTCTGCTCGTGGTTACTAGAGGCTGCTGCTGCTTTGCAAAACTTGGGATTCCACAGGGTCCTTCTCTCCCTATCTTCACTCAATAGACCTCTCAGGGTACGTCTACACTGCAATTGGGATGGGATGTGGAGGCATACCTGAGCTGGCTCTGATCAAGCTACCTTTCTAAAAATAGCAGTGTAACCATCCAAGGCTCCTGAGCAGGACTGTATTCAGGTGGGTAGCCCATGCCAGGGCTTGTGTCACTGCAGCTACACTGCTATTTTTAGCACGCTAGCTCAAGCAAAGCTAGGCCTGGTCTACACTACAAACGTAGGTCGATAGAAGCCACGGTAGTCGATCTAATAATGTATGTGTCTGCGCTACCAAATCCCTTATGCTGACCTAAGTCCCCCGTAAAGTCAACTTCCATATTCCACTTCTGTGAGAGGCGAAGCGCTTCATTCAACATCCATGGGTCGACATAGGGGTAATGTAGACACTATGTTGTGTAATTCAAATGTATTGGCCTCCAGGAGGTGACCCACAGTGCTCCACTGTGACTATTCTGGAGAGCACTTTCAACTTCACTGAATGGCAGCCAGGCACACAGGAAATAGCCCCTCCCCTGTAAAAGCCCTGGGAACTTTTGAATTTTCATTTCCTGTTTGATTGGTGTGGAGAGTTCACCAGGACAGCTGATCATGGAGACTCAAGGCTGCAGACACGCTCCAGCATGGAGTACACAGGAGGCGGTGGGTCTTATTGCTGTGTGGGGAGAAGAGTCTGTGGAGGCAGAGCTCTGATCCAGAAGAAGAAGCGTGACATCTGTGCCAAGATCACACAGGGCATGGGGGAGAAGAGCTACACCAGGACACGCATCAGTCCCACATGAAAATAAAAGAGCTTCGGCAGAAGACCAGGGTGGCGAACAGTTATTCTAGTTCTGCCCCACAGACATGCTGCTTTTATAATGAGCTGCATGTGTTTATATATGTAGCTACCCACAGTGCACTGCTCTGTGCATCGATGCAAGCACTGCTAAAGAGAGTGCATTCCTCTGACACAATGAGCGTGGTGTGGACACGCAAGATTGACTTGATTAGTTTGGAGTCTCGATGTCGACTTACATAAAGTTGACTTAACTTTGTAGTGTACACATGGTCCTCGTTTTGGAATGCCTACATGTGCTGTTAATGTGCCACCCAGTTGCTGTGCAGACGTACCCTCAATGTAACACGGTGGAATTGAATGTAGGCAGGTGGAGAAAAATGTCAGAACCAACTACTTCATACTCTCTCAAGCACCTTCCTTGTGGCCCTGAGCACTGGGAATGCATCCCACACCTGGGAAGGTATGATGAGGAGGCAACATGCATGCATGAGTGGGAACCACTACACTGGAGTGAGAGATATGTTATAGGAAGAACCAGGAGATGGACTGGGGAGCATGGGGATAGGAAGGCAGGAGAGTGGAAGGTGAGCAGGACAAGAGAGGCAAGTGAAGGAAAGGGTGGATGAGACTAGTTCATTGTGGGGGAAAGGGCCAGTGGAAATAGAAGCTAAGCTAGGAAGAATCGTCATCAGGGAGTGACACTGGTGATGGGAAAAGGAGATAAGGGAGAGACGGACATAAAGAAACATAAAATAAAATAAAATAAAGGAAAGGTTACAGGCAGTAACTCCTGTGGCTAGTTCACACAGCGGGAATCGGGAAATCTGGATTATATTCCTATCTGTGTAACAGCCTCACTGTGTGACCTTGGGCAGTCATGCCAGTACAGTGTGCCTCAGTTTCCCCCTCTGTAAAATTAAGATAATATATTCCTCCCGCATATGTAGGTGAAAAGTGCCGTACGATTCTTGAATGAAAGGTGTAGCCAAGCATTTATGCTGCTTATATTTACTATTAGAATGGGGCACAAGCTGAGTTAGGAGAAGCTCACTTGCATCCATGAAAATGCCACTCAAAAGCTTGGTTTTATTTGTGCTATTTGTAGATACCTATCCAGGTACTGAGTGGATAAAGGACAAAAAAGGATCATGACACATTCATATGTACCCCGTTATGCACCCATTTCTGAGCCATACAGTCACACAAGCAGCCATGTGCAATATTTAGACCCCATTTGACAATGTTATATGCCTCTAATTTCTTGTGCTCTTGCCAGTACATGGATTTTCATATGTAATTTCTTGGAAACATTATATGGTGTTTTGAAAAGCAAACCCACATATTTAAGTCTGAAACTGTCTGTAATTCACCTCGGGGCATATTATTTAACTATATCTGGGATTTTCTTTTTTTTCCATGGAAAGTGTATTGTTAATATTTGGTAAGTAACAAAACACAGAGTGAGCCCTGAACTAATAAACATGTGATGCAGAATTTGAGAAATAGTTAAATCAAGAGGTGTACAGTATCTTTTGGATGGAAATATCTGGGTCTCCAAAATACCATTCCTCTGAACTGCCTTTGAACTTGAGAAGTGCTGCCATCTATACAGGATACAAAGCTGATTATGCCTTGTCTCTGTAACAAAACGTATGTACTCAGGGAACTATGAGTCTTCAGAAAGTTAGTTTAAAGGAGATCAAAATTCAGCACTTCCATCTTCACTAGCTCTTCCAGAAAAGTAGCCCAGCTTCATTTTCTCCAATAAGAGTATACGTCTTTGCATTTTCATATCACTTGTTGTTCAAGGATCTTAAAGCATTTTACAGACATTAATGAAACCTCACAACGTCTTGTGAAATCAAAATCTTCTCAGTTTTAAAGTTGTGTAGACTGAGGTGCAGCAAGGTTGTGCATTGCCCAGGTCGTAAAATGAGTCAGCAGTAACTAGAACCCAGAACTTTTGACTCCCAGTCATAACAACAAAACCCAGTTATAACAACAGTTATAACAGTTATAACAACAAAACCACTCTTCCCTATCTTTGCCCACAGATAGGACCCTTTATCCTACTGCGTCACGACAGTGGGCTGGAATTATGAGATAGCATTAAATCCTATTCTATCCTGTTCAGTTCCTTTTCCCCTCAAGTCAAGTATCCTTTCAGGAACTCTCAAACTGTCCTAGACAACTTCCTCCTCTTAACTTCCCGTATTTTTCCTTTAAACCCTTTATCAGTCTCTCATCAGTTTCTTAATAGATTGAGCTTTTGCTATAACATATACTGTTCCGCCGCATTTCTGCTCTCAATGCAATTATACCGTGACTCTCAGTAACAGTACAGCCCGTCTCAGGGTTTCTTTCTTTAGCTGACTTACACAGCTAAGCTATAGAGCTACCTATGGAACTACTGAGAAAGTAAAGTGTTGGATTCACTGGTTACAAAGACCTGTGGCTACGCCCCAGCATTATTGTCTTCAGTTCATTTACATTCATGGGGACCCACCAGCCTTACCTCAGAGTGTGGTCCCAAATTGTTCCCATCAGGTTCTTGCTGGCATATTGTTTGGTGTGGGCAACTGTATGAGGAAAAAAGATCATCAATATATGTCATGGTTCCTTCCCCACTCTGAACTTTAGGGTACAGATGTAGGAACCTGCATGAGAACGACCAAGCTTAATTACCAGCTTAGATCTGGTTTTACTGCCACCACCCAAATCCTTTAAGAGTTATTTGGGAAACTCTGTCTACCTTCCCCCCAGACTATCTCCCTCCCAGTAGCCTTGAGAGACTTCTCCACCAAGTTCCTGGTGGACACAGATCCAAACCTCTGGATCTTAAAGCAAGGAGAAATTAACCATTCCCCCTCCTTTCCCCCCCACCAGTTCCTGGTGAGTGCAGATCCAACCCCCTTGGATCTTAAAACAAGGAAAAATCAATCAGGTTCTTAAAAAGAAGGCTTTTAATTAAAGAAAGAAAGGTAAAAATCATCTCTGTAAAATCAGGATGGAAAATAATTTTACAGGATAATCAGATTCATAGAGCCCAGAGGAACCCCCTCTAGCCTTAGGTTCAAAGTTACAGCAAACAGAGGTAAATCCTCTTAGCCAAAAGGAACATTTACAAGTTGAGAAAACAAAGATAAAACTAACACGCCTTGCCTGGCTGTTACTTACAAGTTTGAAATATGAGATACTGGTTCAGAAAGATTTGGAGAGCATGGATTGATGTCTGGTCCCTCTTAATCCCAAGAGCAAGAACCCCCAAAACAAAGAGCACACAAACAAAAACCTTCCCCCCACCAAGATTTGAAAGTATCTTGTCCCCTTATTGGTCCTTTGGGTCAGGTGTCAGCCAGGTTACCTGAGCTTCTTAACCCTTTACAGGTAAAAGGATTTTGGTGTCTCTGGCCAGGAGGGATTTCATAGTATTGTATACAGGAGGGCTGTTCCCTTCTCTTTATAGTTATGACAATATAAAACAAGCAAAGTATCTGATAAGGGGTAGAGACTATTTTAAATCCAAGTGATTGTTGTACTGAAAGATGTCAGCAACCAGATGATGTTTCTAGCCTGTTCTGAACAGAATACACACACGCTACCTATATAGGTCAAATGTAACTTCTTCAGGGGGAATAGCTTTATTGCTAACTTCAACATCAACAAAATATAAGCATCAGCCTAAATTTTCTCTCCAGACATGGTTATTCTTAGGAGTTTTTCCTGCAAGACCTCCTCTGTCCCAGCCCCTAGGGAGTGGCTTGGCAGGCAGAACTTTTAAAGTTACTCCAACTTGTAAGGACAGAAATAGTAGTTCAGAACTAGTAGTTGTTTTTAAATTGTCAGTATTACATTCTAAGGGGCTTACTGGACCTCCCACTGTATCCTGAGTTGTATGTCAAGTATCAGAGGGGTAGCCGTGTTAGTCTGAATCTGTAAAAGCAGCAAAGAATCCTGTGACACCTTATAGACTAACAGACGTTTTGGAGCATGAGCTTTCGTGGGTGAATACCCACTTCGTCAGATGCATGTAATCACCCACGGAAGCTCATGCTCCAAAACGTCTGTTAGTCTATAAGATGCCACAGGATTCTTTGCTGAGTTGTATGTATTGCACTGGAGAAATATGGTCTCAGTTCAGGAAAGCTTCTGTATTCAGGAAGGGGCCTTAAGCATGTATTTAAGTCCTATTGACTTCCGTGGGGTTTAAGCACACACTTTAGTACTGTCCCGAATCAGGGCCTGTAAGACTGATTTTAAAAACAAACAAACAACAAAAAGCCCCTGAGTATAAATATTAGAAGGCTGCTTAATGCAGCGAAGGAGTGCATCAGCTAACAGATCTTATAGAGGTGATGTCTTGTAATAACTGGGGAACAAACTGGTCTTTGAATTGGCATCTTTTCATAATATATTTATATGAGTCGGAAGGTGGATTATAATGTGTAAAGTTTTCCAGCTCTCTATCGGCTTTAGAAAATATTCCTGGAAGCATGTGGTGTTTGATGAACTCTTTGAAATGTTTTCCTTGGATTGGATAGTGTGTTGAATTTTGATTACGGAAATATACACTAGTAGAAGTTCTGCAATGATGGATTAACAATTTCCTATCATTTTGTTAGGCTTATCATTATTTTAGCTGGAATACGTTTGTGCCAGTTAAATAATTCCACAGAGGCACTGATTTATTTGGAAATGAAAAGCATTTGAAAGTAAATTTTGAAACAAAGACCGTTTTAATCAGAAAAAGTAACTCCAGACTTTTCAAAGCAGACCAACCATTTTCCAAGCTGAGGCAACTTAAAAGTCTTTCCACTCTGTCAACACAGCTTGGGTTGAAGTGAGTGGTTTCTAAAATCAGATGCAGAACTCTTTAGGCTTCTGCAGTGCTGTTATTAGATGTAGCACTATACCACCAAACTAGCCTGGGCTTCCTTCTTCTGTAATCATCTGTGGCTGAGCTGTCCTGATTATGAATGTCGGAAATGATCCCTTTGTGACTTTTTATGAAATATTTAAATCTTCATTGGGGCAGGGACTGGAACCTGAGTATCCCAGGTGAGTGCTTTAACTCCTGGGATATAGAGTCATTTACATTCCCCCTCTCTTTGGCCCAATGAACATTTAAGTATTTTATACAAAATGGAACAACTTCTACAGGAGACACAAAGACTAGCCCCAGAATACCTGTTGCCCAGTGGTTAGAACAGTCACCTGGGAGGAAGGAGACCAGGGTTCAAACAGCATATCCTGGGTGAGCCCTCTAACCACTGGGTGTAAAGAGGGCACTACCTCCTCCTCCTGTAGCTGTGTTTTATGCAGGGCCTGATCCAGTAGGCAAGGTGGGGAAATGCCTAGTTTGAGGATCCCTCTAGGGCTCAGGCACTGAGCAGCTTAGCAGCATCCAAATTAGTCGAAGGTTTCTAACCATTAGAGGAGTGAATTTCTGGAACAGCCTTCCAAGGAGAGTAGTGGGGGCAAAATACATATCTGGCTTCAAGACTAAGCTTGATAATTTTATGGAGGGGATGGTATGATGGGATAGCTTAATTTTGGCAATTACTCTTTGATTATCAGCAGGTAAATATGCCCAGTGGTCTGTGATGAGATGTTAGATGGAGTGGGACCTGAGTTACTACAGAGAATTCTTTCCTGGGTGCTGGCTGGTGAGTCTTGCTCACATGCTCAGGGTTTAACTGATCACCATATTTGGGATCGGGAAGGAATTTTCCTCCAGGGCAGATTGGCAGAGGCCCTGGAGGTTTTTCGCCTTCTTCTGCAGCATGGGGCACGGGTTACTTGCTGGAGGATTTTCTGCAGCTTGAGGTCTTCAAACCACAATTTGAGGACTTCAATAACTCAGACATAGGTTAGGGGTTTGTTACAGGAGTGGGTGGGTGAGATTCTGTGGCCTGCGTTGTGCAGGAGGTCAGACCAGAGTATCATATTGGGCCCTTCTGACCTTAGTCTATGAGGTTGTGAAGGCTAGGACTATAACAGCGTTTAAAAGAGAACTGGATAAATTCCTGGAGGTTAAGTCCATTAATGGCTATTAGCCAGGATGGGTAAGGAATGGTGTCCCTAGCCTCTGTTTGTCAGAGGATGGAGATGGATTGCAGGAGAGAGATCACTTGATCATTGCCTGTTAAGTTCACTCCCTCTGGGGCACCTGGCATTGGCCACTGTTGGTAGACAGATACTGGGGTAGATGGACCTTTGGTCTGACCCGGTACGGCCATTCTTATGAGGTGGCACCCACCTGCAGAAATGTAGGTACCTCGGGGATTTTACTGGTGGAAACTTCAGCATCTAGAGAATTTAGGTGCTCCGGGGCTAAATGGCGGTTGAGTGGCAGTTGCGTTGAGGACCTAAATTTTCGATTTAGGCATCCAAAGTGGCAGTTAAGCATCTAATCCCTTTGTGGATCATCTCCCAAGCACTTCTGAAAGCCTCACCCGAACTGTGCATATGACGTAGAGAACAGACTGGACTAGACATTGAATGTATGAAATATTACCGGATTCATTAACAAGTACAACTGTCAACTTTCTAAACATCTCATCTACCCGTTCTAAAACCTGCTGAGATACTCTAATCTTCTTAAGCTAGTTGCAAACTTAGATTAATGGCATATCGTCTTGTTCCTTATACACCTGCTGCTGGAAAACAACATAGTAATTCATGGAGACATAAATTTCAGAGAGAAGAGATTGTTAGATTCTATAGATTTAAAGAGAGATTTAAGTAATGTGCAGTAATTATAGCCTCTGTGGGCAGCAAATGTTGTAGTTAAGATTGTTTTCCTTTGATTAATATGCCTGTATCTTTTTTACCTATTAAATAACTCAACCTGAAGAATAAACATCCAATATGCACTGTCCGACAAATACTGCCTCGGTGTTACATATTTAGTACCTTCAATAAATTAAGCCATAACTGCATTCACTAGCTTATTATGAATGGTTGTTTAAAATAATAAACAACCAAAGACAATTATTCAAATTGATATTAAAATATCATATCTAATAAATAAAAATAACTAGTAGAGAACTCAATGAGTGGGTCTCGACACTGTGGTCAGATTAATATAGATGCTTTCACTTGTGGATCACTGGTTCAAATTTGACCAAGATGAGTAACGACTCAGAGTAATTGATCTCAGATGGCTACTTTGTGATTGGCATAAAATGAATGTGGTGATTTGAGTTCATTTCCGACTGGACAGGTGTCCACATTATATAATTATAATAATAATATAAATATATAATATATAATTATAAAAATTGCCACCACTGAGGCCAAGGTCTGAGTGAAGGCAAGATAAATGAACTACCCTCTGATTCTCAGAAGTTTTCCCTTCACGTCAAGGCTAGAGCATGTCGATGGGAAGGAGCTGAAAAGTTGGCCCTTAAAGAGAAACGTAAGGTATGTCTGCACTTGGAGCTAGAGGTGTGAGTCACACACACATACTGGCTCTCATCCTGGCGGTGCACTCAGAATAGAACGTAGCCATGGCAGTGTGAGTGGTCCGATGGGCTGGCTTACCTGAGCGAGTCCTCATCAGAGACCCTGAGCACATACTTGGAGCAGTTAGCCCATCCCGCAGCTTGTACGCCACAGCTAGGCTCCATTTTTAGCATGGTAACTGGATCAGAGCTAGTGTGAGTATGTCCGCCTGAGCTGGGAATCACACCACCAGCTCGAAGTGGAGACATACCCTGAGTAGAGGCTCTAACTATGTTGGTAACATTCTCAGAGCATCTCTCCAGCTTCTGTAACCAGCAGAGAGACAAAAGTTTGCTAACAATTTGTTTGTATGCAGGGGAATTCGATGCTTAACTGGAGAAATGCTGGTGATATTCCCTTCTAATCAGAAACTGCTATTTGCATTATGGTTCTCTAACAACACATCCATGGGTCCATATAGCACAGAAGGAAAAATATGTTTGTTGCATCTCATCTACTGGCTAAATTTTGAGTGGTAATGCATTTTTAAATGATCTCCAAGGGGGCAGAAAGAGTCTCTGAAATACTTCTCTCCAGAGGGTCATTTATTTTGACAGAAAGGCTAACGCGTATATCATTCTGTCCTGCCTCTACCCTGAACAGACTTTCTGGATGTAATATCCCTATATTCTGTTCTTTATTTAAATGTTATTAGCTGCCTCCCCAACCCTCTTTGTTGCAAACAATTGTCTAGGGTCAGTCTTCGTATTTTAGGGCTGTTGTCTCCACTCCTGCTTCATTATGCAGGGCCAGCTCTAGGCACCAGCGTTCCACGCATGTGCCTGAGGCAGCATTTTTCAAGGGACAGCACTCCTGCCCGTGGGGGGTGGCACTTTTCAAGGGATGGCATTCCAGGTGGGTTTTTTTTTTCCTTCGGCGGCGGCACTTCAGCTTTTTTTTAATTTATATTTTTCTTTGGCGGTGGAACTCCGGCCCCTGTTTTTTGGTTGTTTTTTTTGCTTGGGGTGGCAAAAAACCTGGAGCTGGGCCTGTCATTATGGATGAGAAACTACAGGCCTGCTCCTACTCTCATGTTGGCTTCACACCAGGGTAGCTCAGTTGGCTTTGGCAGATTTACTCCTGATCTATGTCATTTGCAGTGACAGGAGAATCAGGCTGTCTCTGAAACAGGGACAGCCTAAAAACAAGGATCCTAGATCCTGTTGTGCTTTGCAGCTGGACCCCAGCACAGAGAAGCAATCAATTGAGTCCACTATCTATGCAGCAGCTTCACTCCTTTCTCTGCATGCACATTGCCACAGCTGATAACTGTCCTTGTGACCAAAGCCAACAGCTTTTCCAAACCAGTAGGATGTGTGCTTAACGAGTCCTGGGGGAAGTTGTTCTTGGAATACATTAGATATTCCAGCAAGGAAATCTATAACTAGTGAAAGCTGATGAGATCAAGTGTTTGCCTCATTCTCTGCTGTGTGACCATGGATAAAATCACTTGCAGCCTGATCTTAAGCAGAAGGTTCACGCACTTGGAGTGCAGACGTGCATACCTGCTTTTCATGAACATCCCAATGTATGCATGCATGCAGTTTGCCAGGCAGACAGCTACCCATGTGTGCACACAACCAGGGATTTAATCATTTACAGTTACTATTATGCATGCAAAGTAGGCGCACAAATGTACAGAGGCAAAGGTGATAGGACCAGGCGCTGAAAGATCAAGCCCTAATTCTGCTGGGACGCACTATTCTCATAGACAAAATGAGCGTAATGTTTATCAACTTTGTACGCAGGCTGTGAGACTTCATTCGTTAATGCTGGGAAACTGCACTGAGATCCTTGGGCAGAAGGTAGAAGAGAAGCACAAAGTATTATTTTCTCGTCTGCTTTTAAAGGAACTCAGTCACCCAGGAATCCAAAGGAACAGTATTTTTCTCACTATCCGCATCCGTTACAGGACATCAGCACCTGGAATCAAAAGGCCAGATGGGATCCCACTTTTCCCTGTCTGAGAAAGTCTGGCCCATGATCTTTATTTCTCCTGCATTCTGGCCTCTTTGCTCTCCTCTTCCAGTACAAACTGAACCTAAGTCAGGCATAGCCAGCCATGGGAAAATCCTTTGGAGGCACAGAGCCAGCACAGCAGCTCCTACATTACTCCCCTCCCTGTGGGGAATGTGAAGGGAAGTGACCGAGGCTTTTCAACAACTAGTCAGCAGCCCCTCGGGGGGCAGGCAGGAAGGGACTGGCAGATGGCACAATTTCAGGTTGCTCTAAATTCCACTAGAGGACTGGCGTGAGGCACTGGTAGGTCTGAATCAAAAGCCATTTTTGCACTGCACCTCCGATGCTTTACTGTGTGATTCTAAGACCCACTTGAGGACCAGGGCCCATGTTTTTAACTTTATTTTCTTTGTGTGGAATAAGAACACAAGCATGGCAAAATATGTATGCAAAAACTAGATACAGGGTACTATCAATGACAAGAATTCCGGTTTTTATTTTTTTAAGGAAGGACAGTTTTTTGGTTAAGGCGCTGAATTGCGGATCAGGACATCTGGGTACAATTCCTGACTCTGCCACAAATTTCCTCTTTGACCTTGGGCAAGACACTTAGTTTCTTTGTACTTCAGTTCCTCCACGGTACAATAGGATAATAAATAATCCATCCTTTCTGTCACCCTGCATCTGTCTTGTCTAGTTGCCCGAGCACAAATGCCAAGTGTAGACCTGTTTTACAAGAGGACAGCTTTCCTAAAATTGCTTAACATTTGTCATGCAAACTAACTAACTAAACACAGCTGATAGGCAGGGAACAAAATCTTAACTTGATGCCTGAAGCCACTTGACAGTGACTCAACCGAGATCTAAGACCCTGATCCTGCAACTGTGCCCACCCAGAAGTCGGCAGGCCTCTACATGCACAGACACAGCTGTAACACATGGGCAAGGAAGACATGCTCTTCTTAGTTATGAGAATAAGGAGAAATGCAGCCTGAACTTTTGCCAGCTGGGCGGTCCCTTGAGACCGACACAGGGAGTCTGCATTTTGTATAGATGCTAGTCATTTTCAGAATCTGCCCTCAAGGCATATCAGTTTGGATACTGTTCAAACTAACAAGGCATTTAGTCTTTCTAAGTTCTTTGGGTTTATTTGCTTCCATAAAGGTTTCGTCCTTTAGGGTGTTAGGGTGCCATGTTCATGAACAGATCCCTTTGGTGGCCAGGCTGCATGCGTGATTCACATTTAGATATCAACCTAGTTAGCTAGTTTAGTGCTTAACAAAAGCGTCCTGCTAATACGCTTCTCTGACTATTCCAAGCCACCTCTCACATCTCCTTGGGTTCCAAAAGCCCTTGCTGCCCCCTTGCCAGCTGTGAAAACCTTCGTCTTGATCCACTATCAGGACAAAAATCCGGGACGCACTCCAAACTGAAAATGCACGGACAGTGTAAGACACATTGAAATGAATATGAAGATATGTAATACAAGGATGGCTGACCCAATTTAGCTTATATCTTAGAAATCATATGTGTTCCCCTGATCTAAACAGTTTCCTCTTACCAGAATGTTAATTACGCTCACGTAGTTCCCCACTTCCTCACTATACAGAGTTAACAATGAGTCAAATAAAACGCCAATCTCTGATTCTCCCAATGGGACATGAAATGTATAATGGCACAACCCCATGGATCTCTTACTGTAACCCATTCCTAAGAGTAGGAGTTAAGCATCCCAAAGTGGTTTTTCTCCCACATCTTTTCTTCCTCACTTCTTCTCCTGATAGATTCATTGTGTGTCAGAAGCCTGTGGCTGTGGTTCTATAGTCTTGTCTGGTTCCTGTTGCCACAGATGGTCAGTCGACCCGGTTGAGTCAGAACATTGTTGGAACTGATTGAGTGGGGTGACACTGATCAGTCAGGCAAACTTGTGACTCAGATCAAGGCTAGAGAGCAAATCAAAATCTGCTGGGAAACTCAGAAGAGACATGGAGGAGTTTTCATGCTAGGGAGATTTATGGAAATATTGTTTGGATCATCTGTTTCTGAGAAGACTTTAGAAGAAATTGCAGTAATTGTGGGATTAGTACAGTATGCTACTTTTCAAAAAGTATGTTCCAAAATAGAACTCTCAAAGAACAAGGATTCTCTTTTGTGTTTCTATCTTGAGGCTATTTTAGAAAACATTTGTTTAGAGCCATAGTCAGCTTCCTCTGTGATCATCTATGAATTGCTGTTCATCTCATCTCTAGCTAATGGTGCTAAACAGTAGACTAGAGACTCTAGCACATTGCTTACTGGCTAGGAGCCCTTTTAATTTATCTGGATGTCTTTTTTTTGCCCTTGTCTAGTTTTGTTGGAGTTGAGAAACAGTGGCCCAGGTTCAGATAAAGACAATAAGGGAGATTGTTTTTGGTTGTAGAGTCTTAAATAAATGGTATTTGTGTTCTTTATTTATTAACTTTTATATTGTAGTGGAAATCACACCAGAAAAGCTGGTATATTATATTCAGGGCCGGTTCCAGGTACCAGCTGAGCAAGCTTCTGCTTGGGGCAGGAGATTCCACGGGGTGACATTCCGCCCAAACCTAGGGCGGCACGGCTGCTTTTTTTTTTCTGTTCGCTGCTCCTGCTGCCCTGTATGGGGCAGTGGCGTTGAGGAGGGGAGCACCCTGCAGCAAACTCGTTAGGGCAGCCCGCGTCCTTCCCTCCCCGCTGACCGGAGTGGAGTGAAGCCCTCCTGGCAGGCGGCCCGGGGTGGCGGGGTGAGTGCCCCACTGAAGCGCTGGCCGCCCCCCTTCTCTCTCTGTCCCCCCTCCCTCCCCTACCCCCCGTTAGACCGGGCATGCACTCTGCAGCACAGAGAGTCCCCTGGCTCCGGTCACCCTGTACGGTTTTTTGTTTTGTTTTTCCCCTGTTTTGCCGGCTGCGCCGTTGTTTCTCCCACTGCTCTCCCACTTAGCTGCTCCAGCCGTGCCGTTTTTGTGTTGTTCCCCTCTGCTTTGCTGCTCCAGCCGCGCTGTGTCCCCCTACCCTGGCTTTGCTGCTTCAGCCGCGCCGGTTTTTCCACCGGCCCCTGCCCCCTTTTTTTTTTGGCTTGGGGCAGCAGAAAAGCCAGAGCCGGCTCTGATTATATTGAACAGAATGGCGTTGCTTGATTTTCACCCAAGTGGCTAGTCAAAGTTTAGGCCTTTCTCGGTGTTCCACCTGGGAGTAGAAATTGGTGCTAGGCAGGTATTTCTTGGATGCAGTCTTGTTTCTTTATAAAGAATGTACAAAGTCCCGTGTTTCTGAATGCAGAAGGAACAAACAACAACAAGGAACAGTTGCTTATCAGCTCCCCAAAGCACCTTAAGTTAACAAAAACTTTCTAGCTTTCTCCGGGGTCACACTGTACTTACAGGCTCCAGCTTGGCTTTTCGTGCCTCTGTTTTGTCTGCCTCTCTCTCTTCTTGTCTGTGACCTCAGTATCTGTCTGTGTGTTCTCTCAAACACTCACACCCACTGGTCACAATACCCAGGCGAACCCTCTGCTCCCATGGTGCTAGTTTCTGGGCAAACTCTCTTAGGCTTTGTTTTGGGTTGGCCCCTCAACTGTCTCTTACAACTATGTTAAATGGAAGACTTGTTCATGCATCAGCACGAGTGAAGTTTTAACTCAGCCCATAACAAGCTCATAACAATAGTTGTCTATACATGCCCCAGTTCTCTAAAGAAAATTAGGAAAAAGCAATTAAAATTCTATGTGATAAAATCAACAAGAAACTCATTATATTTAGATAAATCACCCCTGTGATGTATTTAAGAATTGTCCCCATTGTGCAGGCAGGGAAACTGAGGCACAGGAAGGTCAGCAGAGGGGAGTATGATGAACCTGCTAAGGGTAAAGCTGTTGCTCTTTTCCTCCTGGTCTGAAGATGGAGGGAAAGGTACTGGGGTCACTGGAAGGCAGGGTGTCTGGGGGCTGTCGTGGCAGGGTGCTTGCTGGGACCTACCACGTGCTAGAGCCTTAAAGTCTACTAATTGAAGTGCTCATAGGAACTCTGTCAGAACTCATAATACACAGAGCAAACTAGCAAACATGCAAAGAGGAATCATGTAACACAACAGCAGAGCTGGTTGGGAATTCTTCGACAAATCATTTTCATCCAAAAATGCCGATTTTGTTGAAACCGATTCTCTTTGTGAATCTAGGTCAGGTTCAATGAATTTTCTAACTAAAAAAAAAATTAAGAAAGAAAATGTTGAAATGTTTTGTTTTACATCTCTGGAACGAAAAATCCTGGTTTTCCTGTTCAAAGCGACTTTGAGTTTTGAAAGGAAAGTTAATTAGACTGACCAAAAGGCTTTAATAAAAAAGAGGTTGACACTGAAATGGGACATTTTGATTGACCTGAGATGGAAAAACAGCTTGGGTTTGAGAAATTTTTGAGATATGGACTCTTCATCCCAATTTGAGACGAGGGAAAATTTCACTCTCGAAAATATTTGCAGGATGGAAAACTGCTTCATGCCGAGCTCAACACAGCGCTCCAGAGACCCTCAAAGGGGTTGATGATTGTAGTATCTAATAATTATGCCCATTTTGCAGACAGGGAAATGAAGCACAGAGTGCTTAAGGGCCAAATTCTGTGAGGAGCTAAGTACTTTCAAAAAGACGCTTAGATCCCTAAGCTCCTATTGATACAGCACAAACTGAGAGTGCTCAGAACCTCACAAGAGGCATTTAGAAGGCTCAGACTGCATGGGTATTTCTACATTGCAGCTGGGAGCCAGCCTGGGTCCATGAACTCATGCTGGCAGGGCTGGTGCTAGCATGCTAAAAATAGCTGTGAAGAGAAACCAAAGGTGCTTGTCAAAAGCAAACTTATAAATAATATTGTGGCTGATATTCTTTCAGCTTACAAATACACCAACTAACTCCAACATTTCAGGGGCAACTATTCTGTAGAAGGAAAACACAAACAAGGAAGCAGATCTAAATTGTGAGCTCTCTCTTTAGCTTAAATGGAAAGAATAAAGAAATCATGACAAATGAGGCTGACTGGGCCTAGCTGTTATTGGAGAACACTGCTCTGCCCTTTGATCCAGTATTCTTCTGCTAGACTGTCTTTATTTCCCACGGTGTTGGCTGTCGAACTGTCTGCTCTTTATAATTCTGCTAATGACGCTGCATACATCTGCAGTCTCATCATCAAAGCAGGGAGCCTAGTTCGGTTGCATATTTTGCTGAAGCAGTGAAGAAGAAAACCAGTGTTGGTTTGTTAGATATTCCATAGCACTCTGTGAATATGTCTGGATTTTCATGACAGCCAAAGTTCTGCTGTTACTTCTTACAGATGCCAAAGGGAGGGATCCCCAGCGTACAGTGGGTTGAGGCACTTTGCCATACCGTACATGGGGCAGATCCCACTTGCCTAACTCGTGGGAATAGTCCCATTGCAACCTGTGGGGGAAAGAGTAGCCACATTTGGCCTGTGATGAATGCAGTCAGCCTGAACCAGTTCCTAATGCCTCTTTTTTTCTATACCTTGTGTGTTAATGGCAGCTCCCATTGCTAACTACTGAGCAAAATGTATAGCTGACATGGTGTCCTTTTGTCCTAGCACAATAGGGTTCTGGTCCACAACTGGGGCTCCGAAGTGCAACAGTAACACAAATCAGTAATAATATTAGTACTGAATTGTATTGCTAAGATATAGCTAGAAGCCTCGGCTTATGTGTGGATTATGATATATGCTTATACGCATGAGCTCAGAGAGTTGCTCACAGATAGACACACATGCTGGATGCCGTAAAGGGTGGGATATTGTGGGGCTATGTCAGCCTCATAAGAGAGCTACAAGAAAACATAAAAAAATACATGTTTACTACTTGGAAAAGATGCATTATGTCTAAACCAGGTAGGTCTTATGAAATTTTACAATTATCAAAACTATAGGAAAGGTTTTTTTTTAAACTTATGACCTCCCATTGAAAAGACATGGAAGATGACTCATCCCATGTCACTCAAACCAAGAGCAGAGCAAATGTTTCAATCTATTTTCAAAAACAAAGGTAGGGCCAGATCCTGGGCCGCAGAACTCAGTGAGGGCTTTGTGAGACCAGTGCCTGAGCACAGTGCATGTTGTCTAGATTATCATTCCATATAACCTGCATAAACTGTTTGATGTTGCTTCAGTTGGCAAAAAGCCAGCCTGATACAGGTGAACGATTGTCGTAGCCATTCTCTCCAGTCAACATGCTAGAAGTTTTGCTACTGCCAGAGGGCTTATTGTGATCTTGCACTGCTTTAGACCAATGTAATTCCACTGACTGCAAAGAAGTTCCTCCTGATTTGTACATGTGCATGTGAGATCAGAACCAGGCCTGTAATATCGCTACTGAGAAGGTCGGTGGGTCTAAAGGAGGAGCACATGAGTGGATTTTCATTTGGTTTGCAAAAGAGAGAGATTTGGGCCAGATTACGGCTCTCAGGGAATGCATGAGTAAACCTGTCTGGTAATTGTTTGCTGAGTCCCTGCGAGCACTGTTTATGTTTTTCCCCGCTAGGTTACCTCTGCCCAAAACTTTGCCTAGGCAGAGCAATGTTATAACTGCCATAATTTCACCTGGCACAACTGAATTTATTTTTACTGCCAGTTCTGCCTCTCTCAGCATGTATTACTTAAAGAGCTGGGAGTCAGCATACCTTGAGAAAGCAGGAGCCTCAAAATATGGTGTATGAGCGTTAATTCTCAAAGGAAAAAAAGCTTCAATACTTCAAAAGCTTCTGAACATTTTATACCCATAATCTAATAGAAAATTATAGGAATTACCTCAGTAATGGGTAGAGCTTGGCTCTGACAGTGCTTTTAGCCCTAAGCGTTGTAGTAAATAGTAGGCCAAAGCCACAGAAGCACTCCTAATAGATTATTGCTTAATAAAGGAACCTAACCTATTTTTGCTATAGATTTCAGTGTAATCAGCTGCAGACCGCATTCTTGGAGAGAATCTGTATGCAAGCAAAGGTGTGAATCTTTTAGTAGGGGAGCACTGTGGGCTTGAGAGGAGGTGGGAAGGTCAAAGTGTTTGGAGAGTCCAGTTCTCGTTACGGCAAGGCTTAAATATGCATTTTTACACCTGGGGGATTCCGTGGATAGCTGTGCTTGCTGGATGCAAAGACTTTGTTTATAGATACACCCCTATTCGAAAACTGGCCCACGAAATAAGCACACTGGAAAGATGGCACCATGTTACAGTGATTACTAAAGGTGCAGCTCCAATCTCAGTTACACCAGATAACTGCTGATTGCAATGGAGTTATTTGGATTTACACTGATGTAACTAAGATCTGAATCTAGCCCTATTTTTTTTTCCTGCTAAAGATACACAGGACTCTTTTCAGGGCAGGGGCTGTCTCCTACTATGTATACGAACAGCACCTAGCACATTGGGTCCCTGATCTTGTCTGAGGCCTTTTAGGTGTGTGGTAAGAGTGATTTCTCAAGATCAGCATTGAGGGGAGCTGAATAATAAGAAAAAATACATTTGCAAATGCAGCTGCCTTTGGAGAGTTTTCACTTGCAAACCCTATTTGGAGGAACTGCACTGACCCTGGTGAGGTATAGAATGAGTCACCATTTTACTGCCACTAAAAGCTGATTCGCCCTCCTTTGAAGTGAGCAGCAGGGAGCCCATTTCTCGATGAAGAAAGCTAGAATATGGTGACTATGCAGGCAGAAATGAGAGAAGATTAGAAACCACTCATAAAAAAAAAAACAACACCACCCCAGCAGATGGAAAAGTTATTGCCAAGCTAGGCAGTTCACTACCTGAAGTCATCTACTTTGCCAGTGACAAAAAGCATAGTCCCCAGTCCTGCCAGACCTTGAGCAAACACAAATTATGTGGAAAACATTCCACAGTTCATACAAAAAAGGTCTCCTTTTTAACTTGTAAACCTATCCAGTGAAATCTGGAGAAGAGACTACCTTTAGTAAACAGCTGCCTGTTTGAAGAGACTGCTGTAAAGTAGCCTTAAATGTACTGAGTAGTTAGTATTATTTATACTCTGGTAGCGCCGAGAGGCTCCAGTTGAATTTGGGGCCCGCTGTGCTAGGTGCTGTATGAACACATAGTGAGAGCACCTCGGCTCCAGAGAATTTACAGAATAACTACACAAGATGGACAAAGGGTGGGAAGAAAAACAGCCAAGAAGAAAAGTGACAGCTGGCTAGTGGGGGAGGCACTGGGGCTTAGTGCATGGAACTGAGACACAGGAGACCTGGATTCTGTTCCTGGCTCTGCCACTGGCCTGCAAGTGACTTCAACTCTGCCTCTGTTTCCCCATATGTAAAGCAATTTGAGATCTACTGATGAATAGCACTATGCAAAAACGAGGTACTCTTTTTAGTGCAGGGCAAGGAAAAGAACCCACATCTTCTGACTCCCACTCCAGTGCCCGCTTCTCTAGACCAGGCTATACCTCAGTTTTGTCTCCCCTTTGCTTTCCCTTCATTAAGCCACCAGTTTTTGCAGGGCCCTTGATTGTCCCTTAAGAAAGCCTTCACCATCTGTCTGTGTCTTGTTTTGTGATCTAGGTTCTTATATCATGCTTACAAGCCCGGTATCTGAGTACCTACGGATACTGGACGTTTCTAAGAAAACTGTAATACACAGAGATTTAATGTAACTGTCAGCAGACCTTGAATGGTGGGTTTAGTAATTTTCCATGAAGCCCTAAGAATCCAGTTTTGCTTTTAAATTTGCTGCCTCTAGGCAAGATGCAGCAAGTTTTTATACACATGGTGCCTCCTTGTCTGTCTAGTGGTCTCATGCATAACAAGGAGAGGAAAAACAAAGTCTATCTATATAAAGGATGCTATTGTGCAAAATTATTAAGTAAACATTGTAGCTGAGGCTATATTTACCGACGCCCACATATTGGGTTTTACTTTGCTATATGGAGTGGGGTGGGGGTGAGTGAGCTGTGTTCGTTTCCCCCCGTTCAAGCAATATATCTTTTCAGCCTCAAGTCTCATTATAGCTTTTTTTCACACACATCCATTTTTTTAGCCCATGCGCAGACCTCCTTCTTAGCAAAGAGGACCCAAATCAACATCTTGCTACACTAGTGATCTTCTTAAGCTTTTGAACTGGAGCCTGCAGTCTGCTTACTATTATTTGAACTGTTATCCCTGGTAAACAGCAACCACTTCTATGGGTAGGAGAGAAACGCTGGGCGAATCTCCACTCCCCAGCGTAAGGATGACTGGAAGGGTTTTGGCAAGGGCCGCCCAAACTGGCCTCTCTCTTGTTATTGCCAGTGACTCACCCTCTGATAAATCGATGGGATCTATGAAATGGCAGGGAGTGGTTTAATTAACATGCCCTTTCTAAGCAACACATAGTTTCCACTAACATCAGTAAATAGGCTCTTGGACTTTTTATATTTCTCATTAAAAAAGGGCATGTGGAATTAATCTACATCTGTAACTCATGCTTATTCACTATGGTGCTCTGCCTCCCTCTAGTGGCTGGGTGACACAGAGCACTTGATGAGCCCACTACAGCCTCGGTTAAGAGACCTGGCTCTTTTAATTCACGCAGCAGAGGCGCATGCTTCTAGAACCAGACGTCCCAAGTTTTTGCCTGGTATAGATGGTAGCATGAAGGGCAGAGTTCGATAAGCCTCAGTTCATCCCCCCACCCAGAGCCGTACTTCAGGAAACTAAAATGTAACCTCCTGGTTCCCCTTTCCAGGTGTCCTTTCTCCACTTGCAACACACGTATGAACCACCACCACCTGTATCCAGGTAAGCACAAGCAGCAGATGTTTACCTAAAATAAAGTGGGCAAACCCCACACAGTACATGCAGGGTGTAGACCACCTCACAGACTTCACTCCCTCCTCCACTGGTCAAGGGGGAAGAACTCCATCCAACCCCCCCTCACTCAGATCCAGAGGGTGGTGAAGCAGATGGTCTCCCCACCCATCTGCTTCCATCCAGTGAGGTTTATGGTGTAACACCCCACTCCGCTCTGCCTCCACAGCTCCAATTCCGTAACATCAGGTCCACTCCATCACCACTGGGCCAGGTCCACAGAGTTGAGTCCACTCTACCAGCTGCACAGAGTCATGTCTACTCTGTTGCCAATCTAATGCTGTAAGGTCCAGTCAGAGAACCCACTACTCACAGGACTCCAGAATACCTGCGTGAGAAATCCAGGCCACACCAGGACCCCAGGGAGAGTGTCATATATTTTCCACACTGAGTCCTTCAGCGCTCCCTTTCGATCAGGGTGACCCACTTTTCCCAAGGCTATTCCTCTCATAATCTTCCTGCTTTACATAAATGCACTTACTTGCACCATTCAATAGAAATTCCAGAAAGAGACCACAACCAAACACAGAGCAATAAAACACTGACAGAAATGCACTGAGGTGAAATAATATGTAATTTAACCCCTTTTCCAATAGAGGAAAGTAAAGACTTTCACCCTTCTAAGCTTCCCAACTCTGGAGCTCACACATCCAACTGGAAAAATGCACTTATGAGATAAGATACAGGACTAGAACTCAGAAGAGCTGGGTCCTGGCTCTGTCACTCACCTGCTGGATGACCTTGTGCAAGTCATGCCCCTGTGCCTCAGTTTCCCCTTTGTCAATTTAATTGTAAGCTATTTGGGGCAGGGACATCTCTGTTATTGTCCTGTGCAGGCCTCACAGGGCCTTTAAATGCTACTGAAATACAATTAAAAGGGGAGGTATTCAAAGGCACGAAGTGGGTTAAGTGCCCAACTCCTGTTGCCTTTCAATGAGAGTTGAGCAGCAAACTCCCCTTTGTGCCTTTGGAAATCCCCCTCGAGTCATACCAGTTGGGCTGAAGTCCCCTAGAACACTCTTCTGGGAGATTATGCTTTGGGGAGCAGAATTCTGCAGACTGGAGCTACCCGAGGACCTTCTTGTCAATGTTTCCATGTCAGTTTTAAGCTTGATAAAAGCTATGTTGTTGCTGGTTGTGAAATCCAAAAAGGCTTAAATGCTTTAAGGTGCCAGGAAAAAAAGAAAAAAGACGATAACTCAAGATTTCTTTCGGTCAAGAAGGCAGCCTAAAAAAGGGACTGACTGGCTATGTTTGGGCAAAGCATTATCTCACCAGCCCTCTGAGTGTCTTCCCCCACTGGAATTAGGGCGGGGAAAAGCAGCTTGGGGAGAAGAAGAGAGAAAAAGGAGACAAAAGGAAGAAGATGTTGTTGATTAGCTGAGCTGCCCAGAGAAAAAACAATGATGGGTCTT
Organism: Gopherus flavomarginatus; assembly: GCF_025201925.1. NCBI lineage: Eukaryota > Metazoa > Chordata > Testudines > Testudinidae > Gopherus > Gopherus flavomarginatus. The sequence goes on from NC_066630.1 coordinate 35,336,624, forward strand.
GCCAGGTTGGACTGCATGACAGTTTGCCTTGTAGAAGACAAATTGCTCCTTTCAACAGTAACTGGGGATTTTTAGATTCTGGAGGTAATTGTTAGAGACAAATTTCCAGCTGGCGTGGAAGCAGCCTCTAAATCAGCACCCGCAAAAAAAAAACCACTGTGCAATCTCTCTGCAATTTACATGCACCCCCATTTTGTGCATTCAGATTGGGTACCCAGTTATGTGATTAGCACACACAAAGGGGGGCGGGGGCATGTGTAATGGATGTGTGGGTAGCGTTGAGGGAACAATATTTACAGGCTCATTGTTTTTAAGCTCTAAACCAGAAACTGTCGCTATCTAAGTTGTGGCCCTCAAAATTCTGAGTTCCTCCCACAGTCCCCAAAATAATACTTGTTCCAATGAATGATCTTCCCCACATTGAAACAAATGGAGTGGCCAGTGAGCAGGGAGTGGGGGTGGCAAAGAGGAAGCTTTGAATGGAATGTGTGCATTGGTTCTAAACCTGAATTCCATGAGACAGGGCTGTCTCCTAGAAGAACCCTGTGCATCTAGTCAAAAGAAAGGGACTTGCATGGCTAAAACTCCATCCAAAACATTCCACATGTACTCCTAAATATACAGTTCAGAATGGTAGATCCATTAGAAAAGTCCCAGCAAGAGGTTTGTGAATATTTGGATGGCTCTGTTCTTAATTTTCTTACTATAGGTGCTTTATTGCTCTGTATTAGCAAAGACCTTCACATTGTCTTCACAACATCCCCGTAGGCAAGTATTAAGGAGGCAGCATAGCCTAGTGGATAGAGCACTGGATTCTATTGCCACCTCTGCCATTAGCCCACTGGGTGACCATGGACAAGTCTTTTCCCCCCTCTGTGCCTCAGTTTCCCTACCTGTAAAATGGTACTGCCCTCCTGTGTAAAGTGCTTCGAGATCTATGGATGAAAAGTGCTATGTGTGAGCTAGAAATTATTATTATTATTGTATGGATTTTACAGATGAGGGACTGGGCACAGAGAATTTAAGAGAGTAGCCTGAGGTTACACAGTGAGTCTGTGGAAGAGCCAGGAACTGAACCCACATCTACTGAGTCCTAGTGCAGTGCCTTAATCCCAATATCACCCCTCCCCCCTTCCCATTTTGCTGCATCTTTAAAGCTCAGACAACATGAAATCAGCCTCAGAGAGATTTCTTTGTTTGGGTGGATCTGGCAACAGCTTCAGCCCAGACAGTTTTTCCAGGATACTTTGTCAGTGAGATGTTCGTCTCCCAGTTCTTCATAGTTTTTCCAGTGAAGATTATTCAGTGGGTATGCACAGTATTTTTACTGCCACAAACCTGGTAGTTAACCATGGGGAATATAGTTCCTTGAGACGAAATGAATCACTTCACTTAAAATTACATCTGTGCACAATGATCACAACAGAAGCTGACCGTCCACAGAACTCACCTGGTTTTGGGGTTTGTTCCAAACTTGCAACCAAGTCCAGATTTGGCAAAAGCTTAGTATTGACTTTGTTTTCAAGTGAACCTGGGTAGGAATATGAGGCCTGTATTGAAACTGAGCAAAACTCAGAGATCAAGGGACATTAGGGTAATTAACCCAGGCTCACAAGCTCAACAAGCCTTTACTGAGTTATAGGGTTTTTTAACCTCATCCTGCTGTCTGTGCTCTAGGGATGGACTCCTCTCTTGAGGCTTCTTTTAGCCTAACCTTGAGGGTGTTATCCTGATGGCTAAGTCTGGCCTTGTAAAGTTGGAGTTGGGAGAGACTCAGATATATCCGCCTGAATTGGTCTGGAGTTTGAACTGTGTGTGTATCTTGTGGAGAAAACATAAATGAAGATCACTTCCTAAAATGATAGCTGGGAAGATCTGGATCTTCAGGTAAATGAGATCTGATATCCATTTAAACCTCTCATCAATTCTGCTAAACTATTTTGTTTTGTGGCAATTAAACATGGATAACCAATTGTTTGTCTCTTGGAGTGTGCTGGTTGCTGTATGTCTATTTCCATTACACCTGATTGGATGACCTGTTAGATGTGGAGAAATTTTTGTCATCTCTACTGGCTGATCATAATCACATGACAACTAATGGCATTTTGAAGCCAAACAGATTCTGCTTTAGCTTCAGCGGTAGCAACTGTGTCTTTGGAGAAGACGGTCTTGTATTCAATCCCTGCTTATGTTAGTGAAATCCATTGGTCACAGTGTGCAGATATGAGAAGTCTGTGCAGCAACAGACTTGTTCTGGTTTCTGTTTAATACTCGTGCCAAACCAAAGCCTTGTAAACTTCCTGAAACTGGATATACAAGATAACACTTCACAGGTAAGCTGGAAAAGCCCATCAGGCCACCTTGCTCAGGGAAGTATCAGAACATCATCCGTCAAAACCATAATAGGCTCTAGTTAGATCAGGAATTATTTTGGGGAAGTTCTCTGGTTTGAGTTGTCCAGGATGCCAGCCTAGATGATCACCAATGGTACCTTCTGGTCTTAAAATCTAAGAGTCTATAATGGATTCCATGGAGATTGAAGAGTCTCTTTTTTTCATCAGGTCAAATAATGTGGTAAGTGAAAATGTTTGTGTGTGTTTGCAAAGCAATGCTCCTTGCCCTTGTGGATTGCAGCTAAGAACTGTGACATCCTTTGGCCAACCAGAGAGCATATTGCAACCCCCAGAGCTACCCTCTCAATGGGTGTTATAAATGGGGAAGCCAAGAATGACTGATTCCTGGCGAACAAAAATGTGCCATTTGTCATTTGGAGGCTCAAATGAATGGATTTTACAAATTGCCTCCATTTACTATACAACCTTGTTCTGTATACAAGTGCCTCCTTCTGTCTTGCTCCTTGGGGGACATATATAGTGCTGCTCACACAACAGATTTGAGTAATGTGATGAGTTCTGAAATGGCCTCTTAAGTGTTCACTTGACTTAAGAAAACCCGCACAGAGAAAGAACTAGTTACAGGAATGCCGCTGTCCCATGCAACATTCCTGTAATATCCTCAACTCCTGAAAACCCATTAATATTCTGCATCATTAATATTAATGGGAGGAGAACAGGCCAAGATTTGGTGTAGTATCAAGTTGCACTCAAAAGCTTTATGCGCTTCATTTGTTGCTGAGCAACGTTAAGATGTGCATCAAAAATAGCAGCCAAGCTGTAATGTCAGCAGTGCAAGGCACTTTCCTAAGAAATTAGAAATGGGTGTTGATGGCCATCATGTAAAAGTGCTTTTCTGCAGTCAGTCATCATTCCAGCCGGGCTTCAGGATAAATACCACTCTGGTTCCTTTACTCTCACCCTTTTAAATAATTGTGTTGCTATGGCTGTCGGGAGTTATTTGCATATGTTGTGTGCATCTCTCCGAGTTCTATTCTTGGCCACAGAAAAAAAAACACTTTGTGTTCCTGCTATACATGCAGAGGAGTTAGATGTACATTTGTTTGCTGGAAGGTTGCAGCCTAACACACTACTTTTGCTTTTAGAACCCAGAAGGATAAACGCACAGCAACGAAAACCAGATATATTCGAGTTTCAACAGGAATTTTGAGGGAGTGGAAGGGAAGTTCTGTGGCCTGTGTTATACATGAGGTCGGACTAGATGATCACGGTTGGCCCTTCTGGCCTTGAATCGGTTTCTCTTGTGGCAGATACAAAGCGATATTTCTCGCAGGCTTATCCTAGGCCATTGACCATCCAGCCTTAATCTAGGAACTCTATCCTTGCTAGGCTTGGATTTCCTTCCTATATAGCAGGACAGCTATGACTCTCTTTAAGACCTTATAATCCCTGAATGAACTTCCTCCAAGGGCTTCCACACTGTCCTGCCTTCCTGGTGTTAATTAACAAAAAGATACATGTTTCAATAAAAGCAAAATGTAATTTGTCTGTAGTTCAAAGCAGAATCTGGATTTAATTCTAAAAAATCCACAGATTGAGAGTCAGGCACTTTGGAAGGATTATATAAAGCCATTTTATGTGGGTGTTATTTCACATCAGCTAACTTTCTTCATGACCCAAACTACTAGAGGCTCCAGATGTGCTCAAAGATTCATCTGCATTGTACTTAATGCTGCATAGGAGATGGGCTCCATTCAGATTGTATGTAATATACACACGCACATCTTAATTAAAAAAATCAGACCTGGATTTAAGCACATGTTTAACTTTAATTAAAGTGTTTTGTTGAACAGAGGGGACCTTAAGTATATGGTTTAAGTTAAGCACTTGCATAAGTGCTTTGGTGGCTCAGTGCTACGTTTGCTGCTACACCAGAATCTAGATGGTGTTGGGCTGGCTGCTTATGGACTTTAAATGTGGACACAGGGATTCCTCTAAACAGACTCACAGGGCCAAATCCTCAGTTGGTGGAAATTGATATAGTTCTATTGGAGTCAATGGAACTTCACCAAAAGTACATCAGCTGAGGAACTGTTCTCTAGAAGTCAAGAGATGGAAAAATCACATTCAGTGCAGGTCTTTAAAATGAGGTATTTGCTACCTATACATATATCAGTAGTTCTATTTGTGACAGTTCTATTTCTCTCTAAGTAAGGTACTCGCATGGCCTCCATCACTGTACTAGCTGAGGTCCTCACAATCTTCAGTGTATTTTCCCTCACAACACCTATGTGAGTAGAGCAGTGCCATTATCCCCATTGTACAGATGGGGAACTGAGGCACAGAGAGGGTAAGTGACTTGGCCAAGGTGAGAGGAAATCTGAGTGGAAAGGGAACTGAATCCATGTCTCTCAAGTCCTAGGCAAGTTGCCAAACCCCTGCACCATCCTGCCTGTCTAGTTCATAGTCTAAGTATAGGGGACACGGCAAATACTGTGCTAAAGGTAAGTACTGTGGTTCAGTAAATGTCAATATTTAAATGGTGTCTGTTACAGTTAGTCTAGTTAATCCCTCTTTGGCCGTTGCAGGATTGTTCCTCCTTTTCTGACCACATACGAGAAGAATATAAACTCCAATGCAAACTGAACATAACAGGGTGTTCAACCAGCCTCCAGTGAACACACAGATGCATTAGAGTACTAGCACTAAGATTTTAGCTTGGGAATATACCGTTTAAGTGACAATTGTGCCTCTGCTCTGACCATTCACAGGCTCATCCAAGAGATTTTTTGGGGGGGTTGGGATTAAAAAAAAGTGTTGTCTAGTTAGAAAAGAGGAGACTGGAAGTCAGGACCCTTGGATTCAGTTCCCAGCTGCCACTAATTTGCTGTGACACTATGCAAGTCACTTTGGTTTTCAGATGTTCTGAGCTCCCACAATGCCAGCTGAAATAAATAGGTGCTATGAATGGTCAACACCTCTGCAAATCAGGCCATTAGCTCCTTTGCATCTCAATTTACCTATCTGTAAAATGGAGATAATAATATTAACTGACCTGTCAGGAGTGTTGTGAGATTCAGTTAATTAATGTTTGTAACTTTCATTGAGATCTTTGAACAAAATGTGACATTGAAGTTCAACAGAATAATAAACATTACTATTAATAAATCCCACAGGAACTTGTGCAACTAAACCAAGTTTTTAGTTATATAAAATAATTATATATTTTATATTCAATGTAACTTGTTCTTCTGATCCTGCTCCCATTTAATTTTCATTTTCTTAGCCTATATTTTTGCACTTCACAGTTCTCATCACTTTGTACAAGAAGAGAAGCCTGTCCCACATCAATTTAAAATTAGACATAAGACAGGCACTCCATGACCTTCTGGCATAAATGATGAAGGATGTCTCCCCTTCGAATAAGGCACCGTTTTGGCCTCCTCCTGAATGAAATGAGATAGGCACCCTTATCCAAAAGCAATCTCTGATTTTTAGCACATACCCAGGTACTTGTGGTGTATAATCATGCTTTTTTAATGAGGGCAGAAATATGTCCTGTAGTTGTCAACGGGTTAAGTTACAAGAAATTCAGTAGCACTGGAAAAGAACTTCTGGAGAACGGAGCTCCACTGGATTAGTCCAAACAAAACACAAGAGATGAATTAAAAATAAAAAGGCTATTACATTCTTTCCGGATGTGATATTTAACAAAAGGGCTGTTGTGCACAAAATAGGGGAAAGCACCAAGCAAAGCAGTTTTGGAAGGACCACCGCGGATTACTTTTTGGTTGTTTAAGTGTAAAGTTAGTTAGTGAAACGATATATTAAAACTTCTCCTTTGTATTCCCATGGTCCTTCGGGTCACTTTTTCCTTAGTGTGCAGAATGTGAAAGGTTGAACAACCAAGGCTCACAGTTACAGGGCTGCTTAGGAAAGAGCTGTGTTAAAACTATGAAATGTCCTTTCAAAGGAAATGCTGTCATTTTGAAATGACTTCCCATCCCTGGGAATGAAAAGTCAAAATATCACACATTTCCATGAAATGAAAAATTCCAGAGTTTTGAATTGTGAACACAAAACGTCAAATTGAAACAAAATGATTAGATGGGTCAAAATGAAATTGTCACTTCAAAATGACATTTAGAAATGAAAAATTTTGGCTTGAAATGAGATTTTTTTTCATTTCAGTTCTCCAGATCAGAAAGTGAAAGCGTTTGTCCAAAAATTGACTGTTTTGCATGGAAAACTTTTATTTCAGTAAAACCACATTTTTGAAAATGGTTGAAATGTCAACCAGCTTTACTTATAAGGAAGCCATGAGACAGGCAAACCTCAGCCCCCCCCCCCCCACCCCGCAATCACAATCCACATCTCTTCTAAACATCATTGTTTATCTACTTCCTCTACAGCTGCTGTATGCACTTAAGTCCTCTTAGCCTACAATTCATATAATCTATATGGCTTTTCAAGGCTGGTTAAGACAAGGCTACTAAACCTACAGTTGAAAGGAGCCCCAGATCACAGGGCCCCAGCCAGAGCTAATGTGATGTTTACTATTCAAAGCCCCATGCTGGAAGCAGTGGAGAATGAGCTGTTTTGTGCAGAGGGAGTTCTGGATGGATGGGAACCTGAGCCATGGAGGGTGATCAGGATTACTCAGTCTTTATTGTAGATGCAGAGGCACATCACAAGTTCCTTCCTTCCTCTTGTTTAACAGGAAATCTTGACCCAATGTGCCCTCCACAAACACACTCAGCAGTTGTGGACTCCTTGGGCCTGATTCTCCACAGTCTTGTAGCTTGAGTGCACTCTTGAGTGTATATCGCTACCACCAGTGTGACTGCATGGAGCATTTTGACGTGGTAGCATTTTACAGGTAAATAGCTGCCCAAGGTATGAGGCAATGGAAAGTCACATACTATTACCCATTCCCCTGATCTGTTCCCAGGCTGGCAGCTGGCCTGGCATAGGGGCTTGGAGTGCAGAGAGTGAAAAAGCCGCACACAGCATCTTGGGGCCTCAGCCTGCCCAAATTGTCTGACTTTGCAGGGATCCTCAGTCTGCATAAACAGTCTCTGGTTCTTTTGGTATTGAAATAGCAACCTGTTGGTTGAACTCTGGCTGGTTATGAGATAGCCTTTCTACTGCTTGAGGTTTTGTCTAGTTGATAAAGAACAAGTACTCATATAGTATAACGTCTTTTCATCTGAGAAAACTTTAATGAACCCTTCTGACCTTAAAGTCTATGAGTCTCATACCACTCTTATCAGATAGATACATTTCATTTCCCCATTTAATGGAGGAGTAAATTGAGGCCCAAAGAGCCAGATTCGTCCTTGGAGCAACTCCAGTGATTTTTCTCAAGATTTGCTTGGCCCAAAGGATTTAAGCAGCAGATTTTCAATAGGACTCAGTTGCCATGTAGGCTCCAAATTTCAGAAGCCAATGTGCTGAGCTGTTTGGAAAATCAGGCCCTTATTTTGGTGTCTACCCAAGAGGTGAGTTCTTCTGAAGTTCTGGCCCTGACGCTTGGTGCTGAGATCTTCAAAGCCTAGCAAGGAGCTCCTTGAGGAAATCTGGTCTCATGTGACTTATCCAAGGTCACACAGTGAGTCAATTATGGAGCTGGCAATAGAGCCCTTTTGTGGGCTCTCCACATGACAGTGGCAACAGGGGTTTTGGGAGAGGTGCATGGGTCTTGGAAGGAGAAGGATCTGAAATCCTATTGTAGCATAGCTCTTCCAGCCCTTTGGAGGCTGCTCCTTCCCATTAGAACAAATCAGTAGGTGTTCACTGAGGACCAGTAGGATTGTCTTCTATGCATGCATCGGACGAAGTGGGTATTCACCCACAAAAGCTCATGCTCCAATACATCTGTTAGTCTACAAGGTGCCACAGGACTCTTTGCTGCTTTTACAGATCCAGACTAACACGGCTACCTCTCTGATACTATTAACTTGCTGTCACAGGCCTAGTCGCTGGATCTCACTTCCAAGAGCGACTGGTTATAATTAAATATCTGCTGATTATTCAAAAGGTTGGCGTAATCATTCGGCCATAAAAAGGGGGAAGTCATACAGAGCTGTCAAGCCTCAAAACGGGTGCTTCTGTGAACGGTTGCTGTTGTGTCACAGACAGTAACCACCCTGTTAAGTCTGTGTTAAGCCAGGAGTTAAGTACCTTTTGGGTCCTTTGTTTGTGAGGCTTTCAACGTAATTAACGATTCATTAATAATTAATGCCAAGGGAGTAAAGATTTCAAGTCACAGGATTTATAGCTATTTTGTAAGTGACTGGCCTTTATAGAGGATACTGTCTGTTGTTGTCTGATGCAGGATACCTATGATTTAAGCACAGCATGACAGTCCATTAGTATTGCTGATGTTCAGCTTCCCCAGCCTTGCCTAAGAAATCATGCCCTTTAATCCTTTTGGGATCTGATGTCCAGAGCGACTGAAGACCCATACCTCCTATTGACATCCGCTGGAGCTGTGAGTGCTCAGCACGTCGGTAAATCAGTATCTTGGGCCGTGGTTGAGTAAATGCAGAAACACATGCTCAACTTCAAGCCTGAGAACAAACCTATCGGCTTCAATGGGACTGGTCATGTGCTTAAAGATCGGCAAGTGCCCCGAGCCCAGATTTGTAAAAGGTATTAAGGCACCTAGTGGGATTTTCCAACCCCACCCCGATTGAAATCAATCCTACTAGGTGTCTAAATATTTTTAAAAATCTGCTGCTTAGTGTTTTTCTAGTTTTTGCGTATACAGGACTAAAGCCAAGATAACCATTGCAGCAGCCTGACTGGATTTTAGCAGCTGTTAGATAAAACATAAGGAGAAGTCAAATCTCCAGATCATGCTGTACTCTGTTGATTATTGCCTAAAGAACCAGCGACAGTGCAGCTGGCAGGACGCACACCCAATGTCAGTGTGTATGTCAGATGCATCTGGTAGCCCAAACAGAAATTACTACCGATCTGCCAAGAATAACATCCACTGATTTCAAATGGAGTGTTAGCTGAAGGTGGGTGCACAACCGGTGGAAAGGAATCAGCAGCAAAGGAATTAAGGAGAGAATTCGGATCAAGAGCTATGCAGGAGCTTCTTGGCTCTTAACTGTTGTGGTGGCACCAGTATTACTTTGCATTTCTAACGCTAGGAGGACACTTCCTTTGGGGGCATGTTATGCCATAACTCTCCATTGTCAGAAACAGCATACCAGCCTAGATGGAGCATTGGTCTGATCCAGTCTGGCAGTTAATATTACCCCTGTGTACAGGAAAGTAATTCCTCTCCACTTGCAATCTGGATACACTTTACATGATGTAAGTGACAGGTGCCCTTACAAACACTTGTAATAATCATTAATAAATGACAGGTATGATCTTGCAGGCCTGATACTAAAAAAAAAAAGGGGGGGTGCAGTTCTATGCACAAATATATATGGCAATTGTCAATGTAAATGAGGTTCCTGTGTGTACAAGCAGGCAGTCGTGCATCTAACTGGTCAGTTTCCCTTGCAAACTCTCCAGTGGCATATGCAGTTGGTGTGTGCAAATCAAGCACAGATGCTTGAAAACGAGGTTTCTCGTGTTGTTAAAGGAAAATGACACCAAAGAGGCCAACAAAAACCTAGAGCTGCTGACATCAGTCTCATGTAAAAGTGATTTGTCTGAGACTTTTTAAAAATCCTTTCTGTTTAAATGCTTTGTGTGCATTTCATGCTTCTGAAAGGTGAAAGAATGATGGCTCGGGGACAAAAGGCCTCTCCTTATTTGCACAGCAGGTACAGCGTGGACAGCATCGCAAGTTTCCTAACACTGCCCACCTTATGCCTCAAGTGTGACCTAGAGGGGTAACTTCTCTGCTTCCACGGCCAATCAAATCTTTGCCCTCTCTGCTGAGACAGCCAATCAGATAGCTTAACAATTTGTATGTGGCTTTTCCATTGGGCATGAGACTGAGACCACCAAACTCATTCACAAAGGCTAACAGCTCACAACCAACCTGGACTAGATTCATGGCTCCATAGTCCCATTTCTGCCCTTCAACCATCCATTTCCCCTCAACCAGAATTCACACAGGAAAGGCCTGGTTCTTGTCTCCCGAGCTGGTGTAAATCAGGAGCAGCCCCACTGGATTCAATAGTTACGCTGGTGCAAGTGTGAGGAAAGCCAGACTTTCTAGCGTCTGCCTACACTGCAGTCGGAGATGTGATAGCAGCACATGTAGACATACCTGAGCTAGCTTTAATCTAGCTTGTCCAAGTACGAGTAGTGACGCTGTGACAACATGGGCTTCACTGCAGGTTATACAAGACCAGGTGGGACCCTGGGTACTTACTCAAGGGCTAGTCTGCACTGAAGTCCATGCTGCTACTTCACTCACACTGGCGAAATTAAAGCTAGCTCAGGTATGTCTGCACATACTGCAATCACACCTCTGATTGCTGCACACTTCCCCACCCCCAGACTGGCTTTTGCTGTTGCCTGTAATTTCTGTTCTTCAGAACAAAAGGGAATCTGAAATCACGGGTCACACAACACAGACTACGCTGGGTACAAAATGTATTCATTTAGATTAGAGTCAAAACACTGAGACAAACCTAAATCAGATGCTGCACAGGGAATGTAACAATGTTGGTCAGAATGATGTCAAGCAGTTTTCCATTCCATTCACATATTGGCCACAACAGTAGTAATAGGAGCGTCTGGAACATGCAGCTCTTTGGATTTAAAAGCTTCTGAGTGCATTACCACTGCAGGCATCATTTAGCACTTGTGTTTTATGGCCACAGCATTCCAGCACCTTCAGGTAATTGCCTCATTTGATTGAAATAGCAATCACCTCACACAATGTTACTGGCTCGTTTGGGTTAGTTGGGACATGGGTTTAGGGGAAGTGACTTCTCTAGGATGGGTCAATTTTGTGTTAAAAACAGGAAATCTGTTTTATATTGATTCGAGTTTCTTTTAACGTATTCTCGCAAGTGCTCATTAAATTTTCATTTGATTATCCTGTGCCTTGTCCTATTTTCCCCATGCTTTTCAGTGGGAATTCACCATAATGGGCAAACAGCTCAAGATATCGTTAATTTAATCAGAGAGAGGTAAATCTGGGGAGTAATGGAATAATGGATTCATACTGGGACAGCTGATGGTATAATGACCCCATAGCTGAACAAACAGAACAATTCAAGCTTGTCAAGTGCTATTACTGTTTGGTATTTCAAAGCACTAAGTACCAGAAAAGGGGGAAAATAATTAACTAGGATACTCCTCAAACTGTAAGGGAAGGAGCTCTTATAAACAGATGATGAATCTTCTAGGCAGCGGTAAGAATAAGAATAAATAGTTACCATTTGGCATTTCTATAAGAACATAACATAAGAAAGTAAGAACTGGGTCAGATCAAAGGTTCATCCAGCCCAGTATCCTGTCTACTGACAGTGGCCAATGCCGGGTGCCCGAGAGGGAGTGAATCTAATAGGTAATGATCAAGTGATCTCTCTCCCGCCATCCATCTCCACCCTCTGACAAACAGGCTAGGGACACTATTCCTTAGCCATCCTGGCTAATAGCCATTAATGGACTTAACCTCCAGGAATGTATCCAGTTCTCTTTTAAACCCTGTTATAGTCCTAGCCTTCACAACCTCCTCAGGCAAGGAGTTCCACAGGTTGACTGTGCACTGTGTGAAGAAGAACTTCCTTTTATTTGTTTTAAACCTGCTGCTCATTAATTTCATTTGGTGGCCCCTAGTTCTTATATTATAGGAACAAGTAAATAACTTTTCCTTATTCACTTTCTCCACATCACTCATGAGTTTATATTCTTCTTTCATATCCCCCTTAGTCTCCTCTTTTCCAAGCTGAAAAATCTTAGCCTCTTTAATCTCTCCTCATATGGGACACATTCCAAATCCCTAATCATTTTAGTTGCCCTTCTCTGAACCTTTTCTAATGCCAGTATAGCTTTTTTGAGATGAGGAGACCACATCTGTACGTAGTATTCAAGATGTGGGCGTACCATGGATTTATATAAGGACAATAATATATTCTCAGTCTTATTCTCTATCCCCTTTTTAATGATTCCTAACATCCTGTTTGCTTTTTGACTGCCGCTGCACATGGGTGGACATCTTTACAGAACTATCCACAATGACTCCAAGATCTTTTTCCTGATTAGTTGTAGCTAAATTAGCATCTTTCATCTAGGCAGAGGGCTACACTGAGGCACGAGGAGGTGAAATGGCTTCCGAAATGTTATGGTGGTAGAGATGGGAATGGAAACCAGGAGTCCTTTATTTCCACTCCATTGCCTGACACAGCCCAATCCAGCTTCCTTCTCCAGAGAGTTGATGGTATGTCCTTGTCCACCAAGTATTGTCATACTGCTGGTTGAATGCGGCCCCATCTGAAGTCTGCTAACAAAAGTCCAAATTCTCAGCGATATTCTGTGGTGCCTGGTGATGAAGAATCATCCTTTTTCCTCTGTCTAGATACAGCGAGTTGAGCCACTCCTAGGGTGACCAGATGTCCAGATTTTATAGGGACAGTCCCGATTTTTGTTTTTTTTTCATATATAGGCTCCTATTACCTCCACCCCGTCCTGATTTTTCACACTTGCTGTCTGGTCACCCTAGCCACTCCGGCCACTGCTACAGCCCTGAGGATGCATCTGGTCCCAATGCTCTTGCTCAATATGGCCCAGTGTCTTGTGGACCAAAAAGCAGTGGAGCCACTGGCCCTACCCCATTCCTCCCCTGCCCTTTTTTTACTACGGCTACAACTGTGTGTTTGCAATCTGTTTGTGACATTCAGCTCATTGGGCTGCAACAAGCCTAGGTGAGTTGTGACCACACCGCTGCTTTTTTCACACCATGAACATGTCAGCTACATTCATGTGTCCACAACTACATCACTGCTATCTGAGTGTGTATTGGTGTATCCTGGGAAAATCCAGTCAAGTATCTCATAGTGCAGGGTTTCTCAAACAGGGGTCACCACTTCTGTAGGGAAAGCCCCTGGCGGGCTGGGCCGGTGTGTTTATCTGCCCCATCCGCAGGTCCGGCCGATTGCAACTCCTACTGGCCGCGGATTGCTGCTCCTGGCCGATGGGAGCTGCTGGAAGTGGCAGCCAGTACATCTCTCAGCCTGCACTACTTCCGCCTGGAGCAGCTCCCATTGGCCAGTGGGAGCCGCAATCGGCCGGACTTGCGGATGGGGCAGGTAAACACACGGGCCCGGCCCGCCAGGAGCTTTCCCTACAGAAGCAGCAACCCCTGTTTGAGAAACTCTGTCATAGTGTCTCAGGCAGACAGAGTGCCCAAAGCATTTACAAACTGAACATCACAAGGGGCAATGAACTTTGGGATGTCCTACCAACCAGAAAGCTGGGAGGAAGGCGTACAGGCCAAACTGGTTACAGACAGACAGATAAGCATGTCTTGTCCATGCAGAAATGCCAAACTGGACAAAGGAAGAAACCATGTGCCAGGCTCTGGTTAGTAACACAGCAGTAAACATTAGGTGGTCTGTGATCGCAAACCATTTCTTCTAACTGGATCCCAATGTGGTAAAAAGTTGGAGCGTAGCCAGGGCCTTAGAAATAACATGCTTCAAAATGGTGGATAACCCTAGTTTTCTGCCATATCCACAATTCCAGTAAAATGCAGTTTCTGCCATCCAAGGCTGAGAGTGATCAGTTGCTGAATGCTAGTGGCTGCTACAGTGGCCAGTATGGTACCTAACTGATTATGGTATAGTACTTTGGGATGCAAGTTACGCAAGGTTTGCTTTCTGTCTTGGTTTCTGAATACAGTCAATTCTTGAGGCAGAGTTGCTTTCTTGGGACTTGATGTTCATGCTGGCCTGAGATTGTGTAAGAAGGGATTACCTGCATACTGTTTGACCACCTCAGTTCCTGGGTGGGTATGTATGTGTAACTAGTTACAGTTAGAATGGATGTCCCTGATTTCCTCTCTGGTAAGAAGTCGATCTGCAAGGCCTCAGACATCTGCTATTGCTTGGCAGAGCAGCAGCTATATATACGCCTTTTTATATGAATGGATTAACACATAGGAATGGCTTACAAATTCATAGCTGGCTTCAAATGCAAGGAGAGCGCTCCTGGTGTAATCTCTTCAGCATGTCTGAGCGGTTACATGCAAAGTTCAGAACAGCAGTGCATATGCCATAGTTTATCTGGATTTCAAGACAGCCTTTGATAGCGAACCACAAGGCAGACAAGGGCTGCAGCTGAAAAGGATCAAGGTAGTGAACAAAGCACTGGCTTGAAATCAGAAAGACATTGAGCAAGGCAGCTCCCACGCAGGGTGAGCTCCTGCCCACTGGTATATGTGTGAAGTCTGTTGGTAAAAGAACAAAAAGTGAGCAGGGGTTTTATCTCTGGACAACTTAGAAACAAATCAAGCCTTTGGAAATCCGTGTGTCTCACTTTCTGCAGGTTGATGTTTTTAAATCACTAATTATCTATGAAGGTGAACAGAAAATGGTATGTCTGGGGATGGGAGGGAGAACAACAGACCAACCCTCGTACAAGCTGCTTAATGCCCAAACAAACGAGCTAAGTACGTGTAGCATCTTGCATTGCCACGTGCTTCGCTAGCTAGCTTAGTCAACCCGACTCTGTGAAAGTTATTTATATGAATGGGACACAATATATCATATTTACAACAGCTGAATTGCAACAAAAGGAAATAACAGTAAAACTGGGCTGGCGTATTTAGGGCTTTGGAATTAAAACTCTGATTCACAAAACACGTAAGCATGTGCTTAAATAGTTTCTTCAGTTGGAGCTTTAAGATCAGAATTAAGGGCTTGATATAAAGGCCATTGAAGCCAATGGAAATAAACTCCCATTGACTTCAATGGGCTTTCGATCAGGCCCCACTATGATCAGAATTGGAACCTTTAGAAGTACTCCCTGAAGAAGCAACTTGTGAAATACAGAAAAAATTCTGTCCTAGGGCTGAAAAGGAAAACAAGACTATCCTGTTGACTGGAGAGCATGTGAATTATGACTAGGGCCCTGGTTCAGGAAAGCAGCCCTATTTGGGACGGGTGGGATTTCCAAGAGAGCCTAAAGGACTTAGGAGCACAGTCTTGCCCAACAGCGCTCAGTTCCACTGACGTCAAGCACGCGCTTACAGTTAAACGCTGTGTTGAATAGGAATGAACCTAAGCACACGCTCGAGGTTAGGCGTGTGCTTCAGTACTTTGCTGAATCCAGGTCTTCCCTTTTAAAGCTACATACATTGAAAATGAGGTAACATCACAATTCTAAGGGCAAAGCTTTTAAATGTGGCCTCTGTCATAAACAGATAGCTAAGGGTTAATGCCTCTTTCACCTGGAAAGGAGTAACCTGACACACCTGACTAGAGGACCAATCAGGAAACAAGACTTTTTCAAATCTGGGTGGAGGGAAGTTTTGGTGTGTGAGTTCCTTGTTCTTTGTCTTGTGTCTGACCCTCTCGGCTATGAGAGTGATTTTTCTATCTCCAGCTTTTTAATTTTCTGTTTCCAAGTTGTAAGTACAAAGATAGGAAGACCATAGGTTTGGTTTTTTGTATTTACATGTGTGTAGTTGCTGGAATGTGTTAAATTGTATTCTTTTTGAATAAGGCTGTTTATTCATAGTTCTTTTAAGCAATTGACTCTTTATTTGTCACCTTAATACAGAGAGACATTTTTATGTATTTTTCTTTCTTTTTATATAAAGCTTTCTTTTAAGACCTGTTGGAGTTTTTCTTTAGTGGGGAACTCCAGGGAATTGAGTCTGTAGCTCACCAGGGAATTGGTGAGAGGAAGAAGTCAGGGGGAAATCTGGGTGTGTTAGATTTACTAGCCTGACTTTGCATTCCCTCTGGGTGAAGGAGGGGGGTGGGGTGGGGGTGCTTGGCTCTCTCTCTCGCGGAACTTGTGTTTCCAGGACTGGAAATAGGGAGGGTGGAGTCCCTCTGTTTAGATTCACGGAGCTTGCTTCTGTGTATCTCTCCAGGAACCCAGGGAGGGAACACCTGGGAAGGAGGAGGGGGAAGGGAAATGGTTTATTCCCCTTTGTTGTGAGACTCAAGGAATTTGGGTCTTGGGGTCCCCAGGGAAGGTTTGGGGGGACCAGAGTGCCTCAAAACACTCTAATTTTTTGGGTGGTGGCAGCTTTACCAGGTCCAAGCTGGTAACTAAGCTTGGAGGTTTTCATGCTAACCCCCATATTTTGGACGCTAAGGTCCAAATCTGGGAATATGTTATGACAGCCTCTGATTTCAGGGCCCTAGTCTGAGACACCCCGGGCCCGATTTTAGCAGGTGCTGAGCCTCTGCAGCGCCCATAGGCATATAAGTGTTCAGCCCTTCTGAAAATCAGACTTAAGGTGTCCCCCAATCAGTTGTGCCCTCAGTCACGAATGTTATGTTGGGCCATCATGCAAGTGTAAGAACACTACAATGAGCTGCAAAGGTGTAGAAACCATAGCATATTGTATTATATTGCTTGAGAGATAGTATGTGAGCTTGTGATTAACGACTATTTCACCTTTGGCATTTTCTGATTTGAGTGCTTAACCACACAGCATTATAACACGTTTTTCATTCTATGTTATAGTGGTGTTAAAGTCTGAACTTGTCTTTAATAGCACCCACATTTCCTCAGTCTGCTCCTTTGGAATAATTCTTCATTAGCACGGAGAGGCCATGCAATCTAGTGATATTGCACTAGACGGGGAGTCACAGACCCGGGTTTTATTCCTTTCTTTGTCACTGACCAGCTGGATCCATCACTGGGCAAGTCACTTCTCTCTGTGCCTTTATTTCCCCTCCAACTATTTGTCTATTTACAATGTAAACTCTTCAGAGCTCGGACTGTCTCTCGCTATGTGTAGGTAAACAGGCCCCAGTGGGGTCCTGATCTTGCCTGGGGCCTAATGTGCTGTGGAAATAGCAATAGCAAATACATTTCTCCTCTCACAAGTAAAGACAAGGGAGAAGTTTCTGGCCTTATCTATGTTTCACGTCTGCAACAAACACTCTGGAACTGGCTCCTGAATAAGACGGGCTAAGAGGTTGCATTCTATGTTTCATGACCATGCAACTTAAAATGGCCACAAAATGCATTCCAGTGTAACAGGGATTTTCTCTACACCTTTAAAATGTGAGGTTTATAATGAAACTGCCAGACTTTCCACTCAATAGATTGTCACAAACTTGTCCTTACAGTTCTGATTTATTTTGCAATCTGTTGTGAGTTAATGTCTACCATCTGGAGTACCTCTTAGGGGATACAGCGAGCAATGTGTGTCTCATGACTGCCAAGCAAAGCAGAGCATTCCTTGCACCCAGACTGCAAGCCTGATGATGGTTCACACCCTGCAACAGACCACAACAACTTATTATAAACCATTTCACTAGGTCTGGCCTGAGCAGCAGTCAAAACTGAAGGCCCACATGGGACACCCAGATGGGACACTGTATTCTAGACTGGAGAGCCAGCAATGCACCATTCCACACCTTTATACTTGAGCTTGTATTCATTTTTTTTTCAAGCTAGACCACTGTGTATGTGTGTGACATGCAAATACCCCCCCCACTACCTCTCCCTGGTGGCAATGTTATCGCGGAATAGTCCACTGGGAGCAAAAACCTCCTAACTCTGCCCTCAGCATTGCCCAGCTTTGTGATTAGTTGATGAAATCAGCTTTAGCAAAACAGAGGGGTTCAGTTTGCTGAGAAATCCTGAATTGTGCCAGAGGTGCTGGAGAGATTAATCTAATCAGTGAAAAGTATTTTGCTTTGTTCTTTCTCTTCCCCTCCTCATCTGATGGTATGTACACTATGCAAGCCTTATTTTCATCTCCAGAAGCTGCATTCCACTGTAACAATGATTTGCCCTGCACACAATTTAAGCCCACTCAGTATGAGCTATGGATGCAGGATTCAACCAATCAAATATTACAGGTTAAGGCAAGGGCTTAAAATGCCACCACTATTGTATTTCCTTAAGATCCTACAGTTCAGTCAAGACTGAAATTTACATTTGAGCCTCTAAGCTGAGTGGTGGGAGTAGGGTTGGCATGTGGGTTAAGTATTTGCATTTTAAGATGGTTCAGAAACCGGGGTGAACTCTGGTTAAAAAGCTGCTGATCTCACCTGAGGATAACCTCAGTCTGTAAGAAGACATTCATTAAAGATTCATTTCCTAGTCAGAGCCCATGTGTCTTGCCGAACTCTTACTCAACCCTTGAGACACAGGATTATTTAAGTCAATATACATTTCATTTCTTTTCAGATTTCCCCATTCAGGGCACTGCAACAGTCTTCCCAGGCTATGTCAGCTGTTCTGGGCTTAAGATTTACCTGTGACTTTACGAGGGTAGAAAGTCCCAGTAGCAAACAAAGGACTCAATCCTGTAGGGTAACTAATACCTCCTGTGAGCTCAGTACACTCAGAATGTCACAGGGCTAGGCCTTGTATCTACAGAAATCTGCAGCAGTCTAGTCATTGGCTCAGACTAAGTAGGGATCATTATTATTATTTTACTCTGATAAGCAATTAACTCTCTGCTGCAAACTGGGTTTCTGCACTGGATTCTGCTTTACTGAAGCAAAAGTTAAACCAACACCACAAGCATTATCAGACACTCACATACAACACGGGAATGTTGCAGACCACCACTTTCTGACCCAAGCACCAAACACTTCGGCTCACTTCCTCTTCCCCTGCCAGGCAGCGTGACTTCTGCAGAACACGGCTTCCTCTTCACTTCCTGGGCCCCTCAGGGAGAATTCAGGGCTGCAGTTCACAGGTAACTCCTGGGCAGGAGATGTGTGATTATTCCAAGAGCACAGAAGCTGCATCCCTGCTCCCAAATCCTTATGTTAAGGTAGCAAAGAGCTGAGAAATGAATTTGCCATGTTTCAGAAATTACGATTGGTGCCTGACCTTTATTTATGGTCTCACAGTGGAGGGGGTAGGCTAGATTACCCCCTCTTCTTCAAAGTCCCCTTCCTATTCTGTGGTTCTACAAATCTGTTTGCCCAGGACTTAGACTGATTCAGCTTCCCAGAGTAACTTTCAATCCCCAGCATGCATCTTCAGTCAGTTAAATGACTCACCACGGCTACTTTGTGGGGCTGAGGATGCGGATGGCCAGGGAAAGGAATGGGAGGACTCGCATATGCCATCATGCTTGTTGTTTATGCCCCAAGAGAAAAAACTGAGAAGGCGTCATTTAGGGAAACTCTTTGTTTCTTGACTGACTGCAGCTGAATAGGCAAAAAAAATAAAAAAAGATCCTGAAGCAAATGAATGATAGAAAGTGGTGGTGAGGACAGGTATTGATTTTGGAAGATTTGGTATCCATTTTGTAATGGGATATTGATATTAAGAAGGTGCTGGGCTGTTTATAAATCTTTAATGGAGGCCTCTGGGGCAAGTTCAGTATCATCTTTTAGCCACATCAAAAGCCAGGTATCAGAAAGTATTGCTCGGGTAGCCATGAAAAAGCTATCCGCTGAAGTATTCTTCAGATGTTTCATGGAGATGGCTGCAATTTTAATGATCACTCTTTATCAGAGCATCTATCTGGTACTTATTTAGCCCCGTTCATCACAGTATCTGAGCACCTCACAGCCTTTCATGGGTTTCTCCTCACAACAGCAGGACAGTGCTACTATCCCCATTATACAGATGAGGAACTGAGGCACAGGAGGTAGGTCTACCCTGCAGCTATGAGTGAGCCTTCCAGCCTGGCAGAAAGACTTTCACTAAAGGGGCTTGAGCTAGGGTGCTTAAAAATAGCTGTGTGGCTGAGGCTGTCAAGCCCAGGGGGTTGGATGGGCTTGAGAGCCTGGGCTGCAGTGGCCACACTACTATATTTAGCATGATAGCTTGAGCCCTGCTGGTGCCAGTCTGTCTACCAAGCTGGGAGGTTCAGTCCCAGCTTCAGTGTAGACATTCCAGAGAACTAAGTGACTTGACCAGGGCCCCATAGGATGTTTGTGGCAAAGCAGCACCTGAACCTGGGTTTCCCGGAGCTCAGACTAGCATTCTAACCACCAGGCCATGTTTCTTCTCACAACAGTTTCATTTTTCCCCAGCAGTTGGGTTTTTGAAACCAAATGTCTAGACGACAGGCATATTCTTTGTGCTTTAGACATTTGTCCAGAGCTGGGAATTATGGGTCTGGTCTTCTCCATTTCCTTTGCAGTTTGGTTTCCTCTTGGAAATCAGAGCATGGAGCAGACATATAGGGTGGGATTTTCACATGTGCTCAGTGTTGGCCTAACTCTGCTTGCACTGATGTTGGTGGGAGTTGTAACCTTGGCTGGATGAGAATAGAGGTAGGCTAACAAAGAGAAAGTCCCTCTGTAAACGGTGGGCTGATCCACAATGCAAACAGCCTCACCGCTCTTCAGAGCTTAGCCTCAGCACCGGGCTTCACTGCCTTCTTTTCAGGGCTTCATCCTCCCTACAGCATAGTTGAGGCTTGCTGTCAGCCAGCCCTGTTCACTGCAGCTGTCTCCCCTCAGCCTAACCATCGTTGCAGAAAGCCTATCCCCCCGCAGTCTTCCTCTGCTTCTGGGTCTCTCTCCCATCTTCTCCCTGTCTAAGGGTATGTCTCCACTGGAGCCGGAGGTGTAATTTCCAATGTGGATAGACACTC
Source organism: Gopherus flavomarginatus (assembly GCF_025201925.1). Lineage (NCBI taxonomy): Eukaryota > Metazoa > Chordata > Testudines > Testudinidae > Gopherus > Gopherus flavomarginatus. The sequence continues at coordinate 35,357,663 of NC_066630.1, forward strand.
ACCTGCTTTGCTCAAGCTGGCAGGCTAAAAATAGTGTAGCCACGATAGTGCAATGGGCTAGCCACTTCATAAGTATCTAAGATCCCAGTGCGCTGACACTCTGGGCAGTTAACCCTTCCTTTTGCCTGCATTGCTGCGGTGACACCTCTCTTTTTAGCACACTAGCTTGGTCACCTCGAGCTCCTGTGTTGCTGCACCCTACAAGGCAGGGAGCTTTATATGCAATTTCCTGTAAGGCACTTAGCTAGAAACAGCTACAGCTGTCAGTTTTAAAGGTCCCCCAGGCTAGGCCAGGCACACTGGGATGCATGCATGTGCCCCAAGGCCCGTGTGCCCTGTTATACCCACCTCCAGTATGCAGTCCATGCACTGGGGTTTTAGCAGTGGATGTGTCTCATTCATGGAACTGCTGTGCCCCATCCAAGACACCTCTCTGCAATGCCCCAAAGAGCTGCTCCAAAGCAGTGCTTCACGGCATTAAGGGATGTGAGATCTTTGACTGGCCGCCTCTCTCTCCCTCCTGACGGAGTGGAACTGCAGCTCTTAGTGGCAAAGATTGCATATAAAAATAGGGAACAACATAAGCTCTCAGTCCATTCTAATTATTTCAGCCTGGGATGTGGTAATCTTGTGGTCTTAGATGTGCTATTCAAAAAAAATGTTCCTTTGGGGGGAAAAAAAAGGTAGCACATATTTGGAAGTATTAAAAGCAAACAAACATTACCTAAAGTGACAACAAGGCTCTTCTCTTAAGTGCTTGCGGTAATAGCCAGTACTGGTTGTGTTCCATAGTTGTTTTCTGCCTCCTTTTGCTTTGCTCGAAGGAGCGATCTTGAATGTGAAATTGTAGCTGTCTTTCATACTGCAAGTATTCTACAATAGTCTTGAAATGGAGTCTAATTAGGAAAGGTAAAAAAAAAAGCATTTAATTGCAGTGATTAGTTACTATGGGTGTATAATTCAGGACTATGCTAAAGGAAAGTGGACACATCCAAAAGCCAGAACCACTTTCTGAGATATATCTTTTCCCAGCAAAGTGAACGGAAGCCCTTCATCTCGGAATGTGGAGGAGCCAGGGATGTTGACTTTTATTTTCAAGAATAATTAAGCTAAAAAGTGTTTGGTAAAGTACTTGCAAACTTTAAATAATGCACTTTACAAGTCTGATCCAACTAACATTGAAATCAATGCATAATGAATAATTGGCTTCCATAACGCAGACTCTGAAGTCATTGAAAGTGTATATAATCCCTTTAATACTGCTTTAGGAATGATTTATTTAATCTAATAATTAAATGCATTCTTTCAATGCAGTGGTAAAGCAGGTTTTGTCTGGTTTTGTGCTCCACATACAGGATGATGGAGCGGTCTGGAGATTAAGAGATTTTGGCCAAACTTTTCAAACCTGGATGACTATAGTTATGCTCCCAAATCCATGTTCAGGCACCTATGTAAATTTTCAAGGGTTGCATTGACTTCAGTGGGATTTGTGGATGTTTTATCCCCTTCGAAAAAAAATATCAGGGCACTTAGATGTCTCAATATGGATTTAGGAGATTAATTATAGATTCCCAGGTTTGAAAACCTTGGTCTTTAAGGCCTTCTGTTGAAAGGAATTTGAACTAGGCCTTCAGTGAACCAGTGCACGATTTCCTACAAACAATGCCTTGATTAGACCCTGATGATCAGTCTTTAGCCCTATGCTGTTATTGTGCTCTTTATTCTGAGCAGTTCAGCTCCTGTAGCTACTGGTTAGAGAAAGACTAGTTCTCCCACACCGACCAGATGGCTCACGAAAACCTGGGAAGTCTTAGCCATGACGGGGGAGGCTGGGAGGTGGTAATTGGTCTTCAGAATGAGCAATTGTTGGATAGTAGCTCCTTTTTATTGCTTTTGCCTAAAGAACAAACTAGGCTAAGAAACCAACGTCTCTAATGTACTTTCCGCCACACTAAGACTTTGTCTATTACCATATGCTTTGTGTGATGTATTTACTCTTCAGATGGTTTTCTTTTAACCCCCAGTGTGTACTGTAGAGTCATTTTTGCAGCTTCAGCACTTTTGGTGTGTTTGGGATCCATACTACAGCCCTGACTCAGCAAAGCACTTAAGCACAAGTATACACTTAAGTCCCATGGAGTCCCAAAGTTAATTATGTGCTTATGTCTTGCTGAACAGGGTTGGACTTAAGCACCTGCTTAAAAGTTAAGCACAGGGTTAGGTGCGTTGCTGAATCAGGGGCTATATGACCATCTTGTTATTTATCTGCTTGTCTTGGTACCCTGTTGATATGGGAAATGCTGGTTTTACTATTCATGTGCATCTGTTATAAACTTTGACTTTTCAGTTACATTTTTAATCAAGTGATAATGTTTTTAAAGACAAGAATATTTGACAAACTGATCAGCTGCCACATCTGCTGCCACATCAAGAATACATACATTTACAGTGTATGTTTTACATTCCTACAACAAAATACAACTGGCAAAATCATTCACCAGCAGTTAATTTACATATTTTATAGAACCTGGGAGCCCACAGAGTGACTTTAAAAGTAGCATTAGATGCTAGGCTGTTTTGAAAATCTGGCCACTTATTTTGGGGCAAGTTGAAAAAAAAAAGCCCCTAAATTTAGGCTCTTAAGTGATTTAGAAGCACAAGCCGACGGAGTCAGTGAACGCTGAGTTCCCAAATCAATTAGATATTTTTGAAAAATCTCATCCAGAGGTGCCCCACCCCCCATGTATCCCGATATTCTCATCTGGTCACTCTACTATATATGAATTCAGGGACCTAACTTAAGACTCCAGTTGTTGACTACTTTGGTCTTAGTTCCTAAACAGGAGTGGAACTCTTCTGAAAAATCAGGCCCTTAATGCACCAAGTGACCGTTAGATGGTCAGAACTCAAGTCTGTGAAGATTTTCATTTTATTTGCTAGGTTCTAGCACACTTCTTTCGGCTGTGGCTCAGCACTGAAAAGCTCTGCAAAAGCAGGGTGGGCTGGTTATCTGGTGCACAAGGAGGTCTCCAGGTTATTCTGTACCTTTTGTTGTGGAATGGGAACAGGCCAGAGTAATGAGGGGCCTGGATTTGGACCAAATTTTTCCTCTATTGATAAAACCAATCTTTTCCCATCCATTCAATTTAGACTAGCTCTGGTATTTCTAAGGCACCAGGAGTGTCATAGCTAAGCACCCTGTGCATTCTAGGCTGAGGCCATTGTAGCATGTTTCATTCCAGGGAAATTTTAATCTGATTAATAATGGAAATGTCCTTTGGCATTAATTTGAGTGGAGCCAGTATATCATAATATCAGATATGCATGTTCATAACAGGGATTATACAAATTATAATGCATCCGACGAAGTGGGTATTCACCCACGAAAGCTCATGCTCCAATACGTCTGTTAGTCTGTAAGGTGCCACAGGACTCTTTGCTGCTTTTAAAAAGTATAAAGAGCACCATGAGAACAGATAGGTAAGGAAAATGAGCAAAAACCCCAACAACTTTCTGTCATCTTGACATCTAGTCGATTACCCCCCCCCCCAAAAGTTAAATTTCATGTACTGCATCTCTTGCTGAGTCTCCCTGCCAATGTGTGTGATTTTACACTTGCAATTCCCAGAACTGTTAAATGGTTTCCTCTGTCTTATGAAAAATCCACCCAAACAACAGAGGAAACTAACTGACTGGACAGGGGGAAAATGGTAAAACTGACCATATCCTTCAGTGCTGTCAAATATACAAATTAAACAAAATGGAAAATTATTATTCTTTCTGATTTCTTTCAGTTATGGCCACCATAACAGTTACTTGTAACAGCAGGGTGTACAAACATGTTTAAACTGAGATATGATTTTGTAAAAAGGGACTGTTTCACTTTACAGCAATATCACTGTTACTTATCATTATCTGTATTACACTAGACCCTAAGGGCCCCAACCATATTATAGCACCACTCTACACATACAAAATAAGAGACAGCCCCTGCCCTGTAGAACTTATAAGACAAAGGAAGTTGTAGGAGAGAGAGAGAGAGATTGAGCGAGAGAACCTGGAATAAGATCTGAGCCCTGAACCAGAGGCTGTAAACCAAAGTCAAGCCGTGTATTAAAGCAGATGCTTGCTCAGTACATGAATTTTGCAAAGTTGTTGCTAGCGTACTAGGCACTAGATAGTTATATAAATATATTCCAGCTAGTATAGGCACATCCCAATCTAGTACAAGAGAAAATACTTTGACAACATAATGAATTGGGGTGTTTTGTCCAAGATTTCAGGAATAAAGGGAAGTAACAAACAAATATCATGAAATACATAAAGTGCAAGTTGTGTATGTTAATTGTTTGTTTTAGCCTATAAATATTGGGGTACTTCACCTTAATTCCTTGTTCAGCCAAGAGGGCAGCACAAAGTCCTGCCACTGATTGGGCTGATGCTTGTCACAAGGCACTTGTGTTAACATACCTGTAACCATGGAGCCACGGCGCTAGGACTATGTCTTGATGGCAATAAGCCTGGTCGAGAGCCTTTGTCCCTGAACCATGCCTGTGGTCTTTCTTTATGAGTAACAGTGCAGCATGTTAGCTCAGCAGGCTGAGATATCTACTAATAACATTAAAGCTCCAAGGACAGAAGTGCTGAGGAGCCTGAACAGCACTACCGGGGCAACAATATTCTAGCCTCCCGTATTTAACCACGCTGGGTAGTGCTATCAAGGTCTGCTGAACCAGCTGTCTGTGCAGAGCTGGGAGACGCACACGGAAAGAACACACACCCCTGCAAACCAACTGACAACAGAAGTATTATCAGATGGGGAACTGAGACACTAAGTGATTTATCTCAAGTCACACAGGAAGTCTGTAGGAGCGAGTTTAATGCCTCAACAACAAGACTACCCCTCCTTTCAGTATGGATCACTGTTTCTCGCACTGTGCTGCATGGACCACCAATGGTGTACATACAGAGCGGTGCATGATTAGAAGGAAGATGTGGGAAGGGAGGTGGATTCATTACCCTGGTGGCGCTCTCTAATAATGATAAAGTTGAATAATCACTGGCTTACTTGTTATTAGATTTTGTGTAATGCTTTATATAGCTACATGACATCCTTCATCTGAATCTCATTGGGGCTTTGCCAACATTAATTAAACCCTGGGATGCCATGTTACTATCCCCGGTTTACAGGCATGGAAACAGGAACACAGAAAGCTACTGCGGCAGGGCTGGTACTGGAATCCAGAACACCTAGTCTTCTAGCTCTGAGCACTGGACAACACACCTTCTCGAAGCACGGAAAGTTTCACAACTGTCACTTCATCCCTGCAGGGGGGGTCACCATGCTAATCACCTTTGTAATTGTCATGGTTATAGGCTAACTGCACCTCTGTCCCTTTCCTGGGCTGAGTGCACCCACCACAGATCACAGGCCTACCCTTAGACCACAGCCTGGCCAATATTATTTTGTGTATCAGCCATCCTTACCCAACAGGTCCAATTGAATTAGGGCACCTGCAGTTCTTCCTTTCGGGAGGTTGTGGTCAGTGGTGAATAAAGCGACTGGACAGCCTCTCTTACAAGCCTCACTGGCATAGACTTGCCAGCTCAAAACATTAAGAGCTAGCACTGCAGCACTCTCTTCAGTTTGCCTATAACAATTCTTAGCCTATCCAGCACAGTGGTAACTTGGCCCTCCAGCCCCCAACCCCTTCCAGGGTAACAGAGTCCCTTAGTCCAAATCCAAATCCAAACAAAAATATCTTTGGCCCTGCTGGGCGCAGCCTGAAGCCACCTTCCTTACAGGCTCCCAGCAGCAATGGACTGTCTCACTGCCTAATGTCCTACCACAGGCCTCTGGCAGGCCCTTTCTCTCACCAGTTGCTAGCTCAAGGCAGGAGCGCCGCCAGCTTCTTTGGCACCTTAGGCGGTGGAAGGTCCCACCCCCAAAATGGCACCTCCAACAGAGGCGGCGGAAGGTCCCACTCCCCGAAATACCGCCAACGACCAGGGTGGCCGAAGATCCGGCCGCCACGGTCGCCGCCCCCCCAAATGTTAGTGCCCTAGGCGACTGCCTAGGTTGCCTAATGGGTTGTGCCAGCCCTGGCTCAAGGCCCCCCTTCCTGTCTCACATCACAGCAGCCGGCCTGCTCTCCTCCCCTCCCCAGCCATCTTTTCCTGAAGAACTCTCCTCCCCACTCCCTCTTTCTCCTTTTAAGGCTTACATTCTGCACAGGTGTAGCAGAGCAGGGCTCATTGAATAGGGTTGACTGGCCCCAGGACCAGGAGAACAAAGCAGGACAGAAATAAGGGTTTTAAAACAACCATCTACACAAACATCTCTCCTACCTAGGCAGGCTTAACTGCTCCAAACCCGTGAGTGTCTCAGTCTGGTTCCCCCAAACAACTACTGGCCCTTTGAGAGAGTGTTCCTTTTTAACACCAGTGTTCATGGGCCTTTTCAGGTCTTGGCAGTGTCTCCAAGTGTTTGCTGAGAAATGGCTTATCTTGAGCCATTCTTTCTGCTCTCCCCTCTCCCCAACAGTCCCCTATTAAATTAAACATTATATATATATATATATATATATATATATATGTATGTATATATATATGTATATATATATATATATATATATATATATATATATCATAAACATCCCAATAACTTGATCAGCCTACAGTATTCCTAAGTTATTACAGAGCAGGTCCACATCAATTACAGAAATCAATCTTTTTTCCATACTGACTGTGTGCTGGCTCAAATCTCTGGATCCCCTGAGATGTTATAAAAGCTTTGCTGAATCAGATCTAAACCAGAGCTTTAAATTCCTTTGGCATGATTCAGGTTGGGGATTTTAAACCACATATAACTTTTTCATTAAAAGGCTGCTATTTCTGTACATGTTTTATTTTGTCTTCTTTGCAGCATGGTATTTTTGTAAGGGAACAGTGCGAGAGACACAGCTGTAGCCACGAGTCATCAGTTTGGGGGCCCTTCACAACCCTGAGGGTCATATGACCACAATGCCGAAAGGGTTTGCTTCCTGGCCAGTAGGACATTAATAGAACTCAATTGATATTTGCCCTTTCTTTGAAAAAAGCTATTGAATTTTCATTTCCTCCTGGAAAAGGTGAGCGTTTATTGGGCATCCCCAAAGTTCTTGTGTCTACACACAAGCTGCGGCAGAGGAATATTTTCTGCTGCCCATTCCAGAGGTGGGACCGGAAGGTCTCTATGGAGCCTCTTCTTTTATGGCATTAGTGTGCAATCCTCCTATTCTCCTGGTGATGCTGTTACCTTTAGAAATGTCAGCTCCAGTGGAAATAGCTATACAGACCACTCAGGCTTATTTTAAGAGATAGTTCTATCCCTCACCTTCACACTCTGTGCTGGTTTTCCTAAATTTCTGTTATCAGTCAACTGAATAGTATTATGTTGTGCTCCCTAAACATGTTAATGTTAGCGAGGACAGAGGCTTAAGAGAAAAATGCAAGACTTCTTGCCTTCTGAATGTTATCAGTTTTAAATCTAACAATTAGAGCCTTAGATATCTTCAGGAATCTTTGATTCAGGATTCTGCTCAAGAGAAAAAGCCCCTATGTATTCTGTCATATGTTCTCTTCCACTCTGCCAAGGGGAGTTAATAGTATCACCCTGCTGGGACTGCTGAAGAGACTGGGTTACACTGCGAAGTGATGTTTCCCCATGCTATATAACTGGGGCCCTCACCTCGATTTAACTAGAGTGGCAAATCCACTAATTACTGGCTGATGCCAATACGAGGAGCTGTCAGCAAATAGCTCTGAAAGGCTCCTCTTCGGGGGAGGGAATGCCTTTTGTTCTGGGTTTGTACAGGGCCTAACACCAGGAGCTCCTGGCCTGAGCAGGGGATCCTAGGCACTAAAATAATAATTCATTTGTGCAACGAACTTTTGAAAAACTGTAGATGGCACCAGGTGTAGGAAATTCTTCCGGCACCATTTTTTAAAGGAGGCATTTCCCCACGTGGCCATCTGACATGAGAACCTGGAGAAGAATCACCTTGCCTTATTGTCAGACTCACAGCAAGGCCTATGCCTGCTCATCTCCAATCCAAAGTCATCCTCTCAGAAACCCACTGTCTCAGTGTTGTCTTAAAACCTCTTTCCTGCACTGAAGGGCGAGCGTCCCAGTCATACTCTCAGAAAATCCCCCTTCCTTTGATCTCCTTCATTTTTACCGGGCCTCAAGAAATCAGGGAGTTCAGGAAGCTTATTCATTTTGGCAAGTTGTACAACTCTCTTGGCCATGACTGCAGTGAGTTAGCAATTTATCTGAATGGAGGGTGTAAGGTCATTTGGCCTGTTCTTGGGCAGGAACTCCACTTCTCTTTAATACTGTGAGGAAGTGAGATAATCCAACTTCTCTGACCTCATTTCAGACTCCACCTAATGCAGAACTTGTAGGAGGCAGTCCACCTTGCTGATTCTAAGCTGGGTCACGGTCACTTTGGGAGATCCACACATTTATTTGCATAAGGTACCAGTCCTCCCAAAGCCAGCCTTGCCACCTGTAATTTTCCCTCCCTTACTGAACTGCCATCAAGAGTCCTTTTGCCCTACGCATGGACTATCCATCCTCACTTCTAATTCTCCATCTTCCATGGAGCAAAGGACAGGGGACGGACCCTCTGCAAAAGGACCACGAGCTTGTCCATAGCGTTATTTTTTATTTCTTCTGCAAACTGACGATGTGGCAAAATCAGTTTGAGTTTAGATTTCCCTCATTGCCTCTTCTCCCTTTCTCTCAGTTACCAGAGGGGAAATGCAGGGATATAAATACTCTCCCCCATGTTTTCTGAAATATCTTGCAGCGTCGGGTAAAAGACACAGAACAGCGGCAGCTTTGAACATTTTGTCTCCAGGGGAGATCATGAAGAATTCTGAGACCGATGGCTGTGCCTGATGGGTTGCCCTGTTGAGTCTGGGCAACAGAAGCATAAATAGGATTCGTCATTTTTCATATGAGAAACCTATATATTTATAGATCAGTTTAATCCAGTCAGTGTTCGGCGGACCTTCGTTAGTCCTGTGTGTTGAGCTGAGCGCTGTTCTGCTCTGTTCAGCTCAGGTGTCACCCAAACTCAGTGTCCCCTGGCCTAGATTTTACCTTCACACTCCCACTTTGGCTGAAAGACATGGAAAAAGCCAAACAGTTCCCTATTAGCCACGCAGAGTCTGAGTTAGCCTGAAGGCACCTGAATCCTTTAAAGGGCAATTGCAACTTACGCTTAATGAACTGGCCCAAGTTCTGGCTCTTTAAGATGCCAGAGTGTAACTTAATTTGACCTTTTTACTTAAAAAGCCCATTTTTGGCCAAACCGTGCTCCAGATGGCTCCTCGCCATCTCAGATGAGGAGGACGCGTGGCTCAGCGCAGCTGCACTTCTGGAGGATTACAGAATACCATTTAATTTAATTTAAGCACAGGAGCTGCCGTAAGCCCCTCGAGATCTTCTTACACATTTTGGAGATATGTAGTGGAACGCTGACGGCAGTTGGGCTCTAGGCTGCTCAGTCCATTCACACAACTCCCCTCCTCAGCAACTGGAGCTCTTCTGTGCCCCAAGGGTAGAGTCCAACCTGTTTTTGACACCACTCCAGCAGCAGCTGTAGCAATGATCTCCCCCTTCCTTCCAAGCAATGGCAGGGGAGTCTCACCTAGAGCAGGAGGACTGATCTGATCTGGTAGTGGGTGTTGGGCCAGGAAACTTGATCACTGGTTTTAGCAGCTGCTGTGTCTGCCGGCAGCTGTCTGCAGACTCAGGCACGTGCCACAGCATGGGCTAGGCTACGCGTGAATTTTCAACTTTTTCTTTGCAATCCTGAGGGCTAGAAAGATCATCACTTAGATTTGGAGGTCATCACAGCTGGGGGACCAGGCCCCTGTTGTGCCAGGTCTGGTTGTAGATCAATTAAGCAGTTGTATATCTGTTACCATTATTAGGCCTGCAGCGTGGTAGGGGAAGGTCTCCTCAGCACTGCTGCTGAAGCACATAATAGCCTCCAGTGTATATATTTGTATAGAAAACATTACATCTGATGCCCATTTGATGGCCTCGGTTCATTGCCCTGCTTGGGAAACCTCAAAGGCAAATCTTGGCTTCTGGAGAGATAAACAATCCTGGGTTAGGGTTAGCACTGCACAGAATATGAGAAATCACAGACGACGTGAAAGACTAATCAGATCCAGAGCATCAGGAGTCAGAAGCTGCAGCCTTCTGACATTGTTTTTCTCAGCAGTGACAGTTTAACCAGGATGTGCATCATTTTGATGAATGTCAAGCTTAGGCCCTACAGGCATGCAAAAAGCTGAAGAGGGTTCTTCAAGATGCAGGCAGGGTTTCCGAATGGGACTTCCCCTCCCTTCACTTGGTTTGGAACTTGCAAGAGTTCGAAACTGCCGCTTGAAAGGAATTGAGTCTCTCTGGGGGAGGATTAAGGTAAACCAAGGCTCAGCTCCATCAGAACTGTGGCACTCTGGCTAAGGCTGGGCTCGGCTAGATAAGTGCAGGGCAGGGGTGTTTAGCAGCAGACTCAAGCCCTGATCCAACAAAGGGCCACTTATAACTCCATCCCCTTGTGTGCCTCTCTTGTGCACCAACTGTCCCTACTTTGTGTGCGGGGGAGGGAGTCCTCAGTGGCAACAGAGCTAACTCCCATGATCCCTCCCTTCCTGTACTAGGAGCTGGAGAGGGAGTGTCCAGAGCGCATTGCTTTTCAGCTGTGCTCAGCTAGCACATGGTCCCTGGGAGGCTGTTGACAGCTAGAACAAGTGAGAGCTGCCCTCAGGCTGCTCCAATCTCAACTCAAGTCAGACTAGAAGGGAGCCATAAATGGCTTTCTGACACCTCCCTCTCTGGTCCTCATCTGGGCTCACATCTCTATGAGACAATGAATGAAGGTGGATGAAATAATTTAAGATACTTGAATGGAAAGCTTCACAGACAGAAGCTGTTGCTATGTGGGCAGTCATTTTCAGATTGGGCTGGTTAGCGATTCCCAGTCCTCCACCAACAGTTCTATTATTAAGAAATCATTTCACTTTGCTTTCGGCAATACATGTGGGACAGAGCAGCGGCTGGGGAAAAAAATAATAATTCCACACGAACTGTAGAACGGCTGGATGTAATTATGTGGTGAGATCTAAGCAGAGCTAGAGAGAGCACGAGAGCCGGAGCATGGGGAGAGATTGTCTACACTGGAGTGCCCATGCCAGGGGCAGCTCTGCTGATTTATCAAAACACGCCACAGCATGATGCCCTAAATCATCAACTGAGCCCTGGGATGCACGGACTGCAGCTCTCAGGTGAGCATGAAAAATGGTAACACCTACACCTTGCAGAGAAGCCCAGCATATGCAATAATCAGTCAGGAGAGAAAGCTCTTGGCCTGCCAAGCTCTGTGACCTGGAGGACTGTAGACCGCAAACTGTGAGAAGTAATAAAGGCTCCCACCCTCAGACTGTCCCCCCACCTCCCACACATGTACAGAGCCCAGTGTATAGGTTCGTCACAGCCTTTACATCAGGGGCTTCCCTCTAGTGTCCCCACCATCTACACTGGGTTCCAGGCTAGGGATACTAGGACAAGGAGCCAAGTGTCATAACATTTTTCCCAGATCTGGACCTTAGCATCCAAAATATGGGTGTTAGCATGAAAACCTCCAAGCTTAGTTACCAGCTTGGACCTGATAACGCTGCCACCAGCCAGGGATTTATACAGTGCCTAGCTCACTGTGGTCTCCCCAAAACCTTCCCTGGGGGACCCCAAGACTCAGATTCCTTGAGTCTCACAACAAAGGGGAATAAATCATTTCCCTTCCCCCTCCTCCCCTCCAGGTGTTCCCTCCCTGGGTTCCTGGAGAGATATACAGAAGCAAGCTCCGTGAATTTAAACAGTGGGACTCCACCCTCCCTGTTTCCAGTCCTGGAAAACACAAGTACCGAGAGGGCTAATCTCTCTTCCCCCCTCTTCACCCAGAGGGTATGCAAAGTCAGGCTTAGTAAATCTAACACAAAGAGATTTTCCCCCTGACTTCGTCCTCCCACCAATTCCCTGGTGAGCTGCAAACTCAATTCCCTGGAGTCCCCACTAAAGAAAAACTCCAGCAGGTCTTAAAAAGAAAGCTTTATGAAAGAAAGAAAAGGACATAAAAATGGTCTCTCTGTATTAAGGTGACAAATACAGGGTCAATTGCTTAAGAAAAAAAAGTGAATAAACAGCCTTATCCAAAAAGAATACAATTCAAAACACTCCAGCAACTACACACATGTAAATACAAAAAAAAACCAACAATATAAACATATTGTCTTACTATCTTTGTACTTACAACTTGAAAATAGAAGATTAGAAAGGCAGGAGACAGAAAGATCACTCTCATAGCCGAGAGGGCACAGACACAAGACAAAGAACAAAGAACTCACACCCAAAACTTCCCTCCACCCAGATTTGAAAAATCCTGTTTTCTGATTGGTCCTGTGGTCAGGTGTTTTAGGTCACTGTTTGTTAACCCTTTTATAGGTGAAAGAGACATTAACCCTTAGCTATCTGTTTATGACACCAAGTCTGCTTCATCAGACACCTGGCTGCTGCCTCCCTGGTTACCTTCCTACATTAGCCTTTCTACACAGCCCCATCCTCTGATTCTTATCGTTGGGTCAGTTTCAGCCACAGGAGCTTGTGCTAATCTCCCCACCCCCTCCAGGCTTTCTTCTACCCTGCAGAAGCCCTCCTCTACCTCTCTGGTCTCTCTACCACCAAGAGAGTACCTGCTGAGCTCCTGCCTATGGGGTTCACCTCTTTATAGCACCACCCAGCTCCTCCCGAGCTGGGTTTCATCTGTAATTAGGACTAGCTCACTCTCCAGGTGCAACCAGATGCATTAATTGGCCTCTCAGGCCTTTCACCTCCTACATGCCCCAAAACAGGTGGTTAGGGAGGAATTTTCAAAAGCACCATAGAAACAGGAGCACAAGTTCCATGGACTGTCAGTGAGTTTTGTGCTTCTAAGTCTCTCAGAAGCTTTTGCAAATCCCATCTTTAGTCACCTGGCTCCCATGGAGACAACCTTCTGAGGTGCAGTGCCTCCTCGCTTCCCCCTTGCTTCTGTGCTGGTCCAACAGCAAATTATGATACACCCCAGTGCAGGCTTAGGTATGCTGGCTGGCACATTTGAGGGAAATGAAGCTAAGGTTCTGCCCGTTCCTCGCCCTCTCCTTGTCTACCTGCACCAAGGAGGGGAGAGGGGAATGGTACTTATTCCTGTGAGCCCGGACTCAAGGTAGCCCTTGCAAGGGCCAAAGGAGGCAGGGTTCTTATGAGCCCAGGTGAAGGGCAGCCAAGTGACAATCTAGCCCTTTGACAGCATTTCTAATCCTGCTGAATCCTAAAGCACTTTATAGAAATACAGAGAGACAGAGAGAGCGAAATTGCATCTCATGAAGGTGCTGGAGGGAACACTTAACAGCACACTGTCGTGCTACACAACAATTGCATCAGGAAGTGAAGAAGAATGCAATATCTAATGAATACATCAGTGTTATCCAGTATGGTAGGAAGCCTAGAAGCCAGGGAACACCCTATTATCCATACACACAGAGTGTACTGTACTGTTGACTGAAATTCAGAGTGTGACAAAAGTTATTTACTGAGCTCTGAAAACAGGATACAGATCTGAACTCCATTACGTGTGGGATATAGTGATGCAATGGAAATGTGCCTTTTTCTTTTTCTGCAACTGCTGTGTATTAAACTGGTGGAATGGACCAGCCCTGAGGGATTCTATGGGGCAGATTCTCTTTTAATTTACACTGCTGTCACTCCATTGATGTCAACTGGAGTTTACTTTTGCTTTAAACCCACAGAAGGAAAGAATGGTCAGACTTTATTGTCTTTATTAGAAAGGTTAGTCCTGTAGCTATGGGAATGGGTTGTGTTTGTTTGTGCCCCACCCAGGCTAACGTGTTTGTGAACGTTTCCCTTTTTTACATACCTTGTGGCTCTCCAAACCTCCCTCCTCTCTTTGACGATAGTCTCCGTGGAAAACACCTCTATAGGAAGATGTTTAGAGATTTTTTAATAGCAAGTTAAAAGTTTAGATTGGTGCTGCAGCAACTGAACTGGTATTCTGAGCTACCCTGTGTTGACCAGTTACTTACCCACCCCCCAACGCAAAAAAAAGTGAGACAGTTAATGTGCAAGAGAGATTTCCCTTCTGGATTTGGAGAGACTTAGAAACTGCTGCTCCTCAACTTAAGAACAAACATAATTTTTAACGTTTAAATTAGATTTATTTTCCATTCAGACTACATAGCTGGCTATTTATTGAACTAGCTGCTTCAGAAATAGGTCAAAGTTTTATAGACAATGTTGTTCAATGAAGAGCATCGTTTAAAGAAATCCTTACAGAGCAATAGTTTTGCTTTTTCTGATAACATCTGTTTCTTGCTGTCTCCTGGACAATTGTTTGAAACTCATGCACGTCTATATTCCCTTGGGCATCTATCTGGAGAATTAGAATGGTATCCTAGAGCAAAGTCAGCAAACAGAGATGCCCAGAGTACTGATCATGGCACTGAGTTGCAATTAAAACCTTTACAGTTGTCATTCGTAATGAATATTATGGCAGTAATTAACATTACCCTACGCTAAGCACAGGGAATACCACAATGAAGTTGATTTGACGTAGGGCTGGTCTACACTACGGGGGAAAATCGATCTCAGATACGCAACTTCAGCTACATGAATAACGTAGCTGAAGTCGAAGTATCTAAGATCAAATTACTCACCGTCCTCACGGCGTGGGATCGATGTCCACGGCTCCCCATGTCGACTCCGCAACTCCGTTGGGGTTGGTGGAGTTCCGGAATCGATATAAGCACTTTGGGGATCGATATATCGCGTCTAGATGAGACGCGATATATCGATCCCCGAGCAATCGATTGCTACCCGCCGATACAGCAGGTAGTGAAGACGTAGCCAAAATGTAGCCATGAAGGGATTTTAGCAGCAACCACCATGCATGTCACTTTCTAAAGCACAGTAACAGATGACAGATGGGGATTCTGAGAAGTAACCCAACTACTTTTCAGGCTCAGAAGCAAGAAGTGGTTAAAGTGGTATGACGATGTGGGATAGAGATGTGATGAAGGGGGAATGTTATTAATGTTTTCCCTGAGTTCTGTGTGGGTGTCTCAGTTTCGCCATGCATTTCTCGAGTGTCTAGGGGTGTGTGATTGTTCCAGAGCAGTAGGGGGCCAGTGTGATCCTGTCTGCACGGAGAATGGTCGACACCCTGTGTCCTGGCAACTAATGGCCTGGGCCCCTCCTCTGCAAAGGTGCCAAGTAAAGGTGTTGAAGAACAAAGAGATCAGGTGATCTCCTGGCCCTGGAAAGAGACAAAGGGAGAGGATGGGCTGGAGAGTTTCAGTTTGAAGCTGGATGGAGACATGGAGGGGAGGCCAAACAGACCTCCTGGCCTCCCCTGGCCCCACAAGATGGACGTGACTGCGGGGACCCTGTTGTCTGTACCTGCAAGACTTGTCTTGGACTATGTTCCTGTCATCTAAATAAACTTTCTGTTTTACTGGCTGGCTGAGAGTCCTGGTGAATCACAGGAAGCCAGGGGTGCAGAGCCTTGTCTCCCCCAACTCCGTGACAAGTGGCCATGGCACTTTAGGGCACTATAGTCTCACTGCGCTATCCACACGCACACGGCAAAAATAACCCAACAGTATTGTTACCATTTACATAGGACTTGCTTTTTCTGGGCCAGATTATTAGGCCTAGATTTGATCAGACCTTACACTGACATGGAGGGAGGGCGTACATAAGAATCCTTCCCCAGTGCTCAAATAATGGTGGAAAAAGTAGGTTGGTCCTGAATCTCCAGTGGCTTGCTTTCCTTTCAACAGCAGGGAGAGGTAAGGAGGCTGTATGTCAGAAATGAGGTAGCCCCTAAAAGTAGTAGAGGGCTCAGCCCCCAAAACTTGAGCACTCATCCTCCCCGCCTTTCTGGGGCTAATGCAAGGCCCTGCACATAACAGTAAACCCTGTGAGCTGGGCTTGCTTGCTCCCTCCTCCCAGCATGCAAATCACCCAAGACAGGGAGGGGAGGAGGAAGGTGGGAGGAGGCCATGGCACTGTCCCCCTCTGAGTGGGGCTGGTGCAGCATTGGGCAGATTGTGCCCTTCATGGAGAGGTTGGGTAGCAAGTGTACAATCTAACCCTTTTTTGTTGCACATGCAGAATTAGTACCCATAGTCATTTACAGGTGCAAATCATCAGTGACCCAATTTGCATGTGCAAATGGACATGCCTAAATACATGTTAGTTGTGGTTAGGAGGCTTGTTGAAAATTCTGCCCTTTTATGCCCACAAATGGTGTCTTGTCAATTGAGGCAAAAAAGGATCCCAAACTTTTGCTTAAAGTTTAGATAATAAACAGCGGAAATATCTGGCCTTATCTGCACTGAGCCAGTTTCAGGACCTTTTGATCTTCACCCATCAACTAATTTAGAAGCATCTTGCACATTAAGATTAATCTCAGCTGACTGCATAGCTATGGGTTTCACCTCAGAGTTGCTTTTAGTCTGTGCAGAAAATCGTGCACCACAGAGCTTGTAAATGCTGCATTCTCTCGGAGGAGTGAGGTGAAAATCATTTTTGCTTAGCATTAGCCAGAGCATCCACATTGACATGTAGAATGAGAGCTGCATCCCACTCACCCTTCCATCTCCTTCCTCTGGCTGCCTGCTGCATTCAGCGTTCCGTTCGATGGCTGGTACTGATAAGAATGCAGAGGAGGTGTCCCCTGAACCTGTGCATCCAGGAGACTGCCAGTAAGCCTCAAAGGTGTGTTCTAGAGGCACTGATTCTGCACAGCTCAGCCACTTAGCTCCGAGGGTGGTTTCACAGTCCATCTGCTGCACTTTAAGCAGTGAAACAGATTTAGCGTATCTTTGGCACTGGTGGATCTCGGCAAGGTTGGGTTTGGCGAGCCTATTTCCTTTTAGTTTACCGGGTGGGGTTCAGTAACTCTCCATCTATAGTTTGTTTCAATTATTGATAAAATAAGTAAATAAATAGGAAAAGGAGATACCGTTATTCATGCCCAACCACTGCTATAAAACAACTCCCTGTCTCCAGAATATTCATATAAGGTTATATTAATTTCTCACAGGTATGCAAATATACCCCGCATGACTGGTCTGATACATTGCAGGGGATGAACACATATCCTTCTCTCGCTCTCATACACACACAAGGTGTAATGAATACCTGATGGGAATTTAGATTAATTTCTTACCACTAAATTATCTACATGCTGACCTCTGGAACTAATTTTTCTAATCAGTCCTAGTGTAGACAGCTGGCTTACCTTTCTTTCAATAGCAGTTTAATGGAAAATGTCATGCTAAGCGTGTTCGCCCATGTCTCCTCACAGATGACAAAGTTCCTCCATGTACAAATTCATGGCAATGTTTGACAGTGGGGATCTAGAAAAATAAATGAGCCAGAGAGCTTGGATCATAACGCCACGGTGTTTTTAATTTGCCAAAGACAAGTTCCTTAGACTCAGAGTGCTGCATTGAGTCACTCATTGTGTCTCTTCATGGAGCAGGGGAAGGAAGAGAAGGCAGCAGAAAAGGTTGGACCACTGAAGCTAACCAAAGGAGACGTTCAGTTAAATTCTCCATAGTTTCTGCATCCTGGAAACTTGTGCAAGGCCTGGAAAATCTGTGTGGGGACTGACACAGATCGTCTCACCAAGCAACTGGAGAGAGATTTTTCTTGAATCCAGCCTTTAGATTATTTGTGTAGCTAAAGCTCTATTTAGATTGTAAATTGTTTGTAACAGGGACCATCTTTTTGGTACATGTGTGTACAGTACCCAGTGCAGTGGGACTCTAATCAATGGTTAGGACCTGTAGGTACTACAATAATCCTCATCAACTGGACTGGCCCTCAGGAGACCTTAGTTCTCTTCCTGGCTCTGCCACTGATCTTCTGGGTGATCTTGGACAGGTCATTTCCCTACTCTGTGCCTCAGTTTACCCTCCTTTGAAAGTGCTTTGAGATATGCATGAAAAGCGCTATATAAAAGCCAGATATGAAGTAAGTATTATTATTATCAACATCATCATCATCATCTCAGGCATTTATATTTTCAATAGTCCTGCTTGCTCACTACCAGAAACTAGCAAGATGGAGGATACCATAGGACCTGATTTCTTTCATCCAAAACTGTCTCTCAAAGCATAGAGCAGAGCATTTATTAAGAAAGAAAGAAAAAAAAGTCTGTTTAATTTTTTTTCCCCAAGGCCAAATTTTCCTCTCCATGAAACGGATTTTGTCATTGAAAACAAGGCAGTGAAATCAAAAACAGTGCTGATTGATTGCAAGACAGAACAGATTGCTGCACCAACAAGGAGCCTATTCATCTCTCCAGAATAACATGTGTGAGATGGATGTAGGGCTTGAAGAGCGGAACCATCCGGTGCAGACTGAACTGGATACTGAACATCCACATGTGAGAAATTGGACCTTTAGACAGACCTGCTGGAGACTATGCTGTATTCTTATGTTTGCCTCTAAGATGCTGGCCGAGAGAGTCCATTGGTCAATTCTACTCTGAGTGCCATCTTTCAGTGACATGACACTCTACTAAAACCTGCGTAAATCCTAGTAGTGGGTAAGAATTTTGGAAACCAGAAAAAAAGCTATATTTCACTGCAAGAAGAAGAAGAAGTGGTGCCGGGAGAGGGAAGGGAAGAGAGAAATCTTTCAGTTGCTATGCCACAGCAAGATTTCCTTGTCGAGTGGCGAATTTGACATTGAAAATATGGCATTGGAAGTAAAAACAGTACATGTTATTCCGATAGGGATAAAAAGGAATTTAATAACACACAGACTATTTCAATCTTCCAAATAGCTTGCTAGATAGAGACTAAGGGACAGATATTGGGAAGCACTGAGAGTCTAGAACTCCCACTGAAGGCCAAGGGAGTCGAAGATACTCAGCATTTATCAGGGGACACTCAGCTCCTTTCAGGCCACTAAGACCTTGGGAGCTGGAGCAGCCTAATGCAAAATACTGTCACTGTTTTCTACGGGGACTCTCCTTTGGGGAGGCTTTTTGTCTTAACAAATAAAACACAATTAAAATCTCAACTGACCTAACAAAACTCTATATCTATAGATCGCTATACTGCATGACAATAAATGTGTGTGCGCACGCGCACATGCATGTCAAATTCAAAGGCCAGCAGTTGGTTCATAGTTTTAACATGTTCCTGTCTTCCTCCTTGGGTCCACTGATGAGCTATCTTGCAACAGGCTTATACTATATAGGACCTTCTCATGGACATGGAATACTCTAATAAGTATTTATCATCTATTGAACACCTATAGAAGCAAGTACCAGTCTATGCACATAGCCAGCATGCAGCCAGTTTCAATGGTAATGACTAGAGATATTTCAGATTGAATAATTTAGGAGTTGCCAGAGGGCAGGTCTTTCTGCACTGCTGGCTGCTCCACGTGAAAGTTGCAGGAGTAGAATGTGGCACAAAGAAATATCCTATGCTACAGAAATACCTTCAGGTTACTTTGTGTGTTTAGTCAATGCAATCAGTGGCATGTGTATTTAACACTAAAGTGCAGTCTCCTTCCCCAGTTTTACTGTAACTAAAATGACTCCTTGGTTCAGTGAAAAGGTAACTTGGGACAGTCCAGCCTCCTTAGCACTAGAACGAAAGAAGATGGTGCTATTAGATGGAGTTGTACTAGGGTTTATCATCACTCCATGGGGCAGGTCAAAGAATGACCAGAAATCATTCCCACCCGGGAACTGTTCATTGGCCCATGTGAAATATGTTAAGGACCTCAGTCTAGTTCCTAGTGGACAAGTGTCCCTATCATAAAAATCACAACTGGCACTCTTATCCAAATGTGCACAGATACTGAGCTATCCTCCCATCTTGACAAGTGCAGAAGCCTCCAAGCCAAAGGCGAGGCACATTTGTGAAGTACCCAGGGAAGCTTGCACTGTCCCTGATGGGTAGGACCTATCCTGTGGATAGGACTTCAAATCCCAATTCTTTCAATAGACCCTTTTCCACAACCAACGATTCACATGGAAAACAATGGTCTGTTTTTGCTTAAATGGACCATCATGGCGTTGGGGAAGCTGCTCCTTGCTCTTGTGCTCTGTCACAGGATTTTCTTTTTCGTTCACTTCATTGTCATACTATACAGAGACACCAATGAGATCTACAGTAAGGCAATTCAAGGGCCTCGTGGACACTTACTCTCAGTGCAAAGAGTTATCACTAATAGGTCACTATTAGTCACTATCCTGAGCCTTGGTGCATAGAAGGGGCTCTCTTTCACTGTGTTCACACTGTACTTGCACCTGTCTCCATAGTACATTGCTCTCTTTGTAAACCAGCATCACTGGAGCCTTGAGCTGTACTTTTCCTGTACTCAGACACCCTGGTATTGGGCGACCCTGTGAGGAACTCCAATAGATCCATCAATCCTTAGCTATTTCAAGGAGGGCGAAGAAAGCAGTGCTCACCACAGCCCAGAATTTCCTTACTTGCGAAGGCTGAAGTAAATTGCTTAATGTTCCTTGAAGGCAAGGTGAGTTTTTGCGGGTGTGTGGTTTAATATTATTTTTGGATCGGATTACATTGCAGTCAGTGCCAAACCACTTGGCACTAATTCAGGCATCTCTGACCTTAGGGATACCTTTATAACGTTGGATTCCAGGGTGACATTTTCCCTTCCCACCCAACCTGCTACTGGTATTTTCCCTATGAAAAGGCCTTAGTGTTCATGCTGGCCTTCTTAGCCGTTCATAGCTGGCCTGAGCTTTTTGTAGATGGGGTACCTTCATTTGCCAGTCACGATATGAATAAAGGACCCAGAAGAGTTTGTGCCCAGGTTCAGTCTGGCAACTCCCTGATATTTCACTGCTGATGAAGTAGCAGAACTCCGCCCAGGGTGCAATTTGATATCCCTGTGTTGTTAGGGCTCTGCGGATAGGAGTCAGAGACGGCATGTCGAGAGCTATGAACAGGTTCCATTTGCCCCGGGCATTTCAGACAGAATAATCTTACCTTTGGAGTGAATGTCATCCAATCAGCATTCTTCTTGAATCAAAGCTTTCTAGGCTCTTGACTCACTTCTCACATCAGTTTTATACCATTGCCTTTACTGGGATCACCCCAGATTTACATGCACATCAAGGGAAGGAAAATCAAGCACTTGTTTTCTACACCACCATTAAGCCCACTCCACTGCAGTTGCTCACCCTCATCCCACCTGTTACTTATCTTGAAATAAACCCAAGTTCACTTGCATTCAGAACTAGTTTCTATTTAGTCAGTGCAGAGCTTCTGCTCTTCTCCTCTTGAGTTAGGGTGACCAGATGACAAGAACAAAATATCAAGCAAATGTAAGCAGAGTCAGGATAAGCTCTACCCTGACATCTGGTGGAAAGAATGTCAGAGAGTGTATTTGCATAGGCACGCCTACCCTATCCCAGACTGCTGAGCGGTGGGACTGCTTGGTGACAAATGACTCACCCTCAGTTGGGTGGTACTTGCTAGACAAGGGACATGGGTTCCAAAACCCAGTGAATGGAGAGAGGCTGGGGACAGGTATCTGTGCCTGGTGGTGCAGTCTCCTTGTGGAGCCAGAAGCATCAGTTGCACCCCCTACTCTCTCCACTGTGGAATGTCAGAGTTGAATTTTTTATTCCCTCAAGAATCTAAATACAGGTTACTGAGCTGAACGCACTTTGGGCTAATTGTGCACTAGCACTGGGGCTCACCCACGAAGACTTGAGATCACTAAAAGTTGAAATCACTAAAGAGATAAAATTATTGAGTTGAGAGCACTGAGTACTGTGCTAACTAGTGGGGGAGCCTGAGCTGGCGGAGTGGAGCAGTTGCGGGGACGGCTGGAGCGGATCACGGGACAGCTGGTGGCAGCAAAGCGGCTGGCAGAGCGGAGTAGCTGTGGGATGGGTGGAGTGGCCCACAGAGTGAGCGGAGCCGAGCAGTTTGCAGAAAGAACTGGAGCAGCTCATGGAGCAGAGCAGCTGGTGGAGCGGAGCAGTTTCTGAGGACGGCTGGAGGAGCAGAGTGAAGCAGCTGGTAAAGCGGAGCAGTTCGTGGAGAAGGCGGAAGCAGAACCCACGGAGAGGCAGGGCAGTTGGCCCCGGACCACGTAAGGTGCCCCTTTCTACCCAGGCTGGGGGGAGGGACCTCTACAGATAAACTCTCGAACTCTGGGGTGGCATTGACCAGAGACTTTTGGGTTGTTGGACTTTGGGATGATTGGACTTAAAACCCTAAGGGGAAAAAGGACAGTGCCAAACGTACTTGGAGGTGTGTTTTTTGTTTATGGTTTGTGTTATAACCCTGTTTGTGGTGTTTCTCCAATGGGATGCCTCATTAATTCCTTCCTTTATTAAAAAAGATTTTGCTACACTCAGACTCCGTGCTTGCGAGAGGGGAAGTATTGCCTCCTAGAGGAGCCCAGGGGGGTGTGCTATGTGAGTGTCCCAGGTCACTGGGTGGGGGCTCGAGCCGGTTATGCATTGTGTTACTGAAACGGAACCCCTGGATACTGAACCCGGCCCTTGTTGCTGCCAACTCAGAGGGGCAGAAGGGTTACACAAATAAAAAAAAAAAGCCGGAGTGCTGCCGAAGCAAAAAACAAAAAAAGGGTCACCAGTGTACTCCTTCAGTACTGAGCCAAAATATCGGGACAAATGGCGTCCCAACCATACATCCTTTGGGACGTGGGACAAACAACTAAATATTGGGACAGTCCCGATTTGAGTTTGTCCTAGCTATGTCACACACCCCCTGCAAAACTCGGGGTGACACACAGGGCCAAATGCGGACTACTGCCAGTGGGTGCAAGAGCTGCAAGTTCAGTGGTGAGCTAAATGACGGTTGCACATTTGGCCCAAGCTGGTCAGATGATGAGTGTAAGTGGCAAAGTAATGTTAATTGGCACCAATTTGACACCTGGTAGCTGTACACATCTAGTGCAGCTGGAGAGCATTAACAGGAAGCTGTAAGTTAAAGCAAAGACCCCCTACCTCTGAGTGTAACTTACATGCCATCATACCCAGGCTGAACTCTCATTGATTTCAGCTGGAGTAGTGTCCACTTACACCAGGGACTGAATTTGATCTCCACCAAAGACCAGCTCTGTTTAAGCCACACTCCTTTTGCACCACTAATATCCACCCTGAGTTTGGTCCATGACATGCAATCTCACAGCCTCACCCCTCCAGAGCAAGGATGCTACCCATCTTCTTGGTTCTGTCTCCACTTACAGCTGGAAACATTGACTTGCTGGGGTTGCAAGGCTGTGCCTGAAGAGCTGCAGGCATTTTGGGGCCAGATGTCAAATCCTGATTGGGATACCCAGGAACAGGGATATTTGTAGCCACCCTGGCCTTGGCAGAAGCACTTGCTGCAGCTTTGACCCAGAGGGGTAAATGCTGCAGCATAGAAAGCTGTCCTGGGAAGGCTGGGGTCTCCGAATCCACCCAAAGCTGGCAGCGGGTAGGTGGTTAGAGAAAAAGGAGGTGAAAAGAGACTGTGCTGCAGTCAAAAAGGGATTTGCTGAGGAAGCTGAGGAGAGGAAGCTGGCCCTTGAAGGAACATGTGCAAGGAGCCCGGCTGCAAGGTGCATAGAGCGCATGACCAGTGAGGTTGACCCCAGGACACCAACAGTGGGAATACAGTTTGGTGCTTTGGGTGGGGAATGGGTGTGGCCCACCGGGTGCAGAGCTGTCATTCGTGGGTGGGCCCACTGGAAAGAGGTGCAGGCACCGAAGCATGGAAGCAAAGGAGCATCACAAGCTGGAGAGAGGCGAAGGCAGGACAGCTGGGGTGAAGCCGGCCTGCAGCCTGGGAGTGGGGGAGTTGATTCCCTCTAGGGATGACACAGCATGTTGGGGCACAACTTCTTTTATGGGGATACAGTTTATTATTTTCCAAAACAAGTACTTGATGTTACTTTACTTTATATATGTGTTCTATTATTTACATTCTATTTCCGTCCTTGCCAAATTTCTGGGGGAGTTCTTTTATTAAGTTTAAAATATCCGGTTACCTCCATTGCATTGGTCTGCTGCTGCCTCGCCTCACAGGGGGCATAGCCTAGCCAGGCCTGGGGCATTGCATATTAATCACACATGTTGGCCTGCTGAACAAATAAGGGTTTATTTCCAAACAGGGTGTCTTATTTGGCCATCCCCTCAGTTCAGCAACTATTCCAGCTGCTGGGTAGAGGCTTTGTCCTGCACCACATACTCATTAGAAGTCTGTGTGTGACAGAATGAACCATTTTCTTTCAGTGACATAAAAACTTAATTATCATAGAGAAGGGCCTAACGAAATGCAGCTGTGCCTGCTGCCTCGCTTCACTCTTTGAAATAAAAAAAAAAGCCTTCAAAGTGATTTTTTTTGGCCATCTAATTAGCTGTTGATAATTATTTCCTACTGTCCTTTCCAGGCATACATCATGTTGGCAGTTGGATGCCAAAGAACGTATTCCCTCCAGTGGGCATAGGCTACAAAGTGTCTGCGGATCTCCATCTAAAATATTTAACATCCAGAATGTGACCACTTGCTGGTAGCAAATTCCTTTTAACGTCTCCCATATAATTTGTGGTGTACAATCCTTGTTTGGCTTTGAGGATTTAGCACATTTTTGTTTCCCCGTTTTCGAGCAAGGGATTTGAGCTATTCAGGCTCCGTTTTGTGTGGTCTGGCCACCCCCAGTGCTCGCTGCTACTGCTACTTGCTAACGAAAGGTGTGTGTCCAAGGTAGCTGCTGCTAACGATCTCGCTGGGTGAGGTCAAACCTGGCGATGGGAGAACCCTAAGAGGGTCTGACTCCTATTAAGGAGGACTTGGCAGAACATGGTACAGTTTGGATTTAATGAGAACCTTCTATAGATGCTTCTCGTTATACATAACTGTGCTTTGCACTTCTTGCCTGCCTTTCATCAGAGGCTCTCAAAGTGTTTTACAAACACCCTTGCTACTAAAATAAGGCCTGCAGTGTCCCCTCCGGTTCCCGTCCTTTACACTGGCTAGTGCTTCTAGCTGCCCTTTCTTGCCCCCCTCACAGAAATGCACTTTTAAATGTGAGGAGATTTTTCATTTTTACATCATGCACCCTGGGACAGATCCATTCAAGCTGGTGCAGAAGGGTGTAAATAATATAACAGTCCATCCCCTTTGCAAGGCTCGATCTCTGCAGCCGGAGGATGTCATTGTCTTTCCTTGGAGCTAAGCCCAGGGCTCTGCAGAGGCGACTGAATTGGGTGTGCCCTCTCGAGCCAGCATGACCCACTTTTGAGGATACATCTTATCTGAGGGGTCTCCGCCGTTGCTGCTTTCCACTGCTACTTCTGTGGTGACTTTTCCTTTGTTGGGGGTCTCTCCCAGGGCCTGGGCCAGTAGAAGATAGCACAGATCCCTGCCCAGGCTGAGTCTTGAATAGTGATAGGCCACTTGGAGTTTAGGCTAAAGTTTTATTTTATATGAAGTGAGTGCCTTGGCTCCTGTTTGCCAGTTAGTGCTTTTGAGGGTATAAGCCGGTCAGCATGGGAATAGCGGTATCCATTTAAGTGCGATTCACCCTAGGCCTTGCCTCCTCCATAGGAGACAATGTAAAAGCCCTTACAGTGGAATAGCCACTCTAGAGGTGACCTGGACACAAATCCAGAATCAGCTTTCTAGAGTTGGGAATGCGTGCAACTCAGCAGTCAGACACGAGAGCCGAAGGAGCTGTCTGTGATCGTTTGGCTCACTCAGCTCTGATGTCGACAAATGGATGTGTGTGGTTCCTGAGCAAGGTTATGCATCAGCGACTCCTAGCTTAGCTCCCTCTCCCCACAGGAGCCTGACACCCGTCCTTTGGGATGTGCACCAGGTGCCTATTTTACACTGAATGTCTTTCAGAGTCGCAACCATTAATATTTAAAGCCTTGAATGACACAGGGCTTGCCCACCTGAGCAGCTATCTGCTGTCCTATGTCTTGATTCAGGAACGGAGGTTGGCAGCTAACTGCTGAGCGTCCCATGCAGGCAGAAGAAGATGGCAGGCAAAGCGCCCATGAGTGTGGCATGCTCCCTCTCGCTCTCCGTGCCCATGTGCATCTAAGGCTCCAGTCAAGACTTTCTTGTTTCCTTTTGAATGGTATGTGGTTTGTGGGTATATAATGGAAGGTGGATTCTTGAGGATTTTGTGCTCGTGCCAACCTGAATAATTTATAGAGCCAGGCCGTGTTCTTAAAAAAGAGGTTTTTTTCCCCTTTTATTAAAAGGTTTTATGGAAAATTTTCAGGACTATCAAAACTGCAGTCATACAGGATAATGGATAAACAGTAAAGGAGCACAAACCCAGACCAACCAGGGCAGGAGAATATGGGGCAGTCCAGAACACCTGAGTTTAAATCTTAACAGTTCAATTTAACATGCTGGCACCTCAATTACATTCCACAAGTAGAAAGCCTGGGTAAGAGCAAGTCTCTTTGAGAGTGTGTCTCATCAAAGCACATGAGTGTTCCAGTCCACAGCAGCTACAAGCTGTCTGCTTTGGAAATCAGCCAATAGCTAATCTGTCACTGGTGTGCGTGATGCTGATACAGGGAGCAGAAAGGCTTGGTTCTGATCTGGCCAGCACCAGTGTAAATCCGGAGTAATTCCGCTGCCATCAGTGGCATTATACTGGGGTGACACGGGTGCGGAGCAGGTCAGGATCCTTCAGAGTGGAGAACAAGAGGCTAATTCTCTGCTCTCCTTTAACATTTCTGTGTCGTAATAGCTCCATTGGTTGTAGGCCCCCAGTGACCAAATCCAGCCCTTGGAGTACACAGTTTAAACACTCAGCAAAGCCAGTTAGGGTTGTGCCTGCTTGCAAGATACTCAGATGTCACCCCAACAGTCTGTGAAGACCTCTCCTCTGTCACTTTCGGTTACAGGGTGATTTTCCATAGTAAATACCATTTGGACAGAAGGGGAGCTGAGACACAGAGTGTAAGTTTACACTGCAAACCCCTCTGCCGCAGTGCATCTCAAAGCCCAGGTCTACAGAGTTGGGCTCGTGGGGCTAGTAGGATGGTGGTAAAAATAGCCATGTAGACTTTCCAACTTGGGCTGGAGTTTGGGCTCTGAAACTCAGCAAGAGGCATGGGTGTCCCAGCAGAAGATCCATTCCAAGCAGTGATGCCTACATGGCTATTTTTAGCCCCACAGTGCAAGTGCAAGACTTTAGAGCCAGGCTCTGAGATGTGCGGCCATATGTTGGGGGGGGGGGTGTTTTGCAACGTAGATGTATCCAGACACATTAACTTGACCAAAGTCACACAGAACGAACCAAGTTTCCCAAGTCCTAATTCAATGCCTTAACCACAAGAACATCCTTCTTGCTTTTAAAGCAACGTTTTGTTAGGAGACTGGATGCCTTCAGGCAGGGATGTCTTATTAATAAAAATAAATTATTACCATATTATTACAGCAACAAGTGCGTTGGAGTTCACACACACACAGTGGGTTTCTGTGAAAGAAAGGCCAGGAAAGAAATCTACAAGCATGCATGGGAGCCCTGACGAGCTACGTCCTGACACACAGTAAGCTCTGGAGGACTGTACGTTTCAGAGTAACTTCAGAATAATTAGTTAGTTAGACAAAGAGTGAGTTAGCTGCAGAGAACAGCTCCTAAGCACTTTTCAGTTGAAGCTGTTCCTAAGCTGTGACTATCTGAAAAGTGAAAGGGTGATTTTAGAGGACACTTGCTGCCATTTATAGTCCATGTCCAGAGAAAGAATATGTTCAGAGACAGAATCATAAGTAACTATTGGAAATGAGTTTCCTAGATTCCTTAGAAGCCCATTAAACTAAACAGTATTCCATTCACAATAAGATAATGACCTGCAGCTATGATCCTATCAAC
This sequence comes from Gopherus flavomarginatus, assembly GCF_025201925.1. Taxonomy (NCBI): domain Eukaryota; kingdom Metazoa; phylum Chordata; order Testudines; family Testudinidae; genus Gopherus; species Gopherus flavomarginatus. The sequence continues at coordinate 35,385,699 of NC_066630.1, forward strand.
TACACCAATTCAGTGTCAGGACTGTGACATGGGAAGTTCGACCTAGTGGTCAGAGCCCGAATCAGAAATCAAGGATCAACAAGAGTCAGGTGTGGAGGAGCAGCAGCCAATCAGGAAGTCTCTCAGTTCCTTGGACAATTTCTTGTGCCTCCTTCTGGCTTAAATAGTCTGGTCCAGCCAATCAGTGTGGCCAGTCATCATCACCCAATCAGGATTCTCATGGGCAGTACCTCTGGGAGGGGTCAGTTCCGCTAGACCCTCACTTGTAGGCATTCTGGGTAAGCTGTAGTGATGAGGCAAGACCAGATGGCTAGAGTAGAGTAGTGGGAGACAGATATATTAGCCACAGGCTAAACAAATCCCTGTTACCAGGATAAGCAAATGGCAGCTGCTCCAGGTCAATTAAGACACCTGGTTCCAAATAAGATCTTTCCAGAAAGCAGGGAAGACAGCTAGGTTGATTGGGGCACCTGAAGCCAATCAGGGGCTGGCTGAAACTAGTTAAAAGCCTCCCAGTTAGTCAGGTGGGTGCATGTGTCAGGAGTTGTAGGAGGAAGTGGTGCTGTTGGAGAAACTGAGCAGTACAAACCATATCAGGCACAAGGAAAGAGGCCCTGTGGTAAGGGTGAAGTAGATATTGAGGAAGTGGAGGCTTCTATGGGGAAGTGGCCCAGGGAATTGTACTCTTTCTGTTACCAAAAAGTCAGCTACCATAGCTGATACTATTAGGGTCCTTGGACTGAAGGCTGGAGTAGAGAGTGGGCCCTGGCTCCCCCCAGTTAATCACTGAGACTGAGAGACAATGGAGACTGTGCAAGGGAGGGTAACTCTTCTCCTCTGTTGCTGGCTTATAATGAAAATGACTCAATAGGCTGTGACCCTTACCTCTGGGGAGAGGAGGGTCACAGTGAGCCTCTGAGGCTAGCGAAATCTGCCAGGAAGCACAGGATCCATGGAGACAAGGCTGGAGCTTTGTTTGTCACACTGTCCAGAGGTGGCCAGGGTGTGAGAGCTGCTTGGGGGGAGGGATAGCTCAGTGGTTTGAGCATTGGCCTGCTAAACCCAGGCTTGTGAGTTCAATCCTTGAGGGGCCATTTGGGGATTGGCCCTGCTTTGAACAGGGGGTTGGACTAGATGATCTCTTGAGGTCCCTTCCAACCCTAATAATCTATGAGTCTAGACTCACTAGCAGTGGGCCTTAAAGTCAAGTCTGGTTAGTGCTTGGATGGGAGACCTCCAAGGACACCTGACATTGTTTGTGATTCACTAGATGACACTCTTCAGTTCTGAATCCATACCGAATGAATGCCCCAGCAGGATACTAGGGGTCCCTGTTGGGCTAGAGATGCTGAATGAAATGTACAACCAAAGTTCTGGTCCTTTAAGATTGCATGGCATTATTTAGAAGTGTTGGGCTGTTAACCCATGTATCCTGGCCAAATTTCAACTCTGATCATTATTAGTACTATTGCAATAGTTCATAGAGGTGTCCGGTAAGGATGAGGGCCCTATTGTATAGGCATTGCACACAAATAACAAAAATGGCCCCTGCAGTAAAGAACTCACAGTTTAAGTATATGATGAGAGGCAACTGGAGGATACAACAGCCAGACAGGTGGAGCACAAGATAATTGTAAAACAGTTATAAATTGGGTATTTTACCTGCCTAAAATTCAGTCTGCAGCTTTAATTAGATACTGTGTTGTTATTTATTTGGTAGCATGACCATGTGCAGGACACCAGGCAAGGCACAAAATGTGCATTGTTATATTGTTCCATCCTAGGGCTGGATATATTTTGTTAGCATGATTTTAGGCTTAATTAGGCAGCATTGAATCCTGAGATTCCTGTTTACATATTACAATGGCCAAATTCTCATTGAACCCTCTGAGAGTTTTACCTGTGTAAGGATATAGTGCAGGGGTAGCCAACCTGGGGCTCCTTGTATAGGCACCGACTCCGGGGCTGGAGCTACAGGTGCCAACTTTCCAGTGTGCCAGGGGGTGCTCACAGCTCAACTCCTGGCTCTGCCACAGGCCCTGCCCCCACTGCACCCCTTCCCATCCCCTTGCTCCTCTCCCCTGCCCCCCAGAGCCTCCTGCACACCACAAAACAGCTGATCGGGAGTTGTGGGGAGGGAGGGGAAGGCACTGATTGGCTGGGCTGCTGGTGGGTGGGAGGCACTGGGACCAGGGAGGAGGAGCTGATGGGAGGCTGCTGACATATTACTGTGGCTCTCTGGCAATGTACATTGGTAAATTCTGGCTCCTTCTCAGGCTGGCCACCCCTGATGTAGGGAAAATTGAGTAACAACTTCAGGATCAGGCCCTTCATTTTTTGTAAATAACATTCTGGGATATAGGGAGCCAAAGAAGGGCAAAGTACAATTATCCTGTCCTGAAAACTGTGTGTAGATGTTTTAATTAAAGGAATAACTAATGAAAGTCAGCTATTCTGCAGCTACGGAGCTCTCTCAAATGCACTGATTAACTAAACACATTTTGTCTGCCTACATTAGATCTAGAAATTCAAGGTGGGTGAGGTAAATCTTTTATTGGACCAACTCAAAAGCTTCTGTCTCACCAACCGAAGTTGGTTCAATAAAAAGATATTTCCTCACCCACCTTGTGTGTCTATATCCTGGGACCAACACGGCTACAACTACACTAAACCTTATCTCTTCATGTTAACTGCAGCACATGACAACCCATTTCACACAACAGCAGGTGGTGTCCATGTCTCTTTTCAACAAGGCAGCTATCAATAACACAGCATGTCTGTGTCCTATATGCTTCCATTCAGACTAAGGGGAGAGAGTGCTGTTTCTGAAAACCCTGATGCTACTTGGCAGAAGAATGGAATTGCAGAGGGTTTTTGTGGGCAGGAGGAGGAGTGACAGTTGACAGATGTTCACACAGTATTTGCATTTCTGTCAGTGAGACTTTTTTTTTTGAAGCACAGGTTTTATCTTTAAAGAATATGCTCTGTATTCCTTCCTATAGGCAGCGGCCAGGTCTGGGTCAGCCGTGGTGGGACTTTGTGTCTGACAGCAGAACAGCTCTGACAGAGACAGCACTGTGCTACAGCTGCAGGGTAGCATTCTGGTCTCCTTTGCAAACCATAAAGGAAAACATGGGAGCAGAGAGCCCATCAGGAGCATGCTGTAGGAGGACTGCCCTCCGTGTAAGAGTAGAAACCTAGCTGGGGTAATGAGCTATGTGTGGTTTGAAGCTAGGTAAAGCTAATTAAGCTGGAAGAGCTATTCCTCACCTTGTCTCTAGTGGTTATATACTCTGACCCCAGAGGGCTGAACTCTTACAAGTTCCACCAATTATACACATATCCATGTTAAAGCTGCAGGGGTTATATACTCCAGTAAGTGAGCAGAGAACTGGAGAAAAGTGAAATGTTACTTTTCTAATAAAAGTTTCACATGGGAAAGAAAACCAGTGGATATATCCAAACACTAGAATATCGGCTAAGGCACCTGTATAATGCTCTTAGGGGTTATTTTGGGGGAGGCTTTATGACAGGGGTCCTCAAATTGGGGGGGGTCACAAGCTGTCAGCCTCCACCCCAAATGCCATGTTGCCTTCAGCATTTATAATAGTGCTAAATATATAAAAAAAGTGGTTTTAATTCATAAGGCGGGAGGTGGCACTCAGAGGCTTGCTGTGTGAAAGGGGTCACCAGTACAAAAGTTTGAGAACCACTGCTGTATGGCCTGGGTTATACAGGCCAGACTAGATGATCACAATGGTCCTTTCTGGCCTTGCAATTTGTGGATTATTTAACAAACAAACCCAGAAGACCACCAGCAGCAGCCCTATTACAATAAGCAGGTTTCCTATGGCATGTGCCTTTTGCTCTTAAATAAATATTAAAATACCACACTTAAGAAAATCCTGGTCTCCCCCTTCCCCAAGTGTTCCAGCATATGTGTATGTAAAGAGACAGATACAGTCTGGCTACTTTCATACCCCAGTCTTATTTACCAGCGGAACATACTTCAGTAACACAGTCTCAGCTTATATACTGTGACAAAGTTCCTCCTCTACCTTGCTGGGTCCTGCGCTTATTGGCAGATTTGCTTGCCTCACAGATTTACCATGTGGGTTGGGAAACAGCCCAGAGATCTTCCCCTCTGATAGAAGCCACAGTCCAGGTCAATTCCTCCTGTGTCTGATCAGGAGTTGGGAGGTTTGGGGGGAACCCAGGCCCACCCTCTACTCCAGGTTCCAGCCCAGGACCTTGTGGACTGCAGCTGTCTAGAGTGCCTCCTGCTACAGCTGCATGACAGCTACACCTCCCTGGGCTACTTCCCCATGGCCTCCTCCCAACACCTTCTTTATCCTCATCACAGGACCTTTCTCCTGGTGCCTGATAATGCTTGTACTCCTCAGTCTTCCACCACTATGTCTTCTCACTCTCAGCTCCTCTTGCTCCCAGCTCTTCGCATACACACCACAAACTGAAGTGAGGTCCTTTTTAAACTCAGGTGCCCTGATTAGCTAGCCTGTCCTAATTGATTCTAGCAGTTTCTTAATTGGCTCCAGGTGTCTTAATTGTCCTGCCTGTCTTAATTGGTTCTAGCAGGTTCCTGATTACTCTAGTGCAGCCCCTGCTCTGGTCACTCAGGGAACAGAAAACTACTCAGCCAGTGACCAGTATATTTGCCCTCTACCAGACTCCTGTACCCCATTGGCCTGGGTCTGTCACTATATATATATATATATACACACACACACACTCTGGGTTCTTTCACACTCCATTAATATATACTCAGCAGAACATAGGTAATACTTGCTCAGATAGAACCTGCATTGGCTACTTTTCATATTCAGGAGACACAGACAAAGCAGAACATACTTGATAATACTCAAGCAGAATATACACTGACTACTTCCGTACTCAGGTAATATATATTTACACTCAGCAGTACATGCTTAGAGAAGATATTCTCAGGTATTATGTACTCTGGCTACTCTAATGCAGTTAAGCATAAATAAACAGTTGATTTTTCTCCCCAAGCTATTGACCCTTTAAATATTTTATTACTGAGCTAAAGCTTTAATTCACCTCTTACTCTGGGCAGCAGCACCCCCTTTACCCCTGTGGCAGCCATAGTGAGGTGTCACTTTTCCGGATGCTGAAGACTCCTTTTTGCTTCTCCTCACAGCTCAGAAAAACCCTGAACATGTCACAAAGATGTTTTCATTTTGATATGAAGTAAATGTCGTGATGGGAGTATAGGTCACTATGTCCAAAGCAAGGTAAGAGTTGAAAAAGCTAAATTAATTCACAAGATTATAAATATTATCTTGAGTTTTTTATTCTGGAAGGAAGCTTTGCCATTTTTACCACATGTGACATGGACAAGACAACATTTTGCAGTGGATTAAAACCACAAAGTTTGATATTCTCTCCTCCCCTTCTACTCCCCGGTTTCATTGTCTGCTTCCGCCACTAGATATCTAGGAGAGACTGTGAACTGCCCATAACCATCCCCTGAAATGGCAGGGAATGGAGCAAGTCATCTGTAGGTGCTCAGATACTATGGTGATGAGACAGTGAAACTGTCAAAGGCATCTAAGTGACTTTGGTTTCTATGTCCCACTGACTGTCAATGAGATTTAGGGTCCTAAGTGCCTACCCATTTTTGAAAATTGAACATAAGTTCCTAAATCACCTGGGCCTTGCAACAATAAACAAAGCAACACCTAAACACCATTAAAACTCTAGGCCTTAAGTCACTTTGGTGCTTTTGAAAAATTGTACCCAGCCACTAATTAATCACTGTTTGCTGAGTGCTCTGGAAGAAGGTGGAAAAAAAGCAACCAATGGTCCCTGCTGGTATTAAAGAGAAGAAAATTCACAGCGGTGTGCATGTGAAGAAGAATCATCATGGTTCAGCAGCTTAATCCCATTTATACCTTGAGATACCACTGGTATCAAAATAGGTTGGTATCTTGCATGTTTGTGGGATTTTAAGAAGACAGCAACTACATGTGCTAGTACACATCTCCTTGCTTCGTTTCTCATTCTGCATACACAACCACGCCAAGGTCATGTTGTTAAAGAACCATTTCTGTACTAAGTAGACAGAGTATTCAGAAGATTAGGGGCCAAGGTAGGGTAACCAGACAGCAAGTGTGAAAAATCAGGAGGAGGTGGGGGGTAATAGGAGCCTATATAAGAAAAAGCCCCAAAAATCAGGACTGTCCCTATAAAATCAGGACATCTGGTCACCTTAGGCCAAGAGCCCCCTCTGCTTTTGTGACCTCTTGGATATGCTCTCAGGAGCTCCTTGTTCCAACCCTGCAGAAGTGTGTCTGAGTGTCTAAGCTCAGTCTCCCCTGATATAAAGGGGACAGGCTATGGAGGTTGTGTGGCTGGTTATGCTCTGCCATGTTCCCCTAACACCAAACCCATGAGACAAACACTGCTGCCCAATACTAACTGAGTCAGCATTCACTGCCATGGCGTCCCATGCTGAGCTATGGAGAGCCCTTGAGGCAGGCATGATGGGAAGGTGAGTCTGAAAGGGGCTGGAACCCTCCAGTGAAGTCCCTGGGCCTTTGTGCAGATGGCTTATGCCTGCAGAGACTCTCTGGGACCAGTGGGGATCTCCAGGGGGATCGGTGAGCAAAGTGGGTTGAAACCGTTGCAGGTAACACAGGTGGATTAGAACCCCCATCCCAGCCCTAGGCAGGTCATTCTCATGTAAGGGAACACGGGGGCCTCAGGGCACAGAAATTGCTACTCCACACTCTACTCTTATTTGCTACATGCTGCTTTATTTCTTGCAGCTCAGATATTCCTCCGTTTTCTAGACTGTACTCACATGGCCTCATTGAGAGATCTCCATTCATGGTACTGGTATTTCTACATGATGCAGTGCGGGAGATCTCAGTTTCAGCAAAAGTGTTGCTTTTTATTTATGTCCAGCACTCATTTGGGATCCATTCCTTTAGCCTCAATGACTATTCAGATAAAACAGCATCTGTGGGACCAGGTTATTATAACTGAATTGTCCTGTCCTTGCATTCAAGGCTGCCCCTTGGAAGGAAATTGATTCTCCATTTAGAATGAGTCCTGGAGGAAAGAAGTGGTATGAGAGGAATTCAAAGACACTCAGTCAATTACTCACTTCCTTCTAAAATGCTGCTCTAGCACCTTCCTTTTATAACATACAGATGTGCAGTTCTCCATGTCTTGCTTTCTTTCATTGGCTAACTTGGGGATGGAAAACTACCTTGTTGGGGTATTTAGAAACTAATTCTAGAGATGGCTGCAACCCATGATATTAACCCCCTTCCCCTCCCAGCCCAGATCTTGAGATGAACTTTGTTGCCTGAGGTCATTTCTGTATCATACTAGACCTGAAGACTCAGCCCACTGGAATGCAGAATGTCTGTTAAATCACATCTTAGTGCTCAGCCTGTTCAAGGAACTTGAGCTGTGAAATCAGGCCACTTTTGTTTAAAGCTGCAGGCAGCAGAAGAATATGGCGTCTTTGCTCCTCCTATGTGGGAACATTAACGTTCCTATTTGAAGCCATATCGTGTACCCCCAGGTACCATGGTGATGGCTAAGTCAGGAAATGAAGTCTCATGCAAAGGGCTCTGGATTGTGAGATCTGGCAGGTCTGTTCTCAGCTCTGCCACTGACTTCCTGTGTGGCATTAGGTAAGTCACTTGACCATCTGTGACTTAATTTTCCCATCTGTATTACAGAGATATTTGTGCTTTGAGATCTATGATGGAAAGGGCTATTTATATGCTTAAGTATTTTAACAGTTCCGGACAACTGCACCTGTATTTCCCCTCTATGGTTCAGCTAGGGTGCCCGCTCTCAGGATTCCAGCTCCCTTTCTTTGGTGGAGACCCCTTCTGTCTGGGGTATTTCCAGGCTGCCCAGTTCACTGTGGTATTCCCAGCAGAGACAGGCTGCCCAAGCACACCTGCTTGCTTTCTCTTCAGAGACTGATAATGGAGTGTCAACAGTGATAAGTACCAAACAGTTCTTCTGATGCACACCTATCTTATTCTTAGGGTAAAAGCATTACAGCCAAAGCATATTAAATACAATAAAGAAACCTATAGGCAGGCTAATCAGCTTATGAGAGGAAACCGTCCCCCCCCCCCCCGACTCCTAACATGGGCTCTGGCAGGAGCAATCCTTCAACTCCCCATCCACTGAATTTCCTTTGTGGTCACAAGTTCATCACATCTTCAGCTCTGAACAAGCACATTGGCTTACAGGGCTGCCCAGAGGATTGAGGGGGCCTGGGGCAAAGCAATTTCAGGGGCCCCTTCCATAAGAAAAAGTTGCAATACTATAGAATACTATATTCTTGTGGAGGCCCCTGTGGGGCCTGGGGCAAATTGCCGCACTTGCCCCCCACACCCCCAGGCAGCCCTGTTGGCTTACGGGGCCTCAGTAGGCCTAGCCTTCCAACCCTTCCCTAAGGATTGGGGCCTTCCATGTAGCAGGGGTCCAGTCTGTTTGCTGGATCAGGAAGAAGGCCTTGAGCTTGTTTAACTCCAATTTATTCATCCAAATACTCTGGGTACGTCTACACTACGGGATTATTCCGATTTTACATAAACTGGTTTTGTAAACCAGATTGTATAAAGTCGAGTGCACGCGGCCACACTAAGCACATTAATTCGGCGGTGTGTGTCCATGGTCCAAGCCTAGCGTCGATTTCCGGAGCATTGCACTGTGGGTAGCTACTCTGTAGCTATCCCATAGTTCCCGCAGTCTCCCCCGCCCCTTGGAATTCTGGGTTGAGATCCCAGTACCTGATGGGGCAAAAATCATTGTCGTGGGTGGTTCTGGGTAAATGTCGTCAGTCATTCCTTCCTCCGGGAAAACAACGGCAGACAATCATTTCGCGCCCTTTTTCCCTGGATTGCCCTGGCAGATGCCATACCATGGCAACCATGGAGCCCGTTTTTTACTGTTTTTTTTTTACTGTCACCGTATGTGTACTGGATGCCGCTAACAGAGGCGTTACTGCAGCGCTACACAGCAGCATTCGTTTGCTTTTGCATGATAGCAGAGATGGTTATCAGTTGTTCTGTACCGTCTGCTGCCATTGTAAATTGGCAGTAATATAATGGTTATCTGTCGTTCTGTACTGTCTGCTGCTATCATGGATGCCCCTGGCTCAGGTCGGCTGGGGGCACAAAGGCAAAACTGGGAATGACTCCCTGAGTCAATCCCTCCTTTATGGTTTCTAAAAATAGAGTCAGTCCTGCCTAGAATATGAGGCAAGTCACTAGAGAACCAGTGTATCAGAGAGCACAGCTGCTCTGTGTCAGATCCCGCAGAAATGATGAGCTACATGCCATTCACGGGGGGTGCCCCTGCAACACCACCACCCGTTGCTTCCCTCCTCCCCCAATCTTCCTGGGTTACTGTGGCAGTGTCCCCCCCATTTGTGTCATGAAGTTATAAAGAACGCAGGAATAAGAAACAGTGACTTGTTAGCGAGATAAAATGAGGGGGAGGCAGCCTCCCGGTGCTATGACAGTCCAGGCAGGACATTAAGCGGCGCGGAGGAGAGGAGCCCAGCATCCCGCTGCTATGATAGTCCAGGCAGTACAGAATCTTTTCTTTACACAGGAAAGGGAGGGGGCTGATGGAGCTCAGCCCCCAGTTGCTAGGATGAGGACGGTTACCAGCCTTTCTGTACCATCTACTGGGAATGACCGGGAATCATTCCTATTTTTACCCAGGCGTCCCCAGCCAGCCTCACCTGAGGCCAGCCAGGAGCACTCATGGGCTGATGGTGTTGACGGATAGCAGTCATATTGTACCGTCTGCCACCAGAGAGGGGAGAGGAGCAGATACTGCTCTTCACTGCTGCAGCATCTCGTCTACCACCAGCATTCAGTAGACATAGGGTGACACTGAAAAAAGTCAAGAAACGATTTCTTTCCCTTTTCTTTCATGTGGTGGGGGGAGGGAGTAAATTGACGAGCTATACCCTGAACCACGCTGGACAATGTGTTTGAACCTACAGGCACTGGGAGTTCAGCCAAGAATGCAAATAGTTTTTGGAGACTGCTGTGGACTGTGGGATAGCTGGAGTCCTCAGTACCCCCTCCCTCCTTCCATGAGCGTCCATTTGATTCTTTGGCTTTCCGTTACGCTTGTCAGGCAGCACTGTGTAGCTTGGAGATTTTTTTCAAATGCTTTGGCATTTCGTCTTCTGTAACGGAGCTCTGATAGAACAGATTTGTCTCCCCATACAGCGATCAGATCCAGTATCTCCCGTACGGTCCATGCTGGAGCTCTTTTTGGATTTGGGACTGCATCGACACTCGTGCTGATCAGAGCTCCACGCTGGGCAAACAGGAAATGAAATTCAAAAGTTCGCAAGGCTTTTCCTGTTTACCTGGCCACTGCATCTGAGATCAGATTGCTGTCCAGAGCGGTCACAGTGGTGCACTGTGGGATACCGCCCGGAGGCCAATACCGTCGATTTGTGGCCACACTAACCCTCATCCGATATGGTAATACCGATTTTAGCGCTACTCCTCTCGTTGGGGAGTAGTACAGAAACCGATGTAAAGAGCCCTTTATATCGATATAAAGGGCCTTGTAGTGTGGATGGGTACAGCGTTAAATCAGTTTAACACTGCTAAAATCGGTTTAAATGCGTAGTGTAGACCAGGCCTCTGTCTTAGTCTCTTGGTCCCTGGAGAATCCAGTCTGAACTAATATATGCACATCTCTCCAGGGGTGTGGCTTCAAAGGGCTGATAACGGAGGAAGGTACATCTAATTCCACAACAACATATACTCAATGGCATTTTTAATATAATGCACTCCAAAGACGTTAAAACTAATTCAACAAGGTTTAGTTTAATTTAATAAAGTTCACTTTAATTCCATAGGGTTTGTCCAGGATATTTTAGGGTATTGCCAGTCTGTTGCAAGTATTTATTTATCATCATCTTTTAACATTCAAATGCTACAAATGGTGGAGATGATCTGGAGCAAACTGGTAACAGAAAGATGCACGTAAACTATATGAAACTCAGAAATGAGCTACAAATATAACTTGGCGCTTGAGGGATTCGCTGATAAGGAAAGAAGAAAAGAATGATAGATCTTTATATTGACCCAATGGCAACTCTAGGAAAACTTGCTGTGGATATTTGGCACTTGGGAGATGGATGTTTAAGATGGTCCAAAGGGCTATTACTAGGAAGAATGGGATGACATTCAAGAAAAGGAAAATATAACCTGAATGTCAGGACAATAAAAATTGTCCCAAGAGTAGAAGGTTTAACAGTTTCCTCAAGGAAAATAGTGGGAACTCCAATGCTTGAGGTCTTTAATATTGGACTAGACAAGGCACTGGAGACTACAGTGTATATAATCTGGCGTCAGTTATGCATGCTGAGCACTTGAAATATTTGGCTCCAAGAGTGCCAGCACTATTAACACTACAGCATGCAAATAGCCTAGGCCTTTGCTCTAAAATTATAGCGTGTGCCTTCAAATCATCACCAAGTTCTGTAAGCTGGAGAGAGGGCATGTACATTTTTTAAAACACCTTTAGCTAGGGTTTCTATTTTGGCAGCCCTATGAGGAGACCTAGGGGTCACTGAAGTCCTAATCGACAGGTTTGGTTCTCATTTATTTCTGTGGAGAGATGCTGCTTAGCAGAAGGGTTGAGCTGACCGGAGTTGATTTGGTAAATTTCAATAATTGGCACGATACTCAGAGCCTGTGCTTGGGGCCTCTTCATTGTTTAGTATCAAAATAAAATAATGGCCTGGCTACCGATCTACCGCCATTCTTAGTAGAGCTGTACTTGCAAAAGTTTGTTTGTGAGAGAGTGAGACAGAGACAGGAGAGGGCCAGTTGGTAGCTTTTCATGTCATTAAAGTGTCAACATAAGATGCACGCCATTGAGGGGGACATCTCTGCTTAATTGATGACCCAGCACAATAGTCCTTCTCTGTTCTTGCCTTCTGTGATTGATCCTGTAGGTAGTCGGTAGCAAACATCACTTGTCAATTAGCTGCTGCATCTTTCTTTCTTTCTCCCCATCGCCAACTCTCCCCTTCCATCGGAATAGCTCATTAAATACCTTGATATTTGTAACGCGGATAAGCACAGAATTCAAAGCTATCTTCACAGCAAGCGCATTGCCCCTGATGTGTGGTTTGTTTACGTTTACCCTTCTTGGATTATTAATGGGATGACAATTTAAATCCACTCTAATTGGCCCTTCTTCTGCAGAGTCTCTTAACAGCTGGGATAATTGCAGCAGTGGGAGAGGAGAGGTCACTAGGCGGTGTATGCTGTACCTTCTCTAATGCACTCTCAGTATATTTGGACATAAGATCACTATAGAGCTTTACTCTGCTTGGATTTCTTTAAAGTCCTTGGGAAAGAGCAATCTGACTAGTCTGTTGCTCAGGGTTTTTATCCTTTAAAGAATCTTAGGGTACCTGGAAAGCAATGAGCTGCAAAACATGCACCACCATCCCTCTGACCAGGAAATACTTGCTGCGGTGTGTTTCTTGTTAACCACCTTTCTTTTACCAAATCAGGTTATTGCTCTGGTGAGCAAACCACCCAAACAATGGTATATTTGTTTATCCAAATCCAAACTGAGACCAGAAGCATTCTGAGAAGGGAGAAAAGCTATAGCAACTCAGCGAGCAGTCTCCTCCTTCCCCACTACGGCCACTGTAAACCACTCTGCTTTACATTTTCATCTGCTTTAACGCTACTTTAGACTGCCAGAGCATTCTAATTGGCCTTAGCATTAATGAGAATCAGGAGCCAGGTCTTCAGTGTTGGTTTTCGACTGGACCAAACTGATATCTCATGATGATGGATTAAAAGACTGGGAAAATGATAAAAACTACAAATGTGGTGACATTCTACCCATGTCAGTTTAGGCAGCCTATATATATATACGTAATCCAGGCTTCTGCCATGTTGGACTTTGTAGCCTGTTTGCATAATTTTCTGAAGATTTTTTTCAATAACTATAAATCCATGTGACCATGGGAAATCATGCGGTGAGCACAGCCCAGTTTCCAGCAGCCACTTGTTCACATCACACCAGTGGTAACTGGCACTAGCTGGCTGCTTTGTTGGCAGTTTGTGAAGAAGCTAAATGCTGAATGTGTGGAGAATGTGTCTTACCCAGTCGCTGCCCTAGGGTGGTCCATCCACATGGTGGTGGAGAAGGAGTGGTGCTTGGGTGTAGTGCAGTCTAGTGGCTAGTGTCCCAGACTAGGACTGAGGCAAAACCTAGGTTCTATTCCTGGTTCAACTGCTGGGTCACAACCTTGCACAAGTCATTTCACTTCCCTATGTGTAAAATAGGGATAATGATACTGAAATGCTTTGCAATCTACTAATGATCAGAGCTGGACTTGTACTCCGGGGCGGGGGGGGGGGGAAAGAATTTCAGCCTCCTTCCCTTCATGCTATATTTTTAAACAAACATATTTGCTGCAAGGGTCAGAGTATATGCATAGTCACAGTTATGTAAATAGGGTCAAAAGAAAACTGATCATACTGCACTAATGTTCTGAGGGCACTTCATTAACTGTTCTATTTGGTTTAAAATCAGACCAGAGTCGATCCTCATCCATCCACACTTTTCATAACTCAGATTACAATATTAAATATTTAGATCATATTGGAAAGACAACCACTAATGCAGACTACTCGCCAAAAATCACATCAGCAGAAAGCAAACGTGAACTCTGATCACACCACCAAAAATGCTGAGACACGGCATCAGAAGGTCACCTTCTTGGAACATATAACAGCAGATCTAATCCCTTAATAGCTTTCAAATATTTGACTGCTCTATTTATATGCAAATCCCACCACAAACACTCCTGAGTATAGTAAACAGGATTCTGAGGTTTGCAAGTCTGGGCTCAGATAAACTTCAAATAGGTGTGTCTGGAGATCCTGGGCATGATTCTCCAAGCCCAGCAACTTGTGTGGTCATTTATACCAGCGCAAAGTGAATGTTTTGTCTCCAGCAATGGCCAATAGCAGCTGTTTCAGAGGAAGGACACCCCCAGTGGGCAGTTATGGGATAACCTGCCCTGAGAGAATGTTTCCTCCTGACCCCCATTAGTGAAATGTAGGCTTATGCCCTGAAGCATGAGGTTTAATATCCCTTCCAAAGTTCTTGTTTATTTGTTTAATGTTGACTATTATAATTCTGGGTATCTTTGATGTCCATATACGTGTCCAATCTCTGTTACTAATTACTTGGTTTTTGTTTCTTCTGTGTACAGTAAATGACAAGTACAGTGTAGAGTTTCCATGACTGGAATGTTCAGCCTACTTCCGGCTACATCTAATTCAGAATAACAGATGTAAATATTGCCTATGTAAACCCCACTATTCATCAGGGACCTATCAAGAGGATCAGGTAGATGAATGAACACCTAAGGGTATTTATTTAAGGGTCTCCTCCTTGGATCAGGAGGAAAAGCAGGACCAGTGACACACTTATCATATGGTTTAGTCAGTCAGATAACAATAGGTTCGAATCTTCTCTTGAAGCAGCAGTGCCCAGCCTTTGCTACAATGGACTCCATGCTGCATTTTGCCAAGGTTCTGAGGGCAACATCTAGTTTGTCTAAAAATGTACATACCTGGCAACTTACTACACACAGGCATGTTTGCTGGTACTTGTGTCTTGCTTAAGAGATGAAGAGAAGCTTGTAAACGCTTTAGAGCAGGGGCTGTCTTTTACTGTCTGCATGTACAGCACCTAGCACAATGAGGTCTCAACTGGGACATCTAGGTGCCACCATAATATAGAAAAGTAATTAATAACCTTCATAGTAAAGTTCCTGGTTGGTTTGAATTCACCAGCAGTAGAACTCTACGGGCACTCTGCTTGTCCTCAGCCAGCGTTTTCAGGACTCTGCGTACCAGCCGCTGTTACTTCCCCCTCAGTGGACCCTTTATGCTGCTCCAGAGCATAAAGTTGCCATAATAGGTAGAATGACACCCTGGGAAATACCTCCTGGGGAAAGGGGTCTTTGTCAGCCCTACTGTAGCCCCCTCACAGCCTCTGGTGCAGAGAGTCAGCTAGCGGAAGCATGTCCCTTACAATGCCATCACCAGAATGCTCCATGCTTTGGCTTTAATGCTATAGAGTAGCACAGAGGCGGATGTGGGAAGCTGATGGAATTTAGAGCAACCTTGTGTGCTAAGGGCCAGATGCAGCATCAAGGTGATACAAAGGAAGCTTGAAACCATTTTTGCCCCCTCGCCCTCACCAGTCAGGAATAAATGTTCTGGTCCTTTAGGGTGCACTTTGGGCATCACTGGTCTACACAATCCAGGAAAGAACAGACTGAAAAGCAGTAGTCATGGGTGATGGGACAATGTAGAAGAGAGACCCAAACGAGTGCACACTGTAATCTGGACAAGTGCAGCACATTATCTGGTAAGAGGTGCTGAGGCTTTAGAAAGTCAGAGTACAGGATCTGAGTTCATACTCAGAGTTTCCTGTGCTGGTTGAGGTTAGAAGCATTACACAGAGTTGGGAGCTCCATTCAGTTGACTAGTTCCATCCAGCCAAAGAAGTTGCACTGGCAATGTGAAAGGATCCAGATTCCACCTCTCTCTGTGCTGAGCTGGTCAGTTTGCTGCTGGGGTAACAGGGAAAACGGCTCAGATTAAAGGGGGAAGATATGGTGTTACTCATAGCAGATGACCACTGGAGCCCACCGGAAGTAGCTGCTCTTCTCATGGTAGGGCTTCACTGCAATTCCTCATTAGTGCTGGGCTCACTGGAGGTGTCTGAGCCCAGGGCTGGTGGTCTCGAGTGAGCTCTGCTCAGCTCATCATTGCTGTGGAGAGCCACAGCTGGAGAGCGCAGCCCACACAACCAGCATGACATCGGACACCCCTGATGAATCCTTTACAAAAAGGGCTACGTTTCTAGAAGAATGAAAACTCTGGAATCAGTGGAGGACCCAGGGAACACAGACATGAGCCTTAGTTCATGGCAAGAGGTATGACTAGGCATGTTAATAGATCCTGATGAACCAAAGAGGACAGTTAGGAAGTCTAAACCTCAAAGAGTAAAATAAATCCAGTAGCAACAGGCAATAGAGTAACTGTTCTTTTCCTCTCTTTAGTTTCTTATGCCACAACTTTTTATGTAGTGTGAAAGTGTCTTTTCTGCAGTTCTCACTAAGTGATAGGAAGTGGCCACTAGTTGGAAACTTGAAGTTAATGCTCCCTGAATGGAGTAAAGGGGCCAAATCTCTGCTAATGTCAGGTGGCACTGTTACATTGACTTTGCTGAATCGAGACAGAAGCAGAGAATTTGTCTCCTCACCATTATTACTGAGGGAAGGCTATGGCCCTTCGGCTACAACCCTGATATTGCTCTTGTGCTGTGTATTCAAAAAATATCTTGATGTAAAAGGTACAAAACCGAATGATCAGGAGAAAATATACTCTGGAAAGAGCAGAGCAGAAATGAGTCAGGAGAGTTTGGATTGCTGAGGGATTTGAGGACTGAAGTAACGATCAAAGTTCTGGGAGGAGAGACTAATGGAAGGCCCTAAATAATAAGCAGAGTTCTAATGAAAAAGCCAGAGTGTCAGATCAGACCGTCCTGGCATTAAGAGATGAGATGTGTGCGACACTGGGCCACTGTGCTGGAGAAGAGCACATGGGAGTTGTGAGTTAGGTAAATCACAATGAATTGTGACTTCTATCTTGCAACAGGCACCAATTTTTCTTCTTTGCAAAGTTCAGCAGTAAATCCTTTCAAGAAGATCACTTGCAGGCACTAAGGGACAGTTAGCACCAAAATGTACACCTAAGAGACCGCAAAGTAACACTGTAAATATAGAAAGTATACAGCTCAGCCGCTGAGACCTATCTACTTCATAGACTCATAGAGCTTCCAGCCTTTCACACAGGGCTGTGTAGATGCAGGGCAAAAATCAGTGAAGGAACATAAGCTAATGGGCAGACTCACCAGCCAGGGCAGACCACATAAGGACCAAATGCTCAGATCAAGTTCTGCCCCCTTTTCCTTAGGGCAGGTGTTAGTAATTGGCAGAAGATACAGAAGGCTGAAGGTAATAAAACACACGTAACAACAAAGAATAAAGTTCTGGCTCCACTGAAATCAATAGCCATTTTGCTGTTGATTTCAGTTTGATAAGGATTTCAATCAAAGACTTTCCCAATTTCCACAGCAAGGTTGGCCAGCACATCATCTCCTCACCCTCCCTAGAGAGCCCTTCCTGGCTACTTGTAAATCCCACTGTTCTTCCCTGACACTGGGTCTCTTCTCTCCGCTTCCCTACCTAAGTGGCAAGAAGCCTTATATCTGACTTCGTGTTGTCACATGCTTGCTCCTAGTCACATGGCCTGCAACTACAGCTTCCATTTTTAAAGGGTCCCAGGGTCATAACCGGCACATGTGCCCCAAGACCCAGTGCCCTGTTACAATGAGAAAGATTGAAATGAGGCAAGCTTATAAAGGTGAAACATATCTTCCTTATCTAGAACCTCAATCTCATGGGTCTAGCATTGTTTTCTTTTACTTGCCCTGCTGCAGAAGGACTTGGGACCCTCTATGATTCCTGTCAGCCTCTCTGATGGCAGTAGTGCATAATAATAAACAGTAGGATCATACAAATCTGTATAATAAATATTAATAAGCTAGCACTAGTAGTAGGAACATATGGCCCTTAAACAATGGGCCGGGGTTTGTGGATCAAAGCTGTTATTTTTCAGAATCAGTTTGTTTACTCCACATAGTTGTAACAAGAGTTAAGCAACTGAAGGCCAAGGACCAAATTCTGCTCTCATGTACACTGATGTAAATCTGGACTTACTCCACTGGCTGCGATGTAGTTACTCCAAATTTACCATGGTACAGTTACTCCAGATTTTCCACAATTTAACTGTGAGCAGAATTTGGCTTGCTGCTCCTTGGGGCTAAATGGTGCTAGTAGTTCATTTCAGCATTTAGCTAGGGGAATAAATCTGTGTCCTTTGCAACTTCTCTGCCAAGTGACGCGGACAGCAGCAGGGTTGTGTGACAGAGGTTAATGTGGGTCTCAAATGAAGGTCCAACCTTGTAATCAGGTGCAGCTGAGAGTAATGTTTGCACTCAGATTTTAAATTAGCAAGGCGAGGGATGAAAACAAGTAGGGATTTTAGAGGTGGTAAGAAAAGTTAGCATGTGCAGTTCTGAAAAGTGGCCAACAATCAGGGAATATTATCATTTGGGCTAAAGAGGAGAAGTAGCTGATCTCAAGGAAGAATTAACCTTTCACATAATCTGATGGCAGCAGGAAAGGATTATACCCAGGTGTTTAGTCTGGATAATAAAAAAGAACAGAAAGAATATGAAATAGAAAAATGAAAATGGAATCAAAGGGACAATACAAAAAATGTTTGGGAAATGTAAACATATCTTTAAGAATTAAAAAAAGAAAAATCTCCCATTGACTTAATTAGACTTTGGATCCAGCCTTAGAGGAAGGAGATTTAAAGACTACTAGAAAAAGGAAGCTTGGAATAAGTTAATGGAGGAGGGTTGTGTCAAAAAGTTTAGGGGAGACAAGGCTCTGCACCGTCGGCTTTTTGCGATTTATCATGACTCTTAGCCAGCCAGTAAAACAGAAGGTTTATTTAGACCACAGGAACACAGTTCAAGACAGGCCTTGCAGGTACAGACAACAGGGCCCACTTAGTCAGGTCTACCTTAGGGGGACAGGGGAAGCCAGGAGGTCTGTCTGGCCTCCCCTCCATTTTCTCAGCCAACTCCAAACTGAAAACTTTTCAGCCCCTCCTCTTCCTTTGTCTCTTTCCCGGGCCAGGAGGTCACCTGATCTCTTTGCTCTTCAACACCTTCAGTTGGCACCTTTGCAGAGGAGGTTCCAGGCCATTAGTTGCCAGGACACAGGGTGTCAGCCATTCTCTGTGCAGACAGGATCACACTGGCCCCCTAAGGCTCTGCACCAATCACACACTCCTAGACGCTCGAGAAATGCATAGGGGAAACCGAGGCACCCACATGGCATTCAGAGAAAATGTTAAGAACATCCCCACTTCATCACAGGATGAAAGAGTAAATAAAGTGCTAGCCTGGAATTTGGAAGAGCTGGGCTATAGTCCCTGCTCAGCCATACCTGGACAAGTCACTTAGGAGCCTAAAAACCTCTGTGGAACAGAGCCTTAGCCTCTCTGTGCCTCAGTCCCCCATCAGTACAATGGGATTAACAATGTTTCCTGCCATGCAGGGTTGTTGTGAAGATAAGTCCTTGAAAGATTGAGAGGTACTCAGAAACTACAGTGATTTTTTGGGGGAGGGGGACATATAAGTACCGAGCCTGAGCCATGTCTGTAGGGCCTGACTTTCACTAAGGCCCCTTTACACCCTCACGGCAGTGTAATTTGGCTGTAGTTTATATACAGTTTATAAACAAAGGGTCCGTTTCTCCATCGTCCTGCAGTTTATGCAGTCATTGACCCTGGTGTAAAGTGTGTATCAAACACTACCCGTGGGTAGCACTTTGCACAGGCGTACGTCATGCCCAAGGTACGAGGTGCGGACATTCACCCTCCAAGATTGTATACGGTCTGGAACAGAAACTGTTCTCTTCTGTCTGTTTGGTGTTTTACCATGACACAAATTGTCAAGTGACTAGCCATTTGGGGTGCTGCCTAAGTTTTTGGATGCCCAGCTTGAGATGCCATAAAACCAAGTGTCTTTCAGAAAGCGCTAAGCATCCACGCTCTGAAAGTCAGGCCCCTTCTGGGTGACTCAAGTTGTGCTCACAAAATCACTAGTTGCTTTAAAATATATTGGGTTATTTCTCTCTAAAATACCTGGCATAACAGAAACCCCTGGCCCGATTGGAGCTATGCAATTCAGCTAATAAATAATAGTGACTCCTGGGGTTGAGATCCAGTACGGTGTGATGTATAGAATTCAGTCAGACCTGGCACTCCCCCTTGGATTCCCTGCATGGTTTGAACTAAGCTCTGTTCCCAATGTCAGTTTGGAGATGAACATTGGGAGCAGGAAAGAGGGCCCTGGATCTATGTCTATGCAGAGCCAACGAGTGGGAATCTGTATGTAGTAGCGGAAAGGAAGGACCAGCAGCCTGGAAGAGGACTTACTCAGAAGCCTGTTCCCAGATTAGGTAGCCATGAACCTCAGCCCCTGCGCTGGTCCCTGCACCTAGTCCATTTACTCTGGCTCTGTGCAAGGAGTGAATTTCACCCAGAGAGATCAAGTGACTTAGAGAAGTGTGGCATGATGGAGTGGTTTTATTTCAGGTGTAAAGTATTCCCTGAAGCTAGCTACGTTTCAGGAAAAAAACAACAAAAACCCATTAAGAGCATCACATAAAACCCATTTCTCTCCCAAGGCCGAGGTTAGTTTTAAAGGCCTGACATTAAGGACTCCCAGAGAATAAGTCAATAAGGATATGGTAGAATTTTAAATAGAGATTGCAGGGGTGGTTGCAGACCGACACTACAGGGACTTGGGCACAGTCAATTTGTCATTTAAAATAGCTTGTTTACCTCAGGCATTAAAATCTATGAGGGTTAAAGGATCAGCAGAATCAAGTTTTCCAAAATCAGGAGCATAATCTTAGCTTCTCAATATGAAACTGCTGTCAAAACAATAGGTAGAATCAAAATCAAAGCTAAAAGGATGAATATATTGCCTATGGGATAATGAAGTCCTGCTTAGATACTGCAACAATTTATAAAAGAAAATAAAACACATAGTTAAAGAAACCCCAAACCGACACCAGCATAGTAGTAGAGAAGGCCCCGATCCTGACAATGCTTCACGTATGTCTACACTGCAAAACAAACAAACAAACCAACCAACCACAAGCCCTGCAGCACCGAGTCACAGAGTCCGGGTCAACTGACTCAGGCTTGCAGGGCTCATGCTATGGGGCCTAAACTAGCAGTGTAGCTATTCAGGCTCGGGCTAGAGCCCAGACTGTCAGACACACTCCACTCACTGGCTTCAGAGCCCAAGGCTGAACATCTACACTGCAACTTTTAGCCCCCAACCTGCGAGCCTCACATGCCAGTGTCAGTTGATCCAAGCTCTGAGACTCACTGCCGTGGGTCTTTTTTTCCTTTCGCAGTGTAGATGTATTGTGCAGCACATACATCACTTTACTTATGCGAGCAATGGGACAGATCTATACAGCGACACCAGCTGTGGATGTCTGGAACCACTGAAGAAAACAAGTGGTTCAGTAAGTTACGCAAGCTGGATCCTATACTCGCTGGAGTCAGGAAGTCCAGTGGGAGAAGAACAGGGCCTTTCATTATCACAGGTTTAGTCTTTTTTGTTTTCATGGGAGACACCAGGATCCATAAGATGATGGTAAGTGGACAAGTTTTAGTCCTGGTGAAGATCAAGCCAATGATGAGCTGTGACGATTCCACCTCATCCCGTCCTTTCATTTTCCTGCTACTTTACTCCCTACCTCTGCCCCTAATAAAAAACCTACAGTGGATGTAACTGACAAAGCTGGGCCTATTCATCACCAAATTCATTGGCTTGCTTCCTTCAGGGCATGGATTCTCTCCTCTCTGTGTTTGTTCAGCATTCAGTGCAATGTGCCCTGATCCTGAGTGGGGCCGTATGGTGCTACCAGCCTATAAATATTTATACTGTTACTACTACTCATTGCCAAATGATTCCAAAACAGCAGGAAAGGAGGCACCGGATCAAAACCCAGGAGACTGGGATACACTAGCAATCTAATAGCTACCTTACCAAAACCAAAGTGTCATGGGTCAATTTTTAAGTTTGTTCTTAATGAGGCCTTACTTTTTGCTCCTGTCATTATCGGTGGGCAGAACTGATATAATTCAGATGTTAAAGTACCTGATTTGTGGGTGCAGTCAGGTATTTAGGCATCTAAATGCCATACATTTTACCCACAAACAATTACCAGCACAGATTCCGACGCCAGTGTTTGAAAACTGGCCGTCCATCAAGAACATGCCAACACAGGCACATGTACAGTCCAGATCCTCTGGAATAAAGAGAGAGTTTATCTTCAGCTGATTGGAGCAAGATGTTTTATCTTCAGTTTCTAATTCTAGGGGATTGAATCCCCTTTTGTGTTCGTTAGGATTGCTAAATTCCCTTGATTTTACTGAGGGTATCACAGTTGTTTTTTTTCTTAAAGTGTCATGTGCCAGATACTTATGTGAGAATTTCAGCTTTCAGTAAAAAAAAAAAGTTTCTAGCCCTCTTGGTTGCAGAGAAAACTTAAAAATGGAATTTCCCCCCGCCCCCCAGATTCATAAACCAGAAGGCAAATAAAATATCATCATAAAACAAATATCATGATTTTTAAACTAGTCTCATGACTTTTGGGGAGTTGACTCATGATTTTGGAATACTTGGGGTTGGTTACATCAGAGCCTCTGTAATTCCTTCATAGTTTCATTCTAAAAGTTGTGTTAAGAGCGCTGGCTTAGTTGAAGGCTCTGATTCTGAGCGGCTTTCTTTGGGAGTAGGAAGACACCTAGTGGTGTATTTCAGAAAAGATTTAAACTGGGATTTTCAGTGGAATGTAAGGGGAATGGGCACCCAAATCCCATTGAGCTTCAATAGTGTTTGGGTGCCTATCTCCCTTAGTCTCCTTTGAAAATCCCAGCCTTAATATTCTGAAGGAGTGGGAAAAAGTGTGTTATATTCTGATCAAGAATGGTCTGATCATTGTTGGATATAGATTAAAAGGATATTTTGCTGAATCCACTTATGTTTGATCATGGACTCAGAGACCCAGCTGGTGACAGACAGAACTGAGGCTTGCGTTCGTGTCATGCAAGACGCATTGGATAACATGGGTTCCATTCACATAAGTGCATCTTTTCATCCATCCTCCTCCACTGCAATCACAACATCTGTGAGCATCTCCATATTGCATATGCAGATGTTTGGTCCTTTTAGAGGCACAGTTACAGAGGCCCCCTAAAAAGTGAGCCCATAATACCTCCTAAAGCATCTAAACAATATGGACACCGCAGAAAGAATCCTTTTCTTACTTTAAATTAGCAAGAGGCATCCACTTGACTGTGTGAAGTAGGTTTCTCAGACAGTCACGATGTTATCCAGTATCCAGTATGATAATAAGCTGTTTCCATAGCCTTTACTACCAGAATTTCCACTTGAGTTATAGACCTTGGAGTAAAGGATCTGGGTTTGAAGATATGGGAGACGATGTGGAGTCTTTTCTCAGTACTTAATTCAATTTCTAAATGGCAGCGGCTCCAGTTTTATTGGTCCAGATTCTCTTGCAAGTCGAGTCCTTTGCGCAGCTCAGGAGATTTGAAGGAGACCAAGTCCTCCCTGAACTGGCCAAACAAGAATTCCCCCAGTCTGGTGGAGGAAGCTTCCCACCTCTACAAAGCTAGTGGAAAAGCTCCTGCCCCAAACAAAGGTGGGGATGGGGCTCTTTATGGGCCAAACCCAGCTGTCTTAAATTAGAGCAGCTTCTGAGTAATCATTTCTTCTATATGGGCCTGTCCTGCAGCCCTTGTGCAGACGGGCTTCCTATTTCACTTGAGAGGGATTCCTGCAGGATCAGGCCCTGGCTGCCATTGCTGGGTGCCCTTCCATACCATTTATTAAGGGGTGCTGTTGACATGACTGTGATTGTGGGGGGCTTCTGATCAGACTGCCTTCTTTCCCTCCCATCATGACATGCAAGCCTTGCCAATGGTTCTGTAGCAATGCTGTATAGAGGAGGGCACAGTGGTCATTTGTATTTGTCCCTTTGGTTTGGTTTTTATGGATGGGAGAGGAGATTTGGATAGCATCTCAGTCCACGTCCTGAAATCAACATTCTGGAAGATCCCGGTAATTGTCTCGCCCTACTGAAAACATTTCACATTGCAAACTTTTGTCCAGTGGGATGTGGATCATATTTGAATATTGGGGATACATGTTTCTCTTCTACTCACCTTTAGGCCCTTCTGTAATGTCTGCGATTATGTCCAGTGACATTGCACTCAGGTGAATCCAGTCCTGGCATGAATATTAAACCCT
The DNA here is from genome assembly GCF_025201925.1 of Gopherus flavomarginatus. Taxonomy (NCBI): domain Eukaryota; kingdom Metazoa; phylum Chordata; order Testudines; family Testudinidae; genus Gopherus; species Gopherus flavomarginatus. Next base: position 35,409,801 of record NC_066630.1, read on the forward strand.
GATTACGCTGCGGTTCAGACCATGTTAGCCAGAACCAGCAAGGTGCTAAAACGGTTTGTTTGATGAACATAGAATCGGCTAATAAGTGGATTGAACATTAATAAAACCATGGTATGGACTCAACACTGTTTCTGATAGTTAGGTGCTGTCTACACTGGCCAGTGAATCCATGTTTTCGCCTTGCTTTAAATACAGTTCTGACTGAAGTGGTTCCAACTATGAGGCAAACAGCTATAATAGTAGAGAGGGAGATGCTAGGTGCCATGATGTTAGCTGGGACCACGGAATCACAGTCCTTATTAAAAGAAGGTGTTCATTAAAATACTCTGCAGACACAAGCAAACAGGCTTCCACACAGCCCGAGTTCCAGCTTAATTTGCTTTCTTTACTAGGGACCCCACCCTGCCTGGGAGTCTGTACATCACACAGAGATAGCTAATGCCTGAATAATATACTTTATGCAAACATATAATTATACTAGGCTCTGAAGTAGCTTTTCAATAGTGAGGACTGTACGTCTCCACTCTCATTACACTCACAGGGCAGGTTATGTCAAGGGGTTAAATTCAGCTGGGGCCCAAAGGGCTCTCAGGATCTAGTCTCATCAGAATAGGAAGCTGAGCTGGTTGGTATTTTTGCACACAGTTGTTTGTAGAAAAATGGCCTTTTCCCCCCCAAAATCGTTTTTTGCAAAAAGAATGTCATGATGAAAATGTTCCTTTCTTGTGAGTGAAATGTTTGGGGACATTTATAGTCAGAAGTTTTAACAAAATTGTATTGAAAGTGTTTAAAATAGTTATGAAAAAACCTTTTCATTTCCCCCAAATCTGGTGTTAAATAAGAAAACCTGGTTTTCAGGAAATTGAAGATTTGGACACAAACACTGGGGAAAGAACGCCATGGAAATGTTAACAAAACACAAGATATGGACCCATTTTGAACAGACACAACTTTGAAAATTGTCACACAATTAGTGTCCATTTTTCAGTCAACTCCAGTAAAAATAGGGAAGAAATGTAAGTACATGATGCAATGCTGGAAAACAACAGACTTTAGAAATGCCTTTCACACAACCCCAGCGACAATATAGACATGCATGAGGATTCTCCAGGCATGAAATACTCAGGCCTGACACAGTTACCAAAATAAAATATAATAAATCAATCAAATTATGCAGCTTATGTTTCCTTATGTTGTAACTTTTCTTTTTCATTAATTATTTAGACACCAAGTTGGAGACTGTCAAAATGTGAATACTTGATTGTTCTGATTGCCTTGAGAAACTCAACACAGCAAGTGACTCTTTAGATTACTGATAGATTCTTCTGTTTGATAATGGTGGGGCATTCATTCACATGTTGTATGTACAGCTGCTAGGAGACAGAGGGCTAAGTAGTAGCTATTGGTAGCTTAAAAGAGGTCAGCAGGGGTTTGATCTTACATCATTCAAATAATGGGAAACTTGCCACTGATTCATTATTATGCTGATGTAGATTCCTAGAGACAGAAAATGGGATGTTATAAAGACAAAAGCTGAGGTTTTCGAAGCTGCCAAGGTGTTTGGATGCTACAACAACACTGCATACAAGGTGCTTTTGAATGTCCAAGTCCCATCTCAGCCAAATTCTGAAGGAGAGCCCTTAGCAGAGTTCTTGAAATACACATTAATCCAAGGAGGTGAAATAAATAAGGAGCGTATGCACACGTGCCATGGATCTGTTTCGTAACGTACATGCTTTAATATTTCTTATTTGATTTTTAAACCATCACCATTGTTCGTGTAATGGGGAAGAGTGCACAGGGATCCGTAGGGTGTAAAGTGCTATATAGATGTAAGGTTCTGATTTGTATTCTTGCTACAATATGGAGCAATTGCCTGGCTCAGCTGTGAGGGCTAACCAACTGTGGTAAGTACTAACCGTGGACATGCTCTTCCCTGAGATATGGGTGTGGAGGGATCCTCCACACAAGGATCTACTCAAAAAAGAGATCTCAGCTGCCACTATTGCATTATCCCCCTCCTCCCGCCTCCAACTTGACCTGGATCTCAAGGAGAGCCCTCCACAGGTCGAGGGTTGCCAGCTGAGGGAGGCAGGATCAGTGGGGGCGAGCATTATTTCCCTCCCACCACCCAAAGTGCTTGGGGAATCTGCAAAGAAGTTGATGCAGTAACTTTTCTTGTCCCCCATTCCATGCTGCAGACCTTCAACTTCATAGCGCAGGAGGAAAAGATGGCAGCGGCAAGGGATCATGCTGCCCTGGAGCACATAAGGCCTCCACATAGAAGACTTACTTTCCCAGGGAACTGATTTCAGGGACCAGACCTCCACCCCCTATTTGTTCAGCAGGGAGCAATCTTTTCCCCATGATTTGGGGAAAACTTTGAAGGGAACTTCATTGAGTTTTCTCATGCTCCCAAAATTATACCCTTGTAGTCAGGAAAATGATAGTATTTTCAGAATAAATTTCTTGTCATAAATGAGAATCTGGGATTTAACAGTAAAAAAGAAGCCTAGCCAAAGATCTCAAGTGGAAGGTAGAAGTGTGTTTCTGCAGCTTCTGGAGCTTCCAATGGAGAACGATGGTTAGAACGTCATAGCCTGTTAGTTGGTGCAAACGCATTATCCTAAATTCTCATGGATTACAGCTGGTTGAAATTTTTTTCATAACTTTAGGGGAGTCAAAAAGGGCCTTTTCTCAAAATCAAAAGTTTTTGTAAAAGTTGTTTTTGGAATTTTCCTTTTTTTTTTTTTTTTTTTTTTTTAAGAATTGTAAAACGAAAAAAAATAGCTCTTTTTCATGCTAAATTTTTCCTCCCTCCATCCCTCCTCCACTTCAGTTGCAAAAGGGAAAAATGTGTGGGGAAGTGAAGAAAAACTTTTAAAAAGATTGTTTTGCAAAAAACTTCAAAAAACATGTTTTTTTTCTCATTCTTTTCTTTTTGAAAAGGAAATATTTTTTGGTTTTTGTTCAGCTGTACTTTGAACCTGACAATTGTAGTAGAATGGTCCATTTTTTGCCCTTGCTTGTAAAGTTAAAAGAAAACCAGATTGTCGAAAGAGCCCACTGAAAAGGCCTTTAGATAGTTTAACTCATATCATATCTCATGTGGTGAAATTCTAAACAGCTTTTTCTGTGTGAGTCTTAATAGAAATTAAGAGAAAAACTAAGTTCTTTAAATATTGGCCATTATTCTCATTACAGAGTGAAATCTTTTTCTATTATTGCAGCGGAATGCTGTCTACATGAGTCTAAAGGTTGGGAAGGATCCCAATTCAAAGAAGATTAGATGCTCTCAGCAATATGGTTAAGGGCTGGAAGCATTACAAGTAAGTGACAGAAGTTTTTAAAATTATTTTACATTTGAAAGAGTAATTGTTCTGTAAAACCTCTCTCCAGGGTCAATTACCAGTGAAAATAAATTTCAGAACTACCAAGAAATCTTTTTTCCAACAGGGTGTGCGCAGGCTCTCCCACTTTTGTGCCTGCACCCTGTGTTTAGGCTAGTTTAATAAAGAGCGTTCACTTCCTCTTTTGTTGAATCACCCCGGTGTCTTTATTTAGAGATCTTGTGCAGTTCCCAGATCCCCCAACAGTTAGTGCCCCACAGACCCTCCCCAGGGTCTCCTGGCCCTTGAGGCTTCCTTATTGGCACGGAGACAGAGATACTGCCCTCCTGTCTCCTCCCAGGCTAGCCTCCCCACTGAGGTTTTCCCAGGGTTTTTATAGCTTTCTCCTGCTCCAGCCCAGCTGCCAGCCCTCGTTAGGGCTGGCAGCTGGGCTCCCTGCTGAGTACCTGCATCTCCACACCTGGCCTACCAGCCAGAGAGCAGGCTGTAGCCAGCATTTTGGCAGGGCTTTAAAGGGGTTTTACCCCTGCCCTGACACACAACCAAATAGTTTCCAAAACTTACAGTACCAGATCTCCAGCTGGTGTCAATTGTTACAGCACCATTGACTTTAATGGGGCTGTGAAAATTGACACAAGTTGAGAATCTGGCCCCTAGTCTCATTGACCTTGGAAGAGCAATTGTTGTCCATTGAAAGAAAAGCCAGAAAGGAAGCCAAATCTTTCCAACTGCAGCCTCGCATTTCCTCAGCATGTCGATGGGAATGTTACTCTCTTGAGAATACATCAGGTCAGAGAATAAAATGATGATCCAAGTCTTACTATACTGAGACTGGAGACTCTAATGGTGGACAGTCCTTACATATTCACTCAAAGCTCACACAAGTTGCTCCCCACTCCCACCAGGTCTGAATACCTGTAAACAAACAGGCCTTGCAGGGTGCTCAGATGGACAGCAAGCTTTAGTATCGGAAGGTTAATATTGGTAGTGAATTGCAGAAGTGAAAGTTCCTATAGAGAACGCCCTGCCCCCATCCTGCCGTAATTCAGAGCTGAGCACTGTTAAAGTGTTCTAGCTGACCCCTACCACCAGTGTGGTGCACAGGGCCCAAGGGTGGCCCCAGGAATCTAAGACTCCAGGAAACTGAGGCACTCGGTGTCTCTCAGCTCCTGACAGAAGCAAGCTAGAAGGGAGGTGACCTTTAAGGACCTGAACCATGTAGATTGCATATTAAAATCAACACCTTGAATCGTACCCTTAAACTGGCAACCAGGGCTGTCTTCAGAGAACAGGTGTGATGCTCTGTGAATAGACTACAGCTAAAAAAGGGGCACTGTGTTCCGCACTAGCTGACCAGTCCCAGTATTTCTCGCACGGGGCCCCAGGTGGAGCATATTTCAGTGGTCTAGTCTAGGAAGAACAAAAGTAACATTAGTCTTGCCATACCAAGTACCAATACCCTAGCTGGGAGCCAGAGGCTTATGCTGATTTACACCACCTGAAGATCTGGTCTCCTTTTCTAATAAGGTGTCTTTCCCCAAGAGCCCCACAGTATGTATATTTTGGGGCTATTAGTGTAAAACACACTATCAGTTAATGGGCCAGATCGTCACCTGGTGTACGTTGCAATAGTTCCATAGACTTCTAAGGAGCTGGTCCAGCACATACAGTTCTGTTCGAAGCAGCTCCTGTGGCAAGGGTGACATTTCCCCCCAAAGGCCCCGCGAGGGCTGGGGCATAATATTACTCATTTCCCCATGCATTGAATGTGTTATATAAGTGTATTAAGTCCAATCAGCCCAAAGACAGCTTTATTCTGGGTTATTACGCTGGCGTCAGACAGCCAGGCTTTTCCTGGAGCAACCGTAAACATTCAGTTCAGATTAGAACACTCCTTTGGGGTGCAGCCTTCCGTCTGAATGCTCTGTTTAACCACCAGAGCAGGGGAGTGTCAGAAAAGAACGGGATGGTGTGTTCCTTCGCAGCAGGCTGCCTCTGATTTGCTGGTGCTATAATGGTTTGACGTGAGACCATTTCCTGGGCTCTGCCTTTGTTCAATGGCCATGCCTCTCGGGGCTTAATTTTGACTCTCTTTTTTTTCTCACATGAGTTATTGGTTTCGGCAAACCAGTTTACGAGTGCCTTGAAACAATCTTTTCTCTCCACATGTAAAGCGCGTCTAGGCTTGTTCAGTTAATTATGACTGGCGTAATTTCAGTTGTTCCAGCTAAGATTCAAGCTGGCTGATGTTTAGTAATCACTGGTTCAGTCTCTTTTCTCATTGCCAGTAGTAATATCATGTTAATGTATTTCATATTCCATTATTTCCCAGGAAGGGAGCTTGAGTTCATTTAAGTAGCTTTGGCTTCTTTATTGGTTGGATGAGATTGAAATTTACACAGTTACAAAAGCTCTTTGCAACAAAACTGAGACGGTGAAATGAATGGGGTTGTAAAGACTTTTGGACCTCTCCTGAAAGCAGATGCATCTGGATGGAAAATGACACAAGCGCAGGGGTGGTTGCATTCCAAATGTTTGCACTGGTCTTTACCATTCTCACTAGTTTGAGAAATACTAGCCTACATACCAAAGAAATTTGGAGGAGACAAATTCAAGGCAAGACTTTTTCACACAGCTAAGCTGTGGAACTCTTTGCCACGTCATATCTGATGCCAGGGGCAAGAATCATAAGGGGAGATAACAAAAACATCTAGTTGGGATCTATTGGATGCATCGATTTTCCTGACACAACTACATCCACCTGGTTACACAGTGAACAGCACCCAGCAGCTTATCAGCCAGACACTGTGAGGTGCCAAGCAGCCACCAACTTCTGCTGACGTCGCTGGGGGTGAAAGGGGATCGGCAGGACACAGGATCAGACCCTTAGCCTGGCTTACAACCGGCACTGATCCTATCCCATGTGCGCATGATGGGAGCACAACAAGAACCATGGGTCCCTTTAAAAAAGGCTTTTGAGTCTGTTTCAAGCCCTGATTGGTAACTGCAGTTGAATGGAGAGTGGCTGAAGGCCAAGATGGCAGATATTGCAAGGAGAACCTTCCCTTGCTCTAGTATTTGCATACTTATTATGCAAGGGTTACATTTACATTCTAATGCAAAAGAAAACTAACAGCTGAAGTGACTGTGGCAGGGGTGCAAGCAGCATGGCAGGGGTTCTTCTTGCATCATAGGCCTTGGCGATATTTGACACTTACTGCGGTTGAGAGCCATGTCCCATCTTTAGGTTCAGTGTGGATGCCCCCCTCCCCTCAGAGCTAGCCACCTCTGGTGGTTGGTGCAAATGTGCAACATGGATGTGGGCTTTCCTCCCGCCCCCTCTTCAGGGGCTAGCATCATGGGCAGTACCAGCTCTGCAGTGTTCTCGCGCTTCCTGGACTAAGGACTCTTTTTGCGTCTGATTCGTGCCTGGGAGATTCAAAGGGAGGGATGGTTCCTTGCACCCTCTTCTCCTTCTTCAGCATCCAATGTATACAATCTGCTCTATAGACCCCAATTCTGCAAAGGGACCTGCCCTGTCGACTCTCGCCATTGAAGTCAATGGGATTCTAGGCAGGTGTAAGGGTCTGCACGTGCAGACCTCTTTGTAGTATCTTAGCATCAGCGGGCTCCATGCTACTGGACCTATTAAAGAACAGGGGTTACCTTGTCAGGGATGCATTTTTGGGGTCCCCTGCTGAAGCCTCCACCAGAGCTCTCTGCTTGTAAAAAAGCTAGGTAAGGACAGAAAGAGGAGAAAACTATGTAGGAGTTTACGCTATCTTAGCACAATAGTGTAATTAACAAATAATGACTAATAAGAGCAGTGTGGCAAGTAATCTGATCTGACAATCTCAGTAAAGAGCCCTTCCCTGCTGAGAGATGTTCCATCCCCTTGCCCCTGTTTGCATCCTTTGCTTTGGGAGTACTGAACATAGGTTATATTTATTTAAAGGCTAGTTTCCCCAGAAAAGGCTGGCCTACAGAAATCATTAACGTGGCCTGAATTTTTGAAAATTGCCTCCAGCATATAATATCTAGCAGAGAGGAGCATATGCCACTGGCTTACTTTCCTGAGTTGCACTGGAGTAAATGGGATAGCTCACAGGCTAGACATGGGTGGGAAGTGACCTCAAATGATGCCATTCATATCTAAGGGCCAGAATGCATCATTGGATGTTTAGTCTCAGCTTTGCAAATAGCCTCCGGCCTCTCAAAATTGCCCCACAATGAGATTCTCCTGAACTTTTTGTGGTGATCACAACACCCCGGATTCAATGCTAAACTACCTGCATAGGAAACCTTTCTGCAGCTTGCTCAGATCCCTGGCTGGTGTGAATAGGGGTAGTTCCATCAGCTGAGGATCTGGCTCATTTCCTTTAGGGCTGGCTGGTGCTCACTGTTTCTCATGGCCCTGATGTTAGTGATAAAACCCACAGCGGTGTTGTATTTACAGCAAATCAGGGGCTTTGAAACCCTAGCCAGAGCTCCATTGAACAAGGCCCTCCTCTGAGTTTTCCCATAGTTTTAGCTCTAGATTATCTCGAGTGTAGCACAGGATGGGAGAGTGAACTGATATTTTTTTAATGTTTTTTTCCACTCCAAAATCAATTGCTATTTGCTCAAAACCAGGTGATTTCCCCCCCCCCCCCGCCGCCCCTGCCCCAGTCTGGTTGCATTTTTTTCTGCAATTTGATGACCCCATTTAAAATCACGACCACCTTTGTATTTTTCATAAGGAAATGAAGCTGAGGGATTCAGATGTGCTTTGGACAGTGGGTGGTGCTGTATGCCACTGAACCTTTTGGCTTGGCGCGTGGATGGAGAGATTCCAGAGAGAAGAATGTTTCTAATCAGAATTAAGAAGAGCTACTGGAGGCCATCTGGACTGCTCAGTGGGGCATGGGGCATCGGGCAGGGCACTGGGAGTCAGGAACCTTGAGTGCTAGGCCTGGTTATAAGTCATTTCACCGCTCTGCATCCCTAGCTGGTGGCGGGGAGCATCCTTAGTGTGCCCACCTTTATCTACCCAGGAACAATGCTCTAGAGATGGTGAATTAAATGAATAAAGAAGCGAATTGGAATCAATAAAGAGAAAGGTGGGGTGTTCTCCCATGCACAACCTGCTGCTCTGACACTAGCAACAGCTGTTTTCTGTCCTCTTATCCCTGCTGTACCAGCCAAAAAGACACCAAAGAACAAGCTGCCTCTAGAGGAGTGGATCCTCCCTTTAATCTGTTCTCCTTCTCTCTCCTGTAGATTCCTCTTCCCCCCCAACAGTCCCTGGATAGTTTGTCCTGAATAGATCCTGTACAGAAAGCAGCCACACACTGAGAGTGAGCGCTTGACAGGAATAATCTGGTGGCAGAGTAAGACGAGGGGGGGATCACAGCACACAATCCCCTGCCCTTTCCACACAGGGCAATGGGGTGGAGGACATGCCTGGTGAGAATGGAAAATGGAAAAGCCTGGGATCTCCCTCTTACCTGAATATTCATCTCCCATTGCCACCTCCCGCTGACTCCTGCCCTAGCCTCCTTCTTGCCAGGATTTCTCCACCGTTTAACAAATAAGTTACTAAAGGCGACAGTCGATAGTATTTTGTGGAGAAAATAATGTCACCGCCTTTAGGTGAATCCCGATAACTTTGGAACTCACAAACCCTTTTCTCTGCAGCTTGCCCAAACCATTTGATTCAACTTGATAGTGCTTTGGGGCATGACAAGTCACACAAGGGTTGTCAAAGGGTTAGAAAAAACAGATCCCGGTACAAGTAGCTATGGGAGGTGGGTACAACCCAACCAGGATACAGTCACACACTGAGCTTGAAGGCTGATTCGCTGAGTCATTACATTCCATTCCAGAGCCAGTAGCAGGCTGCTTGTCATAAACAGATAGTTAAGGGTTAATGTCTCTTTTACCTGTAAAGGGTTAAGAAGCTCAGTAAATCTGGCTGACACCTGACCAGAGGACCAATAGGGGGACAAGATACTTTCAAATCTTGGTGGGGGGGAAGTCTTTTGTTTGTGCTCTTTGTGTTGTCGTTCGCTCTCGAGACTGAGGAGGACGGGACATCAATCCAGGCTCTCCAAATCTTTCTGAATCAGTCTCTCATGTTTCAAACTTGTAAGTAATTAGCCAGGCAAGGCGTGTTAGTCTTATGTTTGTTTACTCAACATATAAATGTTTCTTTTTGCTGAGAGGATTTACCTCTGTTTGCTGTAACTTTGAACCTAAGGTTAGCGGGGGTCCCTCTGGTCTATAGGAATCTGATTACCCAGTAAAGCATTTTCCATTCTGATTTAACAGAGATAATTTTTATCTTTTTTTTTTTAATTAAAAGCTTTCTTTTGAGAACCTGATTGATTTTTCCTTGTTTTAAGATCCAAGGGGATTGGATCTGGACTCACCAGCGATTGGTGGGGGGAAAGGAGGGGGATGGTAAATTTCTCCTTGTTTTAAGATCCAAGAGGTTTGGATCTGTGTTCCCCAGGAAATTGGTAAAGTCCCTCAAGGCAACCCAGGGAGGGGACGAAGTTTTGAGGGGACAGAGAGTGCTCCAGACACTGGAATTCTGGGTGGTGGCAGTGTATACCAGATCTAAGCTAGTAATTAAGCTTAGAAGTGTCCATGCAGGTCCCCACATTTTACCCATAAGTTCAGAGTGGGGAAAGAAACCTTGACACTGCTAACTACCACTATTATTACTATTGATATTGTGCAGTAGTGACTAGGAGTCCCAGCCATGGGGCCAAGTCACCATTGTGCTAGGTGCTGTACAAACACAGGACAAAGATGGTCCCTGCCTGTCATAAACAGATAGCTAAGGGTTAATGTCTCTTTCACCTGAAGCACCTGACCAGAGGACCAATCAGGAAACCGGATTTTTTCAACTTTGGGTGGAGGGATTTGAGTGTCTTTGTCTTTGTTTTCTGGCTGCCTGCTTGCTCTGAGCTTTGGAGAAGTAGTTCTACTTTCTAGTCTTCTGTTTCTAAGTGTAAGGACAAAGAGATCAGATAGTAAGTTCTATGGTTTCTTTTCTTTGGTATTTGCATGAATATAAGTGCTGGAGTGCTTTGATTTGTATTCTTTTTGAATAAGGCTGTTTATTCAATATTCTTTTAAGCAATTGACCCTGTGTTGTATCATCTAATACAGAGAGAACATTTGTACTTATTTTTCTTTCTTTTTATATAAAGCTTTCTTTTAAGACCTGTTGGAGTTTTTTCTTTACTTCAGGGAAATTGAGTCTGTACTCACCAGGGAATTGGTGGGAGGAAGGAATCGGGGAGATCTGTGTGTTGGATTGCTAGCCTGATGTTGCATTCCCTCTGGGGGAATAGGAAAGTACTTTTGTTTCCAGGATTGGGAACAGAGAGGGAGATTCACTCTGTTTGGATTCACAGAGCTTGTGTCTGTGTATCTCTCCAGGAGCACCTGGAGGGGGGAAGGGAAAAAGGATTATTTCCCTTTGTTGTGAGACTCAAGGGATTTGGGTCTTGGGGTCCCCAGGGAAGGTTTTTCAGAGGGACCAGAGTGCCCCAAAACACTCTAATTTTTTGGGTGGTGGCAGCAGGTACCAGATCCAAGCTGGTAACTAAGCTTGGAGGTTTTCATGCTAACCCCCATATTTTGGACGCTAAGGTCCAAATCTGGGACTAAGGTTATTACATGAGTGGCAGCTGGTGGGAGACAGAATCCAGAAGCCAGTAGAAATATTATATTTTTCTTTTCTCTGCTAAGGGCTTTTTAGCAGAGAGAAGCAGTTGGTTTTAAAAGGGAACCAGAGAGAATTTTTTTTTCTGCTCTCTCTCGCAGTTTGTGGCTTGCATGTTAAGCAGAAGTCGTTAAGGACTATTAACAGTCTTTTGTCACACAATAGCACTCCCATTGAGAGTCATACCAGCACTTATAGGCATGCAAATAAAGTGGTTTTTCTGGTTTCCCTTCATTGAACATTAGCTAGAGAGAGAAAGGGAAAAAAGCACTGTTGCTAGGCAGACTTCAGGAGGCAACAGAGAACCTGCAGTTCAGAAGATAAACACCGGAGGGCACCCCAACACAAGAAAACAGGAACCATGACTTCTAAGGCAAAAATTGAGGCCGAAGAACAAATCAAAGAAGCTGAACACAGGCGACAACTGGAAATAAAACAAAAAGAGATGGAGATGAAAGAAAGAGAAGAACAAATCAAACAGGCAGCACACAAAAGAAAACTAGAGGAAGAAGAGTTCGCCCACCGAAGGAAACAAGAAGAAGAAGAGTTGGCCCACCGCCGAGAAATGGAAAAGCACCAAAAAGAGAATGAAGAGAAGGAAAAACAGAGAAAACATGAACTGGAGTTGGCAAAAGCTGGGCTGCCTGTGCCAGCCAACCCTAACAACCCGGCGCCAAATATTGCTCCACAGCACAGGAAATTTCCCACCTACAAGGCAGTTGATGACACCGAGGCCTTCTTGGAAAATTTTGAAAGAGCCTGTCTTGGGTACAGCATTCCCGAAGACCAGTACATGGTAGAATTGAGGTCACAGCTCAGTGGACCTTTAGCAGAGGTGGCAGCTGAAATGCCTAAGCACCAAATGAATGACTATAAACTTTTTCTAACCAAGGCCAGATACAGGATGGGGATAACCCCAGATCATGCCCGTCGGCGCTTCAGAACCCAAAAGTGGAAACCCGAGGTGTCATTTCCCAAACACGCCTACTACATTGCAAAAAACTATGAGGCCTGGCTAACAGGAAACAACATTCAAACCTTGGAAGAACTGAACCTCCTCATACAAATGGAGCAGTTCTTGGATGGTGTTCCTGAAGACATCACGCGGTACATACAAGATGGAAACCCCAAGAATATCGCTGAGGCGGGGGAGATTGGAGCCAAATGGATGGAACTGGCAGAAAGCAAGAAAGCTACTGTCAAGGGGAACGATTACCCCAGGGGGCACACAGACCATAAACCCTACAACCGAGGACAGCCAAAGACCCCACATGCCACCCAAGTAAAGCCACAGATACCCTACCCTTCAACCTCACCAGTCTCCAGTAACTCACCTCGGCCCAGTGACCCATCAGATGGAAGATGCTTTAAGTGTAATGAACTGGGACATATCAAGGCCAAGTGTCCCAAGAACACCATGCGAGTGCAATTCATTACACCACCATCACACCAAAGATCCCCAGGCCCGGATGCCTCTCAAATACCCTTGGAGCGAAGGGAAAATTTGAGAGTGGGCGGAAAGAAGGTTACTGCGTGGAGAGACACGGGGGCACAAGTGTCAGCTATCCACCAATCCTTCGTTGACCCCAAATTCATCAACCCAAAGGCCAAAGTTACAATTTACCCCTTCATGTCACAAGCTGTAGACTTGCCTACAGCTCAACTGCCTGTCCAGTACAAAGGCTGGTCAGGAATGTGGACTTTTGCAGTCTATGACAATTATCCTATCCCCATGCTACTGGGGGAAGACTTGGCCAACCAGGTGAGGCGGGCCAAGAGAGTGGGAATGGTTACACGTAGCCAAACCAGGCAAGCTTCCAGACCCATTCCTGTTCCTGAACCGTCCACAGAGGCCCCGTCTGTGTTACCAGAGACCCAGACAGAGGTAAAGGACCCGGATTCCATGCCTACCACTGAAACAGCCACAGCATCTCCAGTCCCAGGCCCGGAACTGGAACAGCAACCAGCACCAGCAAGTGCAACTACATCTTCAAACTCAACGCCAGAGGGCGCCAGCGAGCCAAAACTGGCAGAAGCAACAGACAGCCATACCCAAAAGGCTCAGCCAGAGCCTGAAATACCCTCAGGTGCACCAGCGGAGAGCGGTTCACCAGCAACGGAAACAACCCCATCACCTACATCGCTTCCAGAGGGACCAAGCCCAAGTCCACAGTCTGAGGAAGAACTGGTGACCCCAGCCTCAAGGGAACAGTTCCAGACTAAGCAGGAAGCAGATGACAGCCTTCAGAAAGCTTGGGCGGCGGCACGGAGCACCCCACCGCCTCTCAGCTCTTCTAATCGATCCCGGTTTGTTATAGACCAAGGACTTTTATACAAGGAAATTCTTTCTGGTGGACACCGGGAAGAATGGCAGCCGCAAAAACAGTTGGTGGTTCCAACTAAGTACCGGGGGAAGCTCTTAAGCTTAGCCCATGATCATCCCAGTGGCCATGCTGGGGTGAACAGAACCAAGGACCGGTTGGAGAAGTCCTTCCACTGGGAGGGGATGGGCAAGGACGTTGCCAAGTATGTCCGGTCTTGTGAGGTATGCCAAAGAGTGGGAAAGCCTCAAGACCAGGTCAAGGCCCCTCTCCAGCCACTCCCCATAATTGAGGTCCCATTTCAGCGAGTAGCTGTGGATATTCTGGGCCCTTTCCCAAAAAAGACGCCCAGAGGAAAGCAGTACGTACTGACTTTAGTGGACTTTGCTACCCGATGGCCAGAAGCAGTCGCTCTAGGCAACACCAGGGCTAACACTGTGTGCCTGGCCCTAACAGACATCTTTGCCAGGGTAGGTTGGCCCTCTGACATCCTTACAGATTCAGGGTCTAATTTCCTGGCAGGGACCATGGAAAAACTGTGGGAAACTCATGGGGTGAATCACTTGGTTGCCACCCCGTACCACCATCAAACCAATGGCCTGGTGGAAAGGTTCAATGGAACTTTGGGGGCCATGATACGAAAATTCATCAACGAATTCTCCAATAATTGGGACCTAGTGTTGCAGCAGTTGCTGTTTGCCTACAGGGCTGTACCACATCCCAGTTTAGGGTTTTCACCATTTGAACTTGTGTATGGTCACGAGGTTAAGGGGCCATTACCGTTGGTGAAGCAGCAATGGGAGGGGTTTACGCCTTCTCCAGGAACTAACATTCTGGACTTTGTAAGCAACCTACAAAGCACCCTCCGACACTCTTTAGCCCTTGCTAGAGAGAATCTAAAGGATGCTCAGGAAGAGCAAAAGGCCTGGTATGACAGACATGCCAGAGATCGGTCCTTCAAGGTAGGAGACCAGGTTATGGTCTTGAAGGCGCAACAGGCCCATAAGATGGAAGCATCATGGGAAGGGCCCTTCACGGTCCAAGAGCGCCTGGGAGCTGTAAACTACCTCATAGCATTTCCCAATTCCTCACTAAAGCCTAAAGTGTACCATGTTAATTCTCTCAAGCCTTTCTATTCCAGAGACTTACAGGTTTGTCAGTTTACAGTCCAGGGAGATGATGCTGAGTGGCCTGACGGTGTCTACTACGACGGGAAAAAAGACGGTGGCGTGGAAGAGGTCAACCTCTCAACCACCCTGGAACGTCTGCAGCGGCAACAAATCAAGGAGCTGTGCACTAGCTTCGCCCCACTGTTCTCAGCCACCCCAGGACGGACTGAACGGGCATACCACTCCATTGATACAGGTAATGCTCACCCAATCAGAACCCCACCCTACCGAGTGTCTCCTCATGCCCAAGCCGCTATAGAACGGGAGATCCAGAACATGCTACAGATGGGTATAATCCGCTCATCTACCAGTGCATGGGCATCTCCAGTGGTTCTGGTACCCAAACCAGATGGGGAAATACGCTTTTGCGTGGACTACCGTAAGCTAAATGCTGTAACTCGTCCGGACAACTATCCAATGCCACGTACCGATGAGCTATTGGAGAAGTTGGGACGTGCCCAGTTCATCTCTACAATAGACTTAACCAAGGGGTACTGGCAAGTACCGCTAGATGAACCTGCCAAGGAGAGGTCAGCATTCGTCACCCATGCGGGGGTGTATGAATTCAATGTCCTTCCTTTCGGCCTTCGAAATGCACCCGCAACCTTCCAGAGGCTGGTAGATGGTCTACTAGCTGGACTGGGAGAATTTGCAGTTGCCTACCTCGATGATGTGGCCATTTTTTCAGACTCCTGGCCCGAACACCTACTACACCTGGAAAAGGTCTTTGAGCGCATCAGGCAGGCAGGACTAACTGTTAAGGCCAAAAAGTGTCAAATAGGCCAAAACAGAGTGACTTACCTGGGGCACCAGGTGGGTCGAGGAACCATAAACCCCCTACAGGCCAAGGTGGATGCTATCCAAAAGTGGCCTGTCCCACGGTCCAAGAAGCAGGTCCAATCCTTCTTAGGCTTGGCCGGATACTACAGGCGATTTGTACCCCACTACAGCCAAATCGCTGCCCCACTGACCGACCTGACCAAAAAGACCCAGCCAAATGCAGTTAAGTGGACTGATGAGTGTCAAAAGGCCTTTACCCAACTTAAGGCAACGCTCATGTCTGACCCTGTGCTCAGGGCCCCGGATTTTGACAAGCCATTCCTAGTAACCACCGATGCATCTGAGCGTGGTATAGGAGCAGTGCTCATGCAGGAAGCAACAGATCACAACTTCCATCCTGTCGTGTTTCTCAGCAAGAAACTGTCTGAGAGGGAAAGTCACTGGTCAGTCAGTGAAAAGGAATGCTATGCCATTGTGTACGCCCTGGAAAAGCTACGCCCATATGTTTGGGGACGGCGGTTCCAACTACAAACTGACCATGCTGCACTACAGTGGCTTCATACTGCCAAGGGGAACAACAAGAAACTTCTTCGTTGGAGTTTGGCTCTCCAAGATTTTGATTTTGAAATTCAACACATCACAGGAGCTTCTAACAAAGTAGCTGATGCACTCTCCCGTGAGAGTTTCCCAGAATTCAGTAGTTAAAAAGTGTTCTTAAAATGTAGAAGTCTGTTAGTTATATACTTAGGAGTATATGTAAAGGTGTATGTGTTGTATTAATCTGTTTATTTTCAAGTTCTAGAAGGAAATCGCCGCCAGTGAGCTTCCCCACTGTCTGCAATTTGGGGGACGTGTCATAAACAGATAGCTAAGGGTTAATGTCTCTTTCACCTGAAGCACCTGACCAGAGGACCAATCAGGAAACCGGATTTTTTCAACTTTGGGTGGAGGGATTTGAGTGTCTTTGTCTTTGTTTTCTGGCTGCCTGCTTGCTCTGAGCTTTGGAGAAGTAGTTCTACTTTCTAGTCTTCTGTTTCTAAGTGTAAGGACAAAGAGATCAGATAGTAAGTTCTATGGTTTCTTTTCTTTGGTATTTGCATGAATATAAGTGCTGGAGTGCTTTGATTTGTATTCTTTTTGAATAAGGCTGTTTATTCAATATTCTTTTAAGCAATTGACCCTGTGTTGTATCATCTAATACAGAGAGAACATTTGTACTTATTTTTCTTTCTTTTTATATAAAGCTTTCTTTTAAGACCTGTTGGAGTTTTTTCTTTACTTCAGGGAAATTGAGTCTGTACTCACCAGGGAATTGGTGGGAGGAAGGAATCGGGGAGATCTGTGTGTTGGATTGCTAGCCTGATGTTGCATTCCCTCTGGGGGAATAGGAAAGTACTTTTGTTTCCAGGATTGGGAACAGAGAGGGAGATTCACTCTGTTTGGATTCACAGAGCTTGTGTCTGTGTATCTCTCCAGGAGCACCTGGAGGGGGGAAGGGAAAAAGGATTATTTCCCTTTGTTGTGAGACTCAAGGGATTTGGGTCTTGGGGTCCCCAGGGAAGGTTTTTCAGAGGGACCAGAGTGCCCCAAAACACTCTAATTTTTTGGGTGGTGGCAGCAGGTACCAGATCCAAGCTGGTAACTAAGCTTGGAGGTTTTCATGCTAACCCCCATATTTTGGACGCTAAGGTCCAAATCTGGGACTAAGGTTATTATACTGCCACAAAGAGTTTACAATCTATATCTTTCAATCTATCCTAGGTACTTACATGACCCCTGTTCCCATAACATCTGAGCATCTCACAATCTTTAATACATTTACCCTCACCACGCCCCTGTGAGGCAGGACAGTGCTATTATCCCCACTGTACAGAGGAGAAGCCAAGACACAGAGAGGCTAAGTAACTAGCCCAAGGGTCACACAGGAAGTCAGTGGCAGAGAAGGGAATTGAACCTGATAACACCCTAAACACTGGGCCATCTTTCTTCTCTATGATGCTATCTTTGCTGTCTCTCTTTTCCACCAGGGTCAGGCAGTTTTTCCTCATGGCTTTTACCCATCTTTCTAGTCTATTTAATGGCATTTTCACAGTCACTGCAACCCCTGAGATTTCTGAGAGTCAGTGAGACCCCCCTCTGAATCATTCTCTGAGCTGGAGATTCAGCAGGTTAGGGAGACAGATTCACGGTGGGAAGGAGTCACCGAGTAGTGACATTTCCTCTGGTCAAGATAATGAGCATTACAGGGGTGCTGTACCCCCAGGAATCTGTTTTCTTTATTTGTTTCACTGTATCGTTTTGTCCTCCTTTGGAGACAGTTAATTATAGCTTTGAAATACCCTTTGTCAGTTCCCTCCCTCCACCCTGCCAAAGAAACCAGGATATCTGCATCACTTGGTAATGCTGCCCTGATTAAACAATCTTTTCTCACAGCCTTGAATTCCCAAGCTAAAGCAGAAATGTCACAAGATACAGACATAAATATCAACGCCTTAGAGTGGCAGCCACTGGCACTGCAGGCATAAATGCTCAATTCTAGACTCCCACAGGCTCCCAAAGAACCATCAGATAGTAACTACTGACCTGAGCTGAATTTGAACTGGGAATAGATGTGAAAGGCTCCACATGCTACTACCAGGCCCCAGAGCCATTTTGTACCTGGTCTGTTTACTATTTAAAAGTACATGAAATCTGATAGGAGCTTTGGGAAGCTGGGATGTGAATTACTGTGAAAGGCAAATTATTTTTCAACAAGACAAAGCGAAAGAGATTCTTTGTTTATTAACTAGAAGTCACAGAGTCTGAATTCATTTGAGGCTTGGTAGGTAAACAAGAATATTTGGGTTCAGGAGAACTCAAACTCACATCTCGCTATCTTTATTTGGGATTATATTTTTCTTAGAGTGTTTTTAGGTTGGACCGTAGTGACCCACTTATGGGGCACAAATAATGCAAGGTAGCATTAATTCTATTTTCACAAGCCAGGAATTGAAATGCCATGGAAAGACAAGAGCTTGGTTTATGCTGACCCCCTGAAATGACTCCAGGATGCATTAAAATGCTTTGAAAGTTATAAGCACAAGTAGAAATAAACCCAAATATAAACAGCAGAACCCCCATTGCAAAACTAAAGACTAGTGATGGAGAAAACGCAGATTAGATTAGATGCTCCGTGCCACAAACAGCATTTCCACCTCCATCTAATGCCATGTTTCTTGCTCCAGCATAGTCTGTTTCCATGCCAGCAACATCTTTCTCAATCATTTTCTTATGTGTCATCTGTTGCCCTCCTATTTTGTCTTCCACCTGGTGCAAGGGTCACAGGCTTGTCTAGAAATACATTTTCCTGACATTCATACAGCATGTCCAACCACTTCAGCCTTCTTTCTCGAATCACCGTCTCTGCAGTCTGTTGACCAGTCCTTTGTAAATCATCAGTGTTGGTTATCTTATCCTCCCAGTGGACACCAAGTATTCCTTGCAAACATCTCTGACTGAATGAGTTAAATGTCCTGCTGTGAGCTTCTAGCATTTGTCAAGTTTCAGAAGCTTATAAACAAAGTGTGTATCACAATGACGTTACATTAGCTTTGCTCTTGTGTGAATGTCCTTATTTTTCCAGATATTTGCCATCTATCTTGAAAAACTGCACTCGCTTTCCCAATTCTTGCTTCCACCTCCTTATAGACAAGGCTGCCTCCAGGCATCAGCCGATCAAGCACGTGCTTGGGGCGGCACCTTATAAGGGGTGGCCAATCTTGGTTCGGTGGGGCAGTGCTCGGGGCTGGGTTTTTCTGGTTTGGCGGGGCAGTGCTCCTGGGGGGGGGTGTGATTTTCTTTTTGGTTGGGTGGGGCGGTGCTCAGGAGAGGTGTTTTTGGTTTGGCAGGGGCGGCGCTTTTATTTATTTATTTATTGCTTGGGGCAGGAAAAAAGTTAGAGCCGGCCCTGCTTATGGAGTTGATCTTCAGCATTGATTGTGCTTCCAGGATACACAAACCATGCCATACTCTCCACTATCTATCACATACACACCATCATTGCTGACTCCTCTTTCTATGATCATGATTTTCATTTTCTATTGGCTGATTCTTAATCTTCTTTGGTGGCCTACTTTGCCCTTTGATATTGGCGGTTGTCATTTTCATGGTATTTTCATCTGTGTCCGATAGAATGTCTTCTGCAAAGTCGAGATCTTGCAGTTTTCCCTTTACTCTACAAAACTCCTGTGTCTTCCTTTGCATTACATAATCGATCACAATGCAGCAAAGAAGGGATGATAAAACACAACCCTGCACATTCCAGTGACAGCTATGACGGGTGGGACCTCCCTCCCCCACTTCCAGGGTACCACTTGATGTATTGGGGCCCACTGAGCCTGTCCATTCCACCAGCCTGGGCTCCCTCCCCCTGTTCTACTGTGCCACGGCCTCAAGCCTTCTCCAGCGCACACATAGGTAGGAACCCACCCAGCTGCAAATGGACACAGAGAAACGGAGTGGGAAGAATCAGCTTGGGGATTGCCCAGTACCCAAGTGCACACTTCCTTTGGGATGCAAAGCCAAAATGATATTGTCTTGCACTGCACAGAGATCTATACAGTATAAGCTCATAAATTCACCCCCTCCCTCCACGTGGAGGAAGATATCCACAGCTCTTTGCCCCCCTCGCCTCCCAGTTATGAATTGCACAAACTGGGTTTTAGAAAACAAAACAAGTTTATTAACTACAAAAAGTAAATTTTAAGTGATTATATATAAAACAAAACATGCAAACTAAGGGATACTGGCTACAAATAATAATTTCTCACCCTAAATGTTGTTTCAAGCAGGTTGCAGAGTTTCTTGCAGTTTAAATCTCCAGGGATTCCTTTTACACGCAGATCTGTCTTGCCTGGGCTCAGGCCCCTGCCTCCCCCAGCTTAGTTCCTTTGTTTCTTCAGGTGTTTTCAGCAGTCTTCCTTCTTGGGCAGGGATGCAGCGGAGAAGAGCCAAGATTAACTCACTCCCCAGCCTTAAATAGGATTTACATGGTAGGAATCTTTTGTTTCCTAGCCCACCCCCTTCCAGTGGAAAAAGACCAGCTCAAGATGAGATCCTGTACCAGGTGATATGATCACACGATCCTGTAGTGTCAAAACAGCATCCCAGGAAGCTTTTCAGAAAGGTGGAAGATTAGTATCTTCAAAGTCCTTTTGTCCTTCCCAATGACCCACCCTGGCTGTTTGCATTCTGTCTGGTGGGCGTTCCCCAAGTACACACACAGTTGTAATTGTTATATAGTTAATATTCCTAACTTCAGATACAGAAATGATACATGCATACAAATTGGATAATCACATTCAGTAAATCATAAAACTTTCCAATGATACCTCACACGACCCATCATGCACAAAACATATCATAGTTGTGCCATATTCATATCATAACAATATTTCTATGAAGAATATGGAATGGAATGTCACACCTGCCCCCTTAGATTACCGCCAGAGGGTTAGTTACTGACTAATGCGAAGGCAGTGTGCCTAAAATTCTCTTCAGTGCTTGATGATCCAACTTCTTAGTGTTGCCAGAAATTGTAGTGTTACCCACAGATGTTTTTACAAAGTCCTGGGTTCCTTTTTTCAAGCTGGGTGAAAGCCTTTTAGTGTACACCATCGTTAACGTAATGTAGATATTAATATCTTCTAGAGTGCGGGTGTCTTTGCATTTAGCTCCCAAAGCCATGAGGTGGTGTGCTTCACTTTCCCCTTCCACACCACAGTCTAGATTGGTTATGCTTTCTCTGCCGTGTCAAGCTCTAAGCCTGTTTACAGGGTACTAGCTGAGAAGCAGTGTTCTTATAGGACTTCCTTTTTACCACTCCTAACCAGAACCCACTTTTCCCCCCAAAATCATGCATGTTATACATTTTTAAAGGATTCACCATGAGTACCAGTTTCTTTGTCTCAGCCCATAGATTGTGTAGGAAGAGACATGAAATTACCAGCAAATTCATGACAGGGAGGCACTTCCAAATATGATTATCATACCACGCCTTCTCTTTTGACAGTTCACTTTGTTCAGCATTAATTGCATTTTTCAACCCCTTTCTGTACCAGAGTATGTGTTCAGACACAGGTTTCTCCTTCCCTTTAGTAAAGGTTCTTGGTTCATGTATGTCTTTGGGGAATTGGCAAGGAAAGGGCGTATGGAAACCTTGCATGTTACTGGTCCCGCACCCTGTTGCATTTCATCTCCAGGGCTAAACCCATGAGAAGAATCCATCCCCCCACCCCTTCTCTGGGGTTCCTTTGTGTATCTCACTCCCATTACCCAGCATTCCATGCTTAGCTGTTGGGAAGGGTTTACCTGTCTGGGAAATGACTGTCTCCTCCCCTTTGTCAGGTGGGTCATTAGCATTTTCACTGACACAAGTTGTTGGAAAGACCCTCACCCTGCCTTAAAGAGACAGAGTTAGTTTTCACAAGTACATCAGGAACAACATTTTGTAAAAGTGGGACCTGGATTGGGGAACTCTCTGTTCTCAAGAGATCTCAAGAGATCTGTTCCACTATCCAGATATATGTTGGGAAAATAACACCGCGGGGCACAGACTATCCAATAAGTTCCTGGACTGCATTGCAGACAACTTTTTATTTCAGAAAGTTGAAAAAGCTACTGGGGGGAAGCTGTTCTAGACTTGATTTTAACAAATAGGGAGGAACTCGTTGAGAATTTGAAAGTAGAAGGAAGCTTGGGTGAAAGTGATCATGAAATCATAGAGTTTGCAATTCTAAGGAAGGGTAGAAGGGAGTACAGCAAAATAGAGACAATGGATTTCAGGAAGGCGGATTTTGGTAAGCTCAGAGAGCTGATAGGTAAGGTCCCATGGGAATCAAGACTGAGGGCAAAAACAACTGAGGAGAGTTGGCAGTTTTTCAAAGGGACGCTATTAAGGGCCCAAAAGCAAACTATTCCGATGGTTAGGAAAGATAGAAAATGTGGCAAAAGACCACCTTGGCTTAACCACGAGATCTTGCGTGACCTACAAAATAAAAAGGCGTCATATAAAAAATGGAAACTAGGTCAGATCACAAAGGACGAATATAGGCAAATAACACAGGAATGCAGAGGCAAGATTAGAAAGGCAAAGGCACAAAATGAGCTCAAACTAGCGATGGGAATAAAGGGAAACAAGAAAACTTTTTATCAATACATCAGAAGCAAGAGGAAGACCAAGGACAGGGTAGGCCCACTGCTCAGTGAGGAGGAGAAAACAGTAACGAGAGACTTGGAAATGGCAGAGATGCTTAATGACTTCTTTGTTTCGGTCTTCACTGAGAAGTTTGAAGGAATTTCTAGTATAGTGCATGCTTATGGGAAGAGGGTAGGTTTAGAAGATAAAATAAAAAAAGAGCAAGTAAAAAATCACTTAGAAAAGTTAGATGCCTGCAAGTCACCAGGGCCTGATGAAATGCATCCTAGAATACTCAAGGAGTTAATAGAGGAGGTATCTGAGCCTCTAGCTATTATCTTTGGGAAATCATGGGAGACGGGGGAGATTCCAGAAGACTGGAAGGGGGCAAATATAGTGCCCATCTATAAAAAGGGAAATAAAAACAACCCAGGAAACTACAGACCAGTTAGTTTAACTTCTGTGCCAGGGAAGATAATGGAGCAGGTAATTAAAGAAATCATCTGCAAACACTTGGAAGGTGGTAAGGTGATAGGGAATAGCCAGCATGGATTTGTAAAGAACAAATCATGTCAAACTAATCTGATAACATTCTTTGATAGGATAACGAGCCTTGTGGATAAGGGAGAAGGGTGGATGTGACATACCTAGACTTTAGTAAGGCATTTGATATGGTCTCGCATGATATTCTTATAGATAAACTAGGAAAGTACAATTTAGATGGGGCTACTATAAGGTGGGTGCATAACTGGCTGGATAACAGTACTCAGAGAGTAGTTATTAATGGCTCCCAATCCTGCTGGAAAGGTATAACAAGTGGGGTTCTGCAGGGGTCTGTTTTGGGACCGGCTCTGTTCAATATCTTCATCAACGATTTAGATGTTGGCATAGAAAGTACGCTTATTAAGTTTGCGGACAATACCAAACTGGGAGGGATTGCAACTGCTTTGGAGGACAGGGTCAAAATTCAAAATGATCTGGACAAATTGGAGAAATGGTCTGAGGTAAACAGGATGAAGTTCAATAAAGATAAATGCAAAGTGCTCCACTTAGGAAGGAACAATCAGTTTCACACATACAGAATGGGAAGAGACTGTCTAGGAAAGAGTATGGCAGAAAGAGATCTAGGGGTCATAGTAGACCACAAGCTTAATATGAGTCAACAGTGTGATACTGTTGCCAAAATAGCAAACGTGATTCTGGGATGCATTAACAGGTGTGTTGTAAACAAGACACGAGAAGTCATTCTTCCGCTTTACTCTGCTCTGGTTAGGCCTCAACTGGAGTATTGTGTCCAGTTCTGGGCACCGCATTTCAAGAAAGATGTGGAGAAATTGGAGAGGGTCCAGAGAAGAGCAACAAGAATGATAAAAGGTCTTGAGAACATGACCTATGAAGGAAGGCTGAAGGAATTGGGTTTGTTTAGTTTGGAAAAGAGAAGACTGTGAGGGGACATGATAGCAGTTTTCAGGTATCTAAAAGGGTGTCATCAGGAGGAGGGAGAAAACTTGTTCACCTTAGCCTCCAATGATAGAACAAGAAGCAATGGGCTTAAACTGCAGCAAGGGAGATTTAGGTTGGACATTAGGAAAAAGTTCCTAACTGTCAGGGTAGTTAAACACTGGAATAGATTGCCTAGGGAAGTTGTGGAATCTCCATCTCCGGAGATATTTAAGAGTAGGTTAGATAAATGTCTATTAGGGATGGTCTAGACAGTATTTGGTCCTGCCATGAGGGCAGGGGACTGGACTCGATGACCTCTCGAGGTCCCTTCCAGTCCTAGAGTCTATGAGTCTATGACTGCTGCCCTCCAGGAGGTGAGTTAAACAGTTCCTTCTGAAGACCTGAGCCACCGGTAGGGTGCCTGGGAGCACAGATGCAGGTCCAGAAAATTTCTCCTGGGTAAATCCTTCCAGGTAATTAGTGAGGAGACATTTCTGTATCTCCCCACATCCCTTCTTAACTTCTTTCTCTGGGCCCCCCTCTAAGGGACACACCTCTGTGCTCTCTAGAGAGGGATCTATTCCCTGTTCAGCTGCCGGCTCACAGCTAACAGCTGGAACAGACCTTTCACTGAAAAGCACTGTACCCTCCTCCCTCTTCAGATTGGATTTGCCTCCGGTTACAGGGCTCATGGAATCTTCTCCCACTGCAGCGGTCTCAAGGATTCCATCACCCTCCTCTAGGGTTCTCTCTAACACATATCTCCCTATGCATTCTAGAGTGGGGTCTGTCCCTTGCTTAACTGAAACCTGGGCAACCTTCTCACAGGTAGGCAAAACCTTCCTTTCCCCCCTGGAGAAAAACCTGTCTTTAGCCTCCAGGCTGTGAGAGCCAGTCTCAACCATACCCAACCCTTGGCCACAGACTATGTTTCACTGCTGCAGAGGAATTAAAGAGACACTCTCCCATTTTCCCAGCACTTTCTGTGACTTACTCTTTCCCTCTGGGGCTTCAGCACAAGATCTCTCCTTGTTGCTGACAAACCCCTGGACAGCCTAAGCCACACTGAAAAAGTTGTTCCCCAATAATATGTGCGTTGGGTTAAGGGGAACAGCCACAATTGTCAATTCAGTTTGCAAATTCTGAGTTTCCGTGTGCACTTTAGCCAAAAGGCACAAGGATTTTGTGGCCTCCTGCTAACAAAAGCTCTGCCATCTGTCCTGGCAGTTTGTCTTTCTCCTGAAC
Organism: Gopherus flavomarginatus; assembly: GCF_025201925.1. Taxonomy (NCBI): domain Eukaryota; kingdom Metazoa; phylum Chordata; order Testudines; family Testudinidae; genus Gopherus; species Gopherus flavomarginatus. The sequence goes on from NC_066630.1 coordinate 35,435,000, forward strand.
GAGGTCTCTTCTGACCACAGAAATTTCTGTACCAGTATCTCTCCATCCAGGGAGTTCTGCGCCATTTACTTTGACTGCCTTTATGTGCTTCTTACCAGGCTGATCTGTGGCAAACTTTACAAACCCTATATGATAAGTGACAATTGCCTGAGGTGCCTCTGTGCTCTGGGTAGCAGCATTTCCATGAATTGCCTGCTGCCTGTTCCTGCTTAGCACAGGGCATTTATTCTTCAGGTGCTCAGTGGAATTACAATGATAGCACCTTCTGGGCGCTTCTGTTTTTACAGGAGATTTGGGCCCCCTTCTTCCCAGGGGTAAAACAGGAACCCTGCTTCCCACCAAACTTAAACCCCTCTGCCTGTGATTTATTCCTAATGGATGTCTGGGATTCTTCAAATTCATCAGAAAAAGTTGCAAATTCTTCAACCGTTTTTACCTTTTTATCCCATAAACACTGTTTTACATCATCACTAGACTTATTCAAGAACTGTTCCTCAGCAACCAAATCATATATTTCTTCAAAGCTTCAGAGCAATACCTTTCCCTCTTACCCACGTATCCAGTAAATCTCTCATTTGGTTTACATATGCCACATTACTCAGTCTAGCCCCTCTTTTAAGGCTTCTAAATTTTACTCTATACGTTTCAGGTGTAAATGGAAACTTTTAAAACCAATTCCTTAAATTTACCATAGTTTGAAGCATCGTCAATTGACATCTTATTGAATATATCCAGAGCTCTCCCAGATAACTTTGCAACCAAATTTGTCGTCTGTTGACCCTCTAGAATCTCATGGAGCATACACAGCCTCTCAAAGGTGATGAAATATTTAGCAATGTCCCCAGACTTGCTGTATGCAGGACACATCCACTCCCACTTGTGGATATTTGGAGAGGTGGAGCCCCCTGTGTGGGGTTCTGTTTCCTCTATTCCGTTAAGGCCAGTTCATGCTCTCTCTCTTTTTCTTTCTCCTCCATTGCTAGCTTCTGGGCTTTACTTTCTTTGTCAGCCTCTAGCTGCCTCAGTTCCATGGCTCTCTGGTGGGCTGCTTTTTGCTCATCAATTTCCATCTGTTTTAATTCCATCTATCTCTTGTGTTCTTTCTCCCTCTCCTCTGCCTGTAACCTGCCGAGCTCCAAATTTGCAATCATTTCACTATTTTCACTCATCTTGCTGCTTTTCCTGTCCCTACTTCCTTTACCTGAAATAAACAAACAGAAAATAACAAACCAGTAACCACTTTGTCTGTCTCTAGCCAACACACTTAAAACTCACTTAAAATCACCACTATTGTTTCAGAACAATAAGCTGTGCACATTACTCTGCTTGCTGCACCACTGGGCCAACCCTTCACAACAATATCAAACCAATAGTTTTCTCCACTTTCTCTCCTTTCATAGCATTTTGAACCTTCATTTAGCATTGTGATCCATGACATTATCTTTCTAGGAAGCCCATATTATCGCAAGATGTTCCAGAGTGACTCCCAGTGAATGCAGTTGAAAGCTGTGGTGAAAATGTATAGAGTTCAAGATGAATCTTCTCTGGTGGGCAAGCCCTTTCTCAGTCAGTCAGTCAGTCATCTCAGGGTAAAGATGTGATCTATATGCTATATTTTTGGTTTGAAGCCTTCTTGCTCATTTCACAATTTTTAATCTCTACCCAGTTTGATTCTGTTCAGCAGCACATTTCTCCAGGTACTGAAAGCAGTGTAATTTCTTGCCAATTATGCCACATCAGTTGGTTACCTTTCTTTGGTAATTTACAGATCGTACCTTTCTTCCAGTCTGCTAGGCAGAATTTTTTCTCCCAAACTGAATTACAAAGTTTATGCATTTTATATATTACCACATCCTTAACAGCTTTAAGCATGTCAGCAGTGATCTTATCTTATCTTATCTTGACCAGGCACTTTTGCCATTTTTCAGCTGCTTAATTGCTTTCTCAATTTCTCTTTCTAAAATTGCCAGGAGTGAAATATTTAATTCTTCACCTTCTTCACATCCATTGATTAGTATTGTTTGTTGGCTCTGGCTTGTTAAGTACTTCATTGAAACCTTCTAGCTGTTGTTGCTTTTGTTCTACTTCTGTTAACAATCTTCCACTTTTCACTTTTACAATACCATGGTGACTCTGGAACTATAATGACAATTGCTTTACACATCTGAAAGAGTTTCTTGGAGTCACCTCTCACTGATGCTTCTTTGGTTTGGCTCATTTTTTTTAATCAAGTCATTTTCTCTAATCTTTCCAACAAGACTTCTTTATCTTTCTCAACATAGTCTTGTTATAATGTATATTATTCTTGGCATGTCACCTTAACTTGCTTCTGTTTAAAAGCTTTCCTTTCCTCAATCAATTTCCATGTGCATGACTGTATCCACTCTTCTTTCCTTGATCCTCTTGGACCAAGTGAAGTCGGGGTAGCTTCCTGGCAAACATCTCTAAAATCGTTCATTAACTGCCACTCTTCAAGTCTATTTAAGAGATGGATTTTAAAATCCATTCTGATTTCAGGGTCAAACAGCTTCTTCACATCAAATACAATCTCTCTTTTCTTGTTGGCTTGTCTTTTTAGCTTTATTCTAATTGTTCTTATGAGAAGATACATCAGCACGTGTAAAAGATTACATAGTCACTCCGGCAATGATCTTCTCTTCCAACTGCTGATGGCAATGCGATCCAATTTTTTCTTGGTAATTCCATCACTGACTTCCACATTACCTAGTGTTTCCTACAATGAGGGTAAAGCAACCCTCCAATGCACAATTTATACATGCTGCACAGTTTAATGAATCTTTCACCATTGTCCATCTACCCCTTAATTCCCTGTTTACCCATAAAATCTTCCTATCCAAGGTTGCTGTTATCAACTTGGGCATTCATATATCACCCATAACGAGATCATAAGCATGAACCTGGTTTTGCACTTCCCGCAATTTGTGGTAGAATATGTCTTATTAGTTCATCATGACCATTGGCAGGTGTGTGACACTGGACGATAGTTACTTTAGCATGCTTTGTAACAAAACATGCTCTTCTAATTCATGAACCGGCTGTTTGTCTTTCCTATAGAGCTTGTGCTGCCTTTACGTAAAGGAGTATTCCTACTTCCTCTGTGTGAATGTTATCTTACCTTCCTGAATAGCGAACTGTGATACCATCAGAGTGGAGTCTTTCAGATCCAATCCACCTCATTTCACTCATTTTAAACCAAGTCATTTCTCTGACTATTGATTCAGTTTGCCAGAGTCTCGCATGGTTCTCATATTCTGGCCCCCAACTGTAGTTTTAATGATAGCTGTTAAGCTCTCTTGCTTCAGGTGATGAACTCCCTCATGGATTCAGATCACCGCTTTTTTACTTCCAGCAAACTCACTTGTTGTTGACTTACTGGTTCCAAAAGGCCATAATCTTCTCCCAGTTGACTAGTTAAGACAATATCCTGTCTCTTGGTTGTTTTGATAGCTGTATAGTTTTTTATGTGGACAGGTAGTTAGCCTGACTCACAACCATAAATCCATGGCTCTTTACTCAATATATTCAAATCAGCCCGTACTATGTGGGTGTTCCCTCTTCCACCACTCAAAGGACATGCCTGTTAGCTTAGAATGTCCCAGGAAATCTCTGAAGGGTCAGTTTCAATAAGCACCAAAAACATAACGTGGCTTTTTCAGAGATTATCAAGTACTTCCTGCAGTCTGGAAGTACTAAGAATAGCAACCCTCTGTACGGTGTTTCCATTTCCTGTCCCAAACAGGAAGTGCAGAGGCATGTGAAAGGGTCAGTAATAAAATATAATAATAAATAATTAATAAACAACGGTAATAAATAAATAGCTAAATTATTTTCCAACCTTAAGTGTCACACTCATTTCCATTCTGGAGGGGAAGGATGAAGATCTGGGGCCGGTTTTTCCAAACCCCACCATTCATTGCCGTGGAAGGATGTGGACCATTCCAGCTCCAACTTTACACTGTATAAATCTGGAGTAGCTTCTGGAGTAGGCCTTCTGTAGTTATTCTGTATTTATGCTGCTGTAACTGACATCAGAATTTGACTCTGTCACTGCATATAATTGGCAGCATGGCAGAGATATAGTATTAAACTTGTCTTATAGAATCAAACCTTATCTCTTGGCCTTTAAAAGGGGAGACATAATGCCATTTGTTTTAGATAATACTTCAGAGGACCTAAGCTTTTAGGCTAAATTCACCTGATAGTCTAATTCCTGATTCTGCTGGTATTGAGGCTGCTGGGGGGCAAGGGGGAAATCAAGGTTTGGATAGATTTGGGCAATACAAAATGGTCACCATTTCCTTTCCATCAGGACGGGGATGAATGGATGAGAAACTTAGGGAGCCTGTGCTGTCCAAAAAGTAGGTGGAGCTGGCAGATTGATTGGTTATGAGTAGGCCCCTACCAAATTCATGGTCCATTTTGGTTATTTACAGGGTCATAGGATTTTAAAAATAGTAAATGTCATGATTTCAGCTATTTAAATCTGAAATTTCACAGTGTTGTAATTGTAGGGGTCCTGACCCAAACAGAAATTGTGGAGGAGTTGGATGGTTATTGTAAGGAGGGTTGTGGTATTGCTCCCCTTACTTCTGCACTGCTGCTGGTGATGGCGCTGCCTTCAGAGCTGGGCAGCTGGAGAGTGGCAGGTGCTGGCCAGGAACCCTGCTCTGAAGGCAGGGCTGCCGCCAGCAGCAGCACAGAAATAAGGATGGCAACACCACAACACCACTGAAATAACCTTGTGACACCCACCCCCCCGCAATTCCCTTTTAGGTCAGGACCACCAATTTGAGAAACGCTGGTGTCCCCCTTGAAATCTGTACCATATAGGGTTAAATCACAATAAAATGCAGATTTCATGAGGAAAGAGCAGATTTCACGGTCCGTGACATGTTTTTCATGGCTGTGAATATGGTAAGGCCCTAGTTATGATTAAGGCTTCGAAAGGATCACATTGATCAATGTATCCGTTCAGCAACCTCTGCAGTTGGAGCCCGTGCTGGATTTTAAAGATCTTGTCAGCTGACAGTAACTATAATCCCCTTTATGACAGGAGGATACCTCTCCCCGTGCAGGCCTGTAAGTGCCTGAGCCAGTCACGTGAATCTGGCACTTTGCATATATATGGTAATTTGATATTTCAGACTGGAAACAAAAGTAATCATCAAACTTGACACGAAATAGTGAAGGGAGAAATTACAGCATTGAACATTTTTGCTGTGGGGTAAGAACCTGGAGATCCTAGAGTAAAGTTACACCCACTCAGCCTAACACCGCACAAATCATGAATGCCCACTAGGCCAACTTCATATTGTAATATATTGAACATAGATGCAACTATATTCAAAAAGTCAGGGAGGGACCAGGTATAATTATTTAATTCCGCTAGAGCTGATTGAAATTTTTTGTTCAAAACTTTTTTTTGGTGAAAAAAGTCTTTTTAGTCAAACCAGAAATTTCTACAGGAAATGTCCACTTTCAACCAAGTTTTTGCAGTTTTCTTGCTAATGAACTAGAACTTATTTTGTTTTTGGCAACCCAAAAGTAAAAGAAGTTTGGTCAGCTGGATGCCCAAACCAGTCAGTGGATTGCCAAAATAAATAAATAATAATAAAAAGGGGTTTCATTTTTTGGATGAAAACACAAAAAATGTTGACAAAATTTCAACAAAAATGAAAAAAAATCATTTGTGTTTCAATTTTTGTTTGGAGGAAAACACATTTCTTCTCTGGCTCTGCTTATTATATAATTTTATCCTATCATATTGAGGGCTGTACATCCTCTGCACAAAGGATGACAGACTATCCACTGAGGGAGCTTTCTGGGCAGGAGCGTTAGTTCTTTGCTGAGGAGATCCCTGCAGATTTTGATGTAAACCTTATATCATGCACGGAACTCGGGTGGTGTTTTGTTATTGAACCTGGCTGTGTGAACGGAACATTTAGCATGGAGGGTGCAATATGCTTGGTAGGCCTAGATAGAGAATTAAATGTACTCTCTGGGCAATATCTGAGAGTGATGCAAGTGGCTCTTCTTTTCAGTTTGTTGGTGGAATTCCACAGGTGAGCTGTAAAACGGGCTTACCCTAAAGGACTTGGGGGGGGGTAAATGTTTATTCAGCAATTGCAAAGGACTCCAAGTGGCCAAGTTTCTTTCTTTTCCTTTGTCTCTTTCTTCCCTCCCCCCCCCCCCCCAAACTCTAATAGAGACCATTTCTCAGAAGTGCCCATTAAAATTTCATTTGGCAGTTTATTGAGGTGGGTGTTTGCATAATGCATGGGAATGTGGAAGTAGAGAAAGAACTGACAGGGATTTGTAGGGGATCTTAATGCATGACAGTCTCTGTTAGCAAGAGTTAGGCTAGCTGTAACCCTATTAATGCGAGATTTGTAGAAGCGAGGATTGTGTGAGGCGAGTGGGAAAGAACTGTGTGAGAAGTTGTTGCGACCTTGTGTCGATAATGAGGAATGCAAACTGGTGTCTAAATAGAAGTGAGAAAAATAAGATATCAGGATGGCCTATGTATAAACAAAATGCATCTGTTGCTTATTATTGTATGTAACAAAAAGTATAAATGCTTGCTGGAATTGTTTAACTGTAGAGAGACCTGCCTGGGATGGGGAAGCCCTGTGACCTAGGGTACTCCCTCCCTCTATACAATTGTAAAGAGAAAATAAAGTATTTGATTTTGCTGCACCCAACCAAAAAGTGAGAACTGAGTTTTTCTCCAACAGGAATGTCTTCACCACATTGCCTCTTGGTAGGGGGCAGGGGAGTGAGACTCCTAGAAGCTGTATGAAGATGCTGGCCATTATCTTCATTTGAATCATGCTGCCTCAGATGTTATCAGCATATAAGAACGACCAAACACAACAGAGGGGACTATATGGCTGTAACAGCTTGGCCAGGGATCTCCTGGGAGCTGAAGAGGGCCAGGGAGACATGACTGGAAGTGGTACTAGTGATTTAGCTGAGGACACCTTTGGTCTGAATCTTTAGTGTCACCGGATACTAAGCTGCTGGAGGTGCTGCCTTTTAGCAAGGAAATAAAATGGAGGTCCTGATGGCTTGTGGCCATTGAAAACCCCCATGACACTTACTAAAAAAGCAGATGTTCATGCAAATACTAGTATCCTTGCCAAATTCCAGCTTAAACAATTATATTTTGCTCACCTGAATCCCCCATGCATTTTAAATGGGAAGAATCATTCTTCCTCATGCTCCCTTCCAAAAACACATTGTGCATAAAGGCTACAGTTCTCCACTCCAGAGGTGGCTGCCTGCCAGTAACAGGTGAAGTGATCAGTGAATGCACAGTCTGTAAAGTGCCTTGGTGCCTTTCAGAAGAAAAGGAGTGGTTATATATGTGAGGTAAGATTGGCTGAAATCTGCTGATTTTGTGAGGGCCAGCTCCTAGCACAATCTCAAACGAATAGAGAGTGTGAGGCAAATGCATCTCAAAGCTCAGTTAATAGTTTTCTCTAATGGAACACACTCAATGGCCAGGCTGGTATTTCTCAGGGCTGTAGGAGATTGCAGAGCCATTTCAATGGATTAGGGCCAGGGAGAGGACACTCATGTACCTCTAGCATGGTGGCTTGGGAGAAGAGGACTGGATGATGTGTAAATACTCTGCCTCAGGATTATCCCCCCTACCACATGCACACAGTCACACAAGGAGTGTGTACCCTTCTCTGCACTCCCTTCCTCTCCCTCGCAAAACCAGCTTCTTCCTGGCAGAGTGGAACCACATCTGATCTGTGGCCAGGGGGACCTCTATGGCCATGGAGATGCAGGCTAGATCTGTCCCTATAAAGTAGTCTGTTCTCCATAGGGTGACCAGACGGCAAATATGAAAAATCGGGATAGGGGTGGAAGGTAATAGGAGCCTATATAAGAAAAAGACCCCAAAATTGGGACTGTCCCTATAAAATCAAGACATCTGGTTACATAGTTCTGCAGTGTGACTCCTGGACTAACCTCTCTTCATTGCTTCAGGTCAGACAGCTTCTAGTCTGATTTCTTAGCAGCCTCTCTGTGAGCGTTTAGCAAATGGCCAATATTATTTATCTGGTGCTCTCTCCCCCTTCTTTACTGCCAACTAGATATGAGAGAAGATAATGGGAGTTAGGACTGGCTAGTGGCCAGAGGCTGGAGCTGGTACCAAAAGTTCCTTAAAGAGACATGTTATCACCTACACTACTGCATAATGACCCAGATTAACTGGCACTGAGAAAGGGAAGTTATGTCCCAGACTTAGTTTAATTCTGATGCACCTACATTTTTATGAAACTTTTCACACATTTTGGCTCAGTGTAACGCATGGCACCAATTTGACCTTATTGGTCTTATTAATCTGGTCCACAGTAAGACCAAGAGGCCACAGGGCCCTGTTGTGCTTGGCACCATGCTAATGAAGATGAGACTGTCCCTGCCTGTAGCAAGGCAAGACTCAACCCTGAGGCGCCTCCTGTCGGTCATCCTGGGAAATCGCTCTTTTGACCCGAAGCGCCCTCTGCAGGCTGGTGCCTCGCTGCCACTTGCCCCCATGTCCCTCCCAGACCTGGTGCCCCTTTTCCTCGGGTGCTGCCCCCTAGCAGCACACCCACTCTGTGGGTCTCCCCACCCAGGGGAACCCCTACCCACCACCCCCACCTCACCTCAGTGGCTGCTGCCAGTCACCATCAAGCCCCCTTTCACTGGGGCTGACTGCAGTCTGTATAAGCCAATCATCACAGGCAAGCGGGGGTTTGAACCGGCTGCCTCTGTCTACCCTGGGCTGCATCCTAACAACTTTCTGGCCTTTGACAAGGCCACAGCCTGGGGCTTTTCTGGTGGGAGCTCCCCAGCTCCCTTGCCCTATTCCCCAGCCGTGCTCCCCTCAGGTACCCTGTTCAGCTTCCCAATAACCAGGCCCTTCTCCCTCTAAAGACAGAGAGAGACTGACTCTACTCCTGGCCCACTGCCCTCTTATAGAGGGCAGCTGGGCCCTGATTGAGGAGTGGCCACAGCTGAGGCTGCTTCCCCATCAGCCTTTCCCCAGCCACAGGGCTGCTTTTAACCCCTCCCGGCAGGAGCGGGGTGACCACTCTGCTACACTGCCCCAAGAGCTTACATTTTGAATAGATAAGACAGACAGAAGATGAGAGGGGAAACAGAGGCTCCGAGAAGGGACGTGACTTGCCCAAAACCACACAACAAGTCTGAGACATTGCCAGGAATAGAAGTTAGGTCTTCTGAAGCCCAGCCACAGTGCCTCTCACCTTCAGCCAGCATGCCTTGTTGTGCTGTCCATTTCACAGCTTCAGGTGTCACAGGTATTCTAGCACTGCCAGAGAATGAAGCTTCTGGTTTCCGCTACCAGGTCATGCATTAGTCTTAGCTTTATCACCCAAGAAGACAATAAATACCATCTGAGCTACCTTTGATCAGGACAGTGATGAATTCCTGGACTTTCTTCTGCCCTGAACCAAGTCTATATGAACAACAAGGAGTCCGGTGGCACCTTAAAGACTAAAACAGATTTATTTGGGCATAAGCTTTTATGGGTAAGGTTTTTACCCACAAAAGCTTATGCCCAAATAAATCTGTTAGTCTTTAAGGTGCCACCGGACTCCTTGTTGTTTTTGTGGACACAGACTAACACAGCTACCCCCTGATACTTGACAACTCTATATGAAAACTCTATCCTGATTTGACTGTTTTTGAATCAAGGGCCTTTGTTGTTGAGCATATTGGCGAGGTTCCCAGGGAGCACAGCCGTGACGGTTTGTTTTTTCCTTCCTCACGAATGAGCTGATTCAAAAATTAACACAGAGGACCCTGGTTTCAATTCCCATAGTTATCATTAGCTTTTCTGAGTACCAGGACAAGGGATCAGTGGGTACACAATGTACATCTCTCTGTTTGGTTAACAACATACTCCAGAGCAGGAGCTTTGTCTGGAATGAAGAGAAAACTTCTGCATTTTGCCTCTTACCCCTTTTAGTTGATTAACACACATATTTGAACATGCGTCACACACGTAATTGCTTGGATAATGTTTCCAGAAGACAAAGCGGTGGTGATAAAAAAAAAAAAGGAAAAAAAAAAAGAAAAAGAAAATAAATCTAGCTTTCTAAACTGAATCTGTCCCTTTAAAGAAAGTAACACCTTGCCAGATCGGGTTTGCTTTTGCAACTGATTGCCTTAGCTACAGTTCACACCAAATCCTATTTACTGCAGGTGTTCTGGTAAAGGCTATAAATGGCTTTGTAACAAAAAGCCCAGAAGCATCTACTTACCAATTTTTATACCAGAGCTGAGAAAAAAAGATGTTGTTTCAGAAAAAAAAATCTGTGATAAAGAATCTGTGTAAGCCCCAGAAAGGATAGCCCCTTTTTAAAGCTATTACTTACTTATGGCTCTGGGGCAGGCAATTCCTTTTTACTGCCAAAAGAATATATTCTGCAGTAACTTCCAGGGGAAAAAAAATCAAAGCAATCCCAATATAGAATTTATACGCCTCATCTATCTGTCCTCCTGACCTTGGAGAAAAGTCTTAAGGGAACTTGAAATGTATAAAGCCTCTTCCTGAACATAGCCCAGGGACAGGTTCCTCTTGCTGTTTCTGATTAATTCAGTAACCCAAGCATGACCTTTATGATGCAGTAGGAAGGCAGTGGGGAAGGATGGAGAAATGAAGATTTGGAGCCTGACACTGGAATAAATCAGAAAATAATAAGTTTAAGAAATATATTGGCTAAGGGTTTTTTGCGGTGGCGGTCAAAGCCCCATGCAAAATATACCTAAATATCTCTGCTATGCTACTTTAATGGTCGAATCACATTTGTTGCTTAAATCAGAGAGATTATGAAGTGATGTTGTATATGAGAAATTAATTTGCATGAGTTTAAAAAGTCCAATGGGACTTTTTAAACTCACTTGTACCATTCAACTCCGTATGATGGTATTTAAAGAATATATTCCTCTGTTAGGTTTTAAATTCTTTAAGAGCTATTTAATTTCTATTAGCTTTATCCCCATTTAACCTTATAGGACCTTTCCACTGTAGCAGCGTATTTAATAACAACGTTTTAGGGCTATATGTTTAAAAGCCTGTGTGGAGGCTTGGGGAATGGCAAATCATTTGGTCGAGGCTATATGTGTGATGCACGCAGGACCAGATCCAGCACCCATGAAACCTTGCCCAGAATTCAAAGTGAACCTTTCTGAGGTTTTAACAACTTCATTTCTCTCTCCTCTTACACCTGTTATTTGTCATTTTCAGGTACTGCTGCCCTTTTGGCTTGTAGGGTTAGATACATTTCATTTATCCATCCCTCAGCCAAATCAGACCTGAACTCCAAACCCCTCTAGAGTGAACATTCTTTGGGTGACTGACATCTCCTGCCTTTTACACCCTGAAGCTTGAAACACTGGAGTTCCATTTTGTTATTTAAGACATTCACAGAGTAGAAGTGGCACCACATTCTAGCACTGACCCACAATCTGTGTGTCATGATGTTGGGATGTTTCAGCCAAAGCCTGAAATATTTCAATTCATCTATCCTGATGCAGTACCTCTTGGCAGGGGTAGTTCAGTTTCCTCATGTCCCTACTCTCTTCTATGGGCTGGGCTCTCCTGCTGGACTACATCTCCCATGATGCAACATGGCCAGGGACTCCCATGATGCAACTGCCTCCTCTCACCATGAGGGGAAACTGTGGTACAGCTAGGGCGCAAGACATGTGGAGGAGAATGGGAGCAGGATGCACCCAATGTACAGCTCCCAGCAGGCACTATTTCCAAATCAAAATTTTTGGAAGGTTGTCCAAAAAAAGGCACTAAAAAGGCAGATTCTCCATGGCAGAAAGAATCAAATTTCCCTACCAATTCTCTTGTAGACAGCCCAGCATATGTGGGTTTTAGCACAATACCTGTCATGTTGGACTACAGTTGGTTTTAAAGAATCATTTTTATCTGCTCTGGTAATTTGCCTTGCATGTGTTTTAAGCTAAAAGTTTACCCCTATTTGCCATGAAGGCAGTGTATGAGATGAGTCACAGTTCGTGCAGCCATCAGTAGGAATGGGAGGAAGAAAAGTGTATTTTAGAGGTTTGAGCCTAGGCTTTCTGGGTTTACAGGCCTGAGTTCTAAACTTGACTCCACTGATTCTCTACTGTGCCCTTGGGGAGATTAATTGTGAAACTTAATTAACAAATGTTGGAAAATAAGTGTAAAATATTATTAAGCATAACAACCTGTCAGAGACACCACACAATGTCAGTGAAGGAGATTCAGACAATTACAAAAGAATCTGAAGGTTAAAAATAGATTTGAGAAATACAGTACTCTAACATGTACGTGGGCAGTAGCAGATAGCATGGAATGGGATCAGCCACCTGCCCCATTCCCACAGCTTGATACACTCCTTTTCTGGAAGAAGGCCCTTGAACAAAACCTTGGTGTGAAGGTGTGTTTCACAATTATTTCCCCCATTTATTAAATCTTAAACTCTGCAGAGACCTTTTACATTGAGTTATAATGATGACAACTGAACTGACATTAAGACAGCCAATTTTATGCCAGGATCCCAAAAGTTCTCAATAAATGTAATCTCTTTCTCTGTACAGGGATTGCTTTACCTATCACTGAAATATCTCGATCTGTTTTACTTATTTATCCCCCAGCACTGTGATATGTGAGTGCTTCTCAATCTTTATTGTATTTATCCCTCACAACACCCATCTCTGGGGTGGAAGGCAACAACCTTTAAATATCAGATACCAACACTATACAAGACACACCAGTTGAGGATTCAAGTGGAGATACCATATTGAACTGGATGGAAGGGGGTCCAATGTTCAAAAATTGACATATAAAATTAGAAGCCTAATTCCACATTTAACACACCTAAAATCCCATGTTAGTTACCTATCTGCTGATTGAGGAGCTAATAGGCTTCCACAGAACAATTGTTTCAAAATGAACCTTAGTCAATCAATTTAAATTCTGATGTTTGATATTAACAGTCCATCTTCTTTCTGCAGAATGTGATGTTTCCTATGCCAGCACACAGCAGTCATCATGCATTCTCCCAGAAAGAATAAATCTTAAATGAAGCATTCCAGGCTGACGTGTCTGGCTGTAGCACTATGAACTATTGTCCTGGTCTCGTGTACCCTGAAGTCAGTGACAAAGCTTGCACTGATGCCAGCGGTCCAGGATCCATCCTAGAAGTGATCAGCTAACAAAAACAGTTTATTTGCAAACATATTGGCAAAACCTGTATTTGTGCCCCTTATTGTGTTACTTGCTTTTCAGACAACCAGTTTCTCTTTCTACCAGTGTTTTCAGAGGCTTTGTTATTGGACTGATGACCCATGTCATGCAAGAACAAGGGTATTTATTAATTCACTATTCTCTATTCACTAGTTCTCTTTGGGTTCTTATACTGTGCTGTCCCCATGAAATCTGAATGCCATGCTGTCGCTAGTTCTGTTTAACATTTTTACCTGGGCAGTTAGGGAATGGAACCAATGCCGTGTGACTCAGGTGACAGCCAACACAATTCATGGAACATTCATAGAGTGTAATTTGTTTGGTGAAATGATTTGATATTGAGTAGGGTTCTGATTCAGCAACTTTTCAAGCACCTGCTGACCTTTAAGTGGGTGAGTTGTGCTATTTCCTTCCCTGGGGACTAAACACATGCTTAAAGTGAGAGAAAAAATCCTGATCAGTCTCAGGTCGTTCACAGATGGCTGAAAGTGAATTGAATTATGTATAGGGCTGTGAAGCGATTAAAAAAAATAATCGCGATTAATCACACTGTTGACAGTAGAATATCATTTATTTAAATATTTTTGGATGTTTTCTACATTTTCAAATATATTGATTTCAATTACAACATAGATACAAAGTGTACAGTGCTCACTTTATATTCATTTTTGATTACAAGTATTTGCACTGTAAAACAACAAAAGAAATAGTATTTTTCAATTCACCTAATACAAGCACTGTTGTGCGATCTCTTTATCATGAAAGCTGAATTTACAAATTTAGAATTATGTACAAAAAACTGCATTAAAAATAAAACAATGTTAAATTTTAGATCCTGCAAGTCCACTCAGTCCTAGTTCTTGTTTAGCCAATTGCTCAGACAAACAAGTTTGTTTACATTTGCAGGAGATAATGCTGCCCACCTCTTGTTGACAATGTCACCTGAAAGTGAGAACAGGCATTCACATGGCAGTGTTGTAGCCAGCATTGCAAGATATGTCCCTCCATGCTTCAATCACCATTCCAGGGTACATGCGTCCATGTTGATGACAAGTTCTGCTTGAAAACCATCCAAAACAGTGTGGACTGACACATGTTCATTTTCATTATCTGAGTCAGATGCCACCAGCAGAAGGCTGATTTTCTTTTTTGGTGGCTTGGGTTTTGTAGTTTCTGCATTGGAGTGTTGCTCTTTTCAGACTTCTGAAAGCATTCTCCACATCTCGTCCTTCTCAGATTTTGGAAGGCACTTCAGATTCTTAAACCTTGAGTCAAGCACTGTAGCTATCTTTAGAAATCTCACATTGGTATCTTCTTTGTCAAATCTGCAGTGAAAGTGTTCTTAAAACGAACAACATGTGCTGGGTCATCATCTGAGACTGCCATAACACAAAATATATGGCAGAATCCAGGTAACACAGAGCAGGGGATGTACAATTCTCCACCAAGGAATTTAGTCAAAATTTAATTAAAGCATTATTTTTTTAATGAACATCATGAGCATGGAAACACGTCCTGTGAATGGTGGCCGAAGCATGAAGGAGCATATGAATGTTTAGCATATCTGGCACATAAATACCTTGTAATGCCAGGTACAAAAGTGCCATGCAAAACCTGTTCTCACTTTCTGGTGACATTGTAAATAAGAAGAGGGCAGCATTATCTCCTGTAAATGTAAACAGACTTGTTTGTCTTAGCGATTGGCTGAACAAGACCTAGGACTGAGTGGACTTGTAGACTCTGAAGTTTTATATTGTTTTGTTTCTGAGTGCAGTTATGTAACAAAAAAAAATCTAAATTTGTAAGTTGCACTTTCACTACAAAGAGATTGCTCTACAGTACTTGTATGAGGTGAACTGAAAAACACTATTTCTTTTGTTTATCATTTTTACAGTGCAAATATTTGTAATAAAAAATAATGTACACTTTGATTTCAATTACAATACAGAATACACTATATATGAAAATGTAGAACAATATCCAAAATATTTAATAAATTTCAACTGGTATTCTATTGTTTAACAGTGTGATTAAAACTGCGCTTAATCTCAATGAATTTTTTTGAGTTAATCACATGAATTAAGTGCAATTAATCGACAGCTCTAATTATGTGCTACGAACAGTTCACCTGGTTTTACAGAGGACTATGATCTTAAAATGTTCCAAAGGTGTAGTGACATTCTAACTCTAGAAGCTAAAGGCTTGATCCAGTGCCCAGCAGGAAGCCTCATATTGACTTGAATGTGCTTTGGCCCAGGCTGTAATGAGCAATTCCTTCAGGCTGAGGCTAGCACGCCTGTCTGTAGTATTTGCCTTACCACAGACATATTTGTGTACAGATAAGAGCGGTCGAACAGGCAGCAAGGTTTCCAGCTGAGATAACTCTTAACACACATCAACTGTTCACATTCAGAACTGAGAAACTTTCCCCGTCTTTTGGTGAAATGATTGGGAATGTGACAAGTTAAATTCACCTATTTTAATATCTTTCAGCTCCCTGTTACCACACCACTGAGATTTTTTTGGATGATCTATAAAGACAGGTCCTTTCCACTTGTCACCATTGCAAATCTCATCATGAATGTTGGGAAAGTTGGGGTAAGCATTCAGAAAAACCTGCATACAGCTGCACTCAGAACGTGTGCGAATCTGCTCGTTTAGTCAACAGATCTGTCAGGCTGTCTCTACATGGAGACTGCACTCTGTGCTCAGAGCTAGCATGGTCCACTGGCACTCAGAAGACCTAGCCCTTTCACTGACCTGCTGTGTGACCTTTGTCAAGTCATCTTGTCTCTGTTTCCCCTTGTCATTTGCAAACACAGTCACCATGATTGCCTATAAAACGGGCATAATCACCCACCCAATTTAAGTAAATGCACATCCATGCCTGCAAGTGAAAGGGGAGCACATTTTTTTGAAAATGCCCAAGTGTCCTGGGAAAATTCCTGCCAGATAATTAGAGTCTCTTTTCCTTCATTCTCTGGTGTATTTTACAATAAGAGAAGATGCTCTTTATTTTCTATTATGTAGTGGGGCTGTGTCGCTCTAAACAATTGTCATGTCTCATCCTAAGGGAAGCTGCATTTCAAAGTGGCTGGAAGAAATGAGACATAGAAAAGTCAGTCAAATATTACGCAACAGATTCTCTGCAGGGATACCTCCATTGACTTGAATGGAGCTAAGCCAGCAGAGACTTTGGTCCTATGATTCTATTTATGTATGTGTTATAAATCGTGACATCTCAAGCCATTGTATTTTTCAATAAAAACAATTAAGGCCCAATCTGAAGCCTATCTAATCCATGGAAAAAGCTCTCATTGCCTTCTGTAAGCTCTGGTTCAGGCCCTTAGTAGCTGAGTTATTTAAAAATTCCTGCTAGTGCAAAAATCTGAGTAAAGAAAAAAAATTGGAAGCAAACACTGAAAATCGTACAAATTGAATTGTTTTAAGATTAGTTATAGCATTGGCATTGCACAATAGGCCTTTAATCTGCAATGAACAAAAAGTGTATTTCCAATGAAGCAGGCTGCTCCAGAACAGAAATAGTGGAATACTGTGAAATCGGTATCAATACTGAGAGTTTGAAGAGAATCCAACTCTTGTAACTAGCCAAAGAAGAAAGGAAAAAAGCCCAGGAGCACTATAGGAATAAGACTGGGGAAGGGTCCAGATGTCTCAGGTGACGGAACGAGATAGGGTGCCTTTCATCTCTTGGTCACTTGTTCAAACATGACTTTCTTCATAGTAAGAAAGTCTTTTTCATCTGCTGGCTTTTTGGTGGCATGTTTGAATGAGCTGGTGGTTTCTGTATTTCTTAGTGAAGTTGGGGCTGTATCATAATACAAGCCCCAAAGTATTGTTCCGTTATTGCCTGTTGCAGCTGAGAGGTCAAGCTCTGAATGAATACGAAGCTTGCTTTACTCTGTAAAAGTCCTTCTAGATCTTGGCTGAGGAATATTGGCGAGTATGGCTGATCTGGCGTTGCCTGTGGGCAGAGAGAGTGCTTCCATCTATGCTGTAATCACATGAGAGGGTGCCTAAATCACCTTGGGATTATGCAGCCCCCTTTACATGTGTTTGGATTTCCTTAAATCACGTTAAATCATTCTAAGTCTGAGCCATTTGTATAAAATCAACAGAATATTGATTTGTTTCAAAGCCTGCACAAACTGTGGAATCCCTGAACATTTAGTGGCCAACATGAGCTGGCTGGTTTCCTGAAAGGACGGATCTGTAACGCACATGTTAGTTTGTGCACTGAAATAAGTGCCAGGCTCACAGTGTCTACAACAGGAAACCAGTGAACAGTTGGCAGTTTGAGCACAGAGGAGGTGCAGGAGACGTAAACCAGAGGAGATTCGAGTCTGGATGGAAGCCTTCATGGAGCTACTTGGGGAAGCTTTCACAACTGCCTACTTACACCCTGTCTATCCCTAGGCTTCTGTATCCCTCTGCAGCTTGCATAAATTCTCACTTTTCCCTTACTTATCTTTCAGTTCCTCCCATCTTGATTACTGTAACCTCCTCCTTAGCAACCTCCTTGACACTCACATCACCTCATTCAGTCCATACAAAACACAGCTGTCAAAATCATCTTCCTTCCCTGTCACCCCAACCATGGCACCCACCTTTTGTGTTCCTCCATGAGCTTCCCTCTTTCAGCACCACATCAAGTTTAAGCTTTCTTGACCCTTTCTCACAACGTTGCCCTTTCGTCCTTTTGTGTCTTTGCCTTCCCAGCTCCTTCACCAGTGATGCCATGCCTGGACCTTCCATTCGTCTACCTCCTCCATGCTTTCTTCCAGCCTGCCCCTACGTACAGAACACTCTTCCTGAGTTGGTCAGCAAAGCTCCTAAGGCACAGTCCATCCTGGTGCTTTAATTAGGGTGGTGAATCTCTCAATCATCTCTAACACGGGCTGTTACTAAAAGTTTCAAGTGGGCTCAATACTAACTGTAAAATTTATTTTGCTAAACTAGGACCAAGAATGGTTCTTCTGCAGCCCTCTGGTCCAGTAGCTGATCTGAAGGAGTATTTGGAAATATTTTTGTTAGTGGCTCAGACCTTTCATTCTTAAATTCCACCAGTGCTTTTGGATGGATGCCATCCAGCTCTGGTGACTTGTTACTCTTAAATTTATCAGTTAGTTCCAGCTTCTTTTGTTTTGTTTTCTCACTTCAGTCTGATAGTGCACCATCTTTATTACCCAAAAAGATTAGGCATCTCCACAACATCATTGGTGAGGTCGTCTGAGCAAAGAAATCATTTAGCTTCTCTGCTATGCCTTTATACTGCTTAATTAAGAGCCTGTGCATGGAAGGTGTAGCGAGGCAAATTTAAACAAGAAATAATATGCAGTTTTTTAACAGCGAGGAGAGTTAATTGTTGGAACAACTTGCCAAGGGATGCTGTGGGTTCTGCATCACTGGAAGTCTTTCAATCAGAGTTGGATATATTTCTGAAGATATGCCATAGTTCAACCACAAGTTATTTGGCTTGAAGCAGGAATTACTGGGTGATAGTCTGTGGCCCATATTATGCAGGAAATCAGATTCCAATGGTCTCTTTAGCATCATAATCTATGACTCTATAATGGCTCCCTGTAATCTCTGATAGTCCACTCAACAAATATACCTTTCAGATATGCCTGAATCCATTTAAAGGAAGTCCACTTCCCCCGCCCTTCATTCAACATGCTGCTCTTGACTATCCATGCAGGCACCTTTTTCTATTATTGTTCTTCCCCCATCAACCAGCTGCATTTGTTTTCATTTCAGAGGCTGGTTTCCTTAAGCTGGTGATGAAGGTACAACGCTGTGGAGGGACCGGTCCCTTTTTCTATCCTTAACAATGCTGCTCACAGACATCCACTTCGCAGGTGACTTGTATTAATTTTTTCTTTGTCACATCAGTTCTTAACGATATAACAAAACCAAAACTGAACTTTCCCCCGAAGTATAAAAAGACCAAAGAAATTCAAAGTAGGTTTGAGTGAATAGTCTGGGTGGGGTTCAGGACCAATTAAACTGCAGCATTGAGAGTTATACCAAGAAGCATAAGGTTCGCCACCTTTTCAGATATTGCGGAGTTGCCATGCAAGTGGCATCATATGTCGCAGAAGGAGCAGAGGCTCCTTCTCAGCAAACCAGGAAGAACACGCTGAGGTCTTCATTCCCTGAGTTCTGAAATAGTCTGCCTCTTGAATTCAGGTTCGGGGTGAAAAGCAGAACCCCAAATTCTCTGGGTTTGGCCAGCCCAAGTTCAGTACAAGGTCCCAAACTCAGAGGAGAACTTATCTGAATGGAGCCTTCTGAAGTTCATCAGTCAGTCAGGTAATATATTTCAGATAAAAGCTGTGCTTGTGACAACTGGCATCTGTTATCAGTTTAATACTGATTCCTCACTCTGTCACACCAGATGGGAAAGACAGTAATACATTGCAGGTGCTTTTCCCAGGGGATCTATAGTAAAGTTCAAAACACTCTTCCTCTGAGTCACTTTTGACTTTCTAAAACGTTTTGTTTCTCAGATATAACACATAAAACTGGCAAGCGCAGTACACTGCTTGAATGAGGTGCCGTGTAGTACCAACCAAGTCACCTTTTCCCCTCACAACACCAGCTAGTCAGTGCTTTCCAGGGATCACACATCACTCCCAGCAGTTTTGCCCTCTGTGAATCATTCAAAATGTGGCAGCATCCTTGCTCTTTTCAAACAAGTCACTAAGGCAGCAGCTTAGCCTCCCTTATTTTTTGCAGCCAGGCACAGACCTCAAAGCTTTCTGAAGTTCTCTCCAGATTAGTTCCCCCATTCTCCTGATATCTTGAAGAAGGTCCTGCAGAAGTGAAGCCCAGTGGGCCAAGAGCCCCTGCAGAATCTGGCCTACTCGCTGTAGGGAGACAAAGTTAGTGGAATCAAGGGAAGTAAGAGAAGGAGGTTGAAATGGTTTCACTGAATGAACCTGGCCTCACTCCTCAGCAGCAATGGAGTGTGTGTTCAGTTGGGCTTTTTGGCTGTGGAAGAATTCTATGGGAGGTGGGCACAGGTAAGGACTGAAGGAAAAAAAACCCTGGGATTTGTTTGTCAAAGAGAGGAACTGGTGCTCAAACGCAAAAGAGAGCTTTCGGGAAGTAGAAGGAATGCCATTTGAAGCTGGGAAATTATATAGTGAACAGAGTGCTTTCAATGAGAAAAATGAACCCGGCATCATATGGTGTTGATTTAGAGGCTGAGTATGAGGAACTGATGAAATTTTAAAAAAACCCACAAGTTTATAAAAAGATCTTTGTGCAAACATGCCACTTTAATACACAGAATTGGAGTTGCATTCCTCCTGAGGAGTCAGTGCTATTGTCTGTAATTAATCTTGATTAAGCAAAAGAAAAACAAAAACTCATGGCTATATTAAGAGGCTACCTACTGGTGAACGTTCTGTGCATTTGAGTTGCTGGCTGTTGCTTTTGAAAATATCAGAAAGTAAAGGTACGGGGGAGAGGGACAGTCTCAGCACTAAGTTGCAAACGCAAACCGTGGAGTCCTTCTGAGGGCAAAATCCTCATTGGCTTTAAAGAGAGGCGTTGTATCTGAGTCAGCAGGGGCGGCTCCAGGCACCAGCACGCCAAGCGCATGCTTGGGGCGGCAAGCCACGGGGGGCACTCTGCTGGTTGCCGCGAGAGTGGGAGGTTGCCTTCGGCAGCATGCCTGCGAAGGGTCTGCTGGTCCCACGGCTTTGGCGGACTTCCTGCAGGCATACCGCCAAATCTGCAGGACTAGGCACCTCCCACAGGCAAGCTGCCGAAGGCAGCCTGCCTGCTGTGTTTGGGGCAGCAAAATACCTAGGGCAGCCCCTGTGAGTCAGGATTGAGCGTAAAGTGCGTGATGGCCTCATTTTGTGTATCTCTAGTATGTGGGCCATGGCAGGATGAGAGAGGGCACTTTTTAAGGGACTGTGATTGAAAGAGAGTTTAATTACAATCTTTCTCTATTATTTTCAGACCTAGAGTATTAAGCTTCCCCCATGAACACATTCATCACTTTTTTTAATCCCCAATTTTAAAAAGTTCTGGATCCCACTTTACAAGTATGAACTAACTGAGACAAATATTTTCCATGTAAACTTTCAAAGCCTTCCCGCTGGTTCATATTATCTTGGACTTTAAACTTAAAAAGCAGTAGAAACTGCAGGACACCTATAACTATGGAGGCACTACAATACTGCCATAATCTGGGACTGATCAGTTCGGTCTGCATCTATATTTTATTTCCTGTGGCTACAAGCTAACAAACAACTGTCATGAACAGACTTGGCAAAAGAATGTAAAAAATAAATATCTTTGGCTTTCTGCTAGTAAGTTGAATGTTGGCTTTTATAATAGTCAACATAATCAACAGCCAGATGGTTGGCTATAAATTAAAGACACTTTTCATAAATTACACAAATAAAAATAATTGTGTTGCTGAGACGTAATAGATTGAATTGCTTGTGCATTTTGTTTCAGTCTTTGTGTTCTTTGAGCTCGATCCTGGAAGGTGCTGAACACTGGCTAGAAGGCCTTTTTCTTCCTTGTGTTCTTCTGCCATGAACTTTCCCTTCCAATGTCTGAACATGCATCACCCGTGGAACCTCTTAAAACGGCAGCATATGCTGGCATAAATAGAACCCTTCGACCTTCTTGGAGCAAGAGCTGTGACCTCTTGTATGAATGCATGAAACTAAACAGAACACAGATCCTTCACTTACCTGCCTTGGGCACTCTGAGGCCCTCATTGTCTGAGCACATGCCAATCTTTCATGTATTTAACCTCACAACGCCCACTGGAGGCAGGGAAGTGATATTATCCTCATTTTTTTAGATGGGAGCTGTGACACAGTGACTTTCCCCAAGGTCGCACAGAAAGCTGGGACTTACCTAGCTTACACTGGAATATCCTCTCTCTCCCAGATCTGTATTGACTCTGCAGGGCTAACGAGAGAAAATATCTGGTTTTGACACTAAGCTAAACTGCTCAGACTCTGAATACACACAGGGGCCAGAACTATTCTCAAATAAGATGCTATTGCTACATAATCAATTCTGCTTGTGTTTTGTCCAGTCCAGTTTTAAATGGCTCCTCAAATGAGGAATCCATCCTCTGCAGTGAGTTTTGCAGTGGTGACCAGCTAGGCGGACTCGATGCAGTGGGCTGCCTTACATGCATTGACAGAATTACTGTGGCTTCTCAGATGGTTGACTCAGGTCAATAATATCATTTTTGTGCCAGGCCATAGACTATAAGTCCTATCCCTGGCTTCATATAAGGCAGGTCTCCTTACTTCTCACACAACTGTCCCAAGCCGATGTTTCATTAAGTACCTACTGTAAATAACAGAGTGGCCTCTTTTCAGAAGAGAGGCAGAGGGAGCTCGCCGTAGATCACAGCGGTGAGGCACACAGCTGACTAGATAAAACTGCCATTGGGCTGTTGGAATGGGCATAGCTACTGTGGTTTAATGGGCAAAGAGAAGGGATGATAAAGGGCAACATTAACCTGCTCCCTAAGCTGACAATGTTGCCAGAAAGGCAATTAGTAATAATAATGATCGAAATTCATATTGTACCTGTCATCCAGAGATCCAAAGCCTTCTACGCCATTGCATCTGCCACGGGAACACAGCCACCTCCAGTTCGGTGGCAGGGCATAGTACTGAGAGGAATGGGATATAGTCCCAGCTCTTCCATTGACTTTGGGCAAGTCCCTCCGTTTCTGTGTGCCTCCGCTTCCCCGTCTCTGGAGTGGAGATAATAGTGCTCTAGCTACCTTTGCAAAGTCCTCTGAGAGCGACGAATGAAAAGGACTGTAGAAGTAAGTATCCAAGAGACACCTGGGATGCTCTCAAACAGCTTTCAGGCACGCAAGCCATGCCCTGACAGTATGTGTGTAACTGCAGCCTGCCAATTGGGTTACATTCTGGCTCTCACCAGCCTTGGCTATACTGCAGGGTGACCTCAACATACCCCCACTCTTAGATTCCCCCCCCCCACACTGCATATCCTGTACTGCCCAGCCCTTTCCTGGACAATACAAGTTTATATGAAGTCAGCTATTTCTTTAATATAAATAATATACACACAATTTGCCACCGCAAATGTAGTTTCCCAAACAAATACACTGGATTAGCTAAAACAATAAAACAAGTTTATTAACTACAAAGAGAGATTTTTTAGTGAGTACAAGTAATGAGGCACAAAGGTCAGAAATGGCTACAAGAAAAATAAATATCAAATGCAACTGGTGCCTAACTTAACAAACTATGTTAAATGCAAAGCAAAGATTTCTCACCACATGCTCTCAGCAGTCTTACTGACCAAACTTCTTAGGTCAGGACTCCTTCTCCCAGAATCCAACAAATGCTTCCTTTGTTGCTTCAAATGCCATGAATGCAATGGGCAGAAAGGTGAGGGGGTAGTTGCCTTTGGGTGTTTGTCCCTCCTTTTTATAGTTTCAGTCCCTCTCTTAAAAAACATTTCCAGCTGGAAATCAGGAGACAAAAGGCTCTGAGGAAGGATGTTCCCTGCTGCTTTTTCCTCACCCGTTTGAGCTTCCTTCCTGCTTGATGACTCTGTTTACTGCTTAAATGCAAACTAAGCAGAGCACATAGGTGCTGACTCCATGGGTGCTCCAGGGCTGGAGCACCCACAGAGAAAAATTAGTGGGTGCTTAGCACCCACATGCAGCTAAGCTCCCTCTCTTCCCCCACCCCCCAGCGCCTCTCCCCTGCTGATTACTCATCCCCCTCCCTCCCAGCACCTCCCGCCTGCTGCAAACAGCTGTTTTGCGGCATGCAGATTGGCTTCAGGAGGGAGGGGGAGGAGCAGGGAGGGGCGCACTCCAGGGAGGGGGCGGAAAGAGGCAGGGAAGAGTTGGGGTGGGAACAGAGCAGGAGTGGGGGTTTAGAAGAAGGAGTGGAGTGGGGGGGCATGGGATGGCATGGGGACTGAGCACCTCCTGGTAGAGGGGAAGTCGGCTCCTATGGCAGAGCACACATTTCATTGTTTGAGACAGACCTGTCTGCCAACCTCAGTTTGGAACATACGTTAAGGCCAGCAGACAGTGGGATCATGTAACTTCACATACAATGTTGCCACACATATTTTCACAGGACACTACTGATCAGCCAGTTATGAGTTTTCAAATGATTCCTTACAAAGCATACTTTGTACAAAAATGATTACAAGAGTGTGTAGGGTGTGAATACTGAGGTACATTCTGTCACAGATAACAAAACCCACCCTCTCATTCTATGCGAAATCTATGCAATCTAAATATTTCTAATGAACCTTTTCCGAGATTTTTTCATGCATATAAAGTCATAGCACCTTTGTCTAATGCTTGTTGTGATAAATGATTCTGGGCGATAACGGGTACATCTTTAGGTGGCCTAAAGTGCTAGGACTAGAATATTCTGGATAAAGTGGAAGCCATTTAGAAAGGATTTGGGGGAAGAATTCTACCCTGTTTGAGAAAAGTATCCAAACAAAGTGCAACCTCAATTTTAATAAGGTCTTGCAGATCAGCCTTCATTAAACTGGGGTTCTGCAAAATCATAAAAACATGAACTAACCAGCATTTTACAGGCATATCAAGATCCTGAGGTTGTATATGAGGTACATCCTCATCTGCTTTCTCTTTGCCTTTACTCACAGAGAGCAGGCAGAAGAAGCCAACACCCTGCCCCACCATTCAGCATTAACTAGTTGAGTAGGTGATTTGGTGGCAATTGCATTTGGGAATGTGCTAACAGATCAAGAGTGCCAGTTGCCCCAAGGAATGTTTGTGGTGATTGATAGCACCAAGGTACCACTGGCAGTTTCAGTGCAGGATGAACTCATGGGCCAGAGAACACAAGGCATATTTCAGATGCAACTGAGTTTGGGAAATCTGGATTCCAAAAACATCAGGGTTCTGAGGTATTGAGAGCAATAACATAACTGTGCTTACTGGGAGAAATGCCCCTAATTAATTGCATTATGGGTGATCAAATCACTTTGCCTAGGAAAGAACTAGAATTTGACCAAGTGAGGATGTTTCCATCAATAGATACAGAAAGGCAGAGATTATTGGACACTACCAGATTAACCCCATCTAAACACAACTGATTACCCATAGTACTGCAGTGCCTAGAGATTCCACATGAGACCAAGGCTCCTCTGCAGTCCCTGTCCAAACAGCTGGTAAGAAACAGTCCCTGCCTCAAACAGTTTATAAACTAAAAAAACACCATCTTCATTTTACAAAGGGATTAAGTGATTTGCCCAAGAACACCCAGGAAATCTGGGGCAGACCCAGGAACTGAACTGAGCTCTCCTGATACCCGTGCTAGTCATTTTACCAAAGACAGGATGCTCTTTAATGCTATTAGCCTCTCTAGATATAGCTATGCTCTCTACATTAACTCCACCTAAGAGCATAATGGTGACATTTATACTCCCCCTGCCTTCTGTAAGCGCAAAGAGCCTGACTGTGGTTTGTTTAGCAGAAACTGAACTGGAAAAGAAGGTGTCTGGATTGTACACCATCAGCTTTTCATGCCAGCTTCAGAGTGAGGTTTGTAAGTGTCACAATAGCAGCTGCTGGGTGTCAGTCACTTCTGAAAACCTTTATTTAGGTTCTCAAGTGGGAGCTGAGCTCTTTTGAAAATCTAGCCTGAATGGAGGGGACTGAGCGCTTGAAAACCTATTCCTGTGTGGCTAATAAATAGCTGGTAACTACCAGAGCTGTATAGTTATGCAATTCTGCTCTAAAGCCATCTGGTCTCAGATTCCAATCAAGTTTTAAACTCTTGGAAGTCATCAAGAACTTCCTGAGAAATTAGTGATTTAACTTGGCTGCTTACACAAGCGATGGAGGTATTCAAATGCCATCCAGTGAACAAGAGACATCATAGCGCCTAATCATCTCCAGTGTATGATCTATTTTAAAGAATCTCAGATACTTTGGGTCATGTCTTCGCTGTGGGTTATACACTTCCCTTCTTTGGTCTATCAGTGATGGAATGAGACTGACACCCCACTGACTCTTAACCACCAACCACAAAGCTTCCCTGAATGACTGCCTTGAACTAAAACTGGTATCTTACATCATGGAGTATAAGGTGTTAGCCTTTTGGTTTGCTGCCTCCAATTCCTGTCTTAATATTGGATCTGAGAGAATATTAAGTGCTCTTTCAAATTTTCAGTTCAACTTTCTAGACCTAGACATATCTGGATGCTTTAAAGAGTGTCATTTAAATGGATAATATTATACTAAAATTAGAGCCATTTGTGTAAACAAAAGGCAAGTTTGAGCATGCCACTGATTTGATCTTATAAAATATATTCCCAACATGAAACAAAAGCTTTTTTAAAATTATTACCATAGCATAATAAAGGCTCCAGTCTGTAAATGGAAGGACTGTAACAGCTACACTGTGTTGACTCATCTATTAAAACAAAAGAAAGGATGCATTGCTCGGGTATTAATTTTGCACTTTTGCAGTCTGAACTAACTCTGCTCCAAATAGACATGTTCTCTAGGAACTCTGTTCAGAGTGCCATCCCAGAACAGAGCAGTGAAGAGTTCCCTCCAGCAGTGGCCCATGACAGGTGCATCGAAGGAAGGAAAGACCATAATTCCCATGGTCATTCGTATAACAGTCTAAGGTGAGCTAGATCCCTGTCCTTTATTGCTGCTTCAGCACAAAGTGTCATAGCTTTCTCTGGGCTACCATTTCTTTCCTTCTGAGTTTGGATCCAGTAATATGGTTGTCCATCACCTCAAAGTTTTCTTGGATGCCCAAGGTTGGGATCCATAGCAAATCTTCAAAAGACACCCTTACCAATTTAACAATGATTGTTTGTAAAGCCCTGGGAGTCACTGGAGGCCCAATTCCATCATCTATACTTGTGCTGAGTAGCCTTTTATTAATTATATTACTCATGCAAATCAAAGACTACTCAGTGTGAGCAAAGGTGGTAGAATTGTGTCCTTACTGTACCTGTAAACCCTAGGTCAGGGTGTGCCCAACCCACAGAGAAACCAAGTCTGTTACAGTTCTTGTGAGCTAGCTCTTTAGCTCAGATTATACCAGTCTGTGCTTTCCGTCCTGGAGGTTCCTGGTATATTGGCCAAGGTGGCAGCCACCAGATAATGCCATGCAAATGCCAACATTCCATATAAATAAGAAACAGAGATACGGTTATGAGAAGTACTAATAAATCCTGAAGGAGATTTAGTACTTCTGTCTGTGATTTTCAAAGCAAAGTGGGGAATTCACTCCCGTGACTCTGATTGAAATTAATGGGAGTTGCATGGCTAGTTGTCTTTGAAAGCCGTAATCTGCTGAACCAGCGAATATTAATTAGCAGGTTTTGAATGTGTGTGGAAACAAACCCATTACTGAGAGCACGAGTGGGTCATTGAACATGAGAGTAGCGTGAATGGCAGTCTCCCTTTGGCTGCAGTGTGAGATGACATGACAAAGTAAAACCTGGTCTCCAAAGAACCCATATATCCCAGGAGGACTTTCCAGGCCTTTGCAAGAAAAGGAAATCGTTATCTTGCATGGAAATTAAAGACTCGAACCTGGGATCCTGCTCGGTGCAATAGCCCCTCGTCCTGACGCATGTGGTATTAATATGGCATTGGTAACAGGAGTTAGTGTCCTTCACCTTACATGGACAAATCTAATGTCATAGAAGAGGGAGGTCAGTTCCACAGCTTCTTGACTCCCTTTGTGTCATCCTTTTGGAAGTAGGAAATAGCCACGATATGGAGCAAACAGTATGGACAGCATGCCGAGAGCTCTATCCCAGGGTTCTTCGTCCATATGCACCTAGGGGTGCTGGAACAATTTGTATCAGGGGGTGCTGAGAGCCAGTGAACCCAACTGTAAACCCTCTATATGTTGGAAACCACATCAAGCCAGGGGGTGCAGCAGCACCCCTAGTTCCAGCCCCTATATATGCTCCCAATTCGCCTCTGTTAGCATTGGCGGTTTGGATGGCAACCTGCCCACATCCCACTCCAGGGTCTGTACAGCTGCAGGGGACTGATTTACAGCTGCAAGTTACACGGCAAATTCTACTGTTCTGTGAGCAAAGCATGCTACAGTGAGTAGATAATCCCTCAGTGGTGTCTCACACCCACCACATGCCATACCAGAGGTGAGCTCCCCTGGAGGGCAGTTACTCCACTGCTATCTAGCAAGCCAGCAGCAAAGGCAGGATTAGACCCCAGCCCTTCTGACTCAAAGTCCTGTGTCTGGCCAACTGCATCACAGCTTTCTCAGGCAAGGAGACGCCTACAAATTTTGAACACACTTTCCCGCTGCCACAGCCACCGAAGTCATTTCAGTGTGGCTGGTTAATGGGCAGCAAAAAAAGCTGAAGGCATTCTTTCTAACAATGATGAGAATACAATCCCCTGTGTCCTGCAAGGAAAACAGACAATCATAGAATCGAGTAGGCATTGAGGGTCACAATAACGACTAAGACAAGTGGAGGCAGCAATTAAAACTTAAAGTGTTGGGTTGCCCCTTTTTTAAAAAAAATCTCTCTTTGCTCTGTAAAAGCAGGAATGACAGACTGAAACGCTGCACGGAATATAGACAGAATGCTCTCTAGGAGCACCATTATCCTGCTGGCACAGAGTCCCCTAGTCTACACAACACGCAATTTGGAATTGGCACAGCAGGGCTCTAGCATCTTTTGAAGCACTTATCCTCCATGCTGCCGAGGTTAATACCCAATTGGATAGCTCAGTGGCTTTAGAACGCTTGCAAAAACAGCAACCAAAAGCAACCCACCGCCCCTAAAATTTACATCTAGGTTAAACGTTCTGACCAACACAGATACACACACAAATCCCTGCTCTCGCCCAGGAGAACTGCAACTGGCTGGGTGTTGCCGGAGAGGGTGGAAATAAAATATGGATGGCGATCGATTCTCATTTGTAGCAGAAGCAACTGCTTGTGGTCATGTGCAAAATGATGTCTGAAATGCTTCTGGGACCCACCAAAAATAAACCCACTGCAGGTGCAGCCTTTGCAGAAGCAAGGGTAGCTAGAGAGGCTGAAGCAGCAAGTGCGTCCGTCAGAGACGCTGAGACGTCTCCTTTTCTTCCCATTAAAGAGCCAGGAACCAGGGTAGCAGCAGAGAATCCATCTTCTCCTTCCACTAATAGCGCACTATTAACAGCATTAATAACAGCAGCCCAGGAATAGTAAGACTTTATGCTTACTGTATATAGCACCCTCTGCCTGAGAACCTCAAAGTGCATTACTAGCGTAAGTGAAATAAAGCCTGGATATCTTTCTAAAAGCACTGCTATCATTCAAGCAGCAGTTATGGGCTTCATGCAGAAATTGCTGGGTGAGCTTCTCTGGATCCTGATATGCAGAAGGTCAGAGTAGATGATCAGTGGTCCCTGCTGTCCAAGTTCATTAAACTGAACAGCATCTCTGTGAGTTAGGTAAATATTATCTTCATTTTCCAGATGCAATAACTGATGGAGAGCAAAGAAGGGTTCTCGTCTGGCTTTTGAAGCCAGAGGCGCCACATGGAGGCAGATGGAGAGCTGTGGAGGCGTCACCCCAGAAGCAGGCCATTGGTTACCTCTTAAACGGTGGTATGTCCCCTGGGAGCTCCAGGAGGTATATTGCACTGAGTACCTCCCCAGAATCCAAGCTGGGGGAATGCAAAGAGCTACAACAGCTTCAGTGGAGGGCTGTGCCTCAAAGAAACATCACAGCTTGGAATTAGGCATTGTGGCTCACCATGAACGTTGCAGACTTTGCCATATCTAAACGGTGAAGCTTGCATAGTTGGCGTCAGAGATGGCTAGGCAGGGCTGCTGCCCCTGCTGCCTTTGCAAAGGCTGGGCCAGTGAAGCAGTACCCACAAGGCAGCACCAGCAGCAGCGCTCTCCGATCACCTTCCTGCGGTGCTGCTGATGTGGGGAGAACTGGCCGGCAGTGGTACAGCAGCGCAAGATGCTTTACAAGCTATAGATCAACATTGCTGGAGGTTCCAAGCAGATTTTATGGGAAAGGAAAGGAGATTTTGGTTAAAAAGATGCAGGCAAGGACTTGCGGGAATTTTTTTACACTGAATTCTTGACTTCGGCCTTTTTATCCTCCTATGAGCCAACTGTGACTTTTCTGAGACTTTACAGTCACAACTCGCTAGGGCTCGACATGTTCCATAAAGTAATGCCATGGGGGTTCAACACGCTAGAAAAGCTTCCAGCCAGACTATGCACTGCACTCAGGTGGCACAAAGGGGCCGGATCCTGGCCAATGGAGAATTTGCCTGGTGGAGGGGAACTCCCAGCTGATATAAAGCCAAAGCAGGCAGCCCTGACCCAAGCTGTCCCCTTGTCCTCCAACACAGGGAGCATGATAGGGAAGGACGGGTGTGTCAGGGGCAGGCAGCATGCAGGGAAGCAGAGCTTTGCTATCTCTCTCCTCCACTGATGTGGCCTTACCCCAGTGGTGTAAGTTAGACTCACTCCCAGAGCAGTGTGCGCAGTGTTATTTTTCTAATTGTATTTAAAACCCCATCTCAAGCAGCTCTAGGTGATTGAGGCCCTCTGGCGAACACAGACAGAATCCAAAATAACAATTTGCCCATAATCCTCAACTAACAGAATAAAAATCACCTGACAAATGAAAATCCCTTTAATTGGACAACTCCCAGGCAAATGCTCTTGAGAAAGATGAACCTTGCAGCTTGCCAGGAAGGTCAACAAATCTGGGCTGCCAGAGGCCTGACTGGGAATAAGCTCTGAAGTCAAGAAGCCCCCAACCAGTGGCCTACCACTAACCAGCTCTCTCTCTTTCAAACCAAGGAGTTGTTAGCTAGGGGGACTTCACAGATTCCAACAGCACCAGGAGAGAGGCTGTCTTCCAGAAAGCCAGGTTCTATACCATTTAGGGCGGAGTGGGCAAACTACGGCCTGCGGGCTGGATCCAGCCCCTCAGGGCTTTGGATCTGGCCCATGGGATTGCCACCCCTGTGGAGCTGCAGGCCCTGCACCACTCCCAGAAGCAGCCAGCACCATGTCCCTGCAGCCCCTGGCGGAGGGGGGTCAGAGGGCTCCATGCGCTGCCCTTGCCTGTGGGTACCTCCCCCAAAGCTCCCATTAGCCGGGAACGGGGAACTGCAGCCAATGGGAGCTGCAGGGGGAGGTACCCACAGGCAAGGGCAGTGTGCGGAGCCCTCTGTCCCCCCTTCCCAAGGAGCTGCCAGGACATAGTGCTGGCCACTTCTCGGGGCAGTGCAGGGCTGGGGCTGGCAGGCAGGCAGCTTGCCTTGGCCCCAGCTGCTCCAGGTAAGCAGCACCGGGCCAGAGCCCGAACCCCTCCTGCAGCCCACACCCCAACTCCCTGCCCTGAACCCTCTGCCTGCACCTTGCACCCCCCTGCACCCCAACCCCCTTCCCTGAGCCCCCTCATTCGTCCCACACCCTTCCTTTGCTCCCATCGCTTATCCTGAGCCCCTTTCTGCACACCGCACCCCCTCCCACACCCCACACTCCCTCCCACACCCCAACCCCCTGCCCCAGCCCTGCATACAATTTACCCACCCAGATGTGGCCCTCGGGCCAAAAAGTTTGCCCACCCCTGATTTAGGGCTTTAGACACTAGGTGAACACTAACGCTTTGCTCTCCAGCTGGAAACTAAGCGATAGTGAATCCAGAGCCTGAAGCTCCAGTTAATAACTGGACAGCTGCATTCTGCAGCAGCTCAGGTTTCTGAAAGGTCTTAAGGTGCAGCCACATGCAGAGTATGTTACAGTGGCACAATTCTGAGGCGGCAAAGACTGGGTAATTGCAGCAAAGACTGTATCAGAATGTATCACCAAGTAGAGATGGGAAAAAAATTGCTCTAGCCAAGCTATACCTGACCATCCTCTAGGAACTGGGGAACCAAAATGACCTCTGAATGGTGAACAAAATGAATAAGCAGAGACACACGTCCTCTGTCAGGAGGAATGATACAAAGTGTGGTCTTTCTGGTAGCTTTCTCCTGCAGCCTGGCTACTTTCATTTGGTTTTGGATAGGTGAAATCTCAGTAAGTTAGCACTCACTCAAAACCACTCTCCGGTGACTTAGTTGACTGCACCCACTAGGGCAGACAACATGGAGACCTAGAGCTGAGTATTGTCAGCACCAGGGTCGCTCACCTGAATGTGCTAAAAGTCACACATCCATGTGATACCAAGAGGGTGACAGGAAAGAAGCCTGGAGCACTGTGCACAGATGAGCAAATGCCCAAAGCTGCTCTCTGGCGCCTCAGACAGAAAGAAACAGAGTCCCTCAAGAGTGACTCTTCTAGGGATTTGAAGTCTCTATCCTCATACAACTTTCATCTTTTGAGTTTGCCCTCATTTCCCTGGTACCCCTGGGGCTAAAATATAAATAGTGTTCTATGGTTTCAGATGGTCCTATGGACTGTGGTCTGTACTCTCCATCTCTGATCCCTTTCACTTCATAGGGCTCATTTACCATCATTCTTCCATCTACACTGGTCTGAGAAGAGGGGAGGAAGGGGCTGATTTGGTTACATCCTGCTGCATGAAATTTCACCTTGGCTATTACCTGTGGGATCTGGAGTTGAACAGTGTATCTGGTCACCCATGTAAGAAGCTGCAATGGTGACAAAAAGTGTTGCCAGTGGAAGGTCTGTGAGCAGATGTCACCATGACTAGATGTTACTCAGGTTAAGTGTGTCACTCCAGATATGGGTCTGAAATAAAATGTGGTCTCCATTTCCCCAGAATTTAGCTAAATTCAAATCCAGTTCCAGATCTGAGCTATAAAGTTCAGGCCCATCTTTTTCGCCCTCTCTCCTTTCCCCAATAGAACAGACAATGCAGGGATAGAACAAGGTTACTCCAGGTCAGGTCGTTCATCAAACTTCCACATCAATAACCCTATGTTCAGATCAGATTGGTCCCCAGTGCCAGCTTGCACCTTCTCATTTATTTAAAAATAAAACTGAGGACACCACAGGACTTTCCAGTTACTAAAATTTGAGATAGACCTATCCAGTGCGAAAAAAACTCAGGTTTGCTAGATTTGAACACAAAGCTGTCATAGAACAAGTGATTAGCTGTGTGACTCCTTGACTTACCTTCCAAACAAGTGACTGAATGACAGAACCAGGAGGAAATGTGGCACTGGAAAGATGCATTTCCACAAGGAATAACCTCCTGTTGGCCAATGCATTGAAATAATCGTGTGGTGACGCCATTTAAGATGTGCTCTTGGAAGGTCAGATATCTATTGGATGGGTGGCCTACGCATCCCATTTTCCATTCAGTGCTGGTTAAAAATAGAATGGTAAAACCCAATCCTGTATCTAAAGTCCCTGTCCCCACATGGGATAGGGCCTGTTCAGAGCATCTGAATGCATTCAGTGACGTAATAGAATAAGGCTGCTCTTGAAAATCTAATTATATTGAAAGCTGATGAATTACATGGCCAATGATGCCTCACCTGCTTGAGGACTCCACTGCCCCACAGTCCCTCTTCTGCTGACTGGTGCTAACACTTTGATTCCTCAGACCTCCCAAAGGGCTGCCAAGCAAAACATGAGACCTTGGTTAGTTGTTAAATGGTAGCGGTGGCAGCGGTTTTTGTTGGTTTTTTTTGCTGCTGCTGTTGTTGTTGCTCTATAAGTACGTATAAAAGATTGGAAACTGTCTCCACCACACTGGCAGCAGTTTAATAAAGATCCTGCTTTCATAGCAAAGTTCTCGCTTGCATTATTTATGTACCGTATGCTGGGAGACAGGCATCATTAATGGGACCCGCGGCAGTCGAGAGCGATTTTTACCCCTGCCATTTACACCGGCAGCTTAAAGGTCACTCCAAATGAATACCATTTTAATCTCCTTGTGCAATCAAACAGCCAGAGCAGTTCTCTGAAAACATGCACGGAACTGGCATTCATTATTTATAAACCAGGTGACCCTCAAGAATGTGGCCTCGCATAACAACAGTGGGGTGTGTGGGGCAGAAAAGTAAAGACACAAACCAGATAAGGAACCGGATTCTGTGGCTAGGTTCTTGACAAGTCAGATTGGCAATTAAGGCACAAGACAGAGCTGGATTTTAATTAAAAAAAGAAGCATTCTCCCAGAGGGAAGAGGGATTCCCTCAGCTGGTACATGCTTCTGAGGGCCCCCATCACCCTCACACAAACACTGATGGAGCCTGAGTGAGAACGAATGAAGAGATGCTTGGATTCTACATGCCCGTAAGTCCTTCCCTCTATCTAGGTATCTGTCTGGCCATCGGAGTGCCTCACAGTCATTGATGGATTTTATTCAAACGTCCCTGTGAGGCAGGGAAATACTATCCCTGTTTTACAGATGGGAACTAAGTTACAAGGGCGATTTGGAGGATTTATCCAAGGAGCATGAGACTGAGCCGGGAATCAAGCCCATCTCTCACATCCTAGTCTACGGCCGTATCCGCTTGATCAAGCTTGTGAGAGGAGAAATTTGTTGTTTTGATTTTTGGCGATTCCGTGGCATGGGATGAAAGGGAAGGGGAGAGAATTGTGGCTAAATGACATGAAACCAAACCAAACGAAACTTTGATTCCTGTAAAAAGGCAAGAGGCTCCAACTGAAAGAGGGCAGATATACCAGTTACACTGCTACTTGTACTTTGTCCGAATTATTGAGTCACATTCATTAGCTAGTGGCAATGGCTAAAAGCATGATACGCAGTCACGGAGGTACCTAGTGGTGATGAGTGGGATGAGGCAGCGCAAAGCAGCCACAGCTCCACTTATTGGGTTGTGTGTGTGGTTGAACGGGCAAGAAGGCTCGCACACTTGGGGCCAGTGTAGATGGTGCTTGCCAGAATGGATGTGTTTCAAGCCCATCAGAACTGAATGACTTGACCTGCCCTGGTAGAACCCCGGCTGAAAGCAATATTGGTAACACCATTTGCCTTCCACAGCAGTGAGTCTAGCAAGGGGAATTATAATTTAAACCTCCCTAGGCCGCATTGCTGATTTTAGCCCATGGAATGGAAAAAACTAAACAACACTCAGACCTTAAAGTGTAATGTAATTGACTACACAAAGGTTGGAACTTTGTTTTCTGCATATCACACCTTTAAATCTCTAGGATTGTGCTGTCTGCACAAGCAGGCACCCATTTTGTGTTCAGTGCAGATTGTTAAAGAAGAGACACAAGTTCTGCTCTTTTCATGGAGACTCTTTCTTCCTTGTCTTCTGTTCTCCTTTGCTTATCTAAAACAAAGGCCATTTTGACTGAAAGGAACTGTTTGCTCTGTGTCTGTGCACGGAGAAATCTAAGGAATATATAGAATAGCTGAATAAATAGAAACCTTGTCTATGGATATATGTAATCATAATGCAATGACATTCCACTGGCCAAAAACAGCCAGGAAGAGCACATACTGTCTAAGTGAAAGGGATGGATACCAATACAAATGTTTTAAAAAGAAAAAAAAGAAAGAAAGAAAACACAGCAGTTAATTTCCCTAGCATGAGCTGAGTAGCCGAGGCATAAGCAATGCTCCATAACTAATTAAATGTAATTTGTTTTCAAACAAAGGGCTCTGAAAGAAGCAGTCAGGAGAGGGAGGGTGTCTGAGCAGTCTTTCCAATTTGAACGGTAAGCAAGAATCTTTGGACTGAAACCCAGGGCCCCGACCAAAGGAACCTGCACATGTCAAGGCATTTCACTCACAACAAGACCCCTCCCTCGTCTTTCCCCTCCTAAAGCAGTCGAAGCAAGGAGAAGTCACCTCATGCGGCTAGAGAGAAAGGACCAAAGAAAAATCAGAATGGCCCCAAAACTGGGACAACTAACTGGAGAGTCTTTTTCAAGGGCCACCCTGTGCTTGGTTCCCTGCAGACAGTTTCCTGCATGACACAGAGCACCACTGGAAGCAACAGCTACGACGACAGCCTCACATAAAGGGATTCTTTGAACTTTTCTCCTCCAGGATCTTAGGTTGCACTGAGCATAGAAACTTTTGAGTTAAACTTGTGCAAGGATTGTTTAAAATGTGTAAAAAGGTAATTATGAGTCACTGCTGCAGGAAGGCACTAAAATACATACAGATCGGGGAGAACAAATACAATGCAACCATCTGAGAGGGAAAGAGAAGGGGGTGGGAAGAAAAGGACTCATCAACCAGGAGGAGCTATAGGACTTAGTTATGCGAAAGGAGAAATGGTGAGGAGACACTTCTTGCCACCTATATGGTTAAAATAGTAAGTCCCACCATCCAAAAAGGGTGAACAGCCTTGAGAAATAGCAGGAGAAACCGCTGCCTGATAACCAGTAAAAGTTATCATCCACCTGGAACAGTAGAGAAGTCTCATGGGTTTGTGGCTACTTAATATTCAGGGAGAACAGAGTGCTAGGAATTCTGATGCTATGGGGAGTGCAATGTCCATTTTTTGGCATTATGGTTAGACTAGCCCATGCTGTGCTTTGACTTCCTGAGTGAGCTCTGGTCAGTCAGTTCAGAGACCTATTTTTTTTACTGTTATCTAGGAAGAACTGGGCAGGTTTGCAAACTTGAGCTGAATTATAAGTTGGGTTCTCCAGGAAACCAAAGGAAGCTACTCTAATGGGAGCTGTGCAGCCAGCCCAGAGGGTAACACAGGTGACATAAATGAGCTGACCAGAGAGTCAAGAGCAGAGCTGGCCTGAAGTCCATCTAAGAGCATTTTGAGGAAGCCTGAGAGAAAGATAACAGAGGTGCATGTTGACTAAACACCCTGACATTAGCTACCCTCATGGTGGCTTTTGAAGTAGTCTGAGAATGCCTGTAGTGTGTCAGGAAAGTCCAGGTACTTCTTTAGACACTAAGCTCTTTGAGGAAGTGGGGGGGAACCATCTACTACTTTGTGTTTGTCCAGCACCTTGCACCATGCAGCCCCATTCTTTGTTGGCCCTTAGGCAAGACTGTAATAAGGATTAATAAAAATAAATGAAGGCTTCAAATGAAAGAAAAAAGGCTCCCCACAGTCAGAATTCACTACACGGAGAGCAGAGGGCTTCACACAGCTTGCAACAAGTTAAATAGAGCCAAAGGGGACTCTCACGGGCAGCATTTTCTCCCTCCCTCCCAAGCTCAGTTTGTTGCCTTCTAACCTAGCCCAACCCTAAACAAGAAACTCTCTGCAGCTCACCCCTATAGATGCTTGGGATGAGCACCATTCACTGCAGCTGAGCCCATCCAGCCCTATCAATCTCACACACCTGGGATTATTTCCATGCTGAGCGAGAGAGCTCACTGTCTCTCTGGTGGCCCCTGGACGGGGCATACAGGCCCTGTGGCAGACTGGCAGAGGGACCCATACTTAGACAGTTCAGAGAGCAAACCTCCTCTCTTCATGCCCATGAAGCTCATACTTGGCTTGCTCCTCTTTCCTCAGCCTCGAGTCATACTTGTGAAGTTCTTGCTCCAGATTTTCTTCCCTGGCCATTAGTCACACTTTTTTTTTAAAGCTCATAAAACAGATGGACTGGGAAGAACATTGACTCCTTCACTGCCAGTCTTCCACACTGCAATATCGTGACAAACCTGGCAGTGGCCTGGCACGAGGGGTACCTCAGGGCCAGATTAAGGCACTCCAGGGCCCTACGCAAACCATGATATGGGGGCCACTTCCCTGTGCAACTGGGAGAAGGAATCCCCTTTGATTATCTTTAATTGATTGCAGACCAGGTGCTGCCCTGTAGTGGGGTGGGTCCCTATTTACCTCAGAGGAGTGGGGCAGCATCAGTGGCACAAGGGCCCCACTTGGAGAGGGGCAGAGGCAGCAGTATGAGCTCCCCCTTCCCTTGGGAGCGGGCCCTCCAGTACTTACCCCAGCAGTGCTGCTGTATCTGCTTAAGTAGCTTGGTGTGGTGGAGATTGGGGTGCAATTCAGATCAGTGAGGGGTTGTGTCACCATTTGCCCTGCAAACTTGGGTGCTTCACAATGCTTTGCTGCTATAGTTCCCAGCCTGGGATGCTCCCAGCCAGCCTACCAGCATGCAGGTCACACCCTGGGAGTCAGTGTGCTAGACAGATCTGGTTCAGCAGCTCTGACCCCAGCAACCTGTCTACAGCCCCACAGCCCCACTCTGGCTTCCACCAGCCTTGCTTACTACCTGCAAGGTCACCCCAGCACACTCCTCATCCTGAATTTCCCCAAAATGGTGTGCTCTGCAATGTCCAGCCCTCTCCTGGGCAGTTCTAAGAATAATATGGTTTATTGGTTCCTCTAAAGACACAAGAGCACATCACAGCCTTATGAACTTAACCCGGGTAAATACACCCTTCTCTGAAAACACAGCACTGAGTTGTATTATAGTAAAAATAAAACAAATAAGGGTTAATGTCTCTTTTACCTGTAAAGGATTAAGAAGCTCAGTGAACCTGGCTGACACCTGACCAGAGAACCAATCGGGGGACAAGATACTTTCAAATATTGGTGGAGGGAAGTCTTTGTGCTTTTTGTGTTGTTCGTTGTTCGCTCTCAGGACTGAGAAGGACAAGACGTACACCCGGGCTTTTCCAATCTTTCTGAATCAGTCTTTCATGTTTCAAAATAGTAAGTAATAGTCAGGCAATGTGGATTAGTCTTATGTTTGTTTTCTTAACTTGTAAATGTGTCTTTTTGCTGGAAGGATTTTTACCTCTGTTTGCTGTAACTTTGAATCTCAGGCTAGGGGGCGGGGAGTCCCTCTAGTCTATATGAATCTGAGTACCCTCTAAAGCATATTCCATCCTGATTTTACAGAGATAAATTTTACCTTTTCTTTCTTTAATTAAAAGCTTTCTTTTTAAGAACCTGATTGATTTTTTCTTGTTTTAGAATCTAAGGGATTGAGTCTAAACTCACCAGGGATTGGTGGGGGGAAAAGGAGAGGGGGATGCTTAATTTCTCCTTGTTTTAAGACCCAAGGGGTTTGGATCTTGGGTTCCCCAGGGAAGGTTTTGGGGGAACAGAAGTGTGCCAGACACAGACTTCTAGCTGGTGGCAGTGTACCATATTTAAGCTAGCAATTAAGCTTAAAAGTGATCATGCAGGTCCCCACTTCTTGAACCCTAAAGTTCAAAGTGGGAAAAAAACTTTGACAACACCCTTATCTGCAAACACAGCACTGAGTTGTATTATAGTAAAAATAAAACAAATTTATTAACCATAGGACATAGGTTAAATGATGCCAAGTAAAAGGAATAAAGTTAGAAAGGTTACAAGCCAATAAAAGGGAAAACAAACATCTAAAAGCCTAAAACTTAATCTAGCAAGGTACAGGCTTTTTAAAATATGGTTTCTCACCTATATTCAGTTTCCAGAGATGTTAAACCTCCTACCTCCCGCCACCCTTGGTTGAAGGACCCATCTTTCTCACCTAGCAAGAGCTCTGTTCCCTTGTGTCTGTCTAGTGATGGATGCCAAAGGCGGCTTCTGTCTTTGCTTATATCTTCCAGAGTTTAGTGACCTTGCTTCAAGAGGCAGGATGTCCTCATGCTGTTTTTCTGCTTCAGTGGATTTCCCATCCTCCTGCTGATTTCTATATAAATGAGACTTGCATTGTTTCTGGTCACGCCTTGCTTAATTTCATTGAGACAGGTAGATAGCTGCCTCCCCTTCTGTCTTGGGAAAGCCTTTTTTCCCCTGCGTTCAGTCACAAACTGGAAAGGGTAAGATCAATGAGTATCCATAATTCCTTATGTAAGGTTAATGCATACAATTCACCGGGGTATTAATCACCAGTGTGTCATCGGCTTCATAAAACACCCCCCACTCTACACTTTTGCAATACAGTAATATTGTATACAGTCAGCTGACCACTTGGGGTTCAGCCCCCTATCCTTATAGACCAATGAAACTTTGAAACTGATTCCTCCTAGGATGCGCCTCAAAGTAAAGTTCATTTAATCTGTCAGGAAGCCGACCTGGAGTCTGATGATGAAGGAAGCTCCATGCTCTTCCTTCCCCCACCTGTTAGCTTAATAGCTTTGTTTACCTAATATGTCAAAATGGACTTTCATTGTCTTTGCTTGAAGACCAGGCTGGTGAGAATCAAACACACATTCCTTTGTCTAAGGCAGACCAGTTTACCAACTCCCCTTGACTTCCCTAGTTTAAACACATTTTAGTCACAATTCTAGCATATAATCCTCATCTTAATACCCACCACGTACCTACATCGCACAAGAATATTAGTGATCAGTGAGTTAGTAGTTTTCAAATGATACTTCACAAAGCATATTTTGTACACAAATCATGACAATAGTGTGTAGGGTGTGAATACAGGGGTGCTTAGTGTCACATTCAGGCCTGCTGCACTTGTCTTCTCCTACCCCACAAAGAACCTTCTACTGGAGTGGTGTTGGTGAGGCCTCCCAGAGCCTTGAAGCAACTTGTATGCAGCATGGAGGGAGGCACACAAGTTGCACAAGGGAAGAGTTTGGAGGAGGCATCAGGACACCAGTCTGTGTATGCTTGGCTTGAATGTTAGCTACAATTGCAGCACCTCTGTAAATTGGGTGAAAGCAAGTCTCTCACCAACAGCGATAACACAAAGAAGAAGCAAGAGATTGGTTTGAAGACCAGACCAGTATACTTGAAGGAATATGAGGCCTAACAAGCCACAGTGGGCTGGCAGTAAGGGCCACATCCCTAGGGTAGGCTAGGTACTGGTAACCTCTGACCCCAAAAGTCAGCAAATGCTTGCACAAAACACACAACAACAACTATTAAATGGAAAGATTTAGCAAACTGCATGGAACCTGGAGAGAGGAGTACAGGTTGCAGGAAGGAAAAGTTTGGAGGAGGCAGCAGGCAGGAAGACTCGATGCACATGGCTGGAATGCTAGCTGCAGCTGTAGCACCTTTGTAAACAGGGCTGGCTCTTCCATTAGGCGATCCTAAGCGGTCGCCTAGGGCACCAGGATTCAGGGGGCAGCATTTTGTGCGCTCCCCATGGGGCGCGCAGGAGCTTCAGGTTCCGCTCCCGTCGCGCCGCCAAAGAACCTTCTGCCGATGTGCCGCGGAAAACAGTGGCAGGCAATTGAGCAGCTCAATGACTGCTGCTGTCGCCTGCGGCATTTTGGTGGAGGGTCCTTCTTCGGCGGCACAATGGGAGCGGAACTGGAAGCTCCTGCACTCCCCGTGGGGAGTGCACAAAATGCCACCCCCCGAATTCTGTCTAGGGAGCCAGAAACCCTGGCACTGCTCCTGTCTGTAAACAGTTCTCTTAACAATGAGCCAGTTTAGTTTTAGAAACATGGAGTCTTTTCATGCTGTAACCCAGCACACTGTATATGAAATAAATCTTGGTGTTGAGACCTTATTTAGATGAATGGGGCAGTTCTCACCTTCTCAGAACCATTGTTTCAGTCCGTCTGAAGACTCAGTCATAGGTCATTGTCTCAGTCACACTCAGGTCATATTTTCTTTTCATAGCCACGAGGGCTCCAAATGTACATTTCAACATTCTAATGTAATTACGTGACTCCAGGAGCCAGGCCTGTGTCTTAATCCAGCCCTGCTGCAGGGATGATTTCCCCACGGCATCAGAAACACGTAGCAGCAGTTGAACACACACAAATGTGAACAGGATCACCCCAGCTCTAATTGCTCCTCTCTGTTAAGGACTGAGGAAAAGGAAAGCCCATTTGGGCAGTAAGCACATCTTGAAGGTATCCCCCTTTAATTGAGCCTTTCAGTGCACATATTATAGGGTTCTTGTAGTCCCATATTTATTTTAGGAGGGATGATTCATTTCAAGGGATGTTCTGTGGCTC
Source organism: Gopherus flavomarginatus (assembly GCF_025201925.1). Classification (NCBI taxonomy): domain Eukaryota; kingdom Metazoa; phylum Chordata; order Testudines; family Testudinidae; genus Gopherus; species Gopherus flavomarginatus. The sequence goes on from NC_066630.1 coordinate 35,477,111, forward strand.
ACCATGATTGTCAGAGTCTCTAATTATATATTGTGCTGTGTTTTGCAGAGGGGTTTTCAGGTTTTGGTGTGTCAGCCTCTAACAGCAACTGGCCCTTGTACAGCTCTTAGCCTTCCATGTAATAAATGTGCCATTTTTACAGTTAATAAGTGACTCATAGAGGGTGACAGACAATCCCACTTTCCAGCTCCCAAAGCCACAGTTGACTTTTAACAATTTACCCGGGTGTGGGCTTGCGTTCTCAGAATAGACACAAGCCAGGAGAGTGAAGAGGGGGTGGGTAAGGGAAGAGATACTGGATGGCTCAGAGGTGGTGAACAGGATATGCAACCTTTCACCTCAAGGGCACAGTTAAAAATCAGGCCTATGTGATGCCTACTCAGTGACCTACTGCTGGACTGAAGCCTTATAATTCCACCTGTTATGCAGGAAAAGAGTCAATGTTATTCAGTGGGATGCAACCTAGGAAGCTAGAAAGCGCCTACCGTGCAGAAGCAATTTGGGGAGATAAGTGAGCTAAGGTTTTGGAGGAGGTCCATTGGCCGGGTTACTGGACTGGGGCCCAGGAGATCTGGGTTCTATTATGGATTTGGCTGCTGATGTGCTGTGTGATTTCATTTCACCTCTGTTTTGCCTTCTGTTTAATTACGCTGTAAGGCTTAGATTTTTGAAGGTATTTAGGTGTTGCTGTATTCAGTATCGCAACACCTAACTGATTTCACTTATTTTCAAAAGTGCTTTAGGGACTTAGGAGTGACTGTCAACGGGATTTTGCCTCATAAGTGCCCAAATCCCTTTTGAAAATGAGACAGGCTCCTAAATGAATTAGGTGTCGCAATGCTGAGAACAGCAACATCAAAATACCTTTAAAAATCTGGCCCTAAGCTCTTTGGGGCAGGGACTGTCCCTTGCTGTGTGTGTACGAAACGGGTGCTTGGTCAGGACTTGTGCAACTAATAATAATAATAATATTATAATAGGTCTGCAAAATAGAGAGTTTCCATTTGTCCATATAAAAAGAACTCAATGCATTCATTATCAGAGCTGAGCAAATCACCAGTTTTTTAGTTCAAGGGCCAACTTGAACAATCCACCCCAAAATTTAATTTGTATTGAAAAACACCCAAAACAAAATGAAAAAACTGAAATGAAATGAATTGGGGAGTGGTTTTCCTTTCATTTCTGAGGTGTTTTCCAATCCACAATGACATTGGGGGGGTGTTTTTGTTTTGGGTATTTTCCCCCCATTTTAAAAAAAATAACTAGAGCTAAATTTCTAAGCAAATCATAAATTTTGAAATGAAAAGTCAAAACATTTCATTTTAAATAGTCAAAACAAACCATTTGATGCTTTTTCAAAAACATTTTTCTATGCTCTTTTTCTAACCAAAATGATTCACCAAATTGCACCTGAATTCACAAGTCTGGTGTCCTAAAAATGAACTAGTAAGTGAATTTACTATTTGCAAGGAAAAAAAGGAAATTTGCTCAGCTCTACCCATTATTTGATTCAGGAGTGTTTATTTTGTGTTTAGTTTCCACTTTTGCAAATTTCAGTTAATTTGATCAATACCACTTGGTCTTTATCTCAGAGGTGTTTCCCTAACTTTCCCCTATTAGCCACTAAGTGAACATCCATTTATGGTCATTTAACCCAAACAAAACAACACACTTTCACATCAGGTTTTTTTTTCTTAAAAACACGTGAACAGCAATCTGGGCCTGATTAAACATTCGGAAAGCTGAAGATATGAATTAGCAGCTGTAAATGGATCGAGAAATTCAAATACATGAAATCAAACTCCTGGATGGAAATAAAGGAGTGGTAACCGAGTATTTACAATTTCACTTAGAGCCTGACATTAACCCATTGTATCTTTCAATAGATTTGAGAGCTTATTTGGCATAAATTAGAGGCTGCAGATGCTGTGTCGAGGGTGTTCCACACGCTGCTGTATTAGCTGTCTACTACTGAGCCAAATTCTATATCGGGAACCTAGTCCTATCCCCCGACCCAAATTTTGGCAGCCTCAGAATGGCAGCTCCTGTCTTCCACATCACTTATCCCCAGGGATGGATTACTTCGTTATTTCACAGATTGGCCAAGCCAAACTCCACATCTTGAAGGGGGGCGGGGACTTTCATGCTATGAAAGAAAACTTCCCCATAGTGATATGCAAACATTCTATTTGTGTGTGACACTCATCTGGGTAAATATGGAGCAGGTAGCTAGAAATGTTAATTTACTATGTAATGAGGCCAACGCATACAGGACTTTAACCCTGTGAAATATAAGATGTTCCCGGGTTGGTTTAAAAATACTTAGGTTAGTAATTGTTTGGGAAATTATCGTGCAACAGACTTGGCTATTGTCCTAGATGCATCTCTGCAAATGTAGATAAACAAAGTTCGGAACCTTCCGCCTAGCAAACATTCTTACCTGTGCTGCAAACAGAATCAGGATGTAAACCTTTTTTAAAAGGTACTTCTAATATATTTTCTGCTGAGACAACAGATATTATGCCATCTGCTGTCTGTCCCACATTAGGGAGGGAAAGCATCACAGAGAGAAGCTGTGCAAGTCATTCACAAGGCAATTAACAAGATCTTAGAGGAAAGGTATCATTAAACAGAGTAAGCATCAAAAAGGTTTAGGTCATTTTTTCCCCCTGAATGAAGACATCTGAAATCAGAGACACTTGGAAATACCGGTGGGCTCAGTATGTCTGATTCATTCTCTTTATTTCTTTTCCTCCCATTCCTTTTGCTATTTTTTGATAGATTCTGTTCTCATTTACAGCAATGCATCCAAAGAGCTCCACTAAAGTCAAAGGAGTTTGTCTGGATTATACTGGTGTCACTGAGTTCAGAATCTGTCCCTTTGTTCTCCAGCTCCTGTCTACTTCCTATTGCAGAGTTTCTATCCCTCTGGGACCAAATTCTGGCCCAGGGATACACTGGAACAATGCCCATTGAAGTCAAGGAGGAGTTTGGCTTATGTAGACAAGAGCAAAATACAGCCCCTAGTTTCAAGTCCCCCTTTTCTTCAAAATCCACTAATTCCTGTTTGATTCTTGTTGACTCTAGGAATGAGTTCTGAGATAACCTTATGAAATATACATATTTTAACTATTAACCTAGCCTGACCCTCACGACTGGTTTAAACAAGGGCTTGCAACCCCAGCTTCACACATTCCTAGTGCTAACCTGAGTGCAAGGACAGGGACTGTGCTGTGCCTCTAGGGAGGGTCAGAAAGAGGGTCTTTAGTTTGGACTCTCCCCATCCCAGGTGTGCACACAGGGGTAGAGCACCCAGATAGCTCCAAATGACAGCAAACTGCAGACTGGCCTTTCCAAAACAGCAGCTGTAGGATTGGCCACCACACTCCTGTAGTGAGATGCAAGAAAGGCTAGTTATTTCTGGTTTCAGTGCTGTACCATGGCTGTTGTTATGTGGCTGTTATTAAACCAGGACCGTTATGAATAGCATTTTCCATTTCAATACATAAATCATGGGGCCAGAAGAAGCAGCTGCCCAAGTTTCCAGCAGTTAGTGGTCCTTTTCAGTGTGTTGTTACCAGCAGGGGCAGCTCCAGGCCCCAGCACACTGAAGCCGCGGGACCAGCGGACCCTCCACAGGCACGCCTGCGGGAGGTCCACCAGAGCCATGGGGCCAGCTACCGGCAGAGCGCCCCCTGCAGTATGATGCCGTGCTTGAGGCAGAGAAATGTCTAGACCCACCCCTGGTTACCAGCAGTAATTAAGAAAGCAGAGGGGCTAGATCATATTCTCTCTGTCATTATTAGAAGCAGCATAGTTCAACATAGTGACGGATAGTATACTTGCAAATAAACAATACTGGGGTTTTTTCTGTTTGTTTCTGCCCCTGATGCTCCGGTCACAAATACATAGCAGGAAGATTTGTTTATGTGCATTATTCAGGACTCCAGTACAGCTTCTCTGACTGCAGCATATTGTTTGGCAAAGGAACTGCTAATAATACCCGTCAGTGCATAATACTCAGGACAACATGTGTTCCCTGGCTAAAAGTCCATCTGCTCTTGCTGATGGACCTAATGCCACCACTTGTGATGCCATAAAGCTGCCATCATGTTTGGGGTGAAAGAAAATATGAAGATTCCCCTGACATAGGTCCAGATCCAGTTCTTGGCTGCCAACCAGATTTATTTCATTTGGTTCTAGAGCAGCCAGAGGAATTGCCCAAGGAATGGTCTCGACACTTCTACTCCCACACAAGAGCTACATCTGGATGGCGTTAACAGTTGAGAGTACATATTGGTAATTTAGGATGGAAATACATGATAAGATTAATTTGCCCAAAACCTTGTTTTATAAACCTGAGAAATTCAGAGTTAAACCTAAAAAAACTCCAAACATAGTAAGGTATGGAAAGGCACAGTCAGGGCGACCAAACAGCCTTAAATCTGCTCTGCAGTGACACCATGAGGGAAAAAAAAATCTGTCCCTTTAAAAATGTTTAATTTACTCTGGGACCACGAACACTAAAATGCCACAGTCGTCACCATATGCCTATTGCCTGGCATCGCTGCTTTTCAGATGACTGTACGAGCAGTCCAGTCCAGATTTGGTCCAGATTAGGCCTCCAGCTGACTCAGGTTCAAGGGGCTCAGACTGCACGGCTATAAAATTGCAGCGTAGATGCTCAGGATCCTTCCCCCTCACAGGGTGTCAGAGCCTGGGCTCCAGCCCAACTCCAAAGGTCTACACTGCAACTTTATAGCCCTGTGAGCCTGAGTCAACTGACCTGAGCCAGCTGCAGGTAGAATCATAGAATAGCAGGGTTGGAAGAGACCTCAGGAGGTCATTTAGTCCACCCTCTGCTCAAAGCAGGACCAATCCCCAGACAGATTTTTGCCCCAGATCCCTAAATGGCCTCCTCCAGGATTGAACTCACAACCTTGGGTTTAGCAGGCCAATGCTGAAAGGTGTTTTAGTGCAGTATGGACATACTCTAAAACCATTAAATCAAGCAGAGCCTTTCCATTCCCTTCAATGGATTTCGGATTAGGCTCCAAATTGGAGGCATTCCGGCTTTCAGTGAGTTAAAGCAGGTGAATGTCAGCTAACTTGCTATCATTGAGCAGGTTGTTCAGCAAAGCTCGCCATTCTGGTGACCAGTTCCCTGGCTGGTAGCTTGATAATTTGTGTAGCAGGCTAAACACAGACATGACTGCACTGAGTGCTTTGTTGGCTGTTTGCCAGCCTCTGAACATAGACTTTTAAAAATAATTTTAAGCCAGCAGAGACATCTCAGCCACTCTCCCACTGTTAACAGTCCCACTTTCTGTAGTTTATCATTTTCAGATAGATCACTTAATCGAGTGACATCACTGGGAATCAAGCTTTGGAGACAAACTGTAGAGAGTCCAGAGAAGGGCAGCAAAAATGATCAGGGGGCTAGGGCACATGACTTTCGAGGAGAGGCTCAGGGAACTGGGGTTATTTAGTCTTCAGAAGAGACGAGTGAGGGGGGATTTGATAGCAGCCTTCAACTACCTGAAGGAGGGTTCCAAAGAGGATGGAGCTTGCCTGTTCTCAGTGGTGGCAGATGACAGAACAAGGAGCAATGGTCTCAAGCTGCAGTGGGGGAGGTCTCGGTTGGATATTAGGAAACACTATTTCACTAGGAGAATAGTTAGTACTGGAATGGGTTACCTAGGGAAGTGGCGGAATCTCCATCCTTAGCGGTTTTTAGCATCCGGCTGGACAAAGCCCTGGCTGGGATGATTTAGTTGGTGCTGGTCCTGCTTTGAGCAGGGGGTTGGACTAAATGACCTCCTGAGATCTCTTCCAACCCTAATATTCTATGATTCTCTGATTCTTTCTCCAGGACCTAATGCACAGGTCTAGGAGAATCTGAGAACAATAGAAATTAGAGATGGAAAAGACCTAGGATGCGAGATCATCTTGCCTTACCTTGCCCATCTCCCTACCAATTGTTTCTATAATATTCTCTTGAGTGGAACTGGGTGAAATTTTCAACCAATGCTTCTTTGAGGGGGAAAGGAGGGTGAGAAGGAGGAAACGCAGATTCAGGTAAATGGAAACATTTTGTGAATTCATGTCGATTTCAGGAAATTGTTTTGGTCAGGAAAAAAATGTTTTTAAAAAAATCTCCCAATGCTGAAATGTTTTATTTTGACATTTTAGAAACGGAATGTTTTGATTTTTCAATTCAAAATGACATTGTTAGAATTACTTTTTATTTTTTTTTATTCTAAAAGGGACAAAGCTTAAAATCAAAACAGAAAATTTTTTGTTTGACCCCAAATTAATTTTTTTTAGACTTTTTCAATTCACCAAAAATTTCAAAACAGTTTGTTTTTGAGTCAGCCTGAAACTAATTTTGTTTTGTTTTGCAGAATTGCTAACAAACCAAAAAAATTCATTACTGGCACTGCTCTGTTCTTTATTGCTTTGCACAATGCATCTTTAAATGATGAGACTTAAAAAGTGTGGCTGGAATGGGAGTCAAAGTTTCTATTCCTGACTTTGCCAGTGACTCATTGTGTGGCCTTGATCAAGGCACTACACAGCTGTGCCTCAGTTTCCCCTTCAGTAATCTGGGGTAATGATACTTCCTACCACACAGAGGTATTATGTGGCATAAGTCATCAATATTTCTAAGACACACTCAGGTCTTCAGATAGAAAATGTGCTATAGATGAGCAAAGTATGACGCATATCCATGTAGATATGTGTGTGTGTATATACCACATGCACAGAGACATAATTATACAGAGATTATACTTTATCTTCCTTGTGTTATAGTATTTTGTGTCACGTTGCTAAAGCTATTTTCACAGTGCATTTTAGATCTTTTTTCTGCACTTGGAAGAAACAATAGTAGTGTTAGGAATTAGACTTAAGTGAGATGTATAGGATAGAAAAACCTTACTTCTGTTTGCAGCTCGTAAGCATGGACTCTTTTTGAAAGGTATGCTTCACTAGTATGTCGAAGATCTGACTCTCTCTTGAAAATATAACACCATTGAAAATGAATCAGACTCAGACTTAAATCACCTCCACTCACTCTAAATGATCAGACTCCTCATAATATTAGAAAATTCGTAATAAAAACTGCAATATATAGATGCAGTAGACTACATTGATTTGACTTAGAGTGTGGCCTAGTGGATAAGGCTGTGGACTGAGACTGTGAAGACTTGGGCTTAATTCTTCTCTCTGCTGCTGGCTGAACTCAGGCAAGTCATTTCTCCTCTCAGTTTTCCCATCTATAAAATGGGAATAGTGATAGTGACTTCCTTTGCATAGCATTGTAAGATCTACTGGTGACGAACAATATATGAGCCATGTGTTATTATAAAACTGTTTCATCAACTTTTATTAATACTATTCCTCCAATGGGGTTGACATGAGAGGAACTCCAGGATTGAAAGGAGCATCGGCTTTCCTTTAAACTGAACTCCAGACCACAAATGGCAGATTCTGGAGCTCTTCAGCAGAGCAGCTCAAAACTTTTCTGTCAGTATTTTTTCCCCATTGTCAGTTGGCCTTTTTTCTAACCTTTTTTTTTGGAGGGAGGCGGGAGGGCCTGAAAATTGTCATTTAATTCTAGACTTTCCAGAAAAACTGGAAAATGTTTGGTTTTTGGTTAGGGCTGGAGTTATGCACCACTAGGCACAGCATATCAGCACCCCCCGCCCCCGCCAACAGCTGACCTTCATGTTTCAGACAGTTTCAGGGAGATACAGTGCCCCTAAAATGCCGGCATCCCTAGGCATGGGCCTACTGTGCCTAATTGGAAATCCGACGCTGTTTTTGTAAATGTTTTCAGGTTTTGAAAACTGAAAAACAACTTTTTTTTAATCCAAAAGCTGAAAAAAATCCAGTTTTAGGTGTTTCATCCAAAAAAACCTGGAAAATTTCAGCAAAAAACTCCCTACAAATATGAAAAACATTTGTTGCTTTGGATTTTTTAAAATGGAAACTGCTTATTTTCCTACCCACTTCAATACCTCGGAGCTGGCAGGGACCTGATGTTGTTCTATGTAGCATCATTGTGCACAGAACTCTGCTTACATAGCACTAGTTGCTGGGTTGTAGAATCTCTAAGCGAACTGGGATATGGCCTTCTCTCACTGCCAGCCAGTCACTTGCATTATAAACAATCGCCATTTGCCTGCTGCAGGAAACTACCTATTTAGCATTAGGGTGGAGATGTTCTCAGGTACCCATACAAAATACAATGGCACATGAACTAGAGCTTTGCCACTGGCTTCACGGCATGCTAGGTCAAGCCCTAAATGGCAGACATGGTTACACTGAACAGTTAGCTGTACATGTACTGAATAAGTCGGGGACCTTCCAAGGGAGTTAGATACCCAGTTACCATTATCCCAGCTAAAGGGATCATAAATCTAGGTGCATCTCAGCATAGGTCCTGATGCTGGGAAGTTCTGAATGGCCCTGGGAGATGCCATGAAACCCTCAGCTCCCACTGATCCAGAAGGTGCTCAGCACTTTGCAAGATTAAATACCATCCTTAGTGAGTGTGATGCAGAAAGTCCTACCATGAAGCAAAAAGCGTTGTACAAACAGGTTCAAAGAGATTAATTGGCACATGATAAGGCAGTGGTTCTCAAACTGGGGTTGCCGCTTGTGTAGGGAAAGTCCCTGGTGGGCCGGGCCGGTTTGTTTACCTGCCCCGTCCGCAGGTCCAGCCGATCGTGGCTCCCACTGGCCGTGGTTCGCCGCTCCAGGCCAATGGGAGCTGCGGGAAGCAGCGCAGGACAAGCGACTTACTGGCAGTTGCTTCCCGCAGCCCCCATTGGCCTGCAGTGATGAACTGCAGCCCGTGGGAGCCACAATGGGCAGGATCTAAGGACGGGGCAGGTAAACAAACTGGCCCGGCCCGCCAGGGGTTTTCCCTACACAAATGGCGACCCCAGTTTGAGAAACACTGTGATAAGGCATGTGGGAAGCTGTCATTGCACCTTGTATGCACAGAGATTTTTTTTTTTGAGACAGTGCTTGAGAGAAACATTAAAAAAAAACAACCAACCCAGGAACATGCTTTTGCATTTGCCTCCATGGGTCCATTCGCTGCACTGACAATCTGGATTCTCTTTTCACATTCGCCCACTCTCATGTGAGCTCCTTTTTGGCTGCTGTCTTCAGAGAGATGTCAAATTTCAGCAGTACTAAACACCACACTACCTAGAAATGCATGGAACACATGCTTCTCTTGCTGACCTCCATTTCAGCGCTGGGATTCAAGGCGGTACTGTGCACAGGTTGCTATCAAACGCAACATCCAGATAAACAAGGAGTCTGGTGGCACCTTAAAGACTAACAGATTGAATAGGGCTTGAATAGGGACTGGGAGCAGCTAGCTCACTACAAAAGCAGCTTTGCCTCTCCTGGAATTGACACCTCCTCATCTATTATTGGGTGTGAACCACATCCACTCTGACTGAATTGGCCCTATCAACACTGGTTCTCCACTTGTGAGGTAACTCCCTTCTCTTCATGTGTCAGTATATAATGCCTGCATCTGTAACTTTCACTCCATGCATCTGACGAAGTGGGTTTTTTACCCACGTAAGCTTATGCCCAAATAAATCTGCTAGCCTTTAAGGTGCCACCGGGCTCCTCCTTGTTCTTGTGGATACAGATGAACACAGCTACCCACTAATACTTAACAACCAGATGTATTCAGACACACCACCAGGCTGGATGATATATAGACACAATTTGCTGTGATTCTTTCAAGATTTGCTACGCTTAGCCTCATCCAATTACCATGGCACCAGATATAAAGCCACAGATGGCAATCTGTCTGTCTACAAGTCAGGTATGCGGTGGTGATATGCATGTGAAAAATTTCAGAGCCCTGTGGTAAATTGCTGCCTCACCTGCATTCTGCCCACTCTTTCATCTTGCTTGGACTACCTCTAACATAGCTAGTCTCTAATAGCTGAAAACAGCCACATCTTTTCTTTTTAAGACAACCTGACTGAGAAATATTTGCTTTCCTCCCATGTGAATTTCCTCAAAAAAGTCATTTGTCTCTGAAGTGCAGCTATAAGACTAGGTGGCCCTGGATCTACCTCTAGTTTTAAGAGCCAATATCTCCTGATCCAGAAGGACTAGAAATGGGAATGTTATGCCATTGGAAAGGGGAGGACTTCAGTTTTTCACACAACATGCAGCCTGCATATCGAGACTGGGAAGGCCCTTGAATAGCAGATTGCAAGACAGCTGCATTTTTATACACAGAAAAGCTATGTTTAGGATACTTTTAGAGGTGTTTCAAATGTATTTGTTATTTTCTTTCCTCACGCAGAGGCCTGTACACTTGAGTGGCTGGTGCTAAGAAAGGTGGAAGCATACAAAAAATAGCTCCAATAAAAAAGTGTAAAACATCATTTGGGATGACTTGCATATGATAACTCATTCATGGTCTCACAACTCAATAATGGGGTCACCTCAAGCTCAGAGCAGTGTGATGGGCAGGTCTAGAATAGTTCCACCCAAGCACTGATAAAAGCTTTACCCATACCACACCCCACACCAGCGTGTGTTCTGCACATAGTGTATATCTTGCTGAAAAACTATTCTAGGAAAGTTATTTTTTTAAATAAAAATGTGGATAGGAATGTATCTCTACCCCTTTGCATGGAAGGGCAGGCACCTTTGTTACTGAGTCCAGATGTGCAGAGTTCAGAAGGGAAGAAAATCTGAAACTAGTAAATGTAAAACGCCACTAAAAACGACTTTAAATGCCATGGAGGGATTTTAAGGAAGGTGGATTCAGTATTGGGTGGAAATTCCTCAAGGAATGGAAAGTTCATCAACACTCCAGGCAAAACTCAGGAAGAAGAACTAAATGACAATGGTGCTTTGGGCCAGCTGATTTGCTAATTAACACCTTGAGCAGGTGTAGAAGTCAAATCTCCCTTATTAAAAATGAACTGCGGTATTCTACAATAATAGTGCGAACAATTAGAGATCAGATTCTGGCTCCAGTTCAGAAACAGGTTTTCAAAAATGATCCATGCCAACAGTTGGGTCCAGATTTTTCAGACACCTAAAAGACATGGGTCAGGTTCTCAGCCATGCACAGTAACTAGTAGCAACCATTGAAAAACAATGGGAGCTGCTGGATCTGAGCACTTTTGAATGTCCATCTCTTAATATTTGACCAAAAGGTACCCACTGACCCCGCAAGAGCAAGTGAGTGTGTGTTACAAGTCGTCTTCTGTGCCGATCCACAGAGTGTATGAGCTGTTACAGCCCACAGCACGCTTTTAGGTCCAGGGGGTTCCCAGTTTGCTCCCTGATTTATTGACCAAGAAGGACAGTCATCAGAAAGTCAGTGTACACAGTAAAGCCATATACTGTCTGGCTGTGAGATATCCCACAATCACCAGATGTACGGGGAGATTTTGGCAAACCAGTAAAGTGCCTGAAACCACTATGGCTTATTGTTAAAAGCAACCTATTAAGCAGTCTCAGCTTGACCAAGGCAGGAGAGGAGGGAGTTTGGAGTGCCACAGAAAGGGCATCTTGAGCCTACGTCCTTCCTGATAAGAATTGTGTCGAAGTTGCTGATACATGCATTTTAAAAGAACAGGATGTGCCCCAGAAATGTCTATTGGGGTCTTAAGGCTACAAACTGTGGAAAAACCCACACCTGGTTAATGAATAATGAGAAGGAACCTCTTGCTTGACCATTGAAACTGCTTACTTTACAAGGTTTCTTTAAGGGACATGTCATTCTATTACTAATGTATAAATAAGGGGGAAAAAGCTTGAGAGAGTTGGACTCATTTGGGGACTCTTTTGGACTCTTTTTGAACTCTCCCTCTGGATACATCTTGCGGTCCCCACCAGCAGATGGCAGATTTGGCCACCAGAAGCCTGCCGCTGTGTCACTCGAGAGCCACACTCAGCTTTGGTCATTGTCAAGGGTTGGGGGTGTTTTACTAACTTGTTGCGGACGTGTGTAAGTGCTTGAGACTAAGTAAAGTTTAGCTTTAAGTGAAAGCACTCTTGTTTTGTCCTGTTTGTGCCAGCCATCTATCGGTCGGATGGCCGTGTCTCCCCTGATTTATTTCCTGACACCACCTCACACAGAGTAAAAGTTACCAAGAGCTTTGGGTTGAAAGAACCACGGGTAACACAGACTGTACAGAACCTTGTGCAGACACCTCATTAGTCCAAAGGGTGATTAGCATATAAATGCATAGACTGTAATTCCTGATCAATAAAGTCCTAGTCGAGAATGCCCCATTCATGGCATACGCCAGGAAGGAGCTATGAAGAAGTAATTCCATAGGTTTAGAGGCAGGTATCATTTGGGTACAGAAGGGCTGCACTACTGTTCCTCTTCATGCTGCAGCTTTTAGGATATACACCCAGCTCAAGCCAGCATTTCACTTACTAAAGTGAGATCTGATTTGGAAGCTCACTTGTTGTGATGATGGCATGGGAGATCACAGACCTCTCATGTTAAGCAAGGTCCTCAGTGCTTTAAACAGAGAGCTTTCTCATTCTCTCCACTTCTGTGCGGGTAACTGCTCCATGGCAGTAAATGCCCAAAGCAGTATTTAGGAGCTGCACAATCCAACCCCATTGTTTGTTAACAGGATTAGTGGGTGCTTGTAGCACTTTGAACATTTAGCTGTTAGCATTCATAACTCTAGACACATACTGGTGGGAAACTCTAGAGCTGGGAAAGGTCCTGGTTTTTCACTAAGGAATTTCTGATTCTACAGTATGTTCTGTAGAATCTGCCTTTACCATTAGGATTAGCACAGGGTAAGCTCTGATCAGTTTATGTGGTTAAACACATTTCAAGATGGTCCTGCTTAGAGGGGGTTGGACTAGATGACGTCCTGAGGTCCCTTCCAATCCTGATATTCGATGATTCTATGAAATGTTTAAAAAGACGGTAGGTTCATGAAAAATGTTCAAGCTGTCAAACTTGTTTTTCTTTAGACGTAATCAAATTTTGAAATGGTGATATGCATATTAGTTTTTAAAATAATTTTTTTTATCAAAATGGTTATTGACAATTTTCATTTATTGAAAATTGGGATTCAGTCAACAAAATCTTTCAGACATATTTTTTAGATACACAGTTTTTCATGAAAAGTTTCAACTGTGCTGACAATTTTTCATAAAAAAAGTCATTTATAAAACAGCAATTTTTTTGGCAAAAATACTTTGTGTTCACATTATTTGACCTCCTCTATTTGTCTGAGATAGGAGAATTGGCAAGCTGTGGTATAAAACTAACTCCAAATGGGTGCACAGATGGCAAACTGATAGGTGATTTATAAATATCTGGACAGACAGGCAGATAAGCTATCCAAAATGTATGAACCAGCATATGACTATAAACCTAAGCCATTTCTTGGGTTGAGGGGTGTATGAATTCCTATAACATTTGCTTTGCCTTCGTTTTGCCTCTACTCTCAAAAAGCCCCTGTTATGGCAACACTTCTCTGAGCCTCTTGATACCACCATGAGTACCTGCGGGAAGGAATTGTTCCAGAGCAAGCGTAGAAGCTGTAAAGGGAGGGAATGTTCTGCCTCTGCATGGCTGTCAGTCCTGCTGGCCCAGAGAACAATTAGCAAAGGAAGAGTCCCAGTCTCCCAGCTTAAGCAGAACTGGGATGGGTCATTTCTTGGCTGGGGAAATCCCCATTTGCAATCTTCAACTGCTGGGTGTTGTCACTCAGTCTGATACACAGTTCTGCTCTGTTCAGGGTCTGATATTGAGCTCATCAGCATAGTATTTAAATGGCCGGGTCTCACCCAAGCTGAGCTGCAGTTCTGGGCTGGGAGAAGTGATTCTTGCATACAATTTGTAGCATGCTACGGTCAGTGGAGGGGAGAGATAGCTCAGTGGTTTAAGCATAGGCCTGCTAAACTCAGGGTTATGAGCTCAGTCCTTGAGGGGGCCACTTAGGGATCTAGGGCAAAAAAAATCTGTCTGGGGACTGGTCCTGCTTTAAGCTGGGGGTGGGACTAGATGACCTCCTGAGGTCCTTTCCAATCCTGATAGTCTAGTCTATAACAGGTACAATGCAGTGTAGTGGAATCTGTTGGGAGACCTGGATTCAATGCCCAGTCACTGAGTTGATGTGGGACTTTGGACAAGTCACTTTGTGACTGTTTCCCCTGTCAGCCTTGTCCATTTGTATCTTTGGGGCAGTGACTGTCTCTAATTATGTGCGTGGACAGTGCCTACCCCATGGGGGTCTGATCCTCTACATGATACTGTAATAACAATAATAATTCTGATTCCAGCTGTAAGGCTATTGACATCTCACTCTCTGAAGCAACATTAGTTTGCCATGTGGTGTTCTTTTTCCTGCAAATACATTAAAAATGTATACACAGTGATTATTTTTCCACAAAATAATTTATAAGCCTAGTGGCAGGATGCTTTGAATGCAGCAATACAAATCAGGGTACAACTTAAAAAAAGTCATGTTGCCATAGCCCCAAAGGAATCAATTAGCTGTGTCTTTTGTAGCTTGGGGCCACTGGTCGCATTTTTTACCCAGTCGAGCCCAAAGTCATGTACTGGATCAGCATCCTGATTAACTTTTCTTTTAAGAATACAGGGACGTGGTGGGTGGCACAGTGGGCTCGTACACCTGTTTCGTTCTGGAGACCTGGACTCAACTCTGAGCCTGGCTTACAAGTCAAACAGTAAGTTTGGGGGTCTCCTGTTTCCCATGCCCCATTTGCACAAAAATCTTGCATGCTATTTGGCACGGCTGGCAATCAGCGATCAATAGAGGAACTGAGCAGCAAGGCTGCTGTGGGATGGGACTGAGATGCGGTGGTGCATGGGACAGTTTGTCATGATTCCATTAACTCTAGTGTCAAGCTTTATGGAAATCATGCCTGGCTCGCTCTGGCAGCTGTGTACCGATATTAATCTAGTGACTGATTCTCCTCGCAATAGTCACATAAACTGGTGGCTAAACCGTAGCTTGCAAAGTATATGAGACATGTGCTTAGGATCTGCATGGCGTTTCTTACAAAAGGTCATAGTGTCATAGGACGTATCTAAAACGTGTTCCTCAGTGGAATCCAGGATGGGAGCTTGGACTATAAGGATCTTCCTTTCCCTCATCCAGAACCTTAAAGGCATCCTAACTGCCAATCTGGCTAATAATGAGCTTGACCCCAATACTCCCTGAACTCCAGGGGTGCTAGAACAGGCCATAAAGGCAACTCTGCTGTAGTTCAGGCGGTTTCAGGAGCTTCCTTTCAAATCACTGGGTAAAGTGAGGCAGAAATTAGAGCAATCCTCAGCCTGCTCTGATTTCAACTGGAGGTGCGGCCTGGCACAGAGCAGGTTGGGGAAGGAGCAAAGTTGGCTTTGAATCTTCCTCCTCAGCTCTACCAGGCCCTCCTTGGCTGCAGCCCAGGATCGAGCCCTATTTGTTTTTAGTTATCTGTCAACAGTGCAAGCGGCCTAGCTGACATTACTTTGAATAGCTCCCTTATGCAACTCTATTCATCTCTCTGGAAGAGATTTTTCCAGTGATTTGGGCACCTAACGCCCATAGGCCCCTGTGACAATCCCAGCCTCAGTCTATCTACTCATTTCCGAGAGGTGCTAACTTACTGGCATGATGGTGCATATGCTTCTTTTCTTTGTTTATTTCTTTTTACTTCCTGACAATGCCCTGAGTGACCAATTCATTGTGTGCCACCATGAAAATCCCCTTGTAGGACTCCAGGCTGCCGTAGAGTCGTAAGCATGTCGAGAACTCCACCATCTAAAGCCTAATTAGCTCCACACAGCTGCATCCCTCTGATGTCCAGTGCTCACTCAGTGCTTGCAAGCTCCGCCTTATTCAGTGTCCAGTTCCAACTGGCTGTGCCTAACAGAAGCTTCACAGAGCCCTGTCCAGACGCTCTGTCTGGGAAGCTCAGCCCATAAAGGCAGTTCCCAATGGGTTTCCCAGCTTGGTGCTCCAGATTCACAGAACCCAGTGCAGAAGAATCCTGGAAATTGACCCCCACAGCTTCCATAGCTCAGCTAGGCAAGAGCTAACGCAGCAGGGTTTTAAGGGGGCTAAGAGCTTGAGGTCAGTAATTAGTATAATATGATAGCTTTTGAGGGATAAAACATCGGTGGGTAGAGAACCAGTTCCCCTCGTGGGAGCAGAAAGAGTGTTTGCTAGTCAGCATCTGTCAGAAAAGATTAATGGATAAGTAGGTTGCAGGCCGGACGCCAGCATTATATGCCCATCTCTTTATTTCAGAAACAAACAGAAATGTAGTTCCCTGGTTACAGAGAAAAAAGCTGAAATCTGATATTGAATTTGCCCACAGAACCCACCTGATACGCATGCTTTGGGGGTATTTTAAGGGCCAAAGGGCCAGATCCCAAGCTGATGTAAATTGGTGTTGGCTCCACTCAGGTCATGTTGGTTGACAGCAGCTGAGGATCTGGCCTGAGGTGTTATTGCCTCCTAGGGCACAGACACCAGAGTGAAGGACCCTCCCTTCTGGGTGAATGCTGAGCGCTGCCAGGCAGGAACAAGTGTGGCCTATACAGGCCCCTCGCCTCACAGTGTGTTGGGGCTCTGCACTGACCTGATCCAGACTCATCCCAGCACTACAGAGGAAGGAGGAAGAGCTTTCTCACTTCAGACACAAGGTCCAGCCACAGGAAGCCTCAGAGTGGGGTGTGTAGATTGTGCATCTCCTGGAGAGACCATCTGTGGATCCTGCCCTCCACAGGGACCCTGGGACCGCAGCAACCACCATGGAGGAAAATTCAGGCGAAAAGCGTGACACAGACAGGCCTGGGAGTGGGGCGGGGCTCACATACCCCCCTCCAAAAATGAAGCTTGTGAATGAGGGCTTGGAGGACAGAGGAAGCTGTACCTGCCCCTTGACTCCCCATTGCAGTTGAAGTGTGTGTATGGGGACCTGGGTGTTGTGGTTAACTGGCAGGTTTCTGTTGCTCCTGGATGGCTGTTGTGTTTTGCAGCTGTCAGATGGTTCCAGCGTCCCTGTGAGGAGGGAGGACGCCAGCCCCCTCCATGTTTCCTTGCTTAGCGCTCTACTAGGGAGACTCTGTGGGAAAATCATGGAACCTCTTGTCTTTGGATATCACTCCCTAGTGCCAACCCTGCCATGCAGCGAGGGGATGGGCAGAGACACTGACTGCAGGGGAGAGGTAGGGATGAGCAGCTGTAGAGCCACTGCATAGCTACTGTTGAGTGAGGACTCCCTGCCCAGGACTTCAGGACAAGGGCTGAGGCTGATGTAAATGTTATATGTCTAACAGTGCCGCGCACATATCTGGAGCTGTACAACTGACAGCAATGTTAAGTACACCTGTGTCTGATGGGGGCTCGTTGAAAAGGATCTCTTCCTGGTTTCAGCACATACATAAATAAATAAAATTCTGAGCAGTCATTTGCAGGTTCTCTGCAATGAAAATGACAAATTCTGGGATTCGGAGAAATGTGTTGGGCTGGGCTTGGATTTTGTAACTGGTAACTGTATAGATATGTTAATCACTAAGTGCACGTAATGCAAATATGCTTGTGGCAATTGCACGATTTGCTGCATTATGTTCCTTAAACACAGTTCTTAACAAAACCACTTGGCTCAAATTCATCCATTTATGTCAATGGAGTGAGGGATTTTACCCTTTGTCTTCCCATCAGAAATGCCTCCAGCCTCACAGTTGTTGAAATATGATAGAAAAAATGATCCATTCCATTTTTCAGTGCTGCTGTCTGAAATCTTCATAAAAGCCAGACCACTTTTATTGTCCTCTACCCGCACATTAAAGTAACTATCAATTTCTTTAATGATACTTTACAAGTACATAAACATACATTATACCTGTATCTATTAGCCGTGTTAATAGTGCAGGATAGGGTTAAAGTCATATTTCCAGTACATATTTCATTCTTATGAGCTCAAAAAGTACGGGTCCAGTTTAACAAATAGGGGACTGTCTATCTTCTTTGCATAGATAATAGCGATTAGACTGGAGCTTTTATATCACTAGATAGTAAGGATTCAGATGGGCCGTCGCGGTCACGCCAGTGGTCAAACCATAAAGAATGTCTTTTTACAGACAAACTAGCTCTTGGTTTTGAAGGGGTTAAAATAAAACGAACCGTTATGTAGATTTGGCAGTGTGCTGCATGCACAAAGTGGTGAACAAATACATTTACATTTTCCATTGTCTGAGGCTAGTTTGGCACCAGGCCAGCGTTAAGTGCAGGCTTAGATGCAGTGAAGACTTGAATAGGGTAGCTGATGTATTAATAGACCTAAGGCAGAGAGTGCTGCTTACTAGTCCCTAAACAGTCTGTATACTCTGCAGAATGAAAGCTGACAATATCTGAGACTGATCTCTGATAAAGGAATGAGACAGCATATCCCACATGACGAAAATCATTCTGGGCTTGGGGGATAGTTCAGAGAACCCTGGGGCGTTCTCCAAGGGCTGTGACTCTTAAGCCTGCACTCTAGGCCCAGGTTCAGGTAAGCACCTAGGAACATTTTTTATGTCCATCACTCTTCAGGGTAGCAGTTAAGCACGTGCCTAATACGTAACCATGTGTCCAAGGTCCACAACTTCAGTGGGACACAAGCACATACTTAAGTGTGTTGAATAGTGATTCTTTCCTGAATCAGAGCATTATATGGAGAGAGAGAGACAGACTCTGAGTTAATTAGAGGAGCAAACATCAGTCACGTGCAATGAGCAGGCAAACGTTATTCTTACCGTCCCACCATGTGCTGCGTAAAGAACATATTTCTGTTCATTGCCTGGCTTTTGCACATCTTTGGATCCAGCTCACTAGACCCATGCCATGGCCTCTTTTGAAGAGCATCGCACCCAGGTGAAATGTTGAACATTATTAAAATGTTCCACTAATGCACTGAAAACACAGTCCTTATTTCTGCCAATATGAACATCCGAGTATATTCCCATGAGTGACCTGAGCTGGCCTTTATAAGAGGATTATTCTGCTATTAGTGCGATTGGGATCTAGAGAAGGATGTTTTCAGAAATGCCCTGTCAGATCCTTTTGAAAATGACCTGTATTGATTGACTTTCCATGGGAAGAACAGGAATATTCGAGTAGCGGTGCATGTTTTATGAGTACTAATCTGGACAAGCCATTGCTTTTCATTATTTTGCTTTGAGCTATTCTAGAAAGTAGCTCTTCATTGATATTCCAATATGTCATACTGCTTTCCAGCCACAGACCTTAAACCCAGTGACACCTGGAAGAACAGGATAAAGTACAAGTGCCTATTTCCATGATGATTTCAAACACACAAATTCACGTACACATTCTTCATCGTTCAGGAGTTACAAAGAAGTCAACATAAAGAGACACAGCAGGAAGCTCATTCTATGGCACAGCTAGCAGTAAATGACCAAGTCAGTAGGAGAACTTGTGGCCTCCAAAGCAAATGGGAAGATCTGAGACACTGGATTGAATTGCATAGATGTAGCCTAGCCTTAGCAAAGGTGCACCTCAGTATAGAGTGATTTGCAGTTAAGATCCAAAGCTGTTGGTCTGATACCCGGGCTGTGATATCTATGAGGTATTCAGTTTACAAAAGCTACCACTGCTGCAACCTCTGTGTCCTGCATTGGCTTGGGCTCTCCGATTCTAGCTAGCTGTGTGGTTCTATTCATTATCATTATGATTCTTTGTTTATATTATTGTAGGGCCTACAGCTCCTAACTGAGGTTAGGGCCCCTTTGTGTGAGGCCCTGTACAAACACAGAGTAAGAGACAGCCATGCCCTGGATAGCATAACAGTATAAAAAGACAAGAGAGACAAAGTGCGGGAGAAATGAAGTATCATTACTATTTCTGTTCTACAGGAAACTGAGACAAAGAGAGACTGACCTGCCCAAGTCACACAGAAAGTTTGTGGCAGAAATAAACCTTGAATATGTTTCTGAGCCCAGTCCAGTGCCATAATCACAAGAAATTGTTGGGAGTGAGCTCTATATTATAGGGTACCAGGTTTAAAAAGTGTGTTTGAGGTAGAGGGGAGAACTGATAAGCAAAATTCACCATTCACAGCTCCTTTAAAGGAACTCTTGAGGGGTCCAGCCTGTTTTTCCACTTCCTGTCTGGAAACTCCAGCCTCAGATCCACTACATTTCAGTCTGCCATGTGCTAAGTAACATATTTTAATTAACACAATTATAAATTCTAATGTAGCCAGGGACACAAGCATTTGTTAGTAGCTTAGAAATGATTAAATGCAACTGGAACAAATGTTTGTTTGGTGTCTACACGGGGACAAGGACACATTTTTCACACAAAACGTTCTATGCCAAAAAAATGCATATTTGGGTAGACCACCATATTTTGCAAATTCATATCAAATTCACAGATTTTTTCAGTTAAAAACAAAACAGAGGCACCCCCCAAAATCAAAATATTTTAACATTTTATATTTGGATTCAAAGTGACTGTTCTAAAGTTTAGTTCGCTGAAAATTTTGAAAAAAATTGTTTTCAATCAGCTCAGAATTATGTCCCCCAACCGATTTTTGCATTTGGCCATCAGACTGAAAAACGAATTATCTACGCAGCTCCAGTATCTACAGTGGACATCACAATGGTGTAAATTTCCAAGTGTTAAAACACAAGCAAAAGTTCTAATGCAGCTATACTTTGAGAGACTAAATTGTGGCATGCTAGCAATGACATCAAAACCAATTAAAGGTGGCCGCTAGTACTGTAAAGGCAAAGTGATTTCACCCAGCTAATTGCATAGGTCCTGTGTGGATCAGTGCTAATTCAATTTCCTGCAAAGCTGCCTGAGAAGTGTGCGCACTATGTAGAAATCCATACAAAACCATCACACCTTGTTTGTGCAATGTCTGAATGTTATAAAAAACATTTGTATTGGAGTTATTAGCAGTTTTACTGTTCATTATGAAGTATCAAGGCAGAAGAAGCCTTTCCAGTGTGACACTCAGAGAGAGCAGATTGAGTTTTAGGCCTTATCTCTACTACAGATAAAGCTGTGTGTTTGTAATCAGTTCATGACATTGTCCTCTGAG
Organism: Gopherus flavomarginatus; assembly: GCF_025201925.1. Taxonomy (NCBI): domain Eukaryota; kingdom Metazoa; phylum Chordata; order Testudines; family Testudinidae; genus Gopherus; species Gopherus flavomarginatus. Next base: position 35,498,225 of record NC_066630.1, read on the forward strand.
CTGGTTACAACAATCACAGCTGAGTCTTGTCCACGAAGCAGCACAACTGGGTATCTGTTGGGTTTGTGTTTTCATGCCTACCATGCTGCCTGTTTGTATCGGGAGATTCAGGCAGAATGTGAGCAGCTATCCCATAGTGCCTCAGCCGGGAAGAAAGTGATACCTGCAGCATGTGCAGCAGTGCATTCTGGGATGCCCTACTGAAGAAAGCTAGAAGAAAGAAATTGCCCAAACTGATTATATAGGTACAGGTGGAGGTGTCCTAGCTACACTGGTATGACCTGGTCAAACCATGTTCCAGTCGAGGCTGCTGGCAAGGGTGATACTGGTTAGTTGCTATGGTTACATACCAACTACAAACCATTTTGTGTTTAGACATAAACCATGTTTAAAGTCGACTATCCCACTGGTTACAAACTGGTTAAAGGTTACAGTGTAAAAAAGTCCCTGAATGGACTGTAATATCCTTTCACTAGGAGGCAATAGCAATGGTTAAGCTGTATTTGCTGCCACTACCTCAACATCTCAAAAGAATCTGGAGCAGCAAGCAATACCTCTAGTCCATTCACCATTGCATATGCTGATGAACCAGGCAAAACAAGGCAACCTGCATTACTGGCGCCTCAAGAACTTGGATAATTCACATAAATAAAGGGTCTCTGGTGAATTATACTACTGGCGAGAGAACAACAATGGTTCTTTATAACGGCAGATATTCCCTTACTCGTTTTATACTGTATAAGAATGCTCCATTCCTGCTAGTCTGGATGGATCCAAGATAACTACATTTACTTAACCTGAAATTGTATCAAGGTGGAAAGAAATCTGTAAGTGGTATCGACAGAGAAATCCCATTATTAGTCATAAAATATGCATGTGCTGTGAATGCCTAGTATGTGTGTAATTTGAAAACGTTCTGTGTGAATTGGTAAGAGTACTGTGCTGGTGATTTTAGGACAGTAACCCTTGCCCTACCAGCTTCCCTCTGAGACAGAGCTCCAAAATCCACAGGATTTTATTAATGTTGTCTGTCCTCACACAGATCACTATGTTCTCGAATGAACTCACACAGGGAAAATGATAAAAGACAAAAACACCATGTCGCCCGTGGGTGAACACTTCTCACATGCATCTGATGAAGTGGGTATTCACCCACAAAAGCTCATGCTCCAATACTTGTGTTAGTCTATAAGGTGCCACAGGACTCTCTGTTGCTTTTTACAGATCCAGACTAACACAGCTACCCTTCTGATACTTCTCACAAAGCGTTTGCTCTATATCTGACCTACCAGTCCTCATCTTCAAAGGAAATCTGCATAACACCTTCAAAAGTTGAGCCTAGGGGCTTAAATTCATTACTTTTCTAGACACTAAAAATTATAGACTGAACAGAGACACTGGATTTATGGCTTATTACACCAATCACTAACCCACTAGCTCCTTCTTTTTGTCCTGGGACTGCAGAAGTGCTAACAGGAGTATTCAAGGAGTCCCTTGGAGAGTCCCTTACAATATGTGCTAACTACTCATGCTAAACAATCTGTTCCACCTTGCATTTTGTTGTGAGGCTAGGAATATCTTTCCCAGACCTGAAGAAGAGCTCTGTGTGGCTTGAAAGCTTGTCTCTCTCAACAACTTGAAGTTGGCCTAATAGAAGATATGACCTCACCCTCCTTGTCTCTCTAAGGACAGCCAGGTCATCAGATCGAAAGCCTCAAGGAACAGCCTCATAAGGAGGGAGCACTTTGTTTGTCAATATGTGATGTTTGCAAGCAGCCTAGAAATGCCACAAGCAGGGTTGGTTGCAAATGTTTTGAGTGAGCCGGGGGGTGGAAAAATTGAGTTTTAGCTATGGAGACTTTTGCCAGCGCACACACCAATGAGGGCCAGACTCTGGAAGCTGATTGGCGCTAAGATTCTTTAAAAGAAACTGAAGTGCAAGTCCCTGGGGCACATCTACCTTGGAATGAGCCTAATGCATAATAAAATGTCAGCTTATTGATAGGAACATTTAGCAGCTGTTGGAGCTGCAGATCACAGGCATGCTCTGCACATTAGCCCCAGGGACAAGCTCCTCTATTGCAATGCACTAGGTTTTTATCCTGTAAGAACCCCATGGAAAAGTAGCCTGTTGTTCTTAATAGTGATGGGTGAACCTCAGAGGGTACGTCTACACTGCAACAAAATATCTGCAGAACAGTCTCAGAGCCTGGGCCATCTGACTTGGGCTCATGGGGATTGGGTTGCTGGGCTAAAAATAGTGTAAATATTTTACGCTATTACAAGCCCAAATAGTGTAAACATTTGGGCTTGGGCTGGAGCCTGGGCTCTGAGACCCTCCATCCTCGCAGGGTCTCAGAGCCCACGCTCCGGCCCTAGCCCAAATGGTTTGACTGCAACTTTATAGCTCCACAGCTTAAGCCCTGTAAGCCTGAGTCTGCTGACCAGGCCAGCCTCGTCCATGCCACAGGTCTTTTATTGTAGAGGAGATATACCTCAAGTGACCAAAGGATCAATTCCCATAGGAATGATAAAGTCTGGACCCTAGACGGACATCTTGGGTCTGCAAAACTGGTCCAGAAATCCCTTGGGAACTGACTTTCTTATAAGAGTCTAGTGCTTCCTGCTTCTAGATGGACTGTAAATGCTGGGAAAATAGCCTTTTGGCCCTTCTGGGCTGGCTGGAAGTAGGAAGCGCAGCAGCACATTAGAAGGAAACTAGACTGAGGCTTTATATTGTGTTGGGGGTTAATTTTGTTAGAGCAGGATGATGAGCAGGATGTAAATACTTTGATAGATATGTGAGCAATCAATGGATGAGTTTGCATCACTATCGGTTCTATATGGAAATAACATAACTGTAGTCTCCTTATCTACATATCATTTGTCAGCCTGGGTAGGTTCTGGGCTAGAATGTTGTGGGTTCAAATCCTCCACCAGGCTTTGGGGTCCTAACTCATGCTGGTGATGCCCTGTTAGAGATACCATAGTTTAAATTAGATTTTACCTCATGTCTCTGGGGGCCACGAGGGAGGAAGTTAAAAATCTTCTTGCGCTCAGGCCACTAGTACCTCTGCCATTGAAGCTAAATAGACTCATAGACTTTAAGGTCAGAAGGGACCATTATGATCATCTAGTCTGACCTCCTGCACAACGCAGGCCACAGAATCTCACCCACACACTCCTGTAACAAACCCCTAACCTATGTCTGAGTTATTGAAGTCCTCAGACTGTGGTTTGAAGACCTCAAGCTGTAGAGAATCCTCCAGCAAGTGACCCGTGCCCCATGCTGCAGAGGAAAGTGAAAAACCTCCAGGGCCTCTGCCAATCTGCCCTGGAGGAAAATTCCTGCCCGACCCCAAATATGGCGATCAGTTAAACCCTGAGCATGTGGGCAAGACTCACCAGCCAGCACCCAGGAAAGAATTCTCTGTAGTAACTCAGATCCCACCCCATCTAACATCTCATCACAGGCCATTGGGCATACTTACCTGCTGATAATCAAAGGTCAATTGCCAAATTAGTTGCCAAAATTAGGCTATCCCATTAAATGTCCAAGGCTATGTGTTCAAGACCCACCCTCCCGGAGTTCCCCTCACAGCTTAGTGTGGTGGGGCAGCCATTCTACCTCAGCTTCCCCACTGTGGTCTTGAGCCTACTCCAGCCATAGATATGGGTAGCCCTTCGCCCAAGCCACTTTAGAGAGAGCAGTTCCTTCCAGGGTAACAGAGTCTAATAAAAGCCCCAAACAAAGGAATTTTCCAGCCCAGCCAAGCTCAGCATCCAGCCCCCTCCTTACAGGTGGGGCCCAGTGCAATAGCCTGTCTCACTACCCACCAGCAGATACCTGGGCTCTGGGCATCTCAATGGTTCTACAATGGGCTCTGGCTGGCCACAGTCTTCAGACAGCTTCTGGCCCTCAGTCAGGCTTCTTTCTACGGGCCAGCCAGCAAGCTCTCCTCCAGTTAGCACCCAACGGCTGGGTTTTCCTCCTCTTACGCCCAGCACCTAGTGCAGCACGGATAGAGGGACAAGCCTAATAGAACTGGGTTGACTAGCCCTTTGGCCTCCCTGCTCTTAAAGGGGCAGGCCACCCGCTATCGCTGAATGCCATGGTTGATGTGTATGCCTGTACAGCCCGCAATTACTTTGTGATGTTCATCTAAAGCAGAAGATTAGCAACCTTTCTGGAATGGTATGAGATTTCTACCATGGAGTACCACCAGTTTACAAGCATAGCAGATTTCTAGGCCTGATTCCTGCTGCTCACATGTCGTAATTCACATCTGAAGACTCTGTGAAGAGCATCTTATTATAATGGGTGTTTTGTCAAGCAGCCTTTCACCTTATTATCCACGTCATGTCAAACTTTGGTGCAGCCTTTGCTATTTTGATCTTTCCCTTTCAAGGGCATTCAACAGATTCGTGAAACTACTTTAGCATGGCTGAGCCGTGGCTCCGTTCTCATGGGTCCTGAATGCAGGGAAATCAGGCCTTTCAGATTCCATAGTGCCAGTGGCATGGCATGCAGGGAAATTAGGCAGTGAAGATTGCATAGTGCCAATGGTATGGGATGCTGGGAAATTAGGCTGTTCAGATGTTTCCATGATGATACTTTTAATGACTGTTATCTGTTTTCTCCCTCTTTTTTTTTAATCAAACTTGTGCTTTGCTTTGCTCTCTGAACATGTAGGACTGACCTCCCATTGGCCAGCTTCAATTACTCTGCTAGTATTTGTGGGCTGTTGCCAGCACCTAAAATGGCTGCCACGTATTTCCTGCTAACATTTTTCCCCTAAGCAAAGATTCTTGGCTCAGGAGTTGAAAGAACAGAGAAGACAAATCATCTCTAGTTTGGAAAAGCTAAGAATAGAAATATGAATAATTTCTCTTCTTTTTGTGCAGCTTGTTCTGTTGAATGTGGTGAGGTCTTATGGTTGATTTGTCATGCTGCTCTTTCCTGGAGATCATTCTTAGCTGACTCCCTTTTATTTTCTCCTCTGCCACCAGTTGTACTGCCTTATGGCAAACAAATCAAGTCACATGCATAGGAATAAGCCCAACACTAGTTTATTGGCAGACCTCCATCAGCCTTCTCCACACTATTCTGACAGCTTGTGCGCTGATGCTACATCCCAGCAGTGCTGCAGTTCTCAGGTCACAGCTGCTTAGTGGCCCTAAAGGAACACACCATTAAAGCATAAAGCTTTGGGCTCTAGCATTTTGAAGTCAATGGAGCTTAAGGAAAGCCTGTTGACATTCTTCAAATGTTTGTTGTTGCTGAAAAATAGCCTTGTTACAAAAACGAAAATTTTTACCAAAAGAGAAAGCAATTTTCTCAAACTTTTCCATTTTTTCCAAAGAAACCACAAATCAAAAAATGTTCAATTTCCATTTTTCCCTTTTCTTTTTCAAGTGGAAAAAAAGCGAGACAATGTAGTGAAAAAACCTGAAAATTCAAAGAACATTTTTTAGTCAAAAAACTAAAGTAAATTTTTTTGAACTAAATCAAGTCTGGAAAATGTTCATGAATAGAAACACAAAAAATGTAACCAACCCTAGTATTTATTAATGTAGCATCATTTTTCCTGTTCAATAAGACAATGACTTCTCCAATAGACTCCAGTTTTACACGACAGGAACCAGAACAAATTCTTTCTTGTGTGCCCAGCAAGACAGAACCAGTAAGAAAAGCAATATTTTGCGTAATTTGTCAGGAAAGCTGTAACACACTGTAGCTAAATATATTCCCTATTATTTATAATGAATGGAACAAATCAAAGCAAAGCTGTCTCTCTGTGCTTTTCATATGCTTTTTCATTTGCATTTGTTCCTTTTTTACAGCTCACATTCTGTCCCTTACATTGCGGCTTAGTTGATTCTAAGATATATTGGGTCACTTAGGGATATTTTAACATCCGCTCCAAGTATTTCACTGATCACTGTTGCTAACAAAGTGAGGATTTATGGTTTCATTTAGGAAATCTTAGTGCAGTTCAGTTGTCATGCAGACACTGCCATATTACTTAATTGCTGCCCAATGGTGTTTGTGCATCTGATTCACATTGCTGTTTACTGGCATTTGGTTTTAGAGCCCATTTGACAGTGGTTTCAAAATTGGGGCTATAGGACTCTGAGGAGATGGGCTTTGTTTGAGTTGATGTACTTCCTTTGTATGCAAGGAGATAGCTACCTACTTATATAGCCCTCAGTCCTGTAGTATCTGAGCACCTCACAACAGTTAATATTTATTTTATCCTTAAAACAGCCCTCAGAGGTAAGGAAGTATTATTCCCATTTTACAGATGAGGAACTAAGACAAAGGGTAGTTTAAGTGACCTGACCAAGGTTATGCAGAATAGCATAGATCCTAAAAGATATTTAAGCTCCTAACTTCCACTACAATCAATGGTAGTTAGGAGTCTAAATACCTTTGAGGATGTGGATCAAACTCTATAGCTGAGCCTGGAATTAATCCATATCTCCTTTGCCCCAGTCTGGTACCCTGTCCATTATACATCTGGTATGCTCTTGTCTTGGATGTCCACCTATTTTGGAAAGAGTTGCCTGGAAGTTTATTTTCCTAAGCATGTCCTATTGGAGTCTTTCTTGATATCACTGCCTGAATTAATTTTTAGTCACCGTCGTCAAGTCGGTAATTAAAAGAACCGTTTTCCTCTTATGATCCATCATTTAAAGCAGAAGCCCCAACAAATCCACCTGCATCCAAGCCAGCTAGTTCCTTTTTCTCTGTGCAGGAGACAGGTGCTTCCTATTAGCTAAATAAGCCACTATGAAGATTTTGCTTCTGCATTATTAATCCATAGAGCATCTTTGAACAGGGCGGCCAATTAAAAAACAGTTTCCTAATGCAGGATATCTGATATGTGTTCAGAGGTGCAGCACTGCCAGCAATGGTAAATCTTTGAGTTTTACAGGACACAGGTACCATGTAAGTATTCTCAATGCACAGTTCATAGGCTATTGAATGATATTAATGTCATCCTCTGAGCCCATGTAGTGGGTGACTGTTTAACAGGTAAGGAGGATGTAATTTAAAACAAAACCGTGACTTTTTTTTTTTGGCAAACCAGATATTAAAATGGCGTTGGGATCTATCGCTATGAGCGTAATAAAATGTAGCCTGTAAACAGCCTGTTGACCGAGTGTTACTGTGTAGTAACATGCTATATGTTAACAAGCCCATGGGCTGAAGTCAGTGCTGAAACTTGCAACGTGTGCATTTCTCCTGAAGTCAATGAGGTGACACAGCATGGAAGACTGTGTCAATTTTTTCTTTATGCATATAGTAGTCATCATAGAAAGAGAACATGCAGAGCCCTTCTATGCTGAATGCATCTGTCCTTTCTGTCCCTGCCTGGCAGCAACTGCAGTATGCAATCAGTAGTAGAGCGCAGGCTGAATTTATCTTCTTAGGAAGTGCAGGACAAAACTAGCTACTTCAGGGCAGGTCCACTTGGTAAATCTAATGGTCTTCTGTTGGCCTAGCATTATGAATGTCAGTGGAGTTATTCCAGTTGAGGATGTGGCTGCGTGCCACATGCTGTTAATGTAATCAAGTCACCTTCTGGCTTCTGCTGTGGCAGTTTCACATGTGCTGAAGTGCTTTGTATCGCGAGGTGACTTGCCTATGGTCAAACAGGAAATATGTGGCAGAGCTGAAATAAATGGGAGTAATCATATGACCACAGATAAGCATGTGCTTAAGTGTTTTGCTGGAATAGGGCCTGAATCACTCTCTGCCTCAGTTCTCTAGCTGTAAAATGGGGATAATGATACTTCCTTTCTCTCATCCTGTGGCTTTGTCTACACAGAAACTTGCACCTACTTAAATAAAATGGTTTAGTGAAACTAATGCAAACTCCTGAGTGGACACCTTTATTTTGGTAGGAAAGGATCTTTTCTGTTTAATTTAAACCTTTTCTCAACTGACTTAAACTATACCCCTCCTCCCCCAAACCTACTTTTATTAGGCTTTCAAGTAAGTGTAAGCCAAACCTCACCACTGGACTTTTGAGTGCGCAGTTCCAATGTCCACCCAGGCCATTACGGAGCTGCAAACTGGTGTGCTGTGAATTCACACCCTGGCTTGCTGCACAGTAACTCATACCATAGACAAGCCCTAATACTGGAATAAGAGTGCCCCCACCCAGAATTTTGACCAGATTTAAGGCGATCTGTCTAAATTCACCCCACAGGTTGTACTGGTGCAACTTTCCTGTGTAGGTATGTCCAGAGCATGTCTTGCCAATAAGTTGTAAGGAATTTGGGGCAGGGATTGTCTCTTAAAATAATAATAATTAATAATTAATACATACTTAGCCCTTACATTGCACTTGTAAACCATGGATCTCAAAGCATTTTACAAAGGAGATCAGTATCATTATCCACATTTTACAGATGGGGAAACTGAGGCACAGAGAGGGGCATGACTGACTCAAGGTCACCCAGCAGGCCATGTGTTTGGTTTCAGTAGCTGCTGCTGTAATAGAGTAATTTGTCACATGATTCAGATTGACTGACTGATTTTGCAAAATAAACGCAACTGTATAATGATTGGGCTCCATACAGGCGTACCTAGGTAACATTCACTGGCCTGGGTTATACAGGAGATAAACTAACTGTCTCTTTCGGCCTTAACGTATGGGTCTCAGTCTAACAAATTTGAAAGATACCAGTTTAAATTCCTCTCTGTTTTATATAGTGGAACCAATATATCTTAATTCTCACCAGTAGATGGTGCTGGTTGTTATTGTCCAGTGTGCCTGCGGTAAAAGTGAACTCACTCAGCTGAATTAAACCACGAGGTTCAGGTGCATTTTACAATTATGTTGCCATCAACAGCAAAATGCTAGTGTTCCCCAGCTGGAAACCCTTATTAAAAACAAAAAAAATGGAACACACCCAGTAGGGACGTCACAAAAGAGAAGGAACTAGGGAGCATGAACGAAGTTCAAACTAAAGTGCCGTTAGTCTGTGTGTTCCCAGTGCAGGCTCAGTGTAGCGTGAACACCTGCTCACAGGGACAAGCACTGTCAAGTACCCAAAGCTTCATTCCATGATACGGATTGTGCAGAACTCACCACTCTAGAACAGGATGCCTGAGAGCTAAAGCTCTCTCAGATTGTCCCTTTACTCTCCTAGCATCATCTACTATATTGCACATTAGCTATCTCAAGAAGGTACTTTTGTTCCCATAATGCACCCTGTACCCTAGTTTCTGAGCACCTTGAGTGTAGTTTTGCTCCCAACACCCCTGTGAGGTAGGGCAGGGCTGTCATCCCCTGTGTACAGCTGGGGAACCTAGGCACGGAGAGACAAAGATCTAGATTTTAAATGTGGTTAGGTGCAAAAGCAACTGGCCACTTATCACTGAAATACTAGGAGCATAAACAAACCCTTTACAAATCTGGCTCTAGGTGACTCGTCCAAGATCCCACAGAAAGTTTGTGGCATAGCAGCGAGTTGAACTCTATTCTCTAGTAGCCTAGGTTAGTGACCATCTCGCCTTCTCCTGTGTTTGAGCTTTCACCTTTTCCATTGTTTTGATGAGGAGAGCGAGGGCTTATTTGGATTTAAGTGGTATGTAGGACTTGTGCCAGTGAATTTACCCACAAAATATATATATATATATATCTCCTCTGGATGCGTAGGCATCGATTCTGTCCTGTTTTGGCCACTTAGTGCTGCTCAGACGCAGTGGCAGAATGTGATACTGCCTGGCTGTAAAGTTAAAACAGACCACTGAAGTCTTAGCTCTCCTGTTCCTAGAAAGGACCAATAGGTGTGTTTGTGTAGGGCACTTCAGTAAAGCTCTGATACCCGTTAGAAATGCCTGTGCCTCTGTGTGCTCCTTGCTCCTGCCTGCACAACCACGCTACGCTGATCAGAGACTCCCTCCATGAAAAGAGGTCTAGCAGGCTCTTAATCTAACTGTTCCCCACTTCCACTTGCCAAGCACGTCTCCTTCTGTCAATCCGCACTGATGACACACCCATGGACACACCCTAGCCAGCGGGTGCGAGTTAGAAGCAGCCCCTAAGCTGCTCTAACATATGACCGTTGGCCACAGTCAGCACAGATGCACCATGTGAATCAGGGAGGTGTAACTTGTTCTGTGATGCCTTTTCCCAGGTCTCCTAGAGTGAGTGTCTCATCACAGGAGAACATCTGGGCAATGTTACACTCAGTGCCATCACAGGAGGCTAAGAACTTGAAATACTGCTGTATCTCTGGGCTGCAATAGTAAGTCATCGAACTAAACTAATTATGGTTTATCTCTTGAAACTTTTCCCCCACAGTCCACTTTCCTCCTCCTCAGTATGTGCTTGGGAAGAGTAGACAAAATGCCACTGCGGGTGCTGGTTTGTGCTCATTCTCTGCTTCTTTACCATCTCTTCTCTCCTCATTTTCAGGGTCAGATACTGAGGAGAATTCAGCACAGCTGAGAGGGACGGCCATACAAATGCCCTTCCTTTCCATCCTTGGCAGCCTTAGGGCTGTTCTGATTTGCAACAACTGCCAGTGGCTCCAAGGGGTTATTCTTTCAGTGTGGTGTTATTGGGAGATGAGAAAGCAATGGCTTTGCCTGGCCATTCCTGTCCACTAAAGTCCAGGAGAGAGGTATGCCATAAGAGCTGCTATGAAGTAGGAAAGATTCAGGGTTGCAGCTTAGATGTAGGTGAACTTGGTCTGGGTGTTTCAGAAGTTATAGGAGTAAATCTTGAATACTGTATAAACTGCAATACCTAAGGATCTCTTACTGTACTGCTAATTAAGCAATACCTGCAATCCCACTCTAATTCTGATTTTCCTTTGTGGGAGTAAGTCAGAGCTTTAATATGATTTGAAAGCACTTTCAGGAATTTAATAGTAGTAATGCTGGTAACAGACACTGATTTGCATTTACAGTCTTACTTGGAATCAATATCCCTCTAATTCACCAAGCAATAAAGAAAACCCTTGTTTGTACCAAGTATCTACTGAAAAATTATGCTTCAATGCCATATGGAAAGATCGTTTGATAATTATTTGTCTTTTTAAACCTTGCTGTATTGAAATGGTGATATTAAAGCATGCTCTGTTTGTGCTTTTAAAATATCATCTGGAAGTTGATTAGTTTTGCATTACTATAGAACAATTAGTTGGAATATTAAATTATCCTCAGGGGCTGCTGCTGCTTTTCATATTTTATAAATGCAAACATTTGATTTTTTTTTTTGTAGTTACGACAGCTTTGCTTACAACCAAAATTGCCTCTGCAATTTTCCTGCATGGGAGTGATCAAAACAGTTCTGTAATTAACAGCTGGAACACCCTTCAATATTTGCTGATTACCACAAATCAGATTTTCAGTTGCTGGGGCTAAATCAGGACCACGTGACTGTTGTCAGAAGAATGTAATGGTTACAACATTTGCTTGCCATGATTATCATATTTTTTTCTTGAGAATCAATGTGACACACTTTATTTATAGTAACTGATCCTGTACACCAGAGGTGAATAAAACTGACCCATCTTTTACCAGATTTTCCTTTATATAGATTGACATCAGCATCACCAAAGGCCAGATCCTCAACTGGTGCAAATGAGAACAGTGCCATTGGTTTTAAACCAGTTTACACCAGCTGAGGATCTGACTCTGATGGTTTAATATGTATGAACATTTTAAACATAAATATACATACAATGCATGATAAGGAACCCAATCTTGTGAGTTCCTGCATGCCTTCAACTGAAGAGAAAATTAGCAGCATCCACAGTTAATATGTAATAAAGCATCTGATGCAAGTTGATAGGTAACAGCAAATAGAGGTTGATAAATTAAGGCAAGGTATTTGGTAGCTGGAATATTGTTTTATATGGGATGATGGGAGTGAGATATTTAAAACAGCAGTTCCCAAATACATCGGCCAATTATTTGGTTCTATTTCTGTTACTCCAATAAGACATGAATGCCCCTTTGCAACTGAGATTCTGTGTGCTCAAAGGCCATACTGATTTTGTAACTAATGTTAATCCTAGCGAAAGAAAATAGGCAACTAAGTTCAATTCAGGGATTTGACAGAGGTGTGAAATTGTGCTGGGATGAGGATGAGAACATTTAACCATGGCTCCTTCTCTGTGCCCCTGAGTGGAGTCATGACACTGAGCAATCAGTCAAATGAGAGAGATGAAAATAGAAGGCCTGAGCTTTGGCAAACAGCACTTGAAAGTACACAGAAAGGCAATTACTTTGTGTGAATGTGACAATCTGAACCTAAGCAAAGAGTCTGCTAAACAGTCAATCACTCTGCTTTATATCTGTTTCCATCAGTCAGGAAAAAAAACTGTGCTTTTTTAAAAAATAAATCTGGGGTCTACATATGCAGCCAAATACAAAGATCTTTCTTGTGCAAAATAGGAAAAGCTTTAAAACGTCCTCACATTCTCTAGGCTGGTTTATATCGTATTTGCTGTTATGTTCTCTCCCCCGTGAGAATCAAAGCCCTAAGAATTTGTTCAGACTTTCCTCCCATTTAGGTCATCCAATGAGGGAATGGGAACAATACCATGTGACTTAGGCAGCCACTCACACAATGGTTTATATTCACCCTTGTGCAGAGAACTGGCACAAGGCCATTGCGCGATGTAAGTCCTCACAATAGGGGTTGAGTTGGATTTAAGTGGTGTGCAGGGGTGAATTTCGCTCACTGAGAATAGCAAATCAGGAGCCAGAAATCCTTGCAGGAGAGTTAGTGAGCGATCAGCTGGATTTGTTCACATAAAAGATTCAAGTAACAATTGTGAACAATGAACAGATTAATAAAAATCAAGATCTGTTAACATATCCATTAGGAATATGAAAAAAGAGTTGGAGGAAGGACTATATTCACCAAATGAACAATTTTTGCGAATTGGTTGCCTGTCCCAAGCAATCTTTGTCACTGCTAAATTGGACTACTATCATTCTTATTAACCCCTAAAAAGACCAGTTTTAATAATTACACTTGCAATGTGGATCAATGTTATACTGATTCCAAGAAAAAAAGGTTTGCTACATTTGATAGGCACTTCTACAGACAGATTAATTTGGCCATAAATTTAAGGAAGCATTTTGAAAAAAGTTGCGAAAATCTTAATATTGTTGCAAACATTAATATTGCTGAGATGAGGAATTTCTCTTATACAAAATGAGATCATATTTATCTTTCTGACCAGAGTTGGCTATCCTGGAGCAGACCATGGAGGAGAATTAAAGATGCAGTTACCCTTAAACCGAGGCACTGATTTCTTCTCTCTTAAAACTACATGGCTCTGAAATCTCAGTGTCGGTAGAATCATAGGAGTCAAATAGAAAAGACCAGTGAGACCATCCAGCTGGAGTAACTTCCAACCTAGGCTGAGGGTCCTAACTTCAAGCATGTAGCTACCCCTCAAGGTAGATGCAGGAATCAGCGGCTGACGTGGTGACATGTGCTATGCAGGAAGTCATACTAGTTGATCATAACAGTCCCTTCTGGCTTTATAATTGAAGAATCTAAGGGAGTCAGGTGCCCAGCTCCTAGTGAAAAGCCATCAGGAGCCAGGTAGCCAATACCCTTGGAACCATTTGAAAATCTCAGCCTCTGGGCCCCACTATCACGTATATTAAGACAGCTTTACATCTCTCTAGTGGTATAAAGGGACCTTAAGGTGGCCATAAATGACAGTCACACCTATTTAAGGCCTTTTTACATTGCCAAGGCAATAGTGAGGCAGGTCTACATTGAAAAGTGACATCGGCAGGGCCATACCCCTGAGAGACATAGTGCAGCTGAACTGACCCCTGGTATAAACAGCTTCCCAGGGAGGTGGAGTAATTATTGTGATGGAAGAACCCCGTAGTAAGCCACTGTAGGTCAGGAGTTCTCAAGCTGGGGGTCAGGACCCCTCAGGGAGTTGCAAAGGTTTTACGTGGGGATCGTGAGCTGTCAGGATCCATCCCAAACCCCACTTTGCCTCCAGCATTTATAATGGTGTTAAGTATATAAAAATGTGATTTTAATTTGTAAGGGAGGTTGCGCTCAGAGGCTTGCTGTGCGAAAGGGGTCGCCAGTACAGAAGTTTGAGAACCACTGCTGTTGGTAGTGTTATACACTGAAGCACTAGGGTGGCACAAATGCAGCGCTGCATCTGTGCTGCTGCAGTGTTTTAAGTGTGGATGTAGCCTAAGTTGCAAGAATCAGGCCCTCTCTCTTTTCCTTTTTTAATGCTATTACTTCTAATTATTTGCTGTCTCTTTACATTCTTGTAAGCCCAATATTTTGTCCTCATTCAGGACCACCAGTTTTTATTTGGTTTTTTTGCTTGTTGCCTTTTTTTTTTTTTTTTTTTTGCTTGTTGGTATGTCCTTCAGTTATTCTTTCCCAGAGCTCTGGATCAAAGGTGCTACATGGCTAATTACAATAAAAGGGCATCTGATAAGGGAAAAATAGGAGGTCACAAACTGGGAGTGCATACAAAAAAAATGATGTTCATGTCAGAATGGGATATTTTTTCATCTAAAGGCTCATTAGCACGTGGCAATGAGCCGCTTGCATCAATGAATTAACAAATTGGAAATAAGCTACAAGGGTGTAGCTTTCAATAATATTTTGGACATGAAGAGGAGGTAGCCGTCCAGCAGGGAAGTAATGAATGGCTCTAGCTAACTTCTGATTTTCTTCACCCAAGGTTTTCTGTGTTTACATAAACTCATCTGCTTAGCCATACATCTCATAACACATTGCGATCATAGAAGATCCAGCACAGGATTTGAGCACAGAAGTCTTGTCTCGGCATCGTTAGAAATTGTTTAGAAGATTGTTGATAGGATTTTGGTCTTTTGCTGCATACTCCACCTTAATTACATCACTGACGCCCCCAAAGCTTTAGACAGATAATAGAGGAGTCTGTAATACCTGCTCTAAGCACACTTGGTATGGGCAGAGGGATAGGCAAACCTCTCCGGAACGGCCACAGAAATCTTCTGAATCTCACTCTAGTTCAAATGACTGCAGTAAAGAGACAGTGGACAGCCATAAAATATTGAGATGAAGATATCAGCAGAGTGCGGAATCATCAGGATGGGTTTGGGGCTAAGGGATGGCTCTGGATCTCTGGCTTCACTTTCCTGAATGACCTTGGCCAAGTCCTGGAATCTTTCTGTGCTTCACTTCCCCATCTGTAAAACAAGGACTTCTTCCCTCCCACCCTTTGTCAGCCATGTCTCCACCTTTGTCAGCCATGTCTCTGCTGGCGGGACTCTCCCCTCCTCCCCATGTGTCCCGATATTTTCTTCATCCCATCTGGTCACCCCATCTCCTTGCCAATCACGAGTTGTTCCCTGTGGAACATTTTCTAGTGTTTTCTCCAGGCTAGATTTAAATGTCCCAAGTAATGAGGTTTCCCTTTCCTTTGGGACACTATCCCACACATCTCACTTTTTAAGTTCTTCCTGATATTCAGTCAGGTTTTAGAATTCCATGTGTGTTTCAAGATACCTAATTTATGGCTAGATCAACAACTGGGACCCAGGCTAGCCACCTTCAAGGAATGCAATGCAAGGCCTCAGCACAGTTTTTCTCTACAGCTTCAGGAGTTTTGCACAAATGTGACTTGGGACGAAATGTAAAGTTAGATGTTGTCTACATTCAGTGGTGGGCGGTACGCTCAGGTGCACCGTACAATTAAGATATCTGTTGCCGGTATGCCATACCAGAAAGACACAGGAGGAGCAGAACGTGTGGTTGCTGGGCAGCCCCACGCCGGCAGCTCCCCTGGCACAGCTGTACCGCCGCCAGCCCTTCCATGCAGCTGCGCCTCCAGTCTGGGGTCTGTACAGCCCTGCCGGAGGACAAGGCTGAGGGTGGGGCTGGGGGAGGTACAGCTGTGCCAGAGGAGCTGCCGGTGTGGGGCAGCCCCACCTTTTGCTCCTTTCGTCGCTGCGGTTCTGGAGAGTCCTGCTGTTCAGAAGTCTGTATTCGGTGCGGCGGGAGGACAGAACCCCCCCACCACCAGGTAACATGGGATGGGGAGGGGATGGGGAAAGCGCAAGGGGCCCCGGGTTGGGGACTGAGAGGGGTCCCAGGCTGGGGGCTGGGAGGAGTCACATGTCCCGCTTTAGCTGATACCCCCCTTTGTGTCCCTCCCATGAGTCGCCTATGCGCAGCGTACCTGTAAACAATCAGTTCTACTTGCACCACTGTCTACATTGGCATTGTAACTGATCTATCTTCCTCCTTCTAGAGGTGGGTCCTCTAGGTCCCATGGGTTCAGCGGTGTTGGGAAAGCCTTGTCTTTCTTGGCTGGACTCTTCATGCCCTCTGAATGAATGGAGGACTTTCACTCTCCAGTGCTCTCCACCTTTCTCCAATACTCATGAAGAAGAAAGAAGCAGCTTTCTTCTTTTCATGCTTCCCCAGCCACAAAAAGCAACCAGAGACTTTCTGTCAGAATGACATTTATTTCATAGTAAGAGAACAATGGAAACAAGAAGGGACAAAAGCCTGATCCATGGCTCTGATCCATGAACGCACATATGCATGTGCTTAGTCACACATGTATATTGCTGGATCGAGACCCATAAGGGAGAAATGTAGCAGGCTCCATCTGAACACAGATTCACAGTTTTCTTTGTGCCATGGTGTCTCTCTCCGTGTGTAGAAGTAAGAACAGATAAAAGCTATAATAAATCACATTTCTTTCTCTTTTTATAAAGGTCCGTATCCTGGTGGAGTTCAACAATTTCCATTTCTCCAGATGTTCCACCCCTGTCTAAGTACCTTCATTCTGAATAACGGAAGGGCACAGAGGAGTTGCTTCTGTTATCAAGTTTTCTCCCTTGCACAGTGACAAGCAGAACACATGGCAAAGGGCTAAGGCCAAGGAGAAGATTTGGCAGGAGACTGACTTTTCTGAGAGCTCAACAATTAGCGTATTGCAGGTTCGTAAGTGGATTTGAGCCACAAGATGGCAAATGGCAGAAACAGGACAGTCCTCACAAATTAGGAAAGATGAGTAGTAGGAACAGCAATTCCAGGACAGAGATATGGTCCACTGAGTCCAGTAGCCTTTGTCGGACCGGGCCAGGATGCTTCAGTGAAAGAAATAAAATCCCCCTAATGAATTACAATAAATTCCTCATAATTTTGCAGAGAATGCTATGGAGAAGTTTTAACTTGACCCCATGTGTTTAGAGATCCATTGGCTTATGCTCCAAAGCATGTGATATATGCCATCATGTGCCAGCAATGCCCCTCTGCCATGTACATTGGCCAAACCAGACAGTCTCTACACAAAAGAACAAATGGACACAAATCAGTCAAGAATTATAACATTCAAAAACCCGTCAGAGAACTCTTCAACCTCCGTGGTCACTCAGTTACAGATCTCAAAGTCGCAATACTCCAGCACAAAAACTTCAAAAACAGACTCCGACAAGAAACTGTAGAACTAGAATTAATTTGCAAACTAGACACCATTAAATTTGGCTTGAATAAAGACTGGGAGTGGGTGGGTCATTACACAAAGTAAAAACTATTTCCCCATACTATTTTTCCCCTACTGTTACTCACACCTTCTTGTCAACTGTTGGAAATGGGCCATTCTGATTATCACCTCAAAAACTTTTTTCTCCTGCTGATAATAGCTCACCTAATAGCTCACCTTAATTAAATTACTCTCGTTACAGTTGGTACGACAACACCCAGTTTTTCATGTTCTCTCTGTATATTTATCTTCCTACTGTATTTTCCACTGCACGCATCCAATGAAGAGGGTTTTAGCCCACGAAAGCTTGTGCTCAAATACATTTGTTAGTCTCTAAGGTGCCACAAGTAGTCCTCATTCTTCTTCCTGATTCAGTGACCCACTTAAGCATGTACTTGAGTGCTTTGCTGAATCAGGGCCTATCTCCCTTAGAAACTTGCTTTTTCTGTCATAGAACTAGCAGAAATAATTAGGGATCTGGAGGCATATCAGTGACAGGTGCAACTGAAATGGTCTGGAGGTTCAAGCTGGATAAGATCATTTTCCAAATCTTGTCTAGAATCTGAATAATGGGGCTGCAAATCTCACAAGACTGGGTCCTCTAGTGAGACTCTGGGACTCCCTGATTCTGTTTGGGCAGGGCTGCTGGCGGGGGAGGAAGTGGGGCGATTTGCCCCAGGCCCCGGGCCCCACAGGGGTCCCCATGAGAATATAGTATTGGAACTTTTTTTATGGAAGGGGCCCCCGAAATTGCTTTGCCCCAGGCCACCTGAATCCTCTGGGCAGCCCCGTGTTTGGGCTGGAAATACTCTCAGAACAGCACATCTCATGATATTTCAGAACTGCCAGCTTTCTGTCCCAGCAGATACCAGGGTATGCAAACCCGCCCTTGGGAGAAGACTAGCAGAGGAAAGGGCAAATTAATCAATTTTTTGAAATATCAGGTGAAGGATCAGGGCAACTATGTGCTTTGATAGGTTTCAGAGTAGCAGCCGTGTTAGTCTGTATCCGCAAAAAGAACAGGAGTACTTGTGGCACCTTAGAGACTAACAAATTTATTTGAGCATAAGCTTCCGTGGGCTACAGCCCACTTCATCAGATGCATGTAGTGGAAAATACAGTAGCCCACGAAATCTTATGCTCAAATAAAACTCTAAGGTGCCACAAGTACTCCTATTCTATGTGCTTTGATTCTTCTTTAAATCCAAACCAGACTGTATATCTCTGGGGTAAATATCATCTTCATTACTTGAAATGCTGGAGAGGTGAGAATTGGTTCATTCTTCAGGCCTGGTCTCCACCGGAGATGTGTACCAGTATAGTTAAAAGTAATACAGTCCTCTTAGTGTGGATACATTTATACCAGCTTATTACTATATGAGAAGGTGACTAAGGTACGCCAAAATAAGGCATTTTTACACCAGTACAACTCCGTCCACATTAGGGCTTTTAGTGGTATAACTATACTGATGAGAAAAAATCACACCTCTAAATGAAATAGTGAAGACCAGTGTAGACCAGGCCACAGAGAGAGGATCTAAACTACCAGATAAAGAGGAGGGGGAGAGGCTGGACAAGAAAAGAAGAAGAACCAAATAGAACAGTTGTCTGGGAGAAAGTGAGAATCTTCCATCAAATCCTTGCCCGTCGATACAAACCCCACAATTGTGTTTGTGTCTGATGTTGCCTTCCTTAGTCAACCACTGCAGACAATGAACCTACACATGTACCTCCCAGGACGAAAAACTCAGTGTTTTCAATGTCACTGACACTTCACAATTGGAAAAATAAATCAGGAAAATTTTCTGACATTTTTGCAAAAAATAAAATAAAATCTGATTGTTTTGTGCTGGAGTGAGTCAAAATGTTTATAAAGTATAAGAAAGGCATAACATATTTGAAATAGTTTTCCTCCCCCCACCCACACACAATTATTGGTTTTGTTCCAAATGATCCTCAAGCTCTTCCATGGCAAGACAGAGACCTGGCTGACTTGGCTCGTACTCATTTCCAGAAAGATGCAGACAGCCGAGGTTGAAAGTATTACCTCATGTCTAGGGGTTAGGGTGCTTGAGTGGAAGTGAGGGGTATGTCTACATGACAATTAAAAACCTGCAGCTGGCCATGCCAGTTGACTGGGGTTCATGGGACTTCAGCTAAGGGGCTGTTTAACTGAGGTGTAGACATACAGGATTGGGCTGCAGCCTGGGCTCTAGGACCCTGCAAGGTTGGAGGTGTCTAATTGCAATGTAGATATACCCTGAAAGACCTGGGTTCAATTTCCTGCTCTGCCACAGACTTCCTGTGTGACCATGAGCAAGTCACTTAATCCTTCTGTGCCTCAGTTCCCAATCTGTAAAATGGGGGCAGTAGCACTTCCTTAGGATAAATCCATTAAAGATTGTGAGGGACTCATTTTACTAGGGTGATGGAGGCCATGTAAGTAATTACTAGAAATAGATTTTTAGTTTACAGAGAATACAAGAGAGGACACAATAAAGGTATATGAAATCTCCCATAACACAAGTACGAGTGTAAAAGGAAATACATTTTTATACACAGTTCTGTTAACCTGTGGAACTCATTGCTACATGATATTGTTGAGGCCAAGAGCTTAGGAAGATTCTAAAAAGGGCTAGACATGCATATGAATAATAAAAATCTTTCCAGTTACATAAGAACAGTAGGCAATATGTATAATTAATGGGGCTTATTAAAGACATTTCTTCAGTAAGGAGACTTATTGCATAATTGTCCATATAAGGTTTCTTGTGTCTTCGTCAGAGGCATCTGGTACTGGCCTCTGCCAGAGATTGGATACCACTGAGCTAACTGGAGCAGTAGTCTGAGAATTCCAGTGTTTGTATGACTGAATGTTCTACACGTGATTATGGTCCCTTTATATGTTCTGTTGCATTCATATATGAAATCAGATGACAGCAGAAACAAGCATAGATTCCTCCCATCAGTCTCTTATTGAGTGACTTGGTCAGAGCCAGGAATGCCCTGGAGTACAGGGGAGTGTAGCACTCAGCTCCTGGAGGGGCGGGCGGTTGCTCTCCTCCACTCTGGAAGAGGTAGGTGTGCTGTTGACAGATCACACCTCGTTGAAATGGGAAGGCTTGGACTCAGGCAAATAAAGAGGAAACACTGTCAAGAGTATCTCAAAGGGGCCTCAGGAGAAGAGATTGTCTCCAATCGATGTTTGAATGTTGTATAAGTTTATTAGCGGCTGCCTCTAACTGTGCCCATGTGCAAACTGGGAGGAGGATGAGACATGCCATTGTTAGGCTCACCTTTGGAAATGGGTACGTGCACAAAGTGAGACGCCAGCTGAACTGCAGCCGAAACCCAGGCCCTTCAATGGGGTTCTGCCGCTTGTTTTCCTGTCGTGAAGTATGGCTCCGCTCCGGTCACCCGAGCAGAGGGGTACAAAGTGAGACAGATGTGCTGTCACTAAGAAAAGCAAGGACGCTGTGATAATAATAACCATGCGACAGCTCTCCAAACACACCCCTCCCTCTGCCCCCACCCTTTCATGTAGCTATTGCAGCTTAGATAGCACAGTGGAAGCAGATGCTGAGAGGCCAATGGGAATTTCTGCTGGGAGCTGAGGAGTAAATGACAGAGCCCGTGCCATCCACACAGTGCCATCCAGCTGCGATCCCTGCATCTGTGAATCATCTTCTGGCAGCTTGACACAGCCCCTATGTGTTGTTATTCCCTTATGAAAATAAAACGTGGTTTCTTTGTAGTGTGTCTGAGATCTTCTGTGCTCTAGGTATACAGGGCACATGCCACTTTTGTGAGGGCGCATCCTGGATTTCCAACTACGGGTAACAGAAATTCCCTGAGCTGTTGTTTGGAAGCACTAAGCTCAAATCATGATAATCACATAGTCATTTGTTTTATCAATTGTCGAGCCAGGAAAATGTTAATAGTCATGGCCAGAGGCAGACTAAAACACCAGCCCGAGGAGTGCAAAACCCAGAAGCCACTGAGACATTTCCCGGATACCCAGGGTTGTGAAGCCCCTTGCTACCACCTGCCTTTAGCGTGAGCAGGGCCGGCGCTTCCATTGAGGGGCACTAGGCAATCTCGTAGGGCGCCAGGATTTTCGGGGGGGTGGCAGGTGGCTCCGGTGGACCTGCCGCAGTCGTGCCTGCGGAGGGTCTGTTGGTCTGTGGCTCCAGTGGAGCTCCCGCAGGCATGCCTGCGGACGGTGCGCTGGTCCCGCATGGCTCCGGTGGACCTCCCGCAGGCACGGCTGTGGCAGGTCCACCGGAGCCGTGGACCAACAGACCTTCCGTAGAAATGGCTGCGGCAGCTCCACTGGAGCCGTGGGAGCGGAGCGCGGGGCTACAAAATGGCCGTGCGCCTAGGGTACAAAAAACTCTAGCGCCGGTCCTGAGCGTGAGGATGCCTTGTCTGGGTCTGCCAGGGGTCAGCTCCCCAACTCCACTGGCTACAGGCTACATAAGCACTCTCCTCTAGACCTAGGCAGCCCCCCACATCCAAGACCACCAGGGAGGAGGGCAAGTGGGCAGGGGCAGCTCTAAACATTTTGCTGCCCTAAGCATGGCAGGCAGGCTGCCTTCGGGAGGCTGCCGGGAGGTCCTCGGTCCTGTGGATTCAGCGGCAGCCTGCGGGACCAGCGGACCCTCCGCAGGAATGCGGCCGAAGGCAGCCTGCCTGCCACCCTCGCAGCGACCGGCAGAGTGCCCCCTGCGGCTTGCTGTGCCAAGCACGTGCTTGGCGTGCTGGTGCCTGGAGCTGCCCCTGCAAGTGAGGCAATTTGCCCCAGGCCCTGGGCCCTGCAGGGGCCCCCACGAGAATATAGTATTCTATAGTATTGCAACTTTTTTTTATGGAAGGAGGCCCCCGAAATTGCTTTGCCCCAGGCACCCTGAATCCTCTGGGCAGGCTTGCCCCCTTCCCTCTCCAGGTTAGCGATAAGCCCACTCCAACCCTGGAGCCTGTGAGCATCGCAATGGAGTGTCCTCCTGTTCCACCAGACACACACACTAGTCATACATTCCAAAGCAGCTATACACCCCCACTTACCAGGTCCACCTCACATCACCTCTGCACTTAGCACGCAGCACTTAGATATGTTTACCATGAAATCAAGCATAAGTTTATTTGACAAAGCACAGAGAGTCCAGCAGTGGCAGGCAGAGGTGTTGAAAACAAATGGTTCCTTATAAAATCAAATCATCATATACATTCTAGAGCCTGGACATGATTAGCAAGACGCACTCATGTCTAGGAAAGCACTGCCCACCCCAAACCCTTGCAGCATGTTACAATCAGGTTGGCTGTGACCCTTCTCTCATGAGACATGCCCGCTCTCAGCTTGCTTTCTAGGTGCAGGACCCAGTGTGGTCCTCTGCACTCCGACTTATACCAGACCGAGCCTTCATCTTTATTCCTAAACAGGACATGCCCTATAGCAAGAGCAGCCCTTGCCAATATCTGCAAGTTGTGTTACTTAATGCTTCTGCCAAGACAACTGAAAGCCCACTTTACCCCAAGAGGTATTGTCTGCATGTGTGACTGCACAGGAGTGTGTACTTTCCATAGGTAGAGAGGACATGTCTGAATATATAGGGCCTGTTATCTGACATTAATCAGGCATCACTAGAGTTACACTGGTATAAATCTCATGTAAATGCGAGGCAAATCAGGCTTACCTTATAGAAGTGGGTTACAGTACAATCTCTACAGACACAACCCTAATATGATCTCTGGCATCTAGCTAGCTGCCTTTCTGGCAGCATACAGACCCAGGGTTCTAAGCCAGCGGTGGGCAACCTGTGGCCCATCAGGGTAATCCACTGGCAGGCCATGAGACAGTGGTTATATTGACTGTCTACAGGCATGGCCACCCACAGCTCCCAGTGGCCGCAGTTCACCGTTCCCGGCCAATGGGAGCTGAGGGAGGCAGCGCGGGCTGCAGGTTGCTCACCATTGTTCTAAGCCGTATCTATGGAACTGTAACCAGAGTTCTTGGTGTTCTTGAATAACACGCAGAGTTTGAAAACTATTTTACATTGAAGTTTGCTACATAAAACATCTTGGAACTGCTTTACATGTTTACAGAAGCCTGTTGATTTCAACACTACCAGATTCTTTAAGACTTTTTGAGAGGCTGTATAGAAATTCCCTGAGCTGTTGTTTGGAAGCACTAAGCTCAAATCATGATAATCTAATGGCTAGAGCACTTGACTGAGCATCAAGAGAGCTAGGTTCTGTTCCGACCTGACTCATCCACTGACCTGCTTTGTGACATTGTCTGTTTAAATGGTAAGTGCTTTGGGGTAGGGACAGTTTCTTACTTTGTGTTTGTACAGCTCCTAGCACAATAGCGCCCTGATCTCAGTTTGGGCTTCTAGGTACTACTATCATACTACTAATAATAATTAATTATGTGGATAATCTTCCATAGACTTCCAGATACTTTTCAGGTTCACCGTTTGCTAATCTATACTGGTTTATGGATAGGGCCCTACCAAATTCACAGTCCATTTTGGTTAATTTCACAGTCATAGGATTTTAAAAATCATAAATGTCACGATTTCCGCTATTTAAATCTGAAATGTCACAATGTTGTAACTGTAGGGGTCCTGACCCAGAATGGGGTTGTGGGGGGGGAGGTCACAAGGCTATTGTAGGGCGGTTGCAGTATTGCCACCCTTACTTCTGCACTGTTGCTGGTGGTGGCATTGCCTTCAGAGTTCAGTATCTGGCTAGGAGCCTCCGCTCTCTGGCCACCCAGCTCTGAAGGCAACGCAGAAGTAAGGTTGGCAATACCATGACCCCTCTAAAATAACCTTGCTACCCTCCTGCAACCCGTTTTTGGGTCAGGACCCCTAGTTTGAGAAACGCTGATCTCCCCCGTGAAATCTGTATAGCATAGGGTAAAAGCACAACAAAAGACCAGATTTCATGGTCCATGACATGCTTTTCGTGGACAAGAATTTGGTAGGGCCCTATTTATGACTTGCTGAATTTGTTATACAACAGAAACACAAGACAAACAGCAAAATGGCTGTTCCATTATGCTTTAAAAACTCAGCCTGATTATTCCTATGGGCAGTGAAGCTCATACAAACCTCTATCTAGTGGTTCCAAGATACAGGTTAATATCCCTGGCACAAGGAAAAGATTTATAACCCCGGCAAAGTAATGTGACTATTTTACATACTGCTTTTGGAAACATCTAATAGTTTTAAATATATTTCAGTAGAGATTACTCTAAAAAGTCCATAATTTAGCAGTTCAATGATACCTTTTCTACTTTTTTAAAAAAAAAATCTTAATTAAGTTTAGAGCAGGGATCAAATTTTGTATTCAATTCTATGGTGGGGTTTAAAAAAAGCTGTGGAGAAGTTATTCTACAGGACTTTTCCATAAGGGGCAAGCCTTTAATCCAACAATATACCTGGCATGCAGGAGTATTTCAGCGCTTTTGAATCATTTTAAAGGCAAACTTAACCACTGGCAAAAACTGATACTCACAGTCTTGTTTTGTGCATAATCCCATGCCTAATTATAGCAATTGCATATACAGCAAAATCAGGAAACTGCATGCACAAATAGCCACATATGCATTTTATTAACCATGCGCTCTTGTGGGAACTTGCACACACAATTGATACTATAATGGATTAGCTGCTATACTACCAGAAGGTCTCACAGAGCTTTACAAAGGAGGGTAACGCTCATTCCTCCTATTTTTACAGATAGGAATGCTGATTTGGGACAAACCACTGGTTTCCAACAGGTTCAGTGCCCAGAAACAATATTGATTTTGATTAGAAGGAAGCTACACACAAAGGGCCTGATTCTGATCGTACTTACTCTGGAGTAAAAAGGAGTAATCCCACTGAAGTCAGTTTAGCTATATTAGAATGAAACTGGGATGAGATCACAAGGTGGCCCATGGTTTCAATCTTCCAAAGTCCTGGTTTTGGCCTTAATAAGAGGAAAGCTCAGTGTACATTTGCTGTGACTTTGGAAATTGTAGAGCCTTCTGGTATGTCATCAGCATCATTTCTAAGATGCGATATGCACTGCGATAGATGAACTCTTGTGATATGTTTTTCCTGAGAGCTGCACTGTGCATCTGATGACAAAAACGAAAGGAAACAATGAAGATCTCTGATCTGGCACCTATCGTCCCCTGCTCCTTTGTGTGTGTGTGTTTAGAAAAGGATTCTCCATTTTGTCTGCCCCTTGTATTTATGGGTCGCATCATTCTGGTGACATGACAAAATTCATGATTTATTCAGCACGCTTGGTCTACCGCTCCTCTCGCACACACACCAGCATAAATCGGAGGAACTCCACTCAAGTGGAAAGCTAGTGGGAAAGGAAATTCAAGCTGTATATTGTTTTTCAGTACTTGCTATGTAATTCCCTGCAGCACAGAAGAAAGGGCTGCTCCCAGCGACAGTCCTGTAAAAAAAAAAAAGAATTGAACTTTTAGAGGTGAATGGCTCCAGTTCTGATTAGCCCAAATGTATGGGCTTTGTAAAAGGGGATCTTCATGCCATGGGAAAAAAATGAGCAAGGCGGCCTGAAGAGAGGAACTGTTGTTTTTTAAGGTGCCGAGGAACCTCCAAGAGCAAATTATTTAGCCACGACATGAATGGAGTAGAATCGCTCTCTTACAACACAATAGATCAGAATGTACCTCACCCTGGGAGCCGTCCCACCAAAGTCAATGGAGCTACTTGCTGAGCAAGGTACTGCTCAGTGTTGTCATTTGTTTGCCCTTTAACTCTGCTAACTCAAACCCACATACTAGCATGTATGTGCCTGACTCCCCATCAAGGGCAAAACTGGACCTGGAGCATCAAGCTGATCAACACTCTTCTTTTTGTCTTGTTTTGCATGTAATCACTGTGATGTATTTGAAAATACGTCCTCTCTCCTTCACGGTGCAGATGGAGCTGAGGGTCAGCCTCTCTCTCCCTGGGTCTATGAGGTGCATTTGTGTCTTTCCTTCACAGGTTGCAGCCATTTTTGTCAGATGTTCTAAGGTTCGATGTGAGGGGTTTGAGTGGTGCTGTGGGAATGTACTACCGGGTATCAAGACTCCCAGCAAACTCATTGCGGAACTCAGAGCTAGATAGACTCCCATCCTTCCCCTCCATTGTTCTGTAAGTGGAAAAACAAGCTCTGGAGAAAAGAAGTCTGACAGTAGCCAAACCTTGTTTTCACGAAGGTTAAAACCCTGAAGCTATACAAAATAAGGGTGGAATTTCAATTCCACCTTCCCATTTCTCCAACACTTCCACAGAAAACTCGACCTAACTAGAGCTTGTGGTTTCATTGCTCCTTCTAACATGTTCTTGGTGAGGCATATGAATGGCCGTACTCCCAGAAACGACATCACAGTGACAGCACTGATTGGTGTTGCCACATCTTTCCCGTAGATCATGGGTCTGCGTGAGGAAAGTGAATCAGAGGTGACAGTAAGCGAGATAGTACTACCAAGTGAATTGCAAGGAAACTGGAGTACCCAAAGCCTAAGGTATGGGCAGGCCCAGTCTGCACAACCCCTGACCGTGGAGGCGATGGCTCTATGTTCAATCAGTCTGACCCCTTCTACTTCCATGTAAAGCACAAGGGCTAAACTTATTTAAAACAGCTGCCAACAGGACTAAAAGGTTGTTCCAGCTGCTAGGCACAAACAGAGCTTAGGGGTATCCTGGCCACCTCCCCTTGCCCCGGCCCTTTCCCATTCTGCCTTTCCCCCCACCCCTTGCATGCAAGGGGAGCAGGATAGGAGCCACAAAAGTAATTTTGCACTGCACAAAGATTCCTCTGAATAGGGAATCCTGTAGTGGTTCGATCTGCAGGGTTTACAGCCAACTGTAAGCCTGTTAGGCATTTTAATAAACAAAAAAATCATCCTTAGAAATGCACATGATAACCTCTTTGTGTTGTATTGACTAATCATGGCATAACGAACCCAGCCTCCCAAAAATCAGGACTTATTTTGACCTACATTGTGCAGAAATGGGAAATCCAGCAAATCCTATTAGTTAGCTGCATTCGTCTCAGGACTCTGTGTGCGCTACTTTGAACATACTCCCTTGGGTGTTTGCTGTAGTTTTTTTTTCTAATTTTAGCTCTTCTTTGTCAGTAGGAACAGAAAGACCAAGCCAGATAATGATACCAATGAATGGTTTTAATGTAATCAGAGCACAGAACACAACGTAGCAGATTTCAGGAGTAAATTAAACTACACATTTTAGATCTTTTCAAAATATCCCAGGATTTCTTTGCTTTGCCTTCCACATGTATTACTGGCTAAATTCTCTGTTCATCATTTCATTAAGGCATCTAAGTAGCAGTAAGTCTTTTTACCTGTCTGGGAGACTGCGGCTAGAGAGCAAGCTCACTCATACTCAGCTGGGCCATCACTGCAGAACAGTTGTGGAACAGAAATGCAAGAATACATGGATTATTTTCAGCAGCACAAGTACGGGCCACATGCTTCATAAAGCTTCTCCTCTGGATTAACAAGGGCTTCTTCAGACAGAAGTTTTACATTCTGCACAGTCACTATTGTGGCTGTTCTCACTCAGAGTCTCAGGAGGTGGACGGTGGATTTCCTGGAATGGAAACCTCCTTCTTTTGTCTCCAACATTAAACTTCCTTCACACTCCTTAGGTGTGTTTATTTTAGGGTGGATTTAAAAGGCTGCCAGGCAGTAAAACAGAAAGTGCTAGGGGAATTTACCCTCAGTCACTCAGTGCAACACTGCTCTTTCACACCTCCATATTTTATGTAGCTAACATGGCCACTGGATACAGCCATGGATAGAATTCAAGAACATCACTGGATTCTTTGAAATGAATCTCCACTGTCTTTCACCTTCTTTCTCATTGCTCACTTATATTATTTAGGCTCCTGCTTAACACGTTACTTACCTGATTCAAGGGGAAAAAAATCTAGATTAATTTGGGAACATTTCTGCCGCTAAACCCATGGAAGGACTGTCTTGCAATTAAGACATTGGACTGAAATTCAAGGGATAGTAATTCAGTTCTCTGCTCTACTGCCAGCTTTTTGTGTGACTCTAGGTGAATCAATTAATCTCTCTATACGTTGAATACTCATCTGTAAATTGGGAATAATAATACTTCCTTAAAAGGGAGGCATTTTTCGGTACTGTATTGTTTTGCTGCTGATGCTATGGTACGCCACCAGAAGTGCTTTGGAGGAGAAACCAAAGTGAGCACAATAAATGCAACTATCAGTTATTATTATTAATTGTGTGTCTCAAGAATTCTGCAATTCTGGCTTCACATTCCTAACCCAAGGCCATAATTCTACCTCAGAAGCACTGCAATTAGGTATAGGAAAATAAAAACCCTGGGACAGTAGAGCTTCTAATCTTGAGAGACGATATCTTGGAAGTGAATGGACTCTCAGTGAAAGCCAGTGTGGCCCAGGGGATCGCATGCTGGGATGGGAGTGCTATTCTTAGCTTTGCCACGGAAACTTGCATAAGTTTCTTTGCCTCATTTTCCCATCCAGTACAGCACTGATCTTGATGGGCCAAGATCTCAGCTGGAGCCTGTAGATGTGCTAATAATCATCAGCCATAACCCCGTTAATACAGCATAGTTCTTTACGATATATCAGCAACAACGGAAATGCTGATGCTGTCACAAATGGAGGATTGTTATCGGACAGAGACTAAACAGCTGGAGATTTAAAAACCCCATTTCTCACTCCAATGTTCTTATTGTAAAAAAGAGAACAAGCTACTATGTGTACATACATAATCTATCATACTATAAAATATACATGATCTAGCAGCCTAACTGTGAGTAAAGATGACATTGAAAGAGGGATGGACAGTTCTGCCATCCTTACTCATGCCAGATAAGACTAGCACAAGTGGTCCCATTAGGGTGACCAGATATTCCAATTTTATAGGGACAGTCCAGATTTGGGGGTCTTATTCTTATATACGCTATTACCCGTCCTGATTTTTCACACTTGCTGTCTGGTCACCCTAGGTCCCGTTGACTTATTTGTATTAGTCTACTCACTTGAGTAATTCAGCCTCCTGCGAGTAAGGGTGGCAAAATCATGTTCAAAACATTTTCCATTAAGATGTTACAGGGTTCACCCTGGCTGTCACTGGAGACAATCGCAAAACTCCCATTGATAATGCTGTAAACAGGATCGGGTCCATCTATTTTAAACCAAACCGCAGGAAAGGAACACACTAAGCACTTTATATTTAAGGTTTCTTTCACAAATGGTTTGTAGCAGGTTAAGAAATTATTAATATTGACATAAGTAACATGGGTTTCAGATAAGCACATCTGATGAAGCACATCAGAAGGTTGTAAGCACTTCAGCACAAGCTGTTATAGATTGTTATAAGGAGAGCTGTACAAATACTGGATTTTTTTTTTCCAATTGATTTGCAATGTCAAAATGAAAAAAAATTTTCAACATTTTTGGCAAATGAAATTTAAAAAAAATAGTTTCAGGTCAAATGGAATGTTTTGTTTCAATTTTTACCTCTTAACTATGTCTTTGATTTCACTGCTCTACAGCCAAAATGCTTCTGAAATAAATGTAGTCCAACTTTACTAATTCTGGGTCACTGAGAATGAAAATGATGCTTAAAATTGTTGATTGGCTCTAGTTTTCAAGATATGCTATTGGGTCCGTATATACAACCCTTGACTTGGGAATGGCGGAGGATAAGTGAGTTATAAAGGGAAGGGATCTCAATTTAAACCAGAAATGACTAAAATACATCTTTGACTGGATCTATGAATAAATCTATGACTGGGTTTGGACAGTACTTGCTTTCTAGGCAAAACAATGAATGGTGCAATCTGAAGCTGGTATTGCGTTATACATGATATGAATTGCATCATGTTATTCCTAGAAGTCATGGATGATGCAATCATAACGAAGCTTACATCACTCTGCTGAACAAATTGCCCTATATCAGCTCTAGAAATCATACAGTGTTGTGCTCTCTTATTTGTCAGTGTCTGATTTTGCAAAGGGACACATTTCTGTTTAGCCAAAGTGAGCAGAGATGCCTCATACTTGTGTGAACAGTGCAGATAACTTCTGCTATGTTTGTGGTGAAGTGTCTTTTGCATCACAAAAGCGCAGTATAACCACTCTGGTTAAGAAAGCCTATCACCTTTATTTTGGCTGAGAATTGGAGATCAGGACAAGAGGTGGGCCCCACACATATGCTGCAACACTTGTGCAACAAATCTTCGCCAGTGGTTGAACAGCAAAAGGAAATCTATGCCTTTTGCAGTGCCAATGATTTGGAGAGAGCCAAAAGATCATACTAGCAATTGTTACTTCTGCATGGTGCCTCCAGTTGGGAAAGATGTGTCAAAGAAGAAAAAGTGGACTGTGCATTATCCAAATATTCCATCAGCTATACGCCCAGTACCCTACGGAGAAGGACTGCCCGTTCCTGATGCACCAGAATCATTCTCGAGTCAGACGAGGAAGAGGAAGAGGATGAAACTTCTGGTCCTGAACCATCAATGTCACAGGACCCACATTTTCTCCCATCCTCCTCTTCTGAACCACACCTCATAACACAAGGTAAACTGAATGACCTTGTCAGGGATTTGGAATGACCCAAGAGTAAGGCAAAGCTGTTGGGCTCCAGACTACAGCAGTGGAATCTCCTGACAGGCTATCAGGGCAAATGGAGCCCATCAATGCTTACAGACTATTGCTGGACAGTGACAAGAGTTGCTCCATTTAATGAATACAAGAGACAAGCCAAGAAGTGCAGAGTAAACACTGAATAGGACTAAACTATGTACATAATAGTTTTTTGCCTTTTGTTTCATAATAAATTTTATTTATATAACCCTTTTGCTGATTTTTAAAGTGTTACATAAACAGGACAGGTGAAATGTTATCATGTAAAGCAACCATAAACACATGAAAAGACCTAGGTTTACAATTTATGATTAAAACTCTACTATCTACACAATATACATAGACATAAAATGTAAAAACTTAAATATCTTAGAAACAGTAATCAATCAGTTGTTTTAATTGTCATATTTGAATTCAGCACATCAAAATACATAATAAATAGCACATTTTATCTCTGAAGCAGACGACTTCTCAAAAATTGTAGACCAGTGTTTTTTTTTAAGTTAAACAAAATTACAAGAAATTTGGAAAACAAAAAGATTTGCTTTTGTCTGAAACAATCAAAATGCTTCACTTAGAAAACATCAAATGTTTTTATTTTTCCACCTTTTCCCCCAAAATGAATAATTTGGTGAAACCAACATGAATGGGCAAAACATTTAGGTGTCACGGAATCTGCATTTTTTCACTGCAAAAAGTTTTGGCAAAAAATTTCTCCCTTCTCTAGTTATAAGCAACTTACTGGACTCTATAACAATCTGTAACAATCAATCATTTATTAAAACATCTACTATTCATTTATTATCTCTTTATAAGCTGTTTATAAATGGGACCTTAATATAAAGTGTGACTCCAATATTAAGGGCATTTGCATTCACTGTTTGCAAATCCATCGGTTTTGTTGCCCAAGGAAGAATGTGAGGATTCAAAAGCTGCAAGCAGAACAATCCTCAACTTCAGAAGTGAGTGAGTTTTCCTTTTTCATATATGCATATCACTTGAAAATTCTTTTTTGAGGCTGGTGGAGGCGCAGAGGGGGAAAGAATGGAATTTGTTTTGTGTTACCCCAATTTGCATGAGGTTTGTATCCTTGGGCCACTGAAAACAACAGAATGGGAGAACACATAGTGAAATGACACAAGGGTAAAAAGGAGACAAGAGGGTGTTTTGGATTCTTGTAGGCAAATATCACATAGCATTTGAGATATGCAGGAAGCAGACTCAGTTGCTGGGCAGACACTGCTGCTCTGATCACATAATTTCTTCTGTACACTGTACCATAAATTTAGGGCCCCATTCTTTGATCTAGCTGAAGACAGTAGGAGGCAACAGTCCATCCACTACCCTTCTTCCATACTTATGCCCATGATGGAAGGTGAGGATGCTTAACACCTCCTAGGAGACGTTCACCACATTGCAGCATGTGTCACTAGCGTTCAGACTGAATTCGTCTTAGAGGTGGTGCAGCATTTTAGTACTTCCATTGTGATATGGACCTGGTTTAGAAGGAAAGAACCTTCTCAAGGTGTAAGACACACTTAGATACCAAGATTTGTCTTAGAAATACACAAGGGAGACATTATTTGCAAGCCTGCTCTTTTAAGAGTTCAAGTCCATTCTCTAGAAGAAAGAGGTTCAGATCATTCCAGGCTTTGGGATTCTAGTCAATCTGAATCACCAAAACTTTTGAGGTCTGCCTGTCACTACTTACTAAAATGTAATCTATTGACAAATTTAATTTATGGAATAAAAGAGATTTAATTGCGGAAGAGATTAATGTTATACGAAAATGAGGATCAGTTTCACTTTTTAAACACTCAGAATAGACACTTCGGTTCTAGGAGACAAGTCAGAAGAAATATGAATCAGTTAATACCTGTTGATTAAAGCCAGAAAATGATCTTTAAATAAGTGACATTCTGCACAGTGACTTGACTTTATCTCGGAGCTGGAAAATCACCCACTAAGGATTATTTAATCTCTGTCAGTGCTGATGTTTCATATTTACTTCCAAAGTGCTTTGCATAATAAGGTCACTTTACTCGCAGGTTCAAACAAATTAAGCCGTCAGTAATAAGGAGCAGGGTGAGGATACCTGTCATGCAGTGTTCATGTGCAATATGGTTACGACCCCTGGGGAATCCAGAGAGCGGCTACAGTGAAAATGCAAAGGCTTTTCAAAGGCAGGATCGATAACTGGAGAGACTTGTAAGGCCTAATTCTCATTTACGCCAAGGCACTTTACACCACTCTGGTGTAAAACAGGCTTTTGTGTTGTGAGAGTGGAATAAAGGGACCTTAGTGTAAATGAAAGTTAGACCCATGATATTGTACCTTGGACAACAAGAAGCCGTGCAAAGAGGAAACTGGACCACGGCCTATGCTGGGCTTATAATTTTGTTAGAGACTCCCATAGGGGAGGTACCTTGGGCTAGTGGCTAGGGTGCCGGGCGTGGATCCAGACTCCCAGCGACTCTGGGTCTAGTCCCAGCTCCGTGGCCTTGATTCACTGTTGCTTCGTGATTGTAAAATGCTACCAGACCCAAACAGCAGTTCCTTGCCACTTACGCTGGGCCATGCAAATGATTTCACAAGGCAACAGCACATTGTACCCTTTATCTCCAATTTCTCCAGCTCACTGGTTTTTCAGCTGTGGCATGTGCCCCCTGGAGGGGTGAAACAATGTTATCAGCGGGGCGGGGCTGTGGCCAGATGGGTGTCCAGCCTAGGGCAGGGCAGCAGCAGAGAGTCCCCAGTGATGGTGGGGTGTGTGCAACCCTGCCCCAGCAGCAGCCTGTTGATCTGCCAAGACCAGAGAGGGCAGGAAAGGGACACCCTGCTCCTGCCCTGCCCTGCCCTGGCCCAGACATCTGGCTGGCTGCAGCTTTGCATATTTTAAACCTTCTGGAGCCTGTAGGAGTGAGAGGCTCTAGGCAGAGAGGAGGGAGAGTGAGGAACCCTGGTCCACTCCACCTCATGCTGCCATGGGCTCCTTTAGGTATGGAGCCAGCCAACTCCTGCCGCCATCCCGGGCGTGAGCCACCTACTCCCCTCAATGAGTCACTTTCTGCCCCTGACGGGCAGGAGCTGGGGAGCCACAGCAAAAAAAGTTTGGGAACCTTTGCCCTAGCTTATAATGAAGGCATGATGCCTCATAAGATTTACAGCCCAAAGAGGTTTGGCTAGTTTGACGAAGCATCCAGACTTTGAAGGGTTTATTTAGAATGGATCTCCTGTGATTTACCCATTCATTAATTATTCTGAAGACAGGCTTGTGTAAAAGACACACCTTGACCTGGGATTAGGAACACATCTGTAACTGTAGCAGTTTAAAACATCAGCTGATTAACTTTAAAGAAGATGAGTCTAGTTCAGTAGGTACCGACATAAAGATCATGTTGCTGTTTTCCAGGAAAAAAAACCTGGTACAGTAATAAATATTCTCCTGCTGGAGAATTCTAACAACTCAGAGATAATGAAAGGGCATTGCTTTTATTAGAACTGATCAACAAAAACATTCACGGAACAATTTCCCACCAGAAAATTGTAAGTGTGTATGGAGAGGAGGGTCAATTTTCTAAATTTGCTGAGGTTCCAAGTAGATTTTAAAGCCAAAGTCTACCAACCTAGATTTGCCAGTTTGATAAATGTTATAGCAAATATTGGAATGGAACTGAATTAGGATAACCACTTTTTATTGAGCACTAGCTTACTAATGGACATTTAGCCAATCAACAAGTTTATTAATTAACCAAGAATCACATAAGTGTGTAATAAATAGTTGTCAGAGATTAAGCTAAGCTATCAGAGGTTCTAGGCATATACTGAATACAACATATTGTCTTGCTAGCAATTGACATAAACAGCCCTGAGTCCAAATCATTGTACCACAGAAACTACAAATCACCAAGATTTGTGTATAGTGTTGTGGTAGCTGTGTTGTTCCCAGGATATGAGAGAGACAAGGTAGGTGGGGTAATGTTGGTCTAATAAAAGATATTAACTCATCTATCTTGTGTCTCAAGATTTTTTTAAATTGTATTTATTTATAATAATCAGTTATCAATTCCTTAGTATCTCTAGTATATTTATCACACTTCAAGTAATACTCCAAGGAGTGAGGTGATCATAAGGCAATCTTAGAGATATGGTCCTAGCTATTTCTAGAGTTTGTGTTTGAAAGGGACTAGTTTAAAACATCCACAGTAATTGCTTAAAGTGATTGTTTGAGACCTTGAGTTCTCACAAGAGAGTGCAGACTTCACCAGGCAACACCCAGTTAGTTATGTTAAGGGACACAAAGAGAAATACAATCTCTGCAAAGGAGTCTTAGCCTCCTCACTTCTTTGCCCTGCTTTTGCCAGCTGGAGAGTGTGTCGAAGGGACGGACCATGTGTCTGCTAGCACTTCTCAGTTCTGCAGCTTCTTTGTTTACTACTTCTCATAACACAAGAACTAGGGGTCACCAAGTGAAATTGATAAGCAGCAAGTTTAAAAGAAATAAAAGGAAGTTCTTCTTCACACAACGCACAACCTGTGAAACTCCTTGCCAGAGGATGTTGTGAAGGCCAAGACCATAACAGGGTTCAAAACAGAACTAGATAAATTCATGGAGGATAGGTCCATCAATGGGTATTAGCCAGGATGGGCAGGGATGGTGTCCCTAGCCTCTGTTTGCCAGAAGCTGGGAATGGACGACTAGAGATAGATCACTTGATGATTACCTGTTCTGTTCATTCCCTCTGGGGCAGCTGGCACTGGCCACTGTCAGAAGACAGGATACTGGGCTAGATGGACCTGTGGTTTGACCCCATAGGGCCATTCTTATGTTCTTTTTGTGGGTTCAGCAGACTCTTCATTTTAATCCTGTAAGTCTGAGATCCACCATGGTGATCTCAGTTTACATACCCAGTTCTGGGGCTCCCTAGAGGAGGGCACTCCTCTTATTTCTATTGGCCACTTGCCAAACGAGCTATCATACTTCAGTGCTCAGATGCTCTGCTCTTTTCATCAGTATGCAGTAGATGCCATGTTAGAACAAATTCTTTGGCTCCTTTCCTTATAGGAGGCTTTTTATGTTTCATTCATTTCAAGGAATGTGTTTCTGTATTTCCCCAGACTAATAATTGGACCTTCCTCCCCCTCACCCCATTGTTAAGCAATTTCTTGTAATATTTCAAAACTATACACAGGGTAGGGGCTTATAACTTTCAATATTCCTTTCTCTTCTCATGCCATACATAAGCAATGTCATTAATCTGCCCCTCTTGGAGAGGTGCTAGGTAGGTCAACAGAAAGATTCTTCCATCAACCTAGCGGTGTCTACACCAGGGTTTGGTCAGCTTCACTCTGTCTCTCGGGAGGGGGTGTGTGTGTGAATTTTTCACTCCCTGAGTAATATAGCTAGTTTAACCTAAGTTTTAAGGGTAGACCAGGCCTATATCCAATAACTTTAATTTCACAGCCTTTAGGGTTTACAATGGAAAGAGAGAGATTACTTTGAAAGAAGAAGTCAGATTATCCACATATGAAGAGATGTTGCTTTTGAGTCATAAAGCAGACAATACACTTCTTCAAATTTATGGTAGGAGCTAGTTGGTTTGGATTTCTTGGGGTGTGAGGAAATTTGATTAATATATAGCCTTCATCTTTCTGTAGGTTACCTAGCGAGCGTTCGGAACTGGTTTAACTTAATTAACTCTAGGCCACAATGGTCATTCTGCACTGAAAAATAAGGTGACACTCTTTGTCAGCCCCCGAACCACACAGCCAGTTAGAGAAAGCCACTCTCAGTTCATGGCAGGCTCTTCTCTATGCTTGAGCAACAGCCTGAAGACTCTGCCTAAACATCAGAGCTTTCATTGCTGGGGAATATGGATTTCACCCTCAGTTTATCTGAGACTCTTTAAACGGGATGTTTCATATTTTGAAAAGTAGACGATGATCTCCCATTGGCTTTAGTTACTTTAGTGACATCTGGAATAGGAGACGCAGCAATTAGTGAAATCTTGGTTGTCATGGAGATGGAGAATAGGGCAATTGCTTCCAGACTGAAGGGGCAGAGCAGGAGATATAGGAAGTTAGAACCACTCCATTCAAGACATGTGGCATCTGTACATCTGATAGAATGATAGTTCTGGCCAAGTTTTAATGCTCAACAAAATCCTGTTGATTTAGCTGAAATTTCATTTAGGAAAATGTTCTGACACTGTTGAAACATCCTCTTTTGACATTTCCAGAAAGAAACGGTTCAATGTTTTGTTTTGAAAAGACTGCTTTAAATTTTGTATCCTATAATATAAAACACTTTCAAAGGCAAAACTGAGTTTTGATTTTGTCAAAACAAAATGTTTCAACTGACCTGAAAGTGATTTCCACCCCCCAGAATTTTCTTTCATGGAAAATTTCACAATGTTCAGGTTTTGTTCTCTATCAGAACAAAGACAAATCTCCCAACCTTTGCAAAATGGAATTTCCACCCTTCTCTTCGGTGCTCTGTTATTTTTAGTTTGGCCACTGGCTACTTTCATACTGGTTGCAAATACTAATTTAGAAAATAAAGGTTTATTTTGTTTAAATGCAGTCAAAATAGGAAAACATCCGCAGAGCAAGGCTCTGCTCAGCAGGGCCGAGGAGTCTTGAGGATACAGTTATTCTAGGATTACAGTAGGCATGCTGAACCCAGTATACTTAACGCTAAACCCAGGCTCTGACTCAGGTTTGAGCCTAAGCCCCCCTTCCGTCCACACACAAATCAGTCTGACTTGAACCCTGCTGGGTGTGTGAGACAAACCATAAGTACCACTGAGACTCAGGTCCAAACCTTGTCATCTGCAGCGTGGATGCAGGTCAAGCCGCAGACCTGAGTCAGAAGGTCTGCATAGTGCAGTATGGATGTGTTAGCACAGCTGTGAGACCCAGATTCAGCAATTGTAAACCCAGGTTTACAATAGAGTGTGGACACAAGTGCTGGCTTGGAAATACCGAGTCCACAAGCCTGGGTCCCACAGACCTGGGTTTACAGCATAATGTAGACATACTCTTAGCGGCCCCAACTGAAAGCAGTGATCCACTGTGCTAGGCACTGTATAAAAAAGTATCAAGAGGGCTTATAATCTAAATAAACAAGACAAACAATAGGTGGGATGGGAAACTGAGGCACAGAGAGAGACTTGCCAAAGTCATGCAGCAGAGCCAGGAACAGAACAGAGCTCTTCTGATGGCAAGTCCAATATCCCTATCTCTGCCTCTCTGGCCTGGTCGACACCGAAAACTTACGTCAACATAGTTACATTGCTCAGGGCAGTGAAAAATTTCACGCTCCATACGATGTACTTAGATCAACCTAACCCCCACGGTAGATGCGCCTAGGTCAACAGAATAATTCTTCTGCCAGGTTAGCTACCGCCTTCCGTAGAGGTGGATTAAGGTACATTTAGGTCTGTTCTGAGCAAGGACATGAAACAATGCAAGTACGTAAGAGATGTAGCTAGTAGAAAAGGGACAGTAGGATAGTAAGCAATGTGTGATAGTTTGCAGCTATGGCCTTGCATGTAGTGCAGGGCATGAACAGCTCATGATCTAGATGAGGATTGGCTACAAAACTTAGTAGACCAGTCATAAAATGTGTGATGTGCTGTATTAACCAAGAGAAGTAAGTGTAAGTGTGTATACAAGCAAATACATAATGATGTAAGTTTGATGTGCAGTATACCCTGTACCCATCCCCTACATGGAGCCTGATCAGCTCAAGTGCATTTTGATGATGTGACACTAAAGAAACCATAGTGATGAGCTCAGAATTGAGCTGAGTTCCAGGGAACCAAGTGGATACAGCCTCAGAAGCCATCCTGACTTACTCTGGAGTTGATAAGGTCTCAGAGGCTACAGCAGCATACCAGCTCCATGATTCAGATCCACTCATCTGCAGCAGGCAAGGTGTGCACCCCTTAGAATGAGCATCACAAGCAGTCAGGGAAGTGGCATTGGAAGTACCGCAATGGGAGGCAGTTAGTACCACGACAGAGAAGTGGGCAGACCCTGTGGACTGCTCAGAACAGAATTAGCAGGAGATTGGGACTGAGTGAAAAATTACCGGGTGAGCTACGTCAACACTACGTCAATGGAAAAAGCTCTTCCGGCAACATAAAAAGAGTTTACACTACAGCTGTGCCGCTGTAACTGCTGTGGTGCAGACACATCCTCCGTGACAAGCAACCAGAAGGACTAACTTCACTAACAACCAG
The DNA here is from genome assembly GCF_025201925.1 of Gopherus flavomarginatus. Lineage (NCBI taxonomy): Eukaryota > Metazoa > Chordata > Testudines > Testudinidae > Gopherus > Gopherus flavomarginatus. The sequence continues at coordinate 35,537,671 of NC_066630.1, forward strand.
CAAAATGGATTTTTTTTTCATCCAGCAGCAAAATTGGCAAAAGCTTCCCTGTACAGATGCACAAGCGCTGACGAGACCACATGCTATCTATGTGTAACACCGACAGACCCCAGGCATCAGCATCAAATCTGGGATCTTTGGAGCTAAATGCATGAGCTGCTACTGCATGTGCTAAAAGCCACGTGGCCCTCAGCTAAGGCTGTAGCAGACTCATGAATCTCTAAGTGGTCTCAGCACCACTAGAGGAGACAGAGCACCACACCCAGGAGGTGTGTGGGTTACATAGGGTATGGAAACTGCCCAATAGTATCACAAGCCTCCAGTGTCAGCTCACACTCTGTCAGACTGCTGCGCTCTTGGCAGCCTGTTTTTAAGCACAGAGAGCCTTGTCAGCTGCCTTTCATACGCGCTGCCAAATATTCTTTAAACTTGAATTGATGAGTAATTTGCTGAAACTAATCTTTCCCCTAACCTTTCAAAAACACAGATTTAAATAACTTCAAATATGCCTTTAAAATTCTTTTCCTCCTTGTTTAAGTGTATAATTGTTTTTTGTCATGGTAATCTCCTCTTAGATGTTCATGGGTGACTTATTAAATAAATCCTTCTATGCATTTAAAATCACCCATTAGCATTAAAGACCTTGGCACTGCATTGGCCATAAGAAGTTTCCCCGCATTTTAACAAGAGATGTGCCCTACAGTACAGAAGTGATTCTGGGGGAAGAGACCAAGGAAACAGTAGCTTACCCATCCTGCAGGTGGTGCAGACACCTGCTCCCAGGACCTACCCACTGAAATCCGGGGGTGTATTTCCACTGCCATCAGGGGCTGTGGCTCAGGCCCTCAGTACCTCCCTGTATAAATTAGTGAGAGAAACACAAGAAGAGATAGAAGATTGCTTGACAAAGCTTCTCCTGTTGTGCCCAGGGTTTGGGGATAACAGGCTGGGAGTGCTTGTTTGACCTAGCAAACGAGCGGCTAGATAGTTCCCTCTGTGCTACACGAGTGTTGGCTGAGCAAAGGAGAGCGTTTTCAGAAAAGGAATTCTAGTCTTCACCGTGACAAGGCTGTGCTGGGGACAGGGAGGGAGGGACTGGGTGGAACAAGAGGTTGTCTCTCCTAGGAAGGAGTTGATAAATTTAGGAATTATCCCCTGAACTCCCCTCTCAGCCCTGGAGTGGGTCCTTTCACCTCAGCAATGAGGCCGTTGATGGAGGAGTGAAGGGAGGCTTGTTCTGCCACTCCCTCTGTTTTCCCTGCTCTGTGGAGAGAGGACTCCAGTCTCCAGCATCACTCCCAAGCACTGCACTATTTTTTAAGCTGGAAAAAACAGAAGAGAAGAGGAAAAGAAAACCAAATCATATGGGTGACGTGATGGACTTTCTCTCAGTGAAGCTTCCTAGCATAACACTGGTGACTAACATTCTTAATGGAGCTCTAGGGGTTACCAGGAGTCCTGTTAAACCTGCCTCCAAACAAAAAGGAGGTTAGGACAGAGTTGGGCGATATTTGGAATTTCCATCCAGCAGGAAATTCGGATGGTTCAAGATTTGTTTTTGTCCTAAATGAGGACAAAAGTTGAAGCACTGACATTTTTCATGAAATGAAATATTATGAATAAGTGTTATTCAGAAATGTCAAAACATCTCGACAGTCCCCAAAACTGAAGTGTTTCACTTGGATTTATGGACATTATCCAACTGCTTCGTTTTGAGTCAATGCAATATTAAATTGTATTTCCCTGTGGTTGTGTATTGCCTCATGGGAGTTGTAATTTGGAACCCTGATGCCCCCTTTTCCCCATGGGCCAGTCTCCCTGGCCAGACTACATCTCCCATGAGGTATCTACAATTGTGTGATTCCTATGATATACCATGCATCTTGGTCAGAGCTGAGTCTGATTTGCAATATTGGAGATATAGTTCCCCAGGGACCTCAGGCCCAAGAAAGAATGGGGATCCAAACTACCAGTCCCATGAGACAATGAAAAATTGAAAATTCAAAACTTCCCGGTGGAAACTGCATTTGCTGTCAGAAAATCTTTCAGATGGGGAATTCCCAACCAACTCTAGTTTGGGGTAATTTCCCTGCCTTTATTATGGAGTCACTCCCCCTGGAGACTGCTAAATCATCACTGCAACAAAGGACTCTGCCCTGAAGGGTACATCTGGTGCCTTGGCAGCATTGCCAACTTCTGCAGTTTTATCATGCATCTTGCAGTGTTTACTGCTTTTCTTAAACTCCCAGTTGAGTCATGTTATTGCATGAGAATCTCAGCTATTTTTTTTTTTTAAGTACGTTTAGCTCTTCTGGTCACAGAGAAAAACTTGAAACCATGAAACAAGCATATCCTGAAGGCTAAAAAAACCCCTAAAACAACGAGAAAGCAAATAAAAAACCCAACATTTATTTATGGTTTATTCATGATTAAGTCCATATCATGATTTTGGGGCCTGGATGTCTGATTTTTGTTTAGGGTTGGCAATTCTGCTTTTGGAATGTACCAGGTTGCATCCTTTATCAGGCACTGTCAGCAAGGATCTAACATAACAGCTGAAAGTTGAAGCAGGGCTGCCCAGAGTGGGGGGCAAGTGGGGCTATTTGCCCCAGGCCCTGTGCCCCACAGGGGCCCCCATGAGAATATAGTATTCTATAGTATTGCAATTTTTTTTAATGGAAGGAGCCCCCAAAATCGCTTTGCTCCAGGCCCCCTGAATCCTCTGGGTGACCCTGAGTTGAAGTCAACAAAGGTAATGTACAGTTCACACTTTTTGATCGACACCGGGACAGATTACCATGGCTTGTGGTAATTCTCCATCACTTGCATTCTTTAATCAAGATTGGCTGCCTTTCTAAAAGATATGGTGTCATCCAGCCACAAGTTGTTGGCCTAAACGAAAGAATCACTGGGCGAAATTCTGTGACCTGCTAAGCAGCCACAGCTCTCATTAGATTAAATGTTGTAGGAGCAGGCCCCAAGTTATTGAAACTCTTTGAGATTGAAAGGGCTGTATAAACGTCTTTATTATTATAAGTAAACAGCCAGGAAGATCAAAAGCATTAAAACATGTAAACAAAAGAAGTTGTCTGCATTTTTTTCAATCTTTCAGAAAAACATTTGGGTTCAGGTCAAGTTGTTTTAGGCAAACAACAACTTTTATCTCTAATACAACAATGAACTCAACTATAATCAATGATGAATGGAGACGTTATCTGATTTGTGCTGATTAGATTCAAAGGAATTTGTTCCATGTTGGGTGGGTTGTTGCTTATAAGTGTTTTGTTATGAAAGATGATATATTTGGGTGGTTAAAAGCAGAAAATAAGAACAGTACCAAAAATTAGAACAAAGAAGGTTGCTAGGGAACCGAGAACAAATGCCTAAAACCTTTGTCCTAGATGAATTGAATATAAAATCAAAAAAACTCAATTCATATATTAAAAGCCACTAGATTAGCTCATAAATAGTACTTGTCTTTTCCCCCTGCTGGATCCAAAGAACAGCACTCATACTTCAGTAGCATGATGGGCCAGTAGACTGGTCAACCTTTAGCACCTGTTTTTAAAATTGTATGTGCTGATGGTTCATTCTTCGCTGGAGTGCCTCCTTGTGGCTAGGCATGACATAGCAGCCACCTTTCACTCCCCTGCCAACAGCCACTCCATCACTGTGGTGGTCTCTCTTCCTGCAACTCCAGCCAGGTCATGCTTTGGTCCACCCCTTGTGGGGTAACAGAATCCAAACAAGCTATAGTCCAGTGACCTTACAGATGGGCTCCATAGTTCTTACACTGGTTACCTCAGGGGGTTTCACCCCACCTTCTTCAGTGGCTGGTAGGAGAACCCAGGCCATCCCTCTACTCTGAGTTCCAGCCCAGGGTCCTGCAGCTGGCAGCCACAGAGTGACTGCAGAGTTTGTGATCCTCCCCACCCCTTTCTATCCCTCTTTCTGATACTAACCTCCTGGCTCTATAATCACCATCCAGCCCCTCCCCCACATTATCAGTTAAGCCCAGTTTCTCTCTCTTGGAGACACTGCCAGGCCTCCAAAGGCCACATTAACTCCTCCAGGGCTGTGTGGAGTACCCCATCACACAGGCTGCTGAACTGCAAAGGACCAGTTAAATAGACTATATATGTGGCAATTCATATTCACAATTGCAGCAAGTGGGTGCTGAAATGAGGCAAATATTTTTTTTTGCGCACATACAGTTATACACATTAGGTTTTAAACACCGGGTCCTTAATTGCAGATACATAACGTTCTCCTCAATAGAGCTACATAGGCATCACCATCACTTCATCCCCTTCTGAAAATAACCCCAGGACAGGCAGGGGCTGAGAATGTCCTGGATGGACAGGGCAGACAGGGTCAGTGCATTCAATCTTGAGCGGTTAGCTTTGTGTTGCACAAGAGCAATTAGGATGGCAGCTTTGATGCAAGGGCTCAGGAATAAGGGAGGATATTCGAGGCTCTGATAAGGACGTGGGAAAGCTCCACCCATCTGTAGTGCATAATAAATTGTTTTCAGTTGAACCTCTGATCTGATCCTAATGCAGCCCACAGCTCCCGATCTAGCCTGTTTAGAATTCTGAGTCTATAAAGGGGATCCATGAACTTCAGATAAATAGGGCTGGAATGGAAGGATTTATCTTTGATGGAAGAATAGTTTTGCTAGGATGGGGAAATCTCGTAAAAAAAAAAAAAGAAGCCCTCTGTGCATAATCTGTAGCCTGTTGGTGTGGTAAGTGTGTCTGTACAGTATGGGAGCCAGATTAGAACTGAAATATTGTTTAAAAACAATAAATGAGATCTGGATGGGAGCTGGAACTTGATCCGAGAGTTATGTTTTGGAACTGGAAGTAAGAATGATTTGGGGATTTACAAGGACAGAACATGCCTTTTATGCACCGATGGCTGATATAAACTGTAGTGTACAGAAAAATAATTAAGAATTGCAGGAATCACGTAGTGCTCTCCCCTCGGTTCTCAGCCAGAGGATTTCTACAAACAGATCATTTCTTTTGGCCCATGCTTGTCTTAGGTCCTGATCTAAGGCCCATTTGAGTCAAGAGAACGTTTCAAATTGACTTCAGTGAGTGTTGGACCAGTAGTTCTTTCTGTGCATAGTTGGAGGGATGGTTCTCAGAGGCACAATTTCACTCAAACATATTTCCACAAGGGAAAAATACAAATGTTTGCAGAACTTTGTTTACTCTTGACCTGAATTAATCCCAGCCAGTCCCATAATCCATCCAGCTCCTTGTGTTACAAACCAATACATCCTACCAATGACTTTTTAAACAAAATCAACATTGATATTGTATAACGGCCAAGCCTTGCATTTGTCTTCCCTTCCTCTTTACTTTAAATCCTCCACCTGCTATAGACCCCAATTCAGCAAAGCATCTCTAGTCAGCAAAGCACTTAAGCACACACTTAACTTTAAGTGGATGCTTCCACGCTTTGCTACAGCTGCCAACGGTCCTAATTGGCTTGTCTTTGCAGCACTAAGGAAAGATGGTTTCAGTTCAAGTTACACATTTTTATTCTTGCAGCGACTGCCACAATTCTCGGTTACCTCTATGACATGCTCTCATTTCCCTACAGATTGTACCTACTAAAAAAAATGTTCCAATTCTTTCACCTCTTCTGTGATGCTGGGACTCAATGTGCGTGATTTACACAGACTGACAAGATCATTTCTATTATCATAAGGGGGATTTTGGTTGTTTGGAGATTCTCCATACCCTGCTTTCAAAATCTACCTCTCTCTACAGCTTTGTTACACTGCCTGTCACCCAGATGGAGCATGTCGCATCCTTTTGGATTTTAGCTTGCTCAGGTCTCTCCTTCCTCTCACCCATTCTCTTGTGTTTGTTCAAAAGGGGCATTTGTAAATTCTTTATTAGGCCTTGGTACACCAGTTGTCACATTTGGAAGCATTTTCCTTTCAAATTCCAGTCTGGAAAAATAAACTCTTCCTGTTGAGCTAAGTGAATACATAATTTTTTTTTAAATCCCTTTTTATTGCATGACTAAGACACACTAAGGCCCTCGTCCCCACTACCACCTCTTCTCCATTCCCTCCCCTTAGTCCATCACCTCCAGGTATCCCCTTCCAACCAGAGACAAACATTTCAGACACATACAGAGTGAAACTGCTTCATTACACCTCTTTGCTTCTTTGCCCAGAAACAAATTTTAACTGTTTCTGCTAGGCACCCCACGTTTCCTCCCATGCGATATCAACTAGAGCACCTTGGAAGGCCAGTGTCTGGAATAGCTAAGGAGAAACACACTTTCCTTGGTCCAGCTAGAGTGGCAACCAGCTGGCCAGTCAGCAGGCCTGTGTAGTCCTTGCAGTCCAGGAGCGGACATGTTCTCTTCCACATTGTCCAAGGAGGGTTAGTGGGTCCAGCTATCAGGCCACATCTGCTATTGCTCCAACAAGCAACCCACAAGTCTTAAACTTATAGGTCTTAACGTTTCATTGATGGCTGGAGCCACTGTACATTTCTCTCATCTTGTGCAGACTCTAAAAGCAATCCTAGCTCGTCATGTATTCCCCTCCATTTGTGACTAGGGCTGGTTGACATTTTTCTATTAAAACTGGTTTCTGAGGGAAAATTGGGTTGTGACTGAATGACATGTTTTCCCTAAAAGTGAGGACAATTGCAATTTTGATCAAAAATCTGAATACTGGAAAACTCAAAAGTGTTTGATTTTCAACCACATTATCTTGGCCCCAAACTGACCTTTTTGATTTGGATAAGCAGCCCTGATGCCCCATGGGAGTTGTAGTTTGATGGCCTCATGCTCCAATTCTCCTCCATGAGCTGGAGTTGTAGCCAAACTTCCTCTTGGGCAGGGAGTGTAGAAGTGGCTGTGGTGCGATGCATTGGTTCCTTGAGGTCAGATGTGGTCTCCTCATCTCAAAAAAACTATACTGGCATTAGAAAAGGTTCAGAGAAAGGCAACTAAAATGATTAAGGGTTTGGAACAGGTCCTATATGAGGAAAGATTAAAGAGGCTAGGACTTTTCAGCTTGGAAAAGAGGGGGCATATGATAGAGGTATATAAAATCATGAGTGATGTGGAGAATGTGAATAAGGAAAAGTTATTTACTTGTTCCCATAATATAAGAACTAGGGGCCACCAAATGAAATTAATGGGCAGCAGGTTTAAAATGAATAAAAGGAAGTTCTTCTTCACACAGTGCACAGTCAACTTGTGGAACTCCTTGCCTAAGGAGATTGTGAAGGCTAGGACTATAACAGGGTATAAAAGAGAACTAGATAAATGCATGGAGGTTAAGTCCATTAATGGCTATTAGCCAGGATGGGTAAGGAATGGTGTCCCTAGCCTATATTTGTCAGAAGGTGAAGATGGATGGCAGGAGAGAGCTCACTTGATCATTACCTGTTAGGTTCACTCCCTCTGGGGCATCGGCATTGGCCACTGTCAGCAGACAGGTTACTGGGCTTGGCGGACCTTTGGTCTGACCCAGTATGGCTGTTCTTATGTTCTTATGAGGTATCATAGCCACCTGATGCAACTTAGAGCATTCCCCAGGCACCTCTAACTGGCACCCTGACTGGTGTGCAATACCTAGGAGCTGTAACCCAATCCCCTGTTCTGCAGCACTCAGGAGGCTGGATGCACTTGAGAATCTGCTGCACAGACCTTAACTCTTTCCCACCTGAATCCCACTCAGAGTTATGAAACCCCTCCTGAGAATCTCAGCCTCCTGTTTTAAATGTTTGCCCTGTGTCGGAGGCCCATGGCTCTGAAACATACGTTCTGCATTACTCCTCCATGCCCCTCGATCAGAGGGAGCTGAAGCACCATGTCCATCTTGGCCTCATATCACCAAAACAGAAAACATCGCTAGCCACATGGCCAATGATCTAATACAGTGAGTCTCAACCAGGGGTACATGTACCCCTTCCAAGGTGTACATTAAATCCTCCAGATATTTGCCTAGTTTTACAACAGGTGGCATAAAAAGCATTAGCAAAGTCAGTACAAACTAAAATTTCATACAATGGCTTGTTTATACTGCTCCATACACTGTACGCTGAAATGTAAGTACAATATTTATATACCAATTGACTTATTTTATAATTATATGGTAAACATGAGAACATCAGCAATTTGTCAGTATAGCGTGCTGTGAGCATTCTGTATTTTTAATGTCTGATTTTGTAAGCAAGTCATTTTTAAATGGGGTGAAACTTGGGGGGTGAGCAAGACAAACCAGGCTCCTGAAAGGGGGACAGTCATTCAGAAAGGTTGAGAGCCATTGATCTCATATGCAAGAGGCCCCAGTGCAGCTGGTTACCCAGCCATCCATGAAGGACCTACATGAGCTGCTCCTTCCTTTCTCCGGCACATAGCATTTCTTCCACTTAAGTTTTCATACATGGTTCCCACGGGTGACACCAATGGCTCCATATGCTCATTGTGTGGCACTCAACACCCTGCATTCTCTCAGAAGAGATTTCCTCCCCGTCATGGATGTTTTGCTGGTTGATGAAGAAAAGCAACCAGGTGACTCCAAGAACGTCAAGCATGTTTACTATTTCCAACAAACACAGTCTGCTTGTCATAGAATATCAGGGTTGGAAGGGACCTCAGGAGGTCATCTAGTCCCACCCCCTGCTCAAAGCAGGACCAATCCCCAGACAGATTTTTATCCCAGTTCTCTAAGTGGCCCCCTCAAGCACTGAACTCACAACCCTGGGTTTAGCAGGCCACTGCTCAAAACACTGAGCTATCTCTCCCTGTCCAATAGCTGAGGTGTGCTGAAGCATATCAAGCAACCTAATAACATTTCTCCTCTGCTCCTTATCAAAGTACCCATATCTAGGAGGACAAATAACGTCTTGTGTCCTACATTTGTGCTTTGCCCTGCTAAACAGGCAAGCGAAAGGTTCTGAGGCCTTGCAGCAGTGTCTGCCGGTATCTAAAACACTGCAAGTGACCTCTTTAATTAGAGCACCACAAGTGTCTAGGTTCTAAATATCCTAATCGCATGTGGCGTCGGGGCACGGGGGGAGTAGAAGGGGAATGGTACAGAGGTGGCCACCCTGATGTTCCAGAGGATGACATGAGGAGGTAAAGCAATTGTTCTTGAGAGAGAAAGATGACAAGGTGACACTCCTGAGCTCTGTCAGGGAGGGTGAAGAAGTAAAGAGATTGGACTCTAGGGAACAGAGGGAAGAACAAAGAGGCAATGAAGCTTAGTAATCCAGGAGAAGTTTGTGAGGTAGCGTAACCAAAAGAAACAGTTTGCAAACAACCCAGAGGCTGATAATTTGTCACCCAAACTCTCAGATGTGACAGTGATTGGGGCCAGCTGAGTAAACTGAGAGCTAGGGAGAAGGGGAAGAGACCGACAGACCATTATGCTTACAAATAATGAATACACTCCCAGAAATCAGGATGGGTTCACTAATGTCTGGGGACCAGAAATAAGGGCTACGTTCAAAAGGATTATTGAATACTTTTTCCCAGCCCTCTTTTTTTAATTTAATTTGCTAAGATCTGAGTCAATGACTCTGTGTCTCTCTCAGGACAGTTGGTGATATCATTAGTACCTAAACCCAAGCAAGGAGCCGCATTGTTTATGTTGCTTTGGGGATTCGTGATGTATTCAAACAGGGCAGGAGAAACACAGGACCCTGACGTTGTTAGCACTCGGCAGATAAGTGAAGAAGAACTGACTTTTGACCCTATCGCTTACAAAGGTCTCTGTCATTAAAATCTGTCTATTGCCTCTAGTGATTTGGGATCTTAAGCATGTGCTTATGTGCTTTGCTGAATCAGGGCCTAATGCAGTTCATTTTTTAAAAAGCATTTCACTTCAGGGTTAACACCCAGTAGGGTGACCAGACAGCAAGTGTGAAAAATCAAGACAGGGATGGGGGGCAATAGGAGCCTATATAAGAAAAAGACCCAAAAATCGGGACTGTCCCTATAAAATCGGGACATCTGGTCACCCTATCTCCCAGAGCAAAGGAAAAACTCTTTCTGGATGAGTCTAACAGTTACAAGAAACAAATAGCTAGCCCCTGTGATTGTCTAGCTCCATTGAAGTCTCCAGCAGCTGTTCTCTACCTGGGGTGCTGGGCCCCTAGGGAGGGCCGCGAGCAGGCTTCAGGACGTCCACCAAAATAAACCAGAGAGAAGGGCCAGCCTTAGACTCACTGGGGCCCAGGGCAGAAAGCTGAATCCCAGGCCCCTCCTCCCTGAAGCCGAAGCCTGAACAACTTAGCTTTGTGGGGTCCCCTGTGGCATGGGGCCCTAGGCAATTGCTCTGCTTGCTGTAGCCAGCCCTGGCTTCTAATCTACTGAAAAACACTTGTGGTGGCATGGGTGGGCTGTGGAATTTTTATAGCATGGGGGTGGGGCTCAGAAGGAAGAAAGGTTGAGAACCCCTGGCCTACAGCACCTGAAGATCTGGCCCCCAGCCAGTCTGGCATGTGCCTCTAAATAGATAACTTTCTCTCTCTTCCTGCAGAGGGGGTTCCTGGCCTTATACTGCTGCTGCTCTTCTACTCATGCAGCATAGGGCTGGGCTGCCTCAGGGAAGCTTCCTTCACTCCACTGCCTTCCTCCCTGTTTTCTTTCCCTTCAGATGGAAACACTGGGCTTTGTAAGGGTCCCCAGGCAGCTGTCTTTTTCCTTTTTAAATTGCAAGACAGACTTCAGGGTGGCTGGTCTCTATGCAAGCACGGAGAAAGGTGATCATAATTTCCTCTCATTGCTCCTTGTGTCACCCTAAAGATTTCCCCTTCTTGGTATTTTCACCTTCCAGTTACAGTACAACATAGAACGTTACCATGTACCGCCAGCGTTAGACCAAGCTTTCATTCCCATATTAGAGCAGATTTTGCAGAACTGTGAAAGTGCAAAACTGTATGGCCATTTGTACACCTAATTTACATATGTGCTCACTGCATTTGTTCATGCATGTACAGAAATCGTGTGTGCAAATAGCCGGAGGCAGAACCAGTCATTTGCATGCATAAATTACTGCAACTTCACAAAATCATGGTAACTGAGCATTTAAACTATTTAGTTGCACAACCTATCCCATTCAGGTTTGGGGTGTTTTTTTTCTCCTTCTCTCTTCCCCCCATAAATCATTCCCATCAGCCCCTTAATTATCTTTATTCCTCTTCTTTTAATTCCTTCCAATTTGTCAACATCTCATTGGTATAGAGGTCCCTGTATGGTATATTCAGGTGACCTGTCCTGGAAATATCAACATAAATACAACAGTTGCACATGCTACATTGTTTATAACAGTGCCCTTTTGTGACATGAAAGCTCTTTTCATTGCTTTCTGCAAAATCGTGCTGCAAAGAGCTTAACTTAGCCTTGCTTTTTGCCCTCCCCTTGGGTATAAACAGCACTAGTGGGAAATTTTCATTTCAAAATTAACTGTGCAAATCACAGAAGCAAGCAGCCCATAATAGGAAAGACTATTTCTTTTCACAGTACATAGTCAATCTGTCTAACTCATTTCTGCAGGAGGGAGAATACTGTGGTTGGGTTTTAGAAAGGTCTGAGTTCCTAGATGTCTGCTAAGAACCTTTGCACCTAGGCAAGCTAAGATAGTGGTGAAATGTCATGATTTACAGTGTACGATTATCACTGTGTTTATCTACCTGACAAATGTATGGTGGTGCTAGTGAACAAGGCATTAGTGCACCTTACATCAGGGAAACAATTACAGAACAAACAAAGCAGAACCCACTCCTCACTGCATGGGATCAGGAAACTATTTTAATAGAGAGAAATGTTTGACTGCATAAGTAATTGTCAAATGTGGGTGCCTAAAGTTAGGCATCTGAACCCATATTTTCAGAGGAGTTGAGCAACTCTGAAAATCAAGCTCCTTTTTACGCTATCTAAATAGGGATACAGCTACCTACCTTTAGATCTTCCTCTGAAGTATCAAATATTGGTTACTGCTGGACGCACTATTCTAGATAACTACAGGGATACATGTTCTGATCCAGTTTGGCAGTCTCTGTGTACCTCTCATATCTCCCTGGGGTATGAGGCTGAAATGCTCAACCCTAAATCGTGGTGGGATGGAGATTTGTGTTGCTTTGATGATAACTGATGCCAGGCAGAAAGTCAGGAGATAAACATTGGGTGGAATATCTAATCTCCACTGGCTTCAGCTTTAGTCTTTATGAAACCCCTAAAGCCTTGAACCACTAGGCCAGGGCTTTTTTAAATTTTATTTTAGATGAAATATTAAGTGGCTATTTATGGGCTTTCAGTACCTAATAAGGGATCAGAGTTCAGTTTGGAAATGTCAACAGCTGGAGGCTGCAGTCACTTCCTTTTATCACATGACATGCAAGGAAATTCATTAAGGATTAATACATTGCTGCACAAGATGACGTTGAGTCTATAATATTCCTCTGTCATTAGACTTTTAAAAAGTATAAAATATGAATGATCTAATTATGGCCTAGAAAGCCAAATGCCTTTCAAGCCATATAGGTGTGGACAACAGTGTATAAGATAACAACATGTGAATGCAACTTCATAAATGTTTCCCACTCTTTTTTCAGTATTACATTCCAGGCTTTTCATACTGCTAGTCCCACCTACATGTCTTCCTCAGTCTCCAACTCCTTATCCATATGCAATGCCACTCTTAATTGATCCAGTCATCTTCTTTTCTCATTGCAGACTTTGCACCTTCTATTTTGCTGTTCCTGTGCCTGGAACAATTTCTCATTCATAAAATAAAAAAACCCACAAAACAAACACCACCACAAAAACCCTCCTGAAGATTCAGCTATTCAGTGAGACTTTCATTCCACATGCCCCATTTCGGCTAATCAGTTAAATCCATCTCTGTCTGGCACAGCAGTTAAGCACAGGCACAGTGATGAACAGGGATGGTTTGCTGAATCAGAGCCGTAAAGATCATGTTCTGAGATGGGTTCCCCTTTCACTGGGGTGAACTGGGAGTAATGATTCTGAAGTCGATGGATTACCCCACTGTGAGATCAGAATGGGGTTCTCTGATCTGTATTGCATTGACTCAGCTGATGCCTTTGGACTGCAAGTTCTTCAGGGCAGGGACTCTTATCTGTGCTGCAGTTTCCCAGCTTTACAATGCTGTACACACCTCTGTCATATAAATAAATAATTATGATCGGATCAGATTTATCGGCTCCGTCTGGCAATGATTAATCCAGTCCACATTGCTACCCCAACCTTATCCTGTAGAAGAAGCCCTTTGGGGGACCAGAAACAGAGCACACCCTGTGCCCATGAGTCTAGCTTTAACTGCTGTCCCACCAGATTAACTCCGTTAAGAACCATAAGTAGAAGCAGATCTCCCCCAAGGTTTCCCCGCTGCCTGAATCTACTGCAAATAGTTCAGAGCACCTGTCGGTGGAACCAAGTGCCAGGGAATATGCTGCAAGGCTCACCATTAGCAGAAACCACTGCAGATGAGAGGGACAAGCACAAAATGAAACTCATATGTTAAAAAAAAAAATCTTTACCTGTGTTACAAAACGTGAACTTAAAAATGTAATCGCCTTGTTGCCATTTATGTAGGTTTACTATTTACTTAGCCCTCCGCTTAGACACATCGGTTTCACGACCCGGTTCTCAGGCACCAGTACAATCCTGCTCTCATTGGGGTTGCCAGTACTTCCTCGAAGCTTTCCATTTTCGCCATGGCCGGAGTTGCCTTCCTCATACTCTGTAACCATTTTTCCGATGGCTTTGGAGAGTGAGCGGATGAGAAAACAAACAACATGCCACAAATCTGTATCCATGTGGCCCAATGAACTCCTAGAAGGTGGTCAGATACTACAGTGATGAATGCAGAATAAAAACCAACATAGAATGGAACAGAGCAGCCTTTTGTTTAATTAAACATTTTATTAAGCTGCTCATAAGAATTAAGTCCTGCAGATTCACCGATATGAGCAAGATGGTGTAATTACTTTAAAAAAGAGAATTTCTACATTGAAAGCCACTTGCTGTTGCACTCTGGGGAAAACATCTGTGAGAGCTCAAGCTGCCTGTAGGAAGAAATTCAAGGAATTTTAGAGTAGTCAGTTCTACAGTTTGCATTTAATGCTGCCATTCTGGGGAGGAATAGGATGGGACACTAGACAGGAGACTTTGGTTTGATTCCAGGCACTGCCACAGACGACTTCTGTGAACGTGGGTGAATCACTAAATCGACACTGTACCTCAAGTTTTCCATCTATAAAATGGGGATAGCATTTTTCTACCTCACCGGGGTATTAGCAGGGTAAATTCCACTAATATTGCGAGCCACTCAGATTCCATGGTGGTGAGGGCCACATAAGTACCTAGCTAGATTAGGCCACTGTGTTTCAATGAGAGGACAGAAATATTTTAAATACATTAGATTAGATAGTTATTGAATTCTCCATTTGCCAATCTACTCTATGATGATTTCATTCTTCTGTATCATCCTAGTGCTTTTCTGAATGTTTGACATTTTCATGGAGCTAGCACAAATGCAATGGGGATCTTGCATTCAGGAACTATAGTTGTATTTATCATCTTCCATCTCTTCAAATTCTCCTCCCACTAAATGCCTGGATTCCACCATTAATGACAGGGATCTTCCTCTGAGCAATTAGTCTCAGTAACAGAGAAGCAGTGGTAATAAAATACTTGCTACTGGCTTAGAATGACTGGTTAGCCACGTCTTGCTTGTTTTGATACTTTTGCCGAAGACACAATTAGCAGCATTACCCACTTATCCAAATCCATGATTTATACCCTGGTCAGGTCCGAGAGTAGAAAACCCATTTCATCCCATCCATTTCTTAACTCTTAGACCTCCACTGCTTTTCTTCTTCACAGCCATAGGAGTGGAACTGGATTGCCATGTGGGAAGGGACCAATTGGCTACCAAGTCCAGTGCTTTCTCCTCAGCCATCTTGTTTTCCTTGAAATTGCTTGCTGTGTGGCCAAGATTTTCAGTGGACTAATAATTTATTTTCAGTTTCCTTCATGTTCTGTTCTTTGAGCATCCAGCTAAAGGAGACTCAGCACACCCTGCAGCATGTTAGATCTTAATGTCACACTGCTTTTATTTAGCATGCTGGTGCATTAAGGAATGGGATGAATGGAAATAGGCAACGTATTTCATCCCATCTGGGGATGGTTAAAAAAGACCCTCATGCTGAGAATGTTCAAAATTCAGCACACTTCATCACAACACGTTGTGCATTATGTCAGGTTGGTGATCCTCTGGCTAACAGAGCAAGACCAAAGAGCTTCAATAAAGCCTCAATCCTCTAGTCACTTATGGTGCTTCAATTATTTACACGTGCTCATAAAAAAATGTCCATGGGCTGAGACCTTCGAGGGCAAGGCTTTGGAAAGTGTACTGCAGTATGGTATGTATTGGTGCACCTTTTTTTAAGTGTTATCAATGGCTGGATTGCTGAATCAAGTCAGGGCTTGGATACTATTGTGAGAGGTACCTTAGAATGATAATTAGACAGATACAATTAGACTGATTCAGCCAGTTTTCCATTTAATGCCAAGCCCAGAAATCCAATGAAGTGAACTGTAGCCCACAAAAGCTTATGCTACAATAAATTTGTTAGTCTCTAAGGTGCCACAAGCACTCCTATTCTTTTTGCGGATACAGGCTAACACAGCTACTACTCTGAAGCCCAGAAATGTGATTCTACCCTAAGTAAGCTAAGTTTTATGAAATCACCAAATGTCTCCTATTTCCCACAAAGGATTTCAATTTTTTAAAAAAGCTATTATCCTTCCTATTTCTTTAACAGGGGAAATTCCACACTGAAGATTCAATCTCTCTCTCAGTGATAGAATCTCAGCATTTTATTTGATGCCATCAGCCTTTTAATCTCAAAAAGTTTGCCTTTTTTTATGTAGCTCTCTGGATCTCCTACATTCAGACCTTGGCACAACAAACATCTCTGTATCAGTTGTCTCTAAAATAACTCAGGAAATCCTGAGTTCACAGAGACATTTCAAGCAAAGCAACATAATTCAAACTGCACAAATCATTCGTAATATACAACTGATTACGAAAAATCCACCTGCTTTTCTCTAGCAGTGTCAAACCAATTGTAATTTTTTCAAATGTATTTGATATCCAAAATTATTTGATGGATTTTTGGTAAATTTCATTTCCACTGTGGGTTGCTATTCCAATTATTACATTCAGGAAGTATCGCTTAATTGTGGTCTCAAAAGTCACATGATCTTGTTTTTGTTCCCTGATTGTAGGAAAATAACTGACAGTAACCCTTACAATAGCCTTACTTCTGTTGCATATTCCAGTGAAGGGCAAAAATTTAATGTTGCTTTCATGAACATTCAGGCTACTAAATTTCAGTCTCAGGAATGTTCCATGAGAAGAGAAAAGAAGGTGGGGGGAGGGAAACATGGCTGAAACAATTTCACTTAAAATTTCCATTGAATAGCAGTGGAACGTTTTTTCATGAATTTTAATAATAATGACAATACTGTGACCTCAAACATGGGGTTCTAGGAGTTGTGTAATTCTATTTTAACTCATTTCAAACTGGTTACCTGGAACTGAAGTAAGACTCAGTCATCCATGATTCCAAGGATCGACTCACGTACTTGAGTCAGACTCCAGATGGAGAAAAGCAATTTCGTTTTGTTTTCTTACTGCAGTATACTAGACGTGCAACATGGCTACCCAGAGAATGTTTGAGGATGTGTATCTTGTGGCAGCAGGATTGGCATGAAAGAGATGACATGTAAAATTAGTGCATCTTCTCCATGTGAAGCTTTTAGATGGATTTGTGGTACTCTGCAGTTGGCACTTGGGGCCGGATCCTCAGCTGATATATACAGGCCTAGCTCTGTTGACTTTCGTGGAGCTTCTCCAATTTACACCAGCCAAGGATCTGTCCCTGAGATCTGTAATATCATCTAATGAGATTTCCTTAGCCACGTGCAGTCACCATCCTTGTTTGGAGATTATTCTCAGAAATAAAGACAGCACTGGCATTTGCTATATGCTGAGTTTATATTTCTTAACACTAATTGCCTCATTACATTGATTTCGTGACAGCTTACATTGATCCTGCAGCTGTCCAATGGACATCAACATGTCAATACTGAACATCCCATCTAGTTTATGGAGACCTGCATTAGCCTAAGCATGTGACATACGGGTTGGAAAGGGGCATAGGATTCAGGGCGATGAAAATGTGGGACATTGAGCTAGGACTCTTCTATACTTTGCTTTTCTTCTTACATCTATCAGTGCCTTCACCATATGGATCAAAGCAGCAGGTGTATCTGCAGTCTGGGTGTTCCTTCTAAGTTTGTGCTACGGACACCACTAAGAGGACCTTGGATGTGCTGTGGAATTGCAGAAGAGTGGTTACTTGAGGGGAAGAGGGGTAACGTGATCAGAGCAGCAAGAAAGGAGGAGGACCTTAACCACAGCATATTGCATGGACCAGCAGGGTGAGAACTGAGATCCTGGGGACCCAAAGAAAGAGGCGGCGGCTGGAATCACAGATAATGATCCAATATGAACCAGTGTTTTAGCACTGAGGTGGACTTTAAGCTGTTAGAGAGGAAGAAGTGACTGCATTTGTCAAGGGCATGGAATTGAGAAGAGAAGGGGGAGAGAGAGGCACTGGAGTGGACTCCATGGTAGAGAGCCTGGGAGCTGGCGAGGATCAGAAGGGACCATTGTGCTCATCTAGCCTGTCCTCCCACATAACAACACAGACCATCACATTTCACTGCAGTATTATTGCATCCACACTATAATTTCTTGCTGAGCTAGATCGTATCTTCTAGAAAGACATCTGGATTTGATTTAAAGATTTCAAGGAAGGGCGATTCCGTCTCATCCCTTGGTAGGTTGTTCCAGTGGTTAAATTACTCTCACTGTTTAAAATGTGCACCACTTTTCTAGTCTAAATTTATCTAGCTTCAACTTCCAGCCACTGGATGGGACTCTAACACGGCAGACCCAAATACGTAGCCACTCAGCCAGGCCTTTCATAGTGAAGCAGTCAGCAAAAACTCTCGTGTGCTAGATAAACTATATTCACGAACTTCTGCACAAACAGGAGCCATATCAGGGCAGGTTTATGTAATCAATAACCTATGCCACTGATTGGTGTAGTCTATCAATACATAGGAAATCATATGCCTGTAATTCTTTATTCCTGTTAACAGGAATGACACGCTTCCCCTTCCCTCATTGTGTCAAAAGGATCAAAAACTCTTCACTGTGCATTAGGAAGGAATTAGATCTCAAAGATCCCCATCTAGTTTCTTGAAATGAAATATTTAAAATATACTGATTGTTTAGAGCCACTCAGTGACTGGGAAAGTAATATTTTAATGAGTCATTTTCAACGCTGTTCAGTATTTGGCAAAGCAGGTACTCATTCAAATATATTTAATGCAAATAGCTGCTTAGAGACTGTAGTTCAACATATTTGACCTCTTCAGACTTTAACAGCATTACCTTACCAAGTTTCCACCTAATGTGCTTACTGCATGAAGACAGGAGAACAGGTGGAGCTGAATTTCCCCTGGGGGGTAGCTAAGGACAAAGTAGGAGTGATTGTAGATATTTAAGATGGACAGGGTTTAGTGGAGGTCAGAAAAAGCAGGTGGTAAAAGGACTATGTGGGTGCAAAGATAATTTAATTTTAAAGGAAGAGTCATAATAAGGAAAGACCACTTCTACGATTTGACTTATAATTCCATCCTGGCAATTTCAGAGATGAGAAAAGGAGTTTAATTGCTACATTGAGCTAAAGAACTCAACAAACAGAATGCAGAAGGATACAGATGTGTCAACTGAGGTTCAGTTTGGTTAAGTACTCGCCCAACTGTAATTTCAGGAACAGAAGCCAGGAGTACTGATTTCCAAACCCCGTTCTAACCACTGGAGAACAGATTCCTAAGTGGCAGACCACGGACCACTGCTTGTTTACAGATCACTTGCTGGTAATCTGGAGATAACTGGCCGGTAACATGTAACTGCTGTCTTTTCTTTTTTGTTTCCAGCTGTGAAATTGCGTAAAAAAGTGAAAATACACTAAGTACTTCCTTAATATTAGTTTTCCATGTGACCAGTTGTAGTAGTTACCACAAGGAAAGTTGGGCATGGGAGGAATGTTGACTATGTGACTGAGAATACAAAGGGGGTGGTCCACAAGACCATCCTTCTAAGATGAGGACCATTTTATGAAGAAGAATGAGGATTTCTGCGTGAGACCACACTTCCTCCCAGTAACAAGTTACTAAATTGTTCTCCAAAGCCTCTGCTTTTTGTCTTGGAGGAATTTTTGTAATGTTTGTGTCTCTGTGGGTCTGTCTGCAACTGAAAAGTTATTTTGTTCAGAAAGACTCAGGCAATAAACTAATTTTTACTGGTGATATGAACAGCTTAGAAAGAACTGCACCACAATTAACAATACAGCATTTTCTGTAATATCTAAATAGTCCATATATCCAGCTAAACAGAAGTGTAATAGGACCAACTGGAGATTTCCAGTAATAATATAACATTGGGCCAAGTTTTACCCACGCAGTCCCACTGATTTCAATGAATCCACTTCTTACCAAGCCACTGGTGCAAATGCAAGCTGAATCTCTGAGGCCCAAAGAGCTCCTGAGATGAACTATCAGCCACACTGTATACCAATCCTTCATAGCTTAGCTACATGTACTGCGTTCATATAGTTTCTGTATTATTTGCCCAATTTTAAGTGAAGCTATGGGAAAAGTCATTTTGCTTCCATAGTACCTTATCATGGCACTCTGCCAACCCCTGTTGGCTACATATTCATAGTGTAGTTCAGCATTTTAGCTAGATGCTTCCTGTGGACTTTACATCTGCTTTACCAAGCTTTAACTACTGTCCGTGAGCCATGTCGAGCCTGTCTAGCTAGGGAAGAACAAACTGTGTCCCATCCTGTTAGCACACACACAGCATTCCCAGCTAAGCCTTGGGAAAGGAAGGTGGTGTGGTTCAGAACTGGGAATGGGCTGTGGAGAGTTAGGTTCCATTCCCAGCTCTACCATGCCCTGGATGAAGCTGGACAAGTCGCTTAGCCTCTCTGGGCTAGTGCTCCATCTGTAAAATGGGGATAATACTGTCTTTGTCTGTCTTGTCTAGTTAGGGTGTAAGTTGTTTGGGGCTGGGACTCTCTCATGTGTATGTACAGCACTCTGTGCATAGCACGAAGGGACCCTGATCTCCACTAGAGCCTCTATGTGCTGCTGTAACGCACATAATAATAATATGACCAAACAGGGTCATATTTATGCCTCCACTGACTTCACCAGGAATGAATTGGGCCCACAGTGTTTTTCAGATCGCAAGTCATAAAGTTACAAAACATCTCAGCCTTCTAGGCTTCCTGAATAGAGTCTTCCAAGTTGCTTCTGCACGGGGGTTGCCCTTTGACATTAGCAGGCAGCTGGCCACTAATCCTTCCTCACCACTGAATCTCTGTAGTTCTCTTGCCTACTTTCTCTGGCTCTTACCTCCATGCCTACTTTCTCCAAGCCCTCTTCATCTCCATTACGGCTTCCAGCGGATCCTCTCTTCCTCTGTTTGCCGGACACCTGGTGGCTGAGCTGTCAATTTAGCAATGCTGAAGGCTTAGGATTACAAACACCATCCAAAAAGCAACAGCAACAACAACAACAAAAAGCAGGTGAAAGGAAGCACTTATTGTTGCATCCTTTAATCTAAGTAGACAAATCTCCCTGGTGAGTGAAATATGACCTTGTGGTCAGAATAGGATGTGATTATCTAAATCTCTGATTGGTCCAAGCAAGCCTGATTAGACATAACCTGACCTGGAACACTATCTACGCGTCTCATGTAAAATGAAAACTCCTGCAAACAACAAAACCTTTAAACTCCAAAGGAGACAGGCTGCCACATAATAAAGTGACAGCACAACACTCCCGAGCACCGAAGATTTTCTTTAGGACAGGACTAAGAGGATCTAGCCGTATGATACCTGGGCTCTGTCTGACAGAATGTGTCAGCTGTTTTAAACTCCCACATCACCAACACAAAACAATATAGAACAGGACATGATCCCAGGATACAATATCCAGCTGAAGCCACAGGGGAATTTTAGGAATGTAATTACTCAAGTTGGAAATTGACCAAGGTTTAGCACTTCTGTTCCAACAAAAATAAATGCTGGATGAACTTTAATGATCTTAAGTGGTCAGGACCGTAATTATGCTTCATCCAAACCACAGCACCTCCTAAAGCACATTGACAAATAGCGCACTGCTGTGGCATGGGGCAAGTATAGATTCAAAGGGGGAAATCTCACGTACTGACTCCACACTTTTTGCAGCACCTGGCCTTCCATGAAAGGCCTCCTATCAAGTACTAATCGGGCCTGACCCTACTTGCTAGGACCATCTGACTATACCTCATTTAATCAATTCCCTGCCATGCCGGGGCCTCAGGCACAGGTGCACCTCACTCCCTTCTATTCTCTGCCCATGGCATATAATAGTCTAGTGGCTTGTGGGCTCTAATACTTTAGTCCAATTTTGATACTGGGATTTAGTGTGCGAGTGGTGGGGGGTGTTGGCAGCCTGTGATTTGTAGGAAGTCGGTACCCTCTGGCCTTAAACTCTATGAACTTCAGATCTTTTCCTCCCCTCAGCTGGTTGAACAAAATGTATTGACTGCTGGTGCATGCTCTGAGGCCTATCTTCATGGTCTGGGCTTGGCCTAAGGGGCTGGTTTATGGGGATTTGATGTTTTTGTGGGGAGGGATATTACTGAATCTACTGCTTGACACACAGTGCTCATGCTGCATTCCTGTCTGTGTTTCTGTGCATTTTATTACTCAAAACACTCATTAAATACTACTGGCAAATTTATGTCCTGCCTGGCAATGCTGAAGTGAGGTCAGAAGGCCCAGGGAGGATTTCAAATCCCAGGTGCATCTGAGTAGGAGCAGTACAGGATAACAACCTAGCGCTGCCTTCGAACATTAGGCTTGAGAGTCCATGACTCCAAGAAGGTGCATGGGGCCTCTGTTGCAGCAAGCTCTGAGAGCAGTGCACTCACTGTTCCTTTTGGGGTCACCAGCAAGGCTGCTCCATATGTAAAAACCTCAAGGTATTGCTCACAGGGGAGGAAGGATGCTCTAGGGGGAAGAGTACTGGGTGGGGAACTCAGAAGTTCTAGGTTCAATTCCTGACTCAGTCACCAACTTTCCATATGCCCCTGAGCAAGTCAGTCAGTATACCCAGTGCCTCAGGTCTCCATCGGTAAAATGGGATAACAGCACTTCCCCACCCCCAAAGGGATGTTGTGAGTGTAAGATCCAGTCGTGATTGTGTGGTGCTCACATGTTACAGTGAACCAGGCCATGTTCAGTACCTAGGGAAGGCTAGGGAAATCAGACATGCCAAAGAGACATGGATTCAACAGATATAAATAAGGAGACCCAGTAAAAGACCCCACGTAGCAGCTCTGCTGCAATATATGCTGGGTAGGTTTATTTTGTAAGTAAAACGATATGACACCAGCCAACAGAGGCGTGGAGAGAACTACAAAGCTGTGGGGAGACAGAGTGATGGGGGAGAATAGAATGTAAATGAAAGATCTGGATGTTGTGATTGCTTGTGTGAAAAATGCATGACTGGCTTCTTCATTCACACCTTTGATTCACAGCTCATGAGCTGAAAAATGTCTTTTCATGGTGACGGATGTTCCATCTGGGCACCGTTAACCCTGTGCCACACAGGCAGGAATATTTTTAGGGCACTGAATTATTCAAGAAGCTGTGCTGCTTTCTGATGATTTAGTTTGAAAGGCAGCTAAACAAGCTCTCTCTGCGTACGCGTAGGTGCTTGGAGGCTGTTTTAAGATTTCGGAGCCCAAGCTGTCCCGGGAGGAAAGTGTTTGAAGCCTTTTCTCCCTCTGGATCAACACAGCTTTTAAAATGTTAATGCTCACGTCCAGCAGGGCTACCGCGTGGATCATTTACCCTCTTGCACACCAGGGTGACATGCTGTGGGGAGGGATGGGGGGTTGAAATGTGTGTTGTGACATCCTGAGGGAAATGGACACCACATCACAATGCACAAGTCTCTGTGAGGGGACAAAATGAATCCTAGTGGAAGCAGATGCATGGTCCTCAGGCTGATTCCATCAGTTATTCATTAAGTATTTATGTTATGGGAAAGCCCAAAGGCTCCACTCAGGATCAGGGCCCCACTGAATGCAGCCCTGTACAAACACCAAAATGAGACAACCCCTCCCCTCAAGGGACTGCAGTCGAAAGCCACACACAGACAAAAGGATGGAGATGTAGACACAAACCTAGAAGTGAATGAACATGCTGAAGAATTGGCCCAGCACTATTGTGTGAACTACAGACCATTATCTACCCCCATATAAACAGTTCCTAATGGGGCTAATGCCCAGAGGTGTGGAGCACCTGCAGGCCTCAGCAGGGGTGGACATGCTCTGTAGGCCTAATAAATGATTGTGGATCTAAATCTTATACTAAACATTCTTTCAGTTCCTTTGCTTGTTCATTTTCATCCCTTCCCTCATTTCCCATGTGCGTGGGGCAGAGGGAAGGGTTTCTAATTATACTCATTTTTAAAACTTAGGGGGCAGGGAAAGAGAACTTATTGGTTTGAAAGCACCATTGATTCAGTACAAAAAATTCCTTTCAATACAGCTCTTTGGAAGAGCATGATTTACAAAAGCCACTTTCCCCTCAATCTGTGGTCTCTTGTCATGTCTCCCTGTCTGACAGATTGCAATTTCCCTAGGGTAGGGCCTTCTCCAGGCATGCCTAGGCTGCTCCAGAAATAACAATGCACAAAAAGGAATCACCTACCAGATTTTAATAAGAACATTGTACCATTGTCAGCCCCTTTCCTGACATGTAGTTTCATATACACAGAACAGGCAATATGACTTTATATTTATCTATTAAGGGTGGGGAACCATTTCTTTCCCCAAGGTAAGCAAATAGCTGAAGAATAAGAGATAGAAACAAGTGGTTTTAGAGAGTGCAGGTCAAAATCAGCTTTTTGTTTTTGAAAACCCCTCCCAACACAAATTAAAGTAAGCAAGAGAGATTTCCTCATGCAAGTCCTGATTGCTTTGTTTTACTAGCCCAGCCCAGCCCAGCCTTTCCTTGCAAACAGAGCCCTAGGTTAACAGAACACATAACCAACAGATTAGTCTCCTACTCTTTCACCTAGCCCACAAATTCCCCTTAGCTTCAAGGCTGCTAGCCCCTTCTTTACTTTTAAGTGACTCAGCCCAGCTGTTGGCCAATGGGAAGGCAAAGATCATCATCTCTCACTGATCATGTTACCATTTCACCTGTATCATTTGCAAATCCTTGGTGCCACCACCTTGCTTAATTAGCTTCTTCAGGTCCACCCCACACTCATCTAGAATGGGGAAGCAGCCCTTCCTCTAAGCAACTGACCCTTCATCTCTCATCCTAACAAGCTGTGCCCCATTTGGTGTTCCTGCTGCTAAAAGAATGTTCAGACCTAGGTGCTCCACGTCTTCTGCTGAAAACTGATGCGAATAAATCACTTATTAGCTTCTCTGCCCTGTGCTTGTCCACATGAATTGTGCTCTCTACCCATTCTGGTGGCCTAAAGGACCCATCAGTTCTCTTACAAGCCTTTCTGCTTCTGATATATGTTCAGAATGTCCTGTTGTTTGTTTTTATCTTCTTGGCAATTTGCTCTTCAAATTCCCTCTAACCCTCCTAATTTCCCACTTATCTGCCATGGTTCATGTTCTCCTCCCAATGACATCTTTCATGTGGCTTGCTGCAAATGCTAAAGCAATGAGAGTGGGCAGTGATGTCTTTCTGACTCTCAGCAAACCCCCGGCTTCTTCTCTCAGAGCAGGATTGATAGCCCTTGTAATTTTTTTCTAGCCTGTGTAATTGCAGATGCTTTTGTTACTTCTAATTGCATTACAAAGAAGTGAATCATTGTTATAAGAGTGGATCTATCTGCCATCATGGAGATACAAGTTGTCTGGAAGGAGCAGCTGTACATAAATTAAGGGTGTAGGGGGGGAAAGGGGCAGGCACTCTACATCAAGCCCTAGCACTTGGATCTACTTAGAGGAACATCATCAGCTCAAACACTCCAAGGACCCCTGATTCAAGCTAATGACTTCAATATTCCACGTGCTATTTGATATACAGTAAATCCCAGGTCCTGCACCGTGCCAGCTTTACACCGGTTTTCTAAAAGCTTTTCTAGAGGAATGTGAGCTTAATTTAGCTTCAAATGGAGACAATAAATTAAAGTAGTCTCTTGGACAGAAGGCTCTTATTGCACCCCTAAATTCTCCACCACTAAACCACAATAACCATGTGTTGTTTGATGCTGGGATTCTGAGGAAGAGTGTTATTTTCCATCCTGACTTCCTCCTTTTATTTGGACAACTTTAAGGATAAACCCTGTACCACTGTAGTTTGCATATGGAATAACTTTTGTGAAAGTGATCACAAGAGAGAACGGCCTAGGAATTAGGTGCTTAAATATCTTTGAGGAGCTGGCCATGCACGTTACAGCGGAGGAGTGGGGTCCCTCCTGCACCAGAGCTCTTCTTAGTACCAGACAAGGGGGCAGGAGTCTCGGAGATCCCCACCTCAATCCCAACCAGCCTTAGAGCAACTGCTGGGCTGTTCTCAGCTGTGCCACCAGAATAGAGCCTTTGGGGAGCCCAGGCCAGTGGAGGAAGGGTGTAGTGGAGTTCCACTCTGCCATGCCCTGGCATGACCCGCCCCTTCCTTTACATACGCCCATATTGGGGAGCATGAGTGCAGAACCCAACTATGGAGTTCTTCAGCCAGCAGTGAGTTCCTCTCTGACAGGTGAATTCGCTGCTGGATAGTTTTGGCCGGATGAAGCCCCTTTGAGCCACCTGAGCAGCCCTAAGCATTCAAATAGAGTAGTAAATCAATCCCTGGCAGTTCAGGTTAAATGCTGTGTATCCCCATGGTATAAGTGTGGCAAATTCTGCCCTGACTCACACCGTCTCCAGCCTTACTGATGTCAATAGCAATGGATTCAATATCAGATGTGACTGAATTTGGCCTTGCCCTGCCCAGAGCCTTAAAATCGTACCTGCCCTGCAAGAAGAAAGGAATACAAAACATAAACCAACGACACAAATGGTGCAGAGTACATTTCCTGACTGCAGTTCTTCCAGCTGTATGGGCTTATTAGCAATGCAAATTGTGTTGTTTTCTTGAACGGCTCTCAAATAAAGACAAAGCCTGATTCAGCACCGCTGTACCTCTATAAACATCAGTGGCCACTCCTGATTTGCACCACTGAGAAAAAAGAATCATGTCCATGTGGGAGATGAGCCACTGACTTTCTTAAACTCCCAGCCCTTAATACTTGGCTAGTAGTCTCCATCTCTCTTTCTCTCCAAAGTATTTGAAATCAGATGGGTTGTCCTGGCTTCTGTCTCAAGGTTCCATTGGAAGCAGACCAGGGCAGGGGGTTCTTTGCCTATAGAATCATAGAAGATTAGCGTTGGAAGGGACCTCAGAAGGTCATCTAGTCCAACCCCCTGCTCAAAGCAGGACCAATCCCCAGACAGATTTTTACCCCAGTTCCCTAAATGGTCCCCCTCAAGAATTGAACTCACAATCCTGGGTCTAGCAGGCCAATGCTCAAACCACTGAGCTCTCCCTTCCCAGCTCAACTTAATTACATCCACCAAGGTCCCTCTTAAAAGTGCTTAGTGCTCCATCCTAGACCCGCTGTTCATCCCAGTTCTTCTCTGAACATGTTTTCCTTCTCTTTTTCAATACCTCTTCCTTCTGGAAGAATTTGTTGGCTACACATCCAGCGGTATTTTGGCAATGCTGCTCTGAGTCCCAGTTTGTTTGATTGCTATTTTAAAATGATACAAAGTCCCAGACATTTATAGAAACTAACACAATAAATAAAAAAATTAACTGGATCTCCAGTAAGTCTAGAATAAAAATGTATTATTAATTATTATTATTATTATTATTATTTTGTTATACACTTCTAATGTAACTCTGTTGACTATAATGAACTTACACTCAAGATTAATTTGGCTCATTATCTCAAATTAAAAAAACAACAACATTGATCTACTCTTTAAGGGAGTGGTTAACAATGCATTGGAAATGCCTGTCCTATTAAAACTAAGCGGAGCCTTGATTTTATGGAGCATGATTCATGAAAATGTTTCATATTGGATCAATAGGAAGGTCAATTACTTTTGATGCTACTGGATATTTAAATGTGCTGAGCAGTTAGGATTCCAAAGAGAAGAATGACAAAACAAATGATATGTTGTATGCAGTGGTGTTGTAGCAGTGTCAGTCCCATGATATTAGAGAGACAAGGTGGATGAGGCAATATCTTTTGTTGGACTAACTTCTGCTGCTGAGAGAGACAAGCTTGCAAGCTGTAATAATATGAGATGATATACCAATCTCCTAGAACTGGAAGGGACCTTGAAAGGTCATTGAGTCTAGCACCCTGCCTTTGCTAGCAGGAACACATACTAATTTTTGCCCCAGATCCTTAAATAGCCCCCTTAAGGACTGAACTCACAACCCTAAGTTTAGCAGGCCAATGCTCAAACCACTGAGCCATCCCTCCCCCCTAATTGAAAGCTTGTCTCTCTCACCAACAGAAGGTCCAATAAAAGCTATTACCTTACCAACCTTGTTTCTCTAACACAGATAAGGCTGTAGTAGATGCGGATTATAAGAACAGAGCAGGCTCAGCTCATGGTCCCAGTGTGGGTTCAATAGGATACATCTAATAACATCGCCCTACTTAGTCAGTCATTGAAAGGCACAAAAAGCAGCCAAAAGTATAAATGATGATGATTTGAATGACTCAGAGTAACCATAGGGTCACTGGTCCATATCCAGTGCATATTTATCAGGGACTGAAAGTCATTGTTGTCTAATGCCTGTTTGGTAGCCCAAGCTACTACTGGAAAATCCCTCACAAAACCATCTCACTTGACAGAGTCTGGCAGTCTCAGCAGAGAAGTCGATTAACTCTATTCTCAATCCTAGAAGAGGTCTCTGTGGATTTGGGGGTGAAGTGAATTGGCAGAGTGATGGTGAGGGGGAAGTTTAAACTGCCAGGTGTTCCTAGGCCATGGCTCTTCTGTGGATAAACAGAGGACTTCAGCCTTGAGGACTCTCATGCAAGCACTTTTCACCTGCTTAAGTTCACACACAGAAAGTGGAAATGAAACCACCTTCCAAAGGAGGAATCAGTCGTCTCCACACGTGCAATGAAAGACGTTCCAGGGTGTAATTGCTCCTTCCAGTCCTGACACTCAGTATCTTTTCTGGCTCATATTTTCAAAAGTGTGCCCACTAATTTTGGGTGTCTGACTTGAGACAACTGAAGGGTGGCTGACAGACGTGCTTGGCACCCACTATCCCAGTTAAAGTCAATGGGCTTGAGCTGAGGACACGTGAAAAGAAAGCCCCTGGGTGTTTCCTGGGATGGAAGCAAAATTAGTGGACTCTTCTAAAAATGTTGATCTCTATGTATGCATATTGTCATGGGGGACTGGAGAAAAGCAGAACGGGCTGAACAAAGGCAAGGATATCAGAAAACAACCTTCCAAAGCATGGATATGGGTAAGCAGGGATAAACCTGACCTCTGGCCAACAGTTCCTTTTCTTGTTCGGTTCTTAACGAAGGCAACAAAAGTGCTATGCTGTCCCCCACAAGCCCCTGGGGTATCGCAGTAATCTACATAATTTGCTCAATGGTATCTTGTTAAGACAAACTACTGTATTTGGCTGTGAAGCTGATTCTCCCACTGAAGAATATAAGGAACCCCCACTGGTACATGGTTTACAGTGAAAAAATAATGGTGTTTTCCTTCAGTCGACCTCAAAGCACTTTCCCAAGGAGAGCACTCTCATTATCCCCATTTTGCAGATGGGGAACCTGAGACCTGGGGAGTTAAGTGACTTGTCTGAGGTCACCCAGCATGACAGTGGCAGTGCCAGAGATTGAACCCTGGTGTCCTGAATCCCAGTCTAGTCCCACACTGCTGCCAATAGAAGCCTGCGCCTTTGAAAGATGAGCAGCAAAGCTTGGAAACAGACTACGAATGGGCCCGATTCTCAGCTGATGTAAACTGACAAGCCCTGTTAACTTCAGTGAACTTGTGCCAATTTACATCAGCTGAGGATCTGGCCCACTGTGCCTTTAGAATGTAAAATGGCAGCTTTATGGACATGCTTCGCAAAAGCTGGATGAGAAGTGCGTGTGAGGAACAAGGTGGCTATAACACCACAGCTCTTCTTGGGCTTTTTGAGCTAAACCAGACCCTTCTTCCAGTGCTGGGAGTTTCTACCAAAAGCCAAGTTCTCTGGCAATTTTATGCTGTTAATGCAAGTTTTACTTCACATTTCTTCTCCTTACTTGAAAGTTGCCCTCACTCTGTAGCAGGCCCCACTGCCAGCCTCTCAAATCACAGTAGTGAAAATTAGCTTTCAAGCACCACTTTTTTCTTGTTTCCCGAAACAATCCTTTGGGTGCTTTCAAACCAAATACGTCCTCCGCTACACCGTTTGTGGCTGATGATATGCAATAGGTGCTCCAAGATTCTAAGAAGATGGACAGTTTCTGCTGTCTCAGCCAGTTACTGCAAAGCATTTCACTCAGCAATTATGATTTATTGGCCACAGACTTCGTTTTCTTCAGCATCAAAAGCAGTTGTCATTTTGTCACCATAAAAGGAAGATCTTTCCTGTTATGCGTGCACGGCTTGATCCAAAGCCAGTGAAGTCAGTGGAAAGATTCCTGTTGGCTTTAGAAGACACTCTGGATGCTTTAAATGGAGACCTAGCCTGCTATATATTATAAATCGTCTCTGATGTGCAACATGGGCCAGTCATCTCTTCCTCCAGATTTATAGACTCATAGGAGTTAGAGACAAAAAAGACCTATTAAGGTCATCTAGTCTCTTTCCCTGCCAGTGGAGGATTGGTCCCCATTCTACATTCATTATATTCTGTCCAATATAGCTTCAAATGCCCCAAATGATGGCTCTCCCTGCTCCACCATTGCCCTTGGGAGTCAATACCACAACCTAATAGATCTCACTGTCAAGGAGTATAACTTGACCCCCAAGAAGTTCAACTTTCTTTACTTTATCCCATTACTCCTGGTTATAGCTCTTGTACCCTAAATAACTTAACATATCTCGGCTGCTTTAGGCTTCATCTGTCTAAGCACAATCCACCAGTAAAGTCGATCAGTAACCTGATCTGCACGCTGAGTCAGGAGAGGAGGTGTGACGAGGTCTGCTTACCCCTGCACTAGCCCAGACAGGGTTAAGTCCATATTATTGACAGTGGAAGTCCCACCTCCCCAGAGGGACTGGGCATGCTCCAAATGCTCTAGTAGTATAAAGGAAGGAAGCCCAGCTCATTCTGGACTGGAGGCTGCAGGGGAAGGACCTGTCTGGGAAGTTCCTGCAGAGGGTCAGCCCCAGCCCCAGCCCCTGACTGAGCTGGGAATCAGAGCCTCCCTGAGCCAGCTTGAACTCCGGTGATTGGAGGAGCCACAGGACACACACACAAACACTCCCGCTGAGTTAGTGGCAAGTTGCTATGCCACTGTTAGGGCCCTGGGTTGGGGCTCAGTGGAGTCAGGTGGGTCTGGGCCCCCCTTCTAGGGGTACACCCCTTGGTGGGTGCCCCACTCCCATAGACTCTGGCCGCTAGGCCATGCTGCCCTGCATCAAAGGGCTGCTCTATAGACTCTGGCCACTAGGCCATGCTGCCCTGACCCTAGGGGTGTAAATCACCACAGGCGGCTTAATAGTAAGTTGTGGATGATGCTGCGATTTAAATGTCCATAAGCACAGGTAGAGCTTGCTTGGTATCCACACATCTCACAATTAAGTGTTCTCGTTATACTGGTTTCTTTTAGAATCCAGCCTCCCCATCCACCAATGTAACTCTGTAGCTGCAGCTAAGCAGGCTGTTTCGGCAGGAATCACTCTGGAATCTGCTGGCAAGCTGGACATGTGGAAATATAAGCTCTGATCCATCCAGCAGTACCACACAAGTGTAACTTTGTGGCTCCGATGCATGTGAGCAAACCAGAAGGACTAGTCAATGTTACTCATACGCATGAGCGGCTGTTGGATTGGGCTCTAAGGTGCTGCCAGATGGACTCATGTTCACTTTCCCATTCGTTGTATGTATAGATAGTTTAAAGAAGTGTAAATGAAACTTGCTCCCACTTTAAACCCGCTTTACCCTGTCAGTGATGTAAATGACCTTCAGTGTAAATTAGAGTAGGTCCATTTTGGTTCAATCTAGTTTAATGGAACCATTGAAGGACCATAAAGGGGAGAGCCTCAAAGGCCCACATGAGAGGTAAACACCTAACACCCAGCAATTCAGCACCTAACGGCCATGTACTTCTGTAAACCTCATCCCACATGCTAGTTTGTGTGGACAGCATTTATACCAGGTTATTCAGGATTTAGCAGTAGATGGTGATAGTTCTCCCAGGTCTTTATAGTTGTTTTAAGTGTTATCCAATATCAGTCTTCCCTAGTATTTCCAGAGAGGGAAAGCCAATCCATTAGGCAGATGTATGTGAGGCTGAGATGGGTTTTCGCACACAGTCACACAATCCCACCTCAGCAAGTTACCACTGTGCAGGCCTAATCAGCAGAGTCCCTGATACTCTGATATGTATCAAGTAGCCACTGGCAATCAGACTGAAGCACTTAAACTCATTTCATTTGTGGAGCCCAGTACTGCAAAGGGGAAAGGTTAATGAATTAACCAGCTATACTGCATAGTGCCGCCACCGCGTTTCAGTTATAGCTCCATGGAAAACAACCAAGCGAATTGGTGCTTTCTTGGGACAAGTAAACATGTGCAACGAGGAGAGGAGAATGTCAGAATTAAACCTGGCTGTGTACTGGTAAGTCTATGTTCTCAGTCTAAAAAATGTCCAGGGCTAAAAAAATAGTAACGTTTGGAAGCTACCACTGTGCCTTTCATCTACATTCCTTTGCTGAGGACATGCGGAAGACAGGAGGTTTGTTTGGGACAGAAATGCAGTTTTACGTGAGAAGTTCTGTATGTGAGCACTTAAAGACCAGTCAAAAGATGGAGGGTTTTTCAGTTAGATGGATTCACTCAAGTTCATTAGTATAATGTTCACGACATACACCCAGACAAATATTTTTGTTGGAAGATTGCAATGTAACACTGCTTTTGTTTCTTAGGATTCAGAATGATAACACAAGAACCCCAAAACAGAGAGAGGCAAAGCAGGCTGCTCCCCACAGCAGAGAAGCACATCTCATCATAGCTTTCTCTAGGCTGGCTCTCTGCTGCTGACTGACTCTGGTTTCATGTTTCACTATAGAACCCTGTAGCCTGAAAACAGGACCGAGAAACTCTTTACAAATTAATTTTAACCCAATTTTCCATACACCATAGTTAGACTAATGTAAAAGGCACAATGCTGAGAAGAGGGAGAACTATCCTAGGAGATAGGAGGATATTAGGTCACACGGTCACATGCTTGGTATTTGATTTAAAAATGAGTGATAATTTTTTTGACCTGTGTTTCCTGTAGATCCCATTCCATTTGGTTGGGCTGCTCTGGTTTTATCAACTTTAACTCAGAGCTGCACAATGCTTAGCATGCAGTATTGTTTCCATATTTACTGTTCCGATCCAAGGCAACGCTTTCTGTTGTCAGTGTGATATTCATCGGGGATTTGCAGTCTTAACACTTGGTGTTTGAGTGGCGTATTTAATTCAGAAAGAACACAGGAAAACATCTAGAGGAGGAGCTGCACAACTGTGCCAGGACACGTCATAGAGGTGAGCGTTTAACCATTCCAGAGTATCTGGAGTATTACTCCAAATCCAGGAGGGTGAAAGTTTAGAGATACAGTGTTGCCCAGAAGCATAAAAGCACTGGTGAAATACATGAAGCTATTCTGATTTATCAGCTGATATTGGCCCATGTATATTTACTGAGGAAACGGAATTGGTATGGCTCTGAGGGGTATTCCACACATTCTTTAGTACAATTTAAAAGTATTGCATAGAGATTTAGCCGGGTAATTTCCAATGACAATCATAATATTAGCTGCAGTAGTGGGGGGGGGGCACGATCAGCTGGATAGAGCATGGGACTGAGAGTCAGAAGACTTTTTGTAAATTATTATTATAAGATCATAAGACATACCTAGTCACACCAATGGCCCAGCTAGCCCAGTATCCTGTCTTCCTATAGTGGCCAGTGCCAGATGCTTCAGAGGAAATGAACAGCACAGGACAATTATCAAGCGATCCATCATTCCCTGTTGTCCACTCCCAGCTTCCGAAAGTCAGAGATGTAAGGACACCTGGATGATGAGGTTGTGCCCTGATCATCTTGGCTAGTAGCCATTGATGGACCAATCCTCCATGAACTTATGTAATTCTTTTTTTTGAAACAAGTTATACTTCTGGCCTTCACAACATCCCCTGGCAATGAGTTCCACAACTTGACTGTGCGTTGTGTGAAGAAATACTTCCTAATGTTTGTTTTAAACCTGCTGCCAATTAATGTCATTGGGTGACCCCTGGTTCATGTGTTATGCAAAATTCCTCATTCCCTTTCTCCACACCAGTCATGATTTTATAGACCTCTGTCATATCCCCCCTTAGTCGTCTCTTTTCCAAGCTGAACAGTCCCAGTCTCTAATCTGTCCTTATAGGGAAGCTGTTCCATATCCTTAATCATGTTTGTTGCCCTTTTCTGTACCTTTTCCAGTCCTAATATATCTTTTTTGAGATGGGCTGACCAGACTGCATGCAGTACTCAAGATGTGGGTGTATTCTGGTTTTATATAGTAAAATGATATTTTCTATCCCTTTCCTAATGGTTCCTGACATTCTGCTTTGACTGCCACTGCACATTGAGCAGATGTTTTCAGTGATCTATCCACAATAACAGCAAGATCTCTTCTTGAGTGGTAACAGCTAATTTAGACCCCATTTTTTCGTATGTATAGCTGGGACTATGTTTTCCAAAATGATTACTTTGCATGAATCAACACTGAATTTCATCTGCCATTTTGTTGCCCAGTCACGTGAGATCCCTTTACAACTCCTCACAGCCAGCTTTGGACTTAACTATCTTGAATAATTTTGTATCCTCTGCAAATTTTGCCATCTCACAGTTCACCCCCTTTTCCAAATCATTTCTGAATACATTGAACAGCACTGGTCCCAGTACAGATCTTTGGGGGACCCTGCTATTTACCGCTCCATTGTGAAAACTGATGGTTTATTCCTACCCTGTGTTTCCCATCTTTTAGCCAGTTGCTGATCAATGAGAGGACCTTCCCTCTTATCCCATGACTGTTTAAGAGCCTTTGGTGAGAGACCTTGTCAAAGGTTTTCTGAAAGTCCAAGTACACTATATGAACTGAATCACCGTTGTCCACTTGCTTGCTGACATGCTCAGAGAATTCAAATAGATTGGTGAGGCAGGATATCCCTTTACTAAGGCCACGTTGACTCTTCCCTAACATATTGTGTTCATCTACATGTCTGATAATTCTGTTCTTTACTACACTTTCAACAAATTTCCCTGGTACTGAAGTTAGGCTTATTGGCCTATAATTGCCAAGTTTGCCTCTGCAGCCCTTTTCAAAATTGGCTACCCTTCCCTCAGCGGGAGTTGTATTTTTTCTTCAGTGCCATATGTCTGTCTAATGTTTAGACCTAGGGTTTACTCCCAGTAGGGAAAGATTTTCAAAAGCACCAAATGGTTTTAGGAGCACAAGTCTTACTGACTTTCATTCAGACTTGTGCTCTTAAATCCCTTAGGTACTTTTGAAAATCTCCTCCAGCATCACCACTGACCTTAAGTGAGTCAGTTCACATTTGTCTACCTCAGTTAAAAAGGAGATATAATATTTACCCAAATCTGTAAAGCACTTTGAGCGCTACCAATGAAAAGTGCTATAGAAGGGCTAAGTATTGTAATTATGATTAATAGCTAACAAATAAGGACCCAACATCAAGCCTGGGGAGGCTGTCACATCATGAGTTAACAACTCTCCCTCTTGCAAAAAAAAAAATTCCTCTTTAATAACCTGAGCTTGGTAGGCCATTAGTTTTACATGTCACCCAAAGCATGGACTCACAATCCAGCTTGAAGTCTGATCAGATTATGAATCTGGACTTCTGAAAATGTTCAATAACTTTTTTGGTTCCAGTTTCACGGCATAAATATGATTTGGCTGTTTCCACTACAAAACATGTAGATTAAAATTGTCCTTATAGTGCTAATGAAAAGATCTTATTTTTCTGATTCAGTATAAGACAGGTGCTTCCTAACTGTGGAGTTTTGATGTGCATCCAAATTTTCTATTAATTCTATAATACCTTATTGTTTCTAACCTAGAGGTCCCCATCCTGCAAAATGTCAGTAAGTCTATTCCTGTGCATGAAGCTCTGCAGGAGCTGGTCGATATATTTAGTTAATTTTAAAGCCCTGAGTGTAATTCAGAGATCACTTACAACAGCGTCACTCACCTGGCTTTAATGCAATTATACTTGATTGAGATGCAATTCACTCTGGTGCAGGACTAGCATGAGGCCTTTGCATTACTCAAGTCCTTTTAAAGTCCTATTTCAAGAGTTAAAGTGAGACTCTGAAATGGGGCATAGATTTTGAGCATCCCTCTCTACAGGGGTGAATTTTACTGCTATAGTCCATTCCTGCTCCTGTTGGGAAAAGCTTCCATTGACTCCAGGTAGGATCAGGCCCCTAGCTCTCTAAGAATATGTGACTATGAGATTTATTTTATAAATAGGGCCTTATAGGGTGTGTGGGACTGTAAGGAGCAAGGCAAGAGTGGACACAAGCTCCACAGAGTCATTACCAGGCACCTTTATGCAAGTGGGTGACAGATCCTGGAACAGACCTCGTGGTGCAGCTGCACCAGTGCTCTGGGGAATATACACTGCACTGCATCGTACTCAAGGTGGATCGCAAGCTGACCATCTATCCCCGTGTTGCTAGGTCTAATACTAGTATAAATAAATTTTAAATTCATTCTTTCCAGGACAGAAATTTCCCCACAATTTAAATAGGCTTAAAATATATTTAAATATAATTGAGGGGCCAGAGTCTGATCTCCCTAAGATTCGGTGTAAGGCAGCCCGTGATCAATCAGAGCACTTGAGGTGAATAAATCCTCCGACTGATGTGAAAGGGGCTTTTCATATGCTTAAAGTTAAACGTGCTAAATGCTTTGCTGGATCAAGAGCTCCCCCAGGTTGTCACGGTTGAGCCACCCACACAACTCCATGCTGGGCCCTCCGCATTGAGAATGGTTGGTCAATTGTTACAGGGGCAGTATATTTCCCTTTTGAACTCCACATCTAACTCCTAATAATGCTAACAAGCATTATATGTGGGTAGTCACACATGATCATCTGTAGTCTTCAGTGCTCAGCATCTCTCACTTAGACATTCATAAAATACATTTTCTCAGGGATACTGCAGTTTCACAGTCTGGGATAGGCACTGGAATTTCTTTTTTTAATTAGTTAATGAAAATTGCATCAGGTATCCTGATACCTAGGCATAAGAGTTGAAGAGAATAAGAGAGAAGATGAGGAAAAAACACCCTGTGTATTAGATCATGCTTTGTGTTTTTAATGTTAACACAGATAGTGTCTGATCTACTGGAACTGTAAGACCTGCAGATCTGGAAAGTATTCGTTCAAGCCAAATTTAAAAAAAACCTTGCCTCATATTTTTTATGTTGTTCCATAAATCCACATACTATATAACTCAGCAAGTCCGGTGTTTAAATTTTACAGGCTGTATGCCTCATTACAATGACGTGCCATCTCCATTTACATTACCATGTCTATTTCCATTAGGATATTGTGTTACATTAAATGATAATCCCTGCCAACACAGGCTATGATAGATCATGGCCCTTGCCCCCAGCTCACACTGCATTCCATTCCATTCCACGACAGATGAATGTCTGCTGTCAGGGTTCTAGCCAGGGCCCATGGGGGAGGGAGGGGAAGCTGGTACAAATTACCGGGGCCCAGTGGTCCGGAAGGGGGCCCGGGGCCCAGCTTCCACAGCTTCGTCAGCCCTGTTTAGCTGGTCATCCACCATTGCTGGGGGGCCTGAAAAATTTTTTTCACCGGGGCCCGAACCCCCTCTCGGCGTCCCTGGTTGTAGCTCACCAGACAAGAATGCTATCTCCTAAAGCAGTACAGATATAGAACAGTCCCTTGTCAGGAGGGATGGTCCTTAATTTGGACCCACAGTTTCCTCTAGTCAACACAAATCTCCTTTTAATTCACTTTAATTGTTGCAAATTACTGACTCAGGAAATGCTGGGTCCAGAAATGATCTGACAGACAACATTAGTGGGGCTGGTGAGATGAATGCTGCACTGTTTGGAACCTCCCTGCTCTCTGCTGTGTTTCTTGTGGTCTTCATTTTGGATATTTGTCCCACATTTGGGACCCGATACTGTGTGCGGAGAGACATAGGTCTTTGACGATGCTGTTCAAAGTGGAACACAATGCTGGAGTGTGGTTTCTTTTAGCGAATCTTTTGTTCAAATTAGAAAAGTTCCAGAACTGGAAGAGGACTTCCTTCCTCAGACATATTGAAATATCACATGTGGTTAGGAAGGGGTTTGGGAAAGGAGAGAAGGCCTCACAGATTACATAGCTGAGACTTATTGGACACATGTATCCCAAGAAGAATTCAGAGGCACCTGTGTTTACTTTTCAACACAAGAAATATCAAACAGAGAATTTGATTGCCGGGGAATATTTATCACCAGCAATGCAGCAGAGATTGCCCCATGGCAGCGATATGTTCTGCTTTTAAAATAAAATGCAGGCGGAAATCTCTCTGTTTTTTCTCTGCATGAAAGGTAAAACAGACTGATAATGTGAGGAACAACAGGCCTTACCTGGCCCACTGAAGTCAGTTGGGAATTTTGCCGTTGACTGCAATGGAAACCAACTCAAGCAATTCCCAGTGTTTGAGCACCAAACAGCAATGAAAGCCTGCATAAGATAGTAATTAACTGGGTGTCCCAGGCACATCCTAGCATTCCATTGATTTCTATTGAGTGTCTACATACCATCATTCAGGTTTCAGAGTGGTAGCCATGTTAGTCTGTATCAGCAAAAAGTACGAGAAGTCCTTGTGGCACCTTAGAGGCTAACAAATTTATTTGGGCATAAGCTTTTGTGGGCTAAAATCCATTTCATCGGATGCATGCAGTGGAAAATACAGTAGGAAGATATATATATATACAGAGAGAACATGAAAAAATGCACGTTGACATACCAACTACAACAAGAGTAATCAATTAAGTTGGGCTATTATTAGAAGGAGAAAAAAACGCTCACTCATAGCATCACTGGAAGCATTCCTTATGCATAGGGTCATCCAATGGACATTCTCTCTACTAACACCGGTACAACCCACAGCAGTGCCGTATCTGAGTGGTAGGGCTAAGAGAAAAGAATTTTCTTTCAATGAGAAGTATGATTAATCATGACTGTACAGCTTGTCTGTTTCAAAGCATCACTAAAGCAATCTACTCACTGGTGCCTATGCCGGACAAGGAAAAAGTGATCCGGATCAGAGGTTCTCAACCAGGGGTACACGTACATCAGGTTTTACATCAGGCTTTAGAAAAACACTCGTGAAGTCAGCATAAACTAAAATTTCATACAGACAATGACTTGTTTATGTTGCTTTATGTACTATACACTGGAATGTAAGTACAGGATTTATATTCCAATTGATTTAGTTTATAATAATATGGTAAAAATGAGAGAGTCAGCATTTTTCAGTAATGGCGTGGCTGTGACACTTCTGTATTTTTATGTCTGATTTTATAAGCAAGTAGTTTTGAAGTGAGGTGTAACTTGGGGGTACTCAAGACAAATCAAACTCCTCAAAGGGGTACAGCAGTCTGGAAAGGTGGAGAGCCACTGATCTAGAGTCCTGTTATGTTCCTGCTGTGCTCTCTTGTCACGCTTACATGTCCATTCTCCCAGCAAAGTACATGTATAACTTCCAATAAACTGTATCTAGCAGTGACCCGCGCTCATTACATGGTACAAAGTCATTATGGCTCATCTAGTAAACAACATATTCAGATGTGGGCTGGACTTCATAGAATAATAGAAGATTAGGGTTTGAAGAGACCTCAGGAGGTATCTAGTCCCACCCCCTGCTCAAAGCAGGACCATCACCAAATAAATCATCCCAGCCAGGGCTTTGTCAAGCTGGACCTTAAAAACCTCTAAGGATGGAGATGCCACCACCTCCCTGCGTAACCCAGTTCAGTGCTTCACCACCCTCTTAGTGAAATAGTTTTTCCTAATATCCAACCTAGACCTCCCCCATTGCAACTTGAGTCCATTGCTCCTTGTTCTGTCATCTGCCACCACTGAGAACAGCTGAGCTCCATCCTCTTTGGAACCTTCCTTCAGATAGTTGAAGACTGTTATCAAATCCCCCCTCATTCTTTTCTTCTGCATACTAAATAAGCTCAGTTCCCTCAGCTTCTCCTGTTAAGTCATGTGTCCCAGCCCTCTAATCATTTTAATTGCCTTCCGCTGGACTCTCTCCATTTTGTCCACATCCTTTCTGTAGTGGGGGGTCCAAAACTGGATGCAATATTCCAGATGTGGCCTCACCAGTGTCGAATAGAGGAGAATAATCCCTTCCCTCAATCTGCTGGCAACGCTCCTACTAATGCAGCCCAATATGCTGTTAACCTTCTTGGCAACAAGGGCACACTGTTGATTCATATCCAGCTTCTCATCCACTGTAATCCCCAGGTCCTTTTCTTCAGAGCTGCTGCTTAGCCATTCGGTCCCTAGTCCGTGGCAGTGCATGGGATTCTTCCGTCCTAACTGCAGGATTCTGTACTTGTTCTTGTTGAACCTCATCAGATTTCTTTTAGTCCAATCCTCCAATTTGTCTAGGTCACTCTAGACCCTATCTCTACCCTCCAGTTTAACTACCTCTCCCCCCAGCTTAGTGTCATCCACAAACTTGCTGAGGGTGCAATCCATCTCATCATCCAGATCAGGGGTGACCAACCTGAGCCTGAGAAGGAGCCAGAATTTACCAATGTACATTGTCAAAGAGCCACAGTAATACATCAGCAGCCCCCCATCAGCTCTCCCCACCCTGCTCCCAGTGCCTCCCATCCACCGGTAGCCCCGCCGATCAGCACTTCCCCCTAGCTGTTATGTGGTGTGCAGGAGGCTCTGGCAGGCGGGGAGGAGTGAGGGCATGGCAAACTTAGGGGTGGAGTGGGGCAGTGTCTGTGGCAGAGACAGAGGTTGAGCTGTGAGCACCCCCGGCACACTGGAAAGTTGGCGCCTATAGCTCCAGCCCCGGAGTCGGTGCCTATACAAGGAGCCACATATTAACTTCTGAAGAGCCGCGTGTGGCTCCAGAGCCACAGGTTGGCCACCCCTGATCTAGATCATTAATGAAGATGTTGAACAAAACCGGCCCCAGTACAGACCCCTGGGGCACTCTGCTTGATACCAGCTTCCAACTAAACATCGAGCAGTTGATCACTACCCATTGAGCCGGATGATCAAGCCAGCTCTCTATCCACCTTATAGTCCATTCATCCAATCCATACTTCTCTAACTTGCTGGCAAGAATACTGTGGGAGACCATATCAAAAGCTTCGCTAAAGTCAAGATGTATCGCTTCCACCTCTTTCCCCATATCCACTTGTTCCAAGCTGAACTCCCACACCAGAACTCAAAGCTGACCATGGGTCACAGTCCTTTAGACTTTGCAAAAAGTGCACCCTGAGACCTACAGGTAAGTGTGCACCCACTGCAATACCTCTCAAAGGAAGAACATCTGCAGAACTTTAGTGTATTACTAGCATGCTGATTTGCATTGTCTTACATTCCTGGTTTAAAAGAGCATGACAGCAGGCTACTGCTAAGAATAACTCGTCTTTTAGCCACTCAGTCATATGCATTGGGAAAACCAGCCTAACTTGTGCTAATTACTTCTGCAGATGGATTAGTTGTTTTCTACAGTGGTGCAACAAATCTCTTTTTTGACAAGGAATTCAAATTTACTCATACATATTCAGTTGAAATTACATGCTTTATATCTGTAGTAATGGCACCGTTTGGCCTATTTTTTAATGGACTACAGAACCCCTGAGCCTGACTGCCCCTCGCTGCCCCATCCAACTCCCCCTCCTTCCTGACCCCTATCCACACACACACCCCAACCACCACTCCAAACTCCCCTGCCCTCTATCCAACCACCCCTGCTCCCTGCCCTCTTACCGCACTGCCTGGAGCACCGGTGGCTGGCAGTGCTACAGTCGCACCACCCAGAGCACCAGAACAAGCAGCTGTGCCAGCCGGCTGGAGCCAGACACGGTACTGCGCAGCACAGAGCACCGGGTCAGGACGGGCTCTGCAGCTGCGCTGCCCGGCCACCCAGAGCATTGCGCCGGTGGCATGGTGCACTGAGGTTGTGGGTGGGGGAGGGGGAACAGCAAGGGAGGGGCCAGTGGCGAGCCTCCTGGGCCAGGAGCTCAGGGGCCGGGCAGGAGGGTCCTGCAGGCTGGATGTGGCCTGCAGGCAGTA
Organism: Gopherus flavomarginatus; assembly: GCF_025201925.1. Taxonomy (NCBI): domain Eukaryota; kingdom Metazoa; phylum Chordata; order Testudines; family Testudinidae; genus Gopherus; species Gopherus flavomarginatus. The sequence goes on from NC_066630.1 coordinate 35,579,466, forward strand.
GTTTGCCCAGCTCTGCTCTAAGGTGCCACTAGGATTCCTCATTGTTTTCTGTATTCTGATACAGAATAACATGGCTACCATACTGGAACTTAATACACATATGAAGTATTATGTCAGGTGTCCCAAACAGCATACTGCTGAGGGAAATGCAACTGCGGCTCACGTACCAGCTTTTGTGTATCTGTATGCACACGTATATTAAAGAGAGAGAATAAGTGCTTTATATTCCGAATGGAAAGCCCTGGTGCCTATCTAATATTCCTGGCCAAGGGATTCTACAGAGAGTGATCAGCACAACTGCTGACAACGCAGTCTTTTAAGGTTACACAGAAGGGGCTAGGATGCTGTCCACACAAGACCATCCTTCACAGTTGCGCGAGAGACAGTGGATGACAATGGGAGAGAAGCAACTACACCACATAATGGACCTGATCCAATGCTCACTGATGTCATGGGTAGTTCTCATTGACTTTAATGAGCGTTGGATTAAGCCCAAGATTGGGGCAAGTCTTCAAGAAGGTCATAAAAGTGATATGAAGTAGAGTTCTCCACTGGCCACACAGTGTGCTCAGGACTCCGTACAACATGGTGTCACCATTCCTCCAAAACCAGAGAGCTACATTATAGATAGCACTCGCCATGGCGCCCTGTTTCCAGTGCAACTCCGTGGCTGCAGAACTGATGAGTAATGAGATGAGCAAGAGAAAATCTGGTTTAGTGAGTAGAACTGGTTAATTTTTTTTTTAATTTCAAAATTGCAAATTTTAATTAAAAAAAAACAAGCCTTTTTGGGGCGTGGGGGAGTGAATGTCCCTTGATTTCCCTCAACTAATTCTTACAGTGACAAAGGTAAGTCAAACTGTACAGCAGCCGTCATCCATAATAAATGAGCATTGCAAGAAACATCCATGATGTTCAAAAGAGGAATAATAATTCGGTGGAGGAGAAATTAGATCCAGGGATAAGAGTGGTGAACAAAGGGGTGGAAGAAGGAGGGGGGACGTGTATTTAGTGCTGTGTAGTAAAGAATATGATCCTAGATTCAGAACGTTCTGATATGCAATCCCCCAGTGCAGCAGCCAGTCCAAGGTGGCTCAGCCTGCGGTCACCTGCTGCCTCTTGTTGCCTTCAGTGAATAGGGACAGAGGAACAGGCCCGAGATAGAAATAACAGTGTATTTCATCCTGAAAGGAAAGGCGGTATAGTAAAGCAGAGTCAGAGTCTAAGGGCTTGTCTACACTTACCGGAGAATCGACGCTGCAGCGGTCAATTTAGCAGATCTAGTGAAGACCCGCTAAATTGATTGCAGATCACTCTCCCATTGACTACTGTACTCCACCGGATCTAGAAGAGTAAGGGGAGTGGACGGGAGAGCGTCTCCTGTTGACATCGTGTGGTGTGGACCCCGTGGTATATAGATCTAAGCTATGTTGATTTGAGTTATGCTATTCACATAACTCAAATTGCGTAGCTTACATCGACTTTTCCCTTTAGTGTAGACATGGCCTAAGAGAGGCTTTCATGGTTACATAGATCCAGTATAGTGGGCTTCACTTGGGGGCCAGTAAGCCTCGCAGGCTGGCTGCAGCTCAACAGTCCCCGAAGTCCTAGGGTGGCTTTGGTGGGCAATCTGAGGCTCTGGTGGCAGAATTACAGTCCATCATCCCTCCGTGTTCCCCTGGTCAGACAAAGGTGGGGGGAGGATAGTGGGACACCAGCCGTCCCTCTCCACGAGGGCCTCCCCTCTTCTTGATGGCCCAGATCAGCCTCTCCTGCACCACTTCCTACCTTTCCTGTTCTCTCTTCAGTTTGGGGCATGGTGTAACATTATCTGATTAAACTATGGCCATGTAGATCATTGTTGCTACCACTCATATAACTGCAATAAATCTTGTACAAAATGTGGCATGTAAGATGTCTATGGAAAGGTTATGATTCACTGAATATGATTATGCTATTTGTATGCATAGATCATTATTGTAGATGAAGTTAGGAGTATTAACTACGTGCCTGTATTTCTAAAGTGTTTGCTCCTGGCGTAATGCCCACAAGGAATTTAGCCTGCACATCATTAAGGGATTATTCAAATTAAGTGGCTCATCAAGGAACACTTAACTCACAATGGACCATGGGAGATGCCCATCTAAACTGAATGGACTGTCCTGCTGTGACTAACTGAAGTCATGCATGGACGTGTGACTTGCTCATGTGACTCCAAACTCTATCTTTTACCTGTAATTTTTCACTAGCTGTGCTGAGGGCTTTGTTTGAAACAATGGATTTCCCTCCACATGGCAGAAGCTATAAAAGGCCATGGAAACGTCTCCATTTTGCCTCTTTCCTGCTCCAGCCTCTGGACTATGGATTTATACAAATGAGAGTATTCTAACCAAGGGACTGAGGACCTTCCAATGATTTGGAAGCAACCAAAGACTTAACTTAAGCTGGCAGGGCCTGTGGCAGAGCCAGGAGTTGAGCAGTGAGCATCCCCCGGCACATTGGAAAGTTGGCGCCTGTAGCTCCAGCCCCGGAGTCGGTGCCTATGCAAGGAGCCGCATATTAACTTCTGAAGAGCCGCATGTGGCTCCGGAACCGCAGGTTGGCCACCCCTGCTTTATATGTTTTTAATGTTAACACATATACTGTACAATCTAGTGCAGTGGTTCTCAAACTTTTGTACTGGTGACCCCTTTCCAGCAGTTTATTCCATCAGTGCTACAAGCCTGAACCAAGAACTTGCAATTATTGTATGTATTTGATTCCTTCAATCAATTTTAACTCTCACCTCTCTTTCTTTCTTTCTTTCTTTGAATAAACCTTTAGATTTTAGATACTAAAGGATTAGCAACAGCATGATGATTGAACAAAGATCTGAGTTATATATTGACCTCGGTGCATGGCTGATCCTTTGGGATGAGAAGAACCTTTCATTTAATGTAATTAGTTGTAAAGAAGCCCTCATCTTAAAGTCTAGTGTCTTTGGTGGTAATACAAGCACTGGAATACCTAATGAAACTGGTGTTGTGACTTCTTGTTAGCCAGTATGGTGAAACAAGTTTATTTTTGTTGCTGGTTTGGTATATCTTAAGGGAGAATAGCCACCAGTTTGGGGGTGTATCTGCCCTGTTTCTCAGCAGTTTGCCCTGAATTTGGTATTCTCAGTTGTGATCCACAGAGGCACAGTTACATATGGTCACAGAACTCTGCTTCCCTCCCTGCGAAGGGCTGCTCAAACAATCTCCACAATTCACATAGTCAGTTGGGGCTCCCTAGCTTTCTTCTCACTTCCAGTTATTTCCTCTTGTCAAGGAGAAGGAGAGAGAAAAATTGTTAGGCCCTCCTGGACAGATCTTACCCACTGCCCCTGTCCCTGTGGATCCTTCTGTCTCAGGAGCTACAAACTGGCTTCCTTCCTGCATACACCCTCTCCTTCCCTCTCCTCCTGCCTAAGTGCCAGGGTCCATTTAAGCAGGTGCTCCATTTAGAGCAGGGTCTGCAGTTGCTGAGAGGTGAGACCTTGGCCCACTGCTGCTCCATCTATACGTTAGCCTCAGGGCTTGTGTACACCTAAAACACCCCTGAGCAATGTAGCTGGGTTGAGCTAACTTTTTAGCATACAGCAGGCTTTAGAGTGAGTCTGTAAACTCCATCACACCCACTTCAAAGATATTTTGGATTCTTTTTGCCAGCTTCTAATCTGTGTTGAACTGGATCCAGAAAGTTCTTAAGCACATGCTCAGCTTTCAGCACGAGTAGCTTTGCTGAAGCAATGGCCCCACTTACATGCATTGGTGGCTCAAGGCTGACTGATGTATGCTGCACTGATGTGCCCTTCCCCTCACCTCCTTCTTTAGTGATCATTTATAGTTGCACAAAAGTGGCAGTCTGGATTCGACCTTGTCATAAACAGATGATTAAGGGTTAATGTCTCTTTTGCCTGTAAAGGGTTAAGAAGCTCAGTGAACCTGGCTGAACCTGACCAGAGGACCAATGGGGGGACAAGATACTTTCAAATCTTGGTGGAGGGAAGTCTTTGTTTGTGCTGTTTGTTTTGTTTATTGTTTGCTCTTGGAGCTAAGAGAGACCAGACTTGCAACCAGCTCTTTCTCCAATCTTTCTGAAACAGTCTCTCATGTTCAAAACAGTAAGCACTAGCTAGAAAAGGCGGATTAGTCTTATGTTTGTTTTCTTAACTTGTGAATGTGTATTTTGCTGGAAGGATTTTTACCTCTGTTTGCTGTAACTTTGAATCTCAGGCTAGTGGGGAGGGAGTCCCTCTAGGCTATATGAATCTGAATACCCTGTAAACATTTTCCATCCTGATTTTACAGAGATAATTTTTACTGTTTCTTTCTTTAATTAAAAGCTTTCTTTTTTAAGAACCTGATTGATTTTTTCCCTTGTTTAAGACCCAAGGGGACTGGGTCTGAACTCACCAGGGATTGGTGGGGGGAAAGGAGGGGGGGGAAGATTAATTCCTCTCTGTTTTAAGATCCAAGGAGTTTGGAACAGTGTAGCCTCTCAGGGTAACCCAGAGAGGGGAAAGTCTGGGAGGGGGAAAGGAGGGGGGATGGTTTATTTCTCCTGATTTTAAGACCCAAGGGGTTTGGGTCTTGGGTTCCCCAGAGAAGGTTTTGGGGGAACAGAGAGTATGCCGAACACTATATTTTGGCTGGTGGCAGCGCTATCAGATCTAAGCTAGGAATTAAGCTTAGAAGGGTCCATGCAGGTCCCCACTTTTGGACGCTAAAGTTCAAACTAGAGGAAAAATACCTTGACAGACCTGGACTTCACCTCAGTGACTGGGTTTGCCATCCCACTCTGTGTCTCAGCTTTTTATGTTGTACTTGGGCCTAAACATCAGTCAAAAATATTCTTAAGGACCGACATTCAGCCGTCACAAACCAGAAGCGAGACAGACATGAGCTAAATGCTAGTGCTCGCTGCATAGAAAGCAACAGCAGCATGAGTCTGGCTGAAAGTCAGTAGCCTAGGTCACTGCTTCCGTGGAGAGGCAAGTCGCTAACTGGCATTCTCAGAAGGCATGTATGGTCCATGGCGTTCCTGCAAGGCTGTGGCCATCCGCCAGTTTAGCAGTAAGAAGGAAAATATCCCTATGTGCCCCCAGTAGCATGGACATCAGCCTGTAGGAGAGGAGGGGCAACTGTTAGCTGGCTAGCAAGGAATGTTCAAAGAGCGTGGTAGATAAAGCTACATGCTCCAAAGGGAAGAAGCAACTCCTCTCTGTGTGAGAGTTCTAGGCAGGTCGTAAAGATCAGGCCTGCAGCCATATCACCTTGGGATGTGCTTTAGTCATAGCTAACCAGCTAAGCAGGGGCAAGTACAGTCAACACTTGTATAAGAGCTCTAGCTCTCTCGTTCTCTCTCAAAAAAAGACCTAACCATGCTGCAGGACACAGCGATGGTGGTGCCTGGCTTGGTGCTGCACTAACCAATATTGAAAGCATTCTAGCAGAGAGTTTGGGGTCAGTCTATTGAGGAAGGTGCAGGCTTTCTGCAGAGATCTAGCCCTGAGGTTCCAAACACTGGTCATTGAAGTTCCCTGCCACAGGGCAGCCCCTGCCTTGGAGTGCCCTCCTGCTGCCAGCCAAGGCATGACAGGAACATCCGCTCAGTTTCCCTCCTGCAGACTCCCCATAAACAGACTTGTAGACTCATAGACTTTAAGGCCAGAAGGGTCCAATATGATTGTCCAGTCTGACCTCCTGCACAATACAGGCTGCAGAATTTCACACATCCACTCCCACAACAAACCCCTAACCTATGTCTGAGCCACTTGAAGTCCTCAAATCATATTTAAAGACTTCAAGGTGCAGAGACTCCCCCAGCAAGTGACCTGTGCCCAAAGCTGCAGAGGAAAACAAAAAACCCCAGGGCCTCTTCCCATCTGCTCTGGAGGAAAATTCCTTCCCAACCCCAAATATGGCGATCAGTTAAACCCTGAGCACGTGGGCAAGACTTATCAGCCAGACACCCAGGAAAGAATTCTCTGTAGTAACTCAGATCCCAGCTAACATCCCATCACAGGCCATTGGGCATATTTACCGCTAATAGACAATGATCAATTAATTGCCAGAATTAGGCTATCCCATCATACCATCTCCTCCACATACGTATAAAGCTTAGTCTTGAAGCCAGATATGTCTTTTGCCCCCACTGCTACCCTTAGGAGGCTGTTCCAGAACTTCACTCCTCTAATGGTTAGAAACCTTCCTCTAATTTCAAATCTAAACTTCCTGATGGCCAGTTTATATCCATTTGTTCTTATGTCCACATTAGTACTGAGCTTAAATAATTCCTCTCCCTCCCTGGTATTTATCCCTCTGATATATTTAAAGAGAGCAATCATATCTCCCCTCAGCCTTCTTTTGGTTAGGTCAAACAAAGCCAAGCTCGAGTCTCCTTTCATAAGACAGGTTTTCCATTCCTCAGATCATCCTAGTAGCCCTTCTCTGTACCTGTTCCAGTTGGAATTCATCCTTCTTAAACATGGGAGACCAGAACTGCACACAATATTCCAGATGAGGTCTCACCAGTGCCTTGTATAACGGTACTAACATGTCCTTATCTCTACTGGAAATACCTCGCCTGATGCATCCCAAGACTGCATTAGCTTTTTTCATGGCCATATCATGTTGGCAGCTAGTAGTCATCCTGTGATCAACCAATTCTCTGAGGTCCTTCTCCTTCTCTGTTACTTCTAACTGATGAATCCCCAATGTATAACAAAAATTCTTGTTGTTAATCCCTAAATGCATGACCTTGAACTTTTCACTATTAAATTTCATCCCATTACTGTTACTCCAGTTTACAAGGTCATCCAGATCTTCCTGTAGGATATCCCAGTCCTTCTCTGTATTGAAAATACCTTCCAGCTTTGTGTCATCTGCAAATGTTATTAGCACACTTCTACTTTTTGTGCCAAGGTCAGTAATAAAAAGATTAAATAAGACTGGTCCCCAAACCAATCCCTGAGGAACTCCACTAGTAACCTCCCTCTAGCCCCACAGTTCACCTTTCAGTACGACCTGTTGTAGTCTCCCCTTTAACCAGTTCCTTATCCACCTTTCAATTTTCATATTGATCCCCATCTTTTCCAATTTAACTATTAATTTCCCATGAGGAATTATTAGTTAAATTGTGTCTAAAGTGTCTTCCCCAAGTATAAATATAGCCTTTGTGAGGCTCATTTATTGCAAAGGTCCTGTGCAAATGAATCATAACAAAACAATTCCCAACACCATACTCCACAATTCCCCCAGCTGAGTCCAGACAGTACATGTATCAGAGGGTAGCCGTGTTAGTCTGGATCTGTAAAAGCAGCAAAGAATCCTGTGGCACCTTATAGACTAACAGACGTCTGTTAGTCTATAAGGTGCCACAGGATTCTTTGCTGCTTTTACAGACAGTACATGGAACATATAGCTCTGGCATCCTTCCCCCAACCCCGGCTCCCCAGCTCAGCCCCCGCCGGTCCCCCTCACCACACCCCAGCTCCCCAGTGCAACCCCGGTGTCCAGCTCCCCAGTGCAGCTCCGGTGTCCCTCACCATGCCCTGGCTCTCCAGCAAAGGCCGATCCTGTCCTTGTACCAGGACAGCCTTCCAACTGGAGTGCTACCGCTACCTCACTCTTCCCAACAGGAACCCCCACACTCTCTGCTAGGAACATCCATCGCTCCCCGCCCTGCCCTCTCACAGTTCGTCTGGGCCCATCTCTCTGGCTCCTCCACTGCTCCACTGCCTTCAGCCTTCTCCAGCCCTTGGCTCCATCTTTCCATCTTAGAGCCAGCAGGCAATTCCTTCTGCTTCTGCTCTTCCTGCCTTCAGCCCCCTGGCCTTGGCTTTTTGGCTTGGGGACACCAGCCAGCACATCCCTCTTGGTGCTCTCCTGCCTTTAGCTTTCTCCTGGCAAGCACCTTCTGCTTCCTTCCAAGAGTCCCCCAGTTCCCTGATCTCTAGCAGGTCTCACCTCCCCTTCCTGACTGAACCAGTTGGCTATGAATCACTGGCACTACCTCTCACCAGGGCCCTCCCCAATCCTTTATAGCCCCCAAATGCTGCTCCGCCCTCTTAATTGGCCTCAAGTGTGTATGCAAAGAATGTCCTTGGAGGAAAGAGAGAGCTAACTACAAGCATATGTTCTTGTTTATTAAAGGTCGAATCCAAACTCCACTGAAGTCAATGGAATGACTTCAACATGCATTGGGTCAGGACCTAATATGCTATTATTGATAGTGACAAATGCCTCACATCCCCTATTAAATGAGAGTTCTTCTCTGATGGCCAGCCTCCCTGCTACTGGGGTCCTGGCATCCAGTAATGCCTTTTCCTCCTCTGAGTTTGTCCTCTTTGTGTCTCAATGTCTCTTTGAAGGGAAAGCCTGTGTCCTTGCCTTTGTATCTGAAAGACATCACAATGAATGAATCTGGATTAGCTGAGAAACCCAGAAAGGGTCTGAGATTAAGTCTCCATTTAATTAACCACATGACTTCGGCTCTGATTTAATTCCAAAGACAAAATGCGAGAACAAGAACACCACAAATCCTAGACAGCGTGTGTGTAACCGCTTGCTCTAACTAAATGCCTCTGCCATGACTGATTTCATTACTCATCACTTTACGCTTTGAGCATGGCTGATTATTTTGAAGAGGACACTGAATGTGTATAGTTCACTGCCAGTTTCTGAGGGCTCTTCTCCTCTGAATCTTAGGTCTACCCAGTCACATCGCTCAAGAGTGTGAAAAATCCACACCCCCTGAGAGATGTAATTAAGCCGACCTAGCCCTGGTGTAGACAGCGCTAAATCTACCTCTAACTAGCTACTACCCTCCCATCGCTGTAGTGAGTGTCTACACTGAAACCTAACTGGAGCTGTGCCACTGTAGCACTTTATGTGGGTAGACACAGACTATATTATAGTTCAGCCTTGGACACAAGTCTAACCTTTGCCTGGGGGGACTTTTCCTTACTGAAGTCAAACCAACCATTCATGGTTAGGCAAAGCCAGACTCTCCACTTTGATCCACCTGAGCCAATAAGTCATGTCTTGAGTCAGAGGGCTGGAGGGATAGCTCAGTGATTTAAGCATTGGCCTGCTAAACCCAGGGTTATGAGCTCAATCCTTGAAGGAGCCACTAAGGGATCTAGGGCAAAAATCTATCTGGGATCAGCCTTGCTTTGAGCAGGGGGTTGGACTAGATGACCTCCTGAGGTCCCTTCTAACCCTGATATTCTAAGATCCTCTGCTCAAGGAAGGTGGTGTCACTCCATTGAAGTTAGAGGCCCAAATCCTCAGCTGTTATAAATTGGAACAGTGCCCCCGAAGTCAACAGAGCTATAATGATTTATGACAGCTCAGGATCTGACCTTCTAGAGTCAAGAAGTCAAAACTCTGAAGGGGAAAGAGAGGAGAACATAGTGATACATGACTGGGGCCTTTGGGTGGTAGCAGTGTGCAAGGGACTTGAGTTCGGCTTCTAGATTGAATGCCTTTCTTCCAAGGTGGCCGGCTGGGATCAGGGAATGTCAACACGCTCATCTCCCATGTATCAGAGGGGTAGCAGTGTTAGTCTGGATCTGTAAAAGCAGCAAAGAGCCCTGTGGCACCTTATAGACTAACAGACGTTTTGGAGCATGAGCTTTCATGGGTGAATACCCACTTCGTCAGATGCATGTACTGGAAATTTCCAGGGGCAGGTATATATATGCAGGCAAGCTAGAGATAATGAGGTAGTTCAATCAGGGAGGATGAGGCCCTGTTCTAGCAGTAGAGGTGTGAAAACCAAGGGAGGAGAAACTGGTTCTGTAATTGGCAAGCCATTCACAGTCTTTGTTTAATCCTGAGCTGATAGTATCAAATTTGCAGATGAACTGAAGCTCAGCAGTTTCTCTTTGAAGTCTGGTCCTGAAGTTTTTTTGCTGCAGGATGGCCACCTTAAGGTCTGCTATAGTGTGGCCAGGGAGGTTGAAATGTTCTCCTACAGGTTTTTGTATATTGCCATTCCTAATATCTGATTTGTGTCTGTTTATCCTTTTCCGTAGCAACTGTCCAGTTTGGCCGATGTACATAGCAGAGGGGCATTGCTGGCATATGATGGCGTATATTACATTGGTGGACATGCAGGTGAATGAACTGGTGATGGTGTGGCTGATCTGGTTAGGTCCTGTGATGGTGTCGCTGGTGTAGATATGTGGGCAGAGTTGGCATCGAGGTTTGTTGCATGGATTGGTTCCTGAGCTAGAGTTACTATGGTGCGGTGTGCAGTTACTGGTGAGAACGTTTCAGGTTGGCAGGTTGCCTGTGGGCGAGGACTGGCCTGCCACCCAAGACCTGTGAAAGTGTGGGATCATTGTCCAGGATGGGTTGTAGGTCCCTGATGATGCGTTGGAGAGGTTTTAGCTGGGGACTGTATGTGATGGCCAGTGGAGTCCTCTTGGTTTCTTTCTTGGGTTTGTCTTGCAGTAGGAGGCTTCTGGGTACATGTCTGGCTCTGTTGATCTGTTTCCTTATTTCCTCGTGCGGGTATTGTAGTTTTGAGAATGCTTGGTGGAGATTTTGTAGGTGTTGGTCTCTGTCTGAGGGGTTAGAGCAGATGCGGTTGTACCTCAGTGCTTCGCTGTAGACAACGGATTGTGTGATGTGCCCGGGATGGAAGCTGGAGGCATGAAGGTAGGCATAGTGGTCGGTAGGTTTTCAGTATAGGGTGGTGGTAATGTGACCATCACTTATTTGCACCGTGGTGTCTAGGAAGTGGACGTCCCGTGTAGATTGGTCCAGGCTGAGGTTGATGGTGGGGCGGAAGCTGTTGAAATCGTGGTGGAATTTTTCCAGAGACTCCTTCCCATGGGTCCAGATGATGAAGATGTCATCAATGTAGCGTAGGTAGAGAAGGGGTGTGAGTGGACGAGAGCTGAGGAAGCGTTGTTCCAGGTCGGTCATCTCCCATGGGGGAGCAAAATTCTCTTTACCAGTATTTCCAGGCAGATGCATTGATTGACTGGAGAGACAGTCACTTCCAGCCCTCTTTAACGAGAGAGAAGAGACAACACGAGGCTGCTGATGGGGTGGGAGGGAGGAGTCCATACAGGGTGGGATTATAGAGACCACATGACTAGACTTCATAGCAAAGAAGTTATGAAACTGGACACCTTGGCTCAAATAGATGGATAATATTTAATTTAAGATAATAGCAAGCCTGTTGACAGTTTGTTGCAACAAGGTTATCCATTTAACAGGTTTCGATGGTGCATCCAAACAAGGCTATTATAGTTAGTATTATTAATAATAATGACGGCAGTGTTTGGAGGCCCCAGGCTTTATCAGGACCTCATTGTGCTAAGAACTGTGGAGTCATATAGTGAGGGACAGTCACTGCTTGCTTGGGAAGTATCCCTACTGTTTGCTCCAAGAATTTACAATCTAAATACACAAGAAAGACAAAAGGTGGCAGAAAGGAGGTATTATTAGACCCATTATAATGATCAGGAACCAAGACACAGAGTGATTAAGTGACTTGGCCAGGGCCACGTAGGAAGTGTGTGACAGAGATGGAAACTCAGTCCAGAATCCTTGAGTCTAAATCCAGTGCTTTAACCATAAGAGCATCCTTCCTTCTTGGGCTTATTACCTTCCTGACTGATTTCATCCTCCTCCGCAATAGATTCCTCATGAGACCCTCTGGGGCATATTTATCCATTTTACCAAGGATGCAGTCAGAAAAATGAATTCCTAAACTGTAGGGTATCTCTGAGCATCAGGTTAAGCACATATAGTGTAGCCTCAAGGCAACACAGATTCAGCTAGCCAGTGCTAGCGATTGCCTATTGGAGATGGAGTCTTGTAACAGGGTTTTGATTACTATTGAGCATTTCTTTGGCATTCGCCATATCTGGCTATAGTTTAAATTTAATCAATTAGCATTCCATCTAATGCTTTAATTCTAGTCACTGTTGCATTTGACAAGATTTTGCTATATGGCGCCATGAAAGATAAAACTTTTGTGTTTAGTTAGAAAAAGTAAAGTGTGGGCTAAAAGTGGAGCAAATGATTCAGAATGAATAATTTAGCCTATACATTTAACCTCTCATCCTGGATACCTGGTGAGCAGGCTATGATTTTGTTGAATTTATTCATTGTGTACATTTTGTCGTTGATTTCTCAGCCCTGTGGACTGATCATTAATACTTCACTCATCATCCCATCACGTCATCCTGAACTCAATAGTCAAAATTCAGCTCCATTATTTACTTGGGACAGGTCATGTCAGCCACATGGTATTATTTCTGTTCCCTGATTAGATGAGCACAAAATAATTTATGGCACAAATACTAAGGAGTGTAAATGTCAACATTCAATTGCTGTGAATACTCATGCATGTGACTTCAAACCTGTTTTGCCCCCACTTTCCAAGTGAACGCAAATAGAGTCAATGCCTGGCTGATGCAAACTCAACCAAACATAAACCCATCTGGGGTGACTTAATTTTGGGTGAAGGTTCCATCTCTAAACCATAGCCCAGGCTGTAGAGATGTTTCTATCCCAATAGCACAACACAAAATATTCCCTTTAGCTAACAAAGAGGAAAAAATATATGTTTTCTAGTTGACTCACCAGGAATTTAAGTAACAGGGAAAATGTTATAGCCTGAGAAGGTCCCAAAATTTCTCCATAAGGTTCATTCATCCCTGCTCTGCAGTGAACTGAGAATGGGAGCTATAGATATGCCCTGATAGGTTACTAAACCCTTTTCTCTTCTCCGAGTACTTAGTCAGCATGGGGATAGCCACCCTAGAAGCACTGAAGCTAGACAGATCCTCCACATCTATAGGGACCCACTTCTATATTGTTTCCTTCAAGCATTTCCTCCCTCCTCCTAGAGATCTGGATTCACAGTCCCAGTGGGGCCTAATGGATCTCTTTGGAGCCAGCCAGTACATCTCCTTAATTGTCGAGAGGGTATCATTGTTATGCAACACAAGGCACTTGCGTCCCTCAGAAACTAAATGTGCTACCTCTGCAATGACATATAATTTAATATCCACCGTGGATCTGCTCTTTATTATAACCTTGAGAATACATATAGCGTTACACATGCATCATGCACTCATCTTCCTGCCCAGTCTCAATAAAGCAAAGGGGCACGGTTTGCTTGGGTGTTTTAGTGGAGAAAACGTTCCTTTCAGAGAGAAAGACTCTGATTAACTTCAGGGGCTGAGGACGGCAAAGCAAACACTTGTGGAGAGAATGAAATAAAGCCCCACAGAGATGGAAGGAACAATGAGGAGTCAAGGCACCTCCAGATCACTTCCTAGATCTTGCAAATCACTTGCTGCTACTAACAGCATCAGTGGAAGGCAATGTAGCCCACTGGCGGGGGCACTGAGTTGGGTGTCAGGACACCCGAGTTCTACTTCTGGCTTTGCCACTGACCGAGCAATGAGTCGCTTCTGTGCCTCTGTCTTGTTCGAGGAGGTTGTAAACTCCTTGAGAGGTGGGTCACGCTCACTCTGGTCTGGTACAATGTCTAATACAAGGGAGCCCTGATCTGAACTGCAGCCCTTGGGGGCTACTGCAGGGCAAAGAATGTTAACAGCAATCTCAGAGAGGCCCCTCCCACACTCAAATCATCTCTCCCATCATCCCACCATGGCTAATTAATGCCAGCGAAAAAGAGAACAGACATGGACTGAATCAGACCTTAGCAACTCTGGCAAATATGTTTTTAATTATCAAATTGGAAAAGCACCTTCAGCGTGGCTCTAGATATAGAAGAAATGAGCCAGGAGCACAGGTCAGCTGATCTGATGCATAACACCCTCTGAAAAGAATCTGCTTTTAAGCAGAGCATTTCCAGGCCCGGGTGCACACTGACATTATTTTATTGTATGCAGTGGTGTTGCAATGGTGTCGGTCCCAAGATAGGAGAGACAAGGTGGAGGAGGTCGTATCTTTTATTGGACCAACTTCTGTTGGTGCAAGAACAAGCTTTGGGGCTTACTCAATGCTCTTCTTCAGGTCTAATCTACTCAGACTGTCACAGCTAAATACAAGGTGGGACAGATTGTTCAGCATAAGTAGTCAACACATATTTCAAGGGACCATTCAAGATCCCCATCAGTCATTATCTTATTCACATGGCAATTTCAATACATCTACTCTGTTCCCTCCCCATTAATACTTTCATCCTGATTTGTTTCCTGACATCAGTTAGGCTGTAGGAAGGCTGTTCCATGGACAGATGTTCATGCCCTTATCCAACAGAAAGGGAAGCACTAGCCATATTGCATGCAGTTACCAGGTAAACCACATAGCAACAAGGGGAACAGACTGTGTGACTTCCTGCTTCCAGAGATGGAAAGGCTGAAACTGTCAAAATCATCTAGGAGATTAAGGCACATTCTTTTAATAGAAGATTTGTGTCTAAGTCACCTAGACGTCTTTGGAAATCATAACCAAACCACCAGTCGGTAAACGTTACACACACAATTAGTAATTCTAGCACCAAGTCTCAGCTGCCCTGATACAGAGAAGCATCTATTTATTTATTGCAAAGGCTCTTTCTCCTGAATCTTCTTTTTCAAAGTGATTTTCATGTTGCAGCAGGGAAAGATTCTCAATTTCTAACCTTCTTGCTTTGTGACTGAGAAGATCCCGAGTGTGCCTGGATGCGTGAGAGTGCTGGGCAACCCTTGGGTTATTATTATTTATGTTACACTAGCACCCAGAGGCCTCAACTAAGAGCAGGGCCCCACTGTGCTACTCACCGTGCAGATATGTGGTCAGAGGCAGTCCCTGCCCTGAACAGCTCACAGTTCACAGCTCCATCCTGCACTGCTGGACATCTGCACTAGTGTGCTATTGGCTGCATGGTTTATTATTATTTGTATTGGGCTGGGACCTAGGCACATCAGTCATGGATCAAGGCCCCATTATGTTAGGTGCGTATAAACACAAGACACAGAGACAGATCCTTGGGGCAGGGACTAAGTAGCCTAAGAGCCTGAATAGACAGGAGAGAGACAGGCTGTGGGAGAGGAAATACTATCGTACCCATTTTGTTGATGATATACTGAGGCAGAGAGGATTAAGTGTTTGCCCACAGCCACACAAGGAGTCTGTAGCAGAGCAGGCAACTGAAGACCAATCTCCTGAGTCCCAGTGTGGTGCCTTAGCCGCCCAACTGTTCTTCCCTCTCCTTTTTGTGAAACTGTGAAATGCAAAAGCTGCACCTGCAGAAGTGCAATGGCTATTCAACGCTGCCTCCTTTTCACTTTGTAACATGACAGGTCTGCCAATGTACACGACTCCTGGCTGTCAACATGCCCAGGTGATTCCTAGGTCTCTTAGTGAGACACTACCAGGAAAGCTTCAATAGGTTCAACTGAGTTCTATATAGCTACACTCATAGGCCCCGGGTCATTGTAACCAGCTAGAGGAGCCAGATCTGAGTCCTTCCCTGGCCCACCAAAACTATGCCAGGAATTGTCTAGTGTGGGGAGGGAGCAGTTGCTTCTTTTCCCATAGGCTGTAATAGTTTCTTCTTAGGCAGAGTTCGCAACCACTAGTGTCTAGTCCTCTTAGCAGTTGCTACTAATACCAGCCTCAGCTCTGTCATGTTTTTAAGATATAGATGGCTAAGAGTAAGTGTGAGACCAACAAACTCCTCTTCCCACGTGACCTGAGCCAGACCAGGAAGCCAGGTTCTCAGAGGCAAAGGCTTGGGAGCCTCCACTTTCTCATGCTGGAGCCATTTTAGTCAATAGTTGGGGGAAGAAAAGTGATCAGTAAAGGTGGTGGCTTTGAAGACTGCACTACGTTTAACTGGGAGGAAATCACAGAGCTCTGGAGAGTTCACACTGAGCATTTTGGAGAGGAACCAAGGGAGAGTGAACGAGGCATCCCATCAATAGCGCCTATGCTGGAACATTACTATATGAAATGGAAACCAGAGTGGGCTGCAGTTTGGAAAAGCATGCTCCGGAATACAAAAAAGGAGAGATGTGCAATTGCCTCCTTACATTGGTCTCATACTTGTGACTGAGGAGGACCTCAGCGTCTGTGAGAGGAAAGGATGCAGGTAACCCAGCAAGTCTCAAAGGAGATGGGAAGAGATGTGTGGCAGGGATGTCACTGTGCAGGCCTCCTAGGGTGGAAATATGAGTTATCAGTTACAATCATCTGTAAAGGGCCCCGAGAGCCATCCACTAAGGGACGACTTCTGAAACTCGAATGGAAGGAATTCCAGGAAATCAGGATGGCTCAAAGGTATTGGCATTCAAAGCATGACTAATTCCAGTGCCCATTTCCATCTCCTCTCCTCCTTCATCATTTGTATTTTTACTACTACAATATCTTATGCATCTATAGTGTAGCTTTTTTGATCCCTAAGGAATGCAAAGGACGTTACAAACCATCTGTAAACACGTAAATACTTCTCCCAGCACTGAAATGGAGCCACCTCTGGGGTTGAATATGGCAGCTGTTTCTGCATGCACTACACTCCACAACACAACAATTAAGACAAGACAGGAAGAATACCACACTGAATTAAAACTTCAAGGGAATTTAGGTCGGCAGCATTCTGTCTAGAGGACTGAGTTGAGCATGGATCGGAAAGCACAGAATATCTAGGATGTAATTCACACTTTGTCACTGATTCATCGTATGGCCTTCGGCAAGTCCATTGGTGCCCCAATCTCAGTGGGATAATAACTAATAATAACTGTGTACCATGCATCAGCTGAGACCCGACGAAATAGAAATCCAGTTCAGAGGCATTCATCGCAAACTCTGCCTACAACAAGAAGCTTGAGTCAGGTGACCCTTCCTCTAAGTGGCATCAAATAGCTTAAAAACAGCAACACCCCAGCACTTGATATGTTGCATGGTGTGGGGACTGGAGAAGCAGAAAGACTCACCAGATCCAACTAGGTGCTGTTCTCTGCTGTGCTGTGGGAGCTGCACCTGAGGGTATTTCAGGCTCTGGCTGAGCCTTTTGGGTATGGATGTCTGTTGCTTCTGCCAGTTTTGGCTCGCTGGCGCCCTCTGGCGTTGAGCTTGAAGATGTAGTTGCACTTGCTGGTGCTGGTTGTTGTTCCAGTTCCGGGCCTGGGACTGGAGATGCTGTGGCTGTTTCAGTGGTAGGCATGGAATCCGGGTCCACTACCTCTGTCTGGGTCTCTGGTAACACAGACGGGGCCTCTGTGGACGGCTCAGGAACAGGAATGGGTCTGGAAGCTTGCCTGGTTTGGCTACGTGTAACCATTCCCACTCTCTTGGCCCACCTCACCTGGTTGGCCAAGTCTTCCCCCAGTAGCATGGGGATAGGATAATTGTCATAGACTGCAAAAGTCCACATTCCTGACCAGCCTTTGTACTGGACAGGCAGTTGAGCTGTAGGCAAGTCTACAGCTTGTGACATGAAGGGGTAAATTGTAACTTTGGCCTTTGGGTTGATGAATTTGGGGTCAACGAAGGATTGGTGGATAGCTGACACTTGTGCCCCCGTGTCTCTCCACGCAGTAACCTTCTTTCCGCCCACTCTCAAATTTTCCCTTCGCTCCAAGGGTATTTGAGAGGCATCCGGGTCTGTGGATCTTTGGGGTGATGGTGGTGTAATGAATTGCACTCGCATGGTGTTCTTTGGACAGTTGGCCTTGATATGTCCCAGTTCATTACACTTAAAGCATCTTCCATCTGATGGGTCACTGGGCCGAGGTGAGTTACTGGAGACTGGTGAGGTTGAAGGGTAGAGTATCTGTGGCTTTACTTGGGTGGTATGTGGGGTCTTTGGCTGTCCTCGGTTGTAGGGTTTATGGTCTGTGTGCCCCCTGGGGTAATCGTTCCCCTTGACAGTAGCTTTCTTGCTTTCTGCCAGTTCCATCCATTTGGCTCCAATTTCCCCCGCCTCAGCGATATCTTTGGGATTTCCATCTTGTATGTACCGTGTGATGTCTTCAGGAACACCATCCAAGAACTGCTCCATTTGTATGAGGAGGTGCAGTTCTTCCAAGGTTTGAATGTTGTTTCCTGTTATCCAGGCCTCATAGTTTTTTGCAATGTAGTAGGCGTGTTTGGGAAATGCCACCTCTGGTTTCCACTTTTGGGTTCTGAAGCGCCGACGGGCATGATCTGGGGTTATCCCCATTCTGTATCTGGCCTTGATTTGAAAAAGTTTATAGTCATTCATTTGCAGCTTAGGCATTTCAGCTGCCACCTCTGCTAAAGGTCCACTGAGCTGTGACCTCAATTCTACCATGTACTGGTCTTCGGGGATGTTGTACCCAAGACAGGCTCTTTCAAAATTTTCCAAAAAGGCCTCGGTGTCATCACCTGCCTTGTAGGTGGGAAATTTCCTGTGCTGTGGAGCAATAATTGGCGCCGGGTTGTTAGGGTTGGCTGGCACATGCAGCCCAGCTTTTGCCAACTCCAGTTCATGTTTTCTCTGTTTTTCCTTCTCTTCATTCTCTTTTTGTTGTTTTTCCATTTCTTTTTGTTGTTTTTCCATTTCTTTTTGGTGTTTTTCCATTTCTTTTTGGTGTTTTTCCATTTCTCGGTGGTGGGCCGCCTCCTCTTCTTCTTGCTTCCTTCTGTGGGCCAACTCTTCTTCTGCTTGTTTCCTTCGGTAGGCTACCTCTTCTTCTTCTAGTTTTCTTTTGTGTGCTGCCTCTTGGGCTGCCTGTTCTCTTTGGAAGGCTGCCAGTTTCATGCTTTCTTCCTTTTCTTTCATCTCCATCTGTCGCCTGTGTTCAGCTTCTTTGATTTGTTCTTCGGCCTCAATTTTTGCCTTAGAAGTCATGGTTCCTGTTTTCTTGTGTTGGGGTGCCCTCCGGTGTTTATCTTCTGAACTGCAGGTTCTGTTGCCTCCTGAAGTCTGCCTAGCAACAGAGCTTTTTTCCTTTTCTCTCTCTAGCTAATGTTCAATGAAAGGAAACCAGAAAAACCACTTTATTTGCATGCATATAAGTGCTGGTACTTGCCTCCTAATGGGAGGGCTATTGCATGACAAAAGACCCTTAACAGTCTGGTAATGGCTTCTTGCTTAACATGCAAGCCACAAACTGCCAGAGAGAGCAGAAAAAAAAAATTCTCTCTGGTTCCCTTTTAAAACCAACTGCTTCTCTCTCTGCTAAAAAGCCCTTAGCAGAGAAAAGAAAAATATAATATTCCTACTGGCTTCTGGATTCTGTCTAGATCCCACCCACTGCCACTCATGACATAACCTTAGTCCCAGATTTGGACCTTAGCGTCCAAAATATGGGGGTTAGCATGAAAACCTCCAAGCTTAGTTACCAGCTTGGACCTGGTACCTGCTGCCACCACCCAAAAAATTAGAGTGTTTTGGGGCACTCTGGTCCCTCTGAAAAACCTTCCCTGGGGACCCCAAGACCCAAATCCCTTGAGTCTCACAACAAAGGGAAATAATCCTTTTTCCCTTCCCCCCTCCAGGTGCTCCTGGAGAGATACACAGACACAAACTCTGTGAAACTACACAGAGAGACTCCCCCTCTCTGTTCCCAATCCTGGAAACAAAAAGTACTTTCCTATTCCCCCAGAGGGAATGCAAAATCAGGCTAGCAATCCAACACACAGATCTCCCCTTGATTTCTTCCTCCCACCAATTCCCTGGTGAGTACAGACTCAATTTCCCTGAAGTAAAGAAAAACTCCAACAGGTCTTAAAAGAAAGCTTTATATAAAAAGAAAGAAAAATACATACAAATGTTCTCTCTGTATTAAGATGATATAACACAGGGTCAATTGCTTAAAAGAATATTGAATAAACAGCCTTATTCAAAAAGAAGACAAATCAAAGCACTCCAGCACTTATATTCATGCAAATACCAAAGAAAAGAAACCATAGAACTTACTATCTGATCTCTTTGTCCTTACACTTAGAAACAGAAGACTAGAAAGTAGAAATTACTTCTCCAAAGCTCAGAGAAAGCAGGCAGGCAGACAAAAGACTCAGAGACTAAATTCCCTCCACCCAGAGTTGAAAAAATCCGGTTTCCTGATTGGTCCTCTGGTCAGGTGCTTCAGGTGAAAGAGACATTAACCCTTAGCTATCTGTTTATGACAGTGTCACATCAGGTCACAGGCTGATTCATGTAACAGGACATGACCCAATCTAATCTACCCAAATGATATGCGGCTCATTGGAAAATATAGTGAGGACAAGTTGCCAATTCAAGGAGCACTCTCAGATCAGATGGCATTGTTTCTGAAAGTTAATTGCACCATTAATCACACACACATGCTCACACAAGGGGTTGTTCATAGAAAAGAATCATAGAACCTCAGGGTTGGAAGGGACCTCAGGAGGTCATCTAGTTCCACCCCCTGCTCAAAGCAGGACCAATCCACATCAGAGCATCTGTACAAGGCATTTTCTCTCTCAGTAGAAAACAGACAACCCCTTGCAAAGTTCCATCTCCACCACATGTGCTGCAAAAGGCTTTCGGTAGCCTTTTGTCCTTTGATCTCTTTAAGCTAGTTACATGTGCATATTGTAAGCTCCAGCTTTGCTCTTCTGCTGTAATGCCTTTGGAGCGGCTGCACTACAGATGTTTAGGCATTTAGCAAATGGACTTTTCAGACTCTTTGGCAGTGTGTCTCTGTCAGCGTTCAATTAATATTTGATGCTGGGTTACACAGGGCATTGAAATGACCAGACTCTTCCTGGCACAGTTGAGGCAACTGCTGGTATTTTAACCAATAGCCTGTTTAAAGTAGCAGTGCTGGGGGGGGGTTAGCAGAGAGAGAACAGGAACTGCGCTGCGTGTCCTTGCAGCACCTGCCCTTTATTCTTCTGTTCATGCTAATCGAATGTTAGAGAAAAGTTGGAATGGGGGATAAGGGCTGCCGAGCTCTTTGATCATTTCTTCCCTCCCACCTCCACTGAAATGAACCAAAGCAAGAATAGCAGTAGACTATTCCCTTGGATATTGATGCACTGCTCTAGACCATATGCACATCTGATGTGATAATCTGTACGTCTCTCACACGCTAACGGAATGATCATAGAGCAGTCAAAGTCTGCCACCGTTTGTTATGCAACAGACAAAGAAAGGGTTGTTTCGGGGAAGGGACTGTCCTTCTGAAGTTAGGAAATCGGGATAAAGAACGAACAGGAATGCTGAGAGCACATCTGGGGTCGGATCCTGTGAGATGCTGAGTGAGCACCGGCAATTCCTGTTCACTCAGGGCCAGATCCAAAGCCCTTCTAAATCAACGCTACAGCCTTTCCATTGATTTCAGTGAGCTTTGGATCAGGGCCTGGGTTTGACACTACTCAGGAGTGGGCCCATGGGTTGGAAATCTCAAAAGAACAGGCTCAAACTGAGACGTTTAGAGGTGTATGAAAATTCTAAAGTAGAGGTAATAGCTTTACCCTGAGACACTGTGTCATAAACAGATAAGAAAAGTTAATAGCACAGAGGTACTTTATATCTCTTTGACTGTAAAGGGTTAACAAGTTCAGTAAGCCTGGCTGTCACCTGACCAGAGGACCAATCAGGGGACAGGATACTTTCAAATCTTGAGGGAGGGAAGTTTTGTGTGTGCTGTTAGTGTTTGGTTGTTGTTCACTCTGGGGGCTCAGAGTGACCAGACGTGCAACCAGGTTTCTCTCCAATCTCCCTGATACAGGTTCTTATAGATCCAGAATAGTGAGTACTACATAGATAAAGCAAGTTAGGCTTATGTTTGTTTTCTTTATTTGCAAATGTGTATGTGGCTGGGAGGAGTTCAAATTGGTATTTTGCTGAAAAGATTCTAATTTGTACTTGTATACTTAGACTGGGAGGGTGTTCCCAGTGTCTACAGCTGAAAGACCCTGTAACATATTCCATTTTAAATTTACAAAGATAATTTTTACTGTTTTTTCTTTCTTTAATTAAAAGCTTTTCTTGTTTAAGAACCTAATTGTTTTTTTATTCTGGTGAGACCCCAAGGGACTGGGTCTGGATTCACCAGGGAATTGGTGGGGAGAAAGGAGGGAAGAGGGAGAGAGAGGCTGATTTCTCTCTGTGCCAGGATTACTTTCTCTCAGAAAGAGTCTGGGAGGGGGAAAGAGAAGGAGGGAGGAAAGTGAATTGTCCTCTCTGTTTTGTGATTGAAGGAGTTTGAATCACACAGTGATCTTCCAGGGTAACCCAGGGAGGGGAAGGCTGGGAGAGGCAATGGTGAGGGAAAGGGTTTACTTTCCTTGTGTTAAGATCCAGAGGGACTGGGTCTTGGGAGTCCCTGGGCCAGGTTTTGTGGGGACCAGAGTGTACCAGGCACTGGAATTCCTGGTTGGTGGCAGCGCTGCAGGTTCTAAGCTGGTAATTGAGCTTAGAGGAATTCATGCTGGTACCCCATCTTTTGGACGCTAAGGTTCAGAGTGGGGAATTGTACCATGACACACTGTCTTTCATCCATAGATCTCAAAGCACTTTATAAAGGCTGGTAAGTAGTATGATCCCAGTTGTAAAGATGGCAGAGCTGAGCTACAAGAGAGGTAAGTGCTCAAAGCCACTCAGTGGCCCTGTCCTCCTAACTGTTCTAACGAAGCGTCACCCAGCCTCTCAAATCACTTTTAAGATGTTAACTGGACTCTTCAAACCTTGGAAAAGGTTTGCTAAAGAATTCTGGGCAAAAGGTTGGATTATCTTTTATAGGAAACAAACTTCCTCATATGTATTGGACTGGGTAACAATCTGATGCTTAATTGATACTTGTTATCTAGTTACTAATTTTATATCAAACAATATATCGGGAAAACAATGTTTTCAATGGAGAAGAGTGAACTCTATCGGTTTTCCAATATCTTTACTTTCTGCCAACCCCCTGGTCACTAATTGCATTGAGTTTTGCAGGAGAAAAAATAGTTTACAAGTGGATTTTTCAGTTCCCCAAAGCAGCAGCTAAAATGGAAGCAGGTATTCAGAAGCTGCTTGACTCATTAACATGCTTCCAGGCAGATGCATGTCAGTTTTTCATGTTGCATATCTGGCAGTTTGGCACGCGGCACATCTGGCATGTCCCAAATCCCCAGGAATACTGCAAGTTTGTGGTTTTTGCTTTTTACAACTGAAATGTTGGCACATTACACATCTGGCATTTCCCATGCCCCAGGAATACTGCAAGTTTCCCCCCTTACATCTGGTAGTTCCTTAGGAATACCTAAATCCTCCTGCAGTTTCAGTTAGACAAGATATTTCTCCCTCCCTACCCCAGTTGTTGTATAGTGTGGCTGTGCACTGTCTGGACTGCGGGGGCCCTCCCCAGGGGCTGGTTTTGGTGGTGGATAGGATGGTTAGGGAGTGTAATATATATCCTTTTCCTGGCACGTGCTGAGCATCTTCATCTCCCACTGAAGTCAATGCATGTTGAGGACACTCGGTCTCCTGCAGTAGAAGATCAACAATGTATAGTATCAGGCCCATAGTTTGTAAAGTTGTTTGTAGGGATCGGTCCTGGCTGGCAAGCCACCAGGTAATTGTTCCCTACGAACCCCTTTGTCTAATCACAAGATGGAAAAGTACAACACATTCCCTAAGAGGGAAGAGTACAGCACGCACTGCGCTTCTGCTCTTTGCATGGGAGGAAGGAAAGGGGAGAGTCCCAAGGCCACCAATAGGAGGATAATAAACAGGGTTGTTGATCATGCTGATGCTGTAACTGAAGCTAATAAAAGGGCTGCCACGCCTGACAACGGGGCGCCTTCCTGAGCAAACAAGCTGTCTGTGTCTGATTCCTTCCCGCAGTTGTTTGGTTTCAGAGTAGCAGCTGTGTTAGTCTGTATCTGCAAAAAGAACAGGAGTACTTGTGGCACTTAGAGACTAACAAGTTTATTTGAGCATAAGCTTTCGTGGGCTACAGCCCACTTCATCGGATGCGTAGACTGGAATATACAAGTTGTTTGGGATCCTTCTGAGTGAAAGTGGCAATGAAATTATGCAAGACATTGTGTTATTTATTCTAATGCCAAATCCTGAGAGGTGCTGAGCACCTGGCCCCAGTTCTGCTCCTACTAAGCACCCACGGACTTCACCGAGAGACAAGGCTGGCATTGTGCTTAAGGCCATCTCCACACTATTGGCGCTACAATGGTACAGCTCCGGGGTTGTAGTGCCATAGTATCAACGCTTCCTAGAGCGACGGAAGGGGTTTTTTCATAGCTGTAGTTAATCCACTTCTCCAAGAGGAGGCAAGACGTATTCTTCCCCTGAGCTAGCTATGTCTACACCTGGGGTTAGATTGGTGTAGCTGCGCCGCTCAGGGGTGAGAATTTTCCACACCCCGAGCAACAGAGCTATGTCGATCTAAGTGTAGACCTGACCGACAGTACTGAACAACAGCTCAGGTCCCAGCTCTGACACCGACCTCCTGTTTGACCTTGGACAAGTCACTTAATCACTCTGTTCCATCTCTCAAACTGGGATAACAATTGAGACTCCAGACTTTCTGGGATGGGGCTGTCTCTCGCTGTGTCTCTGGGGTCTTCGATTTGGGGCCTCTGAGGGGATGTCAACATTTGAGTTGTGAGGTGGGATTCCCAGTTTGGATCCACACTAGCTCTGCTCGGGCTGGTTCCTAAAAATAACAGCAAGGCTGGGGCGGCACAGGCAGCTGTTCAGACTAGCCGCCTCAAGTACAATCCCACCAGCCTCACTTGGGTGAGTATGCGGACAGCTAGTCCACACCACTGCTCCTGCTATGGTGGCCACGCGGCTGTTTTTATGCACTAGCTTGAGCAGAGATAGTGTGAGTGTGTCTGCATGCTCTGGGGATCACAACTTCCCGTTCAAATGTAGTTGTACCCTACGTGCTATTGTATTAATAATCAGAGCACAGCAGGCTCCTTCTAAGCACCTGCACCACCTATTGACTTTAATGGGCGTTTTGGGGGCATAGTTCTTCTCAGGATTTGTCTTCAGTATAATCAGTGTTAATGTATTTCTTACAGGTACAATGACTATTGATGGGGACAAACTACCTGCAAATGCAAAAATATCCCGCCAGGGTTGCAGTTCCTAACAATCCCTCGATCTACCATTCAAACCACCACCTTGAGGGCTTATTACAGAGTAGCCCAGGAAGGTTTACAACAGATGAGGAGGGGTGGAGGGGGAAGAGGATGCTGTGCTGAAGTGAAGTGAGTCATGAGGCTCCATACTGTAAAGCCCCCTCCTGCCCGTCTGCAGCTGCTGCTCCTCCTTTCCAGGTAGCAGAGCTGGCTGTCTTCCCTGAATGAAATATTAAAATCTGAGCTGCACGGCGGAGTAGGGGGAAACAGCAGGTTGCCACAATGGGAGAAACCACCCAGGCCTATTTCACAATCTGCTGCCTCCTGTGTGGTCCCTAGTGATCAGGATGGGGATGTGGTCCAGCTGGCTTTCTCTTGAGCTCTGGAATGCTTTTTAGAGCCCTCCTATGAAGTCAGCCCTGCTCTCTGATTTCAGCTCTGGTACAACAGCATCCCTGTGCTTTATTCACCCATGGTGCCACTGCAGTCCCCTGTTGAAATCTTAAGGGACACACACACACACACACACACACACACACCTGGGTACCTAATATGTAATATTAATGCTTATCTCTCTCTCTCTCTCTTTCTCTCAAAGCCATCACACAAAAAGGAAGCGGGGTGCAGATGAGTTGGGTTTGATTCAAATCCTAGGTGGCATTCACTCTATGTTACCCTGTCATATGTTTCCTCTATCATTTGGCTTTGAGAGGCTAAAAATAGAGACTCAAGAGGTGGATTTGCAGACGACAGGAACAGACAGCTCCAGTGAGCCGCTTCCAAAACAGGATCTCAGATCGAGGCGGTTCACATTCACATTTCACACCGAGCGCCTGTCACCAGCTCCACAAACTATGTTATCAATCAGCCTCACTGTATCCCAGCCCCTTTTATCTCACCCTTTGGGCTCTGAGCATACTGCACATAGCAGCATCCACCCGGCAACAGCCGCTGTGTGTGCTCAGTGCTAAGAGAGCCCTGATAAGCCAGCTCTTTGCTAGATGAGCTGAAATGCACTGGAGTTCGATGCCAAAGCTCCCTGAAGTCAGTGGGCATCTTTCCCATTGTTTGCCATGGGCTGTGGATCAGACTCTAGGTCTGCTTTTTGCACCATGATATGGGATGTTTATGAGGGGTAAAGAAACCCAGGGCTTTATGTGCAAACTCTTGGAAGCAGGGAACACCAGCTTAAGAAAGGAACAGCACAACAACCAGGGAAATCTCAATACTAAACAAATAGCAATACCATACGTAATTATTAGGCAGGCACTAAATGCGGGTTTTCTTTTACATGTAATATGCACCACGACAGCCTCAACTGCATTGTGCCGAGGCGGTATCCTGCAATCCTGTGTGCAATCAAAACAACTTATTAAAAATAATAACACGGTCCACACTTGCTTATTCTCTCCCCTTTTTGAGAATTTTCTTTGCTTGGTTTCTATGGAAACCAGAGCGTGCACATGTTGTCGCTAAACTCCCTGTATTATTCACCACCCTTCGGGAGGAGTCTCAGCACTGGGTTTTTTGGATCTGCATTTGCATGTGCCTGCTTTGAAAGGGGACAGGGCACGGACTGCACTCCCACCACCATACCCAGGAAGAGTCACAGCAGCTTTTGTGGTAAACTTTCTAAAAATAACATTACCTGTGTGCCATGCAGCTCACACATGGCTAGTCACTCTTACAACGCTGGCAGCATTCCCGAGCTGGCCAGTGACAGGCAGGCCATGTAATACAGTTTAATCAAATAATTCATCGCACTTTGCACTCCGACAGCAAGAGGTGGCACTACTGGGGAACATGGCCTTCCTGCAACTATGTATTCTCCTGGTGATGTGCCCCTCGGCGCAGGACTTGTGCATTTGCCCTGACGGGTCCCGCCTCCCCCCTCACCCCCACATACACACACACAATGCCTGAACTTTTCAGACTCAGCCTTTAAAATCCCAACCAACTCTTTGTAGGAGGTTCTAGATCCCCTTTCATTGGAGAATTTCCAATGACACAGGCTCCAAAGGGTTAAACTGCAAACTCTACCCTGCCCTTCGTGCTCTCTGCATTGATAGGGACGCCAACAAAGAGGTGATTCCACAGGAGGAAAAGCTAGGGAGCAACCTGGATTATCTGGCACCTCTCTTGTCCCACACACATGCCCGGCTGATGGGGGAAGATAGCGGGGCGATGTGGGTGGCATTGATGCAGCTCTCTGGATCCTTTTCACTGCACCCAGATGGTGTGGTGCAGAGACAGCAGAAGCTCTCTTTGAATGGAGGGGGGGCGCTGAGGTTTGGGGTTAGGGACGTGTGCCGAGGAGTCCACAGTGCAGATTGCTCAGGCAGCATCCAGGGCTCTGGCAGTGGTGGGATTGGCGGGGAAAGCTCTCACCTTGGCCTTGAGATGCACAGCTGGCTGGGGAAGCGGGGCCATCAGAACAGATGTGGTGTCATGGTGTCCTCACCCTCCTATCCTGGGCACCAAGAGCAGCTGCCTGCCCGGTTCCCTGCTCCCCACCCGTGTTGCTGTTTTTCCGCAACTGGCAGCAGCTCCTGTCCTGGTGTGAAAACAGTCCACCTGCCTCTCCATGTCCCTGAAATGACCTTGCTCTGCCGTCCCTTCCCATCCCAGCCGGCTTCAGCCTGGAGGAGGAGCAGCACCCAGGCTGTGCCGTCTCACACCCTCCCCTGTCATGCAGGAAATATTGCTGGGATGGAAATATAGATGACCCCCACAATACTTTAATTGCATGGGGTGTTAGCCCTCCCTCCCCACCCACATACACAGTTCCACCACCCCTGGTGAGGTGCCCTTCAGTCCCAGGGCCTGACTGAGCTTGGAACGTGAGTGGGAGTAGAACTGGCTGAAGCATTATTCAGACAAGGTGACTCTGATGCTGCAGAGCTGCTTGTGGGTGCTGAGGTGGTGGGTGCCCCCCGTGGAGTATGTTTACACACTTTCTGACCAAAGTTTCCCAGTGTAGGGCTGCTTGTGGATCCCCGATTGCTCCCGGATTCTCAGATGCTGCCCGTGGCCTAAAGTATTTTATTTGTTCTGGGGCTGGTACAGTGCCTGAGAAGATTTCTCTCTGATGTGGCTCTTACCCCTGTTAAACGCATCCTGTTGGCTCATTACAAGGTGCTTTACACAGCCTCACCTTGTTGGCCGCTGAGAAACTACACAGAGGAGGCCAGCCTCCATCGCCCACTAGTTACATTTCCAAACCCGCCCCATCATGCTTTCTCCCATGCCACTCCTGGTGCCTGGGAGGAGCTCCCCACAAACAGCCACAAAGCCACCTGGTTATTCTCCGTCAAATCCCTCCTTAAAACTTGCCTTTGCTACGATGCCTGCAAAACCTGCAGCCACGAGTAGGCAGCTGGTGACCATGAGGCTCAGTATTGCCTTGTTGTTTCCTTAGGTGCCCCTTGTCTGCTTGTCGTAACCAGCTACATCTTATCCTGAGAACGTAAAGAAGGTCACTGCCCGAAGGAGTTCACAAACTATGTTTGTCCTGCACCTAACACAGTGGGTCCTGCACTAATACATATACTTAAAATAATCTTAATAAATAACAATAATGAATATGTAGCTACCTCTGGGATGAAACATGAAAGCTGTTTAACAGTGCACAGTTATACTATCCAACAGCTTAGGACAGGAAGTGAAGAAGAAAATCCTACCCAACCACAATGGCCAAAGGAGGAGAGAACGTCGTTACCGGAGATGGAATGTGGCTACTATGTCAATTCTTGCAAAAAGCTCTGTGGGATCAGTACTTTGGCTTTACATCGACTCCAAAAGATGGCACCACTAGCATCTCACCAGCACACAGCACCACTCTGGGGGCTTATTTCAGCATTGACTCAGAAGGAAGACTGCTACCTACTCAGTTATCAGCGCCACAACCTGGAATCTTTCATCTGAACTCTGATATATAACACACACACCTACATAGAGAAATATAATATAATACACCTCTACCCCGATATAACTCATAGACTCATAGACTCCAGGACTGGAAGGGACCTTGAGAGGTCATCGAGTCCAGTCCCCTGCCCTCATGGCAGGACCAAATATTGTCTAGACCATCCCTAATAGACATTTATCTAACCTATTCTTAAATATCTCCAGAGATGGAGATTCCACAACTTCCCTAGGCAATCTATTCCAGTGTTTAACTACCCTGACAGTTAGGAACTTTTTCCTAATGTCCAATCTAAATCTCCCTTGCTGCAGTTTAAGCCCATTGCTTCTTGTTCTATCATTGGAGGCTAAGGTGAACAAGTTTTCTCCCTCCTCCTGATAACACCCTTTTAGATACCTGAAAACAGCTATCATGTCCCCTCTCAGTCTTCTCTTTTCCAAACTAAACAAACCCAGTTCCTTCAGCCTTCCTTCATAGGTCATGTTCTCAAGACCTTTAATCATTCTTGTTGCTCTTCTCTGGACCCTCTCCAATTTCTCCACATCTTTCTTGAATT
This sequence comes from Gopherus flavomarginatus, assembly GCF_025201925.1. NCBI lineage: Eukaryota > Metazoa > Chordata > Testudines > Testudinidae > Gopherus > Gopherus flavomarginatus. The sequence continues at coordinate 35,608,981 of NC_066630.1, forward strand.
TCTCCACATCTTTCTTGACACGACCTGATATAACATGAATTCGGATATAGCGCGGTAAAGCAGTGCTCCGGGGGGGCTGGGCTGAGCACTCTGGCGGATCAAATCAAATTTGATATAACGCAGTTTCACCTATAAGGTGATAAGATTTTTTGGCTCCCAAGGACAGCATTATATCGGGGTAGAGGTGTATAAAACAAAATTAATTTTAAAAAGTCATTTCAAAATGAAAAAAATCAAAAGGTTTTGTTCTGAAAAAAATGACAGAACGTTCTTTTCCTATTTCCTTCCAGCAATAACATTTTGGTGAAATTGACACTTTTCGCGATGTGTTTCGAATTCAATGGAAAATGGTTCCACCCAATTTTTTCAACCAGCTCTATTTATCAATAGTACATAACTGCCTCTAGGTACATGAATGAAAAAAAAATAACCAGCCCAGCTGTGCTAAACCGACAGCGAAGCAAGAGTCAGGTGAATTTAAAAGGAAAATAAAAAAACTAAACCAAGATTAAGCAGACTCCTTTAAGATTACAAGCACCTTCCCAACCTTTAGCCTCGTGACTTTGTGCAAGTTGGTTGACAGAGTGTTTGAAAGTCGGATTTTTGCATGCATCAGAACGCCAGAAGCATTATAAAAAGAGGGTACCTGAAACGTCTTTTCCTTTTGGCTGTTCAGGATGGATTCATTCGAAGAGGCAGTAGTAAAGTGATCCCCGCATCATGTTCTTTTGCAGTGTAAAACACTCCAGCATGGACCTAGAGGTACAAAAGCAGCACTTTGACTTGTCATGCAGAACTCCTTGGCTCACAGTCCGTAGTAACCCCATGGCCCCTCATCCCCACCTATAGCCACAGAAGCAGCATCCTCATTAGGAAAAAAAGTGACTCTGACAGAGGATTCGTCTTCCTGGAATGGAAGCAGGATGTAGTTGGTGATGGTCCCACAAGAAATACTGAATGTGTGAGATTGCCAGCAGAGTTTTGCAGACCCAAGAGATTCAGGAAGAGTTTAGACCAACATCTAGACTTCCAATTTGTCAGCTGAGGGCACATCGGCTCCATTTTTCACACCCGAGCGACAAAGTTATACCGACATAGGAGTCAGTAGTGTAAACTTGGCCTGAGGCTTGCCCATTACCAGGACTTAAACCTGCAATCACAATGAGATCCCAAATCGGATTGATAGGATTTACATTACAGTCGTGCATAGAGACGCTGCCCAAGATCAGGGCCCCGCTTGGCTGAGGGTATTATTCTTGGTTGGGGGGGTCAGAACTGCACTAGGTCTGATCAAGACAGCACCCTAAAAATAGACTGGAGCTCTGGCGGTGTGAGGGTCTTGCTGCCCCAAGTATGTGTCTAGCATCTCGGATGGGATCGTACTCGGCATTTACACTACCAGCTTGAAGTGCAGACATCCCTTAGTGAGAGCCAGACCCTGCTCCAAGAATTCCTAAGCTAGCTAGGCACAAGCTGGGAGAAAGGAAGGATTTTTTACCTCCGTTTTACAGATGGGAAACTGAGGCACATAGCACTTACGTGACTCACCCAAGGTCACACAGAGAGTTTGTTGCAGAACCTGAGTGCTAGTCCAGTGCCCTAACCACAAAAGCAATGATCTCCCCATTTCCTTGAATTGATTTATTTTACCAGTTTTACTTTAATTATTTGTGATGTGAATTAAACCTACAAACGTAACCTCTGCCTGGTGACTTGTAACCACAACGGTTCTAAGCCACAGGGTTGGTGCTAATAATGTTTTGCTGGGTTGATGAACTGCATTTTTACTAGGTAATATCTGTGCCATGCTCCCTGACCGTGTTTAAAATGTTTTTATGATATTGGATGTTTGCTAATATAACTGGCCCTGGATAATCATGCCAGCTGGTGTGTTTTTAACTGACCTTGCCCTGAACATATGAGAATGTCTGAACAGGGACCACCGCTAGCATTTTAGCAATTACACTGGGCAAAACTGGCACCACTAGCACCCAGAGACCTATGACAAACTAACGTCTCATGAGTTGCCCTTCATCTCCGCCACCTTCTTCTGTTCTCCACTGCTGCTGCATTACTAGATCAGATTCTCCAAGAACTGGGCAGGAGAGGATGGAAGCCAGTTCTTTTAGGGTCCCTACAGGATACAATGTGTTAGACATTTCTATGCTTTGGCAGGCAAGAGACAGATCCATCACTGCTTGCACTCCTGTAACCTCTAAGCTCTCTGAAAAGACACAGCAAATCTACAAATTCTATCAGAAATGCAGTTAGGGAGAATATGGGGTTTACATGACTGATGCTCCAGTGGCAGACGTTTTGAAATTGGCATGGTATACCTGTTTTTAAAGGAAGCTGTGTCTATCAAGCTTTTTATCTGAACAGCACTCAGCAAGCGTACTGCACACACTCACGAGTACGCTGTAAAAAACCCCTTCGTTGCTGGGCAGAATGTGCATCTGTCTGTATGGCTGTTAGAGAGATAAGGTGGGTGAGGGAATATCTTCTGTTGGACCAACGTCTGTTGGTGAGAGATGAGCTTTCGACCTTACACAGACCTGAAGAAAAGCTCTGCATGGTTTGAAAGCTTGTCTCTCTCGCCAACAGAAGCTGGTCCAATAAATTTGCTTACCCACCTTGTCTCTCTAATATCCTGGGACTGGCACAGCTACAACAACACTGGGTATAATGTATGCCTGTTATTCAGCTGATGTCGGGGCGGCTCTAGACATTTTGCCACCCCAAGCTGCCTTCTGCGGCTTGCCTGCGGAAGTCCTCCGAAGCCCTGAGATCAGCGGACCCTCCACAGGCAAGCCGCGGAAGGCAGCCTGTCTGCTGCCCTCGCGGCGCCAACAGAGCGCCCTCCGCCGCTTGCTACCCCAAGCACGCGCTTGGCGTGCTGGGGCCTGGAGCCGCCCCTGGCTGATGTTCCACTGGAATTCCTGGCACAGTCCATTCATCAAGTAGTTCAGGTAGGGGGTATTGTTTGCCTATTGTGCCTGCTACTCTCCATTCAGCAACACAGAAGCAATTTAACTTGATTTTGGCAGCCACTCCCACCATAAATCCAAGAGGCACATCCTTCACAGTGCAGTCCTTCACTCTAGGCTGAGGCATGGAAGGTGTTTTAATAAGAAGACCTGCACTCCTTCAACTGTTTTCATAAGCACATTAGTTGAAAGTCTCGCAATGCTGAGATGTCAGCTGTTTGATAAGCTAAACTGATTGAGCTCCTCAAACCTCTCATGGTCAGGCATGCTTTCCGGTCCTCGGATCATTCTCGTAGCTCTTCTCTGCACCCTCTCCAATAAAGACCGTAGCAGATGGCTCTGAAAAGCAACTCTGAACATGTTCCATATTTTTTGTGTCACAACAGCTTCCAAATCATATTTGCTCAGTTTAAAAGGAAGAGGTGCATGTGGTTTTTTTTCTAACTGCCTACCATGCACAGGTTCTGAAGGCTGGGTTCTGTCTGGCTCACATGTAGGAAAGCTTCTGAAATGAGAACTTAGTTAAGAACTCTGTTGATGATGCCCCAGCTAGAATAGAATCCAGCTCACACTCCCATAGCTGTGATCTCTCTGCAGAGTTAATGGGAAAAAAGAGCCGTCTAAACTAATTTTAGGGAGTAAAATTGCACATGGTGAACATGTCTATTGAGTAAAAAAGGGGTCAGTTTTGCATCCTCATTTTTTCAGAGTAGCACCCTGCTCCAAAATGCTCTTTGACTTCACTCAAAGATTGAAATATTCTGGAGATTTATTGAAACAATTCTTTGGCCAAGCACACCCAGTGTAAGGACTATTCTTTATTGTTTAGCTCTTTCTGTTTCATAACAAAGGATCTGGAGGCTTGCAGATTTGAAGTGTGTTTTATTTATTTATTTTGTGAGTAAAAGCCTAAATCTCAGTTGCATGCTTAAACTGACTTATCGGCCATAAGCTCCGTAAGCTCTGGCATGCTATAAATAGCAGTATTCAGAGGGCGCTGCAAATCGCTGCTCCCTTGGTAAGCTCAAATATAACAATTTCACCCCATTCAAGCCCCTTCTAGCAGCCAAAATTAATACAGAAATCACAACCAGGATTTGAACGCAGGGTTTGTAATAGTGAAAAACGCCCTGATCTAAAGACCACTGAAGTCAACAGAAAGGCTTCATGGAAAGATCAGGTCCATTAACACCAATAAAAGTGAGAAAGGAGCACACCATTGGGAGCTCTGCTTTAGCAAACAGGCTACTAAGCAGCTTGTAAATCTCCACTGACAGGGCCTTGTAGCTTGGGTTTTTATAGTTTCAATCAGAAAGCCATGTAAAGATGCCTCCAATCCGTTCTCTCACATAACTAGCACTAGCACACATGTGCACACCTGGAATTCTTTCCATCTAGATTACCGAGTTCATCTTGAGCCATCCATGTTACATGGTGCAGGTTTGCGAGATCTAAAAATGAGGAAGTGAAACTTACATGATGATGGCCTGGTATTCAGATGATGTCATGACGCTGAAAAATATCTCTCCAGGGGAGGGAACTCAAGTTATCAGGAGGAGACAGGAAATAGTAATGGGGGAAAACAGCAGATGAGCTCAAAACAGCAGATGGCTGGGAAATTTGGTCTTTTACATTTGAAGTAATACTGTAATGGGGGATTCGATTGTTAGAAGTACAGATAATTGGGTTAGTGATGACTGGAAAAACTGCAAAGTGAATTGCCTGCCAAGTTGAAGGTTGCGGACCTCTCAAGACATCTAGACAGCCTTCTGTACAGTGCTAGGGAGGAGCCAGTGGCCGTGGTATATGTAGGTACCAATGACATAGGAAAAGATAAGAAGATGTTCTGGAAGCCAACTTTAGGCTGCTACGTAAGAGATTAAAGTCCAGGACCTCCATGATAGCTTTCTCTGAATTGCTTCCAGATCCACATAGGGCCAGCTGGACAGGCACAATGGCAGGGTCTTAATGTGTGGTGGAGGCAATGGCATACAGAGAAGGGATTTAGGTTGAATAGAAACAGGAACTTTTTGGGAAAGGAGGAGCCTATTCAGGAAGGACGGGCTCCACCTAAACCAAAATGAAAACAGATTGCTGGCATGTAATACTGAAAAGGTCATAAAGGAGTAAACTAGGGGCTGGGGAAAAGCCAACAGGTGTGCAGGAGCACAGGTTTCAGACAGACACATCCCTTAGGGGAAGATTTATTAAAGGGGATACTCTATAGCGCAGTAAAGAGGAGAGGCGAGAAGTTGATAAAGTACAGGTAGGAACTGAAGAGAAAAGTCAAATGAAAAACAGCCCCATTCAATTACATCACATAAAGGCAGAAAATTAAATACTGACAAATGTTATAGGTGCTTGTATACAAATGCAAGTCCAAATACTAAGACGGTTGAACTTGAGCGCCTGGCATGAAATGAGATTACTGATATAATAGGCCTCATAGAAACTTGATGGAATGAGAATAATAATGGGACATGCTAATACCAGGCTACAAAATATACAGGAATGATAGAGTAGGTTGTGCTGCTGGGGGAGTGGCACTATATGTTAAAGAATGCATAGAGTCAACCACAGTAAAAATCTTAAATGAATCAGATTGTACCATAAAATCTCTATGGATAGAAATTCCATGCTTGAATAATAATATAGCAGTAGGAATATACTATGGACCACCTGACCAGGATGGTGGTGGTGACTGAGAAATGCTCAGGGAGATTAGAGAGGTTATAGAAATAAAAAACTCAATAGCAATAGGGGATTTCAACTATCCCCATATTGGCTGGGTACATGTCACTTCAGGATGGGACGCAGAGATAAAATTTCTAGACCCCATTAGTGACTGATTCCTGGAGCAACTAGTCCTGGAATACACAACGGGAGAGGCAATTTCCGATTTAGTCCAAAGTGGAACACAGGATCTCGTCCAAAAGGTGAAGATAGCTGAACTGCTCGATAATAGCGACCATAATTAAATTTAATATCCTTGCATGGGGAAAATGGCAAAGAAACCCACCACAGTAGCATGTAACTTCAAAAAGGGGAACTACTGTACACAAAAATGAGGAAATTAAAGGAACAGTCACATGATGAAATGCTTGCAAGCTGCATGGATATTTTTTAAAAACACCATAATAGAGGCTCATACTATATGTATATCTCAAATGAAAAAAAACCAGTATCAGGACCAAAAAATGCCACTAGGGCTTAACAATAGAATAAAAGAGGTGGTTAGAGACAAAAAAAAAATCTTTTAAAAATTGGAAGACACACCTTACTGAGAAAAATAGAAAGGAAAATAAATTGATGGCAAGTCAAGTGTAAAAGTATAATTAGGTAGGCCCCAAAAGAATTTGACGGACAATTAGCAAAAGACAAGAAATGCTGTTAGGGTCTGTACTGGGACCAGTGCTGTTCAACATATTCATAAATGATCTGGAATTAGGAGTACACAATGAGGTGGCAAAGTTTGTAAATGATAAAAAATTATTCAAGATAGTTAACTCCAAAGCTGACCACAAAGAGTTACAAAGGGATCTCACAAAACTGGGTGACTGGGCAAAAAAATGGCAGATGAAATTCAGTGTTGATGCATGCAAAAGTAATGCATATTGGAAAACATAATTCCAACTACATGCAAAATGATTATGTCTAAATTAGTTGTCACCACTCAAGAAAGGGATCTTGGAGTCACTGTGGATAGTTCTCTGAAAACATCTGCTTAGTGTACAGTAGCAGCCGAAAAAGCTGATAGAAGGTTAAGAACCATTAGGAAAAGGACAGAGAATAAGATAGAAAATATCATAATGCCACTATATAAATCCCTGGTACACCCATGCCATAAATACTGTGTGAGGTTTTGGTCGCCTCATCTCAGAAAAGACATAGTAGAATTGGAAAAAGTACAGAAAAGGGGACAAAATGCTTAGGGGATACGGAACAGCTTCCAGACGAGGAGAGATTAAAATGAGACTGTTTAGCCTAGAAAAGAGTCAACTATGGGGAGGAGGGGAAATGAGAGAGGTCTATAAATTCATGAACACTGTGGAGAAAATGAATAAGTGTTATTTACCCCTTCAATTAACACACAAACCAGCCTTCACCTGAAGAAATGAATAGGCAACAAATAAAAGGAAGTACTTCTTCACACATTGCACATTGCACTGACAACATGTGGAATTGTTGCCAGGGGATGTTGTGAAGGCCAAAAGCATAACTGGTTTCAAAAAACAATTAGATAAATTCATGGAGGATAGGCCCATCAGTGGCTATTAGTCAAGATGGTCCAGGCCTCAACCCCATTCTCTGGGTGTCCCTAAACCTCTGACTGACAGCAGCTGGGACTGGATGACAAGGGATTATGGATCACTCAATAAATTGCCCTATTCTGTTTATTCACACTGAAGTATGTGGCACCAGCCAACAGGGCTGGCTTTAGGCCGATTTCCCCGAATAGGGACCTGCGCCAGCACCTTTTTAATTTTTACTTATCCGGCGGCACTCCGGGGGTCTTCGGCAGCATTTCGGAGGCGGCTTCTTGAGTGCCGAGGAAGACCCAGAGCAAGTGAAGGACCCACTGCCAAAGTGCCGCCGAAGACCCGGAGCACCTCCAGGTGAGTACGAATCAGGCCCCACACTTGTTAAAGCCGGCCCTGCCAACCACTGTCTGAAGACAGGACACTGGGCTAGATGGGCCATTGGTTTGACCTAATATGGCTGTTCTTCTGGCAAGTGGAGGTGCGATCAAAGCCAGTGGTCGGTATACATCATAGTAAACTTGACCAAAAAGAGATTCTGTGATCCAAATAGGCCTGCCTGAAAGAGTATCTACTGCATGTGTGGGAGGGACCTTACACATGGGTGTGTATCACAATTAAGGGGGAAAGGCTGGGTTTAAAGGGGCCCAGACAACTTCTATTTGAAATCTCTATCTGCTCTTTATGTGAATGTTTGCACTTTTGCAACTTTTACTTCAAAGATCCGCACCTTGTACAGGATCATGCTAGAGGGGACCCGCCTATTCTTGTAACCAGCAAGCAAATCCTCTAGACTGAAAGCAACAGGCAGCTACATGCCTGGTTCAAAATGCATCTCAGTTCAACAACCACAGAAACTTCTATAGAACAAAGTAGCGACCAGAAAAAGGTGTAACATTTGCAAAGATTAGAGCAGATCAAGAATTTGCATTCCCAAGGGACCGTTGCAAAGGGGTGTTTAGTTATGCTTTGCTAATTTGTTTATAGTTTAATCAAATCCATGACAGGATTTTAAGACCAAGCTACAGATCCACAGAGCATTCACTATATTCAATAGACAAAGGTTTGTGATTTTTTTCTCCTAAGAGCTTTAAATATACAGTATAACAAATACAATAAACCTTAATATCCAAACCAGGAAACAGAAAACAAAACAAACAAAAAATAAAAGACAAAACATCAGAGAGAGGAGATGATCAGTGGCTGTGTCAAGTAACATGATGTGCTTGAGGATTTTCTTCTTAATTATAAATAATGCCATTATAATTGGGCTCTGAAAGAATGGCACTCTTATTTTCTTGGTATTAAAATGTCCATCAGTAACAGATGGCAACATTCTGTTTATTTGGATTAGAATTTTTTTTAGTTGGAGAGACAAGTTTGGAGCCAGTCTCCATCTTGATGCTTTCTCATGTGTGTCTGTAATTGCAAAAATAATATGTCCCATAGCTGGTCATCAGGCGTTAGCAGCTTCCTCTCTCTTCTTCCAGTGGGGTGCAATAATACATTACATAACCATTCCACATGTGAGTGAGCATTTAGAGGGATCATGAGCTATGGGCAGACCCTAGCACCCATTGACCTCAGTGGGGTTCTGCACAGGTGTAAGGGTCCACCAGCATGGAGCTCCTTGCAGGATCAAGGTTATGTGGATTTTCACCAGAGTAAGAGAGATCACAAACTGGATCTGTGCATGTAGCCATGAGATAAAGGACTCCACTCCCCTGTGAAGTCCACTCTGGTTCCAGACTTGGGTAGACATAACAATGAGCAGGGGAAGTTTGTTTGCCAAATAGGTAACAAAATAAATAAATATATGTAAACCAAAGAAAATCTTTAGAAGTTTATACAAAGCTTCCAACTGCACAGAACCCTCCTTTCAATCAAGTATTTTTCCCCAGTCCCAGAAGTTTTGAAAAATGACAGTGTAGTGAAAACTTTCCAGTCTGCAGGTAGAAATTATTTTTTCCTCTTTAAACAACATCCTCTGATGTAGGATAAATTTACAGATTGGTTCTTCATCTAGCAAAGCTACCAAAGAGGCACATCCACTTGGTTAATTGGCATAGAAGAAAACTAATTCAACCAAATTATATATATGTAAAAACCCATCCATTTTGCTAAGGGAGCGTAGTGAGCTCCACAATAATCTCCAGCACCCAAACTCCACAACAGATGAACATCAAGTTTTCCCTCCACTCTACTACTATTGTAAGTTTATTAGGAGGCCAGAAGCAATGCTGATTATTTCTCAGTGTCACAGCCAGTGTGTTCTGGATCTCAGAGGAATAAGGGCCTCCGGGGGCTGAACAGGGGATTAGAGTTCTGTGAACTCCCCATGTTGTGTGCACTCTCTGAGTGGAGTTTAGTGGGGTTGTAGCAGAATAAGCAAGGAAAGAAATGTCATCATGTGTCCCTTTAATGGAGCGGAGCTGAGGTCGGGGGCAGAGATTGGAAGATCGTGTTGACTGAAGTGCTGCTGTCTATCACAAGACCAAATTTGAGTGAGCAACTAAGCATGTGCTTTGTTTAAAGCATGCTCTTAAGTCCTACTGACTTCAATGGGACTTTATCTCATGCCAATGTGCTTTCTTCCATCAGACCCTAACAGAGCTGGTGAAACCATGACAATAACAGATTCAAATATATTCACAGATGAGCAGACTGACATCATTCCGTTGCAATTTGTGGAGTCATCCTCTTCCTGACCACTGGATACTTGTGAAAATGTTCGCAGATCCTAGATGTTTCACACATTTTAACCCACATGGTTGCAAATTAGTACCTTGGCTAGATCTTCTTCTCCCTACTCCTGTGCTCTACCAATAACACCAGCCTCATTACCCTGTTCATTTGCTTCTCTCACAACCTGATACTGGTGCTCTGCAATGCTGCCCCTGAGCCTGGAACGCCCCCCCTACCCCCCGAGTGAATGTTCAAAGCCCCTCCCTTACAACCCACTTGTACCAACATAACTTAGCTGACTATTTACTCTGAATTAAAAAATAAACCTTATATCCATCATTGTGTGCATTAGCCCTCTGAGTAACCATGGTTACTCACTAGTGTCACTCATTCATCACTCCCCTGCCTTACTGTCTTGTTTCCCCATCATTAATAAAACTGCATCAAAGGTTTTTGAGAACTTCTTTTCAACCAAAAAAATGGCCCCTTTTTCCCCTAAAAGAAAAGTTTTTATGGAAAATTTTTGTTTCATTCCAAATTTTCCACATTTTGAATGAAAAGCAAAGCTCCCAAGCAGACACATTTTATTTCTTGCTTGCTCTCCCCACCCTAAAATGGAAAAAAAAATTATTGTTGGTTTTCTGTTGAAAAAATGGAACATTTCTGCATAGAATTTTTTGAGGGAAAGTGCATTTCTTCTGAAATGTGTCATGGAAAATGCATACACTATTACAAGCAGCTTATTAACATCACATCTACTATGAATGTATATGCTGTTCAGGGTGGGGATAATATCTTTTTCCTATTCTGAGAAGTGCTTAAACTTGGGTGAAGATTAATTAATAATCAAATTAATAATTATTTGAGTCTGGATTTTAAACGTCTACAAGCAACATACATTGTGTGTTCTCACGTCACCGACAGAAGTCTCTCAGAGTGTGCAGTGCGCTGATTCTCAGAGGATGAAGTCAGAGCCTCAGGGCCTGGGTAGAAGTTCAGGTCCATATGCAAAGATGTGTGAGTAACTGCAAAGACAAATCACCAAAGAGACACATAAGTGGCCACTTAGATCCCTGATCATTAAAGCAGATAAGTACGTTCTTTTCTTTAAGCACAGGAGTAGTACCAGTGACCTTAACAGAACTAGTTAAATGCACATGTTACGCGTGGGCTTAAGCACTTGCTTTCCTGGATGAGGGGAGCAAGTATAATAATTACATGAGTAAGCTTCATGAGCAATTGCACCTTTTTGTAAAAAATGCAATTCTGGGCCTATAACCTATTGACAAATCAGACCTTTAATGTTATTTTATTGATGGCCTCTCTTTGTGGTTTAATCATGTGCAGAAAGGGTGCAATGTCCTTGGCCCCACAAGCCCAGAACCTTATATTTATCTCCTGCAAATTGCTATGCAGTGCAAATGACTTCATTTCCAAGAGTGCAGTACGGAGGGACACATTTTCAATGCACAGCACAGAGAGTTAGGAATAGCCTCCATCATTCAACAGCTCTCCCTGCCAAACAGGAATAAAAGTTTTGTGCAGAATTAGAAACAGCTCCCTTTATTAAATGTGTATTTGAGCTCAGTGAATATTGCAACATGCACACACACACACACACACGTTTGGCAGGTATTTATTCACTGTGAATGAATTTGCCTTGACACACTGATTCTGCATTCGCTTTCTTCAGCTACTCTAGCAAAAGAATTTACTGTTCAGAATCAGCAAATTAAGCAACTATTAGGGAATATTTACAGAAAGCACATTTGAATTCACAATCATGAGTATCAAAAGCTGATGCTAACAGTCAGCATCATCCAGTTAGAGACCAGACATATAGTCATTGCTTTGAAGCCCTTACCTGTTACTCTGACCAATGCAGTATCATCGTGTCCCTGTGCTCCCATCTGTCTATATCCACCTGTTGTCTCTTGTCTTATACTTAGATTGGAAGCTCTTTGGGACAGAGGCTATTTTTTGTTCTGTGTTTGTACAGCACCTAGCACAACGGAGGCCTGTGCCGTCCATGTGATCAAAGGTATGTCTACACTGCACACCAAACCCAGATCTGTGGGACCTGGGCTTGTGGGCTGAGTGTTTCCAAGCCTGTATTTGAGCACTCAGGCTGCACTGTAAACCTAGGTTTACACTTGTTGGGCCTGGCTCTCCTAGGCATCCTATTCAGAATTTCTGACTCAGCTCTGGAGCTTGACCTGCATCCACAAAGCAAAATGGCAGGACTTGGATCCGCATCCCAGCAGGTCTGACTTCCCCACACACACATACACACAGGGTCCTAAGACCTTCCTGAGTGCTTGCTGCCCCAAGTCAGAGATTGGTGTGTAGCCATAAGGGGGATTTGGGCTCAAAGTTGTACCTGAATCAGAGTCCAGGCTTAGTGTCCAGTGTAAACATACCCTCTATGTCCAGTCAAAACTGATCAGCACATCCCTAGTTCTGAAATTCATGTATTGAATATTCATAATGAACTACTCATGAATATTCAACAGCCCAAGATTATTCAGCTAGTAGTACTGAATAGTGAATAAATTGGAGAAAATCATGACATGTTCATGGACAACGTGTAAAGGAAAAAAAGGAATGAAATTGTCAAATAAATGATTCATTACAAAGTGATTCACCTACATTTTCTGTTTATATTAGCATATTAAATAGCTATATCCACACACACAACTTCTTTCTCTTTACTTTGCATTTACAGAATAGTCTGTAGCAGGAGTCTTAATGGGTTTCATTGGGTCTGACACTACTCGTGCTGAAACTGAAGGCAAAACTTCCATTGAATTCAGCGGAAGAATGACTGAGCCCGACACATTTTATTATAAAGATCTAATTTCCCTCATGATCTCAGTGACTGAAACCCTGTTATTCTTGTGAAACTCCTGCTATCGGCATGGGACCTTTCAGTGATGGATTGTTAGCCCTTAGCTACAGGAATGACCGGTGTGGAAGAGTCAACCCTCTGTGGGGCCTCCATCACATTACCACAGTCACCTTTTGGAAGTCTAAAGCTGTAAGAACAAGAGCTCACAACAGCAGATGGATGGGAAATTTGATCTTTTACATTCCAAGTAATACAGTCATTAAAACGGGAGTCATGAAAATCACAAGGTTCATTTTACATAGAACAAATTTCACATACATCTGACAGGCTTACGCACTTGCCTAACTTGAATTCAGTGGGACCATTCATGCTTAAAATTAGGCATGTGCTTAAGTGCTTTGCTGGATCAGAGCCATAAAACACAGAATATGTCAAATGGAGGGAAGCGACAAACAAAGGTTAAATCTCTCCGTAAGGCAAACAAATATTATTGACACCAGCAAGATGCCCCTGGCCACTGATTTGCCGCTGCTCGGCTGTGCACATGTTCCCAGGGGAATAATTATCCCACTTGGGTTTGTCAGCTCTTGATAATGCAGAAGGTAAACACAGCTTTCCTGTTTGTGACTTTATAAATACCCTGAGCACATAAACAACCAGCAGAGGGGGAAAAATGGTCATTAATCCTCTTGTACTAGAAATGGGATTGGAAATATGGTAATCTTCTAAATGGGCAGGACTGATGAGCTGACAAACATAACTCTTTTTTATTATGGTGATGAGGTCGCTAGAATAAGTGTAATCCCAGTCCAACTGTGCCGGTAGATTGCTGTCAAGCCTCCCCCAAATCATCACATTAGTCTGATGGGAGAAAGTAAATGAGCTCTCCTCTGGCTGTGTTGTGTAATGCCACTGCGCAGCAACAGAGCAGAGCACAAGGTGAGCATTGGGCTCCGCACTTTTCTTTGAATGTTCGTTAGTTAATGTTCGGGTCGCCTTTGAAAGTGTAAAGCGCTATGTAAGATTTATTGTTATTACCATCTCTCAGTACAATAAATAATTGCTATTAACATAGGTCTAAATATACTGTAAGAACAAGGAATTGCCACACCGGCTCAAACCTGTGCTCCATGCAGCCCAGTATCCTCTCTCTGACTGTGGCTGGTAGCAGCTGCTTCACAGGAGCCATTTAATTTCAAGAAGCAGCTCAGTGCAGCTAGTTGTCCAGCAAAGGTATTAGAATCTCAGTCCCTACCCCAGAGAGCTCACAGTCAAATTAGCTAAGACCCAGTAAGGTTTAGGAGAAAAACCTGATGCACAGAGAGGCAAAGTGACTTGCCCATGGGCAAAATGGAGGTCTGTAGCAGAGTTGGGAATAGAAGCCAGGTCTCTTAATTCCCAAGACAGAAGACTATTCACTGGACCCACTGCCTGACAGAACTACTGAAATAACTAAATACAAAGAGGAACAATGACAACCACAAAAGACAACAGCACAAAGCAACAGAGCGACATATCACAAAGACCAGAATACAATGAGCAAAGACAAAATCCCACTGGGCTAAATTTTGCCTTGACACCTTTGCTCTATCATCGATATATCTCCACAGACAGCAGAATTTATAGCCTGACCCACAGAGGATATCCCCTGGGATCATGCCAACGTGCGGAATAGAGCCTTATTAAAGACTGAAGAGCAGGAAAAGATTTGATTTTATATATAAAGTTAAAGTACAGCAAAAAAAGAAGCTCTAGGCACCCTGACAATTAGTTAATCTATGGTCACCATAACAATGAACACTCAGTAGAACTGAAAAAAAAATCATATGTGGATAGCACATAAACTCAGCCCACAAGAGACACAAAAAAACAGTAACAAATTACACCATTCAACTAGTAAACCAAAGCAACAAAGTAGCTCCCTCGCTATGGGAACCTCTCTTCAGTCTTTCTCAAAACTATTTCAAAGAAATAGCTTTTTGCATCATCCCCAGAAGGTCAGCAAGTTTGTACCTTTTTGGACTGAGGCAAAGCCAGAGAAGATGACACGGAGAAGGAACAGGACAGAATATTCCATGAGCAGATGGAAGATGAGTAGTTGCTATTATTTTAAAGTTAATATTCATTGTTGTTTGGGCTTGATCTTGATGCACAAATCATTTTGAAGTTGCAAAATGATCCAGAAATATATTTTGGATTTTTCCTCCCCAAAGAGTATGTTATTTTTGCACCACTCTACAGAAGCCGACTGTAATTTAAGAAAGCCACATTTGGTGTGCAGATTCTTCAAATGCTGGTAAATGAGTTTGGCTTGGTTTCCAATAAATATATTCCCAGATAAAAATTGTGTTAAACTGGAGATGAGGCTGAGTACGTATCAGTAACTTACAGATAAAAACATGACAGGGATGTGGCGCAACAGGGATGTCAACCCCAAAGGTTAAAAAATCATAAGTCAGGACCCAAAAAAACATGAAACTGGCTTCAAAATCAGGAATGTGGATTTTTTTTAAAGAATATTACATTTAGGCTCTTTTTCTTTGGCTTTTTGGTATTTTAGCATTCACTTCACATTTTCAAGCTTTTTTCTTGCATCTATGATAGCTAAAAACTTTATGCTTTTATATTTAAAAAAGTTTCTCAAGGAATCTGTTGATTCTAGCAGTCAAGGCTTTCAGAAAAAACACCCAATTTTGTGAGACTCACAGTAAATTCGGGAGAGTTGACAACAACTGACACTGTAATTATCCCCAACACAAGCGTTACTATGCTGTCAGCAGCCACCATCTTCTCTGAGGGCAGCTTGGCTTCACTCTCACTGGAAAAAAATGGGAGCAGGTGGCAATTTTGAAAGTTCTTTCTGGAATTTTCTTTTTGTCAGCCTCTGCTGAAGGAAGGAAATTTACAGTTACAAAGAAAAGTGGCAAAAGTGACCATTAATCTTAAAAGAAATTCTTCAGATGTGGCCAAAGCATGAGTTCTGAGTGAGTTTTTACTATCTGGTAAGTTTGAAGAGTCTGTATTATTTTCTTATGAAGATCATTTGGGACAAAGAAATGGTCTAAAAATCAGTCCTGTAAGAAATTTTAAAAATAAAATTGTTTCCCAATTCTACTTCTTTTCATCCTGGATTTTAGGCCAAAGCCCCACCCACTTTCTCTCAGTGACGTAAGTGAGAGAGGCACCTGCAGAAGCAGCTGCAGCACAGGAAGTGCTAAAATCTGCCTCCTGCAGGCAGCAGTCTGATACCATGGCATGGTGTAAGAACCCAAGCAGGCACAACTCATCCCTTTCAGGGTCACCTCCATCTTTAACGTGCCACCCTCAGACTGGCTCTGCTGATTTCTCCTGCACGTCAGGCCAGGCAGCCCTGGCAGGCCCAGGCAGCATAGCCACAGACTAGTGTCTGGATGGAGGACCCTACATACACCCTCCTTGCTCTCCATCAGTAATTTCACCCACCCCACGGTGGCAGAAGACACCTCTAACCCCCATGACCCCCAGGCAGAAAGGAGCCTCAGAAAGGGAAGAAGAGGAAACATCTTCCTGCTAATAGCCTTCACACTGGCCCAGCAAGAGCTATTTTCAACCTTCCCTTCCCACAGCCAGTGCAAGGAGAAGCTGGTGAGGAGAACGGGAAGAAGCCACTGTTAGTATCCCCCAGCCTCATGGGGATAAAGAAGGGGATCGTTGCTTTTTTGCAACCCTGTAGGAGGGAAAGAAACTCTTCCAATATGGCTGCAGGGCAGAACTGGTGCTGCCCTTTCTTCTGTCTTCTCCCCAACTCCTCTGCTGTTGGATTCATAGGCTTTTGCCTTTGGCAGGGATGCTAATGCCCTGCCCAATTGTTTGCATGGAGCAAAGAGGCAGGGAAAGTCCAGTGCTTGTTCACAACTGCAGCTTAGCTTGACTGAAAGACTCCGAGTTGTGTCAGAAGTACAAAATACTCCAATGAAATAACCCAAATAACTCTTCATCCCATTCACCCGATTTGCATGACGCACTGCATTGACCAGACCCCTTAGGAGTTCTTCCCAAGCTAATCAATGGATATTTATCCAGCACTTACTTTGTAACCAAGGAGGAGCCGCGGCTCAAGTTCCAATCTGGATCAAGCCATTCCCTGTGCCTATTTGCCACTCCAGCTTAATTTGACCAGTGCACTCTTCCCTTCTCAAAACGTTGTGTCATGTTTCTCTGCGCTGTTCAGCACGTCACCTAACGATAGCTGCATCTTACCGATGACTTGGGCAATTCCTAGATGGGACAGACCCTTAGCTGCTGCAAATTACTGTTTTAGTGTGGATTTTAAAACAACAAACAGCCAACACGCCTGTTTATCCTCATCTAATCTTACAAGCTAAGTTAGAGAGGCTTTCCTCTGAAGTTACATCACAATCCCTTAGCAAGCAAAGATCCTCTTGGGACCCATTGTGGTTCCCTTTGACACCATGCCTTGCTATTTTTCTTCTATTCCCTACCTCCCTTGTCTGCGAAAGTCTGTCTTAAGCAGATGAGCAGCCCTACTATTCCAGAAGGACTCTGTTACCACCTGATTCAATTGTTTCCTGTTTCAGGACCCAGGTGCGAAGTCTCCTGGTGCCTTAGACAGGCTTTTTCTGGTGGGAAGAAGCCTGCAGTGAGGCCTGTCAAAGAGGACAGATGCCCCTATGAAGACTTTTCTGGGTCGTTGGACTCATTCAGTCTTAATGGATTGTAACCATTGGCCTGACAGCTGTCTCCTGAGGCAGTTGAAACTCTCTGAGTGGGTGGGCCCCCTAAGGCCTGGTCTACACTGTGTGAGTGTGTGTGGAGGGGGGAGTCGATCTAAGTTACACAACTTCAGCTACATGAATAACATAGCTGAAGTCGATGTTCTTACATCTACTCACCGCTGTGTCTTCACTGCGACAAGTCGACAATTGACGCTCTCCCGTCGACTCTGCCTGTGCCTCTCGTCCTCGGGGAGTTCCGGAGTCGACAGGAGAGCACTCATAGTTGATTTATCTCGTCTAGACTAGACGCAATAACTCCTCCCCCGCTGGATCGATCGCTGCCAGTCGATCCAGCTGGTAATCTAGGCAAGCCCTGACATACATTCTTAAAAGGGAAGCAGGTCAATCTCATTTTAGATACAGATTGAAATATGCAGTTAGTACAGATACTTATGGTCATAGAGTTTATGGCAAGAAAGGTCCACCAGGTCATCTAGTCTGCCCTCCTCGGTATCACAGGCCACCCCCACCCCACCCACACACCACAACCAAAATGAGACCAAAGCATTACAGCCCACAGGAGACTAGATTACTGCATGGCACAGGTCACCTATTGGCACAACTGACAATGGAATTATGGGAATGTTTGGAGACTCTTTATGTTACAATTTCACTAATGAAAGTGAGCCTGGGTTACCAAAAGGACAACAATGCCTGGTACATACGACAGATCTGTTGAGGAAAAAAGGAACGCCACCACAATGTTGAGCAGAAGAAATAGTGCACATAATTCACCCTGGAATTTAGAAAACCTTTTGCTGCAATGATACATGAAAGCCAAATCTACAAAGTCAATAAAATGTGGTGGGAGAGAGTTTCTTGGGTGAATAAAAAGATCAAACATCAGTGGAGATATCAGAGACTGCTTGGAACACAAATGCTTCTGGGTCCAGGGAGGCAACTAGTAAAAAGTAGTTTTACTGCAGTAATCAATTCTACAGTGTTAGAGTCCATTTTATTCACCTCCTATATTCTTGGCCAACTTCAGTTGTAAGCTCTTTTGGGCAGGGACCATCTTTTTGTTCTGTGTTTGTACAGCACCTGACACTCCGTGGTTCTGGTCCATGACTAGGTGCCACAGTAATGCTGTTGTTATTAATAATGAATTAATTAATACTTAATAATGATAAATAATTAAAAATGGAAGTGAAGTTATCAATATTATTTTATAATTTGACAAGAAAAAAAGTCAGAGGATGAGATGGTCTTAGAACACAAGTGTCTGAAAAGCAGAACATTCAAAGATAAAGGTGGCCTGCAAAGGACAAAGACAGTGGGATCATGCCCTCTTTGCTCTCCTGAGATCCATAAAGAAGGCTTGAAAAGGCTTTGTTTGTTTCCCCCCAGTGCCCTTTTAACATTTTTTACTGATTGTTTTTATTTTAGGAATATCAAGTTCTGTTCTCCTTGGTTATACTGGAGAACTCCGTGGCTGACTCAGAGTGCGGGATTGAGAGCTTTCTTATCCCTTGATTGTAGGGATGAAGGCTACTGCTGAATCCCTAGCAAAGAGAGTCTTTCTCCCAAGTGTCAGTTAAATAGGTTTTAACGAACACCCAGAGTTTTAAACAATCAATGAAAGTTATGTCCCCTCTTCATTAATCAGGTATCATGAATCAGTTAGATCACTGGTATAGCTGATGTCATAGTTCTGATGATATTCTAGTCCTCTGTAGGCTCTTTCAAGGCCTAATGTAAAATCCAAGCACAATTGTTATTACAACGAATCTTTTCAAGCTTTTATAAAGAATGAAAAAAAAGTGCTGACCTCTTTTCTTCACTTGGAAAGAAAAATATCACATCATAGCTTATAAAAAAACATCTAGAACCCAGGGAATTAAAAAGTGAAGGATATATTTAAGAATCATCTCGTCTAACAAAATACAGCCACACTGTCTGGAGGACTGTGGGCGTGTGTCCTTCTACTGAGTTCTCCTCAAACCCTCCTTTGCCCACATTTCACTTCTTAGTCTTCACTTTTCCCTTTCTATTTTTTCCTCTCACTTCTATTTCATGTTCCCTTTTCTTCTGTCACCGGGAACAGATGACTGATTCATGCCACTGCTGCTCACTAATAGGCATGTCAATCATTTTGATATCGTAACAAGTTTTCTAAAGTAACTCTTGTATCAGAGTACAGTGAAGACCATGTATTGGGGCATCTGTATCATTGTTCATTCCTTTCTTTCTCAAGTGACTTATAAGCAGGGCCGTCCTTAGGCATAGGCAGAATAGGCAGCTGCGTAGGGCCTCACACTGCCTGAGGGCACCACTCTGCAGGCAGCCCAGACAGTGTAGAAGCAGGGCTGCTGGGTCCTAGAAAGAGCCGAATGCAGCACAGTCTGAGGAATGGGATTGGCTGCTGGGGTCTCTGGGAAGGGGAGGGGGTAGGGTTGGGAAAGGAGCTCACCTGTGAGTGTGACTCTTTCCCCCCGGCTGAAGTCAGGTGAGGCTGTGGCTCTGGAACCAGTATCCTTTGTTGTCCCCCATAACATCCATTCTTCTCTCCCCTGCCCCACGGAGCACCCCCTCCTTTCTCCCTCCTCCCCAGGAGCACCCCTCTCTCTCTCCTCCCTCCCCTCCGTCAGGGCTGGGTTGGGTGAGGTGCTGGGGGATAGGTGGGGGGAGGGCTAGCTGGCTGCCTGCCTGCTGAGGAATGAAAGTGAAAGTAACTCACTTCAGTTACAGGCAGGCAGCCAGGATTGGAATGTCACACAGGGCTTGGCTAGGGTTAGCCAGATGTGTGAAAAATCAGGATAGGGGATTGGGGTAGGGTGAGCAGATATCCCTCTTTTATAGGGACAGTCCCAATTTTGGGGTCTTTTTCTTATATAGGCTCCTTTTACCCCCCAACCCCCACCCATCCCTGTCCTGATTTTACACACTTTCTGTCTGGTCACTCTAGGTGGGGGTAATTGGTGCCTATATAAGACAAAGCCCCCAAATATCAGGACTGGCCCTATAAAATCAGGACATCTGGATCTGGCCACCCTAGCTGGGGAGCCCCTCTCCCCCAGGCTGGCAGCTGCCAGCGATCCATCTCATCCGGGGGGAGCTGCACAGGGCAGGATGAGCTGCTGTGGCTCCATGGGTGCCCTGTCCCTGAGATCAGATGCTGTGCTAACTTCACCATGGTCCATAAGGCTGGTGGTGGTGCCCATTGGCGTGTGACTGGACCTGAGGGTTTGCTGCTGCTGTTGCCACTCTGCACCCCAAGAGGTGGATTTTGGGATCCTGCAGTTTTCCACCTATCTCCTCCTCTACTGCAGCTTTTGGGGGTGAGCCAAGCATGAAAGCAGTACTGTGTTGCCATTTAGATTGTCATTTAACCACTTTGTTTGCCAAAAATTCTTGCTAACAATCCTGAATCCAATTTCAATATTTTTTGAAATCAATATCTTAGCCAAAAACAGAAAATTAAGTTGTTGACAATTATTAGTGACAGGTTTGGTTTGAGGCAGGGAGTGGGCCAGTTTTCATCAGAGAAATAAAAAATGTTGACTGACTTTCCTATAGCCTGTTACTCCTGATAAGAGCCCTCCAACAACTGTAATATGCTCATCTCCTTACTAGTGTATAAAGCAGGGGTCAGCAACCTACGGCACACTTGTCAAAGGTGGCAGGTGAGCTGATTTTTGATGGTATGCAGCAGCAGGCTGAGTGGCTCAGCCCATCACTGCTCTGGGTTCCGGCTGCTGCCCTATTGCCAGCTGGAATCCCAGTCATCGGCCCCACTCAGCACCTGCTGCTGGCCTGGGGACCCCCAAGGAATCCCAGGTTGGCAGTGGGCTGAGCAGGCCAGTTGAACCACTCAACCTGCTGTCAGCCTGGGGTTCCATTCACTCAGCCGCCAGCGGGCTGGTGGCGGGCTGAGCAGGGCTGATGGGGGGTTGAGTGGCTCAGTCTGCTGCCAGTCTGGGGTGCCAGCAGCACTCAGCCTACTGCTACTCCGGGGTTCCGGCTGCTGGCCCCTTGCAAGTCAGGAGCTCAGCCGCCAGCGCCACTCTGCCTCCTGCCAGCCTGGGTGAGCAGAATCCCAGGCTGGTAGCAGGCTGAGGGGGGTTGGCGGCCGGGATCCTGGCTGGCAGGAGTTGGTGGTCAGAACCCCAGACCAGCAGCGGGCTGAGCAGAGCCTGGGATCCTTGTCTAGGGTTCCAGCCACCAGCCCGCTGCCGGTTTGGGGTTTCATTTACTCAGCTGGCAGTGGCCTGAGCAGGACCGGTGGCCAAGACCTCAGATAATAACAATAGTTTATTTATATAATATAGACATAGAGAGAAGCCTTCTACAAACATTAAAATGTATCACTGGCACAAGAAACCTTAAATTACAGTGAACTTGGCACACCACTTCTGAAAGGTTGCCGACCCCTGGTATAGAGTGACCATATGTTGTACTAAGATTCTCCAGCTTTTTTTTTTTCCTTGTGAGTCAGTATAACTTTTGCCAGCCCAGAAGTTGGGCAGCCAATGTTTTACGTTTTCACAATGTTTTCTCCAGCTTTCATAAAGTAAATACATAGTTAATATGGGTTAAAAAGGCCAGGGACACTTCTTTGTGAAGAAACTGTACAGCAGATCATGCCCATAGACGATCCAGAAAAGAAATTTGAGGTTGAATTTTTTAATGTTGTGATGGATAAAGCAGTATCTGCTGTTGATGAAAGGTTTAATACCTTGCAAGTACACCATGAACAGTTTGGATTTTTGTATGACATAACTAAATTCAACAAAATAGGAAAACAAGAGCAACTAATGACAAAGTGCAAGAATCTAGAGAGCCTCCTGAAGCACGGTGATAGTTTTGATTTAAATGGACTTGAACTGTACGAAGAATTGAGTACACTGTCATCAATGTTGCCACATGCAAAATCAGTGATGGACATTGTACAGTTTATTCATACCCGCAAACTTGTTGACATATATCCTAATGTGTACATTGCCACTCGTATTCTACTGACAATTCCTGTAACAGTAGCATCAGGAGAACGGAGTTTCTCAAAACTAAAGCTCATTAAAAACTATCTCCGCTCTACAATGAGTCAGGAACGCTTGACTGGTCTTGCTATTCTTGCGATCGAACAAGACACGACTTTGTCTTTGTCATACGATGACATTATTACTGATTTTGCAGCCAAAAAAGCCAGAAAGATTGCTTTTAATTAAAAACAAATCTTTGTTTCAATACCTCTTCATATAAATTTCCAATAAAATTTTGATAAATTAAAAAAAATATATTATTTGCATCATTCTGTCATATCAGAATTTTTTCTATAGTGCTGCTTCTTTAGTGCTAGTCCATCTGCATTACAGTGTGCTTAATTAAGTTAAACTGGTTTTAATAATGTGAATGTGGCAAGTTTTCCAATACTATAAGCTTATGTTTGTGTTGCTAAGAGCAGATCAGGCACAGGGGCACCAGTTTAATAATCTCGCCTAGGGCACCATAAATCCTAAGGCCGGCCCTGCTTATAAGTACCTCGAATGATGTTTAAATGAAGTTGCCTTTATTGCAGTACTCACAGCAGGGTCCACACATTGTAATTAGGAGTAGTCAGAGAAGGAGAAGGGAGGGCGCTTCTACCGAAAATATTGACCTTTCTCTGAAAAAATCTAAAACCAACACATTGCTAGTTGGAAATGTCAGCAAGGTGCCTCATGGGAGTTGTAGTTCAGGTGCCTCATTTTTCCATTCTCCACTGGGCAAGCTCCAGGATATCATCTCCTCTTTCATTTAGAGAAACTTTTTGTTTTGCATACATTCCATTTTGTTGTTGTTGTTTTTTGACAGAAACAAAAACAAAAAAAATCACCGTTTCACGGAATAGAGACTTTTGTTACAAAACAGTTAATTTTGCCGAAGCCTCTACCTGCCACCAAAAAGCTGTATCAGTGGAACATTTCCAACCAGCCCTGCTTGCAATGGAGACATCAGCCACTGGAGCGACTGTTAAGCAGCTATGGTGGAAAACTGGCCATATTTTCAAAACCAAACTCTGGGATGCTTTGGTGGCAACATATTTCATCACCCTGAAATATTGAAACACCCAACATTCTTTATCCACCTTTCAATTCTCATATTAATCTGCATCTTCTGCAATTTAACTAATAATTTCCCACCTGGAATTGTATCAGATGCCTCACTGACATCCAGGTAGATTAGATCTACTGCATTTCTTTTGCCTAAAAAACTACTTATCTTCTCAAAAAATGAGATCAGGTTGGTCTGGCATGATCTACCTTTTGTAAAACCACATTGTGTTTTGTCCAAGTTACCTACCTGAAGCTTGGAAAAACTGCAGAGAGATCTGTTTTGTTCTGAGGTTCCCTTTTCTATTCCTGAGATGCTGATGCATTCAGGACAAAACGGAACTTTAAAATAAATGGCAGCAAGGAGCTACCAGGTTCTCTGCAATTCAGCAAATGACTTCTATGTGATAAGAAGTTACAGGATTCTGCATTAAGATTTCTACCACATGGCAATTGCTATCATTACAAGGGACAACTGGGATTTCATTATTCTAAAGCTTCTGAACAGGTGACTGAATACAACCACATTTCAGCCTTTTTAAGGCAATTGTTCAGAGCCTTTAAAAAGCGACAAATAAAACAAAAATCCTGTATTTTTTAGTGCACAAAAGTCACATTTCATACACAAAAGTCTTTGAAAATGTGCCCAGTAGGTTTGGCCATAAAAGAGGTTTCTCTAGAGCTGAAGAATTCTCATCTCTCGTTATTTTTGTCGTGTTTTCTTGGTGTCATTAAAAGCCTTGGGCACTGAAGAGGCTTTTCATTTTTGGATCCAGCCTGGGAAAAAACTGTAAGGGCAGTTGATATCATTGATATACCAAACGACATACAGGAATCAGTTCATTTACCACTGAAATGCAACCACTTCTGGGGTGGAATGCAAGAGTTTAACAAAAATTGTTTTATTTATATGTATTGAATTGGTATCCAAGAGCCCCAGGACCCCATTGTGCTAGGCAGGATACAAACATGGAACAAAAAAATGACCTCTTCCTCCAAGACTTTACACCCTAAGTACAAGACAAGAGACAAGAGGTGGAGAAAGACCGACAGCTCGGGGAGCACAAGGAAACATATGTCAGGATAGTTTAAGACAGGAAGTAGAGAAGAACACCCTACTTTATTAAAACTGCAGGGGTTATTTATAACGGCAGAATGTAATAATTCACACTGGAGTTTGGCCAGGGAACCAAGATTTATCACTGCAGTCTTTCAAAAAAGCACCATGGGATCTTTAATGATCACAAGTGATCAGGAGCTGAGTTCTACCTCTCATCTCAAAGATATTATAGTTTAACAGTCCGAAAATGCTTTTTTCGCAGTGGAAATGTTTCATTTCATTTTGTTTCAAATTTTTTTCATTGAAAAAAATCTGTAACAGGAACGTAACATTTTCATTTCTTTCACAAAAGTCACAAAAATGGAATTCTAGCTTTTATGCAGAGAAAACTCCCATTGAGTGCAGTTGCCTGGGGAAGGTTCAGTGACAGCTGAAGGAAGATGTAGCTTTATAGATGGGAAGTGAGATCTCCTGTTTTCTATTCCAAATGCTGCCACTGTCTCTGTGACACTAGAAATGTTGTTTCACTTCTCTGTTCCATAGTTTTCCCACCTGTTAAATTGAGATAATCACAGGGTTGTCAGGAGGCTCTATGCATTAATCATAGTAAAGAATGAAAACTGTTAAATAATATTTTAAGCACATATTAAAATTAAGAGTGATAATCTCCCTACCTTCCCCCCTCCTTTTTTTTTAGGACAGTCTAGTGTTGTATTGTCTAGTATTTTTGTATATTGCTACACATTTAGGGCCTGAGCCAAAGCCAGGATTTCATTAGAACTCATTTTGGTCAACATCTTTCAGGCTATTTGTGTTTATTTTTCTTTTGAATTATACAGTCACAAAAGCCTTTAAAGAAACAGTTCTCCAAAATACCACCTTTTTACATAACCTCTATGAAAAAATAAAGATCAGTCCTTTTTAACATCCAAGCACACAGCCACAGCATCATACATGACTCCTCTCTTTTTCCCCTTATGATTGGCCCTTGCCAATCCTGCTGTTAATTTCTGTACAACCTCTCTATAATTCACACCTTCCTTTCCACCTCAGCTACCAAGACCTCAGCCTATGTTTTTATATCTTTTATCTTGGTTACTGGAACCTTCCTCTATTTGTCTCACTCCATTCTCACCTCTCCCTCCAGCTGATCCCAAACTCAGGTGCAGAGATAGTTTTCCTTTTTCACTATTCAGACCATGTCTTCTCCTGCCCAGAATCTTTTCACTTTTTCAGTGGTCTCCATTAGAAACCTTTGACTGGCCTCTCTTGATTTCCTCTGGTTTCTATTGGTGCCTACTCAAGAACCACCAGCCCCAGGGACTCCATTGCCCAACAGACTTCTCTCCCCATTTACCAACTGTGACCAATTTAACATTCCACTAGAGTTCACTTCACCCATATAAAGGTCGGGCTTCTTCTCTAGAGCAATCTTCATCCATATCACATTCAGGTTTCCTCTCTTCACCTTCAAAGCTCTGGCTTTACCTTCAGCTCTTCCTATGTTTTCTTCTGATCATTAGCCTCTATTCAAGTTTCTTCCTCTTCTTCCATTGGTCTCCTTTGGCTACTCCTGTCTCAGAGTCTTCTTTCACACTACTCCCTGTTCCTGGAATAGCATCTTTATTAACACGTATCAGGCTCCCACTCTCTCTCCTTTCAAGAAATCACTAAAAACCATAAAGCTTTCAAAGCACTAATGACCACAGCCTACTTTGCACATATTCTGTCTTGTATTGTACTGTTGATTTCTTTGGGGCAAAGTCCTGTTGTATCTTCGACACTGATGCAGGATCACTGTACAGTACCATGTACATTTACAATGCTATATAAATTAATAATTATCATAATAATCCACCTCTCCTTTTATTCCCATTGATCTATTGTATTCTCTTTTTTAGGATATAAGTTGGCTCTGATTTATCTCCTGTTCTATTGAAAGAGGTCTGAAAGGAAGTGACATAAAGAAGAAAAGTAAAATTGGTTAAATAGAACACAAATGAGATCTATTTGGCCCTGAGAAAGGTACAATACATGTTAATTAAGCAGATGAATGCATTACTGGCTGGAGGGGCTATTGAACCTATTTAAAATAGGCTAAAACTATTTTCTTTAAATCTGAGGTTTCTGGAAGCTTTGGCGCTAACTAATCAGATGAGCTTAGTTCTAAGTAAAATGTCTACATATTAGGCAGAGCAGGATTTCATTAGGACTCATTTTGTTCAACACCTTTCAGGCTATTTGTGTTTATCTTTCTTTTGCATTATAAAGTCATAAAAGCCTTTGAAGAAAAAGTTCTCCCAAATACTAAGTTCTTACATAACCTTTATGTAAAAATAATGAGCCATTAAGCGAGAGACTATGGTCAGAGCAACTAAGCATAATTTTCTTATTATACTGTGCACAGAAACTTTGGCTGTCAAGTAGGAACAGAACATAAAGAGTGACCACTGATTTTGGGGGCCCAACCTGAGAGTAAAGTTTCCAGGAGAGAATACAGTGTGTGCCTGCAACAGGCTGCAGCGACACTGAGAACAAAATGGCCGATTTCTCTCCATACAGCCAGGTTTTTTTATGTAAAGATGCAATAGAAAGAAAACAAAAACATCATAGTGCCATTGTTATATGCCAAATGCTATCCAAACTGCCTGATTCTGAAAAAATTTGGCTTGTAATTTATTCAGAACTAAACCTAGCCTGACTGCTGAAGCTTTAAAGGGTTAGTGACTGAACTATTTTTTTTTTTTAAATGTGTACGAGTAAAACTTTCAAGCTGAGAGAATGTGTGAAAAGCCAAGTGGAGAACTTGCCAAACACTTATTGTAAATACTCTAAGTAAATTTCAATGTTTTTCATTCAAAATAAACTTCATTAAAGGCAATGTAGAATTGTAAATAGAAAGGTATAACAAATTAGGGTAAGAAGAAATGAAAGCAATTTATATAACCCCCAGCTGTACCAGATCTTAAAAATTCAAAAGCAGTCCAAGTGAAACAAGGAGGGTCTGATTTAATTCATCATTAACTAAAGGACGAGGATGCAAAAAGAACAGGGAATGTCATTTGGAAAGCAGGGCTATAGGGCAAGAGGCAAAGAATCAACCATTCACTTCCTGAATTTACCCTTCTTAGCATTTCCATCTGCTGGTCTCCTATTTCAGACACAGAACACTGCCCAACCTGCCACAGCCCAGATCCTGATTCAACTGTTTGCAGGTCTCCTTTTAGGTGCCTTTGCAGTTGGTGGAAGATCAGAACAGAAGTGGCTGGCAGGAAGGAAGTCCAGCTGAACAATGATATCCAGGAAGCCTGTGTTGCTGAGTCTGAATGAAAACTGAGGACCTCACACAGTTCAGCAATCACCAAAGAGCTTCCTTCTAGTCAAACCTCTAATGATCCAGCTAATTGATTTGATCTCTTTCATCTGCTGATAGTCCACAGCTCCCTCAATGACTCATCTGTAATTTCCTGATGTTCCTGAGAACCAAGTCGTGCTGCTTGTAGCCAGAACTGCCCTGATTGGAGACCTTATGGAAACTCAGATAAGCGTTCTGAACTCCTTATTTATTAACATCTGTAGCTTCCTGATTTAAAACACGCTCCTCACATCAGGTGCATGGTTAAAAAAAACAACAACAAACCCTCTCACCTATTTCCACACCACTCCAGAGTAAAAAGCCTCAGAGAGAATAGACAGGCTTTGCAACCGGTCTCACAAATCTACAAACTGGGGAGAGGCTGACCTACAAAAGGAAGGACGGTACAGTGGGGTGGGCCCTACTCAGGGGTATCGAAGACCCTGCTCTGCCACAGACATCCAGTGTGACCCTGATCAAGTCACATAGTCTCCTTGTTTAATAATTTGTTCCAGTTTCTTTCGTGGTATCAAAACTAGGCTGACTGTTCTATAATTCCTAGGGTCCTCTTTGTTCCCCTTTTTAAAGACAGGTATTATGTTTACCCTTCTCCAGTCTTCTAAGACATCATCCAGCCGCCATAAATTCTCAAAGAGAATTCCCTCAGGCCCTGCTGACATGATTATAACTAACTTAGCTAAATAGTCTTTAACCAGTTCTTTCCCTGTTCCGGCTTGTGTTCCTTTCCCATTATCGTTAATATCCATTGTCTTATGCACCCAGTCACAATTAATTTATTCAGAGATGACTGAAGCAAAATACACATTAAACACCTCAGACTTTTTTGTGTCACCTGTTGTTAGCACTTCCCGGCTAACTAGTGGGCCTACACATCTATGTAGGGCAGTGAAATGGCGTCCTCACCTCCCACAAGCAGCATCTGCTGCAGGATATGTAAGGCATGGGCAGGAGAGCATCCATGGGTCACTGCTTCCTCCCTAGATGAGTTTGTGGGCTAAGTCATGGACCCATTGTCCATACATCATAGCCCTCCCCATCACACCTCTATCTGATCCCACACAGTAGCCACCACAGGGCTCTGTCCCATACATTGCAATGGGCTGCAGAATCTCCCTCTGCATCCAAACAGTCCCAACCACCTGTGCTGAGGAATTTGGTGCTTCAGTTGCATTTGGGGTGTTCCAGGGTTGCACTGGTGAGTGGAGGAGGATTTAACTGATGATAATAATAATACCCAGCTCTTTTCCATAGATCTCAACGTGCTTTACAAAGGAAGTCAGTATCATTATCCCTGTTTTACAAATGGGGAAACCGAGGCACAGAGCTAGGAAATATCTTGCCCAAGGTCACCTAGCAGTAGCAGAGCCAACAATAAAACCCAAGTCTTCTATGTCCCAGCCAGGGCCAGCTCTAGCCATTTCACCGCCCCCAAGCACGGCAGCATGCCGCGGGGGGTGCTCTGCTGCTTGCCGGTCCTGCGGCTCCGGTGTATCTCCCGCAGATGTGGCTGCAGAGGGTCCGCTGGTCCCGCAGCTCCGGTGGACCTCCCGCAGGCGTGCCTGCGGACACTCCACCGGAGCCGTGGGACCAGCTGACCCTCCGCAGGGACGCCTGCGGGAGGTCCACCGGAGCCGCCTGCCACCCTCCTGGCAACCAGCAGAGCGCCTCCTGCAGCATGCCGCCCCAAGCGCACGCTTGGTATGCTGGGGCCTGGAGCCGGCCCTGGTCCCAGCCCAGCAACACTAAATCCAGGCTACGGGGCCAAATTATCTGCTGGTCTGTGCCAATTTACACCAGTAGAGAATTTGGTCCACAATATCCAATGGTCAGATCACTGAAATAAGACGTCGTAGTCAAAGAGGCAGTTCAGAAAGTTTACATAGACTTGCATTCTACAGGCTGTTGGAACATCTGCACCGAGTCCTACAACTGACTGTCGCCCAGAGAGATTAAATTTCAGAAAATCCAGAGCCCACACCTGGATCCCTATCCAACTGGGTGCCCATTTCTTTCTGGGGAGAGGAAAAGTGCCAACGAGAAAGAGGAAAAGTCTGTAGGAGGTTCGCCATGACCTAAGTGGATATTTGCATAAGGTGACCAGATAGCAAATGTGAAAAATTGGGACTGATGTGGTGGGTAACAGGAGCCTATATAAGAAAAAGACCCCAAAATCGGAACTGTCCCTATAAAATCAGGACATCTGGTCACCCTGTGTCTGCACTATAGTCGCAACAGCGGCACAGCTCCAGCACTGGAGCGCCCAAGTGTAGACACTTCCTACATCGACAGAAGGGGTTTTCCATCGCGGTGGTTAATCCACCTCTCTGAGAGGTGGTAGCAAGGTCTGTGGAAGAATGATTGGGTTGACCTAGCCACATCTACTCCCAGGGTTAGGTCAACCTAGCTACACTGCAGAGGACACCACGTTTTTCACTGCCTTGAGTGATGTAGCTAGGCTGATCTAATTTTTAGGTGTGGACCATGCCTCGGGGAGTGAGAGTCTCTCTCCCTTTTGTTATTTGACATTGCTCTGAACCCGGTTATTAAGCCATCTGTTGATCCTCTGCTTGGTTTAAAATCCTAGTCTGCCCTGGGAAATAAACGGATGATTATTATAATTTTTATTGACTTCCTAAAACGTCTTTATTCCATTACGGTCAACTAGCCTGCTATGTCTGCAGCCTGTATCGATCACCGGGCCAGTCTGCCTGTTTGAGAGCACTGTGATTTCTCAATGGTGTTGGGTGACAGTGTCCTGTGAATGGGGAGATTAAATGCACAGCTGCCTTTCTCCTTGTTGGAGGAGGTCGGGTGTGTGTGGAGTGTGTGCAGAAGGGGAGGGAGGGCTAGCTCTGCTCAGTTAGCTGCTGCTGCTGCTTCAGCTGGAGGTCTGTGCTGCTGCAGTGCTCGAGGACACGCCCTGAAACAGATTGTTTAAAAAAAAAAAAGCTTATTCTGCTGCCAGCCAACATCAGCTCTCTTCTCTTTAAGGCAGATTATAAAAGCCATTTACTATATTAATGCTAACAACATGGTGCCCCCCACCCCCTCCAAAAGGCACAAGTTGGTTTTAGGAGATTAATTCTGCATGTGGAAATCCAAGCTCCATCTCTATTCCTGTTATCACAGCATTAGCGAGGGAATTCAGTTCAGTTGCCAGCTGAGTAGTACCAGGGGCACGTCTATTTCAGGAGACTGCAGAGCACGTGGACTGCATTCCAGTTCCAGAGGCCGAGAAAGAACCAATCCTCCGAGGTGCTGAACACCCTCAGCTCAAAGAGTTAAGGGTGTTCCGTGCTGCACAGCATTGGACTGTACAGTGTGGTAAAGCAGCGAAATCCAGAAACACTGTCCTTCTGTCCAGTATATCGTCCCAAAGTTTCAATGAATTGGATTAATTTCCTAATCTACTTTCCCTGCGGTGGGTGGTAAAGAATTTCCTCCAAATTAAGCCTTCTTCCTCTCAGTGAAGGCTTCTGATTACTTTTATTCATTCATTTCCAAATATCCCATGAGCAAAGAAAATGAAGCAAATATTCTAACTTTGCCACAATTGCTCGACCAACAGCAAGCACCAAAGGCATTCCACCTAAATATTTATATCTGCATCACATTGTGTCTTTAATATCAGCCAGATTTACAATGCACTGTTTTTCATGTTGGATGGAGAAGTCATATTAGTTATTATATACAACCTGTTTAAGGGATGGACCACAGCTACACTTCTATATCCAAAGATCCACAAACTCTTGAGGGGGGCTGAAGCCTGAGCCCAGATCCAGATTTGGAACCTGAGTCCTTCTCTAACTTCCTTGTCCAAGTAAAGAATGCCAAGCCATGTAGGAACAATTATTCTGTGCTTCCATCACTCCACCCTTACCTTTCAGCTGCAGAGGGCCTTCTGTTTATCTATCTATCTTCATTCTTACTTCGTGCCTATCAGCAGTAGAGGAGAAAAGCAGCAATCAGTTAAGAACTCCCTTTGTGTCATGTGACACACGCCGCAGTTCTACTTGAGCTAGAGTCTTTGGGGAAGGGGCATAGGAAGAGGCTTGGGAGGATAAGGGGATCCACTGTTTTAGAGAAACTTTTCCGGGAGAGGGCGGCCCACCCAGCAGCTCTGCTGATGTGGTGAATCATGGCTTAAGCCTTCTTCTTCTGCAGAAAGCTTTTTTTAATTTCAGACTTTTGACGTCATTTCCATTTCACAGGATTTTCAATAAGCAAAAAAACACTGATAACCATTGCAAGAAATGGCCTTGAGAAGGCTTTGGGGTTTTTAAAAAGTCACTGAAAATGCTGCAAACAATGAACAAATTCATAAGAGTTAATGATTTCTGGCAAAACCTTTACGCTTATGAAGAAGACCATTTTGGGAACCAAAAATTTTTTGTTAAAAACATTTTGGCCAACGCTACTGAAAACTGTGTAAATTCACCGTAGCTCTCCATTTAGCCTCGCTGAATGACCTAATTCCATTTAACTTCTTTAGGAGTCTTTTAGTATTGTGTTATCATCTGAAAGAGATGAGATTCCCATTTTATCCTACCAGTCCAAGATAACACCAGAAAAGCCCAATAAGAGAGCTCCTTACCGGTTCTAAAAGAAGATACCTAATGTAGACATGAAATAATCTTTCTCTTGGCTTTCTGAATATTACTATCCAAGTATCTGATCAATGAGCGTTGCCTTGGAGTGAATGCAGTGGTTCTGAGATTTTCCATACCAGGACCCACCACTGTGGAAAGGGAAGGGCAGTTGCTATCAGATACCTGTTTGCAACCTTCAGGTTGAGAACCTGTTTCACAGTGGAAAGGATCCTGAAGACATCAGCTCAGCTTTGTCCCTGCTGACCATAAGTCCCAATATTGACCAGGAGACTAAATGGTAATGAGATCTTATGGACTGACTACATTAATAAGTGATCATCACTATGCAAACAAATGATTCTGAATGTCTCCCAAGCTAAAGTCCTGAAAGCCTCTTAGTTCAGAAGAGTTTCACTTTTACGGCAAAATGAGACAGTGACTAGCCCTGATTGGGTCTATGCTGTAAGGCAAAATATACAGTTTGTCCTATATTGGCCCCCATTTTCAACTATGCCAGGAATGTAAAGTAGCATTCTGGAAGCAGGCAGTTGTCACCCCACAGAAGCATTCACCTCAGCTACCCTATAAAAATGGTAGCGCTGCATTTTGCTGTGGAAGCAGAACCCAATGCACTGCTGGTCTTCAATAAGTTAGCTATTATTTAACATTTGCACTGTAATCTAAGGAATTCACAAATGGACCAAAATGCATCATGAACCTCATTTTAAAAGTTTGCTTTGGGCAGGGAAAATGTTATGAATTCTTCATAATATCAAGTGCTAAATCCTCGAATAATATCATAATATCAAGTGCTAAATCCTCGAATTACCACGTCAAAAATCAGTATGTGTTTTGATAAGTCAACCAGAAGATTTTAGAATGGGGGAAAATACACCAATGTCTGAATCTATTCACAGAAAAGTAGCAATAGTCAGGAGGAAGGTGGAGAGAAATGAAAAGCCTAATCTTGTGACATCCTGAGCATCCTCATTTTCCATTGAAGGCACTGGGAACTAAGAGTACTCAGGAATAGGTTCTAAATATATGATCCTGCTCTCCATGTAATTGATCAGACTTCTGTCACGGATCTCAGTGGAAGAAGTATCAGGATCCTTGATTTTAATCAAGCTCATCGGTCCACACTAGACAAATCTAGCCTGGTTAAATGCAACATCGATTAAAGTAGAGCAAATAACCATGTAAGGTCAGGTCTTTCTCAGCTACTTGTGTGGAGCTGGTGCCTAAAGGAATCACACTGGCAAGAAGGAGACAGGATGAAGGAAGGAGACAACGGCTAGCTGCCACCGAGCCAACAGGCCAGCAAAGAGAAATTAAACTGCAGCTCAGCAGCTGAAACAGAAAATGGAGAGCAGTAAATACATAGAATGCAAATAACTGGGACATTGATCAAAAGTACGGAGATGGTGTCCGACAGGCAGGGAAATAATGGAAACTTTAATTAATGATCCCACCAGCCAGTGAACTAAATATGAATAGCACAAGCTGGAGAAGGAGAACATTTCCTCAGAATGGCAATAGCAAAAAGAATGAAATTGATTTCACATCAAACAACATTTTACTAAGTAAAACATTAACGGTTGTGAAATTGAAACTAAGGAGAAGGGAGCTCACATGGAGGATGAACTAGGCACCAGGGGCCTGCTTGTCCAAGGTGCAGAGTTCTTTCTACTCCCATGAACTTCAGGGGGAGCTGACAGGGATTCTGCTCTATGGGTAGAGTTCATCTCTGTGCCCAGCGTCTGCGCAATGCTCCTGAACCACTTCAGTCCCAATGAAGTCCTGTTTTCAGAACTTAAATGGATTTAAGGGGTGCATAGGCCTTTTGCCTTACCTCTGCACAGTGGTGCTTTTCATGTGAATCAGTGATGTGTAATTGCTGGGCTTAGGATTGCTACCTTCAATATCATGTCTCATTTGGCATCTTCTGTGCAGGGAACATCTGATGTAGGACCAATAGCTGGACTTTGATTAGGCCTGATGCTGCTCAAGAGGAAATACAAGAGCTCCGCTCCACTGGCCTTTTGCCCAAAACCATCCACGTGTTTTGGTTAAAGGAGAATTAGGTTCCTCCTGTAAAGCTGCTGTGAACAATGGATTGTTTGGTGTTTGGCTACATGATGGAGCCCATTTCTCCCTAGTGAACCTTCCCAGTTCTCCATGCCTCTGGCTCCCAGTGTGGGTTACTGGAATGGCTCTGCTCAAGCCCATTCTTTAGGATCACTCAGAAGTTAAAAGCAGTGCAAAGTGCAGCAGCTGACTTACTTAGTGAGGCCAGCAACAAGGAACATATTCTGGTTCTTCTCTCAGAGGTCTGGGATGGCTTCAGGTAAAGACCTACATAATTTGGGTCCCAGCTACCTAAGAGGTTACTTCTCTCCCTATGTGACAGTCTTTATCAGCTGAGATGCTTCAACTGAAAGTCCCCTGTAGTTGCGGGAACAGTGTCCTCATTAGGACCCCTCTCCTCTGGAATCTGCTTGCCTATGGGTCCACCAGTGCATGAGATCTTTTGTCCCACAGAACTACATAAGCAAAAGTACATACAAGGGTATACATGGCCATATTTTGGTCTCAGTTACCCTGGCCTAAATCTGCCGTAATTCCTCTGACTTCCGTGGAGTTCTGCCATATTTACATCCTGCAAATGACCGCAGAACTAGCTCCAAAATGTGCATAAAAATGGCCACATCTTCCATTTTGAGAGCACACTTACAGTGAATGCTGCTAAGTTTGGAAAACAGGTACTTCCTCTGAGCTGTTTCAGTCTCCAGCAGGAAGGCTCTTTTTCAGTACTGCATTAAAAAGCAATGGGGTTTAAGAGTCAGACAAGCTTTGATACCAAACTAAAGCAGAGGGTCTGACTTTTAGGCAGGGCCGGCTCTACAGTTTTCGCTGCCCCAAGCAGCATGCCAAATTGCCGCTGCTAGCAACGGGGACAGTCCATGTGCCCTTAGGGCGGCAGGTTCGTTTCCGTGGCGGCAGCAATTCGGCGGCAGCTTCTATGTTTAGCTGAAGCCGCCGCGGACAGCTAAACATAGAAGCTGCCGCCGAATTGCAGCCACCGTGGAAATGTGCCTGCTGCCCTAACGGCTCACAGACTGACCCCACCGCCCGCGGCGGCAATTCGGTGTGCTGCTTGGCGGCAAAACAACAGGGACTGCCGCCCCTTGCAGATTTCCGCCCCAAGCACCAGCTTGGAATGCTGGTGCCTGGAGCCGGCCCTGCTTTTAGGGCACTTGTGAACTGCACGGATTAAAAAACAGCTCAACAAACCCAAAGGGCTAAACTGAAGCTTGGTCAGAAGGCGTCAGACTCTGGTGCGGCACATAGCTGCATTGTCCCAGATGCAGGCCAGGACTCAGGTTGCGGCTCAGTGCACTGCTGAGCCCTGAGCAGCCCACCCTCAGGATACTCTGCACCCTGAGATCTGCTCCCCACTTTTTACCAGGGAAACTGGAAGAAGGAAAATGAATAAATACACTAAAAATTCTGACCTTTAGCAATGTGCTATCCCTGCTTCTCCTCTATTCTCTTCCAGCCCTTTCCTCCCTCAGCTTGGTCTTTCCTGGTTGAGTTTGCTCCTCGATGTTGTTTCTCTCCTCTGTTCCTTTCCCTCCATCTCCCAGAATCTCTGCCCTTTCGGCACCCCCAAATCTCTGCCCTTTCCTCTTCTCCCACTTACGCTCTCGCTTTGTCCCTAGGGACCCCTACCCATCTCTCCCAGTTGCTGTGTGCCTTTCCTTGGCTGTGATTTCCTTCCTAGCACAAATCTCTCTCTCTTTCTCCCTTTCTTGCACCATTCACTCCATTCCCATCTCCCTGCCCTGCTCCACATAACCTGGCACCAATGTCATCCTTCCACCTCCTCACTTTGGTTCTCCCAACCTCTCTATTCTGTCCTATCACATTCATTGCCAACGACTCCTCCCTCTCCCATATTTCTCACTGCGTCTCCCTTTCTGCTAGGCCTCTAAGCTCTTGCCCTACATTCTGGCTCTATTCGTCCCTCTTGCTCCCCTCTTGGGGCGTGGTCCAGCACCCACTGAACTCAATTGAAAGACATTTCCATTGACTTCAATGGGCCTAGATCTCTAGCAGGTCATTGAAGTTGTAAGTGCCAGGGTGGCAAGTTTCCCATGGCTTCTGCCTCATTTGGTGGCGGGAAATGATTGTTTCTGAGATCCTAGATGCCATTATCACTCTCACAGGCACTGGTAACATTCTTACTAATGCAGCCAGTCTATTCGTTTGATGTCTCAAGCCCTCTTGTTACTCCTAACAGAGACTAGCTATTGTTGATCAAAGCCATATCTTCAGACTCCCCAAAGCAAACTACCTCGTGCTGTATCTTCCACTGGCAGGATGAAAGACATCTTTACTTTATAGGTTGTCTTTGATATTTCCCCCCAAAAAACCCACGTAATGAAGATAGTTTGTCTAATACAAATTTGGAATAGTCAAAAGAAAGCTGACACGTGTAAGCTGTGCTCCACAATCTGAAAAGCGGTAATCAAAGCAGCCTTTTAATTACTGGAGTAATGATTTGGATGTGCAAAAACTCAGACTAAATGTGCATGACTAATTAAATAATTAAGCACAGCCTGACAAGTGAAGAACATAATTGTGCATCCGAAAATCAAAACCACATCCTGGTCCTCCTAAGCGTTTGTGACAATAAATTGGAAGACATTCCACATCCTTTTGCACACTGTGCATCCTGCTGTTGTAAGTTCGCTGCACTTCTGTTGAGGATCTGTGCATACTCAGTTATCCAGGCACATTGCCTACAACAGCAGTTCGGTTTTTAAATGTTTCATCCCTAGCCAAAAAATATCAAATTCTAAATTTAAGTGAGTAGCAACATTAGAAAGAAATGACAGAATTTGGCCCCATGACATAAACGGAAGCCCTGGAATTTGTGAGAGATGTCTGGGCCATGATTTGTTAAATAAATCATTCTCCCTACTAGCTAGCAAAAGCCACCTAAGGACTAATGGGCACTATTATCAATGCTTCCTTCAGAACAGACAACCTCTCAGCCTTCCTAAAGAATGCAACAGTCCTCAACAAACAACACCTGAAATCTCCCCGACTGTTGTCTGTATCCTTGGCCAAATCATCTAATAGAAAATGACAACCCATCTCCAATAATATGTGGTACTGTGACCCTGGTCCTATAATAGTACGAACATAGACCAGGACGTGGCATGGAGATGGTCTGAATAATGCTTATGCAGCTCCTGGCTGTCATGGATGGAGGGCAAACCTCAGTGCTGGTACTATTCGGCCTCTTGGCAGTATTCAGTAGTCAGTTATAAAGTGCCACTGCCCCATTTACAAAACCAAAATATCAAAGTGGACGTTGTACCATTACAATGGCTTCAATCACTTTTCATAAAAAGAACCCAGGAAGTTATGTTAGGTAGTCAACTCTTCATCCCCACAAGGCCTCCCAGACCAGACAGCACGTGTGAAAAATTGGAACACGTTTATTTCTCAGGGGAAGAGAGAGGGTGTAGTTGCCTGTATAAGACAAAGCTCCTCATATCAGGATGCCTGGTCACCCTATTCCTCACCCACAATTCCACAGAGGTTAGTACTATCCCATTCTTCACTATCTACGTGAGACAACTTGGAGAGGTTGAGAGTTGCCACAATCACTAGTGACAACAGTATGCTGATGACACCCAGCTCTGTATCTACCTCTTGGCAGATGCCGTGTCATTTGGATGGTGAGTGAGGGAGCATACACTCATCTTCACAAACAGGTTAGAACATAGGTGCTGGAACTAGGTGTGCGGGGGAAAAGTTGGGGAGCTGCCGCATTCCCTGGTTTGAAACGGTTTCCATCATATACAGAGTTTACAATTTGATTCAATGGCTCTCAGCACCCCCATGATACAAATTGTTCCAGTGCCCCTGGGTTAGAAAAGGACCTTCCGAAACCAGTTCAATGGTGATGTAAATGGATGCACAAGTTGCAAATGGGTCACCAAATGGCTATCAGCTATGTGGTAAAATAGTGTAAACTAGCACCCATTTGGCAGTCAGGTGTGCAAACTGGGTGAAATTTGCACACTTAGGATAAGGCAAGGGAACGTGGCAGAAAAATTAACTCACAGATGGGGGGTCAAATAACACAGGAGCTGTCTCACAAACACACTGTTCAATTCTTCTCTCATTTATACTACTGCCACTCCACTGACGTCGGTGAAATAACTCCTTACTCACATCAGTGCTGGCTCAAGGCTCCTCCCTTTTCGAAGAAGAGTTGGGGATTTAGTAACACAGCCCCTGTTGCCATTCAGTGGCACTTTGCCACCTAATTCCCTTAGGCTCCTTTAACAATGCAAGCCTGAATGGTAACTCTTGATACCTGCCATGATTTAGTCTGAATATGAGCTTTCTTGGAATTTCTGCTGACATGAGGCACTGTCTGGCTTTCATACACATTTGGTGCATTCTCTTGTGTCTCACAGTAGTTTTGGGTCAGTGTCTCCATTTCTGAAGGACTTGCACCACAAGTTCTGTTTTACTAAATTCCCCCCCAGATGTTCCATTGTTCGGGGCTGAGAGATCTGAAAGACAGGAACTATCTCATAAAGACAGACAGAAACATCTACAATTGGGAATGGCACATGGCCTCTTGCATGAAGGGTATGAGTCTACCCTGACTGGTGTCGATCACTGGAGTCAATGTAGTTACATGTGCAGGGCTGGTAGGAGCAAAGCTGGCCTTTGGCTGAGTGTGCAGCCTGTCCTGCTTCCCATTCTCACTTCCTCTATATTGTTCTCGCACGCCCGCTGAGAAGGTGAGGCAATAGTGGGCAGTCCCACATTGGGAGGAGAATAAGGAATGAGTCCAGAACTGGTGTGTGTATTTCTGGAGATTACAGGTGGATGGAGGATTTTTACTACAGAGCAAGAAGGTGAGCATACAAAGGCCACAATACAAGGAGGGTCATTGTGGTCCCCCAAGATGCTTATGTAATTAAACACCACTTAGCCCCATCTCGGCCATGAAAGCAGCTTGCACCCCACACCAGGAAGAACTGCACAATGAATGGTAACTGTCAGCCTGGCATTTCAGGGGCCTGGATGACCCAGGCATCAGAGGCTAATCACAGCTGCAGATGTGACAACATTATCTGCATCAGCCCCGTACATCAGTGTAAAACCAGTCAGAGATGAGACTCAGTCCTGGTCTCTCTCTCTTTTCGGATGTCAGTTACGTGTGCCTCTCAAAATCTAAGCTCAGTCAGTAATGGACAACAACTCTAGCTCCATCCACACACACAAGGTTCAGAGGGTTAATAGGCACAGTTACGAGTAAAGAGATGACAAAGACTTGCCAAGCAAGCTGACAGAAGCCATTTAAAATATTAATACCCTGCTGGTCAGAACGGTGCAGGCTAAAGACAATTTAAAAAGATTAATTTTGATTAAAATCAGAGCCTTGTTTCATACCATTAGAAAGCGAATTCTCTTCTGTTCTCCCAGACCACCACCTCGAATCATTTCCAGGAAGCCTCCTTTGAACAACACTGAAAACAGTGCAACATATAGTCAGGACCTGCCATTGGTGATACTTTAATGCCTCAAAAGAGAGAGAGGTAGAGTGTGTGTGGGGGGGGAAGGTTGGGGGCAGAAGAGGAGGGAGAAATCCTATCCAACCCCAAAAAGATTTGAATGTTGCCAATGTTCTGTATTTTGCTGTACACCGTTTGCTATTGGTTCCATTGCCTGATGACCAGTACAGCCATCTGAGAAAAATTGACGGTACCCTCCCTGAATAATACTAACAAGACAGCTATCAGTTAGATTCTGCCTACA
Organism: Gopherus flavomarginatus; assembly: GCF_025201925.1. Classification (NCBI taxonomy): domain Eukaryota; kingdom Metazoa; phylum Chordata; order Testudines; family Testudinidae; genus Gopherus; species Gopherus flavomarginatus. Next base: position 35,649,443 of record NC_066630.1, read on the forward strand.
GCCTGCATCTGTACAGTCATTATCAGGGGCCTGCAAGCCTCTTGACACTGACACTGGAAGAAGTCTCAGTTCATTAGTTATCTCTTCTCCATTTGATGTCAGGATGCTGATAACTTCTTATCGACCCTGGAAGATTGTCTGCATGCTGGTGCAACTTCAGGAAGAAGTGATTTTTCTGGCAAGAGAGGAATGAGTTCTCCACTGAATATATGGTGGACTGCTGCTGTGAAGATGAATTTTGGCAGCTGTCTTTTTTATCACAATTTCCGAACAATCACTAGAAAATGTGAATCCCTGAGCTCTTCAAATCAGACATGCACAGAAGCAAAATCTCCATCTTGCAAGGACAGAACAAATTCTAATAGGTATTTTAGTTGCATGGTAGGTCAGACAAATCATTGGCTGTAAATGGCACTCTCAACAGTTCTAACATGCTTTACCTGCCGTCAGGTGGCATTCAACAAGTGTGAAATTCTTTCCTGTGAAAACATCAAAGAAATTCTGATCCTAATGACTTGCACCTTATAACTGAAAATAAACCAATGCATCATCACCGATGGTTCTGAGATAATAGGGTCTCACCTACCCAAAAAAACTTGCACCAGTTTAGTGAAAATCCATTTCAAAATTGATTAGTTAAGTAAGTGCAAACCTCTGTGTGGACAATCTTAAATCACTTTCCATCAGGTTTAAGTTAAACCAATACAAACTTTGTATACAGACAAGGCTATGTAGCTGAATGATCATTATAGGCAGTTATCAGTAAACTCAAGAGGAGTGTGTAATCCAATAGATGCTGTATACACAGAAGCTTCTCTACATATAGCAATAGAATCATTTCACAGGGGCTAAAGACTTAGCCATCCACTTCCCAAATGTCTGTTTTAGGGAAAAAAATATCCTTGCCCAAGGAAAAAATCTTTTACTAATAACATAGATGTTAAGAATAAAGTAGGAAAGAATAATAATTACTCTCCTTGCCATGCGGTTTGATATATTATTATAATGTGGCTGTATGGACTAGGGGTTAGAGCAGATGTTTGGGAGTCAGAGTCGCTGTGTTCTGTAACCTTTGCTTTTAAGTATTACACATAAAAACAGCCACTTACTAGCTGTGTGCATCACATAACTTCTGCATCCTTAAATCACTTATTGTAATATTTTCAAAAGCTCATTTGCAAGACCAATTTTCAAAAGCGACTTAGGCATTGGGGCACTTAGATCCCATTGGTGCCTACGTCATTTTTGAAAATTGCACTTAGACTCCTAAATCACTTTGAAAACCTTACCCTTAACCATGGCTAAATCAATTAGGGCCAGATTTTCAAACATTCTCAGCACCCACAATCAAGGCCAGATTGTCAAAGGAGCTAATTTTTAAAATCTGGCCCTAAGTGTCACAGGTGCTAAAAAAAAATCTGGCCTTTACTGATATGCCTCATTGTGAACTGAGCTCTGTTGTAAAGCCAGACCCAAATGTGAGCACTGAGTACTCAAAGATCTAGCTCACAGAGCCATACAGTGGTTTGCTCTGAATTACACAGATATAAATCCAAACTAATTCAGATATCCTGTAACTCAGGGTGTGAGCTGAATCCAGCCTTTGATCTCTCTGTACCTCATGAATTTTGGGATTTCTAAAAGCCATATAATAACTAGGCAGCCACCTAGATCACAAGGATATTGGGTGATTTAATTAAGTGTTTGTAAAGCACCTGGAGATCCTTGGATGAAAAGTCCAATACAAGGAAAGAATATTATATTACATACTAGTATCCATTGCCACAGGAGATTGTAAGACAATGCCAGCTGGGGTCTGAGCCTTCTGCACTGAGCCCTCTCTTTGGCCTGATTTGTTGTGAGACATGAGCACATAGAAAGCCTATCGTGTTTTCTGTCCCCAACTAAAACCGACCATTTGGAGCCAGTGAAATAGGTTTATTTAAGAAAATGTGCTAGTGTATAATGCTGTGTCAAAATGAAACTGGCCTCTGCTTTGAAAATGGGGAGGCCAGTGACTTCACTTAGCCTTTCTTCAAACCCCACTCTGAAAAAAGGCTGCTGCTTTGTTGCACTGAAAGCCCCCCTGTTCCCGGAACACAAACTAAAAGAGCCTGAGGAATCCAGTCCTGTTTCTAGCTCTGAAGGCAAGGTAACTCCGTCAATTGAACACTGGCCTTTCCTATTCAGGACGAATCCCAAACCACCATGATTTTAGCTGCTGCGAGCCATGCACGTAACGACGTTTTTGTAGGGGGGAAGGGAGGAATTATTTTAGATCCTTGAAAAACTAAAGTCCACAGAACAAAGGCGCTGTGTAATTTATGCATTTTCTAGCTTAGGGTATTCCAGCCCTGAAAGAGACCCACACTTGACTGAGCACAGAGATTGTAGGCAGCATTTATTCACATTCTGCTTCAGGGCCAGTCAATAGGAAACAGCCTGGTGTTTTCCTAAAAAGATCTAAATCCCGAATTGGCCCCCAATAACCCCTTCTGTCTGAGAAACCAGAGAGATGCTGACAGTTTAGAGGAGATGGATTTGGCCAAGGCTTTGTGTGTGCTAAGACCACATGGGAGAGTAGCCCTATGTTCATGAGTAGCCCTGATGTTTTTTCTGGGTCCCGCAAGAGCTGAGTTCCTGTAGCTCAGAAAGGATCCCTAGTGACTCTCAGTGTGGCAGTTTAGACTAAATGATGACTTATTTTATGTGGAGAAAATAGTAGCCCAGATGAAGAGCCTGAGTATCTTCCTCACCTAGACGTGTACATAGTCTTCAGGAATGTGAAGTCCTCCTCTTCCTTTACCACTTAGAATATATTGTTGCCGGAGGGTAAAAGGAGAAACCTACAAGTCAGCTCCTCAGATGGTGTAAATCAGTCTGGTTCTACTGACTTCAATGGGACTATGCCAATTGATACCACCTGGCAATCTTGCCCAATGGCTTTATAAGGTAGAAGAGATGGAGAGCTGCACCTATATTTTATCTTTTTGTTTTTTAATGATCATGATCAAATATTGGTGAACATCAATGCACAAATTGCTCAACCAGGTCAATTTCACTAATGGTATTCTTTTTTCAGCTCTCATTTCTGTGATTCTATGGCAGCCAGGACAGAATTCCAGAAAATAAAGGAACCATCTGTAAAGTTTTATTTAATTGAAACAAAAACATCCCTCCTGGCATTGCCCTACACATGCAAATGCACATAGATGCTCACCATGAGGTAGGAGGTTTGCAGAGAAACCAGCATTTTTGAAGTGTAATCCTGAACAGATGGCAGCTCTATGCATGGAGCCTCAGAAGGGTACTTTTTAGAGTAAATAGCAACAAATGGTTTGGTGCATAATGCATTGAAATCTACATCTCACAGAAAGCATTTTCCAGCAGCAGAAAACTACTTGTGACAAATTACACTGAACAAATTAAAAGCATAAAGCAAAACTGACTTCAAAACCAACAAAAGCATTCACTGAAATCCTTGCATCTGCACTTTGCTATTCAAAACTTTCAGACCTGTCGATTTTTTTCTTCGTTCCCCCAGCCCCAGATTAAGGGACCAATTCAATAAAAATGATAGATCCATCTTAAACATGGAGGATGCATACAAACATTCTGGAAGATATTAGCCCATGCAGCTGTACGAGGCTTCTGAGGTCTGGAAACTAAACACTGTAACGGAGTTACCATGCTGGCTGGGGGAGTGAGTGTTTCCGGGCACAGCCACAGACAGCCTCTGAAGGGCATGGGTCTTCCCAGATGAGAAGACCCCTGTGTCAGGAAATAAAATAGAGGAAGGTGTCCTGCCTTGGAAAGAAACCCAAACTGTTATGATCAGCAATATGGTCATGTAGCATGATTTTTACTGGATCTTGAAGGCATCACAAGAACCCGGCCCAGTATTTCATACAGATCTGTATTTTGATCTCATCAACCTTGATGGAAAACGTCTAAGGAAATCCAAGGTGCAGCTCGGAGTGACAGTGTTGCTTCAGTAGGTGGCCCTCTTCCCTCTGCATAACTACCAAACCACTGCCCCAGTCTAAAGTTAGGAGCCACTGTACTCCAAGAGGATCTGTCTTTCAGGAGAGAGCTCAGACTGAAGTCATGTCTAATGGGGATCATTAAGGACACGTTTTATAAGCATAAGGTTCTCAGGCTCTGTGTCCTAGACAAAGTACAAACCAAAGTTCCCTCTGGAATTTCTGATTTTAAGGGTCATCTTCTTTACTCTCTTCCCTCATGCTGTGTAGTGTGGCCAGGCCTTATTATGCAGTGGCTGCATTTCATCTCAGAGGTGGCTACATATCAGTAGTTGGCAAAGTCACCTGTGCATATATAAAATTTGTAAAGCATTTCACAATAAAAGATTGCTGTAGAGATCTAAGTCATTATCATTACACAGGAAAAGGTTCAGCTTAACAGGGCAAATAGGACACTCTGACAGAATAATAATAGATGAAACAATAACTTGCGCTGGAGATTTGTACTCTAAGGAAGGTTACCATCACCAGAGGAGAGCTCTGCCTCAGGACTGGGTTTTCTGTCCTTATGATCTTTAAAAGGCAGGAGGCATTTCAAGCAGGCAGTTAGGAAAGATTGTATGAAGCACGCAGTTTGAAATAGCAATTAGAAATGACGAGCTGGGAAGAGCAGTTTGAACTGGCAGAGACGTGAAAAACGGAAGAAAGTGTAGTGAGGGCAGGAGAGAGAGGAAACAAAGAGGAAATGTCCATATGAAGAAGCACAGAAGGGATGTGGAAGTGAAGGAAATAGCGGGAAAGGACCAAAGCCAAAGAAGAAGCCAACAAACCAGGGGATAGAAAGAAAACGAGTGAGCCTCCTAGCTAACACCTCTCCCTGCACAGTGAGTATGGAGGGCTTGAGAAGCTGAGATGAAAATACAAAGCTCTCATGAAAACATACCTAAGTCAGAGAAGGAAAAGAGCTACCAGGCCATGTAGTTCATCCTTCTGTCAATGCAGGATTGGTCCTCGCAGCCAGTTTTCTAGCACTTTGTCCAGTCTAGTTTTAAATGGCTGGTGTTATTACACGCATTAGATCCTAGAGTCCCAGTCGAAGATCAGGCTCCATTTCCCTGTACAAACACAGAGTGACAGACCCTGCCCTGAATAACGATGTTCCAACTGCCATGCCAAACAGACTGCAGATTTGTCCTTAATGTGATGGACAACTAAAGAGTCCCCTTTCTTCCTTGTATAGTCCAGGAAACTGCTGAAAAGCAAATCCAGACAAATTTTCTCTCCCCTGCTCCTGTTCTTTGGAGTGCAGGTGCCAAGTCCCTTTTTCATCCTCTGGTCAATTTGCTTTCTCGACTGGCTCAATCACTTTTTGTTTACCTTAGATGCAAATGTATTTTCATTGTCTTTTGTTTGGAATCAAGCCATGCTGTTTTCTCATCTTCCTGTTAGCTTGATCCATGCAGACAGGTAAATCCACATTCCTTTGTCTAGGGCAGATTTGTGTGTCAGCTGCCTCTGCAACACATTTTGAGAATATCTTTCCAGCACACATGCATAACTCTTTATACACAACCCATAGCGACATCATACAGTGATATTCATGACCAAAATCTCATCCATTTTTATATGATGCTTTACAAGACACTGTTTGGCTAAACATTCTGACAACAGTGTGTTGTTCCGTTTGCTGGTTGGCATAAAGGGGACCTTAGGGTCACAAGATCTCTCTCCTATTCAATATTTGTGTTACAGATTAGTTTTCTCCAGATATATTCACTTGCACATGTGAGGCACAGATCTTATGTTGTTAATTCTTGGCCATATTAGTAATCCATCTAGATCCCTTTCTATTAGTTCTCATCCTTGTGGTGTCTGCAACCACTCTAAGTTTAGCATCCTCCGCAAACCTCATGCTGTTTAGCCTCTCTTCCATGTTCGTAAATAAGACAAGGTGCCACTTATAAGTGATACAGCCTTCTAGACCTTTTACCTCCATTTCACCCATCACTGTTTATCATTGCTCTTTATTTACCATCCATTGCAGTCTATGTGAAAATATTCAGATCCAGGTGGTTTCAAACTTATTTTTCCAAGTAAGATTTTAGGAGACATTGATTCAAAAACTTTTCTAAAATTAAGATAGGTTAGATCTACTGTGTGCTCTTCACCCCATTAATTTTGTAATTCTATCAATAAAGTCATTAAGTTTGTTTGTCTTAATTTGTCCTTTAATCTTCAAAAATTCTTGCATCTAACTGCTCATAGGTCTATTATCCTCCAGGAATTTACAGATTTTTTTTTTCTCAGAATGTTTATTCTCCTACATTACTAGGGATTGAAAACAGACTTTTACTGGGCAATAACTGCAAAGAACATTCTTCTCTTCTCCTTTGAAAATCAGTACCGTGTTCACATTTCCCCCAATCTTCTGCTTCAGCTCCATTTTTTTTGTAACGTTTAAAAAATTGTTAGTAGTGGAGAAATAAATTAGCTAATATCCTCCCTAAAACACCAGCCATTTAAGACTGGTGCATATTCACATTGTCTATGTGTTCTCCTATGTGTTCTTTGGTTTTGTTTTTTAATGTCATGCTGTATTTAAAAGGATTCCATTGCTTCCAGTTCTCGCAGTTGTGGTATTAAGCCACAGCCTGTGCAAAGGAAACGTGCACAAACCCAGTGAGAGCTCCTGCAAGCATTGTGCCTAAGGCAGGGAGTAGAACAGGACTCAGAGGGAAACAGGGACTCAAACAGATTAACTAGCAATCCAAGATGATCATGATGGGTGCTGCTCTACAGCAAACTGCAGAAGCAAAGCTTGAGCAACAAGAATCTTGCATTGCAATTGTGACATCAGAGCCATGGGGATTTTAATAATATGTTAGACAGCATATGAATCCTGGCTCTGAGCCCATATACTGCAGATTTCCTAGCAATTCCTGCCATCTAGCTGTTTCCGATACTCCGATGTCAGAGGAACCTCTCCCCAGCCCAGAACAGCTCATTGCAACCGGGACTCAGTATGGAAGGGTAGAGCGGTGGCTCCCCGATATTCGTTCTTCCTGTGTACAAGGCTGGAAAACTCAGGAGTTTCCACTCAAGGATTTTTCTCCTGATTCTTTTGGTGAGTGAGGCTGAAAGTGGCAGAGGGGGTTCAGCCCGCTAACACCGGAAATCAGAAAGCCAAAGACCATCCAAAAAGGCTCTTTGTTTTTGCATTGCTGCCAGGCATCTTTTTCTTTACTTCATCCTCATGACATTAGAGGTCCAACAGAATCTGCCAAGGTCTCCCACTTCTTTTGACGGCACCCAGAACATCCCCTCAGAGAGGCATAGGAGTTAGATTTTACCACAGAGCTGAGGAACTTGTGTTAGCCAATGCTAACTCAATCTGTTTCAGTGTACAGGCTAAACCCATAAATATTTGCTAATTCCATAGGTGGCACTCTTCCCTCTAAATTCATGCTTACCCAGTTGCCCAGCATGCTATTAGGGAGCACTGAGGTATTGGGGATATCAAACTGAGATCCTGATTGATTATAATTAAATATCTGTAGCTCTTTTTGTTCATTTGTTTACAAAAACAAGGTGTTAACCTTTGTGCTCTGACCAAATTCCAGATCAGGTAACTCAATTCTGCCTGCTTAAATCTCCCCTGTAGTTTTAATTGTATATGTGATCTTTCTTCACTTCCTCTCCTAAATTGCTGGGGAATATTGTGAAGCACTGTTAAACAGCTGCCACATTCCACCTCAGAGCCGGCTGCTTGTTAGTGATGGACTGGCTCCTGTATGTAAGTATGCAGATCTGGAGTGTGCAACCACGCCAGGGTCCCTCTGCTCCTGTCCTCTTCACACAGCCCATTCAGAGACCTTCCTTCTTGGGGATACCACTGTGCAGTTTAATTACAGTGGTTCACTCCTCCAACTTTTACATACTAGTATAGTCACCGTATTGACAGTGGTATCCAGCTTGACTATCCCTTCTCCAAAAGAACTCCTTTTTGTCAGCTCCCCCGCCACCCCCCCCCGGCTTCTTCCCCCTGCACTTCCTTCCTGTGCTCTTTTCTCCAGTCTCTTTGTTAATGAGCTAATTAGCTCATTAGCTTCCCAGCCCCAATCTGCTCTGGTAATCAGGAACCTCTCTTCCTAATCAGGAATTCCCCAGGGGCCTAATGTGCTAATCAGTGACCAGAGTGCTGGCTCAGTTGCTGGTTCCCAGCACTCTGGCCCAGCAAGGTTTGTGAGGTGCTCTGAGATCCTAGTGAGAACAGGTGCTACGCCATGTCATTATTAATAGTGAATGCCGCTTTTTCCCAGAAACAGTAGTAATGATGGGGTATTCGGCGCCTGTGGCAAGCTGATACATTTGCATCCTTTCCATTGCCTTTACGCAGACCTTCCAATGTGATTCTTTATGCAAAACTCTTATACCGGAGACATAATTGTAATGGGATTTTTTTCTCCCATTGATCTACTCCGTTGAGCATCTTCTGATATCTATACATGTCTAATTATATATATCAGTAATTGCTTTGGTGCAAAAAATGCATCAATAACTAATAATACAAGCTAGGATTATGAAAGGGAACTAGGGGCCCAGCTCCCATTGAATTTCAATCGATTTGGGTGTCCATTTGAAGCAGCCACAGTCTTTAGAATTTTGTTCAGAGACATGCCTCACTGGTTCCCTCAATGTATTTCCATTGGTCAGACTTTTGGCAAATCAATCTGCGTTCTCTTAGAAGAGGAAAAGCTGGAGACTTGCATGCAGTTTTCTGTAGCACTGACAAGAAAATTAGTAAAAATGATATATATTACAGTAATGCCCGGAGGTGTCAACTGGCATTGGGACCCTACTGTGCTAGGCGCTGCCCAACCCCCTACTGAGAGATAGTCCTAGCCCTGAATTGCTTACACAGTAAATACACAAGGCAGACAAAGGGTGAGAAGGGAAACAGTGGCACCACCTCAAATCAATGGTAGAATCCAGGTCCCTGGACTCCCAGTCCAGTGTGCTAGCCAGTAGATCATGCTGCATTCTTATGAAACATCACTTAGTTCCCTATTCCTCATCTCACTTCTCCCAGGTAGACCCATGAAGCCATTGACTTCAATGGGCCTTCGTATGGGTACAGAGCTCTGTCTACACAGAAAGGCATTGCAGGATCTGGGCGTATATGTGACAAAAATATTAACTCTTAACCTCAGTCTGCATGTGAGTAAAGTTACTTATATGAGACTTTCCTCATTGGAGGAATGTTGGAAGGATTGGGCCCTTATACAACTTTATGATACATAGAGCTTAAGTTTAACAGCAAATATTGTATAATTAATCACAAGTAATTGCTACCGTTTCCCCACACTAAACCTTTCCCTGTGTTTAATGTAGAACCATTAATTTGTGTTCTTTCGTTTGCAAAATGTAATAACGTGTATAAAAGGAGCTGTTAGGTTTCGAAGTGAGCCATCAGTCTCGGAAACAGTATGTTGTAATGCTGGGAGTTCACGGTTGCAGCTACTGCACCACCACAACATTGAATCACTTGGGATGGAGGAAGCACTTGGTAGGTGTTCAAATACCAGTCTGATGAGCACAAATGTCCAGTGTGATGGATGGATGGATGGATAGACTCAGCTAGTTCATTTCCAGGTGCTCCTGTGAAAAGAATCAGGATTTACTACACCACTCAGAAACCACTCTTGCTGGATAGACATAGTTAGATGAGCCTAGGATAATCCCAGAGTGATTAACTGTTGGAACAAACTACCAGGAGAAGTCATGGATTCTTTACCTCGTGAAGCCTTCAGAGCACACTGGCTGCCTTTGGGCTCCATACAGAAGTGACTGGATGAAATTATTTGGTTTGGGTTACACGGGAGCTCACACTAGATGAGGTTATAGTCTCTTCTGGACTTAAAGTCTCTGAATCACTGAGTCTCAAATGTAACTTGAAAACCTTCATTAACGGCAATTCCATGGCACCCTTGGCAATGGCTTCACTGCTACATTGTTCTCAAGGTTAGCTAGTTTTTCGAACATTTAATCTGAAGTTTCCTGGCTGCAGCTTGGCTGGATGACTTATTTCTTCCATCCCTCCTGGCTGACTAGCGTGAATATGTGCCTTCATGTCTTGGTAAGGAAGGTGATAGTCCTGTATCTCTCAATCGTCTTCCTTTCTCTGGGCAGAGCATGCCTCATTCTCTCAACAAACACATCTGTCTTAGAGATGCACCCGGGTCACCAAATGCAGAACTGGATTTGGCTCTAAGCCTGGACTTCCCTAAAGTTTGGGGTTGGTGTTTCAATTTGGCCTATTATAGAGATAGGCCAGAGTAATGTAGTGATTTGGGGGGCAGATTCACTGCCCATTAAGTCTGCTTTCTGCTGGTTTCATTGTAGAGGACTCCCTGGTAGCATGGGTCAGTGCAGCAGCTCCTAGACACTTACTGGCCACGCTATAGGGATATAGCCAGGAGAGCTGCTACAGCCACCTGATCTCCAGCTTTCATAACAGCTCCTTTGTTCCTTAGGCAGCTGATGTAAGACAGAGCAGCCCAAAGGATGCTCTATCTAATGCTGGCCTGCAGGACCATGGATTTGCAAAGCTGGCTTCATGTCACCTTTGCCTCCCACATCCCCAAAATGCACTGAGCACAGCTTTGCCAGGGCCATAAATCCGCTTTCCATTATCTTGATCTGAATGTAGATGAACTCCAAAGTTCAAAGTGAGCAAGAAGGGACAGAGCATGGGCAGAGCTTTGGCTCTGCTCCCATCCCACCCCACCCAATGTGCCAACCAGCACAACTGAGCTAGCGTAAGTGGATGGTATATCTGCTGCTGATATAGCTCAGATGCAGATTACCACCCCTCCCCCAAAGAGAAGCAGGAAGGGAATTGTGCCTCAGGGGTGGGGGCACAATGCCCCCCAGGTTTATTCCTTGGGTGGTATAGTTTATGCACCACCCCTTGCTCATACCCCAGTCTAAAGGTACAATCTAGCCCTAAAGTAGTGCAAAAATGTTGGCTCTTCTGGGTTAACTAAGGTGCTCCTGTCTATGTTATTTTGGGCCACCATTTACATCAGCAGAATCAGCAGGTGAGCTGAGCATTAAACTCACAGCAAATAATTTACTCAGCAATGCGGCCTCTTTTTCTGCTCATGAAATGTCTTTGAGCATATCATAATTTCCTTAAATATTATTCATTATTTCAATTTATTCAACCCAGATTTGGTTCCCCTGTATGGATGGATTGGGAGCAGTTTGCTGCAAGTGTCTCACAGTAGATCAAGTTATGCTTATTCGTGTAGCTGTGTTTGGCCACATAAATCACAGGGTATAGTTCCTGCTCCTTCACTGAACAAGTGTCACTTTTGCTTGGTTGGATGGCAGTTCTAGGAGGAATCGGATCACCCCACTATTTTTTAACCTCATTTGTTTGTTGATATTTAAATTAACTTCACTGGATTATTTTGAGATCATTAGCTCAGAGAAAGAGAAACTGACACAAGGATGCGACCCAAAGAGTTTGATTTACAATACTCCTAGAGCAGAGCAGCCATAAATGAATCGAGTATCTTCTTGCCTTTGCTAGGACCACAGGCAGGAACAGACTCAGGATCATGACCGTGCATCCAGCAGGACATAAATCCATAAAGCCAGCAGGTCAGGATTGTACCTAGGATATAGAGGATCTATAGCTTTCACGCTAATCTCCAAATCTACCACAATCAGAGATTATTATCCAGCATAACAAACAGCAGCTAAATCCTTTCTTAGTGTTTGCCTTACAGAAAATACAATAGGCTAAATTTAAATTAATTCCTGGTGTAAGCCTATTTAAAGCAATGGAATTATACCCAGCATGATTTTGTCCTCAGTAGCTTCACCCAAGCTATTTGAAACTATGCATGCCTGGGCCAGATCCTGCTGCATTTTGACATCCAGAGCAAAAAACCCATTCACGTCAATGGTGCAAGGTTAAGCCAAAATGGTGGTTCACCAAAACTTGTGTTATAATGGTTTTTACCCATAGAAACTTCCATTGCTCTCCAAACTATGGGGGGAGAGTGAGTGAAAAGACCCCAAAGCAGGAATTCTTACACACTTATCAATGTAGCACCAGCAAACAAGGATAACTTTCCCCAAACAGATGATCATTCCAACATAAAAGAGGCTATTAATGTAGCTTACATTTATGGAGAGCTGTTCACCCTCAAAGGATCCTTAAGCACTTTCCAAACTATGCATACACACATGGATCATGTTGCCATCTACTGCAATGCAGCCACTTCTGGGATTGGAACGAGCCAGCTGTTTAACAGTTCACAACAACACTGCCCATGGCTTCGGAGAGGAAGCGAAAAATATCATATTCAAAAGGAACTGCAGGGAGAATTTAAAAACACAGAATTAAATGGCTATCCTGGCAACCCTCATTGGTGCAGCATGTCAGGATCCTAGCAAGTTGTCAAAAGCCACTGTGAGCCCTGAGTGTAGGAGAAACTAAGGCAGCTATGTATCCTGACATCAATCCCCAGGAAGCTTGTGGTGGCATCAATTTGGTGGTTTGACTACAGCTGCCATACCACTATATCAATGCCAATTGGAATTAACTTAGCATATCTTTAAATGCATCCACAGCCACAGAAGAAGCACTTTCAATCAAGTGGAGAGACACAGGATGGGATTTCCCCCCACCCCACACACACCTTTGGGTCTTTCAGGAAAGCAGCCAAATATATCCTGAATCACCTGGCCCACTACAGAAGCTTGGTTCATGCTTTTCTTGCTGAATATGTATTTTTATTTCATCTTGAGTTGCTAATGCAGATCTTTCCTTCTAATTAGCCAAACACAGATACTGGGCGTGAAATTGGAAGTTAAGTGCCTAAATACTTTTGTGAATCCCACCCTAAGGATGCAATCCTGACTCCACTGAAGTCAAGGTGAATTTTGCCCTAGACTTCAGTGGGGCCAAGGTTTAACCTTAAGGGTATGAGATCCCACAAACCTTACTGAGGTTGCACATGTAAATACGTTTTACAGTGTCTTCTAAACATGATCAGATTCTGTCTCTCTCTAATCTTTTGACTTCACTTGTTTTACAGCTGATACTCCAACAAATGCAAGCAACTTGGCATTTGCCTTTCTTGCAGTACTATCCCATTCTTGACTAGTATTCAATTTTTTCATCCATTAGATTCCCCCAGATCCTCTCTGTCAGCACATCTTCAGTGTCATTTGTATTCTTCCATTTGCATCGGAGTAAAAAGTCCAGACCAGAGTCTATGGTGTGGGATAGAACTGTTGCAACAAAGAAATCTAGCGTTATTACTACATAATATTACGAATGCTGACATTGCACTTGAAAAATAAATGCTTATTTTAAATATTTTATTACATATTGCTGATACAGAAACACAAATGACTAGATTACACATGGAGAGAGGTTAAGTGTGAAAAAATGGTATAAATTATTTTTAACTAATTATAGAATATTTGTCTTAGCAGTGAAGCTTTATGAGCTGAAAAGTTGTACACGTTAGTGTTTTTTATAGTATACACATTTGTTTCCTTCAATAGCAGCACTCACATAAGTAAAGACAACTCATGTGAGTAAGGGCTTGTGTCCTAAGATCTGTGTAAAAACAAAAAAGGTCTCCCTTGTATTGTAATGGAGCATTTTAAAAGGTAGGCCCTGATCCTGCATTTCATGATAGCATTATGGACCAACTGCTGCACATGTGCTATCAACTGCATGGTCAATATCTTTTAAATAAAAATGTTTCAAAATGTAGTTGTAGTACTTTAAATTTACTTTAATCACACCTGGAGAATGATAGTTTTATGTACACACAGGAATCACAAGTGAGTCTGTTTGTCTGTCCCTCTGAATTTGAGCTTGATTTATTTCATTACCCCTAAATCACCATTGTTGATGACTGGGAATCAGGACTAACTAGCCTGGAACATCTTTATCTGCATTAGTCCACAACTCTCCATAGCAGCTTGCTCAAGTGCTGAACCATCGTTGTGTTTTAGAATTTTCTAATACAGAACTTTGATGGAAGTTAACTTTCTTCACCACCTCTAATTCTGTTCTATTCAACTTCTCACAGTGCCCACAATCACAGTGGTAACAAATGTTCTGTCCTTGTTGACCAAAAAGTGTATTTAGCTCTTGTCCTCTTTATAGCATCACATTATGCTGGAACCAAATTGGGTTGGAGGAGTAGGAAATGGTGCTACTCTACTTTAACTTCACCTCAAATCCCAGCCTCTAGTGTAGGCATTTCTCTTTTACAGCAGGCCTGAGTGTTTCTGCTAAAAATGATCATCAGGAAAATAGTTAACTATTTAGATAGTGAGATTCTTTGGGCAAAGACCTTGTCTTTTTATCTGCCTTGCACCGGCTGATATTATATAAATAATAATGTTGACATTTAAAGATTCATTAGGAATCAAAGTGAATAGTTATTGAGGAGAATAGCAGTAGCATATGCCTCCTTCAAAATAATCGCTCAAATTCTCTTCTCATTTATATTGCTGTAAATCTGGAGTAATGCCTCAGACTTCATTATTTTGGGCTAAATGTGGACTCACAAAGGCAATACACTGGGTCTTATTTGGGAGGTATTTCCACAACTGAGTCAGAAACTTTTTTTTCTTTTCCATGAAAGCTTAAATTCTGCAGAGGCTGATGGGGCTTCCAGAGAAAGTGCTGGTGTAGCACATAGCATGGAGTAATGGTTCAGTCCAATCACCATCTTGGTGTGTTTGTGGACAGTCACCATGTCTTCCTTCACTGTTTACTTCACAGAGAACCAAGGCTGCTCTTTTCAGCTTTCCTGAGAGGTTTTCCAAGAGCTCTATACCTTTGTGTTCTTCACGTGGTGGCCAAAATTGAATGCAAAACGTCAGTGGAGATTCAGGACAGAGCGCAGTGAAATCTCTCTCTTTGGGTTTTGGACTGTGTCCCATCACCCTCATATATGAACAACAGCCTTCTTATAAACGTGATTGGCAATAGCAAAGTCCGTAGTGGGTTTCATGGAGTTTCTGGCTTTGCTCCCTTTTGAAGTTATAGGAAGCTTGGCAACAGGATTGTTTTTTAAAGGGGTTGAAAGGAGATGAGAGCAATAGTCGGTGTCATTCTGGTGAGGGTAGAAAAGCTTTAGCAAAGAGGAAGATTTTACAGTATCAGATTCCAGCCCCATCTAGTCCCTTGAACGTGCTTGTTCTACACATGGTGCTCCTATACATGCAAATAATACGGCATTTGTGTTTCTTATGATCGAATCTCATTCTTGAGTCATATGCAACTCAACACCTCCCCAACCCCGATCCTGTTTGTACATGTTTTGTGCAGTTGGTACTTTGCAATACAGTGGACTGAATCCTGATGGATCCTTACTCCATTTGGATTTCTCTCACACTCAGGCAACCTGTGCAGAGAGTGAGTAAGAATCTTTGTGATTTGCCCCAAATATTTGAGCATTTCACTATTCCTTCCTCTGTCGACCACTTAACCTTTTTGGCATTATCATCTCCCGTTGTATTGATGTCAGTCCATTTCTCCAATTTAGTGACATCAGGCTGAATTTTAATCCTGTCTTCCATGATATAACTAGGTTTAACTGGGAGGAACTGAAAAATTAGGCTGAATAGCCAGAGACACTTCCTAATGGTGTTGTCTGCTAGCACGTGTAGCTGTCTCCCAGTGAAATTGGTGGAAGTTCCATTACTAGAGACATTTAAACCTAAACTGGAAAAACACTCTACACCATAGTAAAGGAATCATCTTGCCATAGGAGTAATAATAATATTGACCTAGGACATAACTGATGCCTCCTCTCAATATTATTATGATTTATTACTTAGGTTGTGGAGGTATCCAAAAGATCCTAGGCACTTTCCAGACACTGAGGGGAAGGGTATCATTTTTAAGTGCCCTACTTTCTCAGGCCCAGATTCTCACAAGGTATTTGGGCTCAATCCCCTCAATTATAGCAAGAGTTAGGTGACTAAGTACCTCTGCGGGGCTGACTCTTAGGCACTGATGTAACTTTTGAAAATTTTGCCCAACCACCCTAGAGGAATTCCTAACACACATCCAACTGGCGTTTGCCTTGCATCAGGACTGAGTGAAAACGGAGGCTTCGATTGTCTCACCGCCCTTACGTGGCTGCACAGGGAAGTAAGAGGGAGTATGTCCCCCTTTGCATTCCTGCTTACTCTGCTCAGCTTATAACTCCGGGCATGAAGGAGAAAGCCAGGGCTACCCCCCCACTACTCCCCCTCTGTGAGAAAGTGGCCAGGGAACGGGTGGAGAGGAAAAGTGGAAGAATTTTAGTATTGCCCCTATCCCATTAACTCACCAGCCAGAGTATCCAGTCAGATTCACGGGGTGGAGTAAGATGCCCAATGGACATGTGAAAATAGCTTGCTGTTCTTCCAGAACAAGAGGCAAATTGGAAGGGAAACAATACCTTTGCTGCTGCTCAAGCACTACCGCTTGCTAGGGTGTGAGCCCAAAGTCACAGTGCAGCTCTGAGCGAAGACTTCAGCATGTTTATTATTCTAGCTAGCCAATCATTCATTAGTTTTATAGTAATTCCATCCAGTCTGCCTTTCACTCATTTCCCCACAATAATGCTATGTGGAATTGTATCAAATATCAGACTGAAACTGAAATGCTAACCCTCCGCTGCATTTCTGATATCAGCTACGCTTGTTATACTCTCACAGAAAGAAATTAAGTTAGTTTGGCAGATAGGTTTCAGATGAATCCATAGTGTCTACTATTTACCACTTTATTATCCTTCAGCTGTGTACAAATTGATTGCTTTATTAATTGTTCCAGCACAGGGGTTGAAAAATCCACTCATCTAAGGTGAGTAGGAAACTGTCGGTGCTGCATCCATATTGGAGAATTTAATTTTTCATTAAAAATGTGTGCAGCCTTTACGTTCAGGAAGATAAACTTCAAAGTGTGAATTGGTAACAGTGCTGTCTTCTTAAGTTTATAGAGAAAAAGCTTCATTGTAGGGCTGGTCAGAGAATGTTGTTTTTTTTTCTCCATGGAAAATGATAGTGATTTTTTTTTCATCTTCATCTACATTTTCAACTATTTATCCAAAACAAAAATCCAGAAACCAAACAGTTTTCAGGGTTCATCACTTTTCATACTGATCTCAGGCTGGTAGTTTTAATCCTCAGGTTGGTAAATTTTCCAAGCTCTGATCAGGTATTGACATTAAATTCTTATTACATTCACATCATTCACTGGAGTAACACTGATGTGTACCTGGGAGAAGAATTTGGTTCACTGATCTGTAATTCTGCAAGTCTGCGTGTTTTCCTACTTGTGCAAATAATTGAATATATTTACCCTTCCCAGTTCTCTGAGACTTTATCTCTTATCCATGGGTTCTAAGAAATGAGTTCAAACTTTACTTCTTATAGTTCCGTTAAGACTCTACAGTGAATTTTGTTGGGTCCTACTCATCTAGGGTGACAAGATGTCCCGATTTTATAGGGACAGTCCCAATATTTGGGGCTTTTTCTTACAAAGGCTCCTGTTACCCCGCCACCCCGTCTCGATTTTTCACACTTGCTCTCTGGTCACTCTACACTCATCTGAATTTGCTCACATTATTTGGTGTTCTTTAATCTTTCTGTTCCTGATTCTGCCTTAAAACCTCTCCTTTGCCTCATTAACTATCGGCTATATTCTTCCCCTCCACCTAGTATGTCAGAAGGGGAGATAGACAACCCAGTTCTGAAGCCAGAAGGGAAGTTGTGTGGAGATGTTCTTCCCATGAGAGATGTTCCTCTCTTTATTTCATGGTAGCTGTGATGAAGATCAGATTCCCATAGCTGGGAAGGGATGTGGGCAACGGAAAGGTGGAGGAGCCAGAGGAGTAGCCACTGTACATGGCATGTTCCTCTTGCAAATAATCAGGAAATTCAGTGTTTCAAGCATGATAAATTAGTGCTGCGAGCAGGGGTCTCAGGAATTACTTAAATCAATGTAGCAGAGTAGAGAAGAAAGCCAGAAGAGGCAAGGAAACAGGCTGGAATGTGGAAGGCCAGCCATCTATGGATTTATGGCCCGCACTTACCAACCTGAGCATGTGGGGCTGGCCACTCCTCTTTCCAGATCTGTTCTGCCGCAAGCCCTGTTTGCCTGGGTGGGGCAATGCGGCACAGTGGTAACAGCTGAGGATTTTCTAAGGCACGATTCATAGGCTTTGGCCCCATGTTTGTATAAGCCTCATATGATGATTAACACTTTTAGAGAAGGCTGAATAAAAGTAGCTGGTAAGCATTCCTTCCTTCCCTTTCACATCTGTTATTTCCTTTCCCTCACTGTTAGGAAGCAGACCTCCCTTTGCCATCTTCTTGTGTCTTATCTATTTATAACATGGTCTTTTGTTCCTTCTTACATCCTTTGTCAATAACCCTCCATTTTGTTCATTGGCCTGTGTGGTGCATTTTATCTCTATCTATCCTTACTAACTTTCTAGGTTTGCATTCATCAATGTTATCTCTCTAGATATCATTCATGCTCAGACATCACAACCACCATCAACTTTATGGGTTAAAATGGAATATAAATATCACCTGGCTGCAATACCATGAAGGAGTTTTAAACAATACCATTATTTACCCTACTAATGCTTTCTGTTCTCTTCGGTTTCATAATTTTTATTTAGAATCTAACTGATAAAATTAGTCAGGAAATACAGAATGTAGCTGGCTGGAATTCCAAGACAACTGTCAGGTTTGCGTGTGGAGAATAATAATACAAATTAGAAAAAAAAATCATCCAGCAAGGAGGGTTCTTTTGGTTAGCTTGCATGGGATGGCACACGAGGAAACTAATTCTGCTCATTGTACTGATGCCAAACAAATCCAAAATATTAACAAAAATTGTGAAACTAGAGTATCTAAAGTCAGGCACCTACATCTTTCAGATTAAATGGCATTGGTCAAAAAGATTTGACAGTTTATATGCAAAGATTGGAACTAATAAAATCTAATAAATAAATAAAATGATCATTCTTGTGTATCTTTTTACATGTTAAAGGGACTGTCGAATTAAAAATTCTCTGTTGAAATAATCATTTTATTACTAACATACCGGATTATTAAAACAGAGAGAGTGTTAACTATTTAATTCATTTTTTACCATAAATGCTCTATTTATTTAGGTATCCTGTATTATGGAAATAAACTAGTCAATTTTACTTCAGTTTCTAGTCAATTTCATCTTTTGTTTCCAGTGCAGTAGCATAATGCTGCAAAACCTGGGAGCCAAACAATGTAGAAATTCATTTTCAGCTTAAAAAAACCCCAAACTGTTCGCATTGATTATTTCTAAGTATTATGAACTATTTCTATTAATGTTTGGGGTTTTACAAAACAAAACAAAAAAATCTAAATGTTGTGCCCAAACACTGACAGAGTCCCTTTTGGTGATTAATCTAATGACATCAATCAATGTTTAACTACTCTCCCTTCCAACTCCCCTCACCCCCCAAAAAATCCCCAGCTAAAAACTGCACACAACCACATGAAGAAAGAAAAGAAACAAGGTAATTAACACCTTGCTGCATAAACCTGAGGTGGGATTAGGGAAACTTTTTCTTACTTCATTCACCCCCAGTAACAATTTTGCATAGGCCGAAAAGGGTTCATCCCTGCAATCATATATATTTCATAGAATCATATATTATGCTTTATATGACAGCAGCACCTATAGGCTCGAACCAGGGAACCCACAGTGCTAGGCACTGTACATGCATAGAAAAAGAGACAGTCCCTGCCCCCAAAGAGTTTACAAAAGGGTGGGAGAAAGGAAGCTATCTTCCCATTTTATAGAGGGGAAACTGAGGCATGGAAAAAAGCAAATGACCTGTC
Source organism: Gopherus flavomarginatus (assembly GCF_025201925.1). Taxonomy (NCBI): domain Eukaryota; kingdom Metazoa; phylum Chordata; order Testudines; family Testudinidae; genus Gopherus; species Gopherus flavomarginatus. The sequence goes on from NC_066630.1 coordinate 35,669,356, forward strand.
CAAGGCCAACATAGGAGGTGACAAAAGTAGGAATATACCTAGCTCTCCTGCAGCCCAGGCTAGAGCCTTTCCTCTCCCAAGTATCAAAGTTAGCAACAGAAAAGACCTATTTGCTACAAAATACATACATAATGAGAATAGGAAGTTACACTTCTAAGTTGTCCAAGGTCACACATTGAGCACCCATCCCCTGCCAGTGTTTGAACTGGAGGAATTAAAGGGAAGGACACGCCTTTAAATGTCCCTGTAGCCTACTGGGCCTGGGAGAGCTTTCCGGGGGGGTGGGGTGGGGAATCAAATGGAGACAATGGCATGTTGTCCACCCAAGGGCTCCTAGCCCAGACTCCCCCCCTCTAGATCCCGCTCCAGTTGTGCTCAGCGCTGCCCTGGGGGGGAGGGCAAGTGGGGGCAATTTGCCCCAGACCCTGCACCCCCCCCAAGAGACTATAGTATTGAAACTTTTTTTATGCAAGGGGCCCCTGAAATTGCTTTGCCCCGGGCCCCCTGAATCCTCTGGCCAGCGCTGTTGTGCTCCAGCTCTTCCAGGCTGCAGAACCCTCGGGCAGGAGACAGAGCCTCTCCTAAGGGGACACTAGGGCGAGGCCCCTTTAAGAACCGCAGCCCATCACCCTGGCCTCGCGCGCCGCTGGGGCCGGCTGCACCTGTGAGAACGCATCAGGCGCGCGAGCCCCCCGCCTCATGCAGACGCACATCTACACTAACGGCAGCAGCAGCGCCTCGTGGGGCGCATGCGCGGGCGGGCGCTGCGGACGTCACCGAGGCAGGCGAGCCCGTGAGTGCGGACCCCTGGCGCACGCTCCCTCACTCGGGCTCGCGCTCTCTCCCCTTCTGCTTCTCTCTCCGCCAGGAGCCGCCGAACGATGCGATCGCTCGCAGCCAGCGCCGCCGCCGCCCATTAGAGACCCCTCCCCCCCGCCTGCCTTCCAACAAAAACCCTCCCGCCAGAGCAGGACCCACCCTTTCCCCTCCCCCCCACCGAACCCTCTTCCTCCTCCTCCTCCTCCTCCATCAGGAAGAGCTCAGCCTTTTCTGCACCAGCCCCAGTGCCTGCCTGCAGCCCGGCTCCCACTTGGATGCATTGATTGCTAGAGAGAGGGGTAACGGAGGGGAGGACAGCAAAGAAAGGAAAAAAAGGGGGGGACACATTTGGCTGCCCAGATTTTTTTTCCCCTGGGGGGTGATTTTTTCCCCCTTTCCCTCGGAGTGTCTGAGAAGGGGGGAGGCGCCCGCCGAGAGGTGTGTTTTTTCTGGGGGGCCATCATGGGATGTACACTGAGCGCAGAGGAGAGAGCCGCCTTGGAGAGGAGCAAAGCGATCGAGAAGAACCTCAAGGAGGATGGGATCACCGCCGCCAAAGACGTGAAATTACTCCTGCTAGGTAAGCGGCGGCTCCCCCCCCCCCCCCGACCCTCCCACCGCCTCCCTGCCCCTCTGCTGAAGTCAGGCTTCTTCCCCGGCTGTGCACATTCTGCCCCGGGAAACTCTGTCTTTCGCCAAGATCACCCCCCCCCTCCATTAACCCAGCTGCTCTCCCTCCTATGTCATCTCCCTGATCTCCTTCTAGTCTCACGCTCACCGGCTCTTTCCTTTCTGTGTCTGTCCCCACAGGGGCTGGAGAATCTGGGAAAAGCACCATTGTGAAGCAGATGAAGTAAGTCCTTTGGGGCGAGTGCCCCAAAAGCGTTGATCGTTTGCCTTAACAAAAAAATTGGCATTCCCCTGTTGCTTTTTTTTTTTTTTTTTTTTTTTTTTTGGACGCGGGAGGTTGGCAAGAAGGCGATTCTTTAGTTGTAAGAATGCCTCCGACCGCCATATTTATGTAAGCCTTATTGTTATTATTTTGTGGCTTTGTGGACCCATTGGCATGGCACATCTGTAGCCGTGATTTCTGGTTGGGAAAGAAGATGGAGGGGGATCCAGCCCTTTGCCCACCATGGACGATCAGGTGTCTGCTGTTCATGGGGTTGGTGCTGAATTGAAGGTGGTGTGGTTTCTCTTTTCTTTCTCACAAGGTGTGTGTCAGGTGAGGGAGGACGGGGGGGGGGGGTTTCCCAGATGATGTGAATGGCACAGATGTAACCAGGGCATCACCATTAAACATAACCGCTGTCGATTAAGATTAAATGTCAGTTTTTATCTCCCTCCCCTCAACGTACACACTCCCTTCCGTGTTTGAGCTCCTGACATGGTCTGCTGGGTTGGCCCTCTGGCATTTATTTGTTTGTTTCTTTACAAAATCTGCCTGTAATGCGGATTTAAAGCAAGGCTTGCTGCCACTCAAAGCCCCTTTTCCCCGAGATTTCAGCCTTTCCTCTTAATTAATTAGAGATGAATTTGGCTCCTGATCACCAATTAAAATTAAAGGGGGATTTAAAAAAAACAACAGAAAATAATAATTAAACCACAAGGAAACCAGCTCCTTTATAAAAGCACTTGTCGCTTCGGGAACATGATTCCTCCTTCCCCCTCCATCAACCAGTTCTCCTGAGCTGGGGTGTGTTTTAAATCTCCCGAGGCTGTCTGGAAGCAAGTGACGAACCGCTGTGGCTGTGTGGTGCTGGACTCGCCCAGGGGTTCTGCTGTGACACCTTTGCACGCGCACACACACACACACACACACACACACACGCACGCTTTTGCTAATGAGGCAGTTGCTGTGCAATAGACAGAAAAAAAATGGTTCTTTTCCCCAGTTGGCACCGTGGCTGGAGAGTGAGTGCCTCCCCTAGGCGAGGTGGGGCCGGCTAGCGAAAGGGGATGAGGGGATTTCTCCTTTCACAAGGCCTTAAAAAAAAGAAATAAATCTCAGCTTTCCCCTGGAACAGATGTGACCAGCTCGTTCGAGGTGGCGCCATCACTGCACAGCCCCTGATCGCAGCCTTGGGAATCCCTCTCCTGTCCTGTAATATTTGACACGGGATGGGGGGGTGTGTTATTATTTATTTCTTTGCACAAGGATCATTGCAAAAGGAGCTTCTGCTGGGAGGGTCCCGCCGATCCCCTGCTCCCCTGGGGGCTGCTCAGAAGTGGGTGTGGTGGGCGGTTATTTGCCAGCTGCTGCTGGCCACCTGCATGGGGGGGCGGGACCCCGTATGCAGCTCGGAAAGGGTTTGAGCAGAGGAACGGGGAGCTTTGCCTGCAGAGCAGCTGCCGCCCCGGGCCGGTCCCCGCGCCGCGGGGCGAGCGGTGAGATTTCAGGCGGTTCAAGTGGTGGACAGCGCCCAGCAGAGCCTGGAAAAGTCGATTGGCTCGGGGAGCTCGGCAGCGCTCGGCAAGGCTCGGCGGCGTTCGGTAGCGGTCGGGAGAAGCCGAACGGGCTCGGAAATGGCCGAAAGGGTTCGGGGCCGCTCGGCGTTCCATGCATTTTGGATCGAAGGGCGCCGATCCGCCGGCTCCCGCTGCAGGCAACGCGGGGGAGTATTGCCATTGACTGCAAACGGGAACAGGATCGGGTCCTTCTCTTCCCAGCCCCACCCCGCTCTCTGCCCAGGTGCTACACACAGGACTGGGGTGGGGGTACTGACTGTGCTCTGGGCTGACACCCAGAAAAACTAGGCCCTGCCTCTCAGTCGCTCCGAGAAAAATAAGGCTTCTTCCAGAGGGGTAGTGATATATTCCACTTCCCAGTGATTGTATTGAGGCAGGAGATCTAGGAAGAAAACTCTCCCTGTCTCCAGAAGCTTTGGCAACCTTCCGCGCCTCAAATGGCTTTTTTATATTGATATGTTTGTGTTTCAGTAAAGACTACATGCTCAGCTTTTGCTGCTTGGAAAGACGGTTTTGCAAACAGTCCGCATGGTTTTGCCCTTTGGTTCATTGGCAAAATTGGAGTGGGAAGGGGCTACTGCAAATAAATACCAATACATTGTTAAATGTGTCAGTGGGATCTATTAGATTGTCCGCAGTAGACCTATACAGGAACGACTTTGTCTGTGCATGCTGACATCCACAGATCTACCACTTCCCTTCAACCAAAACACACCCAAACCACCCTTAGAGAAGATGAATAGTAGGACAGGTTTGTGGCAATGTACATTAGATGACTATGTAGGCATATAAAGTTACTGTGCAGTCGCTCTGTACGGAAGTATTTGCATTTTGAAAGCAAGACAGAACAAGATAATATACTGATCTGAAGCTCCTCTCAGTTTATTAAGTAATAATGATAATACCACCTAGTTGATATACAGTGCTTTTCATCAGTAGATCTCAAAGCGATATATGATATGCTTGCAGTTCTATATCTGAGTTAAAAATTCACAGAAACCTGTCTTTATGAACCTGCTTACGTTGTCAGCCATCAGAACTGGGAGGTGTTTTTTACTGTGGAAACTCTGTACCCTGGGTAGGGTGAATTTAGCAGTGTTGCTATGAATACGGCAGGAGGCATATTTAGAGAGCTATTCAAAATCTCTGGCATTGAGAATTATGACTGCAGAATGAACAACTTGCTGATATTTATATTTTGGAGGTTAATTAAATAATAATACGTAAATTAGCATTTTACCTGGTCAAGCAGCATTATGTAATATTCTAAAGTAATGCCTGATTTAATCACATAGGCCCGATGAGAACCTAATGAATCCTTAAAAGACTAAAGCTAAACAGCATGTTTGTTAGAATATGAGGAGGGAGACTGATATTACTTTGATATCACATATTTAGGGCCCTACCAAATTCATGGTCCATTTTGGTAAATTTCATGGTTATAGGATTTTAAAGAAATCTTAAATTCCATTAGCGTGTGTATGGTAACACCCATTGTTTCATGTTCTCTATGTATATATATATCTTCCTACTGTGTTTTCCACTGCATGCATCCGATGAAGTGGGCCCATGAAAGCTTATGCTCAGATACATTTGTTAGTCTCTAAGGGGCCACAAGTACTCCTGTTCTTAAATTTCACAGTTTCGGATATTTAAATCTGAAATTTCACAGTGTTGTAATTGTAGGGGTCCTGACCCAAAATTGAGTCATAGAGGGGTCGCAAGGCTATTGTAGCAAGGTGGCAGAATTGCCATTCTTACTTCTGCACTGCTGCTGGTGGCGGCACTGTCTTCAGTTCTGGGCGGCCAGAGAGTGGCTGCTGCTGGCCAGGAGCCCAGCACTGAAGGCAGCGCTACTGCCAGCAGCAGCAGCACAGAAGTAAGGATGGCAATACCATACCGTGCCACCCTCACTTCTGTGCTGCTGCTGCTGGCAGTGGTGCTGCCTTAAGAGCTGGGCTACCAGCCAGCAGCCACGGAGCTTCCTGCAGCCAGGGAGGTTCCTGGAGGTGGATCTGACCCATCTGTGGGAATGCCCGTACAGAGGAAGAAGTCCGATCCCTCCCCAGCCTGGATAGGACTAGCAGCTGGAGCCAAGCACATGCTAGAAGCCCCTGGCTGGGGCGCCCCAGACCTGCCCATCTCCAGCTCCAGGCCCAGCACTCAGGAGTGAAGGGGCATTGGGCTGACTGTGTGGAGGGGGCAGAGAGTGTTACCACAACATGCACCCTCCAACTACAGCATCCTGGGTGAACTCCCACCTTTAAAGGCTGGCCCTGCCCCCCCACCAAAGTGACAACCTCCCATATGCCACTCTCAGTTTTGAGCTGTGGGTGGTGGTGGTGCTTCCTTCAGATCTGGGTTCCTGGCCAGAAGCTGCCACTCTCCAGCCACCCAGCTCTGAAGGCAGCACAGAAGTAAGGATGTCAGTACAGCAACCTTCCTACAACGACCAGATTTCACTGTCCATGATGTGTTTTTTCACAGCCATGAATTTGGTAGGACCCTACACATATTACTAGGTGCTTCCAATTAGTGAATTACACCCGAAAGCCAAGAGACTGTGGTAGGTTTCACACCGAAGTATGTGGTTTGACAATATGCCTAGAATTTTTTTAGAATGATGAATGCTAAAACAAAGGAATAGATAGCATATGCTGGTAATAGAGGCTTGAGAGCATTACACTGAGACTAGTTAATCATTGAAGTGATAATTAGTGCTATAAAACATGGTAGATAGAAATTACAGCAATTTAAGAGATGTATTTAGAATTGGGATTAGGATTAGAATGCCTTTATAAAACCTCATTATAGAGACTTCTGAGAGAGTTTGATGTATCTTTTGGTGTGATGGTTTTCTTTCAGTGAACAAAGATGTTTTGGTGATTGATGGATTTAGAGCACAGGTTTTTTGAGACAGTATAATTCAAACATTTGCAATGCAGACATGGAAATCATAATTGCAATCTAATAATGCAGATAACTTCGATGCACTATAACCCCCAGGCCTGTAGCTGTATTTGTAGAGTTAACAATTATTTGGCTCTTCGAGAGTAGTCTGACTCGTTACATTTTCTTATTATTCTTGCAGAGTCCAATCCTTCAAATTGTTGCATATGGGCAGATTGCTGCACCCATGCAATGAACTGCAGGATCAGGGCCATAGTAATTAGGGGACCAGTCCGTCAAGGTGCCTTCACCCTCATTCAGGTCAATGTGAGCATAGGGACGCTCTTTTCAGAAGCAGGCCCGTATTTAACTCTGCTTTGCTACAATATGAACTAATGAGTATTTTGAATGGATATGCCTGATCTATTTGGTTATGAAAAATAAAGCATACAGTGAGGAATTCTTTTGCAAGAGAAGGAATCACCCATTTGTATTTAGGCTTCAAATAAATTTGACAATATCTTGTGTCTTAAATCTGAAAATAAATGCAGAGGTAGTAGTAAGTTATAATATGCAACTTTTCTTTCTGTACTATCTGTAATGCAGTGTGAAATCTAGACTTTTTTTCAACATAATTGGCTATTTAGATAATGGGGTCTGGCTTGGAATATTCATCAAAGAGACCCCAGTTCAGGAAAGTATTTAATACATCCCGATTCAGTAAAACATTTAAACGTGCTTAAGTGCTTTGGTGAATATGACTGTTCAGTTGTGAGCCATAATTAGCATAATGGTATGTCAGACAAGCTGCAAAATAATGGTTTTTTTTGCTAATGGATCTCGATTTGCTTCTTATTCTCTTCACTTTAAATATTAAAGTCGATACCTTGAAGCAGTAATAGTGAATTGCAATGCTTCCTCTCTTCTGAAATCTAGTGTGGAACTCTTTGTGGTGAATTCAGCTGTCATATGCTGACATGAAACATCTAGTCTTTTTGAAAGTGTTCTACCAAACTAACTAGATGCAAGTACTACTCTTGATGAGTTCTGAAGAAGTAGAGAACATTTTGTATGAATTTACTGTAGTGGGTTTTTTGGCTTGACTAACCAGCAGGTTGTAAGATACGCAAAAAGCCCTAGTCTGAATCACTGCAAATTTTAAAAAGATTCACTCATTTTCCTACTGCTCAAGGACACAGTTGAACACATGCAGTACACTCCTAAACATTGGTTCAGTTGTGAGCCATAATTAGCATGCTGGCATAGCTATTGGGTTTTTGCAGATCTGCGCGAAGTTACTAGGAATGCATTGCCTAATGTTTAATATACAGGGCTGAGTCAGAAGATATGGGCTCAGTGCTGGGCTCAGCTATCAATTCTGTCACACTGTGCCTCGGTTTCCCAACTGTAACAGTAACTCCTCCCTTAATGTTGTAGTTCTGTTCCTGAAAAATGTGACTTGAAGTGAAACGATGTTAAGCGGATCCAATTTCCCCATAAGAGTGAATGTAAATGGGCAGGGAGGGGTAAGGTTCCAGGGGAATTTTTTTTTTGCCATACAATACAGTACAATAGTTGAGAGGTGCCCCCGCCTTACCCCACACAGGCACAGCCCACTGGTACCGGAGACAATGAGGCAGGCAAGGACAGAGCCACCCGGGGGGTGGGGGGCCAAGTGGGGCAATTTGCCCCAGGCCCCTCAGGGGCCCCCATGAGAGTTTTTCGGGGCCCCTGGAGCGGGGTCCTTCATGCTCCGGGGGCCCCAGAAAACTCTCATGGGGCCTGGGCCCCTGAAGCTCCTTCTGCTCCAGGTCTTCAGCGGCAATTTGGCAGCGAGGGGTCCTTCCTCCCCGGGACCCACCGTCGAAGTGCCCCAAAGACCTACAGCGGGGAGTCCTTCCGCCCTGGGACCCACTGCCAAAGTGCTGGGTTTTTGGTGGCAATTCAGCGGCGGGGGCCTCCTGCCACTGAAGACCCCAGGCCCCCTGAATCCTCTGGGCGGCCCTGGGCAAGGAAGCTGGAAGGTGCTGTAGGCTAGGAGAAGCATGTTGCGCAGCAGCAGCGGCAGCTTCCCCTACTCTGCAAGCACCAGGGGTAGGGGGCTCAACCCTCAGCCTTCCCCTGCCATGCCTTCCCCCAAGTCCCCACCCTTAACCCGCCTCTTCTTCCCCCCTCTTTGCTCCATGTCCTCGCTCCTCCCCCCTCTGTTGCCTCCCTCCTGCCCACAGCAGTCAGCTGTCTTGAGATGTTCAGGGGGCAGGAGGGATGGTGGAGGAGCAATCGGCTGGTTTGTGGCATTCGGGAGGGAGGGGGAGCCTGCGCTCTGAGTTCTCGTTCCTCTCCTCTCCATCCAGAACGCTGCACAGCAGCTGATTGCCGCGGGCAGGAGGCGGGAAAGGAGGGGGAAGGCACTGATCCGCAGGGTCTGCTGGCTGTGGGGAGGCACTGTGAGGGAAGGGACGCGTAGGGGAGCTGATGGGGGGCTGCCAGCTGTGGACAAAGCAGGCAGCCAAACAACGTTATAGCGAAGCATTACACAACTTTAAATGGAGCATGTTCTGTAATTGAGCAGGGACGTAAGATAGAAACAATGTTACACGAGAGGACGTTAAGTGGGGAGTTACTGTTAAAGTTCTTGAACGCAATAAGCAGTCCCCACCCACTGTGTTTCCAGCCAGCCTAAGCAATACCATGACAAGTGACACTGGAAGCAAACAATGCAAACAGCTACTCAATGCCTTGCTCCTTTCAAGAGACAACAGGCCCAAAGGTTGGTGGTTTCACACAGTCATCAGCACCTGAATGTGTAGCACAAACTTTTCTCCTTGAATACATTGGTTCAGAGAGGTGGCCTGTGCAACCAGAGAGCTGGCTCGACTGTAAATTTACAATCTGCCCTGTGCACGTGCTGGAATATAGCTGCATCTCCCTAGGAATACACCAGGAACAATTTGTGATGTAGGGAGTCATTATTCCACCTCCTCCCCTTACCCTTACTTGCTCTGGGGAGCTATTAAGTTACTTCACACTTGGTCATGGAGCTGCTGACTTGCTCTTGAGGATCCAGCCTGGTACTCTGGTCAGTGAGTGATGAGGGTACAGCCAGGGGTCCTCCCACTCCCTGCTCATTTGCCAGCAGACACTTAGCCTTTTCTCTCTCCACTGCAGCCAGAGTGACAAACTGGGCAGGCGTATTCGAAAGGCCATGTTGCTTCTGACTCTTCTGTATGGTCAAGTAAGGGCTGTAATGATCTAATCCTGGGTGGGTTTTGAAGTGAATTTGAATAAGGTACAGGGAAAAGTATTGCCACCTTTGTTCTGAAGAGTCTCAGAGTGCTGCTCCATTTGCTATACTGGAACTAGGGACTGTCCTCATGTTCCACACTGCCTTGCCTTAGTTTGCTTTATAGCTTTAGACCCGATCCAGCAAATATTTGTGCACAGTACCACCAGTAGTAACTTTGTGGGACTACTCTTAGTAGGAAACATTGCACTTGGTAGTAAATTTTGCAGCATTGGACCTTGTTATTATTGTTTTCATTTCTTCACGCTTACAGATATGTCGACTGTGCGGGTTATACATTAGAATACTTTTAAAAATAACGTCAGATAAGCCGAAGAATGTTTTTTTGGTTTTTGTTTCTTTTTTTGGCTAATGGATTTTAATTTGTTTTTTGTTCACGGCTCTCGAAATACGAAAACCTGCATCTTGCAGCAGAGCTCTGTGTAGCTCGAAAGCTTGTCTCTCACCAATAGAAATTGGTCCAATAAAAGATATCACCTCACCTACCTCGTCCCTCTTATATCTTGCAGAGGCAGTTGTGAACTTTCTCTCTCTTTGAAATCTAGAGTGCCACCCTTTGCAGTGAGTCATAGGCTGACATTAAACCTCTAGCTGTGTAGAAAATATTCTAGAAAACTAACTAGATATTTCAAGTCGTTCCCTTGACGAGTTCTGAAAAGCTAGAGAATATTTTGGGATTTTCTTTTTGACATGATTAACCAGCAGGTTGTCAGAGAAGGGAAAAACCTAGACTGAATCATTACACGTGCTAAAAAGATTCAACCGTTTTCCTGCTCTTTGAACACACAGCTAAACAGAAACTCTAGGGCCTGACTGTCCTCTCAGTTATGCTGCTTTATACCAATGTGAGATGATAATCAGACCACGATTGTTACCTGTCCAGGGTGCTTACGCAGGAGAGCGAGGGAGGTGGCTTGGCTTGGCTCTAGATTGCTGGTGGGGGTCAGAAAAGTAGATGCTGTGGGGCTGTTACTTGTTCCCTACATCTGTGGAGGTGGGCATGGGTGGGACAGGAGCAGAGCCTTGACTCCACATCTCAATACACTGCCCAGAAGAGCTGTGCCGGCACAGAGGGAGAAATGACTTGCTGCTAGCCCAGGACAATTATAGATTACATCTCACCTGGAGCAAGGTGAGGGAATGAGGCAGTGAATTGTGACGCTCGGTCAATTCACTTGCCCACTTCTGTGGCAGAACTACCTTACTCAGGGCAGTTTGTAAAGTTATGCACTAGTCCTAAAAGAATATTAGCAGGTTCCTCTTGATTCTTCTCTAACATACAGTGCTGCGAACCAGGAATAACTCTATTGAAGCCAGTGGACTTACACCCATGTGAAACTGATATAAGGAGGAGAATTGAGTCCTAGAGCCTTAGAGGCTGGTCCTGCAAGGTGCTGAACTCCCTCAGCTCCCACTGGAGGTAAGCAGGCTCACTATCTTGTCAGACTGGACCCTCAGACCATCAGGTGTGCTCTATGGACACATATACTGCATAATTCACCCTCCTCATATCAGCCTTCCCTCCCCATTTGCGCTGTGTTTTCAGTTCATCCATGTCAGATTTCAGAGAGAAGATATCATGGCCTTGGCAGGAACCACAAATCCTATCTTTCAAACTTTTCCTTTCATTGATACTTTTAGCCCAGGGAATTTATCTCCATAGCCTAACTTTGCAAAGTTCAACTGTCATTGAATTCTATGGGGCTGAACATAAAGGAGGCCAGTGTTTCAGAAAGCAGTGTGTAAAACAGAAGTAAAAGGAGAACCCAAAGACGTCAACAAGAGCAAAACAGAACACACAACTCTAAAACTGCTTGGTAAAGAAAACAGCTGCTTCATTAATTTGAAGACATTGACATTAAAAAATATATATAGTAGAATTTTTCATGATAATTACTGCTGGACCATGTCCTTATTTGTATCGAAAGTTGGCGTGAGTAAGGACTAAGTAAAAATTAACTGAGGCCTGGGCTGCACCTAAAACATAGCTACATCACTTGGGGCTGTGAACACTTCTTGCCATGTGCAACATAGTTAGATTCACCAAACCCCACCTCTACAGGCGCAGCTAACTTAATGGAAAAATTCTTCCGCTGACCTAGCCCCTGCCTCTTGGAGAGGTGGGTTTACACTGGCAGAAGAACCCCTTCTGTCACTGTAGTAAATGTCTACACTACAGGGCTCCAGCCCTGCAGCTGCAACTGTGCCACTGTAGCCTTTCTAGTGTAAACATGCTCTATGAAATGCACTCAGGGATTGAGATCCAAAATTAGACCTGAGTAAAAGACAGCTAAAATCTTGCTACATAGCTCCTGAAGGACCTTTAGGGAGTAAAGATGGTGCACAAACAAAGGATGTTTTATCAAAATAAGACCTTGTTGAAACTGTGAAACAGAGTGTTAATTGAAGCAGAGAATCTTCATTTCAACTCCATCCAGAACATAAGTGAAGACAACAGTTTTGCAAGTGAAAAAGGACAGAAGCATCCAATTCTTGGGCCAGTAATCAGTAGTAGAAAAATGAAGGTTACACACAACACAGATCAAAAATGGGAAAAAAAACCCACCCCAAACTCAAAGTTTGCAGAAGTAAAATACTTGGTTAATTCTGATCAGATCATTTGTGATCTAAGGGCAAATCCTGCGTGTTTTACTCATTGAACTTCAGTGTGAGGAAGGTGGGTGGGATTTGGCCTTTACTATGATCAAAGAACTGAAAACGATGAGAATAACTGATTCAAACAGCCAGGCACCCAAATGTCAACACATCAGAACATTTAACAGCATTGCCAATTCTCATGATAAAATTACAAGCCTCCCAAGATTTGGTGTTTTCCTTAAAGCCCCAGCTCTTGGAGTCAGGTCATTACTTCAAAACAAAAAACCCCTGTGATTCTGTTTGTTTTTTTAAGTAAGTTTCTAGCTCTTGTGGTTGTGGAGGAAAGCTTGTAACTGTGACCCAAGTGTAACGTAAAGGCTCAAAAACTAGATGGAAAAAAAATGAACCCCAACTTTTTTTAAAGTCCCATGATTTTTACCCAATCACATGATTCTAGGGAGCACTGACTCCTGATTTTGAATGTTTTGGTTGGCAATATTGGTAACTAATCTATCTATCTCTCTCGCTCTTTTTTTAATTTCAGGCCAATCCAAAGTCAATTGGGAGTCTCTCCATTGACCTCAAATGGCAGTGGGTTGAGCCCCGTAGCACAATGCTGTTAAAACCAGGGTCTTTTGAATGGACTTTCTTCTTGCCTAGGTTTCAGCCACATCTCTTCCCTTCACTCCTTAATGTAGAATTCTTATGCTGAAACGTGATTTTAAAGCAAATATCTGTCCAGGACATTTCTGAAGTCTCGGACAAGTAACAGAGGGTAATGAATGCAGTTGAGCACCGTACTGATTCCTTCATCTGTGAAGATGGTGAATGTAAGGAGGAAGTACAGCAATCAAGTAAAAGAAAAGAGTGTTGGCATTTTAGATATAGTGCCATTTTCCTCTTCTTCAAATTTCTTTCGGCTTCATTTTGTTTATAGAAAATATTAATAGTTTAGTGTTAAGCTTTTCCATAATGCAAAGAAATGAAATGAGAGAATGAAAAATCCCTCAAAACTGTTAATGAAAGCACATTGTCTTTTTAAAACCGTTCATGCAAGCTGCATGGGTAGAGGATTACAGACTAGATTACAGGATGCAGTCTGTATTCAACTCAAAACGGCCAAGTGCCAAATACTGCCGCAGAATGCCAGTATCTAGCATTGATCGGTGAAACTGAAAAACATCTAGCGCTAAGTGAAAGGGCCCTCCAATCTGAGGCTCAGTTATTGTCTGTAATATAATAAAAACTCTCTTAGAAATATTTCTTAGGGCACCAGTAGAAATGTTTCGCTTCTTGAGCGCTAGAGCTAATTGAGAAAGAACTGAAGGATATTCACAGCCACTTAGAACGCCGCCATGGGAATTGGGGAGATATTTGATATCAGGTCTGTTTTCAATGAGAGATCAATCATAATTTTTTTTCACAATTGTGGGACGTTAACAGAAGCTGGATGGGGAGGGCCAGGAAATGCGCAAATTTGCTTTTGGAACTTGTATTACTCCCATTGTCAGTCTCCATCTACTCCAAAATTTGTACTTTTAGCTCTTCAGCAGAGCTTTAATGTGAATATAATTTTGACGTTACAAACAAACAAGCAAAAGTCTCGGGGCTATTTAGGGCCTGATCCTGCATCCTTCTTCAGTCTGACACTCTGGTCCCCTGAGTAAATGGGCTTGGTGCAGGAGGCAAACAGAGTTGATAGGAACACAATAACTCTTCCCTCCAGCCCAGAAGCAAAGTGTGTGATGTCCCTTCAGTCGAGCTATGGCTGCTATTGTAGCCAGTGGGTAGTTCGCAGTATTTTGGCTCCTTTGTGTCTGGGAGAATTTTTTTCTAAGTCCTTACTAAGGCAAAACTCCCATCGGCCTTCAAAAGGAATTCTGAGTAAAAACCACAGGACTGGAACCTTTGTTAATGAGCTAGCTGGACCAGCCAATAGCTATTAAATGTCTCTGTGTTGCAATGGGGCCAGCACATTTAGCTGATAACAGAAAGGATGGTTTGGAGCCTGTTCTGGGAGGTGAGAACCACCTTGTCAGCATTCAGTGATGGGCACAAAATGAGAACCTCAATAGAAAATGTGTTCAGTACCATCCTGCTGAAGGGCCATCATCTAAAAAACTCGATAGACCCAGCACAGGTAGCTTATCCCATCCTGTAGCTTCAAGACCATAGACTAATAGAAATGGGCTGGAAGGGACCTCAAAAGGCATCTAGTCCAGTCTCCTGCACTAAGATAGGACCAAGTAAATCTAGACCATCCCTGACAGGTGTTTGCCCAACCTGTTCTTAAAAACCTCCAATGATGGAGATTCCCCAACCTCCCTAGCTAATGTGTTCCAGAGATCACGTATCCGTACAGTTAGGCAGTTTTTCTAACTGTCTGATCTAATTTTCCCTTGCTGCAATTTAAGCTCATTACTTCTTGGCCTGTCCTCAGCAGATAAGAAAAATTTACCATCCTCTGCTTCATAACAAGCTTTTACATACTTGAAGATTGTTATTGTGTTCCCCCTAAGTCTTCTCGAAACTAAACAAACCCAGTGTTTTCAATCTTTCCTCGTAGGTCATGTCTTTTAGACCTTTAATCATTTTTGTTGTTCTCCTTTGGGTTTTCTCCAGTTTGTCCACATCTTTCCTGAAGTGTGATGCCCAGAACTGGACACAGTTCTCCAGTTGAAGCCTTATCAGTGTTTAGCAAAGTGGAAGAATTATTACTCACGCCTTGCTTACAGCGCGCCTACTAATACATCCCAGAATGATGTTTGCTTTTTTTGCAACATTTTTGACTCATATTTAGTTTGTGATCCACTATAACACCCTCCCCTCCCAATAATTTTCTGCAGTACTGCTTCCTAGGCAGTCATTTCCCATTTTATATTTGTGCAACTGATTATTCCTTCCTATGTGTAGTTCTGTGCATTTATTTATTGAATTTCATCCTATTTAAGTCAGACCATTTCTCCAGTTTGTCTAGATCATTTTGAATTTTAATTCTGTCCTCCAAAAGCACTTGCAACCCCTCCCATCTTGGGATTGTACACAAACTTTATAAGTGTACTCTCTATGCCATAATCCAAATCATTTATGAGGCTATTTAATAGAACCGAACCCAGGACAGATCTCTGAAGGACCCCACTTGATATGCCCTTCCAGCTTGACTGTGAATCATTGATAACTACTCTCTGAGTACAGTTTTCCAACTGTGCAGTTGTGCATCTACCTTATAGTAGGTTTGTCTCTAGGCTGTATTTCGCTAGTTTGCTTATGAGCAGGTCATGTGAGATTGTATCAAAAGCCTTACTGAAGTTGAGGTATGTCACATCTACTGCATCCCCCCATCCACAAGGGTTGTTAGCCTGTCAAAGGAGGATATTAAGGTGGTCTGACAAGATTTGGTCTGGACGAGTCCGTGTTGACTGTTACTTATCACAATGGAGTTTTCTGCTTAGCTTTGGCCATTCCTCGACTTTACAAGTGAGGGCATGAGCTAGCCTTAAGACTTTGATCCTTCTCCCGTTGAAATCAACAACTAGACTCCCATTGGCTTCAATGGTGCAGGACTGAGTATTTCATGCAAAAGATATTGGGCCAGATTTTCATTTAAATTATGAATTCTTTACATCCTTCTAGGCACCTTGAAGGCCGGTCTAAATATAATTTACTCCCACTACACTGTCAGAGTGGTGTAAAATGGTGTAAAAGTTAATCTAGCCTTTTGCCACTAAGGTAATTAACATATTTTCTTACCTTGATAGGAGTAACTCTCAATGATATACTCCTCTCCATATTTTGGGGGTCACTTCTTATTTTGTGTGCCTGTGAAGCCTATTAATGATAATGGATATTAATAGACATGAATATTAATACAGATATGCCCATCAAAGACATTATGGAGCCTTTAGCCTACATGAGTTGTATAAGTGCAAAAAGCCAGAAGAAGAAAAGAAAGTTACATGCATATATTCCACAGTGTCATCATGCTTTTCATTAAATAGCTTTTGTGATTGATTACTTGGCCAGACTTGACAAATGTTTCCACTTGAATGAGAAAACATTTACTTAATAAAGCAGAAGGCTTCTAGTAGTATGCCCTTGTTTTCCTCAATTTAACTACAGATAAATTGATAGTCTCCTGATTTACAGCTCAGCAAAAAGCAAAGTGCTGTATCAACTTGTTAATTTCAAGGTGGCTGCTGCATGGCCAGGCAGCCGGATTCTTCTAATTGTTTCCATTCAAAATGTATTTAAATGGAATTTTAGACGTTTAAGCTGATGAGCCTTGAATTTTTAAACCCTTCCTCCCTGTGTGCACTAAAACCTCATAAAGCAACTCCAAGGGGGAATTGGGGAGCACTTTTTCCTGCCAAGATCTAAGCTCAAGCGGTCTGCATTCCTCTTGCAACATTTAATGACATCACTGTCACCTTAAAGAGCAGAGCGCCACCTTTTCATTGAGACCCACCCATCTTGGCCACCATCCTGCTGGCTGACAGTTCAACTTCAGAGATGTGTTTACTTCAGTAGCCAGAAGTGTCACTGTTGAGTAACATGCCCAATCTGCTCCAGAGGTTGCATCCCTTGTGGGAAACTGATTTTTTACATCTTCACTAATGTTACATACAATGTTACACCTGCTTGGCCACAGCTTAATTCAAAGGAAAGGAACATGAAGATGAGAGGAAACAATAATTTAGGGCAAACCTAAAATGTTTTTAGAAATTAAGTGGAGGAACCACTACAAATGGAAAACTTTCTGCCAGGACTTGTAACATGTTTTCTTTTTTAATAAACACCTTTCCTTGTCATTTTTTTTCTTGCCAGTGAGCAGAGCAATCCAAGTAACCTCCTCCACCCCCCACAGCTGAGTAAATAATCTACAATGTAGAATTTTTCTGTTTGGAGACTAACTCCATGCAGGTTCTGATTTCTCTGAATTTATTATTAAATCACATTTTTATAATGAGCATTTGTAATATTTTTTTTACCTGTGAAATGATCATGAATATTCAGCACTTGTGCTGGGTTACTTGGCTGTGATTGGTCAAATAAACGATGCCACATTTGACTCTTCTCTGATTCGATAAGTGTGCAAGCAGGAATCCTTCCTTTAAGATTCAGTTTTTCACAAAGACTCATACAGACTCTGTGGCCAGATTCTGTTTGCTATGTAGGTTCTTTCACATGGGCAAACACAGATGCAGAAGGAGAATGAAATTCTATTTAAACCCTTCTTTGTCAAATAGTTGTGCTCCAGACCTGCCCACCTGGAAGGGAGAGGAAGTCCAAACCGATTGAAGGCTTTGGGGCCATTTGCTGATGGCTGTCCCCTCAGTTACACATGACAGCTGCAGCACATACATCATAAGTGACCTGCTGATCCCTTTTGACTTGAGCAGCTGGTCAAATTTTGGGGCACAGAGGATTTTCCAGGTGAAAGTAGAAATGGATGGAGTTTGGTATTTTGTTTGTTGCAGCCTTCTTTATTTACGATGTATTACAAAGTTCCACTCCTCTGAACACAGGAGGAACCAAAGCCAAAAGGAGTAGTTACAGCCCCATTAGCCAACAAACCCCAAAGTTTCTTTCTTGTTTTTCCCAAGGTCACACTGTGCTCACCGGCTACTGCTTGGGTTTCTCGCTTTTTGCCTCTGCCTCTTTCTCTGTTTTTGTTTGTCCCCAGTTTCTGTGTGTCCTCATTTCCCTCAAGGCTGCCCCCCCGTCACAATACCCAATGGAACCATCTCTCACATGGTGCTAGTTCCTAGAAAGGCTTTGTTTTAGGTGTGCCCACTTAGCTGCCTCTTAAAACTATCTTAAAGGAAGGGCTTGTTCACACGGCAGTTAAAACTAGGTTTGAACTCAACCCTTAAGAAGGTTATCCACATAGCACAGATCCAGCCTGATGCCCTCTAGTGCACTCTGTTACTTCCGCTCTTCCCCGGATAATCGTCCACGTTCATCAGAAACGACGGCCCTCATACTGCAGAGACCTGTGCAGTGCTTAACTTTCTGTACTATTGGACTGATTTTCAGAGGGGCTGAGATGCTGCAGCTGCCATTTGTTTCAACGAGAGTAACAGATGCTGAGCGCCTCTGAAAACCAAGCCATACAATTAGTCTGGTTAAAGTCAGCACAACTACTTATAGCGTGGAAAGTTAGGTTCCTGTGTAACTCCTCGCAAAATCAGGGCTCACGTTTGTTCCTTTCACTCGGTATTCACATGCCAAACCCCACACAACAATGCAGTTCCCATAAACAATACTGACCCGTATGTGCATCATCATGGATGGGGTTGAACCAAAACCTTGAATCTAACTACTCCTAATTTTTGGTGAAGTTCATATTTGGATGTAATCTTATATTATTATTGCCCCAAGCTGGTCTCATATTGCACAGCCAACCTTTGTACAAATATCCAGTCGGTGTGTTTCAGATAGATCTTAGTGAATTCAAATCAGAACAAGTCATGTGCCCCAGCTATTACAGATGTCTTAAAGTGAATCCACTTGAAGACAGATTTACATCGACAGGTTTGTTAGTATAAAGTCTTAGCACAACTGAGAATCAAGCCCTGACACTATAATCTTTGGAAGTTAGTCATTTTAGTTGTTACTTATAACAATAGCAGGTACAATATTTTCCTTCAGGTTTTTACATTGGCAGTACTCCTTTTAAAGGAGATATTTTTAGATAACATGACAAAACTAGATGACCTGGAATTGTTTTGGGCTAGATTCTACCAGCCATACTCACAAGGAATAGTATCTTGGGCTATGTCTATACGTACAGCGCTACACCAGTGTAGCGTGTCCGGTGAAGATGCTCTTTGCCGACAGGAGAGTGCTCTTCCGTTGGCATAAATACCCCACCTCTGCGAGCGGCATAAGCTACGTGAGCAGGAGTTCTCCCACTGACAGCGTTGTGCCCACGAGTGCTTATGTTGGTGTAACGTACGTCGCTCAGGGGGGTGGAATATTCACACCTCTGAGGAATGCAAGTGTTACCGACATAGGCTGTAATGGAGACATAGCCTCACTGTACAAACACATGCACTGAAAATCACAGGACTACCTGTGAAGTGAAGGGGGTAGAACTGGGCCATTTAACCTTACATTTAAGGGAAGCTGTGAGTAGATATAGCGTGCCAGTCTTCTGAGTATTTAGATGAGATTCATTTAGTGGGTGAAAGGTACCAGACTAGTATTTCTGAAGAATGAAAAGAAGAGAGGTACAGACTGTGCGGCTTAGCCCAAATCAGCCCACTTAGTATATCTCCGCTTGACCCGGACAGGCTCTGGCTAAGGATTGGAGTATCCGTGTCCATTCAGTCCTTTCATGTCTCTGCCAGAATAGATGCCAATTGTGACAGTGGCCACCAAACAGTCTTTACACGGTGATGACTTCTAACCACTGTGGACCCAAGTTGAAGACAAACTCATAACTTTGAAGTAGCCCATTTCTTTTCCCTGGAGTTAGCACTTTCCCCAGTGCTAGATTCTTACCGATTGTGAAAAGCGTCTAATGGGGAAGTAGATGCTTTTGAAAATTCCACTAGATGCCTATCTGTATCTTGAGGCACCTAAATACCTTTAAAAATCTGGGCCCCATTGGCTCATCTTACTGGCTGTAAAATAAATGCAAATTCTTCCACTGGCAACAAATTCTAGTGTTGAGTAAACAAGTTTGTTGTGACCCATAGTCCACTGGAGAAGAAAGTGCCTTGGAAGTATTTGTCGTTGTTGTTGTTATTTCTTTTGATTAGACCAGCCCTTCTGCTAGTGGTGGTCAAATCCATTTTGGCTAGGCTATTTCGATTATATTTACATTTTTAATGCACAGCTGAATTTCACTTTACGCTAGAGTGATAGCATCCGTCCCATCACAGGTAGTAGATGGCCTGGGCTTTGGAGGCGTCTCTCTCCCAATTTCCCTCTGCTCTGCACACAAACTTTGTCATTTATTGAGTCTGCTTTATCCAATTGGCTCCCAAGTGCTTTAAAGTCTTTACTATACAAACTGTAGCCAAAACTTTCAAATTGGCCTTTGATGGACATTGTAGATGCACTTAGGAAAGTCAGGCCACTTACTTAAGTAACTCGAGATGTAGGTACCTAACTTCTGGCATCTACAATGTTTGAAATTTTGAGGTTATAACTGTAAAAATCACTACGGATGGGGGGTGGAGGCAGGCTGTTTGGGGATGCACAGACTTCCCTAGCCGGCCTCCCATACAGTTTTGCAACCTCGATGTGGCCCTTGGGCCAAAAAGTTTGCCCACACCTGACTTAGAGAGAGTTAAATGAGTCTGCTCTACAGCCTTAGCTAACAGCCAGTTGGCTTTTAGCTCATGTGGTAGAGGCTCATGCACTAGCTCTAGAGGTCCCACATTCAATCCTGCCCACCGTCAACTGGGGTCTGTTAGCATTACAAGTGGGTGCTCATCTGGGATTTCAGCTGGAAAGTCTCTGAAGCTCAGGATGCGCTTCCTCAGCAAGGGGACATATGTAACTCTCACGCCTCCTGGGTGTGATGTTCTGTCCCCTCTAGTTGCACTGAGACCACTTAAAGAGAGAGATAAAATGGGTCTGCTCTACAGCGTTAGCTAAGAGCCAGTTGGCTTTTAGATCATGTGGTGGAGGCTCATGCAGTATGCTCCAGAAGTTCCAGGTTCGATTCTGCCCACCAATGAATGGGGTCTGTTGGCCTTACACTTACATATGCTTCTAATATTCAAAGAGAAGAGAGTCTGCTCTTAGTGCAGGACTACTGTTCTTAAAGGTTGATGGCTGTTTTCTTCATATCGTGATAACCTGTCAGTTCATAAGCAGAGCTTCCATCTCCTCTTTTCCACAACGGTACTTCCAGAGAACAATCTGCGTTTCCAAATTGGCCAGATAAAAGTTGCTGCTTGTTATCAGCTTAGGAAAATATGCAGGACAAGAATCTTTCGGAAGCTGTTGTTTTTATTTTGCTTTCTGAAGGAACAGGTACTTATTGCTGTCTGATAATTTTCAAGGAGATTTGAAAATTCACCTACTCTTTTTCCAGCCCTGGAAACCTATGACAATATAGTATTTTGTTTAAACCCTGGAATTACAATAATAATTTTAAAGTAGCAATGCAAGATCTTACATGCCACCAAACTGCCCAGCAATAATGGTGCATCAGTGAGATTATTAGTGGCTCCTGCTAGAGGAGCTGCCAGAAACAAACTTGTAGTCATAAGTACAACAGGATTCATCAGTATTTTATTACAGATCAGAAAGTGCCGGGAAGGGGAAGCCTGTGACTCCTTAAGCAAATCACGAGGGCCACCCCTGGAAGGTTGCTCACCCGTAGCAGAGAACACTGTAGTAGACATAAAAGGGGGGAAAATATGAGACTTGGTATTTAGAGAGGGTATGAGAAGGGCGTGACACCACCCAACTGTAATGAAGTATGCGTGACGGGGTAGCGGGCACACTCAATGAAACTGGATGCAGTTGGGCCAATTAAGAGGGTGGAACAGCACCTGGGAAGCTCTGAGCAGTCTAGGGAGATTCATTGTGTCAGAGCAGACTGAGGTAGGACTGGTCTACGCTAGAAAATTAGGTCGGTTTGTCTGTGTTGGAAAAAATCCACTCCCCTGAGTGGCGTTGTTAAGCTGACCTAAGTCCCCATGTAAACAGCGCTAAGTTGAAGATCGAATTCTGCCATTGACCTCACTACTGCCTCTCTGGGGTGTGGATTGCCTATGCCAATGGGAGAACCACTCCCTTCAGCATACGTAGGCCGCTGTAGCGTTTTCAGTGTCGTCAACCTCTTAGTCTGGCGGCAGAGCAGGAGATAAGAGCTGCCAGACAGAAGGTGGCTCCCGAGAGAGGGAGCAGCAAGGAATTTGCTGATGGGCATTCCTGAGCCAAAGCCAGAGGGCTGAAGGTAGGAGGAGCAGCAACAGTAGAGGGAGATGCCTGACGGCTCTGACCCAGAGCCAAGAGACAGAGAAGACTGGAAAAAAGGGGGAGCAGCAGAGGGGCTTTCCTGCTGTCTCCTTGCAGGAGAACTGGGCCCCAGAGGAACCATGAGAGGCTCCCACTGGGAAGAGGGAGGTTGCACCCCAGAGGGCTGGGAGGGCCAGAGGAGGACTGACAGATTCTGGGTGTGGTGCAGGACACCAAAAAGTGGTATGTATTATGTAAGCAGCCAGGAGGATATGTGATTTTAAGGACGGCTTGCACTGAGGTGAATTGGACTATACTTCAGGACTTTTGCGCTACGTTTGGTTAATAAATTTTGTTGGATTTGAGTATATACTTCCATGAAGTTCCTGGGGACTCAAAAGGGACACTGAGGTGAGGGGCCACTGGCACAGCTGCCTTGAAGCTGCTGGTTTCCAGTATGACACTCAGGAGTACCAGCAAGAGGCTGACAGAGGTCACCTGACAGAGGATTTCAAACCGTTAATACTGCTACCACTTGGCAGATCATTGTCCGTTGACTGCAGTGGCTAGTGTCATGCCAATATTACGCATGATGGAATGCACTCCTGTAATCACCCTCTACACATCACTGTAATAATCTCTGTACAAAACATGCCTGGTCAGGTGTCATTGAAAACTAATAACTCACTGGTCAATAATATCATGATGAAATGCGTGTAGCAACAGTATATGTAAAGGCATAAATATATGCTGAAATTAGGTCTGAAATTGTTTACCAAACAAAGTTGGGCAAACAGTTGCTCAAAGGATACTCTGACGCCTTTAGCCGAGTGTCATCAGTGGCCACTCTTTGGTAAGGAAGGGGGGTAGGAACAAACAGATCTATATCTTAGCCAACTACAGCATGAAATCTCTTTCACCATGAGCCTCCATGACTCCAACCAAACAACAGGAATGAAGTTTATCTAAGGGTAACCCACATGAAATTGCATTTCAAAAGGAGGGCTGGACTATAAACTGAGGGGCAAAAACATCCCAAGGTATCTCTTCCTATCCATCTCTTTCTCTTTCACCTAAGACAGCAAAAGAAAACAGCCTTTGGTGTTTGGGAACAGATCTGGGCCAGAGAATTTGGTCAGTGGTATTACTGGGTACATCTGGGAAGGGATTTCACCCGAACAAAGTCGAGTTTAAGTTTTAATACTAGGAAGCATTTTGTCTTTAGTTCTCCTGTAGCCATTTCTGACTTTAATGCCTGATACTTGTACTCACTTAACCTTTCTCTTTGTAGTTAAATGCACTTGTTTTATTCTTTAATCAAAACTATTCCAATGTTTTGTTTAAACTGAATTGTGTGGGTAACTCCATTTAAAGTAGCAAACTATTGGATATTGATCCCCTTAGAGGGGCAGTGGATGTAAAATATCTGAACTGTCCAGGAGAGGGCTGGACCATGCAGAATACACATTTTGGGGGGAAATTTGGGAGTGTGCTGAGTTCACCCTGTGAGTGGTGACCAAGGCTGGTGGAAGCCAGAGTCTGACTGGAATGGGTAGGCAGGCTGCAGCTGTACACAGACACTCAGGACGTGACCGTCATGCTGTTCGCCTGTTTGTGAGTGGCCCAGGCTGGGAGTTACAGCAGCAAAGCACTGTGAGGCCCCAGGTTGCAAGGCAAGTGACTCAACCCCTCAACGGTCTGGATTGCACCCAAGAATGTCATACAAGGACACAGTTATTTTAAAGGCAGGCATCCTTCTTCGTTATGCAGTAAACTAAAAGAACACTACAGAAAAGCCAGCAAGTATATCTGGAAACTGGGAAAGCTACCATAAAGAACGGACGTGACAAGCTGCAACCCTTCCACTGGACAGAACTGGGTGACAATGTGTGGGGCATTGCAGGAAACCTTGGCCTAAGCGGGAGACAGTATGAGGATGTATTGGCAGGAGAGCAGTAAGCTGCAATAAAGCCAGCACCCACTGCTTCATATCAGACACGAGTCTCCTCTCACGTCGGTTTCACACCAGTGTAACTCCATCAATTTTGATAGAGTAACTTTTGATTTGCACTCAAGGAAGAGGAGAATCAGGCGTGTTGTAGTCATTTAATTGACTGTTAATGTCACTCCTAAGCAGAGAGGATGGAAGTAAAGAGCATGGCAGAGAGGTTTGGGCATTGCCAACCAAAGAGGGGAAAACACTAGAGTAGTGGAGAAGACCTTGAAAAGCATAGAACAAGAGCTTGAGAAAGACCCTTTCATGTCTGAAATAGGAATCAAAGGAGGAAGCATTAGAGAATTCAGCTTTCTGATAATAAGAAGTTTGCAAAGACTTGATAATGTTTTCCTAAATGCCCATCCAGAGCACTGCTACAGATAACAGAATGGCACATTTGACATGAAGGTGTGGTGCTGAAGTGTACTGCTGTCTTGATGTTGAAGCCTTTATGTGAGCTTTGTTAAAAGCAGGAAAATCAGACTGCTAAAAGCATTTACTGAGGATAGAGACTGACAGGAAAAATGGAAAAGCCAGCCAGCCAAAGGGTGAAAGAGCTGGAATACTGTGTCCGGTTCCGGTTTCCACAATTCAGGAAGGATGTTGATAAAATTGGAGAGGGTTCAGAGAAGAAACAGGAATGATTAGAACCACACCTGATAAATGCCGGTGAGTTGTGGACACTTGGTGGAAGTTAGACCATCTTTATTCATGCAAATCATGGGTGAATAGTTAATACAGGAAATGCTTCCAGATAGTGACACTGAATGAACAAAATGGATAAGGACAACCCAAGTGTCTGTCTATTCACTTCCACTGGTGTAAATTGGGAGTAGCTGTACTAAAGTCAGTACTGAGTTATTCTAGTGTAAAAGGTGTTAACTGGGATCAAAATCAAGCCCTAAATTTTCAGTGGACGCAGCACTTGTTTACTGGAAATTGTAACAGTGGGAGAAACAATGAACTGCTGCAAAGCTTGAACTACTGCTATTAACATATCAGAAGACTGTATATATATATAGTTTAGCTTTATCTTTGTTAAGGATACTGTCCACTTTTTGTGTATGTAGAGTCAGGCTGATAAATCAGTATAAGTGTGCTTTCAATGGGACCACAGTTAGGCCAATGCTCAGCACCTTTAAAAAAACACTCTAAAAATACTGGCAAATAGTAGTCCTAAAAGTCCACCTATTGAGCCTAAGATTCCTTGCCCTAGGGCAGTGGTTCTCAAACTTTTGTACTGGTGACTCTTTCACATAGCAAGCCTCTGAGTGTGACACCCCTTATACATTAAAACACTTTAAAATATATTTAACACCATTATAAATGCTGGAGGCAAAGCAGGGTTTGGGGATGGAGGCTGGCAGCTTCCTACCCCACATGTAATAACTCATGACCCCCAAAGGGGTCCTGACCGCCCCCAGCTTGAGATCCCCTGCCCTAGGGTGAATTCTATTGAATAACGAGTTCCTGAAAAACAAGCCTTTTCTTCTTGCAGGACAGGTCAAATGTTTCCAGCCACAGGACTGGAAACTTCACTTTAATTAGCCTTTGAAATACCACTTCAATTTGATTAGCCTAAGGGGATAAACGCTGAGGTGGGCTGCCAGATGTACGCACTGAGCATGGCCAGACCAGACCTTCAATGAGCGTCACAGTAAAAAACCTCACCTAAGATCAGATCTTGTATCCAACGGGTAAGTCATGCTGAATTATTATTGCGTGGCAACATTGCTGTCTTTTACTTGGTACCAAAATATACCCGCAAGTCCCTCAGGTTGTATCACACTGAGAAGCTGGCCTCTTTTTCTGTGACAACCTCTCAGAAATGGATCAAGTCCCTAGTTCGGGAGAGGTGAACTTTCCAATGAGAAACACCTCTGTGCTGAAAGGTAGAGGGTGTTGCGGACCTCCAAGACCATGAATGGATGGAAGTTGCCCTTGTCATTGACAAAACGGCAAACAGTTTAAGACTGAATTACAAAAGTCACAGAAGTTGGAGATGGAAGAGATCAAGTAAAGGCATCTTGTCCATCCCTCTGCTAATTCAGGATTGTTCTCTGTTGTATATTCTTCATGCTTTATCCAGTCTAATTTTAAATGACCCCAGAAATAAGCTTTTAGCACTATACCACACTCATCGCTGTAGCTGTAGTATTTGAACTTCTAATACAGGGGTGGCCAACCTGTGGCTCTTCAGAAGTTAACATGCGGCTCCTTGTATAGGCACCGACTCCGGGGCTGGAACTACAGGCACCAAATTTTCCAATGTGCCAGGGGGTGCTCACTGCTCAACCCCTGGCTCTGCCCCCACTCCACCCCTTCCTACCCCACCCCCTGAGCATGCCATGCCCTCACTCCTCTCTCCTCCACCACCCCCGAGCCTCCTGCATACCACAAAACAGCTGATTGGAAGGTATGGGGAGGAAGGGGGAGGTGCTAATCGATGGGGCTGCCGGTGGGCAGAAGGCGCTGGGAGCAGGGTGTGGGGGGGTGTGAGCTGGTGGACATATTACTGTGGCTCTTTGGCAGTGTACATTGGTAAATTCTGGCTCCTTCTCAAGTTCAGGTTGGCCACCCCGATCTAATAGTTCTCACCGCTGGAGAATTTTTCCTGAAATTCAGCCTAAATTTTCCTCTGTTTAATTTCATCTAATTTCTTCCTAATTATTGTCCAGTGCACACAACCATAAACAACATTTGAGCCTGGAATGGAAATATAAGGTGGTAAATCCCCTGACAGCATCTTTCCTGACCAGTTTCCTGTGATAAGGTCCAGGGGTGAAATCCTGACCCCAAGGAAGTCAGTGAGAACTTTTTATCTTTATTATGCTGAAGATCTGTGATGAAGGAGAGGAGAGCTGTGCTCAGAAATGCAATGGAGAGTTTGCAAAGCCTTGTTGAATCCCCAGAATGATAGGAAATGGGTGTAGAGTGCTGTCCCTCTTTGGGATTGGGGGATAGGGAGAGAAAAGTCTTGCTCGCTGTGTCGCAGAGCACTGTCAGTAAGTTAGTGATGAACTGTGTTGAGGCATGCAGCCTCTTAGCTGGAAGCATAGCATGGAAACAGATATTCTGATCATTTCTGATACCATGGCAATGGGAAAACCAGACAGGTAAGGAGCTTAGACAAATAGATGAGAGAAGGTACAGTGAATCCACGATGGTGTAATTTGTGCTGTAATGGAGTTATCTAGCGGGTATGGGGGTCTCAGAAAGTGACTCTGAAAGGAAGCTGAGGTGTGTGCTTCCTGTTCTGGGGAGAAAGCAAAACAGTTGTGTCAGCAATGCCAGGAGCAGGAGGGGATCTGCCTCTGTAGCCTCCTCCAGTTATAAACAGATGTAGCTCTATTGCTAAATTGAGCTTGTGCCAGGGTTATTATTCCTGGGACTCAGCATGGCTTTGCTAAGACGCCAATAAGGAGACCATGAGGTCATATAGCAACACCTTTTCCCATCTCCTTAGCATGTAAGTTACATCACATTTTACACACCCCTTGACTTACATCCTTTAGCCAATGCGTAACTTGCATCCCTTCAGGCATCACTTCTGAACTGAGTCCTCTGAATCTTGGCGCATGATTCAGAGAGAGCTTTTCTGTTAATAAAGAAACTGGTCTTTTCAAGTAGAAGGCTTCAAGCCTCACAGAACAATCACTGGAGTCATTTAATTGCTTGCTAGTTTTATAAAAGTAGAAGATGCCCAAGAACTCCTAATTTCTGCAGCTGGTGCTCACTAGAAACATTTGCATGGATGAGTGGAGGGCAGGAGGAGGAGGGGTGCAAATAGGCCTTGGAGGAAAAACAGTTGAGGAGATACACATGAAAATTCAATTAAACAGAAGATGAGGAAAATTCCAACCAGCTCTGATGCCTCGCTTTAGGCTGCTGACGACTGCAGAGAGAGCTGAGAGCATAGAATCATGGAATCCTAGGACTAGAAGGGATCTCTGGGGTCTTCTAGGCCAGTCCCTGCACTCAGGACAAGACTAAGTATTATCTAGCATCCGTGAGCTGCACGTTCATCTCCAGTTCTAACACATGAAGAGGGCAGAACTGGCACACACACAGAAAGCCTCCCTGAAGGACCTAGAAGCTCACGCGGATAAAAAATCTTTAAACGACTCCAAGGTAAGTTGTTTGATTTGTATCTGCAGCATGTGCTCTCTGTGGCCCGTTCAGCAGCTTGTTCCATGCAGAAGGTGTTTGGTTTTTTTCCCTTACTAAATGCATATACTGTCCATTTCATATAATATGCGAGTCTTGGCAAACACAATGAAGCCAATTCTCCATTGCACTGCACCCTGCGTAGTCATTTACAACCAGTGCAAAGAGAATGCTGAGTGGGTGTGCCAAGGCTGGTAATGTTTTACACTCGCTTTACGTTGGTGGAGAAGGTGCAGGGTCAGTAACTGGTCTGGAAACCAGAGGGCATTTAGCTTGATGTCTGCCTTAGCTCGCATATGATTGCTTTTCGTTCCTGTCCTGCAGGAGGAGTTTGCAGATGTTCAGTGCAACACCATTGTAACAGAAAGGTTAGACGATTGTGCTCCGTCAGGATAAGCTCTCAGCACCCCAGGAAATGGTTGGCATGATTTTGCTCTGACTTCATTTTGCTTTTTGCTGTCTGTGTGGGAGACTCGTTCAACATATGTTCTTCCCAACTTTTTTTATACAGGTGATTTGCTTTTATTGGGATATGGTCATATGCATACTTAAAAGACTGTTAATTGTGGGATGGAGGATACTCTTGCGGTTAAGGGAGAAAACATTTACCTGCCTTCCATGGAGTTCTGAGGCTATGTAACAATACACACCGAGAACCTGATATTATTGGGTGGCGGCTTGATCTCAGCTCAGTGAAGTTAGTAGACGGACTTCCATTGTTTTCAGTGGGCTTTTGGTCAGGCCCAAAATGCAAAGTATTGTTACTTGTAAACAGCCCAGAAACAGAGCACTAACTGCAGTTAGCATGTAGGACTGTTGATTAATTGCAGTTAACTCCTGCAATTAACTCAACAAAATTAATCGTGATTAATTGCGGTTTTAATTGTACTGTTAAACAATAGAATCCCAACTGAAATTTATTAACTATTTTGGATGTTTTTTACATTTTCAAATATATTGATTTCAATGTACAACACAGAGTACAAAGTGTACAGTATTCACTTTATATTATTTTATTACAAATATTTGCACTGTAAAATAAAAATAAACGAAATAGTATTTTTCAATTCACCTCATACAAATACTGTAGTGCAATCTCCTTATCATGAAAGCACAACTTACAACTGTGGATTTTTTTTTTTGTTACATAATTGCACTCAAAAACAAAACAATGCAAAACTTTAGAGCCTACAAGTCCTCTCAGTCCTACTTCTTGTTCAGCCAATCACCAAGACAAATAAGTTTGTTTACATTTACGGGAGATAATGCTGCCCGCTTCTTATTTACAGTGTCACCAGAAAGTGAGAACAGACATTTGCATGGCACAATTGTAACCGACATTGCAAGGTATTTACGTACCAGATATACTAAACATTCATATGCCCCTTCATGCTTTGGTCACCATTCCAGAGGACATGCTTCCATGCTGATGATGCTCGTTAAAAAAATAATGTGTTAATTAAATGTATGACTGAAGTCCTTGGGGGAGATTTGTATGTCTCCTGCTCTGTGTTTTACCCACATTCTGCCATATATTTCATGTTATAGCAGTCTCAGTGATGACCCAGTACCTGTTGTTCATGTTAAGAACACTTTCACTGTAGATGTGACAACATTCAAAAAAGGTACCAAGTGAGATTTCTAATGATAGCTACAGAACTCGACCCAAGGTTTAAGCATCTGAAGTGTCTTCCAAAATCTGAGAGGGACGAGGTGTGGAGCATGCTTTCAGAAGTCTTAAGAGAGCAACGCTCCGATGCGGAAACTACAGAACCCGAACCACCAAAAAAGAAAATCATCCTTCTGCTGGTGGCATCTGACTCAGATAATGAAAATGAATATGTGTCGGTCCGCACTGCTTTGGATCATTATCGAGCAGAATCCCTCATCAGCATGGACACACGTCCTCTAGAATGGTGATTGAAGCATGAGGGGACATATGAACCTTTAGTGCATCTGGCACGTAAATACCTTGCAACACTGGCTACAACAGTGCCATGCGAATGCCTGTTCTCATTTTCAGGTGACATTGTAAACAAGAGGCGGGCAGCATTATCTCCTGCAAATGTAAACAAACTTGTTTGTCTGAGTGATTGGCTGAACAAGAAGTAGGACTGAGTGGACTCGCAGGCTCTAAAATTTTACATTTGTTTTGTTTTTGTATGCAGTTATATTTTGTACATAATTCTACATTTTTAAGTTCAACTTTCATGATAAAGAGATTGCACTACAGTACTTGTATTAAGTGACTTGAAAAATACTAATTCTTTATTTTTACAGTGCAAATATCTGTAATAAAAATATAAAGTGAGCACTGTACACTTTATATTCTGTAACTGAAATCAGTATATTTTGAAAATGTGGAAAACTATGAAAAAAAAGTCCTAAATATTTATAGAAATAGTATTCTAGTATTGTTTAACAGCACAATTAATTGCAGTTAATTTTTTTAACTGCTTGACAGCCCTATTAGCATGTTTACTTAGGTGCTTTTTGGTGTACCTGCAGGGTTGCTGTTCTGGGCAAAATCAATAGCTAACCATTTTCAAGGAGATATGTAGTGTTTTTATAGCCCCATCAGTCCTAGGATATTAGCGAGACAAGTTGGGTGAGGTCATATCTTTTATTGGACCTGAAGAAGAGCTCTGTGTAAGCTCGTCTCTCTCACCAACAAGTTGGTCCAATAAAATAAATGAACTCACCTACCTTGTCTCTCTCATTTCCAAGGAGAGTCACTTGCATTTTGCAGCCACTGCTTTACATGTTTTGTAAAAGGAAATCAGTGTTCTCTCTCTTTATATACAATTAAGAAAAAAAATGGAACAAGAGGCTGCCGATTGGGACTGACTAACTAGAGCCTGTCGGAGCTCGGATCTGATGGTCTTCAGGGCATATTGCTGAGGATCTCTGTTTCGCCGGGCACGGCTAGGGGAAAGGGAATTGGGTGTAGAGTTTAATGTCCATGGGCAGGTCTTTTGTTGGCATTCAGTCAATGTGTACATGCTGTGATTTATGATTAGTGCATTTTAAAAGCCTAAATAGATTAAATAACTAATTACCCAAATCAGGAGTTGTAGAGCTGCTCAGTTTTGAGTGAAAGGGATTTGGCTCATTCATTAAACTCCTTGTGTCTACACCTGAAATCACTGTATATTATTATTTTTATTATTATTAGAGCATTTTGTGTGATTTGCCCCTTGATACTCCTGTATCCTTTGTGGCTTCTTTTTACTTACATTAGCAGAAGAAATATCATTCCACACAGCACCACCGGAGAGTAGGTGTGAGCCAGTGAAAGGAGACTGGTTGCATGCCAATATCAATATTATCCTACTAAGCAGAGCCTGTCATTCCCTGACACTAAACTGGCCTTTGCTAATGTGCAATTTTTTTTTTTTTTTTGTGGAACACATTGTTTTTTGGTGTCATCCCATTTGTTTTTGAAAATGAAAAGAATCAGCCCTTCATGGTGGGGGGCGGAGGGAGGGGGTGAATCAAGCTGTAGTATTGGGAATTTTGTTGACATCATTGGATTTTCAGAAAGAGCCTTTGTTAGGTTCATCTTGACTTCAAGTCTGAGTCCCTTTGTCTCTGGTTAAGTTGGAGCTGAACTGTTCAGCTGGTTTCTCCCCCCAACCCCGCCACCTTCTTAAAAAAAAAAATTACAAGGATATTTCAAAAGGACTCATGTTTCCCAAGGCTTGAGACCTCATTGGTTCTGTGTCATGAAAGAGTGTCCAAGACTGCTAATACAATAATACCGGCTGTCATGCCATCTGAAACTGAATTGCTCTGGTATGATGGTCCTGTGACCCGTTGTGGACATTTGTCAAATGTATTTTCACCCTGAAATATGATGTGTCATTGGAAACTTTTATCCAAATTTCCTCCAGCTCCAACTTAGAGCAGTTAGAGGCAACCTTTCTCTGCAAGAAAGGAAGCCAGTCCACAAAACTAAAATTTCTTCCACTTCAACTGCTGCAAAACCCTCATCGCCCAAGTATAAATCCACATACTGATGTGGACAGAGAACATCTAGCCAGCAGTTCCCAGCCTCAGGGCCCAGTCCTAGAACTGGCTACATGCAGGCAATAGGATAAATATGAAATCAAAGTATCAGAGTTATCTTAAGTTTGTTTAAAGAAATATGTACATGCTGTAAAGAAAGGCCCTAACTAGCAAGCAGAAGGAAGTCCTTGAAAATAATGAGTTTTAAGGCTAGAAGGAATGAAGCAGGATGGTTCAAAGAATAACTAATGAAGTAAGGGGAATTTCTGAAGAGAAGGCCTCTGACCAATAGGGTGACTGTAGATGGCTTTAAATAAGACGAAAGGAATCTGTTTTAAAAGGAGCCAGTGTGACCCTTCCCACCCCACATACCTGTGTTATTTTAAAAGTAAAGCCTGAGATGCACTGGAAAAACCATTGGTGAGCAAGAAGGAGAGGAGGAAGGGCCTTGGGAAGAGAGGAGGTTGTAAATCTTGTCTGAATTAAGACTGAAAATAAGGATGAAGTGTCTCCAATTGGTTTTTAGCGGACGTTAGTAACTGGCAATGACATCACTTGTTTGTTGAAGCGTATAATAAGAGTTCTGAATGTGAGGGTTCCTTGTCAGACCCTACCAGCATACTGGTAGCTGGAGCATGACAGAATGAGACAGGTTTCTCTAGGTCTGGCCTATTTGTGTAAGAATACCAATCACATCCCTAGGAACACTGTTACTGTATCAGATGAAGTGACTGCTTCTTTGTAGGCTGCTGGCATGTTTAGATCAATTATATAAAATACCGTTTGGCCTTTGGACTAAATAAAGGAATTTATGGTTAAATTAGTGTCTGGTGGTCTCCTGTATTAATATTAATTATTACTAATATTATTAATAATTCCAACACAGGCAGCTCTCTGGCCGTATGCAGAGCCTGTTTCAGGATCAGGGCCCATTCCGCGGCACAGTGAATCAGGAGGTGAATGGTAGAGGCATGTACGTGGGAGTCAAGTGCTTGAGAATACAGCTTGACACATGCAATATTTACGTGCAATCTCCAATTCAGGTTTGTCTCATCTGTGTGGCTGCTAGCTAAGGATTCAAAGGTCCAGGTCTAGATAGGCCATTCATCTGGTTTGGACCTGGACAAACCTCTTTTTGAGTGGTTTGTGCCCTGTCCGGTACTGAGACAAAACCGGACTTGGTTTTGAAGAGCATGCCACTCCGCCCCTACCGGCAGGACCTCATATACACCGTGTGTGCAAGGTCACAAGGCGGGAAAGGGATCACACCAGTGGGGGTGGGCCCATGCCATTCCTGGAAAACCAGAACATGCATTCCCAGAATAACGCACAAATAGCCCCACCCTCACCAGGTACGAGACTTTATCAATGCTCACAAAGTGCTCGGAACGCCTCAGGTGAAAAGTACTATTACAAACGTTTGTGTGTACACAGAAAGTATTCTTTTAACTAATTTTCCCATTATGGCATTCATCTTACTGGAGCTGCATTTGAAGTAGAGCAAAAAAGGGCAGAATACTTTGTTACATGAACCTAGGGAGGAAAAGGGTAAATGCCATATATGCTTAACGTGGAAGTGCTGCTGCAGACGTAAAATCAAGAGGTGTCTTAAAAAATTAAATGTAGCTTCCCCCTTTGACCTTCCACTCTCACCTGCAAAACAGATATGTCTAGGTGTTTCATTTTCAGAGTGAGGAAATTTAGGATCTTCAGTTTTTTAAAGATGAACATTGATATCATGCCTTAGGTTGCTGGGAACCTATTGTGAATACACACGGTCTTATTATTAAATTAAAGACATTGCAGTTTTATTAATACTTATTTTAAGAGCAATCGTTTTGTGTCAAACTTTCCATCTTTGTTGAATATTTCTTAGATTGTAAATTCTTTGGGGCAGAGACCAGGTGTTTGTACAACACTGAGCCCTGTGGAGTCTCTATCCCAAGTCGGGTTAGTTTTAATAGCTAATAATATATCCTGTTTTATCAGTGAGTTCCATGAATCAAACAAAGTGTCCTAGACCAGGCTACTCAAAATCTGGTGTAAAATCAGAGATGGATTCTTTGGGAGACGCGTCTAGTTTTATTTATCCAAAATTGTGATCCAGCATTGGGAAGGGGACTTCCTTGGATATTAAAAACACACACTCATAATGATCGCACTGTTC
Organism: Gopherus flavomarginatus; assembly: GCF_025201925.1. Classification (NCBI taxonomy): domain Eukaryota; kingdom Metazoa; phylum Chordata; order Testudines; family Testudinidae; genus Gopherus; species Gopherus flavomarginatus. The sequence continues at coordinate 35,703,697 of NC_066630.1, forward strand.
AGAAGCCAGACGCGGCATAGATACTCCGTCAACGCTTTGCAACAAAGGATCAGTGCATTATAGAAAAATGGAATTGGTTGATAAGGCTTCAGTAAACCCAGAGGCATTTCCAAAGGTGCCATTTGACTACGTGACGACGATGGTGTGGTCAAATTCGCCTCTGTGCCATAGGGTCCACACAGTAGGTCTGAACTTCAGGATCATGTAATATGATGCGTGCTTTGGAGCCCTTTGTTTGGTTTGCTGCTCTCTGTGGTACAGTTTACTCAAAACCTTCTAGTTATTATTGAAAAGCGCCATCCCTTTCTTCTTATTCTTGATGCTGAGTGAATCTCTAAATATACGCAGGGAGTGGGACTTGGGTTTTTTTCTGGCTTACTAAACACTCTGTATAGAAATAGAACCATTCTGCTTATTTCCATTATTAATATTATTGGTGTATTCGTTATTTCTTACTAACCTGTTTTCCAGTATACACAGTCTGTATTTCCTAAAAGAAATCGGGGACAATATTATTCTTGATCCTCAACCTTTTGTTTTTTTCTTTTGTGATTGTCAATGTAACATTACAAGGGAACATTATTGATTTGTAATGGAGAGTCAATGAAAAAGGAGTTGGGTTTTATTTTGTGAGATGATAGCAGAGAAGTATCAAATGTCTGGTTCCTTGGTAGCAGTTTGCTGTTTGAACTAGAAAAAGCATTGACGACTTACTGCCTCAATTGTATTTTGTTTGGGAGAGGTGGAAAATAGAGCTCAGCTGGCACACCTGAGCTGGCATTGGGGAATATGGTAATTTGGCTGTTGACACAGGCCAGCAGGAAGTAGCACTCCCTGGAGTAAATAGGAGGACAGGAAAGAGTGGCACTATAGGTGGAGTTTCTGAGAAACAGTGGCTCCTGGGGCACTCCTTGCTTATGGCTGTGCCTATGGGCACAATCTAGCCATATGTAAGGGAAGTCACTGAATGGGGAGTATTCTAAATGAAGACGTGACGAGTACACATATGGCCAGGCTGAAGCTGCATGTCTTTTTTGGGGGCATGGGTTGTGTCAGCAAAATAAATGTGTGGCCTAAATCCAAGCACCAGTACAGATTCAGTTTTTGCACCACTGTTAGAGCAGTTCCAGGCACAAATATCCAGTTTGCAGTTCATATCCAGGCAAATCCACCCTCTTGCATGCTCTTTTTTATTATTATTGTTATTAACCAGAATGTTTGACACCACCACAAGATATCTGTTGTCAGTAGAGCAATTTCTTTAGCCAGTACATTACACCAATATCAGGTGAACTGATATTTAAAACAGTGGTGCCACTTGCAGAAGACTGAGCATGGAGCACGCCCTGGCGCTCATGTTACCTTTAATATCAGCTTGAATATTAAATTCAAATCTAGCCTACATCAGTAGCAACTGACTGTTACCATCTCTTGGCATTCATTGGTTTGGGTGAAATGAGGTTTTCGGTGCTGGTCACTCGCTGTCTTGGATGGGAGAACTCAGGTGTGCTGCAAACGTTGGCTTTGATGATTCAATAGATGAACCCCCATTCCCTTTGGTTCGGTCCTGAGTTACTACCCTGGCATGACGTTTGGAGGCACAGTGCTCCTGAAGGAAATGCAGCCAGAGCAAGTATGAAAACCCGAGGTCCTGACCATTTGTGGTCATTAAAGTTCCCATGGTGCTTTGGGCAAAAGCGAAGTGGGATAAGCCCAATGTCCTATCTTCCTGTTCATGATGCCCAGCGCTGTAGCATCTGAGTGCCTCCCCAATGAGTCAAGAAGAGTTTTGCATGTGACAAAGTTAGCTGTTTTGCTTATCTCTTGTAGGAGTGAGACTCGAGCTGTTGTGAAGATTCTTTTCCCCCACAGTCCTGAGCTTGCCTTTGCTGGCTGAGTGTTTTATTGTTCCAGTGGAATGCAGCTGTTGTAGGATGTCATGGCTGCAGAGGAAGGGGGGCTTCTCAGGTAGCTGGGGTGAATCCCATGGAGGGCTTTGAATATCAGGACAGAGATCTTCAACTGGACTCTGTTAGGCAATTGATCTTGACTGCATAGGGAAACAGGTGAAGAGAGCTGTGCACCTTTCTTATTACTGATGACGTGTAGTACATAGCATGTAGAAATTGCAGTTGTGGTGCAGGTCCCCATTGTGCAAGGCACTGGACAAACACAGAACCACAGGATGATCCCTGCCTCAAAGAGTTTACACTCGATCTTATTCTCCAGTTCCTGATGTAAACCTTAAACAAAGAATACTTATGTGGTGCCGGCGGGCCAGGATTCCAGAGCCCTTTACAAACAACTAACCCTCTAATTACTCCTGTGAGCTAGGCAAATAGAGCGAATATTTGACAAATTTCCACTGAAACAGGGTTTTTTTAACAGAAAGTGTGGAAATTTTTACATGAAAACTACTTTCTGTTAGTTAATTCGCTCCAGTAAATATTGTGATTCCAGCTTACAGATGTCATACAGCAAGGCAATTGAACACCTGGAAAAGCAATCTAGAAATCCTGGTTCCTAGTCCCCTGTTTTAACCACTTCCTCATTTTATCTGAAATCACATCAGGTGCAAACCATGTACGCCATATAATAAAGATCAATTGCTTTTTAATAGTGGATGAAGCCTACCATCTTCAACAGTTTAAGCCAAATTCAGAAGAGATATAGAAGATGTTGTAAGTTACACATCAGGTGTAAATTGGTCAGGAAATTGATGTAAGTGGGCGTAAATAATACAGTAGTATAACTTGCAACACTCTGGCATTCCGTGGGTGTGTAAAATGAGTACAAACGAGCGTAACTTACATTGATATGGTGTGGGGGTGGATGCAGAGATATGGGCTCCTTAATTCAGACTCAGAACTAAAGTTGCCTCATCCTAAAAAAAAGAAAAGGGGGAAAAAAAGATGGAATGTACCCTCCCGCTGTCAAGAAAGAAGTAGCTATAATAAAAACAGAGAGGCCTAGTCTGAGGATCTGGCCCAAGAAAAACTCTAATTGCTAGATGTCATCTTTTTCTAAATGTGCCCTTTGAGTCATCCTTCCTTTCTCTGTGTCTTCTCCCCAAGCCTAAATGCAGTAGCAGGGTATACTAGTTGTGATCCTCTCAAGGGCTACCGGGAGGAATGTTAATACTGGGATAGCTTATCAGAGGGAATAAACCTGCAAAACCATCCTCAAGGCTGGCTATGAAATTGAAATGTGCCACACTCCACTTCCCCCAGAAGGGTCCACTTTTAAGAGACTGTCCTCCTTACTCAAAGACAAATAAACTCTCCTCTTCTTAACTATTAATCCTTTAGCCCCACTAATCTTCACAAGAAGATACCCAACATCTTCTCTGTCCCCTGCTACCAAAGCACCAGTGAGAATTTCTCAAAGGAGACGCTTGGCATCCCATGTCTGGAGTGATCTTTCTCATACAGCCATTCTTATGTTCTTATCCAAAATGAATGTTTTTTCCCAAATTTTCATTTTGCGAGAAATTTCAAAATTTGTTGATTTTGTTCCAACTTTGAGAACAAATTTTGAAGTCACAGAATTTCCTGAGAAATGAACATCCCAGCTCTTGCAATACAAACTGTCTTATTTAGCCAAACACGTTCTGTAACAAATCTGTGTGCTGCAAATAACAGATGATACACCGCATGCACTTGGAGAGCTAGGACTAGAACCCAGGTCTTTCAACTCCAAAAATATGGGTCTCTGTCATCTGAGCTAAAGGAAACCTACCCTAGCTGGCTCTAATAAGAGGTTCTGTAACCTCTGTGCACATTATCCATTAGAGGACAACACTGTACACATGTGAAAAGCCAGTACGCTACGTAGGGGAAGTATTTCTGTTAGGATTTAGTGTGAAATATTTACATGTATTAATGTCAATATTCTTGTTGAATAATCAACTGTGAAATCATTCCATTTTTATACCGGAGCAGATCTGTTAGATGTGCTTGCAGGGTACAGTTTCTCTCCAGAAACCAGAGGGTATCTGGTTCTTCCCGTTGCTTTGGTAGTTTTAGTTGGACGCATACCTACCTTGCTCTAGAGTAGACTGTGGTACATTGTATTAAAACAAGAAACTTCAGGAGAGGGAGGCATGTAGGTGTCACAATTCATGTATGCACAGAAGAGTCTATATTATGCACTAGACAACGCTGACCTTTCTGCAGCTAGGAAAAGCAAGGCTCATGGCAGAATTTTCCAACAACTCATCCAGTGATGCAGTCACATATCTCGAATACGGGGGTGGAGACCATGTCTTTTTGTATGGGTGGATAGCAACATTTTGGGCACTGGAATACAAAGAGTAAGTACATGGAATGACTTGCTTACAGGACAAGAGAGCTTTGAAGTTGAGTTTGAGACACCTTGGTATGGGGGGAAGGGGAGCATGAAGGGAGTGAGGAGAAGGGGAGCCATTCTGAACCTCTGCCAGCGGGGAGGCTGCGGGCAGTGGCAGGGAGACCCTGAAATAGAGTGGGCGTAGGGCCCCAAAGGGAGCTGCAGGGGGGGAGGTGGAGGAATGTCAGGAGCCCCGAAGTGTTGAATGAGCTCAGCCGACACAAGTTACAAATTGTGCAATCTTTGACTTATTTGGAGTTACTCCCATAAACCTCCACAGGCATACGTGAGAGAACAGACTCTGCAGCCTTCAGGGCCTCCCTGCGCAGCTTCCCAGTCTGATTAGCCATCACTCATGTCAACCTAGCTCCCTTTTCCAAAAGGTGATGAGAATTGGGGCCATCTTTTTGTTGTGTGTTCGTACAGCGTCTAGCACTGAGGAGTCCTGGTTCAGGACTGCAGCTCCTAAGTGCTGCAGTAATGCAAATAAGACACAGTGCTACAACTATATATGTCCCTGACCATTCTGGTGAGCCAAGTCAACTGTTTAGCTACAGAAGAGTTACGCATCAGGCAATGCCAGTGACAGCTACTTCTGTACTGTCTCACCTCTGACCTGCAGGCGTAACCTCTAGGGTTAAGAGAGGAGATCAGTCTCCAAGTCTTTGGCTGAGAGAGACAACTAAGGGGGGGAATTAGTGATGGAGACACTAGTCTCTGACAACCAATTTATTTCACACAGACAAGCAACAAGTCATTCCATTTTCATCACCCCCAGCCTAGCTCAGATTGACACCAATGACAAAAGTGAAATCCTTGTCCCGTCGAAGCCAGTGGCAAAAATCCCATTGATTCAGTGAGGCCATGATTTTGGCCCAAGCTCCATATTCCATTACCAATCAATCCCCTAGGATATTTAGTCTCTGCTTATAACAAGGGGGGTTATGCACAGTACAAACACAATCTGATGCTGGCTGATATACCGTCTTTCACATATTACTTTATAACTATGCCTAGGATATCTAAGCATACTCCATGAGCAGATGGAACGATAAAGGGGAGTTTCTTGGTGGACATATTGAATTTTTTCTTTGCTATGGATAAATGGAGGATATGGGGTGGTGTTGGTTGAGCTGGTGTGGATAAAATAGGGCAGCTCAGGTTCTCCAAAACCTTGCCAAAAATTCAAGATGAGCTTAAGCAGAACTTTTTTTGAAGTTAGAAATACAGATGGGCTCAAACTGCACAATTTAGATCTGTTGCTTGGGCCATGATAAAGAGAGAGACCATCTGCAAAATGTAGATGTAGGCCAGAGACTGGAACTCTCTTTCTAATATCTGGGGATGATCAGATACAATATTTTCATTTGGTCAATCAGCCAAATGTGGATGTGCAGTAGGATTTGGATTCCAACATAATGTCCCTCAAAAGTTAGGATTGTTTGGTTGTAGGGTTTTGGCATGGACCCATCTCTAGCTCAAGAAAGATTGGTTTGTGTTTTTTTCAGGTTTTATTTCAACTCACCTATGCACTTCTGGGTTCTAGCCAGGACAGAAGCACAAGTGCCACAATTTAACTATACAGTGGCCCCTGGATCAGGGAGCAGCAAACATGGTTTGTAAAGGTACCTTTTCCTCCCTCCCACCCTGCTAGAGACCTTTGCTGAGTGAAGCTCCACTAGACCCAAGGATCAGGGTCCATGTTTTCCTAGCTACTGGCATGCCTGTTCCATATACAGTACTGTATTGGGATAGAAGCCCATTAAAAGAGGCTTATTACAGATGGGTATTTTGAGGGCCAAATTCTCTGCTGGAGTAATTTGACAGAGCTCAATTGTGGAGCAATTTGGCCTTTTATTTAGCATATATATAGAACCAGATCTAGTGTAAGTGGGTATCACTCCATTGAAACGAATAGAATAAATCGCTGATTTATACTAGCCGAGGGTCTGGGCTACTGTACTTATTTTTTCATTGGATTTTTTCTCACCCTTTTTCTCTCACTTCTCCCCTCCCCCCATTTAATTTATTTCTTCTGCCACGCCCTCTCTCTTTTTCACCCTATTCATTAAACAGGATTTTGTATCCCTCCTCTTTCCCTCCCTGCTGCCTGTTCCAGTGACTTCTGCAAACCCAACAGTATTTGAGTTCATGCTGAACTTCTGAACCCACCGTGTTCAGGTGGGTTCTAAATGAAGCAAAATGAGTCGAGCCAGTCCTAATTCTGATAACAGGCAATTAGCGTTTGCCAAATAATTGACAAGCAGTTTGCACTTTGGCCACAGCACGCGTCAGGAAGCGTGCGTCTATGTTGAAATTCTCGGTTGCGACATGCCAGCGTTCAGCAGGACATTTTAATAACATCCTTCATGCAGAAATGTTTGTGCTTGGAACTTTGTTTTCCCCCCTCCACTCGCACAATTGTCAGCTAATGGGCTTGCAGATAGTGAGCTGGAATTATATCTATTCAGAAAAGTGGAACCTTCGGCATTTCTGATTTTTCCATGCTGGATTCAGTCCCGTTAGCAATGTCATCTGCATTTTTTACCCTAACTACACTCCCACTCTTGCCTCTTAGCAGCAGCATTGCTATTTTCACTGATAAGCAGGTACACTCCGAGTGGCATATGGATCTCAACCCAACTCAGACTGATGTTTGGGGAAAAAAATGTTGTTGTTAATTTGTTCCAGTTCTGAAGGCAATGGAGCACATGGCAAAAGAAGCAGATCACCATACTGACAAACTCAATAAGCCAAATTTGTGCCTGGCGGAGCTCCATTGACTTCAGTAGAATGACACTAGGGCTCAGTATGTCCCAATATGATTTAGCCACTTGTTTGAAACTAGGAGAAAAGTTACACTGTTGTGTTTTCTGGTATTGCCAATGTGACGGGCTTATAGGCAGAAATTTGAGAATGAGTGAGTGGTTGAGGAATATCCCGTTGGTGCTATTCTCAAGTGTGACACCTCCTAGATACCTGGGACTGTATAAGGAACATGGGGTTGGGGACATTAGGGCTGCATCTCTGGTATAGGAAAAGAGAACTGGAAATGCATCGAAAGCATACAAAGACTGGCTTTTTAGAATCACCAGGAAAGAGGAGTGGAACTGAAGTGCGCATGTCCACATGGGGATCACAAATCTGATGACAGAGGGCTCTTTGGTGTAGCAGACATACAAGAGCCAATGACTGGAAGTTGACGCTAGACAATTTCAGATGAGAAATAAAGGGAACATATTTAATAATGAGGGAAATTAACTATTGGAACAAATTACTATGGTGGATTCTCCACCACTGCCCTCTTTTAAATCAAGATTAGATTTTAAAAATATATATAAACTCTAGTTCAAACAAAATTTAATTCAGAGAAGTCCTGTGGTCTGAAGGAGGTCAGACTACATGATCACAGTATGATCCCTTCTGGCCTTATAGTCTATTAATCTATCTATGCAACAACCAATCCTGTTCCAAAGGTGCCGAGATAACAAGGTAATGTATTGTAACTAGTGGCTAACATTGCAGACTTGTGAAAAGATAAAGTCAAGGAGAGGAAAACTATGCACTTTCTGTTTGACTGCTAGTAACATGAAGCTGACCTGGTTTTTCATTTCTTAGAAAAAATTAATGTCATATTCTTGGGATGAGAGCGAGCTGGCTGAATTAAGTAAGAAGGAATATGAAATATCAAAGGGAGTCACCAAGGAGACAGGCAAAATAAAACCGCAGAATGAAAGTCTCATTGGTGAGGAGCGATATTGAATGAGCAGAGGCAGACATTTACTTTGGCTGACTCAAAGAGCTTGGATAAATGGACGATGAGCAGAGTCAGGTAATTGCTGTGGCAATAAACCCCAGTGGCAGTTAAAAGGAAGTGAAGCAGGAAATGTTTGTACAGAGAGAGGAAAAACCTCACATAAGGAGATAACTTTGATCAAGAGAGATGTGAATTGATCAGTTGTTGGGAAATGATACACTATTTGCGTGGGGTGGGGAAAAGAAGAAAACTCTTCAAGGAGCAGTTCCTTGGCCCAGCACCATTCCCCTTTCTAGTTAGTTGTCCAGAAATATGCTGAGAGAATAAGGAGTTGCTGGGTCTCTGCAATTAGTTGGCTTTCCCAGGATAGCCCCAAGTGAATGAACTCTGGTACTAGGTCCCACCTCTACTGTCAGAGTCACAAATTCTACCAGTCGTAGTTTTCAGGAACACGACAGCCACCAGCAGGAGGGTGGAAATGAAAAACTTGTATTTCAAAAAGTATTTCCAATTCCAGCGGTACAGAGAGACGTGCCTCTTACCCCTGGAGCGTTCAGGCAGGCACAATCCAAAAAGCCAGGAAATTCCAGAGTTGTTCTCTACGGCACTGGGCCTCAGTAGGCCTAGGGAGGGATAGCTCAGTGGTTTGAGTATTGGCCTGCTAAACCCAGGGTTGTGAGCTCAATCCTTGAGGGGACCATCTGGGGATTTAGTTGGGGACTGCTCCTGCCTTGAGCAGGGGGTTGGACTAGATGACCTCCTGAGGTCCCTTCCAACTCATATTCTATGATCAGTGTTACCTACTGCATGTGCATCAGTACTTGAGAATAAGGGGATGAGACAGTTGTAACCTGAAGTCTGAATTTCCTAGTTTTATGAGTTAAGTTTTTTGGGGGGTCAGATTCTGCCATCAGTTACATCAGTGTAACAGCAATTGTCTTCAGATTGTCTCCATGACTCCTGTGCAGCCCAGGAGGCTTAAGTGGCTTTACCCAGGTGCCATTGAGAGCATCCTCTGAAGGTAATGGGTTTGCACAGGTGTCACCAAGGGTCTAATTTAGCCTGCAGAACCTCGATCATTGCTGGTGGTGTACGGGCTGGGAAGAACCTAGCTTGACCGTCAGAGGCCAGGGGGAGTTTTCAGGGCTGGCAGTTAGAAAAAAAATACTTGAAGGCTGAATATGTTTGACAGGACTGCCATTGTGACACAATGAACGTAAAACAGGACCGCTTGGAAATAGTGACCATTGTATAATAACATATAACATTCTTGTGGTGGGAAGAACACCTCAACAGCCCAACACTGTGGTATTTAATTTCAGAAAGGGGAACTATGCAAAAATGAGGAGGTTAGTTAAACAGAAATTAAAAGGTACAGTGACTAGATTGACATCCCTGCAAGCTGCATGGACACTTTTCAAAGACACCATAATAGAGGCCCAACTTAAATATATACCCTAAATTAAAAAAACACAGTAAAAGAACTGAAAAAGAACCACTGTGGCTTAACAACCATGTAAAAGAAGCTGTGAAAGATAAAAAGGCATATTTTAAAATGTGGAAGTCAAATCCTAGTGAGGTAAATAGAAAGGAGCATAAACACTGCCATATTAAGTGTAAAAATGTAATAAGAAAAGCCAGAAAGGAGTTTGAAGAACAGCTAGCCAAAAACTCAAAAGGTAATAACAAAATGTTTTTTAAGTACATCAGAAGCAGGAAGCCTGCTAAACAACCAGTGGGGCCCCTGGACGATTGAGATACAAAAGGAGCACTTAAATATGATAAAGTCATTGCGGAGAAACTAAATGAATTCTTTGCATCAGTCTTCACAGCTGAGGATGTTAGGGAGATTCCCAAACCTGAGCCGTCCTTTGTAGGTGACAAATCTGAGGAATTGTCACAGATTGAAGTGTCACTAAAGGAGGTTTTGGAATTAATTGATAAACTTAACAGTAACAAGTCACCAGGCTTGGCATTGACCCAACTCAAATGTGAAATTGCGGAACTATTAGCTATGGTTTGTAACCTGTCCTTTAAATCATCTTCTGTACCCAGTGACTGGAAGATAGCTAATGTAACGCCAGTATTTTAAAAGGGCTCTAGAGGTGATCCCGGCAATTACAGACTGGTAAGTCTAACATCAGTTCCAGGCAAATTAGTTGAAACAATAGTAAAGAATAAAATTGTGAGATACATAGAAGAACATAAATTTTTAGGCAAAGATCAACACGGTTTCTGTAAAGAGAAATCATGTTTACTAATCTATTAGAGTTCTTTGAAGGGGTCAACAAACATGTGGATAAGGGGGATCAAGTGGACATAGTGTACTTAGATTTCCAGAAAGCCCTTGACAAGGTCCCTCACCAAAAGCTCTTATGTAAGTTAAGTTGTCATGGGATAAGAGAGAAGATCCTTTCATGGATTGAGAACTGGTTAAAAGACAGGGAACAAAAGGTAGGAATAAATAGTAAATTTTCAGAATGGAGAGGGGTAACTAGTGGTGTTCCCCAAGAGTCAGTCCTAGGACCAATCCTATTCAACTTATTCATAAATGATCTGGAGAAAGGGGTAAACGGTGAGGTGGCAAAGTTTGCAGATGATACTAAACTGCTCAAGATAATTAAGACGAAAGCAGACTGTGAAGAACTTCAAAAAGATCTCACAAAACTAAGTGATTGGGCAACAAAATGGCAAATGAAATTTAATGTGGATAAATGTAAAGTAATGCACATTGGAAAAATTAACCCCAGCTATAGATACAATATGATGGGGGCTAATTTAGCTACAACTAATCAGGAGCAATTTAGCTACAACTAATCAGGAAAGAGATCTTGGAGTCATGGATAGTTCTCTGAAGACGTCCACACAATGTGCAGCGGCAGCGAAAAAAGCAAACAGGAATCATTAAAAAAGGGATAGAGAATAAGATGGAGAATATCTTATTGCCCTTATATAAATTCATGGTACGCCCACATCTTGAATACTGCGTACAGATGTGGTCTCCTCATCTCAAAAAATATATACTGGCATTAGAAAAGGTTCAGAGAAGGGCAACTAAAATGATTAGGGGTTTGGAACAGGTCCCATATGAGGAGAGATTAAAGAGGCTAGGACTCTTCAGCTTGGAAAAGAGAAGACTAAGGGAGGGGATATGATACAGGTGTATAAAATCATGAGTGGTGTGGAGAAAGTGAATAAGGAAAAGTTATTTACTTGTTCCCGTAATATAAGAACTAGGGGCCACACATGAAATTAATGGGCAGCAGGTTTAAAACAAATAAAAGGAAATTCTTCTTCACACAGCGCACAGTCAACCTGTGGAACTCCTTGCCTGAGGAGATAGTGAAGGCTAGGAGTATAAGAGGGCTTAAAAGAGAACTAGATACATTCATGGAGGTTAAATCCATTAATGGCTGTTAGCCAGGATGGGTAAGGAATGGTGTTCCTAGCCTCTGTTTGTCAGAGGGTGGAGATGGATGGCAGGAGAAAGATCACTTAATCAGTACCTGTTAGGTTCATTCCCTTTGGGGCACCTGGCATTGGTCACTGTTGGCAGATAGGATACTGGGCTGGATGGACCTTTGATCTGACCCAGTATGGCCATTCTTATGTTCTTATGTAACTCCACAGTGGCTTTTAGGGGAGAGCCACATTTTAACATCATCACCAAACCCTGCCACAACTGTTTTTAACTGGCTGATTTGTTGGCAGGCTCAGAAGGGAGTCCAAGGAGGCTAAACTGCTTTCTCATCCACACAGGTGGTCCTTCCAGGGCAGGGTTGAGCCATGTTAGACAGCAGTGGCATGAATTTTCCCACAATGCACCACGGAGTGGTAGGTGTCCTGTAGATGAAGAACTAAATCCTTCAGAACTTTAGTATGACATCTTTCCATCTGCACATCTTTCCTGTGCCACAGAATATTATTCGGCTTGTTTCCCATGTCCAGGCAATTTTTACATTATTGGAGAGAGAGAAAGAATCTGAAAGCATAATTTCCTTTTTCTTTTGCCTTTGCAATTGAATTATGTTAGATTGTCTGTTTTAGGATTCCTTTAAGTGAGTGTATTTTAACTGATTGTGCAGTATTCCAAGTTCCTCAGGACTGGGAACAGTGCTTTTTAGACCCAATATTGGAGGCTGATTTTCAGAACTGGTTGCACACAATCATTCTTGCAAATTTGTACCTCATTTGTGCAGAGTTACCGCAATTGCACATGCAAAGTGGGCAATTGTGTTAGCAAATTGCAAGTCAGACACTCAAAATATATCAGCACCAAATTTGCATTTACAATCCTGGCAATTACTCATGAAAAATTAGCTATGCAATTAATTGTGCATGCGTTTTGAATCTGTAATATCAAGTGCCTCATTTTGAAAATCAAATCCATTATTTCTGTTACTACTAATGATCCTGTTACTATAAATAACCACCTGAGCTCAGTTGAGTGAACCAACTGTTAGCTGATCAAACAATAACTGAGACTGGATAGCAGGAAATATCCCTAATGGAGAAACCTGTTACAGTGTGGATTAGCCTCATTGGAGAGGAATTGAAAGGCAAAGCCCCAGTTGCTTCAGATCTTTTAATGTAGACAGGCCAAAAAAATGCACAAATAGAATGTAGGGAACACTATTGCATCATCTTCAGGGATGCACAGTAGGATTTCCCATAGTCAGTTCCTCTGATATTATCAATTGCTGAGGGTCCCCTACAGATGGTGCTGCTAATGAGTGCTGCTGGGACGAACCAAAAGCCATGCAGAACTTGTGATACTGGCACATGTGAGAGGCAAGATATTTGGATGTCAATTCCATGGTGAGGTTTTCAGTTTTACCTGTTCTTTTAACCCCCAGGGTAACTCTTCTGTTTAAAGCTCAAGTCAGTTTGCTGGAAATTCAGAGGGTGAATAACTTGAGGCCTGAATGTTACACGATGCGCTGCCTCAAAGCACAAAGGCTTGTCGTTTCAAGCATACACATGGTACATGCTGTCACACATTATCTGGCAGAAATTGCTGGAGTCACAATGGGTTTAGGTCAGCAGCTCAGCTCCGCCACAGCAGCATGCCGCAGGCTGCTCCAGAGGCAGTTTCTGTTCTGTCACCGACTGGATAACTTGCCTTGCACCAACTGAGATTGCAGCTGGGGAGATGCTCCTAGCTGACCTCCAGGTGTCTGGAGAGATACAGTCGCCATCTGTCTCTTGAGAGAAATATTTGAAAGATGAGTAGGTTCACTCCATCGCCATAAAGGGCCCGAAGAGCCACGGAGAGCCTGCACTAAGCTGCCAAGGTTAAAAGGCTCCCTGCTTTTGCTTATGCTCAGTAATCTGAAGCGAGAAAGGGAAGTCCTTCCATATTGCATGTCTGACAGTGTACAATCCATAGTAACGTGGGACATTTTGGTGTTCTTATCAGAGAGATTAGGAAGCTCTGTTAACTTTACATCCTGAAAGTTCCTCTCCTCCCTGGGGCTGCTAGGGGCTGGTGTGGTCCCTGGGGAAGCTACAGCAGTTCTAACCTGGGCCAGCTTGTAATGATCCCAGGGTTGTTCCACTGGAGAGTGCGACTGCACTCTGGCCATGCCCACTCCCCCGGGTCATGCTCCCGACATACGCCCTGTGACGTTGCACTCTATATGATTTTATGAAAGTGTGCTGATGAGTATGAATATAATGTAACTAAAATATGCTTCATGCAGAAGGTCTCTTGTAAGATATCATTACAAAGTTTATAATCTATTGAGTGTGGTCATCCTATTTGTATAGATGTATCAGTCTTGTATCTGAAACTAGAAATATGAAATATCACTCTGAGGGCCTACCGTAATTATGCAAAGTGTGGGCCATTAATGGTGGTTTGAAATCTTGTTGGCTCCCATCAACCAGGACAACTGACTGTGGATAGCTCTGTTTGCAGGGAAGCCTTCCTGTGAGTCAGGCTGGGAGGAATGAAGGCTTGGGGTCTTACAGTGACATGTGATCATGTCAATGGAACTGGAATGCATTTTTAACCTGGTGTTTTTCCATTGAGAAGGAGGGGGTGAAAACCCAGAGGGACAAAGGATTCCCGCTTTATGCAAAAGATACAAGTGGGTGGAACAGAACAAAGGGAGGAGCCATCATGAGAAATCCCCTAGCTACCACCTGAGCTGGAACAAAGGCTGTACCAGGGGAAAGGATTGTGCCCAGATTAGGAAGGCGTCCAGTCTGTGAAAGAAACTTATTGAGACATCTGAGGGTGAGATTGTATCTCTATTCAGTTTTCTTACTATATTAGGGATAGACTTGCGGGTTTTATTTTATTATCCTTGGTAATTCACTTTGTTCTGTCTGTTACTACTTGGAACCACTTAAATCCTACTTTCTGTATTTAATAAAATCACTTTTTACTTAACCCAGAGTATGTATTCGTACCTGGTGGGGGCGGGAGGGGGAACAGCTGTGCATCTCTCTCTATCAGTGTTATAGAGGGCAAACAATTTGAGTTTGCCCAGTATAAGCTTTGTACAGGGTAAAACGGATTTATTTGGAGTTTGGACCCCATTGGGAGTTGGGCATCTGAGTGTTAAAGACAGGGACGCTGCTTAAGTTGCTTTCAGTTAAGTCTGCAGCTTTGGGTCAAGTGGTTCAGACCCTGGGTCTGTGTTGGTGCAGACTGGGGTGCCTGGCTCAACAAGACAGGGTGCTGGAGTCCCAAGCTGCCAGGGCAGGAAAGCAGAGGCAGTAGTAGTCTTGGCACGTCAGTTGGCAGCCCCCAGGGGGTTTCTGTGATCCAACCCGTCACACTCCCTATGCCATAGCACCACCCTGGAGCTTTTAAAAACACAGGGTCTCATTCAGTGTGGCCCCACTTCTTGTGTGGTCATTTACAGCACTGCAAAGTGAGTGCAAGATGACTGGATACTCTAGCAATCTACTCTGGTAAGAATTTACACCCACTTTGTCCTGACAAGTGACAGCAGAAGATCTTTAGATGGTACGTCGGGATCCTCTTTTTCTAATATATTTGTATGGCATGTGGAAAAATCGCATCCTGGCCCACAACTGGGGGTCCTCAGTGCTACCCCAAAGTGCATAAGTTATTTGATTATTAAGGTTGCCAAGTCAGACACTCAGAAGTTAGGAAATGCCAGAGTTATGGTTGCCCGTGCTGTCAGGCCTGACAAGATAAAAATAAGGTGCAGGGCGATGGAGAATTAGGCCCACAACTCGGAAGGCACAATAGTAGCTAGGTTGCCCAACATTCCTTCTTTGTCTAGCTCCATTGACTATTATGGAGTGACACCAGGCAGGAATTCAGCCTGTTGTGTCTGTATTCTCTATGAACATTAACATGTCAGAATAAAAGTCCATTGTAACTAAATTCCCTTCAGTTCCAAGAGGTATTACATACCAAGGTTCCTAGCGATACAAGTCTCCTCTTCCACAGGGCTGGCATTAGAACCTAGCTTACTCAGACCTAGATATGTCCTGCTGGACCGGCCGATTAGCATTTAGCTTGATTTATTCCATTTAGTTTTATCAATTGATTGGTTAATGAGCCATTTGTTTGCCTTAGGTTACTCATCACCATTGTCCATGTTTATAGATTAGAGGATGTTTTGGTCACACGTTTTCCCATATCTTGTGGGCTGTGAAGCTCTTATATAGATATTAGTAAACTAAAATTGTCACTGTTTAAAGGGGACATTGTCAATTCTAGTCAACTCAAAATCTGACCTACTTCTTTTCTGTATCAGTGTTTGCAAAGTCCTGGTAATTCTTTGGTTTTTTTTTCTACAACAAATCAAATATTACTATCAGCAGCCCAGCACTTATAACCAACCCTATAATAACCATCCAATGCACAATAACCACTGTGCAGGTGAGATGGAGGGAAACCAGTGTGTTTAGTAAACAGAAACTCTTTAGTGAGAGGTACAGCATAAGTGCACAGCTTGCCATGACAATGGGCCTCAACCTGCTCTGGAGGGACTAACTCAAGTGGTGAGAAGATAATTTAGTCTGTGATCATTCAGTCTTGGCCTTTCTGCCACCAACCAGGGTGGTGGCATTTGCATTGTGCATTATCCACAAAGAAATGAATTTGAGCCCCTCCACAGCAAACTCTCCCTCAGCAGGGCTACCAAACAGCCATCAGCTGATAATGGTCTTTCATTTGTACCACACTGAGTCACTGTGATCTAAAAGCAAGAGCCTCCTTATCCACTACCAATTCCCTGAGCCTTCCAGTCCTCCACATTACTTAATCAGTGGGGGCATTGGGTCTGCTGGGACTTGTGCGCTTTAAGGTTTCTAACGGATGTCTTGCTAGTGAGAACTCTCTGAACGTTCACAAATTTGCTCTTTGGAAAACTAAAAGCTTACAATGCAAAATCAAAACATTCCATCTTTGGAATGCCTGCAACGTGCTGAGTGTACGGGGGAGGAAAGATTCAAATCAGCCTAAGCTAATTAAATCCCAGCCTGTACAAATCTACCAAACCCAAGAGATACTGTATTAGAAGGGAAAAAAAGTGTTACATAAATGGAAGATTCATAATATTTGGTGTGTGCTTTATAATACGTTCAGTACAGTCAACCTGAGCGTGTAACTACACCGCCACCTGATATAACACGAATTTGGATATAAAGCAGTGCTCCGGGGGGGTGGGGGGGTGCACTCCATGGATCAAAGCAAGTTCAATATAACACGGTTTCACCTATGACACAGTAAGATTTTTTGGCTCCCAAGGACAGAGTTATATCAAGGTAGGGGTGTATTCTTATAGGACTGGTATACCAGAGTCCAGTCTGATACCTTTGTAATGAATTTAAGATAATCACTTGGACCTTTATGCATCCTGCTCCCAGATGAGTTTACATACCATGGGGATAGGCTTATATAAAAATCAAATATAGATAGGAATCTGAATCTCAATCGGAAACCAGTATAAGACTGGATGACAAAAGATTAGTGCAGATGAGGAGGAGGCACATATCTGTTTTTCTGATCTAACATGTTTCCTGTTACAAGGGGGATGTGTTTTAATCTCAGCCATTTAATATGACACTGCTGTCGTTTTCAGTTAGATCCACCTCAAAAGCCAGTTTTGAGCTCATCCACACAAAGCTGAATTGGAACTGGTGCAGACCTCTAATAACAACATCTTCCTCGAAGGAGCCCAATATCTTCCATGCAGCTCTAATGGCTATCAAGTAACGTAATAGTACATGGGGGCTAAGCAGGCGCTTTGTTTGCCCTCCCAAGAGATTCATTTCCCATAACTCTCTGGGTGGTTTCTTGGTTGCATGGAGCCCACATGGCTCATATTAATGCACTTGGAGGTTGGCAAAAAGATTTAAGTGCAGGTGTGGATCCCAGCCAAGCTGTCAGATGCGAGAGGCCTTCTGGTCAGGGTGACACCTTACCGTATATAAAGACTTTTCCCTTCCATTTCCAGCTCCTCGCTACCACTAATAAACTTCATTAGAAGCACTAGGGGAGCTATTCATGGTGAATCGTTCATCTGATAAGGGTTATAACCCTTTCGTGAAGTGTCTGTGAGCAGACTTGGACTTTACTAACTTTTTCGGTATTTGAAATTATTCTACAGACACTCTATGTGAACTCTATTCCAACCTATGACTTTATCTGACTGTTCGTAATGTCTGACTTCAAGTCACATGCTGTTGTTTCTTCTTAGAGATTAGATGACAAACTTTTATTAAAAAAGAGAAGGGGAAATCAAATACATTTCAAAGTGGCTGCTTCCAGGGTGATCCTTTATATGACTACATATTTGCAGAAGTGTGTGCGAGGCTTTCACTTTCTGCAGCCATTTTGGTGAATAAACCACTGATGGTACAGATATTTGAGGGCACATGTGAAGGCCGTCTGTGTGGGTCCCAGGGAAATTGGCAATGTATGCTGGGGACATCAGAGAGCTGTTCTGGGCCACCATGCACTAGCTGTGATGATATAAGATGCCACAGGGTTAAGCAGAGTAGCTGTTTGTTTACTATGAGACAGATCTTGGTCCACTGATGTCAGTGGGAGGTTTGCACTGATTTCAGTGAGACAAAGACAAGGCCCTAACAGATTAAGATGCAATCAGGAGATAAGAGACTATTAGGGGGTTAGCGGGAAGTGCTCAGCAATGGCTACAGAGTGTATCATATAGATCCACTTCTAAACCAGGGGCATTATGTAGTTGCCTCACCTTTCACAATTTGATTGTGTACCATGGGACTGTCCTGAGGAGAGCATGTGTGGGGTAAGCAGGGAAGGGCGCCTTTGTCTGCCACTGACTCATTCAGAGAGGCCAACGCTGGAGCAGATATACAGCTACTCCTTTCGTAAAGGGGTAGCAAGTACTGCCATCGAGTGCGCGCACCAATCTTACGGTGACCATGCGTCCCGTTTTTGGCTGGGTTAGTCCCTTTTTTTAAGCCCTATCCTGGCCGTCTTGCCTTTTCTGGCAAAAGTGGGCATTTGTTCCATTTGCTCTTGCCAGCTGCTGATCAGTTAATAAGAGCTAACAGGACAAATGCCCACTTTTGTCAAAAAAGTGGGGTGTGCACCCCTAGCCGAATGCAAAGGAACTTTCCGGGGGAGGGGGGGAGTGGCGATGCCAGCCCTCGGGGGGAGAGGGGCAAACAGGGCTCCAGCAAGAAGCAATGGCAGCCGCACAGGGGGGCAGACAGGGGTCGGGTGAGCAGCCATGCCAGCCACACGCCGGGGGGGGGAGGCAGGGTTCAGGTGAGCAGTGATGCCGGCAGTGCGCGGTCGAGGCGGGAGAGGGAGGCAGAGTTCAGGCAAGCGGCAATGCCAGCCACAAACAGGGTGGTGGGGGGAGGCAGGGTTCAGGCGAGCGGCGATGCCTGCAGCGCGCGGGGGGGGAGGGAGGCAGGGTTTGATCGAGCAGTGATGCCAGCTGTGTAGGGGGGGCAGGCAGAGTTCAGGCGAGCGGCAATGCCAGCCACACATGAGGGGGGAGGCAGGAGTCAGGCAAGCAGCGATGCCAGCCGTGGGGCAAGCAGTGATGCCAGCTGCGGGAGGGGCATGCTTCGCTCAGACGAGAACCCTGAATGGGAGTGAAGCAGGGCTCAGGCCAGCAGCTTGGGTCAGCCCTGCGCACAAGGGGGTCAGGGGTCAGGGGAAGGGCGTGGGCCAGTCCTACACATGGAGGGTGATGGGCAGGACTCGGGCAAGCAGCTTAGGCCAGCCCCACACAGTGTCCTGTTTTCTCCTTGGGAAGTATAGTCCTCCTACCCTAGGTCCCCTGGAGACATAATGCCACAACCACTCAGCTGATTCAGATGCCATGACTGTTACTGGCCCCCCCGCTGTGCTCAGCTGTCACTCCAAGCCATCATTTAGCCTTTAGTCCTTTTCACACACGCTGTATTTCCAAATGCTTTCCCGAGTGAAATGAGACACAACGGGGAAGTGTGGCTACCTAGGCACTCAGCTTCTATGGTGATGGGCATCGTGTAGGAACTGAGGCATGACAAATAGCAGGAGACAGTGGTGTGAAGACATTGTAGGATGAATGCAAATCTTTGCCACTGTTCAGTTTCTGAACCTTTTATTGCCATGACGATGCAGCCAAGAACAAGGAAAAAGCTAATTTCTGCTTGAATTAAAATGATGCATTTTGCATCCCAGCATTCTGGCTGTAACCAAACTTGACCATTCTGGAGTGATGGGCTGTTCAGGGGTAACTTGTCCTGGAGGTGCCTGCCAGACGCCTCCTTTTGTACCAAAGAACATAAAAAAAGCCTGGAACCATCAGGCCTTGCTGAGGTGAAAGTCTCATGGACTTGAAGGTGGTCAGGACGGACCTCACAATTTCACAAGTGGAGACCAATGGTCTAATATTCTGTCTTCCAAAGTGGCCAACCCCCGAAGTCTCGAGAAGAGCTGTCTAAAATATGAATTTGGTGGGCCAAGTTCACAGCTGATGTGAGCAGGTGAAACTCCCTATTGTTTTCAGTGGGCTCGCACCCACTTCCAAGCCCCAGAATTTGGCCTCCACTGTCTAGAGGCATATGGAACGTGGTCTGGAGATTGTTCTCTCCCTTTTTTTAAGGTGCTCCTTTTGCAACACAGCCTGATTTGCCAGTCCCTAGTTATCATGCGGCAGGCTGTGTAGGAAGGAAACAACCTTGTTTATTAGCCTTTGAAAAGCATTTGCAGGGTTTCTGCGCTCCATTATGTGGCAGATCTAAGAACACGGGGAGAGGGAGGGAGAGAGGGTGATGGTGGTGGTGTGCTGCTGAGCATTTCTAAGTGGGAAGGGTAATTGGCTTTGGAACGAGAGCAGCGAGTATGCCTTTGGAAGACAAACAGAGCTGCCAGTCCTGCTTTCTCCATTCTCGGGCGGAGCAGAAGAATCCATTTAGGACAGTCACTCGAGCCTGGTGGAAGTAATTATTTGTGGTCTTTTGGCAGTTCATGCCTGTGTTGTGGCATATGCTTGTGTTCTTCGGTAGCTAAAGAGTGCATTGCTGAAAAGGTAACATGCACACCACACATTTATAGGGAGGTATATTTTTGTCATGCAATTCCAAGCTCCAGTTAGTGCCTCACCTTGTGCTGAGGTATCACATGCTCTTTGTGCAGGGAACTCCAAAAGGATTATGCTTCCTGTCCAGAAGTCCATGGACAAACCGTCCCACCTTTCTATACAGCCATGTTAGAGGAAAAAATCACTAGAATGTTATTGGGTATTACAGATGTCAGGAAAAGAAGCAAAGCTTTGGGTACGGTAGTCTTTGAGCCATTTCCCAAGCCAAACTTAATTAGAAGAGCCTAACTTTGAAAGGACTGGATTCTGCATAGACTTGTCCTGTTGAGTCATTGGCCTAGGTTAATCTAAGGGATAACCGGGATAGTAGTTCTACTTGTCATTTGCATGAGCTCACATTGTGATGGACCATTCTAGCCATTGTTTCCAAATTTCACAGAGCCTAAGCCTGGTCCAGGGTTCAGACTAAGAGCTTCTTGCTCTCTGATGCTCTTCTTTGCATCAGCGTAACTGATGTTTGTGCCTTGTCCAGGTCCTAGTTTTTAGAGGCCCTGCCCTCCCAAGCCGACAGGACTCCCGAGAAGCCCTGGGTTGCAGTTAGAAACAGAGCAGCTGCAAGGAGCAGATCAGGGCTTTCCAATATACTCTGGTTACCTGTGTGGATTTTAGGGGTCTCTGGTGTGACCTTCATCTGCTTGGAGCTCTCCACCAGGACATTAGTTGATCTGCCCAGGTGATTAACAACTGGCAGCAGCCTGACCTCCTATCCACCTTGAAGAGCAAGAGGGCATTGTGTTGTAATGCTCCAGCATGGACTGTGTTGGGAGGGGGTTAGTGTAAGGAGGTTGCATAGATGATACATCATTTCCCCTTTGAGGGGAAGTATGTGTATTTGCTAATGATCCACAGGAAGCTGCATGGCCATGGAGTCAGATTGGGCTATGCCTTGGAGTTCTAGCCAGGCTCCATGCCAATTGTGCCAGGGCCGAGACTGGTCTCCATATTTATAAAAATGTGTGTCCCATGTGAAGTATGGTGGTGGGCACAGTCCAGTTCCTTACTCAGATATGAAATGGCGGGACTACTAACTGTGGTATGTAACCTAACGCTTAAATCAGCCTGTGTACCAGATAACCAGAGGGTAGCTAATGTAATGCTGATTTAAAAAAAAAGGCTCCAGAGGTGATCCTGGCAATTACAGGCCAGTAAGCCTAACCTCAGTATCAGGCAAATTGGTTGAATCTATAGTAAAAAGTACCCACAGAATTATCAGACAGATAGATGAACACAATATGCTGGGGAGGAGTCAACACAGCGTTTGTAAAGGAAAATCATGCATCACCTACCTATTAGAATTCTTTGAGGGTGTCCGCAAGCATGTGGACCAGGGTGATCCAGTCAATATAATGTACTTGGACTTTCAGAAAGATTTTGACAAGGTCCTACACCAAAGGCTCTTAAGTAAAGTGAGCAGTCATGGAATAAGAGGGAAGTAACTCATCTCAAGTACTGATCTCAGGTTAAAAGACAGGTTTCAGAGTGGTAGCCATGTTAGTCTGTATCAGCAAAAACAATGAGGAGTACTTGTGGCACCTTAGAGACTAACAAATGTATTTGAGCATAAGCTTTTGTGGGCTAAAACCCACTTCATCAGATGCAGGGAGTGGAAAATACAGTAGGCAGATTAAAAGATAGGAAGCAATGGGCAGGAATGAATGGTCAGGAATGAATGGTCAGTTTTCACAGTGAAGAGAGGTAAATAGCAGAGTCCTCCAAAGATCTGTACTGGACCTGTACTGTTGAACATATTCATAAGTGATCTGGAAAAGAGAGTGAACAGTGAGGTGGCAAAGTTTGCAGATGATACAAAATTACTCAAGATACTTAAGTCCAAAGCTGACTGTGAAAAATTACAAAAGGATCTCACTAACCTGGGTGACTGAGTGAGAAAATGGCAGATGAAATTCATCGCTGATAACTGCAAAGTAATTCACATTGGAAAACATAATCTTAACTATGCATACAAAATGATGGGGTCTAAATTAGCTGCCACCACTCAAGAAAGATCTTGGAAACATCATGGATGCCTCTCTGAAAACATCCACTCAATATACAGTGGCACTCAAGCTAACAGAATGTTAGGAACCATTAGGAAAGGAATAGTTAATAAAATAGAAAATATAATGCCACTATATAAATCCATGGTACCCCCACACCTTGAGTACTGTGTGCCGTTCTGGCTGACCAGTGTCAAAAAAGATATATCAGAATTGGAAAAGGTGGAGAGAAGGACAACAAAAATGATTAGGGGTATGGAACAGCTTCTATACAAACAGAGATTTAAAAGGCTGTGACTGTTCATCTTAGAAAGAGATGATTAAGTGGGGATATGACAGAAGTCTATAAAATCATGAATGGTATGAAGAAAGTGAATAAGGAAGTGTTATTTACCCCTCCAAGGGTTCACCTAGTGAAATGAATAGGCAGCAGGTTTAAAACAAACAGAAGGGAGCACTTCTTCACACAATGCATAGTCAATCTGTGGAACATGTTGCCAGGGGATGTTGTGAAGACAAAAAGTATAACTGGGTTCAGAAAAGAACTCAGATAAGTTTATGGAGGATAGGACCATCGATGACTATTAGCCAAAATGGTCAGGGATGCAAATCAATGCTCCAGGTGTCCCTGAACCTTCAACTCTCAGAAAACTAGGAGTGAATGACAGGGGATGCATCACTTGAAATTGCCCTGTTCTGTTCATTGCCTCTGAAGTATCTGGCACTGGCCACTGTCGGAAGACAGGATATTGGGGTAGGTGGACTATTGGTCTGACCCAGCATGGCCATTCTTATATTATTATTTAATAGATAAGTGTCCATGTCACAAAGCCTACCTAGTCTGGCAGTCTCAGCAGTGAGTCCATGGACTGAATTTCCCATGGTGATTAAACTTCATCCCTAGAAGCGGTGAGCATTGAAGCACACTGGCCGGACAATTGAACAAAGATTGTTCAGTCACGGCCATTGATGTTCAGTACTTGTCCCATGTGCTATAGAGAGAACCGGTCCCTTGAGTTGTTAACTCAGCATTTTGGATACAGACTTCATGGGTTTGGTGGGAGATATCCAAAGTTCTAGGACTGACCTTCTGAAAGATCACTTCAACTCATGGGCAAGACAATCAATTTGTGTAGCTCCACTGACTTCAACACTGATTGACTCCAATTAAAGATCTAGTCCCAGGTGAGTTTGATCTTCCTTTCAGTAAATATTATAGTGTTCTTGAAAGGGTTGAATGATCTCTTACTGCAGCCATTAGTGGCAAACTCTTCTTTGGTCTTAGCATGAGATGACCTGTTTTGTCAGTGCAAGCTTACAAATTACGAATTAAATATAACCAAATCGGCATAATTAATCACAGGTAGAACATAACCTCCTTCCTGCCAATAGGCCTTATTAATAAAGTGAGTGGGAGGAAACCTAAAATACCACATCTGACACATTCCAGTTCAAATGCACAACTTTGGAAAGTTGCGAAAATTAAGCAGCAAGATTATAAAAGGCCAAATAATGACCTCCATAATAGATAGGTATTTATGTAATACACCCATGTCTGAAGCAAGTTTTTACAGTCTTGTAATTTAAGAAGTTGTTGTCATCTCCTACAGCTGTAAAACATATTGACCAGTGTCTCAGCTTCAGTAACTCATAGATGTTCAGTGACTTCACTGGAACTATGCTGACCACATGAGCAGAGGATCTGTCTCACTCTCACAAGACATATCACGATTTCCTAGATTCTTCCAGACAGGATCAACAAGTCTGACCTTGTCTATAACACAAACCATACAATCTCACTCAGTGTTTTCTGCATCAAGCCCATCATGCCTGTTTGAACTAGAACAGTTCTTTAAGAGAGACATCCAGCCTCAATTCTTTTTAAGACTGAAAGTGACTGAGACTCCCCTACCTCCCTAGGTAAATTGTTCTATGGGCTAATTTCCTACACTGTTAAATGGGCACCTTTATTTCTAACCTGAATTTGTCTAGCTTCAGCTTCCTGCCAATTTGATCTTATCCAGCCTTTTTCTGCTAGATTAAAGATCCATCTATTAATCAGAAGTCACTTCCCTACGTAGGTACTTGTAGACTGGGATCAGTTTGAATTCAACTTTGTTGTTATAATATCTTACAGTAATATAGCACGAATCATCTCAAATGATCCTAAAGCACTTCGGAAACTATATCAATATTTTTCAACCTTTTTGTATTGGTGACCCCTTTCACACAGCAAGCCTCTGAGTGTGACCCACCATAAATTACAAATGGGTGGGGTTAATTTAATGGGGGCTCAGCTCACAACCCCCATGTAACCACTTTGCAACCCCCTAAGAGATCACAACGCCCAGTTTGAGAACCCTGAGAACTATATGTATATAGCAATCACTTCACCCACCATAGCAATGCAGTCACCTCTGGAGTGAAACATTCAGCTGTTTAGCTATGTGCATCAGTACTTATCGAACGCTTTAGGATAAGTCTTGAGGAATACCCTATCGCACTGAAACTGAAATCATGGTAATGCCTTTTGCTGAATTATAGGAAACACAATTCTAGAACTAAACATACATAAAAAAAAATATCTCTAGCTATCTACATGTCCCTAGTATTCTAATCCCCATAGCATGTAGATTCAAATGGAGGTGTATGTCCTCTACAATATAGTTAATTGTTCATATGGAGGCATCCTTAGCAGTTTTGCAATTAGGGCTGTTTAGCTGTTCACTTAAACTGGATTAAAATCCCTCCATTGCATATTGCAACAAATGAAGTTCATCTCCATATTTAGTACACTCACTTTCCTGGGAACAGCTGATGTTTCCATTTGGTCAACGCTTTCCAAACTTTGGCAGAAGAAATATTTAAAGATGATCCCTTTTTAAAATTTACCCTGAAACATTAAGGATTTTTTCTCCAGCTAAACAAGGGCAGTCACTAGAAGCCCCCGGCCTCACACAAATACACTTTCTGAGCATTTCAGGTGGTCCTCAGAACCAAAGGTAGCTCTGCAAAGACAAGGCAAGGGAGTTGCCTAGTTACTTCCATACTTCAGTGCTGTCCAGCTTGCTTCCGAATCTGCCCATCAGCCTCCCGCCACCCCCACACATCCCTTTCTGAAGCTGCTGAGCCAGGCAAGCAGGCTGGGCAGCAGGGAGCCCAAAGGAGAGTGGGATGTGCTAGTAGTAAGAAACATGGTGTGATGGTGGGTTGTGGAGGCGGGGAGGGAGGGAAAAGGTAAGTCTGCGCAAGGGGCCTGGTGTGGATGGAGACCAGTTTGTACACCTGTAAGGCACTGGTGCTTGGAGAGCTACCCAGGGCATGGCTGCCTGGTGTGACGGGCAGCAGCAGTTGCATTGTTATGGGAAATGCTAATGGCCTAACACACAGCCTGTGTTCTCCGTAGCACTGTGCTTCAACTCCACAGTGCACCAGGCAGCAATGTTACGCACAGTTCAAGTGTCAGTACTTCAGTGCATTGGAAGGGGGCTTCCCCCGGCTTTCCTCTCTGCAAGAAACACATTAGAGGCTTTGCCACTGCATCCACGTCTATAGGTAACTTATCTTCAACTAGCTGAGGACAGAGCTCACGGTGTGTTTGACAGAGGAACTGGATGCATGCACTGGATTCTAATTCAAAGGGAGTCTACTGGGGAGCTGGGTGTTAAGGCCTGTGAGCTGAAGTTAGTGTAGACGCAAATGTTGGCTCAGCTGGTGCTGTCATTGATTTGAATGAAAGTGTTGATCAGGAAGGCAATTGAGCAGCCTTAATGGGAAATGAATAATTGTTGTAGGGGATATGAAGTATACTCAGAGCTGCAGATAGTTACTGCTTCCAGTCTGTCAGACTATTTCCTTCTCTGTTTAATATGTAAAATATAGTAAAAGCGTTGTGCTTTTTAAAAAGATATCACATTTACTATCAGGGCAGAGCAAAGAGAAACACTGGTAGTTGCTCAAACAAACATGCAGCAAAGGCAGTTAGTGCTGCAGTTTCAGATCCCAAACCAAAAGTCTACTTTGAGGCTACATCTACACTGCCCCGCAGTTCGGACTACAGGGGTGTGAATAGCAGTGTGCAACCAGGTGTTGCGCTGTAACTCCCCTGTGTGGATGCGAACTAAAAGTTTCCTCATTCGCATTCATATAATCACGTCTGAGGATTACATGAATGCAAACTAGGAACCTTTTAGGTCACACCCGCAGTGTCCACATGGGGGAGTTACAGCGCAGCACTTTAGTGCGCTTTGCTATTCATTCCCTCCTCCCCCATAGTCCGAACCTGGGTATAGTTTAGACAAGCCCTAAGAGTCCATTTTTTATTTTTGCTGGCAGTGGATTCATTAATAAATGACACTACAGCTGGGATTTGGAGATAAATTCGTGCCTATGTAGGGGGACCCACAGGAACCCATGGGAGTCAGGCATCCGACTCCCATTGTGTTTCAACCCCTTTGAGGCCCAAGCCTAACCCCTAGCTCTACCTACCACTTAAGTCCCACTTAAGTCTGATTTTGAAATCTTAAGTGGGACAAACATCTTGCATGCTGGTCTTTGGCACCAGGGGGAATTTCACCCATTGTAAGGCTGAGTTATTTTATTTTTTTTCAAATCTTCAGGGTCTAGCGATATCTATAAACCTTTCAATAAAAATACAGCCTGCTAAACAAGCTATGTGTGTCCTTTGTTTTCTGTATTACATACAGAATGTCATCACTAACTTGATTATGACAGCAGGTCAGAGTGGTTTTGGAAAACCAAGTCTAACAAATATTTCAGACAAGGCAAACAGGAAACCAGGATTATTATTTAGGATTGAGCAATAAAATCAATATCAGGCCGATTTGCCTCACTTTCTGGCTTTGATGATGGTTAATGACAGCTTACAGAAGTTGTAAATGATCTAAAAAAGCCATAAAAAGCTGCTTTGTATCTTTCCAGTTGGTTGGATAAATTTAACTAAACCATTAGCGTTTTAAAGCATCGTTTTGACTTTCAAGAACTGAGTGTGGGATGATTCAACTGCAGCTGGATTTCCCTGCATCTAAGAGATCATTTAAGAGGATTAATCTAAACAAGTTTAATTCAGCAAAATGACATTATGTAACATTAACAAGGAATTAATGAAAATTCACTCGTGGGTCATCACTGGCCAGCAGACTTTTTCCTCCAGGGATCACATTTCTCCTGGAGGAGGAGTGAACAAAGCAGATTGACAATGTGACGCATTTTATAGGATCAGCAAATAGTCACCCAAAGAAGGGACTCTTCTTGCTTAAATGTTTGTATACGTTACTGGCTGGTAACACAATGGAAATCAACACATTCTTTACTGCAGCCAGAAGAAACGTTTCTGACAGGACAGTTTTCTGTTGAAAAAATGCAGTTTCATTGAAATCTAAACGTTTCACAGGAATGTGTCAATTTTGTTGACATTTTTAATGAGAAGAGAAAATGAATTGTTTGGATTTTCCCATTTAATTTAAGTAATGCTGAAATGTTTCATTGTGATAAGGGAAAATGTTTAATTTTGTTTTCATAAGGTTGAATCATTTTGTTTTGACTTTGCTATTATTTTAAAATATTTATTGTAGCGTATTCCATGTATATCCACTTCATGTATATATTAAAAAGAATATTTAATATACAAGTCAAAACAAAACAATTCAACCTTATCAAAATAAATTGATTTGTCCTTATGTGAACTAAGTGTTTTGATGGTCCCAAACTGAATTTTTTGTAATTTCACATTCAATTTCAAAAATTTGGCTTTTTATTTTAATTCAGAACAATATTTTAAAAAGTCAGAATTTCCCACTACAGAAATTCTGCTTTCCATTCATCGCGGTTCTTCACCTTGTCTAGGGTTTCTAAGATAGCAGACTGAATTGTATGTGTTAGGCGGAGGGGAGGGGGAAAAGGGCTTGATGAATCAAAATAGCCCTTCTGATTTCTGCAGGATCTTTACATTGCGGTGAAGAGCCTTCAAGTGTCTTTTCCACACTCTCCTAGTTAAGGAAGATGATGCAACCTGCCTAGGTCTACAGCAGATCCTAGTGTCTCTATGTACAGAATCCTGGGGAAGAGATGGGGCAGCTATTAACACACAAAATAGGCATATTCCAATAAGTGTCTGTGTGCAAGGGGTGGGCAGCCAAGATGGCTTCTGTTTAAATGGACCCATTGTTCCTTTCAATTACTGCTCTTTGCTTTGCTCTCCACCCTCTACAGCCCTTCTCGGCCTACAGCTGAATGTAGAGCCAATGCAGAGGTCGTTGGAGCTGTTATGTTGGTTTGCAAAGAATTCTGCCTTTTCCCTTGATTCTTGCTTAAGAAGGTTTTTCCTGGGTTGTTGGCATAACATAAGGATTCAGGGCAGTGAGAAGAAAGCCAGGTATTTTCTTCCTGGAGAGGAAGGGGAAGGAGATATTTGTGGCAAACAGTTTGTCTCTGGAACATGTACATAGCAACAATTAAACACCAGGGCCAAGATCCACAAAGAGACTTCGTTGTTGTGACACTGAGCATCCTCCTTCTCCTCCCTCTGCTCTCTCATCACCTAGATGAGCATCCCTGGAATCACAATGGCATCCACAAAACTGAGTTAGACCCTTGGGCTCCGTCTACAATGAATGGGGAGAGACAGGCGCCTTAGAATGCCATCCACAAAAGCCATCCTGTTAAGCAGGAAGCCACCGAAGCTAACAAATGGGAGGTACTGACCAGAGGGGTGTATGCTAAGCCCCACCATTCCTGTGGAATTCAGTGCCTAAGGCCAGGCTTCATGGAGGCACCTTTCTCTGCCTGGGCTCCACAGCTGGGAACTCCTCTCCTGGAGTCAGGTGGCTTCAGTGCTTTTCTGGTGCAAGGGAGTTAAGCTCCTGTCTTCCTTCACACACAACAGCCATGGGAGCTGGGCAGGGGGCTTACCATCGTAGCACCTGATCCCCTTTTGTGCGTCTCGGACCTAATGTTTAATTGTTGCTGAAGCTGACGTTGCGGAGTCAAACTGCTTTCAAAAACACCCTTCCCCCATAGCATGAGGTGGAGAACAGGGGAGTCGGGCCAGCAAGACATGAGGGAAAAGTTAGTCAGCTTCTGAACACATCTACTGGATCAGATCCTACAGGCAAGACAGGCGCCCTTCCGCCTACCTTCCCCTGGTTCGTGGATCACTCGGGACATAGGTAGGAGACAGGTGCCCAGGTGCCTACAGTAAGGCAGCAATCTGCAGGCTCTGAGGCAGGACCAAATGCTCTGAGGGAACTTTTACTGCAAAAATCTTAGGTACTGAGTGAGGTGAGACACGGACGGGGTGAGGCGACTGCCAAGTGGGAGTTTTGTGGATCTCTGTGAGGCCTGCAAAATGGGACATAGGACCTAACTACTTCTGTGGATCTGGGCCTACGGGGCAGCTCCTCAGCAGGCCTGAATCAGGGTTAGTCTATATTATGAAGTTAGGTCAGCTGAACTACATTGCTCAAGGTTGCAGAAAATGTCATGCCCTGTGCAAAGTAATTAAGCCAACCTAAACCCTGATAGATACCACTAGCTCGACAGAAGAATTCTTCAGAACTTCAGGCTAACCATGGGGACAGAACAGGGCTCCTCCTGTTCTGAAAGCATAGGCGCCTTGCTTCTTGAGTTAAAGGAGAACCTCCACTAGCTGTTATCATTATAGGGAGCAGGACACAGTGGAGCAGTTCTGGTTCAATCCAGTAGAGGGCAGTGATGCACTAGCACGATCATTTCAATAAATAATTCTGTGAGGACAAGGGGCTTATTTTTCGAGACATTTCAAAGATAAACACAAGCCCATGGATACTGATTTTATTATCTAGATAGGAAATCTTAGCAAAATCTTAGCTGTCAGTGCAGAATTCATTTTCTATCCTTGCAACTGCTTTATATAATATCGAAGTTAGTTATGCTGATTTCAGTCTGCAGTATTCATCAACAATGAATCAAATCAAAGGCAAATGGATTAATTAACTCTCAGATCTTTGGTAGGATTAAGTCACCGATTCAAGAACTCTGTTGACAATGAGATCTATTTTTTAAAGGTTTAAACATTTGAGTAACACTCTCTCACATGAGCAATCCTACCTTAGGGTTCCTCATGTCAGTAAAGTTACCAACGTACTTAAGTCTATGCAGGATCAGGATCAGTATGGATAACAACTGTTCACTAGAGTGACTTTAGTGTATGTCTCAGAGGCCTGGTTTTGTTTCCATGTTGCTAATTTTCACAGCATGATTACCGGTACATTTCGACAGTGTTTGGCTGCACTGTTAAGAATAATTGATTTCTATTTGTGTGTCTATGCTGACCTTAGTGGCGGATCTCTCTGCCCATTTACTATATTTGCTTCCTTCCCCATCACCTCCTAGGACTTGCATCAGGAAATGGTTTGTTTTCGGTTTACTAGTATATTTAAAAAGAGAGAGAGAGAGGGTTTCCTCCATCACTTACATTTGTAATCATTTATTTGCGTTGTAACTTGCTATTTGTCATTAACATTTCCAAACAGGATAGTTCATTTTCATGTTCTGTTGTATGATGCAAAAATTAAACTAAAGAAAAATTACCAGGAAACTAAATATAATTAAGAAAAAGAATGCAGTAATCATAGCAGAACTAAGGCTCCAATTCAGGAAAGCATCTTTATTCAGGAAGAGCTCTTAAGTAGGTGCTTAACTTTAAGCATGTGCTTAAGACCCATTGAAGGCACACACTTAAGTGCCTTTTTGAATAGGCATGCACCTATGCCTGTGCTTACTTTTTGTTCTGAATCAGGGCCTAAAAATGTATCATTAGTGAGCTCCAAGGTTATGTGATTCATTACTATGTTACTTTGGTGTAACTATGCTAATTCTAGATGAGTACAGTGTAAAACCAGTGTGAAGCTGGAGTAAAGCAATGATGCATCAGGTAGTTTATCATACACTCATAAAATACCAGGGTTGGAAGGGACCTCAGGAGGTCGTCTAGTTCCACCTCCTGCTCAAAGCAGGCCAATCCCCAGGCAGATTTTTGCCCAAGATCCCTAAATGGCCCCCTCAAGGATTGAGCTCACAACCCTGGGTTTAGCCGGCCAATGCAGGACCGGCTTTAGGAAATGCGGGGCCCGATTCAAACAGTTTTGATGAGGCCCCAGCAGGGATGACTAAAAAAAAAAAAAAAAAAAACGTAAAAAACCCACATGGGGCTTGTACTCACCTTGTGGCGCTCCGAGTCTTCGGCGGCACTGAAGGACCTGCCACTGAAGTGCTTCTGAGGACCCGGAGCGAGTAAAGGACCCGCCACCAAAGTGCCGCCGAAGACCGAGGATGCCGCCGGGTGAGTAAAAATTAAAAAGGCTCCTCTAGCCAGGGAAGGGATTCTCAGCCATTTGCCCCCCAGGCGGCCGTGGCACTGGGTGTGGGGCCTGATTCGGGGGAATCAGTGGAATTGGCCTAAAGCTGGCCCTGCCAATGCTCAAACCACTGAGCTATCCATTCCCCCTTACCTAGTGATGCACCTGTTCCAACTCCAGCACATTGGTGTGGCATGGTCTTGACATTGCTAATCCATGTTCCTATCCTGCAAGCCCCTTTACACGCAGAACTCTCCCTCATGGAAAAATCTATTGCTTTTAACAGAAAATGGTAGCCATGCTGTAGAAATCTCCATGATGATTTAAGGAAGATGGATTCTCTATTAAGTTCTAAAGGTTTGTAATGTCTATAGATCTTTATTAAATATCTATGGAACCCTATTGGTTTTTATCACTATTACATTCTCTAGGACTTTGCCAGTCCTGTAAGGTGCTGAGCACTTTGGCCTCTATCTAGCGAAGCATTTAAGCAAGTACTCAGCACTCGGGCTCTGAACCAGGAAAACACTTATATGTGTGTGTGACAGGGAGTCTGCGCCACACTGGTCCTGATAGAGTTAAAATCCAGCCTGGTGGGCTGCAAGGAAACAGCCAATTAGGGCAGTGGCTGGACCAGCGAATCAGGGCCCAGCCAGCCCATATAAAAGGAAGCTGCAGGCCACAGTGAGTCAGTCTGCTGCAGGAAGCCCAAGGGAGGAGACCGGCTTCCTAAAGGGCTGCAGAGACTAGCACCATGAATGGGGCTGCTAGGGCTTGCAGGCCCAAGGCCCTGGGAAGAGGACAAAGGAGCCAGAGGGAGGAACCGAAGGTGCTAGGGTCGTTGGGAAGCAGCCCAGGGAATTGAGACAGACTGGTGGAGAAAGAAAGGAGGGGCAGCGAGAAGCTGTTGTTCACAGGGTCCCTGAGCTGGAACCCAGAGTAGTAGATGGGCCTGGGTCCTGTCCCGCCCCGCACTAGCCGCTGAAGAGACTGCCAAGCTGCTGCGAGGAGTGGCTAGACTGTTGCAGAAGGAATTCCCTGGAAGGGGAGAACCCAGATTGTGACACGGCTGGTTAGAGTTAGGCTTGTCTACATGGACAACTAGTCAGTGACAAGCTGAGGTGTAAATCTGCCCCACACTAGCCTGACACATGCTAAGTGTCCATCTGGACGCTGCCTCTGACCGTTCCCTAGTGTGCTTTGACGTAGCCAGCTTTGAAACGGGAGTCTGTGTAGACAAGCATGTGCTTAAATACTTTGTTCAATTGGGACCCTAAAGCCTGATCTCACTTCCATTGAGGTCAGTGGGAGGTTTGCAATTGACTTCAATTAAAGCAGGCGGGAGCACTTCAAGGGGTTTGGCACTGGCAGTTTTGACCAAATATATTTCACCCTTTTGATTGTGAAGAGGCTTGTCAATTACACTGAGTTCCTTGAACCCTAGAAATAAATAAGTGGTAAGAATTCTTTTGAGTGGCCATGCTGACCTGTTTTAAGACTAACACAAAAAGGGCTATACCAGTTTTTACCAACTGAAGATCTGGGAGTCTCAGAGCTTGTCTCAACTTACCAGTGGATCGACGCATGGTGATCGATCCACTGGGGGTCGGTCTAGTGAAGACTCACTAAATCGACTGCCAATCGCTTTCCTGTCGACTCTGGTACTCTGCTGGAACGAGAAGCATACGGTAAATTGACCGGAGTGTTTCTCCCATTGACCCAGCGCAGTGTAGACACCGCAATAAGTCGACCTGACATACGTCGACTCCAGCTACGTTATTCACCTAGCTGGAGTAGCATAACTTAGGTCACCAGAGCCCCACAGTGTAGCCCCTTCTTTGGTGTAATACGGTACAGAAGGGAGGAAACCAAACCATCTACCAAACCCTATTTTTTTTCCAATTGGATTCAAGATTTTAAGATTCTTAGACCTGACACCAATTAGGAAAAATACTTTTCCTTTTGAAATATAGGCTTATAGGCACATTCAGTCTTCTATCAGCTTCAGATATTTTCTAGCATGAATGGATGCAGGACAGGTCATTCAAGCAAAGCTAGGGCGGCGGAAGGACGTTAATTGCAATAGTTTGAAATATAATGTAGTTCTGAACTGTATCATTGTGGTCATGAACCACAAGGTCATGAGCATCTGGCCCCACTTGTTGGTTTAGCTATACATAATCCAACGGTTTTTAATCCTGTTTCAGATTAATGAATGAGCGGCAATGGAGCCATTGAAATTTTAACCGTATGGAGGGCACTGTAGCTTCCTGACCACACTTTTATAACCTTGTTTCAAGTAAAACAAATAGTCTCACTAGATCTGGTGGAGAAATGTAGTGGTGCAGAATGTCTGTTCACCACTAAAGTCCTAATTTAAGGGGTTAAGGGGTGTGTAGACTGAGTGATGACCTTTAGAGATGGATCCTACAAACCCTTACTCCCTCATATGAATAAGGACTACTCACATGGGAGCTTGACCTTTAACTCATGAGCTTTTTATCTGAATCTGATACACTTGAAATATAATATCCTACTGTCAATATTTTGTCAGTTTTATTAAAGAAAACGTTGTTTGCAACATGTATATTGATGTGGGCACAACCAATTCGATAGGAAAAATCTACTCAATTGAAAAATAAATCACCCTAGGTAAGCAATGAAGTTATTGGTTGGGGATATTTTCCTCATATTTTTTTTTTATGTTAGGCATTTGGAAGCTGTGGCCGATGTTGTCTTTTGAAATCATTTCAGCAGGTTGAAGTTATGAAAAGTACCACTAGGTTGTTAAGTGCTGAGCACTTTCTGCTGGGTGCTGAAGTTGTGCAGGATCTGGCTCTTAATATTGTGATTCTTGTGAACCCACTTTGCAGACCACTATTCTACTTGCAGGCTTTAAATTCTCTGCATACGCCAGAAGTAACTTCACTGAAGCCAATGGAATTCCATCCATGTAAAGCCAGGCTCTCAGGGGTAATTCCTCAACTGTTGTAAATTCTCTTGTCTCCATTGACTTTGAAAGACAGCCGCTGAAGACATGCCCCTTCGTATTTTTCAAGAAGGATGAATGAAGGGAATCACAGAGAGGTCATTGCAATATTTCTTTTCAGCAGTACAAATGTTTGCTCTAGGCGAGCTTGGAATGCTTTGGGATAAAACCATAGAAGGGCATAATCCTCTCAGAAGGGATCAGTGTCCCCAAGTCTTGTTGAAATCAGTAGCATCTGAGGACATAAGAAGTGCCGAAGCTTTTTGGTGGCCTTTGGCACAAGGGTGAATTTTGCCCAGGAAACATTTTCAGGCCCTCAGCAGTGTCTCTCAACCTTTTTGATACCAGGGACTGGCTTGCTGCCTTCCTCAGCTGTGTCAGGGAGGTCTCAGGGACGGGTGCCAGTCCACAGACTGGTCATTGAGAAATACATACTGTAGCAAGGTGGGGAGGAAGGGGGGAGAGCCAATACATACCATGTAATATAACTGTAGGTAACACCAAGACACAAGGGTGGCAACCATGTCAGACAGTGACAACTATCACACACACACATTGTTTTCAACAGAAACTAGCTGAGGGCCCACCATATGACAGAGCGCACTCAAGTCTTGTGCCAGTTGTGCTGTTATTCTGCATCTCAGCTCAGCTCACATTCCTACTTCTCTGTGGCCGGGCTTCTGCAGAACACTTGTGTAATTTTATTAGGCTTCCTGACAATGAAATCAGCAGCAGCTATTTCCTGATGCAAAGGTCACAGGGATGAGGCAGGGCTGTGTCAGCGATGGAGAAAAAAGTCACAAGGAAAGCTGTAAAAATTGAGGGGAAATTAAATTCCACTGCTTTCTGTCCAAAGCAAGAGCCTGGCATAAAAGGCTCAGCAGTGGGCTCCGCTTACTGAACACCACTGGCCATCTCTCACTTTTGCTAAGGAATCACTTGTTCAGGAGAGTTGGGTGTAATAAATGAAATTCCTTTATAGTAGGAAACCTACACGGCCTCTTGCTCATGCCTGTTGGACACCTTGACTTGAAAACCCAATGTCACAAATCATAAGCCAGATCCTCAGCGGAGGATTAACACCAGGTGAGGATCTGCCTCCCTGAAGTTTGATTGATGTATGTATGGCCTATTCCAGCTTAGTTCAGTAGGATCTTAAGAGGGATAAAGATCATATTATAAAGACCTGTGAGGCTGGGTGGCAGGGTGCTTCTGTGCTCTAACCTTAACATCACTGCAGCACATGACTCAGACTGAGAGGGAGCGTTAACTAGTGGTCACAGCAGGAAATAGTGCAAGGACTCCAGGGTTTTTGTTCGCTGTTTTGCTACTGGATTTGCCCTGTGATCTTTGATAATTAAGCACCCAGTGCCTCAGTTTACTAATCTTAAAAATGGATCCAGCACCGAGACTAGTCTCCATATTTATAAAAATGTGTATCCCACTTTGCCATCATGGGATAACAAGCTCTATAGAAGTCATTATTCTGAGAGTCATTATTGAACCTGAAATGAGCTTGGTTTTCTCAAGCTAGTCCATAGTGGACATTTCATTTGTCCATATCACAGTTGTGGTGCATAGTCTGTGCTCTAGATACATTGGTAGATTGTTGCTGATGCAGCTCCAGGCTACATTTTATGTGTCTTTGTAGGGTTACCACCCAGAAGACAAAACGTTAGCCCTCTCCGTATTGTGACGGAGGCTCTATGCTTGTGCCATTTGTGACTTGTGTGGCAAACACTGATTTTTATGGGTGTGTTTTGTTTAGTTTGTTTCAATTGAAAAGCCACAGGGTCTGATTCTAGTCTCAATAGAATCACTGTACAGGTCTGATCCAAAGTCCATTGAACTCAGTAGAAAACCTAACACTGATCGCAAATGGTTTGGGATCAGCCCCTACATCAGAATTTACTTTAAACAAGTGTTTATGTCCATCCCTAATCACCAAACCATTTAAGCACGTGCTTACATTCCATTGAAGTAAATGGGACTTAATGTTCTGAAGTGATTTCCTGAATGGGGATAGGATTACTTTCATGCTTACAATTTAGCATGTGCTTAGGTTCTTTGCTGAATTAGAGCTTTAAGCATGTGCTTAAATCCAACTGAAGTCAACAGATTTCAGCACGTGCTTAACGTTAAACAAAGGTTTATGATGCTTTGCTCCATCAGGGCGTAAGTGTGAACAGAATAAGGCCAGTGATCTCTCAGTCTGGCCAATGTGCTACTGAGCAAGAACCCTCTGATTTGAACACTCTGTGTATCAGTGTGATGGAGTAGGGGTTATTTAATGGTTTTATATGAAGAGTTAAATATAATTAAATGATTTAAACAAATTTTACAGTAATATAAAGAATATTTGACCGTGTTCCTAATTTCCCTTGACAAACAACTTAAAATGCATTAAAAACTGTGTGCCACAACAGACCTTTTTTGGCCTTGACAAAGCAATGAACCCCCACCCCCGACCTCCGGTTTTGGTTTGTTGAGGTTTTTTTGCATTGACAAACCATCAAGACATTCCATGGTAATGTGATCACATGAAATCGTCACAGCCCCGTGTTCAGTCTAGCTGAAAGCTAACACAGGATGAGGATCAAAGTTTAGGCTGTGATCTGAACTTTTCGATAGTTTAGGAACGGGCGGAGCTGGGGTCTGGATTCAGGCCTGTCTTTCTTTGGGACTTGTTAAATGTCTATGGGCTGATCCATGAACATTTAGTTTGTCCCATAGATTGCAATACTGAACGAAACCTAACTCCAGTCGCCACAGTCTGTCCCTCACTTTCCTTGATACAAAAAAACCCGAAAAGGTCAAGGGAATGGTGTATTTAATCATTAACGGCTAAAGCCCAGGGCATTAACTGGGGATTATTAGCTGTCTAGGAAGAAGTGATGACCACAGGTAACCCAAGCTCAGTTATAAATCTCATGAAATTCTCTTTGTCTAGATCACTACAAATAGCCGCTCTCCCAACCACTACAAGAAACCCCATCTTTACTCATGCATGAGAGGGGACTGTATGCCTTATGCCATCAGCTGGACGCATTTAAAGAAACAGCGCCTCCCACTTGGTCTTAGCTACTTATTTAGGCCCAAGTTCAGCAAAGCACAAAAGAATGTGCTTGGGTTTAAGCCCCTTAGTGCTTTAATGAACTAGGGCCAAAATTAGCCAATCAATTCATGTCCATTGTTGCTGAATATTCCATTTATTTTATAAGGAAGCAATGGGAGCGCCGCCAGCTTTTTTGCTGCCCTAGGCGGCGGAAGGTCCCGCCCCCAAAATGCCACCCTGACAGAGGCAGCCGAAGGTCCGGCCGCCGCGGTCACTGCCCCCCAAATGTTAGCGCCCTAGGTGACCACCTAGGTCGCCTAATGGGTTGTGCCGGCCCTGGGAAGCAGTAATTGAGGCACTGAGCATTTCTTCAAAATTTTTGACTTGCTGGGAGGTATTGGAAGATTTGATTGCGGCTGAGCCATCGATTCCCAAGAAATGTCCTTCGCCAGTGTTGCTAGTGCCATTGTAAGATGAAAACGACATAATCCATAGCGCATAGATTTTGTTGGTACTGGGTGATTGGCTAATGTACTCTAGTAATGTTTAGTGCCTAGCAACCAGATTGTTTCAATCATCTCTCCACATTCCATTCAGCGCGTAGTGCACTTTACTGATCGCTTGGTGAATGAAATGCTTTTTCTTAATTGCTCGAAAGTCTTTTAAAATTAAAATGGCTTTTTTCTATCACACTCCCCCACTCTTTTTCCACCTTTACTGTAGAGCGATGAAGAGGAACCTTCCCATTAAGAGGTTTCTTTGAATTTAAATGTAATTAGAAATCTAATGAAAAGAAGCAAATATGAACCATTAAGAATACAGGATGTGAATCTTCAAGGTGCTGAACTTCCCTTGACTTTTGTGGTTACATTCAAGGACCTGACCTTTCATGATCGAATTTTCAGATGCCTCTAAGAACTGCTTTTCACATGCATCCACACACTGCTCATTTTCACTAGCACCATGCCCACTTTCCTGTACTGCAGTATGTAAGATGCTGTTCCTTGTGCCCTCACACACATGGGCTGGCCAGAATCAGAATCCAGAAATACTTTCAGGAAAACTGGAAAAACAGGAAGTTGACCCATTTTCTTGAAAATGATGTAAATAGCAACAATAAATCTTTAAATGACAATGTGTTTTCCAAATATATAAGTGGCTGAATGAATGTGTTAGAGAACCATGGAAAAAAGCTGCAACAAGATTTCAATGATTAAATGTACATCAACAAGTGAAGAGGAAGAATTGCTAAACCATATAGTAAAATAAAATGGTAGTCTTAGATGTGGCTGTCCAAGCATTAGATAGCCAGTGGATGTTGCATTGGAGTTTTGCCACCAAAGTAGTATGTAGTCAGTGGAAATATTTTAGGAGCGTGACTCCTAAAGTATTAATCAGTGGGTATATCCTAAAACAAAACTGATCATCTGTAGTACCTGTATCATTTTCATTGTTGTGCTGGAAACAAATATCTTCCCAGCTTTGAAATCCACATAGGACTATTTAGACTTGCTTTTATTAAAAAGTAATAATTTTGATGCCTCTGCTTCAAACACAGGACCTAGTGATATCACTGTGTTGACCAGTCAAGCAGTATCATCACAGCCCATCATCAAAGAGGACTAAAAATAGTCTCCATCATTTACTTCTGCATCTGCAACACGCACGGAACACTGATATTAAATAAATAGATTGGCTAGCAGACAGCATTTCAGTGGAAATTATAATACAACTTATAAAAACTAGAGTGACATTAGAGAATCTTCCATAATCAGAGTGTCAAGGTGCTTGCAATTCCCAGGTTAAAGGAGGTGAAAATACTGCATCTTTGAAAAAAGAGAGTTCACCTTTATCCAGAACATTTTAATAAATAGTTATTTAAATATCTGGTGTGATGTGTTGCCTGGCTCCTTTGTGACACATCTCAGAATTTCTTCTGTAGATTATGTGATACCGGGACACGGATAATGCATTTCAGCTCTGTGGAAGGACAAGGCTCATCTTCTTTTCCCCACAGTCTTACAGTGCTCTTGGTACAGAAAGAGGTCTGTATATAGTCATTTAAATCAAAGAATAAGTCCCAGAGGACTAAGATTGTTCTGTACTCATCCAGCAGAGCCAAATATAATGGTGTCAAGCAATTCTTGACTTTCTTTCTTTCCTTCTTTGGGAACCTGGACACACTGTTTGCAAGATCTGCGTGGCATAACTGGCTGTGTGTGTGATGCATCTGAACGAGGCATTCAACTTGGAGTGTCTTTTCTTTTGCAAGCATTAAATCATCCTTTGTACTTGTTCAGGAACAAGGCAATTTTGTGTTGCCCATGTCAAATTCCTTCCAACTGTGCCTTCAATTTCCTTCTCTGACTACGTCAGAACAATCTTTTTTAAAAATCAGAATAAATAATTAAAACCTTCCCAAATAAATAAATTCTTGGTCTGCATAACTGATTACCTCCCTGCTTGTAACTGGTAGACGCTATTGCAGGACACACTTGCTGTTTAGTTGGGGTGAGCATCGATATAAACTATGCTGTCAGATGTGGCTGTTAAATTTTGTTGTAGTTTTTGGCAAAATCCAAATTTCCCAGAATGTTGGTGAGTTATCAGAGCAACAATTCGGAAAACATTAAATATTTCACTCTTTTTTCCTCCAACTTGCTAAAACTGAAAATGCTACTGCTCGAGGCTCAGCATCAGCTGTTTGAGAATTGAAGATTCTGCTCAGCTCTGATCTAATAGGACAGTTTCAAGATGTGAGCAGATGAGACAGTTTTGACTTGCGGCATCTATTGAAGTTGAAAGCATGCTAGGTGTTCAAAACAACTTTGATCATTTGTTGACATTGCATCAGAAGTCTGATGTAACGTTAAATGATCCGTGGAACATGGAATGAACTTAACCTTTCAAATGCCTGAATGTGCTACCTCTGCCTTCGTCTCCATTGCTATAGGCGAATCAGAAACTCGATTTCAATACTGAATTGAAATAGATCTATCCAAACAAAATGTAGTCAGTGGGAGCATGGCACCTAATTCCCTTAGGCCCCTTTGAAATGCCTAAATGCAGAATTTGAACATGAAAACCAGGGCATATTGGGTCAAATCATGCAATATTCAGTGAGAATGAGATTCACTCATGGTAAGGAAGATCAGTGCAAGGACATCCATGCTGATGACTATAGATACAGCAAGCCAAGTCTAGGGCTGGTATGAAGCGATTCAAATCTACTGTAGTCCAGCCATTTTCTGGAGCCAGAGAAAATGTGTATTTTTGTTTGCAAATCCCCCCTACAAGTCCAGTAAGGTCTGATTCTGATCTTGTGTTTCACCGCTGTAACTCCACTGTCTTTATCGGAGTGACTGCTGGTTTACTGTAGAGTGAGAGCAGACTTGGTCACAAATTCTTCAGATGCAGACACAAAGTTTAGAAGGTAGTACACAGACTCTGTGTAACCCACACACCTCCTGGGTGTGGTGTTCTGTCCCATCTAGTGGCACCGAAATCATTTAGAGATTCACGAGTCTGCTCTACAGCCATAACAGCCATATGGCTTTTGGCTCATGCAGTACAGGCTCATGCACTAAGCTTCGGAGGTCCCAGATTCGATCCCAACAATCGAGGCCTGTCGGTGTTACACTGCACTGATCTTCAGGAGATTTCGCTGTCTGGCTCATGGATCTCAGCAACCAGAGCCCTCAACAGGTTTTTCTCTGATGTTTTCCTGGGAATGACTTATTTTCCTAATGATAGATACTGTCTTCTCCCAGTGCTCTGATTGTCCAGCTGAACAAACAAAAGGAAAATAATATATTTCAGCATAAGGGACCCACTAAACTCTCCAAACTCTTCTTTCAGAATTTAAAATGTGATAAATTATAGGGCCAGATCATGGCTCCTGTAATCTGCCTGCTTTTGCGACTTTGACGTAAGGGTATTCCCAGGTGACAAAAAGCCAGCGCACCAACCCAGCTCCGGGGTCATGCTAATAGCATCCCAGGAAGGAGGGATGGTTGCAATGCTGCAGCAGAGATCCTCAGCTAGGAATGGCCCACTAGGAGTTGGTCCCTCAGATCCTCCGGACCTGGGGAAGGGTAAAGTTGATTTTAAGGGCAAGACTAACAGCACTGGCTAGAATTAAAGTCACCTTTACCCTTCCCCAGTTCCTTGACTGGTGCAAAAACCTCTCATATAAACCATAACTGAAAAATACCCTTCATAACAAAATGTCCTCTTCTTCCCAGGTGCCTCGGCTGGAGGTATGGCTTTCCCAATGCTCCTCCTCCACAGTTTGGAGGCAGAGTGAAAACCATTCAGCTTTGTTCTTCCTGGTCTAGGAGAGGTCAGCAGGCCACCCTCTTCCTTCTAGTGTCTCCCCATAAAGAGGGAAAAGGCAGGTTATAGGCTGCACTCCTTCCCAGAACTTGTCCTGAGTTCTAGGAAGGAGGGCAGAAGGGATGGCTGAGAGGAGAGATCTGCCTGACCCTACACTACAAGGGTCCAGATCCTGGGTCCTAAAGAGGCCAGAAGCCTGGGGATTTTCCAGACACCAGTTGTTCATCTGGAGCTATTTCATCTCCCTCTGCAGCTACCTGTGTGTTCCCCAGGTCTCTGTCTGCTGCAGAACTCCTAGAATGGGGTAGCCTAGCCCCCGCTAGCTTTCATGGGCCAATTGACCCGATTTCAATGCTTCCTCTTGTTTAAATGAACTCTGGTTCAAGATTAAAGAAGGGAAAGGTGTGAGTCAGGCACTGCAGCATGGGGACGCTTTCCTTCGAAAGGAAGCGGATTTGTGTCTCTTGTTGTTGATATTTGACATCATCTTCTTTTTGCTCTACTGCTCATCTGTTGATACTAAACAGCTGGCATTCAGCCCCGAATTCTGTTGCCTTCTGGCCACTGTATCATATTGCAATCTCATATAGCATTTCCTAGCCTCCCTGGCTATAGCAATGCCAGCGCTCAAAGCCCAGGCCATGCCATCAGCTGCACAAAAATGGTCAGGAGATTGTCTTGTGTGGGTCTGACTGGGAACAAATCATATGGATAGAATGCCATTTTCTTCAGGGACAACATAAAAATCAGACCAGTAAGTGTTCAGAGTTGGGTGAGCTCAAGAACAAGATTGAAATTAAAACCATCTGTGGGCACTGCCAATTGTCCCCTAGGATCCCGAGAATGGTATATAAACAATTTTTTTTTTTTTTACTAAGTGGATCGTCCCAGTGCTAGGTTTTATAGACATGTAATTGATCACATCTGACAGGTCTTCATTTTGAGGAATTCTTAACAACAGAATTAGTTCTGCAAATCCTAGATACGTTCTAGACACACCCAGAGCTTAATTCTTGAGATATTTAGGCCTGGTCTACACTTGGGGGTGGGGGAAAATTGATCTAAGATATGCAACTTCAGCTACAAGAATAGCATAGCTGAAGTCAACATATCTTAGATCGACTTAGACTTGCTTACTTCGCATCCTCGCGGCGTGGGATTGATGGCCGCGGCTCCCCCGTCGACTTTGCTTCCGCCTCGCGCCGAGCTGGAGTTTAGCAGTCGATGGGAGAGCAGTCAGGGATCGATTTATTATGTCTACACCACACACGATAAATCGATCCCTGATAGATCGATTGCTACCTGCCGATCTGGTGGGTAGTGTAGACGTACCTTTAGAGAGAGAGAGATTTTATAGGGGTCATCTTCTTCCCAGGCAGCAGCCACGTGCTACTACAAAAGAAGGGAATAATGATTCCTGTATCTTAAAGATTGGCTACAGATCTCTAAAAGGAGAAAATGCATTGCTCCTTAATATTGATTTTCTAGTCATGTCTGTCCAAGATCAGCAACTAATTATACAAATTAAATGGTG
The DNA here is from genome assembly GCF_025201925.1 of Gopherus flavomarginatus. NCBI lineage: Eukaryota > Metazoa > Chordata > Testudines > Testudinidae > Gopherus > Gopherus flavomarginatus. The sequence continues at coordinate 35,747,642 of NC_066630.1, forward strand.
AATATGCACTTAAGAAATGAAGCTCAGAATTGGGTAAGGGGCATTGTCAGACACACTTTGTAAACTCCAGTGGATGGAGAGAGTAAAATTACATGGTCCCGATGCAGCGAACTCAGCCGGGCACCTGGAAGAGACAGGGCTCAGCTGGATCTACATCATCCCCACTAATAAGGACTCCATGATCAGAACTGTGCTGATCATTTCGCTAATTATGCACAGATGGAAACAGAATCCAGCTCACGCTCTCATAGCTGTACTGGTTTTGCAGCGCTAACTGAAATCATAACTAGAGATTTTGTCAGTACAGAGAGCAGGTTATGACTTGAAGACCTACTGCAAGCGCATAATATTGCATGGGTGAGGAACCATATTTACACAATCACTATTCTGATATTAACCCCAAGCAGGATTTTGGCATCTGGATATTTAATTACGGATCTGGGCTCTCTGGAAATACTATTCTAACTCCCTGGGTCATAGTCAAAACTCCCACTGGAGTGAATAGATAAGTGAAGACTGCAGGAATCAGCCCCCTGGAAATAATTCATTTGTGATACTAGGACACGCTGTAAACTGTAACTGTGTTACAGACACCTTGCTAGAGTCTGGTTCCCTGTTTGCAACATTTAGGCCTAGTGATTATTTCTCCTTCCAAATTATTTAACAGCATGTGACTTAAAATCTTCCTTTACGGCTATGCAATACTTAGGGACGAAGATTTAGTAGCAGAGCTTTGCCCCAGAGTTCTACTGATCAGGCTTTTTCTTGTTGAAGGTCTCTTTGCATCCACACAGTCATAATTAAGGCTTTCCAGACAAGCTATGCTTTATAACGTACTCTTCAGTTTTCCTGCAGTGGGCTTGGGGTAATGCTTGGTTTACCTGAAGTATGTGGTGTGTACAGTAATTCTCTGTAAAACTGCTATCTGGTGAGTGAGACTAAGGGCCACATTTTTTAAATAGCCTCCAATTTTGCACCCACAATCAATTGTGGGTACAATTTTGTGGGCATAAATAATAGCAACAAGACATCCAACTTTCTAATTGCATCCACAGCTCAGGTAGACAGACATCTATTTGTCACAATTTGTGCCCACAGTTATTTTGTCTGCAACTGGTAGGTGCAAAATTGGAGGCTGGATTGAGTCTCCTTGTAAATTTTGATTCTAAACTGTTTTTCTAGCTTCTCAGGTGGACTTGTCAAACTGTACGTTTTCCTATCTCATCCTCCAACTCTGGAAGGAAGCTTGTCTATAGGAACAGCATTCGGGGACATCAGTGATCCAGGCCTCCCCGCCATCCATTGTGGATGGCACCAGTCTCTTACCACCTTCAAGTGGGACTTTTTGCCACATGAATCAAAATGAGCTTGATTCTCCTCTCACGCTGGTGTAAACAAGTAGTAGCTCCACTGAAGTAAAGGGAGATGCACCAGTGTAAACCAGTGAGTGAGCTTAGAATCAGGCCCAATATTATTATGCCTTAAAATGTGTTGAAAAACCAATTATAATTTCTCAACTTTATTGTTGAGCTCTGATGCCTTCATCCCCTACCCTATCCCAGTTATGCCACAAATATGACTCAGCTGTTCTGCAAACAGAACCCGTGAGATGTTGGACTCTGTATATGTCAGTGATGAAAGCTGGCCCTGCTCAGTGGCTGTTGCACCAATAACTAAAGCAGGAACAAAGTAGTACTGTGCAATTTGTTTACATTCCTTTACATGCTGTTCTGAACTAAGGTGGTACAATCCCAGTCTGATTCCGATGCACAGAGCAATCTCTTGAGCTGTGTTTCTTGGCAGCGCTGCTGATTGGCGTAAATCTAGTCCCTAGCAGATGTGTGTCAACACTATGAAAAGCAAAACACATCCCTGTCTCTCTTGTGAGGCACTTCAGGTTCCTCCCTTTCCTCCGAGGGTTTTGCAAGGTTTAATGATTAATATTTGTGCAAGGCTTGAAGATCCTTGGAATAAAGGTGCTATGTAAATCCAAACTAGTATTAATTAGATCATCAGCAATGGCAGTTTTTGCAGAGAGATGGAGGACTGGATGAGCATGGAGACTGAATTCACGCCTCTTGTTGCTTTCAGTGGATTTACTCAGGTGCTTCAGTGTGAGATCAGAATCGGGTCCTCTCTGTTTATTCTCTGCATTGTTAAGCTGTGATTTTTTATTATTATTAAGTTATATGGTGAAATGTTGGAATTGAAAGCCACTGTCTTAATTAACACACATTAAACAGGCATTGTCACACTTGCTTTTTTGTGGCTCACCTTAGAGGTGTTCATTTTAAATCCTGCTTGAAGCTGCTTCTCAGGGGGGAGAGACACTTTGACCAGGAAGGGATTATTACAGTACGCACCTCTGTGGTTCTGTTCCCCTTATTAATGTAGAAATTGGCATCACAGCAGTTCTACATATAGGGATTGAGACTCATGTGCCATAAAGGCACCTGAACAAGTGAAAAACCTTAATTCTTTTCTCCTTTCTTGCCAGGAAAATGCCACCTCTATGTTTGCAAATTTCCAGCATCCACAGCATAGACTTTAGAAGGGAAGAACTTGCTTCTCCAAAAGCGCTATGGGGATATAATGAAAGTCAGCTCTGCACATCAGTTGCACAACAATAAGAGCAGAGAGCTTAGTGGCAGGAGTCCTTGATTTGTGTCACCCTCCACTTTACTCATGTCAAATATGGTCCTAATTGCTGGACTTCACCCAGGAGTTTGTGAATTTCTCACATCCCTTTTGAGTAATGACTCAACTGCTGTAAAGCTGGGACCCAAGGGAGTTTCACTTCTAGTCAGGAATGAAAGTAACTTAAGGGACTTACTAGTACACAGGGCCAGGGTCCTGAGCAGGCGTGGGGGTACTTCAGGCAAAAGGGTGGGGGGCCTCAGGCGGAAGGGGGGGCTTTAAATCGCTGCTGCTACCCCAGGCCCTTTAAATCACCGCCGGAGCCCCATGGTAGCTGTAACTGCAGCTGGGAGCCCCGGAGCTCTGGCGGTGATTTAAAGGGCCACTGCCGGGAGCCCAGGACACTCTTAAATTGCCCACCTGGGGAAGCTGCCCCCTGCCGATACTGTCGGCTGGGTACCAGCTCTTGCTGGTACACTGTACTGGACCGAACTGGCTTACTTTCACCTCTGCTGCTAGTGCAAAGGGAGGATCAGGATTCACCAAACTTTTAGGACACTTACTGAAGTGCAAGGGCTAAATTCATGGTGATTCTATCACTAAAAGTCCTACCGCATCTCCATCTCTATAACCATGGGGGGAAGAAGAAGAACCTTCCTCCTCTACTCCCCAAATAAAACCAGGTTGTGTGAGTTGAAGTGTTAATTCAAGAAAGCCATGACAGTAGAAATGAAAAGTCATTAAAGCATTTGATGGAGTCATTCCCCCACGTCTACTACTACCTGTCCCTCCCTCCATTTAAAATATAGTTGCATGGTTTGCAGAATACATCTGGCAAGATCCTCTCCAGCGTCACACACACACACACACATCACAACATGGGACTTTACAACCATGTGGTTTGACAAAGATTCAAGGAGTTTCTTGAGCCAGCACTGCTGCTCAGCAAACGAAATCGAATGTCCCAGGCTGTACATCTGCCATTCAACCCTCACACATGCACCCTGCAAAGCTTTCCAAGCTAATCAAAGCTGCCTTGTACATAGCCCTCACCCGTTTTGCATGTACCGGTTTTTGTGCCCATCCCCCTGTCCACGCCCACTCACTCAAATTCATATTTGGACCCACAGATGAGTCCAATGGGTGGGTCCAAGTGAGCTCTGTATAGCACCGGCGCCAGGAGATGAGGAGCAGAAGCGGCTTTCTGCCACCTTCCCACCTCCCAATATTGGGACTCTCCAAGGGCTGGATCAGTCCCTACCACAAAGCACAGCAACCTCAGCACTGCTCTGATTACTCCCCAGCAGATCCAAGCGGCCTTTTTGGCAGCTTAGGGTCCCCAGACTCTATCCATGGCCTGATGTGTGGCTTGTCCCAGCGTGCAGGTGGTGGAGTCAACGTATCCAGCGGTACATCACCTGAGGAGTCCAGCAACGGGATGGGTAAACTGATTAGATGGCCCCATGGCTCTGCCAGAGCAGTACGACAGCATCGTAGCAGGCCCAGGGTTTGGCTCTGTGTATGAAATTCCTTGGCTTGCATGCATGAATATAAAATTCTGGCTGTGCAGAGTGGTACGTGCATGAGGCTCCATTGGAAAGTCATCTGTTCAGGGTTGCAAAAATGTCAGAGAGGGCTCAGTCCTCAATCCCACCCCTCCTCTACCACCCACTCCAGGGTGAACTCAGTCCTCAATCTCACCCCTCCTCTACCACCTACTCCAGGGTGAGCACAAAGTCCGTCCTTTCTTCAAGAGTCACACTTATTACCGTTGAAGAACATAGAAAGGGCACACATGCTTGTCGACGAGCCATCCATCCTCAGTGCAAGCTATTACCCAAAGCGTCATAGTGTCCCCAATGACATCGTTAGCAGCATTTCACTGTCTGGATGGTGGCACCATTTCTTACGTTAGTGGCTGTGTTGATTGGTTTGGAGGTTGTTTTTTTCTCTCCTTTTCTTCTTAACGCCAGACCTTTATGCGGATATATTTGTTTTTGTCTTATTCCCTTGGTGCTGTGGCAGGTCCAGACACCACCTGCCATTTGCAGTAACATCCCCTTGACTCCTGCAGTATGTTTACATAGTCTCACAAATGGCAATTCCTGATGGGTGTTTTTGTTATTCTTCCTCTTAGTTATTGCAGTAGAGCGCAACGTGGCCCATGGCCCCTCATAGTCCCCAGCCACTGCTTCACCTCAGCAGCTCCCACTGATTATGGTCTGTTTTAGCAACTAGACTAATAAATGAGGGAATACAAACTGAGTAAGCAGTGAAGGTTCTATTAAATTATTACTATGGCCTAAACAAAGACGACCGGCGTATGCTTGGATTTAGACCAGTTGTTTAGCATAAGATCTATAGACCTGATCATCTTCCAACACTGGAGAAAACCAGGACTAGCTCCATTAAAGCAAATAAAGCTACATCGGTTTAAAGCTAGTGAGAGAAAACTCTATGGCATAGATCTGGATGGTTTTATATTAACGACTATAAAGTCATATTTTCTGGTTTGAGTTGGAATATGGAGTGGCGTTCTAATACCTTTTACATGTGAATTTAGAACACCTGTGCATTCAGTGCCATACGAATGGTTTCTAGGGCGCAGAACTGATACACTGGCATAAGTTTCAGAGTGGAAGCCCTGTTAGTCTGTATCAGCAAAAAGAACAAGTAGTCCTTGTGGCACCTTAGAAACTAACAAATTTATTTGGGCATAAGCTTTCATGGGCTAAAACCCACTTCATTGGAGATTAGTCTCTAGGTGCCACCCTTATTTCAGTTGCTTTGTCTTGGTCTGCTACAGGGTTTCTTCATTGGAGAAGTGGGTTTTAGCCCACAAAAGCTTATGCCCAAATAAATTTGTTAGTCTCTAAGGTGCCACAAGGACTCCTGTTCTTATTGCCATAAGTATAATTTCGATGCCGTCTTGGGTCAAGAGAAATTTGTTACCTAACTCTGATTATTAGCTCTTCTTAGGGTGTGCAGATGGCAGAGCTCCTTATGATAAATTTGTATACTGAGCAGGCGATTCCAATGGGTTGTAAGTGCTATATTATAGATGTGTTTGTGGCTGTCTACCAGACTACAAGCCTGATCCAATTCCCATTGGAATCAAAGGAAACATTTCCATAGACCTCATTGTGAGGTGGATTAGGACCTGAAACCTCATCTAGGCTACCAGTGGCTGCTGCTGTCATATAATTGGAATATGAAGCCGTTTGGGCTCCACTCCAGATTTAAGTGTGTACAATTAAATGGGAGGCAGACAACAGCAGTAAACCGGGACCCGGTGTGAGGTCTCATCATGAAGCTAGCGAGAAGAAAACTAGAATGTCACTCTCGAAGGCCTGAAGCGCTGCTAATGGGAAACACTAGTCTAGTAAAAGAAATACCAAGTAAATTAGGCCAATCAAGTTATTAAACCAATTTTTAAACAACTTTGTTCTAACACTTCAATGCAAATGACATTTGTCTCAGGTCTTTATCATTTCTTTTTACACAGGATCATTCATGAAGATGGTTTCTCCGGAGAAGACGTGAAGCAGTACAAGCCTGTGGTCTATAGCAACACTATTCAGTCCCTGGCAGCTATCGTCCGTGCCATGGATACCTTGGGCATTGAATACGGTGATAAGGAGCGAAGGGTAGGTCAATATCCAGTTGAAATGATGGACTGAATGATTTGCAAAGAGCTGATTTGGAGGAAAAACTAGAGATTACATAGCACAAGAAGAGGCATATTCGCACAACCCAATCACATCTAGGGGAAGATTTTCAGACATTTTAGTTACGCAATTGCATGACTAATTTGATCAGTTTGTGCAAATTGCATGTGCAAGTGGCTAACTAAATAGATTTACACGTGCAATTTTGGTAATTATGGGCACAACTGCCTCTCTAAACAGTATGAAAATGGGGCCATAGGTGCTTCCATATTACAGAACCCAGCTGTCTCTGGACATGGCAGTGCATGGTCTCTTTTACAGGTCAAAAAAAAAAAAAAAAGGTTCCTATTCTCCTACAAAGATCCAAAATACAGATATGAGCAAACAAAATCGTGATAACAGTACAGTAGATATTTTCTACCCATTGGAAAGTTGCTTGAGGCAAAAAAATCAAATATTTCACAGACAAAGTTCTGCTAATGTTCAGGTGTCTTCCTTGGGCCTTGTCTATGTGGGAAAGTTTTTTTCAGAATAATTTTAGTTTTTTCAGAGTAAATGGCCTTGTGTCTGCAACAAAAATTCTTCTTTTTAATTATCTAGTTTCTTATTCTGCATTAACAATCCACTTTGGAAGTGAAATAACTTTTGGAATGAGGGCTTTCCCCCCAGAATCAAGTTTGTGTGGAGGCATGCAGCAACTGTAGTATTTCAGATTAACTACTCCACTTCTGGCAGTCTTACCACTGCTATCCACACTGCTTAGCTTCTCACTTGGATTGGCATGTCTATTTACCTGTGTGCCCTCTACTGCTCTGGGGTCATTTGGACCCGATATCACTTTGCCCACAGCAAGGAGGTGTCAGTGTTGCTGGTTTTTCCATAAGGAAACTAAATCCTGGTGATATTTTCTACCATGATTTACAGCATAGGGATTATATATCATTGGAGATCTTGTGTGCAGTTTGAGAACCAACATGATGGCTTTGAACGGACTACTTTAATCTGTTAATTAGTCAGTGACTCAGCTCCAAACAATGCACATAGCTTGTCTTTGCTAAAATCTATGCACAGGGGAAGAAAATCATTCTCCATATCTGATAAATAGTCTGTGACAGATGGCTTTAAATATAAAATTTAATTTTTTAATGCATGAAATCCTAATTCTCAGAGGTTAAACCCATTCCACTTAGGCTCTGGCTTTACCAACTAATGGAGGATCTCAGTAATCAGGACTATGACTAATGAAAAATTGCTGCCTGAAACCTTTGGATAGCATTAAAGGGTATGTCAGTTCCTGTTCCTGCAGAGAAGGTGCCAACTGTTCCTGTGGAGAATTCCTGTTACGTCAAGGGGACTTGAGGACCACCCCTCATATTCTCCCTGCCTCATGGAAACAGTGTCATGGTGACAAGAAGCTGAGGTTTGCTTGGATTGTTGCTAACTCCGTTCCCCTTGCTATTTTGGGCCAGTTTTTTAAAGACAGCCTCTAAACTGCAGGGACTCAGCCCCACAAAATCACAGTTTGAACACACAATCTGAATGGTGGGTGTACAGAAATGCAGAGGCAGAGGTGAAGCCGCGGGCTTGGGATTCTTTGTTTTCGGTGCATGCCCCACTTTTCTTTGAGCTAATAGACAAATCTTGGCAGCCTTTACTCAGCAAAAACTCCCTTTGATTTCTAAGGAACAGGCCCTATAGAAACAGAGTTTGAACACTGCCTCCCCCACCTTAAGGTAACTGGAAAGGCTCCCATTGACATCTCTGGGAATTAGATCAGGCCATAAATAATAAAATATTCCTTGAACATGAGGACACCCTGCAATGTACCAATGACACCCCCGTAATTTTGTTAGTACATATCTTCATTATATATAAGTCAATGAACAGACATTTTTTAAAACAATGCCTCTGACACGCAGCGTGTGTATATCCCATCACAGGATTTTGGAAATAATTAACCAGGCATGTGAGTTTAGAACCTGGCTCTACAATGCTGAGAAGCAATGGGTTACGCCAAAGCATGATCTGGCGTAATACCAGCTCTTGGATCCAGCTTCGAGAAAATCTTGTTCTTAAACCAATTAGACTCATAGACTTTAAGGCCAGAAGGGACCATCATGATCATCTAATTGCATCTCTTCCACATCACAGGCCACGGACCCTCACCCAGCCACTCCTGTAATAGACCCATAACCTTTGGCTGAGTTACTGAAGTCCTCACATCATGATTTAAAGACTTGAAGTTACAGAGAATCCACTATTTACTCTAGTTCATACTGGCAAGTGACCTCTCCAGAGGAAGGTTGAAAATTAGCCCATATTAGAAATAGGTGATTACAAATCAGTGCTTGTTCCACTTCCTGCACTATCTATGGGATCTTACACTAAGTGGTGAAACTTTTGGCTCATGATTTTTAGCTTGACAATGTCCCTTTCAGAGATACACTTAAATTTTTTGCATGTATCAGACTTCTTTCCCCCTTCAATTATAATTATAAAAAGACCCCACTCATAATTGAAAGTGTATAGAATTAAAATAATGCGGTTAATAAAAAAAATGGGGGGGGGTCTAGTCAAATGGAAGAATCTCAAGGATAGGTTCTCAGGAGTCCACTATTGGTGAAGAACAGAAAAAGGGTGAAGTCATTTCATGTGACAAAGCTACCAATGTCCCATAGGCCTTCAGGTATTTCTACTTCCTTTCTGGATGTAGTGGTCTTGGTGGGAATTCTGGGAATTGCTCCATACTAGCTCCAGGAGTGAGGTCTCACGTTTATTTTGAAGTCTGTTGCAGAGAGAAAGGCTATCTGCCGTTGGCTGGGCACCTGCCAAAGGCTTTTAGCCTAGAGGATATTGATAGGCTGTCTAAGATCAAATAATCAGGCTTGAGTCCATTCTCACTGATCTGGTGAGATCAAACTCAGGGTGGCTGGATTGACTTCCCTTGAGTTACTCCTGATTTACACAGATGTAAGTGAGATCAGAATAAAGGCCTTGTGGTCAGACAGCAGCTTATCTGTTCATTAATAAAAAGCACAAGATCAAGGAGAAACATGGTCTGGGATATTTCATAACGGATCCTTACATTTTCTCGTAGCTGATTTTCATAATATTTCTTAATTCTGCCTGATCTGGCTATTGTAGAAGCCAGTTCTCCTGCCCTTTGCTTACCATTTGTTCCTTTCTCTTAGCTGCCCCTTGCAAAAATTATTGGTATAATAATTTATTTTGATCTTGCAAGAAACGGAGGAATATTATACAGGTTCTGTTTCCCTGAATTTATTAGTGCACAGGTGCTGCAGACAGAGGGTTTGGTGCCATTAAACAGTCTATTTGCCCAGTATTATAGCTACACAATTCATCCCTTTAAAGCAATGCTTTTCCATTTTAAATCATTCCATAACAGGGCAGGTTGGAATGCAGTTCTTTTAGGGTGATATTCACTACTACATGCAAGACCTATGCCGCCCAGTTAGGTCACAAGAAGCAGTGGATATGTCTTGTGTTGGCCCTCTGCACCAGGGTGACTTTCACCTGGGGTTCTTTAGAGATGGAAACTTGACATATACAGATTTTCATCCCGAAAGAACTTATTTCATTTATAAAGTGTGACTGAGATGAATGATCTTGGGTTTTGTTGTTGATGTAAGACTCATTGGTGGTTTCAGAGATACAAGATCACTTGTTCATATTCACCCTTGCCACTTCCACTAAGCTAAATATTAAGCCTTGAAGAAGAATCATATCTGAATCCCTTAGCTTTTGTCAGTCAAAGTCATAAGATGAATATAGTAAGTGCTTTATCAGATCAGAGATCTATTTATTAGCAGCCTGTCTCTGAAAAGATTAATGCCAGATGCTTCAGTAGAAAAGGTACCAACAGCTTAAGGTACTCTAATTATGTACAATACCTTGCTAGGGAAATTACATCCTGACCCCAACTGGTGATCAACGTTTGCCCTGAAGCATGAGGGTGAAGGGCTCTTGTGGTGGTATTTTAATTATCTTAGCTGCAGATGCTGTTCTTATTTATATGCATCAAATTTATTTTTAAAGTTACTAGAGGCCAAACAGAAGAGTCCATTGGCAGGAAGAATGTTCTTTCATAGATTCTCCAGATTCTCTTCATCAGTAGTTCATTATTCCTACTAATAGTAATTGGAAGTGCATGCTGTCAGAGTCGTGTGCAAAAAAAAAAAAAGCCAAAAATGGCAGAGAACTTAAAAATTGGACATAAATGACTGTGAATTCCAGTGATGATTGAACCTGGTGAATGGTGGCAGCAGGGACAAATAATCCACCATCTGTGCACTCTCCCACATACAGCCAATGAGTTTGTCACATGCAGATTAGCTGTAACATAAGTGTGGTGATTGGTTGAGTTACAGTGGTCTAGAACTGTTGGCACGGCGTAGATACAGCCTTTACTTTAGCTGGAAGCCCAAGCTGTTGCACAGGTGTAATTTGTAAAGTCAAAATGGCTGAGAACTTAAAAATTGGACTGGATCAGACCATGAAACCTGGTGATATTCTAAACAAAAAGAGCTCGCCACATGCCTGTAGCTGTTTCCATCACTTCATACTGACTCAGATGTTCTAGGCTTCAGAGTGACAATCCTAGAATCTTACTATATAGATTGGGGATATTGATGGCCAGATTCTGCCCTTGGTCACACGTGTGTGACAACTGATTTCAGAGAGAGTGCAAGAGTGTAACTGAGGGCTAAATTTCTGCTCAGATACCTGTTGTTGGCCCAGAAGGAACATGTGTGTATTTCTTGTCATTACCTTTCTAACTGGATTCATGGCAGGAGAGCGAAGTAAGATTCAGGCCATAAAATGCAGGCCTACAGGTTAGACAGCCCTTCAAAGTGCCAGCGTCTCTGAAAAATGCTCCTTCTCTTTAACTCATCCTTTTAATCACACTGATCAGTGTGGTTATGTAAGGGAACCTGAAGTCTAAAGTTAGTAATTTAAAGAAAAAACAAATCAATGCAAATGTTTGGATCGACCATAATTATGTGCAGATGATTGGTTTTCAACTCTTGCTTGGGGTGAGAGACAACTGGGCGAAGTCTAAGGTTAAAAATCTGAGCTATTGGTCATGAAAAATATCTTGCAGTACAGGTCAGTGCTGCCCTCAGAATACGTTTGAAGTATGCTTTCACTCAGTAGAAACTCTACATTTGTAACCACACTGAGAGAATCTGGATGAGTTTATAAATTTTAGTGACCCAAACTCGTAGGCATGCTTGGCCATACATGCACTCTCGCAAGGTTGAGGGAATTCCTTCTGTGTTTTGATTTCCTCGTCTTCATTGATATTTTCACAAAAAAGGAGTGCAGGCTAAAATAGCCTCACTGAGTAGGTTTGCATTGGCACAATGGACTGTAAATCTTCATCAGAGTTCTTATAGGATGGTGTATAAAATGCATATTTACATAGTCTAAGCCTAGAAGTGTGCACTGTGAGCTAAGTGACTTCTTTACAATGCAGGTTATTGACCAAATATCTGGAGATGCTACAGTCTAATCTGTCAATACATATTTAAACAGTCTTTAAATGCATGGTATTACCCAATTAGCCTTTGGCTTATCTGACTCCCTAAGAGGCTGTTTAAGCAAGTGTTTTTAATGCCCATGAAATGGAGCATTCTGTGTATCGAAATTCCCTCGGAAAGGTCATTACTGTACATGTAGAACAGACAGTTTTCAAAGTTGAAAGCCCACATTCTGTCTCTTTCATACACACACACACACACACACACACACACCTACCTACCTATTAAGTTATGGCAGCATAGCTATGATGGCTAAGGGTACGTCTACACTACCTGCCAGAGCGGCGGGTAGTGATTGATCTATCGGGGATCGATTTATCACATCTACACTAGACGCGATAAAATTGATCCCCGATCGCTCTGCCGTCGACTCCAGAACTCCACCAGGGCGAGAGGCGGAAGCGGAGTCAATGGGGGAGCGGCGGCCATTGATCCCACGCCGCGAGGTCTTGAAGTAAGTGATTCTAAGTTGATCTAAGATGTGTTGACTTCAGCTCTGCTATTCTCGTAGCTGAAGTTGCATATATTAGATTGATCCCTGCCCCAGTGTAGACCAACCCGGAGTATGACAAAAAAAAAAATCATACTCCCAAACTAACACTGCTATGCTAGCAAACCCCTCAGTGTAGAGACAACTGTACAAACAGAAGAGTGCCTCCGTCAGCTTAGCAAACTTTGTTTGGGGGAAGTGGCAGAGCTATGCAGGGAGAAGAACTCTTTCTGTTGGCATATGCTGCATCTACACCAGGAGGCTGTGCTGGCACAGATATACCAGCATAGGGTCTGTGACATAGGGCTGGTCTCCACTTAGGCCTAGTCTACACTAGGGTGGGGGATCGACCTAAGATACGCAACTTCAGCTATGAGAATAGCATAGCTGAATTTGACGTATCTTAGTTCAATTTACCTCACGTCCTCATGGCGCGGGGTCGATTGCCACGGCTCCCCCGTCGACTTTGCTTACGTCTCTCACTGAGCTGGAGTTCAGCAGTCGACAGGAGAATGATCGGGGATCGATTTATCATGTCTACACTACACGTGATAAATCGATCCTTGATAGATAGCTACATACCGATCCAGCAGTTAGTGTAGATGTACTCTTGCTGGGAGATCAATGCATGGCAATCAATCCATCGAGGTCGATTTAGTGAGTCTAGTGAAGACCTGCTAAATCGACCGCTGATCGCTCTCCCATCGACTTCGGTACTCCACTGGAATGAGAAGCATAAGATAAGTCAATGGGAGGGTTTCTCCCGTCAACCCAGCATGGTGTAGATACTGCAATAAGTCGAGCTAAGGTACGTCAATTCCAGCTACATTATTCGCATAGCTGGAGTTGGATAACTTAGGTCAACTTAGCCCCATAGTGTAGACCTGCCCATAGACATAGCCTATATCACATGTGACAGGACTGTAACACACGATCACTTGGCAGCTTTTCACTTTTTATGTTGTAGTCATTTGAGTTATGTGATTCTGAAAGGAATAAAGAATATGCTCCTGGTCTTGCATCTTCCATGCCAAGTTCCAGCCCCTCGTGAAAGAAAGAATGAGTTAGGAACCTCAGCATGCAAATCTTCTGGCTGGTAGTAGTTTCCCAGCAAAAACATTAGCACCTGCCAATTACTAGCAGGATTATATTTTGTTAAATCTCTCCATCCTCAGAATTGTAGGAACTGTATTAATATATAATATCGCTCTCTGCCTCAGGAGGGGAATGATTTTCTAGGTCAGTCTGGTGCCAGTCAGCTCTGAGCACTCCTTGGCACAGCCATACTAGCTGAGCAGATTTGTGAAAGAATTGTGGGTTTTATGATAAAAACATGAAATTTGGCAGAGTCTTAGGGCATGACCTAATCAAGATGTTCAGATATGGGGCTATGGCCAAGTCATGCCACATTGACTGTAGCAGCCATTTTAAATTCTGAATGCATTTTTTCTACTGATTTTTTTCGGATACTGATTGTTTATGGTATTAACCCATCCCAGTGGGGTTTTGTGTTCGTACATTTAGATTCCTTTTGTCTTAAGAGTCCCAAAAACTAAAGCAATGAAGTGTGACAGGTTGAGGTTATACAAAAATACTGAAAATTAATATGCTTGGTAGCACGTCTCCAGAGAGTAGTTACTAAGATATTGATTATACAGAAAAAATAATGTTTATAAGCATCTATTCATGAACAGAAAGTTGCATTTCTCTAATAATGATCATTCAGATTGATCGATGCATAACAGGATATTGCTGTGTCTCAAAAAGATGGAAAAGGCAGCTTACATAAACATACAGCCTAAAATGAGCGAAGAAACAAGAAGGACATTCCCAGTCTTCAGTATATTGAAACATCTCATTCCCCACATTTTTCAAGGAGGAGAGCTGCAGTTTGGTCTTGGAGGTCTCCCTCACAGAAGCTCTGCTGAACAAGAGGACTTTATTTCACTTGATAAGCTCTGTTAATGGCTTAGTTGTGTCTTGCAATCTCTCTGTTACAAACATGCCAAACTGCTTCTGCCCAGTCTTCTCAGTGTCCCTAACAGAGACAATCACAGCAGGGCATACAAATGTCTTTGGTGTCCAGTTTCACTAAGTTTACACTCTCTTCTGAGAAGGGGTTGCTCATGACTTCTATGACCTCAACAGGCGCCTTGACATGCCGTGCAAAAGAAGGCTGGACACCTTTCACCCGCTCATGGTGCTTTGTGGTAGACCCTTTTCTGGTGGTTCCTTTCTCCGCTGTGGCTTCAAATTCTCCTGTCAACCTGGCCACTTCTGGTCCCGCTGTCATCCGGTGCTGAGGGTCCTTTGGCCTTTGTGTTACTCCAGCAGCTCCACTATCCATTTTGATTATAGCATCCTTTTTCTCATGAGCTTGGTAAAGCTCAGTTGCAGAGAAAACATGCTACGTCTTGCAAACTGTAAAGTTCTCCTTTCGGAATTCTCTAGCCGTGTCTGGAAGCATTGCGTGAAGACTTTACCATATCGTAGAGGTGAGCAGGCACCCAATGAACAACTCCCATTGGCCAGGCATGGCAAACTGTGTCCACTGGGAGGTGGGAGCAGCCATACCTGGGGACACTCCAGTTCAGTGTTTCTCAAACTGGGGTCGCCACTTGTGTAGGGAAAGTCCCCGGCGGGCCAGGCCAGTTTGTTTACCTGCCCCGTCCACAGGTCCGACCAATCGCGGCTCCCACTGACCGCGGTTCACCGCTTCGGGCCAATGGGAGCTGCTGGAAGCGGCGGCCAGTAAGTGACTCGGCCTGCCGTTCTTCCCACAGCTCCCATTGGCCCAGAGCAGCGAACCACAGCCAGTGGGAGCCACGATCAGCCGGACCTGCGGACGGGGCAGGTAAACAAACCGGCCCAGCCTGCCAGGGTCTTTCCCTACATAAGCGGAAACCCCAGTTTGAGAAACACTGCTCCAGGTAAACAAAGCTTCTCACGGCCCATCAAGGGCTTACCCTGAGCAAGCCACAAACCAAGTTTGAGAAACACTGATCTAATGCAAAGAACCAGAGTGACAGCTTTCTGCGGCATTCAACTTAGAGAGCAAAGCGTGCCTGTGGATTGACAACACATTGGGGTCAATACAAGGAGCTCCAGATGAAGTGTGATATGCCAGAAGTGGACCAATGGGTTTTCTATTTTTGTCTTGTCACATCATGACAATATCCATTTTGACGGGTTGGATCACAGAAACCCTCTTGGGAGCTGCCATCCGATGTGCCAAGACTACTTCTACCCCTGCTTTCCCTGCCAGCTCGGGACCCCAGCACCCTGTCTTGCTGAGCTAGACACGCCCATCTGCTCCAACACAGACCCAGGGTCTGAATTACTTGCCCCAAAGCTGCAGACTTAACTGAAAGCAGCTGACAGAAGTGTTTCTGCCTTTAACACTCAGATGCCCAACTCCCAATGGGGTCTAAACCCAAATGAATCCATTTTACCCTGTATAAAGCTTATGCAGGGTAATATCATAAATTGTTTGCCCTCTATAACACTGATAGAGAGATATGAACAGCTGTTTGCTCCCCCAGGTATTAAGACATACTCTGAGTTAATTAATAAGTAAAAAGTGATTTTATTAAATACAGAAAGTAGGATTTCAGTGGTTCCAAGTAGTAACAGACAGAACAAAGTAAGACACCCAGCAAAATAAAATAAAACACGCAAATCTATGTCTAATCAAACTGAATACAGATAATCTCACCCTTAGAGATGCTTCAGTAAGTTTTTTCCTCAGACTGGACACCTTCCAGGCCTGGGCACAATTCTTTCCCCGGTATAGCTCTTGTTCCAGCTCAGGTAGTAGCTAGGGGATTCCTCGTGATGGCTCTCCCCCTCTATTCTGTTCCACCCATTTATCTATCTTTTGCATAAGGCGGGAATCCTTTGTCCCTCTCTGGGTTCTCCCCCCCTCCTTCTCAATGGAAAGACACCAAGTTAAAGATGGATTCCAGTGCAGGTGATATGGTCACATGTCATTGCAAGACTTCATTACCCACTTGCCAACAACACGTATACAGGAAGACTTACAGGTAAAACAGAACCATCTGCAGTCAATTGTCCTGGTTAATGGGAGTCATCAAGATTCCAAACCACCATTAATGGCCCACACTTTGCATAATTACAATAGGCCTTCAGAGTTATATTTCATATTTCTAGTTTCAGATACAAGTGTGGCACATTTATACAAATAGGATGATCACACTCAGTAGATTATAAGCTTTGTAATGATACCTTATAAGAGACCTTTTGCATGAAGCATATTCCAGTTACATTATATTCACTTATTAGCATATTTTTATAAAATCATATAGAATCCAGTGTCATACCCATGAGTGCCTCATCTTCCCTGAGACCTGCGTATACTGTCTGTATGCATTTTGGAGCAAGACATACAGAGTACTAGCAGTTGGACACACCTAGTTCATGTGACATGAGATGCTTTCATGAAAGAATAAGCCATTCCTGGAGAGGCCACTTTGGCCTCAACAAGGGCTTCTATCCATCCACGGTCTTCTAGCCAATCTCCAATCAGCTTTAGACTTGCCATCTCCAGATGAAGACCACCCAGCATTAGGACAAAATTTTCCTCTCCGTAACCAGCAGGTATCTGCTGTATCTGTTTGGTTATGGTGAAAAGGGGCAGACCCACAGTGGGTTTAGGTGGTGAACAACATTCCTTATCACATCTGTGGCATGATGAATCATTGCCAGAGACTTGGAATCATCTGGAAAGAGGGGAAGAAGCCGTACTGGCTGTTTGCCGTCATGGTAAGCTGGCTAGACAATGTCTTGATCTCCATTAAAGGTATTCAGATTTGCTGCTTGCCTTATTTGTTCAAACCCTCTGCATTCTTCTTGCAGGGCTTAGGTAATCACTTGGCACAGTCTGTCTTGATTTCAACATTTGCAGCAGGGATGGTTTTCTTCAAGATCAGTGGAGGGACAATTGTGTAAGACTCAGGAAGTGATGATAGTTTTCTTCACTGATGCTGAAGTCTCTCAGTCCCAGGTGGGAATTCCATGGACAACTCCCTCAATTTGAGTACTGGATCATGAAAAAGTGGAAGGAGTCTGTTGCTATGGTAGAGATGGGCTTGTGGTCTCTGTCTATGGATGCAGCAGGGAACAGATCATCACAGAGCTTTAGAGGACAGACTATATTCACATGTTCAAAGTGTTGGTATGCATTGTTTGCCATGCTGGTAGAGATGGCCAATGCTGTCATAGGAGATGGACAATCCAAGTTTCAAGAAGTTATCTACTAGCTCAGTTTTTCATATCTATGCATGAAGCCTCAAACCAGCACAGATTGGTAAAAGCATGTCTCAAACTTTGTTGTGGTGCAAACTTTTTGTGCCTTCACTGCATTGGATGTTACTTTGGCCTAACTGTTGCAGTACAACAGCAAGGGTAGCTGTATTAATGGACACTTGTTCTGACTGTATTTTAATGTTCGGACCATCCAATATCACGGACATCAGTGCCAATAGTGATCCGGCATCCTGGGTCCGATGATCCAGTACACTGTGCTTTCATTTGAAACACATACCTTCAAATAATTTTTGCTCTTTGGGACAGGTGAAATGCTTCTTCGTCACAGTCTTCCTCACATGCTTTTTGGAGGACATGTCCAATATCCTGGTTAAAGCCAAAAACCACATCCTTCTTTGTGTGCTTGAGGATCTGGAATGTGTCAAAGCATACGGGATTTTAGTTCAGTGCTGTGAATGCACCCAGCCAGCATCACTTCCAGATAGTCTAGTGTAGTTGTATAGAGCCTTGGGAGATCTGCTAGTTCAAAGACTGGAGCCACATCTTCAGTCTTGTCTCGTCAGTGTATGCTATCAGTTCAGCAAAGGCAATCCCATGCGACATCTTCTCCGTGTGGGTTTGCTCAGTTTTCTTGTCCCTGACTTTGTTAGAGAGAGACACCAAACATCTTGCCTCTTGGGCCACTAAGTCCCCTGCACTTAGTTTTGCAAGCAAGCTCTGGTCTTGCAGCTGAAGTGCACACTTGTGGACTCGACGATCAATGCTGAAGGTAGAAGCTTCATGGAAGCCTTCTGACTAGGTTCATGTCACAAATAAAGCAGGCTTCTTTTTCTGGGGGGCCTTGGTGTTGCTCAGTTAAACATGCATATTTCCTCTGCAGTTCATCTGGGTTAATCCACAGCTTTCTCAGGTTGTTTTTTTCCCCCTCGGCCTTTTAAGTGTGGTCCTGTTAAAACTTGATATAGCAGAATTTGTGCCAACATCCATTGTTCTTGGTCAGAGTCTTTTCAATACCATCACTGTCATCTAATCTACACATGTTTATCGGTATGGGAAGTGCATTCAGCTTATGAAAGTGTCTGACATTGTTTGATAGCCAGATCCAACATGCGCTCTTTTTGATTCTGCTGGATTAATCAACTGCACCTGTGTCTTCCTTAGAAAACACACATTTGCCCCAGTCAGTTGAGGAATAGGATGTCTCCACTGCTGGATATGGCTCTCGAAAAACATTTATCTTTCTGATATGTTAGACGCTCTAGTAACAGCCAATAGTAATTTGATATCTTTTGCTGCTGTGGAAGGTTAATATTACCCATTCACCAAACAGCTTTCACACCATCAAAGTAGCATCTGAAAGAAAAGAGAGAAATGTGATTCAATTATGCCAAGACTACACTGACAATCCAGATGAGTACAAAATGTATCCTTATGCTAAACCTCAAATTACAGACCTCAAAGTCGCAATACTCCAACAAAAAAACGTCAAAAGCAGACTCCAATGACAAACTGCAGAATTTGAATTAATTTGCAAACTGGACACCATTAAATTAGGCTTGAATAAAGACTGGGAGTGGATGGGTCATTACACAAAGTAAAAACTATTTCCCCATGCTATTTTTCCCCTACTGTTACTCTCACCTTCTTGTCAATTGTTGGAAATGGGCCATCCTGATTATCAGTACAAAAGTTTTTTTCCTCCTGCTGATAATAGCTCACCTTAATTGATTACTCTCATTATAGTTAATATGCAACACCCATTTTTTCATGTTCTCTCTGTATATATATCTTCCTACTGTATTTTCCACGGCATGTATCCAATGAAGTGGGTTTTAGTCCACGAAAGCTTATGCCCAAATAAATTTGTTAGTCTCTAAGGTGCCGCAAGCACTCCTGTTCTTCTTGCTGATACAGACTAACATGACTACCACTCTGAAACCTGTGACCAAGTTAAGTTTCTACAAAACCCTCACTTGGGCCTCCATACTGAAAGTCATATCTGTCTGCTTAGGTGCAACTCTGACACTGCATCATGAAATGGCCTTTAAATTTGATGCTATAAGTAGAAAGAAATCTACCTTCGTTTAACTAATACACTTCGGAGCCACAAGACTGGAGTGTTGCAAGAAAAGCAACTGACAGTGGTGAAAGAATGTGTTAAATAAAACCAGTCACTCCCAGTTTTAACATAGACCTTCCTTGCACCTTTTCTGGCTCCTCAGCTTGTTCATTACACTATTATTTACACACCAGATAAACACGTGTACAAGGCTTTACTGGGAGTGTAACAGCACCTCACACACCCTATTTAGTTTAGTGCTGTGAGTATGCAGGCCAGTTTTACTGGGTGGAAAATTTAAGCTTTAAGGGGTGAAATTACGTAAATCCAACTAGTTTATTTGAAACTCAACTATACCGAGGCCCAGACAGCACTGTTCAAACCTCCTGCATGACGTGTAATGTTTTGGAAAGATGCCACTTCATATTCCATAGCAGGGCTTTATAGAAACCATAAAAGAGACAATCCTTGAAATAATCCATCCCACATTTTACATGGAACTTGTTGTTTGCTGGCTTAGGACATTTGGGAATTTTATTTAATTTCTGGCTGATGAGGGGTCATGCTATGTGTATCCAGTTGCTCTTGATTTTATTATTGAGGACTTAGTGTATTAAAAAGGCTCTCAGTAACTTGAGACAGAATCTAGAGCTGATAGTGAAGCTAGCCAGCAAGTCATGTGATTTTCAAGTTAACCGCAGACAGCTATGACGACACTTTCTCTTTCCAGTATTTATTCAATAGAATGAGGCCTGGAACTCAGCGAGACCTTCAGTTTTGCTGAGTGTAGTGGGGAGAATACAAACAGAACTTGCCACCGCTCTGTATAGTAGATTTATCATAAGAACATCAACCATTATATTCTGTTGTAACTAAAAGGAATTTCCACCATAGTGAGTGTCATGACGACACATTACCTAGGGCTGCTGTCACAGGATATCCATCTGGCACTCAGCAATTTTAGGGACAGGTGCCCCATACTAAATTAAATAGGCTGATAAGTCTTTATGTCTGTGGCTAAGCAATGCCTCCCTTTCTCACCTTCCCACACCCTCTCCCTGAAAAGCCTGATAGGATGAGGTATGTTTCCGTAACCATCATTCACATTTTTGAGCAGCAGAGGGAAAATCAAAAAATGCAGTGAGTTTCTCAGGGGAAAAGAAAAAAGCGCTTATGTTCACATTCTGTCTTGTTGCTATGGGAGCTGATTGGCTCATTCAGGGACAGATTTTTTTGTCACTGGCTGAGATGGCCAGTGCATTTGGTTTAAACTCACAAAAAAAAAGAGAGTGAGGGAACGAGAGCAACAGAGAGAACTGATGGTGAATACTGGAGAAGGGAAATACATTCTGCGTATACAATGTATGCTCCAAATGCCCCATTACAAATGCAGCAAGAATCTCTGAAGTGGAAAGCTGCTTGATACACATTAGGTTAATGCTTTTTCTTCTTTTGTCCTCCCCCATGCTGTCTCTCCTCCGGTCCCCTGCAAAGTGCTGATACTGAGGGAAATCTCTCTCAGGAAAAAAAAACCAACAAAACAGGGATCAGCTCCATGCCTTGCCCAACAAACAAGCATTTAAAACTTCATTTGTGCAGTGTAAAAATGCTCCTGTACAAAGAAGTCGAGACACTAGGCATTGGAAACCTCCTCCTCAGGACAGTTCTGTAAATCATGCAAGGAGGTCAGGTTCAATGGCCAGTGAGAAGTGAAGGCCACAGGGCTGAAAGCCCTCAGCAGTGAGTGGCTTTAGGCCATGGGGTTATTCCAGCTCAGCTCAGGGGGTCTTCATGGCAGCTGCTTTGTTGAGGACACAGGTTCTCCTGGTCTTTGTTGCTCTGCACAGCTGCAGTCAGAGCTCATTCTCACAGGCTGCATTGACGCATTTCCTTGATATATTCCTTTATCCTTTCCCTCTACCTGGCACTATCCAGCTGTCACTCAAAAGCTGTCCAGATAAGCTGCTGAATTGCCTTTGGATCTCATCAGTCTCTTGCATAGACCAGTGTAAAAAACCACAGCTTTCTAAAATACAAGGTTGCTCCATTATTGATTCATCAGTCCGTCTTCTTCCAGAATGTCTGTTCCCCAGAGCACTTCTTTCGGTCCACGTCCTGAATTCTAAGAGGAATGCATTCAAAGCAGCCACCAGAGCCTGTGCACAGATGGTCATTACCATCCTTAATGTGCTAAAAGAATTACATTGAGTCTAAAGTCAGTTTATTCACACCCTGGTCTGATGCACTTGACCCTATTCCCTATAAGGAGGGCCATAGGAGAAAGGCTCAGTGACACGTTTGTAGAGGAAAGAAAGCATGAAAGTCCAGAGAGCTGGTGGAACAGGTGGCTTGGTGAAGTCTGGGTTGACTTTAGCAAACCAGGTTAATACACAGCGATACCTCCCAGCAGCAGATCAGGTCATCATTCACTGAATAAAGGGCAGAGAACTGTCCTTTTAGAGCTGAAGTGGTGGCTGTTCACTAGACTATTGGGTGTGGAATTCAGGAACCACAATAGAGCTAAAGAGAAGTAGCCGTTTCAGTCTCTATTCAAAAGGAGAGCAGCTGGGAAAGTCTCTGGGCCCAATCCTCAGCTAGTGTAAATTGGCATACTCACAGTGACTTGAGTGCAGCTACTGCTTGATTCACACCAGCAAAGGACTGGCCCTCAGTGGTTCAGTTCTGGCTGTTTAGATGGTGAGGTGGGACATGAAGTGGTATTGTCTCCAACACAAGAGGAAAGAGGGCTCTGCCCAACCAATGTAGACACAATTCACATCAATTAATATTTAAAACTAACTGGCTGGCACTAAGTGTGCTTAGAACTGTTGGCACTGAAAGAAATAATAAATGGAAAGTATAGTGCACGTGTGCTTTGGATTTGTTTATCATAGAATATCAGGGTAGGAAGGGACCTCAGGAGGTCATCTAGTCCAACTCCCTGCTCAAAGCAGGACCAATCCCCAGACAGATTTTTTTTACCCTCGTTCCTTAAATGGCCCCCTCAAGGATTAAACTCACAACCCTGGGTTTAGCAGGCCAATGCTTAAACCACTGAGCTATCCCTCAGGGTGAGCACAGGACAAAACCTAGACTAGAGAGAGGAGCAGGTGAGTGGATGTCCCGTGTGGGGGAGATGGATGAGATCGGGTGTTTCATGTTTATAGAACCCAAATCTCAACTGGAAAAAGATATTTCATTGGCAATGCTCGTAGCGCAAACTCTGCTGGGCTCACAATTCCATAGCACATCTGGCAGCAATAGCCATGATATAACACATTTCATCTGGGACTCAGTATTGGAATTGTTTCTGGGTAAAACAGAATTTCTCAGACGGGGTCACTGCTTCTGTGGGGAAAGCCCCTGGCAGGCCGGGCCGGTGCATTTACCTGCCCTGTCCGCAGGTCCGGCCAGTCACGGCTCCCACTGGCCGCAGATCGCTGCTCCAGGCCAATGGGAGCTGCTGGAAGCAGCGCAGGCCAAGGGACTTACTGGCCACCTCTTCCAGCAACTCCCATTGGCCCGGATCAGCGATCCGCGGCCAGTGGGAGCCGCGATTGGCCGGACCTGCGGACGGGGCAGGTAAACGCACCGGCCCGGCCTGCCAGGGGCTTTCCTACAGAAGTGGCGACCCCTGTTTGAGAAACCCTGGTTTAAAATCAGAGAACATTAAGATTATATAGCTGTGCCATTAGCTAGCATGTGCATGGGAATACGTGAATTAATCGCAGCAACATAGTGGGTAACATAAGTGTCACCAAGGGATGGAATAAGGCATTTATTGATGAAAGGCAACCCTCTGGACTAACCAATCAAACGGTGGCTTTGTAGTCAAGAGAGTTACTCCAGTTTTCCACCAGTGTGAGAGCAAAATTTGGCTCATTATTTTTACATAAAGCCTTAACCTGTGCCCCTTGAACTCATTAAAAAACTCACTGCACTGCATAGTGCAGGATGGGACCATAGTGTCTGTGGATCAGTTGCATTAGGCACCTCACTGGTGTACAGGCGTGCACAATAGATCAAAATCTACAGTCCCAAGAGTAGCACAGTAGCTTACTAACGCAGCCTGTTACTTCAGAGGGATTCTGCACGGGGGTAATGGGTCATGCTAGCAAATCCTATTGCAGGATTAGAACCTATGTGAGAGAGAGTAGCAGGAACCCAGCACCCCTCAAAATCAAGCAGTAAGATTCCTAAGGCTAAAACCCCACAAAATCAGCCACCAGGCCCTGTGCCAGGGGTTTTGGGCCTGGTGCAGTTCCCATTACGTTAATGGAAAGGCTCCCCCTGATCCTGGTGGGAGTTGGAGCAGGTCTTAAGTAAGAAAACATGAGCCTAAGCCTCAATACAGCAAGTTAGGTGAAAATGAAGGAGGAAAATTGCATCCATCACTCAGAGATTTTCCTTAATAAAAGAGGGAAAGGGGGAAAGACTCATTTAAGACAAACTGACCTTCAGACAATAGACTTTCACATTCACATAGGGCCTTTCCTCCCCAGGGATCCCAAATCCTGTTGTAATGGGCCAGATCCCAAAGCTGCACAGAGTAAGGACTGAGTAAAGACATCAGGATTTCACCCAGTGCACATGCAAGTAATCGCTTCACCATCACAAAAATGCAGTCCACTCTGGAGTGGAGCATGATAGCTGTTTTACAGCACACAAGAATGTTATGTCCAACTGTAGGGGGGATTTAGGTAGGCAGAATGTAGTCATGCTCACCAGCACTTGGCCAGGATACTGGATCTAACATCCCTTCTGTAGCAAATGCTTTTCAATGTATGCTAACCACAAGTGCTTAGGGTGTTTGGATTCATAGCTCATCCAGAAGATGGCACCTTCAGATGCACAGTGCTGCCTAGGGACATTTTATGGGACAATACAGACTCAGATAGTAGGGCATTCCTGCTGTAGCTGATGTTGTCTGAGTAAAGGAAGAAGTATTACCAGTGATACGTTACTATCTCGAACAGCCTCCCATCGGAATGGCCAGTGCTGCAACTGAACTTGGGGCTGAAGAAATCTGTCCACACTGACGCAATAGAATCCTAACGTCCATATTGCACAGCACCCTGGGGTGGCATTGCATTGTGCCTTGCAGCCAACATGCAGGGCCTGAGTCTGCTCTCACTTCTGATTTACACCAGTGCAGCACGATTGATGTCAGCAGAGCTAGTCCTGATTTGTGGCAATGTGAGTGAATTCAGAATCAGGCCATGTGTCACCTGATGAAGTGCATAAGAGTCTGCATACATTTTTATCTGGCTCTTGTCTTGGGCAGGAGAAAGCGAAACCTGTGCATTTAACTGCTGTTAAACTTTTCCGCTTGTTGTCTAATCTAGGCTATAGCCCAAACTATATAATTCAAAGTGAAACCTTATTCCATTGCTGAAGATTTTCCAAACATATGCATCAAGTGTCTCACTGGCCCACCAAGCCTGAAAATCATTTAAGATGCTCACCCCATATTCTTCTAGATCAAGCATTCTCTGTCCACTAGTACAATCCCTAGAGGGAGCGTAACTGACCTCTCTGTCCACTACCTTGGGCAGATGTGTGTCCCTCGTTGATGCTTTTACCTTTCTCTTCCTCTGCACAACACAGAGCTGTGCAGCTGCTGTCATTCCTTCAAACCTCTTCCCCTTAGTCTATCTGCCATCTGCCAGATATGGACAGCCTGGCATGGTCACCCCAGCACTGCTACTAAGATTGTTTCCTGCTGACTGATCGGAGCAAGAGAAGATGCATTAGGCTGAAGATTTCTGGCTCCCTATTTTGGGAGGTGGATGAGGGGGGTAATCATAACACCTTAGTCTTTAGGTCAGCGACTTTATAAAAAAGGACTTGAGAAAACGACAGGTGAAATCTGAGCCTTGAATCCCAAAGGGCTCACAAGTGCTGCAATCTGCAGTACATCTTTCAAATGCCATGCTTGGAGTGGGAGTGCAAATCTCCTCCAACCTCGCCACTAGCAACTGCCACCTGGGGTCCCTGCTCACCATCCGTTAGGGAGTCGCAAGGTTTGGAGGGGTATAAAAATGGTGTCTTTTGAGATTGTTATTTATTTGTTCCACAGTAACAGTTAAGTTAGTGGGTTAGGTGGTGTGCAGACAGAGAAGAAGGAATGGCCACTGGCCCGGGGAGCTCCCAAAGACAGGCAGACAAGTTGAGGTTAGCAGGAACAGTCACACCAACTCGATTCGCTATAAGCAGCTTGGCAGCAGTGAGTCTTCGAGAGGGATTTAAATGTCAAGGACCTCAGACCATTCAGCTTGGAAGAAGGCACGGGGGTGTTTATGTGGGAAAAATGGCGCACCTGGGGAGGAACATTGGGCGGAAGTGTGATGGGGGTGGGGAAGAGTGCGATAGACAAGATGCCTGAATTTGAGGTGATAACAATGATGGTTCCCATAGGCCTTTAAAATACCAGTCGGGTTATTCTATGTCAAAGTAGGTCGGTCCAGATGGATAGAGCTAAGTTCTACCATCAATACTGAGACTGAAGCACAACCCTGCTGATTCAATCAATTCAACACATCACTGCCCTAAAATGAGACTTTTTTAAAAGTGATGGTCTATAGATCCTGTGTGTTCTCTCTGCTCCAACGAATCAGTTACTCATTGCCACCAACAGAGAGTTTAGAATCAGAATTTAGCTGGCATGTTATTGATGCTCCACAAGGCTGATGTATGAGTTTGCTTCTCTTCAGCTGCAGTACATTGGTTCTGCATTGATGACAATGCTTAGATTTTTGTCAGTAAATCAAGAATAGAGAATGATTCTCACATAGAGTATCAGGGTTGGAAGGGACCTCAGGAGGTCATCTAGTCCCACTCTCTGCTCAAAGCAGGACCAATCCCCAGACAGATTTTTGCCTCAGCTCCCTAAATGGTCCCCTCAAGGATTGAACTCACAACCCTGGGTTTAGCAGGCTAATGCTCAAACCACTGAGCTATCCCTTTTCTATAACATGCAGTCCCACGTCTACACAGTCACTCTACTAATAAGCCCATGTTAATTTTACAGTGGAAACAAATTCTGTCAGCATACCATAGCTGGCAGCATGGGCCACAACCTGAGAACGGATTTTGACCGAAAGAGAGAGCCAATTAAATAGACAGGCTAGAGACTGCTTTAGCACCAAGTAATCATTAGGCGCTCAAGTGGGGTTGAGTTAGTCTGTCTGTCTCACTTCACATGGATATTCAGGAAAGAAACTGACATGTAGCTTCGGGCCAAAATTTGATCCTATAACTGTCATCGTATTTACTGCAAGTATCTATTTATCCATAGTGCAATATTAATAAACGGGCAAACTTTGGATCTGAGTCTTTTAGGAAATGTGCCTGTGCTTGTTCAGGGAAATAAATGTCTGATAGAAGAAATCCCCTGTGATTATTTGTGATGGAGAGAGAAAAACCATCAGTGCTGGAGAATGGGAGGAAGAACCCAAGTGGAAACGTCCTATAAAATTTCATAGAGTTGGATCCAATAGGATTTTATAAAAAGGTAATAAAGTTGTATAGTAATGACTCCACCAAGCTGTATTACTGGGTAAAGATTAGGATATGTTCTATAGGAATTTTGAACTATCCTATAAAATGCTACTGCAGAGCTCTCTCTTCTCTGAAATTCCATATTGTGATAAAAAAATATATAGGAAAAAAACCTGTTAAATTCCATAAGGGAAGACAGGGCAATGTTGAATGAGATCAGAGAGATGGGACAGAAGTGTGCAATGTTGCTTTCTGGAACATTCCATCTTCTTAAGCACTTGAAGTGCCAGCATGATATCTCAGAAGTCTGTTCTACATCGTGGTGTCAACTGTGTTGTCATGGTGACATTTTAATCCTCACTTACAGGTAAACATTTGGTCTGCTTGTTTGATTGTCTGTGAACCTATAGATACGTACCCGGGTGCTGAATGTGCAGCAGGAAGGACTTGTGGAATGCCATGCAGAACTGGACTAGTTCTTCTGCAGGATCAGCGCAACCCACACCTTCAAGTTCTGATAACAGTTCCTCCATTCCATTGAAGATCTCTCCTCGTGATGCTTGGAGCATAGAGTTCAGCTCTTAAAATTCATCTCTAGGAATAAGCTGTGCTGATGCATATAAATGATAGGAGAGGGGCCAATGGATTCAAATCAAACTTTAGGAAACAATTTCAGGTATGTGTCTTTCAGATAAAAACTAATCTCGGCAAATTACCTGCCATGGGCTAGTTTTCTGTAGATTATTGGTATTACACACACACACACACACACACACACACACACACCTTCCTGATTCTGAAAGGAGCTTTGTAGTGCACATCTGGACAATCAGTGGACAGAACAGATGGCATCATTTAAAATTATCCTTTTAATTTTGTTTTAAAAGAAAACATAAGGAAACTGGCTCTCTCATGGGGATTACTAATGGGAAAGGGATCACATGATCATCTAGTGCTAGGATCCATACTGAAAAGTTGTCATCATCTGGCATCTGTTTGGTGTCCTTTGTGAAAATGAGCTGGACTTCTCACAGTTCAGCTCCAAAATTCCCCCACCCCCCAAAACCTTCCAGCATATTAATGTAGCACCCTTCATTATAAAGAATCTCAAAGTACTTCACTTCTCTATCCAGTGAAACAGACAACAAGGGCCATCTTTAATACCATAAGGCCATAAGGAATAATTGTTAGAGTATCCACAGTATGATTTTGTTTGGCCTGCAGTTCAAATCCATTGGTGCCAGGTTTTTGTTGGCCCTCTGGGTGGTCACTTAATATACATTTTGCTATACATGCTGTACCACTAAAATGCAGCTCCCTTCAGAGTGGAGACAGGAAGCCGGGGCCATTCCTCACAGCACACTTGCAGAAGAATGGAGTGAGGGGAACTGTACCATGAACAGTAGGCAAACACCTGTTTGTAGAAAGAGTCATAAGACCTTTTGTGTCCATTCTGTGTATTTAGCATCTCACTTGTTAAGGTGTCTTGTGTAAGCTCGAAAGCTTGGCTCTGTCACCAAAGAAGTTGGTCCAATAAAAGATATTACCTCACCCACCTTGTCTCTCTGAGAGGGACAGAGTTAGGTTCCCAGACCTGAAAGAGAGCTCTGTGTAAGCTACAATAAGATATTACCCTTCCTCGCCTAGTCTCTTGAATAGATCCACAAACAGTTAAATAGATGGTCCTTAGCTGAAGTACTTCAGAAGGCCAGGGTGTGACTTGAACCTGCCAAGGTTTGAATTAATGGTTCTAAGCAGCCTAGGTCTTACACAACCCATTAAATCATCTCCTCTGGTGAAGGACAGACATTCACAGTGCACCATGTGTTATCACAACTGGCACTAAATGAGGCCTTATTTCCAATCTCAGCAGATGGGCTAAGGGTGGGATGAGCCATGGAGACTGAACTACCCTATCTCCCAGAGAAAATAAGGCAACATAGTCTAGTGGGTAAGACACTGGACTAGGAGTCAGACAGGGGAAGGATAGCTCAGTGGTTTGAGTGTTGGCCTGCTAAATTCAGGGTTGTGAGCTCAATCCTTGAGGGGACCACTTAGGGATCTGGGGCAAAAATCAGTACTTGGTCCTGCTAGTGAAGGCAACTGGGCTGGACTCAATGACTTTTCAGGATCCCTTCCAGCTCTATGAGATAGGTATATCTCCATATATTTTATTTAAGAACCAGGTTCTATTTCCCATTCTGCCACTGACCTGCTGTGTGACTTTGAGCAAGTCATTTCACCTCGCTCTCTTTTCCATCTGTCTTATCTATTTTAACGTAGACAGAACAGGGATGGTCTCTTACCATGTGTAGATCCAGGGCTTAGCACAACAGGACCTCCATCTCTGCAGGCACTCCTAGGTGCTACTGTCCTACCAGTAATAATGATAAAAAATGGTCTTTCCCAAGTCAGGGCTGAAGCACATTGACAGCATGGAAACCTTGCAGAGCTGGTGCTTTAGCTCTTCTCCAGATGCTGCCAATAAAGGACTTCACTGCTGGAGGATGTCAATCCAGCATGAGATACATTTTTATTACAAAAATCCACCTTCTCATCACTCCAATGAAACAGAGAGAAAACCCACGTGATCCCCTCGCACCTTTGTCAGGCTCCCTCCACACACAAATAAATAATATCCCTTAGAAAATGGTTTGTCTGGCGTAAGAATCAAAGCTATTTTCCTCAAAGGAGAGAGGTCAGTAGATTCTGTGAATCAAATCGATAGTGCAGTCTTGGCGGGCGTTAGTATCTGCAATTCTGCTACTTAATTCACACAGTTTATAGCTGATGTCTGAGAGGAAGCAGGGGTGTACACAGGCTGAGAGAGTCGTAACATTAGGACCCTCTGCATGAGATAATGGGAATATAATAGGCCAAATGGACAGCTGGCAGAAGCAGGTGCCATTCCATTGTCTTCAGAACTGTACCTGCTTATGCCAGCAGTAAATTTGGCCCTTTATGCAAATTATTAGGTTTTAACAAATGCACATTTTAAGCTGATGAGCTTCGCTATTTTACTGCTTACTGAATAGCGTGAAGCGATTTGCAGTTTCCCCAGATTTGACTTTTTTGAGGATGGGGGGGGGCGTTAATTTGTTTTGATCACAAACCATTCTCTGCAAGTATGTGGTCTTCACTGTGCTGGTGATGATTTGTCATCATTTGTAAAGTCAGGAGCACGGGGAAGAGAAAAAAATGTTTCTTTGCTTCCGTCAAGGTCTAGGTTGACGTCACAGCAGATCTATGTATAAATCAATGTCTTTATTAAATCCAACCGTGGATGAAGGCTAAATCCAAAGAGCTTGTAGGGAATTAGTGAGGGGGATATCTGCGCCCTGGGGTTCGAGGAAGTCACAGCCACCATTTGTGACCCAGATTCGCCATCTTCCGAAAGGCCAGAAAGGATCGGGTGGCGAGGGGGGCGGGTTCCAATTGACATCTGGCTAGAGGAGCATGATCTTTTCTCTCAGATGTGGACCTTGCTCTCATCAGAAATTCCTTTACAGACTAGATTGCTACAAAATGTTCTGTATGAGGCTGTGGACTGGGGCCACTTGGAAGCTCAAGTTAGTGCAGAATGGCATCATACAGGGAGCACATTACTCAGAGCTGCTGATTAGATTCCTAGTGGAGTTCAAGGTTGTGGTTTTCCCCTATAAAGCCCTAAATGGTTTGAGACCCACTCACCTGTGGGACCACCTCTTTTCTGGGACCAGCTTGTCACAATTTGCTAAAAGCAGACACACATAACCTGGAGCTTCTTTGATACAGCAATAGGGGGCTCCTCTGAGGGTCCTTGGTTCTGGAATTCATTTCCCTTGTTAATCTGCCAGTGTCTGGATTTGCTAACCTTCTGGGTGTGTGGTAATGCCTAACTTTTCGGTAAAGCCTATTGCAGTCAATGGAAAGGCTCCTATTGACTTCAGTGGGTTTTGGGTCAGGCCCTTAGTAGCTATGGGAGTTATTAGGTTGAGGGTCTGGAGACTGAAGGTTGATGTAGGTGGAATTTTATGGCATGAACTGGTTGGGTGAGACTCAGTCGTTTTGTGGGAAGGTTCATTGACAAATGTGTAATAGGAACCTTGATGACTCAAGGTACTGATATTATCTAAATGTGACTTAAATGTTAGGACTTGCCTTCAGCTCTGGAGAATCATGAGAGAAATCGAATAAAATCACAACATATTGATTCTGTTCCCTACCTGAGGAAAAAGTGTAAACACTTCAGGTGCAAATACTTGAGTGCTGAACTATCAATTCCAATTTCCAGGAATACTACACGTGTGGCTTTGAAATTTGCTTTCCACAAACATGCATATGGTTGTTTCGCTGACACAAGCATTCATAGAAAATGAATGCAGATTGGGCT
Source organism: Gopherus flavomarginatus (assembly GCF_025201925.1). Lineage (NCBI taxonomy): Eukaryota > Metazoa > Chordata > Testudines > Testudinidae > Gopherus > Gopherus flavomarginatus. The sequence goes on from NC_066630.1 coordinate 35,779,215, forward strand.
GGAGTGTGATCAAAGCAAATTCCTATATAAATTCAAGCAAATATTCAAGGATGATTATTTACAGCATTCATCCAGTTCCACACATGAGCCCCTGAAATATTTATGATTTGGTACAATTATAAGTGTGAAAGAAGCACCGTAAGTCTTACCTACATGACTGGACTTAAACAGTCTCGTTGCTAAGTTTGGAATGTGTACGTGTGAAATTGAATAGTTCACATTGTATTAAGTCGGTATCGCTAGCAACTGAAATGTGTAGTGAGGGATGCTAGCTCCCCTTCCCCAGGTCATCTTAACTCAAGGGAGGTAGGTTTCCAGCAGATTTCACAGAGAAATAAACGTCCCACTCCATTTATCATTCATGGGAGTTATGCATCTAAGGCCTGATTGAAAGCTGTCAGAGCCAATGAAAAGATTCCAATTGACTGCAGTGGGCTTTGGATCAAGACCTTGGTTTCCAAATGCAAAGCTGAAAACATACAGTAACCATTGTTGCACGTTGCAACGGGAGCTGCTGAGGGTGGGTACCTAAACCTTGGCAGCAGTCAGTAGCATCTGTCTGGTTCCATGGAGGAAGCAGCAGAGGGTTGCTGAAGTACGAAGAAGATGCAGCCACAAATACCAAGCATATTGCACAGCCAAGTTGCCAAAGTCCAGGAATCATGGAACCAGAGACGTTAGAGATGGAAAAGGTCTGGGTCAGTTGTCTTCTAGCCCATCCTCCTGCCAATGCAAGATTGTTTCCTACTGCTATATCCAGTGTAACTTTAAATGTGCTACATAAATCGGCTTTAACCACTTTATTGGAAACTCATTGCCAGGAGGTGTATCCATTTTCCCTTTTTCATTTCAACCTCTAAACTCTAATTATACCTATCTGATTATGCTAAATAATTGCTCTTCTTCTTTGGCACTTGCAGCCTTCTAATATGTGTACACTTTCATGTACCTGTCGTAGACCTCACTTCAGCAAAGGACTTAAGCATGTGCTAAGGTATGGGGCTTAAAGTTAAGCATGTAAGTACACTTGCTCAGCCCCTTGCAGATTGACGTCGCAGTCACCGAGAGAAGAGTTTGGACCTACGACTTTTGAGTAAGCTGGTCTCTATTTTGCTAAAGTTGTATTTAAAAAAAAAGGATAGCAAAAAAGTTCAGCTATTTAGGAATCCATTTAACTGAGGAATTTATTTTGGGTTAAGGTTTAACGAAGCTCCCTGGTCACTCTGTGTCGGGATTGGAGCCTTCTTTAAAACAGTTTTCAAATCAGTTCTCATACCATGAAAACACAAGCTAAGCATGGGACCTACATTTTCATAGTATTTTGGGGCTTCCCAGTGTTTCAGTGCTCAATTTCAGACACCTTTAGAGGGTCTGGTTTTAGACGGTGTGGAGCACTGGCCTTGTGAAAATCATCAAGCCGCTCTAAGCTATCTGAAGGTGGGCGTCCAAAAATGAACACACCTGAGATCCCTAGTCCCCTTTGAAGGGGGCAGGGATACCGTTATCCCCTACTTCCCTATCAGTGTTGCCCTTTTCCATTTGGCAAATGTTGGAGGTGGGCAGGTTTCTTGTTGGGGGGAGGGATTTAGAATAGATTGGAGAGGATTTCTCAGTGACTAAAAAAATGTTCTTAATTTCCATTTCATTAATAGTTTTCAAGGCCAGAAGGAAGCATTAGAATCATCTGGTCTGACCTCCGCTATAACACAGGCCAAAGAGCTTCCCCAAAAATAACTCCTGGAGTGGATCTTTCAGAAACACATCCCATTTTGATTTAAAAATCACCAGGGATGGAGAGAGTCCACCATGACGCTTGGTAAATTACTCTCACTGTTAAAACCATATGCCTTCTTTCCAGTCTGAATTTGTCTAGCTTCAACGTTCAGCCATCGAATCACGTTAGACCTTTGTCTGCTAGATTGAAGAACCCATTATCAAATATTTGTTCCCCACATAGGTACTTGCAGATTAATCAGATCACTCCTTAACTTTCTCTTTATTAAGCTAAATAGATTAAGTTCCTGGAGTCTGTCATGGTAAGGCACGTTTTCTAATCCTTTAATCATTCTCAGGGCTCTTCTCTGAATTGCCGAACAGCTGACTGTTTTACTCTGAGATTTATCCTTAAAATATATCCGTCATGTCAGAGCTGCCACTGTGGGATTGAAAATAGAGGCAAAGGCACAACAAAAGATAGCTAAAAAAGACTGAAGCTTGTGTCATTAACGGGAGATTAATGATGAGAAAGCTGTGATGTAGCTATTCACTGCTACAAAGATAGTGGCAGCATCTGACTCATCCTGGAGTCCAGTGGAAAATAATGGAGTTGGGCTGCAATAGAAAATGGAAATGGAAAGCCAGGCATACAAGGGGCAACAGAATGACAAAAAACAGTGACGGTTCAGCCTCACAAGGGACCTGATCCAAAACCCACGGCAGTCAGTGGAAGGACTCCCATCAGGTTCCAAGATCGGTTCCTATCTATGTAAAGTTTAGTTGCTTATCCAGATCTCCTTGACTGGGCTAGGCTGGCTACAGGAAGTGTGTTACTGGTGGCAATTTAGCAGAGAATGCAGACGTGTTTAGCAGTGTCACAAGGCAACATGCTGACCTCCCTGCTGTGGGCTCCTGCGTATGTGGGACCAGAATGTGCTGTTAGGATGCTGGCTCGTACTAGGGGAGCTCAAGGAGGGCTCAGAGAGGAATTATGCCTCAGGAAAACACATGGATGAAATATGCATGCTGCACTGTCCGTCACAGCAATGCAACCTGCTTCCTGCACATGCACCCAGCTGATGTGGAGGGGAGAGAGGTCAGAGTTACAGACCCACCTCTCTCCACTCACTTGGGGGCATCATGCTCTCCCAGCAGCTCACAGAGGGATCAGTCTCTGTGCTCTCCCAAATCACTATCTAGCCTTTTAAGCACTACTTCCTGGCCTGAAGCAAAAGAGTTATATTTGTATATATTCAAGTTATAATGGCCATCAGTCAAGACTTCATTCATGCTTCCAGATTTCCTTTGGGGATTTGCACAGAGTGTCTCTGAATCTTTGCCTCTGAAGCCCTGACTTTGCGAAATGCCCTCACACCCAGTTTGAGAAGGATAATGGAGTTCAATCTTTTTAAAATGATTCTCACAGCAGGTCTCCCACATGGTGCAGAGACCTGATTCAGTCCTTTCTGGATTTGGATCGATTTTATTTCTTTGCATGTAAGGTGATTAGGGCATTCTTGATGGCTTGGCACCTAGAACATACTTCTCTTGACTGTGCTTTTTGAGATATACTATTAAGTACAAGCTCAAGGAAAATAATTGACCTTAAAAATCAGAGATGAAGTGGCCAAGCCTCGTTGTGACGCTCAGAGTACATGAGAAATAGTGTCTATCTCAGGCCCCTATGTCAGAACCCAATGTACCAGTGCTACATTGAAAGCTACTGACACATGAATCTATCTGATCAGCTCATGCATATGTTCAGGTATTGAGGGCAGCAGTAGCTCAAACACTTCTTGGCAAGAACCTCTAACTAATCAGGAACTAATTAGAAGCAGGAAGTAGCTACAAAGAGGAGGACTGGATCCAATATGCAAGGTGCGGCTTGGCTGCAGTTGCAACCATCAGGGGCAGACAAGCAGCTGTCGCAGAGCTACTGTATCTCTGTTTACACAGCGCAGCCCCGCTGTGGGGCTCAGGTACTGCATATGGGCATGTTTAAGCCCTCTCAAAGTACCATGTAGCACTCACTGAATGGGAGTGACTCTCCCTGTTGTGCGATCATCATGCTTCAGCTCAGCAAGGGCAGCTGTTCTGGAACATATTCATTCTGAGGCAGGTTGTGGAAGCTTAGGATTACGTTCGCTTCAGAAACTACAGCAGACCTCAGGTGATAGCCAGCTTTGTGACAGAAGTTAGAATGTCACAAACACTGAGTCGGTGGATCAGTCCCTGGTCTTGCATGTCCTAGGAGCACCGGATGCATTTGCCTGCTGTGGCACTACTGGGTTTTGAGAAGGAAAGCACTGCAGCATTTTCCTTAATGCCTCAAGCATCTCCACACCGCAGCACCCCATTTCCTAGCACGTAAGATTTCCCAGATTTTGCCAAATCCAACAGAACCCACGCCTTGCTTTTCAGCAGCTGCCACGGCAGCAATGCACCGCACGGCCCTGTGGAGTGCTATCCAGAAAGCCATTTGGATGGAGGCTGCGTGTGGTATCACCCACTGCCCAGGAAATAAAGTCGTACACATCAGCAGTGCCTTTCGTTCCCAGACCTCAGTGTGACATACAAGTCTCCCAGTCCTCCTAGTATTAGTATAGCTATTTGACAAAATAGGGAAATGGAGGTGCAGAGCAGTTAAGCACCCCAAGTAGAGGCACTCCAGGTCAGTGCTTGCTATTGATAAGTTGAGTATCAGAGGGGTAGCCGTGTTAGTCTGTATCCATAAAAACACTGAGGAGGCCGGTGACACCTTGAAGACTAACAGATTTATTTGGGCATATGCTTTCGTGAGTAAAAAGGCCACTTCTTCAGATGCATCTGAAGAAGTGGGTTTTTTACCCACAAAAGCTAATGCCCAAATAAATGTTAGTCTTTAAGGTGCCTCCTCGTTGTTACTGAAAAGTTGGGCAGTCCTGTGTTTGTACAGCTCCTAACACAACAGGAGCCTGGTCCATCACTTGGGTTCTTGGGAGCTACAGTAATACAAATAATATGTAATCAAGGACTTGCTCAGTTCCATACTCTCTCATTAGCAGAGCCAGGAATAGACCCCAGCAGTCCTGAATCACAGTTTGTACTTCTAACGTCTAGCCCTAGACAAAGGGGCTGACTACTGACACGGGTGGAGGAAGAGGGGTCAGTACTTAGAGTTTTTAAATGCCTTCATCACAGTTTCTTGGTTTATTACTGAAACCTTTGTTCAAATCTCCCATCAGCCTCGAGTAGCCCTTGCAGCTCAGGGCAGGGGGGGCTGTATGACTCAGAGGGTTGATCAGGAAATGCTGAGCCTTTTGCCGCTAGGTGGCTGGTTTGAACCGAGCCCAGGTGAGTAGTATCAGAGTGTTGTTACTATTGGATAATTATTAGTGCCCTTGTGAGGACGGTGCAGCAGCCTGAGTGAAATAAGCTAGGGGTTCAGCCTCTTTCCCTGGGAATGAGGATGCTCGTCATGGAACCACCAGAAACGACCCTAACTGGCGACCCTATCGGCAGTCTCAGCAGGGAGGCAAGTGTTACGAGGATGGGGCGATCGGGGGGGAAATTTACTTTGCCACTGCCCATGCTGTACCTGCTGAGTGGCGAAATACAGGACTTGGGTCTCCGGGGCTGTCAGTATTGGCAAAGGCTCAAACAAACGATAAGAAAATGCTGGTTTTGAAACACGCCCATGAACAGTGGTGGCATGTGTCTGTTTAGCAGCCACGTGCTTGTTACGAGCCCTTGATAGCAAAATGCTTAAAAGCTTTTCTGCGACACATGCTCCAGCAGTCAGAAGCCATTAGGATAATTGTGTTCTACTTTCCCTCCCCACCTTTCTCCTCCCCAACCCCAGATTGCAGGGAGTGATGGCTCTTAGACTTACTCTGTTACCCATTTGAACGAGGTTTCTCTCTGGAGCACCAAGAAGGCAACCATATTTCTTTGAATGCAAACCCATTGATGGCATTTTAGGAAGAGACTATCCAAGGGCTCCTTCTCGTAATTTGTCAAAAGAGCAGACAGGGGATTGGTTTGTAAATGATCAACCAGCTGCACACAATACACAATACACTGTATGCAGCTTTTGAGCTGCACTGTATGCAGCTCAAAAGCTACCCTCTCCCAACCCCTGGTTCTACCCAGCGTCAGGCGAAGGCAAAGAGAGAAGGCTGAGGTCCACGTGGAAAGAAGATAAAGAGATGGGACTGAGCCTCAGATAGAAAGCAAGATGTACAGGAAAATCAGCAAGGAATGTGCCCTGCATGAATGGCTTTACACGGTATCCCCTGATTCACTGGCACTAGGTCTGCTGTGTCTTCCTTGCCTACTGCATCAGACCAGACATGGAGATCTACAATCATCTCTGCCACTAAGCCCTACACTTGGTGGTGGTGAATCCCTTTATTGGTCCTTCCACCTCCTCCAGTCAGTTCAATAAATGGCCAGCAGCACAGAAAGTGCCACTTAGAAATATTGCTTGGAGTTAGCAAAGTGACCTACTGGCATCTAAAGCCTTGGGCCTTTCCCAGTCTCAGCTGAATTTCTATACAGGGCTCATGCACGTCACACAACTGAGAAATGAAGCATGCATCCTGCTCTTATTTTCAAGTGGGGTTTTCAAAAGCACCTATGTGATTTAAGAGCACACACTCCATTGAAAGGCAATGGGTCCTGTGCTCTTAAGTCAATCAGGATCTTTCAAAAATCTCCATCCAAGGCCCCCCTCTCATCTTCCATGACTTTGTACTCCTCTTTCTCTCTGTTCTATGTTTGCAGAGTCCTGGCTAGATCTCTCTTCTTTTAGGTTCTCTTTCTCCATCTTCATGCACTCTTTCTTCATGCCTCCTCCAGTCTACAAAGGCTCCCACAGTGACTCTGGACCTTACCGCCTTCCCTTCCACTGCCACCCAACTGCATTTTGTCCCACTGACACCCCACTTCCTTGCTTCCTCCTGGATACTCTCTTTGGTACCACTCATTTTCCGCACAATCGGCATGATTCTGATCTCACTTAGATGGCATGAAACTGGTGAGAGATCATCTTGTGGCCTGAAATCTGATGGACTGGAGATTGGTGAGGAATTGGGCCATCATTCAAATTCCCAGCATCGCCAACCATGTTAATAAGAATTCTGATCTCAATAAACTCCATCTAGAAATAGGTCTGTCTCCGTGTGTGACTGGGTTCAGAATTCTCCGCATAGGTTTCTCCTGTTATTCCTGTTCTGAGCATTTTGGGACTGCTCCACACAGAATGTGAGTCAATTTGTCCAACAGTTATTTCAGAGCATTACAAACCACTCAGCTATTTGTAAATATATGTCCGTTATTAACTGAATTTATTTTCATCAGCATTTTCAAACATTTCCAAATACAGCTGACTCACTCTGCCTAGTCATTTTTAAAGAGTGGCAATATTTATTTTCTAAGTGCCTTAAATAACATGCATATTGTTTGAATGTTGCCAGATGTAAATTGAAAATATTTAGCAAGGCAACCCTGGGCTTTAATAGCTCTCTCATGAATAACTTTCATAACAGCCTAATATTTAAGTCATGTGGGGGGGAGGAAACCTCTTGCTCATCTTATTTAATATTATTTAACATTTATACAGAGCTTATAGTGTGTTAAGCTTGTTGCAACTAGTAATAGACACAGACCCTGTGCCGGGGGGGCTTTGTAGTCTGAGAATAGGCAAGGAGGGACCTAATGGATGTGTTCCTGAAAACTCTTTATTCCCATGACCTGAGGAAACTGGGAATGCGAGATGGAGGGGTGAATCATGGGGTAGAGTCTAGAAGTTTCATCCAAGATTCAATAATGTCAGGAATAGAGACAGCCATAGAATAGCAGGTTTCCCCCTCTCCCCCCACTTCACATAGCATTTCTGGGATTCTGCAAGGAATTGTAGGTAATTTGGAAAGGAAGCCACGTCATCCTGTGACCCTGGATTTTTGCTGTAGGCATCGGGGACCCATTCTAGATGGTGAAGTCTGGTGGTAGCAATATGTCTTGATTGCAGCCATCTCCATAGTGAGATGCTAAGTAAATATCAGGGGGCAGATCCTCAGCTACTGCACTGAAGTCAGTGGAGCTTGGCTGATTAGCTATTTGGGGAGATAGGGCCAAATCCTTAATTGGTGTCAATGAACAGAAAAATGCTGGGATTACTCAACCCGAACTTCTCACCTCACATTGAGAGAGGGGGAGGAGAACAGGCCAGTGACCAGCCATCACAGAATGCACACAGTCCAACAGAGCAACCTGCTGCCATGTATTAAAAAGACTTGTTCTCTAGAGAGGCAGCGGGGACAAGTGGAAGTCAGAGTCCTTGGATTCTGTTCCTGCCTGCTGCAGGCACACTCTGCAAGGAGCTAGGGCTTTATTCTTCCTTTTCCATCATCATCATTTGCTATTGTATCCTTTGCCCTAACCAGAGCCTTTGCCGGGGCAACCTAGATCCAGATTCCAGTCCTACAGCCACCCTTCTCTGTGTCTTCGCTTTATGAAGGGCAGCCCTTACACTACTTCTATCCAGCACAAGTCTGTTTTTACCCCATTTTTGTTATTCATCCTTTGATATACAAAATACTGGATCACAGAACAGGATATTAGGTAGACAATGCTACTGATGTTAAACCTGTGCAGGCTGTAGTGCCACTCTCCTTATGTTCGTACATACTCACATCCATTAAGCAGCATTCCTTAAATCCTATCTAGAAAATGCCAGCATGCCACACTGTATTTCAAGCGTCTGGGGTAGTGCCTGCATCCCTGCTCACATCACCCAACAGAAGGCGCTTTCTTGCTCACTTTGACTGCAGCAGGGTCGGAGTGACATGACCACCTCTGACTCGGTGGAGATCAGTTTCATTAATTGGTGCACTTTCAGCGAACGGAGGCTCCTGCTGGGCCTTGCCTGTAAATCTGAATGAAGGCTGATTCCACCAGAAGTTTGAGATGAGCCTAGACAGGGTGAAGAGGCTGAAATGAAAAAGCCATTTCGTGGCCGAGAAGCCTCGGCCTTCCAGAGACGAGATTCCGATGAGCAAGGAGACTGCAAAAATGGCCGTGAATTTCCAACCAATGCTCCATCCTTCCGCATTCAGAAATCACACCACCACATCCAAGAACCATTCTACCCTGTTCCTCTGTCAGATAACCAGCAGCTGCTTGCGACAAGTTCCCTCCCTGTGACTGACAGCTTTCACTCCTTAGAGTGCACTTATTGCACTCTGTCATGAAAATATGCTCTCTTACTAGGGTGACCAGATGTCCTGATTTTATAGGTACAGTCCCGATACTGGGAGCTTTTTCTTATACAGATGCCTATTACCTCCCACCCCATCTCAATGTTTCACACTTGCTATCTTGTCACCTTCTCTCTTTCACTGGAAAGGAGATGCAGAGTGACTCAATTTGTATTCACAAGTCCCTACAACAACTTTTTGGTGCAATGTTGCATCAGTCATTTCAGATTTGCCCCAGTGCAGATAACAAGCATAGGAGCTGCCACACATGGCGCAAGGAATAGCTTGTCTTCAACAATGATCAGTACTGGACACCTCAGAGGAATATTTAATGTAAGACAACATATACTAATACAGGGAAGTGAGCAATATTACACCAAGGAGGTAAACCTTATCTGCTGGGCAGTTTATATCCCAGTGTGATGGGGAGCGACTCACCACTGCGGTGCCTCCTGCTGGCTGTCTTGGGATTTATCTCTGCAGCCTCTTCTGGTGGCGTCTCGGCCGCCGTCATCTCTGCTCCTGGACCCATGTCACCCCAAGGACCCTCTGGCTGTGCCGCACTCTGTGCTCCTCCCTTCCACTGTCCAGCCACTTCCTCAATGGTGAGTGGGGGCAGGAGGGACCCAGCCCCGCCCACTACTCCGGGTCCTGGCCCAGCGATCCTGTAGAGGGCAGCCATGTGCTGCGTCCCCTGGAACCCCTCAGTCTATTTCCCTGGGCCACTTCCGCGCAGCCCCAGCACCTTCTCCGCCCTTGTCTCAGGGCCTCAGCATGCCAGATCCTGAAGATGCAGATCTCCAGTATGAAAGAATGGGGTGCTCTGTCACTAGCATTGTGTATTTGTACCACAGATAAGAAGGGATATTTCCTCTGAGTGGCTGAGCAGAGGGCAAAGAGGAGGATTCTCTTCCTACTGGTTGCTTAACCAGACTGAAGGTCCCACAGGAGGGGGCAGCTGCCCTGCTGCAGGGGGCCTGTGCACTGGGAGGAGAGAAAGCAATCACACTCCTGATTCAGAATCCAGAGTGGAATTCCGTGTCTCCTTGGCTGTTGTCCCGAGGCAAGAATAAGGACACAAAATTCTGCAGTCATATACAAAAGCCCCAAAGAGCTGCTGTGAAATGGTATCGTTTTGCAGGACGGCGATGTTTAACCTTGTGGTTAAGATAGATACAGAAACAGAGCAGAAAACTAGGAGATATGATCTGTCTATGTGTCTGGTTTCGTTTCTTTGATAGCTAGTCCCCCAGGGCTCCGAGGCGCCCCATTCTTTCATACTGGAGATCTGCGTCTTCAACATTTCTCCCTTGAACCACTCTGGGCCACATAGCACATTCTTCCAAACAGTCAAAGCCTGCCCGGGAGCTGACACTGAGAGCTCGTTAAAGCCAGAATGAATCTTATCCACAGGAGCTAGATGCTGTGGCTCAGGCAAGCACACATTTCCTCCTTTTTGCTGTGATCTTCGTTTTTCAGGTCTGTGGGAGGCTGAGGCTTGCAGGCATTTTTTATTTGGTGGCGTGAAGGCTGCTGGAGGTGCCAGCAATGTCCCTTAAAAGCCAGCAATGTCCGCTGTGTATAAGTAACGGCGCATTCTTTAATGGAACGAGCACGCGTCTCACCTCACTCGCTTTGATCTTACACCAGTCTGACTGCACTGGCTTCAGTGGAATTACTCCTGGGACAGTGAGAGGAGAATCAGGCTGTGTGCATGGGTGGAATCAGAGAGAGGGGAAATCTCATTTTAAACAACATGTGTTCCATCCTGCGAGAGCAGCCCCACCAGTTGTGATTTATCCCCATCACAGGGTAGTACATGTGGAGCTGTTTTAAAGGTTTGGGTTTTTTTATTTGTTTCATATGCCAGGGATTTTTTTAATGCATATGCAGCGTGATAGGCTCCAGTATATCCAGGGCAATGTGTTGAACAGAATGTGCTGCACACACGTACACACAAAACAGGATGTTAAGTGTGGGATAACGCTCTCCAGACAGGTAATGGGGATTAAGAAAGGAATATGCAATTGTGGGACCAAATGAATTGGAGAGAGAAAATAAGCCCATTAATAAAAAAAAACAGGGCTGGAACCAATGATGATTCTAAAATAGTTGGGCACTGGCGAAATTGAAGAGGTTTGGACAATTCGGGCCATACTCCGCTGTGCTCTTACACTGGTACACACTTGGGGGTACCTCACCCACCAGCTCTAGGGTAGAAAATCGCAGCTTCCAAGAATGAAACATGGCAGTTCGGATTCACAGCCTCTCTCTGAGGGCACGCTACCTGCCAATGAACCCCCTGAGGGAGTTGGCCATACTGGGTCAGACCAATGGTCCATCTAGCCCAGTATCCTGTCTTCTAACAGTGGCTGGAGCCAGATGCTTCCAAGAGATTGAACAGAACAGTCCCAGTCTTTTTAATCTCCTGTTGTATGGAAGCTGTTCCATACCCATAAGCATTTTATTTTTGGAAACAAGAATGGCACACAGTATTCAAGGTGTGCGCATACTATGGATTTATACAGTGGCATTATGATATTTTCTGTCTTATTATCTATCCCTTTTCTAAAGGTTCCTAACATGTGATTAGGTTCTTTGACTGCCACTGCACACTGAGTGGATATTTTCAGAGAACTGGCCATGATGATTCCAAGATCTTTTTCTTGAGTGGTAACAGCTAATTTAGACCCCATCATTTTGTATGTATAGTTGGGATTATATTTTTCAATGTGCATTACTTTGCATTTATCAACATTGAATTTCATGTGTCATTTTGTGAGACCGCTTTGGACTTAACTGTCTTGAGTAATTTTTGTATCATCGTCAAACTTTGCCACTTTAGTGTTTACCCGCTTTTCCAGATCATTTATGGATGTGCTGAACATCACTGATCCCAGTACAGATCCTTGGGGGACCCCACTATTTCTCTCTCTCACCACTGTGAAAGTTGACCATTTATTCTGACCTTTTGTTTCCTGTCTTTTAGCCAGTTACTGATCCATGAGAGGACCTCCCCTTTTATCCCATGACTTAGGAGCCATTGGTGTGGGACCTTGTCAAAGGTTTTCTGAAAGTCCAAGTACACTATATCAACAGGATCACTGTTGTCCACATGCTTGCTGATACTAATCTATTAAACTTAGTTGAGGGTGAGGCATGATTTCCCTCTACATAACCCATGTTGATTCTTCCCCAACATATCATGTTCATCTAGGTGTCTTACAATTCTGTTCTTTACTATAATTTCAACCAATTTGCTTGGTACTGAAGTTAAGCTTACTGGTCTGTAATTGCCAGGATCGCCTCTGGAGCCTTCTTTAAAAATCAGTGTTACTTTAGCTACCCCTCCAGTGATTTGGTGCGGAGGCTGATGTCAGTTATAGATTACATAGCACAGTTAGTAGTTCCTCAATTGCACATTTGAGTTCCTTCAGGACTCTTGGATAAATATGATCTGGTCCTGATGTCTTATTACTCTTTAATTTATCAATTTTGTTCTAAAAGTCTCCTATTGACACCTCATTCTTGGACTAATTCACTCAACTTCAACCTATGTAGCTCTTAGTTTTTTTTAAGAAACACTAAAATGCAGTGATAAGTGATTAAAGATCACCATAGAATGAAGAGATGGGTTTTTAGCCCTGTTCTTCTGACTAAATTCTAGTTTCAATAACGGCCACCCCACTTACCTAAATCTCCTCTTACTTTTCAGTTGGATACCACATTCTTCTTATGTCCTAAACTGCAGTGTGCTGTAAAACATCTACCATACTGTGCCCCAGATAGCAAACTACATAGGTAGGGTCACTTACACATTGGTGAGGGTCAGCTAAGTGCTTTGGGGTCCTTTCTGAAAGACACCATATAGAAGTTCCTATCCTATATTCTTTATTCTCCTTAGTAGACATGCGATCCATGGTCAGTAATGATACAGCACAGGGAAGATTCTCTTGCAAAGATTAAGAGTCCTATAAATCATGTCAGTAAAGGATATCCCACAGGGGTATTTGTACTGAATCTGCCTTTGGATTAGTTCCTTTGCATCAGTTCCTTGGTTTTCGACTGCTTTGTTTATATTCCCAAGTAACTTGCATGCATTGTCACTGTAAAAATCCTACATAAGTTTTCTCTAACTTGTTAAATTATCCTTAGCAATTGATAAGCCATGCTCATCATCTTCAGTTACTGTCACATCTGAGATCCAGTGTGTGTTGTTGGGAGTACGCTTGCAACTGAAAGGTTTTTCATTTTATTTAGAGGCAGAATTACTGGAAAGATTGTTTTAAGAATTACAATGGATTAAAAGCCAACCGCAGGCTGGAGTTGTGTGTGGACTGAAAAGACAAAATGTACGTTTCCGGAAAGCAAATTAAAAAAACAAAATCTTGGGAGACAGATGTGTTGAGCAATTAGTAATGGGCTACAAAGCCTCTTACTTCTAAGGTCTCTGGCTCAAATACATTGCAAATGCACTGGAGGTCACTACCCTCTGGTGACCCAACCAAAATCAGGCCAGTTTCCAGTGGGAAGGTGTCTGCATCACAAAGGTGACCTTCATTGGCAGTTTCAGCAGAGGCACCAAGGACTTAGTGGCCCCTCTATGAACCCAGTTGAGGCACGTTGGTGAGGCAGTTCTGTCCAGGCTGTACCTGATGGCTTCGAACTTGTGGCAACATGACACATTTTACCAACATTAAATTCACCCCAAATGCTATCTTTCTTTCTCCATGCCAGACACCATTTTTCTTGTTCTTCTCTTGCCATTACACGCAATAGTCTGAACTAAGAAGGGTTGAGTCATCTCAATTTGCACCCCAAAAGTACTCATGGTGGCAGCTGAATGTAAGAGGACATTCTCCCCGGACAGAGGATAGGTGGCACAAACACCACCATCTCTGCTGCACATGGAGAGGGGCAGAAATCATGGGATGCCAAGGGTATGTGCTGGTTCAGCACATTTCCCAGGGTGCTTCCACTGGCAAAGCTGCTCTGGAGCCCAGCCGCAGATTCAAACTCATTTTGTCGGCCATGCCAGCCTACATCAGACCCCTAGTGTATCAATATCTAACTCCCTCCAGCACAGCAGGGATTTCAAGCCATTTGTGCTGCTACACATTCTCCAAGGGACTTTTCCTCACCTCAGCCTGGGTCCCACCAGAAGAACCCAAGGAGTAAGTTGTGTCCCATGTGTTTAAAATGAACAGAATCAACCCATAAATTATGTGAGAGGAGGGACTATTAGGGTACATCTGCCAATAAAAATAATTCATGTAGTCAGAAAGTCTTCACCTCTAGCCTTATCAGGCCGACTTGGGAAGGGGAGGAAATGTTCTGCGTTGAGGTTTTCTGAAGATTAAGCTGCTTGTCAGTGCTCAGATCCAGCCCCCAGATATATTTGTCTAAACCCATCCGAGGACCCCGAAGATTAAGGAAATGGACAGGCCCTCCTGCCGTGCCCCCTTTATTGTCTTCCCCCTTCTCCTTTCACGTCCCCCAGCATATAGGGAGGGGGGCTTGTGGGGCGGGGTGAGGGGACATCTCACCTTGCTCATTTGACTTTCCTTGAAACTCAAGCTATTCCCAGGAATTTATTCTGACTTTGATGAGTGTTTAATGAGAAGAAATGACCCAAACTGAGGTCAGTGCAGAACCCAGTCAAACCCTCGCCTTCTGCCAGCTAAATTCCAGCTTGGATGTCAACAGCGATTATCCCCACAAGCCCTCACCAGCTGCGCAATACATTCAGCTGGTGCCAGCACATCCATTATAAACCCTCGTTTACAAGGGCTGCAGGTTATTGCCTCGTTGGGAAAAATGAGCTCTAGCTTGAAAATGCCCATGTCCAGGAAGATTGATTTCCTTTTAAGCAAATGTATTATTACTGGTTCAAATCCTCCCCTGCTTACTAGGGTCCAGGAGCTGTTACTTCCAGCTGGCTACTCTGATCACTGTGAACGGTGTCAGTGATGTTCCAAGTAGATGAACTGCACTTGGCTCCTTTCTTGGCAGTTTCAGCAGAGGCCGAAGATTGAATGGGCCAGGGAGACCCAACTGCTGTCTTGGCATCTAGATCTGGATTGATTCCATCCATGTTGCGTTTGAAACATATTGACAGGCAGGGCAGGGAAGCTTGCTCAGCGGCTTATCCAAACTTTCAGATAGCCAGAAGAGTGCCTCTCCCTACTTTGCCATTCTAACCAACCAGCTGGAATTTGTGCCTTTGTTTCCTTTTGCCCTCTGGTGATGGGATGATTTTTGAAGGGCTAAATGCTTATCACCTCTGTACCTTCCTAGTGTCACCATGGTTACGTGAGGAGCATGTTCCTCCCAACTTTCTACAAGGCACACAGTTCTTCTTGGGAGGAAAGTGTTGAACAGCCTTCCCCACTCTCCTGTGCCAGCAGCCAAGCCTCCCTGGAGGTGGGGGCTGTGATCAATGATAAGACACGTTGGCCAAGACATACTTCCTTTCAGCATGCTAAGCTGTAAAGCCTAAGCTTCGCTCCCCACACACTGCACCCCTGGCCCGGAGGAACAACGTAGAACAGCAAGAGAATAATTCACTTTCCATTTCCATTCAGTTCTCCGCATGGGCTGAGATCACCAGCTCCTTTCACAGAGACCACCGAACAGCTCTTGGTCACTAGCAACTTGCGCTAGATTCAAACCAACTATCTGAAGGCTACATTGGGCATCTGGTCTTAGTTTCAAAACCTTTGCATGCACAAAATAAAAACCATACATCCAGAAAGTTTGAAACAATAATTATGGCCTAAAACGGACTAAAGAAAACACTGATCTCCACAGCAGTAGACAATAGCGTGATCTGCTTTGGAGTTTAAGCACCGTTGGTGGAGGTGTTCCAGATGCAATCAAAGAAAGCACTTGAAGTGTAGAGTGAAAGGAGAGATCCCGCGTCCTGCACAGGATAGTGGAGTAGCTGACTAGGAGGTTCTTTCCAGTGCCATCATCAAGAAGTCTAGGAAGCGTTTTTATATCTGGGCACTAATGCAGTGTCTCTGCAACTGGACAGGGATTGCTCTAGAGTGCAGGGCTGTATGTACTCTTCCTAGCCAACGATTCTCTGTGCTGGCAATTCTTCTCATCTACACGCCCAGCCTCCAGCCAGAGCTGGCTGAAGCAAATGCTGCTGAGAGTTGTTCCAGCCAAAAGGGAATGGCTTGGCCCCAAAAATGGTTGACTGCAGCTTTCTGAGAACTGGCTCTGCCTCTTCAGAAATAGCAAACAACCTGGCAGACAAGTCACATAGGCTGTAGTCGCATCCCAGATTGCATTCTGCTTCTGAACTTGCAAATGCTTCAGTGCTCCCTGGTGGAAAAGAACTGCTAATGCTCCTGTTGCTCCTGCCGGCTTCAGTGTTCTGATGACTATAAACATACCGGCAAAGTATGTATTCTGTTTGTAATCGTTTAAGCACAATCATAAAAGTTAAATGCCTTTTCTTCAGAAGCTCCCTTTGCTGACTGGACAGTTCAGTCTACATAGAACAAGCTTAGCCCGGAATGCTATTACTGATTCACTGCTTGAGCTGTCAGAAAAAGAACCTTTCCTGAACTGTCCTACAGGAGTGATGCTGGAATAATTAGTTCAGGGGAGTGAAGGGCAGGCTGAGATCATTACTGGGGAAGCAAGGATTTTGCTATATGCACTTTACGGAATGAGGATAAATAACGTCGGTGACCATTTATGTATCTCATTGAAGCTGGATACCCCTGTCGTCATGAGCAGCAGCAAATTTGTGACAACTTTCTTCAGATCAAGAGAGTTGGACAACTTTTTTCAATAGCCATGACAGCCAAGTTCCTTAACGGTCACTTGTCATGCGGTTCCTTGGGTAATCTTTCCCCCATTCCAGGCACAAGAATGTTCTTTCACATGCAATGCTTGGCAGAGGAATGCATGCAGCAGTCACACATCATTTGTGCTGTGTGTGGAAGCTGTGTTTGTATTTATCCAAAAACAAAACTTAGCAGCAGCAAACCATCAATCTTGGACTTCTTTCTCTTCTTCATAGCATTGAATTACTTTTGGCAAGAGTTTTACCTCTATCTGCACACTGTCCAGATCACATCCATAGTGTTCTGCAAATGGTTTTAATTGTAGAAAGTCAGGAAAGTTCTCAGACTTTGGGTTAAGGCAGTTGACTCCAACAGGAAGAGATTGATTTTCAGAAAATCTTCTTTGAAGTGCTCCAGTTATTAGACCAGGAAATACACCATTTTGCCAGTGCTGACGTCTCCTTTATCTAAAAGGAACTGTTCTCTTGACACTTCTTTACTCAAAATGTATTCCTGAACTGTCCAGTCAGCAAAGGCAACTTTTGTATACAACTGTAGCAGCTTCAAATCATTTTCTGACACTATGGTAACGATTTCACTCCATATTTCATCAAAACGCCTCTTCTGAATCTCTCGTGTTCAGAAATTCACTGATCAGGATGTCCACAGATAAGCATGCCAGAGACACGATGCACTCAGCTACTTGCAAGTAGCCAGATAGAACATTAAGCAGTTGAAGAATTTTTGTGAACGTGGAAAGGAGGACAATAAAGGCCACGTCTAATACTGAACTTAGACCTTTGCACTCACTGCCCTGTTAGCTCTTGACATATCTCGAGAACCATTCAAAAAAAAAAAAAAAGCGTAACCCAAAAATAAAATGGAAGAAGCTCTGTAACACTTGATGGGCACCTCAACTTTCTGCTTGTAATGCTGTGAAAAAGACAATTTCATCTATTTTTTGGTCATGCTCACTGTCCTATGAATTCAGTGTGTATAGCTGATCCAGAGAGCAAAGTGTACCATTTCTCCAGGATAGTGAAAAAATTCAATGCATGTTTGTTCCCTTTGCAAGCATCAACAATGACGACATTGAGCCTGTGGTTGAAACAGTGAATGTACATGTTTGAGGTATTTCTTCCCATAAGAGAGTTTGCATGCCATTAAGATTTCCACTCATAACGTCAGCACCATTAGCCTGGGGAATGCAGTAAAGTATATCAATACCACATCATGACAAAGTGATCTTCACGTACTGAAAGAGACTTTTCATCAAGTGACTCGGCAGGATGGAAGCCAACAAGTCTTTCACATACAGTATCATGCAAAGAATCTCAACACAACTGACACTTGTTTTACTTTGCTAATGTCTATAGTTTCGTCAACCATTATAGAGAAAACATTAGTCTGTTTCACTTCTTGGCTTATGCAGTGTTGTAGCCACGCTGGTCCCAGGATATTAGAGAGATAAGGTGGGGGAGGTGATATCTTTTAAATGGACCAACTTCTGTTGGTGAGAGAGAGAAGCTTTTGAGCTTTCACAGAGCTCTTCTTCAGGTCTAGGAAATGAAGTTAGGCCAGATCTACACTAACAGACTTATACCAGTATAACTGCGTCACTCAGGGGTGTGGATTTTTCACACCCTTCAGCAATGTAGTTATACCAGCCTAACCCCTGGTATAGACAGTGCTTCTCCAGTCAACATAGCTACTTCCTCTCAGAGAGCTGGATTAACTACACTGACAGGAGAAGCTTGCCTCTCTAATTTCTTAGCTTATGCATTCAAGTATCATTTCTGACAATGTGAACGATTTCATTTGGTATTGACAAATGGGAGTATTTTTCATTCTGTGGTCCACTTCCAATTTTCTTTCTTACCACATCATTGTATTTGGATAGGAGAGTCAGGAGCTCCAGGAGGTTGCCCTTTTCAGTCTCCTCTTATCCTTTTTGAGTAATCCCCCAGGCTGCAAAGAGTTGCAGGACATCTGCCACAACATTGCTATCCATGTCGTTCTCTCGCGCTAAAGCAAAATATGGCTTGGTAATGTGCAACTGAGCTGAAAGACCATCACCTTTTGACTGAATATCTTTGAGGTCCATACCACTTGACAGCTCTTGTGATTCTGATGATTTTCATACTGCCAGAAGCCTGCATCCTTTGTCCCTGCTTTTTCCCCCAGTTGCTGAAATCATTACCAATAAACCAGATTTTTTTTTATAACAGTGGATATTGGAAAAAAAACCTGCCTGGGAAGCAGTAAGCTACAGTCATTATTTCTTTATATTCGACTCAAGATAAATCAAACCGCTCTCTTTTGAAACTTCTCCACTCTTGTGTTTTGTTTGAAGATAAGACCTTAGCTGTGGTTGTTTTGGGCTCTCAGATACAATTTGCACAATACTGCTTGTCCCGGGTAGAATCTTACTCCACTTATTACCAGGTGGGTTCTCATGCAGTTTCCATTACCATATCACTCTGTCATTTCCTTCCACCTCTTGATCAGATGATCAATATATCACTTCCAATACAATCTTCTTGGTCATTATCTAAGGTGCAGAGTTCAGAGTTAATATTGATAGATCACTCTTTTATAGATAAAAGAACAGGAATACTTGTGGCACCTTAGAGACTAAACAAATTTATTTGGACATAAGCTTTCATGGGCAAAAACCCACTTCATCGGATGCATGCAGTGGAAAATACACTAGGAAGATATATATATACACACAGAGAACATGAAAAAAATGGGTGTTGCCATACCAACTCTAATGAGAATAATCAGTTAAGGTGGGCTATTATCAGCAGGAGAAAAAAAACTTTTGTAGTGAAATGGGCCACCCTGATTATCACTACAAAAGTTTTTTTTCTCCTGCTGATAATAGCCCACCTTAATTGATCACTCATTATAGTTGGTATTGCAACAGCCATTGTTTCATGTTCTGTGTGCGTGTGTGTGTGTATATACATACATATATATATATATGCGCAATACTAACTATAATGAGTGATCAATTAATATATAATCTTCCTAGTGTATTTTCCACTGCATACATCCGATGAAGTGGGTTTTAGCCCATGAAAGCTTATGCCCAGATAAATTTGTTAGTCTCTAAAGTGCCACAAGGACTCCTCGTTCTTTTTGCTGATACAGACTAACACAGCTGCCACTCTGAAATCTCTTATGGATGTTTTCCAAAGTTAGGCCTACTTCTGAAGTTGAGTGTAAGTCTTGCACAAGGAGTTGACTCATACTGAGACTCCACTCCATTTATTTAGGAGACAGAGTGATTTACTGGAAACACATCATCAGACTAATCCAGCTGATAAAACAGTTTGTAACAGGCTATCCCTGAACTAGGCATATGCCAACCAGAGAGATGCTGAGTGAACCTCCCCACACCCCTAACTGAGATTGGCACCATCCGCAGAATAGGTCAACAAGGGCAGGGGCTTGCATGAAGTGTAAAAATCCAGCCGTACAACTCAGTTAACCAAACAAAGGCGTCTCACATCTGTACTGAGGCGCAGTTCTCTCTTGCGACAGGGACAGAAGGGCTGAGACCTGGAGAAGTCAATGGGAGGAGACAGCTAAGACAGAGGAGAAAGAGGACTTGTTGGCTAGGAAAGAAAGGACAAGGAGCGGGGGACAATTAAGAGCTTGCCAAGAAGCCTAAAGAGAGGTGGCATCGGAGTTAGGAGATCATATTGGTGATGGCAAAGACCCAAACACAAGAGCTGACTCAAGCCAGTGGGAGCTGCTGCATTTATTGGACCTCGGTTAAGAATTTAAAACATGCTTAAATTTAAGTACAGGGGAGCAAGAGTGGGGAGGGGGTCGTCTAACTTTCCTGCTTGGCTGAGTCAGATAAGGGAACAGTCTAGCCCTACAGCTTCAAGGAGTTGCCCTCCTCCTCCTGCTTGGAGCAAACACTGCTTTTCCTGTTTTCTATGTGCATGCTGCTGCTCCGGGTTTTATATTGTGCTGTCACCCCAGATAAATGCCAGTCATTATTTTTGCACCTCCACATCATTTACCCAAGTTTAATTCGAGAGAACGTGCTATTTAGTTGACAGTAGTACATAGCGGCCCTATTGTTTTAGGTGCTGTACAGACACAGAGAGACAGTCTCTGCCCCAAAAAGCTTACAATCTAAATTAACATGACAGACAGTGAGGGGAAGGGGAAACTGAGGCACAGAGCAGCAAAGGGGCTCACCCAAGGTCACACAGCAGGCCAATGGCAGAACTGAGACTGGACTCATCCCCTATCCATTGGACCACACTGCCTCTCCAAGCTTATTGTTCAACATGAGGCATCTCTTTCTTTTATTCCCTCTGCCCTCCCACTCCCCTGCTAGCCTCCACTCTACAGAAGTGCAGTTTTCTTAATTAAAGGAGCTGTGCTGCTGCTGAAAGCCTCACTCTACTCTGAGAGATTTGCTTTTCTTGACCTGTATACAGTTAATTATAGATGAAAGCAGAAGCGAGCTTTGTTTTCTTTCTTGGGAAGATGCATCGTCTGTATCCTACCCAGCAAGTCAGTTAAAGAATGATTATGAGACCAGAGCCAATATTTAGGTCTCATCAGTAGCAGCTCCCCCTCTCTCCCTCCCATGGATCAAGAATCTCAGAGCAAACTGCCTTGATAGGAACAAAATCCATGAAAAAAACCCACTTCCTAGACTGCCTCCATTTTCTCCTCAGTACCAAGCCGTGAAATTGACCACAGTTCCGCCGGCTGTTCAAGATAACAGAGAAAACTGAAATTGGGGTATATTCTGCAGGGGGCAAATTCATACCTGGTCGGGAGAGGTTTTAAATTTCAGGAGAAAAGAATGGATTTCAGTTGTGCCTTTAAAGGAAAACTTCCAGTGACGTTACCATAAATATCTAAGGGCCTGAATCAGTTCCTCTTACTAGCACTGAGTAGTACCTTACTCTACAGGTTGTCTCTTCGAAATCAGTAGAATGGGAGTAAGCATGCATGCCATTTCCTGATTCACTATCACTCTGGGATATATTAACAGGCGTGTTGTGTGAAAGACATGAAGAGGTATTTGTTCCATTCTACTTGGCACTGGTGAGGCCTCAGCTGGAGTATTGTGTCCAGTTCTGGGCACTCTACTTTAAGGAAAGTGTGGACAAATTGGAGAGAATCCAGAGGAGAGCAACAGAAGTGATCACAGGTTTAGTCTTGTGAAAAGACGACTGAGTGGGGACCTGATAATAAGTCTTGTTATATTAAGGTCTGTTATAAAGAGGACAGTGATCAGTTGTTCTCCATGCCACTGAAGGCAGGACAAGAAGTAATGGGTGAATCTGCAGCAAGGGAGATTTAGGCAGAGTAGTTAAGCTCTGGAATAGGCTTCCAAGAGAGGCTGTGGAATCCCCGTCACTGGAGGTTTTTAAGAAGAGGCTGAACCAAACACCTGTCAGGATATTCTATATTCTAGGTATACTTGGTCCTGCCTCAGCACAGGGCAGCTGGGCTAGACTAGATGAATGAAAAGAACATTATCATTCTCTGTGTGGGCTGCCAATTAATATTTCATCCTCCATCACTATCTCTCAACTACGCCACACCCACCCCTCTGGCCTCTTTGATAAATGCAATCTTGGCCTTATGTAAATTCAAAATGCTGCAGCCAAGATCATTTTCCTGGCTTGTCATTTCTCTCATGTGTCCCCTTTCTTTGCATTCCTCCATTGCCCCCGCTTCAGCGCATCAAACACAAGCTACTTGGCTTCACTCAAACCTGTTTATGGCCTACCCTGGTTCTACCCTTCCATCTCACATGCTATCAAGACACCAACCCCTACCTTTGATCTCCGAATGATGACAGTCTTGATCACATTTTTATAAAGCAGCTTTTCACTTTCACCCATGCAACCCCATGCGTGAGAGCAGCTCCCTGCAGACATCCGTGAAGCCCCCTCCCAGTCCTCCTTCAAACTGTTCTCTGCTGTGATGCCTAACGAAAAGCTTGACAACAGTCGGGCAGCTGGCCAGCCGTGATAGTGTATTATGCCGATTGGTATCATTTGCTTCTGCCCGTCTGTTTGTTGTAACCAGCTGGTGTCAAGTCTTACACTTAGTCCCTGACCCAAAGAGTTTACAATCTCATTGTATATTTGTACAGTGCCTAGCATAACGGGGCCCTGATTGCTAGGCACTATCAAAATCCAAATGAATAATCATGATTACAGGAGATTGGTTTGATGAGGAAAAATGGCACTGAAAAACTCTCCTTGTTGATTTGGGACAAGATGACAACTTGAATGATGCACTCGTACAAGGGAGCAAGAACCCACTTATACTTCCCTGTGTGGTCAGTCTGGATCATGGGGGTTTGGTAGGCACTGTGGACTTGCTATACCTCATCAGCACCATGGAAATCACAATGGGTCAAAGCTGTTGTAATGTGCAGCAGCTTGAACAAATTAGTGACTTTAACAGAAGGTTAAGTCTTAAGTTAACCCCCCATTTTTTTTATTATTAGAGATGGACCTGAATCAAAAACTCCAGATTCAAACTATCCCCAAACTTTGGGGAAAGTTTAGGTGTGAATCCGTAACTTTGATCCAAACTTTCTGTATTGGCTCCGTCTCTTCAAAACAAAAAACCAATAGAACATTGGAGTTCTCTGATTTCTGATGGAAAGCCAAGTCTTTAACTCGTACTTTGCATCAAGACAGCTCCCTGTTTAGCCATTATTCCTTTGTCATTGTATTTAAGATGCTTAATTTTTTTTTCTAACATGATGCTTTGAAGCTGCAGTGATTAGACCCCCTTTTTCTATTTCACTGGAGTTTTATTCTAAACAAAACTTTTAAGGTTTAATTAAATGTCATGAAAAGAGAAATCTGCAAAGGGATTTAAGTCAGTGACTCATTAAAGTCAATAGGGGTTCAGCCTAGTACAACATTTGACAATTCTGGGTTAAAGTCACTGTTGGAATCCTGCTAAAAAACTAGGGGTGGACTGATCCAACATGCTTGGGAAACCACAAGCAAGCTAATAATATCCCATAATTTTGTATAGGAAGAGAGAAAATTATGAGCTTTACTTTCTGGTATGATCACCCATCAAGAAAAAAGAAAGAAGCTATAACCCAATCCATAGAAGTGAACACCCCGGAATTTCGTGAGCATTTGAAATCCAAATCCAGGTCAGGTCAGCCCATACCTTTTTAATAGGCTAACCTTCAAGGCCCCCCTGATTTGAACACTTAGATCTTGGGTAGTCTCTATCTGCATCTAAACATTGTGGCTTGGACTCCCCCCAATGGGAAGCACCAGGGCTCCTTCACTTAAACTTGAAAGTTGTGAATGACTGGGAAGAGATATTGAAAGCTACGGAAACACACAGTCTGCCCTATTGGTCTGTGCAGTACCAGCCACAGTACTTGCTGGGCTCAAATTAAGCATAATTAATTGGCACATGAAATTGCAGAGAGCCCATGCATGCAAATTAGGCATGTATTTGTCCAATCATTTGTGTGCGCAAATTAGGTGTCAACATGTACATCACAGTTGTGCATCTTGTGTATACAAGCAATAATTGTGATTGGATGTGCAAATGCCAAGTTGTGCATCTAAATGACCCATCTCCCTGCAAAAAATATCAAAGTAGCACCTGCATGTGTGCTAAATGGGCAGGCAAATTGGACATGCATTCATTTCTGCAAATTACATACCTAATTGCACACACATTCTGCTATATAGTGTCCTGGGGTTCTCACTCTTGAAAATCTGAACTTTAATGTAAAACCCATTTTCATAGTGCTTTTGTAGTCTGGTCAAGCAGAGTTTAAGAAGTAGGATAGGATCCCTGGCAGTGCCCTTCTGATTTCTGTATATTTTGTTTTTCTTTCAAGGAGTAGCACTTACACAGCTGGTTAACAAGGTCAGGTTGAAAAATAGCTGCTCATTTTAAATGTCTATGCCTGCCTTTCCCCCTCCCTGCCTGCCACCTCGCCTCCATCCTGGAGACTCAATCCTTCAAGCCCTGTAGGTGTATAAAAGGACATTGGGATTTATGTTATTGAGGCCCTGGGTTGTTAACTACCCCAGAGAAAGAAAGTTAAATTAAAATCCACTACTGAAATAAGTGAAATAGACCCTCCTTAGTAGGAATTCTGGATGAGAAGAAAGCTACTCAACAATGAACAGTTTAAAGAGAAATTCTTTCCTCTACCTTCCTGTTCCATCACCCTTATCTCTAGTCACCCTGGTCCCAGATGTCTCCAAGAGGGTTCCTTTGGACCTCTTCACAGACCTACAGGATCCTTGGCTGTTATAGACCAGAGTTGCTCCATTGAAATCAGTCTGGCCCCAGGGCTCATTTTGTGGCTTTACAACAGACCATGTACTGCAACATTTCGTAAAATTCTAATGAAGGACATTGAAGAATGCTCAAGAGTGCAAAAATATCAGTGCTCCTTGGCAGAGAAGGGAAATCAAAGGCGGTTGTTTGTTATCTGAAATGTCGATTTTTGTTCCTTTCAGTGACGGGCAGAGATTTGTAATAGTGCAAGTTCCTTGCCAATGTTTCCGAAAAGGATTTTTTTTTAATATATAATACATCCATAGAAAACTGATTTGAAGCAAGGAGATCTTCAAAGCCATAATGGACTGCAATATCTTACATGTATGGAGCACATTTCATCCTGAAATGCTTAACGCTTGCTTCCACTGAATTAGCATTCTGTCCCTGACTTGAGAACGAGCAGGACTGAGCCTTTTATACAGCGAAATCTCTTTATCTATCACTGAAATTGCAGCCGCTTCTGGGGTGAAACATGAGCACTACAGAACAGCTTAGGAGATGATGTGAAGAGGACTGTATCCTATATTTAAAAATGCACCTTGCATTGAATCTGGAGGGTGAACTTAGCTAGGAGGAAAGTAATTATTCAAATTGGAATTTGTCCAGGACACAGATAATATTGCTACCCTTGGGGAAAATGACTGCTTATTAGCAAGTGGTCAAGAGCTGGGTTTTACATCTGATTAAAGAAACACCTCCTCTGGCAGTATTGTGCTCCCTCACACCACGCTGGCACTGTTCCACTCAGAGGAATATATCTCCTACTGACGTACCAGCATCACACCAAAACGAATCGCAAAAAGGGCAGTGGAAGCTTGAAAGATGACAGCTCCATTATCTTCAATGGAATGAAGTATCAGAGGGGTAGCCATGTTAGTCTGAATCTGTAAAAGCGGCTAAGAGTCCTGTGGCACCTTATAGACTAGCAGACGTATTGGAGCATGAGCTTTCGTGGGTGAATACCCACTTCGTCAGACGCATGCGAAGTGGGTATTCACCCACGAAAGCTCGTGCTCCGATATGTTTGTTAGTCTATAAGGTGCCACAGGACTCTGTCACTTCACTGGAATGGATGTATCTCCACATTGCTGTGACTGCTAGTATTTCAGCCACCACCTTGACAGTTCCTTTAAAGGGCATTTGCTTGTTGTTTTTTAAATTCATTTATTATTCATAATTAAAATGTCAGAAATAGATTTCACAGACTCCCCCATCTTCTCTAGCAATGACAGTCAGCGGATATTTCTTTATACAGAAGTGGCACTGGTACTGGAAAAATGTACCGTGCAATCTGATTGAGCATTCTTCAGTTGCTTAGAATTATGCCAATTCAAGGGAGGAGTATGGCGAGAACCATTACTTTCAGGGAGATATTAGATTAAGCATTCTCTGTCTTATTGCCAGAGAGAAGATGAGGAAGTGTTGTGTAGGAGTTACGACACAGAACTGTGAGTTGGGACCTTTCGACTCTCTAACCGATTCTGCCACTGACTCACTATGTGTCACCCAAGGTAGTTCACGTATGGCTTGATCATGTGACTCTTCTGAGCAAAAATTCCACTGAAGTTCTGCATGCAGAAAGACTGAAGGACTGGGCTCTTAATCTCCCTTTGACTTCCTTTCCCCATCTGCACTAGATGCATAATACTTGCCTACCTGGCAGAACCATTATTAAATGAAGCATTAGGGTTGCCCATAGCTGGAAATGGGACATTGGATAGGGAGGGACAGGGCTCTGAGGAGACACTGAGCATTCTCTCTCGCTTGGCTGGCTGGCTCTTGCTCACATAGAATCATAGAAGATTAGGAGTGGAAGAGACCTCAGGAGGTTCTAGTCCCACCCCCTGCTCAAAGCAGGACCAATCCCCAACTAAATCATCCCAGCCAGGGCTTTGTCAAGCTTGACCTTAAACACCTCTTAAAGGAGGAGATTCCACCACCTCCCTAGGGAACCCATTCCAGTGCTTCACCACCCTCCTAGTGAAATAGTGTTTCCTGATATCCAACCTAGACCTCCCCCACTGCAACCTGAGACCATTGCTCCTTGTTCTGTCATCTGCCACCACTGAGAACAGCCGAGCTCCATCCTCTTTGGAACCCCCCTTCAGGTAGTTGAACGCTGCTATCAAATCCCCCCTCATTCTTGTCTTCTGTGGACTAAACAAGCCCAGTTCCCTCGGCCTCTCCTTGTAAGTCATGTGCCCCAGCCCTCTAATCATTTTCGTTGCCCTCTGCTGGATTCTCCATTTTGTCCACATCCTTTCTGTAGTGGGGGGTCCAAAACTGGACGCAATACTCCAGACATGCTCAGGGTCTAGCTGATCACCATATTTGACCCTAGGAAGCAATTTTTCCCCAAGTCAGATTGACAGTGACCTTAGGTGGGTTTCACCTTCCTCTGCAGTGTGCGGGTCCTGGTCACTTGCCAGGCTGTGTCTCATTTAAATCATTTTCCTGCCATTGCAGGTGCCTCAGGCACAGGGGGACCCTGGTCTTTCCTATTCTCTGTCTGTAGCCCATAATAGTCTAGTCTTCTGTGGGTCTCATTTACTTTGGTCTCACTTCCCTTGTTGGGTTTAGTGTAGGGGGGCTTGGATGGTGTGGGTAGCCTGTGATGTACAGAAGATCAGACTGGATGATCTGGTTGTCCCTTCTGGCCTTAAACTCCATGATGGTGACTATGATTTATTAATAGTAAACTGTTTTGAAACACTTCCAGGGAAAGTGCTAGAAGAAGTGCAAAGGCCTATGCATTAGATGTCGGCATCCTGCAACACACAATCCCAGCCCCTTCTATCAAGGAGTTTATTCAGGCAAAAGAGGAATTTCAACTCAGCCAGGACCAAAGTGCTTGATGAAAAGAATCAGACCCCAAAACTGGATGATCCAGGAATAAAGAATTGTTAACGACAAATTACAAAAACTCTCTTGAAAAACCATCTCATTAAGGATGATTCTTTTACTAAGTAGGTGGAGTGATATGGAAAATATTCTCATTAGAGGATGCTTCTTACAAAAAGATTTTCCTAAAGCGCGGTGCAATTCCACCAGGATTGACCTTGAGATATTAGTGTTCTCCATTTACAGCTGAATCTGGGAAGCCAATATCTTAATAAATACACTGCTAAGCACATTTAATGTTATTCTATCCGCTCAGTGAACTCCTGAACCCAGTGAGACACAAGGGACATATGAATTTTGCTTATTTAGTAAACAGTGTTCTGAATATCACCATCTAGTGCAGTTAGTCTGCTCAGTTTTGTTTGTTTAGCCATCCCACTAATGGAGAAAGTTATTATATTTGGGTCATAAACTATACTTACTGCTGTTTTCTAGTTTAAACTTTCAAATGATCATCCATCCAGGGTTGTGTGTGAAAGGAGCAGCATTGTGACTAGAATATAGTTGTAGTAGGACCCAAAGATTGTCACAGATGAGCTAATACTTGCTGATTAATACAGCTTCTGGAAGTGCTTGAAAGGGATATTTTTGAAAATGAGCTTGAATATTAGTGATCTCATGGCAACAGCAAAGCAGATCCTCAAAGGTAGAGCCTAACTCATGGAAAGATTAGTGGATCACTGCACAGCAGGGCTATGTGAAATATGAAGCAAGTGCAAAATCCTTAAAATAAGATATTAGCACATTTGTGACAATGGGGCGGTGTTGCCAAAAGCCAGCCAACCTTCCTGTCTGTGTAAGTATTATGCAACCATGAATCTTTTTTTCTGAGAAATAAGTCAAATAAGTCTAATGTTCAATGAAGAGAGGCCCATTTTTATTTTAAAATGGTCATGTTTTCAAGTGAAAGTCAGTTTCCATTCAGGTGAGACATAATGTTTGCATCAAAAAATGGATGGCCCACTGACCATTTTATGAAAAGCAAAATTCCTGGGCAGTTAAATTGCCCCAGAACATGATGGTTTGGGGGAATGTGATGTAGAGATTGTCATCATTTCCACAAACCACTATTAGACAGCAGGACTCTCACTTAACTGTAGTGAAGTATTTACTCCGGGGGTGTGTGTGTGTGTGTTTGTGTGTGAGTGAGAGAGAGAGATACTAATCTGCTAGATACCCTCACCTTAAAATGTTTTGGCTGTCTTCTGGATTTCTCGACTGTTTTCTTTTCAACAAATTAGCTATGGAATTCTCACTCCTCCCAGATTCGGAACTACTTGCTGGCCAGT
This sequence comes from Gopherus flavomarginatus, assembly GCF_025201925.1. NCBI lineage: Eukaryota > Metazoa > Chordata > Testudines > Testudinidae > Gopherus > Gopherus flavomarginatus. Next base: position 35,808,495 of record NC_066630.1, read on the forward strand.
CTCAGCTGATGCCTGTGTTGCCTGCCAGACCCTTGTGCAGAGAAAGCTGCCTTCTAGCACTAGAAGTTTGTATTTTGCGACTTAATCTCTCCATTTATTTCCCCAATGGCTGCTTGTATTGCCTGAGTGTCCTGTATTGACTTCCTGTAATAAGCAAATGCCTTTCAAGGTAAATACCAGAAAACGGCAGATTGGACTCAAGTGGATGATGGATAGAGATCTCTCAATGGTGGCATCACCTAGTATGGTAGTTGCAAGGAATCGAATTGTATGTGAACAATTAAAACAGGCTGTTCTGTATCCAGAAAAAAACCTGCTTAAAAATCACATGCAGCAGATATGCCGGATAAGATCGTATTGGTTTATGAGGAAAAATGGGTTCTGCAGGCATAAGATGACAAACCTGCCATACTTTTGTGGCAGGATACATTGTGGGCTCGCCTCTGAGGTCTGTACATATGAACTGTACATACAAGAGTACCTGTGTGTGCATGCTTCTTGGGTCTGCATGCATGTATGTACAGTATAGTGCAGCACATGCTGCACTGAAAGAATCTTAGTATAGGAATATACAGCCTAGCACTCTATGTGAAGGAAGTGGAGGTTGAGAGCTGGGACTACTCCAGAACTGAGTGCATGTTGAATACAGCGATCTCAATGTTTAATATACAGGGTAAAATGAAACCTGGCTGATCTATATAATGCCCTATAGGGTGGTATCTGGGATTATGAAATAGTTTAAAGGAATTAAAGAGAAATGCCCCTAAATTTTCCAGTTGACCTGAAGTCAGGCCAGATAGGGAGAAATATACCAGTACAGCATGTGTGCTTCATACAAAAGAAATTCTAGGAACAAGGCCATGCTCAGAGTGCTGACTCATCTTGTTTTGCTTATCTGTATCCTTTCTGCCCATATTCTTTTCTTTGTTGAGACATGTGGATCACTCAAACTTCACATGTGTTTCTAACTCCCAAAACAATGGGGTTTCCCTTAACATATGTAGCCTTGCTGTAACACTTTACACTCATGAATTAATATTGTAGTGTGTACACACACACGCTACATATTACAGGTCATTTTTCACACATTTTTGCCTCAGATTAGACACCTAAATCCCTATTTAGGTAGCTAGGAGGATAACCTGATTTTTCAGTGTTGCTGACACCTCCAGCTGGATGTCAGTGGGATTTGCAAGTGCTCAGAACCTCTAACTAAAAATTGAGTGGCTTCCATTTAGTTGACCACCTTTGAAAATGTTGGCGACATAATAGCTAAGGTTGAGTTCCAGGTTCCAGCTACCTCTCCAGCCCATTTATTCAGCCATATATAACTCTCTCCAGTAATTTCTTTTACTGCTGAAATTTTCAGGCTTTGGGCTCAGCCAAAAAATGAATTTTTATGCAAAGTTTGAGAAAAAAATTGATTCCATCATTTAGACCCTATGAACCTGACTTTCCTCACATGGTTCAATTAGAAATTTTGCACCTCGGTAACTCAAAAAGCAAGCAAATGTTCAACTTTGTTTTGTAGCGATCATACAAAATAAAACAAAGCCAAATTAGAAAGAAATCAGTCCAGTGGCTTTAAAGTTACAAGCTTATATAACTGGCAAGCTGACGTTTAGGATTTGTGGTTTTAAATGGATTCCAATCTAGAGCAGTTTAGAACATTAAAGGGGCTTGAAGTATTGTAGCTTTGAATCAACCTAAACTGAAGCTCCCATTAAACTAGTGTGAAGGCTTAAAAGTGGTTTATGCCGTTTAAGATCCTGCAAAGGCTGTGTTTTTGTTTGGTTTATTTATTTTATTTATTTATTTTGATGCTGTAGTAGAGTTTCAGATAAGGGCACTGCGGTGTTGGGGATATCTGTGTTCTAGCTAATATCAGGTGACAGGCTAAATAGCTTTGGATCAAGCAACTTGCAAGCTCTACTAAGTCTGCCAGTGTAATTTGTAACCAATCACAAGTTGCATAAAGAAGAATATTTTTCTTTTCTCTTAAAAGAGAGCAAACGAACAGCGAAAATTAAAGGCAAAAGGCTAGCCATAATGTAACAACATGTTCAGAAAACAAGCCCTGAAATGTAGGAAATCCAAAAAACTCAGCTCAATTGGAAATTTACAATATTTTTTGTTCTAAAGGAACCCTAAAGTGTTAGTTATGAATAGGTGCCATAAGACATATATTAGGGGAGCTGTTTTAATTTCACCTACATGTCTCATGAGGAGATTATGATGCACTTAGTTACACTGCTGTTAATCAGAAATACTTCCCCTGAACAGTGCAAGAGCAGCTCAGCTGAACCAATGCCAGGAGAAATAATCCACACCAGCTCTATAGTTGGTGCAGATTACCTCCCCTCTCCTCCCTCCGCAGAAAGGAAGGAACCAGGAAATCTGCTTGCTGATCTGTTTCTAGGAGAGCCCTGCAAGCTCTGAGCCAGAGGCAGGAAACCCACAGCTGAATTCTTAATACTTCCATATTAGCAGTTGGAAGAGCCTATCATTTAATTATTACCTACAACCGGATGGTCCCTCTTCTGCATCTTGCTGTCAGCCTATTTTGTGCAACACTGGCAACTCAAGGAAGTATGTTTGCACATGCAGCCATCAGCAAGAAGAAAATTAAATGCCCACTCATCTGTGTAAAGCTTTCTGGGAGCCGCGAAAACAAAAGCAGGTTTTTCCATGAAGGGAAGCCCCTTCGCTCTTTAATTTTCTCTCTCCTGATGTTTTCAGAGAGTATCTAAAGTTTCTTCAGAGGCGAATCAGGCATTTACCTTGATCAGGCAAACAGCTGGTCCAAACAAAAAAAAAAATATGATTTGAAATGGCAGCAGTTGGTCCCAGGAAGCTAATTCAGCCCCTGATGAACCAGGCATTTTCCAGACTGCTAGACAAATGATTACTTAGGAGGATATCCTGCATACAGGGTAGGGTTCTACTCAGTCTCTAAAAAGTAAACAAAAGGAAAGGTACTTAAAGGAAATACAGGAAAATCAATCCAACACCAGCTGCTGAATGAGCGTGGGGAGGCTGAAGGAGAAGGGTCTCCCTGGCTAAATTATGGTGCAGTTCTGATTATGGTGGCTAGATTCAAGGGCAGCAGGGACTCTAAAATATAGTTAGACAGAAGGAGGCATCTTTGGTAATGAGCAATACCTAGCCCTACAATATACCCTGTTCCCATCTGCACTGTAATCCCATCATGCTTCTGTCCCTAATGTTTGTAAAGCACCTTGCACAATAGTTGACTTCTAGATGCCACTGCAATGACCATTTTAAATAATAATGAAAACTAAAGGCTTAGTGGAATAATATAGGTCAAAATTTCCTGCCTCAGTGTATAATGAGCATATGACCAAGTCTTCCATAAGAATATCTGGAGTGGCTCCCTCTGCATGCTGAGAGTCTCCTAGTTAGCCATTTCCCCCAGCCCCTCTCTTGCTTGTACACAACCCCTACGTGAAAAGAGCCCCATTGCCCATAGCTTCAGAGCCACTCTGAGCCCTGCAGAGCCATTTCTTTGTTTCTGAAGGGCTGCAACGGGCCAAGCTCAGCAAAGCCAGATGAACAGGCTACAGACAGTAAAGCTGGATTCCTAAGGACTCAGCCAATCCCATGTTAGAGCTTTGAGAACCATCTCATACCAGCCCTGCCTGCTGTGGTTTAGCAGGGGCTGCCCTTTCCTACACAGCCCCTGGGTTAAATGAAAGGCTGACAGAAAGGACCAAGGCAAGCCTTCACCTAGCTTTCTAAGCTCTCCCCAGAACTCACATTCCTACCCTTCCCCCAAACCAAAAAAAAGTCCTAGGGAGGGGGCCACTCCCTCCTTTTATGTGGCACTAAACCCCTGCTCACCAATCCTTAGCTGAAGCTTCTTAGAAGTTGATTACAACCACTTGCCCAGCCCCCTTGTCCTCTCACAAATTCTCGCAGTTTCTCACCTGTCTGTCCAACAAACCTATTGTGACCCCTTGCAGTTAGGGAGCGGAATTAGCAAGGCAATTAACCCTTTGCTTGCCTGCCTTCTGGAACCCGTGCTGTTCGGTGTTGCCATCACTAAATTAGTCCCATTCTTGGCAGGAAGCCTGCAGGCAAATGTTGTTATTTTTTCTTTATTTTCTTGTGAGGCAGATTGTTATTGGTACCAGGGACATAGATCCTGTAACTGTAGTTCCTGGGCACAAATACACTGCAGATGCAGAACCAGCTGTGTTTCAGTTAACGTGTGTTAGACCGGGGTGGGCAAACTTTTTGGGCTGAGGGCCACACCTGGGAGGAAAATTGTATGCGGGGCTAGGGCAGGGGGTTGGGGTGTGGGAGGGGATGTGGTGTGCAGGAAGGGGCTCAGGGCAAGGGATTGGGGCAGAGGAGGGGTGTGGGGTATATGAGAGGACTCAGGGAAGGGGTTGGGGTGCAGGAGGGGTGCAGACTGTGAGAGGGGGCTCAGGGCAGTGGGGTGGGGTGCAGGAGGGATGTGGAGTGCACAAGGGGGCTCAAGGCAGGAAGTTGGGGTGCAGGAGGGATGTGGAGTGCACAAGGGGGCTCAAGGCAGGAAGTTGGGGTGCAGGAGGGGTCCGAGGTGCATGAGGGGGCTCAAGGCAGGAAGTTGGGGTGCAGAGTGTACAAGGGAACTCAGGGCAGGGAGTTGGGGTGCAGGAGGGGGGGTGCGGGGTGTACAAAGGAGCTCAGGGCAGGGAGTTGGGGTGTAGGAAGGATGCAGGGTGCAGGCAGGGTTCGGGCTCCAGTCCAGCGCCACTTACCTAAAGCAGCTCCAGGGTGGCAGCAATGGGCACCAGGGCCAGACCAGGCGCCCTGCACACCTGCCCTGTCCCCAGCCCGAGATGTGGTGCCGGCCACTTCTGAGAGCAGCGTGGGGCCCATGGTGTGACAGGGGGAAATCCTCCAAGCTGGATACAAAGCCCTGAGGGGCTGGATCCGGCCCGCAGGTTGTAGTTTGCCCACCCCTGTGTTATGAAATTACAGTAAATTATGAAAAAGTATATTTTTGCATGAAAGTGTCCTAAGAATTTATGGAGAATAAATACAACATATATAATCAGTAATAATGAATAATACATTGCCCTTCTAGAGCCATTTTTATTTAAGGGTGTCATGAGCATCTAGATGTTGGTAGGCTCCTTGTGGCGTGAATCCTGCCCCATGGTGAGCACACTGGGCCCTGCACACAGCTATAGCCCTATTGCCAACCAGTGCGCAATGATACATACACCACACTCGGATGCTTGCACTGAAGTTCCCCTCCGCCCACACATTCATTGGCCATTATCTCCAAACCCCACACTTTAAAGCAACCTTCACAATTTGCACACCTACATCAACCTTTCCCACAGAACACTATTGCTGGTGCCACTGAGGCTTATCAGGGAGACCCCATCCCAGCACCTCCAGCTCTTCCAGGGCTTCCTGGGAATATGGCTTCTGTAGCTTGGCTCCCTCCGTTTGTACAGGCTGGAGCCACCATGGAGTCCCTTTGTCCCCGGAGTGCAACAAGTTCCCTTGTGCCCTACCCCTTTATGGATGATGCCAAAGCAGAGAGATGTCTTGAGTCCTCTCTCTCCCTTACAAACTCATGCAGAGATTGAAGACACTCTGACCCGGATACTTTTTTCCTCTGTGATCCTTGGCCCAGTCGACAATACTGTAGGCTTAGCTTCTCTCTTAAAGGAGCAGCACAAAAACTCTAGGCAGTGGCATCTAACAGAAGGTGTAGCCTTTGCCCTGAGAAGAATTGTCCTGCCAACCACAACAGTTTCAGTTGGCCCAATTCTAGTGGTGTAAATTGAGAATGACCCCTCTGAAATCAACAGAGTTCTATTAGTGTAAAAACCAATGTGAGCAAGAGGAGAATTCAGCCCAGCATTCTAAACAATCGAAATCATTAGCATTGGCTGGTGTTTAATTTGTATGTATGCGTGTAGCAGATGATGACAGATTGATTTCTATAACCTTCTAAATTGCTGGCTGCCTTCACTCTTTATTGTCCATATTTCAGATGCCACTGTCCTGGTCTCTGAAAGATGAAAGGGTAGGCTGTTTTATTTCCAATGACACATGCTAAATAGTGTGGCAGTTAAAAATGTGGTCTTTATTGAATGATGAGGTCAAGCTTGCTTTCCTCTTCCCCACAAAAAATAAATTGCATACTCAGTTTTTCATCATTTGTGCTGGTCTAGCTGAGACATTCTTTGTGCTTTAATGCATACTATCAGTAAAAGTTGCCCAGTATATTGATTACTGAATAATTTCTGGGCTGCTTGTCTGTGGAAACTATTCATAACAGCTACCTGCTGCAAACCGAGGCATTTATGGATCTCAGGGTTGATGTGTCTGCAACTTTGTGGAATCTTTTTACCTAGACATATCAATTGTGCCTAGTGTGTAAATAGACATTTAGGGTGAGCTATTGTGAATAGCACTCTCAGCTGCAGTTAGCTCGTTATTACATTGCTGATCAAGGGTAAACTTTCTCTTTGTTGATGTTTCATAAGGACACATTCTGAATGACAGAAAGAAAATATCAGCAAATAATACATCAATCCATTTTTTGAGACTTAGATCAAGTAAAACAGCCATTTATTTTTTTAAACTGTACATCCAAATTAAAAAAAAAAAAAACAGCCCACACCATCTATTATGTCAAAAGAAGAGGTGAGTTAAAACCAACACTTCAGCTGGTTGATAGATTTGACAGAACAGTTTTCTGTCCAAAAATGCAGTTGTATCAAAATCAAAACAGGATTTTCACAGGAACGTGGCAATTTGATGAAAGAATTGTTCTGACTCTCTTGTTTAACGAAGCGACTAGAATAATTTGTAAAATACAGTGTGTGTGTGTGTATATACACAGACACACACACACACATATATATATGCATCTATATAATATGCAATATTTTACTAATATAGGGTGACCAGATGTCCCAATTTTATAAGGACAGTTCCAATATTTGAGGTTTTTTCTTATATAGGCTCCTATTACCCCCCATTCCCTGTCCTGTGTTTTCAAACTTGCTGTCTGGTCACCCTATACTAATATAAAAGTCAAAACAAAATAAACCAAAACAATAAAGTCAAAATGAAACTTTTTGCCATCTCAAAACAAAACCTTTCAACATTATCAGAACAAAGGGTTTAGATAGGCCTATGTCAAGATCTTTGGGGATTTCATTGTGCTGGAAATTTTTAAATGACTGGTTTTCATTTCACGCAACAGAAATTCCCTTTCCCAACCGCTTCTAACTAACAGCATGTTGAGGATCCCAATGGGCAGCAAGCAGAAAAATATTGAACAGCTTTGGCCTAACTATGGGTCTGTCTATACTGCAGTCAGAAGAGTGATTGCAGCATATGTACACGTAGCCACGTTAGCTTTGATCTAGCTAGCTCGCGTACTGAGAGCAGCGAGGATGGGTTTCAGTGCAGGTTTTACAAACCAGCCCGGGACACTGGGTGCTTACTCATGTGGCTGGCCCACACTGATGTCCATGCTGCCGCAGCTTCACTGCTGCTGGTACTCATGCCAACTAGACCAAAGATAGCTCGGGTACGTCTTCACATCCTGCAGTCACGCCTCCAGTGGCAAGGTAAACATAACTCCTAGTGCATGTACAACAAATTCTTATGTGCCCTGTCATTACAGCGTGTTGTCCAAAGGCATCTTCAGCCGGCAGGAGCCAGAGTCTCAGCTGGTCTAAAAATGACGTCAATGGGACTCTGCGGATTTAAACCAGCTGAGGATCTGGCCATTCTTTCCACAAACCAACAAGTGCAGAAGGTGCTTCCATTGCACATACTCTGTTGGTAAAATCCTTGCTGTAACCAGAGTGGTGCAGAGAAAGGAAATTCCATTTTGCAGAATCTTTTGATGTTTTGAAGTCTGGTTTCATTTTGATTTGGAACAAAAGGCAAAACTTGTAACATTCTCCACAAAAGGGAAAGCCTAGGGGTCTGCCACTCCAGGACAGTCCACCTGCCTGGTTCTCCCAGACCAGCGCACCCTGGAAGCCCGGGAGTCCCTGGTCCGGAGGGTACGTCTACATAGGGATAAAAAAACCTTTGGCTGTTCAGCTGACTCAGGCCCTGGGGGTTCTGGGGCTGAAAAATTGCTGGATAGGTTGTGGGGCTTGGTCTGGAGATCAAACTGTGGAATCCTGCAAGGGTGGAGGCTCCCAGAGCTTGGACTCCAGCCCGAGCTCAAACATTACATGGTAATTTTAGCCCCACAGCCCTGTGAACCCAAGTCAGCTGACCTGGACTAGCCACAGCCATGCCAAAGGTCTTTTACCCCTATGCAGACGTGCTCAGAGAGACTCCACCTTGCTGAGTGCCTTGGAGCTGCATACCCTCGAAACCCTACGAGCTCTGTCTGCTGATGAGATATAAGTCTGGAACCCAGTACTTCCAAGACTTCCAGGCTCTCAGCTCCCCGTCAACCCACCAGCCGGGCTGCCAGGTGGGTGAGCTGGCAGGACACTATACAGGTTTCTGGTGGAAACCTACCAGCTTTCTGTCAGGCCTTTGTTGAAATCTCACTGACTCCATGACATGTTAGGTTCCAGCAGAGAATTTCTGACCAGCCTTAGTTATAACCACACTCTATTCTATATCAGTTCTTATATCACCCTCATCACTGGAGTATCTTTGTGTCTCCCGGTGGTGCATTAAGTTATGTGACCAATATCTATGACATGTGGACATCTGCCATGTACAGTTGTCCAACCTCCTTCTCCCATACTCTTCCTTGCCTCAGATTGCCTGAGGAATATGATAAGAACAAAGGAGGATCACACAAGGTGATTCCTTGGCACTAGTTTTCATCTTTCATCCATTGATGTAAACCAGAAGCAACTCTACTGAAAGCAGTGGAGTTGCACCAGTTCAAAAATGTTGTGAGAGGAGAAACAGGCCCCCTCCTTGTCTGCCTACTGCTCAGACCTGCTGCTGTTCACACTAAATTAGCAGGGGGAGAACGATCCGTAAACATATACAAAATACAGTCATAAAAAGATGAAACGGATTAAAAGAATTAAGGAAGGCTTCAGAGTGGAGGTTTATTGCCCTCTTGGGAATATCACTGAGTACGAAAATGTTGGCCAAAATCTGAGGAAGATCTAAGCCTGTTATAATAGTCACAGCAGAGAGTGGCACACTTATAAAAGGATTTAAGTGTTGGGCCACCATTAAAAACAATATGATCAAATGTGACAACAGAAGTATTCACATCGTTAATATGAGATATTTTTTAAATGAGATGTTTTGGATTTTGCCTGCAGCCATTCCAGCTTGTTTTGTGATCTTGTCAGATATCAAACTCTAAGTAGGGTTGGGCCTGACGAATAATTGGATGGGAAATCACCAGGGATCCAAGTTTTCTGTGCCAAAAACACTAAAATTGTCTGATAAAAAAAACAAAAATCGACATTTTTTTCCACAATTAAAATGAAATGCTGAACTTTAGTTTCCCTAGCCACAATATATAGATAGGTATCACTTGAGCACAATGTTTTATTGCTATACAGTAGAAACCCATTTAGCTGAGTCTCCGTTAGCCGGGTCTCTGTATTAACCAAACCACCAGCTACCTGGGGGTGACAGTGGCAGGGCTCTGGCTGTCAGCCCCACCCAGCTGGCCTCCAGCTGACCACCCAGAGCCCCAGGTGCTGTCAGCCCTGGGCAGCTGGTGGTTCAGTTAATATGGAGAAACAGATAATGGAGGCTTGGATAAATGGGGTTCTACTACATATGTTTTTATTTTTTCACAAAATGTAAAAACTGAAGTGTCTCTGTAAAAATGCAAATTCCATGTTCGTCCATGTTTTTCTGTGGTGAACGGATTTCTCGGATCCCTGGAAATAACCAATAAAACCCCAGGGCCAAACTCTGATCTCATTTACACCAACATGGGGCATGGGTCACATTCTGGTTTGAACTGCAGCAAATGGTGGATCCTCCATAACTCCAAGTGTTTACTTCAGTCACTCAGCCAGAGATTATGAGTCTGTTACAGGAGTAGGTGTGTGAGATTCTGTAGCCTGTGATGTGCAGGAGGTCAGACTAGATAATGTTCCCTTCCAGCCATCAAGTCTATGACTCTACATCTGCCTAAATGAGATGTGAATCTGGTCCCCAGAGTCATCTGAGAAGTGTTATTAATAATTCAGGGGGCATCCCTCTTTCATCCCAGTCAGGAGTGAACCAGGGCCCCATAACATTCTGGAGCGCTACATTTTGATCTGTGATTTAGCTGACAACTCCCTAGTATCTGGAGACGCTGCAGTGGGCATGGTATTTCAAGATGACATTGGCATCAATTGCCTCACAATTAGTTTCCTGTAGCTCCACCATTTTCAGATGGTATGACAGAACCTAATATTTTTTATATTTTAATCTTTCACCCGTTTGGTCAAACTATGCCTCGTTTGGCGGTTCATCCAACCACTGTGGATGCTGATGCTCAGATGCTATGATGATCAGCCCCTTATGCTAACTTCCACCGGGCCAAATCATGAGAGGTGCTGAGCACACTTCAGTGGATGTTTGCCTGATTAAGGAAGGAGTACAAAATTTGGATCATCCCTCCCATGGAAAAATCTGCAGGAGGAAACAGCCTGGAAATCATCAAATCCTGCAGATCCCCCCAGGGTGCACACGGATGTGTAAGAAGCAAAAGACTCTGATTCTGTGTCCCTGGCAGCCCCACCTCCTCCTGTTGCTGCAACTGGCAGCTAGTGTATGGCCCTCTCTAAACAAGAGATCCCATTGTGAAGTGGGCTGTTACTCCTACCCTTTCCCTGGAGAATCGTCTACTGTGTTTCTGGAAAAGGGTAATGCTCCCCCTCTGCACAAAAGGTGTATCTCCCATCAGCACCTGGGGGTTGCAGGACAGAGCCCAGAACAAGAACTTAATCTGTTACAAGCCACACATCTATGTAAGCTTTCAGCTTCTGCTCCATGAACATGATTCTTGTGCATAATGGACTGAGGAGCTTTACACTCCAAAGACCTCTGTGATATCAGCCGCTTCCATTGACAATATAAATAACATGTTCTATTCTTAGTGCTACAGAGGTATATTAAAATCTTTATCTAAATTCTGTAGAATTTTCCATATCAGACCTTTGGCCTGTCAGAGGCAGGCCATTACTTATCTTGTGTGCAGCATTATTCCTTTGATACGTGATCTGAAAATTCAATTATAAAACCAGTTACTGATTTTGTGATATTTACAAGGGAGACATTAAACTTTGATTAAGTTAGAATTCCCGGTTGGCTGATCAACAGAGAAACCGAAATGAAGTTGCAGTTTTTTAATAGCTTTGCCATGTTGTGATGCATGAGAGATGTCTTACTTGAAGCCTTGTCTGCAGAACAGAAACCTGACTCCTGATCAGTGAAACAAACCATTTCAGTCATTTTAAAAATAAATATTAATTGGCACGGTGTTAAAGTGCTGCAGGGGGCCCTTTCAATCCAGACAGGAAGAGGCAGAAGTTCTGATTATAAAGAGCCACTTCATATCAGAGATGGGCCCAAAGCAAAACCCCAAAAGCAAATAAGCCAGGATCATGGGTGAGCCTTCCCAACTCTGCAGATTTTCACAATAGACGACTGGTGTTTAAACCCTCCAACAGGTCTAAACCCATCCCCTATGGGGAAAACCCCAGCATGACCTCAACGAGATTCTAGCATCTCTGCTTAGCTGTCCCTTTCTCCTTCATCATTCATGATGCAACACCCAACAGCAGGAAGACCTTCCCTAAGGAGATGAAGGCTGAGAGCAAAAGATCTTGGCAGAAGAAAAAAATATCTTTAAGATACCAGCAAGGATGACTAGTGCAAATATACGCACGATGAATGTGGGGTGGGGGGTTTGTTGAGGGTTTGAGCAGGTTTGTGGCTGTTCCTCTATAAAAAGCTAAACCAGAACTCACACTTGAGCAACTCTGAATTTGAGGAAGGTTCAGATCTGGATTCAGATCCCAATTTTGGGGCTCTGGCCCAGCTCTTGTTCATATTGCCCTGCAAAGCAAGACTAAATCCCTGCTGAATCTGCCACAACGTTTCCCTTTATAGGGCTGGTAATAGCAATTTACACAGAGAGCTGCTGGACAGGAAACATCACACAAACACAGAGCCTATACTGTCCAAGCAGCCATCACTGAAGCCCTGCTGTAGCATTTCTAGTCTCACATCCAATTGAATGGAAACCTGGAATTCCGCTGATAATTTCTGTCTTGAGTACTGTGTGATGAAGGGCTTGTTTGAACTCTTTCCCAGTGAATGTTATTCCAAGATGAGAGGAGAGCAGTGAGCGGCTATATATCACTGAGATGAGCCTGGGATGAATGTGCAGATAGATCCGATAGAAAATAGCCCTAATACCGTGTGAGACGTTGTCACATGGAAACCAGGCGCTCGCCCTTTGTTCTGTCCTATTTGTTTGGGGCCTGCATTTCTGGCACCCCCAAAACACCCCCTCACATCAGTGGGAGAGTTGTGCAGGATCAGGCCTACTGAGGCCAGACTAATCAAATCAGTCACGAGCTGGCAAGTAAGGTGTAAAAGGGCCTTTGTTTCATTGAGGTTTCAGGGCTGAGGTAGAACAGTGCATAGAAACCTGTTCCAAACCTTTACCTGCCCGCTTTGTGGAACCAGCCCTTCCTTTGGCAGAAGGCGACGTTCATGGCGCTTGCTATGTCCAAAGCTGGTGTGCTATGGAGGGAACTGCAGACCTGCTAGTACAGTATTACAGTTGACTTCCTTGTATTGCCCCAGGATTCAGATCCTGGATCACATCCACAGTTAAAAGTACATGAGACCTAGTCTTAGGGTCATTCGTCACTGTGCCGCCTGTGTCTACTTCTTTTTTAAATGAATGTAGGCCCTGTAAAGGCTCTGGATTGATTACACTTTAGACTTGAAGTCTGTAGACCTGCCTAGCTACATAGATTTCTTTACACCATGTTCCTCTGTGAGTGTCTCTATTTCACTACAGGTCCAACCCAGGCAGAGGGAGTGCCCCATCTACGTGCTTTCTCAATGATATGAAAAGATGACCTCTGAGGGGGAGAGTCTGGTCTTTATGGCTTATTCAATCTTTTGTGTCTCTGCTAAGATTGCCAATAAGGTGACCATTGTGATGGCAAAGAGCTTTAAAGGTCTTGACCAAAGCAGCACAGCATATCAGTGACACAGCTAGAAATAGAACCCAGGAGTCCTAGAGCAGAATAATAAACTCCATCTTACAAAATGTATCTAATGCTCAAGGTGTATCTCTGCTGGTATTAAACTCTGGCTCCTGAACAATGGTGCTTCCAAGTTATAAGACAGTGAAACTGAGAGCATCTGTCCCAGAACTTCTGGGCAAACGAAGACACCCTCAGGGATTTCTATCCATGCAAAATAAAGCACTGACACAGGAAATAATTAAACAAAGTGAAAATGATTCCTCGTCATTTTCCCACTCTCAATATGACTTCCAATACAAAAATCTAAGATGTCCGAGTTCCATAATGTTCAAAACTACCAGTACTAGGGCATAATCAACCATCCCACTGGATCTGATTGGTTGGACTTCTTGGAGCACTCTCTTTATGATAGTCTGAAATATGCTAAAAATGTCCACTGAGAGCAACACTGATATTACTCTGATTAATAAGATATTTTGAAGAATAATTCCTACCTAATCCAATGGAGAAGGAGTCGCCAAGGGGTTCCATTCGGACCATGTCACTGATATTATTAATAAAGCTCCTGGTGATAAGTCTAGTGAAGTTAGTAATGCTTTTCTGAAGGTCACTGCAGTAGAGATTGAAGCCCCATTGATTCAGCGTTATTAAAAACTGCCATAGTGATGAGAATGGATCAGATGTTAATTATTATGTCACACAAAAGTTGGATGGATGGTGCTTTATTTAAAGTTCAATATGGAGTACAGTACTACTGAGCTGAGATTTGCTCTGAGCTGTGTGTGTCTACCTCTGGCCAGCTTTTGATAGCCTTCATCATTAAATTTTGCTAATATGGTCTACCTGTACTAGCATAAAATTGATGCCTTATGTTTCCTGCACTAGATCATGAAGCTGGCTGGGGCTATTACTTACAATTATCAGTTCTATTGGTAAAATCTATAGGAATTTTGCTAATATTTTCAAGCCAGTGTCTTAAATATGCATTTGATATAGACTTAATGGTCCTGAAGCTGCTCTGATTTATGTGCCTATAAGAATGGCTATACTGAGTCAGGCCAACGGTCTCCCTCCAGAGCCTCTGGCTTTATCTTCCTTAAAGAAATACACTTCAAAAATATTTTTGCAGTGTAAATAAGTCAGAACAGCAGAGAAACTGATTGCCAGGGAATTATTGTAGAGTTGCTCTAGCATCCTCACAGGGCCAAAATTGGGGAAAGACAACGAATGGAATTGTATTCCCTTACTCCACGTCTGAGTTTGGCCCACAGCATACTTCAGATTCCGCATACAGACACATATTTAAGGACAGTTAAATGATGTTCCTCTTTTTTGAGTTGTTTTGTTGGTGGTGGTGGTTTTATAGCTGTACTATTCAAAGCAGTGTTGACTGTGAGCACTTCAAACAATAACCTTCTGAATGATTAAACACTGTGTCTTCTCTATTAATGGATTCCTCTTAGATAAAAATACATTCATATTTATGTAGGACAGAGGTTTCAAAATGCTTTTACATTTGCATGGCAAGCTGGCACAGCCGCCATCTTATCACAATAAGGAGAATGAAGAAAGCTGCCTGTGCAGCAGCCTGGAGATATTTACAAACACACCCATGGAAATCCTGGCTGGGTTCATTACCCCAATGAAAACAGTTAACATTAAAATGGGACAGTTACCTTAAATCAAAATGGGGAATCTATTAAATCATTGCGGGGCGAGGGTAGTGGTTTGTTTGTGGTAGCAAACATAACCCAAACAAATGAAAAAAGAGAAATTTCAAATTGTTATTTTTTGATGAAGGAATTGGTTTAACCAGTAGAGTATACAACTATTACTTGGGGAGATAGTGTGGTCCAATGGAGTGTGCTTTAGATTGGCAATCAGGAGACTGGGTTTTAATGCCTGTTCTGTCACTGACCTGCCATGTGAGTTTACACAAGTCAATTCATCGCTCTGTGCCTCAGTTTCCCCTCCCACCCTGTGTCTGTCTTATCTGAACATATTGCAACATCTTCAGGGCAGTGTTTGTACGGCACACTGGGGTTCTGCTCTGTGTTGAGGCAAATACATTTTGTACATGTGCCCAGACCTCTGGATGGGCATATTTTAAATAAGTCTAAATAGATGCTTGGAATAAACGAATGCAATTGCAGAGCTGTGTCTCACTTAGACCTTATGATTAGGCCACCAGATTTGCAAAGGTGTTTAGGTGCCTAGAGACACAAATAGGAACCTAGTGGGATTTACAGAAGCAGCTAAGCAAGTTCAGCACCTAGGCCAGATCGTCAGTGGGGGCACCTAGCTGCTAAATCCCTTTGAGAACCTGGACCTTAATGCCTACTGGAAGTCAATGGGAGTTAGGTGCTTCACTCACTTGGGTGCCTTTGTGAACTCCAGTGTGCCTAGCTGCACACGTAAATATCTTTGTCAATCTAGCCCCAAGGTTTTAGGTCACCTTATAGCTAATCTAGGGGAAATCATTTTTCCAATGACAATCCAGTACAGACCTTCAACTACTCTTAATAGTCTAAGTGGAATTCAATTCCAACCCCTTACTGAGACTCCCTGAATGATACGGAGAATGGGTGTAACTCAGCCCTGTGGAGAGGACCAGAAGAACAAACTCTGCATCATTTAGGTCCCAGTGAAACCCATAAGAGATACACAGGCCTTGGGCTAGCCCTCTGCACAGAGGTGAATTTCATTCTCCTGTTGTGCACTCTTATTATACAGCTGTTTGTGTCTCAGAGAAAAGGGCACCTAATAAACACACGTTGCTTCCATTTTTAAATGCAGTTCCACACTACTGTGATTTCTGTTAGCAGGCAGCACAGCTAGAGTGACTAGATCATTCATGGTATAATACCCAGGGCTGGAAGCTTTCCTCTCACTGAGATGAGAATAAGAATCCAACTCCCTGCAAGAATGTTTGCAGCTTTAAAATGATTTTCCACAGCAAGGGGGATGAGAAAGCCAACGTTAGCTTTCCCAATGGCGTTTTTCCAGCATAGTGTATCAGAACCCTTTAATATTAGAATAGCTTTATACTATCTCATCTACTCTACACGCATCATATCCTGTGCAGGTATATGTTTGTACTATGGGCGTGGGGAATAAAACCTAGCAGTCAATCAATGATATTTGACCTGATTCCTGTTTACTGTGTTCCCAGCATTTGAGGAATGGAGGGACAGGAAGGGCTACCCGTGGTTTTGAGAAGAGCTGGATGGGAAACGTTTTTTCAGTCCTACGAGACTTTTCAAGGTTTTGAAAAATTTTCCCATCCCAAGTTGGGAGAAAAAGTGAAAACCTCAAGAAAACTTTGCAAACCAAAAAGCAGAAGAACATTTGGATCAGGTCAATCTAAATCTTTTGTTTTGAATCTAACTTTTTTTTTAGTATTTAAACTTTTATTTTTACTGTAAATGAATGTAAATTTCCAATGAAATGTCACTTCAAACCAAAAAAAATGGAACAACTCAGTTTGAAAATGTCAAAACGTGACATTTTAATGACTTTCCACAAATATTTTGGAATGGGATCTTAGTTGAAACTGACCCTTCCACGAACAGCTTCAGTTTTGACAAATTGGTATTTCTGATGAAAAAAAAAATTTTGTCCTAAGTTTCCCGACCAACCTTAATGTTGAGTCTCCTTTGGGTTCCCTGGGCAAGGCCCTGTCCAGAAGTTCACTCAATTTAAATTTGAGGAGCTCAGGGTGTATATTTCCCATGGCCTCTGGGGAGCAGAGAATAGTCATACTGCAGTACACTGCAAGCCAACCCAGAACATGCAGCTGACATGTCCCCAATTTACCCACTACGCCGGGTGCTGGGAGCAGGGCCAGTGTACAGCCATTTTGCCAGTTTTACACTTGCTGGGAGGCCCCCTCTTCCCAGAGGGTCTTTTTGGTCAACTGTAAGGACCCCTTTATGCTGCAAAGTGGCATAAAGAGGCCTTAGAGTAACTGAGCACCAGACCCATTATTTCCAGAACCGGTTTAACGTGGACAGCTATCGGGATAACGAGACATTTATACATCTAGCATGATTATGGAGATACCTCCTCTGGCACGATATGACCCTACTCTGATACAGATCAGTACAATACACATTTTATTTCTCTCGGTTAGCGGGAGCAATCACTCCTTCCTGGTGGCTTGGCTTTGCTCCCCTACTTGTGTGTTAAGCATGCATTCCAACCTCATGAAAACTGGAAATCTAGTGCATTCAATTAACCAGTAGATTAGAGTCATTTTAACCCATACCATGTAGGGCTGCCTCCTCATCAGATGTCCCAGGCTAAATCAGTACCAGTATTTGGAAGGGGGACCGCTAAAGGAAAACATTCCAAGGAAAAAATGACTATGGAGGAAGTGGTTTAAGGCGATTCACATGTAGCACCCTCTGCAAGCCCAGTACTGGCCTAAGGTCCTGTGTGGTGCTAGGAAGCATTGTCTAGGAAGACAGATGTAAAACTCAGATCCTGCTCATTTGTGGTCTTTAAAGAGCCCGTGGCACTTTTTGTAAGAATGGAGTGGAGCCTACAACTGTGCCTTGGCCAAATTCCAAGCTGTGTAATTACATTGTCTCCCTAAATATCTCTTGCAGTTTCTGTTAGCTATAGAAAGGCCTCAAGTAACAGAGCAGCACCAGTCAGTGTAGCTACGTTGGTTGTAATAGGAGGAGAATTTGGCACACTGGTCTTTTTCCCTTCCTGTCCTGAACCATTGTATACTGTTACTGGGTAATTTTAAATTGCCTCTGCATTCCATTCTGGAGAGGGCTGCATTTCAGCACTGAGCACAGTGATTGCTCTGCTGTCCATAAGCCGCTTGTAAAGTTGTTTGGGATTAAAAGTACTCCATAAACGTAAGATATTTTTGTTAAACTTCTAGCACTGTAGGTGACAAGTAACCTTAGTAATTCCCAAACCATCGCAAAACGTAGCGGCTGCAGAGAGACAAATTAGTCATTTTGTGCTCTAAATATTTAATGTCCGTGCTAAAAATGAAGACCTGGGGGAATGGCCTAGAGAAAAAGCATTAGAATGCAACTGAAGCCAAGTGGCCAGATGCTCAGCTAGTGTAAATCAGCACTGTGGGAATGAAGTCTATGGCGTGAGGCCAATTTACTCCAGCCCAGGGTATCCAGAGGGTCCATAATTAAACGACATAAAAGAACTATCAGTGTGATCTTTTAAATATTTTAACTGAAAATCAACAGTGATTCTTCTTTAATTTTGGTACCGAGCAGATTTTAAAACTGAGGCAAGAAATCTGACTTCAAACATGTTGCCCCACTGACAGGTCTGAGGAAATGAAAGGAACAGCATGAGGTTTTCCTCCTCGATGTGGGAAAAGGGAGGTGGGGAGGGTCATCTGGAAAGATAGGAAGCCAGGCCTTGCAAAAAGGAAAAAACAAAAACAAAAACTAACCAATACTGGCCATGCTGTGCCTTTAAGGAGATCAATGGAGCAGTCTTTTTGATGCAAGCTAATTGAGGCAGCAATAATATCTACAGGGATTGGAAAAACTAAGCCTCTCTGCTCTGATCAGAACTCTCTGCTCTTTCTGAGAGGAAGTGGGGCGAAACAGGATTTGTTCATGCACTCACTTGCACCGTGGCCTTATCCCATGAGTATCAGACCCAGGCATGTCTCCATGCTTAGCGCTGGGATTCCAGGCTGGCATAAGTGCTCTGTCACCCAAGCGCTTTCATTCATTTGATTAGCTACTTTTCTCCTGGCAGTTGAGGGGGCACTTGGCAGAACTGGCCTCTTGCTGCTGGAAAAGCTGAATAGAGGAGGGTAGGATTCTGGCAGGGACAAGAGGAACATGCCACTGTTCTATCAAGGGCCTCATTGCTAGGTTCTATGGGTCCCAAGAAATGAGAAGGTTTATAGAAAGGTTAATTCTGATAGGCAGAGCAGAAAGGGAAGGGAATTTTCTGCTTGGCCTCTTGCTCCAGAGATAGCAGCTAGGAGGAGAGTGGAAAATGAACTGTGTATCTGTGGAAAAAATCTGACAGTACATTGCTGACTCCTTTGGATCTTGCTGCAGATCTTTGCAGTGAGGGCATGCCGTGTACGTGAGGGCCAGGGCCGGCTCCAGGGGTTTTGCCACCCCAAGCAGCCAAAAAAATATTAAAGCCGCGATCGTGATCTGCGGCAATTCAGCGGGAGGTCCTTTGCTCTGATCGGGAGTGAGGGACCCTCCGCCGAATTGCCGCCGAATCCCTGAAACTGCCGCCCCACTCCCGAGTTGCCGTGCCAAGCACCTGCTTGATAAGCTGGTGCCTGGAGCTGGCCCTGGTGAGGGCATGCCATGCTGAGGGAGCAAGAAGGAGGTGGGCGAAGTTAACAACTGTGTCCCATGAATTGTGATCAGGGCCGGCGCTTCCATTTAGGCTACCTAGGCGGTCGCCTGGAGTGCCAGGATTTGGGAGGGCGGCATTTTGCCACTCTCGGCGGCAATTCGGCGGTGGCGGCAATTCCACGCTCCGAGTCTTCGGCGGCAATTCTGCGGCGGGTCTTTCACTCGCTCCAGGACCCGCCGCTGAAGTGCCCCAAAGACCAGGAGCATGGAAGGACCCCCCCGCCGCAGAATTGCCGCCGACCGGGAGCGTGGAAGGACCCCCGTCTGGGGCGCCAAAAATCCTGGCACCGCTCCTGATTGTGATGCCTTCGGAAACAAGGTGCAGAGAGCTGCATTTTAATCAGAGCCAGTGCAAAGTGTAAATCAGGTCAGTCCCTAACCCCTCCACTTCAGGCCCTGTCTGCATGAACAGATTATCAACTTGCTGCACTTTAGCTGTGGTCCCCATTTGCTGACCATTCGGGAAGCAATGAAAAGACTTTCCAGCAAGAAGTACCAGTAATTAATGATTGAAGCAGCATTCAGAAGCAGATTGCGTGGGATTTTCAAAAGAGCCTCTCTCATTATCTTTGAAAAGTCATGGAAGATGAGAGAGGCTCCAGAAGACTGGAAAAGGGAAAATATAGTGCCAATCTTTAAAAAGGGAAATAAGGACAACCCGGGGAATGACAGACCAGTCAGCTTAACTTCTGTACCTGGAAAGATAACGGAACAAATAATTAAGCAATCAATTTGCAAACATCTAGAAGATAATAAGGTGATAAGTAACATTCAGCATGGATTTGTCAAGAACAAATGATGTCAAACCAACCTGATTGCTTTCTTTGACAGGGTAACAAACCTTGTGGATGAGGGGAAGCGGTAGACATGGTATATCTTGACTTTAGTAAAGCTTTTGATACTGTGACCTTCTCATAAACAGCCTAGGGAAATGCAACCTAGATGGAGCTGCTATAAGGTGGGTGCGAAACTGTTTGGAAAACTGTTCCCAGAGAGTAGTTATCAGTGGTTCACAGGGGTCAGTTCTGAGTCAGGTTCTGTTCAATATTTTCATCAATGATTTAGATAATGGCATAGAAAGTACACTTATAAAGTTTGCGGACGATACCAAGGGAGGTGTTGCAAGTGCTTTGGAGGATAGGATTAACATTCGAAATGATCTGGACAAACTGGAGAAGTGATCTGAAGTAAGTAGGATGAAATTCAATAAGGACAAACGCATATCCATTTAGGAAGGAACAATCAGTTGCACACATACAAAAACAGAAATGACTGCCTAAGAAGGAGCACTGCAGAAAGGGATCTGGGGGTCATAGTGGACAATAAACTAAATATGAGTCAACAGTGTAACACTGTTGCAAAAAAAGCGAACATGATTCTGGGATGTATTAGCAGGAGTGATGTAAGCAAGACACAAGAAGTAATGTTTTCGCTCTACTCCACACTGATTAGGCCTCAATTGGAGTATTATGTCCAGTTCTGGGCACCACATTTCAGGAAGGATGTGGACCAATTGGATAGAGTCCAGAGAAGAGTGATCAAAATGATTAAAGGTCTAGAAAACATGACCTATGAGGGAAGATTGAAAAATTTATGATTGTTTACTCTGGAAAAGAGAAGACTGAGAGGGGACATGATAATAGTTTTCAAGTACATAGATAATAGTTTTCAAAGGTTGTTACAAGGAAGAGAGAGAAAAATTGTTTTTCTTAACCTCTGAGGATAGGACAAGAAGCAATGAGCTTAAATTGCAGCAAGGGAGGTTTAGGTTGGACGTTAAAAAAAGATTCCTAACTGTCAGGGTGGTTAAGCACTGGAATAAATTGTCTAGGGAGGCGGTGGAATCTCCATTACTGGGGATTTTTAAGAGCAAGTTGGACAAAACCTGTCAAGGATGGTCTAGATAATACTTAGTCCTGCCATGAGGCAGGGGACTGGACTAGGTGACCTCTCGAGGTCCCTTCCAGTCCTATGATTCTATGATATAAGACCCATAGCGTCACTCCAAGTCACTTAGGTGTTTCTGAAAATTCTATCCATTGCCAACTTCCTGTAAGGGACAGTAAATGAGATGGGCTTTTGACATGCATTAGGGGTGATTCAGGATTAATATTCCACCTCTACTCCCCTGACCCTATGCTAGACCTCTTCCTAGACAGATACCACTTATTTTATTCTATCCAGAGACATCAGGAGTTTTGCCAAGGTGAGGGGGCGCTTGAAAAATAAAATGATCTAACTTATAAAACGCAATAATGCCTTCTATCAGTTTTGAAGATTTTGTTGTTGTTTTTGCAGTGGTGTTTTCATTAGTTTTATCAGAGGCCGGGAAGCAAGTCACAGACTATGCTGATTGTAAAGACAAATGAATACTACTAATAAATCAAACCAATTAAGAGACAAGAGGGAAATGGCTAGGTCTTACCAGTTCTCAGCTGCGACCCACTATTAATATCAGACTAAGAGTCGACTCCAGTCAAAAATATTTCCTTTCTGTACTGTCCTTGCCCTTAGAGAAGAACCTTGTCTATCTGCTCTGCCGAGCTGGAGTGTTGTGCCAGTGTGGAAGCACTCCCTCTTGAAATCACAAGCCTTTTGCTTTTAACGTCAATCAGTTGAAAATGAAGTGCTGTGTATTTAACCCTGGGATCTAATTTTGCGCCTGCAAGGAACTGTAGGTGCAGTTAAAATGTGGGTATAAATGAGAGTATTTACATATCTAACTGCCTGCTCACACGTGGCGGGCTAGACCCTGATTTAGTAAAGCGCTTACGCACCTGTTTAACTTTATTACATACTTCAGTTTCATTGAAGTCAATGGGTTAAAGTTAAGCAATGCTTAAGTGTTTGCTCATTTGGCGTATATGTGTTATTACCCATACAAGTGACTACTGGTGCAAAATTAGACACCAAAAAAAACCAAACAGATCTGAAAAGTCTATTTTTTGTATTATTCTTATTAACAACCATATCCTATGGGTGGAATTTTCAAAATCAGCTCCCACTGACATCAATTTACTATTGGCTTCAGTTGGAACAGGGTTAGACCAAGGTTGACTCCTTTTGAAAATCTCACCCTACATTTTCATACTCTGAACTATGACGTGGTCCAGTTTGAATGAACGATGCCGTAACAACTGATGATTTATTGTATTCATATAGTATTGGATAGCCCAAAGAATTCCAAAGTACTTTAGAATGCCATCTAGGCAGGTGTCATTTCCAACAACAAAGAAGCTCAGCCACTGTGTGGAGAGGCTGTTCAACAGGACACAGCAACATTACACAACAGTGTAGGCTATAAAGACGACTGAATCCATTTAGAACTGCAGGAAGAACTTGGGGCCACATAATGAAATTGCTCTAGTTGGAAAAACTGTTATACTTGAAAAAGGTGCCATGGAATGTTTAGTTACCATCAGCAGACAGGATCTTGGGGATATGTCTCATGCCAAAGATGACAACTTGCAGCATGGTGCCAGTTAGTGTCTATCATTGGTTCAGTGCTGTCTCAGAGGGAAGAGTGGTACCTACCAAATACCCAACACCACTGCCTGGAGTGGACCACAAATCCACACATGCTGCTCTTTTCTGGCAGATGGAAGGTGAGCCATTCCTTTAGCTTCACCCCATTCTCTTCTATGATTTATCGGGGTCTTTTGGAGCTACTCAGTCCAGCAGAAAGTGTCGAATTCTGCATGTGATTTCATTATTTCAAGCTTTGCAACTGTGGGTTAATTACAAGGTAGCAGCTCCAGATCCCTAAAGTCCCATCTTCCTCTCCTCATTCCTTCCCCATCCCCCAAGAGCTCTCTCTTTCATTAAACTGTCCACCCTGAAATATCTCCTGCATGTAAAGGGAAGGCTGCAGAACTTCAGTCCTTTCATTTTCAGCTTTGCCAATAAACTTGCCAAGGGTTTATGCTTCTCCCCTCCTCTCTATGTTTAGTGACCACAAGTGGAGAGACTATTTTGCACAGTTAGTGCCTGATCAGCTAGCAAAAGAATTGGCTAACAAGATAACTCTTCTTACTGAATACTTGAGATATGCTGAATACCCAAAGCACCATGAATCGAACCCCGAAGGAAACATGATAAACTGCATGACTCTCAAGTCATATTCAAAAAGTACTTACAAGTCAGCACGCACTTGGATAGGCAAATCCCTGCCAAGAATTCACTCGTACCGCCAGGTGTATTGTATTTTCCTATTACTGCACAGAGAGATCTCACTCGGGTTGTTGCTGTAACTGGCACTGTTGTTCATTGCACAGGGCAGATGCCCTTGGGCCAGATTGTGATCGTGCTGTACTGGTGGAATTCCCGAATAATTCAGTAGAGTTACTCCAGATTCAAACTGCTATAAATAAGGCTGAGGAGAAGACAACCCTTTATCTCAAAACTTGCCGGGAAAGCGCCCTGCACTTCGTAGCTATCTGGATAATGAATAAGTAATCGATGCTGGATGCAGACGGGTTAATTCTGCACATGGCATTGAAGAAAGCAAGAAACAATTCCTATGCAAACCTGAGCCAACAGTGCTCATTTTGCAAGCCTGTTGCTCATGTCGTATTGATTGCAAGTGGGGTATAAAGTAAAGACTTTAGTCAAATAAAATGCTTTAACATGAGGCAACATATTGACTTCAAAGCTCTTCATCATCAGAAAGAGCCTGTGGGGAAAAGGAGAGGGAGAGCAGGACTCCAGAACAGCAGTAAAGTGAGAAGAGTTAATGGGGAGGTTTTCGGCAGAAGGAAACAAACAGAGAGGAAGGAAGAAGAGGACATGGAGCCAGGCGGAAGGAGAAGTGTCCCAAGCTGTTCACCTGAGCTGGAAGTGTCACCTTGCCCCAGGTTGGAGCTTGCCTCAGTCTAAGGGCCTGATCGAAAGCCCATCATGTTCAGTGGGCTTCAGATCAGTGCCTAAATGCTCCCTTCCGAAACAGGATGTATAAAAGGCTTGACAGTTCGCTCTGCTTTGAAGGAAACGTGGCTCTGATGCTTTCTGGAGGTCCTGCAACGTGAGTGAAAGAGCCTGGGGAGACTGCAGGCGAAATTCTCCTCGTACACTGGTGCGAGCCTTTCACGTCGAGTCTGATCGCCAGGAAGGACGAGATCAAGGGCCTGATTCTCCATTGCACTCTCCCTTGTGCCGTCACTTACACCAGTGCCAAGTGGGCGTAGAATGCAGCCGTTCGGATTACTGCACACCCGCTTTGCCCAGGGGTAAATGACTAGAGGATGTGCAAGGCAACAGAGAAACAGGTCCTGTGAGCAGAGAGGCAAAGAAAGGGACAAGGAACGCTCCCTCAGCCTAAGTACCCAGGCAGCCGCTGGACAAAATGGCTGCCGAGGTGCTTTCCAGCATGCACGACTGTGTGAAACGACTGTTATTGCTGACACTAGTCGCACAAAAGGAGGGAGCAAGGGGAAGAAGAGTTGGAAAAGGAAGGAGGTGGGCTCAACCCATACCCTGTTTTCTCTGTGCCTGAGACCCAGACTCGTCTGCCAGAGCAGCCAAGCTCCAAAGCCATGCAAAATCAAGCTGTGCTTTCAGGTAAAGCATGGCAGGCCTGGCTTCAGCACAGACCATTCGCCCTGGTCCAGCGAGGTTTCAATATACCCCATGATGCACAGACAATATTTACACTGGGGCTGGAGGTGTGACGTCCAGCTCGGGTCGACACACCCACACTCACTTTGATTGAGCTACCACACTTAAAAAATAGCAGCAGGAGAGGTTAGCTGCCCCGAGGACGAGTCTATCTGACAGCCGAGGTACCCACTCTGTGCAGCTTGCCCAACCTTCCACTCGTGCTGCTGTTTCTAGCGTGCTAGCTCAGTCAAACCTAATGCGTGTACATCTACCGAGCTGGAAATCACTCCTCCAGCTCCAGTGGCGACGCGCCCAAAGACAGACCAAGGGAGGATTTTTCCAGCCAGATATTTCAGGTGTAACATTCTGCCTAACCCCTGGGAGCCTAATTAAGCGGGGGAGGAGCATGTTGTGGGAAAGGCCTGAGAGATTCATCCCGTGAGGAGGAAGGACCGTGCCTCCCATTTGGACTGCCTGTGATATGTAATTAACAAGGCTGCTCTGTAATTGATGGGTATGTTGGTGGGAGCCTGGAATGATTTAAAATCAAGGGAATGCTGCAATCCTGTCTGACTAGCTCCCAGGAGGGCTGCTGACCTGGCCAGTGCATTGTTTTTAACTAGCTGGGATCTCTAAGCACTGTAGTTTTAAAAAAAAATAGCTGATTTGTGCAAGCTTATTACCCTCTCCTGATTCCATCAAGTCAATGGGAGCTAGGCCATGCATTTCAATAGGCGTAGGCTTTTGCCTACCTTTGCTTTCATGTGCTCTGTGCAGCTAATCTTGGCTCAATTAGCTTTTCTCTTTCCTGGCCCAAGAAATCCCCTTCTTCCCTCCCCTCCCAGCACCCTCCCTGCCTGATTTTTTGTTGTCGTCGCTCTATTCATTTTCCATAGGCTGCCTTCATTGTCGTGGCCTTTCGCAGCTAGGAGACAAGATGTTGCCTTGGTAACCAAGTCCCTTAGATGTTTAGAGTCTCTGGGATCACTGCATCTGCTCCTGAGTATTCTAGGTTATTTTTATTAGACAAAGATGCAGCAGGCTGGCAGCTAATGGAGAAAGTAGCCATGGGAGATGGAGGGGAGGAGTGTGTGTTTTTCTGGCACCATGCACTCCCAGTGAGCATTCCTCTCCACCACCTTTTCAATGCGCCGCTGACTTAATGTCTGCACAAGAAATTGCATCTCCCGAGAATACAACTCACACCCGGGTGTTACTGGGAGCTGAACAGAGAGTGATTAGAAACTGAGACGCTGTATGCAAGGGAGAGAGGCAAATCACCTCAGTGGTTCAGGAGCCAAATTAGCAATCAAGGTTACCCAAAAGAGCCACAGCAGTGTGAACTCATTGTTTCCTTTGCTATAGTACTATAGATTCTTATTTAAACAGTAGGAGGGGGAAAATATTTAGTATATATTGTTATTCTCACAGCAAAATGACAGACCAACCGTTATTATTTTATCAGCTAGAACTGGTTGATAACATAGTAAAAGCATCCTGATTGGTTAATAACTTAGATTGGTTAATTATTAAATCACACAGTGTTTGAATATCATGTGCTGCAAAGAGCCGCAGGAGATACATTCAAGAGCTACTTGCAGCTCGCAGGCCACGGTCTGAGTATCACGGCTATACAGTGCAGCTCTGTTATCTTCTAAATAACAGAGCTCGCCACACAAGAAACATGGACCTCATTCTCCTCTCGCTTATGCTGAGCTTGCAGCAGTGTAATTCTGCTGTCTTCAGTGATGCTGCTCCTGATTTACACCTGTGTAGAAGTGAGAAGAGACTCGGAACCCATGTGTTTGTTAGCGTGCACGGGTTTGGAACTTTCTGCTATCCTGTCTGAGCAATCCTGACTGCGGCTAATGGTCTCCCACACAGAGAGAGCAAAAACCAAACGGGGGCTCAGGAGAAGAGACGGGGGGAAGCTGGGAAGAGGTGGAGGGGAAGGAGAGGGGGAAATGGAGTGGAATGTGAGAAGGGGATGAGTAGGGGGGAAGAAAAGAAGAAGAAGTGTCAGAGAAAGGAGGGAGGAAGAGTGTCATGATTAGATCAAGACAAATTTTTTTTTCACCAAAAATTGCTTTTTTCAGGGCACTGGAACTATTCACAAATTTGGCTTAAAAAATGTCATTTCAAATCAACATTCAAAATAGACTCATAGACTCATAGGTCAGAAGGGACCAATATGATCATCTAGTCTGACCTCCTGCACAAGGCAGGCCACAGAACCCTACCCATCCACTTTTATAACAACCCCTAACCCAGGACTGAGTTATTGAAATCCTCAAAATTGGTTTGAAGACCTCAAGCTGCAGAGAATCCACCAGCAAG
Source organism: Gopherus flavomarginatus (assembly GCF_025201925.1). Taxonomy (NCBI): domain Eukaryota; kingdom Metazoa; phylum Chordata; order Testudines; family Testudinidae; genus Gopherus; species Gopherus flavomarginatus. The sequence continues at coordinate 35,836,018 of NC_066630.1, forward strand.
CGACCCATGCCCCACGCTGCAGGGGAAGGCGAAAAACCTCCAGGGCCCCTGCCAATCCACCCTGGAGGAAAATTCCTTCCCGACCCCAAATATGGCGATCAGCTAAACCCTGAGCATGTGGGCAAGACTCACCAGCCAACACCCAAGAAGGAATTCTCTGCAGTAACTCAGTTCCCATCCCATCCAACATCTCCCCGCAGACCATTGAGCAGACTTATCTGGTGATAATCCAAGATCAGTTGCCCAAATTAAACTATCCTATCATAACATCCCCTCCATATACTTATCAAGCTTAGTCTTAAAGCCAGATAAGTCTTTTGCCCCCACTACTTCCCTCGGAAGGCTGTTCCAGAACTTCACTCCCCTAATGATTAGAAATCTTCGTCTAATTTCAAGTCTAAACTTCCTAATATCCAGTTTGTACCCATTCGTCCTCGTGCCTACATTAGTACTAAACTTAAATAATTCCTCTCCCTCCCTAACATTAACCCCCCTGATATATTTATATAGAGCAAGCATATCCCCCCGCAGCCTTCTTTTGGCCGGGCTAAACAAGCCAAGCTCTTTGAGTCTCCTTTCATAAGGCAGGTTTTCCATTCCTCGGATCATCCTAGTAGCCCATCTCTGGACCTGTTCCAGTTTGAATTCATCCTTCTTGAACATGGGACACCAGAACTGCACACAATATTCCAGATGGGGTCTCACCAGTGCCTTATATAATGGTACTAACACCTCCTTATCCTTGCTGGAAATACCTCGCCTGATGCATCCTAAAATCGCATTTGCTTTTTTAACAGCCGTATCACATTGGCGGCTCATAGTCATCCTGCTATCAACCAGTACCCGAAGGTCCTTCTCCTCCTCTGTCGCTTCCAACTGATGCGTCCCCAACGTATATCTAAAATTCTTATTATTAATCCCTAAGTGCATGACCTTGCACTTTTCACTATTGTATTTCATCCTATTACTATTACTCCAGTTTACAAGGTGGTCCAGGTCTTCCTGAATAGTATCCCTGTCCTTCTCCGTGTTAGCAATACCCCCCAGCTTTGTGTCATCTGCAAACTTTATTAGCACATTCCCGCTCTTTGTGCCAAGGTCAGTAATAAAAAGATTAAATAAGATCGGTCCCAAAACCGATCCTTGAGGGACTCCACTAGTAACCTCCTTCCAGCCTGACAGTTCACCCTTCAATACGACCCGCTGGAGTCTCCTCTTTAACCAGTTCCTTATCCACCTTACAACTTTCATATTCATCCCCATCTTTTCCAATTTAACTAACAGTTCCCCATGTGGAACCGTGTCAAACGCCTTACTGAAATCGAGGTAAATTAGATCTACCGCATTTCCTTTATCTAAGTAATCTGTCACCTTCTCAAAGAAGGAGATCAGATTGGTTTGGCACGATCTACCTTTAGTAAATCCATGTTGCAATTCGTCCCAATTACCATTGACCTCCATGTCCTTAACTACTTTCTCCCTTAAAATTTTTTCCAAGACCTTACATACTACATATGTCAAGCTAACAGGCCTATAATTACCCGGATCACTTTTATTCCCTTTCTTAAAAATAGGAACTATGTTCGCAAGTCTCCAGTCATACGGCACAACCCCCGAGTTTATCGATTGCTTAAAAATTATCGCTAACGGGCTCGCAATTTCACGCGCCAGTTCCTTTAATATCCTCGGATGGAGATTGTCCGGGCCCTCCGATTTTGTCCCATTAAGCTGTTCAAGTTTGGCCTCTACCTCAGTTGCGGTAATATCCACCTCCATATCCACATTCCCGTTTATCATCCCTCCATCATCGCTAAACTCCTCACTAGTCTTATTAAAAACTGAGGCAAAGTACTTATTTAGCTATTGGGCCATGCCTAGGTTATCCTTAACCTCCATTCCATCCTCAGTGTATAGCGGCCCCACTTCTTCTTTCTTTGTTTTCTTCTTATTTATGTGGCTGTAGAACCTTTTACGATTGGTTTTGATTCCCTTTGCAAGGTCCAGTTCAGTGCGGCTTTTAGCCTTCCTCACTTTATCGCTACATGTTCTGACCTCACCAAGGTAGCTTCCCTTGCTAATCCCGCCTTTCTTTCACTCCCTGTAAGCTTTCTGCTTTTTTCCTAATCCCCTCTCTGAGTTGCTTGCTCATCCAGCTTGGCCTACAACTCCTGCCCATGGTTTTTTTCCCCTTTCTTGGGATGCAGGCTTCCGACAATTTCCGCAGCTGCGACTTAAAGTAATTCCAGGCCTCCTCCGCATTTAAATCCACAAGTTCCTCCGTCCAGTCCACTTCCCTAACTAATTTCCTTAACTCTTTAAAATTAGCCCTCGAGAAGTCGAAAACCCTAATCCCAGATCTACATTCGTTTATCTTTCCATCTAGTTTGAACTGAATCAGCTCATGATCACTCGAACCAAGGTTGTCCCCTACCACCATTTCTTCTACAAGGTACTCACTGCTCACCAAATCTAAAATGGCATCCCCTCTCGTAGGTACTTCAACTACTTGATGAAGAAATCCATCCACTATCACATCCAGAAAAATCTGACCCCTATTATTCTTGCAAGCCCTCGTCCTCCAGTCTATATCCGGGAAATTGAAGTGTCCCATAATCACACATTTCCCCTTTGTGTTTACTTCATTAAAGACATTAAAGAGGTCTCTATCCATATCCAAATCAGATCCTGGTGGTCTATAGCACTCCCCAAGCACTATCTCAGGGGAAGCTCTAGTTGCTTTTTTACCCAGTGTGATTTTTGCCTTATCCATTCCATCGCTTCTTATTTCATTACAGTTAATCTCATCGTTGATGTACAAGGCTACTCCACCACCTTTGCCTTTCTTCCTGTCTTTTCTAAACAGCACATAGCCTTCAATACCTGTACTCCAGTCATGAGTACTATTCCACCAGGTTTCTGTTATCCCTATAATATCCGGTTTCACTTCCTGCACCAGTAGCTCCAGTTCCTCCATCTTGTTACCTAGGCTCCTCGCATTAGTGTACAGACATTTTAATTTTTGGCGTTTGGCGTCAGTGACATTCTTTCCCTCGTCGTGCACAGACCTTCTACCACCAGCATCACCCATTAATCTGGTTTCTACTCCACTATTCCTCCTTGGATCAATTCTTTGGTCCGCAAGGGTATCCCCTCTCACTTTGTTTACTTCCCTCTCCAGGTTATATTCCGGCGTGGAGATCTTCTGAACATCTCCCAACCATCTCCCCCAACTTCCTAGTTTAAAGCTCTCTTGATGAGGTCAGCGAGCCTCCATCCTAGAATTCTATTTCCCTCCTTACTTAGATGAAGTCCATCCTGAGCGAACAGTTGTCTATCCGTAAATGCTTCCCAATGACCGTACATCCCAAAGCCCTCCTTATAATACCAATGCCTGAGCCATCTGTTGATCGCCATAATCTTGTCACTCCTTCGTCGCCCTTCTCTAGGAACCGGCAGAATCCCACTGAAGATCACCTGAGCCTCGATTTCTTTGAGCGTCTTCCCCAGTCTGGCATAGTCCTCCTTGATACAGTCCAGCGAGTAACTAGCCGTATCATTCGTTCCCACATGAAGGACAATCAACGGATTCTTTCCTGCTCCCGCTAGGATCCTATTCAGCCTCAGGTCCACATCCTGTATCTTAGCCCCTGGCAGACAGCACACCCTTCTGTTCTCCCGATCAGGTCTAGTGACATTTTTTCAGTTGTTCATTTCTGATAAAAACTTTTTTTTAAAAAAAAGCAATTTTGTCTGGAAACTTACCAATTTTATTATTATTATTATTAGTGTTTATTTTTATTTTTCAGTTTGGCCACCCAAAAGAAAAATCAACTATTCATTCAGCTCTAGTCAGATGATCTGGCTTCTGTTGTGGTTTCCCAAACTTAAAGAACAGATACCTTCAGTCAGAACATACTTTGTTTTAGTTTAAGATAACAACAGCAAGGAAAATCTCCATGAGCGGGTGTGTCTGACAATCTGCAGCAAATGGAACACAAAGATGGATGCCTGCCTCAGTGCGTAGCAGTCGTAAAAGATGCACTACAGAAAAAGCAAAGAGAGTGCAGTGACGTAGTAAATAAACCACAGCTGAGATTTCCAAAGCTGTGTGGGTGATTTTGACGCCCAGTTCCCATTAACTTTGGGGGGTGGGATAGCTCAGTGGTTTGAGCATTGGCCTACTAAACCCAGCACTGAGAACTCAATCCTTGAGGGGGCCACTTAGGGATATGGGGCAAAATCAGTACTTGGTCCTCCTGGTGAAGGCAGAGGGCTGGACTCAATGACCTTTCAGGGTCCCTTCCAGTTCTATGTGATAGATATTATTATTATTATTATTATATAGAGATAATAATATAACTTCAATGGAAATTGGGTGTCCAAATCCATGAGATAACTCTGACTATCTCAGCTTGGCAGTTCTACTGTGTGTCACAAGGCAAGATGTTCAGATACTATAGTGATGAGTCTTGTAAAAGATGATAGATTAAAAATCTGTTCTTGTTTTGGAGATAACTCATAGAAACATGGAGTTCTTTCAGCATTAAGCACAGCTCATTTGGTTTTACAGTGTTCCCCTACATTTGCCTAGGAGAAGCAGAAATGCTTTGAAGGCTTTCTGTATTTGACATGCATTATGTAACACCAACCTGAGAGCAATGTGAATCGGATGAGAGATGTGAATTGGACCAGGCTACTCAAGAGCACTTTGTCACACCACATTTGGATTTATGACTGTGGCATTCGGAATATTGGCCTGGCTGGAATATAGCCAGTCTCCTCCCATTTACCTCTCTTCCCTGTCAGTGTGCTTAGCCATTCCAAACCATTCTAGCCTCTCTTCAGATTCCCCTTCCTAGAGCACTCTCACAGAGTTGCTCAGTATCACTAGAACCATAGGCACAGCTTTCTTGGAGGCAGTGTGATCTAGTAACTGGGTCACTGGCCTAGAACTCAGGAGCTATGGGCTCTATTCCTATCTCTGCCACTAGCCTGCTGGGTGATCTTGGGCAAGTCACTTCCCTTTTGATGCCTCAGTTTCTCCATCTGTAAAATGGGGACTGATGCTGAGCACTTTGTAAAGCACGTTGAGACCTATGGATGAAAAGTACTACATATAGAAGCTAGTTGTTATTATTACAATCTCGAGAGACTCCTGCAATCGATTACTTATTGTGCTTCCCTTTAAATATCAGACACCTGTAAAAAGAGTGAGTGATTTGCAAATTTAAAAAAAACTGCTGTCGCCTTTTAACACTGTCGCAGCTGTTCTTCCCAGCTACCTATTTGTGCTGCCATTATTCTGTTACTGGTGCATTGCCATCCATGAATTGCTAGGACCTGAGCTGTGGGTAACATTTTCAAAAAGCATCTATGTGACTTAGGAGCCTCAGTCCCATTTTCTAAACTGACTTGAGGACTTGTTGGCCAGATTTTTAGAAATTAGCATATTCAGTGCTGAGCACTGAAAGATGTGGCCCTCAGTGTGCTGCACAATAAATCATAATAACGGGCTATAGCCTCAGATGGTGTTAATTATAGAACTCAGTTTCTTGCACTGAAAATTATTCTGTCAGCTGATCTGTCCATGTAATAGATCGTGTATATAGCAGGGCTCCGCTACCTAGACAGTGTTGGAAAATGGCTTTAAAGAGAATGGGACTGGCTGATCAGTTTTTAGGATTTCTGTATCTGTGCAAAAAAGGGGATGATTCTTCTTTGCCTCAGTGATTGTAGCAGTTTGGTTTTTAAAGAAGCTGAAAGGCAACTTTGTTTGAAGTCATAATCAAAAACTTCAATTCTGATCTCACTTATTCCAGAGTAAAACAGAAGTAAATCCACTGAAGTAAGTCCAGTTACACTGGTATAAAACTAAGTGGGACCAGAATCAGATCTGTAATAGTTATTAAGGGGACATTATTAGCTAAGGTCTGGGTCTCTGTTACAAAGATGATTTTTATTAAATACTCTACAGAGTGTAAGATTGCATCCATTGACTGCTACAAAATCATCTTAAGGATTCACCAGAGAAGCTAAGATAACTTAACTATCGCTGAACAAAGAGAGAGCAACAGAAACATCTTCCGCTCCTCAAAATTATCATATCTATGTGGCTGCTCGCTGGAAAGAACTGATTTCATATTTCAATATATGTCCAAAGGGGCTCACTCAAAAATCCCTCTTCCCCTTATCTTCAAATAAACCCTGTGTAGCAGGAGTGAGTGTCATTGTAGGCAGGAAGGGAAAGGCATCGGAGGAGCAGATCTATTCATTTGTTTTCCCATTTAAACAAAAAGCTCTCTCATTACTGTAAACAAACAGCCCAGCCGGGCAAGCACATTTAATTTCATCAAGAAAAAGCTATGCAAAGCAAACCTTCAAGTCATGTAGTTAAGCACTCAAAAGTCATATGGAACCTTAACTCTGCCCTCTTGGAAGTATGCATTCCAATACAGCCTTCGGACATTGTTATTAACTATTATTATTACAGATGTTTGTATTACCATAGTGCCTAGCACACGTCGTGCACCAGGACCCCAGTGTGCTAGGTGCTGTACAAACAGAGAACAAAAAAAGAGACAGTTCCTGCCCCTAATCTACGAACTAGACAAGAGACAACAGATGGATACAGAGCGATGGGGAACCCATGTAAACAATGAGTCAATACTGGTCAGCATGCTTATTGGACAGACATGCATGTGCAGTATGGGAGACGCCTCCAGGAATCCCAGCTCCCCAGAGGTGCACAGCATCCCACAGGAAATAAAGGCGAGTGGAGGCCATGGCCCACCCCCCAGCCAGCAAGACAGCTTGGGTGACGAAGTAAGATGTACACGCTGCCCCAGGTAGCTCAGGGGGAGGCAGTGTCATTCCACACGGCCCTTAATGCTTGGCCCTGCCTCCATGGCTCAAGTGAACCCTTTAAATGCACGATCACATCCTTGGTTCACAAATACTCTGTTATCATATCCTACAGTGCGAGACACACACATTGCGTGTTCTCATTCTGTGCACGAGACAAACCAACCCCCCCACAGACTGTTTTTCAAGACCTATGCACGGCAAAGCACTTTCCCATCACAGTACCGCGTGATTAGAACGACACGGACTGAACATCTGCTGGCACACGTAGGCCGGTTATCTTCACAGCTACAGCTGCACCAAGGAAGGCTGTGCTGTGCACATGTGTGTAAGGGAATCACAATTGCCCGCCTCATTCCTGGATTTGCACTGGAGGAGGCTGTGCTGCTGGTGAGAAAGGAAATATAGGACACTTGGCTGCTGACTCGGGGCCGGATTATGGCTGGTGCTTAAGGAAAGGCATCTCCAGCTTGTGCAGCCCATGCAAAGGCTGGGCAGAATTTCAGTCTCTGTGCTCAGGAAAGCGCCGTACTTCCAAGGGGGCATCCCAAAGGGAGCAGAGAGGAGGTAGAGCTATGGGGCCACCCACCTGAAACACTAGCAAGTAGAGCTCCTCCCCTCTGCACTCCTGAGAGCACCTGAAGGCATTCTGGATCCTTGAGTCCCTGTTCTCCCCAAGGGAGTGCCACCCCACACCTCTCCTACTCTGGGCTGTGCCCAAATGGCCCCCTCGGTCCCTACATTATTCAAATGCACCCTGTAGCGTGGAGAGAAGAGAACGGATCGTAGGAAAAGTCTGAGGGCCAAATTCTGCACTCAGTGATACTGGTGTAAAGCTGGAGTCCCTCCACGGAATTCCACTGACTTACTCCAGATTTACACCAGTGTCACCGAGAGTAGATTTTGATTCTCCATTGGAGTCAACTGGCATAGTTTTGGTTATTGCAACAGAGTGACACCAATTTATACTAGCTAACAATGTGGCTCTAAATGCATAAATATGTCCTGGATTCTTATGACAATGAAAATAACAGGAGCTCCAAATCTCCTGTGCACATACAGCAAGTGAGCTTCAAAGGCTCATAACTCAGTCAAATCAAAGCCAGTTTTCACCAAACATTCAAAGGCATTTCTCCTTCATGAGAACTGTTTCTCAGCCAAATTTGAGCTTTCTGCCATCAGCCATTTAGGCACCAGGACCACAGGTGCTGGAACTAAGGGTGCTGCTGCAGTCTCTGGCTTGAAGTGGTTTCCATCAGATACTGGGTTTGCAGTTTTGTTCAATGACTCCACCCGCACTAAACAAATTGTTCCAGCACCGCTGACCGGGACTATATGAAAACAAATGTCACGAATTTTTTGTTATAATGGGAGGAAATGGCTGAATTGTTTTTACTCAAACTTTCCACACAAAACAAATTCCAACTTCTGGCCCAGACCAAGCCAGAAAGTGACACTTTTCTAAAAAAAAAAATGTAATCAACTGAAATTGGGGCTGGAGCGGAAACCATTGTAGATTCTTCATTTTAAGGTTTTAAGGGACCCGTATGATCATCTACCTGCATAATACAGGCCAAAGAACCAACCCAGTATTTTCTGCATCAGACCCATAACTTCCGGTTGGACTACAACTTATCTTTTAGAAAGACATCCAGTCTTAAAGACTTTGAGTGATGAAGAATTCACCACATCTCTAGGTAAATTGTTCCAATGGTGAATAATCCTCCATTAAAAATTTGTATTTTTATTTTTAGTCTGAATTTGTCCAGCTTCCGCTTCCTGTCATTAGGTCTTGCAGTGCTTGGTAAAGGCGGTTTTGCTGATGCTGCGGCTGCTGCTGCTATAATATTTTTTAAATATTGTAAACCAGTAATAGCATCAAACAATCTTGTTTTGAAGCTTCAATTCATGGCGTGCAAAACTCTTCCACGCCTCTGGTTTTTGCTTAAGAAATGTTAGTGAACAGCAAATGAGTCTGACTTCAATAAGACAATGACATGATTGGGTCAGCCCAACACTCTGGGCACTGCATAATAGAGAAAGGTGGAACTTCAGACCCCAAGCTCAATTTCTCCCACACTCTGAGAGCTGGCAGCTGTGACCAGGGTTGACTCAGGCTTTTTTGCCACCCCAAGCAGCGAAGAAACAAAAAAAAAAAAGCCGCGATCGGCGGCAGTTCAGATGCGCCGCTTCATTCCTCGGCGACAATTCAGCAGTGGGTCCTTCGCTCAGAGAGGGACTAAGGGGCCCGCCGCTGAATTGCCGCCGAAGACCCGGCTGTGCCACTACTTCCCGTTGGCCACCCCAAGCACCTGCTTCATTCGCTGGTGCCTGGAGCCGGCCCTGGCTGTGACTGGAAGGAGGAGCTTCTGTCACTTTTAAGTGCCCTTTCTGCAGCCAATATAGGCCAGTCTTTGGAGCAACTATGTTCATCCTTCCCTGATGAGGACAGGTCAGCCTAAAGTGGGGGAGTTCACGAGGGGTTCATTTAGGGCTATGGGAGAATTTCAGTCTATCCAGAAAAGTCCAGCTGGACTTAATGCAGTCATTTTCAAAGCCTGGAATGACTCATGATACAGTATTTGATTCTAATTTCTTTGTTTATGTCTCTGGTAATGTATGGTAGAGATTGGGCTAAGTATTCAAGTGCACAGTGCCCACAACTGGGGACAGATTTCAAGAGAACTCAGTACCCAATAGTGACCACTATGACAATTATGGCCAGATTTTCAAAATTGCTCTGCACATATGGAGCGCATTTGAATATTTGGCCAATGATTTAGATACCAAAGAAGGAACTGAGCGCTTATGAAAATCTGGCATTTGACTCTGGGTGCTGAGCCCTCTGGAAATTCCATAGGGATCAGATTATTATTTGACTGAATTACTTACTGTAAGTAGGTAACCATTAAACTAAACCTTTTCTGAAGTGATTAAGAAGGATCTTCAATGTTGGAGGGAGAGCTGAACTGACTCAGTACCTTACCTGTAGCTTAATACTAAGCTCCAGTATTTCATCAAGGGAAATCTTGAAAAAGTTAACAAGGAATGAGGACAAGAAATACAGATGTGCTTTCTGGAAATAGGTAGCAATGCTGTTCATCTCGGAATCCCTAGAAGGACTCCATCTGTTTTACTGTCCTCTGTGCGCAAAAGGATCGGCACTCATTCTTATTTGGCAATTGTGAGTAGAACCGTAAGCAGAGTTTTCACAGGAGAGCCTAGGGCAGGGGAAAAGGCTGAGAAGAAGGCTCTGTCGAGAACCCATTGAACAGTGTCAAACCTTCTTATCAGGTCCAAAGTGTGTTTTGAGATGGAGGGGGTGAATTTAATGTGGTAAAGGGAATCAATAACAGGCATTTAGGGGAGAAGGATTATTATAATAATAAGCTAGTGTCCTACCCACTGATCTCATGTGCAGACACAGACAATGCCACTCCAGAATGAGTCTTTCCCATCCCAGAGTTACATTACTAATATACATTCTTCTTCATGGTTAGCCAGCCAAAGAAGCACTAATTAAAGTATTCCGCTTTGTTCGTTCTTGCTCTGTAATGATTAGATTGGCCATTACTGGCAGTTCTCTTTCCCTCTGGCTGCCCACTGTGTGAGTAAATTTATTCAGCTCTTCGTTTATTTCTTAGAGATGGCTTTTCTTGTTCTCCACCTTCACCTTCCAAGGGCATGATTGTTATCTAACTTGTGCCAGCATTACACCAATGTAAATCCATTGACTCTAATGGAGTTATTCCTGCTTCACACTGGTATAAATTGGAGGAGAATCAAGCCCATTATATTTAAATATGATGATGAGTCCATTTCAGACAGAAGCCTTATAGCAGGAGACTCAAGGAGCTCAATCTATTTAACCTCACAAAGAGAAGGTTAAGGATGATGAGGAGGACCATATAAGTAAGTACCATAGGCCAATAGACAAGATTCCAACTCTGCTAAAAGTATTTCAGCAATCATGCCCTTCAAATCATAGCGTGGATCCCATCCACTTTCCTATGCTACTACCAGTCCTTTAGCTTCCACGTTATACCATTAACCAACCAGATGACAGAAGGAATTTCTTGCTATGTCTGAATGATACCGACAGCAGTTCATTTAGGGTTTGATTTGGATTTTTCAATCAGAAAAAAATCAAAGTACCTTTTCTCTCCTTCCTGCACAAACATGGGAAAGAAGATTACAAGAAGATAAGTAGTCACATACTAGCACTTGAAATTATTTCCAAACCAGAGGAGAGCATTATGGGAAAATGAACACACATTATTTTTAAGGAAAATCAATAACTTATCAAGCCTATGCCCGGTTATTCATTTTGTCAGCGTTCTCTGGATGTGCAGTACAACTTCTGTAGCATGTTTATTGGCCTGGCAACTGAATTAAATGGGGATCAGATGATACACTCCTAGGAGGAAGTGAAGGGCCAAGGGGTGGCAGAGGAAGATTAAAATTAGAATAGACATGAAAGCAAAAGTGCAAGGAATGAAAATTTTAACAACTGCAGTGGATGCCATTAAAAAAACAACATCCACCAACAGTTACCACACTAGAGTGCCTGAGATAATTGCATATATTTCCTCTAACTATTGTACCCGTCTGCATCTTTGGTATTTGTAATGTGCCTGTGGCCTTACTGTGGAATCTTAGATGCAATGGTATGGGAAATAACAGTACATGTTAGTGGTATAATGGGGTCCACTTTATAGCCCAGAATTTGGATCATTTTAAGATAACCATGTACAGTTGCCTAATAAGTGAGCACATCTTTTGCTGCTCCAATCACACGAGGTACCTTAACTTCAACTTAAAGACAGACCACAAAGTCCCTTTTAGTGGGGGACTTAGTGTTGCTGCTGTAAGATTTAGATTAACCATTGTTCAGGGAATGGTCTCCTCCTTCTGACCAGTGACAGGAGGTGAAGCCGTAGAGATTTTCAGTGGGGTTTGTGGCCCTCAATTCACTGGTCAAACCGCAGGCTGCTGGGACTGTAGTGAGCTCTTAAGGCCCCATGAAGACCTTGCTGGCCAACTGTCAAAGGTACTTCATTTGCATTAATGTAGAGCTGGATAAAACTTTAGAGCCCTCTACAATTTACACCCCTCCGCTCCAGGCACAGCCTGCAGGGACTTGGTTTCCCATGCCCCAGTGCAACTGGCATGGACTCCAGGACCAAGGTAGGTTACCCAGGGCTAGGGTGACCAGGCAGCAAATGTGAAAAATCGGGACAGGGGTCGGGGGTAATAGGAGCCTGTATAAGAAAAAGATCCAAAAATTGGGACTGTCTCTATAAAATCGGGACATCTGGTCACCCTACCCTGGGCACCAAGCTTATTTTCTTCTGCCACTTCCCACCTGACCGAAAGTTCACCAGCCACCATTGCCTCTGACCATGCTGTCCTTGTGATAGCACAATGCCTCTTCTTTACTGAGATCTCTCCTCCAGCAAGATGGTGCCTGGGCCACCACATTGGTGAGCCCAGCCTATCAAAAGGCATACCCATCTTTCTTTGTGATCTTCATTACTTGTGTAAATCTGCTCTGGTGCATCCCTGTTACAGAAAGAGAGTCTTCCTCCTTCACTCAGGGTAAAATAAACTCTGGGTTCCTTTTCAGAACATTGTTGGCTTTATTTCCTACAGCTGCGTAATGACATGGTTAGAGGGGTGTGGGACAAACACAATTACAGTAGGTTACAGGCCCTTTGTGTCTGAAATTCTTGGATACTATTTGTGTGCCAGAAGGATAAATAATAAATCCATAGAATAGCATCAAAGATATCCAAACACAAAGGGCCCATTAGCTACTTCTGTCTCTCCTTCCTCAGCTGCTCTAAAAACAAACATCTCTGTCTGTCTGTCTTATTTTATGGACTGTCCCATTATCTAATATTGAATCTGAAATCCGGTTGTGCCTTGCCTTAGACAAGTGTGGTTATATGGAACGCTATGTGTCAATAACCGTGTGATTCTCCTGCAATCCAATTCCAAATGCCTGCCATTAGCAGGAGTGGATGCCGCTTCCCTTGAGTTATTTAGAAATAGCCTGGATGAAGTAGTGGAGAATGTACTATAGGGAACAATCCTACACTGACTGCAGGAGGTGAGTTGTGAGGGGTAGATTTTTTCATTTCTGATCTGTATGATTTTTATGGAAGACACAACAGTAGAAAAGGGATTAGAATGAAGGGGGAAGTGCTCTGCACAGCACACCAAGATACCTGTTAAAAAGGTACAGCCCCTAAAGGTATGTCGTCCCCGCAGCGCTAACTCTGGGTGATCAGCCACTAAGTCTGAGCTCCCAGGTTAGCCAGGCCTGTGTCCTCACTGGTGCTGCATTCCCCCATGGATGTCGCTAGGACTTCTGGGGACACATCCCATGGTTCTTTGTGCTGCAATAAGTTGAGACGCTCTGTGAGTCTGTCCCAGTGAATTGTTGGAGAACTTGTTTGCCCTGGGCACATGAGGGAATTGTGGGAAGGCATTGGAGGACTATCAGCACTCAAGTGATCCAGCCCGTGTTCTCACTGCAAAAGGAGCAGGATACCAGCCCAAGTGAAAGCCTCACTCGGGCTTTCACCTGTGGTCCCACACAAGGCAGCTAGCTTGGGCTAAAGCTCCACCAAATTCAGGTGAGAAGGTTTTGCATGTGCTCAGGAGGGGGATGTAAACCAGCAGCCAAGTAAGAGATGGAGTGAATCTCGCAGTGAAGTCATACCCTCAGACACGCAATCTTACTGCTCATTCTGAGCCAGCTGGAGGAAGGACGGACACTGATCTGATTCCAAAGCCTTTAGAAGCAGCTGTGATAGACTAGAGGGTCAGAAGCTTGGGAGTTAACACTATTTGCACAGCACTCACCAGTTTAGCAGACACCAAGGCTAATTTTACACTAGACAAAAAAATCAAGCCTTGCCCCCTTTATGGGGGTCAGAGATGAGACAGACTCTAACTGCAGAACAGATTGTCTAAAACCCACATGATTTCCTCCTCCTCCTTCCTCACCTCTTTCTTACCCATCCAACTCTCATCCCACCAAGGGATTGGGAAAGGTTTTTATCAGTCTTGCAAAACATGAAGTGTGACAATGAGGGTGATTATTTCTCCAGAAGTGTAAAAAAACAAAAAACAAATGCCAGTTAGTGCATGAAGTGCCTGAGCTAGGTTAAGGGGCAGCTTGCTTATCCCTGCTCATCAGGGTTTAATTTCTACTGTCATGAGGCCCACGTACAGCTCTCTCTGAATTATTTCCTGCCTGTAACATGTATTTGGGTCTCGGTTCTGGGAGACGTTTACAGCTCTACAGTGCTCAGAAATTTCCTCAGTGTCCAGCCAAAAGCTAGCTTTTGGGGACTATGTTTAAGCGCATATTGTGGGTTCAAAATGCCTTGTTTTACCTGTAGTTCCCTAGCACCAAAGACCTCTTTCATTACAGGTCACAATTCTTCAACAAAAAAACTTCAAAAACAGACTCCAACAAGAAACTGCAGAACTGGAATTAATTTGCAAACTGGACACCATTTAATTAGGCTTGAATGAAGACTGGGAGTGGATGGCTCGTTATACAAAAAAAAAAAACTATTTCCCCATTCTAATTTTTCCCCTACTGTTACTCACATCTTTTCGTCAACTGTTGGAAATGGGCCATCCTGATTATCACTACAAAAGTTTTTTTTCTCCTGCTGATGATAGCCCACCATAATTGATTAGTCTCATTAGAGTTGGTATGGTAACACCCATTTTTTCATGTTCTCTGTCTGTATATATATATCTTCCTACTGTCTTTTCCACTCCATGCATCCGATGAAGTGGGTTTTAGCCCACGAAAGCTTATGCCCAAATAAATTTGTTAGTCTCTAAGGTGCCACAAGCACTCCTCATTCTTTTTGCTGATAGAAACACGGCTACTACTCTGAAATCTGACTCCAATCTGAGTTTATGCAGGATCTCACCTCGACCAGAGCTAAAATGATCCAACACATATTTATATCTGCATTAAAAGCGGGATCACAAGAGATAGGTGGAAAGATTGTTCCATGCTGAGTTACTCAAAGACCATGTTTTCCAATTGCTTAGAGTCGTGGAACTCCTGTATTGGAACCTTTATAAGTTCACGTTTACTCATCAGCAAAGGGTAGGTTTCAAAAACCAAGGGTTACAGATTGTGTGGTATATTGCATGCAGGGCCAGCTCCAGGCACCAGCATTCCAAGCAGGTGCTTGTGGCGGCAATCTGCAAGGGGTGGCAGTCTGTGTGTTTTTGCCCCCAAACAATGCGCCGAATTGCCGCCGGACGGCGGGGGCAGTCCGTGTGCCCTTAGGGCAGCACACACGTTTCCGTGGTGGTGGTAGTTCAGCGGCAGCTTCTATGTTCAGCTTCTATGTTCAGCTGTCCACGGTGGCAATTCGGCGCACTGTTTGGGGCGGCGAAAACAGTAGAGCCGGCCCTGATTGCATGCAGTCAAATGAAAAGCATATCGCACAACTTTTTGGCTGTGACATGATCACTACTAGCTACCGACATAGCTTTGAATGGAGGCATTGCACATCCCAAGCCAACCGTGTGACATGTTTTTCATTTAGTTAGTGTGTATCGCACACAGCACAAGTGCTGCAACCCACTTGTATTCTGCAGAAATAATTTTCATTCCCTGGACTATTCTTCCCAGGTCATTCATGAAGAGTTTAGGGGAAAGTGAATCTATTTTGCTTATCCTACAAATTAGGCATTTCAAAACAGTGATGCCAAAATGCTTCCCATAGTACAGTGTGCCCTTTTCTGATTGCTTGAAGAAATACAGGACCATGTTTTCAAAAAGCACTTCTGTGACGTAGACACTTCTGAGGATTTTACCTGTAATTGTTAGACTTCAGATTCTTGATGAAAGCAAACAAATCATGGTAGGAGGTGAAGGATGTCCAGAGGGAAAACTGAAAATAAGGATGCAATTACTTCTGCTGAGGCACAGCAAGCTTTTTTAAAAGGTTGCCGCTGGAATAATAATGTGTTAAAGACAGGAAGGTTGGGCCAGGTTTTCAGAAGAGCTGAACTTCGAATGAGGCCCCACAATACGTGCTCACGTACCCAAAATGATCTCAGTACGTTGGGGGCATGTTGGGTACTGAGCTCCTTTGAAAAGCTGGACCTAAGTGTTACAATGGAAGCCACTAGAGCCCACATACTCGTAGATATCTTCAGGCACCTATCTCCTATGGAAATTAATGGGAATAAAGCACTTATGTATCTCTGAGGATCTGGGCCTGAGAGACAACGTGGCCCACAACATCTGTGCATGGTGCTAACACATCCAGGGCTTACATCATTGCTTTGGGATTGTTCATGGTTATGTTAACAAAACTAGATGGAGAGCTGGTGATTCATTGGTAGCCATGCGGAGTATATAGCCACAGGTTTCAGACGGGTTTCTCCGCTCACCTAAGCCATAGTACCACTCACCGCAGCCTGTGCTAGCCCTACTACATGACTGTTTTTTTCACGCTAGCTTTATCTCTGCAGAAGCTGGGAGTCACACCCACCTGGGCACGGGCTCCGTTGGCCCGTGCAGTAATCTGTCACTGCATGCAACAGGTTCCACTAAGGCGAATGAGACAAGCCAGATCCACCTGTTGCTAGTTAATCCACCTGTGGCTAGTTGCCTAGGCAGCGGGGTGACAGTTAATTAGGTAAGGAGCACCTGGGCCTAATAAAGGATTTGGAGCATGAACTGGGCACGGGACCTCCTGGCTCAGCAGAGAGTAATGCACTGGGGAGGGGAAGACTGTCATCTGGCCAGGCGCCCAGCATAGACCCAATCTCGGGACAGGAAATTCAGCCTGAGAATGCTTGAGGAGAGAGACATGAGATTGATTAACCCCAGGGCAGAGCATTCCTGGTGGAATAGCCATCTGAAGCTTTCATTTATGTTTTCATGTTGGCTTTTTAGCTAAGTGAAACTGTAAACGAATTGGCTCCCTTGCGCCCTCTTGTGGCCAGGGTGCCTCTGCACTGCTCCCCTCTGCTTTCTCCCTCTTCTGGGCCCTTTCACAGATACTCCACACACTTGCTTGTCCAATCACCACCCTTACTGGGGTCTGGGTCAATTCAGA
Source organism: Gopherus flavomarginatus (assembly GCF_025201925.1). Lineage (NCBI taxonomy): Eukaryota > Metazoa > Chordata > Testudines > Testudinidae > Gopherus > Gopherus flavomarginatus. The sequence continues at coordinate 35,852,994 of NC_066630.1, forward strand.
CAAATAACGCAAAGGTAAAATTCCAAGTCCCAAAAATCAGGCTCCGAGGCACAGCTTTTACCTCAGAGCCTACCTGAGTGAAAGATTCCCTCACGGAGCCCTTGTTTGATGAGTTCTTAGGGGGCGACCCACCCTGGGGTTCGGCTTGCAGCTGTTCTGCTCGGAGCTGACTCCCTCCAACAACTGCTCAGCTCTTTTATATGGTACCGGCTGCTTGAGGCTCCCTCCCTGCAGCAGGTGTCTCTGATTAGCTCATTTAGCCTAGGCTTCAAGTCTCCTGCAGGCAGCTCCCTCACTCAGGCCCTCCGAAGAAGGCACTCTTGGACTCGTTTATACCCCAGGTGAGGGGACCTTGTGGCAGGGGGTCGCCTGCAGTGCCACGCCTGATCACAAGGGGTGAACTGGAGTGACCGCCATGCCATTACACCATACACTAACCCGGTCATTTCACTCATTAAATGACATGAGTGTGAGGTAACTCAGTGGGGGGCAGGTGGGTTTCACTGTGTATGCTGACCCCTGCTCTCATCAGAGGAGGAGTCAGAAGAGATTACTTTGGTTACTGTGGTGGTCACCCAGGGATCTAAAACGCTTTTAGGGACCAAAGTGTTCAGCCATGCCCCACTCCCACCCCTTTTATACTTTACACACCCCGAATTGACTGTGCTCCTACAGATTCGGGGGCAGGCATGTGTAAACTGTGCCTCCGATGTGCCAAAGGGTGAATGCTCAAAAGCTGCATGAACATAGTTCTGTGTGCACAAATGGAAACTAAAATGAGCCCTTCTTTGAAAAATTGTCCCTTAAAGATTTAACTTACGTGCATTTGAAAGGCCATATGGGGTCCCTCTAGCCCAGTATTCTGTCTTCTGCTAGCAGCCAGTGCCAGGTGCTTCAGAGGGAACAAACAGACCAGGACAATGACAGTGACCCTTCCCCTGTCATCTAATCCCAGCTTCTGGCAATCACAGGTTTAGGGACACCCAGAGCATGGGCTGCATCCTTGACTATCTTGGCTAATAGCCATTGATGGACCTGTTCTCCATCAACTTATCTAATTCGTTTTGAACCCATTAATAGTTTTAACTTGTAGCTTACCTTTAATACAATTTAATGCTAAATCTCATCAGCTGTAATAGCTAAAATGCCTCAAGTCAGCTCTTCTGTGTAGCCATAAGTGTTGTGAATAGGGAGGGCAGAACTCTGAGAAACAGAGGAGTTTGTATGCTGAGTCTAGATTCAAATTAGAATTCATTCCACGCAACAGCACCAAGCTCGGGGGACAAAACAAATGCCAAGCAGTCATTCTTTGTCTTGTTGGTAACTGGTCCCTTGCCATATTGAATTAATATCTGCAGGAAGTGACATCACCTCAGACCAGTCACCCAAAAGAAATAGTCAATTTGGCTTGGCATGAGCCAGAGACCTCTTTGAATTCGTAAGAGGTTTCACCACAAACCTACTCTTGTAGCTATTTCAGTGATGGGCACTACAGATACCCAAGGAGGAAAGGGGAGTTCACAGAGTCTAGAGGAGGGAGGTAGAGATGGTTTCCCATAGGGAGCTGAAAGCTAGCCTGGGTGAAGGAAAAAGCACCCTCTTTTCTATCCACCCTGTCCCCTGAGAAGACTGCCCTCACCCCTCATCTCCAGGCAGAAGCAGGATTGAAAAACGGAAAGTATTTCTGATCATGCTAATGAAGCCTTCTCAGGGGCAGTTTGCAGCAACCCATCGACTTTGTCCAGAGCCGTGCTGTGCACTCACAAATCTGTTACATTAATTGTAGAGTAGATATTAGTACCCACCTTTCAGCATCCAGCTCTGAGCATTAAACTAATTACTAGGTTCCAGCACTGCATGGCTTCCCAGCAGGAAGACAGTGCCCTATAAATCATCATACCTGAGCAGCATTTAGCCACAGATGTAAAAAATGTCAGTATCTCTCTAAATATCCAGTTGCTTTGTATTCTGAATACTGCCTCTCTGGGTGCCATTTTCCTTTCTCTTCAAAAGACAGTGCCCCATTTTCCTATAGGATAAAGAAGCTCTCATATCAAAATCAGCGTTATCCCTATCCATCATCCATAAGCAATTGCCTGGTAGATCATTAACATGGGAGTTCTTAAGAAGGCTAAAAGAATGAGAACTGTACAGGCTAAAACCAGTCATCTTCCTTTAAATACTGAACCTAGAACCAACTTCTGGGGACCGCCAAGATCTTTGTTGGCCTTCAGTTAGAACCATTATTTCTCTCCATATAACTGACCATCAGCCATTCTCCTTACATTCTTTCCCATAACTATTATATACAGGGGTGGCTCCAGGCACCAGCACGCCAAGCACGTGCTTGGGGCGGTAAGCCACAGGGGGCACTCTGCCGGTCTCCATGAGGGCGGCAGGCAGGTTGCCTTCGGCGGCTTGCCTGCAGAGGGTCTGCTGGTCCTGCGGCTTCGGTGGACCTCCCGCAGGCATGACGCCGGGACCGGGGACCTCCTACAGGCAAGCCTGCCTGCCGTGCTTGGGACAGCAAAATACCTAGAGCCGCCCCTGATTATATACCACCCTCACCCCACCCAGCATTGCCCCTACAGCTGTGATCTTTTCAGATCACTCAAACTGGGAAGTTTGGGGCCTGGTATATTCCCCCAAAGGGAACACAGATTCTGCAGCAAGTGGCATTCAGGAATCAGTATAGGTGGGATTCTTCCCTCTGAGTCATAGGGAACCAAACCCCAGCATGCTTCTAGACACACTGTGGTGCTGAAGATGTTGTGATGTTTACAACAAGATAAAGAACCATCCTACTGTTTGCAAAATTGGGGATTTTAGTGCTGGTGTCCTGACTATTTTCTAATTTCGGCAATTATATTTTATAAATTACTGGCCTAAATTCCACCTAAGTTTCAAACGGATCTACTATTCTGTCAGGCCCTAAACTTTTGTGTAGTAGTGTTGTGCACTGTTAAACAGCTGCCATGATCCACCCCAGAATTAGCTGCATTTCAGTGGTCAGGAGGTTCCTTCACAGTTAAACTGTATGTGCATGTGGTTTGTAAAATGCTTTGTGATCCTTTGGATTGCACGGTGCTATATAAATGCAAGACAGTGGTTTATTTTCTCGAGGTATATAATATCCAGAGCAAATGCAGTAATGCAGATTCCCCTTCTGTTCATCCAGGATGGGAAGCCATATAATTCCTTAATGCTTGCTCCAATATAAACACTTCAAAGCTGTTTAATTTAATGGACACTTTCTTATCTTGCATATAAGAATTCTAAAACCACGTCATACAGAGGAGGAGGGAGTGTAGCAGAACCACATTAGCAGGATCTCATTCTCTGCCCTTGTAGGTTTTTATCCCTCATCACCGGAGTATCGCCTTCCAATACTGTATTAAGCAGTGACATGTCACCCTCTAAGTGGTAATGTTCCTCTGGAATATCTGCATCAGATTAAAAATGCTGAAGTGAATCTTTGTTTTACACATGTAGGACATTCTAAAGTATCCACCTCTCATCTACTGCCTTGCAGTGAGAAGAGTGGATTTAAACAATCCAGAGTATAATGGTATCCAAGATGAGCAAGGAAATGTCTCTATGTGTCATGCAAACAAGCAATCCAGCTGTTAGCTCACACTCGTCATCCCATCTACTCTTTCTACACTCTGCCAGTCTGAGAAAGATCATCGTGCATACTCTGCTGGTAACAGCCATGGCAGGTCTAATTCTATTGGCCAACAAGAAATGATGGTAGTCGTGACAGTATTTCAGACCTGCCTTTCATTGCAACTAATAGCTCACAACATACTTTTAAGAAAAATTACCACATTTTTGGATCAGAGATACAGAGGAATAGCATAAATAGCCATTTCTCTTTACTGAACAACACTTTCCATAATTCCATTTTTTGAAATATTAAATCTGCTGCATACAACATTTGTCCCCCAGATAAGACATCATTTTGAACTCCTTGCCACTTGTAACCAAGAAAAAGTGCTAACTCTTGGTGTCCTGGCCAAAATTTATGTAATTTGGGTAACTACATGCTGCTTAACTATATTCCTCTCTGCGTTTCAATTAGGTGTGGTATTCATCTTCACTTCCTGTTGCGTTGCAGTCTGTTGTTAAACTGCTGTTGCCCAGAGGTGGCTGCACTTTTAGGAATGAATGAAGCCGTTCTCTCATATTACATAGTGCTTTGGAATCCTTTAGAACTATAACAATTCTAATTATTTAACTTAAAAAGAAGCATAAGGTATGACTTAATCCCAGTCTAGAAGTATCTACATGGGGAACAAATATTTGATAATGAAGTCTTCAATCTAGCAGACAAGGATACAACACTGTCCTCTGGTCAGAAGTTGAAGCTGGACAAAGTCGAACTGGAAATACAGTGCGTATTTTTAACAGTGAGGGTTATTGACTATGGGAACAATTTACCGAGGGTTATGGTGGATTCTCCAACACTGACAATTTTAAAATTAAGATTGGCGGTTTTTCAAAAAGCTCTGCTCTGGGAATTATTTTGGGGAAGTTCTCTGGCCTGTGTTACACACGTCAGACTAGGTGATCACAATGGTTCTCTCTGGCCTTGGGATCTATGAATATGTAATATTATTGCATTTCATTATTTCCCTAAGTATAAAGCAACATTGTACGTCGCAGTGTTGTCAATAACCTAGTTCCAGATTTGGACCTTAGCGTCCAAAATATGGGGGTTAGCATGAAAACCTCCAAGCTTAGTTACCAGCTTGGACCTGGTACTGCTGCCACCACCCAAAAAATTAGAGTGTTTTGGGGCACTCTGGTCCCCACAAAAACCTTTCCTGGGGACCCCAAGACCCAAATCCCTTGAGTCTCACAACAAAGGGAAATAAATCTTTTCCCTTCCCCCCTTCAGGTGCTCCTGGAGAGATACACAGAAGCAACCTCCGTGAATCTAAGCAGAGGGAGTCCACCCTCTCTAATTCCAGTCCTGGAAACAAAAGCACTTCCCTCTTCACCCAGAGGGAATACAAAGTCAAGCTAGTAAATCTAACACACACAGATCTCCACCTGACTTCTTCCTTCCACCAATTCCCTGGTGAGCTGCAGACTCAATTCCCTGGAGTCCCTCACTAAAGAAAAATTCCAACAGGTCTTAAAAGAAAGCTTTATATAAAAAAGAAAGAAAAATACATACAAATGGTCTCTCTGTATTAACAAATACAAATACAGGGTCAATTGCTTAAAAGAAATATGAATAAACAGCCTTATTCAAAAAGAATACAATTTAAAGCACTCCAGCAACTATAGACATGTAAATACAAAAGAAAAAAACAATAACCCTTATTGTTTTTATGATCTCTGTACTCACAACTTGGAAACAGAAGATTAGAGAGCAGGAAATAGAAATCACTCCTCATAGCTGAGAGAGAGGCAGACAGAAGACAAAGAACTCAGACACAAACTTCCTTCCACCCAGAGTTGAAAAAATCCTGTTTCCTGATTGGTCCTCTGGTCAGGTGCTTCAGGTTCTTATTTCCAGGTGAAAGAGACGTTAACCCTTAGCTATCTGTTTATGACAAGTGTACAGTTACGGTGACCAGACAGCAAATGTGAAAAATCAGGATGGGGGTGGGGGGTAATAGGAGCCTATATAAGAAAAAGACTCAAAAATCGGGACTGTCCCTATAAAATCGGGACATCTGGTCACCCTATCTACAATAAACAGGCTTCACCATAGAAATTATGGAGTGAATACTAAACATAAAAAAGTTGCTGGGGCAAAAAGACAGAACCAGAAGCAGTGGAATTGTCTTATCTCCTGTAGAATATGAAAGTCAGTAAGGGAATAAGGCTCTTACTGCTCTGTCAGGCATATGGCACAGCTTCAGAGGAAGATATCTGCACATCACTGTAGCCGTTGTTTCATGTTTGTTCTATAAAATTATGGTGATACCCTCTGCTGTCAACAGAGACAGAAGGGCTTTCCCTTGGCGCCTACATAGTCTGCACATCTTGTGAACAGTTTTATACAGACAAGACACAAGGTGGTTAGCATAACATTATAGACAGCTGGTTTACTCTAGTTCAGTGTTTTTGTTAGGCTTTGTTTTGCTGGGTGATGTGAATTAGTCTGGTGAGCATCTTGAGTTTTATCCCAGTATAACACCATTGATTTCAGCAGAGTGAGATCAAAATCAGGTGCTTTCCAAACAAAAGTGCCACAAGAATGTAGGCCTAAATTTTCAAAAGTGAGTATAAATTTTGCGGTTCCCTGCTGGAGACACTTTAAACGGGCCTGACTTTAAGAAAACGGGTGCTAAGCACTTATTTCAAATCAGATATTTTACCGGGGTCTCAGATTGTGCACTCATAAATTCAAGTGTCACTCGGTAGCGGGATGCCAACAGAAAATGTTACAAAGGCAGAAGGAAGCATGGAAAAGGAGGACACAGACTGGAGAAGAATAGGGGCACGTTACTGCAACTCCCCCAACCTTCAATGCTCCGGCCACAAATTTCAAAATGTTCAGAGTTTGGTTCTGCTAATGGGCCAAACATTTCAATCCTCTTTTGGGTCTTGAACATGAGGTGAGAATACCATTAGAATGGGTTTCCTTCCAAGGTTTGCCTTGTTTCCAGGCTTTATGCAAGCTGGAAATACCATGAAAACACTAGCTTTGTGTGTGATACCACTGTACTTCTGCTTCTGATGCTGCCTGAAATCAGATACACAACCATTTAAAATGTTAAACCAACTTTTTCTAACCTCAAATCATGAAGTTTGTGAAAACCCCTCTTAACACAGTGGTGTTCTTTGCCTCCTTCTAGTGGCTAGATCACATACACGGGTTTACGAGTCTGCTAGTGCCTCCATGGTTCGTGGACCTTAATTCCTTAACTCAAGCAACAGAGCCTCCCGTTTTTATATCCAAAAGCTCCAGGTTGAAGTTCCCAAAGGCAAAACACCCAGGCGCATCGCCCTCGGACTTTGATGTCAGTTTGGGTTAGTCCTTATTTTTATGAAACCAGTTGGCCCATCCCCAGTTCCTGGCTAGTGTTAAGATTGCGTTCACAGTCATTATTTTTTTCACATTGTACCCTGGGTCATTACAGCTTGCTAGAGACTTTTTGATTTTTATTGCATTGCTAAAAAAACTTAATTCTGCTGGGGGGGGTTCCCCCCCACACCGCAGCCTAGCTTTACTGAAATTTTCTGAGATGTAGCTTTGAGTACAACCAGCCAGTGGAGGAAAGATGGTGTGCACCTCTGAAATAGGTTAAGTGACAACCTTGATCAACCAGAGTAAATAACAGCAGTGGTGACATTTACTGGGATTTAGTGAATCAAAATGGAAAATGTTCTGCAATCAGTCACTCTGGCCCGCATCCGCAGCTGGGGTAAATCATTGTAGCACCAAGGAGTTCAGGGGAGCAATAGCCATTTATCCTCTGCCATTCCTCTTCTCTTTAAACTGACACTCGCCAGTTTATGGAGACAAAAAGACATTTGTACAATTTCTAAGCAAGTTTAATATGAGCATGTTCTGAGTTCAAGTCAACCCACTCTCCTTCTGCAAGAGAAGCAAAGATTTACCATGAGGGGGCTTCTGAGGGAAGTAGATTCAAAGAGAATATACTGCACCATTATAGTCTTCTTCCATCTGTGTTTAGATCAAGACCTCTGTGAACATGCTAGGTGGCCAGCACAGCAGGGGGAATGTAGAGGTTCAGAAGCCGGAGCCTCTCCATCTGCTCCATGCTTTCTGCCTCTTCAGCTCCTAGCGCTGAGAAGGAGGTGGAGAGGCAGGGAGTCAGGGATCTCTGCCTTTCCATCCCAGAAGCCAGAAGGAGGTGACAAGGCAGAGTCAGGGTACTGAGCCCGGCAGCTCTCCTGCAAAGCTTTTGTCAGTTTCATGGGCGAAAAGCGAAACTGACAAGAGCCTTCCAAGCTAACAGCCAGGGAACCACTTCTCCATCTTCCTGAAATTTATCAGCAATATTGAAATTCTCACCAAAAATTTCAGCTTTGTGAAAAGGGCATTTTTCATCAGAAAATGATTCAATTAAAAAGAAAATTCAGTCAGTTTTATAAGACCCATTTCTGCATGATTAAGGTCAATGGGAGTTGACCTGCTGGGACAGGGTGAATAGCTATAGGTTATTTCTGTTACCCTCCAGTTACTTTCTCTGAAAAATGTGACCTGCGTTTGGGCATGTTTGGATGATTAAAAATAATTCTTATTGAGTCAAACTTGACTGTCATTTTATTTGACTGACCTCATCAGTCCCGCCTGCTTGTGCCACCCAGCTATGTAGTAAATTCATTAAACGCAAGAACAACCTATTCCCTGGGACAAAATTAATCATAGATTTGCGTATGGAGGAGCGAAATGGACATACTTGACATGACCTGGTGAAAGTGGCCCAAGGGGGAAGCCTAAACTACGACAGTTAGATTCATACTCAGTCTCTTTATTCACTGAGCTTGTACTCACTGTCCACCACACACACACACACACACACACACACACACACACACACACACACACCATTCCCTTCCCAGTAAATAGATAAACCATTTCTTTACCACTGTCTGTGGATTTCACTGTCTCATGAACTCCTAACCTGTACCATCCATATAGAATCTTTCCAGTTCATCAGCTGGGATGTAAGTTTGCTTTTGAACAATGCCTAGGACAACCCCGCACTCTCATGAAACAGAGAAGACAAAGGAAAGAGCAGATGTTCACAGCCTCCCAAGACCCTGACAAGTGGGTGAGAACAGGCTCCCACAAATATCTGCCTTTCAGGGAGGGGGCCAGAGAGAAGCAATACCCTGCCAGAGATCTTTCCGTGAGCAGTGTAGTGCCAAGAGCTATCCTCCTCGGAGACAAGGGAGAAGGCTAGTGGTCCCAGTTGGTTTTCGTGATGACTGTCTGTGCAGAAAAGCATAGAGGCTAAACTCTCTTTCCCTTTCTGGAGCTGCACTGAGGTACACGGTATGGGACAGAAGGGAGAAAGCTGCCACACTGTAACTCCTACATGGGAGTAACTAGGAGACTTTAATCTCCTGTGCTGTCCATCTAGTGCCTTTCGCCAGCCCTAATTTCCCTTATACAAAGAAATGCATAAAAGTAATGAAACTTTGCACCTTTGCAAGCCAGCTTTCCCCCAAAAAATCACCCACATCCGTCACTAAGGAGCTGCAGGAGAAAGCTAGGAGGTCTGATCAGCAGAATGGTATGACAGAAGGGCATTTAGCAGTTCCTCGTGCTTCTGCCCTTGGGTCAGTTGTGGAGCAGCTGGAAAACTGTAGTTACAGAGAAGGAAAGGGAGCAAAAAAACCACTGCAGCTCCCAATGCATTTGTTCTCGTTCCAGCAGTCCCATGGGTGACCCGCCTTATATTTTTAGCTCTTGCATATCTGAAATACCACCGGGATACTCATTAGGTAAAACCCCCATGGGATGGGAACTGTTAGGGTTTTTTGTTTTATTTAATTGCTCGCTTCAGTACAGATGGCAAATCGTGGTGGGAGGCTCCAATCCCAACACCTTGGGAAGAGAGGGAGAGCCAGGCCTTGGGGAGGAGGCAGGGGGTGGGAGGGGAAAAGTTAACCAGGCGATATTTAAAAATTACCTGCTGGGCCCAGAGGGGGCTGGAGATGTTAAGGTCATTCACAGTTTGAGCTGTGTCCTGGAGAGTGAGAGGGAAAAAAAGGTGTGTTTTCTCTTCCTGGATCGTTAATTGCTTGTTAAGTCAGCAAACAAATGCACACATTGACGGATGGCCCCATACCCTTCCAGTCCAGGCTTAGTGGCTTTTTATATTATTATTTTGCCTGCTGCATCTGGATCTTTCTAAACCCAGATTTTGTTTGATAAAATGACTCTCAAAGGAAAATAAGAACTATTTTTAAACTTTTTTTTTTCCGGTGGATAACCTGTACAGCAGAAACATTAAACGATTCCAGCTCCAGTTCCCCTTCTGTTGCCCATCGAGGTTCTATTTTCTCTACTTTCAGAGCCACTAGGAGAGATGCTTTATCTCCCCAAAAGTTAATTCCCCTGGGTGGAGTGGAGCTGCAGGTTCTGCTGATTAGTCAGTGCTAAAAAATCCCTCCCTGTCCTGACTGCTTGTAGATTCATTGATTCCAAGGCTAAAAGGGACAACTGTGATCATCTCATCTGCCCTCCTGTATCACCCAAGCCAGAGAACTGCCCCCAAAATAATTCCTAGAGCAGAGCTTTTTGAAAAACTTCCCATCTTGATTTTTGAAATTGCCAGTGAAAGATAATCCACCATGATCCTTGGTAAATTGTTCCGATGATTAATTACTCTCACTGTTACAAAATTATGCCCTATTTCCAGTCTGAATTTGAGATTGAGGAGCCCATTATTAAATATTTGTTCCCCATGTAGAAACTTACAGACTCAGACCAAGTCACCCCTTAGCCCTCTCTTCATTAAGCTAAATAGATTGAGTTCTTATCTGGGCATCTGACCCATACAAGGATCAAATTATCACTCTCACAGGAGCCCTATCAGCAATCTTGTTTTGTTTCCATTTCTTCTGCGTCATGTCATCACTGTTCATTTACCTCCGCAGTTTATATCCTCCTGCAGCATGTCATAAATCAGATATGCAATGACATATTTTCTGGAGTAAAAAGCCTCGTCTTAAATAATAATACAGTAGGGGTTGCTTCAGTCCAAATACTGAAAGTCCTGTAGTTCAGCACACAAGCTCCTAGAGTAGGCGCAGCAGGATCCTCAGCATTTTCCATAAAAGCCAAGCAGGATTTACGACAGTATGACAAGATATGGTATTTTTGACACCACAGAGTTCATGGTAACCACCTATATTTAGTCTCTTTCCTCCATTAAGATCCCAGCTCATGTTACAAACTGATTAAAAGGACTCATTTCTCATCTGCCACTGAAATGCAGTCATCTCCAGGGTTGAAACATGGCAGCTGGTTGAAAGCACACAGCAACTCTGCAAAACAGTTTGGGCTGGAATGGGAAGAACACTGCAGCCAGTAGAAACCACTGGAAGACCAGTGTAATTAGGCAGAATATATTCACTGTACTTACCTGAGTTGGAATTTGGCCTGGTCACAGCCTTATAGCATCCTGACTCTTGCAGAAGGCTCAATAGAATCCTTAAGACCACAACTAGTCATGACTCTGTGATGCTGGTTTAATAATGACTTGGAGAGGAAAGGGACATCAGCTGATCGCCATCACTTCCTGCATCTCTTCTCTTTTCCTTTGTGCTCCCCCATGTAAGTACTGACCAGACATAAGCTATGAGATCTAACAAAATCACAGTCCAAGGTAGATTTGCTACTGGCAGTTTTTGTAACTTTTACAAAAGTCTGGAAAGAAGGAAAGAATTTCACTTTCTCAGCCCTACATGGATTATTTATGAATATATCAGTTGGAGCAAGACAACAACTAGGATAGAAACAAGCCACCAAGATCAACTGAACTTACCAAGGCTCTTCATTTGTCTTGGTTTGGGGATTTGTCTGACACTATTTTTTGAATTGGTGGAGAGTCTAAGAGGCTAGAAATATTTCTGGCTACTAAATTCAAATCTAGGTGATCTGTGTTGAAGTCTTTATGTTCACAAAATCTTCAATGCATAAAGAATTCAGCCCATAGTATTTTATGCACCAAAGTCTTCATGAGCTGTGCTGAGATTTCATCAGCCCATAAAGACTTTATGTGCTGGAGACTTCAAGCCCTGGTCTGGAATGCTAGAGTCTTCAGCAGCTTAAGTCTCCACTGCTGAAATCTGTATGTACTCAGCATATGTTCATGGAGTTCTCAGCAGCATAAGCATTCAGCAGATAAAGACTTTGGCTGGTGCCTTTTAGGCAGAGCTCTGCAGTCGGGATGTTGTGGAACTGCAGAGCCCCGAAGGGAGTTCCATTATGGCCTCACTACTGAACCATACTTGAAGAGGATGCAGTACGCATGCCTCTTTATGTAGCACTAGTGCCATTGGCTATTTGAGAGGGACAGAGTGCTCCCTATCCCTTCTCATCCACACTGGCAATTGCAGTAGCTTTGCAAAGTTGGGATACTCACAGGATTGCAAGGAGCGCATTATACCTCGCCCCTACACAGATGTGCAAAGGGTTGGAGGATACTTGTGCACCTCGGCAGGATGAAGCACAGTCAAACTTTATATCCTGGGGGCATGGCAGGTTCTCAGCAATGGGAGAAATAACTATGAAGCTAGTGGAAGTTAACTTGACCACACTCAAAGTGGCTGCTCTCCCATCCCTGTGGTCATCTGAAATACCAAAAATACAGTCTTTTTGCTGGAACACAGTTGTACAAGCATCTCTTTGCAAAAACCGCCTGAATCACGTATGATGTGTCTCCCACTCTGGTTTTTAGTCATTATCCTGCAGTGCTCTTCTGTGCAGAAGTGACCTCACAGGCAGGGACCTCAAAGGTCTTTTCGTTGTAGGTGTGCATGGTGACTAGCACAATGGGAGCCAGGTCCCTTATTTGGGCACTACTGCAGGACAAATTATAAATGCAGTAACAATGACAGTGGGATTTGTAGCTCAGTAGCTATCACCTGAGGCTGGTGTGAAGTGTTTGGTTGCGGTGAAGAGACATGTTACTGCAATTTGACGGCTGGGTCTAGTGTAAAACTCTACAGGGGGGAATTGCAGCTTCCCTTCTGCCGTAGCAGTCATTGTGTCATGATATCTCAGGTGCCTTCTTTCACATCGTTAGTTCTGAACCAGTGAGAGAAGCAGCAAGATAAACCTGAGTCATTTTGGCATTGAGGGTAATGGAAAATGTCAACATTGAGGGATACATTAAACTCCACCCTCTCTCTCCTTCTTTCTAATCACCCCCAGGACGTGATAAATAATCTGTCTAGCTTCCACTGCGTGGTGGGATCGGTGTCATCCAGATAGACCTAAGGTCTAAAGTTTGGGTTTCATTGTCAATTCTGCAGGAGTTTGGAATGGAACAGGTTTGGGACTTGGGGCTACCTGGATGACCCCAGCCCAGCCGGCTGGGGGGTCTCATGGGACTCAGGAGGGCTGTAAAGCACCACCCACAGCCCTTGACGGGCTTCACACTCATCCTTAATTCAGCTGCGCCTCCACAATCCATCATGCACGACTCACAAAGCTGCTCACCGTTCTGAGAACACGAAAACCCTTAGGTGCGAGTGTAGTGAATTAACGCTGGCAACAAAGGCACTGTTTGGCATTTTCTGTCTTTTGGGCATTTAAATCAGGCAATATTTGAATGAGGAGGGTCAGGTTCACAACTTGTGTAACTCCCCTGAAGTTCCTGCCGTTACCTAGAGATTTCGGTCCAGAGGGTTTATAATCATAGAATATTAGGACTGGAAGGGACCTCAAGAGGTCATCTAGTCCAGGCCCCTGCACTCATGGCAGGACTAGTTATTATCTAGGACCAGGGGTTCTCAAACTGGGGGTCAGGACCCCTCAGGGGGTCATGAGGTTATTATATGGGGGGGGTTGGGAGCTGTCAACCTCCATCCCAAACCCTGCTTTGCCTCCAGCAGTTATAATGGTGTTAAATATATTTAAAAAGTGTTTTTAATTTATAAGGGGGGGGTTGCACTCAGTGAAAGGGGTCACCAGTACAGACGTTTGAGAGCCACTGATCTAGACCATCCCTGACAGGTGTTTGTCTAACCTGCTCTTTAAAATCATTTTCAGAAATCACCCATCAGAAAGAATTCCATCCCGTGTTTCTTTTTTGTCTGACGACACTGCAGAAAAGAAAAGGCTGACAGATAGGAGAGTGTCCTGACCCCTGGCAGGCTGGACGGGGCCACGGCTTGCTTCCCCCTTTGAATCACATTGTAAAATCCTCAGACCAGGTCCTCCTCTTCTGTAAATTTTCCGCATTCCATAGACTTCAATGGAGCTACGACAGCTTACCCCCATGGAGGATTTGGCCCTACATCTGCTAGTAGCCAAGCTACCCTAAGGGCTCTGCACTTCTCTGCAATGAAGTCTTGCCCCTCCTATCCATTTCCCCTAGCGACTTGTCTCACTTTATCACTGACTGCGAGATTTCTTATCCTGTTATTCTCCCCTGCCAGCTGCTTGGATGCTCCGTGTCTGAAGCTCAACTCATGCAGCAGCTGTGTTGGGAATAACCAAATACCGTGCAGCTGATGCGCTGGACTCTCTCCCTGGGGCCAGTTTAAGCACTTGAGGCAAAGCATTACAAGTGAAGGTCACTCAACAGGTTCACCGAGGCCAGAGACCACAGCAGGAAATTAATTATATAGTCTAATGAACAGCTTTCTCAGCAGAGCTGTGCGGAACGAGCTCTCCCTGCAATTGTTTCTGTTTCAGTGTATTAATATTCAGCAATCTAGTCACCAAGAGCAAAACTTCCCAAAATATCCTTCAGCTGCGGCATGTTGTTCTCAGCACAATGGACTGCAACATGACCCATTTACAGCTGTCCAAAAATGCAGAGGGCCAGTGCAAAGCCTATTAACTATTTAAATCCCACTTAGGCCATATTTTGAGTGCTGCATACAGCCTGTTCTGGCTCTCTGCACAAGGGTGAGTGACACGCAGAATGCATTCATTCACTTGGAATTGTCCAAATGTAGATGACATTTCCTACTTGTAGAAAATTCCTCTGGGTGCCAAAACCTTAAGAAAAACTTCCTGAGGAACTGAACTGATGCCATGGGATAAAGTCTTAACTAGTCACACCTCTGGAAAGATGAGTTCAAACTCCAGGTTCCACATTCTAATCCAGGCTAGGCCAGTGGGGAAAAAACCCTCTAGTGAAGTGAATGCAGTTGCTCCATATTTGCACTGGTGTAAATGAGACCAGAATGTGGCTGAAAATTCCTTGTGATTGTTCATCCATGATGCTAGTGTCCAGCGTCCTCCTCATGAGACATCTAGGATTGTGACAGCACAGGATCTGATGGGTTAGGCATGCAGGGTGCTAGTAGGATGCTGGACTGGAATAGAGGATGAGGGTGGCAGGTCAAGACTGCGATGCAATGTGGAAGCCCATGACTAGGGTGGGAGTTGCAGATGGAGAGCAAAGTGCATTGTCAGGACTCTGTCTGAGAAGGCGGCTGAATGCCTACACCACGCAGAGCCCTAGCGTGGGCTGCTAATCTCTCACTTTCATGAATGCCAAAGTCACCCAAATCCTTTTTCTTTAGAAAAAGAAAGAAAAATTGCTTGTTATTAAAATAGGGAAGGGAAATCAATAAAAATACATGAAACTAGATCATGGGGAAGCCCTGCTGAAATCAGTTTGAGCAGAGGATTCTGATTTGGCAGATATGAACCAGATCTTGAAACCATGCAATTTGTTATCCTAGTGAAGCTTTTTGGTGTTTACACCAGTGGACTCTAATTATACCTTTAATGCTTTTAGGAATATATTGTCCATGATGAGTTTCAAATGATCTTTGGACAACACTTAACAGCCATAAAAAAGGAACTTATACTAGAATATTATTCTCACTTGCAGTCTAGAGCAGAAGAAATAATTGAGTTTTCAACTGGGTGGCTGAACCAAATAAATCGGAAACAAATATTAATTTCAAGTCAGTCCAGAAATAATATTTTTCCAGTTTTCTCACTGAAAAAAAAACAACCCCAAAATTTAGTTTTGGGTTGAAAAAAATGTTTCATATGACCCAAAACAATACATTTTGTTTTGGTTTGGGGTGTTTTGTTGTTGTTTTTAAATTAAAAGTAACTCAATTTTCAAATGAACCATTGTTTCAAAACGAAAAGTTGAAAGGTTTCACTTTGCAAATGTCAAAATGGAACATTTGGGACTTTTTTGAATTTTTTTTTGGAGGGGGGTGTTTGAAACTCTTCACCAAATTCTGTTTGAATTCACTAATAGTTTTGGTCCACCTGAAACTGAAAATTTGAGTGAATAAAACTATTCACCTGAAAAATTTTGCTCAACTCTGTTACAGTCAGCCAGTTGGCATGTGTCTCCAAGGAAAACACTACAGAATGCAGCCAGTAGAACGTCTAGGAACTGCTCACCAAAGGGGTCCCAGTCTATGGAACCAAACAGAGAGTATCTTATCAATTAATATAGCCCCTGAGAGCTCAGTCAGAAGCATCTGGCTTCACCAGAGCTTGATATCCTTGTTGACTGAGAACTAGATTTGGGCCACCAAACAAACATTGGAGGGCTATGACTTTCAGTCACTACTGACCTAGGTTGTATCTGAACCGGTGACCTAGAGGAAAAGCTCTAATAACCCAGTGCCAGTCCCCTAGGCTATTCACTCCCTTTTTTGTGCTGCTGCTAAGAAGGGACCCTCTCAGTGCTGCAGCTTCAGGGGGATGAGGCAATTGATGACAAATAGTGAACTGTCGTTTAGAAGCAGGCAGCTGATGAAGTTTGACAGTGAACCTAAGCAGTTTCAGGACACTCTGGGCAGGAGACGTTGGCCCAGCAGCTTTAGGAACTGTCCAGTTGGCAAAGAGATCAGACCACACATATGAGCCGGGACATAAAAACCTGCATGTTAATGAAGAATTGCAGGTGCTGCATCCTCTGTTCTTGTTATAGACTATTGATCACAGGGACACGTTTACAAAACAAGTTATGCCTCTGTGGACAACTTTAGAACAGAGAACAGCAGGCAGCAAACGGCACTCAAGCAGCTGTAAGTGCGTGAGTGCTCTCTGAGAGCAGTGGTTTCCAATCTACTACACCAGTACAGCAGAATGACCCCTTGGCTGTACTACTCAGTCCCACCACTGAACTATGTGAATTCTTATTTCCAAAGCCTTGTAGCTCCTTGCCAACTCTGTTGTGGGTATAGGTGTGCACATGGGGGGATGGGATGGGTAGTGGGAGGGCATAAGAACTCAGCAAATAGGCTCATCAGACAGTAGACTTGGAAGGATTAGGTTTTTATTGGTAAATGGAGATAAATGTCTATTTCACTGCACACGCAAACTAATGAAAAAACATTCCCATTGATGATCATCTACATGCACAGATATTCAAAGTAAGAAAAATGCTGCTTGAGAACTGAGTTTGATTTAAGGCTATTTCCGGTACTTCATGTGTTTTGGCGTATGATGTGGACAATTTGTGTATTAATGGTTATGAGCTGCAACCTCTTGAATCTCTACATCTACTGTCATTAAATAATTATTGTCTGACCCCCTCCCT
This sequence comes from Gopherus flavomarginatus, assembly GCF_025201925.1. Lineage (NCBI taxonomy): Eukaryota > Metazoa > Chordata > Testudines > Testudinidae > Gopherus > Gopherus flavomarginatus. Next base: position 35,870,192 of record NC_066630.1, read on the forward strand.
TGTCTGACACCCCCCCATAATTTCCCACAACTATGAAAATTGAAATCAATAAACATTGGTGAGGGGGGATTAACGCCCATAATTTTGTGCAACTGTGAGCATTTACATTAATGAAAACTGAAAAAAGCGTAAAAATAAACATCAATATTATCCGTCAATATTACAAAAGAATGAAAATTGAATTCTGCCAAGCCTATCAATAAGGGAGGAAGAGGAAGGAAACCCTTAGCGTACCCATCACAAATAGCCTTGAAGAGTCAGTGCCGGCACGCACAGTTGTAAGTGACCATCTTAAAGTAACTTCCCCTCTCCTCCCCGCCCACCATGCAGATGTCTCCTTTTGTTTGTGGTCATCATGTGATACACTGTAAACTCATCATGACAGGATATCTGTCTTCATCCAAATTGTGTAGCACTATGTACATCTGCAGCATGTAATTATTATTATGAATTCTCAATAATGTCATCATATGCTGATGTGAAATCATGGGAAAGAGGAAGAAGTAGTACACAAATCTGAAATAGTCTAATAGGCTGTATTCTACTTATCTTATCATACGATATTCCTCTTTACTGTGGTGGGGTGACACATGACTAAACAGAATTTGGCCCAGCCCATTCCTCACTTTACTGGTAATTTACATACATACGTAACTGCACTGTATCCGGTTTATTTGTGTTGCTGAATAGCCCATCTGATGTACATACATTATACATATTGGTCCATTTGCTAATTGGACATACTTCGCTACCATAATTTCATATAATGTGGATTGTGCAATTATGTACTAGGAGACCATCACTTCCTAATGGCTTCTTTGACGCATCCTCATTCCCGCCTTAATTCTGGCTGCTCTGCTGGATGGCTCTGCTATGAATCCTAAAACATGACTCAGAAACATGTGGGATCTTTGCTGAGGACTCTCTCTATTATTTAAGAGTCTCAAGAAGGAGAGGACGATTCTCTATTTCCAGAATACATGTCAGCAACTCATGTGACCTGTTGCTTCTTTCCTCTCTAGGCTGATGCTAAGATGGTCTGTGATGTAGTAAGTCGAATGGAGGACACAGAGCCCTTCTCTCCAGAGCTGCTGTCCGCTATGATGAGACTCTGGGCAGATTCTGGAATCCAGGAGTGCTTCAACCGGTCCCGGGAATATCAACTTAATGACTCTGCCCAATAGTGAGTATCCCATTCCATAGGTTATTGTATCAGAAGGAGAGGAAACATTGCATTTGGGCTTATTAAACTTTGGTCTGAAGTGTCCTTTAAAATGCTCAGGTATGTCTTGGCAATGACTCTGTTGGAGGTGTTGTTTAAAGATTCGGATGGGTGTTGTGTGGGTGTTGTGTTCAAGCTCTTAACGTATCATGCAGAACTCCAATACAGATCTAATTCTGATCCATCCGAAGCTAGTATCTTTGCCCAGAATAGCTCACCCCAGGGATTGATCTGGATGTTATAAAGGGAATGTCTTAAAGCAGGTTGGTCCATGCACTGATCTAGTGGATCCGCTCATGGGGATAGTTGACGTCTGGACAGTCTGATAGATAACAGGACAGTTTGTTTACCTGGTTAATAGGACAAATTGTAGCACAATGTAGTTGATTCAATTTCCACCTCCCTAACAGAGCTCATTATGGTGATAGGCCTCCCAGAAATAGGTGAACTCTTTGCTGTTACAGTGGTGTTGGTTTCCTTGTGTTATTAGTATTATTCTTAACAATGATCTCAAGGTGCACAGTTAGGAATCAGATCCAAGTTTTCCCAAAGATCACAAGTGTTCGAGTCTAGGGTCTTGGTTCACCTCATTCTGAAGATAGGAGGGCCATCAGCAAACTTCTGATCTGGACCTACATCCAGATATGAATTTCCCAGAGTTTGGGTGTGTTCATTTGATGCATTTTGGCTTGGACCCAGCTTTAATTGTTATCCATCCAATACTAACTCTGTCTGCTTCTACCTAACGATTGATACTAAAACCACTTTATTTTGCAACTTAATCAATTATGCTGTTTGGGTTGTTTAGCTTCTGTGATAAAGCCTGAGATCAGACACTCCCCAAAATAGATCATAACTTTACACCAAAATGCTGGGATTTCAACTGATCTCACTGTGTTGTATCACGGCGTGATGATGCAGTGTGATCAGGCGCTTACTCATGTCAAGATGGGAACATGCAAATATTGTGATGTCATGACCCAGCATCCTCAGACCAAGATGCAATTGTTTGTACTCCAGAATGAAAGTAGGGACTGAACTAGATGACCTGGAGGTCCCTTCCAGGCCTATGATTCTATAAATAGCAGGTGACCCTAACATTATGCCAATTCCAAATATTTATGGTATGGATATTCACATTTAATCTGTTTCATTATTGACTCTAACAATAAAACAGCCATTTTTGCCAACACAGACTTTCATGATTCCCTGATTACGGCTGTGCTGGCCAAAACCTTGGTGTTTATGTTATATATATATATATATATATATATATATATATATATATATATATATATATATATATATATATATATATATATATATATATATATATATATATATATATATATATATATATTTTATATATATATATATATATATATATATATATATATATATATATATATATATATCAGTGGTTCCCAAACTTTAACAACCTGTGAACCCCTTTCACTAAAATGTCAAGTCTCACGAACCCCCTCCTAAAAATGAATATTTCCAGGGATTTTCTCCTTCACCGGAGTATAAATAATAAAAGTAGTGATCTTGGAAATATAAAATTTGTTTTTATGACATGCATATTATACACTATTTATAATTATTATTTATCATTACAGTATTTATATTACATTATGAAAATGGCAACACTCTTCCAAGATCTCACTTTCGTAGCTTGTATCACTTTGAATAAGCCTATTATAAGACAAGGCTCCTATGTTTCATCAAGGAGTATCAGATGTGAAACAGCGTGAAAGTATTTAAGAAGCCAACTCAGAGTTCTTCCTACACAAGCATTCAGGTCTTGAGCAGTCCAGGCAAACAATGCAGGTTACAACAAAGCTTAAACTTGTTCTTGATAATAGTCTTTAAAAATACTAGCTGCCTATTTAATTTTTAAAATAGCAAAAAATATCCACCTCCCTTTCCATTTCTTATAAGGAGTCTTGAAGTTTAAATCTCCTCAGTGTGATAGATAGGCTTGCTTTGATCTGCTTAGCTCTTGGAAGTCCAGGAGCTCTGGGCTGCTGGCTGAGTGCTCCCTGGGGTCCCTAGGGACAGCTCTGTCCACCATTAGGGATATTTTTTCCAAGAGCCTCCTGTAACATTTCACGAACCCCTGAGGGTTCATAAACCCCAGTTTGGGAACCACTGATGTATATATATCCTCCATGGAAAAGTACCAGTAGGAAAGTATTCCTGTATTTTCAATCTTCTTTTAATGCTATTTAGCAGCTGGAATTAAGGGGGAGTAGCCCACACCAAATGACCAGCACACTCTGCAGAGTCCATCAGCTAGTGGTCTGTAAACCGACAACAGATTGAAAATCTCTGTGCTATATTTTCAGCAATGATTGTATTACAATCACAGCCAGTCATCACTAATTTCAATGGAAGATGTGTGCCTAACTCCTCTGCAGTGCTTTGAAAATCTCTAGCACACACACACAAACACACAGAGCATGAAAGAAAGAAAAGGAGGAACTAAAGATTGGAAGGAACAGAAGAATTAAGGACTGATCCTGCCACCCTTACACACAGGAGTACCTTTTGAAGACAATAGAACTACTCGGCTAAAAGTTGGAGGATCTAGATCTCTAGGCCAGCAAGGCGCACTCATGCACATCAGTCACCCGTGAAGGAAACTAGTAGCTTTAAAGGCCTTCACACTTTCTATTCATTTGTCCCATCTGCAGCTATTCTAGCCAGATAAAATCCGCACCTCTCTCTCATAATACCGTCTGGGGATTTCGTTGTGGCTGGAGTTGTTTCTATGAATTCAGCACTACTTTTAGTTTAAACAGCCAACTCAGTGAAGTCTTTTGCAATTTCAGATCTGTTGCCATTTAGGAGTTGCTGATGTTTAGTCACTAGAAGCAGAGATCCTGTCATAGGACAAGGACACTGTAACATTTCTGGTACTCCCCTAGGCCCTGGTGCACTGTGCCAGGTGGTAACACAAGTGACAGTTCAATTGGTGCTTATTAACACCCAATTAATCTCTTTTTTAAAGGCATATTTTTCACTTAACCTTTGAACACCTTTTTTGTTTCATTTTTTAATGCAGCGAATAATGGCTTTAAATCACCAGCACATACAGAAATTATTTTCTTTTAATGCAGAGAAGGAGTGACTCCAAATCATATCAGAATCTGAACTTCCCCAAAGTTTGCAGGTGTTTGGATGCACCTGCACCTCTATGGGGACAGGCTTTTGGTTTGGGCCCATCTTTGTATTAAACATGTAGCCTGATATCAATGTAGCAGAACAGAGTTGACATACAGAAATATGTTTTATATGCCAGGGTAGTCCAAGGCACTTCTCAACCCACTGAATTCTATACTCGAGTGTAGTCATTATATAGCATAGCAGCCTATATGAGTGGAATTTTCCAAAGCACTCATGTTGGCCTAACTCTGTTCCCTTAGCAGCCCAGGGTAGAGCTCTCACTCTAACGCCGAGAATCCCAAGCTATCTGTCCAACTTAGGCATTTAAAAGGCGCAATCCTTTTTGGTATCTCTACGCTGTTCTGTGCGCTGCAGTCCCTCAGACACAGCCTTATCCATTACCATCTGTTTTATTAACTGAATGGATATTAGCCAGGACACAATGATTGTCCCCTGCTTTTTTCCCACATGTACCAGGAAATCTCTTACCGTCTACATTAGCGACCTCCCTAGAATCTAAGCAACTGGAAAAGCAACTGCCTCATTATGTTACCCACTGGCCAATGCAGAATTGTTCCCTATATCACGTCCTCTAGTGCTTTGTCCAGGATAGTGTTAAATATCATAAGCTAGGAGGCTCCTACTGCTTCCCTTGGGAGACTAATCTGCAATCTAATCAATAGCACAGAAGAGAGAGAGACACCATCATGGGTTTTTTTGCCTAAATTTTTCTATGGTTAATTCCATACCAGTACACACAGATTGTACACTCTTGTACTGCCCTAAACATGATGTGCATTTGCAGTTCCTCCTCGCCATCAAAGATGGGCAAAAGAGATCTGGGTTTCTACATCTAACTTACACCTATCCCTGCATAGGGCTTTTCCAAAGTGTTTTGGTTTGGTTTGGTTTAAGTCTATAAAATCAGCCTATCTTTATGGAGGGTCTCACACGCATGCTGAGGAAAGTGGGGGGAAGCTCTGATTGCAAGAAGGAAAATGAGAGAAATAGTTGATGCTCTGTAAGGGGCCTCTGGTGTCTTAGACAGCATTTTCCATTAAGAGTAAAGCAATAGGCAAAGGAGTGAAAGGGAAGGACATTAAAACATTGCAGATGTTTCTGTCATTTGGCGGTGGCTTTTTCATCTATCTACAGGCAAATGTATAGGTGAATTGAGTGCTGTATCCCTAATCATCTGCTTTTGGTTTCTTTCATTCCCACTCCACCTCCTTGTCCTCCCCTCCACCACTTTCATTTTTTTAATCTTGCTGCCTATGAGCTCTGATGACCCCTGCTCATAAAGAAAAGTCTTGGGCACTCCTTTTGTCTATTTCTTGTACAGCAGGACACCTTCAATTGGAGTGTATTTGTAGACCCACATTTGTGCTCAAAAATCACACAATAGGTGTTTTCTTTGGGATTCTTTAATCTCTTACTTTGGATCAGATTTTGAAAGTGAAAGGTCTTTCCTCTCATCAGATTCCTCACTAGGCAGGTTCAGTTCGGGGCACTGCACAGGAAGAACCTGATTTTCAGCACACTTGACTGGGTGCCTACTTCTGAATGTCCCTTTGGGATGTGCACACACAAACTGAATACTGAAGTAGCACATGCTCTTAGCTAGATAGGTAAGAAGATGGGCAATTCCACATACATAAAAAGGCCAGAATCCTTTTCCAGTGGACACAGATATACAGGTTATTCTCCTCCTTATTCCAAAGGAATAGAACGAACATCAGACATGTACAATACAAACATACATTGACTTTTTAGCAACATGCCTAGCGGCTATTGAAACCTTAACATTCCCAGGGTCAAGGACTCTGTTGGCAATGAATTCTGAAAATGTTACACTGAGTTCAGAGTAAAATATTGGCATCCTGCTTACGGCCTCAGCTGCACAATCCTCCAGAGAATATTTTCAGTTCCACTGTCTTTGAAGGGGAATCTGCTTGAGATATTGGTATAACCTTCATTCCAAACTATTACTGTACCACATACGCCAACTAACCCTTTGTGTGGAGAACAATGCATAGGTGTAAGAACATGCTGCAAAACCATGCTAACTTAAATCATTGTATAAGGAACAGAAAGTCGAGCAATCTCTTGGATGGCAGCCTAGTGATTACGCTGCTCTAAAAGAACCCCAGAGAGGAACTAGGACATACGGATGGCTGCAAACTGCCTGTTTTCCCAAGACAGCGCCCACATTTGTGAGTCTGTTTAACATCCTTCAAGCAAGACTTGCAGAACACTGGAACAGTTCCGTAATATCTTCTTAGTCACAGAATCACAGAATATCAGGGTTGGAAGGGACCTCAGGAGGTCATCTAGTCCCACCCCCTGCTCAAAGCAGGACCAATCCCCAACTGTCAAGCCTGACCTTAAAACCTCTAAGGAAGGCAATTCCACCACCTCCCTAGGTAACCCATTCCAGTGCTTCACCACCCTCCTACTGAAAAAGTTTTTCCTAATATCGAACCTAAACTTCCCCCACTGCAACTTGAGACCATTACTCCTTGTTCTGTCATCTGGTACCACTGAGAACAGTCTAGATCCATCCTCTTTGGAACCCCCTTTCAGGGTAGTTGAAAGCAGCTATCAAATCCCCCCTCATTCTTTTCTGCAGACTAGTCAGTGCAATATCACCAAAGACTGAAGTTCCTAGAAAGATTTACAGAACACCAATCCCACGTTGTTAACCTTCCACTGTGGTCAGAGGTATGTGCGCAGACAAGATAAAAGTAGGCTGCACCGTCCCATCAAACTCAATCCTGACCTGGATGGACCAACTCCAGGAGTAAAAGGATAATTTCTTCTCAGTGCCTATTCAGCAAGGAGGACAGCTGTGATGATGGCTTTTGTGGTGTTGAGGAACCAGCCTGAGACCCCTTTAGCCCCAAATCCACGCAGTTTCATACTAACCCCAAAAGGAAAGCATTGAGAGGAGCATATGTGCAAACTCGTCCAGTGATTACGCTGCGGGAGTCTTCCTTCCAATCTCCTCCCCCACCTCACTGCTTAACACTGCTCTCCTCCCCAGTCCCCTTAGAGCCCATGAAGCTTTAACTAGGTTACAACGTGTGCACATTTCCCCATCACCTGGCTATCCTCTAAGTTAGCTAATTTGCAGCGCATTGGAAAATGGAGCCTGATCTCTCCATTATTGCTCCCAAAGGCCTGGCCCTGCTGCACACAGCCCTGTCAGATGCAGCAGAATTTCTGATTGCCAGCTCTATTTGTCTTGGTTGCTTGGGTTCCCTCCCCCACACACCCCTTTCTCCGATCACACTGGGTTACAAAACCTTGGATTAAGCAAAAGGAAGAGGGGACAGCACATGTCTCAAGGGTCACCACACATGAACCTTAGCAGAGTTCATCACCCTCCAGCATTCCATCCCCATCCCTTCCCTTGCTGCAGCTGGAGCCAGCCATTATTAAACACAAGGTCAGAGAGCTGCTCTGACAAAGAAGGCTGGTGCTCATAGCGGAATATACTCTGTCCCCGAAGCAAGGTCACTGACAGACAAGGGGCTAGAAAAAAGGACTAATGGGGCTGAAATTAAGAGAAAGACAATTTAGAGTTGACTATCAAGAAGAATTTCCTAACAGAGAAGTTTGTTAGATTGAGAAACAGTTGCCCAGTGGAAAGGGTGGATGCCCAATGCCGATTTGTGAATAAAGCACTGGAGAATGCAGTGGATAATCCCATGCTGGTAGGAGTTGAGACCAGATGACTCTGTAGGTCTTTTTCATCACTAACTCTAATTCTAAAGATCCAATGATTATTCCTCAGAAAACTCTCTCTTCTCCTCTCCCTCCCCCTTCAACACTGCTTGTTGGAGCCTCCTTTTTCCTTAGCCCGCCCTTTGTGGAGGATGGACTAGGAGGAAGGGTAATAAATCCTGCTGCAGACGTGAAAGTAATGGAGTTTTGCTAGGGACACTAGAGCAGAGGCTGAATATGGCTAGAAGATGGATATTCATTTCCATTTAGCACATCAGGTCTAATTTACTGCTTGTGTAAGTACTATTCCTGTGCTTTATTACCCCTGCACAAGTGCCTCGTGCTTTGGGAGCATGTAGCACTGTGAAACTAGTTTTACTAGGAAAGTAAAGATTCAGCTTGGATGACTTGCTGGGCACTATAGCTTTACACATAAATTCTAAGACAATGCACATTTTAATGCACTCTGATTACTAGAGAGAGTCCTCTCAGATTTAAGAAAGAAATATTAAAGGTCATGTTTTTCCATTATTATTCCCATCAGATGGGCAGATTCTATTTTCTCATCACATTTGTCCATTAAAATGTGCTTGACATGCTCCCTCCCCTGCCTATCCCATTGCTCAACCTCACTTAGGTTTAATTGGAAGGAATATCAATGTAAGTGAACAATCCAATTAATTGGGATGAGTCTGTTGAGCTATTTACTGAACAATCCACCTTTACACCTTAGGCCACAAGTGCCAATAAAACCAAAAGAGATAATTTGCTGCATTACTCAAGTCGGAGCTGTAGATACCGTTTAGCTGGATTTATGCTTTGACTTATCTTTGCTTGCAAGTAAATATTCCTGCCTTCGGTGCTCAAGTTTGAATATTAAGCTCCCTACGTGATAAGCAAAATCAAGCCGCCCTATAAAACTCAGATCGGCAAATGCAGCTGATTGGACCAGTATTGCTCAATGCCATTTACTTCTGTCAGAGGTGAATAGACTGCAGAAGGGAAAGCTCAATCAAGTGCAGAGAAGATCGATGTGGAATAACATTGTTTGTGCCTCGTAGGTAACTACGGCACCAATTCAGAGGTGCTCAGACTCCGGAACTGTCTCTTACCATGCGGGTGTGCAGTGTCTAGCAGAACGGGGTTGTGATCTTGGCTGAGGGTCTAGGTACTATCATAATACAGGTCAATAATATTAAGTACTGTAAGCTGGGAGACTAACTCAGCAGGAGGGGAAGTTACCATGGCAGTCAGCAAACTTGAGCGACATCGCTTATAATATGAGAGTAGAATAAGTTAACTTAAACAGAAATGGAAATGGGAAGGTTTCTGAGCTTAGGGTTGAATCGAGTCCTAAGAGCCTACACGTGGCGCCCAGCTTCCCAACAGCATCCTCCCGTCTCTGTCTCCCAGACAGCCCTTGCCTTGAACCCTGGTTCAAGGAATAGTGAAAGTTGAATTCAGGTTCACCCTACTTCACAAGGGAGAATGGAGTGGCCTGGCACCAGGTCACAGCTATGTACCTGGAAAGAGCTGTGTAAAGTCCTTCTTGTTAGCAACAGAGAGCGACAATGTGATGCCAGTGCTTTCCCACCCTGGCTTCCCAGGGTATATGCACATTTATGGATTGAATCCTTTTCCTGGCACTCGGCAACACTGAAAGAGCAGCACGTAAGAGGCAAGAACACGTTGTAATAAACCTTTCTTGCATCTAGACAACTCAGCTGAGTTACACCATTGAGCTAGCATTGCTTTGGATACCTGCAGCACATGGGCAAGAATTTTCTGTAAAACAAGATAACTGCCCAAGTAATCGGATGCTGTGACACACCTGCAAGATTTACAACAGAGTTTATCAGAACTCAGAACATATCCATGATATCTAATGTCCAAATGGTATCCGAGTCTCTGCAAAGAACTGTCATTATGCAAGGGTTAATTTGTCTTCTGAACTCCCTCCCTTGAAGCTACTGAAAAATCAGATTTAGCCATATGAATGACAAGACAGACAAGCCAGAAAAGCCAGGGCAGCAGTGAAAGGGCCCATTTTCACGAGAATGAATCTAGGAGTAGAGAGGGCTTGGAAGAGGGAGGAAAGAGAATATATCACTCATTACCCTTCGCTTCCTTGGTTCTCCACTTTTCCCACTTTATTCATGACTTTAGTTCCTTGTGACAGGTACAGGATTCACAGCTCTGGAAACAGAGGTTATCTATATATGCACAGAGCAGATACAATAAGGACAGCAGCAGAGCAAGTGTCTCCTATACCAACACAACAAAATGCTTCAGCCCTGAGCCGGAGGAAACAGACTCCAGGGCCCTTTAGTTCAGACTCTGCTCGCCTCTCTGCTTGGACTTCCAATAAGTGTGCCAATGAGCACCTAATGTAACGGTGGATTTTGTGACAGAGACTCTTGTTCAATACTAGACTGAAGGCCACCAACTAATTTCACATAAGCCACTCTCTTTCCAGATGAAGGCACTGTCTGCCTTTCCCTTTGAAATTCCCTCTTCCGTGTTGTCAGCATTGTCCATGTGCGCTGAATGTGGCGGGGCATTGTCCTTGAGTTCAGGGGCATCATGGACAGTCTGGTCCAGTCTTCCTGAGCTGGTAGCATAATGGCTTTGGCACAATGTCTCAAAGCCAGAAGGAGTTCAAACAAGGGAAGAGTGGAGAGATGTAGTTAACTCTGCCCATCTTTCCCCTATCCCACCCCCAAACAAGCTGCTGACCAGCACTAAGAAACGTCATTTTCTTTATTGTTGGCATTACCAGACAAGAAACTGAATCACAATAGGAAGGGCTGACTAAGCAGTGCACTTAGTCTATGCCAGACGCTGACTGGGCGGGAAATCAATACACATCAGATGTACCCATTTCTTATAATGATCCCATCTGTGCTAATAAACTGCAGTTTAGGTTGTGTCAGCATTCTCATCTAAACTGTCTTCAGATGCTTCCAACTCAGCTCTGAAACATTCATTCTGAGAAGGATCTTGGAGCACAAGGTCTCCAGGCTGCTGAGTCAGCCAGAATTCCTCCTGGGGACTCACCACGGAGACATGGCAGAGTAGGAGCTCCATCATGCTTGGAGGGGATTTACTACATTCCCTAACGCAAGCCTAGCGAGCTCTGTTGGCTGTTGCAGAACAGAGGCTGGGGCCATGACCCTGCTTTCAGCCTGCCCCTTTCTGCTCCCTTTTAGGCCGTGGCAGTCACAGAGGAGGGCATGTATTCTCCAGTTAGCTCCTGGCAAGCCCTCTCATGAACTGGGTGGTCTGTCAGGAGAGGAGAAGCTTTTGCAAACTTATTTCCTTGACTGGGCTCTTTCGTCCATCCTTTCAGAAGCGCAGGCACAAATAGTTTTCACAAAGGATGACCAATCAGATGGACTTCTGCTAGCCTCATTCATAAAGGAGTTCATTAGAGCAGCTGCCTAAAGAGAGTAAATGGCAAAGCAATGTGGTAGGACCTGCTCCTTTAAGTTGGCAGAAGTCTCCTGAATTTCTAGGGCGGGTGTATTCTACATGCAAAAGGCACCTTGGTCTATGGGTGTGTGTCTTGACTGCAAACAAGCTGTGTTCTTAACTCGGGTTAGCTAACTCTGGTTAAACAACAGGGAAGACCCAGCAACCCAGCTTTTAACTCGGGTTAGCAGCTCAAGTTCAACCCCAGGCTCCTGTTATAGACCTTAATTTTAGCTGCTAACCAGAGCTGCCATTAGCTAAACACGAGTTAAGAGCCCACCTTTTATGTGTGGTGCAGACAGATTTCTGTGTGAGACGTGGCTAAACTGACATCACCCTAGATGAATCTCTAGCCTCCCTGAAGAGAGGAAGCTCTACCTGTGGAGGTTAAAGGAGAGGTATTGATAGGAGCTAAAGCTATCACTGACTAGAACAGAATTCCATCACTTGGGGCTCTGCATGCTGTAGCAGGTGATACGAAATTCACCTGCCAGCTCAACAGAAAGGTAAATACCAAGCCTATAGTGTTGTCTTATCTGTATCCCCTGCAGACCACCAGGGACACTGTGTTACCTTTTCTCCCAGAAACAAATAGGTTTTCAAAGGTCTTTTTGAATAGTTCCAGTAAATAGCCCAGTCTAGATAATTAATTCCCTATGAATAAAGCGTTTTGGTAACTTGCACCTCTCTGGCATTTCATACAGCCTTCCAGCACAATAGCTAAACTTCTTTCCCCTTGTGGATTGAAGTTACAGTACCTGGCTTAAATTGACTGACTTGATCGCAGTCTATAAATACCTACATGGGGAAGAAATATTTGTTAATGGGCTCTTGAATTTGGTAGACAAAGGTGTAATAAGATCTAATGGCTGGAAGTTAAAGCTAGACAAATTCAAACTAGCAATAAGCTGTAAAGTTTTAACAATGAGGGTAATTAACCATTGGAACAATTTACCAAGGGCCATAGTAGATTCACCATCACTGGCAATTTTTAAATCAAGATTGGATTTTTTTAAACAAAATATGCAGTAACTCTAAAGGAATTATTCTGAGGAAGTTCTCTGGCCTGTGCAGCGCCGGCTCCAGGAGTTTTGCCGCCCCAAGCAGCCAAAAAACAAACAAACAAAAAAACGCAGTCGCGATCTGCGACAATTCAGCAGGAGGTCCTTCGCTCTGAGCGGGAGTGAGGGACCCTCCGCCAAATTGCCGCCAAATAGCTGGACCTGCCGCCCCTCTCCGGAGTGGCTGCCCCAAGCACCCGCTTGCTAAGCTGGTGCCTGCAGCCGGCCCTGGGCCTGTGTGATAAAGAAGGTCAGACTAGATAATCGCAATGGTCCTTTCTGGCCTTGGACTCTATGAATCTATGTCTTTGGTTTTGATACCCATGATCCTAAACTGGACCACAGGGTTTCTGATGGACTTAAAATGGTTTTCCAACCCACAGTGAGGGAACTGTACATTACCACATCATGTGTGTTGTCCTTAAATGCCTTGTTGAGTAGCAAAAGGAATTTGACAAATGATGGGGAGAGAGAGGGTATTCAAATTCTGTACACTTTTGTGAAAACAAATAAACCACATTCCAGCATTTTAAATATCAGAAAATATACTAGAGCACTCTTTTCATTCTGTCTTAAATTATTGTTATTGGGGGTTAGTGAACTTATGCTATGTGCCCACCGGGAAGTGGCTGCATTTCTGAAGGCCTGATTCTGCCACCTTTACTCATGTTTAGTAGTACCTTGCTGTCCCTGAACTCAGTAGACAACTTATATAGTAACTACTTAGCATAACGACCATGGCAGAATCAAGCCTAAATTAACTTTTTCCCCCGCGGGAATTATCTTGTTTTGTTTTTTAAATCTAAGATAACCACAAAGTTTAAATTATGTAGACTTAGGAAAATGCAGGTATTAGACACATAAAGTTGTCTGTGGTTCCAGGCTGTTAGGATTTTAAATATAACACTTCATATTTCTTCATCTTTTTGCTTTTCCTTTCTTCCTATCCTGAGATGGACTTCACATTTTGGGAAAGAGTTGCTGGTCAGAGAGAGGGAGTAGCCCTGGGTCAAGAAATCCCAGATCTAGGAGCTGGGCTTATGTTTTGTCCTGCAGAAACATGTAGAGTCCCACTGCTAACTGCTATGTAATCTGCTCACATCTATGGCTGACAAATTATAGCAAAGTGAGACTGTTCCGTTGAAAGGGCTGTAGGTAACAGATTTGGTGCAGGGATATTTTAGTTGTTTGGCTGAGTACTTTTATTCTCAAATATACTTAAGGCAGCTGGAACTGGCAATCTGCCACCAAGGTTTTTTTTGCTTGTTTTTTTGGTGGGGCGGTAGGTTTGTTTTTTTGATTATTGCCCCTTACGTGTATGTTCACAGTCCCCGTTTTCCATCAGCTCTGCCTTTTGGCACTAGCCACTCACTTTACAACAGTCTGCTTGTTAGTTCAGTCTTGTACCCTTCTTCCAAAATGGCTTCCAGTGGACGTTTTCCTCACTGGGAGGCAATTAAGATGTTCTAATTTTGGCAGCTGTGTGACTCCAGAGGTGGTGATCTCTGTGATGTCTCTGAACACCTCACCGTCAGTTGCTGCAAAGCAGCGTAGCTTCACTGAAGTCTCCTTTCTTCAGACTCTGAAATCAGTGGAGCAATGTTGACTTACACCCAGTGAAGATCTGGCCCCAAGAATTCCTTTAAGGGAGATGCACTGACTGATGCCGCAGGTTGCTGGTCCATCATGTTCTTGGGAGAAATTCTATTCTCGGCTTCATCAATCATTCTCGGGTCTGTGCCCGTTTCTGCTGTCATAGACTCTTGTGGAGGCCGCTGATGTTGACAGAAAGCTCGCAGCAAAACGATCACCCTGTCTCCTCTGCGGGGAGACCCATCCGGGCCCAAGAAGACGGGCAGCACTGGCTGCAGTGACCAGGCAGGCAATACATTGATTTCTGGTGACAAGGCTCTCGTGGAGTCCCAATTGCAATTTAAAGCTGCCTTCCCTTAGCGTACTATAACCATAAGGGAAGACACATTGTGGCAACCAGGTGACTATCCCTCTGAGATGTCAGGGGAGTAGCTGGCACAAGGAGGTGTGATTTATATTTCTTTGTGCCAGCTTGGGTGAATCTAGCTCATGAAATACTCTGCAGTAACAATCCCAACCACGCTCCTCGTACAGTCCTGATACGGCAAGGTTTGCGGCCATTACTAGAAGCTACTGGGGTAGTTTTTATAGAAAAAAACAAAGAGGCCCGTGTCATACGGAGTAGTAACACACGGCCAACATGTAATGTGTCATCAGTATCATACATGTCATGTGTCATCATGCAGAGGGGCAAAAGAAAAAGGTTCATTGTTAAGCCACATGGCCGAGTGCTGATTTATACAGAGGCACAGATCCAGACCACTCTGTGCAAAGGGAGTTTCTTGGAGACACACGCCAAGGTTTCCTAGGATTCGTTAAGTGTTTGCTGTTCAGTCAGAATGGTTAAACGCCTGAGAATAGCAGGGTCATGAATTCTCTTTAGCCAGAATACAAACTGAGCAATCCAACTTCCCCATGTGTCTGCAGCTGCCATATGATTGTCAGGCCTCTTGCCCAACTTTCAGTCAGCAAGTATTACAGCTCTGGATTTTCATAGGAATAGCCTGGATTTTGAGGAGGCTGCTGTCCAGTGCCACACAAACAAGCAGCCAGGAAATTAAGGCCCTGATTTTCAAAAGGCCCTGACCTCAGCCTCTGATTTTGCACCTCAAAATAATTGTGGGTCTTCATAATGGTCCTATTTTATAACACAGTCCTGATTGGTTACCTGACTTGCATGTGCGTCTAGGCTCAGTGCTACTAAATGCCACTGAATTATTTTTAGGCGCAGATTCCGACAGCTCTGTTTTCTGAGAGCTCTTAAAAGCCTCCTCGAGCAATGCAACTCTGATTTGTTCACATTTGCATGATGATGTGAAGACAACATCACCACATGATGAGTGCAGAGGGCAATATGGTAAAGGTGGCAACTCCACCACTGGCTGCTGGCCTGTGTCTATTCCTCATTAAAGCAACGCACTCAGCCTGAGACTGACGTTCTGAGTAGTGCAAGGCAAAGGGTTTTGTGCAAAATAAAATAAAATGCAAATTTGGGTCAACCACAATCCCCCGCCCCTTCCCCCAGTGTTTCAGACCCGCACCCAAACCAAATACTCAGTTATTTGCACAGTAATAGTCCTGAGTCACAGTCATCCTAATTTTTAAGAAGGATCAGGAAAACGGCGGTGCAGATTCCTAAACCAAAGGTCGTGCTACACTCCTGCAGGATGCGCTTACCTCCCTGCCTGAGCCGCTTCAGAGCAACTGCCTTCGGCTCAGACAGAATCTGGCAGAGTCTGTCATGTGCAGACACATTAAAGCATGTTATTCAGTGGAAACTCACTAATGAGCACAAGGCTATCGTGGAGCAAATGAATGTCACTGTCAGACAGTTGGTTGCTAGGGGACTTTATTCTTAGAGGCAGAGTAGGATGTGGCTATTATCCTTACATTAGCGAGGGGCTGAACTGGGAAGCAGAACACAGAAAGAGAGGAGAAAGGGGGAGAACTGGGAGGGCGCAGCATGGAGCGGAACTGGGGAAGACTGAAAGGGGAGCGTCTGTAATGCTGAAGTGGAGGCCTCGGCTAGAGAGCAGACTGAGGGGGGCGGGGTGTCTAGAAAGCAGGGGTCTCTGGGAAGGGTGCAGTACTGCAGGTCTGAGGTGGGGAGCCGAGCACACTGAAGAGACGGAAAAGCAGAATTCAAACATTGCTGCAGCACTGGTGCAAGCTGGGAACCAGCTGGTAGGAGACTAGAAAGCAGGGGAATTCTTGCCCAGCTGCAGCCAGAGCATGGGCGGAGAGGCTAAAGAAGGGTGACTCTCCTAATGCAGGTCAAACCTAGAAAGCAGAGCAAAGCAGATTAAAGCATGGTACTTGTAGTAAAGTCAGGGACAGCACTGTAGAACAGGGCTGATCAGACCCCTGAGCCTGTGATGTATTTATCTCTCTACTCTCCCCTTCTGTCTCTCCATTGCATTTCGTCGCTATCAGATATCGAATATGGTGAAACTCACAATATGATGATGAGAGCTGGCACTGGGCTAGGATAAAACAGATCTGGACTCTGCACATGGATTTGCACAGACTCCCTGAGTGGCCCTGGACAAGCTATTTAGTCTATGTCTCAGATCCCCCTCTGTATATTGAGGGCTATTAATACTTCCTGACCTCCTCTTGTGAGAATACATCCATTAATGTCTATGGGGTTCACTGAAGGCTGCAATAGAAAAGGCAAACAAAAGTGACCTTTGGCCCCTGTGTAGGTAGGCAGAGTAAGGTCTGTGGGAGCTACTCTAGCAGTGTCACTGCTAATCTGCATTTCAGGAGAGGATCCCAATCCCCAGTGATCAGCCAAGACCTTCATGCCAAGGTCAGGGTTTGCCTCTGGGAGCCCTGGGCCCAGCAATAATCATTTCACACATTAATTGATTTAATAGCTCTGATGATCCCCAACTAAACCCCACTTTTCTTTCTTATTTATCAAGGTCTAGACCTGATCCGATTATTCAACCTATTCGGATTGCTGCCTTACCATTCTTGTTTGGTAAAGAGTGCAAGCCTGGGCTTTTCCCACGCCTTAATGCAGCACATTATTTGCCCCAGTGGGACATTCCCTCCTCACCTTGCCATACAATGTTGCTGCGGATTCCTAATCCTTTGCCTCACTTTAGGAAGCAGAGAGGTTTGAGTCAGATTAAAAGGACAAATTCCTTACTGTAGCCTTGAGAGAGCCAGAACTGACACACTAGAGCTGCCTGGCTGCTACACAACTATATTATGCATCTCAGTGCAACTGTCGCTTGTTTGCCTCAAGTTTGTTCTCAGATGCAGAGCACTTTCTAACGAGGATTTTGTGCCCCAGAACAACACGTGCATGATTTCTTCGGTGCTTCCTCACCAGCTTCATTGCAACTCACATGGTATCTGTGACAATATGGCAAAGGTCCCTTCAGCAGCACAGGGGAGGCGTGATTTCAGACATTTGTGGAATTTTATGTTCCACTGGTAGAGTATATGCAGCTGCATAGGGTTGTGGGCATTTGCTGGGCCCAGCTTGTGCCAGACATCCAGAGTCCATGGTGGGATGCATTTGGGCATGCCTGGTATTGTACATTCAGTGGGACAGAAGGGATGTGTTTGTAGGGTACACCTTGTACTGCACGTTCAATGGCATACTAACCACTCTGTGTTTGGTAGCATAAGGGATGTATATCTGGGAATCCCGGCATGCCATGCTCAGCAGCACAGGATTTTGTGTTCAGGCTCAGCTTGTGCAATGCATATGGTGGCACATAACAAGTCAGAACAGGTGTATGGAACTCTTACTTTCCTTCAGGTTAGCAAACCTTCTGAAGATTTTACACCCAACCGCTTGGTGTCCTGGTGTTTCCAAATATCAGGGCTCACATCCTAAGGGGGCGTAAATCAACGTAGTTCCACTGAAGTCAATGGAACTGGGGTTGGTGATGTACAACAGCTGAGGATCTGGCCCTAAATTTCTGTTGGGGGTTGGGTGCATGAAGGATCCTCCCACTCTCACCCCATCTGTTGGAAAGATGACAAGAATTCAAGGAGTAGTGGGGATAGGTGGACTGAAGACAGGATCCCATTAAGTGAGAGTTCTCTTGTGCCCTGTTATTTGGTTGCTACTCTGCAAGCGCAAAACACATCAAGGCTGTGTTAGCATTCTATCAGCGCCATCACAGACCGCAGCTGAAATTCCAGGTCTATGGTGGAATAAGTGAATTTCCCACAAAAACAAAAAAAATCGAGTTAAGACTGTAAGAATCACACTGGGATTGTCGAAAAACCCACAAACTTGCAGCCACAATACCTCCTCCAAATAAGCTCCTTGGATCCTCAACATTACTTTAAACCGGAGATCCAAGCCCACACAGCTTGTTTTGCCAGCAACGGTCAGAACTGTGTTGTGATGAATGGTTCAGAGAGAACAGACTGGTCCTGCAGCCCCTTCTCCACCTCCAGTTAAGGCTGGAATTTTAGGCTGAACTGTCTTTGTTCTCGTGGTTGAGCAAAAATATAAATAAATACATACATGGAAAAGAAGCAAGGCACAAACTGCTCCATGGGTTGAAGCCAATGAAATGTCAGCTTTTCATTGTTCAGTCTGAATTTCCCTCTTGCTGATGATTTAAGTCACTTGTAGCATTTCTTTAACCCCTTCGCTGCTGGCTTCTTTTGTCGCTCCTGTGCAATGTGGTGGTTTCGCTTGGAAGGGTCGGAAATATACATGCTCCAAAATCACATGCCTGGTAGATAAGGCAGCCCCATGTGATCAGTGTCGCTTTGGGATTCTAATTGCTCTTTTTAAAGTGTAGGTCAGCACCCCCCCTCTGTAAGCTTGCTCTCTGGACCCAAGCATTTTGCAAGTTAAGATGATTTAGAGCAGAGGTCAGCCACCTTTCAGAAGTGATGTGCCAAGTCTTCATTTATTCACTCTAATTTAAGGTTTGGCGTGCCAGTAATACATTTTAATGTTTTTAGACAGACAGTCTCTTTCTCTAAGTCTATAATATATAACTAAACTATTGTTGTATGAAAGTAAATAAGGTTTTTAAAATGTTTAAGAAACTTCATTTAAAATTAAATTAAAAAATGCAGAGCCCCCCGGACTGGTGGCCAGGACCCGGGCAGTGTGAGTGCCACTGAAAATCAGCTTTGCTGCCTTTGGCACACATGCCATAGGTTGCCTACCCCTGATTTAGAGCAACATTTACCAAATTTTGAAACCTGACTCCCCTCTTCTGGAAACTGAAATCAATTGCAAGCCCATCCTCCCACTTCAACCCCTTCGTATGTTGTAAAAGACCTAGTCATCTTATCATGGAATCCAGATAAAAAACATTGTTCAAGCAGAGTTAAGATTGACAGTAGAGCTGAGCAAATAATTGTTTTTTCAGTTTGATGCTCAATCTCATGATTTGACATTTCTGAGGGAAAAAACTGGATTTTTTTTTGTTTTCCTTTTTTGTTTATATTTTGTTTTGTTGTGGTTGAAAGTATTTGCCAGATTCAACCCGAATTCATGAATAGCTTCAGTGCCCCCCCCCCAAAGTGTGTTTTCAGCTAATTGTTCACCAGAAATATTTTCCTCAGCTCTAGTTGAGTGCACATGTTGACAACTTCAAGAGAAAAATCCTCAAAGGATCATTGTCATTTGTAAAAAACAACTATCTAAGACGACAGAAAATAAGCTAAAGTTAAACTTGTAAGAAACCCCAGTATTTTAAAGTATACAAATTCACAGTTAAAGTGCTCAAACTACCTTCAGGCTGCTCACATGATGACACCCTAGAGAAATCAGAAGCTCATATTATCTTGTCCATCCATAACAAAGAGTTTCATCTCATCATACAAATTCTAGAATGCCTTACTCCTCATCATACAGAGGTTCTGCCAGCTTCAGTCTTGACAGTCATAGATAGCCAACAGGAAAAAACACCTGAAGCCTCATGCACTCTCGGCTTCTGCTGATGTTTTCAGAGAGAGACGCAAGCAAGTTGAACTACTTACTAGCCATTTTCAAGCACAAATGCAGACTTGTGCACAGAGTTACAGTAATTGCATACATAAATTGTGTGCACACATTTATATGCATTTCCAGGCTCCTGATGTCTTGAAAAGAGGCCTATAAAGTAAAATTATTGCAACATTTCCACAGGAATCTTGTCTGTTTTAACTGCTTTCAAGAGCCCCCTAACTGTCTAGTATAATGTTTACTCGGTGGAATAAATGCACAATTGAGGCGGATTATTTAGCATATTATTTCTGACAAGCCGAAAGTGTAGCAGCAACTCCTCCAGAGATGCCATACTGTGCTCTGCTATGGCTTTCTGTGAGGCTTTTCAGCTTGCACCTCTGCTAGACTGATGGCTTTGCAGAGCCAGTTCTCTGTTCAGCAGCATTTAGGGGGTTAAGTAGCACATAATCTGCCACTTTGACACCATTAATTACACCCACTTAAAAACCCAGGGAGTGAATTCAGGACAGTTTTAAATCTCCTTGGGGACTGAGAACATGATCCTGCCGTCCAGCCCAGAACAAGTGACTTCAAGTCAATACCATTTCTGATTTGGTGACCTGTGTGTTTTGAATTGTTAGTCTCAGACCAGTTCCTAGTAGACAGGTGTCTACATCACATAGCTCACCATTACAAATGGCACCAGTTAGTCCCCTTGTGAGCAGTCCCCACCAAGAGGCTGAGGAGAAGATGGGCTATCTCCCTCCTAGGTCAGACATCTAGAGATGGCCCCCGAGGTTACAGGACATGGGTGTGGAATTCTGGGGAATGTTTGCAGCCATCCTGCACCTGATCTACAGATAGCCAGGTGACTTCTGTCCCGGGGCGGCTCCAGGCCCCAGCACGCCAAGCGCGTGCTTGGGGTGGCAAGCCACTGGGGGCTCTCTGCCAGTAGCCGCGAGGGCAGCAGGCAGGCTGCCTTTGGCGGCTTGCCTGCGGAGGGTCTGCTGGTCCTGCAGCTTCAGCGGACCTCCCGCAGGACCAGCGGACCCTCCGAAGGCTGCCTGCCTGCCGTGCTTGGGGCAGCAAAATGCCTAGAGCTGCCCCTGCTTCTGTCCCCAGGGCCGTGGGTCCAGCACTGTCCAGCTGCACAAAATTCACTTTAAAAAAGAATAAATACGATAAGTAAGCAAAGCAGAATAGGGACTTTGTTCCTGCAAATCCACTTCCCAGACCACCTCCGACATCAATGGGATTTGTAATTTCTTTTACTTCTGAGTGTGCAAGAAGCTAAATAAGGCTCAGCCAGCCTGTGTTTAGTCAGGCGGCTGTGACTGTCATGGGAGGTTTCAGAACAGCTGCTTAAAACGTTTGGTAGTAAATAGAAAATGTGATAAAAAAAAGACCCATGTGACCTATTTATCTTACATGTTCCTTGGGGGTTTCTCTGAGTTCACGTTGCCTGGTGTGTAGCATGCACCTAAATCCCTCTCAAGTCGATTTCCTGGCACTCGTCACAGAACAGAATGAAAATGGCCTCTACATCAGTCACCTAAGAACCCCAGTGCCACCTGGCAGGATCAGTCGGTAGTGGAGAGGGGCTACTGCAGAGTGCAAGGCAGACTGCTGGGGCTTAGGCAAGGAATAGTGATGCGGTTTAGTGCTAAATGTGTCCCAAGTCATCCACAAACATGGGGCTCCAAACTTGTGTGTATGCAGGCGTGTCTGAAATCTGGGGGCCCTCCGAGCACCAGATTTGCATCAACTGATCCATTCAGTTCTCTTAATCCTCCAGTAGACTAGCGTTGTCACGTGAGAGTGCCAAAGCCTTTGCTTTTACACCGCTGCATCAGCCTGAGTTATCAGGCCATCCCTTTCCATCAGCTACCCCAATCCATGCTTAGCACTAGCCAAGGTTTTTCCATCTCAAAACCCTGCCACCACCATTCATACTGTCATTGGTCCCCCAGTTGGAATTCTCAACAGCGGCACTACAGACTGGGTTACCATGGAGACTGCCATTGGAGGTGGTCACTGGAGATCAAAATAAAAGCACATGGGCAAGGCAGCATGGGAGAAGCTGCCCTGCCCAAGGCCAACGTTATAGTTCCTAACCTTAACTTCTCATCTGCTTAGTAATGCAAAGCCATTTGGTCACTCTGCCACAGGTGCCCAAGCTGTGTCTTTGCTGGGCCTAGAGAAAGGACTTCAAATTCCAGTGTTAATCAACCCAATCTTCAGCACTAAAGACACTACAAATTTTGATAAAAGAGAGAGATTCCAGCAGCCCTCCCATTTCTGGCAAATGTATCTCTCCCATACACGCGTCAGCAGCAACTAGAAAGGGGAGTTGGAAGTCCTGCCCAGTTGGCTGCATGGTCAATATTATGATGGGGGTGGGAAAAGGAGGGATGGGACTTTTAAAGGTCCAGATTGTGGCTAACGCCCCTGCAGCCTTTCTCCCCCTTGGTCTTTCCACACAAGGGCCCTCCACAAGCTTGCTACCCAACCAAAAGATGAAGCAAGTGTCCTCCTCCCCCACCAAACAGCAGAGCTGGGTGGCCTCACAAGGAATTGTGTGCTGTAGGCTCCCACTGGGGCACTGTAGCTCTGACACTTCCACAGCTAAGCCCAGAGAGAATGCTAATAGCCCCATAATGAAACAATGGATAAAAAACAAATCAGCAACCCCCAATCTCAACAGTCAGCCATCCCACCTGGGGCTCCTGAGGGCACCTCTTAGCGAGGACAAGCAAGGGCCCACCTCATATGTGCAGCCAGTAAAGCAGAGAGTATAAAAAATATGCCAGGAACTGACACCCAGTATTTGATTTTCAGTATGCTGTACTGCATCCTCTGAAGACGTAGGGTATGTTGGGCTCCTCCTCTGCTCTGAGGAAACTTGCTGCTTGTTGCCATAACAACAGAACCATGACTGTATGCGTGCATGATGACAATCCCTCAGCAAGAACATTATCCCTGTTCTACAGCAGGCCTGTTGTGACAATGCCTCCTGCCCTGCCTCACAGCTCAGTCATTCTGCACCTGAGACTGAATGCGCAAGTGCTCAGCTGCCTGGCTTTGAAAGCCTCTCCGAGCAGACATAGAAGCAGCTTAAGATAAAGAGAAAATCAAGTTGATTTCCTTGAAAACTACAGCAACTTTCCTGACTATGGGTTAGATCCTAATCGCACATGTACCAGTGAAAATGCAGAGTAAACACCCTGGTTTCTGGGAGCAGAATTTCATCCAAGAATTCTTAAGGCACTTCTACTTGTTTGTGTATTCAGGAAACCTCCTCTCATCATAGTCTCAGGGTTCATAGGCCTATGCTCCAACCGTGTGTGTTTGTGTGTGTGCGCCTACTAAGCACGTTATTCCATCCAAGTATTTTTATTTTTTTTGCACTGAAAATAAATACTTCAATGGTATAAATAAATAAAACATCAGTGCCGCCTCTCCTGTCCCACCTGAAAACCCCATCAATGCCAAATTGGGGTATACACCTTATCCCCGCTCACTCTTGGCTACTTCTCCGTCTTCTTAGGTATTTATAATGCTCCTATCATGGCACTAATGAGGCCCCAAAATATGGAAAGAATGCAATACATTCTCAGGAAGGCTTCTGCTCTCTAGCACTAGCTGAGCTGCTCTTCAGGAATTCTTAGGGGAGGGTGGTGACCCCTTTTTCTTACTCCTTAGTTTTCAACCTACTTTACCTTCCAGCTTCTTCTGGACCTTATCCCTAGTAAGTTCTAGGTTGTTCTTCAGCCCTGCCATTGTGAGAAATAGGCCTTTGTGGAAAGAGGGGTGTAATGTCATGCTCTTAGCCAGGGGTCAGCAACCTTTCAGAAGTGCTGTGCCGAATCTTCATTTATTCACTCTAATTTAAGGTTTTGCATGCCGGTAATGCATTTTAACGTTTTTAGAAGGTCTCTTTCTATAAGTCTATAATATATAACTAAACTATTGTTGTATGTAAAGTAAATAAGGTTTTTAAAATGTTTAAGAAGATTCATTTAAAATTAAATTAAAATGCAGAGCCCCCCCGCCCCCAATCAGTGGCCAGGACCCGGGCAGTGTGAGTGCCACTGAAAATCAGCTTGTGTGCCGTCTTCGGCACGCGTGCCATAGGTTGCCTACCCCTGCTCTTAGCAATAACAAATGAGCGTGTGCCATCTTTCCTCACAACCAACACCACATCCACGTGTGAAAGCTAAGCCAACACAGTCAGCCGTACAACAACAAACTAGCATGTGCAGGAAGCAATATTACAGGAATAAACCATTCTGCCATATCCCACATTTTAACATGAGCATCATTCCTGTGACTCGAGATTTTTTTTTCCCTTTGCAGCAAGAGCCAAAGTCTCTTTATTTTGTAGGAAGCTTCAATTAGACATGGCTGATCTTTTCATCAGCTGGTGCTGTTCCACCAAATCTGTAAAACTCTTCCATGTCTGTAATTACTGCATGGCTTGTGTTTAAACGTACTGTTGCTGATCTACAGAATTCAACAAAACCCTCATAGCAAAGCGTGAAATATTATTGGACAAAGCAGTGAAGTACACAACAGTAGCCATTTTTCAGCCCTGCCAGTCTGCACAAAATAAATCCAAGGTGTATGATCTCCATTCAGCTTCCTGGGGTAACTTGAAATTGTATCATCAAATATCATAACTTATTTTTATTAACTGCTCTTTTTCTGGGCAATAGATGTCTTCCTTACAACAAATCACTAGGTTTTTACCACCATCACCACCTACAATGTGTGGTGTGAACTGCTGCTCAGGGACTCTATGAAAGCAGCCCTTACTTGGACAAAATACCCAGTTAAAGTCAGTGAGGATGAGGAGGATTGCTAAGGACTACAGCATGGAGGAAGGAAGAAGAGTCTTGTGGTTAAAGCTCTTAATTGGGACTCAGGAGACGTGGGTTTGTTTCTTGGTTCTGCAACAGCCTTCCTGTCATGTCTTTAGGAAAGTCAGTTCTTCCCTCAGTTCCCCATAAATCACGTGAGGATAATAATATTTCCCTAACTCATCAGGGTGGGGGGAGGTTGTGAAGACAAATTCAGTGTTCATGATGCCTTCAGATATTACAGTGATACAAGTATTGAGGTGGGTGAAGGCGAGTTTTACATTAACTGCACTGGATGCTC
This sequence comes from Gopherus flavomarginatus, assembly GCF_025201925.1. Lineage (NCBI taxonomy): Eukaryota > Metazoa > Chordata > Testudines > Testudinidae > Gopherus > Gopherus flavomarginatus. The sequence goes on from NC_066630.1 coordinate 35,895,516, forward strand.
CATTCCCTACACTCCCTCTAATTCTACAGCCATGAGAAGGTCCGGCAGGATTTTTTATCAGAAACAAAGGAAACCATGGCCTGATGAACCATTGATATTTTCCAGGCCTGACACTGCTTTGTGCTGTCTCCATCGTCCCTTTGGAAAGAAGCTATTCTCAGCTCAAACTCCTCTCCTGATAGACCACGTAGGACAGAGACGCTCTTGGCCTAGCTCGCGTAGATGATTGTTGCAAACAGAATTGAGCGGATGGTGCTATTTAACCATTGGCTCCCCTGTGGAGCGATTCAGCTCACGGGGCACTTTGTGAGGCATCGCCCCTCCAGGACGCATGGTCGCTCCCTAGCCCACGGGAAGAGAGTACAGGCTGCATCATTCCATATCCCAGTAAAGCCTTCTCCACTTTCCAAGTGTGGATGGATCCCAGAAGCACATGTGAAAGCTCCTGCACAGCCTCTGTGCATGGATTGCTTTTGTCCCTAGTGCTTGCATGGGAAATGCTGGACAGTAAAAGGCAACTTCAGCTCTCCAATCCCTCCCCACCAAATCTCCCACAAACCTTCCCCCCTACCCAATCTCAGTCTGTCCCATATTGACTAACCCCAGGCTGATTTGATCATTTCCTTTCTCTCTGAGGAGTTTTAAATTGAAGGAACCATTACTCCCCCGAGTCAAGTCATTTGGCTACTATTTTTGTACAATCAAGTATGCTTGTTGATTTTTGGATTATTAGCAAAATGACAAGGGAAAAGATCGCAATTATCAAAATTGCAATAGTTGTTGCGATGGCTTTTTGTAAGGCATCCCAGCTGGGCATCCGAACTGCCTCATCCTGTAACATCTCTGAGAGGAAATTCTCTAGCAGATAAATTTCTTTAGGAATGGAGGCCCACCAGAATGACATAGTAAATGATACCTGTCAATCAACGCCATGCCTACAAGGGGTTAATTAACTCAAAGTACTCTTAGGCAGCTACACAGGAACCAGCCTCCTGCAGCACAGACTCAGGAGTCAGGACAGACGAAGTGAAGTGGAAGCCAGGGTCAAGTCTTTCAGGTATATTTGAATGGCCACAGAAGGCTAACGTTGCTCCTTCAGCTTCCAGGCCACTCTGCAGTTGATCACACTGTGTGATAGAAAAATGTGACACAGGCATGGGCATCATTTTCATGAGGTGTCTAACAGAGTTGGGCTACTCCAGTGATAGTCTGTCTTGTGCAGGAATGAATGAGCTGTTTCAGCTAGAATAACAGCAGACCGAGATCTTCACCCACTAAATACTCGACCCAAATATATTTTGGAGGTATTGAAAAGTCTGGATCATTTTCTTCTCCCCCATTACTTTTATTTGCACATCTCGTCTCACTGCTGGGTTCTGAACTGGACTGAACCCAAAATGCTGAAATACCATGAGAAGACACTGCCAAGTATTTCTGGCCGGTTTGCATGAAATTTCTAGCACAGGTTTGCAGACCCAAGAGATCCAGATGCATCTGGGATAATTGACACATTTGGTGCATACCAGAGCCTTCTGAGGTTTGCCCATCACTAGTTTTGGGTTATGCCAGCCATGCAGGACCGGCGCTAGGGGTTTGAGTGCCCTAGGCGGACGGCAATTTCGCCGCCCCGCACGCTGGTCCCGCGGCTCCGGTGGAGCTGCCGCAGTGGTGCCTGCGGAGGGTCCGGTGCTCCGTGGCTCCGGTGGAGCTGCCGCAGAGATGCCTGCAGGAGGTCCACCGGAGCCGCGCGAGCAGCCGACCGTCCGCAGGCACCACTGTGGCAGCTCCACCGGAGCCACCTGCCGCCCCCTCCGGCAAAACGGTGCCCACCATTCTGGCGCCCTAGGCGATTGCCTAGGCTGCCTAAATGGTAGCGCCGGCCCTGCAGCCATGTGATAAGATGTTGGAATGGACCAGAGCTGTGAAATTAGCTTATAATGGACGCGCAATGTGAGTAGCAAATGGAAATCCCAGTCGTTAGATAATTGGTCAGGTTACCTACAGTACAAGGGAAGGAAAGAATTGGACACTTGGTAGCCTGGCGCCAATAGCAGCAGCTCGTCTTTCTAAATGACAAGATGAATGACTGCATGAAACAGGGGCCTATTTCACACCAACTTCAGGCAGGCGTAGAAACCCATGTCTGACAATTGTCCTCTCACCAGACCCTAGGATTCCTGTATTTGATTGACACTAGAGCTCAGATCTCCTTAGCTAAAGTTTTCCTTCCCATGTCAGTTAGGGCTAAACCACTGCACTGGATCTGATCTTTTGAAATGGCGTCTCTGCCATAGATGATCTGATATTTTTTTTTAAATGGGCAAGAATTGTTTTGCTTAGGTATGAAGAAACTAAGGTTTCTTAGTAACCAAGAGTTTTAAAACAAAAAGCAGAGGTCTCATGTCCTTATTCAGACCCTGGGACCTCTCACGAAGCCAGTGAGGGGCCAAAAGTTTGAACCCAGCAGGACTAGTTGCACCTATGATCACACCTGCTTGCCTTCCAGAGTTGGAGAAGGTTGCCTGGGGACACAGAAAATGAGCTGGAGTAGGGATTCCACTTGGCTAGGTCTGTTGATAGTGAGCCTTTGTAACTTGTCAGACTTCATCATCAAGCAGACTGCATTTTCTGCAGCAAGATGGATTTGTTTCTCTCGTGTATCTGGGTTGAAGTGGCTTCTCTTACTGTAATGGCAATGCTGTAATGCTATGTGGATGAATCGGCTGCCTCAAGCTGCCATGCCAGACCCTCATCCTGGAGCACAGAGCAATGCTTTCTACGATGAAGGTTTTGGTTTTATTAATCAGAACAGGCCTTGATTATATCAAAGTCCCTGCCAATTTCTTTATTTTTAAACTTTCTCTGGCAGTGTGGAAAGCCACCAGCTTCAAGGGTTAGCAGGCTTCTAACAGCAGAAATGAAACATATGTATGAGAGAGAGAGAGAGAGAATCCCCGTCCCCGACACACCCCATCTTAAAAAATAATATGAGACACACTGTGCTGAGCCTCACAGCACAGAGCTGGTCCTGACTCCGGCTCTGCTGTTTTCGTCTTGAGCTGATCCCAAGACGGGGAGACCTAGTCAGCTTCATCCAGGAGATTCAAGGGTCTAACGGCTAGAAATCAGCCATTGCCAACTTCCTCCCATTTAACAAGAGAAGATCAGGTAGAACTGGAGAACAACCTGACATGACAATGGCGTTCTTAACACAATGAGCCAGCTCTGCGGCCTGTGTGCAGAACCCCTGTGAGAAAAGGAAGTCAGCTGAGTCATTGTCAGTCATCAATCAAAAGCAGGATGCAATTCTTCCATAGTCCAGTTTTGTTCTGTGCCCAGTAGCTTACAAAAGATGAGGCCAGTGCTGAACTGCAAGTCTCCAGTATGTTTCATCTGGGAACTTTTAGAGAGCCACACCCATCGTCTACTATTACAACTGCTATTTATTATTTGGTAAGCCTGGTCATTGTAGCTGTATCCTGCGGCCAGCAGCTCTGTTCTACACAGTGATTTTTGTCAGCTGGGCTTTACCAGTAACATCACTGGTGATATGCAAACTTTTAAAAAGAATTGTGCCACTGCAAGCTGTCCTCCCTACATCTCCCTGCTGACAGTTGCTCCAGTTCGGTGATGGTTACCTCTTCTCCCTCCAGTCAAGTCACACTTAGTCCCACCCCTTCCAAGGTAACAGAAAGCCCAACTAAAAAAAATGTCCAATCTCTCTATCCAGCCTGCCACCTGTGATTCAGGGCCCAGTGGTCTGTACATCCTTCTCTTAGGGACTTCACCCCAGCTTACCAGTGGCTGGTAGAGGGACCCAGGCCTAACCTCTGTACTGAGTTCCCTAGGATAGGCAGTCAAGGTTCACCCCCAACGGACCCCTTACTGCCACCTCCTGGGACTTCTTCCTCCCAAACCTTTCCCCTACCCTGCTAGAGTCCTCTTGTTCCCTACACGTCTCTTCACTCCCTTCTTCCAGGAGAGTGACAGCAAAGTTTCTCCCAGCAGCCCCCTTCCATTCCAAATATACCCTGTTTGTAGCACCAGCCGGCCCATCCTCAACTGAGTGTCATCAGTAATTAGCCATGGCCCACTCTAGGTGCAGCCCAGTGGTTAATTAGCTTCTCCCCACAAACAGTAGCCAGCCTGTAAAGTGGAGCTGTCATGCTGCCTGTATTTTTGGTTCTGTAAGTGGGCTTTGGGGGCAGGGGACGGCGTTATGATTATTACATTTTGATTGCACCAGAATATGATCTGTTCGGCTGCAAAATGGGGATTTATCAGCTGCAGCAGCAGAAGGATGATGAAATGCAGGTGCTGCAGAGAGAGACGTTATTTAAAAAAAAAATCAATGTAATTACGTGCAAAGAGAAATTGAGGGGGAGCGGAGAGGATGAGTGAAAAAAGCAGATTGGTTGTCTAATTTCCATAAGTGCATTCTCAAAACCTCCTTCCTCTGACCTGGAATCAGAAGGCACCTCTTTGGTGCTCCTGCCCTTCTATTTTTTAATCTATAGTCTTTTTTTTCCCTGTCCATTATGAGAACTCATTGTTAGATATGTGAAGAACAATATTCAAGATCCTCTAGAATTAGAGGGTGAAATGGGATGGGAGCATGTATGGGTGTGGTTCCTATACTCAGGAATGGATTTCTAAAGGGGCATAGAGTGATTGTGTGCATAGGTTTCCAGGGTTTCATATGTGATGATTAATGTTACGCTGTGGTTGTGTGTGTTTGATGACTGACTGCAGATATGGTATTATATGGCTGGGTCAGGAATCATATGTATGTTAGCATGTGTGTTTCCTATGCTCCAGAATGATTGGAAAAAAATATAGTAGCATGTGTGTGTTTTTTCCTGTTCTCCGGAATGATTACTGGGGGATGGTGTGACAGATATGGTAAAGTGTGTGTGTCAGAGAGAGCGGGGCGAGGGGGAGAGAGAAGGGGAGGAGATGCTGTAGTATCACAGTATGTGTCTGCCTGATATCAAACCGTCCCAAATAACTGTATTGAGAGTTGTTTCATGCCTGCTGGAGGCATTACCCACAGTCGGCGTTTTGGTGTGACGGTTGTTTTTTGTTTGCCTGGAAGGTATTACTAGAGGCTACTGTGCTTGTGCAGAGCAGCTACTAATGCTCTTTCAATCAAGGGCCTTTTGTTTATTGTTTAATTTCAGGGATATCAAATGAGGACTATTGTTAATTACACACCAGGGTATTTGTCCATTGATCAAAGAAAACAAGTTAGTATCCAGACTTGAATCATGTGGAAAAAAATGATCACTATTAAAAAGTCAACATTTTCCATTAGTTATCACACAGTAATAACTGAGATAATCACAGATGAACTCTCTACTTAAAATAGAAAATAGCTGTGGTAACTGTTAGCTAACACTTTTTTTTTTTTTTAATGCCAGCAAATTAGGCTACAGGGTACAGTACATATGGCCCTTTGGTCATAGAGATCATACACATCTTAATCCGCTTGTGGGCTGCTAAAAGATCACTTTAGAAATCTCACTTCATTTTCATTAATGTCAGCAGTTGCAAGTATGAATTCCTATGACCTGTACTGAAAAATGTTCCTCCTTGACAATAGACCTAACCGATTCTGCGGAGCCATCTGCCTGTGCTATATGTTGACCCAAGGTAGCTGTTGATTGGGGCTTTAACGAAGTCACTTAAACTCAGGAAGAAATCTGCCCATGGTCTAGTATCACCTAATGTAATGCATTGGGGAGGTTTTAAGTATTCTTATGATCAGGGGCGGCTCTATGTTTTTTGCCACCCCAAGCACGGCAGGCAGGCGGCTTTCGGCGGCACGCCTGCGGGAGGTCCACTGGTCATGCGGATTCAGCGGCATGCCTGCAGGAGGTCCACCAGTGCCGCACCATTGGCGTCCCTGCCGCTGAATTGCCGCCGAAGCCACGGGTCCGGCAGACCTCCCGCAGGCGCACCACCGAAAACCACGTGCCTGCCGCCCTCACAGCGATCGGCAGGCCACCCTCTGTGGCTTGCTGCCCCAGGCACGCACTTGCTGCGCTGGTGCCTGGAGCCGCCCCTGCCTATGATGCATCCAACACTGGCCGTTGCAAGACAGGATGCCATTGGTCTGTTTCTTATGGTAATTCCTATATGGCAAAGTCATCATTAGCGGTAGTACTGGTGGACTGGTATTACGTGGTGGTGCAGAAAGTTAAAGTGACAAGAGGCTTTACCTGTGTTCTCCACAGAGTGCTTTTGGTAAATCTGGATTATTCTAAGCATTACTGTGTAAACACATTCAAGACTGACCACTCTATCTTTTCGCATCAGCTGTTCAACCTGTTTCTCTGACTGTACCTCAGGAAATTATGTTCTATGTGGACTTTACTTTTAGCAGCATAATATATTTGGGTTTTGCTGCCTAAAGCCTCATAAACTGAATGACTCAGGAATCAGCAATCTGCTGCAAAACAAAGCCTTTAAGATAGAAGATGCATTCAGTAAATGAGCCATTCAACTCAAGAGTATAAATGCCAGAAGCTTACTCACGTATCCTAAAACTCTATCCTTTCTGCAGCCTTTTTGTTAATTCCTGCATGCCCAGAGCAATGCAGCCTGCAAACAAGCTCTGGTTTGCCTCTTACGATGTGGTTGCACTCCAGTTTACAACACCCTGGTGCCCGAGTTAAGCAAAAACAGGCCCAATTCCCAATGCCGTTATGACATGCAGTCATATGGTCACCGAACATCCTCCAAAGCCTCATTAAATGGATGTTGGCATCCTATGGGGTTGTGTCATCAAGACTATTGCTGTGACAACTATCTGCCGCAATATTTTGGCCTTTGGGTTACAGTTCTTAGTGTTTCTCAGGATCGCTGTACACTGGCTGACCTTCGTAGTGATTTCTCCCCATCCTCACTAAAGTGGAACTTCACTGCCTGTTTCTCAGCAGGGCTTCTTACCATAGAAGCGTTACCAACGTAAGTTCTATTGGAAGGGAAGATTTTGCCTCCATTTATCGTATATAGCATCTACAGTGCACTGTAGTCCTATCACAACAGCATTCAATAAGTGTGTGTGTGTGTGTGTGTGTGTGTGTGTGTGTGTGTGTGTGTGTGTGTGTGTGTGTGTGTGTGTGTCTCATGTAACACAATAATGACCCTTCTGGCAGGCCTTAATTAATGTGTGTAATTAGGATCTGCTATTCTTTGAAGCTTTAAAGACCTCAGGCAGTGGGGAACTGAACTAAGCTAAAAATGTTAAAACAGGCCATCCAATGGAGACCACTTCCCATTCCTACGGCTCTATATTAGTGTGACACCCGTGTGCTCATGCGCTCCTACCACGAAGCTTGATAAGATTGAAATGCAATGTTTTGTCAATGCCCAATGCTCTCAGTTCAATTGCAAGAAGTTCAGTTGAAAGGATTCTGCTCCAGATGCAGGAAATTCCAAGCCCCAGCAGCCAACAGAGCCACCAATGTTGTATAAAGAATGGGGTTGAAAATTAACACTGAAAATATTGTGCCTTCATATAACATGAGGGTCCTCCCTCACTGGGAATAACAGAAATATACAGGCACCCACGACACGGAATGAAAATAATTTAAGACATGGAAAGACGTATGAGGAATGCTTGAAAAGATTGAGCTTCTTTAATTTAGAGACGAGACAAATAGGACGACTTGCTGGAGGTATACAAAAGAATGAATGGTGGTAAGAAGGTATGTCAGGCACATTTATGAAACTTCTCCTTACACAAGAACAAGGGGGCATTCAACGAGAGGGAATGGCAAGACATTCAAAAGTCATTAAAGGGCATACCACTTACACAATGCAAAATTGGTTTGTGGCACTCACTGCCACAAGACACAGAGAGCCCAAGGGCTTAGTGAGACAGACAAAAAGAATGTGAATGCATAATGTGAACACACACAGGTACAGTGGATGAGAATTTTTAAAAGTTAGGGCTATAAGCTTTGATGGTTCAGGGCATAAGCTAACCATTAATTAATGGAGATCGGGAGGAACTTCCCATATGTGGGAGACATAATTATCCACTGGGTGGGCAGACTGGAAGTTCTTCTTGAAGCTACTGCCACTGGACATTGTCCAAGACAGGATAGGGGACTAGATAACCCATGGGTCTATTCTTTTATGTCAATTCCTATGTTGCTACGCCCTCTACATACTGGCTGGCTATCTGACTTCCTGGCAATCTGCAGCATGCTGAGGCTGCAATTTGTGGGCTGGATCTCAGCATATTCCTTTTCTTAGCCTGTTCTTTTAATATCTTTTCTTCTTTCACTTCCTGGATTTGGAGAGTAATCCCCCAGGGGAAAGAACAAATTGTAATAACTATCAGGAAACATGCTAAGGTGAAGAGAATTGAGCAGTTTGCAAGAAACAAAGAGTCTTCAGTGTGCAAATGAATCTTCAGTGTGCGACTCAGAACAAAATATCCAGGGAGATGTCCCTCATCCCCACTCTTGCATCCCGACTTTCTATAGCTTTTTTTCCATGAGGGTGTAGACCACCAGGTGTATATGAGCAGCTTAATCTACTGCAAAGCTGGCTATGGATGGAGACGCTAATGTAGAGAAATTTACTTCTTCAGACAGCCATCTCTTAAATAATACAAGCTGACAACCAGTTGTGAATAGAACATGAGTGATTATATCTGCAGCCATCAGAGCGAGGAATCTTATTACAAGGATGTGCTGATACAGCCCCCATTCATACATCCAGGGCCCATCACAAGTCTATTAAGGGAGCATCTATCACAAAAGCATTATGTTTTTTATACCAGGGAGTGTTGCAAATATGGCTTCAGGTACTTTAGCACAGGCATGTGAGGTGCCTACAGCAGGATGTGTTGCAGGTCAGAGTTGAAGCATATTAGACTATATGAGAACTCAGAATTAACCAGCCAAAGATGTTACAGGTCAGACTTGAGGTGAGGCAGCAGAGCTGTGTGGGGAAGCTCACGTACAATCACATCAGTGCTATGAGTCCTCCTCTTCCACGAGCACCCGACCCACTCACAAAATCTTCAACGTAAAACAAGGCACATTTAGCACAAATTGAGGGAGATGCTCAAACCAGACTCTGTGTGCATCCAAACGTGGAGGGCTCACACTTGAACTTCCTTCCACCCAGGAGTAAATTCATATTCATTCTGGGTGACATGATCCTTTCCTCTCACAATCTTGCACCATTTCTCTTCCCATCTTGGGCATTTTCTGCTAATTCCACTAGGGCCCTTTCTTCATGCATACATGTAACCCACATCAACTTCAATAGGAGTTAGAGTGGGTGCAACCTGACAGTGGAAAAGATCTCATCGCATGGTACAGCTGAGTGCTGAAAACACTTATTAAATGTTAATCTAAACTAAATTCACCTCATTTCTATATGCTACATTTGATCGAGCTGAATTGTTTTAAACCTTACCACCTGTGTTTGGGTGAGTAAATGGATCATGGTTATATGCACCTCAGGAAACCAGTGATCGATGGATATTTTCACCTGAAAGGGATGTTGATTTAATACAAAAAAAAAAATGAACCTGTGTGCTTCAGGTTTGAGTGTTGGGCCAGGCTATACGATGAAGGCTTGTAATGCCCGGGAATCAGGAGGGTAAAAGGGAAGTCACGATCAGTGATCAGAGTTCACGCAAGGGGTCCAATCGCCAGGAGATCCAATCCAAGGAGAAGGTACAGCAAAGTGGGGTCAGGGAGGGTGGCAGGGTCAGAGAAGGGGGCAGGCCCAGGTCAAATGAGGTGAGAAGCCAGTAAGGCAGGGTCAGGTGGGTCTGAGTAGCAACAAGCAGGAAATGACTCATTGCTCAAACAAAGCCAGAAGAGAAGCAGGATGTGCATCTATAGTCACCAGCCAATCAGGGTCAAGACCATGTGGCCAGCCAGGAAGCAGACTGTGGAGCCCTGGAAGATGGCCTACCCAAGGCTGAATTCCCTAGGACTCTCGTGTGTTGGTGTGGCACGATGCTATTGATGTAGCCAAGGCTATTTCCCAAACACCGAGTGGGCCTTGGTTTGAGGCAAGGATGACAAACATTCTAAGCCCAGAATTGGGTACAGTTTTCTAAAGCACTGTGATGGGGTGAACTAGACCCAAAGACCCCCTTCCGGGGGCCTCAGGGTTCTGCCACAGCCATCCCAGGGAAGGAGCAGTGGAGAGGTCCTCCAAGCAGGCTAGAGTGGCTGCAGGGGAAGCAGCCAATCATGGTCTGGGAGGGCCATATAAAAGGAGTTGCAGAGCAGCTCAGTAGTTAGTTGCTGCTTGGAGCAGGAGAAGAAAGGACTGTAGGTCTGGCTGCCTGGAAGAGCAGCAGGGCCACAGAGTTTGCTAGCAGGAACCAGGGGAGCATTGAGGGAGCATCTGGCTGGTTGCTAGGACTGAGTATGGACTGAGCCTGGGAAGGGCTGCAGGAAGATAGAGTCTCCAGGGAGGAAGCCTTGGGGATGCAGCCCCATACCAGTGCCGGAATAGTTAAAGACCAAAGCCCATGGAGGGCTAGAGAGAGACACTAACAGAGGAGTACTGAGATAGGCCCTGGTGGACCATATATCTCAGAAGGGGGTTGTGCTGATTAACATGCACACAGTGGGACTCGGCCAGAGCACTGTATGTCTGACAAACTCGCCTGACAACCATCGAAAGGGGTTGCCAGAACTAAAGAACACAGACACATCCAACCAGAAGGGGGCACTTGAGAGGTGGGTGCCAACCCTGTTACAAGCACCTAAATGATTTAGGATCCTAAATCCAATTGTCAAAAGTGGGCTCATAATGACTTCAGCCCTTTTCAGCATTGTACCCTTGACGATCATCTCGTCTGACCTCCTTCGTTATTTTTGTTCTGCTTATACCACCACCATGTATTCTCTTTGGGTTTTATTTTACTTATGGCTTATTTTACTTATTGGCAACCTTGGCCAAGTTACTTAGGCCTGATCCAAAGCCCACTGACATTAATAGGAGTTTTTTCACTGCTTTCAATGGGTTTTGATTCAGACCTCACTGAGGATAATGCCTAGAGCTGGTCCAAAAAAAAATAAATCCATCAAGTTTTTTCAACTAGCCCAAATAATAAAGTGGGCATGATAAAAATCTTTCCAACTGCTGTTTGCAAGTAATTTCCACTACCACAGTATTTGCACTGCTGCCGATGGTAGATAAAGGGAATACCACCAATACCTCAGGAATGATGGGTAGGCAAAAATGTGAAATTGTAAAAAGTTTAATGGCAACCGCTGTGCCTATCTCCTTACCTCAAAGAACATTTTGCACACGTTGAGCTGGTTCTTAAATGAAATCACTCTGCAAGGCCAATTCAGAGCAGTAATTTCTCCCTCAGAAAAGCCAATCGATTTGCTTCCAGCCTTCTTATTTCTAGGCAGTGTTGCAAACAATTCTTTTTCACTAGATGAACGTATGTCAGGCTCGGTCCTGTAAGCTTGTGCCCAATCTGAAGCACATGAGTAGCTTCATTGATTTTAAATGGTTTACTCAAGTGGTATGCATGCGCTTAAGTGCTTTGCTGGTGGAGTGGACCCAGGTTGTGCAGCCCCTAGTAAGATCCAGCACTTAGTGAATGGTATTTAGACACATGCCGTGTAAAATGAAGCCACCGGCAGTGACATGAGACAAAATTTTCAAACTTTGGTGTTGAAATTAAGCACTTAAATAAAAGGTATTTGAAAATCTGGCATTTAATTCCCTGGTTTAAGCCTTAGGCTTCTGTATATGCTCTTTGTGCCTTTTCTTTTCCCACTTTCCCCTATCGTTATTATTTATATTCCAGGAGTACCCACAATGGGCTAGGGCAGGGGTCGGCAACCCTTCAGAAGTGCTATGCCGAATCTTCATTTAGTCACTCTAATTTAAGGTTGTGTGTGCCAGTAATACATTTTAACCTTTTTAGAAGGTCTCTTTCTAGAAGTCTATAGTATATAATTAAACTATTGTTGTATGTAAAGTAAATAAGGTTTTTAAAATGTTTAAGAAGCTTCATTTAAAATTAAATTAAAATGCAGAGTCCCCGGGACCAGTGGCCAGGACCCAGGCAGTGTGAGTGCCACTGAAAATCAGCTTGCGTGCCGCCTTCGACACCCGTGCCATAGATTGCCTACCCTTGGGTTAGGGGCTATAAAGATACAAGAGAGGACATTTGCAAAGAGCTTACAATTTGAAAAAAAGTTAGCATTATAAGAAAATACAACAGTATTCTACAGTAATGAACCAAAACACTGCAGTGTCTGAGAGTTTCACTATAGTCTTCTGGACCATCATTTGAAAATGCTGTGGAGTTTTTAGAAAAAGGCTATTTGGAAGCTCTGTAGGGCGTTTTTGTTGTGTGTGTAGAGTGCCAAGCAGAGTGAGATCCTGATCACCACTAGATGCTACTGCAGTACAAATAGAAAACAACAAAAATATATATTTCACAGATTGGAATCCCTTTATCAAGAATCATATCAAGCAGAACCTGATCATTTCATTTCCTGCTTCCGGGTTAGTGTGAGATCTAGTATTTGAGCCAGTGGCTTTAGTTTTTTTTCAAGAGAGGATTTTTTTCCTTAACCAAAGTACAAACAGCACAGAAAAATGAGATTGACAACAATTAATATGTTTCTTACTCTCCTGTGATTTTTTTTCCTTTTACAGCTACCTAGACAGCTTAGATCGAATCGGAGCTCCAGACTACCAGCCAACAGAGCAGGATATACTTCGAACCAGGGTCAAAACAACCGGCATTGTAGAAACCCATTTCACATTCAAAAACCTCCACTTCAGGTAAGTCTGATGTGAATCCACTGTTGTATTTTCAGGCAGTTCAAATATAAGCATTGTATGACTGCAACCATATTACCTTGGGCAAAACTTCTCCCACAGTATGCTTGTCTCATTAGCTGCTATTCTCCACCCCAGAGGAGGCTGCGTTTCTGTGGGTATTAGCATATGGTATGTAAAATGATTTGTAACTGAGGCAGAGTACACTCACCACACACATACCCACTCATGGCTGGTCATGGCATGGCAGGTCTGTCCTCTGTAGTATCCCCTTCTCACAGCTGCTCCAGTCCTGGTGGGGGAGGGTGACCCATCCTTGTGACTCAGCCCTCACACCTGCTCATGCTTCAGTTCCCACCTTTCCAGGGTAGTATAAAGTCCAGCAAAAATGTCTGGTCCCTCCATCCAGTCTGCTGCCCTCAATTTTGGGCCCAGTGGTCCATACATCCTTGTCTTTGGGCTTTTCATAGTCCATATCCCCTTTCTGGGGGCTGGTAGGGGAACCCAGTCCTACTCACTACACTGGGTTCCAGTCCAGGAATCTGGGACAGGCAGTCAAGGTTCATGCCAACAGATTCCTTGCTGCCACCTCCCTGGGCTTCTTCCTGCCAAGCCTTGTCCTGGGCTCTCCTCACCCTGCAAGAGCCTTCTGGTTCCCTCAAAGTCTCGTCACACCATATCCCCAGGACAGGGACAGCAGAGTTTCTTCCTTCAGCCTCTTTCTGTTCCAAACTCCTCTGTGTATAGTGCCACTCAACCCTTCCCCAGCTGGGGTTCATCAGTAACTAGCCCTGGCCCACCCTCCAGGTGCAACCAGGTGGGTTAATTGGCCTCTCCAGCCCACATTAATCCTTTCATCACCTGCGTGGGGTAGGCACTAAGGCACTACTTGCCTTGGTTTAGAAAAAAAATTCCCTGATGAGCAGGTTGTTCTACATTTGCCCATTATGGGGTTCCTTGCCTCTTCCTCTGAACCCTCTGGTACTTGCCTGTGTTGGAGATGTGACACAAGAATAAACAGACTCTGCTCCAGTCTGGAATGGCATATGGCAAAAACATTTGGCCATTTGTTGTCTACATGGGATAGTCACACTGATGCTCCTAGACTTTGCCAGTAATTCTACACTCGAGTGCAGGGCAGACAGAGGTTTCTAAGACACACACACACACACACACACACACACACACACACACACACACACACACACCCCAAGGCTGGGGGTTCGGCCTCTTAAACCCACTGATCACTTAAGATACATGCAGATTGCTAGGGCTCTCTGGAAAGCAAGAGCTGTCCTCAGAGAGGCCCCTTGCCCATGCACTGCCAACAAATCCCACACAGCATCCGAGCCCCTGGACAATCTTCCAGAGCTTATGCTGTCATGGGTTCCCCTAACCACCACTGCCTGCAGAACTCCTCCTTGGAGAGAGAGGGGTTCCAAACCTCGGAGAAGGAAGAAGTGAGAGTCGCTGCAGACTCTATTCCCCTTTGCTAGGAGCCCTCTGGGGATGAGTACTTAGAAATACAAAAGGGATTACTAATATTTTCCCTTTGTTAATCAAGAATAAATGAAGAGATGTCCCTGTTTCATGCACAGGCTGTTCGATGTGGGAGGTCAGAGGTCAGAACGTAAGAAATGGATCCACTGCTTTGAGGACGTCACAGCGATCATTTTTTGTGTTGCACTGAGTGGTTACGATCAGGTGCTCCATGAAGACGAAACCACGGTGAGTGTTTACGGGGCGACACAGGCCCCGACACTTCATCGCTGGCCTATTGCACAGCCTGCCATTGCTCAGGGATCAACTCACATTCTTATTGGCTTGTACCAAATCAATGGACTTGTTAATCACCCGTCTTTCCTTGATTCTGAAAGGGTGTGCAGATCCTTTCTTCCCCCAGCCCTTGGAAATTAAGTCTTCCATTGCCCAGAGTGGAGTTAACTCAGGTAACAGTTTCTTGCTCTGATTACGTTATAATGTTTTCTTTTCTCTCAAGCTGATCAGTGCAAAATGCCATGGGACATAAAGAGGATCCTGAACCCAGAGAGTAGAGTGATAAGCAGTGAATAGGTGCTTTTGAGAACAAACTTAAGGAACTCAATAAGCAGCACTTGGAACATCCAAATACACAAAGGTGTAGCAAGACCACAAATTCCTCAAGTGGTTTCAAGCTATCGGGGTAACCTGCTTCTAAATGCAAAAGAAATTCATTTTCCCCCGAGTGAAATGGGAACTGTTCAACTCTGGTGGAATTTGTTTTTGGGGGGATGGGATTATCTCCCGTAACTTCCCATTGTGATACTAGCCCTGAAATACTGCATAGAAATTGAAAATAAGGGAAATCGGGATACACTAGCTGCCAGATGATTGTGTGGCATTCCTATTAATCTGAATGTGTTAGATGTCTGGGCATATAAAGGGTGAGAGAATAGTCACTAGCACTTTTCACGAGCAATACGGCATATAGTAAGAAAGATACTTGTGCATTTGGAAAGATGGAATATCAATAACAGAAAAGGCAAGAAATTGTAGGATTAATCAGGTATTGTCTTGCCCAGCATTGGAGAACCAAAAGTCAGAGCTTCCTAAATGCTTTGTGCATGCCCAATGTGCAACAAAGCAACGGAGATGCTATTGTCACCAGTTTCTGTAGGCGACTCTAACGTTTATTCCTTTTCCTGTTTGTAAAGGATCAGAAGTTAGGATGGATAACACGGTGGGGAAGGACTCAAAAAGAGTTTGTAACTTGCAGTCAGTAATGTATTAACGAAGAGACTTTTTGGGCTCTGATCTATTACATCTTCTAGGTCAGATTCAGGAACTCTGGTGAAGAGTTCACCTGCTTGTTGAAATCCTGCATTGCATGAGTTTAGGTTATATTGACACCAGAATTTAGTCTATTAACATCCTCATATCCCCATCCCCCTAGATCTGCAGATTCGGACTGAGATTCTGAATCACCCTACCACACTACACTCCTCCAGAAAACATTTAGGATGCACATTTATAATATCTGTATTAACTAAGAATCCTTCCTATACATGTGTTTTCCGCTTCCTATGTATCTATCCCAGTATCACAGCTATTGGCTAGAATTTTCAAGGCTCTAAGGGAGTTAGGTGAAAGTCAATGGAAATTGGGCACCTAACTCTCTTAAAACTCTTCGAAAATCCTGCCCATCAACTCTGTGGTCAATTTTCTGTAACAACATTAGTGTCAGCTGCTAAGTAGGTCTAAAATAATAGGGTACAGCAACTCTGTTCTGTGTGTGTTTGTGAACCACGTGTCTCCATAGCTCCCAAGAGACACTCACCACTGAGAAGATGATGCCCCTTCTGGAATGGGAAATCTGCCAGTCACATGATGTGGAGGAGCATATGCAGGTTAGGAATGACTCAATTAGCAAAAATGCATAGGGTCTGAGGTACAAAGGTGCCAATTCCCTCCAGTTGTCGGATGTCAGCTGGAGTTGTGGCTGCTCGGGACCTCTGTAAATCAGGTCGATGTTGTCTCTTGTTAGGCACCAAAAAACTGAAGCTCCTAAAATTAGTGACCACTTTTAGTGCTTTGGCCTTAACCTTGGGTTTATAAAATGGGGATAAAATTGATTTACAGGAGCATTGTGAGGCTATATTACTTCATGTTTGTTGCTCCCCACACCACCCATGCTGACAGACACATCAATGATCTCTCTAACAGAGCAGAAATACAATGATGATTCTCAATAGGAGCCTTACTAGTGTTGTATTAGGTCTTTAAGTCAGACTATGTTTTCTGAACCCTAATGTAGGCAGGAACAGCAGCTTCTGTAACCCCAGCTGCATCACACTCTCTTTGTTAAGAATCTTAGTTTTGGATTAATTTAAGGTGCTGTTCTGGGATTTTTTTTTCTACGTAAATTTCATTTCACAATTCACTCCCTGGTACTCTGGGCAACAGGGAAAAAGACACAGATTCTGATCATTTGACTGGACAGTTGTCAGTGCACATTAAAGAGACAAGGTGGGTGAGGTCACATCTTTTACTGGCCCAGCATCTGCTGGTGAAAGAGACAGGCTTTCGAGCTTCTACACAACTCGTCTTCAGGTCCTGGCAACACTGCAAACAAACTACAGCAACACTGCAAACAAAGGGCAAATTAAATGCAGATGATGCTCTTGTTTAGCCTAAATAAACAGCTCCTGTTGAGTTCAAACACAAATAGTGAAATAAGAAAACACATTGAGTATCCTCGGCCCTGCTACTTCCATAACTCAGATCTCCCATGCAAGTGGTGTGCTGAAAATACATCTACTGACAGTTGGGCCTCAGTCAATTTCACCCCTGCCATTCTGTCAGGAACAATTTCACCTACAACTTTAGTCACCACAATCTCCTTCCTTAAAGTATAGTTCAGCTTTAAAACTAACCGTGTAAATGGCATCGCCTAGGTCAGGTGATTTAGCCCCTGTGTGCATCAGTCACATCAGCTGCCTTTATTGACAAAAATGAGCTTTTACAGTTTCATACTGGTTAGCACAAGGGCAACACAGTTAAGAAAGTAAACTGGATTGTGTTCTTCCTTGCACATCATCTATAGAAACCCTTACTAAGCTCCAGTCACTTAAACCTGTGCAAAACCACTGAAGGCACTGAGATTGCACAGATCTCACTAAGGACAAAATCTTTATTACTGGTGATGATACATGAGAAAGAAAGAACCCAGCTCGTGTGTGAGGTCTTAAAACACGTTAGCAAAGATGGCACTTGGAAAAAACATTTCTTCCTTGTAAACTGAGCATATCATTGACAATAATCATGAGAACTCACTATGCCATTTTATACTTTTCTGAATAAGACTGTACTTCATGTGGACAAAATTATAGTTATAATACAAGCAGTCTCTAATGAAGATCCTAGATTTCTCTTACTGGGCTCAAATTGGCAACCAGGCGTTTAACGCAGCAGCCCCTTGAGGTCGCTTTGTCAGTGAGCTAGAGATTCCAGGCAGCTTCCAGTTTCAGGTCAATCCTATCAGATGAAAAAGACTGAACCCAAGAAGTTTGTTGTGCACTGGAGAGCCAGCCCTTACGCTACAAGTTCATTGTGAAACCTTGTCAGATAGGAATGGGCAAATGAGTGCAGATAAAATAAGAACTGATCCAAACCTTCCCCTCAAAGTGAAAACTTGCTTGAAGTTCAGAAAAGTTGATCATTTTTAATATACTTGTCATGACCCTTGTTTTAAAACTATGCCACTCTTCTCTGGTATCACAGCATCTAGCATGCACTGTAGCATTTGAGACCACAGCTTTATAGTACTGTCATAATTTTCAGTAAGGGATGCCTCTCCACTTCTGTGTTTTCAGACAGGAACAGTAAGAAATACATGAAAACCAAAAGAAAGGCTAGTCCTTCTGCATGTCCAGCTTAGCCTGAACTAATACTCTCATGAGAAGGTTTCTTCTCATGAGATTTCTAAACCTACATTCAAGTACCAATCCAAGCTTTGCATACGTAGCCAATCTGAACTTCTTGAATTCAGCCAGGCACTGCTCCACTATCAGCACATACGATGGTCCTACCCATGACCTGATTGTGCAGGGCACTCCAGAGCAGAACGATGAAATGTAGAGGTAAACATCCAGAATGCTGTTGGAATTCCATTGGTTTCATACATATACTATAAGCAGAGACAGCAAAGCAAAATGAAATGTTATGCCAAGTTTTCCCCCTAAATCCTCCCATACACAGTTCACAAAAGCTTTCCTCCAAATGGTAAGATGAGTCTCACACAGTGGCCTACAGTGGGCAATATACATCTACTTAGTCCATCACTAAGGCTGCTACCACAGTACTGAATTAACAATACAAAGATGGCAATACTCAGTTGCTAAGTGACTGAGCAGGTCAGTGGACAGCCTTGCCCAGTCAAGCTCTCAGTGTGGTAGGTCAATGACGTTTTTACTCTTCACAAGACAATGAAATGAAAAAAACTCCAAGGCCTTATCCAAATCCCAGGTAGGGGAAAAACCCACTAGCAACATTCATATACAACACTGGAATGGATCATAAGCAGGTGGGGATTTTTTATTGCTCCCTATGGCACTTTTTAAGACAATAGTGGCATGGGATCTACCATGTGAACCTATAATATCCTCTTCAGTTCTTCCTTGTACATGCTAGGGGAAAAAAGGCAGATGCATGTGGTACACTTCGCTGCCTCTGGAATTAAACTGTTTAGTTCCTCTGTATCTAGCTGGTATATGAAGATACTGTTGGTACCCTAGTTGCTGAATGTGTAACACACTCGCAGCTTGGTGCTGTTGACCTTAGCTGTGCATTAGTGTTGGACCTATAGAAACTGGCACTCACTGAATTATATGTTTAATGTGCTCTCCTGGCTATAAATGTGCAAATTGCACCAGTCATCCATTTGCTTAGAAGCAAAGAGCAAGTTTCAAGGATCTTTGCCATCTGTAGACAATATAACTAGAAGCTATACATTGGGGAGCAGAAGAGAAGTACTGATGCACACTAGTCCTGATCAGGAAAGTAGCAAGATCAGAGAAGCAATCACCTCTTCTTTGCCACCAGAGCACAAAATAAGAAATATCACCTGCTGCATTTGAGAAACTGCTGGCAGGAAACAAGGTGAGAAGCTAGAAGATTTTCTTTCCTTCCTGCTCCACCAAAATGACAAAGCAAATGCATCTAGAAGTAGGCACAATGTAGTAAGAGAAGTGGAAATATTAAGAGAGTCATACAGAGGGAAATGTCATGCTTCCCCAGCCCTTAACTTATCTGAGAACGACCGTTTGCCCCAATCATTACAAGAGAAGCAGAATTGAGACCGTGGGTGAAAAGGGAAAGCTCAGGAGAGTAGTGACAATATTGAGCAAGAAAACAGATCTTGGATATTGTCGGGAGAAGGCTGTCCCAAACCCAGAGGAGACAATAGACTAGCTTCATTCACCCTGGGGACTCCAGGAGAAATGTCCAATCTTGGCACTGGAATTTGTAGGATATAAAGGAATGTTTATTGCAAGTGCTGTTTTCTACTGGGGTTTGCCATTTAATTGTTTCTGCTGAATGTACGTAATGGTGAAGACTCAATGACATCAATTACTTACTCAAGGAAAGTGTGCCATTTCCCCGCACATTTTGATGTAAATTTAAAGGGAGAAAAATCATCATGGGATTTTTGAACACTCTGGCTACAGTGGGAATATGACAGCACTAGCAAAAAGATCCACCAGATGAGAAGGCCTCTGCTCTGTTTAGAAACCAAGATTTTTGTGTTCACCATATATTACCTGATGTGCTTTGACTGCTGTACTGTATAAATGCCCATTTTAACCTGTTCTGATTGTTCTTTAATTATGGTGTAATTGTGAGACGATGAACAGAAGGGTAAGTATTATGACAGTCCGAAATGTCTGGTCTCTGATTGTTCTTCATTCAGTCCCAGAAGCCGTGTTTACATCTTGCTGTGTATGCATCTTGTTTTAACAGTTAAGGGTAATAGAGAATGGCACAAATAATGTTCTGCAAGGGACTCTGGTTAAAAGTGACTGTGTGTATGTTTGTTCCTGCCCCTTTCCACCTTCCGTCCTCTTCTTTCCCCCTCACAAAGGGTCTTAGAAAGCCCAGGTCATCTGAACAAAGTCTTTTCAAATTTCTACAGCTTTATGATATTGATTCCACCTCTGGCAAAGGGAAACCGTGCTCTGTGTCTTACATATCCCACAGTAAAAAGAGAGGTCTGAGCACTCTCGGATGACATTTTAAAAAGAAAAAGGAAACACGTGAGGGTTCAGCCAGCTAGGAAAATGGGGTAGTTCTGTCCTTCTGTGCTACGTTGAATTATATGCAAGCAAACCTACCAACTCATTTACAAGTGGTCAAAAGGGTGTTGACTGTTTTCTTGCAGCGTGCACCATTAAATTGCAAGATGCCATCTTGCTAGCATCTTCAACAATCCAGGAAAAACAATGGAGTCCAATAAATCAATCAATGATTAAGTGTGTAGCCACCTCTTCACCCACTTCATTACCATACAAGCTGGAGGGGAAAGCAAACCAATTTAATAGAAGCCACAGCTTCTAATCAAAGATACGTGGTATCAGTAAAACAGTATTCTAGTTGTTCATTTGATGCTATATCTGATCACAGGTTCAAATATTTTCCTTGTCCATGGAATCATCTGTATCTAAATAAAATGTTCAGTGATCATTAAAGGATGCGCTGTAATAGAAAGGAAAGTGCTAATAAATAAAACACTGGGGTCAACAATGCAGCCACTTATGCATGAGCCTCATCAGGAGATGTAGACAAGTAGTGGCTGCTGAATAGGGCCCACTGTACATGTGCTGTACAAGTCATTCTGTGTGGCTACATGCAGATGGGCTGTGCCACACCGACCACCGAAACAATGTAACAGATGAGATTATGTACCACTTTTGTATCTAGCCTTTTCCCTGTGTTCGTTGTACCAGCTGCTAGTCTTGTATGAGTGTTGGTGGACCAGGGGTGCGCTCTGTGAGGTGCTCCCAGTGACAAAAACCAAGCAAGTGGACTGGTCTGTAACCTGATTTGCCTTTGATAATCCCATGACTCTCTGGGTGTGCTTCATCCTCATTATGCCTGCTCTCTCTGCTATCCCGTTCCCGGTTGGGAGGTGGCCGCGCAACCGGCGTGCGCATTCCGGCTTTGGCCTCTCGCTCCAAACAGCACCAAGCCTCAGAACCTTCACAACTTTTCCTCGGCCGTCTGACCTTATCTAACCAAACAAAGGCCAAAAAATGAGATTTTGAGAGACCCACCAAATTTGGCAGGTATGAAGCTTCTCTTGAACTGAGAAAAATGAGTTAAGAGTTGAAAGCAGCAGGGAAACATGACACTACTGGTTGACTTTGCCGTGAGCTCCTTCCACCACCATAGACCAGGTGGCGGACTTTGCAACTCCCTAACCAGTACGTTTAATTTCTTTTGTTTTATGTGTTTCTGTATCTTTTTGTCGTTGCATGACCTATAACTAAAAAGCTGCCTTCCCCCTGTGTGTGTATTTGAACGCGTGGTTCCTTTATTGAGCTAACTA
This sequence comes from Gopherus flavomarginatus, assembly GCF_025201925.1. Lineage (NCBI taxonomy): Eukaryota > Metazoa > Chordata > Testudines > Testudinidae > Gopherus > Gopherus flavomarginatus. The sequence goes on from NC_066630.1 coordinate 35,917,399, forward strand.
ACATCAATGGGTTAATCTGCTGACTTGTTGTTTGGTTGTTCTTAGGTATCTTCTGTTATAGGGTTCCCCTCCCCCTTTTTTTTTCCTTATTTTCTTTAATTTTTTTTCTTTGCTAGACACTTTTTGTTGAGCCATCTTCCAAAGAAACCCCCCCCCAAAAAAAAAAAAAAAAAAAAGCAAACCCACTAAACAAAATAACAAAACAGGGCAAAGGTCACGGCAAGGTCAATAACGAGAAGATGTCACCTTGCTGTCTGCTTCCAACTCTGGATTAATTCAAGGATCTCACCAGTCCTTGGTTAATGTATCCAACCAACTGTGTGCCATATACACACAATGATTAAGTGAAAAATTTTAAAAAGAACATTTTAGAAAATCTGCATGACCTGCACCTACACATAGATCTGACCAAAGAGCAGAAGTAGCTTCCCCCTTCATGCATGGTGCATGATCATTTATATGAGCTGAAATCCTGTAAACTATACACTATGCAAAATAAACAGCTCTATGTAAAGAAATGCTCGTTACTAACTGTCTGTCAAATATCATAGGGATTGCATCTGTGTATGTATATGTTCACCTGTATGTATACATAAATTTATTACATATACTGTAGTTTGTTTTTTTTTCCTCCTCAATTTAGATGTTTTAGATTTCCCTACATGTTGAACACCACACGGTCACCGTCTTTAGCCTGATACGCCCTCTCCTTTATATTACAGAACCGCATGCACGAATCATTGAAGCTGTTTGACAGCATCTGTAACAACAAGTGGTTCACAGACACATCCATCATCCTCTTTCTAAACAAGAAGGACATATTTGAGGAGAAAATTAAGAAATCTCCATTGACTATCTGCTTTCCGGAGTACACAGGTAATGAGAAACTAGGGTTCCTTTTTAAACCATGTGCACACCAATGCCCAGCAAAGAGATAGATGGCTCAGGGTAATGGGATATGCAGCTTTTCAAATCGAGGGTTTTGGTTTTTAAGGTGCACCTCAGGCAATGATGATAAAGGTGCCAATCCTGCAACCCTTAGGCAAAACTCCCGTTAACTTCAAGTGGACGTTTTCTTTGAATAAAGGCTGCAGAATAGTCTCTCAGCTGCTTCCACTGTCTGACAGCTGTTCAGTGAGTGGCTCGTGTACAATATGTTGATTGGTTTAAGCTAAGTCCCTAGTGGACAAGTTGTCGCTATCACTAAAATAACCACAATTACCACTAGCTGACCTGTTGTTGGCAGTTTCAGAGGGAAGGTCACGGCCTGAATGAGAAGGGAGATGGTATTTGGCTCCCGCCTCTAGAAGCTCCTGCCTCTCGAGGCTCATTGGTTGGGCAATTTGGCAGAGGTTTGAAGAACCTGTGCTGTTTGTGAATAAATGGTTGTATAACCACATGGGAATATGACACTTCTCATGAGCACCATGATTCCCCAGAAAAGACTCAACTGGCTTATTAACCAACAAAAGCAATTATAGCTTGATGGACACACAGTATAGAAGACACATGCCATGCCATTGACAAATAAAGCCAATGAGTCCATAGCTCAAGGCTACTCCGTTTCCCCTGATTCAGCCAACTTCATTTTCATATGCCAGGCATTAATAATTATAATACCAATACCTGGCTTCTATGTAGTGCTTTTCATCAGGAGACTGTGGGTTATGCAGGAGGTCAGACCAGGTGATCTCATGGGCCCTTCTTGCCTTAAAATCTACAAATCTCAAACCATTTTGCAAAGGAGGTCAGTATAATTGTCCCCAATTAACATATAGGGAAACTGAGGCACAGAGCACTGAAGTGACTTCCCAAGGTCACTCAGCAGGCCAGTAGCAGAATCAGTGCTTGTTCAGTGCTCTATCCACTAGGCAACACTGCCTCAGGTTGCTGCTTCAGTAGCCCACTGGTGAGTGTTACAGGTCCCTCTCTAACCCAGTCCTCAGAGGATATGAGTTGTTACAGCCGCCAGTCACAGGGCTGGAGCTCTTTAGCTCAGCCCATAGCAGACTGTCACCATAGCTCTGGAGTGTCAGTCGGGGCAGTTGTCCTGCTGATAGGAAGCACTTCAATGCAAATGTGCTTAATATTAAATGAAGATGGACATTAGCTTACCCTGGAGCTCAGCACTAAAGTGGTGCAACAGACCAGCATGCAGGAAGCACCTCTTTTGCCTGACTGGCTCATGTCTGACCTGTTGATAATTGCAGGAGGAAGCGTTGCCAAAGTCGGTGGTTGCGCTCTGCTGCTCCACTCCGTATCTCACTGTCTTCCACAAACCTCCATTAAAATTCCAAGCTGGTATGAAAATCAACTTTTACAGTAATGAATTATTGAGTGTTGCTGGAGACATCCGGATGAATCAAGCTGACAGACAGAAAGGCAGGTCTATTTGTCAGTCAGCATGGTGGCGAACCAAGTATACCAAGAGCATCACAGTTCTGGGTACGCCAACAAATTACAAAACAGAGCTGAGCACTTGATTTCTACTATGAATGGGCAGAGAGGATCCTTCAATCCTTCGCTGTGCCAAACAGTAAATTAATATTGACCTGAACTGCTCCCTTTGTGATTCAAGAGAAATTCTGCAGCTTACTCTCTCAGAGGAGGATCAGATATTTATTTGGGGATGGGGTTATGAGATACAGGAAAGAATCCAGCCAGTAGATAAAGTTAATTATCTTGCTAACTAAACCTTTCAGCCAACAAAGCATTTTCTGTACTCAAAGTCCATCGGGGCAATTTTGAATGAACTTCTAAGGTGATTATGAATGTTTAGGCATATTGTAGCATTAATTACGTTGCCACAGAAATGCCCCCTTCTTAAGGAATTCTTATAGCTATTTCTAATGATGTGGCGATGCCAACAGTAGGTAAATTAGAACAGAATGGAACTTAGTTTTTTAAGAGTGTCTTTCATGCTAAAGGAATCTCATTACAGGGAGGAATTAGATACTAGTGGTTAGATTGTCTGTGGCTGCTGAGGCCTCCACCAAATCAGAGGGAGGAAAATAAATGTGGTTGTAAGCCTTCTTGTAGTGTCCCAAGTCTGGGCCTGGTTGAGAACCATGCCAGTCCCTCTCAGAACTTAGAGGACCCTCAAGACTGTTCTAAATTTCACCAGTAGCTCACAGCCTCGAGGCACTTTTCTGGCAGCTGGGAACTGCCAGGAGGTAAGGGAACCTCAGCCACACTCCTCTTTGCCATCTGCAGCCCCTGTGCCAGCTGCCAGGATTAGAAAGGCATAGGAGGCAGGATATTGGTTCTACGTGACCATGTTAACGTCTTGCTAGAAGGTAGGCGCCTTGCTCAGGCCCCAATTCAGCAATGCACTTAAATATGTGCTTCACTTTAAGCACATGCTTTGGGATTTAAGCACGTGCTTGAAGTTAAGTTCAGGCTTCAGTGCTTTGCTGAACTGGGACTTTAGGGTCAAAGTGAAGATGTGGATGGGAGAAGCTTATTCGTGTCCTCAAACATTCATCTCGCAAACGCCACAGAAAACAAGCCACCAAAGAAACACCTGCAAGTTGGCCTTGTGGCATGGTGAAAAAGCAATGTTCAAATGGAAGGGGGCTCTGCTCTGCTGCTACACAGAATTCATTCATGAGTGTAGAAATCAAACAAGGGAGTTTTAAGATCAAGAGTTGGTTACACAAACTGCTTTTATTACAATGAAGATCCAAATGTGCATTAGTTCTGCTGACTGGCACAGAACTATTAGAAGAATGCATCCACAAAGGGGCCGTTGTATTCTAAGGCACTATCAGTTTCTCTCTCCTTAATTTATCCATGCTTTCAGCTAATCCACAATCCTTGGAAAAGCCATGACAGGGTGACATGGGCACATTTGATCATGAGTCACAATACTTTATCCCCTGTTGCCCTCAGTGGGAGTCCAGTGGCTACTTCCTTCTGCATCCTACTGACAAGTTTTCTTTTTATAAAAAAAATGCACATATTTTTATTGGCACAAACAAAACAAAACCAAACCTATGGTCAGTCCTGCAAGCCTTACAGAGGCCCCGATTCAGCAGTCTGTCTCTGCCCAGCATTACACATAAGCACATGCTCAATTTTAAGCACATGCTTAAGTTCCATTGAATTCATTAACTTGTTTAAGTGCTTTATTGAATCAGAGCTTTAGCCCCTGCTCAAGCAAAACTCAGCCATATGCAGGCCCCTCTCTGCCAACATGTAATAATATTTCATATTTATAAAGCACCTTCAATCCAGAAGGAACCCTGAGTGCTTCACTGACTCAAAACAGTGGAACTATTCCTCTCCACCCCTGCCCAGCAATGAAATGCAGTCACTTCTGGGAGTTAGAGAAAGTGCTGTTTGACGATACACAGCCGCACTATACTGCGGCACACCAGTTCAGGACAAGAAATTCAGACTATTGTATCCAAGTTCACATCCAAGTGGAAATGTACATACAAAGGATGTAATTATCTAACATAGAATCTGGCCAGCAAAAGAATGAAAAAATAACGTTGATTATTTTCTGCACACTCCTGCTTCTATTTAAAACAAAATCTGTAGAAGCAAATAATAGGCTTTTTTCATAGACATTTGGCTAGGGAAGAGGTGTAAACCTTTGTGATTTATTTGACACAATCTAAGCTCTAATTTCCACAAGCAGATGCCACTGCAGTGATGATGAACAATTTCTGGAACTGACTGAAAAATTGGAACTTTGGGGGTGAAAAATTCATCCATTTTTTATTGATGTTTTAAACATGAATGACATTTTTTCCACAGAAATTTTTAATTATTTTGACCAGCTACAGAGAAGGTCAAAAAAAATGGGCTGAACTTTTCAGGAACATTTTTGCAAACAATTCATCCTGGCTTTGAAATTGGAAACGTTGATTAAAAATGCTGTCAAAAAAATCAAAATTTGGAAAACATTGGCCAGCTCGAGTAACGTCCACTTTTCTGGACAATCACTGCTCTTTGGCAAGATTATACAGAATTCCTTCTGCTTCCCTCTTTAAAATGACTTCAATACTCATTGCCCTCAACCTCTATGCCGCCCACTATCCTGCCCATTTTACTTTCATGCATGATCATGTAAGGTATCAGTAATCCAGAAAGAAAATGTCATTGGGATCGCACAGCGGCATGGTTTCACAGTCAGGAAAGCATCTGCTCCCGTACTAATTTTACATCATTCTAACCCTGTTATCTTCACCTTTGCAAGTGCGAGGAGGATCAGACCCATAGATTGTTGCTTAGGATACCCAGTAAAAACTAGCCATGGTAGAACAATGATATAATGCTACTTAATTCCCATTGCCTTCAATTGAAGCAGATCTGGGCCCTATGATTGGGATTGGTTTAATGCCTGCTTTCCTTTCTTCTTGGCATCTCTCATAGGCTGTAACTCTTTCACCGAGGCCGTGTCCTACATCCAATCTCAGTACGAGAGCAAGAACAAGTCCCCCAACAAGGAGATCTACACGCACATCACCTGTGCCACTGACACCAACAACATCCAGTTTGTCTTTGATGCTGTTACGGATGTCATCATCGCCAACAACCTGCGTGGATGCGGACTCTACTAAACTCCTCTCGCTGCTCTCTCCACGCTCTCCAGGAAACGCTCTCCCATTCAGGTTGAAGGGTTGCTCCATTTTTTTTCTCCTGAAGATGAAGAAGAAATTACATAACCCCCCCCGCCCCCCAGCCCGCAAGAACCTTTGCAGAAAATTCTGCTTTCCCCTAGGTGTCTCTCCCTCCCCTCCCCACCCCACCCCCACCCCCCCCTTTTTTAAGCCCCTCTATGTCTCTTTCCACGATTCAGTTTTAGGATTGGCAGCCTGTGTTCATGATACCATAGTGCAGACTAATAGAGCCACTAAAAATGTATTTCAAGTACCAAAAAAGGCTCGTTTTAAAAAACAAAAGTCAATTTTTCAAAGCCTTAAAAATATTTGGCATCAAAGTAACAGTTTCTTTGTAAACTTGAGGGATATTTTTAATTCTCATTATTTTTCTTTTTTCTTTCATTCTTTTTGGAAGCTCCAGATGCACAGTATTGACTTTGGAGGCACATTCTGGCTCCAGTTTCTATCCCAAAGCTGAAAAGATCAGGTTAAGTGGAGTTCTGAAATTTTGCTGGGGGGGAAGGGCAAATGTTTGAACAACTAAAACAGACCAACTGAGGTTTGCTGGTGTCTTTTACTAAGAAAGACACAGTAACAGAAGCTACTAAGCATTGTCTAAAGGCCTTTGTTGCCAATAACAGTTTTACCTCATGCTTTCAAAATTAATATTGAAAATATTTCTCTAGCATGTTTTCAATAACCCATTTGTTACTCTAAGTCTAACCTTGTTCTCTTTGCTTGATAGTACAAAGCTACTGTCCTATAAGTGGACAGTTTCTGGACATTCACGTTAACAACACTCATGGACTGAGACATTAGTGGCAAGAATTGTCCTGCACAAAGGTTTTGAGTAGTGTACATTTCCTAGTATACCTAAAGGAGTATGGATGTGGATGGAGTCATTCCTCAGAAGGGAGAGAGAGAGAGAGAGAGTGGGTATCAGACTGGCAGGCATCAAGGGGCACTTTAAAAGGTCCCTCAGAGGTGACCAAGGCACAGGAGACATTGGGATCAATTTCCGCCTGCATCCAAGCTCTGTTAAATGCAGGGTTCTCTAGGAGCTAGTTAAGACTCCCTGATGCAGTGCCAGCCTGGCCCCAACTTATGCCATTGGCTTAAGGGCCCTGAGGGGTTTTAGGCCAGCAGAAGATTAGCATGGAGAAGGCGTGCCCCACCATGCCCTCTCCCCTCTCCTATGCGGGTGCAGGGGAAGGTGGCTAGCAAACCCATCTGTGCCAGGTTTGCATCAGCAGGAAGTTTCCCTTTTCAAAGGGACATTTCAGAATTAAATCCGTCCACTTTGCCATACGTGAGCAGTATGAAGTGTACGGAGCAGACCAGAGACTGTGGCCCACAACCAGAAGTAAGCTTCCCGTCTCTGGCCCCATAGGGGGATGCCATAATTCAGTCTCTTTTGGGACACCAGGTTTTCTAAGGCTAGGCATGAGTACGTGTGTGTGTGTGCGCGCGCGCACGGGGGGTGCGGGGGAATCAGCCTGCTTTGTGCATTGAGAGTGTGTGCGCATGTGTGCGCGCGCACACACACACAATGCAGGAGAACCCATATTTTACAAAGGTCTCGGGGGCCACCCAAAATCTTCATAAAGTTTCACAAAAGCAAATTTCAGATTTCTAGAGGATTTTGAAGTCAGGACCAGATACCAGCTTTGACGAACACAAATGTAGCTATTAAGTGTTCAGAAAATCAGAGTTTACCTGCTTATGTTCACACGCACACAAACATTCTCTTTGTATTTAACAGCAAACATTCACCTATAGCTGTGGTGGAGATTTACGGCAACGTTTTCAAAAGCACCTAAGTGACTTAGGGGCCTATGTCCCATTTTCAAAAGTAACTTAGGGCCAGATTTTTAAAGATGCTGATAGGCTTCTAGAGGGATTTTCATCCCACTTCATTGGAGTTAGGCACGTGCATGCTTTTGAAAATCACATTAAGCACCTAGCTGCATCTTTAGGTGCCTAAATGCTGTTAAAATTAGGGTCCTAAATACTTAGCTTCTTCAGCAATACCAGAAACATGCAGTTCACTTGTACTGTTGCTTACCAGTGTCCCCAGGAAAAGCAATACTAGATTTTTGTGGAACATCTTTCAATTTTCCTTAATGATAGGCCTTAAATTAGAAAAGTAATTTGCAGCTGCTTGTGGGGTACCTAGCAGTTCCTCAGAAAAGCATTCTCTATTGCTTTTCCCAGTTGGCTAGTGGACACCTCACTTTGATTGGTTCTTTCAGTTTAAATGGTGAGGGATCAAATAGTCACACCCCATGGCGTGGGACAACAAAGACTGATGCGATACTAGAATGCTGTAACTGCTGGTGGCTGACAGGACTGAAATTGGTGATGGGCCAAAGGAGGTAATTTTGGATGCAGGGGTGTTCAGGTCCCAGGATTGAGTTTGGTCCACGGTAGAGATAACGGCCAGCCACAACATTTGATATGAATCCAAATTGTCCCACAGATCAGTAGTGTCCAGCTCTGGGATTCTGTGTGGGGCTCATGTCACACACCTCTATACACGGATGTGTACAGGTGCATGCAGACAGTTTTAAAGATCCCTTTTCAGTGTCAAGTTTTAACCACATAGATGATGCTATGGGTTGTTGATACACTAATGCAATTTTCTTAGGGAAATGGGGGTAGGGAGCTGATGCGACCAGCGTGATGGAGCAGGAAGGGAAGGGAATGTGAGAGCAGGAGAGGATGGAGAGAAGGAGAGGCAGGGGGCAAAGTGAAGGGTGCGGAGAAGACGGGCTTGCAGGAGTGGAGGGGAAGGGAAGGGCACTGGTGATGATCAGGAAAACAAAGACTGGGTCCACTGAGGGGAAAGCAGATGGGGGAGTGATATTTCCACAGCTTGTTGGAGTTGCTGGGGTGCTGTAGTGCAGGGGGGGGGTCTGCTGATGTTATACAGCTGAGGTGATGGCAGTGGCTTGAGGCTTCTGGGGGGCAAGTTTTCAAGCTCTGCCCCAGAAGACCTCCTGGAAGCCCTAATGGTGGCTCTGTGAGGAGGGCACCTGCTGGGACCCACTGCTCTTAGGCCAGGCATATGGGCTCACAGGAGAGAGCAGGGGGGACCATGCTGACCCTTAACTCATTACTGTATTTTACATGTGTACCCATAGGCCTGCCCATGATCCTCATCTATGTGACCTGTCCCAGGAAATCTCTGGACTGGGTTACAGTCTAGCAAGATCACACTGGTCTCTATACAGAGATCGCTGATGATTGGCTGAACAGGATACCATCAAAATATTCTTCACGTTTTTTAAAATATTCTTTTTCCTCTCCATTTATACTAACTACAAAGGGCCAAACTAGTTCCTTAAATAGCAAGAACCAGATCAAACCTGTACTACTTCACAAGCTCCAAACGCCGGTTTCTCTACCGGATCCAAACATGTCCTGCCTTTGGAGACAGTCATAATATAGTATGCTTACAGTTACACACCATAATGTTTAGCACTATATAAATGCCACAGCAGGGAGACACATATGAATGCAAAAGTCTTGGGAGGTCTAGCATTCTTTCTGTGGGTCCTGGCACGAATGCTGTGCTCTTATCTCGTGCGGCCTGAGATTTCCCTGGGGCACTCTGGAGTATCTCCAACACCGATAAGATCTGGATTTTCATACAGCTTGTGTTCCCAGGCCCAAAAAAGATAATGCCAGGCCTGACTGACCTGCACAACATAGTAAGTAGGGTACTGTTGGGGTTCAGGATGCAGGAGCTAGTGAAAGAAACAAGTATGGCAGGAGGGGATGGTCGGGGAGGAAGGAGCTGGTGTTGGGAACAGAAACGTAAAGTTGGGAGAAAGGAGATGGATCTGGTTGAGTTGGCAGGAAGGCAGGGATGAGGAGAAGAGTGATACTGGGAGGGCCGGAGAAGATTCACAATCTGGGAAGATTTAGATCTTCCAGGTGAACAAAAGAGTGCGCATAGGATATCTGTGAGACTAAAACTGCACCAGTAGTTTATCCTGATAGTGTCCTCCGGCTGCATTAAGTTACCAGGGCATCACCTTCTTATAAAAGCAGGGTATCAGTTACCCTATACAATTATATCAGAGCTTCCACTAGTCTATAGCTGTACAAATGATAATCAAATAGTGCTAAATTATTAAATAATATCTGTCATTTTATGGTCAGCCCTCACTGCCTGCAGGGCAAGTATCTGCACTAGCAGCAGGAGCAGTTCCATTGTACTGTAATGTTGTCCTGGCTCATCACTGCCAAAGAGGAATAGCCTTCTTTCTCCCCACATTCAGCCCTGAAACTCAAAATAGCTCCCCAGGGGGCAGCATTCATGAAGAGTCAACCAGTGTGTTTAGTATTCCTGTGCCAGCTTTTGAACCTCACTTGGAGGACTCACGGAGATTCTTGTGTAAGCCTTTGCAGGATCGGGGCCTAACATATCCCTGTGAAATCAATGGAACTACTCAGAGAAGTAGACTTAAGCAAGTGGGTGCAGGTTCAGGGCCATAGTCAGCTAGTGGGCAATGTGGAAAACAGATCAACTCCAGGGAAGCTTCATAGAGTTTAGAGCCAGAAGTGACAAGTTAAGACCACCAAAACAAATGGGCCATGCTGGCTTCTTGGCTGTACGCGACTGATTTCAGTGAGGTTGTACAAGGGAAAATTAAAATTTGGCAACATCTACAGAAAATGAAAGCTAACTAATGAGCTCAGTTCCTTGCCTTCCTGTTCAATATGACATACAATGGGAATCTGGGGGCCCCCTCTTCCAGTGGAAGGCTTTTGGGGCCCAGGAAGCAGGGATTTTCCTACACCCACCCCCAACTCCTCCATCCCCTCTCAGTGGTCAGCTAATTACATGCAGTGTTACCAATTTAGTCATTTTCCAATGCTCCTCCCCCCCGGTAAATTGAAACACCCTCTCTCATTTCAATTCTTGAGGAAAGTACTGCCAGGAAATAAGCCTACATGGTCCAGAAAGACCACCACAGCTCTTTGGTTTTTAGAGGTGATTTGGCAGATGAGGATGGCAGGGATTTGCCCTTGGGCAAATTTGCACTGATTTCTAAAATCTGGGCCAAAAATCTGAATATGACACTCAGTACATAGCGCTACACACTGGTGCTGATGACTAATGTGAAGGAGATGCATATAATTTAAAGAACAGAACTATGAAATAACATCCATTTACCTAAAAATGTGTAGATAGATACTGGGGCGTACGCACACATGCCTATATATAAAAAACTATTTAGCACAAAGTGAAATGCCGAACATACACAGCATAGAACACCAAAGACTTTATCTCATTACAGCTGGCAGAAAAAAACTTTAGCCTTCATTGAAGTTTAACAGAATCAGCTGCTCAGTAGCACATACAATTTGGGGCCTTTTTATTTTTCATTGCTGGGGTAGAGTATTATCCGGTTTAGTAAGTACAGTAATGAATCTGTGTTCTTATTCAAGATGGCTCTGAGGCATAGGGCCTGATTCTCCACTGCCCTGCACCTTTGTGTAGTCAATTACACCTGTGCAGGGTGAGTGTCAGTTGTGGCCAATCTAACTGATAGCATTTTGCACGCATTTTATGCTGCTGTAAGTGACACTGTGACATGCATGTCACAGGAGTGTCAGGCCATGGAACTCTTATCTGGAATTAGATCCAGATCCAAACCTCTTCAAAGATTCAGGGGGTTTCAAATACAGTGTTCTGGATCAGACAAATCTCTCCTGGAGTGTTTTTTTTTTTTTTTGTTTGTTTGTTTTTACACAGTATAGCAAATGATGTGTGTGTCATGTAATCAGCATGGATTGATCTCCAGGGGCTGAATCCTGCGGTCCTGACTCAGAATTCATTCAGGCAAAATTTCCAATGAACTTCATGGGAGATTTTGCTTGAGAAAGTTGTCAATAAAGACTGCCGGATTTCGCCCTGGTTAATACAGGAGTCTGTAATGAACACTTTTAAAAATCCGTTTGAATATAGAGATTTAAAACCAGAGCAAATTGGGGTAGAAAAAAAATACACCACCCAACAGCCTACCTCAAGAAACAATTGACCCAATGTGGTCCCATTTCACTCTCTCATATTTGTACCTATGCATTTCTGCTTTGCACACACACATGGATGAATGCATACACAATATGAAAATTTGCATACTTGTATGGGTGGAGACCTAATGAGTCACGTGCAGGTGTATCAAATCTCATTTTGCACTCACCAGTCAGATCATTTGTACCTAAAGGAGGCTCACTATTAAGCACGCACAAATGCACTGTGAAAATTAGACCCAAGCTGGGTACTTCCCACAGCTTTGCATAACAAAACAAAGATGGATCTGATGGGGAAGACAGCAAGTGAAGGGAGAATTAATTTAATACACAATGCCCTAAAGGGAGTCAGTCTCCTTTGGGCATCTGATCCTCTTCAAAACCACCTCAGAGGGCCAGCCAGGAAGCATCTTTCATGGTTTCTATGTTGACTGGATATCAGATCCTTTTTAGCCATGCATGTTCTCTTAGACTTTTCTTCCCCTTGTATAGAATTGCGGATACTGTATGGGGTTTCCAGTGTAAAATACATCAGGGTAAAGTAAATAGTTGGATTTAAATTAACTTGGACTAAACTATTATAAACATAATATCTTCCTAAGTGTCGTAATAATGCATTTAAACACAAACATGGTAGAGTCCAAGTAGGTTTAGCTCAGGAATGTTCTGTTCCCACAGCTCCCTCTGTGTCTCTGGGCTAATCACTTAACCTGTCTGCCTCAGCCTCTCAAATTTAAATTGGCTCTAATCCTTATCTGCCGCACAGAAGAGTTGCGAGGATTCACTAATAAATGTTTGCATAGCACTTGGAAGATGAAAGGACTAAATACTACTATGATTTCTATGAGATGGTCTTATATAAACTTTGCCTCCAAAATCTGTCCCAAGGCATTACTCACCAATAGACTGTCATTCCTCCCAGTTCTTTTCTGGGGGGGTTGTCTTGAGCAGCCAACCTTTTGCCCGATGCTTATTCTTTTTCTTAAGCAACAGTTATAATTGCAGGAACTTAGTATAACTAAAATAGTGAGATATAGTCCCCACCCTTACTAAAACCCTCTTGTCACACAATAAAGCAGTCCTTGCACTAAGGCTGCATCCGTCTGCCTTCAAATCCCTTACAGTCCCCAGAGTTATTGTTATGTATCTCACACACACACACACAGTGTAGCATGTACTTTACATTAGTACTTGAAATCACAACAATATTTTGTTGGGGCAGGGAGGGTTGCCTTGACATCTAATAACTAGTGAAAATCAGCTAACTGTATACCCCCCTGCTCTTGAATGCTAGTATGGAAAGTGGCCACAAAGGCTTTTTTATTCTGCTAGTGTATTTTGAAAGCTCTATATATTTTGAATGACTCAAGTCCCCAGCACCGTATCACTAACCCCTGTGAAGACGTCACGCAGCAGGAGTTGCATTAGCAATCAGCAAAAATATACCTGAGGTCCTTGCCTTGCCATGCCTTCAGTACAGTGTTCAATTCCTCCTCTGGGGGGAGTCAGCATAGATCCACTGAAATCAATAGAGCTATGCTGATTTATGCCCATGTTCTATATCCAGCTGCGTGTGCAGTTAACTGTCACGACGTTGTAGCACATAGTTATTACATGTTATTAGTCCTGCCTTGAGTGCAGGGGACTGGACTAGACGACCTATTGAGGTTCCTTCCAATCCTAAACCACTATGATTCTATGATATGTTTCTCCATGAAAATGCAGCAGTCTATGTACTTGGATTAAAGCCATCGTGGTTTCATTATAGACAAAAGAACACTATGTTAGAGCGAGGATTTGAATGTAGACACACAAATACTTACTCAGGGCTTACTTGTGGCACTCTTACTCAATGCGTAGTAACTTATTATGCACACAGTCCCATTGATTTCAGTGGGACTACTCATGTAGTAAGGTACTACTCACCATGGGTAAAGATGCCACAGTTGGGGCCTCGGATAGTAGGAGTAATAATAAAATGGCACTGGAAATGTACATACTAGATATTAATAAACATTTTAACAGGCAGAAGTCGCACCTCAGTACAGCCTGAGGAGCCTAGTCTAGAATCAAGTAAAAGATCTGCTGGGTTATCTAATCCTTCCACCTGCCAATGCAGGATTATTCCCTACAATTTCTGCTCTAGCGCTTTGTCCAATCAGCTGGTCAGTCTTCCACAACCTCCCTTGGAGAAACTGATCCCCTATCAAACTGATCTCTCTGTTTGAATATTGGGCAAACTTCTAACTCTTCCTTTGCTGCGTTTTGTCCCATCCCTCTTTGGACCAGCTCATGCCATAGCTACATTTAGAGGTAGCAGAGAAAGAGAGAGCTGTAGACACAAAGGGAGCAGACAGAAACACAGCCATCTGCTGTGCTCTCTTTATTTTCCAGCAAAACTGAATCTAACATGAAACTGAGGCTTTGCACTGGACAGTGCTCAAACATTTAAAGAGACAGGACATCCCAACAGTAGGCTGCCTTCTTTTGCATGTAGGCTTTCCCATTTGTTTGTCTGGGACTCACCTCACAGGCTACTCAGCATCCCCAGCAGCATTTGTACACAGAGCCAAATTAAACCTTGTTGTACCTCTGACTTCAGTGGAGCTGTGTCCACTTATGTATGACAGCCGAGTTTTGCCCAAGCCATATCACATAGCTGTTCCATGACAGTGGAGTGTGGCCAGTGTAGGGATGGGATGGAGGGTTGTGCTGTATGGTCAGTCATTACAGTTTTGTTTTACAGGACACAAATACCCATGTAATAACTCAATAATTACATACTGGCCACGTGCTGCGTAATTACAAGCTAAGTTCTAAGGGAGTAATTATTTGGTTATTGTCTTCAAAGTTATTATGGGATTTAACCTGAAAATTACATTCTGTATTACAGAGCCTAAGTAGAACAACTTCTTGGCTAATACACACACTTTACTTAATTAAACCTGTAATTACATAGTAGTTACACTTTCCTGCAAAGTTACAAGGAAGTGACATGTAAGCCCTCTCTTCCTGTTGCCATTGCAGTCTGTGGCAAAACCCCTCTTTGACTTCCCCTAATTTTGCATTAGTTTAACTCTTGATGTTTGAAATGATTTCAACAGACCTCTTCATCAACACATGTGCTCTACAGAGGACGATTGCACCAGCCAGAGTGACCATGAATGATGGCATTGCACCAGGCATTGTGTAGTGAAGTTCCCAGATCTGGTGCAATTTTGCGAATCCAAGCACCTCTGGGGCAACCCCATGGGTGGCGCCAGGCAGGGTCAGGTCATGCACCCGTTTGTGCATTGATAGACAGTTTGAGAGCATGATGTTGTCAGGATGGACTAAAACACCTGCCACGATGGACAAAGAGCATGCAACGCTGCTTTTGAATAGACTGAGCAATAGGAGGAAGGCCAGATCTCTGCAAGATTAGGGCATTAACACAAAGTCACACCACTTTATGCTCAGGATTTGGCACTGATGGTGCATATGGAATGCTGCTGGCTGCTCCAAGTCTGCCTATGAGTCTCAAGGCACAGGTATTGCTGCTTTAGATCAGTGTAAATGGGAGGAGAATCAGTTTGCCCTGACTCCAATGGGGGCAAGAGCAGGTCTTAGTGAGTACATGAGTAACTACCAATCTGTCGTAGAGGATTAATTTAGAGTTATTAATGATGGGAGTCTGCATGGTATTTTCTCTTAAACGATACGTGGCTTTTTTAATTTATAACTAAATAATCCACAGCCAACTGTAATAGTTGAATAGTTGCTGTGTATGAAGGTTGCGTCCAGTGAAAGAATGTATTATTGTAATTGGTTCTCAATCATCTGCCAAACTGAAAGGATATTTTGCTTAGAATGAGAGATGTTGAGTGTTTGTTTTCAAAAGCATTGTGTTTTGGCCTATTTCTGTTGGGTAAGACACTAATTGACTTAAATAGGAGCGGAGAGAGGCCAGCACTGAGGGCATTTGAAAATCCTACCCCTTCATCTTCTTTCATCTTTCAAATTTGTCCTCCACTCTATGACTTCCGATGACATGGAATGAATCCAGGTTGTCCCTCCAGAAAAGGATCTGAGAGGGCAGCGGTTCACTAGATTTTCCATGGTTTGAATGGCATCTCCATGGAAGCTGCCTTTTGTTATATCAGGCTGCCTTTCATTTTCCAGTTGTGTAGTAGGTAACTGCAGCATCTATATGAGGTTCTGATGTGGTGCACTATGATGCACTTCTTATGTGGAGTGGTGAAGGCAGGAGGCTGGTCTGTAGGATCCGTAATCAGGTATTGATTCTTGACCCCCCAGTTTTCCCACTGCATCTGCCACTTGTCTGTTGATGACAGATCTCATCCACAATTCTTGTTGATAGTATAAACTGTCCTGCATCTCAGCATCTAGATGAATCACAGGATTGATTCTCTCTCTCTCTCACACACACACACACACACACACACACACACCACTTACTTGCATCACAAGGTGAGCATGTCAACCTCCACCTTTAACAAAGGCTTGCCAACATCACTGAACCCAGCGATATAGTCAGTTCAAATGCAGTTCTCTGACCAGTTCTGCCCCTGGGAAGACTGCAGGATGCTACCTCAAAAGAGCTAAATTTGAGTACTTACCAGAAATCATGAGAATTCCACAGACAGTAACCAAGGGCCTCTGTTGAACAAACCACACAAGCAGCAATATCCTGTGATATATGCCAAAGATATTGTGGCTCACAGATGCACACTAAGGGGCTGATCTTGCCTCCGTTGAAGTCAATGAGAGTTTTGCCATTGACTTCAAAGGAAGCAGGATTGGTTATTAATGAGGTTGATTGGGTAAAAATAGTGCAATACATGAGACCACAATTTCATCTGTGCCAGGCAGGTGAATCTTTAGCAGTGTGACCAAGAATTCAAGACATGTTTACGGGGGGAATAAATATAACATGCTTGTTGAAAAGGTGATACTGAGAGGTCTGATGCCCATGGAATAGTGGTTGCTCAGCACCTCTCAGGATCAAACCCTTAGGCAAGTTCCTCCCAGTCTGGTCACACTCTCAAGCCCATTTTACTTGTGCACCACCTCTGCAGTAACCACACCACACACACGGCAGGGTTCCCGAGAGGCCCACTATAGCTGAGGAAGGGAAATACAAAAGGTCCAGGTTGAACAAAAGAGCTGGCCATGCTTATGCCCCCCATTTCATTTTCCATCAGGAACAATCAGAGGGGAATACTGTCCTGTTGTAAGTAATGGTTTCTGAGCTGCTGACATTATAGGATATCATGGATGTTGGCAGATGCAGGCCTGTGACCCACATAAGATATTGTGGTGTGAATGTGATTCTGAAGAGAGACAATTCTGTGTTCAAGCCAGCAACCCGAGAACTCACTAGAGGGACCTTTCGCTCGCACTGAAAAGCATGGTGAACGTGTGCAAACTGCAGCCAAGTCAGGCAAAGCTATTCATTGCCACTTCCTGGGCAGTGATATTTTTTGTCACCCAAACAGGTTCTTCACAAACTTAGCCAGCTCCACATTACTGAACTAGAAGAAAGACACTGAAGTCTTTTCACTAGGACCAGTTCTAGATTAAAGGGGCTGTCTGGTGCCCAATGCAAGCGCTACTATAACTTGGATTTCAAATTACTAGTGGGATTGTGCAAATCTCAAATGCAGTGAATGACATGGCAAGGGATCTATCCCAGATGAGCAAGTAGTTTATGATTCATAACAGTGAAATGTAACACAGCTCTAGACTAGATCTGTCGCAGCAGAAGTTAAATGTGTTCATCTCGACCCAGGCTCCTTTATCTCCCTGCAGCAGTACCTCAGGACAGGGACACAGTGAAGGATTCTGTTGCAATCCTACATTGGATGATATTTGTTTGCAACTTCCTTCAGGAACACAGTGCCCTAGAATAGCCAGCCAGCTTTTCCCCCTTCTGGTCCAGGCATTCTGTCCTTGTGGGCATTCAAGATGCATTTCCCCTTTGTCCCTTGCTGTAGCTCAGACTTTGGACACCAGCAGTAGTGGAGACAGCAGCTGTTCAGATGTATCGGCCACCACAGGGCATATCAGTCTGCTCCTTTCTTTATACTAAGCACTAATGGAAGCTGCCTCTTTCCACTGCTTAAATACTGATTTAGATGCATGTTTGGCCTTTGGGTTGTTAGGACAAGCCACAGAAAACAAAACCTTTACACCCCATTCTGTCATACAGGAGACCCACAGAGAAAACATATTGATGTAGGAGAACCAGGAGTCTGAATCTGACCAGAGCCCAGATAGTCACTAATAGGATCCAGTCTGAAAGCAGTAGTCCCTGGAGAACAGTGAGCTACTGGCACAGCGAGCGGTCTTGAGAGTGGCAGAAGAACATGCTTGCTTAGGAGGGTCTATGATCCTCCCTCTTAGTTTGGTTTTATTTTTACCCAGAGGGGTCCACTGAATCAGGAATACATGGTTCAAACAGCAGAAGTGAGCCTTTCTGTTATGCTCGACCTTATAGTGGCCTCATTACAATGAGAGCCCTATTGAACTAGGATATATGGTATCTAACCGCTCCTGTGCCGGTGCACTCCTCCACACTCCAGAGTCTGTTCTGTGGGGGCATTCTGTTGTGCTCACTGATCTCGCGTCTCTGATATGGGAGGTGCATACCTGGCTTGTGAGGCTGCAGTGGAGAAGTTAATTCCTTGTCTTTCCCTGGGGATCATTTTCTGCCTCCCAGCAACTACAATGGAATGATGTGTAGCAATACCACAAGGACTGTGAATTCCTCCCCACTGAACTGGCCACCTTGCTGCCTCTGCCATCATGGCTACTGTACGCATCATAGCCTGCTCTTTCTTCTCTAGGATCTGGCTGCAGTCCCAGATATATGCAATGTGCTGGCCATGCCTCTCAGTGTGGGGTCACAGGCGGAGCCAGCATCAGAGGCCCAGGCAAGGCAGCATTATGAAATATCACCCTAGCTCCATCCAAGTGACTTGTGAAAATAGATCAATAAATAGATCAGATTTTCCTGACCAAAAAATTACTTGTAAGTGTGGAGTTACCTAGCACTTGTTTTATCACAGGCATTATATTATCCCCAAAATAGACAGAGTGTCTGGGGTACCTCAGAACAACTAGGAACAGGGTTTCAAAATGGAATAAAGATCTTACAGCCTTAGCCATGGCATCCTGACTGGTGGTACCATAACTGGAAGATGTGGTCCAGTGGATAGGGAGTTGGGAGAGCTGGATTCAAGTCCTGACTCTGGATATAAAGTTGCACAACAAGCCAATGGTCTTACTTCCATTACTTACATTAGCAATGAAATGATCCTCTGAACAGAATGGGCCTGGCACTGTAGTATACCTCCAAAGACAAATGGCCACTATTGTACCTGAGTATGTTCTAGAGACATAGCTGTATCACTTCTCCAACTTCAGCACTGGGATACGGCCTCTAATAGTGACACCTCCATTTTGCATGCCCAAGACCTGCCTTTGCAGATGTCCTTCAGACATGCTAGGGGTGCAGATTTGGAGGTTGAGTGGAGTTTATGCTGACAGGAGGGTTGATTGTTTGCATTGAGCCAGCTGCCCCTGCAGTGTGAGCTCTGCAGTAAGAAAGGGTTGTGCTTTTACCCTTTGCCTTGCATGTTAATCCTCCAAAGACAAGAACCTCAAAAACCATCTGATGTCCTTGAGTTTCAGGGGGGAGGATGGGCAGCTCCCATTTAGGGGATGAGTCAGAGGACTGTAGCGGGAGGGTACGTCACACCCTTCCCTGCCAGGAGAGATGTCAGAAACAGGCACAAGAATAGATAGTGCAACTCCATGGACCTAAGGAGTGAGTTAGAGAATCTACTGACTTCCTTGCTTCATGTGACTACCAGAGAGGAGGTGTACGGGCTGGGGGCCTGTCATGGAGGCTTAGCTCTGTAGGTCCCACAGCCGAACTAGGCAGCATGACATTGTGAGAGAGCCAAGGGGATGTGGCAGTGGGGAGGGGTGAATGCATTTCAAAGCCATTCCACCTCATGGAAACAGGAGGAGGAGAGTGGTGGTCAGGGAAGGTGAAGGTTTGCTGCCATATTTCCCCCTCCCACCCTCGAAGTGCCTCTAGAAAGTAGGTTTATGGCCAACACCTGACTGACAGGTGATGTTAACAAGTGACATTCTGCCAACAGTCCCTCACAGGGGGTGACAATGAGACTTTCACTGCTGCCTTGGTAACCAGACTAATCAGCATTTCCAGTGCAACGCTGACTGGACAGCATTGACTGACTGTTCAGCACACTGGTCTTGCTGTCCATTTTACGTTTTAACCTGGGACAAGGTCGGTCCCCCACAGCACATCTTCTATGGCAGTAACGTAGGGCTGAGAGGATTCCCAACTACCGAAGGCAAGGACAACGATCCTGCATTGCATAGGGCAGGCCTGATTTGTCACAGGTCTCTCCCACAAATGTTGTGCCCAGCCCTTAGGGCAATGGGAGAGTCACCGATTTATTCCCACAATGCAGCACTGTCATGGGTAGATGATGCAAATAGGGCAGACAACTGGGGGTTTGGAGACACCGCAAAACAAACCTTACAGATGCCCCCTCCGCTCCCCCAAAAAAATGCTAATGTAGATCTGGCCATTTAAGCCACCCCTTACAGGCTAATTCTGGAAACAAAATCAGGATGTTTAAAGACAGGCCATTTACTGCATTGAAAAGTTTGTTCTTTATCTAATGTATTCCTCATTCGTTACAGCCTGTGCCTCCCTCTGTAATCTAGGCCCTTGCTCCTAACACCCCCCCGACTGAGGTAAATGCTGCCATTTTCCTTACCCTCCCTCTCCCTCTCCATTTTCCTCTCCAACCAAATAGGGGAATAGCAGCTTTTAGAATCATACACATCACCACCGTTTGTTTCTAGTCACAGCAACTGTGGCCCATAATTGTCCTCCAACTTCCCCTCCGCCTCCCCTCCCCCACAGCAGCGCCTTGGCCTTTTGTTTTTTTAAGGAACATTGATGTCTGCTAAGATTTTTCTTTTGTCTATTCCTTGCTGAATCTTTTTTCTTGCATGTTCAATGGCCCAAATTGTATTAACTGTAATTTTGTACGGGGAGTGACTGTCCATTTGGTTAATAGATTGTTAGTGTTTGTCATAATTTATTGGCTGTCAGTAATGTATTTATTAGTTACAAAATGTTAATAAAGTGCCAGCTCTTTTCTAGTGTGAGAGGGTTTTATTGTGTCTCCCTTTGAGGCCCTAGAAATCTCTGAATTAACAATATCCATACACACACACACACACAAAACTGGAGCTGCTGCCATGACACTGATGGAACCATCACTCAGCTGCTACAGATGTTTGCCAGATCTCCATGCTCTTGGAAATATGGAGCTTTAAGAGGATGCCGACAAAAGGTATTTTATAAAAATAATGTATATCAGATCTTTTTTCTCTTGAACTTATGCTTGTTTTCAATTACTCTGTGGAAGCTTGAAATTGAAGGTTGTTTCCTTACAAAAATATTTTAACATTGTGTGGTCATGTCAGTAAGATCGTAAGCGCCTGGGTGGGTGGTTATTGTCAGAATTTGGGGGTATCTGTGTGTATTACTTACATAGTGAGCCAGGTATCAGCTGTTGTCTTGAACAAGGACCTGAAAGTTTGAAATAAGCATGTATATTAAATGCAAAAAAACCCACCCTTATATTAATGCAGCATTAACATGGATAATTTGAACACACACACAAACACACGCACACCCACCCTTCTCAAGAAATTCAAAAGTTAAGTCCCTCATGGCAGCATTAGCTCTTTATCTACATGATTCAGTGCCCAGGCCTGCGGGGTGACCTAGGACAAGTCACTTTGGTGCTCTGTGCCTCAGTTTCTCCAGATGTAAAATAGAGATAATGATCCTGACCATCTTTGTTAAGCTACTGATGAAAAGCATTATCAGAGCTAAGTATTGTGATGATGATGACTATTACACACACACACACACACACACACACACACAGTTGAAGCAGTTTAATTTAAGAAGTGATTTTAAACTGGTTTATGTAAACTGGTGCAAAATCCTGTGCAGACAGTTATTTCGGGTTAACTTAAGTTGAGTAGGAACAGGCTGGAGCTAAACCAAAGTAGGGCTCTCAAAGCAAAATAAGTGTGTCCAGGAAGTGATTTGCATCAGTTTAACTAAACCAGTTTAATGAAACCAATGCAAGATTATTTGTAGACACGGCCTCAGCTACAGTGTGTACGTGCACCATGGTTTGCAGTCCTTGTGTATTGTGTTCATGGTATACTCCAGCGGCATATTATTGCCTAGGCCAACAAGGCCTAGGCCTAGGGCAGCAAATTTGCAGGGGCGGCAGATTTGCTCACACCCCCTCCCCAGCTCCGCCCTTTCCCCAAATCCCCGGCCCGCTGCCTTCCCCAGGCATGCCGTGTTTCCCTCTTTCCCCCCTCCCTCCCAGGCTTGCCTCGCAAAAGTGCTGGGAGGGAGGGAGAAGCGAGTAGCAGCGCTCGGGGGATAGCGGAGGTGGGCTGGGGCCAGCGGGCGCGGGGAGTAACTCTTGGGGGGTGGGCAGGGACTCGCTCCCCGCCCCAACTCACCTCCACCATCCCCCGAGGGCGCCACAACTCCCCTTCTCCCTTGTCTCTCCCAGGCTGGCTGCGGGGGAGCAGAGGTGAGCCGGGGGCGGCAATTTTCTGAGGGCCTAGGGGCAGCAAATTTGTTAATCTGCCACTGGTATACTCATATACACTGAGGGCAATGTGGTTGAGTTAAATATTGCCATGGGAACTTTAACTTCCTGAGCTTTGTCCTGATGTCTGATCTTTTGGAAAATGCCTTTAGCAGATCCAAGTGGAGATTTCAGCACAGGTGCTGTTTTCTTGGCTCAATAATCCCCCTGGGTTTCCATGTCATGATTGGCTCTAATTGCTCATGATGAAGGGGTGGCACGTCCATCCCATAAATAAACAGAACATTATAATAAATCATCATACAGAAGGCAGCGTATTTGTTAGCTGATGCTCTGTAGATCATAGTTTGATGGACAGGGTGTAATAGCCTTTGAGTTCCTAGGTCTATAATTTGGTTATGTGGTCTTCTATTTTCAGAGTGATTTTCTGGTTATCTTACACCTTTGTTTAAAGCTGGTCATTTTGCAGTGGTCCCTGGTACTACTCAATATCCAGTATACTCATATGCATGAAAATCCATTTAAATGTCATGGCATCATTCTTGGTTGGGAAGAAATACAGTTGTTTTCCAAATAAATAGTATGTGTCTATGCTGGTATTATAAAAGTTGTTAGCAATCATTGGCTTTTAATCAATTCATCTCAGCCACTACATTTTCCTTAAATAATTCATTTGTGAACTTAATACAAGTGGAAAGTTTCCCATTCCTCTTAATTCTGTCCTAAGTATGATCCACACTTCTGTGGTGGATATTTGTAATTGCAGCCACAGAGGTGAAACATTTATTGACATGGTCTCAAGGATGCTAAACAGGTATCTAACTTTGTTTAACTTCAGTAAATCAGGATATTTCCTACCATCACAGAGTAGGTAGAGTATTTCTCTCCTTTGAAAATAACCCTTGAATTGGTTTTGTGAATTTAGGCCAAAGGTCTTTTACAATTTGGATGACTCCCAGAAGACACAAAGTGAAGGATGTCCACCAGTTGCAGCGTAGAAAGACTGAACCTTAACCTTACTGCCACTACCTATATCCAATCATATCACTTTAAAACAAATAACCACCGAATTATAGAAATGTAGGGCTGGAAGGGACCTCAAGAGGTCATCAAGTCCCGCCCCCAGCCTGAGGGGGACCAAGTAAATCGAGACCATCCCTCTCAGGTGTTTGGCTAACCTGTTCATAAAAACCTCCAGTGGTGGGGGGATTCCACAGTGTCTAGGTAATTTATTCCAGAGCTCAACTATCCTTATAGTCAAAAAGTTTTCCTAATTTCTAACCTAAATCTCCCTTGCTGCAAACTAAGCAAAATTATTTCTTGTCCTATCCTGAGTGAGCATGGAGAACAACTGATCATCCTCCTCCTTATAAAACATTAAACAATCAGTTTGTAAGCACCTAGGGGATAATAGGGTTATAAGGAACACCCAGCATGGATTTGTTAAGAGCAAATCATTCCAGGCCAACCTAGTTTCCTTCTCTGACAGGGTTACTGACCTAGTGGATAGGGTGGAAGCAGTAGATATGTCTTGATTTCAGTAAGGCAGCGTCCTACATGACATTCTCAAACGAACTGGAGAAATGGGATCTAGATGAAATTTCTATAGGGTGCATGTACAAATGGTTGAAAGACCTACTAAAAGAGTCGTGATCAATGGTTTGCTGTCAAACTGGGAAGGCTTATCTAGTGGGGACCCACAGATGTCTGTTCTGGGGTCTGGTAGTAGTCAATATTTTCATTACTGTTTTGGATAATGGAGCTGAGAACATGCTTATAAAATTCGTGGGTGACACCAAGCTGGGCAGGGTTGCAAACACTTTGGAGAACTGGATTAAAATTTAAAACCACCCTGACAAATTGGAGAATTGGTCTGAAATCAACAAGATGAGATTCAATAGAAACAAGTACAAAGCATGACAGTTAGGAAGGAAAAAAACAAATGCACCACTACAAAGTGGAGAATAACTAGTTTCGTTGTAGTGTGGCTGAAAAGGATCTGGGGGCTATAGTGGGTCACAAACTGAATAGGAGTCGACAATGTGGTGCAGTTGCAAAAAAAGGCTAATATCAGTCTGGGGTGTATTAACAGAAGTGACGTATGTCAGGCATGAGAAGTAATTGTCCTGCTCTAATCAGCACTGGTGAGGCCTCAGCTGGAGCACCATGTCCAGTTTTGGACACGACACGTTAGGAAAGATGTGGAGAAATAGGACAGAGTCCAGAGAAGAGCAACAAAAATGATCAAAGGTTTAGAAAACCTGACCTGTGAAGAAACTTTCAAGACCTCCAAAGAAAAAGAAACATTTTTGTTTCTGGTGTGATTTTTTTTTAAATCATGTCCTATAATAGCAATAAAGTTCCAGAGCCATTTATGCCAATGCCTGAAATCATCCTACGCTATTGGCATTTCAGTTTCACTTGGGGACTTAATTCCCCACAAATGCTGTTTATTGCCTCATCTATTCCCCCTCCATGAGTGATATCCCTTAAACAAACTGAAACGCCAAAAGGGACCAGGAAAAATCATATGGCACATGTGTTATGGAAGCCTGAAGAAGCCAGTCAAATGAAGTGAGTGGTGGCAGTTTGAGTAGGCTTCCATGAAGAAGCACCAAATGCTTTTGGTATTTTTTTTTTGCTGGATATGGATTTTCTGGAGCATGGAAAAATTACTGCTCTGCATTTACAGCTGGTCTTTGTTAGAGAACTACAGAGCAATCCAGGGTTACAGGGTTAGTAAGATGAAATCAGACATCTGCTATATACTGCATGTGACATTCACATTCAGACCACCCTTAATAGAATTATTCATTACTAAAACATTCATTGTAAACTCCTAAATGTGTAACTGGGTCATCTTTTCATTACGAAATACACACACAGCCTGGCTATTCTCTGCTGTCTACATATGCTACAAAGCCAGAGCAGACCAAACATAAGTTAGAGCAGCCCTGGGGTTCCTCTAATTTCAACAGGGGCCAAGCAGGCCCCTAAACAGTCCCAGAGGCAAGGTGAACAGCTGGCTTGTAGTAACTGAGAATCACTAATGTGCAGCAGGTCTACCAAAATGTATAACAAATGATCAGCATTATTAATAGCAGCAACTTTTTGCCCTGCATATACGTACATATTATGGCACTGACCAGCTGGTTGCCCCACAGTGGCATAGATAGAAGCAGTTTGGCCTAGTGGATACTGTACTGGGACTTGGAAGAGTTGGTTTCTATTCCCAGCATTGCCATTGGCCTGCTGGGTGACCTTGAGCCAGTCACTTCCCTTCTCTGTGCCTCAGTTTCTCCACGTGTAAAATGGGGTTAATGATACTGACCTCCTTTGTAAAGTATTTTGAGACCTACTGGTGAAGTATGAAAGCTATGTTTTAATATTATCAATTAGTAGGAAGATTTTTACTAGAGATTTATTTTTATATGAGAGAGGGTTTTTTAAATGGGATTCCTGCTATTACCTTACTTTGGTCTGTGCCGGTATATTGCCTCCTGACACTACCCTGGCTACTGCCAGAGGCAGAATACTAAACTTGAGCTCCTCTTGTATGGCACATCCCATGTTCCCAAAGATGTTACAGTAAATACAAAATGTGTGCGTGCTTTGGCTGTCAGTCATTACACATCAACTTAGCAAAGCTCCGATGATTTCCACTATATTCTGTATTTCCTAGGGTGGAAATAACATTTTTTCAAAATCTGTTGTGATCAGTAATAGCAGCGGTTGCTGTTTCTCCATTGAAATCATAACTCAATGGCTGCCCCAATGTGCACTTTTTCCGAGCGACTATTGGTCTATTTCACAGGAAACACACGTGGCCATGTTTAAGGCACTCCATGGAAGTCAAATGGAGTGGCGATGTTTTACTAGGCGATCAAGGTAACAGAAGTCCCAGCTGGCCATTGATCAACACTAAAAATAACCCCACCGGTTGTTTCCCAAACATGCATAATCAGTTGCTGTAGCTGTGCACATAAATTGGCCATTTAAGCATGCAACTACTGAATTATATCAGCAATGACGGTATGCAACATGCAAATATAGTGTCCAACTGCACTCAAATTTTTGCACATAAACTTTTGAAAAGCTATCCCTTAATTATATCTATTTCAATGGTCTTTATGTACCTAACGAAAATGGATGGCAACAGTTAGCAGCCTTGCAAAAGCAGGGCAAAAGGCTTTAGAGCTTGTAGAACAGAGTAGTTGTATAAAAGTGCTGAGAATTTAGATGCTGAAACTATCATTTCTACAAGACCCTGCCTGAAATTAACTCCCACAAATTATAGCAGGAACATAGGAAGGTGCCACACTGCACCTGGAGTAAGATACAGACTGATGGCAGGGCTCCTGAAGGAAACCTGCCTCCATGGGGAAGGAGCTGGAGGAGCAAGGAGAAATACAAATCCACACAAATACAAATCCATACAAATCCGTCCTTGATGATCCTAAATTCTCTGGGGTTTCCCCAGAGATCTTGAGACACCAAAAGTTTGGAGGGCCAGCTCCCCCCACCTTTCCCACAGAGTGACTAACTCATACTTTGATGGGATGATTCAGAGGAACTCCAGGAGTTAAAATTCTTGGTGCTTCCTGGGCCTAACACAGGTTTTTCCCTTATCGGTGACACTATGACCCAATGAGTGCTGTATGCAGCATTCTCTGATTGCACTATAATTACCATTGTTTTTTAAGTGCTCCTGTACAAACACGAGGTAACCTGCGACTCAGAATGTTACTACAGGGATTGAGAGTGAGAAGAAAAAGCATTAAGGATAGAAAGGCAGCATGGGCCAAACCAGGGATCCCTGATGTAATTGTATTAGGCAATGGACTTACAACAGGGATGAATTTGGCCCAATACATTCATTTTCATAATGCTAAACAAGGCTGAATGTGGAACTATTTGCACCTATTACTCCAGTGCTCATTGCATAATTCTGTCTACTTCCAAAGGAAATTGTGGGAGATGGGCAGGGAGTTAGGCCTAAAATGCTTGACAATCTGCCCTAACACTAAGGTTTTCTATTTCATTAGAATATGATCATCATCAACAACTACTAATAGGAGTAGAAATGTTTAAATGATGTTTTAAAAATACATCAATGAAACTAGGCTTTTTGGATTTAAAGTTTACCCTGAAATGTTGGAAGCACTAAACACAGCAGCCTTTGAGCTAGTGCAGGAGAACAGAAAGTGAAATGGACTAGAAGCCGAGTGAAACAAACTGAGCTGGTCTCAGGGTCCAAGTTCAGTGAAATGCAGGGTAGAAACAAACGTGACCAAAAGGGTGTGAGCAGACATAAGAAAAAGTCAACTCAGTTTGGTTTTTTTTAATTCTTTGTGGTTTAAATCTCTAAGGGGTTCTTAGTAAGGCAGTAAAGGATCTGTATTAATCTATGTGGTTTAATTACACCAAGCCTGTTCGTGTGATACCATTAAGTCTCCAGAGAGTGTGGACACTAAATTGGTTAATCAGGCCATCTTGAGAGTTTCAAGCCAGCCAGTCACAGTGTCAGAGCAGGACCAGAGCCCAGTTATTAAAGCCTCCAGGGCAATCATGAGCTGCAGGCAATGCAAACATAGTGAGCCAGACCTTAGCACAGGGTAAATCCGCTTAGTCTGCTTTGTATGGCTGGCATGGCACAATCAGGCAGCTCCCAGTCCCCCTGACTTAAAGCCTAAGGCCACTGTATAGTATATTCCTGCCCACACAAGGCCTCTTCCTGTCCCTTATGCTAAAGGGGTCAGGGAAACAACTGAGAGAGGCTGCCATAAAGCCAGCGTAGCCCATGCTGGAGGAATCTTCAGCTGCCCATTTTGGGCAGTTTGAAGGCCCTTTGCACTGCTCTTGCCATGCAAAGGGACCTTGTGGGCCACAATATGACATGTTAATTGGCATTTCTCCATTGTCCTGCAATAGGACACTAATGTTAACCTAGCAGGATTGAGCAGCTAATACGTAAAGACCAATGTCCAGCTACAGAGGACAAACTTCTCATTTTGTTAACAACTCTTTCCGACCTCATGAACTAAGAAAATGCCAGCAGAGTTATACAGAGACAAATTTTGTGGCTGAATTAATCAATGGATAAAATGTCTTGCCTGCCTATCTGTCCAGTTACTTATCACTATTTCCTAATGTTTCCCATTCCTTAAAAGAGAACAGTGCTCACTCACTCTCTTCCCCTAGTCCCCTTCCTTCCTTCCCAGTGGCTTAGGGTATAGAGCTGAGTTTTTAAAATGAATGAATCTATGAGAATGAGGGCACTATTGTGGGAAAGATCTGGCATTTACTTTTCTAATAACTCTTAAACTAAAATTTGCTTAGAGTGGCTTCCAGTGTTATGTAGTGAGGCTGCATAATAAATTCATTGGCTAATGAATAATATTTACATCCATGATAACAAACCTGGCTCATGGCTAGCTGAAAACAGCCATGTGACAGTCAACGAGATTCTGTAATTTACTTCCACAGAGTTGGGCAACCACATATATGCATATAAGTGCATTCTGTCTGGTTGCAGCTAAATTCAATGAAAAATGTTAGTCACCTGCTCAAGAACTGCTTTATATTTTAAAACATTTTTGAGGGGTTTCCATATATTTCCAAAGGAAAGATTTAGGGACCGGTCTTGCAAGAAGGCCACATGCCCCTAGCCAGGATGGATAAGGAATGGTGTCCCTAGCCTCTGTTTGTCAGAGGATGGAGATGGATGGCAGGAGAGAGATCACTTGATCATTGCCTGTTAGGTTCACTCCCTCTGGGGCACCTGGCACTGTCCACTGTCGGTAGACAGGATACTGGGCTGGATGGACCTTTGTTCTGACCCGGTACAGCCGTTCTTATGTTTTTAAGTCAATCTCAGTTCTGCGCATGGAGGATTTTCAGGATCAGATCCTCAGTCTAGTGTACTGTGGAATACTCAACCATGTTAGAAGGCAGGATATTCAGAATGTGTGTTATAGTCACACCATACTTCAGTGAACACCAGCTATAGTGTTGATCCCACAGTGAAAAAAGTTTGGCATGAAAAATGTATTTTTCCCCCCATTAGAAAATTTCTACATGAATACTTTTCAGTCAGGGCTATTTATTTCCTTTTCAATTCACGTTTCATAGATGGCAGTAAAGAGACCCTTTATTTATTTAACTTGGCTCAGGTAAAAATGTTTGCCCCTTTAACAGAGCACAGCAACAGGTAATGAATGTCTATATGACACAACAGCACCTCTCCCATTGAAACAAATATCTGCCCTAACAAAAAAAAAACAAAACACTAACCTATTTTGCTAGCTTCAGATAATGCTGACAACGATCTCTTTGGTGGGGATGGAAGTAAAGCACAATACAGTAACAATGCTACAGTGATTACTGCCATAGTAATGTTTAGAAGTAAATAAAATAATAATGCCTATGTAGTAATGTACATCTTCAAAGCACTGTGCCAACATTATTTGACTCCAGGAGAATGGTAATGGCATTATATTGGGCTAATGTGTACATAGGGTCATTGCGCTCTGGTGTTTTTCATTGACGTTCTTCATACATAGATGTCCTTTACCCAGGGCTCTCTTTCGGATGCAATTTGTGTATTTTTAATCCGAAAGTCTTTTCAATCAACCCTTTGTAAGTATTAGTTTGGTTCATTTGGATGCATTTTGGAAACTTCATAAGGTCTATATATTCACTTTCATGCAGTTGCTTTGTATGTTTTGTAGAATCGCAGAAGTTAGAGAGAAAAGACCTACCACCTTCCTGCCAATGCAGGTATATTGATCAGTCAGTCTTCCATCAATCAGGGTTTCTAGGGAATTTTCCAAGTAGTAACTACGTACGGTATGGAGGTTATAGAAAACAATTGGATCTATCCAGAAGGGCCTCTCACTTCTCCATCATAGTTTCTGAAATAATAACTGGCTCCTTCCTTTGAACATGATCTCAGACTTGCTTCTGCCCTTGTTCTTTGGGAAATGTTTTACTGAACAGTGAATCTTGCTTTGTGACCTGAAGATGGCAAGGGTAGGATTCTTACTGATCAACCTAGGGAATAGGTTACAGAGCTCTGGGGCCTGCAATTGACAAGGTTATTTTTCTAGCTCTGTCAAATTCATAAATTACTCTCATAACATCCGGGGCCAAGGTGGGGGGGGAGGGAAAACTGGTACAAATTACTGGGGCCCAGTGCTCTGGAAGAGGGCCAGGGACCCAGCTTTGTCGGCCTTGTTTAGCCAGTCCACCCTTGCGGGAGGGGCCTGAAAAAAATTTTCACCAGGGCCCGAACCCGCTCTTGGCAGTGCTGATAACACACAGGACACATGCACTGGTCTGAGAATCAACCTCTCAGTTGTTTGTGTGTCAATCTCATTGCTCATTTCTTCTAAAATGTTCAAGGGATAAAAACCCTCCATATCTCTGTTTTCTTAACTCAGTGACATCCGGTTCCAGGCTTGTTCCAAGTGGTACATTTAATAGTGTTGTGTCTAGTTCTGTTTTAAATGATTTAGGCAGTAGAAATGCCATCAGCTGTCTTGGAAGACTATTCCACAATGTAACAGAATTCATTGCTGGGCCGATGTAACTATTGCACTGTATGACTTTGACAAAGAACATTTTCATCTTAGCCTTAACTGGGGCCCTGTTTTTGCACTTGTGGTTTTGTCAGTACAATAATCAAAGTGGCAAACTTGCACTGGCAATTTATGGACACAAAATTGGTGGCCTGTGTCTAAAATCTGGCCCATGATCATTAGAAGAATGATAGCAAATGGCATTTGGATTGTGAGGAGGGGTTGTTTGTTTAAGGTAAGTTTATGCAGAGAAAAAAAAACTTTTTACTGTTGAAAGGGCCTGTGGTGACATATATTCTGGTCTTTGCAGTCCCAGCAGTCCATGCTTTAATGATTTGTGTATATAATTGTTTATATAAGCTAAGCATCTCAAGCCATTGAACATGACGGAATGCAATTGGGACAGTGAAAGAGTGAAAACACTCCGTTTCGGGATATTCTGTGGCTTCTGGCAGCTAATTCACACTAGCTCAACCTCGTCTGGTCTTTTTTCTTTTCATCCCTTTCTGGTGACAAGTCCTATAGCATCATTAAAAAAAACACAGACCTCATGTGACCCTCACCAGATTACGAGAGGGACATTTAATTAAGAAGCTGCTGAGAAGCCACCAAACGCAGTATTAGGAGTAGAGTCCGATACAGAGAGATTCACTAAAAATCTCTCTTAGGGCTTGTCTACATGAACAATAAGACTGCGGCAAGCTGGGGGTGATTCTACTCCACAGTAACCCGGCATGATCTAAGTGTTCGTGTGCACTCTGCTGACACAATAACAGTTCGTTAATGGGACTAGCTCAAACGAACTGTTAGCACGCGTCAGCAGGGTGCGCATGCTCGCGTGGGGTAGATCCACACCCCAGCCTGGCACAGTCAAACTGTTTGTGTCAATAAGCCTCTGAGTCAGAGTCCTGGCATTGAAGAGCTTCATGCTACGAGCACCGTCTCATGTAACCCCCAGCAGAGTGACATCAGGAGGGCTTGGACACTGGCCAATGAACAGAAGTTTGGTTCATTTTACTTCTTCAATGTGTTGAATCCTTTAGGGTCAGGACTCTTTACAAATCCTGCTGTTACTAGGAGATTTTCAGAGACAGAGTGAAGACTTTCAAGGGGGACAAGGGCGTAGGACAGCGCTGACACAAACAATTCTGCTCCTTTCAAAACTAGGAGCATCACCATGATGTGTATTTAGCATGAATATAGCCCATAGTGGTTATGGAGGAGTAATACCATGTGTCTGATGCTACTTGGCTGGCTGGCATCTACTGACTGATACATAAGTACTATGTGCACTGTGGAAGCACAGGGCTACATCAGTATATACCTCAATTTCCTCAGTAGTCCCTGATCTGACATTCCTGCAGAAGTGAGTTCACCACTGTACCCTTTTCTCCCCATGCAACCGAAAACATATGCTACTCTGCAGAGTGAATGCCAGACCAGCTGCTGCTCAGCTGAGGTAGGCAATTGAGCAGTCACCAATAGAACTCACTGGGAAGTTTGACAGATTTTTCTCATTGAAAAAAAAATCTAATTCATCACAATCAAAACTGCTCTGGAAACAGGTTTGGGTTTTGACAAATTTTCCATCTCAAAAAAAGAGAAGAAAGAAGTGTCAGTTGTTTGAATGTTTTGTTTCAACATTGTCTAAATTAAAAAATTCTGGTTCAGAACAACTTTCCATCCAAAAAAAAAAAGTAAGCTAGTCAGACTGGACCAAAAGGGTTAAAAAAAAAGACAAAAAAGGTCAATCGAAATGAAACATTTCAAAAATAATCAAAAAAGTTACAACTGACCCAAGATCAAAAAAAAAATCCAGTTTTTCAGTTCACAAATATTTGAGATTTTGACTTTTTGTCCTCATTTGAGATGAGGAAAAACAGCAAACTCTTGAAAACTGTTTCCCATCCAACTCTACTCATCACTGCATAGGGATGGCCAGCAAGATGCATAACTGAGCATGGAAGCTTCTGTTTTCTCTGCCTCATGTAGGAGGTGAGGGCTACACCATTCCACCCAGCAGAAAAGACAGGCCATGCAACATGGGGCCTGGGTATCTGACGAAGGACAAGGTTATGATTTCAATAAATAGGTTGATTTGATGGGGGTGAGGAAGAGCCTACAGTCTGTTTTATTCTCCAGTCCTCACCATTTTCTAGTTCCCCTGAATTTGAAAGCAAGACAGATCACTTTATGACCAATAACAACAATTTGTAATTCTGCAGACTCAGGTGAGACTAATGAAATGTCATGCTTCTGGGCACCCATGGATAACTGCAAGATTCAGGAAGTATATGCCTCCACCCCCATGTTTTGCACTGTACAGGTGGTCAGATACATTATGGGGGGCTTTTCACCTTTCTTTGAAGCTTCAGGTAGTGGTCCATGGCTAGAAGCAGACCTTTGGTCCAATCAAGAATGGCAAATGGTAGGTTGTGTCATCATGGGAGGCTCTGTTGCTGTCCTGTGCACTCTACTAGGATTCTGTTCTGTTGAATACTAAGTAACTGCAAGTGGATTTGATCTGAAGAGAATAAAACTGTCTCCTTGTCTTTTGTAACTGTCTTGTGTTATATGAGTGTCCTGTGTTAGAAAAGTGCTTTCTAATCGTTTCCTAGAGTTTGGTTTGGTAAACAGTCTCCTTTCCTAAATCTAACTTTTTCTCTCTCTCTCTCTCTCGCCTGTCTTTCTCTTTTCCTTTCTGACCTGCTTCCTGGTGTAGAACCGAATGCATGAGTCTCTCATGCTCTTCGACTCCATCTGTAACAACAAATTCTTCATCGATACCTCCATCATTCTCTTCCTCAACAAGAAAGACCTATTTGCCGAGAAGATCAAGAAATCACCTCTGACCATCTGCTTCCCTGAATATACAGGTATGTGTCATGACTCACACAAGCCCAGCCTACCAGTTAGGAAGCAATAGACGAAAGGAGTAACCTTGCCACACTGGGGTGCAGGTGAGAAGTTATATGATGCCTTGAGGGGGACTCTCTGTTAGTATTGATGGGTGTCTTACGGACAGTTCTTGTGGGGGTAACACTGAATGGTCCTATGCTGTCAATATGACACGCAAACCTCAAGACACCATATGAACTTATGAAGCACCAAAATACAGAACTCCACCAATAACTAATGGGACAATAGAACACCATTAATTGTAGTAACATTAAGAATATTTTTTCTCCTCCCTTATAAGCTCATGATCAAACTCTGCTCATGGATCTACTTCTGATATGTTTAGTAGGTTTAACTTTGGAGGGAATCACCAGCCAATGATTGTAAGGTCCCAGTCCTGCAAACACTTCACATGGGGACCTCCTAGGTCATTGAGATTACTCTCCGGCTATAGCAGGCAACCCTGTCATGTCATCCCAGTCAGACTTACACACATGCCTGACTTTACTATGGTGAGTCATCCCACTGAACTCAATGGAACTACTCAGGGCTGTAAAGTTTGCTATACGTGTAGTAGGTATTTGCAGGACTGGGGCCTGAGTTACCTACTGACAGTATGGCCCCTTCTTTGAGAGGGTGGGGTCTTCAGACCAATCCAACTTCTGGTGTTTGCTTTGGCTACAGCTGGTTGGTTGTCAGAGCGAAAAAATGACAAAAGGCGATTTTTTGTTTTTTAAGGGAAATTCATGGCACGCAATAGTTTAATGGATATTAAGTTGTTTGTTGTGGGAAATTATGAGAAAAGTCTAATAAATATCCCTTACAATACAGTATAAACTATTGAACCCCATTGAATAACATTTACCAAACAATTTAAACCCTAACAAAACCAAACTGTATTAAAATGATAGGCAGCTACATTATCTAAAAGTTCACGATGGAGTCTTGCTCCAGTAGCAGGAAGGCTGGGATGACAACATCCAATGATTTTTATAGTGAAAAAAACCCTAAAAGTTTTACAAACATACAGCAGACTTGTCTCTCCGACAGGAGCATAGGAGTACCAGACTGGATCAGACATGTGGTCCATCTAGACCAGTATCAGGCTTCCAACAGTGGCTAGTAGTAGATGTAAGGTGTAAGAACCCCATAAGTAGGCAGATGTTGGATAATCTGCCTCCCACATTAGGTCTCGTATATAGAGAGATCTCAGATTGATACATGTACAGAGAGAACTTTACGTGCATGTTTAGAGCAACATACAATCTTTAAATAATCAACATTGCCCCAGTGAGATAAGCATAATTACCTCCATTTTACAGATGGGGAAACTACAGCACAGAGAAGTGCCCAAAGACCCACAATAAGTCAGTGGTGGAGTTGAGTCTCAAAGGCATATTTCCCCAGCTGCTTGTCCCGCCTACTGTATTAGATCACGTGGCCCTTCTGGTCTTTTGCCCAAGACTCCACAGCAAAACAAAAGCAGAGGACGCAGGACATTCCAACTGCAAGTCCCATGCTCATCCATCCAGGCCATGATGCTAAAGTGAATGGTTTGCCCCAGAATTGGCATCTTTAGCAAAAATCCAATGTTAGTTATGTTACAATCCAAACAGATGGAGAGTGAGCCAGTTCAAGGAGTGAAAAGCACAACAAACTTTGGCAGAATTATTTTACACTTTTTAGCCTATGTGCGTGCTGCAGAGGGACTTTCTAACTACACTTTCACACATCATTCAGCTTAATCATATGCTACCCTCACCCTCGACCAAATCCGTACATATAGATCCATGCACATTAAAGGGCAGAATGCAGGGTAAGTACATAACTCCCACACTATGCGGATGACAGAAAGAAGAAAAAAGCCTTTAATGTGGAACATTCCAGTAGTTAAAATGGACCAGCCCCAGAGCAGAGGAAACATGAGGCTTCCACCCACAATTACACAGTTAGGAACGGTCAGCCATTCGAGCAGTCCGATTGGCCGATCATTCCCCTTCTTGAATAACGAGGATGACGTTTGAATTTTGCGGAGGACATGATTACAAGTCATGAACATGAGAATTTTCTCTGCGATTCAGTCAAACCAGAACAAAATAGTTTATCCCTCTTCTTAATTATTTATTAATGGCAAAATCCTATTTCTCTTTAAAAAATTAAGGGGGGAGAAAGTTAACCCCATATGACTGGCAGCTCAATGGGCCACATAAGGGGCTCAAGTCATTCATTGAAACACTCGCTGTCTGTGGAAGAACCAGTTATACACAGAGCCCTGTGGCTGCGCCTCTTAAACCGACCTGAAGAAGAGCTCTGGGTAAGCATGAAAGCTCGTCTCTCTCACCAACAGAAGCTGGTCCAATAAATGCTATTCCCTCACCCACCTCGTCTCGGTAACACCCTGAGATCAACATGGCTACAATAACACCACATACTTCTTAAACTGTGTTATTTCGTGTCTTCAGTAAGGTTTCTAGCCTACAGCCCTTACGTGAGGGAAGGCTGCAGGACTGGGCCCAGTGGTTCTTAGAAAGTGTGGGGATGTTTTTACAAAATGTGGTGCTCATTTGTTTCTCACATATTTATTCCCTTGGAAATTTTTAGGTTTTGTGGAATTTCAGGAGAAAGGCATTCTGCAGACAAAAAGCTGTGATATCACAAAATCCAGGGTTTGTCCAGGGAAAACAGCTTGGCTTGGAAAACATAGCATGAAAAGGTCTTGGAAACCAAGAAACAATTCTGAATTGGCAACAAGAGGCAAAACTGCTCCAGATGCGGAAGGTTTCAAAGTGTGTTGTAAATATTTCACACACTTCTGAAATCTCCCTTCTAGAGCTCGGCTTTAGCGACCGTGAAGGGGATTCTTTAATAAGACTGCTGGATACAGACAGACCCTCTGGTTGTTCTCTCTGACACCAAGACTAACACAGCCAATGCTGCCTGGTGCTCACCAACAGGGTCTCCCTTTGTGCTGGTCAGGAATAAGGGAGAATGGAATGGACGGCTGTCTGTCAAATTATCCTCCATAGCCCCCTGAAACAAGTTTCTATACCGCTGGGGCACCACGTTGTGGCTACATCTGGGGATCAGCTCTCACCTGGTCTGATGCCTTCTCCATTAGTTGCTCGCTCCCTGGTCTCTCTCTGAACTCGAGGTGCTCCCTCTTCATGCCTTGGCCCTCCAGCCAGGTCACTGTAGTCCTCCCCTTCTGGGGTATCAAAGTCCCACTGGAGAAATCATCTGTCTGTGGTTTAGTCAATCTTCTGACCCACTTTGAAGTTTGGGGCACTTTCCCAGTGGCCAATAGGGGAAATGAGACCCACCCACTACTCTGGGTTCCAGCCCAGGGACCCTATACCCAGCAACCAGAGTCTGCTCAAGCACCAACCCTGTTGCTGTGTCCCTGAGCTCTTCCCTACCTCTTCTCTATCTTCTGGCCCATTTCTGGGTTTACCCCTGCAGCTTCCTCCACTTCCTGTGGCTACTTCACCCCTCTCAATTCCTGCCAGAGGCTGTAGTCCAAGGCAAGATACCAGGGCTTACTGTCCCCCTAGAACTCTTCCTTGTCCCTAGCCAACTCTCTTCTCCCCCCGGGGGGTGACCACAGATCACCTTCCTGCAGCCCTTTTCTCTGATCACCAACTCCCTCTGTTTATAAGCCTAGCCAAGCTCCTCCCCCAGCTGGGTTTCATCAGCCATTAGGCCTATCAGTATGGTGAGCATATTTCCCTATGGTGAATATGGGACACCTGGGAAAACTACTCATATTCAAAGGAGTTCAATGGCAATCAGTTAGAGCTATGCAGTAGACACAGACAAATTAACATCAAGTTGACTGAGCCCTTGTTAAAAAGAAATATGGCGGAGTTGGATTTTTTTTATTTACCTTTTTATCTTTAAGGCTTTAGGGTACACACACACACACACACACACCTCTCTGTCTGAGCCCCCGGGACGCCTCCACCTACTCTGATACCTGGTGCCCCGCGTCTTCCCTAGGCAACATGTGGAGGGGCACACAGGGTCATGTGCCCCCACTCCCCAGATTTCTGCCAGGATTCACACCAGAATGTGGCCAGCAACAGCCTTTTGGCACCGTGCAGGAGGGAAGGGATGGGAGCTGCTTCCAACTGCAGGAGGGAAGGGATGACCTGGCCCATATCTTTGCAGAGCTCATCTTCTGTGCCCCCCGGCTCCTCCATGGCTGGAAGCAGCTTGTCCCTTCCTGGCCACACACTGTCGAAAAGCAGTTAAGACCTGCAGGCTGCCGCTAGCCACTGACATAACCCAGCCGCCTCCTGCCCCCTGGCTAAAGTGCAGGCAGGAAGGGGTTAAGCCCTAAGGATGTAGTGTGCACCAGGGCCCAGGGAACCTCACTGTAGGGGCTGCAGTGAACCGGGCCAGAGAGCTGGCTCAGCAGGGGTGGGTGCCTAGGGATGGAGCACCCTCCCTGGGGGCAGGACCCTGGGTGTGGGGGGAGTGAAGAGGGTGCTAAGCCCCTGCCCAGGGGGGCTGCAGTGAAGCCTGCAGGTTCGGGGCATGAACAGGCTGGAAATCGCTTCCCCCTCCTCTCCAGAGCTTAGCTGAGGGGCGGAGAGGCTGCCCCGTGCCAGGGCTCAGCTCCTCCTGGCCAGCGCCCCAGGCCAGAGGGTCTTGGGCTTTCCCAGGGCACCAGCCCAGTGTGGTAGAGAAGGAACCTGCCAGCCAGGCTGCTGGTGAGCTGAGCACTCCAAGCAGGGCTGGTTCTCCGCACAGCCCTGGGAGCAGGATACACCCCATCAGGGGGGATATGGAGGCGCGGCAGGGGGTGAAGGGGCAAAGCAGAGAGGACAGCAAGAGGGGGCACATGTCAAGGGCCAAAGAATGGGCAGCAGAGGCAACGTGTAACCAGCTGCTGCCTGGCGCCTGCCCGCACTCACCAGCCACTGCAGCTTGCAGCCAGTGCCAGCCAGAAACGGGATGGGAGGCAGGGCCCTGCTGGTCAAGAGCCAGCACGCACCAGGGGCTGCGCAGACGAACCATCAGGGGGAGCGACCAGCCCTGTGCACTGCAGCTTTGCCCCACCTCCCATCCCGTTGGCCACTGGATCCCCACCCACCCATCGACCCACTGCTGGTAGGTGAGCAGGGATCTGGCAAGCAGCAGGACCTGCCAGTACTGATTTGGGGGGGAGATAGAACAGGGATCTGGCAAGCAGCAGGATCCACCGGTACTGTTGGG
Source organism: Gopherus flavomarginatus (assembly GCF_025201925.1). Lineage (NCBI taxonomy): Eukaryota > Metazoa > Chordata > Testudines > Testudinidae > Gopherus > Gopherus flavomarginatus. The sequence continues at coordinate 35,956,447 of NC_066630.1, forward strand.
GGCAGGATATAGAAAATACTGGACAATTTGCCTGTTTTTAAGAAAAAGGTGGGACACCTGCAGGAGAGCTTAAATATGGGGCTCTCCCTTTAAAAATGGACATCTGGTCACCCTACCTCTGAGGCCCTGGCTTTCCCCCAGATGCAGCCTGTATGGTAATTAGCCTATTTCACTTATTGGGGCCCTGTTGGGGGTGAACACCCCATCATATCCCTCAGGCGTTAGAAGGGTTATTACTGAGCGATTATAGAGCATTCAGGCCTAGATCCTCAAAGGTAATTAGATGCCTTGAAATCAATGGGAGTAAGGCACCTAAATACCTTTGAGAAACTGGGCCTCAGTCCCTTTCTCAGAGGGATTCAGCCTGTTGCTTTCACCTCATTCCTAGCCCCAGCCAGTCCAGGAAGCAGGACTAGTGACTGGAATCAAACTGGTCTCAGGACATGCCACTGATGAATCATTTGGCCTTTGCTCTTGCTTTTAACATACAAACCTATGTAGTTGTTCAGTACAACAACATTGTTGGACATTTCTTCCACTTACTGGCTCTCTCCTGACAGGATGCTCATTTTACATCAGTCCAGGGATCGTGCCGTGGGTGCACTGACCCATGAGGTGCACCCAAGTATCATCGCTCACCAGTTGAGTGTGTGCAGCAGAGCACACCCTGTTGTATCTCAGCACGTACTTAGCAAATAGATTCATGGTAACAAGGCTGAAACAAATCAAATACAAGTAACAGCGTCAGGATGACTCCTCCCAAGAGAATAGTTCCACTGGTCCTGAGGTAACCCCTGGATGGATTGGAGGCGATAATCAGCTGTACCTGTTTAACAATCCTCTTGCGCATCACTTGCTAACCCATCCCCCACAGCCCCCCCTCAGCTGGAAGGAGAAGTTACTTCAACTTTTTATATAGCCTTCCCCTTCTTTCCTCTTTCACCCCTTCCCCCCAGCTCTGCACTTCTCCAGAGGATGGGCTGGGTGCTCAAAGGAGATGCTGAGCAGAGTGGAGCAGGGCCAGTAGAGTAGGGGAACAGGTGAGGAAAGAGAAGGCAGAGGAAGAGTTTTAGGAAAGACAGACCCCTCCTGAGTTAAGTTGGGCCTTGAAGGAGTGCTCTGGCTGGCATAGAGGCTTTTCCATGGGTGTCAAATTTGTGTCCAAATCAGATCATTTTACATTTTATAATCCACATTATCTTGTGTACGACTGCTGATTACACCTTCCAACCCACCTGAGAACTGATCAGCCCCTCATATCGGCTTCCCTGGGATTTGGATGCAGGCAGCCAACAGGCTAATTGGGCCCCAGATGTGTTCCCCTTCCCAAGAAAATGGCAACATCCTGTTTAGGATACAGCACAGCAGACTATGTACAATCCCTCTGAGGTTTAAGCTAACCACTTTCTCTTCTTTAGATGTGATCTAACATGGGGATCTTTGCTCCTCCAAGAAATAGCATTAAAATAAAGGAATGGAGCCAGAGAAAGAGAGCTCCAGATAATAGCAGCTCTTCAGAAGATGACTGGCTTGGGGCATTTCAGCAAAGGGCCAGGCCTCGATGCTCTCACCATCATCAGCTGCTTAGTGTAATAACATGTATTTTTCAGCTGTAACAACTGATCCTCCACTCTCTCCTGACCATCAAGTCAACATTTGACAAAGACTTTGAGTCCTGCCCTGTCTAATAGGCTGTAGGAGCCAGATAGGCCCCTTAGCAAACACAAGCTCTTCTGGACATTTCATTTACACAGTACAAACTGTTGCAGCACCATGTAGAGTGGGACCTCAAAATGGGCCCAAGACAACGCTGGCCTCCACCCACCCCTTGGCTTGGGTAAGGTGATGAGGTTCTCAAAATGCACCCCCAAAAGCCTGTCACTGAAGACTGGTCGGGGAAGAGGTGAGACCTGTCACTTGGGTGGGATCAGGCTGCCGATGGAGGGTGGAGCTTTCTCTGGTCCTAGTCAAGGGGCTATTTCCCTTACCCCTGCCTAGAAAGGAGCCTGGTGCTTCTTCCCCAGTGGGGAGTCCACACATGTCCTCTCTCCTCACTCCTGGGATGGGTCTACCACAGGCAGGGCCTCACTCTTGTCAGCTTGGGTGATGCCATCACCTGCCAGCAGCCCCTGGTGAGGGTGGTGCCCATGCCTGGAATCACAGCTGTCAGTGCTCTCCCCGTGGCAGGACCTGGAGGGTGTGGCTTCCTGCAGCCACAGCAGCACCCCCTGCTGGAGATGGTGCTGAGTAAAAAATAAGACACTGAAGAGTCCTGTTATAAGGCTCCAAATTTCCATGACTGACTACTGGAAAATGGGATTGTCTGTGGGAAAAACAGGACACCTGGTGACTTTACATGGGCAAGTATTCAAAGATGGCTGAGTTTGGCAGCCCAAGTCCAGACAGACAGACAGATGTTGCAATGTGCCATCTGCAATCAGGAGCAAGGGGCAACGTAACAGGCACTTACCAGCTCTGAAAAAAAGGAGATGCAGGAAGCAGCAGCAGGTTACAAAATGGCCACCTTAGGGCTACAGTTGCTTGGCTCTGCCAAATTTAAAGGGCCACCTCCCAGAAAGTCTAGAGGGAGGGAAGAGAGTTACCCTGCACTGGACTGAGTTAGTAGGAAGCAGGAAGATGCCAAGGAAGGTGCCCGTGGGGAAGGAGCTGCACGGGTACCTGTCACTGCTATCTCACAGTGCCAGAAGGTGGTATCAGGGACAGTGGTTTTTCCCTTGTTGTTTTTACTCAGAGGTTAGACGTAAGGGGGAGCCTGGAGTGGAGATGCTGCTAAAAGCAAAGGTCCCCCTCCTGTTTCGGTTTACTTTAACCCCTGTTGCCTGCTCTCACTGCCGATTCCTTATGCCTCATGGCTGGACAGGGTCTGTCCTATGTGCATTCCAGATTTGGGGTTCTCTGTTGGCCTGGTATAGCTAACCCAGTCTATACGCCACTACTGCAGCCCCCAGATTGCAGAGTCAGCCATAGGTCAGGCTGCTCTGACTTCTGACCATCTGCCCACAGCCTCAAGTGTCCATGACAACAGCCAACAATAGGGGAGCACAGGGGTATCCCAGCCAAAGCCTCTGGCCAGGAGGTAGGAGGACAGATGGTTCAGAGCAGGCTCCCGTCCCATTTAGCTGAGATCTAGCCAGGACACACACACCCACACCACTATGGGAAGGGAAGGAGGGTCTCAATCACCCTGGCTTAGAACCACTCTGTCTGCTTGGTGCTACATCAGGAAATTCCCAGATAGGCCATAGCACCATTAAGCAGCTGGAACAGAGGCTAGACTCTGGCTTCTTGAGTGCAGGCATTTCATTCCTTGGCTACGCTGTTCACTGCCTCCAGCATACTCACATGAGCCACAACAAGATGTCCCTGGAAGGTCCTGAGAAAGCAGCAGCAGCAGCTCTCTGCTGCATGTGTGGTTTGTGTAAACTTCCTTCTTCTTGGTTTGTAATAGGGATAATGGTGCTGGCCTTAGAATCTACGCTCCATAAACCTAGCAGCAATTTCTTACCCTGTCTATGCCTCCACCAGGAACATTATAGCTTAATTAGATGGGTCTCATCTCACCGCGACAAAAGCACCATTATTCTGAACAAGTGAGCAGAAGAGTCACTCTGAGCCATCTTCACACATCAGCTCCATGTCCGGCCAAACTTCCTGTTCAATTTATTTTTCTTCTTAGTCACATGTTAGTGAATGTCAATGCTGCTGAATGATGCAGCCTTGACAGCCCTGGAGAGCGAAGCCCCGACGTAGAGACAGGCCCAATCTGAAAACTGGGTGTCTCCCCTCTTTGGAAAAGTTTGGATCCTGATTAAAATGTAGTAGTTGGCCCCATCTCTGTAAGAAACCTAAACCCCAAATCTCACCCCCCCGAACTGTGGGAAAGTACAGGACAGAGCTGCACAGCAATCTACCCTGCTAACGCTGACCAGAAGAGACCACTGCTAGAGTGACAAAGCAGATCAGTCTCCATGTGTCGCCATCAGTCCTTGGGCTCCCAGTTGTGTCTGATCATTAGAAAGGGTGGTTAACTGTCTACTGGAGACCATCTGCTCATTCCACCATGGCAGTATCTTTCTTCAGTTGTTGCAAAGCTGGGTTGAATTTAAACAAGCAAACTGGAGAGGAAAGTCTCCATCATCATTCCCTTGCCAATGCCCCGAGCCATCCAATTCTTCCTGCTTTCCTCTTTGTGCAGGACAGGAAGGGCTGTCCATCAAAACGGAACATCACTCTGTAGTTAATGTTAATTAGTCAGTGCTTAGCCGAGTGTCCGTTGGTTTTGCATCTGGTTGCTCCTGTCAAGTCCATTCCCCCTGATCTATTTGTTTAATGTTGCAAGCCTGATTCAGTTACAGCAATGTAAATCAGGAGTAACTCCATTGTACCAAGGGAGGAGAAACTGGCTCTGGTGGTCAGTGTTGTAGAGTGGTTATTAGAAGCACCTGATACCCTGTGAAATGCTACGGATGTGATTCATAGGCAACCTCCATTTCTCACAGGTTATTACAGTGTCCATTGTAATAGCACTGACCATAATAACCCACTTACTGGGTATTGCTGGAACTGCTAGATACTTCAGTATCAGAGGGGTAGCCATGTTAGTCTGGATCTGTAAAAGCAGCAAAGAGTCCTGTGGCAACTTAGAGACTAACAGATGTATTGGAGCAGGTGTAACCCCGGAGGAAGTCTATGAACATTAAGGAATTCACTCTGGCTGTACAGTGATGTAACTGGGCGTATAATGAGTGCCTTGGCCTAGATTCACAAAAGTATTAAGGAACCACCACCGATTTCAATGGAAGCTTGGAGTCTAAATACCTTTGTGCATACAGCCCTAGTGTCCAAACCCGAGTTTGGTGCCTCGTGGTTCTTTGCTTTCCCTGTTGCCTTGTGTCTCTAACACTACAGGAATAGAAGGAGCATGGGGATGCAGCTCCCAGGTTTGCTGTAGGGATTTGAGTTGCAGGTGGAATGCAGAAAATCAAGCTCACGTTTAAGCCTTGAAATACGTTTTCATTTCAGCTTGTAGCAGTAGTTACATGGACTCAACCGTAATAATTTGTTCCCATTGTAACACTTGTGGAAAGGATCAACATGTTGCAAGATGATCTCCATGGGCCCAGTTTCTTTTCCCAATGCACTAACCAGGGCAAAATAGTGAGCTTCCCCAGCAAGGCTTGGACTGTAGTAACCTGGGGGCTGGGTGTAGCTTTGGCTGAATCAAGCACTATTGGTGCTTAGGGCAGGTCTACACTTCAAAAGCTGCCCTGCAGCGCTTTTAGTGAAGCGTAGTTAATCCATCTCCCCAAGAGGCTTTAGTTCTGCCCTCCTATTGGCACAGTGCTGTCTACACCAGGGGTTAGGTGGGCATATCTGCATCACTCAGAAGTGTGGATTTGTCACACCCCCGAATGATGTAGTTATGCCAATGTCAGTTGGTAGTATAGACCTGGCCTTCGTTTTTCATGTTTGCACTGATGCGCACTGATTAGCAGTTCCCTGCTGTTCCCAGGAAGTCACTGTACCTGACCCCCACTATCACTACCGCTGGTGTCAATTAGGAGTAACTGCATTAAAGTTACGTGTGGTACAAAGCAGGTGTGAGCACTAACTTTCTGATACTTTTCCTCTCGCACCATCTCTTTGTTTGTTCTCCCCCATTGATAATGTGACTCCCAGTTGGAAATACAAATATCAGAGCTTCCAAGATATTTTCTGTGCATTAATCTTTGATGTGACCAGCAAAATAAGAACACACATCAGGCTGGGCCCTTTTGGGTGTCTTTGCAAAGGATAAAGGTGGCCTTCAAGCTTGGCTAATTTGTTTGCTTTTTAATTTTTCTGCTTATTTTTCACCTAAAGAAATATCAGGACTATCATCTTCCCTGGGTTTTCTGGAAGTCTCCTGGTGATGCAGAGAACTGGAGTGGGAACTTTCTATAACTTTCATTAAACGGACGTAGAATACTGAATCTTTAAGAGGGAGGCTCCTTCCTCCCAGCTGTTCATTCAGGTGTTTGAGTTAAATAAGTGTTTAAAAACAAGAACAATGAGCAGGATCTTCAGCTAGTGTAAATACGTCAATGTAGCTAGCCAATTTACACTAGCTGAGGATCTGACCCAAAGAGTTTTGAAAACCCTTTTCTTCATGTTTCACTTGCAATGTTATTATCCCATTAGCTCTCCAGCGATCTATAGACTCTTCTGGGGAAAAAGAGAGTGGGCAGATGAGACCTGGTTTTCTAATGTGAACTACAAGCAGTACAAAATGCCTTCTTCATGTATCACAACCTCATCTCTTCCCCTTTATCCCTTTAAGGGAAATTACACCAACCCCTATCTCAGCCCTTTTCTTCCAGATCTCCCCAGAGCAGTGGTTCTCAACACTTGCGACCCAATCAGCACACAGCTGCAGCCCATGTGACATCCTCAGGGCTATACCCGTAGTATATATGTTGTGTAGATGCACATAACACAGAGAGCTGCATATGCAGCCCACAATGGTAAATAGATTGAGAACCACTGCCCAAGAGCGTGCTCCTGCCTGCAAGGCCTCTGACGGGATTCTCTTTCTTTTCCTGTTTGTTTGCCCGCAGGCCCTAACACTTATGAGGATGCAGCAGCATATATCCAAGCACAATTTGAAAGCAAAAACCGCTCCCCCAACAAGGAGATTTACTGTCACATGACTTGTGCGACGGACACGAACAACATCCAGGTGGTCTTTGATGCTGTCACCGATATCATCATTGCCAACAACCTCCGAGGCTGTGGCTTGTACTGACACCTTCTCGTGCTGTATAGCAAAGCAACTCCTTTGGTAATGATCACGGCGTGAGGAAAAAATTTTAAAAAAAGAAAAAAAGTGCAAAACAAAAACCGAATCAAACGACAAAAAACAAAATCATTATACTAATAATGCAAGCTGGTAAATAAAAAAGCATAATGACAAATTATATATATATAAATATATATATATATATATTAAAAAAGACCACAACAACAATCTTTTTAGTTTGTCTCAAAGAGCTGTGGACAGAACTGATTTCTCTGACAGGCTTCAGCCCTCCTTGGTATTGTCACTAGTCATAGAAATCAAATCAATTAAATAAGCCAAGAAAAATTACGCTGGCATTTGCTAAATGGTCTGCCTGCATTTTGAACCTAAGGTATCCTATGAGTTTTAAAATCGATTGTTTTCTTAAAACAAAGAGCAGTAATGTTACTTTTTTAACTCTTCTTTGTGGGGAGGGGCTTCAGGTGTAGAGGGGAAGGGGAATTTTTTTTTTCTTCTTTCTCCCCATTCCAGTTTCTTGGATTTTTTAGGTACTGCTGTTAGGAAGCTGTAAGTCAGCTGGTGCTGCACTGCAGTCTGGGTCACCTGGGCTGGACTTTCAGTGCCTCTCGGTTCTGTTCAGCTCTTGTGGGTTTCAAAAACAAACGAAAAAAAAGACAAAAAATAATAATAAAAAAAAAAAAGGACAAAAAACCAAATCCAAGCCACAATATTTTAGGACTTTTTTTAACGGGGACGCAGCAGGAAAGCATCCTTTATGTAACAAGCTCTTCACTTGTGGAATGTAACTTCCTCCCAAGTTAAAGCACAGGATGGGGAGCTTTGGGCTTTTTACCAGCGCGGGTTCTGTGAGAAAGAGGAGGGCCCCTAGTGGCAATCACACCCCAACACACACACGCATGCAGGGGGAGGGATGTATTTGCCCATCAAACTCAAACCGTGTGTCAGTGCCAACCTCACTTTCAGGTGGGCTTTAGGCAGGGGAGGGGAGATGCAATTTATTTTTGAACAGGGTTAAGGACATTACCCATTGTGATCCTGTTTTACTTGGCTTTGAGGGATTCCCCCTATGATTTAATTGATTTCTTGATTGATTTTTAATGTATTCAAGCCTGGGCTCCCTTCTCTCTCTCTCTCCAGACCACTTCACGGACTCTCCTGTTGGCGTTCTCCTTACCGGTAGCATGACCTTTTGGCCTTTTGCATAAGACACAGCCTTCCTTACTGAGTCAATGTATAATGTTCTGAACATGGAATGATGGCTGTGTGTTTCCGTAGACTGCTGTAGATCTGGTTTTAGCTGAGTCTTTACATTTAGAAGCTAAAAGATTAAAAAGGAAGAAAAAAAAGAAAAATGAAAATCTTTTTTTCATGTGCTTTGTAGCTAAAAAAGAAGAAAAAAGAAAAAAAAAGATTCCTTTCCCATTTCCCCTACTCCCCTTTATTTAAAAAAAAGAAAAGAAAAATCTTTTGCAACCGTGCTAAGAGGTATTCGCCTCTTCTCCAGTCCTCATTTTAACAGGAATGAATTTGCGTTTGTTTTCATTTAATTTCCCTCTTTGTGTTTATTTGTGCCCTGCCTCTTTAAAAAGAGAAAAGGGCCGGTGGGGTCTTTATTAGCCTGGAGTGATAAGACTACAATGCAAGACCATGCCTGTGGGTCAGGTATCCAGCAGGGGATGTCTTTCTGCATTATATTTATTTATTCTTTTCCCCTAGTTTAATAACGACTCTTCGTTCTGAATTGTCTCTTTCACGCTCCAGGTTTGTATCAAAAAAGCACAGCTGTCACTGGCCTGTAGCAGCCAAATTATCCAGAGATTTTCCCTCTCGTGACTTGTTTGCTCTGAAGAATACTGTGTATTACATACCAGATAGGCTTCCTCTTCTTTCTTTTATTGTTTTGGGGGTTGGTTTGGGAGACCTTAGAGGGATTATTTTTGTTTGGATTTTTTTTTGTTTTGTTCTGATTTATTTTTTTAACTTTCCAGTGAATGCTTTTCTGTGCTGCTTTTTTCCTCGTCTGATCCTTCCTTTTAGTGAATGGTGTTTTCTCTCTCTCTCTCTCTCTCTCTCATGTGGGGATGTTTGTGCTGCAAAAACAAATGGAAAAAAAAAACAAAAAATACAAAAAAAAATACAAAAAAACCCAAAAACAAAAAAAGAAAGAAAGAAAATGTTTAAAAAGTTTAACACACACACACAAAATCACAAAAAAAACAAAAAACAAAATCAAATGTAGTGTTTACATTAAAGCCACCGTTTTCATGACCAATCCTTTGTCATTTCTACTTTGATTAGTAATCAGACATCGTCACAGTTTCACTTTTCAGAGTTACCTTTGCTGAAGAAAACCAGTCACACCTGTTTAAAATAAAATGATTAAATACAAAGGAAACTAAATATATATATATATATAAAGCGCCAGGTCTTTCTAAGCCTTTCTATTACCAATCAGTGAGGTTTCTGTGATATATTAGACACTGCCAATCTCTTTCTCTGACTAATGGAAAATTCATGTGTAGCTCAATAAAGAGAATGTTTGTCTGTAATCCTGGTCTTTCACCTTCTGGTTTTCAGACTACAGTTATTTTATTATTATTTTTCTTTAATTAAGGGGTGGAGAAGAAAAAAGAACACGATGGTGCCAATTCAGATATTTCTTGGGGATGTGGGGGAAGGGGACAAATTCTGCCCCCTATCCCAGCTCCCACTCCCAGCAGGGACCCAGTTCCAGTCCCAAGTAAGTCATCCCATTCCCCTCCCCCACCCACACAAAGAGGAACCCTGGGTCTTCTGCATCCAGGGAATGTCCCCTCTCTTTTACCCACGTGGGGCTGCACTCCACCATCCAGGGACAGACTCTCCATGTGGCAGGTTGCAAGGCCACTCACTGAAATTTGACTCAGTCACCCCTCCATCGATATGGCAGGGCAACTGCAGAAATTTCAGTAGCCATGCTTTGGATCTCCCTGGCAGCAGTACTGACTTAGTTTGGGACCACTGCTTAAAAGTGATTCGCCCATGCCAGCCACCCCCATACTGCACCCCTCGGCTCTGTGCCCTAAGGAACTTTGAGCCAGTGTAAAAACCCAGGGGAGGGGGCACATGCCCCCAAGCCCCTTCTGAATTGGCACCCCTTCAAAATTATTGCACCTTTTGTGTTGTTGCAAAAAGCAGCAAAGGACATTGGAGCCAGATTTTTAGAAAAACCTCAGCTCCCATTTAGGTCCTGGGATCAGGACTGTGACGAGAACTCAGCCTATTGGATGAATATTGGGTGTTTTTGGAAGTCTGGCCCCCAATTGTGAAAGCTGAGCGCTAGAACATCTGGGCCCTATGTGGCTCAGCAGATTAGGAATCGCAGGCCTTTTGGCTTTAAGCTAATTGTTCCCAGCCCAAGGCCTGAATATTATATTGCATATAGACAGCCCCCTGCACCTATGCAGATCGTGATTGGCTTCAGAGCAGCTCTGGGCAGACACAGGGATCTGCCCACAGAATACACCTTGCACGATCAATGCCATGGGCAGAAGCATCTGGATGTTGTTGCCATCTGATGATTGCCGGTAGCCTACGTGAAATGGATTTGGTGGATTTGATCGTGTGTGTCCCATGAAATACCACGGTCAGTGACACTCATTGCAATCTCATTGGTCGTCTTGGGTTTGCACAGCAGCCCAGGATGGAATACATAGACTCTGAACTGTCTTCTGCTCCCTCCGGGAGGGCCTCCAGGTCAGGTTTGAGGCACACTGACAGGAAAGCGGAGGGAGGAAGCTGTCACTGTCAGCACTTTTGCTGTGCCAGCGTGACGGAGAAAGCAGCATCTTGAGTCTCAAAAGGCTGTCAGCCACATGCCTTTCAGCAGCATTGAGGTGGGTGGAACATTTTAATGCCCTGTAAAATGGGCGTGTTGATACATACACCTCCTGTGTAATATGCTTTGAGATCTAGGGCTTGAAAAGCGCTATGGAAAGCTAGGAATTTATTAGTAGTAATAACTAAATTTAAATAATTAAATTTTAAAAAATAATCACAGAAACTGAATCATCCACTAACATTTGTTTTTCTTAACATAAGAACGGCTGTACTGGGTCAGACCAAAGGTCCATCTAGCCCAGTATCTTGTTCTCTGACAGTGGCCAATGCCAGGTGCCCCAGAGGGAGTGAACCTAACAGGTAATGATCAAGTGATCTCTCTCCTGCCACCCATCTCCACCCTCTGACAAACAGAGGCTAGGGACACCATTTCTTACCCATCCTGGCTAATAGCCATTAATGGACTTAACCTCCATGAATTTATCCAGTCTAGCTACAATTAGCCAGCAAAGTTTGAATCTCAAATATTGAATTCTCTTAAACCTCTCCGGAATAGTCTAAAACCCACGAATTTTATTTAGAAATTATTTGTTGAAGAATGGATACATTTATGACAGTTGTTAAGCTCCTTGCAGAAAATCTGCAAACAGGAAAAAAGGTGAAATCCATGGAGCAAATTGCTAGCTAGGCATTATTTGCCCACAAACCAGGAGATTGCTGCTGCAGAAATGAAGGTCTTATCCATTGGTAGGGGTATGATTTTTTTTATGGAACATGCTGCTCTCCCCTGCTGCACAGAAAATGAGGTGAAGTTTCTACCCACCGGACCGAACTTGGTGATGTAAAGGTGTATAACTGCAACCTGCTGGCCTTGAGGGAGCTCAGAGGGGAAAAGACAGAAAAATGACTTTGTTTTGTTTAAATACCACTTCAACCCAATCTTTTAACATACTTGGAGTCTGACCTCTTCCAGGAGCAGCACCACCATCGGAAAAAGAAGATGAAAAGGAATAGACTTTTTTACCAAAACCCAGAATTTAATAATCAATGCTGAAAGCTCTTCTCATTTGCTGAATCCAAAGTAAAAATCACCCAATCAGCACAGAAAAATAGGCAAGGGTTACCTCTATAAACAGGAGTAAAAAGGTTAACCAAATGCACATTAATTTTTTCCAGGATAAGCCCTTTCCTTGGCACCCCATTTCAAAAGAACTGCTTCCATTTGGGAAGGCCTGGGTTCATTTTCTGTGCCTAGGAGAGGAACCCATTGGGACAGTGTATGGACTATTCTGCTTTTTAAACACTCTACCTGTCTCTCTTTACCAGATTAGATACAGATTGTTACTAGGAAGCCAACTTTCTGAGGCTCTGTCTGCAAGATTAAGTAGTAACAATAATTAACAAGTGTTACAGTGTTTCAGCAAACCGCTGGCCAGTTTCCTTGAGCTTGTGACATGAGTATGATGCCTTATATCCATGTATGGACAAGTTATCTCCAGTGTGTTTCAGAAGAGTCATTTGGCAACACTTGGGATGAGGGCTTTAGCTCTGGGCCAGGGGGCCGATGTGCAACAGGAACCACTAGAGTTTAGCAGATACTTCACTCCTGTTATATGAGAGGCGTATTAATCTGTGTAAGCCTGACCCACATCAAGCTACTGGAGACAAGTAATAAAGATCTGTTGCCTCATCCCAGCACTCCTTTGTGGCATATGTTGGTTGATGCAGGGAGGTGGACAGTGAGATACAGGAGGTAAGACAAGATGACCTGGTAGTCCCTTCTGGCCATAAATTCTATGACTTCTCTGACATGGTTTCAGAAGCAAACAAAACCTTTCTGAGTATTGAAGTGAACATAGCCACCAAAATCCCTCAGCCCTGCAGAGAACTGACATATTTATTGCACAGTGCAATCTAGCACCCTGTCTCCACAGTGTGACTGTGGAGTCACAAGTCTTGTAGCTCCACCAGTTCCTCTGGCCCTGCTTTCTCCATACCACAACACCAGAGCCTCACTTTGCAGGGGACTGGACTAGATGACCTCTTGAGGTCCCCTCCAGTCCTATGATTCTATGAAACGACCCCCAAGCCCTTATTCCCAGCAGTAGTAGTGGGCAAACACTGAGGTGCATCCAGAGTACCAGAAGGCCAGGGTTCAACCACAGTTGTGTGTGTGGATGCTTCAGAATGGTTTGGTCAAACGTGAGCTTGTCACGTTAGCACAATGTAAAGACAAACAACACATCCTTTCATGTAGTCTCCCTGGAATTCCTTCCACAGTGTAGACCTGTTCCAAATATCAGATTCAATGGGCTTTGGATCAGATCTTTAATAGAGATACACCCTTAAAGATTTCATTTATCACAAATGGAAACTATTCCCGATAACACACTTGAAACTAGGAGACCTTGGTCCTACAATGCTATCGAACCAAGTTAGCCTGAGAGAAAACACAGCGTTATCCAGAATAAATTCACCTAGGTGTAGACACTATTTACAAGCCAAATGTTTCCTGTTCTGTTCAGAGGTGGCCGTAGATGAGCCTGCAACAGTCATCTGTTCCACAGACCAGAGATCAGAAGTTGAATTTTTCATTTTCCCTGCTCCCAAGTGACCTTTCTGTCTGGCTCTCCAGAAGGAAATACAGCTCTTTGCAAGAAGGAGAGATTGTATCTACAGCTGGAAAGATCCTAATGGCTGTGGTGTCACAGGGAGTTTGTCCAAAGCGTCTTCCTGACTTTCTTTCACATGAGTGCTCACCTTGCACCCACTTTGACAACAGGGCTCAAACAAGCCCATCTAAACTAACCCAAAACTCAGTCAAAGTCCGTAGAATTCACCTGGAGAAGAGAAAGATTAGAAGTTTTAGATCTCGACAAAACCAGTCTGGCCCTGGGGTTTAGTCGCCAGTGAGCCATGCCAAAGCTGGAACAAGTTGATGGCTTGTAAGAAACTGACAGACCAGGTAAATCTTGTGTGGCTTTATCTTTGGGGAAGACTGTAATTGTGCACCCAAAGGTAAATCAGCCAATGACTAGATGATGTATCAGACTTTGGTTTATTGGCAAACTGCAGTCCAGTCTGTCTTATAGCATTGTTTTTTCCATCAGAAACCAAATCTTTAAGCTGAAGCTTTTCCTGGCATGCACACCTACCACAAAATGTTATTTGAATGGTAATTCTCGCTCCAAAATGGGATCAGAACTGTAAAAGTACCTGTTCCAACAGGCAGACAATAAAGATTTCATCCTGTGCTGGGAACATCTATGCCCTTTGGCAGAGAACTTCAAATGGAAACCTGTCCTTAATTAAAAAGCGTGCTATCATAATACCGCTTCTCTATCTGTTCTACTTGTGTCTCTACCCATTTCAGCTGTACATTTCTAATTAACTCATCACTGTACTATCTAGGCATCCAAAGAGAAACCAAATTATGTATCACCTATCTCCCACCTTCCACACACTGTTTTCAGTTTCTTTCCCATTTGACATGATAGTTTGTCTGTTTTTCAAGTGGCGTAAGTGTATGTACCATACAGAGACTTATTGCAGCTCGTGGATAGATTTCAAACTTTTGGCAAATAAATGGAGCAGGGACAGCTTGTGAATATTTCTGCAAAAATGTTTTCCATCTATTTGTCTCCAGTATTTGTCTTCTGCTGGGCCCTAGGATGCAGACTGCAGCAACGAGGATTTCACACATACATAGCAAAAGGAGAACAATCCTCAACTCTTCTCATCGACGCATGTCCCCAAAAGGTGGAGTACTTCAAATTTGCACAACTTTATTATTTCCAAAGTGTACACAGAGCGGTCAATCTTTGCTCACCCATGTAAGAAACTGATCATGTGGCACTGGCCCAGCTAATACAACGACTGATCACTTCCCAAAAGTCAAATGAAAGTATTACTTGCAGGGTCTTTGGGGGTTTAGCCTGAGTGGGAAATTTCCTTCCCAACCCCAAATGTAGCAGTCAGTTAAACCCGTGCATATGAACAGTTATTACCATATTTAAACACCAAATTCCATTAACTTCTCAGGATCATGTCTGAATAGACTGAAAAAAAGTGGTCTTTGTGAAGATGTTCCTGAAAGCTCATTCTCCAAAGTGAGATCCAAAATCTAACAATATGTTTCAATCCTAATGGGGAATAAAAACCCACAACATGGAACAAGGAATACTCTTAAATTTGTACAAATCTTTATGTTTGAAGAACATCCAGAAAGAATCTCCTGAAGTAAAAGCATACACAGCACATTTGTAGACAGGCTGAAACCATGGACGTGATCATTCTGGAAAGGCAAAATTTGCTCCAAACAGAAATAAGCAGCCCAGTGTATCTGTACTCTGATACACAGCTGTCTGAACACACTGGAGAATCTCAAAACACTCAGGCCTCATCTATACTTAAAATTTAGGTCAGCATTGCTATGTTGTTCAGGAGTGTTGCTATGCCAACCTAAGCCTAGTGTAGACGCAGCTAGGTTGACTGCAGAATGCTTCTAGCTACCTACCGTCACTTGGGGAGATGGAGTTCCAATAGCAATGGGAAAACTCTTTCTGGTGCTGTAGTCTGTCTACACTATGCTGGCAGAGCTACAGCACCATCGCCATGCTGCTATAGTCCCTGTAGTGTAGACATGGCCTCAGAGAGCTGTCTTACTCTAGACCAGAATTTCTCAAACTTTTCAGGTTGGTGACCCCTTTTTCAAAGTAAAAAAAGTTCACAACCCCCTTACATTTACTGGAAAAGTAGGAGTAAAAAAAAATAAATCTATCACTGATAGCAACACTAAGCCAATATAATTTGTGTGCGTTTCAAGAGGCTGGCAGAGAATATTTGACCTGGAAGGGTCAGGGTGTGTGGGAAGCGAGATTTGCTTTAGATTGTAATAAAATTTTCACTACCTTGCACCTTCCGCCACCATTTTGGATTTCATGAGACACCCCTGCCCCGGTGGTTGAGAAACATTGCTCTCGAACCTGGTGCAAGCAGAAGTAGGAAGGCATTGTGTGAGTAGCAGCAGTGATGGGACTCTAGAAGTATCTGGAGACAGGGAGTAGGGCCAGGGCTACATCATAAATTTACATCAGTATCACTCAGGGGATGAAAATCCACATCCCTGAGCAACACAGTTATACCAACCTAACCACTGGCATAGACAGCACTATGTTGACGGGAGGGCTACTGCCAACTGGAGAAGACTGGTTGACTGGCAAATTGCAGTCCCACCTAAGTCCGATTGTACCGGAAAGTGGTGTCTTTGCTGGATTGCCAGTGTGCACCATGCTCAAGCCATGTCTCTATCCTGGGGCCTGACTGTGCGGGGAAGCACACACTGAGGGAATTCTCAGCTGGCCAGGTCCAGCCCCTTTGCACTGCCAGAGCAGCTCAAAAAGCATCAAAGAGAATCTGCCTGTGCGTATTTCCAAAGACTAGGAAAGTTAAGGTAAGGTATCACTGGCCATATTTTAGACCAAAATTCATCTGTACTGCGGCAATAGCTAATGAAGTGTCAGCATTTCCACGGGCTTTGCGACATGGCCATTAAAAAGCTGCTCCAGGAAGAAGTCTGGCAGGAAGTCCCAGCATTCTTACCGAATCTAAACAGGCAGAGAAACTCTCTTGGGGGATTTGGGTTCAGACCAGGGGACAGAGACGGACGTTTTCCCGTTGGATTCTCTTTTCCTTATAAAGAGCCTCTCTAGATTTAGCAAGAGCCACTTTGCAGAATCTCCTTCTCCCCTCAAGGAAAGAAGCTCCTGCACTCTACTGACGTTAGAGCAGCGCATGGCTGCACTAGAGCACTTTGGGCTCTGCAAGGAAACTGGGCCATTACTGAGATTCAGGGGGTAGGAGCCAAGGGAGTAAAATCCACTGTCAGCTTCCCTTGACTATGTTGCCACTGGTGTTCTCTGTCTTGGTAATGGGGCCTCAAAGGTATAGAGGGAGAGTTAATACTAACTGGATGTATTGGGAACCTATTGGGTTAGGAGAGAGGCATACAGAATACAGAGGCACTACTCTGTGCCTAGCAAATGAGGAGTTAACCACTGTGGCACACACAAGTCACCTGTTGTTCCTGGAGCACATGCTCCACTCTGAACCCAGCCCTGCAGATCTGGCTTAGGAACTAAGCTAGAAACAGGATGGAAAATGTTTCTCGGTTGGTGTAAGGTGTGTGACTGCAAGAGTTTCCCTTGGGCAGGGAGCTTGACTGCTGGACGCTGGGGTTTTTGTGCTGAATCTGTTCACCAGCCTACAGGGCAATTACTGATGGCATCATAGGAAAGCTTCTTGCCAGGGAGATCCACTAGGCTGTGCAATTCCAAGGGATGTGGTGGAAGAGCCCCATTGGTTGACACATCTAGAATAAGGCTGGACAAGCCACTAGTAAATGTAGGGTAAGGGAATGACCTTGAACTCCCCCCAGGGAGGGGCTAGAAAAGGGGATGTGACTTGGCTATCTCGTATCTGATTCTAAATATTCCACAATTTTTATTAATCTACTATACACAGCTCTGCAGCCAGGCATACTAATGCCAAGTAGTGGAAGAAAGACACATCAGCTATAGAACACTATCGAAACTAAACACAGGCTGTTCCTCTGCCTGAGACGGGGCTAACAGCCTCCCAGGCAGAGCATGCTGAGATCTACCCATGAGATCTTCCTGAGATATCAGGTACAGCCTCACATACACACTGTAGCAGAGGATTATTGCTGCGTTAGGCAGGAAAAACAGTATGTGAACTTTTTTCAGAGTAGCAGCTGTGTTAGTCTGTAGCCACAAAAAGAACAAGAGTACTTGTGGCACCTTAGAAACTAAGAAAATTTATTTGAGCATAAGTTTTTGTGGGCTACAGTCCACTTCTTCAGATGCATAGAATGGAACACATATTGAGGAGACATATATACACATACAGAGAGCATGAAAAGGTGGGAGCTGTCTTATCGACTCAGTATGTGAACTGTTAGGATTGCTAGTCCTACTGCTTTGCACTGTACAGTGCTCCCCCGGGTCATGCCAAGGCAATTAACCACTACACAGTGCAGGGATTGCATGCAATGGCAACAAAACCTTCTGGCCTCTGGCAAGGGAGCACACTGCTGCCCACTTGGTGCTCTCCTTTGGCAGCTCCATATACTCTCCTGCTAGCTTCTCACCACCAATTGGCAGAAACATGGTACGAGGCTGGCAGTCTCTGCTCATGGCTGGTGCCCTCTGACCCAGCAGGAACATTTGCCAAGCACAGATTCCAAGCCAGCTGGGCCGACCCTGCTGCCAGTGAGTTTGATGAAGTACCTGTAGAGCAGGATATATAAACAGCCAGGACCTTAACTTTACACTGGCCCTAACATGGGCATATCTGGGAAAGAGAAGTTGTCAGCAAAGGAAGTTCTTTCCTACCGCAGCAAGTCTTGTTCAGAAGGTTCCGTTACTCCTCCGCGATCCTTGGTGTTTACAGTAGATTTCACGAGAACACACGTAGTAGTTCTTCCTGGCCCTGGCAGAGTTGGCCAGCACAAAAGCTTCTCTGTGGATGGACTATATCCAAGGGAAAGGGAACGTCAGCAAGAGAGGCACCGCTACGTCTTCCTCCTCCAGGCATGAACACGCCAATTATTGCTGAAGTAGGTCACTTGGAAGGAGTGCTCCAATGTCAAGCTGCCACCCAGGTGATGGCTGGGAGAGTGGCACTTTTGGACAGTGGGATAAAGGAAGCACCATCCCCGGTGAACAGAAAGGGGTTGAGATGAAAGCACCAAGAGGGAGAAACAGCCCCAGGGTTTTGTTCATACCTCGAATGTCCCTCATTTTGAAGGCCAGCTACTCACTGAGGTATCTCGTTATTGAATATTATTTACCTCACAAAGAATTATGAAATTGTGATTAGACAAAGTTACTTACATTAGAGGAAGGAGCCCCACACCATTTTAGCTTCCCCGTTTGACTAATTTGCGTCCCCCACTCATTTCAGGTCACTTGGTGTCCTACACTGGGGCCTCAGCAGACTGAGAGATGGTCTTGTTCGAGTACAATTTATTGGCACCATTTGTTTACCTTTTCATGGCAGTGTGAATGTACGAGGATCATGTATAGGATGAGTTCCATAGAGGTAAATTACAAGAGGAATTTTGTACATTATATACGATAACAATTGTCCCTAGAAGGCAAACTGTACTAAGCAATTGACAGGCTGATGCAGGGAAATGCAGAGCTGTAAGAGAGCAGCTGCTTTCCAGCTGACTAAGAAATAAGGGATGGACTCTGCAGTAGTGCTCCCAGGCCTTAGTATATAGAGGGGCAAGGAGCATGGCCTCAGCGCATGCAGGAGTTCTGATTGCCTGTCCTTTTCTTGTGAGGTAGAGGACTGGAGACAGGCAAAAAATCAGATGACAATGTCTCTGCAGACCCACAGCAGATATGGGAAACCCTTCTGCTTGGTTACAAGGAACTCCAGCTCCCCAAGGGCAGATAGAACGAGCTCTTCCTCTCATATCAGCTTGCAATGGAAGATTGAAGAGCCTGAGATTTTCCTTGCACCTGACTTGTGTCACCATTTGATCCTGGGAATCTCTGCCATTTGAGAGAGGACACATCAAATCTTAAAACACAGAATATCCTTTAATTGAGCTCAGACTAACATGAGGCTCAAAAGCCGCATTCTATGCAGCCTCCCTGGACAGCACTCTAATCCTCCTCCATCACTTTCATGTTTGTAGCACTCATGAGTTCTAGCACCAACAGCTTCTGCACAGCTGAAGTCATGAGAAATTCTCCAAAAGCCTGGAGTTGAGCAAATATGTTCCCTCTCCTTTTAGCAATGGAAGTGACCTTACTTTAACTGCTACACAAGATCTAAACTGGGCTATCTGTATAACAGTGATGCACTGGGAATAAGGAAAGCTGCATTAAAGAAACTTCAGGACAATTTCCAACACTGATCAAGAAGGGTGGTGGGTTTTTTTTAATTTTTTTAAACAATAAAATGAACAGCTGTGCTCTGAGCAAAACCAAATCTCTCTTACACACACACACACACACACATTTGAAAGTTTACTAACAGCATTGCAAGGTAAGGCATTCCAAAGAGACTCATCAAAATAAATTATCTTCACCAAAACATTTCTGTGATTCATCCTGTCATTAAATTCACTTAAATGTCCTAAAAAACGGCAGTAAAAAAAAAAATTAACAATAATTCTAGATAATACTGGGCTCCTTCCAAAGGACAGTGATACTAGAAGACACTCCTCAAAACATTTAAAATTAAGCCACTGCCATGTAAAACTGAGCTATATAATCTAGGATTGTAGGTTTCAAATGTGTCTGAAGTCAAAAGGTCTTTAAATTTTTTGAGAAAAGTTGGGGGATTTGTTCATAGCTAACCTGAAGGTCAGCAGCCTTGATTCTTCTTGCGTCTGTACATTTAATTAAACTAATGGGTATATTACTACACAATGCAAGGTTAAAAAAATAAAAAGCAAGATACTGTAGCCATCATTGGTCTCTTCAATAAAGTCCGATCCATCCGTGTCTGGACCCTTCTTTGCATGTCACTCAAGAGACCAGACTTGTAGGTTTCAACTACATTCCACCAACATATTGTAACACTGATTTCAAATGTCTAATCTATTTGCCTTGTGACTCCTTTTTAGCTTTATTCTTCTCAGCCACCCATCTGCCGCTGGCAATGAAATGCATAGAAAAATAAAAACTCCAGGGAGTGAGCAGAGCTAGAAATGGGAAGTGAAGAGGAGCTCAGAAAAGATCAAAGAAATTGTTTTACTGAGACCAGCATGAGCTAGCACCTCACTGTACAACCCGTGCTTTTCTTATAAGTTTTGTAGTTAGACAACTGTGACTATCCACTCTAAGAATTTGCTTCCCAGCAGCATGCTGGGCTACCTGCTCCCACATTCCAACATTTATTGATGTCCGAGCAGGCCTGTATAACATTTTTAACTCGTTCTTGATATGTACCGTAACTTGGTGGTGGCTGCCTGCTGACTTAAGATGGGGTTCGCTGTGAATCTCAACATTTCAGTTCTTTCTTCTAATACTCCCCTTGGATGATCTCAAGCTAAACACGCAAGCACCTTCAGTGACCTATGCACACAGCTGTTCATCTAGGCTGCAGTCTTTCCCTTGCCTCTGCCGCAGGCCTGCACCTTATGTTAGCAGCAGAAATCATGCCCAAGCTTTAAAAACTGCATTTGTTTGTGAAGGGGATAAGTGTCACATAGAAAATATTACCAAACGAAAGGTTAATCTGTCAGCTGTCCAAACACTATTAGACCACATGCTTTATACAGCAGACACGCAGCCAGCTCACTCATCAGCACAGCTAGCCGAGCTTGGAAGAGAGACTTCCTGCTGGTATGAAGAGTGCAGGGTTTATTGATTTAAACATTGCTCATAAGGAGGCGGTGGTGGCAGCAGTAGAGCGTGCTAAGAGGTCTGTTGCATCTGCAGTCTCCGTTCGGCAGCAGCGGCTAACATTCTGCGGCGCACGGTGACGGGGTCAGAGGCATCACCCTCAGACTGAAAGGGGCTCTCGGAGATGGAGTCCTCATCGGGGGTTTTGTTTAAATAACGCCTACGAGGATAAAGGGAAAAGATGGGTGAAAACAACAGACTGGCTTCTTTTGGCTCTGAAAAGTGGCCGTTCAGGGTTTACCACTCAGAAAAGCAAGGGAGAGTTTAGAGTTAGGGAAAGAGGAAAAATACCTCATCTGCAGATCCACAAGCAGCATAAACTCACTCTTGCTATGCTTACCAGAAAGAGGCTATATCATCTACCATGCATTTTATATAGTTCACCTTATGGTTAAAGCACAGAACTGGGAGTCTAAAGATCCAGGTTCTATTCCAATTTCTCACACCAAATCACTGTGT
This sequence comes from Gopherus flavomarginatus, assembly GCF_025201925.1. Lineage (NCBI taxonomy): Eukaryota > Metazoa > Chordata > Testudines > Testudinidae > Gopherus > Gopherus flavomarginatus. The sequence goes on from NC_066630.1 coordinate 35,977,990, forward strand.
GGCTTGGGGCAAGTGACTTAATCTCTCTGTCTCTCCATGTTCCCTTCAGTAAAATGGTGGTAGTGCCTATCTCACAAGGATTAGTTCACTAACATTTGAGAGTTCTACGAGAGCTTTGGATGGAAGGTGCTCTAAAGACAAAGTGTTAGATTATCAAAGATATAGAAGAAAGTAGCTTTCAGAGATGACATCCTGCTGCATTTTAAAATTAGTGTTATAAGCAACAGTTTTGAATCCAACAGATCTAAAGATACAAGACGTGAACTTGAAGTTTTAAATAGGAAAGAAAAAATAATTTGAATCTCTGAGCAAAATTTAGGATTTGAAGGAAGATGTGTCTGGGGATAGGTATATTTGAGAACAAATTTCTCAAGAGACTTTTAAAATGCACCCACAAGTCTTCTGGCTATGTTCCATTCAAACACTAAAGGAGGTATTTAAAAAACGCAACGGGGTCCGTTTGCTGGCAAAAAGGGCTGCACCTGCTAACAACATATACACTAATTGCAGGCCCGTTTAATGTTTTGCCTGTAAAAGGTTGGCACAGAAACTTGTTCAATAGGAATGAACCAAACACTAAAAAAAATAAATAATAATAATAATAATCTTGTTGTATGGTACTCAGTCTCACTGGGCATTTTTGTGCACCAACAACAGATACTCACCTGGCATTTATCAGAATTTATCAAGCTTCACTAATATGAGCAGAATTTTTTTTTTTTTAAGTTCAGTATGCAAACATTTATTAGCAGCCAAAAGAATCAGTTTACAACCAGTCACTGCATTTTGTGGGGCAAGGGAGGGGAATGGGGTTGAACTATCTATAGAGTTTTTTGTAAGTGGTACCATAATTGACTGATGTTACTTGGTGCTTAAGCAGAAACAAAAACTTGCTTGCACTTGAAAACAACTGTGTTTGACATGGGGTGTCAGACATTGTAATGCATGTGTGCAGGCACAGCCTCTTCCAGGAGGCAAGATGATGGTTTATTAGACTCAGCAGACTTGTAAACAATACTGGGTTGTCTTCTTTATGAAGGGCCTGATCCAAAGCCCACTGAAGTCACTGGAAGTCATTCCACTGATTTCAATGGGCTCTGGATAAGGCCCTAGGTTAGGAGTTTATATTCACATCTTGTTGAGAAATGGGCCTAAGTCATCACTTTACAACTGAGTTTTTGATAATGATGCTGTATTAGACAGAGTCCTGATCCCGCTGCAGCAGATACAGGTGTTGCTCTCACTGTATTTTGCATAAGCACATAAAGATTGGGGGGGAGGGTGTCAGTGGTTACAGTCCACACAAAATCCACTTTACAAGGTACCACTCTAGTTAAAGTGGACAGTACTGGGTGTCAGGGATTGAACATACTTGCGAGCTTCCTGCAGCAGGTCTTCCTTCCGCTGAACTAACATACGCTGCCTTTCATCAGCTGACTTGGAGAAGCGACTTCCTCTGGCCTCAAAATCTTCTGTCTCACTGGGCTCTGATTCCATTTCACTGAACTCCACCATCTCGTCCAGTCTCGGACTGAGTTCAAGTGGCACTCTCTCAGTCTGGGATAAAGATAAGAAAGCAAAGAAGGAATGTATAGGAGAGTGTAAAACTTGATAACAGGGGGTTTCTATATCAGAACAAGCTACAGCCTTTTGGAGCTATTAATAAGTGCAGGGGTTTTCAAGGAATTTAAAGGAAAAAGGCACCCAACTCAGGTAGCTAATTCCCTTGGGCTTCTTCACAAATCCCAGTCACAATGTGCAGCAGGTCAAGTCAAAACATATTTAAAAAGTGTCAGAATTATATAAAGCTGCATCACATCTAAGCTGTCAGATCATTATTTTGGTGGTGGATTCAGACGACAGACTAGCTATGAGATTGGTTTAATTTCTAAATGCAAAAATGTGGCACCTCTTGCCCTATTTAAAAATAAACAAGACAACCAACCCTCAAATCACAGCTTTTTACAGATGACTAAAAAGCCAAACACAAAAAGTGCTGTAATGAAGGGTCTCGTCTGACCCACTTTACAGCACAGAAGCAAAAAAATCAAAGGCAAAAAGAGTTCACAGAAAATCTCTATATAGGGCCCAGCAATGTATTTCACACATTGTTTGTGGACCACCCCCAACGGCAATTCACTCTTGCTAAAAACACTATTTCACGAGCACTAGCATTCGGCAATTCATTGGGTCTCAGTCTCATGCCTTCGGATTTAGAATTCTTAGAGCCTATAGACCATATACACACAAACTGCCACTGACTTCAACAGTTTTCCAGGAGCTAGATCTGCAGAATCAAGCCCTTGTTTTGTAACTGACCAACAAGAGTGTGATAAAGCTTATAAAAGGAACTCTAGCCCATCTACGTATCTTCCGAGTCAGATCTTCCCCCTACTCTGTTACCTGAATTGTACCGTGTATGCCTTTAACTTGTAAGCTCCTCAGGGCAGGAATTTCATTCTTGGCATTCGATTTAGCATATTATACACCAACCCACTGTAAAGGTCTGTGTAAATTTACAATGCTAGCTAAGTTAGAAACCATTGTATGTTCTGTTTACTGCAGAGCGAGCTGGATCTGCTTAGTACGTTGAACATGGAAGAGCAAATGCACCTCAATGAAGCTACCTGTATCTGCTATCATTTATCAAACTCTTGATTAATGCATCCAAGTTGCCAAGAAATTCTATTGTAATTATTCACCAAAATTTATAGGCACAAATGACAAAGCTAGATGATTAAACATCAACTGGAGATAGCATTTAAATATTATTTTGATTTATAAACTGAGTAATAGCAACATTAAAGCTCTTTTTTACACTCACTCTTCTGATGATAAAGGCATTTTACTATATTTCTTGAAATCAGCAATAATCTCAACCCCTAAAATACTGCAAACGGAGAAATCTTGCATTCCACCATGGAGTGGGGGTATCATAACTAGATGAAGGTTTCTAATTACAGAGGACTGATGTTCTGGAACAGCCTTCCAAGGGGAACAGTGGGGGCAAAAGACCAAACTGGCTTCAAGACTGAGCTTGATAAGTTTATGGAAGGAATGGTATGATGAGGTTGCCTACAACAACATGCAGCCAATCTGTGACTGCTGGTAGCAAATATCTCCAACGGCCGATGATAGGACACTAGATGGGGAGAGCTCTGAATCACTACAGAGAATTCTTTCCTGGGTATCTGGCTGGTGGGTCTTGCCCACATGCTCAGGGTCTAACTGGTCGCCATATTTGGGGTCGGGAAGGAATTTCCCCCCCAGATCAGATTGGCAGAGACCCTGGGTTTTTTTTGCCTTCCTCTGCAGCATGGGGCATGGGTCACTTGCAGGTTTAAACTAGTGTAAATGGTGGATTCTCTGCAACTCTAAGTCTTTAAAATCATGATGTGAGGACTTCAGTAACTCAGCCAGAGATTATGGGTCTATTGCAGGAATGAGTGGATGAGGTTCTGTGGCCTGCAACATGCAGGAGGTCAGACTAGACTCACTAGATGATCATGATGGTTCCTTCTGGCCTTCAAGTCTATGAGTCTATAATAATAGCACCACTTACCTCTTACATAGTGCTTTTCATAGTTTAGTATCATTATCCCCCATTTTACAGATGGAGAAATTGAGGCACAGAGTGGTGAACTGACTTATCCAATGTCACCCAACAGAGCTGGGAATAGAACACACTCTCCTGAGTCCAATCCAGTGCTCTACCTACTAGGCTACACTATCTCTCCAGATAGAACTATTTCTGCTTTCCCCTAGAAAGAACTATTCCAGATAAACAGGAAAATCATCACAGTGACCCTAATTCTGCAAACTGTTTAACACTCCCCACTCTCAATGATTTAAGCTAAGCAGCCACAGCTCCTTGAAGGAAGTACTCACCACACCTTGCAGGACCGAGCCTTAAGATAAGAAAAATTCTGGGGTTGAATTTATTGTACCACCAAAATGTTTTTAATAATGAGCAATACAAGAGGAAAAGGTTGGGACTTTTTAAACTAAATTCAAAGCTAACAATAGGTTGACTGAGTAATTCTTTTACTTGCAACACCTTGCACAGTTTGTTATGTTAAGTGATGGTGGCATATATTGGCCCCAATCTTCAAAGTCTCTATTGCAAAAGGACCCACGTACATCAGCAACATCATCTACAACCCTATCAAGACACCTCTGGAAAGACTCAGATTACAAAATCCAGGAGTAAGGGCATGAAAGCTGGAGATAAAGCTCTCTCTGAGGCGACAGGTGTGGAATGAGCTTCCTGAGATCAGATTAATATAGAGGCTGACCTCGTTCCAGGTACTCCTCTGACAAAGCATTTCCAGTATGATGATGGAATGTATTCTCCAAAGAGTCTCCTTGCTCAGAGAGGGGAAAAGAACAGAAAACTCCATGAAGTCTGCTAGGGTCTCAGCCTCAAGATTTAATTTACATGGAAAGCACTTAGATACAACTGTGATGAGAGCTACTGAGCACCACACATTCCAGAATCCAACCTTCATCTGAAAATGAGGCATTAAGGACTCCACTGCTTCCCACTGTAATTGAGGGCACTGCACAAAGTTCTTGTATTTGATGAGAGTCTTGGAGACATAAAAAATTAGTTGCTTGTAATAAGAGCTCTCTGAAAACAGAATCCTCTAGCGAGCCTGTTCTTGCATGCTGGCACAACAGTAGAGTTTAGAATCACCATTCTGATGAAGCAGCTGTGAACAGGACTGCAGAGGGTACATAAAGCTCCATAAGCTTAGGACTGAGCTGTTCATAGCATGACCTGCAGGATTTCTGCAGAGACTGTGGTTTGAATTCTCACGCATTTGGGAGCGTTTTCCAGCTTTTCCAACTGAGCGAAGTAGTCAAGGAACCTGCCTCAACTGTCACTACCAACAGAGCATCCAGTACTTCACCCCCCTTGACAGATGACCTACCAAAGCTCACGTGAAAACTGAGTTGAACAACAATGACACAGCTAAACTACTTTAAGTGAAGTAATCAGCCTATATTGATCATGCCCTATCATATCAGGTCAGCGTGAAAAAGGAAGTTGCTAGCTAGTGCTAACCATGGTAACTTCCAAGAAATACATTACCTGAGCCAACAGCCTAAGAGCTTTGGTATCATTTGCCATCCAGGCAGACTGCCCTGACAACTGAAATGCATCAGAGAGGTAATGCATTGTTCACATCAGTTTCTACAGCCTAGCTGCTATGACTCCAAATCATCAACTGCGTCTATTTCAACATCCAGTTGTGCTGATGGCAGCCTGCTGACAGTACAAATTTCCACAGTTTCGACATGTAAGCTGTAAACTGTGGAACGCATAGATTTCAACAGCTGGTGAGCAAAACAAGTCATTTTTAAACCACAGGGGACAAATCAGTGCACCCATCTTGTTGATACCAATACCTTTGGTTGATGCATTGCTGCCTATGCTCCGATCTGACGTCAACAGAAGCCTATCAAACATGAAACATCAACAGCTAGATCACATAATGGTGCTGCTACTGCTGCAACCTTAAATATCCTCTTTATGAAAACCAAGACATGACCTTCTTGGGCCATTTAGCAATATGGAGGGGTTTATATCATTAGCGGTCCTTGCATACACATCGAGGTGGAGGAGTGACATAACAGAACTCTGTGGTCCCCTCAGAAAGCCCTGGAGCAAGTGAGCAACCTCACTTCCTTGGATCTCCAAGATGAAAGAATGGAAGCACCCTAGAATGAGCTCATCCACCTCAACCAGGGTCCACAGGAGAGTCACCACAAACCCACAGCCAACAGCCTCAAAAGATGAGAGCAGACCTAGAAAAAGCAGTATGGACCCCCGCCTCCTGCCTTTTTGACCTTTACCCATGGCCAGGAAGTCATCAGCCAGTGAGACTAAGAATCTATGCCATACTGAAGACTAAAGCAAGACTTTAAAAAGGGGAGGGAAAATGAAAGTGTCCGAGGGTAGAAGAATACTGTGCCAAAACCTTCTCCCTGTTACTCAAAAAAATGAAAACTGAGACAGGCAAGACCATCAACATCAAAAGTCTGGAGACTGGCAATTGTTCTTGAAGGAAGCTGGTAACCTAACTACAATCTCAGCCATTGTAGTATGAGAGAGCGCAATATCCCAAAACACAATAATAAAGGTTATGACAAGCCAAAAGATCAGACCAGCACTCAAATTAAACCACTTCCACACTTTAGAATCAATTCCTCTTACAGGTTTCAAGAGAAAAATGTGTTTAATTGCACTAGGAGAATTTGTGATGCCTGCCAGGGTTCTCTGTAGCACTCATCACCACAGGATCTAAGCATTCATTACCAGTGCATTCACTTCTCAAGGCATGTCAACTGTGCCATCAGAGGGTTTTCAGCTTTACCCTGAAATCTCACTATTAAGTCAGTTCCTAAGGATCTATGACAATCGCTTTAGAGAGGATACCTACCTCTGGAGAAGCAGACTATATTAATTTTCTTAAACTAGGTCAGCGGATTTTAATGTGAGCTGACTAGAGTCAGGGAGACATGAGACACTTCAACATTTCTTTACTGGGCCAAGAGTGGAGAAAAACCCAAGAGGGAAAAACTACACAATGGTGAGGAAGGAGAGAGAAAGGGAGAGGACATTGTTTGCACCGCTGATCTCACTCACCATTTTGATATGAGCCCACAAATTAAGCAAGCGTGTCACCTTACAGAGAAGATAAAGGCATGGCCAAGATTTTCAGGGGGAGCAAGTGATTCTGGGTGCACAGCTTGAGGCACCTGAAAGGACCTGATTTACAGAGGGCAGGTGCTCAGCATTTTCTGAACATCTCCTTTGAAGTATTTCAAGTTGGGCACCCAAAATCACTAGCCGCTTTTAAAAATCTTGGCTATTACCCCTGCCTAAAAGACCTTATGCAAAGCAAATTACGATGTACCGCATGCAGAGAGGAAGGATTGCACTTCCCTAAGTCAGGATGTTGCTTGTTTTCAAATGTATATTAGTGCCCTTATAAAACAGGACATCCAATAAATGGAAATTCTGAGGGCTGGTGAGGGAAGGCGAGTCATTGTCAGAGAGGTTACAGAGGCAGTATTTGGATAAGGAAAAGAAAGGTGTGTGATGTGTGGGATGAAAGGAAGGCAGGCCCAGGCAGAGGGCAGAGCTAGAGAGTTTGCAGAAATAAGAGCTAGAGAGTTTGCAAAAATCACGCTAAAGCTATAACCAAATAGCATCAGGGAGGAGGCAGACTAACAGGCTGCTGTGTCTCATTGGGCGTTTCCCCATGGTGCTCTGTGCCACAGGGTTTGTCTTTAAATTTAAATACTTGTTGGAGGTCTGAGTCCCACCCCTAGAATACCCCTGGGTATGTGAGTTGGCATATTACATTCCCTCTGCACTTAAGCAGCTTTTTAAACACAATGTGACCCTCATAAGAGCCACAAGCATTTCTATGTCTTTACGGATACACAGATATGGTAATGTGTGCTTCTGGCAAGATGTAGAGAGAGAAGGGACTGCACCCATAATGTACAAGTTACCCCGTCAAGCAAGAAACCACAGCTAAAAGGGAATGAACATAATCAAGAAATCCCTGCAAGACATGGCTATTCTCTCTGGGTCTACCACTCTGAGCCATGAAAGTATTAACGTGGAACTGGACACCAGGACTAATAGCCAGTCAGTAGACCGCCATCCTGTGTAGCTGTCCATGGAAATATAATAGAATCATTAAAATGTTGCCCTGGAAGAAACCTCAAAGGTTATCTAGACCAGTCCCTTGTGCTGAGGCAGGATTAAGTAAATCTAGACCATTCCTGACAGGTGTTTGTCTAACCTGTTCTTAAAAATCTCCAAGAACAGGGATTCACAACTTCCCTTGGCAATCTATTTCAGTGTCTAAGTATCCTTATGGTTAGAAAGCTTTTCCTAATATCTAATTAGAATCTCCCTTGCTTCAGATTAAGCCCTTTACTTCTTGTCCTAATGAGAATGGTCCGATTGTTTTGGTGAATTTAATGTGACAAGAAGGGGCTGGCTTGACAGCCCTGGAGACTAAAGACTCTTCTCCATAAGCACAGAACAGATACAGGCTGAGTAGCAGCACTGAAAGCTCCCTTCACACTACTCCAACATGATTCAAGCCTGACCTGATGGAAACACATATGGAAGTTGGGAGGGAAATTCAATCACCATGGCCCATTTACTTGTTTTGGCCTCTAATAAGACGGTCAGTCATGCTTATTTTGCACCGCGGATGCCTGTCCAATAGGAAGAGGATGGAGACCATCAACTCACTTCCCACAGCCATCACTGATAACTTTCAGTCATGATAGACCTGGGATGAAATTCACATCCAGTCACCTACAGGAGAAAAGGTCCCTAGATCATTATCCCAAGCCCATTACTAATTCTGCAAGTGAGCCAACACATCCTCCCCCAAGTCAATATGCTCAAATTAAAGTGTTTGAATTGGGGTAAAGTTCTCTATTTTAAATCAGACCAAGAAGTGTGCCACTTTTTGAATGTGCACTTTCAAAAGCACTGCATACATATGCAACTTTTAAAGCTTTTCAGGTGGGTTAGCAAGACAGAAGATCTGCATACACAAATCCAGAACATCAATACAGAAAACAAAAAGGTTCAACACAAAACATTCAAAGCAAATTTGTAAAATGATGCACCTGAACATAAGATGACAATCCTTTAAAAAGATATTACTAACATACCAAAAGAAATCAGAATAACTCAAAAAGAAACATGGGATGAGGTTTCCTTAAGTTACTCAAGAATAATCAAGTACTTTATATCCAGCTCCAGATTTTCCACCTTTGTGATTCTTCCTCCCACTTGAAACTCATGCCTATACTGACCCTGCTCTATCTTCTACTTCAGGGCTTTAAATATAAATAAAACCCTATGCTACCTCAGGGTCTGCTGCTGGCAAACTGCTGCACCTTGTCTTTAACTTAGCCACAGCTGGGCTACTGAGGTTATTAAAGACTGCCAGGTGCCAGAAGATTCTGCATCTGATGATTCATTCCCTTCTAAATCCAACTACAGAGAAAGGTAAAACCACATCAGATCAGCGAAAAACAGAATCTTAAAAACCAATCAAATAAGAGACACTAACTAATCTTTCCTTCAAGCTTTAGTTTAGCCGACTTGCAGCATTCTATTAACTCCTTAAAGAGGGAAAGAGATGTTTTTCCTTCTGCTTCTTGGGAAAGTCAGCAAAAGGAAGAGAATTAAGTACCTTCCTCCCCTTCCCCTCCCCCCTCATTTGTACCTCATTCACTCATAGGCACCCCATGCCCCTAGATCTATCCCCCATCCTGCCCCTCAACAACCACATGAAAAAGTCCCCATACCTGAAAAAAATCCACTCATTAAAGGGGCAACATCCCCAGAGTCTCAGAGAAAATAAAGAGTGGAGCTCCCACCCTCCCCTTTGAGGGATCACTCTAAAGAATCCAGGGATAGCAAGAAACCCTGCTCTGCAACTCCCCAACAGCCTTCCTTCCTCAGACATGAAACAAGATGAAGAACTCCTTGAAAAACTATCCTGTCCCAGTCACATAAGACTACTGTGCTTTAGAACAGAAGCCTGACATTTCCTGTACAGGTGTAACCAATGTGCACCAGCAGGCCAGGCATTGTAATACACACCAGCAGAATTTACTGGTACTCTATGCTGTTTTGAATTCATTTCTCCATTAATTTTGGTTCCTTTTACTATCGTGCTCCTGTGCTTTTTGTGCCAGCTTACCTGGGTAGCAGTTTCCACTTCCTCCTGATCGGAATTATGCCTTTCCACTGTACTGTTTGTCGCAGGCCTAACACTATCTGGACGCTGCAATACAAGCATCGCAGAATTAATAGGCTACATGAAATGCATAAATAAATACAAGGCAAGTTCTAAGAATAAATTCAAGATCTGTCTTACACCCCGTAACATGTTGTGCTTTCTTTAAAGCAGGTAAGTTAGCAAGAAAGAGAATATACTTCTGAGAGTGAGAGAGACAGAATGACAGCCGCTTCCCCACACACACTGATGGAAGGAACATACCAGGTAACCCACCAGTTTCTGTTGTATGCAACACCAGAATTAGATATTCTTACTAACAGAAATGGAGTTCCCAGATGGCTTTATTGTAGTCCACAATAAGCAATAAGACCTGGACGTTACTTTGCTGACTACTTTCTTTGTAATACCTCCGCCCCTCCAATGATACAGCTCAATCATACATCAGCAGAGAAAGCAGTTGCAAATGTTATGATGCTACAGCAACGTGACCAAGGAGATGCTTTGTAACATTCTGAGCAAATTACCATTGAAGATGAAATTTCTTGTATGTGTTTTTAGCACATATATGGTATTTTTGCTATATGAGAGCGAAAAAATGGTGTTTCTGTAGCTTTAAAAAACCAGGGAAATTCCATGAAAAAGCTGGGTTAATACAACAATACATTTAAGATTTTATAGGCACAGAAGTTGAGATAATCGCAGTCACAAAACCTGCAGGATCAAGATGCCAGTTAATTTTACACAGGATAGTAAGACATTCAAATTAAATCCTATCTTTAATACTAAATGCTATATTCTGTGCAAGGGCGCCTGAGTTAGGCTGGCAGCAGGAATTTCCTGACTTTTAAGCAGGAGAAATCTGAACAATGATGTTGCATTAACCCAACATTTGATACTACTAGTGGATAATAAACAAGGAAGAACTGAAGAATCAATGTTACATTTTCCTAGTTTGTTCTTAACATTCTCATCCACGTGATGAATCTAGACAATTGGTAAAGTATGGTCCTGTCAGAACATGATCTCATGACTGACCTGTGTTGGGAAAGGTACCTGGATGCGCCCCTCTAAGATGTTGTCAGTTGTTATTTCTACCGAGCGTGTCAGCTGCAGATCCTGTAGAACTATATGGTAAGGAACCTGAGGGAACATCTCTTGAATCTGATGGGCCTGTAAAAAGCAAAATTTATAATTGTGAAAATCTGCGTGTAAAGTGCCTAAAAAAAAGTCATAATGGAAGGTCGAAGGCCCAGATTTTCAGAACCATGCATACATATGCGTAGTCTGTACCTGTAGTGACAGCAATTACATTCCAGTTGCGGTGAATGTGCACACAATGACAATAACTGCAAGAGCAAATTGGACACACCAATTCTGGGTCTCTCTCGCTCTCAGAAAAACATCAGAACAACTGTACTGTTTGACGGCAAACCTGTGCATGTCCCATGTTCCCAGGAACAAGAGATGAGAAGCTGTAGCTGTCACCACTTTGGGAAACGCAGCAAGAAAAGTTAAAGGAATAACACACTAGAGAGGCTGGTAATAACTGACATCCGATGCAGAAAGATGAGACCAGGCTGACACTTACAGAATGAGGTGAAATTCTGATGCCACTACAATCAACAGCAAATCTCCAATTGACTCATATGGAGCTAGGATTTCATTATGAAACTTCACCCTTGAAAGAATACATGCTTCAATAAAACCTCCCATATACTCTTTTAATCAAGGTATTTTTCATGAGTGTTTATACCATCAATATTTTATCTTTCAGTGACTGAAAATTAACTCAATGTTTAAGATTTACTATACTCAATCCCAGATTAATGCCAACATGGCATTGATAACTCAAAGGACTAGTAGTGTCCATTTTAAATAGTCTACTCTCTCTCAAACTGTTCAGGTTAGAAATGGATGTTTTATCATCATCTGAAAGCTTGAGAAAATAGTTTTCAAACGGATTAGAGCATGAACAACTAACAATTCACTGGATTTCAAGCTGTTTAAATGACGTACAACTGAAAAAAGAAAGGCAAGAGGGCAATCAAAATAATGTGCTTTTAAAGGCCCAAAAAGTCTTGATAAATGCCAGGGCTAAAAAAAACACAGTACATGACCAGTACAAGTGCTTTTAGGATCAGTAAACCTTTCCAATGCTCAGAAAGAAAAAAACAACATGGCAAATGGTATGTTGGATAGTGGGGAGAAAACCAGGTACATACTGGATGGCGCTTTCAAATAGCACACAAAGCAACAACAGAGGTACAGTACATGTAACAACAACTACCCTTTTTTTTAATCTGTGACCAAAGTAAGAGATTCAGCATTTCACCCACTGGTGGCCTCTCTCTTTGAATATTCTACCAGGGATTTTCTCAGATAACACGAAGCAGAATTTTGCTTAGTTTCCAATTTAAAATGCATAATGCTTCGGTTTACTAACACACTGGTCTTTTTCCTTACATTACGCAATTCAAAGTACAATACTGAAATATATTCAAATATACATGACCCTTTTACATTATTAGTCATCCTAAACATAACTTCCATCCTGTGTCATCCTGTTCAGAAAAAAAGAATAGCTAGTGTCTGCTTAAATACTCTGTGCACATTTAACTAGAATAAAGTTATTACAGTCGATAGTCTGCTAACCCAAAAATATTCAAAAACTGCAGTCTCGCCCCACAGAGATTCAAGAGCAGAGATGGCACCGAAGTCAGGTCTTGTAGCAGGTAGATGTCATTCATTTTACAAGATACACTGATGAACAATTGTTAATATGCTATGACACTGGGTATCATAAATAATTCAGATTAAATGAGTGTCAGATTAAATGAACTAAACACAGTTTGTGATGAAATTTCCTTGACTTTTCTATCATGTGCTCTCTTTTATGCACTAATCAACAACATCTGGTAATTTATAATCAGTGTCCCAGACCTCAATGTGAATTAGCAAGGTTCTGCTGTACTAAGAGAGCACCATCTCATTTGTACGTGTTTGAACACAAAGCTCTATGTAGGTGCTCAGTACCATTAATAACGGTGATGAGAACTATAGTCCTAAAAGAAAAGAAACATACAGAGACGGTCTCTCTCTAAGAAGGACAAACACAGGTACAACAGTACTGCAGAGACAGTTTTGTCAGTTTAAGGCCTGATTTTGCTACCAGTGACGTCAATGGCAAAACACTCAAGATGCAGAATCAGAACCTTTGTTACTATGAACTGTGTGTGGAATGAAGTATGGAAGAGGACCATAACAAGGCAACACCAAGCAAGCTGAGAGAAGCAGCTTTACGTCCCAATCTCTGAAGTCACATCAGCCTACCTATCCTCATCCATTACATCCTGTTGCAATCAGTGCGCAATGTTAACACTGACTTATGCTCTCCCCTCGCTTCAGTTTCCTCCACTGTCCATTTATTTTCACACATTAACATGTAAACTCCATTAAGCTAGGGTGTCTCTGTGGTGAAGCCTTGAGTCTGGCACCTGCTAGAGATTTCAATGGCTCCACTCACTCTCAGTCCACATACACCCCTTTCACTCCAACACAGACTGGCAGGCATAGGAGTATAATCTATTAATCGGTCTTACCATAGCATTGAGTTGTGAGTTGCTCGCTTGCGCAATACCCAGGATATTAGTAGTGTGCATCACTTCCACTGAAAAACTGGGCAACCAGCTAGCAATACGAGAGCCTGAGAGCAAGAAACCAAATGGAAGGTCAGGCAGGAATAAAAGAGGTTTTCAGCAATCTCAGCTTTTCCATGTGTGTTTAATTCCATCATCTCTAATTATTCAAAATGAATAAGTGAATTCTATAATGGATTCCATTCTAAGCATGTCTCTCAAATGAGGAGAAAGTAGGAGCAAAGACAGAAATATCCCTCTCACCATAACTGTCACCATTTGTTTGAAATGTACATATTAACATTTTACTAAACCAGCCACTACTGATCTGCAGCTGATCTATCACAATATGTTTACTTTTAAACAAAAACCGGTCGGGGGTGGGAGGACGGAGTGTTTAATAGTTTGGAGGCTATCAGGGAATCAAGAGGACATGAACTCAGTTACAGCACCAGTAAGCTACAGGTAAGTTCTAAGTTGTGGAGTAAAAATACCTGCTCAAAGACAAAGGGAAAACTCTAAGCTCAAATTCAGCTCTGGTGTAAGTGGGTGCAACCCCACCAATTTCAATAAAGATGTGCCTGCTTATAAAGAGCTAACTTTGGCCCCTACTGTTTCACAATCATACTGCCGTGCAAGAGCCTGGAGCATCACACTGAGTGATCCTCCGCCTCTTCCTGTGGACATTACAGGATCAGGCTGCCTTGAGTATGGAGAATGAATAAATCCTCATTCCCATTCCCTTCCTCATTTCTTATTTGGCTGATAAATGGGGACTAGATGGTTAGTATAATTTTGGAGAAAGCCTTCAACACATGCCTGGCAAGATGTAACAGTCTTTCAAAAGCGGCCACTGATTAGCAAACAATTTGGGTAGGCAGACAAACTCTAAACATTTCCTGCTCTGCCAATGGGAATGAGAATTTATGGAACAAACAACAGTTCTAGAATTGTTAACCCTGTAGAACTCTAAGTGACTACTCCCTTTTCCTTGAGTTACATACAGGAGGAGGGGAGCTTTCAGAAGTCTCTATAGTTTTGGATGGTCTTAGAAGCGTATGTTCAAACCTCTTCAGAGGTGTGACAAAAGCAAGCGTAGACATATCTGAGCTAGTTTTTAGCTAGCAATAACTTCACAGGGAAGCCCGCCTGCGACCCTGGGTACATATTCAAGCAGCTAGCTTGTGCTGCTTACTGTGGCTTCATTGCTATTCTTACATGTCACAACATGCTGCAGTCACACCTCTGACTGCAGTGCAGACACACCCTATGAACCGATATTCACCTGTGACTAGGAGAAGGAACTATATATCTGAGAAAGTTGAAAGGGAGAGGAAATTTTTGTACAGTTTAAGTTTATATTGGACCACAATGAGGATCCAGTTATACAGAAGGCTGCTGCTCTTCTGGATAACATCAACTGTAAAACCTGGTTAACTAACCATCAAAGTGGAAGAAATGATTGTGCTGGTTCAAGCGAGGTCTGCCTTCTGCTACTGCCACAGGCACCAAGTTTTCATCTAGGTTCTCTCTCTGGTGGTCCTCCCTAACTCGGTGGTTGTCAGTGATATTGAGAGACATCCTGCAGGTGGGGCAGGATGTATCCTGTTCAAGCCAGGAACGCAGGCACGAGCTGACAAGAAACAGAAAACCATAGTGAGCATATACATTTGTCTGAGATATCAAGATCACAGGCGTACAGAGAAGCTGCAGTGTAACAATCACACCTCACAATATTCTCTGCAACACATTAATATGTCTGATTGCTGTTACATTTTACAGTTACCTGAAGCGACAGACTATATGATCAGCTTCTGATGACCACATCATTTGATTTGTCTTTTCAGCTGAAGAAAAGCAAATGAAAATGTTCGTACCTTGCTTTTATACCCATGCTTCCAGACAGACCCTCTTCATGTCTAGAGAAGCCTTGCACAGATTTACTTGTCCAAGTAGCCCAGAGCAAGTAAATTTTAGTTTGGAAGGGGAAGTCAAATGATCATCATCATAAAGAGCAGGTGAGTAGATTTTGTGGCTGTGATGGTAAATCTTCAAGGCATTTTTAGCCAGGCTGGTCTGGAGTTAGCATTCCAAAGAACTGTTCAAATTTTTCTTGAGACAGTTAACCTTATTTATATTATTGACAAGGGGACTATTACTATGAGAATTTTATGGATTAAGATTTATTGATGCAAGCAATAATGCATTTATTTTCTAGATTCATTTATATCTACAACTCTTGGGGTCCCAAGACTTACAGGGATCCACTCAGCACTTTGTCTGCTTTTTGATTCAGACTACCTAGACTGCAATGAGAAATCACACCGAATTCAGAATTGTATTCTGCTGCACAAATTCAATACAATTTCTTAAAACATATACTTAGTGCTCATATAATACACTTGATGAGAAGCTCTCAATGCACTTTACAGAGTCTGAGTATGTGTCATCCCCATTTTACAGACAGTGAAACTCAGGTGAAAGACGACTTGTTTAATGCCAAACTACAAGTCAATGGCAAAGTCAAGAATATAACTCACTAGACTCAGTGCAGGGCCCTGTTCCAGTGGATCAAGCTGTCCATCCATACATGAGGATGTACGAATAAATATCTAGATATGATAGTCGTGAGCACACTAGTAACACCAAAGTAGATATCATGAAAATCTAGCCGAATACACCAGCGTGCTCCTCAGAAGAGTGTACCAAGAAGCATGTTAGTGGTGCCAATGATCTAAAGTCATCACTTACTGTAGCAAACAAGTGCTGGATATGATAAGACAGTGAATTCAAACAAAAGTTCTAGTAAAAATTAAAGATGGGATTTTCAAAAGCGCATAAAGGAGTTAGGTACATAACTCCCAGTGAAATTCAATAGGATTTAGGCTAACACGATTTGACTCCTTTGAAAACCCAACCTAAAGGCACAAGGCTGATCTTAACCACGTGTATCTGGGCTACCATCTCTTTTTGTACATCCTGCACATAGGCAGTTTATGATCTTGTGCAAACAAAAGCTATTCCACCACCTCCCAACTCTAAAACTAAAGAGCTATGAACTCCCACATATCCAAGAACAAGAACGAAAGCTTCATGTTTAGCCTGCTAGTAGCAAAAAAAGGACAATGATGAGAAGAGATAATTAATTCTTAGATGGTATCATGGTTAATTTATTAGATCAGGTTTTTATACCTGAGTTTAAGTCATCCAATTTAACATGTTGCCTCTCTCACTAATTAGCTGGCACCATGCAGCTCAGAGTAACCTGAGTTCAGAAAGAATGCAAAGATACCATTTTAGATACATGGAAAACAACTTTCTGAAGAGGAGAGCCTCTGCTTCTCAAGTGCATGGCTGGTGATTAAATATTCATAGGGTTCTGTAGCTTTGTAAAAGGAGATTCTACATCAGTGACAAATTATCTCATTAGAGGCTTCATGGAATGCCAATAAATATTTATGAAAAGGTTTGCAGTGAATAACAACAAATTAGCCCCGATCATAACCTCTGATTTGATAACTAACAGCCAGTACAGAGCCAGAGAAGGAGCTATTAGCAAAAGAAACATGATCATACAACACATGGACAAAGCATTTAACTGACCCTTCAAGTTAGTCAACAGGTACTTCAGAAAGCCCCTGCCTCCCTACCCAACTCCCACTTTGTTTGTTTTAAGCACAAGGATAAGGTGTTGTCTCTGGTTTTTCATCTACCACCCAAAAAATAATAAATCTTCTTGGAGGAAACGAAGGTAAAGACAGAGGAAAAAAGCTGAGCTTGCTCAAACCAAGCATCTATATACAGCAAGGTACTTTCTGCAATCAATTCACCAGATACATACTTGTGGAAGAGGTGCCCACACGGGAGTTTACGGGCAGTCTGCATGGAGTCCCAGCAAATGGCGCAGTCATCATTATTGATAGCTAGCTCTTCAGGAGTTGCAACTGCAAACCTACAATGGGAACAGACAAAACAATGATCACACCGAGCCCAGCACAGCTACACACCTAAAAGTTCTTCCATTAGAAACCTTCATTCACTGCACTAGCCATTCACTCTGGGTTGATATAGAGCAGTAGTTTGCAGCTTTTTCCATAACATGACCACAGTTAGAAGAGAAGAAAGTTCTGGATTTCATTGCATCAGTTTTGAGACCTCTGTCCCATCTAGTTATGAAAAGGGAAGGTGTCCATGGACTTCCTTGCTACTCCTCCAAGACTCATCGTTAGGCTGAGGACACACAAGGTATAGCATGCAGAGTCTTGGCTTAAGAATAAGTTATACTTTTTAAAACCAAATTCAGCTGTTTACATCAAAGTGGAAGTTCTTCTCTTCTCTGGTGTAAACGTTTGTGGTTTCAGGCAATTTTACACTCCCTCATATACACTTTAAAAAAAGTTTAAGATAAAACTCTATGTAGACAACTAGTTTCTAGCAGCCAAGTGCAGAGGCTATGGTGATGAGTGCCACAGGAAAGCTTTTCAATAAAATTAGTGTAGAATATGCTATTTTGAAGATGTTAAGTGACAATCCACAGACAAGCTTGGTGCAAATTTAAATTGGCAGTTTCATAAAGAGTCTTGCAATATACTAGTGCTCTCACAAAGCAGTCATATTGACAGAAAACACTGTGTAGACTAAAGGTCTAGTCCATCATTACAAACTAGAACACCCCAAAAACAATCAGTCATTGAGGTCCATAGTGAGGACAATTTGACTCTAAGGAAGGAGTATCTGAACACTTTTAGACTCAATACAACTTCAAGCCAAAAGTTCTTTCAAAAAAATTAAGCCTACAAAGATCACTAATAAAAACAAACTAAGAATTTTATTGAAATCCACAAAAGAAAATAAGGAAGACCATTGTGAAGAGTTCATGTAATCTTTGGTGATTTAACATCCTACAGGCACTTCTCCTATTGGTAATGGTGTGAGTTAAGGATGGAGCATCAGGCTTCTCTCTGAGCATGCATTAGCCCTGGAGCCAGGGGTGAAAGTGAGCTGGTAGGGGCTGGTACTCCATACCGGTGAGAACCTGCACCAGCCCACATTAAAGGGCTGCCGCCCCTTTTGCCTCCCATGTCGGCGGCCCTGCTGGTAAGGTCTGTGCCGGCAGGGCCGACGGGGTGTGGGGGAGGAAGGGGCAGTGCTTTAAGGATGGGTCCTTTGCCGCAGCAGCTCTTTGACATTGTTGCACACCCCACCAATGGCACCGGGGGGGGCAGCAACGTTAAAGCACTGCTGTGGCAAAGGACCCTGCAGCACTTTAACCTCTGCCCCTTTTGTGCCCTCTGGCTGCCAACAGGCGGGGGGGGGGGAGTGGGGAGGCAAAGAGAGCAGCTGCCCTGGGACCAGCGATTTAAAAGGGCCCGGGGCTCCGGACACCACTACCGCAACTAAGCTGATCTAGGTCTTTGTGTAGACAGCGCTAGGACAACAGAAGAATTCTTCCGTTGACCTAGCTACTGCTTCTTGAGAAGGTACATTACCCATGTCGATGAAAGAATCCCTCCTGTCAGCGTAGGTAGCGTCTATACTGAACTGCTGCAGCGGCGGTGCTATGCCCGTTTAGCGTTTTAGGCACAGACAAGCACTAAGAGGGGTCTACTTCTAGCGGAGGGGATGAGGAAACAAAGAATCAGTATGATGACAAAGTATAAGTGAGAAGACTTGACTTAGCTGGATCAGCAAATTTGTGTTTCACAAGCCATTTACATTAACACATGGTAAATAATGCAACTCCCTCACATCGATTTGTTTATCAGGAGGCTCTTCAGGATCCAATTCGGCACTTTAAACTCACTCATCACTTACTCACCTAGCTTCCATGTTTCCAACCACACGCAAGTAGTTCTTGTGACGACGGATTCTACGCTGAACCTCATGGAACAAATAACGCAGCTGCATAAAAATCACCAGGCTGGCCATCGACAACCAGATATTGCCAAACAACTTTAAAACAAAACAAAACGGTGCTCAGAAGCAAATACCAAGATGCTAAAGAGAAGAACTGAAAAATATCAGAAAATGCAATATACATCGTACAAGTCACTAGAGTGTTCCAGCCTGAAAGGCTCAGAAAATTCCAATCTGGCTGTTTCAGAAAAACCCAAACCATTATCAGCTGTTCCACCTTCAGACATGAGAATTTTGTTTTCAGAGAAACATCTACCCAGCCTTTACAACCTCGGAAGGGAGGAAGCTTCAGTTAGAAGATTATTTCTGCCAATGGGAATTGGATCAGGCTCTTAAGAGCAGGAAGAAATATCTAAATAAGAGATAAACCAATATTAGCCCAGGTTATTTTGTGTTCTGTGTTCAAACACAATCACAAGAACCACCTGCAGTTTACATTCTTAACACTACTTAAATAGTAAAGTATTTACAACAAAAAAGAAGTTACATTCACTCCTAACCAATCTGATGTCTCTTGCTGGGGATGGAAATAATTTACTTTTCTTCATAATTCAAGCCTGACATTACTCAAGTACATATCAATTTGAAGTGAAACATCTGCGAAACATAATTATACAGAACCTATAATTATATAGAGAGCTAAAACACCAAAACAAAATGGCTTCCACAGAGTTCAATGATCTAGGTAGAAACAATGTCTACAGAGCAACATTACATTTCCATTTCTCTACTTAAACACCTTCTGTGTAACGTTCAGTCCGTTAAAAATTAAAAATGTGCATGGCCAGGTCACTTTGTATTAAGACAATTCTGTTTGCTTAGCACTGACTTCAGTGTTACATACCAGCATGTGAATATGATGCATCAGGTCCAGTGAAAGCAAGGTTAGCTCCATGACAAAATCTGTATAATACACATATGTTCCCTTGCCCTCCCAGGTTCCTTCATGGTTGAGATCCCAGAGATGAATTACATAACTGGAAGAGAAGAGAAGTCAAAGTTATTTATAAAAAAGGTTAGAAACTGAACTTGATTCTAATCACATTGTTTACAATTTTTTCCCCTCCTGCTGCTGTTTCTCCTCTTTCCCGCTCACTTAGGTCTTTCTTATTCACCTGACTAATTAAACTCTATGATTTCAACAGCACTATTCATGATAAGCAAGGCAATCAGAATTTAGCCCTTGGTCTTGGGATATCTCAGCCTACTTTAAGCCTTGTGTGGTTATATTTGAGTCCATGCTTCAGATACACCATTATTAATAACTTCCTTAGTTGTATGCTCACTACTGTATTACTGAAAAATATGATCTACAATAAATAATCTCTGTCCCTCTCAAAAAGTCCCATTTGCAAACAAACAAAATAACTAAGCACCACCTTCGAAGGGAAGCACCTACCTGCACCAACATCTTGGCATGGGTATCACCTAAAACATATGCTACTTACCGTAAAATCACATGAGCAGTTCTCACTGTCACAAGTAGAGACTGTAAGGAGAAAAAAAAATCAATCATTAATATAATTCCTCCCTGTTTTACAGATAGGGCTACTGAGGCAGGGAGTGGAAGCAACTAGACAAGGGTCACAGTGAACCAGTGGTAGAGCCAGGAATAGAACCGAGGACTCCTGACTCCCAACTCTTCGCTCCGTCTTATAGACCGTGCTGCCTCCTTAAACCTTAATGTTCTAAAGGCCTGTCTATGCTGGGATCAGAACTTTACTAGCTCCCTTGCGCCATACATAGCACAGTTCTCATCCCACTGTGGGCAGGAACGAAGTGTGAAGCTCAAGGAAACACACTGATGCTTATTAGTAGCTAGAAGTATTAAGTGGGACTAAGAAAGCACCTCTAAGTCATTTTCATTCCTTTTGTTTGAGGTGGACATAATCACTGCAGGAATAATCTCTGTCTCTAGTGTTATGTAATAGTAGATACAAGAACCTGCATAGAATTACATCTTGTACCACACTCCTCATTGTAGAATCTGAGTGCCTTCCAGTAGTGCATTAAGCAACATAACTAATGTATTCGTTCTTTCATCCTTTTCCCAGAGGTAGAAGTACGGGGAGTATATTTTGTTTTGGGCTGTTACAGCTGCCAGGGGAATGTAAATGTCCTTTTCTACATTTAAAATTTCAATCACAGATTTGCATTAACCAATTATATAATATTTTGTTTTCAGTGTAGCCTCTCTCATCCTGAAGATCAGTGTGTGTTTATGGATTCTACGTACAATACATGGATCACTTCACCCTACTCTCAATTGGCCAATTGGATTAATTTTGCTGTCCTTGCTGCCTGAGCACCAAAGAGTACAAATATCTTTACAACAAAGTAGTGAATTAAAACAAGATATTTAGACTCCAGTACACAGCCCACCGTATTACAATTCTTACAGTAGCTAAAATATAGGGCCTAAACTCTTTGGGTTTTCCCTTGACAGATGTTTTCCTTATCAGGTACTTCATGCCATGTCCTGGCTTTGACATAAATCTGTGCTCAACAGTTTATCCATCCAGCAGATCTTATAATCATTCTGTTTCACCGCAGGGATTTAATTTGTGTTTTATATTTACTTTTGCTCATTGGCTTGCTCAGAAATTTTCCCTGTAACTAGAAGACCTCTTGAGAACAAAGTACAGTAACTTTTCTGTTTCTGTAGTTTGGTATATGATTGCATCAGCAACGTAAGAAGGTTTAATTGTCATGTATGTGACAGGAGCAGATTGTGTGGCTGACTTAACTTTTTTATGAAAGATAGGTCCTGATTAGAACATAAGACAATACCGAGCAATTTGCTGACATTACTTGCTTGTAGTCTGACCTGTATATGTTGCTTGGATGATTTGCTGATCATAAAATATGAAGATTTCAGTCAGAAAAATGGTTGTATTATTGTAAAAAAAATAATCCTAGAAATGTATTCCAAATGTATCAGAGACAGGGTGTTAACTTGAATGTTTTACTATTCACTTTCAATATGACCAAACTACGGTTGCTGTCCGAACCACACCTGAATGTCCTGTCTTTCATACTTTTAAAATTTCAACCCTGTGTTGCATTTATGTAATTTTTTTAAAATTAAATTTCCTTTAACTGAAGAAAAAGAAAAGTCATGGGGAAAAATGGACTCATTTCACAGGATATGCTTGGTTGTGTATCTGGACCATTGCACTTTAGTATTTTAAATGTTTATTCAGAAGCAACATATTGCCTTTTATAGATCATAGAACACCAGGGTTGGAAGGGACCTCAAGAGGTCATCTAGTCCAGCCCCCTGCTCAAAGCGGGACCAATCCTCAGATTTTTGCCTCAGATCCCTAAAGGGCCCCCTCAAGGATTGAACTCACAACCCTGGGTTTAGCAGGCCAATGTGCAAAACACTGACCTATACTTGCCAGGCCCCTTCAGAACACAACCTACTTCCCTTACCGCATTCACATCCCTCCCAAAACTCAACTCTGTCATCCTCCTGAGAAGAGGAGGGACTAGGCAACACAAAGAGAAGGAAGAAGCCTGGCTAAAACCTGAGAATCACATTCACATCACTCTACTGAAAACACAGGGGAATAAAGCTAAATCAATGTTTGCAAAGTCAGGAAATAGACTAATAGGGTACTTTTAAAAATCCAATATAATTACATATACTCAAATGCAATATAGTTGGCAGTGTCCATTTTAAAGAGCATCAGATGGGCTGTTAGCGGAAAACATTTCAAAAGCCTTTCACTGCAGTTTCGCTACTTTTTCCTTTAAGTTCAAGGATCATCACCGGAGGTCAATGTTAGGAGACATACAGAAAAGAACACGAGTGTATCTCCTGAGGCTCAACTTGCAGACTCACATTGGTAATTTCACTCACATGAGTATGGGCCCACTGAAATCAAACACTCTACTCACGCAAGTAAGTGCTGGCAGGACAGTGCCCCTGGTTTGTTAATCAGACACCTAAGAGCTATATCAATTCACTTGACACATCTGATTTTTCAGAACTTGTTTTTAAAAATACATTGGTATGAGACAGATACATCTGTGTTTATCTCAGTGTTAAACTTAGGGCTGTAAATCATCTTTGCTTTAAGAGGTGGTAGCTATGATAAATCCTTTCCATGCTGCCTACTTTTGGCAAATTGAAATCAATACATCTGTGTATGAGAAAAACTAATGAGCGTGCTTCGTGCGAAAGAGGAAGAATCAGTTGAGGTGCCTATTAGAATGAGAGAGGCAATGTTAGAAAGAGCTCAGCTATCAGAAACAAATCTTCAGTTTCGTTTCACTCTACACGCCGTCTGGCTCATTTCTGTGTTCAGGTCAATCTTAGCTGAAACTTAAATACAAGTGCCACATATTGAAATGCCCACAGCCCTGCAGCAGGCGCCTCTGCTCTAACTAGGTGTCTCCAACCATCCCCTAGAAGTCCCCAATTGTTTCCTCGCTCCATTGTGTCTGACAGTACTAGATCCTCCTACTTAACAGTTTGGACTGATTTAACATTAAGATGGTCCAGATAACCACTATGTGGTACATGAACTAAGGAAAATATATACTTGTTCCACCCCTAATAAGTAAAGAATAAATGGAGAAATACAGGTTGAACCTCTCTAATCTGGCACTCCCTGGTCTGACACTCTGTGACATAGGCGCCGACTCTGTGGGTGCCCCTGGGCTGGAGCACCCACAAGGAAAAAACAGTGGGTGCAGAGCATCCACTGGCACCAAGCTCCCTCCTTTGCCCTCCTCACCCAGTGCCTCTCACGCGCTGGCAGCCCTGTGCTTACAAACTGGTGCAGGGCTGGTGGCCAGGAACCCAGGTGGCAGCAGGGCCCCTGGGCGGGGAGCCACACTAGGCACAAAGCCTGGGGTGCTGCAGCACCCCCCACACCCTTACTTCCTGCCCCTATGGAGACCCACTGGTACTCTGTACTGACCTCCTGTAGTTCAGCAAATTCTCTGATTTGGCACTGGTCAGGTCCCAAGGGTGCTGGACTACAGAGGTTCAAACTGTACTACATTGGAGAAATTGATTTAGATAACTATTCTAGTCCATACTGAACAGGAAAAATAAATATATTCTAACAGACACTTCACCTAATTCTTCCTGTATTTCTCATGAAGCATGCTCATCGGTTTTTCTCATATACAGACGTCTTGATTTCAGCTGTGCCGAAAGCAGGCAGCATTGTATGGATTTATTATAGCTATTGCCTCGTCAAGCAAAGATGATCTGCAGTCCTAAGTTTAACACCAGGATAAACACAGATCTGGTGGCTGCTTTGCAATAGTACAGTATTTATTTTAATTCTTTCTGTCTGGAGACATTCAAAAAGCAAACTGCTGAAGCCCCCAAATAAACCAAAGATAAGAGGAAAAACAAAGTGCAAATCAGCTTGCATATAAAGTAAGTCTCACCTCTGCTGCCATGAAAGCTAGAGTGTGCATTCCATGCATATAGCCGACAACACCACAGATAACTGCTAGACCAAAACAGGAGAGTAACATGGCAATCAGCAGAGTCAGGACTCTGACGTGGCTGCTCATTGGGGTGGTGGGAGAGAAGGAAAGCTAAAACATATAAATACAAAACAGTGTTAACAAACTGGTCCTCTCCCTATTGCCTTCACCCACCACATATTCAATTGAACCTAATTACTACCTAACCAGTGTCGCAACCTCAACCAGCTAACCCAAGCAGCTAGGAGGGCAGGGAGAAAGAAAAAAACAGAATGCACACATACACTCCCTAAGGCCTTGTGACTCTAGCTTTCATTTATATTCACAGATTTTAAAGCCAGAAGGGACCACTGTCTAGAGTGACCTCCTGCATAACTTAGGCCGCAGAACCTCACCCAGCAATTTCTGCATCAAGCCCATAACTTCTGTTTGAGCTGCAGGGTAGGGTGACCAGGTGTCTGCTTTTCCACCAGAACACCCAATCAAAAAGGGACCCTGGTGGCTTTGGTCAGTACTGCCGACTGGACCGTTAAAAGTCTGGTCAGCGGTGCTGCGATGCTAAGGCAGGCTAGCCCCTACCTGTCCTGGCTGGCACCGCGCTGCGCTCTGGAAGTGGCCAGCTGCAGTTCTGGCTCTTAAGCGCGGGGGGGGGGGAGGAGGCGCGCACAGGGCTCTGCACACTGCTCCTGCCCCAAGCACCGGCTCCGCACTCAGAGCTGGGGGCAGAGGTGGTGCCTGCGAGTGAAAGCAGTGCGTGTAGCCTCATGGTCCCCCTGCCTAGGACCTGGAGTTGCTGATGGTTTCTCGGGTGCGCACAGCGTAGAGCCAGGACAGGCAGGGAGCCTGCCTTAGCCCTGCTGCGCCGCTGACTGGGAGCCACCCGAGGTAAGCCCATGCCCCAACCCCGAACCCCAACCCCTGCCCCAGCCCTGAGCCTGCCCCCCCAAACCCTGAGCACCCTCCTCCACCCCAAAGCCCTCATCTCTGGCCCCACCCCAGAGCCCTCAGCCCCCCTGAACCCCAACCCCCTGCCCCAGCCCAGAACCCCTTTCCACACCCTGAACCCCTCATCCCTGGTCCCAACCCAGAGCCCTCACCCCCTCCTGCACCACAACCCCCTGCCTCAACCCACAGCCCGCTCCTATATCCAAATCCCTCAGCGCCACTGCCCAGCCTGGAGCCTCTTCCTGCACCTCAAACCCCTCATCCCAAGCTCCACCCCAGAGCCCACACCCCCTGCTGGAGCCCTCAATCCCTCCCACACCAAACTCCCTGCCCCAGCCTCAAGTCCCCTCCCACACCCTGAACCCCTCATTTCTGGTCCCACAACAGAGCCTGCACTCCCAGTTAGAGCCCTCACCCCCTCCTGAACCCCAGCCCCCTACCCTAGCCCAGTGAAAGTGAGTGAGGGGAGAGAGTGAACCAGCAAAGGAAGGGGAATGCAGTGAGTGGGGGCGGGACCTCGGGAAAGGGGCGGGGATAGGGTGTTCGGTTTTGTGCGAATAGGAAGTTGGCAACCCTACTGGAGGGTATGTTTTAGAAAGACATCTATTCTTGATTTAAAGATGTCAAGGGATGGAGAATACACTACTTCCACAGGTAAGTTGTTCCAACGATTAGTTACCCTTGCTGTTAAAAAAATTGTGCCTTATTTCTAGTTTGAATTTGTCTAACTCCAACTTCCAACGCTGGATCTTGTTATGCCTTTTTCCCCTAGATTAAAGACCCATCAGAAATCTCTCTCCATCCAGGTATTGATAGACCATGCTCACCTTTTGATCAGAAGACTGAAAAATATTTCCTTTATATTATTTAAGATTACACATAATTTTAACTGAAAATTCTGATATGCTTTGCTTATAGATTATACCAAAAATAAAGTCATCTTAATTTAAGGACGAAACTCTGAGTCTGGGGTGTTTGGTTAATTATTAAGTTGGCTCACATATTTCATGCATTCAGTTGCTAAATTCATTCTTCTTTCCCCATTTGAGTTGGAGTCAGCTTCGTAGTCACACATTTATCAAGAAACATGTTATAATCCAGACTTTAATGTTTTCCTTCAACAAGAAAGTCCCAGTACCAGAGCTCCCTTCTTAAGAACTGTCACTCAAATGCAATAAGCATTTCTACATTTACAGTCCACTCTCTCTTAGCCTTCTAGAAGATAACTTCAGTACACCAAGAACTGCTAGATAACCTTCCTCTTGATCTCTGGTTTACAGTTATTCCACCTCACTCAATCTCATTTCACTTAAGGCCACTATCAAACTGCTGGAAAGGCAACCCTTCCTGGGTGGTGAAACGGGAAAAAACTGGGGAATACAAGAGGCCTTAAAATATAGAGTTTGGGGTAAACCAGAGAATTCAGTCTGGCTCAGGCTTTTATTTAATGACACTGAAGCAAAGAAAGCAGCACATACCTTATAGATACTTAAGTGTCTACAATTACTCAAAGTACAAAGCTGATTTTTCTAATCTCAATAATAGTCCATAAAAAAGAGAATTAAAGTGCTCGTCAGGTAACTTATATTGTGGCACACCCACTACCATGTGAAAGCTTTTAATTTTGTAATCTACATTATATCTCTGTTCATATGTCGAGCATAATAAACAGACCTGGCCCAACAAGAGGGATCAGATTACAACTGTTTCCGTAAGGGTCAATTTGTTTATTTAACTAAAACTGAACTGATACTTTATTCCTTTCAAGACCCTTATCAAATGTGCACTCCAATAACTTAACCTTTAGGCATTGTTTCTCACTACTCTGCTCCCCATCCTTGTTTAGAACCATCTTAGTTCTCCATAGTCTCATTGCTATTGGTGCAAAAGCCATGTCCTCTACAGCTCCAGCTACCTGGTACGGCCTCTCTGCAATTCTCCATCTCATTTCACTTCCCAGATGATGACTGTCTTTCCTCCTCGCCTGAGCCTATTCACTACTCTCCCCGTCTGTGACTCACTATTTAACTCTCTAATACAGATATCGCTTGGGATACAGCTTAAAATATACAGTACATATAAAGATGCATTGTGTGCCATCAGTTCTTGATAGAGGCACAATGATCATAACTATTTCAAAGCATGAAAACTGCACAGAAACTATAAACACGCAATGAAATTCAATTCCTTTTGCTCTATTCTTTGTCATTTTACTTTGAGAGATCAAAAAAAATTCAAACTATCCTCAGAAAACTACCCAACTGGGCATCAAACTAAGGGTGATTTTCTAGAATTCTTAGCTAAGGCAATTTGAGGAGGACACTTTTTTTTAAAAAGGATATTTATAGCAGTAATTCTAGGCAAGGCAAGAACACTTGGAGCTTTGCATCTGAGGATCTTCCAGCATTTTATGAAAAAGGATAAATATCATTTAACATGGGATGATCATTTAAGATGGGAGAACTGTAGCAGGGAGGTTAAGGACCTGCTTTTCAAAGGTGCTGAGGATTCACAGCTGAGTTTGAAGTCAATAGGAGACATGAGTGCTCAACATCTCTGAAAAATCAAGCCCTAAGCGACACAACCAAGGCCACACAGTGAATCGGTGCTGGCACTGGGAGCAGAACTCACATCTCCCAACACACAGGCACTACGAAAAACTTACATATTCAAATCGATCCTTGCAGAGCTGAACCATAAGGTGGAGAAACACAAGCCCAGAGAACCAGAGGCACCACATGACCACCTCTTCCACTGT
The DNA here is from genome assembly GCF_025201925.1 of Gopherus flavomarginatus. NCBI lineage: Eukaryota > Metazoa > Chordata > Testudines > Testudinidae > Gopherus > Gopherus flavomarginatus. The sequence continues at coordinate 36,006,492 of NC_066630.1, forward strand.
CTGAACATTCAGCACACCAAAAATAAAGATAAATTTGTAGAAGATGAAATTCCAGAATTTGTCCTTGAGATGCTAAAAAGGAAGACATTTATTTCTGTAGGTAATCAAAGTAGTTATACAAAGCTCAAATACAAAATTATCCACCCCAGCTACTTCATTAATAAAAATACTCCTACAATAATTTGCACATATGCAGCTTCTTCATCTGACAATCACAACATGCTTTCGGACAGTACTTACAAGTTCCACTGTGCTAGATATTGGAGAGAGTAAAAGGACAGTCCCTGCTCCAGGGAGCTTATGGTCTCAGTTGAGCTAAGAAGCAAAAGATCAGTGGAACAGATAATAGGCAGGAGGGAAGATGAAGGAAATGTATGAAAATGTGATAGTCCAGCTATTCAGACAGCTAGATGGGGATATCTTGTATTATTTTTAAAACAACAGATATGAATAAGACAAAAATGAGAAATATTAGAAATTCCTGCCATCAAGGTGGATGGATTTAAATCACCAACTTTAATCATGATTTGCATTTGTACTTTTTAGTTATTTTTCTAAAGAAGGCTGATTCCCATTGGCTGGTAGCCATTAAAACATGCTTATTTGCAAACAAATACAGCCTTTACACTAAATTTGGTGCTTCTTTTTGCTAACCAGGAGGATACACTATAAAAACATTAATTTAAGCAATTAAATTACTTAACACAAAAATTAACTATCTGGATAAATGTGAATTTTTAAATTATGTTAGAAAATTGTGATTTTTTTTTTAAACTTGGGATTTGTGTCAAGCTCTATTTGGATGGAAAGTCAAATACCATTAAAAATGCACAAAAACAACATTTTTTAAATTAAATAAAACTACCTTAACTGTGATGGATGGATACCTAAGAAACAAGTTTATCAAAACTTGTTTCGCATCTAAAACTGATTTATTAAACAGCTTCTCTCTCTTTGCAAACTATTTATCTTTAATTAGCAAACTGAACTGATTGTTTCTGGTCACCATGCCCTTCAAGATTTTAGAACCGGTAGATCTCATCCTCTCACACCTAATTTTTGTTCACAGATTGGAAGAAGAAAACAAGCTTTCCTGTGTTTCCAGTTCCGAACTGATTTCTTAACTTGAATGAACCTGTCACTGAACTGAACTTGAATACGCTGAACTGAAGAAAATATTCTCTCTGCACCTGCAAAAGAGGCTACTGCTGTCAGTCAAAAGCTGATTTAGCATGTCAACAAACTTTGGTTCCAGGCTTTTAGCCAGTCACTCCCACCAAAGGTTTGACTTTCTTTAAAACTTGGTGACAAACATGTTCTAATTTATTTTTTTAAATTATTTTAAGTGATTTAACTAGATTATAGTAAATTTAGGCCTTAACATAGGTTATTTTTGATTATTTTAAATCATCCATTTTTATACATGCTGCCTGTCATCTACCTAGCCTCCACTAGACACCCCTTTCTCTTAAGGTGTATTGACTAAATGATGTTTCTTTTGTACCACTGCAACAAGACAGTGCAGCATTATAGATAAAGGTTTTTTTACTATGTATTTGTACAGTGCTTAACACAATGGGGCCTTGATCTCAACTGGATCCTCAGTATCATAGCAATGTGGCTGCGAGGCTACCAATATTGCCATTTTCATTTCTGGATTGATGGTATATACATATTAAACCTTTCTTCAGCCACTGTAGGAAATTAAGAGAAAGTCACAAAAATCTAACCCTCTAAAAACACTCAATGTATAAGATACTTGGTCTCCAACATAATGGCTACACACAAAAAGGGAGGAGATGAGCAACAGTGAGACAGGAAAAGTGTTCCCACACACATGCAATCAGAAAGAAAGACAGTACACTGGTTAGTTACTGCAGGATAAAAGCCAGTGTACAATTTGCAAGGCATAGGAAGGCTTTATAGAAAAAAAATATATCAATTCTCTTTGTAAAAACACAATCAAATCAGCAGCAAGACAGCTAGAACAGGCTAATAATTCCTTCAGGGTGATCACATTTTTGACCGACCAACATATATAGCCTGTCTTTCAAAGGAAGCTATCAAAGTACATTTCAATTTTTAAAGGGACAGCGAACACACTAGAAACTAGCACTGACACTGCTTTGAATTCCATGTCCATATGGTCACCATGGACAACTGAAAAAAATCTAGCAGGAAGTCCTGGGAGAGTGCCTCACTTTTAAAGCATAGGCACTGCATTCAGAGGTCTTTAGATTTGTGAATCACCAATATGATAGATTGCAAGAGATCTATGAACAAGTAAATAATAGTGCCCCATTTGCACTGCATGCCTGTTACATTAAAACTTCTATGGCTTAATTTTTTTCAATGACTGCATGTGTGTATATATATAGAGAGAGAGAGAGAGAGAGAGAATGAACATATTTTGAAGGGACACAGTCAACTTGATTTTTGAAAATTAATTTTCAAAATAACTCCATTTTCTGACAGAACAGCTTTTAAATAGTATGTCCTGAAATCTTTTTACAAATCCTTTAAAAATGTTTTTCCTGCTTCCTTGCTGATGTTTAGAAGAGGGGCAAGCCTAGGGCCAGTAACAAATGGGTTTGGGCTCAGCTCTCCTGCCCTCTCTGTCCACGTGTCTGCCAACTGCCACTGATGGGAAACATCCTCTTCTTGCAGAGGTTGAAGGTGCATGAGAGTTATGTCATCATGACAGAGAATGAGAAAAGAGTTGTAGCTGACCAGTACTAAAACAGCGAATTTGACTATGTAAAAAAGTGCACAAAGTAAACTAAAATCAAAAATAGAGAACTGTTTTCCTCTAATTTCCTTTAAAATTAAGAGCACTTGTAAGTACAGGAACAAAATTTCTGATGGAAGTTTAATTTCCTAGTTGACAGGTGTCCTTTTAAAATAAAATAGCACTTCACCAAAATTGAAGTTCCTCTTCAGAAACAAGCCAGAAGATTTATGGATGCTTATATATGAACTGAGTAGTTTACCCATACGAGAACTGCAAAGGGCTTCTTGGTTTATTTTAAACTTCCATAAATGTTATTGAATGTGCATTTTCAAAATATCAAAAGGAGATCTCTCTAAATCATGGACAGATCATCATCTAGGCTTGGGGTTAAAAAGGGAAGCAATTTTGATAGAAAGATGAGCAAAATTAATCTTATTTTTAAAAAAATGATTGCAAATCATAAGAGCTACATTTGTATCTTTAAATTTGTATCATTTGCATCTGTTAGGGTACTGAATGTTAGTCTGTGCAACTCTCAATATTCCCAGATGGGATATTAAAATCATTCCCCTACCAAAAAAAAAAAAAAAAAATACCACGTGAAGATAAATAAGAGACAGATTAAGAAAACAAGTATCTGAGAGCAATGCAATTAGTCTAGAAACCTCATATGTTTTACTTACCTGCTTCTCACTAACACGAAGAGGACCAAACACTGCACACTGGATTAGTTTAGCAATCAACATCAGGAAACAGCAGGCAGTATTCACCAGTACCTACAAAAAAATTAAACATATTTTAGTCCTGTTCATAAAAGAGAGCACTATATCTCACCTCCTTGTTATTGTGCAGTACAGTAGTTGTTTCAGGCAGCCTGTAAAGTATGACCCTTCCTAAAGCCTAACTTCTAGGCACCATACAGTAGAATTCATGTCATTACCACTTCGTTTGTGGAAACATTGATCTGCGTCATTAAGAGCAACAGCATCATTATACAGGTAACCAAGCTACCACACCTAAATTTGCAAGGAAACTGATTTCTTTACACAAGTTATCGTTAATATCTTACATTATTAAAAATGAAATAATGTCAGAATTTGATTTTCTTTTCACTATTTATTTAGTTTACTTATTTTATCCATCTCAGCTTAGACAATAAAAACTGATCAGTCAAATTCACTTTTGTTCCCAGTAAATTTTACTTTCTGGTTTCCACTGGCTTTAAGTTTTAGCAGCAGCTGATTTATGATGCCCCACATCACCAGGTCAGTGGCATTCAGAAATGACTAATGAGTTGTTCAAACCATTTTTTAATCTAAGAGCCTAGTTTAGATTAGCAATCATCATTTAACTGAACCAGTTTAACATATAAAAAACTTTTAAAACTGCATCAGATTCAGTAGTTAGTACAAATTATTGTGGATATTTTCTAGAATAAAGTTCCTAAACTTTAATTTTTTAAAAATATAGTACTTAAAAGGCAACGAGGAGCCTGGTGGCACCTTAAAGACTAACAGATTTATTTGGGCATAAGCTTTTGTGGGTAAAAAAGCCACTTCTTCAGATGCATGGAGTGAAAATTACAAATAAAGGCATAAATACATATTGGCACACGAAGAGAAGGGAGTTACCTTACAAGTGGAGAACCAATGATGAAGGCCAATTTAGTCAGGGTGGATATGGTCCACTCCCAATAATTGATGAAGTGGGGTTTTTTTACCCATGAAAGCTTATGTCCAAATAAATTTGTTAGTCTTTAAGGTGCCACCAGACTCCTCCTTGTTTTTGTGGATACAGAGTAACACGGCTACCCATCTGATACTTAGCACTTAAAAGGGACACTGTCAGTTTAAAAATCATATATGCGGCAAACAAATTTATCTTACTATAAACACTTTAATAGATTATTCAAAGTTATCATTTTTAAAATCCATTTACTTTTCACTCTTTATGCTCTGACTTTTTGCTTTTCTCTCAGCCCAGACAATAAAAATCAATAAAGTCGGTTTCCCTTTTGCTTATAGTCAGTGTCATTTCCAAGTTCTTAATTTTGGAATATTTGCCACCCAAACACACAGGAGAATACTTATTTGTTTAAAATACACTGTTTTCATTTGAACTTTTTTTTAATTGTGAAATATTTCCGTTAGTCTCAGGGTTGATAAAAACATGCTAGCAAATTTTAAATTTGGGGCCAAATTTAAGTTGACAGGGTCCTTTACAAGGAATTATTTTTAAAATGATCAAGTTGTTTCCCTCCTAAATTACAAATGTATATTTTAGTTTAAAAAAATTTTTTTACAGAAGCCATAAAAGCTTGGTTATGCCTGATGCCAAGATGCAAGTCTAACTACACACCTGTCATAGCTAATGCTTTGCATAACACAGACATCAAGCAAAATTAGGCTCTAGGTTGGTCTGTGCTGAAATTTTCTAAATCTCTCACCTTGGTATTTAAATTTCTGAACACAAGTCAGAATACACAAGTCTGAACATGTTCACAGTAACATCATTCATACCAGGCCTGAAAATCTAATAAACAAAACTTATCTACTTTCTGGAACTGCGCCAGTTAAATCTCTCTGGGATTATAGCTCTTGACAGTTATTTCAATGAAAATCGTAATGAGTAGAAAATACTGAATTGCTTAAACTGGTTTCTCATTTTTTTTGCCAACCAATCCTTTTGATTAACTTTTGAACTATATAGGATACAAGGAGTGAGAAAAGAAATAACGAGAGGATACATTCCAATAACACAGCACTTTAAAGGGACACTGTACAATTTTCCAAAGCACCTAACCAACTTGGGAACCTAAATTACATTTTCTAAAGGGGCTCAAGAGCCTTTAAATGTCTTTTGCACTTTTGAAAATGTACCGATAGTCAATTTAAAAATCATATATGGTAAAGCAATTTACCTACAGATTGGCAACACCACCTGGGATTATTAAACACAAAGGAATTTAAAAAATCTAATATACCCAGTCACTCTTTATGTTCATTAAGGTTTTTTTAATATCAATAGGCACGGACAATGAAAATCAATGAAGTAGGGATAGTCTTTTTATTCTGTTTGTACAGCACCTCACACAGTGGGGTCCTGGTCAATGACTAGGGCTCCTAAGTACTATGGTAACACAAATAATAATAATAAATTTTGTCATTTATAGTCACTTCCATTTTCAGGTTCTCATGCTGCATGTTTTGGTTTCTGACACTGCAGGTGACTTTTTCTTTTTAAGATTATGGAAACATTTCTACTCACCTTAGGTGCAAAATCTTGTTTTTACAACTTTCAAAATTTTGGGCAAAAGGCAGAATTCTCTCTTACGAACATTTATTACTGAGTATCATGTTTAATGTTTTGAATTGTCTCATTGGCTGATCCCAAAGCATCACAGACATAGTAAACACTATTGTTTTTTAGTGTCCAGATACCTAAACTGACAACATCCCTTTAAACAGGTTACTTTAAAAATAATTTTCATGTAAAAAGAGAAAGACATTAAAATATTATATTGAGCACAAAGCATATACTTTATCCAAGTACAAACTGTGGTACACACACATGGGTATGCTGCCATAATTAACATATTACTATCTTAGTGACCACAAAGACAGTGTACAATCTCACTTCTGTTTCGTTTTACACCGCTTTCATGTAAATTAACACAGTCTGAGTCTTGCAAAACCATTGAAGAGCCTGGAGGATCACCACTGTGTGTGAGTGTGTGTGTGAAAGAGAGAGAGAGAGAACGCAAAACCACCTCCAAAAAATACATACAACATCCTTTAAAAGATCAGTAAAGACTAGTAAACCCTGATTTCTTGATCTGGGCCCCAAATTAAAAATTGGGTCCAAGCCAAAAGAGCAAAGTATGTTTTTAACATTAAAACATAAGATTAACTGACTTTAACTCCTTTTTTAATTTATAAACTGAAATCTGCCAAATTGACAGCCATAGAGAGAAAACTCTGCTTAGTAACAGAACAGATGGACTATGAACACTGTGTCCCGATTGCTTCTCCCAGTCTGACTCAACCCTGACCTGGAGGGACCAGTTCTAAGGACAAAGTGAGTTAAATTCCTGTGGAGTGTTCACACTCTTTGTCCTTTCTGCTGAAGCTAACAAGGGAGGCTCACCGGGGAAGCAATTTTTGGAATGTAGACATTGGGACTAAATTCTAGGAAAGTTTTCTTCCAGCCTCTAGCCCAATACTGTATAGAAGTTTCTTAACATTGCTAGCATTGGCTCAAGTCCACCTGTTTTAGGAACACAGGAAGCTGACAGCAGACAGACTATTAGTGTTTAGACCCAAACCAGCACTCCGCCTACTCTATGACTCCCAAAATTGTGAACACTGATGAAGCCAAAACGGTGTTAACAGCAGTGAGAAATTTTGAACAATTTCCCTAATGCATGCATTAAAGTTTACCAGTGCAAAGGTGCACCTACTTAACATGTAATTTACACCCTCTTACACATCTCTTCTGACCCAGACAGTTTAAATCCTGGTGTAAATACACTACGGGGCCCAGAAACTGATACAGAGGACTTCTGTTTAGTGACTGAGCCTAACCTCTACAACTGGACCTTCGAAACCAGACTCAGACCATCAGACTCACGTCAGACAAACCAATGACCAGCCTCAACACACAGTCGCAGCTATCAGTCACTACAGACCTAGTCCAGATTCAATCCAGTGACCAGTGAACTACAGCAGGGTATGTTTGAACCATGGCTGTGCTATTTACACAAGAGCCTGCTTGTTGGGGGAGAGGGAACTATTTCCTCCAAGTCTGGGGGACCCTGTTATCCCCAGAGGGAGCTGGAAGCCAAGCCAGGCATTTCTGGGGCCTGGTCCCTGGGGCAGCAAGGCAATTACACCCCCGGGGGATCCACAGGTCACCCTCCTGCAAAACGAGCCCCACAACATCACTCATTCCTTCGGGAATCCTTAGCCATCGCCAGCCCAGCTACCCACCCCTCAGCGCCCCCCAGAACCTCCAGCCCTGCTACCTGTCCTACAGGACCCTCTATGTCCCCAAACCCACTCCCAGCCCCCCGGGCCCCTCCCCCCCACTCCCAGCCCCCCCAGCCCCACTGCCCACCCCAGGGCCCCTCTCTCCTCCCTGCTGCCCAACCCAGGGCCTCTATCCCCCCACTCCCGCCCCTAGGTCCCTCTCTTCCCCCCCCCCAGGGCCTCTGTCCCCCCACTGCCCGCTCCCGGGCCCCTCTCTTCCCCCCCCCAGCCCCACTGCCCGCCCCCGGGCCCCTGTCCCCCCATTCCCGCCCTCGGGCCCCTCTCTCCCCCCCCCAGGGCCCCTCTCCCCCCACTCCCGCCCCGCTCTCACCCAGACGCAGAGGCTGTCAGACAGCAGGTAGTAGGCGATGTCCAGGGGCTGGGGCCCGGCGGCGGACGGCGGCTCCGAGTGGCCGGCGGGGCCCTGGCTGAGGGCGCGGTAGGCGCTGACGACGCTGGCGAGCAGCCCCAGCGCGCTGAGCCCGGTGTAGGTGCGCAGGCTGGGCCAGGGGAAGCGCTCCAGGAAGAGCAGCGGCATGGCGGCCCCGGGCCTCCGGCGGCCCCCTCCGCTTCCCTGAGCCGGGCCTGTCCCCCGCGGCCTAACCTCCCTCCCGGCGCCGCAGCCGCCGCCTCCCGCTCGCACTCCCGCGGACGCAGCTACGCGCCCCGACTCGCTGGCCCCCCGCGGGCTCCTCCTTCCTCTCCGCGCCGGGCCTGGGCGGGCGCCTCCCCCTGCTGCTGCCCCGGGCCTGCCCGCGGCCGCCGATCGCCCAGCACCACCCGCGGCTGGCGGGGCCTGAGGGGCGCGGGGTACTGGCGGGTAGGCAGGGGAAGGGGCAGGGAGGGCGGATGCGCTTTGATTTCCCTTCAACAGACGCCGCAAAGGAAAGGGCAAAGGGACGTCTCCCGTGGGGTGCAGCGATTTATTAGCCAAGTTCACAGTCGGGGCTGGCGCCTCATGGAAGCTGCAGACAGTGTGTAAGGTGGGGTAATGCACCCCATTGGGGGATAGGGTGAACAGATGTCCTGATTTTATAGGGACAGTCCTGATTTGGGGGTCTTTTTCTTGAACAGGCTCCTATTACCCTCCCACCCCAGTCTGGATTTTTCACACTTGCTGTCCGATCACCCGACTGGGGAAGCACCAGGTCCCAGAAGTGAGAGATGATTGAATGGGTCCTGGGGCCCTCGCTGTGTTTTTCGCAGTATGGAACTTGAAGGGTAAATGAGGCTATGAAAGACTTGGAGGTTTTTCAGACTATTCCACACCAGGGCAAACTCAGGGTCAGCTTCTGAAAGGTATTTAGGAGCCTAAAGATGCAGATGGGCACTTAGTGGGGTTATAAAAAAGAACCTAGGCACCTAACTGGCACTTAGGTATTTTTGAAAATCCCACTAGGCACCCATCGGCATCTTTAGGCACCCAAATACCTTTGAAAGTCTGGTCCTGAGTCCTTTAGAGGTTAGCAGATATGGCAAACACATGGAAGCCAGACCTAGTCTCTCCCTCTCTAGTTAGTATGCTTCAACAATGCTTTATACAACATTATAGATAGTGTCTAAAATAATAATCCAAACCATCAACAAATCAGTATCAAATCTGCCTATTTGCTGACAATCAGTGTTGAGATGCTGTTGTAAAAAATCTGGCCTTGCTGAAAGCAAATAGCATTATTTCACAATCCTTTCACTTAACACCCTTTAAAGTACTGGTTCTCAACCTTTCCAGACTACTGTACCCCTTTCAGGAGTCTGATTTCAGCCTCAGGTGGCAGAGCTGAAGCCAGAGCCCTACCACCCGGGGCTGAAGCATTTAACTTAGGCCTGGTCTACACTACACGTTTAAACCGATTTTAGCAGCATTAAACCGATTTAACGCTGCACCCGTCCACACTACGAGGCCCTTTATATTGATATAAAGGGCTCTTTAAATCAGTTTCTGTACTCCTCCCCAACGAGAGAAGTAGCGCTAAAATCGGTATTACCATATCTGAATAGGGTTAGTGTGGCCGCAAATCGACAGTATTGGCCTCCGGGTGGTATCCCACAGTGCACCACTGTGACCGCTCTGGACAGCAATCTGAACTCGGATGCAGTGGCCAGGTAAACAGGAAAAGCCCCGCGAACTTTTGAATTTCATTTCCTGTTTGCCCAGCGTGGAGCTCTGATCAGCACGGGTGGTGATGCAGTCGCAAATCCAATAAGAGCTCCAGCTTGGACCGTACAGGAGATACTGGATCTGATCGCTGTATGGGGAGACAAATCTGTTCTATCAGAGCTCCGTTACAGAAGACGAAATGCCAAAGCGTTTGAAAAAAATCTCCAAGCTACACGGTGCTGCGTGACAAGCGTAACGGAAAGCCAAAGAATCAAATGAATGCTCATGGAGGGAGGGAGGGGGTACTGAGGACTCCAGCTATCCCACAGTCCACAGCAGTCTCTGAAAACTATTTGCATTCTTGGCTGAGCTCCCAGTGCCTGTAGGTTCAAACACATTGTCTAGCGTGGTTCAGGGTATAGCTCGTCAATTTACTCCCTCCCCCCACCACGTGAAAGAAAAGGAAAGAAATTGTTTCTTGACTTTTTTCAGTGTCACCCTATGTCTACTGAATGCTGGTGGTAGATGCGATGCTGAAGCAGTGAAGAGCAGTATCCACTCCTCTCCCCTCCCTGGTGGCAGATGGTACAATATGACTGCTATCTGTTGTCACCATCAGCCCGTGAGTGCTCCTAGCTAGCCTTAGGTGAGGCTGGCCTGGGGCGCCTGGGTAAAAATAGGAATGATTCCTGGTCATTCTCAGTAGATGGTACAGAATGGCTGGTAACCATCCTCTTCATAGCAACTGGGGGCTGGGGGCCCTCCCTTTCCTGTGTAAAGAAAAGATTCTGTACTGCCTGGACTATCATAGCAACAGGATGCTGGGCTCCTCTCCTCCGCACCGCTTAATGTCCTGCCTGGACTGTCATAGCACCGGGAGGCTGCCTCCCCCTCATTTTATCTCACTAACAAGTCACTGTTTCTTATTCCTGCATTCTTTATAACTTCATGACACAAATGGTGAGGACACAGCCACAGTAGCCCAGGAAGGTTGGAGGAGGAGGGAAGCAACGGGTGGGGTTGTTGCAGGGGCACCCCCCGTGAATGGCATGTAGCTCATCATTTCTGCGGGATCTGACATGGAGCAGCTGTGCTCTCTGATACACTAGTTCTCTAGTACACTTGCCCCATATCCTAGGCAGGACTGAGTCTATTTTTAGAAACCATAAAGGAGGGATTGACTTAGGGAGTCATTACCAGTTTTGCCTTTGCACCCCCGGCCGACCTCACCCAGGGGCACCCAAGATAGCAGCAGGCAGCACAGAACGACAGATAACCGTCATCTTACTGCCAATTTACAACGGCAGCAGACAGTACAGAACAACTGATAACCATCTCTGCTATCATGCAAAAGCAAACGAATGCTGCTGTGTAGCGCTGCAGTAACGCCTCTGTTAGCGGCATCCAGTACACATACGGTGACAGTAAAAAAAAAGCTGAACGGGCTCCATGGTTGCCGTGCTATGGCGTCTGCCAGGGCAATCCAGGGAAAAAGGACACGAAATGATTGTCTGCCGTTGTTTTCCCGGAGGAAGGAATGACTGACGACATTTACCCAGAACCACCCACGACAATGCTTTTTGCCCCATCAGGCACTGGGATCTCAACCCAGAATTCCAAGGGGCGGGGGAACCTGCGGGAACTATGGGATAGCTACAGAATAGCTACCCACAGTGCAACGCTCTGGAAATCGACGCTAGCCTCGGACCATGGACGCACATCGCCGAATTAATGTGCTTAGTGTGGCCACGTGCACTCGACTTTATACAATCTGTTTTACAAAACCAGTTTATGTAAAATCGGAATAATCCCGTAGTGTAGACGTACCCTTAGCTTCGCGGGGCCCACTGTGGTGTGGGGCCCCAGGCAATTGCCCTGCTTGCCACCCACTAACACCAATCCTGCACTTGCAACTTCCCTAACCCCATCCCAGATCGAGAAACACTGACATAGTATATAGAGCAGTATAAACAAGTCGTCCATATGAAATTTTAGGTTGTACTGACTTAGCTAGTGCTTTTTATGCTGCCTGTTGTAAAACTAGGCAAATATCCAGATGAGTTGACATGGCCCCTGGAAGATCACTGCATACCCACAGTGGTATGTGGATCCCTGCTCGAGAACCACTGCTTAAAAATAAATGTAATGTGTGTCAAGGTGCATGGAGAACTGAAGTTTTTCCACTAAACGTGACAGTGGTTTTTCCACATACAGCCATACCAGCTTGCCTCAACCTGGCCCTGAAGGAACCATTAGTAGGGGTGAGGAAACAGCTGTCCTGGTTAGTCTGTGTCCTATGAAACGTCATTGAAACGAGTGAAATCTCCATTGTGAACTAGACAGATATCCAGTTCATTTCACATAGGCCAAACCACCACCAGCTGGCTGTTGATTAATCAGTTAACTCACACTTAACTCAAAAAATTAATCATGATTAAAATATTAATATCCATTAATTCCAGTTTTAATCACACCATTAAACAATAGAATACCAATTGAAATTTATTAAATATTTTTGGATAATTTTATATATTTTCAAATATACTGATTTCAGTTACAACACAGAATACAAAGTGTACAGTACTCACTTTATATTATTCTTACAAATATTTACAGTAAAAATGATCAAATAGTATTTCTCAATTCACCTTATACAAGTACAGTAGTGCAATCTCTTTAATCCTGAAAGTGCAACTTAGAAATATAGATTTTGTTATATAACTGCACTCAAAAAACAAAAAAAAATGTAAAACTTTACAGCCTACATTCCACTCAGTTCTACTTCTTCTTCAGCCAATCACTAAGACAAACAAGTTTGTTTACATTTATGGGAGATAATGCTGCCCACTTATTTATGTCACCTGAAACTGAGAACAAGTGTTCACATGGCACTTCTTTAGCTGGCATTGCAAGGTATTTACATGCCAGATATGCTAAACATTCATATGCCCCTTCATGCTTCGGCCACCATTCCAGAGGACATGCTTCCATGCTGATGATGTTCCTTAAAAAAATAATGCATTAATTGTGACTGAACTCCTTGGGGGAGAATTGTATGACTCCTGCTCTCTTTTACCCACATTGTAACATATATTTCATGTTATAGCAGTCTCGGATGATGACCCAGAACCTGTTACTCATTTTAACAATGCTTTCGCTGCAGATTGGATAAAACGCAAAGAATGTACCACTGTGAGATTTCTGAAGATAGCTACAGCACTTGACCCAAGGTTTAAGAATCTGAAGCGTCTTCCAAAATCTGAAAGGAACAAGGTGCGGTGCATGCTTTCAGAAATCTTAAAAGAGCAACACGCCCATGCAGAAACTACAGAACCCGAATCACCAAAAAGGAAAATCAACCTTCTGCTGGTGGCATCTGAGTCAGATAATGAAAATGAATGTGTCAGTCCACACTGCTTTGGATCGTTATTGAGCAGAACCCATCATTAGCATGCAGGCATGTCCTCTGGAATGGTGGTTGAAGCATTAAGGGACATATGAATCTTTAGCGCATTTGGCATGTAAATACCTTGTGATACCAGCTACAACAGCACCATGCAAATGCCTGTTCCTACTTTCAGGTGACATTGGAAACAAGCAGGCAGCATGATCATCTGCAAGTGTAAACAAACTTGTTTGTGTGAGCGATTGGCTGAACAAGTAAGACTAAGTGGACTTGTAGGCACTAAAGTTTTACATTGTTTTATTTTTTAATGCAGTTTTTTGGGTACATAATTCTACAATTGTAAGTTCAACTTTCATGATAGAGATTGCACTACAGTACCTGTATTAGGTGAATTGAAAAAAACTTGTTTTTTACATATTTGTAATCAAAAATAAATATGAAGTGAGCACTGTACACTGTTGTAATTGAAATCAATATATTTAAAATGTAGAAAACTTTCAAACATATTTAAATAAATGGTATTCTATTATTAAGTGCTATTAATTGTGATTAATTTTTTTTAATCGCTTCACAGCCCTAGCTTATTTTTAACTTCCATGTGCAAGGTTTATTTGTTGAGTTTTCTTAGCTTTTAAAATGGTCACCTAATTGCTAATTCAGAGGAACTAGGTTTATGTTTTTTTGCCACATGGTGGCACTGAAGCAGTAGTCCATTTTGCAATTTTATTTTTGCAGTCAATATTGGTTAGCCTCCACCATAATGGTAAAAAGGAGAATTGGTTGTTTAAATTAGCAATACATCATACCACATCATACAAGTATTTAAAAACTAATTAGTCTCATTTTCCATACCACTGTGAGGCTCATGTAATATTAAAATTCCTACCATTCTTAGTCTGTTATGTCAAACTTAATTACATGTATCCATCACGGCAATTCTTGCATTGAACACTCAGTATTTATTTTTAAATGCCATTTGTAGAATTTATTTGGCATGCAGCTTTGGCTTTTCCAATTCTCTTTTTTGCTATTATAGTCCAGCAATAGATTTTCCTCAGCAGCTACATGACAACTTACACTCTTGTTCAGGTCTAGGATGGTAAAAAGTGTGAATTAAAAATTGTAACAGGCATTATGTAGACACTCAGACAGCAAATGTACAATACTAATTCCAATAAGCATTGAATGTTTAATCACCTACCCCTTATTTTAGGCCCAAGTTTATCTCCCTTGTTTTTTTTTTAATGGCAAATCATTCCTCAGAAATGTTGATCAGATATTGAGGCTTGTTATTTACATTAATTTCATACTAGGCTTGGGCTTTTCAAAGGATCAGATTTCTTTCTCCACTCCTTTCTCTCCTTGTAACAGAAGTTACTAGATGCTCTTTCCACTTTGTGTTCATATTCCCTCACCCTGCATCAAACATCCCACAAAATACCCTCAACTGTAACTCCCCTAGTGTGCAGGACTCAGTTCCCCTGCTCATTGTCACAAGGTAGAGCCTCCAAAGTTGTCAGGTTAGCAGAAGGTGCACATTTCTCACCTGTAGCATTTGGCTTTGGAGCGAAGCCCAGAGCTGGAGCACGACCGGTAGGTTTTATGCCCGGAGCAATTCAAAAATTTGATTGCTCCAAATCCCTGTATCCAAAGCTAGATGCTGGGACACAGACTGTTAACTAATTCTTCTGGGGACAACTACAATAGCAATCAGCTTCTGTCTTAGGGAGCAATACAGCCAAAACAGAATTTAGAATTAATCTGTAAGTTTAATATCCCAACTGGGGGTTTCTCCCAAAATGCTGTCTCTCCTTACGAAGTATGGTTTCGATGTGGAGGAGTAAGTACAGTAGTAACTTAAGGAAAAGTGAGAGAGGGAAGAGAGCTCCTAACACAGGTTCATGATGGGGCAGGAAGCCAAGGACAGTTTTCAAACCTGGGTGCCTAAAATTAAATTCCTAAATAGAAGTGACTTGAGATTCTAAGCAGCTGCACTTCCTATGGAGTTCTCTACAAATCAGAAAATACCTCAGAAAATAAAACCAATTCATTTATTCAGGAGCCTAGCTTTAGGCATCAAGTCTGTAGTCAGTTTTTTTGTTTGTTTTAAATAAAGTTCCTACACAATGGAGTCCCCGTATCTCCTCCCTCCAACATTTCAGCACAATATATTTTAAGGCAGTTCTGTTTAAATTCTTTTTTGTTTCTAGCGTAGCTCAGACATATTGTGTAAGTTAGCCATTAGTCCATACTATGGATGGATATGGTACCATTAGGAAAGCGCTTGACGTATTATTTTAGTGTACTCCTTTTTTCAATTTATAGAAGATATCTTTTAAAAAATAATTTGACACACCCAAAGAGAGAATCCTAGTTGTTTGGGTATGTTTAATACTGGAAGTAGATTGAGGTAAACTGAGAAAATGAGATCCCTGAGTCTCAACAATCCTTTCTAAGAAGAAACAGGTATAAAGTTAAACTATAGGAGCTCGGCTCAGTAAGGAGACAGCTCCTAGGGCTTGGGAAGATAAATATTTCAATGCAGTTACCAATCTAAATTCAGTTCTACAGCCCTGCCCCCAGGACCAATCAGAAAAGTGCTCCTTTAAGGCTCTTTAGGGTATTTTCATATTTTACCTGGATCCCATTAGTTAATATAGGACAGTCCCATGAAGGGTTTTCTGATTGAAATCAGCTGTGTTCTACATAACTCCACTGAGATCACCAGTAATGAGCAGTCAAGTTCCCACACCAGTCAAGGTCAGTTTTACCGATAGCAATGGCCCACCTTGCCACTTATTCCCCCACGTGCTCTCTGCTCAGGAAAGCACAAGCTTGAATACTCAGTTAACATACTAGGTCCTCCCTGAAATGTTTCTTTCCCCACTCCCCCCCATTATCTAGACCTACTGTTGCCCTCAAGCCATACCCTGGAAGAAAGCATTAGCTTTAATTTCTCACCCACCTTCAGTAAGATATTCCAAATAGCTATAATATAAGAAATAGACAAACATAATCCAATCTATTTTGTTTAATGTTGTACAAAAAAAACTGGTGACTATTACAATGAAAAGTGATTAAAACACTGAATCACATTCGCCATCCCACTATCTAAACAGTTGAGATTCACTTCGCTATTCAGACAATAGAAAGTTTAGCGGTTTTCAGGAAAAAAAAGAAAAAAAATCCTTGCGTCACATGTATTCTTCCCTCTACATCTTAAAGCTGTGCTCACAGAGACGGCTTCTTCTATCACACTCTTCAAGTATATGGGAATTCAGTTGTAAATAAAATTGAATCTATAATAAAAAATAGTTGCACCATACAAGAGATTTATTTTCATCATTTATATGTAGAAAGTGATTAAATGAGTTGTGTGTGCAATATTTTATTTCTGAGCTAAACAAACTCACACCTGACAGAAAGCAAAGATGAAATTTCCAGTCATGAAGTATTTGTACTTCAATCAGTAATTGTCTACAGCAGGTAGACACTAACTTCAGCTTTACACAAAAGTATACTAAAGGATCCAATCCTACAGAACTAATTCTTCTTGAACCTTCAAAATAGCTTCTCTGGAAGAGAAAAGCCAATGTGAATTTTGTTTCCATTGTGGAGGGGGAAGTCTTATAGTGTGGAAGAAAACTGCTATTGGACAAACACTGCATATGTCAGGCATGAACAAGAAGCTTCACATGAGAGTTATAAACGCTTAAAATTGAAGTTTGCAGAGTGAACGTAGAGACCATTATGCAAGAAATGTGAAATCTAATTTGTATTGTGTCAAGTATGTACTGATCTCAATTGTCAGATGTCCTTGCTTTTAACTGCTTAGGATCCAGGTTTAGAGATTTGAGACTTCAGCTCTGGTTAAGTTATTGCAAGTGTAGTAATTCACAATAATACAACCTGTGCCTGCTTAAAGATCAGCATTGTTAGTTTTTTGGAAGAGACTTCCTTTGTGGTCTTTATATAGGAAAAGTGAAAATTACACCAGCAGTTGCAAAGGCTGATAGCAGATAAAGTGGGAGATAAAAATAAAGAGTAAGAATGGTACAAGCCTTTTAGGATGCTACCAGTTCTCACATCTCAGAGATTTTTCCATGCAAGCAGGTGGATGTGACTGGTAAAGAATGGAACCTCTTTCACTGACAGTTGACAAATTAACCTGTGGGTTGCATGGCAAGTTACTTGAGTAGATGCTCCGTGACACCACAGGCGACACAAAGAGTAAGATCACCGAGCTCTCAATCCTGATGAGGTAGAAACTATTTTCAGTAAAGGAGAAGGCTAAGGAATGCATATTTCTTATCCGAATGGCAGTGATGCACCTCAAAATATATTATAAAAAATGCTGGGAAATGTATTAGTCAGCATAGTAGTTGCTTATACTGTGAATCCGCTGCATACTATACCTGCTCAAAAGCTGAGGAAGGCTGGAAATGATAGGTCCATATCCTGGGGCATTGTCATAGAGCTCAAACAACGGTGCAGCTACCAGCTTGTAATTTTTTGGGACTGCAAACAAAGCTAAAAATGAATCCAAGATAGTATTAACAATGGAAAAGTTGTTTCAAACAATTTCAAACTAAGGTTTCACTTAGGGTCCCCCGCACCCCATCTTTAAATACAAAATCACCTCACTGTCATCCAAAACTACAGTGTTCCAATGGGCTTATTTTATACAATTAGAAGTGGAGCTCTTATGCTGGGATTTTGTACAACCCACCTATTATCCTGGCAAAGGATCCCAGTTTATGAGGACTCCAAATCGGGATAAATTAAAAAAAAATGAATATTTTTATTAACATTATATATAAATATCCTATTTGAAATGGACAATGTAGTCAGTGGAAGATTGAAAGCTTAGATATTGGTCCAATAAAAGATATTATCTCACCCACTTTGTCAGCCTGTGTTAAGGCCTGAAATCTTATAATCTATTAAAATAATTTGAATGAAATACAAAAACAAACAAACAGTACATGCTTGCTGCCAAGTTTTAAAGAATACCGACGAGTCATTTTCTTTGACTATATTTTAATTATTTTGCATTCGGGGTATGAGCTCATTTATTTCTCTCACCCCACTCCCTTTAGCAGAACACTTACGAAACTTTGTTTATGGGCCTTGCTTTACAGAGGACAAGCTTGTTTCCATTACGATCAGTTTAACACCACATTTGTTTTCAATATGAAATGTGAAACTGTTGTCTTAGTAGTTGCACACAAAAAACCAGAACACTGATTAGAATCTCTGCTACAAATGCTTACCCTTTTCCTGCAGCTGAACCAAGAAGAGCTTTTTGTGCTCTTTAGGTTTTGTAATATGAGCTGGAATATATGGATACTGAGGGGAAAAAAAAAGAAGTTTAATTAGTTTGTACAGCACTCTGAAAGTACATAGTGATCTGTAATTGCTTCTTAAAGAATTGGGACTAAGTCACAGAGAAGGACATCTCCACATAAAAAGCAACTACATATGATGCACCTTTATTCACTTTTTTAAAGACTATATTATAAAACATTAAGACATTGAGCCCCCACAGTAAAGTTTTCAGAGTCTAGAAAATGTTGGCAGTCTCAAGATGGGATCACCATATTAAACTAGGAAACAGGTAAGAACAATCCAGGACAGCAAGAGAAATCGAACTACAGTGCCAAGCACGTTCTCAACAATTAAAAATAAAAGTTTAAAGGGAGCTTATCTTCTTTACAGGATAGATGTACTACTTACACCACATTCTAAAAAACTAAAGCTCAACTGTAGTTTGAGTCTCTAGTGCAGCCAGCAAAAGGAACAAATCTTTAAGGAAACAAAAAACCCAACAGAAACCTGACATGCCATGGCTGCCCAAAAAAGTTGATTAGTAAATGGACTCAGTTTTTTGCAGAAACACACCTTGCTAATTATTTTTAATCATCAAAATTTATGCAGGCATGGACACTCACCTGTGGAGGTTCAAAGTTTGGTCTCCACCAGTTACCAATGCAGTCATCAATCACCCAGTCTTGCTGAACTCCATCCTGACGTCCCAGTATCTGTCAAAATCCAGTTGCAGTCAGAAAACCTCTATATGCTCCATTGCTAATACTCTTAGGAACCAGATACTGGAAGCATTAAGGGATGCTGTAATAAGGGTTTAATGCAATTCAGAGCCAAGCTAAAGTAGTCTTATATTAGTGTTAAAATACTTGTGTACTAACCGACGTAAGGCATCCTCATGCTCCAGACAAGGTATAAAACTAAGCTTAACTACATCTCTCAGGGTGGGATTTTGCACATCTCTGAGAGATGCAGCTATGCTGAAGTAACTTTTCAGTGCAGATCAGCCTTTAGAAACATTTTTTGAAAATATGGTTCTCAAATGCAATTAAGTGTAATTGACCCCAAGAGCTACAATATGACACCATTTAATCAGAACTCACAGGAGTTGTCTAAGTAATGGATTCTCCCTGGTGTATAAATTAAGCACCTAGTTCAGGATAGCGGAGGACAATTGAATTTGATGCAGAGTTATCCACAATGAGGCCCTTATCATTGACTGGGTCTATCTATCACCACCACTGTATCTGAGCATCATAATCTGATCTATTTAGCCTCACAATACCCGTGAGGTAGAGAAGTGTTAACCCCATTTTACAGATGGGAAACTGAGGCACGGAGAGGCTATGGGGAGAGCTGTCTAAGGTTGTGCCAGGTCACATAGGAAAGTCTGCAATGAACAGGGAATTGAACCCCGGTCCCTCAAGTCCTAGGCTAGTGCCCTAACCACTGGAAAACTCTGCTTCTCTCTGGCAGAGACAGACAGCAGTTTTCTGAGGCCCTGGGCCAGGAGCAAGTGGAGGCCCTCTGCTCTGCCTGCCTAGCTTCTGCCAGGGACAGGGCTTGCCCCGCTCCGCTCGCCACTCCAGCCAGGGACGGGTTTGCAGCACGGGGGCTTGCCCCACTCCCCAGCGGGAGTGCCGAGTGGTTAGAGTGAGGCAAGCCCTCGCACCTGGACCTGTTCCCACAGGAGCACCATGCAGGCAGAGCAGGTCACCCATTTTTCCCAGGACCCCCAAATGGCAGGGGCTCTGGGCCCGGGCCCCCTTGGCCCAGTGGCTAATCTACCACTGCTCTCTAGCACTATCATAATACAAATGAAATAGTATATCATACTATATGAACTACCAGAAAGAAGTTAGTTGGGAATCACTGAAGCACTCAAAAGGCTAGGAATGGCAAAAAGGCTATTTATAATGTTTTGTCCAAAAACATTCAAGAACAAGTCAACATTCAATTGCACTGGAGATAACTAACAAGAGACAAATGAAGAAAATATACCTCTGTCATTAAACGTTTGAGACCTTCTACCTCATCTTCTCCTGGATTGAGTTCTCCACCTGGTCTGTGAAAAATTAATGATGAGAGCTAATGTTATATCTTTTATTTTATTTACAGATATATTCACAGGTAACTTTAAGAGACTCTCAATTCTTCAGTTTTACGGATTTACAAACTCACTTTCAAGCTCTTGACAGAGGAAAGAGCCAAAAGAACCTGAACTTTCAAATTTCACCTTGCTGGATTTATTACAACTTCAAAACTAAATAGGATAGCATGCATAGTCACTATGATTTTTTGAGGTGATCACCTCCAATCTGTTTTTTGATGGCTACAATGACTTATTTTCAGCAAGATGTGATAAACAATAACGTGCACTGTTCCTACAAGGACTTTTTAAAAGGGGACAGTTTAGCTACAAAATTTAACAGAAAGGGACTAATCATTTTAGAAAAATGCAAAAAAAGGAAACGGGTAGGTTTGGCTGTAGGAATTGCGCCTCCATTTGTTTTTACCCCAAAAACAACACTTGTAGGAGTGCACAAAAACAAGAAGTTAACCCATTGCGGGAAGATCATCAGACCAGTGCAGGATTGTCCGGATAACCCAACAGGTCTTTCCCACCTCGAATTCAGAATTTTGTGAAATTTACAAAAATTAGTCTACTTTCTCTTTCCAGATCAAGAAAAGCATAGCAAGGAAACAGGATTATCTATAAGCAGCTAGACTTTTAAAATTCAGCCTCAATGATCTAAGATGTTAACTGGAGTGTGTTTATACATGACTTGTCTTCATCATATCCCTTCATTCAGGGGCAATAATAGTTACTGGTGATAAATTCTAAGAACATCACCTATTGATAATGTGTACTACAATGAAGACTAACAGTCAGCACACTTAATAGCACATCATCATCAACTTTCTGCAGGAGAGAGATGATTCAGAATGTTTCTCCATATAAACATTTGCAACAGCTGGAACTCATGCTTCAATCCATGCTCAATTAGTACAGCTGAGCAGTCTGTACACTTGCTGTACGACTAATCTGTTATCTGGTAATGCTTTGCCATTCTTCTAAATCTTACTGCAATGTCAAGTTCCAACAATATACACTTACAGTTTGAAGAACGTTGTACCTAGCTGCAATAGTAACACATGGGGCAGCCTATGCTCGTGCACAATCAGAACACCCTCTACAGTCCGCCTCATTCCAATCTTGTCAAATTCTTCCCTCATGCGCTGAAACCGAGCTGCCACTGAACTGTCCTTCTCATAAAGGGGTTCCTTTGTGCCAAATGTATAATTTGTAAGTGGATACCTGGGAGGGGAAAAAAAAAAATAAAAAATCACATATTACTATATCATGAAGACTAATCCAGATCTCCCATGCATAAGTGCATAGTACTTAACTTGAGGATCAGCTACCATAGCTGCACAGTTAGCAATCACTGATTTCAAAATATTTACGATGAAATTTCCACACATATGCTGCCTATTCTCTTCTGGGTGCAGTTCAAAGTTACTGCTTATAATCTACAGAGTTCTAATTAAATTATTTGGGCTCCACTGATGTGAGAGACTGTCCTTCTGCCACCACAAGAGTTAGCTGCTGGGTCACACTCAGTAACTGGTCCAGGCTTTGAAGCTTTCTGCAAATGGCAGTAAGAGACTCAAGTAAAGAACCCATACCTCTGTGACCAACTGGATCTCAGCACCCGCCTGAGTTAGGAAAGATTTTAAACTTGTGGTTTAAAAATCTGTTTTAATAGACTTTTGAACACTCATTCTAATAACAGGGACTAGGTTTGTTAGTGAGCAGGGGATGTTCCATTCTATTTTGTTGATTTGTACCTGATTTTATTGATCTGTGGTGTGCAGGTGCTTTGATGAAATATGCCAATATACATTTCTAAATAAGACTCAGTTCAATTTGATGACTATTAAGGTAATTATAAACATTCAACTTGAACTCTGTCTTTTTTTGGTTCTTCTTTTCTACAACCTTAATCTTAGGGACAGCTTCCCAAATTCTACCTTGGAATTCTCTCCACCTCTGCCCCCACTCTGCACAGAAACCACAAAGGCTAGCATTCCGAATACCATAGCCTGCTCTCATGCATACTGCTATTCTATAAGCAACTCTAGTTTTAGAAGCTCTTAATGAACATTCTCTCAAATCCAGGTCCCTGGTTTCTGATCACTGGTGTCTTTATTACCTGCATTACCATTTTCTCCTCTTCATCTGTAGCTTTAGCATTTCATCACTACTTTCTACTTACACTTGATTTATTCCAAAAATCTTAAATTCCAATTCAGTCTCTAAAATAAGGTTATATTTACCATACAGTAATGCTGTCCACTTTATAAATGGCTCATATTCTTTAACCTGGGTCCAAAAAAAATTCTACCTGTACTGATAACACAAATTCCAACGAATTACAGCTTCCTGCTGATTTATTTTTCCTCCAGAAGGAAACCCTGAACATTAACATTTTCACTTTTTAAAATGAGTCTTATCCCTTTCAGCTGTGAGAATAAACTCAACTATATAAAAAGTGATGCATGACTCTCTTTTTGAGTTTGTAATTGTTAACTACTGACTATTACATTTGTTATTTGCTGTTACTGCAACTTCACAAATCTACCTATCAAAGAAGAAAGTACCAGAATGCCCTGCCCATTGTAAAGCAAAGCTTGCTTCAGGAGATGGTCCACTAAGGCAGTTACATAAAGAAAATATTTTAATTGCACATTAGCACTTGCATCTTTGATACTCGGTGTAAACCATGTTGTATCCTGCAGCTCCCAGCAGTCCAAATATTAAATATTTTTACTGTAGTCAGCAAATGGATAAGGAATGGTGTTCCTAGCCTCTGTTTGTCAGAGGGTGGAGATGGATGGCAGGAGAGAGATCACTTGATCATTACCTGTTAGGTTTACTGCCTCTGGGACACCTGGCATTGGCCACTGTCAGTAGACAGGACACTGGGCTGGATGGACCTTTGGTCTGACCCAATATGGTCTTCTCATTAAACTCTAAACAGTGAACACACGTGGGGGTACAAACTTCTATATCCCATACTCAAACTAGGATACTACAGTGATAGATGCAATATAAAAACCAAAGTAGAACAGATGTGCTGGGCTCCAAAAGTAACGTGCTCTTCATTTCACTAGGTAGCAGCACAATAGCTACACCTTCAGCTACTCAGAGGGGGATGGTCCAAAAGCCCCTATTCACAGACTGAAGGTCTCCTCCAGACCAAGAGGCCTTCCCATTTACTCAGATGGGGTCAGGAGGGACCTTCTTCCTGCGGACCGGGGGGTCGGGCTGAGGTATAAGCAGGGAGATGGGGAGAAAGAGTTGATGCCTTTCTCCAGCGTCTGCAGTTCCCGGGAACTGAGGGGATTTTCTCCGTCTCCCGGAAACCGGGGGAGATCTACGGTACACGGGGCGGGTCTCTCGCACAGAGAGAAGGGGTGTCTCTCTGGGGGGGAGGGGTAAGGAGGGGTCTTGCCCCCGGGGCCAGGCACTCACAGGCGGATGGCCTGGTCCCGCGGGGGCCGGGGGCGCGGGGGCCTGGTACTCACAGGTTGATGGTCCGCTCCAGCGTGAGCGGCTTGGTCTGCTGGATGTATTTGTTCCCGAACTGGTTCACCCCGCGGGGCCAGCCGGTCTGCGAGCGGTTGGGCGGCACCACGGACATGGTGGGGCGGCAGCGGGCGGGACTGGGTCACTGCTGCTCAGCGGCGGGAGCAGCTTCCACCATTAGCATCCCCGCCAGGCCTCACACACGGCCACGGGCTCCGCCGGAACCGCCTGCCCGCGCGCCGGAAAGGGGAACCATAGAGACTGGAGCACAGAGCGCCTGGACCATGGAGAGCGGCAATGACGCCTCTTCCACCGCCTACCCGTCTGGCCGCTAAACCCGCCCGCCCCCAAGCGTCCCTATTGGCTGCTGTAGCCCAGCGCCTGGCCTATCAGAGCTTTGCTCTGCCCATCCCGATTGGCTCCGGTGCCTGCGCGAGGGATGATGGGAGTTGTAGGCGCCTCCTCGGGCTTGCTGTAGCCCCGCGTGCCGGAGCTGGGGGCGGGGACGGTTTCACCATGAGCGGGGCACAGCGCGGGCCGCGGGCCCGGGACCCCGCGCAGGGGGAGCCGGGCACGAAGCGGGGCAAACGGGAAGTGCGCGGGGAGTTCTCGGCGGCCATCCGGGAGCCGGCGCTGAAGGAGAAGGCGGGGGCCGCCTGGGGCTGCGGGGAGCCGCTCAACCACGGTACCGGGGGCGGGGGCCGGGCCCCCCGGCTGAGGAGAAGGGGGGCTGGGCAGAGGCGAGCTCTGGGGGAGGCCGCGACCCTAGGGCCGAGGTGGGGGCGGAGCTTTGTGCTGCTGCGCAGAGCGTCCCGGGCCTCACCAAGTCTCGTTGACCGTCCTTAGAGGCCATCGCGCTGGATCCTGTTCCCTTCTGCCACGGCGTGATCCCCAACTTCATCCAGTGCCCGGGCTTCCTGGACGGGCTGCAGCGGGAGCTCCTCAGCCTGGATTTCCACCAGAAGTGCAACGATTTGTACAAGTTCAAACAGGTGCTTCTCCGGGACAGGCCCTCCGCCTCTTCATCCGAATGGCACAAACCTGGCAGTGCCCCGTGTCGGAGCCACTTGAATTGCTTGTAAACGTGAGCGAAGCCTCGTAAGGCTCCTGCAGAATGCGTGAATGCCACCCTGTAACCGCTGGCAGAGCCGTGAAATCATCAGCAATCCACATTCTAGGGCTAAGGTTTTCAAAAGCTGCCACTGACTGTTGAGTGGTTCCGTTTTTAGGGGCCTGATTTGAGGTATTTTAAACCTTATGTTCAAAAGTGCAGAGAATGCGCAGCTCTTGCTGACTTTAATTGAAGTCTGGGGTGTTCATCAGCTCTGAAATTCACAACCAAGCAGTTTTGAGTTATGTACCCAAAATCAGTGGCTGCTTTTGGAAAATTTGGCAATATCTATCTAACATATCTAGGCTTGGAAGGATTCAGTTTTTATCAGTAAATTTCAATTTCACCATACACAAAAAAACCTCAAAATATTGACATCAATAATAATAATATAAATGTACATATAGGCCAAGTAAGAAAAATGCTGCTTGACAACTTATTAGAGTTTGACTTAAGGATATTTATTTGATATATTTTGACAAGTGACATTGATAACTTGTGTTTTAATGGTTATAAAGCTTTAACTTTTTGAATATCAATGTCTACTGTCATTAAATAATTACTGTCTAATCCCATTCAGTTTCCTGCAGTTGTGAAAATTCAAATGAATAAACACTGGAAAAAATCCTTAAATCCCATAATTTTGCACAACTGTAAAAATTTAAATTGATATAATAAAAAAAATCTTTAAAATAAACATCAATATCAGTGGCTCTCAAACTTTTTTACTGGTGACCCCTTTCATATAGCAAGCCTCTGAATGTGACCCCCCCTCTTATAAATTAAAAACACTTTATATATAACACCATTATAAATGCTGGAGGCAAAGTGGGGCTTGGGGTGGAGGTTGACAGCACGCAACCCCCCATGTAATAACCTTGCAACCCCCGAGGGGTCCCAACCCCCAGTTTGAGTACCCCTGATCAGTATTATCTGTTGAAATTATTTTTAAAAAAATTTAAATTCTGCCAAGCCTATATATGTGCCATGATTGTCTCTGTGGTCTATAGGGGATCTCAAGTTAATGGCAAAGCTGTGAGTGAAACCCTTTAAGGCCTATGTCTCAGTCTTCCTCCTGTTGCACTCTGAAGTTTGTAATTGTAAAGCAGTCTAAGGAAGGTAATTCTTCTTGGGGTTTATGTGCTGTGTTGCTTGTCTGTCTATACCCATATGAACATGAAATAGTATTTACTGATGAGTCAGTCTGCAGCTCTAATTCTGCAGAACTGCAGGAGAATGCAGGTTTAAACCTAAATACTAGACAGTAGTAGTCCTTTTCTGGTTTCTCCACCCCTGGCCCTCTGAAAATTGGCTGTCACTCCATCTCTGTCATCTGAATGAGACATTCCTATGTCTACATCCTGTACAATGCTGAACACAGAGGTTTTTGAGAGGTGTGGTACCTCTAGAATACAGATACTCTCCTCCCAAGTGCAGACACTTCCTTGGCATGTCAGTGACTCAACCTTGCTATGCAGTCTTGGACTGGTGCCCTGAGACCTTTAACTTGCATTGGTGATGGTGGCACTGTGCCTAATACCTTTTGGGTTACTTAATTCCACTTTTGCCTGCAGTGGCTCTCTGCCGTCCATTCTGCACTCCTGTTTCCAGAGTAGTTGCAGAAAAGTTACACTGATGATGGTCCTAGAAATATTTATTTTAGGTGCTGTCCTTAGTTATCATTTCAACTGTAACTTAGAGCAGAGTCTAAATGAAATAATTGTTCTTATTTCCCATGCACGTCCATAGTCTGATGATCTGAAGAAGAGAAAAGAGCCTCACATCTCGGCATTAAGGTAAAATAGCTCCTGTAAATCATGGCAAATGATCAGGCATCCTTTTCTAGATGTCTAAAAGGAACATGGCCGAAAATGAAAATCATTATGTGAAAAAATTGTGAAAAATCCTGTTTCAGGGTTGTTCAAAATCTATTCTCTTACGTAAATGTTTTGTGATTATTTTTCTGATATATTTTTAAGTGGATTGGGACTGTTTTTTAAAAGACTATTGCTAGAATTTTTTGTTTACCAAAAACTTTCTATAACTATTTTTATAATGTTTACAGTAAACATTTCAGGAAAAAATACCAGCAAAAGGCACATTTAAAACAAAAAGATTATCAATATTGTCAAAAATTTTGTGAGCTTTTCATTAAAATTTCATGTGTTTTGGGAAAAGGCAATTTTTTTCCATGACACAACATTTTGTTCAAAAAATTTCAATTAGCTGTTAGTGTAATACCCTGTTAAGGAGACATGTGTTACAGGAGAGTACAGTTAAGGCAAAACAGAGAAGTTGTGCATCCCTCACCTTGTAAGGTATATGTTAATGAATGGATCTAACGTGATAGTCTGCCTTAACAGATCCAGCACTGGCTTTGCCAGTTTGATTATCTCAGTCTTTTGTAGAGGTTCCTATAACAGCAGGCACTTGCTAAGGAAAAATTTGCATTTGATGCTGGGCAGGTCAGTAATGGAGCTGTGAAGGAAAAATCTAAGATGTAGATTGAAAGCTGAAATCCCTCTTTGAAGTGACACCAAAGTGAGAGCTTAGCACGGAACAAGGCTGTAGTGAAGCGTTTGCAGCATTTCTGTTATCAACTTCTCTTCTGATGGAGGGGTCAAATAACCCAACGGGCTTTAAACTCAAGGGTTCTTGTTCCAATCCAGCCCAAGTTTATATTAATGGAAAGTCCTTGCCATTAGATGGCTGTTCAATGGCCTCCCACACCACAAAAATCATTCCTGAGATTGCTCACGAGATAACAAATTAGTACCGGTCTCAGAGAGGCCAAGGGTGGATTTGGTGTTAGAAAGAGTTTACTTCTGGCCATTTCAGGTCAGGAAGAAGTGTCACAGTTCAGGGCAACTGCCCCTGTATTTTCTCCTCATGGTACCACAAGGGCATCCACTAAGCTCCCAGCTCCTCAGCTGTCACTTCACTTGGGCAGAGAACTGCATCTCTCTCCCTCCTGCCTGGGATTTTCTCAGGCTGCAGAGTTCCCTGCCTATACTGTGATATCCTCAGAAAATCAGACTGCCTAAACAAAGCTGCTTTGCTTTCTTCTCAGAGGCTATAAACAGTGTGTAGTTGCCCACAGTTATAAGCTACCACTCAGCCCTTTCTAAGCATTTATTGTTAAGGTGAAAGCATTACAGAGAAAAATTATTAATGTATTAAAACATATTAAAAACATTGTTGCTAATAAGCTTACCAGAGATCACTTCCCAACTCTGAGGGCTGTGTCAGATGATCAGTCCTTCAAATTCCACCAAAGGGCTTTTCTGTGGTTACAAGTTCATAACAGCTGTTAGGTCAGAGCAAGAACTCCTGTGAATCATTCATGCTTTATACAGTTTGGGCCTTGGATCTTGTTCTTGTCTAACAGGTGAGCAGGAGACAAAGGTGCCTTCCTCAGGGTGAAGCTTCAAAAGGCTTGAGTTCTTGCATAACCAGAGGGGGCATATTTGCATACACCTCTCCCAAGAGATTTTCTGCGAAACCCACTTAGCTTTATTATCCTAAAAGTGTGTTCTTGTCTGGCACGTTGTTTAAAATAGACCTTTGAAACTCATAACACTTCCCAGATTTTACACTGGCTACGTCTCTCCTCTAGAGAAGTTACATACTATCCTGCAATAATACATCACTCCAAAGCTATTTAAACTTAATTCAATAAGATCTCGCAAAGGTATTTCAGGAAATTGCCATATCTGTCAAAGGAGGCTGTACCCTCTCTACTTCCCAGTGGTCAAATAAAAAATAATGTAACTCGCTAATTGAGGGGCCCCCCAAAACCTGCTTTCATAACTGACATTTGTGTACTCAGAAGCTTACAAAATGTCCAGGGCCCACACAAATCCTTTAGATGGGGTAAAGTGGCATGTCACTTCCGTGTATATGATCATTTTAATTAGATTTTGCCACGTTAATGTAACCATCCACCATATCTAACCTGCCTGATGCATCTTTTTGTTTGGTTTGGTTGTTCTTGTTAAATCTAACATCGTCTCTTAACGAAAACCCCATTTATCTCCAGACTATGTGGCCAGTTAACTCAAGCTGTATACAATATGCTTTACTGTTTGTGGAGAGGGGGGAAGAAATTGCATAGATTTCCCCCATCCACCTAGTTCTAATGATCATCTCAGGTTCCTCCTTCATTGCTTCCCCATTAGCATTTCAATCCTCTCACTCTGCGTTCCCACAAAACATTTATTGTTTAGCACTGTAAAACTGCTGTGTAGAAGTCTGAAACTTTCATCTCTTTCCTTACTGACTAATTCCATCCTCACTGCTTTGTTGCTGTAAATGTTTCTCAGCAGCACAGGGGCTGCACTCCTGAATGTTTGTTGTAGGGTTTCCAATGAATACAGGACTCCTGGCAGGAATTACATGACAATGTACTCAGTGCTGCAGCACCTCAGCCTAGGAAACCTTTAATGCTGAGGAGCTGCATGTCCCATTTGCTGTGTGGTTGTCTTCTCAGGAAAGTTCTGTTTGAAGAGTTCCGGGAGTGGCTGTCTGCAGTTACTCAGGTGGAGCTGGAACCAACCATTGACTTGTCCTGTGCTAAGTATGAGTATACAGGTGAGTGAGCAGGGGGCCTTCTCCTCGGAGGGGGTGCAGAGCATTACATTGCCATGGGGACCCCAGGTTCAAAGCTCCCTGGGAACTCCTGCTCCTGGAAGCTGTCATCCAGCAAAGCAAAGATTCAGGCAGGAAGCAAGTCAGGGCCAAAAAATGGAAGAAGTGATATAATTGGATTTTTTTGCTGTAAATAGTTTAAACTGGGCCCAGTCAACTCAAGAGCTTCCCCCCGCCGCCACCCCTGTTTGAAGAAATCCAGTATTTGTGGCCAGTCCAATCGCCCCAGGATGGCTAGGAGTTCAAATTCTGGAAGTTAAGGTTTTTCTGATGTTTGTCACTAATATCTTGTCATGTGGGTCCCTGTGCTGGCCCAGGACTGAGTGGGTCACAGATACCAGACTCCCCCTACAAGTGGTTCTCCTGGACTAAGATTGAGTGAAATTGAAGGAGTGGAGAGAAGAAAGCTTGCACTGGTACTGCCCATGCTGTCCTGGCTGAGTAGACCTTCAGTCACCAGCACCGTCAAGACAGCATTTCTTGCCAGCAAGGAACTCACTCAGTGCATTTTGATGTCACTGTGGCTTTAAGAGACAGTGTTTGACTCATTCAGGGAAGCTGAGCAATTTCCTCTCACTGAGCAGTAGCAAGAGGAGAGGAAGGTGGCAGCAGGAGGGCCCTGTAGCAACACACTTTGATGGACTGGTTCAGTTGATGTCATTGTAATGGAGTCCAAAGGAAATTACACCTACAATGTCTGTGAATCAGGTCTGGGCTTCTGGCCAGGTGAGGATGCAGCCCCAGGGAAGGGAGTGGATTTTCATTCAAAGGTGCAGGGATGGGGAATGGCCACTGAAATGAATGAATTCTGCAAACCCTATGCAAGCATGCTAAAGCTTGTGATTGCAGATGTCCTGCTGTGCCATGACGATGAGCTGGAGGGACGGAGAATTGCCTTCATCCTGTACCTGGTTCCACTGTGGGAGAAGAGCGATGGGGGCACTCTGGACCTGTACAGCACAGATGGTAGTATCACGGTCCCTTGGCTCTGTTTGTCTGAGGATTTCAGTTATAGGGATGAATTTGGAACACTTTGCTTCTGTGCATCTTCATAGTAGCAACTGTTAAGACAGGGTAGGGTGAGGAGAAGCAGCTTCATTCAGGTGGAGGCTGGTGTACTGCAGTGACATATGTCTCAGAGTGAGACAAGTGAAGCTGTCACTCGGGATTGTGCTACTGGGTGATGGCTTAATTTGAGGACTAGCCTTTAGGGGGTGAAGCAGCTCGGGGGGCATTAAGTGTGTACATGAAGAGGGCAACCTTTTGTTTCTGACTCGTATCTGCAGAGGGAGGTGAGGGTGGCAGGATGGTGGTGATGCTGGTAGCCACACTTGTGCCCAGTACCCTCTATGGACTGGACTGTTCAGTGACTGATATCCAGGCAGGAGGAGATGCCCACCCTGGTGGGCATTTAGGCCTCCCAAGCCAGTTTCTTACTCTGGAACTCCCTGCTATGTGGCCCACAGGACTTATCAGTCCCAAGTGGTTCTGGAACGAGCACAAAGGGGCTTGTGGGGGCAGATGGGGATTTCATGTCTGACTGTAAAGAGCATGTGTGGTCTTTTCTTGCTCAGGCCGCTTTCAGCCGCAGCAGGTCGTCAAGTCATTAGTCCCTTCTTGGAATTCCCTGGCCTTCTTCGAAGTGTCTCCTGTCTCTTTCCACCAGGCAAGGAGCTGCTCTTTTTTCTTCAACCAAGTGTGATTGCTGTAAGCATCCATTGTGTGTATTGTGGTAGCACCCTAAGGAGCCCCAATCAGAACGGAGGCCCCATTGTGCAAGGTGCTGTACAACCACAGAGCAGGACAAGGACTCTGAGTAACATCCTGGCTCTAGTATCAGCCATCATGTTCTTTCTGTGAGTTCTAAATAAAACCATCTCACAGAAACCAGAAAATACCATGAGGTGGGGTGCGCAGCAGCAAGGAGTTGGAGGGGAAACAGCAATGAGAATGTGTTAACATAGGCCAACTGTGTGCTCAGCTAGATGGCATAGGGTTTTAGTGAAGATACAAGTAAGATAAATAACAGAAAGCCCTACTGGTCATTCCCCTAGCTGTTATCAGTTGGCAACTTACTGTAGCCATGTAAAGCCATGTGAATTCATAGCTTAGCCTTGTGACTGCCTCCTGCGTTTAGCAACATTCAGAGTCCTGCATTCAGTCATTGACACTGTTAATATAGGCTTTAAAAAGCAGCTGACTGTATTTGGAGTGCTTTTGTCAAAGGTTTCCATATACAGAGTTCCCCACTTATTCCCTAGAGTACTTGCAATCATTGAATCTCTGTATTTGACCCTTTCATTGATGAATCTAAGTGCCTTTGTGTTGCCATTGGATGGTTGAGGGAGGGTCAGCATGATACAAACCCCTCACAGCAGAGGCCTGCAAAAATCCCTTTTCTCAAACATCCAGCAAGGAGCATTTTGCTGTTACTTCCAAACACATCTCTGAATCTTGGTCCAGGCTTCCCTTTTTTCATAGTTTGGAAGTGAGCTGGTGTACAAGAGCACCTCCTAGCACAGCAGTGACCCACCACACTTAGCATATTGGTGGCATCTTTGTTTTCTATCAAATGGTTTGGGGAGTTGTTGCCACCACCCCAAATTACTCAAAGCCCCCTAGCACACTAGATATCCTGAAATGTGGAATTAACACCTTTAGTTAATTTCACCCTGAGCAACATTGAGGTGACTAGCTCTTGTCAAATTTTGCACTAATCAGTCATCTCATCACAATCCAGAAGCCCCTGACTTCCACTGACCAGTCTGGAATTCACCCCAGTGCAGGGAGCCAGCATAAAGTCTGTTAAATGCCTGGGTCTTTTGCACAGCAGTGAACTTGCCCTTGGGCACCCGTTTTTGTGTTTCCTGAATAGCCACATCATAGCTGCGTTTTGCAGATCATGGTAAATAGTAATCTAGCAAACCAAGCAGCAAAAAATGTTTCCCATGGTTCTTGTTGGCTCCTGCTGTGCCCCAGGATAGGGGCTCTGGACTGGACACAGGAGATTGGGGTTGAATTCATGGCCCTGCTACAGACTTGAGCAAGACACTTAATCTTACTTCATTTCCCCCATCTAAATTGCAGACAATAATCCTTCCTGTCTCCAGACCTTTGTCTGCTTAAACTGTAAACTCTTTGGGGGCAGGGACTTCTCTTACTAGGTGCATGTACAGCACCTTGCACAATGAGGCTTTGAGCTGAGTTGGGGCTGTTAGGCATTGCCATAATACACACATACTAGATGCTAATCGTAACGCAATCCTCACCTTTTCATTCCAGGTGTCTGAAGTTCTGACCGAAGGGAAGTGCCGCTTGTCTGTGAGTGGTTGGTTTCATGGCCCGTCGGTGGCAAGGCCTCCCCGCTACATTGAATCCCTCTTGCCCCGGATTCCACATCTCCCGTATGATGTAAGCAAAAAGCAGAGATCTGCTTGCCCCCACCCAGCCTCCTTCATGTCTGTGGGATACTTAGAAGGCACACAGTTGAGGCAGTGGGTT
The DNA here is from genome assembly GCF_025201925.1 of Gopherus flavomarginatus. Lineage (NCBI taxonomy): Eukaryota > Metazoa > Chordata > Testudines > Testudinidae > Gopherus > Gopherus flavomarginatus. The sequence goes on from NC_066630.1 coordinate 36,039,931, forward strand.
CCTGGAATTTTACAACTCCCCCTTTTCCTCACTCTTTCCAGCAATCTCTTGGATGCTTAAAACAGAACTGTTACCTTCCTCCTCTCTCCTATCCATTCATTGGCTTTGAGACCAAGGATGAAAAGTGCAAGGTTGTTTTAGTAGTGACTGGTTTGGGGAGAAGGCTGGAGAGTTCTATTTTGGGGGCGGTGGGGTGGGAGAGGTCTTGTGAGAGCTTTGTGTAAGGAATTCTGTGCCGATTGCAAATGTCTGCAGCAGTGCAGGGAGTGCAGCAAATGCCATAGGCAGTAAGGGGATGGTCCAGCCCTATGCCATTGTGGGGGGGCGGGGGGCGTGTTTCCCATTATCTGTGTAATCTCAAATCCAACATTCAAACCGAGATGTCACTTCTGTTTCAGCATGAAATCTTGTATGAGTGGATCAACCCAGTGTACTTGGACATGGATTCCCAAGCCCAGATCCAGGAGGAATTTGAGGAGCGATCAGAGCTTCTCTTGAAGAACTTCCTTAAGGTGGGTCTAGGATGATGTGCTGTGTGTGGGCTTGTTCCCCAGGTTGTGGTGCTGGTGGGCATTGCGTGGAACATGAACTGGTGGTGAATGTGATGGGTCATTTGTGCAGCTGAGAAGCCAAGATGCAGCTGGTCTTTCTTCCTCCTTTTAGTGGCTTCAGGCAGGAATGGAGGAAATGGTGGCTGCAACCCTCCCCCGATTTATTCTGGTGAAGTTATATAGACTGTAGCCCCTCCTCTGCACAGGGACACCGCAACTGAACCGCAAACGTTGCTCCAACTCCTTGTATTCCCTCCTCTCGTCCCTGCTCTGCTGCCTATCTCCTAGCCCTGCTTTTGGTGGAATCCCCACCCTGAGTCTCTGTGTCATAGGCTAGTCTCCTGGCCAAGAAGCACAGGGGAGGAGGGGTTGCTACACCACTTGTGAAATGCATGACCAGTAGAGGCTATGCTCTGTGACTTGGTTTCCCTATGGAAGCTGTGGGTCCTAGGTCTGATTCACCCTGCTTGGCCCTTTGTGCAGTCACATATACCTGTGTAAAGTGGGGAATGCACTCACCTGTGTGAGCGTAGAGGAGGCTAATCTAGTAGCATTTCATGCCTGTTCTGCACAGGTGTCATTGATAATACAAGCTGCAGGGCAGTGGAGGATCACAGCCACCGCCCCAGCCCCCTGATTCACCTAGCCCCAGCTGGGCTGTGGGGGACAAATGCAGCTCAGAGAACTAAAGCTGGATGCCTCGCACAACAGCACTGAGTGGTTACCATTAATGCACCAGGAAAGCTTGTGGAGCAGATGTGTGTTAAAGGGTTCTGCAATATGTTTGGCTCCTAGGGAGAGAAATTTCAGCTCGTGTGTGAAGCTCTGCAGAAAGACGACATCAAATGGAATCGCCGAGGACCCCCCAATAAAAGGTAGTGTTGTGTTTGTGCTGCTAACTCCTGCTGGTTAACTAGGTCATGTTCTGCCGGGGAGGTGCCTAGCAGATATTCTTCTTAGTCTGAATGTTGGATCCTTACCAGCTATCTGCTCATCACATCCCCACTCTCCTCCAGATGTTATGAGAAGGCTGAGGAGGGGAGCCTTCCGGACATCCTGAGGAAGTGCCTGGAGTTCTTCCACTCAGAGGCCTTGTTCCTGCTGCTCTCCAACTTCACAGGCCTAAAGCTGCACTTCCTGGCTTCCTCTGATGATGAGGATGAGGAGGGAGAAGAAGGAAGAGCCGCAGATTGCACTGGACACAGCTCTCCCAAACCCAAGCAAGGAGAGAGCAGTCAAAAGGCCAACGGCGATGCTGACCAAGTAGATCAGCCTGAAAATGACCCCCAAACCAAAGAAAGTGACACAAAGAACAGTGAGTAAAGCAGGGCTGGAGTTAAAGGACTAGAGTGAAAACTTGGTCCCCACTGATGTGAGTGCCCTTCACAGAGGCAAGGATTTCACCCCTAGGCTACAGTAAGCTGAAGGGTGGCCTTAAGTGCCCACCTTAAGCCTGATTTCCAGAGGTGCTGAGCACCCACAGCTCTCATTGACTTCATTTGAAGTGGTGACGCTCAGCACCTGTGTAAATCAGGCTCAAGATGTCTGAAGTTGGACACCCAAAATCAGTGGCTGCTTCTGAAAGCATTTGGCCTGAGTTAATGACTTTCTGCAGGTTACACATTTATTAACAGGATTTTAAAGTGACCTCATCAAGTTGAAATCTAGTCAAACTGTTTAGAAAGAGTTAAGTAGCTTCAGGAACCATACCTGTCATGAACCCTTTGCTAATTGTAATGTGGTTTTACACCCACATTTTCCTATTCTCTTACAAGTACATTTGTTCTGTGAAAGACCTTGGTGCACCCTAAATTACCTAAGATTCCTGGTTGGCACTGGTGGTGATGGAAATCAGTTTCCTCTCTTTTACCCTTCTACCCCATGGCCTCCACTACTTCCATTCCTCCCCTTCTGTGTTTTTTAACCACTCTCATTCATTATGGCTATTGTGAAACATTGTGATTGACTGAGGAAGCAAGAGGCCATGGGGTGTAGGGGAGGGAGGGTGCGAATGATGAACTGAACGGTGAGGCTGCCAAACCCTCAGAATCGGAAGGTCTCTCCACAGCCTGAGAGATCCCAAAGCACTTTCCCCAACTTGATCTGCACATCTCTGGGACAGCTGAGTATTACACCAGTGCAGGGAGGGGAATCTGGGGCAACATCCTATTCCTGTTGAAGCACCTAGGAGCCTTGGTGCCCATGCAGAGCACAGAGGATGCTGGGTTTGAAGTTTCAAGCTGAAAGCCCCACAGACAGGGAAGCCACCTGGAGCGCTTCCATTTTTCAGAGGCTGGTAAGAGCATTGCTGGACTCCATATCTTAACCCTTCCTGGGTTTATCACATGGCAGCTCCTGGCCCGCTCAAACATGGCACATGCAAGGCACATGCCTGCTGGGAATGAAATTGATGTGGCCGTGGCCATTTCCTCTTCTCATCTCCCACTGGGGCTTCCGGACCCAAATCTATCTGCTTTAAAGGGGAGGTACTTCAGAGGCTAAATAAAGATGCAGAGCTTGTTTGCCTGCCTTCTTCTTTGCGGCGGTAGATGTTAGCTAGTGTGCAGCTGCTGTAGCCTCTCAGGCTGGTTAGACTCTTGCTTTCCTACCCTAGGCTCAAGTGTCCCCATGTGCATGGGGGAGCTAAGGCACTGGACAAATGGCCACTACACTCTAGTCCATGACACCCAAACCACAGAGTTTGCCCTGGACCTGCTGTTCTTCTGCGGCTGCGAAGGTATGTTGGGGGAGATCCAAGCCTTCCCTTTCCTTGCTGCCAAGGGGAAAGAAAAGGGACTTAGGGACTTTGGTTAGGAATCATCTGGCCTCATCTGTTAAATTTTCAGCAGTTTTGAAGCCACCAAACTTTTCATGTTGCTCTCTAAATAGAAGGTTCCTTGCTACTTTTCTCTCAGTTCTAAGTGCTGTTGCCTGGCGTCCCTGCTAATAGTCACTCGCAGCAGGATTCAGATTGCTGACATAGGCCAATCCCACAGTGGTTGGCTCTGTACTGCCACACAGTAGCGGTAGGTTACTTCCCAGTGGATGCTCTGACTCCCTGGGCCAGGCCAGGGCATTTTACCAGCCCCCTGGGGAAACAAGACATGTCTTGCAGGATAAGCCACCCAGCTGAATAGGGGGTTTCTGATGGGAATCCTCACTCAGAGCATGCGGCTGTGGGACGAGGTTACCCACAGGGGAGTAGAGGGGCTGTTCCCTTGGAGACACATCATGTGACTGAAGCCTGCATTTTTCCAAAGTAATGAGTGGATTTGGGGGGTGGGAGGTTATCTGCAGGGCTAGCTAGTCAGGAACTAGCTTGTCACTCTGGAAAACTTAAGCCTAAATGGTCAGAAGTATTTTTGCATCAAAATTCAAAATGATCTGGACAAATTGGAGAAATGGTCTGAGGTAAACAGGATGAAGTTCAATAAAGACAAATGCAAAGTGCTCCACTTAGGAAGGAACAATCAGTTTCACACATACAGAATGGGAAGAGACTGTCTAGGAAGGAGTATGGCAGAAAGAGATCTAGGGGTCATAGTGGACCACAAGCTAAATATGAGTCAACAGTGTGATACTGTTGCAAAAAAAGCAAACGTGATTCTGGGATGCATTAACAGGTGTGTTGTAAACAAGACACGAGAAGTCATTCTTCCACTCTACTCTGCGCTGGTTAGGCCTCAACTGGAGTATTGTGTCCAGTTCTGGGCACCGCATTTCAAGAAAGATGTGGAGAAATTGGAGAGGGTCCAGAGAAGAGCAACAAGAATGATTAAAGTCTTGAGAACATGACATACGAAGGAAGGCTGAAAGAATTGGGTTTGTTTAGTTTGGAAAAGAGAAGACTGTGAGGGGACATGATAGCAGTTTTCAGGTATCTAAAAGGGTGTCATCAGGAGGAGGGAGAAAACTTGTTCACCTTAGCCTCTAATGATAGAACAAGAAGCAATGGGCTTAAACTGCAGCAAGGGAGATTTAGGTTGGACATTAGGAAAAAGTTCCTAACTATCAGGGTAGTTAAACACTGGAATTAATTGCCTAGGGAGGTTGTGGAATCTCCATCTTGAGATATTTAAGAGTAGGTTAGATAAATGTCTATCAGGGATGGTCTAGACAGTATTTGGTCCTGCCATGAGGGCAGGGGACTGGACTCGATGACCTCTCGAGGTCCCTTCCAGTCCTAGAGTTTATGAATCTATGAATCTTGGTCAGCTGCCAGCAGCCCTGGGGCTGCGCAAGCCAGAGTCAACATGAGCATGCTGCTGGGACCACCAAGCCTATCCTATTCAGTCATCTAGTTACAGCTAAAACCTTTGACTCTTTAAATGACTGGGAGGTGTCTGTTCCATGTGTGTGAAACCCAGTGAGGGTGTAGCCTCTTCTTCCAGAGTGGTAGCAATCCCCTGGGTATGTGGGGACCTGGTGGGTAGCGAGGTGTACTGATTCAAGCCCATGTCTCTGAACGACAACACTGGCCATGGGTAACTGGAGGTAGTATGGTACCCAAGAATTTTGGAGAGCAGGGTCGAGATGCTACTGATCTAAGGGGTCAGTGGGAGTACGAGAGTGCACCGAGCTTTCTAAGTCTCTCTCTTCTATTTCACCTTTTCAGATTGGAATGCAGAATATGGTGGCTTTACATCCTACATTGCCAAGGGTGAAGATGAAGAGGTAAGAGTTGAACACACTATACTACTTAAGGTCTGTCCAACAGACCTGTTCCTGGGGGCATAGTGCTAGAGCATCACAGGTTGCTCTAACCTACACTGGGGAGGGGGAGAACATAGAAGTTCCAGGATTAGGGAGCAATGAAATACTCCCCATTTTGGCTGTAGCCTGTGATTATTGTGCACAGCGGGGCCCGAAATGTCTGTCTGTCAAAAACTGCGCACTCGCCATATCTTCTGAGGGTTGCTTGTCTTAGTCCCAGCCCTGAAGAGCTTACACTCAATCTCTGCCTTTGTTTCTGTACAGCACCTAACACAACAGGGTCCCAGTCCTGTTTGAGGCCCCTGGGTGCTTCCATAATAACAATGGTAATATTGGGTCAGTGTTAGGCCTCTTTTTAGATGAGGCAAGTGACAATTGTCTAATAAAGAACCTAAGCTGATGGGTCTTAATATGCAGCAGGCTGTGTCGTTTATTGTCAAGTTTATGCTGGAGTCATGCCATTGGTGGCAGTATTCAGCAATAAAAGCTGTCATGATATTCTCCAGCTATCTGCTGTAACATAACTTATTTTGGTGCTGGTTCTGATGTGAATAAAATCTTGAAATTGTTTGTTTTTGTGAAAATAACTCCTGCTTCCCCCTCCAAAAACACCAAAACAAGATCTCCTTTGTCTGTTCTAGCTGCTGACAGTGAATCCAGAGAACAACTGCTTGGCCTTGGTTTACAGAGACAAAGAGACTTTGAAATTTGTGAAGTATGTTAACCATCGTAGTTTGGAGCATCCAAAAAAACAACAGAGCAGAGCTGGATTCTGGGACTTCTCTTTTGTCTACTATGAGTGACGGCACTGGGCATGGTCATCTTCTGAGAGGGAATGGCTTAGTGATACAGTAATGGGTTTTGAATAGGCTCCTGGACTGGCTTCTTAGTAGGTGCATCTGCAATGCATGGAGCGGTTGGTGCCATTTGATGAGCCTAGATTTGATTTAGGTTAAGAGCTAACTTCACCTGACAGCACACGAGCTGTCATGCTGGTGCTGAAGTCCAAGTGACTTTCATAGGTTTGTTTTTTTAATAACTAACGGAAGCACTGTTCTGCTGTCCCATCTTAACTCTTACCTCACTCTCACATTCTGGTGCTGCTCCACCAGAGGGCATCTTACTTGGATCCATAACACTCCGTTCTTAAATAGCTGCTTTGCATAGCGTTCCAGCCCAGCTCTCCTGAAGAGCCCTGCAGTGAATGTACGTCTTACTATGATGCACATCAAGACTTTATATAACCCCAGGTTGGTGACTGCTATGAGCACTGCACCCATTTGTACTCCAAAGCCTTCAACTGGTCACCAGGAGGAAAGAACCAGGCTTTGTTCCAAACCAGGGCTTCCTGAAGTGCAAGCCAGATCTCTCCTGGGGCCTGATTGTTCCCTCTGCAGTGAGAAATAGTACATGCAAAGCATGCTGCCACATAACTGCTATATTGTCTAGGAGCTGGTGGGTAAAGGAGCGAAGCTTGTGAAAATGTCTGCCAAAAACATGGGTTGTTGTTTTCCCCAATGAAAAAAAATGAAACCTTGTATATCTGGGAAGAGATTAGTCGGGAAGAGATGACAGTTGAGGGGGAGCCTTCAGCCTCAGTCTGCTTGTACTGGTACAAAGAACAAACCCACAGGGTTTTGGTGAGCAGGGAAAGGGAAGTGGGAGGATATAAGGAGGGGTTAAAATTGTGGTTTTTTTCCACCAGCACACACTGTCAAGGGCCTATCCACCCTTCTCGTCTCCTTGGCAAATATAGTAGGTGAGGTTGCCATTTCCAGTGTGTCTTCTCACCATCACCCTTCAAGCTGTGGCCTAATTCTAGCTGGGTAGTGGTGTGGTCTCCATCACTCAAGTAGCTGAATACCCAGTTTTGCATTCTGCACTGCTTGTTCCATCTAGTCATCTCAGCCTGCTGGGCTTGCAGTAGGCTGGTTAGGACACTGCTTGCTCAGCCATGACAGGAGCAATACATGCTTTTAAAAGCAGATTGGCGTGACCTGCTGCTCCCACGCTAGGTGCAGTTCTGACTTTGCTAGGAGTGCCATGTTGCTGAAGTAGCAAGGCATTATCAGCCCACTCCCTGGTGTCACACAACATGCTGGCTCTCAGGAAGGAACAGTGTGGCTGAGTGCTGTACAGCTGACTCTCTACTGCTTTGCACACACCGGTGCTGAGCTTAGTTTGCATTGCCTAAGAAAGTGTTTTGCATCTTCAGTAGTAACTGACTTACACACGTGTGCTTTTGCTGCAGTTAGTGCCTTTGCAAATCCATCTAAGCCATGGAACATAGCCCATGGGCTTGAAATGGGGTGGAAGAGAAACATGCACGTCCCTGCCTTCACATACCAACTCGGTGTGGGATGAAGCAGCAGGGGGATGGAGCCTGCTACCCCCCTAGTTTCCGTGGAGAGCTGTGACTTCATCCGTGTAACCCAGGACTGTTATTAGGCTCAGAAATGGCCAAGTGCTGGAGCACAGTGAGCAGTTTGCTTGATGCACATGATCTAGCTTTAGCCAGAGCTTCGTGTAATTATCTAACTTGCTTTCATGATCTGGTTTCTCTGTGCAAGGTAGAGACTGCTTTCATAGATTCCAAGGCCAGAAAGGACCATTGCGATCATCTAGTCTGGGCCCCTGTATAACACAGGCAAGAGAACATCCCCCAAATAATTCCTATAGCAAATCTTGTAGAAAAAAACAATCCAAAAGGCTTTCTCAGCTGGTTTCAACATTTAAACCATGGTGCTATTTTAAGCCAGTTGTGATGAGTATAAAACTAGAAACAAATCCTAATAGAGGTCAGGACCCTTTCCAAATTCCAAGCCAAGCTGCATTTCTTCCATGTTGAGTATCACTTCCTGGTCTATCATTATCCTTGAGAAATAGATTCTCTTCAGTCTTCGAGATGCCAAAGCTCAAATTACTGTGCAGTGCAATTTTCCATGCATAAAAGGAAAGTTGATCAGGTGGTTTAAAATACAAGGGAGAAGCACATAATAGCCTACAAGGATGTGAGGGCTGCAAGCACCAAGAGTACAAGGAAATGTTTAGCCAGGCATTTGAAATAGAAGTGAAAGGTCGATTTTATGGAAAAGCTGATTATTCTGTATAAGAACTACTTTCTCCTAAGGCTGAGCTCCATCCGTCTGTGGAATAGCCTCCCAAAGGATAGGCTAGAAGCTGAACCTGTGTGAAACCAACTTAGCTCAAGTCCTAGATAATGCAGTGGAGGGCAGCAAGCCTGCAAACTAGCCTCCAAGGGCTGTACTAGATAAACTTACCTCCGTGCTCTATGAAATATCGGTGCATCTCGGCTGTATGATATAAAATAACTTTAGAAACAAAGGGCATTGAGGGAGCTAAAAATCAACAGCTCCCCTTGGTCCCTGTAAGCTGGGCCTTGGGGTGGAAAGCTGTGTGTTGGAAAGAACAAGCCCCAAGATTACTTGAAATGCAGGAGGAAGGCACCTAAAAAATCCTGTATACAGGAAATGCCAAGTGGTGTTTTAAATCACATTAGCTAATGTTTAAATAAAAAAACATTTTGTTTAATCTTGACAAAGACTGTACAGCAAATAGCCCTCTCTACAGGCTCTGTTTTCTGATACTCAAATTCTGATAAGGTAGTTCAAATTGGCCCTGCTTGTAAAATGCACTGATCCTCAGAAGAAAGATACCATCCGTGTGAAACATACCCATGCCCCAGAAGGGAGTAAGAAGAGTGACATAGAGGAACAAAAGATGCAAGTGAATAGCAGTTACATGAACAAAGTGGGACCAGTGATGAGCTCCCAAAATCCTAAGAACCGGTTCCCTACCGGGTCCTCGTTGGTTCAGCGGCAGGGGGGTCTCCACTTGCACCGGGATTTCGGCGGCAGGTCCTTCACCCAGAGTGAGTGAAGGACCCACCGCCGAAGACCCAGTAGGGAACCGCATGGTGAGTACAAGCCCCATGTCTTCCCCCCATCCAACCCCAACCCACGTCCTGCCCCCGACTGCCCATCCGAACCCACAACTCATCAACCCCCCACTCCTTGTCCCCTTACCACCCCCTCTCAACCCCCCCCCACCCTAACTGCCCCCCAGGACCACGCTCCCTGTCCCGACTGCCCCAACCCCATCCACCACCACCCCGACAGACCCCTGGGACTCCCACGCCTACCCAACTCCCTTGTTCCCTGTCACCTGACCGCCCCCTACAACCGCTCCCTACCCAGCCCCGGCTGGCCCCCTTACCATGCTGCTGTGTAAGGATGTCGTGCAGCCGCTGGAGCTTGCGGCCCCACCCCCTTACCCAGAGGTGAAAGTAAGCCTGGCATACCAGCAAGAGCTGGTGTGCCATACTGGGGTGGCCCGGCTTCCCCAGGGAGCAATTTAAAGGGCCTGGGGCTCCCAGCAGGGGCTGGAGCCCCAGGCCCTTTAAATTGCCCCCCTGAGGCCCACTACTGGAGCCCTGAGGTAGTGGGACTCTGGGGGCTATTTAAAAAATCCCGGGCTCCCGCTGCTTCTACCATTCGGCCCTTTAAATAGCCGCCAGAGCCCCGCTGCCACTACTACAGGGCTGTGGCAGCTATTTAAAAGGCCGGGGCAGTAGAATCAGGGGCAGCCTGGGCCCTTCAAATACCCCCAGAGCCCTAGGGTAGTGAGGGGCTCCAGGGGCTAGTTAAAGGGCCAGGGCTCCAGCTGCCTCTACCGCCCCAGCCCTTTAAATAGCCACCAGAGCCCTGCCACTTCCCCAGGGCTCCAGCAGCTGGGAGGAGACGGGGGAGGGGCCAGGGGAGCTGGGTGCTCCCCAGCTGGGAGCTCCGGCGGACTAGACAGGACAGTCCTGCAGGCCGGATGTTGCCCATGGACCGGAATTTGCCTACCTGCTGCCCACCCCTTTAGGAACCGGTTCTACACCGGCTTCTAAATTTAGCAACTGGTTCTTGCGAACCAGATCCAGCTCACCACTGAGTGGGACGTGCTGTGAGCTGCAGTGAAGGGCTACATACCAGGCAATAAACCATTATGCAACATTTAAATTGCTCCGACTAATGATTCTAAGAGGACATTCAGGCTCCTCACCAGATTCCTCCACTGCAGAAGAGCCAGAGTCTAGCATTTGACACTAGAAACATAAAACCAGGCTTCTGGGTAATTCAAGCATTTGCAGTGCGGCAATTTCATTTGTCTTAGATGGAAGCAGTTTTGTCAAGTAGTTGACAACAAAAGGACCACTTTGTTATGGAGCAAGACAGAGCAAAGTAGCTATAGCCTAGATTGAAGGAGACTTAAAAAAAAAAAAAACAGATCCTCATTCATACACACATCATAGTGCGTGTCTGATTTTACATCTCTTCCTGATTGAAATGAGGAATAAGATAACACAGCATCCTCAGACTTGGAGAAGTCAGGACTGGAACTGAACGGCCTTCTGTCAATTGTCAGTTCTAATTGCTTCCCCCAAGCTGAAGCTTAACTGGAGACACTGAAAAAATCACTCGTGCGTAGATGTTCCTGTTAAGAGGGCACTGGTTCTGGTGCAATTTCTCATCAGGTTTCTGTAGGAGAGAGTGAGGAGGGAACATTTGTGTTCTAAGGACACGCCTGGCAGTTTTTTCCCAAGAGTTCTCTCATACAGAGGGTGGAATGTAGGTTGGGGTGTGGAGAAGCGCTAGTCCCTCGTGCAGTTACGAAGCCACAGTACAGTTTAATAGGTTCACACACACGTGCATATAGTGACCAGTATGTCATTCTAGCATTATAAATTCCTGGGGGTCACTGCAGCTTCCACTGAACTCTGCTATTCTTATCTTGACCTGTTGCCTACTTCTGCATGCCAGCTGAGTTGCTTTATTTTGGTGCTGCATAGCTTGGCTCATCCTTTAGGATAAGAGATGTTAGGCAAGATGCGTTCAAAATATGTTCTTACAGCAAGTATCAAATCTCCTGTCTTCGTACCAAGTACAGGTGGGGAACTGGCCAAGTTACAGATCTGGACTATTAGTACTGAGGAACTGACAATGCTACAGGAATACAGCTTGCCCACCGATACAAAAATGGAGACAAGATGGCGTGAAAGTGCATGGTATGTAGCTTTGATAATCAGCATGTCTGGCCGCAACAACATGGTCTGCCTTCTGATCAAAGCCACTGTCTAGCTGTTGAACAAACTACATTCACTATAAAACTTGTCAAGCACGAGGAATTGGCAAGTAGAACAACAGAAGAGAGATTGGAGCTACAGGAATCTTTTCCTACAAATACAGTGGCTGGCAGAGATCCCAAGACGTATTTACCCTAGAGGTTGCTCCATAATAAAGTTTTAAAATTCACCAACGCAGAATGGAATGGGTGGCTCATTAGACCTTTTTATTCAGAAACAGCAGATGTGTGTTTGCCAACACAATTCATACTGAGGGGAATGTTATCAATGATGGGCTGTTCTCAGGATTAAAACAGATTTCAATAATTAATTTCCCTTTTAGCCAGTTATAGGCTCCCTAGCCTCTCCATGGTGGATGATGCACCATTGTCTCTATTTCAGAGCGTGCATAAGAAGCCTTAGCTACAGAGGAGCTATCCAAGAATCCCCTTCCATGTGCGCATCTAATCCCACAGAGATGAGGGACACCTCTCTCCCTGCCCTGTGTATGCAGGTACTGATAACTACATAGGGAAGGGGCTTGCTGAAGCAGCATGAGGAAACAGATGCTGAGGATGCGATTCAGGTCAGTTAAGAACTGTTTTAGCTCAGAGGAGAAATCAGCTTTGGCATAAAAATTTACACTCCAATCCACCATCCTACTCCATTATTTAAACCCACCTTTAACTAATTCTGGCCCAAAATACTGTTTCTTCTGAGAGTTCTTTGTGCTAGAGTCCAAGAGATTTTTCTCCCTGCCTCTTGTACCTAGATACTTCTCCCTGCTCCCCTTTTTATTCCTACATGTACTGCTATCAAGGATCAGTTTGCTCCTTCATAAAATACATGCCACTTTCTTGCTGCCTTCCCTTCCCCACCCACTCAGCATGTGCTCTTTCATCCAGCAGTTGCAGAGAATGAATAGCTGGAGGTAGAATTTCCACCAAGTAAAGCAAGGCTCAAGTGTTAACTTTAGAAAACTGACCAATTCCCAGCTTCATGGAACCTAGGAACTGGTTAATTTCCTTGTTTTTTATAAAGCCAGCAAGGGGTGCTATAGTTGGGACTTCTGCCGGCACTGACTCCTCATCTCACCTCTCCCACCTGGCCTTCCCAGTGAGATCTGTCCTGAAAGTAGCGGCTGAAACCAGGGATTCACTGACAGAGCAGCTCTGTGCTGCACAGGTCAGCAGCTGATAACTAGGGGTAGCAGCAAACTGCACAAATCAGTTATGGTTCTTGAATGCCCCAAAGTTAGAGTGCCTTAGGAGCCAAGGTTTTGCTTTAGACCCACTCTGAACTCAAGATTTTTGAGCTGAAAGGGTAGTGTATTAATAGACATGCCTCTTGCTTGGTAAATTCTGTGATCAAAATACCTGACAATTATGGAGCAAAACCTGAAATGTGTTTCATTAACATAAAATAAGTAACAAAAATAACTCTGCATCTCTTCAACTGAACACACATACTGTGAAAGTCTGACAGTTCTGTGTTTTAATGGAAAAGCTGATACCATAATTGCAAAATATATGAAATTCCATAAATAAGTTACAGTAAGAAAAATAACTATTGCAGGACTATACAAGTGTCTTGAGTGACTTACAATACCACATCTGCACTTAAACTCTGAGCCTTTCTCCATAGATTTTCCTGTCCTTTAGCCTCCAAAGTAGCATATCCCAACTGATGGCTTACTTTAAAAAAAAGTGGACTATCTTTCCATTTACTTCATTCTATAGTGGGGCTGCAGGCTGATTTAACTGCTTCTCAGTATTGGTACCTTATACATTGCTACACATCAAGTTCCCTGCCTTTGTCTCCCAACGGCTTACTTGGGAACAGTCGGAAAGGAAGTACTACAGGGGATCTGCTCCTATGACATCTGTTCATTTGTCTAGGATCACCTGTTGCAAGGAAGTATCATCGCCAGGCAGTCACTATTCCCCTTTTACAAGGATGCAGTCCCCACTCGCATTATCCTGAAGAGCATATTTAGGTTGTTGTTTCTAATAGCATCCCGGCACGCAGTGATCACCTGCGTCTTCGGTTTCCCAACTGGAAAGAAAAAACCCACAGAATCAGCACTAACATATTTAAGTAACCAAATGAGACATTAAATAGACATTTACAGGGCAGAGCTGGTCTCTCAGAATTTAGATTTTGTAAAAAAAAATTAAATTGTCCTTTGGGTTCTTTTAATTAAAAAAACCAGTAGGACTATTTTTCCTTTTTCTTAATTTCATGTCAAATGGGGGGGTGGGGCTATTATTTGTATTACGAAAGTGCCTTGGAGCCCCAGCATGGCTGGGGCCCCATCGTGGCAGGCACCATACAAACATGCAGTAAAATAGTTCCTTCCCCAAATAGCTTAAATAAGTATCTCCCTATTTGCAAAGCAAGAACTGGAACATTGTGCTTGTGCATGTACAAGGAGAAAAGCGTAAAGAAACCACACAACGGCAAAGGCTAAAGTATATTTAATGGTCAGTTTTAATAATTTAAGGTGTCGCTAGTAATGTAGCTAAACTTTACAATACTCTGATTTAACCTGAGAGTGTCCTCCTTTAAACTTCTGGGCCAGAAGTGAAGAATTCAAATTTAACGTTTAATGTTACATTGTAAAAATGGTTTTAATAAAAGCAGTAAGTCTTACACTCTTCAGAATGCTGGTAACTGCTTTGAATTGTTGCCCCAAAGTCATGCTGGGCACCCATAACTCCCTGACTTTCCTAAGAATCTAGGGTGCCCAGCAACTCATGATCAATTCATTAGCAAGTAATTAGTGTAATGGAAATGCCGAGGGACTGCACTTGGTGCTTCTTCCAGCCAAGTAACTAGAAAAAAACAAATTAGGTTTGATATTGAATTTCTGTTCTCAGCCCAGCAATTTCTCACCTACCTCCAAGTTTTCAGAACATATGCTATCGAATTTGAGTTCACACGTGTCAATAGCGATAGGGCTGATGACTTACCAAGTTGAACAAAGCTTAAAAATAAATGTACGGTAGGGTTTAAAAAGAGAATTTGGACTGATTTTCAGACTCTATTTATGCTTTAGCTCCCATATGTTTTCTGTACTCAGCCATACTCTGAAGTTTCAAGTTTCATGGGCAATAGAAAGAGAGGTCCTAATTTGCAAGCTGCTCTGCACAGGCTGACCCCAATGCCATGCAATAAAATTTGCAGGATCTGGGCCAAAGGCTACCTACTTTTGAACAGCATTTCCTGGGACCCTTGAGATTAGAGTATATATCTTATACCTTGTAGAGATAATTTGTATTTGTCTTTTAAAAATGCGAGTAACACTACAGTTTAAGCAAGTATGGAGAGATTTCATATTACTCTGCAGCTGAAAACTGAAGCAAGATTCCCACTGTTAAGTCCTGGACCATACAGCAAAATGTATCTGGCCTTCAAGACAAGCTCTAACAATCCTGCATTTGCTCTTTGATGTGCCATTCTCTACCCTGGCTTGTTGAGCCAAAAATGGAGTTCCCAAAGGAGAACCCTGCCCTGGACTTACCACGCAGTTGTCCCGCTCGCTGGATAGCTTGATTTACAGATTTGAGATTGTTTAACAGCTCGGTGTGGTTGGTGCAGCGAATTTTATACTCATTAAGTAAATCTCTGTTAAGATCATAGAGTTCCATGTACCGTTTCTTCATATTTCTCCTGTGAAAATGAATAACAGAGACAAGGGAGACTCAAGGGACAAGGAAACCAGGCGACAATTCATGTTTTGTTAATGTAAAAAGGCAATAATATTTAGTTACTATGGTTACTGCGGCCACCTGCTGTTCTCAAGTTGTCTGAAGCTAGAAGGCCGAATGTATCAGAGATAGATGGGTATCCAACATAACTCCACAGCTAGTCAGATATGTTATTCCTCATTACTTACACCAGGAAAACAAAGTCACTCAATATATTTACTCTGTTCTCTCTCTCTTTTTCACATGCCTCCGCCCATTAGCATTTTGCTCCGCAATACTGGATATATTAGACTCAGAAAAGGTTCAGAAAAAGGCAACAAAAATGATTAGGGGTATGGAACAGCTGCCATATGAGGAGAGATTAATAAAACTGGGACTTTTCAGCTTGGAAAAGAGATGACTAAGGGGGGATATGACAGAGGTCTATAAAATCATGATTGGTGTGGAGAAAGTAAACAACACAAGAACTAGGGGTCACCAAATGAAATGAATAGGCAGTAGGTTTAAAACAAACAAAAGGAAGTATTTTTTCACAGAACGCACAGTCAACCCGTGGTATCCTTTCTAGAGGATGTTGAAGGCCAAGACTATAACAGAGTTAAAAATAGAACAAGGTAAGTTCATGGAGGATAGGTCCATCAGTGGCTATTAGCCAGGATGGGCAGGGATGGTGTCCCTAGCCTCTGTTTGCCAGAAGCTGAGAGTGGGCAACGGGATGGATCACTTGATGATTACCTGGGCTGTTCATTCCCTCTGGGGCACCTGGCATTGGCCACTGTCAGAAGACAGGATACTGGGCTAGATGGGACCTTTGGTCTGACCCAGTATGGCTGTTCTTATGTATGTTCTTAGTGATTGGAAGCTCTGGGAAAAGGAGTTAGTTTCCCCAGAAGAGTTAGTCTTGCTGATCATTAATTGCATTAGATCGGTCCACTTCTTGCAATACACAGTTGTGATGTGGACATTAGGCCTTAGCTTCAGGACAGAGCTGTTCAGAGCAAAGGATTAATGCCCTGAAAACACAGGGAACAAACTCTTCCTCAGTCTCCTGCTCAGAGTCCTTCCTCACTGCACCCTAAAGAGGATGAGTCCTGCCCTTCCCAGCTACTGCTCCCTTCCTCTTCACACAACGGACTCCCTCTGGCATAGCTGTTTGACAACACTACCTCACAGCTGATTCACATAGCCTACCCGGCACTGAGTCATCCGCCTGCTGGTTCTCAGCCTAAAGAACAGGTCAGGAACACAATGATCATGCGTAAATAATAGGCACCTAGATTTAATGCAGCCTTGATCCACGCAGCTGTTGCTATCTAAGGGTGCTCTTCTCTACCAAAAAGCTATGACTGGCCACCAGAGCCAGAGAATTATACAGAAATGCAATGGCTGCTCACATGTCTCCCATGAGGCGTGAATCTTCTGCTCGAACCAACATACTGCGGATAAGATTGGAGTGGTCTGCCATGTCAGCAGTGAGTTTCTGATGAACTGTATGAAATTCATCCACCTATCAAGAGTAAAGACACCCAAATACTTTGTGAAGTCCATGCAAATCAGAGAGTTTAGCTTTGAAAGGTAGAAACTACACCAAGTTAACAGGGAACAGCTTCCTATCCCTCCAACTGGATCTCTGCCCAGGAAGAGGAAGGCTAGATGAGACTTTCAGGGCCTACTGATCTCCCTGATTCACACCATCAACTTCAATGGACTTTGAATTTCCTGGCCAGTTTACAGAATGAGGGAATTGTCCTAATCATCAACAGCTAGGAGGGGACCTGACCCTGTTTTGGATAACAAGAAATTTTGGAAAAGGGGGGCTGTTACCCTCTCTAATTCAGAGCACAGTAAGCCATGGTTGCAGGTTTAAATAGCAGAAAGCCACAGAAAGTTTAGACATAGAAAGAGAGGAAAAGTCATCAAATCCTGAAGCCACCATCCACCACCAAATCAACCACCACTTTGACATGCTTGGTGCCTACTCACCTTAACTAGCACTTTCCGCAGCTCCTCAAAGTACGCAGGGAAATCTGCTTCCACCTGCAAGTCTTCAATTGCCAAGAAGGAGGCCATTGACTGGATAATGTCACCGGCTAGATCTATATCATCCGTGCTGATAGAAATCTAACAGGTGTAAAAACAGTAAGTTTCAGATTTCCCCTCTTCAAAATTCTCCCTTCACAACCATTAAACAGGACCCCTTTTGTAGCATATTCAGCCTAACGCTCAAAACAGTTAATACTGCAAGATTTCCATTGGAAGGCCCATTAATCTGATACTACATTTTGCTAGAATTAAGCACTACGGACTAGATCTGAAGTATATGGGAAACTTTCCACTGACTTCAGGGGACTCTGGATCAGGACCTAAGGGAGAAATGCATCACTATGCAGAGGGCCAGCACAAGGATCATGCTCTAGTTACATGCCATCTAAGCCCTCAAAAGAGGGCTTCAGTGGTGGAGAGGCTCTGTTCTGCCTCTCTGCACCAGAGTGAATTTCACCATATAAGAATATGTTGCTTCAAAAAATTGAAGGAGCACCATGCTGTATTGTTCATATCACTGGCTGAGCTTGGAATTTGACTCCCAGATAGGAAAGTGGGCACTACCAATGAGGACAAAATCCTGCTTAAAACACTAGCATTTCATCTGCCTGTGCAGTCATATAAAACCATGAGACACTTTGATGCTATGATAATCAGAGGATCAAAGAATCGTAGGACTGGAAGAGACCTCAAGAGGTCGTATAGTCCGGTCTCCTGCACTCCTGGACTAAATACAACAATTCTTAGCTGGACAGAAATAGCGTAAAGCTAGTGGAAATATTAATAGCTTGGTCCCTCCTCTGCTTTGTACCTTGGCTCCCTGTTCACTTTCCCATGTGGGCACTTCCTCCCAGTTTCACTGCTCGTTAATAAGATTAGACCTAAATAGAGTACAATGAGAGTAAAAATTACCTCCCCATTGGGTTTGATTTTTATGCACAGCTGTCCTGCATCACGCAGGGAAGTGAAACAGACTTGAAAAGGTGCACTTTGGAGCTCTGCATCCTCTGGTAACAGAAAGCTCTGGTTCAACCACATGACAACCTAGAAAAATAAATTCATAACATTACCCTTCCCATGGAAACTGTCTGGAATATATTTGCTCTAGTGGACATTATGGGATACACTAGATATACTGCAGAGCACCCAGTTCAGTGCATCTTGTGATTATTTGCAAAATCCTACTCTGGGTCGTGAAATAAAGTGGCTCTATTAGAAAACAGACCCCAAATGGGAGTTTACTAGGATCACAGCATCCCCACTGGACAGAACAGGATGACTCATGATTAATTTTGCTCTCTCCCACCTAGTGGAATGGGGACAATTTGCTGTGCTATACGTGGGCTGTTCAAAGCATGATTTTGTATAATATTATGAATAAGAGAATCAAGTAAGTAAGAAAGTCACATAAGCCCTTCGGGGCAGGCACCATCTTTTTGTTCTGTGTCTATACAGCACCCAGCACATTGGGTCCATGACCAAGGTTCCTAGGCACTACACTAATACAAATAATACATAAGAAGAAATGGACAGAGGAAGGATTGTTCAGTGCTTAAGGCAGTAGCTAGGACTTGGAAGGCCAGGGTTCAAATCCCTGCTCTGTCACATACTTCCTGTGTGACCTTGGG
The DNA here is from genome assembly GCF_025201925.1 of Gopherus flavomarginatus. Classification (NCBI taxonomy): domain Eukaryota; kingdom Metazoa; phylum Chordata; order Testudines; family Testudinidae; genus Gopherus; species Gopherus flavomarginatus. Next base: position 36,058,703 of record NC_066630.1, read on the forward strand.
CAAGCCACTTAGCCTCTCTGTGCCTCAGGTCCCCATCTGTAAAATGGGGATAAAAGCACTGCCCTACCTCCCAGGGGTGATGTGAGAATAAATACATTACACATTGTGGGACGCTCACATAACGGAAGCCGTAGACGTACCTAAGATAGATGGAGCTCAGAGGGGCAAGGCCAGAAAGTTTTCCTTAGAGAAGAGTGTTACATCTGATCAATCTATCATCAACCACCAAGTTAGAAGTATTTTTGTCCCACGAATTTCAATGCAATGTAAGTTACATATGCACCAGACAGCCTCACTAAGCCACTCCCAAGAACTGGCCAATTTTCAGCCCAGGCTGTAGCGAGCTGCCATCCCACCATATTTCCAAGATAAACTACAGAACATTTACTGATCCATTATGAATCTGAGCTGAATTAAACCCATGAAGTAAGTTGAATTATCTAGATACTTTATTGCACTTTTCCCGTTTGCTAATTTACAAAATTCAGTCATTCACTCCGGGGCCCTTCCATTAGTGCAAGCTGGCCACGTTCTACTAGATAAAGTACAATGAAGGGACAAGTAACTACTAGAACTTTTGGTCTTAAGCAGCTATTTCCTGCAGATGCACAGAAACTCTGCGAATGTTTCTGCTATGCCAGCATTTCAAAAGAAGAACCATGAACTCAAGCTGTAAACTGTTAAACACAGACTCTTATTGATAGTAGTGGAGTAAATTACATTATTTCTCTTTGCTCTAGCGATTCCCAAGTTAATTACAAACTCTCCACAGCAACTGTGCTCAGAACCAGAAAATAAGATGCAGAGCATAAACTCACCCTTTGTACCCTCTCACTGATTGTAAAGTTAACAAAGCTTAGAGGTTCAGGGACCGAGTCGGGGCTGCTCAAAGCATACATTGAAAATCGGGGTAGCTGTCTTGTCAGTTCAAAGACATGGAATTGTGTGCTGGAAGGAATCCAAAGAAAAAGAGAGAGAAATTTACCACCAGACCAGTGGTTTGTCTATTGCACCCTTCCATTAACAAATTCAGGATGATTCATTTTACAACACAGATTCTGTCACCACAATCCCTGCAAGGAATATAACATTCATTAGGACTCTACACAGAAGATATAAAAGGGGAGACATTTTATTAATAAATACAATTAAGACTTATTAAAAATAACACTAAAGATGATTGGAACCCCTGAATTCAGTTCTCTGCATTGCTTCTGCAGTGGATTGATGGCCCCTGAAACAGTAAAGGAAGCTCTAGTCCAACCACATCTTACACTTTTGGGAGAGATACCACTAGATGGAGCAGGGGAAGTAAAACCTTGAACTCGGGTCTTGGCAGGCAAACGCAAAGAGAAAATGATTCTCAAATGTTACTCCAGATGCATTTTATTTTTATAGTGATTTGTACAAATTCTGCCCTCAAACATGGATCCAGGCCTTGTGCGGAAGTCAAAGGGAGTTGAGGACAGTCAGCATCTGACAGAGTACAGCCCATATGCAATCACAGAAATGTAGAGCAGGAAAGGACCTTGAGAGGTCAAGTCCAGCCCCCTCCACTGCAGCAGGACCAAGTAAACCTAGACCATCCCTGACAGGTGTTTGTCCAACCTGTTCTTGAAAACCTCCAATGACAAGGATTCCACAATGTCCCTTGGAAGCCTATCTCAGCAGAGTCAGATGGTTTTTCCTAATATCTAACCCTTGATGCAAATTAAGCCCATTGCTTCTTGTCCTAACATCAGTGGACATGGAGAACAATAAATCACCATCCTCTTTATAACAGCTATTACCATAAGTGAAGATTGTTATCAGATCCCCCTTTAGTCTTCTTTTCTCAGGTCTAAACATGCCCTGTTTTGTTTTGTTTTTTACTTTTCCTCATAGGTCAGGTTCTCTAAACCTTTGATCATTTTCACTGCTCTCCTCTGGACTCTTGCCAATCTATTCACATCTTTCCTAAAGTGTGGGCACCCAGAATTAAACACAGTATCCAGTGTCAAGTAGAGTGGGACAATTACATCCTGTGCCTTACATATGACACTCCTGTTACCACACCCCAAAATGATACTAACGTTTTTCGCAACTGGATCACATTGACTTGTATTCATTTTATGATCCACTGCAGTCCCCAGATCCTTTTCAGCAGTTCTACCACCCACCCAGCTACTCCTAATTTTGTAGACGTGCATTTGATTTTTCCTTCCTAAGTGAAGTAGTTTGCACTTGTCTTTATTATTGAATTTAATCTTGTTGATTTCAAAACAATTCTTCAATTTGTCAAGGTTGTTTTGAATTCTAATCCTGTCCTCCAGAAGTGCTTGCAACCCCTCCCAACCTGGTGTCATCAGCAAATTTTATAAGCATACTCTATACTCCATTATCCAAAAAAGAATCCTGTGGCACCTTATAGACTAACAGACGTTTTGGAGCATGAGCTTTCGTGGGTGAATACCCACTTCCTCAGATGCATCTGAGGAAGTGGGTATTCACCCACGAAAGCTCATGCTCCAAAACGTCTGTTAGTCTATAAGGTGCCACAGGATTCTTTGCTGCTTTTACAGATCCAGACTAACACGGCTACACTTCTGATACTTGACTCCACTATCCAAGTCATTCACAAAAATACTGAATAGTATCAGAGCTAAGACTTATTCCTGCAGGACCCCACTAGATACGCCCTCCGAGTTTGACAGTGAGCCATTAATAATTACTCAAGAACAGTCTTTGAAACAGTTGTGCATTCACTTTATAATAATTTCATCTAGATCACATTTCCCATATTCCATTAGCACCCAAGCCTGGTCCCACAGCTGTCAATGGCAAACCTCCCGTTGACTATCAAGGGAACAAGATCAGACCCTTAATGATTTAAGCATGTAGGGCCTCCATTTTCAAACGTGCTGAGCACTCACAGCTTCAGCTGAAGTCATTGGGAGCTGCAGGTGTTTAGCACCTCTGGAAATCAGGCATCTCATCTGTGTTTTTAAAGAAGCATTTCAGTTCTCTTTTAAATAGGAGTCAGGATGCACAGGAACTAGGTCTGAAGAAATTAACGACTGTACTTGTCACAGACCTTCTACAACGCAAGGGCACAGAAAGCTACTGAGGCTACATCACTGCTACGTTTCACACCAAACGCTGCTGACGTCAGAAACGGGGCTTGACACTGTACTATTCCATAAACCTTACCTGCTTCTGTAACCCACAAAGGCTTTGATGTGTAAATCCACTGGGACATCTTTGGGAGGAGTAAGAGGAACCTGAATGCGACCCGAGAGGTTCTGGAGACTGGGATGAACCACATGGCTCTCACCTTCAAATATCCCTTCAGCAAAGATCAGCACAGCTCGGATAATTGTGTCTTAGGAAAGGGGAGAAAGTGACTTATTAATTAATAGTTTTCCACAGGCAATAACTCTGCTTCACTTTCAAAATTAAGTAGGGGAGGGTTTTCTGTGAGAGTGGGAAAGAAGATATTGGATTACAGACATTTAGCCTTCATGCTGAGACCCAGATTCAGCAGCTGCATGCTCAGCCTCAGGTTGGCACATACTGAATTGTTCTCTAGCTACTCCTACAGGTGACATGAGGAAGGCGACAGCGATCAGCAAGACCAATTTACTTCACTTCATGTATCAATTGCATGGAAGAAGGAACAAGCAGTAAGGAGCTAACAAGACTTTCAGATACCATGGTGATGAGGGTCACAGAAGAAACTATTCAGATTGATGGAACATTGGTTGATTCAAAACTCTGTGAAAGGAAGGCATCCAGACAGAAGACATTGAGAATGACAGACCAACTAGGGGACAGGCAAAACACTGGCTAAATGCACCAAAATATTTGCATGTAAGGTTATAAGAAACCGTCATCAGCTGCAAATTATTTCTCACCATTAGATGTGGAAATACACAACTCTACGTGGGCAGCCTGACTGTCAGAGCCCAGATTCACTGACAGGGCTGTCTGCAGCTGGGTGTTAGCTGGAATCACTCCCCTCTGCCCATCAGCTTCGTTCACCTGCACGCTCAGTTCAGCCTGCTGCAAAACACACACTTCCAGCTCAGCATCACAAGAGCAAGGTTTTCATTAAAGCAGTTCTAAATGTACAACCAAGAGCCCTGCACCACGGGAAGCCTTCATATATTTTAAACATCCGTGAAGAATGTTTTGATTAGGCTTCTCCTCAAACTCTCTTGGCTGAATCTGACTTATACAATGCCTTGTTGCCAACTGTGATCTCTTTAGGAAAGCATGAGAGGGGTTGCTTGGGACAACCCTAAACTTTAAGCACATACTTAAGTGCCATGGGACATCAGCACATACTTCATCAACACATACTTAAGTGCACTGCTGAATCCAGGCCTTAACCATTACACCTACAGCATGGATCTACTCTTCCTTCTGCCTGTTGTTAAAGCTCAGCATAACTCTGTCCTTTGCTACGTATCCCTCATTTGTCAAGGTTGCCCTGATCCCCTGAACTCTGCCCATGTTCCCAACCACTGCCGTTTGTCAGATTCCCACTCAATCACCTCTGTGCTCTCTTTTTCTCACCCATGCATCACCAACAATAAAGATCCAGCAATCAGAACTTAAGTTAATTATTCAATTATATGAACCAGAAGAGAATCCAGCTCCCTCTCCATTAGCTCTGCAGAGCCAATGTATTCAGTAGACTAAAAAAGTAGGGACAATGTTAGGTATTAAAGTAAGAAGAGCTGGCGCTGAATACATGCAAGGAGCAGGCCTGTTGCATACGATGTCTCTATTTTACATTGTCACTGCACTCTAATTCTTCTAACAGCTTATGAGTCTGGGGGCGAGACCAGAGTCAGGCCCTACATCTTGTTTTGAGAAGTACCTTTGAGTTTTCCTCATAGTTTCGTAATTCCAGCAGCAGATTTTGTTTCTTTTGACTAAGCTCCCGAATCAGATCCTGTTCCGCACTGGTATCCATCAAGTTTCCTTTCATCTCCTGGCTTCCTGGCAGGTAGCCACGTACTGCACAAAAACAAAGGACCGAGCATTTCAAGCATGTCTTTAGCAGCAATCTCCAGATTGCCACTTTTGCAGCATGAATCCCTACTAACAGATTCACTGGAGAAATAATATCAGGTCAGCCCTTCAGATGGCATAAATGGGTGTAGCTCCACTGAAGTAAATGGAGTTATGCTGATTTACACCACCTGAGGACGTAGCCCACTATACTTACCATGACAATTATACTTACCATGACAACATGGCTGGACATTTAAAGGGACACTGATGACTTCTAGTGCATTTGGAGACTTCCATGAAAGTGTCTCCTGCCTCCTTAAAGCTGACTCTCAATGATCAGAATGAGTAATAGAACAACGTAGATCTCTCTTTCTGAATTCTTTTAGTTTATTTTATATTTAGTTTAGTTTAGGTGAGTCTTAAGTTACTTACAAGCAACTCTGAACATTACTGCATCCTGACCAAGCTTCTGTCTGGGAATTTTACAGGGGCCAAGTGTTCTTGTTATCACCTTGGTATGAATGCAACTCACCGCTTCCATCTATTCTAGCTAGCCAACCCTCCTAATCTATCTCCTGTTTTTTGCTCAGGGAGACTTAGCTTCAGGGCTAAGATTTGTTTCATAATGGTCAGGATGAACAGAAGGTTGGGTCCAGCCAGATAGGATCCAGGGGGAGTCCCTGCACCCAAGAATCTGGGAGGGGATACTGAGGCAGGAGAATTCAAGTAGCAAGCTAGAAACCACAGAACTGCTTGCAAAGGCCTTTCGTTTTACAACAGGTCTGTTCCCTGTCATTTCTGTTAGTTCTGTTTGTAAGAGAAGATGAAATGGAGAAAAACCAGCACTCCTGTTGAATGTTCTACCTGACTGCGCAGCGCCAAGAAAAAGGTATGAGGAAACTGAAAATCTCTACATGATTCTGAGTTTAAAGGCACACCACCCCAATGGAGAGAGAGAGAAACACACATACACCCCATTATTTCCTTTGCGGTCAACAACTCAGTTCGGATGAAGGAGGGAGGGAGGGAGGGAACACTGAAAGACAGAACAATGGCCACGATCTTGCAACTGGCTCAGCATGGCTGGATCTTGTGCCCATGCAGAGCCCCAATGACTTGCATGAAGCCCTGTGAGGCTGTAAGGTTCTGCACACATGCACCTGATTGCAGGATTATCATCGTTTAGTATCTGTAATACAGGAGTGCCAAGAGGCTCCAATGAAAATAAAGGATCCCACGTTGCCATGTATTGTGTATATATGAATACATGCAGCAAGACAGCAGCCCATGCCTCAGAGCAGGATCAAGGCCTATGATGTTAACCTATAGGGCTTATTTAAGATGAGTTGCCTTATTAATATGGCCCTATTCATTGGTTCTTTACTCCCCAGCAAAAAAGGCTTACATGCCCAAAGATAAGCAGGGGGTTCTCCTGATGATGTATGGTAAAAGCACTCAGGAGTACGCATAAAGAGTGGTATGCTGTGCCACTTTCTTTAATATGTTTGGACTTGTGTTCCAAATAGGTTGTGCCAGGCTCATGTGTAACTGCTGAGCGCGTTTCAGATGGTTAAGACAGTCACCTGTGAGGCTTTCTTTTGACCCCCATGCTTCTCTGTATATTCAGTTTGAGAAAATTTATTTAAGTAGTTTGAATAAAATATACCTCCCATCTCAACTAAGTTTCACTTCCTTAGAATCTCACAATATAAGTTTACAAGATCTGCAGTCAACCACAGTATCTTTCATAAAACACAAGGTTGTTATTTCCTAAATTGCTAAATAAAAAAACAAGCAAGAACATACATATTTAAAAAAAAATAAACCTCTTTCAGATCTTCTTTATCTATCCTGAAAAAGCTGAAAAGATCCCACACATATTTATTTTTTCCCTTGCCATTCAATTTTAGCAGCATGGCTTGAAGTATCTCTGCATATATGGAGTACAATTCTGCTTCACTCTTAGTGGAATATCACTTCTGCTAAGCAACTGAACTTTGCAGGCCCACAGGTCATCATACAGAAAACAGGTTTGATTGTTAATCGTCCAGGAGGCAGTATTCAAAATCTTGTTTGTGGAAAGCTTGACCCTTCTATTCCCTGGATTTTGCAAAGGACAATGACAGATTTGGCAGGCAAAAATACATGCAAACACAAAAGACATTTAGCAGGTATTGTAACAATAGAATGTATTAGTATTAATGCTTTGTGGGTAACGCTCTTGGCATTTCTGCTTAGCTTAAACTAATACAATGATGCTGCAAAGGATTTTTCATGCTCTTACCTTCACCATCAACAGAACAGCAGATTAACTGGGTGTTACCATCCATTCTATAATCCCCCTCTACCACTCCTGCAATTGAGGAAGCAAAGTTGTCCTTAAAGATGACCTCCCCAGTTCGGTCACTGCGTGCATCAACCTGAAATACAGAACATTTCCAAGAGACAAGATGAAAATGAAAGCTAACCTCACTGGATAAATTATGCTGCAGTCTGGGACATTAACTGAGGAATCCTGCGGCATTTATGGAACTGCATGTGAACTTGCGGCTCCGTTGATCAGATAAAGAAAATACCCCCCAGAATTAACTAGCAATGAAATGACAGCTCCAGACACACATGTAAAAGTGAGCCGCTCCTCAGAGAGGCTTTCCCCTGAGCTAAGTAAAACGAAAAAGAAAGAGGGGAGCTGCAAGCCTGTGCTGTCAAGGTGATACAACCTATTGAAGCAGCAATGACAGGACCAAACTATACGTAACCTTAAGGCAGCATTTACAGTCTCCAGCCTTATTCATAGTCTTTGTCTGATGAAATGTGTTACTTTTATGCACAAATATCATGACCTTTAATGATCATTCCATGGGGGGATTTTTCAGTTCTGCATAGCTTTACTCTTCCAAGGCACAGGACACAGCAATGTTTTACTAGGAGCTGGAGACTTTCAAATTAATGACCAGGGAGGATACGGTATATGAAAGACTAGACAAAGGAGGAATAAGTGTGTTGAAGTTTCCTACACAACAATGTTGTATCAAGTCTAGCAGCTCCACACCAGAGGTTCCAATGAATCCTGGGGCTCTAGGTTGCTAACCTGAGGCGAACAAAATCAAATTCCCGAGATAATGAAATAAGACATTGTGAAAGGAGTGCAGTTTTACAAGAAAACACTAGCAAATGGTGTCCATGGGAGACCTGGCAGCTAAATCAACCATTTCTAGCAAACAACAATGCTAAGCAACTGTGTTAAAAGGGAACGGAATTGAGTTTTATACAACGAGTTTACATATTAATTACATTATCCAATGTATGATGGATTTATTATGGAGCGGTAATAACCCTTCCACAGTTAAGAATGATGCTACCTTCTCTATTATCTAATACGTTTCCTTCATTTGTCATTTAAGAACATCCAGGAAACACAGGAGAAGGATACTAGGGTGTTCTCGATATACAGAGCTGGAAGTGGAAGGAGCACCTCAGAAGAACTACGCAATCTCCACTACCACAGAAACAACCTACTACACCGTACTGATTGATTTTGAAAATATCCAGGCGACTGTTCTTCCTATAGATGATGGAGTATTTGACAGGGTATTCATAAGCTGAGCTAGGCTCATTGTAATATTTCTTCAGAGCTCAGTCTAGTCTTTTGAATAGTTTCTCTGTTCAGCCTTATACAACTAAAGAGTTTTGTCCAAATGCAATCTCTCGATTCACAGCTACTTTCTCTCCATTTGAACTCACCTTCCCATTGGACCATCCAGTGATCAATTCACATACTCCATCAGAGTTAAGGTCAAATGCATGTATGCTCATTGCATGATTTTTAGACTGGGGAAAAAACAAAGAACAACTGCATGAAGCTATTGCTGTTGGTACTGGAGTACGTATCTATATAGATTGCATACAGGAGTAACAAGATGTCTCCTAACAGAGTGTCAGCGCATCCATACCTATAAATCATGTACCTCTGAAATCTGAGCACCTGCATTATAGATACAGTCTAGTGCTCTCCAAGGACGTAATCTTTCCCTCCAATATGTTTCCATCCAAGATGATGATCAACGCCCACCTCCTCCCACAAAAACAGTGGACAGTACAAGAGCCTGACTCTCCGAGACAAGAGTTACAGTCCCAGAGTTCTTATAAATCTCGTTTGCAACTGGGAAATGCCCTTAGCACAAAGGAAATCATTTTCACATGATTTTTTAATATCACAACTGCTCCAGTCAGTGGCAATAAGAAAATGTAAACTGAGTATCCGGAAAGGATCTTCCTAGCAGCAAGATCTATTAGGCTGTGGAACAGTCCCTGAACGAAACTTGGGGAAGCCCCACTACTTCAGAATTTAAAACTACACTGGCTAGAGCACTTGAAAACAATCTTGTGCAGCGAACAATCCTGTGCTGATCTCTGGGAAATGGACTAGGTGAGCTAGTAGGTATTTCCATCTGTCCATTATCATTTTGTTTGCTGTATTCTTGTTAAAACACATTTCATTTGGTCAAATCAACAGCAGTCCAAACAGAAACACATCTGTATTGAAACAATCACATGTCAAGTTGTGCAAGGTGAGTGGAGTCCTAAGATAGGAGACTAACCTGTGTTCAGAGACGTCTTGGGAACAGCAGCATTCTGTTATTTGCCTTTCCCAAAGCCTTATCTTTGGGCATTGTAACCAATACACAAATCATACTTCTCACCTCCTTTGTGGGCAGAATAGAAATACAAACATGCTTACTTCCTGATCACCAGCACACCTGCCAGCAGCACTGATGTAGTTACAGAAAAGGCTGCAAGTCCCTCACAAATGCCATGTAAAATGACTGTACCTCCGAAATATTTGTCAACAGTATCTCCACTGAATGAATCCAGTATGAACAAGGAACTCAAAATCCCCCATATGATTGCAGTCCTAATTGGCCCAGCAGGGCAGATGTTAATTGATGTGCCATTAATTTTGTATAGTGACATTTTATGCATATAAAATAAATCAGTTCCAGAGTACACGTAGGCTGAGATTTCCAAAACCAAGAGATTTGGACACCTAATTCCCATTAAAATTAACAGGAATCGGGCCCCCAAATCTGCAAATTGGCTTTGAAAATCTCAGCCATAACGTTCCAATTTCTTTCTTTAGAACATATTTGATTGTACTAACTTTAATCCTCCAGTAGCGGGCTGTCTTGTCGTAAACTCCTACTGTACCATTAGATAGGGCATAGCCAAATCGACTGCCATACATGGGGCTAAGTGCAGTGATAGTCTGAAAAAAGAATATGTAAGAGTTAGAATGCATCTCTACCTCTAGAATTTAAAGTAAATGACAATAGAATGAATGCAATTTCTGTACCAAATTAGTTGTTTTACACATTAATTAATTGGGGATAACTTTCCTCCATAAAGACCATTACTACACTAGATATACCAAAGATTAGTTTAAAATTACTATGGGCTCATCCTTCTTACTAAGATTCTTTGGCAAAAGTTTTGTGACAGTGAGAAAACACCTGTGGTCACTGGTGTTTATAACATGGTGTCATTTAGACCAGCTGTGGTTAGACAAAACTCTCTTTGAAACACAAATGGCTGTGGGTGCCTAGTGGCCCAATGTTACTAACATTGATGGAGCTGTCCGGGTGCTAACAACAGTGGGACATGTTTGCCACAGATCTTCAGGCCTAAATCAATGAGATAAAACAAAGGTCTGTTTCCAAGATCAAGCTCTGGTAGGGGAAAGAACACTGGTGAACATCTGTGGCATTACAGAAATAATAAAACACTAATAAACATAAATGGCAGAACCAGGGAAGTGACTACAAGACCATAACTCTCCCATAACTCAACTTTTTTTTCCTTCCTAGGTGCACCACACAAGTTAGCTATTAGAGTAGCCCCTTAACATGAATATAAAAAGTGTTCTGATGCCAAATCAGAGTTTCAGACGCATCAGTTCCAAGACCACAAGGGACTACTGTGATCATCTAGTCTGACCTCTTGCATAACACCAGCCACAGGACTCCCCTGAATTAATTCTTGTTTGAACTACAGTGGGTCTTTTAGAAAGACATCCAGTCTTGATTTAAAAATTGCCAGTGATGGAGAATCCATCACAGTCCTTGTAAGTTGTTCCAACGGTTAATTACCCTCACTGTTAAATATTTGCACCTTTATATTCAAGTCTGAATTTGTCTAGCTTCATCTTCCAGCCATTTCGTCTTCTATAAGTTTATCTGCTAGATTGAAGAACCTTCTATTCACTGGTGTAGCCACGTTTTCAGCGTAGGGGGAGCAAAAAACATAAAAAAGGTCCTCCCCCCAGATCCCCCTCTGGCCATGCCCCCTTGGCTCCCCATCTGGCCATCCCCCTAGACCGGACCTCTCCGCTCACCTTCCTTCCTGCACTGCCGCCTGTCCCCGGCTCCTGTCCCAGTGCTTGGCTGTGCCTGCACCTGCAGGCAGGCGCAGCTTCCACGCCGGCCTGCCGCCCCATGGCTCCTCTGGCTGTGTGGTGGGCAGTGCTGGCCGGCAGGAGCTGCTTCCGCGCCTGCTGGCCTGAGGGGAAGCAGCTGCTTCCGCTGAATCCCGCCAGCTACACTACTGCTTCTATTATCAAATTTCTGTTCTCAGTGTAGGTACCTGTATACTAATTAAGTCACCTCTTAACCTTCTCTTTGATAAGCTTAATAGATAGAGCTCTTTGAGTCTATCACTATAAGGCGTGGTTTCCAATCCTTTAGTCATTCATGTGGATCCTCTTTGAACCTTTTCCAAGTTACCAACATCCCTCTTAAATTGTGGACACTGGAACTGGACACACTATTACAGTACCGGTCATACCAGTGCAAAAACAACGGTAATATAACCCGTCTACTCCTATACTCATTTACACATCCAAGGATCATATTAGCCCTTTCGGTACAGCATCATCAAAAGGTTACATATTGGTTTGTTATGGACCACAAAAAATATTTAAAAAACAGAGCACTGCAGTCTTTTAAAATGAGTACACTATATAAAAGCCATCATCCAAACATGTTGCATGGAATTTACCTTCCTCCAAGGAATAGTTTGTGGAATGTTGAGTGTCCCTTTAATTTAGAACTATAAGATAAGAACAAGCTTCTTAAGGAATCTGTAAGCATGACTTTAAAACTTGTAAATTAAGAAATAAATCATGTATGGGCTTGATCTACTCTTAACTCTGTACAACTTCTCCTTTAACTATAAATCACGATATTCCTCCAGAACACAATTTTGCAGTAAACACCTAATGCAGGCTTCAGGTATTGACCAGCTTTAGGCATTTTAACAGATATTCTCTGCTGAATGCTACACAGCTTTGCTAGCTAAATCACCGTCTTGCTGCACTAGGAAGTGCTGAAAACAGCTAACCTAGCAGCCATACCTAACTGTTTCAAAAGTACAAATGGCATAAAATATTCCAGGCCAGGGTATCCTGTTACATTCTAATTCTAGCCACCTTCATCTAACAAAACTGTTCTTCTTTAGCTTTAATAGCTCTTTCATAAGTGGTTTAGTAGATAAGCCTTTTATTCCTAACTCCAGCAGTGAGTTTCCTCACACAATACAGTTCTCCTCAGATTTTTGAGGAGGGACGTCTCTAGGGCGTCCTTCCCACTCCACTGCAAGCCTAGAAGTGGCAGAATTAAGAATATTCCTAAATTCAACCACAAGGCACTTTCCCCCCATAAAAGCAATTAATCCCTAATAGTGGGGATCCTCTCTCTGCCACTAAACTGAAGAGTGACAACCCCACACCCTTCCCTCCCTAAAAGCCTTCCTGTCCCACAACTGTAATTTAGGCCCTGTCTATGCTACAGGTGCAGCCATGTTTTTTAACTGATGCATGTCACTCTTATCTGACCTGGTTACAACGAACAACCTTTAGTTATGTCCATATAGCATGATTTTTTTTTAAATGTAACCTTGTTTAATCTGTATTTGTGCATCCACAAGCAGCTTATTCATGTTTCTGCCAATAAATTCTAGAAAAATCTTGTGCCACTAATCTGAGACAAAACCAACATAAAATACTGAGGTTGTCTTATTAACTACTGAACTTCTTGTCTAAGAGATACAGGCACTGACTTCTTAGCCATGATCTGACCCTACCTATCCTACGATTTTTGGGGAAAATACTGTAACTGAACGAGCTCTCTCGTTTACAGCTTCTAACTGAGGGCCTGATCCACAGACAATTGACGTCAATGGGATCATTCCAGTGACTTCAGTGTGGTTGGATGGAGCCCTAATTTTCTGACAAACAGTATTTTCTTTTTAAAACCTGGCAAACGATCTGTAAAACAGCACAGCAAAAATCACAATCCAGATGGCTTAAATCCATTATTAAATTGTAACTTTTAAAATGCTAATAAAATAGGTAATATTAAATAATTAACTCAACTGGTCATCATGGTAAATATAAGCTACTGTAGATTTATGGTGGGCAATATTTTGTACTCCATCTGAGCATATAATAAACACTTCTTAAAAATAATTTACCTCTGTTTCTGACATTTCTGCCACAATCTCATCTTCTTTAAAAACCCTGATGTCAAAATCCTCAGACCCAACAAGAAGCTAAAAAGAAAGAAATAATCTTAAATACTTTATTTAACTACAGTAACAAAAAACAAAGACACACAAGATTTCAGAGGCAAGCAGAAAGTTCTTACTGAGTAAACAAATACACTAGGCCCAGGCTTCAAGAGTTTTTCGTGTGATATGAAAAGTCTGTAAAGTGCTTTGGAACCAAAAGGTGCCACAGACTCTCTTTTTGTTCAAGTATTATTTACATCTGTTTTGGCAGTGCAGACTCTAAGAACACATACTAAAATACCTAAGGCAAGGACGAGGGAAAGCACTCTAGTACTGCCAGGGTATATTCTGGTCTCACTGTCCACAACTCAGTCCACAACATTCATAACTGTAGTTACATACATAAGAGAATTTATATCCTCTGTATTGGGGTAGGGAATCTGCAGCTCAGTTGCAACTCTCTGAGAGCCACGTGGATTCAAATAGATCATGACCTGCAATGCCAAGTGTTAACCATACTCATATGAGCAGATAGCTGAATGCCATTTTATTTTATAGCACTGAGCATACCAAATTCAAAGGCCGCTTGTTCTATGCTGACCCAAAATCAGCTAATTCGAGAGTCCAGTTGATTGTCGCCCTGCACCTCAGTGCTTTAAACCAGTGCAATAGTGGGTGCAAAATGCTACTGTTCCGATTTAGTGAAAATGACTGCATGAGGTGCAGGACAATGTTGACTTGGGCCCTGGTTCTTACTGCTCATGCACTCAGTTTTCTCAGTTCCTTTCCTGCACCCTACTTGTTGGAACAGGGAGTGTTAAAGAAGGCAATGTGGAAAACCATTTTACAAATATGGGCAAATGTCATCACCTCCAGGTTATAGAAACTGAGGAGTAGAGAAGTTGAGTGATTTGTCCAAGGTCACACAGTGAATCAGTGGCAGAGCCAAGAATACAATTCAGTTCTAACCCCCTCTCTGGTGCCCTTTTCCACTGGACTTTGCTAGCCTAGAATCATCTCCAGCATTGCTCACTACATGGCTTTACTTGTCCTTCAGCCCACTCCGTTCCCGCAAATAAGGTGGAGGAAGAGAGGTGAGACTGTGACACCAATCCTGCAAATAGATTACTTCAGTGAGACCCCTATAGGTGAATAGTCTGTAATATTTGTAAGAGTGTGTCATGGGTAAGCAGAAGAAACTTGGATTACATCTGTAGTATGCATATGTCAATGGTACAAGTCCTTAGCCAACTAAAAATGAGGTTTTCCCAGGTAATAAGGAGGAAAGAGGAAGTGATCATTATAAAATTTGAAGATCAATAAGAGACAAACATCATTTTTTAGAAACTAGAAGTTTGCACATTGATGGAGTAGCCTATGCACACACTGTAAATTGCACCACCTGGACATAACAGTTTTCCTTACCCTTGCCTTACACGGTCTCAACAGCAAGAGGCTTGTTAAAATTATTTTCAGTCTGACACCAATGCAGTGGGTAACAGTTAATCACTGTGCCATTATTGAAAAAATGCACTGTGATTGGATTTGAGAATGGCTACATCAAAAACAAGTCCAACCATAAATGAGATTATTTGTAATACACTTTTACAATTGTCCACTATAATGAATATCATGGTTTCTAACTAATGGTTTCTTTGCCATTTAAAGTATACCTAAATACATCAGTCATTAGGAGGCCCAGCAATCTGTCTGCTTTATGTATTTTTTACATATATTTAACTGGATTTCAGAGAAAATACACACTGTAAACTGCAAAGAACCGCTTCAGAATTATGATTAGTGATCAACACATCCAAAGCAAGGCTCCAAATCCTGCAAAGACTTATGTTCACACTTAACTTACCCACTATGACAAGTTGCACTGAAATCACAGTGAAGTTTAATACATGCATAAGTGTTTGCAGGATCAGGGCCTAAGAAAGAACTATAGCTCCAAGCAGAGTTAAATCTAACCAGCAACATAAGGGAGTCAAATATGATAATTCAGTTATTTTCTTTCAACATAAATTCACTGCAGGACAATACTACAGTTGAATTCACAGAAGAACCATCCACAAACAAACAAACCTCTTTTTTCCCATCACCATCGAAATCACACAATGCTAATGAACGAACATTGTCCCCAGTAACCTAAAATTAAAAGAAAGGAGTCATCAATACTTACGCAAGTTTAGCCTATGACAACTACTTTTATGTTCTGAGTTGCCAAGAGAACAAAGACTATTACAACATAGTTGGTTCAGGCTCAGATTGTTGTATTTACTGAATAAATTACAAATACACATAGTTTATCATGGACCTTAAATTAAGAAAGATTTCTGAGCTATTCAAAAATCAAATTAATATTGATTTTATTAAACATAATTTTGATCTATCAAAAATACTCTTGTAGCAGCATCAAAAGGACTGTGTGCATCTTTACCGTCCAAAAAAGATCATTTCCTTCATGATCAAAGCCCTGCAGAGCACAGTTTCCACCAATAATAGCAAGAGGAGATGAAATATCTCCTAGCATTCCAAGCACTATTGCATTAGCTCCATCTGTAACCTGCAGAGAAACATTAAAGGAATATAGAAACATAGCAAAGATTCAGATATACATATGCATAATGTACATGCAAAGAGAAAGCATCCAGCATTACATCAACTTAATATTGTATGTATTAACTCAGAAGTTATTCATCAGTTACTATCAAGTACTGGTAGCCTAAAAGGTTGAAGCAATAACCAGAAACTAAACAAAATAGAGATAACCAACTGCAAACTTCAAACATAAACAGCAGAATCTATGCTGTATTTAATTGTACACGATGAAGGCTGTATGTACGTCACATCTACGGCTTCATGATAAAAATGCAACTTTAAGGGTTGTTCATAATGTTTAACACTCTTTATAACCTACTGAGCATGTACTCCATGTACACTTACGAAATTGGCTCTGGGCTTGGCAACACTCGAAACTTCAAAGCGCTGCGCCGGGAGCGCTGCCGCGGGAGCGCTTTGAAGTATGAGTGTGATCGCAGCGCCTGCGCTGGGAGAGAGCTCTCCCAGTGCTGCACATACTCCACCTCCTCATGGGGATTAGCTTGCAGCGCTGGGAGCGCTCCCAGCACTGCGGCACTGTTTACACTGGCACTTTACAGCTCTGTAACTTGCTGTGCTCAGGGGGGTGTTTTTTTCACACCCCTGAGCGAGAAAGTTGCAGCGCTGTAAAGTGCCAGTGTAGCCAAGGCCTCTGTTTACATCCACTGCCGTGGAGTAAGAGAAAGTAACCTGAACTGTTACATTTTTAGTATCTCTTGTTTTATCACATCCAAAAGTGTTACCTGTAAAGTGCTTAGCAAAGATATGCTCACTGCCTCCAAAGAATTTATAATCTAAAGTCCCAATCTGATAATGAGATCTGTGCACGTGTTCCCCCAGGCACATGCAAAGGCCTGAAGACTTGAATGGGACTTGCGCACGGGCAAACCCTTTCACTCCTAGCATCTCACTGGGGGATGGAGGCCATAGGAGGCCCTGACCCTGTAATCAAATCTCCCTGGGTTGACCCCTGTGGCCATATAGATTCAGGGACAGGATTGGGGCCTAACGGTAATACAAGACAAGTGAGAGTAACGAACAATGGGGAGAGGTTACAATACTAAGGTCGGTCAACCCAGTTACTCACAGTTGGCTAGGATGAAGGTTACAATAAGGTCAGTCTGCAATTACTCAGACCGGTTGTTAACCCTGTATGTACAAACTCCTTTCCCCACCCGCACACCGTTAGTCTTTTTTTAAATCTATAATTTTTACTATCCTGTTCCTATTTTAAAAAGAAAGAAAGAAAATGGTGAAGTATTTAATGAACTAGTTTTAGATATTTAACTGAAAAATAAAGAATAGTATGACTAGAATAATGTAATGTTTTAAAATTTTCCTACAAAATCTGTGAGTCAATGACAAACCTACGGCTTTCCCAAGATACTGTTCCAAGTAGACTTAGTTCGGATATCAGATTGGAATATATAATTCTTACTCTAATGATTTTATTTCAGCTCTGAATATTTTCAAAGGCTTTTAAATTTTGACTTGCAACCATTATAGCATATTATAAAAAAAACTCACTCACTCAAGCTCAGACAATGTGTCACATTAGCATTATACTGTCCTCTTGAAAATACAATACTGATTTTCAAAACATGCAAGTCCTCTGCCCAGAAAGTCCTGAATTTATTTATATCATTGATGTGCAAAAAGCAAAGCATGGCAATTGAATAAATTAACTTAGAATTTATGACTCCTAAACTGGTTTATAGGAAAGAAAGACATGAAGACTAAGAGTTAAATGAACTTGCCTCTCTGTAAAACAAATCCGAGTTGTTGTACACATCGTATGCCAACAAGTTAGTCTGTGTTCCAATTAGAAGACAATCATAGCCAAGCTGGGGATTCAGCACTCCGGCTGTTAGGCAGCTGACCCCTTGGTTAATGTTGAGAAGAGAAATATCTGAATCCTGGCTGCTTTGCATCATACGATTTGCAGTTACATGCTGGCCACGGGCATGAGGATTATGAATAAAAACCTGTACAAACAAAATGCACATTTCAAAGATTGTTTGAAATCCTGCTAGCCAC
The DNA here is from genome assembly GCF_025201925.1 of Gopherus flavomarginatus. Lineage (NCBI taxonomy): Eukaryota > Metazoa > Chordata > Testudines > Testudinidae > Gopherus > Gopherus flavomarginatus. Next base: position 36,076,907 of record NC_066630.1, read on the forward strand.
CACGTATGTTCAGAAGCAGTAAAATTACAGTCCTCATATTCAGGCATGGGTTCTGGAGTCTAACAAAGAGACAAGGACATGTTAAGGTTTTGTTTTGTTTTGTTTGTTTTTATTGTTGCTGCTTCTTACAGCCCCTTTTAGGTACTTTCTACACTACAAAACCAGCAATTTCCAAAATTTGTTACAAGCACACTTGTGCCAGCTTTGCAGAGGTGTAATGTTGTTAAAACCATTTTGAAAATTGAGACTGACTAGTATTAAGATCATTGTATGCAGTGTAGTTGTGGCCGTGTTGGTCCCAGGATATTAGAGAGATGAGGTAGTATCTTTTACTGGACCAATTTATACTGGTGAAAGAGACAGGCTTTTGAGCCACACAGTGCTCTTCTTCACATTTGAAGAGTTCTGTGTGGCTAAAAACCTGTTTCACCCACCTTGTCTCTCTAGTATTTAGAATGATTATTTTTAAAACATTAAGAAAGTTATGCCCCATCTCTCCTGGTAATGGTATTAGCAAAACCAGGGCTATTATAGTAATTTATGTGCTATATGCAAGTAGCACAATATCACATGAGGTTGGAAAATCATTAGCCTCCTTTTTCTGTACTTATCTTCTTTAGGGCTAAATGCTTTAATAGTATAATAAATCCAAACCTAATTAACACAAATACCCAGAAGCAGTGTTTACCCCCAACGTTTCTTGTGTTAAAATCCAAATGAAGTTTTACGCCACAATCCTGCAATTGAATCCATACAGCCAAAGCACTGTGTCTGTGTCGAGACCCACTGTAATCCAGTGCCCTCTGCATGTGCAAAAGGGTTCACTCAAGCAGATCTGATTCAGGTCCTGGAACCTTGGTTTGCACATGGAACTGATGGATTTAAAAGCAGAACTATGAAGACAAAGGTATTATACTCCTACTCACACATTAGAATGCATTTGCTAAGTTTTTTAATAATAAAATACCCATCAATCCCCATCCCCTTCAAAAGGGAAAGGAAAAAAGGCCATCACTCTGTTTGTATGTTATATTCCTTTCTCCTACCCTTTTTCTAAATAGACCTTTGTCTATTTAGATTGCAAGGTCTTTGGGAAAGGGACCATCTACTATTTTATGTCTGTACAGTGCCTAGTATAATGAGTCCCTGTTCTTGATTGGACCCTAGTCACTCCTGTAATGCAAATAAATAATAATACTAATAGAAAGCCTGGGAACTACAGGGCTGAACTGTGTGCAAATTGCAGCAGCCTAAGAACAACACTTCATGCTTTTGTAGGTTTGTATTTCAACCTATGTTTTATTCTAACATAAACTTCCTTTGTTGGGTTTTAAACTGTTGTAGAGCTTGCACATAATAAGGTTTTCCAGTGTTGCAAAGTAGTCATCTGAGGATTTACAACAAACAGGCATTTCCTCTAACACTGCAACATCTCCAGAGTTAAGTCAGTGAGGATGCTAATATTCATTACAGTAACTGAGAATAGTATAACAAAACACCTAACTTGAAAAATACAGTTGCCCACTTACCAACAGAAAATTAGAAACTTTCTTTGATGAGTGGGGTGAGGACTTGTCATTCATTTTTGCAGAATTTTACCTTTCGTTTTAAAAAATTAAGTCTCTAGTGTTGTCTTTCTATGTTTGCAGACAGTTTTAGTGCCTCTGAGACTGCTCATGGCTTTCCCCCAGCAGCAGCACAATGAAATTAACAAGACTCTAGTCCTTTGGAGGGCCCTTAAGAATCCTGGGACATCAGTGACAATTTCATTCTGCAGCTGCTATTTCAAAAAAGACAGGAGCACTAACTGACACAGACACTGGAGGAAGTTACAGAAAATCAGGACACAAAAATCTTTATATAAGCAACTGAAAGTAGGTCTGCTTTTAGCCAAACCAGAACTGAAAAAAAACTTCACTGATTTAAATGTACATATTTTATAACTTGTTAAAATACAAAAAAATGAAATATCAGAAGCAATCAAAATACTGAATTATTATGGGGTAAACAAACAAGTTAAAATGTGAGAAAACAGTCCCATGAGCCTTCCAGAATCTAAAGTCTAATCTAACAACATACATTAGCGCAAATCTGTACTATATCACTAAGATGCCAACGGAACTAAAGTGACCTAGGTACATTGATTTAACTGTTTTATGGCCGGATCCTGCTATGTGCTAAACATATTCCACTTGGTGCTCAGCACTCTCAGTTCAGGCAATGGGAGCTGCAGATATTAAGCACATTGCAGAATCATGCTCTTGGGGGAGGGATCAACGCTAGCCTTTATACGCACAACTGAATTTCCTCACTGCTGCAGCTCCACTGGAGGCAGCAATGGCTGGGAGAGCTAATGCAGACCAATCACTGTTGTTTTAACCAGTGTTTCATCTAATGCAGCAGACAATACAATGGTTAAACACCAGCAGAATGCAACAGTGGGAAATTTTAGATCAATAATTCTAGTGTAGACAAGGCTACTGTAGGGCTGCAGTGTTATTGCCAAGATACAAAAGCCAAATATATTAATGGTAAATAGGAGCTTCTGGCTATCAGCCTGTGTAATACTGCACAGGCTGCTAGAAAAGAGGTGGTTTTGAGCATATTTACTTATTTTATGGCTTCACATTTCCATCTTCTAAGAATGAGTCAATTTTCAGCAACCAGGAGGTACGATAAAATCAACCACAGCAAATAGCAAATCTTTCCAGGCCCAATCCTGCTCCTACTGAAGTTAATGCCAAAATTCTCATTGGCTTCACTGATTGCAGGATCAGCTCCCTGGTCCCCAAGTGACATCCTTTAAAGCAGTGGTTCTTAACCTGGGGTACAAGATGTCCTTTCTGGGGTTGTGAGACATGCCAGATTTTTTTAGAAGGCAAATCATCAAAAATACAAATTAAGCACAGGTACATAACTACAACTACTTTGTTTAATCAAACCTATATATTTATTAACATTATACATTTTTAACGATTACTGTAATATACAAATAAAAATATATCTAGGCTTATGGGGTGTGAGAACATATTTTTTAAGTTTAAGGGGCGCAAGAACATATTTTGATTTTGATAAGGGGTGCGAGAACATATTTTGATAAGGGGTGCAGGCTGCAGTAAAGGTTAAGAACCACTGCTTTAAAGTGATGAGAAGAGGAAAGAGGTGTGTGTTTGTGTGTGTCATGTACTTTTGCTGAGCTGGCTTATGCAAGGCCAGACTCATCCACAAGCAGCACTGCTTTGCAATACAAGCAGTATGAAAGCAACATCTCATCCTTCTTTCTGTAAAAGGCAAGCCAAAACCACTAGGGACAATATCAGGGAGACGAATAGGGAGGCTTGTAAGATTCATGTGCATGAAAAATAAGGCTTTTAGCTGACACTAAAACCCTGGCAGACATGAGCCAAAAATCATTTTCAGATTAGGCGTTTTCATTTATTCTTGTAGGAGCATTGTTCAGTTTGGGTTTTTCTCCCCTGGAAGTTACTGTATATGACAAGCAATGAAGAGTAATTTCACAGCGAAGGGTTGCGAGGGAAGGTGACATCATATTTGTGCCTGTTGCCATTGGCATGGAAAGAAATGGGTTTGTGTTTGTTGCTCTGACCAACACAAGCTTTGCAAGGTTTACTGCGGGTATGAATTAATGGTCTGATTTTCACCAGTCATGAACACCCACAGATCCCACTGAAGTCAACCGATGCCAGAGGAGCAGGGAGACTCTGTGCCTAAGGGGTGTGGTCCCTGTGCCTAGGGGTGCCTCAGCGAGGCAATGTTCCCATGGCAGGGACTGGGGATGCCAAAGTGGGTGGGTGGGGATCCCCGTGTCTATGGGTGTCTCCATGGTGAGGAATCCCCATAGCAGGGATTAGGGGGAGTCTCTGTGGGGCAGGTGTTCCCATGTCTACGGGTGCTTCCATAAGGGGTCCCTGTGGTGGGGAGCAGGGGGGAGTCTCAGGAGGACCCTGGGTCTATGGATGTCTCTGGCAGGGATTGGGGGCAGTATCCATAGGGTAGGGTGCCCATGTCTATGGCTGTCTCCATGGATGGGTCCCTCTTTCTAGGGGTTTCTCCATGGAAGGGACTCGGGGATGTCTCAGGAGGTGGGTGCCTCTGTGTCTGTCTCCATGGAGGTCCACATGGCAGAGAGTGGGGGCAGTCTCAATGAGGTTCCCATATCCATGATGGGGAGTCCCTGTGCCAGAGCTTGGGAGAGTCTCAAGGGAGTCCTCGTGGCAGCAAGCGGTGGCAGCCTCGAGGGGGTTCCCATATGCAGGAAGTGGGGCTGTCTCCCTGGGGGTTCGTGTGTGCATGGACTGGGGGCAGTCTCAGGGGGTCCCTGTGGCAGGTAGTGGGGGCAGTCTCGGTGGGTTCCAGTGTGCAGGGCTGTCGCCCTGGGGGTCCCCAAGGGGGGAAGCAGGACCAGTCTCGGGGGGGTGTCCCCATGACAGGAAACGGCGGCAGTCCCAGGGGTGGTTCGGGGGTATCCCCATGGCAGGCAGCAGGGGCAGTCTCGGGAGGAGGGGTCCCCGTGGCGGGGAGCAGGGGCAGTCTGGGGGAAGGGTCGGGGGGCCTGTGGTAGGGAGCGGGGGGGGCCTGGGGAGGTCCCATGGCGGGGAGCGGGGGCAGTCTGGGGGAAGGGTCGGGGGGCCTGGGGAGGTCCCATGGCGGGGAGCAGGGGCAGTCTCGGCGGGGTCCCCGTGGCGGGGGCACTCTCGGGGGGTCCCCATCCGGGGAGCGGGGGCGGGCGCGGCGGCTCCGTGCCGGCCGGAGGCGGCGGGGGCCCGTGGCCGGTTACCTTGCCCGCTTGGGTGGCGGCCGCCAGGCACGGGTGGGTCCCATCGTACTTGCCCAGCGCCACCATGCGGGGCAGGATCCTGTGGTTGAGCTTCAGGGTGAACACGGGCACCAGCATCTCGGGGCAGCCGGGCAGCGTCACTCGGGCCCGCCCGCCCAGCGCGCCACGGCCTGGCGCTGCCGCTGCCTCCGCCCCGCTCCAGAGAGGGAAGACGCCGGGGCGACGCTGCAGCGTGACCCGCGGAGCGAGCCGGGCTGCGGGGGGAGCTGGCGGGGGGACACCGGGCGGGCACGCACCGCACTGACAAGGGAAACCGGTCGGGGGGCAGTTGGCAAGGAAAGCAGGGGGTGGGGCAGTTGGCAGTGGGGTGGGGGCAGTTGGCAAGGAAAACAGGTGGTGGGGCAGTTGGCTGTGGGGTGGGGGCAGGTGGCAAGGAAAGCAGCAGGTGGGGCAGTTGGCAGTGGGGTGGGGTAGTTGGCCAGGAAAGCAGGGGGTGGGGCAGTTGGCAGAGGGGTGGGGTAGTTGGCCAGGAAAGCAGGGGGTGGGGCAGTTGGCAGAGGGGTGGGGGCAGTTGGCAAGGAAAACAGGTGGTGGGGCAGTTGGCAGTGGGGTGGGGTAGTTGGCCAGAAAGCAGGAGATGGGGCAGTTGGCAGTGGGGTGGGGCAGTTGGCAAGGAAAGCAGGGGGTGGGGCAGTTGGCAGAGGGGTGGGGCAGTTGGCCAGGAAAGCAGGGGGTGGGGCAGTTGGCAGAGGGTTGGGGGCAGTTGGCGAGGAAAGCAGCAGGTGGGGCAGTCGGCAGTGGGGTGGGGCAGTTGGCAAGGAAAGCAGGAGCCGGGGCAGTTGGCAGAGGGGTGGGGGCAGTTGGCGAGGAAAGCAGCAGGTGGGGCAGTTGGCAGTGGGGTGGGGCAGTTGGCCAGGAAAGCAGCAGGTGGGGCAGTTGGCAGAGGGGTGGGGGCAGTTGGCAAGGAAAGCAAGGGGTGGGTCAGTTGGCAGAGGGGTGGGGGCAGTTGGCAAGGAAAACAGGAGGTGGGTCAGTTGGCAGAGGGGTGGGGGCAGCTGGCAAAGAAAGCAGGAAATGAGGCAGTTGGCAGTGGGGTGGGGCAGTTAGCCAGAAAGCAGGAGATGGGGCAGTTGGCAGTGGGGTGGGGCAGTTGGCAAGGAAAGCAGGAGGTGGAGCAGTTGGCAGTGGGTTGGGGGCAGTTGACCAGAAAGCAGGGGGTGGGGCAGTTGGCAGAGGGGTGGGGGCAGGTGGCAAGGAAAGCAGCAGGTGGGGCAGTTGGCTGTGGGGTGGGGCAGTTGGCAAGGAAAGCAGGAGGTGGGGCAGTTGGCAGAGGGGTGGGGGCAGTTGGCCAGGAAAGCAGGGGGTGGGGCAGTTGGCAGAGGGGTGGGGGCAGTTGGCCAGGAAAGCAGGGGGTGGGGCAGTTGGCAGAGGGGTGGGGGCAGTTGGCCAGAAAACAGGAGATGGGGCAGTTGGCAAGGGAAGCGGGTGGTGGGGACAGCTGCCACAGGAAGCATGGGCAGAGCTGGGGAAGTGTATGATGGAGAGGGGAATTAAGAGTGAGAAGTGGAGCTGGAACAATGGAGCCAGCTCTGCTCTTCCAAATTACTCTGGTACCGATTTCAGTACAATCTCCTGGTAACATCCATAGCATTCTTCCCAATAGCCATATCCTAATCCAATCTAGAGCATCATGATGCTGAGGTTGGCAGCCAGGGCCAGTGGGGTTACCATTCAGAGCCAGTGCCCTGGGCTCTTGTAGTTTAATCCTGACAGTGTATGACCTGGGACAAATCACTGGCCTTCTGTGTCTCAGTTTCCAATCAGTAAAATAGGTTAACAATACCTCCTCACAGGGTAACATTTACTGACATTATTCACCTTTTACTGGCACTCCATCTTTCTTTACCGAGAAAATTTCAAGCCAAGAAAAAAGCAAGTAGAAACAGATCATGTATTAAAATATACCCTATAGCCTGGGAAAGAGCAACTTCAAAGCAATTTTCCAATTATGCTGCTTCTGTTTATGAGGCTATATGTAGATTTTTACAGAATCCATAATATCTAGCATTAGGAAAAACTTATACATCTAGATTCCATAGGGCAAGTACTCAGTATAAATCTGAAGATTTAATATAGATTAATAATAGTACTTTGCACTTCTGGGGCTCCTCCCTACTGGAGCCCTCATATAACTTTACAAACATTAGGGAGAAATTCACTTGCTCACATAAAGCCCAAATACATAGCAGTGGAGAGGTCAAACCCAAACCCAACCCAACCCAGGGCCAGGATGGAGGGCTCCCTGCAGTGCACCCTGTAGCTGCTGTTCCTTCAAGCCTATTGGACTGCAGTAGCAAACACAGCCCCTCCCTCCACAAGCAGTTGTCCAGGTTAAGGTCGTATTAACATGAATCAGTGGCCCTCCCTGAGTCCATCCACAAAGTGACCTTTTGTGCTGGCATATATAAAGCTGATATAGGGACTCTTGCCACAACAGGAGCACTCATCAGCAGGGATCCTAGAAATGCGTTTGCCAGGGAAAAACACAGAATTTGCATTTTTACAGAGAATCTTTAGTTTTTACTACTGGAGCTTGGGGCTGACGGCCCAGGCCCCAGTTGTCCAGGGCTGACCACCTGAGCCCCCACGGCCCAATTCATTATAATCATGGATTTTTATGTTTTTTTATCGGAGAATTTTGGGGGGGTTATCACAGAAAACTAGGATCCCTGTTCATCAACCAGATATCTCTATGCAGGTTTTCAGTGGAGTGGAGGGCCTTACTCCAACCATCTGTACCAGGGTAAATTTCACCTTCATTGAGTTAAGTAGGGTGACCAGATGTCCCAATTTTATAGGGACCGTCTCAATTTTTGGGTCTTTCTCTTATACAGGCTCCTATTACCCCCCACCTCCTGTCCTGATTTTTTCACACTTGCTGTCTAGTCACCCTAGACTTAAGTCTCACGATGTCCCTATGTGCTAGAAAAGTGTTATCCATATTTTACAGACAGAAAAACTGACACACACAGCTATTTGGCCTAGATTCAGTGAAGCACTGAAGCAAGTGCTTAACTTTAAATATGTGAGTAATCCCATCCCTAATAATTTCTTAAAGTGTGTGCTTCACTGCTTTGCTGAAATGGGGCCTAAATGATTTTCCCAAGGCCACAGAGCGACTTGGTGGTACAGCTGGGAATAGTACAAGCTTTAACAATGCCCAGTTATGTGCTTTAGCCATCAAACCATCTATTCCTTAGCTAACCCACCCTTCAGAGCCATATTTGAGAACATTTTAACATTATGTTGCCATTTTTTACTGACGGTTGTTGATGTTTGCCTACCAACAGTCAATACAGAACATGAGCATGTGTTCTTGGGACAGGATTGAAACACGGCACCTGAACACATAAGGATGAGTAATATGTTGGTGCAGGTATTCACATTGTTTACTGGATTTGAATTAAAAATGTTTGAGGGTCCAGAGACAAACTGGGGTAGAAAAAATAACTGATTTATCAAGAAGCTTAATTAAAATGCACAGGCAGAAGAGCTGGAGTCCAATCTACTCTCTGCGGCGAAATATCAAGGAATATTTCTGAAGCAGAGCTAGGAGACTGTTAAGCAAAGGTTAAGGACTGTTAAGGTCTGTTAAGCAAAGCCAGGTTATGGGGTTGGCTGGCAGGAAAATCAGGCCATCCAGTAAGCTTGGGCTATGAAGAGCAGTCTTTATAAGGATAATCTGTCCAAGGCTGCACGGTCTTATTGATGTGATTTTAGAAGTGATCTGAAATGCTTTGAACAATAACATGATTAGGTTTTAAAAAGAATAGAACACTATAATTACCATGAATAACTTTTGTAGCTGACATAATTATAAGAGTATTCAACTCTCAGGCTTTAGGATATGAGTCAGTTGTCTGCAGAGATCAAGAAGGAAAATTTCCTCTATCTGCACTGTACAACTGTCGAGGTGCATTGTGGAAGGTTTTCATCTTTGTCACAGTATCATCTGTTGGCTGCTGCCAGAAGCACTGTCCTGAGCTCGATAAACTAGTGGTCTGGTCCACAGGGAAAAGTCTTTGTTCCTACTCAATTTTTCTTCCTTTCTCTAAAAAGACTTTCAAATCACTTGCATGAAAAAGTTACGTTGCTTTTAGAAAAGCCAGTTAGTACTTCCTGATTCGCATCTAGAAATAGGTAGCATATAACCCCCTGGTTGCTAACTTTATGGACTGAATTATAAAACCCTGTGGTTTTGTGTTTGTAGGACACTGGTCAACAGTAGCTGTACTGTTCTGAATTTGAATGATAAGATCTCAAAGGGAGCATTCATGTGAAAAACAACAAAACAATCAATACAAACTGGGTTGCACATTGCAGACCTGGCTTTGGTTCAAGTTTAGGTGAAATCATGCGACTCTAAATGTGGAAACAAGCTTTTGCTTTTTGAATAGTTTTTATGAAGTCTTCTGGAAACTATCTAAATGTGTCACTATGTTGTCTAATAATGAGGCAGGTGCTGCATGTAGCATATTAAAGAGAATTTTTCCTTTTTTGTAACTGTTGTGGATAAGTACAACTTTCAAGTCCAGTCTTGCAAACTGTTGTAGCCAATGAGATGCCTCGTGTGAATAAGGGTTTGCATAACAGTCTATGGGCATAATGCCAGCATAAACTCTAATCATCAACAGGTTGTTTCGAAAGTCCAGAAACTACTACTGTCCTTTCAGGGAAAGTAACAACAAAATCATTAGTCTAAGCCCTGGAAATTTGGAGTATGTTCTTTCAGGGTGCTGTAAAGCTGATCAAGTGAAGCTATTAGAAGGAAAAAGCTATGCTATTGTAATATTACAGATAGGTACTATTTTAAACACAGAGAAATTCAAGGTTATAGTGTGTTCTCTCTCTCTCTCGTTATATAAAATGTGGCCTAACATATATATTATTTTGTGTCACTGTTACAGTGTGTTCACTTTTAGACGTGAATGTATATAATCTGGCTGAATTGTGGTTGCTCATAGAGTTGTAATTTAGAATTTCCAGGCTTTGGAGCTTTTAAAATCCAAACCGTAATTTTTCTTTTCTGTCATTTTTGAATTTATTTCCCTTGGTTTAAAAGTTGTGATCCTGTATACATATAAGAGCAGTCAGCTAAATGCACGTGGCTATCTTAAGTGCAGTGTCAGTCACAGTTCTGCTAGGCTCTAAGCCTGCAATTGGGTCTGGGTAGGCAGACCCCTGTTCCCACACAGATCCAGTTGTAAGACTGGGGTCTTAGTTTTTTATTCTTTATTTTCTCTATGAAAATAAATGCCAGCTATTGATTTATAAATATGACACCATCCTGATGTTTTCTCAGGTGTGACTAGTTGAAACACCACTCTGGAACCTAAAATGGTTTTGCATTATTTTGCATTATTGCATTATTATTTATTGCATTCAAGCAGGTTTTAGTATATAAGTAGGTGCATTCAAATCCATTGGCTGCCTCCACACAGCTATCAGCTTCTTTAGTTAGATAGCACTCATGCAGCATCTGGGGAAAAAACTGGGAACGTGGGCCGCAAAGACACAGCTCCCCTCACAAATGAGAAACAACGGAACTAAGAGAGAATTTATACCAGCTAGCAGTTGTAGCAGGTTTTTATCTGCCTCGTAGGTCAGCCAGAAGAGGGAGACAGTCACAGCCATGTGATCCGGTAATTAATTGCATTAAGAGAGAACAGCCGTACAAAATACATACCATCTATTGTTTGCTGCAAATAAAATAATTTTAAAATATTTTCATAGATCTACAAACAAAATGTTAGAGGGACATGCTACATACGAAAAAGGTGAGGGTAAAGATTCTACATATGTTTCTCATACAAGACATCTTCGATTAAAAGGGTTTTTTTAAGTGTCTCTCAATACAGCTGATTTTTGAGCCATTTAAAAAAAAATTGTTAATTCAATTCCAGAGCTCAGTCTTCTAACCTATTGGGCATTGATTTCATTTTTTAAAAAGTTTTCATATGAAATGTTATCCGCTATTGAACTGTTCAAGATCCCAGCATCTATCTAGGGACCCTTCTCCCCTACTTTTATTTCCTTTTATATCCCTGGAGAAGCTTTTAGGCATCAGCTTAGAGGAAAAGGGTTTACTGTAGCTTTATAACAGAATATCGTACAGCAAAAGCAAAGTCATTGCTAATGTATTGCAAGCCTATACCTCGGAAGCAACTGAACCAATGTAATGAGATTTTTAAATGGCTCAGTGTCCTTCATGAATTCACACCACGGTTCCTGGTGCTTGTACTACCTTTACTGTAGACTTTACAACAGTGACAAGTGTACCACCCAGGACCAAATCTAGGAGTGAACAACCTGGGCTTCTCATGCACTTGGGGTACTGTGGTGATGATTTCCAAAGGATACAGCAACTTGTAATGCTGTAACCTGTGTCAGAAGGTTTCAAAGTGGGATTGGAGTTATCTCATGTTATCACTCTGTGGTGGGAGTGTTCTTTCCCATATAGTGCTGCATTGCTATTTTATGCTATTGTGTTCCTGTTCTGGTGATTGAAATGAGTGGATGATCTTGTCACCTATATTTTATTTCTTTTGATTTCTAAAATTTGCTTATCAAAAACTCTGTGAGCACATGTTGATATTAGCAAATGTATAAATTAACAAACTGACAGGTAAATAAAGGACCATTACTAATTAAACTACTTGGGCGTGTATCACAGTATGTATAGCACATGCCAGCACTTGCAACGTCAATAACAACAGCGAGAGCTTTCCAAGAAAACTTGGCAAAGTGCTTCAACCCTGACCTGGAGGGACAATCTCTAGAGGTTACCAGGGCTGAGGCTGCCAATAAAGGTTCCAGTTGGGTTGGTGTTTCAATCAGAGGTGAGGCTCAGCATTTCACAGGAGGCGCTCAGCACCTTACATGCTCAGAGATGCCCAGTTCATCAAAGGAGGTTGTAGGATTGGACCCTATATCTATGTTCTAATTTCATCCCACTCCCCTCCTCTGTTTCGAGCCTACACAGTGTCACAGGTCAGGACAACTGCATCTGTATTCTCCATCCATAGTGCCATGAGGGCACACGCTCTCAGCTCCAGGCTCCTTACCCATCACCTCTCTTGAGCAGAGCCCCGTTGTGTGTCTCTCTCTCCTGATCTGGGTTTTTCCAGGCTTCACAGTTCCCCGGCTACACTGTGATATCCCCAGCAAGGCTGACTGCCTAAAGAGACCAGCATCTGAGCTTTTCTTTCTCTCCAAAGGCTATGAACAGTGGTGATTGCCAGCAGCTATAAGTTATCACACTGCCCTTTATAAGCAAGCACATTTATTCTTAATGTGAAAGCAGTACAGAGAAAACATAATAAAACAATAAAAGAACCTACAGGCATACTAATAAACTTACCAGATCTCTCTCACTCTCTCACACACACACACACACTCACACTCTCTCTCTCTCACACACGCACACATACACACCTACCTACCTCTCCAACAAGGGCTCTGGTAGGAGTCAGTCCTTCCAACATCAGCAAGGAGTTTTTCTGTGGTTACATAGTCATAACATCCTCAAGTGAAAACAGGCACACTGACTGGGCAGCTTGGCATGTTTCTTTAATACAGCTTTGGCCTTTGATCTCCAGCTTTCCACATCAGGAAATAATAGACAATCACATGCTCCTCGAGGCATAGTTTCAAAAGGCCAAGTTTTTTGCATAAGCAGAGATGGGAAATTTGCATTCACCTCCCCCTAGATATTTCCCAGGAAAGTCACTACACACATATTGTCATAAAAGACCATTCTTGACTGCTACATTGTTCAGTATAGTCCTTTGATCATTCAGACCCATAATAGTGCATTACCTTTGTGTTTAATACAATGGACTCCAAAGATACTTAAACTTAATTCAGTAAGGTCTCCCAAGGATACTGTGAGAAATTGCCCCACACACACAATGTCCAGATTTTAGTGAAAACATCTCTAAAGCCACATCTGTTGCAGGAACCAATCGAGCACGTTCCTATCTATCTCAAAAAATTCTTGCATGAAAGCTAGAATTCCAAGATTTCTTGTACACAAATTGTCTCCTGCTATTGATATGGTTCCCTTTTCATCTTTATTGAAACATGTTTCAACTTACGTATTTGTTGAAAAACCCATTGACCAGCTATGCGTTGTCATTAAAGTCACAAGGGACCCACCTATGTGGTTATTGCAAGGGAGTTCAGTGGGAATGGCTAATGGCAGATGGGCCTATATCACTTTAGCAAAGATTTAATATAGTAATCTTGCTGAATCAGGTGAGTGGTAATAGGTTATTAAGTCTTTCACCTCTAGGTCACCGTTTCCATTCAGACCCTTGATATCAGAGCCACATTATGGAAGTTGTTACCATCTAATGGCTGTTTAGTGTCTTCCAATAGGTGAGTTGCCTCGTATTAGTCTGGAGATTAGATTGTTATCAGTAAATGTTGATTTCACCTACACTCACAAACCAATGAAGAAATATTTCCATGGATAATAATTGACATTTATAGATAGGCAGAGTAAGAAAAATGCTGCTTGTGAGCTTATTACAGTTTGATTTAAGGATATTTACTTTGTGTAGCTTGACATGTGGTATTGACAATTTGTGTTTTAACGGTTATAGAGCTTTATCTTTTTGAATCTCAACATCTACTCTCATTCAATAATTATTGTATGACCACCTCATACTTTCCCACAACTGTGAAAATGCTTAAAAATAAACCTCAATATTATCCAACAAAATTATAAGATCATAAAAATCCAGTTCTGATAAGTTTACCAATAGAAGAGGTATGAGAACTCTGCCTGACCAGTAGTTATTGTTCCTGGGCAAAGACACAAAATAAGGGCTAATTTGATGTTTTCAAAACTTTTTTCCCAAAAATTTTTCAATTCAGGAGATGCGTTGAAACCGGCCCTGTTTCGTGAACAATTTCAGTTTCAACGAATAGGCATTTTTCAGCCAAAAAAAAAAAAAAGTTGTTGAAAAACTCCAGACCATGAAAACCCATGCTTTCCTTTCTGACTGGCAGGGAGCAAGGGATCCTGATGTTTGGTCTCTGTTGAGATCTTAAGCCTTGTAACGTGCCCACATATCTTGGTGACAGATGGCTAAATAAATGTAAAACCAATAATCACTGGTCTCAAAGGAGAAATTTTCTCAGGAATAACCACATGGGTTCAGAGGAGTGTGGGAAAGTGAAAGACACTGACTGTGCACCTCAATGTTCTTTGTAATATTGTTCTTGCCTGAGACTGTGTCCAGTTAGTTTCCTTTGTTCTGTTCAACAATTTAGGCTAGAGTGGAGGAATGAAGGGTTCCCACTGATTTGTATATTTAGGGCTCTAATCCTGCTCTCATTGAAAGCAGTGGCAAAATCTCCATCAACTTCCATGGACATATGATCAGGGTCATAGTTTGTAAGATCTTTGGTCATTTTACAAATGCAGAGTAATGAAGACATCATGGAGTATATTGTATGCACATTTTTTTTATTACATTGAAAGTGCAGAGTAATGAAGACAGCACAGAGTATATTGCATGCAAGTTTGGAGTATTTTTGATGTTGGTGTTTTACAAGTTCAAACAAGCATCTTCTCAACACTGTAAAGTTTTATTGAATTTTTTGGGCTTTTTACAGGCTGCATATATTATGAAAATTAATAAGTAGGAAAAATAAATAAATGCATCCAGTGTAATGATACTGGGAAGCTTCAGGTCACATTTCAGCGAGGAGACAACTTTAATGGATGAATTTGAAGTCTGAACATGGGAGTCTGTAAGAGATGAGGGGAAAGAGAAGAACAGAAGGGAAGAGCGGAAAGTAACAATCCTACACGAGGAAAATGTCAGTGTCAGTTTTATAAGCATATGGTGGCTGAGGCTAAACCCCCAATCAGACTGGAGTGTCATGCAGTGGTGGAAGGGCAGTCCGTAAGCCACCACTAGCCTGCCAGTCAGAAAGCACCTGCTGCCACAAGAACTGTAGGGTAACTTTTTTTAAGACCCTACCAGCCTGCCCATTCTCTACTGCGCCTGTCCCCAGCGTGATGCCAGGAGCAATGAGGTGCTCAGACTCTACAGTTATGAGTACCAGTATACAAAACCTGGATAGAAAGCACATGAGGAATCAGATCAGGACACTGCCAGCCTTGGCTCCCACACTCAGAGAGATACATGGGGTGAATGCAGTTGAGACTTCCCACCAACTGAGATAGATCCTCAGAGTAGAAAGGAGGGGAAGTCCCTCCTCCCCCTATGTACTTGTCAGTGGAGAAGCTGGGCAGAGGGTGGGGTTGGGGATTCAAGTGAACAGGGTTTCTCAGAGAATCTAGGGAAGGAGATTCGAGCAGCAGAAGAGGGCTCTCAGGAGCAGGTGGTAGAAGAGAGATTCAAGCAACCTGATATGGAAGGGGAATTCAAGGACTAAGCTGGATGGATGATTTAAGAGTAAGGGAAGTCAAGCAGCAAAGGAAGAGGGAGTGAAAGGAGAGACAGTCAGGACTGCAATGGCAAACCTTTTATTTTTGGTAGTCCCTTCCCCAACACTAGTTTCTTCAGCCACCTGGAAATATTTTGTGGCTGACCTAGCATCAATCCACCCTCAACTGATGCCAAGCCCGTGACTGGAGGCTGACATGGCACCTAGTGGGGACAGAAGTTCATAAAGATGGAATACAAGGTAAATTCCAGGTCTACGTTTTGTCTTCCAGTGTCTTTTCCAGCCTCACTCCACCTCCTTTCCAAATGGAGGAGGAATTAAATTCTCCCCTCATCAGGCACTGATGTAACTCCCATTATCATCAGAGTTACATGCACACATCAAAGGAAAAATAAATACTTTAATCAGCAAGACATGTCCAAACCCACACCACCCAACCTAGAAAGTGCTAATGACGGGATAGCTCCAGCAAGGCCCATCTCAGTTGTTTAGTTGTTTCACTATTCACACCCTTTGCCCACACACAAAATGCCATTACTGTAGAAAAGGTATTGACCCCCTTTTGTAGTATCACAAGAGATGAAGCAAGTCTCCGAGGCCTAGAGAAAAAAAGTTCAATGTTTTCCCTCTAGATCAAGTAATCAGTTCATCCCTGACGTCACTAACTCCACTGATACTGAGTGTAAATTTGCTTTCTCCCCCCAAAAGAGAATAATACTCATTATTACTCTCTACGCGCTTTTGCAGGGGGATAAGCATCCTGATCTTCAGTTTGCAAATGCAAACCGAAGTGCAGGAAAGGTAAAGTGACTTGCCCAGGGTTGTACAACATGTCAGTGGTAGAGCTGGGACTAGAACCCAGGATTCGCAAACCGAAGTGCAGGAAAGGTAAAGTGACTTGCCCAGGGTTGTACAACATGTCAGTGGTAGAGCTGGGACTAGAACCCAGGATTCACAAACCTGCGTGCAGTCTGTTGGTTCACACTGCAAGTATTTAGGAACCCAAATAAAATCAAAATAGTATGTTGTATTATGCTGCACCCTGAACTGTTATTTATGAACAAATCATTGATTATATCCTTGGTACAGTAAAATATTGCTAATTTGCACTAAGGACTGGGAGACCCATTGTGAATTACTGGGTTTTGAGACTTAGTGGGGGAGTGAAACAAACACTTGCGTTGCTTGCTCATGCATTAAGTTTAGTTTAGTTTTAATAATAATACTTCCTAATTTGCTAGCGAATATTCACTAGTACCTTCTTCCTTGAGTTAATCCCATCAGAGGGGGTCTGCTCTACAAGTCCTCTTCCTCCAAAGTGCTCTGTTCAACACCATGTCCTCTGTAATGCCACATGCTAACATGTCTTCCCTTAGCACATCCCACCACTTCTTCTTAGGTCAGCCTCTCTGTCTTTTTCCTTCAGTCTTCATTTATTGGACTCTTACACACATCGTTGTGAGGAATCATAGAATATCAGGGTTGGAAGGGTTAGAGGATCCCCCATGCCCTTGGTAAATTGTTCCAATGGTCAATTAATCTCACTGTTAAAAATTTACATCTTATTTCCATTCTGAATTGGCTAGTTTCAATGTCCAGCCATTGGACTGTGTTACACCTTTCTCTGCTAGACTGAAGAGCCTATTACCAAATGTTTTGTTCCCCCCATGTCAGTACTTATAGACTGTAATCAAGTCACCCCTTAACCTGATTCAGTTGGAGTTGGATCAGGCCCTTAATGTCTTGTCTATCTTAGGCATCAGTAAATGACACTGTAGTTCAAGCAGAAATATCTGTTTCCATGGAACCTCACTAAGGCCAGAAGCCTCAGTCCACAATGGAGACTTTTATCATCTCTCCCATAACCACTTGTGCTCATGCATCACTTTTTACATGGTTGTGTGTTGGGTGTTGTGCCTTGGGTGTTGTCATTGCAAGACCCATAACTAAGTCATTGCTAAAAGAACAGGAGTACTTGTGGCACCTTAGAGACTAACAAATTTATTTCAGCATAAATTTATTAGTCTCTAAGGTGCCACAAGTACTCCTGTTCCTTCTGCGGATACAGACTAATATGGCTGCTACTCTGAAATAAGTCATTGCTGTATCAATCGCCACCTTGTCATTTCAGATACTCTTGCCATGTCGTTCCATGCCCCTCTCCATGTCTGAAACAACCTCCCAAGTATCATTTACAGAGCTCCTCCTCAAAAGTCACATAGTCTGTGTCACATTCCAAATGCACATTCCCTTGTCGTTCTGTTTCTCACATTGTTCTGTTTATTTTGGAGTGCCCTGCCATGTAGCCTTCAAAATAGGCTCTTTGAGGCAGAGAATCTGTTATTTCTCTGGCACAAAATATTTGTCCTACTATACTGTACCATGTGAACCCATGGTTCTATATCAGTAATAAGAAATATTAACACAAAAGGCCTAATCTAAAGTCCATTGAGGTTAATGGAAAGACTCATTGGCTTCAAAGAGTTTTGCATCAGGCCCTAAGCAGTACTCTGTGGTTCTGTGGGACCCACATAGCCTGTGAATTCATCCATTAATATTTCCTCTCATAGACAAGTTTGCTTGGTCAATATGTGGTCCAGCTACTCAGATGCAATCTTGGTTCAAGAGGTCAGACGTGAGTCATACCTCTAATGAAGATGAGTCTTTCACGAAATAGGGCATGCAAATGAAGATATCCAGCAAGGTGTTGATGCTGATAGACAATGAAACAGTACTTCATTAACATACTGAAGGGGTACCACAGTGTCACATAAGACGGGTGATGTGATGGTGTGTGCCTTAGTGGTATGAAATGTAAGCGGGTCTTTATCAATTCTCAAGAACCTACATGCTGACTTGGACTTGAGACATATCTATTGTCTATAGTGTGCGTTGACAGAAGGATGTGAGCATATGACTGGAGGAAACAATATGGCTAACAGAAGGTGGAGCTGAGACCTATTTCCACTGGGCTTCCTAAGAACTCAGTTTGACTCCAGCCTTTTCACTTAGGTACTGGGCCGGCACTTCCATTAGGCAACCCTAGGCAGTCACCTAGGGTGCCAGGATTCGGGGGGCGGCTTTTTGTGTGCTGCTCCCCGAATTCTGCCTAGGGCGCCAGGAACCCTGGCGCCGCTCCTGCTTGGGTATCTTTATTTGGCATACAGCAGTGCTCCGCTGAGTTGATCAGACTCAAGTGCAGGGGAGATGGATGCAGGGTACATCACAGCTTCTCCCTTTATATACATTACACATCTCATTGCATTTACTATACGTTGCATCTTGGACTGGCTTAGTTACTTTGCAGGAACCAATCCCTGTACAGCAGGCACTGTCCATGCTTCGACTTCCTCTTTACCTCGTCTCTACATTCCCAACTTATTTTGTCCCTTGTTATCTAGTTCATAGTAAATAGTGCCCTGCATGTTCTCCTGCTTATCTCAGTTGGCTCAGACATTGTGTCTTCTTAGCCTGCTGACCTATTTATTTAGCACAAACGTTCTGTTTTCAAACCGATGATTCATTTATGTCCCTAGTTCTATCTTCCAAAAAATGACGCTTCCCTCCATGTGTTAATTATTCATTGCAGGCCCGGCCTCAGCTATAATCTATAATTGCAGTAATGTGTTACAGTCACTGCATCTAGGCATCTGTTCAGCCTCCTCCAATAACCAAACTATGGTCAAGAGTGACTATTGTCTAGGTAACAAAATGCCTCCCAGAGAATAGTGCCCATGATGAGATTATGGCTACTTGAAAATAATAGTGCTATCAGGTCCAGCATGCTATCTCAGTCATGATTACAAGAGTAACCTGCCCATACAGACTGTGAACACGCAGTGCAGGCAAACAGAACTGGTGTGATATATGCAGAACATCAGTACAGAGCTGCACAGAATTATTGAGCAGATCACCATGGATTCATTATGATGACAGTTTAATTAGTAGTTTTTTCCTTTTCTGCCCAGATGATGGGTACGCAATCAGTAAGTCAATCATTCAGTCATCTTGTATCTTTATCCATGCATATCCACCACAGATACAGAATGGAAGTTTTAGAAAATTCTGCTTGCCTATTTTTGCCTTGGACAAGTTATTTAATTATTTTATTTATTTATTGGGCATGCAGGCAAAATATCAGAATTTTAGTGAGTAGATTTTGTATCTGCACTAGTATATTTTAATCCTAGTTTGGCAAGGCAGTATTCCAGCCATGCTCTTCTGAATACCTTTGCAGCAGATAAGTGCACATGGTTCATTGTCCGACTATGTGTCCCTCAGATCGAGCTATGAGTGGCTGGTGGTGGTTTGCCAGCCTTCCCTTGATAAGTTTCCTGATGCAATACTGTTCACAGACTGTCTGTTGTCACCACTGGGTTGTTGATGGCTTTGGGTTGCCTGTGGCATGATCACATATTTGTATGCATCACATCCAAACACATAACATCCTTTAACATGTCCTCTAGGAAACTCCTCTTAACAATTATGTCTCTGTTATGTGAAAACGGGTTGCCAGTAGGGCTTGTAACCCATCAAGCGGCTGTGCGGTAACATGTCCAACAGTGATCAAGGTGGCTCAGGGCAAGGGCATGTCCCAGTGAATCATGGTTCTTAGTGCATTTCTTGTAGACATCTGGGCATCAGTGTCATACATGCTTGTTCAGTGCATGCAGCTATCATATGTAAGTGTGAGCAAACAGTCGCAACATGCAGCCGTTTATGTGTTAGCCCTGACACAGCAGTTAGCAGCGTCCTTTCCAGTGGAGCCTTTCCAGTGTATGACTCACAGACTAGTTCTAGTTAATCTGCACAGCAGTCAGAAAAGATGCTCTTGGTGATACTTCAGTCATGATTGCTGGAGCCCCATGTTTTTCACAAATGTGAAATAACATGAAAGAAAATGATAAATACATAAAAAACAAACAAAAGACCTGACACACAGGTCAGGTTTGGCCTGGCTGCCCCTCCATCGTCATGATGGACCGGTGGCTTGGCCAGACTTGAGCAGCACAGCAACCCCATGCACCAGGTCACAATGCCTGGAGTGGGGAGCCCCACCCAGCACTGTGGGATGATCTCACTCTCCAGCTCCCTCTCCCTCCTCCACCCCAGGGCCTCCCCTCCTCACAGAGAATTTCAGAAATTTACTTTTCTTTTGTTTCATCCCCTCCTTAGCCCTGCCACATCCCCAGAGGGGACGAAACAAAATAAAACGTAATTCCTGGAAAGTAAAGTGAAAAATTACAAAAATAAAAAGAATTTTCTGGGGCTTTCATAATTGCCATAGAAATCCTATAGAATTATTAGTTGTACAAAACTTGTAGGCATACCTGGGATGTATCCATCAGGATATATGTGTGACACCCTGGCACCCCAGTATTCACCATTGTCATGTAATTAGGATATGTTTTGTACAAAGTATGCCTTGTGAGGTGTCATTCTAAAAGTCTTGATCCACTAGATATTAATATCTTGTTGGAGTGTATGTGCTATCGTCATATGTGAAGTTATTAAGTTTGGCTATGTATGTGTTACTGAAACATGTTGTGAGGTTGAAAACACCCACAAGCAGCCTTTCAGGTACTACAGTAAAAAAGGCGAAAGAATGTTAATGGCTTACTGAGGAAATGCACACAAGCATAAGGATTACCCCAAGAACTGTGTACAATAGAAACCTCTCAAAGATATTACAACACAATGGGAACTGTTTGATCCAGGTCACAGCAAAAGAACTTTCCAGCAAGGGGAGAGAAGATATAAAAGGAGGAAAATTACACCACAGGGGTACTTCATTCTCCCTACAACAACACACCTGGAAATACCTGAGGAATAAAGACTGAACAGGGGGGACCTGATGGTCCCAGGCTAAGGGATTTCTAGCCTGTGTATGAAAAAATGGGAAACTCAAACTGCAAAGCCAAGGCAGCTTGTGCCTTAAGAATCTGCCAGCCTGTTTATCACTCAGGGTGAGAGTTTGCTAAGTCATATCCTATTTATCTAGTGTGTTAAGCTCAGTTTGAAGTTTTTTTTATTTACTAAGTAATCTGCTTTGATCTGTTTGCTATCACTTAAAATCACTTAAAATCTATCTTTTTGTAGTGAAATTTATTTTATGTTTTAATCCAAACCGGTGTGCATGTGACTAAGGTATCTGGGGAAAACCTCAGCTTGGTTACCACAAGTATGCATGGTCCTCTTCACACTGAGGGAGAGGCAGACTGGTTGTTAAACCCATATCTGACCAGGGAAGTATGGTACTGCTCTGGGAGGCTGGTGGTTAGAGAGCCTGCATGTGACTGCAGCTGGGTGTGTCCCCATCTGTGTGAACGCTGGTGAAAGTGCAAGCTTGGAGGGCTTTGCAACTTATCACAGCAGCAGTGTGAGAGGGAGCCCAGGCTGGTGGGTCAGAGGGCTCAGTGGTACCCCAGTTCCAAGTGGCACCTGGGGGGGGAACCTATTACAATATGCTTCAGAATTTACAAAAAGGTTCTCAGATAATTTCCACCACTGTTCACCTAGATGTGCTCACAGCACTCCGGGAGGTATATCAATCTTAATTAAAAGTAGGGAAACTGAGGCACAGAGTGGCTATGATTTGTCCAGAGTCACTATAATGGGATTGTCTGTCTCTTCAAAAGCCAGGGAGCCGGTGATGTGTTCTGGAAAGGGGCCTAACAGGCAGGGGCTGAGAATCATCTGAACCAGCTAGGTAATAGCATCAAGTGATTGGGTCTGATTATTCCTAGCTAGGGAATACAAAGGAGGGCCCCTCTCTCTGAGGGAGCCTGGGACCGGGCCAGGGTTAGGAGTGCATTCTCCTGTTGCAGCGGCAGAAGTCTGCGAGAGGACAGGCAAGCACTGAAGACCACCCCTGAGGCTGGAGAAGATCCAGCCCATTAAGCAAGAGAAGGCCAGAAAGCCTCACAATCTCCGTGAAGAATGGGACTGTGGCTTTTTGTTATTGTTCCACATTTCCTTTTTGTGACTAAACAAGGCCCTGAGGTAAGGGCTACAAATGGAACTGGACATGGCCAGTTCTTTGTCCCAATCAAATTCACAGCAGAATCAAGAACAGAAGCCAGGTCTCCTAGGTCTTGATCCAATGCCCTTTACAATCAATGAGTCTTTCCATTGGTCGCAATGGATGCTGGATTGGACCTTGGTGCTTTAGCCAAAAGATTATCCTTCCCCCGAGCTCATTAGTACTGTTTGCTGATATATCACTGGTGCACTATATCCGTTCATGAACCCTTGTCTAGGCCTGGAGCTGTGCTGTGGTTGTATTGCAGCACACTCAACAGCCAATGTGCAGGGAATGCAGGCCATGCCATAGTCTGTAGTGGTTCATAACAGCATAATATTGTAATGGTTCCTATAGATATGTCTGACACTCGAATGGCATAGGATTTTGCCTTAAGCTCCATGTGAGACATTGTGCCTGGCCCCAGCTATTGTTCCATATCCTTTCATATCCCCTGTTTATCACTGAGGCCTGGTCTACACTCCGCGTTTAAACTGAATTTAGCAGCATTAAACCAATTTAACCCTGCACCCATCCACACAATGAGGCCCTTTATATTGATATAAATGGCTCTTTAAACCGATTTCTGTACTCCTCCCCGACAAGAGGAGTAGCGCTGAAATCGGTATTGCCATGTCGGATTAGGATTAGTGTGGCTGCAAATCGACGGTATTGGTCTCCGGGTGGTATCCCACAGTGCACCATTGTGACCGCTCTGGAAAGCAATCTGAACTCGGATGCACTGGCCAGGTAGACAGGAAAAGCCCCACGAACTTTTGAATTTCATTTCCTATTTGCCCAGCGTGGAGCGCTGATCAGCAAGGGTGGCGATGCAGTCCCAAATCCAAAAAGAGCTCCAGCATGGACTGTACAGGAGATACTGGATCTGATTGTTGTATGGGGAGACAAATCTGTTCTATCAGAGCTCCATTACAGAAGACTAAATGACAAAGCATTTGAAAAAATCTCCAGGCTATGATAGACAGAGGCCACAGCACAGTGCTGTGTGACAAGTGTAACAGAAAGCCAAAGAATGAAATGGACGCTCATGGAGGGAGGGAGGGAGTACTGAGGACTCCAGCTATCCCCGTCCCCGCAGTCTCTGAAAAGCATTTGCATTCTTGGATGAGCTCCCAGTGCCTGAAGGGTCAAAAACATTTTCCCGGGTGTTTCAGGGTATATGTCGTCAATTTACACCCTTCCCCTCCCCCCGAAAGAAAAGGGAAAAAAAAAACGTTTCTCGCCTTTTTTCAATGTCACCCTATGTCTACTGCATGCTGCTGGTAGACAGGGTGCTGCAGCGCTGAACACCAGCATCCCCTTCCCAGTGGATAGCAGTCATATTGTACCGTCTGCCATCGTCATCATCAGCCTGTGAGTGCTCCTGGCTGGCCTCGAGGAGGTCGGCCAGGGACGCCTGGGTAAAAATGACTCCCGGTCATTCCCGGCAGATGGTACAGAATGGCTGGTAACCGTCCTCATCATAGCAACTGGAGGCTGAGCTCTATCAGCCCCCCCTTTCATGTCTAAAGAAAAGATTCTGTACTGCCTGGACTATCATGGCAGCGGGAGGCTGGGCTCCTCTCCCTCGCCACCCTTTTAATGTCCTGCCTGGACTATCATAGCAGCGGGAGGCTGCCTCCCCCTCATTTTATCTCATTAAAAAGTCAGTGTTTCTTATTCCTGCATTCTTTATTACTTCATCACACAAATGGGGAGACACTGCCATGGTAGCCCAGGAGGGCTGGGGGAGGAGGGAAGCAATGGGTGGGGCTGTTGCAGGGGTACTCCCTAGAATGGCATGCAGCTCATCATTTCTGCGGGATCTCTGGGGCTCTGACACGGAGCAGCTGTGCTCTCTGGTTCTCTAGTACACTTGCCCCATATTCTAGGCAGGACTGACTCTATTTTTTGACAAAACATAAAGAAGGGAATGACCCGGGGAGTCATTCCCATTTTTCTCCATGCACCCCCGGCCGACTTCAGCGAGGCCAGCCAGTAGCACCCATGACAGCAGCAGATGGTACAGAATGACTGATAACCGTCATCTCATCGCCAATTTACAATGGCATGGCAGATGGTGCAATAGGGATGGTAACTGTCTGCTACCTTGCAAAGGCAAATGAATGCTGCTGTGTAGCACTGCAGTACCGCGTCTGTCAGCGGCATCCAGTACACATACAGTGACAGTGACAAAAGGCAAAATGGGCTCCATGGTTGCCATGCTGTGGCGTCTGCCAGGACAATCCAGGGAAAAAGGGCACGAAATGATTGTCTGCCGTTGCTTTCACGGAGGAAGGATTGAGTGACGACATTTACCCAGAATCACCCGTGACACTGTTTTTGCATTGGGATCTCAACCCAGAATTCCAATGGGCGGGGGAGACTGCGGGAACTATGGGATAGCTACGGGATAGCTACCCACAGTGCAACGCTCCGGAAATAGACGCTACCCTCGGTACATGGACGCACACCGCCGAATTAATGTGCTTAGTGTGTCCGCGTGCACTCAACTTTATACAATCTGTTTTACAAAAGCGGTTTATGTAAAATCGGAATAATCCCATAGCGTAGACATACCCTGAGTCTTACAGGTAAGGGCTGTGGTGTGATTATTGTATGTCATTGTAGTGGGCCGGCGTGGCTCCCCTCCTCCCTGGAGAGGGTCGCACCCCAGCAGAGGCCAGAGTGGGCGGAGCTACGGAGCTCTGAGCCCGCCCCTCAAAGGGTCAGGTGGCGACCTGCAACTATAAAAGCCGGCCCTCTGAGCTCAGTCAGGCCCCAGCGGCCAGAGAGAACAGATGTCCCTCCGGGAGCTCGAAACTGGGAGACGCCGGTGATCCAGGGGAGCCACCCAGACTGGCCGGAGCTTTCCTGCGCTCGCTACCAGGAGGAGCTGCCTGTGCTTCCCCACGCTCGCTACCAGGAGGAGCTGCCTGCGCTTCCCCACGCTCGCTACCAGGAGGAGCTGCCTGTGCTTCCCCGCGCTCGCTACCAGGAGGAGCTGCCGGAGCTTCCCCGCGCTCGCTACCAGGAGGAGCTGCCTGCGCTTCCCCGCGCTCGCTACCAGGAGGAGCTGCCGGAGCTTCCCCGCGCCCGCTACCAGGAGGAGCTGCCTGCGCTTCCCCGCGCTCGCTACCAGGAGGAGCTGCCGGATCTTCCCCGCGCCCGCTACCAGGAGGAGCCGCCGGAGCTTCCCCGCGCCCGCTCCCAGGAGGAGCCGCCTGCGCTTCCCGGCGCTCGCTACCAGGAGGAGCCGCCTGCGCTTCCCGGCGCTCGCTACCAGGAGGAGCCGCCTGCGCTTCCCGGCGCTCGCTACCAGGAGGAGCCGCCTGCGCTTCCCCGCGCCCGCTACCAGGAGGAGCCGCCTGCGCTTCCCCGCGCCCGCTACCAGGAGGAGCCGCCTGCGCTTCCCCGCGCTCGCTACCAGGAGGAGCTGCCGGAGCTTCCCCGCGCCCGCTACCAGGAGGAGCCGCCTGCGCTTCCCCGCGCCCGCTACCAGGAGGAGCCGCCTGCGCTTCCCCGCGCCCGCTACCAGGAGGAGCCGCCTGCGCTTCCCCGCGCCCGCTACCAGGAGGAGCTGCCGGAGCTTCCCGGCGCCCGCTACCAGGAGGAGCTGCCGGAGCTTCCCCGCGCCCGCTACCAGGAGGAGCTGCCGGAGCTTCCCGGCGCTCGCTACCAGGAGGAGCTGCCGGAGCTTCCCCGCGCCCGCTCCCAGGAGGAGCTGCCGGAGCTTCCCCGCGCCCGCTACCAGGAGGAGCTGCCGGAGCTTCCCCGCGCCCGCTACCAGGAGGAGCTGCCGGAGCTTCCCGGCGCCCGCTACCCGGAGGAGCTGCCGGAGCTTCCCCGCGCCCGCTCCCAGGAGGAGCTGCCGGAGCTTCCCCGCGCCCGCTCCCAGGAGGAGCTGCCGGAGCTTCCCGGCGCCCGCTACCAGGAGGAGCTGCCGGAGCTTCCCCGCGCCCGCTACCGGGAGGAGCTGCCGGAGCTTCCCCGCGCCCGCTACCGGGAGGAGCTGCCGGAGCTTCCCCGCGCCCGCTACCGGGAGGAGCTGCCGGAGCTTCCCCGCGCCCGCTACCGGGAGGAGCTGCCGGAGCTTCCCCGCGCCCGCTACCGGGAGGAGCTGCCGGAGCTTCCCCGCGCCCGCTACCGGGAGGAGCTGCCGGAGCTTCCCCGCGCCCGCTACCGGGAGGAGCTGCCGGAGCTTCCCCGCGCTCGCTACCGGGAGGAGCCGCCTGCGCTTCCCCGCGCCCGCTACCAGGAGGAGCTGCCGGAGCTTCCCCGCGCCCGCTACCAGGAGCAGCCGCCTGCGCTTCCCCGCGCCCGCTCCCAGGAGGAGCTGCCGGAGCTTCCCCGCGCCCGCTCCCAGGAGGAGCTGCCTGAGCTTCCCCGCGCTCGCTACCAGGAGGAGCTGCCGGAGCTTCCCCACGCCCGCTACCAGGAGGAGCTGCCGGAGCTTCCCCGCGCCCGCTACCAGGAGGAGCCGCCTGCGCTTCCCCGCGCTCGCTACCAGGAGGAGCTGCCGGAGCTTCCCCGCGCCCGCTACCAGGAGGAGCTGCCGGAGCTTCCCCGCGCTCGCTACCAGGAGGAGCTGCCGGAGCTTCCTGGCACCTGATGCTACCCGGAGGAGTTGCCGGCGCTCCCGTGGCCCGAGTATCCCCAGGAGCTCCTGGACCTACCACCCAGCCCCGGTCGCGATGAGCCTATGCTCCTGGACCCCGCTGAGGCCGACGTTAGGACCCAGGTAGGTCCTGAGGGGGAGTACGGAAGCAGCCCGGGGGCAGCTGACCCCAGTCAGGCTGCGTAATTGCCGGGGCCTATGTCAGTGTGCTGCAGCCAGGAACCCCAGACTGACCAGCGGAGTGACAGCCGCTGTTAGGGCCCCGGGCTGGGACGCAGTGGAGTGGGAGGGCCTGCGTCCCCCCTGCCATCCCACTCCGGGGTGGCAGGCTCCCCCTCTCCCTGGCCTGAAGAGGCCGGTAACTGTTATTACTGACTCAGCGTTTGCTGCCTGCCCTGACCAAGGACTGGGCCTTTAAACTGCTGCTGTTGCTCAGCTCTAACCAAAGGCCTGAGCTTACTGATTCAGCGTTTGCTGCCCCGCCCTGACCAAGGGTTGGGCCTTAAACTATTACCATTGCTCAGCCCTGACCCAGGCCCGTGCTTACTGATTCTGTGTTGCTATCCGTCCTGACGTAGGAACCGGCGCCTCGCAGTCGTTACGGCTCAGCCCTGCCGGAGGGCCTGAGCCCCTTGCCCGTCGGGCGGACAAGTACCGCAAGGACTGCTGGGCTAACTTCCCGGGCCAACCGGAGCAGCGTGGGCCGGCGTGGCTCCCCTCCTGCCCGGAGAGGGTCAAGCCCCGGCACCCACCTTGTTTACAGTCATGTTTCCTACTGCCTCATACACCTATTGATGGGGTACGTGCAGCACAACTGACCACTGGTGCCTCACCAGGTCTCTTCCCACATCCCAGTACACGACTGACAGTGGCGGAGGGTTAGGGTAACCAAGCAGACAAGCAGTTGTTTATGGAGTACCTCTCCATTGGTATCCTATGAGTGTGGCCTACTTTCCTGCCTCTTGCAGGATCTGAATGGTAATCACATGATAATGGCCTTTTTCTGTAGGATACAGCCAAGTGTGTTATTCTGAGTGTGGGGTTGTAGTCTACTCCCACAATGTGGCTTGTATAGAGCTAACGCAGGCTACCACCTTTGCTGGGAGAAGAGTACTTGTGTTAATCCTTGTGGTGCTTTCTATAATTGCAGAAACATTGGTCATGACTTGTGCGCTGCCTTGTCAGTCTGGTGTTCATGGAAATCCCTGGTTCTCTCTGGATTATTTCCTGGTAGTGTACAAACGGGAAAGGGTGCCGTGTATAGAACAAGAACTTGCACTCTAAAGGTAGCTTACACTATATGTGCATTTCTGATTCTCAGTACTGTAGCTGGCCACAGCTGCCATTGTTCAGTGCCCGGTTGTCACTGTCTTTTCCTTATCAGCAGTTCTTGCTGTCAAATTCTGTACAGTGAACCAAGTAGCTGAAAAAATAGGGAACCTCCAAACTGCATACCGGCACATGTCCCCACCCAAAGCAAAGGTGCATGTGGGTGGAGGGCTTTCACAGGCTGTTAGTTTGTGTTTGTCTGGGAGAGAGACAGCAGAAAGACCAGAGAAGCTGAGAAAGAAGGCAGCAAGGAAGGAGTGATCACAGCCTGAGCAAGGACTGGAAGTGCAGCCTTGAGAAAGCCTAAAGAGGGTATTTTTTGGGCAGAGTGCTGGCTAAAAGAGGCTTGGAACTATCTCCTCCTGTTGGATTTCTGGTGCATTCAGGTAAATGGCACTTTGTACATTTTTTATAAGAAAACAGGACTGCACCAAAGATACCTGCCTCCATCATCAATTTCTCCTCCTATCAGAAACAACCTGCAGGCCCCCAGATTTTGGATAACTGCTTAGGTCAGAAAGAGGCAACCATACAAAAATTTTCATTTCACAAGGATCTATCAGCCTGCTCTTGTAACCAATTTTTCTATTTCCTCTGCCTAGATAGACGTTGGCTTCAGCTGAAGCCAAACAGATCACACATGTAGATCGTGTTGGAGGAGGGGGAAAACACTCTTTACGCAAAATCAAGCAAAGCAATCAAGAAAGTGCTCATATTCCACTTCGGTATGGGCTGGGGTCAGTGCCAGAGGATATAAACCATCTAGTTCATACCTTGCCTTCACTTTCCTCAAGGAGACCTGGTCACTCTCTTCCACTCACTAACTGACTGGTCAGCCTGTCCCTGAACTGAGCCTTTCCCAGGGAAGCTAAATAGCTGACTATGAGTCTCAAGACCCTTCTTGCAGGTTTATAATCCTTGCTGTCAGCTTTCGGAAGCCTTTTATTTTCCGTTCTCCCCTTATTATTAAATACAGTTAGAGAGCTCTCCCTCCAGGCTTGACATCTCTGGCAGGTGTTGCAGGGCAGGGCTGATTTAAATCCCTGTTTCTGGGACAGATTGTTAACCCCTTTCTGGTCTGGTCCAATGTGGGTTTGTACACCTCATTACAGCAGCCTTTGATATGTGCCCCCTCAACCATCTCTTTGTAATGGTAACACTCCTAGAGACGCATGTATATGGCCAGCAAGGCTGCCAAGAACTTTATTCCTCCCTTCCTGGGACATGGCTTGCAAGTCTTCTAGTGATGACTATGCTGTGCTGTTGCTTTTGGTCTCATGCTCTTTTTGGTACTGGGCCCCATTCCTCAGTAAAGAGATTATGGCTCTGAGTGGGTCTTCTGTTACCCTCAGGTGTTTTACTCCTTGTGTCTTGTCCTCTGTACTCTGCCACCACTATCTCCAGCATCGCAGTCCCGTGCCGTCAAGGGAGAGCGACGGGAAACTGCTTAGTGTGCTTGTAACACCATCTCGTTTCTAGGACAGAACACCACTCACTTGGTGTCTGAGTGTTACGCAGGTATGAGGAGTGGGATGTGTTTCCCGAGAACTTGCACCTTTGGGTACATTTACACAGTATGCCAAGTGATGTATGTTGCTGTGTCCATTGACTCAGATGAGACAAGTTTCCATCCTTGCACTGTTATGGTCCAGCTGTTTGCTGGCTTGATGCATGTGTGTTTTCCTTGTGTCTGGCGGGGGAGAGGACTACACTCCAGGGCTGCCCAGAGGATTAAGAGGGCCTGGGACAAAGCAATTTTAGGGGCCCCTTCTGTAAATAAAAGTTGCATTACTACAGAATACTATATTCTTGTGGGGACCCCTGTGGGGCCCAGGGCAAATTGCCCCAGTTGCCCCCCCTCTCCCAGGCAACCCTGCTACACTCTCGTTATGTTGGGTTTGTGAGTGATCCACATACCGATTGAGAGACAGCATGACTGTTCCCATGCCAAGCCACAGAGCTCTTATCGGAACCAATGAAAACTGTTGCCGTTCTCATACATGGGATGTAGCTATGGACTTGGGTCACAATTAGGCACCATAATCACGGAGTGCAGCTAACTTCTCCAGTCAGTTACCTTTCTGCAGCTGTGTTACTGAACGCATCTCCCTGAGCACGCGGAACTAGGGCATGTGGAGTATCGTTGAAATGGTCTGACCACTGTGACAGTTGCTATACCCGGAGCAAACTGGTTGCCCGGGGAGTCATTCTTTGACGTGCTGGCAGCTGTAACATGCACAGCCTTGGCCAGGACCAAGGAGCTGTGGTTCATTAATCATTGTTCAGTGGGGTGATGGTACTGAAGGCTAGATGGCAATGGTGCCATATAAATGCCTAGACAGATAGATAGGTGGGTGCCTTACAATGTTTTCTTTGTTGGGAGGCGCATGAGTTGCTATCCCCAGGTGGACTCATGTTTGAATATATGGGGTAACATGTAATCATCCTGTGGCCAGCGCTTCTGCAGTGCCACCCACGCTGAGTCCTTGATGCATTTTCCATCCCGTGGTTCTAGGCATGTTGGTTTGTGCCATCATGTTTCCTTCTACCCACCCAGTACACAGTATCTCTGGCCAATAGCCAGCCATCAGCATCCTGGGTGATTAGTGCATTTGGTGCCAGTCATTTCCTTGGTACTGTGGATAATGTATAGAGCATACAGTCACACACCAATGTCCTAGCAACTTAATGTCTATACAACCTAATGTCCCTCAGGGCTATATAGTGGTTGGACACCACAGTCTGTCTTCAGATGCTCTGTGTGGGTAACTGGTAACAGGCCAGCAACACTCTGTATAGCAGCTGCAGGCATCTTGAACTTCTCTGGGGCAGTAATGTAAGGTGCTCGCACTGCTGGTGTCAGGATGTGGGGATGTGATGGTTTCTCATGAGCCTACCATCCTTTTACTCTAGCCTCGCTCCTATTGACCCTTACATACAATCTCCTCCTAGCAGCCTGTGCATTTTCACATGTGCATTTTCACACACCACTTTTCCTCCCGGGTGAAGTGGCTTCCGTTACCTGCCTCACATGCATGTGGCACCTCTTTGTATGCCCATGCAACCTTGGGCTCTGATCCAAAGTCCATTCAAAGAGAGTTCCCCAAACTGTGGGGCGTGCTGCCCTTGAGGGGCACAGAAGAATGTTCGGGGGTGGGGGCATGGTGGGGCCTGGGCCAGCACTCACAAAGGGCCACCCAGTCCCGCCCCACCCCCAGGTCTGCTCCGGCCCCGCCCTCAGCCACAGCCCTGGCTCCCAGCCCCTCCCTGGCCCCGGCCCCAGCCTCGGCTCTGCACCTGGCAGGTCTAGCTGCCAGCCCGCACCACGGCCCGGCTGCAGCTCCACTCCTGCCCCGCCCCGCGCCCAGCCTCAGCCCCTGGCCTCGGCTAAGTTCCCGGCCCCAGACCCACTCCCAGCTGCAGCCCCAGCCTTGGCCCCCTTACCGTTGTCTGTGTCCCCCCAGCCACAGCCACAGCTGGGGGGGGCACATGGACAGGAAGAAGGAGGGGGCCATGACCCTGAAAAGTTTGGGGACCACTGCATTAAAGGCAGTGGGCTTTGGATTACGCCCTCAGAGAACAGCCAGTTCTACAGTCTTAGTGAGCGCCCTCCGTACCCTCCGACCAGAGGGGGCCCCGCAAGGAAGGGGGCCCCTAAAAGTGGCAAAAAAAAATGTAAGGTATAACTAGGTAAGTGACATTTATTGACGCTATTGCACAATCCATGTCAGTTTTACTGACAAAACCGTGAAGTCATTATGATACATCATAATGCTATTGGCCACATCAGTTGTCTGTCGGTCAGTTTCGAATTTTAGTTGGACCCATTCAAAGAATGTGTATTTGCGTTCATAATGGCGGCTGGCAGATAAATGTTATTAATTTAGTTGTTTAGTTTTTTATCATTTCTGCATTGTAAGGGGCCCCGGACATATGTTCGGAGGGGGCCACGTTCTTTGTTGCTACGGCCCTGAGTCTTAGCAGCATTTTCTCCTTCTGTAAACATACTGGGCCAAATTCTGCTTTGATTTCCTCCAGCAAAACCATGCTGAATTGAGTGGGGTTCACAGAGCCATAAAATAAGGGAAGTTAGAGATGAAAAAGGTCTATTGCATCATCCAGTCTATCTCCCTTCCAGTGCAGGAGGCTCAGGTGCCCTTAGTGTAACTGAGAACAGAATTGGCCCCACAGGCTGTGTCTGTACTGAGCTTTTACTTAAAAAATTCCCGCCAATGCACTAGCGTTGGTGCAGTTTCACCTATGGGAGTGTGAGTAGAGACAGGCCACCACCATTTTTACTACTGTGTCGTCTAACAAGCTCAGAACAAGTCTAGACAAGCTGGTAGTAAAAGTACCCTCAGCCACCAGCGCCCCGTCTATCCTGGCATTCTTACCATCTGTTGTCACCTCCAGTAGAGTTGCACAAGTGAGGAACTTGAATCAAAAGCTCAGTGTAACAACAATCAGCGCGAAGGAGCTTCCTGACCAAAACACCTACGTGTGTGAAAGCGCCTCTGGCTGCTTTGCAAATGAGCAGGCTACGTGAGGGAGTGAATGAATGAAGGAGGTGATTGTAATGCTGCTGGCTTACTCACCACTCCTCTAGGGAGCTGTGTGCAAAGAAAGCACAGTTGCCTGCCCACTAGGTGCTAAATTATATTGTAGGTGTATAATAATGTAATGTAATTAAAGGGGATCAAACACAGAAGAGTTGCTTGAACCTGCAGGACAAACAGCATTGCCATTTTTTCCCTTCATCAGCTAATTTGTATGGAAGTGGCAGCATGGTCTGGAGGAGAGAGCAAAGGCCTGGGAGATATAGGTGCTCCTCATCTGGAGCCTGCTTCTGACATTAATTTGTTGTGTGGCCTAGGGCAGGAGTCACTTAAGGCCACAATTTTCAAACCCGAGGTCCTATAGTTAGGCTGCTAATTCTATATTTAAGCACCTAGAAGTGATTCAATTTTCAGAAGTACTGCGTCCCTATAAAGTCAGTGGGAGCTGCAGGGGCTGAGTAGCTCTGAAAATTGGGTCATTTTCATACAGGTTCCTAACCTTCGGCTCCCAGGCTTAAAAAGCTCTGCCATAATTGCTGCTTGTCTTCCCCTTCTATAAAAGGCGGATAACCACTCTTGCCTGCCTGAGAAGGAATATTGTGCAGCTTTTTTAGTTAAGGTTCATATAATGCTTTGAAGAACAACACTGTAAATTCTAGGTATGAGTATGTGGTTTACAGTGGTATTACAGTCGTGATTTATAGTGGGATGTATCTACAAACAGCCCTTAATTGCTTCTCTGAAGCTTACAAAAGCCTAGGGCTATCTCTGAACATCAGCAAAACAAAGTTCTCCACCAGCCAGTGCCCAGTTAATCATCAGACCCAGCAAGGAAAATCTACATTGACAGAGAAGAACTGGAAAATGTAGAAGACTTTGCCTATCTTGGCAGCCATCTCTCACAGAGGGCAGACATAGGCGTGGAGATTCAGCACAGGATCCACTGTACCAGCCTTGCCTTTGGCAGACTGTCTCACCGGGGGTTCAACAATCACAACATCAGAATACACACTAGACTTTTAGTTGATAAAGCGGGGGGCGGGGGGTAATCCCAACTCTCCTCTGCGGCTGTGAGACTTGGGTGACGTGTAAACACCTGAAAAACCTGGTATGTTAGCACCAGCGCTTTCTTTAAAAGATCCTCAACATAAAGTGGGAGGATCATCACACTAATGTCAGTGTCCTCACAGAGGCCAACACCTTCAGTGTTGAGGCCCTGATTATCCAGCACCAGCTGAGGTGGAGCTGGCACTGTGTGTGCATGGCTGATGTACGCTTACTAAAACAACTGCTGCATGCCCAGCTCACTGAAGGAGAAAGGAAATGGGGAGGCCAAAAGAAATGCTTTAAAGACACTCTCAAAATAAATATGAAGAGATGTGACATCGACACCACACACTGGGAGACAGCAGCCCAGGATAGGGATAACTGGCAAAGACTTGTCAGAGAGGGAATGTCCTCTGTTGAGGGAAATCACCTTGCTCTGGTCACAGAAAAACACCAGACAAGAAAGGAAAGAATTGTCATGCAGCAACTGCGTCCCAACCCTGGCTTCCAACACCTCCTTCAGTGTCTGGCAATGAGGCTGTGGCTCAGGGATCGGACTCCTCTGTCACCAAAGGACCCATAAAAAATAAAACCTGTGAAAGAGATCATCTTCAACCTTGAGGGATCGCTGACGGATACAAAATCTAGTTCTGCCCAGCTTCGACAAGACTAAGGCCAAGATTTGCCAAAGCAATTAATGATTTGGGGTATCCATTTTGAGGCACCTTAAAGGCGCCTGGTTCTCAGAGGGCAGGTGCTTAGCACTTTCTGAAAATCAGGTGCCTTCCAGGCATCTTAAATAGGGTCCCCAAAAATGAAGGCAGAGGAAATCACCACTCCCTTTTGAAAATGTTGGCCAAAAGCAGCAGGTCACCATTAGGGTCTAGGAAGGAAACAAACATACAAAAAAAATTTGTTTACTGCTGGAGGATTTTCCCACATTGAAAATACATCTTGGACTTGTGCTTTTCAATTCAGCCTAAACTGCTCCTGTTTAAAAAAAAAAAGTCATTTATTCAGCACCTTCCATCCAAGATTCTCAAAGCTCTTTGCAACACATTAACAACGCCTAAGAAGGCCCATTATACAGATGGGGAAACTGAGCCACACAATAAGTTGAGCAGACCAGGAACAGAATCTGGCTCTCCTGACTCTATCTTAAAAAAAAATTACGTTGTTTCCAGAGTAAACTAGAAGAATGTGATGGAGCAGATACAGACAGTGCAGAACAAACCCCCTGCTCTAGCCCATAGCTCACATGTCCAGTCCCCTTCAAAGACATGTGACTGCAAGATGAACAGTGTTACACACTTTAGAGGTGACATACCTAGCGTTCAGCTGTGCGTTGCTGGAGCTGGGTGCAGGATGGCTCTGATCACTCCTGCATTTTCTCTGGGCTGACTGCTGCTGAGGCTTCCATGTGTGGAGAGTTATGGACATCTGACCCATGCAGCACTGGAAGGAGCATAAAGCTTCCTTAACACGGGTTAAGAAGTAAGCGGCCAGTGGGGCAGGCTGGGCCATTCATTCCTGTACTGCGTACACATGGTTTTCTGTGCTATTGCCTGTTGCTGATCTGAACACATGACTCTGCCATAAGCTCAGAGTCCACTAACCCTGGGCAACTCAGCTCTGAGGAAGGAGTAAAGGGAGACAGGCTGTATCACTGCTGTGATGAGTGCACACAGTGCTCTGTGCTCATACAGACACCCTCTGGAAAGAGCCCCGAGCCTTTGCAGCCTGGCAGGGCCGCCGAGAGCGGGTTCGGGCCCCCCCGCAAGAGTGGACTGGATAAACAGGGTCGACGAAGCCGGGCCCCGGGCCCCCTTCCAGACTGCCAGGCCCCGGGGAATTTTGTACCGGCTTCCCCCCCATCTCATGGGCCCTGCAGCCTGGAGCATGTGGAGCTGTGTGTCATTCCTGTGATGAGTGCACACAGTGCTCTGTGCTCATGCAGACACCCCTGGAAGGAGCCCCGAGCCCCTGCAGCCTGGGGCATGAGGAGCTGTGTGTGTCATTCCTGTCATGAGTGCACACAGCGCTCTGTGCTCATGCAGACACCCCTGGAAGGAGCCCCGAGCCCCTGCAGCCTGGGGCATGAGGAGCTGTGTGTGTCATTCCTGTCATGAGTGCACACAGCGCTCTGTGCTCATGCAGACACCCTCTGGAAGGAGCCCCTGCAGCCTGGGGCATGTGGAGCTGTGTGTCATTCCTGTGATGAGTGCAGACAGCGCTCTGTGCTCATGCAGACACCCTCTGGAAGGAGCCCCTGCAGCCTGGGGCATGTGGAGCTGTGTGTCATTCCTGTGATGAGTGCACACAGTGCTCTGTGCTCATGCAGACACCCCTGGAAGGAGCCCCGAGCCCCTGCAGCCTGGTGCATGTGGAGCTGTGTGTGTCATTCCTGTGATGAGTGCAGACACCCTCCGGAAGCAGCCCAGCGCTCCTATCTCCCCGCAACCAGTGAGCGGCAGGCGGGGTCCATCCCTGCCAATAGGGGCCGCAGGGCTGCGCGCACATGGCGCTGGCTGCGGAAGGGAGGAGGCGGGGCGGCCTCTAGCCGGCGCGAGCGGAGCGGAGCGGAGACCTGCCCCCGTGCAAAGGCGCCTGGCTCAGCAGTGCCCCGGGCAGGGGCCGGAGCGGAGCCGTGCGCAATGGTCGGGGCCGGCAGGGGCGGGGGTTTTGCACCCGCTCCCTCTCCTGGGCCTGGATAAATAAGGGGCTGCGGCCGCTGCCCCTGACACCTTCTCCCTTGGTCCCCAGCGTCCCTGCAAAGCCGGCAGCTGAAGCCACGCGAGCAATGGACCCCCAGGACTGTCCTTGTGCGATCGGTGAGTGACCCCGCTCCCCAGCCCCTCCGCCCCCGTGCAGAGAGATCCCGGGCCCCGCTCTCACCTGCCCGCGCCGGGATCTCTCCGCGGGGCAGGATTTGCCTTCCGCGCCCTGGGAAGCAGCGCACCGTGGTAGTGACTGGGAAGGCTTTCAGCTTAGGACAGGCGGGCGTTTCCTCTCCCCGCGGGCCGTATTCTCTTTGCTAACCGCAGGGGTTTCTGTTCAGTGGCCTGGCGTTCCTGGTGTGCTCAACCTCTCCCACCACTTCGTTATCTGCCGCACTGTTTGTTCTCGAGCCGATAAACTGCCTTGTAAGGTGTCCAGTTACCCTCCCGAGGCCCCCAAACTGTCAGAAATATACTAGCAGCTACTGGGTTTTCTCCTTGAACTAGAGATCAGAGTTGGAAGCAAAAGTGTAGCAAGCTGCATTTTTAAAAAGGAGTCTTTTATACTGACTTTCAGTGCTATGGGGCCATTTCTGCCGTCAGTTCCCGATTGGGAAGAGACTCTTCCCGGAGACCTGTTGCTAAACTTCCCTTAGACAGAGAAATGAAAATAGCACCTGCTGTCTGAGTTCTCTTGGATGCTGGTGCTGATTGGCAAGTTTCAAAGGCAGTGTGAACATGTGGATATTTGTAAAGATGGTTAGAGTCCTGAAATATAGCTTTGGAGAACTGTCTGGCTTCTGCCCAATGTATTTTCATGGGATATTTTCCCCTTGTTTGTTCATTTTAGGTGGCACCTGCACCTGTGGTAACAACTGCAAATGCAGAAACTGTAAATGTACATCATGCAGAAAAAGTGAGTAGCTCAGCATATTTCGTTCACCAGTCTAGTGGGTAGCATTTTATAATATTTACAGTCCCTGTATATATAAAATGTGCAGTTCTAACTTTTTTTTAACAGAACCCATTGCTTGATACAGTAAGCCAAATGAGTTCTTGTCCCACTCCCATGAATTTGGCCCCTTTCAAAAATCTTTTCCAAACTAACATCAAACAAATTCCTTCTTTAATTGTTACGGACCATAGAGTGCTGTCAGCGCTACCAGTTTATTCATTCAGCTCTCGCTGCAGTGTTGTCTCTTCAGCAGCTGCAGAACGGAGCTGGCTTCACAAGGGAAGCTGACATGAGAGCCATATCTGCTTCTTTGTGGCCACTTCCATGCTCCCTGGCCACTTCCATGCTCCCTGCAAGTCCTAGTAATTCCTTACCCTCCTCCACAGTGAAGTGCAGAGAGGGGGGCTGATAAACTGCTCATAATATTAGTCCACATCTGCTGCCTTGCAAAGACCAAGGTGTGGACATGAAAGGCACCCTGCAAAATAGAAGAGGGTTGGAGAGAAGATGCTAAAGCCAGAATATACCCCAGGAGATGAGTGTTTTAAATTGGGGATCTGGAAAAGGAAGGTGGGGGATGAATAGACTAAACTGGAGATGGTGAGAAAAGAATAGAGGGGGTTGTGGGAAGAGGAACAGAAGGTGGAAATAGCAGTGATTCCCCATATTGCTCTACATGGTTTCCCCCAGTGAATGCAATAGTTAAGGGCTCAACTCTGCAGTCCTTGTTTAGATAAAATTCCTATTGAAATCAACGGGAATTTGGCTTGAATAAGAACTACGGGATTGAGGTCTCCAAGTGTTAGAATATGGTTAGGTTATCATTTACCCTCAGTGCAAAACTCCCATAGGGGTTCTTATGTAGCCTTGGCTGTGGATGCTTATTTGGTCTGTCTCAGCCTGCCACACACACCGCTCCAGGGTTGGGTCACTGTTTGGCTTAGACAAATTCTGACACTGCTTTGTTGGTTTTTGTTTTTATTCCTTGTCAGGCTGTTGTTCCTGTTGCCCACCTGGATGCGCCAAGTGTGCCCAAGGATGTATCTGCAAAGGACAACCTTCCACCAAATGCAGCTGCTGCAAATAATGTATGCAACTTCCCTTCCTGACAGTGATCTGTATATTTGGTGACATGAAAATAACCTTACTGTGCATTTTGTATATTTGTCCAAATACGGTCAGTATTTGTGATGTGAGCATAAACTACTTAAACCAATAAAATTACATGTATATACGTATCTTAAAATCTCTTCTGGTCACTTTATTCTTGGACAGCACATGTCTCTCACCTGCTGCACTCCTCCCCACCTTGCACACAACAAGTCCCCTGCAAAACAGCACACAAGATGCAAAATAGCTTGTACATAAAGCTCAATGTCATGTATTTCCCAGTGTTTTCAAAACAAATTACTGCTTCTCTTCCTAATAGTGAGAGACTTTCAATTTCTGTTAGGTATTAAAACTTACCATTCCAGATAGAAAAACATTTAAAGAGGGAAAATTACCCCTAGCACTGTTACGATCACATCCTGTAGCCTTCCTCGGACAAAATTCCCCCAGGGCCAAAGGCAAGATCCTAATTACAAATGCTCACTGCAACTCTATGCTAACTCCTGAGGCTTTAAGGGTTTACTTGGGTAAAACTCCCACTGCAGTCAATGGAAGCTGTGCATAAAGAATGCCTTTATCAGCATTCTGGTTATGTTAT
The DNA here is from genome assembly GCF_025201925.1 of Gopherus flavomarginatus. NCBI lineage: Eukaryota > Metazoa > Chordata > Testudines > Testudinidae > Gopherus > Gopherus flavomarginatus. The sequence continues at coordinate 36,116,141 of NC_066630.1, forward strand.
CTGTAAGAATCACTGTATTCTTTTTTTCCCCTCCTGCTTGCTTTACTTCCCATGCAGACTAGTCCTAGTAGGACATCACCACACCAGCCCAGAAACAATCTGGAAGCTGCTAGGTGTTCTCAACTCCCGCTCACTTCAGCAGAGAGCTGAAAGCACTTGAAGGATCAGGCCCTATGCAAAGCAATAATGGTGATAAAGTGGGATTACGCTCTGAGTATAATACGTACATGGCAGAGTCTAGTGTGTATACCTCCATCCATTCTGAATACCTGCCGTAATGCTCCCTTATCATGGTAGTCTATCACAAGCAGTGATACAGAGTTGAGTTATTTGAGCCATAATGGGGGTCCCGATGATCTTGTATAGGCAGCAGGTTTAAAACAAGCCAAAGGAAGTATTTCTTCACACACTGCACAGTCAACCTGTGGAACTCTTTGCCTTCAAAACATCTGGCAAAGATTATAACAGGGTTCAAAAAAGAACTAGATACGTTCATGGAGGATAGGTCCATCAATGGCTAATAGCCAGGATGGGTAGGGATGGTGTCCCTAGCCTCTGTTTGCCAGAAGCTGGGAATGGGTGACAGAGAGTGGATCACTTGATTACCTATTCTGTTAGTTCCCTATGGGACAACTGGCATTGGTCTGACCCAGTGTGGCCGTTCTTATCTTCTTCAGCTGTATTTCTCCCATGTTCCCCAATCACAACTTTCTACTTCTTGTGCTGTTCTGCCTTGTGTGAATACTTCTCATGGACGGAGGCACAGCTATCCACTGATCGAAGTAGGAGCACTCCAACACATTGCTGATATGTGACCTTACCCCTACCTACCTGACTCAAAATTGGGAAGGGGGGTGGAGTTGTGCAACTGAGCAGAAGCAATCTACTCGGTAATTGCAAAACTGTAACCAAATGCTCTTTCTTCCCATCCCATCGTCACATGATGCCATGGTCATCCTGTGCCATGTGTCAGCAGTCTCATGGGCAGGACTCCTCTATGCAGGTCAATGCTAAAAGCACTTAGTCAGTACAACATGTCCCTCCTCCACTATATTCAGTCTTATTTATTCTCTGGAGAACCTTCCTCTGATTCATCTTATTTATCCTCAGCCATTCCAAGCTTTGTTGTTCCAGTCTCAGTGGATCTTGAGTTTTGATGTTTGCATGATTGTCTTCATCTGCAGGGGGTTCTCCTTAGATACACCTGATAGCTCAGTTGTTCCTCCCTTAGCTGGTAACTAGCCAACAACCCAACAGGTTCCTACAGTCCAGCCTTGTTAAGGGGCATCACAGGGACTCCTTGTTTTTGCTGATACAGACTAACACGGCTACCACTCTGAAACCTGATTCCTTTGAGTGTTTCTCACAGTAAGGAAGAAGCAGGATTCAGAAGTGATGATTATAACAGGGATTTTTTGTTGAGGTTCCTAGACACAAACACACTGTAGTTCTCTCTAGCTTCCAAGCTAAGTAACATCAGCTAGTGTCACCACATAGTGTCTCCCTAAATCTTGGACATAGAATGGGCTGCTGACTATAATCCTTTCTAAACCCTCACTGAGGAGTAAGACCATATCAATTTTCAAACTCTACCATTTTTAATGTAACCCCAACTAAAAAGTATTCCTGGAGGATTTTTAAATGAAAAAATATTTTTTATTAATTGTTTTATCTTAAGTTAAACCTCATTGAAATTGGTTGATGTAACAGCTGTCTGTCTTTTGGGACAAATGTAAGAAACAATTGAGCTCCTTTATGGAGCCAGGTAACTGAAACAATATTGGTCTCCATCCAAAACAAAGCCATATGCAGTGCTGGAGTAAAAGCTGAAGAGGGGTTCTACAGTGACCTGATAAATTCAGAGGTTGGGGATTGATTGGACTGAAGTAATACCAGGGAACCTCAGAGTTATGAACCCCAGAGTTATGAACTGACCAGTCAACCACACCCCTCATTTGGAACTGGAAATATGCAATCCGGCAGCAGCAGAGAAAGAAAAAAAAGGAAATACCTCACATTACAGTACTGTGTTAAATGTAAACTACTTCAAAAAAAGGGGAAAGCAGTATTTTACTCCTGCACAGTAAAGTTTCAAAGCTGTATTAAGTCAATGTTCAGTTGTAAACTTTTGAAAGAACAACCATAACCTTTTGTTCAGAGTTGTGAACAACTCCTATTCCCGAGGTGTTTGTAATACTGAGGTCCTTCTGTATGTATTTGTGCATGTCAGTGAAGCAGGAGAAACAGGAAGAAAAGCAACAGCCAAAGATACAGCCAGAAGAAGCATTGGGAATATGACTCTAAGGAAAAGCCTAGAGAGAGCTTTTGGGCTAAGGGCTGGCTAGAAAGGGGCTTGGATGGTTAGCAAAGGGACTGTTCCCCACTGTTTGATTACTGCTGTGTTCCAGGAAACAGGACTTCGTACATTCTTTGGAAGTAAGCAGGATTATATTGAAGTTACCTAACTTCGTCATCAGGTTCTCCTGTTAACTCAAACAATCCAGTAGACCCTCAATTTTGGCTCAGCACTCAGGTCAAAAAATGGATAACATTATTTCTTATCTCATGAAGAGCAGAAGGGATTAAAAGATTTTCTGTCCCATTCCCAGCAATAAAAGTAATAGTTTTTTGATAGATACCAAGCATGGGGATTTTATTCTGAAAGATGCTTTTCTTTTAGAAAATTAGGGAGGGGTCAAAGTAGGTATGATCATGGAAAGCATTTTGCAACTTTTAACTTCAATCCTGCAAAGACCTATGCACATGTTTAACTTTACACACTGAGTAGGTTCACTGAGTACACTAGGGGTACTCAGTGCATAAATTTATGCATATGCTTAAGTCTGTGCAGGATCAGGACTTTAGCTATTATGTTTACCACTCAGTCACCACTCATCATTCTTAATCACCACGTTAAAACAATTGCTTATTGTATTTTATTCTTGCTTTTACACAGATTAGAAAAACTGTGCCTAAGGTTTTAAATCCATATACAGGCACCTACAGGAGTGGAATGATTTTCAAAAGGGCTGAGCACGGGGCATTGATGTGACAGGGGCTACATGATGGTGTGACGTGTTATATAGATTTTATGGGCATTTCTTTTGGGATAACATGCCTCCTTCCCTCACTAAAGAGTGCCCATTAAACCTTTCCACCACACCCCACTATCATGTAGTCTACATAAGCCATGTATGCCCCTGGAAAACTAGTTTAGGAATGTTACCAAGATTTTTAAACATTGTATTGGGATTATTTCTTGTATCCCTAAAGCTCAGTGAATGGGAAGGAGAGGGAACTGGTGCTTGCCCTCTGGTGCTGAATAATAACAATGACCACTTAGCTCGTATGTAGTGCTTTTCATCAATAGATCTGAAAGCACTTGACAATGGATGTCAGTATCATTATCTGAGAAGAGACAAGAAAGAGAGTGGATGCAGTCTGGCAATGAAAGAGTTTCTCTGAGGATGAATGAGAGGGAAGAATGATGCTCGGTTACAGGCTTTACAAACAGGGAAGAAGTAGCAGGGTGACACCTACAGAGGTCTGAACAGGAGGCCAGGGTGGTGGTGTGTATATTTTAGCACTGAAGGCTGAGGAGTGAATGGCGTGGCTGGTGCATATGCTCAGGGAAGGTAGAAGTGGATTTTTGCAGTTGGCAACGAAGCGCTTGTTACATGGGTCAGCCAAGTCACTGCAGGACCCGGGTTCTGACCCACCCCCCTTAGCAGGGCCCTAGGACGCAAGTCCTGAGTGTTTGCTGACCCGAGGCAGACTGATTTGTGAGAGTACGTCTCCACTGTGAAAAATCCCAAGCCCTGCAGCAGCAAATCTCAGAGCCTGGGTCAACTGACTCAGGAGTGCAGGGTTCATACTGTGGGGCTAAAACTAGCAGTGTAGATGTGCCCCTCAGGCTGGAGCCTGGGCTCATGATGTAATTGAAAGAGACTTTTTTTAATTTGACTGTTTCTCATCAGACCCTACCTGTATTTTATCATCTTCCATCCTCTCCTCTTTACTAGGACATAGACAATCTCCATGAACAGAGCCTCCCCTAAGGGATGCCCCTGCCAAACCACGTGCTCCTCCGCACCTGTCAGCTTTTCCCCAGCCTTTAGTTTAAAAACTGTAATGTCTGTAACAGCCATGGGGGAGGGCACCGCAGCGGGCTTATTGTGACGTTACAGTCATTAAATCAATCGTCAATGTTGTAAGAAGATGAGACCCTGAAGCATAAACTCTTGTGTCAGAGGCCCAGTCTGAGGCCTGATGCTTGAACCAAAGTACTTCCAGGCATTTCTAAGCCAAAGCTGGGCTGTGAGCCAGAGGCAGGCCCTACCCACAGAAGCTGGCAAGAAGAGGGCTGCTAGAAGCAGGTGCATCCACACATAAGTGCTAATAAGAGGAACTTGTGCCAAGATGGCACCTGGACATCCCGGTATGAGGACACTCCACAGAGATAACAAGGAACAGGCAGGTGCATCTTAAAGACAAGGTCAAAAGGACAGCATGATGGATAGATCTGTTTGAAACAACATGATCAAAGGGGAGAGAGCACCCTAATGAGTCAAGGGGCTGTACCTCAATATGTCAGTAGGGATGACTAATCTGTCCTGTAACTGTGTAAAAGTAGGTCCCAGAGTGCACATCTTTGTCTGGCCTAGGGGGCAGTGGAAAGTCCTGCCACTGACAGTCGGTCCATTGCCAGGGGGCACAAATTCGTAATACGTCTTGTAGAGCCTACAGGAAACTATTACTGTGCTTCGTTTGACAATAAACCTGGCTCGGGTTCCTTCGTACCTCACTAGAGTCTGTGGTCTTTGGGGGTTCTCTCTGGGTTTGCTGTGTCAGCGATCTGTGCAGAGCCGGGGCAGCACACAGAGGGAACACGCACGCAGCCGAATGTTAATCATCGAACAGGAGCAGAGCACCACACTGGTAGCTACTGACAATAAATGTCACCCAGTTTGACACAGTTTCTGGCAGCATTCAGTGACCCTTAGATCAATCCAGCATTTTCCCACACAAGGCACAACACCTCCAAAGGTGACCTGGGATCTTACACCTATGGGGACAAATAGTGATGGCAGTTATATTGTGTATGGAGTTTTGTAGCACATTAGCCAGGTGTATTATGTATGGAGAGGTCCTGGCTGCAGAATTTGGGATCATTGTGTGACAGATTCGGCAATTTTCTGTAAAGTCTTTGGGAGAACTTACTATATTCAGTTTATGTTTCATTATGTGCCAGGGGCTGTGTTTAATTCCCTGGGGGAGAAGGATCACAGCCCCCAGGAGCTCAGAACAGTGCAGAGTGATTGGACAAATTCACCTCCCAAGAGGTACCCCCACCTGGACAGGCTCGTGTATACTGGTTCACACTGGATTCTCTAGAGACCAACAGACAAAGAAAGGGCTTTGGGACAAATAACCCAAGTTTAAACTGACTCAGGGCCTTCTTCCTGATCCAGCAGATGGACAGGACCATCTGTCCAAGGGAGGCCACAATCCTTCCTGAGAGGGATTAAAAGGACTTGACCTGTTCATGGGGGCTCTTGTTCTGAGCTAACAGCTGCTATGAACTTGTAGCCATAGAAACCCCCCATGGCGGGGTTTGAAGCACTGACTCTTACCAGAGTGATTGCGGGTAAGCTGACTGGCATGCATGTAGGTTCTTATCTTGTTTTCAAGTCTTTTCTCTGTAACGCTTTCACCTGAAGAATAAATGTGCTTGTTTAGAAAGAGCCATGTACAACTTATAACTATAGGCAACTACACTGTGTGTAGCCTCTGGAGACAAAGCCGAGCAGGCCTGTTTAGGCCATCTGACTTGCTAGGGCATTCACAGTGTAGGCAGGGGACTGTGCTGGAAAAACTCTGATCAGAAGGGAGAGAGACACAAGAGAGGTGAAAGTGAGGAGCCGGTGCCCTTGCTGGACCATGAGTGAGGAATACAGAAGCAGTTTGTGACACATTGCACCACACAGTACACACAGGGTCCTGAATATAACTATTAAACGCTAACTCTAAATAATCCCGGGCAGGCAGTGTCTACCTTACACCCTGAAGCCCGATGGTCAATATTCCTAACATGTTTATCCTAACTAGTGTAAGCTACACCCATTGTGTTACACTAGCATCTTTGGGAGTTATGGTGATTTGTTCCTGGAAAAATGGAGTTTCCACCTCCAGGAGTTAAGATTCTTTCCCACCCTTTCTCTCCGTTTCCTTCTTGTCTGACATCTGGCATTTAGGCGAAGCCCCTTGGACTTCTGATGGCAATTCAGACATAGTGAGTATACGGCTGGGTTTTCTCCGTTAGTCCTTCCCGTTATGGGGTGGCGCAATACTTTGACTTTGGGAGAAAGGGTCTGATTTCCTGTTAATCTCCATGACACCATTTGGGAGTGATGTAATTCCTGGTACAGTGTGTCTTTTTTCAAGTCCTCTGTGTTATGAATCGCAAGCACTGTTTGGGTAACTAACCAAACACTTGGATTGATTTTCTATCTCCAGTCCAAGCAGAACAAAGTGATGTTCGTCGGCAAATATGCACTCAGTGAGTACTGCTGTAGACACTCGTACTACCTGCCCTTGCTTAAAGCTACTGTATGTGACTGTTAAAGACCTTTGGTATGATTACCCATGTGGTTATTTAATTATGTCACACTCACCTTGCTGTAACACGCAAGCTCCTCATTCAGCTGCAGAGAGCTTTGTAGACAAGGTGTGATGAAGTAGAAACTTTCTGTAATATTTTTATGCTTCTTATGTGTGCCTCAGTTTCCCTCTGTACTTTGCATTGTTACCCATTGCAGAAGTGTTAAACCTGCTCTTGGGCCAGGGCAGGAGAGATATGGTGTTGGGTCACTGGGGTTGAATGAATGGGTTATTAAAGGGCTGGCTGCAACCAACCCACATCAATGGAGGGTCCACACAGACAATGGAAGCCCCAAGGACTGAGCAACTAACACCTATCCACAGGAATCTCCCGCAGATAGAACATGTGAACTCAGCATGGGTCTGCAGGAGTTCGACAGTGGACTCTCACCTGGACCAACACAGAGAGGCAGGGCCAGAAATGGATTCCACAGCATCTTGGCTGGCTGATTATGCTGACTCGGCAAGCATGGACTATGTCTTAACCTAAGGACTTCCCAATGCTGCGTTCTAATTGCTTAATAAACTTTGCTCTGTTTTGAAAAAGCTGCCAGGTGTCACTGCCAATACTTACAGCCCTGCAAATCTGTGGATATATGCTTCATATCCACAGGCCACGTTTCTGGATCAGATGCGGGTACAAATTTTATATCCGTGCAGGGCTCTACCAATACTTGCCAAGGTGCATTGGTCCCTGAAGACAGTACAAGTAAGGCGCATGCTGAACATGCACATTGTTGGTGTGGCCTAGGTGACAGGAGCTCTGGACTAAAAGTCAGGAGAAGCAGGTGCTATTCCTAGCTCTGTCACTAACCTGCTGTATGTCCTTGGATAAGTCACTTCACTCCTCTGGGCCTGTTTTCCCTCTCACCCTTTCTCTGTCTTGTCTCTAACAGACTAGGATTGTCTCTTATATGTGGATGTACAGTGCCTTGCACAACAGGGTCCTGATCTCAGCTGGGAGTTCTTGATACTGCTGTAATATGAATTAAAAACTCTTAAAATCAATGGTGTTACTCTTGGTCTCAAAGTCTCAGGTGCTTCAATGTTTTTCTGGGTAGGGGTCCGTAACAAGTGATTCACACGTGCTCTCAAAGAGTCAAATAGCATCTTCCTCTATGAGTGTTTGAGGAGTAGGGTACTACTCAATGCAGGTAAAGATAGCACAGTCCAGTCTTGATTGATCTCAGAGGAATAAAAGCCCATTTACAAAGGGCTGAGTGTGACTCAGACTCTACACTCAATCCTCCCCTTCCTGCCCTATGCACACTCTTACACTCTGTCCCTGGCTAAAGTGTGTGATTCATTTCTCTGTAGGAAAATTGTGTATCTGTGGATGTGGAAACAGTCTTGGAATGACAGATTGTGAGGAAATGAGTGTTGATCACTGCCCAATGTTTCTGAACACAGCGAAAGTCCTGAATGATGCAAACAGAGTAAACATAAACACCCCGGCTGCTGGCATGTGAAAGATCTACTGGTTTGCTCATAACCTTGTACAGCTATTTTCGCAATTTATGAGAACTGGGGTAAACGTGTGACAGAGAACTTGTGGATTTGCTTCTGACAATGGCTGATCGGCTTCTATCAGTTGGATCTGTGGCCAAAGAAGCATCTGTCGTTTTGCACCCTCTTGCCCACATTGCCACAGAGAAGGGGGAAGGCACTTGAGTGCACACTAGCACGCTTGGTAACCATATTTCATCACCAGTGAGGCCACACTGGAAGGCGTAGTGCAAACAGGACCCTGGTGTTTTCCCCACCCTGCCATGTAACTCTGCTGGAGCAGGAGATGACATGATGGTGAAAACCCCCAATCCCTGCTGCCACTATCACTTTCCCATTGCTACCAGCATGTGGCATACAGGGGCCATGAAGGTGCTGCAAAGAGCTAACGCAGAATTCTACCAGTGTGTAGCCACTCCATGCTCCACCTGGCACACCCGGCATGTGGGGGGCAGGGTTCAGGTCAGGGTGACACAGGCCCACAGAGCATAGTCTGGGGAAGAGTCTGGGCTGTGTTACAGCCCACAGGCAGGCCAGGCGAAGCGACCACAGATGGGCCCATTTCCTAGCGCAGACACAGCTTCGGCAAGCACGAAATCAGGGGGGCTGGAACGATTTGTATAGTGCGGGTGCTGAGAGCCACTGAATAAATTGTAAACCCTGTGTTGATGGAAACCACTTCAAGCACCCCTATTCCCAGCACCTGTGTGAACCTGAGAGCTGGCCCTCTAGTACCATGGTCCCGATGAGGGAAATAAAATAACCATCACACTAAGGACAATTGTTGCACTCAGTACCTTGGGGTCTATGCTGGAATTGCACCATGCACCGCACTCGGGGAGGGAGAAGGGGGGAGGGGGTTGCACTCAGCACCCTGGGGTCTATGTGGGAATAGCACCGTGCAATGCACTGTGGAGGGCTTTTCACTCCGTGCCAGGGTCTGTGCGGGGTATAGCACTGTGCAATGCACTACGGAGGGCTTTGCACTCCATGGCAGGATCTGTGCGGGGGATAGCACCTTGCAATACGCTGGGTCGCAGGCGTTTCCACACAGTGCCCGGGTCTGTGTGGGGCCCCAGGGATCCTGGCCCAGCTCCAGAGGGTAGCTCTGGAGTTCTTCTGGCCAGGACTGCACTGGGTATCTAAAGGGTCCTGTGTCTTCTCCTGGAGGAAGGAGGACAGGGCCTTGTCTGCCTCTGCAGCCAGGTCCATGTCTTCTGCCTCCAGGCCCTGCAGAGGCTCTTTTATAGTGCAGGTAGTCTGGCAGAGAGCATGTTGGTGCATGCCTTCCTCCGCTGCCTCCGAGGGCTCCGATATGACCAGCAGTTCCTTTTTCTCCACCCAAAGGGTCTTCCGTGAGACCTCTCTGAGCTGCTGGTCATCTACCAGGACCCCCTCCAGACATGGAAGCTGTTCTTGGCGACCAGGTCCTTTGTGGCCACCAAGAGGGTGGACCTCCTCGCAGAGCCCCTGCTCACAACCTCAGCCTACGTGTGCAGATGGCAGAGTCCCCCTTGGTATGCCGGAGGCTGGTTCTGGCAGAAACCATCAGAACTGGAGACCTCCTGGACTACGATGGGGGGACTGGGTGGATCCCCGAAAGCTTGGTCGGCGCATGGGGCTCTCCACCCTCCTGACCTCCCTGCGAGTGCTCTAGGAGATGGGGGCAGCCTGGTCACCCACCTCTCGGGTTTTCCTTGAGCGGGTGCTGCGAGAGGGTGCTCCCTGCCCACCCCTCACCCCATGCCCTCTAGGCCTTTTCATCGGACCCCTATCCCGCGAGCCCTCCCGGCCCCCTCCCTTCCACAATCCAAGCTGGCTGCGTGCCCTGCAGCCAGTTCACTTCTGATCCGCACTGAGGAAACAACGCTACACACTTGCGCTCCACACGTTCCACTTCCTCACCCACTGTTCTGCCCTAATACCAAATAGCAGGACTATCTATCTATCACCTGTGGAGGGTGAGGAACCCTGGTGGGCAGCCTCTCTTCCACCACGGCCTGCCAGGGGTATAAGTTGGCGGCTCCTCCATGGAGTCGTGATCATGGGAGCGTACCTGGAGCGGTTCACCCCCATCCCCCACAGCTGCCCCTTTTGTAGCATGAGGGAGAACCTGGAGCACATGTATCTCGAATGCAGCAGATTGCAGCCCCTATTCCGACTCCTCCAGAACCTCCTGTTCAGGTTCTGGCTGCACTTTCCCCCACACACCCTTGTCTTCTCATACCCTGTCTGTGGCCCCATGAAGACACGAGACCCCATCAACCTCCTGGCCAAAGTGGCCATCTTCAACACCAGAAGGAGGATGCTAGAGAAGGGGGTGCTCTGCGAGTGTGGGGCTTATCTCCACTCCTCCCTGGTCTCATACGTTGGGCCGAGTTCCTCTGGGCGGCGTCTGCTGGCTCTAGGGTGACCAGATGTCCTGATTTTATAGGTGTCAAGTATCAGAGGGGTAGCCGTGTTAGTCTGGATCTGTAAAAGCAGCAAAGAATCCTGTGGCACCTAATAGACTAACAGACGTTTTGGAGCATGAACTTTCGTGGGTGAATACCCACTTCGTCAGATGCTAAGTGGCTATTCACCAATGAAAGCTCATGCTCCAAAACGTCTGTTAGTCTATAAGGTGCCACAGGACTCTTTGCTGCTTTTATAGGGACAGTCCTGATTTTTGGGTCTTCTTCTTCTATAGGCTCCTATTACCTGCCCCCCCCCCATCCTGATTTTTCCCACTTGCTGTCTGGTCATCCTAGCTGGCTCTCTAGGCAGCTTTGAGGAGCTGCGGACCCTGTCTGGGGTTTGCTGCTCAGTGTCCCGCTCTGCCTCCCTAGTTTTGAACCTGTGAGCTTCACTCCCAACCCCCTTATTCATTAATTGTCCTCCGCATTCAGGTGGTTCCCGAGGGGCCAGTGGTCCCTCCTGCAAGGCTGGGGGAGGGCCTTTAGACACCTCCCAGGATTTCCAAGAAGGCGGAATCTGTGCGGGGATAGCACCAGGCAATGTAGTGCGTGCGTAGGCGGATGTTTGCACACGGCGCCGTGGTGTGCCGGGATTGCCCCCCCCCAGCACTGCACAATGCACTCGGGAGGGCCGAGTCTGCACGCGGCGCGGGGTCTGTGCGGAGCACCCCGAGCACTGCGCAATGCACTCCAGAGGGGCGGGTTTGCACGCGGCGCGGGGTACCCCCAGCACTCGGGAGGGGCGAGTTTGCACGCGGCGCGGGGTACCCCCAGCACTGCGCAATGCAGTCGGGAGGGGCGGGTTTGCACGCGGCGCGGGGTATGTACAGGGTACCCCCAGCACTGCGCAGTGCACTCGAGAGAGGCGGGTTTGCACGCGGCGCGGGGTACCCCCAGCACTCGGGAGGGGCGGGTTTGCACGCGGCGCGGGGTATGTACAGGGTACCCCCAGCACTGCGCAGTGCACTCGAGAGGGGCGGGTTTGCACGCGGCGCGGGGTACCCCCAGCACTCGGGAGGGGCGGGTTTGCACGCGGCGCGGGGTATGTACGGGGTACCCCCAGCACTGCGCAATGCACTCTGGAGGGGCGGGTTTGCGCGCGGCGCGGGGTCCGTGCGGGGCACCCCCAGCACTGCGCAAGGCACTCGGGAGGGCTTTGCACGCGGCGCGGGGTCTGTGCAGGGTCACCTTTGCACGCGGTCTGTGCGGAGCACCCCCAGCATTGCGCAATGCACTCGGGAGGGCCAGGTTTGCACGTGGTACTGCACGGGGTCTGCGGGGCACCCCCAGCACTGCGCAATGCACTGGGGAGGTCTTTGCACGCGGCGCGGGCTCTGTGCGGGGCAGTGATTTCCCTACACCCACTCTCAATTTCCCCAACACCCCCCCAGTTTTGTGAGCTAGTTACATACCAATTCAGTGACTGTTTGGAAATCTGAATTTAAACTGAAACATTAATACACACTTGAAAAGCTTATACAGTGTATGATAAAATATGTGTATCTGAAAAAGTATAATAGATTTGAAAAGTATGAACATAGACTAGCTTCCTTGCTTCCTTATACAGCTGTTTTTTATGATGCCAGTGCATTCATTTCGGTGATGTTGGCCAACCTAATAATTTCAAATGATGGTTTGTAAGCAAAGTCTAAATGAGCTCTCCCTGACAGCTAGTGATGAGCTGGGGCTGGGGGGAAAGGCTTCAGGGCCAGATTATATTTACATTCACACCTAATCTACCTAGGTATCCAGCAAACAGAGCTGTGTTGTCCAAGTGATAGATTTTGGCTGGGGTTGGGTTACAAACCACTTGAATGTGGGGGGAATGGGGGATGAAATGTTGTTCTTATTGTATGAGTAAAGGGCAGTAGAACTGTAGCCTGTGATGATTTGAAGACATCAAGAGAGAGGGTGGGGACCTGTCCCTTTCCACTGTTCAAAGGCAGAGCTGAATAGGCTCCATAGATAGTCTTTTGTTCTGTTAAGTGACCACTGCAGCTGAAATCACTGACAATCAGGTCTAAGTGCTTAGTCCTGTTGTGGGGACAGTGCTCCTGTGGGGACAGTGTTTTTGTGTAAGAGACAACCCAGACTGCACTAGCAGCGAGCGAGGTTCCCGCACTGAGAGCTCAGCTGAAATCACTGAGAGCTGGTGAACCTCAAGAGACCAACTCGCAGAGGTCACAGAGGCAGGTGGCAGCAGAAGGTGACTGTGCAGGGCCATTGGCAACAGAGTGATGGAGTGAATGGTGGCACAACGAACAGACGTGGCCAGAGCGAACAGTGAGCAGCTGGGGGAACAAGCAAAGTGCCTTCTTGTCCCCCACCTGGAAGATGTACTCATGTGAAAGCACCTCTGAACTCTGAGTCTCCACTGACCAAGGACAACACTGGTGAGTGGAGTGCGGTGGAGGGAAAAGTGAGGGGCATGTTAAATAAACATTTGTTTGTTGGACTATATTTTAGTCACTTTGCTCCAGAATGCTAGATTTGTGACTGGGAATGGAAACTTATATAAATATGTTTCCTAGTAGGCCAGATTTTTTAAATGCATTATTTGCCAAGGTTGTTATCTCACATTGTTGCTATCTTGGGAGATCATTATATTGGGGAGTTTCTGTATTAAACATTTTTATTATTACAATTAATTTTTACATACGAATGGTCATACTGGGTCAGACCAATGGTCCATATAGCCTAGTACCCTGTCTTACAACAGTGGCCAATGCCAGGTGCTTCAGAGGGAATGAACAGAACAGGTAATCATCAAGTGACCATCCCCTGTTGCCCATTCCCAGCTTCTGGCAAACAGGCTAGGGACACTCAGAGCATGGTATTGCATCCCTCCCCATCCTGGCTAATAGCCACAGATGGATCTGTTCTCCAGGAATTTATCTAGTTCTTTTTATAATCCTGTTATAGCTTTGGTCTTCACAGCATCCCCTGGCAAAGAGTTCCCTGGGTTGACTTTATATTGTGTGAAGAAGTACTTCCTTTTGTTTTTTTAAAATCTGCTGCCTATTAATTTCATTGGGTGATTGCTAGTTCTTCTGTTATGTGAAGGATTAAATAAAATTTCCTTATTCACTTTCTTCGCACCAGTCAAGATTTTGTAGACCTCTTGCCCCATTAGTCATCTCTTTTCTAAGATGAAAATTCCCAGTCATTTTAATCTCTCCTCCTGTTTCATATCCCTGATCCTTTTAGTTGCCCATCTCTGTACCTTTTCTAATTCCAATATATATATTTTTAGGATGGGTGACCAGATCTGCACACACTATTCCAGGTGTGGGCATACCATAGATTAATATAGAGGCAATATGATATTTTCTGTCTTCTTATCTATCCCTTTCTTAAGGATGCCCAACATTGTTTGCTTTGGTGACTGCAGCTGCACATTGAGTGGATGTTTTCAGAGAACTATCCACAATGACTCCAAGATCTCTTTCATGGGTGTTAACAGCTAATTCAGATGCCATCATTTTGTATGTATAGTTGAGATTGCTTTCCCATGTGCATTGCTTTGCATTTATCAACAATGAATTTAATTTGCCATTTTGTTGCCCAGTCACCCAGTTTTGTGAGATCCCTTTGTAGCTCTTCACAGTCTGCCTGGGACATAACTATCTTGAATAGTTTTGTATCATCTGCAAATTTTGCCACATCACTGTTTACCCATTTTTCCAGATGAATACGTTGAACAGTACTGGTCCCAGTACTGACCCCTCAAGGATACCACTATTTATCTCTCTCCATTCTGAAAATTGATAATTTATTCCTACCCTTTGTTTCCCATCTTTTAACCAGTTACTGATCTATGAGAAGACTGCCCTCTCATCCCATGATGGCTTACTTTTCAAAAATCAATGTAAATTAAATTTTTAAAAAAAATTTTTTTTAGAAATCTAGATCTGTTATGTGTTTTGGTGTAACTTGTATTTTCCTTATGTTAAATTTGCATAATCCTAACAAAACATTTACTTTATTCATATCTCTCTTATATATATCTCATTGGACCTGACACCCCCTGTAAATTCGAACACCCCCCCTAATTTCAATTCCTGGGGAAACCACTGGTGCGGGGCACCCTCAGCACTGCGCAATGCACTCAGGAGAGGCGGGTTTCACGCGGCACTCCGCGCGGAGTTGGGTCTGTGCGGAGCACACCCCCCCCAGTATTGCGCAATGCACTCGGGACTGCCGGATTTGCACGCGTCACTGCACGCGGCGCGGGGTCTGTGCGGAGACCCCCAGCATTGCGCAATGCACTCGGGACGGCCGGCTTTGCACGCGGCTCTGTGCGGTGATAGGACCCGCCGGCAGCGCCCAGCCTTGTTTACTGTTTCGGGGCCCGTGTGCAGGGCTGGCGGGGGTGGGGGTTTTGCGCTCGCTCTCGCTCCTGCGCCGGGATAAATAGGAGGCAGCGGCAGCCCCGCTCCAAACCTCGCCGCTCCTCTGATCTTCCCTGTGCCTGAGCAGCTGCTGCAGCAACCGACTGAGCGATGGATCCCCAGGACTGTCCTTGCGCGACCGGTGAGTGACGCCTCCCCGCTGCACAGACGCACGGACCCTGCTGTGGGGGGTTCTCACGGGGCTCGGCCACCCTCCTTGTCTGGAGTCAGCGGGGAAGATCTGGGCAGCCGGGAGGGACGCTGGCTTTTCCCCCGGGGCTGCTGTGAAATCACCGTGACTAGATCCTGCGAACCAGGCTCCCTGGTTTAAATGTCACGTGTGTTTACCTTAGCGCCCTGGGCTGGCTTGTGAATCTCCTTTTCCAGCGGTGGGAATCAGCTTTTAGGCAACTTTCAAATATAGTTTCATTGCGCGGGGAAAAGATTCTGCCGTGACTTTTGTAACATCCAGGTAACTGAAAAATTCAAACCAAGGGATAACCTGGAGGTAATTTATACTTAGCGGAGCAGTGGGAAGCAACTGACTGAGATGAAACCTGTTGATCAGTGGTAATGAATAATTTTTTAGTCAAGGTCCAAATTTCTTATTCAAGGAGCAGACTGAAGAGAAAAGAATACAGTAATGGTAACAATAAGTTAATAAAAAGACTGAGTGGTCTGTTAAAAAACGCCCAGAGGTCCAAATTTCTCCCATGGTCTGTCTATTGACGTTCCCTGTTGTTGGGGTTTTTTTTTTTCATGCTGGTGATACAATTCTCCTCTTGCCTGCTGATTGTCCTCTTGCTTTTAGTCCAGTTGTGATGCTCATTTCCCCTCAATCTCTCTTTGTCCACAAGGTGGCTCCTGTACCTGTGCTGGCTCCTGCAAATGCAAAAACTGCAGCTGCACCTCTTGCCAAAAGAGTGAGTATTTTCCCCCCCTTTAAAAATGCTTTGTCCGCAAAGGAGTTGTCTGCCTTGCTGAGACTGAAATGAATGAGGGTTTTGTCACTGGCTTCCATGGCAGCAGAATGGAAGCTGGAATGGAGAAGCTAGAATTTCTGGCCCTGACTTTAGCAAAACAATTACGCGTGTGTGCAACTTTTAGTCCGTGGGAGTTAGGGCTGTGCTTTATGGGCCTGCTGCAAAGCCCATCGAAAGGAATGTGAGTCTTACCTTTCATTTCAGTGGGATCTTGGATCAGGCTGCAAGTGATTTGCTGAATGGGGATGGATTTAAGCATATGCTTTAAGATAAGCAGGCGCTTTGCTGGACCAGGACATCTGTTAAACTGTATACTTATTTTCAAAGGGTGGGCCTGAAAGGTGGAATCCGTGTCCTTTCCATAAGTATAATTTGTAAAAACTTCTTTCCAACACCAACCAGTTGTTTGTTTTTCATACACTCTGTGTTCTTACCAAAACGGAGTCAGATAAAGGATTCTGACCTATATTAAGGTGGGAAATGACCCAGGATTGTCCAATCTTGACTTTTATGTGAAGTCTCTGAGGAATACATATTAACAGTACAACTGAGATGTTTTAATATTTAATAAGGTCCAGTTCACAGCATGGTTTTGCACCTCGTCTCATCCATGTTGAACTTCCTAAAATTCTTATGGGGGAGGGTTGTTTGGTTTTTGTTTTTCCTCCAGCATCTCCAATAATTTTGTCTTGATTTTTATTTTTTCAGGCTGTTGCTCCTGTTGCCCAGCTGGATGCAATAATTGTGCCAAGGGCTGCATCTGCAAAGATGCAGCATCCAAGAAATGCAGCTGCTGTCCCTAATGTGGCTCTATTCTGTTCTGTGAATATTCTATATGAAAAGGAAAACTAATTTTGTTTGTAATATAGCAGAGACTATTTTGTACCTTTCACAGACATGTCGATTTGAGGTTGAATGAAAATAAAGGCCATGATTTGAGAAATGTAATGCCTGATTTATTCAGCATGCTCATTCAATTCCGTGATTTCCAGCTGTTCAGAGTTGAGCTCTTGCACAGGGTGTTAGCAGCAGATCTCATGGGAGCATTAACAAGATCCTGCAGACTAAAGCTTCCTGCACTGGCTTGGCTTTTCCCAGGCAGAGCTTCAGACAAAAGGAGAAATATTTTCAAACACAATATTTCTATAGTGTTGGCTCTGAGAGTTGGATTTGCCTCTTGGTAGCAAGGGGAAGCAGCCTAGTAATCCCTGTTTCTAGAACACAGGGCATAGTTCTGCAAGATGCTGACCCTCAATCTATTGTGCCAAATTCAGATGCAAGTCCAAAGCTGAGAATTTAAGTATGGGAGGAGTGGAGTCCAAGCTGCCATAACATACCTTCATTCTGATTTCTTACCACAGGGGTGGGTGAACTTTTTGGCCCGAGAGCCACATCTGGGTGGGGAAACTGCATGCAGAGCCATGAATGTAGGGGTGGGGTTGGGGGTGTGGGAGGGGGTGCAGTGTACAGGAGGGGGCTCAGGGCAAGGGGTGTGGGGGTCGCTTGGCAGGGGGTTGGGGTGCAGGAGGGGTACAGGCTCTGGCACAGCGCCGCTTACCTGGAGTGGCGCTGGCGTGACAGTGGCACGCAGCAGGGCTAAGGCAGGCTCCCTGCCTGCCCTAGGCCTGTGCTGCTCCCAGAAGCGGCTGGTACCATGCCCCTGTGGCCCCTGGGGTGGGGGGAAGAGGGGTAAGGGCTATGTGCACTTCCCTCACCTGTGGGTACCTCCCCCGAAACTCCCATGGTTCCCTGTTCCTGGTCAATGGGAGCTGCAGGGGACGTGCCTGAGGGTGAGGGCAGCACATGAAGCCCTCTCCTTCCTCCCCCAGGGGCTGCAGGGACATGGTGCCAGTCACTTCTGGGATTGGCATGGGACTCCTGGCACCATGGGGTTGGCAATCCTGCAGGCCGCATCCAAAGCCCTGACGGGCCGGATCCGGGCCGTAGTTTGCCCACCCCTGTCTTAACACACATATTGCATCAATTTGGGGCCTGTCTACACTGCTACTTCCCAATGCATTTATAACCAGCTAGTGACAGGGTTGGCTCAAAACCTGGAGGGGTCTTGACCCCCAGTTTCAGAACCCTTGCTTTACAGTCTAGATAGGATCCCCAACTCTACAGGGGTAACTGATCTAGCTAGTCTTCCAGCTCGATGCACTAGGCCAGGGTGTCCAGACTAAGTTGCTTTGGCGTTGTTCTGTATGTATGTCCTGTAGGCACTCTATTCACATGCGGCCCTGTGGGCAAGCTGCCCAGAATGCAACAATACAAATGCAACCAGCCGCAATGGTAGACATGGACGTACAAAGGTTAATGGAAAATAGCTGACTTAGCTACAGTTCCACTAATTAAAAAACGGGCTTGTTAGAGACCGTAAACCTTTGTGTTGGAAAGAGCAGGGGCTCTCTGGCCTCTTGATCATCATATCAGGGCTTGTTGACTTCCTGGTCGCTTGTCTGGGGTTTGCAGCCTCCCGGTGGTTGCACGGGCACCCGTTTGGCTGTAGTGGGACTCTTCTAAAAGAGAATGACACGGAAAGTAGTTACCCTAGGCAGAGGAAAAGCCATTCCCAGGGCTGTTTTTTTACCTACAAGTGGGAGAAATGACTATGAGAAGGAGAGGGGAGCTAGCTGAGAAGGAGTGACCACGTGCAACTGCAAGGAATTGGAAGAGGGAGCAGGGCAGCACAAGGATATGAGAATTCAGGATGGCAAACTGAGGAATTAAGAAATCTAGTGAGGAGGATGCACTGGGAGGAAGGATTAAAATCTACCACTTTAGAAAATGGCCAGCTAAAGCGTGTGCAGTGCTCAGGTGCTCCAGTAACGGGGGCCATGAAAGTACCGAAGATAAACAGAGTTTGAGCTGTGGTGCGGCAGCAAAGAAGGCCCATGTCATTTTGGACTCCACATGTGGAGGGAAGCCGGGGCCTCCTTGCCCCCTCTGGGGCGCTAGGAGTCCCTTGGGAAATCACATTGTTTATTGTTACTTTTGCACTCCATTCTAAACTGCAAGATTTTAATATGTCCTTTGATTGCACATGACCAGAATCCATGTCCTAATTCTTGCTGCTCAGCAATTCCGTAGCCTGGCTGGCCAAGCAAAGTGAGGTCTAACACTCAACTCTTTGGCATTTCTAGTCTATTTATCCTCACAACATCCAGGGGGGAGGGGGCTGTGCTATTATCCCCCCTGTACAGATGGGAAACTGAGGCCCAGAGGGACTAAGTAACTAAGAACCTGTCTATACTAAAAAAATTAAGTTAACCTAAGTTAGGTGGATGTACAGCCACCACTGTAATTACTGCAGTGGTTCATGTCCACATTATGCTCTTGCCCCCTGTTGGTGGTACATGTCCTCCCCAGGAGCATTTCCACCAACTTATCTGTTTGGGGCATTGTGGGACACTGGAGCTCCCAGCCCAGGGATGTGTGGGTCAGGCTGTCAGCCCTGGGGTGGCCGGGCTCCATCTGTGAGCCCCGTGCAGGGCTGATAGCTAACAGGCAATGTACATAATGCAGTGTCAACACAGACACTGTGTCACCCTAAGTACATTGACCTAAGCACTATGTCTCTTATGGAGAGGGAGTTATTTGGTCGCTGTAGTGGCTGACTGACATCAGCGGGAAAAACATTGTAGTGTGAATGCTGACAGAGCTAGGTTGACGCAAGGTGCCTTACAATTTAGACCAAGCCTAAGGATATCTGTGGCAGAGCAGAAAACTAAACCTAGATCTCCCAAGTGGCACCCTTAACCACTGCCCCATCCTTCCTCTCAAAGGCTAGCTTCTGGCTAATGTGCTGCCCATTATCAGCCCTCAGGCTCGTTCAAGATTACAGCCTGCCAGGGGCTCCCTCCAGGTGAGCATGCTAGATATGAGCCGGCAGGGCAGTAAGGCACGAATGCAATACTGGGCTATCTGGCACCGGACATGGAGATGATAGCTCCCTATCTCACAGCATTAAGGCAACGGCATGTGGAATATTGTGTTCAGGCCAGAGCCTCTCATTACTGGAAAGATATGAAAGAATTGGCGGGAGCTCTGAGAAGAGGAATAAAAATGATCAGGAGGCTGGAGAGGGGTCTGGTTTCTGAGGAAAGACTGGAAATGTGGTTCAATACATAGAACTGCGCTAAGGGAAGGCTAAAGTGGGGTGGGTGGGCATGAGGAAATGCTGCTAATATCTGAAGGGTGTAAACTCCAAGGAAGGAAAGGGATTATTGAGCACAGTAAACAGGGAGCATCCAGAGGGTGAGAGGAGGAAATTAAGAAGGGGAATGTTTGGGCTGAATATCAGTCAGTGGGATGTTCAGTGCCCTGGAATTAGCTTGAGGTGTTGCAGGATTGGGTACCCCAAAATGGCAACACCCACTATCCAGGCACTTTTTGAAAATG
This sequence comes from Gopherus flavomarginatus, assembly GCF_025201925.1. Classification (NCBI taxonomy): domain Eukaryota; kingdom Metazoa; phylum Chordata; order Testudines; family Testudinidae; genus Gopherus; species Gopherus flavomarginatus. Next base: position 36,136,538 of record NC_066630.1, read on the forward strand.
TTTTATATTTGATCTGTCGGTCGTGGCTTTTCCTTCATCATCCCGGCCAACCACGAGTAGGGTTACCATCTCTGAAATGCAAAAATCCAGCAGTTCCACCACCCCCACAAAACAAGCCCCATGCAACCCCAACCACAAGGCCACTCCGCAATCTCCCTCCCCCTTCAACAGCCACTTATCATATTTAGGGAGCTAACTCACATAGATAAGATTGATGACATCATTTTCTTAAACTGCAGAAGTGGGAGCACAGCCACATCATTAGCAGGACACGGAAACTTTTAACATTGGGTATCCCAGTGTATTATGATAATAATGTAAATCTTTAGACCCATGTAAAAAAAATCCAGCAGATTAAATTATTTTTCTGCCAACTGGCAATGCCATAAAAAACTGGCCAGACCAGTCAAATACTGGACCTGCCAGGTGGTAACCCTAATCACGAGGGACTCAGTAACACAACCGTAAGGGTCTGGTTTCCTGTTCATCTGTCAGAACGCTGACAAAGGGTGTAATTGGCTGGAGCAATTTATTTCCAGGTAATACAAGATGTTCATTTTAATCCAGAAAGTCCATTAATTGGGATGGCTCCCAAGTAGATCATTTTCCCCCAATGTCTGTGGATTTTAGAAGCTTTGTGGCCACTTTTTCTGAAGCTTAGTGCTGTTGTTACTGGGACCCAGCTGTTGTAAGGCTCGTGACAGGAAATTGACCTCTTTGGGAGATCTTACTCTGTTAAATTTATGTATTATTGTGAGTCAGGGACTGGATGTAATTCTATGGGGGAGGGTGACCACAGCTCCTGCAGGAGCAAAGAATGGGGTGCAATTAGGCAAATTCACTGAGGGTGTAACACCTCCAGAGAGGTGTCCCCACTGGAACAGTCAAATATAGTAGTTCAAATTGGATTTTCCAGAGACAAATAGAGAAAGTAAGGACTTTTGGATGAAAAGCCTGACTTAAAACTGATGCAAGGCCTTCTTTGCATTCAGTGTTGTAGCCCTGCTGGTCCCAGGATAGTAGAGAGACAAGGTTCATAGATTCATAGATTCTAGGGTCAGAAGGGACCAATGTGATCATCTAGTCCGACCCACTGCACAAAGCAGGCCACAGAACCCTACCCATCCACTTCTATAACAAACCCCTAACCTATGTCTGAGTTATTGAAGTCTTCAAATTGTGATTTGAAGACCTCAAGCTGCAGAGAATCCGCCAGCAAGTGACCCATGCCCCACGCTGCAGGGGAAGGCGAAAAACCTTCAGGGCCTCTGCCAATCTACCCCAGAGGAAAATTCCTTCCCGACCCCAAATGTGGCGGTCAGCTAAACCCTGAGCATGTGGGCAAGACTCACCAGCCAGCACTCAGAAAAGAATTCTCTGCAGTAACTCAGATCCCATCCCATCCAACATCCCATCACCGACCACTGGGCATACTTATCTGCCGATAATCAAAGATCAATTGCCAAAATTAGGCACTCCCATCATACCATCCCTTCCATAAACTTATCAAGCTTAATCTTAAAGCCAGATATATCTTTTGCCCCCACTACTCCCCTTGGAAGGCTGTTCCAGAACTTCACTCCTCTAATGGTTAGAAACCTTTGTCTAATTTCAAGTCTAAACTTCCTAGTGTCCAGTTTATACCCATTCATTCTTGTATCTACATTGGTACTAATAATTCCTCTCCCTCTCTAATATTAATCCCTCTGATATATTTATAAAGAGCAAGCATATCCCCCCTCAGCCTTCTTTTGGCTAGACTAAACAAGCCAAGCTCTTTGAGTCTCCTTTCATATGACAGGTTTTCCATTCCTCGGATCATCCTAGTAGCCCGTCTCTGAACCTGTTCCAGTTTGAATTCAACCTTCTTAAACATGGGAGACCAGAACTGCACACAGTATTCCAGGTGGGGTCTCACCAGCGCCTTATATAACGGTACTAACACCTCCTTATCTTTGCTGGAAATACCTCGCCTGATGCATCCTAAAACCGCATTAGCTTTTTTAACGGCCATATCACATCGGCGGCTCATAGTCATCCTGTGATCTACCAATACCCCAAGGTCCTTCTCCTCCTCTGTTGCTTCCAACTGATGTGTCCCCAATCTATATCTAAAATTCTTATTATTAATCCCTAAGTGCATGACCTTGCACTTTTCACTATTAAATTTCATCCTATTACTATTACTCCAGTTTACAAGGTCGTCCAGATCTTCCTGTATGATATCCCGGTCCTTCTCCATGTTAGCAATACCCCCCAGCTTCGTGTCATCCGCAAACTTTATTAGCACATTCCCGCTTTTTGTGCCACGGCCAGTAACAAAAAGGTTAAATAAGATTGGTCCCAGAACCGATCCTTGAGGAACTCCACTAGTAACCTCCTTCCAGCCTGACAGTTCACCCTTCAGTACGACCCGTTGTAGTCTCCCCTTTAACCAGTTCCTTATCCACCTTTCAATTTTCATATTGATCCCCATCTTTTCCAATTTGACTAATAATTCCGCATGTGGAACTGTGTCAAATGCCTTACTGAAATCGAGGTAAATTAGGTCTACCGCATTTCCTTTGTCTAAATAGTCTATTACCTTCTCAAAGAAGGAGATCAGGTTGGTTTGGCACATGATCTACCTTTAGTAAAACCATGTTGTACTTTGTCCCAATTACCATTGACCTCAATGTCCTTAACTACTTTCTCCTTCAAAATTTTTTCCAAGACCGTATATGCTACAGATGTCAAACTAACAGGCCTTTAGTTACTTGGATCACTCTTTCTCCTTTTCTTAAAGATAGGAACTACGTTAGCAATTCTCCAGTCGTACGGTACAACCCCTGAGTTTACCGATTCATTAAAAATTCTCGCTAAAGGGCTTGCAATTTCATGTGCCAGTTCCTTTAATATTCTCGGATGAAGATTGTCCGGCCCTCCGATTTTGTCCCATTAAGCTGTTCAAGTATGGCTTCTACCTCAGATGTGGTAATATCCACCTCCATATCCTCATTCCCGTTTGTCATCCTTCCATTACCCCTAAGCTCCCCATTAGCCTTATTAAAGACTGAGGCAAAGTACTTATTTAGATATTGGGCCATGCCCAGGTTATCCTTAACCTCCTTTCCATCCTCAGTGTTTAGCGGTCCCACTTCTTCTTTCTTTGTTTTCTTCTTATTTAATTGGCTATAGAACCTTTTACTATTGGTTTTAATTCCCTTTGCAAGGTTCAACTCTACTTGGCTTTTAGCCTTTCTCACTTTATCCCTACATGTTCTGACCTCACTAACATAGCTTTCCTTGCTAATCCCACCCTTCTTCCACTCCTTGTAGGCTTTCTGCTTTTTCTTAATCACCTCTCTGAGATGCTTGCTCATCCAGCTTGGTCTACAACTCCTGCTTATGATTTTTTCCCCCTTTCTTGGGATGCAGGCTTCCGTGAGATATTATCTTTTATTGGCCCAACTTCTGTCAGTGAGATACACAAGCTTTTGAGCTTACACAGAGCTCTTCTTCAGGTCTGGGAAAGGAACTCAAAGTGTCACTGTTGAATACAAGATTTGAATAGGTTGGTTAGCATAAGTAAACGCTTATTGAATGGTGCCTTGAAATATATGTTAACTGCTTGTGCTAAACCATCTGTTCAAACCTTGTGTAAGCAGAGTCAGGATGGGCTCAGCCCTGACATCTGGTGGGGAATTGTGGGGAGTGTGGAAGGGAATTTCAGGTATTTGCACTGGCAAACCCACCCCATCCAGTGCGGCCTGTGGCAGCCTGGGATGGTTGTTTTGACAGCTCTGGGATCCCCAATTTCTTTGTTGTTAGGGTGGGAGGAGTGGAGTGTTGTCACCCTAGTTGTGTGGATGAGGAACTGTGGGACTGCTTTGTGACAGAGATGTCTCACCATCAGATAGGTGGTGCTTGCTAGACAAAGGACATGGGTGCCAAAACCCAGTGAATTGAGAGAAAGGGTGGAGTTGTTGTGTGTACTTGATGGTATGGGCCCCTTTTGAGGGCCTGGAATACCAATTGCACATCCTTCTCTTTCCACTGTTGAAGAGCAGAGCTAATTTTGAATCCATTAGGAGTCCATCTAGAGGCTACTGAGCTGAATTCATGTTGGACCAGTGGTGCACCAGCACGTGGACTCCCCTACTACAAGCTGAAATCACCAAGAGCTGACATCATTAAAAGAGCTAAGCTTACTTAGCTGAGATCACTGAGTGCTGTGTTAACTAGTGGGGGAGCCTGAAGATCTATTGCTAAGCGGCTGGCAGAGTGGAGCAGTTTGCAGAATGTTGGAGCAGCCCATGGAACAGTGAATGGAGTGGAGCAGTTTGTGGGGTCAGCTGGAGGAGCGGCACAGCTGGTGGAGTGGAGCTGGTTATGGTGAAGGCTGCAGCAGAACTCCATGGAGAGGCGGAGCAGTTGGCCCCTGGCCCACGTAAGGTGCCCCTTAACACCCTGTGTATACCCCCCCATTTCCACCCAGGCTGGGGGGGAGGGGAGAAACTCTGCAGATAAACTTTTGAACTCTGGGGTGGCACTGACCAGAAACAGAGACTTTTGGGTTGTTGGACTTTGGGGTGATTGGACTTAATACCCTAAGGGGGAAAAGACATTGCCAAACTTATTTGGAGGTGGGTTTTTTGCTTATGGTTTGTGTTATAATTCTGTTTGTGGTGTTTCTCCAACGTGATGCCACATTGTTTCCCTCCTTTATTAAAAGGATTTTGCTACATTTGGACTCCGTGCTTACGAGTGGGGACGTATTGCCTCCTAGAGGCGCCCGGGGGGGGGTTGGTATGTAATTGTCCCAGGTCACTGGGTGGGGGCTCAAGCCCGTTTTGCATTGCGTTATTGAAACGAAACCCCTGGATACTGAACCCGGCCCTTGTTGCTGCCAACTCAGAGGGGAAGAAGGGTTACACTTGTATTGAGCAGTAACCCTTTGAGCTAGTTTTCCAGACCCGAAGACGAGCTCTGTGTAAGCCTGAAAGCTTGTCTCTCACTGACAGAAGTTTGGCCTATAAAAGATAATACCTTATCCACCTTTTCAGGGCCTTCTCTCTCATCTAGCCCCCAGCAGGATCTTCTGTCAAAGGGAGCGCCAATCCTTCCTAGGGCCCATCAGACAGATGGGTGACTTCTGGGGAGTGAGAGGCACACAGCCCCTGCCTAGCCTAGTTGCTAGGCAACCGAGCAAACTCAGCTGGGCCCAATGAGCCTTTTACAAATGGTTGTGCTTCCTGATTGGGCAGAGGAGCCAGCAGCCTGGTACTTGAGCCCAGCAGTGGCAGCAGTACAGTGATGGCTCATTGTATATCACACCCATAGCTGTACTTGCCCTGCTCCAGCTCTTTACTCCTGGATGTGTCAGTGTAGTCACTGTCTTCCTAGCTCTGGTGCTTTGCTTGGTTCTTTGACTCTGGCTTTACTGGGGGATCAGTACCTGGATCCACACTTGCCATTGCTCTGAACTGCTGCTACAACCATTACACAAGGTCCTGCTCCACCCAGGAGGCAGGCTGCCTAGGCTCCAGGAGCTTGTAGTAAGTAATGAGTCCCAAGGCTCTCACTAACGTCCATGATAGATGGGCAGCTATAACCCTAAGCAGAAGTTACTGAGAATAATCCCTAACCCTGTACAGTTATTAGTTCTGCAAACTGAAATCAGTGACTAACGTATGAATACACCAGACATTCTATTTCTCAAGTAAAGCCTTTATTTTCATTCCTCACACTCATAGTTGAACAACAATCACTGTAGGAACACAGCTTTTTTGCAGACAAATAGTCACAGGAGCACAGAAGATGTCCATTTCAGTGACAGCAGCTGCATTTCTTGGATGCTGGCTCTTTGCAGACACAGCCCTTGGCACAATTATTGCATCCAGCTGGGCAACAGGAGCAACAGCCTGAAAAAAATCAAGACAAAATTACTGGAGATGCTGGAGGAAAAACAAAAACCAAACAACCCTCCCCCATAAGAATTTTAGGAAGTTCAACATGGATGAGACAAGGTGCAAAACCATGCTGTGAACTGGACCTTATTAAATATTAAAACATCTCAGTTGTACTGTTAATATGTATTCCTCAAAGACTTCACATAAAAGTCAAGATTGGACAATCCTGGGTCATTTCCCACCTTAATATAGGTCAGAATCCTTTATCTGACTCCGTTTTGGTAAGAACACAGAGTGTATGAAAAACAAACAACTGGTTGGTGTTGGAAAGAAGTTTTTACAAATTATACTTATGGAAAGGACACGGATTCCACCTTTCAGGCCCACCCTTTGAAAATAAGTATACAGTTTAACAGATGTCCTGTTCCAGCAAAGCGCCTGCTTATCTTAAAGCATATGCTTAAATCCATCCCCATTCAGCAAATCACTTGCAGCCTGATCCAAGATCCCACTGAAATGAAAGGTAAGACTCACATTCCTTTCTATGGGCTTTGCAGCAGGCCCATAAAGCACAGCCCTAACTCCCACGGACTAAAAGTTAAGCACACGCGTAATTGTTTTGCTAAAGTCAGGGCCAGAAATTCTAGCTTCTCCATTCCAGCTTCCATTCTGCTGCCATGGAAGCCAGTGACAAAACCCTCATTCATCTCAGTCTCAGCAAGACAGGCAACTCCTTTGCGGACAAAGCATTTTTAAAGGGGGGGAAAATACTCACTCTTTTGGCAAGAGGTGCAGCTGCAGTTTTTGCATTTGCAAGAGCCAGCACAGGTACAGGAGCCACCTTGTAGACAAAGAGAGATTGAGGGGAAATGAGCATCACAACTGGACTAAAAGCAAGAGGACAATCAGCAGGCAAGAGGAGAATTGTATCACCAGCATGAAAAAAAAAAAACCCCAACAACAGGGAACGTCAATAGACAGACCATGGGAGAAATTTGGACCTCTGGGCGTTTTTTAACAGACCACTCAGTCTTTTTATTAACTTATTGTTACCATTACTGTATTCTTTTCTCTTCAGTCTGCTCCTTGAATAAGAAATTTGGACCTTGACTAAAAAATTATTCATTACCACTGATCAACAGGTTTCATCTCAGTCAGTTGCTTCCCACTGCTCCGCTAAGTATAAGTTACCTCCAGGTTATCCCTTGGTTTGAATTTTTCAGTTACCTGGATGTTACAAAAGTCACGGCAGAATCTTTTCCCCGCGCAATGAAACTATATTTGAAAGTTGCCTAAAAGCTGATTCCCACCGCTGGAAAAGGAGATTTACAAGCCAGCCCAGAGCGCTAAGGTAAACACACGTGACATTTAAACCAGGGAGCCTGGTTCGCAGGATCTAGTCACGGTGATTTCACAGCAGCCCCGGGGGAAAAGCCAGCGTCCCTCCCGGCTGCCCAGATCTTCCCCGCTGACTCCAGACAAGGAGGGTGGCCGAGCCCCGTGAGAACCCCCCACAGCAGGGTCCGTGCGTCTGTGCAGCGGGGAGGCGTCACTCACCGGTCGCGCAAGGACAGTCCTGGGGATCCATCGCTCAGTCGGTTGCTGCAGCAGCTGCTCAGGCACAGGGAAGATCAGAGGAGCGGCGAGGTTTGGAGCGGGGCTGCCGCTGCCTCCTATTTATCCCGGCGCAGGAGCGAGAGCGAGCGCAAAACCCCCACCCCCGCCAGCCCTGCACACCGGCCCCGAAACAGTAAACAAGGCTGGGCGCTGCCGGCGGGTCCTATCACTGCACAGAGCCGCCGTCCCGAGTGCCTTGCGCAGTGCTGGGGGTGCCCCGCACGGACCCCGCGCCGCGCGCAGTGTCGCGTGCAAACCCGCCCCTCCCGAGTGCATTGCGCAGTGCTGGGGGGTGTCCCGCACAGACCCCGCTCCGCGCGCAGTGTCGCGTAGAAACCCGCCCCTCTCGAGTGCATTGCGCAGTGCTGGGGGTGCTCCGCACAGACCTCGCGCTGCGTGCACTGCCGTGCACTGCCGCGTGCAAGCCCGCCCCTCCCGAGTGCATTGCGCAGTGCTGGAGGTGCCCCGCACAGACCCCGCGCTGCGTGCAGACCTGCCCCTCCCGAGTGCCTTTTACAAATGGTTGTGCTTCCTGATTGGGCAGAGGAGCCAGCAGCCTGGTACTTGAGCCCAGCAGTGGCAGCAGTACAGTGATGGCTCATTGTATATCACACCCATAGCTGTACTTGCCCTGCTCCAGCTTTTTACTCCTGGATGTGTCAGTGTAGTCACTGTCTTCCTAGCTCTGATGCTTTGCTTGGTTCTTTGACTCTGGCTTTACTGGGGGATCAGTACCTGGATTTACACTTGCCATTGCTCTGAACTGCTGCTACAACCATTAGGCAAGGTCTTGCTCCACCCAGGAGGTAGGCTGCCTAGGCTCCAGGAGCTTGTAGTAAGTTGGTAGCATGTGTATAGGACCTTTTGAGTTTTTTATAGTTTCCTTGTAGTATTTTCAAATTAATCTCCTTGCTTAGAAAGAGCTGTGTGGTAATGTATAACTGCTATAAATTAGAGCTGCTCATCTTTGGAGACTTCAAAATGCAGACACTAGGCTGTCTAGGGATATCCTAGGGTAGGCAGGGAACTGTACAGCCTGGAAATATCCTGCTCAGGAGAGAGTGAGCGATGGGCCTCCAGCCAAGAGGTGAGAGCTGAGGAGCTGGGAGCCTGGGAGGATACAGGGCAGGAATACAGGTGCAGTTGCTCTGAATGGTGACAAGGCTCCCTTAGGGGAATAGAACTGGAGGAACCCCCCTGGGACTTGGCTGTGTTGATAAAGGATTTGTTGTTGCTACAGTGCAATATTTCTTTACCCTTATCTCGCACTAGGCCTCTTCAGAGTGCTTTAAATGCATGCCCTTAATTGTAATCACTATGTGGGCAGTGGAGTAAACACAGGGCTACAGTCTGGCCTCATCTATACCCAGGTGATCCCATTGACGTCTGTCTGTCTGATCATCTGCATCCAACCGCTTCTGCTGTACAAACACTGGGGGATGTAGTGGGGTTGCACGGATGTAACAAGCCAGATTTTCTTTGTTTCTAAAGGGCTTGGTTACAATGGACTTGATATTTCTGCATGTGACCAGGTCCTGCTTGAAGCTACTGCAGCTGGTGACTCTCCCTGTATGATAGGAGGTGTCCACATTGGTGTGTCCTGCTGTAACAGATTCCCACTCATCTGCCACAGAGACCTGTCATAATTGACCATCTTTCTAATGGTCGTGCCAGGCTAGATCATCCCCTCACTTCCCCAAGCAGAGGGATAGTTTCCCCATTCCATCCCTTCTGAGCAACTTCTGGCTACCTCCCAACCTGCTGTACCAAAGGGGTAAAGGAATTTCCTCAGTGGTTCTCCCACCCTCTGGGGTTTTCTTTGCATTTCCCTGCAGGTTCTCTTTGCCCCAGCAACAGCCCTGTTAGTGGGGGGCCCTGAGGCTGAACAGGGAAAACTGACGATGGGGTGGTGGCTCAGGGAGAGCAGGCCTTAGTCTCACCTAGGCTGAGACCTTCATGCTGCCTGTGGTGGGCGGAGGGGAGGCTAAAAGTAGGAAAGGGAAGGAGGTGGAGGAAGCTGCAGTTGACAGCTGATATTGATGTTCAGAATGACTTGTAACCTCCAAGGCCTGCAGGGACCACTGGGATCATCTAGTCTGACCTAGTGTGTGAACTGCCACCCAATAATTTTTGAACCAGAGCCTATTTCACCCCCAACCTCCTAGCTTGATTTTTAAAAAGCTGTCAGAGATGGTGAATCCCCCCAGGCCCTTGGGAATGAACTGTTCCAATGGGGGTTAACCCATGCTGTTACAAACACATGCCTTGTTTCCAGTCTGAATGTGTCTGGCTTCAACTGCCAGCCATTGGCTCATGCTAGCCCTCGGTCGGCGGGGAGAGGGGTATGGTACAGTGGGGGTTCAGCCATTTTCCTGGGCTTGCCTGCCAGTGAGTCCAGCAGCACTGACTGCCCTGATGATCAACTTCATGTATCTTAAGGTACTTGAGGCCCTAACTGGAAAAAGATGAGGCCAAGCCTGCTTTTAAGGGACTGCTGCCCCCCAGGTCCTAGGCTAGGGTTTTGTAGCAGTTGCTCTGATGTCAGGAGACGGTGCAGCTCCCAGAGGGAGGCAAAGGAGCCAGCAGGGGCCGCCAGGCGGCTTACTAGTTCCCAGCGGGCGCAATGCCCCGCTGTGCCCGGCTAGCCCCGGGGCACGTGGGGAAGGGTCGCGTCCCCGCTCCCCCCGCAACCCGGCCTGGGGAGTCCAGCGCCGTGTGCGGCCCGGCGCCTCTCCCCGCACACGCGCCGCTGCGCACGGGCCCGGGAGCGCCCGAGTCACGCAGGTCGGCCGAGCCCTGGCTTTGCGCACAGACCTGCAGACCCGCTGCCGGGGCTCAGGCCGCAGCTTCCGCCCCGGGACACGTCGGGCAGGGGAGCGATCGCTGCAGGACGCTCCTCCTTCTGTGCCCTGGGTGGGACGGGCTAAGCCTGAAAGGAGGGGCACTGCGTGGGGGTGCACACAGCGCCCTGATCGGTCTGTGCGGGCACAGCACCGTCGTGCAATGCATTGGAGGGGAGGGACGGGAGGTTGCACAAAGTGCCTTGGTCGGTCTGTGTCGACACAGCACCGTCGTGCAATGCACTGGAGGGGGAGGGGGTTGCACACAGTGCCGTGGTCGGTCTGTGCGGACACAGCACCGTGCAATGCATGGGGGTGGGAGGGGGATTGCACAGAACATCGTGCAATAGATTGGGAGGTTGCACACAGAGCCCTGGTTGGTCTGTGCTGACACAGCACCCTCGTGCAATGCACTCGGTGTGTTTCGAGGACCGTGTGCAGGGCTCGCGGAGATTTTGCGCTCGCCCCTCCGCTGGGGTAAATAGGAGGCAGCGGTAGCTGCTGAGCCAAACTCTCCTCTGATCCCTGAGTCTCCCTCTGACTGAGCAGCTTGAAGGAGCCAAGCGAGCGATGGATCCCCAGGACTGTCCTTGTGCTACCAGTGAGTGACTCCTCCCCGCTGCCGGGCTGCACAAACCCTGCTCCAAGCTGCCGGGGGGGGGGGGGGGCGCAGAGGGGTTCTTCTTAGACTGGTTGGAGAGGCCACCTCTCAGTCTGTGCCAGGACTAAGCCCCAGGACCTCTAGGCTTGGCAGTTCATAGCCCTGGCATCTGTGATCTTGCTGCATCAGTTATGGATGTAAAACAATTGCTTGAGCCCTTGCACCTGTTGCATTACAAATTAAACACCGGGCAGGGCCTCTGTTTTTTCCCTCACTGGGAAACTGCCACCGGCATTGCATGCAATCAGCATGGGCAGGGGAAAGAATCTCTAGCTCTTGGAGTGACTCTGGCTTTTCCCTCTGGGCTATGAAATAGATCATGGAAACCAAACTCCCAGACTTAAATGTCCCCTGGTCTTACCCTGGCAAGGCGGGCTCTATTTAAATATCCCATAAGTGGGCCGAGTATGTCTTAAAATACCCTTTTTTCACAGAGTGAGAAGATTCTTCAGGTAACCTTTTTTTTTCTTTTTTGCAAAGATCCAGGTAACAGGAAAAAACAATGCAAATTGAATCATGGGGTAGGATGGAGCTTTGGAACTTTGTATAACATAAAAATGATGGTTGATAAAATTCTCCTTTTGGTGTCTGACCCAGTGTTCTAGTTAAACAATGTCGATGAGCTCTCCTTTTTCTATCCCCCAAGGTGGCATGTGTGGCTGTACTGGTAGTTGCAAATGCAAAAATTGTAAATGTGGATCTTGCAAAAAAAGTGAGTAGATTTTTTTTTAACTCTGATAATGTGGGTTAGATTGAAGTATTTTGACACTTTCATAACATATAAGCTGTAATTTCTTTGGAAATGGTATTGCTGAGGCACTGGGGACCCAGTGAGATGTAATCAGGTTGTTTCCAGTGTGTTGTGGGAGCAGCAAGAGTGGTGAAGAGGAGCCCAAAGTTTCAGGGCCACATTCTGCTCTGTTACTCCAGTTTAAAAGGAGAGGAACTACTCTGAAGTCAATAGATACTCTGGTTATAGGACCCCAGGCAGCAAAGCACTTAAGCATGTGCTTACTGAATTGGGGCCTTGCAAAGGAATGGCCGAGAGCAGAATTAGACCTTCATGGGACTTAATTCTGAAAGGCCCTTGGCACCTACATTAAGATGTTCTTTTAAATGCCAGGTGGGTATAGACCAGGGAGACGTATGCCATGTACAGTATTCTTTCCTCTACTAGATACGGATCACAAGGGCGGGGGGGAAACCACCACAATCAAGACATCTTCCATACGTTGCATTTCCTGAGATTCTAGAGCAGTGGTCCCCAGCCTTTTTTGTCTGGCGGGCGCCAGACGACGAGCCACGGAGGACCGTGGCGATAGACGAGCATCCGCCGAAATGCCACCGACAAGTGGCAACGTCAATAGGCGTCGCTGCCGACAAGCAGTATCATCCAGAGGCACCAGCATTTCGGCGGCGACGCCACTGGATGACACTGCTTGTCGGCGGCATTTCGGCGGGTGCTTGTCCACCGGCCAGTATGTGGGCGCACTTAGATGCCCCGGCAGGTGCCAGCATCGCGTTGGGGACCCCTGTTCTAGAGACTGCAACATCTTTGTTGCTGTCAATAAGCTCTCTTTTATTTTTATTTTGTTTAGGCTGCTGCTCCTGTTGCCCAGCTGGATGCAATAATTGTGCCAAGGGCTGTGTCTGCAAAGAGCCAGCATCCAAGAAATGCAGCTGCTGTCACTGAAATGGACATCTTCTGTGTTCCTGTGACTATTTGTATGTAAAAGAGCAGTGTTCCTACAGTGATGATTGTTGTAGAACTATGAGTGTGAGGAATGAAAATAAAGGCTTTACTTGAGAAATAGAATGTCTGGTGTATTCATACGTTAGTCACTGATTTCAGTTTGCAGAACTAATAACTGTACAGGGTTAGGGATTATTCTCAGTAACTTCTGCTTAGGGTTATAGCTGCCCATCTATCATGGGCATTAATGAGAGCCTTGGGACTAAAGCATCCATGACATAGTGTCTGCTCATGTAAGGCCTCATCTTCGGTCTAGCGCTGTAACTCTTACACTGGGAAGTGTCTTGTGATTTATTTATCTATTTATTTATTTTTGGACAATTTCCCTCCCCTCTTCAGATGGAGCAGAAGTACCTGCAATTTGTGACCTCAAAGGGAACTGCAGACTATCAGGCACGTACAACTTACACCAGCCTCACAAAAATTCTACTCGGCTAGGGTGAGGGATACATATTAAGAGTGGGTGACTTGGTTTTGTGCCTCAGTTAGTAACAATTTTATAGAGTGTGCCTTAGTCTGACATGTGTCTGGTCTTTCCTTAGCAGTGCTTCACAACAAAATACAGCCAGTATTTCAGACAAAATTGTAATTTGCAAAAGATGACTTAACCTATCACCCCTATCTTGCAAAGGGGATTCCCTGCAAAGAGGTCTTGACAGGATTGGGACCTATAGCTATGTGTGTGTAGCTCCTGGATGGTCAAGAGCTTTACCAGGTTTCTTCTTAGCTTCTTTGAATCACTCACCATTGTGGATATTTCTTTTGTTTGTCTTGGAGGGTGAGGCAAAATTCTTGAGCATTAGAACATGTGGCTGTCGATCAGAGGTGGTGCTAGCCCATTGGTGACCCTAAGCAGGAATATTTTGGCCCCCTCACAACCGATGGGGGGGCCCCCTTTAGCTGTTCAGGGCCCTAAGCAATTGCTTAGTCTACTTATGCCTAGCACAGGCTCTCAGTAGCTAACACATCTTCTGTATTGTGTACAGGGTCTCCACATTCAGAATAGACAATGCATATTGTGTGAATATTAAGGGAAAGTGCACAGTGGGGTCCTGACTTTTAATTGGAGTTACTAGGTGCAACCAGAATACCAATGACAGTTCAAATGATTCATCTCACCTCAAAATGAAGACCTGATTAAGAGCTGATAAACAGACCTGGATGGGTATGAGTCGCCCAACAGGGATTAATCCTCTGACTATCAGGGAAGTAACTCCTGGGTGGGAAAGGACAGGCAGGCTCTACACGCTTGGTCATAAGGTAACAATTTTAAATTAAAGTTTTGAGGCCTTGATCCTGCACCCAGGCACATGTTTTAACCCCCTCCTCCCTGCATAAGTCTGCCGGATTTGGGGCCTCACATTTAACCCGTGAACCTCTTCATTCCCAATGTGCAGTCTGTCATGCTTAAAGCTGCCTATGCGTCATAGGAAGCCATGGCTTTGTCCCCACAAGTATAATCTTAATTTCCTTTTTTTTTCAGAAAAGGAAAATCCTGCCACAGTATTTTAATTACACGTTTTCATTAGAAGGACATTTGAATAGCTGCCCTTAATAGTTTAAATGTATTTAAAGAGACCCACCAGTGTTTCATTACATTGGTTGCTATGCCTCATGTTGATAAAATGTGGTGAATCTTTACATTGGATGGTCTGATAAATCTGTCTAAGAATATTTTCCTACAAGGGGTAGTTTTCTATGGCTTAAACAACACAAACCGAAATAGGCTGGGTTTTGTCACAGAAATCCTGGTTGTGACAACCTATTTCTTTAGTCATAAGTACACCTAACTAGCTGTAAGATGCAGCTTGATAAACTTATGAATGGGATATATGAAGGGATTGCCTGAAATGGCCAGGGACTGGACTTCATGGACTAGAAAGGACTTTCTAGTCCTATGTTCCTCAATGATCTAGGCACAGCATCTTTGCAAGGGGTATATTAGACCTCTGTTTTGCTGTGCCCACTACTTTTGTCCTCCACTCAGTAACAAAATGACCACTGACAATGGCCGGTAGCCTTCAGGCTCGGCTTTGCTTGCACTGATTTATAGAACTTTAAATCACATTCATGATTTTTACCCATTGCCGTAAGCTGACTCTGAGGGCACATTTGTGTCCATTTTACCTATTCACTTCCATATCGCTGCAGCCCCTGCTGCTCTTAGTAGTCAAAAGAGCTGCTGCTTGGAGTATTGTACCTTGTTCATTTGGAGTGGCTTTTGTTCAGCAACCAATCGGTACAATTTCCAGTGTTAAGTGAAGCGTAAATATGTTTCCTGATGGGTGTTAGAGCTTAGTGGCTAAGAGCAGCTTCTTGATTGCACATGCTCAGCACAGCTTCAAGGGGCGAAAAATCCCAATAGGAATAAGCCAAAGATGTCTCTGTAGCCATTCCTGGAGTCATGTTCGGGAAGGATTTGCCCGTTTTTAGGAGGGGAAGGATGGGCTTGTGATTTGAAGCATAGGACAGGTAGTCAGCAGACTTGGATTTGACCACTGATGAGCTTTGCAACCTCAGGCAAATCCTTTAATTAATTTGCGTGAATCTCACATTTGGAAAACAAGGCTAATGATGTATGTTGGAGGCTTAAATAATTAACGTTGGAGATCCTTGGATGGAGGGTGTGGGAGAAATGCAAATCGCTGTTACACTAAGTGGTGGCTATTCCCGTAACAGCCGCTGCATCCGTTGTGCTGTCTTGTTTGTTTCCTCTGCCTTCATGTTTTGGTTCCTGTTTTTTGTAAGAGCTGGTGAATGTACGGCATAGAATCTCCAGCAGCAATAGAAAAGTGCTGGCTTTTTGTCCCACCACCGCTCTACAGTACATAGCTTCTGCGACCCAAGAGCGCGAGTGGCTGGCCTTGAAGCCTTTTAAAAATCCGCTCGGAACAGAACATCCAGTGTTGGAGCACTTCAGTAAATGCAGGTTGGAAAACTGAGCTGAGGGAAGAAATAGTAGGTGATGAAGCTGATTCCATTCCCGGCATGTGCAGGGGGCTTGGCTTTCCAGTGGGTATCACTTTGGTCCCTGCAGGAAGGAAACATAAGGAGAGGGGAAGTGGTTTAATAGGGATATTCCAGAAGGATTAATTCACTCTGTTGCAAAGGGATAGAATCATGGGCCGGCAGAGCACTTAAGGACAGGCTTAACGTTGAATACGCGAGTGGTACACGTGGCTTCAACAGGGCTTATAGTTAAACACATGCTTGAGGCCAAGTCTGTACTACAAAGCTTTGTTGAACTAGCTTTGCCATTTAAGGGTGTGAAAACACACACCCCCCGCCTCCACCAAGCTCTGTGTTTCACAACCTTCTTGTGCTCAGGGCCTATCCGTAAGTGTAATAGGAGTAATAGGGGTGCGGAGAAATGTCCTGTTGTGATCCAGTGCATGGGGATTGGGGAGGGATGGCCTGTCTCAACCCAATAAAGAGGTGAGGAGGTCAGGTCCTGTGCCAGGGGGGCTTAGTGCCCACCCTACAGTCACCCCCTAGGGGTACCTCCTTCAGCTACAGTCCCCTGGGGCTGGCTGGGCTCAGCTTGGCTTTCTGCTGGGGGACCAGCTGGGCCAAATTTGTGAGTGGTGTTGCGACCTGATGCATGGGGTTGCAGCGCCACTCACTCGAATTTGACCTGTTTGTCCCTCTCCCATCATTGTGGCGGCTGAGCCAAACTTGAGCGGCGCTGTGATCCCAGAGGTTATTATGCTCAGAGCTGGCAGCTGTGCCCACCCATCCCATAGAACCTGCTATGTGACGCGTTGAAACCTTGTGGGGGCCCAATTTGGGGAAAATGTTGAGAAGCTGTCTTAGCTGATGTAGCTATGCCAGCCCAAACCCCCAGGGCAGACGCAGCTTAGGGAAGAGGGCTTCGGTCAGCCGTGCTAATGTTGCTCACGGAGGTGGTGTCAATATACCTGAAGAATTCCTCCTCCTCTAGACATACACTGCGACTACATTAGGTGGCTCTGCTGATCTAGCCATACCGCTAAAGCTAGGGCCCTACCCAATTCACGGTCCGTTTTGGTCAATTTCCCAGTCAAAGGATTTTAAAAATTGTAAATTTAATGATTTCAGCTATTTAAATGTGAAATGTCATGGTGGTGTAAATGTAGGTGTCCTAATCCAAAAAGGAGTTTGTGTGTATGTGTGGGGTAATAGGGGAGTGGATTGTGGTACTGCTACACTTACTTCTGCCTTCAGAGCTGGGCAGCTGGAGAGCGGTGGCTGCTAACGGGGAGCCCAGCTCTGAAGGCAGAGCTGTCGCCAGCAGCAGCGCAGAAGTAAGCGTGTCATGGGATGGTATTGCCACCCTTACTTCTACGCTTCTGGCGGGGCACTGCCCTCAGAGCTGGGCACCTGGCCAACAACCGCTGCTCTCCAGCTGCCCAGCTCTACGGGCAGCAATGCAGAAGAAAAGGTGGCAATACAATGACCCCGCTGCAACTCCCATTTGAGTCAGGACCCCCAATTTGAGAAATGTTGATCTCCCCCATGAAATCTGTATAGTATAGGGGAAAAGCACAGAAGACCAGATTTCACGGTCCATGATGCATTTTTCATGGCCGGGAATTTGGTAGGACCACAGTGCTTTGCTGGTCCGGGCCTTGAATTGTTAACGGGGAGGCTTTAATTGCAGTTTTTCTCTAAATGACTGTAAGATGCCTATTGTCTCTCAAGGACTCCCGCTCCAATTTACTCAGTTTACAAGTTGTGTATCTCTCTGAAGTGCCACACAGCCTCCCTTAACCAACCGAAATGTATGTGTCTTCTGCACATTTTGCTACCTCTCTGATCGCTCTCCCAGATTATAATGAATATATTAAGCAACACCAGTCCTGGGTACAGAGCCCTGGAGCAGCCTGCTGTTGATCTTTTGCCAGGATGAAAACTGAGCTTTTCATTTATTCCTACTCTTTGTTTTCTGTTTCGTAGCCAGTTTCTGATCCATGACAGAACTTTGCCTCAGCCGAGGACTAGTCAGTTTCCTTGGTAGCCTCTTCTTGGAGCCTTTTTGAAAATCCAAAGAAATTTTATATCAACCTGTTCTCCTTTAGCCACTATTTTGTTGACAGGCTTAAAGAACTCTTATAGATTAGTGAAGCATGATTTTCTTTGGCAGAGTCTGTCATTTCATGTTCATGCAGAGCAGAGTGTCTCAAGTTCTTGGTTCTGAGGCCAAATTCTGTCTTAAATTATTCCCAGGGACTGGGATATACATGTAAGACTCTATATTCCCCTTAGCCCACAGCATTTTCCACTGCTGTCACTGGGAGGTGTGCAGAGAGATCAACCATGAGGGCTGGAAATTTACTTTGCTTTTTCAGTGAAAGCCAAGATTCTGATCAATCTGAATATGTCCTGTGGAGCCACATCAAGTGGGGAGGATCTGGCAAATATGCCACCCCAATCTAGAAATCTGATAACTCTGGTTGAAATGAGAATTAAAATTAATATAGACAGGACAGAAGTAATGCTCACTGGGGTCTGTGATTCTCAGGATCACCTCTAGTGCCTTTTCAAAGATAGCAACACCACTGGCTGCTGTCCAGTCCTCCAGGACAGAAGTGGATTTTAACGAGAGATTGCGTATCTTTAGTTAGCCCATCAACCAGTTCATTCTAAAGACCCTTCAGGACTGCTGGGTGTATACATCCTGGTGACTTGGGGATTGATCTAGTTCTTATTGAAGTCAATGGCAAAGTTCAGCTTGACTTCAGTGACACAGCATTATTGGCCCCTTGTCTGCACGTTAATTTATGAATGTGTCTGGCGCCTTCTCTCTTGACGCCGGGCTCTCTGACGGTGCACCCGAAAAGGGCAGGGTGAATGAAGTGGTTGAGCTGCTGACAAAAATAGATCCACAAAAAGGGAGAGGAAAAGAGACTGCAGAGGGAGGACAGCAGGGCCCTTCTGTTGTTTTTAACTCTTTAGAGTAAGCTTGCTGCCTCTTTCTCAGCATATCTGCCACTAGCAAGGGAAATGTTAGGCAAAAGTGACTGTAAGTCTTTGCTGCCACCTGGCTGTCCTTCCCTTCATCTCAACACTGCCAGCATTCCCTGCTGAGGCCCATATTAGACTCTCCCTTCCCAGAGCCAGCCTGACCACCCACCAGGAGTAAACCTGTTTGCTGTGAACTGCAGGAGAATGTGGCCTTGTGGCATAAGGGGACTAAAAAGTCAAGGGACTTGGTTAAACATTGTGTAGTGGTGGCAGGACCTTCATCATAGCCACGGCTTTAATCCAGTTAAGGAACATCTAAACCAGGGCCCCTGTGGCAGAAAATCTGACCACAAGGAGGTTGTATTGGAGGAAAGCAGCAGCAATCCACTCTCCATCCAGGGTCCTGGAGGACCAGCTGGAGAGGGACATGGCTAGGATGGGAACACAGGAATTGGATCAGACCCAAAGTCCGTCTATGGAAGGATGGGGTGAATGCATGTACTCTGCACATCCCTAGTACAGATTTAACCCGCAGGGCTGCTAGGAGCTCTTCTCCTGAGGAACCCCCAAGCAAGGGCAAAGATAGTAATGCTGCCTGCTGTTCCTAGGGTGATTCCCGCCTAGGGACTGGGCCAGATAACTGCTTGTGCCAGCAGATCTGAATTCAGCTCTAGATCTCAGCATGTGTTCTGAGCAGGGTCAGCATCTTCCATGCTGTCTAGCCACGTTACAACCAGATCCAACCACAACTAGACGTGTACCCTGACTATCAATGTTTAACTGAGGGCACCTGGGTAGAGCTCACACTGGCGAGGCGGGGACTGGAACTGTCTGTGGCTACAATAGCCCATTCCTGCCATAGGAGCTAGAACAAGATTCTCAAAGCCCAGAGCAGATCACGTGAAATTTTCTAGCAGCCCAACTCACTGGGTAAGTACGTCTAGACTGCAATAAAAACCCTGCAACATGGCCTGGGTCAGCTGATTTGGGCTCGTGGGACTGGGCCTAGGGGCTATAAAACCGCAGTGTAGACGTTCGGGCTTGGGGTGGAACTGTGAGGGGTCTCAGAGCATGGGCCCCCGCACAAAGGTCTATACGGCTATTTGTAGCCCTGCGACTCAAGCCCCATGAGCTCTGAGTCTCGGTGCTATGGGTTTTTTATGGCAGTGGAGACATACCCACTGTGGCCTTGAAGGCTTTAGCACCATAATCCCAGCTGTGCGTACACTTCGCTGCGAGAAGCAGCTGTGACTTGGCTGAATGTATTTATTTATTGGGGTGTTTCACATGCTCCTATCCCAGGATCTAGGCATCTGCACAATTGAGATTCGATACAAACTCATACGGACCAGTTCAAACTGGACATTGTGTGCTACCCCTTTAAGGGACAGGTTAGAGCTTCTGACCAGAACTGCCTGGGCAAAGTCAAGAAGCACCCTGCCTCGTCCTGGGGCTATATGTAAAAACAGGGAAAGGAAACTGAGCAAGGCAAGAGAGAGAGGAGATTAGAAGTCATGCTGGCTGGGAGGAGTTGCAGGTCCCATGATCCTGGCCTGAGCTGGGTTTTAGATACTATCTGTTTGGTTACTGACTCACAGGTCTGAGGTAAGGGCTTTTTGGATTTGATTAAACTGCTCCTTCCCAACCTGATGCCTAAGAGAAAGGCAGAAAACCTGCCTGCCTCGTAGAACCCTAAGGGAACTAGAAACACAGCGGTTTGGGGATGTTGTGGAGGCCTTAAAGGGCTTGGTTTGGTTTAGTTGGTTGGATTTTGGCCTCCCATTCTTGGATCCTAGGTACCTTTCTATGACAAAGCCTTCCCAAGCCACTGAGCCCAGCAGGAGTAAAGAGAAACTCTCCCTCTGTTTCCTTTTATACATCCCTTTCCACCCACCCTGTCCACCAAAGGAACATCCCTCCTCTAGTGTGTATTTCTATTGCAGAATATATGGTACATCTAGTAGCCATGCAGGTGATGTCTTTCCACAATCAGCTTTCCATGAGAATGACTTAGAGACCTAATGTAGGGGTCAGATTGTGAGAATCTTTTAGTTGACTTCAGTGTGTTTGGATTAGTCCCGAAGAACGAGTCAAGAAAGAACACAAGTAAAGTCTGTGTGAGAGAACACACAGTGGGGCTGGCTCTGCTGACAGTTACATCTGTTTGATATCATGAGTTATGTCAAATCAGTAGAATATACGTCAGGGTAAAAGTGGGATAAGTGGGATTAGAATCAGTCCATAGATATGAGTAGGCACTGAATGCAAAAAGCCTGTCTCTGCCGACAGCAGACTCCTTTGAGATTTAACAGTGCAGTACACAGAAATCAAAACAACAGCTGACTGCATACATGTGGCACTGCAGAATTATGTTATTACTTTGATAGTGATAAATACTTGGGAGGCATTAAGATACTGTGATAATCTAGTCAGATACACTGGTAAGAGGCCCTGCAGTACATTGCTCCACCTAGAGAGTTAAGGATGCAGAAGCAGCCTTGGTTTGGCATTTCTAAGTTTATCCATTTAACCTTAATGTCATTTGGCCATAATCTGGGGATTTTTCAACAAGATATCAATCTGCATGTCTAACTACTGAGCTTACGGATTCACAATTCAACCAGAAACAGAACAAGACAGAAGCGCCCTTCCATGTGTGACTGGAAGTTGATTTTAAGGCTGTAAAAAAGAAGTAAATCAAAAAAGGGGGGGGGAAGGATGAGTGGTTTTGACAGATTAATGGGGCTTGTGCAGGAGCCCAGAAAGAAGATTTGATGAAGTAGAAAGGCAAAGATGCCATTATGAGAGGAGAATATTTAGTTATCTTGTGATTGACTTATCATCAGTGATTGATAACCAAGCAGTGAAAGGAGGAAAGCTGCCTCAGCCCCGTTGCTTCCGTTCTCGTCTGTCTGCTTAAAATGCAGCACCCGAGGGCACAAATTTGGCGCTGGCATACATATGGTTAACGTATTGGGCTCTGATCCCGTAGTGAGCTCTGCGGAGAAAGGCCTTTGAGCCAAGCCCCAATGCCACCTATGATGCTCATTGCGGGAGTGGGCCTGGTAGCTGTTGTTACAGGCCTGTGCTTAGAGAAGCTTGTTGTAGTGCTGAGCTATAAAGCCGTGCTCCGCTTTCGACGGCAGAGGGTGTTAGCTGATGATTCGGCTGCTGACTTGCTCGCTTTTGAAAGGACTCCATTGTTCCTGTGGTAGCGGTCTGTAAGTTTGCAGTGTCACGGCTGCAGTCTCTAGTGTCTGGGCCATTGTTGTTATCTTGCCTATTGATAATATTAATTCAAAGGGGAGTTTTCATTTCTAGAGCTTTAAAATTCCTGATTCCCCTGATGCTGGGGACACAACTCAGCCAAAGGGGTGGGGTGAAATCCAAGGGGCTCGTACCCTACACCAGCCTCCAAACCCAAGCTCTGAGCATTCCCTCTGCAGCGTTGGGAGTTTGGCCATTAGTAGGAGCAGAACTGGTTCCATTGTGGAGTGTAGAAGCTACAGGCAGATGTTCCTACTGCAGCAAAACCCATCAGGCTACATTCAGCAGACAGCAACACCAGTGTAAATCTGGAATAATTCCATCACTGTGGGGACGGGGGCTGGCACCTGTGTAAACCGGAGCAAAATCTGGCCCATAGTCCATTCTTCAGATGTTCTGAAATGAAAACAGAACAAACTGGGGTGCTTGATTCAAACATTAACAACTGCGCACATGTAGTAGACAAAGGCTCCAGGGGCTCACGTGCCATTATTTATGTTAGGACCTAGTGTAAGTCATGCATGCTTTTTAAAAATAATAATAAAAAAAGAGTTACGCTGAGATAATGGAAAGTTTAAGTTCTCCAGAGAAAGCAGAGTAAGGCAAGCCAAATCCTAAAAACCTTCCATCTTTTATTTTTTTAAATGTTGGTATTTTTATTTATAACCAACACCAGGTAACTTATAAGCATGGCAGGATAAGTAGAAAGAGCCACATCTACTCTCAGGGTGCCATTTACCCCAGTGCAGGTTGGGGTGAAGGGGTGATTGAGCAAAGACTTTTCAGCCATCTTGGTGTCCTCAGGATTTGGAGCCGCTCTAGGAGCGGAAATAGCCCCATCTTAAAGTGGAGCAGCCGCTGACATGCTCTAATTTCCAGCATCCTCCCAGGAGCTGCTTGTGGGCTGCTCTGCAATCTGGAGCAGCCTAGACGCTCCATACACTTGAGAGACTCCCTTGCATGGCTTCGGCACTGGGGCTTGTGAGGCAATGTAGGGCAGCTTATGTTTGGGAGTGGAGGTGAGACAATCTCCCCCAAGGTTTATACCCCACTTAAATCCTCATAATGGGGCTTAGATGGGACTTAAGTGGCTCATAGGCTGGGACTCTGCACTGGCTGGGTTCCACCACCCCCAAAGGGAGCTCCCAGCCATTCAGCTGCCAAATAATTTGCTAAAAGAGAACCTTCCAGTCCTGCTAGTGGAGATGGTTGCACCTTTGGATCCAGGCTTGGACTGCATTCAGGCTGCAGAGCTTCTGGCTTGGGGCTGTCTGGCTCAAAGCAGAGCCGAGCTTTCTGGAGTGTCCCACATGAGTGCTCCTGCTCTTGGGTTATCCAAAATGAGAAGGCTTGGAAGAAATTTCCCCACATCTCCTCCTTTAGGAGATTTATCTCTAGCCACGTTTTATTCTTCCTGCCCAATTCCAGTTAACAATGACGTCTCCTGGGGTTACAGCTTGCACCCCTATGCGGAAAGCCTGCACAAGGTCTGTGCACCAAACTTATGCCCTATTTTGAGGACTTGTACCTATGCCTTGTGCTGCCCTTTGCACAGGTGAATTTCACTCAGCCCTTAAAGGGCCTGTGCAATATTCTCTAAAGCTGGACAGCATCCCTTCTCCTCACTGTACTCCAGAGTGGAGTGGGCTGTTAAAGCCTCCTGGGTCCTGGCGGAGTCCACTGATTTTCCAAAAGATATAGCTGTCCCATGGCCCCTGGATAATTGCCACTGTACTAGGCTTGTCGTGTCAACCATGAGATGACTACCACCAGCTAGTGCAACTCTATCAGGGAATTGTGTGAGAAAGAGAATGTGTCTCCTCCAGTTTTCAGCCCAGGAGAAGCACACAACAAGGTGTTTTCCTTGTCCCAGCTTTGTCTGCTGGAGGAGCGGGAGGAGCACCAATAGGGAACAGTGTCTAGTGTGCTGAGGGCAGCAGGCTCAGGAAACTCTCCCCACTCCTGAGCAGATCGTTTTGTTCATTGAAAAAACATGGGGAGGGTCAACTAGCAGCCTCCCCTTTTCCTTGCTCTTTTGCAGACACGCTCCGTTCCGCTGTTGAAATGAACACGGATTTCTAGATGCTGCGCCGTTAGCATCTCTGCAGCAGAGCCCAGCAATATTCGTGTACAGCCACTGCAGCTTAAACAGTTATGTCAATGTGCTGTTCACATGCAGCAATGTACAATAAAGACAGTGCTGCCCCACCACAGAAATACTCCCTTAACAAACCGGGCTGGATTCTGATTGCACTGACTCCGGTACAAATCCTGACTAACTTCAGGATTACTCTGGCTTGTGCTGGGGGCAGAATCTAGCCCCCAGTCTCTGGAAAGTGTCTCTTCAGTGGAGAGTTGCTACAGTAGAACAAAAAAACTCCAGAGTTCTGGGAACCAAGGTACAGCAGGCCCCTGGCTAATTTAAAAAGACAAAAATCTATTTCCCATTGATTATAATCGTGGGTTCTACATTTCCCCCACGTCTCTGACGTCACTGCACAGCTTCATGGTAATTGCTTTGGAACAGGCAGTTGGAAATAAAGCTCTGGGCTTGCAGACTCCTGCACAGCGAGCCCTGCAAAAGAACAGGCCAGACGTGCCGAAATCAAATAGTCCTCCAGGAGCATTAGGCCGACTCAGATACTTGGCCTGCTCCATGTTAGAAGACGATAACGTGGCACCGACCAGTCTAGGACTCTAAAAGCCCTGTTTTCGTTAGCCCCACCTTCAGAGCCACCTGTTCGCAGGGTGAAAGCAGAACCCCAGTGAGGGGAAGGAATAGATTCCTTGTCTCATCGCGCTGGAGTGCACTGGCTAGTGCTTTCAGCTGCATTCTTCTGTGCCAGAAGAACTGCCAGGAGGATGCTCTGGCCTGGCAGATCTGGACTGGATCTAGACTGTTCTCAGTGGTACCAGATGACAGAATAAGGAGTAATGGTCTCAAGTTGCAGTGAGGGAGGTTTAGGTTGGATATTAGGAAACACTATTTCACTATGAGGGTGGTGAAGCACTGGAATGGGTTCCTTAGGGAGGTGGTGGAATCTCCATCCTTAGAGGTTTTTAAGGTCAGGCTTGACAAAGCCCTGGCTGGGATGATTTAGTTTGGTGTTGGTCCTGCTTTGAGTGGGGGTTGAACTAGGTGACCTCCTGAGGTCCCTTCCAACCCTAATCTTCTACGAGTCTATGATTCTATGATGGATTCTGCTTTCCACTGCACTGATGTAAATCCGGCCCCACTCCACTGGTATCAATAGAGAAACTCTGGGTTTACACTGATGCTATTATCTCCACATAGGGTGACCATGTTGTCACAATAAAAAGTGACAAAACTTTTGTGGAAATGTTTTTTTAGAATAATAAACTTCACATTGTCACAGGGTGTCTGGCCCCTTTGAGGCAATGGGTCCAGCCCCACTTGAGCTTCACTTGTTTTCTGTCCCAGGTGGCGAACGTCATTGCAGTCAGATGGGAGGTAGATCATGTGGCTAAATCAGACCCAGGCCCGGGGATAAAAGAGAAGCCATCAGAGAGCCAAGGGAGGAGAGAACGAGCAGGCAGACAACTCTAAGGAGGCCTTTCGGCCTATGGGGAAAGGACAGAATTAAAGGGGGCCAGCGCGGAGAACATGCTTGAGGGCTGGCATTAGCCTGAGTTAACATCACAGGTCACAGAAGGAGGGCTTTGAGATTCCGCCCGAGGAGGGGGAATCTGTGGGAAATGGCCTACACAGGCCCCAGAGGAGGGCTGTGAGACCCCTGAATCCAGGGGGCACAAGGGCTAGACTTGAGGGGCTAAAGCAGGGATCAGCAACCTTTGGCACGAGGCCCATCAGGGTAAGCACCCTGGCAGGGCCAGGACGGTTTGTTTACCTGCTGTATCCACAGGATTGGCTGATCGTGGCTACCACTGGCTGCGATTCACTGTTCCAGGCCAATGGGGGCTGCGGGAATTGGCAGCCTGCACATCCCTCAGCCCGCGCCGCTTCCCGCAGCCCCCATTGTCCTGGAGCGGCGAACTGCGGACAGTGGGAGCCGCGATCAGCTGAACTTGCAGATGCGGCAGGTAAACAAACCATCCCGGCCCGCCAGGGGCTTACCCTGATGGGCCGCATGCCAAAGGTTGCCGATCCTTGGGCTGAAGAGTAATCAGTATGCTGTAAGAGACTTCATAAATTAGATGCTTCACAGGGAATTGCAGTTTAAAAGATTCTGGAAGTGACGGCTTCCAGTAGCCAGCCAGGGGAATAGAGGGCCATGTGCACAAGGGGGCATGGAGAGGGATGGTTGACTGGCTCATAAAAATGCCAAAAAAATCTTAAAACAATTAGTGTTCTGGTGTCACTCCTGCCAGCTTCTGAATCATCAATGACATGCATATTTCTTAGAGAGAACTTTCCCCAGTTACTCAGTGTCCTGAATGAGTTAATCATGAGTCACTGAACAATGTCATGAACGTTCACTTTCAGCAAAAGAACGGCTTAGGTACTATCTCCACTCATTCGACTTTTCTCCTCCATCCAAGCCCTAGTCATTACACCGAACAATCATTCTGCTGGACTCTTAGATACCATTAAACAGAGCAAATTCTATTATGTTCTGTAGTTAAAAAAAAAAAATCTAACTATGACAGTCTGTACCCCTATGTTCACTCCTTTTACAGGACTATAATGAATTTTGTACAAAGTATGCTTTGTGAGGTATCATTTGAAAATTGATAATTTGCCGACCATTACTGTCCTGTTAAAAAGTGTGGCAATATTGTATGTAAAAATATAAGATTCTACTGTATGACATTACTAAGACAGGTTCCAAGTCTGGGGAGCAGTCACAATCCAGTTTCTCAGAGGCAAAAGACTAGCCGATGCCTCAGCCAGGTGTCAACAAAATCAAATGGACCATCATCTGGTTAAGTGGACATTTTTTGGCAGGAAGGAGGGTGTGGGTGAAAAATCTACATCTTGACAAAGAAACAGCTTGGGGTTTTCATCCACACAGACTTTCTGTCTCCTCAACCTCAGCTGAAGAAGACGCCCCAAATTATCTCTTCCTTTCTCTCTACCCATGGCATCAACAGCACTTTGGATTCACTTAACTTGTTAAGTTAGGCAGTAGTCGTGTTTTACTTTTATTTTCTTGTAATCAGTTCTGACTTTTATGCCCCATCACTTGTAGTCACTTAAAATCTATCCTTCTGTAGTTAATAAACTTGTTTTACGGTTTTATCTAAACCAATGTGTTTGGACTGAAGTGTTCGGGAAACTCCATTTGGCATAACGAGATTCGTGCATGTCATTTTCTACTAATAAAATTATGGACTTTAGATGAGCTTGTATTGTCCAGGACAGAGCTGCCCAGTATGAGATGTACATTTTTGGGGAGAGTCTGGGACTAGTAATTTGCTGGTGTTGTTCTGCAGTGTAATTCAAGTGTTACTGGCTAAAGCAGTCATTCAATATAGCTGGAATAATTTACATGCTGGAGGCTGTGTGTGAGCAGCCCCGGAGTGGTAGCTCTCACAGAAAAGCAGTGAGAGAATTATGGGGACACAGCTGTTCATCGGTCCAGATTGTACCCTGCATAATGTCACAGTAATATATTGAGTGATGGAATTAAAACCAGAACTTTCAGGCATCCCTAACTATGATACTGGGGCATCACATGGAAAACCAGTACTTGATCAGTAACACTGATCTCAGGTACCTTTTGGCCCCCATTACTATCATATCTGAGCACCTCCCAATCTGTAACATATTTAGCAGACTGAGAACTGAGGCACAGAGGGGAAAATGTGTAAAAGTATCTAAATAACTTAAGGGCAGGAGCCTAGATCCCATTTTCAGAAGTCACTTTGGCTCCTAAGTGCTCAAGTCACTTTTATAAATGGTGATTAGGCTCCAAATCACTGAAGAGCTTTTGCATGCTATTCCGCCTAAGTGACTTGCCCATGGTCACACAGGAAGTCTGTGGCGGAGCAGGGAATGGAACCTGACTCTCCCAAGCCCCAGGCTAGTGCCCTAACCACTGGATCATCCTACCTTTCTTACATCACTTAGTTTCTCTGCCTCAGTTTCCCACCTGTAAAATGGGGTGGGTCTCAGTTCCCTCCGGCAGAGGGGTGTTGAGGATAAATACGTTAAAGACTGAGATGCTCATAAACTGCAGTAATGGGGGTCATATATGTACCTTACACAGCTGAGGCTTGCAGATAGCTGCACTTTGGCTACCTCTGCACAGATACATGCATGGGAATAAATATATAAGTGAAGCGTTTGGAAAGGTGGCACTTGAGAAAAAGAAGATTGTAGCCAGTTCCATGTCACTGCTACAAATCAGCCCAAGCATCATCCTCTCACTGTGTTTGCAAAAATGGCCACTAGCTG
The DNA here is from genome assembly GCF_025201925.1 of Gopherus flavomarginatus. NCBI lineage: Eukaryota > Metazoa > Chordata > Testudines > Testudinidae > Gopherus > Gopherus flavomarginatus. The sequence goes on from NC_066630.1 coordinate 36,164,889, forward strand.
AACCATTTGTTTTCCAAGAGGCAGCAGAGTCACGTTCACTTCTATCTAGCCTTTAGGACAGCAGCAGAGCTGGCTTTACTTTGCAATGAAGCCAAGTGTCAGGAAAAGATTCCTTCTCTTTCAAGGATGCAAATGACTTTGGCAGGACATGAGGAATGTGGCCAAGGGAAGCACAGCTCCGTTGCTGCTAATCATTCTTATGTCTCATGGGTACAGAGGATGACAATCTGGAGATGACGTTTCTATTGGGCCGGGCACCAGGCAAGTGGTCAGTAGGTGGGCAAAGGTAAACTTGGCTAGACACTATATAGTGGGCAGGCCTGGCACTGAGACAGAAGAAGAAGGCCTCAGTCTTGCTCCCTCTGACATTGGCAAGAGTTTTGCCATTGGTCTCAGTGGGAGCAGGATCAGAGCCCAGGCCAGCAAGAGGAGGAATGGAATGGATCAGCCAATGTGGGCACAACACCCTACGTCATGTCAACACATTATAAAATTATTCCCATCAGTGCTATGATTCGCTCGGCAGAATAATCAAACAGGTGGGAGCCTAGTGCAAAGAAGTCTCTCGTGGTTCCAGGACTTATACCACTGTTAGTTAAGCCAGCTGAAAAGTAGGTTAATGCAGGATGTTCATGGAAGATGTAGCTATGCTAGGGCTCCCGCTGATCTAACACCAAAAGGAACTGTTTTTGTGAAGACAAGTGTAGACAAGTCTCAAATGCCCACCCTCCCAACCGCTTGCTCTCAATTGTCTTTTCAACTCTGCCAGAAACTCCTGGGTGCCAAAACTGGCTCTGGGTCCCTCTTTTTGAGAAATCGGAGCCATATTTGGCCTGAATCCATCCCAGTGCGGATAAAACATTTGGCCACTGCCCAACTATTTTTCAGGCCGGAAAATGACACTGGCAGGGACAATTAATCATTCTATTCAGAAATTCTGAACTGAGATCTTTCACTTGTAATAATTTCTGCAGAGTCCGTTCCAACAGCTCATTAGAGCTAAAAGAGCTCTAAGTTGTAACTACCAGCCTAGGCAAAAAGTTTGTAACTAGGTGCCATTGTCATTATCAGGGACATTTATTCTGTATTGAAGGATTTTCTTAATCTTTGATTTCATATTTTTTTAATTTGCCTGGATTCACTCCTAGGCTATGTCTAGGGAGCTGCACCTGTAGCCAAACTTTTGGAAGATGAGCAGTGAATGTGAAATGCTGATTGTCTGCAGAAATATTATTTGGGAGGAGGTGGATGTTTGGCCCTAATCTGTAATATTTTGGAGGAAGAAGGGTGGGTCCCATCATGTGTGGTCCTGAGCATTTCAGTTATACTGTACATGCATGTGTGGGGGTTTGTCAACACAGCAAAGAAAAACCTGTGCCAGCTGGCTCAGGCTCGGACTGTTTCATTGCTGCGTAGGCTTCTGGGCTTGGGTTGGAGCCCAAGCTCTGAGACCCATCCACCCCAACCTGAAAGTCAACACAGCAATGAAACTTCCCTGTAGCCCAAGTCAGCTGGCACGGGCCAGCTGCAGGTTCTTCTTTGCAATGTAGACAAAGTATGTCTTCCTGTGGGTAGAGGCATAGCTGGCTTATCTTTGGTGGATAGGATAACTGCTGAGGGTCTATTTTCACTAATTGCTATATTTTGATATGAGAGAGAAGGGAAAAGGGGACTGATATGAATTTTGTATTGTTGTTTTGTCTTTTAATGACAAATCTTTTCCTGCAATATAGCTCTAACACGTATGCTTGGAACTGCTAATTACATTTTTCTGTCAAAGTCTCACCACACTGATTCTTTCCTTTAATTTTTATGCCTTGCATTCAGTTAGGAAGCAGCGAATTATATGCAGTGAACAACTAATCCGACAAACTTAACTCCCTTCTTTTTGTGTGTGAATGGTCTGCAAAGACTCTGATTTTTGCAGAGACTTTCTTCATTCAAAATGATTTGATGAATGGCTCACCTAAATGCTCACAACCTAGTTGCTCTGGGTGTTTGCTATTTGGAATTTGCTGTTTGCAAGGTGTATATGATTACCTAAGTCACGTTGTTTCTTGATCCAACTCCTCCCAGACCCATAAATAACTCTCAAAATGGCCACATGTACGTTCCCTGAATGCTCATGCAAAGTAGTCTTTGGCACAAAGACCTGTCTTTTTTCTGTTTGTAAACTGCCTAGCACAGTGTCCTTCCAATCGCCCTTCTAACATTACCGTACACCTCAGAAACATAGCAGATGGTGGAAGTTCAAACAGGAGGCTGAATGCATTTCACCAGTGTTGTTTGAGAAGGATCTTGAGAATTAATTGGAGACATCGTGCAACCGAAATGGTAGTGTTGCGCTGCATGGGTCAGCGGACTATGGACTCAATAATCACACAGGGATGGCTATGGTGGTTTGGCCATGTCATCAAGCTACCTCATGGCAGGAGCACAAGGTATGTCTTAGGTTGGATTCCACCTGGAAGGAAGGGAAGGACCTATCACCATGGCCAGTGCAAGGATGTTTCACGCCCTAGGCGAAACTTCCACCTTGCGCCTCCCCCGCGGCAGCTCCCCACTCCCCACTCTCAGCCCTGAGGCACCCCACCCCAGCTCACCCCTGCCCCGCCTCCTCCCCAAGCACGCCGTGGCTGCTTCACTTCTCCCACCTCCCAGGCTTGCGGTGCCAATCAGCTTAGGCGCTGCAAGCCTGGGAGGTGGGAGAAGTGAAGCGGCCATGGTGTGCTCATGGAGGAGGCGGGGCAGGGGTGAGTTGGGGCGGGGAGTTCCCCTGCATGCTGCCCCCTCCTTACTTGCTGCAGGCAGCCCTCCCTGTGCTCCCCTGCTCCAGCTCACTCTACCTAAATGCCAGCGGTGACCGGGGCAATCAAAGATCTGGCCGCCACGGTCGCTGCTGAAGAAAATGGCGCCCCCAAAATGCCAGCATCTAGGTTGCCTAAATGGTTGCACCGGCCCTGCCTATCACAGGACAATCAAAAAGAATGTGCCCACCATGGAAACTACTTACAATGGAGTCAAACATCTTGCTCTGGACAGACAGCAGTCAGAAAAACTGCTTGCCCCATTTGCCACTAGATAGAAATGTTAAGCTAAGCTCAGCTAGCACAATGGGTCCTGGCTCATGGCTGGGATTTGTGCTATTGCAATATAAATAATAACATATACATACGCACAGGAAGGTTCGCAACACTCATTCATAATTTATTCTCGCAAATAAAATGTTGACATGAAAAGTGATGCGGAAGGGTCGTAAAGGCTGAAGTGAATTTGTGGGGTTTATGCAAACGAATTTTACTGGGCACTTCTTTTACATTATTCGCCCAGCCCTACTACCGATAATGCCCAGGCTTATTAGTATTTTGACAAGCATTCCAGCACTCATGTCATGAAACATCTGTGTTCTTTACTCATACATCTGTAACACCTATGGACAATGGGCACTGTAGAGTGGGAAACGTCAACTCAAACTTGCCTTGTTTGTAGCACAACCGTCATGTTATTCAGACAAACTTAAATACATGAATTAAGTATCTTAACACCAACACCCTTTATATGTGTCAACTTCTATTTTTATCAAGCTGGTGGATTGATCACAGTTTTGGCATCTGTCTTAAATGGGCTATCTTGATTATCACTACAAAAGTTTTTTTTCTCCTGCTGACAATAGCTCATCTTAATTAATTAGCCTTTTAGAGTTGGTAGGGGAACTCCCACCTTCTCATGGTCTTTGTGTGTGTGTATATATATATATATCTCCTCACTATATGTACCATTCTATGCATCCGATGAAGTGGGCTGTAGCCCACGAAAGCTTATGCTCAGATAAATTTCTTAGTCTCTAAGGTGCCACAAGTACTCCTGTTAGTTTTGGCATCATCATATATGGAGCTGCAGTGTGGCAAAATATAGTGCATGAGTATGTCATTCCTGACACTGGAACAACATCGCTAGGCAGAATCATGCATGACAACAGCAATGCTATGGTTACAATGCAGGAAAGGCTTGATTCTGTCCTCTCTTGCAAAAAGTCAAATTTCCATTGACAACAGTATAACTGAGGCAAACCTGGGTATACGTACAGAGAGGAATAACGGCTTCTGCTTTGCAATGTAGACATACAATTCAGGTTTTATTTTGTACAGTGCTTTTCATCCAAATTGCATCAAAACTCCTCCCAGAATCACTGTCACTAATACAATGCCAGAATTAAATCATAAAGGCCTCACAGAATCAGGTCCTAGGAATTGCTATTAGTGTTTTTATTATTACCCTGAGTTTGTTCCCATTCTTGACTCTTGCAGAGGGATTGTCTTTTTGTCATCACCAATAATTACAAAAAAAATAAATCATAAGATCCCGTGATGCATCAATCAGGGTTAATCCTTGTTAAAAATTCCCCACTTTGTTATGAAGTGTGCTATGAACTATTAGCCTGGCTGGCTGGTCCCTTCATCCCAGTAGTGCAGCAATTTAGTGGCACTGGATTTCTATATGCCCTGACCCAGAAGTGGCTCTGAGCTCACAACTCCCACTGGAGACAGTGGGAGTTCTATATGTGGAGTGGCTGCGAGATTGGGCCTGTAGATAGTATAAAATCAACTATCCTGCAAGAAGAAAAGATCTACGCTAAGTGTAACTTTATCCCCTAGAAGCAGAATGGGATAAAGGCCTGTGCGCTCTCCTTTCTTTTTTCATATTACATCTCATTGTAAAGCAACATGCTTATCTCTGAATTTGAGTTCTCCTGGGTGATTAGTATTTGTTGTCCTTGGGCTTGCCTGATGCAGGATTTGTGCTGGAAGGAGGCACTGAAAACCCTAATGAAGAGAAGTCCACATGGAGAAGAGTTTGCAGCAGCAAATGGCCCCTGTAATTCCCACGTCACTGGAAGAGCTGTAGCCAGTTGATGCAGTTCCCAAAGTGGGCATTGCGGGCTATTGGCTGTACTGATGTAGCCGTCCCACAGCTGCCTCTGCCACTGGCTTTGCTCTGGAGTTCCTGTGGAAATTAAAACTGCCATCCCTGATGGAGCCCCTGAAGAAGATATTAATTATGATTATTGCTAATGTTTATTATTGGAGTTCCTAGAGACCAACCAACAAAACAGGGAATCAAACGGAAGATGAAATTCAATGTTGGTAAATGCAAAGTGATGCACATTGGAAAACATAATCCCAACTACATGTGTGAAATGATGGGATCTAAATTAACTGTAACCACTCAAGAGAGAGATCTTAGAGTCATTGTGGATAGTTATATAGTGGATATAATGCCACTATATAAATCTGTGATACAACCATCCCTTGAATGCTCCATGCAGTTCTGGACTCCCCATCTCAAAAAAGATACATAATTGGAAAAAGTACAGAGAAAGGCAACAAAAATGATGAGGGGTATGGAACAGCTTCTGTATGAGGCAAGATTACAAAGACTGGGACTGTTCAGCTTGGAAAGGAGATGATTAAGGTGTGTGTGTGTGGGGGGGATATGATAGAGATTTATGCAATCATGACTGGTGTGGAGAAAGTGGATAAGGAAAGGTTATTTATCTCTTTGCATAACACAAGTACCAGGGGTCACCCAATGAAATTAACCGGCAGCAGGTTTAAAACAAACATAAGGAAGTACTTCATCACACAAGACACAGCCAACCTGTGCAACTCTTTACCAGAGAATGTAGTGAAGGCCAAAAGTATAACTGGGTTCAGAAAATAATTAGGTAAGTTCATGGAGGATAGACCCATCAATGGCTATTAGCCAAGAAGCTCAGAGCGGCAACACCATGCTCTGGATGTCCCTAAGCCTCTGAGTGCAAGAAGCTGAGACTGGGTGACTCATTAATTGCCCTATTCTGTTCATTCCCTCTTATGATCTGGCATTGGCCACTGTCAGAAGACAGGATACTGAGCTAGATGGACCACTGACAGTTTTTATGTGTATGTAACCAAGACTGGGGCCCCATTGTGCTAGGTGCTGGACAAGCAGAGTAGTGAAAACACTGATAGCTTTCCCCTCTGGGTGAGTTCCCCCTGGGAGGCAGCAGTCCCTGCTATCTCAGAGAGGGACAATTTGCAACTCTACACACCAGCAGGGTTGAATCAAACTCTGTGCTGGTGGGGTGGGATCATATATAGTGGAGGGTTTTTGAAAACAAGTAGCTTTACAAAGAATGGGGCGATCCCTAGGCCTGAAGGTCTGGTTACTGACTTTGCATCAAGAAGGCACAGTGCCTATGGGAATGCATGCAGTACCCTTGTATTAGGTCATCTTTGCTGACAGCCACAGAAGGGGGCAGTCACACCCCTGCCCTCAAGCAGAGTGCCCTTATGGGCCCCAATCCCCAAGGTGCATAGTGTCACCTGCAAAAGATACTAAATTGCCTTCAACTCCAATGGGAGTCGAGAGCACTTAGTACCTTGCAGAATCAGGACCAGGGAGCTCAGTGACTAAGTTGGCCCTATGCTGGGATGCCAGGAAGGATACTTTTTGTAGCATCTCCCTCACTTTGCAAACCTGTGCCAATTTAGTCCATACTAAAGGCCTGGGGTCATGGTTGGATCTTGCAGGAAAAAGGAACTGTATAAAACAAAACATAACTAACCAACCAACTAACCAAACCCCAACCTGGCAGCCTCCCATTCTAATCAAGTTGGTTGAAAGAACAATCTTCTACTCAAGGACAGACTAGCCCTGTATATTCCTTGTGTTTCCTGTAATCTTGCAAATCACCACTGTGCAATCTTTAAGGGACTGTAGAGAAAAGAAAGAAGATGGTGAGGAAAAAAAAATTCTCCGCTTACTACTATCTCTGTCCTAGACAGCTGGTATTTTGAACTAGGATGCTGGATCCAGTGTCCTTGAAGGCCAGTGTCTGATGCTGGCATTATGAATGTCAGACACCAGACGATCACGCAGCTCCATGTCACCAGTGAGGCAGACAGCATGAAACAAATCCAGATGGCAAGGTAAGAAACTACTAGGCAGCAGGGTAGGAGAGCTGTTCTCTGGCTGCCTTTTAAATAATGTTGCTGATCTTTCAACAAAAGCACTTAAAAGCCTTCAAACAAGCAGGGCCTTTACCCCTTTGCCCTCTGGCAGCAGCCAAAACCAGTAAAATGAGAGTGGGAGAAACCACTCCTGGAGGATTTGTTAGTGCTAGCAAGGAGTATAGTGCGTATCTGGAGGGAGGAAGGGGGAAGGAATCACTCTCTTCTACTCTCTTGCATGGCAATTTGAGTTCTTTGTGATTTCACATGCCACAACAGAGCATCATTAACTCTCACATTGTTAAATTAAGACAGTTAATATGCCTGGATGCCATAATCTTTAGACGCTTTATTGTAATATGCTTTTAATCCCCACCCTTGTTTACTCCTTTCTGTGTGGATTTCAGTGCCAAAATCACTACGCAGTAATCTGATATATTTGAATCTCCTAGCTGTATTCAAATGGAAGATGTTTACAGAGTAAATTCGGGATGGGGTTATGCTGGCATAAGGGGACCTGCACAGCCTCCAAATCGGGCAGCACAGGCTAGGAAGTGGGCGTGGCTAGGGCAGGGGACTAATTCAGTACTTGTCTCCGGGTAGCTTCAGCTAGATCAGCTTCCTTAGAGTCCTAGCTGTACAACAAGACTGCTCATCTCCCCAGCAGAAACCTGCAGCAACAGGGTAGTGATGGCACCACCGCTGCCCATCCTCTGAATGAATCCATACTGGGATAACTTACATCTCCCTGCAGCAGCCCTAAGGGATGTGGCCTGAGACCTGGAAAGTGTATAAATGGGCATTTTTGTTAATTGTTGCCCCCAAAGCAAACTGAACACAAATAAGAAACTGGGGCCCAAATCCTGCCAGCAGTATAGGGAAGTGAAAGTTGCACCTTGGTCCAGCCTCTCCCCATATAACAGGTGGGGTGATGAATGCTGGTAGAAAGCAGATGTTGTTTTCAGGGTCATTCTCTTGTCTTCATCTGTCAACCTAGCTACCGTTTCTCAGAAAGGTGGATTACCAGCCCAATAGGAGAAGCCCTCCTGTTGGCATCAGCAGTGTCTACACTGAAGCACTACAGCAGCAGGGCTATAGTGTGTTAATTGTAGCCAAGCCCTCACACGGGCATAAACCGGGTAACGCTGTTGCTGTCACTGTAGCACCCTGCTGTTAGGCAGGGAACCATGTTCCTCGTCTGCCTAGTGACTGCAGGCCTGGGCCCAGCTCTCAGGACTCTGCCCAGACAGCGACCCTGGGTCTGCACCTGCCTTTGGTTTTCCTTTAGTTCATTTCACTCCCTCCTGGGCACGTCCCATTCGGATTTGCCTTTCCCTGCTCGATCCCGCACGGTGAAGCTGGAGATCACAACGGCCGGGCGGGTGGGCCTTGCTGGGGGCGAGCCCAGGTGCTCCAGCTCGGTGTCTGTACAGCGCCTGGCACCGTGGTGCTGAGGCACCTCCCCGCCCAGCCCCACCAGCGACCTGGTGCCCCGGGCTGCAATTGGGGCAGGGACTAGGCCAGAGGCATCCGCCCGCTCCCACTGGTTGGGGGGGGTGTCAGGCCCCCACTGGGCTCTGCCCCGGGCCCACCCCACCTAGTTCCCTGAGGGGATCCCCGGCGCCCTGCACCAGGAGGGCGCCCCCTGCCCGGCCCTCTGGAGAGACGAGCCCGCCCCTGCCCGTGTCTCTCTCCACGCCTCTCAATAAAGTTTTGAGCGGACGGCGGTGGCGCGGGGACCGCTGGGAGATCGGCGGCTCCTCCAATCAGCGGGCGCGGCGCGGAGGAGCGAGTGCCGCTGCGGAAGGAGGCGGCAGGTAGGAGCGGGCCTGGGCCGGCGGGCACGGGCGTCCCGTGATCCTCCGCGAGCTCCCCCGCCCCCACGCTCAGGGTCCCCGCCGAGCTGTGCGGGGGGAGGCGCGGCTCCCCCTGGGGTGGCTGCGGCGCAGCCCGGGGCGCCCCCTGGCGGCGAGGCCGGTGTAGCGGCCCGGCCCGGCCCGGCCCGCCGCACGTGTGGTGCAGGCGTGGCGAGGGGCCCGCCGCTGGGCAAAGCCGGCTGCCCTTGAGCGCCCGGGGACTGTGCTAGGGGAGGCAGCCGCGTCTAGTGGCTGGAGCTCTCTGAGCCCTGCCTGGCCTTGGGGACGTTACTTAACTGCTCCGTGCCTCAGTTTCCCCACAGGTAAAGTGTGTGGGGCGAGGGGGGGGAAGCAGCGTTGTGAAGTGCTTTGAGGTAACCAGCGGGTAACTACGGCGTCAGTGCCAGATACCCTAAATCCTCGGGCTTCTCTGGCGAGTCTTCCCCATCCCACCACTAGCTCTGCCTGCCCTCTCCAAACACGCTCTGTCTAAGGGGGTGTCTGCCCAAGGAGGGTTGACGACTTCTGCTTTGTGGTGTTAATCATTTTCTCCTGTCAGATGAATGAACTTTAACATAGTCGGGCATGTATCTAGTACCCTTCGTCCTGGAAGTTTCTCACAGCTGAGATTTTTCAAAGGAGCCTAAAGGAGTTAAGCACCCAAATTCAGTGGGAATCGAGTGCCAGAATTCCCTAGGCTCCTCAGAGATTCCTGCCCAAAGTGCTTTATGCATATTTATGCAAGCAATGCACATGGATTCCTTCATCCGCTACTGACTGCAGCCCTCTCTGGGGTGGTTCATTGTGGTATTTGCTTAATACTGTAGAGGGACGCTATGTAGCCACTTAGGCTAGGATGTGCAGAAACAGTATTGCATCTAACTGAAACTCCGTTTGGGAATTTAAGTAGGTAGAATCTGAGGTGGCACTGAGCATTCTGTCTTAGGTGCTTGGTTGGCTGGTTCTTGCCCACATGGGGAGGGTCACACATCGCCATATGTGGGAGTGAGGGAAGGAATTTCCCCCCAGCTCAAATTGCTAGTGACTTGGGTGGTTTTTTTGCCTCTGCAGTGTGAGGGATGGGGTCGCTTGTCAGGTGTACCTGGGTATATCTCACTTAATCATTTCCCTGCTGTTGTGGAGGCCTTGAGCATTGGTGCACGTGAGTCCTGCTATTCTCTGCCTGAGACACATAACAGTCTTGTCACTTGTGGGCTGCAATACTTTGCTGTAATTTTGGTTGTTGGATTTAGTGTGTGGGGATGGGGGGGAGGTGGCCTGTGATGGACAGCAGGTCTACCTAGATGATCTGATGGTCCCTTCCGGCCTTGAATTCTGACTCTAATAGTCTGAATTGGACTCCTCTTGTGAAAAGTGATATGAGATCTTTAATTATCACAAATGCCCAAGATCTCTGTTTAAAATCTCTTCTGAAACACTGTTGTCAGCTGCACATTTCCCTATAACACCATGTGAGAATATTTGGTTTGTTACTGACTCGGAGGCAAGAATGTACCCTGATGAACATGTAATTGTTCTTTGGTGATATCACATCCAGTTACTGCCCCATTCTATCGCTGCCTTAACATGTAGGCTCTGGTGAGAATGCAGTGTTCAGGTCACGTGACATGATAGTTGCCAAGTAACATTTTTAAATTCAGTGTGCTCTGTTAGAGAGACATTTGGAACAGCAGAAATGGGATTGTGTACAGTATCTGGTAAATTGTACTTCAGCAAATAGTCTTTTTGATGCCTACTGTGTACAGGGCAACTCTCTTTGGATGCCTAGACTGAGTCCTGAAATAAAAACCTAAATGAAAGTAACATGTAAGATTCAGCTTTTTTTCAGGCAAAAGCTGGCTATAGTGATAAGTAGGGTTCTACCAAGTTCACAGTCCATTTTGATCAATTTCATGGCCAGAGGGATTTAAAATTCATCCCTTTCACATTTTCAGGTGTTTACATTTGAAATTTCATGGTGTTGGGTCCCAAACCAAAAAGTATCCAGAGGTGAGTCTAACCTCCTCCTTGTCCCCCTGCAGGTGAAGGACAAGTCTTGTCCCTCCCCAGCCTGGTGGGGGCTCGCAGCTAGGAGACCCCTAGCAGGGGTGCTCCTAGCAGCAAGGGGGAGATCAGATTTCACAGGGAAGTGCTTATTTCGCAGTCCATGACACATTTTTCATAGTCATGAAATTAGTAGGGTCCTAGTGAGAAGCCGAGTTGACCTTACAGCTTCAGGTTCTCCATGTGAGACATACCTGCCCAAATTGTGGCTTCTGGCCCCATATGGCTTGACAGACGCTATTGTTTCCTACCAGTGATTTCCCACTTACTTCTATTGTTCTTTGGGTCGATGACCTATCAGTACAGAAAGGATACAGGGGAAAATAAATGTTACATGAAAAATATCCCAGGTGCAGGGTTTTTATGTAAAATTAAAAAAAAAATGTGATCAGTTTGTTTTGGTCTCCCTTATTTTTCTCTGTATCTTCTATTTCCTGCTTCTGTTTTCTTTCCAGCGGGTTGGGATATGACCTTTCAACAGCTGGTACTTCTTGGCCACTTCTCAGGCGTGGCCAGCCAATTGGGCCACTAGCTTTGCTGAATCTTTCTAAACAGGATCCTCTCCATGTTATAGCTCTGATCTTTACAGGGCTGCAGCACAGAGTGATAATATGATTGTAACATTGGCCTTGGCTACACTTGAGAGTTACAGTGCTGTTGATGGCTTTGTAGAGCTGTAACTTACTCCCTGTCCACACTGGCAAGGCACATACAGTGCTGTATCTCCGTGGTTACAGCGCTGCTTGTACTCCACCTCCCCGAGAGGAATAAAGAGTATAGTGCTGCTCCTGCAGCGCTGGGATGCCAGTGTAAACAGGGAATAATCGTAGTGCGCTGTGACTGACCTCAAGAAGCTTCCCATTATCCTTTTAAGTGAAGGTTCCGCTCTTTGTTTTGTTGTGAACTCCGGGCTCCGGAGCCGCTTATCAAAAAAACAAACATAGCTCCTGTTTGCTGTGAATGAGCAGAGGCAGGGGAGCTCCCTTTGGAATGCCCACAGCTAGTGTTTGCTTGAAGAGAGGGGGAGGGAGGGGGCTTGAGGAGAGAAGCAGCGCAGTGGGAGAGGTGGTGGGGTCCGTTTCTGCGAGGCTGCTTATCTGATCTGTGAGGAAAAAAAAAGCTGCTGTTTGCTTTCAGTGAGTGAGAGAAAGGGGCTGGGGGAGAGGGTCGGAACTTGCAAGGCAGGTGTCGGAACTTGCAAGGCAGGGAGCTAACATAGTGTCGGCTCCAAAAAGCCACACTCTCTCTCCCCCATGCTCCCTGTCACACTCCACTTCCCCCCTCCCCTCTTTTTGAAAAGCACGTTGCAGCCACTTGAATGCTGGGATAGCTGTCCATAATGCACTGCTCCCAAAGCTGCTGCAGATGTGGCCACGACAGTGCGCTGGTAGCTGTCAGTGTGGCCAGACTGCAGCGCTTTCCCTACTCAGCTGTACAAAAACAGGTTTAACTCCCAGCGCTGTACAGCTGCAAGTGTAGCCATACCCATTTTTTGGTCCCATCTACACAGGCAAGGCAAAAACTCTTATAACATAGTTGGGGTGCTCTTGTGTTAAAAACTGCACCACGAGTTCATGAGCAATTGCTGTCTAGACAGCTGCTAATGTGGAATGATGAGTGCCCCGCATGGCATGATATTGTCCTCCTCTTATACCTGGGGGAGAAGAGGACAGAATTTTTAAGTCCCCTCCTTAGGCATGTTGTAGTTTTATAAGTCACCCTGAGGTTCTGCTCTGTTGTGACTGAGCCTGCTTCCCTCCTGGTTCAGTCATCATGGTAGAATTACTCCTGCTGGTTTTCTGCACCACTGTGCAATGCAGAATTTGCACAGAATTAATGTTCCCTGTAGAATTTTATTTTTTCACACAATTTGCGAGTTCTCCCCAGCGCATCCACCTGTGTCTTTCACAGGCGGCTGGGGCTCCCACTCTGAGCCCAGGTAGCTGAGGCTGACAGTGGGAGTGTGATTATATTGTGTTATTTTAACAAATAAAATATGCAGAATTTTGCAGAATTTTAAAATGTGTGCAGAATTTGTAATGTTTGGTGCAGAATTCCCCCAAGAGTATAGAATGTGAGTTTCTACTGCCTGACTTTCCAACAGAGGTAATGTCACAGTGGTATCTAAATCTTCCTTGTAGTACCCTCTGTCAGTTCAGAGAGTGGAGAGAGTTTTGATCTCCTCCAAGGTTTTTCAGAAACAAAATTAAATACTTGATGTAATCAATTTTCCATGTAGCAAAGGTTAATGGAGGGGTGTCCCAACAACCTGTGCTAGGATCAGGTACCATTTAATATATTTATTGAGGAATTGGAAAAGAGGGTGAATGATGAGGTTGCAACATTGACAGATGACAATTATTTAGGATAGCTAAGGCTAGGGAAGTCTGTGAGGAACTTCAAAGTTAGATGGCAGATGAAAGTCAATGTTGACAAATGCAAGGTAATACACATTGAAAGGAATAATTTGAAATACTCAGACACATTGCTGGATCCTAAATTAAATAATGAAGGGTAGAGAGAACATAAGTCGAGTGCACTTACTTACCCTTTCTCATAATACAAGAACAAGGGAGTATTAAATGAAACTGAAAGGCAACACGTTTGAAACTGATGGAAGGAAATTATTTTATGCCGTGCATAACTGACCTATGGAACTCATGGCTACAGGAAATCAATGAAACCAAGAGCTTAGTAGCAGTCATTGGAAGATTAGACTTTTATATGGATAAATATATATCCACAGTTAAAATAGATAGTTTTTGGCCCAGATGTTCTTAATCCTAACTGGTAACTTTTAGAAACTGAAAAAGGTGCACGTTACAGATATTTTTGCCCTCATTTGAAGCATTTGGTACTGACCACTGTTGGATACAGGATATTGGACTAGATGAATCATTGATCTGATCTAGTATGGCAGTTCCTATGTTCCTAGATGATATTTATTTTTTATCTACTGATATCTCACTTCATCCTGATGTGTTCAGTACTTGGAAGTATTCTCAAACTGGATATTTGTCGTGTTTTTAATTCTTGGGAGAGGGGGAGTTCCTTTGGCTGAAAATACCCAGCTGACTTGTGGTTTCAGCAGACCATTTCCATTTGTTGTACTCTAATTTCAAGGTGCTTTACTTTAAAATACATTTGGAACTCTGTTTAGTTTCAGGCCCTGACCTGCAATTTATACTCATGCAAAATGCTTGAAGCCTGCAGAATGGAGTTTTTACATATTGATCTTTTGGATTCTCCTTCAGCTTTCAAAAACAAATTATAGGTGCTGGGGAAAAATTGTCTGCTTAAGGGAAAACCATAAAATGAATATTTATATAGAAAACCCATTGTATATCAAAATATGCAAAACATAAAAATAGACTGGCAATCAAAAATACTAAACAAGGTTATTTTACAGATAAGAACGACCATACAGAGTCAGACCAAAGGTCCATCAAGCCCAGTATCCTGCCCTCTGACAGTGGCTGATGGCAGGTGCCCCAAAGGGAATGAACAGAGAGGTTATCGTCAAGTGGTCCATCCCCTGTCGCCCAGTCCCAGCTTCTGGCAAACAGAGGCTAGAGACACCTTTCCTGCCCATCCTGGCCAATAGCCATAGATGGACCTATCCTCCATGCATTTATCTAGAGCCCTTTTGAACCCTGTTATAGCACTGGCCTTCACATCAGCCTCTGGCAAGGAGTTTGAGAGGTTGACAGTGTGTTGCATGGAAAAAATACTTTCTTGTGTTCGTTTTAAACCTGCTACCTATTAACTTCATTTGGTGGCCACTTGTTCTTGTATTATGAGGAGTAAATAACACTCCCTTATTTACTTTCTCTAGGCCACTCATGATTTTAGCTTGCAGCTTTCAGGTTCCAGGTTGTTTGTATGTAGAAACAGTAATGCAAGAAATTCTGGTAGATGTTGAAAATCTGGGGTAATTTTTTTGTTTTGTTTTTTTACCCTCCTTCCTGCCAACCGACTTGAAGTATTTACCAGGCACTTTCTATCCAGAGGCTAGCATAGAAGATAAAGAGGGTAGAGTGGGAAGTTCCAGCTGTGAGGAGAGGGTGTTAGAATTCATGCCAAAGTGCTGTCCTGAGTCCAGGTCGGAAGGTCCTTTCTACCCCCTCACTTGTACTTTCAGAGTCCTGACTGCTGCAAGGGAAAGATGACTCTGCAACTCTGCCTCATTCTCATCCTTGTGGGTTTTTTTTAATATCTTCTTTCCCCACATGATTTTCTCTAGTTCCTAACTCTGCTGCTGATAGCTTATTTAGGACCAACAGTGTGAAATTGACCTGATTTTTGTCTCTTTCCCCACTGTTTGGATTCTGAGTAGAAGCCCTGAAACTGACCCAGACATGTCGATTTCACATTGCTGAGCTCTCAGAGCCGCAGTAGCTGAAACTGTCTTGTGGGAACTAGAGCAGCATTAGATTTATTCATGTTCACATCACATTTGAAAGAATATCTTTGCTAGATTTTTTTTTTTAAATAGAAGAATGAACTTTAATGGCTTATAGTCCTCTGTTCTCCAGTGAAAGTTTCTTGCAGGTCAGCCATGTGGGTGACTGTTTTTCAAACTCTGAGTTTTAATGTCCAACTCAAGAGTCAGGTACTTGTGCTTTATCTGTTACATTTATCTGTTTAAGAACCTTTTCCAGTAATAAAGGAATTTAATTTTTTGGCCCATATTACTCAAAGCTAATTTAATTAGATGACATAAGCCTTTCAGTATTTGAAAGATAACAGACACTGTTCACACATTTGAATATTTAAACTTTTAAATCTTTTTAAAGCCAGTTCAATAAAATATTCAGCGTGGCTATATTTGGAATACAGTAATTACAACATTCTTCATAAGACACTGTATCCATCTTCTTGAGGAGACTTCATTTTTTAATAGCAAACCATCACTGAAAATACTCTGTGTGGAGTTAGCAAACCAGTCATCATCTCTTATGGGCTCCTTTAGCCTTACTTTCAGTCAACTAATACAATCTTTGGAGTTTATTCTTGGTTTCAGAATGTCAGAGAAACGTTAAAATTTGAGTTTTATTGGACATGGGATAGTAGTTTAATGCAGCATCATCTATTGATGTTGTTTTCCAGAAGAGCTGTGCCTATCCTGGCTTTTAGCCCACGGTCGATCTGGCTTCACAGAAGTTAGTTTAATTTCTTCTGTCTGCATTTTCTTTCCCTTAGGTGTCAGTTGTTGCTCTTTCCCCAGCCAGACATGAAAATCTGCCATCATTCCGCTCCTTATTGTAGTAGCAGTTCCCATCTTGAACAGCAGCATTAAGAGTCAGACTGCAGTCTCTTGAATGCAGTAAATTCTGTCGGTGTAAAGACTATCTTCTCTGTGCTGCTGTTCTGTCTAACCATTTTAATGTTGTTGTTAGGAAAAAAGCCATTTGCTGATCATTCTCTAGATGAGTAGTGAGTTGTCATTACCACAGATTTATTATAACCACAGTTAGTTTAGTGTGTATGGTTAATATAACTCCTGTTTATTCCAGATTTACCTAAACTGATCTCTGGTTTCACAGTTTGTTGAAATGGTCCCATGTCTGAAAATTTATGGAACAAACCCTGCATGGTGTTGATACTGAGTCTGTGGCTAAAAGTGCAGGTTTGGGAGCTGTTTTACACTGCACTGACTCTTCATGCTTTTGGTTTCAGTGCTCTCTGAGAAGTTAGCTCCTGCTTATGCTGCTGGCTTTTTATCTAGGCAGTTAATGAGAAAGGGAAGTGGACCGGATCAAATCAGATCAAACTAAATTCTGTGCTATTCTTGCAGTCAGCGCCACACATGCTGCTCCCTCAGAAACTGACATTAGCAGTCTTAACTGTATGGGAGTGTGGTTATTCTGGTCACTGTCTGCTAACAGAGGCTGCTTCTGGCAGCCGAGCACAGATCTGTGCCAAGGGGAAGCAGTTCACAAGTAAACACTGAAAAGATGTCCTATACTGCATTGCAGGGCATGAAATTGCCTTTCTTCCACTGGCCTGCTAATCTTATCTAACAAATCCAGTACAAACTATCCAGTCTGGTTTGTTGGCCAGCATAAACCTGATTGCCACCGGTATCCCCACACAGTTTGGTAGCTAGCCAGCAGTGGGTGGAGAATGTTTACATGAGCCCTAATGTCTGGAAGCAGGCTATTAGTTTGTGTTGTGGTATCTGTGCAAAATAATAGTATGAAATGTTCTTGGATTCTTTTTTTTATTAACTGCATGTGTCTGAATCACTGAACATAATACTTTTAAGCAAACTCCTACCCAGATAGTGCTAAATAGTTCTCTTAGCACTGGTAACAGTGGTGCTTAGCCACAGTGATGAAACTGGATGCCTTGCAAATATAAAATCAATTCCATTCGAATTCTTGGATTTCTTTTCTGTTGCTCTGTATGTCTTAAGCAGAGGATTTTTAAAATATATTTTTGAGAGCTAAAATGTTACCTTTTACTTGTGCACTCCCTCACTCTCTTCTTACCCTCCTTGTCAGTTCATGATGATTTCACCTTAGACTGATGATCGATGGAAATCATGTGATTGCCAGGATGTACTGGATATATTCAACATCACAGAAGGTGGTTGTCTATGTGGATGTACTGGACGATAGGGCAGGAGGTAGTTTTTGGCGCTTCCCTCCTACCTGGTTGAAAGGCTCATATGCTCCCTTTTTTTTTTTTTTTTTTCTTTTTTCTGCTGCTTTGATCATTCCTCCCTCCTTTATAGGTATAAATTACTTAATTGTGATCTGACTGTGCTAATCACATATCTGTTGAACAACTGAAACTGCAGTAAAAGAAATACAAATGCATCTGCTCAAGGGAACATTTTGTAAGAAGTTCAGTCTCTTTTGGGGATGCTGAGATGTTTAAACTGTAGGCATTTTCCTTCTATAAAATAGTCCTGTTTTCACACTGGACTCATTTGCCTGTTTGTTGTTCAAATAAGCAAGTAAAATTACTTCTCATTACTCTCTTGCAACGTATTTGTGTTAAAGGATCACAGTTAATGCCATAGACCGTAGTTTGTCTCCTCCGGTTACTTAAAAAGAAAGAAAGCACGCTAACTTCTCTTCTGTGTAGGGACATTTTAAAATCCTGGCTAAAGGAGATGATTTGGAGAGGGGGGACATTTTAAGGGCTTACACCAAAGTTCAGATTTGGTTTAGGGAGGATCCCAGTTTGTGGATCTGTGCATTGAGGGTGATATGAGTTTAGGGCATTTCTCCCCTATCTTCTCCTCTGTTTGAGTTCAGGAATCAGCTGGATTTGTGGCTTCCGTGTAAGGAGAATAATTCTTGGAAGTTTGTGACCTCTATTTAGAGGACTTTTTTAAGATGGCAAAAAGAAAGTTGGCTTCTGCAAAGGACAATATCCATGCTTTGAGAATTGAGTCATAGTGAAAGACGTGGTGCCATTTTATTTGCCAGTGCCCTCTCTAGGGACACTCCTTTGTCTCACTTGTATGTCTATGCTGCAAAAAAGAACAACCACCGCCACCCCTGTGTTCCTAATTCAGGTTAGCTAACCCACGTTAGCAAACTTAGGTTAAAATAGTAGTGATGGCATGGCAGCTGTGCTTTTAACTCAGTTTAGCAGATCAAATTCAGCTCCAGCATAGGCTTATAATCAAGCTGCTAACCAGGTTAAGAACAGACCTTGTTCTTTTTTTTTTTTTTTTTTTTTTTATTTTACAGTGTAGATGTACCCTTGCTGAGAAGAATTTCAGAAATATTTTTGTTTTTGCTATACTTGGAATGCTGCAAAAGTATTTTCAAGTAAGGGTAATGATGAGATTGGGGCAGGGTGGTGGTGCGGAATGCTCTGGAAGTTCTATTATTGTTGTTTATAGGATCATGTCAAGATATACGAAATGTCTGGATGCTGTAACTTGTTTTGGGGGGTTATTGATTCATTTGGAAAAAACAAAAAAGCAGATGAGAACTAATTAGTCAGTTCCCAGAAGATTATTATGATGCTGATTCTGCATTAGAGTGATACCTTTTGTGTGTTGTACTAATTTGTCTAATGCTGAATGTTCAGCACTGGTTCACATCAGCGTTTGTACTGGTCCAGTTTCACTTTCAGTATCCTCTGCAGGTAGCATGGTCATCTTTGCACTTTGCATCAGCACTCTGCACATTGGAAAATCTTGTTTACTGAATGCTGATCATTACAAATAGTTTTAAAATAATACATCGTTCCTGTTCTGGGTCATCAGGCCTTCATGTAAGCGTGGCCACATAGACTCATAGACACACATTCTCTGCTGGGAGAAACAAGTCCATTAATTAGCTTCTGCTTTTCTCCTTTTTTTTTTTTTTCTTTTTCTTCAGACTTCTAAGTTTATTGGTTGCATGGGAGGGTTAGGTGGATATTATTTATTGTTGCTAATGAGTTAGACACATAAATCCCTTGCATTAAATGGAAAAGAAATCCCATTTATAGGTGATATCTGCAGAGCTACATCAAGTTACACCTTTATTATGCCTGTTCCTACTTCATCTTGGGTTGAAAACAGCTGTTCTGATATTTAATTCTTGTCAAACACGTTAAAGTTCAGGAACTCTAAGCTGCTGCAATTTTTAGAAGTCGGTGTACTTCTCTAGAGCAACTTTTTATCTTATGTTCGGCCTTGGGCACTCTTTGAACAATCTGTGAATCAGAAAAATATTCTGCTGCTTCAGTCTTGGTATCTTGCCTCATCCTGCACAGGGCTATCTTTCCAGGTTTGCCAGGAGCGAAGGTCAAATTTTCCAGACTTAGGTGCCTAAAAGTTAACTGAAATAAGTGGCTTGAATTTACAGAGATGCTGTGCATGTGCAGCTCCCATTATCTTGACTGTGAATTTAATGGCTGCATGAGCCTAATTTTAGGCTCCCAAGTTTGGATGTTTGAACTCTTGTCTTTCGTTAATATGAGTTTCCTTGCTGAAACTAGAAGAGGCCTTTCACACATCGATCCCTACATTCCCAGCCCTTTTTAGAAATCACTTCTGAATTCAGATTTATGTGATGCTTTAGTAACCCCATCAGTTACAGCAGGTTTGTTATAGACACACTTTATACTGTCCATTTCCTCCAAATGATCCATTCTACCTTCAATGTATGTATGTAATTTTTATTAACACTAATGAAAGTTTCCCATATGCACTGAGGGAAAACTGTATACCCTTCACGATAGAACAGCCTGTTCATATTTCTTCCATCTATGGAATTAGTGATGCATGGCTTTATATGTTTTCCTGAAAGGTTAAAATAAAAAAGAAAATTATATGCAGGTTGAAACATAAGTAGTTTAAACTCAAGACCGAATTAATACCAAATCCTTCACTTGGACAGTTGTGCCTTCTGTTCACTTCTACCTCCATATATTTTAATTAGCTATGGTACTCCATTAGACTAAGTATGTAAACCTGCACGAATAACCTCATCTTTACTAGGCAATTGCCTGTCTTAAGAGACCACTTTAAAGTATCCTTAAGATTTACAGCAGTTTGGGGTGATCTATACTGTGATTATTCTGTACTCAACAACCAATTACGGCACCCTGAGAACAGGTGTTACTGGAATCAATGAGGGATCTTTTACTTGTTTTGTCAAGCGAGTCTGTCTCTCTCTCTCTCTCTCTCCTTAGGGGTTTCTGTGTGTGTCTTGTATAGAACTGGCATTACACATGGACTCTGAAGGGTTTGGAGAACTTCTCCAGCAAGCAGAACAGCTTGCAGCTGAGACAGAGGGCACCTCTGAACTTCCTCATGTAGAACGCAACCTCCAGGAGATCCAGCAGGCCGGAGAGCGTCTGCGGTCTCGGACTCTGACCCGCACGTCGCAGGAGACCGCCGATGTCAAGGCGTAAGTACTTGGGTTTTTGAGACTCTGTTTTGAGCTAGGAATGCTGAAGAAACAGTCTGTTAGCTCATTTAATTCCTCTTGAAAACCTAATGTATTTAAAGATCTTGCAATGGAGCTGTGAACTACTTTGGGTAGAAGCTAGGAAGACTCCCGTGTCTGTAAAGATCTACACATACCTCCTACTTGTGCTGTACAAATACTGCTTTCGATGGTGGTAATTTGATAGGTATGACTGAGTCTCACCAATGGTCTCTTACCTTTTATGTGCCTCCATTTATAACATGTCACTTGATATCCCTCAGTCCCCCCCAAATCTCTTGTCTCTGCCTACCAGGAATCAGGACACACACACAAAAATACGGTCAATAATTGTGTCTTTGTAAAGACCTGCTTCATGTTTAATTTGCGTTAGGATTTCCCAGACTTTAAATCCAGACCAGACCTTCTGCAAAGGTACATGCTGCATCTTAAATGTAGCTATCTGATTAAAAGAATACAGTTTGTCTCAAAATTTTTGTGTGAAGTCTAAACGAGTTACTAAAACGCGACCCCATGCCACCCTGGGTGTTGGGCTACCTGCGATCGCCCAAGGACAAGCTGCCAACCTGCTCTGAACTGCACATTTGAAAATAGGGAGGGAGTATGGCCTTCGGGATCAAGTGTTGGACTGGGACTCTGGAGATCAGGATTCTGTTCCTGGTTCTGCAACTAACTCCCTGTGTGACCGTGCCCAAGTCACTTGATCTCTCTGAGCCTCTGTAAAATTAGGATAATGACACTGCCCTGCATCACAAGGGAATTTTGAGGATAAACGGGTTCATGTTTTTATGAAGTGCTTAGATATGACCGTGTAGGGCCCTATCAGAAGACAAATAGGTTATCTGACTGGCACCTCTGGCTTCAGGTTGAAAATGAAACCTGGTCTCAGTTCCCTTACAGATAGTACAGTCTGTAGCTGTGCCTTCAAATGCAGTCTGGTAAGAGTGCATGTGCAGTTAGCCATTTGCACTCTTCCTAATGTGGAGTCTGGGGGTAAACAGCTGAGTGGAGCTGGAGGAGAAATTTAACACTGTCAGCTGGATGGGCAAATAATTTAATTTCTACTGCTACTAAGGCAGTAACTCAGAAGCAGTAAAACTCAGGTGGGAGGCTGAGGGTATTGTCCACCTCAGGTTAGATGTCGAGATCCGTGAGTGGACATCAGATTTTTAAGTGTAAGTCAGATCAGCAACTTGTGCGCTGGGAAGTAAGGAGTTACTTTGAGTTTTGGTTGTCCTTAGTTGCTAGCTGATAGGATTTTTCCTAGTCTACTTAAGAGAATGCTCCATTCATGTTAAGAACTCTCTGTTCTTGCATTCCATGTTTCGACACTGATGTTCTCTGGCAGAAATGTGTTCTGGAAAGTGAGGGGGTTCTGAACTTTTATTTAGAAAGGACAAAGGATCTCCATTAGGCTAAAGCCTTGTTTTTTCATGACTCGCAGGCAGTCTGTTTTAAGTTGTGCTTTTTCTGATGGTCAAGAGGCTCTGTTAAAGAGCCATGCCTCAAAGTCGAATGGTTACCTGGTTAGGTTAGTGGTCAGAGTGAAAGGTGAATGTCTGCATCTTGGATGGAGTGGGCTGAAGCCTTGATTGAGGAGAAATGTGGAGCAGCCACATGGCTTATTCCAACACTTTCACCCTGCTCTGCCGGTGAGATTTCCGTTCCTTGCCTATGGCTTTGTTTGGCATAAGTATCGTTGAACCTTCAGCAGGAGAATGAGGTCACTTCCTTTATGCCACTTGGCATGTCATTGTGGCATAGTAGGCTCCACCCAAGGATTGAGAAAGAGATGTGACGTACAGTGGGATAAAACAACTTGTAATTTGGTTCATAAAATCATAGGACTGGAAGAGACCTCAAGAGGTCATCTAGTCCAGTCCCCGGCACTCACGGCAGGACTAAGTATTATCTAGACCAGGGGTTTTCAAACTCCATTGCACTGCCACCCCCTTCTGACAACAAAAAATACTTCATAACCCCAGGAGAGGGGACTGAAGCTTGAGTCCACCCAAGCCCCACTGCCTGGGTTGGGGGGCCAAAGCCTGAGCCCTACCACTTTGGGCAGGAGGCCAAAGCTGAGTCTTCAGCCCCAGGCAGGGGCCTGCAACCTGAGTCCTGCCACCCAGGGCTGAAGCCCTCAGACTTTGGTTTTGGCCCTGGACAGTGGGGCTCAGACTTTGGCCCTGGGCCCCAGCAAATCTAAGCCGGCCCTGGCGACCTCATTCAAATGGGATCCCGACCCACAGTTTGAGAACCACTGATCTAGACCATCCCTGACGAGTGTTTGTGTAAGCTGCTCTTATAAATCTCCAATGATGGAGTTTCCACAACCTGCCTAGGCAATTTATTCCAGTGCTTAACCACCCTGACAGGAAGATTTTCCTAATGTTCAATCTGAACTTCGCTTGCTGCAATTTAAGCCTGTTGCTTCTTGTCCTACTCTCAGAGGTTAAGAAGAACAAATTTTCTCCCTTCTCCTTGTAACAACCTTTTATGTACTCGAAAACTGGTATCATGTCCCCTCTGCCTTCTCTTCTCCTGACTAAACAAACCCAGTATTTTTCAATCTTCCCTCATAGGTAGGGCCCTACCTATATTTCAGGGCGTTAAACAACGAAACGTGAAATAAGCCCTTCCCTGTGAAATCTGATCTCCCTCGTGCTGCTGGGAGTGTCCCAGCCGCTGGCTTCTAACTGCGAGCCCCAGCCAGGCTGGGGAGGGACAAGACTTCTGTGCTGCCTTCAGAGTCCAGCAGGGGGAGCATCAAGAGGTGGATCTGATTCCCACCAACCCCAACTCCCCTCCTGCTCCCCAGAGCAGCCATGCAGGGGAAGAGCAAGTCCTGTCTCTCCCCAGCCTGTCTGGGACTCACAGCCCACCTCTGAAGGCAGCACAGAAGTCAAGGTGTTAATCCCGTGACTCCCCTACAACTGGCTTGTGACCCCCACCCCCTTCTCCCACAACCCTCTTTTGAGTTGGGTCCCCCATAGTTACGACACTGTGAAATTGAGATTTAAACTTCTGAAACCATGAAATTTACCAATGTTTCAAATCCTAGGGCTGTGAAATTGACCAGAATGGCTCCTGAATGTGGTAGGGCTCTACTCATAGGTTGTGTTTTCTAGACCTTTAATGATTTTTGTTGCTTTTCTCTGGACTTTCTCCAATTTGTCCACATCTTTCTTGAAATATGGCGCCCAGAACTGGACACAATACTCCAGCTGAGGCCTAATTAGCCCGAGTAGGGCGGAAGAATTACTTCTTGTGTCTTGCTTACAATACTCCTGCTAATACATCCTAGAATATGTTTGCTTTTTTGCAACAGTGTTACATTGTTGACTTCTATTTAGGTGATGATCCACTATGATTCCCAGATTTCTGTCTGCAGTACTCCTTCCTAGGCAGTCATTTCCCATTTTGTTTGTGTGCAAATGATTGTTTCTTTCTAAGCGGAGTACTTTGCATTTGTCCTTATTGAATTTCATCTTATTTACTTCAGACCATTTCTCCAGTTTGTCCAGATCATTTTGAATTTTAATCCTATCCTCCAAAGCACTTGCAACTCCTCCCTGCTTGCCATTGTCTGCAAAGTTTATCAGTGTACTCTCTATGCCATTATCTAAATCATTGATGAAGATATTGAACAGAACTGGACCCAGATCTGATCTCTGCGAGACCCCGCTCGTTATGCCCTTCCAGCTTGACTGTGAATCACTGATAACAGGTTTCCAAACAGTTATGCACCCACCTTATAGTAGCTCCATCTAGGTTGTATTTCCCCAGTTTGTTTATGAGAAGGTCATGCGAGACAATATCAAAAGCCTTAATAAAGTCGAGATATACCACATCTATCACTTCCCCCCCCTTTCCACAAGGCTTGTTACCCTGTCAAAGAAAGCTATTAGGTTGGTTTGACTACTATTCCACCATTTTTTCTGTTATCCCTAGAATATCTGATTTCACTTCCTGCTCCAGTATTTCTAGTTCCTCTGTTTTGTTACCCAGACTCCTTGCATTGGTATACAAACATCTTAGTTGTTTCTGCTTGGCTTTGCCCAGATTCCTCACCTGAGGTACAGTCATTCTACTGCCAGTATCGCCTACCTGACTGTTAGCTTCATTGGTACTGGCACTGTTATTTCGTCTTAATGCCCATTCTCCTACCCACTACTGTTCCTTTCTCCATTGCTGTACACTTTCTCTCTCAATTTTTTCCTCCTGGTCAATATTAGAATTAGGCGTGGAGATTGCATGAGCATGTCTCAACCATTTCCCCAAGTTCCTGGTTTAAAACTCTGTCCTTATCCCCTCCTCTTTCCCACATTCCACATCCTTCCTGTCTTGCCCAATGTATGAATCCATTGCTCATGTTATTTTAGAGGCAAATTGCATAGGCAGCTCTAGAAGGAAGGGGGAGGGAAGGGGCGGATCAGGTTGTGGTTTGCTGGGGTGATTGATTCTCTTTGCCCTTCGCTTTCTACTGAGGAGGAGGCATGCAGTATAGTGTAAGGGAATTTGGAAAGATGTGGGCGGGCGAAGAGGGAAAGAGATGATCAGGGCAGACAGAATTACTGGTAAGTAATTATTTTCCACTCAAAGGCTGGATAGAAGAAAATGCTGAAACTTTGAGTGACCAATGTATTCTTCTGCAGAGCCACCATTTAAATCAGAGTGCAGTATTCTGTTCTGGAAATGGCACTAAGTTACCAAGGTGCTTTAGAATTGTTACAAATGGAACGATTTGACAGCTGTCCCCTCCTGCAATAGGCAATGAGAATAGCATTAATTTAACAAGGGAGATTCTTTTCACATCTTTTCAGGGCTGATAATACTGGATGTTACAGCTTTACAGGTATGTGTGTCCTGGGTTTGATGTAACAAGAGAGAAACTTCTTTCTCTCTACGTCCACTGATCTAAATATTTGAACTCCAGATTTTTTTCCAGAGATATTAAAAGTATCTTTATCTGTTTAATACCAATTTTCTCTTCTTCCCCTATACAGATCTGTTCTTCTTGGGTCCAAAGGGCTTGACATATCCCATATCTCTCAGCGGCTGGAGAGTCTTAGTGCAGTCACTACATTTGAGCCCCTTGAGCCTGTGAAGGACACTGACATACAGGTAAGAGCAATCTGTGACGTACAGGTTATTTACACTCTTCCGACAAATAATTGGTGTTTGTGGGGGTTTTTAATCCAAGCTCTTCTAAGACAGGCAGTTGCGGAAGCATTCTTGCCTTGTGTTTTGCTTCCTGGCAAGGTGAAGCACAAAGCAAAGAATACCATGCAGTCAAAAACCTAGCTGGAAAGATTTTGGGGTTAGGTTTTGGATGAGGTGGTAGGTCTCTATCTGTTTTGCAAACCTGGATAGTAGTGGGCTATCCCTCCCTTCTAGCTTTTAGACCTTTCTTGTGTTTTGGGTGGATGAACTCATGGTGATTCACTCAATAATTTTAAGTGATTGGTTTTAGGGGGGCAGCTTTTTTCTCAGTCAAGCCAGCTATAGGGGGAGCAAGTAGCCTTTTTTCTTGTAAATTATGTTCTGTATTGCAGATCTTTTAATTGTGAGACATTGTCCTATTGATAAGCTTACATGCCATGTTTCCTGCTTTTGATCACAGTTTGATTTAGTTTATCTATTTTTGCTGTAAATCACCTTTGCAGCATATAGCTAGTCTCCAGCATCTTAAGGGTTACTAGTTCGATGGTTTTAAATGTGACTTGTTTTGTGATGATCTTCTTTTCGTCTTGTATTAGTTGCCTGCGTTATTAGACTAACTTTAATAGTACTGCTGTTTCTAGCACTGAGAAGAAAACTGCAGGGTTAATGACTCAGTTAAGAGCTTGTTAGCTGTGGATCTGTAAGTTTTGAGAAGATATGAATGGAGCTCGTCTTACTTTCTGTTTAATGATTTAGAGGGTTATCCTCATCTTCTGCTGGTATACAGATAATAAAGGATATCTAGAAGGGTATGAGCCCTCATGGTTCAGGATATTGGCCAATCTCTACTGGAGCTGTAGGCTGCTGACCTATCTTCCCAGCCCACGAAAGACTAAAGCTACCCCCACAAGTCTGTCTAAGCTTTCAGAGCACAGTTTTCTTTTTCAAATGCAGTAGAACCCCATTTATCCAAGCATTCATTATCTGGCTCTCCGTATTAACTGAACCAGGTGGTAGGGGTCAGGTTGGCCATTCTCCCGTTTAGCCAGATTTTTGATGATCTGATCTGGCCCCTGTCCCAAATAGATTGGATAGTTGGGGTTCCACTGTATAAAGCTTGTAAAGTAACAAAAGGTTATTCCCCTGATGAAGGCAGGCTACAGGGTCCCAGAAGCTTTTCCTTTTGTGCGTTTCTCTCCTGCTTCAGGGTCAGCCAAACAGGATCTAGGCTGCTTCCCACAGCTCTCCTTAGCTGGGCTCTTTGAGCCTCTTATATGAATCCCCTGATCCTTCTCAGCTGGATCTGAGTATTGAAGAGGACTGGCTGCCCCCAACCCCGTATAAGGGCAGACCACCCTGTTGTTACAGGGAGTTAGAAGGAAACTTTTCCTGGGGACACATTAGCTCCTCTGCCTACTGCAGGGGTTCTTGCACATTATCTGAAATAGCTGGTATTGGCCACTGTCCGAGGCAGGGTACTGGGCTAGATGGATCACTGGTCAGATCCAGTCTGGTGATTCGTATGTCCTCAAATTAACGTCTGCAAAGCAGTATTTGTGTGTATGAACAGCTCTAGACAAATTTCTATATAATCTGATTCCTTGTTGATATGACACTTTGTTCCTCCTCACCCTCTAGCTGTTCCTACTGTTTTCCCCCCTCCCCCCACCCCCCGGAAGATTTTGCCACTCTTTCTCAGAAGAAGGTTAGCAGGCCCGGGAGATCTATTGCATGATCATAGGGTGATAGCTTTTACTGCTGCTCACTTTTTTATTTGAATTTTATTTTATTCATTTGTTCCAGTTTCTGATATCTTTTATTACGATTTATTAAACTTACTAGATGTCTTTCTTGACCCCAGTCCATCTAGCTTTTTGCAAGAGCGCTTCTTCCTTTTTACATCTAGATTTACTGTAACTATATTCTTTTTTGATTTTGGGCCGGATGGATTTGATTTAAATCACTAGTCAGGAAGACTTGATTTAATCATAGATTTCTACATAAAAGTGCATTCTTGTTGGTTGTTATAACCTTAATACATATTCGTCACAACTCAGAGATGTAGGTTTCATTTTTAGAAGGTATACACAATACATTTTTTAAAGGGATTTATTTTGAAAACTTTTCAGTTTAGTTTTACAACTATATCAGAAAATGATTGTTTGGTTATTTCATTTACCAAAGGTAATTGAAGCAGATATGTATGAAGTCATTTGGAGGTGAACCATCTCCTATTCAACAGGTTAATCATTAATATTTGGAGGATTTTCTTGCCTTGCTGTATTAGGAGGAGAACATCACTGGACAGACATTTAAATTGTTTTATTTAACTAATACAACAATGTTATGTATTCTGGATTTTTTTCTTCAACAGCAAACATATAATATTTTAACAAAACAAGCATATGAATTTTTGAATTTAGTTAAACATTCAAGTTTTTTAAAATCAGGTTTGTTTTTGTTAAAATGACTATTGGGGAGGGGAGGCTCAGTGGTTTGAGCATTGGCCTGCTAAACCCAGGGTTGTGAGTTCAATCCTTGAGGAGGCCATTTAGGGATCTGGGACAAAAATCTGTCTGGGGATTTGAGCAGGGGGTTGGACTAGATGAATCCTCCTGAAGTCCCTTCCAACCCTTGTATTCTTTGATTGCTCACCTCTATTATTTATTTATTAACAGAAAAAATATTTTAAACAAGCATGTTACGTCTGGAGACACAAAGGCACAGTTGGAGAACTGCAAAACTAAGCATCTCTGATGGTATCTTCTAGACTGAGCACTGAGTCCCATTGGGTAGATGGAAATATTAACCTAAATCTATACAGAAGCCCCTGGAACCCCATAAAATTGGTTCCCTAATTCATGAACTATTGGAACATTATTAGCAAAACTTTTTTCTTAAACATTACATGACTATATTGTCTCCTACTATAGAATTAGAATTTATAATCTGTATCCCATGATGAAATATTTTGAGCCATAATGTATCTTAATTAAAACTATATTTAGATAGGTTTTTTCCTCAAAAAGCATTTTATTAAAAAATATGATTTAAATAATTTTTTTTTTAAATCATTGATTTTTATCCACCCTGATTTTGGGTGTCTGTCCTTTCTTGTTTAAGAGTACAGTACACAATCTTGCTGTAGATTCTCAACCCCCTAGCAGTAGCGCTAAAAAAACTTTTTTGTTTCCAAGCTGTTTGGGTACATGGGCCAAATGTTGCCATTTATTTTTCATCCTCTGATAAATCAAGATTGACATGCATAATATTTCTTTCTATTTTACCAAAACAACTTTAAGGTTTTCAGCAATCTGGTTTCTACCAAATCGCAAGGTCTCCTCAATAGGAGGGTTATTTGATATTGTTAATCAAATGCTCCTTCTAGTTTCAATTTTTTTTTTTTTTTTTGGTGTCTGAGGCCTCACACCCAAGCTTTCAGTCTTGAATCTTTCTTCACAGATGACTGCCAGCAAAAATATATAAATTAAATAAATCGGTGATCTAAAACAGGAAGCATGACAATATTCCTGGTTTTGTGTGATTTTTACAGACACAAGGGAGCTTCAGGGCTCTGCCCTTAGTCTCCTTATTGTTCAACTTCAATTTAATACAGGCACAAGGGTTTTCAGTATTTTGTGCAGGTTTGCAGGACATCATCCTCTGCTTTGTCTGAGGACATTTGCAGTCACATCTCAAGCTGTCTGGCTGATGTTGACAATTGTCTGTATCTGAAAATACCTACTCAGAATATAGACAAGGCTTTGCTCTTGTCTGTAGGTCTCAGTACACAGATGTCAGCAATAGCATCTGGTTCTCTGAGAGAAATTTTTATCAAGGTTTTACCCAGGGCAAGAGATCCTGGGTCTGTATGCCTCTGGTTATCCTTTGCCTGCCATGTTAGTTCTGTTAAGTCATGTAGGTTTTACTTGCTTGTTTGTTATTTTAGACAAAAGCTCCTGGTATTGGACCAAAGCTTTAGTAGTATTTTGACCTGATGGTTGTGACAGTCTTTTTGCTGGTTTGGCTGCTTCTTTAGAAGCCTAGTGGTCATTTAGAATCTTTTTGCTCTTTTAGGGTCGCATTACACCATGTTACTTAGCCCTGGTCTACATGGGGGGGAATCAGTCTAAGTTATGCAGTTTCAGCTACGTGAATAACGTAGCTGAAGTCAACATACTTAGATCTTCTTACCGTGGTGTCTTCACTGCAGTAAGTCGACGGCTGACTCTTCCCCCGTCGACTCTGCCTGCGCTTCTCACCAAGCTGGAGTGCAGGAGTTAACGGGAGAGCGCTCGGGAGTCAATTTATCGCATCTAGACTACACGCGATACATTGATCCCTGCTGGATCGATCGCTGCCCGCCGATCTGGCAGGTATTGTAGACATCCCTTTGGTAGTATTCTATTCTGTGAGTTGCCCCATTTTGCTCAGTGAGTGGACTAATATGCAAGTTAAGGAATCAAGAGCAGCAGAATCTGGCTCACTCTGTCATTCCTCTAATTACCCCATTATTTTACAGTTACACTGGTTACTCTGGAAATGGATAGATAAGTAGGTTTTAATGTTGAGGGGGCAAGTGTTTGTCTTGTACAGCACTGAGCATGTGGATAGCACTCAACGACCACTATTCATAGTGTATTTTAACAATAAAAACTTCTACTCCAAATAATTTGTACGACTTCAGTTCAGATTTATCTTTGCCGACTTCCTTTGACCTAAGGCTACATCTACACTGGAGGTGTAAATTCCAGCACAGGAAAGCATATACATGGGCACCTTGATTGAGCTGTCATGCTGAACGTAGCTGTGGCTTAAGTACGTACCTGGGATCTCAAACAGGATTGTGCAGCTCACCCATACCGTTGTGTCTATGCTGCTGTTCGATCAAACCTAGCATGTCTACATCTACCTGAACTGGAAGTTACGCCTCCAGCTGTGGTGTAGAAGTACCCTAATTGTCCTTTCTTGGTTCCTTTTTCTTTGCATTCTCTAGACACCGAGGCGTTGTGCACGCTACATAGGCTCTGCCAATGCAGCTGTAGTGGTACAGCTATACTGCAGAGCCCTCTAGTGTGGATGCAGTGTATGTCCACAGGAGGAGGAGGAGTTCTGCCAGCATAGTAACACCACCTTCCCCATGGATGTTAGCTCTGCCAACGAAAGCCGTCTTCTGTCAGCATAGCTGAGTCTTCACTGGCGTTTTTGCTGGCATAGGTATGTCGGTTAGGGGTATAGTTTCTTCACACCCCTCACTCACTCAGCTATACGAACAAAACTTCATAGTGTAGACCCCGCCTGAGCTTTTGCACTCTTAACCATATTTAGAGCAAGCATTTGCCAGGCACTTACAATTCTAGTTACTATTTCTTCGGTGGCAGCAAAATGTGACTGGCACGCTGCATTTGGTACTGTTGTCTGCTGATGCACCTCGCATTGCAGGAGTGGGGGTAATCTTTGGGGAGGCACACCAGATCTGATCTCCAGCCATTCTTCATTGTTGCCGCTTAGACTAGGGTTTTAAAGAATATTTTTAAAAATTATCTGTTATGAATTTTAGGCCAGTGCTAGATATAAATCCAGTCAAAGCTTCCTGCACAGGAAATTACTGTGCACTCTTACATCTTTTCCATGCATAGCACCATAGAGAAAATTTTCCGGGCCCTATAAGAGAAAAATAACCTTTGTCTCCTGCCACTTTATTTAAGCCTCTCAGGTTTTTAAGCTCTTTTGCCTAAATTATTGACTTATTTTCTTCCTGTCTTCTTGTGTTGCAGTGCTAGTGTTCTGTAAGTGGGCAGCATGGAGAGATTAGTCTAGCTGATTTCTCTAATGAAGGCTCTCTGCAATGCTGACTGATTCCAGCAAATTTCTGTTTCCTGTAGACAGAATGGAACGCAAAAGGGAAAGACAACAGAAGGAGGGTCTTGGGGGGATGGAGGGGGGACAGGCCTATAAACCTAGTGTCTTGAGTGGCTCAAAAAGTGTGAGAACCCAGGATTTCAACTTATTGGCAACCTTGCCCTATTTAGATAATTAGCAGAGTGTCTTTCTATGCTGAGCCCATTTTATACTGTACTCTTTAGTGCTGACTACAGAGAGGTGCATCAGATTGGGTCTCAATCAATTACCTGAATTATTTATCAGTAATAAAATGTAGATGACTTGTTCATAAAAGGGATTAGTCCGGGAAAGTCTCATACTAGAGTAGTTGGCTGGAAAACTTCTAATAAAGATTCTAGATTCCTGGCACATAGATGCAAGAATTTTTTTCCGCATATTTTAGAAATAACTGTGTTAAATTTTGTAGAGGAAAGATAGTTTGCACATTCATTCATTCACAGCTTACAACATACAAGCTAAGATCCTGGTGTTACAGCTGCTTGTGTCCAGACAGCTCTGTGGGTGTCACTTAAGTCAATGTGCAAGTGAAGTAGCATGTGTGCTTGGACCCAGCTGCAGAAATGGGGCTTCATTTGTATCTCCTAAGTCAGAGTTCGGCAACCTTTCGGAAGTGCTGTGCCGAGTCTTCATTTACTCACTCTAATTTAAGGTTTCGCGTGCCAGTAACACATTTTAATCTTTTTAGAAGGTCTCTTTCTATAAGTCTATAATATATAACTAAACTATTGTTGTATGGAAAGTAAATACGGTTTTTAAAATGTTTAAGGAGCTTCATTTAAAATTAAATTAAAATGCAGAGTCCCCCGGACCGGTGGCCAGGATCCAGGCAGTGTGAGTGTCACTGAAAATCAGCTTGCGTGCCGCCTTCGGCACATATGCCATAGGTTGCCTATCCCTATCCTAAGTGATTACAAACATTGTGACAGATAAAAGCAAGGGGCTTTGTGTCTTCTGTATTGTTACATGTGGTGCAATATGCATAGGCTTAGCAGAATTCAGTTTTGATTTTTTTTATCATTTCATGGCTAGTATTGATGTTTATTTTTAAGCATTTGTTTATCAATTTAA
The DNA here is from genome assembly GCF_025201925.1 of Gopherus flavomarginatus. Lineage (NCBI taxonomy): Eukaryota > Metazoa > Chordata > Testudines > Testudinidae > Gopherus > Gopherus flavomarginatus. The sequence goes on from NC_066630.1 coordinate 36,197,841, forward strand.
ATTTTCGTAATTACACAAAATTTGGTTTTAAGCATTCCCTCTCCCCCCGCCCCCATTTATCAGTATAAATTTTCACACTTGCGGGAAATTACGTATGGAGGGGTTAGACAACAATTCTTTAATGACAACAGACATTGAGATTCAAAAATTCAAAGCTTTATAACCATTAAAACACACATTTTCAACATCTCATGTCAAATTAGACAATGTAAATAATCTTAAAACAAACTCAAGTTCTTAAGCAGCATTTTTTTAAGCTCTTCTTATCTGTAAACGTATAATTGTCAATGGAAATTTTTTTTGTTGGTTTGTGTGTGTATGATGAAATTGACGTTTACTGACATTAACCTATAAATATCTGATCCTTCCATGCCTTAATATGCAGTGTCATACTCTGGTATTAAATCACTATGATTTCTAGACCAGTGGTTTAAAAAATCTTCTGGATTGACCCACAAGTCTACTTGTTTTTATGTGTGAGCACAAGAGCTGTGATACAACCATTGGAAATGTGCAACTCCCACATTTAGAGCCTGAGCCAACTCCCAGTGAAGTCAATGAAAAGACTCCTATGGATGTTGAATTGGGGCCTCTATAAAATACAACTGTTCTAACTGCTTAGAAAATGTTGGGTGAAATCCTAGCTCCATGAAAGCCCGTGCGAGTTTTGCCTTTGCCTTCACTGGGGCCAGGATTTCATCATTTTATTTGAGGGCCTGATCCTGCGTTCCTGATTCAGGCAAAACTACCATTGGAAGTTTATTTTGTTTTATTTATCTTTACTTATTTACTAGGGTAGATCTTTAAAAATCCAAATACCTCAAGTCAATAGGAGTTTTGTCTGAATGAAGACTGCAGGATTAGGCCTTAAATTTATCCGAATAGCAACTGAATATGACCAAAATTAATTATCTTGGATATTTTGAGGGTTTTTTTATTACCATAGGTTTTCTATCCATGATTGTGACATTAACAAAAAAAACACAGTAATTTTGAGGTAGCATTGTCTCCCCAAACCCTTAAACCAGGGAAATAAAACATACTTCTTGTGGTTTCAGTGGCTGAAATCTTGATAACATTCAGGCAGTGAGTTTTTTTGTTTTGTTTTGTTTTTTTTATGATGATGAACATTTTATACTTTGATAGAGTAACTAAAAGCAAGCTTTTTAAATGGAAACACACTGCCACAGACTTAAAGGGGCAACCTCAAGTTCTGTTTACCCTCCATTCTTTGCATCACCTTAGCCTGAAAATGCATGATTCCTCCTACAGATTTTGTCCTTCTCCATTTGCCAAACATGGATTTTTTTTTCCCCATCAATTTTAATGGAGCTTGAAATTAACATAGCTTCTTTTTTTTTTGTAGTTTCCTTGTTTGCCCCAATCGATGTTGCCTGTACAACTGTGGGGACCTTTTACCTATTGCAGAGCCAGTGGCGAGAGCACAAGGGCAAAGTCCCCTGCTTTGGTTATGTAGGGTCAGTTGGTCGATTTCTCCCTGATCCCCATTATCTTCAGGAGAAATAGGTTACAAGAAAGTGTAATGATGGCTGCAGAATTTTTAAAATGTTGCAGAAATGCCAGACTTTGAAAATGATGTCCCTCGATGGTAGTCTTGTTCAGTTACAATCAATGCATGAAGTTTACCCCAAAGGCCAAACCCTACTTGGTTAAGCAGTCCTATTAATTTCAAGTAGGATTGCATATGGACAGATAAAAGAGAAGATAAACATCCAGATAATAAAATGTGGCCAAAGGCAGTTTAACACGATAAAGGGAAAGGTGGAGAAGTGGAATTAATTTCTGACATGCAGCAGTTGATTTTTGCAGTACAATCTGGAAGTGCATTCAGAGTGAGGCGATTGGGGCACCCTTTGAAATATAAATAACATAAAAGAATGCAGAAATCTCTTCCACCTCAGAACTGGAGCAGGGAGTTTCCCCGATGTATCTTAGTAAAACCAAATTAAATAAAAATCTTTGTGGGGGGGAGGGATAGCTCAGTGGTTTGAGCATTGGCCTGCTAAACCTAGGGTTGTGAGTTCAATTCTTGAGGGGGCCATTTGGGGATTGGTCCTGCTTTGAGCAGGGAGTTGGACTAGATGATCTCCTGAGGTCCCTTCCAACCCTAATAATCTATGATTCTATGAAATCCCATGGCCAGCAGCAGAATAGAAATATCTCAGTGAGTACAACAAGAATACAATAGTTATCTGTGAGTGGCATAGCTTCATGGCTTGCAGTCTTCACCAGGTGGTTGGGGGGATAATTAGCTAGCTCTGTTAATATCCTGCCAGTACTTGGTCTTTCAGTTTGTGTCTCTGAATCACTAGATTGGCTGTTTGTCAAGTGTTTATTTAGTCAAGTCTTCCAAAGACCCTTGGCAATAGAAAATCAGTTGGCGTGTGATAATCAAAGATGGTACTGAAGAGTGCAGGGGATGCTCATTCATTGTCCTGTGAAAGATATGTAATCAGTTGCTCCTTGCTTCCTTTGGCTGTGATGCGAGTGCTGAATAGCATCATGTAGCAGGAAACAGAGTAAATTGTTAATACAATTTTCCCACTTGGTACTTTGTCCACTCCATAGTTTACACACAAACAGCAGTTTCTCCCACTTCTTATTAGTGATTTAATAACACAGGACTGTGGTGAAATCTAAATTACTAAGACTTTATTACTTTTACAAAATAGACTGCAGTACATTTAGTAGTAGACTGTGTAATATGAAGCATTATCAGTAGTTTAAACTACACTCATCGCGTGAATTAGCAGAGTGCATTATTTCTGTTCTTTTGATGCTCTACATGCTAATTCACAAAACAGAATAATTGGCAATTGGTCTCCCAGTTCCGCATGTGAAGTAGTATGGTTCTAGAGAGTGGCTTCTCAAGCCGGGGATTTGAAACACATCCAGGAAAGTCATGGCCATCCTTTTTATTTTATTTTATGGCTAGATTGAAAGACCCAAATCTACTGAAGAGATGTTCTGAAACTTTATCAGTGCTAATATGATGTCACAGTATGGGGAAAAAGTAGAGAACCATTGTTGTAGTATATATACCTGTCTGATGCATTTAAATTCTACTGCCTACTAGTGTATTCTTATAGCTCCTGTATGCTCAACTCAGATGGTTTTTGTTTGTCTCAGACAGATAGTACGGTAGGCTTAAAAAACATTTTTAAATTGAGGTTGAATATTGGGTCTTAACGCTTGGTTTTGCCCCTCTTTTACTTTGGCTGAGGGTACTGCACAACTATAATGCGCTCGTTGAAGATTTTGCTTATCGCTCCCCATGTTGCGGCACTCTTCATCTGAAGATCGAACACCTCTAGGAGGTAGGTGAGGGAAATAGAGATCGCTTCTCCCATTGTTGAAATGCAGCCACCTCTAGAGTAGTGTGTGAAAGCTGTTTAACCCCTCACAGCAACACTAATCAACCATTTAAAACACCACATGCAGAGGGAATCTAGGATGGCAGAATATAATTATCTGAGTTAGAATGACCCAGGTGACAGACTTCTCCTCTTGCAAAAAGTGCTAGGGGATCATTAGTGATCCCAAGACCTTGGCATAACATCTTACCAGAAATACAGCATTTCTAGCAGCTCAGTTCCTCCTCATACTATGCTGGAGCATTAATTGGGCCCTGAGCAATTCTTGTTCGCCAAGTATTGTACTAACTACTGACCTAGCTAACATCAACTTAACATGCAAATAAACTATTAGAATCTATGCTTGTGCAGTGCAGGGAAAGCGTAGCTGCCCTATTTCATCAATAAGATCATAGAAATAGAACATCTGTAAGAAGATGCAATATTTTAGACAGGTTCCTGAAATCTGGCAACTTCAGCTTCTTCCATGTATAGCCTGTAACAGCAATTACTCTGGTTCAAGGGACCTATTGATTTTTAGGCTCAGAATGTAGTTTTCTGAACCGTCAATCAGTTTTGTTTTGTAAAACATTGATGCTTCCATGAATTTTGAAAAGAAAACCTTGAAGACAGTGACTTTATCAGGGTGGATTTTAGGGTTCCCCAGCAGCTGTTTGCAGCCAGGATGCAAAAGCTTTGTGCTAGTGAGCAGGAACTTGACAGGGGAAACGGAGTATAAACAAAAGTGAAACAGACTGCTCTCTTCGCCGTATCTGAGCTTAGAGAAATGGAAAACGTGAAGAACATTAATGACCAAAAAAAAAAATTTCTAAAATATCATCTAAGCTCTTGTTAATAACAAAGGGAATACATCTTGTTTTCAGACACATATGGAATTTTTAACCTGAGGGTCCCCAAAAGCACAAATATCACTTTCTTTCATGGAAACAAAAATGGTAAATAAACATGGATGCTTTGGGCTCTAATTCAGGAGCTAAACTTGGTTCATGGTCATGCATAAGTACAGTAGTGCTGCTTCTCTTAGGTGGAAGCAGCTTCTCAGTCCCAGTGCATTATAATGACCAAAGTATAGCAATGGATTGATAGATTTCACGGAGACACACTCTCAAGGTTGTTGGGTCTAAACTTGAACATTTACCTGCTTTGATCAGGCATAATTCTTCAGTCCTTACTCTTCAAATGGAAGAACTAAATGAAACTGTAGGGAAATTTTCCACACACCATGAAAAGCTTATGCTGACTTTCCTGAGATGAGCCTGTGAAATTTCATGGGGAGCAGGGGAGTGGTTTGAACGTATGGCTTACATTTATAATGGGAAGCCAGCTACAATCTTAACTATGTTGTTTTAATTCAATTCTTGTTGGTTTGCAGCAGTGCTTAGAGGTCCCAACTAAGGTCAGGCCTCATAGCGCTAGGTGCTGTATCAAAAACAAGAGTCAGTCCTTATCCTGAAGAGTTTTTGTAAATTGAGTAGACCAGACAAAGAAAGACCAGGCTACAGAAAGAATTAAGTCCATTTTAGAGTTGAGGAACTGAGGCACAGAGAGATTTAGGTCTGGATTTTTAAAGGTATTTAGTCATTGCTGTCCTCAGTGTTTCAACGGCTAAATCTCATTTCAAAAAGGGATTTTGGCACTGAAGAGCCAAAATCCCATTGACAGTCACTTTGGAAAATGGCATGTAACCATGTAACTCACTCAGACTTGGCAACACTGAGTTAAGCAATGCCCAAATACTCTTAGAAATCTGGGTACAAGTCACTTGCACAGTGAGTCTGTGGCTGAGATGGAAATTGAACTCAAATCTCTTGTGCTCTAATCACAAGTCCATCCTTCTGCTCCAGCTTTCCCCTGGTATAGAGTGGTAGCATGGTTTAAGTGTGAGGCTGAGTGTGAAGAACTTTGGAGTTGTGCTCTCCACTCAGCCACTAATTCTTTCATGGAGAATCACTGAGCCTCTCCACATTCCCCTCCAGTGGAAGGGGGATAAATACCGTCATGCTGTGTGGAGTGGTGGCAGTCTCAGGTCAAACTGTCAGAGAACAGATCAGACTACCCAAACTGGTGGCATATTCTATAATTAGATTTCACCATGCCAGTAATAAACGTGAGCTCACTACACCAGTCTTGCCATCGATTCACAGTCCCTGTTAAGCTCTCCATTCAATCTTACTGCCCAAACTGGCTTTTGTGATAAAAGGTTATTGAAACCAAAAAGCACATTACATTAGGTTTCTCCCAATTCCGAAGGAGCAGCCACTTACTCCATGTCAATAGATACTACAGATATCTCACCAAAGACAACCTGAAAGCAAGTTTCTTTAGTAAACTAACTAAAGAGTTATGAGCTGCAAAAAGAAATGAGTTAGTGAGAGGTAAATACATTAACAAATGAGTCAAAGTTTGTAATGATAGCAGAGATGTAGTAATCCGCCAGTCTCCAAAAGTCTTTGGAGATCACTGTCCACTTATTTCGTAACTCCTCCCCTGCTAAAATCAAAACTGTCCAGAGATACAGGATTGTTCCAAGGGTTCATTTTTACAGCGGTTCTCCCCGAAAGCAGTCTGTCAAGCGTTCCCATTGCAGCAGAGGTCTGTAAATTTCCCATTGTTGAATGCAACATCCATGCTTTGAAGTTAGCATGCTTCTCATTTGCAGTTCTAAGGCTACAGTCCTGATATGCCTCTATCATATCCCCCCTTAGTTGTCTCGGTTCCAAGATGAAAAGTCCCGCTTTTATTAATCTCTCCTCATATGGAAGCTGTTCCATACGCCTAATAATTTTTGTTGCCCTTTTCTGAACCTTTTCCATTTCTAATATACTGTTTCTGAGATGGGGTGACCAGAACTACATGCGGTATTCAAGATGTGGGAGTACCATGGCTTTACATAGCGGCATTATGATATTTACTGTTTTATAATCTGTCCCTTTCCTAATGATTCCAGTATTGTTAGCTTTTTTTTGATTGCCGCTGCATATTGAGCAGATGTTTTCAGAGAACTATTCACAATGACGCCGAAGATTTTTCTTGAGTGTTAACAGCTAATTTAGAACCCATCGTTTCGTTTGTTTAACTGGGATTCTATTTTTCAATATGCATTACTTTGCATTTATCAACATTGAATTTCATCTGCCATTTTGCTGCCCAGTCACACAGTTTTGCGAGATTTCTTTGTAAATTTTGCAGTCTGCTTTGGACTTAAGTATCTTGAGTAATTTTGTATCATCTGCAATCTTTGCAACCTCACTATTTGCCCCTTTTTCCGGATCATTTGTGAATGTTGAACAGCGCTGGTCCCAGTGCAGATCCCTGGGGAACACCACTATTTACTTCTCTCCATTATGAAAACTGATAATTTATTCCTGCCTTTTGTTTTCTGTCTTTTAACCAGTTACTGATCCATGAGAGGACCTTCTCTCTTATCCCATGACTGCTTACTTTTCTTAAGAGCTTTTGATTAGGGATCTTGCCAAAGGCTTTCTGAAAGTCCAAGTACTCTATATCCACTGGTCACCCTTGTCCACACGTTTATTGACTCCCTCAAAGAATTCTAATAGATTGGTGAGGCATGATTTCCCTTTACAGAAACTGTGTTAATTCTTCTCCACAAGTTATGTTCATCTGTGTGTCTGATAATTGTGCTGTTAGTATAGTTCCAGTCAATTTTCCTGGTACTTCAGTTAGGTTTACTGCCCGGTGAGTGCCATGATCACTTCTGAAGCCTTTTTAAAAAACAGGTGTCATGTCAGTTTCTATACCTGTTGGAGGATAGCTAATTTAAGTGTTGGGTTAGACACCACAGTTAGTAGTTCTGTAGTTGCATATTTGAGTTCCTTCAGACCCCTTGGGTGAATACCATCTGATCCTGGTGACTTTTTACTGCTTACTTTATTAATTTGGCCTGCGAGAGGATTTGACTTCCAAATTTTAAACAATTTCCTTTTGCCTCTAACTGCTTCTTTTACTCTGTTTAGCCATGGTGACCTTTTTTTGGTCCTCTCACTGTTTTTTTTAAATGTGGGGTATACGTTTAATTTGAGCCTCTATTATGGTGTTTTTAAAAAGTTCTGTGCAGCTTGCAGGCATTTCACTCTTGTGACTGTTCCTTTTAACTAGCTTTGTTGTTTTTGTGTAGTTCCCCTTTCTGAAGCTAAATGTTCCTGTGATGGCCTTCTTTGGTATTATCCCCTAAAGGATGTTAAATTTTTAATTTATATTATGGTTGCTATTACCGAGCGGTTCAATTATATTCTCCTCTTTGACTAGATCCTTTGCTCCACTTAGGGTAAATCAAGAATTGTCTTTCCCTTTGTGAGTTCTAGGACTAGCTGCTCTGAGAACCAGCCATTAATGGTGTCTAGAAACAATATCTCTGCATCCCATCCTGAGGTGACATGTACCCAGTCAATATGAGGGTAGTCCCCCGCCCCCATTACTAAGTTTTCTATTTCTATAGCCCCTCTAATCTCCTGGAGCATTTCCCATCACCATTCGGTCAGCTGGTCAGTAGTATATTCCTGCTGTACTACTCTTATTACTCAAGCATTGAATTTTTATCCATAGAGAGCCTATGGTACAGTTAGAGTCATTTGAGATTTTTACTCTATTTGACTCAGCTTTCTTTCACATATAGTGCCACACCCCCACCAGCACGATCTACTCTATCATTCCTGTATATTTTGTACTCTGGTATTACCACGTCCCATTTATTGTCATCGTTCTACCAAGTTTTTGTGATGCCTATCATATCAATATCATCATGGGAGCCTCATTGGCTCTCAAAGCACTGTCCAAAGGGTAAGTGTCATTATCCCCGTTTTACAGGTGAGAGAACTGAGTCCGTGCCTTTTTACCTTTTTTAATTTTATTTTCTTGGTACCGAGTCTGTGTGGTTCACAAACAGCATTGAACTCAGGGCCGTTTCTCTCCCACAAAGCTGCTCACCAGAGCTGTTACAGAAACCTGCAGTAGCTTCAGCTCTCAAACTATGATTAATATTAAACCTTTTCAAACCAGCTCATTTACTCTGAAGATACTCAATTCATGAATTCCACTGATTTGTTTGATTTACTTGTCTGGGAGAGGCCACAGGTACAATGTTATGTATGTCTGCTTCTCCATCCAGTCTGTAGTAATTAGCTATATTGACTGCTTTTCAAAGTCTTACTTCTAGGCATCACTAGCCTCTACTTTAAAATGATCACTAACTAACAAGGGTAAAGGCTTTCAGAGGTCTCCACAACCATTTGAGTTCAAACTGGTAAAACAATTCAGTTTCCCAAGCATAATGGCACCTGAAATCTCTGGAGTATACAGACAAAACCCAGGGTGCTTGGATGTGGACATACATTTTCCAGCTTTCTACTGGAGAACAGAGAGAATCGAGCTGAGCCTTAGTCAGGGAGTGGGGCTGTCAGGAAGGCCAAGGCTTTATAAAGCAGTGAGCAAGCGACCAGGGAGCTTTGTGAACAGGAGCCGCTAACAGGCAGTTTCGAGAGGAAGTTTGGAAGGGGAGTGGGAAGGGGGTGAGGTACACTTGTTGTTCTTTAAAACCTTTAAACTAAACTATAATAAAATCATCTTGATTTAAACAAATACCCTATCATTAACTTAGGTAGCTGTAGGAGAGAATGCAGGCAGAAGCCCAGCAGCAAAGTGGGGGCTATCTTGTTTATTTCGCTCAGTGTAGCATATATGATTACCTGCCCTGTGAGTGAGTGGTGTATGTGTGCATTCGGTGCAAGGAGCTCCTGGCCCTCAGAGACCACGTATGGGCTTTGGAGGCCAAGGTGGTGGAACTGGAGGAGCTAAGGGAAGCACAGAGGTATGTTGATGAGATTTTCTGGGACACTGTAGATTTATCTTACCTCCGATCAGGCAGCCCCTGCACTGTTAAGGAGGATGAAAGCCTCAGGGAAGGAGAGCAGTCAACGGGAGCAGAGGGAAATCTTCCCATAGTTGGGACCCTTCTTCCAGATTATGTTGGGGTATCCTCTTGCACTGAGGTTACCTCTCCAGGGGAGGGAACTCCAGTCATTAGGAAAAGGCAGGTGTTAGTAATGGGAGATTTGATCATTAGAAACAGATAGCTGGGTTTGTGATGACCAGGAGAACCGTAATGTCACTTGCCTGCGTGGTGTGAAGGTTGCAGATCTCTCGAGGCATCTTGATAGACTTGTGTGTAGTGCTGGGGAGGAGCCGGTGGTTGTGGTACGTGTAGGTACCAATGACATAGGGAAGGGTAGGAGAGACATCCTAAAGGCCAAATTTAGGCTTCTAGGAAAGAGACTGAAATCCAGGACCTCTATGGTAGCATTCTCAGAAATGCTTCCAGTCCCATGCACAAGGCCAGGTAGGCAGGCAGAGCTTCAGATTCTTAATGTGTGGATGAGACAATAGTGTAGAGAGGAAGGGTTTAGATTTATTAGGAACTGGGGAAACTTTTGGGATAGGGGAAGCCTATACAGGAAGGATGGGCTCCACTTAAACCAAAGTGGATCCAGACTGTTGGCACTTAAGTTTGCAGAGCAGTTTTTAAACTAAGAGATGAGGGAAAACCGATTGCTGCAGCGGAGCACGTGGGTGGGACAGAGACTTCTCTTAGAGGAGAGTCTATTGATAGAGATTCTCTAGGTTTTAGTCAGGAGGAGAGGATGGAAGAGGATAAAGTATGGGCCAGATCAGACAAGAAACATTCACATAAAAAAGAATCTGAAACATCAGAAAAGGGCAAACACATAAACAGTGACAAGTTTTTAAAGTGCTTGTACACAAATGCTAGAAGTCTAAATAATAAGATGGGTGAACTAGAGTGCCTCATGTTAAAGGAGGATATTGATATAATAGGCATCACAGAAACCTGGTGGAGTGAGGACAATCAATGGGGGACAGTTGTTCTGGGGTACAAAATATATTGGAAGGACAGAACAGGTCGTGCGGGGGTGGGATGGGGGAGTGAAACTATATGTGAAAGAAAATGTAGAATCAAATGAAGTATAAATCTTAAATGAATCCACATGTTCCATAGAATCTCTATGGATAGTAATTCCATGCTCTAAAAAGAATATAACATTAGGGATCTATTATCGACCACCTGACCAGGACAGTGATAGTGACGATGAAATGCTAAGGAAGATTAGAGAGGCTATCAAAATAAAGAACTCAACAATAGTGGGGGATTTCAATTATCCCCATATTGACTGGGTGCATGTCACCTCAAGACGAAATGCAGAGACAAAATTTCTCAATACTTTAAATGACTGCTTCTTATGAGTTCCTGTACCAGCTGCTACAAGGGGAGAGGCAGTTCTCGATTTAGTCCTGAGTGGAACGCAGGATCTGGTTCACGAAGTAACTCTAAGAGGACTGCTTGGAAATAGTGACCATAATATAACAACATTTAACATTACTATGGTAGGAAGAACACCTCAACAGCCAAACACTGTGGCATTTAATTTCAGAAAGGGGAACTATGCAAAAATGAGGAGGTTAGTTAAATGGAAATTAAAAGGTACAGTGCATAGAGTGAAATCCCTGCAGGCTGCATGGACATTTTCAAAGACACCATAATAGAGGCCCAACTTAAATGTATACCCCAAATTAAAAAACACAGTAAAAGAACTAAAATAGAGTCACTGTGGCTTAACAACCATGTAAAAGAAGCAATGAGAGATAAAAAGGCTTCTTTTAAAAAGTGGAGGTCAGATCCTAGTGAGGTAAATAGAAAGGAGCATAAACTCTGCCAAATTAAGTGTAAAAATGTAATAAGGAAAGCCAAAAAGGAGTTTGAAGAACTGCTAGCCAAAAACTCAAAAGGTAATAACAAAATGTTTAAGTACATCAGAAGCAGGAAGCCTGCTAAACAACCAGTGGGGCCCCGGGACGATTGAGATACAAAAGGAGCACTTAAAGATGATGAAGTCATTGCAGAGAAATTAAATGAATTCTTTGCTTCAATCTTCATGGCTGAGGATATTAGGGAGATTCCCAAACCTGAGCCGTCCTTTGTAGGTGACAACTCTGAGGAACTGTCACAGACTGAAGTGTCACTAGAGGAGGTTTTGAAATTAATTGATAAACTTAACAGTAATAAGTCACTGGGACCAGATGGGATTCACCCCAAGAGTTCTGAAAGAACTCAAATGTGAAATTGCAGAACTGTTAACTATAGTTTGTAACCGGTCCTTTAAATCAGTTTCTGTACCCAGTGACTGGAAGATAGCTAATGTAACGCCAGTATTTTAAAACAACTAGAGGTGATCTCGGCAATTACACACCGCTAAGTCTAACATCAGTGCTGGTCAAATTAATTGAAACAATAGTAAAGAATAAAATTGTCAGGACACATAGAAGAACATAAATTATTGGGCAAAAGTCAGCGTGGTTTCTGTAAAGGAAAATTGTGTCTTACTAATCTGTTAGAGTTCTTTTAAGGGGTCAACAAACGTGGATAAGGGGGATCAAGTGAACATAGTGTACTTAGATTTCCAAAAAGCCCTTGACAAGGTCCCTCACCAAAGGCTCTTACGTAAATTAAGCTGTCATGGGATAAGACGGAAGATCCTATCATGGATTGAGAACTGGTTAAAAGACAGGGAACAAAGGGTAGGAATTAATGGTAAATTCTCAGAATGGAGAGGGGTAACTAGTGGTGTTTCCCAAGGGTCAGTCCTAGGACCAATCCTATTCAATTTATTCATAAATGATCTGGAGAAAGGGGCAAACAGTGAGGTGGCAAAGTCTGCAGATGATACTAAACTGCTTAAGATAGTTAAGACCAAAGCAGACTGTGAAGAACTTCAAAAAGATCTCACAAAACTAAGTGGTTGGGCAACAAAATGACAAATGAAATTTAATGTGGATAAATGTAAAGTAATGCACATTGGAAAAATTAACCCCAACTATACATACAATATGATGGGGGCTAATTTAGCTACAACTAATCAGGAAAGAGATCTTGGAGTCATCATGGCTAGTTCTCTGAAGACATCCACGCAGTGTGCAGCGGCGGTCAAAAAAGCAAACAGGATGTTAGGAATCATTAAAAAAAGGATAGAGAATATGATGGAGAATATCTTATTGCTCTTATATAAATGCATGGTACTCCCACATCTTGAATACTGCATACAGATGTGGTCTCCTCATCTCAAAAAAGACATACTGGCACTAGAAAAGTTTCAGAGAATGGCAACTAAAATGATTAGGGGTTTGGAATGGATCCCATATGAAGAGAGATTAAAGAGGCTTGGACTTTTCAGCTTGGAAGAGAGGAGGCTAAGGGGGGATATGATAGAGGTATATAAAATCGTGAGTGGTGTGGAGAACGTGAATAAGGAAAAGTTATTTATTTGTTCCCATAATGTAAGAACTAGAGGCCACCAAATGAAATTAATGGGCAGCAGGTTTAAAACAAACAAAAGGAAGTTCTTCACACAGTGACAGTCAACCTGTGGAACTCCTTGCCTGAGGAGATTGTGAAGGCCAGGACTACAACAGGGTTTAAAAGAGAACTAGATAAATTCCTAGAGGTTAAGTCCATTAATGGCTATTAGCCAGGATGGGTAAGGAATGGTGTCCCTAGCCTCTGTTTGTCAGAGGGTGAAGATGGATGGCAGGAGAGACATCACTTGATCATTACCTGTTAGGTTCATCCCTCTGGGGCACCTGGCATTGGCTGCTGTCGGTAGACAGGATACTGGGCTGGATGGACCTTTTGTTTGACCCAGTATGGCCATTCTTATGTTCTTATGAGCCCACCTTTATCACTCCCCCCCAAGCCCAGGCCCCCTAAGGCAAATCACACTCTTCCTAAGGTGGATCTATTTAGCTCATTCAGTTGTGTCCTGGCGAGCTGTGTTCTCACCCCTGTACCCTATTTCCCTCCTCTTTTCCAGCCCCTCCTTGTATGGCTGTCCCCTCTTCTTTTCTCATCCCTTCTCTCTCTTCCATTTTGTAGTTCTTAGACTCACCCACACTCATTCCCATTGCTTTCCATGTTCAGTTCCATGATTCCTCCCTTCTCTCTATTCTTCATAATATATGATGTAGCTACATTGTGGCCATCAGTAGGTTATTTATTAACATGGAGCTAGATCAGATGCTGTGAAAACAGATGCTGCTGCTGCTGCAAACTTCCTCTTCTGTTTGTTTTCCTTATTAACCTTTCATGTCTGTCATGGTCTACAGAAATTTAGGGGAGCCCTAACTAGGAATTCATGTATATCTATTGACACATTGTTTCTCAGCAAGCAGGTATTCTGTGCTTAAAACAAAAAACCTATGCTTGAATTTGAATTGCATTTCAAGAGTTTGAACTTAGCTGGAACAATGTTTATATCAAGCCTATCAACCATAGTGGCGTGGGAAACTTAGAAAAGTGAGAGTTTTAAAACATCAATTTGGCAGCCTTGCTAAATTTTAAAGGTGATTATGTGAGATGCTTCCTTTTTCCTTTTTAAAATGAAAGCTACATTTCTAGCAGTTGTGGTTGTGAAGAAAAGCTTGAAAACGTGACCAGAGAGCCTCTGAAACTAAAGGTACACAAAAAGAACCCTGAATTAATTTTTGTAATCTTGTGGGTTTTTTATTTATTTTATTTTATTTTTAAATCAGACTCAGATTCCGGGGGGGCCTGACTCATGGTTTATGAATATGTGGGATTGGCAGTATTGAGTTTGAGTCAAGGTAGGGACTGGCATTAGCTGGAACCATGTTTAACATAGGAATTGCCATATTGGAACAGACCTGCGGTTTATTTAGAACAGTATCCTGTCTCTGACAGTGGCCAGTTGCAAGAGCCTCAGAGGAAGGGGTAAGAACCCTGCAGTGCACAGATGTGTAGTCATCTGCTCCCTTTGTCAGGTCTAATAGGTAGTTTGGTTTAAGCCCTAGAGTATGAGGTTTGATGTCCCTTCCACAATTTTTTGTCATCATTAATTCTGGATATGCTCGATTATCTATAGAAATGTTCTATTCCGTTTTGATCCTGCTAAATTTTTGGCCTCAACGACTTCCTGTGGCAGTGAGTTCTACATTGCCATATTGTGCAAAAAAAAAAAAAATCCCTTTATCCATTTTGAATTTTTGCCACCTTTTAATTTAATTGAATGTCTCCTGGTTCTTCTGTTACGAGACAGGGAGAACAGATGTTTCTGATCTACTTTCTAATTATTTTATAGGCCTTTATGCTCTCCCCAATAAACCCAGTCTTTTCAATCTCTCTTCATATGAGGAGTTTTTTATTTTTTGTAGGTCTTTGACCATTTTTGTCATCTCTTTTGTTCTGCTATGTCCTTTTTGAGATGGGGTAACCATTACTGCACATTGTATTCCAGCTGAAGCCCCACCATTTACTTTTTGATAGACTGAAGTCCCGCAAAACAAAAACGTAGTCTAAAACTGAAAATGGTAATAGTTGGCTGAAGATTTGATTCTTATCTTAGGTGAGTGGGTGTGTGCAGGTGGGAATGTCATACTGCATTTTGAAAAGTTGTCTGCTCTGAATGCGTTTGGAATCATCAAGATTCTTCAGACTTGATTCTAATATATAGAAAGAGAAGCAGAAAAGAGATTTCCAAACAGAAAAGGGGGCGGGGGGGGGGGGGGTAGAAACAGCATTGCAATGAGATGTGTGAGACATATCTACAAATCCTCTTGACAGTAATTGATTTTGCCTGCTATGGGTTACCATATAAGTCTGATGAAACATTTGTTATTTCTTTCCTCTTCTGCCCTGAGGCTTGTAACTGAAAATGGCATGTTTGAACTCTTTTACTCTGTCTGTTAAATAGTTACAAGAAGCTGAAAGGCTTTGGTAAATCTGGAACCAGCACTAATTCAGCAATGCAAGGGACCCTCTGTGACCCTGACTAACAGACAGCCCTCCCACCCACATCTCAGCAAATGCCAAGCTGTGGAAGTGTGATGCAAAGAAGACTTAACTCTGGAATGATGCTGTGAGACTCCCTAATATATATATTTTTTGCATACAAATAGCACTGTCATATTTATCTTATTAGTCCATGCCCAGCCCAACTCCTAATTTAGTCTGTTCAAAATTAAAGATGGCATATCCAGTAGATTTTAAATGCGTTTATAATGATAAGAAGAGAGATGATTACTGAGGCCCGGCTGCTTTAGTAATGCCATATATCAACATTGTATCTTCTCTTCTATTTTCATTTTACTGTTTGACTTGAGGTTTAAGTGTTTTGGCTTCACATTTGCTGGTAGGATGAAGTGCTTAATAGTATTGCACATAATTTATTAGCGATATACTGTACTGTATTTTTGTTGCTTCTCTGGGGTTAAATCCACATGGGAGACATCCTGCCCTCTATGCTTTTTAAAGGCATCTTCCCCCACCCCATTAGTTAGGACAAGTTCTTATCTTCTCAGAGTCTCTTCTTACAAGTTTGTTTATAAAATATATCCAAGCTTGCAGATTAGCTCTCATAACTGATTGAAGGACTCTGGCTGCTTACCATTTCTAGAACTGCGAAGAACTGAGAAAATAAATAAACATCTATGTCAAGATTGTTTCCCCTTGTCTTAGAAAGATGACAATTCAACCTTTGAGTTGCCCATTTAAAATTTCTGGCTGAGGATCTATTCTATATCTCTTCTGCTCAATAGGAGTTTCCTCTTACGAGTAGCAGCAAGTAGGAAAGGCAACCAGTCAAGTGGTTAGGTTCTGTGATTTTTGTGCACTATAGAGAGAGAAATCTGATTGACCTTCTCTACCCCGTGTCCCGTGTGCATGGAAAGTCTTGATGGATATGAGGCTAGTCTCCATATAGCGATCCACAGCAGTGCCTTTGCCAGGAGTTACCTGCTTTTGGCTCTCCTCGGTCAAATGAGGTAGGCCACCACAGTCGAGTTGTCGGTCCTTATGAGAACATGCTTTCCTCTTGCACTGTGTTTAGAAAGCTAGCAAAGCCAAGCTGATGGCCTCAAGCTTGTGTATAACTATCCTGCTCACAGACCACGCTCCTTGCAGCAGTAATGATTCCATGTGGGTTTCTCAGTCCTTAAGATTTGGATTGATTATGTATCCTCAAAGCCAATTGTCAACATATGGTGTGAAGCATATCCCCCTTTCAACAAAGCTCAGCTGCTCCTGCTAGCCTGACTTCGGTAAATATTCTTGGCAAAAGCTACAGCTCCGAAAAGCTGAGTCTGGTACTGAAAATACCAGCTCAGCATAAAGCAGCAATACCCATGAAGGGAAGGAGCCATTAGGGCGTGGAGATGTATGTCCTTCAGAGCCACAGACACTGTGATACCTCCCAAGTCCATTGCTGTCATTGTGAAATGTGGATGCTTGAAGTGCAAACTCTGGTGCCATCTCTTCTTCAGTGACAATTCTTGGAATAAACTCCTTGAAGTCTCTGGCATCTCGGCGCTTGCTGTCTGGATGTATAGCAAGTGGGCAGTGGATTGTCTGAACAGCATGCTCCTGACCTGGGATGAGGGAAGGTAAGAGAACTGTGGATTACTGGAGGAATTTGAGGACAAAACATTGGGGAGATAATAGCATGGAAGATAATATTGATTTGATGGGACACAAAGAAAGAGGCTAGTTTTACTGAAGGAGAGAGAGATTTGTCCAGCCTGTCAGATTTGCAAAAGAATGGATTCCTTTCTCCGTAAAGCTTAGCTTCATGTCTGTCCTTTATCAGCAATGTACCCAGTGAAAAGTGAGGCTTAGGCCTGGTCTACATACACAAGTTTTGCTGGCATAGCTATGTCAGTTAGGAGTGTGGAGGAGAAAAAAATCCACACCTCTAACCAACATAAGCTATGTTGGAAAAAGTCTTAGCATAGACACAGCTATATCAGCTCAAAAGTCCTTATGCCCATGTAATCCTTTTGATTCGGGGAACTCCACGAGGAGGGTTTGCCAGTATAGCTATTCTAGTATAGCTGTATCAGCAAAGCCTTTCTAGTGTAGACAAAGCCTTCGATCCCTTAGTCTGAGAGGCCAAATGAAAAAGGGACACTTCACCTAGTAATCAGAGACGTCTGAAGTCTTCTCCCAAATCTTAGAGGCACTGAATGGAAGGAGGACATTCTAAACTGCTCTAGAGAACTGCGTAGCCTCGAAAGCAAGGATTTGATTCTCTGCTCACCTACAGCTGTATTATTCCATTGACTCCTAGGGAGTTACTGCCAGTTTACTGACTGTAAGTGAAAGGGGCCGGCCTGACAAATTTGCCTGACAGCCCCCTGAGCAGATTTAGAGGTGGTCAGTTTGGCCGTGGGCATGGCACAGACTGTTGCCATTGTTTTCAACACAGAACTATTGATAGAAAGGGTCCTCTCTTGCTTCCTTTCTGCTAGGGACAGAGAGAGTCCATATTTTACTGAGGGCTTTCAAATTGCATAGCAGGAAAAAAACACTGCTAGGAAGTTTCCCCCATGACACCCTCTGGGATTGAAGCTCAGACTTAGAGAATACATCTTCTTCTGAAAGGAAATGCACAGAGGCTGACCATGGAAAGAAAGACCATGGAGAACCGCTGCCTTACCACATTGTCTGTTTCTTCCTGATCCAAGCTCCCAAAGTCTCTTGACCTGGCAAGGCCCCTCTTAAGAGCAAGGAAGACCTTTTTTCATATGCTTTCCTAAAGTCTCTGCACTCTGCATATTGCGAAGTCCAGAAGATGTTCACTGCCTTGTGCAGGGCCATGGGTATGTCATCCTGAAGAGCCAAAGTACGGCTCTAAAAGATCTTATAAAAGTTTCTGCTCTTAGCACTCACAATGTTCAGTAGGATCTTCTTTTCTGGTCTGCTGGCAACTGAAAACAGATCTTTCCTTTTAATCCTCTTGTGAGATCTCCCTGTGGCTCCCTGGAGCCTGGAGCACGTTCTCCAGAGTTCATATGAACTTCTCCTTAAAGTCTTTAGAATCAGAAAAGGAGCTCAGGTTGATGAGGAATGAGGAGAAAGAAGCATCACAGGAAATGTAAATACTTTTGCCTGGGTTGCATTTTCTGCTTGTTGCCATCTGGAGCTCTGAAAACTCTGTCTGTGTTGATCATGCAAGGCAGAGAAAATAAATTAAAAGGGAATAGGATAATTTGTTCTCAGAACATATTTGATGCAAAAGTTCTAATCTGTGGAGCTGAAAACTGCAGATGTCTACATAGGCTATGTTCTCATATAGTTAAGATTTTTTCTTAGTCTCTTTCATTGGCATAGGAGGCAATTGTTTGCATGGTTGCACCCATTTTCCTTCTGACGTTCCAAGCTGATAAAAGGAAAACGATCAGGGATGGCATCCTGTGCCTATTTGCCTTATATAAAATGCATGCAATAGACAGTGAAATTGGATCGCTGTCACGTGTCTAAATAACAGAAGGTTTTCTGGCGGGACTCTTTTTTTTTTTTTTTTTTCATTTTTTTTTCCACCTAGCATTGCAACTCTTCTTTCTATGTGAGTTGACATATGTGCAGTTAATGCAATTCCATGTGGAGTATGGAATTCTATTAAAGACTCAGGAGACAGAGATCCAATAAGCTATTTGCTTTTGGGCACTGGTGGGTAGGACATCAGAATGCAGACAAAGCAATTATTCTGGAGGTTGCTGAATTAAGCTGCTCCATTTTGTATGTCTCCAAATAGCCCCATTTCCCCATCTGTTTCCACAGTTGCAGTACCAGACCCGCCCTGGTCCAGCAATGTAGGATAAACTGTTCACCAGGCTTCACAGAGTGGGTCAACAGCTTTACCAACTAATCAAATAGTACACCATATCTTATGGTAGCCCCGATGGCTATGCTGATCCAGAGGCTCCCTCCTGGCCATATAGAGTAATGCTGATGGGCCCCTGGCCAGGTGTAGGCTTTTGGCTTGTCTCGCAGCCTGTGCCCACTGCCATGGCCGTATCTTTTAGACCCTTTCTCCAGAGCACTGATCTATTAATTCAACCAGATGTTCATAAAGTAACACACAACTCTTAACCAAAGCAGGCTGCCGAGACCCAAGAGCCTTAGTCACAGGAGCCAACCTTTCTCCTGCAGCCTCATCTTCAACTCTGCCTCTCAACCAAGGGAGCACCTGCCCCTTTCCCAGCAGGGTCTGATAATCAAACAGGGCTAGCGGGCCCCAGGCTGCTTGGCCGACAAAGGGGCAGACACCAGGATGCACCAGGTGTGTGACAGTGACTGTTTTGGATCCCTGAAGATGATATAATACTAACATTCATATTAATAGTATGGGGCACTGTGTTCGTATTAGACTTTCCCTTACGGAAAATGCCTTCTGTATATATTAAGTCCTATGTGCTCACTTTCATGACTAATATGTTATTGCTTGTTACTCTTGTTAACCCTGAAGAGCTAACACAGCCAAGAAGAATTAATCTGGATTCTGTTCCTTATTATACATCATTATTAAACCACTGAAGGGTTTGCATAGGTGTTACCAAGAACCTTTATCACTGTAGAACCTTTATTACTGTTGGCATTAGAAGGAAAACACCAGCTGGACTGTCAGATCTCATGTCAAGTTTTCAGAGCTGGAAGTTGGGGGGAAGAAATGTCTCTTTACTTGTAAACTGAACCCATTTGATAGAGGATCATTGACAGTAAGCATAGAACACTCCACGGTGTCATTTTACAGTCAGTTGTTAGTGTAAACTTTGTTTAAGTCTCTGATCAAGATAAGGCCAGAACTGAAATAAGACACGTTCCAGTTTTGGGCATAACTGCATTGGCAAAGCTGTGATTTTTTTGGTGGGGGTGGTGTGGGGTGGGAAGTAGGGTGGTTAGGGCTGGAATAGCAGCGAGTGATGGAAGTCCAGATGGAGGGGCACTGATATGGTGGCTGTATTGGGGTTCCAAGACTGTAGCAATTCAGCATTAAGTTAAATTGTTAGAACTTGGGAGTGAAGGGTGGTGCTGGAGGAGGGGCAAAGCTTGTTGCATTTTTCTCATTCTAGCTGAGGCATTTAAGTTCCATTAAATATTAAATTAACAATTTAAAAAAAATACAGAAAAGAAATAAGGTAAATCCTGATATTTTACAAAGGTTTTAGGGGAACATCTGCAACCTTCATAAAGTCAATGGTTGATGTTAAAAAACCAAACACTTTTTCTATACTAATATCAGATAACCTACGGATTCAGATATATTTGGCATTTAGAAAATCGAGGCACATCTCTTTCGATCTGTCTCTTAAAAAAAATGCCACTTTCTGATCTGACAAGATATCCCATTCTCTGTTCTTTAGAAAGGTCTAATAATAGATAGAGTCTTACCATTATTTTATAGCACACAGTCCATTGTGAGAATGGATAAAATGGAACACAAAGTATTGGGCTTCTTATGCCAAAGGTTATAAATTAGAAATAAAAATTGGTGATGTATTAGAGGTACTCCTCTCATGTCAGGAATTTGGAACAAAGCCTCCATGAATAGAGAAGGATATAAGATTTCAGCACTTCAGATTTATCCATTAGTATTTGCTGACCGAAAGCAGCACATTCAGAACAAATGAGTAAACTATTGTCAGATATGTTCTGGACAAGCAGGTAATGGCAGGTTCTTTGTTTTCACAGAGGCTCCGCAAGATATAAGACAATAGAAGATGTCAATTATAGACTTTGAAAGTAACAGGTTGAAGTAGGTTCCAAGAGCATTCTGGAACAAGAATGCCAATCCAAATATTTATGTAGTGTTTTAGTGTGTCAATTCAAATATGGACTCAGTGCTGTCCAATATCACTGAACTATACAGCCTGACCAGAACCCCATGATGTTTTTATTTATTGAGAGAGGAGGCAGCATTCTGTAGTGGTTAAATCTCAGGATTAGAAGTCATAAAGTTTTAAGGCCAAAAGGGACCACCATATTGTCAGAATTGGGTTCTAATTCTGTTTTCAAAATCCACTTCATTTGTGACCTTAAGCTAGACTATTACAGTACTTTTCCACGCCTCAATTTTTCTAACTGTAAAAGGGGATAATGCTTCCCATATGGATCTCTGACTTTTGTTTCCTAGTGTTATAAAGTGTTTTGGGGTCCTCTGGTGGAAGGTAGTATGAAAGTATTAAATATCTCTTCTCTTTATTGTCATTCAGAACCTGTTTAGTTACCACAAATGTGTTTTTAATATTCAGCAGTATTCTTATAAATCCTAATATACTTAAAATACTGGACAAAAATGAACTTGCTTCTCCTCATAAGTTGACTATCTGGCTTACTGCTCATAAGTGCTTTTACTCTTGTCAGCCCCATGTATTTATTTTTGGAGTGTGATGTTTACAGCAGTGGGGGAGCTTCTTCATTGACCTGAAAAAACAAATTGGCAGTTTCAGTCTAGTTCCTAGAGAATAATGTGTCTACATCATGGCAGAATGTTTCAAATCGCAACCAACCTGGGCTGCCTCTGAGTCAGCAACCTATGGCTTGTCTTCGCTGCGGAGTTACTCAAATTATGACTGTTACCTGTAACTTGAGTCTTGTCCACACACAAACACCCTTAACTTCAGTGTTTTGGTGCTTTTTACTTGAGTTGACTGGATGTCAAAGGGTATAAGCTACCGCTTGAGTTAGCAGAGCATGTTACCGGCTAACACAGTCACTCTGTGCTGCTAATGCAATCACTTCTGTGTGCGTTGTTTTGCAGTGTGGTTGAACGTACTCGAGTGAGGCTAACTTGAGAGGAGTTATCTTGAGCAGCAAAGTCCTTTGTGGCAAACCCTTTGTATCCCATTACCAAGGTGTTGAGGAATTCTATCCCAGCTTGCAACTTTTGTAATGGAACCTGTGGTATAAAACTACCTCTGTGAACGGCTTCACAAAACCCACAACTGACCCTTCTGAAAAGACAAGGGCACTGCACATGTCCATAGAAACTTGGTTTCAACAACATCACAATGTCTTGCCTCCTAACTTCCTCAACTCCAGAAGTTCACTGTTAGAGATTGGGCATTAATTTTTTCCATTGGTGAGAATGTAATGTGTCAGCAGACAAGAGTGAATGTATAGATGCTAGAACCTTTTGAGCACAAGGGAGAAAATGGCAAATTCAGCCAGGGGATTTGCAGGAGCTATAAGGTATACTTGACAAGGCATGGTGAAGCTCTCTTGCAGTGGATTGAATGAGGCTGTGGGGAGGAGAATGATCACTTGGGGTATGCTTCTGCTTTCTCATGGTTTCACCATATTGGCTTAAGAGCCACAATGATTTTTTTCTGAAAAACATGGTTTAACCCAACATGTCTCCAAAGAAAAAACACTCTCTAAGCTTAGTAAACAATTGTTTTATGCTGTGCAGTTGTACAATGGACTCTCTTAAAAAGGGAGGATTCCCCCAGTAGTTCAGTGGCATGTGGATAGGAGATCTAAAATAAAAGCTAGATTTAAGGCATTCATTCTGTTACAAGTAGGGAATGAATGGTGTGTTACACTCCTCCTTTCCTGGAAGTCCAACATCCTGCCACTGATTTGGGTGCTAGTTTTTCCACATTGGTCCAGAACGTTGAGTTGCCTGGTTACCATTGTGACGAGGCCATATAGACAATACCAAAATAAGCCTGGATTCAACTCTAAATCATAGCAGACTTCATGTATGCGGATGCAAGCTTTTTTTGCTCGTCTTTTGGTTGAGATTTTTTTTTTTTTTTAGAGAGATAGAGTCTGAACCAAGCACTCAATTCTCAGTAACTTGCTTTTTCTTTTGTTTAGTGTTGCTGCTCTACCTGCTCAACTGCCAGCTTAATTTACTGTCTGAAATTCTATCCTTTTTATTTCTTTGGCGTAAGCTGTCCTGCAGTTACAGAATCAAAAATTGCTGTGCAGTATTAGAGCACTATTTGGGTTAGGAATTTAAGATAAATCTGTTTTGGTAGCTGCGAAAATAAGTTGTATTTCAGTCCCTTCTTGATACACTGTTGTTGTTTTACGTTGGGAGTTGTGGATGACAGAGAGAAGGATGAAGCCAGCAGCAATTTTAAAGAGTACATCACATTTTTACTGTAATACTAAAGTATTGATTGTTGACTTATTTGTAGGCTTAATGCAGAATCATTTCCTTACTTAGTGTCTGAATAGCCATTATGCTGTTGGCTCAATGCCAGAACGTTGAAATCCTGCATTTTATAATATAATTTGGCCATCCAAGAGTTCTAATGTGGTTTTCATTTTAAAAAGTGGACATGCCTTGAGTTACCATGATTTAGTATTTGACTTCTACATACTGGTAAGAATCTCTATAATAAGAGTTTTGTATTGGTCCATGAAAACTAGTTATCAAGTGGTAGAAAGCATGAAACCATTCAAATCGGACTCTTCAAGATGCACGGTGCTCATGAGCTTTTTGACAGACATTGGGGGAAGTGTAGGAATGTTGTCTCATTGTTTGCTTTTACTCCTCCCTCAGTCTGTCTGTATCTATTGTCTTATACTTAGATTACATGCTTTGTGGCAGGGACTGTGTTTTTGTACAGTGTCCAGCACTGCGGGGTCCTGGTTCGTGATGGGCTCCTACGCACGATAGTACAAATAATAAATAATTATTACTTTGGCATTATTTTTCTCTTTTTATAGAAAACTTTTTTTTTATATTGGCCTTTCCCTTTGTTCACAGTTTTTTAAAAGATCCTCTTGAATTAAAGGTTAATAGCCTTGCATACAAAAACAGATGTTGATCGTCTCTTCCTAACTCAGCTCAGCTCAGCTGCGATTTCCAGCGCTCCTTTCTCATGTGGAATTTAAAACCATTGATTCCTTGCTAAGTCTCTTGAGGGTCTGATCCCTACGTATTGTATTAAGCTACCTAAGAGTATTTCTTGTTCTGCATGGTCCATTCAGAAGCTCGGGGAGTCAGGCTGCTTAGACCATCTTCTCGGTTACAGAACCAAGAAATTCAAGCTCTTTAAAAATATATGTAACCTAGGACCAGATCTTGCAATACTTACTCAAATGGGTAATTTCATCCATAATTATTCATATCCACAAGGGCTGCAGGCTTGAGCCTATAGTTCAGGGGTGGGCAAACTTTTTGGCCAGAGGGCCACATCAGGTTTCGGAAATTGTATGGAGGGCTGGTTAGGGGAGGGGGTTGTGGTCCAACCCCCCACTTTCTATCTGCACGCCCCTCCCCCGACTCCTGTCCCATCCAACTCCCCCTGTTCCCTGACGTAACCCCCTCCGGACTCCTGCCCCAGCCACACACCCCCACTCCCTGTCCCCTGACCACCCCCAGACCCTTGCCCCTGACTGCCCCCTGCCGCCCCATCCAACCCCTCCTCTCATTCCTGACGGCCCCCCCAGGATCCCTGCCCCATCCAACCACCACTTCTCCCTGTCCCCTGATTGCTCCCCGCCACTCCATCCAACCCCTCCTCTCATTCCTAACTGTCCCCCCGGGACCCCTGCCCCATTCAACACCCCTGTTCCCCGCCCTCTGACTGCCCCAACCCCTGTCCAAACCCCCACCCCCTGACCACTCCCACTTCTCCCTGAACTCCCCTGCCTGCAGAGGAGGGATAGCTCAGTGGTTTGAGCACTGACCTGCTAAACCCAGGGTTGTGAGTTCAATCCTTGAGGGGGCCATTTAGGGAACTAGGGTAAAAATCTTTTTGGGGATTGGTGCTGCTTTGAGCAGGGGGTTGGACTAGATGACCTCCTGAGGTCCCTTCCAACCTTGATATTCTGTGATTCTATCCAACCCTTCTGCTCCCTGCCCCCTTACCACACTGCCTGGCGCACCGGTGGCTGGCGGCGCCATCACCGCACAGCTCAGAGCACCAGGTCAGGCCAGGCTCTGGAGCTGCGCTGCCCCAGGAGCTCTCAGCCCCGCTGCCCAGAGCATTGTGCTGGCGGCAGAGCGAGCAAGCTGAAGTTGCGGGGGAGGAGCTGAGGGCTAGCCTCCTGGGCCAGGAACTCGGGGGCCGGGCAGGATGGTCTCGCGGGCTGTAGTTTGCCCACCTCTGCTATAGTTCATACGTTAGGATTAGAAGCAAATACAGGAAGTTAA
Source organism: Gopherus flavomarginatus (assembly GCF_025201925.1). Classification (NCBI taxonomy): domain Eukaryota; kingdom Metazoa; phylum Chordata; order Testudines; family Testudinidae; genus Gopherus; species Gopherus flavomarginatus. Next base: position 36,223,225 of record NC_066630.1, read on the forward strand.
AGGAGAGTGCAGTTTAACCTTCAGCAGCTAAGACCACAGCTCTGTATGGTACCACGTGTGAGATAACAGTGTGGGAGTTTCTGTGTACTGAAATATCAGGAACCAAGAATTTTCCCTCCGGCAATTATCATGTGTTTTATTGAAACTTTTTCACTCAGACTTCTAGCCAAGACTTACTGCAGTCCATTTCCTGCCATTTCAGCTTTCCATTAAATTATAGTATTTTAGAAGGTAGAGTTATCACCTGTTAGACCGTGCCTTTTAAAAAGGAAATGAGCAGCTTATGCTGGCCAAAAAGCTTATGATTTTCTCCCAGTGGGACCTAATAGTAGTCGTTCAAACTTTAAAGTGAAAGTCAATTTGAGCCAGCAATGCTATCAACTGAAACTTATGCTGACAACATCTATGTTGAAATTGACTTTTCCTAATACTGAGGATGACCTGGGAGAAATTTTTATTGCAAATCCTTATGCCCTCTTTCCTCCTTCCCTATCTTTCTAGCCATGAAGATACAGTATTTTTATTTTTAAATGGTCAGCCCCTCTGATTGTCCTGTGCAAAGGTAGCCTTTCATGTTTTCCAACTTTCCTGCCAAGGAATATAAGGATATCTGAGAAAAACAGGCCGTCTACTGTTTAAATGTTCTCTTCTCCCTGGTCTACACTACGAGTTTAGGTCGAATTTAGCAGCGTTACATCGATTTAACCCTGCACCCGTTCACACTATGAAGTCGTTTTTTGACTTAAAGGACTCTTAAAATCGAATTTCTGTACTCCTCCCCCGACAAGGGGATTAGTGCTGAAATCACCTGGGTCGAATTTGGGGTAGTGTGGTCTCAATTTGACGGTATTGGCCTTCGGGAGCTATCCCAGAGTGCTCCATTGTGACTGCTCTGGACAGCACTCTCAACTCCGATGCACTGGCTAGGTAGACAGGAAAAGACCCGCAAACTTTTGAATCTCATTTCCTGTTTGGCCAGCATGGTAATTTGCAGGTGAGTGCAGATCTCATCAGCAAAGGTGACCAGGATGGAGTCTCAGAATTCCAAAAGAGTCCCAGCATGGATCGAACAGGAGGTACGGGATCTGATCGCTGTATAGGGAGATAAATCCGTGCTATCAGAACTCCGTTCCAAAAGACGAAATGCCCAAATATTTGAAAAAATCTCCAAGGGAATGAAGGACAGAGGCTATAACAGGGACCCGCAGCAGTGCTGCCTGAAACATAAGGAGCTGAGGCAAGCCTACCAAAAAACGAGAGAGGCAAACAGCCACTCCGGGTCAGAGCCCCAGACATGCCGCTTCTGTGATGAGCTGCATGCCATTCTAGGAGGTGCCCCTACAACTACCCCACCCCTGTGCTTTGACTTTTTTAGGGGGGTGGGATAGCTCAGTGGTTTGAGCATTGGCCTGCTAAACCCAGGGTTGTAAGTTCAATCCTCAAGGGGGCTACTTAGTGATCTGGGGCAAAAATTGGTCCCGCTAGTGAAGGCAGGGGACTGGACTCGATGACTGTTCAAGGTCCCTTCCAGTTCTAGGAGATTGGTATATCTGCTATTATTATATTTTACTCCATCAATGGAGTAGCTCACTACAGGGGTGCGGGTTTTGGGGACGAGGAAGGGAGCTCACAGCAAGCAAGCGGAGAAACAGTTTTCCCCGACAGCCAGGAACTGCTTGCCCTGGAGTCAGTAGCCACCGAACCCACCCAAGGCTGCCTCCTGGACTCTGAAGGCAGAGAAGGGATCTCTGGTGAGTGTATCTTTGTAAATATTATACACGGTTTAAAAGCAAGCGTGTTTAATGATTAATTTTCCCTGGCATTCGCGGCCAGTACAGCTACTGGAAAGGTCTGTTAACACGTTTGGGGATGGAGTGGTAATCTTCCAGGGACATCTCCATAAAGCTCTCCTGGATGTACTCCCAAGGCCTTTGCAAAAGGCTTCTGGGGAGGGCAACCTTATTCCATCCTCCATGGTAGGACACTTTACCACACCAGGTCAGTAGCACGTAGTCTGGAATCATTGCATAACACCGCGTATGGTCCCGGTGATTGCTTGCATTCACACAACATCTGTTCTTTATCTTTCTGTGCTCTCCTCAGGAGAGTGATATCATTCATGGTCACCTGGATGAAATAGAGTGATTTTTATTAAGGGGACGTTCAGAGGTGCCCATTCCTGCTGGGCTGTTTGCCTGTGGCTGAACAGAAATGTTCCCCACTGTTATCCACGTGGTGGGGGGCGGGGTGAAGCAAACATCCCAGAGAATTGGGTGTGTGTGGGGAGGGGAGGGGAGTTAGTTGGGTTTGTGCTGCACGTTAACCCGAAAACTGCAACCCCTCCTTTTAAATTGCCAACCCATTTTCAATAGTCTACCCATTGTTCTCTAAAATGTCTTTTTAGCTACCATGCTCCCTTTTTTTTTCCTCCACTATCTGCAAATCTTTCAACGCTCACACTATCTTCTCCTTCCCAGAGGCTAGTGACTATTAGAAGGCAAAAAAAATGCACTCGCGATGAAATGTTCTCTGAGATCATGCAGTCCTTCCACACTGAAAGAGCCCAGCAGAATGTGTGGAGCAGACAATGTCAGAGTCCAGGAAAGCACAATACGAACATGAGGACAGGTAGGGGGCTGAAGATAATAAGTGGCGGGCTGAAGATGATAGATGGAGTTAGCTTGGTGACAGAAGGCAAGAGGCAATGCTGAGGCTACTGGAGGAACAAACTGATATGCTCCGGCGTATGGTTGAGGTTCAGGAAAGGCAGCATGAGCACAGACCACCGCTACGGCCCCTGTGTAACCAATCTCCCTCCTCCCCAAGTTCCATAGCCTGCTTACCCAGATGCCCAAGAACGCGGTGGGGGGACCTGTGGGCACCCAACCATTTCACACCAGAGGACCGCCCAAGCAACAGAAAGCTGGCATTCAATACATTTTAAAGTGCAGTGTGGCCTTGTCCTTCCCTCCTCCTCTACCCCACCTGGTACTTCCTTCCTCCCCGACCTCTCCCAGGCTATCTTGGCAGTTATCCCCGTATTTGTGTGATGAATTAATAAAGAATGCTTGAATGTGAAGCAACAGTGACTTTATTGCCTCTGCAAGCGGTGATCGAAGGTGGGAGGAGAGGGTGGTTAGCTTACAAGGAAGTAGAGTGAACCAAGGGGGATGTGTTTCATCAAGGAGAAACAAACAGAACTTTCATGCTGTAGCCTGGCCAGTCTCAAAACTGGTTTTCAAAGCTTCTCTGATGTGCATCGCGCCCTCCTGTACTCTGCTAACCGCCTGACGTCTGGCTGAGTGTAATCAGTGGCCAGGCAATTTGCCTCAACCTCCCACCCTGCCATAAACGTCTTCCCCTTACTCTCACAGAGATTGTGGAGCGCACAGCAAGCAGTAATAACAATGGAAATATTGGTTTTGCTGAGGTCTATCTGAGTCAGTAAACTGCGCCAGCACTCTTTTAAACATCCAAATGCACATTCTACCGCCATTCTGCACTTGCTCAGCCTATAGTTGAACAGCTCCTGACTACTGTCCAGGCTGCCTGTGTATGGCTTCATGAGCCATGGCATTAAGGGGTAGGCTGTGTCCCCAAGGATAATTATAGGCATTTCAACATCCCCAATGGTTATTTTATGGTCTGGAAAGAAAGTCCCTTGTTGCAGCTTTTGAAACAGACCAGAGTTCCCGAGGATGCGAGAGTCATGTACCTTTTCTGGCCATCCCATGTTGATGTTGGTGAAACATCCCTTTTTATCCACCAGTGCTTGCAGCACTATTGAAAAGTACCCCTTTCGGTTTATGTACTCGCAGCCTTGGTGCTCCAGTGCCAGGATAGGGACATGGGTTCAATCGCCCCACCACAGTTAGGAAATCCCATTGCAGCAAAGCCATCCACTATGACCTGCACATTTCCCAGAGTCACCACCCTTGATAGCAGCAGCTCTTCGATTGCGTTGGCTACTTGGATCACAGCAGCCCCCACAGTAGATTTGCCCACTCCAAATTGATGCCTGAGTGACTGGTAGCCCTATGGAAGCTTGCAACGCCAGACAGCTATCGCCACTCCCTTGTGAACTGTATTCTTGGTATTCTTGCACTTCAGGGAAGGGGAAAGCAAGTCACAAAGTTCCATGAAAGTGCCCTTACGCATGTGAAAGTTTTGCAGTCACTGAGAATTGTCCCAGATCTGAAACACTATGCGGTCCCACCAGTCTGTGCTTGTTTCCCGGGCCCGGAATCGGCGTTCCAAGGCATGAACCTGCCCCATTAACACCATGATGTTCACATTGCTGGGGCCCGTACTTTGAGAGAAGTCTGTGTCCGTGTCCTTATCACTCTCATCACCGCGCGGCCGTTACCTCCCCGCCTAGTTTTGCTTTTGCTGGTTCTGATTCTGCATATACTGCAGGATAATGTGCGTGGTGTTTACAGTGCTCATAATTGCGGTGGTGATCTGAGCGGGCTCCATGCTTGCGGTGCTATGGCATCTGCACTGGAAAAAGGTACGAAACGATTGTCTGCTGTTGCTCTGACGGAGGGAGGGGCGACTTGGCTTACAGGGAATTAAAATCAACACGAGGGGAGGGTTTGCATCAAGCAGAAACACACACACAACTGTCGCACGGAATGACCTTCTCAAGGATTGAACTCAAAACTTTGGGTTTAAAAGGCCAATGCTCAAACCACTGAGCTATCCCTCCCCCTGCTATTCAGGGAGGGCGGGAGGGAGGGAGCAAATGAATAAAAATGAATACAAAACAAATCTGGTCTCTCTCTTGTTTTGATCCACTCCATCTCTCTTAGGCTGGCAGGAGACGGTGCAGTATGACTGCAGGCAGGACTGAATCTCCATGAGATGAAGCTTAAAAAGAGAATGACCTGGAGTCACTCCCATTTATGTCCAGGTACCCCTGACAGACCTCACCGAGGTCTTCCAGGAGCACCCAGGTCTGCCCAGGCACCCTGACCGATCTCACCGAGGTTGGCTAAAAGAGCACCCAGGAGACGACGACGACGGCTACCAGTCATAATGCACCGTCTGCTGCCAAAAGGAAATGAGCTGCTGCTGTGTAGCAATGCAGTGCCATGTCTACCAGCACCCAGGAGACGTACGATGAGCTGAGCAGGCTCCATGTTTGCCATGGTATGGCGTCTGCACGGGTAATCCAGGAAATAAGGCTCGAAACAATTGTCTGCCGTTGCTTTCATGGAGGGAGGGAGGCAGGGATGGCCTGACGACATGACAAAGCCGTGGCTGGGATGATTTAGTTGGGGACTGGTCCTGCTTTGAGCAGGGGATTGGACTAGATGACCTCCTGAGGTCCCTTTCAACCCTGATATTCTATGAGTCTATGTACCCAGAACCACTTGCGACAATGTTTTTGACCCATCAGGCATTGGGAGCTCAGCCCAGAATTCCAATGGTCAGCGGAGACTGCGGGAACTGTGGGATAGCTACCACAGTGCAACGGCCCGGAAGTCAATGCTAGCATCATTACTGTGGATGCACTCCGCCGAGTTAACGGTCTTGGACTGGGGGCACGCGCAATTGACTGACTATATAAAATCGATTTCTAAAAAATCGATTTCTATAAATTTGACCTAATTTCGTAGTGTAGATATACCCTTCCTTTTGTTGTTTGATGCCTAGCTACTCTAGGCTCCTGTTGTTGTTACGGTTTGATTGTAGATCTCTTTCCGTTGGCTTTCTGGTATGTAAGGGATAGAGAGAGACTGCAATTATGAAACAATTTGGAGATGATGAATCTTCTTGTCATTTCCATATTTAATGGAAAGGAGAGACTCTATCAAGTTGTTCTTTAGATATTAAGTCCATCATTATTAGTATGGCATAGGGTACATAATTTTTAAGTACTCTGTCACACTCTCTCCATTGATTCTGCTATGGCCATAGTTAAGGCTAAGTTTTTGTCACAGTTATTTTTGGTAAAAGTCAGAGACAGGTCACAGGCAATAAAGAAAAAAATCACGGAAGCCCATGACCTGTCTCTGACTTTTACTAAGAATATCTGACACAATGGGAAGCCACTGGGCAGCTGTGGGGCCGGCTTGGAGCTCCAAGCCTTACTCCACCCGCGGCTCAGAGCTGTGGGGGGTCCCCCTGCCGCCAGCGGGGGCCAGGGAGCTGCAGGGGTCCTCCTGCCACCTATAGTGGCTTGGAACTCGGGGGGGCCACACCACCTCAGGTGGCGGTGATACCCCGCAGCACCCTGCAGCACCCTGCCCCCACAGGAGGTGGTGGGACCCTGCAACTCCCAGCTGCCATGGGCAGAAGTCACGGAGGTCTTTGGAAGTTACGGAATCCGTGACTTCCATGACAAAACTGTAGCCTTAGCCATAGTCCCTGTATACCTGACTTTAATCAGAGCTTAGTTTTAGAAGCTAGAAAAGAGAGAGGGCATTACCATATAATATTTTAATTTATAGAGTGGCAACTACTATTTATAGACTTTAAATAATTGCAATGCCAATGCCAATTTAAGTTGACCTGTTCTACTTTTTTAGATTCTTGCAATTGCAAGAGATGATAAACTATCTCTTTACAGGGGGGGGAAATTAATAGGTGTCCCAGAAGGCCTGGAAGTGACAGGATTTGATTGCATTCCTCGAACGCTTAATACCTAAGGCTCTCAAATTAGATAGCAAAGAGGATCTGTTGAAAGAATCCATGGACTTGCAAGAAAGGCCTTTCCTGACAATGAAGGATGCAGGGTGACAATTATTTTGGGAGTGTTAGACTACTTCAGCAGCTGGAGGATCCTGGTTGCAGCAAATAATATTAAGGATATTTTAAAAAGAAATAAATAAAATATTTCCCTTCGCTACAGCTCACCCATGCCCAAGTGAACCTGGACAAAAATTAATATGGCCAACAGGGAACTGGTCCCAAATCAATGTCTAGTTAGTTATTGCATTATGTCTCAATTGGCTACTTATGTATTTTTCATGAAGAGGTTGGAGTGACTTTGTAATGGCCATATTACTGAAGCCTGATCTATGTAGTGGTCCAAAAGAAATGTATTCTTCCAGAATAGTGTATGGATGTTGATTGACCCAGACTCAATTTAAAAATATCCACAGGCATCTGTTATTGATCAAATTATGATTTAGAAAGGAATATATTTCAGGGAAGTCTCTCTAAATTATACATCATGTTGCTATATGGCTCAGTTCAATGGGATACATGTAAGGGAGATTCAAGTTCATGACTGAATCTAAATTGACTACAATATTAGATATATATCTGGGTATTAAACATTATATGATGAAACTGTAGTTTTTACTTTCCAGACCTGATATACTTCACTATTCAAGATAAGATCCAGATGTTCAAACTGTAGATGTGTGGTCAGCATTTAAGAAGTCTGGGTGTCTCGAGTAGAGGGCCAGTGGCTGGCCCAATATCCTTACTAGGTTACCTGCCATTAGTTGATCTATCTGGGCCTTAAGCATAACCTTAATCAGTAAAGGGATATTTGCATAGGATCCTTTCTGTTGGATTCCTTTTTGATGGACTTGTTGCAACATACTCCCCATTTGCACTGTGCTCTGAGCCTGCATTATAGCAAGGCCCTGAATGGTAGTTGGAGTCTCTTGTAGTCTTTGGAGGAAAAATAAGTAATATTTAGGGGGGTTATTTTGCATGACATTTAAATTATATAAAGTTGCCTGAAAATCTATTGAGATGTGAGCAGTGCAGTTGTGATTGGATCTTTATGCTGCCCCCTTGTAGATGTTAAATGGATATCTTTCTAAGCGCAACACTTTGGTAGTGTAACACTCTGGTTGTTATAGAGTGTTTGTGTATGCCTTGATCTTTGTGGCAGTAGTTGCAATTGATGAAGATACTGGCTTGACAGCTGTGGAGAATGAAGTCCTCAGTTTATCCCAGCCCAGGTACTGCGCAGATGGAACCGTGCAACCTTTCCCTCTCTGCCATTGCTCCTCAATCCTGACCACTTATCATGCACATTCAGTCTTTTTGGTTCTTCTTGGAGCCAACAGAAATGCCAGTTAGTGTCAATTTCTCTGGTGGTTTTAGCATAGACACTTGTCCACTAGGAGCTGAACCAAGATCAGTAACACTTTTTGCCGAAACCATTGATGGGCCTTTAGATGTTAATAGCTTTTAGTCACTACTGATCTAGTTTGTGTTTTGAGCTGGTGACCTCCAATTGAAAGATGCTCTATCCTTTTGCTATTCCTCTGAGGCAGCCCATGTTCCTTCTTGAGAGAGCTTGTCTTTGTCTTTATCTGTGCACTTGACAAGGTTGTCTCTTTGTGAAAGACTAATCCCTGTTTTGTATGTCTATGCACATTGCCTAAAATGAAAGCCTCCGTGTACTCTCCTCATCTGCCTGGAATGAGTTCTTGGTCCTCTTCTAAACTGGCAGATTGCAGCTCAGTTTTCTGTGAGCTTCTCTTATCTAGGGGTGAGTGAGGGGGATGAAATAATGAATTTTCCATATTTGCTTCCTTACCTGTGTGCTTGGAGGTTGTGTGTCTTCTCGGGTTCGACTTTTCCCTTGGTATTTGTTGCGTCTAGAAGAGTGCCTGCACCAGCAGAGCCACTGGTCTTACAAGACACGCAGCTTTGCCACCCTGTACCATGCCTGATGGCAGAACTGCGCCCTGAGATTTGTCACCTCCCAAATCTATTCACTACACCCTAACGATCTGTCCTCCTCCTTGCCTTTCTGAAAGATCCCCTGTGTAGAACAGGGGCTCTCAGACTTTTGTACTGGTGACCCCTTTCACCCAAAAAGCCTCTGAGTGCGACCCCTCTTACACCTTAAAAACACTTTTGTATCTATTTAACACCATTATAAATGCTTGAGGCAAAGCGGGGCTTGGGATGGAGGCTGACAGCTAGTGACCCCCCATGTAATAACCTTGCAACCCCCTGAGGGGTCCCAACCCCCAGTTTGAGAGCCCCTGGTGTAAACGCCTGGCTGCACTGGCATTGGTTAACTTGCGCACCCTACAGGCAAAGACACAAACTAGAAGGGTAGAGTGGGAAAGATTGAAGCATGTGCATGCAAGAGAAGTGATACCGCCAATTAAACCACTAGTTTTAAAACCTCTTCACCTTAAAATTTGATATCCTAACTGCCACAGATTCCCAGGGTCTGGTCTGAGCCCCAGTCTGTAACCAGTCCCTTGGGAGTGACCCCTGTATTATGCCGAGCCCCAACGATCCATATTGTAACACAGGGCAGGCCCGTGGTCTCCATGACTCTGAAACTGGGCCTATGGACACCAGCCATCCTTGAATCAGGTAACACTTTTGTTAGTCACCTGGCCTACAGAATCAGGAAGTTCTTACTGTAGCATAGAGAAGCAAAGGTTAAGTCACAGTCCATACTAGCCAGTGTCAGGGCTCCTCTCAGTCATACTACTGTGAAAACCATTTTGGTCCTGTCTATCTGCCTCTCAGTTCCAGGTAAGAGCACTCCTTTGTCTCTCTGAGCCCCACTTCTTATCCCCTCATAGCTCACACGTTCAGCCTGCCCGAGTTTCTCATTGTTAGGTGTCAGTTGCTCAGTTGTTGCTTTCCCATTTTCTTTGAGGATCCTCCATTGATATAGGTTGCCTCAGGATGGACCTTAAGGATCCTTTCGTATCACCCCAGGCAATTAGGTGACACAAACACCTTGTGCCTCCTGCTTTGACCAGGAGCAGCACTTTAATCCTTCTGCACCCACTGGGTTGCAATGCCAGGGTGATAGATATAGAGTCATACAGATAGTTCATAAAAAATATTACAATACAATTTCCACATTTGTCAGACACGCCACTTTTGGAAAGGATTCAAGGGCAGGGAGCGCCATCCATCAACTAAAATGTAAAGACCTTTTTCTATTGTTTCTTTCTATTGAAACCCAAGAGACACACATTTTTACTTCCTCTCTGGAAGGTGAATTCTATCCTATATTCCTATCCCTACTCAAAGGAGACAGTTCTGGATTGGGCGTAGGAGAGGAAAGGAAGATCTCCTCCACATTGTTTAGTGTCTCTCAGTTAATTTGTAGTGGCAATCATAGATTTTTTTTTTCATATTTGTCTTCTGATTCTGAGACAACACATGCATAAAAATGGTGTTTGAAGGAGAAATGATAGGCTGTTTTCAGACTGTGTTGCCAGCAATTTCATGATGATCTCTCATCAGAAATTGCAATGTTGTGGTTTATGAGGAGGAATCAAGTGTCTCCGCCAACATCTGCAGGAATTCTTTGCTTAGTTGTTACAGGTATTTGGTGCGTATGGTTACCATCTCTAACTTCCCCCTTTGGAGAGGATGTGAGAACAAACTGTACATGATAGATCAAGGGTAGGCAACCTATGGCACACGTGCCGAAGGCAGAACGCAAGCTGATTTTCAGTGGCATTCACACTGCCTGGGTCCTGGCCACTGGTCCGGTAGGCTCTGCATTTTAATTTAATTTAATTTTTAACATTTTAAAAACCTTATTTACTTTACATACAACAATAGTTTAGTTATATATTATAGACTTCTAGAAAGAGACCTTCTAAAAAGGTTTAAATGTATTACTGGCACGCAAAACCTTAAATTAGAGTGACTAAATGAAGACTTGGCACAGCACTTCTGAAAGGTTGCCGACCCCTGTGATAGATGATAGTCATGGCGGTTGAATGCATTACTGGAGGGTGCTCAGGTACTGCGGTAACGACTGCAGTGTAAGAACCTATATAGAATAGAATTAACTTAAATTAAACCCACCTGCACACCAATCTGGATTTCTAGTGAGCTTTCACATGTAAAATTCAAGTTGGCTCTACAAGGCAAGTGTGTGTGTTTTGAAGTGCCTGAACCCCATGAGTGGATTAAGCACCTTATTTCTGGTGTCAGCATTTCAATCCTAATACATGCGGATGGATCAAACACACGTTTCTTTAATGCTCGTGACAGTAAATTGTTTGTTTTTATTTGACTCCCCTTCAGAAGAAATATTTTTTCCAAAAGGCTCGCAAACCTTGGTCCTCTCCGCTATAAAGTATTAAACTATACAATGGATTATCTCTCCCCACCCCAAAAATTAAAAACTCCAAACAAATCTGGGAACTAATGAAACATGCTAAACTCCACCATTCAGTCACACTGTTTTTTATTGCAGCTCATCGCCTTCCATTTAGATTATAAACTCTTCAGATTGGAGATGTTGTCTTCATACCTGCCTGAAAAATGTGAATCTGTGGTGAATCAAGCCCTATGTTATTCTTTTTCAATCTTCAGCTAGTACTGATCATGCAGAAGAAGCTGGTAGAAGCATAACCGTTATCTGTTCTGAAAATTCAGGGACTGTGTGTGAGGTGATAGAAAAGGGGCATTAATAATTACATTCTGGCTAATCAGTAGAAAGATGATGATTGCTGGTAGCTGATGCTTTCCTACTTCCAATGAAGTTAATAATTCATTGTTGGACTGTGTCAAAGAGTGCTCCTAAATCAGGTCGTTTAGTGGATTATGGACATCAGAGAGCTATCACTAGGAGTTAGAGCTGAAAGATGGACTTGTTTTTTTGACAGTCATTAACTTGATTTGGGTCTCTAGAAGATACTTGGTTAACTGCATTGGTTCTATGCTCGTTTGAATGTACAGCAGTGAAGGGTGCTGGATTTAACTTCTCATGGAAATCTATTAACTGTTGTAGTGGCTAAAATAAAAATACTGAAATTAGGGAAAGTGTGTGTGGCCACCCAGCTGTATTTGAACATCATAATTATATCTCTGGGTTAGGAGGACTTTGCATACGGTGATGCTGAGGTGGCAATTTTATAAAAGAGCTCTTTAAGCATGGACTTCATTGGATTTCCATAGTGAACCTCCTAGTGAGAGTGCACTGCTAGGAGAGAGATTCCAATTTGGTCACATCAACATGTGCAGCCCTCTGCAAGTGGGATTGATGTTCAGGGCTTGTATGTAAAAAAGGGGTAATGTTCTGAATTTTAAAAATTTAAAATGTTCCTCTGCATAATTATAACTCACACCATTCACTAGTGCTGCATGAGGAAGGGATTTCCAGACAGCGTTTAATGGTACAAACACCGGACTTCTTTCTTTTAAATGAGCATAGACATGTTTTAAACATGCCTAGAATCTACAGCAAACTAGCTGTTTGGCTTAGGGTTAATTGTTTTTAAGGTGATTATTCTTTTTAATGCTGGGGGTGGAAAGTGGTTTGAATATGCATGGCACATTATAATGTTGATAATAATATCCTAGTAGACATTTAACAGTCGCTTTGGGTAAATGGACACTTGTTACTCTTTGTTTAAATGATTACAATTGCATTGTCAGTGGATGCTGAGAGCATGGGTAATATCCTCAGTTCTTTGTTAAAAAGGCTCTAATTAAAACCAGTTCCTGCTCTCGTCTCTTGTATAAATATGGACGTGCAGTAGTTCAGCTGACCTGGGTGCAAGTTCTCTCTTCAGTCTGACAAACTGTGCTGCTAATTGGCGTGTGGGGCATGGATGGCAGGAACAGCACGGCTAGTGTTAGTGCTAATCCTTATTACTAGTCTAGGAAGGGGAGGTTTTCCCCCTCCTGTCTGCCCCTTGGGGCTGTCACTATCTGCAAACTCAAAGGAGAATTCTTACCCCATCTGCCTAATCATAAAAGCAGCACACACTGACTGCTGTTGGGAGGCGTAGGGGGGTCTCCTAATGCCATGTGCACTATCCCCTGGACTCTTGTCTGGAACAGGCTTCAGAGAAGAGTTTGTACCTAAATGCAGAACTCCTTCATGCCATGTTATCAGACGGCAGTTTTGATTCTTGGGTTTGCTGTTTTTCGTGAGAGAGGTGTAGGGGCTCAAGCTCTGGTCTGGGAACCAGTAAATTGAGCTCCAATCTTAGCTCTGGCACTGACTCTTCTATAGCCTTAAACATGCCACTTCCTAACTTTATCAAGCACCGCCAAGCCCTCGCTTCCCTCCGGTGAATGAGGTGCAACGGTGATACACATTTATCCTAGTTCAAATTTGGTTCTGCACCGTTCTCATGTGAATGCACATGTAGGATGCAAAACAGGGTATTAACGTGGTGTTGACATTCCTTTCTCCTAGGTGTCCTTTTATTCTAATGTGCTCAACGTGACTCCTGCACTCTCAGCCCCTTTTATAAATCCCTGCACATCAAGAGGATGACAAGTGTTTCTCTGCAGTTCTGCTAACATGGGCAGTCCATTGGGTGGGTACTGCTGCCCTCTTTCTAAAGAGACCTAGAATGTCACTAATACTGGATAATCAGTCTCCACCAACCTGGTAGAGGAAGGGGGAGAGAGAATTCCTTCAGTCACTCACCAAAACCAGTGTGATAGTGAAGTTAGATTAGCATTGGATTAGCCGGGAAAAAGATTTTCGGGAAGGAAGCTACCTGCCACTGTTTTAACTGACTGCCAACAATGCCCATGATTGTCACTGGCTAATGCTCATTGCTAATAGCAGACACCGTAGATGTAGAAGCTCATATGTGAGCTAATATAAGAAAAGATCCAGGAGAGCTTTTCATGCTCATTTCCCCACACAAGACTCTCTCAAGTGAAAGATATGAAGCACAGATTTCTGTGAAGCCCCAGTGATTGTATAGTAGGTTGCTTTAAGGGAGTTACTTGAATTTAAGGCAGGAAGTGGCAGCAGCTTCTGTTTTTCTGTTTGTATTGAAAGAAACTGTCCCTTTGTCCACAGAGATGTAACTGTGCGTTTGAGAGGTAGGAAGTCTTTTGTGTGGTCTGATGAAGAGAGAACGCGCACACAGAAGCGAAAAGAAGATGGGAAGTGAAAGTAACACAAAGAGTGGGCTGTTCATATAATGTCCAGAATTTAAAAGTCTGCTTGACCTGCATGGGATTTCCTGCCTCATAGGGTGAAGTCAGTTGAATTCCTGAGAGAGACACCTCTTCCCTCACTCCATCTCTCTGATAGGCAGGTTAACATTTAGTTGTCCTATTGGAATATAGTTGTGTATGCCGATTGTCCAAATGACTGTGATGTGCACTTCACAGATTCTTAAAATAGATCATTAAAAATTGTTCATAACCTTTTCTGTACTATTTTTGCTTACTCTCTCTTCGGGACATGGTGCATTATACTAGGATTTGCATAACTCCCCTTGCCACTGGCCCCACAACCCTTGACAGTCATTTCCTACCTGCCCCTACAGTAGCTGACCTTATGTCCAGTAAGGATTGAGAGGCACGCTGACTGAATATTTCTACTGAAGTGATCACAAGTGAAGCAATCACCAGGCTTCAGATTTTACCGCTTCTTTGGGATGAAGTTCACATCCCTCAGAGCTATTGCTTTCAGATAGCTGCAACCTTGGGAAAACAACAGTGCATTGAGTTACATTGCATTACATTACAGTCCTAGATTCCAAGGCCAGAAGGGACCACTGTGACCATCAAGTCTGACCTCCTGTGTAGCACAGGCCATAAAATTTCTTCCAAATAATTCCTAGAGCAGGTCGTTGAGAAAAACATTCAGTCCTTATTTAAAAATTGTCAGTGATGGAGAATCTACCATGATCCTTAGTAAACTGTTGCAATGGTCAAGTACCCCCACTGTCAAAAATTTACACTTTATTAAGTAGGCTTTCTTTGCAACCATGAGAGCTAGAAATGAAACATTTGTAAAATAAAAGCTTAGATGTAACACACAGCTCTGCAGCATTTACGTGGCCAAGAAGTAACAGAAAACCTCTGCAGCCAAGATCATGGCTCTGTGTTAGTTGCTGCACAGATGCATAATAATAGGCAGCCCCTACCCCTTACAATCTGAATAATACCTTTTCTTCCTTCATGCATGTGGCTAGACAGTGAAAGCAATCAGTGTGCCCAACACATGTGATACTATACCATCTAATTGTGAAGAGTAGGCTAGGCAGGTGGCAAGCCTTTCAAAAATACTATATGTCTGGGTTGGGGCTGCAGTACTCTAGACTACATTTCTTTCCTACTCCTGAGAAAGGATGAGCTGCTGATGTGTGCAGAACTAGCAAGAGTCCCTCAGTTACTGAGTCACTTGGAATAAAGAGGAGAAATAAATGAACTAGATTATATCTATGAAAATATTTTAAAAGTTTCCTTTTCCTTTCCCTTCCTCTCCCAAAATGGATTCTGCCCAACCTCCGAGGCAGTTTGTCAATAGCTTTTCCTTAAATGGTACTGACTGGGGGATTTCCCTTTAAGAACATCAGCATGTTGAACCCTGTTTTTATCCATGCAACTTCTGGTTTGAGGCTCCAGCTTCTCAGTACAGTAGTTATTTGATCAGAAACAAGGAGAGTTTACTTTTTGCATTGCTAAAGGAAAATCCCCCGTGGATTACTCTTCCCTTGTAGAAATCTGAGTCAAAGCTCAAGTTTGCTCATTTCAAAGCACAAATACAGAGCCTTGAAGAGACAGCTTGGCCACTTGTGAAGTTCCCTATACTGTGAAGCCTCTGAGTTAGCCTTACAGGTGCCCAGTGTTGCCTCTCAAATTGATAAGTCTGACTCACAAAGCACATTCTGCAAATATAGTGGCTATTAAGTGACATAGCCGCCAAAACAGATAGTACAGTGTTAATTCAGAGATCCAGTTTTCTTCGCTGCCTAGAAATAAACTGTACATCTCTCTGGTGCTGCTGTTTTTGTTAACACTCTGTTGCTCAATGAGGGTTGTTTTTCATTAATAAAACAATGGAAATAGTGAATTGGTTTGATGTTGATGTCGGTGCTGCGTATGAACTTGGCGTTAACGTGCATTAAAATGGTGCTTTGTTAGTTCTTCATACTTCCAAAAAAAAAAATAAAGCTCAGATGTCCGAGAGTCTCGGATTTTTTGTGAGCAAATATGAAGTTTGCATTTGGTTGGCAAAATTTCTGCATGGTGAAGTGTGATTAGAGCAGGGTTATGTTGAAAAGCTTGAAAATTCAGAGTTCTGTGCACCCACAAATTGTTAATGGTGGAGGGAGCTGAATCATTATGGGTTGTGTGTGTTAAATGTGCAGTTTGAGTGTGCATCTAGCCGTCTGATAACGGTACGCTCACAAATTGTAAAGCACTTCATCATGGTGGTGTGTTTTGGAGATCAACAAATACATTCCTTAGTTCTTTGGTGCTTCTGATTTTTTTTCTTTAAGATGGAGGTGGTTCCTTTCTCGATTTTTCTATGGCTTTCTGCACTGTAATGATGGCACCATCACCTGACTGCTGGAATATACTGGCCTGACTTTAATCATCGAGTGACTGGCTCTTAACATGGTTTCATCTCTGCTGTTTTACATCCCTTCCTGTAATTGCATGATTGCTTGCAGCATTGAATTTCTATTGGTGACAATGAAAGACACATTGAGATTTTACATAACCTTTTACTTTTCATTGGATGTTTAAGGTGTATGTGAAAGAGTAATACTTTAAAAAAAATCACCTTCTATAAGCAGCATGTTTTATCCTTCAGATTCATCATAACAATATTATATATTTAAATATGTGGAAAAATGGTAGTTAAGCTAAATGTATGTTAATAAAGGGTCTTCATTTTCATGTCGCTGACAGCTTTGTTGGGCTGTATATGCCTGCAATGCAATAACCTCTGCTCAAAGCTACAATTAAGTCCAAAGGTTAATTTAAACAGTATCTAAATCTTTAACCACCAAATAACCCAAACAGAAAAAAACAATAGAGACTCAAGGCTCTTTTTAATTAAAAAAAAATGACACCAGTTAGTACACTGTTCAATTAAATGAACAAAATATGTTATTTCAACCTATTCTGCAAGTCTAAAATGGCAGAAGCTCTCTGTATAAAATCTAACTACCACTTTTTTCAGCCTCATGGTATGTGCAAATTCATGCTGCTCAGTTAAGGGAATAGCTTCACAACTGGTGTTACAATCTGTGGCCTCAGCACTGCATCACAATGCAGCAAATGCATTTTCCACATTAACTAAACATGACAGCTGAAACGATTATTAACCATGCAAGATGTCGGAAGTCATCAAAAATTCACATCAGAGTAATTGCAGTGGCTTGGGGGGAAAAAAAAAACATTAGAATCTTTCCCCTTCCCTGGATATTGTTCCTCCCCCGTCTTAAATCTTACATGGTACAGTCCATTAACAATAAAATATCCTTCTGTAACCTATAAACTGCTACTCTCATCAGTTACTGGTTTCAGACTGATGCTTTCCTTAGAATTTGAATAAAGCACCACTGAAAAATTATATAGATGCTTTATGGGCAGTGGTATACAGCAGTTGAGGCAGCTGCTTTCTCATTGTCTTGCTGGACTCTTCGCTATCTCAGCCATTTCAGGACTTGCAGGCTTTTTTTTTTTTAAGATGAAAAAACTTGAGCATTAATACAGAAAGAGACAGCTGTATAAGCCCATATTTTAGGCATTTGAAGTATTGCAGCCACAGCCAGTGTTAACAGGTTTGTAACTCCTCGGTTCTGTGATCTACAGGTAGGATTGTCTATATTTAAAATATATATAAAAATTAAGGTTTAAAAACTTACTGTTTAATAGGCTGACAGTTGTTTTTTAAAGTTTCGTATCATAATTTTTCTTGTGGATGTTGCCATAGTTTGTTTAAAATTTGTAGGTGAGGAATTGTGAACAGGTGGATCATTTCGGAGGACTAGCCTTCTAATCAAAGAGAACCCTTAAGATCTATGCCTTTCTCGTCTTATAGTATCCTTTAGATCAGCTCTAGGGTGGGGCAGAGTGGTGTCGGCTTTTGGATCTTGATTGTTGCCTTTTAAAGATTCTCTTTGACATTGCAGCTTTTGTTTGAATTTAATCAGAAATATAGTAGTATAACTTCTTGCATATGTTTATTACTGTTTTTCTCACGGACAAGATGAAACATCTACCAAAGTATTTTTAAAAAGATAAGACATTGTTTATAATATGGCTTCCTAAGTTATCACCATGGTAGAAAAATACATATATACACATCAGTTATGGAAAACTTGCTAGATCACCTCTGTTTCTACATATGCACTACTGATTTATTTAGAAGACACATTAAACCTTATTTTGGGGAAAGATTTCAAATCTGGCATAGAAATTACAATCATTTAAAGAGGCTCTAATACAAAATATTTCCCATTTTCAGTAGCCAAGTAATATACTTGACAATATTGTCTTTGTGCTAGTTATTTAACTGAAGAACATAAAGAAACTTACATAGATTCTCTCAATTTTAGATTCACTCCTCCCCTTCAGGTAATAGGGTGTGGGAGAACAGGGTTAAACTTCCAAAATCATTGGAATAGAAACCACTCAGGGAACAAAAATTTATATATTATATGTGTGTATATATATATATCTTAGGGGCCTGGATTAGTTGGGTGACTATCAGCTGATTGTTACTCTAAAATCCACAGACTCTCAAACAGCATGCTAATTAGCAACTGTCTGCCTGTCTTTGGAAGGGGAAACGAAAGTATAGCGCTTCCTTGCTTAGGCTGTATTCATCCTTCACAGTGAGAAGTGGATTAATCAAATGTGCCATGTTGGGACCATAACTGTGCTTACGAAGTAAAGGCAATAGAGAATTATTAGCCCACTTTGGAGATTCATCTCTGAGTATCAAGGTGTATAACATGACATGTCCGGCATCCTTTCTATTGTTAAGTGTGAAATGTGTGAACTGTTCTGCAAAGAGAAATGTTGAAGGACTGACCTTGCTTGACCAAAAAGTTCTATGTCTAAGCAAGATGACTTTGTTTTAAGGAAGTCTCACCCCAGAAACAGTAGAGCAAGAAATGGACTCCTTAGATAAGACAATGGAAATGTGTGATTTGCATGTGTGAAAAGATGGAGGAAGCCATCACCACTGACCCTGTGTGGGAGATGGTTCAATTATCCTTGCAGTTGGTACAGTGTTGCAAATTATTTTCCTTTGTCTGAAGTGGGTGGGAGCCAGAGTTCAACTGAGCTTTGTAAATTAATGTATGGAAAATATCGAAGGCACCGTTTTAAACAATTAGCACTAGCTCTGTTATAATAGAACTCTGTCTGAAATCTAGTGGCGGCAGCCAGAGTTGGCATATTGTTTGCATTAAAGTCCTGAAGCTGATGTGCCTTGTTAGTGTAACACACAAATAATGCTTGTACATCAGGAGAGTTCCTTAGCAAGGGTGGAGTATAATCGGGAGAAAAATGGAAGCCTTTTGTCTACAGTGTGTACTTACCAGACTGGTGTAATGGTCTAAGTATAAAAAGTTTAAATCACAGGCATATACCATACATAGGTAAAGTAGATTTGAAAATAAATAACATTTTAATGAAAATGTATGAATGATTGCAGTAGGAAATGATTAAAGATATGCTTTTATCACCATGCATTGTAATATATAACCATTCAAATAATAATTGTATAATTATAACAGGCTTATTCTTACTGACATCTGTATTTTTTTTCTTGTAATGATCAGCAATTTAATCTTTCATAAATAATGTAAATGATTAGCTTATGGAATGTATCGGTAATGTGGTATGAAAACATCATTTTTTAAAGGCTACGAGATGCTTAAATTTAGTATTTAAAGATATCGTGGTACATTTTAATTTCCTTCCTCAAAATAGCTTTGTCTCCACTATGGAAAGAGGATTTCTGTATTTTCCGAGGGAAATGCTGCCATGTTGGAATTACTTAGAGTGTTAACCGAGTATCTCTGATTATTTAAAATATTTTGGAATAATGGACGAACTGGTCCCGGTTTATTTTCTGACTTGTCTGGATGATTTTACTAATGTTTCCTAAATGCTTATTTAAGAGTGCATAACTTCAGAACTGTTGATTGTTTCAAAACACAGTTTTGTATAAATTGTGCTATAGAACGCTTGTAGTTCTTGAAACTGAAATAAATATAACCTTGCCTCTTTTTTTGTAGCTTTATCCAGCTTATCGGTGTACGAGCAAAATAAAGTAGATTTTACTTTTATAAGGTTTTCTTTTGCATGTGGGGTTGTTTAGTTTCAAATTACTGTAAAAATGTTGCAGTAAATAGCATTGTGAAAGTGCTGCAATAACTGAACCCGTCTGTGCTCTGATTCTGTATTGGCATCCTGCTTTAACGTGGTTATCATATTTACAATGCTGGCAGTATTTCAAGGTCTCTCTGAACCAGGCGTTGTCCCTCTGTCAATGGGTGTTGCTGCGCACAAGCAATGAGCGCTTAAAATATGGATAGATGGTGGAAGGCTCTCACTTCAACCTTTTTATTCAAGAAGAGAGGTTACTAGTACTTGCAAGGATTGTGCAGGAAACAGGTACGTGTGGATTGCTGTAACACATTGAGAGCAGGGTGTTTAGAATCCTTGCATATGAATTGGTTGGAGAATGGGAAGTGTGTCAAACTCAAAGCATTAAGCTAGCTAGATAAAGGGGCAAGAGTGGGAGAGAATACAGATCTTTCCATTAGATTTTACATAAAATATTTAGTTTAATTTTAAGATGTAACTTTTTTTATATCCCTAAAACTGTGGAAGAATATGTATGCAAATACTGATCAGTTTCTAAAAAGCTGCAGACACACATGTATTGTACAGCAGCGGTAGGCTTCGTATGCTAAAGTAAAACAAGCAGCTCATCCTAGAAGAATACAGGCTCTATAGCAGAGGTAGTGAGTGGCAGGGGCTAAGAACGAAGGAAGGATTGCATTAAAATGTGGGAAATGGCGTGGAGGGGATTGATTAAGTGTTAATTAACGGACTGTTTGTCTAATACACTGTTTCTCTTGACAGTGTTCCAGGAGAGACATGTAATAATCTAAGAGTGGTCAATCTTTTATTAATCAAATTGGCAGGTTAGCACTCGAATTCTAACTATATTTTCGAAAGAAACTAGTTTTCTATCTGCAGTTTCAGTGAGTTCTTGTGTCTGGCGACGCGTTAATGATAGTGCTGAGTAAGATTGTCACAGATATTGTTAATAGATCGAGTGCTTATCTCCTCTGTGCCTTGTTTCGTTTTCCTTGCACGCCCATTTTGTCTAAGGATTCTTAATGGAACCTGGAGGGAAATTTGTCTGCCTGCATGGCGGCTACACACTCCCTCTGTTCCCCTACATTTATAAGTCTGTCCTTTGGTGCTGACAGATTTCCAGTGACTGGTTTCTCAGTTCAAACCATCTCTCAAGGCTCCTGACCCAGCCCATCAGTGCAGAGAATTGAGGTGTGGTCCTCTGGGGTAACAGAGTTGAGCTTTCCTGCCCTTTAGATGCAAGAACATGGCCCTAGCGGCAATTAAAAAGGAAAAAGTACAAATTGTGCTTGTCACCAGATTATCTGAGCATAGGTTCATGCTAGAGGAGAGAGCACACAGCTTCGTTTTCTGGAAAATTGTGTAGTAACTACGGCACTAAAATGGCAGCAGATGTAGTAATAAAATGGCGTCATCGGTAAAATGAGTTTTGGTGGCCTGATTCAGGGCGTTCCTCGGCTTGGTTTGAGGAAGAGATGTCAAGTGTTACTCTGTGGTGCTAGTTATGACTGGCACTTTTTAAGACCAGGCAAGAACACCGAGTCATTTTGATCTTCATTTAACCCCAGTGTCCCATTTAAAGGAATGGTGTTGGAAGAAGCTGGAATAGTAGCTTACCAGAATAGATGATCTGAAATGATCTTTCTGTATTACATTACATTGCTTCCTTATTGCCGTTTGTAGAAGATAGCACTTTGGATCCCAAAGCCTTTAGAGAGAAATACATGATAATTTTGTGTATTTCAAGCAAAACTGCTGGTTCCTAAGAACAGCCGAAGTACAGTGTTTTATTATGATTCTAGGTACTATGGTGCATACACACTTTTGTAGATTTGCAATAATGTTTCATTGTTTGTACCATTTTTTTTATCAGGATGCTAACACGGGTGCATTTTTAAGGCAAGAGATACAATAGCTCCTATTGATGGTTCTGAACAAAATCCCAGAGCAGACTCATTCTCTGCATTTAAAAATGTTGTTGAAAACGGAATAAAAGACATTCACTAGTAGATTATAAAATGGGAGAATTATCTAGGATTGTGGTTTGATAAGATTAGTCACCACCTCAACTTCTGGTGTGTATAGTTCATTCACTTCTGTCTAGAGCGGATGCCATTGCTAATGGTGAAACATCTTGTGCCAAATTGCTTTGGATGAATCAGTCTCTTATGCTCAACCAATCTATCAGGGTGGGTCTATCTCTCATTTCAAAGAATTGTATTGTGAGCAATGCTATAAATACAATGTTGCCCTTTAACCAAAATGTCAAATTATAATTGTTTGCTTTCACTAATACTAATGGGAGTTGTGGATGCAATTATTTTTATTCTTGTTTTTGAGTATATTGTACCAGTGTTGTTAGCAAGCTGAGCTAGCACATTTGGGATGAACAGAATGACCAACTATTACACTATCTTAAACAATGTACAAGAGATCAGTCACTTGGGTTCTCTTGTTTAGCTTTTGAACTTTCCATCTGGAAAGGTGACTGCCTTCTTTCTCTACCCTTTTCTCCCTTCTTTGCCATGACATCTAAATAGATCAGGGTTCTTAGTAACATTACATCTTGTTTATTATTTATACAGTGAACAGAGTCTGTCGGGTGCTTGATAGAACAAATAAGACTTAGTCCCCAATGCCAAAGTGCTTATGGTTTAATTGTAGACATGACACAGAAAGTGAGAGTATGAGGATATCTAACAGTGGAGAGGGGAGGAATAGGAGAAGGGAGGTTAATGCTTTTAATACTTGTGCATATCATGTCAGTGACTGTCGTAAAAGCTGATGCACACAGAGGGATTCTGCAGCATTTCCTGCAATCTATCATTTAAAGAGGCACAGTCTCAGGCAATTTGCCCCACATGTAGGTTTTATAAAAGTAGCATCATACAAAATCTAACACCAATAGAAATGTTTGTGACTCAAAAAAAAATTCCTATAGAAACAGTCTTTTAACTACACATTCCCCTATGCTGTCTGCATTTCAACCACGTCAACGTTGGGAAGGTGTCTTAGAACCCGAAAGCAAAATTGGCTGGTACACAAAAGTGAAACTGACTATTCTGACTTCATGATAATGAAGTGGGAAAAAACAGCAGAAATATTTTAAAAAAAAGATTTTAAAAATTTCAGTTTGAGTGTGTTACAAGTAATAATACAGGTAAGGATATGTTTTGTTAACAATATGATTTTTTAAAACCTGATAGAGTCCCTTTTTAAGATTAAAAATGTGTTCAATTTTATAATTAGGTTTGGGATTATTAAAACCTCACAAACTCCTGTGGTGTCGGTAAAATAAGACTACAAAACAATGTGAATTGAAACATTTCTGTGGATTTCCATGTGTTGTTAGGGAATGAAGAAAATTGTAAATATCATTTAATGTGATAGAGTAGGAGGTTGCAATAGAGCAAAAGAGTACACCATACAAAATGATATTGAATTAGAAGAAACCAAAATCAAGCTGAGGCTCATTTTCCTATGCCAATAGTGATGATCTCTGCTCAGAAATAATCAGCATGAGCATCACTGCATAGCAGGAATATAGTTATATTTTGTGACTCCAGTGTAAGTGACTGACACTATGTACCAGCAGGGTATGTAGATGGTAAATGCTATTTATATTCACTGTGTACACTTCTCACTTTCCTAGGTGGCTCTGTGCAGCAAATATATTTTGGAGAACCAGCATTTGTCGCATATGGCACAGTGGAGTTGTTTAATATCAGTAGAGAATATTAAGTGCGTATCTGTGCTGAAAGATCGTCTAGTGGCTAAAGCACAGGACTGGGAGTTAGGAGCTGTGGGTTCTAATTCTGGCTCTGCCAATACACACTTATCTCCTTCACAAAGATAATGTAAAGATTAATAATGGACCATCACTTTGAGATCCTTCTGGAGATGGAAGGTGGTAGAAGAGTGTGAAATATAGTTAGTCTGTTAGCTGACAGACAGTTGACATTACTCAACCTAGTGAGTTCAATTGTTGTGTGCCTTGCGGCCATTGTAAACCTTCTTTTGCTGCCTTCTTAGTCACTCAACCTTGTCTACTTTGTCTATTTGACATGTGGACTTACATTTCTTTTCCAATTCTGAGTTCTTTGAAAGTTACCAAGAATGAGAAGTATGATTGAATTGGTCCATCCTCCCTGAAAATGTGGTCATTACCTGCCTCTTCTAAATCCAGTGTACTGTAGTTCACCATTGTCAGTCTGTGTGAAACAGTTAGTCTAAGTGTAATCCCTTTCCCCCTGGTCTTTCATTTCTTTATAGTCTTTACGAGTGACTATTTGTTCAGTGACCTTGTTGCTAGCAGTGGACACGCCTGCATGTGTGTAAAATTCCTAGAGCCGTCCTATGTGCAGAGTTGTGAGTTGTGGAGTTTTACTCTGACTCTCGGGGCGATGGAACGAGAGTGTTTTCAGCAATCCTGCCTCACTGTATCAATCCCCATATGGTGATCTCCTATCCTATCTTATACCCGCTGTAGACTTTGTGGGCCAAATTTTCAAAAACTAGTCTCTGGTGTTGTAGGTGCAACTGCAGGAACGGTGATAGGCTACAGATGTCTGGTCTACCTGATTTGTGGGTGCACTTGTTGCGTGTATTTAAAAAGCCAGTAGAGGCATTCCATGATTTGTACCTGTAATTGATAGAGGGCACAAAGTTAGTAAGCATTAGCAGAATAGACCATAGAAGGAACCTTTTCCCGTAGCTCCTCCACTCTTATCAAGATGATGCCAATTCATATTTCTTATCTTTACCTTTGAGGCATTATGTCTGTCAGGGGAGAACATTTCACGTCTCCATTTGTCAGATCCAAATGGTTTCATCAAGAGCCAAAGATCATGCACCATCTGCCCTACTCTAGTGGCAAAGACATCAAGAGAATCGGCAAACTTCAAGAGAAACTATTCTTTTTCAGCAGTTTCAAGAGCTTTCCTTGCTGTAGCTAAAAGTAGTAATGACATTACTGCAACAGAACCCAGCATAGCTGCATCTGAAAACTGTTTCTAGCACAGATCAGATTGTCTAAAGTGGTTAAAACAGTCCTAACAAAGATGTCTCACTGCAGGCACTAATCTACAGCATGGAGCAATTTGCTTGTAAATATTTGCCGTAGGCTCACTGTGTAACACAGAGATTAAAGGCTGCATTTAAAATTGAGCACTACATCAATGATACCCTGACAGAAGGGCAGAGAGGTCCTGCTCCACCTGATGCCATGTTTTAAAGCTAAAGTTGCAACCTGCGGCTTGAAAACAGCATGCAGCATCCTTGAACAGCCTTTTTGGCAAATGGCAGATACCCCTTTTTTAGTTTTGCAACGTATACTGCCCCCTGCTGAGTTTGAGCAGTTAGTTCTATGCATAACTACCCAGCAAGAAATTGTGCCGCTACTAAAAATATGTTACTGTGGGTATATGTCAGCTCTCTGTACAGCGTTTTGTTTCTGTAGGAGTAATTTCTGTGGTCCTCTTCATCTGTAGTAAATTAACGCGTATTAAAATTTATATTAAAGTAGCCTTGCAAAATTCAACTTGCTTGAAGCAGTGTATTGCATAGTTTTGCTTTGCTTTAAAAAAAGGTAAGTAATGTACCTTTAGGACCATCCCTGTGACCAGAATGATTGAGTGGTGTTTGTGTCGGAGTTGGTACATTTTCATGACTTAATGTGTTTGAAATACTAACCACTGCAAAACGCATGTTATTCTCTGACCTCCAATTTAAAATGAATTAAATATGACCCCCATCCCATGATGCTCTTAGATATGGTGGCGGTGGGGAACTGGTTGCCAATCTCTAAGAATGCAGCCAAAAGAGCAATAAATCTCCCTTGAGCAGACTATTTGAATTTATCAGTGCAGCATTCTGTGTAGTGATTATTGACCCTTACGTTTTATCCCCTTAAACTTCAACATGTTAACTCCCTTTGATGCTGAGTAGCTGATTCCTGACCGTGGGGAAATATGAATATTTCCAGTGTGCTCTGCTGCCTTTTTTTTTTTTTCCAGCTCAGTCAATAATGGAAATCTCTTCCCACTTCAGAAATTCCTGTAGGATTTCCTAGCATAAACATAATGACAGGGAACTAATGCTTATTTGCAGTTTGACAAGCTCAGCTGCCTTGCTGAAACTCTGCCAACTTTCCATTCTGCTAAGCCCTAAAGTGCCAACTTTATCCTTCACCTCTCATTGAGTGCTAGCTTTTATCTTGTCTAATTTAAGGGTAGAAGAGGTAGGTCTCCTTTCGGTTCTCCATTGAGAACATCTGTTCTGCCACTGAGCCAAGGACATGTTCCCTCCACAAAGACCAACTCATTTGCAAGGTACATGTTTGTTGAACAATTTATACTCAAGGCATTGCTCTGTACAGTGGGGCTAGCCCTGTTCTACCTTCCTCCTTCACTTATCTATGCATTCTAACTTATGACTTGACCATCCGCTCCTTACTTGCACTCAACTTCTAGTGCCCACTAATGCTACTTTCAGACTTAAGTGGGAGCTTGTTGTGAGTAAGGACTTCTGGATTGGGTCCTTGTCAGTGGTATCTACTTTTGCACCATCATAATCCTTCCATCTAAAATTCCGTAAGAGGAAAATCAGTTGTATAAAGCTTGCTGGGTCTTTCAGTCTCAGGCAGCAGATCCTAGGATTGCTGCCATGATACTTTGGAAAAAACAGTATATCTCATATGCATGCCAAAATCTGTACCTGCGTCCAAAATCTACGCACAAGCTGAATCTTCCTACTGTGGAACTTCAGAGTTATGAACACCAGAGTTACAAACTGACAGATCTATCACACACCTCATTTGGAACTGGAAGTATGCAATCTGGCAGCAGTAGAGACAAAAAAACTAAAAAGCAAATATTGTACAGAGTTAAATGTAAACTACTAAAAAAAAGGAAAGTTTTTAAAAAAAAAATATTTGACAAGGTAAGGAAACTGTTTCTGTGCTTGTTTCATGTAAATTAAGATGGTGAAAAGCAGTATTTTTCTTTGCATATTAAAATTTCAAAGCTGTATTAAGTCAATGTTCAGTTGTAAACTTTTGAAAGAAAAACCAAAATGTTTTGTTTAGAGCTACAAAGATTTCAGAGTTACGACCTGCATTCCCGAAGTGTTTGTAACTCTGAGTGTCTACTGGGTTTGTTTTGCTCTTATATCAGCCACAACACAAAAAAACCCTCAAAAGAGCTGCAAAAACTCCCAAAGAACGTGTGATCTCAGAAATATGAGAGGAGCCTGAGCAAAGCCCGAGTACTACATATGCTACTCTGGAAAGTTCTCATCTTCCGCAGAGGCACGGAATTACTTTTAGGGGCATGGCCACACCGTATCATGTTACTTCGAGCTCATCTGTCATACAAACAGCAAAGGTGTAACCAATAATGATAGACAGTAAGGCCTCTTGTTGTTTCAATAACCTCCAGGCAGTTTTGCTGTATATTACATGTTTCCAGACTGAGCTATCCTGGAAAGTAAAGCATGTCAAGGCATACCAATGCTAGGAATATATTCAAAGAGTTATCTGACTCTTTCTTAACTAAAGTAAACCACTGCAAATAGAAATAATTATAAATAAAATGAGATGCTTCATCTGGAGCTTCCATCACCAATATATAGAGGCCACCACTGAAGAGTGACTTTGTTGCCCACTATATAACTTTCTCTCCCACTGTTTACCTGAAGAAATTTCAGTGTACTCAAAATCCAGTTATTTTAAGAATCTATAACTGGCCGAAAGCTACTGGTTTAACCCAGTTGGGAGGGGAAAAAAGGTCACAAACTGTTTAGTTTATTTTCTCCTTTCTTCCCATGCCAGTGAAAAAGGAAACTTTGCCATCCCATAAAAGGTCCCAGTTCACTGAGCTGGCAACATTTGCGTCCTCAGAGGGCTGGAGCAAATATTAAAAGTATGGCCTGTTTGGTGGAAGTAATTAAGATCTTTCCATCAGCTAGGTGAGAATCTACTAACCTTATTTATTGCAGTAAATGAAAGAGACTTTCAGTCCTTTATCCGAAGGAGACCACTGAGAGACACCTGCCGTTTCTCAGCAATAATTAATTTTTTACTGAAACTCTTTCTTTCTGGGATTCAAACGTGAGCAGGAAGGTGCTGACTCCAGTCATTTCAGCCTTCCTGTCAGACAATGAAGGCAATAAAACTAACAGACATCAAATGATTTCAAGCTTTGAGAGAGTAATCAAATGGCATAGATGGTCAAGCTTTATATCTTCTTGGAGTTCTAGCTGTAAAAATAACCTCTTACGCCACCTCCTTAGAGATAATGCCTTACAAACCAAGGTTCAGGGTTTTTTGTTTTGTTTTTTGTTTTTTGTAAATTCTAGAAAAATCTCATTTTACTGTCAGTTATTATGGTAGAAGAGCTTACTTTACCTAGGAAAGTGGTCAGCGTGCCTTAGAATAGATCATGTCGTCTCCACCCTGAAGTCTTATCCAGCTCTCATGTTTAATTTACAAGTTAACTTTTAGGACAGGATTAGAGATTCTTTTTGATCAGAGACCGTAACTACATTACTCTGTAAAGTGGACAGAAGTGAGGCTGGATTATTATAGGCAGGGCTGAGCACTGCATACTATTA
Organism: Gopherus flavomarginatus; assembly: GCF_025201925.1. NCBI lineage: Eukaryota > Metazoa > Chordata > Testudines > Testudinidae > Gopherus > Gopherus flavomarginatus. Next base: position 36,251,863 of record NC_066630.1, read on the forward strand.
AGGTAGTCCAGCACTTCCCATTATAAGACCCTGTTTTCAGAAACTTATAAACATGCTGAACTTTAATAATTTGGGCTGAATTTTTCTGTGCCATATGTCTGCCTTAGGCACATTGTTTTTCTTTGAAAATGTCAGCCAAAATGGTTCAGCCATTTCTGAGAATGAGAGTAGAGAAGATACATTAGTGTGGCACATTAAAAAATTCTGGCAACTTTTTCTTTGAATAGATCTAGCGCCCTCACCTCAGGGACCTGAAATTTGGCAGGGTGCTGGCCTTGGTGTCATGGATGTGCCTTTTGCCATCTGCATGAAAATTTACCCAGAGCTGGCCAAGTTATGAGCCTTAGAAAAATTGCAGTTTGCGCATGCTCAGTAGAGACTTGTTAGAGCTTCACAGCTAAATTCCCTGAAGAATCCATCCATCCTGAACTGGGTATTCTGCAGCCTGGTGCTGCAGGCAGGGCCGGCTCTAGCAATTTCGCCGCCCCAAGCACGGTGGCATGCCTTGGGGGGCGCTCTGCCGCCCGCCAGTCCCGCGGCTCCGGTGGACCTGCTGCAGGCACTTCTGTGGACGGTCCGCTGGTCTTGCGGCTCCGGTGGACCTCCCGCAGGCATTTCTGTGGACGGACAGCTGATCCCGCGGCTCCGGTGGAGCTGCCATAGGTGTGTCTAAGGCAGGTCCATCGGAGCCGCCTGCCACCCTCCCAGCAACCGGCAGATTGCCCCCCGCGGCGTGCTGCCCCAAGCACGCACTTGGTGCGCTGTGCCCTGGAGCTGGCCCTGGCTGCAGGGAACTGAGCAGGACTTTCCCTACAAATGCAGCTCTGGGCTGCTGAGGGCTGGGCATTAGAACTCAGATCAGGGAGAGTATATTTCTTGTGCTGTCATGATCCCCATGCTCACACGCAGGCAGTGAGGAGGAGGAGGAGGAAGCTACCTGGTACAGATGCAGACGGGACAAAAGCTGGACACGGGGAGGGGCTGGTATTGGAGGATGAAGGAGACTGGGACTGGCTGGGGAAAAGGCTGAGATTGGAATGACAAACATAAGTATTGGAGACTGGGACTGGTAGGGTGAGGGGAATGGGAAAATAGTATGAGGAGCTGGGGTGGGGAAGAGAGGACAGGGACAGGACAGAAAAGGTCTATACCCACTAGAGGGCACCCTTCTCCAGAGTCTGGAATGGAACCCAAGATTCCAGTGTCTTACTATTCCTCTGCTGTCTGCAAATATCTGTGAAACCTGTTGGCAGTGTGTGTCATCCCCCTTAAATGTTGGCTCTCATAGAAGAGAACCTATTGCTGGTATCAGTTATGCTGTTAGCTCACGTGGAAGAGACCTCTGCAGTAGATCGAAAGGTTCCAACCCTGCTGACGACCCATGTGGGTGTCAAATTTGCAACATTATGGAATTTCTGTTCTCCATTTTGCTTGTTTTAAAATTCCACGAAACTGTTCACACACAAACTATGTTAAAAGAATATTATTAAGGTTGCAAAGTCAAGCACTCAAAAACAATCTTAATCATCCCCTTTGTGTGTATGCATTGTGATATAATCTTGAATTACATGATCACATGGTATTTTTTCCAGAGGACCACTGTCTGATTCAGCCCACTGGATGGAAATGCCCTGGAGGATGAATCAAGGTTGTGTAGTGAAGGAGTCTGTTGTCCTTAGGGTCCCTGCTTCTTTTTGTTGCAGAAGTTGCAAGGTGTGTCGTGAATGAGGCAGAGGATTGCAGGAAGTCAAAGCATGATCTCATAGTTAAGGCAGCTGAATGCTGCCCATGAGAACTGGATTCTATCCCTGCCTCTGCCACAACATTCCTGTGTGATGCTAGTCAAGTCACTTAAACATAACGTTTCACAGGTTGTCACGAGTTGTGTGTTCCTCTTTTTCTAAGGCGCTGACTTGGTATGCTGGGGTCTGATTTGCAGAAGGCTGGGCACTCACAGCTGTGACTGACATCAGTGGGAGCTGTGCTTTGCACATATAAAGTGTAATGTAATGCTATGTACTCTGAATTATCTGGTCCTAGGGGTCTCAAATTGACACATAAAATTAGTGAAAACTTGATCTGAAAATCGGTGTGCCTCACTTCCCCAGCTGTAAAATTGGTATAATGCCACCCCTTCATCTCACAGGAGTGTTGTGAAAATAAATGAATTAATATTTATGGAGTGCATCTCTCTCCGCCTGCCCCACTCACATCCCAATCCTGCCACCCTCCCTGGTTCCAGAGAGAATTTTCCTCAAAGCAGATATATGCAAATATTAATCTGTGCTTAAAACAGAAAACCTTATGCCACTAGGTGGCAATGTAATCAACATATAAGGAATTAGTAGTAGTAGTAGTAGTAGCTGGTCATCCTTTACATTTTTAATGTATGCCAGTTCTGGTTACAGACCCATCTATAACAAGTGCCAGGACTTATTTTTGTTAAAACAAAGCATGAATTAAGTAGCTGGGATTAATTCCAAAGCAGCTGCTGGAAACTCCCCCTTCAGAAGCAGAATGATTAGCTTCCGTGGTTGTCATGTTCCAGACCTGAAGTTTAACATGAGGTACATCTTCATTTTAAATCAATCTGTTTTCTTAGGACAGGCATTGCGAGGTTTGTTCCAGGTTTTTAAATCAATAGAACCATATAGTCCAAGCCAGAAAGGATCATTATGGCCATCTAGTTTGCATAATGCAGGCCACAGAATTTCACTCAAACTCTTCATCAGGCCCACAACCTCTGGCTGAGCTAGAGCATATCTTTTAGAAGACTTTCAGTCTTGGTTTTAAAACTTCATGGCAGAGAATCTACTGTATCCTCAGGTAAACTGTTCCATTGGTTAATTACCCTCACCGTTAAAAAAATTGCACCTTATTTCTTAGCCAGGTATATGAGCAGTCATCCCATCTCTCACCTCACCTCCCTTGGGGACAATATTCTGGGCTCTGCTCATATCACAGTAACCGCTTTCCCCCGTGAAATCAATGATCTCCTCCCTTCTGCGCTGATGGCTCTTCTCAGGGGAGTTGCAGACTTAGTACAGGCCCTGGACATCTGAGTTCACGGAGCTCACAGTGAAAGGAGGAGAGTTGAGCTTTACTCAGTGAGGTGAGGAGAGTGTAATTCTTCTCCATTACATCATGATACAGCTCCGTCTGCCACTCCTCGAAGAGAGTTCATTCGTCACAGGAGAAATAGACAGCAACCGCATCAAGAGTCACAGGGACCTGGGATCTCTAGGGTTACACTCAGCACCTTCAGCTTCCATCCCAGCTCTGGGTCTCGGAGGGAGGGTTTTCTCTGTGAAAAATGAACAGCAGTAACATATGGCACAGGAGGCATGTGACATTCTTTGTAATATCAGCATCCTCCTGGCAGGTATGCTGGACGAAGAGCTTGATATCCTAAAGGCCCTGCTTGTTAAAGACGAGCATTATTGCTCAGAAGGTGCTTAAATTTAAGAGAGAAGCGCTCAAGGAATGACTCCCTGAAGATACCAGCAAACTACCTTGATTAGAGATGTTGAGGGGGGGGTGTTAGCGGAGGAGCCAGTCAAAGATTCAGTCCTGCCCCAGTCTGTAGGGGACTAGGGCAGTCACTGACAGCTTTAGTGATTAGTCTCCAACCCTATAGTTCAAAGGCAGCACACAAGGATCATCTGTCTTGATTTATCTTTAGAATTTGAAATTCATCCTTTCTGGGTGCTCAATTTTATTTTAAAAAAATCATTCAATAAAGGCAAAACATACATCACCTGCATAGGCTGTCTGTGTAATGTTGTCGTCAAGTGGCTGGGGCACAGAGAATAGGAACCCTATTATTGTCAGCTAAAGAGTTCTCTAGTTGCTAAACCGGTTCAGGCCTGGATTTTGGGGGGAACTGAAAAACAAGGCTTCACATTCAGGTTACCTCTGTATGTATGACTTGTATAGCAATTGTCTGACGGTAATACATACACTTGTTACGGTGTGCACACATGTACAGTGCTCTGGATCTGTAGCGCCAGTGTGTGACTAATCACCCAGAGTCAGTGCCATGTTTGTATTAAAATGCACCCACCCAAATAAAAAACATAGCACTCGAGATTGTATAAAAATGTCCTCCACTCTGTCACATTGCTCACAGCTTTGCTTGTGTAGGACCTATGGCAGATACCCTCTGTTAAGGGCTTAAATGTGTGAAACTGAGTGCTGTGCTATCCCATGGAAGTCAGTGAGAGTTGAGGAAGTTCAGCACTCCTCAGGAGCCCATCAGCACTAATATGGGAATAAGGAGTGGTACTGATTGTCTGTAAGATCTGTGGGGCAGGGACCATCTGTTTGGGGTATGTGTGTGCAGTTCATAACACAGTTGGACTCAGATTCCTGGTTGGGACCACTAGGTGCTGCCACTACCACATATTCTTTTGATTAGTGCATATAACATCAAAGGTACAACATGCTGAACTCCCAACTCTTAATCTGAGAGCTTTATTCAATTAACGCACAGAGCTTTAAGGTATTCCTATTTTACCAGTCATTGTAATAGATATTTTTAGGGAAAATGAAAGTTGATAGGTAGCTTTTTTGTTTATTTTTAAGGCTTACTAATGAGTTGACTCCAAGTCCAGGGATAGCAAACCTGGATGTTTTGGTAATTGGAGATGCATTGCAGCAAAGTTACAAAATAAAGATATGTGAATTCTGCTCTAATAATTCTAGTAATTCTAATAATTCTGCGTCTTGGTTGGTCTTAGTGCCTGCTTCTGAAGGTAATGAGTGAGATCCACCCCAAATCTTTAAAATACTCTTCATAAGCAAGAACATGTTATAACACAAAAATAACATGCAGGTGCTGGCAAGGTATTAACTGCAATGGCTTGCATGTTTTGCTAATTTAGACTAGCCATGTATGAGTAAAAAATCATCTGAATAGTTTTTTTAAAAATCCCCTTTTTATGATGTGCTGAGAGGAAGGAGGGAAGAGATTGCAAACTTTTTAGAGTGTTTTTCAACTGTTTAGTCATTTTACCCATTTGCAATTAATTTCCTTAAGCTTGTATTCATGCTTTCCAGTTGGCCTCTAAAACTCTGCCCTTTCTTGAAGCTGTGAAGTCCAAACCTTCTTTACTTACTAGGGTGCAACAATCTTATCTTAGCTAGAGCTTTAACCCCGGTTCCCTCAAATGGAGAGCGAGAGGAAGCAGTTGCTGGGACGCAGAAGAGAATAGAAGCTGAACACTAGGATTTAATGCATATTAAAACGGGATTAATGTATTTTCATTTTCACGTTGAGCTTTATGGGCATCTTACTGTACCTTGAGTGAAATAAAATGACCTTTAAACTCCTCAGGGGTGGATTGGGGAGAAAGTTTCTAGCACTTCTTAAAGTTGAAAGAGCTGAGTAGTGCAGTTTGCATCTGATGTAAGGCTGATTTTCAACTGAAACTGTATTTCTCCTTTCCATAGGGATTCCTGAAGAATGAAAAAGATAATGCTTTGCTGTCAGCCATTGAAGAGTCCAGGAAAAGAGTAAGTTGGAAAGGAGTATTAACAAAAAACAAACAAAAAAAATCCTGAAGGACATTTCTACAAATTAAATGCTATATTTGAGAAACAGACCAAATTTAAGAGCTTTTTGATTCTTTTCACAGTGTATGGAACAATTACAAATGGCTAGTACTACTTATTCCTTGCTCTATGAATAGAGTAGAATTTGTTTTGGTGTACATAGCCTTTGAAACAGTAGTTTCAGAAAGTCCTTGCAGTATAATGAGTTTGATTCTGAGAATGTGGTAATTCTGTTAATGAGTGGGTTAGCCATTATGGGTTTGACAATAGATCTGAGACACACACAACACAGAGTATTGGACGTTAGAACCTCTTTATTAAAGTGGCAACATCCTCTTGGACTAACAGACGTTGTGGAGCATGAGCTTTCGTGGGTGAATACCTACTTCCTCAGATGCATGTCATCCTCTTTGTGACACCTCTTTGTGACACCAAGAAACACTCTGATCCTTACTTCTTAAGAAATGTCTTGGGGAGGGAGCAGACCCCCAAAATGATAACTTTCCATAAAAGGACAATATGCAGTGAATTTGCTATAAGCATGTCTCAATTTACATGTGCATATGATGAGTTGTGATGTTCTATACATACAGTGAGTACTTGTGTTCAGAGTCCAGCAAGAAATCATGCTATGAGATTTAACTATTGTGTACATATAACATTCAAAGCATCCTTATTAAATGGTTTGCTTTTAGTGGGTAAATATTCAGAGCTAAATTCTTTTTATATAAAAATGATATACGCTGAAGCTGTATGCAAAAATATTGCAGCACTGTGTTTCCATATACACACAAACACTTGTTTTAAAACCTAATTGGTATTTCTGTTTAATCATAAAGGTAGTGACACCACAGTGAAAATATGGAGCCTAGCTGGATCCAGTCTTGACTATATAAGAGTATTTAATATTTTACAATAAGAAAGAAACACAAATCTCATGATCTGCTTATATGCAGGAACCACAATTAAATGTTTGCTGTCAAATGCCATGGCCTTTTATGAAGTCATATATACTGATGTATGTTTTTTCCAATTGACGACAGTATCCTAACATTGGGCCATAATGAGATGGAAAAAAATGAGTGCAGCCAACCAAAACATTTAGTCATGCACCACAGTGCAAAATTGTGGGTGTATGTGAAAGAGAGAGTTGGATGCGGGAAAGGAAGTGAGATCGGGGTAGTCAATAGGCGGACGGGCCAAATCTGGACTGCCAGATGCTTTTGAACGGACCCTGAAGTCTCTTTATTTACTTATTATCATTATTGTTATTATTTTTATATTATTTTCTCTAGACCTTGACTATACCTTGACCAAGAAAATAATAGATTACGCCTAATCTAAAATAATCTCCTCTCTATCGGGAGCTAATGGAGATGTTAGGATATTTCCTGTCTCATTTGTTCGGGGCTACTTGTCACCATCACACCAATAATGAATGGGACTGCAATGAAGCGGCATCTCTTCTCTAGTGCTGTTGCTGAACGAATAGTGAGCAAACTCCTTTCCTTCCATGAGTTTAAAAGTCATATCTGAAGGGCTCAGTCTCTCAGCAGTTCTGTCATTTTAGAGGTAAACTATCTTTGTTTTGAAGATAAGGTGGTCCCGTTTACTTCCCTGAATTTTGGAAAGGCTGAGAGATTGGGGCAACGTAGGGACTTACCCTGAAAGGTGCTGAGCATGAACTCCATGTGAGTTGTAAGCGTTTAGCACTTTCAGACCGTAAATCATCACTTTCCATGCCTCACCAGGGCCTATTTGTGTTTCTTACAACATTCCATGGCTCCTTCAACACCTACCCACAGTCCAGTGCACCATGTTGCATACTGTTGTCCTGGTCAAGGTTAAGGTGGGCTGCCTTCAGCGTCTGTGAGCTACACTCCTGAATGGGATGCTGCCACGGCACTCCCAGCCTGGCAAGCAGATAACAGAAAGTGGGAAGTGTTTTTGCTTTGAAACCTAGCTCACTGAAATCCAATGCCACTTCTGTCCTGGAATCCAACCTCCTACCCCACAAGAAGAGTCAATTAAGTCCTAAAGTATCTCTTCTTGCAGCTTCTAGGTCTTCAGCAGACCAAGTGGTTGTTCTGTTATCCTCTGCAGTGATTCCCCCCCCCACCCCAAGCAGATGGATTACAGTCCCTGCACTCTCTGTGTTGTTTATAAGACGGAGGCCCTAGTCAGGATCAGGGCCCCATTGTTCTAGGCACTGTACAAACACATACTATGCCACTTAGATATCCCGAATTTTGATCTCTCTTCCCTAGTTTTTTCTTCCTAAATTCTTTAGGGGTGAAGTAATAATACAGTGAAACCTTTATTTTAACAGAGCTGCCCAAGAGCCCACCAAAACTAGTTGCCTAATAGAGAGGCTGGTCTTTTCAGTGTAGATGGAACAAATTTGACCTGGAAACCTTCCATGCAGAAAGTGAATACACAAGGCAATTCCAAATGCTCCTCTAAACTAAAAGTGGAGCAGATGTTGAAGACTGATTCCCTTACTTCTATTTAATTGGACAATCTGATACAAAATTAAACCTGTAGTTAAGATTAGAAGAAATATTTTCCTCTCTTGGTACAGCAGGTCTGTGGACAAATACTACATCATCTGTATTTCTCCTCCAGACTTTTTGACAGCAGAAGCTGCAGTTGATACCAGCTGCTGAAAGTTGGGAGTTCAACCAGTTCCCTGTAGTGTGTCTGGTAGAGATGGAATGAACCTCAGATCGCTTTGTGTGTTGCATCAGTAATGTACATCTTTGAATGCAAACCTATTAATGTTATTTGTATTACAGTAGTGCCTAGCGGCTCCAACCAGGAGCAGGGCTCGTTTGTACAAGGCACTCATTTTACAGAGCTAGACGTGTTAAAATGCCTTTGTTTTGCTAGCCCTTTGCTTGTGTTTGAATCATCAAAAACCTGAACGATAATACCTTCTAAATTATTTACTGCTGGACATTGGCTCTCTCAGTATTTGTTAAACTAGTTAATGTTTTTTTCTTTTGATTCCTGTCTGTGCTTTACTTACAGCAGAACTAATTAGTGGTTATAATTGATATTGTCCTTTAAAGATTGTTTGGGGTTTCTGTGTGTTCCTTAGCTTTAATTTTTCTCTGCTAATAGACCTTTGGTATGGCTGAAGAGTACCACCGAGAATCAATGCTGGTCGAATGGGAACAGGTGAAACAAAGGATCCTTCATACGCTACTTGCTTCAGGAGAAGATGCTCTTGACTTTACCCAGGAAAATGAGGTATTTCTGAAATTTGATAAACATTGCATATGGTTCTATATACAGTACACTCACAGCTAACATTCCAGTGTTGCTGAATTCAATCGGGATTATTTTACAGATATGATTGTATGAAAAAAGAGAGGTAGTGGTATTTAGTTAAAATCGCTAATGAATTCTAAAGTGACCAGGACTTTTTAAAATAATTTTTGTTTACTGAGTGATTTGTACAATAGAACACTTATTGTTATTCCAATTTATTATGCAACAGCTTACACAGGTTGGAACTTGTTAGACACATTGATCCCATCAACACCACTGGGGAGACAGCTCCACGGCAGCTCTGGTGACATCATTGTAACTGTCTGGGTGTAACTGTGGGTAGTGTCTAATCCTTACTCTTACCCTGTATCTCTCCAATATCATCTTGTACCAGCCTAAACAGATGGTATTCCTTCTACCTGCAGGGGCGGTACAGCTATGTTCACTTGTTTGATTTGGGATGGGCTGACTTGGAGAAATCAAATGAACAGGGAAGTGTGGGAGTGTGATTTGGGTCAGGAGGGTTTTATCCTCCAAATGTCTCTGTGCTGAGACCAGTTTAACTGCAAGCTGCCTCTAATTCACATGCTTCAAACAGCAAATGTCACAACTTGGGCTCCTATTGAAGGTGCCATTTTCTACAGAGGTTGGTGTTTTATGCTTCTGAGACCTCATCTGTATGTTTGTTCAATGCAAATTAATTAAAATGAATAAAAGAGTAACAAAATCATTTAAGGAAACCTGGATACATGCTTATGTGCAAATAAAAAAAAATTACCTAGTATATTCTTTTTTTCAAGAACTTGACATTGTGAGCAGAACAGCACACAGCTGAGCGCAAAGCTGTGGTAACACTACTTCTTTTGTGCTGGGAGCACCAGGCCAAACTGTGTCCCTGGAGTGTGCAGTTACATCCCAGCCCACTAGCCCCTGTTCCATGCAAAACTATAACCTTGAAGAGGAGAAGCAGCGTATTACTGTGCTTAAAAGCCTGAAAACAGTCCCAGTTTTTTAGCCTTGCTTTTTTTCCCTCCTTTCTTCTGTAGAGCTGCTGCTCATTGGAGCAGTTGATGGCACTGCAAACTGTGGGGTATTATTTTTTTAAAAAATACTTGTGTTAATGGGCTATGGTCTGTATGGGGATTTGGAAATAATTAAAAGTCATTAATGAAATGTTCCTCTTTGATTGCTGATGTCTTAAATATAGGTTAATCCAGTTAATACATTTCTTTTTATGGAAACACCCTCCCCCTGGAAGGTATTTTACTGGTGCTTTACTGTGGCTTCCCAGCAGGCTGTCCAGCTTTGCTGTATTAGGAATGGCAAATAATGCAAGCTAAAGTAATTTAGAACTAGGCAAGACCATCCCATTGTCTACAGACTCCCACGTCGCAAGACTCAGAAGCTATTTTGGTATCTTCCAGCATCTTAATTTTGTTTGTGTGTGTGTATGAGAGAGATATTTAAAGTTTTCTTTTGCTTTTCTTTGAAGCATCGCTATTGGCTGCTGGCAAAAGCTGGATGCTGTAATTAGTAGCCCAACGGACTGCTCTGATTATGGCAAATCTTGTCTTCCAACGTCTGATATCAAAATGGACACTAACTTCATCCAGGGCACTTAAGACAGAGTGACATATGGGTGGAAAGAGATTTCCCCTAGTGATTTTTATGAATGAGTTTTATAGAATGATAGTGCAGATCCAGTCTCTATACTCCACTCTCCCCTTCAAAGCTCTTGTGATTTCAATGTGTCATTTCAAGAGCATTTAAGATCCTTGATATATTCCAGTCCTTGCCTTGAGAAGTCAAAGGTCTGAGAGGTTTGAAATGCATCTACTGTGTTAAAAGCCGGTTATCTAACCTCCCCACAGCAGGCTGTTCTTCTAAAGCCTTGTTCCATTCAAATACGTTTTGTGGGTGTGTGACACAAACAGACCCAGCGTGTAGAATATAGCAGAGACTTAATTGATATCCTTTGGAGATGCAGAATCAGTTGAAAAGGCACAGCTCCAAACACAGCAGGAGGCAAGCCAACCAGTGAGCCAGTTCTCAGGCTTTGGGCAAGCCAATTTGGGCAGATTGAAATACCAATACATTACTCATGGAAATAAGACCAATTAACAGGCAAAGCTTACAATTCAAAGAAGCCAGCACAGGACTTGCTTCTGAATCCTCCCTCCCCGTGCCAACTATTTCTCCCAAAAAACATGTTGCATGGGAAATAGGAGGAGATCTTGGGTTTTGTGTTACCCATCTAAACCTGGTTGCATGTTCCAGAACTGCTCATGTAATCGGGCCAGTTCACATTAGCTCTTAGGCTTTTCTTTTGGCCTGTCATTCTGAGCTGCTGCTTTCTGGTCTATCCAGATCCTCCCTTCCTGTTGTAAAGCTTTGCTGTCAAGCTGCCTGTTCCTGCAGTGACGAAGAGGTACCACTGCTCTAAATCTTCTTTCTGCCCTGTATAGCATGCCTTCACATTCCCTGAGTTCTAGGACTTCATGATACTTTCAGGCAGCACTGCACAAAAATGTGAGTATTTTGATAGCTGTTCTCCCAGCTGGGTCTCCTGCGCAGTAATATACTGTGTCTACTGGCCAAGCCATTTGGAGCTCTGACAAAATGTCTGCCCAGGTTTCTGCTTACAAATGTTCATATGCATATGAGGCTGATGAATAATGCATCTTTATAAGCATGCAGTTTGGTGCACAGGTGAAAGTAAATCCTCGGCTGAGTACAAATGAAGGAAGAATCCTTTGAAAAGGCAGCATTGTTGAGCAAAATTAATTTTAAAAGAGAAGCGTGATGAGAGTGCTGTCTAATGGCAATTTTTGGAAATGGATACTTTTGAAAATAAATATTGCAGTCCCAGAAAAATCTTTTTAAAGACCTAAATTCTTGGCAGGAAGAAACAAATGAATCATGAAAGCAGAACAAACCATTTAAATCAGAGGACACTACATAAACATAAGGGTGTGGATGTGCATATATAGATTTCTCCAATTCATCCAACACACATTCTCCCTGTATTTCTTTTCCTGCTACTGTTGCATTTAAGATAACATAATATGTGTTGCCTTATCAACTGCTAGTCTGTCTGTCTTCTTCTATAATCTCCACCCTTTTAAATATTTGATCGCCTCTGCCTTCCTGCCTGAAGAAACCTAAATGACCCCCTTTCCCCATTTCACAGTAGAAATAGCTCTGTGAGGTTGCTGGTTATAAAACAACAGCTTGCACTGTGCTCTGTTGTTCCATTTTGGGGCAGGGAGTGACAAATGCCCTTTTCCATGTTAACTCATTGACTTTAGTGTCCGCTTCTTAAAATGATCCTAAAAGTGCTGTCTTCAATTTCCAGTTCAGTTACACAAGGTAATGCTGCTGTTCTTCTTTGAGTGCTTGCTCATGTCGATTCCAAGTAGGTGTGTACGCACCGCCGGCATGGTCGTCGGAAGGTTTTTCCCCTAGCGGTACCTGTTGGGTCGGCTGTGAAGCCCCCTGGAGTCACACTTTCGTTGTGGTGTATATAGGTCCCTGCCGACCCGCCGCTTCCTCAGTTCCTTCTTACCACCTGTGACAGTCGTTGGAGCAGCTCTTCTCTTGCTACGGCAAGCCATCCCCTAGTGGACTTTTCTTGTTGTACTTGTAAATAGTTGAAAACTTAGTATTAGTTAATTCCAGTAGTCCATAGTTAGTTTAGATAAGTTTTAGTTGGGGGTTTTCCGCTCCATCACGTTTCCCCTCCCAGAGTCTGGGGCATGCCTCGGTCTTAGAGGTTCAAACCGTGTGGATCCTGTCCGAAGCCTTTACCAAAGGGAGACTCGCACAACTCCTGCTTAAAATGTTTGAGAGAAGCCTGTTAGACTGAGCAGTGGAAAATCTTCAGAGGCCTCTACCCAAGGACTAAGAAGGAGAGGGAGTTTAGACTGAAATTGCGGCTCATGGAGTCTGCCCTTCGTCCGACCCCAAGCCCAGCACTTGGGTATAGCATGCGCTGGCCTCGGTAAGAGAGGCCGTGGCACCGAGAAAGGACTTGGGCTCCAGGGACCCTCGGCATTGCCATTCCCTGGCACCAAACATTACTTCCAGTGCTAGTGCCCGGCACCGCTCCCATTTGCCAATCCCGCACAAAATAAAGTAGACCAACAGAAAGGCAGCTATTGCTTATGATGCCATGGCCACCGCAGTGGCAGGCACTGGCTCAATGGCCCTTCTGGACCCCATGGGCCTACCGCCAACCCCCAGGGCCAGGGTCCAGATCCTTGCCGGTGGTTTCAGAGACATGGGTCTCTCCATAATGGTCATCTTTATCCCGGGAACCTCTGTGAGGCCAAGAGATTGGCATGCAGGCTGGCACTGAGACCGGGGACGGTACCGAGACGATCACGAGCCCGGAAACCAGCACTGCTTCCTGCACCATGCAGGTCATTTGAGTGCAGGGAGATCAACGCGAGCCAGAAGTCAGAAAGACCTGATGCCTCCTTGGGTATCTCCCTCATCCTCCCCTGATGAAGCAGTGGCAGGCATATCCACCAGCTGCCAGCCATGGACAACAGAGCCCACAAAGAGTTGCTCAGAATTTGGGTATGCAGGCAGAGGAGGTGTTATAGGAGACTGACCCCATAGTTGACATTCTCATGCCTGAAGGTCTCTCAGGGATGGCTTTGCCCCTCATTAAGACATAACACTGCTAAAGTGTTGTGGCACATGCCCACCTCTCTTCCCTCCATGGCCAAAGGTGTGGGGAGGAAGTATTTTGTGCCTTCAAAAGAGTATGAGTACCTAGCCGGGCACACTCGGGGTGGAGGCTGCCAACCGAAAGGAAAGGTAAGGACAACTGGGACCAACTCCTAAGTCCAAGGAGGTGAAGAAGCTGGATTTCTTTGGTAGGAAGGTGTATTCTACCAGGGGGCTCCAGCTTCACGTTGCCAACCAGCAGGCAGTCGTTAGCTGCTACAGTTTCAACTCTTGGAACATGTCCAAATTCAAGGAGCTACTGCCAGCGGACTCCCGCTTGGAGTTTTCTGCTGTCCTCAAGGAAGGCAAGGTAGTTGCGAGGATCTCCTTACAGGCTTCTGTAGAATCAGCAGACTCAACAACCTGGACTATGTCGACAGCCGTAGCCATAAGAAGGAGCTCGTGGCTTCAGGTGTCGGGATTACCGCACAAAGTCCAGCAGACAATTCAAGAATTGCCGTTCCACTGAGGGCTTTTCTTGGTGCAAACAGACTCTAAGCTCCACAGCCTGAAAGACTCACGGCCACTGTGAAGTCCCTGGGGCTTCATATGCCAGCCCCCCAGAGGAAGCCACAGCCTGCCCTTGGCTTCTATCCTGCTCCCCCTAGACGGGACTATAGCAGGAAGCAGGGCAGGAGTAGTAGATGGAGACCCTCTCAGTCCTCCTCTAACCAGGGCCACGGTTCAGCAAAGCAGCCCTCAGTCTCCAAGCCAAACTTTTGAAGGTGTGCATGGGGGCGATGCACCAGTTCAGGTCCCAGATCCTTCCCCTTCTTTCATGAATTGTCTATCCCGTTTCTACCATGCTTCAGCACAAATCACCTCAGGCCAATGGGTCTTGAGCACGGTAGAATTGGGATATTCTCTTCAATTCTGTTCCCTCCCTCCTTCCTCGTCCCTCTTCAGGGACCCTTCTCACAAGCAACTCCTCATGCAGGAGGTGCAATTGCTCCTACTACTCAAGGCAATAGAGGAAGTCCCTCTAGAGTTCAGGGGCAGGGCATTCTATTCCCGGTATTTCCAAATCCCGAAGGCCAAGGGTGGACTCATACCTGTTTTAGACCTGCAAAACCTCAACAGATTCATGAAGAAGATAAAGTTCCACCTGGTCTCCCTGGCTTCCATTGTCGCCTGCCTGGATCCGGGGACTGGTACGCCACCCTCGACTTGAAGAACGCTTACTTTCACATGTCTATAGTCCTGTCCCACAGATGGTTCCTCCACTTTGTGGTCAACAACACTCACTATCAGTTTACGGTTCCCCTCTCGAGGTCTCTGGTCCCAAGCTGAACTTTTGCTTCACATCAGTGTCAGGAGGGTTGGCCTTGCTTGCCAGATATTTCAAACCCATCTGCAGAGTAGATGGGTATCAGAATTGACAGATGTTACAACAGCGATGTTCTATATAGACAAACAGGGTGGTGCTCACTCCTCTCCCCTGTGTCAGGATGCCCTCATGCTGTGGGACTTCTACATTGTCCACTCCATACATCTGCAGGCATCGCACCTTCTGGGCTCTCAGAACGAACTGGCCGATCATCTCAGCAGGTCCTTTCACAACCACGAGTGGTCCCTCCACCCTGATGTCATAATCAACATCCTCCAGAGGTGAGGATTTCTCCATCTAGAGCTGTTTGCAACATGGATCAACAGGAAGTGTCAGCAGTTCTGTTCCTTCCTGAATCACAGCCCTGGTTCGTTCGCAGATGCCTTTCTCTTCCCTTGGAAGGGACACCTGCTGTACTCATTCCCGCCTTTCCCGCTTGTGCACAAGCTCCTGCAGAAGGTCAGAAGAGAGGGACCATCGCTGTCTTTATAGCGCCAGCATGGCCATGTCAGCACAGGTTTACCACGCTTCTAGACCTGTCAGTGGACAGACCTATAACACAGCCCGTAATCCTGGACTTGATCACGCAGGGCCACGGCCACCTCCAGCATCCCAATCTAGAGTCTCTCCACCTTACAGCATGGAATCTCTGTGGCTAAACCCCTTGGAGCTTGCATGCTCAGACTCCGTTAGGGAAGTTCTCCTTGGCAGCAGAAAACCATCCACTCGAGCCACTTATCTGGCTAAGTGGAAGAGATTCTCAGTCTGGTTTCTGCAAAAAGACACTCGGTCATTACAGTCATTGATTCCCATTATCCTGGACTATTTACTACACCTGAAACAGCGGGGCTTGGCAGTGTCATCAATAAAGGTGCACCTGTCCACCATCTCGGCTTGCCATCCCGGTTCTGCTGGCTGGTCAGTATTCGCTAACCCCATGGTTGGCCTCTTCCTCGAAGGACTAGGTAGGCTGTACTCTCACATAAGACAGCCAATCCTGCCCCCACCCCCACCCCCACAGTGGGATGTCAGCCTGGTGCTGTCAAGGCTGATAGGCCAGCCCTCCTTTTGAGCCCCTAGCAATTTGCTCTCTCCTCTGCCACTTGCAGGAAAAATATTTTTAGTGGCCATAACTTCTGCCAGGAGGGTGTCTGAGCTTAAAGCCTTAACGTCAGAGTCCCCTTATACTTTTTTTTTAAACAGGACAAGGTACAGTTGTGGCCACATCCAGCTTCCGCCCCCCCCCCCCGGCAGTTTCACAATTTCACGCTAATCAGGACATTTTTCTTCCAGTTTTCTTCCCTAAGCCACATGCTAGTAACTGGGAATGGATGCTCCACTCCCTGGATGTCAGATGAGCATTAACTTTTTACATTGAAAGGATGAAGCCATTTTGAAAGTCGACACAGCTCTTCGTTGCAATTGTTGAGCAGATGAGGGGGTTCCCAGTGTCATCCCAAAGGATCTTGTCGTGGATCATGGCTTGTATCAGGATGTGCTACGACCTAGCAAAGATACCTGCGCCAGCATTGACAACGCACTCCACAAGGGCACAAGCTTACTCGGCAGCGTTCCTGGTTCAGGTACCCATTCAGGACATCTGCAGGGCAGCAAGGTGGTCATCAGTCCACACCTCTACATCGCACTACGCCATTACTCAGCAGGCTAGAGACGATGCAGCATTTGGCAGAGTGGTGCTGCAGTCTGCGACTTTGTAAACTCTGACCCCTCCTCCTGGGAACTGCTTGGGAGTCACCTACTTGGAATCAACATGAGCAAGCACTCAAAGGAAAAAAAATACAAAACGGTTGCCTACCTCTTGTAACTGTTGTTCTTCGAGATGTGTTGTTCATGTCCGTTCCAAGGACTGCCCGCCTATCCCTCTGTTGGAGTACTCCAGCAAGAAGGAACTGAGGAGGTGGCAGGTCGGCAGGGACCTATATACACCACCGAGAAGGTATGACTTCAGGAGGCAGCACAGCCGACCCGATGGGTACTGCTAGGGGATAAACCTTCTGATGACAGCATGTGGTGCGCACACATCTGTTTGGAATGGACTTAAGCAACATATCTCGAAGAACAGTTACGAAAGGTAGGTCATCATTTTTTCCATCACATTCACTCAGCCACAAAAATTCCATGGAACAACCTGATTTAAAAAGAATCCAGAGACCTAGCTGGAATTCAAATCTAAAGTGGCAAAACAGGGAACTAAACCTGCTCCTGAAGCTCTTCTAATAAGAAGTGAAAGGTAGGATGTGGGAATGCAAAAGGAAGGGGAACAACAATTTTGTAAACTCCTGGAATTCTTTTTGTGTGTTGCTGAAAGGTGGAGACAATGGATATTTAAAGAACGTACTGTCACTCTAGCAGTTCTCATCTCTGGCAGATTGTTAATAAAAATTATTTTCAAAACCATAAAGGTTATGATAAAGTTAAAACTGGAGGAAAGAAAATTAGACATGTTTTAAAAAAAATCCCTGTAACAGTTGCTTGCTAGTTTAAAATGCATTTTAAATTCAGATGTTAACTTGTGCATTTCAGCCTGTCAGTCATACAGCCTTGTAGAGTAGCAACCACATATATGTTCAGTGCTGCAAAAGGATAGTGGAGGAGAAAGAAATCAGATTCAGAGATGAAGGCCTCAATCTTTATATTTGTGGCATTCAGGCATTGACTGAAAAGTGACATTAAGTCACAACGAACCCACCCACCCCCAGCTTGTGTTAGCAGTTGAGATCTCATCAGTGAATAATGAGGGAGTCCATAATTTAGCATTTCTTTAAATAGTTCTGCAATTTATCTGGCACAGCAGAGGGAGAGACTGCAAAGCACCATTTCTGCCTTCACCTCTGTTTCCCAGGAAACCTGCTTTAACAGCTTCTTTGTTCTTCAGAACAAAGCTTTTGTCGTTATTTAGGTGGGTTTAGAGGAATACCTATCAGCTGATTTGGCACTGGAAGAAGCGTAGAAACACTTTTAAATATCGGGATCCATTAGGAATGACCATTATAGATTTTTAAAATGTAAGTTGATTGGTATATAATGTGTTTTTTAAACATGTGTTTTTAGTTTGAGGAAATTATTAGTCTTTGTACTTAAATTCACCAGCCTTTAATTATTTATAATCTCATGGGCATGTTTTTCATAGTCTAAGTATCTCCATGTTTTATATAATTCTTCACTGCACTGTTGCCAAGAAGTGAAAACAGCAAGTAAATCCATGTCTACTATTCTGCATAATGTCTCTAAAAATGATGGTCCAAATTTAGCTCAATATTATTTGAGCCAAGGGGTTGCAAAACACCAATGTTCAGAGCTTCTGATAAGTTTCTGGGTGGAATTCCTGGTTCTGGGACCCTATTAGCTAACAGACAGCTTCTCTCCCTTCGCTATACTACTGACCTTGTATTTAGTTATTTAGATTTAAGTGCAAGAATGCACCTGTCCAAAGCTCTTAAGCTCTTCCCCAATTTACAGTCACAATCCATACAGGACGATATACCCAGCAATGTAACAGAGCCGGAACTCAACAAAAGTTATATAAGCTTAACCAGCCTTCGAGTCAAAGCAGAAAAATATACCCCAGTCGTTCCATAAGGCTCCTGCAAATAGCCATTGCCATGTGCCTGGAAGATCAATAGATTTGGGCCATTTTAGACTAAAGTTGGGGAGACAAGGAGCCCTTGTAAAGAACTTCTTGCCAACTGTTCCCTCTCAGCTATACTCGGGGGCGTCCAGTTTAAAAATCTCCACTGACAGAAGCTGTGGCATTAACACACACAGAGATACACTCTGATATGCAGAACCCAGGCCATTTAAGGACATAGGTACTGCCATACTGGACCATGGCAGAATTGATCTAATCCAATGTACTGTATCTGACAGTGGCAATACCAGGTGCTTCAGAGGAAGATGCAAGAAAACCCTAAGTGGTAATTATGGAATATCGTGCCCATAGGTGAAAAGTGGTACCTAGAGTTTTGACTAGGTGCCAGAGAAATCAAAACCAACAAATCAATCAGCTAAATTTCATTTCCAAGTCGCTGCTGACGTAAGAAATGATTCCAGCACACACACACTGGGAAGGAAACCAAAAAAGCCACGTTAACATAAATCCTTGTTAAAATCAGAGGGGGAAATCAGTATTTTGTCAAATACAAAGGGACAAAACTGGGAGGGAAAGGTTTTAAAAAATTATTTTCAAGTATCTGCTTGACACTATTTTAATAGTAGCAGGTAATAAACTTGGCAGTGTGATTTTAATACTGTGTCTTTTTAAGTCTTATGATTTTTCTGGTGTGAAATATTGATTTTAAACAAATGCAGTAACAAAATATAATAATGTCCAATTTGTGAGGGGAGAGTTAAATAGAGATCCCTTGTGAACGCAGCAAAAATGAGAAGCTCTGTCTAGTTTCAGATGCTGAATAAAAGTGTTATTTAACGGAAGATGGATATTATATTGCAATTAATCGCAGTAAGTGCTGCCAAAGCACAACAAATTTCAACACATCTGAAGGTAGCTTGACTGGACTAAACAAGATGTGAAAAGAAAACCCATCCTGGAGCTGACTTCAAACAAAGACTGTTTAAAGATAAAGACTTGCTTAGACAGACAGGCATGGCAAGCTGAGCCCTTCCAGTCATGGATGTAACATGTCATTAAGCAGTGTCTTGAGGTGATCTGATCTACATACAAGACTATTAACACTCTGTATAGGTTACAAATAGGGAAAATAAGACATTTGACAATATTGATAAAGTGAAGCCCAGTAGATAATGGCTGGGGTCCAGCCAGCCATAACTGGCTTTAACATTAACATGCTTATTTTAAAAACTATCCAGCCCTACATGCTCTTTATCAGAATAAGTAATTCCAATTTAGAGGCCGTATAGGTGGACATGTGTTTTACTTTATAAATAATTATAAGGGAATACTGTGCAAAGGATAACTGGCATTAAAAAAATGGGTCCTTCTACCAAACAGGAGGAGATGTTAACAAACATATTTTGAATTGGAGGGAACTGTATTTTGGTTGGTAAAATCCAAACACCTGCTCTGTCTTGATCAAGTATGTCCCGTTGGAAATAGCTTCTTTCCAGTAGCATTGAGCATTCACATTTAGCCATGGCTGTACAAACAAACGGGCCCGCAATTTTGTGGGGGCCATTTGACAATGCAGCCTTATCACACCACAGTAGAATGGATTTAGTTTATTCCACCTTTAAACGAAGAACAGAATATTAACACAGAGATGTTGTGGTGAGCTATCCCCCAGTACCAAGCCAGTATGTCTCAAGCCTAGGTCACCTTTCTGGATGAGAAAATGGTTTATTCTCCAGGTCCAATCACCCACTGACCTCTCTCTGCTAAGGTTACCAACAATGGAGAGTCACCTTTGGTAGGTAGCGTAATGTTCTTATTCCTTTGTGAGTCTCAATACATTTTAGTGGGGCAAAATAGGAACGTAAGAATTGCCACATAGGATGGAGCCAATGGTCCTTCAAGTTCAATTTCTTGTCTCTGACTGAAGCCAATATCAAATGCTTTGCAGGAAGGTATGCAGCATTGTAATAAACCATAAGCAGAGAAATAATTATAAAATGCCTTCTGAGGGGGTTCCTTCCTAATCGGAAAAAGCGAATGGTTGGTTTGTGTGCTGAGCCAGGAAGGCTTCTGTTCTTTTATACATTTAACATTAAGTTTACATGGTACTAAGCTTAGAATAGAGTAGTTCGGTGACATTGAGTGTGGATTTCTACATGTGAAGAATTCAGCAATAGGTTGCTATGTTTTATCTCTTGAGCAGCGGTGGCTCCAGGCACCAGTGCTCCAAGTGCTGGTGCCTGGGGCGGCAAGCCGTAGTGGGTGCCCTGCCGGTCCTTGCGAGGGCGGCAGTCAGGCAGCCTTCGACAGCTTACCTGCGGGAGGTCCTCCGGTCCCATGGCTTTGGTGGCAATTTGGCGGCGGGTACGCCGAAGCCACAGGACCGGCAGACACCCAGCACGCAAGCTGCCGAAGGCAGCCTGTCTGCCATGCTTGAGGCAGCAAAAAAGCTAGAGCCGCCTCTGCTCTTGAGCATGTCTGGCCTGCAAGCAGTTTTACATTCCCTATCTTGTGAATAGGTAAGTGGTAGAAACAAACACATTGGAGTAGTTTGACCTGTTTGGTGTGGGGCATCACAAAGAGGCTGAACCAAAAACCCGTGCTAAAGAGCTGCTATATTTGAACGACAGACTCCTTAATCACTACTGTGTTTCTTGTTCAACAGCCCAGTTTCATCAGTGAGTTGGGTCCTCCAGGTCGAAGCTCTTTGGATAGCGTGGAGATGGCCTATGCCCGACAAGTGAGTATGCTGAAAGGGGATAACAAATCATTGCCAATGTGTCTTAGCCACGACAGACATGAGAGAGCAAAATGGGAGAAGCGCTGAGTGAGTGAAAAGAGGTACGTCAGGACAGGGATGACAGCAGCTGGCTGAGATTAAAATGCAGTCAAGAAAAGACAAGAAACTTAGCCTGACTTTTTTCTCAAAAATGTGCTTCTCTATCTACTGCATCTAAAGGTGATGTTGATACCATGTGTAATTATCCAGATCATTCATGGTTGTATAGTAAATGGAAACTTTTTTATCCTTTTTATGTGCGACTTTCCAAACTCATGTTAAAATGTCAAAGTATTCAAACCAAGACTCTACCTTCTTGTAGTTTTTCAGATTTCAAAGGCACCCTTTGTGATTGGGGAGGTGGCGGTGGGGAAAGAGATTCAAATATTTATTATGGCAGTTGTCAAGTTATATCCAGTTTGAACTGGTCACTTATGAGGAACCACAGAACATCAGGGCTGAATTAGAAGGCTGCATTGGAACTGATCTGAAAAATTTCAGGAGAAGATATTAAATCTATTCATAATCATGAGCAATTTCCTTTTATATTTAAAGACTAAGGTTCTGATTACCAGTAATGTTGGAAGCAAAATAAAAGACGAGGACTTGATTTTCAGAATTGCACACGCAAAACTGTGCACCCAGTTCCTTGCACTGAATTACCAGGTTTACATGAATAAATCAGGTATTTGTGCAGACAGATGGCTAGTTACACATCTGTTTTGCCATTTCTGTATGCAGTCATAGTAACTGTGTACAGAATTAGTTACACACTGATAAACATGTTTTTTAAAATTGGGGCTGAAATACCTCTGTTCACTTAGTATCAGTTCTGATTCTGTTCTATTTGTTGTTAATCCATAATTAATTATTTGGCTCGCATCTACACTGTAGAACTACGGTGCTGAAGCCCTCATACAGTAGGTTCAAACCATGTTTTTAGATTACAGGAAAATCATTCCTCATTTTTCTGGAATAGACTTAGTTTACTCTCATAACCCATGAATATAGGAATACTTCTAAATTCAGTAACTAAGAAACTATCAGATCCCCTACTGCAAAAACCAAGGACCTGAATTTTAAAGATACTAGCACCTTCAGCTGCTGTGGATTTCAATGGAAGTTTAGGGTGCTCGGCACCTCTAAAAATCAGATTATTGTTACAAACTGTCTCAGGATGGTGTCAGTAGCTATTTAATAAAACTACAGTGAAGTTCTTTTTAATACGGGATAAAAGAATTGTTCCATGCAGCAGCCCAGAACCATTCACAAGAGCACAGTGAGGTTCAGTTTAAATGGCTGTCCAGTAATGGAACAGTTCAGAAGCCAAGCCCACTGCTGTAGTGGTAGAGGAATGCATTACCATCGCGAGGAGCAGTTTGGATCCTGAGCACAGTTTCTTTCATCTAGGCTAGGAACGCTGAGGAGACAGTAGTATATCCAGCTGCCGGAGAGTAGGGGGAGCCTTTTACCAGTCGCCAACACTCCCTTCTAGGTAAATGCCTAGAAGGTTTTCACAGGGAACTCTAATTAGCTCTTTTACCTGGAAGAGAAGGTTTTTGGGCTGGGAATGAAGGAAAATGTTGCAAAGTAGTAGCTAAAATAAGATCAAGATTTTTAAAAATAGGTGTTAGGCTCCTAAATCCTTAATCAGGCACCTAAAAGAGTCTGCTGAAGTCACCTCTGAATGGATGTGCCCTAATGAGGGTTTAGGAGCAATTTTTGAAAATCTTCACCTAACATCTAATACACAAATAACTGAACTGTAATGGAAAATCGATCTGTTCAATGCATATATTTCTCCATGCGCCAATTACAGTCCTCAGTCCTTAAAAATTCCAAGAAGAGAGGGCAATGTTAGAGCAGCTTGGTCAATGTACAGTGGAATTCACTCTGCCGGGCAGATAATCTTTTGCAGGACTGGAGGAATTTTAAGGCTGTAGGATGGTTATGAAAGGAATACTTTTTTCTCTTGCAACACAGCTTCATTTAACAAGTTTCTGCTGTACAGGTTGCTCTGGGTCACTGCTGCCACTAAGGGACTTAATATTATGGTTTCCAGAATTCTGTTCCTGTCTCTTCAACAGAAATGAGTGGTGTACAGTGAAATGTCACTCTGGCAGTCATATATCTGCCAGCACTTTTCCCTCCTACGTTGCAGTTAGTCTAACATAGCAACCAGTGCAAAACTCTGCCATGCAGAACAACTGAATAACTGTATCATTCCTGACATTCAGGCAGGGCTGGGGCTGTGGTAGTGTTATGGAGGTGCATTTCATGTTGCTGCCCATCCCTCCCCTTCTGTCCTGGATAGAAGGCAGCTGATGTGGGAAGAAAACTGGCTAGAGACCCTGAAGGTCATCCAGTCTTGAAGCCTGTTTCAAATTCTGCTGCTGTAGCAGGGTGGAGGAAAGAACCATATGCATTGTGAAAATTGCTCACTTTTGATATATTTCAGATTTATATTTATAATGAGAAGATAGTGAACGGACATCTGCAGCCTAACCTGGTAGACTTTTGTGTTGCTGTTGCTGAACAGGATGATAAGGTGATGCCAATAAGATAACATAGGGAGATTTACTTAATCTACTTTCAGCTGTGATTAGCAGCCTGCTGATATTTACAAAAATGTACTGATACCACAAGAAAAAATTGCATTGATTTACAGAAAATAATGAGCCAGGAATGCAGTCGTCTTCAGTACAGCAGAGTCCATGTGGTAAGCTCTGGGACTGAAATTCTGTTTACAATGAGGTAGAAAAAAACGCCCTGTTTCATTGCATTGTGATCCTTAGAAACAAGTATTTCACTTTAAATGTGTCTTGCTTTAAAAACAGGACCCCGTGATATCCACATGTGCCATTGTTTACATGTACTTTCAAAGAGTTTGTGAATGAAAGGGCTAATTTTCAGATCTGAATGATGGAAAATGTAGGTTGGTCCCCAATAATAATACTGGCTTGTGTTTAAACCCAAGCGCCAACTAAACAGCCTCACAGTGGCTTTAAATCAACATGAAATCTGCTTTTCCTGTTTCACTCCTTCAGCTGAATTGCTAGGATAGCAGACTCCTTGAAATATATTGTGCTGTGAATTTAATTCATGAAGTCTCAGCTTTGTTCCAGATTGTGCCACCTATCTGGGAAACCCCTCCATCTTCTTGCTGGCCCGTGGCAGTCTCTAAAGGTGCTATTGCAAAATAACACTGCTTTTGGACTTGCTGCTGTTTTTCCTTTTCTTGTTTTCCTGCCACAATGTTTCATATTACAGTAACACCTCATAGTTCCCATAAGCACCAGGCATGCATTGTGCTAGGCATGCTCCAAATGCACAGCTGGACATAGTACCTGAGTCAGAGACCTTCATTGTATAATTTAGTAATTCTAACCTTTTACTGAATATTGCAGCTCTTTTGTATTCTTTTTCTGTACTTATGGATTATTTTATTTTTGTGTAAGTTATCCTTTTTTAAAAACAAAATCCTTGAAGAAACTACCAGTTGGATAGATATCTTGCAGGTGATGAAAGAGCCTGATTCTGCTCTCAATTACATTGGTGTAGTCAGGAATGACTCCATTGCAATGGAAAAGCAGAGTCTCGCTCAGAGAGCTTTCAGACGAAAGAATAGCAGGGAAGGACTTTTATCAAGAAGGATAAAATAAAAAGGTGCAAAGATGTTTTTATTGTTGTTGTTTTCCATATGTCAGTGTCCTTCAGACAACTGTTCTCGATGAGGTGGGTGTAAGCTTAAAGCAGAAGGTGTTGTAAGGACAGAGGTTGAATGCGTGTGTGACTCACGCTTGGGGGAAGAAAGGAAGCTCTAGATCAGTACAAGTGATAGTGACTACCTTACTTCTAACACTCCCCTGCTTTCCTCCAAAACAAATGCACAGACTATGGAGAGCTGTAGGAAGAGGACAGGGAAACGACTAATACTGGAAAGTAAAGCCTGTGCCGAGGTTGCCAAGCCAGGTGTCCAAAATTTCTTGGCCGTCTAACAAACCTAACTGACTTTGAAAGTACACCTGTAATTGAGATCTAACGGACTCTGAGGGCTTTGAGCAATTCTGTATTCATTTTAACGGAGACAACTCAAGGAGTTTCAGTGCTCTTGTCACATTGAAGTATCGTGGGTGAAATTCCAACCTCATTAGAGTCGATGGCAAAACTCCCATTGATTTCAGTATGGTCAGGCTTTCTTCTCATGTGTCTTACTATCTTACCTGTGTGTATTGATAACTTAATCCACATGAGCATTTAGAACTAGGCTCCAGGGTCTCAACATTTTTCAGAATGTGGATCACATCTGAACAAAGAGAGGGTCTTGTGGATACATCCCCTCTTGTTTGTGATTCCATAACTTCACAGGGCAACTACAGCAATTGTTTATCCGGAAACTATGACTAGGAAAGTATTTGTTTAGAGTGATATAATGACTGGAAACAAGGAAGCAGAGTCCCCAAACAGTTCTCTGAAAGCCATAGTCAGTCTGTGGACCACAGGCAGGCAAAATCTTTGCAGGCAAATGCTCCTTTAAAGGGGAGTGATGCAGAGAATGTTGGGAACATGATTATCAGCCTAACTCTGGCATGTGTCCTGTCACCTGCACTCATTCTGTCAGGCAGACAGAGATGGCTTACCCTGATGTGTGCTTCTAATGTCTTCGTTATAAGTCTTGCCTAGTTATAACTTAACCTTTTTTATGTAAACACTCATACTGCTCAGGCTAGGTAAATCCCTAATGGCTGTAATAATCACTGTTGTATGAACGGGTTCATTTCTAGAATATCTCCGATATGTGGGCCATGGTTAAACTAATGACAGAGGTATTGCTGGTTCCTGCAAGCGATGCGTTGAAAGTCCGGACCAACATGGAGGTGCGCATGGAGTTTGTAAGGCAGGCTCTGCGTTACCTAGAACAAAGGTAAGGCAAACATAATGGAGAAACGCATCCTTGAGAGTTCCTAAGTAATTACATACAGCAGCAGCTTTCCTGTGTCTCCACTGGTATTCTCTAAATAGATACATGCACACGCTGAAGGTTAATGAATAAGACGGGACAACCTAATTCTGTCTTCAGAAATGCCAGTTCCCATCATGCTGCTGCTCTGCAGGGCTGAGAGCAGCCACTGGGATAGAGAACTATTCCAGTTTTGAAAAAATTCTTGAGTCCGTTGGGAGACTGTTTTGAAGACCTAACCACTCTTTATTATTCCTTTCCTGTCACTCTTTATGTACTTGCCACAGTGGCAAACAGGTGCTCGACATAATACAACTAATTGAAATAGATAATTTATCCCCGTCTAAAAAAAAAAAAAAAAAGGCTCCCTCTTCTTCATTCCCTTCGGGATGCTAATGACATGGAGATACTAGAAACTAGAGCTGGGTGAAAGTGGGGAGCATGCTTTGCTGAAAAGTTCTGTAAATGCAATTCTCCTTCCTTTTCATGCAGTGACCATGAACATTTTTGTGTGTGAAATTGCAGGAGACTGCAGCTGAAACGTATGGAAAGGGGCGAGGGAGGGAATTCTTCCATAACTCCATGCTTGTGAGACTGCAAAAGGAGCTAGACGTGGCCTGGTTTCTGTTGGGTGTGTTTGCAGTAGAAGTCTTGCAATGTTTAAGTTTGCCATGAACAAACCCACTACTGTGTTTGTTCCTAATGATTATGAAGCCTGTTGTTCTCCCACCTGCCTCTCCAAGTTACTGTGTGAAAACACCGGTAAATCAATAGCCAGCGTTTTGTCAGTTTGCTTGTAGGGAAGAGGGCCATAGAGAGTCTGATGGAATTTCGGCCAGGCAGGCCAGACCCAGATCATCAGTCCCAGCAAATATCACAAACTGTCAGAGCTTGAACAAGGTGTTACGTGCATAGAACAACTGCAGCAGCAGGTAGAATGCCCACGAAGTTAGGATTCGATACAAGATTCCACTGACTGCTTGTTGAGCATTACAAAAGCTGAACTGTTTGTTGCATGCGTAATCACAGAGCTGACTGTGAGAGTGTCCTTCCTTCCAACAGCTGCCATTAGCTGGAAAGTATTATCGTAGAGAGCAACCAATAGATATAACCTACTCCAGTTTTGTGTAGGGGTTGCTGAGGCACTGGGGCCTGAGGCAGTATGTTGGGATGAGGTGTTTTCCCCCTCCCATCATAGCCTCCTTCTGACCACGAACAGTTGGTTGCCAGGCCTCATCAGTATGCTGTCGCTCATTATCACTCATGGGCTTCATGGCAGCATGCCCATCTGTTTCCAGATGAATTGACACATCAGAAGAATCCTCTCCTGCAAATTCTTTAGCATTAGCGATGCACAACAGGCCAATTCGGATCTTAATCCAGTTCGCTGAGTATCCAGCTTGGTAAATGATCACAGCCACATTAATTGCAAGCATAAAGCAGGCATGCAGTTGCATACACATTTTTGTCTCGCACGGTTTTTGAAATGAGACCCTTCAGGCTTACTATTTTTAAAGCCCAACTAATATGCTTTGCAGCATTAAATTTTATTTGCCTTGAATTGGCCTACTGGCAAAGCAGACCCTTATGAGAGTGAACTTTCCCTGCTGGAGTCATCACGCCCCACCACCCCTTCAGGTATGCCTTCGGTAAACTGAAGTCACTCACAGCTGGCCTTGTGTCAGGTCATTTACAGCAGACAGCTGTGGTCTTAAACCCCGAGGACACATACTTAACTCAATCATAACTCTAGAGTTCCTGTGAGGTGCCACTCTGATACTTTACTGAATGTAGCATAGCTTTTCACACATGCATTTCAGTCTCACATATTAGTCTTCTAGCCTGTTTTTTTGTAGCTTGCACACTAGCTAGAAGGCTGTTGAATTTCATTAGTTCATTATTGGCTGAAGGAAAAACAGGAACTTGTCTGTCCAAGCCATCCATATAGTGTTGCTACCGTTTTTTAACTGATATTCTGGCCCATTCCCTGTAGTTTCGGTACATGGTGAGTTTTTTATTAGCTTGTCTTGGTGAATTACTTTCACTGCTTCCTGTAGGTGTTCTCAGATCCACTTTCAGTGTGTAGAGATTTTACATCTAAATTCTCTTTTTCCCCTGTGGTTCCCTTATGATAAGTCAATGTCTCTGAAGGCCCTACTTAATTTGTAGTATGGTGGAAATTGCAGATCCCGCAATATTAGGCATCCATCGCAGTTTTGATTTTAATTTTCTTGCTGTGCACACTCCACAATTTTGCATATATTTTGAGGTTTGCAACACACTCTTTTTTTTTTCTCCATTAGTCCACTAGAACCCCATTTATCTGAGCTGACAATGGCGGGGCTCCGGCTGTCACTTCCACGCATTAGTGACTGATATAGTTGCAGCAAAATTTCTGGTTCTCAAAAAAAAAAAAAAAAAAAATTAGCTGACATAACATAATACTTGAGTGTTTATATTGTTCCAGCAAATATCTCTTAAACAAATAGGTTTAATCTGGCTTTTCCAAATTATTTCCAAAGGTCAATTATTACTTTTCCACAATTTTTCACCTCTTGTCCTCAACTCACAATTATTTGACGAGCATCTCGCCATTCAAGTAGGGTCTTATTTATCATTTCTCCATCACAGAGATGCTGAGAGCATGCATATGGCATTTTAAATGTTATTTTGTGCTAGTTAGCATCATTAGATGGAAATGTCTTTTGCTAGCATGAGCGTTGAACTGTAGTGCACTGTGAACTTCAAAATGTACAATTTCTCAATGATTTCCACATACAAACATCTACATTAAGGAACATAACTCCATGGATTATGTTGCCCCTGCAATAGTGTTTGCACTTCATAGTAATTCAGTCAAAGATAGGTGGCTCTGTTGACCAGGAAAAGTCATGGACTTTTTGCAGAGCTTGTGTTTTACTTTATTAAAATGCTTTTTTACAGTTACAAGGATTATACTTTGGCGACAGTCTTTGGAAACTTACACCAAGCTCAATTGGGTGGAATACCTGGGACCTACCAACTTGTCTGCAGTTTCCTTAATATCAAACTCCCAGCACCTGTCCCTGGTCTCCAGGTATGTGCAGTACTGTTACTTATGCAGCCAAAGTGCTATTGCACACTTCCTTCACACTAGTGTAGGCAAGATGCCAGTGCAACCCCCTGATGATTTTATTTTATTTAGATTGCATTAGGCAGTGCTCTCTTTTTCAAACCCCCTCCTGAATAACAGTAACAGTTCATTGGTAAAATGGAGTATAATAGATAGAAATCACTTGACTTGCTTTGAAACAGTTACAAAATGGTGATTTTCTATATTTAAGCCTTAGAATTAAGCATGTTAGAATTTACTCTTAAAAGAGCATTCAAATATATCCAACTGTTTAAGATAGAAAAAATCATACAGCTGTAGTTTTAAAGGGCTAAATTTAAACATATAAAAAGCAGTTTTCTTTTTGCTGCTGCAGAGTGCAGGTGCAAGTAATTTGGGGCATGACTTTGCACCCATAATGCTGTACTGGCACATTTGCTGCTATTGAGATGTCTAACTACTGAACCTGAAGCACAGGCAGAAATCAAGTGTTCAGCAGTCTAACCCAAACCAGCTCCACCCACCCATAACTGTAAGTGCAAAGTTGTGCCAACAGTTACATGAACTGCAAAATTGTAGGTGCAACTAGGGAGGCTGGGTTGAGACTCTGTCAAAAATTAAATGAAAGATTTGCAAATACAGACAATTGGAAACAAAATAGTTGAAATTCAGCTCATTCTTTGCTGACCTGCTGAGACCCAAGTTTAATGTTTTTTCCCACCAGTAACAGCATCACTAATACTTTATGGCCTAATCCAAACAAAGCCCTTTGTAACAACTTCCACTGACTTAACTGGGCTTTGGATCAGCCCCTGAATGGAGAGCAGGAAATGCAATTCCCTAATCTGTTATCAGTGCTAGAGAATAGCCTCAATTTTTGCAACTGGAACTTTTTCTGCAGCTGACAAGTTTCTGAGATCACCTTTTAAATAAAATCCGAATAACTGACAATAATTGGAAAGGAGACTCTCTCTTTACAGAATTACCTCCTATTGAAGTAATAGTCCTAAGTGAACCCTTTTTTATACTTATGGCTTCCATATGCTAAAGCTTTGTATCCGCTTGAAGTTGGAATTCATTTTACGGTTTTTGTTTGGTCCCTGTCTGTAGCTGGGTGTATCTTCTCCCCAGCCAGGTCCCCTTCCGAGCGAGAATGAACCTCAGCGCTCCAAATAACCCAGTAGAAGTAAAAGAATGTGGCTAGTGGGTGATTTGTAGGAGCTCAGATAGAGACTCATGATGGCTGCCAGCCACATGAAATCATTTATAGGTATATGGATGAGCAAAAAGCTTAGCACATCACTCATTATAGCCAATAAAAATATTTATTCTTTCCATCACCAAGCCCTTGGGAGCTTCTGTGCCTGTTCTCTTAACCGAATTGCGTGGGCTCAAAGATGTGGTGATCTTAGCTGTGGAGTGCTTCTGTAGAAAGGTACAAAAAAGCAGTTCAATGGAGCATTTGAACCTGCCGTTCTGTACCTATTGGCTAGCTACTGTGCAGTGGGAAGATTCTGAATGCCTCTTTCCTGTGAGAGAGAGATGGTGTGTGAGGGATCAGCTTTTGTTGGACCAACTTCTGTTGGTGAGAGAGGCAAGCTTGGTCCAAGAAAAGACATTATCTCACCCACCTTGTCTTTCTAACATCCTGGGACTGACACAGCTCTAATAATTCTGTTTCCTATTGGAAGATAGGTGAGGCCTTTCCAGTTCCAGGCCTAGAAGTGCCAAAATAAATAGTGAGCAAAGAGAGTAGATCAGTATCCAGAACCAGGTTACTGACTCAAATCCCACTCCTGTTCCTGCCCAGTCGTCGTCTTATGTTCCTCCCATGGGGACTAAGCATGTCACTACTTATGTGATTGGGTTCCATAGACCTGGCTGGTTTATGCTTTTTCCCAGCAGAGTAAAGTGGTCAGTGCAAGTCCCCGGGAAAAAAAAATGTATAGATGCTACTAGTATGATTGAGTTCTCGTCCAGAGGGGAAAATGCGGGGGAGAGGGAACTAAAAGCAGGATATTCTTTAATATCCACAGACAGGCACAGCTTCCCCAGAACTTAAATCAAGTGGGCCTGATCCTGCATTTTTGTTACACAAATGGAATTCTGCCTGAAGTCAATGGAGCACTGAGTGTGAGGGAGAACTTGAGTATTTTACTGAAACGAAATGAACTAGGTGGTTGACGCGTATAAAGAAAAATAAATCAAAGTATTGTGCAAGCTGTTGTTCTATTGTAAAAGTCTTCCTTTATTTCCAGGATGGGGAGGTGGAAGGCCATCCTGTTTGGGCGTTGATTTACTATTGCATGCGCTGCGGAGATTTAATCGCCGCTTTGCACGTGGTGAATCGGGCACAGCACCAGCTGGGGGAATTTAAAACCTGGTTCCAGGAGTATATCCATAGTAAAGATAAAAGGTATTGTGAGCTGGGAAAAATCTATCTGCAGTGAAAAATCACTGTGGAGTAAGGTTTAGTGCTTTGGGAGGAAAATGAAAGCCTGAGGTCTCGTGTTGTGAAAATGGCTGGCTAATGTGTGCATGGCCTATTTAATTTACACGTAAGAAGTTTTCACATTTTTAGTACATGGCTTTAAAGTCTAGCATTTTTTAGATCAGGGTAGGATATTGGACTTGATAGATCAAAGATCTGATCTGCTATCATAAACTCTGTATTTTACTCTTTGCTGTGACTGTTTTCACATGACTAGCCATGCAGCAAAGGAAACTGGTATTTTTTACAGGATGAACCAGGCCTTGTAAAGGGATTCAAGCCTCAGATCTGACCTATGCCTGTTCTCCCTCTCATCTACCCCCCCCCTTCCCCATCACTTCACAGAGTGCAGGTGGCTTAGAGCTAGTCCTGCTGAAATTTGTGAGAAGTAATCTGGTCTCTGAGAGCAGAGAAGAGTGTCCCTGTGTTGGGATGCTATCCAGGACCTGGGGAATTGAGGGCATTGGGAAACCAGGCACAGGTCAGCCTCACCCCTTAGGGTATGTCTACACTGCAACTAGACACCCGCAGCTAGCCCGTGCCAACCGACTGGGGCTTGCAGGGCTCGGGCTGCGTGGCTGTTTCATTGCAGTGTAGACTTCCGGGGTTGGGCTGGAGCCTGGGCTCTAGGACCCTCCCACCTCTCAGGGTTCCAGAGCCCAGGCTCCAGCTAGAGCCTGAACGTCTGCACCACAATTTTATAGCCCCACAGCCCGAGCCCCATGAGGCCAAGTTAGCTGACCCAGGCCAGCCATGGGTCTCTTATTGCAGTGTAGACGTACCCTCTGTGTCTCACTCCCCCTTGTGACAGAATTATTACGACAAACTAAGGCCTCAGTCCTGCAAATGCATTGAGCACAGTGGGACTAGTTGTGTGAGTAAAATTACTCAAGTGCATACGTTCTTGCAGGATCCAGGTCTAAAAGAATAAATATGAAAAATGCTACAAATGCCATTAGTCAAATTCTATATTTGTTTCTTGCCTAATGTAGATTGATTCATAGGCTAGTCTGACTCTCCTAACATCTGAAACGGTGCACATTATAGCATGACTGTTCCAGAATCCTTGGCGAAGAATCTATCATTGGTTCTACTGCAAACATTTTAATATTATATGTTATAATTGATTTTGTCTGACTTTATTACAGCTATAAAAATGTGCTCTGGCTACAGACTTGACAAACAAGAGAGCGCATTTCATTTTTATTGGTTTGACTCTAGGTTTTTCTCCAAGGAAAACATGTCATAGAACACATTGTGATAATATTTAACGATAAAGATGAAACAGTGCTCCTCATAAAGGGTTTGATGCAACAAATCCTTCCTTTCTTGAGTAATGTTTACTCACCCGAGTATTCCCATTGACCTGTGTGACTGATAATTAAGTGAGAGAGGTGATGTAGCCTCAGGTCCAAATAGTTGATACCCATGTAGCGCGATATAAACTCATTCTTTAAACTGCTCGCTCTAATTTTCCATTTTGGTGTTTTTTCAAAAGTCTTTCCATTCATCATCGTGTGTGTGTATGTGTTAGCTAATTTGAAGGGGACAAAAGTGTTTTTTACATGTTATGCAAATGACATTAGCATTACTAGGGCTGCAGGTTTGCCATGGTGGTTTCTCTGTTTGCCTGTAATTTCTGCATGGGAATACTCTGTGTGGGTTGTCCCACTGGCCCTGTGTGGAAGGGTATTGAAGATGGAGCCCACCCCGCACTCACGCCACAGAGTTGGCTCCTGTGTCCCTTTGGGTCTACCTCCCCACCCTGAGTGTTGCAAGCTGGTGTATGGGGTCACAGTGCCACTCAGGTTTGGCCCTGCCACCCCTCTGTCACAACTGTTGGGAGAGGTGGAAAGTGCCTGGGCCCTCTATCATGATGAAAGGGTGGCCAGGGCAAACCTGAGCAGCGCTGTAACCCCGTATGCCAGGTCACAACTCCCGGCATAGGAAGCCAGGCACAGCCCAAGGTGACTGCGAGGGAGGGCTAACTCTCCAGTGCCCCCCTCCCCTCCTTGGGCCCTTACCAGGCCAGGATTAGGGCTTCAGAGTCAGGGTGGAGAGTACTGCTGCAGGTGGTCAGCGTCCCCTCGGTGTGGCGAGGAGGAGGCAATGGCCATGGTGGAGGAGGGCGACACTGGAGTGCTGGGATTTTGAAGAGGTATAGTTGAATTCCGTTTGTCAGGGCATTTTTTATCAAAACTCACGGAGCATTCACTAAACCCATAATTTTTACTAAAGTTACCCTGACCACTCCATGATTTTTCCCCATGACAAATCTGCAGCTCTAATGCTTATTTATCTATTTATTTGCAATTGTAAGTGGTAAGTTCAAGGATTGCCTTGCAATATGTTTCCCAATAAGACATTTACATGCATTTCATTCGTCCCTCTCAACCTGTACCCTGCATGTGTTTATCTGTTTCAATGTGTTTTAAGAGGGAGAAGGTTGGAATTTGTAGGTGTTCTGAGGCTTCTTGTATAATCATTTGATTTTATTTTTTAGATTGTCCCCTACCACTGAAAACAAACTTCGCCTCCATTACAGACGAGCCCTGAGGAACAATACAGACCCGTACAAAAGAGCCGTTTATTGTATCATAGGCCGGTGTGACATTGCTGATAACCAGAGTGAAGTTGCTGACAAAACAGAAGATTATCTTTGGCTAAAGGTAAGTGTGATTTCTGTACTAGGATTCAATAGGCCACATCCTCAGCTGGTGTAAATCAGCATTGGTCCACTGACTTCAGCGATCTTCACCGAGGTTCACTAGATGAGGATCTGACCTCCATGTACTTACAGCTGTTGGAAGGTGAGGAAGGGTGACTCTTCCTCCAGCGTTACACAGAGTTATTTTACCTTCCAGTACATTCCAATCTTAGGTCTTTCTGCTGCATTAAAATGACATGGTTTAGGGCTGTTGTGGTGGCAAAATGGTGGCAGAAACCTGCCCCAACTCCAGTCTGTCATTTCCTGTGCCACCAGAGCTGACATTAGCGTGAAGTCAGCTTACTTGTCCTCTGTGGGAAGAGAGTGGTTCTCTTCACTCAACAGTAATTCCCTTCAGCTGATTAAGAAGCATAACTAACTTGTTGCAAAGAGGTCCTTTACAGTTCATCCTTCCTGGATTTAACTTGGCTGAAATGTTGCCCTGGGAATTGAGAGGAGAAGAAAATGTGAATACCTGTCTACAGTGATGGGGGTTCCACGGAGGGAATATGTGTAAATACTGGTCATTTGGGTATTTTCTCCTCCTATATGGAAGCCACGGAATTAGAATAGCGAGTTTGCTGTGTAAATGCAAAATATCATCATTATTATTATCGTGGTTTGTGCCCCATGGATTTCATTTGATTGCATGCGTAACTGTGAAGAAATCCTAAGGGATGTCAAGATGGAATTCTGCTATTCTTCTTTCTCCTATCTTCATGCTCCAGCAATTGATCTAACTTAGGTCCATTTTCTGACCATTAGTCAGCTCCTGGAAGAGCACTTTTCAATTGCCTCCATCATGCAGGAGAAAGTTACTTAAAAATCTGTTTCTCCTTTTTTGTGTTTAGCTGAACCAGGTGTGTTTTGATGATGATGGTACCAGCTCCCCCCAGGACAGGTTAACGTTATCGCAATTCCAGAAACAACTGCTTGAAGACTATGGTAAGGGAGCTTTTGTGGGACTAACTCTTCTGCTGGGATTCAGCCTTTGCTTAAAGCACTTTCTACTTCTTATGTAAACTCTAAAATCCAGTTAGACATTTCAGCTTACTTCTGAGTCTCTGAGAGCCCTCAGATACAGTTACTCCCTGAGAGGAATAGCAGATTTCATAAGAACTGCTGAATGGTTCATATGCCTTTTTAACAGTCCAGGTAATTAACACCCATATGCTACCCAGAGCCGGAGTCCCTTGCGTTGTGTCCGTTACAAATTGTAGATTGGTTTCTCTCTTCCTGGATCTGCTAAACTCTTCTAGTAGAACTGCCAGTTACTGGAATCAAAGGAAGAAAATGGAGTCTCTCTCCGTCTCAGAAATGTCTTTCTTTCCAACATCTGTCTGAACACTTCAGCCCCTGAGTTACTGCCCGTAGGTTACCATACCAAGTTACTCACTGAAGCCTCAAACTAGTGAATATGGCAGGAGCTTGGCTATATAAATTGTGGTCATTTCCACTCTGGAAGGTTTTGGGAGTGGGCGAGCGACAAGGTGAGAGCATCCAGTTCCTCCCCCGGAAGCCTGTATTCAAAATTCACCTGGTCGTTCTGACTGCTGAAATAATATAGGGCTTGATTCTCCACTGCCCTGCACTTGTGTCATTGCACCCTTGTACAGGGAGTGCAGAGAGAGTGTAAACTGCTACCAGTGCTGCGAGTGGGTGGAGAATTCTGATTTGGTGGTGTTTTGCACTTGCTTTGCACAGGGGTAAATGTTGACACAAGGTTCAGGACAGTGGAGAATCTGTCCCCATCGAGGCACCTTGGTCAGGAGGAAGAAGAGGGACTCCTTTCAGGATGAGTAACTGTGTTCCCTTCTGCTGAATACATCATTCTGCTGCAACCTTTCATGATATACCTGCAGTGGGCAATTACAGATAAGCCAGAGATGTATGATTAGATATTCTGTTTTGTCTTGTGTTTACTTCCACGTGGAGTGAGTAAACAATAGTGATGTACTGCGACAGGAGGCACCTGCTGTCACAGATCCCAGTTGCAAAATCATCTTCACTCACATGGGTATGTTTCTTTCCTCAGGCGAATCGCATTTTGCAGTGAATCAGCAGCCTCTTCTCTACTTCCAAGTATTGTTCTTGACAGCACAGTTTGAAGCTGCAATTGCTTTTCTCTTCCGGATGGAGCGCTTGCGTTGTCATGCTGTTCACATTGCTTTGGTCCTCTTTGAGTTAAAGCTGCTCCTGAAATCTTCTGGGCAGAGTGCACAGCTGTGTAAGTCCTGCATGCTTCCCGCTACCATTAAGCCCTGGCCTTTACCCTGGAGAGGCTGCGGGTGGACATATCCATCCTAAGCCATTATTTGAACCAGCAGTGAAGCATGCCAGCATTCCCTAAGGGTTAACCATGTGGGTCTGTTTAGATATTCAGAGAGTGAGTGAATGTCTTGGATGAAACACTGCTTCGATCTTTAGGTTAATGTATGATGGTGCCAAAATGTCTGATGCTAAGAAATCTTGTTTTGGTCCACGTTATTTCCAATATCCCAGTAAGTCACGAAGCCGGCGACCCTCCCGGCATGAGGCGCCTTAATTTTGTTCGCCTTTTGATGCTCTACACCCGTAAATTTGAGTCAACGGACCCAAGGGAAGCACTGCAGTATTTTTACTTTCTCAGGTAGGAGCCTGCATCTAAAATTCAGCAGCATGGTTGTATTACTTTAGTAATAACTATAAAAGATCTGTCAAACACACTGATTTTTTTTTCTTTTGTTTTGTTTGTATTTTGCAGGAATGAGAAGGATAGCCAAGGGGAGAGCATGTTCTTGCGTTGTGTTAGTGAGCTAGTAATCGAGAGCAGAGAGGTATGTTTGGGTAACCGCTTTCTCCCTTCCTCACTTAAAGTGAAATTCATCCCTTTATGGAAGGCCAATTCAAGGCCTTTTGCGCTACTTATGCCAAATGGGCGTGAGACATCTAATTTCTCTCATGATCTGTTTCTCTCTCATTACGTGCATGGATCAATGGAGAACAGGCCATATGACCATATGTTTGGTGTTGGTTTAGTATAGCACCAAAAGTGTTTGCATTTTTATGTACTTATTTTAAATAAAAATCTTGGCTTCACTGAGTGCTCTGTTTGTGGTATACTCAGGACTGAAACTTTAGGCTACTACCAAGTGTGTTGCAGTAGATATGCAGTTAATTTCCTTTCTTTCTTATTTTGTGTGTGTGCCTGCAGTTCGATATGATTCTGGGGAAGCTGGAGAATGATGGCAGTAGGAAGGTGAGTTGATAGCGTTTTGTATAGATATGATACGATATGTATCTCATTCTCGGGGTGGGGGTGTGCGCGCACACACAAGATGATTTTCCAGTTATTCTCGAGCCTATTTCTGGCTTTCCTGCATTTTTTTTTCACAGCTAATCTAATACCGTAGTTGCATGCAGACTATTGCTGTGAGCACAAAGTCATTTTGCAAAATGATCAGTGAGCTGTGTAAATGTGAAGGGGTGATGGTTGGCAAGGAGGAAGGCAAATTACAAGGGGTCTAGGATGAAAAGAGGATGTAGTTAAAGTATGTATCTAAAGAGACAAGGCATAGGGTGAAATCCTGGCTCTCTTGAATTCGGTGGCAAAATTCTCAGCTGACTTCAGTTAGACCAGGATTTCATCTATTCTGTAATCAACAGCCAAGATTTTGGCATTGGATTTAGGTTTTGGGTTAAAGAAGATTTACATAATAAACGAGTGGCTGCGCCCATAAATGGTCTGTGAATTTTTTTTTCTGTTGTTAATGTGGAATATACATATACACTCATTTGCTTCACATCTCGGTCATTTTGAATAAATTAGAAACAGCTGATATCTCAGTGCTCACTCCCCAGTTGGAGAACTTCTTCTCTTACAAGAGCTCTTTCTATTTTTAATGTGGCCTTCTTGTTTGTTCCCATGGAATTGTGCAGTCCATTCTAACCACAATCTGACATTGCCTTGATAGAATATTCCAGGAATTTAAAAACTGTCTGATTTCAAATGCTTTCCCCCCCTCTTCCTCCCCATTTGTCTTGTCTCATTAGCCAGGAGTGATAGACAAGTTTACTAGTGACACAAAACCTATTATTAACAAAGTTGCTTCAGCGGCAGAAAATAAAGGATTATTTGAAGAAGCTGCAAAACTTTACGACCTTGCAAAGGTAAATGTGTTCTCATAGCTGCCATCCATATCTACCTATTTCATCTTATTTTAAAATACATCAGCATTGATTTTGAAGGTTATTTTAATCTCAGAACGTGAACTTTCTTAATAATATTAAGCTCAAATCTTGTTCATCGCATTCTATAGTTGTTCCATTGGCTTTACTGAGCTGACTCATGAGTAAAGCAAAGAGGACTTTGATCTTAACATCCAACCCATACTGGGATTTAGCTATATGGTCCTTAAGCAGTCTAGGTTCCTGATCGATATATACAATCCACATTTCAAATAATTGTTTCCAAGAGTAAGATTGTTCTGGCCAACAAAGCAATTTACCCAGTGTGTGTTCTTCATATTTAATTGAAATAGCATTTGGAAACAAGGTTAAAACAATAGGGCCTTTATTGCTGTAGGTCCACTTATTTTGCTATTGAAATATATCCAAAGTGAAAGAGAATGGTGCAGTAACCAGCTGTTTAATAGGGAATGGAATGCCATGTGATTTTCCAATTTTCTGATCTAACAGATGACTATCTAACTGGGCACTCAGTTATTACCTGTCTCTACTCTCGATGGGGAGACGCTCAGCACCACAGGATCAGGCCGTTTTACATTTTTTCACAAGGTGCAATAGCCAAGCTCTGTAACATTGCCTTTTCTTTCATGTATTTTTATTATTCAACAGAATCCAGATAAGGTATTAGAACTGATGAATAAATTACTCAGTCCCGTGGTTCCACAGATCAGCACCCCCCAGTCTAACAAAGAGAGGCTGAAGAATATGGCACATTCCATTGCAGAGAGGTAAGACTGGAAGTTGGATCTCTGAGACTGCGAAGTGACTAGAGTGTACCTGACCATTCCAGTTCAGGTTCCTACACCTCTGACAGTCAGTACACTGTGGGTTTTCTTGACCTTGTCATGCTGGCTTGCTCAGTGTCCTCATTGATGTTTTCAATGGAGAAGGGGCTGAACTTGCCCTGCTCTGTTTTAATTACTGTATATTACACACACAGAAAATGTAATCTCATGTTCCTGGTCAGATGAATTTGACAGAAGCAAGATATATTACCCTTGGTCAGATCAGAAAAGGAGACTTGCAATATTACTGGAAAGGAAGGAGGATGGCAGAGAGAGAGAGATAATCTAGACAGCAATAAATATAATTAATTGTACATTTTAGAAAGAGAATTTTCAATAAAATTTCCCTAGGCAAATTAGTTAGTAGTGATTGTTAGTTAGTGGTAGTGCAACCCACTAACTTAAAGTTGAATTAAGAATGAACTTTAATGACTGGGGCTGTTCTGAGAGAATTGGAGACCAGAGGGAAGTGTTGGAGGTTAGCATCCTGAAAACTTTCTTTTCCAAGAACCAGGTTTGTTTCATTGCTGTTTTAATACAATAGCATTTGGATTAAAAAGACAACAGATTTAAACTCAAAACGGATAAGGCCGTTTTACAGAAGATGAAGTGAACCAGTGGGGCTTGCTGCCACGAGATGTTGTTGAGATTAAGAGCATTATAGGAATCCGAAAAGAAAGATGTTTATATGAACAGGAAGATTGTCATTTCCCGTTACAGTACACTAATTGTGACAAACCATTATAAGGGACTTCAGCCTTCATGCACCACCAACTTTCTGGGGTTCACAGTAACTGCTCTCATGGGTCTGTTGTTGCAAAATAGTCCCGTTTTTACATCTTCCTTTGAAACATCTGATGGGGGCTGTTGTAAGAGACAGGATATTATACGTCATGCTTCTGATGAAGTATGGGAATTCCTGTGTTTCAGTAAAGGAAAATCCTGGTACTTTTAGAAAACTTATTAATTCTTACCATAGTACCTTCTGATGTGCAAAAAATAAATAAAATAAAATAAGCAAATTTCCAAGCATTTCTGTCTTTTAAAATGAGAAAACATATAAATGATGTGTTGAGTTTTAGCCTGATATCTTTGACTTTCTTTACTGAAAAATGACATTTTCAGGTCACTATTTCAATCTATCCTATCTCCTGAGAGTGAGGGTTAAAACGAGAGTGAAAATTAGTACTATATTGACTTACTATGATATATCACTCAGCAGTCGTCAAGGAGTATGAAGCCTATGGTTAGAATTTATGTCTAACAGAGTCTACAGTATCACTTTAATGGCTAGTTTCAGTCTCTATGAGGGGGATTATTAAACATGACTTTTTCTATAGTACTGCTTTATAGCCACACCATCACTGGCCAGATCAGCCACTTCTGCTTTTTCTCCCCACCCTGTGCTTCCTAATGTTCAGGACACGTGACTGGGCCATCGGTTTCTTTTTTCCCATTTAATGATTGTAGAGGGCTTTTCTTCAGCTTATGTATTGTGGACAATGTTTTAGTGACACAAGCAGCACTTGAGCCAGTGATCACTTTCTTGCATCGTTTCACGGGAATGGAGGACGTGCCATATACAGAACAGACCAAATGTCCATCTAGTTTGGTATTCTGTCCCAAAGAATGGCTAATGCAGGATGCATCAGAGGACGGACGGTTCAAAGTCTATATAATGCACTTGAGCAACTGCACTGTACTACTGGAGTGGGGAAGAGAGCCAGATCCTGTTGGCAATCTGTTCAGACTGTAAAGAATGAGGATTGGTAGCCTTTGTATTTCTGTTCTAGATAGTGTAGCTAGAAATAATATTTATAAGTGTCTAACCTTTTTTTAAGTCTTACTAAGGTATTTGCCTGAATATCCCAAGGCAGCAAGTTTCACAGATAACTATGCTGTATAAACAGTATTTTAAAGATGCTTATACAACACCTGCCCATCAGATAAATAGGATTCCAGTTTCCATGGCCAGCTGTCACTTGCATATGGAAACGTTAGCAATGTAAATGTAAATACACGTTTTATTTGTGAGTAAGAATTAGGAGTGAGAGAAATAATTAAAGTGAGCCAAGGAGAAAGCCACCAGAAACTCTGTTATGGTTAAGAGAAATGAAAGCTGGTAGATGCCGTTGTCTTTTTGCTTCAAGCCTGAACTTCCAAGGAATTGCAGGTTAGGGACTCATGTCTATAAGTGGATGCCATTTTGCACAGTACAATTATAAACACTTTTTTTTCTTTCAGGTATAAAGCTCAAGGGATAAGTACAAAGAAATCCATTGACTCCACATTCTACCTTCTGTTAGACTTGATCACATTTTTTGATGAATATCATGCCGGTCACATTGACAGGGCCTTTGATGTAAGTTCCATTTGAAGCACAGACTTACCGATGCCCTTGCAAACCCAAAGAATTTCATGTAACACCACTTAAAACAATAAAAAAGTGTCATGGGATCTTACACTGAATGAGTTAAAAGGTGCAGTGATGATACAGGAATTTAAAAAGTGTGTTTCTTTCCTGTAATCTGATCATCGGGAAGATTTTTTTCTTGAGACAGTTTGTAGCCCCGGAACAAAATGTTCATACTACATCAATGAATGGATAAGCGGTAAAATGCTGTCTAATAGAGTAATGAGATACAATTCAGTTACCTAATAGAGTTCTTTGCAAACATTTCAAAATTACAAACCTGTTATTTAGCCTACTCTTCTTTTTTTGTAGATTATTGAACATCTAAAACTCGTGCCCCTGAGCCAAGACTGTGTGGAAGAGAGGGTGGCTGCCTTCAGAAATTTCAGCGATGAAGTAAGCAACGCCCTATGCCTTCAACCTTTTGCTATTTCTGTCTTGCCAGAGAAGTGGAAGAGCCCTGTAGTTTTGCTGTTTTATAGTTTGTAACGGGAAATATTATTGATCAGGTCCAGATTAATTCTATGTTCCAGTCTTTGAGCACGACATTTTCCATTACACCACTAGGGCTCCTCCATGCAGCATTAAGATCAGACACTAGAAACCTCAGAACTTAGTAACCAATTTTGTGGAACAGGATCTGTTTGGAATCTTCCGCACCATGTTTTGTGAGTTCTAACACCAAATTCAGAAAAAGTATTTGAAAAGTTTCAACATTTTTATTGAATTGGGCCCTCGATGCTTTCAACAGCCACTCAGCATGTGAGGGAACGTGGGTTTCTTTCCTTCCAAACTAAAGGAAATTATAACTGGTTTGCAGGCTGCAGCAATTACCCTGGGAGATTGTCCATTGAAATTGACGTTCCAGGGGCAAAGCCTCCTTAGCACTTACTTTTGAACCTTATATCAAATGTTAGATGTAATCTTAAAATATATTAAAGAGGATTTTTAATAGCATAATTGTTTTTTGCTGCTAAGTGAACTTACCAATGAAAGGCTTGTGAATGAATGAATGACATTTCCCTTCAAGCCTTAGAATTTATTGATTCCTTCCTGATTTATACATATGGTAGACTGTTGCCCTAAAGTCACTTCCCTGTAATCAAACTGCCTTAGATTCTAACAGGTGCAAATCCAGTTGAAGAATTTAACATTGTGGGTCTTGGATGAGTTTACAAGCAAGGAGTCATCTTCAAAGTACTAGCTGAGGTGGTAAAAGAAGGATTTTCCTACCATTTATTTGATCATGATGGTTAGTGGTAGGATGAAGCATCTTGATCAGCCTTTATTGTGCTTTCTGTTGTCTTAGCACAAAAAGTAGTATCCAAATGACCACCATGCCCGTAGCTAACACTACAGAATTTTAGAAAAAAAAAACAAACACCCCTCTGCTGCAGCATAATTGATGGTATTAGCGGTGGGGAATTTTCTAACATTCCATAACATGTGCATGGCCCATCCGTAAAGCATCCTCTATGTCTACCTACTACTAACAAACAACCACAGCCTTTTGACCTAAGGGATCAGTATTTAAAAGAGAAGAGTGTCTGGAACCATTTGAAAGCAATCTCTTCAGTGTAATACCCGGTTTCTAATACTGGCGGGGAGAGAGAGCTCAATGGTTGGAGCAGTGGCCTGCTAAACCCAGGGTTGTGAGTTCAATCCTTGAGGGGGCCATTTAGAGATCTGGGGCAAAAATCTGTCTGGGGATTGGTCCTGCTTTGAGCAGGGGGCTGGACTAGGTGACCTCCTGAAGTCCTCTCCAACCCTGATATTCTATGAATAGTGGTTCCCTTTGTTGGCCTTTCAAGTCCAGTTCAGTTGATCTCACACCAACATTTTAAGAAGATGTCTTGTGCCCATGCTGACATGACAGCATTGCTGTCATCTCTTGACACTGTTTGGAGCAGTGAATCATACAGTACTAAGAATGAAAAAGGTACTGATTTCAGTTTCACTCTTCATGTCCTAGATTTGTAAATCAAGTCTATAGTGTCTTCATGGAAAACTTGGAAATCTGTCCTGTTTAGAAGCAGTTCTGCTGATGTCATCAACGTTTTTCTTCCCTCCAATTTCATTTCTTTGGATATTTGCCATAAATCAGCATATTTTATTTCTTCAGAGTCCATATTCTGCTGCTGCTCATTCCCCACCTGAAGTCACAATCCTCTATTCATTATGACCCAGTCATCTTCAAATCAAGTTAATTATGAGGTGGCATTTCTCAACACATCCTGTATAAACAACAGATAGCGCTCAGCTTTCTGACCTCTTATACTAACAATAATGACTCCAGGTTGACCTGCTCTTCATTCCCTTGTGTTCTTTTTTCTTTGCATAGATCAGACACAATTTATCTGAGGTCCTTCTTGCGACCATGAATATTTTGTTCACGCAATACAAGAGGATGAAAGGTACAAGCCCTGCCACTCCTGCAAGACCCCAGCGTGTAATGGAGGATAGAGATTCGGTAAGGTTATAGTCCTTATCATCCATCAGTGATGTTTGCTGAATGCTTTCTTCCTTTGTTTTGAGATTTTGGGTCTCAAATGCGTGTAACAATGAACCTCAAGTGGTCACTATCTTAGACTGACTTGTTATTCACTTACAAGACAGCTTGCTTAGGGCATGTCTACACTGCAGTTAACCGAGGATCTTAGCGGTTTTTAGTCTGTGATCCACACAC
Organism: Gopherus flavomarginatus; assembly: GCF_025201925.1. Lineage (NCBI taxonomy): Eukaryota > Metazoa > Chordata > Testudines > Testudinidae > Gopherus > Gopherus flavomarginatus. Next base: position 36,296,499 of record NC_066630.1, read on the forward strand.
AAAAACCTCTCATCCGGGTTTGGAGGCGCTTTAAGCCTCGGTTACCTGACCTAGCTGAGGACGTGGGTTAGAACATAAGCACTGTGTTGACTAAGGCTTGAGCCCGCCCAGTTTGTAGTGAGGATGCAGGCTTTAAAAAAAGGGTCAGGACAAAGATTCAGGGGGGCTCAACCCTTTAATGTTGGGAAAGAATGTCATTGTAAATCACACTGCCCTAATTTTAAAAAGGAGTTACATCCTTATCAAGAAAAAAGTGTAATTAAATTTGCCTGTTGGTGGGATCTTTCTTAGCTATTATCCCATAACTAATGCACTGAATCCCAATGATTGATGCAGTGGATTTGACTGTTACACTGTTCACTGTTAAGAACCTGACTCCCTCGCCTCCTGTCATTTAGGTTAGTGCTTTATCTCTGATGTTGCAAAACAGATTTCTAGATCTTGTTTCCATTTTCACCTGGGTGGGGTGAGGTGAGCGGGTAGGAGTTTTGAGACCCCCACGATCCCAAACTTCCACACCAAGGAAACATGGAAGGACATTAGGAACGTTTAGAAATTACTCAAGGGCAGCAAAATAAACCTCCAGTATGTGTCACTGCAGGAACGGACTTTAAACCGAACAAAAGAGTTTTCAGTATTACTGATTGTGACTGGGACCAAACCTGAAGTCTTTACTCAAGTAAATCTCCCATGGATAGGCCTGAGTAAGGAGTACAGGAACTCGGCCTTTAATTTAACTGGTTAGGGGAAAGCATAAGTTCCCCTTTTTAGAGTTAATAGCTCAGGTCATAGCCAGCTTTATGTCATGCATTTATCACATACTAGGCAAATACTATAGCTTGACTTGCACATTTCAGTATTGGAGAGAACCTTTTCCACAATAGATACATTTAAAAGAGAGTGAAGTTTACATTTGTTAAAAACCAAGGTGATAAAGTACCTTTTTGTTTTGATGTACCATCTATACTTGTATAGGTCATTTAACTACAAAACCCTGCCTTGCAATAACAGTCGTAACCTAGACTGGCAGAAGCAAGGAAGGACTTTTAGCAGTCGGGCCGTCACATCACTTTTAACTTACTCTTACGTGAAGTGGTCTCAGAATAATGCAAGATAATATCTGTGATATGTGCTCCCAGTACTGGCATAAGGGTGGAGGAGTGGCAGCTTTGCTTGTAAGTTAAGCCTGCTCCTTCAACTCCATGTGTTTTTTGTTCATGTTTCACGGTGTTGTGCCATATTGTGTAGGTTCTATTTTCTGCCTTCTCCACTCAGGTATAACTCCATAAGTCCCATTGCAGGGTGCATGGTTGGTCAGGGATAATAAAGCTGATCATTGATAGGATTAGCTGCTAGCTAGCAGGGCTTTGCATAGAAGGAAACGAGTATGTTTTCCAGAGCCATTCTAATGTCAGCTTCTTTGCGGTGAAGGTGTTTAATGAGCAGCCTGTGCATTCCTATGTTGTTGCAGTTGTGGACAGCTGCTGATTGTTTTCCTTGTTTAAAAATCCTTTTAACTTTTATATTTCAGGCATGAAAGCTTCTTACTTGGCTTTCTAGCCTCGTTGTGGCATCTTAGATATTTGGTGGTGATCAAAGGCACAACTGGATTTCTGTTTCAATACTATCCCATTTCTGTGCAACAGGAGCCTACTATTAGACATTGCAGTGGGCAGTGTGGCTGCCGTGCCCTGTTCAGTGGAGTCACTTGTGGGAAAAGAGGACAGTAGTGCTGATCATAACTCCACAAGACTTAAGACATCTCCCTCCTGTGGAATTAGTTACATTTGCTGGGGGATGTAAAAAAACCCACAAAACTATGGCCACCATCCTCCCCTTACTTCTGCAAAGAAGAGCTCAGACCCACAGATTTGACCCTTGGGGCATGGAAGGAGAGGTAGTTAATGGCTCTCTAGCGTGCTTCCCTTTCTCCTTACCATGCAGAAACCCCCCAGATGGCTCTGTGGCATTCCAGTTTTGCTGTTGTTGGAGTGCTTATTTGGGGGGAGGGAGGGTGGAGAATGAGAGAAGGAAGGGGCCTTGCTCCAGCAAAATCTTCCCCCACCTAAATCAGCAGGGGAAGCCAACATGAATTCCTGTAGAGCACTTCCTCCTCTGCACATTTGGAAAATATAAACACCCCAACACCCCCGGGAGAGGGGAGAGATTCTAGGGGAAGGTCCTGGCAGCATGGCTCTTGTCAGCATTTTCCAGGGGACTCAGCAAGATGAGGAGAGGCTAGGCCGCAGTACAGAGTCCAAGGTTATTCACAGAGATGTCTGTTACCTTCATCAGATCTCTAGAGATCTGCAACTGCCTCCTGGAGCCCTTTAGCGTCTTCGGTGGTAGGGGACCCCTCCTCTCTTCAGGAGAACCAACAGGAAATGTCACAAGTAGCACTTCTTGCCTTTTCCAGTCCCCATGCAGGTTATTCCTGTTCAGGGGAGAATGGGACTCTGGGTTAGAAGACCATAATTCTCTTAATCGCCACTTAAATGTGCCCATTGGTGCCAAACAGGGCCACTAGGGTGACCATCTTGAGCCATATTCCAGCAACATCAGGGAGAGTTGTATAGGATCCATACAGAGCACACAGCAGTGGGATGTATAAGAATACCGCCAGTGGTGGGACACATGCACTGTTTTGCTTTGTCAATCTTCCTGCTTCCATTAAAATAATAATAATCATCTCTGGCTTTCCTAATGCCGGTTGAAACCAAGCTACCTCTTAAAATATGTTTTAAATAGCCAGGTTTTTAAGTAGAGCAATTTTTAGGAATTTATTTACTGATGAAATTAATTGGCATAGTGGATTAAGAAACAAAATCCTATCCAGCCAGACCTGGCCTGTTTGCCAAGTTTCAGTCCGATACAGATTACAGCAAGCCAAATTACGTTCTGGAAAAACATGCTTTTAATGGCAGCGGCAGCTAAAACCTAATTAACACGTCACTGCCATGTAATACACTCGCCCAGTGATTTGCTATTAACTTTCGGGACAGCTGAAGGGCATTCTCCTGGCAGAGGAAATGTGAAGTGAAAAAGCCACAGGGCTCTTTTTGTTTGCAGTTTTATTTCAAAGCACAAGTGAAAGTTGTGTTGTGTTTCGTTGATTTCTTCCTGAATGATCATTAAGTAATTACAACCAATGGAACACCAACATCTCTAGGCATCTTTTAACCTTCTCTGAAAACCTCCACGCCATACTGCTGGGGATCAGAATGGCTTTTTAAAAATACGTTGGCTCCCATATCACCAGTGAAAAGATAAGGGGGACAGTAAATTCACTTACTTTAAAGAGGTCACTGTTTATTCCCTGCTCCTCAGCTTTACTGTTCTTCATCATCATAATTTCTTGCCTTTTTGTAAAGCGCTTTCGTCTCAAAGAATCACACCGCAAACATGTGATTTACAGACGTAACCGATTCAGTTCTGCTTGGCGAGCACTTCGCCCACCACTGAAATGCAGCCCACCTGTGGGGCAGAATGTGACTGCACAGCAACTGTACACAAGAGCTTAGGGAGAGCTTAAAAGGAAAATGTTGATGGTGGGAGGAAGTGCAGGGGTGAGTCAGAGTCTGTGTACAGAAAGTTGTCCACTGATTTGGGATTTGGCTAGGTTACTAGGGTTAATATCCCATATCTCACTTCATAATTTTCCTGCCGTTGCAGGGGCCTCAGGCATTGGTAGCAACTTGCTCCCTCCTGTTCTCTTCCTGAGGACTGAAACGCCTTAGGGTATGTCTGCCCTGCAGTGTCAACCCAGGGTTAGTGTGACTCGAGGCAGCTGACCCACGTTAGGGAACCCTGGCTTTGAGCATCTACATTGTATTTAAACCCTGTGTTAAGAATTTTCTGACCCATCCTTGAACCTAGGGCTCTGGTGTCCACAATGCAGTGCACAGACCTGAGTCAAAGTAACTCTGTCCCACAGTCTCTAGTGCTCCCCCTGCCCCCCAAAGAATGGGTGGTCTAGCCCTAGGACTGTGCTGCACATTATCAGGAAGCAGCTGGCTTGGCAAAAGGCTTGATGGGTTCGTTCTCCATTGCAAAGCCAGGAAGCGCTCTGATAATGTGCTTGCAAGTTGGTGATCGGAACGCAGTGGGTTAACGCTGACCTGAGCTGTTGTCCTGGCTTCCATTTTCAGCAGAGTGGATTGCAGGTTGTTGGGATAGAGCAGGCTAAAGATGTTGTCCCATGGAATTGTGGGATATTTCCAGCTCACTCCTGGGACCTGAGTCAAGTGGAGCTGTGTCCACGCTGCAAAGCAATAGAGCTCAGACTCTGGGTCTCGGCTTAACTCGAGCTTGGAACCTCCAGCCCTCTAGAGTCTTGGGACCTGGGTCCGAGCCCTGTGTAGGTGCAATTGCAGTGTAGACACAAGGGAAGTTAGGCTTGAGCCTGGGCTCCAGCATGGGCTTACGTTTCAGTGTAGACATACCCTCAGTGAAACCCAGGTTATTGGACTCAACACAGGACTAACTGGATGAAATTTAATGGCCTCTGATATACAGGAGGTCAGGCTAGATGATCTGATGGTCCCTTCTGGCCTTAAACTCTATGAAATATACTAAATAACCTACTGTCTGATAAATTGCAATGGGATCTGAGTGACTGCAGATCTGTAGAACCTTGGCCTTGCATCTCCCTTGAGCGGTCACCTCCAGCAGTGTATTGCTGCTGCACTGATTCAACACTGACTCAGAGGGAAGAGTGCCCCCATTGACTCACTAGCAGCACCGCTTGCAGCATGTAGGTGTTCTTAGAGGTCTCTCATCCAAATCCTTATTTAGCCCAACCTTGCTGAACTTCTGAGGGATGACCAAGAGGATTGCAGCACCAGATCACAATGTGATGATGTATTGCAGCTGTGCCGTCTGGTTTTGTGTAGTGCCATCTCTTTAGAAAACAGCGCTGGAGGGGTTTATACACGTGCTATTTATATAACATAAGTGGAATAAAATGACATTTGAGCTCAGTATTAAATGAAAATTATTTAGTATTTTCCTATATTATTAATCCAATTTTTCTTAAATTTGAGACACTGGATTTATGCATTAGCCAAATGTGGATGCCCTTATTAAATTACATGCAACCAGGTTCTGTTTCCATTGGCCAAATAACCTGTTTAATATTGTACTGAAAAGGGATGATCTTGCCCAGACGGGTGCAGGGGTGCCGTTGTTACTGAGTCCAGCTACAATAGGGTTCAATAACTGCGGTTCGTAAATCCCTGTAATCTGATTCATTCTGCCCTTGATTAACCATTGATATGCCCTCAACAGTCCATGGTTGCTTCAATTTCCCAATTCATCCAGCAGACTGAAGAATGATCTTGAGTCCCATTATGTCTCTAAACAGAGACTTTTCAGTATAACAATTTAAGGATACTTCATGTTTAGGAGGAAGACCTTACTGCAGGCTAACAAAAGCCTCAGTTTTCAGCCTCTGATTTATTATGCACAGAATATGGGTAACCTAACCATGTAATCTGGAAACATTCTCAAGATATCCGAGTTGGGTTTTATACATTTAAGTTTTTTAATTCAGGAAATTTTTTAAAAATTGTTTTAGAATCTGCAGCTGCAACATGGCCACCTTCACGCACATGTCGTATTTTCTGTTACAGTATAGGGTGTTAACATTAAATTAATACCTTTGTAGGCCTGATTCTCAGTTACATTCACTGCTGTGGCAGAGTAAAGGCACTTTAAAAGGGGTATAACCCATTCTGCCAGTGTGGTGTAAGGGCCTTAGGGTAATAGAGAATGAAGACCCTAAATGTATGGGTAGTGTGACTAACTTCAGGATCAGTACTTTTGTATTTCCTCTCATTTGTGCTTTAAAGTGTCAATTGTCACATTGCATTGATGTGATTTTTTTTTTTAATTTCTTAGTCTTTTAAAAGAGAGAAGAATTTTGATACAGCGATGGAAATCAGTGAGATTGTTCTTGCAGCAGGGTAGTACTCTGTTGCTGAAAAAGCCTTTTTGGGGGAAATTTTACATCAATAGGATTTTTAAATGAATGGGTGACTTAACATACTTTTGACATTCACAAATGAAAATAATTGGATTTCCTTGCTAACTGTGGAGAAGCATTGTCAGAAGAGTAACAGTGTGAAAGACAGATTATCTGTTCCTGTTTGATTTGGGAGTGTTTCATAAATGAATCTGTAAATGAACCACTGTTCAGAGTTGTGTGGTGTTTCGATGGACCCAATTTAAAGTAACTGGTACTTTATTTTTTTATTTCTTAGCAACTCCGGTCCCAAGCTCGTGCACTGATAACATTTGCTGGGATGATCCCCTACAGAACGTCAGGAGACACGAATGCAAGACTGGTGCAGATGGAAGTCCTTATGAATTAGCACAGATGCTTTCAGTTAGAACTGTAGCATCATCTCCTTCCTGTCATTAGTTCTTTAAGGGCCCAATATCATTTTGTATCCTGTATGTTTGTCGATGAAAATAAATTTCTTTGGTTTATATTTGTTTTTGACATCTTTTTATTTTCACTGATTTGTATTTTTTTATTCATTTTTTTTTTTAAATTGCTTTATAGAAAAACATGCTTTAAGTAAATGGGCCATACAGAGAGAACTTTTATTTTAAAAGAGGTCAATAAACTACTGTATAGTACAATCAGGAAGTGACAGATGAAGCTTTTAATGGCAATGCCGTTTTCTCTGAATTGACCATTTAATAACCACACAGCTTAGAAATCTTAACCTTTTGGGGTTTCTTTGAAAAATGAAGGTAATTTAAAAGTTGAAAAGCTGTGTATGTACTTTGCATTACGTAAGAGATGCTGTACAAAACATACATTGTTCTCTCGTTAATAACTATATACCTTTATATGCTGCAGTTCAGCTTTACGTAGAACAGGTAGGCTTGGCCGAACTAGATTTTTATTTTTTTTATAGTTTTGTTGAAAAATATCAATGTTTATTTTTTGTATTTTTAATTTTTATCGATTTAAATTTTCACAGTTGCAGGACATTGAGTTTTAAGCACATTTTTCCATTTCTACCTATTTTAAATGTTCACAGTTGCAGAAAATTATGGGGGGTGGTGTCAGACAATAATTATTTAATGACCTCAGATATTGCAATTTAAAAAAATCAAAGCTTTCTAACACAAATTGTCAACATCCCTTCAAAATGTACAAAGTAAATATCCTTAAACTATAATAAGTTCTCAAGCAGCATTTTCCTTACTTTGCCTATCTGTAAATTTAGATAATCAATGGAAATATTTTTTTTCATGGGTTAGTGTGTATGGTGAAATTTGATGTTTACCGACATTTTACTGATAAAAATCTAATCCTTCCAAGCCTACGGATAAGTAGCATAAATTGACCCTTCAGAGGAGGTTTAAAATATGAGGCCAGATTCTGAGCTCACGTACGCTGGTGGAGATCCAATCTAACTACTCTGAAGTCTTTGCAGGAATCAGTGAGGTTTCCAAAGAAAAATAGAAACTATTGTAACTGATTCAAAAGGATGATATTTCAGGAAAAGATTTGAACAGATGAGTCTCACTAAATACCAGCTACTTTTTAGCCAGTCAAGACTTCAGGTTGCCATGACACACTGTACAATTTACCCCCAAGATAGAATGCTAGAGATCTGAAAGAGGAAGACCAAAATGTTCAAATGTGGGTGTCTGACGCAGGGTACAGTTTTTCAGTGGTAGCAAGTACCCACAATTCCCACTGTCATCACTGAGAGTTCTGGGTGCTTAACACCTTTGAAAATCAGTGTCTCAGTGTGGATTTTAGGTGACTAAACTTAGGCACCCAAGTTTGAAAATGTTGACTGAAGTGTCATCAGGAAGGCCCAGAGATTGGATTGTATGAAAACTCTCTGTCCAAAATACACTTGTATGTAGCTGCCTATCCATCTTAAAAATAGAATGGGACGGATACTAGCTCTTAGCCTTTTTGCTCCTGGTCCTCCATAGCACATGCTGTGTAGCTTTTCGGATCATGGAAATGTCAGGACATATATGGTTAGAAGCACAGGAGGTGTGTTTCAAAGGCCTGGTCTACACTGGGGGCAGGTGTCGATGTAAAATACGCAACTTCAGCTACGGGAATAGCGTAGCTGAAGTTGACATATCTTATTTCAACTTACCTCCCGTCCTCACAGCGTGGGATCGATGGCCGCAGCTCCCCCGTCGACTCCACTTCTGGAGTGGAGTTCCAGAGTCAACGGGAGTGCATTCGGGGATCGATATATCACGTCTAGACGAGATGCGATATATCTATCCCCAATAGATCGATCGCTACCCGCCGATGCGGCGGGTAGTCTGGACGTACCCAAGGAGACGATCCAACAGTCAAGAGGTAAATACACAGAATAGTACCAGCTTTCCCATCTCAGTGCCCAGGATGGGAAGAACTGGTTTCCCATTTTGTATCACTGTGTATGATTTGTAATGTGTGTAGAGGGATATATAAACACACTGCTAGTTGCTGTTCTGAATGATTTACAAACTGTTGGGTCAAATTTTCCTAACTACCTTTTACCAAGCCTTTGTTATGCCTAATTTTGTCAACTTTTCTTCACTTGACAAGAAACCACAAGACAGCACTTGGGGGGAACTTAGTCCTGGGGAATGCTGGACTGTGGCACTAACCTGTTAGAAAGATGACTCTTACATTTGTAGTGCTATACAGATGATCAATACCAGTATGTGGTGCTCTACAAAATATGACATGCTCTCTGGCCTGAAGAGTGTAAAGTGTAAGAGAGGACAGGAGGAGGCATAAGATGAGAGCACAGGTAAGGGAGGGGATGTTGAGATACCTAAATGTTATTGGGGGCTTGTCTACACTTCCCGGGGGATTGACGCATGGCAGATACATCGATGGTAGATGGTAGAGCATCTCCTATTGACATAGCATAGTGTGGACCCCGCAGTACGTAGATCTAAGCTACGTTTACTTGAGTCACACTACTAACGTAACTCAAATTGCGTAGCTTAGATTGACTTTCACACATAGTGTAGACAAGGCCTGGAGGGATGTATTGGAGTGATCCTATGTACCAGCTAACTGCCTGCATCATGATTTCATAATGAAAAAAATCATACTAATTCAACATGAAAATCTCCCGTCTTTAATATATCTGGTATGTTCGGGCATTTCCTGATATGACCCACTTCACCGCTTAGTCTGATCTGCTAACGAGCACAGGGCTGAAAACGACATGAGAGAGTGGGGCGTCTTTTCTAAAGCCGGCTGTTTAAAAATCATTGACCGAATTATTTCACTTGTGTTTTTTCAGGTGAGGTCCAGTCCCCTCTCTCTTCCTTCCCCAGTTCTCCACCTGTCTGTACGTCAGCAAGTGCACTGACAGGACGTCCTAAGTCGTTACCTTATAACACCCTATGTAACAGGACCCGAGGAACCATGCCTTGTCCTCAGGCAGCACAGGAACTGCTCCCTCTCCGAAGAGATCGCCTTGAGAGGACCAGGCCTTTTTCCTGAAGGGCCTGCTTGTTTATAATTCCACCCCCTTGGTTATTTGCATTGGTGCAGCTTTATGGTGGGATGGAAGACTTCCCAATGCTTGTTTTTATTACTGTAGTTTCCAATACATGTTTATCTTGGTGGCTTGTGTGTTACCTGTTCCCACTCTGGTTAGCTAGTAAGCCATGTTATTTTACTGGTGTAATTTTGTTCATGAATTTGGATGATTAAAGGACTCTTGGTCCTATGCACAGCTGATGATTGTTTTTTCAAACCTGCTCTATTAGGATATTGTTGCAGAGGCATCCAGTAGATATGGGGAAGTGGTAGATGTGATATGTTTTGATTTTAGTGAGGATTTTGACCCAGTGCCAGGTGACAGTCTCCTAAGCAAAGTAGGGAAATGTGGTCTAGATGAAATTACTATAAAGTGGGTGCACAACTGGCTAAAAGACCTTAGTCAAACAGTAGTTATCAATGGTTTGCTGTCAAACGGGGAGGATGCATCTACTGGGGGTCCCAGAGAGATCAGTTCTGGTACTGTTCAATATTTTCATTAATGGATAATGGAATGCAGAGTATGCTTAGAAAATCTGTGGATGGCACCAGCTGGGAGGGGTTGCAAGCACTCTAGAGGCCAGGAATAGAATTCAAAATGACCTTGGCAAGTTAGAAAAATTGGTCTCAAATTCAATAAAGACAAGTGCATTTTTAGGAAGGAAAAACCAAATGCACAGTTACAAAATGGGAAGTAACTGGCTAGATGGTAGTCCTGCTGAAAGGGATTTGGGGATTATAGTGGATCACAAATTGAAAATGAGTCAACAATGTGATGCAGTTGCTAAAAGGCTAATATGATTCTGGGGTGTATTAACAAGAGTGTCTCATATTGTCCCATTCAACTTAGGACTGGTGAGGCCTCGGCTGGAGTACTGTGCTCAATTCTGGGTACCACACTTTAGGAAAGATGTGGACAATTTGGAGAGAGTCCAGAGGAGAGCAACAAAAATGATCAAAGCTTTAGAAAACTTGACCTGTGAGAAAAGGTTAAAAAAAATGGGTATGTTTAGTCTTGAGAAAAGACTGAGAAGAGGATCTGATAAGTCTTCAAATATGTTAAGGGCTGTTATAAAGAGGATGGTGATCAATTGTTCTCCTTGTCCCTAGAAGGTAAGTAATGGGATTGATCTGCAGCAAGCGGGACTCAGGTTAGAAATTAGGAAAAACTCTTTAACTATCAGGATAGTTCGGCTCTGGGACAGGCTTCCAAGGGAGGTTGTGGAATCCCCGTCACTGTAAGTTTTTTAAGAAGAAGTTGGACAAACAGGGATGGTCTAGGTTTACTTGGTCTTGCCTCAGTGAAGGAGACTGGACTTGATGACTTTTCGGATCCCTTCCAGCTCTACATGGCTATGATCTCACAGCCTGAACATAAAATAATTACCAAAAACCAGACCCATTGAAGCAAACCTCATTTTAAGCTGCTCCTTCCGTGACATGGTGGCTGTAACTCCTACCTCTTCTTAAGCAAAAGCTGGGTTGAAACAGGGATGCCTTGTGCTGTGCTTTAACAGCCCACAAGCCCTGTCTCTAGGGAACTGACAGGGAAATGGATCCCATAGATGAAGACCCTTGGCTAAGAAACATGTTGCTAACCCTGGAAAGCTCCATCCTAGCACTCAACACTAGCAGAGTTCTAGTTGGTTCAGGGCATAGGCAATTTGGGACACCTTGATGAATAAAGTGCCAGTGAAATAACACTGTTGTGTTACATGCTAGGTTTACAGGTTTCAAAGTAGCTCAGCTTTAGTCTTTCTTCCTTGGCGATCTTGCCCATAGTCCAGCTTAAATCCTCGAACGTAGTGGGGTAACCTCATCCCACGAACATGTTGCTCTTTTTGTAAATCTTTTCTTGCAGGAGGCTAGCAGACCATCATGGATGTCCATACCAAGGGTGGTTTTGCCCACGTTTCCAGATCCCACCTTCCTCCAGTCAGGGATTGATATTGTTGGGGGGGGGGGCTGCATAGACATAAGTGGAGGGCTTTTGTTTTCCATTCCCTTTGCTTTCCATGGGCCCAGTAGTTCTCAAGGAAGGGAAAAGCACCTCCCGGTCTCTTCTCCTGTCTGAGCCCAGTGCAGGTGGTGCTAATTTCTGTGCCTTGTCTACTGTGCCATATTCTGTACCTAGTAAATCCACCTCTGTTCTTTCACAAATAAGTGCTTTGCTGCATATGGCTGGGCTTTAGCTGCTTTGCTGAATCAGGGCCCTAGTGACTCCCCATCTGTTACTCTGCTGCATCTGCTGTAAACATTTGAGATTAAATAAGTCTTATTGGTTACAAGTTTATTCTTGGAGAAGTGGGAAGCTTTCAATTTGTGCTCCCTTGGGATTCTGCCATGTAGAAAAGAAATTCTTTCTGCTTTATTCAGATGACCTATTTTCAGTTTTTTCTTAAGAAGCTCCAAATACACACATTTTATTGCATTTCTCTCTGCCCCTTGCCCTGGTTTCTGTTTGTTACAGCTGCGTTCAGCTGCCCTTGGCATAAAATGTGTTTGCCTCTGTGCCATTGCTCCCAGGCTTCTTAAAGTGTTCAATTTACTCTCTAGTTTTTGAGTTTTTAGCCAGGAGACATGGTTGGTTGGTTTGTAACATTAATTCCCTTCAGAGCTTTTTTTGTAACCTGCCCAGAAATACTGTCACTGCCGAAGCTCTTTTCCCTTCCACGCATTTTGTTGAGTTGGTTGGGTTTTTTTTTTACTCTTCCAGTCTAGTTGCTCTGCACAGCATCTTCTCAAATATAGTCCTCTCCTTTTCCGAGATACGGTAATCAGTGCTCTGGGTGAGGTCTGGTCTCAGCTGGTAAAACATGAGATTATTCATCACAGGGTGGGGATCGAAGCCACGTATTGGGCGTGGCGCTCTTCTAACTTCTGTGATTCTATCTGTATCCAGTAGGGAACAATCCGGTGCTGGCACAGAGATGGTCTGGATTGATCGAATAACCCTTTCCCATCTCTGTTCTGATACTGACTGGTGCCTTTCAAAGGCACAATACCAGCTCTCCCCTAAAGAGTAAACCAGCCATTGTTCAAGGTACTATTATGATGCTCTAGTTCTCCACCAGTCTGGTAAACTTCAGGCCCATGATGTTTGGGGCAACACCAACCAAAGGCCTGGTCCTACCAACTGAGTTAGACTGATCTTTTTCAATGGTCCTTGTAACCCAATGTCCTAACAAAGGTGTTGTGGGCGGGGTGGTGACAAGCAAGTCTCATTCAGCAATGGAGAGAGCATGACTGTCTAAAAAAATAAAACCTGAGAAACGAAGAGTAAAGGGGGGACCTGGTAAATGTTGCACTATGTTAAGGGCTGTTATAGAGAGGATGGTGATCAGTTGCTCTCCATGTCCACTGAAGATAGAAAGAGAAATTGAGATTTAGGTTAGATATTAGGGAAAACTTTCTAACAATAAAGATATGAGAATACTGGAATAGGCTTTCAAGGGAGGTCATGGAATCACCTTTCTAGGAAACCATATTGCATGAAGGGCCTTAGTCTAAAGGGTACAAACTTCCATTGGCCAAAGCATTTCTCTGAAACTATTGCCAGATCCTTTGAGTGAACTAAAGTACAGTTACTCTCCGGAAAGTGACTGGGGGGTGTCATTTTTTTCCGTGAATGAGCCAAGTTTTCTGCCGCTGTAAATTGGCGAAATGCCACTGGAGTCAATGAATCTCTGCTCATTTGTCTTGGAGAAGAGCGTTTGCCCCAGCGATCCCCGGTAACGTTTGCTCAGGGTATAAGTGAAAGGACGAGGTTTGGGGTTTTGTTCAACTGTCAACACTGCAAACTAAAGCTGGAATCTGACAATACCGTGAGGTTCTTTCTGGCTCTGTGCCTCATCCCCAGCCATAAAGATTCTCCAGTTGGAACTTAAGTTAACCGTTCCAAGGAGGGCTCCTCAATATTCAGTAGCATGCAGCTCGTGCTCTTAGCTGTGTTAGAGCTGCAGTGGTGGTGGGGTAAAAAAAAGGACATCTTTCTATTGAAGTAAGTAGATCTGACTAACGACAAACAGGGAGCAGAGTTGTTGAGTACGAAAGTGCCATTGCACACGTCACATTTCTGGTCGTAACATCTCTTTAATGAAACATCTGTCAGTATCTTTACTTCAGTATAACAGGTCTTCTAGCTTTATGGACTTAGTTAATTGACAAATGGGTATACAGTGGACTAGACCGCTACCTCTGAGCGGGCATGTGTTTAAGGACATTTTAAACTATATTTTTTGCAGGGGAAGGCTGATGGGTTTACATAGAGGTAACATTTTTTAGCAGCAAAGCTAAAAATCATCACTGTCTATTTCTAGCATGTGTTGCTTGCCCAGTAAAAGAACAGTTAAAATGTAAATAGCCTTTTTTCAGGTTTTTTCCCCCCTCAGCATTTGTTTGAACTAGGTAAGGAGTGTTTGCTGTTGCTACATAAGCTAAACCGTGAGTTACTTCCGGCTGTCAAGATCTCTGGCCTGCAGTTATTCCTCCGGCTGGCTGCGTGCAGTTTGTGGCTAACCTGCCGGCCATCATTGCCTTTCAGATGCCTCTCCGGGAACTGCACTGAGATTAGCCTTGGGCTGTAAGGAGAAACCTTTGCATGAGCTGGAGTTGAACTGGACAGCCGCGCTTTGTGAGAACTCTTTGCCTTGTGCCAGTGAGGAGAGTCTGCTTAAACACATTTCCAGGACATCTTCCTGCGTTTTCCCATGAGGTCTGCAGATCAGTTTCTTTATCTAATTTTTTTTTTTTTTAAATGACAATGCCGATGTCGACCTCATAGTGGGTATTTGTGTAAAAGTGTTCCCAGGTGGGATCCTGGTGCTTTCCATCAAGTATATTGTGCTCAAATACTACGGAGGTAGGGGCCATTAGGACTACTTAGCACTTCTCAATTAAAGGCCCAGTCTGCAGCCCACTGATGTCAATATGTTCCCCATTGATTCAGGCTCTATGTGCAGGAATATAGGCTCCAATTCAGCAAAGCATTTAAACGTGATTTGTCCATTGATTTCAATGCTTATGTGCTCTGCTGAATCTGGGTTTTGATGCTGTTTCTGCTTTGTGAGCAGCCTGGCACTAACGAACGCACGTGCTGGCAGGAATGCAGAACAAGAAAACGTAGCTTGGATAATCAGTTCCATTATGTTTTTTAAAATACCTGTGTCCTTTTTGAAGAAGTCAATAGCTATCTTATATTCTGTTCTGTTCTATTATAGGAGTGTCCCTTACAGCTGTCTGATGGAGCCACAAGAGAACTGGGTTGGTATGTCCTGATGTTGCAGCAGCAGGGGATAAGATTGCATTGCAGCATGATAATGTTTTCACCTCCTTAGTTCTTCTCTTTCACCACAATCCTGGTTGCTGAGAGGAAATGGGTGTAAGCTCCTTTCCTGCCTGGGACTGGAGATGTTGGTAAATCGATCCTGACAGATCTGTTTGCTCGGTGCTGTCCACGCTGTCTGATACAAGTATATTTGGCAGACCTATGGGAGCCAATCAGGCACACTGATTCTGGTAACACTTACAGCGTACATCGGGTGTCAGTGGTGTTACGCTGCCTCTCTGCCAATGTAAGTGAGACAAGAATCCAGTTTATAGGCGTCACAACGCCAGTGAAGGGCCCTGAAGGACAATCTGTAACTCACTTACCAGCCACCAAAGGAGAAACACGTATTTAAAATATAAATGTTTGTTGGTTTCTGAGTGAGTTGCTACGCTGGTGTAATTCTCAAAGTCTGTCCATCTGGCCACATTTACACTACCACTTACGTCGCTCAGGGGTATGAAAAAACCCTACACCCCGAACAACACAAATTTTGCTGGCATAAGTGATAGTGTGCACAGTGATGTTGGTGGGAGATCTTCTCACGCCAGCAAAGCTACTGCTGCTCATTGAGGTGGTTTTATTTTACTGCCGGGAGAGCTCTCTCCTGTTGTTATAGAGTGGCTGACAATAGCCTGTGTCAGTATCTACTACTACTAAAAAAACTAGCTTCTGGGTTTAATGCCTGGCTCCCTGTTGAATACAGTTTTCAGTTCAAGGTCTTTGTCCTCCTCTTCAGCACTTTCAATCTGGACAGGATTCATGAGCGAGATGAGAGGCTGCCTCTCCGTCCACCATGATGCTGACCTCTCACGACAGCTTTGTTCCACTGGCACAGTAAAAACCTCAGCCTCTAGTGTGACACCTGCAAGCACACGAGTGGGACCCATGCTATGGGTTTGTCCCTTGCCTGAGATAAGAGAAACCACCCGGCTCTCTGCTTTCAGAATGAAATGCAAAATTCATTTCTGTGATTAAGCTTTCCCTCAATATGCTGTGTACCCCCCTCATGCCAACCCCCCTCCCTCAAAAAAGAACCCCACCACCTTCCAACTAATCAAGCTATTTCTCTACAGGCTGGGAGGGAAGAAAAAGAGGTGGTGGTGGTGGTTAGATTTATTTTTAAATACCTGGGGAGACGGGTGCTCAGGTCCTGCTGAAATGCGAGTTGCCATCTAATTCTGTTCTATTCTATTCAGACCCTCATCCCTCTGCTGTCTGAATGGGCCCTGGGTGGTCATGGAAGTTGGGCCACTTTTGCTTGCCCTGTAAGATATTCAGAAACTGGCCGAACAACCCCTGTATTTTCCCTTTTCAGACTTCCCTGCAGTTTCAGACATCCAGTTCCACTGTGTTTTTTCAATGCTAAGGCCCTGCTCGTATGTTGTTGTAATGCAATGCCTCTCCGTTCCAGTGCAGTAATTTCTTCTTGCCTGGCGTGCACCAGAGGAGATGAAAACATATCAATTAAAACCTTGTCCCAATTGTTAACAGCTCAGAGGAATAAACTCTGCTGGCAGAACATTAAAAAGAAGCTGTAGATAAAGCACCGAAACATTTCTCTTTTTAAACTAGATTAAGGTTCATTTGTCTTGTTTAACAGCCAGAATGGACCACAGAAGCAGCATGAAGTGAACAAAGGCCCCCAGAGCAGAAGTTTGTTGGCATCTCTTAACTCTGTGAATAGAGGCTTGTTCTGCTGGACACGCTGCTTGAATGAACTAGGTGTAGCATTTATCCCTTGATTAGAGTCACTGAGATGGATTGCCTTGACTCCGTTCCCTGGCATGCAGCCCAATCAAGTGGGTGGGTTGCTCGTCGGTGAATTCTACTGCTGTGTTTTGTCGGTTTGATGCCACTGGGTTGCTGCTATGTGGAGTAGAAGCCAGCATTTAGAAAGGCTTTAGCTGGGCCAGTGCAAATGTTTTTCCCTTCTGCAACAAAGGCTGGCTCCAGAACTGCTTTGCTATTGTAAGAAACGACCCCACAGCAGGAGGTGCTGAGTGGTGAGATGCCAGCTCAAGGCAAAGGGGTACAATAGCTGTGGGGGGTTGGCACCAGTAAGCTGTGACCGGAGGGGGGTTATTGAAAGGTTTCTGCAATCTGCTTTAGTGCTGTTCTGCTCCACCTAACTGAGAAGCTGTTTGCAGAAGTGGAGAAGAGTCCTGGAGTCACAGGATGGCGTAAGGTATTGTTGCTGCAGCTGGTGTTGTGAATCAGGCCGACAACAAGCTCATCCTACTATCCGGCTATTTCACTACACCAGGGTTGCATCATACCACTCAGCTTCGCTACGCGCCAGGAATCCTGCTTCCCTCCACCGTTGCTGCGAGTGCTCTCGTTCTACACCACTTGGATCCCACTTCAATGTACAACTCTCATGTCCTTGGAAAAAGCTGATGCCTGTTGTTTAAATACGTTGTAAAATAAAGCCCTTCCCTACAAGGTGTGTGAGATTTCCTGATCTGGAGCTCTTATGGATGGAAGTTGATGAACTTGCGGGAGTGAAATTCTGAAGTTTTGGATGAATGATAGCAGAGTGGAGCCGAGTGATCCCTGCTGATCATGAGTGACTCCCAATGCAATTTAGTTAGGTACAGTTTTAGGGAAAGGTTTTAGTTCCGTTTGTGAGCCCCGAGGTTGTGTTTTAATTGGACGGCTCTAGCTCTTTTAAAAACATCCTTCTGTGCACCTTAGTATCAGAGCCGCCCGGGGGGCAATTTGCCCCAGGCCACACAGGGGCCCCACGAGAATATAGTATTCTATAGTATTGCAACTTTTTTTATGGAAGGGGCCCCCGAAATTGCTTTGCCCCAGGCCCCCTGAATCCTCTGGACGGCCCTGCTTAGTATTAGCACTTGACGGTGCTAAGAGGGAGTAGTCCTGCTTCTGTTTCAAGCTGTCAGTTGCCTCGTGGGCCAGAAAGGCATTTTGCCTTGGACCAAAGGAAGCAGCATGAAGCGAACAAAGGCCCTGGAGTAGAGGTTTGTTGGCATCTCTTAACTCCGTGAATAGAGGCTTGTTCTACTGGACACGCTGCTTAAATGAACTGGGTGTAGCATTTATCCCTTGATTGGAGTCACTGAAATGTATTGCCCTGATTTTGTTCCCTAGCATGCACCCCAATAATGTCCATGGGTTGGTCCTCAAGGAGCTGCTGAATGGAATTCTACTGTTGTTTTTTGAGTCACTTAATCACCTTAAGTAGTATTTTCCACTGCACAGAAGATATTGGGTCTGATCCAATCATCTGCTCCAGGAGAGTAACGTTCTAAGGGTTTTGGCTGCGTAACATTTTCTAATTGGGAACTGTAGGGAAGCCTCGTGCTCCCCGTCCCATACAGCATGCCTACCTGGGCCAGTGCTGTTCAGGGGGAGAGATTGCCACCTCTGCTGTGCATGGCAGGGTGATGGAACCCTTCCCCTACCCTCTGTGTCAGCTCCCCTGAAGACACTGATTTGTGTGGGTCCCTGGAGGAGGCACCTCTGCAGCAGTCGTCCCCAGTGTTCAGTGTCCACAGCCACTTCCAAGCAGCGTAATTAAAAGGGGATTGTATTAGCCAGTTGTCAGAAGAAAGACGGCGGGCAATAACTGTACTGAGATGGATGCTCTGATAAGCACTGCTGGGTAGGTACAAAGCATGGGGCTGGAACCTCACAGGGCAGCAAACGACAGTGTCTCTGATTGAAAGGCTGCCTTCTGATGAATCATTCTGCAGCTCAGGGAAGAAGCCCTTGTTAGCTCTGGGTCATGGGCCCCAGAAAGGGTCAGGACATTGAGTAAGTCACTGCCTTTCTTCCATAGGGCCTAGGTTCCCAGTGCTAAGTCTCCAACACTCAGCTCCTGGGGGATTTGTCTCTCTCAGAGGCTGGTCTCTTCCAAACCCATGGCAAAGAGAAGTGAGCATCCCTCGGGGGGGTTCCCCCAAGACCTCTTCCACTTGGTTCCCCAAGAACCACAGATCCCAAGTTACAGGGCAAACCTCTTTCTTATCTATATTTACACATTATATTGCATTCACTGGACATTGCATCACATGCTTTGGGATTGGTTGCCCTCTGTAGGAACCAATCCCTGTACAACATGTTCTGGCTGTGCACTACTTACTCTTTACCTCACCTTACGTTCCAGGCATATCTCATCCATTGTAAATGGTTCCCTCCCTGGATGTTCACCTTTATCTTAGCTAGTGTAGTTGTTCTGTTTTTAGCCTGCTGATCCATTTAGCTCCCTACTGTCTCCCAAGAAATGAGGCCTCACCCATGTCAAGCCAGACCTCCACCCTTACTAACTCGCAGCTGGGACCAGCTATCATATGCAGCTAGAAATGGCAGAGTCCAGAATCAAACTGGTGCATAGCTTAAGATCAACGTTCAGCATTCACATAAGTTTACTCTCAGGCAGGCTCGGCATTTGTCCCAGAAACCCCTAGTGAAGGAATTGCCGTAGTGTTCTTAAGAAGAAATTATACATGTGTACCATCAATGTGAAGTTTAAATGATTATTCAGTTTTCATGATCATAGCCCCTACGAGCCCTCATCACAGACCAGGAGCCCGTTGTGCTAGGATGGTGCTATACAAACCCAGAACACAGAATCCCTGCCCCCAGGGATTTACAGTCTTGCTATAAAGCCAGATTTATTTAGTTTGAAATAAGAATTTAACATGGAGGGACAGATAACTCAGTGGTTTGAGCATTGGCCTGCTAAACCTAGGGTTGTGAGTTCAATCCTTGAGGGGGCCATTTCAAGACCTGGGGCAAAAATCTGTCTGGGGATTGGACTAGATGATGTCCTGAGGTCCCTTCCAACCTTGAGATTCTGTAATAGGGGTGTCTAGAATAAAATATGTATGTTGATGGACCTGGTTTCTTACAGTGATCTAAAAAAAAGTTACAGTTTGAAGTGACTGAGTGGTTATTACACATCTTGACATAAATAAGCCAGAATACACCATGCTGTGACTACTCAGGGATACATGGTTTGTGCTTCCTAGGGAGCAAAATATTCTGTTTGGTTCCTATACCATGCCCATCCCCTTGGCACCTGAGCTTCCTCCAGTAATGTGTTTGGTGCCATGACGAGCATCAGCCCTATGGACTGCAGCCTTGGAGTAATTTAGAGTGATTAGCCATTAGCTCCTGTTAGTTACTATTTCCATAATAATACTGCTGTTGGGGTAGCTAGATGGTCACGAAGCTTCTGAACAGGCCCGTGGAGGTGATGCTATGCTCAGCCAAGGACTAACCCTAATGCCTGCCCAGTGCAAGGTCTCTGGATGGTAGCACATGTGAGTTGGCAAGGGACGGGGCAAACAGCTGCCAGGTGCAGCTTATACTCTCTGCATATTTCCTAGGAGCCCGAGCTGCTAAGGACAGAGCAGACGGACCCAGCAGGTGAGTGAGGCGCCCCATTCAGACACATCACTGGGTTTAAATCTCTCCTCAGCGAGGTGTCCTGGTTAAGCACTTCTGTATGAAGTAGAACATTCTCCATACCAGTGGTAGCGAACAGGGCAGGTGCTTTGTGGGAAGGGTGTGGTCTGCAAGCTGGGGAGCCTGGACTGAATTCCCACCTCTGCTACAAACCACGGGCAAGTCACAGTCTCTCAGTGCCTCAGTTCCGTGTACGTAAAACTCTGACAATAACACTCCTCCCCTTCATTGCTTAGGACGCGAGCTCCTTGGGGCAGTGAGCATCTCCCACTATGTGAACAAACTGCACTTAGCACAAGACAGTCCTCATCTTGGATGGGTACTCTAGGTGCCGCTGGAATACAAACTACTATTTAAATGTGGGTCATTGCAGGTCCTGGTTATGATTCATCTCAGGAACCTGCTCTATCTATTGTCACCCCCCTGAGCGATCGGTTTCCCGCTCCAGATGCATAATTTCTGTTGCTAATCATCTCATTTCTTGCAGCTTTTCCTGCCCTTTGTCATGCTGTAGCATTTTGGATGCTAGCCCACATTGCCTCGGTTTCCCCTGTCATTGCCTCCCTCCCTCGGAAACTGTTCCTTTCCTCCCTCACAGATTGTGGGGGTCTCTGCCTGTTATAACTGGACAGCTATCCTGAAGGCACGTTCACATGATGCAGTGTTTTACCTGGAAAGGGTTTTGTATACTTTAATTTCCCTGTGATTGCCGTGTGTCTTACATGTAATGCTTGCTGAGAGATTTGCAGGTTAGACACTGGAAAGGACCCCCAAGCCCCAGACAGTTTCCCTCCTTATCTTTGTTTAGTACTGGAGAGTTGTGGCTATTTTGTATTTACTGGAGACAGACCCAATCCAGGAAGCCTGGATCCTGAGCTGCACCGACAGGATGGACTTGTGGTTACTGCCCTGGACTGGACCTCAGGCAATCTGACTTCAGTTTACCAGCTCTGCCACAGGCTGTCGGTGACCTTGGGCAAGTCATTTAATCAGAAAACGGGATAGTTCTCCTTTTGGTGTATCTAGTGAGAGTGCATTGGGGCAGGAACCCTCTCTCACCATATGTACGTACAGCTCCCAGCACAAATAAGTCTCCTAAACTGGTCAAACACTGAAAAAATTGAGAAAAATCTAAAGATTCTGGAAATCTTTTCTTTTTTGGAAAAAGAACCATTTTTATTTAAATCATAAAGTCATTACCAAGCTGTTGAGCAGCTGTATTGACAGCTGTTACGGCAGTACTCTAGAGTGTCTCAGGCATGTCTCAAGCACTAGCTTCAAGTTCTTTGTTGAACTGAGGCCTTAAACAGAAAGAATTAAAGAGTCAGCAGTGTGCCCTTGTTGCCAAGAAGGCTAACAGCATTTTGGGCTGTATAAGTAGGGGCATTGCCAGCAGATCGAGAGATGTGATCATTCCCCTCTATTCAATGTTGATGAGGCCTCATCTGGAGTACTGTGTCCAGTTTTGGGCCCCACACTACAAGAAGGATGTGGAAAACTTGGAAAGAGTCCAGTGGAGGGCAACAAGAATGATTAGGGGTCTGGAGCACATGACTTATGAGGAGAGGCTGAGGGAACTGGGATTGTTTAGTCTGCAGAAGAGAAGAATGAGGGGGGATTTGATAGCAGCTTTCAACTACCTGAAAGGGGGTTCTAAAGAGGATGGATCTAGACTGTGATGACAGAACAAGGAGTAATGGTCTCAAGTTGCAGTGGGAGAGGTTTAGGTTGGATATTAGGAAAAACTTTTTCACTCAGAGTGGTGAAGCACTGGAATGGGTTACCTAGGGAGGTGGTGGAATCTCCTTCCTTAGAGGTTTTTAAGGTCAGGCTTGACAAAGCCCTGGCTGGGATGATTTAGTTGGGAATTTGGTCCTGCTTTGAGCAGGGGGTTGGACTAGATGACCTCCTGAGGTCCCTTCCAATCCTGATATTCTATGATTCTATGAAAGATCACATCTCACTGTCCAGCACCCCAAGGGAAAGCCTCTCAGCTGAGTTAGGGGATGAGGCCTGCCATGAAACCTGAAGTTTTATACAGTTTGAAGCCACAAAGCACCATTGGATCATGTAGTCCAACCGAGAAGGAGATGAATTTACCCTAGGGCAGGGGTTGGCATCCTTTCAGAAGTGGTGTGCCGAGTCTTCATTTATTCACTCTAATGTAAGATTTTGCATGCCAGTCATAAATTTTAACATTTGTAGAAGGTCTCTATAAGTCTATAATATATAACTAAGCTACTGTTGTATGTGAAATAAATAAGGTTTTAAAAATGTTTAAGAAGCTTCATTTAAAATTAAATTAAAATTAGAGCCTCTCCCGGGCCGGTGGCCAGGACCCAGGCAGTGTGAGTGCCACTGAAAATCAGCTCGTATGCTGCGTTTGGCACACGTGCCATAGGTTGTCTACCCCTGCCTTAGGGTGTGTACTGGACTAAACCCCATCCTTCCAGCTAGAATTTGGGAGATTTTTTTTAGTTGAAACAGCTGAACAAAAGTATGCCCAAGTGCCTGATGCAAGTGAACTCCACCAGCACTGGGGTTTGATCGGGCAAGGTACCAAGTATTCTGGCTCTGATTCTGTAAGGCACTTAAACACATGCTTAAATTTAATCACCTGCTTAACATTAACCACCTGCTTAAGTGCCTTGCTGGTGCGGGTCTGCAGTGCTCTGCATGGTGCAGATTGGGCCTATGGAGCAGTTGACTGTTGATTAATGACACCCCTTTCAATGACAACTGATTTATTCCTCCTTGCCTTGAGGGTGGCTGCAAGTTGGGGCTGTTATCTGTTAGTATT
This sequence comes from Gopherus flavomarginatus, assembly GCF_025201925.1. Taxonomy (NCBI): domain Eukaryota; kingdom Metazoa; phylum Chordata; order Testudines; family Testudinidae; genus Gopherus; species Gopherus flavomarginatus. Next base: position 36,319,596 of record NC_066630.1, read on the forward strand.
CCCTTGTGGCCAGAGGGGAAGCTGCCTTCCCTGATTCCATCCTTTGCATGCCACCGCGCCCATTTCTGTTTGTCAAGTCCTTGTTTCAAGCCGCCCTTCTGGCCAGGTCCTTAGTAGTCTCTGTCCCTTGCAGGCTAATGGAGGGCCAATCAGAACAGAGCCGTAGCCCACGGGACATCCTCAGGGCCATACAGGTTGTATTAGCTGCGGCCCACATAACATATTGTGGGCCATATATGTGGCCCAAAGTGGTAAACAGGCTGAGAACCACTGTTCTAGGAGATTAGACAGCCTTCCATCTAGAGCGTTGAGAGCCGACTCTATGCTCCTCAGCTGGGGTTTGGGGGAACCCAGGCCCACCCATGCCACTGGGGTCCAACTCAGGGTCCTTGTTTGGAACAGTACCTAGCCCGAGCCACCTCCTGCCGCTCCTTCTTCCCCAGCCACCTGCGCTGCTCCTCCCTCCTGGGAGCAGTGGTTGGGCAGGTAGCTTCTCCCCAGCCTGCTGGAGGGACCTTTCTCCTCAGGCTCTCCCCTCTGACTGCCATCCTTACACCTTAATCATGCTCAGGTGCTTCCCTGCCCTATGGGCTGCCTCCTCCTTGCTCAGCGGGTTAACTTCTCCCAGGTGAACCAAACCAGCCCCTGACCATGTGCAGTGGTTCTAGCTGTGGGTATCACACAGGGATAATACATGCGGATGGTCAGACACCCGGCAGCAGAGAGCTAGGGCTGGAGAGGGCTTAGCCCCCACTCAGATCTGAGCCAGCCCAGTGTCAGAGCACAGCACAGCTCAGCAGGCATAGCCCCACCTCAGATGGTGCCCAGATGTGGTGCTGAACTGCCCGGCAGCAGGACAAGCAGGCGGAGACCCTGGAGCCCAGGGCGTGGGGCGAGACTGTGTCCACAGGGCCCTGGCATGGTGCTGCAGGCAGAGTCTGCCCCGGTGAGCTAGCCCTGTCCCTGGTGTGCAGGCGGTGAGTCCATCCCTCCCTGGGGCCTGTGAGGGGGGCTGGGGCTCGTGCCAGTGTGAGAGGGAGGAGCGGGGACAGGGGTGCAGAGCAGGGAGTCAGCCACAGCTACTGGCACTGCCGCACAGCTCCCTGCACTCCCCCAGACTCCTACCCAAATCCCCCCAATAGATCCTCAAATCATCCCCCTCCGACAGCCTCCCACCCACCCCCTGCCATAAACTGCCTAATAACCATCCTGCCCCCACCCAGCTCCTCCACCCCTCCAGACCCTGCTTAAACCCCCCACCCACCTGCGAATAAACTCAAACCCTCCTACTGCCATGGCCCCCTGCCCATCCCCCTCCCCCACCACACCAACCGCATTTCCTCAAACCCACCCCTTGTGACACTCTCCCAAAAAACCCCAATGAAACACCCCCCTACCAAAACCCTCCCTCCGCTCCCCAAAGCCCCACATCCCCACCCCCAAACCTTTCCTTGCCACTGCCCCCCATTCCCCAGTAAACCCACCTCTTAAAAGCTCCCCCATCCCTCACCAGCCCCAACCCGCTTCCCTCCCTCCAACCTTCTGCTTCAGCATGTTTCCCCCACCACCACTGCACCCCTTATTCCCCTCAGGGCCCTTCTGTTGTCCCCAGCATCCAAGTCCAATCAGTCTGAATAGATCAGCACAAATGTCCCCAACTCCTGGCCGCACCAACTTATTGCTCCAGCCTCATATAGCTTGCCCAGGAACCTCCCCATAGGGCCCCTCACTTCTTTAGCTCTGGCATCAGCGTCCTATCTTCACTTTGGAGCGTTACCCGGGGCTGGTGAAGTTTTCCCTCCTCTCATTGTCTTCTTGGGGTGATCAGATGACTAGACACCCACACCCACACCCGGGGGCACCTGCCACAGCAAATCGGTGAGCGAGGAGAGCCAAAGGGCCGGCGTGGGACCCTGCGGGACAGAAGCCGCCATTGTGGGCTGAATGTGGTGCAGGCTCGTGCTCCACTCCTCACCCGAGGCCTGCCCTCCGCACCGGCCCAGGCTAGAGACAGTGACCCCACATGCACACCAGAGAGTAGGGCCTGTTTTACTCAGCCCCCTGCATTTTCCACCGCCGCTTATGGTTGGATAGCTTCTTGCCTGCACAGCTTTGGGAACCCGAGTCCCTTCTCTTTCTCCTCCCAAGCCCAGCTAGCTGGCAGCACTGGCTTCCCTTCCGCTGGAGGAGATGGACGACGGGAGGGTAAAACTTAAACTGTCAGGCTGAGAGTCAGTGGACTTCAGATTCGGGCATCCACCCTTGGCCTGAGCATTTCAGAACCTTCATCAGCTCCCACCAGAAAGAAGGGGACCACATGGATGCACAGTAACTTTACAGACAGGTGGCTGGTTTGCAAGGCTCCAAAAATGTCCAAAGGGGACGAGTGTGCTGGCGCAGGTTAGTGTTGCGTTACGCAGGGTCTTGTGGGGTGGGTTGTGTAACCTTTACCCAAGCGAGGGAGTGCTTCCCAAAGTGAGTAAGCTCATTGCTGTCAGGTGGCCTGCTCACATGAGTAAGAGCTCACCCACGGGAGCAAGAGGTGCATAATCTAGCTCTCTGCAGGCCAGTACATAAAACAATACAACCTATACAGAAATAACCCCCAGTAAAAGGAAGGCAGGTGAAACCTTTAATGCGAATACAAAAGATCGCCGGAGGCACTCCAGAGAACAGACTGAATTTTCCATTAACCTGCCAGCGTACACAGGGCTGAATTTCAAATGGCTTTTCTGGTGTCACACTCAAACTTTATTACCTGACTTCTATTTGCTGTCTTGAGAGATCTTATCTGTAACTGCTTTTAAATTGACACGTGACTTCAGAGAACAAGCCTCCCAGTGTTCAGTCCCTGGAAGAGCCCCCCGCAGCTGCACACCAGCATACACCCACCTCTGTGCTGTTCAGAAGTTCCGTTTGATCAGACGAGATCAGTGTTTAGGCCTCGATTCAGGCAGCCCGTCCCTATTCAGGACAGCGCTTGAGAACATGCTTGTCTTTTAAGTGCACGCTTACATTCCATTAAAGTCAACTTGAAATTTAGGAGTGGTGTCCCTCATTGAAGCCATTAGAACCTGAGCCTGGCTTTGGGGGCTTTCCTGAGTAGGAAAGGAATTAAGCCTGCACTAAGATGGCTTTCTGAATTGGGGCCATAATCTCTGGATCTTTTAAGATGTGTTTCTAGAAATGGAGCCCCAATCCCTGCCTGGGGCCCTTTAGGGATACTGCAATACAAATAATAACATCCAATTACCTTAGCATCTCTGTAGTGTATTCGATCTGGGCCCTATCCTAACTGGTGCTGAATAGCCACAGTGTACCCAGGAGTCCGGGAACTGCAGCTATTCTACTCCCTTAAGGCATGAGTCCTTTACACAAAGTAAATAATCCAGTCCCTGCTGGGTATGTTCACTTCTCAGTGCACCTGGGTGATGCCTGTTAGCCCCGATAGGAATTCCAAAGGCTTCAAGCATCGGTTATACAGAAGCCCATTTGAAAGGCAATTTGGGGTTCTGGATGGCTCAGAGGATTCTTAATGGTCTGTGTCAGGGTTAGGCAACCTATGGCATGCGTACTGAAGGTGGCATACAAGCTGATTTTCAGTGGCACTCACACTACTTGGGTCCTGGCCACCGATCCGGGGGGCTCTGCATTTTAATTTAATTTCAAATGAAGCTTCTTAAACATTTAAAAATCCTTATTTCCTTTACATACAACAATAGTTTAGTTATGCATTATAGACTTATAGAAAGAAACCTTCTAGAAATGTTAACAAGTATTACTGGCAAGCGCAACCTTAAATTAGAGTGAATAAATGAAGACTAGGCACATCCCTTCTGAAAGGTTTCCAACCCCTGGTCTACGTGGTCTTTCACCTCTAGGTCACTCACTTGAGGCCAGGCTAGGCCAGGACTCATTACCATAAGAAGGGTGTTTGATGCCCTATGTGGAATGGGTTCGTTGACTGCTGTCCACATCACTAATTAGCTCTTGCTAATGGGCACTCTTGATGCCAGTCTCATTCTCGAGGCGAACCCCTGGGTAAGGTGTATAGGTTGCTCTTCCTGTGTGAGGTCTGGGCTCTGCATGCTGAGGTGGGAGCACATCAGTGGAACCCCATGGAGAAATCTCGCACTGCTGCCACCTCTAGTACTATACCTGTTTTGTGGACTAGGGGAAAACAAATCTTCCCAGTGGCACTACCGCTCTGAGTCAGCAAAGCACTCGAAACATGAGCAATCCCATCCCTATCAAACAAGGCACCAAAGTACCTGCTTAGGTCAAGTCCTTGAAGTTAAGCAGGCACTTAAATACATTGGTGAACTGGGGCTTAATTTCTCACAGTGGTTTCATTATTTGCATTGTGGTCGTGCCTGGAGACCCCATCATACACATGTGTGATAAGACAGTCCCTGCTTTACAATCTGAGCATAAAGTATGACAAATCGGGGGGGCAGGGGAGTGTGATCACATGATCATGATTGGGGAATAAGCCCCAATCTCAGCTTATGACAATGTGGTGCTTCATGGCAGCTCCTCCCATGCATAAGGGGCAGCATGGGAGAAAGCCCAAAGAGACTTGATGGATGGGTGCTAAGGGCTAACGCCGCTGGCATAGAAGCAGCAGCATCTGGCTGCAAGTTAGAGTTGACAGACCGTGAGGCCAAGCCAGGGAGAGTCTTAAAAGTAAAGGCAAGTAATTTGTGTCTGTGGTGAAGAAGGAGCCAGTGGAAGAATGCAATGAGGGGGGATTAATTGGAAGATAACATCAATATCTGGTTGGTTCATTGTGTCCCCATCACACAATTGCTGTATCCTTTTGTATGGTGTGATACGAGCAGCTCAGGGAGATGGTGCAGGTTAGGAGCTAGGCATTTTGGCAGAGTTCTATGAAAGGCGCTTGCATAATGCTTTCCTGCACTAGTGCTGCCTCAAGTCTATACATGTATCCTGGATTTTCATGATCTCTAATGCCCCAGCTCAGCGAGGTACCAGAGCATTTACCCAACTTTCACCACTCTTATCTGGTTCAGCTGGTGTCTCCAGGTTTTGATAGAGACCTTTGTGGAAGTCATGGCGATTTGTCTCATGAGCTCTCATACTTTCACCCAAAGGCCAGGAGAGTTTAACTTCTGTTTTTTAAAAAAAATCACTTCTCCCAAGCGGTTATGAGGCATTGACGTTAGCAAAAACAAAGTTTTCAACTATTTGACTTTAAAATCCCTTTCCCTGCTGCTGTTCAGCTTTCAGTCTCTTGAGATGGTAACTTCCCTAGCTCTCCAGTCACCAGAAAGTCCCCCAGGATAGACAAGATCTCGATTTATAATGATTAAAAAAACAAGTTTTTTTTCACAGAAACACTTCAGGTTTTCTCTTTATATCATACAGAAGGAAAATGAGCATAAAGCCCATTATTTCCCTGTGCAGGCCACCTTCCTAGTGTTTTTCAGGCAACAGCGAAAAAATAGGTTTGGTAAAATGTTCCATTTTTATACCATACCTGTTTGCCAAATCCAGCTATTTGCACACCACACGGAGATCCATATTCTTGTCTTTACAGAGTAATCGCTCCAGGTTATACACTACACACACGTTTTTGTCCGCTCTTTAAAAAAAACACAACACCCTAGCATTTGAGATACACTATAAAATATAACCCCCCCACACCCCAAGGGCCCTGGAATGTGCACATGGGATCCTGGTGATGGCGCGTGGATGAAGAATGTGCTCGTATACACAGTGTTTGTCAGCTGCTTGATCACATGCAGTTCTAAAAAATCTGGCCCTGTGCTCACTAGAGGGAGCATAACTGTCCCGTGATCTAAATGCCTAACTCTTAGGTATCTGCCCATCCCTCGGAAAATGGCCCAATAGCTAGGGGACCAACCAGGGATTCAGGGAGAGCTGAGTCCAATTCCTGCTCTTCTGCAGACTCCCTGAGTGACCTCACTTTGGGCGAGTCATTTAGTCCTTCTGTGCCTCAGTTCTCCATCTGTAAAATGGGGGCAATAGCACTGCCCTACCTCACCAGCTTACTGTGAGGACTGAAGATTGTTAGTTGCTTAGGCACTGGGGTAATGGGAGCACCCTAGGTGACTACCTAGATCGCTTAATGGGTTGCACTGGCCCTGGGTAATGGGAGCCAGAGGTAGACAAGTTCACAGCTTTGCCCCCAGGCCCTGCACATGAGTGGAGAATGCTGTGTATATTAATCAGACAGATCATTCATGGGTGCCTCCCACCCCCAGTGCTGAGATGAGAACTGCAGTGCTACAGCCCCATGTTCCTGGACTCCAGCATGCACAGAGTGCTGCTCTCCCATTTCCCACACATACAAAGAGCCATGGCCACAAACAACTCTACCCCACATCTACAATTTCCCTCTGCTCAGACAAGAGCCTAGAAGTGGCTGAGTTCCTCCCGTGAGGTACTGCACACTCTGAGCTCCCCCTGAATCAATAGGAGTTGAAGGCACTCAGCACCTTGCCATGTGAGGTCTCTCATCTCATGTCAGCCTCCTCTCTGCTCCTTCCCACAGTCTTGCTGGTGTTGGCAGAGGAGTTTTCTTCTCTGCCTCTCCTGTCATCTGGAGCACTCTCCCTGTATCCCCCTCACATAGATTAATAGATTCTAGGGCTGGAAGGGACCTCGAGAGGTCATTGAGTCTAGTCCCCTGCCCTCGTGGCAGGACCAAATACTGTCTAGACCATCCCTGATAGACATTTATCTAACCTACTCTTAAATATCTCCAGAGATGGAGATTCCACAACTTCCCTAGGCAATTTATTCCAGTGTTTAACCACCCTGACAGTTAGGAACTTTTTCCTAATGTCCAACCTAAACCTCCCTTGCTGCAGTTCAAGCCCATTGCTTCTTGTTTTATCATTGGAGGCTAAGGTGAACAAGTTTTCTCCCTCCTCCTTATGACACCCTTTTAGATACTTGAAAACTGCTATCATGTCCCCTCTCAGTCTTCTCTTTTCCATACTAAACAAACCCAATTCTTTCAGCCTTCCTTCATAGGTCATGTTTTCAAGACATTAATCATTCTTGTTGCTCTTCTCTGGACCCTCTCCAATTTCTCCACATCTTTCTTGAAATGCGGTGCCCAGAACTGGACACAATACTCCAGTTGAGGTCTAACCAGCGCAGAGTAGAGCAGAAGAATGACTTCTCGCGTCTTGCTCACAACACACCTGTTAATGCATCCCAGAATCACCTTTGCTTTTTTTGCAACAGCATCACACTGTTGACTCATATTTAGTTTGTGGTCCACTATAACCCCTAGATCCCTTTCTGCCATACTCTTTCCTAGACAGTCTCTTCCCATTCTGTATGTCTGAAACTGATTGTTCCTTCCTAAGTGGACCACTTTGCATTTGTCTTTGTTAAACTTCATCCTGTTTACCTCAGACCATTTCTCCAATTTGTCCAGATCATTTTGAATTATGACCCCATCCTCCAAAGCAGTTGCAATCCCTCCTAGTTTGGTATCATCTGCAAACTTACTAAGCAAACTTTCTATGCCAATATCTAATTCATTGATAAAGATATTGAACAGAGCCAGTCCCCAAACAGACCCCTGCGGAACCCCACTTGTTATACCTTTCCAGCAGGATTGGGAACCATTAATAACTACTCTCTGAGTACGGTTATCCAGCCAGTTATGCACCCACCTTACAGTAGCCCCATCTAAGCTGATGGATACATTTCTTTTCTCCCTGAGCCATCATTTAAATCCCCTCTCTCTTTCTCTTTTTCTGGTTTTATTTAACTCTATGAGTTCCCTATTCCACATTCAAAGGCCTTTGAGATCCCTGGTGTGTAGAGAAGGTGTTGACTAAGCTAAAATTACACTGTAAGTAGCTGAATCTGACACAGTGTGTTGCATGAAGTTACATGACCTAACAGAAAGCACTTTCCTTTCCACATCTCCACCACAGTCTAGCTGGTTCCTGTCTGGCAGGCTTAAACTCAGCAGCTGTACTTGAAAGCCTCTGAGCTGCATGGGCAGTGACCAGAAAAACCCGATATGCTTCCTCTGTAGCCATTTTACAGAGGCCATTCAGGCTGGGGCAATACTCCTGAGAGAGATGTGTTGTTTTTGTTTTTACCTATCAAACTGTAGCAGGAACAGAATGTACCTGGTTAGGCTGCAGGGGGAATATAACTCCACATTCTCCCACTGATCTGTCCTTGGGACTTAATCTCCAATCTGTTATCGCAGCCCCAATCAGGCACTGGGAGTCAGCGATTCGGGTAACAGGCATTTTGATACCCCCTCAGGCTGTTCTTTTCCACGACCAGCTCTGTGTGGTTCAAGCCAATTAGTTTTCCCCATGAGTAATTGATTAAGTGGCGGCCAGTTGGTTCGTTCTGGTTTTGCTGTGTATAAAGTCTCCATATGCTCCTGTGTGCCACCTATAGTATAGCAGCCTCTCCATCGCTTGACCAAGAGAGACCCAGGCAGAGAGGAGAGCAGGGATAAAATGGCGGAGTTGCCCGCCACAGAATTAACTGACTTGGCTCATGCCAGTGGCAGGTTCACCATTAGCACCCTGATCAGCACCGAGGACAGCGGCAAACCTCACTATGGACAGCCTGACACTGTCACCTATGAGGCTACCCATCCCAGCCACCTCACCCACAGCAGCACTTACTACATGAGGACCTTTGGCTACAACACAGTGGATGTTGTGCCGACTTACGAACATTACGCCAACACGAAGGTGGCAGGTGAAACCAGTAAAGTTAGGCCCACGCTGGAAGATCTACATTCTTTCTTGAAGGTAAGCTATGTAGGATGACTGTCTAGCATCGAGTTACTTGAGCAGTGCTGTAGTCTGTGTGTAGCAAATACTCTTTCTGTGCTTATCTCTGTCCCTGCAGAAGAAATGTAGACTTTGAAATGAGTCTTCTGCAAACACAGGTCATAGAAAGATTCGCTGAATAACTGTGAACCATGGGTGGAAAGCGTGATCTGTTCTTAATCTGTCTACTAACAAGCAACAAAGGTGAAATCTGATGCTTTAAGTCACAGCAAATGGTTCTCCAACTCTATTGTGAGATCTTTGCCCATGAATCTGCCTCATAAATGGTGGTGTAGGGTTATGTTTCCTTGTCCCATGCTTTTCTTTCCTGGGGGATAAAAAGAATGCTGCTGAAGTCTCTCTGCACAGTTATGGTCATTTACCTGGACCTTGTAGCAAACAGAGGTATGCTTGTGGTTTTACATTTTCAAGGGAAATTAGCGGTGCTGAAAGTTCCTGGCTTGTTGGACCTAGAGACTCAAATCCTGTATTTATCCAGCAAACAGACTGACTATGGGCAGGGCATGTTTTCCCTAAACTGCCCCCACTATTGTACCCCTTACTTAGGGGGGGAAGAGGGCTGCAGGGTCTGTAAAATCTCTGGCCTAGCTAGTATCTATCTGCATCCCAACCCAGAACCCCCTTCTCTGTTGCCAAAGCTCTTAAGAAAGTAGTCATGGAGGTTCAGTAATTTCAAACAAGGTGTTTCAAGTTCTCTTACTCTAGCTATTGGGAAGGGGTGTACCAGCATTACACAGACCCAAGCAGTAAAAACTTCAGGGCTGTGTGACATGGGCAGTGCGCATCCTATTGCGAAGCACTCTGTTGTCGTGATCTAGGTCACAGGCCTCCTCCACTGGGGCCGTTTGCTATCTCAGCATTCCATGGATGAGCTGAAGATGGACTCGCTTCTCCGCAGCCTATAGTCAACAAGCTCCTGGGGCTCATTGAAACCTGCCATCGTCTTGCCCCCATGCCCGGAGATATTTGTGTTGTCCTTAACACTGCTGATGAAAGCTCCTTTTGAGGCATCCTGTGAACAGTGTTTTTCCCATGCTTCCCACCGCCTTTACTAAGGGCCGGGTTTTTTAAAGGATTTCAGCACCTACAGATGCAAATAGCTGCTTAAGGGGGATTTCAAAAGCACCTAGGCACCTAAATCCCACTGAAAACACTTGCATCTTTAAGCACCTAAATACCTTTAAAAATCTGGTCTTTAGCCTCTATTCCCCATCTGTAAAATGAGGATAACAGCACTTCCCAGCCTCCCAGGATTGTGTGAAGATAAATGCACTAAAGATGGTGAGGTACTCAGATCCCATAGTGATGAGGGCCATGTCAGTCCTTAAGACAGACAGATTGTGAAAATCTCACCCATAGTTCCTTATATTTTCACAGCACTGTACAAATATTAATTAACTGTGAAGCAAAAAACCCAAAGTCTCCAGTCCCCAGATCTGCGACGACTGATGAAAACCACTATATACAAGCTAGGTATTATTGTTATTTGCAAGTTCTGATTTACAGTATTTGAAGAAGAAACAGGAGTACATATCTACTTGTGTGGTGGTGTGATTCATTATTTGTATGATGATGCTGTGAACTGAAATCGGGGTCTCGTGCTCAGTGGTGTACAGACACCTACTGAGAGACAGGTCCTTGTCTCTAGCACAACATTCCTGCTTACCTCTAGGATTAAAAATTTCAAAGGGAGGGTTGAAAATTGACAAGTTCTAATATGTTCCCAGACATCTTCCTTTCTGTCCCACCTCTATGCCCTGTTGTGACTTGATTTCTCTCTGCTTTCTCAGTTGGACAATAGCCATCTCCACAACCCAGTGTACGAACCGCAGAAAAGTAACGGCCTGAGTGATGAAACGACTGAGGAAGATGGCAGTGAGGGTGGGGAAAAGCCTCAGGGCGAGCCTGTCCGATTTGGATGGGTGAAAGGGGTGATGGTAAGTTTTTGGGTTGTTGTTTGTTTGTTTTTTTTTGCTGCGTACAGACCAGAAGGAAGTGTAATCGGAGATCTTGGGTCCTATGCTGGCAGCAATTCATGTACAGCATGGTCTTGCCACCTTCACTCTCCCCGAGTTGTAAATCACTCCTAAAGCCATCCCATTGACTTCAATGGACCCATACACAGGGTGATGGCTTGGGTTTGAAAATCAGGGCAGAACTTTTCTTCTCCCTGGGTTCAGTGTATAATCTAGCTTGTTTTAGTGTGACAGATTGATGCAATCCTGATGCCTCATATGCCGTTATATTAAGCCACATGATGGCAGGAAAGTTCAAACTTGACAAATGGCAGGTGCTGTAGGTAGGGAGGAAGGATGGTCCAGGGGCAAGGGGATCAGTCTAGGATCAATCTGTTTCAATCTTGTGTTCTGCTGCAGGCATTCTGTGTGTTACAGAGCCACCCTGTGCCTCAGTTTCTCACCTGTGAAATGGAGATAATAGCACTTTACTTGGTGTGAGTTTAAGTACATTAAAGACCGTGAGATGCTCGAACACTAGGGTGACAGGGAAAGTAGAAGACAGATTTGAAGAAACATCTGAATAATTCTTGAGCATTACTAGGTTTTAACCTGACTGCATCCACTGGGTATCTTTGCAGCAAGCTCAGGGAGGTCTTTGCTCAAGGTGCTGGAAAAACAATCAAACAAATGGCTAGGAGGCATAAGGAATGGGATGAGAAATCATACTGAAAATACGTTCATTTCATTATATGTCGATCAGATGCCCTCCCTTGAAATATTCTGTTCAGTTCTGGTCACCCTATTTCAGGCAGCACACAACAGAAAGAGTGGGGAGTGGGGCGGGTCAAAGACCAGTGATAAAATAACAAGGGGAATAAGGTGGTTTCCTAATGAAGGGAGATTGAATTGGGACTGTTATCTTAGAGATGAGACAGATCAGAGGGATGTGATATAAGTATACACCATAATGAATGGTCTAGAGATGGTAGATGAGACATTTCTATTAACCCTCTCTAATAATTAAGGCTAGGTTTTAATCATGGGTACTTTTAGTGAAAGTCATGGACAGGTCATGGGCAGTAAAGAAAAATTCATGGCCCATGACCTGTCCATGACTTTTACTATATACCCTGACTAAAATGCAGTGGGGGATGTGGCTCTGGGGGAGCGCCATGGGTTCTGGGTGGGTGCGGGTGCTGGGTAGGAGTGCAGCCTGGGGAAGTGCCGTGGGTGCTCAGGGGAGGTGTGGCCTGGGGGAGGTGCCATGGGTTCTGGAGACGGTGGGGAGCAGCCTGGGGGGATGTCTTAGGTGCTAGGAGGTGGCTAGTCTGGGGGGGTGCTGTGGGTGCTATGGGGGTGGGATTGGCAGGGTTGGGGCAGGCTTCTTACCCGGGTCCTAGCTCCACATACTGCCTCCACTCCGCCCTGCCCCAAGCCCTGGTTCTGAAGCTCCCATTGACTGGGAACCGAGACCAATGGGAGCTGCGGGTGTGGTGCTTGTGGGCAGAGGCAGCCCGTGGAGCTGGGAGCTGAGGGAGGGGAGTTCCTGTCACCCTTCCAGGGAGTTCCCCCCAGGTAAGCACTGCCCTGCATCCCAATCCCCAGCCCTGAGCCCCCCCACTCCTGCTACGACTGGCCCAGGGCCTGCCTGAGCTGCTCAGGTGGCTCCTGGGCCAGGCTGCTGCAGAAGTCTTGGTGGTCATGGAATCTGTGATTTTCCGTGACCTCCGTGACAAACTCGGAGCCTTACTAATAATACAAGAATGAAAGAAACATTCAACAAAATGGAAAAGTGACATATTCAGAAAACAATACAAATAAATGCTTTTTTTTTTAACACAGAATGCACAATGATCCTGTGGAACTCATTGCCACAAGGTATCAGAGGTAGCGTATCCAGGTAGAGAGGAAACATGATCCTGTGCTCAAGGCATTAGGCTGGTCCCTGAGAGACTCAGGTTCAATCCTCTGCTCCACCACAGACTTCCTGTGTGATTTTTGGGGAAGGGACTTAGGCTACATCTACATCTCACGTTAGGGGTGCTATTCCCCTGCTTGTGTACGTGTCTTTGCACTAGCTCTGCTCAAGCTGGCGTGAGTACAAATAGCAGTGCAGCTGTGGTAGCATGTGTAGTAGAGGAGTGAAGGCATGGATGAGCCATACCGAGTACAGACTCACCAGCTTCAGGTTAATCGATTCCAAGGCCAGCTGGGGCTATTGTTCTCATATGGTCTTAATGCCTGTATAACAAAGGCCAAAGAACGTCTATAAAATAATTCCTGGAGCAGATCTTTTAGAAAACACATCCAATCTTCATTTTAAAATGGCCAGTGAAGAACATCCACTAGGCCCCAAGTAAATTGTTCCAGCGATTAATGACCACCACTCTTAAAAACGTACGCCTTATTCCTCAGTCTGAATGCTTGGCTGGGTGGGTACGTGTTCTGCGCAGCTCAGCTGTGTTGCCACTGCCAGGGCTATCGTGGCTACATTGGTACATATACTCAAGCTTGCCTTACTCATGAGCTGGGAAGTCACATCCCGAGCTTGCCGTATAGATGTAGCCTTCATCTCTCTGTGCCTGTGTTCTCCAGCTGCAATGGGGGGGTAATAGCAATAGGCCTGGCCTACCTCAGAGTGGTGTTGTGAGAGTAAATATACTGAAAGATTGTGATGTGCTCAGCTATGGCCCTGGGGGTTATAGAAATACCTAACACAGAGTGATCACTGAGGCTGAGAGCTTAGCAGGATTCCGAACAGGATGCAGTGTTGCCAAGTGGACAGGGCACTGGACTAGGATTCATGAGACCTGGGCTCCATTCCTGGTTTTGTTGCTGGGAGGCTGGGAGCAAGTCGTGTCCCTGCCCTGTGCCTCAGTTTCCCCATCTGTAAAATGGGAGATGATGAGCCTGGCCTCCTTTGCAAAACTCTTTGAGATCTACTGATGACAAGTGCTAGATAAGAGCTAGATGGTGACATGGATAACATGGACACCATAGAGTTGCAATAGGATGGATTTAAAAACTTCTAGAAGGGAAATGAAGCCTCACACTTCAGGGCTTAAACCAGCCTCTAACTGATGAGGTTAGGAGGAAAACTTCCTGTGGACAGGTCACTCCACTTCATGGGTCTCAAGCTTTTGGCACTGACCACTATTGCAGGTAAGATATTGGACTTGAGGAGCGGTGGGTCTGAGCTGGCAATTCTGCCGTTTCTCTATTCACGCATACTGTCAGCTATGCAGATGATCACATGAGATTAACGTTGCTGTTTTCCTTCTAGATTCGATGTATGCTGAACATCTGGGGTGTGATTCTCTATTTGCGATTGTCCTGGATCACTGCACAGGCAGGAATTGGTAGGTGCATCTCCATTCTCTATAGTTACCAGCAACAATTATATTTGATAGATGTTGTCTCACTGGAAGCCCTGACAGAGTGGCTGGCACTATTCAAGACACAATGAAAATAGTCCCTCACTTCCACGATATCCTTGGGCCCAATTTTTAAAGGTGTTCAGGGGGTGCTGTGCCCCCATTACAAAGCCTAACTGATCTAGGAGCCTAAATCTCATTTTCTGAAGTTATTTGGGCACTTAGGAGCCCAAATCCCATTGACTGAGGGATTTAGTTCCTAAATCTTTTTTGAAAATAAGACATAGGCTCCTAAATCTATTAGTTGTTGCAACATTTAGCTCAGCAACACTTAAATACCTTTAAAAATCTGGGTTTGGTGTCTATGGGACAGCAAGGGAGAAGATGGGATAGGGATATAGACACAGGCAGATGCAATATAGAAATTGGGCTCAGAAGAGGACATGGTCCCTTATAGACATCCTGGAAGAAGTGGATTGAGGGGAAGGATGACTTTATGGATCAATGTACAGGATGCCAAGGAAAAGGGTCAGAGATGGTGGTATTGCTTTCTTCACCAGGCAACAAAGTGAAACTAATTCCTCTTCTCTGCAGCACTCACATGGCTGATTATCTTGATGTCTGTGACGGTGACAAGCATCACAGGCTTGTCCATCTCAGCCATCTCCACCAACGGCAAAGTGAAATCAGGTAATGCTTGGGTCCCATTTTCCTTCTGAGGGCTCTCATCACCCACTGCACACTCCCGCTCCCACCGAGTCCCTCGCATTCTGGTACTTTACATGCTGTACTTGGATACAGCTCTGGTAAATGCCACTGAAAAGAGAGATGAAAAAGACCTCTTAGGCTATGTAATGTCCCGCTCATCTCTCTGCCCAGTACAGGACTATTCCCTATATAGTGCTTGATGCATCTCAAGAAAGTCTAGGGACTCTGCTTACCAAAAGATCACAAGCTTCCAGTAGGACGGTGGGCAAAATACCTGGATGTATTAATAGAGAGTATTGAGCAGGATCAGGGAGTAGATATTACCTCTGCATACATCAGAGGGGAGACCACTGCTGGAATACGGTGTCCGGTTTTGGTGTCCATACTTTCAAAAGGATGTTAAAAAACTGGAGTGGGTTCAGAGAAGAGCTTCAAGAATTCATTTGTGGGCTGCAAAACATGCCTTGTAGTGAGAGACTTAAGAAGCTCAATCTAATTAGCTTATCAAAGAGGAGGTGAGAAGGTGATTTAATCATGGCCTATAAGTACTTACAGGGGAGAAGATATCTGACATGAGGGGGATCTTTAGTCTAACAGGCAAAGGCATAACAGCATCCCAGAGCTGGAAGCTGAAGGCAGCAAAGCTCAAACTGGAAATAAGAGGCCACTTTTCAAGAGCGATGGTGACTAACCATTAGAGCAGCTCACCAAGAGATGTGGTGGATTCTCCATCGCTTGGAATCTTTAAGTCAAAGCTTGATGCCTTTCTAAAGGATATGCTGTAATTCAACCACAAGTTACTGGGTTCAGAATTGATTCAGGAATCACTGGATCAAACCAGGGGCGCAACAGGAATTTTCCTAAGGAGGGAGCTCTGGTTCCTTAATAAGTAGCAGAGATCAGGTTCCAAAAGGCACATGTGTGCATGGGGTTCCCCCTTTGCATTTCCAAGCACCACATATAGATCCTCACCAAGCTGCCATCTCTCCTTCTGGAGGCAGTGTAAGGAGATGAGGACTTGGGAAGCCAGGAGCTGGGAATGGGGGCAGTGTCTCTGATGGGAGGGGAGAGATCTTGGCTGGCCCTGGTCTCTCCTGGGAGAGGAGAGGAGGAAGAGGTCCCAGGTGGCACCGGTCTCTCTCAGCAGACCCAGTCTCTCTGGTTGAAGGGGAAGGGTGACAGGTCCCAGGCAGTCCCTCTCACCTTGGATATGGGGAAGAAGTGATAGAAGCTGTCAGCGACTGGCTGGAGGGGAGATGTCTCCTCCTGAGGCTCTGGCCCCCCGGAATCCCCTGACCCAGCTCCCTGAGTCTCAGAACTCTGGGCTGCCATCTCCTCAAGCAACCTCCTCTATCTCTTCTGCTTCCGGACCCACTCTGGCAGGAGAGAGAGCAGCTCAGCAAGGACATTCACATGACTTGTAGTGGAGTCTCTGGCCAAAGGGGGCAGTCCAGAGTGAAACTGAAATATGAAATCTCTGACGTGTTAAATAAAGATTCAGTCTGTTTTTGTCTTATCAACACCTAGTTCCCTCATGCCAATTTCTCAAGGGTTTGCTCTTGTCTAGTTCTAACTCTCCCTTCAAACTCTTCCTTCTCCTAGACAGGGATTCTTTAGGAGCACAAAAACAACAAGGAGTCCGGTGGCACCTTAAAGACTAACAGATTTATTTGGGCATAAGTTTTCATGGGTAAAAAAACCCCACTTCTCTAATGGTATCTGAAGAAATGGGTTTTTTACCCACAAAAGCTTATGCCCAAATAAATCTGTTAGTCTTTAGGGTGCCACTGGACTCTTTGTTGTTTTTGTGGATACAGACTAACACGGTTACCCCCTGATTTAGGAGCACACAATTAATGCTTTTTTAATTAGAGATGGGTCTGACCCAAAACCCCAGATCCAGACTTGCCTGAACTTTGATGTTCAGATCCTGATAAATGGACTGTAAAATGTTGAGCCTTTTCTCCTATCTCCCTGTGCCATTGTCACTCACCATACATACAGTGCATGGATGTAGGTAGGCATCTGCAACACAGGCCATAGTGTCCTACTTGTCATTAGTTTGTGAGGAGGACAAAAAGTCATTAAGGGCATTATTTGGTTCCTGAATATCTGAGATCACCTCAGGTACTGCAATGTTGATCCTGCATGTGAAGTATTTAAACAATGGAATGTTTCTGGCATGTGTTAGGTGGCACGTATTTCCTTATCTCAAGAAGCCTCGGTCCAGAGCTGGGTGGTTCCATCGGTCTCATATTTGCCTTTGCGAATGCCGTGGCGGTGGCGATGCACACAGTGGGATTTGCGGAAACTGTGCGCGATCTGCTCCAGGTGAGGAATCAGAGTTGTTTCATGGTGCCCCTCCCTGCCCACCGATCTCATCCGCAAGGACTTGTCCCATGTCAACATTTAAGTCCTTCTTAAAGGCCAACTTCTGCCATGCTGCCAACAGTGAATCTAGTTGTACAAAAAAATCTGTATTTGTTCTTCCTCTTTCCCCTCAACTTGTCTGTCATAAAACTTTTTGCTCTTTACATGCCATTGCAAGTGCATTAATTACAAGCAAATTAATAATCAATAGTTGACCCGTGATTAGGAATTAATCACTTATAGCCACTGGTTAGTTATCAATACTCAAATCAATAACCGACAATTAATAATCAACAGCAATCAATCACCATGGAAATCATGCTCGTTAGAGATGTCATTGACCTAGTTGCTTTTCCACTCCACATGTTTGCCAGTTCAGGCTTGTTCCATACAGCCTCCTCCTGTCTGGTATGAAACTGGAAATTGTTTTTTTTAATTATTAATTTTGTTTAAAGATCATTTTAAAGCTGTTTATTTAGGAAGTATAAATAACTTTACAGATCCATACCTTAAACACACCCCAAATTACATAGACCCATCCATTCAAGCAGTGCTCCGTGGAACTTTGGTAAGACACAGTCCCGGCATTGAAGAACTCAGCCAATGGTATGGCCATAATGTTTTAATGTAAAATAAAAGTCTAGAAAAATGCCTGGCAGACCAGATTTAAGGTAACCGCCAACTGAAATGCCTTAGCTGGTTGAATGTTGGTGCAAAAGAATGATGGGTTTATAGGCCCTTTCATTCTCTGTTGGTTTTGAATAAGAAGAGGAATTTAAAAGTATATAAAGACAGAGGGAAGTGAAGGAATTGGATGCTGTCTGTATGGTCAGGGTCAACTCTGCCATCAGCTTCCAGAACTGCAGACTGCTGACTTGGGTTTCCTTTCCCAGGAACATAACTCGCCTATTGTAGACCCCACAAATGACATCCGCATCATAGGGGTCATCACGGTGACAGTGCTACTTGGGATTTCCTTGGCCGGAATGGAATGGGAAGCAAAGGTAATGGTCTCAGTTGTTAGGATGAATCTACGAATTTCCATACCACAACACATCCATGGTCCAGCTAGCCCAGTATGCTGCCTCCAACAGCAGCCAATGCCAGTTGCTTCAGGGAATAGTGGAGCCAAACCCTCCCTCCAATAATGCACCTAACTGCAAGATTCTTACCACCAGGAAAATTCTTCCTGACTCTCCCTGATGATTGGTTTTTGCCCTGCAGCATAAGCATTGTCAGCCCAGATATAACTTTCTTCTGACTGTTGAAAGTGTGGAATCTGTTCTCATTCATACGAATATCCAAATCTCTCTTGAAACTTATCACCGCATTTGCCTCAGTGCTGTCCTTTGTCTGGTTCATTTGTTCAGATGCTGCTGTTTGCCTCCTTTGACTAGCCACAAAAGTCTGCTGGCCAAGGAACAGACAAACACAGACTCAAGGTTCATGCTGCATCTTGTATTACAGGTCTAGCCAGAACTGATGCTTAGCTCAGCCTGTTAGGTTGGTTGAGATCCATCTGTCCCCAAGTTTAGGAGGGGCAGGAAGCGTGGTACGGAGAAAATATTGGGTTGCTCCTTTTCACCAACTAGCATTAGGGTATAAGCAGCATTGCAGCTTGGAAGGAATGCACAGGCTACTTACCCTGACCTACTAGTCACAAGGGCAGAATGTTGCTCCAGAGGGGCCTGTTTGCAGCTTCACGGTTGCCTGCCTGTGCTTTTCACTCCACCCCCTTGTACAGCGTTTGCAGCAGGTACTCAGCCAGAAGATTGTTCAGCTGGATTCTTTTGGTTCTCTCAGGCACAGGTGCTGTTCTTCATAGTCATCATGATTTCCTTCTTAAATTACATAGTGGGGACGGTGATTCCAGCCTCCGAGGAGAAGCAGGCAAAAGGATTCTTCAGTTACCGAGGTAGGTTCCAGCGTTGGTGAGAGGCAGGAGTTTGAGGGGAACTCTTACTAATTCTCATGGATGGCTGGGAGAGCCGGCGTGAATGACTGATGATTGCAGGTAAGCAAACAAACAGTGAAAAAGGAAGACAAACACATCCCCTAATGGAAGAGGAAGGACGGTTCAGTGGTTAGGGAAGCACCCTGGAACTGGGAAGGCTCAGGTTCAAATTCTTGCTTGGCATCAGACTTCCTGTGTGATCTCATGCAACTTGTCTCTGTGCCTCAATCCCCACCTGTACAATGGGGGGTTGTGAGGACAAAGACATTAAAAGATTGTGAGGCATTTGGGTACTAAGGTGGGGGGGAGGGCAGATAAGCATATAAGCTGGCTAGAATGTATTTTCAGTCAGTTTACTGTATCAGTTGGAATTTAGTTCTAAGGATTATGGTGGAACGGGAACAAGACTACAGTTAAGTTTGCACCAGAGTTTTCTGTTCCACGGGACTCTTAATTATGATAATGTGCGAGTAAATGTTCTCCGGTACATGTCACAAAACAAGGACGTCTTGGTGCTCGGAGATCTCACCATAATCTCTGCTGTTCCATTTCAGTGGAGAGGGCCTGGTTAGTTTTGTGTGGATTATGTGGCTTTTGGATTATAGAATCATAGAAGATTAGGGTTGGAAGAGATCTCAGGAGGTCATCTAGTCCAATACCCTGCTCAAAGCAGGACCAACACCAACTGAATCATCCCAGCCAGGGCTTTGTTCTACTGTGCCAGCATGATTATGGTTTATTTACAAATGTAGATGAATGCTCTAATACAGTGTTGAACTGAACATTTCCATATGGTCACTTTGTTCTCAGTGTCCTGGCAGTTAGTGGATAGTAGGGCAGCATGTAACAGAAATGTATCTCGTTCTGCTCTGTTATGTGCCTGCAAGGAAAACAGCCTCTCATGTTAAGCGCCCGCTCTGGCCTACTTGTTTGGAGTAAGAGCGGTGTGCAGGGCCGCCCAGAGGATTCAGGGGGCCTAGGACAGAATAAGGCTTCCACGGAGACAATGACACTTTCCTGATTGTTCTGCTGAACGTTTGCAAGATGCTGGAGGCCCCTAAGGATCTACATCCAAGGGCAGAGAGGTGAATGCTCTTGTAGTGTGTATGAGATGGACCAGGCCCGTGTGGCAGGGGACCCAGCCCAGTACATGTTTCAGCCCAGGACTGTGCAAACCACTTCGGACTCTCATTCTGAGTGAAGAGTGGGAGACCACTGGGACCGTAGACTTCTTTTGGGTGTCATTTACCTAGCATGCAAGTACTGCATGTGCCTCATTTTTGTAAGTGCTCAGCATCCACAGATCCCATTGATTTCACTCCCGGGGATAAAATATGCTGGCATATGTCTTAATTACCATTTGATTTTTGACATAAGAAGGATCAAAATGATTCAGCCGAATGTGGCTGTTTGTTGCTGTCAAACAGAAGGCCCATTTATTTCCAGAGAAAGGGCTTATCATTGAGAGAGCTCGATGGATCAATGGATGTAACTGTTGTGATAATTAAGGCTGTGATGAAATGCTTCCCTTTCATTTAGTGAGTTACTCCATTCCTGCTGGAATCATTCTAACCCCCTGGAGCAAAAGCTCCAGACAGGCAGTGGCCGAATAATTTTTCAGACCTAGAAGCATCTTTAATTTGGATTCTGCCCTGTCCACTTTAAGACCCGACGCTATAACAGATTGAGGGGTAAAAATACCAAACAAGAAGTTAGCTCATGACGCTTCCTTTCCCAGCCCTCCTTAGACTTTGTGTTGTCTGTGTAGACCTTGATTTCACAATCAGATTGGCATGGGCAGATCCATACACCTGAGCAGGAACCCAGGCCCAAATTTGTAAAGGTATTTAGGCACTTTTGAAAATGGAATGTAATTCTTTAAATCACTTAGGTCTTGCTTTTAAATACCTTTAAAAAACTGGACACGTCTAGGCAAACCCACTGATCTGCTTGCAAAATCAGAGCCTTGGACTGTAAACTCTGATCTAACTCCATGACAAGAAAGCACCTATCACGTTTTAGGGTGCCGTATAAATAACAATAGAATGCTGCAAGGTCGCCTCTCAATAGCGGTTTGAAACACTGCAGCTACTGTTTCAACCATTGCCTTTAAAATGAAAGAAATGTGATTAAAATGATCCAATAGATTGGAATTGATAGAAAAATATTTTTCTCCTTCAGCTGATATTTTTGCTCAGAACTTTGTGCCAAATTGGCGCGGACCAGATGGCACCTTCTTTGGTTTGTTTTCCATTTTCTTTCCATCAGCGACTGGCATCTTGGCTGGAGCCAACATTTCAGGTGATTTGAAGGTAGGTTTTTACCACTCCTAGCCAATGCAGCATCACAAGGGCAAGCTGCACAGGTTGTGTGCTATAGGCAGGAATGAAGTTGTGTTAATCAAGCTCTGTGTGTCAGAAACGGGCAAACTGCAGAGTCGGCAAAACTTCCTTGATTGGCTTTTGATTTTGTAAATCCAAGAGCAGGCCTGGTTTGGATCCAGGTCCTGCTTTACTTGGATAAGTTTTTGGTCTATCTCTGTTTTAGACATGGCCAAAATATTTGTATTTTCAAAACATTTTATCTAAATTTTGAAAGAACAGTAAAAAATAATTTTTAAAAAATCACAAATGTTTTATTCGTTTTTCGAGCGGCGATGGAACTGGTTGAAGTTTTAAAAATTTTAACACAGAATTCCAAGAAATGTTCCCGGATATATATGTTTTACTGCATTTCCAGCTAACTCTGCTCAATAGGTTCTTAGGTCCTGATCCTGCTCTGTATGGGTGGCACCTATCCCCCATGTAGATGCTCAGTTACATTAGTTCAGGGGTCCGATGCCCAAAGGTTCTTGCAGGATGGAGGCATTAGATTGCACAGTGGTGGATGCACTACAAGACTCTACATAGAATAGAATTGAATTGAATTAATACTGGGCTACCTACATTTATTACACAAAGACGGTTGATCTGATTTGGATAAATCAGTTGCCCAAGCAATAAACTGAACTATGTTTGAGGTTAGAGAAAGTTTGGTAAGCTTTGTTTCTTCATTTCCACAGGACTCTGCCCTTCCTGCCTGGGGCATGAGTGCCAAAATCATGTGAGGAAGACCGTTCTTGCAGAAGTGTTGAGCTAGCTGCAGATTAAAAATGATTGGAAATCTCTCCCAAGAGTTTGGGCTCAGGAGAGTCCCAGTTCATTTTGCATCCCAAAGAAATGTCAGATAGTTTGACTGCAAGCATCCAAATCGAATCAGTTATAGATGGGCCCAACATGCCGATTTGGACTGGCACACCAAACACTCCGGAGTTCAGAAGGTGTTTGGATCCATGGGTTTGGGTTGCATGATACATGGAATCCCAGCCCTTCTTAAAGAGGAGGTGCTGATTAAAGACAAGAGCAACAAACTATAGACACAAACTGGCTTCTGCACAGCCCAACTCCCAACTTTGTCTTCCTTATTCACCAGAGACCACACCCTCCCTTGTAATGACATATTTATAAAGTTCAAATTTAGGGCCATTTCTGGCACCTTGGATCCTTACGAGGTTTGTCCAGCCTGGCAGCTGTTTAGCTGATTTTATAGCTCCTATCTTGTCCCCGAGGCTTTACCTTACTTTAAACCTTAGTTCCTCCTGTACCATTGACACATTGGGCCGTCCAGTTCCTCTGTTGATCAGAGTCGCTCGCTAGTTCTTCCCAGATGAGGCCAGTGCATATGCTATCCTCTGTCACTGTCACTTTAAGTAGATTAAAACAACATTCAGTGCGACACACTCAGATTTCCAACACACCAACCCATTAATCCCACTTCACCTCCAAACATCTAGCAGCAAAAGTGGGCTTTGCAGAGTGCCCAGCAGGTTAAGAAATCCAGACTCTGGACAGTGCAAGTATCAGGTTGAAAGATGTCCTCGGTTTTTGAGTATCTCGGAGTGTTTTCTCTTCTCTATAGCTACAAAAATGAAAGATAATTTTGTGGTGCCTACAGAATGCTGCTGTGTAACTCTGTGGTTCCCTTGCTTAGGATCCAGCTATAGCCATTCCCAAAGGCACTCTGATGGCTATATTCTGGACTACAATATCCTATCTGGCTATTTCTGCTACAATTGGTAAGTAACATGCATAGACTTAATCAATGGAGGTGATGAGGAAGTGACATATGATGAAATGTCCTTGGTTAATTAAATGCTTTCATGTTCATTAGGGACGGGGAAATTCTCATTATCAGGAATCCTGAGACACAGAGCACTTTGATTAAGTCTGGCTCAGATATCCATTCTGATTCTGGGTACCAGAAGAGGTGCAGAGCAGAGGGGATTTAAACAGTCAAAAAACAGACTAATAAAATTATAGTTTGATTTTTTTAAAAAAATCTCATGATTTTTTGAGATCTGACTCAGGAACTTTGACCTCTTGAGGTTGGCAACACTGCAAGTGTCTCCAAAGAATTCAACCCAGGTTTGACACCGGGCCCAATATGTACTATCCACGGTACAGGACCTTGGGAGCTTTAGTTAGTGCTGGTTGGAAGCCTGTGCAGTGTGGACATGTCTGATACAGCTGAAAGTTACTTTAAAAACAAAACAAGCTAATTCCAGGAGCAGCCAGAAACTTGGGACACTGGGCAAAATGAATGGGCAGTCTGTGATAGCCGCTGTCTTGGTTGGCACAGTGGAGATTGGAGGTCGCTGGTTCAGAGGGCAAAGCATAAGCGGCTACAGCTTGAGCTAAAGCTTTCTAGATGGGGACTGTGACAGACTTATCTCCTCTGTGGATCAGCACAGAAAGGCACCTGTAAGACACACTCCATAGTGGGTTACAATTACATGGGGGCCTTTATTAAAGCACATCTGGGCATCATGCATTGTATTGGAAAAGACAGATGGGTAGTGAATGGGAGCGGTTCCCTCCTAGGTGCTTGTGTGGTACGTGATGCCTCTGGGAGCGTGAATGACTCCATTCCTGTTGGCTCTCTGGGCTGCGAAGGACTTGCTTGTGACTATGGCTGGAACTTCACGGAGTGTGCTCAGAAGCAGAGCTGTCACTATGGACTCAGCAATTATTACCAGGTACTGTCACTCTGGTGCTCTCAGCAGCACGGCTTAGAAGGCTCAAAGTGGGTTGGTCACTTTGGCCTGGGTGTGGGAAACCATAAAATATCCATGAATGAGCTAGACGATGGCATGGACTGCACGCTCAGCAAGTTTGCAGATGACACTAAACTGGGAGGAGTGGTAGATACGCTGGAGGGTAGGGATAGGATACAGAGGGACCTAGACAAATTAGAGGATTGGGCCAGAAGAACCTCTGATGACGTTCAACAAGGACAAATGCAGAGTCCTGCACTTAGGACAGAAGAATCCCATGCACTGCTACATACTAGGGACCGAATGGCTAGGAAGCAGTTCTGCAGAAAAGGACCTAGGGGTTACAGTGGACGAGAAGCTGGATATGAGTCAACAGTGTGCCCTTATTGCCAAGAAGGCATTTTGGGCTGTATAAGTAGGGGCATTGCCAGCAGATCGAGGGATGAGATCTTTCCCCTCTATTCGGCATTGGTGAGGCCTCATCTGGAGTACTGTGTCCAGTTTTGGGCCCCACGCTACAAGAAGGATGTGGAAAAATTGGAAAGAGTCCAGCGGAGAGCAACAAAAATGATTAGGGGGCTGGAGCACATGACTTATGAGGAGAGGCTGAGGGAACTGGGATTATTTAGTCTGCAGAAGAGAAGAGTTAGGGGGGAATTGATAGCAGCTTTCAACTACCTGAAAGGGGGTTCCAAAGAGGATAGATCTAGACTGTTCTCAGTGGTACCTGATGACAGAACAAGAAGTAATGGTCTCAAGTTGCATTGGGGGAGGTTTAGGTTGGATATTAGGAAAAACTTTTTCACTCAGAGAGTGGTGAAGCACTGGAATGTGTTACCTAGGGAGGTGGTAGAATCTCCTTCCTTAGAGGTTTTTAAGGTCAGCTTGACAAAGCCCTGGCTGGGATGATTTAGTTGGTGTTGGTCCTGCTTTGAGCAGGGGGTTGGACTAAATGACCTCCTGAGATCCCTTCCAACCCTGATATTCCATGATTCTATGAATGCAGCCAGTAGCCACTGAGGGTGATAGGACAGTTGCCTGAATTGCTGCTTTCTTTTAAAAAAATAACTTGCAACAAATGAGGAAAGGGTCTTACAGAAAACGGGCTCTTTATCCACAGCACTCTGATTCATTCCCAGAGCATCCTGTGACGTGAATGAGGTGGGGCCTGTGGGGGGAAAAATAGCATGTGACCATGTATTTAACGACTGTATTATAATGAATATGCACTAGAGGACTGAGTTAAGGTTGCACAGGCAGCCTGAATACTGGCACTTCCTACCTTCTGAGTGCTTGACTTTGCAATCTTAATAAAGTTCTTTTGGCGTAGGGTGTTTTTGGCTGTAATAAGCTGTGCTCTGAGGAGCTCTGAGTGGTGGCTGTCAGAGTCTGAAGCTTCCAGGGGGAGGAGCCCAGGCTGTAAGATCACTCCAGCATCACCCTTGCCTGTCTCCTCCTGTTTTTTCTGTAGACTATGAGCATGGTATCTGGATTTGCCCCCCTGATCACGGCTGGAATCTTCGGGGCCACCCTCTCTTCTGCTTTGGCCTGCCTGGTCTCAGCACCCAAAGTCTTCCAGGTGAGATGGTGGCATGCTCAGGGGACCACGAAAACATCTACAGTGTTGTCTTTCATGTATACAGTAAACACGAGTCCACGACATTTCAGAGCCATAATTACAGGCCGAGTGTCCACCACGCGTAGCCACTGTGAGTTCTATAACAAGCTGAATAACCACCATGGTTGGGCCTCACAATGCATCACTGGTAGGGTGACCAGATAGCAACTGTGAAAAAATGGGAGAGGGGCTGGGGGGCAATAGCAGCTATATAAGAAAAAGTCCCCCAAAACGGGACTGTCTCTATAAAAACGGGACATCTGGTCACCCTAATCACTGGGAATTACCAGTTTTCTGGACAGATTCTTTTGATACTCTTCATGCTTCTGGGGTTTTTGCCCGGAGCTTTGTTCCACCTGATCCCATCATGCAGTGCAGCCCACGAGCTGGGGGATATGCACATTTCTACTTTTTCATGCTAATCCTAATGGGACAGATTCTGTCCTGTCACTCCCATGCAGCTTCTTTCCTTTCAATGGGCTTGCAAGAGTATCAAGGAGGCAGAATATGGCCCATTGCTTTTGTTCATTTTATGAATTAGGATAATTAAGGCGACATCCCCTGACCTTTCCATAGTGCCATCCGAGGTGGCAATACCTCATCAGGTAGGATTGCTACCACTGATACTGCGATCCAAGTCAGAGTTATTACAGTTAGCGTTTCCAAAGTAAAGGGGACCTGATAGTAGGAACAGGCAAACTGGTTCTAAAAATATATCAGGCCTCTAGGGTGGGGGACAAATTCTGTTCTCACACTGTTGTAAATCTGGAGTAAGTCCACTCAAGAACCAGGCTATACGCTGAGCCGGTGAAAGTGCTTGGAACTGAATCGTGCGTCAGTCGACCCTCGCTCTCAGCTCTAACCACTAGTCCGCAGTGCCTGTCAAGTCTAGATGACATCTCTTTTCCTCCACAGTGCCTGTGCAAGGACCAGCTCTACCCTCTGATCGGCTTCTTTGGGAAGGGCTATGGGAAGAATGAGGAGCCCATCAGGGGTTACATGCTGACCTACATCATAGCAGTGGGGTTCATTCTTATTGGTAAGTGCCTTGGATTTGATAGGCTGCAAGCTCCAGTAGCTAGTTTTCTCTCCTTTTTTTTCTACAGGTTGATTAATGATCAGTGTGGTGCCACATGGCTGTTTCTTTGTCAAACCAAATTCCTGCCTTTGTTAACTGCTTCCACCGTGGTATGAAAAATGGCTGCAGGTTTCCTACACAGGAGGCCAGAAGATAAAATTATATTATTCCAAAGGATGGGCACAAAGTAGATTGTGAGAGCCTAATTCTGCCCTCACTTACCCAGTTGGCTAGTCTGGAGCAGAGTTACTCCATATTTACGCCCAGGTGAGGGGAGATCGGGCCCAGAGTTTGTTCCAGGAAGGTAAGAAATAAGTCAAATCTAAGCGAGTTCTGTCATTCGCTCAGCAAGAAGATTCCAACGGCTACTTCTCCAGTTGCACTGAAACCTGAACAGCCAAATTGGTGCTGAGCATCATTCCCTCCCACAGAGCGCAGCAGAGCATGTGTTAAACCACTAAGCCACTGCTGCTTTTTTAACTGGCGTTTGATCTTGACGGAAGGGGCTAATCCTTCCCCATGTGCATTTTAATATTACGGGGAGAGTCCTTCCATAACACATACACAGGGAAAGAGAGAGCTGGACATAGAACCCATATCCAATAGCTCTTTGATATCATGTTGATAGACATCTTGGAAGTCTCAATGAGAGCTGGATAGGGTGACCAGATGTCCCGATATTTAACCCTTTGTCCTGCATTCCGATCAACGTATGATCGGGACACCATTTGTCCTGATATTCAGGTAAGGAGGCAAGAGGGAGGGAGGCGCCGACTCCGTGGTGCTCCAGGGTTGGAGAAAAATTGCAACCAAGCTCCCCCCTCCTTCTCCCTTACCCCCCCCCCCGCAGTGCTTCCCAGTGCCTAGCAGCTGTTTGGTGGTGCTTAGCACTTTCTAGGAGGGAGAGGGAAGAGCGGGGATGTGGCACACTCAGGAGAGGAGATGGAGAAGAGGCAGGGTGGGGCAGGCCTTGGGGAAGGAGGTGGAATGGGGGCAAAGTGAAGGTGGATGCTTGGGCGGGAAGAGGCAGGGAGTGGGCGAGCACCCACCGGCAGAGGGGAAGCCGGTGCCATAGGGATGAGTGGCGGGTGGGTGGGCGGGGGGGTGAAGAGGTGAGTGGTGGGCGAGGAGGGAGAAGAGGTGAGCAGAGGGTGGGTGGTCAGGGGGGGTGAGTAGGCAAGCAATGGGTGGGGGACTGAGGAGGGACACAGCAAGCCAGCAGGGGACCGGGGGATGAGGAAGGGCATGGGGGATGCAAGCGGGGAGGGAGTGGGACCTGAGGCAGAGTGGGGGCAAAGCCTGGGAGGAACGAGGGTGGACTGTGGGCAGGGCTGACAGCACCCCAATGTGTCTCGATATTTTAGTGTTGTGATCTGGTCACCCTATAGCTGGAACAATCAGCCAGGGCTTTCGGTTTCTTCTTGATTTTCACCTCTCTCCCATTCTCAGAGACTTAAGTTGGCCAGGGTGTAGCAAATGCACTAATGATCCATCCCTCTCTTTCCCATCCCTGTAGCGGAATTGAACACTATTGCCCCAATCATCTCCAACTTTTTCCTGTGCTCGTACGCACTCATCAATTTCAGCTGTTTCCATGCCTCCATCACCAACTCGCCGGGTGAGTGATCGCTATGCTGGTGCTTGGTAGCTACACCTGTCTTGTTGGCTGGGAGGTAGTGTCAGGGGTCTCTGAGCTTTACAAGGCTGGAGGGTCACTCTCTGCAGCAGAGTAAGGTGTGAGACCTAGCCCAATGGCTTCATAAGTAAGAAGCTCTTTGAGCTGAACAAGGTGATATGCTTGGAGGATCCATAGTGAGTAGAAGATGAGGAGTATCTTCAATTCCAAAAACAGAGCATCTCTGGGTGGGGGCGGTTGGGTACCGGTGTCTGCTCCTACTCTGAGGGATGTCAGGTTCTTTCTCCACCCTGCCTTTGTCTCCGAGGGTTACAAAGAAAGCATGATCCACTGATACAGGCACTAGCCTAGGACTTGGGAGATGTGGGGTTGCTTCCCTACTCTGCCACATACTTCCTGTGTGACCTTGGGCCAGTCACTTAGCCTCGATATGCCTCATCTGTACAGTAGGCATAACTGCCTTGCCTCCCGGGGTGTGGTGAGGATAAACACATTCAAGATTGTAAGGTGCTCGGGTGCGGTGGTGATGGAGGCCAGACAAATATCTAAGATCGATAGGGTGCCCCTGTTCTACTCTTTCTCCTCAGAAGCTGACGGACCCCTCCCCCAGGTGTGAGGGAAGAAATTGGCCATGTGAGTGATGAATGTATTTTTGTGTAATGTCCACGCAGGATGGAGACCATCCTTTAGGTATTACAGCAAGTGGGCTGCGCTTTTCGGTGCCGTCATCTCTGTCGTGATCATGTTTCTATTGACCTGGTGGGCAGCCTTGATAGCCATTGGCATCATTGTCTTCTTACTGGGATATGTGCTCTACAAAAAGCCTGGTAAGTAACAGGGGCTGCTCATTCTTAAGCAGACAGTGGCGCTGGTGAAAATGCCAGGCTGAGAGATCTGAAGTTATTGGTTTCAGAGCAGGGCAGCATCAATGCAAGATTCTGCTGCACTCTTTCCTGCCAATGTGCTCTGCCAGGTCAGTCCACAATCAGCTGGGAGAGAGGTTTCTATGACACGGCCAAGCCTGCAGTAGTAACTGAACCCAAACTCAAATCCTCCAACTAAACAAACCAAGGTGTTTACAAACAAACAAACAGCCAGGCTCTCTGGAGCAACCCTACAATAACAAAGCAGCAGGTGCCCGCCTGCCCAGTGCATTGCCAGCATCACTCCTATTTCTGTTTTTAAATGCTCTAATACGTTCCGAATGATTATTCCTCTCCAGAAGTGAACTGGGGCTCGTCTGTGCAGGCAGGTTCGTACAACTTGGCCCTGAACTATTCCGTGGGACTCAATGAAGTCAACGAGCACATTAAGAACTACAGGCAAGTAATAGTGCTGTGTGGAGGATGATGGCAAGGGAACATTACCCTCATCCCTAAACACAGAAGGGGCCCATGTATTTGAATAATTCCCCCAAGTTCCCCTCAAAGGCATAACCAGCCAACTGAACCCCAAATGAGACTCAGCTGAGCTTGAGTAAATTTGTTTAAATTTCTGCTCCTCTCTGCACCTCTGGGTTGCAGCCTGAGCCAGGGCCGGAAGGACAGCAGAGGAGGAGAGTTTTCATGGTCTTTTCCGCCCAGCTAGACCCAGGAAGTCCTTGCAAGGAAGCCTGAGAACTCCAGACCTGTTGTGTACTTCCTGGAGGATCTGATAATTGGTAGTGAAGGACCCAAGCACCCAAAAGATACTGCTTAGATTGCGTGGTTGCCATTAGCAGTACAGGGGCGTAGTGATCAAATTCCTACCAGAAGATCTCAGCAGTGACTTCTTTTCTATAAGTTACCAGCCTTCTTTTCTTCTTCCTCTCCAGACCCCAGTGCCTGGTGTTAACGGGCCCTCCGAACTTCCGCCCAGCCCTGGTGGATTTTGTGGGCACTTTTACCAAAAACCTCAGTTTGATGATTTGCGGGAATGTGCTGATAGTAAGTATTCTCGGTTCAACTGCCCTCCATAAAAGTGCAAGGTGGGGTAGGATGCAGGTATCTACACCAACCCTAATCTGAGCATCTGTTTGCTGCCAGTACAAAAGGAGCAGGCTGTAGGATATACTCCCTGGAAGGGCCCTGAAAAATAATATCCAGGGTTGTTAAATGCATGGGACTGACTTTCCTAGTCCTTATGTACCCCCATGCAAACTGCGGGTCTTTGTTTCCCTCTGGTGGCGAGGCCACCTAAGAGAGTCATGAGGCTGATATTCTCACCAGCTAAGGAGCTTAGATCATGTGGTAGAGATGTACGTTTTCAGTTTTGAAGGTCCTGGGTTCAACCTCATTAACGACCAAGGAGTTGGTTCAGTTTGAGTTTTGCCAGAGTGAGGATTTCAGGATTTGGTGCCCTGACTTTTGAGGAGTTAGCACATAGCAGAACTTTGCAGGTTAGTAGTCTACCGCTGCTGAGTGAACCAGCACCTATGCTGTCATACCCCTCTGTCACAATGCAGCTTGCAAAACCCTCAACATAGTACATGAGAGCTGGAGAGAAAGCATTCTTGGCTGAGGGGTTTACTTCTGGCACGAGCTTCCTAAGGAAATTAGGGTAATCCAGAGTCGGGGCACCCTGAGGCCAAGATAAAGACTCAGAGCATACCAGCCTGATGACAAAAAAACAAAAATATTCTCAGGCAGAGCCTCCTTTAACTAGGGCGAGAAACTCCGTGAAGACCACTAGGAATCTCATCATGGAGATATCTGGGAGTCACTTACATACTGTGGTCTTCTTCTTTCATCTGGTTTAAAACCGGCACTGTTGGATATGCAAGTCTAGGTTAGTGAACCAATGGATTGGTTCAAGTGATGTGGAGTAGATGGCAGAGATCTCACCAGGATACGATGGTTTGGGATGCTGTTTGAGGAGGTGTTCCGTAGTCTGAAGTCCATTTCTGCAGTCACAGATAGGATTGTGTTTCAGTCCCCAAAAGCAGATGCATCTGTCATATGTTGTGGGAGGCAGCTAAAAATTGATCATATTTTCTATGGGAATGAAAAGCCACAGGGTTCTTTGGTTGGATCCTTGATGAAGTGTTTGACTGGGATGTTGGCGTCCTTCCACCTTGCTCACTGTGATGATGGATCATATAGAAGACTTGGAGGTAGATAGACAAGACAGATTCTTTCTCATGTACCTGTGATTTAAAAATATATTTCTAGGCACTGTTAAATGACCAAAAAAAAGTAAAGCCATTTGTGTTGCAAAGATCACAGCCTATTTAAACAATATTGGTGACAAACTACAACGTTGTCATGGGCTAATGGCTTCCTGCTGCAGATGAATTGCCAATGTGAAGATCAGGCATTGCTTTTGAAAGGGGACATTGATCAGAGGATAACAGTCTGTCCCAATGACTTCATTTCTTCCAGATCAAATGGCTGATGTAGATGTATTCATTTTTGCCTGAGGTATAGCAGACTGACAATTGCTCACACAGAGCCTGATCAATGGGAGTATAATCAGTACAAGATAATCTTGCAGCAAAGGCACCAAAATGAGGCTCTATGGTCAATTTCTGGCTGTGTGTGACCTTGGGCAAACCAACTGAGGCTGGGATTTTCAAAGCTGGATGGGTACATGAATATGGATCTGTGCACATAAAAGTCCTTCTTTAAAAGCAACCAATGAAACCTGCTACCAGGCCATATCATGAGGGCCTTTCACAGATTTTACCAGGTCCTGTGCCACATAAAACTTCATTGGTATCAGTGCGATTTTGGCAGAGGCAGGACTGAAATCTGGTATTTAAAGTTCACAGAAGTTTTGCCAGAGATTTCAGTGGGAGACAGAATCAGGACCTGAGTCAGGACTTCAGGATTTGGCCCTATAAAATTGTCATTGGCTTACAATTATTTTTAACTTTATTTTAGACACAGACGCAGTGAGCCCTGTGGAGCCAATATTATTGTAAAGTGTGTGTGGCATGGAGAACATGTATTCCAAATCACTCTGCAGTGTGATGAGGATTAATTGAACTTTTGCATAATGGTGTCATGGAAAAAGTATAGCAAGGGCAACACAAATATCTAAGGAGACGGAACAGCTTCCATGTGCGGAGAGATTAAAAAGACTGTTCAATTTGGGAAAGAGGCGACTAAAGCGGGATATGGTAGAGGTCTATAAAATCACGACTGGTGTGGAGAAAGTAAACAAGAACCACTTAACATCAGAACCAGAGATCACCCAGTGAAATTAATAAGCAGCAGGTTTAAAACAAGCACAAGGAAGTATTTCTTCACACAACACACAGTCACCCTATGGAACTCAATGCCAGGGGATGCTGTGCAGGCCAAAAGTATAACTGGGTTAAAAAAATAACTAAATACGATCATGGAGGATAGGTTCATCAATAGCTATTAGCCAAGTTGTGCAGGGGTGCAAGCCCATGCTCTGGGTGTCCCTAGACCTGTGACTGCCAGAAGCTGGGACTAGATGGAAGGGTATGGATCACTCGATAAACTACCTTATTATTTTCATTTCCTCTGAAGCAGCCGGCACCAGCCACTGTCGGAAGGCAGGACACTGGGCAAGATGGAGTATCGGTCTGATCTAGTACTGCCGTTCTTATGTCATCCCACATTTCCAGGGTCTAAGTTTGGATCTCATCTATGATTCAGGAGACTGCAGGAAATAGAGCTGCTTGGTGTGAAGTGAAGCATATTATTTTATGGGGATAAACTTAAAACCATCAGCTAAAAATGGTTTGCATGTCGCAAACAAGCTGAGCCTTAATGCTACTGTTGTGTCCTTTCCTCCCACACAATAACAGGGACCATGCAAGCAGAAGATGTCAGAATCCAGGCTCACCTCCAACGGTCATATAAAGTGGCTGACCAAGAGAAAGATCAAAGCTTTCTATACGGACGTGGTAGCTGATGACTTGAGAAGTGGAGTCAAAACACTTATGCAGGTAAAACCCTAAACTGGATATTGAATCATGAAGGAACTGCAGTCCCTTGCTGTAAATCTTGCATCAAGGAATTCTTTAATGTTTCTTACAAGGGGCCTTCGACCCTTCCACTGAGAAGGGGTCAGTGTTGTTGGGGCCAGCGTGATTTGCTAAGGGATGGATTATGACTTGGAGAACATGCCTGTCCAAGGGAGTAAGGGGGGAGTAAAAACTCTTCTGGTTCCTCTTCATGGGCTAGCCAGCGCCCTTCACTCCATCGCAGGAGCAGGTGGACAGGGAATGAGTGGACCCTTGGCTCCAACCCCCCTACTCACCGGCCAGTGTTATAATTTGCTACTGACCTATTCCACTGGCATATGATCCCCATCCCCCCTGGGGCAAGGAGGAGTTAAGATTCAGAGGGATGTCTCTGAGACACAGTACCTCCTGGGACTGCTCCTGGCATGATGTAGTTTACACACTACTCCTTGCTCAGAACTGGGCCTAGAGGGCACCATCGAGCAGCTCAGGGGTTATTGGACTATCTGGGCATGTGATGATACCTTCAGATGAAATAAATGCATGTGTGGTAGGGATGTATATATAGTCCTATTAACGCTGAAAAACTATCTATTAACCAAGGCATCCGGTCTTGGGAAGATGAAACCCAATATCCTGGTGATTGGGTACAAGAAGAACTGGCAGACAGCTCACCCTAGGATGGTGGAGGAGTACACTGGAATCCTGCAGTAAGTTGGGAAGCTGGTTGATGGTAACATTGCCTGCTTAATTTGCTCCCAGTTAAACAGTAGAGAGTTCTGGGTGAACTAGGGGACGCTCAGGAAGGAGTAAGGTGTTGTATAACTAGCCTACTCTTGTGGCTATCCATCTTCGTGAATACACTGCAAAGTTTGAATCAGCAGCTTCCACTGGCTCTCAGTTTCATAGAATCATAGAAGATTAGGGTTTGAAGAAACCTCAGGAGGTCATCTAGTCCCACCCCTTGCTCAAAGCAGGACCACCCCCAACTAAATCATCCCAGCCAGGGCTTTGTCAAGCCGAGCCTTAAAACCTCTAAGGATGGAGATTCCACCACCTCCCTAGGGAACCCATTCCAGTGCTTCACCACCCTCCTAGTGAAATAAGGAGTGAAATTCAAGAGTTTAACCTCTGAAAACTTAGCAAGGCTGTTGCAGCCACTGGTCAGCAAGATGTGTTTTGGTGGGTGTTTACACTACTGCCAGTCTAGGGTGACCAGACAGCAAATGTGAAAAATCGGGATGGGGGTGGGGGGTAATAGAAGCCTATATAAGAAAAAGACCCCAAAATCAGGACTGTCCCTAAAAAATTGGGACATCTGGTCACCCTATACCAGTCTCTCACTGCAGAGGGGAAGGAGGGGCTTGAGGCTAAAGCAAGGGACTGGGGAGTCAAGAGGTTGGGATGGAGGTCTGGTTTATATTCCTGGCTTCCTGTGTGACCTCTGGGAGGTCATTCAGTCTCTCTGTGCCCCAGCTTCTCCCTCTGTAAAGGGGGATAAGAACCTGACCTGACCCTGAGTTGTGACTTTCTTTAGAAGGGCAAAGCATTATTACCGTGATTGTTTTTATTAGCATGTGTTAAATTACGTGGATTTCAACCATCACAGTTTAGCTTCACCTCAGACCTCTCAATTGCTCTGCCCATTATTGCATCCATACACTGACTCCATCTCTCCAGCTGCCTTGACCGCATCTGATAGACAAAGGAAATTCCAGTGATGCATCTGCTTTGGCTTTGTTCCAGTTAAGGGCTGACAAGTGTTTGCATCAGTAGCATGTCCAGGCACGTGAGGGAAGAGCATCTGACCCACTCTGTGCTCTGACCAATCCTGCCCACCCACTCCATAGGTGGAGAGGACCCTGGATGCAGCACAAAAATGACAATTCCATTGCATCAAGGGTGCCATGGAGCAGTGGTTTCTGGAAGCTCATTATGATCTGTAAAGATCCATAGGCCACACTCCCCCCCTGCTTCCAGTGTGGCAGGATAACGCAGCCACTGTGGTACTGGGGACTGTGCCTTTAAGGGCTGAGCTTCCCAGACAGAGTCTGGGTGGGGCACTGGGAAGCTCTTAGTAGGCACAGCCAGTCAGGCTGTCCTTACCCATATGCAAAGTACGCTGCTGTGTAGGGACCCAGAAAATTTGGGGCACCAAATTTCCTTGTGCCCTGCGCAGCTACATGCTGCTCCAGCCCCTGCTCTGGCTCTTGCCCAGGGCCCCACCTCCACTGCCCTGAGGAGTGCACCAGGGCCAGGCCTGCACTCACCGGCCCCAGCAGCGCCACCGGTGAGTGATGCCCCTGCCCTCCAAGCCCTCTCCTGCAGAGGTCTGCCCCCTGCACCTGCTGCGGGGCTGCGTTGGGCCCCAGAATAGCTAGGGACGGCCCGGCAGCCAGTTGGAACTGGACACAAAATAAAGCAGAGCAGGGATGCAAGCCTTAAGCACTGAGTGATCACTGAACACGGCCTCCACCACAGCCCTGAGACTGAAGTCAGTAGCTCTTACACTGCTCTGTGCTGGAGCAGGGAGGCTTCATTTCTCTGGGCTCTCTCTGAGACTCCTCAAGCTGTAGCCTGGCCACCTAGGATGTGTGCCAGGGGCAGGATTTGCTCCGTAGTAACCTCAGTTACAATGATCACACCAATGCCCTTTGCTTAGCTTTCAAAGGCATTCCTCACTGGACAGGCTCAGAGGTCAGGTTTATTGGGTGTCTTGTCTCCACCAGTGACCAATGTCAGATGCTGCATAAGATGGCCAGCATACTGAGCTAAAGGGCCATCCCCTCTGAGCCTGTTCCTATGGTCCCATGGAATGCAAAGAATGTCAGCGCTAAGTACGCGTTCTCTCTCTCATTCCAGTGATGCGTTTGACTTCAAGTATGGAATATGCTTAATGAGAATGAAGGAAGGGCTGAATGTTTCCAGAATGATGCAGGCTCACAGTAAGTGTCTATTGAGGCCACACCTGCAGGCGCTGCACCAGCTGCGGCTGTGGTGAGACTGTTAGATCCCTAGCCTCAAGCAGCAGTGAGTGCACACTGGCATATCAGTTAAATGGATGAACACAATAAGTCAAACCCACTTTCCCTTTGCAGATCAGTAACGTGCCTCTATTTTTAATCATTAAACAAGGTGTCAAATATTTCCCTCTGCAAGAGAAAGGACTTTAACAGAGAACTTTGTACGTGGCCAGAATCCTTCTGACTCCCCACATTCTTCCAGTTACTGCAACTGAACGTGCTAGTCTTCACTTCCAGCCCTAAATCATTTCATGGCATTGCTCTGTTCCACCCGAGAGGCTGCTACCCAGCATCTCAGTGGGGAAATGAAGTGCATAACACATTTCTGGGTCGTTTCAAAGTGCCCCCTAGCCAGCGGCTCGTTGGGCTGACATGGTGAAAGTATGTCAGTTTCATAGTCAATGGCACACAAGGGAGTGGTACTGCCAGCATCATGTCTGATGGCCTTTGACACCCCTGTCCCAATGGATCAGGTACCCATTTTGCTGCTGTGTGAACTGGAGGTGGCCTTTCAGTGTGAGATCGTGTAAGACAAACCAACAGCCTGCAGGACTCTAGACAAGCCCTTGAACAACACAGTCACCCTACCTCTCCACAAATTTCTGGGTGAGATTGCAAAATTCAGAGCCTGCTTTATGGGGCTCCAACATCTGAGACCAGCCTGGCCACTTGGTTCTCCTTTAATTCATCACTATACCCACAAAGAGTGATGAAAGGCTATAGAATGAATTGCCAGTGTCATTCCAGCAAATTACTCACAGGATGACCATTTGCTCCCATGCAGGGGGCTCGCACAGAGTCTGTGCACCACTTAAGACTCGCTTGAATAGTGCCCGGGCCTTGTGCTTTGCCTTGGGGTAAATTCACCATTGTGAACAGCAGTCCTATGCCATGCACATCTCTGAAATAACAACGAGCTCCTCATGAGACGCTGTAACACCTCCTCTGCCCAGGGTGCACCAGAGTTCCCAGGCCTGACAGAAGCTGACTTTGTCTGGCTACAGTCAATTAACTTCTGCTTTTTAACATACTTTAAATCTTTGTTAGGTTCAGTGCAGTTTGGCTAAGGATGAAGTTCACTATCGTGCAAAAGGCTGGTATGAGTCTATGGACCATTTAAGTCTTCAATGTAGGGCTTAAGTGGTGCCTATTCTTTGTGCTGGCTCTCGGTGCAGAAATTTTCCCCCCTAAACTAGCACGCATGCAGCAAAATTTAACGCTGCAGCTATTAAATGCAAACATTTTCTAAACTTGCTTTAACCTTTCTGTTCAGGATGTTTTTAAAGTTATACTGAACATTGAACCTACATTCATTTTAATTGAATTTAGACCATAATCGTTTTCTAAGTGAAAAGAAACTTCCATTGTTTTGTCTTTCACATCTCCATTGCCTTTATTCTTCTCATCTGTTTTGCAGTTAACCTAGTGTTTGACCCAGCAGAAGACCGTAAAGAGAATGGAACAAATGGTGTGCTACCCACTGTGACCGGCACATGTTAGTTCTAACCACATTCATCTTTGTAATATGAAACGCTCCAACATGTAGTGAAAAATAACCATGTTCTACCTTGTCAGGGCCAACTAGCTGAATGATTTCTGGCTACTAGTTACACAGGGACCTTGGCTGCGAAGTCCAGATCTGAACTTCCCTTAAGTTTGGTGGTGTCCAGATCTGGGAGCTGGGTTTGTTCCGTTGTAAGTAAAGGTTCCAGCTGCAGAATTGGGTCAGTAGGGCTTGGGGATGTTTGGATCAAGGGTTTTGTCCAACCAAATACAAAAATATGTTTCAGCTACTAAGCTTTGCTCTGGATCAAACATTTACAGGATGTGGCCTAGAGTAGAGAGCATTTTGCTGTAGCCTGCAGGGAAGTTTATGGCTCAAAATAGGAAGGGCCTGCCACCTGCTGCAGAGAGTTGGAAGAACAGCACATGTCAGATTCCAGGACCTGTCTCTCACGCTGTGGGTTCTTTTCCCCTTGCTAGTGGATCCTGATGCGCTTACCGCGGAACAGCAAGCAAGCACCATCTTCCAGACTGAACAGGGCAAGAAGACTATCGACATCTACTGGCTCTTTGATGATGGAGGTGACCTTTGACCTTAATAAATACATCCAGCCTGCACACAGATTTAGGACTTGTTTATCTCATTATGTCCACTCCACCCTCCATTCAGCTCATGAATGAGACCAGTCTCTGAAGGTTTTCCTCAATGGAGCTGGATCTCAAGCCACTGCTGGGCAGTGACCTCTTCAGCTCTGCTCACCCCCATGCAATCACCCGTCAGTCATTCCTCAGCAGTGTCAGGGTCTAGTTCTCATAAGGGCAGTTCCTACCCATTCATTTCCAGCTTTCCACAGGGTGAAGCCTTTCTCAGCAGTGTCCACCCTGCAGTGTCAGTTACCCCCAGATCATTGTGCTGCTTCTGTACAGTGCTGTTAAGTTCCACCATAACCTTGCCCTACCAGGCCAGTGTGACCTACTGAGGACATAGCCTGAGATTCCCAAAGGCGACTAAGAGAGGTAGGTGCCCAACTCCCATTGAAACCAATGGGATTTGGGTGCCTCAACTCTCTTAGACTCTTTTTGCAAATCTCACTCATACTCTCTTAGCAAAATCTCTCCTGCACTGCCCTTTCCACCAGGGCTGATGTTAGCACAGCAGGACGCATTTAATATAATAGTTTTGAACAGAAAGGTGAGCCGCAAACCTCCTAACCCCGTTCCAGTCTCGCGTTTCCTTTGCAGCAGTCAACAGGAGCGCTGGCTCCAGAGACTTGCTTCTGTTAATCAAGTTTGTTACGGGAGCACCTAGGGACAAACCGAGATTGGGGTTCCGTGGTGCAAGGCACGGTACAGACATAGAGCAGTAGGCTGTCCCTGCCCAAAAGGGTTGCAATCTAAATAGGCAAGACAGACCCGGGGTAGTGGAAAGGAATACAATCTACAAGCAGAGCAATCAATGTGGTGATAGCCAATGGAGTATTTGTTCCATGATTTCCTACCCCCAAGAGTGTTAGGCAGGAGGAATCAGCTAAATGGAAAGACAAGAGAAGGGAGAGGAGCGAGGGGAACAGAACAGAGGAAAACTCTGAGGGGAGGAAGGTCTGAGGGTCAGCTGTGGAGTGAAGCTGAGGTGAATTACTATATTATTAGGGCTGTCCATTAATCGCAGTTAATGCATGCGATTAACGCAAACCAAATTAACTAGATTAAAAAATATAGTTGCGATTAACTGCAGTTTTAATCGCATTGTTAAACAATACCAGAATACCAATTATATTTATTATAAATATTTTGGGATTTTTTCTACATTTTAAAATATATTGATTACAATTACAACACAGAATACAAAGCATACAGTGCTCAGTTTATATTATTATTTTTTATTCTGAATATTTGCACTGTAAAAAAGCAAAAAGAAATAGTATTTTTCAATTCCCCTCAAACAAATCTGCTCAGTCCTACTTCTTGTTCAGCCAATCGCTGTTTACATTAATGAGAGAGAACGCTTCTTATTTACAATGTAGCCTGAAAGTCAGAACCAGTGTTCGCAATGCACTGTTGTAGCCAATGTGCAAGGTATTTACATGCCAGATATGCTAAACCTTACTAGCCCCTTCATGGTTCGACTTGTAGGCTCTAAAGTTTTACATTGTTTTTGAGTCCAGTTATGTTAAAAAAATAATTCTACATTTGTAAGTTGCACTTTCATGATAAAGAGATCACATTACACTATTTGCATGAGTCTCCTTTTCTGGGACCCCAGAGATCTGGCAATGCAGTGTGTGATTTTAGCTGGGGACATTTAATAGTAAACAGAGCAGTACACTAGAAAATACATCCCGGGGTGCAATCTCACATTGATAGGGGGTTGGGCTGGCAAGCACACGGGGTCTTCTCTATCTCTGATTCAGAATGTTAACTAGTTGTTTGGTCTCCAAAAGTAAGAACCAGTCCCTGTGCTCTTCCCTGCGGCAGGTCTGACGCTCCTGATTCCGTTCCTCCTCAATCGCAAGAAGAGGTGGGGCAAGTGCAAAACCCGGGTGTTTGTTGGTGGGCAGATCCACAGGATGGATGAAGAGAGGAAGGCGTGAGTGCATTACTGAGCATTGATCAAATAGAGCTTGGGAGACCATTAGCTACCACTAATCCCATCGATAATTCAGAGTCACTTCTGTTACGATTTTCTGTACCCAAAGAGCCTAGTGTAGCCAATAGGTGTCTTTCCATTGACTTCAGTGGGCCTTGCATCAACTCTGTATATTCAGTCTGGATAGCGTGTATTTTGGATTAACTGACATAACTAAGGAAGAAAGAACAAAAGCAAAGTCTCCAGGGGAGAGCCCAATCTGTGTGGCTCTGCTTGAAATGAACTCAACTGCCCAAAATGGCAGCTTGCCTCAGCAGATTCCTTGAAATGCAAAGGCACAGCACACAGAAGACACATTAATAAGTTACCTGCCACCTACCCCACAGGTTGGACTATCTCACAGATTTGTTGCATTTTGGGGGGATTTAAGTCTGGAATTTTGCTGTTTACCCAACAGTCTTCTCTTCATTTTAGAAATGTCAGAATCTTTTTTGTTTTGTTTTGTTTTGACCATTTTTAAAATTATATTTCTTCTGCATGATATGCCATGGTGCTGGTCATCAGTTTGTGTAAATCAGCATAATTCCATTCCAGCTAACTGAGCTATGTTGATTTATATCATCGGAGGATCTGCCCCATTTGTTTGTTTGTCTGTTTATTTTAAAATGACATTGTGTTTGTGGGAAAATGTATTGAGAGGGCACAAGGGTTCAGAATAAAAAATGCAAATATGATTTTTTAAAATGCAAACCCTAGGGCCATGGAAATGAAATTCCCACTGGTAAGAGGCCTGAACTAGATGGCTCATGAACTTACAGGAGCTGAACACAGAAAGAGTTGTCAGCAGTAATTGGGAAAGTAGTCGAATGCCACCCTGCACTATCTTACTACAGAAGATATGGTAGTTGGGTGATATTGTTAAATACTCAGTGGACCAGAAAAAGAGAAATTGGCCACACCATGAAAGCTCCCCCTGCCCCCTCCTGGTTCTGACTTTTCACCTGGAATATGACTGTGCTAATACTTACTACCTGGCTAAATTCTTACTACCATGAGTAGATTTCAGTGGACCACTCAGAGTAGTAAACACTGGGCCTAGTGTTTGCAGGGCTTGATAAGCAGACAGATATATATAATAATGCTTTTCTTTAGCATTTTTCATCAGTAGAGCTCAAAGCGCTTCACAAAAGATGTCAGTAGCAATATCATCATTTTACAGGGGGAAACTGAGGCACAGAAAGGCAAATTGACTTACCCATGGTTACTCAGCAGGCCAGTGGCAGAGCTATGACTAGAACCCAGGCCTCCTGAGTCCCAGGTTAGTGCTCTAGCCACTACACAACACTGCTTCACTTGATTCTTAAATGTTCAGAGAGTTTCTAGGAATCCTGGAATGGTCAGTAAAGTATTGAGCAGGAAAAAACGAGTAGATTTTTTTAAAAATCCCCTTTTTCTCTCTTGCAGGATTGTGTCTCTATTGAGCAAGTTCCGACTTGGGTTCCATGAGGTGCATGTCCTTCCAGACATTAACCAGAAACCACGCCCTGAACAGTACGTTATTTCTATAGTTTTTGTCGTTGCCTCTTTCACTCTCTAGACGTGGTTCCTGTGTGTATGTGACTGTGTGTACATCAAGTGGAACCTACGAGTTCTTCTTGTCCCTAATCCGTCGCATGCTTTGATTAGGGGCTCAGCTTCTACCAGATGGGGAATGTGAAGGTTGGGGGCAGAAAAGGAGAAAACTACACTTGTAACCCAGGCATTTTCTACATTTTTAAGTGAATTTCATGCAGAGGAAAGGTGCCAGGCCTGGAGACTGGTGTTTTGTCTTTAGCCAAAGAAAATCAGTGTTACCAACTATCACGATTGCAGGACAAGTCTAACGATGCTTGGTGTTTTATGCAAAGCCAGCTCCCAGAGTCATATTATTATGGAAGAACTTCAGCTTTCATGTAAAGGGAAAAAGTAAGTTCCCAGCCCCCCTGTGTACAGAGAACACTTTGAAAACATGCTCCCTAAAGGCTCTAACAGTTGAAAGCAAATGAAAAGAACCCAGCATTGATTATTTTTTTAAAATCTCATAATTTTAATCAAATCTTGTGATTTTTTTGGCACCTGACACATGACTGGGGTTGGCAGGACTGGACCATTCAGAGTACAGACAGAGGAAGGTCAAGATTATTCAATGCTTCCCAAACAATGTGTCACAACTTTGGTTCGGAAGTCATCACCACAGGAAAATGGGATGAATGGATGACTAGAGGACATAGAAGGATGAATAGACACCGTCAGAGTAACTTCCACATAAGCCTGTTCATTTCATAGAATCATAGACTATCAGGGTTGGAAGGGACCTCAGGAGGTATCTAGTCCCACCCTCTGCTCAAAGCAGGACCAATCCCCAACTAAATCATCCCAGCCAGGGCTTTGTCAAGTTGGGCCTTTAAAACCTCTAAGGATGGAGATTCCACCACCTCCCTAGGTAACCCATTCCAGTGCTTCACCACCCTCCTAGTGAAAAAGTGTTTCCTAATATCCAACCTAATCCTCCCCCATTGCAACTTGAGACCATTGCTCCTTGTTCTGTCATCTGCCACCACATAGAAGAGCCGAGCTCCATCTTCTTTGGAACCCCCTTCAGGTAGTTGAAGGCTTCTTTAAATCCCCCCTCACTCTTCTCTTCTGCAGACTAAATAAGCCAAGTTCACTCAACCTATCCTCCTAAGTCATGTGTCCCAGACCCCTGATAATTTTCGTTGCCCTCCGCTGGACTGTCTCCAATTTGTCCACATCCCTTCTGTAGTGGGGGGACCAGAACTGGATGCAGTACTCCATTTGTGGCCTCACCAGTGCCAAATAAAGGGGAATAATCACCTCCCTCAATCTGCTGACAATGCTTCTACTAACGCAGCCCAATATGCCGTTAGCCTCCTTGGCAACAAGGGCACACTGCTGACTCATATCCAGCTTCTCATCCACTGTAATCCCCAGGTCCTTTTCTGCAGAACTGCTGCTTAGCCAGTGGGTCCCCAGCCTGTAGCAGTGCATGGGATTCTTCCGTCCTAAGTGCAAGACTCTGCACTTGTCTTTGTTGAACCTCATCAGATTTCTTTTGGCCCAATCCTCCAATTTGACTAGGTCACTCTGGACCCTATCCCTACCCTCCAGCATATCTACCTCTCCTCCCAGCTTAGTGTCATTCACAAACTTGCTGAGGGTGTAATCCATCCCTTCATCCAGATCATTAATAAAGATGTAGAACAAAACTGGCTCCAGGGCCGACCCCTGGGGCACTCCGCTTGATACCAGCTGCCAACTGAACATTGAGCAGTTGATCACTACCCGTTGAGGCCAACAATCTAGCCAGCTTTCTAGCCACCTTATAGTCCATTCATCCAATCCATACTTTTTTTAACTTGCTGGCAAGAATACTGTGGGAGACTGTATCCAAAACTTTGCTAAAGTCAAGATATATCACATCCACTGCTTTCCCCCTATTCTCAGAGCCAATTATCTCATCATACAAGGCAATTAGTTTGGTCTGGCATGACTTGCCCTTGATGAATCCATATTGACTGTTCCTGGTCATGATAGCAGTTTTCAGGTATCTAAAAGGGTGTCATCAGGAGGAGGGAGAAAACTTGTTCACCTTAGCCTCCAATGATAGAACAAGAAGCAATGGGCTTAAACTGCAGCAAGGGAGATTTAGGTTGGACATTAGGAAAAAGTTCCTAACTGTCAGGGTATTTAAACACTGGAATAGATTGCCTAGGGAAGTTGTGGAATCTCCATCTCTGGAGATATTTAAGAGTAGGTTAGATAAATGTCTATTAGGGATGGTCTAGACAGTATTTGGTCCTGCCATGAGGGCAGGGGACTGGACTCGATGACCTCTCGA
The DNA here is from genome assembly GCF_025201925.1 of Gopherus flavomarginatus. Lineage (NCBI taxonomy): Eukaryota > Metazoa > Chordata > Testudines > Testudinidae > Gopherus > Gopherus flavomarginatus. Next base: position 36,364,144 of record NC_066630.1, read on the forward strand.
GGTCCCTTCCAGTCCTAGAGTCTATGAGTCTATGGTCACCTTCCTCTCCTCCAAGTGCTTCAAAATGGTTTCCTTAAGGACCTGCGCCATGATTTTTCCAGGGATGGAGGTGAGGCTGACCAGTCTGTAGTTCCCCAGGTTCTCCTCCTTCCCTTTTTTAAACGTGAGCACTATATTTGCCTTTTTCCAAACGCCTGGGACCTCCCCCGATCGCCATGAGTTTTCAAAGATAATGGCCAATGGCTCTGCAATCAGATCAGCCAGTTCGCTCAGCACCCTCGGATGCATTAGATCTGGACTTATGGACTTGTGCATGTTCAGCTTTTCTAAATAGTCCTTAACCTGTTCTTTCACCACTGAGGACTGCTCACCTCCTCCCCATACTGTGCTGCCCAGAACAGCAGTGTGGGAGCTGACCTTGTCTGTGAAGACCAAGGCAAAAAAACCATAAGAGTACATCAGCTTTTTCCACATCATCTGTCACTAGGTTGCCTCCTCCATTCATTAAGGGTCCCAACTTTCACTGAACTTTTTCTTGTTGCTAACATACCTGTGGAAACCCTTCTTGTTACCCTCCACAGCCCTTGCCAGCTGCAACTCCAGTTGTGTTTTGGCCTTCCTGATTACACCCCTGCATGCTTGAGCAATACTTTTATACTCCTCCCTAGTCATCTGTACAAGTTTCCACTTCTTGTCAGCTTCCTTTTTGTGTTTAAGCTCACCGAAGGTTTCACTGTTAAGCCAAGCTGGTCACCTGCCATATCTGCTATTCTTTCTGCACAGTGGGATGGTTTGTTCCTGTGCCCTCAATAAGTCTTCTTTAAAATACAGCCAGGACTCCTTCCCCTCATGTTAGCCCCCCAGGGAATCCTGCCCATCAGTTCCCTAAGGGAGTCAAAGTCTGCTTTTCTGAAGTCCAGGGTCCATATTTTGCTACTCTCCTTTCTTCCTTTTGTGAGGATCTTGAACTCAACCATCTCATGGTTACTGCTGCCCAGGTTGTCACCCACTTCTTCTTCCCCTACCAATTCTTCCCTGTTTGTAAGCAGTAGGTCAAGAGGAGAACGGCCCCTGGTTGGTTCCTCCAGTAGCTGCACCAGGAAGTTATCCCAACACTCTCTAAAAACTTCCTGGATTGTCCATGCACTGCTGTGTTGCTCTCCCAGCAGATGTCAGGGTGATTGAAGTCCCCCATTAGAACCAGGGTCAGTGTTCTGGAAACTTCAGTTAATTGTCCAAAGAAAGCCTCGTCTACCTCATCCTCCTGGTCCAGTGGTCTATAGCACACTCCCGTCACGATATCACCCTTGTTGCTCTTGCTTCTAAACTTAACCCAAAGAGTCTCAACAGGCTTTTCTCCAGTTTCATACTGGAGCTCTGAGCAATCATACAGCTCTCTTACATACAGTGCAACTCCTCCACCTTTCCTCCCCTGCCTGTCCTTCCTGAACAGCTTATACCCATCCATGACAGTGCTCCAGTCATGTGAGTTACCCCACCAAGTCTCTGTTATTCCAATCACGTCATAGTCCTTGACTGTGCCAGGACTTCCAATTCTTCCTGCTTGTTTCCCAGGCTTTTTGCGTTTGTGTACATGCACCTAAGAAAACTAGCCGATTGCCCTGCTTTCTCAGCATGAATCAGGAGCCCCCCTCCCCCTTGCACCCTCCTCCTTGTGTTTCCTTCTGGTATCCCACTTCCCCACTTACCTCAGGGCTTAAGTCACCATCCCCCCGCGAACCTAGTTTAAAGCCCTCCTCACTAGGTTAGCAAGTCTGCCTGTGAAGATACGCTTCCCTCTCTTCGCATCCCATCTCTTCCTAGCAATCCTTCTTCCCAGAACAACATCCCATGGTCAAAGAATCCAAAGCCCTCTCTCTGACACCTGCATAACCACTCATTTACCTCTACAATTCGATGGTCCCTGCTTGGGCCTTTTCCTTCAACAGGGAGGATGGACAAGAACACGATTTGTGCCTCAAACTCCTTTATCTTTCTTCCCAGAGCCATGTAGTCTGCAGTGACCTGCTCAAGCTTATTCTTGGCAGTATCACTGGTGCCCACGTGGAGAAGTAGGAAGGGGTACCGGTCCGAAGGGTTGATCAGTCTTGGCAGACACTCCGTCACATCCTGAATTCTAGCCTCAGGCAAGCAGCACACTTCTTGAGTCTCTCAGTCTGGTCGGCAGATGAATGACTCTGTTCCCCTCCGTCCCTGACCACCACCACTCGTATCCTCCTCTTGGAAGTGGTGGTCATGGAACCCCCATCCTATCCCCAAGGCAATGCATCTCATGCCTTCTGGTCGATGGGGTCTCTTTCTGATCCCTTTCCTCAGAGGGCTCTTCCAAATCATTCTCCATAGTAATACCTGTGCAGAGAGCCTGAAAATGGTTTCTTACCTTGCATAGGGGGTACATAGGTTCTCCTGAAGTAGCCAACAAAGGGACTGATCTGTGAACAGAGGAATTAAGTTTCCAGGGCAGTTGATCTAAGCTGGCTGGAAAATGGAAATCCCTTCTCACGAAACATTTCACATTTAAAAACAAAAATTCATCCTGGATTGGGATGAAAAGTTCAAAACGTAAAATTTTTCACAGCCAGAGATTTCCAGAAAAACTCCATCTTGGAAGAACTGAAAGGGAAAGAAGTACAGAACTGTAGCAGACAGTGAAATCGGCAAGACCCTTTTAGGTGGACAGCCATCATTTTGGTTTTCCTAATGGAAAAATGGAATTTTTTCAGCAAAATAAAAGAAAAATTTAGATTTTGTGAAAAGGGCTTTTTCATCAGAAGATCATTAGAACGTAAGAATGGCCATACTGGGTTAGACGTATGGTCCATCTAGCCCAGCATACTGTCCCTGATAGTGGCTGGTACCAAAGCTTCAGGGGGAGTGTACAGAACAGGGCAATTTTGAAGAAATTCCACCCAGCTCATCCCCTCCCATCTTCTGGCAGTCAGAGGTCTAGAGTCACCCCAAGTGAGAGGTTACATCCCTGACCATCTTGGTTAATATGTCCATGAACAGCTATCCTCCATCAACAGCTATCCTCCATGAACTTATCCAGGTTTTTTTTTTAACCCAGTTATACATTTAGTCATTGTAACATCCCATGGCAATGAGTTCCACAGGTTAATTTGTGTGTTATGTGAAAAAGTATTTCCTGTTGTGTGTATTAAATCTGCTGCCCATTAATTTCATTGGGTGACCTCATGTTTTTATATTGTAGGAAAGTGTAGATAATACTTCTCTATTCACTTTTTCCACACCATTTGTGCTTTTATAGACCTCTGTTATATGCCCATTTAGTCGCCACTTTTTCTAAGCTGAACAGCCTTGATCTTTTTAGTCTCTCCTCATATGGCAGCCGTTCCAGACCCTTAATTGTCTTTGTTGCCCTTATGTGAACCAGTTCCAGTTGTGTGATATCCTTTATGAAATGGGGAAACCAGAACTGCACATAGTATTCGATATTTTCTGTCTTATTTTCTATCCCTTTCCTAATGGTTCCTAATATACAGTTAGCTTTCTTGATCACCGCTGTGCATTGAGCTGAAGTTTTCAGGGAACTATCCATGATGACTCAGACCTGATCAGTTCTCTTGTTGATCCAGGATCTCTCTTCAGAAGACAGAAACAAATAGCAGTTGCCATCTTTCTAATGGGAGCCCCCAGCATGCTCATAAACCCTAACAGCATTGATCCAGTACAGCAAATGTCAGGACAGAGCTCCAATCCTATCATGCTCTTTGTATGCAGCATCAAGAGATTTGATGACCTGATCGCCCCCTTCAGGCTGAACGATGGGTTTAAGGACGAGGCCGTGGTGAATGAAATGAGGAGTGACTGCCCCTGGAAGATTTCTGATGAGGAGGTTAATAAAAGCAAAGTGAAGGTAGGGACATTACCACTGCTATTGGGAGATTTCAACAGCTGGGGAAGGGAGAATACCTAGGAATTATTATGTAAAGGATTTTCCTGACCTAATCCATGATTCAGAAAGCTTTTCTTGCTTCCAGGCTTTTCCAGGATCCCAATCCTGTAAGGTGCTCTGAGCAACTCCTGTGGGTTGCTGAGCACCCTCCACTCCCAGTGAAATCATTACAAGGCAATAGCATTCAGCGCCTTACAGGATTGGGCCCGTAATGATTTGGGGGCCCTCTTGGCTCAATCCTGCACCCCCTGATGTCAATGGAAGTGTTGTCATTGACTTCACCGGGTGCAGACCGGACCCTTCGTAGATTTCTGCTGCTGTGGAGAACAGAGTGAGCTGCAGAGGGTTTTTTTATGGTGATTCCATGCTGAAGCAATAGGCAGGACCAAAGGGTTTGGAAGGAAACGGCTCTCAGGAGAGGTTAAGAGAGAGGCAGCATGTTCAGCTGGAGATGAGGTCAGCAGGCAGATCTGGCTGACTTTAGGAATGCCCCGTGCCGGTAGCTAGGGGCCTCACCAGTAACCAGGGTGAGGTTCAACCTTAATTCCAGGGGACAATCCCGAGTTCCACAGATCTCTTCTCTGTTTGGCAAATGATCACAGCCCTGCAGCGTGTACTCAGGACTCACTGAAGTCAATGGATTGACTCCTGCTGGGGACAGTGGGTGTTGGATCAGGGAAATCTGTGGGCATTCCAGGGGGACGCTGCCTGACTTACTTGGTGCTGATGTGATTTCTACTTTTTGCTCCTTAGTCACTTCGACAAGTGAGACTGAATGAGATCTTGTTGGATTACTCACGGGATGCTGCTCTCATAGTCATGTAAGTAACAGCAGCCCCCATAGTGATCAGGGTCTGCAATGCGCCTCTTATATATTGTCTTCTTCAGCAAGTCAGTGTATTTAGGGGCTGTTTTTGTTCTTGGAGAGATTACTATAGAAATAGTCTCTTCAGTCTTCTCCCTTCTACATAATAACAACTAAGCAGACACTACCAATCCAGGTATGCCCCCAAGTATACCCCCTTAAAGAATCATAGAATATCTGAGTTGGAAGGGACCTCAGGAGGTATCTAGTCCAACCTCCTGCTCGAAGCAGGACCAATCCCCAACTAAATCATCCCCGCCAGGGCTTTGTCAAGCCTGACCTTAAAAACCTCTAAACCTTCTATGCAGCATCTGCAGAAAAGCCCACATAAAAATACTAGTCTTCTACAGTGATGGACTAACACACTATGAGTGATGTTATTATAGGAGGTAGGGCTCAGGACCATTACTATAGCGTAATGCAATATTTTTTTAATTTGTTTGTATGATAGTGCAGCGGTTTGGAGCAGACCCTAATTGCGCAGATTGGATAATTGCTCCACTGATGATACACTCTCCAACTAGATGGCCAGCTTCTCTGCTGCTCTAGAAGAAGGGAAGGGGTCACAAAACAGCTGGTTGCAGCTCCCTGATTCAGGCTGGCTCCATGCTGGAACCAGTCCTGGCATAATTTAGAGCAGCCTCGAGGCTGCTTTAAACTACACCAGTTGTTAGAAGCCCCTAAAAGGGCTAATCTCAGGCTCAGAATAGCTGGAATGCAACAACACTCCAGTTATATTGGCTATGCCAAGGTGGTGTGTGGGAGTTGTGTAGGAGTGCACTACTCTAGGTCTGTGCCAGCTGATGACTCCACATGGCAGGAATTCTCAGCTAGGGAGATTGACCTGCTTTCTGGCCCCTGTTTCACCTCCCGAGTGGTGCAAAAGGGCTGGATTTCACATGAAAATCTGGCCAATAAGACCTATTGGGAGATCCCCAGGCCAGTTTTCTAATCAACTTTCTTCTAAAGACTGAAGAGACTGTTTCTATAGGTTTGGACGCTACATTCCTATGGCGATAGACAGGTGAGCAGGTGTCCCTGTGTCAGTGATGCCAAGTTAGATTTTGACTCTCGTGAGGCTGTCATTCATTCAGAAATTCTTTTCGACCCTCCAGACAGTGTTGGTCACATGTGACACAGAAAGCTCAGCTCCTCTCCTGTCAAGACCAGCTGACTGAATTCACTTAACTTTCTTCTGGTCCGACTCCTTGCCCTGATTGTAAGAACTATAAGTCACTAGCACTGAACTCACCCCACAGCCTGTAGTCACCAGCCACCTAGTGACCAGCTGAGGAAACACAGCTCTCCATTTACGAATGCCTGACATGACACAAACTATTCATGGCACTGAATCTTAAACAGGGGCTGCTTATGGAAACATCTACAGCACAAGGACCGCTCATAGGGCGAGTCAAGTTTCTCTCTTCTGCTCAGTTCCTCTGCTACCACAGATAGCACAAATAAAGCAGAATTCAAAGTGAACAGGAATCAGTGTTGTGGACACAGAAAGTTGGTGGCACACAGTGTATGAGGTGGATCTATATTCTGCAAATCTGTATGGACTCGTCACAGAGGGAATAATACTCTTCCAAGGCAAAAACAGATGCAGGGTTTTTCTCCTCCCCACTTCATACCTCTCTTGTTTTTGTTCTTTTCCTTTCCAGAACCTTGCCAATAGGCAGAAAGGGGCGATGCCCCAGCTCCCTCTATATGGCCTGGCTAGAAACCCTCTCACAAGACCTGAGACCCCCAGTTATTCTGACCAGAGGAAACCAAGAAAATGTTCTGACGTTTTACTGCCAATAGAATGTGGTTGACTACACGGTAGGTCGGGATGTGAATTTTTCAGGCCAGGTTTTGGCCTTGGAATGAACTCTTCCGGTTTTTTGGGTGCTAGTCACTGGTAAAAGCAAACTCTCCTGGTTTCAGCTGATGGCAGCAATTGATAAAGGATTACTGATGGGAAATGACTAACACTGGGGTTATACCAACTCTGCCCTCCCCTTCTGAAAACTGATCTTGCTGATCCTAGCCTTTGCATGTCCTAGGAGCACCTTAATACCACCACATGCCAACTGTTGTATGAGGGGGATAATGTGTTCCTGAGTTCTGTTACGTAAATTCCTGGGTGGGATCTATTGGGCAACGCAGAGGATGCAGTAAGGGGGAGAAGTCAGATCTTTTACGGGAGATTTTCAAAGCTGCCTAAAAGATCTGGATACCCAAATGAACTAGGCTTCCAGGTCCCCCAGATATCATCTGTCCCATTTATTTCCCATTAATTTGCTGAAAATGACCCTGTGATTCCAATCAGAAAGTGACTGCTGGGGGTTAGAACCTGAGAAATTCATCAAAGATCCTAGTCCCAATCATACAGTAGCTGTATGCTCCTTTATCAGTGAAGGAAAGAGGGAGGTGAGAAGAGAAAGGGGGTGGGGGAAAACAGGAAGAAAAAATAATAGGGACGGAATTGGCCTTAGAATTTGGGGGAAGGAAAGGGAGACCCCACTGTGTTACAATCCTGCATTGCAGCGTAGAGGTTTGTGCCAATGACCACGCATTGCTCCAGGATGTTCTGCTGCTGTGTTAGCACATATTGTGCCTCCTTTGTCCCCACAAAAGAAACTGCACTGTTAAAAATCTGAACTGTGCCATCCTCATGATACTCTGTAAGTCAGGTTTGCTGATCCTTATTAAAGCTGAGGAAACGGAAGCAGAGAGGTTAAGTGAGTGGCCCAAGGCCACATTGTGAGTCACTAGCAGAGCTAGAATTAGAACTCCACACTCTGACTCCCAGCCATTCCCTCATTTCTGCTGGCCACTCTGCCTCCCTCATTATTATAGCCATTTTACAGCTGGCAATGCGGAAAGAGGTGATGTGATCTGCCAAAGGTCACACAACAGGTCAGTGGCAGACTTTGGGTCTCCTGATCCCCAGGCCAGTTTTCTAATCAACTTTCTTCTAAGATACTGTCAGAGGCAGATTTTGTTCAGAGTGAATGCTATGGGGAATGTGCTCCCCATAGGGTTTGACAGTGATACTGCCCTCCTCCTTGGTCGTGTTTGTTTCAATGACCTACCCTCACCCCAATCAAACATTAGCTAGAGCCCTCGTCTGCCTTCCTTAGACCCCCCACAGAACCCTGGCTGGGGGTAAAAGAGACATGCCACCCTGCAGTCCTCTCTTCTATTTAAAAAGGGTGTTAAGCTTGTAAAATCCATAAGCCTGTTGGGTGAAGGAAAGTGGCTGCCCAGGTGTGAAGCGGGGGGAAATGAGTGGCCCACATTGGCAACTGATGCTCATTGTCTTCTACCATTTCCTTCCAGAGTGACATCTTTGCGTCGTCGTGAGCTGTAGCTCTGTCTGATGCTCTGGTGGCATTGCCTCACATGGCCGGGCTGTCAGCACCTCAGCCTAAGGCTGTGTGAAAGTTCTTGCTCCCACTTGTTCAGTTCTGCCAGCAGCAGCAGAGTGGGAGCACTGGTGAAGAGAGGGGTAACCTTGCTCAGGGCAGGGCAGCATGATATGATGCTTTAAACCCTGGCAAGTGCTGGTGCCTGTCTGCACTAGTGCTCCCATGTTTGCAGGGGCGGCTCCAGGCCCCAGCACGCCAAGCGTGTGCTTGGGGCGGCAAGCCGCGGGGGGCGCTCTGCCGGCACTGGGAGGGCGGCAGGCAGACTGCCTTCGGTGGCTTGCCTGCGGAGGGTCGCTGGTACTGCAGCTTTGGAGGGCCTCCCGCAGGCAAGCTGCCGAAGGCAGTCTGCCTGCCATGCTTGGGACAGCAAAATGCCTAGAGCCGCCCCTGCATGTTTGAAACCATCCGTGAAACTGAACCGGTGTGCCCTAGTGTCAGCAAAGCTTAGGTCACCCTGACCTTGGCATCAGTACCAGGCTCAGATTTTCACAATGCCCCATGGATTGTTTTCAGCCATGTGTGACATGGGCAGCACAAATGAACTTCTCTCCAGTGCTGAGCCCGAGGCTGGTGTTTTCCCATTCAGAGCTGCTTCAGTAAACTCTTCCATTGTGGAGAAAAATCCCCCCATCCCAGTACTTCAGAGACATGAGTGACAGAGGCAGCTAGGTCAATTCATCTCGTGTCTTTGTGATGGTGAGAGGTGCTGGGTTGACCTGGAGACTGCAGTCCTCTCTGACCTCAGAACAGATAAAGTCTGGGCAGCAGCAATAGAAGCTTTCCACATGCTGTGTCTTAATTCAGACCAGCTGTCGTGGTTCGGTTTCCTTGACCCTTTAAATCATTGGCCTTTCTGCTGAGATAGTCATCGTTAAAACCAGTTAGAATATGGAACAGCCTTTTCCACCACTGCATCATAAAGCCAGAGATAGGCAGGGCTCGATCCTGCCAGGTGCTGTGTGCTCTAATCCCCATCCAGCAAAGCGCTGAAGCATGTTAACAGGGTGACTCCCATGCTTAAAGCCAAGCATGTGCTTTAGTGATATGCTGGACCAATGCTAGGGAGCTTAGCGCTGCATCAAAGCATGATGTGCTAAGTGCTAAGCAAAGTGCTATTTGCAGTGCATACATCTGCTAATGTGGGCAAAGTCATTGAATCGGGTGCTAATTCTTCAGGAGAGAGGGAGGTTTGTGAGGTGCCAGAGAGGATGCGCTGCTATGTTCAGCTCCCAGCCTGCTTGCTCCTCCTCAGTGTCAGCCAACTACAATGCTGCTGGTCACAGGATCTGTTTTCCTCTTTAAACATCAGCTACCAGCAGGGCAGCTGGCCCTAGGCTCTGTTTTGAGGCCCCAGTGATAAACTTCAGGTCCAGGAGTCAGGTGCAATGCTCTCTCCAAGTGCAACTGAGAGCACAAACTGCTCTGCCCTCTACAAATATTTCCACCCCTCCCTCCCCAATTCACAGTAGGACTAACAGCCACCACAGAAGTCCTGAGCTAGGACTGGCTGTTTAAGTTCCCGAGACTTCTCCTCAAACCACTCCATCATCTGGTCTTTTTTTCTGATTGAGGAAAAGTCACATGCACTTATCAATAGAGTTTATCTGTAGCAAGCAGCAAAGAGTCCTGTGGCACTTTATAGACTAACAGACATATTGGAGCATGAGCTTTAGTGGGTGAATACCCACTTTGTCGGATGCATCCGACGAAGTGGGCATTCACCCACGAAAGCTCATGCTCCAATAAATACATCTGTTAGTGTATAAGGTACCACACGACTCTTTGCTGCTTTTACAGATCCAGACTAGCACGACACGGCTACCCCTCTGATACTATCTGTAGCAAACAATCCTCAGAGGATAAAACGTCCTTTCAGTACATGAGGACAAACAAGGACACCTATTCCCAAAATACATAGCAGATGTACAAGCATTTATATCTGGTGCATACCACAGAAGACTCCAGCCAACATTAATATGCTCCCATCCCGTCCACTGTGCATATAATGCATTGTAGCAGTGGAGAAATGCCAGCAGGTTTTGCATCTGTTGTTCTGGCAGGGTCTGGTGCCACTTTGAGTCACGTGTCCTGGTCTGTGGGAAGCTTGCTTCCAATGATGAGCTTGGTGAGGCTGGGGGGCTGTTTGAAGGCCAGCAATGGAACCCTACAGACAGCCATAGGCCTGGTCTACACTGGGCGGGGGGGAGGAAGCGGTGTCGATGTAAGATATGCAATTTCAGCTACAGGAATAGCGTAGCTGAAGTCGACGTATCTTATTTTGACTTACCTCCCATCCTCACAGCATGGGATCGATGGCCGCGGCTCCCCCCGTCGACTCCGCTTCTGCCTCTCACACTGGTAGAGTTTCAGAGTTGATGGGAGCGCGTTCGGGGATCGATTTATCACGTCTAGATGAAATGCAATAAATCAATCCCTGATAGATCGTTCGCTACCTGCTGATCTGGCGGGTAGTGTGGACGTATCCATAGACAAGAAACTCATGGATCATGACATCTACCTTCATAAACCCAGTAACCACCCCAAACAATCAAGAAATCTGTGATCTACAGCCAGGCACTCAGATACCACAGAATATGCTCTGAGGAGAAATTCCAGGATACACAACTGAACACCACCTTCACCAAACAAGGCTGCTCCACCAGAGAAGTAGATCACATCATGGAACAGGTCACCCAAAGACCCCAAGAGAAACTAGTTCAATATGAGGGAGAAAAACCTCTTACCACACACCCCTCGTTGACACCTGCCACCCCACACTGGAACCCATATGGGGTATTATTAAACAATTACAACCCATCCTCAATGAGGACCATATCCTGAAAGAAATGTTTCCCAACTCCCTTCGTCTAGCCTTCAAACAGCCCCCCAACCTTGCCAAACTCATCATCAGATGCAAGCTTCCCACAGACCAGGACCTAAGAACTTAAAGTGGTGTTCAGACCCTGCCATAGCAACAGATGCAAAACCTGCAGACGTATCTCCACTGCTACAACGATCAACACCCTCCCACAGCACACCTTTCATAATCCATGGGTCCTCCTTCATATGCCTGTCACAACATGTGGTATACCTCATACAGTGCAATAAATGTCCCCAGTAACAACTCTGTGGATGAAACCCAAGACAATCACCATGCTCTTGAGTGAACTCACACAGAAACATGATAAAAGACAAAACTCGTGGGTGCACACTTTTCACACAACAGTCACTCCATTTCTGACCTCTCAGTCATCCTCCTCAGAGGAAACCTGCACAACACTGTCAAAACAGGAGTCTGGGAACTTAAATTCATAACTTTGCTAGACACTAAAAATCATGGTCTTAATGAAGATAGTGGATTTATGGCTGATTACAACAATCTGTGACCCACTAGCCCCACTTTTTTGCCCTTGGACTCCAGGGGTGTTAACTGGCCACCTCCCATTGAATGGTCTCTTACAATATATGTTAACGACGCACGCTAAACAATCTGTTCCACCTTGTATTTAGCTGTGACACTGAGTCCCTTCCCAGAACTGAAGAAGAGCAGTGGAAGAGCTCAAAAACATGTCTCTTTCACCAAGAGAAGTTGGTCCAATAAAAGATTTGAACTCACCCACCTCGTCTCTCTAATATCCTGGGACCGGCATTGCTACAACAAGACCACAGACCTTATTTCTGGCATTTCCTCACTTTTGAGGGCTCGACTTTGCAATTTTAACCTTCTTTAAAGTGTGTGTGTGTGTTGTAAATAATAATAATAAGTAAAATAATGATAATGATTCTTCCATGCCTCATGGTGTGCTTTGAGACTGAATTCTTTACTGTTTGCAAAGCACTTTGAGATCTTTGGGTTGAAAGCCTTATGCAAGTGCAAAGTAACCTGGATGTTATAGGGCAGTCCCAATTCTGGCAATATCCCTTTGTCTTTAATTAGGCTTTTGCTGAATTACAATTGTCTGATTGCCCTGTACTTTTGAAAAGGGAACATCTTTTATTTTCAGGGGTTAGGATCTTGCATTAGCAGGAGTGTTGAAAGCAAGCTGATAATTTCGCCCATGGGACTTAATTCTGATGGGTTTTACACCAGTAAACACTGTTGACTTCAGTGATTTCATCTTGATTTACTCCGGTGTAATTGAAATCAGAATAAGGCCAAGAAACTGCAGTTGTATCACAATAAGCCTGGATTTCTGATCCATAAAGGCCCTTGTATTTTTGAACACCGGAGTCAATTGTACATTAGGGCATTTTGGTCACATGCTAGTCACCCCATGTTTGCTAAGTTCCTTCCAAGCATGCAGTACCACAGAACAAAGATGAAACTAAGTACAGAATAATCACTGATGATACATATTCTTGCCTTAGCTCAAAGTGCTCAGGATCATCAACCTCTGGGACTGGCACAGACGCAGCCAGATTTTCAGATGTGCCTACTCATGGATCCCTCCATTCCTGGGAGCCCATCTTTCGGCAGTTGGGGCTTGATGTTCAAAGCAACTGAGCACCCACAACCTGAGATGTCTCAAGTTGGGCACCTAGAATCAGCAGCCACTTTTGAAAATGTTGGCCTCAGCCACTTTTTTGCAGAGTCAAAGGACTAGTTCCTGTTCGCTCCTTTCCCCTACCTTGGCATCTGTTGAGGATGGGATAGAAAAAGGTTGAATGTAGCGTAGCTGCCTATAATTTTTGTGACGACAATACTTTCAGACTCTTCGGAGACTGCAGCTGTATGCAGTAACGTATTCAAATAGATGCATTAGGCTTGCAGCCTGGGAAATGCCAATGCTCCAGGAATTAATGAGAATAACACTTTGCTCTTACACGGCACTTTATATTTTCAAAGAGCTTTACAGGTGTTAATTGATCTTTCATGGATGCAGCGTGGATTGTTTCCTGGGCAAAACTCTACCTGACACTGACAACTGGACTGCTGCAGATGTCCTCATCATGCAGGACTTGATTGTGAGAGGCCCTTCCGTGGGTGCTTGGGGTGGGGAAGATGGAGGGCATGAGGAGCTTTTCCCCATCTTGCATGCCCCATCCAAGAACTAATCGCAGGCTCAGATAATCACAGACTCTCTCTGTGCAACTCTAGGAGTCCACATTGTCCCAAGGGGATAGGCAGTGGGGAGGAAGAGGTGGGACCATGGCTCTTCCCCACCTCCTACACTGGATCACAGAAGAGACCAGCCGTTCTGGAGAACCAGGCTGCTCTGCTTAGTAGGGAATGCAAGAAGAAATTGTGTCTGAATCCCTCCCCAAGCCCAGCATGGGGCAGTGCAGCTCCGTATTGCCTCTCTACTCAGGCCGGTAACCCGGTGACGTGATCTAGCCCTTAAAGAAATTCTACAACCGATATAAATCAGTTTAACTGAGAATCCCTCCCTCCCATATCTCAGTTCTTTGGAACTTGTGGAAGCAGCAAAGAGTCAGCCCCAGGATTAATTTGTTTAAAATATAACAGAATTATATAAAGTCCAAGTGCATCATTCCCTTCACCCTGCACCTGATCACAGCCTTTGAAAAATGCATCTGCCACCAAGAGGAGCAAATAATCAGTGGACATTTAGGCCTCCTTTCTAATCACAAGGCAGAAGAGCATGCTTTGGAGACTGCAGGACCCAGTGTGCTAGAAAGCACAGATGTTTGAACAAACACCCTGCAGAATCAGGGACATACACCTAACTCACCAGCTGACTGAACAGGGTGTCGCTCTAACACAGCTTCACGCTTCCTGGAGCTCACAGCTCTTTCTTTGGGATCTGACTGATCTAATAAAAAGCCACAGTTCCATCTGCAGCTGGACATGGTGAGACCCATTCTGTTGGTTGTTGCTGCGTGCTTTAGGAGCGCTGCCTTGTGGTGTGGTGTGGAAAAGGGAGAGCTGATTTTTTATAGATATCCATTTAAACAAAAACTTAGAAAACACCAGCTGCCAGCCACAGAGGCTATGTTTTCCCTTCTCTAAGGTCTAAACCATTGTGTGAAGGCTTGAATCCAACCCCTGGGATCCTTATATAGTGGAACTGGAAGGACATTTTTTTCCTACCAGCATTGAGTTCGTCCTTGTGTCCTTTACCAGCCAGCCAGATTCATGGCTTTCCGTGCCTTTGGCCACTAGCCCTCACTGATGCTTAAGCTGTGGCCTTTTCTACCATTGCCAGGTCAGGAATCTGTATCATCCAAAAAGACTAAAATGCCATTCTGCTGTACACATCCATATGATCTGGTTAGATTCAACTCTGGTTCCAAATTGACTTCTAGTTGTGGAGATGGTCACAGGAATTCTGTAGCAAAGAAAGGGTTTGGTAATGCACAGCAGTATGAAAGCAGTCTTTGGGCTCTGGGAAAAAACAGAAAGGTTTGGTTGCTACATTTAGTACTTTCCTGTTGACTTTGTGACCCAAGACATGATTGTTTGGGCATATGAGGGCATGGAGCATGCTCAGCTGCAGAGCATTCCCAAGACACAGTTCCCCAAGGCATAGAAATTCCGGGGTTGAGCCACAACACTGCCGAAATGGACATGTGCTCAGTCCCTGTGGGACATATCCTGAGCATGCCTTTGTCATATGCTCTGAGTGATAATGGCCTGGCTGTCCATATTATTTACACATTAATAGCCAACCACATCTTCCTTACACTTTTGCTGAGTCTGCTTGTGAACAGCTAGATCGCACAGCCGACACCTCTGGATAGGGTGACCAGACGTCCCGATTTTATAGGGACTGTCTTGATATTTACTTGTTTGTCCCGCTTCCCAATCGATGTTCAGTCAAGATGGGAATTGTCCCGATATTTTGCCCTCTGGTTCACAGGCAGAGGGGGCTCGCACCTCCCCCGCCCCAACTCCACCCCTCCCTCCCCCATTGGATCCCCCCCCAACCCCCACCCTGGCCACACCCCCAGCCTCACCCCCTCACTGCCCTATTGGATTCCTTCCCAAATTCCTGCCCTGGCCCCGCCTCTTCCCCAAGCCAGCCGCATTTCACTTCCTCATGCTTCCCCCTCATCCTGATATTTCACGTCTCTCATCTGGTCACCCTACCTCTGGGGGACTTTATTACAGACATTGTCCGGAGCTGTGACGTTTGGATCTCCAGCCATCTTTTCCAAAGAAGGAA
The DNA here is from genome assembly GCF_025201925.1 of Gopherus flavomarginatus. NCBI lineage: Eukaryota > Metazoa > Chordata > Testudines > Testudinidae > Gopherus > Gopherus flavomarginatus. Next base: position 36,379,489 of record NC_066630.1, read on the forward strand.
AGGCTGCACCGGAGGCAATCCTATGGAGAATGAGAGGATGTGTTACACACTCAGAAGCTATCCAGGAGAAAGGACCCTGTGCCACCAGTAACAATCAGAAGGAGTGGGAAAAGCCTACAAGAGCAGAGCTAACTCAAGGAGGAGGAGGACAGAGTGAGAGGAGAGACACCAGGGTGAATTGGAAAAGGAGTCACCATGGGGAGGTGACCCCCCAAATCCCCAGGGGTGTTGCCTTGGAGGAGAAGGAGAACTCATGGGATGCTTGCAGTCCATATATAATAACAATAGAGCCATACAGAATAAGAACCCTAAAGAATAATAAGCCAGCCCTGCTCCTTTCCTTCCCTCCATAGAAAATACAGTGCTTCTAAACCCATCAATACATCCTCTGTGCGTGGCTTTAGGATGGAGTTATCCCACTACTCCTGTGCTGTGCTGCATCTCCTGACTGGTGGCAATGTGGAACAAATTGCAGAGTGAGAGGCAGGGCTATTATTTCATGCAATGAGAAGGTCTGAGGGGTCCCCAATATCCTACTCCCATGATTTGGCGAGTTCCTGACTCCCCTCTGCCCAAGAACCTGCCCAGCGAAAGGAAACACACTGAATCGTGGGAGGTTCCAAATTATATTCCAAACTGTCCCGGAAACATTTAGGGCAGGGGCGGGGCAGGAGCAAGGCAGGGATCTGGCCTAGGCAAGCACTGAACCCTCTGTCCCTCAAACTTATGTTCAAATTTAATCTTGATTGCAGAAAAGGCACAATGACTTCAATTGTTTGCATAGTTCATAGGTCAGTGGAAAGCTGAAAACAGTGTAGAGGAAATGACAGGCACTTATTGAAACCACACAGGAAACTCTGACAATAAACTTGGGACTAATCTCTTCAAATCCCAAAGCCTCTACAATAGTCACCCCGCCCACAAGATCCACTCCTAACATTTGGATGGTCCTGTGTGCCAACACCACATTGTAAAAATCTTGCTTTGGGCCTTTACATGTATGCCCCTTGAAATTCGTGATCATATTGGTCTCTCCTGCCAGACCCTCTTCCACTTGAAGCCAGAAGGTAGGTGTTAGGGAAGCTCAGACAGTTACACCAGGAACAAAGCCAGAGCAGCAGCTAGTTCTGCTAGAGGTTTAGGGCAAAATCCTCAGTAGATGTTAACTGTCCTAGCTTCATTGACTTCTATTTGCACCACCTGAGGATCAGGTTCTTGGGTTGCATCACTGCAGCTTTTTCCTCCTTACTTCCCAGGAGAGGGCATGGAGTCCAACTACTGATCAGGACTGGAGAAGTCAAAACCTTCCTGCTTATGGGAGAGGCTGGCGGAAACTTATTAGCTGGTTGACACGGCAGAGCGAATAAAGAACAGCAGCTCTCCTACAGCGGCTAGACTGATCCTGCTGCTTTGGTACCCCTGGATGGTGCTATATAATGCAGAGCATCCACTTGCATCCTTTGTCTCCAGAAGCTATTCTGCTAAAGACTGATCAGCTGTGGACGGGTCATGGAATTGGGATGAGGCTCAACTGATTTCACTCTAATTTTATTTTCTAATTTTTTTTCTGAGTAGGATCGTGCCCCAATGATAGAACCACCTCCCTCTGGAACCTCGTAGAGGAGTGCAGTAGACATTTAGGGCAGGGACTGGGTTTGTCCAGGATAAGACATTGTAGCTCACCTTGCCTTAGTACCCAAAATGACAAGCGTCCAAATGTATGCAGTGTTGGTGTAGCCGTGTTGGTCCCAGGACATTAGAGAGGCAAAGCGGGTGAGGTAATAGCTTTTATTGGGGCAACTTCTGTTGGTGAGAGAGACAAGCTTTCCAGCTTACACAGACTGGAAAGAGAGTTCTGTGTAAGCTTGCAGGCTTGTCTCTCTCACTAACAGAAGTTGGTCCAATAAAAGTTGTTACCTCACCCTCCTTGTCTTGCTAATCCTGCAAATGACACACACATGAGAGACAAGTGTAAGTACCGGCTGTGAACTGATTGTGCCTCAGGGCAACCGTCTCCAGCTGCCAGAGAAAACTGAGCACCTAATGAAATGGGCAAAAAATAAATACTTTGTGCTAGAAAATAAAACTGATCTCTTGTTTTGTTAATTTTTTTAACCACACTGCAGCCACGATCCAGTTCACATTAATGGGAGTTTTACCATTGATGCCAGTGGAGGAAAGAGGGTTCAGAAGAAAACTACAGCTGGGGACAAAAAATGGGAAAGAGACTCTACACTAAACAGCATCAGATCAGGGAGGTTCTCCTTGACTTTTAGGACTTAATGGCACTTTACCTTGAACGTAAGAGAAGAGCCAAGCAATTGTGCTTCGGGTATCTGCAAACTATGGATCTATCAGAATCTGTCAGAGATCCAGTGGGAACTGGACATCCCTGTTTCCAGGGCAACTGAGTCAAGATCCAGAGATCTGGGCCTAGTGGACTGAAAGGAGATGATACAGCAGAGGATTGTCAGTTTATTGGTTGTTCGGGGTTTGTGGAGGGTTGCAGGGAGGGTTAGATGAAACAATTCAATTCAATGAGACGTTTTTGGGATGACAAGATACACATGTGTTGCTAAAGTGTAAGACAAATGTCAGACCCTTCAGGTGTCTGTTGGGGCAGGTATGACCCAGCCGGTGTGGGGTCGCGCTCTCTTTGGGGGTCCATTTGTTATTGCTGTCCATACCCAATCTGGTGTCAGGATGGTTAGTGGTGCAGTGCCATTTCTCTCCTGTCTTTCAGGGCCAGGCACAATTTTTCCTCACTGCTTTTTGCTGAGACACCTTCTATAATTTCCCAAATTTGAGAAAATCTGTCTCTTGCAGTTGTATTTGAGACATTGGAGCAGAAAGCATCTCTCTGTCTAAGTCTCTCTGTCTCAGTCCAGTTGCTTCTCTCTAGGGTTAGACTGTAGTGTAGACATACTCTGAGACTGTAAACTGTTTCAGGTAGGGACTATCTCTTTATTAAATGTTTGTACAGTGCCCAGCACATGGGGGTATAGGCACTAATGCAATACAAATAGAGAAGTAACTTACTCAGACATGGTTGAGTTCTCTTTCCTTACATTATTTTTGTATGCAGCATAGTTGTATCCATGTCAGTCCCAGGATATGAGAGAGAGAAGGTGGGTAAGATAATATCTTTTACTGGACCAATTTCTACTGGTTAGAGAGACAAGCTTTCGAGCCACATAGAGCTCTTCTTCGGGACTGAGAAAGGTACTCCAAGCATCACAGCCAAATGCAAGGTGGACAGATAGTTTAGCAAAAGTAATTAGTCTATATTCGAAGGGACCATTCAAGGTAGAGTGGCCCATTAATACCTCTGCAGTCACAGGACAAAAAGATATGGGTTGGTTAGTGTGTTACAGATTGTTGTAATAAACGATAAATCCAGTGTCTCTGTTCAGTCCATGATTTTTAGCCTCAAGCAGAGTTATGAATTTAAGCTCCCAGGCTCGTCTTTTGAAAGTGTTGCGCAGGTTTCCTTTGAGGATGAAGACTGAGAGGTCAGACATAGAGTGATCGCTTTGTGAAAAATGATCACCCCCAAGTGATGGGTTTTTTTGTCTTTCATCATTTTTTGTGTGAGTTCATTCAAGAGCACAGTGATTGGTTTCACCCATATAGTTGTTATTGAGGCATTTAGTGAGCTGGATGAGGAACCCCACACGTTATGACAGGCTTGCATAGGATCCATGGATCTTGAAAAAAGGTTTGGGGGTGGGGTGTTGATCATTGTAGCAGTGGAGCTATGATTGCAGGTCTTGCCTCTATTGTTCTGGTAGAGTCTGGGGCATTTAAGTCTGTGTGTCCTTGACCATGGGGAGCTTGCATCTGATGATAAGCTTGGGGAGGTTGGGGGGTTGCTTGAAGGCCAGAAGTGGAGGGAGGGAGTTCAGGAATGATTTCTTGCAGGATGGGGACTCTATCAAATATGGGTTGCAGTTGTTCAATGATGTCCTGTATGGGTTCCAGGGTGGGGTGACAGGTGACAAGTAGGTATATGTGGTCACAGGGGTGTTATTTCTGTACTGAAGCAATGGTACCTAGAGCAGCGTTTCTCAAACTGAGGTCTGCCAGGGTACTCTGGGGGTCCACAGGCCCCGCTGATCAACTCCTCTCCCTCCCTCCCTCTCAACTCCTCCCCCTCCCTCTCAGTGCCACCTGCACGCCACAGAACAGCTGTTCAGCAGTGTGCAGGAAGCGCTGTGAGGGAGGGGAGGAGCGGGGACAGGGTGTGCTCAGGGGAAGGGTCGTGAAGAGGCAGGGAAGAAGAGGGGCTGGGGTGAAGCGGGGGTGGGGCCTTGAGGGGAAGACCTGGGCCTGAGCGGCTGATGCTTGGGGGGTGGGGGAGGGGACTCATAAACATTTTTTAAACCAAAACGGGAGTCCTCAGGTTACTAAAGTTTGAGAACCGCTGGCCTAGGGGGGCTGGCTGAGCTCTGGATCCCATTATTTTTAGTATTGTACAAATACATAGGAGACAGTCCCCTGTCCCCTAGAGAACTTGGAATCTAACTAGACAAGACAGACAAAGGGTGGGAGAAAGGAATTCCTTTCTTCCCTTCCACAGCACCTTGGGCTAAATCACAATCCGCAAGAATTTGACAGTCACGGGATGCTTTATCTGTTTGCTCCTGAAGGGGTGGCCCTACAAGGGCCACGACCACCTGAGCCCACACAAGGGCAAGCAGGGGCGACTCTGTATTGTGGCACTGTAAGCACGGCAGTCAGGCGGCTTTCAGGGGCTTGCTTGCGGAAGGTCCACCGGTAACGCGGATTTGGCGGCATGCCTGCGGGAGGTCCACTGGTAACGCAGATTTGGTGGCATGCCTGTGGGAAGTCCACTGGTAACGCGGATTTGGCGGCATGCCTGCGGGAGGTCAACTGGTAACGCGGATTTGATGACATGCCTGTGGGAGGTCTGCCAGTCCCACGCCTGCAGCGTACCTGCCACCAAATTGCTGCCGAAGCCACAGCCGACCAGCGGACCTCCTGCAGGCATGCCACCAAAGGCAGCCTGCCTGCCCCCCCTCATGGCGACCTGCAGGCCCCCTGCAGCGACTTGTGGCCCCAGGCACACGCTTGCTGCTCTAGTGCCTGGAGCCACAGTGAAGGGCAAGGGAGGCTGCCCTGCTGTCACTCTACCCCATGGCGACAGCAGGAGTGGCTCTTTTACCCCAGCCCAGCTGGGCACCTCCTAAGTAGCCACCCTGCCTCCTAGCCCCGCCCCTTCCCTAAGCCCCACCCTCTGTCACCATCTATCCGGATGTGCGCTCTGATAGGCCCACGTATTGACACGCTCACCACAAGGAGCCAATCCGCTGCAGCCACAGCGCACTGGCGACCAGGGGGCGGAGCGAGAGGCGGTGAGGGGATAAAAGGGGCCGTGGGTCGCTGACAGCCGCTCGCTGTCCAGTCCCCGCCCGAAGGCTGCTGAGCTCCATGGAGCCCTTCGACCTGCTCGTGCGGAGCCCCACGCAGCGGCACCCGGACCTGCGCCTGCGCGGCGAGCCCGGCTGGACCGTGCGGCAGCTCAAGGCCCGGCTGCGCCGCCTGCACCCGGAGGAGCCGGTGAGGAGCGAACCCCGCGGGCCGGACCCGGGCCCCTTCCCGGGCCGCTCCCCGCCTCGTCTGCGGCTCCCCGCCCCAGCGGGCCGGGGGAGGCCTCGAGCCCCAGCCCGGGGCCGCCCCGCGTTCCTCACCCCCGGCCGGGGAGGGGGGCAGCGGGCGCCGGGGTGACTACAGGGGCGGGGGGGAGGGGTTAGCGAAGCAGTGAGGGGAGCGGGGTGACTGCGGGGGGGGGTAGCGAAGCAGTGAGGGGAGCGGGGTGACTGCGGGGGGCGGGGGGAGCGAAGCGGTGAGGGGAGCGGGGCCCACCACGTTCCTGGCCCCTGCCCGGGGCTGCGACATCCGCTCTCCGGTGAGCGCCTTTACCGGGCCCGCTGCGGGCTTCCCTGGGGAGACGCGTGTTTCCTCAGCCCGGGGAGTCCTGACCCCTCCGGGGGGCGTGTGGGGGTGTCGCGCGGTTGCTGTAGGGTGGGGTCCTGGGGCTGTCACCCTTCAGCGGCGGCTGCAGGCCAAGGACCTAGCGCTGAAGTCAAGGTGGCAAAACTGCCTCCCCCGCTTGCGACAGCCTGTTGGGTCAGGACCCTGCACTTACAGCACCCTGACATTTCAGCTTCCAATCGCTGAAATCGTTAATGTCATGATTTTTAAATTCCCATGACTGTGAAATTGACCGAAATGGGCTGTGAATTTGGTAGGGCCCTAACAAGGAGAGTCCCTACTTGGGAGGCTTCCAGGAGTGGACGTGCCTGCGTGTGTTACAACAGAGCTGTTGTCATTTCTATTGCATAAGCTACTTTGCCTCCCTCTTAAATACATAAATAAAACACACTGATTACAGCAGCCTTGGCTGTAAAGGTTGCACTATTTAACAGGAGGTGGAAGTGTTCATGCAGTGTCCTTGTAGCTTTGCAGGTACCAGGGTTTTAGAAGTACAAGCTGAGTGAGGTAAAACTTTGTGTTGAACCAACTTCAGTTGGTGAGGGAGACAAACTCTCCAGCTTACACAGAGCTGAAGAACCTTCAGGACCTGAAGAAGAGCTCTGTGTAAGCTTGAAACAAGTCTTCACCAGCAGAAGCTGGTCTAATAAAATATATTACATCACCCACTTTCTGTCTGTTGAAGTGTTCAGAGGTTCAGGGAACTTCAGCATCTATTTCATGTCTTTTTTTAAAGTTTGATAATGTGAAGCAAAAAAAGCTCCCTCCCCTCCCCTGCCCCCCCCCCCAAGATTCCAGAACACCTGCTTCTGCATGGTTGGCTAGTTGCAAATGTTGCAGTGCAAGGCCAAATAGTTTGTAAATATGTTATGGAAATCAGTTAGAATACAGAAGCGAAACTTCTTCAGAATATGGGGAAATTGTTTGGGGTTTTTTGCTTTTTCTTCCTGTTCGGCTACCATTTAATGTTGATGTGGCATACTAGCTTGTTGGATGCTGAAGTAGTTTGTATTTGGATTCTTAGTTTTCCCCCCAGTGGTAACACTTTCTTGTGAAGTGGCAGTATAGGCAAAGTAAAAACAGAAGTTAAGTTAGTGTTCCGGGCAAGACATGAGAAAGGGAGGCAGTAGGCATGCACTGGGCTTTCAAGCAGGGTGGCTTGATTTAAATCAGTTTTAATCTGTCAGTCAGCAAGCAGGAAACCTTGATTTTAAGCAATAGATTTTAATTGTGGTTTTGCACTCTAATCACTCTTCTAAAAAGGTTGATTCTCTTTGATAACCAACCTGTTGATTTGTAACTAAATACAGGCTTTGCACCAAGTCTTCTGTTCTTTTGCTAAGGATACCATACATATGTATTTAAGCGATTATATGCATTAACTTTTTCTTTAGTTTCTTTTTTGCTTGTTAGGAAATGTTGAATGATGCATTTTGTTTTTTTTAAACTTGTGATTTGTGTCAAGCTCTGCTTAGATGCAGATTCAAATTCAACTGAAATACACATGCTATTTAAAATTAAATTTTAATTGTGCTGGAAACACAAATTCAAATAGCTTTGATTTTAAAACAGATTTTTATTAAACAAAGAAAGTACTCTCTCTAGTAGTGAATTTAACCTGATTACTTCTATTGACACTGTCCTTCAAGATTTTATAACTTGGGCCTGGTCTACCCTGGGTGAGGGGGATCGATCTAAGTTAAGCAACTTCAGCTACGTAAATAACGTAGCTGAAGTGGACGTACTTACATCTGCTTACTGCGGGCGTCTTCACTATGGTGACTCAACTGCTGCCGCTCCCCTGTTGACTCTGCCTGTGCCTCTTGCTGAGCTGGAGTAGAGGAGTGGATGGGAGAGAGCTCGGGGGTCAATTATCGCATCTAGTTTAGATGCGATAAATCAATCCCTGCTGGATCGATCACTGTCCTTTGATCCAATGGGTAGTGTAGACATACCCTTAGATCTCATCCTCTCTCAACTAGTTTTTATTCATAGACTTGAAGAGGAAAACAAGTTTTCCTGCCTTTTCAACTCCCAATTTCTAACTTTGAATGAACTGATGATTAAACTGAAGTAGGTGAATAGACTGAAATGATTATATTCTCTCTGCACCTGTGGAAGAGGCTACTGCTGTCAAACTATTTTAGCACTTCAGTAGACTCTAGTTCCAGGTGTTTAGACAGTGACTTCCAGCTTTCAGTATCTTGAATTTCTTAACTCTTGGCAGCAAACATGTATTGCTTAAGACATTTTTTTATTTAAATGTCAATAGATTATAAATTTAGGCCTTAACTTAGGTTTTAAATTTCAAATTTAATTTTAAAAGGGTTTATTCTTTAGAACTAAACCTGCTTATTTAATTTAAATGAAGAAAATCTGATTTATTTAAATCTGTTTCTATCCACCTTGCTTTCAAGTGCCAGATGATGGACAATCTGAGCAAATTCCCTGCATGTTGTGAAGATGTGCTGCTGTGGAAAATGCTATCTTTCTGCTTAATGCCCAGTGTCAGTGGAAGCCTAGAGGTCTTCATATGCTGCTTTGGGGTTTTAAAATGGCATCCATCAGAATTAGTCAGATATATTATTTATGTAACAATCATGTAAGACTGGTTTTTAATAGTGGTGGTAGGACTCTTGCTTTGTAGGTTGGCAGAGCTGACCTTTTCCTGTAGGAAGGGGAACGTAGGCTCTCTTGCTCTGGGGCAACTCCCAGTGACTGTGTCCTCAAACTGCAGGAGGATTTCTGTGTAAACAACTGCTCAGATTTACTGGGTGGGAGACCGTGTGAATTGTCACAAGATTACAAAGTGCCTGCATGCTGCTCAGGTTGGTCAATATCCCAAAGCTCTGCTTTAAGGAGTGTAGAGAGGTTCCTTTTTGCCAGGATTGTGGTGGGGACAGCAAATGTTGGGTTTCTTGCCTGTACTACAAAATTAGTCACTTCATATGTCGGAGCATCTGTTTTATCCTCATTCTGTATACATTGTCTAAATTTCTATGGTATTACAAATTTTGCATACAAGTAATTGACTGAATTGATAGAGATGCACACAACTTCTGTTCAGCTAGGGAGGGGATGGGGGAGTAGGATTTCTAATTGGTGTATCTGACAGCAGCGTTTGACCTCTGGTGTTTATCAGTCAGCTTTTACATACACAGCTTTTCTTATGTGAAGCTAACCTTTTTTTCTGGCATTTAACAGATTACTAATCAGTATATTTTGTCTTCTCTGAAAGCCTGAAGAGGACCAGAAGCTGATTTATTCTGGGAAGCTGCTGCTTGACCACCTTTATTTGAGAGATGTGCTGCCCAAGGTATGGTAATTATATGTTTGTGGTAGCTGCGCTGCAGTATCAAGTGAGGTCAAATAAAGTTTTAATAGATAAAACAAAATGATTATCAAATGTCTTGACTTTTTATTTTAGCAGGAGAAGTTTCATGCTCTTCATCTGGTGTACCATTCAAAGACTCTGTCAAAAATGAAAGAGACCAATGCAAAGGTATGTTAAATTTAGACTTCCTTCCTGCATTAGATACGGAAAGGATCAGCACAAATCTCTGGAATGTGAACTAGTTTTTTAATTACTGTATGTTTACAAAGGTTGATGTCAAAGCAGGGTGGTAAACCTCGTGTGTTATGGCAGCATTCCTTCAGAGTTGTAATAGGCCTGGGGGAAGGAGCACTTACATATTTGGAATGAGTACTGTAATCACAGAGCAAGGATTGTTTAAAAGTTTCACAACTGATGGCACCTGTGGAGCTCAAAAGCTTATTTTTCACCAACAGAAGTTGGTTCACCCACTTTGTGTCTAACTTGTCAAACCTCAGTTTCTAATTAACTCAAGTTTATGCAAACATTACTGCCAGAGGGGGGCGAAATGTTTAATCGAATGTAATTTAGATCCATTAAATAGCTAGTGACCCCTCATATTGCAGACTCTTCAGGCAATGATGGAGACAATGGCTGGGCTTTATGCAAAGGTTGAAATTGTGTTTCCTGTTCCCCCATGATTACTAAGTCCAATCACACTAGTGGTTATGCTCTTTAGAGGGAGAGGGAAGTGATTACCGTTTGAATAGAGAGTGCCCATATGAATTTTGCTGGGATTTACTTTGGCAACAGAACTTCAAAAACATGGCAGAGGAACTTGAAACTAAAAACAAGCATTAGAATTTCAATTTAATATGTATTGATTTAGTACACAATACCATATATCACAGTATTTTATTTCTGAATTGAAGTTAAGTGATTAACTAGTGCACAAGCTTCATGTCTGAAGGCATAAATTTCCACCCTTCTTTAAATCAAAAGTGAACTGCATACAGTACGTCCTAATTCCAGTTGGATATTTGTCATAACGCACATGGCAGAGATCCTTGGAACTAGAAATGCTCGGGTATTGCATTTTGAATAAGGTCTATTGTCCTGGTTCTGTAGAGCAGTTTGCAGAGCAGCCACCCACACGCTGCTATAACTTAAGACTTATTTCATAAACTCCAAAATTAGATAACACATTTTAAAAAATTCTCATACTAGTACACTTAGGAGGAGAGATGATCTTTGCTCTTAACGGGGACCTGCAAAAGTATTAAAGGAAAAAAAAAGCTAACAACAAAAAGCTAAAGACCCAAGGAAGCTTAACATTTTTTATTCCTCTTTTATATATTTAAAAAAAAAAATCTTGTCTAAACACACCACTTATACCATTTTAACCATAGCGGTGTAGTTAAAGTGGTCCAGTGATCTAGTATGGATAGATGCATTTATACTAGTATAAAAATGCTTATACTGGTATAACTTACTCTTCTGTGGGAATGGAATAGTTAAAGCAGTACAGCTTGTGTTTAGACCAGCACAAAGTTACCCCAGTTTACGTTGTTGCAGCTTTGCGTAGACAAGTCTGACTTTTCCAGTTGTCATTTTTATCCAGTGCAGGATCTGTTTCTAATCCAAAAAAACCGATAAGCAAACCAAAACTTTAAAAAAGCATACTCAGACCTTTGCATATCAAGAGATGATTGAGGGGCAGGGGAAAGAATCACAAAACTATCTTCCTTTCCAGGTTACCTTTAAAGGAGTGTTAAAAATAAAATATGTATGGAAGGACTGGTTATAACAATGGCTGACTATTAATTGGTAATGTGGTAATGCCCATTGTCACAGATCTGTACAAATGCACAGCAGTTTGGTGAAACTTCAAGAGAACATTCAGTGCATCCTCTTAGCTTTGCAACAGAAGACTTTTCTCAGATACTGTTCTGAGTCAGCTCCAATATTAACTGTATTTAGATTGACGAAACCAATCAACAGCCAAAGACTGTTTCAGGACCTGGTCAAGATCCTTGTACAGTTTCTTCAAATGATGGCTTGAGACAGAGGGAGACTTCCTGCAACCAACTTTCTACAGGGGAAGCCAATACTAGGTAAATATGCCACACATGCTGATAACTTTCTGAAAATGTTGACCATTCATGTTCAACTATGTTTGTTTTTGGTTTTTTTGCCATACTGTGTTGCCATACTTAATGTTGTAAATGTCAGTGGACTATAAGCCATGTATACTATTCTTCTGGCTATTTAAGTGGACACTGAAGGGGTTAAATGGATGCATGCCTCTCCAACTGGGGGGGAAGTTATTTCTAGTGTTACATGTGGAAAAGTGGAATTGCTGTTACATTTTCATGGAAATATGAACCTAGGAGTTTCTCTGTTGATCCAAAATTCTTATGCAGGTAGCCCCTACAATTGATTTCTCCTTTGTTAGGAGATACTTTCTCCCAGGAATTGCTATTTGTCTCCACTATTGAGCTTCTGACAGTTAGATTGAGTGGGCTTGCTTTTCTCTGAGATCATAGTACTACTTTCTGGAACATTAACCTTAAGCATTGCCATTTTGTTTGTTTGAATAGACCTGAACTGAAATTAAAAGCTGAATATCAGATCATTTAATAAGAAATATGGTACTTGCGATGCAGTGGTAGTAAGACTATCTTCCTGTTCTTCCCCCCTCCCCCCCCGGTTTCACAACAGCATATTTTTGGGATGAAATATAGATTTCTGCATTCATGTTCTAATAATGATTTCAGTATTTCAAGCCTAGATTTAAGGTAGGATATACTGAAAGTGTGTGGTATATGATGCTTTACCCATTATAAGATACAAGCAAACAGCTTTTGCGATGCTGTCTTTTTTAATAATTGTACAAGTAGGGAAAGACTTGGGGAAGTGGGCCTGCCTAGTCTTTTGTAAACAAACATCCTGTGTTTTACCCTTTCGATAAGGATTGACACTGCTCAGCATCCCCATGGTGTGGCTCCTGGGTACTCTGCGTATACCACTTACAACATACTACAGATGTCCTGGTTTCAGCAGATGTATGCAAGACAGTACTACATGCAATAGTAAGTTTTGTTTTTGTTTCCTACTCTCCTTGGGAGCCTTGAAATGTTCTAACTGTTTCTTAATGAGGGGAATTTTTTTCCTTCCCTCAGGTGTCACGTAGTTGAAAGGCATGTTACTTAGCCTTTAGGATTCAAATGTCTGATGTAAATGTAAATGCTGTCTGTGGCTCTTAAAATGTAATTCAGTTTAGTTTTACTTGCAACTTTATGCCTCGATAAAGCTAAGTGCTGCAAAACTTGATATGGTTACCCAGCCTGCTACAGGGTCTAAGTACTGAGGTTTTGAAAGATTTCAACAGTGGAGTACTGAAAAATAAACTCTTCATATTCCAACTTTACAAAGATGGATGTTATCCTATTTTACAGAAGGTGAAACTGACCCACAACGTTGAACTTATCCCATCATGTGGCATGTCATTGGCATAAACAGGGCTGATTTCTGTCACAATTTGCTGCTTCCTAGTTGCACATGAATCTAAGATTAACAAGTTTTTATGCCTGCCTTATTATCCTTTGCAGAGCTTGGCAAAGTCTTACTGCTGTTATCTTCTTTTCAGCTTGGCTGCTGTTTCTGCTGATAGATCACCTACTCAGAGGTCACAAGAGATACCAGTGGCACCAGTTGCAGCTCCAGCCCCTCTTCCAGATGCATTTCCTGCACAAAACCTGCCTGGAAACCATAATGCCCCTCCTCAGCCTAATGCAGGGGCCAATCAGAATTTGCAAATGAATGCCCAGGGGGGTCCTCTCATGGAAGAGGAGGAGGAGATGAATCGAGATTGGTTGGACTGGCTTTATTCAGCAACCCTGTTCTTAGTTTTTGTCAACATTATCTACTTCTACTCCAGCCTCAGCAGGTTCCTCATGGTTATGGGCGGCACAGTTCTGATGTACCTGTAAGCATGCGTGTCTCATGAAGTAAACATTTCAGTGTTGACTTATTATTCAGGTGACTGCTCTTTGGAGCAGTTTGTCTGCACTGATAGTCTTTTTGTTGTAATCAAGTCTCTTACAGCTCATCAATGCATCAGTTGTATTAGTTTAACTATAGTCATATAGTTAAAGCAATACAAACCCCTAGTGAGGGATGCATTCATAGTGATATAAGTGCTTTTACATGTGTAACTATCCCATATGGGATAGGAAGGTGCTAGACTAGGATAAGTCACCTTTATATTGGTATAACTGTAGCCACACAAGGGTTTATATCTGTATCACTGTAAGAAATCACATTCCTAGCCAAAATAATTGATGATACTTTTCAGTGTTGAGCAGGTGTTTCACAGGATCAGCAAATCTCCTGCTGTAATCTTAGCTCAACATTTTTGGGGGAATTCTTTAAAGTCAAAGTTACAATAAAACATTAACGCACTACATCATACACTACTGGTTCAGGTTAATATTCCAAGAACATGGCTAACACTTTGGCGCAGTCGTCTGCGACCATGTCTTTGGTAGGGGAATTGATCCCATACCTTCATAAAAGATGTGGCTAAGCATTTTTACCATGGTTGTTTACTACTTGTAAACATGCAAAACTAATTTGAATGCAGTGTAATCTGTCATAAACAGATAGCTAAGGGTTAATGTCTTTCACCTGTAAAGGGTTAACAAACAGTGACCTGCAACACCTGACCAGAGGACCAATCAGGAGACAAAATACTTTCAAATCTCAGTGGAGGGAAGCCTCTCAGAGTCCAGAGAGAACAAAGCAAAAATCCTTAGCCACTTTCTTGACTAGAAAAAATGCAACCAGTCAAACTGAGGAGTTTTGCTCTGACCAATTTTTTGCTCTAAATGGGGAGGTAATTTGTAGTACTTCCCAATCTCTGCCCATTTGTGAAGCTGCTCAAATCTGTTGTGCTGATCTTCAAATAATTGTCATCCTCCTCCTCCTTTACATGCTTGGATCAGTTGTGACATCAGTGTAGACACTTTAAATTGCCACAAGTAGGCTTAAGAGTTAACACATTCAAACAGAAGCAGTCCACACATAGCGTTATTTCAGGCTGTCTGCAGACTGAGGAAGTCAGCACTGGATTACATCGCATTAGTATATCTTCAGAGCCACAAGAGCAGAACATTTTAGAAGTTTACATTTTTGGCATACAAGATGCAGCCACTAGAGAGGGGAAGGGATTAGTTTGCCAAATGGCCACACGTTGCCCTGTTATGAGCCTTCTTTGTGAGCCACACAGGATGAGGGAGCAATGCCGGCATCCCAACTTCAGTTATCCCGTTAGGACAGGGCAGGTGTAGGGAAATCCAAGGTATGGTGGTACATGCTGCTGCTTTAGAAAGGAGCACTCTATCCTAGTTCTCATGCTACAAACTGCAGCATCTGCTCTAGCCCATAGGCTGTGATGGAGCAGCCTATATAGAGCTGGTTCCACTGCTGCCTCTTGAATGCAATTCTGTGCCTTGCTGCCATACTGCTGAGGGGTAGGGATTGTGGCGGAGAAGGTTTTTGGGAGCCTTCCTCCAGCACCTCAACAAATCAGCGTTTATCCCAGTGTCTTGAGCAAACTGTTTACTCTTGTGTGCATATTAGTCTTTTGCTAGGCCTGAAGTGTAGCAGGGCAGGAGTAACCTTTAGCTAACTGGAGTTCTTGTCTTCCAGGCACCACGCTGGCTGGTTTCCATTTAGACGACAGCCAGTTCACCCTCTTCCAAACAATGCTCTTCCCCAAGCTGTGATAAACCAGGACCAAAACAATAACTTACAGGTATGGGCTCAATATTTGACATACAACAGTGAGAAATCCCGGGAAAGGATTTAGTTTCCATTTTCTAAACACTTGTATCACTCTAGATGAATAGTGTTCTCTACAAAATCTTCTGCTGGAAACTTCTTTTCCTGGTAAAATAATATCTGAACTAGCCTTCTTTTCTCACCAAGTCCTAGAGTTCAAGGCTAGAAGGATCACAGATCCTCTAGTCTGACCACCTGTATTTTACAGGCCACCAACACCACTCAGCCACTCGCATGCTAAACCCAACTGAAATTAGACCAAAATATTAACAGCCTCCAGGAGACTAAATTTATTATGTGCCACAGGCAAAGAACCTGCTCTGGCTGGTTGTTACCACTGTAATATGTACTGATACTTTTGCTTTCATAGAAATCGAAGTATCTTTCCTGTCATATGTTAGAAATATATTTGGTTTTAATACTTAACCCTGGCAATCTCCTGGTATTTTATAGTTGATGCATTTTGTTCCAGAAAATCCCCACTTGGCCAAGGGCTACTGTGGCTGTTAGCAGTGTAACAAGCTCAAAAGTTTTCATATTTTGAGAAGAGGCGAATATTTGCAGTGCTTGTTAACACTAAACTACTGCAGCAGATGTTAACAGTCCCACCATAATCTGTCTCTACAAGTGAACAGCTCTCATAACTGCAGATAAAACTTTGATGTGTATGAGTCTTAATCTGGTATGGAGGGTTGTACATAGTGTTTCTCTCTGTATATGCCATTAATGGGACATGTTCAAGTTGGCCTTTTCATTTGATCTTAGTACTTGGTGTGGAATTGTGCTTTTGGTGCTGATCAATTTACAGCTAGAACGTCAAAATATTTTTGAGATTCAGCAGCTTGTTTTGGTATATCAAATGCATCATTCCCACTTGTAAATGTGTTCTAAAATAGTTTTATTTAGCACAGGACAGTATTGGCCCTGGTGGCAATGGTGGGTGGCTTTACTGTGTCTTAGCTGGGTTGAGCTGTAATTCTGGGACAATGGGTAATAAAGAAACAAAATACTGCAGTATAATCAGGACTGTTAATGAGTCCTTTACGTTGTTCCGTTGAAAGGAATTAAAATAGCTTGTTTTAGAAAGGAATCTGGCTTTTAGAATTTAGTCATCTTAAAACTGTCCCCACTTATGAGATACTTTATATTGGCAGGAGGAAAATGTAGGTGGAGAAGCTGAACCTGAGGCTGTTTCTGAGGAAGGAGAAGCTTTACCAGAAAATCAGCAGGACAGTCCTTCATTTATGAACACAGCCTGGCTTTTCTTCAAGACTTTCTTTGCATCACTGCTGCCAGAAGGGCCTCCAGCCGTGGCCAACTAACTGCTTTTGATATGGACGTACTAGCCCATCTGTAACTCCAGTAGATTACTCTTCTGTATACCTGACTAGTCTGGACACCAACTCCAAAGTTAAAATGACAAGTATCAGTGGGATTTCCCCATCTTATGGCAACTAAGCAACCTGAAAGCTGCAAGAAGCCTTAAACCTTTACAGCATATAGACTAAAATGTACTGTGCTTTCCATGTCTTCATTCCAAAGAACTTCAGTGTGCTGTATAGCAGGCATTAAATTAGAGGGCCTAGCATTGTACAGCAGTGCCCTAAATGCACAGACAGTAAGCAGGTGTTTCGGAGATGTAAGAGAAGCAGATTGCTTCTACCAGTGCTATTTGATTCCTGTTGGAATGTTTCAAATGTTGTTTAAATTACACTGCGTGTAGTATCTCGTATATAAAACAAGGAACTGCTGTTAAGTATTGGCAGACATTTCTAGGGAAGACTTATCCTTAATTGCTTAAAGGAATGCAGTGCTTAATCTTAAAAGAAAATGAAGACAAATCATGTTTTCTCTGTAAATTTCCTGTGGAAGACGTACTGTGTGATACAGTAATTACCTACTTTGTCAGAAAATGAAAGATAAACAAGTACACCAAATGATCTGGTTATCAAAGGCATCAGCTGAGTTACAGGGTGAATTTCAAGTTGTGAAAATCCAGGTGTTTTTAAAAATCATTTAAAGATTCCTTTTTCTGACTTGTACATCCCAAAGCTTCATTCATCTAGAATTTAGTTGCACTGTGCATCTTGTAACCGCTTCCAGGATGCTCAATTTAAGTAGCCTAGAGGTTCTGTATTCAATCCATCTAATTTTCTGTAATGTTAGACCAATGCCACAATCACTTTCTTGCTGTCAACTTGAACTCAGGAGGGCCTGTTACCTTTTGTTAGCCAGAACTTTCCGAATCCCAGAAGTTCATGACAAACGGCTACATTCCTTTTGAGATCTGCTTGCTGGGATGCAAGAGCCTAGTGGACGCTTTTCTGTACAACATTGCTCCAGAACAATTTTCACTGTACTCATTTCTTCCTTCCTGGTGTTTCCTTTAACTTCTAATATTTTCAAGGGCTTTGTTTTCGAAAACAATCAGTTGTGTGCAGACTTGACTACAATCGGAAAACTGCCCTGTGCAAATGGATGGTATGCACCTAACTTGCTGTCTGCACACCCAGTCACTAATTGCATGTATAGATGAACAGAGCCTTTGCACATTTTCAAAACTAGACTTACTCCTCAACAGCCTATAACTTTGTTTCCCACTGTGCCTTGGATGGCTTCTCTGTGAACAAACAAAAGAAGTTGAAGTTACAATAGTCAGACAACTTGTAGCTGCTCCTAGTACTGTAGGCATTCAGGAAGTTGGCCTGACATATGAGGCTCCTTTTGACACATGCATGGGTTTGCAATGCATTGTTCTAGCTCAGGGATAATGTTTTTACTGCAAAGTAAACATCTGGGGTTTTTTGTGTGCAGGGGGGCGGAGAGAATATTGTGCAATTAACATCTGTCAATAATGCTACTGGTAGATGGAAAAACTGCATTATAAAGCTTTAAAGCAAATGTCTTCTCATGCAAATGTGCATTAACTTGTTCTGTACAGTTGACCATGTAATTACTTAATCTGAAATTCTTAATCCTGTTCTTTCCACATATTACACCTACCCATTAAGCATGGTTTAATGTTTGTCACTGTTTTATCTACTGCAGTTAAGCTTTTATTTATTCCTTCTCATAACAAATTAGCTTGAGATAAATCCTTCACCACTGCATAATAGAGTTCCTGTTCCAGAAACTTGCAACCTCCGTGGGAAGCTGCACTCCTATAAATCTGCTGAGGTGGCAGTGAAGAAGGTTAAGTAAAGTAATACACCCTCTAACACATCCTTTTTAAAGCATGATCATCTGTAGCTTTGAGAGGAGGGAGAAGTCGCCAAGCTTATTGTTACAATGTAATGTGCCTGAAAAAACCTTGACAGCCTTGTTTCATCTGTATATAATATTGCAGTAAGGCAAAGGCCCAATTAATCATTATTTGCTTGGAAAGACTATGCATGGTGGAAAACGTTGATTTCACTAAACAAACTGCTGGAAAAATATTTCCATTGATAACTGAACCTTTCAGATGGAAAGGATAAAACACAGCTTTAACTTAAACTTTCCCCTTTCTGTGCATAAAACATCTAGTGCCATTTCTCTTAAAACAGCTGTCTCTGCTGTTACTGGAGCTGGTGCTCCAGGCAATTGTGCAGTATTCATTACATGAAAAGTTGAGGAAGAATCAGCCTTAAGCATCCCAAATTGATTTGATCAAATTGTCTGCCCCATCCTCCTCAGTTTCCTGCAACTGAAAGTTTTAAAGTGAAAAGAACTATCTAGTGGAATTATAATCAGAATTTGCCAAGCTTATGCCAACTTGAACTCTAGTGTATCAGCTGACAGTCCATCTCCTGAAAAGTACAACCCAACAAACCCTCACTGATAAGGGTGGGGTGGGGGGGAGAGAGGATGCAGTTAAATGTATAAGTTGATTAACATGATGTATTCATATCAATTTTTCCCCATCCATCAAACCCTCATGGATTGATTTTTTTTTCTATGGGGATTGTCTCAGGTGTTTTGAAGGAAAAAGAGGGTGGGGGCCAGGCTAAAGAGTTCTGGGAGGACAGCCCATGTGTAGGGCAGTGAGCCAAGCAACATATAAAAGATGCCGAGAGGCTAATAAATGGGCGGTGGAGGAGCAAGGTAAGACTGTGAGACAGGTCTGGAGGGGCTGAGTAGTAAAGGTCCTAGAAGTTTGATGGAGTGAAAGGGGGGAGCTAGTGGCAGGATTGAACAGAGGGGTACAGTTGTGGAGGAGGCTTAGTAATTAGAAGTGGGGTAGGGGAGAAGGGTAGTGCAGAGGTTACTGCACTGACGCGTTGGGGAGCTTTGGCAGCAGAAAAATGAATTGATTGTGGAGGAAGAAGCAGAAGGATGTGAAAACTGCCTGGTTGAGGAAGGGAGAAGTTGAAGATGAGTCATAAATTTATGGGCAAAACTTTTTTATACATAATTTAGGCTTTACTGAGTCATCCAACAACAAGCTGTTCAATGATAACTTCTCGCTTTATATGTCTGTCTTACCAACTCTATTTCAACTATTGAAACAAACAGCAGCTCAGGCATGCAGCTTTTCAACTAGCTGCCTGGATGCAGGCTAACACCATAGAAAACTACACCTGTGAAAGTACAAAAGTTGTAAATAGGGGGATTGCCTACAAGGTGGCAGAGCAGCAAAGAGTCCTGTGGCACCTTATAAACTAACAGACGTCTTGGAGCATGAGCTTTCGTGGGTGAATACCCACTTCTTCAGATGCATGTCGCATCTGAAGGTGGCAGAGTGAGTGACCTGCTTTCCATGGTGCTCTGCCCTCCCCAGTCTTTCACTACTTTGCCGGCAGGGACATCCTAAATTCTGGGTTCTAAAATTATCTCAAGCTTTTGTCTTTCCACCTATTTTAAAGTGGTAGTTCAGTTTTACACACTCGCTAAATTAATGCAATCAAAATACTGGTGCTAGCCTGGGCTGCTCCCTATGGCACAGGAACGAGGAATTTAAAATCAGACTGACTGCTGCTCAGGCCCAGTAACTGCTCCTAGCTAATGACTGAGGGTGGTCACAGAATCATTTCCTCTCCACTCCTGCTGCTTGTAACATTTTTGTCCCTACCCTGGGATTGAGAGGGAAGAGCCTCAGCTGGTGGGAATTGTCATCCTATGGGAGCTCAGACATTTTTCTCCAGCTGAGGATAAATCATTGGGGATGATCCAGGCCCAGCGTGGTTTAATTTTTACTGGATCCTTTAGGGAAAGGCCACACTCAGTTTATGAGCAGGTACTAGAATTTTCAGTCAGGGATGTAAAAGTGAGCTCCGTTTCCCTTTGAATTTAAGGCATTGCTACTGTGCTCATCACTGGAATATCTAGTCCCCATGAAAAATCCTGCTGAGGTTTTATATCTCTAGATAGCAGAGAACAGCTCTACTCTGACATGCAATTTTATAAAATGGGATAATCAGATCCCCCAGCCCCCTGAGTGCCTGTATCAGAGACAAAAGTACATTTCTATTGCTTTTTAATCTCTTTAGCCCTGAAGAAACCTCTCATCAAAGAGAGGCAGCTGGATTCTATTCCTTATTGTGTCTCATCAGCATGATTGTTTACTAAGTTCCAATCAGTTTCACCTCTGCAAACCTATTGACAGCACTAGGACTGGAAAGGTGTTTCTGAGCATAATTTAGCCTTTCTTAGTGGTGCTTAGAAGAACACAGCCTTCTCTCAGCTGAGGTTTGCAGAAGTACTAGTCAGGAACTAAACTTCATTTTTCCCTAGAAGTGAGAACACGAGAGATGATAACTATGTGTATCTTATGTTGCCGTTTGTACAGAGGCATGTTGTCAAACAGGGCTGCCCTCTAAAGTCTAATCTGAAAAACTTTTTCATAGTGAACTACTTCAATTTCTGTGTGTCTCACTCAGAAGGGTGAAAAACCAGGTGGTCTGAACCTGGATGTCTAAGGAGGCTGTGGGCTTTTTTCATCTGATGTTTAGTTGATTGACCACTTCTTCCTGTTGTGTTTTGCCCCCTTAATGAACACTTTAAGCAGGCTGCCCCTGCTGAGCAGATGACTCAAGCCAGAGAATGTGTTAATTTGGCCGGAGGAGTGTTACTAAAATTTGATGATTCTCTAATCCACCTACTTTCACTTAAACCTGAAGAAAGTTGGATGCTTGAAAGCTCCTGCCTCTGTTGAAGAATTCAGTCATGGATTTAAAATGCTGAGCAGTGCTAGCCCCAAGGATTCAGAAATCCTGGGTCAGACTTCCCCAAATCATAAGACTGGCTTGAGAATCATGAGAGTTTAAAAACAATAAACGCTGAGTTCTTTTCATGGGAGAGTCTAATAGAATCCCAGGCCTCCCAGAGCTTGAGCTTTAAGGAAAGCCCCAAGGCTTGGGATAAAATCATAAATTGGCCGCACTGGACAGTTGGCTAGTAAATTCCTTGGCCTAGGTGGAGTCTCCTTGGAGTTTCAAAAGGCCACACCCTGCTCCAGTGCTGAATCTTTGACAAGCCAAAATAGGCAGGATTTTCCCTGCAGCTATGAGCCCAGCTCCCTTCCACGGCTTCCAAAAGCGGAACGGGAGTGAAAACCTGAATGGGAGCATAGCCTGGGGGTAAGTGATTATAAGTCACTTTGATCTGTGGGCTTCCACCCTGCTCAGCACGGACAAAAGCTGTTCTTCCCCCTGTGTCCCAACTCTGCAGCGTCCTGCTGCCGTCCTCTCCCAGTGGCTCCAGCTCAGGCCCTCTTATTGCTTTGTCCCTCTCATCTTGTGGGATGGGGTTGCTCCTCTGTGCCAGGTGCTAGTAGGAAAAGTAACCAAGAGGCTGGGGGTTGACAAAGCAGGGGTTGGGGGGGCTTTAGAGATGCCTCCTGTGAGTTGCCTTTTCCTATCATTGCTCTCCAGGTCAGACTTGCTACTGGGGATTGGGAGAGTATTCAAAAGTGTTTGCCCTGCAAACAGCAGCTCTTGTGCACCGTGATCGCACTATTGTGTACAGGGCTGGGCCAGGGTTTGCAGGAGGATTCTTTGGGACACATTTAATCTTCAATATCATGCAGCTGGGGTGGAGACTGTGATCTCTGGGCCATTACTGGCCTCTTGCTGTAGGTGAGGCAGGGTCCAGCTGCTTCTCCTGAGGTCTGTGAAAAGCCACTAATATAGTCAAGGCTTTTTCAAGGCCCTGTTCTCCATATAAGCAGGTGGGGGAAGGCGAGGCAGTTTTGTATGCTTAGGTATAGCCCTTTACACACTCCATGCTTCACAACGGGCATCCTGTGCTGTAGGGAAATATTATTATTCCCATTTTACAGGTGGGAAAACGAAGGCAGAGAGGGGAAGTGACTTGACTAAGGCCGCAGAGGGAAGTGTCACAGCTGGGATTAACATTCAGGAGTCACTTCTCAGCCTTGGGTAATCAAGCTGCCTCTCATCCTGTGCTGCTTTACGAAACAGCTGCCTCACCTGCTGGGAGGAAGTGTCTAGAGCAGTGGTTGTCAGACTGTGGGTGGGGACCCAAAGTGGGGCTGAAACTGAAGCCTGAGGGGCTCAGGTTACAGGCCCCTGCCTGGGGCTGCAACCCTTGAGCTTTGGCTCTGTCCTCCCCCACTCGGGGTGTTGGGGCTTGGGTGGGCTCAGTCCCCCCTCCTGGGGTCATGTGGAAATTTTTGTTGTCAGAAGGGGGTCGCGGTGTGGTGACGTCTGAGACCCCCTGGTCTAGAGCATGGTTAATTCCCTCCCACGGCTGCAAGCTGGGCTCCCCTTTCATGGCGCTCAAAGCCCTGGCTGTCACAGGGATCCTGACAGTTTCAGGGATCTCCATAAAGAAATGGCCGGAGAGTTAGACTAGCAGGGACACCTCGACTAGGGCTTCAGAATCAAGAGCCAGATCTCCTGTCCCCACTGGGGTATTTGGAGCTCCAACCCCCCTCGCTGATAACCCTGTTCTTCTGGCCCGCAGCTGGGGTGGACACTGCTAACTCCCACCCATACTAGTATAAAGGTCAGAGCCAGGCATACTGTGCAGGGCACCAGAGATGCTACTTTGAAAACATTCACATTCCATGTGAGATGCGGAGCCGTGGACAATGGGTCGGCACATGTGGGGAACTGTACCTTTAAGGGGCTCTGGCAAGAGCCGGTTGGACATGATTGTTGTGAGCTTCCCTAGAACATTAAGCGATGCTGGCTGTTTAGGACGCAGACCATGACCGCAGTGGAGTGCTTTCTGCTCCCGTGGCTCAGAGCGATCACTGAACACCACAGCACTCCCTGATCCGCTTTTCCTCGGAGGAGGGAGCAGACCCAGCAATGGTGGGATGTGTCCAGCTGCCTCCGACGCTGCTTGTGGGTGAGTATTCTGATCACCCAGCATCCTTGCACCTTCCATAAGCGAGGCTTGTCTAGTCTGGCTTTGCTGGTGGGCTCAGCCCTCCCCCATCTCCCCAGCCCCGCAGCAGTAACAAAAGGAGCGCTGAGGTGAGGAATGGAGGGCCAGAGAAACTGGAGGGGGAGAGAGCAGCGGATCACGGAGTCCCTACCACTGCTGGCCCCCAGAGCTGACGACCATCTCAGGAATCAGATGCAGTGTAGCAATGAGAGGATTGCTCCGATGTACAGAATTTAGAGCAATGGAGCCAACAGGATAACCAAACAGTCTGTGTATACATCCACGCCAGTGGCCTGACAGGTGACCAAGCCCCAGGCAATGAACTGCGCGTTCACACACAAATGTCTTTCGGATGAGACGTTACAAAGCCAATTCTCACCTCCAACACACTATAGAGACACTAAATGCATTAGCCCCCCCTTTCCCCTTGGAGGAGTGTGATTATCCCTAGTTTACTGTTGGGGAAACTGGCACAGAGGGTAATTGATGTGCCCGAAGTCAAAATGCAGATCGGTGATGGCGTCAGGCTCGGCGTCCCATTCCAAGGCCCTTACCCTCCCTGCTGGGCAACTCGCTTTAGTTGGTGCAGGCAGCCTGTAGAAGTGGAAGCGTGATCTTGTGGTTAAAACCCTGGGCTGGGACTCGAGATCTAGCTCCAAATCTTGACTCTGCTGCAGTATCCTTGGGCGACCTTGGGCAGTCACTTAATCGCTCTCTGCCTCAGTTTCCCTTCTGTGAACTTGGATGATATTTCACTTCTCCCACTTGTGTCTATTTAGTTGACAAGACATCCTGCTAGGGGGCAGGGACTGTCTTGCACTATGTGTATGTGCAGCACCTAACACAAGAGGACCCTGATCTTGGTTAGGGCTTCTAAATTCTACTGTGATATAAGCCCTCGACAGCTGCAGGCCCCCTGTGTCCCTATCCCATACTGTCCGCTTGCCCACTCATGCCAGTGGCACAGCGTTGGAGGGACCAAATGCTGATTTCATTTTGCTTGTCCAGCCCCACTGGAGCAAAGGCAGCTGAGTGGGCGTAACTGAGAACAGAGCAGGGACTGGATCCGATGCTTCCATTGTGTGGCTTGGCAATGGCCAGAGCACGTGGGGAGGGGCGGGGAGAGGAGAGAAGTGTTGTACCAGCTGCAGCTCTGCGTTCCAGCCTCCTGTTGTTGCATTCGGAAAAGCTCTGGCCTCCCAGTTCCTGCAGGTCAGCGCCCGCTAGTGAACCTGTAACTGTACAAGAAGCTTTCTGAGGCCAAGGCCGTTGCCAGCTCAGGCTGCCTGTTATTAAAAACAGCCAAGGACTAATACACTAAAGCAGGTTTAAAAGGCAGCAGGGAACAGGCCAGCGAGCCAGGCTAGCAAGACGTACACAAACTACGCTGTCAAGTCCCGGGTTGGTGCCCTAACCAGTGGACCTTCCTTCCTCTCAAACAGCTGCTCCTGAGCTTTCTCTTGGAGCTGGAGGACTGGAGACGAGGACTCCAGAAAGACCAAGAGTCTGAAATCTGAGCCACTGAAAGGGGTTGTACGAGATGTTTTTATTAAAGCCTCATCAGGTCTCCCGGAACGCTAGGGAGGAAGATCATTGCTAAAGATTCAACTGCTTTGTCCTCCCATGTAAGAGCTGAGAAAGGTCCCACTCCAGTTCCCTGAGTCTTCCAGAAAGTGCTTCAGCAAAACAAGAGACTTGCAATTCCTGGCGTGGCTGAGGTCTGAAGACCTGCCCTTGGCACGTACCGAGTTCACATCTGGGCACAAGTCTAGAATAACGTTGCAGTTCCCTTGGAAGATGCTTCCCCCCTCCCCCGGAAGGGTCAATGCCCCTGGGACACAAGACTCGAAAACTGGTGCTGGGTTCTGTGATTTACACCCCCCAGTACTAGCGTGAGTGAACCTAGCTCAGTGCATTCATTGCAGATGAACCCCCCTACCCAGTGGCAAGGGCTATGCAGCCGATCTCTTTCTGTATCTGTTTTTATACCAGGCGTTTGTAATGTTGTGCCCCTGAGTGGGTTGTTGGCAGCGGGAATTAAACCTGGAACTTCTGGTTCTTGCAGCATGAGCCTCTGTTGCCTGAGCTAGAAGACCCAGCTCTGTTCCAAGGCTTGTCAACGTCCAGGTGTCCCAGACACCCCCCGGAGGAGTGGGTGGGTGGTATGGGCTCCCCTCCTCACCCTGGTGTCTCAGCACTTCCAGAATCCTGCCACACAGCTCCAGTGGGACGGCTCTTTCACACAGCAGTGTGCAGCTGATGTCTGTGGCCATCACTTGGCTTTGCAGAGGGAGAGGGTTCTGATTAGCACGCCAGTCGTGAGAGCAAGTACAATGCAACCCCATCGTTAGTAAGAATGTGAGGTCCTGGCTAGCCAGGCATTCCAGGAACCCAGCACGACTTTCCTTATCATTGAATGGCTGTGGTCTTCTCTGATCATAATTTCCCTTTGCAGGGCAATGACCGCGAATACCTCCATACCAGAGGCTATTCACTTTTTCAACTCAGGATATCTTTACAGAAAAACAAGCAGACTAGATTCCCTTTGGGCCTGCACCACCTTTGACATCCGAGACACAGGAATTCCCCCAAAGGAAATTCTGTTCCATTTACAAACTCCAGCAAGGAAAATCCGGACCAATCAAACGGACCAGGATTCAAAAAGTTAGCACCAGAAGCGTGAGAGATCTGCTGTTTGGGAAGAGAAGTGAAACTGACCCCTTCACTCCCCAGTAGGCGTACTAGGTTCTAGCCGTGGTAATGAGATTGATTCCTGCAGTGTCACTGGGACAAAATGTCTTTCACTGCACTGCGTGCTCCATAGCACACTGTTGTATGCTAAGTGAAGTCATTCCTGGATGTTATAGGCATGTGCCATATGGACTTAGGTCCCTGGCTTTTGGCACTTAAATCCAAAAACTTTTGGTCTCAGTAACTTGCCCCAAGTCACTGTCCCAGCCAGTGAATAGAGCTCAGGAATGCTTGGCTCCCAGTCCTGTGCTCAAACCTGTAGATCACCTCTCTCTGTTATTGTTGTGGTTAATCTGAGCTGTTATTAGGGTGACCAGTGTCACGGAGTCACCGGGCGATGCTCTGGAACTGCTCCCCACCAAGCCAGTCAGGACTTTGGGGAGCCTCCTCTCCCTTGGAGCAGACTTGTTCAGGGCAAGAAGCTCACACAGCTTCACCTCCTGGGTCTCTCCTTGGAGCATTCAGCATCCTCTGCCCCTCCGTGCGCTTCCCACAGCGAGTCCACCCCAGCGGGGTCCTGGGGAAGCCACCGGGTCCTGCACCCCCACTTTGCAGTCAGACGTGACTCTCAGCCAGCCAGTAAAACAGAGGTTTATTCGATGACAGGAACAGGGTCTAAAACAGAGCTTGTAGATACAGTGAACCGGACCCCTCGGCCGGGTCCATTCTGGGGGGCAGTGAGCCAGACCCGCAGGTCTGCCCTCCACCCTTGACCCCAGCCAGCTCCAGACTAACTACCACTCCCAGCCCCTCCTCTCTCCTCAGCCCCTTTCCCGGGCCAGGAGGTCACCTGATCCCTTTGTCTCCAACACCTTCAGCTGGCACCTTTGCAGAGGAGGGGCCCAGGCCATCAGTTGCTAGGAGACAGAGTGTCAGGCATTTAGGTGCACTGGCCCTTTGCTCTGCCAGATACTTAAGAACTGCCATGGGGACACTGAGGCACCAACACAGTATTCAGAGAAAACATTAAGAACTTTCCCAGTTCGTCACATCTCTCCCCCCTTCGAGACCGAACTGAGCGAGGTCACTCCAGCCAGTGACCTGGGGAAGTTCGAACCCACCAACGTTCCCATGGATGCCCCAGCATCTCTCCCATTCCTTGGTGTGAGTTACACCAGGACAGTCCAGTCTCACGCCCTCCCTTAGATCGGGTGTGCTTGATGGCACTTGCAGGCCGCATGTAGGAAGGTTTATGCGGCTTGAACCCTTTTGCTACCCCAATACCTCTGGGGTTCAAACTGGGATGGGGTCTTCTCCCAGCACTTAAGAGCCCCCCTCTTGGCCTTGGCCAGCTTTGGGCTTGGGCAGCTGCTTCCCACTTTGTGGCCCAGACACAACACCTTTGCCGTCCCCCCTTACACTTTCCAGCTTTTAAGGTCAGTCCCACCTCCTTGAGGCAGCCCAGCCCCCTCTTTACCTGGGACACCTGTTCCTCCCAGGTCTGGCTAAAGATGCACACGTTATCAGTGTCTGCCAGGGCCAAGTTCTCCATCGCCCTCTGCTTGTCTAGAATCTCCCCAGGCCTAGGCATGGGGTCGGCATTGGACACTGTGATGGCTTTAAGCTTCTGATAGCCCCCATAAAACCAGATCATCCTGTCTCCCTTGGGGATCAGCCCCACGGGTGAGGCCCATGGGCTGTAAAATGGCTGGATCCCATCTAAAGCCAGCAGGTCCTTGACCTCTCTCTCCAAGTTCTGGGCTGCTTTCCCAGTGACTCTGAATGGGGAACACCTGATGGGGAGATTGGCTCCCACCTCAGGGAAGAGATCCCCCAGGGGGTCTTCCCCCTTCTCCTCCCAATCCTTCCTTTCCGGGTCCAGGGGTCCCCTCACTCTCCTCCCATCCAGCAGCTTGAACGGGAAGAACCCTGTGGATTCCTGGGGCACCACCAGCTGCCTTCCGATTTCCCCCAGTTCTACTTCCCCTTTGGGAGCCCATTCCCGGTACAGGAATCCCTTCTCCTGCAGGACTCTGTCCCTGCAGCCTTCCCCAAGGGGGTTTGCAGTGCTGTGGCCAGCAAGTTCCCTCAGCTTCTCCAAGGAGGGATCCCTCTGCAGCTCGGTCTGGGATTCAGCGGCTGGGGCAGGGAGTGGGACCTGCTCCCCTTCGCTGGCTGGGCCTGGGGTCGCAGCCCCCCTGAGCCCTGTCCCTGGTAGCTCCCTCCCTGCTGTGTAATCACTTCCCAGCAGCGCGTCTGGACCAGGCAAACCTGTTTGGCAGCTGACCTGCCCTGCCCGGGTGTCCCCCCACTCAGCTGGGATCTCAGCTGCCCCCGTGCTCAGCACTGCCCTTGCTGTCCCAGTGGGGCCAGGCAGCGAGCTCTTTGCTCTGGTCACAGCATCAGAGCCAGCGTGAGCCCCCACTCCGGTGTGCAGGGGGGCAGGGAGCATCTCTCCCTCCCATTCAGCCCCAGGGGGCTGGTTATAGGTAGGCAGGTATCCTGAGCCCTGCAGCCCCTCCCCCCTGCCAGCCAGGTCATTTGCATTTTCACTGACCATTTCCATCCTAGCCAATTGGTTCCCTGGATTTGAATTCAAACCCTCAGCCGTTACAGGAGCGGGGCCTGGATCCTGTCCCATGGGGAGACAGTCACCCCCCAACAGGGCCTCCCAGCCGATATCCTGGAGAACCCCAACGACCAGCCAGCCCAACCCCTCCTGGGTCTGCACAGGGATCTGGGACATAGGCAGGGCGAGGGGCTTCACCCCAGGGAACTTCACCCAGGTCCCACAGTCCCTCAGCATCTGGGGCTGCACCACCACAGTTCTCTCTGTCCCAGGGTCTCGCCCCCGCAGGCGTGTTTCCCCACTAACCCCTGGGCAGCCCCCTATGTCTCTCTGATCCACCATCACCAGTCCACGCTGCTGCTGCTTCTCCTGCAGCTTTTCCTCGGGCTCTTGCTCTCTCTCACGGTCCTCTTGCTCTCTCGGGCTCTGCTCCCATCCCATCCATCTCCAATCTCCTGATAGGGAACCCAATCGTGAAGACCCTCGTCTGATTGGGGACCAGACTCCCGGGGATGCCTGGCTGATGCTCCAGCTGCTCTCAGATCCTCTTGTAGCCCCATCTGGGCCAGGAATCTGCTCCTCAGAGCGGTCCTTTTCCTCCAACTGCACGATTAACTGTGCCTTGGTGAATTTCCCCATGCGTAACCCTCTCTTTGTGCACAGGATCACAATGTCCTTCTCAAGGAGATGGTGATAGGCCATCACTTCACCGTTCCCAAGTGGCTCTGGACTCACAGGCCTGTGTGCTCTTGGCTCCCCCATGGTTTCCAGGAAGAACCCCTGGTGTGCCAGCCCTTCTCGTGATCACCACCTCTTTGCCAGGGTCGAGCTGCAGACTCCTCCGCCCCTGGGACTGCTCCTGCAATCCCCCGGGGAACCCTGCTACTGCAAAAATCCTTCTCTCTCCCAGGGTCGAGCGGCAAGCTCCTCCGCCCCTGAGACTGCTGGCTGCAGTCCTCAGGGGGACTCTGTTACTCCAACAGTCCTTCTCGCTGGTCACACACTCCCAGAGGTTAACCGCCCCCTGAAACCGTCCCACTCTGAGCCTTCAGCATGCCTGGTCCTCATTATCCCTCCTTTGTTTTACTGCTCCCCAGTCACTTACTGCAAGCAGCGCCATTCACGGGGTGCAGTACATCCCACCTCTGCCACCAGTTGTCACGGAGTCACCGGGCGATGCTCTGGAACTGCTCCCCACCAAGCCAGGCAGGACTTTGGGGAGCCTCCTCTCCCTTGGAGCAGACTTGTTCAGGGCAAGAAGCTCACACGGCTTCACCTCCTGGGTCTCTCCTTGGAGCATTCAGCATCCTCTGCCCCTCCGTGCGCTTCCCACAGCGAGTCCACCCCAGCGGGGTCCTGGGGAAGCCACCGGGTTCCGCACCCCCACTTTGCAGTCAGACGTGACTCTCAGCCAGCCAGTAAAACAGAGGTTTATTCGATGACAGGAACAGGGTCTAAAACAGAGCTTGTAGATACAGCGAACCGGACCCCTCGGCTGGGTCCATTCTGGGGGGCAGTGAGCCAGACCCGCAGGTCTGCCCTCCACCCTTGACCCCAGCCAGCTCCAGACTAACAACCCCTCCCAGCCCCTCCTCTCTCCTCAGCCCCTTTCCCGGGCCAGGAGGTCACCTGATCCCTTTGTCTCCAACACCTTCAGCTGGCACCTTTGCAGAGGAGGGGCCCAGGCCATCAGTTGCTAGGAGACAGAGTGTCAGGCATTTAGGTGCACTGGCCCTTTGCTCTGCCAGATACTTAAGAACTGCCATGGGGACACTGAGGCACCAACACAGTATTCAGAGAAAACATTAAGAACTTTCCCAGTTCGTCACAACCAGATGTCCCGATTTTATAGGGACAGTCCCAATTTTTGGGTCTTTTTCTTATATAGGCTCCTATTACCCCCCTATGCTGATTTTTTCACATTTGCTCTCTGGTCACCCTAACTGCTGCGCTAATCCTCCCAACGCCAGAGACCAATTATCATTCCCGTTTTAGAGATAGGAACACAGAGGCACAAAGAGACGTGCCCAAACCACACAGTGAGTCATCGACAGAGCTGGAGCTCGAATTCAGTAGCATATAACACTAGGGTGAGCAGACAGCATGTGTGAAAAATCGGACGGGGTGTGTGTGGGGGGTGTAATAGGAGCCTATATAAGAAAAAGACCCAAATATCACCCTATATGACATTCCGATTCAAGGGTTTTGTTCAATCGTCCAGAGAATGCTGCCTCCCGTGAAGAGTGTGACCAAACCGCATTTCAGCATAAGTGCACCATGTGATGTGGAGGGGGTGATGGGGCAGGGGGCACCGGTGAAGGGGAGGCCTTTTGAATCCGGATTGTACCTTTTGAAAAGCGCTTAGGATGGAAGGTGCTACCCGAGGACAAAGCCAACTCATAGCTGTAAAATAAGGATTCTCTCTCTTCTAAGGGCAAACTGTAAAGAGGTGATGGGTAAACCTCTAAACTATCCCCCTGAATGCTTGTCCACAGGGCTGATCCAGGTCTCATACCAGCATAACTCCACTGGCTGCAGGGTGTTATTCTGGATTTACAGCAGTCTTGGGGAAAGAATTCGGCCTGTCTAAACCTACTGCCTCTTCTGGGCTGAAGGCAGAGCGGTGGCTCTGTGAGGGTTAAGGAAGCCATAGGAAAATCAGGAAATGTGTGATGACTGGGATAAGTAAGGGAAGTGGCTCATGTCCTGTCTAGAAAGAGCTGTGTTTGGGGGGAAAGGAGCTGGCGCTGCAGCAGGGACTCGGTCAGCCAGTCCTTCCTTGGGATCATCCGCCTAGAGAATGATGGCTGGGCTCTTCGTGATCCCGCTAGCGCTTATCAGCGCGGCAGTGGCTTGTACGTTTGAGGAGTCGTCCTTGAACCTCACTGGGATCGTCTGCAGAATGACCAAGCCAGCGGCATTAGTGTGTAAGTCTCTGCTTTCTTGGGCTATATTCGCCCCGGGGAAGGCAGGCGGCGGGCACCGCAGGCGGCTACGAGTACATCAGTGCTGCTCCGTCCCTGTTTCCCCAACTAGCTGTATTTATAGTTAAGCCTTTGCAATCAGCCTGTGGGACCGTACTATTAAGTATCCCATTGAAATGGGACGTGCTATGCTGTACCAGACTGCTGGTCCAATGAGGCAGCAGTAGCCTCCCGCATTAGCCAATGACTGATGCTTCAGAGTCAATTGTGTGATGCTGTCCTTTGGGAGCAAATTCCTTCCTGACCACTCTGCCACCCAGTCCGTGCCCTGAAGCAATAGATTTATTTGTCATTTTATATCAGTGGTTCTCAAACTTTTGTACCGGTGACCCCTTTCACACAGCAAGCCTCCGAGTGTGATTTCCACCCCCTTCTGAATTAAAAACTTTTTTTATATATTTAACACCATTATAAATGCTGGAGGCATAGCGGGGCTTGGAGTGGAAGCTGACAGCTCGTGACTCCCCCCCCCATAATAACCTCATGACCCCCTGAGGGGTCCTGACCCCCAGTTGGAGAAACCCTGTTTTATATCTATACTCACACCATTTAATGACCATTATAAACTTAGCTTTCATCGCTACAGCTGTTGTTGGGGGCCATGAAATTATCCAGACCTTTTTAAAAAACCACTTTTGTAACAGTAATTGATGTGGGGACGTATGGTCTAGTGGTTAAAGC
The DNA here is from genome assembly GCF_025201925.1 of Gopherus flavomarginatus. Lineage (NCBI taxonomy): Eukaryota > Metazoa > Chordata > Testudines > Testudinidae > Gopherus > Gopherus flavomarginatus. Next base: position 36,411,920 of record NC_066630.1, read on the forward strand.
AGCAGTGTGAGAGTCAGGTGGGCTGTGTTTGATTCCAAGCTCTGCCATGCACCAAAGGCAAATCACGTAACGTCTCCGTGCCTCGGTTTCTCAGTGGAGGGAGCAACGTTTCTTTGTTGCATTAGCGGTTTTTCTAAAGGGGTTTGAGATCCTCAGATGAAAGGCGCTAGTACTTAATTTTAAATACTCCAGCCTTAGTAATGAAGGGGAGAGTGAAAACTAATCAGTCTGTTCTTGGTTCCCTGTTCCATAATACAAGCATAAGAAGACAGATGATGAATTTGATGGCTGGTATATTTAGAAGCAAGAGAAGGAAATAGTACTTTATACCACTTAAATTCTGCCTGAGACACACTCTGTGGCTAGAATTTGAAAGGGGATGGGTAATGTTATGGCTGTTAATAACATTTTGTAGCTGTGCAGGCCATGATCATGAGCCTAGTAATTTCACCTCACTCTCCAGGGTATACCGAGATCAACTGCAAGAGTCAGGAACGATTGTTTAGCCTCGTGTGCAGAGCTGCACACCTGGCTAGGTGCATTAGGCTGTTTGGTTACCTGCCACGGAGGAAGGATCAAATGATCTTGGCCATGCTGTCGTGGGACAACCAGACATGATGGACCAATGGTCTCATCTGCTGTGGAAACTCTTCTGTCCTTTTGCATTGTGTCTGGTGGTTGGCAACGGCCTTATAGCAAAGCACTGGAACTCAGGAGTGAGACCTCAGGAGTGAGATCCATCGCTCTGAGCTCAGTTGATCAGATTTGTGCTGGATGGGGAGGATCATTAAACTCTCTTCATGACCTGGTCTCATTGTGAAATCTGGGCTGAAGGCCCTGGGAGCACGGGTCAGACACAGGGAGGTTCTATCCCTCTGACCTTCCCCTGCGCAACACGCTCAAGTCAGCGTTTTATCATGAAGCTAATGGGAGCTGATGCCTGCATGGATGGGTGCCAGGGGCCAAGCAAAACTGTATGGCTTTTAATGCTATTAACAAGAGGCGCTGATCTGATTTTGAAACGCAGCTGAATTGTGCTTTATCGTTTGTCTTCTCCCTTTGTTCTGCTTGCAGTGAACCAGCAAACAGCTCAGGTGATCCAAGCAGCATTCAGACATGCCACCTACCCCGATATCAGTGGGGAAAAGTCCATGGCGTTTCTTGGCAAAGTGACCTACGGGTTAATGAAGTAAGTACAACTGCGCTTTCTAAACTCCCTTTTGTGCCATGAAATGCGGCAGGCCTATGGATAAGGTCCTGGATGTGCCTAGGAAGAAGGTTTGAAGGGGAGATTCAAATGTGCTCAGTCTGAAATCATGGATGGGAGAACGAGGCCCCCTTCTGCTCCTTTCCACGTGCAAGTATTTGGCCTCTGCCATTGGATAAGTCACTTGCAGCTCGAGATCTAACAACCTGCCAGGGCTGTTTGTGAGCTGTTTCACTTACATCATTGGCAGAGAGCGAAGAGAATGGGGGAAGGTGTCCCAAGGTTCAGGTGACTGAAATGACTCAGGGGGGTGACTGAACTCATTGATTGACATGTGGCACTGTTTAAACAGCTGGCCAACCCCCACATGGCGTCCGCTGCCTGCAGATCTGCATGTAGCAATTCAGTAACTGCACCACGGACTGCGTCTGCTCTGGGGGCTTGGAGAACAGGTGGGTTTCAAAGCACTGCCCATGTCCCCGGACTCTAAGTCACGCAGTTCACAAGAAGATCTGAACTTTCCCAAAGTACGTCGGACCAGGGCCCATCTCTGTCATTAACTGTTGCCCACCTAAATGTCCTGTGCTGCTTGAACTGGTGCCGGATTCTTTGCTACGTGGTGGTGCGGTGTTTCTGTGCGGAGCTACTTGTGTAGCGCTGCGTCCCTGGGTGGATTGACCTGCCACCTCTGTGTCTTAAAGCACAGGCCTCTGCAGGTACAGCTACACAGCAAGCAGGCAGCAAGAAACAAACAAGCCCACCCACAGCAGCAAGTCTCAGAGTGTGGATCAGCTGATTTGGGCTCATGCTGCAGGGCTAGAAAATAACCATGCAGACATTCAGCCTTGGGCTGGAGCCAGGGCTCTGAAACCTGGCAGGGCTCTCAAGTTCCAGCCCTAGCTCGAACATCTACATCAGGGGTTGGCAACCTTTCAGAAGTGCTGTGCCGAGTCTTCATTTATTCACTCTGATTTAAGGTTTTGCGTGCCAGTCATACATTTTAATGTTTTTAGAAGGTTTCTTTCTATAAGTCTATATTATATAACTGAACTATTGTTGTATGTAAAGTAAATAAGGTTTTTAAAATGTTTAAGAAGCTTCATTTAAAATGCAGAGTCCCCCGGACTAGTGGTCAGGACCCAGGCAGTGTGAGTGCCACTGAAAATCAGCTTGTGTGCTGCCTTTGGCACCTGTGCCATAGGTTGCCTACCCCTGATCTACATGCTGTTTTCAGCCCCAAGGCGGTGACCTGGGGCTCTGATGCACTGCTATGGGGTGGTTGCTGTGTAGGGCTGACTGACTGATTGAGCTAAATGACACACTGTTGGCTGATACAGCTGAATCAGGTTTATCAATCGCTAAATGTGGCCTAGCCACCACCAGAGGGTGCCAGAGGGCCACCCATGGGCACGGGTTACAGTTTCAAAGGTGGATGAGGCAATTCCTGCTTATAGTAGGGTGCTGAGTGTGTAACCACTTTGGGATGAAAGATGCTGTATTTGATTATGTTAACTTGTCATTAGTGATCATTCATACAAGTCAGCCAAAGCAGCTGTAAGAACACAAGACTATATATTATTTTTTATTACTCACACGACCAAGAAGAAATGCAATGCAACAAAACAACTTTATGTCGCGTCTCTCCTAGAAATTGTCCCAGCGAATGTACAGAGTTCAGTACAATTACAAGGTTAGCAAGAAACAATAACCGAGAGAGCGCCAACGGAGAAAAGAGACACATTCAGGTCCCACCGGGCATTCTGAATGTATCCACCCTTTTCGTTTTCTTCTTTAGCATACAGATCAATGACTTGTCCATAGAAAACAGTGAGGTCGATTTTAAGGAAGACGATGCCATAGACATTGCAATTCAGAATGTGACAGCATCCTTCAAAGGGACCCTGAGTTATGGCTACACCGGGGCTTGGTTGTAAGTATGTAGGAACCCAGGAACTGCCAGACTGGATCAGTCCCAGGTACATTTAATCCAGTAGCATGTCTCTGCCAGCAGTAAGAAGCCCAGCAGTGGACAGATGTGGGGTAATCTGCCCCCACATGCTGGTCTCTAATAGTTAGTGACTGTGCTTCAAAGTTTAATATCTTTCCCAACATTATTATTATGTATCATTATTCATTATAACTGGATATTCTTGACATCCAGATAAATCTCCAATCCCTTTTGGAACTGTGCTAAGTTTTAGTCCCTAGCAGCTTCATGTGGCAGTGAGTTCCGCCATCTGATTATGTGTCATGTGCAAAAGTATTTCCATCTCCTGGTTTTGAATCTTGATCTTGTGTTATGAGACAACAACAACAATCCCCAACCTGCCTTGTTTGTCCCACTCATTATTGTATAACCGTATATCCTATCCCCATTATTTGTCTCCTTTCTAAGGTAAACAAGCCCAGACTTTTCCTAAAGGATTCTCAAAACATCCTGAATCCATTTAATCCTAGTTGGCAATGAGAAGGAGCAGATGGAGGGAGGGTGGGGAAGGTGAGAGAGCTACACAGACAAGTGAGGGGGCCAGGTCTGAGCTCTGAATAGTACATCAGTGTGGTGGTTCTATTCAGGGCCGGTGCAAGGAAGTTTCACGCCCTAGAGGAAACTTTCATCTTGCGTCCCCCCAGCCCTGCAGCAGCTCCCCGCCCCCCCCTCCACCCTGAGGTCCCCCCCCCGCAGCAGCTCCCCACCCCCCGTGGAAGCTCCCCACCCCGTGGCCCGGGGTGCCCTGCGATACCTCCCCACCCTAGCTCACATCTGCTCCGCGTCCTCTCCGAGCACGCTGTCCTGCTCTAATTCTCCTCCCAGGCTTGCGGTGCCAAACAGCTAATTGGCACTGCAAGCCTGGGAGGTGGGAGAAGAAAAGCAGCGACTGCGCGGTGGAACCCCCGGGCTGCCAGCGGCGCGCTGACCCAGGGGAACCCCTGGGCTGCTGGCGGCACACTGACCCAGCGGAACCCCTGGGCTGCCGGTGGCAGCTCAGATTCCCTCTCCCTCCCAGGGCACCGGCAGCTCAAACACTTAAAAAAAAATTGGGGGGCGCCGCTTTTTGGCATCCCCAAATCTTGGCATCCTAGGCAACCGCCTAGTCTGCCTAAATGGTAGCACCAGCCCTGGTTCTAGTCTTGATGTGACATCAACTAGCAATTTGCAGTGCAAAGAAACCCAGGGAGTGAATACGAGAGAAGGACACACATTCTGAAACCTGAATTCTGGGTTATGTTTTTTTTAAAACAAGAGTTGCAATTTCATGCCCTCTTTATTCAAGGGGGAAATGGCTAATAAAGACAGAAACAGAGCTAGTCCTACATAGTCCATCTAATGTCTTCAAGGTGTTTAGAAGGCACCTATTGCCATTGCGGTCTATGTGCCAGCACTGGGCTTCTAGTTCTGTGACAGATACGGCTGCCGAGTGTTCTCCATTCTCTTACAGTGTGAAACTCACCCACTCCATTGATTTTGAAATCGAATCCTCAATTGATCTCCAGATCAACGCCAAACTGAGTAAGTAGCAGCACAGCCTGGAATACAGCGTCCTTACCTGCAGCTGGATTAACTTTGCTGAGCCCAAGGCACCGTTCGTTACCTCTCCTGCCATGCAGTGCAATGTGTTTTTGCTTTGAGAAGCTTACATGGCCCTTTTGTTGCTTATCTCTAAGGCCTGGTCTACACTGAGGGGTTCGATGTAAGATACGCAACTTCAGCTACGGGAATAGCGTAGCTGAAGTCGACGTATCTTACTTCGACTTGCCTCCCATCCTCACGGCGCAGGATCGACGGCTGCGGCTCCCCCCGTCAACTCTGCTACCCCTGCTCGCCTTGGTGGAGTTTCACAGTCGATGGGAATGCGTTCAGGGATTGATGTATTGCGTCTAGATGAAACGCGATATATCGATCTCTAATAAATTGATCGCTACCCGCCGATCCAGCAGGTAGTCTGGACATACCCTTAGAGTAGCAGCGAGTGGCCAATCTGAGATCCAGGCCCCATTGGGCTGGGCGGTTACAGACAGGCAGCGAGAGACAGTTCCTGCACTTGAAGCTAACAGTCTAACTAGGCAAGGCAGGCACAACGTAGGAGAGAGGAATCCCATTTTACAGAGGGGGAACTGAGGTACAGAGAGATTAAAGGGACAGGTTATCCACTAGTGTCAATTGTTTTGATGGAGCTACGTGGATTTACATTGCTGGACAGCTGAGAATTGGGCTGGATCTCGAGGCCAAGGCCATTGCTCTATCCGCAGACCAGCTCTCTTCTCTATTTTGCAGTTTAGGATAACAAAAAACCTCACAAACCCAGGGGTGAGTTGCACAAAGTTGTGTCAGTTGCGCGGTTTGATCCAGGGAAGCAGAACTTCACAAGGGCATCTTCATTTTCAGCGAGGTCCTGTTCTATAGCCTGTTTCTGAGTGCCGTATAATATATAACATAAAGTGACTGGCTTTATGAAAAATGAGTCAATGGCTTATCCCAGACTGGGCTTTAGATTCCTTGCTGGCTTCCGCATTCTCTCACTAGACCAAACAGAAGCATCTATTGCTGGTGGGAGGGAGTTGGTTATTTCTTTGGCTTCGCTGCTCTAAAGACCCTTGGGTGCAATAACAGCATGACGCATGTGACAACAGTGTGTCATATTTGCAGAGCCCTGCCTGAGCCGATTATCCCTTGCAGCACGTCATTTATCCACAGGAAAAGCAAGGCAGAGCGAGGGGAAGGGAACAGGACCAAGATATTGCAGCCAGTCAGTGCAGAACTAGAAGCCAGAAGTTCTTGGTGAAACTGCCTGCCGGTCGTCTCAGTCATCAGAGGATTGACAGGAGCCTTTTGCATGCAGTGGTTTGCAAGCTAACTGCAGTGCAGCCAGCATTGCAGAGTGCATGGAATGAATGATTTGCAAACCTGTTCCCCACAGTGCATTGGTTTGGGCTGGGAGGCTGGGGGAAGAAGTATGTTTAAAAATCGCGTTCCATGTAGAAAATGTCTGGTGGAGGAAATACCTTTTTTTGGTTGTGATGGGGAGTCGCAAATAATGTTACATGGGAGTTGCTTTGAAGTCAGAGAGGAGCGAGATCCTGGCAGAAAGTGCCAGAGTTGTTTAGATTTGCTAGTTCTCTTGGAGAGGAAGCCGAGTGCTCCAGCTCTCAAAGCACTGCCTGACAATGGGCAGGCGTTCACCCCATAGTACAGAGGGGCAAACAGGCACATAGACATGAAGTGACTTGAGTTAGTGGGCAGAGTTGAGATACGGGTAACATTTTCAAAAGCATCCAAGTGATTTAGGTGCCTAAGTCCCACTGACTTTTAATACCACTTCGTGGATATCTACTCTACGAGTGCTACAGCAGTGTAGCTACAGCGCTTCTGCTCCGTTCCTGTAGTGTAGCCACTTGCTCTGATGATGGGAGGGGTTCTCCTGTTGTTAATCCACCTGCGGGAGAGGCAATAGCTTGGCTGACAGAAGAATTCTTCTGTTGATCTAGCAGCGTCTACGCCAGGGCTTAGATCGGCTTAACTAGGGGCATGAATTTTTCAGGTACTTGAGCAACGTAGCTAGGTCAACCCAACTTTTAGTTGTAGACCAGACCAGACATCAGACTCCTAAGTGCCTTTGTTTCCTTTGGAAAATGAGACTCAGGTTGTGAAGCCAGCTTGGGATTGCAGCCCTGAGCAGAGCCAGGGCCGCCCAGAGGATTCAGGGGGCCTGGGGTTTTCGGCAGTGGAGGGGCCCCACTTCAGCGATAATTCTGCAGCGGGGGGGTCCTTCTGCTCCTAGACCCGCCGCCAAAGTGCCCCAAAGGCCCACGGTGGGGGGGCCCCGCTGCTGAAGACCCGGAGCAGAAGAAGCTCTGAGGGCCCAGGCCCGTGAGAGTTTTCCAGGGCCCCTGGAGCGAGTGAAGGACCCCACTCCAGGGGCCCCGAAAAACTCTCGTGGGGGCTTCTGCGGGGCCCGGAGCCTGGGGCAAATTGGCCCTCTTGCCTCTCGCCCCTCCACCCCCCTCCCCCCGGGAGGCCCTGAGCAGAGCAATGCGTCTGAAATACCTTTGAAAATCTGGGCCTGGGATGCTTTTAAAAATTTGACCCCCAGTGCTCTCATTTCCTGGTTCCTGCCTCCCTGTCTTAATCCCAAATAAGTCCCCCATAAACCTACTGAGCTTGGTACACATGCAATGTTTGCCCCTTTGTAGCCTCAGACCCTAAGTTCTTCCACGCCTCAGTATGGTGCAGTTAAAAGATCCATTTCCCTCTAGTCACCCGGGGTCTCTGATTCCCCCTGTTTTCTCCTGTACTCGCTCCAGCTAGCACAGGCGCCCTGTTTATTTCGCTTGTCAGCTGCACGGGGTTTATAATCCACATTTGTTTTTTGTGCTGTGCAGCGTGTGCAAAGGGCTGGGTGGCGGCCGATACCTCGGATTGTTACCTGATCTTCCATAAGCTGACGCTCCATCTCCAAGGAGACAAACAGTGAGTTCCTCTTCAAGCAGTGCATCATTGTGCACATGGCAGCTTGCCCGGCCCATCACTACGGTCCCCACGGGCTTTCGATCCCATTGGGCGCCCCTCACATTTCTGTAACGATATTTCTTCTCCGCAGGCCAGGGTGGCTGAAACAGCTCTTCACAGACTTCATTTCCTTTACTTTGAAGCTCGTTCTAAAAGGCCAGGTAAGAAACTCAAATGACTAGATGACAGAAAAGCAGAGGCTGCGTCTTATGTCTACAAAGTGCCCTATAAGCCTCTGGCCTGATCCTGCAAAGATGTAGCCACCTACTTAACTTTATGCACTCTGAGGAGTCCCAGTGAAACTTAGAGGCTGGTCTGGGGGCTAAGTGGAGTACTCTGGACCTGGGCTGCCAGGAATATAGGGTTGAGTCCCAGTTCTAGACCCTGGTATCCTGGGACAGCAGGGTTTTAGCAACAAGCTGACAGACATGGAGCATCCTGCCTTGCTTAGCAGCAACCTCTTAGTGCTAGTATCCAAAAAGAGGGTAATGTCAGACGCTTGAGGGTCACATTTAAAAAGCAGGAGGCTGATGTTAATCTCCCAGTGGTGTAAATCAGGAGTGACTCCAGTGGTGTTATACCAGTGCAAAACTGGCATGAGCGAGATCACACCGAGGCCTCGGAGGCTGCAAGACTTGGGTTTGGACACATGGCAACGCCAGGGATTTTTTGGCCCACACGAATGCATTCCATTTTTTTCCTTTTCTCTTGTAGGTGTGTAATGAAATTAACTCTCTGGCTCAGCTGCTGGCAGATTTTATACAGGACAGAGCAGGTAAGTGTTGTGCCCATTTTCTCTTCCCTGTTTTCCTCCTTTCTTAGACGCAATCCACTAAGGCTGAGCTAGACCCAAAGGAGACAATGACCCTGTCCCTGTGAAACGGGGATCGAGACATGGCCATGGTAGGGGAAGCCGCACCAAAAGTGCACTAATCGGAATCCCTCCCTGTGCAGTGGGGGGGTTGGGGAAAGAAACTACGCAGGCTGGAGATAGAGGGTCCATCTACCCTGCAGTCGTGGGGCGGGACTTCCACTTGTGTGGGGTGGATATACTCAAGCTAGCTTTTATCCAGCTAGGGGTCAGTGTGGGCTGTGCAAGCCATTCCTGGCCCCTGGGCAATTACTCAGGGCTAGTCTACACTCGGAAAGCTACAGAGCCATGGTGGCACTTCGGTTTAGCTACTTACTACAGTGACATGAGAGCTTCTCCCCTCACTGTAGTTAACCCACCTCCCTGAGAAGTGGTAGATAGGTTGATGGAGGAATGATACCTAGTACTGGGTAGGTTGGCTTAATGGCGTTGCTGGGGGTGGGGGATTTTTCACACCCCTGAGCGATGTAGCTGGGGTGACCTAACGTCTGAGTGTACACCTGGCTTCAGGCAGGTAGTACCCGAGTTAGCTAGATCAAAGCTAACTTGGGCATGTCTACAGTGGTTTCAGAGTCGATCTGCTCTGAGTTAAAACAGGAGGAGGGAGTGTTGTAGAGATTCCAAAGAGATGCTCAAGTCCATCGGGTAAGTAAGATTTCATTAGAAGTGCCTGCGTGAGACTTGGGGCTGGATTTTTTCAAAGGCCTGCAAATTACTTCAGAGCACAAATCCCAGTGGAAGTCAGTAGGGCCCGTTCACCTACGTCACTTCCCCAGAAGTGACCTCTCAGACTGCAGGCAGAAGGGCAAACTGTCCAGGCTGTCCGGTGCCTCAGAGATCCCATGAACGTAAGCCCAGCAGGAGCCTCTCTTCAGTTGTCCTCATTTTCACACAACGGGCCCCACGCCAATGACACTGTTCTTTAACAACCAGGATTTTCCCAGCAGACCTTGCTCCTTTTTTCACCAGGGCCATTTTGCATGAGAAAGGACAGTTTCTCACGTTGGTGAATAGGAGGACAAGTCATGCGTGGAGACAAGCAGGATTGATGCCTCTGAAACACACTCCAGCTTTTGACATGCTGGGAACCATGTCTGGAAACACACCAGAGTGTGATTTTTGTGGTGGGGGGAGACAGAGGAAAAAAGTCAGGGCGTCATGACTGGGTGATTTGCTGAATGTGAGGAAAATGGAGTTTTGTGCCAGTGTTGTCAATAGTGGGATTCTTTTTGCACCGTTCTCCTAGCCAGTCCTATTTCTGGGCCACTTTAGTGCTGTCTGATATACTGACCCAGGTCCTGCCCCATGGACTTGCTACATCTTCTTTCAAGTGCCAACATTGCCATTAAACGCTGGCACTTAACGGTGGTGCCATGAGAGCAGCCATGGAACGGTATCAGCAAAGCCATAAGAACCAGCTCACAGCTGTCTGTACACTGAACTGATGTGGCATGTGTGGGCATCACCATCAGAACGTTCCCCCCAGACTGCCCTCGCTTGAAATCACTTCTGGGCTTCCGGCACCTGAAAGCGCCTTAGAGGTTTGTCATTATGAGAACCAAACAGAAATTGACAAATGAAATGTTCATTGCAGCCATTGAAAATGACATCCCAGTTTGCCAGGGGCTCCTCCCTTAAGATGAAATATTGACCACAGCTCCAGGCAGGTTTAAAAGCTTTAGGTGCCGTCCTGTAGGAAAATATTTGCCAAGGGGGAAAAAATACTCAATAGAACTTGTGTTCCTGAGTCACGTAAATGTGCTTGAAAATCCCTCCCTTCCTGGTTGGCCTACATGCTCAGACACCACAGGGATGGATAAATAATATTTATTAGATTAGTTAGATAGTGAGTGACCTTAAACTAAAGTATGAAGCCTGAGAGACTGAAGCCATTCATGTCCATCTATCTAAAGTTTTTCTATTGCATTCCTGTCACTTTGGAATGCAAGGATTGAGAATTATTAGCCTTGTTTTACAAGTGGGAAAACCGAGGCACAGAAGATCCGTGGCAGAGATACTAATAGAACCCAGGTGTACTGACTCCTAGTGCTGTGCTATATTATCTTCCTCTAGTCTGCAGGAGTTAATGTTAGTGTTCTAAATGGACTTCGTATATTCTGGCCTCGATCATGTGAAATTGCACAGTCAGTAAAATGAGTGGTTTTTTCTATCTTTCTGCAGCAAATTTCCTCCAGGATGGGCCTATAGGAGTAGATATTTCACTGGCATCGTTTCCGGTAATAAAGGCAAACTACATGGAATCGCATCATAAGGTAAAGTAATTTTTTTTGGCGGGGGGACAAATAAGTGGGCGGGCATTTCATACTAATTTCTTCCCAGTCCCACTCCTGGAGTGGAGATGGCTAGAAGGCAGAGATGTCTAACCGTTAGAGCAAGGGTTAAGGAAGGAAGACTCCAGAGCTCTCCTGCTGGTTCTGATTCATTATATAATTGAAGTCACTTGGAATACCAGGGTTGGAAGGGACCTCAGGAGGTCATTTAATCCAACTGCCTGCTTAAAGCAGGACCTATCCCCAGACAGATTTTTGCCCCAGATCCCTAAGTGGCCCCCTTAAGGATTGAACTCACAACCCTGGGTTTAGCAGGCCAATGCTCCAACCACTGAGCTATCCCTCCCCCTGACTGATTCTTTGCCTCAGTTTCCCCACCTGTGAAATAGCGATGATAAATCCCCTCTCCCTAGGGTGCAGTGAGCTGTAAGAGCCCCAGATTAAAGGCGTTCTAGAAGGACAGAGTATCTTTTTTTCAGGACTAGTGTTTTAGAAGGCAAGTGATGGAAAGATTTGCAGACTGGCTCTTATTTGATCCGGGCTGGCTCTCACCTGTCCTTACTGGGAACGCTGTTGACAAGGGACATACAAAGTGACGCTCGGGTTCAGTTAAAGCAACTCAAACCCTCAGGAATTAGAAAGGTCTTCGGTAAACTCTGCACATACAGGGGTCAAATTCTCCACGCCCCCCCCAGCCAGCACCATGGTCCACCTGAACTGATCTCTCGAGGACTCCCTCAGCGTGGGGTGAGTCTCCACATAGGATGGCTAGCTAGGCACAAGAGGGTGCAGCTGAAGCATTATTGGGCTCTTGCAGTCCCTACCTGGCATAACAGTCCCTTGTGGTTTCAACCAGCGGCTGTGATTTAGAATGGTCCTTGGACTGCTCTCATCTATGCTGAGGACGGGGCCAGCATAGACTCATCCCTAAAATCAGGGAGCTGCAACTGGCTTCTTAGCTCCACCATGCCCCTTTGGGATTAGCTATCCACCCTCACTACACCCTGCATGTATCAGGGGTGGCAGAGCATCTTGCCCAGGCTGCATAGTGCACCGTCTTCCATCCGTGTCTGGCTTGGCTTATCCTGTCTGACTTTGATAAACGCAACTAGCCCTTTGTGTCGCAAACCAAGTGTGACGTGGCCAGGTGAGGACAGCTGGCTAATTGGTGGTAGGGTGACCAGATGTCCTGATTTTATCGGAACTGTCCCGATATTTATTTACTTGTTTGTCCAGCATCCCGACCGATGTTTGGTGGGGACACAAATTGTCCCGATATTTTGCCTTCTGGGGCACAGGCGGAGGGGGCTCCGCCCCTCCCTCCCCCATTGGATCCCTCCCCAAATTCCTGCCCTGGCCCCATCTCTTCCCCAAGCACGCCGCATTCCTTCTCCTCCCCCACCAATTTTTCCTATGCTCTGGCGGCTCTTGGTGGGTTATTGGTTTTTTTTGTTGTTGTTGTTGCTCCACTGGACCCGTCCCCCATGCTCTGCATCCTGATATTTCACGTCTCTCATCTGGTCACCCTAATTGGTGGTCACCAGCAATCCACTCTCTTTCATTTGAAGGGTCTGCTTTTGTACAAGAACTATTCAGTTGTCTTCAATGACTCCATGTTTGCTCCATCTCTGCTCTCCGAGTCCAGGATGCTATACTTCTGGTTTTCAGACCAGGTCCTGAACTCTCTGGCCTTGGCAGCTTTCCTGGATGAACGTCTGGTGTTAACGATCACAGGGGAAGAGTTAAGGGTAACTATTACATGGTTATTTTAACCTTTTCTCTCACTCATATAGTATTTTGAAGCCCTCCCCCCCTCACTTTGGAGCGAAGGTAAAAATTCTCAGAGCATTCATTTGCTGTGCAATCTGGTTCCAAAAGAAAGGAATGTATAGTGAGATACAGCCTACAGTGTGATCACGGTCAGAGAAGTGGCACCTTCTCAGATGTCCATACCAGCTCCCTGTGTTGGTTGATGAGTCCTATCTATTAATCCCCTGCAGACCCCAAAGAGCTATGGGAAAGCAAAGTGGATTCTATTTTGTTTCATGGTAACAACACACTCAGCATATTTTCTGGATTGCGGAGTCTTTGACATGAGCCTAGCTGGATTTTCAGATCCTGGGGCTAAGTCTGTGGTGCAGGTATAACACTGGTCCTATGGGAGGGTTGTCAGCAGTGGGGACTGAAAGTGAGAACTTGGGATCTAAAGTCTTAGCTGTTAACCAAGGCTGTATCAGCAGCATCAGCCGCTGGCTGTGGGTGACAGTGCCCACACTGAGTGGGTTACGCTGGCAGATAGAAAATTAATCTTTTGACTTATAAAGTGAGCAAAATATGCTATGGGATCGTTAGGAGAAAATGAAATCTGCAACCTCACAATGTCTTACCTGGCTCTAACCACATCTTAAGACTGAAAAAAGAAATCCTCAGAAAACAAACCACTGTGGGTCTTGTTTTCCCAGCAGTACTGCAGAAGAGAAGGTGTTACAAGAGCTGAAATACCAGCTTGCACCAAGCTTAGTTCTGAGTAGACAAGAGCACTTGATTTATTGCAGCTTAGAACTGGTGCTGGGCTTGGGCTGTGCTTAGGAGAATGACTGTGATGAAGAGGAAAAATCCAGTGGGGTGAAACCAGCAGCAGCTGGAGTGAAAAAGCACAGACGGAGAGACGGGGGTAGGAGAAGGGGTTGACAGAACAATTTGCTGATGATGGGGAACAATGCATTGTAATTTATCCTACTTTTAATGAGAGCAAAACCGGAGCCTGGGTCAGTGGTAGCAAAGATCTCCAGCCACACACTGTTCCGGTGGTTCGTTGGTTCAAGATAGACCATTGCTCTGTGGTCTCCAGGGTCTGCCCCTAGTGTTACATATTTATTCAGCCACATTTTAGAATTTCTTGGGAGTTGCCCTCAAGCTACGGGCCCTCTTTGGTCCCCCCAGCTCTGGTGACACATTGGGAACACATTGTGCTCAAGCCAACTCATAATTTCCTTGTTGTTGTTCTTTGAAGGAGATGTTTGAAATGGAAGACACGGAGGCTCATCAAGGGATTGTGCAAGAGGTAACCACAGAGCCAGTTCAGAGCTAACCTTATGGACCGCGGCAATGTTGTTTATTCACTTTACCATTTTATATTCCATTTAAAGAAAAACAGAAGGAACGCCCTTCCTGAGCTAGAAGGCAATGACCCAACCGGAGGTCAACATCTGCCCTGATTCTCCCCTGCCACACGGAACCACTGGGGGTGGGGGCAGGCTGGAACACAGTGGCTCTTTCAGTTTGGGGCTGGGTGATTTGCCACTATTCAGCATCTTGGGTCCTTCCCCCTCCCCACCATCTCTAGGATGCTGGGGGCAAGGGATGCAGAGCCTTCTTCACCCCTTGGGCTGGAGTAGCATCTGGAGAGCTGCAGCGGGGAGTGGATTTCTCCAACCCCCATCCCTGCATAGTTCCTCCAGTGTCCCAATTGAATTACTGGGGCTGGTTGGGGCAGGGGCCAGTGAGAAGAACCTGAGGCTATAAGAGGGATGCTGTGTGTTGCGTGATCCGCGTAAATTAAGAAATCAAGTACCATGCACCTCAGAAAAGTCTTGAGCACTTAGCTGGTATCCTGTCCCCCTTATGTCCTACAGATTTTTCAAGGCACATCTTATGATGACTCTCTGGCTAAGATCTGGAGTCTCACCCCTCCCCAAATTATCCTCCAGCCTGAAGGGACAATTGTGAAGTCATCTGTTGCCGTGGAACTCAGCATTTTTTCCCAAGGAGCAGAGCCCACCGTGGTGTTATATTTTGAGAAGGTCAGTTGCTTATTCAGTTAATCTAGGTTGCAAACTCCTTGGGGCGGGGGGGACTATGTCTCACACTAGGCGCGGCATTGCATCACGAATGCTGTTAGTGCTCAACCAATAAAACCAAGAATAGCTTTAAAGTTAGGTCATTCCGTTGACGTTGTTTGGAAAGTAAATGACTGCTGGAGGGGCACACAAATAGCAATCTGAAGTTGTTAGTTTCTCACACCCTCGCTCCCCTGTTCTCTCTATCTCTTGGGATTTGTCCTCACTAGACAGTTAACATGGATTTGTCCTCGCTGGCCAGTATAGCTTGGGTGTTCCTCGACCTCCATCCACACATGCAAACCTGGAACATGAGGTTTTTTCTAGAGAGTCCTGTGGAAAAGGGTTCTGTAGTGCGTTATATTAATGCTGACTCTGTGAGCCATACACATCTCTGATGTGTAATTCCATTGGCTTTATCAGAACTACACCAGAGCCCTGTGCATCCGGGAATGAGACTTTAAGTGTTTGGTCAGTGTTGTGTATTAAGCCTGTATAGTACAGGCTTAATAAATAACGCTTATTAGGCACGTACCTCATTAATCAAGTCACAGAATTTCAGTTTCCAAAGCTTCTAGTAACCAGGGACTTAACAGGATGTTACCATGCTTAACTGGCAAAAGGGAACGATGGTGATTTTCTTCCTCCGACAAATCTGGTGATGAAACCAGACAGAGCATGTGACTGTCTCTTTCTCTTCACAGGAAGTCACTGTCACAATCCAGTCCGCGTATGTAGAAAAGAAACTGGTTTTGCATCTCGCTGACTCTGTGTAGGTATCGGTGTCTGTTGTGCATTGCACTGGTCTCTTAACTTGCCTGTGCTAGCTGCAAGGAAAGAAGGCTTTTTCAGATATTTCTCACTGACTTTATCTTTTCTTGGTTAATATTTCCCTACAGAATAGAGCCTAAAGTTTTTAAATGTGCTTTGAAGAGAGCTGGGGTAAGTAGAGAGCATTTAATCTCCAGGGAAGACCTTGCTAACTTAGGGGTCATTATAGATCTCTGCAGTTGCTGTTTTTTTCTGTAAATGTGTTTGATTTTCAGGATGACAGATCTCTAAGGCACTTCCTGCAGAAAATCATCTCAGTTGCGGGAATCCCAGAAGTGATTTCAAGTGAGTTTATGCTCCGGAGAAAGTTCTGGCAGAACACGCAACATCAGTTGTGTTTTCAAACAGCCGTTTGAAGTGGCTGCAAGTTGTTTCTAATTGTTCCTTAGTTGCTGTTCAGAAATGAGTTGTTTTCCATGGAAAATTCTGACTTTTTGGTAAAAAATCAAAAATTGAAATATTTTGATTTGGAAATGCTGCATGGGAGTTGTAGTTTGGGTGCTTCCTCTGAGGTTGGATTACACTGACCATGATGCACCCTTTCTCTTCTTAGTGCAGAGAAGTGGTGCATCATGGCAGCCCCTAGCTGTAGTGCATCATGGGAGATGCTCTAAACCCCCTTGGCCTCTATGGAAAATCTTCCATCTAGTGACCATGGACCCAGTACATGGGGCAGTACCTGCTACAGTATCTGAGGCAGCACTAACGTGGTTAAATAATTGTAAAGTGACCAGTAGAGTGGTGTGAAGAAAGTCACATCATTGGCAAACCTGGCACAAAACTGAGATCCCCTTAGATTCAGTGTATCACTGATTGATTCATGATGCACTTCCATCAGACTCACGAACAAAAAAATCACACTCTGGTGTATTTCATTTGTTCATGTTTTCTAGCACTTCAAAAGCTCCGTGGTGCATGTGTGTGTTTCAAAGGCACAAACTAATGTTCATCCCCATGTGGGATCCACTTTCCTATTCACCAAGATGGAAAAACTGTCTTCCCTTGTGCAACTGAAAAGTGGCCCTGGTGAAAAGAGGATCAAGGCCCAGTGCACAAATGTTGGTGCTTAAAAGCAGTGGCATTGTGGAAACGGGCCCATTGTGTGAAAATAGGGACAATTGAAGTTCATGGGATCTCAGAGGTACCACACCCAGCATGGGAAGTTTGCCCTTCTACTACGCAGTCAAACAGTCTCACCAAATGCGTTTATTGTCGAGGGAATAGCAAACCACAGTTAGTAGGCCTATAACTGGATGGTTGTATTGGTTTTATAGGGATCGAGCCAGCTTTAACATCTCTGATGAACAGCAAAGGACTCAATCTATTTGAAATTAAAAATCCTGAGATCATCACAAAGGAGGTAAGTCAACTTACATCCACTTCTATGTACAGAACACTGTAAGCTTCTTGTTGTAAATGTGGCGTGAGCTAGTATAACTAGTGTCTCTCTCTCTCTCTCTCTTTTTGTAGGGATACCTAATTATACAGCTGGACTTTGACTTCCCACACCATTTGCTTGTAGATTTTCTTAAGAAAACATTATAGAAGGAATCCGTTCGTAAAGGAGTGTTGGAATTGACTGCACAAATAGAAAGAATGCATGTGACTCAATGAAATTATGTCCTTTTTTGGGGTCAACTTCCCTATATTCCAGCCATTAAAAGAGATATTGATTTTAGCAAGAAAATCCTCTGGCTTTTATGGACACCTCTCTCTGATGAATCCCTGCTAAACGTGGATGCTGAAGTCCATAGCCAAAGCTACGTCTTGTTGCTTTAAAAGTCTTAGGTGATTCTCTGTGCTTGTGAAAGTGAACAACTAAGTCAGTGGGTTTGATTCACTACTACCTAGTGCCAGGCCCAGTGAAGGATTTAACTGGTCCATTTTTATCCCCGTTGATGTATCTTAGACATGCAGCGGTTTACTGTGCTAGTCCCAGGTAGGGTGACCAGACAGCAAGTGTGAAAAATCAGGATGGGGAGAGGGGGGGGATGATAGGAGCCTGTATAAGAAAAAGACCCAAAAATCAGGACTGTCCCTATAAAATCGGGACATCTGGTCACCCTTGTCCCATGCTGCTTCTAGCCACCAGGCATATCAAAGGGTGTAATGTGGTGATATTGACAAAGCTTAGAGATGAGCCCACCAGACTTGCTTAGCTTCCTCAGAAGCAGTGATGCCAAAATGCCTAGGCATGGTATTAGTATCAGTAAGTTGGATATGACTTTGAAATGTAATATGGCAGCCTCAATGACTGATGCTTATATAGAGGCATCACCTCCTGGGACATGAGACGATGGGTATAGTCCCTGGCTACCCTGTCTGCAGCTGGTGTAGTGTGTTCAGTTATATCCATCTCAGTAACAGATGGATGGTGATGCCATTGGGGCAAGTTTACGAGCAGCAAAAAGAGGAGACTAGAGAGAGCACGAGGAAAGAGCAAAAGATACAAATAGATGGACCCCTCGGTACCAGGCATTCTTTTGTATGCTCCTGCAGTGCAGTGATGATTTGGTGCTGTTCAATCTCTCTCTCTCTCTTTTTGTACCAATTATATCTTCTATAAAGCTTTTAATATGGGGGGGGCTCAAAAGCAAAACAAGAGGAACCGATACTAAATGCAATTCCAAGAATCACAGGGTTATCATCAATAATAAAAATAGGAGATCAGAACTCTCTCCCATTGCATGAAAGCATATTAAAATCAGGGTTTCTCTAAGAAGTTTGAGACAATTCCCCCCTTGTCCATTGGTCATGAAATGTGAGGCTCTATTTCTGCTTCTGGTGCTATGCTTTCATATTTACATGGCAAACCCATGTGGAGAGGCCATGTGGTCTAGTCGCTAGCGCAAGAGACTGGGTGCTGGTTGGCCCAGGTTCTGCATCCAGTTCAGCTATGGGCTTGTTTGAGCATGAGCAAGTCACTTCATAGCTCTGTGCCTCAGTTTCTCCATTTGTTGAATCGAGGATTCTTTGAACTCACAAGAGGGGGTTTGAAGCTTCGCTAACTGCTGCTGGGATGGTCCAAGGAAAGGTGCTATTGAGATAACTCAGAGACGTCAGCTGGTTTTAGTCAGACAGTTGTTGGGACTCCTCATTAGTCACCGTGATGGGGGATTGGGTGAGCTTCCCAGGCAGCCACGTGGACAGGAAATAGCCCTCTTTGAGGCCTTGCTCGTGCTGGGGAAATCCTGCTAGTTCTCACTAGCGTGTTTGTATATTTTAAATAGCTCCCGTAGCACAGACCCGAAGTCCCTCATCTCTTTTGCAGCCAGTAGCCCACATTGTGGACATGAAATAAAGCCCGTTCCCTACCCCACCCGCTGCTGTGGCTGGGCTCCCAGGACTCACCTTCTCTTTATCTCTCACTTTGACACACAAACCACAAGGCAGTGCCAGGGACTTCCCAGCGTGGTCGGCGCAACGTTCATTGCACCAGCCTAAACAGCAGTGGCCAGGTTTCCACCTCCAATTACCTCCCCCTTCCCTTTGGCTGGTCAATCCCAGTCTGCAAGCAAGCCAAGCTCTGCCGCTTCCTGCTGCTTGGGCCAGACTCACCCCACAGTCGGGCTAGGTGGGAGGGGCATGGCTGGTTTTGACTGCGCTGGCTCAATCAAAGGTGACTTGGCTGTGCCTACATAAACTGCATTCACATTGCTTGCAGTGCAGTGTAGACATAACCTTAGGAGGAGCCGGGTGTAGTTCCCAGCTGGAGGAGACCCACTTGCACTAGCTCAGATCCAAATGTGCCCTAAAAATAGAGGCTGGAAGTGGGAGTGGCGAGCCCCTCAGCAGGATTCCACCCCAGACACTAGGTGCCTATAGTTTCACCCGCTGCTTATACTGTCACCCTACACCCTGTCACTAGCCTACTAGCACCAGCAAAGGAGTGCAGGTGTGTGTGTCCTGGAGCTGGGGATCCTGCTTCAAGCAGAGCTGGACCCTTTGTTAGCAGATTTGCCGGTTACTTTGGGGTACACTCATTTATTAGGATTATTCTCTGGGGGGGTGGGGGATGAGGGTCTGTGATTTCTATCAATGTGCTGCTTGTGTCACTGGTGTTTTCACATGAAGCTTCACTTCTCCCTTCTGCAAGTTCCCTCCCAGTGGAGTTATCCTACAGGACCCTAGGTTCCCCAGGGCTGGGTTCCTCCAGCCCCAGAATCTCTCTCTCTCATTCCCAAACTGATCCCTGGACTCAGCAGGCTGGGTGGAGCAGCACTTCCAAGCTGCCACCCTCATATGTCCAAGGTCCAGCATGTCCCTATCCCCACTTTCACGTTACAATTGTCCTGGTAGTAACCCACTTGATGAGCAAACCCTATGGGATTTTTGGGCGCTACAGGGATCTTTAGCTTAGGTGAGAGGAGCGTTGCTGCAGAGCAAATGAGGAAGCCAAAACCACAAAAGAGAGAGAGAAAGAGAGGGAGCAACCAGCCTAAGCATAGAAGTTATTTATTGCCAGGTAATAACCATAGGAGAGCCAAACAAACCGAACAGATACAATATTAAATCTAACTTACATTTGATTATCAAAGTCAGAGTTAAAAAACTGTACTTGATCACCCAAGTCAGGGTTACCTAGAGTAGAAAAAAAAGAAGAGTGAGTTGGGTTCTCACTACTCTGTGAAGCTTTGACCAGTCGGGGTTCCCAGGTGCTGGCGGTAGGTGAGGGTCCAGATTGCTGGAGACAGGCAGAGCTTCCACCACAATCAGTCAGGAGAAGATGAAGTCCCAATAGAACCGATGCAGATTTTGGATCCAGGCATCAGAACACTGATTTGAGCGCGGGTAGGGATTTTTGTAGGGAAACAACAACGGTTCAAGGAAGAACACTAGATTTATTTATGGGTAAACTGATGGCTCAAGGGATGATACCAAAGTTGTTTTGTTCAGGCTAGACAATAGAAACTGCTCATTCCTGGCTATGGGCCTTGTTCCTTCTAGGGATCTCACAGTGCAACTAGGCAGCTTCAGGATTTTTGATACCGGTAAAGGATTTATTACCAGAACTGGTCTGATACCTGCTGAGCTGGGTGTGGGCAGGCATAAGTTCGTTAGCATCTGGAGCAGAGATTCCCTCATCATGCAGTGCTTCCCTGCTTTTCTGGGCCAGAGGTCAATGTGGTTCTTGCTTTGGAATCTTTGTTCTCCTTTCTGTATGCGTTTTGTAAGTCTTTCTTCTGATCGGTTTTGGTTCACGCAGAGGCTGGGGTGAGGGTGGTGGTGTCCTTCGTGAGTCAGACAGGATGATACTGTGGCCTGGTTCCCCAAGAACACATTGCTGACAGGTAACACCTTAGAAACCTACTTTGCAGAGCAGGGTCCCCAGCTTGCACCAAGTGACAGCTGGTGTTTCTAAGTGTTCCTGCAGATCACGGCCTCTTTCCCCCTTACAATGTCTTCTGAATGCCTGGCTGAGCACTGCCCACCACCAATATACTCCGGAGGGGTCCCAGGAGCCGTGCCCATGGCCAGCCAAGCAAGGTTTCAGATTCACTTTAAATGGGTAAACAAATAACAGGGGCGTGCGCACGCAAGAGGCAGAGAAGTGCTCTCCCCTGGGTATGGAGAGTTTCACAAACACTGAGGGGGGAAGCCCCTTGCCATCAGTCCAGCCTGGCTTTACTCTGTGCTGTCCTGCACATGGGATGAGTTTCAGTGCCCCCAGACCAAGAACCACCTGATAAGCCAGGGGTGGCCAACCTGTGGCCCCGGAGCCACACACGGCTCTTCAGAAGTTAATATGCGGCTCCTTGTATAGGCACCGACTCCGGGGCTGGAGCTACAGGTGCCAACACTCCAATGTGCCGGAGGCACTCACTGCTCAAGCCTTGGCCTCACTCCACCCCTTCCCGCCCCCTCCCTGAGCCTGCTATGTCCTCACTCTCCCCGAGCCTCCTGCACACCACCAAACAGCTGATCTGGAGGTGCAGGAAGGAGGGGGGAGGTGCTGAGCGGCAGAGCTGCTGCCAGTGGGTGGGAGGCGCTGGGAGTGGGGTGGGGGAGCTGATGGGGGGCTGCTGATGTATTACTGTGGCTCTTTGACAATGAATAGGCTCCGGTTGGCCACCCTGTGATAAGCCCTTGGAGAGCAGAGTTGCATGGCTCCCAGCGCTTTTGGCTTCTCTGCTGCTGATCATTGGTCCTTGTACCTGGGGATCTCACAGGCCTTTCCAGCCCCACAGAATGGAACCGGCCAGCCCTGGAGGCAGGGAGGAGGTATCCGCCAGGGAACACAGTGGGATGGAAGGACTGGGTCAGAGTCGCTGTGGAAGAGGCAGGATTTGTGCTTCCCTCTCCTGTGTCAGGGGTGCTACAAGAAGAGCGGACTGACAATTTTGTCTACACTATTTGAGGCTAGCGCCCCCCTCCCCGGTCCGGTCCCATCCTGGCCACGAGGTGCCTGTGGCTCGAGGATAGCCCCCTCCCGGTGCTCATACTACCCCCGCTCCGGTCCATCTCTGGTTCCTAGCGCCAGCAGGTCTGCATGTCCTGGAGCTGGGTGAGGCTCCTGCTCCAAGCGGAGCTGGACCCTGAGAGAAACCGACTCTGAAGAGCAGCGTCTTCAAAGACAAGCAACCCTACTCCGCAAACCAGAAACCAACCCCACGATTTCCCGGCCACCGCCACCTGCAACCACCCTCGCCCCCTTTCCGGCAGCTTTCGGAGAACCGGCCGGGCTGGGGGTTGCTTTCCAGGAGTCCCAGACCAAATGGCTCTCGTAGTTGGCACAGGTCTCCGCCGGAAGGTTTGCCAGCCCCTTTGAGCTCTTGGCATTTACACCTACGGGAGTATTAGAATTCGGATTAAGGGTCTGGGGCGGGCAGGAGACCGAGCAATGTGGAGCGCCACAAAACCCATGTGACCTGATCTGTGATTTGAACCACACGTGGCCTCAGTCCGGTGCGTGCCCCGCTCCGGGCGCTGAGGTTCAGCCCCCGGTTGTCCCCCCGGCCCGGACTCTGGCCCGACCCCGGGAGGATGCTGCCCGGACTCCGGCCCGCCCAGGACACTGCCCGGAGGCCGGGACAGCTGCAGCGGCATCACATGGTTTCTCAGAAGCGGCTCCCGCGATCGCACCCCTGGATTTATTTTCACTTTCGAAGGGGGCGGTGGCTCCGGGCGGCGCAGGGCTGGGGCGGCCGGCACCGGAGATCTGGGGGCAGCGGCGCCATGAGCACGGAGCGGGGAGCCCCGGGGCAGGGGCGCCCCACGGAGCGGGGTGAGTGTCCCCCTCCCAGCCGGTGCTCGGGGCTGGGACCTGGGCTGACGGGACTGGTCCCGATGTTGGGGTCTTTTTCTTATATAGGCTCCTGCTACCCCCCCACCCCCTGTCCTGATTTTTCACGTTTGCTGCCTGGTCGCCCTGTCGGGACCCCTTCTCCATGGTCTTGCAGGCACAGGCAATGCAACCAAAGGGGCACCTCACCCCCATGCCCTGCGCTGAGGCTAAACAGCGGGTGCAATACCCGCCACCAATTCTCCGCCCTGGCTCTGTCTCTGGGGAGGCAGTTAACAGCCTGAGCCCTCTGGGACAGAGGGTGCCTTCGAGGTGCCCCACTTGCCAGCCCGCTGCTCCCTTCTCCACATCAGCACATGGAGGTGGGCTGGCACAGGGAGGAGGGGTGGGCTCCCCGCGGGTGGGGCGTAAAATCTGCCCGCAGACTGATGCTGAAGAGCGATTCCTTGCAGGGAGGGGCTCTTCTCTCCAGAATACAGCCTGGTTTTTGGGATTTCTGAGGTTGGATGTTCCTAGGGTAGGGCAATGGGCGAGGGCCACTGTCACTGGATGCTTAGTCCATTCAGAGCCTTTCCTTGACACAGCTAGGTTAAAATAGTGCCAGGTTAATTTTCTGTTTCCTGAAAGTTTTAGTGGCTAAATTGGTGAGTGTTGCAGCTAGCACAATACTCCTCAGTGTCCCTATTATTTTTTCCAGTGTCTCTTTCAAGCTCCCTCTTCCTAGATCTTACTGTATTTTAAATTTAAACATTTATCCTGACTGGTTAAAATTGAATGGTTGAAATAGTGAGAGGACAGTTGATTTGAAATTGCTGTTGCTTATCAACCTGGATAAGTTTTTACATCAAGCCCAGATGTCTTTCTAAAAGAGTCAGCCACAAGTTACTGGGCTGAGTATCGTTCACCTGCATAGTAGAAAAGAATAGGTCCTTCCACTGGACGAGTAATTAGGTGAAATTCTGTTCCCTGTGTTCTACGGGAGACCACACTAAATGAGCAAAATAGCCCTTTCTTGCCTAAAAAACAGGTGTGCACGTACTTAATAAAATGGAACCTGATTAGCTTGCAAATCTGACTTTTTTCATCTCTTATGGCTCCCTTTGCTCTATAAAAGGAGCATTTGCCAACGTATCGATAATTCAGAGAGATTGGGGTTTTAGAGTTCCTGTCCCATGATTATAGAACCAGCTCATAGATTCATAGATTCTAGTGTCAGAAGGGACCAATGTGATCATCTAGTCTGACCCCCTGCACAAAGCAGGCCACAGAACCCTACTCATCCACTTCTATAACAAACCCCTAACCTATGCCTGAGTTACTGAAGTCTTCAAATTGTGGTTTGAAGACCTCAAGCTGCAGAGAATCCACCAGCAAGTGACCCATGCCCCATGCTGCAGGGGAAGGCGAAAAACCTCCAGGGCCTCTGCCAATCTGCCCCGGAGGAAAATTCCTTCCCGACCCCAAATATGGCGATCAGCTAAACCCTGAGCATGTGGGCAAGACTCACCAGCCAGCACTCAGAAAAGAATTCTCTGCAGTGACTCAGATCCCGTCCCATCTAACATCCCATCACCAACCACTGGGCATACTTATCTGGCGATAATCAAAGATCAGTTGCCAAAATTAGGCTCTCCCATCATACCATCCCTTCCGTAAACTTATCAGGCTTAATCTTAAAGCCAGATATGTTTTTTGCCCCCACTACTCCCCTTGGAAGGCTGTTCCAGAACTTCACTCTTCTAGATAGTCCGAAAGGTAGACATTTTCCCCTTCAGATTTGTATTTATTTATTTTATTGTCAATATAGACGCATAAAGACAACTGTCCCCGACTCTGTGCAGCAAACTGAGGTAACACCAATAACAGAGCCATAGCCTTTTTTTCTGCACAGAATCAGCCACTCAACAAATGTCAAAAAAAAAAGACCCCAAAACTCAACTACCACCAACATTCAAACCCTGTGTCTGTCAGGTCTGCCCAGATAAGGTGGGGTGTGCTTGAAAGGTCAGAAAACAAGGGCGATTTCAGGTGGTGGGAGGGGGTGGGAGAATTTCTTCTAAAGTAGAGGGGCTCTCACAGCGACTGCTTTGCTTGCAATTCCATCTGGTATGAACAAATGGGTGCCAGCTGTGTTCACACTACCCTGGGGTGGAGTCTGCACTGACCATCTTAGGGAATCCTCTCACTGTTTTCCCCGCCATGCCATCTCATCCTGCTCTGAGGAAGTCCGGACCACACAGCCAGCGCTGTGTCTACACTAGTGCTCCCAGTTTTTGCTAGCCCTGGAGAAGTTGCTCTGCTGCTAGCACAGTGCTAAGAGATTTGCTTCCCAGATTCCCGTAGACGAGTCACAGGGGGAAGCATTTCTTCCTGAAACACGAGGCTCAGCCGCTCTTGTCCTTTTAGCCCAGCTAATGAGCTTGTAGTTGTAGCTGCTGAGCCTAATTATTATCTGATTATGTTATTTAGTTTCCACCACGTGCTAGTGTGGCCAAGTAGATAAAACACCAGTATGGGGACCAGGAGACCTGGTTCTGTTCCTCTCACTGCCACTGGCCTGCTGGGTGACCTTAGGCAAGTCACTTCCCTGCTCCGTGTCTAAGTTTCCCCATTTGTAAAATACAGATAATGACATTGGCCTTTGAGATCTACTGGGGAAAAGTCCTAGGTATTATTAATACATATTTATTGGGCTGGATCTTCATTCGATATCAACTTCATTGGATTTAATCAGCATCAGAGAGTCTGGCCTGCCATATCTGTGCTCCGGTGAAGAAATAGTAATATCTGATCTCCTTTTAAACCCTCACCAAGCTGTTTGTCTGCCGTCATTCTGTGGCTAGCTATTACAGAATAACCTCAGGACCCTCCTATTGACTCATGCAAGCCTCTTTGGATTGCTGGAATGTTTCACAGATTGCCCGAGTCTCGAAGGAGCTCGCCTAATCTTGTGTCGTATCCAAAGCGAGAACCCTGAGCTTTTTGAACCTTCCCTTTACATTTCTTGAGGCTGCGTCCGTGTTTGGGAATTTTAGGGGGAAATTCCCATCAGTGTTTTTAGAGCCATGTGACCTTGAGGCTCCCACCAGCATAACCTTCATTATAGCTGAGCTGGGGTTAGCGCCAGTGGAGGCTGGCTGGCTGGCTCATTTCCTTGCGGGGAATTCTTTAGGGAGGGATGTTGTTTTTACCTAGTCTCCCATCTGTATGTTTGGAATGAATTCCTATTGTTTTTAACGCAGGAAAGGGCCGTTGCAAGGGGGAATTCCTTATCGGTTTTACTTTCAGTTTTAGTTAGGCTCTGTGCCTTACCAGAACCGGTAAGGGGAGTATGGGGGTGTATGTGTGAAGTAGTTTCAAGTAGTTACTGAGACGTGCAGAGATCAGAGCTAAAGAGAAGGACACAATTTTGGGACTCTCTTATTTCAGAGTCCTCGTCTCTGTCCGTTTCTGTGGTGGTTTGTGTTTCTTTCTCGCCCTCGGTAAGTACATGTTCTCCAGTGTCTGTGCAGTGTTTAGGCTCATGGTGGTCAGCTCCACGTTTTGGTTTTATGTTTCATGCTGGGGGTGGCGAGCAGCATGCATGCTGGCTTTTTCCATGGATGTTTTGATCGGTTTGCTGCTCAAGCATTACAAAGGCTGTGATAGAACCCAAAATGTTTCCATTTGGCTGTAAAGGTCTCTCTGCCCTAGTTTGGAGTCAGGATGTAGATCTTTGAACCACACTACCCGTTGGGCTGGGTTGCGTTGTGCATTTATTTTGAGGATTAAAATGTCTTGTGTACTTTAAGCTGTATTCACATGTTGTTCCCTTATTCGTGTACAATTTTTCTCCTATTTACAAGAGTTGACATTCTGGACTGATGGCCTTCGATTAGTACCTCTGCTATGTTCCGTGGTATTATGGTCCAATCCTGCAAGCTCTTATTTGCATGAGTATTCCTTCCTTATGTGAGTAGTCCCTGTATAGCAAAGGTGAGGAAAGGTCAGTCACTTATATTGTAAAATTAATGTAATTGCTCAGCGGTAGAAAATTCAAATAATTGTGTCCCAAAGATTGATAAGTAGAGCTGGCCAAAACTTAAAATTTCCGTTCCACGGGAATTCATTCCAAATTGGAGCGTAAATAAAAATATGAACGTTTCCTCAAAAATGAAATTTAAAAAAGTCATTTGGGTCAATCAGAACATTGTCCTTGTTGATAGCATTCAAATATTTTGTTCTGATATCTTTTAAAAGTGTGTGTTACATCATGATTTATAACATAAAATAACTTCCATAATGGAAAGTAATTTTGAAATGAAACATCAAAACGTTCCATTCCGATAAGGTCAAAACATTTTTGATTCTTCGTTTCGAAGTTTTGTTGTTGTTGAAATTGACACTTGCCCGTGGAAAGGTTCTATTTAGACAAAAAGACATTGGCTGATGGAAAAAAATTCCATTGGGAAATTTTTGAGACGCTCTATTGCTAAAGACTATTGGAAAGGCTAAGTAGGCTTATTTTTATTTGCTCTTTGGCCAGCATGTTTTCATGACACATTTGATGATTACCTGTCCTGTTCATTCCCTCTGGGGCACCTGTCACTGGCCACTGTTGGAAGACAGGATACAGGGCTAGATGGACTTATGGTCTGACCCAGTGTGGCTGTTCTTATTTCAACACAGAACAAAAGTTCATTTCCAAGTTATACATCCTGAAAACTGGATTTAGAATGGGAATGCTGACAGGCTCTTAACTACAGCAGTTTTGTGAATGCTGTCATAAATGTGCATAGAAGAGAAGGACTGTTATTAAGAGTTTGCCAACTAAAAGATCCAGAGCAGTTCAGAAAGTTGCTAGAGTTTGGGAGGAATGAAAGAAAGAGTTCGGTACAGTTGGGAGGACAAATTAACCAATTAGCTGGTGCATCGAGATGAATTGTGATGGCAAACCCCACTTGGCCTGGTGAAAAGACCTTCAGCGATCAGTCAATTTATCTTGAGATTCAAAGTCTTTACAAATAAATGAATGTTACCAATCAATCCTGTTCCCATCACTGTACTAGGAAGGGTGGTGGTGGTTGGTTTTGTTCTAAGAGACATTGTGGAGAGGGTGGCAACAAAGGCGACCCATGCTTGCCGATGGTGGAGGGGGAGGGGGGGGCGGGCGGCGTGAGGGCAGCCGGCTTCAGCAGCATTACTGAGCGTGCTCAGTCCATGTGAGCATGCTCAGTACAAGCCAAGCAGCAAATCAGGGGTGGGGTGGGGCAGGCGGCACATCCCCTCTGGGGGACAGTGTGCACTGGGGAAGGTTTGTGCCTCTCTGGCTTTAGCAGAGGAAATCTGTTGTCAGGCTATTTTTTTCTGGATTCCTGAGGATGGGGCTGCTTCCCGTCTCCCTATATTTTGGTGCTGTGGAGTACGCCTTTAATTATAGAGAGAGGGGAAGGGGGAGTGGTCCTTTCCCTGCGAGAGAAATTGGCCTGCACTCGTAAGCAATGCTCAGCTACCCAGGTGGCCCCGGAGGGGCAGGAAGGGTCTCTCTCAGGCTGCCCAGCCATCAGCCTTCTTTCACTTTTGAGTTTCTGGTTTGGGTTGTTCCCCCAGCTCCATGCCAGACCCTGGCCTTCGTCCGTGGCTCACATGGGCACTGGAGGGCAAAAGGGGACATGTTGCTAGGTCTTAGGCAACTTGGCTGGGGTCTAATGCAAACTCAGGAATGAGGGTGCAGCCAGTCAGTAAAATGGCCGGCTTGGAAGGTGATTTCTGCAGAACAGCGCTCGCTCTGTCAGATTATTGTTACTGCAGTTGTTTTTCTGTTACAAAAGCACTTCTGATAGTGGGGGAAGAGGCTGTGGGACATGGGTACAAATGCCTGATACTGGCTAGAAGGCGAAGACTATCTGAGATGAAAAAAGAAAAAAACAACTCAGAGAAATGAATCCTGTCACCTGACTATGTCTCACCCTATTGGTAGTTCATGGCAATCTAAAATTGACAGATGCTACTTTGCTGTTTTGATTCATTTCTACACACGAACACGCACACTCACATGCTCAGTCAAATGCATCCATGCTGTAACTCACTTGATTTCAGGGTCAGTTTGGCTTGTTTTGTTTTGTGTGCGAGGGAGTTAAGGTCTGTGTATTTTCACTTTCGTTTAACTCTAAACTACATCAGCAACTCTCATCTAGAGTTTAACACTCCTGACACTTGTACACCTCGAAACTCTGTATCAATGAGTTAATACTGATGCTTTGCCCTGCATTTCCACCTGTTGAGAGCAGAATCTGGTTGTGCCAAAAAATGCACATCCTCTGTGAAATAGAGGCAATGTTGTAAGGCTGATCCCAAAGCCCCCTGAAGCTGATGGGCGTCTTTCCACTGATTTCAATGAGCTTTGGATCGGGCACTTCGTCTATCCCATGATCTGCAAACTCACTCACTTCTTCTCCCATCATCTTTATGCTCCCAGAATTGCACAGAACCATTTTTACTTGCACAGAATGCACTCTCAGGCTGTTGTTGCAGCTCATTTATCCGGTCTCATCTCCTTAATTGGCAGGTGAAATGACCAATGGTGAAATATGTTAGGTGAATAGCCTAGGAGACCAATCCAAAGTATAGGTAGCACACCTGGGGAAGTCTCAGATACTACAGAGATGGGGGCCAATAGTACACCCTAAAATAGATTAAATAATCTTAGTGAAGGGTATCAGATTAACAGTACAAGTTTCCCCACTCTGAGCCACCATCAATGTGTTTTAGCCCTGGGCCTGGAGGGACGCTCTCACCCCCAATAGGGGATAGAAGGTAATTCAGTCTCCATGGCCTCTTCCTTTCTTAGCCTTCCTGCCAAAATAACCCACACAAGTGCTTTTTAGAGTCAGTTGTGGTGGGCTGGTGGTTTTACTAGAGCTTTGCAGTTCTGCAGCACTGCCCCTCCAAGATTCTGAAAGCACTGTCCAGGCATGAACTAGGTCTCAGAGCACCGAGGCTGCTGTTATCTCCATGTGGAGACTGAGGTACAAAAAGGCAAGGTGTCTTGTGGAAGTTCACACAGTGGCAGAGCTGAAAATAGAATCCAGTTCTGCCCTCTTCTAATCTTGAGATAAAACTGCCTCACACACATTGACATGAAACTCGATGTGCAAGGAGCTTGACCAAGTCTACCAACTCATTTCTCACAGCCCAGTCATCACATGGCAAAACACTTTGGTCAGCCCTCACAGGGACAGGATTTGAACTGTTTGCCTGGAGATGAAAGGCTCTGTAGCCCATTACCAGCCCCCTGCTGCTCTTCTAGACAGAACTGCTAAATCTGAAACACTTGTAATTGCATATGGCATTTTGTATTTAGTCATGAATATTTATATCCTGCTCTGTTAACAGTCCACTTCTTTCCCCGTAGGAGGCTGCACAGGACAAAGCATCCACATACATGCACAAAACACGCATCCGAGAACCGATGTCTATTGAAAGTGTGACGTCTACAGGGGTCGGTAATTCCACAGGAAATGGAGGAGAATCCACAGTTACATTTGAAAATGTAAAAGTCTAGAAAGAAAGTCACTGTCTCAAGATGCAGGTAGGAGATCTTCAGTTGGGTAAGGGAGAAGAGATTGTGAGAGTAGAACATGGACATGGTTTTTTGTCACCAAATGGGCCAAGAACCTGTCACAATTCCCACAGCAGTCCATGGCGCATGACTAAAAGTGGCTGCATCAGTCCCCTAAATAGTAAAATATAACGCCACTCTTGGAGCCCAAAGCCTCCCAGCCGCTCTGTTGTTATGACAATGTGTGAAGTATGGCCCAACTTGCCACATCAGTGAAGTTATTGATGATGAAGTTGTACACAGCTCTGCTTCCGTTATTTATTTCTAGCACAGTAGCCCCCGAGCCCCCGAAAACGAGGATTGGCTTGCCTTGTGCTAGGCATTGTACAAACCCACACTCCAAAAACAGTCCCTGCCCCAAAGAACTCCTAGTCTAGGATTCTGACGATAATACAACAGACAAGTGGTGGGGAGATGGATGGACAAGGGAACAATAGATATAGGGTTTTGTATAAGCAGCCTAACTAAACACCAGGCAGGAGTGATTTCTAAGTGTTAGGGCAAAGGCAGGTTTCCATTGTTCCCAACTCCATTACTAACTTATCCGGTTTCTTCCCTCCAGCCCCAGATGGAGGATATGGATCTCCAGAGGGCCATAGCAAATGCTCAGCCACAGCTGGTGGAGTCCCTGAGTCATGCCCCTGAGTGGCTGCTTATGAAAGCCAAATGTTTCCTCCCTCACATGGACCTGAGTCACATGGATGGGATCACTGACTGCAAAGAAAAAGTCTTGTGGCTCCTTGACACACTTGAGAATGCAGGACCGATCATTTGGAAGCAGTTTATCCAGTGCGTCTGCATGGAATGCAGCCTCCCCATGGACCTGGAGATACAGCTCATGAGTGCCTCAGGAGAAGGTAAAGGACAAAGAGCTAGGGGGTTGATCAGCCGCAATTCACACTGAAACAGTCTCCACTGGCTTCTTCCCAAACAAGAAGCCAGAACCTTGATCCCTAGCATCACCACTCTTAGGTCTAGGCTTTGACAGAGCAATGGCAGGAGTGAATTTTGCATTATGGGAGTGGATGTTTTAGGATGGAAATACAGTAAATGGATCAGTTTGGACTGTGTCCACTTTGCTCATTCTGGCCCTGATCCTGCAAGATACGGAGCGCTCTCAATGCCTGTTGACCTAACTGGAAGTTGAGGGTGTGCAGTACCTTCCAGGATCAGGGTCTGTCTCTGGATGATCAGAACGTCCAGTTCCCAAATTAGAAATGTCCTTAGAGGCAAAATCTCTTTGGAAGAACTCAGGGCATTGACTAGTGCAAGCTGGGACTGTGGTATGACAATGTATTCTGCCCCAAAGGATCCTGAGAGCTTTGATGAGAGGACAGAGTGATAATGATACAGTATATACATCTGTCATTTTATTTTACATGCATAATTATATTAATATAGTTGTTTAAATCATTATAATTGAATGTCCCACCTGCTGGAACAATTTATCCCACAGTCTTTATGACTTTATAGCCCTCCAAAAGTTGTGAGGTGATTTTCTCCCTTTGAAAACATCAAAAGAAATTTCTTCCCAATCTGGTCCATACAGCAGAATATGGGAGATGCTCCACATAAGCTGTCGTCATTGACAATGAATTACACCACACAGAGTGTTATAGACACCAAACTCTTATTAAATAGTTCCTGACACATTTGGTGAAATCTTGAGCCCCATTGACTTCTGTAGATCTAGGATTTCACCGAGCGGATCTTCTCTATTTAGCTGTTGGATATCCTCAGCCCTCAGTTTCCTGCTTAGCAGGAGGTTATGCAAATAACTGACAGCTCATCTAAGCAGACAGATGATGCAAGCGGTCTTGTTATTGCACATTAGCCCTGTTTGCCTCCATGAATAGCCAAGTGCTCCAGGAGCAATCCGCCCAGAAAAGGAAAGGGGAACAAAGTTAAATCTGGCTACAAGCTAAAAATAAGAATTGACTTGTACTTTCTTCCAGAGTTCAAGCTAAAGCAAGTTTTAGCCTCAGAATTCAGTGTTGTTTTTTTAAAGTTTCCTAGATTGTCAAATCTCTAGATCAGGAGTTGTGGTTTCATGTGTTTATTTCACATAGGGTGGCCAGAGGTCCTGATTTTGTAGGGACAGTCCCGATATTCAGGGGTCTGTCTTATATAGGCACCTATTACCTGCCTTCCCCGTCCTGATTTTTCACACTTGCTCTCTGGTCACCCTAATTTCACAGTGCCTAATACAATTATCTTGATGGGTGCCTCTGAGCGCTACTGTAATACCAATATTAAGTAATCATTTAAAATGGTCATTGTTCATGGTTTTTGGTACCAGGCAAGTACAACGGAGAGATCTTCTACATGCATCTCCCTGCTTTCAGCTGGGCCCTGGAAATGGAAATACCAAAATACTGTACTGATGTCATTGTACTTTCAGCTTGAGCAGAATAGCAAATGCTGGAAATGAGTCTGTTCTTGGGAGTCTAATGCTTTTTAGACCAAAGATTCTCTGATAAATGCTGAGCTTTATCCAGACCAAAGCTCCAGACGTTTGGAGGTTCATTCATCACTAGTGATACAGTGATCACCGTTTACCATGAACTGGGTCTGTGATTCTGCAGAAGTTTCCCCAGCTCCAATCCGTGCCACAGAACTTTGCTCCAAAGTCTTTTTCATTTCAAAAGAAAAATGTTCTGGTTATGAAGAGAAACGTTCAAATGGAAGCCGTGCAAACCAGTGTAGTGATGTCTGTCTGAATCTGCAGGCAGGCAGCCTAAGACAACAGCTGTGAAATAAAACACCTGTTTATTTCTTTGGGGTGTTTACTCTGGCACCTAATAAGTTCTATGTTGTTAACTATTTAGCTGCTGATAGCTTAGCATTTGTGCTTATCTCACAAGCCAAAAACATTTCCCACACATTCCTGGATAACGAAAACCTGAACTATTCTCCACCGGCTGCTGAAACCTCTGCCCTTTCCTTGACAACTGTGATGCATGAATTTATCATCAATACAAAAATCCATGGCAAACTGAAACTTTAGCATCAGCCCGGCATCTCCAGGCTGCCCCACTGGAATGGTGCTGAAACCGGGTGATTCATGAGTGGGTCAAATTTAGGCTGAGGCAGGTCCAGCACTGCAAATATTGTGAGTCCCATCATGAGCCAGAGCAAACTGCATGGTGTAAAAGTTGAAGCTTCACAGCTCTCTGGGAACAAAAGATTAACTGAGAGTCAGGGCACATCTGAGGTAGGACACGGTGCCCAGTGCCTGTTTGCAATTCAGCAGATTGTCAGACACTGCACCGGGGTTTCCTTTGCAGCATTGTGTATGTGTTTGCATGTCGCATACCTTTGGTTTTGTCAGGCTGGTAATGCCGCAGACAGGTGAGCCTAACTCCTTTGGAGCACGTTAGAGGGAAGCACTGGCAATATCCTAATTTTATTTTAAATTAATAATTGTAGGTAATTTAAACCAGAAACAAGAAGCCTTTGCAGAAGCAAGTACTCAGTCTTCTTCTCCACCTACAGGTAAGCCCGGTGCCTGTGGCACGAATGCAAGGGGATAACATCCTAGGAGCTTCCCAGCCCTCTGCGAGGTAGCCGTCTTTGGGGGTACGGTTGCCAATTTTGGCAGGATGTATTCCTGGAGGTTTCATCACATGACATAATCTTTAATTCCTGGAGACTCCAGGATAACCCCGGAGGGTTGGCAATCGTACTTGGGGGTGGAGCCAAAGACCAGGACATTGCAATAATGTGAACCACCATAGAGCAGGCCACAAACTGAGCCCAGACGGAAATGTCCCATGAGGTAACCCGCTTGTACCGTGTTCTCTTATTCTCTACACGTCTCAGGTATTTGCCAAGGTTTTGATTTCCCTCTGCATGTTTCAGAAAAGCCCAATAAGCCCTGAATTCGCCAACGGTCTGCTGATTTGTTCTTCCAGTCTAGAGAAGCTCCTAGCCCCAGGGCATTATAACATGACCCCCTCTGGCTAATTCACTGCATTTGAATGACTGGCCTCACGGCGGGTTAGTTTAAGGAAACGCATTTAGTTTTATGTTGATTTAGTGATGCTTAGTGCCTGGTTTCCTGGCCATGGATTGTGGTCCAAAGGTCAGTCCAAGGCCTTTAATCCGACATACTAGGAAAGGCTCAGACTCCTCCATGCACCCCG
Source organism: Gopherus flavomarginatus (assembly GCF_025201925.1). Lineage (NCBI taxonomy): Eukaryota > Metazoa > Chordata > Testudines > Testudinidae > Gopherus > Gopherus flavomarginatus. The sequence continues at coordinate 36,446,452 of NC_066630.1, forward strand.
GTTGCACATGACCCCACCATGCGGTTTGTGGAAGGCGTTTAACGACCAGCAGTGTGCCAAGCTTTGTGTTGCTATTGGATGGGTGTGACACCGCTGAAGAAACTCAGTCTGTCATTTGAACAGTGTCTGGTTTCTAAAATCAAACCACCGGCACATCTCCCCACCCACCCGCATGAAGAGAATTGCAGCAGGCGGAGAAAGGCTGTGGTGAGTATTGCTGCAGCACTATCACTTCCTGAGCTGGGAGGCAATTGTTCCACAGGCCGGCATCAGTAGAAGAAGCCTGCTGGATGTGGGTTTGCTTTCATCTAGAAAGCTCTAGCCTTACTGCTGCATCCGTCCCAAAAATGCACACAAGTAGAAATAAAAATGCTGAAATGAACCCTTTATATTCTGTGCTCTGCAGCTTGAAGAAATCTGCAGACATAGAGCTGAATTTTTGAAACCTTGGATGCCGATGAGTGTCTGAGAACAGTGCAAGCTGATCACTGTGCAGAGCTCTGCGCTTGGCCAGGGGCGGGCAGGCCAAAAGTCTGTGGCCAAGTGTGATTTTCATGTGTGATTTTGCATGGTAGAGAAATAATTGGTCAGAAGTCCGCCGAGCTCTGTGTTTTGCCTAGGAAGTTCCCATTAGTGTTGTTAAGTGCTGAGGAGAGTTGATAGGGCTGCTCAGTGCTGCTGTTCTCAGCGCTCCGATGCCAGCGGCACTAGCACTTACTGCCGCTTACCCCTTCAGGAGACCTCGGTGTTATTTGGAAAGAAAGACCACAGGCACTGTTTGGTGGCAGAGGCACCTGGCCAGGTTTATTGTCAACAAAGTGCAGTCCTAGTGCCCTGGCTCCATGGTTACGTGTGCACACACACACGTATGCCCACGACAATGGTATGAGGCAAATCAGCACACCAGGATACTGTCCCCTAGGCTGGACAGCGATGCTCCCCCGCCCCAGGACTTCTCCTTTTATACATGGATACAAACAAGTTACCAATTACACTCCAGATGTTAGTTACCACCCTTGTACCTGCTAGTTAGAACATCCTCATCTGTTATCCTGTCATGCCCTCCTTATCTTACGAGTGGTTGATGTGTTCTTGAGAATGTGTTTACACAGTTACTTGAGAGATCTGTGTGCTTTTGTACAGTCCTGGCCAGTCAGGAATGTGCTTACTTGGTACGCTGACACCTGGCACATTGCTGTTCTGCCAGAGCCAGGCCTACTCCGGTTCAGAGCCTTTGGTTCAGATGGTGACTTATGCTTAGAGCGCCGGCCAGGCGTATATGGGTCTGTGACTTTAGAGACTAGCTAAGGTTTGGTGTATACTTAAAAGTTAGGTTGACACAGCTACACTGGACGTGTGTGAAAAAACCCACACCATTGAGCAGCACAGTTTTGCCAATCTATTCCCCAGTATAGATGCAGCTACGCTGGGGAAGCTGTGTTCCTACACTAATGGGAAAAACCCTTCCATCAACACAGGCTGCATCTACACTGTAGACTACACTATATTACCCAGTTATGCGGGTAGAGTTGCTGTAGTGTAGACATACCCTAAGGACTGGAAAATTAGACCAACCCAGCTATGTAGCTCAGGGGTGTGAACAATTCACACGGGTGTTTTCTGTCCACTTAGCTACCACCTCTCGGAGAAGTGGGTTTACTACAGCGACCTACGAGCTCCTGCACCTGTGCCACTGCAGTGTTTCTAATGTAGACATGGCCAGAGATTCAAATTCATAGGAACACGTAGCTCCTGCAGGGTGCCAGGCATATGTGGCTCTGAGTCACTGTTGCCAGTGGCCCTGAAATCCTGTAATTTGTGCATGTGCAACACACACCCATGTTTTGCACTTGAGGGTTTATGCACACAGCTAGATAGCCATGCAATGCTTGTATCCCCAGATCTGTGCATGCACGTGGGGTTTGCACTTGCATAAAGTCGGCCCGCATTTGTGTGTGTACAAACATGACTGCAAATTGGGACGAATATGCCTAAATTACAGTGTGGTTATGGAAATGTTAAGGAGACTGTGGGCTGTTTTCTGTGGTACAGTGTGCAGCTTTTGGATCTATTATCTCAGTCTTGAATCTGCAAGAATCACTCTCTTTACATTTTCAAAACCACATCCTACCCAACCCACCTCTCACTACTTCCTTATATAATGTAAATTTGAGAGGATTTTTACCAGACTACCCTCCCTATATCTCTGCATCCACTTCTTTCTCTTCTCTGTATCCCCACAAAACCTCAATATGGCAAAGTCCTGGCCCTTTAAAATTTCATCTTCCCAGTTCAGATCTGTTTAGATTGTAAGCTCTTGGGGGCAGGGACTGCCTCTGACTGTATATGTGTGCACCATCTTGCACCATGGGGGAGCCTGATCCCAGTTGGGGCTCCTGTAATATAAATAACTAACAGCAATGAATGATATCCTTTAACGGTAATGTTAGGAGCTATGTGAAACCTTGTTATGGAGTGAGTTAAAACCTCATTGAGCTCGATAGGTGTGGACACAGCTTTCAATTAACATAACTGTAAGGATAAACCCCACCATAAACCATCAGGAGTATGTGAACCCACCGAGGAGCTTTTGCTGAGTATTGTTTTGAGTAGACGTGTGCAGGGAGGGAAGGCAGAACACAGAGAAACTGAAAACAGACAAAAATTGTAAGAGAGAGACAGACAGCTGGAAGGAGCAGCTGAAAGTGCGGAGTCTGACCCTGGAGGAAATCTAAGGAAAGGCTTTTGGGTCGGGTGGAGACTGAGAGAGCTGTAACCATGTTCCATTGTAACAGGCCAGATTCCATAAACTCCGCTACCCAGTTCTGTCAGGGGCTAGGGAATTGCACACACATATCACAAGAGGCTAGGCGACATCCCCAGGTTGGCGGTTAAGGGGAGACTCATTCTGCCTGATTTCAAACACCCATGAATGTCATTGGTTGGGAAGTTTGGCTCTTTTTTAAAAACCCTCTTTCCTAAGCAAGAGAGAAACCTAATGAAGACTGAGCCAGACTTCCCAACCAGATGCTGGCTGGTATTTTCACTCTAGCTGGCAATGATATAACAAGATCCAATGACTGGAAATTGAAGCTAGATAAATTCAGACAATCAATAAGGAACAATGAGGACTACTAACCATCGCAACAGTGGATTCTTGATCATGGCCATTTTGAAATCAAGATTGGATGTTTTTCTAAAACACTTGTTGAAGTGCAAAATCAGGGAAGTTCCTACTTCCTACTGTACAGGGGGCCAGACTAGATGATCACAATGAATCCTTCTGGCCTTGGGATCTAGGAATGTATATTGGTAGACTCAGTGCACTTTGCAACAGTCCCTCAGAGAACGGTCTGGTTAATGCGTTGGTGATCAATATGTCTTAGCACCATGCTTCTTAACAAATGGTGAAAGGATCCATCGAAAACATCTGATAACCATTTTCTAATTCCGAACACTTTTTTTTTAATAAATACCCTTTTAATTTAAAGTGTTGCCAATGAAGATATTCAAAGCCACGAACAGCCTCTAATGTTACACTGACATTTTTATGCATCCAGTCAACTATGGGATCAAAGTGACAGAATTTACACCCTCTCCCTGATACATGAAGCACAAATGAGTGTTACCCCCACAAATCAGGTGATACTGACACTCTGTTATCTGTCCTCATATATGACTGCACTGCAACCATGCTTTTCCCTAGCAGTTGCACGGTTTTGATTGGCTGTTGTGGACGGGATGCTATACCATGTGATCTCAACCTCACAATGCTGCATTAATATGTTTGCTGCTTTTCAACTTTCAGGACCTGTAAGACGTCGTCATGGAAGCAATTCTCATCCCAATGGTAAAAAGTCTAAACAGCAACCATTAGGTATGTGGATTTCTCAAACGATGCATGAGCGTGTTCATCTGTGGGGAAATGCCAAGTTATTGACTTTGTATGTGTCGTATACAGTATCGACCCAAGTGCCTGTTCTTTTTCTTGTGTGCTAGTGTGTGTAAATAAATAAATCAAAAGCACCAAGAAATCATCCTGCCTCATTATGGGAAGCCTGTGTTGAGAAGCTGCATTATCTCATGTGCAACTAAGACACAAAGACAATGGGTGTTAGCAAAAAACTGGCTCAGAGGTGCAATAAAAACCCTTCTAGAAAAAGATGGATTAAAATAATCTAGAATAAAAACCCTTTGAAAGAATTACTTGCCCAGAAGGTTTTTCACAATTTGTTGTTCATGAAAGATTTTTTTTTTTTTTTTGGAATGGGGAACCAGTTCCGGAAACATGCAAGTTTATTACAAAACGCCAGTAAGCCTCCAGAGCTGGTTTTGCACATTTGAAAATGCACTTGTATTATTTCAAAACCCAGAGAAACTGAGGAAGAATTTAATTTCCACAAACTGGAGGTGAGACAGAATAACACCGACATTGGCCGTATGGCCTGAGCCAACACCCACAAAATATGAATGGCAAAATTATAGATGACTTACATTGGTGCACAATACGAAGCAACAGAGGGGCTGGAGAGAGCAGGGTTGTAGGGAGCTAGCTAGCATTTCCAGTAGGTACTAGTGTGTTCTCAGAGGGGGCATGTCTCAGGAGGTCAGGAACAAGGCCTTGGTCCCACCACATTGTGAATTCAGAGAGTTGTTTGGAAACCGAAATGGGTGCAAAGCAAAATGTTGGACAGCTCTCAGCTTGGAGGGGTCTGGACTCTGATCCCAGCTCAGGATCCAAATTCGTGGCTATAATGAAAGACTGTATCATAATGCACATGCACAAGGTGGGTATGAGTTAAGGTTGCACAGGCAACCCTAATTCTGGCATTGCCTAACTTTTGGGTGCTTGATTTTGCAACCTTCACATTCTTTTAACTTAGTTCTTTTTAAATATAATTTCTAGGGTTTTTAAAAAACTTAATAATAATAAAAAAATAAAACCCAGCAAAATTCTATCATGTGGAACCATATTGATTCTTTATTTGGGTCAGCAGCCTGGCTGGGATTTTTAGATCCACAGCACAGTCCTCTACTGCTCAAACTAATGGAGTAGCTGGTAGCAGCAGAAGTCTGTTATCTTTTATGTGGCCCTGCCCCTAGATAGGAGTGGGGACACACATTTTACCTGTATGTTTCACGCTTATTTGCTAGACAGCAGGGCAGTGTTGAGACTCAGGACTCATGGATTCAATTCCAAGTTCTGGAGGCAAGTAAGCTTTAGTTATGGACTCTTCTGCCCCCCCGCCCCAATTTCTCCCTGTCTCCTTTTGCTCCCTCTCCAGCCCCTCCCCTTCCCACAACCTGGTTATCAACACCCCAGCTCCTGCCCCCAACTCCTTCCTCTGCCCCCCTGCTCCTGCACCTGTTTTGTCCCACCCCTGCAGCTATCCTGACCCCTCCACAGCTCTGACTCCTACCTCATCTTCTGCCCTTCTCTACTCCTGCCTCTTTCCTCCCCTTCTGGCTCTAGCTCATATCCTTCCCCCACCCCCATTCCTCACCTCTCTGCATTTGAGCCGGTTGTGTCTTCCTTCTCCTCCTTGCTACCTGGGCACGAGCAAGGGTAGCTCTGAGAACACAGGAGAGGCAGAGTCTCCCTGCTCTCAATTCCAGTGCCTGGCACCACATCAGCTGCCAGGAGGAGCAATGTCAAGGGAAGTCCCAGCTCATCCTTTGCAGCCTTGGCTGGAGCATGCTCGGTTGCTCTGTGGGAATGGCGCACGTGCAGGCTGGTCACAGACAGGAGCTGTGAGGGGTTGGAGTGTCCTCAGTGCAGATGTAACCTCCAGAGAATTTAGCTGCCAAACACTAGCAAAGTCCTACTAAGCATGTGGGAACTGAGATTTTTTTTGGACATATTTTTACAGACACAGTAAAAGGCCACCTAAAAGTCAAATGTCAAGTCCCCCTGCTCCAAAGCACGGCTATACTACAGCTTCTCAGTGATGGGGATGTAAGAATTTAAAAAAAAAAAAAAAACAGAGATGGTTGAGCCATTTTAGCTGAAATTTTTTCAAAAAATTCAGCCTGAGGCAGATACTCAGCATGGGAAATTTTGCCTGAATGGTTAACATTTGTCAAAGTTAAAAGCAACTGAAAACAGGGTCTTATAATGGGAAGTGTCAGGCAACCTTAGCTATAGGCATCAATACCTACATTATCGATAATAAAAAAGAGAAATACATCCAGATGCCATCTGTAAGGGACTCTGCCCTCCGGAGGGAGGGAACACCTGTTAGGTTCCAGTCATTGCCCTTTATCTGTCCCTCTGTCTCCTGCATTTTTGGCAGCCTAACAAAACACCCTAGGATCTCGTTTGAAATAAAAATAGTCCACAGTCTCTGGGAGGGAGCTCAGCAGTGAACACCTTTCCTCAGAGTTAATCAGTCTGTTACTGGGCTGAGCGCCATGCAGAAAATGGATGAGATTGCTCAGAAGACGACAGGGATATTTTGTGTATTTCTGAACCAGCCACTGGGGTCCTAATGGAGACCTCTTCTAACCCTTGTCTAATTTCCATAGATTTTAAGGCCAGACGGAACCTTTATGATCATCTAGTCTGACCTCCTGCACAACACAGGGCAGACAGCCACAGCCAGTAATTTCTGCATGAAGCCCGTAATGTCTGTTGGAGCTGTGCGCTTGTGTTACTCCCTATGTGGTGTGAGGGAGAAGTTTGAATCCACAAAACCAGGTCCATGAGGCAGAGGATGGAAGATACGCTACTTGGGCAAATAACACTATATAATTGTGTATGCACATGGCTTGTTATTGCAAGGTCGTACAAGAGTGCTGCTTTGTTTACTAATTACTTGGTGTGGGGTTGCTGGGTTGGGTATACTGCTCTGCAGTTGTAGGGCTGTGGTATTGAGTTATTGTTTTAAATGCATGTTTTGAAGCATAGATTTTTTTTAAATGACATAGGTAAAGAATCACATGGACTTTGTAAATAGATCGGGGCCGGAGTGGGGCGGGGGGAAGTACTTTAGACCGTGAACCTCCCAATACAATCGGTCTATTTCAGTGGTTAAGCAGTGGGCCAGATCCTATATGAACTGGCACAGCTCCACGGTCTCACTGTGTTTCTTATGGTGAAGATCACTTTTCGTGAAGTTGATCTAGCTATTTCTCATTACCACTCTGTCTCACACACACTCTCTCGCTGTCATTCTGTGTCTCTCAGACTCAGCTGAAAGGTACCGGCATCTCATCATTGCATCAGTGTCTCAAAGGTATGGAAATGAGAGAGCAGCAGGAGCAGCTGTCTTGGGACAAGCACAGCCACCTGCTTTCAGCCAAGCCTTCATCAACCTAGTCATCCGGCAGAGTAAAGCTTCCAGACTAAAGGAGAGAGCAGATAAACCCAGGGAGGACTCGGCAGGCATGCAGGAAGCAGAGGAATGTGTGGACACGGCTGTGAAAGTCTCAGACCTGTTTGAAAGTGTCGTTAGTTCGGGTTCCACCAGGGTTATCCTTTTGTTTGGCAAACCAGGGATGGGAAAGACCATGCTGATGCATCGGCTTTGCCAGAAGTGGGCAGAAGGAGCTTTGCCTCAATTTCTGTTTACTTTTCTCTTTGAGTTTAGGCAGCTGAATCTGATCAGCAGAAAGCTGACTTTAAAGGAGCTTTTGTTTGATTTGGTCCTTCAGCCAGAAGATAGCCCTGATGCAGTATTTCAGCACCTCCTGGAGAACGCCCAGCGCATGTTGTTCATCTTTGATGGGCTGGATGAATTTGTGGGGAACATAGACCACCCAGCCTCGTCTTGTGTAAGCCCTGCCTTCCACAGGCCTATGTCCATATCTGAGCTGTTTGCCAATTTCTGCTTTGGAAGACTTCTCCCTGGGTGCACGGTGCTGGTCACCAGTCGGCCTAAGAAATTACCTGACTTTCTATTAAGCAGAGCAGATCTGCTGGCAGAAATTTGGGGATTTGACCACGAGAAAGTTGAAGAGTACGCCAGCCACTATTTCCACCAACATTCCTTCAAAGAGCAGGCCATCGCTCACCTAAAAAACAACAGCAAGCTTCTGAGCATGTGCTTGATCCCTGCCTTGTGCTGCATTGTCTGCGTCTGTTTGGAATATTTGCTGAGGAAGCGTTTGTCAAAGGTGGAGCTTCCTCAGACCATGACCCAATTTTATATCAAAATGCTCCTCATCTTTATAAGTAAACAGCAGACAGAGGGCACTGTGAGTGAAGACACGCAGCTGAATCACCACAGGACGGCCATTTTGGGTCTGTGTGACCTTGCACTGAAAGGCCTGGAAGAGAAGAAGATAGTGTTTTACGTTGATGATATCCCAGAGCATGTGAAAGAGTTTGCTTCCCTACATGGGTTGCTGACCGTCTTTGAGGTGAAGAGGAGTGACAGCCTCCCAGAGGCCGGCCATGCCTTTGTGCACTTGAGTCTTCAGGAGTTCTTTGCTGCGCTGAACTTGATGATAAATAACGCAGTCGACGGAAACTACCTGAAGAAAAAGTTCTCTTTGAAGTCAAAGTGGACTTTAAAAAATGAAGCCAGGACCGAATTCATGGAGAATTTTCACATCTTTCTCTCAGGCCTCTCATCGAAAGCGTGTAGGACGTTCCTCACCCAGTTAGCTGAACGAAATCAGGTGTGGGTGCGGGACAAGCAAGCCGCCATTTTGCAGTCATTGAAGAAGCTGGCAGCTACTAATCTAACGGGGCCCAAGATAATTGAGCTCTGCCATTGTACTTATGAAACACAAGACTTTGAATTAGCCCAACATGTCGGGAGCCAGTTAAATTTCAAGTATGAATTTAGAAACTTTAGATTGACACCTCTAGATGTTTCAGCTTTGGTTTTCATCATTAACTGTGGCCGAGATTTGACTCACTTGGATTTTGCAGGCTGTCCCATGGAATTAGATTGTTTGGAGGTTCTAGCGAGCTGTAAAAATATAGAGCATCTGAGGTAAGAAATGCATGAAAGACGTGCATTTGGATTGAGATTTTGAAGGGATTTCTATGCCCATTTACCTTTACAATGAATGGGAAATGGGTATCTAAATTACCTATCATTGGAGGGCTCAGATATCTAGCCGTGAAGTCCCAAGCATTTCACCTCTGGGTTGCTGGTTCACAGCCAGCCAGCACTGATAGTGACTGAAATTTGCTGCCTTCTGACTTTTCTCAGTCCAGTTTCTACTGGACAGGTGCCCCCATTGCTGTGGGCAGGTTCAGCAGAGAGATCAAAGACGGAGAGTGAACTACCATCTCATCGCTAAAGCTGGTACTTGACAGCTTCCATTTCTGGGGCTGGGGGAGGGGGGCAAAATAGGCATTTCAATCTCCAGTGCTGTCAATTTGATACCTTTTGTGAGTGCTAAGTTCACTTTGAAGATTGCATGCATTCCAGGGCACCGTGTGCTACTAATTTACCATAGTGTAAATGGTATATTTATCCAATAACAGCTTTAAAGCATTCGAACAAAATTCATCCCTGGTCTAACTCCATTGACTTCAGTACTTTACACGCAGGAACCATTAGGCCTTTCCGGTTCATAAGAGTCAGTTTTCCTCTGCTCACCGATATAACGTGAGTAGAAAATGTCCTTAAGTAAGGAATTACTTATCTTTATCATAGCGCTAGCAGAATGCTCCGTCATACTGTCTCCACCGTTTAGCAACAGCTGCTGCATGAAGTGTCTTAGTAACCAAGCCAATAAAGGCTTTCCCCCTTTGTGCATTTGATTATGTTGAAATGGTATTTAAAGAATTAATATGTTTAGAAATAAAAATGATGCAATAAGGTGGCTGGATCATAGATAATATTAGAAAAAAATAGAGTTCTGTTTTGTTCTATCATGTTTTAGCCCACTCTTTTATTGTTTTAGCTTTAGGAGCAGGAAATTTGGTGACGAATTTGCAGCAGCTCTTTCCAAAAGCTTACCGAAGATCAAGAGTCTGAAGAAACTAGAGTAAGCATTTAATATTAGGGTCAACCCATCTTACTTTGCTCTAGTGCCAAATAGGAACAGGGAATGGGTTCCCCTTTGGATTTTGTACCACCATCTTATGTCGTATATATTTTAAATCTTTTGCTCTGGGTGATCTTGTCTAAAATATAATCTGTTGTGTTGTTTAGTGCAACACAAAAATACATGAAAAATGGGATTGTATATGGTACCTTTTGTGCATTGCTACCAAATGCCAGGAGATAGCTGCAAAAGATTTGCATCACCTTATACTGCTGTAAAGATCCTTTATATCTATTAGAGCGGATTGAAACACTTTTTTTCTTTCATTTTTTGAACAAAAGCTTTTTGGTTTTCAGGCTTTCAAAAATCAATTTTTATTTTGAGGAAAGCAGAGACACTTTCTGCAAAAAATTGAGTTAAGTTGAAAATCCAGTTATTTCTCCAAAAAAAAAAAAAAAGCTTCTATGGAAAATTTTTGACCAACCCTAATATCTGTACAGCATAGGAAGAATGGTCTATAGAGGTAGGTGTGGTGATCTATGGGTTATTTGTCTAGGGTTGTCTGTAGGATTCTGTTGTTGAAGCTGATTGTGGTGTCCAGGAGGTTGATGCTAGTGTGGGAGTGTTCCAGAGAGAGTTTAATGGATGGGTAGTAGTTGGAGTTGTGGTGGAAATCTATAAGAGAGTTTAAGCCGTCTGTCCAGAGGATGAAAATATTATCCATATATCTCAGATGTGTCATTGATTTCATGGTGCATTTGTCTCCATGGACCTGTAGTAGTCAAATCCTTGTTACCTATTTCTTAATGAGTTATTTTAGCCCCAAGATCTGCCTAACAGTCCTAACTACCTAAAATAAAACCCCTACATTTTTGATAGACCAAGTCCAGTACAAGAAGCTTGCACACTTAGACCCGGTTGACACCTAAAACTTAGGTTGACCTAGCAACATAACTCAGAAGTGTGAAAAATTCACACCCCCAAGAGATGTAGTCAAGCTAACCTTACCCCCAGTGTAGACTCTGCTAGACTGACAGAAGAATTCTTCCATCAATCTAGCTACCTCCTCTAGAGAGGGCAGATTTATTATGTGATGAAAAAAACCCTTCCATCATCATAGCAAGCGTCTATGCTACAGAGGTCACTCTGGCCTCATTTTATGTCTGTATACACCTAGAACTTCAAAGGCAGTCTACCATTAACTATGGTAGACATGTGCAGTTCTGCAATCTTTGTTAACAACAGTAACTTGCTGAGTTTTAAACCTACTTTACAACAATCTTGGTTGGAACCTGTTCCAAAACAAAGACACATGCTGTAATTCTGTGAGAACACACACAAGCATGTATACGTCCGTCCGTACTAATTAGGTACCCAGTTTCAGGAAGCGACCAATTGACTGTTTTGGGTTGTCTCGCGTAACAGGCCGGGACTCACCACCATGATGCCTCCTGCTTGTCATTCTGGGAATTAGCTCTGTCTTTTCGCAGGGCGCCCTCCTCCAGTGGTGTCTCACCTGCGTGATTTCTGCTCCAGACCCGTGTCACTTCAAGGACCGGTGACATCCTCTTCAGGACACAGGCCTCCAGCCCCACATGCACCATTCTGTTCTCCTTCTCTTCCGGGGGAACAGCAGTCCTCTGTCCAACCACTCACCTCTGTGGCCAACTGCAGCCCAAGGTTCTAGCCAATTACCTCAGTGGCAAACTGCAGCCCTTCACTGGCCACTCCCCTCAGTGGCAAGTGGGGGCAAGGGAGACGTGGGCCTGCCCACTACTCCAGGTTCTGACCCAGGGACCCTCTAGGTGGAAGCTAAATGCTGCGTCTCCTTCAGACCCTGCCCTCCGTTTCCCTGGACCACTTCCCCGTTTCCCTAGTACCTTCTCTGCCCCCGTATCAGGGCATTAGTCTTTCAGCCAGTCAGGCTGGAGCTTCTTCTGCTCCCCGACCCGGCTCAGCACTGCTCTGCCCTGGGTGCTGGCAGTTTCTTCAGCCCTTCAGGTACCCAGTCCTTTCTCCCTGGGCTTCAAAGAGGGAACTGCCCCACTGCCCTGTATGTCTCTTTATATGTGGGCCTGCTCTGCCCTGATTGGCTGCTCATTGCAGCCCCTCTCTGATTTCCTGTCTGCTGCGCAGCCTCCCCAGGGCTGCCTTTAACCCTTTCTCCACCAGTGTGGGGCAGAGGCCCCATCACATCTCCCAAAGAAAGTCTCTGTGTTACTTATCACTAGGTCTTTGCTCAGACCTCACCTTTCAGCTCAGTAATTGTCCACAGCAGGACTTGACACATGAACACAGATTGAGTGAAGGATGGATACAACTATAGTCTTTTCTCGGTGTGCTAACAGGCAACCTGAACTGCTGGAAAATAGAAAGAGACATTAAAGATGGTCTGTCTAAGATAGGTATTTGGTGCCACCAGGAGGACTCCAAGATTGCTGGCCCAGGAACTCAGTCTTCTCTCTTCCAGGTGCCTTCGGCTTTTGAGAAGTGATGTGCTGAAGGACACCAGTCGTTTTATCCTATTTCTGCTGGCTGATCCAACTCGGTTCCTCTTTTTGGAGGTTCTAGTATGTCGACTCATACTTCTTCCGAAGATTCAAAATGTCCAACCAAAAGGAGAGTCATCCTCTCTTACCATCCCATCAGGGAACAAGGCATTAGCTTTTGAGTTCTTGCAAATGAGACTAGGATTTTCCTGACTCACTGTGGAATACATCTTGTCACACCAGCTAGTGTTAAGACAAATTAGACCATAACTGTTGTACAACCATCTTGGGACACATCTTGAACACTGTCTGGTCCGGTCAGCAGCTTACCTCTGCAAGTCCCTTTCTGTGAACCCCTTTGTGGTGCGTCCTGTGGCCAATTTTGCAGTTATTGCTTGTTCAGTTTGCAGTTTCTCCATCAACATCCTGCTAGCTGCTGAAATGGTAAATTTAAAGTTCATATAATTTACATAAAGACTCTTTGTAATCTTTGGTGCTCTTTAAACTTGTTTTAACAGTCATTATACAATGCAAAGTCCCTTCAAGAACTGTTGTTCTCCAGATGGCCAGAAACTCTGTATAAATAGTCCAGGCCTGTTCTCCTTGTTTCAACAACCACGGTAGGACCTTGGTATGCATGACTGAGCTGACTGGTTACATTTGTGATTATTCCACTCTGGCCAAGTGTCCTTATACACACACTATGTGGTTTCAGTATATCTGGCTTACTGCCTCTTTAGCACTAACTAGATAGCATAAGCCTGCTTGATTGTAAACATTCGCCTTACTCCTTCTCTTGATCATGTAAACTAAAAGAAATCAGTATGAATGCCATTTCGTTCTTTCCTGACAGGATTGCACAGCAGGCAAACCCTGGCACTAGAGTTTACAATGAGTATTACAGTTGACTTCCCTTTTACACATTTTAATTATATTATTAGATTCCATCAAGTTCCCCATTTTTTATGACTGGGCTCTCAGCAACATCTCCCCAGTTACTTTCTTCAGGATCCCTTTTAGTAGCTCTGTCATTCTTTCCCTTACATCCCTGAGCTGAGATCTGGGCTACCATCCGAATCTGAGAGGAGAAACTACATGCCAGGCAGATTTTATTTCAAGTTTATTTAGACTTAATGAAGTAGAACCCCAGCAAGGGAATTTGATTTTTACGTTTTGGACTGTGTGAAGTTCTTAAGGGGCCCTGTGAGAAAGGAAACTGAGGCAGGGCGCTGCAGAGCCATGCTTTACCTGCAAGGGGCATTGGGGTAGCACCTGGATCAGGACCCCATTGTGCTAGAGTTTTAGCTGAGTGGACGGAGAGGAAGGATGAGATCTTAAGAGATGTTATGCAGGAAGAAGTGGTGAGATTTAGGCTGTGTCTACACTACCACTTATGTCGGCAAAACTTATGTTGCTCGGGGATGTGAATATTCCGCCCCCCTGAGGGACTTAAGTGACACTGGCATAAGCCTCTGCTGCTCATGGGGCTGTTTTTTCTAAGTTGATGGAGCTTTCTCCCATCGACATAGAATGTCTTCACCACACGTGCTGCAGCAGCGCAGTGGTACTGGCATTGGCAGTGCGTGACACCTTCATGCGGGGAGGCTGTGTGCGCTCAGACGGTGGCCCCACCTTGAGACCTGCCCCTGCTCAGCCTCCTCTCCTGGAAGCTCTGCCAATGCTCCATCCCAGCCCTCCGAGTCCCCCTCCATGAGTCCCCCCCCCCCGCCATTTGCCTCTTTGCCTCATCCACGAGGCCCACCCCCTGCCTGCCACTTGTTCCTCTTTTCTCCTGCCCCTGGCCCCCCTGCCTGCTGCTTTGCTGCCTCACTCAGGTCCCCCTCACCTGCCTGCCAGTCAACAGCTCCCATGCATGCGCCTCTTCGCACCCTCCCCCAGCCCCACCCACCCGTCAGGCAGCCAGCTGCTCGTGCATGACTCTTCACCTTCTGCCATGAGGCTCCCATGCAGGTGGAGTGGGGACAGGAAGAAGACGAGCGAGACCAGGGCCTCGGGGCAGAGTGTGGGTGGGGCCACAGCCAAGGTGCTGACCCTTTCGGCGGCAGCACGCTCCAAAGGTGGCAGGCAGGCTCTTTGGGGCAGCTTAGACTCCCCTGGCCTCTTATACCTGCTGCCCGTGTGTACCCGTACACCCGTACCCGCTGTGCAGCTGTATGTGTAGACAGGCCTTTCGAGATGGCTGGGCATGAGGACCAGGGGAGAGGGCCAAGTCAAAGACCATGCCTAGGTTATGGGTAAAGCGACGATTTTCTCACAGATTCCGTGGCTTTCCACAACCTCCATGACTTCCAAAGCGGCTGGTTTGGCTGACTGCAGCGCTGCCTGAGCAGCTGGCTCTGGGGACTGCACAAGCAGCGACCAGTGCGGCTGGCTCCAGGGAATGCCCAAGCAGCAGTCCTGTGGGCACCCTTCGAACTGCCCGAGCAACAATGGTCCCAAGGTGGCTGGAGCAGCATCCCCAGAGGCTCCCGGAGGCCATCTGGAGAGCGGTCCCCGGGGAGCAGCATCCGGGGGCAGTCAACCCCCCAGCACTGAAGTGAGGCCCCCAAAGCAGCAGGGCCCCAGAAATCAAGATTTAGTCAGGGGTATTTTTAGTAGAAGTCATGAATAGGTCATGGGCCATGAATTTTTACTTATTGCTGGTGACCTGTCCATGACTTTTACCAAAAATGCCTGTGAGTAAATCTTAGCCTTAGTTATGGGGCTGAGTGACGCTGAGGTGCTGTCTACCATGATGGAGAAAGAAGGGAGTGGGCAGAGCTTAGGGTGGGAAAGATGAAGAGCTCCATTTTGGCTGTGTTGAGCTTTTGTTTGGAAGCAGTTTGGGGAGTATTTTCCTCTCCACTTCCTGCAGCTTTCCCCTGCATATTAAGAGACTGAAAAGAGGGGAAATGGAATGTCAGGAACTCAAATTCCTGCAAGCTGTGATGGATGGTTTGAACATTGGCCTGCTAAACCCAGAGTTGTGAGTTCAATCCTTGAGGGTGACACTTAGAGATCTAGGGCAAAATCAGTACCTGGTCCTGCTAGTGAAGGCATGGGGCTAGACTCAATGACCCTTTGGGGTCCCTTCCAGTTCTGTGAGGTAGGATGCAAAGTGATGGTGCTGGAGCCCAGTTCTTCCCTTTGTCCCTAGGGGCATAACTTCCACTGAGTGAGAGCAGAATCGGGCCACACGCCTCTGCATCTTCCTCCTGGTCACATGCTGGACGTGGAACCCAGGGACGTCCCAGACACTGTTTCTGCCACAAGTCTGGTGGATTTGTACTGATCCAACATTCTCGATTTGCTTTGTGTTTTTCAGGTTAACTGGTGGTAGTATCACTGCGCTGGGGCTAACTGGCCTGGCACAAGTCTTTCCAAACTGCCTTCAACTTGAAGAAATAAAGTAAGTGACCCGCGATATTGGGGGCGAGCGATGCTTTTAAAATCAGCTGAGAATTATTTGTGGGGGAATATTAACCAGGCAAACTGATTTGCAGCTTGCAGGACAATCGACTGAGGGACCAAGACATGGGGAAGGTGATTGAAATGCTTTCCAGAGTGGAAAAGTTAAAGATGATAGAGTAAGTAAGAGATTTAATGACTTAAGCCCATTTAAAATGTCAGCTCTGAAGAAGCAAATCATCCCATTAAAGGGTCTAGTAGTTTAGGGGCAACATCAGGTCAGGGAGCAATGCCAGCAGTCTCTGGGATCAGTCAGGTGCACAAATTTTTCACAGTGAGGTGGGCGGTCCAACTTGCAGCTCTTGGGCTGGATCTGGTCTGTGGAATGATTTTGTCCAGCCCCCAAAGGTATCTGCCCTCACCCCTAGCAGACCTGCTCTACAAAATGCTGTCCTCTGCACAGTGGGACTTTACCATTACAATACGTGCGAGGTCATGTCACACAGAGGATGCCATTTTGTAGAGCACTTATTCCTGGGTATGGCCTGTGGAGGTGCCTCAAAACTAGCGTCTGACTCACAGCCCTGAAAAGGTTGGACCACAGATCATCAAATTCCACCCAAATACCCTTACATCATGGAGCCTAATGACTTCAGTTAAACCAAAGCATTTTAGTCCTCAGGAGACTAAACTGTTGTGTGCGACTGGGGAACAGGAAAGGCCGAGACGCAGTCAATGCCTGAGGCCCCTTCCATTAATCATTAGAACAAACTACCAAAGGAAACAGTGAATTCTTCACCTCTTGAGGTCTCTAGATCAAAACTGGTTATCTTCCTAGATCTGCTTTAGCCAAACACAAACACAAGCTACTGGGCTCAAAATGGAAGTATGAATGGAGGATGAAATTTGATGGGAATAATCTAATAGTCCCTCCTGGTTTTAGTATCTAGGAAGTTATGTTCAATTAGATTTCATTAAAAAAGAAAATAATCCCCAGCCTCAAGGTTTTACTAACCCTAATGTGAATAGAAATGTTTTCTTGGAATGTGCTTGTGTATGCAAATATAAGGAGGGGAGGAAGGATTGGAATCAAACATGCCTCTGCCAGGCTGGAAAGTGGACACCCTAACACAACAGCATTGGCCTCGTAATGCACAGGAACCTTCAGTGAAACAGGTTTGCAACTGAGAAAAGAAGAGAGTGAAATTTACCAAATACACCAATCTAATTTTAGGGGCTGTTCCTTCAAACTCTTACACCTGTGTGTAACTTTACTCATGAGCAATTCCATTGATGTCAGGTGGAGTCAATTTATGCCCATGCAAAAGTGTTTGCAGGGTCAGGCTGAATGAAGTCCAAAACTTAAATAAACGGCATAAATAAAGGACATTATATTTTTTAAAAACCCTTTGAGTTTTACTAGTAACAGGTTAGATTTTTTTTAAGCATAAGATTTTTATCTTGACGGTATTCCTTTAAAGTGCTGTACTTTACATCTGTTATTTTGCTGCAGCAAACTGTGAAAAATGTATCAAACATTTTATCATAAATCCCTATGCTATTGCAGTTGCATCACCTATATTATTAATAAGTGTTTTGTTTAGCAGAAAAAGGTGAAGAACCATTTTACTATCCGATAGCTCTATCAGGTGTCCCTGATTCTGAACTCAGGGGCAGCAGCTGCATTTGAAAGAGTCCATAAAATAGAATTGAATTACGAACAGACAGAAGTGTCTGTTGGCTGAAAACAAACAGGTATAGTTTTAAATAGTCAACAAATCCATTAAATTTGTGTGTGTGTGTTGAGAAGCAGTGGTTGTGTATTAAATAAAAGAGGCTTACTATCAAACACAAACAGCTGATATTGTGATGCTCTGACTATTATCCACAGTTTAAGCCATAATGATATTTCGGTGAAGTCTGTTCTTACTTTGGCGAAGGGAGCCACTACCTGTCCAAATATTACTGAACTACATATAAGGTACTGGTAATACATGCTATGGAAATATATACTGTATTTCTCTAACTGTTGACTTTAAAAATTGCCTTCTCTTTTAAGTAGAATTGCTCCGTAATAAAGATTGGTGCAAATTGAGTTCAATTCTCTCCTCTTATTGACAAGTTGATACATGGAGTTTGATTCAGTTACATTATGCAATATGGAATTATTCAGGCATTGATTCATTTCACACATTGATTTTTCAATGTAAAATGTCTATGTAACATAATTTAAACTCTTGTTTTAAAAACATGCAATATCTACCCGGTGAGAATCCTTGTTAATGCAAATGAGTTATAAACCAGCGAAAATTACTGGAAAAGCAACATTTTGCATTGTTGTGCGCTTGCTTTGTCTTTGAACAAGGGTTTTGATATTATAATATGTCTCAGATATTGGGTAAAGTGGAGACTTAAATTACAGCTCTTACAACTAGTTTATTCTGTGGGTAATCTCTAGGAGCCAGATTCATCCCTAGTATAGCTTTAATGAAGCCCTGTTGGACACAGTTTGCTTTTGTCCAAGTTTCTCTACGCAAGACACACGTGATACTGAACTCACTGCTGACCCATCTTACAACTTATCTTGCAGAAGGGCATTTTTACTGAACACTGTTATTTTGCGCCAGGCCTCGAGCAAAGGGCCAAATTGCTGCAGTAAATTGTAGCATTTGGGATCAATCAGTGGAATGGGCTCCTGGTTTCATGAGAGTTGTAGCTAGAGAAGGAGAGCCCCAAGAAGCAGTTTGCTCAGGCTTCTGGCCAGCCTTGCTGAAAGCAATGATTCTTTTAACTAACATCCACTGCAATATTCCCTTTTGCTTCATAAGCTTAAGAGCAGCACATTTCTAAGGCTTGATTCAGCCCCACTGAATTCAGTGGGAGCTTTGCCGTCCATTTCAAGGAGAGCAGGACCAGGCTCCTATTGAGCATTTCTGCATAAGAAGTTTAATCTTTCAGGATTTAAGCTAATAGTGTGTTGTATTTTGCTTGCAGGAAGGACACCGTCATGATATATTTTTCTGGCCAGTCCAGAAGAGTCCTCAGGTGAGAAATTGATCTTGGAGTTGTGAGTATTTAAGGGAATTCTGATTCAAACAATAGTCATTTCTATCATGGACACTGGTGACTGGTAGCTCCAGAAATGACAGAAGCGGATTTACCATGATACAAACCGTGCAGTGGTACAGGGCCCCCAACGACAGGGGGGCGCCCCTAAAATGCAGGACAAATATTTGACAACCTGCCCTAGCCGGCAGCGCAGCAGGGTTCAGGCAGGCAGGCTATCTGCATGCCGTGGTGAGTGGCCCCACACCGCTCCCGGAAGTGGCCGGCTGCTGGCATGTCTCTGCATGCCCCTGGTTGGGGAGGTGGCTCTGTGTGCTGCCCTCCGGGCAGTGCATGGAGACCTGCTGTCCTCATCCCCCCAAGGGACGCGCAGAGATATGCCAGCAGCAGGGCTAAGGCAGCTCCTTGCCCACTCTGCCTCCCTCCTTCCCTCTGTGCTCCTCACGGAAGTGGCTGGCATGTCCCTGCAGCCCTTGGGGGAGGTCTCCATGCGCTTCCCCCACGCTGAGCACCAATTCTGCAGCTCCCATTGGCCAGAAACTGCACTGTGGGAGCTGTACTGCCTGAGGTAAGCGCTGCCCCCTGTCCCAGCCCAGAGCCCACACCCGCATCCAAACTCCCTCCCAGAGCCTGTACCCCGCACCCTCTTCTGCATCCCAACCTCCTGCCCCAATCAAGGTACCTCACTTTATTGTCATTTAATTCCCATTACTTATAATATATGAGGAAGATGAGAAAAAAAGAATGAAAAACGGGGAGATAAGAGAGAATGTTCTTTTTCTTGGCTGGGGGGACCCGGAAATGAAGCTATGCAGAGAACCCCACAAACTCTAATTCTGCCACTGAGAAATGTGACATAATTCCCCTGCACTCCTTGCAGTCATTTACACCTGTTAAAACGGAATGTAAAACTATTAATCCAGAATGGGAGCATTTTGCATGGGAGTAAATGACAGTAGAGGTTGCAAGGCAATTCTGAATCATGGCCATGTTGATTTTTTTGGGGGGCATAAATTGGGTACAACACTTCTTGCACCTCTTTTGGTTGCCTCTTTTCTTACCTCTGCATATGTGTGGGGACAGTATGGATTTAGCCCTAGGTAAGTAAATACCAAGCGAAATATGGGTCCTTGTTTTTCTCTTAGAGGATCAGTCTGAAAATGCCCCAGCTGGAAAGCACCTTTCATCACATGCTGTGCTACGTAGTTGAATGTTTTCATTTGCAATGAGCAGTCCTTAGCCTCCTGACTCCCATTCAGCTGCACTCGGGCAATGAAGAGGCGGCTCCAGGCATCAGTGCACCAAGTGCATGCCTGGGGCGGCAAGCCACGGGGGGCAGCCTGCCGATCACCGGGAGGGCAGCAGTCAGGCTGCCTTCGGCGGCATGCCTGGGGGAGATCCGCCGGGACGCTGAAGGCGTGGGACCGGTGGACCTCTCACAGGCATGCTACTGAATCCGCGTTACCAGCAGACCTCTCGCAGGCATGCCGCCAAAAGCAGCCTGACTGCCGCACTTGGGGAGGCAAAGTACATTGAGCCGTCCCTGCGGCAATGCTGGGCCAGAGAACTGAATCCTGGAAAGAGACTCAAGCTACATCTGCACTGCAGCTGGGGTAGACATGCCTGCACTAGCTTTGATCCTGCTAACATGCTAAAAATAGCAATGTAGCCATGATGGTGTGGGCGATGGGAAGCATGGGCTAAGTGTAAGCCTATCTGAGACCCTAGGTGTGCACTCAGAGTGGCTAGCCCATCCCACCGCCCATGTCACTGCAGCCATACTGCTGTTCGCACACTAGCTTGATCAAAGCTAGCACAAGTTCGCCTCCCCAAGCTGGGAATTATACCCCCTGCTGCTGTGTTAAATGCACCCCCCAGTGACTTCTTCCAGCAAAGTTTTATTCCTTCCCTGTGCATACTGTATCCCACAATGTAGCTGGAAAATATTCAACAGTGCAAATGTCTCGTGATAGAGTTTCAAAGGCCAGTAAATATTTTGTTTCTTTGCAGATCATCGAATTTGAGGAGAAGGGAACATAAAAAGAAAAATGCTGCTCAAATAAGAAATTTGAAGTTATGGTAAAAGAAATATACTTAAATTTCTATGGGTGAATAGAGATCTTCACATGACAGGTTCCACAGATGGGCAAAGTCAAGTCATTACAGGCAGAGGATATTACTATTTAAGAACTTTTAGAAATAGGGCTGGTTAAATGGTTAGAAATTAAAAGTATCCCAGCCTGTTCAAATGAGGGCCCCAAGTTACTGTGAGTTGGGCTCAGCAGACGTGGTTTGACAACGTTCAATTGTGATATCGCATGTTGTCATGGAGACATCCGCATCACTATCAGAGACAGGGTATCAAAGTAGGTGGACCATGGGTCTGACCTGCCATGTTCATTCCTATTAAATCCAGCATGTTCCACCAGCATTAAATTTAGGGGACAGTGTATTACAAAAATACACTGATTGGCCAGCTGATGGCAAGCTTATACTAGATCAGGGAGCCAAAACTGAAGAACGTGGCGGTAAGAGACAGAACTTTATACCAAGTATCTTTGCTGGTTCCCTGGCACAGGTGGGTCACAGCGCCACCCACTAGCAAGTTAGACGGGGTGAAGTGAGCGTATGTGTGAATCTGGGCTCCTGGGTTCTATCACCTGCTCTCAGTTGACTCCCTGAGTGACTTTGGCAAAATCATTTACCTCCCTGTTTCTCTTTTTGGGGATGATCATTCTTAGTTAAATCATAGCAGCGGAGATGCAACTGAACTATAGAATAACATTTTGCTCTCCCATAGCACTTTGCCTTTAAAGATTCCCAAGAACTTTACGAAAGGATGATGACCATTTTATAGGGAGAAAAACAACTGATCTCCTTTCTCCCACTCCTGTACCCCATCCACTGAGCCCCTTGGGCTGTCTACACTATTCCTAATGTGAATTCCCCCTGGATCGAGAGAGGGATAATTCATTGAAGGGCCCATTGGGAGTTGAAATCAGTTCCCTGTTCTGTTTGTCTTTCTGGTCATTTAATGCAATCTTTCTGTTCTTAAAAATGTATTTAAATGTCCCTGGGTTGATTGAGGCCTTCAGCTAAGAGCTTTCACACAAGGGTAAAGTAGTAGTCCTATTAATGATGATGAGACTGACCTCATTTGTAAAACACTTTGAGATCTATGGATGAAGAGTGCTTGGTATTCTGATTGTTATTAAACATTACCTGCAGGAGGGTTTATTGTTTTATTCTTCTTTGAGGACTGTTGGAGACAGAGCTGGATAAATGGTTAAAATACAAAAATCCCGGCCTGCCTAAATCAGTAACCCCAAGTTACTGTGAGCTGGGCTTAGCAGACATGGTTTTACAGTGTTGTGTTGTGATATCATGGGGAAGTTTGCATCGTGAGTCA
Organism: Gopherus flavomarginatus; assembly: GCF_025201925.1. NCBI lineage: Eukaryota > Metazoa > Chordata > Testudines > Testudinidae > Gopherus > Gopherus flavomarginatus. The sequence goes on from NC_066630.1 coordinate 36,468,772, forward strand.
TCGTCCATGACACTAGCTCAGCAGAGCCTGCACTTGTGGCAGGAGAGGGCTAGGCGCGCATTGGGAAGCAGCCAGCCTGCTTCCCCTCACCTGCATATGGCGACATGAGATGGATTCACAGAGCACTAGGGTGATTGTGGCTGGTGTTGGCTGATAAAGGTACACAGAATAATAGATGGCATAGAGAACATAGATCAGGAATTTATGTTCACCTTCTGATATTTCAAGGACAAGGGGATATTGAGTGAAGCTGAAAGAGAGAAAATTTAGAACTGCTGAAAGGAAATACTTTTTCTCACAACTTACACATAGCCTACCGTTCCATGCCTCGGTTTGCCCATTTGTAAAACAGGAAGGGTAATGATTACCCACATCACGGGGGGAACTGTGTAACTTTGTTATATAATAGTAGTTTGAACTCACGTGGCATTTTTACTGGAAGGATCACAAAGATTTGTACAAGAGTATTCTCATTATGTAGAGAAACTGAGGCACAGAGAGGTCAAGTGACTTACCCACAGTCAAATACCTGTCAGTGGCAGAGCTAAGAATAAAACCCAAATCTCCCGATTCACAAGCTGGTAGCCAATTCCCTGGTCCCCTCTGCCTGTTTATATTAATTCAGAAGAGGACTTCTCAATGGATCTAGAGAGGAACGGATGCTAGAAGTGCCCACTGATGGTTGATATCAGCCCCTTGTTCTGTCTCTACTCAGCTCATTTAATCTCATCTTCCTGTTCCTAGAAATATGTCTAAGTTTCCATGGCTTGATTGAGATCCTCAGAGAACAGGTTCCACACAAAGGCAAAGCAGCCATCACATTAATCATTACATTCAGTAGGGCAGGGGTCGGCAACCTTTCAGAAGTGATGTGCCGAGTCTTCATTTAGTCACTCTAGTTTAAGGTTTCATGTGCCAGTAATACATTTTAATGTTTTTAGAAAGTCTCTCTCTCTAAGTCTATATTATATAACTAAACTATTGTTGCAAGTAAAGTAAATATGGTTTTTAAAATGTTTAAGAAGCTTCATTTAAAATTAAATTAAATTAAAATGCAGAGCCCCCCGGACCGGTCTCCAGGACCTGGGCGGTGTGGGTGCCACTGAAAATTAGCTCGCATGCCGCCTTCGGCACATGTGCCATAGGTTGCCTACCCCTGAGATGGGGTGACCAGATGTCCTGATTTTATAGGGGCTTTTTGTTATAGAGGCACCTATTACCCCACACCCCCAACCCAATTTTTCACACTTGCTATCTGGTCACCCTACATTCAGAGGGTTCGTTTGTTCTTTTATTATTGTTTAAGACCTATTAGAAATGGAGCTGGGTGAGTAGTTAAAATATAAAAATCCCAGGCTGTCCAAACCAGTGGCCCCCAGTTACTGTGAGCTGGGCTCAGCTGATGTGGTCTTACAACATTCCATTGTGCTGTCATGTTGTCAGGGGGAAGTTTGTATCACAATGTTGTTGTGCCGTGACACCAGCCCAGCAGGGGCTGCACTTGTGCCAGGAGAGGGCTGTGAGCACTGAGAAGCAGCCAGCCTGCTTCTCTCACCTCCATGGGATGGTGGGCTTTGGAGTCTCAGAACCCTGGGGTCATTGGGCTGGTATCAGGTGATAAAGATACACAAGATAACAGTAGAGAAGACTGATCGGGCACTTTATCTATTCAATCCATCACTGCAATATCTGAGTGTTGCTAGCAGTCACTCTCTCTTATCATCAGTGTTGTTATAATTAAGTATTTATATTCTGGCAGCCCTCAAAACCCTAATTAGGATGAGGGCCCCATGTGCTGGGCACCATAAACCTCCCTCGAAGGGACAATCCTTGCCAGGAAGCAGTCACCCTCTAGAGACCTAAACTACTGCTGTTGCGTCTGCTGGAAACAAAGATTATGTTCCAGAAAACACTTTGTTTTGATCAAAGAATCTAATCTGAGCCCTTTTAATGCTTCCTCCCTCTCAACATGGTTTTTAAACTAAACTAAACGTACTCTTTCTAAGGCCTCCTCAGGGATTCAGAAAGAAAAGTCACTTTTCTCCTAATACAAGGACACAGGCATTTAGAATGAAGTTGAAATGAAGCAAATTTAAACCTGATAAAAGTGAAGGCCTTTTCTCATAACCTACAGTTAATACTCTGTGCCTCAGTTTCCCTGTTTGTAAGATGGGAATGATAATGCTTACCTTCCTTGTAGGGAGGATGGTGCGGCTTTACTATGCACTAAAACTTTGCACTCTCATAGCACTTGTCAGTGAAGGCTCTCAGAGCTCCTTATAAAGTATTATCCTCATTTTACAACTAGAGAAACTGAGGCGCAAGAGGAGTGAAGTGGCTTGCCCAAGGTCACCCAGACCCATCACTGGCAGAGGCAGGAACAGAATCCAAATCTGACGACTCCCAGTCTGCTGCCCCATCCACTGGGGCTCTCTTCATTTATCCCAGATGTGAATTCCCCCTAAATCCCCTTAGAACTGTCTGCACTCTGATATCAGCCTTCTGCTCTGTCTGTTTGCCACTCATTTACTCTAATTTTCCTCTTCGTAGGTTACAGGATTGCAGCCTCAATTCACAACATGCACAGGAGATCGCTGCTCTTCTCAGGGGCTCCGCCCACTTCTCGGAAGTGGAGTAAGTACATCAGGAAAGATCCTGTTTCCTCTAAGGGTCCCTTCTAATGTTGATCTTGCTGCAGGTGGGACAGAAGAGGGGGAAATCATGTCAAATCACCAATTTAATGCAGGTTCCTCACCCCGGTGGGGGAAGAGGGGGCCATGTGGTTCTAGATTAGGCATACTGGGATTTTCAAAGCGATTCAGTGGGAGTTGGGAGTCTAATCCCCAACTTCTGGCATTACGGGAATGTAACCAGACACACCTCTTTTCAAACAGCATCGTTGGCCACGCTGTGCCCCAGAGGCAAAGGCATGTGCCGGGGCCCCGGGGAACAGCACTGCTCTGGAAGGCATTTACAGAGTCAGATTATCAGACCAGAAGGATCCACTGTGGTGGTCTGGTCTGACCACCTGTCTAACACAGGCCATAGGATTTCTCTGCATTAATTCCTGTTAGATCCTTGAGGAGGCATGTCCTGGGACTCTTGGCACAGAGGGCAGATATGCCTGTTGTGCTGCCCGTATGCCCCTCCAAGGCCATCCACCTCTGCTAGATAGTCTGGAGAGGCAGGGCCATGGCCACACTCTTTGCCCTTCCCCTTTGGGGGGCCAGGGAGACTAGCAGCTACTCCTCCCCCCTTTTTTTCTGCACAGCTCATGCCAGGCAAGGTCTGGCTGTACAGATTTCATTACAACTTACTTGCAATAGGAAATTCAGGGAAATCTAATGTCTCTGGTAAGGTGATTCTCCAGCCCTGCTCAGCACCACAGTTTTAGAGGGCCAGCTCTCCCATTGATTGGCTGGGATTAGGGTTCAAGGGTCAGTCTTACCCTGTGTTTTCCCCCTCCCATCAGGACTGCAGCCACCCATTGACATAGTTCTGTGACTCACATTCCCTCCCCAAGTGCTTGAATGGCAGGTTCTTGTTGGGCCTGGGGCACACACACAAGCCATGTGAAGCAGAGTGGACTCACTGAGGGGAGAGCTCCCACCTGAGGTCACTTCATGTAGGAAGCAGAGCAGGGTGAAAGTTTTTGTCCAAAACTGTTTTGCGGGGTGTAACAGGGTGATGCTCACCTCCACGGCACCTCCTGCTGGCCTCCCCGGGGATCAGCTCACCAGCCTCCAGAGCTCCTTCTGCCAGCTGGTGTCTCACCTTTCACTGGCCCCCCCATGTCCCTCCCAGACCCCAGTGCCCCTTCTCTTGGGGGCTGCCCCCTGGCAGTACCCTCACAGTATCTGGGTCTCCCCAACCAGGGGAACCTCCACCCACTATCCCTACCTCACCTCAGTATCAGGTTACTGCCAGTCATCATGTAGCCCCCATTCACTGGGGCAGACTGCAGTGTAAAAGCCACTCATCACAGGCAAGGAGGGTTTGGACCAGCTGCTGCTGCCTACCCCTGGGCTGCTCTCTGCAACCCCAATACCCTTCTCGGCCTTCAACAAGGCCTGCAGGGTTTCCAGGCCAGAGCTCCCCAGCTCCTCTGGACTTCTCCCAGCCCTGCTCCACTCTCAGTACCCTGTGAGCTCCTAAGCAGCCAGACCCTTCCCTCTCTATAGGCAGAGAGAGACCAACTCTGCTCCTGGCCCACTGCCCTCTTATAAGGGTCAGCTGGAGCCTGATTGGGACATGGCCACAGCTAAGCCTGCTTCCCCACTCAGCCTGGGAACTGCTTGCTCCCAGCCACACCCTCCCTAGGGCTGTTTTAAGCCCTATGCGGCTAGAGCTGGTGACTATCTCGCTACGGGGGGGGAAATGCAGGTTCAGCAACAGTGAAATATTTTGAGACTTCATGTTTTTTTTTGCCAAATTGTTTTGGTTAAAAAAACCCAAACCAACAATTTTTGTTTCAAAGTTTTTTCAGAACAAAACATTTTGAGTTCTTGGTTTGAAATGACTTTTTGTTTCAAAATGTCCTTTAATTTTATTTTAAAAACCCACTCAAAATGGTCAAACTGAAATGTTTCCTTGGACCCAATTTACTGAAAATTAAAAAGGAAGGAAAAAAAAATATTTTGGTTCCATCTGAAACTACTTTGTTTTAGGGTTGTTGTTTTTTTCCAGAATTGCCAGTAAACTGAAAAATCACTCTGCATAGTTCTGCTGGGGCCAGGCAGGGGAGTGGAGGAGCGTGGAGTAGGAGGATGAGATTCTGTGTTTTTTACACTGTTCAGAATGAACCACTTTAACGGGAAAATCCCTCAGTTTATCAGGTAACCAATTTGGTGATGAAGGCTGCAGAGAGCTGGCGGAGAGTCTCCCTGAAGCACATATTTCCAAGCGGTTGGAGTAAGTATTGCTGTACACCCCCTGAATTATTCTGTGATGAAGATGGTGGCTGCTGTACATAGATGCTGACAGGGTTCCACCAAGAAGCAAGCTGACACCCTTCCTAGCCCTCACATAGGAGTATGGATGGAATATTGAATCAGGAGGGAGCCAGTCAAGCCTCTTGGAGTGAGATGTACCCCCATACAGGGGAGCAGCCGAAGGCCCAGGGACCTCTGAAATCTTAAGTAGCTCACACGCTTTTAACACTGTGTTCGGAAGCGGAGTCTCATCCTTTCAGAATATAGAAGTTTAGCATCAAATGCCTTGTCCCCAAGAATACTGGCTCCAGCTGTTTTCAGCCCGACTGCTTAAAAAAATTAAGTGTTAGAATGTGCGTGGAGCAATATTCATCATGTCCCTTTAATGACTTCCTTCGTGGTCTGGTATTGCACACCCACTTTTGAATAGGTAATCATTTGCTTGTCTGGGTGTTTTCTTCTCAGTGTCAGTAACAACCAGATATCTGTGGATGGTGTTTGCTGTCTGTTGGATGCCGTGAACACCTGCTTGAATGTGGTGGAGTTTGAAGCCAGGTATGCAAAGTCAGATCAGGAAATTGTACTCAACTGATCTATCTCTAATCTGTCATCTAAAGGCACTTGTATGGCCCCCTTTAGCCTATCTAATTTATCTGTAGGTACTTGTATGGCCCTTGTGAGCACAGTATCTGAGTGCCTCACAATCTGTATTTATCCTTGCAAGCACTGAAAATATGTGGCAGGGAATATTCTTGTATTGGCAGGACATAGGCTAAATGACCATCCGCTTCTAATGTATGTAGTTCTGTGTATTCCTTCATAGCTAAAAGCAGAACAGTTTAGCAGGAATAACCCTACAGAATCAACAGCGTTTTTCAGAGTAAACTCCCAAAATCCTTAGCGGAGAATCAGATACTGTAATCAGATTTCATAAAACCCCTCTTTTGCCTCTCTCATGCTGTTGGCACCAGGGGATTTTAGAGAGAAATTTTCACTGGTTCAGCTGAACTGGCAGCAGCACTGATGGGTTCCCTCCCCAAACCACGATTACAATTCCAGACTGTAGACAAGACTCCGTGTTGTTCAGTGTAATAACTTCAACAGGACCTTTTCCTTGGTAGTGTTTCTGAGCTATTCAGTTGATATTGCATACTTTGACTCAAGTGTAGCCATGTGAGATAGCTGGTTGTCTTGGGTAATATATTAAAATAGGTAATAACTGGAGAGATACCAATCTCCTAGAATTGGAAGGGACCTCAAAAGGTCATTGAGTCCAGCCCCCTGCCTTCACTAGCAGGACCAATTTTTGCCCCAGATCGCTACGTGGTCCCCTCAAGGATTGAACTCACAACCCTGGGTTTAGCAGGCCAATGCTCAAACCACTGAGCTATCCCTCCCTCCTGACTTTGGAACTGCTGTCTAGTGGTAATAGTTTAATTGACCTTTGAAGTGATGACTAAGTCATTTTGAAAAACCCCACAATATTATCAAGAGTAAATAAAATATAAATTAGTGATAGTCAGTGAACTGAGTGTGACACTGTTTGTCATCTCTTTCTTCCACAGCCTTCATCATCAGACTGCAATCCTGAAGTTTATAGGAGATAGAGAATTTGCCTCTATCCATTCCAGGTACATCACATGGAAACAGATCCTTTGTTCTGTGTATCAGTCCCTGCTGATCACAAGTCAGAGCGTAGCTGAAATGTTAATTTCCCTCCATCTGTTCCTTACATTTTCTTGTAATTTACATGTTGGAATGAATCCAGACATATGATTTAGTTGATCACTAGGGTGCACTGTATACCCTGACAATGTTGCCCCTCTGCTGCTCAACTCACTCTAATCTTGATGCTTTCTCTTAGCATCCTACCCAGTTTAGCCACTCTCGCTCTGTTTCCTCACACCCTGATTATAATGTCTTGCATCTCGACAGCACATTTCATCCCACAGGACCCCAAGCATAGTAGACTATGCTAAAATAAAAGGTCATCAATGTAGCAATTGTTTAACACCACACAGCTGCGCTGCACGACAGGAGGGCAGGTCGAATAGTTACAAAACGTGATTCACAGATATGTTCACAAAGAGTGACACCAAGTTCAGCTTACCGTAAATTCTGGGGTCATCATATCCATAACTCACAAGTCAAGCTGGTCAGAAAATGAGGTTTATGTTTTCAGAAAGTTTGGGCAAAAAAAATTCAAAATATTTTGATTCTGAAATGCTGCCATTTGCCTCATGAGAGCTGTAGTTCAGGTGCCTTATGCTCCTGTTCTCTATAAATTGCACTCCCTGGTTGGACTACACCTCCCATGATGCACCAGGGTCTCCCTTTCTCAGTGAGGAGTTGCATGCCCATGTTGTCTCATGGAAGATGCAGTCCAAATGGGAAGCCCAGCTCCTAGAGAAAAATGGGAACAAGAAATACCTGAACTGCAACTCCCATGATGCACCACAATGGCATTTTAGAATCAAAATATTTCAGTTTTGGGGTGTCCTGTTTTTGACCAAAAAATGGAAATTTCTCCACGCAAGGCCGACATTTTTCACAAAAATCTTTGTTCTGTCAAAACCCGTATTTCTGCCCAAAACCCTGCTCACAAGTATTTTGTTAACCACTGGAAGGAAGAATTGGCTACTGCTAGACAAGTACGGGGAAATGAGCTGATCAGAGACAAGCTCTGTGAGGTAGATCATGGTGGCAAATCCATGATGGCGTTACAAACAAGGGAAAGCAATGTATATTCCCACTAATTTGTCCTGCTTTTTGCTGGCTTCTTGTGGAGGTGAGTGCTCCCTGTGGAGTGGTTACTTACGTACGACTCCTTGAGTTCTTCTCTTCACCTTGTCTTTTCAGAGGACAGTTTATGTTCAGATCTGATCATGTGTATTGTTACAGGGATATCTCTCGTAGTAAAGACCAGTCCGGTGGAGGTGAGAGCCAGAAGTCTGTGGTCTCAAGGAAAATAAGGTAGCTTGATGCCTTTCGTGACCATTCAGAGATCTTTGATGTCTGCAGCTGAGAAAACCATTTCTGATGCAAGTTCAAATGGAGAGTAGCATTGACGAGGCTGTTGAAAGGAAGAGTCACTTCTCATTGTTTATCGTTCTTATCTTTTTTGGGGTGGAGGTAAAGTCTAGGACGCACAGCGCTGGTGACCCTGTGGTTAGTAGTTGTGCAGTCCTGCAGGAGTCCACTTTGATATCTAGTTATGACGTCTCATTCACCAAATCAGCCTGTGGTTAGTATTTCAACCAGCAGGTCAGAGTGGGAACTTGATTTGCTGAGCTGGTCAGTTTCTCTTGTTCTGGGACATGGATTGCAAGAAGATCCTGGACTCAAACCCAAGTCCAGATTTAATTCAGACTATATAAACCTGTATAGGTCAGTGTGTGTTCATATCTCTTGCAGGCTGTCAAGAGGAAGGATGGGCATCTGGATATAGCTCTCATATAGGACTCATGATAGCTGGGTTTAAATCCCTGCCCTGCCACAGACTCCCTGTGTGACCTTGGCCAATCACTTAGTTTTTCTGTGCCTTGATTCCTCATCTGTAAGAGGAGGCTAAACCTCCTTCATTTATCCCACCATTTGTCTGTTTAAATGTAAAGCTCCTTGAGACAGTGAGGTCCTCTTACCATGTGTATGCACTGTTCTGAGAACAATGGGGTTCACAGAGGCAGTGTCAGTGGGGAACCTCCATGTGCTATTGTAATGCAAATAAATAATGATAAAGAACAGCCAGCCTCATCTCTTAGCAAATGATAATGCTCCGTGTCCATATAGCAGTTTTACCCATAACTTTCATATACATATTATCCCCATTTTACAGATGGAGAAACTGAGGCACAAAACAGTGACGTGACTTGATCAAGGTCACACACTTCAGAATAGCACGTCAGTCACCGGGCCCCCTGCCATATCCACTGGTCAGTGCTGGGTTGCTATGCAGGGTTGTATTCAAAGGGCTGAGTTGAAATTCAGTGTAGCTTTTGCTGTTTTAATTTAATAGTTTTCCCAAGCAGAGCTCATTTTAAATCCGATTTTGAAAGTCTCTTGTAGAACAACTCACTCTTTCAGTCAGATGCAGTTTAAACCTCTGGGTCACAGCAGCATTGCCAACTCTCATGATTTTATCGTTAGTTTCTTGAGTTTCTTAAAACCCCCAGCTCCTGGAGGTATGAAAAAGTGCATTTCTAATCCTCGTGTTTGTAGAGAAAAACTGGAAAATGTGACCTGAGTATAAACAAAAGGCTCAAACACCAGAAGGCAGTGAAAAGAATTTTTTAAAAATCTCATGATTTTTAAGCCTATCTCATAATTTGGGGTGGGGGGGTTGCTTTCTTTCTTAGGCTGACAGACAGTGGTTTTCCCACCGGAGATCTGGACAAGTTGTGCACTGTGTTGAAGCAATGTAGCAGCATATCAGAGTTCGAGTGAGTTTTCTTATTTTTCAGAGCTAAGTTGTATTTTTGCAGTTTGTTGGGATATTGTTTATAATAAATATTTTTAAATGTTGGGCCTTATATATAGGCCCTGGTTAGTTGTTCAGAGTCATAATTTTAAGGGAGAAGGGTGGTTGTCTACTCTAACCTCCTGCATAACACAGGGCAGAGAACTTCGCCTAGTAAGTTCTGCATCAAGCCTATTCACGTGTATTTGAGCTGGAACGTATCTACTAGAAAGACATCCAGTCTTGACTGAAACACTTGGAGTGACGGAAAATCCACCGTCCACCGCAAATTGTTCCATTGATTCATTTGCATGCATGCAAAATGTGCCTCTCTTTTGCACATTCACAATAGGGTGTGGTGCTCACGTATAGATCGTCAACACAGCTTACCTAGGATCTTCAGCACGAAAGCACAGATCTCTACCGTGTAAACAAAAGGAGTCATTCCATTTGTTAGCAGCAGGAGGTGGTTCTTGGTTTTGTGGTCATAGACTTGCACACATGTAGGATTTCAGAGATTCCTAGATTTAACATGACCTACTGTATAACACAGGTGAGAGATTTCACCCAGTGGTTCCTGCTTTAAACCCAGCAATGGGTGGTCAAACTGTCTTTTAGTGTCCACTTCCCATAAGCATTCAAGCGATCAAGTTGCTTGGTCAAAAGCATGTACAACGCCAATTTTAACCCAGCGTGCTTCCATGCTGATCTGGGAAGTGGAGCATTTTCTGTGATGTGGGGCAGTGCTTAATGCAACTTTCCCTAGACCTCTTGCCAGAGCCCCGGAGGAAGAGACTTCACTGAGTCAAGTGAGCATTTGTATGAAGCCTGCATATTTCTGGGGAAATGGCTGCCTGTACCTCAGAGACTCCTTTAATTGTTTTGTCTGAGGGACAGTGCCTGCATCAGAGGCAGTGCATTGTAATGGAGATTTCAACCACCTCTGCTAGGCCAAATTCAGCATAGCAACACATTTAAATGGCTTTCCTGGTAGGAGAAGAGATGGGAACTGATGCCTTCCTATTGTGAAATTAAATATATATTTATATGGATGGCTGGAGACTGAAGTCTTCTATGCACTCACAGAACAGGTATAACTTTAGTGACAGCAGTGCAACCTTCCCAGCTAGCTGCCCTGCCAGTGTGCCTCCTGCCTGACCCAGGAAAGGGACACACAGGGAGTTTATTCTCAGTAGTATAGAAAAACTTTTTTTTCTGTCAAAAAAGTCATTTTGTCAACCCTGAATTGCTTTGTGGAAATGCATCCGTTTGGAGGGAAATTCAGGCCAGGATGGAGTTGTTTTCTGGTGGCGGAGCGGGCGATGTGAGGGGAGAGAACAAGAGAGATCTAGACTAGACTGGTGAGGACATTTGGCTGGGACATGGGAGAGCCAGGTTCGCGAGCCTGTTCCAAACATGGGCCTTCCATACCCTAGGCAAGTGCCTTAACTGCCAAGCTGTTCTGGGATGAGTCTTGGATTCTCTTTAATTTTTGGTCAAAATTTCGAAAGGTCTCATTGTCCTTCAGCATCGGAATGAAACCTGATCTTGAAACCTCAACAAGTTTTGCAAAACAGAAAAGTTGCATTGTCTGGGATTCATTCATGCCTGGGTTCCTCTGCTGAACCTGGTAACAGGAAGGGTCAATTTGAGATCCTCCTGATGGATGTGGCTGTCTGACTTCTGGGGATGAGAAGCGCCAGCTCATTTCAGAGGCTACTGAACAGGCATCACACGATGAGGAAGTTCTGAGCATGATTCTCCTCTCGTTCACACTGGCGTAACTGTTGACTTCAGTGGACTTACTCCTGTCAGTGAGAGGAAACTCAACTGGATTCGAGTTAGAGTTGCAATGCTCCGGATCCCGTCAGTGGCCTTGTGCCCTCCAGGTTTTAGTCCTGAGGCCTGGGCCACGCTACAAAGTAGGGTTGACGTAATCCACCGTGCGTCAACTTATTTGACAAAAAAGGCAAGGAGGAGACTGGATGAGTTACCTGTGGCTTTGATTTCCATCCGAGGATGCCAGTGCTCTGCCCTTTGGGGACTGACATTAAGGGAGCAGACCATGTATATTATAAACTCATAGAACTGCAGGACTGGAAGGGATCTCGAGAGGTCATCTCGCCCAGTCCCTGCACTCATGGCAGGACTAAGTATTATCTAGACCATATTATTTTCTCCTTAATGAAAAATAAATATCTTCCTTTAAATCCTAGTTTGTCAAATAACTCTCTGGGAGACCAGGGAGTCGGGAAGCTGGTTGGACTCCTTCCGGAGCTGAAGGCAGTGAGTTCCCTGAAGTAAGTGATCACTCGTCATTATGTAGCTTATTTAAAATATTTAGCCTAATTCCCACCTTTGACTTACCCTGTGGATAGTTGTTTAAACCTGTGCAAAATAGGTGTGAAGTGCTACCACACTGGAATTTCGCACTCATACACCAGGGGATGGGTGTGTTTGACATCTAATTTGTGTACCACTCGCTTGGACTGAGTTACATTTGCATAGATGGAAATGAGGACAGACGGTGCACAGCAGCAGCGCGTCAGGCCCTTAAGGTATGCCCACGCTGCAGCCATGTGCGTGTTTTTTAGCTCGCCTAGACGTACACGCTAGCTTGGCTGGAGCTAGTGTGCTAAGAATAGCAATGCAAACAGGGATAGCATGGTGATGGCTTGTGGTAGCCGTGCGGGCATATAGCCTGTGGTCCAGGTAGGCTTGTACCCAAGCAGCTAGCCCAAACTGCCTCCTGTGCTGTCCCTGGTTACACTGTGGTGTCTAGTGCACTAGCTTGAGCAGAGCTAGCAAGAGTCCGTCTTTGCAAGCTGGGAAGCACACGCCTGGCTGCAGTGAGACTGTAAGTTCTTCAGAGCAAGGACCATTTCTGTTGTGTCTTATGGCACTGTATAAATCATTAATGATGATGAGGATGAGGATTTAATCCTTTGAAAATCATGGTTTTATTCCATCTCTTGCTCTAGGCTGAGTGGCAATCAGATATCGTTGAGTGCTGTGTTTGGCTTAGCTCAGTGTTTATCGGCCCTGGAACTCATTAAATCAATAGACATCAGGTATGTTTGGGGCTCTTGTTACTGTGTTTTCCCATCAGCGCTGACGCTTGAGACACGTGACCTTGGTTTGCAGTGCATGAAACGTGAGCACCCTTCTCCTGACTCCGTGTTCATGGTGTTCTCTTTTGGTTACAGCCTAGGAAACGCTCAGTCGGTCCATTTAACCTTCTGGGAAAGTGTCAGGTAAAGAGCCTGTCCAAGCATTTCCTGTGTGTCATTCCCATAGTATCGAGATGCCCATGTTGCAGTAGCTTGGTTTCCGCAGGGTGTCAAAATCAGGGGTCCCTTTGGCTCTGAACACTGGCTGGGAATAGTGGAGGCAGAGAGCAGCTGGGTGGTGAGGATGGGGGTGGGCAGCCGGGAGTGTGCAGGATGAGGTGGCAGGGTCAGCAGTGGGTGACGGGGATGGGAGTTCACTTCCTCCTGGGCAGCCACCTGACCAAAGGCGCTGGATGGATGCAAGGCACCCCTGGGATTGGAGGGGTGGCATGAGTCTTCGCTCCTGTGAATGATATGTGCTTCATTTGGGGGGGCCCAGGGAGGCTGGTGTTTGAGGCCACTGCACTGAGGCGTGGAGAGTCAGCTACCCATAGACAACATAGTGTTTCGCAGTCGGTGCAATTGAAATGGTGACAAAAACTCTGTCCCCAGGAACAGCAGTACCAGATCTGCAGGAAAGTTCCCGGCTCATCCACAACATTTAGAGAACGACTGTTGCTTTCGGTACGGTAACTTTCTGTTCTGGCTCCCGGTTTTTCATTTAGAAACATCAGAAAAGCCAAGCCTGGGTCACGATTGTTTTGGGAGTCCTTCATCTCCAAGAGTTTTTCCTCAGAGGGCCTCTCCATGCACTGCCTAGTTCTCATCCTAAAGGGAGAGAGGATGCCAGATTCTGCTTCCCATTGAGACAGCTGCCTTCTACCCCTCTGGTTGGCCAGTCACAGCTCTCAGAGCATTGGCAGAGGTGGAGAGAAAGGGTGGGGACTTATCGGGCCCAGAGGGGTTCCAAATCTAGCAGCATTCTTGGGGAGATCCTTCTAAATGATTGGCTTTTAGGGCATCACCTTCCCAACCCCTCCACCACTGGAATGAAAAGAGATCTGGGTGCCTGAAATACTTGTCTATAGAGGCACATCCTCAGCTGATATAAATTGACATGGCTCCACTGAAGTCAATGACAATTAACATCAACTGAGGATCTGGCCCATAGGGTATTATGCTACCCCTCCCCTGTACACACACAGAGAATCATCATTCAAATGAGCTAGTCTGCTAAGAAAACAGAGCGTGCTGTATAGAAGGTGTCTTGGCTTGCTTGGAGCTGTTTTCCCATGTCTCAGTTGACTGAGATATACAGGGTCAGATTCCCCACTGCTTTGCTCTCACGGAGTGAATTATACTTGCCAAAGTGAAAATCAGAATTCTCTACTCACACTAGTGTTCTACCCGTGCTTTGCACTTCCTTTGCACAAGTGTAAATGACTGAGTGTGAGGCAGCGGGGGATCTGGCCAGCTAAGGAGAAGGCCTTGGAAAGGCCCATCTATAGGGAAAAGCAGATGCCTTCTCACAGACAGTTCCCTCGTTATGTAACCCTAACGCTCATTAGGGGAGCCCCATGCAGCGAGAGAGCAATATGCCCGGCCCTATTTCGAGGGAACCGAGAAGGTGTGTGACATTGGGAAAACAAGTGCTGATTCCCCAAGGAATTTGTATTGCCAAGGAGGCAGCTCCATTCAGTCTCTTCACAAAGTGGAATGATCACATGGGGCCAGATGCTCAGTGTTGTGAATCAGCAAAGCTCCACCAAAGTCAGTTGAGCAACCCGCGTTTACACCACCTGGTGATCTGGCCCAGAAGGTTTAGAACAGCAAAACCATCACCTGAATGCACTGGTGATGCAAGCAGGGCGGTAGGTAGAAGGGCTGGGATTGGCTTTGAACCCCTAGCTAGCAGCTCGGCTTGAAACAGGAGGCTTTAAGTCTATATGGAGTTTCCTATGTCATCCCTGCTGCAGAAGGTAAATCTGAGGATCCTGAGTATGTGGTTTGCTTCAGTTTTAGGGAATGCACCGTGAGTCCTGAGGACATGGACACGCTCTGCCAGATCCTTGGAAAATGCACTGGACTAACAGAACTTGAGTAAGTGCCGAGTGTTGTAAGTGTGTCTATACGTCAGGCTGTCTTGTGCGAAAGTGAAATCCACCTGTATATAACCAATGGTGGCCTGCAGTAACTAGGCTTTGTGCAGATGGAGCACCTGGGGTGATGAAATCCATCCTCCCAACCCAGGGTCACTGAGCAAGACTGTGGAATGCCCTCCTCCCACCAGAGCTGCTCTTCCAGCCTACGGGCGGGAGTATCGCCTTCAGCCCCCAGTGCTAGTTGCGTGGAGTGTTTGGGGCCTCTGTCTCCATATAAATGCAAATCTTACGACTCACCCCCATTGCAGCCTTCAGCACGGAATCCCCTCCTGAGGCAGAAAAGAATTATCTGACTGCTCCATCTGTGGTTCTTCCCCCTGCCCTCACACACAGTGCAGTGTTATGTCTTCAACTGGCTCTTTGCACCATAGGTGAATTTAATTCAGATATTAATATACAAGAATCTTTCCTCCAATATCCTGGACATGACCTCAGGAGAGTTACTCTAGTTTTACCCCAGTATATCTGAAAACAGAATTTGGCTTCCTAGAAATCTATAATTTGTGTATTAATTCCCCAGGACGCATGCAGTGCTGGCACACCCTTCTGTTCCCCTACCTACCCTAGATTCAGAGATTGTTACAGTTATTTAGGACTATTCTGATCCAGTTCTAGAGAGTCTGACCTCCTGTGCAGAGACCCTTACCCAGTGATCTCTGGATCCAGCCCATAAAGATGTTTATAAAACGAATGATCTAGAAGCTAGTGGTCTCTCATAACTTATCGAGTCATTTTCATTTCTAAACAGTTTCTTTTGCTGTTCTTTTTAAACTCCCATATTCCAGTAAATGAAACTTAAACCTTGGAAGTCAAGGATTTCTGAGCCGAGTATGTATTTTTCAACAGGAATATATTGTTTTAATATCCACTAACTGTGAGGCTTGCAAATCATTTCTATTCTTGCAATGTGTTTTCTCACTTGCTTTGCAGATTATCTAGAAACGCGCTGAGTGATCAAAGCATTGAAAGGCTGCTAATATCCCTACCACGTTTACACAATCTGAAGCTACTGAGGTAAAATTTGGGGCCGTTGTTTTGATGGATGTCATGAAATATTCATTTTGAAAGCTGTAATGCTGCGGTATGTCCTTCCAGCATTAATAAATCATCACATCTTTCTACATTAACATAGGGAAAAGCAAACCAAGTCCAGAAATACTCAGAAACGCACTCACCCCAATTCCTCTCCTATTTCCACACCCAAACACAAACTAAACCTTTTTTAAGATACTGAGATGATTGGATGCCACTCTTGGTTTCTAGCTGCCACCAGATCCCCAAATCCTGGAATGCTACAAGAAAGACGTTTCTCATGTATTTACATCAGGAAGCAAAAGTGATAGCGGTTCCACACTTATTTTTTTCATGATTTCCAGCCCAATGATTGTGGACTCAGGCCAGGTTTACACTAAGCCTTGACTGATATAGCTATGCTGGCAGAACCCCCTAGTGCAGGGGTTCTCAGACCAACTTTTCTGGTGGCCAAAGAGTGTGGCCACCAGCCCTCACTAGTAGCCGCTCTGAACATTTTTCCAACCTCGAGCCCTGCCGCCCCGGGCTGAAGCCCAGAGCCGGAGCCCAGGGCCTAGAGTCCAAAGCCTCTGAGGACACACACTGGTCCCATGTGTCTGCAGAGGTGCTGTCCAGAATCCCAAGGAGGCTGTTTGATGCAGGCTGCTGATCCCCCTGCTGGCAGTGCAGCAAACACCAAGGCAGCCAGGAGCAACAGCTGGATGCTGCGGGGAGGGGGCGCTGCTCCTTCACCCCATCTCCACCCAGGAGGCTGTTGTGACTGCAGAAAAATCCCCTGGCATTTCAGAAACGCTGCCCTAGTGTAGACACAATGAAAGCTGTCAGAAGAAGTTCTTCCTCCAGCATAACTACACCACTTCCCTGAATGATATTAGCTAAGCTGACAGAAGCACTCTTCTGTCGGCAGACTTGTATTGGGATTTTTGCTGGGATAGCTATGACAGTTTTGGGGGTGCAGAGTTGGTTTGTTTTGTTTTTTTTTCATGCTACAGCAAAACTGTGTAGCGTAGACCGGACCTCATAAGTTTTGGCTTGATCCAAAGCCCATTCATGTCACTGGGAGTCTTTCCATTGGCTTTGCATCAGGCTCCTGGGTACTTATCCAAAAAGAACACAAACTTTGAACCTTTTAGGGTTAGCCTACCACGAAATGCCTAAGAGAAGAAACAAGGGCTAGGACAGGGGTCGGCAACCTTTCAGAAGTGCTGTGCCGAGTCTTCATTTATTCACTCTAATTTAAGGTTTCACGTGCCAGCAATACATTTTAATGTTTGTAGACAGTCGCTTTCTATAATTCTACAATATATAACTAAACTATTGTTGTATGTAAAGTAAATATGGTTTTAAAAATGTTTAAGAAGCTTCATTTAAAATTAAATTAAAATGCAGAGCCCCCCAGACCGGTGGCCAGGACCTGGGCAGTGTGAGAGCCGCTGAAAATCAGCTTGTGTGCCGCCTTCGGCATGTGTGCCATAGGTTGCCTACCCCTGGGCTAGGAGGTCCTGAATTCTGACCCAAGCTTGGACACTGACTTGCCGTATAGCACTGGAGATCAGTCACTTAGAAGTCGCTTTCCGAGCGTGTAGGTGGGCGCATCTGCAACTCATTTGCACACGGAGCTGCTGCAGTTGTGTAGATGTAAATGGCCACTTATCCATCTAATGGATCCCTTGCCCATGTAGCTATCTGATCTGCACACGTGAAAATGGATTTGCAGGTGCAATAAAAAAAATCACGCATGCAAACTAGCGGTATGTCTACACTGCCTGCTGGATTGGCGGGCAGCAATCAATCCAGCGGGGATCAATTTATCGTGTCTAGTCTAGACGCGATAAATCGACCCCCGAGCCCTCTCCCATTGACTTTTGTACTCCAGCTCGGCAAGAGGCACAGGCAGAGTCGACGGGGGAGTGGCAGTAGTCGACTCACCGCAGTGAAGACACCGCAGTGAGTAGATCTAAGTACGTCGACTTCAGCTATGTTATTCATGTAGCTAAGGTTGCGTAACCTAGATCGATCTCCCCCAGTGTAGACCAGGGCTAGGGAGCTGATTCACCACCGTGTTACTCCAGCTTTACATCAGTGAAGTCACAGCAGTATAAAACTGGAGCTGATGCAGTGGAGAGTCTAGTTGTTCAAAGGCAAGCACAGTGCCGTACCTACAGTTTTGGAAACCAGGCCCTCTCGTGTCTGTGTCTGAGTTTGTGGAAATGACCGTCAAGTCCTACGTGAATGGAACCAACCTTCCTTGAAGATGAAGACTGATTAATTTTTTTTCCCTCTAGTATTAGGAATAACAAGTTTTCACCAAATTGCACTCTCTTACTGGCCAACTCTCTCAACCTGTGTGAGCGAATCAGAGAAGTAGAAGTCAGGTAAGGAACTGAGACCTCCTATTTCCCAAAAAAATTAGCCATCATTGAATTCCAGCCAATGGAATTGAGAGCCTTGTCCTTTTCGAAGATGTGGCTGTGGATGCAATGACTATTTTTGCTTGTGTTTGCTACAGGTCAAGTGAAAATGCTTTTTTGCATTTAGCGGGGAGGATAGAAAGCCAAGAAACATCCTGCAGGTCGGGACATACATTATTTATTTTTAAGTTTGCTTCTAAAATGTTAGCATTTGTTGAAATAACGTCGAATGAATCCACATTTGACTAAATAACAGCATGAATAAAATGTGCACCATGCATGCTGTAATCCTTACTGATATTTTTAACATCAGGAATAAGAATTATTCTCACTCCTTGCATGGGCAGCACCATGTATCTGTGCATGTCGTGCAAAAGTCCAGGATCCAGTCTCATGAGAAGAAGGGTGTATTTCTGGAACACCTTGTAATCTATCAGTTGCAGCAGGAGGCTAGTAGTCAGGACTCCTGGGTTCTAGCTGTATCTCTGCAAGTGACTCATATGACGTTGGACAAGTTATTATTGGGGGGGGAGGGAAGGGATATCTCAGTGGTTTGAGCATTAGCCTGTTAAACCCAGGATTGTGAGTTCAATCCTTCAGGGGGCCATTTAGGGAACAGGGGCAAAAATCTGTTTGGGGATTGGCCCTGCTTTGAGCAGGGGGTTGGACTAGATGACCTCCTGAGGTTCCTTCCAACCTTGATATTCTATGATTAGTTGCCAATTTTTCAAACGTGGCCTCTCATTGTGGGTTCTCAGCTTGAAGAACTCTTGTGCGTGGTGTTCAAAAGTACCCGTAACTGAAATTAATTGGAGCAGGAGGTTCTTAGTACCTCTGAAAGTCAGGCTCAAGGTGTCTCAGAATGAGCACCGAAAAACCAGTGACCATCTTTGAAAATGTGGGTATTACCTCTCAATAGCTGTTTCCCTGCCTGAAAGATGGGAATAATCATTACAGAGGTGTTGAGGCTTAATGAATATTTGCAAAGATCTTTACAATCAATGGCAGGGCAACATAGTTTCATTCATTAATGCAGGTATTGCCCCTAGACTGCTGTACAAGCAAGCAACTGGGAATCTGTAGCTTTCAGTGCAGAGGCTAAGGCAGTTTCTCGGGATCTATTTCCAATGCTATTTCTATCTCACTCTGTCTTCAAACAGGCTAACTGACTGCAGCATCGGTCAGAACGAGGTTGAGGAACTCTGCCGAATCCTTGAACAATGTGGTCGTCTTGCAGAACTGGAGTAAGTGGGCTTTGACTTTCCACTGTGGCCTTGAAAGGAAGGTGAACGGAGCCAGTGAGGGAAAGCTGGGTGGATACAGATAGGTGTCTTCATACACGTGAGCTCCGTAGGCTCACTCTGTCTGTGTATTCAGTACCTAACAGCATATAAACAAAGAGGGAAGTGAAAGGAACCCATGATACCTGCTAAGGGGAGTTGATCTGTTAGAGAAGAGGTGCCTTCCCCGGTAAGAGTCCATTATGTAACAGAGTCACGGCAGGTCACAACCTAACTGCATGTGTGTGTGGCTGCCAGCAGAAGCTGGCCATTTGAGTTCTAGGTCTGTTGTTGGCGTTGCAGGAGGCAGGTAAGTGTAACGAGCTAGCAAACAGTTAGTAGCAAGTGTGGGATGCGATGTCCTCAAAAACGACACTTTGCGTGAGGATTTATTTTCCAAAGCGACTGCTGGAGTCTGTCGCGTGTGGGAACGTCTGAGTGTGTGCATGAGTTCATTGCTGGTGAAGGGTGCTGGAGCAGCCAGCCAGGAGACAGAACTCCTCAGAACAGAAATAGCACAGGCAGAAGCTGTGCGAGCTTTCCCTGCGCTGCCTCCTCTGTGGCCTAACCCAGACCTGGAGGGATCACTCACCTGGTCCCACCCATACTCCCTCCATCTGTGGGGATCTGTGGAGCTCCCTGGTACACAGAGTTCCCAGGAGACAGCTTGATCCCACCAATTGGAACAAGGGGTTTCCGCTTTGCGCTGAACTAATGTGCATCACTGTCTTAGAGCCTGACCCACTGCTCATTGACGTCACTGGGCGTCCTGCCATTGACTTCACTGGGCTTTGGATCTTGCCCTTACAGCCCAATCCTGTGAGGTGCTCAGCACCCTAAACATCTACCAAAATCAATGGGGCTGAGTTATTGGATCAGACCCCAGTTGGTAAAGGGACTTGAATAGTTTTGTTGTCTCAGGGTTCTCCCTGTGAGGTTTATGAGGTAGTTTTCTAGGACAGCGTTTGTGTATAAAATCCCTTTGCTTTCCAATGCTCCAGTTGCCCAGAAGAACTGTAAACAAACTCAGCCTTTATTTGTTCAGCTGCGCATGGCTAGCCAGTGGCTACAGTTCTTGGTCCCTTCAATCGAGAATATACCATGAAATGCACCAAAGAAGGTGCAGTGTGGGGCTTAGGATACCTTCTCAGGGCTGGGATGTAGGCAGCCAGGCCTAGTGATTAGTGGGGGCTGGGGGAAAGGGCGGCAGGTCTCCACACTAGCCAGGGTTCAGAACCAGAAGGTCAGAAGCCAAGATCATGAATCGCAAGTCAGATACCAGGAATCAGGCTGAAGGAGGAAACCAGGTGGTCAGGATCAGGGGACGCAAGCAGGTAACACTGGATGAGGAGCCCAAAGCAGGATGGAGCCCAGTTGTAGGGACAACATCCAATCCTGTTCCTTCTTCTGCCTTAAACAGAGGAGGCAACCAATCAGGATCTCCGGTGTTGCCCCAATCAGGCCCAGGGTGGAGTCTCCTATGTGAGCTGGGCCTCAAGGAGTCCCAGTCGCCAGTGGGTGGAGGGTTGGAGCAAGATGACCCCGAGCCACTCTGCGAGCCCGGGTTTAAAACCCACAGTTCATAACACATCTGGGTTCGGTTCCCTGCTCTGCCCCAGACTTCCTGTGTGACCTTGGGCTTCTCTGTGCCTCGGTTCCCCATCTGTACAATGGAGCTAACAGGACTGCCCTGCCTCACAGGGGTGCTGTGTGGAGAGAGATGTTAAAGATTGTGAAGGGCTTTGAGAACTATTGATATAAAGGGCTGTAGAACTAGGTAATATTATTGCTTGTAAATCGACAGCTTGTTTTTTGCATTGTAAGTAATACTTTCCACCATGTGAGCCTTTAGATTAATACACTGAACAAACTCCTCATGCTTTTGTTGAAGACAATCTGTGTTGTGTAATGTGTCAAGAGGGTACCCGATTATTCTGCTCCATTAGCCAGAGACGTGGGTGACAGGACGGGAACTTCCTAGTAGATAATCTAAGTAATCGATTTTGTGGAACACCCACGTTCAAGTTTCCACCACGTGGTGCTGGGCAGGGCATTGACCTGCGATGTTTGGCTGTGCAGTACCTGGGAACCTCAGCAAGGGAGGAGCGCTATGGCTTGAATTTCACATGTGAATTTGGTTGGTTGTTTTTCACCTTGTTCTCTTCCCTTGCAGTCTCTCTGGGAATCAGCTCGGCAACGAGGGGCTGAGATGCCTCTTGGATCGCGTGCTCCAGATGCACGTTTCCCGCTTGCTGAAGTAAGAAAGCGCCCTGGGAACCTGGTAACTCACTCGGAGCACTGGTACCTGCTCTCGAGCTCGTCACCAAAAGCAGCGGAAGACAGGAGGGGCCTAGTGGGGAGGCATTCGCCTCTTAAAAAATAGCAGCACGTGTAGGACTAGTGGCCACTCTTGTTGTCCTGTCTCATTGGAGAGGCCAAGGATTCAGTGGGCTGTGGGTATTAGACTGCCCCCAGGGACTGTTCCTGGTGGTCCCTCCAGGTCACGAGCGAGTCGTATAGAATCTGATCAAAAACCCAGTGAAATCAATGAGAGTCTCTCCACTGGCTTCAGTGGGAGTCGGATCAGGCCCTCGGTAGGGCTGTATTGTGAAGCTTTTATTATTAATTACGATGATTATTAATCATATTGTTATGATAGTGCCTCGGGTCAGCCAAATATGGGGCCCCTTGTGCTAGGTAGGCACTGTGCAGACGCAGAGCAGGAGACAGTCCTTGCCCCGAGGAGCTTAAATAGACAAGACAGACAAGGGGAAAGGTGGAACAGCAGCGTGAGCAATGGGATGGCAGCAAATGTTAGTCAGCCATATCGGGGTAGATCCACACGTCTGGGAGGGTTACTTAGCCAGGGATATGTGAAATGGACAGAAAAGGGAAGGGAATTGGGAGAGTGGGTGAGCGGAAGAAGGCAGAAGAAAAGAGGGCAAGAGGGACAAGTGTGCAGTGAAAGTGATGGGAAGAGACACTGAGAGGAGGGAAGGGGAAGGGTTGGAGCAAACAGCCAATCTGCACAGGGCAGAGAAAGTCCACAAAACAGGAGGAAGTTCGGTGAATGTCCAGAGATCGCAGCTTTGACTGCACCTGCCCCTGCGGGCTGGAGTCTCCGCTTGGCACTTGAGCTGTGCCTGTTTCGCAGATAAATAGAGAGCTCCAGTCTCCACCGGTTCATTCAGCAGATTTCTGCAGTGGGGCGAGTCTCTCAGCGAGAGCTGATATTTTAGCGACACTTCCCAGCAGGAAATTCCATCTCCTAACATGGCTTGGGATGGTGGGGATGCTGCTCGACATGTGAATGCATGGGAAAGGCATGAGACTGTCACTGATGTGCAGTTATGCCAGTGCCGTGAAGGAGGGACTTTGCCATAATATCTTAGGCATAATCGGCGGTACACGCAAGCATTAAAGGGGATACAGACCCTTCAGTCTCTCCCAGGTTTGAAAACTCTGAGTGTCTCTTTGCAAATATTCATTCTCCTCAAATGTCAGCATAAGACTCTTCGGCTGCGTCTACACAGCAAAGAAAAATCCCCGCCAGTCCATGCCAGTTGACTTGGGCTGCATAGACTTCCCGGCTTGGGCTAGAGGCTGGGATCTAGGACCCTGCAAAGTGGGAGGCTCCCACAGCCCCGCAGCCCAAATCCCCGCAAACCCAAGTTGGCTTGCACAGGGCAGCCATGGGTAGCTGGTTGTTGTATAGCCATGGTCTTACGCTGACCGCACCAAATTGCATCAAATTGTAGCAGTAGCTGTAACTGAGATTTCTAATACTATATGAATCGTCACGTTCTATTGTTGTAGCCTCAGCCATAACAAAATATCTCAGGATGGAGTTCTGCATCTAATTAACACCCTCTCCACATGCAGAAATGTAACAGAAGTTCAAGTCAGGTATGATTTCTTGTCATTAATTCTTTTCTCTCACTTAATTATACTAAAGTTTATATATTGATTGTAAGAGTCAAATTATCAGCCAACTTCTTGTGTGCAGGCACCCATTCCTACAAAATGTAAATTTGTGCATGCAAATGAACATTTGGATATGCAAATGAGGAAGTTAGCTGTGCTATTACCTTATTCTGTTGGTGCAAGTCCTTTTTTATATATGCAAATCTGGGCATTGTGTGTGCAAATATAGATGCATGCAGGCCCTCTCAGAGGCCCAGAGAGGCTTGGGCCACTTCCAGCTTTTGAGGCCTCTTTCAACACGCTCTTGATCCAGCACCAGCCACTAGTAGTGGTTTGGTTATATAATCCGCTGATCTGAGAGAACGTGGTCTCATCTTGTGCCATCAGAGCCGATACATTTTTATTAATATTTATAAACATTTCTAACTCTTTAATATGGCAAAATCTATATCAGTTAATAAAAAAAATGTCTTTTACCAAATCACATCTTTTATTTGCTTAAATTTGCAGCTCTAAGCTGAGAGAGTGTGTCACATTTTGGTCCGATAGGGATGTGCATTAAAACAAGTCGTGAAATTTATCAAATGCCAAAAAATTAATGAGTGTATAAATTTAAGGCCCCTTAGAGCTTGAGACCCAGGCCAAATGGTCCTCCCAGCCTCCCCACATTGGCTCTGGATGCATGTACATTTTCTGGTGGGCACTAGCCTGCCTCCGCTCTCTGAAAATTCAGCTCCAAATTTTCAGAAGACCTACATTTTGGAATTCTCTAAATTCTGTGTGACATTGCCAAAAATAATCCTTGATTTACTGAATTTGGGTTCTTTGTTTAATCTCTTTCATGCCTGACAAAAGTATAGTCCACGGGCAATACCGATTCTGCTTAATGTTAAAATCTGCTAAGCAGGTTCTTGCTTTATTGTTTAGTTGCTGTTTAGTTTTCATTTTAGAGGCTTTGTACCCAGTGAATCTCTAGGACAGTTGCATACAAACACATGCTAAATGCAAACACACATCAGGTACACAATTGCAGGCATATTTTGCACAGGCAGTTGTGCACCTAAACTAAAAGTCTGGCCCCTTGGAGATGTGTCCAAAGCACAGTGTATCCTAAACTCATGTGGTCGTGTCTGTGCAGTTTGTGCTCCAAGGCAACATCACTCATCAAGTTCACAAGAGAAGATGAACCAAGGAAGATTTTGAGGTAATTGTATGAGTATTTTGTGTGTGTTTCAGTCCCCTTTAAAAAGCTAGTGTCTTCCCCTCTTTAGAGAGAAGAATGAAAAAACATCTCTCTGCCTTCTAGATCCTAAGGAATTGCATAATATCATATCTGTAGCAAATGGCATATTCATCGATTCCAAGGCTAGAAGGAACCATTATGGTCATCTAGTTTGACATCCTGTATAAAACAAGCCATGGAACTTCCCCCAAATAATTCGTAGAGTAGAGCTTTTAGAAGAATCATAGATCATTAGGGTTGAAAGGGACCTCAGGAGATCATCTAGTCCAACCCCCTGCTCAAAGCAGGACCAATCCCCAAATGGCCCCCTCAAGGATTGATTTTACAACCCTGTGTTTAGCAAGCCAATGCACAAACCACTGAGCTATTCCTCCCACCCTGAGAACATGCAATCTAGTTTGAACAATTGTCAATGATGGAGAATCCACCATGACCCTTGGAAAATTAAAAATCATTAAAAATTTATGGCTTATTTCCAGCCTGAATTTGTCTAGGTTCAACTTCCAGCCATTGGATCATGCTACACCTTTCTCTGCTACACTGAAGAGCCCATTTTTAAACATTTGTTCCCCATGTAGATATTTACGAACTGTAATCAAGTCACCCCTTAACCTTCTCTTTGTTAAGCTAAATAGATTGAGCTCCTGGGGTCTATCAATGTACGGCATGTTTTCTAATCCTTTAATCGTTCTCATGGCTCTTCTCTGAGCCCTCTCTGATTTATGAACATCCTTCTTGAACTGTGGACCCCAGAACTGGACACCGTATTCCCGCAGTGGTCATACCAGTGCCAAATAAACTCTCTACTCCTACTTGAAAAAGCAGCAAAGAGTCCTGTGGCACCTTGTAGACTAACAAACATTTTGGAGCATGAGCTTTCGTGTGTGAATACCCACTTCTTTGGATGCATGTAGTGGAAATTTCCAGGGGCAGGTATATATATGCAAGCAAGAAGCAGGCTAGAGATAACGAGGTTAGTTCAATCAGGGAGGATGAGGCCCTCTTCTAGCAGTTGAAGTGTGAGCACGTTATCTGTAGCCTGCTTCTTGCTTGCATACATATACCTGCCCCTGGAAATTTCCACTGCATGCATCCGACGAAGTGGGTGTTCACCCACGAAAGCTCATGCTCCAATACATGTTAGTCTAAAAGGTGCCATAGGACTCTGCTGCTTTTACAGATCCACACTAACACGGCTCCCACTCTGATACTTTATTCCTACTTGAGATTCCCTTGTTTATGCATCCCAGGATCACATTAGCTCTTTAGCCACATCATCACACTAGGAGCTCATGTTCAGCTAATTAGTCACCAGGATGCCCAAACTTCTTCAGTCACTGCTTCCCAGAATGGAGTCCCCCGTCCTGTAAGTGTTGCCTAGGTTTTTTCCCTAGATGTATACATTTACATTTAGCCATTTTAAAATGCAGATTGTTTGTTTGTGCACAGTTTACCAAGTGACCCAAATCTCTCCGAATCAGTGACCTGTCCTCTTTGTTTACTACTCTCCCAATTTTTGTGGCATCTGCAAACTTTATCAGTGATGATTTTATGTTTTCTTCTAAGTCATTGATAGAAATGTTAAATAGTGTAGGATCAAGAACCAATACCTGCAGGACCCCACTGGAAACACACTCACTCAATGACGATTCCCCATTTACAGTTGCATTTTGAGAACTATCAGTTAGCCAGTTTTTAATCCATTTAATGTATGCCATGTTCATTTTATACTGTTCTAGTTTTTTTTATCAAAATGTCATACAGTACCAATTCAAACACCTTACAGAAGTCTATATTATGTCAACACTGTTAGGTTTATCAGCCAAACTTGTAATTTCATCAAAAAAAGATATCAAGTTAGTTTGACAGGATCTATTTTCCATAAACCCATGTTGATTTGCATTAATTACATTTCCCTCCTTTAATTCTTTATTAATTGAGTCCCATATCAGCTGTTCCATTATCTTGCCTGGGATTGATGTCAGGTCTGTAATTACCCAGGTCATCCCATTTATCCTTTTAAAAAATTGGTCCATCAGGTATTTCCTCCTGGTTTCCTTGCAATAATAGTCCCTTCATATGAGAGAGAGAAAATCTACACACGCTCCCTGTGTAGCTCTGATATCTTGTAATCCTTTATCCCACCAGTCTCTGCTAAATGTACCTGGATCCCTTGTTCATCTCTTAACTCTTCATCATCAGTAGTTATCCATCCGTGTGCTGCAGTTACAGAAGAGTATTTTGTGGAAGGGAAAGTGAAAGAACCCTCACAATAGGCTGCATCATAGCATAGCACCGAAGAAACTTAAGATTTACCAAAAATCTTTTTTGCAGCATTTTAGTACTTAGATATTGCCTGTCCCTCCTCTTTTCTCAAAAGATGCGGTGATGCCTGCGATTTCTGGATCAAAGGGACTAATGACTGAGAAGAAACTAATACAATTTTCTCCCCCGTTCTTTCAGACTAACGGAGTGCAACTTTCAACCAGAACACCTCCCAAAGCTGTTCTCTCTACTGCAAAAGTGCACCAACCTGACGGAGTACATGTGAGTTAGATACTGCTGAGAATCTGGCATAGACTGAACTTTGCTTAACGATATTTTGTTAAAACAATGAGGAGTCCTTGTGGCACCTTAGAGTCTAACATATTTATTTGGGGCTAAGCTTTCGTGGGCTAGAACCCTCTTCATCAGATGCCTGGAGTGGAAAATACAGGAGCAGGTATAAATACATGAAAAGATGAGAGTTGCCTTACCAAGTGTGAGGTCAGTCTAACGAGACAATTCAGTTAATAGCAGGATACCAAGGGAGGAAAAATCACTTTTGTATTGTTAATGAGAGTGGCCCATTTCAAATAGTTGGCAAGAAGTTGTGCGTAACAGTAGGGGGAAATTAGTATGGGGAAAATTAGGTTTAGGTTTTGTAATGACCCAACCACTCCCAGTTTTTATTCAGGCCTAATTTGATGGTGTCCAGTTTGCAAATTAATTCCAGTTTTGCAGTTTCACATTGGAGCCTGTTTTTCAAGTTTTTTGTTGTTGAAGAATTGCCACTTTTAGGTCTGAAATCTTTCTTCACACTGATCTATGATTCTAGATCAACACACAACAACATGACAACCAGGGCGGTGGAAGATCTATTGCAGGCAGTGAGGAAAAGTCCGGGAATGCTGAGAATAAGGTACAGAATGGTTCTAGTGCTCTGTGAGTCAGACCCACTTTGGTTCTGATAAGCTAGGGTCCAGTTCTGCTGAAAATAACATCTAGATATGGAAGACAGAGAGGCTAGGTTTTAGTTGCTGTCTGAGTCAGCAGTGATTGAACGTTTGTCTGCATACGGAAGATATTGTGAAATAAGTGAGGCTGTGAATTTAAAGCGCAGTAGTTGTTCTACTGTGGAATAGTTATTCTGGGCTATTTCCCTCTGTAGACAAACCCTTCATGTCCGGCATGGCACAAGGGGGCGCTGTACCGTTATTTTTAGATACATGTAAAACCGTGTCCGTAATCACTTGTGATCATTAAAGAACCCCTGGTTCTTTTCGTAAGAGCACGGATGCTAACCGCCAGTGTCTGGGCAAAGATTCCTACAGGATAATTACACTGTGTCTGGCCAAACCATCCCTAACACAGTGTTGTTGTAGCCATATTGGTCCCAGGATATCAGAGAGACAAGGTGGGGGAGGTGATATCTTTTATTGGACCAGTTTCTGTTGGTGAAAGAGACAAGCTTTGGAGTTTACACAGAGCTCTTCTTCAGGGCTGGGAATGGTACTCAGGGTGTCACAGCTCAACTTAAGGTGGAACAGATTGCTTAGCATAAATAACTAACGCATCTCTCAAGGGACCTTTCAGGGTGAAATACCTCTCTAGTCATAGTGGGAAAGGGGAAAATAACTGTCCCTGCAACATTTCAATTGAATAATTCATTCTTTATTTCCTGTCCCAAACTCTTTTGCGTGGTTACTGTTGCCATCTTCTACCTTGTGGTGGCGAGTAAGGACTTGCGCCATATCCTGTCCTCTCATTACAGCTGGTGGGAAAACCTGAGAAATATTGGGGGCAAAAAGAGAAAAAAATGAGGTTCTCATCCCCTTGTTTCCAGTTTGTACCGTGCTTCCTCCCCCGAGGTAGCCCCTCTGTGTATGGTGAGCTGAGAACCAAGGGCTGTACAGACCACATGGGGATGTAGCATCGAGATGGGAGTAGTTTAGATAAAGGATGCTTATGAAATAAAGCAAAGCTGCCTGTGTTTTGCGTTGCAGCATTGAAGAGCAATGGGTGCGGAATGAAAGTATCACTAGCCTTCTGCAGATGGCTGTCCACCCCCACGGGAATGTTACAGAGATCACGTAAGTGGAGCCTGGGCAGCTGCTTGTCATAGATCCAGGGCCTGTAATCCCGCTTTATCAGTCCAGGAAAGACACCTGCTCTCCAGGCTTCTGACTTCCCAGCTGTCACCTCTCTTGGGTACAGACATCTCTCCTTTCTACCCAGGCTATTTCCAGGCTGCCCAGATCCCTGGTTATACTGTGAATTCACCAGCAGAGTCAGGCCGCCTGAGCAGGCCTGCTTGCTTAACCCTTCAGAAACAAATAACAACAGTGTAAAGGCCTTCAGTTAAGCTACAGCTCTTCTTATGCAAGTTAATGTATTTGTACGATAAAAGCATGTCCAAGAGAATTTATCGAAACAAGAAAAGAACCTGCATGCCTGCTAATAAGCTTAACAGATACCACCCCAGCTCCAGCATGGGCTCTGGCAGATGATTAGTCCTTCAAACCCCACCTGGATGTCTCTTCCAGGGTCATAAATTCATAACAGCCTTAGCTTATAACAATCTAGGACACTCAGGACAAGTTAAGTCCATCCAGGGGTCTCTGAAGTTCCTAACATTTCCATTAGTCACATCTCTAGAAAAGTTACGTACAAGCCTACAGGAACACATAAACAATTGCGTTTTTATACAATGAACCCCACAAACTCAATTCAGTAAGATTTAACTGAATTCCATAAGGTTTCTCTGGGATCTTTCAGGAAATTGCCATCTGTCACACTGCTGTTTTCAATTCCTTTTCTAAAAATAAAAGCCTGTGTTTGGAAACCAGCCTTGGACAAACACTGTCAAGTCCTTAGGCATAGATGGTTTCCATTCATTCAACAAGTACACTCTGATTGCCTGCACTCTTCTGCTTTGTCCAGGGTGAAAGTAATACTAAATTCTTACTGGAAGGGGTGGGGCCTCAGGCGGAAGGGCCGGGGCTGGGGATCAGCCTCGCCTGTGCTGCCCGGGGCTCCAGCGGCGATTTAAAAGGGCCCAGGGCTCCGGCTGCCACCACAATAACAGCAGCTGGGAGGCCTGGGCCCTTTTAAATCGCTGGCCCCAGGGTAGCTGCCCCTTTTTCCCCCCTCCCCCTCCGTCGGCTGGCCGGGAGGGGCAAAAGGGGCAATGATATTAAAGCACTGCCACAACAGCGCTTTAAGATCGCCTGCGTATGGGCCAGTATCGGCTTCTTACCGGTACGCCGTACCAGCCCACATTCACCCCTGGCTCTGTCCCGTCTTGTGGAAAGTAACCTTTGCTACAAGGCATTTGGAACTGTTTGTTTCTTGCATCCAGCAAGGTCTGGGCCTGTGGTGTATTGTCATCTCCATCTTCTCCTAGGATATCGAAAGACAAAGGTCTCCTTCGAGTGGGCGTGGGGTTCCCCCATCGAATGGAGAAGATGGAGTCTGTGGTTAGCAGGTGAGGAGGTGCATCTGGTTGTGCTTTCCATTGCGGGTTGCTCCCCCTGACTGACCATCCAATAAAAGAACTCACTAGCGTTCCCACGGTACCCTGAATAAGTAGAATCCTTGAATACATTAAGACTCAGGCCAGCTTGACATTTCCTTTTGCAAGGGTGTGCATGGAAGGGATAATGCAAGGAACTTTCATGCTCTGGCCAGGGAAGTCAGCCCTTGTGCCTGGGAAAATGAAGAGACTTCTAGCTACGGGAACCCATAGGTGGGGAAGGGCCATGTCCCACCCCCGACTCTACACCAGACTTTGGAGTGGGCAAGGCACATTAAGGAGGAGCTTGGGTTTGTGCAGCTCCTGTCTGCTCCCAAGCCCAGCCATATAGCATGGAAAGGCCATTGGGATGCTGCAGGCTGCAAGGGCCTTTGTACGCATGAGCTGGGTTGATTGCCATTGACGTTAATTAGTCATGTTTGTGCATGTCTGCACCCTGCAGATTGAATCAGTACAGGCTGGAAGCAAAGCACATTCACTTTCTCCAGAAATGCACGCAGCTTCAGGAACTGAGGTGAGCTCTCAGAGCGGTGTAGCAATTTATCTGAAACTGAGACTGGGGAATTGGAAAATCATGTAGAGAAGCAATGGTAGTCAATAGTCAGTTCTCTCCTGACATATGCTCCCTGTCCAACCTCACTGAAGCCAACGGGAGCTCCAGGGGGTGACCTTCAGGGCAGAATTTAGCCCTAAGTGGCCCCAGCGAAGGAGGTGACACGACAGGAGGCCTATCTCTAATGCCAGCCATTTCCTGGTTGGCTCTTTGGGCGAGGAGTTGCTCTTTAGTGGTTGGGGCTTGAACTATCTTGACTGAGCTGACTCGTGCAAGAAAACCTGGGGTGGTCAAACCTAGAGAGACGTAGGTTATAGCTGTGCTATTTGATGAACCCAAGCGCCTCCCTCTGTGTTACGCCAGAGGCCAGACTAGATGATCCGATGGTGCCTCTGGCTTTAAAAGTCCACGAACTATGAAAGCTTGGAGAACAGAGCCTGGGATCATTTGGCCTGGCATCACAATGCGATTATGTTGCTGTAACAACAAGGGGGCAAATGTGGCTTATTCCGTATACCTTGAAGTGTTTCTTAACGGACTGTTGACCTGGATGTGGGTCAGAATCCAGGCTGCCCTTGATTGGTTAACTCAGGCAGAGCAATGGCAAGCGTCACGCCATGCCAAGGCAGTGGTGGGCTGTTCAGAGGTTTGTGAGTCACTGAGAGGATGTGCTTTTTCGTCTTTGCAGCTGGTCTCATGTTGATCTCAACAATGCTGAAGAGGCGATGCTAGCCAGCACGCTTCTGACTCTTCCAGCGCTTAGGAAGTTTGAGTATGTAATTATCTAAAAAGCTTGTTACTGTTGAATGTTCATCTGGATACCTTTCTGCTTCATGAACTATGGCTCATTCCACAGATACCCTTACTGCCCTCACTCGCCCTTTCCCCAGCCCACTACCCCCACGAAACTCTCTCCTTCCTATGCAGTCTGTGTCGCTGGCTAAATCCAATCCGGTATTTTCATGATTTCTCTGAGCTTTGGGTTCTTGGGAGCAGCCTGGATCAAAGCTCTTTTCTGAAGTGCAGAAGAGTTCAGACCTGAATCAGCATCACAACTCCATAACTAGCCCGTGACTTTGTAACGGACCAAACCACAGCCCCATTGGGTGGGAAAATGGAATTTGGACTTGAACGTTGCAACTTTTGCATGTTAACATGGCGTATGTTCTAGAATGTTCTTCTGTGACTTGTTGGAAAGGGACACTTGAGCATTTAGCCATGGTGCAAGACTTCAGAGAAATTATCACTTCCTGCCCCCTTTCTTTAAGTAAAAACATATAAAGACAGGGGCCTGATTCTCATGTACACTGTGGCCATTTTATCCTCCTCCAGTCATGTAAAGGAGGCTTAAGGGTGTAAATATAATCTATTGTCACTTTAAGGCCCTTTATACTCCCAGAGTGGTGTCAAGTGGCCGTGGCTAAATGAGAATCAGGCCCATAGACTGTATCTTTGCACAATACAGTCTTTTGGGACTCATTCTCTGTGGCTGTTGGCAGA
The DNA here is from genome assembly GCF_025201925.1 of Gopherus flavomarginatus. Taxonomy (NCBI): domain Eukaryota; kingdom Metazoa; phylum Chordata; order Testudines; family Testudinidae; genus Gopherus; species Gopherus flavomarginatus. Next base: position 36,501,168 of record NC_066630.1, read on the forward strand.
ACCTGCAGAGAGTCCGAATTGGTACAAATCAGCACCCAACATTTTGGACTCTCCAGTTCTCTTGGGTCTGTAAAATGGAGCTGGAAATCACAAAAACATACTCTTCTTGTGTGTTTTGGCTCCTCGTGTGCCAAAAGCTTAGCCCTGAGGGGTCCTTACTTTTAGGCAGACCCCTAATTCTGAAAAGATTCAAGATTACCAGGGGGAGAAACGAGTGCAGAGCTGTCATGTTTGAGTATAAATCCAAGATCCCATGTCCACGTATGGTTTCTAAAGACCCTTTGGCATTTTTTGCAAAAGTATGAGTACCAGCCCAGGGACCCTGGCCATTTACTAATTACATTCTGGTGATCTGATTTCCCCTCCATGGTTCTATTTGGAAATACCAGGCTCTAAGCATTTTAGTATGTGGGTACCAATTGGTGTTAACACTTCCTGGCTGGGTTTTATGCCGATAAAAAGCTTCTGCATTCCACCCCAGAAGCAGCTGCACATCAGTGGTGAGGGTAGTGTCTTGTTGGACTGCCTGAATGTAAGTCATTCTCATTCGGTGCTGTTACTGGTTTTTCAGGCTGACGTCCAGCACTGTTACACCAAGCGGAATGGGACACCTGGTTGCAGGGTTGCAGCAATGCCATGCTATTGAAGAACTTAAGTAAGTTTATTGTCCTGGTGCTATGTAGACCCTGTTAGGCCAGTCTATATTTTATGATTAAACTGCAGTTACTTACAAGCTGTGTGTCATGGATGAGTGTAACCACACAGATGGCTGGTAGACATCAGCTGGAGGAGAAGTATGAATTCCTTAGTATTTGCAACTAAGGATGGGCAGACCAGGATTAGTAATGTGTGATTAGGGCAGGGAGAGCAGGGTTCTGTGTACAAGCCAAGGGCTTTGGGATCCTCAGTACCTCTGCAGTATGTGTGCACACCCATGTCCCACTGCAGAAAGGCAGTGATTTCAGGAACCACATTGCAGTGTTAGAAGATACACCACATCCAGGAAGGTAGCACCTTCTAGTGGCAGCAGATGGCATTTACAGAAGCACTTTTACTCGTTGCTTTACAACCACCCACAGTACACCTCCGACTTCTCCGGTTTTGGAGTGCCAGCCATAGGAAGGCACCCAGGCCAAGAGCTAGCACTAGACCAAGACACAATGGTGCTGAGAAATGCCAAGAGAAGAACTGAGTTTTTGGTTCTGTGACTGAGGTGAAAAAATCCAGAAAAAAATTGTTTCTGGTCAAACAAAACATCTTTGACCTGAAACTAACTAGTCAGGTTTTTTGGGAGGCGGGTGGGGTGTTTTTATCCTTTTTTGGGTTTTTTTTTAAAATTTCTAAATGAAACATTGTTTTGAAACGAAAAGTCAGACTGTTTCCTTTTGAAAAAGTAGAAATGAAAAGTTTTGACTTTTTCTGGCTAAAACTTTTTGCTGAATTGGACCCAAATTCAAATATAGTTCAGTTGACCCAAAACTACATTTTTTGAGGAATAAACTATTGCAGAGAATTTTGCTCAGCTCTAGTCATGAGTGTTGCAACCTAAAGATCATAAAGTAAATTATTTTATCGTTCATAGCACTGTGGAGGCATCACCCTTAGAAAACCGCATCCTTGCCCCAAAGATCTTACAGGCGAAAAGTTGCAGAATTGTTAGTGTCTCGAGCCTGCTTATTTTATTTGGTTCTTATAGAGAACCCTGAAAAATCAACACCTTTTATAATGAGAGCGAGTAAAGGAAAATTAAAAGAATTTCTAAGACATTTTAATTTTGATGGTTTTTAGAAGGACTGACTTATTTTAGTTTCCTAATTTTCCACTGATTTTTCTTTTATTTTTTGTATTCATTTTTCTACATTAATACATAGATTTTCTGACATCCATGTCACACCATCAGACATAAAACACAGTGTTCTGACCATCAGTGAAATAGCAGGATGTGCAGTTTAAAAGAAGATGTTTTAGCAATTATTGGAAATCTCACTGGGTTTTTTAAAATGTTATTGTTATTAACATACATTAACTTTCCATACAGGTATTAATAAATCTTATTTATAACCTGTATTTGTTATCTTCAAAAGAGACCTTGTTGTGATTGGCCAGCCTTTTATCATTATCAGTGTATTTTGTTCAAATTCTCAAAACAGTAACCACCTGATATAAGGATGTCTGTTATTTTTCCATTATCAAATTTTTATTTGCTTTAAAACTTGGTAATATCCTCAAATGAACATTTTCATTTTGGGGAGGAGGTGGGAATCCCACCGTGTGACTAAGTCGTCCAGTCAAAATTGGGAATGTAAAAAACGAACAACCTGTTGAATAGCAATAAACTTTCCCATCATAAATGTCCATTGAGAAATGAAGTATTGGGCGGGTGGGGGGAATCTCAAAATGCTTTCACAATATCTTTGGTTCTGAAGCAAAAATGAAGAATTCTTACGTCTGAAACATTTCTACCCACCTCTGTTAATAATGACCCTGCAATTCTTAGCCATTGTAATTGCTTGAGGTCTCAGAGAGGCCACTCTTCCTTCCTCCAGGTCTCCTGGGGACGGTTTTGGCTGAAAGGGAATGAAGAATGTGTGTGTTTTATGCACCTTTGGCTTCATCTTGCGCCCATTGAAGTCAATGGCAAAACTCCCATTGACTTCACTAGGGGAGGGTCATTGGAACACCAGAAAAGAGTATTTCCCATTGCAGTCTCCTCAGCAACCCCACACTGTGCAGGATACAGAGCTGCAAAACGTTTACATGACAGTTAAGGGACTTCCCTTTCCTCACCATGTGGGATCAACGTAGCGACACGGCTTCCAAAGTGAGTTCTGACACTAGCCTCCGTCAGCCTTCCATTGCATTGACAGCTCCTGCCTAGCAAATTGGTCACAATCTGTGAACTATCCATTTAGATTTGTGCACACTCATTCCTGTGTCCATTTGCCTCTTAGCCTCGGCTCCCTGGGACTCGATGACACGGCCATTCTCATGCTGGTGCCAGGACTTCACAAAATGCCTTTGCTGAAAAGACTCCTGTAAGTATGTCTGTACAGGTCTTCATGTACTGTAGTGTTAGCGGGGCCATACAGACACTAGCGAAAGAAGAAAATTTTGTGATTCATTCCCTGAGCTTCCCACAGAGATGTCCAGCTTAGCTACTGTGTAGTCTCTGGAGAGCAGATTTAGCCCTGAGGAAGCTATGCACGTTCTATGCACTGTGCTAGAATCAAGAAGGAAAGTTTCCATCATGAGTATGTCTGACATCCTTGTAGACAAGCCTGCTATCATAGCAGCAAGGCAAGCTGGGCCTGTGTACGTGGCACTGGTTGGGGTCTCAGGAGATGGAGGTTCATTTTTCCAGCTCTGCCACATACCCTGTGTGACCTTGAGAAGGCCCGTGCCTCAGTTTCACCGCTATGCAATAGAGGTAATAATCCCCTCCCTACTTCACAGGTTTGTTTTGAGGATAAGTTTGTTAATGTCTGAGTCACTCAGGTACTGCAGTCTGAATCCTTCCTGTGCTGTCAAACATTGCTTTGGGCCTAACCAAGGTTCTGCCACCAGTCTATCCTGGGATAATGCAGTGTGGGGGTCAGATAAATTCTAACATAAAGAGATCTCTATCTTAGCAAAAAGGTGCTGCACTATTTTACAATTCTGCAGTGATGCTATCAGCAGCTGCAGTATTTGCGTCATTCTGCTATTTTTGGTAGTCCCTACTTTTATTGACTAATGATGAAGTAGCATTTTAAAAAATATTTAAAATTTAAAAAGTGTCCATCCTCCTCTTCACAGCAAATACACTGAGAAGAGGAAACATTCAGGGGCAGATTCACAACAGATGCACCCTTAAAAATTCATATGCACCCAGTGAGCCCACAAAAACATCCGCGTAAGTCCAGTTAATAGACAAACATGTAGCCAAGATCATAATGTCCTGCTTTGCAGGAGCACAGAGGGGTCTTTCACTTGCACAGCCATCAGAATCTCCAGTAGCGATAGCGTTAGTTACGTTACAGGAGACCACAGTGTTGATCATTTCACTGTTAAGTATACCGTTCAGTGGTTATTCTGGATACGTGCAGCTGTTTCAGAGGTTGATGGTAGCATATTTTTTCAAGCAGGGCGATGCATTGCATAGATTTATTTTTTCTTTTTGAATTCCAACACCAGTGCACCACTTGCATTCCATCTGTATCTCTGTTCCTGAAGCCTTAAGTGGGACTCGGGTGGCCCATAGGCCTTGTGCTGGCCCTCTGCACAGAGGTGAAATTCATCCTCTATCCATAAAGCCATGCCACTGGATAACAGTCTGATGTGTGGTATTTTGTGAATATTCTTTCCAGTCTGAACAATAACAATATTGGTAGTGAAGGCTGCTCCCACCTGGCCGAAGCTCTGAAGAATGCTCCTCATATGGAAGAAATCAAGTGAGTTCCTCCTTTCCTGTAATCTCTCTGCCAGTGATGGGGATAGATTGTAGAGCTCCAGCAGGGGGTGTTCTTAGGTGCAGTTATATGAAAGAAGCAAGGTTTACGGAGGTTGCCAATGCTCAAGTGTCTGAGCTACTTACATTAGAGATGGGATCAAACCAAAACTTCAGGTGCAAAATATGAGCGAGTTTTGGTCTGATCCGAGCTGAGCAGCTGGCACATGTAACAGCATATAACTCCACGCTCGAACGCCCGCTGTCAAAATTTGGATCGGGAGCTGTGTGTTGTAGCTGTCTCTGAGAACGGGTCCCGGTGCATTTTTGTTAGTTTTCTTCATTGCAACCAAGCCCTGTCTCTTCTCTAACACAAGCTGCAGTGAAAACAAACCCCTTTTTGACTTTTGAAGTTCATTCAGCTGTGAGTAGTGAAGCAATTTTGGTTCCCTCCAACAGATCAGGGCTGTTAAACAAGACATTGTGCTCAGTGGGTAACTCAGCATTTTCTTTCATAATGTGGCTTTTTTTTCCCCTTTAAAGTTTAAGCCATAACAAGATTGAACGTGCTGGTCTGGAAAAAATAGCCATGCTCCTGCCGGAAATGCAAAATCTAAAGAGAGTCGAGTGAGTCGCTTTATATTTTGGGTTGAATAATGGGATTTTTTAGAGTTAGAGCCAAGGTTGGGGGGGAGTATTCATGTCTGATTTTATTTGACCTGCACAGAAGTTACTGGGAAGGCTCCCATATTGACTGCAATTGGCTTTGTGACTGAAGGTTGCTGCCATGTCCTGGCCGGGCAGTAATCTCAATACAATTTGTAGTGGACAAGTGTCTGCATAGCAAAAAGCAGCACAAGTCTCTCCCGTTATTGGAGACCTGGAGGCCAATGGTTGAATTTGCCGCAGGGAGTGAATGCCCTGGTGCGTTGGCCTGATAGGATAGTTGTACACTTCCCTAGCCCATGCATTACCTGTTCTGAGGCTACATGGAGGGTTTCAGCCTCTAGGACTTTCAAAGCAGCACGTCCCATCACCGCTACATTTATTTCCTAACATAGTGGAGGGGGAAACGGAGAAATTTCTCTTTCTGGCCAGTTTCAGCTGGTAAGAAAAGTCACCCCAAATCTTATGCCATGACGGGGACACTCATTGAGAGAAAAAGCAGCCATGCCAGTGCTCTGATGGTCTAACCTAGTGCATTAGAAAGCCTTTCTCTTCCAAACTATTTGATGGAGAGACCTGTGTGACTCTTGACAAGCTTTGGATTGGCATCTCTGGGCCTGCTTCAGTGGTAGCTTGTTATTGCAATGCCCTGTACTCCCTGTCACGCCACTCAGCCATGAAACAATCTGCAGTGAAATCGCCATTCGTGCCGTGGCTTAATTTATATCTGGTATATCCTAGCTCCTTTCAACCATTGACAGACTGTCTGTTTCCATGTGTATTTTAGCCTGTCGTCGAACAGCATTGGCCCAGCTGGAGGGGAGATGCTCGCGGAGGCGCTGGGTCGCTGCAGGCATTTTGAGGAGTTACTGTGAGTCCCACATTCACACTAGCTGGTACAAAGTTCTGAGGCTTCACGTCTGGTCTCCCCAGGGGAATCAGTGGGCTGTACAAGTACAAACATTGTTCATGGAGTAGAGCCTAAGCCTATGCCTTGTACAGAATAACAGCTGGGATTTCAGAAACACAGGGCCTAGAGTGTGCCATGCATCTGCCTGGTGTGTGTGCTATCTATGAAATAAATATGAAAGCTGTATAATTATTACTATATTAAAAACGGAGATTGGGGCTGATTTGAGACTTTGTTAGCCGAGGACCATCACTGAATTTATTACCGTTCATCTAGCTCCCTATTAGTTTGCAGACGAGAAGTGTCAATATCCTATGAAATAATAAAAATCTTTAACCAGAGTGGGGAAAATCATTTCTGTTGCAGTTAAAATGTATAACCCACCCAGTTAGCCTCCAGATGATAGGATATTGGACTAGGCCCCAGTATCAAAAAATATAATTACAGCATAAGGCCCCAGTTGTGCAGTGCAGTCAGCTCACTACACATGTGAGTCAGTTGAGACAATAGGACGCCACATGGGTGCTGGTGGCATAACACACCTGTGTTGCATCCCTATCAAGTGGTTAGTGCATATCGAGGAAAGCAGCCTACTACTACTGGGAGCTGATGGAGTTTCTCCTTCAGCTCAAGTAACAGAAGGCTGTTCTATATTGCTGAAGATCCTGACTGAGTTCCTACCCTGCGGTCTGGATTGAAGGAATGGGGCCTAATCTCTATGGCGATAAAGGGGAAATAACAAGTGTTTGAATGATTTAATTTACCTACTGGTTGTCTAAGTTAGTGGTAATCGCAGCGGTATCAGGAAGTATAACCACAGGGTAATTACACCATGCTTTAATTGACTGTTTAATGACTGGATTATGACGCATAACTATTATTTCTTTCTGTAAGTATATTCAGTCTCCAAAGGGTTAAGTAAGGACATTTATGTTCTACCCTCAGCATGTGCATCTCCTCTTAACGTTAACAGGAGACACATAGACATGGGTTGGAGTGGGGAATTAGGCCTGTTAGTTCATCATAAATAATGTTTCATATTGTTTTCAGATTAGCCAGGAACCATGTCGGAGACAAGACGGCAGCGAGACTCTCCCTCTCTCTGCCTAGCATGTGCCACTTGAAGATCCTTCAGTAAGTGCTTGCTTCTACTTCTTTACTCACATTCCAAGAGGCAGGGCACCCCGGAAATCCTGGGACTGATTAAAAAAAAAAGAGACTTTCCAAGACCAGGTTTCATTACTATCTGCTTCCAATGCTTCCTAACATAGTTTGACTGCTGTTCATTGCCATATGTCTTTACAGTAGTGTCATCCCATCATAAAATCTTTTCCTCATTCCCATTAAGCTCTTGGCCTCGGTAAATACCTTGTGGCAATCAGTTCCACAGAGTTGTTAGGAAATGAATAAAAGACTTCCTTTAATCAGTTCCGAATGTGTTACATATTAAAGCTGTTGGGTGTCCTCTTGCTTTCATATGAGAAGAGGGTAAATAGGCGCATCCGTCTGGCCCGTCATTATTTTCTCACTTCTTGTTTGTCTCTTCTCTAAACTGAGTAGTGCTAAGTTTTTAATTCTCATGTGGAAGTCTTGCCAAGCCTCTAATCAATAGAACATTGCCCTGCTCTGCCACAGCAGCAAAACAGTTAAACGACCCTAATTTTTCTCTCTACTATCTTAGAACAAACTTCCCCATGCCATGGGTACAGGTCAAATACCTTGTGCCAAGCAGCTTTTAATTTCCTGGGAGCATTGCTTCTTATGGTGACCGGTCGATCTTTGTCCATCATTTATTTATGCAGAGCTAAAACTCCCTGTTTAACTACAGCTGCTTTGTGACTAAGCCTTGCATTTGAAAAGCAAGGGGAGGTTACGTGTGAAATTCTAGCCCCGTTTAAGTCAATCGGGAGTTTTGTTTTGACTTTAGTGGGGTCAAGCTTCCCCCTCCAGATGCACTGAGGTGAACAAAGGTACATTGGGGTGGCTAGTTGGAGTATAAATTGCTAGCCACATTCCGATCACTGGTTTGTCGCCGTTCTGAAGGTCTCATAAAGAAGGGTGCAAATGTCAAAGACAGGGATTCCGTTTGAATCCTGGGTATCAGTTCTAGAATAGCAGCTCTTCCTTTGACAGGAAGTCGCATATATAAGGATTTGTTAGTTTTCTTCTGAAAAGTTTGCGTCTGAATTTCTTCTCTCACCAGTCTGCAGTCCAATAACATTGGTTCACTTGGAGGAACGCCGCTGGCCAAAGGCCTGGTGGAATGCCAGCAGCTAGAAGAGATAAGGTAGGTGCTGTTGGGAATGAATAGGGAAGCTGTAAGAAGTAGGACTTGGTGCACCTCTGCCTGTCAGTCTGGATTATATATTGGCTTCTATGTAAAACTAAGTGTACAAACAATAGTACCTAGTTACGTGTGGAATTTACAACTTTGTAGGGTGAGATTCTGGCCCCACTGAAATCAGTGGCAAAACTCCACTTGCATTCACTGAGGCCTGGATTCCACCCATAGAGTTTAAAGCCTCTGTGCAAACGCACAGAGCCTGTAGGTCAATCCTGCTTCATGCACTGACTTACAGAGCATGTTCAGGGAGACCTTCCCTGCATATTCCCTCTTTGTGACACTGGTATCAGGATATTGCTCCCTTAGCATCACCATCCACCAGCCACTCTTTAGGCCCAAATGTGGGATGCTGTGTGTGACAGGAAGTAGCACATAAAATAATCAGACAGCTTTGGGATTCCTCTCTTTCAATATAAAGGAGCCCTTCTGTAACCGCTAGGTAGCAACGCTTTACATTTGAAGTAAATAATTTTCCGAAATAAAACTGACAGGGACATGAAATTATACTGCCCTGATGCCATGCACTTGCTTATTTCGTCAGCAACCTCTTTAGGTTAAATGACAGCAGGGTAAGTGTAAGAGAATGCACTTGCCTTCTGCCCCAGGATACACTTCCAGGTGTCAGCGATGTCTTTACACTTCCAAAGAGTTGAGAGAACCTTTGGTTCAGCCCCAGGGACACCAACTAGAGACCATCCTATGACTTACTCTCTCCCACTGCAAACAAGTGGGCAGAGTGATCCAGGGTGTGTTTTACAAAGCAACATCTCTCTATCTTGGGTGCTGACATGGCCCATCTCTCAGTCTTTAATGCATTTACCCTTACAACACTCTGTGAGGCAGGGCAGTGCTATTGTCCCCATTGTACAGATGGGGAACTGAGGCACAGGGAGGTTAAATGACTTGCTCAAGGTCACACAGGAAGTCTGTGTCAGAGCCGGAGATTGAACCTGGAGTTCCCAAGTCCCAAGCTAGCCACTGACCATCCTTCCTTTTCTCAAGCCCTTACCTCAGCACTGCTGAGGGCTAAGGAAAAAGGTTGTTTTTTGCCAGCGTTAACAGCCAATGTCTATCCTCTGATCACAGCGTCTTACAGCCACTCAGTGCATTCTGACTGTCCTTGCAGTTTGTCAGAGAACAGCTTTGGGGAAGGCGCCATCCGCACCCTGTCAGAGGGGCTTCCACGATTCACCCGGCTCAGGAAGATTGAGTAAGTGAAACTGCGTGAGGCACAGTGGATCTGTGATTCTCAGGACAAGATTGCAGCAGTGACCCAGCCAACAGGGCTTGATTCCCCACGGGTGTTGACTTCAATGCACCTATGCCCATTGACCCAGCTGGCCCAGGGGCTGTGATCTGTGGCTACGGTAATTTACACAAGAGGAGAATTGGCCTCAGGCAGCCCCATGGATTGATGAGAGGGCACCATGGCGGAATACAGGCACTTCCCCTGCCTCGCTCAGACCCAAAGAGTGGGGCCTCTAACAGCTGCGCAGACACTCAGGATGGAGCTCGGTTTCTGAAGCCTAGGGGTGGGGTAGGTTTTGCAGCCCTCACCACAGTGTCTACACAGCTGTTTTCAGTGCAGCAGCAAGATCCGGAGTCTGTAGAGCCGAGCTCCAAGACACGCTGCCGTGGGTTGTAAAACGTGGCATAGATGTTCCCAAGGGGCTTCCAGACGCGCTAATGTAGTCCCTGACATTTCCTACAATAAACTGCCTGCCGGCCATGTGGACCAGCAATTCCATTTGTATTTCCAAATCCTGCTTCCCTTTAGACTGAAACTCTGTGGAATCAGCGATGGCGTTTCCAGACATCTTGCCCTCGGCTTCAGTCGTTGTCCTGTCATTGAAGAGATCATGTGAGTGCAGAGCGTGGGTATATATCTCGCCTCGAGGCCCAAATATCCATTTCACAGTAGTTAGCACCTGCCTGTCTTCTGGTTACTGTGCACGCTCATTCCTGCCTACCTCTCGTGGTGTCTTATTGAAATTGTGGGTCAGTGGAACCTTCCTCTTTAACATACGTCCCTTACTGCCGGCATCATGGCATCTCATGTGAGAACGAGCGAAGCAAGTTACTGGCTTGATTCTCTGCTGCCCTGCCCCGTTGTAAAGTGGGTATGAAAAGCTACCAGGTCAGAACAGGAGCACAGTGTACAGTACAACAATTTCCTAAGCATCTAGCAGGGCCTTGCAGCTGACTTTCTACATTCACAATCACTCAGGTGATATGTATTGAACTGGTTAGTGTGTATACATGTCACTGCCTTCCACTGGATGGAATCAGAACTGCTCGGTTATGTGTCATAGCTCCTATACTGCTAGCGGGTAAGGAAGAGTCTCCTTTAGCTGCAGTGTTATCCATTTCTGGTTTTGGAGCAGGCAGTCCTGAGTTCTAATCCGTCTGCCATCAGGAAGCTCCAAATGGCCATGGGGTGCAACAGAATGACACGTGTGAATTCCCTAAATGGCCAAGGAAATTGTTACACTATAAGGCCCAATCCTGCAAAATGTCCCTATTTTATAATAAATGGTGTAATCACACCAAAGCCACAACTCTGCCCTGCTGCCAGCCCTGCTTCCTCCCACCCCAGGAGGGAATTGCCATTGAACCCAGAGCAGGCAGCAGCACATGGACTGGGCACCTCTGCCCCATACCTGCCCCCCCCCCCACAAGTGCTGCAGCTTCCTGCCACACCAAGCTGCTGTTGGCTCACTTCAGCACTGCCAGCCCTTGGATGCTGCTGCCGGAGGCAGGAACCAGCCTCTCTGCAGCTGTCTCCGTGCGCTTCTGCACCCTGCCACGAAGGTGAACTGCCTGGCTAGAAAGAGTGTCTCTGCATTGCGACAAGGTGCACGGAGTCGGGTGCAGCAGGGCTAGTCTGTGCCGTGGATGGCAGCATCCAAGGGCTGGCAGTGCGGAAATCTGCAGCAATTCTAAAAAGTTGTGAGGTCAACAAACAGTTGCAGTTACTGCATACCCGCTGCCCCCATTTCATAGAGTCTCACCGCTGTGCCATTTGGAACGTCCCCCTGCTCAGCAGGTGCTGACAGCTGGAGTCTGAGGCCGTGGCTACACTCAAAACTTCAAAGCGCTCCTGCAGCAGCCCTTTGAAGTGCCAGCGTGGTCACGGCACCAGCACTGCAGGTACTCCGCCTCCACGAGGGGATTGTTTTTTCACCCCCCTGAGCGAGATAGTTGCAGTGTTGTAAAGTGCCAGTGTCGCCATAGCCTCAGCCTCTCCCCTTCCAGTCAGGACAAAAACTCCCTCGGTAACAAACCAGAAAGCAAAAAAACTCATCCTCTGAAAGGTCAAATGAAACCCTGGTATACAGAGCTCAGAATAAAGGGCAGGTAGGAGAATTTAATGGGCACTGTTGTGGGTCCCATTAGCTACAGCCTGCTGTGACCGTTTAACCCCAGGAACAGAGCAAGGAGCTACCTCGTAATGTTCTGAGCTCCCCAGGCCAGCTGGCCCACAGGACGAGCAGCCCCCACTCAGTTCTGTGGAGTCCTGTCTTGCATAGACGAATATTGTGGCCGTGAGGTAGTTCCTCAAGGGAAAGAGTAGAAAGCGGGGAAATAAAGCTTCCCTAGGCTGCGACAGGGGAAAGTTTCCCCCTAGGGTCAGAGCAAAATAAACTCTTTCCCTTGCTAAAATCTTGTGGTTCACTATATGACTTTGGCTCGCCGAAATCATTGCGCTAGTATGTGATGGAGACTGCACCAAAGCGCTGCTGTTGCATCTCGGGGGCTTATGCTTTCATTTGCCTCAGGTGACCAACCAGTTGATGTTTCTGGTTTTATTTAGATTGTCATGGAACAGCCTTGGTGATGAAGGTGCCCTGGAGCTGGCCACAGTTCTCCCGAGAATGGCAAGGCTGAGGATGCTAGAGTGAGTGTGATGTGGCAATATCAAGTATTGCCCCAGAGGAATTTCCATATCTGAAATCACAGCCCTTATTAAATAGGAGACATTTGTTAAAGGAAATAGCTATAAACCGTAGACATGAGAAAACAGGCTTCCACACAGCTTGAGTTCTTGCTTAGTCTGCTTTGTTTACCAGGGACCAAACTATGCCTGGAACGCTACACAGTGCAGAGAGACATCTAATAGCTCAATAATGCACTGCAAGTAAACATGTAATTATATTCACTAAAGAAATATCTGTTGACTACCAAGTGAAATTCAAAGTTACGATGAAAGGAGAGAGAGAGAGGATTTGGCTCAACAAGGCGTTTTCTTGAGGTTTTTCACCATAAAATGGATGTAGTTAAACTTACTTTTCATTATTAAATGTTTGTTTCATTTTCCCACATCATTCTTCTGGGGCCAAGGAAGGTAGCTTAGTCGGTTTCTAAGGCCTTGGCTACACTTGCAAGTTAGAGTGCATTAAATCAGCCCCAGGCACCCTAACTCCTGAGGTGTCCATGCTGGCAAGACACTTAAAGTGCCTGGACTCTGCGGCTGGAGCACTTCTGGTTAATCCACTTCCATGAGAAGCATAGAGCTTGCTGCGCCCTGGCTGAAACAGCCAAGTGTCAGTGTGGATGACACGTTGCATTACTGCGCTGTGATTGGCCTCCAGAAACGTCCCATAATCCCCTGAAGTCAAGTGGCCACTCTGGTCATTGTTTTGAACTCGGCTGCAGGCATGCAGAGATCCCCTTCCAAAGCTCCGTTTCTGACAGCCAGCGTGCTTATCTGCCAGGACACAAAGCAACCCATTATTGTGGAATGCTCCTGTTGCAGAGGCAGACGTTTGTGCGTGTGTGTGTGAGAGAGGGAGGTAGGAGGTGGGGGCTGATGTCGGGGTTTCCCCCTGCCGCTGTCTGAACTTACAAGTCAGCCTGCTGACACACTCTGTCCCCCAAAACACACTGTCTCTCCTCCCACCGATACACAACACGTTCCCTGTCACACTCCACCCCCCCACATTTGGAAAGCACACTGCAGCCACTTGCACACTGGGATGGCTACCACAATGCACTGCTCTCTGTGGAGTCGCAAGAGCGGCTAATGTGGCCATGCCACTGCGCTTGCAGGGAGAGTGTGAACACACGGCAGCGCTTTCCCTGCTGCGGTCTGCAAGGGCAGCGATCTCCGTCTGCAAGTGTAACCATAGCCTCAGGCTGTTACATGCTCAATTTCCCTGGCTATGACTCAGGAGTTGTCTTCACAGCACAGTTAACTGGAATTAGAGCTTGAGTGTTACCCCCTAACTCAACTCCCATCCACACACAAAATTCTCTAGCTCAAGTCAAGTGGCACTTTAAGCTAGCGATGCAGTGGGGATGCCACCACGCCAGCTATCGGCAGCTAAGCCACTCACGGGGTGCTGCTAATCCAGTCGCTCTGTGTAACTCCCAGTGTTTTGATACATGGACGCTATCACTCAAGTTAGACTAGTTTGAGTCCAGTAACTCCAGCGAGAGCGGCCACACTTCAAAATGGAGCGTACGTTCCTCGAGCCAACTGCTGCAGTGAAGACAAGCCCGCAGGCACTAGCAAGAATGCCATGTTTGCAACAAGGGGGTCCATTCCTGACAGTCCTTGGCACTGATCCTCAAGTGGGATCCCCTGAGGTTCTGCATAAATGCAGGGGTCCATGCTAGCAAATCTCAGGCCATGGTGAACAGCCGTGGTGCACTTTGCTTTTGCAAACAGGGAAAGGAGGAGAACTTCTGAACCTGACCTGTGTTGTGGGGCATTGCGGCCTGCGGTACATAGCAGAAGCTTAGCCAGTCTTTTCCTACTGAAAACCATTTGCACATTCTCTTTTCCTTTCTGAAAGTCTGGACAATAACCGCATTGCAGCCCGGGGTGCCAAAAAGCTAGCGGAGGAACTCGCCAAATGTTGTGGAATCCAAGTCATACGGTGAGCACGCGGCTCCGGTGGCACCAGGGGCTGAGGGCAGTAGCACTTCTGTAAGGGTGATGGCGCCCCACTGGGGTGGATTAGGACACTAAATTGGGCCCAGACCTAAAAACATTGTGGGCTTCCCAGACCGACTCTTCCCCGCAGAGTAGCTTGCCCTTCTCAGAAACAGTCATAGCAATAAGTGATGGAAAGACTTGGTAGTTCCCAGCTAGAGAGACATGGTGGGTGAGGTAATAACTTTTATTGCAAGAACTTCTGCTGGGCCAGACCTGAAGAGCTCTGTGTGGCTCGGAAGCTTGTCTCTCTCACCAACAGAAGTTGATTCAGTAAAAGACATTACCTCACCCACCTTATCTCTAATATCCTGGGACCGAGACAGCTACAACACCACCGCCTAGGTCCCATCTAGCCCATCCTTTTACCTAGTGTGAGATTGCTCCTTATTGTGCATTTGCTATTGCTCAGGTTTTCCGTGGGATTCCCACCACTCCCCTGGGGAGGCTATTAGACAGCATCCTACATCTCACTGTCATGGAAGCATATCCTGGTGTTGCATTTTCCCTTCCATTTTTCTGCATCTTGTTACACCTGGTTGTACTCCCTTGTGTTCTCTCCCAAACAACCTTCCCTCTTGGTGACTACATCCTTCCCGTGCTTGGAGACTCCTTTGTTTTCCCCAGTGTGAGTCATTGCTTAGCCAAGCTGTACGTATTGAACTCCCTTTAACCACTTCCCTAGTCCCTCCAGCCCTGTGGTCATTCTTGTTGCTGTTCTTGGAACTCCCTCCAATTTGACAATATCCACCTGGTAATGGGGCCTCCAAGATGGAGCACGGTATTCCAAGTGCAGTCACAGCAGAGCTAGATAGAGACACTCCGCCTCCCTGTCTTGTGAGGTGATATCTTTGCACAAACTGGTCCAAACGGCATTGGTCTCTTTTGCTGCTGTATCGTTCTTGGCACTCCTGCATAACTTGCTGTTTCCTACTACACCTAGGAATGACCACATCCCAGCTTTCTCCCTCTCGTTACATTTTGGAATATTTTTCTGTGGGTTTATTCGGTCAGCTCTTCCTCCCATTTCTGATACCACAACAAACCCTCGTCTTTTGAATCCAGAATCTCTCCCCCAAGATAGACAACTCATCCCCCCACAGCTGGCAGGTAGCACGCCACTGTGCTGCCCAACGCCACCTGCAGCTCTGCCTCTGAAGCAGTGCTACACCCAAGCCCCTCTCACCACTGGGCCTGCGTGTCAATGGTGCAGGCCTCCCTCGCCAATCAGCCCCTGTGGATTAGGAGCAGACAGTTACCCCAGGAGGAAAGAGGAAGGGTATCTGGGGATATTTCTTGACTCCTAATAACCCATGCAATGTCGTTTTAGGCTTTGGAACAATCCAGTACCCAAGAACATTGAAGAAAGTCTTACGAAGCAAGATGCAAGATTGCACTTCTCATTCTTTTAATAAAGGAAGAACATTCAATGGATCAGAGCTGATTTGTAGGCTAGGTAAGCCAGGTAACACTACTGCTATCCTGGTGAATTGCACTGAAAAGGAGCCTTGAGAAATAGAGAAAGCAGAATTCTAAAAATAAATATTGTAAGCATGTGGCATTCTAGCCCTGCTCTTAGAACACAGAGGTTTTCTTTATCTTTAACTCTCACTATTATATAAACCTCAAACTAAGCTTCTTCCTGAGTTTGGTTATTCTGAGGTTACTCACTGCAAGACCTCTCTGTTCCTGGCCTTAGTTCCCTTCTACCTCAAAGAGAGATTTAATCTTTTAGACTCCTGGGTTGAAGCCAGTAAGATCCACTGGATCTGGCAGTCAGGATGAGTCAGAAGAATAGCTCTGTATTGTTACACAGGACCATAACACCTCATACCAGAGTGAGTCAGAAGAACTCTGCATCTCGGTGTGGGGAGCTAGGACCTAACACCCTATTCCAAATACTCTCCAATGTGGTGTTTGAATGTGGTGTATGTTTCCCTCAGATCAGTATCATTTCTAAGGCTGGGCAAAATGTTCACAACAAACCGATGACTGCTTGGCATTTTGTTTTGATTCTGCACACTACTGTGTGAACGTCAGCTTATTGTCAACAAACAGAGATCAATCTTCACATCTGGATCGCGTAAAAATCAAGTTTCAATGAGAAAATAGCTGTTTCATAATGAGCAGAGTCTGGAGGCTGCAAAATGGCATTGAACAAAATTGTAAATTCTGCATGAGAGGTATTTCAGGGTCGGGGCAGGAGAAAGAGATTCCCTATTTTCATATTGCTTTAACTGTTTCACTGGGCTTGGAATGCTAAATGGGGCCCTATATTTGAAATTGCACTAACCTGTTTGAGGTGAAGGGGTGTGTGTGTGGTCTTTGATGAAATGCTGCAATCGCTACAGGGGCCCAATCCTGCGATCTGATCTGCATAGCATGTAGTCAAAGGGTCTGCCCAGGCATATCCAGTTGCAGGATAGGAGCCATGCTGAGCACCTTATTTATGCCCATTCATTGCAATGTGGGTGACTTGTACATTTGGTACTGTAAATATTTAATCTCTGGAATGGCTTTATTTATCGACTTGTTTACAGCAGTGGTTTGGATTGGGAGCTGCTGTCTGGGGTATTTAAAAGAAGTATTTTTCAGCAAGAACGAGTGCTGGTAAGTGAAGAGCACATGTACTGCTGGTTCCCACTATTCCATGAAGTGTGATTGTTTTTATTGAAAGATCAGTGTTAAGTTTCCCAAGGTACATATTTGGTTTTGATTTATACAGCTCATTTGGCTGCAGAGTGGTTATAGTTTGAAAGGGGATGGGGCAGGGGAGCCCAAAGTCACCAATGAGCTTCCATATTTAGGTCCTAATTCAGTAAGGCACTTGAGCCTGTGTGGCTTGAGCATGTGATCAAAGTTAAGCCCGTGCTTTGGTGGCTCTGGGTTGTATTTCCTTTCCATGTTTACAGATGTCATTTACTTAGTTTACAAGTGAAAATAGGATTTTTCGAACTGCCAGCCTAGCAAACTGCAGCTGGGTGGCTCCGGGGACTTGCTGTGGCTACTGAAACCCAAGAAGCATCTGTGAGTTTGAGTTCTTCCCTTAGCAGGTTTCTGAGAACATGTGTGGGACACATTCATTGTTCTCTGCCTTCATGGTCTCCTCTCAGAAGTGTAGGCGTTCAGATGAGCTGATTCTAATGGTCCCTTCTGGCCTGAGAATCTATGACGCTCAGGCTGGGAACCTAAAAGTCAAGTGGGTTTCTTCCAGCATTGGCCGTGTTGTGCACTGAATTGTGATCATAGTTTTGTCACCTTCAAACACAGCTATTGCAGAAGTTCTGTGCTTTTATCACCCACTCAGTAAAACAAAAATTCTAAAAACAAATTGTAGCACTTGTGAAAAACAGATTTCTTTGCCTGTTTTATCATTGTATTGATAACACTGTAACTTCTCCATTTGGACATGGTGAGATCCTGCTCCAGTTCATTTTCCTCTTTCATTGGTTGGAAACATTCACCGTCGTATATATTTGTATGCATTTTAATGAGTGCATATGTGTGATTATTGAATAAATAAGAGTGCCTGGGATTCTGAAACTGTTTGACTTACTTTCATGTTCTGTTTCTAGTCAGTTTCACTTTCTGGTGCTTAGGCATTAATGCACAACAGCTGCATAGGAGTCAAAACATTGGGAAGGCAAATGTTATCATCATGTTTATGATGATAGCGCCGAGGGAGAAACCGAGAATGGGGTCCCATTGTGCTAGGCTAGTTCTGTACAAGCACGGTGCGTGGTGAGCAGTCCCTGAAAACACACTGAAAACAGTCTCTGCCCCAGAGAACTTACAAACTAGTTAAGAAAATACGATATTTCCGTATAAGTCACGAGTCAGGTCCACAAACATCAAGAGATTGGCTCAAAAATCCCGAGGTATTTTTTAAAATAATTTTGAGGTTTTTATTTACCATCTGCTTTTTAACTTTTAGGGAGCACCAGGTCACAGTTTCAATCTTTTTTCCCCAACAGTGAAAGATAGAAAAGTACTATTTTTTTTACCCAAAAGCTGAGATTGTCAAATATTCACATAATTCTGTGAGTTGGGAACCACACCAAATAGTGTGAGACTCAGGTTAAAATTGTGAGAGTTGGCAACACTGCCAATGTTTAAAAAATTAAAACAAAGAGTTTGTGGGGAAAAAATCTGTTCGTATTAGGGATTATCCCGCTTCCCTCTCTTAAATCTAATTGTGAGATTTAACTAGCCTGAAGAAGAGCTCTGTGTCAGCTCGAAAGCTTGTCTCTCTCGCCAAGAGAGTCCAATAAACCCACCGTGTCTCGCTAATATCCTGGGACCGACGCAGCTACAACAACACTGCATACTTGTTACGGCATCCTTTTCAGAATTCAAGACCAAACACATGCGCAGCACTGTCCTTCATACAAAAGCATTCTGGCAGCAAAAGAAAAAACATCATGTATACACAAAAGCAAAGACAGACCTGAAACCAAACCCCATCCCTTCCAAACCATGAGGTGTCAGTATAACCTAAGAGATGGGGGGAAACCTGTTACTATTCTAGAATATAAATAGGGCCAGGCACTGTAGTTTGAACACGCACATTCTGACCTCACCTGTCTAAAGTCAAGGCATGTGGACTCTGCAGTGAACTGGACCAAATTACTGCTCAGGACTTCTCCCGTCTGTGGAGCTCTTGAAATTCCATGGCAGCGTCATCTGAATTTTTAAAATTCAGGTTTGTATTGAATTAAATATGAAAAAAAAAATCCAATCAGCTCTCGCTTATTTTTTGTTAAGTTCCATTTATTTTGTGCTGCTCCCCGTGTGAATAGGAATTGACGTGTGAAGATGATCTCTGGTGTTGGGGTTTTGCATTTCGTTTTTTTCTTCCAGTTTTACATAACAAGAGTCAATTGCTGGAAGCTGCCGTTCGACAATTTCAGCCTTGAAATAATGGACAGTTTCCTAGCACTGAGGGTGATTAAACATTAGAACAGCTTCCCAGGGGAGCGATGGACTCACCATTGCTCGGCATATTTAAAATGAGATTGGGTATCTTTCTAAAAGATATGCTTTAATCCAGCTTCTGGGAGATGTTCTACAGCTTGTGCATTGGGGCAGGGGGAGGGGTTGGACGGTTGTGAGGGTCCTTTTTGGCCTTGGAATCTGTGAATCCATGAGTTCCCTCTATTTGTTCCCTTCATGTCCTCATGGGAGGACAGGATTGCTTGCATAGCCCTCAGTATGCTTATAACTCTTGCAGCTCTGCATTAAAACAATGGCTGTAATCAAATCTCATGCTTCAAGGCTTCAGCCAGTCAGGTGCAGGGGTCAGGAAGGGTTTTCCCTCCCAATGCACAGTTGGTCAGATACGTTCTTCTTTTTTGGGGGTGGGAGGGAGGTTGGGTTTTTGTTTTGTTTGTTAGTTTGCATGGCTTTGAAGCAGCAGAGCTTAGCCCCAGCTGGAGACGGGTACAGAGAATACTCTCTTAGGGCTTGTCTGTTTGGGCCCTGGACTACGGGAGGAGGTGAATTGCAGTGCTCACTAAAGTGCCGCGCTGTAACTGCCCTGTGTAGACACTGCAGGTGTGAGCTAAATGTCCTGTTTGAAACAGGACTGTGTTAGTGCCAACGATGCACCTTTGATTTCATAGTTCAAATTGCAGGGTCATGTAGATAAGCCCTTAGATGCCTGACTGGGGAGTCTTACATGCTCAGCATCATCCTGATCACCAGATCTGGGGTCGGGAAGGAACTTTCCCAGAGGTCTGCTTGGCAGGGGACCTGGGGGTGAGTGAGGGGGTGGTTGCCTTGCTCTGTAGCACAGGGAGTCTCTCATCTGCAAGGATCATTTGAGCACGTCTCACTGAATCAATTCCCTGCCATCACAGGATGCCTCCAGCACTGTGGGTGAGATGTAATGGCCTGTGATATGCCAGACTGTGTCATCCATCTGACAATATGTAGCCACTTCATAGAAGTCTTCAGGGGAAAGCTGGTGTGCAGGCAGTTTAGGGGTGTGGCACTCGGGGAGACATGGGAAGTGGTTTGGGATTGCAGGAGGAGCACAGTAGCTGTATGCGTCTGCTCAAATGTTCAGCAGTGAAATAGTTCACGGGGTTGACCATTTAGATGGGCACCGTTTGTTTTCAGCGTTTTCACCCTGCTGAGATGGAGGTGGGCAGTACACTCATCTCAGAGCTATTGTTTCGGGAGATCTGCCTCTCAAGAAGAGAGCACAGAACTTGTCTCACAGTGGGAGGTGTTTTTTTTTTCCTGAGATTAGAACATTTAAGAATAAAAACCCAGAAGCTGAGATTGTGGAACGTAGCCCTGTGGCAAGGACCGGTGTCTGCGGGAAATTCCTTAGTTCTGAAATACACAGAGCCATGACTAGCTAACCTCTTTCATGTGATTGACATAAGGACAGTCAGAGGGATCTCTGGGACAAGAATCAGGACAAGACTAGTACATGGGTGTCAGGACTTTTGCTACTAACTTTTGTGACCTGAATATGCAGGAAAGGGGAAAACATTTGCTATGGGAAATAGAAGGTTTCAGCTCCCTGGGAAGCAGCACTGCACCAGGAGCTGGAGGGACATAGGGAACACAGCTGGGATGTTCAAATGGGGTGTGTCACGGGTGATTGGCTCTCTAAGTGGGAAGAGGCCAGTGCACCTGTGACCCGTAAGCTGCCTCCCACCTGGGCTAAGAGGAGATACCTGAGCCATAGAAGAGGGGAGGCAGGGCCAGTTGAGGAGCGGCAGCAGGAGCAGGCCAGAGTTGCTTGGGGGGGAATGAGCTATGTGAGAGCTGAAGGAAAGCAGTAAGTGGGAGCTGCTGGTGATGAGCTCCAAGGATTGGACAGAGTTGGGGAACCCTGTTGAGTTACAGGAGAGCTTGGGCAGAAGCCTCTGGGCAAAGGACAAGAACTAGCTTGGCTGGAGCAAGCCAGGTCCAGAAGCAAGAGGTGGATGCCAGGAACGGAGGTAGGACTTGCAGGCGAGGAAACCTGGTGAGTGGAATGCTGCAGGGAGCCCTCTGACAGAGGGCCTGAGGCCAGTGGGGCGAGCCCAGGAATAAGGGGTTGGTCCTATAGGGAGGTTCCCTGAATGGGGCTAGGACACATGGATGAGGAAGGCTGGAGAGTGGAATGCTGTGGGGACCCTTCTTGTGGCCCTGGGAGACCTGACTTGGGGCTACTGGGGAAAACTTGTGAGACAGAAGCTCTTGGAAATCACAGGCCTGGAGAGTGGGGCCTTGGGACAGGGGCTAAGGGACAAACGGGGCTAATGACTCTCAGGCGAAGGCCCTGGGAACAATGACTTTTCAATGGGATTGAAAAGCTGCTCTGCTGTAACCTTGTGGGATGTGGGGAGACTGGTTGGCTCCTGCGGTTCTGTGGATTACTGTACGGGGACTGGAATAAACCATGCCCAGTGCTGGGTCTTGGAACTAGACACTGAGGCCTGGCATTTTAAAGGTGTTTAGGTATTGCTGCTCTCAGCAGTGCAATGCCTAGCTGATTTAGGAGCCTAAGTCTCACTTGTGAGAGGGATTTAGGTATCTAGGATCCCGGTGGTGGGATTTTGGTGCCCAAACAGAGCTCGAATTGTGCCGGAGTGTCCCGGATTGCCACTACAGGCAGCCCACGGGAGGTTCTGGTATTATCTCTGATGAGAGAGATCTGTGGATGTGCATCTTGAGCACTTTTTTCAGGACTCACATACTGCTCTTAAGTGCCTAAATCCTCTTGAAAATGGGATTTAGGCTTCTAAATCAGGAGTTGTGATGCTGAGTGCAGAAATACCGTTGTTTTTTTAGAGAGTGAGTCAGAGAGACTTTCTGTATGACTATGCCTCTGCAGGGGTGAGTGTAGGGGAAATGGAGACGGGCATACAGCAGTTTGCCACAAGGGGGGTGCTCTAGGCAGAGGCTGTTTAGTGACAGGCTCCCACCAACTTGCCAGCTCCTTTGACAATCCTAGCCCACGGCACTGTTCTGTTTGGCAGCTGCAAGAATATCAGGCTAATGGAAGATACAGCGCTGGCTTTAGCAGAGGCAGCAGGAGCTTTGAGATACGAGGGTGTGTCCACGTTGCAATTAAATCCCGGGTTGGCCTTTGCCAGCTAACTTGGGCTCGGGCTAAGGGGCTGTTCAATTGGGGTGGAGCCGTTTGGGCTGTGGCCCAGGTTCTAGGACCCTGCGAGGATGGAGAGCTTCAGACCCTTCGTCCAAGCCTCGCAAGCCTGGGTCCGCTGGCACGGACCAGCCCCGGGTGTCTAACTGCAGTGTAGACATCCTGGAGATTGCCGTGTTGGTTCTGTGCAGTGTCTCCTGGCGCTTCGAGGGGTATGTCATTAATCAGAGTCCTCAACAGTCTGGGTACGTTTGAAAAATTTCAGTTCACCAATGCACTGATCCATTATCAGCAGGATCAATGCCTGCCAACGGGGTGGTAGGCTCAAAGGCGGAAGGGACCTACAGAGGTCATCTAATCCATCCTTCCCCATGCTGAGGCAGGGCCACGTACACCTAGACGATCGCTGATGGGTATTTGTCCAATCTGTTCTAAATAACTTCTGATGATGGGGGTTCCAGGTAACCTGTTACACGTGCTTTTACGAAGAGTAGCTATTTTCCCATTTCGTATTGCATGTTACTAAAATACCAGACCTTTCACATGTGCCCACATTGTGTTTAAATCACTTTAAGGACATGACACAAACTAACCTACATTTTGCTGCCCGTGATGTTGACATCAGTAGTTCAGTTAATGCTGGCGGTTTACTTATCCCTGCTAGGCTACTCACTCAGACAAGATTAGCATCTGCGGATACGGTGGTTTAAGAAGCAATCGCTTTCTGCCTCTGTCACATCTGTCCCCCTTATCGCTTGCCACATGCGAAGCGTCTTCTCAGGGGATTGCAGCCCTCCACTGGTCACAACCTCGTTATTCTCACTGGTGTCTTAACAGGGTGTGCCATCAGGAGTTTAGACAGGACGGTTTTGTGGTTAAACACTAGACTGGGATGCAGGAAACCTGGGCTCACTTCTCAGCACCGCCACAGACTTGCTGAGTGACCATGGGCAAGTCACTAAATCCCGTCATTAAAATTGTAAATGCTTTGGGGTGGGAACTGTCCATTTTACGGCACCTGGAACTGCAGAGCCCTGGCCATTTGCTAAGATCTCCAAGTTCAGCTGTATCACGTACAATAATAACACACCCCTTTCACTTCTAGTGTTTCCTCCACCCTCCTCTCCTTGCTGTCCCTTTTGTCTCCTACCATCCCCAGCCCTGTGCCAATGGGAGCTTTGTCACCAACTGCAATAGAGCCAGGATTTCAACTTCTGTTTGTTCCCTGTAGAGTATCTACTTGTACCTGGAGAGTGAAAGCACCTAATAATAATGAGGAGGATGAAATAATGTCCCCAGTAGGACTCAACTGCTGGTTCAGAAATATCCAAAATATCCTAGACGTCCCCGTAATCTTCTGAGCAGTCTCGTCTTTTCTCTGTGTACAACTCAGCCTGGTAACCTACTGATTAACTGAGGATAGAAGCTCATTGTTGAGATGCCTCCCAGAAACTGCAGAAATGTAGGACTGGAGGTGACTTTGATAGGTCATCTAGTCCCTTGCCCTGCACTGAAACTGGACTAAGTATTAACTAGACCATCCCTTACAGGTGTTTGTCCAACCTGCTCTTAAAAATCCCCAGTGAGGGAGATTCCACAACCTCCCTAGGCAATTTATTCCAGTGCTTAACCACCCTGACAGTTAGAAAGGTTTTCCTAATGTCCAACCTAAACCTCCCTTGCTGCAGTTTAAACTCATTACTTCTTAACCAATCCTCAGTGGTTCAGGAGAACAGTTTGCCACCCTCCAATTTACAACCACCTTTTACGTATGTGACCCTTCTGCCAGGTGGAGCCGGCAGCAACCAGGGCCGGGTTTAATATCTAGGGGTGCCTTTCCATTGATACAACACAAAACTTGCTCAAGCCCCCACCCAGGAACCTGGGAAATTTACACCCTACCCCGGGCGCCTCTGAGAGGCACTACTTCCCCACTCACAAGCACAGAGTCTGAGTGTAGAAAAGAAACTTTTAATGAAAGGAGGGAAGCCCCAAACATTAATTAGGGAAAATGCCACAAGCAGGATTTATAATCATAAAACTTTCAGCAGGACGCCCACCCCAGAGTGTGTGGGGCAGAGCCTTCCGCCTCACGTTCTTGAGTCCTACAACCAAAAGTTCCTTTTCTGTGCCCCATTGCTCCCTCACCACACCCCACTCACAGTGGTTGTCCTTGGTCAGAGAGGATCCAGGGTTCAGAGGCGCATCCATTTGAGTTCACCTCCCACTAGGGAAGAAGGCACCTGGCTTGCGCCACCATCTGAGCATTTTCTTTGCCTGGCTGCCCTGCCAGCCGCTGCTCCTCACTGCCTCGCCAGCTGCTCGTTCTGCTCACCGCCTCGCCAGCCACTCATTCGCTAGTCGACTGTCAGTCACCTTCTGCTGCCACCTGCCTCTCCGCTGTGACCTCTGCACATCAGTCTCTTAGTAATTTTCAGCTGTCTGCAGGCTGGGCAGAAACACAGTCCCACCACAACTGATTTCAGCTCTGACTGAACATTTAAAATAACCAAAGGCTCCTAATGAAGTCTATTTAGCTCTTTCTTTTAACAGTGGGGAGGAACAGGTTAAACCAGACCAGAGACTTCTGGGGAGAGGCCACACAACCTGGCTGGGACACCTGTCCCCTACTCCTTTTACTTTTACAGAAGTCTGACATTCGAGCCCCTGGCTTGGTAAGTTCCTTTCAGTCGAGGGTGACCCCTCAAAACTCAGCACAGTTGTGCTCTCCTTTAGTCATACAATGAAGATGATAAAATTTCACTGCCCCTGCATTCAATACTAACGTGATTTGTAGCCCGATACCAGCCAAAGCTGGTCACTTGGGGCTACACAACTCCTGTCTGCTAGATACCTACGCAGAGCAGCTGTGTTCATGTAAATACAGTTTGCTCCTGAAGTCTTTCCCCCTCCCGAACTAGCTGTCAGGGGATAGTTCATTCAGACCCTGCCTACACATACTTGAACACTTACCTTGTCTCCCCTCAGTCTGTCTTTCTCCAGACTAAACAAACCTATTTTTTCAATCATTCCTCGTAGGTTATATTTTCTAAAATGTTACTCATTTTTGTTGCTTTTCTCTGGACTTTCTCGCATTTGTCCACATCTTTCCCAAAGTGTGGTGCCCAGAACTGGACACAATGCTCCAGGTGAGGCCTTATCAGTGCTGAATAGAGTAGATGATTTCTCTTGTATCTATGCCATAATCCAAATCATTTATGAAGATATTGAACAGAACCAGAACTGATCCCTGCAGGACTCCACTTGATACGTCCTTCTAGCTTGACTGTGCATCGTTGATACCTACTTTGAGTGTGCTTTTCCAAACAGTTATACACCCACCATATAGTAAGTTCATCTAGGCTATATTTCTCTTGTTTGTTTATTAAAAGATCATGTGAGACATTACCAAAAACCTTACTAAAGTCGAGATATATCACATCTATTGCTTTCCCCCATCCACAAGGCTTGTTACCCTATCAAAGAAGGATATTAGATTGGTTTGATGTGATTTGTTCTTGACACACCCATGTTGACCATTACTTATCACCTTCATTTCTTCTAGGTGCTTGCAAATTGATTATTTATTTGCTCCATTGTCTTTCTGGGTACTGAAATTAAACTGTCTGGTCTATAATTCCCTGGATTGTCCTTATTCCCCTTTTTATGGCTAGGTACTATATTTTCACTTTTCCAGTCCTCTGGGAACTCTCCTGTTCGCCACGAGTTCTCAAAGATAATCGCTAATGGCTCAGAGATCTCTTCAGCTAATTCCTGAAGTATTTAGGATGTATTTCTTCAGGCCCTGCCAACTTGAAGACATCTAACTTGTCTAAGGTTTCAGAGTGGTAGCTGTGTTAGTCTGTATCAGGAAAAACAACAAAGATTCCTTGTGGCACCTTAGAGACTAAGACATTTATTTGGGAGTAAGCTTTTGTGGGCTAAAACCCACTTCATCAGATGCATGGAGTGGAAAATACAGTAAGCAGCATATATATTATAGCACATGAAAAGATGGGAGTTGCCTTACCAAGTGGTGAGTCAGTGCTAACGAGGCCAATTTAATCAAGGTGGACGTTGCCCATTTATACCCCTAGCTAATTGAATCTCGTGTTTTGCCTCGGCCTTTCTAAATTTGTCCCTACATGCTTGGGGTTTCTTTTTATATTCATCCTTCATAATCTGATATTTTTTTTTGTATGACTCTTTTTTTGAGTTTCAGGTCCTTGAAGATCTCCTGGCTAAGCCAGAGCGGTCTCTTGCCATACTTTCCTGTGCATTGGAATAGTCTGCTCTTGTGTCTTTAATAACAGCACTTTAAAAATCCACCAACTCTCTTGAACTCTTTTTTCCCCCTAACACTTGCTTCCCATGGGATTTTACCTACCAATTCGCTGACTTGGCTAAACTCTGCCTTCTTGAAGCTTGAAGTCTTTATTCTGATGTTTTCCCTCCTCCCGTTCTTCAGTATCATGAGTTCTATCGTTTCATGATCACTTTTACCCAAGTTGCCTTCGGCATTCCCGTTCTCAGCCAGCTCCTCGCTGTTTGTCAGAATCAAATCAAGAGTAGCAGCCTCTCCTCTAGTTGCTTTCTCCATTTCCTGCAGTAAGACGTTGTAGATTACTTTTTTTTTTTATTTATTGCAAATGACATCCTACGGTGTTTCGTTAGACAGGCTGCCAGGAATGCAGAAGACAGAGGGACAGATAACAGGTAATGATTGGTGTTGTCAGTAGCTACCGGTGTGGTGCTCTGCTCTTGTTCGATGATGGTAACAGTCGGCTGCGTGCGTGTTCCCTCTGTGTGCTGCCCCGGCTCTGTGCAGATCGCTGACACAGCAAACCCAGAGAGAACCCCCAAAGACCACAGACTCTAGTAAGGTATGAAGGAACCCAAGCCAGGTTTATTGTCAAATGAAGCACAGTAATAGTTTCCTGTAGGCTCTACAAGACGTACTACGAATTTGTGTCCCTGGCAATGGATCGGCTCAGTCAGTGGCAGGACTTTCCACTGCCCACTAGGCCAGACAAAGATGTGCACTCTGGGACCTACTTTTATACAGTTACAGGACAGATTACTCATCCCTACTGACATATTGAGGTACAGCCCCTTGACTCATTAGGGTGCTGTCTCCCCCTTTGATCATGTTGTTTCAAACAGATCTACCCATCATGCTGTCCTTTTGACCCTGTCTTTAACATGCACCTGGCTGTTCCCTGTTATCTCTGTGGAGTGTCCTTGTATCAGAATGTCCAGGTGCCATCTTGGCACAAGTTCCTCTTATTAGCACTTATGTGTGGATGCACTTGCTTCTAGCCGCCCTTTTCTTGCCAACTTCTGTGAGTGGGGCCTGCCTCTGGCTCACAGCCCAGCTTTGGCTTAGCAATGCCTGGAAGTACTTTGGTTCAGGCTTCAGGCCTCAGACTGGGCCTCTGACACAAGAGTTTGTTTTAGGGCCTCATCTTACTACAGTTGGAACCCATAGCGTGCCCTCCCTTGGGAGGGCAGAGTCCTTTCTACTCAGATACCATCAGTATCTTTCTCATTATAGCTGTTGCAGGTAGTTAAGGTTAAGGTTGCCTGACAGGTCCCATTATAACACCCTGTTTTCAGTGTGAAAGGTGAAAGTTTGGCAAACTTAAAAGAACTGAAACTTCCTTTGCTCTTTGTCTTCCTCAGTCTGAATGTTTTTGTACAGGGAGCAAATGTCAGTAAAGCTGTTTGGTGCCATTCTTGATTGGCTACGCTTCCAAAGCTAAATGGGTGCTAATTAGCATCTCTACTTGCTGTCACAGCAGGGAGACCAAGGACTGGCTTGAGCCCTGGAGTGCAAATGACCCTCCTTTCCTAAGATCTGGTCCCTTCTGCTCAGTAATGAGGCACAACTGTGTGGCTGAGTGAGCGAGGAGAGAAACTTGCACAGTGCTGACTGCCCTTGTTCTGCGAATACAGACTTTTTCACTCTGCTCTGAGGTTGTCAACCCAACACCTCCAATTAGCCTTAAATTCCCTTCTGATTTTTTTAAAGGGGGGGGAGGTTTTAATGCCAAGATCTGGGTGCTTATCAGATCTGAACCTGAGAGCACCACCAATTGGCTCTACCTCACCGATGTCCAGTTCTTCATCTCTCACGACGCCTTAGAGACTCATGGGAAAGATAAGGCAGCTGAGTATGTCAGTTTTCCACTTAGACCTGGTCTACACTATGCTGTTAAACCAATTTTAACAGCGTTAAATCCATTTAACGCTGCACCCATCCACACTACACTGCTCTTTATATCGATTTAAAGGGCTCTTTAAATCGATTTCTGTACTCCTACAAAACGAGAGGAGTAACGCTAAAATCGATATTACTATATCGGATTAGGGTTAGTGTGGAAGCAAATCGACGTTATTGGCCTCATTATTTTACAGTAGCTACCCACAGTGCACTGCTCCAGAAATCGACGCTAGCCTCGGACCATGGACACACACCACCGAATTAATGTGCCTAGTGTGGACGCGCACAATCGACTTTATAATATCTGTTTTATAAAATCGGTTTAAGCTCATTCGAATTTATCCTGTAGTGTAGACGTAGCCTTACAGAAACAAGCCCATTACACCAGCTTCATGTATTTGATGTCACTTGGAGTCGGACTTGCTGCTCTGGAAGCGTGATCTATTCAGGGTTATTTGTAGGAGTCTGTAAATCTTGTCAAGTATCAGAGGGGTAGCCGTGTTAGTCTGGATCTGTAAAAGCAGCAAAGAATCCTGTGGCACCTTATAGACTAACAGACGTTTTGGAGCATGAGCTTTCGTGGGTGAATACCCACTTCTTCAGATGCATGTGGTGGAAATATCCAGGGGCAGGTATATATATGTTAGCAAGCAAGCTAGAGATAACGAGGTGCAGGTGAATGAACCAGTGATGGTGTGGCTGATCTGGTTAGGTCCTGTGATGGTGTCGCTGGTGTAGATATGTGGGCAGAGTTGGCATCGAGGTTTATTGCATGGATTGGTTCCTGAGCTAGAGTTATTATGGTGCGGTGTGCAGTTACTGGTGAGAATATGTTTCAGGTTGGCAGGGTGTCTGTGGGCAAGGACTGGCTTGCCACCCAAGGCCTGTGAAAGTGTGGGATCATTGGGTTTGTCTTGCAAAGAAAGAAACCAACAGGACTCCACTGGCCATCACATACAGCCCCCAGCTAAAACCCCTCCAACGCATCATCAAGGATCTACAACCCATCCTGGACAATGACTCTAGCTCAGGAACCAATCCATGCAACAAACCTCGATGCCAACTGGGCCCACATATCTACACCAGCGACACCATCACAGGACCTAACCAGATCAGCCACACCATCACTGGTTCATTCACCTGCACATCCACCAATGTAATATACGGCATCATATGCCAGCAATGCCCCTCTGCTATGTACATCGGCCAAACTGGACAGTCTCTACGGAAAAGGATAAATGGACACAAATCAGACATTAGGAATGGCAATATACAAAAACCTGTAGGAGAGCACTTCAACCTCCCTGGCCACACTATAGCAGACCTTAAGGTGGCCATCCTGCAGCAAAAAAACTTCAGGACCAGACTTCAAAGAGAAACTGCTGAGCTTCAATTCATCTGCAAATTTGACACCATCAGCTCAGGATTGAACAAAGACTGTGAATGGCTTGCCAATTACAGAACCAGTTTCTCCTCTCTTGGTTTTCACACCTCAACTGCTAGAACAGGGCCTCATCCTCCCTGATTGAACTGACCTCGTTATCTCTAGCTTGCTTGCTAGCACACATATATATACCTGCCCCTGGATATTTCCATTACATGCATCTGAGGAAGTGGGTATTCACCCATGAAAGCTCATGCTCCAAAACGTCTGTTAGTCTATAAGGTGCCACAGGATTCTTTTCTTAAATCTTGGTACACTTTCCCCTTTGGAAGTGGAACTTACTGACTTCTTCAACAGCCTTTGTGATATGGAGACATGAGTGGGGATGCCCAATAGAGGGCACTGTGGCCTTTCCAGCCCAGAGGCTGAAATGAAGGGATGTCACAATCTAGACGAAGCCTCCCTTGTGTCCTTTCCATGAGCAGCCCCAATCATTCCAGTGGGCAAACGGAGGGAAGGGGGGGAAGGGATGTAAAAGTGGACCCTAATACAGATAACTGAAGAGTGCATTTCACACTGGAGGGTACCTCTGGGAAGAGGGCTGCTAATCATCAAAGTGATGCACTTCAGGGGAGGAAGAGACTACAGCAAAACAAAGTGTCCAATATACTTGAGATGTTAATTGTGAGGAGGAAGGTCCCTCCCAGGGAGCCCAACCCCTGTCTAATGTCTCTTTCCTGGCGCTCACGAGTGCTTTGGAGATGGGACACACCTGGCTCCTCCAGTCAACACTCTCCCTTCTGAGCAATTTTTAAGGAACAGCCCTGGGACAGTTACTACCCTCATATATTTGTCCTTCAAGACTAACGCGACATCTTCACTACAGGCCTCTGCCAACACAGCTGTGTCAGTCAGGGGTGTGAAGAGGTGTGATTCCCTGACTGATGCAGCTGCACTGGCAAAAGCCTTTGGTATAAATGCAGTTACACTGGCCAAACTTCACTTTTATCAGCATAGCTTCTTCCTCAGGTTGTGTGTGTGTGTGAGTGTTAGTGGTGCAGAGGGAGTGGGAATAAAGTCTACTGGTACAAGTGTAACTTTATGTCTATACGTTGCATCCATGCTAGGCGTGCTTTGCTGCAGCATACCAGTATTCCCTAGTGCTGCTAGCGTAGACGTGGCCTAAACTGTCATGCTGCACCGTGTTTGTGAAGTGTATTGCTCAGTGCTTTCCCAGCTAAGGTGGCTGATATACACAGAGAACAGCCTACTACTGCTACCAGCTAATAGTTACTCCGTTTAGCTCCAGGGTAGAGGGCTGTGTTGTGCTATGATGCTGAAGATCTTGGGCGTAACCCAGGAAGGAGATGTGACAGGGTCAGGCCAGATGGCTACAGGAGAGTGGTGGAAGGTAGGTACATTAGCCCCAGATTAAGCAGGCCCCTTTTCCCTGAGTAAGATAACAAGGACTATTCCAGAACAATCAGGAACCTGCTAGAACCAATAAAGGCAAGCAGGCTAATTAACACCTGGAGCCAATTAGGAAGCTACTAGAACCAATTAAGGCAGGTAGGCTACTCAGGGCACCTAGTTAAAAAAGCCCTCCCTTCAGTTAATGAGGGACACACAAGGAGCTGGAAGTGAGAGGGCATGCTGCTGGAGAACTGAGGAGTACAAACGCTATCCGGCATCAAGAAGAAGGTCCTGCGGTGAGGATAAAGAAGGTACTGGGGAGGAGATCATGGGGAAGTGGCCCAGGGAGTTGTAGTTGTCACACAGCTGTTACAGGAGACATTGTAGACAGCTGTGATCCACAGGGCCCTGGGCTGGAACCCGGAGTAGAGGGCGGGCCTGGATTCCCCCCTACATCAACCCCCCCCAACCCACTATTTGACACAGGAGGAGTTGAGCTGGACTGAGAGTCATAACAGAGGGAAAGGTCTCTGGCCTGATCCCGACCAACTAGGTGGGACAACTAAGACTGCGGGAAGTGTTCTCCTCCCCTTCCCCACATGCCAGCCAGTGATGAGCTTAGCTGAGTGAATGACAGGTTTGAGCCAGTGGCAAAAGAGTCCAAACTGAGGGCTGCCGTGAACCTCTGAGTGAGCAAATCCGCGAATAAGCACAGGCCCCACCAACGCAGAGGAGGAACTTTGTCACAGAGGTCATTACAATGATATTTGTACAAGACCTTTTCTGTGGAGGATCCCCACACATGTTCACCTTGGGCTTCTACCATCCAGCATTCAGATAACCTTCCTCTAGTGCCCATCAACAGCATCTCTAAACTGGCAAAAGAGTTGCTGCAGTGCACTCAGATGCACCCCTTCTCCATCAGGGCCTTCCCCCAGCTCCTGCCAGAGGAGTGCTGTGTTTAGACTGTGTTTCTGTGCAGAATTCCAGTGAGCGTCCTTGTGTCTGCTGTGTCATTTTATCCAGCCATTGTAGGGCCTGCAGCCTGCTAGAGCAGATGGAACTGTTATTCCTGGCAATTGAAATCAGTGTGGAGAGAGAGAGAAAGAGACAACAGCAATGTTTCCGGCTCTGCTGGGAATGAGCAGCTTCTCCTTCAGTTAAGTGCCTGTTAAAGAGGTCTCCAGATCAGGGTAGAAATGCGGCAGCCATTGATGGATGATGTGGCTCTTCTGAAGGACCGGGGAAAGGGGCTGAGAAGTTGTCTCCTGAACATGAATGGGAAAAGCCACCCACCTTGCCTGCCAGGAGCAGCACTGCTAATAAAGTTGGAGAAGAAGGAAGGAAGGCAGGAAGAAGAATGACTGGGTTGAATAGCAGGTAAAACTTGGTAACAACAGATACGTCTTCATGATGTGCAACCCGTTCGGCCATGGGGCGCTTCTCATTAGAATGAGTTTGGGTTCTGGGAATCTCCTGGATGAGTCCCTTCCAGGTTCTTCCCCAGGACTTCGACGCCTGACTCAAAACCTGGGAACTCAGCCTACAGCATTGGTAATGACCTAGCCAGGAGCTGCCTGCGCAGTTCAGTTCCAACTCACGCACTGGACCAAACTCCTCACACTCTGATCTGGCTCCAGAGGTCTCCGGATGGCCTCATCTCCAAGCCAAAGAGAGCCAGCCCCTAAAAGGTTACATGCACCTAGTGCGTGTTGTCCCTT
Organism: Gopherus flavomarginatus; assembly: GCF_025201925.1. Classification (NCBI taxonomy): domain Eukaryota; kingdom Metazoa; phylum Chordata; order Testudines; family Testudinidae; genus Gopherus; species Gopherus flavomarginatus. The sequence goes on from NC_066630.1 coordinate 36,534,300, forward strand.
CCAGACAGACATTTAACCAGGCTGAATGTGTCCAATAAACCTGCCTGCTCTTTACCTGAAGACTGAGTAGCTATGTGGAACTTAAATGATTCTTGGAACACATGAATGGCAGTGGTACAGTGCTTCCTGGTTGGGTGATAGAATGTCCAGGAGGGGAATAATTGCGGGGTGGAGAGGGGGATTATGAGCAGGAGCAACTGAGAGTCTGAAGAGGAGCACAGAGTTCTGACTACCTCATGAGCGAGGAGTCCCACCCTGCCAACGGCTAACTGCATCTCCAGCTCAAGATCCAGTTTCATCTGAGCTGCGTAATACTGCGGAGTGCTCTGCAAACCTCCCACCATCTGAACATGGAGTTTTATCGGCCAAAAAAGGAGTAACCTTGGACTGCGGGAATTGCAGGATCAGACATGATCCTTGGCGATTGCGAAACAAAAGAGGGAGAGGGAATCTTAATGCACTGAGGGTCAAATCCAGATCTTGGTTACACAGGGGTAAATCTGGAGTAAGTACACCAGAGTCAAGGAAGGAAGGACTGAATATGGGTGACACGGCCGAGGAGACTGAATGGGAGGGCGAGCTTTGCTCCCAAATAGAACTTCACAGAGAGGATTGGGTCCATTGGGGCAAAGATCCTGAATCACCCCATAGCACTTAACCGTCGGAAGAGAGAGGTTTCTGGAGCACCCTTCCAATAGAGGTAGTGGGGCAAACCACCTCACAAGCTGTAAGCTGGAGCATGATACAGTTATGAATGGGATGATATGGCTGGGTTGCCCACAATAGCAGGGGACTGGACTTGATCACTCAGGCCCCTTCCATCCAGTCCTGTGTTCCTGTGTACCTTGCCAACCCCTAAAACATCATCTTCGTTGTCTTTGTTCTACACCTGCTGAAGGTCCTGCTCCCCCATGGGGGTAGTGCTGGCAACCCTCCGTTAGCACCATGTGGGAAAGGAGAAATCTGAGATCTATTGGGGGGAGGCCTCATTGAAACCCTCATAGAACCCCTCTGAACTGCTCCAGACCTGTTCCCACAGAGCCCTTTTTCTCCCTTCCCATACCAGGACTAACTAACCCAGGGACTCGTCAACTCCAGCTGCAGCGCCCTCTTAAACGGCTGCTTGGGACTTTCGTGACCTGGTGACAAGGGCCTCTGAACTCAGCACTCTGTCTCCTCCTCCGCTTTGAAACATTAAATGACATTGGCAAATGGCACTAAGAAGTCCCAGACACCCCAGCGAGCCCTCCTAGGCTTGGCTGCACTACGCCGTTGCATTACGGGCTGCCCTGTTTGCATGGCTCCTGGGCTGCGTGAGCCCAGGTGCTGGATGGTGGGTGGACACGACGCACCATATAACAGCACTCGTCAAAGTGCCAAAGTTTTCCAATCCAGGCAAAAGAATGATTTGTATTCCGGCCTGGGAAACAGGATATGCAGCTCACCCCCACCCAGCCCGTTCCTAGGCAGACGCTTCTGGCTCTCTTTATCCCATAAGATCCAGAGCCAGACTCTTAGTACCTCTGCCAGAATGAGCATCTCCAGTTTCCCCAGGGCCTTGGCTAGAGTTGCTACTTGGCAGCAGCTATTCAAGGCTTTAGTGGCATTTGCCCTTCTTGTCACATCGCAATTGCTGACTTTCCTCAAGTGTCCTTGCAGAGGCAGCATTAGACTTGGTTTCCTGATCCTCAGCTGCCTTTTTGCTGCAGCCTCCGCTCAGATGGTTCCTTTGCCATCTGTTTAATCCAGCGTCCTTCCCACTCCTACTGTCTGCCATACCAGGGGAAGCAGAGTTCAGGAGCATGGCGGGCGGCTTCGCACACTCACTTACACTGGTATAAATCTCAATGAAGTTACTCTAGATTTACACCAATGTAGCTAGAGCAGAATCTGGCCCTACAACTCCCTTCCCCCGTTGTCTCAGGCACACGTTCTCCAGCACCCAGGGACAAGTGAGGGCATCCTGAGCTCTCTTGCTTGCACTGAAGTCAATGGAAAACAACTCAGTGATTTCAAAGGGAGCAGAACTGGGCCCAGAGGAAGTGAGTGGCTGGGAACTAGGGTGACCACATGTCCCAATTTTAGAGGGACAGTCCCGATTTTTGGGTCTTTTTCTTACATAGGCTCCTATTACCCCTCACCCCTGTCCCGATTTTTCAACTTGCGGTCTGGTCACCCTACTGGGACAGAGGCCAGGTCCTCAAAGGCACTTAGGCTCCTAACTCCCATTGAAATAAAGGAGCCTAAACCCCTTTGTGACTCTAATGCACAAGTACTGCTAGTGGCTCCACTGTGTGGCCCTGTCCTGCATGCCGCAAGCCCTGACAGTGGACACCCACCCACAGTGCATGCACAGCCGCTGCTCTGAGTCTGGGGTGGAGGGGGGCAGGGCCATGGGGGAGCAGCTGCTCTCCTTGGCAAGTTCCCCTCTGAATCTGGCACATGTTTGAATGGAGTTAACATAGCTCCAAGTGGCATTAACACTGCCTGCCTGCCTGTGCCTCCTCACTCCAGGAGAAGGGAGGTTTGCACAAGCAGCTGGCCTCTGCAAGTGCCTTCAGACGGGGGCCAGCTGCCATGTGTGTGCTGGGACAGCCTTTGCCATGGAGGTAGGGTGACCACATGCCCCAATTTTAGAGGGACAGTCCCGATTTTTGGGTCTTTTTCTTATATAGGCTCCTATTACCCCCCCCACACACACACACACACCCTGTCCCGATTTTTCACATTTGCTGTCTGGTCACCCTATATGGAGGTGCTGGCTCTTGCTGGGGTTTCAGTGTCTTTTCGAGGTGGAATCCCTGCTCTGGGCAGGGGTCAGAAGCCAAGCCCCTTTCTAGGGGTCAGGGAGTGGTGTGGGTGGGGGAGTACTCTTCCAAGCTTCACCCACCCAAATAAGCTCCACCCTTGTAAGTCAACAGAATGAAATGCCAAATGCAGTAAATTGTGCAGCTATTTAAAATCAGATCATGCGTGTTCTCTGGGCTCCTTGAACTCGGCTTCCCTTCAATGGGGCTTGATTATGCTATGAGCTTGGCTCTTTCTTGAAAGGGGGGGAAACAAGTGGTGGAATTGCCCAAATGCTCGCTGGAATGAGACATCTCGTACTGTAAACTGAGCAGATCTGTGACTTTCCCTCTCCTTCCTCTCCTTTATGAGAGAGTTAACAATCCTGACGTTTAACTTCTCACCGGGCATCTGTGTTAACCCCTCACTGAGCTGAATGGGGTAGTTTATATCACTGAGCTATTGTTCCAGCCAGGCTCGTTGCAGGTAGACATTTCTGCATCGGTTACGCTCCGTTCACATTTTTTAAATTTTCTTCACAACCATAACAGGTAGAGACTAAATTTTTTTAATGAAAGCTGAGATTCTGGTGAACAAGAGAGCAGGTTCAGAAAGGAGCTGCTGGCTGCTTCCAAATCCTGCTCTCCAAAACCTCTCCCCCTGGGAAAGCATCCCCAGGATCACCATGTGGTGAATAAATTTCATGATGTTTCCCACGGAAGAGTAGGAGAAGCCCCTGGTCTTGGAGAATATCCTATTACTCTGCACATTCAGGGCAATCTCACTTTCTGTTTGGCAGAGGAACCAGTTGAGGGCCGGACTTAACTAATTGACCTTGTTGTTAAAGCCCTGGACTAGAAATCTGCGATTATAGAATATCAGGGTTCGAAGGGACCTCAGGAGGTCATCTAGTCCAACCCCCTGTTCAAAGTCAGACCAGTTCCCAATTAAATCATCCCAGAAAGGGCTTCGTCAAGCCGGGCCTTAAAAACCTCTGAGGAAGGAGATTCCACCACCTCCCTAGGTAACCCATTCCAGTGCTTCCCCACCCTCCTAGTGAAGAAGCTTTTTCTAATATCCAACTTGAGACCATTGCTCCTTGTTCTGTCATCTGCCACCACTGAGAACAGCCTAGATCCATCATCCTCTTTGGACGCCCCCCCCTTCAGGTAGTTGAAGGCTGCTATCAAATCCCCCCTCACTCTTCTCTTCTGCAGACTAAATAATCCCTGTTCCATCAGCCTCTCCTCATAAGTCATGTAGGTTCAGTTCCCAGTTCTGCCACTGATTCCCTGTGTGACCTTGGACAAGTCACTTAACCTCTGTGCCTCAGTTTCCTGTCTGTAAAATGGGAATAATTATCTTGTCTATGTATGTTGTAAGGTCTTCGGGACAGGGACCGTTTCTCACTGTTTTTGTACAACGTAGCCCTGATCTCAGCTGGCACCCCATAGGCATTGTTGGACTACCGATGATGATGAGATGAGAAGTGTTGTTCAGCACTCAGAAACTGCTGTGTAGGCAAACCAAGTCAGACTTTGAAATGGATAGCCTCTCTCTTTTGCACCTTATCAAAACAAATAGATGAGAAATGCTGTTAGGCACCCAAATGCAATCAAGGATTCAAAGTTGGTTCCAAAGGAACAATTTAAGTGAAAAATCTATAGGTTGTTTATTTAAAACAAACACACCCTTCATTTAAAAAAAAAATCAATTGACTAGATTTTTCTTTAGACCTGGGTCTACCCTGAAAACTTACATCGGCATCGCAACATCTGTCAGGGATGTGACAAATCCACGTCCCGGAGCGATGTCGCTCTGCCGACCTAACCCCTGGCCCTGTGCTAGGTCGACGGAAGGATTAAATACAGCAATGACAGAACCCCTCCTGTCCTTGTAGTGAGAGTCTCCACTGAACCGGTACAGCAGTAGCTGCGCTGCTGTAGCGTTTTAAATGGAGACGTACCCTTAGACTACACAACAGACCTACGTTGGTCTAACTACATCGCTCAAGGGTGTGAAAAATCTACACCCCTGAGCGATATAGTGATACCGACCTAACCCCCCACGTAGACAGCTCTGTGTCAGTGGGAGAACTTCTCCCGTCAACAGAGCTCCCGCCACTTGGACAGGTGGATTAACTACGCTGACGGATGAAGCTCTCCTGTCAACATAATGGAGTCTCCACTGACACACCATGTCGCTGCACGTGAAGACAAGCCCGAAAACTCTTACAGTTGTAACAATTCTAGTGTCAGGAAAAAGGGGAAAGAGACCCTTTAAAATCTTTTACAAAGCACCTAGCTAATGGCATATGCAAACAAAGAGGAACAATTTAAATAAAAAAGCTCCAAGGAGATTTGATTCCAATTTTATTACCCCTTCTCTGCACCAAACAATATCCTTCTAGGGCTGAGAATCTGAGAAGCCAAGTTTCAGTCCCGAGGATATAATTGGCCATAAAACACTGAAAATATAGGTTTAGAATAGGATGTCTGACAGCCCCTTAAGTCCAGCAGAGTGAATTATAGGCCTAATATTAGAAAGCCAAGTATCCCTAGATAGTCATGCGTATCTGTGTCATGATCGCTTGCAGATATTCCAAATAGCTTCCACGGGCTGCCAAATCTTGTTTTTAAGGATAATTATTGTCTCTGTTTGTGTAGCTTTGGTTCTAGCAGATGCTGGAAGTGAGTTAGAGAATGCAACTATTCTTTCGGTGATCTCTGGTGAGCTCCTAGAACATAAACCAATCTAGGCACAAACGCTCTGGCTTTAATCCAGCAAAGCACTGAAGCACGTGGTTAATTTTAGGCACCATGTAAGTGGGCCCTTTGACTTCAGTGAGACTACTCCTGTGCTTAAGTGCTTTGCTGGATCGTACAAACCACTAATTAGGAGCAAATTCTACCCTCAGATAAGTGCCTGCTGCTCGCGTCACTTGTGCACTCATCCGAGTGCAGTATTTGGCCCTGAGAAAATTAACAGCTAGGGCTGACTTTCATGTACCCTAAGGCCAGAAGGTCATTGGGTGGAGGGATAGTTCAGTGATTTGAGCGTTGACTTGCTAAACCCAGGGTTATGAGTTCAATCCTTCAGGGGGCCACTTAGGGATCTGGGGCAAAAATCAGTACTTGGCCCTGCTAGTGAAGGCAGGGGGCTGGACTCAATGACCTTTCAGGGTCCCTTCCAGTTCTATGAGATAGGTATCTCCACACATTTTATTATCTAGTCTGATTTCCTGCATAACAAAACCCCTAGAATTGCCTCCAGGAAATTACCTGGCTATACCTTGAAAGACAGCACTGATCATGCAGAAATTGTTTTAACATGTATCTAATCTAGCCATCAGATGGACGTCTTCCAAAGGATATCCTGCATGGAGAACTTGGAGATGCTCAAGTTCACTGAGCCGACCCGGGCATGGGTTCAGGGACATTTGCAAGAAGGACCTGAAAACATCACCCGCAATGCAAGCTGGGAAGACGCTGCTAGCAACGGGCCACCCTGGAGACCTGCACTGTGCCAGGAGGAGAGCTGGTTGAGAGACGGGTAAGTGTAGAGGGCAAAGGGAAAGTGAAGCAGGCCTCAAACCCTAGCAGTGCACTGGCATCCTCCTCTGGCCCTGCACCTAGTTCCTGCAAAAATTGTGGCAAGGACTGTGGCTTGAGAACTGGACTCTTCAGCCAGTCATGATGCAGCAGCATCACACAGGTTAACTGATCTGCTTTGGGGCTTACCCCATTGTCTGTTGAATTGGATAGTTGCCATGTAGTTCAGACAGCAGCAAGCATCTGCTGTATTTCTCAGTGTCACATGAACCAACAGGACGGCAAACTCTCTAGGGTGTTTTGTGCATGGGTAAACATAACATGTCATCATTGCCTAAGGAGACCACTGGTTGAGATCATGTCAAATTCTGCAGTGGAGGAGGAACAAACCCTGGCTTGTCTAGGTCACTTTGGCCAGAAGCCTATCCCAGGTCTACACTACAGATCTATGTCGATCTAACTACATCATGCAGAGGTGTAGCTCAGTGGTTTGTGCATTGGCCTGTTAAACCTACTGTTGTGAGTTCAATGAGGGGGCCATTTAGGGATCTGGGGCAAAAATCTGTCTGGGGATTGGCCCTGCTTTTGAGCAGGGGGTTGGACTAGATGATCTCCTGAGGTCCCTTCCAGCCCTGATATTCTATGACATAACAAAAAGGTGTGAAATATCCACACACCTGAGTGATGTGGTTATACCAATTTAACCCCCCTGTGTAGATGGGAGAGCTTCTTACACCAGCATAGGTACTACCCCTCAGGGAGGTGGACTAACCACGGGAAGCTCTCCTGTCGGTGTAGGAGTGTCTTCACTTAAGTTTTACAGTAAACGCTTGTGCTGCGGCATTTTAATTGTAAACCTGCTTCTAGGCAGAGCTAACAGAATAGGCACCCAAGGTGATATTAAGGAGCTGCCTAATAAACCCAGAGAAGGCAGGAAAATCAAAGTCAAGCTGCAACGTTGTACTGCATCCTCCAGTTCCAATTTACTTTTGTGGCTCTCCCTTAATGCATCTTGTCCAGTGATAGACAGACAGATCTTCAGCCCCAGAAATGGGTCTCTCTCTCTCTGCTAAGATCTGTAAAGTGCCCTGTACGCTATGTGCTCTGAATAAATCATAGCTGAATAATAATGGTCCTTTAAAAACTGTAGACAGCAGAGGAAAAATAAGGACCTACCTTCCTAACCTTATTTGAAATACTCAAGACAAAAAGGAAAAAAAATGGCAATTTATTTCGCTTAAAGGCAGGGGCTGACCTTCCAAACTGGGCATGATTGGCCTGTGACTCACTCCGTCATGCTAATGTACAGTGTGCAAAGTGATCCATTGTCCTATGATTGATTCCCTGCTAGAGGACCCTGGTGGTGATTGTATTAGATGTCGTCATATGGGAAGAGATTTTCAGAAGAGCTCACCACCCACAGTAGGGACTGTGGATTTTCAGAGGAGCACAGTGTGTTGAGTGCACACTGGGTGCTGAGTGTGTTTGTTTAATTGGGCCCTTTTTTAGGTGCTTAAAAGGAAGCTGCGCTTTCCTGGAAAATCTAGATCACTTGATGATCACCTGTTCTGAAGCACCTGGCATTGGCCACTGTCAGAAGACAGGATAGTGGGCTAGATGGACCATTGGTCTGACCCATGATGGCTGTTCTTATGTATGGAAGAATCCAGGGGTAGTTAAGGCTGGTGATTTCATTGTCCTCTGCAGACACAGAATCCCACCTTGCTCCTGTTAAAATTGATGGGAGTTTTGCCATTGACTTCAGTGCAAGCAGGACGTTTGCATGTATGTGGCTATTTGCAGGCGGTGACAATAATTTAAAGAGACAATGGCCCTGCTGGCAATGGAACAGCTCAGATTGTGTTTGGGTTTTTTTACTTGCATTACTTACGGGAGGAGGCTGAAGGTTCCAAATACCTGGAACCATAGTTGTGTAGTTGCTGCCTTCCACTCAAGAGAAGGTGGTATTTTAGTGGTGCACTCTGTGCATTGTTTGAAAGGTGCTTTTTCATCAAAAGAGCTGCGTGAGCAGGAAGGATTCTTAGTACCCACTATATTGTCATGGCTTTGATACTGATGTTCTATGTGATCTGAGGATTCTATACTGACACACAACTCCCCAGTGAGGAACGTGCTAAAGAGCTGTAGCCTGTACCGGAGTCCCGAACCCTTAGAAGATGGAAGCTTCATCCTATAATTGTGTATTTAGGGTGCAATTAACCCACTAGCCAAGGCCCGATGCAAGGGCCTGTGATGCCCCACTGCTGGGCAAAACAGCTACACAAGGAGAGCCTTTGGCCCACCTAGGATGCTGACTCCATGTTGATTGTGTACATGCCAGCAAAGAGAGAAGTGTCAGGGGTGGTCTGGAGAACTGGGTCCTTACATTTGATATGGAGCTAGTGGCTGGGAAGCCATGGTCAGTTGGAACAAAGAGGAAGCAGCTGCTTTTCCAGCTCATAACATTATGGGTTGGAGCTGAAACCTTGTTCAACTTGATGAGTGAATGTGCCCTTCAATTGAGAGAGTTGTAAGAGACTGTCAAGGGGCCACATCTAAAATAAAGCCTATTACAGTCTGCCCAGCAGCAAGACCATGTGGGTGGGGGGTCCACAGAGTATTGTGACCTGGTGGGAACGTAGGTGTGCGAGAGAACAGCCAAGAACAGAGAGACAGGGGCAAAAAGCAAGAAAGTCAGTGGTAGCTGTTGAGCCCCGTGTCCTGGGAAACGCTAGAGAGACAGCACTTGGGTCTGTTGGCGAAAGTGGCTTGCGGCTGTAAGGTTAGAAACTGCTCCTTTTGTTTGTGGGTTCTGCAGCATTTGGAGAAGCAGGACTTTGTACACTCCTTGTAAATAAACAAGCCTGCCTGGAAGAGAATACTGGACTCCATACATTACTGTTTCCAGCTGGAACGTCCTCCAGGCCTCAAAAACTGAGTAGTCACTCCGGTCAAAAAACGGCAAAAGTACTAATGAGGTCACAGCAGAGAGGCACGATAAGACCCAATGGCTGGGAGCTGGAGCGGGACAAATTGAAACACGTCATAACACAGGTTTTTAACCGTGAGGATGACTAATCATTAGAACAAACTGGCCAGGAAAGTAGTGAATTCCCCATCTCTTGGTACCTTTTAACATCACAACTGGATGCCTTTCTAGAAGATGCATTTAGTCAAATGCAAGTAATGGGGCTAAATTGAGGGGTAACTGGGTAAAATGTATTGGGCTGTGATATGCAGGAGGGCAGACTAGGTTATCTAATGATCTCCCTTGTGGCCTTAACCACTATGAATCTGGGTAGAGGGGAAGAAAAGCTGAAATAGCAATCGCAGAAGGGCTGCTTTGAAGCCCCATGCCCTTCCCTATGGGGGCAGGGGATGTTTCTGACCACTCCCCAGTCCTTCATTTGGTTCTTCCCGCCCAACCAGTTTTGTGCCAATGTGGGTAAATTTCACCTTTTAAAGATTTTACTTTTAAAATGCTTCAGGGCCTGATCCTGCCATCCATCAATGCCCAAAAGACTCCTTGAGCCCAACAGGGGATCCTGCACATAGGCTGGTGGCAGCATTAACCCTCTATATTGCTGTAAGGAGAAAACTGCTTCCTTGCTCTTCAGCTGCCATGGAATCATCATATGACTGACCAGCCTAATTCCAATTATGCTGCGAAAGATCATGTCCCGGCACTGCAACATTTCACAGACAGTATCTTAATTACAGATGGGTAAAGAGTGAGGGAAATTATCCACTAGGATTTCCGCAATTTCTCAAAAGGACTTTGCTCTGACCCTCTTTGCAAAGAGGACATCCGAATCTGAGTCTATAATCGGCATCACCTCCCAGGAGTGCAGTAAGCACCATGACGACGGCTGTCACCTCTTGTTTGTTCTCCTGCGGGAAGAAGCACGTGCAGTGGGGTGTTTTGTTTTGGAAGGCTTTTTTCAGTGCTTAATTTGCAATGAAAGGTGCTGGAGCTAAAACAATTTTATTACTTTCATAACTGATGCAGCGAGCCAAGAGGTGCCGGGGCTGTCAGCTGCCCAAGCGGAGAGGTGCTGGGCCTCACTGGCACAAATTAAGCACTGTTTTTGGTTTTTTTACTGCATAGTAACATCTATGTTTTGGAGAAGGCAGAGGGTGGGGAGGCTGGTGTTTGTCCTGCTTTCAACCGTCCAGAAGGGGAGGGGGTGAACCATCCCCTGGGGCAGGCCAAGTCCATGGAAGGTGAATTCTTGGCCAGCAGCTAAAATTTGTTTGACACCAACATGAAAGGTGTTTCAAGGCAAAACAACTCATTTTAGGAGGAAGTGGTTTATAAAGGCTAGATCATCCAATGGGCACCAAGCCCACGTGACCCAAGGGACCAATCGTGCCGCTCAAATAGCAGAGGTTCAAAGGAATCCTCCCAGTTCACCAAGAATTTGGGAAAGAAGAAACCTTTGGGGGCTGGTTTCAGCTGCCGAAGGAGTCCCGGGCCGGTGAAACAGCATCGCTCGTGTGACCCAGTCAAAGCGAAAGGCCCCGATCCTGCAATCGGATCCACGTGGGGTGGGGGGGAGGCTTCTTCCACCCATACGGAGCTTTCGGAACGTTGCCCCCCCGCGGGGCTCTGGGTGCAGGATCGGGCCCTCTATTGACCGTGTAGTTTGTTTAAAAAACGTTCCCCCAGGTTAGGGACACGGAAGGCTTCGCTGTGTGCCCCAGCTGAGCGGGTTTGAAAGCAGCTCCTTAGGATTATTTTTAAAAATACAATTTGCGTGGCACGTTTGAGAGCGTCTCTTGCACGGTCGCTTGAGGGGTATTTATTCACTTCGGAGGGGCAACCCCCCTCGACAAAGCGATTGAAAATATTTCTTGCCTTCCACGAACGAGATGGGAGCCTAAATTGCAACGACCCCGCAACCCTGGGAAACCGGGGAGGGGGGGCGGATTTCTGTGTGGATTAAAGAAGCAGTTTCTGAAAATCGACTTCCCAGGGGGCTACCTCCTGGTATCGGTACGTTTCAGGCTGGAGGGGCCGGGACATCCGAAGGGGGGGGGGGATTCTCCACCGGGGAAGCTGCCATGCAGTCCCGGTGCAGAGTGCAGGGGAAGTGGCTTCAGGGGGGCGCCCCGCTGGCTCTGCGCGGGGGCGGAGTGCCGGGGGCTGGGCGCTGCGCGCTTTGCTCTGATCCCACCCCTCGCTCTCCCAGTTACTAAGCGCCGCTGCCTGGTGCAGCTGGTCCCCAGCTCGCTCGCTGCCGGGGCAGCTCAGCTGCAGGGGTGCGCGGGCGGGCGGCAGACCCAGCGCTGCTGCCGCCGCCGGAGAAGCGGAGCCGGGCGCTGCCCCGAAAGCGCTTCGCGGGACTGGGCACTGCGCGCCGCGGAGCCCGGCGAGTGCGGGCAGCCAGCCCCGCCCAGAAGAGCCGGGGAGGAGGACGCGGCGGCGATGCCTGCCCGCTGATCCCCGAGCCGGCGGGGAAGGCTCCCCGCTGCCCCGGCGCGGCGCTCCGGTGATGCCCCAGCAGTTCCCCGCGGCAGCCCCAGCAGCTCGGTGAGGGGCCCGGGGCCCCAGCTCCCGGAGGGCGGCGGCACAGCTGTGAGTAGCTGGCGGGCTGGGCTCGGGCAGGGACTGGAGCCGCTTCCAGGGAGGGAACGGAGCGCGGCCGGCTCCGGGGGGTCTGTGGCCCCGCAGCCAGCGGGCTGGGGGCCCCTCTCCGGGCTGCTGCACTGGAAGTTTCCTGGCAGCGGCGCCGGGCGGCTCACGGGGTGGGGTTGGCGCTTGGCCTTACTTCTGCACTAGTTGCAATCCAGGAAATGGGTCGCCTCCGGGGAGCGTCCCCGGCCCACGGGGGCTGGCTCTGCCCGTCAGCCCCCCGGACCCCGACCCCACACGAGCCCGGAGGAAGAGCGCTCTGCGCAGCCCGTTTTGATGTGCACCCTGCAAAGGCCCTTGCTGGCACAGGGCAGCCTGCCAGAAGCGGTTTGCAACACGATCAGCGGCAGTCGGTTACCAGCGCCTGGGTCAGGTTAACTCAAGTCAAATGCTAAATGCAGACCATGGCCCCTGTTGTTCCAGCCCTCCTCTTTGGGAGGGGCTGCCTTGCCCAGAGGCCACCTCATGGCACACGCCTTGCACCCGGGGTCCTACCCAGCCTAGCACTAACTAGGGGGAAAAATCCCTACTGGTGTAGCTGATAGTTAGAGCTGTGATTTTCTTCTTTCTTTTAAAGCTACTGAGTGCTCAGGCCTCCTAAAAATATTAAACAAAATCCAAGTCTTTAGTGCCTGGCAGGGAGAATCCATTACAGCGCATGGACTCTGGATATGTCTGCAGTGTGGAAGGGAAAACACTGTATTTCTCTTCAGAACTGTGTGTGTTCTCTGCCACTGGAAGGGAGAGGAAGAAAAGGCTCTGTTAATGTTGGTAGGGGCCCACATCCATCCACCCCTAATGTTTAAAATACCACCCAGACATGAGAATGAACCTGATTCTCCACAGCCGCTCTGGGACCTTCCGGGATTTGTTTAGAGTTGATAGTACACGTGTCTTGTGGCACATTTTAAAGCCAGTTCCACTCTCTCACCGTGTGCCACAAATCCTGCTTACAGCTTACTCAATACTACTCCTTTGCTCCCACTCTGCCTGTCTCACCAATTAAGATAGTGCACTCTTCAGGGCATTGTGTGTTCATAGCCGCCCAGATCTGGCTTGGAGCCTCTTGGCTCTATCATAGCACATGGTTGTAGCAGCCCCGCTGACTTTGACAGGACTGTTGTTTTGAGTAGGGTGACCATATGTCCTGTTTTTATAGAGACAGTCCCGATATTTGGGTTTTTTTCTTATATAGTTGCCAATAACCCCCACCCCGGTCCTGATTTTTTACACTTGCTGTCTGGTAACCCTAGTTGTGAGTGTGGTGATTTAGGATTTAGCCTAGATTCACGGATACCCAAAATTTTACCTTGCAGAAGAAATCAGTGACCCACTTTGCCTTCTGATGGTTAACATCCAGTGACCTTGGACTCGGTGCTGGATATCTTTCTGGTAGCTCAGTGGTACAGGGCCCCTCTTTGGTCTGCCCCACTTGCTGTGGGTTGGGAGTCAGAGTGAACGGCAGTCAGCTGGTGAGCTGAAGGGCAAAGGTGCTTGTTTGTCTGCAGTTTGCGATGTGCCTCCACTTTTGTACATCCTCACTGTTGGCTATTGTTCTCCTCAGCGCTGTTTGCTTTGTAGCAGCTGGGTCTGCTGGAGCCCTGGTAGGTGATTCACTATTTTGTGTAGGAGGTGGTGGGAAGGGCTCCCTTTCTTTGTAAGAACAGCTTCCAGGGTGTTAGTGACAGCTCTGATGGCTGGCTGGGTTTACGAAGTCCATCATTTGTATTTGGATAAATAACTGAGCTACCAACAAGTAGTGCGCTCCACTGCTCCATCTAGCTTCGGGATCTACTGAATGCCTCCCCCCATTGCCAAACTTGGAGCTTGTCTACACTACCAGCCAGATCGATCGATTGGGGATCGATTTATCACGTCTAGTGTAGACGTGATCAAATTGATCCCCGATCGCTCTGCCGTCCACTCCGGAACTCTACCACGACGAGAGGCGGAAGCAGAGTTAACGGGGGAGCAGCAGTGGTTGACTCGCTGCCGTCCTCACAGCCAGGTAAATCAACCTAAGATATGCCGACTTCAGCTATGCTATTCATGTAGCTTAAGTTGTGAAACTTAGGTCCACCCCGCCCCTCCCAGTGGAGAGCTAGCGTAAGATCCTGATCCTGTAGCACTTCCTCATGTGAGTAACTCTTACGCACGTAGCCTTGTTGGAGTCCAGGGACTGCAAGGAGCAATCCGGATTAATGTACTGGCATGCCCACCTTTGTGGTCACTAGGGAAACTGGTGACGTGATAGGGAATTTGTGGCAAAGAAGGCCTGAGGGCCAGGTTCTGATCTTTGCTACGCCTCTGTAAGGGTCTGATCCACTTCCCATTGAAGTCAATGGAAAGATTAATCTCAATGGCCTGTGGATCCAGCCCTAAATCTGGAGTAATTTCACTGACTGTACCAAAGTTGCTCCTGAATGATGCTGGAGGAACTGGGGTGAGAGTCTGGCCTTTCATGTAGACATATCCCTAGAGTTCCCCTCTGAACCTTGGTGTTACTGCAGAGTTCTGTTCGGGGCGGCCCTAGACTAGCTGTCAGCAACTGACACCCTAGGCGAACCATGCACCACCCCCTAACCCCAAGGACAGATCTAGGCTGAGGTTTTTGGTAAACTGGGAAACATTTTGCCCCTTTTTTCCTTTTAATGTTTTTAAGCCTTTTTTTTTTTAAACAGAGGCTTAATTATTTGGTTTGTCCGTCTGTCCAACTAATATTTCTGAGATCAGATAAAATAGAGAGACAATTTTCAGACTAGATTTGTACATGACAGCTAGATGATATTTCAGTCCGGTTTCAAATAAAAATGCATTAAAAATATTAATTATAATTTTTATTATTACAAATCCAGAATCATCCATTACACTGTCCTGCTTTAACTGCCATTACCACCATATCCAATATAGAAAGAAATAAGAAAATTCAATGAACTTTAACTTGTGTTTACAGAACACTTGGAATAAAAAACACTCTGTGCTCTTAAAACATGCCTTTTCTTGCTTTAAGTTTTGAAAATTCAGTCACTAGTTCTTTTAGATCCAGTTTTCCAGCTATTTCACGCTCTATTGACATTGTGGCAAGTCCAACAAGTCTCTCTTGCACCATTGTTGAACGCAGATATGTTTTTATCAATTTTAACTTTGAGAAGCTACGTTCCCCACTAGCTGCGGAAACTGGCAAAGTTAAAAGAATGCATAGAACTCTAAAATGTTTGGAAAACTGAGAGTTTATTTTCACAAACAAACTTCAGTACTTTTTCAGCAGTGGAATGTGTCTTAAATCATCTTGAAAAAGCCTGAAGCTCACTACACAAATCTGTAGCATTAATGTCTTTTGAATTTTCATGAGTCAATGCTGTCTCCAGTTTTATACAAAATTCTCTTATCTGTTTTGCTGTTTTCTTTTGCAAGCTGTGGATATCATATAGAAAGCCAAATACTGACTCTAGCTGCTGCATCTGTTGAAATCTTTCGTTAATCGAGAGAATAGCAGTATGAAGGACTGTGAAATAAAAATTCACTTTGAACTTTGTTTTGGGTTCTGAATGGGTGTGTCTCGTTCTTCATACAAAAACTGCTGTTTCTTTTGCCAAATGCGAACTGGCTCTGGTTCAAATTCTGTCAGAAAGTCTATTTCTTCAGCAAGCTCAAAGAATCTACCAGTGTTCTTTTGAACCCTTCATCACTTCTGAATTCCTCCAGAATATTTTTAGTTTTTTGCAGTTTTTGAATAGCAGAATGTATGTTCAAGTTCTTTTTCTGAAGCCGCTTACTAGTGAGGTTAATCTCAAAAAGGATATTATACCACAAAATGAGTGAAGACACAAATGTGAACTTGGAAAGGCCATTTGCAGAAGCTTCTGCATCTGAACGTGCCATATTGCCAGATGATCCAGTAAAGGTAGTATCATCAGAAATTTCAATTAGGGCATCATAAAAGTTTCCAAGTTCATAGCAAAGAGGCTTCAAAGCATCAGTGCAACTCTCCCATCTTATCTGACTAAGTGGTTTCACAGTTAAAGAATTCACATGGCGAGTCAGAATCTCCCAACGGTGTGTTGAGCCTGAGAAAAACACATAGACACGTTGCACCAGGTCAAAGAAACTGCTTGTCTTCAAACAGCATCTAGCAGCATCTTTGACAACCAAATTCAGAGAATGCGCACTGCAAGGAATGAAAAAGGCCCTAGGATTGATTTCCATAATTCTCCTTTGCACACCATTGTCTTTACCCTTCATATTACTCCCATTATCATAGCTTTGGCCACGTAAGTTTTCAACAGATAATGACATTGTTTCAGAATTTGAATCCGGATTTGAATCTGTTCATTCTGCATATTTTTTCCTAAGCAATGAACCTGTGTTTCATGATCAGTTATTTTACGTAGATGCTCCTTCATGACTGGATCAAACAAAGCGAGCTATTCAACAAATCTTAAAAAGTTTCCATTACCTGGAGTGTATAATTTTGTCATTTCTGCCATGGCTGCAGAATGCTACATTTTGCCCACCGAGAACTCTCACTAAAGCAATCAAATGCCCTAATATTTGTTGCCAATATTCTTCTTGATCACACATAAATTTTCTTTGATAGCTGTTTCTTTTTTCAACCGTAATTCAAGTTCTTTCCAATTTTGAAAATATTCCAAATGTTCTGTATTTCTTTCATATGAAGAGAGAACTGAAGATGCATTTTTCCAGTTCTTCGAACCACTTTCAGTGAGTGATGTACCAATTGCTTGATTTCTAAACAACTTGCAGCAAAAGCAAAACACAAGAGTCCTTCAACACTGAATATTGTAACCAGTTTCAATGAATTTCTGCCCTATTAATGAGTTTTTCCTCTTGTAATGCTGAGCGGAGAATTTTCTTTTATTTCCATCCTTAGGGAAGGGAAATTCATGAACTTGTTCAGGTCCATGTTCCACGAGGATTTGCCGCACACTGTCATCACATCTGGGCCATGAAGCTGGGTCCCCATATAGTAACTTGTTTGTAACTTCCTCATCCTTTCTTCCTTCTACTTCATTTACTTCAATGTCTGCATGTGTCTCTAAAGGTGAATAAATTTTCTCCACTTCCATATCAGTCTGATTCTGTGAGCTGCCTTCATCTAGAAGTAAGTTTCCATCATCTTGAGTTTCCAAACTGCTTCCATGCGGATGTGAGCTGCCCTCCTCTCCAAGTAAAATTTCTTCATCTGGATGCTGTTTTGCTTGGTCCTTTTCCTTCTCAGTCTTTTGTTTATGACACTCAGCTCCCGAGGGTTTTCTTTTTCCTCTTTCTGCCATGGAGCATTTGAATACTATGTGCTCCCGACTGCAGCGTTATAGTGTTAAGGATGGCTGACACTCACCACATGGTTGGCGATTTAAAACACATTGCAGCCATCCCAACACATCTTTTCACTGCTTAAAGGTTCAGTGCTTAGTAACATGCACTCGCTTACCTATTAACACAGTTAGTTACAGTGTTTACACAGAAACAAACTAACCTTTTTTGATGTTATAACCCAACACCGGTTGTTTGGAAAGTAATCCCCTTCCTCACAGTTAGCCGCTTGGAGTGTGATGTCATCACTTTCATAGTCTATTAAGCGTTAACGCTATTACTTTTCTTTTATGGACCTTATTTATTCTATGTGAACCAGTTATAACGAAGAAAAGTTCATAATTATACAGTGCGATAACGCTAAGGTTTAATAATGCTTAAAGATACTCCCATTTTGGATTTATAATGCTGAAAGACATTATTATTTAATCTTTGGCACCAAGAAACACAATTTTCCACAGTATTTGCTCGATTCTTAACCATCTACCTGCGATACGTATAAAAATGACCATTTGACATGTATCTACTCTCGATAGCTCTGCTCTACGTGAATTTCCAGCTATGCAACCTTGATGTATATTCGAGTTAGGTGTCATGAGCATTGCAGCTCTTGCTGCTGGTGGATATGTTTCATTGTGGCTGAGTTATTGCTACAGTTAATCCCTCTGTTTAATAAATAGTTTAGTTGTAAAGATAGAACATCTTTTGATAAGAGAAGGTTACTTATCAAAAACACTAAATGTTGTTTTGTTTAATAAAAATCAATTGTAAATGCTGTTTTGTATTTAATTACGTTCCAGTTACCATCTTAATGCAGCTTGATACAAATCATGGGCAAAAAGTTATCCCGTAAATAAGCAATATGTCATTCACCATTTCTTGACATACTGAAAGTGTACAGGTTTCAGTGAGCTGTAGCCCACGAAAGCTTATGCTGAAATCAGTTTGTTAGTCTCTAAGGTGCCACAAGTACTCCTGTTCTTTTTGAAAATGTACAATAAGTATACAAAAATATCAAGCTATATAATTGCTTAAAGAAATGTATATAGTTAGTGTGCCCTCCTAGGTAGCGAGAAGATGAACCGATCTCATGTAAAGGCTCTATTTTGCTGTAAATGTTTTAACGGTTATATCAACTAAGGGGAACATCTTTCTTTAGAAAATAACTGAAGTACAAATGGAAGAGTGGATTAAAATCAATTATTTAAATTGAGGC
The DNA here is from genome assembly GCF_025201925.1 of Gopherus flavomarginatus. Classification (NCBI taxonomy): domain Eukaryota; kingdom Metazoa; phylum Chordata; order Testudines; family Testudinidae; genus Gopherus; species Gopherus flavomarginatus. Next base: position 36,552,823 of record NC_066630.1, read on the forward strand.
TTTCCACGTGACGTTTAAATCACCCCACCTCGTGCTCTGGTTGGCTGAAATCCAGCTAAAGCATCTAAGCTGAGAAAGGCATCTTTATGTTAGTTTAGCTAGTTCACATTTGCTAAACCTGAGCTAAACTTGGCCGCTTTTCTGGGTCAAAACAAACCCTGAGGTTGTCACAGTCTGTGTGTTTGCCACCCTCCATGGCTCTGGCTATAAGACAGCTGCTTTTTAATTTTTTTTTTGTTTGTTTTTTTAAATATATAGGGAAACAAATGAATCAATGCCTCGTTTCCAGACCTTTCTCTCTGCAAACACGTACCCTGGTCAGATTATACCTGGGATTTACCTCAGGCCACCGGGACAATTTTGTGGGAGCCTTTTGCTTAAATTATCCCCAGTTTCATTGCCTCTCAGGATTGTATCCTAACCCTGCTGTTGTTTAAGGGTCTGTACGGCTCAGCATTCCCTAATGCTACCCCTGCTAGGTATGGAAGGTTTTTTAGAATGCGTTAAAATAACCTTCTCTGTAGCAGAGTGTGTCTAAAAACATTGTTTGCCAGGAAATTGCAACCTACAGTCTGAGTGGCTTTGTTGCAGTGTGGTCTGCATTGTACGGGGAGAACAAGCTTCTTATCTGATTCCTCCTCCCCGGTGTAAGGAAAACAAGACAGCCTAATCTCCAGTGATGTTAAATTACATGTGTTGGCTTGGAGATGCAGCTTGTAATTTTAAAGGCCTTCGGATGTGGCTTTTCCTCCTGCCTTCTGCTGCGTCTCTCTTCTCTTCCCAGGTCCTGGTGAACAGGTTGTGTCACCCTAGAGCTGTTTGACTGCATGGCACTGTGAACTGACCGCTTGGTGCAGTAGCAGCCAGGGTGGATTAACAGTCTTGCTTGTTTGCTGTGATAGCATTGTCCATGTGGCTTTGAAACTGGCATTTTTGTTGTTTTTAAGTGCACGGAGAGTGATGATACTAGTCTCCGAGCCAGTAATAACCTAGGGCTGGTGTCATAACATAATCCCAGATTTGGACCTTAGCGTCCAAAATATGGGTGTTAGCATGAAAAGCTCCAAGCTTAGTTACCAGCTTGGACCTGGTAAAGCTGCCACCACCCAAAAAATTAGAGTGTTTTGGGGCACTCTGGTCCCCCCAAAAACCTTCCCTGGGGACCCCAAGACCCAAATTCCTTGAGTCTCACAACGAAGGGGAATAAACCATTTCCCTTCCCCCTCCTCCTTCCCAGGTGTTCCCTCCCTGGGTTCCTGAAGAGATACACAGAAGCAAGCTCCGTGAATCTAAACAGAGGGATTCCACCCTCCCTATTTCCAGTCCTGGAAACAGAAGTACTTCCCTCTTCACCCAGAGGGAATGCAAAGTCAGGCTAGTAAATCTAACACAAAGAGATTTTCCCCCTGACTTCTTCCTCCCACCAATTCCCTGGTGAGCTGCAGACTCAATTCCCTGGAGTTCCCCACTAAAGAAAAACTCCAACAGGTCTTAAAAAGAAAGAAAAAGTACATTAAAATGGTCTCTCTGTATTAAGGTGACAAATACAGGGTCAATTGCTTAAAAGAAATATGAATAAACAGCCTTATTCAAAAAGAATACAATTCAAAACACTCCAGCAACTACACACATGTAAATACAAAATAAAAAAACATATAAATCACTGTCTTATCTTTTTTGTACTTACAACTGGGAAACAGAAGATTAGAAAAGCAGGAGACAGAAATCCTCTCATAGCCGAGAGAGAGTACAGGCACAAGACAAGAACAAAGAACTCACACACAAACTTCCCTCCACCCAGATTTGAAAAAGTCTTGTTTCCTTATTGGTCCTCTGGTCAGGTGTTTCAGGTCACTCCTTTCCAGGTGACCAAGAGGGGAAAGAGAGCCAGGAGGCATTCAACCCAGGTAGAAGCATCAAAGCATTATCAGATGCTCAGTAAGTCAACTCTGGAAGACCCTGTCTCTGGAGGACTAGAACAGAAAGCTACAGGGGACATATCTGATGGGCATCCTTGTTGTATGAAGTAAGCAGCTATGACGAAGTTTCTTCAGCCATCTTAAGAAAGTAAGCAGTCCTCATCAGCCACTGCATATTAAGAAGAGAAGACAGACAGCAAAAGACAAGGGCAATAGGACAGCATGCTGTCTCCCTCTAGCAAAAATACAAGATCTCACTGGGACAGTTTCCCCTCAGGGTGTTGTTTGGAACGAGGTTACCACTGAGCTGCCTCACCCGCCAGGCTGGGCTCCCTATACATTGTACTGCTGAGGCAAGCTAGCCCAGCCCTCCCTCAGGCTTCAGACTTCACTTTACTAGCACACATACAGGTAGGGACACATCCTGCTGCAGCGTTACACACAGATGCTGAGATCAGCTCTGCATGGGAAGAGTCAGCTAAAGAACTGCCCAGGTACTCAAGTGCACACCCCTTTCTGGAGGGTAAACCCAAAATTATACCGTCTGCGCTGCACAGAGAACTGGACAGTGCAAGCTCATGAAATTCGCCCCCTCCCTCAATGTGTGGAAAGATATGCAGCAACTTTCTGCCCCAAACTATAATTTCCACACACAGGTTATAGACAAAACAAAATCAAGTTTATTAAGTATAAAAGGTAGCCTTTAAGTGATTGATAGCAAACAGATCGAAGCAAATTACCTTAGTAAATAACCAAAACCTCAAACTGAGCTTAACACACTAGATAAGTAGGATATGAATTAGCAGATTCTCACCCTGAGTGATAAACAGGCTGGCAGATTCTTAAGGGTCAAGTTGCCTTGGCTTTCCCAGGTTTTAATACACAGGCTAAAAATCCTTCCAGCCTGGGACCATCACTTCCCACAGTTCAGTCCTTGCCCCTCAGGCATTTCCAGGTGTATTGTTGCAGGGAGAGTAAGGTCCCATCATGATGTCATTGTCTCCCTTTTATATCTTCTTCCCACTTGCTGGAAAGCTCTCTTGCCGTGACCTGGGTCAAACAGTTTCCACTGAGTAGTGCTATCTCTGAGAGGTTTCTGTTGTACACAGTTCTTGGGGTAATCCTTGTGCTTGTGTGCATTTCCTCAATAAGCCATTAACGTTGTTGGCCTTTTTACTGTTGTACCTGAAAGGCTGCTTGTGGGTGTTTTCAACCTCACAACATGTTTCAGTAACACATACGTAGCCAGATTCATAACTTCACATATGATAATAGCACATACAATCCAATGAGATATTACTGTCTAGCACAGTGGTTCTCTAACTTTTGTACTGGTGACCCCTATCACACAGCAAGCCTATGAGTGCAACTCCCGTTATAAAGTAATAACACTTTTTTAAAAAAATATTTAACACTGTTATAAATGCTGGAGGTGAAGCGGGATTTGGGGGTAGAGGTGACAGCTCGCAATCCCCCACATAATAACTTTGTGCAGGGCCAACGAGAGAGGGGGGAAGCCGGTACAAATTACCAGGGCCCGGTGGTCCGGAAGGGGGCCCAGGGCCTGGCTTACCCGGCTTCGTTGACCCTGTTTAGCCAGTCCGCCCTTGCTGAGGGGCCCGAAAAATTTTTTTCACCATGGCCCGAACCTGCTCTCGGTGGCCCTGATCTTGTGACTCCCTGAGGGGTCACAACCCCCAGTTTGAGAAACCCTGGACTTGCAGATCAAGACTTTTAGAATGATACTTCACAAGGCATACTTTGTACAAAACATATCCTACTTATATGACAGTAGTGAATATTGGGGTGCCAGGGTGTCACAGACACCATAAGATTGGATAGGATTATGAAGTTATCTGTCAACTCTTCACCTGTGATAATACACACTGGAACTAATAACTCAACACCGCATGAAACGACACCAATTATAGAAGACTTCAAGGATCTTGGAAGGGAGCTGAAGAAGAGGAAGGTGCTTAGAGATCCTGCTGGACCAATGATCATGATTAGATAGAAGGCAGAATATACTTGGGCAAACTTGGGCTGTGTGACTGTGGTGAGAGTGTCAGCTCTGGAGCTGTGAAACATTGGTCCATGGTTCCAGAGAGAAGGGACGTTGTATAAATGGGAAATCCTGCGTCACATAGGTGGGAGGCTAATCTTCTTGGTTGGAGATGAGCTGGAGCAGCCTGGAGGGCATTAAACAAACAGTGCAACGGGAGGGTGCTAAGAAGACAAATGCAGTACAAGCACAAACGCCATATGTCACGAACGAACTGAACTAAAGTGCCAAAGAAAGCGAAGAGAAGAGATTTTCCAATGCTAGGAGTGTGGATAATTAGTAAGAGGAATTGGAAATTCTCATTGATGAGAAGTTTGACGTAATTGGCATTAATGAAATCTGATGGGATGACTTGCATTATTGGAATGTTAAAATCACCAGTAATAACCTGTTTAGGAAAGAGAAAGTGGGTAAAAGATGTGGGAGGTGGCGCTTGACATTAAAGACACCTTTGTCTGCTTTACAATTATTGATAACTCAGAGGCACAGGAATCAATGTGCTAACTAAGAGAGCCAAGGTGTGAGTACTCGTGGGTATATCAGAGGCCACCCAATCAAACCAGAGCAAAGGATGAGTTAGCACCTGCATGTAATGTGTGGAAAGAAAAAATGTGGTGTTGTAGGGGACGTCAGTTTGGGAGGCATATGCTGGATAACTCATACAGTGAGTAGTAAAAATGTCATTAGAGTTTTAAAAAATGATAGACGATAATTTTCTAATACGAAAGGTCTTGCACTCAGCACACGGTAACTATTTTGGACTTCATTATGACAAATAAAGATGACTCAATCACTGGACTGGATTTTTGAAATTGTCTAGGGACCACTTATGATGACCTGATCACCCTCAATAGGGGTGGACTGAGGACAGTGGACAGTGCCAATTAGTTATATAGGTACTTGGTGCCACGGGCACTGATGCCATGGGTGCTCCAGGGCTGGAATACCCACAGAAAAAAAAAAGGGTGCTCAGTACCCACCAGCCACAGCTGTTTGGCATCAGTGGCACTGCCAAACAGCTGTTTGGTGGCTTGGGAGAGGGTGGAGATCAACGGCGCATGATGGGATCCAGTCCGTACTGCTTTTAGGGGTGGCAGTTATCAAACGGCTCCAGAAATGAGGCTCTGAGGGTTGTTTCTTTAACACTCTTAGTGCTCAAAAGCAGCAGTTTGTTTCTTCAAATCAGCGCTGCGGGAAATCGGTCCTAATGAGGCCAGTGCAGGACACCGTGTCAGACTTCAGATACCCTGCTGCTGGAAAGTGCTCCAAGCAGGGTTAGACAACATGGTGGTGAAAACCCCCTGTCTCCGACAGCAATTCCATTATTGCTGTCATGGTGGAGCAGCACTGGTGGGAACATCCTAGTGTAGCTGCTTCCTTAGAAACGCTGGGCTGTGCTCATCCCTGGAGTAAATATGTTGAACTCCATAGCATTACTCCAAACATGAATATGGCCCATTTGTGTTACTGATCTGCTCCTCCAGCTGCCAAAGGAACCAGGACTTTGTAAGTTCCTTAGAAATAAACAACCTTGCATCAAAGAGAATGCTGGACTCCTTGCATTTCTGCTTCCAACTGGAACGTCCCTGGGGCCTGGAATTTGACTAGCCACTAAGGTCAAAAAGGAGGCAATGTTATTCTCATCGCCAATTATAGGACAAGGCTCCCGTGTCACTTCCCAGAGATGATGTATCACTTGTGTAAATAAGATCTGCCTGTTCCCCGAAGTAGTGCAGTGCTAGATCAAGTCTGACAGCTGTGTGGCGAGTGGAAATGTTAGACAGTTTTCTCTGCACATGCAGGGCTAGGAGGACGTGGGAGTTCTCAGGGTACCCGAGATGTCTGGAGTGAATCACTACCACCCACTTACAGTGTCAGAGATCCTAGCTCAACAAGCTCCTCTCTTTCTCAGCTCAGGCGAGCAATTCACACACCCCACCTCGTTACTCTCGAGTGCTCAGTGCCTTATTATGTGGGCACCTGCAGTGTCCACCTCTCCACTGCCTCTACGGCCCCGTTCACGGCCGTTAGCACAAGGCACTTAGATGGGTCCGTAGTAAAACCAAACTGAAGTTTATTTAACAGAACATGAGAGAGAGAGCGCAATTCAAATAAAAGCAGGATATGGGTTTGGAAAGTGAGGTGACAAGTAAAAAATATCCCATAAAAGCAATCTATAGGCTGCGCTTATTAACGAGTTACTTTCCTGTCTAATAAGGTATTTTTCATCCAGTTCAATATTAGTCCCAGCTTTCTCAACTAGATAATCTTTTATGAGACACCCCTTCTGGTAGGACTTCTGCCACCAGACTCCTTGTTCCCTTCTGGTAGGGGATCCCCTTGGTAACGGGTGACCACTTGTGCTCTTCCTTCATCTCTTCTACAGTTACAGACTCTTCTCTCACCTTAGGGGGTCCCTATTCAGAGACTGTTCTTGGGATTCTGTTGTCTCTGTAAATCCTCACGCCTACCCCTGGGTCTAGACAGTAAACATGGGCTGTCGCTCCATTGTTCTAAGTGTCGATTGAGTTGACCCTGAGACCCACCTCCCCTTAGGTGCCAAGTTTAAATTCAACAGTTTTGAAACCCAATATCCTGCATATTACATAACTGTACTTACTTCCCATGCCAACATCCCGCAATAACCATGACAACTGGCTAGTTCTTAGCATTTGGCAGAGACCACACCTGAGCTCCTTCAGTGAAATATTGAGAAGATAGTCAGACAGGAGTCATATATCTGCCTAGATATGTCTGTAACACAGAGGAGGATGCCCAAGTGATGGGTTATGTATAAACACAGCTGACTGAAACTTGACAGTATCAATTTGCAGGGCTTCATGGAATCCTTTACTCTTGATTCTGCTCTCATGAGTTTTTACTTTTTGATGCTGAACGGCAACCTGGACTTGATCACAAGTTTGCCAACTTTTTGGTGCACCTAATGCAGGCTTTGTCTTTGTGGGGAAAAAACCCCAAACTCAGTCAGGTTCGCCTAGTTTCAGGCTTGGTTACAGAGGAGGCAAGCAGCTTTGTCTTCAGCTGGGTGAGGAGAATTCTGCAAGGCTGCTCTGGAGAGGAAGGATGGTCCAGTGGTTAGAACATTCGCCTAGACTTCCCATGTGACCTTGGGCAAGTCACTTAGTCTCTGTGTGCCTCAGTTCCCCACCTGTAAAATAGAAATAATATCACTGCCCTGCCTCACTGGGTTGTTGTGAGGAGAAATATGCTAACAGGTTGTGAGGTGCTCATGTTCTGCAGTAATGAGGGTCTTGTAAGTACCTTAGATATAGATAGTTCCCTTCTAGCTCCCCCTCCATCAGTGATCCTACGTCGTATTTCCAAGCAATGAGCTTCATACTGCCACAACCTTGCTTGGAAAACAGCCAGTCAAGCCAACAGGCAGAGAACAAGTACAGAACAGCCTGATTCAAGGACAGCTTCACAGGATGCTATGGGCCAGATTCTGCTCTTGTTTGCCCTGGTGTAGCATGTCTTCAGTGGAGGAACTCCACTTTTACACTAGTATGGTGTAAATGGTACGGAGATCAGAATCCTGTTATCTGGCTTCTGGAGGAAGGAAGAAACACCTTTTTAAAAAAATGTAACCGTTGTGGGTGGGAGTTTGTGGTTTTCTAAGTGCTCTTGTGAACCTCAGTTAACGCCTCTCATTGTTTGAAAACAACACTGCCTCCTTAAATGCATCACTATTTGGGCTGGAGAAGCCAGTTTTGCTTTCATTTACCAACTTGTTGCTGCTTTGCCATCTGGGAGCAATGCATATGCCCTGACCATGGCTGACTGTGCCAGGTAGGTGATGTCTTCTCTCTTTCTGCTTTATATGCAGTTAGGAGCTGATTGCATCTCCTGTCTGTTAATTGGTTGGTGTAGTTGCTGTGGGAGATGCCGTGTAACAGGATTTTAGACACCTCTTTAGGGTGCTAATGAGAGTGACGTTTGGTCCAGGGTTTGTCATTTTAACATGTACTTTTTAAAATAATATATGTTATGTAAACATACTGGACATGTGACATTGTGGACCAGGCCCAGAGGCCCCCTGCTGGAAGCCTCAGCCTATCCCAGAAAGGAGCAGTAGCTCCAGGTGACCTAGAGAGACTGCGTGGGAAGCAGCCAATCCAGAAGAGGCTGCAGGAAGCAGCCAGTCAGAGGACTGCAGGCTCATATAAAAGGAGCTGCAGTACCTGAGGACAGGCAGTTGCTGCCTGGAGTTGGAGGAGTGAGCTGTGTGTTCCTGGTTGGCTGAAGGAATGGCAGGACCTCAGACAGATCAGTTGCTGGCAGGGGAGCACGAGGGAGCTCCTGACTTGGCTGCTGGGACTGAGTAAAAGATGTCAGCCCTAGGGTAAGGGTGAAGCATTTGTGAAGGTGCTGGGGCTGCGGGGCGTGGCCCAGGGAACTGTAGCAGCACAGTGACTAGTTAAAGGGGATGCAGCAACATGTGGCTGCTACTCAAGGGTCCCTGGGCTGGGACCCGAAGTAGTGAGTGGGCCCAGGTCCCCTCCATTAGCCACTAGGGAAGTGGCATCAGCCTCGAAGAAGGGGAACTTATGTAAGCCCAGGAAAGGGATTGAAGGCCTGGTAGAAGGTCAGCCATTGGGACATTGGTACACCCAAAAAGGGATCAGATGTTTTACTGGCCCACCTGGAGAGCTGGGACCAGAAAGGTCCAGAGCAGGCAAAGACAGTGTCTCCAGGGAGGAAGCCCTGGGGGTACAGCCTCATACCAGGGCCAGGATTATTTAAAGACTAAGCCCAGGGAGGGCTGCAGAGATACCAATGGAGGGACACTGGGACAGGCCCCTGTTGGACTGTATCCCCTAGGAGGGGTCTGTTTTGTTTCACGTACAAACTGCATGTGACTTTGCTGGAGGGCTGAGTCACTGAAAACCTGCTGAGAGGTCACCGCAGACTGAGAGAGTGCAAGTGTGCATCCTTAGCTAAGGGGTCCCTTGCGAGAGGTGGGTGCCACCCCATACAGACAGATTCTCTGCTCCAGTGCGCTTCCTGTGGCCCACTCGGGCACGCAAAAGGAGCAGGAGCACCCTCTTGGTCTCCCTAACCATTGTGCAAAGTCAGGGCTGGGCAGAAAATAAGGAGATTGATTGCCTCTGCCGTATTCTGCATAAGCTGGTTTCAGGAAGGAATCCAGGACATTGTGCCATGGACTAAATTTGGCCCCATTACACCTGTGCAACCCCACTGACGCTGCTGGAGGCAGAGTGAGGGCAGACCCTGACAGCCATTCTGGGACTTCAGGTGGGATTTGGTGACTGTTGGCAGCGTCAGGTCTCACCCGTTTTATTCTCTGTGCAGTGACAAGAGGGGAGACTTTGGCTTTGCAGTTTGTTCTAGCTTTGCGGACGCTGACTGTTCAGGTCAGGGTGCCTTTGAACGGTGCCTAGTCTTTTTTTCTTTTTTCAACCGCACAGCCAGTGTAGTGAAACCAGCAGCCCTGCTTTCTTCAGAGAAACAGCCGGCTTGCTTGGCTGTCAGCAGAGATAGGCAGAAACTAAGTGCAGTGGAATTCAGAGGTGCTGTTTGTACTTGGTTCTCGTGTCTAGGTCTCTTGCCTGTTGCTTTCTTCATGCCTGCAGATGCTCTCACCTTTTTTTCCAAAGGGTGTTTTTTTTCATCACTTTTTTTTTCACCCTTTTCCTGTTTCTAACCCCCTTGGAAGCTTGACATTCCTCTAAAAGCAAACAAACAGCCTGCCCTGCTTATGCATATCTATCCAAGGTACTTCAATGGCCCCGTTACTGAGGTGTGTGAGCACCTCATGATAGTACTGTGTAGGAGGGAAGTCCCTGCTTTGGATGTGGGGAACTGAGGCAGAGAGAGAGTAAGAGACTTGCCCAGGGTCACACAGGAAATCTGGGGAGGCAGAGCCAAGGATTGAATTCTGGGCTGCTGAGTCCTGGGCTAACGCTGTAACCACTGAACCATCTTTCTTCTCTGACTCATACTGGTGTAAATCAGAAGTAACTTCATCAGAGTCTGAAGCTGCACCAGTGTGAAACTGAGGTGAGTACAGGAACATACTCAGTAAACTGGTGCTGACTTGTCTGGTCTCATTCTCCAAGATGGAGGAAGAGCCGGAAGGACACAAACAGCGCAGGGAAATGAAACGATATTATATTTTGAAAATAACGGTTTAATAATATCATCAAACCAGGGTCTCCTGGAGTCTCAGGCTAGTGCCCTAAGCTCCAGGACCGTCCTTCCTCTGTGGACAGATGAAGTATGGTCTGGTGGTCAGAGTTGCCAGGCTCCTGAGTTCAAATTCTACCTTGGTCATTGCCTCACCATGGGGCACTAGGACAAGTCTCTTCTTCTGTCTGTTTCAGCTTCCTCATCTGTAAAATTAGAAGTGAGTCGCGGCAGCAAGATCTGGGTTTCGCACTCCTTAAAGTTCTGGGTCTTTGGATCCAGGTTTTTGGTTTGGCCCATTAGAAGGAGAGAGTGGGGCCAGCTGTGAAATTCCAATCCAGTCACTCCACTACCAAAATCGGGGTGTGTTTGGGTCAGACCCATCTCTGAGTACAATATTAATAATACTTCCCTGCCACAGGTGCATGAAGTTGGGGGGTGAGGTTTAATTTATTAGTGCTTGTGAAGCACTGAGAACATTAAAAAGCATTTTGTAAGTGCTAAGTGGTGTTTATTGTACTAGCAGCAATTACGTGTGTCATAGGAGCTCTGGTAGCATGACTAATAGTAAATAATGTATTGCTTCACACTCCTGGAGCACTAGATCCTTCATTCAAGGATCTGGTTCCTTGCAAAATAAACAAGATTGTTCTGCCAGAGGATGAGGCGAAGCCCAGACCGATGTTTCCACTGACTTTTGGGAGTTGGATCAGGCCCTGGGAGACTTGCTGAAAGTTGTAAGCAAACAAGGCAGAGTTGGCAACTGAATCCAGGAGTCTTGTCCCTGAGTCCTCTGCTGTATCCATGTGAAAGCAAACGAGCTGGTAGCAAATGGGCGATGAGCATGTGTGTGTCATGCGTACAGGGGTGAAAGTAACTTACAGGGCTTACCGGTACTGACGGGGGCATGGCCTCATCCAGAATAGGTGTGGCCTCATCTGGAAGAGGCGTGGCCTCTCAAGATTTAAAGGGTCTGGGGAACCAGCTGTGGGGACCCAGAGCCTTTAAATCAACCAGGGGCTCCCAGCTGCAGAGGTGGCTGAGAGCCCCCCGGGGCTCAGGGGCAAATTAAAGGGCCCAGGGCTCTGGCCGCCAGGGGGAACCCTGAGCTTTGCAGGGCTGGGGCAGGGATTTAAAGGGCCCAGAGCTCCTGCCGCTGAGGGAAGCCTGGAGCCCTTTAAATCCTAGCCCCAGCCCGGCCACCAGAGCCATGGCCGGCATTCAAAGAGCTCTGGGCTGCCCGCAGCCAGGGGGAGTTTCTGAGCCCTTTAAATCCCAGCTCTGGCCGGGATTGAAAGGACTCTGGGCTGCCCGCAGCAGCGGGGAGCTCTGAGCCCTTTAAATCTCAGCCGCGGCCGGGATTTAAAAGGCTCGATGCGGTCCAGCACGGCTTACTGGCTCTTACCGGTATGCCGTACCAGACCGCACTGGCTTACTTTCACCTCTGCATGAGTATGATTTTGAATGTTCCCCCTCCCCCATTTTTCATGGACCTTCCATTTTGCCAGTCACTCTTGCAAGCAGCCCCATATGCCCACTCCAGCTGCATGTCACATGTCCATGCATGACTCCGTTTTCTACAGGAGGTTCCCAAGAATGCTCAGATGTGGACTGGCATCTGTCAAGGTCCATTGTTAGCCAAATACTCCCAATTATTTGAATAAGCCCTTCACACTATGTTGACCAAATCTGCCTTAGGTGCTTTCTACAGCAAACACTTTAAATACAAGCTGTCACAGAGTGTGGGAAGTCTGGTCCTGCACCCCTCTTCCTGGGACCCACAGTGACTCTCAGCCAGCCAGTAAAACAGAAGGTTTATTGGACAACAGGAACACAGGTTACAGCAGAGCTTGCAGGCATAGTCAGGACCCCTCCATCGAGTCCTTCTGGGCTTTCAGGGTGCTTGGATCCTAGCTAGGATACCCTGAATTCCACCCACACAGCCCCAAGCCCAAACTCAAACTGCTTCCCTCCTGCCACTCCCTTCCTTTGTCCCCCTTCCCGGGCAAAGGTGTTGACCTTTCCCCTCCCTTACCTAGCTCAGGTTACAGGCTCCGGTATTGTCTATTCCTTAAAGTCCTCCCCTGCTCTCCCATTCCCCACACAGACAGCCCCTACTCCATCACATCTCTCCCCTATTCGAGACTGAACTGAGTGGAGTCACTCTGCCCAGTGACCTGGGGAAGTTCAGGGCCCCCTCTCTGGGACAATGCGTCCGCTATCAGGTTGGCACTTCCCTTCACATAGACCACGTCCATGTCATAGTCCTGCAGGAGCAGGCTCCACCTCAGGAGCTTGGCGTTGGCTCCTTTCATCTGGTGCAGCCAGGTCAGGGGAGAGTGGTCGGTGTACACGGTGAAGTGTCGCCCAAAGAGATATGGCTCTAGCTTCTTAAGGGCCCACACCATGGCCGGGCATTCCTTCTCGATGGCCGCGTAGTTTTCCTCCCGGGGTAGCAGCTTCTTACTCAGGTACACGATGGGGTGTCTCTCCTCCTTTTCATCCTCCTGCATTAACACCGCCCCCAGTCCCGTGTAGGAGGCGTCGGTGAACACCATAAAGGGTTTGTCAAAATCTGGGTTTGCCAGAACTGGGCCACTAACCAGAGCCTCCTTCAGCGCCTGGAAAGCCTCCTGGCACTGCTCAGTCCAGATCACCTTGTCTGGCTTCCCCTTTTTGCACAGTTCAGTGATGGGGCTGGCTATGGCACTAAAGTGGGGCACGAACCTTCGATAGTACCCCGCCTGGACCTGCTTTTTGGTTTGGGGAGCAGGCCAGTCTCTGATCACCTCCACCTTGGCTGGTTCCGGCTTCAGGCAGCCGCTCCCCCACCCGATGGCCCACGTAAGATACTTCAGCCATCCCCACCTTGCACTTCTCAGCCTTTACTGTTAACCCAGCCTTTCGGAGTCGGTCCAGGACTTGTTTAACCTGGGACATGTGGTCCTCCCAGGTCTGGCTGAAGATGCAGATGTTGTCAATATACGCTACGGCAAAACTCTCCATCCCCTTCAGTAGCTGATCCACCAGGCGCTGGAAGGTGGCCGGCGCTCCCTTGAGGCCGAAGGGCAGGGTCAGAAACTCGTAGAGCCCCAGAGGGGTGATAAAGGCCGATTTCAGCCTGGCATCTGCGTTCAGTGGCACTTGCCAGTAGCCCTTTGTAAGATCCATAGTGGTGAGGTACCGAGCACCTCCCAGCTTGTCTAGGAGCTCCTCAGGCCTGGGCATGGGGTAGGCATCAGATAGGGTGATGGCATTGAGCTTTCGATAGTCCACACAGAACCGGATTGACCCATCCTTCTTGGGGACCAGCACAACTGGCGAGGCCCAAGGGCTGGAAGACGGCTGGATCACCCCCAAAGCCAGCATGTCCCTGACCTCTCTTTCAAGATCCTGGGCAGTTTTACCAGTGACCTGAAAAGGGGAGCATCTTATAGGGGGATGTGACCCGGTCTCCACCCGGTGGACAGTCAAATTAGTGCGTCCAGGCTGGTTGGAAAACAGCTGTCGGTATAGATGCAGCACCCCTCTAATCTCAGCGTGCTGGCCTGGGGTCAACTGATCAGAGAGGGGAATCGCCTCTGGGGGGAACCAGCTTTTGTCCCAGGGAATAGATCCACTAAGGGGTCATCTCCCTGCCCCTTCCAATGTCCACACACGGCCAACACCACATTCCCCCTGTCATAGTATGGTTTCATCATGTTCACATGGTACACCCGATGGTGATGTGCCCGGTTTGACAGCTCCACCACATAGTTTACCTCATTCAGTTGCTTGATAACCTTGAAGGGCCCTTCCCAGGCAGCCTGAAGTTTGTTTCTCCTCACGGGGATGAGAACCATCACTTGATCCCCAGTGGCGAAGGCATGGGCCCGTGCCGTACGGTCATACCAGACCTTCTGCCTCCTCTGGGCTCGGGCCAGATTCTCCCTGGCCAGGCCCATGAGCTCGGCCAGTCTTTCCCGGAAGGTCAGGACATACTCCACCACTGACTCTCCCTCGGGAGCGGCCTTCCCCTCCCATTCGTCCCTCATCAGGTCTAGGGGCCCCCTTACCCGCCTTCCATACAACAGTTTGAAAGGTGAAAACCCGGTAGATTCCTGGGGTACCTCCCTGTACGCGAACAGCAAGTGAGGTAAGTACTTGTCCCAATCCTGCGGGTGCTGGTTCATAAATGATTTTAGCATCATCTTCAGCATCCCGTTGAACCTTTCCACCAGCCTGTTGTACTGGGGGTGATACGCTGAGGCCCAGTTGTGCTGGACCCCACATTTCTGCCATAAGGACCGGAGCAGGGCCGACATGAAGTTGGACCCCTGATCCATTAAGACCTCCTTGGGGAACCCCACCCGGCTGAAAATTGTCAGCAGCGCATCTGCCACTGTGTCTGCTTCGATAGAGGACAAGGCCACCGCCTTGGGGTAGTGAGTGGCAAAATCCACCACCACCAGGATGTATTTCTTCCCTGACTGGGTCGTCTTACTGAGGGGTCCCACTGTGTCCATGGCCACCTTCTGGAAAGGTTCTTCTATGATGGGTAAAGGCCTCAAAGCCGCTTTCCCCTTGTCCCGGGCCTTCCCCACCCTCTGGCAGTGGTCACAGGATTGGCAGTACTGTCGGACCTGGGTAAAGACCCCAGGCCAGTAAAAGTTCTGTAGCAGCCTCTGCCTGGTGCGCCGGATTCCCTGGTGCCCTGTGAGAGGGATGTCATGGGCCAGGTACAGTAGCTTGTGGCGAAACTTCTGGGGAACCACCAGCTGCCTCCTGATCCCCCATGACTCTACTTCCCCTGGGGGAGCCCATTCTCGGTACAGGAACCCCTTCTCCCACAGGAACCTCTCCTCATGGTCTATACCGCACTAAGGTCAGCCCGGTCCCTGGGCTTCCACAAGGATAGATCTTTCTGCAACTCGGCCTGGAACTCAGCAGCTGGGACAGGGATGGGGACCGGCTCTCTCTTGCTGGCTGGGTCTGAGGCTGCAGCCTCTCTGAACCGTGCCCCTGAGCGTTCCACGCCCCCTGGGTTAGGGTCCTGCACCTCAGGTCGAGTACCTTCGCCATTGTCGGGGTGCAGTGCCTTTTGCTGACTCTGACTATGAGTCACGACCAGGGCACTCTGGGTGTTACTAGGCCAGTCCTCGAGGTCCTCTCCCATTAACAAGTCCGTGGGCAAATATGGGTGTACCCCCACATCCTTGGGGCCCTCCTTGGCCCCCCACTTCAGGTGTACCCTCGCCCCGGGCACCTTGAATGGGGTCCCGCCCACGCCCATCAGAGTCAGGTAGGTGTCGGGCACCATCTGACCTGAGGCCACCACCTCGGGCCAGGCCAGCGTCACATCTGCGCCCGTGTCCCAGTACCCAGTGACCTTCCTCCCATCTACCTCCAGGGAAACAATGCACTCTTTCCAGAGGGGCAGCCCCACGCCCACCCGGTAAACCAAAAACCCAGAGCCTGGAACATCCAGCCCTCCAGAGGAGCTGACCTGGGGACCTCCTCCCTCCTTCACAGGTGGTATGTTGCCAGCCTCCCTTTCCTGGGAATGTAGCCCCTCCTCCGATTGGGTTTTTACCCAGTCCACCCTCTGCGGGTTGGGTCTGCTTGGTCTGACCCTGAGCTTGGGGCACTGGGCCCATATGTGGCCTCGTTGGCCACAGCGATAGCAGCCCATGTCTCGTGGGTCCCCTTGAGTGGGTCAGAGGTCACCACCTCTCTGCCAGGGTCGAGCTGTAGACTCCTCTGCCCCTGGGACTGCTCGCTGCAATCCCCCGGGGGACCCTGTTACTGCAAAGTCCTTTTCACTGGGCACACACTCCCAGGGGTTAACCACCCCTTCGTTTTACTGCTCCCTAGTCACTTACTACAGGAAGCGTCGTCCACGGGGTGCAGTATCTCCCGCCGCTGCCACCAGTTGTCACGGAGTGTGGGGAGTCCAGTCCTGCACCCCTCTTCCTGGGACCCACAGTAACTCTCAGCCAGCCAGTAAAACAGAAGGTTTATTGGACAACAGGAACACAGGTTACAGCAGAGCTTGTAGGCACAGTCAGGACCCCTCCATCGAGTCCTTCTGGGCTTTCAGGGTGCTTGGATCCTAGCTAGGATACCCTGAATTCCACCCACCCAGTCCCAAGCCCAAACTCAAACTGCTTCCCTCCTTCCACTCCCTTCCTTTGTCCCCTTCCCGGGCAAAGGTGTTGACTTTTCCCCTCCCTTACCTAGCTCAGGTTACAGGCTCCGGTATTTTCCATCCCTTAAAGTCTTCCCCTGCTCTCTCATTCCCCACACAGACAGCCCCTACTCCATCACACAAGCATAGAGCCAATGCTTATAACTTCAGATGTAAAAATGATACATGCATACGAATAGGATGAATACATGCAGTAGAACATAACCTTTGCAGAGATATGTTACATGGCATATCTAGCATAAAACATTCCAGTTATGTCATATTCACTCTCATAAGCATATTTCTATAAAGCATTATGGGGTGCAGTGTCACAGAGAGTTTAGGGCCCCATAAGCTGTGCAGGGAGCAACCCCCTCTGGGTGGATGGAGCTACCTGACTTCCAACTCCTTTATGCTACCGGGTGTTTTAAAGGGGTGGGAGTGTGCCCCAGATTCAGGGCAATGGGATTGAGCATGAGAATGCCACTCGCCTGTTTGTGAAATGCGGTGTCACTGGGAAATCCAGCCGTGTCTCTGGGATTGCTCAAGAAAGCCTGTTTCCAGCAGCAATTGTCTGCTGGTGGCAGGAAAATCAAACCCTGGAGGCTGAAAAGTCCTTGCAAAAATAAAAAGGATAAATCTGCAGCGTGTGGAGCCAGCGAAAGAGATTTGGCACAGAGAATTTCCCAGGAATGTTAGGCTTTAAACAAATAAACTTACAGCCCGTGTAAACACCCAGCTGGCTAGCAAGGCAGAAATGGAGGCTCTCAGGAGCCAGCTGTCTGCCTGCCATCACTTCCAGGAAGGGAAGTACCTCTGGGATGAGCTGGGAAGCGTCCATCCTTCCCTAGGAGGGTGCAGAAAGACAGCAGAGACAACATGGTTTGAGGAGGCCTGCTGAGGTTCACATGTGGGCACAATCAGTTTCCCATATCAAGGAAGCAGCCTGGGATCTGTGTGACCAGCAGTCTGAAGAAGATCAAAGACAAACCACAAGCATCTGTAGATATCCAGCCTGTGCCTTCCTAGAACAAGAGAATAATCACTTCTGGACTCCCCTGTATGACTGCCTTAACACGTAGGGGTCTCCCATCAAAGCACTGGCCAGGCACCTCCCCACTTTGTGAGAATCAAGATTGTGTGGCTGCAGCAGGCTTTATTTCTCCTGAAGCACCTGCCATTGTTCACCAGCATAGACTTGTTAGTGGGACCAGCAATCTGTGCTTGGTTGGCAACTCTTATACTCCAGCCTGACTGCAGGGATGGGAAGGCTAGTAAGGGATGGGGCATAGAGTACAGAAGGCTTGATACAGACAAGCTCTGGGTCAGTCGCATTGCTGTGTCTGGGGATACATTTCTCCAGAGCAAAAAGGAAAGGTTAGACGTCATTATGAGTAGGCCACAGCAGAAAGTTTAAGCAATTGAAATTGCTAAATGTTAACAAGGCACTAAACACCGCTGTGTTACGCTAAGGGAGGCAAGCTTTTAGTAACTGAGATTTTTCTGTGGCTCATTGCTACAGGGATTAGCCAATTTTTTTTTTTTTTTGTATTTATCATGGGTGGCTCCAGGAAAGTGAGTGGGACACCTGTAGGGGTGATAAACCTGGTGGCTTGGCCATATTCCAGTGTGAATCTTACACAGTTTCCCTACAAAATAAATGCTGGGAGAAGTTTATTTTATATGGCTGCACTATTTTTTCTTCACTTGGTGTCCTGAAGAGTAGTGGTGTTGTGAATTATATATATGTGTGTGTGTGTGTGTGTAGCACCCTAAAATTCTACCTGAAAAGAACGCTAAGGTTGCAAAGTCAAGTACTCAAAAGTTACGATCTGCCAGAATTGAAGGTTCTTGTGCAACCTTAATTCGGCCTCCTTGTGCGTATGCGTTATGATATAGTATAATGACATGGTCACAGATCTGGCCTCATTCAGTGCACAGACTCAACTGTGCTCATTTCATGAGCAGCTGTTCAGTATTTCTTTTTATTCTTGTCATTCAGTGTGTGGCCTCAGGCCCTGTTTACTGCGCAACATCCGGGCCCTGTACTAAATCGCTAGTATGAGTGCATCCCAAACGTTAATGAATTATCTTCACAACACATCTGTGAGGTAGGTGTGGTTATACTTGTTTTAGAGAGAGGGACACTAAGGCATGGGGAAATTAATGCCAAAAAATTGGCAAGCGTTTTCTAATTTTGTGTGCCTGGCTTGAGGCACCTAGGACCTGACTTCTTTTTTTCAGAGTACTTAACATTTTATATGGTCCTAGCACAACTCCCATTGACATCAGTTACAGTTGTGAGCTCTCGGCACTTCTGCAAATCAGGCCTCAGGTGTCTTACCTTGGTCATCCAGAAAATGATCAATGCACAATTATTGGCCAGCTGTGACCCATTCTATTAACTGACATGCCCAGAGTCACACAGGAACCCTGTGGCAGAGGCAGGGATAGAATCTAGTTCTCCAGTGGGGGCATTGAAGTACCTTAACCATGAGGCCATCCTTTAGTTTCCTGCTGTCTTCTGCCTCATGCACTACACACCTTCCAACATCTGCATCAAATGGTTCAGGGGTCCCACAGACAACAGACTCCTTTACCGAGCAATCCTGATTTACCTCTAGAGATTCAGCCAGCCTGTGCACCCCTCAACATTCTTTTGTGGTTTTTTTCACATAATATTTGACACTGTGAACGTACAGAATTGACTCACTTCTAGACGGTAGCAAAATCTGTAGCATGAGCTACTTTGTAAGCTTATTAATGTATTCATTCTGTGGTATTAGAAACTGTTATGACTCAGCAGTATCTGCCTCATGATTACCGTTAACAAACATTATTTTGTTGATTATATTTCCTGTCATATAGATGCGTGTGCTCACGCTCTCTCTCTCTCTCTCTCTCTCTCTCACATAGATATAATAAATTAAATTAAATTTTTTTTTTTATGGAGGCCTTAATGGTAGGTCTGACCTAGCCTCTGCCTCAGTCATTTTTCACTGCTCTGGTAGGAATTCCATAGCTGTGTTATGATTTTTCACTCAAATCGTGATAAAAGCCCCAAGGACCTAGAATCATAGAACTGGAAGGGGTCTCGAGAGGTCATCTAGTCCAGTCCCCTGCACTCATGGCAGGACTAAGTATTATCTAGACCAGGGGTGGCCAACCTGAGCCTGAGAAGGAGCCAGAATTTACCAATGTACTTTGCCAAAGAGCCACAATAATACATCAGCAGCCCCCCATCAGCTTCCCAGCCCCTAGTGCCTCCTGCCCGCCGATCAGCACCTTCCCTTTCCTCCCCACAGCCCCCGTCCAACTGTTTTGTGGCGTGCAAGAGGCTCTGGTGGGGAGCAGCGAGGGTACAGCAGGCTCAATGAAGGGGATGGAAGGAGTGGAGTGGAGGCAGGGCCACTGGCAGAGCCAGGGGTTGAGCAGTGAGCACCCCCTCCCCGGCACGTTGGAATGTTGTCTCCTGTAGCTCCAGCCCCTGAGTTGATGCCTATACAAGGAGCCACATATTAACTTCTGAAGAGCTGCGTGTGGCTCCGGAGCCCCAGGTTGGCCACCCCGATCTAGACCATCCCTGACAGGTGTTTGTCCAACCTGCTCTTAAAAATCCCCAGTGATGGAGATTCCACCACCTCCCTAGGCAATTTATTCCAGCACTTAACCATCCTGACAGTTAGAAAGTTTTTCCTAATGTCCAACCTAAACCACCCTTGCTGCAATTTAAGCCCATTGCTTCTTGTTCTATCCTCACAGGTTAAGAAAAACAATTTTTCTTCCTCCTCCTGGTAACAACCTTTTATGTACTTGAAAATGGTTATCACGTCCTCTCTCAGTCTTCTCTTTTCCAGATTAAACAAACCCAATTTTTTCAGTCTTCCCTCACAGGTCATGTTTTCTAGGCCTTTAATTACTTTTGTTGCTCTTCTCTGGGTTTTCTCCAACTTGTCCACATGGTTATGCTTATAAAAAGCACACACAAAAAAAGGCAATACGCCGCATTTATTGAGAATATAGCAATTAGCATATGACTCTCTCTCTCTCTCTCTCTCTCTCTCTCTCTGATGTTTATAGTTAAGTCTTTGGCCAGCCACATTGGTCACAGAGGGGAGCCGGGCTCTGTCAGTCACGATCCGATGCTCCTGGAGTTGTCAAGACAAACCCAAAGATTCATGGCAAAGCTCCCTGTTCCTGTAGTCCTTTTTCTCCATTGAAGTCTGTGGATTTTGCTGTGTCATTTATGACCGGTTACTCCTCAATTGGTGTCATCTTTTGATGTTAACGCTCCAAAGCACCTCCAGGGTCATCCTGTCCTGGTTTCGATTTCATCAATTGTCTTGTCTTTAGGGGTGCCAGCCTCCACCTCAGAGTTGTCAATCTGCCCTTCCTCAATTATAGATGTGCGTTGATGGTTCTCTGACTTTAACAATGGCCTTCACACCTTATCTGTTTCTGATGCATACACTCCTCATTCACACAAACAGTCTTACAGAGACCTTCAAAGGTATACAAACAGCAGTGTTTTATGTTGAACAAAAAAAGACATTGTAAATTAAACCTTACTAAATCTTGTTACCAAAACAGTTCACACTGGGGCCCAGGCCTTCAACATGCCTCTAATCTTATTAACATAGACACAATACAAGATCCTGTCTCTTACTAACTAAACCTTAAAACCAAGAAATATATATTTAACGGAAGGGCCTAATTTGTAATGCATATAGGAAACAAGACCCCATAGTCAACATTGTAACTTATCCTAAATCAGAGTAGGACCATAATCGGTCATAAGGATTGTTCTGGTTTGTCTCTGCCTTAACATCAGTACAGACGCTGGCAGTCTGTCAGATGTGTTTCTACCAATGTCCCAGAGGGTCATTCCTTTCTGCTATCCAAAAAGGGTGGCTGGCAGGATGATCAAATCATGCATTAATACATTTAATACATACTACATTATTATAACCGTTAATCATTATAACCTCTAATACAAATATAAAACCCTACTCCTACAACATCTTTCCTGAAATGTGACACCCAGAACTAGACACAATACTCCAGTTGAAGCCTAATCAGCTCGGAGTGGAGCAGAAGAATTTCTTCTCGTGTCTTGCTTACCACACTCCTGCTAATACATCCCAGAATAGTGTTTGCTTCTTCCCTTCCCCCTCAATAGTGTTACACTGTTGGCTTGTATTTAGCTTGTGGTCCTCTATGACCCCAGATCCCTTTCTTGCAGTGCTCTTCCTAGACAGTCATTTCCTATTTTTTATGTGTGCAACTGATTCCTCCACTTAAGAAGAAACACTTTGCATTTGTCCTTATTGAATTTCATCCTGTTGTAGGTGTTTTTTGCAAAATGCTTTAATTATTTGCTCTATTATCTTTCCAGGTACTGAAGTTCAGATAACTGGTCTGTAATTTCCTGGGTTGTCCTTATTTCCCTTTTTATAGGTGGGCACTATATTTTCCCTTTTCCAGTCCTCTGGAATCTCTCCCATCTTCCGTGACTTTTTGAAAGTAATCGTTAATTGCTCAGATTAGCTCCTTGAGTATTCTAGGATGTATTTCATCAGGCCCTGGTGACGTGAAGACATCTAACTTGTCTAAATAGTTTTTAACTTGATCTTTCCCTATTTTAGCTTCAGATCCTACCTCATTTTCACTGGCGTTCACTATGTTAGATGTCCGATTGCTACTAACCTTCTTGATGAAAACTGAAACAAAAATGTCATTTAGCACCTCTGCCATTTCCACATTTTCTGTTTATTGTTTCCCTTCTCCCCCATTGAGGTCTACCCTTTCCTTGGTCATTGTCTTGCTCCTAATATATTTGTAGAATGGTTTTTTTGTTATCCTTTCTGTCTCTAGCTAGTTTAATCTCGTTTTGTGCCTTGACCGTTCTAGTTTTGTCCCTACGTACTTCTGGTGTTTGTTTTTCCTTTGTAGTTTGACCTAGTTTCCTGGCTCGTTGTTATACACAGATGCAAGGCGCTGGATTAGATGACCCAGTAGGTCTTTTCCATCTCTAACTTTGCTGATTCACATATCTAACGTGTCTGCTCCCATGACCTCTCCTGGCAGGCAGTGCTGCTGGCTTGTTTCACCCCAGATCTCCTTCCTATTCAGGATCCAACTTCCACAAAACTACTGGCCAGCCAAATCTTTTTTGCTTCCTCGCTTTGTTTCCTTACGGGTCACTGAATGGAATGAGCCCCTGAACCATCACCTGTTCAAATTCTTTGTTCTCACGTGTTGGTGCCGGGCCTCACTTCCTACCACCCTCTGCTGGCTCGGTGTGTGCGTGGCAGTGGTGCTGGTTCACCCCAGTTTGCCATTTTCAAAACCCATAGGCCTTGTCTACACTCGAGCACCCCTACTCAACCAGCGGTGCCCAGCCCACGTGCAGCGGTACTGGCCCCTAAGTGCAGGCAAGGGCTTGCACTGTTTGGGCTAATTTGGGTTTATTTTGGCTGCCTGAGTGGATGCAGACCCCAGCATGCTCTTGTTTTGGGGATCAGCGGCACTGCTTGCTGAGCAGGGGCTAGTCCCAAGCGCATACACGGCTTTACTCCCTGTGGCCCGTGCTGCCCGCATCTCTGCAGTCCTCCTCCTCTGAAGCCAAGTCTGGTTTTAGCTGCTGACTGTGGCGCTCTCCCTCCAGCAAAGGTGACCAGACCACCCCAAATCGGATTCAGTTTAGAGAGTTAAAAATAATGCCTGGGCAACCGAGCTGTAGTGTTGTTGAATGCAAACCAAACGGACATCTGAGTTATGTCATCAATGTGATTTTTCAAGTGTAGCTACAACTACATATATCTACATACTGGCCCTGTGCAAAGAAGCACAGTGGAATATGTGATGTAGCGATTATACATCCCACTAAGCACAAGAGAAGCCCCTGCCTTCCCTGTTAAGAAGGCCCCTGAAGGGCCCCAGCAGGTTCACCAGCCTCTGTGCTGGGCTGCCCAGTGCCTCCAGACAAATTTTGTACCATCGGGGATGCAGGCAGCACCTCAGAGCATGCACAGCTGGGAACTGGAGGTGCCGAGGGTCTAGCTGACTCTTACAGTCAGCATGGGATCCAGGGGCTTTTGCAAGGGGATGCTTGCTGGAGCCTGGGATTGAAGATCTGTGTGCAGGTGCCGTGCTGTTTAGTCTAAGTATCCCCAGTGTAAGGTAAACTGTGGGGAAAGAGACTTCCCTGGGCAATGGAGCAGAGACACCCATCCCCGATCATTACACTCCAGCCTTGTAGCCCCTACAGCTACTGTGCTGCTCACTGTGGGGTGATTGGTGTGGCAGATCTGTGTGCATGGTCTCCTTCCTCTTCCCTTTGGTGCCCCCACCTCATCCCCAGACCTGTCCATGGACTGGACTCTCTGCAGGTTTTCAAAAGTGCTCAGCATTGGCCTCACTCTGCTCCCATGGAGGTCAATGGGAGAGTGAGTTCAGCCAACACAGAGTGCTGCTGAAAATCCCACTTCATGCCATGCAGGGGCTGTGAGCTCCCTATGCGGGTTCTACTCAGCCTGGCCCATAGTGCAGCAAATCCAGATGGGTTCCACTGGAGCCAGGTTCTTCCAGGACTGTGGAGAAGGGATGGGAATTGCGCCTTGGTGTACAGAGATGAACTAGTCCTTCTTTCACCACTGTCAGCCGCTAAACTCTCACTGAGGTCGTTGGGAGCAGGATTGGGCTGCGGAACCGGTAAGAGAACTGGGCACTGTGCAAGACGCTCTTTGACTGGTTCATAACTTTACAATAACAATAAACCCTTTTGCGTTCATGCGGTGCCTTGAACCTGCCCAGCTCAACGCTATTTGAGTGCTAATTAAGCCTCAACACCCCAGGTACAGGATTAGTGTCCATGTTTTATTTCTAAGTCAATTTCTGTTCAGACTTGGCACAATCCACAGTCCCCGTTGCAGAGAATGTACCTGCCAAGCCTGACCAGCTAAATCCAAACTGGTCCAGAGTTATCTGAGCACAGAGAAGCACCTGAACGGTTTCCCAGACCATTAAAATCACCTTCCCTCCCTGCTCCCCATAATCAGCTTATTCAGATACTGCAAAATAGAATTGTAACCAACAAAAACCTCCTTTAAGATGAGAATGACGCTTCAGTCCAAAGAGTAATATTTTTCTCCACAACACCTAAGAACCCAGATTGGAGGAAGGATGGTGGTGATGTTAGTGCACTGGGCTGAGACTTGAGACAGGTGGGTTCATTTTCTGGCTGTCATAGACTCCCTGTATGTTCACATAATCTCTCTGTGCCTTCGTTCCCCACTTGGAAAGTGGGGATAATGATAATTAATACCTCGTCTTGCAAAGGTTCATTAATGTCTCTGCTGCACTTGGATTTGACAGAGAGGGGTAAATAAGTAAGTAGATGGAGAGAAAGTTCTTTCTGCACCTTAAATATAGTAAAAAGAACAAGGAGTACTTGTGGCATCTTAGAGACTAACAAATTTATTTGGGCATAAGCTTTAGTGTCTCGGAAACAGGGCTATCGGAGGCTTTTGACCATCTCATTGTAAGCACCACAATGGTTTGTGATGTTTGGGACGTTGAGGTCTGTATTGCCTCTTGGCACGTTTTCCATCCGTATAGTGTCTCGCGTACTGTGGGTCCAGATCCAGGCACCATTACTCATCATCTGCTGCCCCGGTTTCTACTGAGCACAGCCCAAGAGCTGCAAGAGAGCCAGTGGCAGCTCCCTGATTCTGAAAATTGTTCTGTGCCAGCCTGGCGCGGGTGTAGACTAGAGCAGCCTTCAGGGTTCTCTAATCTATGTTGATCTGCCACAAACTTGGGCCTGTCAGAGTACAGCAAGCCACACTCCTCCCCCTGGGTGTTGTGAAGAGTGAAATAGACATCAGCTAGGCAACTACAGTGGCTCTGTACCTGGGGGGGAATCTCCAGCTGGGGAGATTCTGTGGCTTTCTGGCTCCTTTACCCCACCAGAGCAGCAGAAAGGGGGAGGATAATTAATAGAGAATCTGGATTGTATTGTCCCATCTATCTCCTCTTTCAGTTTGGATTTAGACTATAAGCTCATCAGGGCAGGGACAGCCCCTTTGTGTGTTTAGGGACAGCTCCTGATCTCTACTGAAGTGCTCCTCTAATACAGACGTTACCGGGGTGCCCATGTCGAGGTACAGTCTGCCATCAAACATGAGTGTGTAGGGCGCAGTGTTTGTTGCTTTATTCGGTGTTCTGTGCTCTGCTGCTGGCAGGAATTTTCCTTGGGGAGGGTTTAATTTTTGCAAATCCCGTGTTGACATTTGTGTGGAGACTCATTTTCTTTTCCGTTGTGTCAGGTTCCCTGGTGATAGGTTCCCCTATGCTTACTGGGTTGGCTAAATGAAGGGGCGGGTTGATGGCGCAGCGCTGCTGTAGTGAGAGGTATTTCTCCTCCTCTTTCCCTGACAAGGGAGGGGTCTCTGAAACAGTAAGAGCTTCCCCAAGGAGGGCTGGGGCTGAGGAAGACCCTTCCGTGCCATGAGAGACCAGAATTGAGTAGAAAGACAGTCTCCTCCCATCCCCCAAAACAGCTCAGAAGAAGTTGTTAACAGCAGAAGAACAAACCCTTCTAAGGCATTGGAATGAGAAGGCGGGTTGGGTGTTGCAATGGGTCAGCATGTGGCCAGATCCTCAGACCCTGCATCCAGAGAACTGGTCTCATTGGCCACCTGGGGATATCCCCAGGGGTGGTTTAGGTTTGGCTTCACTATCTCCTACAGCACCTGCTCCTACTCGGGTCTCCTGGCTTCAGGGGAGTCCCCAGTTGCTGGGATGAGGCAGCTTTACTGCCCCTTTGCACCACTGTGAGGCATGAAGGTGGGTGGGTGAGGGGCTTGAGGTGTCGGTTCGGAAAGACGGCATCGTACATTTGAAAGACCACTGGCCCCGATTCTCTCAGTGAGGCTTATCTTCCCTGGAGATTTTCTCCAGTACGTCATCTGTCTAGCTGCAGCAGTGCCATCTCCCTGCTACCTGCACCCATACCCCTTCCCCCAGGGCCACTGAGAGTGGGTTCGGGCCGTGGTGAAAAAAAATTTTCAGGCCCTCCAGCAAGGGCGGACCGGCTAAACAGGGCCGACAAAGCTGGGCTCCGGGCCCCCTTCCAGACTGCCAGGCCCCGGTAATTTGTACCGGCTTTCCCCCCGACTCTCGTCAGCCCTGCCTTCCCCTAGACTCGAGCAAGGGTAAGCTCTGCTGGTGCTGGCTGTAGCTTTGCCTGTCAACCATAGAGGTTTGCCCAGGTGCAGCTACATCCCTGGCTGGAATTGGGGAACTCAGCAGATTAGGCAAGGCCTTGCGCTGATGTAAACCAGGAGCAACTCTCTTGGCGTCCATGTAGTCACACCTTCTACAGGCAATTAGCCAACCTAGTTCTGGAATGATGATTCTATCTGGTGCCAAATTCTCCTTTCCAGTTACTGGTGATGGGATAAACTGAACGGTGAATCTGCCCTTCCCCCATGTTGAATTTAATGTTGATTATGGATTTCACAGACTTCAAGGCCAGAAGGTACCTTTATTGTAATCTAGTTTTACCTTCTGCATAACGTAGGTCCTAGAATTTCCACCACTGATTCCTACATCAGGGCCAATAACTTGTGGTTGAGCTAGAGCGTAGCTCTTAGAAAAAGCCATCCAATCTTGATTTAAAGACTCCCAAGTGATGGAGACTCTACCACATCCCTTGGTGAGCTGTTCCGGTAGATAATTACCTTCACTCTCCGAAATGTGTCTTATTTCCACATCGATGCCCATCCTTTGGTTCGATATGAAATGGTGGCTAAAATGGTAGAAGAGAATAATGGTTCAGTATTTAGGACACTTGATTAGGCCTTGGGAGATCTGCTCTTCACAGATTTCTGTAGGACCATGGGTAAGTCACGCAGCTGCTCTGTGCCTCAGTTTCCCCTCTGTACAGTGTAGGTAGTAGCACTGCCCTGCCTCACAAGGGTGTTGTGTGGAGAAATATGTTAATGAATGTAGAGCGCTCAGATGCTCCAGTATTGGGGGATCAGATGAGTACCTTGGATAGGCAGCTGCAGAACAGTTTCTGAAAAATATTTGATGCGTTCTGTGACAAACATAAGGCCAATAGCGCTCCCCGAAAGATGTTTTGTGTTGCAGGCTTTCTGTCCACACAGCACTTTCATGAACAAATGCCTCTTTTCTGTATCATTGCCTCTGTACTAGATGTTTGCCCAAAGCAGAGGGTTTGCTGTGGATGTAACCAGGAAACGTTTAGAGGAACAGTGCTGTGTATATGATTAATACGGAGTGGATTTGAAAGGCTGCAAGGTTGTTATTAAAACCAGATGTGGGCTGGTGAGCCCACCATGCTGTGTGAACAGGAATGAATGGAAAACATTTTGTTTTGTAAAATAATTCCAGGATTACAGTATTTGTTTACTCAGTAAATCAAAGCGGCTGATCCAGTGTTGGAGGGGTGGAACGGAGGGAAGCTTAGAGTCAGTAGAAAGAACAGGAGTACTTGTGGCACCTTAGAGACTAACAAATCTATTTCAGCATGAGCTTTTGTGAGCTACAGCTCACTTCTTCAGATGCGCAGAATGGAACACACAGACAGGAGATATTTATACATACAGAGAGCGTGAAAAGATGGAAGTATGCATACCAACGGAAAGAGTCTAATCAATTGAGATGAGCTATCGTCAGCAGGAGAAAAAAAACTTTTGAAGTCATAATTAAGATGACCCATAGATGGTGTGAGGAGAACTTAACAGAGTCAGTAGCTAAATCTGTCTTGTGGGCACGTCCATCTCTAAAAGATTTATTTTTAAAACGTCTTATGATGCAGTTTTGAGCACTGGGTATTTGTCAGAGCGGGTAGAAAAATGCTATGTATTTTCTGTGAAAAGAAACGTTTTCATTTGGTTTGACTTTTTTGTGGAATTTTTGATGAAACTAAAACTGAAAAATGTTTGTTTTCAAAAACCCCACAATGTTTGGTTTTCAGTTTTTTTCTCCGCAATTATTTTTTTCTTTTTTCCCTGAAAGGAGGAAAAAAGGAAGAGAAGAGGTAGAAAAAGGGAAAAATTATTTTTGATTTTTTTTTCTAATTTAAAAAAAATCAGAACACTTCAATTCAAATGAGAAATTTCGGTCACTATCTGTTTTGGTTGACAATTTATTTTTCATCAAAATATTTTTTGAGGGGGGAAATATTCAGCTAGCTCAAGGGTATACATTTTTTTAAAATGTCAAAGTGGCTTAGGAGGCTAAATCCCATTTTCAAAAGAGAGGCATGGAGAGTCAGTCATGTAAAATGCAGATAGGTGCCCAGTCGGGACTTTCAAAAGCACCTAAGCAGGTTAGGTACCCAGCTCCCATTGAAATCAATGGGCCTTAGACGTGTAAGTCACTTTAGGACAAGATTTTCAAAAGTGATTTTGGATACCTCGTTGAGTGGGTGCCCAATTTCAGACACCTTTTAAAGGGGCCTGATTTTTATAAAATTCTGAGCATCCACTCTCTGAAGGTGTCTTAAGTTGGGAATCAATAACTTGAGGCACCCAAATCACTAGTCACTTTTTGAAAATCTCAGTTTTAGCCACATTTCAAGCTGCTGTGCATGGCTGCGTTGAAATGCCACTTTTACCAAATGCTGCTTTTACTTTTTGCAGCTGTGTTCAAGGGGTGTCGAGTCTCAAGGGAGGCCATGTACCTTTGTATAGCCATTCACACTAATGCTACCACCCTGATCTAGAGGCATTGACACCCACCGGGCACTGCTGGAAAGGACTACTCAAAATGCCAGGCAATGGAGACGCTTGCCCATAGTGAATCCATGGCAGAGATCCCTACGCCACCTATAGCAACAGTACATAAAGTGGACTATTTTTGTTTCTTCCAGGAGTGGAATAATATCATTTTCTGAAAGCTGTGCTAAACTATGGGATGGTCACTTTTTCTACCAGTGCTATCGTGGATCTTGAACTTAGAAGTTGCTGGGCAAAAAGTGACCTACAATTAGACTTGCATACTAATGTACTGTAATTACCTAAGATGTGAAGCGCTCAGTGGTTGTGCCCGCATATAGATAATTGACTGCAATGGCATTTCTCTTGATTTACACCAGTGCCACTGAAATCGGATTTGCTTTCGTTCCACCCCAGGTGATTGCGATTGGTGCAGGAGTCCCTGGATAACATTTTTATGGCCCATGTTATGCAGGAAGTCAGACCAATCCCATGTGCTGTCACTGAAGGGCGAATATACTAAATAGTCTATTATCATGCGGATGAAATAGAAATGATTCTATAGTCCTGGTGGAGGGAAATCTGTCTGTCTCCTTTCTTAATCCAATTTTTACCAGCACAAGATTTTCCACTGATAAACAACAGCTCTTGGTAAACAAAGTGATTAGCTTTTTATTGTACATATTGGGAGGAGGGTGATAGAGGGGAGACTTGGGGGGGGGGTAGGGGGTGGATATCTTAAGACAGAAAACTGCTCCCCCATCAAAACAGAAAATAACCCAGACTGCATCTTGTCTCTTCTTATGTGCAGAGCCAGCTGAAAAAGTCAGTGGCAAGAGAGCCAATTTATTAACCTGGTTCTCTTAGCTGATGTCAGGCTTTCTTGTGTATTTCCCCCTCTCTCTCCTCTCTAGTGAGAGATGAGAAATGTCTTCTCTGCGATACAAGGGGTCATTTTTTTGTGATTTCAGTGAGTGGGGAAGTAGCAGCCACATCAGTTGAATCAGCACCAGTTCATAGGATACTGTGGGCATAATTATCCATTGTGAATTTTATGCCAATATAACTCCACTGATTTTAGTGGCATAAAACGAGGGATGTTGCGGTGAATTGGGCCTTTCGTTTTGTTTTGGAATAAGATTTTTTTCTCTTTATTCCATAACACTGTGGTGGACAGGGTGTGGTGGAATGGCCATCAGTAGAAACCGATCAAGTCTTGACAATAGGCTGTTGGAGATGGACTTGAGATCCTGCCCCAGTGATCTACTGGAAGTCTCTTCTGGCCCTAGGAAGGCTATGGTGTTTTTCATCCCCTTGGCATAGGGGAAGGAGGGAGTTGAAATGTAGGTGCAAAGTGGCATAGGGGAAGGAGATGTCTTCTGTAATCTTTATTTTAACACAGAGGTGATTAAGGGCTTGTCTACACTACAGGTTATGTCGGTATAACTAATGTCACTCGGGTGCAAATAAGCCACTCCTCTGCATGACTTAAGTTACACCGACCTAAGCACCGGTGTTGACAGCGCTCAGTTGGTGGGAGAGCTTCTCCTGCCAACATAGCTACTGCCTCTTGTGGAGGTGGTTTTTTTATACCGACAGGAGAGCTCTCTCCCGCTGGCATCGACGGGTCATGCAGCTGGAGTGTTTCTAGTATAGACTATCCTTGAGAAGGTTCAGGACCATCTGTCACTGAGTTCTCCTTGTCTCTCAGAAGGGTGGGTGCCGACTCCTTAACTTCCCTTGAGAGTAAAGCATTTTCTGAGGTTACATTTATAATCCTCTCTTCTCATCTCTCCTCCAAGCCTTGTAGTGCCTCAGATGTGCAATTTATGAGCTCAAGAGTTGTTTAATTGCCTGATGCCTTGTCCAGCTGCTGCTCCTGCCACATGACTGAAAACAACAGACCAGATCCTCAGCTGGTGTAAATCTGCATAGCTCCAGTGAAGTCAGTGATTTTATGCCAGTTTACACATGAGGATCTGCCCCCAGGATCATGGAGGAAGCGTGTGTGAAAGTGGGAGGCTGGGACAGGAAGATACTAACGAGAAACAAAGTGAGACAAACCAGTTGCTGTTTTGGAGTCAATGGAGGAATGATAGGATGAAATTGGCCCAGTGATTCAATTTTCCAAGATTCATTTACCGACAGGGGAGCTTTGGCTGTGCAGCTGGAATTGTTACTTATTGTAGGGTAGTGCCTGGAGGACCTGTCTGAGATCAGTGTCCCATGATGCTAGTGTCACAATTCAGGAAAGCTGCGCCTATATTCCCCCACTATGGTCTAGGGAGGGCACCCGCTCTAGGCTCCAGGCTCCCCAGCCATCACCTCTCTTTTGTGTAGAGACCCATGACATTCTCCCTCCTGACTGGCATTTTTCCAGGCTGCACAGTTCTCTACCTGCACTGTCATATCCCCAGCAAGTCAGACTGCATAAGTAGGGCAGTTTTGTCTTCTCTTTGGAGGCTATCCACAGTGTAATTGCTCATAGTTAGTGTGACACACAGCTCTTTCTAAGCAAGCATGTTTATTCTTAAGGTAAAAGCACTAAGGAGGTAACATATTAAAAGAATCTACATGGATGATAAGAAGCTTGCCAGAGATCACCCCAGCTCCAACCAGGGCTCTGACAGATGATCAGTCCTTCAAACCCCACCAAAGGTTTTTTTTCCTGTGGTTGCAAGTTCATAACAGCTGTTACCTCAGGACAAGCACCTCGGTGAATCTGAGAGTTGCTTCTTTATATAGTTTGGGTCTTTGAGCGTCAGAGCCCACAACTAAGTAATCACAATGGTCCCCTTCTCAGGGCAAAGCTTCTAAAGCTTGGGTCTTTGCATAACCAGGATGAGTAATATGCGTTCACCTCCCCCCAGGTATTTCACAGGAGAACCCCGCTTAAACTTTGTTTGTCTAGCACATTGTTTAAAAGAGTCCCTTGAGGCTAATACCACTTCCCAAGGTTTACACTGGCCAGATCTCCCCCCTAGAAAAGTTACCTACAATCCCACAGTAATACATAGACTTTGCATTTCAATGCAGTGAACTGCTACAACCCTTAATCTTCATTCAGTGAGGATTATCCAGGCTGTTGCCATCCCTGACCCAACGAGACATACAGGGAGCTCCAGGCACAGCTAGGAACTCAACCCTGGTTTCTTCAATCTCAGTCCAAGGGCTTTACCGGGTCACAAGTCCTCTTGCTCGGGCCAGTGCTCACGCCTGGTGCTGCCTTCACACACCCATCCTCTGCCTCCCGCTCTCCCCGAGGTGGGGAGCAATCTCAGCGGCGTGCGCTGTGGTATTTTGGATCGTGAGGGAGAGTAGGGTCAGTGTGGGGGGCAGACATGCCGCTCCTCTGCGAGCAGTCCTTGAAACGAATGTGTCTCCTTGGGAATCCTCCAGGAAAATCGGAGCCAGTCAGTTCTCCAAAGGAAAATATCAAACTGATGAAGTTAACAGCACAATGATAACCGCCTACCTTTGATAGCAGAGGTATAAATTGAGACCAACTCACCTGCCTGGCATCTCCTCGATTCATATTGAACCAGCTACCTTTAGGGGGCTATCTGGGCCAACAGAAATCCTTCCGCGTAATCTAGCCAGCTGTTGAAGGAGCATACACACTCCAGTTCTGTCTACACTGCAGTGTAAACACTCGGGGTTGGCCTACGTCAGCCGACGTGGGCTGCGGGGTTGTCAGGTTGTGGAGTAGGTGTGAGGGGCTCAGGCTGGAGCCCAGAGCTTGGCCTCGGCTGACACAGGCCAGCCATGTCTGTTTAACTGCAGCAGAGACAAACCCTCGGAGGCCTCAGCCATAATGTTGCTGCTTGAAATCCACCCCAGGGCAGCCAGGATGTCTAAGAATTGTTCCCCTCTCATTGTGGGGTAGCTGCTGTGAAATGCGTTGCTCTTGGGTCCGATCCTACTAGGAGTGGGCTATAAAGCAAAGTTCTGCTCTGCATGCAAACACTCAGGGCTTAAATTCTCATAGAGTATTTCCTGGACACCCCCCCTCCTCCCAACATGCTATTAAAAACCCCAGGGGGGTGGAAAATATTTACCGGTGCTCTGCTCCGGAGAACTCCAGCTCAGTTTAAGCCTGCAAACAGTGCAGAAGGGCTCAGAGCCAGGAGCCTGGTCTGAGTCGCTCTCCGGGGCACATCTGGTAAACAGCCTTTGCTGTCTGCGAGAGAGGCCAGGGATTGAAAAGGTCTGGAGGACTGAACTCCCACTCACTCTTAGAAGTTACCCTTCTACATCCAGGGTTGAGGGAAATTGATGGGGCCATGTGGAGTAAGCTGCTGTTGGTGTACCTGTTAAATCTAGCACTTCAGACTCCAGGGCTGTAAAACCATCACCTCCCCGCCGGCACTGAATGCACATGATAAAATGTTAGCGCTCGAAGGCCAGATCCTCAGCTGGGGTAGATCAGTGCAGCCTCCTTGGCTAGGCCTTGAGTGCTGGGTGAAGGAGACGTGGGAGAGGTTAGTGTCGCTGTTTATTGTCCAGCATCCACCGCAAAGAGAAATTTCTGCCCTGCAGCTTGACAAGCTCTGTGGTTTAGTAGACAGGGCTCCGGGCTAGGACTTGAGAGACCTAGGCTGAGCTTCTGTTCCTGGCTCTGCTCCTGATGTGCCATGCGGCCTTGGGCAAATCACTTCACATCCGCTTGCTCTCCCCTGTCTTGTCCGTTTGGCTTGTAAGCCCTTCTATACATTACATGCTAGTTCCTTGACGCCTCCGGATGCAACTGGAATAGCAATGCTGCTACTGAAGCGCCTAAGGCCCCTGCTAGAGGGATGACCGGGAGCGAACCCGAGGGATGTGCAATGGAAGGATAGTTGTGGTGTGCCCATCTGTACTGAGAAAAACTCCTCTCCGGAGTCATTTACTGCCTCTGCTTTCAGGAGCAATAGCTGAGGTATGGGCAGCGGGGCAGGGAAAATCCGCAGGATCGGGCTCCTGCCAGCACTGCAGGACTGTTTGCGCTTTCGGGAGGCAGAGGCAGACAGACGTGGTGGTATAAATAGAACAGGTCTGGCTATTTTAAGGCTTTGATTGCATGACGTGTGTATTTAAAAAAGAAAAAAAGAGGGGGCAATCCAGTGTTTTAACTGTAACTGGAAAAACAGGCTTCAGGGGACAGAGGCGGCTGGAAGATCTGACACTTGCAAATGTCAAGCCACCTTTTCTTGGGGCAGTTACCCGCTTCTGGGATGGATGGGACGAGAGGATTTTCTCCTCTTGTTCATTTAACTACATCCACTCCCCTTGGAGACTTTCTGTGTCCTGGGTCCTTTTTGAAATCCCATATTTCTCCTTGAAATTGCAATACGTTACATCAGGGTAAACCAGACTAATCCATTACACTGTTGTAAGTGAGATCAGAGTCAAGCCCTGGGAAGAGAAATAATGTCTGAGTTTTGGAGGCATTGGGGTGTGTAGAGAGGAAATTAGGCTTCTCTCCTCTTACTTCTCGACTGGTAATTGGAATCCTCCCCCTGACCATGTTGGACCTGAAATGATGGCCCCTACCCTGCTTGTCTATACCTGTCAGTTAAATAAACGCAATTAATGCCTATCAAGCTCAGATTTTTCTAGCAGGAGTTAAAATTAAGCCTATTGCTAGAGTGGCTTTTAAATGCTAGGCAGAAATCGTGGCAACCTGGACAATGAGGCTAGAGAACTTAGAAAACTTTGGTGTTTTTTTCCAATGTAGAGTGAATTTCAATCACCACAGCTGTGCGGATCTGCTTGTGGTTCGAGCAGACCTGTGCGCTGTGTATAAATGCATGGGTATGGGTGGGCATAAGCGATGTACATCACAAAGCATGTGCTCTGTTATCCTTGGGGTGATGTTCCATATGGTGCTTGGGCGGGGGGGAGGAGGTTTTCCCCTGCTCTTTGTTCAGGCCTCTCACCGCAGCTGGTGTGTTAGTGATCGTGTGGGGACAGATCTACAGCTGGTGTAAACTGGTGCAGCTCCATTTACACCAGAATGGGATGTGGCCTGTTGTGGATAATGGCAAGTGTGCCTGGGCAGATCTCGGTTGTAGTTGCAGGCCAGAGGCAATGGAACAGCTGGTGTGTGAATGTTCTAAGTTCAAACTCTTAGCTACACACCTGTATAGATAACAACTTCGATGTGCCTTTCCAACCTGCCTTGTTATTTTGCATGACTGAGGAATCCTGCCAGAGGCAAGGTGGTAGGAGAACAATTAGTCATAATACTGAGCTCTTAGATCGTTCTTTTTATCCATAGATCTCAAAGAGTGGACATTATTCTTGCCTTTCAGTTAGGGAAACTGAGTTACAGAAGTGAAGTGAAGTAGCTCCCTGAAGGTGCAGGCTGGTAGCAGTGCCTGGAGCAGAGGCCAGGTGTCCTGCCTTCCAGTTCAGTGGCCTGTGCACTGACCCCGTTGTCTTTGCTGAACGCGGGGCTTGATTCGGCTGGTTTAGACAATGCCGATTGCACATCTTCGGTTGGTTTTTTGTTTAACTGTCTGTGACCTGTAACCAGTGAAGGAGACCCCTATCCCCATCTCTCCTCCAGAAATGAACAGTTGGCATTAGTATGCTCCTAGGTACAAAGATTCAACCATAAGCGAACGCAGCTTGGAGCAGGCATAAACCACCGACCCTTCATAGCATAGGAGCACAGCTGGCACAACTGGAGAGCCCGGTAAATAAGGGAGGACGAAAATCACATTTTAATGCCCTGCCATATGGAAGCAGAGACAGTTTAGCAGGCTAGGGGAAGGTGATATTTATGGTTTTGGAGTGGTGGTTCCATGAGCTGGTCTCAAAGACCAGGAGTATGAGAAGGATACTGGGTTAAAGACATCCTCTTGCCTGAAGCTAGGAATGGATGACAGGGGATGGGTCGCTTGGAACAAACAGACCAGGTAATCATCCTCTGAAGCACCTGGCATTGGCCACTGTCGGAAGACTGGATATTGGGCTAGATGGACCTTTGGTCTGACCCACTGCGGCCGTTCTTATGTTCTCCCTTTCCTCCTACCCCAGGGATCACTTGTAGGCCTAGTCAGAAAAATCTTGTCCCCTCCCCACCGCCTGAAAAATTGAAACTCTTTGTCAAGAAACCAGAAAACCCAAAAGTTTGGGGGGTTTGAAATGTGACCCAAAAGGAGATGCTTTCTGCAAAAATGTTCATTTAGTTGAAAACCCAGTTGTCTGTCAAAAAACAGTGGCACCATGGAGCCGGGCCCATGCTCAGAAGGGCCCTGGTCTGCTCTGCTTGCACTGTGCCCCAAGACCCCGCCAGCCCGCCGGCTCCCCCTTTCCTGCCCACCACTTGCTCCTCTCGGCCGGCCGAGGGCTCCTCCCCACCCGCTGGCTTCTCTCTGCCTCCTGGCCGGACCCCAGTGCACCTCCACCTCTGGATAGTCTCTGCTTCCCACCACCCGGGGAGCCCCACCTGTCTCCCCAGAGCTGAGCTGCCTGGCACTGGTGCAGAAGCCTGGCTAGTCTCAGACAGTTGCTTGGGTGGGGAGTGGGGTACAGTGTGAGGGACTTGGCAGCGCTCCTCCAAGCAAGTGAAGGAGCCCGGGTGGGGCAGGCCCTGGCCTGGCTGATCTCACCTCCTGAGGGGCCGGAGTGATTCCCCGGCCGGAGATCAGCCCTGGCTGCGCTGGCAGCTCAGCTTGTCTACTACTACACAGTCGCCTCCTAGCAGAGCCAGTGAGTGGGGCTGGGAGGAAGAGTGTAGGGGAGTGGGGCTCTGAGGGGGCAGGGAAGATCTGTGTGTGTTGGTGCACTAGGGAGTGGGGGTTCTGTGTGGGGTACTGGGCAGCTGTAGTGTTGTGCAAGGCACTGTGCATTTGTGGCAGGGTCTGGGTGGGGGCCCTGGGCATAGCGGGTCTGGGGGGGCTCTGGCCATAGGGAATCGGGGGTGTTCTGGTGTTGGGTGGAGGCTGTGTGGCACGACATGGGCCTGCCCCTGAAGGGAAGGGACAGGCTGGCAGCACAGGGCCGGGTGGGCCATTGTGCATCTGGCAACTGCCAGTTTGTAAATAGTGCCCTCACACTGGGCTGGGCAAAGCATGGCCGCCCCTGCCCTGCCCCGTTGCTCCTTGTCACCCCCTCGCTCTGGGGACTTACTCCCCCTGCCCTATGCTCCATTGCCCCCATGGAGGGCCCACAGATATGTTTGGCACCGGGCCCACAAAAGGTTAATCCAGCCTCAGTGAGTGCTGCTGTGTGATAGACTCCTACGCCTACCCGGTCCCAGCAGTAGTGTCCGAATGTAAGGCTGATTACATGGGCTGCACTGAAACTGCCAAACAGGCGCCCTTTCGCTTGCCACAAACTCATGGAAAATACACACAGTTTAAATCTTATTTCCACCCTGGTGCCAAAAATCTACTGGAAGCTTAATTTAAAACGTACTAGGAGCACTACACTGAAAAGGAGGGGCTGGAAAACTTCTTTCCCTTTCCAACCGAAATGAAACAGCAGAGACAGAGGGTGCGTGTTTTAATTTGCATTTCGGAGCTGAATGAACTCTTCTGAGTTGGATCATTAACGTTGTATTATCATCAGGTGTGTTGCTTCTCAGTGCCTGCTCTCCCTGAAGGTTAGCTGATAGGGGACATGGGACCATCCACTAGGATGGTGTGTATTTTGACAAGCAGGGGCGGCTCCAGGCCCCAGCATGCCAAGCGCGTGCTTGGGGCGGCAAGCCGTGGGGGGTGCTCTGCCGGTCGCCGGGAGGGCGGCAGGCAAGCCGCCTTCGGTGGCATGCCTGCGGAGGGTCCACTGGTCCCGCGGCTCCGGTGGACCTCCTGCAGACGTGCCTGCGGAGAGTCTGCTGGTCCTGCGGTTTTGGTGGAGCCACGGGACCAGCAGACCCTCCGCAGGCACGCCTGCGAGAGGTCCAGCGGACCCTCTGCAGGCACGCCTGCAGGAGGTCCACCAGAGCCGCGGGACCAGCGACCGGCAGAGCGCCCCCCATGGCATGCCGCCGTGCTTGGGGCGGCGAAATGTCTAGAGCCGCCCCTGAAGACGGGTATTGCATTCCGGGACTTCCACCTGGAAAAACACATTTGGCCTGATTCTCGCCAGTTTTGGCTCTTGTGTTAATATGATGGGAAATGCTGCTGTATCAGAGGTAAGGGGCCCTGGGGCACTTAAATTGGCTTTCAACTGAGCTTAATGGGCTGAGGTGTCACCGGAAGGGAGGGAAGCGTTCCCCTGTAAATCAGAAGGTTGGCCACACCTAATCCCGGGTGAACACCAGCCTGCGTTTGCTTTCTCTTGCCCTAGCCAGTAGCCCAGCTCCAGCTAGGTGAGGCAGCTTTAGTGGCGAGCAAGAAAGCCCTGCTGTTTAGAAACCACCTCCCCTCTCTCTCTCTCTCTCTCACTTGAATCCAGCATTTGCTGCTACAAGAGGCTGGATGTGGCAGTAAGTCTATCTTTGAATTAGGGGTCTGGTTACAAAAGCAATTCACCATAGCTAACACTCTGCTCTCTGAATGCTCCATAGGAACCTTGTCCATGTTAGCAGTCAGTAGCTGCAGTGAGAGTCACTCGCTCATGCAGGCTTTTCTCCTGTTGGTCTGAGACTGTTGCTAAGGCCCTCCCTTTGTTTCTCTGGGTAAGTTTCCCACCATTCTTGTCCTGCAAGGTGGGGCATGGAACAGGGGCTGGTTATCTAGAATAGGCAACGACCCTTTTATACCAAACAAAAGCCTTAATCTTAAGGCAGGGGAGGGAGTAGAAAGTGGAGAACTCAGGTTCCACCAACATCCTGGAGTTTCCTTTTCAAACACCTTAAAACTGCACTTCCTAAATCAATTGAAGACTCTTCTTGAGTTTCCCAGAAATGGTGCGAGTCCCAGGCTTTCTATTTCTACCACCACATTAAGATCATGGTACATAAAAAGTTGAGTAATTACATATGAAGCCTTCCTCCCTCTATGTAGCTGGTTCAAACCCAGCCTGAGTCAGTGCTGACCCAACAGCCTTATCAGTAGACAAATGTTCGAGGGTTATGGGCAGTGAGATGTGGCTCTCTACCCAGTTCTTAGTGTGCAGGTCTCGATGTCATCAAAAACAATGTTACATTTAACACAACTTGGCAGGTGTGTTGGCATTCTCAACAGAGAGGCTAATGGCTGAATGGGCACGAACAGGGCCCTACCAAACTCACGGTCCATTTTCGTAGATTTCATGGTCACAGCATTTTAAAAATATTGACTTTCACAGTTTCAGCTATTTAAATGTTACATTTCACAGTTTTGTAATAAAAACGGCAAAGCATTTGTAAAGCCCAGACTGAGCATTTCTCACACTGGGGGTCCCGACCCAGAGGGGTTCACAAAGCAGCGCCGCCGCCGGCAGCAGCAGTACAGAAGTAAGGGTGGCAATACTGTGACCCCTCCCCCCAATAAAAGCCTAGAATAGTAAAAGTGCACAAGGCCAGATTTCATGGGGAACACCAGATTCCATGAGCCGTGACACGTTTTTCATGGCCATGAGTTTCGTGTGGCCCTAGGCATGAACCAGTCATTTTACCCCAGAGGTGCTGCTGTTTGCTTTGTCCCTGCCCTGTGGATACACAGAGGAATTTCAGTTGCCCTGTCCATGCACAAAAATGGTATAGCTTTAACCATGCTACTGGAGTTCAAGTGGTAGGACCCGCCTAGTATGGGTGCAGTTTTATCTACCCCAGTGAACTCATTCCTATATGGAAGAGGGCATTGGCTACACCAGTATAAGGCACCTTTATACTAATGTAACCATAGGCATACTAGGGGTTGTTCCAGCTCAATCTCTGTTTTGGTAACAAGTCATATCCCTAACCAAAATAGCTATACCAATACAAAACCAATGTGTCGACTGGGCCAAGGGCCGTCATTTTTCACTGGCAATAAAAACTCTTTCCTAAAAGCATGAATATCTGTACGTACAGTTTTTCATGATTTACAGCCCTACTCAATGTTCCTAAATTTTAAAAAACAGATTTTACAGCTTTCAGAAAGTGTCAGCTCCTAGACTCATAGGCCATGGCTACACTGGCGCTTTACAGCGCTGCAACTTTCACGCTGAGGGGTGTGAAAAAAACACCCCCCTGAGCGCTGTAAGATACAGCGCTGTAAAGCCTCAGTGTAAACAGCGCTGCAAGCTACACCCGTAGAGGATGTGGAGTACGTGCAGCTCTGGGAGAGCTCTCTCCCAGCGCTGGCGCTGTGACCGCACTCGAAACTTCAAAGCGCTGCCGCGGCAGCGCTTTGAAGTGCAAGTGTAGCCATATCCATGGACTTTAAGGTCAGAAGGGACCATTGTGATCATCTAGTCCAGGGGTCGGCAACTGTTCAGAAGTGATGTGCCAAGTCTTCATTTATTCACTCCAATGTAAGGTTTCGCGTGCTAGTCATACATTTTAAAGTTTTTAGAAGGTCTCTTTCTATAAGTCTATAATATGTAGCTAAACTATTATTGTATGTGAAGGAAATAAGGTTTTAAAAATGTTTAAGAAGCTTCATTTAAAATTAAATTAAAATGCAAATCCCCTTGGACTAGTGGCCAGGTCCCGGGCAGTGTGAGGGCCACTTAAAATCAACTCACCTGCTGCCTTTGGCATGCGTGCCATAGGTTGCCTACCCCTGATCTAGTCTGACCTGCACGTTGCAGGCCACAGAATCTCACTCGCTCCTGAAATAGACCCCTAACCTCTGGCTGAGTTACTGAATCCTCAGATCATGGTTTAAAGACTTCAGGTTACAAAGAAATTCACCATTTACGCTAGTTTAAACCTGCAAGTGACCCATGCCCCACACTGGAAGATGGAAACCTCCCCAGGGTCTCTGCCAGTCTGACCCACAGGAGAATTCCTTCCCAACCCCAAATTTGGCAATCCGTTAGACCCTGAGCATGTGGGCAAGACTTGCCAGGCAGATACCTGGGAAACAATTCTCTGAATTAACTAGATTTTTTTTTTGTTAGATTTTGACGTATCACTGGTTTTCTTTCTTATATTATTATATAATATTATATTATATTGTTAGTCCTTGGATTATTAAAATAGAACATTTAAAGATCTAGTTTACTGTTCATTTATTGTTGCATTTCTCTCAGCTTGGACAATGAGAATAAACTATTCTGTTTCATTGCTTAGTCTGTTTTTCAATCATTCACTTCTAGGCTATCAGAAGAGCTGGTCAAATCTTGTGATCAACCTTTGAAGATGTTTTGTTTTTGCTAAAATTTTACATTTTCCAAAAAGTGTTGGCCAGGAGAAATCTTTTAAAAATGGCCTAAGTCCCATTTCCAAAAGTGATTTAGGCTCTTGAGGGCCTAAATCCCATGGCTTTCAATGAGACTTGAGCCCTGGTTTTTATAATTGAGTAGAGATTTTTGGCTGCCCAACAAGAGATACTTTAACACAGCCTGGTTTTTCAAAGGGTAGATGTTCAGCCCTTTCTGAAAATCAGGCTCCTTTTCAGGCCCTGCAGATTGGGCACCCAAAATCTCTAGTCTCTGTTTAAAATCTTAGTTCTTCAGTGCCTACGTCACTTTTGAGAATGTAACATAGACTCCTAAATCACTGAAAACTAGACTAAACACAATACTGCTTTGGCTAGTTTTTGTTCGTACAGTCCCTAGCGTGAGTGCAGTTATACTGGTCTAAAGATGCCTTGTACCAGTATAGTTCATTTCCCCTTCCCATACTGGAATAGTTACACTGACATAAAGCATCGTTTATATCTGTGGAACTGCATCCACACTGGCGGAAGCTGTACCACTTTCACTGTAGCAGTAGAGTTAATGCAGTGCAACAGCCCCAGCACCACCACCACTCCAGTGTGGGCAAGGCCTGAGACTCTGGAAAATTTCTCCCCCTCTCCAGTGCTCATGCACGAGGCTGCAATGTCTACATTACAGGAGCTGCCAGGGAATGTTTTTGTTTAAAGCACTTTCAGTCTGATTTTAAAATTGATGTCGCGAAATAGCATCTGTTGGCCTTACGTGTTGCTCTGACGTGATTGAAATGTGGTGTAACAGTGTTCCATTGTCAGATACACCAGGCTACAGGCAGCTTTTCTAGCTCTGTTTGCCCAGCCTGCAGCGCCAGTTCCTGTCCCGCTCGTGGTGGGAGGCCTGCATCCTCAGTTGGAAATTACCTTCTATGTTGATATGCCCCATGAATAGCTTACTTATTAGGTTAAATGTTAGAGCCTGACCTGAGCCTCCTTATATTTGTGTAAAGGGTGTAGCTGCTGACTCAGACACGGGACTTGCTGTGTGTTTTTTTTCTAGGGTGTGGCCGAACCATCCTGTTCTAATTTAACTATTGGGTACTGGACATACGCTGACTTATTTTTAAATGACAGCCCACACTTTGCGGCTCTGCAGCATTGTGGCAAGAACTTAATAAAAGTGCTCAAGCAAGTCTCGTTTCTGTTCACTAGGATCTTCCCAGAATTGCACCTTTTTCCACCTCCTTCCCTCGATTATTATTGTTGTTGGAGCCTTTCTGCTTCTTATTTCAGATGACGCTGAAGCTAGACAAATGCAGACTAGAAACAAGGTGGACGTTTTTAACAGCGAGGGTAATTAACCATTGGATTAATTTACCAGGAGTCGTGGTGGATTCTCGATCTCTGGAAGTATTTCAATCAAGCTTGGATGCTTTTCTAAAAGAGATGTCTAGTCCAAACAGGAATTAATTCAGGGAAGCCCTATGGCCAGTATTACACATGAGGTCAGACTAGATGTTCACAATGGTCCCTTTCAGCCTGTTGACATACAAATCATTTAGTCTGACCTTGTATAGAACACAGGCTATAGAATTTCAACCAGTAATTCCTGCAGTGGAGGGGGTTCTTTTTCCCTCATGTGCGCAAACACTGAGCCCAAAACCATATGGTTGAGCAAGAGTCTCTCTCTGAAAAAGGCCTCCAAACTTGAGGAAAAACCAAGTGATGGAGTAATCACCATGCCCCATGGTGAGCTGTTCCAATGTTCACTACATTCACTGTTACAAAAAAGATAAATCTTCTTTTCAATTTTCTTTCTTCAAGCTCTTGAACTTTATTTCTTAATCTGCTGGGTTATAATGTTTTCCGATATCGGGTATCTTCTCTCTGGTCACTTGGACCTTGATGATGTAAACATGAGTAGAAGTCAGAGACAAAATAAAATGCTTGGAATAGATCAGGACAGGAAGCCATGTTCCAGGATGGAGCTAATGTAAAAGGCTCAGACTCTGGATATTTTGGGAGCTCTGCTGCTGAAGCCTGAACTGACGTCGTGTTTGCTGCAAT
Source organism: Gopherus flavomarginatus (assembly GCF_025201925.1). NCBI lineage: Eukaryota > Metazoa > Chordata > Testudines > Testudinidae > Gopherus > Gopherus flavomarginatus. The sequence goes on from NC_066630.1 coordinate 36,596,172, forward strand.
AAGCCTGCTGTTTGCTTTTCTGCCGTGACTGAAGCTTTCCTACATTCCCTTGTCTCCTGCAGATTGTCTGGAGTTTTTACTACTGGAGTCCATGGCGTATACATTAAGCCCCTCCCCTGCTGGGCCTATCGGGACCCAGTACTGTGTTTGCAAAGTCGAATTATCCGTGTGTGGCCAAAACCTTCTGGACAGGGATGTGACCTCCAAATCTGACCCGTTTTGTGTCTTATTCATAGAAGTCAATGGCAAATGGACAGAGGTAAGTCACAAAGTCCTCCTATTGTCCACCCTATGCGCTTGGTGTGTACATATCTTCACGGGTGTGAATAGTCCCACTGAAGCCAATGGAGCTACATGCGTGAGTGAAGTTATGCATGCCCTTAAATGTTTGCCTGATCAGGGCCTGAATGGACAGGAAATACAGAGTGGAGAAACTGAGGCACAGAAGGGTCAAATGCCTCCATTTACAAATGTTCTATAGACTGAATGGCTTGATCAGTTAAACCCCACTATTTTCACAAACATATATAATAAATGTCTATGTGGTGTAGTTTTGATTTCATCTGAATTCAGTAAAAGGGGGTAAGAAAATTAATGCTATTTAATGAGGGCTGGGTGAACAAGTGCAGGTAAAAAAAGAAATCACCTGAACCTTCTCCCAATCAGAGCCACAGCTGCTTATGCCATAGTTGGAACAAGTTAACACCTAAAATATCTTCCGTGTTCCCCTATGTCTGTCCCTGTAGCCTAGTCAAAATTTGCAGTGGAAGTACTGAAATACATAGACTCTTGTCTTAGTGCTTCCAGCTGGACAGGAAGCAGGAAGTAATGGGAATAGCATGAGAGCGTGTGCCCATGGGATATGTAGCCCAGTTTTTAAGACACAATTGGGGGAGAGATTTTTCCAAGCTCTCTAAAGCCCAGCAGGACACCTAGTTCCCATTAAAATGAAGCCAAGTTGTTTAGACAAGTGTCCACGTTTTTCCAGTATCCCCTGAATTGTTTATGGTCTGTCAGTCTTTCATTTAGACACAGTTGCACGTGTCAGTGCCTTTTCGTGTTTGATCAGTTTTACATTTAAGAGAAACGATCAGCTAAGTGTGATCATCTCTGGTGGGTATTGGAAACTTCAGAACATTCCCAAGTTTGCCTGATGAAACCCTCTGTATTAGGTATAAGTGATCGTCTCAGACCCGCGAGTGTGGGTATGTGAGTTCTCACTGTGATGCGTCTGGTTTCGCTGCCATTGCATTCATCTCGCAGACTTGTCTCTCTTGTCATTTGGACAAAAATCTTAGAATTATGGTTACAAGGCTCAGAAATGTCAATCTCTGTCACAGCACAGTGAAGGCTTAAAATCATTCCTTAATATTCCAAAGCTGCCCGAGTCACAATCCACAGTCCTTTGCAATGTGTAGAGGCTTGGGGCAATGCTGTCGTGATCCCTATTGGCTCGAGCCCAATCGGAACACACTGCGATACTGACCTAATGTGGAGTCCCTGATGCCAAGGTCCTGGTTAGAATCCAGAGGTGCCATTCCAAGCTGTACGATAAGCTGTTTTTTGGAGCCCCAGCTAAGTGTGAAGCTGCTTTTTTGATCTGAATTAGCCAGTCATTGAGTCGGTATTAAATGTTACTTGATGGCGTGGGTTTGTACTGGTATATTGGGTACTGCTGTTGATTTGCATTGTTCAGGGGGACTGTGGAGATGGGTTGTGTTTGATTACCTAGGGCCTCAGCCGAAGTCCAGGGAGGTCAATGGACTTGGGTTCAGGCCTTTAAGGAATTTCAGATACATAGTTTGGGACAGCAGGTGGGGGCCACTAAGCAAGAAAAAGGAGAGGCATGAAAGTGATGAGGTTCAGTTCCGTGCTGTGTGAACTGCAGTCCAGTCAGTGACTCACTGGGAAAAGCCTCTGAATGGTTCATGAGTCGTGATCATGGTTGGCGGGATGACACGTATGCACCACACCTGTCACCTTTTATTGGAGGAGACACTGAGCAGAAGCTACATCTTAACACTATCAGGGCTTGTTTCTTTGCCATCAGATCCAAACACCCTAGAGCAGGGGTGGGCAAACTCTTTGGCCCGAGGGCCACATCTGAGTGGGGAAATTGCATGAATGTAGGGCTGGGAAGGGGGTTGGGTGCAGGAGGGGGTGCAGAGTGTGGAAGGGGGCAGAGGGTTGGGGTGCAGAAGGGGTGCAGAGTGTGGGAGGGGGCTCAGGGCAGGGGGTTGGGGTGCAGGAGGGGTGTGGGGTGCTGGAGGGGACTCAGGGCAGGGGGGTGGGGTGCAGAGTGTGGGAAGGGGCTCAGGGCAGGCAGTTGGTGTGCAGGAGGGGTGCTGAGTGCGGCGGGGGCTCAGGAAAGGGGGTTGGGGCACAGGAGGGGTGCGGAGTGCGGCGGGGGCTCAGGGCAGGGGGTTGGCGTGCAGGAGCGGTGCAGAATGCGGCAGGGGACTCAGGAAAGGGGCTGGGGTGCAGGAGAGTTGTGGGGTGCAGCAGAGGGCTCAAGGCAGGGGGTTGGAGTGCAGGAGGGGGGTAGGGTGCTGGAGAGGGCTCAGGGCAGGGGGTTGGGGTGCAGGAAGGGGTGCGGAGTGCAGCAGGGGGCTCAGGGCAGGGGGCTGGGGTCCAGCAGGGTGTGGGAGGGGGCTCAGCACAGGGGGTTGGGGTGCAGGAGGGGTGCGGTGTGCGGCAGGGGGCTCAGGGCAGGGGGTTGGTGTTCGGGGTGCAGGAAGGGTTCGTCGTGTGGCCTCTGGCCTGTCGCCGCTTTCCTTGAGTGGCTCAGAGGTGGCAGCCGCTCCCAGAAGCAGCCGCCACCATGTCCCTGCAGCCCCGCAGGGTGGTGTGGGGCAGAGGGCTCTGCATGCTGCCCTTGCTTACGGGTACCTCCCCCAAAGCTCCCATTGGCTGTAGTTCCCCATTCCCGGCCAATGGGAGCTGCAGGGGGGCAGTGCCTGGAGATGAGGGCAGCGCATGGAGCCCTCTTCCCCCCTTTACCCCAGGGGCCACAGGGATGTGGTGCCGACCACTTCTGGGAGCAGCGCAGTGCCAGAGCAGGCAGGGAGCATGCCTAAGCCCCACTGGGCCATGGGGCTGGCAATCCCGCGGGCTGGATCCAAAGTCCTGATGGGTTGGATCCGGCCCGTGAGCTGTAGTTTGACCTCCCCTGTCCTATAGCCTTATAGCTCATGCCACCATGTCAACACTAACATGCTTGGGGAGAACAGAACCGAAACCAAGTTATTTCCCGGGGTGGAGTTTGACAGGTCTAGGAAAGTTGAGAGGAAATATGAAGGAGTCAAATCTTATCCATTTGTGCTGGATGTTGTGCAGACCTGTAATAGGGGGTCATGGCAGCAAAGAGCCTATCTTCTGAAGAGGACAAGGTCCAAAGCCCAAGGGAGAGGAGGGGGAAGATATGGTTAACCATTTTGAGAAGACAGGGTTGCATAGATTAGCGATTGTGTGTTTATTTGAAGGCTTATTCTGTTATCAAGAAGCCTGTGTCAGAAGGCACACGTGCAGGATGGGGAAACAGAAGCTCTAAACCTAGAGGGAGAGAACTAGAATATCACTTCCACTCCTTTTAGCACATCCGGGAAAACACCAGCCCAGCCGCTATGACCAGAGGTTAACAGCTCTTAGGCGGTTCCTTTTGCAAACAATAATGGTGCCCATCAGCTGGAGGGTCCTTAAAGAGAAACACGCTGCCCCTGCGTGTGTTGAAAATCAACCTTGGCAGCATGATTCCTTCTGGTGGGTTGCTGAGGAGCAGAGAACTGCTTTAATTTACTCCCTTCCCCGCCCCTTCAATTCAGACTGGGCGCCCTCCCCATGCCTCATGGCAGGGCCTGCAAACCTGAGTTTGTTCTGGGAGAAGAGGAACTCCAGCACCCACCCAGCCCCATGACAGTGGAACAAAGAAATCTCATTTGTTTCTCCCTTAAAAATGCAAAGCACAAAGAGCCGTTGCGTGGTCTTGTTTCAGGCACTCTGCCTCTGCAGTATGAAGCTGCTAATGAAACTAATGGTGTGTGTGAATTGGATGAATTATTTGATGATTTAAGTCGGTTCTGGCCACATACCAAGGCTCTACCATCCAAAAAAATAAAAAAGAAGCACCAGCCAAACATCTACTCCGCTGAAAATAGGCCTCAGACTGGAATGCAGCACATCGCACACATAGGAATACTTACAGTCCCTTGGGGCACTGTTTGTGTTTGATAAGCAAGACGGACCTGGCCCAACTCGGAGGCTGGGGAGGGAGGATCTTACAACTTCCTAGGAGCTATGGGACCACTTGCGTAAGAGGGACAATACTGCAAGTCTCCTCATCTTTCATATGGAGACTACAGGCCCTAACATGTAAGGGTCCTTCCTAATCTGGGCAGCCTTCCTTGTGGATGGGGGCAGACCATTGCATGCTAGGAGTTGTAATCTGCGTGGGTTGAACCTTTGCATTTATAGATGAGAGCTACTGCAGGTTGGATTGCAGAATAGCATGGACTTCACTGTTGATATGGAGTGTCTTATAGACTGGCCATAGTTAGACAGCTCTCTGGTGAGACCACCAGAAGATCAACCCCAATTTCTCTCTCTTCTATCCCCTGGGATTGAAGTGGACATTCCCCTCTTTACATTAGAGGTTCCTGCAGTTCTTTAGAACCAAGAGTTCACCACTTTCTAAAGGGCAGCCTTTGGTCTTACTTTGTAACTGGTCCCTATTTAGACAACACGTTGTTCTGAGGCATTATGGGCAGCCTATCCTCTAGTCACAATGGTGGGGGAGGTTTGCGTTTTAAATTAAAACCCAAGATTGTGCAGACAACACATTGGCTCAGTGTACAACAAAAGCCGTGAAGAAGGCACGGGGCCAAAATGTTTGTGCAAGGAACTGCAGGTTTATTTTTATGATTCTGAGGGATGTAATGTGTTGGAAGGCTTTTCCTTACGTAACAAGTTGCTGAACGGAAATAACATAAACAGCACTGGGAGAATTGTGGAGCCATTTGCTTCTAACCTGTAGGTCACCGCTTTGAATTTGTTCCAGGCCAGTAGTGGTAGAAGATAATTAATAGCTATGGACTGGTACATAAGAACATATAAGAACATAAGAACGGCCATACTGGGTCAGATCAAAGGTCCATCCAGCCCAGTATCCTGTCTACCGACAGTGGCCAATGCCAGGTGCCCCAGAGGGAGTGAACCTAACAGGCAATGATCAAGTGATCTCTCTCCTGCCATCCATCTCCACCCTCTGACAAACAGAGGCTAAGGACACCATTCCTTACCTATCCTGGCTAATAGCCATTAATGGACTTAACCTCCATGAATTTATCCAGTTCTCTTTTAATGGAACAGATAGATTGTCCCTGGTAACAGGACTCCCCACCAAAAAAGCATTGACAATTGGAACGAATTGGACTGACACCAGAAGGGTCTTGGCAAAGAAGCCGATGAATGAACTGGGTTACTGGGTTATAGCTTGAACCATCCTTAGCTCCTAGAGTTGGTCCCTCCAAGTCAGGGTTGAGGAATATTGATGGGGCACCCTGGGTGGGGTATGGGAATCTTTCACTGCCATGTTTTATCTGTTCTGTGAGGCTAAAGAAGATTTTAAGACTCCAGGGCTCTGAATTCTCACCACCTTTCAACAGTAGTAAAATTTCACTTAAATCGAAAGCTAAAACCCATCTCAGTCTTGATTTTTTTTCTTTTGCTAACGTTAATGCGGTGATCTGGGTTAGATTCACAGGATTTCTAATCTTGTCATGCAGTGTCCCTTTAATCTGCCGTAATTCTAAAGTCCTCTTTTGCTATCAATAAGATTGTGTCAGATGGCTTCAACATCAGCTTTTTTTACGATGCAATCAAGTGTGTGGTTTATTTTTTGCATCTGCTCTGTTTAGCCCCTGTTACTTTGCAAAATACAGTATCGACATTTGGTCTTGAATGAGCAGTTTCTTAGGGTATGTCTACACTACGGGATTATTCCGATTTTACATAAACCGGTTTTGTAAAACAGATTGTATAAAGTCAAGTGCACGCAGCCACACTAAGCACATTAATTCGGCGGTGTGCATCCATGTACTGAGGCTAGCGTCGATTTCAAAGCGTTGCACTGTGGGTAGCTATCCTGTAGCTATCCCACAGTTCCTGCAGTCTCCCCCGCCCACTGGAATTTTGGGTTGAGATCCCAATGCAAAAACAGTGTCACGGGTGATTCTGGGTAAATGTCGTCACTCAATCCTTCCTCCGTGAAAGCAACGGCAGACAATCATTTCGCGCCCTTTTTCCCCTGGATTGCCCTGGCAGACGCCTTAGCATGGCAACCATGGAGCCCGTTTTGCCTTTTGTCACTGTCACCGTAGGTGTACTGGATGCTGCTGACAGAGGCGATACTGTAGTGCTGCACAGCAGCATTCATTTGCCTTTGCAAGGTAGCAGAGACGGTTACCATCCCTATTGCACCATCTGCCATGCCATTGTAAATTGGCGATGAGATGACGGTTATCAGTCGTTCTGTACCGTCTGCTGCTGTCATGGGTGCTCCTGGCTGGCCTCGCTGAGGTCGGCCAGGGGCGCATGGACAAAAATGGGAATGACTCCCCGGGTCATTCCCTTCTTTATGTTTTGTCTAAAAATAGAGTCAATCCTGCCTAGAATATGGGGCAAGTGTACTAAAGAACCAGAGAGCACAGCAGCTCAGTGTCAAAGCCCTAGAGATCCCACAGAAATGATGAGCTGCATGCCATTCTAGGGGGTGCCCCTGCAACAAACCCACCCATTGCTTCCCTCCTCCCCCAGCCCTCCTGGGCTACCATTGCAATGTCCCCCCATTTGTGTGATGAAGTAATAAAGAATGCAGGAATAAGAAACATTGACTTTTTAGTGAGATAAAATGAGGGGAAGGAAGCCTCCAGCTGCTATGATAGTCCAGGCAGGACATTAAAAGGGTGGCAGGGGATAGGAGCCCAGCCTCCCGCTGCTATGATAGTCCAGGCAGTACAGAATATTTTCTTTAGACATGAAAGGGGGGGCCGATAGAGCTCAGCCTCCAGTTGCTATGATGAAGACGGTTACCAGCCGTTCTGTACCATCTGCTGAGGATGACCGGGAGTCATTTCCATTTTTACCCAGGCTCCCCCGGCCAACCTCACTGAGGCCAGCCAGGAGCACTCACGGGCTGATGATGAAGACGGATATCAGGCATGTTGTACCGTCTGCCATTGGGAAGGGGTTGCTGGTGTTCAGCGCTGCAGCACCCCGTCTACCAGCAGCATGCAGTAGACATAGGGTGACATTGAAAAAAGGCGAGAAATGTTGTTTTTTTTTTTTCCCCTTTTCTTTCGGGGGAGGGGGGAAGGGTGTAAATTGACGACATATACCCTGAAACACCCGGGAAAATGTTTTTGACCCTTCAGCCATTGGGAGCTCAGCCAAGAATGCAAATACTTTTCGGAGACTGCGGGGACTGTGACATAGCTGGAGTCCTCAGTACCCCCTCCCTCCCTCCATGAGCGTCCATTTCATTCTTTGGCTTTTTGTTACGCTTATCACACAGCACTGTGCTGTGGCCTCTATCATAGCCTGGAGATTTTTTCAATTGCTTTGTCATTTCGTCTTCTGTAATGGGGCTCTAATAGAACAGATTTGTCTCCCCATACAGCAATCAGATCCAGTATCTCCCGTACAGTCCATGCTGGAGCTCTTTTTGGATTTGGGACTGCATCGTCACCCGTGCTGATCAGAGCTTCATGCTGGGCAAACAGGAAATGAAATTCAAAAGTTCGCGGGGCTTTTTCTGTCTACCTGAGCAGTGCATCCAAGTTCAGATTGCTTTCCAGAGCGGTCACAATGGTGCACTGTGGGATACCACCTGGAGGCCAATATCGTTGATTTGCGGCCACACTAACCCTAATCCGACATGGCAATACCGATTTCAGCGCTACTCCTCTCGTTGGGGAGGAGTACAGAAACCAGTTTAAAGAGCCCTTTATATTGATATAAAAGGCCTTGTTGTGTGGACGGGTGCAGGGTTAAATCGGTTTAACGCTGCTAAATTTGGTTTAAACGAGTAGTGTAGACCAGGCCTTAGACACTCTGCTTTTGTGAAGTTAGCGAAGGTTAGGTCAGCGCATTGTTAGAACTTTGCTGACAGTGGCTGGGCTGCCTCCAACTGGAAAGGGGGAGTGGTCACTGCTCCTGAATGCTAATTGTTCCCGTTTAGAGAGCAGCTGGCTGGGATCCACAAATGGGGGCTGGGGCAGGGAACTGGGACTGGCCAGTGTTACTCCCAGTAAGGTGCTGCTATGGCAACAGGAAGGTTTTGTCCTGATATTTCCAGGTTCGTCTGGATACAGGATGGTCAGTGGGCTGATGTAGCTTTGGGGACCCTCGGCATGTCATCATGGGATCTCATGCCCTGAAATTGGTTTGAGGCAACATCATGTTGCAGTACCCCATACGATGTAAACGTTACGGGATTGCAATGGAAGGACAAATCGACGAGTGTAGACTCTGTGTGTGTAATGGGGTTGAAGTGATGAACTCCCTTGCAGGAACTGGCATAGGTGGGAGAAAGCATGATGTTAAAGCTCCTTCAGAATGTAGGTAAAATCCTTCAGTAATGAGCCACTAACGATCAGTCCAGATGACAACAATGGAGGCTACAGTTAAGCGAAAGAAATATCCCCAGACTTGGTGCTTGCAATGTCTTACATGAGGTGCCAGATAACCCCAACGGAAGATTACGATTCAGTGTTGTTTCTAGCAGTCAGATTGGCTCCCAGGTGCAATGATTCTGTCTCACTAAGCTTAACAAGAGCTGAAAATATGCCATGAATCAGCCTTTGAAAAAACACAAGCCAAGGAGCTACATAAAAATTAGTCATGTCTTAATTAAACTTTCCATTGAACTGTTGTCATGTTGCTGTGGCCGTAGAGAAGCCGCTGTCAGATGCAACGAGGCACACTGACAAACGCCATTCCTGGTGTGCTCTGCAGAGAACGGCTGGCTGCTTTTGTACCACTCCTGCACAGGTCATCTCCGATTGATAGAGACCCAGTGACTTGCTCTGAGGGTTTGGCTATACTTGCAGCTGTACAGCGCTGGGAGTTAAAGCTGTCTTCGTACAGCTGTGTAGGGAAAGCGCTGCAGTGTGGCCACATTTGCAGCATTTCCAGCGGTGTTGGGAGTGGTGCATTATGGGCAGCTATCCCAGCGTTCAAGTGGCTGCAACGTGCTTTTCAAAAGAGGGGATGGGGTGGGGTGGAGTGTGACAGGGAGCGTGGGGGAGAGAGAGAGAGAGTGGATTTTTGGAGCCGACACTGTGGCCTTGGCTACACGGGCGCTTTACAGCGCTGCAACTTTCTCGCTCAGCAGTGTGAAAAAACACCCCCCCCCAGCGCTGCAAGATACAGCGCTGTAAAGCGCCAGTGTAAACAGTGCCGCGAATCACCATGAGGAGGTGGAGTACGTGCAGCACTGGGAGAGCTCTCCCAGCGCTGGTGCTGCAACCACACTCACACTTCAGAGCGCTGCCACAGCAGCGCTTTGAAGTTTCGAGTGTAGCTAAGCTCTGTGTCAGCTCCCTGCCTTGCAAGTTCCGACCACTTCCCCCACCCCCTCTCATTCACTCTTAAATGCAGATAGCCTTCAGACTAGATAAGCAGCTGCTCCGACGGACTCCACCCTCCGCCCCCTGCCGTGCTGTTTTGCTAGCTGTGGACATTCCCTGCCTGCCTCTGCTCGAGCAAACAATTGCTGTGTTTGTTTTTAGATAAGCAGCTCCGGGAGCCCCAAGTTCACAACAAAACAAAGAGAGTTCTTTAGTTAAAAGCATTACGGGAAAATTCCGGAGGTCAGTTACAGCGTAGTAAGATTAATCACTGTTTACACTGGCGCTCCAGCGCTGCAGCACCAGCGCTGTTCTCTTTATTCCTCTTGTCCATGTGGAGTACAACCAGCGCTGTAGCCAGGGAGATACAGCGCTGTATGTGCCTTGCCAGTGTGGACGGGGAGTAAGTTACAGCGCTGTAAAGCCACCACCAGTGCTGTAACTCTCAAGTGTAGCCAAGCCCTGAGTCTCATCCTGCTGTTTCTATCCTGTCCCCTCTTTGCATTTCACAGCCTGGACTATCTGGTCATGTGTAGCAGTGGCAACATGGCCAATGCTTATCTTCCACTGGAAGTGGCTCACAAGGTCTCTGCCCCACGGAGCTAGCAGACTAACTTCATGCAAATACTGCCTGGGCCAGATTTTCAAATGCTCAGCACCCACAATTGGAGCCAGATTTTTTCCGAAGCGCTCACCTGCTGAGCTGTTCCAAAGCTCCGGCTGTGTTCTTGGGTGCCGAAAATGGCAGCTGAAGCTCTACTGAAAATCCAGTCCGACATATCCAGGTCAAACACCACAAGGCATGGAGAGACATAGGACCAAATTCAGACCTGGTGTAAACAGGAGCAGCTTCTTGGCCCCTGTTCTGTGTTTCCCTCTCTCTCCTCAGGGTTAGAGATGAGGAGTTCTGGCTCCTCTGCCTCCATTCCTCTCTTTCTCTCTCTCGGGGGTGTTTGAGTGAGGCTCTGCAGGCTCTGGACTGGCCCTCCCTTTTAGGTTCATCACCCTGCCAGCACAAGCTTTCCTTAGGCCCCCTAACAGCGCTCCCCAGTTGTTGAGGACTATGGAACATCTCTAATAAATCTCCCTTCTGTTGCTATGGCGCTTTAAATTTGTGTTCATCCTGGGCAGGCTCTGCTACTTGGGGAACTTTTCCTCATTTTGTGCTTGTAACTCAAGGTGCCCCACTTGGCAGAAATCTTTATTTAGTCCAGTGCTCTTTCTAGGACAGATTAAAAATACCAAACTTCTCTTCCATGTTTGGACGCAAATGACTCTTACCATTGGTTTAACTTTCTTTGCAGGATTAAAAGAATTCCATACAGGTTATGGAAAGGAGAGGAGAGAGGTGGTTTTCTCCTGTGTACTGGCTGTGATGTGAGAAGGGGGTTGCACTTTGTAATGGGTCATTGGCAGGTTTGATGGGTACCTTTGTGACACCAACAATCAAACTGTGCCGAAGGACCAGAAGGTAGCCCACCTGCATTTTGTCGCGCATTGCAGCGTGACAGACAGATTATAATAATGTCAACTCTAGACCTGTTCTAAGGGAAGCTTTCTGCCTGTGAGTGTGGTGAAGCCGCCTTTTTCAAAGCGCGTGGAAATACCGTGCAGCAGTCGGCAGGGATGAGAGCAGAAGTGATCTCATGACACCCAGGTCCTTGCAGCAGCCCCTAGGTTAAGGGGAAGTCTCTTTGTATTTGTTGAAAGGGGCTGTGAGCAGGGTCTCAGGGGAACCAAGTGAGGTTGCTCAATTAGGGTGCACTGCAAAGAATGGGGCAAACAATCCCTAAAACTGGTGGATATTCCAATATTTTGATTTACCAAGCCAGCACAAAACAGGCTCTAGAATACCTCACTCGTTGCACAGAAGCCAAGAACATCGTTCCCTTAAAGCCACCCAGCCTTAGGCCCCCACCCAGACACCCAAGTCAAATATGATGAGGGTTACTGAAAATCTTATTCATCATATAGAAAAGTTCTACCAATCCCAAAGGATCGGACACATTACCTCCCAGGTTAATGAATACTCCAGATCTTACCCAAATACATGCTTACAGCCAGTTCTCATTAACTAAACTAAAATGTATTAAAGAAAAGAGACAGAGTATTGGTTAAAGGCTCAGTATACATACAGACATGAGTACAGCTCTTGAGATTGAATTCGTAGTAGAGATGACGAGCATTGTAATTGCAAAGAGTTTTTTCAGAATTCGTTCATAGGTTATAGTTCAATCTTCGTATTCAGGGTGTTCCGGTTTAGGACTGGGATCTCAGCCGCATGACTCAAGCCCTTCTTGCATGAAGCATCAAGCAGGTCTGAGACAAAAGGATTGGGACCCAAAGGTCTTTTATACAATACCAGGTTGTCTTGTGACAGCTGGCCAGGTCCACACTACAGCGTTAAATCGATTTAAACACCGTCCACACTACAAGGCACTTAAAATCGATTTTAAGGGGTCTTAAAATCGATTTCTGTACTCCAGCTAAACGAAAGGAGTAACCCTAAAATCGATATTACTAAATCGATTTAGGGTTAGTGTGGACGGAAATCGAAGTTATTGGTCCCATTCTTTTACTGAGCTACCCAGAGTGCACCGCTCCGGAAATCGATGGTAGCCTGGGACCATGGACGCACACCACCGAAGTAATGTGCCCTAGTGTGGACGCGTAAAATCGATTTTATAAAATCTGTTTTATAAAATCGATTTTATTAATTTCGATTTTACTCTGTAGTGTGGACGTGGCCTCAGAGTCCTTTGGCGAACAATAAGCAATTATGGGGACTTTTGAAGTAAATCCGTTTCTTAAGCATCACCAGTAATTATCCACACAGATTAACATAAGGCAGTTGCCCGTTTTCCATCGTTCTCTGGTGATTTGCTGTACATTTCAAAGAGAGAGGAACACATCGATATCCTATGTTTACAGTTCATTTAAATGTTAATACTCCTTTTTGATCTCTGAATCAACAGCTATAGTGACAAACAGGAACTGTCTGTTTACGTGGCTAACATATGAGCACACACATACAATTGGTATCACCTCCAATTTCTAACAATTTAGGTTTGCATTTCAAAGTTCATCTAGCCTATTTACCATGGAGTGGCCCTAATTACCACTCCCTTGTCTCTAATGGTTGAATCTGTGTCATTCATCCTGCAGGATGCTTAACCCGTTCTGGCCATACATCACACTTTGTATAAGATTTGTTGCATTCATGTAACAGTGGTAGCAACCATAATCTGCATGGTCATATTTTAATTAGATTACATCACAGGGGTCTACCTTTGTAGCACAGACAAATAGGCAGCCTGGTCCAGCTGAAAGATGTTCTGCGAAATCTGGAGCAACTGAGAGGTGTGATCAGAGGTGTTTGGAGCCAGAGATAACTTCTGTAATTAAAGGGATCAATAACCTTGTACAGTTTGGTTTTGAGGCAGTTCCCTACCCCCCAGAGGGCCCTTCTGTAATAGCAAGACTCAAATAACTAACCCTTTGGGATCAGCTTAACCCAAAAGCAGATGAAGATCCCCTTCCTTGAGCCCCTGGCTTTTCTTTCCAGCATTTACTCCCCATTAGAAACAGAACCATATGATGTGAATCAAACAGGAATTAACTCAGGGAGGGTGCATGGCCTATGCTTACGCAGGAAGTCAGACTAAGTGATCAGAATAGCTTTATAATCCATTCATCTTGCTTTAGCTTCTCCATAAATTTCACCTTGTTGGTCCCTGCTAACTTTTTGTTCTTCAGCCCGGTTTATCTCTCCCCCCCCTGCCAACAACCGGGCTATTTTCTTAGAGTGAGGCTAGCCCAAGGGCACAGCTCTGTTCCCCTGACCCTCTTCCAGAGTGGTGCTAATGTAGAGTTTAAATAACAGTGCTTTGAGGGTAGTAATTTCAACGATCTCCCAAATTGAAGCGCTAATAAGGGTCTTTGGCATCCTAATTAAGGCTGTAGCATTTGCTCAGCGCGGGGGTAGGAATGGTTTGTTGTTGGCTGGGTTTTGCAAGTTGGGAGAAATGATTTGTGAGACTGGTACCCTGTGCTGGGCTCCTCTACTCACTTTAAAACTATGGCTGGGGTCCTCCGACTGCAGACAGGGTTACTCAGCTCTGCTGCTCCAAGTCTATTGCATGGAGCGAAGCAACGAGGGCAAAATGAGCTCTCTGTGATGTGGTCCACAGGGATTCTGTCTAATCATGTTACTGAGGTGCCAGTGAAAATCTCATTTAAAAAACAATAAATCAGCTGCTAGCAGAAAAACAGGCCCCTCTGGTGTCATGGTTTTGCTGATGCAATTTGGAATAATACAGAATTCATGCCCAGAATAGGGGCCAGATTCCTTGTGGGTTTTTGGCCCCCTTAAACCACCAAAACAGCCTGAAGAGGAAGTGGAATACATACACCCTGTGAATCCGGTGCACTGGTCAGTGTGGAGTTGCTGGAAAGGCTCTTCCTCAGCCCTGCTCCCAGCAGAGGGAGCATTTGGGGGTTGTGCATAGGGAGACGAGAGTGTGGCTGGACTGTGCTGTGCTCGGGCTAGTCTCACCTGGCTGATGGGGTCCCTAAGAGCCTGATCGTTGGGGACCCATTGCAGCCTGATCATAAATGTGAGTAGCCATGTGGCTGCTGTGATTTATTCTGGAGTTCTGGCAGATCCCAGCTGCCCAAAATATTACAGAGAGTATGAAGGTGACTTAAATCCATTTCTGTGCCATGTACTGCCATGTTCCTGTGCAGGGACAGAGGAACAGAGAATCAAGGCCTCGGTCTTTTATATATGAGATAAAACCGAGTAAGTGGATATAAAAATGGTAGGAGATCTTTCTCTCAGACACGGGATTCTGGCATGCCCTAGCCCAATACCAAATTGAGTAATTCTGCCTACTCAATATCCTGCCTCAAGAGATCAAAAACTGTCAGGTAAAAGCATTGTGAGATTGGCTTAAAAATAATAAATTCTGGTTTCTGACCCTTTAGGGAGCTGTCACTTCACATTTTCAAGCCTTTCTCCATAATCACAAGGACTGGAAACGTACGTTTTTAATTTTAAATAAAAGCTGAGATTTCGGTGCAGTCTCCTGATTCCAGCAGCTAAGGGTCTAAGAAACCCACCTGATATCACGAGAAGTTTTTCTTCACACAGCGCACATTCAACTTGTGGAATTCCTTACCTGAGGAGGTTGTGAAGGGTAGGACTATAACAGCGTTTAAAAGAGAACTGGATAAATTCATGGTGGTTAAGTCCATTAATGGCTATTAGCCAGGATGAATAAGGAATGGTGTCCCTAGCCTCTGTTTGTCAGAGGGTGGAGATGGATGGCAGGAGAGAGATCACTTGATCATTACCTGTTAGGTTCATTCCCTCTGGGGCACCTGGCATTGGTCACTATCGGTAGACAGGATACTGGGCTCAATGGATCTTTGGTCTCACCAAGTACAGCCGTTCTTATGTTCTTATGACTTGCGATAAAAATCACAGCAGCTGGCATTGTTGTAAATCCCATTTCCTGCAGGACCAGCTGGCTCTATAGCTTCATTTCCTGTCCCGCACTGTGTAGCGTTGCTCTGAGCTGTTACTACAGCTGCTGTGTTCCATCCAAGAGGTGGATGCATTTCAGTGGTGGGGCAAAGGATTTCTGTATGGCTGCATGTGGTTGGTGGAGTGGCCTGTTTTGGGGGTTTGTGCTGCCGTTCATCACCATAGTATTTGAGCACCTTCCTTGTGGGCCAATAGCAGTCGGGAAGTCCCTAGTGTATTTCATGGGGTTTCTGGCACACCTCCCTTTTTAGGGCAAAACCTCTGTTTGTTTTTTTAGATTTTATTACTATCCCTTGTGTGTTGGTTGGTAGGGTTTTAATGGGTGGAAATCTGGGGTCCTTAGTATGGAGCAAACCTATTAATATTTAACATGACAGCAGCATCCAGAGTTCTGAATCAGAAGCAGGGCCCCATTGTGCTGGATAATGCTACTCACATGTTGCTGATCATTTGATTTTCATCTTCCCAGCGGGTGCAGCAGGGAGCTATTTTGAGATATTAGTTTACTCCACATGTTTTCCTGGCAATTAAGATGGAATACGTTACAGCCTTATATAGACCAACGATCCCTGTATTTTTAGCAAAATTATCATATTTCCATTCTGTCCCTCCACCCAAAAAAATAAAATCTCTCCTACACTGAATACGTTTCGGTGGAAGTAAAAGGTGTGTCCTTGTTTCCACTCCTGTCACGTATCTATTTATAGCTTTCCAATGTTTGCAGGCATTCTGTCTACATCCATTAGCCTTGATGAAGCCAGTAGTCTTCATGGTCCATATGGATGAGTGTTTGTGGCAGGTGGTCTTTAGCAGCAGAAAGTGTTGCCTAGTGGTTAGAGCAACGGACTGCGAGTCAGGAGAACGTAAGTGTCCCGTTCCAGGCTGTACAGCTTACTCAGTGTGGATGTTGGGGGTGTCATAAACCTCTCTCTGGTGTCTGTTTCCCAACTTGCAGAATGGCGATGATGCTGGTCTAATTAACAGGGAGGCAAAATTCCTTCCTTTTTGTGCAGTTCTTTGGGGCCCTCGGTGGGCAAAGAGTTGGTAAGCACCCTAGAAACGCGGAGGAGGGAGTGGTGAGTGGTAGCATCTTCCTTAACAACCAAGAATGCGAAGACAAGTTGTGGGCGATGCTGGAGTTGAAGTGAGGAAGAAAACAGATTCCCTTATTGGAATAGTATTAAGAGAGGAAGATTGGAGTTTCCCTTGTTAGCCTGAATGGCACCATTTTTTGCCTATTGTATGAAAGGATGGTCTAGTGCAGGGTGGCCAACCTGAGCCTGAGAAGGAGCCAGAATTTACCAGTGTACATTGCCAAAGAGCCACAGCAATACGTCAGCAGTTCCCCCACCCTGCTCCCAGCACCTCCCACCCACTGGCAGCCCTGCCTATCAGGGCATCCCCCTCTCTCCCCACAGCTCCTGATCAGCTGTTTCATGGCGTGCAGGAGGCTGGGGGGGAGGAGCTCAGGGGAAGGGGTAGGGGCCTTAGGGAAGCGGCGGAGTGGGGGCAGAGCCAGGGGTTGAGCAGTGAGCAGCCCCCGGCACATTGGAAAGTTGGTACCTGTCGCTCCAGCCCCAGAGTCGGTGCCTGTACAAGGAGCCGCATGTTAACTTCTGAAGAGCCGCGTTTGGCTCTGGAGCCCCAGATTGGCTACCCCTGGCCTAGTGGTGAGGGTGCTAGCCGGGCACTTGGGCGACCTGAGTTCAATTCCTTGTGTGACCACCTTGGGCTTGTCTATACTTGGAAATTAGTGCTCATTCAGGCAGGCTGTGACGTGAAAGCACAATAGCTGTCGCTGAGTAACTCTGTATGTGGACACGCTTTTTCTGGAACAAGCGTGTCGTGTTCCTGCTTCGCTTACCCCTCGTTAAACAGGAACAAGGCCCTCTTCTTCTGGAATAGAAGTGTCCACACTCAAGGGCAGTTAATCAGGAACAACTCTGTATCCAAGCCCCTCCGTGGCTCGGGTCCTCATGCATACACTGGGGCTAACGGCACTGCCCTGCCTCGCACAGGAGAGATGGTGAGTGCTCAGCTACTGTGGCAATGGGGCTGTATCAATACAATTGGGACGGCTGGAACTGGACCTACGAAGCTGGCTTGTTCTTGCCTTCTGGGCTGTGACCCCCAGGTGAACATCACCAATTGCCTTAGGGGAAGGGGACAGTTTAGTCAACCCCATCCTGTTCCCTCTGCCTCGGTAACCCAGAGCATCCCATAAACCTATGTACTGTTTCCTAAGCTGCCTCCTTTAGCAGCGCCATGTGACCCGGTGCAAAGAATTATGGGAGGACTGCAGTAGAGGTTGGCTGGTGGCTGATGTCTGAATGTTGGGGTGGCAGTTTGAAGGAAGAGTTCGCCTGTCTTGGTCGTGTCGGGCTGCTGTGAAGTGACAGTGATTGACTGGTGAACAGAGAGCAGAAAGGCTCAGGGCAGTTAACAGGCGGCTGCTGAATTCATCAGACTCTGACCAGCTGATGGTATTGTGCCTCAGAAATCCAGGCCCTGAACGCCAGCCCCAGCTGTGCAAATGCAAACTGTGCTCCCTTTCAGAGGCAGTGGCCGTTGCTGTGTGGAGCACAGCTCCAGGGAAAGCACATTGACCAAGGCTCAAAGCATCATCATTTTCCAGCACCTGCAGCCAAGAACAACATGTCCGAACTGGAGTCCCTTTGGGTCAGGAAGCTTTTGGAACAAACCATGGTGCTATTAATCTGTCTGAGGCTTGGTGCTTGAAAACTGAGTCTCATGAGGCCGAGCTTCTCTAGTCCCTTAAACGTAGCCCAGTTTGATCAAATCGCAGCGATGTGCTTTGTAATAGCTCCAGCAGCTTTGAGACATGAAACAGAAAAAGACCTATTAGATCATCTTACCCAGCCAGCTGTGTCAGGGCAGGATGGTTCCATGTGCCACGTATTTTGCAGCACTTTACCCAGTTCATCCTTAAGTGCCTTAGTGTGGGTCTGCTTCCCTTGTGAGTCTATCCCACAGCCTCGTAGATCTGATAAGAAGTCTCTTAAATCAGCCTGGATTCCCCCTTTTGAAATTCATCCCGGTACCTTGCTGAATGTCCTTGTACCACTCTCATTCTTCTGCTTCCTGTGCACTTATGGCCTGGAAACCTTTGTAGTGGCTATCAGCTTATACACCCTTCACATCCCACTTAGCAGCTGCCTAGCCAAGCTAGATTTACGGAGCTCTTTGTATTTTCCCTCGTTAATCTCCCTCGTTAGCTTTCTGGAAGCATTTTTGAGCCTCTTCTCTGAACTTGCTCTAGTTTGTCTCTATCATCAGAGTTGGTTTTGTGGCTAAGGGGCTAGACAGGGACTTGAGGATTAGGGTTCAATCCCTCACTTAGCCACAAACTTCCAGGGTGTTTTTGGGCAAGTCACTTCAGTGTCTCTGTACCTTGTTTTCCTGGTTGTAGAAATGTGTTGTTTTTCTCAGTCCCTGCCTGGTGAGAGTATCAGCTTTTTAGAGCAGGGTCGTTCTCACTATGTTTATATAGTGCCTGGCCCAGTGGGGCTGTAGGATCAGTCAGGGTCTCTAGGTCTCATTGCAGCAGAGAGAATGTTTCTGATCACAAAGTTCCGAGATTAGAGTTCAGTATCCCATGGGTGCAGTATCCCAGCCATGTCCCAAGTGTGGAGAGGGACATGCGCTTTCCTGACCCATTGGCCACTTTCTGCCATAGCGCATGCAAACTCATGTCTACTTTGCTGTTGTCTGGGTCTCTCGTGCTCCATTACTGCTTCCTGTGTTTCTCCCTCCCATTGTCAGTGTGTTCAGGTTATTTCTTCCTGTGTGTATTTCTGCGCTGAATCTGGTTTTATTTGCTCACCAACCCCCAGCTTCCTTAATAGGATTTTTCTGTCCTTCCTGGTGTTTGTAATTCCTCTCAGCTTTGGGCCTCGGCCGTTTTCAGTCTACACCCTCTCCAAGATCAGAGAGGACCTTATAGAAAACCAGACTCAGCACGATCCCCGTGTCATAAACAGATAGCTAAGGGTTAATGTCTCTTTCACCTGAAAAAAAAAAGTAACCTGAAGCACCTGACCAGAGGACCAATCAGGAAACAGGATTTTTTTCAACTCTGGGTGGAGGGAAGTTTTGGGTGTGAGTCCTTTGTCTTGAATCTATCTCTCTCGGCTATGGGAGGATTTCTGTTTCCTGCTTTCTAATCTTCTGTTTCCAAGTTGTGAGTACAAATATAGTAAGACAGTAAGGTTTCTATTGTTTTCTTTGTATTTACATGGATGTAGTGGCTGGAGTGCTTTGAATTGTATTCTTTTTGAATAAGGCTGTTTATTCATATTTCTTTTAAGCAATTGACCCTGTATTTGTCACCTTAATACAGAGAGACCATTTGTATGTATTTTTCTTTCTTTTTTATATAAAACTTTCTTTTAAGACCTGTTGGAGTTTTTCTTTAGTGAGGGACTCCAGGGAATTGAGTCTGCAGTTCACCAGGGAATTGGTGGGAGGAAGAAGTCAGGGGGAGATCAGTGTGTGTTAGATTTACTAGCCTGACTTTGCATTCCCTCTGGGTGAAGAGGGAAGTGCTTTTGTTTCCAGGACTGGAATTAGAGAGGGTGGACTCCCTCTGCTTAGATTCACGGAGGTTGCTTCTGTGTATCTCTCCAGGAGCACCTGGAGGGGGGAAGGGAAAAGATTTATTTCCTTTTGTTGTGAGACTCAAGGGATTTGGGTCTTGGGGTCCCCAGGGAAGGTTTTTGGGGGGACCAGAGTGCCCCAAAACACTCTAATTTTTTGGGTGGTGGCAGCAGTACCAGGTCCAAGCTGGTAACTAAGCTTGGAGGTTTTCATGCTAACCCCCATATTTTGGACGCTAAGGTCCAAATCTGGGACTAGGTTATTGACACTCCTGCATCACCCCCCTGTGCTCCTTCCCCCCACTCAATATGTTGTTGTTTGACTGCAATCCTTCAATTGATTGCCAGTCCTCACCGGCTGGAACCAAGTTCACACTCACCTCAGCCATTGTGTGTGGTGTTTTGGGGCATGCATGGGCACAGGAGAACTAGCTGGTGATGCCAAGATGCTGTCACTCTTCATTCCCAGCCATTCTGGTAAGGTGAGTTCCATTGCAGCTAAGCTCGTTAATGAAAACAAAACGTACAGTAGCTTTTTCAGCTGCTAGTTAAGTGGATGCCAGTGCTGGTCCAAGCTTCCAAGCAGGAGGGAATGGTTACATGCTGTTACAGGCTAGGGAACAGCCTCGTGAGATGGGCCCGCGTTTCGGGTACTCCCTTCTCCCCACCCCATTCAAGCCCTTTCAGCTCTCCCGAGACTTCAGGCAGAGTTGGTCATCCCCCTCCAGGGACTCGAGGCTGGAATACGCCCGTGAGTGGCGGGACAGCCTGGCCTCTTGGCCAGCGAGAACACCTGGCACTGGGAACCCAGAAAGGGCCCAAGTGACCAGTCGATGCTTACGCTGCTTCCCAGTGACCCTTTTCAAACAGTGCGAACTTGCAAGGGGGAAAATGGCCAGTCTGTCCAAAAAGAAAAAACCCCGTGTGTGAGCCCTAGAGAAGGCGAACTGGGGTCCACGGAGAACCAAGGGGCCCTTTCATATTCAATAAGCCCTGTTCAGTTAGGAGAGGGGGAGAAGGGACTGAGGCCAAGTGGCTGGCGTTTAGGCTTATGGGAAGAGGAGGACTTAGAGTTTGGCTTCACTGGCAACTTCACAGCGAAACAAACATCAGCCTGAGCTTTCTCCCCACACTTGGCTGGTCTAGGGGGTTGTCTGCCTGCCCTCCGCTGGCCCAGTCCCTAGTTCCCTCTGCCCCAGATCATGGACACTCCAGCCACTCGGCGAACAGAGTCAGCCTGCCAGCATGGGTCACCAGTCAGGAGACTAAGCAGAAGAACTTTAGCCTGGTTGCTAGAAGCTGCCTCCCCGTTAAGAGATCTAGAATTTGTCCCCTTCTTATTCCATTACTTAATGCCCTTGGTTGTAGCCACGCAGGGCCAGCTCCAGGCCACAACACGCCAAGCACGTGCTTGGGGTGGCACGCCGTGGGGGGTGCTCTGCTGGTTGCCGAGAGGGCGGCAGGCAGCTCCGGTGGACCTCCCGCAGGCGTGCCTGCGAAGGGTCCGCTGATCCCGCGGCTCCGGTGGAGCTTCCGCAGGCATGCCTACGGGAGGTCCACTGGAGCCGCGGGACCTCCGAGCTCCCCGCAGGGAAGCCTACGGGAGGTCCACCAGAGCCGCGGGACCAGCGAGTGGCAGAGCGCCTCCCGCAGTGTGCCACCGTGCTTGGGGCAGCGAAATTGCTAGAGCCGGCCCTGTAGCCACGTTTCTGGTTGCTGGAGAGCAGGGCTGGGTTATGCCGTGCCTGCCTGTCCCCAGAGCGCGCTGAGCCCAGAATGCTCAAAGCTTGGCTTGTGACCAGCCATTTCCTATGCTCAGGCTGTGCCTTTGAATGTCAGCTCAGGCCCATTTTTTCTGCTGCTGTTGTACATGTTCCTTAGAAACAGGCATATGTAAAAAGCTTGCATGATGGGAGGGGAATTCCGACTTGGGCGTGCATGTAGTCCAGAGTTTAGCACAGAGGTGACAGTAATTCTAGTGCAGTGTAATTGCGCAGATCAACAAAAAAGATACCGTGCTCTTTCCTTCAAAAAGAGACCCGTCTCCCCTCTTTTCTGCTGCAGGAGAACTAGCGCACCAGTCTTTGTGTTAATAATATGCCGGCTTAGTAGCAAGCTATACACATTTCTTACACACACAGCGCCTTTGTATCCAGGTGATGGGTGTTATGGCCAACGTCGTCCAAGTTGGCACCCAAAATAAGAGGCAGCTTCTTAGCACTTCTGAAAATCAGGCCACTTATTTTGGGTGCCCAAATACAGATCTAGGTACCCATCTGTAACAGCAAGACCACATCTAGATTTGCTGTGAAAGGCAGGGTTATGTCCCGGCAGGTTGCACTGGGGCTGCTCCCAACCTCAACCTGTTATGAAGCTAACAATACATTGGAAGCCACTCTGGGCCAAGCCCTGACTAGTGCACTGTTGAGGGTGGACCAGGGTGGGTTTCTAGAGGGCTGTTGAGAATGTCCCTTCCAGAATCTGGGTCCGATCTGCTGCAACGCTGTGTTGGGCGCAGCTCTCACCCACGGAAGGGGGTAAAGGCTGGGACCTCATCTGCCAGGTACATCCTAACGTTCCACAGATACCCAAGTCATGTGGGGATGCCAAAGAACAGCTGTGGCAGAGAACCAGCAGCAGGGAGGTTATGGAAAATTGGTTTCCTTTCAAAGATTTTCAGTTTGAAATACGTCAAGGCGTGGACATGAAATCCAAACAACACAGCACAACGCAGAAGGCTACCAGCCAGAAAGTAACACCTGCTGCTTTAATATGTAGCTACATGTACCCAGACCATCCCCTCCACCTTCCAAAGGATCCCTCGTTCACCCTACCCCAGAGTCTATTGTTAAGAGCGGGCTGTTTTGGACAGCAAACCTCAGTGGTGGTATACTTGAGAATACCAGCATTCCCAGCCATCTCCTGCTAACATATTGTCCTTCACTGTGCTGGGCTAAATCCATGGAAATTGAGTGTAATGAGTTTATTTTCTGGCAGCCCTAGAGAATAGAAGTCAGAGGAAATATGGAGGGCTCTGCACCCCTCGCTCTGAGTTTGGAAGAACCTGTTGCTTGTTTGTGTTGTTGCTTCTTGGCAGAGACTGTCTGGCTCATAGGCTGGAGCTCCAGTAGCTTGGGCCCAACTTGAAAACATCTAGGATATATGAGAGCATCTCTGACCACCTACACATGCTGATGCTCTGTTTCCAGGCACAGCTGAGGTAATCGTACGGGTGGGTTAAGTGCACAATTGCACACCCACTTGGGGTGAAATTCCTCGGGTGAGAAAGCCCAGTGAAAGGCCCTCCGTGCAGTTTAAACCCTTAGAGAAGGGGGCCTGACTGAGCACATGTGCTATGGAGACCCCTGCATCTGCTGTTATGGAAGGGATCTCTGTGCCAGTGCAAAGGGCATAAGTGGGGGAGAACCGGGTTCCAGGAGGCGCGAGATGTACATTGATCCCGGGGCCCTAGCAGAATGTGCAAATAGGGCCTGTCCCAAAGCCCTCCGAAGTCAACGCAGAGACTCTTTCAGGCTTCAGTGAGCTTTGGATCAAGCCTATAGCATGGAGCAGAGGCCCTGTGGAGGAGATGCACTGCAGCCCTGTGCTTTGGCCCCAGGACCAGAGCAGGATTTTGTCATTTCTGCACTTCACCCTCATGAACCTCAGTTCTCCAGTTTAATGAGTCCTGTCTCTCATGTGCTGAGTACTAATGTCCAGGCCCATGGACGTGCAATGTATATCCTGAATGCTGTGTATTTATTTTGAACATTGGTTAATAATTGCTGTGGGGTTTCTGAATGGCAGGGGAGCAGGTGCAAGGGCTTGTCTACTCAGAGAAGCTAATTTGGATTATGGTAGGGTGTGAATTTAAAGTGGAATCGCTGTTCCTGATTAACAAAGTGGATTAAGCTTTCAGAGTTAGGCACTTTTATTCTGGAATAACAGCATCCACACAGAAGAAGTTAATTAGGAATCGTTAGGATTAACTCCCCATGTAGACAAGTCCTACGTGAGTGATGGGGTGGATACAGCTTGTACATATCTGGTAGACCTGTTGATCAATTGCTCAAACTCCTTCTCTAATTGCAGATCGACAGGACAGAGACAGCCGTGAATAACCTCAACCCAGCCTTCTCCAAGAAGTTCATCGTCGATTACCACTTTGAAGAAGTGCAGAAGCTGAAGTTTGCTCTCTTTGACCAGGACAAGTCAAGCATGCAGCTGTATGAGCATGACTTCCTGGGAGAATTCTCCTGCACCTTGGGCACGGTAAGTCTGCTGTACAGCAATGCTGCGCCCTGGCAGCTAGCAGACACTTGTGTGCCTCCCTCAGTCAGAAGGATCCGTTACACCAAAACTCACAACCGTGTTTCAGTTACTCCCAGTCCCAAAGCAGCAATCACTTACCACAGGTCAATTGCAATTACAGGTCAATAGATCTCACACAAAAGTCAATGCTTGCAGCCAGTCGTATAATAAACCATCTTAAGATTTATTAACTAGGGAAAGGAAATAAGACTGTTATTTACAAGGTTTAAGCAAGTAAACACACACCCACAAATGAGTTCGTCTTAAGTTCTAAAAGGTAATAGAAGCTTCTATAATAAGCAAGTTCTGTGTCCCTTAGGGCTAACCCAGGCTAAACACTGGGGATTTCTTGCTTCTGCCTAGAAAACCTTGCCCTCGAAAGCCCAAGCATCAGAGAGAGAGTTTCTTCTTATTAGGGATTTTTATTCCCTTTCTCTGACCAGCCTTCCCAGCTGATGGAAGGCAATTCACTTGCGTGTTTCCTCTTCCTGGGGGGCGTGAGAGAGCAATCAGCAAGTCTATTGTCCTCTTTGATGTTCCACAATAGTTCGCCTGGCATTGATGGACCTTCTCTGTTAGGCAGAAAGTAACACCTTCTGCTGGAAGGTGGCATTTCACACTAGTTAACATCTTTCTTCCACTTGATGATTTACACCATTACAAAGGACTGCCGTGCAAACACTTAAATATTCCTTTTATAACACGGGCTACAGATGTTATAAGTGAAATTATGAAATCCTTGTAAATTGCTGCATGCCTTAAAGTCTAATCACTGAACACATTCTTATAATTATAATTCATATTTTAAGGATACTAACACACAGGTGAGCCAGACTGGTTCTCGTTATGTATTTGTCAGAGTTCAGTTGAGACCTAAGGGCCTTGGCGTGAGCTGGCACCTCGTCTGCCAGCATCACAACCTCCACATCCACCTGCTGTAGCCTAGATTGTAAGCTCTTTGATGGCAAGACTGCCTTTTCCATAAGGCCAGGGCTACAAAAGAGAAGGGTTGCTGGTATAACTCTACTGGCAAGCCCTGCTAGCTTAGAAACAGTTTATACCAACAAAGAGTGCATGTACTGGTATAGTTTACACCAGTTCGGCATGTGAAATAAGTTACACGGGCAGAAACACATTGATGGTGGTATAACTGCAGCTACACTGCTGGAAAAACCTTACAGAAATATTACAAAAAATTGCACCCCCGGCCACATAGCTACATCGGCAAGGGTTTCTAGAGTCGGCCTGGCCTACACATACAGCAATGAGCACAGTGGGGCCTTCATCCCCGATTGGCGTTTGTAGGGACTACCACAATACAAATCATTGTGCTTGAAGGGTGACATCAGACCAGTTGCTTTCCCTTTGTTCATAGTCACTTTCACTTCCTAGAGCTGTTTTCCTGCCCCCAGCAATGTTTCAATACTCTCTCCAAAAAAAAAAAAAAAAGGCCACCCTGTTTTGCTTAGATTCCCTTGAAAACTTTTCTGTTCAGTTCTGTCAAAGCCTCTTATAAAGAAAAAACACTCGACATATTCAGCACAAACTAGTCTGAGCTCCAGCTGATGTTCTGATTAACTAAGGTCAGTGATTCTCAAGTTTTTTTCCCCAACGGGGCCCAATGTTACAGTGAAAACTTTCTGGATCGCCCTTCTCTCCAGCCATAAAGAGAGGGTTGCAACAAGGCTGTGAGCTCCTGGCCATATCCAGTTAACTTGTCTGTGTGTGTTCTACACCTGGTGGATTAATGCTGGAATCGAGCCCCTGACTGGGGCGTCTTGCTGGAGCACGATTGCTTTGTGGCTCTTGATGGTCTCGCAGTGGACAGCAGGTTGTTGCTGTGATGGTCTGGCAGCCCAGAATAACCATGGGGCAAATTGGAATGTCAATACTTACTTTGGTGTAACTGACTAGACAAGATGCAATGCAGTGGAGTGTCAGGCTCAGGGACTCAGCTGAGAGAGGTGGTGGCTTTTTTCACTGGAGTTTGATCACCTGCTTTTTGCCCTTGTAGGGTTTTATGAAACCTGCCCAGTTTTGAGGTCCAGGCAGCCATTAGAAGGGACAGGAAGCTGCCTTAGGTACAAGTAACCCGGCTCTGAAGAGCCACTAGAAAAAGCATTTGACTTCCCCTTTTAATTTCCCTTTTGCATCAGAGCTCTGTCAGATTAGTTTGGAGTGTTTTGTTGCACCTTATTAATTCTGCAGCTGGATTTAAAGGGAAGACTGTTTCGTTCCATGACCCCAAACACCTCTGCAGCCGTGTGAACTAAAACTATGAAGCATGATCAAATCTCATGCTTCAGGGCACAAGCAGAAAGCCTGCCACAGTTAGGAAGCAACTTTTAACCTCCGATGTGCAGCGTTGCATAAATGCCTAGTTTCACTGAAGGTTTTGGGTTTTTTTTGCCTGTCTCTGAAGCAATCACTTTTGGCCAGTGCTGGAGCAAAGATATCAGACTAGCTGGAATGATGGCCTGGTCCTGTAAGGAAAATCCTGTAGTCGTTGATGCAATGAGACCTGGCTGTGACTTAGGTTATGTTTACACTTCAAACTGCATCAGGGCGGCTGCAGCGCTTCAGTGTCGACATTCACTATAGCTGCGGGACGGGTTCTTCCACCACAGCAGTGAATCCACCTCCCCAGGAGGTGGTCGCTAGGTTAATGGAAGAATTCTAGCAGTGACCTAGTGCTGTCTACTCCGGAGGTTAGGCTGCATAGCTGCGATTCTGGGGGGTGTGGATTTTTCACACCACTAGGGGATGTAGCTATGCTGATATAAATGTTCAGGGTAGACCAGCCCTGACTGTTGCATCTGACATGCGTCTGACAAAGTGGATGTTCACACATACGTCTGTTAGTCTATAAGGTGCCACAGGACTCTCTGTCACTTTTTAGAGATCCAGACTAACACGGCTACCCCTCTGATACTTGTTGCATTTAATGTCTTCTTCCTTGATTAGAGGAGTGGTCTGTCTTCCAGAGGGGGGTGAGCTCTACTGAGAATCCATGATAAAATCCAGTTAGACCTGTGCCACCATCTCTTATCTCATCTGGGTGGAAACTGCTCTGGCCTTGGATCGGAGCTGGAAATTGCAGGAAAGCACTTTAACTAAGTGAATTTTTCCCTCTAATGCTGCTGCTAGTGCTCAAATTACACATGATGCCGTATTGCAGCTAAGTAGATTGCAGAGGGTTATTTCAGCTTCCGAATGGCTGTTTTCAGGCTTCTTAGGAAGAGAACTGGGAATTATCCAATATATATCCACTTCATAGTATGACCAGTGCTGCTCCTCGTTTGGGATCTGCTGAGGCAAAATGCAGAGTGCCCCTGAAAATGACAGGAGTTTGGGACTGCCCAGTATTCTGCGGGATTGGGTCCTTAGGTAGTGAGGAAATCAGTCATCAATGGAAGAGCAAAACTGGCAGAGAAAGGAATTTTACTGTCATGCTTCTATGAAGTTATTTAAACAAGGAGGAGGGGTTCAAAAAGTAAGTCTGTATCCTACGTTGGTGCAAATCACTGTAGCTCCATTGACTTCAATAGAACTGTGCCCATGTACGCTGGCTGAGGATATGGCCCATAGTTTGAATTGAGTACAGTATTCTTTCACTCAGCCTAAAGTGTTGGGTAGTGTTGCTGTGCACCATTTAACTGGTGGCACGTTCCACCGTAGAGACAGCTGCATTTTGAGTGGGGTGAGCTTTTTTCCCTGAATATATTGTTTAAGAACCCAGTCCTGTGAGCTGCCAAGCACACGCCATTAGACTTTAGGAGGGGCCAACGGTGTTTTGCGTAAAACAGGAGCAAGGCCTATGCTTTTAAAGAGCTTTGGGAAGGAAGAACTTGATGCAAATGTGCATTGATGAGGATGGTGACATTAATCAAGTACTGTGTCTCTGTGGTCCTTTTAAGATACGTTTTGAAAAGGTGTGACTGTGAACCTGTCACCGGAATTGGCAAATTTAGGCCACGATCAGTTCCTCCTCACATTGTTTTTGATCATTTACACCATTACATCTCTGTTTTTTTGTGGCTTCCTTAGATTGTCTCAAGCAAGAAGATAACAAGAACACTACTTCTGGGAAATGGGAAGCCAGCTGGAAAGGGGATGATAACGGTACAGTTACTGATTTATTATATATATTGTGTGGAAACGTAGATAATAGACACAGTGCGGTCCGCTTGATAGTGCGCTGGATTGGGACTCTGTAAACCTGAGTTCTATTTTCTGCAAGTCGCTTCACCTTTCTGAGCTTCCATTTCCTCTCGTATCTTTTGTCTATTTAGATTGTAAGCATTTGGGGGTAGGGACGGCCTCTTGCTGCGTTTTTGTACAGGGTTTAGTACAATGGGCACCTTTTCTTAGCTGGGGCCCGGGGCACTGAAATGACAAAATCTAAATCTCTGGGTAAGTACAAAGTAATATGCTTTTCTTGTTATGCACATGGTCTCTCTCCAAACCTCCCTGAGACAGACTGAGATAAAGGGGTTGATTATATTACGCTGCTGATAATCAGTGGGTTTATTTGTAGTAAGAGGACAGGACTTACAACTTAGCAACAGGTCTCTTAGCAACAGCATCGCTCACAATCCCCCCAGGTGGTGGCTTTCCCATTGTTGGTATATGTAACAATCGTTTCTTTACACGAAGAGGATAGATTTAGGTCTGGTTTTTGACCATTGGCTCTTCTAAATGTTAGATCTGAGCTCTGTCAGATTTTTAGCTGGGTGACAACAGTCCAGCTGAAGAGCTTTTCCTTCTATGTTACGTGAGGTGGTTAAAGGGTATTGAAATTAAGACCGGTTTTAAACAGAATGGCTAAGCGTGGCTGCTGCAGTGTGTCTGTATTGCTATTCACTGTAGAAATGGGTAAGATGGTAACAGGATTTCGCTAACATTAAAAGAACATAAGAACGGCCATACTGGGTCAGACCAGTGGCCCATCTAGCCCAATCTCCTATCTTCTGTCAGTGGCCAGTGCCAGGTGCTTCAGAGGGACCGAAGAGGATAGGTAATCAACAAGTGATCCACCTCGTTTGTCCAGTTGCAGCATCTGGAGTCAGAGGCTTAGAAGCGCCCAGAGCATGGGGTTGCATCCCTGACCATCTTGGCTAATAGCCGTTGATGTACCCTATTCTCCATGATCTTATCTAGTTCTTTTTTAATCTAGTTATAGTTTTGGCCTTCACAACATCCTCTGGCAAAGAGTTCTGCAGACTGTGCATTGTGTGAAGAAATACTTCCTTTTGTTTGTTTTAAACCAGCTGCCTATTAATTTAATTCGGTGACTCCTGGTTCTTCTGTTATATGAAGGAGTAAATAACACTTCCTTATCCACTTTTTCTTCACCAGTCATGATTATAGAGACACCTTTCATATTCACCCTTCCTCGTCTCTTTTCTAAGCTGAACAATCCCAGTCTTTTTAATCTCTGCTTGTATGGAACAGCTTCCATACCCTTACTCAGCTTTGTTGCCCTTCTCTGTACCTTTTTCATTTCTAATATATCTTTTTTGAGATAGGGTGACCAGAACTGCAGGCAGTATTCAAGGTGGGTGGGCGTACCATGGATTTATATAGTGGCGTTCTCATGTTTATGGTCTTATTATCTATCCCTTTCCTAATGGTTCTTAACAGTGATGGGTTTTTTGACTGCTGCTGCACATTAAGCTGATGTTTTCAGAGAACAATCCACAATGACTCCAAGATCTTTCTTGAGTGGTAACTGCTAACTCAGACCCCATCATTTTGTATGTATAATTGGGATTACGTTTTCAAATATGTGTTGCTTTGCATTTATCTACACTGAATTTTATCTGCCATTTTGTTGCCCAATTTCCCACTTTTGTGAGATCCCTTTGTAACTCTTCACAGCCTGTGTAGGGAACCGCGGAAGATTGTGTTACGGCCTAGCTAGGGTATTTTCGCTTTCTCAGTGACCGGTCACTGTAGGACACAGCACACCAGTCATAACCCGCTTTAATTGGTTAGAACCGCTTTGCATGGCCTTTGGCCAAGGGGCGAACACAGCTTGTAAAAAGTCCCTATTTGCTGATGCATAAATTGTTTGTTTTTTAATTTTATATATATAGCTGCATGGTCCTAGTCCCGCTTTTAAACTCCATACCAAGCCAAGCTTCGGTGCGCTGGGTTCCCCGCCTCCATAACAGCAACGCCAAAAGTCCCCGTTGCGGGTATGTCTCTTTACCTTCATTAAAGCTAATAACTCAGTGTATGTAAGCCTTGTTCTTGCAAAGCACCCTGGGTAGGCCTGTAGCCTCCCAAAAACGTTACAGCCTGCTTTGGACTTAACTATCTTGAGTACTTCTGTATCACCTGCAAACTTTGCCACCTCACCATTTGTCTTTTTCCAGATCATTTGTGAATATGTTGAACAGCACTGATCCCAGTATAAATCCTTGGGGGGCACCACTATTTACTTCTCTCCAGTCTGAAAACTGACCGTTTATTTCTATCCTTCATCTCCTGTCTTTTAACCAGTTACTGATCCAATAGAAAACCATCCCTCTTATCCCATGACTGCTTAGTTTTCTTAAGAGACCTTTGGTGAGGGACCTTGCCAAAGGCTTTCTGAAAGTTTAAGTACACTATATCCACTGCATCACCCTTGTCAGCATGTTTGTTGACTCCCTCAAAGAATTGTAATGAATAGATGAGGCATGATTTTCCTTTACAAAAGCCGTGTTGACTCTTCCCTACGTGCGTGGTAATTCTTTTCTTTACTATAGTTTCAAGCAGTTTGCATGGTACTGAAGTTGCCAGGATCACTTCTGGGGCATTTTTAAAAAGGCGAAAGAAAATGCAATGGCAAAATTAATGAGCAGTACGTAATTCATATGTCTTTCCTGATTAATTTCAGAGTAGCAGCCATGTTAGTCTGTATCCGCAAAAAGAACAGGAGTACTTGTGGCACCTTAGAGACTAATAAATTTATTTCAGCATGAGCTTTCGTGAGCTACCGCTCACTTCTTCGGATGCATAGAATGGAACACACAGACAGGAGATATTTACACATACAGAGAACATGAAAAGGTGGAAGTATGCATACCAACAGGAAGAATCTAAGCAATTGAGATGAGCTATCGTCAGCAGGAGAAAAAAATCTTTTGAAGTGATAATTAAGATGACCCATAGAAGGTGTGAGGAGAACTTAACATAGGGAAATAGATGCAATTAGTGTAATGACCCAACCATTCCCAGTCTCTGTTTAAGCCTGAGTTAATTGTATCTAATTTGCGAATTAATTTGAGTTCAGCAGTCTCTCTTTGGAGTCTGTTTTTGAAGTTTTTTTGTTGCAAAATTGCCACCTTCAAGTCTGTCACTGAGTGAGTGGTTAGAGAGGTTGAAGTGTTCTCCCACTGGTTTTTGAATGTTATGATTCCTGATGTCAGATTTGTGTCTATTTATTCTTTTGTATAGAGACTGTCCGGTTTGGCCAATGTACATTGCAGAGGGGCATTGCTGGCACGTGATGGCGTATATCATGTTGGTAGATGTGCAGGTGAACGAGCCCCTGATGGCGTGGCTGATGTGATTAGGTCCTATGATGGTGTCACTTGAATAGATATGTGGACAGAACTGGCATCGGGCTTTGTTGCAAGGTTAGGTTCCTGGGTTAGTGTTTATGTTGTATGATGTGCGGTTGCAGGTGAGTATTTGCTTCAGGTTGGGAGGTTGTCTATAAGCGAGGACTGGCCTGTCTCCCAAGATTTGTGAGAGTGATGGAATCATCTTCAAGGATAGGTTGTAGATCTTTGATGATGCGCTGGAGAGGTTTTAGTTGGGGGCTGTAGGTGATGGCTAGTGGCGTTCTGTTATTTTATTTGTTGGGCCTGTCCTGTAGTAGGTGGCTTCTGGGATTCTTCTGGCTCTGTCAATCTGTTTTTTCACTTCAGCAGGTTGGTATTGTAGTCTTAAGAATGCTTGATAGAGATCTTGTAGGTGTTTATCTCTGTCTGAGGGATTGGAGCAAATACGGTTGTATCTTAGAGCTTGGCTGTAGACAATGGATCCTGTGGTGTGTCCTGGATGGAACCTGGAGGCATGTAGGTAAGTATAGCTGTCAGTGGGTTTCCGGTATAGGGTGGTGTTTATGTGACCATTGCTTATTAGCACAGTAGTGTCTAGGAAATGGACTGCTTGTGTGGATTGGTCTAGGCTGAGGTTGATGTTGGGATGGAAATTGTTAAAATCATGGTGGAATTCCTCGAGGGCTTCTTTTACATGAGTCCAGATGATGAAGATGTCATCAATGTAGCGCAAGTAGAGTAGGGGCGTTAAGGAACGAGAGCTAAGGAAGCATTGTTCTAAGTCAGCCATAAAGATGTTGGCATACTGTGGGGCCATGCTTGTCAGCGGTACTGTGAGACAGGCCAGTCCTCCCTTATAGACAGCCTCCCAACCTGAAGCAAATACTCACCTGCAACTGCACACCATACAACATAAACACTAACCCAGGAACCTATCCTTGCAACAAAGCCCGATGCCAGCTCTGTCCACATATCTATTCAAGTGACACCATCATAGGATCTAATCACATCAGCCATGCCATCAGGGGCTCGTTCACCTGCACATCTACCAATGTGATATATGGCATCATGTGCCAGCAATGCCCCTCTGCAATGTACATTGGCCAAACCGGACAGTCTCTATGCAAAAGAATAAATGGACACAAATCTGACATCAGGAATCATAACATTCAAAAACCAGTGGGAGAACACTTCAACCTCGCTAACCACTCACTCAGTGACAGACTTGAAGGTGGCAATTTTGCAACAAAAAAACTTCAAAAACAGACTCCAAAGAGAGACTGCTGAACTCAAATTAATATGCAAATTAGATACAATTAACTCAGGCTTAAACAGAGACTGGGAATGGTTGGGTCATTACACTAATTGCATCTATTTCCCTATGTTAAGTTCTCCTCACACCTTCTATGGGTCATCTTAATTATCACTTCAAAAGTTTTTTTTTCTCCTGCTGATGATAGCTCATCTCAATTGCTTAGACTCTTCCTGTTGGTATGCATACTTCCACCTTTTCATGTTCTCTGTATGTGTAATATCTCCTGTCTGTGTGTTCCATTCTATGCATCCGAAGAAGTGAGCGGTAGCTCACGAAAGCTCATGCTGAAATAAATTTCTTAGTCTCTAAGGTGCCACATGTACTCCTGTTCTTTTTCCTGATTAAGTCTCTCTCCACCCTGCCCTTGGCACTTACTTTGGAAGAATTGAGCCAGATTAAAGGGTCACTTGTCAAGTTTAAAAAAACACATTTGTTTCAAAAAATAATTCCTCACGTCTTGCTAATACCTTGGATTACTAAAACTGAAAGGGTTTTAAATGTCTAATTCACTCTGTACAATTTATGTAATTTACTATTTTGCATTTAAATCTGGTTGGATAGTGAAAATAAACTAGTTTAAACTTAACTGTTGCTTTTAGTCAGTTTCTTTTTCTGGTTCTCATACATAATACTGCAGTGTTTAAACAGTGTTGCAGTGTTAGCATGGCAAACACTGGAATGCAATAATCTTCCACATAAACAGTAACATGAAAACACCCTGCTGTTTTTGGCTCTTATACACGTTAGTTTGCACAAAACATAAAGTTTGCACCTGTGGTGTCCCTTTCACTTTTTAAAGAAAGTATTGTTTATGTAAAAGTGGCGAGTGCGTTAGAAGTACCTAAGACCGTTATAGGTCAAATGCTGGTCGTGTCTCTTCGGATTTTCCCTCTTAATATAAACTCCCTCACCATCATGTTTGTGGGGATTGAATTTGGGATCTTCAGCACAAACAGACAGGCGTCTTCCACTTGAACTAAAGGCTTGTCTACACTAGAAGCGCTACATCGGTATTGCATCTGGTGAAGACGCTCTGTGCCAACGGGAGAGGCGGCATAATATACCCACCGTTGTGAGAGGTGGTAGCTATGTCTGCGAGAGAAGTTCTCCTGCCAATATAGCGCTGGCCACACTGGCGTTTAGGTTGGTGTAATTTACGTCAGTCGGGAGGGGTGGCTTATTCACACCCTCGAGCGACATAAGTTATGCCGAAGTGTGTGGTGGTGTAGACCTGGCCTAAAGGATTAACTCTGCTAGCAGTAGTAGGCTCTTATCCTCTGGGCCAGCTGTGAAGAGGTGACACAGAACCCTGAGCCAGCATGTTAGTTGAGCAGTAGGCAGTTGCTTAGCGACTTGGCGCTGTCTACCTGGCTTTTACTGTAGCATGAGTTATATCCCAGGTGTCTTGGAATATGGTTGTTTCTTCTACTGGGTTCTGAGTCCCATATTTCTGAGTGTTCCTAGGGAGATGGAGAGCAGTTGTCTTTAATGGAAGATGGAGCAGGGATATATTAGTGTATGTGCTGAGGCAGCGGGCTGTTCCTTTAATTCTCGGAGCTCTTGGTTGCTGTCTGGGAGCTCTTTCTGTTTCAGTCCTGCCAGCCCTCCTGCTGCTCCTCCGGTTTTGTGTGTGTCCGAGGGTCCCCTGCCGAGTCTGAATCTCCACATTCCTTTCTGCCCGACTAGACTAGCGACCTTGCTGGCTGCTTCATTATGCAAATTGAGCCCATGCGAATGCACTGTGCTGTGGAGGGCTTTCATCTCCCTTCCCGATCAGCAGCTTGAAAGGAATTATTCAGTGTGTCGGAAGAGATCTTCATCTCTGCCCAGATCGCCCACCGTGTGTGCAGCCAATCGCCAGTCTAGGAGTGGGGGTAGGGGTTGGGGGTGGGTAAGTAAGGTGGCTATAGAAGGTCCACTGGCAGATGGCATCGCTTAGTTATCTTGAGTGCTTCAAATGTTCAAAGCGCTGGCCCAGACGTTAACCAGACGTTACACGTCCCCTGTCTGGTGAGCAGTTATTTTCCCCATGTTACTGATGGGGAACTGAGGAACATGGAGTTTAAGGACGGGGTTTACAGAAGCATCAGTGATTGAGGAGCAGAATCCCTGTTAATTCTCACACATCCTGAGCCATTCTCCACTCAGGAATGCACCAGCATCCTCATAATACTTGTGGCACTGCAAGGCATGGGAATGCATGCCCCTAAATCACTTAGGTGCTTTTGAAATGTCCACCCCCAGTGACTTGACCAATGTCCCGAGGCTTGTCAGCATCAGTGATTTGACCAATGTCCCAAGGCTTGTAAGCATCAGAGCCTGCAACTCTAGGTGTCATGAGTAGAACTGGCTGCAACTTGGGATTTTTGGTTCCTGGGATATTTCAAAATTCGACTTAGTTCTGATGTGGAGTTGCGGATCCTGTAATCCCATGTTCCCCAGGACCCCAGTAGGAAACTGGGCAGGGTTCTCTCAGAGCCCTGGGACTTGGAAAAAGACCATCGAACCTGAACCCTTCTCACAAAACATTTCAGGTTTGACAGACCAGCGTTATCCAATGAAACTGTCGTCGGAAAATTCCCGGCCAGCTCTGCTCACAAGTGATCTGGTTGGTTGAGTGCAACTTTTCACTCATTCTGTTTCAGGTGTAATCGTTCATGGGAATTAGGCTTTTTAAACTTTGCTTTCTGCAAGCAGTTGAGAGTGGGCACTTCAGGTTTGCTTTCCACGAGGTTTGGTGCCAGCAATACCCAGTGAAGACACTTGGGGAAGGCAGACCCAAAGGGAACGCAGATACAACTGGAGTGATTGATTCCAATGTTCTAACAAATATCCATAGGAAAATGTTCATCCCAGTCCAGTGTTCAGACAGGCCTACTGCTAAGTGTATAGCAATTGAAATCACCTTCTAAATGGTTAGACCAAAGGGCCACTGAAAAGGATCTGGCCCTTGAGGTTTTTGTGGAGGGGAAGGAATTTAATGCCTAAATCATGTTTAGAGTAAATAGAGAAATTCAGATGATTAAAGAAGCTACTTTAAAAAATAAATGGCCCCGTGCCAAGTGTCCCATGTGTGATAAGGTTGTCCTTGGAAACCAAAGATTTGGGTGGCTGTTGCAAATTGTGCATTGACAAAGGCCCTTCCTTGTGTTCAGGGTGTGGAAGAATTTCCAATGTGTGAGGATGATGTTGAGATCGAAAGGAAGCTAACGGAGGTATCGTGCGTGAATCTGATGGGAAACCTTCTAGCAGAGTGTGCTGGAGGGAGATTTATTTTAATGTCGTGTTTAAGAGGAGAGTGACTGCAGAATGTGTCTGCTGATCTCTATTGTTCTGGTAGGTCTAATTCGGAGTAGTGGACAGAGGTTCACATCCCTGAGCACCAGAGCTGGGATTTTTTTCAAGTATCCAAAGAGAGTCAGCCTTATCCAGCAAGGGTCAGGTTTACACCAAGAACAGGCATCACAAAAAACACTGGTTTTGGAAAAGGCCAAGACTTTGGAGACTGGAATCCCTTAGAGTTCTGGGTCCCGTCTGCTGCCAATGCTGGGCACCTCTCATGAGCGACCAGAGAACTTGGATTTCTAGGAGAGTCCATCCTGTGCTTTCACCAGCTCCAAACTCACATACATTATAGTTTTTTAAAAGAACCAGAACTAGAGGCAAGTCTGGCATGTGGCAAACAGAACTCCCAGCTGGGATGAGGTTACATCAGCCAGTAGCCTCTGCCCTGTATCGTACAGCAGATCCCTTCTCCCAGATGACTGCAAGCAAGTTAGACTAACCTGTCTTACCAGCCCGTGTCACTAGTCCGGTTCCGGCTGGGTTATTTCCCTGTGCTTTTCCTTACTGGATGAGACTCTCCAGTCCTTGACTTAGCGTTGATCTGGAATAAGTTCAGGGCACACTCCCTGTAGCTCAGCTCAGAGAAATACAGAGCTGCGTTTGCATGCTGATCTGTCCTTTTGATTTATTCTTGCTGCTTTTAGGAAGAGCATCTCTGGCTGACACATCCCTATATCTTGTGCCTCATGGATTGTCTCAAACTGGGCCTAATACATTGTAGCATACTGCCAAATATGGGACTGAAATACTCTGACTGGTACCTCTGGATTGTCAAGGGGGGATATGATCTAGCCTAGCAGAATGGGCAGCAGGCTTCTGTTTTCCTTCAGTGGTCATTATCAAGGGAAAATATACATCAGCTGCAACACAGACATAAAGGATTGTTTAGCCCTTTCACTGTCGCTCTGTCAGCCTCTTCGCCCTCTGATTTCGCTAGAAAGTTGTGCGCTGGAGCAGATTGGCTTGGTTAGTCGTGGGCGTCTTTCTACAAGTGCCGGAGCCAGGGGACTTGCAAGGGAATGTGCATATATTGTGATTTTGAGAATCCCAAGGAATCCCAGTAATCATGAGAGATGCAAGGTATTACTGTCCCTGTTCGGATATCTGGGATTCCCAGCTGTTCATTTGGGTTGTGCATGCATTGAAATCGTCTCAAATCCTGCAAACAGGACAGAGATACTTTCGGTATGTCATGCATCTTGGGCCTGTCGGCTCTGTGTATTAGGAC
The DNA here is from genome assembly GCF_025201925.1 of Gopherus flavomarginatus. Lineage (NCBI taxonomy): Eukaryota > Metazoa > Chordata > Testudines > Testudinidae > Gopherus > Gopherus flavomarginatus. Next base: position 36,633,714 of record NC_066630.1, read on the forward strand.
ATCCCTGGCCTATTCACCGATGTGGCTGGTGCATCACGCTGAGATTTGCTGTACCCGGTGTATTGGGCAGCAGTGGTACGTTGAACTGGGGTACGTACTCTACCTGTTGTGTTTGGCGCTAGATATCATATCCACTTAGCTCATCCTTTCAAGAGTGCTTTCCTCTAACCTAGAGCTGGGCAAACATTTTTGGACTAATAGTTATATTTCCTGAAAAAAATGCAGTCTTGGTCAACTGGAAATTATTTGCAAACTTGGCCCAATTTAGTTTTGGCTGGGGACAAAGTTGTTTGGGGACAGCTTCAGGAGTGTGAGCGTCCCTGTCCCTTTAGCTCGGACACTTGCCTGGGATGTGGGAGACCTAGTTTGAATCCCTGGAGACTTGAACTCAGCTCTCCCCTCTCCCAGTTGAGCAGCCTAACGGTCAGGCTGTCGGCCATTCGGGGATGGGTTGATCTCCGTTTCCGCTGTTCACGCTGTCCCACTTTGCATAAATAAATAAATATTCATTGGGCCAAAGAGCGAGCGTCTCTCTCGCCTGGTGATTTAAGGAGCTCAGCTTACCAAGGGTCGTGGTGGATTCTCCATTGCCGGCCATTTTACATCAGGATTGGATGTTTTTCTAGACCTGCTCTAGGCATTATCTGGGGGCAGGTCTCTGGCCTGTGTCACACAGGAGGTTAGACTGGATGGTCACAGTGGTCCCTTCTGGCCTTGGACTCCAGGACCCTGGGAGGCAGGAGAAGTGGATTCAGATCTCTGCCCTGGAACCTGTTGCAGTTTGAGTTGTCACTGCTGATGTGCTAATATTTGGCGTCTTGAGCACCGCCAAACAGCTGATGGGCAGTTGGCTGGTGGGTGCTGAGCACCCACAGAGTCAGCAACTATGTCGGGCTATACATTTATATTGATGTCCGCTGCCAAGACACCTGGGTGCGTTACCAGGGCAGGGGTCCGAGGGGACGTCTACGCTGTGATAAAGAATCACGTGGCACCAAGTCCCAGAGCCTGGGTCAGCTGACTTGGGCTCATGGGGCTAGAAATAGCAGTGTAGCAGGTTTGGGCTTGGGCTGGAGCCCAGGGTCTCAGTTCTCTGGCTCCAGCCTGAACCCTAGCATCTACTCTGCAATTTTATAGCCTGAGTCAGGTGACCCAGACCAGCCACGGTGCCGCCGGTTGTTGATTTCAGTGTAGACGTGCCCCTGGAGCTGGAATGTAATTTCCCAGCTGGAGCGCTGTCCGTACTAGCTCTGATGGAACCAGTGCACTGACAGAAGCAGGGGAGCCCGGGCGGCACAGCCTAGCTGCCGTGAGTGTGTACCTAGGACTGTGCTCAGAGCAGTTACCCCATCTCACCACTCCGCTGCTCTGCTTTTCGTGTGCTAGCTTGATGCAAGCTCGTGTGGGTACATCTGTTGCCGCTGGAAATTCTACCTCTGGATCTGCCCCGACTCAGTGTGGCTTTCAGCACTTCCCTTGCTGTGCCTCATTTTCCTTGCCTGTAAAAGGGGCTTAATAAGACTAATGCACATTTTGTAAAGTGCTTAGATGATCAGATTGGTCCCTTCTGACCTATGAGTCTATGAGTCTATGAAGACACCACCCAGTCGATGCAATGGCTGGTCATGCCTGTATCAGTGAAACAATGTGCTAATCAGCAAATTACTAATATTAACTCCCCTCTCCCCCGCCCGTCTGACCTATTTATAAATATGACAAAGGCCCCAGCACCGTGCCTGGGGCTGTACAAGAGACAAGAGGAGGATGATCCCTGCCGGGAGGGATTTATGATCCAGGTTGTTCCCTAGTCCAATATCGGTTGGTCTCATCTTTTGATTTAGGAGTCTTGTTCCCCTCTGGAGGCTGGTGTGGCTGGACCGTCGGCAGTGCCAGGGGATGGAGGTGTCAGCGTTGCTGCAGCCGAGGCACGTGAAGCCCCGGAACGGAGAGCGAAAGCCGCCTATGTGGGTCGTCGCTCCTGGGGGCTGAGGTGGGGAGGAGAAACTTTCTGCCCAGCCATAGCAAGCGGAGTTGGCAGCGGGAGGGGTGCCTCATGCTCTGTTCCCGGTGTCTGCATGGAGCCAGGATCTTCTCCATCACTTACCGCTCCTGGGGAGTCTCCCTCCTCCTGTTCACAGCAGGATGTGGTGGCTATTGTGCTCGGAGTGAGACCTGAGCAGGGAAAGCGCAGGAAACTCCTGCTCTGGTTTTCCATCCAAGGCCCCTGAATCGCTTGCTTTGCACTTGTGAGTTATTCGCCCCTCTCTGTGCCCCCTTTGCTTGCCCTTCGGTGACACGGCTCACAAGGAAGACCACAGCTCCCATCCCTGTAACCCCCTTAGCTTAGCTTACATGGGCCTGCATGGAAGGGACTCTTTCTAAGTGCTTTGCGACAGCTTTGCCGGTTTTCCTGGTACGTGAAGGCTCCCCCGTGACATGCTGCTGCTTTGGAGCCCCCCAGTGGGTGTGCAGTGCCCAGGTCACTAGAGCTGCTGCTCGGGAGTCCTTGGAGCCATTCAGAACTGGGATGAAGCAAACGTCTCTGACCCTCCCACTCTCTGGAGTGAGTCACTTTGCCATTGACACACTCCCCACTGGTGCTGGGTCACCTACTCTCTCCTCCCACTCTCTGTTAATGAGCCAATGACCTCCCTGTCCCCAACATTTTTCTTGGGGTGCTAAGTCTTTTCAACCAGAGTGTCCCTCCTTTGAATACGGAGGCCAAATTTCCAAGGACCCTTCTTTGCAAAATGTAGAGGTGGACCCCCGTGTGCCTACAGAATGGACGGTCATGGGAAAGGAGTAAATTCTCCACTAAGCTCTGTACAATGCTTGACGCTTGCGCTAAGAGTCCACAATCAGGGCGTGGATCCTACGTCCAGCTGAAAGACCATCTGAATTTGTTTGTAGGTAGAGTGGGAGGGGGGTTAATTATGTGGGAGGTTTTTCCCCCAAGCACGAGCAGGGAAGAGGCATAAAATAATTTCAGTCACCAAACTCAGTTATGCAGCTTAACTTATTATCCGAGGAGATAAGGCTGCCTGGTAACTGAACTTCTCTGCTGCAAAGGTATGTGCTTCCAAAGCACCAGCCATCGCTTGTTAGATTGTTAATAGCTGCGGTTCTTTGAGTCAGACTTGGCATGGGCCCAGAGCGAGCGCAAAATGAAAGGGGAACGAGGAGACAACAAGCAAAAGATACAGTGCGATTAAACGTTACAGTGGGCTTGGGAGCAGCTGCCAGTCCCACCCTGCTGCAGAGTCTGTGTGCACACGGTGTAGGGTCATTCCTGGGGGTTGGCCTTATCAGCAAAGGAATGAACGCTGTACAGCCTAAGTTCCAGCCCCAGCCTTGGCTTTGTGTCCTCCTGTAGGGCCTTCCGTGCTAGACTCTCTTTAATCTTCTGCCCACTGTCATCATCCCCACATTAGAGAGGGGAAGCAACTTACCTAAGGTCACACAACACATCTGTCACCGAGCCAGGACTTGCACCCAGGTCCCCTGACTCTCAGCCTGATGGCTTAGCAGTTAAGGCATGCAGCCTCTTCTTAAAGCCCTCTCTTTAGCCCTCATCAGCTTTCCAGGCGCCTTACTCATAGGAATGACCCATCTCCCTCCTAGCTCTGGGCCTTGAACATTGCCTGTATAGGGCAGAGAGTGACGTATTTGGTCCTGAGAAGGGTGAAAGACGATAATGAGAGAGCAGCCTTGTGCTTAGCATCTCCTCCCTGGAGCTGCAGGCAGCCTGTTGCAATGCACTAACCAACAGCGTCTTGGTGCCTCTCTGATGGCCAGCCCGCCTGCAGAGATCAGAGTCTGCTGTCACTTCCAGACATACAGGCCTGGTTCTTGAGCCATTAATGCTTTTAAATCCAGAAATCCCGGGTTCAGTCCTTGCAACTGACCCATCCACAGGTGTCCTTACACTGCGAAACATGCCAGCGCTGACCGTTCTGTCCATCCTCCTGAAGCATCCTGTCCCCTGTGTGCTTCTACCGTGAAATCTCCACTTCTGTGCTGGACCGTATAGTGCCCTTGAACCACACACAGCATGTTTTGGGATTAGGAAGTTCAGCATGTACCATAATACAATCAGCATCTCCCTAAGCATGCGTATTGTCTCTGTCTCCTAGAGCAGAGGGCTATACTTAAAGTGCTTTGTTCTAATAGTTATTCAGAGGCCATAAATGGTGTTCTTTCCCAGCCGTCTGAAGAGGCATGACAGGCTATAACTCTCTACTGCCTCTGCATTTTTCTTAAGCAGTAAGAGTCCTCTGATTGCTCCTTCTGACGAAAATTGTCCCTTGATTTCCCAAGTTTCATAATAACCTAGATGTGATCATGCCCTCCTAAATACTTGTACAGGGATCTTGCGTTGGGGAATGCTCTGAAATATTATCGTACTAATACAAATCAAAATGTGTGTATTTCTACCCTTCTGAGTTCTCTGGAGCCTGATTGTCTTCAGCTGCTGTTTCATACCCCTGTGCCCTGCTCCCGAACTGCCACAGTGACGCCTGGAGTTTGTCATGCCTGGTAATACCTTCTGGGAGGGGGACAGCTCTTAGAGGAGGATGAAGCTTTTTCTAAAAAACAGCAGATAATCACTGGCAACATAAAAGACTTATTTTTTTTGTTATAAAATGTTCCCTTCCTTAAAATACCAAGAAACACATTAGAACATATTCCAGACAAAACCAGCCCACTGGTGTTTGGCAGTGAAAGCCATTTTTCAGTTTATAGGAGGATGAAAGATGCCTTTTTAACTCATTATGTGCTGGGCTACGTTCATGCCTGGTATAACTTGAGTAGCAACAATGGATGGTTTTGGCCATTGGGGCCAGGTCCTCAGCTGGTGAAAATTGGTGTCCACTGACTTAACGGGGCTGACCTGTCACTACTGTATCTGTGATAGCCTTGTAAACTGAAAGCAAGTTAGAAAGTTTGCCAGTGAGGAATCTGATTGATCTGGCTGGGAGCAGGAACTGAACTTTTGCATCAATTTAAACATCCCAAGTGCCGGGATGACGAATGAAATGCAGATCCTACCCAAAGTCATAGATACGGTTGGGGAAACCATTTGCATCTGCAGAGAAGACCCAGTAGGGTTTAACTTTCTAATGTCTAGGGTGAGGTAATATCTGTTATTGGACCAGCTTCTGCTGGTGAGAGAGACGAGCTTTCAAGCTTACACAGAGCTCTTCTTCGGGTCTCTCTCGCCAACAGAAGTTGATCCTGGTGTAGAGGGTGGGCCCAGGTCCCCCTACAAGTCACTACTGGAGTGGCACACTAGGGATAGCCCATTTAGAGGCAGCTGGAAGCAGACGTTGATGTAACCCTGGAAGGGGAGGGAGAACTTAGCCAGAGGGCTAAGCCATGAAGAGGAAAGAGCTGCAGCTCCTGGTGCATGAGAAGCCACAGAGTAAGTGAGGGAAATGACGGGCTGAGTAACCTCATGAAGTGGCATCAGACCAGGTGGCAGAGCTCGTTCCCCGGATGAGCCACAAGGAGGCGCCGTTGAGCAGTTAGTAGAGGTGATCCCCTCACAATATCTCAAATTAAAAAAAAACATTGCGGGCCAAAGAGGTGCAAACATGCTTAAACAACAGAGCAAAAGAGGTGGTTAGAGAGCCTTTAAAAATTGAAAGTCAAATTCTACTGAGGAAAATAGAAAGGAACATGAACTCTGGCAGCTCAAAGGTAAGAGTAGAACTAGGCAGGCCAAAAAAGACTTTGAAGAGCAACTAGCAAAAGACACAAAAACTAACAGCAAACTTTTCTTTTTAAGTACATCAGAAGCAGGAAGCTTGCCAAATGATCAGTGGGGCCACTGGACAATCTAGGTGCTAAAGGAGCCCTCACGGAAGATGAGACCATTGCGGAGAAGCTAGATGAATTATTTGCATTGGTCTGTAGAGGATGTGAGGGAGATTCCCACGCCTGAGCCATTCTTTTTAGGTGATAAATCTGAGGAACTGTCTCAGATTGAGATGTCAGTGGAGGAGGTTTTGGAACAAATGGATAAATTAAGCATTAGTAAATCACCAGGACCTGATGGTTGTCACTCAAAAGTTCTGTAATAACTCACATATGAAATTACAGAACTACTAACTGTGTTAGCCTCTGTACAGATGACTGGAGGACAGCTAATGTGACGATTTTTTAAAAAGGCTGCAGAGGCAATCCTGGCGATTACTTCGGTACAAGGGGAAATGGTTGAAACTATAGTAAAGAACAGAATTGTGAGACACATAGATGAACGTGATATGTTGGGGAAGAGTCAGCCTGGCTTTTGTAAAGGGAAATCATGCCTCACCAATCTATTAAAATTGTTTGGGAGAGAGGAGGCAACAATCATGTGGACTAGGTGATCCAGTTTACATAGTGTACTTGGACTTTCAGAAAGCCTCAACCTATTCATAAATGATGTGGAAAAAAATGATCTTATGTGAATAGTGAGGGGGCAGAGTTTGCAGATGATACAAAATAACTCCTGATAGCTAAGTTCAAAACAGACTGCAAAGAGTTACAAAGGAATCTTGCAAAACTGAGTGACTGGGCAACAAAATGTCAGATGAAATTAAATGTTGATCAAAGAAAAGTCATGAACATTGGAAAACATAATCCCAACTATATGCACAAAATGATGGAGTCTAAATTAGCTGTTGCCACTCAGGAAAGAAAGCTTGGCGTCATCATGGACAGTTTTCTGAAAACATCAGCTTAATGAGCAGCAACAGTCAAAAAAGCAAACAGAATGTTAAGAACCATTAGGAAAGGGGTACATAAGAAGACAGAAAATATCATAATGCCACTGTATAAATCCCTGGTACGCCCTCACCCTGAATACTGCCTGTGGTTCTGGTTGCCCCATCTGAAAAAAGCTAGATTAGAGCTGGAAAAGATACAGAGAAGAGCAACAAAAATTCTTATGGGTATGGAACAGCTTCCATATGAGAGGAGATTAAAAAGACTGGGACTGTTGAGGTTAGAAAAGAGATGACTAAGGGGAGAGATATGATAGAGGTCTCCACAACAGTCATGATTTTAGAGAACATGGATAAGGAAATGTTACTTACCTCTTCACATAACACAAGAACCAGGAGTCACCCAATGAAATTAACAGGTAACAGGTTTAAAACAAACAAAAGGGAGTACTTCTTCACGCAACACACAGTCAACCCGTGGAACTAGTTGTCAGGGGATGTTGTGAAGGCCAAAATTACATCTGTATTCACCAAAGAATCCGATAAATTCAGGAAGGATAGGTCCAACTCTATGCTCTGGGTGTCCCTAAGCCTCAGACTTCCAAAAGCTGGGAGTGAATGACAGAGGATGATGGCTCTGTCAGACAACAGGATAGTGGGCTGGATGGACGATTGGTCTGACCCAGTATGTCCATTTTTATGTTCTTATGATGATAACCAACTCCACTTGGCTCAAGCCCAACAGATGCTCCATGACTCACTGTCTTTTAGTCTAATCGTTTTGGGAAGCAAAGGTTGCTGGAAGAAAAAAGCTATTTTCAATGTCGCTTTTCCAAGGCTAGGGCAGGAGGCGAATTGAGGGGGGGAAATGCGACACTTTGCATAAATGCCAGCCATATTATTCCCATGGAATTATTTTTCATTCTACCAGTTTGATTTCACAGAAGCTTTTTGAGTAAAATCTAAATGGGGCAAAAGAGAAAATGGCCCGACCTGCATTTACAAATGGGCGCAATGTTTGCGTTACGGATGTTGTACTGAAGCGTGACGTGGGAAGACTAGAGAACAGAGGGAGTCCACCATCTGGTCAGATCTTCTGTGGAGTGGGAAAGTGGGAGGCAGGAAATAAGCATTAGGCGGATAGACTGAGCTAACTCAGCAGCTGTACAACAAAGAACCAGTATGTCTAGGTTATAGGGATAAAGGAGACTAGATTTTAGTTTTAAGCTTCAAAGACACCGAGCAGTACTAATGAGGACTAGTGGAGGGGAAGAAAAGTACCTTGATGGTTCCTTCTGAATCCTAGTAGCAACACTTGGAGCCGCATCCTGCAACTGGGTCTGTCTGAGTTCAGTGGGGCTGCACATGGGCAATTGGATGCGGACGTTTGTATCCAATTGCAGGATCAGGGCCATAGATGGTTTAATTATGAGTCATGTGTCTAAATCAACCTTGTAAATTTCTCCATTCAGTGACAAGTGTGATGTTTTTATAAACTCAGTAGTCTTTTTTTGTTTTTTCATTAACAATTATAGTAAAAGGTGGGCGGGGGGGGAGGAAATAGCCTTGTGTCTGGACTGGTAAAATTACCTACAGTTTGACAACGGTGGTATTAGTCCTAACTCTTGCTGTATTTTTAGGCTATGTAATGGGTTTATCTGAGAACAGGTCTTGTGCAGCTTGTAGTGATGCATCTCATTCTAAATAGTAAACGATTAAACAAACAAACAAAGAAGGTCTAACGTGCTCTCTCATAGTTTGGGCTTTGGAATCTCTTGTGCAGTTAATCAGTGAATTTAATTTTCATTCAAAAAATGAATAAAACTTTCTCTTGTCTTTCAGATAGCTGCCCAAGAGCTGTCAGATAACAGAGTGATCACTCTCAGCATGGCTGGCAGAAAACTGGATAAAAAGGTGTGTGGGTGTTTTATTCTCAACATGCAAACGTTAAACCTCTTTATCAGCTATGGGATCCTGAAAATCATTACTTGTAAAGGTATCAGTGTCTCACGAGAACCTAATGGATAGAGCATTGGACTGGGACACAATAGACCCATGGTACTATTCCATCTCTGTCATTGGCCTGCTGGGAACCAGGGCAGGCATTTTGTCTCCCTGTGCCTCACTTTCCCCATCTGTAAAATGGGGATATGGATTTCCTTTGTAAATTGCTTTGAGATCTGTTGATGAACGAGGTTGAAGTGGAGTGGAGCTGGGACCCTGGGATCAGTTCAGGAACTGGACTGGACGAGGTGACCTCTGGAGCTCCCTTCCAGTCCTGTGATTCGCTTGTGTTTGTTGCTGCTTCCGCTTTCCTTCCTCTTTCCATCAGCTTTGTTGAGTCTTTTGTCTTTTGAGGATATAAAGCAACAAACGTGTTTTCACTCACCATTCAGGGTCAGAGTCTGATCCCTTTACTCACTGAGTAGTGCCTTGCTCTACAAGTGATGCCATTGATGGGAGGTGGACTGCTCAGGGATTAAATTGTGGGTCTTGGCTGTAACTAACAGTGCCAATATGGTTCCCTGCGCCCGGTGTGAGTGCACCTATAAATAATCTCTCTGCATACATAGAGTGTGTGTATGTCTATAAACTGGCAGGAAACAAGTGGCTCTTTATCGGGGTATCTAAAAATAGAGTGAAAGTTAACAACAAACAGCATTGGCTGGAGCAGAGTCAGCATGTCTCTAATTATTAAGTGATCTGTCTGTCAAGGCTGATATGGTTTGCTCTAGAGAAACCATAAAGGGTTTGCTCTGTTCGCTCCTAATTGCTGTGTATATCTTTCCGTTCCGGACGTTTTTCTAAACCTGAACTCAGCTCCAGGGTTTTCCGTTGCATGCGGGATGCATATTCTCTATAGAACCCACTCAGCATGTTGCTGTTAGGACTGTGAATGTGAAATTGCGCATGGAAAAACTCTAGACTTGTGCAGTTTTTCTACTGGAACAATTTACCGTAAAATATGGGCCAAATGGAGACAGGCATTTAGGATGTTGCAGGGTCCATCTGTACTTGGTTAATGTGTTTGCATTTGTTGAATTTATGCATTTCTCTGGGCTTGTGGGTAAAATAGTTACCTGCAGCCTTGTTTGGCTGCAAGAGTTTAATGTAGCACTTCATAAATATACCTCTGCCTTGTAAGTCTTCAGGGTTGCACAGAATTTTAGCTTCACGGTTCCCAATAAAGTTCGTGAGCTCTTTCATAAAGGCAGACCCTCTCCCTGTGCTTTTGAAAATGTGGGGCTTGGAGACCTTCTTCCTATAGCCAGTGTTACTCGTTGTCTGAGTGGCGTCTCTAACAATGTAAGGGCTAGTCTACGCTTATAGCACTGTAGCACTTCATGAAGACGCTACCTACGCCAACAGGAGAGCTTCTCCCATCAGCATAGGTACTCCACCTCCTGTACGAGTCTGGTCTAAACAGAGTTGTTGAACTGAAGGTGGGATTTTAAACCAGTTTAATTAAAGGGATGCAATATGGTGTGTGGACATTCTTAGGCCTGGTTTACTCTGGGGGAGTGGGGAGGGAATCGATCTAAGATACACAACTTCAACTATGAGAATAGCATAGCTGAAGTCGACATATCTTAGATCGACCTAGAATCACTTACTTCGCGTCCTCGTGGCGCGGGATCAATTGCCACCGCTTCCCTGTTAGGGTGATGAGATGTTCCGATTTTATAGAGACAGTCCCGATTTTTTGGTCTTTTTCTTATATAGGCTCCTATTATCCCCCACCCCTGTCCTGATTTTTCACACTTGCTGTCTGGTCACCCTATCCCCCATTGACTTTGCTTCCACCTCTCGCCGAGCTGGAGTTCAGCAGTCGATGGGAGAGCAATCGGGGATTGATTTATCGCGTCTACATTACAGGCGATAAATTGATCCCCAATAGATCGATCGCTACCCACCGATCCGGCAGGTAGTGTAGACATACTCTTAAATTAATTTACACTTGTCTAGTGTCAGTTTAGCCGCCTCCTGTTAAATATACAACCTAAATTGCTAGAAATTTGAAAGTGCTAAAAATGTGTCCACGCTTCTGTAGACAAGTCCTAACTGTTTAGGGTTTGCGTTTCAAGAGGGCTTTGCTGTAACAGTGCACCCATCACATCACTGGAGTTTTATCACTGACTTCAAATAGGAGCAGCGTCAGACTAATACCAAGAGCTTTTGAAAACCACACCCTTAATACTTACAACGGGCAGGTCAAAATAAATAGAAGACCAGTCTCTTTTATATCAATACTCCCATTCTAGGTGCTTATTACTAATCCTATCAGTTAATCTTCCAAAACTTGCTAGGGGATGTTTAATAACCATGTATTGTCACTTTTATTCTGTGTTATATTCTTCTCTGCCTCGGCAGAAGACAACTAGGACAATGAAGTCCTCTCACTTGTAGTGAAGAGTGTCATTTTCCTTTTACAGGGTGTCCTGTGCCTGAGCATCATACAGTTGAATGGAAATAATTGTGTAACCCATGTTGCATTTTTCCACAGGACCTGTTTGGAAAGTCCGATCCATTTCTAGAGTTTTATAAACCAGGCGACGATGGGAAATGGATGCTGGTCCACAGAACGGAGGTGAGTGGGACCAGTATTTGAGGGCCACAGATGAAAGCTCTGGCTGGCTCCTAGGGGAATTGAGGCAGTTTTTCAAGCCTGCGGGCACCTGTAGGCTACAGCTGTGCTGAAGCTCTGTCCTCGCTGACAAATGATGCTGAGAGGATGTTTGCTGAGGTGCCATAGCCCTTCCTCTCAGCTTCACTGTTGAGCACTGTGGTTCCAAGCATGGGAGGAAACAACAGGGCTCTTCTCATTTTAAAGTTAGACTTAATGCGTGCTTTTCCCCCACCCCCAAAGCTCATGTCAAAGGTAATGGCTGCTGTTTACACATGACTCTTGCCACTTAGCAAAGAAGGGAAGTGGGGCAGTTCACTGACAGCTTCACTGTGACGATAGTCCTGAAAGACGGGACTGGACACAGTTTCTCTCAGCTCTTGAGGATTTAATTGAGGATCTGTTATCGCAGGTTAGTTCTTTCAGGGAACATCACCTCTTGGCTTTCTGTCCTTGTGTTCCTGGTGGGGAAATGGTCAGTGAGGCCCTGATTCAGCAAAGCATTTAAGCAAGTGCTTACGCCTCATTGAGTTCAATGGGGGAATTGAGTGGCGTAGTGTGACATACCAGGGTACAGTCCAGACTAATCCCCACAATCGTGGGTGTCTTACAATGCCTTGCTGAAGTAGCTCCCACCTGGGCCACTCACAAACAGCCTTCCAGCATGCAAACCCCACCCTGAGTGTTTGTGTGACTGCAGCCTGCCAGCCACGCTTGTGTTACACTCTGGCTCTCACCAGCCTTGGTTATATGGCAGGGTGACCCCTACGTATCCCCAATCTTAGATTTTCCCCCAGAGATGTATGTCCTGTACTGCCCAACCCCCTCCTGGACAATATAAGTTATATTAAATCCTTAAGTTATATATTCCTTTAAGAGAATAACATGCACACAATTTGTCAGCCTCAGTGACATTTCCTGGACACTTCAGTTTAAACCCACTATATTGGATAAAACAATAAAACAAGTTTATCAGCTACAAAGAACTAAATTTTAAATGAGTACAAGTAATGAGGCATAAAAGTCCTAAATGGTTTCAAGAATAAAAAAGATAAGACGTTTACTAATACCTAACTTAACAAACTATATCAGATTCAAGCAGCAAAGAATCCTGTGGCACCTTATAGACTAACAGACATTTTGGAGCATGAGCTTTTGTGGGTGAATACCCACTTCCTCAGATGCATGCAAGATTCAAGCAAAGTTTCTTACCACATGCTTCTGGCAGTCTTGCTGACCAAACCCTGTCACTCAGGACCCCTTCTCCCAGAGTAGCTTCCTTTGTTGCTTTCGGTGCCGTAAATACGACGGGCTGGGGGAGAAAGAGGGCTGTATTGAGGTGTTTTTCCCTCCTTTTTCTAGTTTCAATCTCCCTCTGGAAAAACATTTCCAGTTGGGCACCGGGAGACAAAGAGTCTATGTGGAAGGATGTTCCCTGCTGCTTTTTTTCCCTCACCCGTTCGAGCTTTCTTTGTGTCCCTTCCTGCTTGATGGCTCTGTTTACTGCTTAAGTGCAAATTAAGTAGAGCACATATTCCTTTGTTTAGGACAGTACTGTTTGCCAGTCAGTTTGAGCAGGGCTGTGGGGTTTGGCACACGTGTTAAGATCACCATAGTATAACTTCACATACAGTGTTGCCACACATATGTTGTCAGGACGATACTGACCAGCAAATTATGAATTTTCAAATGATACCTCACAAGGCCTACCTTGTACAAAAATGATTACAGTAGGTTGCAGGATGTGAACACAGGGTTACGTTCTGCCACACACAGCCACTGCTGTATAATTTAGCTCTTCTGGAATAGCTCCCTGTGTGGATGCCCTGTTTGTCATAAACTGTGGGCTGGAGTTCCTTCAGTTGATCCTTGGGCTGGCTCAGTCCTCAGGCCAGTAAATGAGCCCAGCTGGGCTGCAGCAGCATCATTTCATTGAAGCCAATCAGGCCATCCGGCCAAGGTGCCCACAGGTCTGCCTTGGAGTTCAGCAGTAGCAGCAGGTCACTGGCTGCTGTACACTTCCGCTCACAACTGCTCCTGCTCCTGCTCCAGCCTTGTTCCCAGTCTTGTTCCTGCCCTGCTCCAGTCCACACCAGCCCTGCTCAGTTCCTGACTCTGGCCCTGACCCTGGGCTCTGATTCTCCTGGTGCCTGGCCATGCTCTGATCCATGACACTATTTCAGAATAATTAGCAGAGTCATTATTGCTAGAATAGTGTATCTGCACGGGAAGCTATTCTGTAGTGGCTCATCCTGCCATAGCTTTGCTTATATTTGGCCTGTATGTGTAGGGGCTTTGAAAATTTCTTTGAAAACTTGATCCCCAATGTGGAAAGAGCATATTATAACAATTTTTAACCATCTAAGTAATTCAGTTGTCCCTATACTACATCACACAACTCCTCAAAACTTAATAATGACAGTGGGAATAGAATTCAGATCCCACAAAAGCACCCTGCCATTTGAGCTAAAGGGGAATCTCCACTATTTTCTGTATATGGCCTATGACACACAGTTGTGCTGTCCTAATTCCAATCATTCTAATTCTGATGCTGCAGACATACACTAGCCAGTTTGTTGAAATATTATTGTGTATTTGGGTGTAATGGGTCACTTTTTTGTATGACTCCATAATATCAAATGCATAATTAAGAGGACAAAATGGACTAGTCTGAAAAGCATTAATTATTCTAGGCTATCATTCACTTTTCAGAAATTGGGTTCACAACTTTGATATTCTTCTTCTGAGGGGGTGGGAAACTAGTTAATATGCTAGATTTGTTGCTAGCAAAAGGGGAGGGAAATACTGTTTATAGGAAAAATACATGGTATGAGTGAGGAAAAGATGGAAGAAGCTGAAAAGACCTTGTTCCGTACTTTTACTCTGTGATTTGTGCGGGTCTTTTGAGAGCTGTTTGGATTTTTTTTTTAATTAAACAAAGAATACAAACATTTTCCAATTTTTTGACCACTTGTAGTCACCCCCTTACCTTGACTTCAGCCAGAGCAGCAGATACTTGGTGTTTCTCAAAAATGGCTCACGTTGGGCACTCAAAGTCAGAGGCTGCTTTTGAAAATGTTGGCCAGGGGCAGAATAATCAGTACAGTTCCCGTGACTGCTTAAGCCCAGGGTAAACAGAGAACTTCAAACCCAGGACCGTCAATTCAGACCTAAGGTGAACTGAAATCTAGAGCTGGTTGGGAATTTTGGAACAATTTTCTGACACAATGCACCTCTCTTACAAAACTGAAATTTTCCATGGGAAAACTAGATTTCCATTTGCTGGCTCCCGTTTTAGTGAGTCCCATTTAACTTGTCGTTGGCCACGTGGCAGTTTGTTTATTATCTGCTGCAAACTTCACTGGGAAACCTGAGACTAAATAAATACATGGGTTGCGAAGCATAGTGCCATACATAGCAGCGGAATCTATTGAAGCTTTATTTTCTTTAAGCAGCTAGGGGAAAAAATTCTCCATGTTTTGAGAGGCTTAAATAATGTCGCACTTAACAGCCCTGAAAATAAACTGCTGCTCTCAAAGGAATTCCAAATGACAGAAACATCTAGATTCTTTTTTTGGGGGTACCAGAAATAAAGCGATTGCTGGTTCCTTTGGGCTGCAGCTTTTGGTATGTTCCTGGCTATTAGTCTGAGCCCATTGCTGTTTATCAACAGAAGTGTCTGCTATGGTTGGATAATACTGTCATTAGTATGTTTTAAAATAAGGTGTGAATCTCCAGGTGAGTGCCGTGTGGTGAAATAAGCATTGATCCTTTCATAGACACCCACCTCAAAGACCTGGCGTCTGGCAGCATACGGGCACCATACAGTGTGTATTCTTAATGTGTGTGGGTCCCCCCCCCCCCGGTCTTTCCAACCAGATGTAAGAGGTGTTTACAAATCCTTCATTAAACTGTGCTCTTAATGTCAGGTTTTTTTCCTGTTCCCTAACGAGGGACTGTCTGCATCACCCATCGTTGCAAAATAAAAGCCAGTCCTTGGTTCCTGTTGCTAGTTGCTGACAAAGCTCACCCTATCCTGCAGGAGCAATGCTAATCCTGATTGTAACTAAACCAAAATGCTCTGGTTGCAGTAGAAGCCACTTGATGGCTTTGGAGAAAGCAAAATTTCCATGTATAAATAGGCAATGACCTGCCACATGTATTTAGCATCAGGGGGTAGCCATGTTAGTCTGTATCCACAAAAACAACGAGGAGTCCGGTGGCACCTTAAAGACTAACAGTGTATTTAGCGTTACGTATTTAGACTAACTAGTATTTAGAGCAGACTAAATAGTGTTTAGCGTTTAGTTTTAGACTATCAATGTATTTAGCGTTAACCTTTCTGCATGGCCAAAAACCTGCTGTGCGTGTATCCTTAAGGAATGGAAGGTGTATTAAATGAGAGAAACACATGGAAAAATACAGTCTTAATCTTATCTGCTAGCTTTTCAAAAGCGAGGCTGAAGGCAAGTTTTCTTTGCTTGTGAAGCCTGCTGTTTAGTGTGTGTTACGCTTCTCAGCGATTGGTTGTTCTCGAGAGTAGGACAAGAAGTAATCAGTGTAATTTGCAGCAGGGGCGATTTAGGTTGGGTATTTCAAACTTTTTAACCCTAGGAACAGTTAAGCACTGGGACAGGTTACCAAGGGAGGTTGTGGAATCCCCATCTTTGCATATTTTTAAGAACAGGTTGGACAGACACCTGTCCGGGATGGTCTAGATTTACTTGTTCCTGCCTCAGCACAAGGGGCTGGACTAGATAACCTCCTCCCTACACTTCCATGATTCACCCCTCAATGCTTGTTCTATATGAGTGTCCTACGGCTCCAAGTTGGTTCTTTAGCTCCTGCTATAGATGCTCATGCTCTTAACTCTGGAAGTCCCAGCATCAACCGTGGAGGAGGACTAAGATGCTAGACCAGAGGTGGGCAAACTATGGCCTGCGGGACTGTCCGGCCCGGTCCCTGAGCTCCTGGCCAGGGAGGCTAGCCCTTGCCCCCTCTCCTGCTGCCTCCTGCAGCCCCCCCCTCCCGCTGCAGCCTCAGCTTGCCACACTGCCTGCACTCTGGCCAGTAAGAGGGTGGGGAGTGGGGGGGGGGTTGGATAAGGGGCAGCGGGTCCCGGGGGGCAGTCAGGGGACAGGGAGCAGGATCTGTTTGGATGGGGCGGAGGTTTGGAGGGGGGCGCAGTCAGAGGACGGGGAACAAGGGGGTTGGATAGGCGGAGTCCTGGGGGGCCTGTCGGAGGTGAGGGGGTGGATAGGGGTCGGGGCAGTCAGGGGACATGGAGTGGGGGGGTTAGATGGAGGTGGGGTCCTGAGGGGTGGTTAGGGGAAGGGGTCCAGGGAGGGGGCGGTCAGGGGACAAGGAGCAGGGGGGTTGGATGGGTCAGGGGTTCTGAGGGGGGCAGTCAGGGGGAAGTGGGAGGGGGCAGATGCCAGGCTGCTTGGAGAGCTACAGCCTTCCAACCCCAATGTGGCCCTCGGGCCAAAAACTTCGGCCACCCCTGTGCTAGACATTAGATTTGTCTGGGTTTAGACTTTGATGAAATGCTACAAAATTGTGTCCTGACCAACAGGAAAGGTTTCCAAGCAAGAAACTGCCATTTCTGAGACCACTTAAGCTGAATTTCAACAAAGGAGTGACAGTGTGGACCAGACCAATGGTTCAGTGCTTAGTGTTAGTGACAACCACCATGACTGGGTGATGGTACTCCCATATAATGTGGTGGAGCACCTCTGACGTCAGCAGAGCTATGCCAACCTTATGCCAGTTGTTATCTGTCGAAAGTTACTGAAAACATGTCTCCAGCCTTTACTTTGTGTTCAACGCTTCGCTTCCACTAGCTCCTTCTAATTGAACCATTTTCCTTCCTTCCCAAACTGCAGGTGATTAAGTACACGTTGGATCCCGTGTGGAAGCCGTTCACTGTGCCTTTAGTGTCGCTGTGTGATGGAGATGTAGAAAAGCTGATCAAGGTAACTGTTAATATAGGGCTGGTCTCCACTTACCGGAGAATCGATGTGCAGTGATCGATTCACCGGGGGTCGACTTAGCGGGTCTAGTGAAGACCTGCTAAATCAACTGCCGATCACTCTCCCGTCGACTCCGGTACTCCACTGGAACGAGAAGCATACGGTAAGTCGACGGGAGGGTTTCTCCCATCAACCCAGCGCGGTGTAGACACTGCAATAAGTCAGCCTAAGGTACGTTGACTTTATTAACATTATTAACTTAGCTAGAGTTGCGTAACTTAGGTCGACTTAGCCCCGTAGTGTAGACCTGTCCATAGAATGACCCTTATGTTGCTCTGGCTCCTTGTTGCATTATGGTACTCAGCCTCTGACAGTGTGGCGGATAGTGGGGGAGGAAGGGTGAAGATGGCTTTGAGGCTGAAACTAACACAGATCCAGAACCGCTGAGGAGGAGTTCATATGCTACCAAGAAGCAAGGTCACATTTCTATGATAAATCCAGGGTGACTGATCTCTTTCTCCTAAAGTCACATCAGCTGTCTGCAGCAGCTGAGCAAATGTTTCCTGGCAAATTGCAACAGAAATTCCAGCACATGACATCACATTTGCTAGCCACATGGGTCATGAACAGGTTTGGAGCCTTTAGAGTCACTACACACACCTGCAAGTGGAGCTCATGGAGTAACTGCTAGCAGGTAGTACGAGGAGGTTGTGGTTCATAGTGGAGCAGCATTAGAGGGGGATGAGATGCTTTGCCAATGGGTTTCACAGTGATTTGCTGACGGCAAAGGATGGTGAGGATCTGGAGGGAATGTGCTGAGAAGATCTAGCAAGTCTCTACTGAGCATGTGCAAAGTCCGATTTTTATTTTTTTTCAAGGGCTTAAAACTTGGCCAACCTATAACTTGGCCGGGGCAGATTTTCACAGGTACAGTTAATGGCATTTCCCTGACACAAAAACCACCCTCCCTGGTCAATTTCAAGCCCCTGGTCTAAAGCAAAAAAAAAGGTCACCAAAATTTAACATAGGAAGAACGCAGCATGTTCTCCAGCCTTGTTTCTGGAAACAGTTGAACCATTTTGTCTGAAAATTTTCAGAAAAATTCAGCTTGAGGCAGACAGACACCTAGACTTAAAAGTTTTTCAGTCCAAGCGGTTACAGTTTGGCAAAGTTATCAGCAACTGGATATAGGGCTTTATAATGGGAAGTGTTAGGTGACCTTAATAACAGGTGACACACTACCAATCCTGCTGTAATAAAGAACCCTTACAATCAGCACAAGGGGCGAGCAACTGTGTCAGGCTGTTTCATTACCACACACTCAGGAGACACTTAGCTCTAGAAAAGATGATGAGATGTTTCAATCTGTACTAAGTAGGAACTGCCTGTCATGGTTTTAAAAAATAGAATATTTTAACTATGACATCAGATAATGAAATGTCAGTAGTGGCAGTGCATATAATGCCCTACTACAGTTCAACAGGTCGTGAAATAATTTAAAATCAATAAAAATGAAAATAAAAACCTTTACAACATTTCTGAAACAGAATCTTTGGAAATTTCAAGTCTGGAGCAGTGCTAGTGGACTGGTTCCTGGTGGTGGTGTCATCCTCACGTCATCAAAATCTGTTCTGAGTAGGTTAGACCACATGCTGATGGTTACAGCGCTGTAGGCTGGCCTACACTAGCGCTCATTCTGTTCCCACCGCTGGTAGAAAATTTCTAGTAATAGGTCCCGTCCGGTGCTTAATTTGTAATGGCAGACGTGCCAGGGCTCAAGCAATTTTTTTACTTTCATAGCTGACGGGGCGAATCCAGAGGTGCCGGGCCTGTGAACTGCCAAGTCTGGAGGTGCCGGGGCTCAGGCCTGGCACAAGTTAAGTACTGATCCCGGCCCCAGAGGAAGGAGCGTCTAAAGTCGTTCTCTGGAGATCCCTCCCTTCATGGTCAAGGCAGAGTTGTTGCTGACAGGATCCAAAGAGCCATGCTCTGCCTTCATTGGCTGGCAGAAAGGCTGTTATGAGCCAGGGCTTTTGGGAGGCAGTGTTGGGATAGTGGGGAAAGCAAGAGAGAGGATAAATCTGAAGGGTTGAGCACTGTGACTCATCTAACCATAAGCAAGACCCGCACCTCTGCTGTGCATGAGAACGATCATTTCCACTCCTCTTCCCCAGGTCATGTGCTACGATTACGACAGTGATGGGGGACACGACTTCATTGGGGAGTTCGAGACCTCTGTAGCCAAGATGTGTGAAGCCCAAGATACCTTGCCGGTAAGTGCGGAAACACCGCCGGGTTTTAAAAAAATGGTTTGGGGAGGAGGAACCCAGGGTCCCCTTGGCTAAGGGTTTCAAAAGTGGCTCTTACCATGAGTGACTTCATGCTTTAAAACAATGCTAAAGCACCCCTCTACTCTGAAAATCAGGCCCTTTTAAGGTGTCTGGGCACCCAGAATCACCAGTCATTTCTGAAAATCTTGGCCACTGCTGTCTCCCCTTTTTCTAACATTTTCCTGTTCTCGTTTCTGAACCTGTTGCTGGTGGAAGTGCTGTTTGGCTAACTGGGGTCGCTGCCACATGGGGGTTGAGCTTTGTGTCCAGCCCTGGTGACGTGATGATGCTACTCCATTTCACACTGCAGCTGTGTCGCAGCATGACACTGCAATGTTTCTCCAGCCCGACTGAGATTTGGGGGTCTTGTTTTAGATATTGACCTGTCCTGGGGAAAAAATTGGGCTGCATAAAATCCAGTATGTTCAAGGTAATAAAGGCATATAATAGACCCCTATTTCCTTCAGCGGGTTCTGGGTTGTTATTATTTATTTGTATTGTAATCACACCAAGATTAGACCTCATTGTGTGGGCCATGTCCATGCACATTTGGTACGTCCACGCTTCCAGCTCCAGGAGACATACCCGCGCTAGCTCTGATTGAGCTAATGCACTAAAAATAGCAGGGTAGCCATGGCAGTGGGAGGCACCCTGAGTGTGACCCTAGTCAAGAACCTAGGTGTGTAGTCAGCCAGCTAGCCACTCACACCACCGCGGTGATGCTGCTATTGTTAAGAGCTAGCGGGGCTATATCTACCTGAGCTGGCAATTGCACCTCTGGTGCCAGTGTCAATATATACAGAGTGAGAGGCAGTGCCCGCCCCAAAGAACTCACCGTCTAAACAGACCAAACAGAAAGGGTGGGAGAAGATAAGAATTATCCCATATGAGAAGGAGAAGGACAGTGACCCCACCCAGGAAGTCTGTCAGAGTTTGGAATCAAACCGATTTCCCCTGATTCCCAACCCACTGCATTAGTGGCAAAACCCACTTTCCCTTCAGTAACCTTACTACTAAAACCTCCTTGAGTGCCATCCCCCTTCCGAGTGCTGTGCAGGCCTTAATTAGCTCCTCTACAAACTCCTCTGTGATGTGGGTGAGCATCATGATCCCTGTCTTACAGATGGGGAAACTGAGGCACAGAGGTGTATTGACTTGTGCAGACCCAGTGAAGGCTTCAGAGTTGGCTGCCCAACAGAGAAGCACAGCTCTCGGGCCATGATCTCCTGTGAATTGGGTGGGTGTTGGTGTGCTGAGATTCCTGTGTGTCCTGCGTGTTCCAGTTGGATTGCTCTGCCGGCGTTTCCTCGTTTTGATTCTTTAGGGCTTTTTGAAGGGGTCTGATTCTCACTCATTTAATTTTGTCCTTGCTTTAATATAACTTAAAATGCCACTTGCACTGCCACTGGGAGACTGAATCAGAGCGGAGACTGTAATTCACGTACATGCTAACACCCAGCGCGCGTCCATCTCCTTTGACAGCTAGAACTGAACATACAGAATAGCGCAAGCCCAGACCTCCCATTGACCTGCCTGCTGCTGCTGTCGAGTTCTCACTGGGACTATGCCCATAAATGTCATATTTTTGTCCCTCTTCACAGCAGTAGGGCATATTCTGAGAGGGCTGGAAAGAATCGATGCTTGGACCATTCACTTGCATCTGCATCGAATCCCAGAAGGTGCTTTGCTGCACATATAAGTGCGTGTTTTAGCGAAGACGCCCCATTCCATCACTGCAGTGCTGCAGGATAATGAGAAGAGTATTTCCACCTGGTGCTTAAAAACTTCTCTCAGACAGGCACCCCTACTGTCCTTTGTCTGGGATCTGGCATCTAAGTACAATTTTAGAGGCAGCCATTAAAAGAGGGTGTCATAGGTTTCACCCCTACTCTGAACTTTAGGGTAGATGTGGAGACCTGCATGAGAACCCCTAAGCTTAATTACCAGCTTAGATCTGGTTGCTGCCACCACCCAAATCGTTTAAAACAGCTGTTTATGAGTCATTTGGGAAACGCTGTCTCCCCCCAACAAAATCTCTCCCTCCCAAGTACTGTAACCCTTCCCTGGGTAACCTTGAGAGACTTCCCCACCAATTTCCTGGTGAACACCGATCCAAACCCCTTGGATCTTAAAACAAGGAAAGAATCAATCAGATGCTTAAAAAGAAGAATTTTAATTAAAGACAAGGGGTAAAAGAAATACCCCTGAGAGATTAGCATGAAAGCTATTCTCACAGACAACAGATTCAAAACACAGAGGACGTTCCCCTGGGCAAAAACCTTAGTTACATGAAAGAAAACCCAGTTTGAATATCCCTCTAATGCAAAAA
Organism: Gopherus flavomarginatus; assembly: GCF_025201925.1. NCBI lineage: Eukaryota > Metazoa > Chordata > Testudines > Testudinidae > Gopherus > Gopherus flavomarginatus. Next base: position 36,655,676 of record NC_066630.1, read on the forward strand.
GACAAAGTCACAAAAGGAAATAAACATAAGCTAATTCATTCCTTCTCTAATACTCACTAACCTGAGAGAAGGCTGATTCCTGGATCTTTTCTCTCCAGCACACAACTTAATGAACAGACAAAAGAAAAACTCCTCTCCTTCCTCTAGAAACATCTTGTCCATCCATTGGTTCCTCTGGTCAGGTGTCAGCTAGGCTAGGTGAACTTCTTAACCCTTTACTGTCTATTTATGACAGAGGGCACTCTCCTAGCTCCACACATGTGTAAAGGCAGACTGCCCCTGTGGCTGGAATGGAGGGGTGGCGGTAAAGTGTCCCAGCTTGGGCAGACACACACACATCCTAGCTCTGCTCTAGCCATTGCACTAAAATCAGCAGCGTGGCACAGGCTCACCTCCTGCGTACAACTCCAGCTGCTCCTCTGAGTGCATATTCGGGCAGCTAGTCCAAGCCGGCCACCTTTGCCACTGTGGCCACACTGCTATTTTTAGGCGCTACTTTGAGCAGAGCTAGTCTGTGTACGTCTCCCTAAGATGGGAATTACAGCTCCCCGCTACTGTGTAGATGCAGCCTAGGTCTGCTCACTGCGGTGCATACGGGATCTGCGTGTTCTAACCACCCCCCAAATGCTAAGGTGCAGTGGTCCCCAGCCTTCTTTTGGCCACTAGCACATTCATGGTTTCAGAAGAGTGTGGCGGGTGCCAACAATTACTCACATACAGGGCCAGCTCCAGGCACCAGTGGAGCAAGCATGTGCCTGGGGCAGCACATGCTACGGGGCGGCATTCCATCCATTCTGCAGAGTCGTAGCGTTTGGGTTTTTTTGTTTTTTGTTTTTTGTTTTGTTTTTGTTTTTTAGGTTTTTTTGGCGCCAGTTCTGGGCAGTGCAGAGAAAAGCTGGAGAGAAGCTGGGAGGACAGAGAACACCGGCGCCTGCAGACTGCAGCCCTGGAGTTCTCTGTCCCCAGCAGGCGCGAGGCCATGGCTTCTCTCCGGCTTAAGCCGCGGCCCCGCACTTACCAGGGACCGAGAACACCGGCGCCTGCAGTCTGCAGCCCTGGAGAAGCCCGAGAGAAGCCGCAGCCTCGCACTTGCCAGGGACAGAGAACACCGGCACATGCAGTCTTCAGCCCCAGAGAAGCTGGAGAGAAGCTGCAGCCCTGCTCCTGCCAGGGACAGAGAACACCGGCGCCCGCAGCATGCAGCCCCGGAGTTCTCTGTCCCCGCCAGGCTTGGGGCTGCAGCTTCTCTCCTCTGCTGGGCACTAGATGGGCGCACATAAATGCCCCGGCGGGCGCCATGGCACCTGCGGGCACCACATTGGGGACCACTGCTAAGGTGTCTCCTGCAGCTTAAATGTCCAGGCCTCTCCCCAATCCTCCAGCCACATTCTCTTTTCATACCAAAGCAGCTTTTAAGGTTCTTTCTCATTAAAATAACTGGAAACTATTGAGTTACTCATTTCCTGCCCTGGGATTTCTTCCCAGGGAATGTGCTGGAACTTGACCTACATGACAACACAAGATTCCTGACATACATGGCCAAATATTCTCTTATTTATAAAAGCTGTGAGAGCCACAGTGCTTCGAGCAGCTGAATTTTGGTCCCACTTGCAGATGAGTTGAGGTCTGATTTGCTGGCTGTCTGGAATGGTGCCTGTCGAGAATGTGGATTCTCTCTGACCTAGTCACACTCCTCCTTTCCTCTGTCTCTCTCCCTTTGCTTAGTCCTTCTCCTTGAAGGGTGGCCTCTCACTCCTGCCCATGCCTACATCTACAGATAGCCCCTGTAACCTATGCAGTTTGACGTGCTTCTGTTAGTTGGCTCTGTGGTGCTGCTTGTAGAGATGACGTGATACTGCAGAGAAGAAGGATATTCTTCTGGTTAAAGTTGGGCCTCAAGAGATCTGGGTTGGATTCCTGGCTCTGCCACAGATTCCCTGCATTAACTTGGCCAAGTCATTTAATCTCTCTGTGCCTCCAAACCCCACTCCTATCCCGTAGATTGCTAGGCATATAGGTTAGGGACTGTCTTTTATTTACATGCATGTACACCGCCTCGGAGAATAATATCTTGATCTTGGCGAGAGCTTCTAGGTGCTGCACAATAACTGTTCAAGAAGACAGTGTAACAGGTAGATACTGACATTCCCAGATCTCTTGTGTATGTCACACCTTTATTGTACATATGTTTTGGAAGAGGAGAGGTTTATGGTGAAAGGGGGTGGCTGGGGAACGTCTCTGTAACAGCTTATAAATAGAACAAGTACACCCACTGATTTACCCAGTGACTAATCAACCTCTGCCTTCCCGCAGCTTGGACTCTCATCCGTTTCCCGCTTTCTACTCTGTCTAGTACCCAGTGCTCCTAATACAATTACTTGCTGTGAATAATCCAGGCAGCCTCTTCATTGCAGACCCCGGGAGCTGAAGCTATCAGCAGTGTCTCTTTGCTCCTTTCTGGTGACTATACAACAGCATTCCAATGGCACCTATTTGGCAACATTATCCAGACTCAGTTTTCCCCTAGATCTTGACTCCCCTTAACATGCCTGTGTTTGCTAAAGCCGAGGCAAGGGGCTGGGTTTATACTTTCTCTGTTCCGCTTTGCCCTGTGTTGGAAATCTGTTTGTTTATAGAGCTATGATCTTAAGCATACAAGGGAGTCGCTATGGGCTAGATTTTCAATGGCTCAGTACCCAAAGCTGGTCAGCGTCTCTTTCAAAAGATCTCAGTGTGTGGTCAGAGCCACCTTTTCAAAACCCAACATAGCTGAGCCTTTTTTCAAAATCTGACTTAGATGCCCAAAGGGGAGCTGAGCCTTCTCTGAAAATCTGGTCCTGGGGGGACCATTAAGGGGAGAGGTATCTACTCCCCAACAAATATTATTGTGTCAAATAAAGAATGGCCTTGCTCGGCAGATAATGAGTTAGTGATTTCAGTGATTCAGTGCAGGGCTGCCCAGAGGATTCAGGGGGCCCAGGCCAAAGCAGGGGAGCTGAGGCACTTGTACTCACCCAGTGGCGGTCTGGGTCTTCAGTGGCATTTCAGCGGTGGGGGGCCCTTCAGTTGCTCCACGTCTTCAGCAGCACTGAAGGACCCCATGCCGCTGAAGACCAGTACCGCCATCGGGCCAGGGCTCGCGGGGCCCAAGGCCTGGGGCAAATTGCCCCACTTGCCCGCCCGCCCACCCACCCACCCCGTGCGGCCCTGATTCAGTGACTACAATGGTTCTGGTATAACTAGATTTCAGTCAGAGGTAAGATAGACCCACTAATGGGTCCTTGGGTGTGTCCCATAGTGGATAGAGACGGGGGACTGGGAGTTTTAGGAGATTTTGGTTCTCCTGCCAGTGGTAAGTCACTTACCTGGTTCACCCATCGGTAAAACGGTGCTCGTTCTATTTTGAAATGGACAAACGATGCCAGTTGGATACTACTGCAAAGGCCAACACAGCAATGGCAGGGGACAGACCGAGGACTGGGTTGAGACTTCAGGTAAAGACGCAGTGGCCTAGCACAGAAATCAGTGCTGGGACCCATATTTACTGGTACGTAACACGGACGCGCTGGCGTCCCACCTTATTGTGTGGAGCTCCTCAGCCTTGGGCTCAGGTATTTGCATGTCGCCTGCTTTACCTGCAGTAAAGAAAGCACCAGGAATACTTCAGGGGGTATGTCACTGTTTAGGGGAAGAGGCAGTGGACCCCCAGGCAAGCACTGGGAGGCTGGTTGCCTGCAGCATGAGGCTGTTCAACATCTAAAGCACATCCGTATGCTGTTTATAAACAGAACCCTGCAGCTAGGCATAGGAAATAAAAAGCACTAATAAAAACTGGCCGGCTAAACATGTTTATGTTGCTAAACGTAAACCTGCTGCAGTTGCTGTTCAATATAACTCTGCCTGCAGTTCTGATCCCAGTATCTGGGGAAGGAAGTAGGAGAAACTAAAGGACATTAAAAATGAGGCAAGGCTGGAAGACAAGACCTTGAAGCCAAGGGAGCTAAGCTGATGTAATCTTGGGAAGAGAAGGATGTGATTGGCCCTACAAAGTAACAAGCTCGCTACTGAAAGGGAATTATCCCGTCTCCAAAGAGAGCAGAGATGAGGAACCAGTGACCCAACCTTGAGGAAGGAAATGAGTGTTTAGTTATTACAGCTAAGTTTTTACCTGTTAGACCCACTGGGCACTTTAACGGGCTCTCTGGGAAGGGGATTGAGGCACCATCTCTGCTGGGACTGAAGCTCGGTTTAGGTTTGGTGGCAGGATTTCCCCTACCCCATTCCCGAACGCAGGCAGTCTTGGTTCGAGCCAAGTGGCCATAGCCGACCCTGGGTCTGATTCCATGACCAGGTTCTGTGTTTACTCTAGCCGAGTGTTGGTTTGTGAGCTGGGTCACTTGGGCCACCAGATGAAGGGAGCTGCAGATGAGCAATGGTGGTTAACCGAGATAGCGTGCTGGTGCTGCACGACACCCAGGAGCTGCGTGTGCCTGCGGGCCACTGAACCGTCTCCCTATGTGCTTGTCTGGAGGATGAGAAGCCATTCTGGGAACCCCTGGGTCGGTACTTGGCCCTCCTTGGCTCTGACATCACATGTGAACTGTTGGTGATGCTGCTGAGCCTGCTACATGCTGATACTCAGACTGGACATCACCACTAAAAATTCTCATGATGGGCCTGTACACCACTACCTGGGGAAGGACTCTGACTCTGAGGTGACCAGCCCTCTGTGGAGAAAGAAGGGGTTCGGGACTGTTTAGAAAAGCTGGATGAGCACAAGTCCATGGGACCTGATGCGCTGCATCCAAGGGTGCTGAGGGGGCTGGTGGATGTGATTGCATAGTCATTGGCCATTATCTTTGAAAACTCATGGCAAATGGGGGAGGTCCCGGATGACTGGGAAAAGGCTAATGTAGTGCCCATCTTTAAAAAAGGGAAGAAGGAAGATCTGGGGAACTACACGCCAGTCAGCCTCACCTCAGTCCCTGGAAAAATCATGGAGCAGGTCCTCAAGGAATCAATTCTGAAGCACTTAGAGGAGAGGAAGGTGATCAGGAACAGTCAGCATGGATTCACCAAGGGCAAGTCGTGCCTGACCAACCTGATTGCCTTCTGTGACGAGATAACTGGCTCTGTGGATGAGGGGAAAGCAGTGGACATGTTATTCCTTGACTTTAGCAAAGCTTTTGATACAGTCTCCCACGGTATTCTGGCCAGCAAGTTAAAGAAGTGTGGGCTGGATGAATGGACTAAAAGGTGGATAAAAAGCTGGCTAGATCATCAGACTCAACGGATGGTGATCAATGGCTCCATGTCTAGTTGGCAGCCGGTATCAAGCGGAGTGTCCCAAGGGTCGGTCCTAGGGTCAGTCCTGGGGCCAGTTTTGTTCAATATCTTCATTAATGATCTGGAGTATGGCGTGGATTGCACTCTCAGCAAGTTTGCAGGTGACATTAAACTGGGAGGAGTGGTTGTTACACTGGAGGATAGGGATAGGATACAGAGAGACCTAGACAAATTAGACGATTGGGCCAAAAGAAATCTGATGAGGTTCAACAAGGACAAGTGCAGAGTCCTGCACTTAGGACAGAAGAATCCCATGCACTGCTACAGACTAAGGACTGAATGGCTAGGCAGCAGTTCTGCAGAAAAGGACCTAGGGATTAGAGTGGACGAGAAGCTGGATATAAGTCAACAGTGTGCCCTTGTTGCCAAGAAGGCTAACGGCATTTTGGGCTGTATAAGTAGGAGCATTGCCAGCAGATCGAGGAGTGTGATCATTCCCCTCTCTTCGGCATTGGTGATGCCTTATGTGGAGTAATGTGCCCAGTTTTGAGCCCCATACTACAAGAAGGATGTGGAAAAATTGGAAAGAGTCCAGTGAAGGGCAACAAAAATGATTAGGGGGCTGGAGCACATGACTTATGAGGAGAGGCTGAGGGAACTGGGATTATTTAGTCTGCAGAAGAGAAGAATGAGAGGGGATTTGATAGCTACTTTCAGCTACCTGAAGGGGGTTCCAAAGAGGATGGAGCTTGGCTGTTCTCAGTGGTGGCAGATGACAGAACAAGGAGCAATGGTCTTAAGTTGCAGTGGGGGAGGTTTAGGTTGGATATTAGGAAACACTATTATTATCATTTCACTAGGAGGTTGGTGAAGCACTGGAATGGGTTACCTAAGGAGGTGGTGGAATCTCCTGCCTTAGAGGTGTTTAAGGTCAGGCTTGACAAAGCCCTGGCTGGGATAATTTAGTTGGGAATTGGTCCTGCTTTGAGCAGGGGGTTGGACTAGATGACCTCCTGAGGTCCCTCCCAACTCTGATATTCTGTGATTCTGCCTGGGGTGGAGTTTTATTCTCCTGGCTGGACCCTTATTTCACAACAAAACCTGTAGCGCTGATGTTAGCGCAGCCTGCTCAGCCTAGCACACAATACTTGGATATACAGCAAGGGAACCTCAAGTAGGAGTAGGGAGATGGCATTACCTCTATATATGGCATCTGGGAGCCCACTTCTAGAATGCCATGTCCATGTCTGGTGTCCACGCTTCCCAAAAAACCTGCGAAAATTGGGGGGAAAAGGGCTCAGGAAAGACCTGCAAGAACGTTTCATGGTCTGGGAAACATGCTTTACGATGTGAGATTTACGAAGCTCAATCTATCCAAGAAAAGGTTTACAGGTGGCTTGACCGTGGTCTATAAATACCTGCACAGGGAAGAGATTTCTGTTTGTAGGCAGCTATTTAGCAAGGAAAAAAAAAACATCATGAGATTCAGGGGTTGGAGGCTGAAGCAACACAAATTCCCATGAGACAGAAGGCACACATTTTTAAGTGAGGGTGACCAGTCATTAGAACTGCTGAAGGGAAAACCAGGGTGCATCTCTGCTTCTCAAGGAGGCTCTCCCTATCCAGTTACTGCTGAAATCGCTGCTGGATTGAATTGGTTTCTGAAGAGCATGTGTGTCCCTTTGTAATGGAACAGATTGTTGAAGTCCCAAGGAAGGATGCCCCATTTCCCCACTTGCAGTGGTTTTCTCTCACCCTCCCATCCTCTTTAGATAACCCAAGGTGAGTGCTGTATTGGGGACAGAAATTAGTGGGTGTGAGCACCTCTATAAATCACTCGCAAGGGTTCTCCAGGTAGGTACTCAAAAAGTAGATACCCTATTATCCCTCCATTGTCAAACAGAGATAACTCATAAGGTTCATTCGTGTCTGTTAAGCACTCTGAAATCCCTGGGCAGAAGGTGCTGCATGGGGTAAAATGGTAGATATTGTTTTAAAGATGAAAAATGATTAAAAATGAAGACTAATATTAACCATTAATTATTGTGAGATGGTTTTGGTTGTTGCAGCAGCTGGCTTACACTGGGAGATTCAGCTGTCGGCTGAGAAGTCCTTAGATCACTGTTCAGCTAGCGTGCCCATGAGCTGCGGACTTGCGGGTAGCTATCCCACACCGAATAGGATGGCCAGCCCTTGTCAGAACGTGGCTTTCACATAGTGTGCTGTGTGTCTTGTTTGTTACAGCTAGAATTAGAATGCATTAACCCCAAAAAACAAAAGAAGAAAAAGAATTACAAGAACTCTGGCGTCATCATTGTGAAATCCTGCAAAGTAAGTGCAAAGCTTTTTAAAAACCCTGTCTCTCAGGGGTCGGGGACGGGGGGGAGGTATAGATATCGTAGGTACGTTAGGAGCAAAATCCCCTGGAAAAACTGGGATGGACCTACTGGTGCAAATTCATTAGTAAAGCGATGCTCCTCTGCTCTCCCAGCAAGAAGTAAAATATCATGGCACCGCCACCTTGGGTCTGGTACCCAATCGTGATGCTGCAGCAGCGCAGTCTGAAGGATTCTGCAGAATTAGGCAGAGCGTGGATTATCAAAGGTTTCTGTGGAGCAGGACAGCATGACTGGATATGTTTGTGCTTCCTGTTCTGACTCTGCCCATCTTGTCACCTCTGGTGGCAGGTCACCCCCTGCTTACGGTAATAACCTACTGAGAAGGAGCAGAGGTCTCTGGTCTGTTTAATTGTAGGAATTCGTACAGAAGCGGGGGAGTAACAAGCTGGTAAGAAGGGGGATGTGGAGTTGGGAGTTGTGCAATCACTGGCTTGGCCATGACTTATTTTAGGATGCAAGGACGTGCGCAATATCCTGAGTGGCCATAAATAAAACGTAATCCTCCCCCGATAATTCTTAAGGCTTGAGGGGGATAAAGCCAGGATTTCACACCACATATTGAGCTCGGTAGGTGTCCAGTTCAAGATGGCAGTCATCACGCTGACACAGGGCCATCTCTCAGCGGCGCTACATTCACTTTTGATATGGACACGGAAGGCTGCCTGGGGAAATCCGGACATTCCTTCACGTTTGCTTCCTCCTGCGAGTCAAGCTTGAGAGAATAAGGGGCAAAATGTCACTTGCTCAACAGTTACGCAACTTTTTGTTAAGCCTTCCAGGACTTTTTTAGTGATGATGAAGGGGGCTGAAATGCAGCTTTGAAAGTCTTTCTTTCCCTTTCTTTCAGATAACCAGGGATTACTCCTTCCTGGACTACATCCTTGGGGGCTGCCAGTTAATGTTTACTGTAAGTATTTTTTGCTGCTCTTTGTCCATCAGCTGTAATGAATGAAAAATGTCATTGGTTGGGAGCTCTGGGCTGGGGTCTGTGCATTATCAGAAGCATTGGGCAAATGTTTTTAAAGGTGATTGGAAGCTCGCTGGTTTAGCCAGGGACATTGGCCTGGCCTGCTTTCCTACAGCAGCCTTGTCCATTATAGTAGCTAAGAAGCCTTGCCTTCACCCTAAGCTTTGTCTGCACTAGGATTTTAGCCACCAGCAGAGCTACACGGATGTATCTGCACCAACGGACCCCCCCAGTGGAAACATAACTTATCCTAGTGCATTGTGATTTTTTTCACCAATGCAACTTCTTCCCATTTCTAACAAGGGTGAGTGGCACCAGCATAAATAGTGACTGGTTTGCCCCAGTGAGACCACATCAGGTGCTGATTGTGGACTCTCAGCCTTTCAGTGCTTCCTCCAGGCTCACTCAGGTGCCACGTATGGCATGAAGAATGGCAGGATTAGCTAAATCGTTTCTGTTGATCACAACTGGCACAAATTGTACATAATTATCACGAATGCACATACCCAATCATAGTGACTATACATGCTTCTTAGGTCAATGGTTACCCAAGCATTTCTGTTGCTGGATCCATGTTCACATTTTTCTGGGTATGTGACCCAAGCAGGGCCGATGAGAGGCAGGGAAGCCTGTATAAATTACCGGGGCCCGGTGGTCCGGAACAAGGCCCGGGGCCCAGCTTCCCCGGCTTCGTTGGCCTTGTTTAGCTGGTCCGCCCTTGCTGGGGGGCCTGAAAAAAAATTTTCACTGGGGTCCGAACCCGCTCTCGGTGGCCCTCGACCCAAGCAATCCTCTCAGAAAGTCTCCCTGACAGCTGGAATTTCTACAGCTCGTACCTCTGAGTCCTGTTTGTCTGCAGATGTGTGTCTCTGATACTCTCAGGAGTGTATCTGTTGGTCAGAATGTCTCACACGTATTGTCCATGGTCCAAGAACCCAGCCCCGCCCCAGTACAGCCAGTATAGAGTAGCCTTTTTTCTGCTTCCTCTTCAAGAGGTGCTGCACCTCCTCTCTCCATCTTGTTTGGGGCCTGCGTGTTTGGATAAACTCAGTTATGTTTTGTTTGGCTCAATTTCTTGGTAGGCTGTTAACTCTCCAGCATGTGACAAACCTTCATCAGTGCCCCGGGCAAATGTACCGTAGTTCAGGTTTGAACAGCTTGGAACCCAGTAAGAAATTAGAATATGTATGATCTTTCTTATGTATCTGTTTCCTGGAATTCTCTGCTATGATACTTCATGGAGTGTGCAGAGGGGGAGGGAGACAGACTTTTTTTTACCAGAACCACAGAGCAGTTTTCAAGATGAACGAAGATCAAACTTCCCCCAGATCCTTCACTCAAAACTACCAAACCTTTTGTGAGGTTTGAAAAAGATCCATTAACTTCTCCCCATTATTTTTCACACTGGCTGCTGCCTCTGCTCTTCCTGGTTCCGGCTCAAAGCGGAAGTGCAGATAGCTCATTGGCCTGCTAAACCCAGGGTTGTGAGTTCAATCCTTGAGGGGGCCATTTATGGATCTGGGGCAAAAATCTGTCTGGGGATTGGTCCTGCTTTGAGCAGGGGGTTGGACTAGATGACCTCCTGAGGTCCCTTCCAACCTTGATCTTCTATGAAAATACTACAAATGACCCTGTTCTTGGAGTCTTGTGTTCCTGAAGATGAGCCAGGAAGCCTTGGGAGTCTCATGTGGGAGACACAGCTCCAGCTAACTCCTGCAGACCTGTGAAGTTCAAAGATGCCTCCACGTTCTTCGAGGCTTTATTCTATCCCAGCTGAATCTCCAGATCGTCTTCTGAGGCTCGCAGTCACTGGTTGGATCTATAGTTATTTTGCCTTGAAGATCTGATCTGATTATTGAGTGGAATTCACTTATTGGGCACATTGCTGACATACGTGTTGCAAGTAATGGGAGAATTTTGGTGTTTCCATTTGCATTTCTAACCCCTCTTGTTTGATCCAGAGTGCGTGTGATTTGTCGGGAGCAACTCGAGAGGAAATGACAGCCCTCAAGTTTAACTGCTTAATAAAATGGATGAGATTTTCCCCCAGTCCTTTTAATTTCTGAAAATTCCTTTTTTTAGTACAGTATCTAGGATTTGTGTGTGCATGCAGCATGTCAATTTTTATTTATTGTCTAAAAAGAGGCGAAGAAGGAAGAGGTGGTGGGGCGGGGAGAGGAAGAATTACCATAGAAACAGAAATGAATGCCAGAGCTTTTTATATGCAGCTCAACTGTTGTGTTAAGGTCTTAGAGCAGAAGAGTGAACAAAAGAGAAAATGACTAAGTTTGCTGGTAACATCAAACTCCTGTGTACATCAGCATGAAAAGCTGAAATCCACCCTATAGTTTAGCGATCTACCGGTAATTGGCCAGCTTTGTTGTTCAGTTTTCGTCAAAGGGAATGTTCCTTTGATTAGCGTTTCAGTCGAGGAGGGTGGTTCTTCATTTATTATCCTGTAGGCACAATCCCAACTTGGGTTACCAGCAGCACCTGCGGGGATGGACTTGAGGAGCCACTGCAGAGAGAGGGCACCCAGAATTATGACAGGCCGCCTGTCGACAAGGGCCTGGTGCCGCCCTGAAGGTCACGTGGTGTCACAGGACACCAGGAGAAACTGAAAGAAGGAAGCAAGAGAAGGGCAGGAAATGGGGTTCTACAAGTGGCACTTCCCGGCCTATCCAATGGCTTTATGCTTCAGGGAATTCACAACTTTAGACCAACACTCATCAGCTTTCATCTACTTGGTTCCCCATTCATCTTCCACTGTTGTGATGCTGCGGGCATTGATGGTGTCTGTATATACATAAGAGGAGAGAGAGGACAGAGACTGGGAGCCAGGAGACACAAGTTTCCTTTCCTTGTCCTGGTGTGCGGCAGGGGAGAATCACTTCCCCGACCCGAGACTGTTTCCCCTCCTGCCCTTTGTTTCGATTGTGAGCTCTTCTGGGTGTCTCGCGGGGTGTCTGTACAGTGCCTAGCACAACAAGGGCTGACCGCAACAAGGGCCTCTGCCTGCTAAGCAGACACAGATACAGGTATACGTGTCATGGTGGAACAACAAAGCCGTGAATGTTAACACTTTGATCGTTCTGTCTGCAAGTGCCCTGACAGGCAGTGGGATACTGCACAGGAGGGCTCGGCATTGAAAATCTGCATAAGCTAGTTTCTGTGTCTAATAAACATCTTTTGCAGGAAATGTGAGGGAAGCCAGTGGAAAGCACAGAGCTCTTCCCAACACCCCCCCCCCACCCGCAATTTCCATTTCTTTGTCTAGAGCATTAATTTGCTTCTGACTTAAGAATCAGCAAACCATTTTGGATAAAATCAGAGCTGACCAGACCCCAGCTGAAAGATGAGGTTAACGTTGCTGTGCTTATCTGTGCGTCCTGGCTTTCCTTGTTTGCATCCCGAACCAAAATACTGGAGTAACAAGAGGCAGTTCCCACAGGTCCTCAGCTACCTCTGCTGGGCACGACCTAGAAAGCATTTCCGTCTTATCGGGGACCTGGAAGTACTGGTGCCAAGTGACCCCTGCAAAGAAAAGAGCAGGCGAAATGAACTTCCATGAGCCAGGCTGATCCCTGATGTAAGTTGGTATCAGTGGAGTTACCCAGGGGTGAATTTGCCTCATTAATTGGGGTGGGCCTAACTCAGAGCTGATGTCACTGGTGATGACTGGTAAGTTTGCATGATTTTAGCTCAGTCACCAGGGAAGTGTGTGTTGGAGGGTTTAGTAGGAATTGCACTTTCCTGGGTTGCTTTTCCTGCTAATACCCTGCCTTTTCGTCCCCAACTGGCCCCAGCTCACCTATGTAGTCACTTTATTAATGCAGAGTGCATGTTAAATGGCATCCTTCTGCTTCGTAATGGGGCCTGATGCACTCTGCTCAGCCCTGGCCAGAGGGAGAACTAGGGGCAGGACAAAGAAGAGGCGGCTGTTGGTGTGTAAGTTTACACTCAGGCTCAGCAGCGGCTCCAGGCACCAGCACTCCAAGCGCGTGCCAGGGGTGGGAAGCCGCGGAGGGTGCCCTGCCGGTCCCTGCGAGTGTGGCAGTCAGGCAGCCTTCGATGGCTTGCCTGCAGGAGGTCCGCCGGTCCTGCGGATTCGGCGACAATTCGGCAGCAGGTACGCTGAAGCCGCAGGACCGGGGACCTCCCGCAAGCAAGCTGCCGAATCTGTGGGACTAGGGACCTCCTGCAGGCAAGCCACCGAAGGCAGCCTGCCTGCCGTGCTTGGGGCGGCCAAAAAGCTAGAGCCGCCCATGCTCAGGCTCTTACTGATTTGCCCGTTGCTCTGTCACTTATGTCCCTTCTGGATCTGGCCCAATCGTTTGAGATTTGCTCGCCCACTAGTGGGATTTCTCCTCTTTCTCCGAACATGCAGAGTAAAATTCAGCTCTGGGATAACACCACTGAATTTGCCTCATGGAGTTTCTTCCTGGGCGTAGCACTTTGGAGTGGGCAAGGTGGAAGCACTGAGGAGCACACCTGCTATTTCAGTCCTTCTGGGTCAGGCTGTAAATAGGACGCACAGAGACGCATGGGGAAGCTCAGCCCAGAAATTTTCAAAAGTGGCCACTGACTTGAGAGGCTTTATTCTTTTGGCACCTGATTTAATCTGCTTTATCCGGGGCCTGATTTTTAACAGATCTTCTGAGGACCTTAAATGAAAATTATCTTCAGCATGTGCCACTGGTGCTCAGCACCTCTGGGAATTAGTCTCATGGTCCTCTAATGGGACACCCAAAAATGACTGTTACACCTAAAACAGCAGCCACTTTTGAAAAATATGGACCCGATCCTCAGAAGGCGTAAAACCTAGACCGAATAGACTCTGGTTTTAATCAACCAAGCTTTGTAGGAAAGCTGGTGAAAAAGAATTGAACTTCTAGAAACTCTCAAAAATTTTGGCATGGGGTGAGAGGTTGGCTTACGTTTTGTCCAAACTGCTTTGCTGATCCCAAGTGAAAATGAAGTAAATATGAGTCAACAGTGTAATGCTGTTTCAAGAAAAGCAAACATCATTCTGGGATGTGTTAGCAGGAGTGTTGTAAGCAAGACACGAGAAGTAATTCTTCGGCTGTACTCCGATATGATTAGGCCTCAACTGGAGTAGTGTGTCCAGTTCTGGGCGCCACATTTCAGGAAAGATTTGGACAAATTGGAGAGAATCCAGAGAAGAGCAACTAAAATGATTAAAGGTCTAGAAAACATGAGCTATGAGGGAAGATTGAAAAATATTGTTTAGTCTGGAAAAGAGAAGACTGAGAGGGGACATGATAGCAGTTTTCAAGTATGTAAAAGGTTGTTACAAGGAAGAGGGAGAAAAATTGTTTTTCTTAACCTCTGAGGATAGGACAAGAAGCAATGGGCGTAAGTTGCAGCAAGGGCACTTTAGGCTGGACATTAGGAAAAACTTCCTAACTGTCAGGGTGGTTAAGCACTGGAATAAATTGCCTAAGGAGGTGGTGGAATCCCCATCATTGGGGATTTTTAAGAGCAGGTTGGACAAACACCTGTCAGGGGTGGTCTAGATAATACTTTGTCCTGCCATGAGTGCAGGGGATTGGACTAGATGACATCTCACGGTCCCTTCCAGTCCTATGATTCTATGATTCATCATGAAAGGGGTGGTGGGGAGACGGTGAAGTTTTCTGTCTGGTCTATAGAGCTGTTAGCTGAATTTATAATGGAGATTTCTACAGGTCTGTGCTTCTGTCATCGAATTCAGGTTGGAATTGATTTCACAGCATCCAATGGGAATCCGCGGGACCCCTCCTCGTTGCACTATATCAATCCCATGGGAACAAACGAATACTTGTCAGCTATTTGGGCAGTCGGACAAATCATTCAGGATTATGACTCGTAAGTACTGCCTCGTCCATTTGGATCACAGCTGCTTGGCCCAGAGTGTTTCCTTCCCTTGGTAGGGTATTGGTAGGGTACATTCCATCCATTGCTAGTGCACACGGGCCACTGGTCTAGTAGGGTGGGGCACTTGACTCTTCACTTTGCTTGCTGCGAGACCTTGGGCAAGTCACTTCCCTTCTGTGTGCCTCGGTTTCCCCATCTGTAAAATGGGTTTAGATACCCACTTAGGTGACACTCTGAGATCTGTGGATGAAAACTGACCTAAATTCAGGTTGTTGTTTCATCCATGTATTGCCTAATAAATACAGAAGAGACTCTCTTTTCTTTTTTGGGGGAGAGGGGAATTCAAGCATAAATGGGATGTAAAAAGTAATCCCATCGCCCTCACACCATCAAAGACCAAGCATTCCCCCTCTCAGGGATAGGTCTGCACTGCAGTCTTAGCCCAGCTCTGTGGGACTGGGACTTGTGGACTTCGTGTTTCCAACCCCATGCTTGAGCATTGTAAACTTGGGCTTATAGTTGCTGGACCTAGGTGTCAGAACGGTGCTAACATGTCCACATTGCACTGTGCAGGCCATCTGACTTGGGTGTGCCCCTTGAGTCGCATCCACACTGCAAGCTGACAGGGACTCAGGCTCTGACTCTCCCCCTTAGCAGAGTCCTAGCACCCAGCTCCTGAGTGCTTACTCACCTGAGTCAGACTGATTTGTGCATGGACAGAAGTGGGGCTTGGGCTCAAATTTGAGTCAGAGCCTGGGCTTAGCATCCAGTGTAGACATACCCTTAGGACTTGTCTACGTGGTGGAGTAATGGTGGCTATGGGGATACGATTTCTAAAATATACGAATGTGTTGCATATTAATTGGTCCCTGCTGATGCAGTGTTAAAGTGCACTAGGGAACCTTAAGTGAGCACTAGCAGAGTCTACACAAGCGTGCAATGCATTAGTGCACTTTGGTAATCACACTCCTGTAGTGTGCACTGCTGCTCCACGTAGACGAGCCCTTACAGTGTGTGTGGGCTGTTGATATGAAAAGCAGATGCCCTCAGCCTAGTATCTTTTACCATAACAGCTGCGCTAACGTGTGCCCGTGTCCCTCGACTAACCTGTTGGGTGGTCCTATAGTGTTGCATAAAATCAATAAATCGAACAACCACAGAAACGTCAGCGTTCTAATACTGGATAATCTATTACGGCCTGATCCTGGGAGCAGGGTTGCCAGCTCTCCTGATTACGATAGGGAACTTTGCAATGGAATAGCTGGTGCTGTTCTTAAACCCCAAACTCTGGAAGTCCCGCAATGACATGAGAATCTCAGCCACGACTTAAAAAGAGAAGAAATTTCTGGCTCTTGTGGTTACAGAGCAAACCTTGAAAACGTGACCCCAGAAGGCTGAAAAACCCAAAGGCTAATAAAGCCCCCACATCTATTGCCCTAAGACTCATGACATATTAAAAAGATAATCTCGCGATTTGGGGTCCGCTTGGGAATGACTGTGGGAAGGTGCCACAGATCTGCAGCGCCCACTGTATTCGGTGACTGCTTCAGGTGTTGGGTACCTTCCAGACTCATAATCCCTTTCATGAGTAAAGAAGTGTTGTTGTATGTTTGGAGTGGGGGTGCAAATTCAGTAACACTTCCTGTTTTGTTTTGGTTTTTTTTAAGAGACAAAATGTTTCCTGCTCTGGGGTTTGGTGCCCAGTTACCGCCAGACTGGAAGGTAAAGTACTCTGCTTGCCATGTGCTCTGCATGTTTAAAATGTGTGCGTCCACTTGAGCAGGAGTGAAGCTGTCTGTGGTTTCCTGAGGGCTCAGGACAGAATGGCTGCCTGTTGCATCTGCAAGAGCTTTTTATGCAGGGGATGGGCTGGGGGGATGGGATATAGAAGGGCTCTGGTTTTCAGGCTTTGGAGAAGGAAACATGATTGTATATGTGCGTGAAGGAGTCGGGGGGAGGGAGACTGGCAGCCAATTTCTCTCTCCCTTTCAAGCTGGCATTAAAGCAGCCACAATGGCATTAATTGGCATAGTCAGCCACTGAGTCACTCTCCTGGCAGGAGGCAGGAATGATTCGGGGAAAGTAGCAGGGCCCACTTGGTAAGTGTGTCAGACAGACACAGAGGAGAAAATAAAAGGGACTGGAAGTGAAATGTCCATTGTGTAACGTTTTACAAGTAGAGTGTGGAAATGGACCTAGCCAGATAGTCATGGGTTTAAAATCTTTACACCTTAAGGATTGCATCTTGTACAGTCTGCGTTCTCAGGTCACTTCCAGTGCTGGCTCTCAGCGAATCTCCTGAAAGCCATGTTGATCTTTGCTGGGAGTAGGCACTCAAATGGTTAAAGCAGACATGGTTCTGCAAATGCACATGCCAAAAAAAAAATCTCTGCTAGCATATGGTGCGGTGCTCGGAGCATCGTTACACAGCCAGCCCAGTCAGCGATTCCACGTTAAACACTCATTTCTGTTTGTTTGCTGTAACGTCCTGCAGAGACTTCGGAGCAGCTGGCAGAATTAAGATCCCAAAGAATTCTTAAGAGCCAGTGCATGCTATAGAAGAAGGCATTTTAGAGTGTATGTGATCCTTCTGCTGAGTTTCTGGCTCTGTCTAAATACTGGGCCGTGTTTGGAACTGCTCTGGTGTCTATGAATGAATTTAGCCCATGGAATCTTGTTGTGTTAAGGCCTGTAGTAAATTAGCACACAACAAATCTCTCTGTGTTTTTGAACAGCACGGGCTGAACACTGAAGCTGTCTGCCTCTCCCCATCACAGTTATTTGTGTTCATTGCATTGTCCTGTTTTTGCGTACATGCAATTTTAGCCTCCGTACACGGAGAAAACACTGACTAGGACCCAGCTTGCTTCTGGCACGGTTTTAGACCGAAGTGGACTACCGCATCTCTGTTTTTGGCTGAGGGAGGGCGCGGGGCACTCAGACTTCAGAACCTGCTCCTGTCCAGTGGGAGAGCAATTTATTGGTAACCTGTTGCCGACCCTGTTGTGCCTTTCTGAGGCCTTTACAGCAGGAGATTTCAGTACGCATCTCTCCCCCGTTTTGTAGTGAAATTATTTCTCCAGCCCCATAAATATGCGTGGTGCTTCAGACAGAACAATGTGGACCCTGCCATAAGGAAAGTAGTCTACGGCTCCAATCCCATGAGTTGGTGGGTGCCTCTGGTGACATCAGTAGGAGCTAAGGATGTTCAGCACCACCGATTGGGTCCGTAGGTGACGTGAGGTCAGGCTGTTTAAAAGTGGTTACGCCGGAAATTCATTATCATGAACAGGCTGTGACCTAAAGCTGGCCTTCTGATGGCTTCAGAGGCATGTCTATGTGGGGCGTTACAATGGTCAAACAAACTTCAGCTTGTGTCCGATGATAGAGCTGTGCTCTCTGTGTCCGTAGTGGGTGGATTGCTACTGCCTGCTAACTAACCCCCCTCGCTCGGAAATGTTCTGCTTCTGGACGGCGGAGACATCCCAGCAGTGCCCATCATGGCCCGTCTAGCGAGCAGGACGTTCCACCAGCCCTGGCGCTCTTTGTACGGCAAGCGAAACTCTCCCATTTCCAGACACGGTGCCTTCTTTGCGGCCTTGTAGTTTTTCTGCTGACCTCAATGGGCCTTGGATTGACTCCTGCACTGAAGCAGCAAAACATTTGAGTAGTAGGAAAACTGAACAGTGGGGTTTGTGAGCTGTAGAAGAGATGATCTGGAGGCTCCATACTGGAGCATTTCAAACTGCGCAGGCTGAATCGTTAGAGAATACACTGTCGGCACGGGCTAGATGGCCTAACAGGTCTTTTCTCATCTCTGATTTTCTACTCTATTGAGCTGTGCGCTTCATAACCCAAGGCGAGGATGCTAAATGTTGAGCAAGACCTATGTAACCTGGTTTTTACGATGTTCAAACAGTCTTTAAAATGCACCAATCTGGGACATAAATTAACCTCCCATCCAGTCTCTGGGGCTGGCCGGACATCCCTTCCTTCAGGAAAAGTGTTGCTAGCCCAGAGGCCAGAGAGCCTGAGTCAGAGCCCTTGGCCTTTCTCTCTCCCCAGCTCCAGCAGCCGAGAGTCGAGGAGCTCACAAAGCTTTTGTCAGATTCCTGGCAGAGACTGAGATCGGAGCAGTCATTTCGCTTCTCCGTGTGGAAAATCACAATTGTCCTGTGGAAAAGTTTGGCTTTTCAGAAAGGGCATTTACTAAAAATCATCCAGTCAGCTCTACCCATCTCCTTTCCATTGACATGCATGAAATGCCCTGGGCTATGTCCTGCAGGGCTTATAAAGGGAGGTGGTTTTAGATGTTTGTTTTCTCATGCTCGCCTTGCATTGCAATATCAGGAGCAGAGGAAACTCCCTAAAAATGGAGAGGCCACGGGCGCCTGAACCGTGGCCCCACCCTGGCACCTCCTCCCAAACCCTCACCCTTGTGCTGCCTCTTACCTCGAGGCCCCACTCCTGTGCCACCTCTTCCCCCCAAGGCCCTGCCCCTCTGCTCGCTACTCTCTACCCCTCCCCCCGTCACTCGCCCTTACAGCCGGTAAAAAGCCCTCCCACTTTTAAAAGTGATGGGGTCGTGGCACTCTGCCCCCCCTATTCCAGCACCTCTGATTGCAACCCACCTTAGCTTTAAAGACAGGCCTTTACCTGAGCTGATACCGCTGAGTGATTTTTTTCCATCTCTCTGTTTGAAAACTACCCAGCTGGGGAGCGTCTGGATTTCTACCCTCAGTATTGATTTGATGGCGCTTTACAGATGAATAAAAAAGAAAGCCCTGTCCTGAAAAATGTATAGTCCAGTGGCTCATTCCTGCCAGAAGTAATTCCTCTACGGGGTGCCATAACAGTCAATAGGATTGCATGCCGAAGTCATGGTTTGTAGGACTACAGAGGCAGAGTTGTCACGGCCCAGTGGCAAGATCGCTGGACTGGGACTCGGGAAAAGAAGGGGTTGTGTTCCTGACTCTGCCACTGGTGTGCAGCGTGAGCTTGAGCAAGTCACTTCACCCTGCCTGTACCTCTATTCCCCTCCTACACTTGTCTATTTAGATTGGGTCTCTTGCAATGTATTTGTACAGTACCTAGTGCGATAAGGTCCAGTCTTAGATAGGGCCTCTAGGTGCTACTATCATCCTAAATTAGATCCTGGTGTCACAGGAGATGATAATAGAGACTGGAGGAATGGGAGGCAAAGGTTCCACCCATGAGTTCCAGTGATGCGCATGTCTTTAGGTTATCTTATAGTGTCACTTTGCACATCTGTTGGCTGAAAAATAGCTTTAATTTTCAAAATGACATTTCGCTGCTACTCTGCACTGTGCTTTAAAAACTGCTCTGAAATGGCCCCAGCGTTTTCATTACTAACTGGCTCCTGGAATGGCATGCAGCAGACAGAAGTGGTGCCAGGGTTTTTGCTGCCCTAGGCAGGCAGCATGCCTCCTCTGAGCATTTGGCGGCGGGGGTCCTTCCGCTCCACATCTTCAGGGCACTTCGGCGGCGGGTCCTGGAGCAAGTGAAGGACCCACTACCGAATTTCCGCCGAAGACCCGGAGTGGAAGGACCCCCTGCCGCTGAATTTCCGCTGAGGGCGGCAAAACACTGCCCCTTAAATCCTGCTGCCCTAGGCGACCGCCTAGGTTCGCCTAGTGCAAGTGCCGGCCCTGGCAGCAGCTCTGTTAGCTGCTCTTTTTACTGTGCCCGAGCTTGCTGCACACTCTTCCTGCCAGCATTGTTCTGCCCTAGCCCATCGGGGTTTTACGCTGGGTGGACTTTGTTCATGCAGCCTTTGGTATCTTTGGAATACTCACTTCGGGGGAGGGGAGGTGTGAGAGAGCTTATTGCTTCACACTCACACTTCCCTGGTCCTTCTCGCATGAACAGAGAGCAACAAGACCCGAAGTCCGAAGGTGCAAACAATTCGATGTTTATTGGGGTGAACTTCCAGCAAGCTTTAATTCAAGTTCCTTTTCCTTATTTTCGAATCCCAACTTACTTCCTGTTTGCCCCTAATTTATATAGTAATATTCTCAGCTATACCTTAACCAATCATTCTACTAAAATTTACTTAACCAATCCTAACGTATTGTAATATGATTAGCTAACCAATTATATCCCACCACCTTAATTAGTTTACACCCAGCAAAATTAATTATACAGAAGACAGAAACAATCACAGAACCAGACAGAGACCATGCAAATAAACATACAAAACAATACAGAAGTGAGGATTTCACAACTACATCTATAGAGACCTAAGAGTTTTACAGCTACATCTATACAGACATAGGGGTTCTCCACTGTGTCTATTGATAAGTGAGTTCTTACCAGACAGAAAACTATCAAACTAAATTTCCTTTTACATGTTTTAGGCTCTTCCCTTTCTCTGGAGGTGATAGTTCGAATCACCTTCGTAACAGCCCCCGATTGCCTTATTTCAATATGACTAGTTTGGAATGTGAGGATGTGACCATACATTTCCCAGTTTATAGCTGGCCTCTGCTGCTTAGCTGAAGAACCAAGCCTCAGACTGTCACAGTAAGAGAAGGCCATTACACAGACAGACAGTGATTTTTGATTCTTTCTTTTATACCTCTATAACTAGCTAAGTCAGTAGTCCCCAACCTTTTTGTGGCCAGTAGCACATTCATGTTTTCAGAAAAGTGTGGCAGGCGCCAACAATTTTTGAGGGCTTATTTTGTATTTGTACATTAAATAATACAAAAAACATCATATTTAATATTACATCATATGTGAATCCATAAGATAAAAAGGGTAATTTTACATGTAAAAGGTATTAATTAAATTATTCGGCAATTACTCTCTCACCTTACCATGTGAATTTGCTCTTTTTTATCTACCTGGAAGAAAAATTAAGGAGTTTTTACAAAATAAATATCATCAACAGTTTTCATCTTATTTATTTTAAAAAAATAAAACATTGTTGAACTGCTGGTCCAAATATATTTATTATTCTTACTGTAACATTGAATGAAGCCTGCAGCCCTGGAGTTCTCTATCCCTGGCAGGCACAGGGCCGTGGCTTCTTTCCCATGCTGGGCATTAGGCAGGCACACATAAATGCCCCGGCAGGCGCCATGGCGCCGCCAGGCACCGCGTTGGGGACCACTGAGCTAAGTGATAAGAATACACCTACATTCTTAAAGTATAGGCCTTTGCAGAAAGGCCTGAGTATCTATATCCTAACAGGAGGGTTGTTCCTAAGCAAATGGAGTATGGGCTGAAGAGACCACAGTGCCAGCTCTGAAGATCCAAGTTTTCTGTCCCCGGATTGCAGGGTGGGGGGTGTTGTAAGTGGACAGCCACCATCTTGGCAGACATACTGGGGACCTCATAAACTGCAACAGCTTGAGATAAGGAGCCAGGCTCTGTAGCTGGGGGCTGTATCAGGCTCCCACCTAGGGTGACCAGACAACAAGTGTGAAAAATCAGGACAGGGAGTGGGGAGTAATAGGAGCCTATATAAGAAAAAGACCCCAAAATCCTATCCCTATAAAATTGGTCACCCTACTCTCACCCTCGGGGCACTGGGCCCAGTGGGATGCATAATGCCTTGACCAGTGGACTGCACCATTTCCCCCCACACTGGTGGGACAAAGTGCCCCAAGGCTGCCCACCTCTAAGGGTGATAGGTAGGGCCCTACCAGATTCACGGTCCATTATGGTCAATTTCATGGCCATAGGATTTGAAAATAGGTACCTTTCACATGTTCAGATGTTTAAATCTGAAGTTTCAAAGTGTTGTAACTGTGGGGGTCCCAACCCAAAAGGGGATGAGGAACGTTGCAAACCTGTTGTAGGGGAGTCATAGGATTGCCACCCTCACTTCTGTGCTGCCTTCAGAGCTGGACTCTGAAGGCAGCAACTGCAGAGCTTCCTGCAGCCTCAGGAGGTTCCCAGAGGTGGAGGTGGGTCCGATCTCCACACGCCCCGCCCCCCCAGAGCAGCTGTGCAGGAGATGGACAAGTCCTGTCCCCCCACTGCCCAGCTGGAGCTAGGAACCCCCTTTGCTGGGTTCGCCCCTAGACATTGGATTTCACAGGGAAGGGTTTATTTAACTGTCCGTGACACGTTTTTCACAGCCGTGAAATTTGTAGGACCCTAGTGATAGGGTAATTCTGGCCATTCAATTCCTAGCCTCTCTTCTGAGTGTCAGCGAGGGGGGCAGTTCTGATGGTTATACAGCATGGACAGGTGGCTACTAGGACCTAGAGTGAGAACATTAACCCTTTTGACATGCACCATCAAACAGCCATCAGTGGGCCACTTGGGGGTTCGTCTACACTGCAGTTAAAAACCACGGCTGGACCATTTTCTCTCTTATGCTTTTTTCAGTATGGGATTACCTAGGGAGGTGGTGGAATCTCCTTCCTTAGAGATGTTTAAGGTCAGGCTTGACAAAGCCCTGGCTGGGATGATTTAGTTGGGAATTGGTTCTGCTTTGAGCAGGGGGTTGAACTAGATGACCTCCTGAGGTCCCTTCCAACCCTGATATTCTGTGATTCTATGAACTTGATGCAGTTTCTCTTCTGTTGATTATTCAGCCACAAAGTCCCATGGAGATAAAATGGTTGGTTGCATCAGTGACTTAGTTACTTACAAAAATGCACCTACCATGTTCTCTAGGCGCATGTACAAAAAAATACTGCCACACCATACGCCCATCACAAGAAACTCAGGGCACTTTCCTTTCAAGTCAACCCTTCTGGAAAAAAGCCTGAGTACCATAGAGAGGCCTTGCAACTTGCCCCAAATGGCTTTGTCTTCCCTAGGGGAAAAAAGAGTGTTTGTAGGGTGTTAGATACTGGGCTGAAATGCTAGTGTGGACAAGGCTGTGGAATTCTAAGCCCTGATAGCTGGTCAAGGACCCTCTGCAACACACTAGCCTTTCCACACCCTGTCTAAACATGTTTTTCCTAGTGTAGACGTGGCCAATGTCAGTCAGCTCTGGATGGGGGCCAAAGGGAGAAGCAAATTCCAGTGTGGAGGGAACCTCACTGGGCATGTCTACACTACAAAATTAAGTCAAGTCGACGTACTGCCACCGCAGTCATTAAAGCGATGCTTCATGTCCACACTGTGCTGCTTCTGTGGGTGGTGCGTGTCCTCACCAGGAGCGCTTCCGCCGACTTAACTGTGTGGGACATGGTGGGGCATTGACAGATGAAGCTCCCCCCAGCCCCGCTCTGCCCTGGGGTTGAGACCTGGAGCCATTTGCCCCATATAAGTCCATTGCTACAGCCACCCTCTCCCCCACCAAAATTAGTTCATACCCTCCTTATCTTGGCATGGGGCCTGCTGCTGTCCTGATCCTAGTGCTCTGCTGTAGGAAGCCCTTAGTCAGCTCGGGCTGTAGCTGTGAACAGGCGATGTAAGTAACACAGTGTCCATACAGACACGGCATTGCCCTAACTACATTGACCTAAGCGCTGTCTCTCTCATGGAGGTGGAGTTAGTAAGTTGATGTTGTGGGCGACATACACTGGTGGGAGCTACATTGTAATGTGGACGCTTACACAGTTACCTAACTCTGTAGTGTAGACCAGGCCATTGCTAGGCTCCGTTCCCCTTCCCTCCCTGCTCCCTCCAGCCATACAGCTAAAGTAACTCAGCTGAGATGCACAGGGCCCCAATCGTGAACATCAACAGCTAGTGTTCAGTCTGACAACAAATGGGTAGCTTGTGCTATGGAGAGCGCCAGGGTGCCATGTTCCATGCATGCTCTGGCTGGCTTCTGCTCTCGCTGAAGTTACCCAATAATCTTCAGCTACAATACTGGGATCTGCCGTTCTGCACTGGTGCAGCTCCTCCAGTAAGGACAACGGTGGGAGTGGTATGGTAGGCAGGGGAGAGGTGTGCTGTCCGACATTGCTCTGTTGCCAGTGGAGCCGAGAGAGGAAGGCTTGGTAACGAAACGCTCTCTGAAGAATGGTTTGGGTATGTTGCTGGAAGTGTTTGAGTGACATGACGTTGACTTACCATATGCTCCAACCTCCTTTGTCTCTTCTTTCTCCATCACTTCTCTGTGTGAGGTTTTTGACCACACTGGGTCTGATTCTGTGGCCTGCATGCAGGCAGACTGCCATTTGATTGCCTGTAGATCAGGTTCTCAGTGTACACCTTGGAGATGATTCATCTCCCCCTCATCAGTCCATGTCACTCCTGTCTGTCATGTCACCAGTTTCAGTGGGACAAATCTCCGTAAACAACTTGCAGTGAATAATTCTCCCACCAGTTGTTTTGACTGACAGAAACCAGAAATTGAAAACATAATGGGACTGAAGAGAATATGGAAGCTCCAGATGCATCATGTGCTGGTTTCTCTCTGAATATTGCCACGCTGCTCAAACTGCTGAGATGTAATCTGGGCAGGGGCCAAGTCTGCATTGCTGTTTGTAAAACCTCTAGCCCAGCACTGGCACTGTCTTAATAATAATTTCACAGTCCGGATTCCAGTCCTCTTCACATTCAGAATGGAGAATTCCAGAATTCAAGCCTTTAATGAATATATGGAAACGAAGGGCCCTTAATTCCCACTGACTCGATATAAAACTGTGGCCATGTTGATTTTGATGCTCTGGGTATTGAACCCTGGACCTTTGACACCAGAAAATAGACCATTCGGTCCCGATCTGCAGTCTTTGTGCTATTTTATTGCTGGGTCTTTGGCCCTAGCTCTGGCAAATGAGCCTTATTCATCTCTTCCAGCGCTCCTTGCTCATTTCAGTCTTGGGTCTGCAGCCCTCTGCCGCTTCAGGTGTGGACTCCCACATGTAACTTGCTCTGCCCAGATTTTCCTGATAGTCAAAACCAAAATGCCCATTACTCACTGAGATCACAGTCTGGTTTTAAGACAGGTTCTCTAATAGGAGTTTCCCCCCTCCTCCCCAACTGTCGCTCCGTCAATTTTTACATAAGACCCCTCGCACGTGTAATAAAATGTACATGCAGCAGGTTAAAAGTGACCACAGAGGAGTGTGACTCTCCTACTGTGAGGACCAGAATAGAAATGGGGAAGATCATTAAAGAGAAAAGTCATATAAATCATGCTTTGTTCCCGTGATGTGCTTGTTGCCATGGTGCTGCCAAATGCTCTCAAAGAACCAATATGAATACGATATTTTGCACACAAATGGAAATGTCAAAGAACATCTTGAAATTCTAGCGTCTCCAGAAGGAGAACCTCAAGGCTTCTCGCTGTCGGAGATGGGAGAAGGAAGCAGGTGGGTTTAGACTTCAGTGGGAAGACACAGAGGGTATATGGCATTGGCTGGATTTTTGTTCAAAATCCCATCCCTCAACCCCATGCCACTTAATGCCTTGCGTGAGATCTGGGTTCCCGGGTAGACTCTGGAATCCGACCTGATTTAATTTCTGAGCTGATAGATGAAGGCTCCCAAAGCAAATGTTGTTGTTTGTTTTATTATTCTTGGTATTACAGTGGCACCCAGGGCCTCCATCAGATTTTGGAGGCTTTGTACTAATAGTGCCTTAAAAAGAAGTGTACCTAGACCAGACAACAGAAGTATGATCCCCATTTTACAGCTAGGGAAACTGAGACTTGCCCAAGGTCCCCATCGAGCTAGAAATTGAACCCAGGTCTCCTGAGTCCCAGTCCTGGACCTTATCCACTGGCTATCTGTTCCTCTGTCCACTCTAAAAGCAGCACTTATACGCACCGTCAGCCTGAAGACAGTGCTTTTGCTGGAGACATCCTGAATGAACTAGAATGGCCGCGCCCACCTTTAGCCCCGAGTTGTGAGAAGGAGTGTTTCTGGTCGTGTTGGGAGGGAGGGGGTTATAGAAGCACCTTGACTCCTTCCCTTCCAACCCTGCTGCCAGCTGAGCCAACCCAGTGGTTTGGGAGCAATGCCCTGTGCAGCTCGCTGGGAGAGACTCGTTCCGTTTCTGAGCATACTCCTCATCTGGGAGAGCTGCAGCATACGGCTGGGGGCAGGGGGAAGGTCAGGGCCTTCTAACCAGCTGAGCAGTCTGATCCAAAGCCCGTTGAAGTCAATGGGTTGCTTTCCACTCACTTCAACCGGCACTGAATGAGCCCAAAGGAACTGTTGTTGATTGGCTCTGCAAAGGGCTACGCCGTCCGTTCTCCTCATCTGGGAAGCCCAACGCCCTTAAAGATAGGAGGGGGGCTACACTGGGAAATATCAGGAGGCTCGAGAAGTGGAAAGGGTCTTAGTGCACAATGCTGCCATTGTAACGTCGTCACCTTGCAGTGTGCTCTCTGGTGCACAGGCCTGGTGTGTAATGTCTGCGGAACGCTGCCAGCCAAGGGAAAGCCGCATTACAGAGCCCAGTCACTGAAGATTTGGCACATGCTTGGGTCACCAGGTCAGGGCTTGTGCATATGAATGGCAGCATTATTCATTGCCCTAAACAAGCATGAAGAGCCCCGGAGAGGAAATGGTAACATTACCTTGTGCAACAGCTAATCGGCTTTAAACACAGAAAAGAGTTCTAGAAGTTTTTTTCCACGGAATCTTACAAAAAAAGGAAATTGTCTTATTCTCTAGATAGCATGTATTTTAAGTGGAGATGGGGGACATGGTGAAGCAGAGAGATCTGTATTTCCCTGGCAGTCTGGAAAGTTTTTGTGTTCTATACAGGGATAGTTAATGCTAACTTCCCTTGAAACTTAAGGTTTATTTCATTGGTTTTATTAATATTTGTGGACTGCAGCACCCTGTGTCTGAGGATATCAAGGCACTTTGCATACATTAATTAACCCTCAAAACCCGTAAGAGATGGGGGATTTATTATCCCCAATGTCGCCGGTAAACTGAGGCTGCATCTTCATATTTGGGCACCTGAGATCAGTGGCCTAAATAACCGGCCTAATTGTCAGAAGTGTTGAAAAAGGGAGTTGGGGATGCTCAGCACTGCTGCTAGTCAGACTAGTTATTTAGGTGCCTACATTTTCTCCTCTGAGTTTGACAGTTAAGCCCTAAGTGAATTGCTCACCCACAGCAAATCACTGGCAGAGCTCGTTAACGAGATCCCGAGTTGTAGCCCAGCCCTTGTACTAGAACCAATGCATCGCACTCTCCGGTAGCAGTTAGGCTAAAGAAAGTGGTGCATCTCTCTGTTGCTGATCTGTCTAATCTGAGAGTCTCTGTAGTATCCATAGTGTCCAATCTGCATAGTGAGATTGTTAGTGGGTCTCAAAGAGTCACTCCTCTCTTCCGATTTCTTTAGGCCTCGTCGGAGAACAGTACATGCTGATTAATTCAAAGCATCTGCTACTGCAAGGGTTTCCAGCCTCTTTCATAGCATCACTTCCCACTCTGTCCCTCACTTCGGGTCTTTCCCTGATGGGCCTTAGAATCACCAGGGCATTTCAGTGGAGTTGTTGCAGGAAACAGGGCAGTGGTTTCTGGCAATCACCAGTCCAGAGCTGCTGAGCAAATCTTCTACACTGGAATGGCAGAGATGGGCACTGAGACCTGGCTCCGTCTGCGTTTCATCGACTGTTCCTATCACTCTGGGATACGTCGTGCTCTCACGCTTGTGCACTCCCCGGGGAGCCCGCTTCCTGAGTCTTTCATTCATATGGCATGAGCAGAATTATTAGGAGCAATAAAAGCAAGCGTCTTTTAATGTAATTGATGCTGGGAGTAGCTTCCTGAGGAGAGCTTTGCAATTAGCATTGCTATTAATTTTGCAAATGGCTGGGCTGAGCCGCCACGTAACTGATAGGAAACGCCAGGCACTCTTCAGTTGCCAGCGTCCCAAGGAATCCCATTTCGGAAGCATCTCCCCATTTCCGGAGAGGTGAATAATTCCTCCCACATGGTGTCAGTTGCCTGAAGACCTTGAGTGTCTCTTGCTGCTGCCTAGGAGGGTGGGCTTCCTTAAGTATTTTCCTTGACGGTTGGGAAAGCCAGTCCCAGCAATTCCAGGAGTTACCTCTGTCACTTGCTCTCCAGTGCCAGCTTGCAAAGGGATGGGGAACAGGGACTGTGTCTACAAGTAGGACATTGTGTCACGTGATTAACATTGTTTGAGCCTTTTGTGACTTTACATGGAATTAAAGTCACTTCTTCTAGCGAGTTTGATTCTTGGTGGGGTATGTGAGAGATGTGCCAGCAGATTGGCCTGGCTCCGCGGCTCTGCCCACATCCTCAAAGATTATGTAGGTGTCTAGCTCCCACTGAGGTCAATAGGGGCTAGGTGCCTAAACACCTTTTGAGGATCTGGGCCTTTCTCCCTGTGCTCATCCTCCAGGTAGGCAAAGGGAAGCAATATGGACACACCCAGTTTCTTCCTATTCACTAAGGAGTTAGTGATGGGAATCCCAATTTCACAGGAATTTGAGTGGAGATTTAGTCAAAAGGCCTTAAGGCAAAAGAAACTATCCCAGTCCCCCAAAGCTACTGAAGTCTGCCTGTGTTAATTTTCACTTTTCCTACACTTGGCATAGCTGGGGGCATAGGAAATGTTGCAGACCCAGCATGGGGAATTAATAAATCGGTGACACTGCCAAAACAAAGCAAGACTTCCTTTGGGGAGTGTAGGGGAGTTCTGCCCATCAGACCCAAAAACTGCCTTACGTTCTTTTGCCAAGCCTATTGCCAGAAACCCCACTTTGTGCATAGTTCCCATATCAATTTGGGTTGTTTTGTTTTTTCCTCCTCCAGGTATCGCACGAATTTGCCATTAACTTCAACCCCACCAACCCATTCTGTTCTGGTAAGTACATATGTGGGCCCAGACCTTTCCGGCTTGGGGACCTGTATTTACTGACTACTAGGACTTGTTACCTCCCCTGTGGTGTCTTCCAAAGAGCAGTGGAGCAGGTCCAACTAAGTCTTCGGAACAACTTGTGTTCGAGCAGTGCAGCGTCCTGGAGGCTCATAGAACAAAGAGCACTGCGTGCCTCCTGTACTTTTAAAAGTCCTCTTGAAGTTGAAATTTGGTTACAGTGACTTTCACAGATCCCATGATAGATTTAAAGCCAGAAGGGACCATTATGATTCTCCAGTCTGACCTCCTGCATAACACAGGTCTTAGCAAAAACTAGGACAATCTCAAGTGAGCTCTCTCAGCCCCTTGTACTTGCAGAGAACACCTCTAGTATTTGTGCTGTACCTACTTCACTAAGTCACTATCCCATTGTCCTGATTTGTCAGAGAGCTTTCTATGGTACTGTTCTTTATTTGTATTACGGTAGCATTCACAGACCAGAGGCCCGATGTCCTAGGCACTTGTAACAACGTATGGAGTTTGCCATCTAAATAATATAGACCAAAGGCAGGTCTACACTTAAAACGCTGCATCATCACAGCTGCAGCACTTATGTGAAGATGTCTTGCCTTGATGGGAGAGCTTCTCCCGCCAGCGTAATTAATCCACCTCCCCGAGAGGCGGTAGCTATGTCGATGGGAGAAGCTCTTCCATCAGCATAGCGCTGTCTACACGGGGGGTTAGGTCGGTGTAACTGCGTTGCTCACGGGTGTGGATTTTTTACACCCTTGGGCAATGTTGTTATACCGATTCAGATCTGCAGTGTAGACCTGGTCTAATAAATTGGATTAAAGTAATCTAATATCCAGGTTCCACTTAACTCTTTACAGGGTTAGCCCATGTGTCTCCACAGTGCACTTGCTCAGCTTTGTCATCGTGGGTCAGTATTACTTCTGTTATTACAGATGGGGGAAACCGAGGCAAAGTGACTTGGCCCACGGTCACCTGGAACTAGAACTCTGTCTTCTCCCTGAGGCTGTGCCTCCAGGCGTGCGTACTGGCAGGGGTGGGAGGATGGAGATAACGACTTGACAAGACTGATAGTCCTGATTCTGCTGGCTGGAGAGAGGGAAGATGGTCCAGTGATTAGGGCACCAGTCTAGCACTCATGAGACCCAGGTTCAATTCCCACCTCTGCCACAGGCTGCCCTAGGCAAGTCACTTAATGCTTCTGTTCCCTCAGTTTCCCATCTGCTAATGGGATAATCTGATAACAGCACCGCCCTACCTCCTGGGGATAGATAGTGAGACTGTGGTACTCAGATGTTCTGGTAATGGGGGACAGATAAGTACCTTCAACAGATGTTGCTGGTCAGTGATGTTAATAATTGTAACTCTGCAGAACCACAGTGCCGGTATCCTCCATAAACCTCTTGTGCTAGTGTAGCCTTTTATCAGACTGTTAAACCAGTACTAAACGTTTAGATTAAATGGGAATACATTTCTCTGATTGGTAAACAGAACAATGCAAGATATTATGCTCTATTTGCATGTCTGTGCATATGCACAGAATAATGGTTGAAGTACTATTTGACATACATGCTTGGGTGGCACGAGTCCTTATTACCTCTTGGTAATGACATAATAAATTTTAGGTTGCCACATTATGTCCTATCTTCTATTCATGATAAATTGCCTTAAATCAAAAGGGGGGAGGTGAATTTCCCTGGAAATGGGGCATCTGAAGATAGCACGGATCTGATTGGCCATGGGTGGTGTTGATTGCATTGTTCTGGAGTGCCATTCACAGTTGAACATTCCTCTCTGCAAGAAAAAGCTGACGGGGAATGTTTCAGCAGAAACTGTGAAATAGTTTAAATTGTCATCAGTAGGCTTCAGATTCAACATCCATCTGAGAGGAATCTCTGGATCTGACGTCCTTGCTACGCTCCGGGCTATATGTGCAGACTCGGACAGCACTGCACTGGGTCATGTTCAGACAGTTCTCTTTCTATTCGGAAGTGGATATCAAACTCGTTCTGTGGAAAGAGCCAAATTATGTCAGATTATGCCATTATACTACCCTTGAAGCACAGTGGAGGTAACAATGGGACGCTTTCACAAATATCAAAGGGAAGAATCTGACGCTAAACCTTTCATTCATAAAATGAGAGAAAATAGTGCCAGGCCTCGTAGAACTAGTGCTGTCTTTCTGCTCTGTGTTTGCTCATTTTCGCATGGAATTACCCAGTTTACATATACAATCACAGTAATTCTGTGCATAAATTAGGTGCACAACTGAATATCAAAGTTTTATATTTTATAAAAGGGTTTAGTGTCACAATTAGGGTTAAGTGTTAACACCCCCACTGAAATGAACAGGGCAGTTCAGACCTCTCAGAGCTATTGTTGCAGACTCAGGCAGGTACCACAGCATCCATTCTGCTCTGTGCACACTTGGAAGGTTTTCTTGGCAGTCATAGCAACATATTTGGTAAATTGAAAGCTTGCCAAAACTTACTTCAAACTGTAGCAGGCTCGGGGGTCTCCCCCCGCTGTATTACAGGTGGGATTTTCAAGAGCATCTAAGTGACTGAGGAGCACAAATCCCATTGACTTTCATGAGAGTTGAGCATCTGAGTCATTTAAAATAGACACTTAGACCCAGATCCTGCAACTTCTTGCATGCAGGCAGATTGCTGTGCTTAAAGGGGAGCCCTGTCGACTCCACTGATTCTCCAGGCAAGGCACAGCAGCCCTCATGCATAAAGGTGGTTGCAGATTAGGGGTCCTGCTGGTAGCTGAAATTATGCATATGGCAGCTGGGCCCACCGTGACTCTACTGTAATAATTTATCACTTGGAATCAGCTATATTCAAACATAAGAATGGCCCTACTGGGTCAGACCAAAGGTCCATCTAGCCAAGATACTCTTTTCTGACAGTGGCCAATGCCAGGTGCCCCAGAGATAGTGAACCTAACAGGTAATCACCAAGTGATCCAACCTACCCACACCCACCCTAGCTGCCCTGCCCCATTCTTTGGAGCCAAAGCCTTAACCCATCAATAAGAAGGGGAGAGAAAATGATTAGTTCCAGTTGATATTTATTGTGTGTGTGTGTGTGTGTGTGTGTGTGTGTGTGTGTGTGTGTGTGTGTGTGTGTGTGTGTGTGTGTGTGTGTGTGTGTGTTCAGAGACAGATAGCTGTAACTTTTGCATGAGTGCACTTTAAAAGAGAGGTGAAGGGATGGAAAAGAATGGAGCTGAGTTCAGGACACAGTTGGAAATCGAACCTCTCAGTGTGGCCGCATTCATGTCTTGCATCTGTGCAAAGACTTTGGCGGAGGCTGGTCTCCTAGGTGATCAGAGCACAGATGACCCTCGAGGGAATCGGCGTCACACTGTTCCAGTCAGGCTGGAAGGCGGTGTCGTCAGCTAGTGGTCTGAAGCTACAGGCATGAAATAGCCTGTGTGTTTCCTTTTTGTGTGTCTTTACTCCTAGATATTTCCATTTGAGCACTATAACAGTCGCTTGTCCAAGCGGCTTAGATTCTTGCTTCCCGTCCGGCCACAGAGTTGGGCGTTGCATGTTAGCAGAGCATTGAGTTTAAAGCCATATTCGGTCCTCTGATGTGAGTGGGTGGCTCCCTTTTGAAATTCCAGCTCGCTTTGCACCCATGTTGCAGAGCAGAAGTTGGCCTCGTTATTTCAGAAGTGAGGAACTTTTTTTAAAAAACATTTTTCTCGGCTAACTAAGGCAACAAGAGAGAATACAGTAATCCAAGCCACTTGCATAACCTGAGCTTGTAAATCTACTAGCAACCGTAGAAGTGCCCTGCAAGCTGGTGGGAGAGTTCAGACAACGGACGTGGTAGGGATAGACCAATGTAATCCTTATCGTACGATCACTCATGGCAAACGGTCAGTAAGGAGTCCGCTCCAGGGATGGATTCTTTCCTTGCCTAGCCTGAGCTGAGGCAGTCCTGTATCCCTAGTCTAATGTGCTGACCAGCATGTACACACCTGAGCAGAGCTATCAGTAATGAAAGCAGAAGAGCCTCCTGTAACTCACAGAGCAGAGCAACACTTTCAAAACTTCAGTGAAACTTTTTGGTTCAAGTTTCCAGCCAGACTGTTCCTGTGACTGCGGCTTCTCTCCACCACTTTCCCGCTTTATGGCTGTCTCAGTTCTTTCTTAGGCATGGTGAGATTCTTTCAAGGCATTTACAGGGATGCCCGGGGGGGGGCAAGTGGGGCAATTTTCCCCAGGCCCCGGGCCCTGCAGGGGCCCCCACGAGAGGTTTTCGGGCCCCTGGAGTGGAGTCCTTCACTCGCTCCAAGGGCCCTGGAAAACTCTCAAAGGGCCTGGGCTCCCGGAGCTTCTTCCACTCCAGGCAGGGCCAGTGCAAGGATGTTTCGCACCCTAGGTGAAACTTCCACCTTGGGCCCGCCCCCGCCCTGAGCCCCCCCGCCCCGTAGCAGCTCCCCCACCTCCACCCTGAGGCGCCCCCCTTGCGGCAGCTCCCCCACCTCCACCCTGAGGCGCCCCCCTTGCGGCAGCTCCCCACTCCCCACCCTGAGGCACTCCCCCACCCCAGCTCACCCCTGCTCCGCGCACGAGCACCCCAAGCACGCCGTCACTGCTTCACTTCTCCCGCCTCCCAGGCTTGCAGTGCCAACCAGCTTAGGCGCCGCAAGCCTGGGAGGCGGGAGAAGTGAAGCAGCCACGGCGTGCTCAGGGAGGAGGCGGGGTAGGGGTGAGCTGGGGCGGGAAGTTCCCCTGGGTGCTGCCCCCCCCACACTTGCTGCAGGCGTGTTCCCCGCGCTCCCCTGCTCCAGCTCCCTCCACCTAAATACCAGCGGTGACTTGGCTGCCGGGGTCGCTGCTGAAGAAAATGGCCCCCCCCAAATCCCAGGCAGTCGCCTAAATGGTTGCACCGGCCCCGGCTCCAGGTCTTCGGCAGTGGGAGGTCCTTCCGCTCCAGGACTCGACGCCGAAGTGCCGGGTCTTCGGCGGCAATTCGGTGGCGAGGGCCCCCTGCTGCCAAAGACCCCAGGCCCACTGAATTCTCTTGGCAGCCCTGGGCATTTATTTGTGCTCCCGCTCAGGCAGATTCATCACATGGCTTGGTATATTTCCAAAAACCAAAAGCAAGCCCTATCTGAATTCAGGCATTAGAAGCTCACTCTCTTAACCACAAGGGTTCAAGTGTCTGCTGGAAAAGGTTTAACACCAAAGACATTTGAAGCTTTGTTTTCTGGAGTTCTGAGCATCCACAATGCCAGAGGAAGTCAACAGGTGGTTTCAAGAAACTCTGGTGTTAGACTGTGGCTGTATTGCCCAGTGGTTAGGGTACTGGACTAGAACCCGGAAACCTAGTGTCTACTTCTGGCCACTGACCTCAAATAACTTCACCTCTCTGTGTCTGTTTCCCTTACGACTTGTTACCTGTCTGTTTGAATGGTAGGGTATAGCGCTGTTTGTATGATCTCTCGCAGAGGTAGGCTCAGATCTCTGGTGGGGCTACAAGATGCTGCTGTAAGATAAGTAGCAAAGTGAAATTTAGCTTCAGTGATCTCAAGCTTCTGCCCATTGTATCTGAAATCCATTTTGATGTGTACGGAGAAGGTTCCTGCAAGGAGCCAGCTGGGAGGCTGTCTAGTTAATGTCTGGTTTGTCTGGTTCTCTTTAAGGAGTGGAAGGCATTGTCCAAGCATACTCAGCCTGTCTGCCTCACATACGCTTCTACGGACCAACCAACTTCTCTCCCATTGTCAATCACGTGGCTCGGTTTGCTGCCCAGGCTACGCAGCAGAAGTTTGCAGCAGTAAGTTAACAAGTGTCTGTCCTTTTATCTGTAGCGCTGCCTTGGCTTGGAATTTCAAAGCAAGACTCATTAAGCTTACCATCTTGTTATCTCCTAGAGGGCACAGGATCAGAGAAGTGCAAGATAAAAAAGACCTTTTAGATAACTTAATCCGTTCCTTGCATACACAGGCTGTGGTTCCTTGGTAGCAGATGTATTGATGTCAGTGATACATACCAGGCTTGATCTTAGCCAACAGGCCAGTAACTAGCTCTGTTTAAAAGCTGATGGGATGTCTCGCCGTTAAAGGCATGGAACAGCTATATCTGAGGAAGAAGTAATTTCAGGATGTTTAAACATTGTTGATTTTAGTAAGACCCGTTGCTGTAGGTTCATGACAAAGGCAGATGCAGTGATACAATGACAAAGGCAAGATACAATGGAATTCGGCGACTACTAGGAGTTTGAGGGTCTGTTCAGGGACTTGCAGCCTCTGTTACTGCAACAGTTGAGCATCTTGTAGGCACCACAGAATTAAGCTCTATGCCCCTGGGTGGTACGGAAGTGTTGTTCTCTCCATAATATAAATGGGGAACTGAGGCTCAAGGACATTAAGCAACTCACCCAAACACACAGGGAATCAGTGGCAAAGCCAAGAATTGAACACAGAATTGAACTCCCGAGCCCCAGTTTAGTAACTCGGGGCCATCCTTCTTCCTCTTGTGCCATGTGTGTTTTCAGGTGAGTGAAGAGATGCAGTTTATCCTAGGTACTTATCTCACTGTCATAGCGCTTGAGAACCTCTCAACATCCTGTGAGGTAGGGCAGCGCTTTTATCCCCATTGCCAGACGGGGGCCTGTGACACAGAGAGGCCAAGTGTCTCGTCCAAGGTCTGTACCAGAGCAGGGAACTCAGCCTGAGGCCACGTCTACACTACAGCATAAAATCAAAATTATTAAAACCGGTTTTATAAAACTGGTTTTATAAAATCGATTTTACGCGTCCACACTAGGGCACATTAATTCGGTGGTGTGCGTCCATGGTCCTAGGCTACCATCGATTTCCGGAGCGGTGCACTCTGGGTAGCTCAGTAAAAGAATGAGACCAATAACTTTGATTTCCGTCCACACTAACCCTAAATCGATATAGTAATATCAATTTTAGGGTTACTCCTCTCGTTGGGGAGGAGTACAGAAATCGATTTTAAGAGCCCTTAAAATCGATTTAAAGTGCCTTGTAGTGTGGACGGGTACAGTGTTAAATCGATTTAACGCTGTAGTGTGGACCAGGCCTGAGTCTCCCAAATCCCAAGCTGGCACTGCAGCCACTGGGCCAGGCATCTGATCGACTGTTTTTTTTCCATTGCCCATAACACACTGGCAAACAAATGTGTGATTTATTTATTGACATAATAGTTTGAGTCATTTCCTAGGTTAAACTCCGTGGGTGAGGTTTGGAAAAGCATTCAGTGTCAGTGTTAATTTTGCTCCCATTAAAAGTTAGTGGGAGGCAATGGGAAATGTGTTAATTGCTACAGCTTACAGATGAGGAATATGTATTGCCCACGGATAGGCTACACCGTAAGGATGATTCATCTAAAATAAGGAACCCTACTTTTTCCCCGTGCCTCTCATTTGAATAGGTGTCATTCAAACACAAGTGCTCCAGTAACGCTGAGATGAGCATAATAGGCAGGAGAGGAGGAGACGATTGGTCCGTGGAATAGACTGCAGGGTGGGAGGGCTAGTGCTGTTTAATACAGGGCCTGTTTTTCCTAGTGTAGAACATCAAGGGGTAGCCATGTTATTCTGTATCCACAAAAACAACAAGGAGTCTGGTGGCACCTTGAGGTTTTTTTCCCCCGAAAGCTTATGCCCAAATAAATCTGTTAGTTTTTAAGGTGCCACCGGACTCCTTATCATTCAGGTGTAGAACAGTGTTTTGTGTCTGGGAGCTGGGCTTTCGGGCTCCTGTGTTTTGTATGCTGTGGTCAAACAGGCAGCACTGCAGCTTACCCAGGAAGAATGAGTCAAGCGATGGACCGCCTGGGTTCTTATGGGGGGTGGGGAGGGGTGAGGCAGCCTGGCGTGGGGTAAGTCCACCAGCTTTCTGCCTTTGGAGCTCCGTGAGTTCATTCCTGGTGGGGACACAAAGTGATAGTAGTCTGGATCCCCTCCCTAATGTGTGGCTGGCCCCACAACAGATTGCCCCATGGCACTGCATAGCATGCTTAGCAGTTTGTGCTTCAGGAGAGCCCCCGGGACTGCGGAGTCAGAACCACGATGTGTTACTGTGAGGGAGTGGACTGGAGGACAGGACTGAGGTGCAGTGGCAGCACTATGAGAAACCTGTACAATAGCTTTGGAGGTTGGGGTCATAATTCAAAATGATCTGGACAAATTGGAGAAATGGTCTGAGGTAAACAGGATGAAGTTTAACAAAGACAAATGCAAAGTGCTCCACTTAGGAAGGAACAATCAGTTTCACACATACAGAATGGGAAGAGACTGTCTAGGAAGGAGTATGGCAGAAAGGGATCTAGGGGTTATAGTATACAAGCTAAATATGAGTCAACAGTGTGATGCTGTTGCAAAAAAAGCAAACATGATTCTGGGATGCATTAACCGGTGTGTTGTGAGCAAGACATGAGAAGTCATTCTTCCGCTTTACTCTGCGCTGGTCAGGCCTCAATTAGAGTATTATGTCCAGTTCTGGGCACCGCATTTCAAGAAAGATGTGGAGAAATTGGAGAGGGTCCAGAGAAGAGCAACAAGAATGATTAATGTCTTGAGAACATGATCTGTGAAGGAAGGCTGAAAGAATTGGGTTTGTTTAGTTTGGAAACGAGAAGACTGAGAGGGGACCTGATAGCAGTTTTCAGGTATCTAAAAGGTTATCATAAGGAGGAGGGAGAAAACTTGTTCACCTTCTTAGCCTCTTAGGATAGAACAAGAAGCAATGGGCTTAAACTGCAGCAAGGGAGGTTTAGGTTGGACATTGTGGGGAAGGGGTAGCTCAGTGGTTTGAGCATTGGTCTGCTAAACCCAGGGTTGTGAGTTCAATCCTTGAGGGGGCCATTTAGGGATCTGGGGCAAAAATCTGGGGATTGGTCCTGCTTTGAGCAGGGGGTTGAACTAGATAACCTTCTGAGGTCCCTTCCAACCCTGATATTCTGTGATTAGGAAAAAGTTCCTAACTGTCAGGGTGGTTAAACACTGGAATAAATTGCCTAGGGAGGTTGTGGAATCTCTATCTCTGGAGATATTTAAGAGTAGGTTAGATAAATGTCTATCTGGGATGGTCTAGACAGTATTTGGTCCTGCCATGAGGGCAGGGGGCTGGACTCAATGACCTCTCAAGGTCCCTTCCGGTCCTTGAATCTATGAGTATGGGCCTGGGCCTGCAAGAGACCAACTCTCATTGGCTTTAACAGAAAGGGCCAGTGCTCACAGCTGATCTGGTTCTGGCATTGGCTCCAACAGGTGTCTTCAGTTGTTTGTTTTCCATGAGCTCCAAATCCTACAATGTCCTTTTGAAGCACTCTGGCTTTGCATACAGTTGAGCTGTTTCTTTTCACAAGGCCTAGAAGGATCCCCAGTTAATTCCACACAATATGTGAGTTGTCGAGCGACGCACCTTTGAGAGAGTAGTGCACGTCATTAGTGCAAGGCCTGCAAGGTGTCTTTTGTTGCTTTTAAAACAAAAATGTCTCCTGCTTCTGTCTTACACTGGTCTTACCTCTCCTGTCCTGTAGCTGACTGGAGTACTAGTAAGATCATGATGTAACAATTGGAACCTGAGCAACTGGACAGAGAAGAAATTCTTATTCAGATGGGTTTTTAAACTCTTTGGTTTATTTAGCTCCAACACACAACACAGTTAGGAGGAAAATCTTTGTTAAAGATTCAGCGTCCTCACCCTTCCAGTTAAGAGCAGAGAAGGCTCCCACTCCAGTTCTCTGGGTCTTCCAGGGAAGATTTGTTATACCAAAGGTGAAAAGCAATCAACAAAGAAATCTTTAGTTTTATAACACAGTTCAGGTCTTCAGATATCATAAAGAAGCCACAAAGTGGGAACAACCTGTTTATTTCCTTTGAAAGGAAATTCCACTGAACAGTACACTCAATATGTACAGATCGCTGCTCAGTAGCTGAGATGATTTTGTCTCTGACCCTGCTGATGTTGATGTGGTCTGTGATCGAACGTGAGCCTTGAGCTGAGGGACAATTAAAAAAAAATCCCTGTAAAGTCAGAAAAATATTCGACATCTTTATTTATGGTTTTTTAAGTCATGTGGGCAAACTGCCGATTCTGTGCCAGCAACCCAGTTCCAAAATGACGCTTCAAGTCACTCTATAATCCCGGAAGTCCTGATTAATTAGCCCATCAGACTGTTTACACACACGTGCCAAAAAGCTGCTTGTTATCTCTGAGGATGGCCCTCATGAATCCGCTCTGTTTCATTAGCACGTGAGTTTCTGTCTCATTCTGAAGAGACTGTACCAGGACTTCAGCATGGTTTAAGAGGCCAGGTTTTGCAGGTTACTTTCTGTTTAAGCAGGTAGGAAGGAAGGGCTGGGAGGAATGTGGTAATTTAAAGAGATGCATGCAGCTGAAATAAAATCCTGGCCTAAAATGGAGGGAATCACAGGACTGCAAGCGGATGGGTGTGAACCAGTTTCTAATGCATTGGAATCCCACACTTGTTATCAGACTGAACTATCCTGTGCACCAAGAACAACTTTGGAGCTCTTAGGTGCTTCAGGTCAGTCTAGCCTGATATCCTGTAGTGGGTCTGTCCCAGGGTGCCTGTCCCACAAGGGAAGTTGAGCCCAGCCCCATCTGACACTAATCAGCTGATGCTGTGAGGCCAGGGACCAGGGAAGGGCTGAAGATGACCCAGTCCTCATAAGAGCAGCCGGTAGCTCATGTGAGATGGAAATCTGTGTGGGGCAGGGAGGGTTGCTTCAGGAGAACAGCTGCAGAAAGGGGCTCGCCCCACTAGCTAGGCGAAAGACCTGGCTGGGATACCTGCTGCTGTGTAGGCACCAACAGAAGCTTCTAGGGAAGAGGCCTTAGGAGAGGCGAGGTAGCAGGGCCTGCTTCACCTGTTTCGATTAATGTTTTGAACTGTTTTGTTGGAGCAGTAAATGCATCCCTGGGGCAAGGGATTGAGCTACTGACACCAGTGGGAGCTTCACTTGATGCGCTGGCTGGTGGGTGGGCCCGCCCCCTTACGTAAGAGTGGGGAGACAGTGCTACATGTTGTCACTGGGTGCCATCCCCACTAGAGCGCTTCCTCCTAGTTGCTCTGGGGATTAGCTCCTTCCCTGTCCGACACCTCCTCCTGCCGCCTATTCGGGAGCCCGGCCACTTCTCTCACTCTCTGTTACTCAGGGTGCTCTCCCTTCATAGCTTAGCCCTCCAGCCAGGTCAATGTGCTTTTTTGCCTTCCAGGGGTTGTTAGTTTTTCCATCCAAAATGGCTGACGTCTCCCTCACTGCCCTGACTATGCCACTTCCCCAGGGTTTGGTAGGGGAACCCAGGCCCATCCTCTACTGTGGGTTCCAGATCAGGGACCCTCTGATAGTGGCTGAAGTCTGCAATGTCCCACTTTGCTGTCGTTTCCCTGAGCCTTTCCTACACCGCCACTCTCAGGCTTTTGCTCCATCACCCTTCTTGATATATCCTTCCCTCAGGGCCTGGAACCCTGGGGGTTTCTACACTCCCCCTGGGTTCCCTTCCTTCCCTGTCTAGCATCCAGAGAGTGGCTGCAGGCTCCTTCACTGCAGCCCCATTTCTGCTGCTGACCTCCTAGCTTTCTACAACGTAAAGATGGCCATGTTGTAGTCAGACCAAAGGTCCATCTAGCCCAGTATCCTGTCTTCCAACAGTGGCCAGTGCCAGGTGCCCCAGAGGGAAAGAACAGAACAGGGAATCATCGAGTGATCCATCACCTGTCACCCATTCCCAGCTTCTGGCAAACAGAGGCTAGGGACACCATCCTGCCCATCCTGGCTAATAGCCACTGATGGACCTGCCTGAATTTATCTAGTTCTTTTTTGAACACTGTTACAGGCTTAGCCTTCACAACATCTTCTGGCAAGGAGTTCCACAGGTTGACTGTGCG
This sequence comes from Gopherus flavomarginatus, assembly GCF_025201925.1. Classification (NCBI taxonomy): domain Eukaryota; kingdom Metazoa; phylum Chordata; order Testudines; family Testudinidae; genus Gopherus; species Gopherus flavomarginatus. Next base: position 36,696,870 of record NC_066630.1, read on the forward strand.
TTGTGTGAAGAAATACTTCCTTTTGTTTGTTTTAAACCAGCTGTCTATTAATGTCATTTGGTGACCTCTAGTTCTCCTGTTAGAAGAAGGAGTAAATAACACGTCCTTATTCCCTTTCTCCATACCAGTCATGATTTTATAGACTCTATCATATCCCCCCTTGGTTGTCTCTTTTCCAAGCTGAACAGTCCCAGTCTTATTAATCGCTCTTCATAAGGAAGCGGTTCCATTCCCCTAATCATTGTTGTTGCCCTTTTCTGTGCCTTTTCCAGTTTCAATATCTCTTTAATAGCCCCACCTGTTCCTTCTCAGATGGGCTCCATCATCAACCCAGGGTTACCTAGCCCACCTAATTCCCCTAAGGTGTAGCCTATCCACTTAATTGGCCCCTTCTCAGCTTCATTAATCCTTCCTAGGCTAGGGTGGGGGGCACACTCCATCACGCGTGCGCATATCAACATGCATTAGAGCTGTCAAGCACAGGCCCTGTGGGCAGTGCTGGGACCAGCCTGTGTGGGGTGTTGATGTGGCCTCTATGACCTGCACTCTGCAGAGCCTCGGCTTTCGTTTGCAAATACCGTTTGTAGCCTTCCTGACTGCAGAGTGAACTTTCAAGATGTGAAGGGAGTGAAAACCAATGTCATGTCTGCTTGAGTCTGCAGACAGCCTGAAACAATGGCTTGGGCGTGAGCTCTCCTGTTAATCAGCCTGGAGTGTCTGCTCTAGAGTCCGATAAACTTATGGTTAATGCTGACTGTTCCGTGGCTGGTCACTGAAAAGAGGTGGGAATGGAGCCCTCCAGTGGTAGGGAGGAAGTTCCTGGCAGGGAAGGAGACGTACAGCTTGGAAAGACGGAGGGGGAAAGAGTCAGGGAGAGAAGCAAAAGGCAGGAGCAGCGATAACCGAAAGGGGAGCAGATCTTCTCACCGAGTGATGCCTAATGGGACAATGAGGTCCTGGATAAATAATAAATGACAACTTGTTCACTAGGTGAAGCCTATGCTCTCCCCTTAATCTCTCTGAAATCCTCCCCCTGACATCCGTGAGGAAGCCGCTGGGGAAGAATGAAGGCCTGAGTCTGTATTCTGGCCCACAGGCTATAATTAAACCTGGAATCTGGCCCTTGCCTCCAAATGAGTTTGACACCCTTGCTTTAGAGGGAGGAAAACCCCACTGTGCCGCCAAGGTTCTTACAATTCATGAGATTCTTTGGTGCCCAAAGGGAGTTGGGGAGTGAATCAGCCCATGTGCTGTGGCATTGGAAGACTAGAGTGGTTACCACAGAGTCCCTCCCCTTACAGCCCCAGTGCTGAGGACGAGGTCCTGGGGTGCAAAGCCCCACTCAAATGTGAGGCTCCTGAACAAACCAGGTCCAAAGCAGCTGTTTGCCTGGCTGGTACTTACGGCCCGCTCTGAAAGAACCAGGACAGCTGTAGGATGTCGCACCCTGGAGCCACAAGTGTGTACGTTCACCTCTCCGTATCCTGGGTTGGCACCTTCTGTATCAAAAGGCAGGAGTTCAGCATTTCACACGTACTTAACACCCTCCTGAGCATCTCTTATCCCTGGCCAAATGTTCCCACCCCCAGACTGAGCAGAACTGATTCCAAGGCCTGGTCTAAAGTGTGGTTACTCCTGATTTCAGCATTCGGTGGCCAGCAGCTGGCCTAGCCCCACCGCGAAACCCTAATGTAGATGGAGTTAGCAGCTCTCAGCTGGTGGTTGCTTTGGTGCAGCTTCCATGAAGAGTGAGCTCAGGCAATGCAGATTGTGGCTTTGCCCACCTCCAAGAGGGGTTTGCATAGGTGCTGTGCACTGGTCCCCACTGGCTGATTCCCATCCAAGACCAGGCTGAGTTCTTCCCTGCTTAGGCAGCAGGGATTACGTTTGCTACCCTAAGTGAGAGCAGGATACTGTGTTAATGGTGACAGATCTGCCATCCATTTTGGTCTCCCAGGTAAGAGCCAGTGGCCAGCGTGAGTGATGCTGCCTTACTGTCTGGGCCCATGGAAACAGCTCTGTTCCAGGCACACAGTGCCCCAGTCCCAAATGCCAACTGGCTGCATAATTATCCTGCCTCCCCATTACCTGTCTCCAGCCATTTTTCAAGCTGTCTGCGGGGATAACTCTGCTGTTCTTCCTTTTAAACTCGGGCCCTGGGTTTCAAGCTTGTGAGAGACCAACTCGCACGTTAGCCCGTGCAGAACTGAGAGAGAGCTAGAGGTGCAGCGTCACCGAGTGGGACGCGGTGACAGCTCGGCAGTGGGCCCATATGCCCCCTGTGCCCCATGTGGTGCAGCTAGTTGGAGGCGGGGCTCTTGGCAGCATATGGGCGCAGGTGTGAACATGGTAAGGAAATGGCCTTTGGCACTTCGTTGGCTGAGTGCTGCCGTCGGGGTGTTTGCAGGCGTGTCAACAACCAGACGAGTCTAATTTGCGTAACGATAATGAAGATATTCCCAGGTCACTGGGCTTAGATAGCGGAATCCATGGTCCCTTAGCCCAGTGACCTCTATGGGGCGGGGTTCTGGGCCCCAGAGACTCTTAAAAGGCCAGCACAGCAGGACCAGGATTAGTTTTCCAATTCCCTGTCCTCAGGGCGACAGAAGCAAAGGTGCTGCACTGCCCCCGCCCGCACAAAGCAATCGGATGGGGCAGTGGGCATGACCAGCTGCCTCTGCCAGACTCAGGCGGGGCTAGAGAGCTGAAAGAGGGAAGCTGAGCCACTGGCAGAAGGGGGCGGGTGTGGTCTGAGGTCCTGGGATCTTCACCTTCTGGGCCCAAGGAATGGAATTGCTGGGCTCTGGGGATCTTCACCCCCTCCCCCAGCTGAGACAAGGGCAGCATGAGACCAATGGCCTGTTCCTAGCTGAGAATGGATTGTCGTGGGTGAGGGGGTCGGTTTGCTGTGTGCCGCCCTTTAAATGTAAGAAGTTGGCTTGCCTGTTGGCTAGGGTTGTACCTCTCTGACGGAGAGCTGCAAAATCCTGGGGTTGCCTGCACCCATTGGGAGCCCAGGGCAGAGGTGGGGAGGAGCTGCTTTCCTCACAGCCCTCCAATCCCGTTGCTGATTCCAGCTCCGCTATGCCCCCTCCCATCCCAGTTCTTCGCCCCACGGGCCCTCCTATCCCTGGAACTGGGAGGCAGGACAAGCAGTGGGGAGGAAGAAGCCCCCTTCACTCCAACAGCACCAGTCCCCCTTTTGTCCAGCTCCCCCTAGCACCTTTGTGTTACGACCACCACCCTCCCCCAATCCACAGAGAGACCAAAAACTCTTCCTGTGGGACAGGGTGGTTGGAAGGACGATATTGGTGGTTGCTAGTTTTGTCATCCTGGGCCAAGTAAAGTTGAGCCACACCACACTGGGGGACAATGCCATGATGTGGGGACTCAAGAGGGAGGGTCTGAATGTGAGATACAAGCACTCTGCTTTCTCTCTCCTGGAAAGTGCCTGGGTGGTGGTGTTTTGGCTGGAAGCGTCATGCTCTGTCATGTTTCCTCGGTGCATGCACGCACAGACACATGCAGTCAGCCGTGTTCCATATGTAAAGATCCCTGTGTAAGAATACCTGACTACCTCTCTGTTCACCGCTCTTCATGATCAGAGTCACCTGCCTGTGAGAGAGGCCTTACTGGGAGAATGAGACGTAAGCCAAAGTTTTCAGAAGTGGCCACTGATCTGGTGTGCCCAACTTGAGACAAAGGTGCCTTGAGCTGGACGTGCAAAAATGGAGGAAAACGAGGTCAACAGCGACTTTTGGAAAATGTTCGCCGTCATTTATATGCTGTATAATCTGGAGCTGGAGTGGAAGGACCAGCCCAGTGACTGGGACACTGGCCTGGGACATGGGGGCCCCCGATTCAAGTCACTGCTCCGCCATGGGCTTCCTGTGTGACCTTGAGCAAGGCACTTAGTCTCTGTGCCTCAGTTCCCCATCTGTAAAATGGGGTCCTAGAGAGGAGTGGGGCACCTCTGGGATAAAACCACCTATTGAAACATTAGGAAAATGATATCCTATGACCAAGCTGGTCACAGGACACACAGACATGTAATCTGAAATTGTTGGCCAGGGAACATGCGGGAGGCAGCTGGTATAGCACTGATGAAGACAGGGTCTGATAAGAAATGCTACACATATTTGCAATGTACTGTTCAGTTGCTAGATATCTGTGTAGCAGAGTTCCAGACTCTGCATGGTCTCTGGTAAACAAAGGGGACAAAGCTGAAAGTCAAGCTGAGTGGAAGCCAGTTTGTACCTGTAGCTGGAGTTGATTTCTTTTATTGGGAAGCATTTACTGAGAGAGACTGTGATGCCTCAGATCACAGCACATCCCCTGTTCCTGGTCTTTAATTAAAATACACAACTTCACTTGTTTTCTTTCCAAAGGAGCTGCAACAGCTTTCCCCATCTGCTTTCGGATCGTAATATCTTTCTGCACTTCCATTTCAGTCTTCCATCCCTTTTAAAAAGGTCAGCAATAAGTTGCTTTTCTAGGAGACGCCTCTTGCATCGGCAGTAGTTATATACTTATTTTGTTGTTGGCAAGTCTGAATTTGGTTTCATTCACTATGAATTCCGATCACTCTTTATTTTCAATTTTTTCTTTTATATGTCAGAATTCAAGAGGTGGTGGGGAGAAGGCTCCAGACCTAGGAATGAATAGAGAAGCATTAATCATATGTAAATTGCACCCCTCGGTGGCACTAATATTGTAATCAAAGGAGCTTTTAAATAATACTAAGGTAATAGGGCTACCGTAGGCAAGTCTGAACCGGATTTTTCTTTTTTAAGATGCACAACGAATAATTGATAAGAATTTGATTCCCCCATGACCTGCCCTCTTTAATCCCATCTTGAATACCTAGAGTGAAGAATGTCAATAATGTCATTTTTAATAATAGCCTCCTGACAAAGAGGCGTCGGCTGAGAAGATGGCAGCAGCTTCTTTTCAGGGAGAGAAGCCCCTTTTATTTTTAGGAATGAAAGCAGCCACAGGTGGGTGGGTTTGTTGTAAAAGCACAAGGGGCCCTGTGAGCCAGGTAAAAACAAGGGCTGAATAGCTGGGGCCCAAACCTATTTGGAGACCCCGGGCTCTGAGGGTCAAAGGGTTTCTGCTGGAGAAAACCAAACCTAGATCTTGGTGTTCCCAAGCATGGGAAGATTTTGGATCCAGATCTAGAATTTCCTGACCAGGAATGGAACATTGCAGCTCAGTCCCATCTCTGTGATCTTCACCAGCAGCTGCTGACCATCCCAGCGGTGTTGGTGCTCGATGCGTGGCTCTCCATGGCTGCTTCAGGCCCACGACAGAGACCTATGGAGGGTACTTCTACACCGCAGATGAAGGTGTGATTGCAGCGTGGGGACAGGTACCACCTTTAGCTAGTGAAGACATGACGGTGCAGAATTTGGCCTAGGCTGCCTGCCCCAGTAAAAGCCTTCTGGGGACACTGGGTACCTAGTTGTGTTGCCAACTTCTACCAAGTCTTCCCTGCTATCATTACCTGCCCCAACTAGATGCAAGCTAGCCCAGGTCTGCCTACCCACGCTGCAGTCACACCTTCATGGGCAGTTATGACATACTCAGAGTGGTAGAAATTAGTACAGTTGAAGCCAGTGGGGCAGCGTCAGTTTGCACCAGAGAATTTGGCCCTCTGGTTGCAAATGGCTCCTGATGAGGATGGAGATTTGGAGAAGTCACATGGTCACCTTTGAACATTAAAAAAATGCTGCTCGTGTGTCTTTGATCCACCTCCCCCCAGCATTGTCGTTGTTCAGTCTCCAAGGCTAAAATCCAACGCTAGTCATGGCCACACTATCTTGAAGAGAGAAAAGGAGTTATAAGAAATGAAGCAACATTAGCAAGTGGGGTGATTTATTTGGCTGGAACTCTATGGCTAGAGAATATTGATTTGCACATGAGGAGGGGATCTAGAATATAGTTCTCCCATCAATGTGTGTGATAGGGCTTGGGAGGTTACAGAGATAACTTCCATCGTGGGTAACCTCCCTGCTATATCGGGGGGCAGATGCAGAATAGACTTTTACTAGGATAATTGGCAAACGAACAGAAAACAGCTGGCTAGCTCTGCCTCTGGTTTTATCAGCGTGGTTTGTTAGTGATTCAAACCTTTGCTTCTCAGGCTGTGGGCCTCAAGAACTATGAGCTTCATGCAGGTGTAGGGAGTGGGGGTCATGAGCCAGCATCCATTTCTCATCTCAGGTTTTTGGCTGAAACGAGTTTGCCTGGTCCCTGTCCAGCCGAGCAGCCTGCCCTGGGGAAGCACCTCTGGCGCCATTGTCAGTTCAAGTTACATCTCCTTGAGGTGCCGTAGAAACTGGAATAAATTATACGAGTGTGGAGCAGAGTAGGGGCCGTTGGCAAGCAGCCAGGGGTCATTGTGTGAAATAAGCAGTGGCAAATGGCAAAGGAAGTATAAGTTGAAAACGTTAATGCAGATATTCTAGGCATGCTTGTAAATATCCAGCCTTGGGGATAGGTGGATGCAGCTCTATTGATTTCTATCTGCCCAGCAATCTAATTGGATGTCGTAATTCTAGGCATTTACGATTTGTGAACATCGCCATCGTACCTGGGAGCCTGCACTGTCACAGGGTCTGAATCAGCCCTGTTCTCGTTCAGCTTCCCTCCCAGAGGTGTGCCATTTCCTAGCACTAAAAAACCCACCCTGCTTATACCTTTTCCATGGCAACCCAGGTCACAAACAATGGAGCTCACCAGCTTTTAGGAGGTGGAAGCAGAAAACAATGTGTGTGAGAGAGGGAGAGAGACTGCACGCGCCTGACTTGACACGAAAAGGATTAACAAGCATTGGGAAATGAAAATTACCTTTCAAAGAGAATCTTTGGTTTCCAAATAGCCTCGTCTTTCACTAGCATACTGGATATGTTGGATAATCCCTAGCAGGCTTGAATCTAATTGCCGACTTAACTAGCAGAAATAATTAGTGGTCACATTTTATAGGCAATACAGCCCATATGTGACTTTAATATCAAGTAACTTAAAAAACGGATGGAAACAATAAATGATATTGGAAGAGCAGCCTGACTGTATGCTAACAACCCATGCTGAATACTAAAAAAGGAGGCATAAGCCTCTAGAAGGCACCTTACTATGGAGTCCTCTGCCCTTTCTTCCGCACTCGCAGATTTGCCCAGAAGCCAGCAAGTCGTGAGCTGCTATCACTCGACAGGCCGTCCAATTATTAAGACAACCTGTTTCTGAACTTGCATCTGCCCAGCACATGGAAAAGCCCAGTCTGTCCCCAGCATCCCAGGATCTGCTTCCCTGTACTTAAGTTTTCCCCTCTTTATCTTACAAGCATGAAACTCCTGCCTCAGCCCCCCAGGTCTTCCTTTCTAAACCCCAAAGATAGTGGAGGGAAAGAGAAGTGAAGCTGAAAAGCTGGTCCTGTTCATTGGTCTCAGAGGTCCCAGAATCTGCACCTCTGTGCGTCCCTGGTTCTCCATCCTGCTCCAAATCCTGTGTGAAAAGATTTCCATGCCTGTGCTTCTCAGATTCTTTGTCTCTCTCTGTTATTGGCTTTGTGACAGGGAAGTTCCTTCAGCGTGTGATCTCTTTGCACCTGACTCCAGGAGTTTATGCAGTGTTCATGGTCCTGCCTTATTTATTCCTGCAAAGCAGCTTGGTGTACGCTTTGTATGTACGACAGTCTCCAGGGTGAAACTGCTCGTGATCACCTGGATTTGTGGCCATCCTGTGCCTCAGCCCAGCTGCAGCCACACCAGGGAACATCTCCAATATCATGAGCTTTCCCCTCTCCAATGTGAACTCACTGTGTGTTACACAGCCTACTGAGAAAAGGGCTCCTAGATACCTGCATGAACCACATGGCTGCTTCACGCTGTAATGTAACGAGAAGGGAAGCTGTTCCTCCTGTAACCGAAGGCTGAACTCCAGTGCTGAAGGCCTTCTGGGGCAGCCAGCCCTGTGTTACATGGTCACCTAGTATCATGGGGGGGAAAGGAAGTTCCTGTGGTAGCTGTTAGTGAGTTTCTTTACATGTAGGAAGTGGCGGAGCAGAGAAACATGCCCATTCTCATCCTCATGTGGAATTAGATGGCCTTGGTTCACATTCTAGTGAACAGGATCCCCATCACCACCAGAGCTGGCACTAACTGACCCCTTTCGTGGCAGACTCAGTGGAGTGCCCGAGGGCTGAATGGGGCCTGGAGACTGGCCTAGTGACGAGAACCCTAGACCGGGACGCTGGAGAGCTGGGGGACCTATTCCTGGCTCTGCCACTGACCTGGGGCAAGTCATGTCCCCGCTCCATGCCTCAGTTTCCCTATCTATAAAATGAGGGAAATGATACTGGGCTCCTTCATAAAGTGCTTTGAGATTGACAGAGGCCAGGCATTATGTAAGGGTGGGGTGGGGCTCTTATTTTGGAGGTGAGAATGGTTTTGCGTCAGAAGGCTGAGGTGCATTGCGAAGGCCGTTTGGTGACGCGTGTCCTGCTACTGCTCTGTACTGCACCTGTGCTCTGGGCGAAGAGGGGACAATAGTTTGCAGGGCTGTCAACCCAGCCCCTTTGGCCAGCCCTCACTTCACTCTTACTGAATGTCATTGCTTCATTGCATTTCACTGCTGCCTCATTTAGAGGGCTTGGTGTTGTTAACCGCTGGATTTTTAAGCGTACTCATAATTGGAGCTTATCCATGCTTGCCTGCGTTCAGTGCAAGGCTAAGTAAATAACGTAGGGCTCAGGGCAGCAGATGCCGTGCTGCGGGGCATGGACTAACTGTAAGTATTTGCGGCTTATTCCTTAGACAGCTCAATTCCGATGCATGGATTCTTCACCTCCTCCCTCCACCCCCAGTTATCTGATTCCAAGTCCAGCCCTGATCTCCCTCACTACCTCTGCCCCAATATTCAGGTGCTTGCAATTTCTGCTACGTACAGTCAAACCCCGCCATAACGCGAAATTGCATATAAGGCGATCGCAGGTTGGCTCCCCTTTAAGGTAAAGTAGGATGCTGTACCAATGGTCCCCAACACCATGGCAGGGGAGAGAAGCTGCAGCCCCACACCTGCTGGGGACAGAGAATTCCGAGGCTGCTGGTGCCGATGCTCTCTGTCCCCGGCAGGCGGGGAGCCACGGCGCTTGCAGCGGGAGGGAAGCCGCGGCCCCACGCCTGCTGGGGACGGGGACGGAGACCACCGGCACCCGCAGTCCTGGAGTTCTCTGTCCCCGGCAGGCGGGGAGCCGCAGCTCCTCTTGAAGCGGGAAAGAAGTCGCAGCCCCGCGCCTGCCGGGGTCAGAGAGCGCCAGCGCCCGCAGGCCCGGAGTTCTGTGTCCCCGGCAGTCGGGGAGCCGTGGCTCCTCTTGTAGCTGGAGTGAAGCCGCGGCCCCGCATCTGCCAGGGACAGAGAACTCCGGGGCTGCGGGCACCCGTGCTGTCTGTCCCCGGCAGGCAGGGAGCCACAGTTCCTCTTGAAGCCAGAGAGAAGCCGCAGCCTTGCACTTGCCCGGGACAGAGAGCACCGGCGCCCGCAGCCCCGGAGTTCTCTGTCCCCGGCAGGCGGGGAGTCACAGCTCCTCTCCCCTGCTGGCCACTAGGCACCAGGGGCACTAGGCGGTGCACCTCAATGCACTGCTTTGGGGACCACCTGACTGATTTGAAACCCCACTATACCGCAACCCCACATTTAGCGCGATGGGATTTTTTGGACCCCAAAGGTCACGTTATAGCGGGGTTTCACTGTACTTCCAGTGGGAGAATCCCTGATCCCACAGGGGTTATGCTGCGAGCCGGGTACCATTAAAAACAGGGGATATGTTTCCCTCACGCACACTCATCCCTTTGAGGTTCAGCTACTGGCCATGGAGAAAATTGTTGGCAACTTTATGGTGAAACCGAGGCAGAGCCAGCCGGGTAAAGGCTGAAAGTAAGGTAGCCCATAGGGAAAAAAAGTTAGGAAGAGGCCAGATGAAAAGAAGAGATGTGAGAAGACCAATCACCGTGAAAAGCAGCTTGGATCACAGAGCTCTTTTCAAGAGGTGACACAAGGAAATGGCTTTAGGAATAGCTCTGCTCACAGAAAGTCAAGAATTGTTTTGTGACGGCTATATTACCTCCAATCCCCGGGGAATGGGGCAACACTTCCGGGTGTTGTACAGGCACATAGGAAGACACAGCCTCTGCCCCAAAGTGCTTAGGCGTTAGCGACAGCCAATGTGTGCGCAGCAGGAGGAGGGGATACGACACAAAGGTAGAGTAAGCAGGAAGATGGCCAGCACGCAATGGGTTAATTCCATATCCTTCCCCGTCTTCATTATACATACACTGTTGCCAACTCGTGATTTCTTTTATCAGGGATCTTGTGATAGTTGGTGTCTTTTTAATTAAGTCCCCAAGTGCCTAGAGTTAGGGATTATTGGAGACTATCAGCTTTCATTTAAAGAAAAAAAAGTCTCTGGCTGTCATTGTTCTGGAGAAAAGGCTGAAAACGTGAACCCCTAAAGTTTCGAAAAACAGAGGGCAAATAACTAGAATCTCAGATGCATTATTTAGAAAACAAAAGGAAACCCACTTGTGATTTTTAAGCCAGTCTCATGATTGTGGGGGCCACGGCTTGTGATTGTGGAGTGCTTGGGTCTGCCAATGGTGGGCTTGTTTCCCAAATGTTAGTTTGGGGGGGGTCGGTGTTTGTGAGAGAGGGGGAGAGGTGCTTGGAGTGAGAGAGGGAAGTGGGGAAAGGGAAACGGAAACCTTCGCTACAGAGTTACCGCAGGTTAGCCTAGCTCACGTGAGCTGCGCAGAGTGACTGCATTACTACACGGGGGTCATATTAGTAGCTGATTCAAGCTGTAGTCTGTGCCCCGGATGGGTCAGCCGACTTGAGGTGCAAGCACCACCGTACTTGAGTTCCAGGGGTTTGTGTGTGGACAGGACTCGAGTTGGGGGCAAGACTGGAGTTATAACACAAGTTAACTCAGCAGTGTAGACGAGCCCTGAAGGCGAGGAGACGGTGAACTATTTTGGAGGGCGGTGGCTGTCTCTCGCTGTGTGTCTGTAGAGCACCAGGCTGTCTCTAGGCCCTACAGGAATATAAATAAATGATATGATGAGGAGAGGGGTGAGAACCAGGCTGAGACGTACGATGGGCTGGGAAGGTGAGGCCAGGTAGCTGTGGGGCTGCTGCTTGTTGAGTGCTCCAGCCTCTTTGGCGTGGGGGAGAATAGGCTGTTTAGTCTTTCTCCCACTCAGTGAAGCAAGCGATGCTAAGCCTCTGACCCAGCCTCCTCACTGGGTCCCTGTTGTTCTGAGTAGCCAGCCTCGGAGTCCCTCTCATGAGCTGTTGGGCGAAAGGAAGCCCTCAGGTTGCTTACTCCCCAGTGTAATAAAGCCACGTGAGATTTCTAATGGGGTAGGCACATGATGCTACAAACTACGCACATTGCACTGGAAAAACCGGCTGGGGATTACGCACTAGTGGCCAGGTCTTGTCCCTGCTAAGTGACCGCATTGCATGTACCGAGTGATCAGTCGTGGATAGCATGAGGGAAGGAGAAAGGGCGCAGGACAAGCTCTCTTCCCGCTCCCCAGGTTCTCTGTGGAGCATAGCTCTGCGGGAGATTTCTCCAGGGGGTCCTGATCTGATGTAGGGCAGATGTGAAGTGCCCCTGCTGGAGATATCGCTCCTAGATAAAGGGCCGTCCCTCTCTTTTGTGGTGTACTCGACTGGGGGTTCTGGTTCTGATCTCTTGCCACCTCTGGGCGCAGAGTGAGGGGTTCTGGGCTCCTCCAGTTACTGGCACACATGCAGTAGCTTGTTCCTCCTGTGTGTGACGTACGGAGGGATAGGAAACGCAAACTCCAGTGTTGTGTCTGCAGAGCCGGCAGCTCCCATCTACTGGTCCTATCCTCATTCTCTGGCAGATAGTGCGCGGGAGGGCGACAAGGGGCGTCTGAGGCTGCTGGGACAGTTATCAGGGTGGGGCGACAGGAGGAAAACAAGTCCCGAGTGTGATTTGGGGTAGGGAGCAAACACCACGGTGATGGTGTGTCTGGGCGAGGAGAGAGAGGGCCTGGACCGGTCTGCAAAGGAGCGGGGTCGCTGAAGTTCTGTGTTTGGGAGTGGGAGGGGCTGCGGGGAGAGCTGCTCCCCCAGAGGTTGATCTAAACCTGATGTAGCAGGTGGGTTTCAATGGAGCCTACAATTGTCTTTATAGAATGTACTTGCTTTGCACAGTGACGAGCGTGATGGAGCCTGTGCTTCTCCCCTGACAGATCCCCCATGCACGCACGCAAGTGGCACGTTGCCCCAGACGCTTCACCCCGCTGCTATGGCGTCGGCTGCCAGAGTTGGGTCTGTTCGGGCCACGGCGGGCTTTGCGGGATTTAATAGGAGCCTAGGCCCTTGTGCTGACAGGAGGCAGGGAATCCTGGGAGTTTGCAATGGGAACCCAGGGCCTCAGATGGGGGCGGGGGGGGAAGGAAAGGGAAGTGGGTCACTTGGACCCTCAAACAGTAGAATCAAATGTGCCATCAGGATGGGCATTAAATGCCACCAAGTGACATTTCATCAGCTTGCTGTATGGGTGTAAGGGTTGTCAGCCAGCATTGGTCTGACAGTCCAGCAGGCAGCCATTGGCAGTGGGAATAAAGTACCTGGCAAGATATGCAGTGCCAAGGGCAGGAGGAAAATGCCCTCTCAACCCTTGGTTGAATGCAGGGGGAAGAACTTTTGTGTCTATTCATGTGGATACCAGTCACGGGGCCAGATTCCCACAGGTGCCGATTGGTACCTATTGGGGTTTACAGAACCATCTAAGCAGGTTAGGCACTTAATTCCTATTGATTTCAAGGTGAGTTAGGTACTTTGGATGGTATTATAGATTCCTATCTGCATCTATAGGCCCCTAAATGCCTTTGGAAATTTGTCCCCCGGTCACACTGATGGAATTGCTGATGCCTTTTCATCTGGGGTGATTGCTTTTGTAAGACTGTTCACAGGAAAATAATCCTGCGAGTTTTCATTTGATTGCACATTAGGGGAAGGTTTGTGTGGCCATCCTGAAATCTCTGAGTTTCTGTTTGTCACAGTTGGCCATCGGATCAGGATTTGGAAACAGCATGGAGACTCAGGTGGCCTGCATTGCAGTCCTCGATGAGCCTGGGGCCAGGGGATTTCGACAAAACCTCTGGGAGTTAGGCACCCATTTTCACTGAATTTCAGTGGGAATTGTATGCCCTGCTCCTTAAAACCCCTTTGAAAACCCCAGCCTGAGTGCCTAAGTAATCCTTGTGTAACAGCTCCTCTAATGACTTGCTGCACTGGGCTATGTCATGGTCGTATGGCACAATAAAAGGTGGGCTCTTCAGAAAACGTTCCTGGTTGGTGGAATGCGAAAAAAAATTAGAAGCATATTTACAGCTGGATTTTTGTAGCCTCAGGGCTGGATTTTCTCTTGATGGCGTAAATCAGGAGTAGCACACACAGGAGTAACTTCAAGTAACACTGAAGTCGATGGAGTTATGCCGCTGTAAAAGGAGACGGAGGGCCCTGGGTGGTGGGCCTTCTGTTAGGGGTAGAGCTTGAGAAGAGGATACGAGTATTAAGCAATTTCCATTGACCCAGGCTGAAAAGTTAAAGGGATAAAGGCAGTGAGGAGATGAGAATTTCATTTCGGTCCAGCAAGGAGATCGATAGCTACAACGTCCCAGGATCTGTTGCTCTCCACCAGCTCTGATCATGTGTCCTTGCCAGACTGCTCTGCCGTAATCCCGAGGATGATCTTAGCAGATATCCCTTATTTCACTTAGCCTTTGAAATAGCCTGTCAATATAACGTTTGATAAGCTTTACTCCCTCCTCCTCTCCTGCATGCCTTTTAGTGCTCGTCTCTGATCCCATTGCTGATTTCACAGAGAGAAAGAACAAAGGGAAACAGATTTTTTTTAAACATGCATTGAGGCAAATTCTGCCCTGTTTTATGACTGAAGCGGGTAGAGTTGTATGGGGAGGAAATCAGCACCAAGTCCAACCCATGGTGTTTTGTACATTTACTCCTTGCTCATAGGAATTGCCAGACCAGATCAAACCCAGTGTCCCATCTCTGACAGTGGCCAGTGTCAGCAGCTGCAGAGGAAGGTGTAAAAACCCCATCGTTAGAAATTGTCTCAAGCCCAGAAGCACGAGGTTAATATCCCTTCCAAAATTTTTGTTGCCATGAATTCTGATAACATTCTTGATATCCAGACAAATATCCTTTTTAAAAACTTATGTTCTCTGCAGCTGCAGACGTGTCCGTGTGTGTGTGTGTGTATTTATAACTACACAGCTGTCAGATTCATGGTTCCCTTGTATTAGCTAGTGCCCTCTGATCCCTAATCATGTTGCAAAATCCACATTGCAAACTGGATCTTTTCAGTAGAGTGTAAAATAATCCAGGCTTTTTCTATTGCCAGATTGGCTTTATTTTAAGCGTTTGGAGGCTGAGGGTTGGTTTCCTAAATCTCCCTGATAATACAGCATTACCAGCCTCAAGGATTCAGAAATCACAAGTGATTTAAATAATCATACGATTGCAGTTTAGACTTTTGTTTCGATTGACATTTTCAAAATGAAATTCTGGGTTGAAATGACATTGTTAGAACAAAATGTTGATTTGAACATATATTGCAAATGTGATGTTCGACCCCAATGAATATATATTTTTTAATTTATGTTCACAAGAAAACATTTTTCTGGTTTGGCTGAAAATCAATGATTCACTCAGGTCTGGTGGCCAGCAGCAGCTGCTCCAGAGGAAGGAGTAAGAACTTCACAGTAGGCACATGTGGGGTAATCTGCTCATAATGAAATATACTTCCTAGCCCGCATTGGGTAGGAGTTAGTTTATGCCCTGAAGCATGAGGGTTTATATCCATTTCAAAACCCTTGTTGTTAAAATAAATAAATAAATAAAGCATTATTGTAAGTCTGAATTTTCTTGTTATTTACATAAACTTCAAGTCCTTTTTTGGATCCTCTTAAACTCTTAGGCTACGTCTACACTGCAATAAAAAACCCACAGTACCGAGTCTCAGAGCCCAGGTCAATTGAGTGGGACTCGCAGGGCTCGAGCTGCAGGGCTAAAAATAGTAGTGTTGACACTCAGGCTGCAGCCCACTCCCTGGGACCCGCCCTCCTCGCAGGGTTTTGGAGCCCAGGCTCCTGCCCACGCCTGAATATTTACATCACAATTTTGAGCCCTGGGTGCCCAAGTCAGCTGACCTGGGCCAACTGCGCCTATGCCATGGGTCTTTTATTGCTGTGTAGCTGTATCCTTAGCATTAGTGATACTTTGTTAGCAATGAGTTTGCGGCTGATCAGTGTTTTTCTTAAACTGGGGCTGGAACCATGGGACTCATTTTTAATAAGTCAGGATGGGTCACTTATTCACCTACTACATGTACTTCCTTTCATCGTAGCTGTTCTGCGTGCCCATGGGCCTCACCCCATTTTTCCTAAGACCCCGCCCCCCCTCCAAAGTTCCCCCAAGCGGGGAGGTGCTCAGATCTGGGTGGCTTGATCCAAGCCCATGTCTGATCAACACAGAGCAAGTCAGCTGTGACTCTCACACACCGATGCATTGTATTAATTTCAATGGAATAGCTGAACCAAGGGTGTCAGCATAGCCCAGTCGCCAGCCAGCCTTTAATAAAGTCTGGGGTTGGGTATACAGAGACCTCAACCAGCTGAGCACCATGGCCAAAACACCATTAAACATCCTGTGGGCCTTTTATTAAAGATACAGAAAAGACGGGAAACCAGTGAGTCAGGCTTCCCTCTGAACAGCATTTCTTGTTCCCTTTCCCTGTAGCTAGAGAGAGTTTGAAAAGGAACCTCCACTGCCTTTTTGACACACTCTTCGATGGGATCAAAGATAGTAACAACTCTCCTTTTGGGGCAAAGAGAAATTGGTTGAGATGGGCTGGAGCTGCTGTTAAATTCAATTTTCGAAGGAAAAGCTCCCTTGTTTGATAGTGTCTGGATGGTAAGGACGGTCATCCCAGGTGGTGGTTGGATTCAGCTGAAACCGGGAAGGGGAAGCAGTGTCATCTGGCTCCCGCTCTCTGACCCAGTCTTGTCAGGACACCTCTCAGGATCAGAGTGAAGAAGGCCTGAGGTGCCAAGAAACGGTGGGGGTGGAGCCATGATGCTGCCATAGTCTGTCTTTTCTTCCCAAGAGTTCCCCTCCCCCACAAAAGGTCTCTTTCCCACAAAGGGAATGGTGGGTGGAATAGCCCACCCCCTCATAATTTTGTCCACCAATTAGGCCTAATATCCAACCCACCAGTTTTGGATTCATTAACTTCCGGGTCTATATCATCTGTTTTTAAGAAACATCATTTCAACAGTCCTTGGATTCTATCAATGTGGCCTTTTTGGTTTAGACTAAAATAGTTTCTCTCTCTGGTTCTCTTGCACCTGTTTAGAACTTTACGCTTTATTATATGTTACCGTGACAGATTTTTACAGCTGAACTCACAGTTCGGGTAGGCCCAGTTATCACAACAGACCCTTCTTGAAGCCCCAATCCCTGGAAAGGGCACTAGTGCCCAGCCAGCTAATGACTGGATGTTTCTGTAGAAGAGGATGGAAGAACAAAAGCAGGATTTCAATGGTGCTTACAAATAACTTCAGACAAAACCATTAACTTTTCACACCAGCTTAGGATCTGAAAGGGGCGTGAGATAAAAAAGCCTGTGAGCGGAGTGTGTGGAGTTCATTATAATTATGGGCATGTTTGAATCTGTGCGGTTATAATGGGTGGTGTTTTAGCATGGAATTAAATCTTTTGCTATTAAATGTTCTCTATTAGCGAGCACGCAAGACATGTCAGCTGCAAGATGCATCAGCTTGAGTAATTCAGGCTCTGAATAGAACAGCTGGTTCTCTGGTGATTAGGGTGATCTCTGAGCATTTAATGTTGACCCTCAAAACATCTCGCTCCCTCCTCAGATACGTTTCCTTCAGATCTTGCAGTGTTGGTGGAGAAGAGACAGTCCTTGGTTGTAATGAATGTAAAAAGGATGCTGAATCAAGGCTGCTGGACACAATCAGATCTTTTGGTTCTCTCTGGCTCTCATACTTCCAAGGGGACTAACACGACCAATGCTGACTTTTGTCACCCACAGGCCTGGAGTGAGTCCTCGTGGAAAGGACTGCTGATTGCACTCTAGGACCTGCAAGTCCTGTCGTTGCATACAGATCCATGCAGGCCATTCGATTGGTGTTATGGAGTTGTGACCCCTGCAAAATACTTCAAAAAACAGTGGCACTTCCCTTTGACCAGCCCAGGAGCCACTCTGAGGTTGGAGAACTTCTGAGGGAGGGAACAGAATGAAAGGGAGCCGTCAATTCTGACAACGATGAGAATGCAGCAGCTGATTTAATAACACTGGTCATCAGGAGCACGTCACTCCATTAATCTCTTTGCTTCATGAGCTACCCTCCAAACACAGAGTCAGATTCAGGGTGTCACTCCAGATCTTCAAAGCCCTCTGTTGCATTGGCTCAGAGTTTTGGACCTTACTGCTTTCCCAGCAAAGAGCTAAAGCTCACTGCTTCAACTCAGCTTTCCCGTGATAGGGGAGTGATGGGAGGGGAAGACAGATAGGGAGAGGCATGTTCCAAATCCAACTGAAGATGACGCAGAAATTTTTTCACCCTACCTATAGTTGCGGGGGACGTTAGAGATTTTACGTCTCCACCGTGACAACTGCAAAGTTTTGACTAGTGGATCACCTCTTGGTGATGGACAGTCTGACTCAATTCAAGCTGCCTCCCCTTGGAGAGCATTGGGTATCTCTCACTCCGTCTTCATGAACAGGACTGCTCAGATCCATGGCAGTACCACGTTCCGTGGGTACAGTATCCGAGAGGCTCTGGGGATCTTTTGGCTAAGTCTGACTAGGTTTCGTTGATGGAGTTTTGGGATGTACCTGTCAGATGGACCTTTGTAAAAGCCATTGGGGAGAGCTTGGTTCTGATACTGATGAGGCTATTTAATGCTTCTCTTTTTTAAGGCAAGATGCCACTTATCCCATAAGCGGCTAGTCTTGACACTAACCAATATCTACCATGTCTTGAACCTCCCTCTGTGGGGAAGGTTACTGAGAAGATCAATAGTAGCAGATCTAGACTGGCATCCTCAAAATTCTCCCAGTTTTCTTATTCCTTGTAAATCTAGTCTCTCTCTAGCATGGAGACCGCACCGGACTTTTGGTTCCCCTGTAGGGCAACCAGACAGCAAGTATGAAAAATCGGGACGGGAGTTGGGGGTAATAGGAGCCTATATGAGAAAAAGATCCAAAAATCGGGACTGTCCCTATAAAATCAGGACATCTGGTCACCCTATTCCCCTGTCGGTCAACAAAGATCAGCTATCTATGTTCTCAGACTGTTCAGTAGTTCTTGATATGCTTGACCATGAGGACATAAGTGGATGGGATTGCTTTTGAATAGAATCTGCTCATGCCTCTCATCACCCCTGAGAGGGAATCACTGATCTCCTCTGAGGGCTCTCTTGTGGGGTTCCCTCACCCATCCCATCTGATGAGCACCAGGCTGCTGGGGAAGACTGATGGTTAGATATTTGAGCTGCAGCAGCATCTGTTTGCTGAGGATCCCCAGCTCCCTTTGTCATAGAAGCTGGATTCTACACTCTACAGGAACTCCTCACTTAACATTGCAGTTCTGTTCCTGAAAAATGCGACTTTAAGCGAAATGATGTTAAGCGAATCCAATTTCCCCATAAGAATTAATGTAAATGAGGGGGTTAAGTTCCAGGGAAACTTTTTTCACCAGACAAAAATACACACACACACGCAGTATAAGTTTTAAACAAACAATTTAATACTGGTACACAGTGATGATGATTGTGAAGCTTGGTTGAGGTGGAGGAGTCAGAGGGTGGGATATTTCCCAGGGAATGCCTTACAGCTAAATGAACTAGCAATTGACTGAGCCCTCAAGGGTTAACTCTCACAACACTCTACAAGCAGGGATGGCTCTAGCTTTTTTGCCGCCCCAAGCACGGCAGGCAGGCTGCCTTCGGTGGCTTGCCTGCAGGAGGTCCCTTGGTCCCGCGGATTTGGCGGCTTGCCTGCGGGAGGTCCACTGGTCCCACGGCTTCAGCATACCCGCCACCGAATTGCCGCCAAATCTGCAAGACTGGTGCTCTCGCAAGGACTGGCATGGTGCCTTCCGTGGCTTGCCGCACCAGGCACACGCTTGGAGCACTGGTGCCTGGAGCCGCCGCTGTCTACAAGGCAGCAGAAAAGGAGGGCGGACAGAGAAACACACCCTGTGTGAGAGAAAAAATGCACATTTCCCCTTTAAGCAGCTGACCCCAGACTTAAGTACACTGCCTTGTTAATTAAATCAGCTTGCTGAGACCTGAAAGGGCAGCTACTGCCTAGAAGCTCCCTCCCTCCATCATGTGTTCCCCCTGTTCTACGGAAGATGGGGTAAGCAGGGTGCAGGGAGAGGGGGAGACACCCTGACATTAGCCATCTTTTTTCCCCCTTCCCCGATACAGCAAACAGGAGTCTCTGGGAGCAGCTCCAAGCCAGAGGGCAGGAGCAGCACATGACAGTTGGGGGAGGGACAGCAGCTGCACAGGGGAGGAGCTGATAGGGGGGCTGCTGATCCACCCTGGTTCCAACCACCCACCAGCTAGCTTCAATGGGCTGCTCTTCCTGCAAGCAGTGGACAAAACAGGCAGCTGCCAAACGACTTAGAAGAGAGCATTTCACAACTTCAAACGAGCAAGTTCCCTAACTGATCAGCAACTTAACATCGAAACAACGTTAACCGGGATGACTTTAAGTGAGGCGTTCCTGTACATATGAGCAAAGATAGCACCAGTAATTATACTAAGAAATACAGGTGCTACCAACCCTCATGCTTCAGGGCATAATCTAATCACCAGGTGGGGTCAGGAAGAAATTTCCCCTTCCTGGGAAAGTGTTGCAAAATTAAGCATATCACTGTGAGTTTGTGCCTTCCACCTAACACATGGATTTGGGTGTTACTAATAAACTAGACTGTATGGGTCCCATTGGTTTGATCTAATCATTGGTCTGGGTGGGTCCATGTCAGTAACCCTCTTCGAAGCTCAAGTGAACTGTTTTTTTACCTATATGGGGTTTGTTTCTCATGAAGAGAGTGAGTCGGGTCTGAAATACAGTCAAACCCTGGCACATGGGCTCAGTCCTCTGTGTTTTACTGGCAATTAGGGTGTACCAGAAGCAGCCGAATGATAACTGACTTGAATGGTATTTCTCCATTTCTGCACCAAAGTTTTGCCTTAACTAGAAGTGACACAGAGAGCAGGGCCTCTGTCTCAAGCTGTTACATCTTCGCTGGCAGCGCTGGAGGTTGACAGGAGAGAAATCATGGCTCTTGCTCTGTCAGGTAATCTCTTCCGGCCTGCTTACCTCTGGCGTAGGAAGGGGGGAAGAGCTCAAATACTTGAGCATCACTGAGTCATCTTGCACCACTTGGAATGACGTTGTCATGGAAATGTCATAAGCAACTTCACATCCACCTGGTGTCCGACCTCGTTGCAACTGCACAGCCATTTTCACTGGTGTGTGTGTGTGTGTGTGTGCGCATGTACACACACACACACACACACACACACACACACAATCTCACTTGCCACAGAACTGCATGAAATATTTCTGATGCTGGATCTGACTCACCCTAGAACTGCATGAAATAGTCCTGGTGCTGAATATAGCGAGCGATGTCTGTAAGTCCAGAGGAATACTCACCAAGGACGTGGGACTAGGCTTATTTCTGACATATCTGACTTCCTGGGGTTCACATGGAGGATGATGTTGGCCCAAGGAGTAGAGGCCTAGACAGTGCAGCTATAAAGATCTCCTCTTTAGAGCATACAATGAAAGGTGCTTTAAGCTGTGTGGCACCTAAAAACCTTAGCTGAAAAGCAAGGGAGATGTACCGGATCTTCCTGAGCTCTGTACTGCTTTGCTCCCAGGACGGAGGCAGGCTCTGTGCTGGAGTTTCTCTCTCCAGCAGCCAAAACTGCAAAAGCAGGGGATAGAAGAGTAAAACCCCTTCCACTCCCCCCTTCTCCTGCCCGCACTTCCAAACTGGCTGTGCCCCTGGAATTTGCAGGACCATCTGTTGCACCTTCCGAATGAGCAGCTTCGGGTACTCCTCGAGGCAGGTTTTGCACATGTAAAGGCAGGCGTTGGGGGTGCACTTTGGATGGGCTCACTTGAAAATGTTGGCCCCAACAGTCTATAATCCAGTGGTTAGAAATGTTTGAAGCGGGTTAAAATTCATGGGTGCCAGAGAGCGACTGGTGACCCCTTTAACTCTTAAAATGCTGGGCTCTGAGTCGAAGGGAGAGGTGGTGCTCACGTTGAGGCAGTCTCATTAGCCAGTAGGATGAGTGTCTTGGTGGCACATTGTACACCAATGGGAAGACCCATGCCAGAAATCTTTACACCTATATCTGAGCAGGGATTGGGTGAATCCCTAGGCTGCTTAATAGCAGTGTATTTGGAGGCAGAAGTCCGCTTGGGTTGGCCCAGTAACGTTGCAGGGAGCGTTCTTGCTCCACAGTTGTGGATATTTCCCCAAATCTGACAAAAAGTCAGTGAATTTCTTATCCCTTTTCCCGGGGAGGTGCACTAGCTAGTCAACAACCTTTCTATTGGCAGTCAGCAGGGGACCGAACGGGAATTTAGATCTCATTTCCCTCTTTTGCTTTACTTCCTGCCATATACGCAGCACTATTGTAGCACAGTCCTGGACACACCTGCGTGACTTTGAATAGAATTCCAACCCTTTGGTTTTTTTTCTTTTAGAAGCAGTGGAATGACCCAATGGGAGTGGGGAAAGGTGACCATAAAACCAGAAGTTTTACTGAGAGCAGAAGTGATACTCGGGCCATTTGCTGGCTTTCTGCTCATGGTGACTTTGCCCTTGATGACTAGAATGGATGGGATTTGCGTAGCCCAGTCAATGGCATAGCAAGCTGGGGAGAGGTGGACTGTCTAGCACAGTGGATCGGTAATGGGCTATGGAGAAGAGCAGCGTGTAAATTACCAGGTTTGGTTTGTCTGGGTTTTGGCTCATGTTGCTTCTCACACTCCTTGAGCAAAGTTGAATCTTGAACTCTCTGTGATGGAGGCAAAATTTGCCCTGAAATAGGGCAAGTTTTGTTAATAACAATCTCTAGCTCTTCTTATCACTACAGCTCAAAGTGCTTTATACAGGAGGCTAGGATCACTGTCCCTGTTTTACAGATGGGAAAACTGAGGTACGGAGACACCCAGCAGGCCAGTGGCAGAGCTGGGACTAGAATTCAAGTATCCTGGTCTCAGTCTAGTGCAGTATCCACTATGCCACGTTGCCTCCCTCAAAGCAGTTGAGCACTGCAGATCCCTGGGGCTCATAAGAGTTGGTTTCACCCAGTGGCTCCACTAATGGTTCTGCTACAGGTATCTAATATTTAGCAAATGTCCATTTAACAAAGATTAAACGGCCACAGCTCTGACCTGTTTGTCTTAATGGGACAAACACAGGCACTGAGCAATACAAGAGGAAGGGAAGAGGGTGCGAGTGAACAGAGATCATGAGAATTGTACTGTTTCATAGGAGACTCGGGACCAGTTGTGCAAAGGTGCATTTGGAATGCTTGGAAACCAGACCAGCTTCTAGGCGGGTGAGACCTGGGAACTAGATAGTTCTTAGAAGCCGGGAGATGGGTGCGGTAGAAGGTGCTAACCCAGGGGTGGCTTCAGTCTCAGGGCCTTCCTCTGGGTGATGTCAGTGGCAATGTGGGTAGGCTGGGAGCAAATGTCCAGAGAGTCAGTGAGGAAACCATAAGGGAGGTGGCTGGGTGGGCGACCAGTGACCAGGAGGGATGCTGGCTTGAGGCGCTTCCTGAGGGAAGGGTGGTTGCAGGAGTGTAAGGCAACTTGGAGGAGACCGAGTCTCCTGGCGAATGAGGGGAGAAGGTCTGAGGAGGTGAGTAAGGGGTCTACAGGCCTTCAGAGCAGTGGGTTGATGGAGGACGGGTGTAGCTGGATGGGATGGTGGATCGTGAGAAGACACTGGCCCAAATTTTCTGAAATAGGAGCCTAAATTTAGGTTGCAAAGTTTATGTTTAGGCACCTCCGGGTGGGGTTTTCAAAGTGATATAGGAGCGCAAGTCCCATTGAAAGGGAATCTCATTGAGTCAGTGGCGCTTATGCTCCTAAATCACTTAGGCTGTTAACATGACCATATCATATGGGAAAGGCATCTGCAATCTCTCACACTACAGTCGCCCAGTCACATGGGCTGGGGCTGTGTTCATGTTAACCCTTTCCTCTCTCCATCGAGCAAGTCTTTGCGGGGGAGTGCACGGGGCTGGGAGAAGCCTGGAGCCCATAACCTACCCGCAGCGCCGCATCTGATTTCACTCTCGGCTCTGTCCCCCCAGCAATACTTCATCCTCCTGATCATCACGGACGGCGTCATCAGCGACATGGACGAGACGAGACACGCTGTGGTGCAGGCCTCCAAGCTGCCCATGTCCATCATCATCGTGGGGGTGGGCAACGCGGACTTTGCAGCCATGGAGTTCCTGGATGGGGATAACCGCGTGCTCCGGTCGTACACCGGCGAGGAAGCCATGCGGGATATTGTGCAGTTTGTTCCCTTCCGCGAGTTCCGCAGCGTAAGTGCAGGAGGCTTTGCTGTGCCCGCCAGACCCTGTCTGTTTCCAGCAGGGTGTAAGTCAGCTACAGAGACCCATCCCAGGGGGAATCTGCCCTCGAGCTGGCATGCTCTGTTCATTTCCCTCATTAAAGAGAGGGGAGAGGCTCATACTTTTAGTGCTGTAGCATTCTAGGTACTTAGGCTGTGTGGTGCAGCTGGTGGTGTCCCAGCTCAGAGTCAAAGGCCTCTTGCTACCCAGTTCTCACGTGGTGGCACTGCTGCAGATGAGACGTGAACCCAAGGGACGTTAACTGGCATTTTCCAGGCTGCCAGCAAAATCAAAGCACAGATAAGCATGAGGCTGGGCAGCAAGGCCTGGCACTTGCATCTGTCTTGCAGGCCAGAGGAAAGAGAGCGTAAGTGACGCTGCCCAAAGCTCACAAAGCAGGTTGGTGGCAGCACTGGGGTTACAAGCCAGAATCCCTGACTCCCAGTCCTGGGCCATAACCACTAGGCAATTCTGCCTCTGCATGGAAGTTTTTCAGACTCCACAGGGGCTAACGTGAAGTTCCTGCTGTCCAGCGAGCAATCCCGTATAATAGCACTGTGAGGCTAGTCCCAGTGTCCGGGCCGTCATCCCTTCTCCCTTCAGAGCAGCTGCTGCTGGCCAAGGCTGTGTGAGAGCTATTAGAGAGTGTATCCTGCCTACGCAGTCACTGCAGGGTAACCGTCTGACTCAATGCTCTAAGTGCTTTGGGATGCCGGGAGAAAGAGAGGCAGGATAGCAAGGCACATTCTCTAACGTATCAGCCCCGCTGGCCTCCATTGTAGTGATGAGTGGGAGTGATGTAAAGCCACCGTGGCAACAGTCACCTTCTCTACCAGCACCTGGGCTTGCATGAAAACCTGGTAACCACAGGTGGCCTACACCCACCCTGGTAATTGTACACGGGCCTTAATACCAGCCCAGGGACCTGCTGCGGCAGCTGCTGGGCACAAGAAATCATTTGGCCTGTTTGTTCTTTTTTTATACAGGCACCTAAAGAAACTTTGGCCAAAGCGGTGTTGGCAGAACTCCCCCAGCAAGTCGTTCAGTATTTCAAGCATCAAAATCTGCCTCCCCTCAGCTCGGAGCCAGCATAGCGCTGGGAGCATCGGTGTTGTCTGCATGTTGCCGGTTTCCGAAGGATGCATGTTTCACATGCTTTTAAACCTTTGTACTCTTTTAATTTAATTAGTTTATTTTATTAAAAACTCTCTGACCCGGAGAAGCAGCTGAATTGGCTTTGTACGTTCCCGGGCCAGGGTAACAGTCGCGGGCAGAACGGAGACCTCTCCTGCCTCGCTCCAGTCCCTCTTAAGTATTGAAGGTACTTTGTATAATTTCAGTAGAACAGGATGAAAACTTTTACAGATCAGAACTTGCTTTTTTCCAAACAACAAAATGCTTAATATATTACCACCCACTCCTGTGTATAGATCACGTATCTGTGCTGTACCCATAATCCGCTCATGCTCTATGGTCATTTTTATACTGTGTACATGTTATATTTGTTATACTCAGGTTAATAAAGAAACTCAGATATTTAAAAGCCAGCCTGGGTCCGTTGTTTGGGTCCAATGCAGAAAGGCCTCGTAGCGCCCTGTACAGCATTTAATGCTGGCTGCCTTGATCTGCTGGGGCAATCGCGCGAACATCTTACTCCTTGGCATAGGCGCCAACTTTCTCCGGCACCAGTGGGTAACCGCCTCAACTCCACCCTTTCCCCACCCCCATTCCAACCCCATCCCCTAAGTCCCTGCTCTAGCTCCGCCCCCTATTGGATCCCTTCCACAAATCCCCGCCCCAGCTAGCCTCCTCCCCCAGCCCAAGAGCATCCATGGAGCCGGTGCCTGTGCTCCTTGGGCAAGAACAGTCCTTGATTGGGTCTCACCCTTGCCTGTATCTTAAATGGTTGACTGGGGCCCTGATTCAGCAAAGCACAGAAGCAAGTGCTGAAGTCCCTTTGACTTCACTGGCTCTGAAGCATGTGATTAAAACGAAGCACAAGCGTGGAAGTGTTTTGCTGAATACGGGTGGACTTGAGCAGATGCTTAATTTTCATCACGTGATTAACTTCGTGGCTGGGTCTTCTGTCTGACCTAGACTGATGCTTAAGGGGGCCCCATCTTTTGTTTGGACAGCACCAAGCACAGTGGGATCCCTGACTAGAATAATAGTAGTGACCATGTCGGAGCATCGTGCACACATTTCATGTATCAACCCTCACAACTCCCCTGCGAGGTAAGAGCGTTGTAAAGAGGGGAAACTGAGGCACATCACGGTGAAGTGATTTGCCCCATGGTCACCCAGGGAGCCTGTAGAAGAGCCAGGAAGTTGCCCCTAGATCTTCTGAGTCTCAATCCAGTGCCTTAACCACATGGCCGTGCTACCTCTGTGTATGTGCTCTAGCACATAGACATTGAAATACAGTAAAAAAGAAGCATAAGTACTCTAAACAAAAGTGACCCCCCCCACTCTTGCCTTCTAAGGGTGCAGCCGTTGGCCTTGCATTATTTTTCCCTTCGTCTCTTTTGCTCGAGGGCCAGATGTTTTGAGCAGGGCCTGCATGGCTGTGGAATCTCTTCCTGCCAGACCTGAGGATGTGTCTGATCGCTTTCAGAGTGCAGTGCAAAACCCGTCAGTTGTGCAGGTCAACCAGACTGACTTCAGCAGAACAGTCCACCCCTGTTTCTCATGGAGCTCTCCAGAATTCCTCACCATAGGTAACAGCAGCTGAAACCCAGAACGGCCATGCAAAGTGGCCTTTATGGACACATGCTGCTGGTGCGCAATGCCCCAGTCTCCCTGCCATGGGTATGGCAGTGGCACAGATAGATCCGTCCTGCCAGGTGTGCGTCTTGCACTTGGTCTAGCTGAACTGCTAGAGGTCTGACCTTGGAAACCAGTGGGTCACTGCACGTCTCCTCGCACAGCAGCAGGCTGAGGTTTCTACAGGGACATCTCGTGTGACTCTGGTTCGCATTGTGCTGTAAAGCCTTGATTCCGTGCAGTAACCTTGTGTCTGTCGTCAGAGTAACTGGAGGGGCCTTGCGCCTTTCCGCTGTAGCCAGGCCGCTCCACGAGGAAGCATCTGCTATCAAACCACTTACTATAGTTGAGTTAGGCCAAAAGGTCTCAGAGGCAATAACGCCACCGATGGTGCAACACGGACTGTCGCCCTGGCATATTTGGCAGCTTTTTTGTGTCTGGGGCCAAAAGTGTGTCGGTCTCCCCCAGGAGCAGTTCTTCATTCCCAGCGCGGTGATGCTGGTGGAGCAGAAGGTGAGTCCGTGAGAGGACGTCTTCGGAGAGTTCGTAAACCTTGCTGCCTCTCAATGAATGTCTGTACGGAAGCTTTCAGACTGCTCAGGAACTGACCAGGAGTCAGGCCACCCGTCAGATAAACCAGTCCCAAATGGCACAGCTTGTGGGCTGAGCGCACACAGCTGCCGTCTGCCTACCCACCCCCCCACCCCCACAGCACGCTTGGTATCTACCTAGAGTGACCAGACAGCAAATGTGAAAAATCGGGATGGGGTAGGGGGCAATAGGAGCCTATATAAGAAAAAGACCCAAAAATCAGGACTGTCCCTATAAAATTGGGCCATCTGGTCACCCTACATCTACCCTCTTGCTCTAAGTCCCGCTGGCGGGGGAATGGCCTTTCCTGCACCGTGTACCGTAGAAAGCCAGGGTCAGTTTTTACTGTAGCCAGGAAGTTGTCTTTAAGCAGAGTAAATCATCACACAGCCGGCAACAACCGCAGCTGTGCTCTTAAGACCAAAGCGTAGCATCAGCTTAAACCAGGGAACCCCAGTGACTGGCAAACACGCTCCCCTGGCTTTACCGGCCAGCCAGCAATCCCTGACTGACAGGCTCTTTGCCCTATTGTCAGCCATCTCGTCCCGCCCTCAAGAACCTAAAGGATCTGGAGGGGGGCGGCGGCAGCTTCCTTTGGGCAAAGCAGCAGCCAGAGCTGAGACGGGTGCGGGACAGTGGCGTGCCACGCCCCGGCAGTGAAGAAGGTTGTCAGTGGCAGGGGAGAAAGGAAGGCCGGGGGCCAGTTGACTCCGTCCCTTCACGCTCTGCTTTGTTTCGTTGTCCCCACGTTCCTGGTGCCAAGCCCTGGATCCTGCTCTGGTGAGTTTCATTCAAAGTTAATTGCAGATGGTTACCTGGCTGATGAGGCCAATCAGTAGCATTTCTATCCAGTGTCCCCCTCGGCAAGATCCTTTCATTGCCTGCACCTATGGGGTGGCTACCAAGGTTTCCTTGTGCTAAGGAGCAGGCACCTGCTGTATGCAGATGGGTAGAGAGGAAAGGTGGTCCAGTGGATCAGACACTAAACTAGGATTTGGAAGATTTGCTCTGCCACATACTTCCTGTGTGATCTTGGGCAAGTCACTTCGTCTCTCAGTGCCTCAGTTCCCATCTGCACAATGGGGATGACAGTACTGCCCTGCCTCACAGGGGTGTGAGGAGAAATGCATTGTAGCTGGAGAGGTGCTCAGATGGGACGGTAATGGGGGACATTAGGTGTGTTTTCCTGTGTTCCTATCTGTGTACCATGTCCTGATGCTGTGGGGAGTGACCTGGCTTTACCATTTGGCTGTTAAATTGGTTTAGCATGGTGCTACCTTGGGACCTTCACAACTCCCTGCCCATCCTTGGCTGCAGGGGGAAGCACCCATGCGTATCTCACTCTTTTGTACTCCCTCCTGTATTTTGTTTTCTTGGTCTTCTGTGCTTATCAGGAAGTGTCTCTAAGGTGGGCGGCTTGAGCTGGATTTGTATTTATTCTGTAACCAAAGACACTTGGTTGACACCACAATTTACCCTTTCCTGGGATCCAAAAGGCCAGATAGAAGGGTTACACAGATCTGCAATTCCCTTTGGAAGTGATCTTTGCAGGGCAGAAGGCCTATTGGCTAGAACACTGGACTGGGACTCAGGAGACCTGCAAAATAGGGATGTGATACCGACGTCCTCTGTAAAGTGCTTTGAGCTCTACTGATAGAAACACTGCAGAAGAGCTTGGTGGTGGTGGTATTTATTCATACCAGATGCACCTAGAGGCCCCAGCTGAGACCAGGGTCCTAGTGTGCTATGCTTTGTAAAGACATATCCTGTCCTAGAGAACTTGCAATCTAAATAGCCACTGTAACACCATTTCTGCTCCATGTTTTCCTTGAAGATGATGCCTTGGAAGACCGATCTGGTGTGCTGGGTCACACTATCCTACACTTTCCGTACCATAGAAACAACCTATCGTATTTTATACGTTATCTAAACTGATTGCTTTCCCAGTAAATACCTTCTATGCCAGAGCGTGCAGTTACTCCCATGGCAACTTCTCCTATAGTGAGTAAGGCCCCATTCCTCAATGATTTCAATGGAAATTAGAACTGTAACTACCTTTGAGGGATCTGGCCTGGAGAGCTTCCTTCAACAGTGAATACGATACTAGATCTCCCTTGCTGCACTAGGAAGTGGATTATGCATTGCTGGCTGGTTAGGGAGATACTGTTATTCTGCAGTTTTCTTTTATGTTTCAACAAGTCCTCAATGTTCAGCTCTACTGTGAAAAGTGACTGTGTAACAAGGTTGCTGGCATATTCAAGAGATCTGCTCTTTGTGCCTATTCATTCATAGCTGCTGATCTGTGCATAAAATAGAGTTTTGCTGCCTTGTCACTCCTCGTCGCCCTGCAGAGAACACAGCCACAGGGGCATGAGCTGGACTCTGCCTTCAGCAAAGTGTTTAAGTTCCCATCAGTTGTACCTGTACTACTCTACTGAAGGAGGGGGAGGGGGAAGAGATCACACAGGGGTAACTGAAGACCTGATTTGGCCTGCAGAGACATGCACAAGAAGGAAGGAGTCCAGCTTTATGCTGGGATCCCAAATCAAGCTGTCAGGTTTGCCACTTGAGGGCAAACGACTCTTTGTAACTTGGGAATGGGGCATCCTGGTGCTGAAATCATGGAAACCAATTGAACAGGCAGCTCCTCACAGGGCCACTTACAAGCTGATGTCCCTAGCAGACCTGCACACTTGAACTCCTTGATTCCAGGTGTGACTAGACAGTGAACTCCTCCCTTCCCTTCTCCCCACTCCTGGAGCCCCTACTGGACCCCTGAAAACTGGACCCAAGTCACTATCTGCAGCCAGTGGAGTTCCTGGGTTATTTTTATTCTGGCTTTGGATGCTGTGACTGGGGTCCTAGTGGGGGCCAGCTCTGGTCACTCAATGAGGGTGAACTGCAAAGAATGGGGCAGACAATCCCCCAAAAGCTGGTGGATATTCCAATACTTTAGATTTACCAAGCCAGCATAAATCAGCTTCTTTATTATCTTACAGGTTACTCAGACATCCAAACAACACAGTTCCCTTAAAGTGACCCAGCTTCCGGCCTCTACCCAGGTACCCATGTCAAATATGATGATTTCTGAAGATCTTATTTCATCATATAAAAGAAAAGGTTCTACCAATCCCAAAGGATCGGACACACCACTGCCCAGGCTAATGAATGTTTCAGGTCTTACCCAAATACACACTACAGCCAATTCCTATTAACTAAACTAAAAGACAAAAGAGAGAGAGTCTAGTTAAAAGATCACTATATAGACAGACTTGAGTTCACTCCATTGAGGTGCAGATTCACAGCGGAGATGGTGAGCTTTGAAGCTACAAAGAGTTCCTGTAGAATTCAGTTAACAGGTCATAGTCCAATGTCCAAATCTCATACTCAGGGTGTAGCAGCATAACTGGGCCCTCAGTTGTGTGACTCAAACTTCCTCTGATGAAGCCTACGCAGATCTGAGAGACAGGAGCAGGACCCGGTCCTTTTATAGTGTCTTAACATCCCTTGACCACCCAGTCCTGGTTAAGCTTTTGATGTAACCTTTTGCTTTCTAAACACCACCAGTAATTAGTTAACAAATTAACACAGGGCAATTTATCCATTAGGCAGTCTATGACAAACATCAAAAAGACATATAAACAATGACATTATTTTAAACCAAGACTCATCCAAACGTTAATATTCCCTTTTGATCTCTGAATCAATAGTTATAGTGACAGACCGGAACTGTCTGTTTAGGGGAGCATCTAAGATACACACAGTTAGTCCTACTTCTAACAATATGGGTTTGAATTTCAAAGTTCTAGGTGATTTAGTATGAATGGCCCTAAAACATGACCTCAAAGGGGGGCTTTGGGTCATCCAGCCTGCAAGCTGGTTAACCCTTTCTAACCATGCATCACAGATGCCCTTTATTTCCTTTCTCCAGTTAGTCTGTGCACATGACTCCTTCCTGCACGTCCCCAATGCACGTGACACCCACCCACCCAGACACTCTCCTCCTCCCTGCCTGGGATCCTGAAGTGGTGGTGTCATATGATGCACCTTGGAGTGGGAGAATAAGACTAGAGCATCCCGCTGTTCAGACCATGCTGCTTTATTGAATATGGCAGATGAATGATACGCTGGTCACTTCAGATTGGATAAAGAATTGGGAGCTGGCTGCAGGCTAATTTAGAACCCGTGCCCAGATACCCTCGCTGCCGATGGTAGTGAAGACATGGAGTGCCTAGGCTGCTCTCTGATGAGTAACAGGAACTGGGTGTGAGTGTAAAGCTTCTGGCCTTAGATCTGTGTCCAATTCAGAGCAGGAGAAGGAGGGACAATGTTACTGACAGCTCAAGGTTTACCCAAGCTCTAACGCCAGCTGAACCAGACCAGAGATGAGGATGCACTCCCAGTGTCAGGGTAAGCCTCCAGTAGCCCAGGTCCACTGCCTCTCCATGTTGGCATAGTATGGAAATGCGATGTGACCAAAGTGGGTTTAGCTGGACTGTCTCTAAGCCACATGTGTGTCACCTGACACAAATCAGAGCCATTTTCAGAGTTCCTGCCGTGCTGTGGAATTGACCTGTATTGAGCAGCATTAACAAAGCGCTATGGTGATCTGTGCTCACAACCCTCCTGCTCCAGCTAGCTTGTGCTCTGTGCAGTGTAGACACTCCTCAGGGTTTAACTGTGTAGAGGGATTTCACGTTGTCCGTGCTTTATGGCGCATTAGCTCTGCTTCTCTTCCCCCTCAGCCATCAGCCAGTCTTAGGAATCATCCTGTTTTTGTTTTGTTTTTAAAAACAAAAAAACCCCCTGAATACAGGGCTCTAGTGATGTCTGATGAGATTTAATCTATTTCACAGATTAACTCGTAAATTACTTTGCATGCCTTTGAAGCACTGCCCTTGCTTCTCAGTTCTGCTTTGGCAAGGCTTGTGGCTAAACTGAATCTGCCTCACGCTGGGAAGAGAGTTTGGGGTTTCTTTATCTTTGTGGTTTTTACGTCTTAGAAACTTCAAAGTGATGAAGGATCTGTGCCAGTTGGGAAAAACTGGGCATCTGCTAATTAGAACCATGTTCACTAAGCGTTTATTGATGAGTGAAATGATATCTTCAGCACTAATTACTGCTTTGTTCTGTCACTAACTAGATTAACCAGCTTTAAAGATAAAATTGTAAAACGTGAATTCTGTTATAAGAACCACTGACAAGCACTCCTCATATCAAACTCTCTTAGCGCACGTCCAGACTAACCCGCGGCATCGGCGGGTTAAAATCGATTGCTCGGGGATCGATATATCGCGTCTAGTCTGGACGCGATGTATCGATCCCCGAGCGCGCTTACATCGATTCCGGAACTCCATCAACCCGAACGGAGTTCCGGAATCGACACGGAGAGCCGCGGACATCGATGCCGCGCCGTCCAGACGGGTGAGTACCTCGATTTTAGAAATTCGACTTCAGCTACATTATTCCCGTAGCTGAAGTTGCGTATCTAAAATCGATTTTAATACCTAGTCTGGACGTGGCCTTAGACTTGATTTCTTTTTTCCTATAGCTAAACTGTTTGTAGTGGAAGCTTCCTGCAGCTCCTTGCTGCCCCCAGGAGTAAATACAATAACAAGCTGGAACGACCATTACTTCTAGGTTGCCTGGTCATCTCTCAACTTGACTGGAGTGCTGGCAATAAAGCCAGTACTCCAGTCATTTCAGATGATTCTTTGGAATGCTATCATTTTAATGCAAAAGTGCTGCTCAGCTCTGCTCATCATGGGCTACTTAGCACAATCTATTGGCTATCACTTGAGGTAAAAATCAGAACTGATTTTTAAATACAGCTCTATTTAAGCATAGGACTTGGTCTAGCAACGTAATCCTTGTATGTTACATTGGTCTTTGCAAAAGATGGATCTTAAGGAAACATTCAGCTCTTACCCTCCAAACTTTAGAAGGGTGAGAAAGAGGTTTCCAGATAGCCTCTTACAAGATTTAGAGCTATTTTTTACAATAGGTTGACACAACTCAAAGTAACCTCCCTCTCCCCCTACCTCCAGACTTTGGGGTGTTCAACTTCCAGATTGGAGTCTTACTGCTCAGACTCACAGCTGGTTCTTACCAAGGAAATTCCATACGTGTTGGCTGCATGCCTCTACTCTGGAAAGATGTCTTCACCGCTCAAGTCTTATTTGTCCATGTTCATTTTATTTTTAATTTTAATATTGCAGAGTCTTTTGCTAGATTAGTCACGTGCTCTGTAATGAGAAACTGGCATTTAAAAATAAATGAAGCAACTTAGTTACTGCTACCATGCTGTCAAACTTGCCCTACAGATGCACTGACCCCAAGGCAATGCATGTCTATTTCAGTTCTTTCTGCCTCCGCCCTGAAGAGCTACCAACTCAGTGTCAGATTAGCCAGCTGATTTTCTGCATGTTCTATTTCCCACCCATTCCTCCAGCAAATCACTGGATGCGCTTCGTGTGCTTCAAAGCAGTGTATTCTAAGGTAAACAGATAGCTTTCCCCTCAGGAGTAACAAACCTTCCCCTCTAGGAAAGTATTTATACCGGTTCTTCTGAAGCTTATCCCCCTCAGAGCTTTATCAAGTGTTTCGCATAATGAAGGGAACTGACTATTTTGTCAACTTGCAGCTGTGGGTGAAGCATCACCATTCACAAAGCAAGCCCAACATATTTGAAGTTAGGCCCAATACCGCCATCTGTAAGGCGGATTGAAAGTGCTGTGCACAGTTCTGACTAACTGTGCAGAAATAGATGGATCACTTGCACAATTCATGCTGCTTTACAAAGAGGGGCAGGCTGCTTCTGTCACTTAGTAGCTGTGCACTTAGGAACCAGTAACGGCAGGGAACATAAACAAAAGCTACATGCTATGCAGGGAAGTCCACTTAGAGCTTGTGGCATGCAAGTGCGTGAGTTGATGCAACAGAAGCACGTTAGCCAAGGACAACGCCTGAGGAAAACGTGTGGGATGTTGGATCCATGTAACCCAAGATCCACACCCATGAAATGTGAATGGAGTCAAGGGACCTATCTGGTTCCCTAGGCAAAAGCCTGCAGTGCTGCAGGAGATAGTGGGGGTCGAGCGGCAGCTGAGGAACTGCCCATTTCGGGGAATACTCATCTTGTACAAATAAAATGTTTAGGAGATGTCATTGCACAGTTACGGTTTGTGCCTTAACAAGAAATGCCTGGTTTCCTTCGGCCTTCATCAGATCTATTTCTTTGTAGGATCCTCTGGCGTTCTCCATAAGACATCACATTCTTTTACAGGCAAAATGTTAGTCTCAGTATAGACCAAGCCTTGCTCCCATACAATCCCATCTGATGTTGGGATAACTACATTGCTTAGAGGTGTGGAAAATCTACATCCATGAGCCAAGCAGATATGCTGACCTAACTCCCGGTGCAAATAGTGCTGTGTCAATGGGAGGGCTTCTGTTGCGATAGCTACTGCCTCTCCGGGACGTGGAGTAGCTACTTTAAGATATCCTTCTCTTGGAGGAAAGCTGCTGGTCACCACATTTACCAGGATCCCAGATTAGTGTATATCTAGAGAGGATATACTCTCAGCCTTGAGCAGAGGGGGTGAATATTAGATCCATCACCCACAGGTGTCTTTAACAATTGAGGTTTGGCTGAATAGTTTTGCTTTGGTCAGGTAGGAAGACCAGTGGTTTGCACTAAACAGCAAGACTTGATTTTTCAGACATCTATGCTCTGGGAAGAGCTCCATTCAGAGCGAGGGTCTTGTGTTGCTGCCTCTTCTTACTTCGTAGGGTGCTGGCACGTGATGCTTTTTGATGTCATTGATGGCAAGGGGCTGGGCACAGTAGAAATTGCTTAATGGAACAGCCTCACCAATGAATTATGAATGGTGAAAGCCAAGATAAAAATGCATTCAGAATTTCTTTAATCATGTCACACAAACTTCTCTACAGTGTCATGGCAATCTACATTTCCACCATCTGCTTGATTTTATTCTGCCACCACTTCTCAAATACAGAATAAAAAGTGACATTTTAAAAACAGAACACATGGCCATTTTTACAAGCCTTTGGTGCTGCAAGTGAATGCTTTAGCCTCTGGTCATGACAAAACAAAACCCATCTTCAATCACCAGGAAAATCTTTCTTTCCATAAGAACTTTAAAAGAGAAGGCTTTCTCCTGCATTCCCCCCACCCCGCATCTTAGTTACAATAGCAGTATTTTCCCTCAATGTTTTAGAGTAGAAACCTATCAAACAGGCTCGTATGCACCTCAGAAATGGAAGAAGCTTTGGGGAAAGAGAACATCAGTTGATGATTTTGGTATGATGTGAGGGTACCCAGAAGGTTAATCTTGAGAGGTTAGCTAGGAAGGGTATCCTAGGGGAGAAAAGATGCATCTTTTGCCCTCTAGGGCATAGGCTATCTTTCCAAGCTACACTGACATGGAGGGATTTTATGTTATGGCCCATCAAAGAAATTGTTGCTACGAAAGACCGAGGAGACAATCTTTCCGGTGGAGTTAATAGTGCCTTCGCTATCTGAACTGGACTCAGAATCGCTGCTTCCCGAGTAGGCGCCAAGGCCTGGGAGGATACCAATGCACACAGCTGCGGAGGGGCAGTGGACTGCAGAGCCACTCATGGAGCTGCTCCCGAGTGGAACACAAGCTGGCTTTTCTGAAAGACACATTAACAAATCATTGCGCTCTTCAAAAAGCAAGAGCATGAGCCACACGTAGCTTTTAATCAGAGAGCATAACCAGATGCTATTCATATACTACTGCCACTTGAACATTGTACTTACCTAATATAGCTAAAGCAGCTTTGCTACACTAAGGGCTGGTCTACACTACGGGGGAAAATTGATCTTAGATACGCAACTTCAGCTACGTGAATAACGTAGCTGAAGTTGAAGTATCTAAGATCGAATTACTCACCGTCCTCACGGCGCGGGATCGATGTCCGCGGCTCCCCCTGTCGATTCCACAACTCCATTCGGGTTAGTGGAGTTACAGAATCGATATAAGCATGTTCAGGGATCGATATATCGATCCCCGAGCAATCGATTGTAACCCGCCGATATGGCGGGTAGTGAAGACGTACCCTAAAACTTCCTCCAGTAGGAAGGACCGGCGCCCCAAGCTTTTCATTACTAGTCAGTCCGGGCCTGGGAAGGCAGTATTTCCTTCTAAGACCATCAATTGGATACATTCCATGAACACTAAATGGTTCTGCTTCGTATATTTGCCACGTAATAACTGGGTTGGGAGAAGGCCTACTCGAGCAGTGGAATAAAGCAACGGCTCGAGCACTCCACAGCTGGTTAGCTTTTAGAATGCTGGAAACAGTTAACTGAACGGCTGACGTTTCAGAATGTGCCTTGGGGTGTAGTTAAACAGCTTACTTCCATGCTGGCTGCAGTGTCTAGATAGTAAAAGCGATTCTCTCTTGGCAATAGCAGCCACAACAATGAAGACTGGAATTCAGCTTGATTCCACTTCCTTTTTTTCTGGTTGCCCATAACTTTCTCAAACACATTTGTCTCAGGCTGAAACTTCCTAGGCCAGTCCACTGCCCAGAAGGGGAGTAGTTCTGATTTTGGTCAACCCTCCTGATGACCTGAGTGCAGGTCCCATTTTCCCCATTGCTTTGGATGACAAAACTAGTTCCCAGCTAGCTCAAGGACGGCTGAAGGAAGACATGTCTAACTTAGCTTCCTTTGTGCATCTTACTAAGATTTGAAAAGCAGGGAAATCAGTAGTTTAAAAGTTTAAATTTGACCACTTTAGGCATGAACTCCCCACTCCCCCACCCCCTTCTTAAGCATACTCCTGCTGTGAGCATCTCTTTCCATGGCCTGGTCTACACTTGGGCGGGGGGGGGGGTATCGATGTAAGATACGCAGCTTCAGCTACGGGAATAGCATAGCTGAAGTCGACGTATCTTATTTAGACTTCCCTCCCATCCTCACGGCACGGGATCGACAGCTGCGGCTCCCCCGTTGACTCCACTACCACTGCTCGCTCTGGTGGAGTTCTGGAGTCAATGGGGAGCGCATTCGGGGATCAATATATCACGTCTAGATGAGACGCGATATATTGATCCCCGATAAATCAATCGCTACCTGCTGATCCGGTGGGTAGCCTGGACATACCCTATGGGTGAGGCCAGTGGAGCTGTAAGCTCCAAAAAGCAAAGCACTCACACGTGCAGGTAAGGATTAGTTTGTTAACAGCTGCTCAGCCTACATTCTGCATAGGAAGAGCTGCCAGGTCAAGTAGCCTTTAGCATAGGCCCAGGACCAAGGGACTTTCAAGTCTTGTTGTTCAAATTGTAAGTTCCCCAACACCAAACAGTTTTGGATTCTCCTTTAAAAAAACAAAAGCCAAAACCGAGCAGTAACGAAATACTGAGCACTCAGGGAAGGCAATTCCAAGCATTAAGGTCCATTCACAAAGTTCACCCCACCACAGGGCACATACTTGGTCAGGATATTATTTATTTGGACACGTCATGTGGTTGAGTTATCTTAACTCCTGGGATTGCCCAGCTCGAGTAGTTAGAATTTCACTGCTACCTCATTTTGCACCAATGCTACCTTTTGTTGGCAGTTGTGTTTACATAGGCACTACAGATTATAGTGCTTGTGTGGCAAAATTTTATGAAGCTTTATTTTAAAAAATCTGAAGTGAAAGGGAACTAAACTGCTAGGGATCCTGTGTTCATCCCCCTGAAAACTGGGGCTGCTATCAGACTCTGTACATGAATGGTCATTTTCCATACAAAAGCAAAATATCCCTTGGCTGTTTGCAGAGAACTCCATAGCCCAGACCAATGGCCCTCTACGGTCAAACAGTAAACCTCCATGGTGGAGCCTTGCCTTAATCATGATTGCACTGCTGTAAGTTCCTAAATGGCTGCCAGGTTTGTCCTGCCCAGAACAAAGGTATTTAGGTACCTATCTCTGGGAGTTAGGTTCCTAAATATCTCTGAGGCTTTGGGCTTCCAAAGCCACAATGACCATCTATTGCTTTGCAAAGCATTTGGAAATACTTGGGAGTACTATGAAAAAAAAATCTATATGCAACACAGTCCAATTAGTTTCAGTCTTGGAGAAAGATAAGAGCCCTTATAACAAATAACACTGGCAAATAAGTTATGACTTCCCAGATATAAACCACTCTACATATCAAACTCCAAGGCTAGAACACACCTTGATTCTTGTCATTGTCGGTGTCTAGTTTCAGTCTCTTCACACTGTTACCGCCTTCTGAACTGTAAGAGAAAGTGGAGTCACCTAGTTTGTCAGAAAACAGTCACTTTATAATTGCAAAAATCATAAAACTACATTTGCCTTGAATGCCAAAGAGAATTCCAGCCCACTACCTTGATAATTTTGTTGCTAGTTGGGAAGGATCACTAGTATCCAGACATTCAGCATACTGCCTACTCTGTATTGCCATCCCTTGCCAAGTTAGGCAGTAGAAATCCAGATCTAGGAATCAAAGCCAGGTCTCTTGTATGGGAACACAGCATTAGTGGCTGGGCTGCCAGCCTAGCTGAGACTATTAACCTTGAAACAGTGAAGAATTTGTGTGCAAGAAAACCCCCCAAATAAGTTTGCATCTCTTTATACTGAGAGACAGCATTCATCTCACCAAGAGAATACAAGCCTGCTTACAAAAGATGGGATCTTCCTTCAGATCCGTCACTTCTGTACTCCTCCAAATGCTTCTGATTAGAAAAATCATTCCAGTCACCCCTTCGCTAGTCAACTCTCCTGTAGAGAAGTGCCTGCTATCCCTGAGGGGGGATAGCACATGGGCAGAGCAACTGTCTAAGTGGGAATTGTTAAGCAACATTATGTAGCACACCAGCAGTAAATGTGAAGATGTTTCCCCTTGACTGAGGGGACAGTGAAGCCTCTCCCTGCATCAAAAAGTTAGTCACAAAATAAACCTGCAATAATACATGTCCATTTATTGGCAAGGAAAGTCTATAATGCCTAGACAGATGTTAAATCGAGGCATCACTTAATCTCAGCTAGCCTGAAATAGAAGAAAAAAGTGACTGACTTCATAAACGTCTTAATGTCAAGGCACTGACATGTCAATTTTGAAACTCTTTTCAAATAGATGCCATCTGCAGCCATCAGATATGCCATCAAGCAACATGCCAGAAATTGCTGCTTAGATGCCAACGGCTAGGGAGAAAAATAGCTCTTTGGGTGCCAGCTAGTATCCAAGTTTTGTTCCCTTGTAAAAACCGGTCCAAGTTGTACATCATGGATTGGAAGAGGAGTTTTGAGATATCCCTGTACTGAATTTACCAAAGCCAGCTTCCTAGATTATGGGTTACTATTTCACTGGGGACGAAATACTCACTACAAATCAGAAGCCTCTGAAGGAATCTCCTATAAC
This sequence comes from Gopherus flavomarginatus, assembly GCF_025201925.1. Lineage (NCBI taxonomy): Eukaryota > Metazoa > Chordata > Testudines > Testudinidae > Gopherus > Gopherus flavomarginatus. Next base: position 36,736,421 of record NC_066630.1, read on the forward strand.
TTCAACTACAACCAAATTCAATCACCAATTTACTTCTAGATGCTAATTAACAACAGTCATTGTTATCAGATGGACGGTTTGATTGTCTTTGGGAAGTGAGGCTAGGTCTGTGCTGCCACTAGTGGTGTAATTTGCAGTTCATGTAAACATACCTGTGGTAGCTTCAGTCTAGAGAGCTCGCTAAGACAGCCTTGAGGATGCAGCAGAGCTAGCTAGCCATGTGAATACATACCCAGGGGGCTTGCACAGCCCACAGTGCCACATCCTCACTGATCATTTTAGCAAGCTAGCCAGAGTGGGTGTGTCTATGTGAGCTGCAAGTCACACTTCTGGTTGCACTTCCGTAGCCTGCACACACGGTCACAGTCCAGTTCCTACAGGACAGTTGTTCCCATTACACAATATTGTAATGGGTAGCTAAGATGGGAGTCTCAAAGAAGTGAAACAGTGAGTGGGCCACTGACATAAAACTGCCCTATCCCTTGGGAGGCGAGGGGTTTGCAACCATGCTGTCAAGCCAAACTGGTGGAGAACAAGAGAAGCTTGCACATTACCCTCAGGAGCAGATTGTCCCAATGAGTTACACCAAGAGTCAAAATTATGCAATTAGGTATCAATAAAACAAGCTGACGTGATGCAAATCATTTGACTCAATACAAGTGGCATGAATAAGATTGAAAATGGGCCATTTTCAGATCCAAATATAGGATTTAATGACACTGACACCGTCTGAGATGATTGAAGCCTTGTCTGGTTGAATCATTAGTTTCTCCACAGTCTGGGAGACTTACAGAAACACGCTAATCCCCCTCCCTTTGCTAAAGTTCACACCTCTGACAGTCTCCCAAAGGCAGCTTTTGGCCTGCCTCACTCCATACTGCTAACTCCGTTCCTTTCCTTGTGAATCTATAGAGGTGTGAAACTAACCTTCTGTGTTTCACAGCTCCTGCCAACAGCTTTGCCTGAGAGAACTTGTTCTTGTTTTCTACTGACTTCACAGTGAGTTTCTTCTCTGATTCCTTCTTTGGGTCCGTGCTGACGCCCACTTTGGCGAGAGTGCTGTGAATTAACAGTTAAGGATCAACCAGGATGTGCGAGAGGACAGTTCCTCTGCATTACATTCAGTCTGGCCTGCTAACGCTGATGCGGGTTCATTCACAGCTTGAGGGCCTCATAATCCTGTGCAAGCCTGTTGAATGGCATTAAGCAGGTATCTCATGCCAGCAGCGTGAGACCCTTACCCTCAGGAGCTGGCGCAGGTGTTCCCATGCCAGGCTTGTTCCTGGAGGACTCGCTGGCAGAGGGGAATGCAGGCTATAGTGGCAGATGCATAGTGGGAATTCTCCTCAACAGCTACTTCAGGATAGCAAGGAAAGGACTTTGTACTGGGCCAACAAGCAGTGCTCTTGGCACCAGAGGAGCTACCCTATAGGCCTGTGTCCTCTCTTGTTTTTAAAAAGCTTGGGAAAGGTGGAGGGTGCAAGGGGAAAAAAGTGCAAGCACAAGATGACATGGGACCTCCTGTCACCCCATGGGCCCAGAAACTTGTTACAAACCAGCCGTTTCCCAATCCAACCTTTCTGAAGGAGAGAGAATTAATTAGTGGGCCAAATTCTCCTCCTCACTTTGCAACCATGCAGCACCAGGAGAATTCATCCCACTCGGTCTACCATAAAACAGAACAAATTAGCCTTACATATCACAATGCCTTCTTAAAAATTCTCTCCTCCCTTTATGCTGGCCTCATTACTGGTCACACAGCAGGCTCCTTACTTCACGGACAGTCTGAAAATTAACCCTGCCAGGTTGGAATGTGGTTGGACTAAGAGTCAACCAGACCTCTGAAGAACCAAAAAGCTAGAGTGAGGGAATCTTCTTTCTTACAGAGAATTTTGTAGCAGTTTGTCCTCAACATGTGGACAAGGCAGATGATGATTTGTTTCAATGAGACTGTAAACTCTTTGGAGCAAGGATTGTGTGTACCTGTGCATGGTGAGCACCCAGTATAATGGGGGCCCTGAACACAATTAAGGCCTCTGCGAACTACTAATGCAAAAGATCGAGGGCCCAGAAGTTCCCTTCCTCAGTGAAATACAGACATATTGGCTGGTCAAGTACAAGTGCCTTAAACCTGTCTGTCCTCATATACAAGTAATAAAGTAATAATCTTAAAGGATAGGTCATCCCATAAAACATATATTACATTTTCAAATGCCCCGCCATGCCTTATAAGCACCACAACCCTGTTAAGAACGACTCTGCCATAGAAACACACATTCTCTTTGGCCTAATTTCTCTTCTGTATGCTGCCCCCACTGTTAACGAGTAGCATCACATATCAGTTCCAGCAACGCCCACAGAGGAAATTAGTAGCATATAACAGAACATTTGAAAGATGGGATGCAGGTGCAACCCATAACAAAGTAGGCAAGTCTGGATAGGCCTCAAGGGCTGGCTTTCGGATGTTAAGCCACACCCAAGAGTCTGCAGAAACACTACCTGGTTCTCTTCCTATGGATAAGTCCAGTTTGGCAGCAGCTGGGCTGATAAAGGACCCATTGGAAAAAATAACCCCCTCTCCCACCTCCCCCATTTCCTTGCTGCTACTAGTGCATTACTCTGGTATTTATGGGGACCTGAAAAACCTTCTGGAAAGTTTTATAATTGCACCTACAAAAACAGTGTAACCTACAAGTTTACAAATAAAAAAAAAAATACTCTAACTCCAGTATCAGTTCCTTCTTTGACTACAATTCCCTGAAAAAAGCGGACAGCACAAATTCATATAATGACACAAAAATCTGAGTTGCCCAAATAAGTAAAAGACAACATCAGCTGTTTCAGGGAAGACACAGGACACAGTAAACTTCAAACTTGGCAGGTCATGTCAGTCAAGTGGCAGCAGATGTGCAAATACTTTCTTTTAAAGTGTATTTACACACATACTTTGGAGATTTTGAACATCTATTTTAAAGCTTTGTTTTAGGCTTTCTAGTTCATAATGTGGGTCATTCCTTATTTGATTTTTCCAGGGACATAATTACTATCAATAAGCCAGTCTGTCATATTTGTGATTTTCTCCCCCCCTCTCAACAAACTAAACAGCCACTAGTAACTGTAGCTGCTAAGTGACTTTTTTTTAAAGGCATGGAACAATGGTGCCATCCTGTGGCCACTTGCAGTAATAAACGCTCTCTCTAGCCAGGCAGAACCTTTTTAAAAGTTTCATGTTGCAACATGTGGTTCTTTTCACTTATGTTAGCGAGGCTGGCTCCTCTTATCATATTTCTATTGCTGTATTATACCTGAATACGAGGCTAGCTAAAGCCATTATGAGCAAGCTGAAGTGTAATTTCTATCTACAGATTCCATGGCAAAGGATGCTATTTTGCAAACATTGCAACCCTACCTCCAAAATCCTCAGCCCACTAACTAAACATCCATTTGGAGAGACTGATACACCCATTGCTGGTTTTAGCTCAATTAGTTCTATGGGCAGAAGTTCCCATAGCTGGATTGACATTACAAGCAAAATTACTTTTCCTTCCCACAAAGCTTTGTAAAACATATGTACAGAGCCTTGTGTTAATCCTGGATACAAGCATGAAAACAGTTGTCCTACAATATAGTTTAATGCTAGCATTATGGGAGAGATGACTAGCAGGACTTCCTTTCCAGAGAACTCTAAGATTATATGGATATTTCCCCTCTCATGCTTTTCATTTGTCTTTTGTCTAAATAGATGGCAAGCGCTTCCTGAAGGATCTCTCTCTCGGTATGTTTGTACTGTCTCTAGCACAATGGGCCTTCATCTCAGCTGGGGCCTCTAAGGCTACTGTACTACAAATTAGTAAAGCAAATGTGTTTAGCTTTGCTAACACTAATTTACCAGTGTTTACAAAACTATTTCTAAGAAGCATAAAAAATAATACAGGCAGACAACTAAAAGTTCTTTATCAGAGAAAAAATGAGTAGTCACTTCTGCAGTACAGAAGCAGCAATGTTTAATATACACACCCCTACAAACATCACACACCCTTAAGTTTTGCTTTGTGTTGAACAGAACAGAGCATTAAAATACAAACCTGAATTTTACTTTTAAAAAGTAAAAAATGGTTGAGATTTCAAAGCAATGTAGAAAGAACGAGGAGTACCTGTGGCACCTTAGAGACTCACAAATTTATTTGAGCAGAAGCTCAAGACTAACACGGACTATCACTCTGAAACCTGTCCCAAAGCAATGTAGGCCATTTAGACACATCTTCCATTAAAAGTAAGCATCTAAATCCTCTAGAATGCTTTGAAAGTCTCAACCATTGTCTGTAGCCAATATGTATTCATGACTATCAAGTTATGAGCTATAAGACAATGCAATTAGTTATTTCAGTTTTCCTAATACATCTGCACGCCTCGAGCTAGCACAGCCAGGTAACCCTCAGTCTAAGTCAAGCTTAATTTTAGAGAAACCCAGAACATTCACAACTTACCTAGAGACAGAATTAGTTAAAGCAGCACCCATAACTGGAACCCTTTCCCAGCGTTAACCGTGGGCTTTGGGGGTTATGAGCTGGCCATTTCAATTCCCACTTCAGGCAACATTTTATCTGACAAACTACACCTGGAATCCATTTTTTCTTTTAAAATTACTTTCAAGGTCTAAGCGTGTTAAATCATTCGGATACAGTTTCATAGGGTGGTGTCACCTTTTTCACCTATTACAGTGCATACATGGAAGGAGGATATTTGAGCCACCTACTGATCTTGGTCTGTGCTATGGGCTGGTGCCTTTGCGTAGCTTAAACTGAATGTAATGCTGGGGAAGTCTGATGGAATGACCAAAGCAATGTTTTTGATCCACTTCTTTTTGACAGGAAGGACTTAAGGGCAGGGACAATGGCATCCTACCATAGTCACACACTTCCTAATAATCCATTTACATCTCACACTGCAGAAAGGATCTTCCATTTAAAATTCCATGCCACCATCTAAAAGTAGCTTAGCTTAAACTTCAAGATGGGCCACTTGGAGTTACTCAATCTGCCAGGAAACTGAAACAAGATGCTGAAAATTGCATTTGCAATTTTCATGCCAAATATGGGGTGGAAGGCTAAAAATTTTCATTGACAGTATCAATAAACTTAGGACATGGATTCTACAATTTGTAGTATATAGCAAGGCCTGTCAATGCAAAAACAGATGATACTTTAAGGCTGTAAAGGCTGAGCTTACTGATACCTAAAACTCTGGAAGATACACTGCCCAGTAAGGTCAGGGGTCAATTACTTAGCTAAGACTCCTTCTAGGCTAGCATGATTCACTGTTGGACTTGTTTGACCTGGCTAGTGCAGTCAGCTCTATGCTGTGGAAGCAGCTGCCATGCACATCCCAATATTCAGCACACCCTGAATAAGCTGTGGTAGAAACTAAATATATCCCGTGAATCATCAGTCCGAATAGATCGAAGGAAACATCTATATGCAAACGTGCCCGCTATGTCCCACATTAAGTTTTGTGATTTCTAACTGTACTCGCATCATTTACAAAAAGAGGAGTTGGGGCGGACTGGCACATCCTACCAAGTTAGATGTTGGCGGTTCCCATCTCATGGATAAGCGATGAATTTCCAATAAAATATTATCTTAGGACATCTTTATATAAAGCCAGTATCAACCTGATTCTCTCCCCACTTTATTTTCCTACTTTATTCCTTCTGTGTGGAGTTTGACCCACCTTGTTCTGCCTTGAGCCTCCTCTAATCCCCCTGCTAACTTTCACCCAAGTGTCAAAGTCTGCACATCACCCACGATTACTTAAGCATAATGGGCATGATCATGACCAAACAGAAAGAGAGGAACCATCAGCATCTTGGTAGATGAGAGGAATCAATTCTCTCCTTTCAACCTTAAAGGCAGTCGTAACTAGCTCAATGCTTTGCCATATGTGCAAGCCCAAGCCCAGTCTGAGGCCCTGAGATTGTTCCCAGCGTGTTGGTCTGGCGCAGGATAGAAACGCTGAACCCTCAGGCTGGGAGAAAAAGAGCATCCCAAGTTGCACTTCTCCATGAACAGCCTTAAATATCGCAAAAGCAATAGAAAGACAATAATTCAATAGCTACTTCAACCAGTTTGGCTATTTTAAACCTGTCAATGTACATCTGAAGAAAAAAAAACAGCTTGGTGAAAGCAGATCTGCTTTTTAAACTAGTGCAGGATAAAGCAGAGGTTGCAAAAAGGGAAAGCCCATCCTCCTCTATACATCCTCCCTTTCTATCCTTGTAGCAGTGTGAAATATCAGAAGATAACAGTAATTAGAAGGAAACAGGAGTGCACAGAAAAATTTTGAAGACATGACCAAAAAACCTGAGATTCTGAGATATCCAAAATAAGAACAAAACAAAGCACTTCAGAGGCAGATCATCATCATGTACACTTCTGTGTAGAAAACTACTTTGCAGGAAAAACAAGTGTGTGGACATCAAAGTCTGATTGCAGCACAACCCAACTGTAGCTCCCTGTCTTATAACCTTCTACTCAGACCAGTGGCGAATCATTTCAATGCAAAGGATATTCTGTATTCATTTAGTTCTTTCAGATCATCTTCTCTTCGTTGCTTTTCTATTAGCGCTTGTTGCCGAGACACCTCATCGAGGAACTTTGTCTCATCTTCATCTAAGCCTCTTACCATATTTTCTGAATAAAGCAAAGCAAAAATTAAAAGCCATTTAAGAAACTGGTAGAGTGGAGGACCATGCAACAGTACTTTTCATCCAAGGATTTCAAAAGGTAGATAATCATCCACAGGTATTTTACAGGTAGCATCTATAGTGCCACTAAAGCAGAGAGGGGAAGCGATCACTGGTAGGGTAGGAAGTAGTACCCATGGCTACTATCAATTCTCTCTTCTAACCAGTAGATCATGCTGTCAGTTTGAAACAAAAAAAAAAAGTAAGCATATATCAGACCCTTCAAAAAACAAACCACCCAAAAATCAGCTTGTTTTTCTAACTAATGAGAGAGAACAAACTTCTCCAGGCTAAAGATTTTCTAATCAATGGGTTTCCAGATTAGCAAAGCTGAGCTCCCAAATATATTCAAATCCAGGGCTTGTCTATACTCAAAATGCTGCAGCTGCACTGCTGAAGCACTTCAGCGTACTACCTATGCCAATGGGAGGTAGTTGGACGAATTCTCCAATCAACTATGCGCTGTGTACAGGGGAACTTAGGTCAGTTTAACTCCATGGCTCAAGGATGTGGATTTTTCACACCCCTGAGCAACGTAGTTGTGCTGACCTAATTTTCTAGTGTAGACCAGGCCTCAGACACATGTTTTTGAACAAAGCAAACACATACTCAACCACATTTATAAACACAGTAAAAGCTAAATTAGCTAAATGTATCATGTTTAGCTATCGGTGTATTAACTCTCTAAATTTCCATTCTGGTATCTTATGTGCTCTTCCAAATAGGGTACAGATAGCTTTTTAGAAGGTTCTTTAAATCTCTTGTTATGCAAAGGATAATCACTCCATCAAAGCCACACATTATCAGAGAGCTAATGAAAGGCTTAAAAAAAGCAAAGCCTGCAGTGTCTGTGGCCAGACCGAAAATTCTCTTCAGTTACAGCAACTGGCCAAATTTCACTGGTTTTAGCTTCATGAAGGTTTAATTCCTCAAGATGATTTTTAGGACCTTACACATTTAAGGGTCCTATTTTGTCCTCAGATAAAAGTCCCACATAACTTCAAAAGGCAGGGCCTGAAAAATCTGATGAGTGGCAAACTTCAGGAAGGGTGGGGCCTCAAAGTCAATTTTGTTGAATGTAAGGCTTTAATTTTAAAAGTTCCAGTTCTTACAGTTGTGAAGAATATAGTACTGCTCCCTGAGTCTCCAGACCGATAGTCTCCAATGTGTCTGCTACTGCTCAGAGTTTTCCTCAGAAGCAACAGCAAGTGATAAGACACTTCACTGGTCCCATTCTGACTGACTGCATGAAACTGACAAGAACCTTAGTTTTACTCAGCAGGAGCTTGGTATATACAACTATAAGCAGCAGCTGCCAAGGCAGTAGTGGTTGTTCCTAGATCTTACTGGTATCGCTCTCCTATGAGTCAAAGTTTGTCTGGTACGTGAGTCTTCTGAATAAACTTCTTAAACTCCAATCAAGGGCAGCATTTAGCCCCAAGATAACTGTCTACCAAAAATATATATAGCTTACCAATGAGCATGTTGAAAAGAATGGGTACTTTTCCCCAGCATTATCAATCAACAAGATATGTGTGTCAACAGCACTTTCCTTTCTAGTCAGCCTACTCCTGCTACCCAGTGCAGTGATGCATCTCAGTCCAATATTTAAGCTATATTGAATTTTTTTCTGAAATGAAATTGAGCTGTCACAAATACAGCATAATTGGGCAAGAGAAACAAGCTGGTTTAGATATGAGACAGCTACAAGAAGCCTTTCACCCCTAGGTCACTGCTGACAAACTAGCAGCTATTTGGTGGCCAACATGAAATGATCTGGTTGTCTGTCAGTTCCCAGTAGAATTGTTTTTTGTCACAATTGGCATCTTTGATAGCAGTGTCAACACAGGTACCCAGGACTGAATCTTAATGGAAACTAAATTCTTCTCTTCCATGTAAAGACTGTCCCACTGGTATTGGGTTTGAGGGATGTCCATGGGGAAGAATGAGGAAGCTTGCATAGCTGCTGCCCTTACTATATGTGTACTGTGCCTTATACAACTTTTACCAGCGCTGCATTCATTCAAGACCTCAGAAGGGAGATTGCTTCCAAGCACACAAACACCTCTGCGCTCAGCACTGTTCAGAAGGGAAACAGAGCACAATGACAGTTCAGCAGAGTTGTAGTAAAGCTTTTAAAAGCACCAGAGTATTGGCAATGAGGTCTTTTTCTGGTTGTTTTAAAAGCAGCAAATCCTGTAAGGAAGTCTGATTCTGTGCAGTCCTAATATATCGCCTATATTCTGTCACTTACAATATGAGGTTTCCTGAACAACCAGAGAAGCAAGATACTGTTACTATGTTTATTTGTTCTATCTTCTTCCAGCTGCTTATATCTGCTTCATATATTGTATACACAAACACATAAAGTACACTGGGTATTTAAGAAACCATGTTTATGTTTACATTATAACTAGAACTACTCAAATTAAATTACAGAATTTTGTTAGAGTCCAAAGCATTTTTCATTTCATTGTGTTATGCAATGGCCCAATTTTCATTTTCTAGGTTTCCCCAAGGATTTTTAAAATGTTTAAAACAAGAATTAACTAGACTTGAAGAACAATCCCGCCATGTGACTCTGCCAACCAATCAAAATTGACAATGCAGAAAAATGAAAACCCCAAAAATCTATTTGAAAGACAGGCTACATTTTCTCATGAAGATTTCTGTTCAAGATTTTATTTAATGGAAAGTTGTTTTTTTTTTAAAAACTTTAAAAAATGTTCTGTTTTCAGAAGATGGCCAAATATTGATAAAATCTGTTTATTTCAAAAATGTTCAAACCTGCTCATTACAGCTAAGAATAAGTCAACATATGTGTATTGCTCTCAGGGCCAAATTCTGCTCTCATATGTCCACACAATTCCTATGAAGTCAATACATGTTGGGCACACGTATGGTAGAATGTGTGCCTTAATGTTAGACTTCCCCCTCACCCCACCCCACAATCTGTGTCAGGCCAACAGTCCCCCATAGTGAGGTAAATTGGTCATAACTCTCTGGAGCCACCAATACTGATTTTAAACCAATCAAGCCTTCCCATCATTCCTCTAAAAAGCAACTTCATTATGGACAGGATCCTAACAAGCACTAGAGATCAATTGCGCTATTCAAGGCAGTGAGCACCATGCATGGCAGTGCTGGTTCTAACAGAGCACTGTAACATTATGCATCTATTAAGGACGGAGAAAGAAAAATTTCATTTGATGTGGCAACAGCAGGGTAGAGATTTAGGCAGAATGTAATTACTCAAACTGGGGTTTGCCCAAAGCCTGAGCCTTGCACAGAGTACCATATGCTCTTTAAAGCACCTCAAGCGGTCAGGGCATCTCTTTTAAATGTCTGAAAGATTAAATCTCTAACTACTGTTTGTCCCCTTTCACTCTGGAGCACTGGTTCAAAAGAACAATCTAGAACGGACTCAGACATCATTCCTGTAGCACCTGACTTCAAGCTCTCTTACCCAACTTCTCACTTTTCCTTAGAACAGTGGTTCCCAAACTTGGTTCGCAGCTTGTTCAGGGTAAACCCCTGCGGGCCGCGAGACGTTTTGTTTACCTGGAGCGTCCTCAGCTCCCAGTGGCCGCGGTTCGCCGTTTAAACATTAGACCACTCCCCGTGGTGTTTTGTTTGAAGCACAGGATGGGGAGTCAGGAAAACTGGGTTCCATTTCCAGCTCCACTACTAATTCCAGCATCCTTCTGCCTCAGCTTCTTGAGCTGCATAATCTAATTCCATACTTCACAGGAATGTGAGTTTTGATGGACATTTTTAAGTAACTTTTAATTCCTTACATGCCAAACGCTCTCTTAATGCAAATAATTACTGTGCATATTTTAGGATCCACTGCAGAAGTACGATCCACGCATTTGATCATTTTCCAAGTGACCGTGATGTAAGAAACCAGTGCTTTGAAAAAGAACAAATAAGGCATCAGACAGGAAAGAGCTATCCATCTGGCCTCGTATCTCAAAGTTACCAAAGATGTGGCACTTTTCTGGGCTTCAGCTCAGAACAATAACTTGCTGGTGCTTACTGAATTTAAACTGCTCCTCAAACTCCTGCTGTTTCTTGTCTTTCTGTTCCTGGAGTCTTTCATATAGTGATCGTGGATCATACACCTCCTCTGGGCATTCTGAGAGACAGGAAGAGAGCAAGAGACAAGAACATACCTTAGATTATTTTTTTTATTATTTTTTAACAAGCAAGCATGGCTTTTAATCCCCCGCCCTCCCCTTAAAGCTTTTAAATAATCTCACAAGCATAGCAGCTGGTTCCTTTGATTTTTGTACAGACAGTTACATATTCTTTGGCTCTTTCCTGCAGTTACCAAACTATATCCCAGTACCTTCTGGGTCCTCAGGTTTTCGAACCTTCTCCCATTCTTCCTGTCTTCTCTTCCGCCGCTCATCTAGCTCCGATTCAGACACAAATCTTTTGTTAATTACAAGGTCAGCAGTGCCATCTCCTCCATCCATTGTGGAACAGCCTGTCCAAAAAAGATACATGGAAGAGAATACTGATACTGGAGGCCAGATTCCAGTTTCAGCTGCATAAGGAATACTAGAAATAGAATGTTGCACTTATGAGCAATACAGATCCTTCAAGATACATAGGGTATAGGAGATAAGAGTCTGACCCCACAAGCTGAAAAACATAACATTAAATATTAACTCAACATAAAAATGAACATAATTCACCTTGATTCCAAAGTGCCACTTGTAGGACACCTTTAGTAAGAGAGTGAGATCTATTACAGTCCATCAGAGAACCCAACTCAGTAACAGCAGATAGATACTAAACAGATACTATACTTTCTCTTGGTCAAAAGGGGATTAAAAAAACTTGTTAAAACAAACTGGTTTATAGAGAACCTCAAAACCATTTAAACAAGATACAGAAACATTTGCCTATTTCAGGCAGGCAAGGCTGTCCAACACTGCCCATTATAAACCCTACTTTTAGTTGCTTATAAAGCTTTGCCACGCTTCAACCATTTGGGCTGAAATTTTCCATGCCAAATGTCTGACTCATGTAAATATTTTGTTGTTGTTTTTAAATTTCAGCCAAAATGCTTCATCTGTTTCCAAGGATGAGGTGATCCGATAATTTTTTTTCAGTCTGATTTTCCCCTCCTAAATCTAGGAAACTGCACACCAAAACCTATCTTAAAAGAACATTAATGTTGCTATTGTCAAGCACTCAAAAGTTAGGAAATGCCACAATTAAGACTGCCTGTGGGTTAACAACACTGCAGACAGGAGTTTAAGGTACACTTTACAAAAAGACATTTTAAAATGTAATCAAACTATTTCTGTTTATATTCAGGGTTTTTAAATCCATTTATGAAAAAAAAAGTTTTGGACCAAAGATGACCCTGCTAACCCAGCCCCTAAAACTGACACATGAAAGTAGTCTCTTCCTACGTCTCAGCAAAAATTTAAAAAGCAATCGATAACATTGAAATGAGGCTGCCTACTACTTAAACATCATTTTCTCTACAAAAATACAGTTCAGAACATTATGAATGTAACAACAAATTAATGAACGTTGTCAAAGAAATTAAGTCTATTTTATGGTGCATTATATATGCTCTTTGTTCATGTCTCACTGAATCTTGTACATTAACAAGTAATTCGCAATCGGATTTCCGACTCATTAGCACTAATTGAGGTTCTGCTATAGTTATCAGTGCCACTGTAAGACTGATGTCCGTAAGGAATTTCCTGTAATTAGGGCTTAGTTGGTTTCATTTTGAATAGAGGCTTTCCCAGTGACCAGCAGCAGTATTCAGTGACAACGGAGAGACACTTCCCTCCCACCCCCACCAGTTTTCACCCATACAAAAGTCACAATGCTTGGCCATCATGCAAGTGACATGCTTTACAAGTGTTAGAGTGATCCTCCTCGAAGAGAGTTAATTAACTTGACATCAAAAGTCCTACTCCCAGTTTAAACCCATGCAATATATTACAAGCCTCGAAGTTCAAGATTTATTCTGCCAATATAAAGTTATGCCCCTAATCCAGATATTTATAGCTCTGTATTCTAGAATGATACATAAAACTGATGCAAGTGTAAGATTGTTCATAGAATAAATCTGTTGCTATTACTTAGATCATGCCAGCAACATGCTGGGTTTAACCTCTGTGCTTCAATCTCCCCATCTGTAAAATGGACATAGTCCTGCTTTTCCTCTTTTCTAACATATTTTGGTGTCTACAGACGCAAACCATCATGTCAGTGCTAAGTATTCTCTATTTGGAGCCCAATCCTGCTTGCACTTAAACCCCTGGAAATAGAATCATAGAATATCAGGGTTAGAAGGGACCTCAGGAGGTCAGCTAGTCCAACCCTCTGCTCAAAGCAGGACCAATTCCCAACTAAATCATCCCAGCCAGGGCTTTGTCTAGCTGGGCCTTAAAAACCTCTAAGGAAGGAGATTCCACCACCTCCCTAGATAACCCATTCCAGTGCTTCACCACCCTCCTAGTGAAAAAGTTTCCTAATATCCAACCTAAACCTCCCCTACTGTAACTTGACCGAGCCCTCCTGAGTTCCTTTGGGGAGAGGTCAGCATTTCAAGATTAGGTAGGATCAGTTTAACACACCCTTCTCCTATCACTATGGGTTCAATCTTTTGAAGAGCTGAGCCTGATACCAACTTCAGTAGCAGTTGGCCGTTATCAATTTATTTATTATTTGTATTATAACAGCAAATACCAGGCCCAATGTGTTAGGTGCTGTACAAACACATGGTAGAAGGTAGTCCCTGCTCTGAAGAACTGACAATCTAAATAGACAAGACAAACATAGGCTTGTCATCCCCATATTTCAAATGGCAACATGAGGCAGAGAGAGATAAAGTAAGCATTTAAGAGAAACTACTGATTTGGGGTACCACATTTTTGGGTATACAACTAAAATATATACCTTAAAATAAGCCTGATTTTCAGCAAAAGCTGTGCGTATGCCTTCGGAAAATGAGGCCCTTTTAAGCTGTCTCAAGATGGGTACACAAAAATTACAAATCACTTAGGAAAGTTTAGGCTTAAATAAATTACCCAAAGACACACAGGAAACCAGTAAGGAGGGCTGGAAGTTGAACCTATGCCCCATGGGTTTGAGTCCAGGGCCTCAACCATAAGAACATCGTTCCTTCCCTAATACATGATACGTTCTTTTTATGGCAGCTGTTCCATCTCATGAATTCCTTTTGGAAAGGGATAAAGGATTTGGGTATGTTGGTGTGGTAGGGCATATAAGAATGTAGATGGGGTGAAGGGGCAGAGACTCAGGCTATACCTACATTTACGGCAGTATATGGAGTACAGACACTGCACACCCAGTGCAGTATAGATGGTGAGACACTGTTTAGGCAAGTAGAGCAGAGTTCTCTACACATCTGAACCCCCAGCGTATATACCCTACACAGTTCTCTACATGCCCAAGCAATGCCTCTTGCCCCTATGCTGCTATTTTTAGCAGTGCACTGTCCTGCTGCCAGAGCGTCTCTCCACCACAGAGAAAGGCTCCCCCTGGCCAGATGTGTAACTACATACTGCAGTGACAAGAGTTTAGCTGCAGACTGCCTTTCACTGCTGCATGTCATGCCTGTATTCTGTATGCTACTGCAATTTCATAAGGATTAATTGTCCAACCTAAGCGCATCACAATCCTAACAAAAATCAGTACGCTCAGAGGATCCTTTTACTCTAGGGAAATGATCTATGTACAACAGTTATCAAAAACCAGGTTCTCTCCTCAACTGGTGCCACAGCTTAACTGTGACTTTATGTAGGACAAAAGTGTTTTCAGCATCATTATGAAAAGCATGATGAAAACATGCTCCTGGTAGCCACATCCTGGAGTACAAAGATGAAATTGCCATTTAAAAATGAAAAATTGGATCATTTTCAACGTGACTTCCATTTTTCAGCAAGATAAGTTAGCATTTTTACCTTCAGAAAGTCTAGATATTTAGATGTCAGCCTATAATGAGGTTCACTCTTTCCCCTCTCTCTCAAAAACTAGGGGAAATACAACTAACCTGCATTTGTAATGCTGATGATGAAACGTTGCTTTTTACTTCTATTTATTGCTACTTAATGGCCTGTATATACTCAACAATTTTGAACAATCAGGAACGTGTACTAGTTTCTCTGCTTCCTCCTGTAAAATACTGAGAGGCTCACTCAGTGCTGTCATCTGGATGAGCTGCTGAACGATAAGTAAAGGAGATTCTTATGACAGGACTGACGCTTACGCAGTATTTATACTGATGGTTACTGTTAACTCTTCAGAACAAATGGCTGTCAGAGATTTTTTCCTCACTGCTGGATCCACTGTATTTGTAGTCAAAACATTTACTCTAGCCCAAGGTATCCCCACTGCTCTGTAAGCAGATGGGACTCTTATCTGACTAGGACAGCACCAAGTTGGGTGCAATCATTCCCAGGACCAGTGCTAGAGTTTTTCGCGCCCTAGGCACACGGCCATATCGCCGCCCCACGCGCCGCTCCCACGGCTCCGGTGGAGCTGCCGCAGCCATTTCTGCGGAGGGTCCGTTGGTCCGCAGCTCCAGTGGAGCTGCCGCAGCCATGCCTGTGGGAGGTCCACCGGAGCCGCGCGGGACCAGCGGACTGTCTGCAGCCATGCCTGCGGCAGGTCCACCGGAGCCGCGCGGGACCAACGGACCCTCCGCAGACACGACTGCGGCAGGTCCACCGGAGCCGCCTGCTGCCCCCTGTCCCCCCCGGCAAAATGCCGCCCCCCCGAAAATCCTGGTGCCCTAGGCGATTGCCTAGTTTGCCTCAATGGAAGTGCCAGCCTTGATCATTCCTCTTTAACTCTTCAGAAGTCCCGCCAAGGTGTACAGCAGGGATCTACTTCTGAGGTAGTAGGGGGGGGTTCTACCCATTGTCTCTGGCATTCTCCCTGCACCCTCAACACCCAAAATGGCATGCACCAAATCCGATCTCACCAGTAAAGTAACAAGAGATGAAAGGCAGGTATGAGAAATAAGTGAAGATTTTAAAGTCTCTCCAACTACCAAATTTTAAACAATTTAAACATTCTTTTAGTTCTAATTACCTCCCTCACAACTTTCACATAGAAAAATAGTGTATCAACTTCTGAACTGTTTTCTTTTCTAAACCTTTCAACAGATCTGAAACCTATAAGATATTTTTAGAAGTGCCTAGTTTAAAAACTTTATTTTAACCCTCCCACACACAATTGCTTCAAGATTTAAAGCACTGTCAGAGGGATTTCTTGGACCACACCTATTGATGTGGATTGTTGATATGGATTATATTTAAGGAACAGATCTACCTCATGCTCCCCATTTAATGTTCGACTCATAGCATAAAACAAAGCCATCAGTAATGGAGAGATAAGAGAACTGGCCTTCAAAAGCCTTGTAAATATATAACCCAGGAAAAGAAGTCTCTAATAGTCCCTCACCATCCCATGGCTGGATTTATTTCATACCTTCAGTATGACAGGCATGCTTGATTGTTAAGCATCTAACATCATTCACAATGCTTACATCAGAACAGAAAAGACCGGCAAGACTTGGAATCTAAACTTTGCACACTCAAGGCTCCTATTAAGTAGAAAAGTTAAGCACATGCATAAACATCTTCAGGATCAGGAGTTGGTCTGCAGGAATTGACAGCTAAAGCCTCCCCACTGGCTATAGGATTATTCTAGCCTTGATAACTTCCAGAAGATGAAGTTTGAAATATCACAATACTATACTGTTAAATTCTGCAGCAAAGAAGAAAAACAGATCAAAATGTGTCTGTTTAGGACAGCAGTCTAAATCCACCTCCCTCGCCCAGTATAATTTTGTTTCTATACTATGGGTGGATTGAAAGTTAAAAGCATGAAGGATTAGTCAACGGCAGTATTAGCTGCAAATTTCCATCCTATAGTGCATCTTGATAGAAACCTATGACATGGCATACGCCATCTCAGATAGTGGCTAATACCAGATGTTTCAGAGACAGACAGTCACAAAAAACATTGGGAAAGCTTCTTCCTGATATATTAGTTAAGAGATTGACTTATGCCCTGACACATGAGTTTCTCACTTCCAAACTCTTTGATATTTTTTAAAAAAAATCCTTACTAATGTAACTATAGCAATGTTCATTTTTTTAAACCCTGTCAAGCTGTTGGCCTCAGGGATATACTGAGGTAATGTGTTTCATAGGCTGAAAACAGTTCTTTGTATTCATTTTATATTTTCAACCTTTGTTTCGCTGAATGTCATTTGTTCTTGTTTTGTGAGAGGATAAACAAAAATGTTATTTTTATTTTTAACTCACGATGAATAAATTGAGACATCTGATGTGTCAGAGAAATAGGTCTGGCAAGATTTTCAAAGCTGGTTGCTGTTACTAAGCCATTAAGTTTTAGCCCAGTTTACTTAGCTAATAACTATTTTGATGTAACAAAACTGATAGTGTGATTCCAAGCCAGATATCGGTTTCATTTCCAGCTACTCAGTTACATGCGAAGTTTGTAAAGAGAATCCCTAACTAGGGAAACTTTAAAACTATCTACCATGGTTGGTAATACTAGTTCAGAAGGTGTATGAAATGCTGGGGCAGCCTTAGTGCGGAAAGCCTGATAGGTGCCACCGCCATTTTCATCATCATGCTACCCCAAACCTGATAGGTGCGAGTGCTAAAAACAGCGTCAGACACTTAAAGTAGGGCTCCTAAGATTACAAAACACTGGTGTTTGTAGCCACGGGACATTTTTCAAGGATTCTCATAGTGCAGAGAGGGCTAGCTTGTTCAAAACTCTAACTTAAGTTTGATCATCACTAGCTTTCTTACACTCATCTCAATCACAAAAGAAAAACAATCAGAACCAGTACTTTGCTCTGATACAGCACCTTTCATCTGATGATCTCAGAGCAATTTAAAAACATTAAAGAGACACCATCAATTTGAAATCTTATCAATTTACAAAAAGGTGAGACGTACTTCCCCCTGCCAGATTGTGCAGTCTGAATCACATTTGCCTATTTTTATCTCAAAAAAAAAAATTCTCCACACTGTTTCTGTGTAAAAGATCCACATAAATAGGAGAAACTCTCTGACAGAGTCAAGCAGTGAAAGTATCCCCCCATGTAGTGTTATAAAAGATTCCAAATAAAAAAAAAAATTGAAAAGTCAATTATAGTGTTTTGGGGGTGTTATTTGTAACAAGAGATAAATGTGTTGAGACAAAGGTGATTTTTAAAAAGAAACCTTGTGTCTCTTGGAGCACCACACCAGGAATTAGACAGTCAAGTTCACATTATGCAGATGGGGAAACTGAGGCACAGAGGTGCGGTGACTTGCTCAAGTCCACACGACAAATTAAAGGCAGAGCTTGACACTGAACTGTGAAATACTACCCCAAACCCTTGACTATCTTTCCTTCATAATGTGACTTATTTCACCAAGGTACTCACTTTCAGCTGATTAAACAGTGAAGCAGATAGGGCTTAAGACATCAACCTCTGCAGAATTTAGGCATTTATTTAAGAGAGTTTATTGTCCTTGAACAAAGAAAGCCTTCCAAATTTGAACTGACTGCAACCCCCAAAAAGTGTTATCTTCCCTAGTTTGCAGGCAGACAGCTTAAGGATCTCTGAAGCTTCTCAGACCTTTTCCCAAGTTCCAGTACAAGTAAAATGACTAGACTTCGATAAGTATTGCTGTTTCATTTCAGAACCCTCTGGGCAGCACTGAAACCTACAAGAATCACATCCATTTCACTCTATAGCTATTAGGAAAAGCTATGAGTAGCAGAGGACGCACTTTGCTGATGCCCCAGAGAACTTTATCAGCTTCCAACTATTAGATATCCAAACTGTCAGTAGTTGAGTGCCTACAAGCATTCTACCACCATACTTCCAAGGGTGCTTTGTTTTTGTTTTTTTTCATTTCCTTATTTAATTCAATTAAACCCACAATTTTTTTTTTTTAATAAATGTATCAGCAGCTGCCACAGAATCCCCAGGGCCATAAGAGCTTTGCCCTAGAATTTTGATCAAGCTTTGTTTTTGTAGGCAGGCAGGCAGAGCTCTCAGATCACAGGAATCTTACACATAAACACTATCCCCTTGGTCGCCAGAAAACCAAATACTCAGACTCAGCCTTTAAGGTCATAAGGGATCATCCCGATCATCCAGTCTGACTTCCTGCACATTGCAGGCCACAGAACTTGGACTACTCACCCACTCCTGTAATAGACATATATAACCTCTGGCTGAACTACTGAAGGAATCATCTCTGCAGGGATGTACTACTAATTTTGTCTTCATGCTAGCTCTGTTTATCAACAATCTAGTGAAGAAACTATCAGTTGTGGCTATGGTACATTGCTGTATGATTAGTTATTATGAACTACATGCACTAAATGTAAAGGGTTTTTCCATCCAGATTACTAAAGAAAAAGCACGCAGAGTGAAAAACTTTCAAAATGCAACACTTCTCTTCAAGATGTCCTTAACTCCATAGAGCTTAATGGGTGCCAGTCTAGGAACAATGCCTGAAACAGGCTACTGCTGTCATGGGGCAACTTGAAGAAGAAAGATAGATGTATTTACAGAACTCCACTTGTGACAGCTCTTCGGGAGGTGATGAACTATTACTTTTTTTTCCTGGAGGCTGCCATATGGCAGAATGAACACTTTCATTTTTTTAAAAATGTAATCCTATAGCCCTCATCATCCAGTTCTCTGGAGTAGAGTCAGTGTTTCCACTATACATGTGTCCGGTACTTAGCACAATAAATTCATAATCATCAACCTCTAGCTGCTTATGTAACACAAACAAATAATAGTCAACCTCACAGAAAACCTTCAAAATATCCTAAAGTGTACCAAAGTGATGTCTGCCCAAGCCTGAAGTGGCCCGATATCTGAAAAAGCTGTGAACTATCCTGTTTATCACAAAGTGGTGTTAACTCTGAATCCCTGCAATGCTGGTTTAAACATCAACTTTCCATTGTAGAGCCCAGGAAAAGAGGAGGATCTTAGAGAGAACTGCACCATCTTTCTACAGCAAGAGGCATCTGTTCTCAACTAGCCATACTGTGCCCTGGAACAACACCTTTACCTAGCTCACCCGCTGTTTAGCCCAAAGGGGAGCTGGCTTCCAAGGCAGAATGGCTCAGCTAGGGAGACACAAACTAACACACATCACCATACAAGAATCTGTAGCCTTATTCTCACCATCCCCTCCCTGCATCCCCACATTACAGCCACTTGGCTCCCCCCCACAGCCCTAACCCATCCTCCCCTTAATCCCCTAGCCTTCCCCAACCCATCCCCCTTAATCCCCCAGCCTTCCCCAACCCACCCCCAGCTGCCCCCTAACCTCCCCAACCCATCCCCCTTAATCCCCCAGCCTTCCCCAACCACCCCCAGCCGCCCCCTAACCTCCTCAACCCATCCCCCTTAATCCCCCAGCCTCCCCCAAACCATCCCCCCAGCCAACCCCCAGCCCCAAACCATCCCCCTTAATCCCCCAGCCTTCCCCAACCCATCCCCCTTAATCCCCCAGCCTCCCCCAACCCATCCCCCAGCCGCCCCCTAACGCCCCCAGCAACCCGGCTTTGCCCTACCCCCAACAACGCGGCCTCCCTCAGCAGCCCGGCCTCGTCCCCTCCCCGCATCCGTCCCCCAGGAGCCAGTTCGCCCCCAGCCCCTGCCCCAAGGCTGCCCCCGCCCCGCGCGGCGCAGACCCCCACCCACCTTCCCCTCGGCCGGGCCCCTCAACAGAGCAGGGCCGCTACAGCGAGCTGCGCACCATACCGCACCGCAGCCACCATTGACCCCGCGGGGCCCCGGACTGCTAGGAGCCACACCCCCCTCTCACCCCAACCAGCCAATCATTTGTCTCCTTCCTCTCACACGGCCACTACTAGCCAACTCCGGCTCTCGTTTTTTCTTGGCCGTCCCAACAACACGGCGGCGATTGGCTGATCTCGTGATGGGGCAGTGTGATTGGATGAAGTGGCCCTGGCTTTGGGCCTCGTACCCGGATTGGTGGGTTTGGCGAGGGAAGGGGCGGGGCGGGGCGAGTCGCCGGGGCTACGCGGTGGGGGGCGGGGGAGGAGGAGGAGTCGGCTCCCGGAATGGTAGGTCTGGCGCCTCCATCTTTCCACCCCGCGCCCAGATGGCACAAAGGGGCAGCGCCGCCCGGCTGCTGGCCTGAGCGGGGGACGAGCCCGGCACCGCCCCGGTAGGTACCGCGGAGTGGGAGCCCCCCAGGGCTGGAGGGAGCGGGCGGCGGGCGACCCCAGGCTCGGGGGAGATGCTGTGGGGCGAGTCCCAGGGAGCCCCCCTCAGGCGTGGGGCTGGGCGGGGCTGGCACCCCGGGGGGCGCGCTCCCCTTGGGAGGGGCGAGCTGGGGGGCTCCGCGGGGAATCCTGGGAGGAGGGGTTGGGGGTCCCTGGGGAGGGCTCTCTGGGTGGCCCGGGGGCGGGGCGGAGGGGTCCCGGGGGGCTGGGTTTAGAGAGGAGATCGGGTCTCCTGGGCACGGGGAGATCCCAGGCAGGGGGAGGGGGTTGAATGGGGGCGGCCGAGAGTTATGGGGCTGGGGGAGCGGGTGGCTCTGGGAGCAGGCTCGTCCCGGGTCGGAGGGCGTCCTATGGGGCGTTCTCTGGGATTGGGGGACTTGTGTGTGCGGGGCGGGAATTTGGGGGGGTCTCTGGGATTGGGGGACTTGTGTGTGCGGGGCGGGAATTTGGGGGGGGGTCTCTGGGGTTGGGGGGTCTGTTTGTGAGATTTCTCGGGGCTGGGGGAATCCGTGTGTGCGGGACAGAATTTGGGGGAATTTATCGGGGTTGGGGGTCTATGTGTGCGGGGGATCTGTGTGTGCGGGGCGGGAATGTGGGGGGGTTTCTCGGGGGTGAGGGATCTGTTTGTGCGGGACGGGAATTTTTTTGGGGAGGGTCTCGTTAGGAACGGGCCTGGCCCCTGTTACCTGGGGCACCGGGCTGTAGAACAGAGAGGGGATTGGAGACCGGTTTTCCCTCTCCCCGCAGGTGAACGGGGTGCGGGAGATGCAGTAGGTCCGTTTACCTGGAGGTTGTTCTGGGTCCCCGTTTCGCCTCGTGCTGGCTAGGCTCAGCGCTGCTGGTTACTGGGGCATGCTGCAGGTGTCTGTTTTGACTAGGGAAGGGGTGTGTGAAAGAGAGAGATCAGAGATGCGTCCTCTGCAACCCTGATTTGCATTTAGTCTCGGGAAGTCACGGTTGTAAATGCATAGGCTCTGCCACTGCCTTAGTAAGCGCAGTTATCTTATTTCTAACAATGGAAGTAAGGGCAGGTGGATTGTTGCATAGAAGTTGGACGTCCTCTTGTTTGCAGACACCTCTTCCTGTCTCTCCCATAACTTGTAGTGCACTTTGGTATGGCCGTGTCTAACGTGCGAGGGTTGCTGTGTTCTGGATTTCTGGTCCTGTTATAGATGCATACTTTGCAGCATTTGTAAAAGAATGCTCTTAAGTAGAATAGAAGGTGGACTGACATAAAGGTAATGGAGAGCCACATATGGCCAGAGGGTCTTGGTATTATACATGCAATTGTATCTAAATCGACGGTAGATCTTGCTGTCCTCTCTCAGGTAGAAGTCAGAGAGACTGCTTGTGTGAGGAAAATGAGCAAGAGCAATGTCTATATTTAAAAAAATAAAAATAAAAAAAGTGAGACCAACAATATTTTGGGGCTGTATCCTTACTCGTGCAAGTAGTCCTGTTGCTTCCAGTGGAACAACTTGCATGACTAAAGTTGTGTGTGTTCATATGCTATTAAAATAAATGAAAAAAGGACCCTTTACTTTTTTGTTTTTAGTAGCATATGATATCAAGGCCCTGACTCTGCAGGCACTCAAAACCATATTTAACCTTATTCACGCTAACAGTGTTCAAACGTAAAAGTGTGCTGTAGTGCCTTGGTGAATTGGACGCCAAAGTGAATAAGCTATTATTTTTTAAGTGATGCAGCCTATAAAGGTGAACTTAAAAATGAAGATAGAACTTGTCAAAAAAATCCACAAACCAGGCTGCAGGTGACCTCAAGCACTGGAATAAATGTTATCTTATTAACAGCATCATAGACCTACTTCCTGGTTCACAAAAAAAGCCCTAATACATTGGGTTGCATTGAGTTCTCTGTTATGTATGACAGTGATTGTTTTAATACAAGATTCCTTCTGGGAGCCAGACAAACTCAGAAGGATTTCAGAAGATTCTCCCGTTGATTTAAAAATATATATATATATAGAGAAAGAGATTCTAAAGTCAGAAGCTTTTTAAATAGTGTGTGGCCCACTCTCTAGCTAAATATAAAACAAATTTTCTTGCCTGTGTTACAGAGAATATCTTCATAAATTGACTTAAAAAATTCAAGATAATTTTTTTTACTACTATTTTACTTTTTGTATTTCTCTTAGCTTGGAAAATTACAATGAACTAGTCAGCTTAATCTTTTCTATTAACATGCTACCACCATTCTACATTAATTGCAAATGTTACGTACAGAGGATTCTTTCTGAAGACCTTTGTTAATCATGGAAACATTTCAAATTGGACTTGAGGGGTTTTTTATGGTTTTCTGTTTTGTTTGTTTTTGTTCGGGTTTTTTTTGTTAAGATGTTTCGTTTTTTAAATCTTGAGCCATATTTCAACTTGTATATATATTCTATACTCATCACAGCCTTATTAGTTGGTACACACGCAGATTAATTGTTTTTATTTTGCTTTTAAAGATTTTTTTTTTCTTAGCAGCTATACCTTTGGTGTGGGTGTGTGGTAATAAATAGAATGGGACAAATTGAAAGGTTATCTGAAAAGAAGAATTTAAGTATGCAGTTTCCTCCTTCCCCCACTGCTTTGTGATGTTTGGAGAAGACTATAAATAAATAAATAAATTGTTTGTTTTGAAGTCTTTTCACGAGCTGTTCAGTTCTTGTCCTGTTCACCCTGGAAGTTTCTGGTCACTGGAGAAGTAGTGATTTATAAGAGACTGAAAAGTGATCAATAGAGGGAGGAGAAGAGACTCTTAGTCTCCATTCAAAACTCTTTTTTTTAAAACCTAACTCCAGTGTTGAAAAAACACTTGGGAGAAATAATATCTTTGTTAGATCTTTAATGCTGCAACTGTCGCCTCTTTTAAATGTAGAGAGAGAGAGAGCTTAAGAGATGGGATGTCTTCTGAGGTTCCCGAGAAGTCCTCCAGGGAAAACCAGAAGAGGGTATGACTGATCATTTCAGGATTTAAAAAAAGGAGATGGAGGTGAACAGCAGAGTCCCTCAAGGTTCTCTGCTGGGACCTGTGCTGTTCATATTTGTTAATGATCTGAAAACAGGCTGAGTTGTGAAGAGGCAAAGTTCACAGACAATACAAAATTATGACAGGTCGTTAAACAGACAATGAGGAGTTACAGAAGGATCTCACAAAACTGGGTGAGGTGGGTAACACCATGGCTGATAAAATTCAGTGTTGATAAGTACAAAGAAGTGCACACTGGAAAAAATTATCCCAACTATACGTGTACAATAATGTGTTCTAAATTAGCTGTTACCATCCATGAAAGAGATCTTCGAGTCATCATGGCTAGTTCTCTGGAAACCTGCTCAATGCACAGCAGTCGTTAAAAAGGCTAACAGCATATTAGGAGCTCTTAGGAAAGATATAGATAAAACCGTAAATATTATCATGCCACTATATAAATCCATGATATGTCCACACCTTGAATACTCTGTCCAGTTCTGGTTGCCCCGTCTCAGAAAGGACAGAGTGGAAATGGAAAAGGTTCAGAGAAGGGCAACAAAGACTATCATGGGTATGGAACAGCTTCCATGTGAGAAGAGGCTATAACGATTAGGGCTGTTCATCTTAGAAAAGAGTTGAATGGGGTGGGGGGATATGATTGAGGTCTATAAATTCATGAGTGGTGTGAGCAAAGTGAATAGAGAAGTATTATTTATCCTTTCACACAATATAAAAACCTGAGGTTAGCCAATGAAATTTAATTAGGCAGCAGATTTAATACAAACAAGAGGAAGTGCTTTTTCACACAATGTACAACTAACCTGTGGAACTCATTGCCATGGGATGTTGTGACAGCCAGAAATATAACTGGGTTCAGAAAGCACTGGATAAGTTCATGACAGATAGCCAAGGTGATTGGGGTGACGCAAAACATCTGACTACCAGAAGACAGTGTGGATCAGTCCATAATTGCCGTGTTGTGTGTACACACCTTGACGCACTGGTACAGGCCACTGCTGGAGACGATATACTGGGCCAGATGGACCAGGGTCTGACCCAGTATGGCAGCGAAGTTCTTGTGTTTGAAACTTCTTGGGGTGGGGAAGAAAATCTTTCAGGCCTTGTCTTCTATATACATCATATTAAATAAAATGGGCAGAAATCTAGTGGGTTTTTCATAAATCATTTGCAGGGAACCTTTCGTACAGCAGGAGTTTTTATTATTTATATTACAGTAGTATGTAGAGCCCCCAACCAATATCAGGGCTCCCCATTGCAGTAGCTTCTATATATAGCCATAGCAAGAGAGTCTGAGAGGGTCCCTGGCCTGAAGAGTTTACATAGACAAACGCAGACAAAGGATGGGAGAAAAGAAGTTGTTGTTGCCATTTTACAGATCGGGAACTGAGGCAGAGAGAGTTCAAGTGACTTGCCCAAGGTCACATAGGTAGTCTGTGGCAGAGCCCACTCCTTAACAACAAGACCATCCTTTCTGTCAAGACATTTTAAGATATTCCCCTTGAATTAACAGGAGATCGAAATTTTTCTGATGTCCTTCTTCTGAGCCTGTAGTCAGTTTTCCTATTGTTTAAGAATGTAGCTGGTAATTATGCTCTACCCCATCCCCCAGTTTTGTCACTTCAGTGTTTGTTTTGCAGGACTAAGACTGGAGGTTCTAGACATTACCTACATTCTGTGTTTAGGCAATTGTCTGACGACTTACAGTGCAAACTTCTAACTGAGCCAGCACTGAATTTCTTTCAACAGTGTTAGCAAAATGTTTCACACATCAAAAACTGTTTCAGCATATTTTATGCATCCATAATACATTAGTCATACTACCTAGCTGGAGAATTACCATTGTTATACTGTAGATCATAACGTGATTCACAGGGGTATGGCATGTATTTTTGTTGGTACAAATCCTTTCAACTCTCATTTTAAGTAGATTTCCTTGAAATAAAAGTAAAAGCTACATCAATAAGATATTGCTTTATTATTTAAAAAAGTTACTACAGTACTAGTAGAAAAACCTCTCCTCTGGATTTTAATACGTGGACAGAATGTTGAGTGAAGAATTGTAGTTTTTTTTTTTTTTTTTCAGCTAGACAAGTTTTAAAAATAGTCCATTTAGAAAGAATAAATATTTAATCCACTCTTTTACTCAAATTTACAACCTCTAATATTTGGTACCTGCGGGAAAGATTATCCCAAACTCCCATTTGTTTTTCCTCCTTCAGTTGAATATCGACTGCAACTTATCATAATCTTTCTGAGAACTTTTTTCTCACTCACAGGAGTAAGTTCCTCTATTGCTGGCCAGCTCTGAAACTTTCACATTTCTGTTTCTTAGTGTGTCTGCATCTCTCTTGCTCATGGAATGGGGTTTGCTGTATTTCCTGTCACTGTTGCGTATTTCTGAAACATAGGTGTGTCCTTCTCTCTGCATCTCTTCAGGCAAGGGCTGAGCCAAAACACTTTCCCACTACCCCTTCATGCTGGACGTGATTCATCCTTGCAGTTGTCATGAAACCTTCATGTTCCCATAATCCTTCCCACTTGTTAAAGGAACCTGATTCTAAAAATGTGTTTGTGTCATTACAGCTCAACTCAAAAATATTTACTCAAAAAAGAAGCCAGCTTTTACCCTTCTGCTGTATCTGAAAGTTAGTTTTTTGGAAGCAGTGTCCTGTTTTATGAGGATTCATGTTGAATAGCCTGGTTATGCTGGAGTATGTCAACAGGAGAGCTTGGTGTGATGAAGTGGGTCTGTTCTTACAGTTTCGTCTGAATACTGTATGGGTGTCTCAGTTTCCCCTATGCATTTCTTAAGTCTCCAGTGTGCATAAATGGCTGACACTCTGTATCCTGGCAACAAATGGCTGGTGCCCTTCCCCCTGCAAGGGAATAGCTAAAGGTGAACAAAGAGATGAGGTGACCTCCTGGTCCGTCCCAGAGGAAAGACACAAAGGCAAGAAAGGAGGGGCTAGAGGGTCTTTTCCAGTTTGGAGCTAGCTGGGGATGAGGAGTGAGTGCAAATGTGGGTGTCTGGCTCGCTGGCCCCAAGGATGGACCTGGCTGAGGGGTCCTGTTCTCTGTACCTACAAGCTCTGGTTTAGATCATGTTCCTGTCATCTAATAAACCTCTGTTTTACTGGCTGGCTAAGAGTCACGTCTGACTGTGAAGTGGGGGTGCAGGACCCTGTGGCTTCCCCAGGACCCCGCCTGAGCGGACTCGCTGTGGGAAGCGAATGGAGGGGGCATATGCTGAATGATCCAAGGTCAGACCCAGGAAGGTGAAGCTGTGTGATCTTGCCCTGAAGACAGTCTGCTCCAAGGGAGAGGAGGCTCCCCAAAGTCCTGACTAGCTTTGTGGGGAGCAGTTCCAGAGTATCACCTGGGGACTCCGTGACACTGGGTTAGCTTTTTAAACATTCTGTCACACAGAGGCCATGTCTACATCTAAAATTTTGCAGCGCTGGTTGTTACAGCTGTATTAGTACAGCTGTATAGGGCCAGCGCTGCAGAGTGACCACACTTACAGCAACCAGCGCTGCAAGTGGTGTTAGATGTGGCCACACTGCAGCGCTGTTGGGCGGCTTCAAGGGAGGTTCGGGGAACGCGAGAGCAAACCGCGGCGAAGCTGGTCTCCTTTCCCGGTTTGCTCTCTCGTTCCCCGAACCCCCGAACAAGCAGGTCTCCTTCCCTGCGGTTTGCTGGGTGGTTCGCGGAACGCGAGAGCAAACCGCGGCGAAGCTGGTCTCCTTTCCCGGTTTGCTCTCTCGTTCCCCGAACCCCCGAACAAGCAGGTCTCCTTCCCTGCGGTTTGCTAGGTGGTTCGGGGAACGCGAAAGCAAACCCGGGAAAGGAGACCAGCTTCGCCGCGGTTTGCTCTCGCGCTCCCCGAACAAGCAGGTCTCCTTCCCTGCGGTTTGCTGGGTGGTTCGCGGAACGCGAGAGCAAACCGCGGCGAAGCTGGTCTCCTTCCCCGGTTTGCTCTCGCGTTCCCGGAGCCACCCAGCAAACCGCAGGGAAGGAGACCTGCTTGCTCGGGGTTCGGGGAACGCGAGAGCAAACCGGGAAAGGAGACCAGCTTCGCCGCGGTTTGCTCTCGCGCTCCCCGAACAAGCAGGTCTCCTTCCCTGCGGTTTGCAGGGTGGTTCGCGGAACGCGAGAGCAAACCGCGGGGAAGCTGGTCTCCTTTCCCGGTTTGCTCTCGCGTTCCCCGAACCCCGAGCAAGCAGGTCTCCTTCCCTGCGGTTTGCTGGGTGGCTCCGGGAACGCGAGAGCAAACCGCGGCGAAGCTGGTCTCCTTCCCCGGTTTGCTCTCGCGTTCCCGGAGCCACCCAGCAAACCGCAGGGAAGGAGACCTGCTTGCTCGGGGTTCGGGGAACGCGAGAGCAAACCGGGAAAGGAGACCAGCTTCGCCGCGGTTTGCTCTCGCGCTCCCCGAACAAGCAGGTCTCCTTCCCTGCGGTTTGCAGGGTGGTTCGCGGAACGCGAGAGCAAACCGCGGGGAAGCTGGTCTCCTTTCCCGGTTTGCTCTCGCGTTCCCCGAACCCCGAGCAAGCAGGTCTCCTTCCCTGCGGTTTGCTGGGTGGCTCCGGGAACGCGAGAGCAAACCGCGGCGAAGCTGGTCTCCTTCCCCGGTTTGCTCTCGCGTTCCCGGAGCCACCCAGCAAACCGCAGGGAAGGAGACCTGCTTGCTCGGGGTTCCGGGAACGAGAGAGCAAACCGGGAAAGGAGACCAGCTTGATTACCAGAGGCTTCCTCCTTCCACGGAGGTCAAGAAAAGCGCTGGTAGGTGTCTACATTGGATTACCAGCGCTGGATCACCAGCGCTGGATCCTCTACACCCGAGACAAAACGGGAGTACGGCCAGCGCTGCAAACAGGGAGTTGCAGCGCTGGTGATGCCCTGCAGATGTGTACACCTTCAAAGTTGCAGCGCTGTAACTCCCTCACCAGCGCTGCAACTTTCTGATGTAGACAAGCCCAGAGAGGACAATACCATCCAAATATTAAGTAACACTAGCACAAGAAGAGAAGCAATCCCTTCCTCCCAAGATAATGAGAGCCAGGAGGCCTAAATATTTGGTAAAACCTTTGGGAGAGAACAGTGATAGAACAGTCTCATGCTTTTTAAAGTTATATTTTGGTAGCCCTGGGGACTGACATCCTTCATTTATCTGTGCATGAGATACAGCATGGGTGTGAAAGACATCGAAGGCAATTGTCCTGCTCTGCTGTGCATTGGTGAGACCTTGGCTGGAATACATTATCCAGTTCTGGGTGCCACACTTTAAGAAAGCTGTGGGCAAATAGGAGAATGTCCAGTGGAGTGCAACAAAAATGATAAAAGGTGTGCAAAATCTGACCTATGAGGAAACATTGAAAAAACTGGGCATGTTTAGTCTTGAGAAAATAAGGCTGCAAGGGTACCTGTTAAGTCTTCAAATATGTTAAGGGTTGTTATAAAGAGGATGCACTTGTTCTCCATGTCCACTGAAGGTAGCACAAGAAGTAATCAGATTAATCTATAGCAAGGGAAATTTAGGTTAGATGTTAGTAAAAATGTTCTAACTATAAGGATAGGTAAGCACTGGAACAGGCTTCCAAGGGACATTGTGGAGTCCTCATTGTTGGATATTTTAAAAAAACCTGTCAGGGATTGTCCAGGTATAGTAGGTGCTATCTCAGTGCAGGAGGGTGACATAGATGACCTCTTGAGGTCCCTTGCAGCCCTACATGTTCGTGACTTATCCACACACATTATATACAGTCAGCGGTGATAGGACAAGATTTCCCCACGCTGCCCCACCAATGAATGTCAGCCCTTACCTGGCATCATATCAGTAAAACCAACTTAAAACAAGAAATTGGAATGACCACCATATGCACAAAACATTTCAGTCTCATACTCTCATCTTCCTCCTTTTACTTCTCTCTTGATTGATGACTTCTCTCCCTATCATGTCTAATGTGAGACCAGTTCTCTCAGCTCCTGCTCACTCCCGAGTTCAGTGGGATTACTCATGAGAAAGATTTGAAGGATTTTAAACCCCAATACTGCAGTGAACTCTGCATAACCAGATGCCTCAGCCCATGTGGAGCTCCACTGATGGGATCAAGGTCCAGAATTGTAAGCGCTATGAGCAGGGTCTAAGTCTCTTCTCTTTCTGTTAATGCTAATGATACTGCTAACAGGGGATCCAGTTGTGATATGGAAACTAAACCCTGACCTGCAGTGTTGGGGTTTATGAATGTTGAGGCCATGTCCTTGTAGAATTAGGGACCAGAAATATTTTTTTTAAAAGAAATTAAGTATAAGAATTGATTAGCCAATTGTCATGGAATCTCTGAAACGCGTCGCTCAGTTAGATAGAACATGCACATTGTTTGGCATAAAGTTTTGGTAATCGCTCTTTTTGCAATCTACGCTCTGAACACAGCGCAGCATCTATAATGGAAGCCAAACAACTTTGTTCGTCTATCAGCCAAGATGTTTCTCTGCCCTGTTTTCCTCCAATTTCAGTAGACTTCAGAGAAGAAATGTGAACTTCAATCAATATTTCTTGTATTCTTATTTTTACATAAAGAGAATTTTCATTTTTAATGAGACCTAGCGCTCTCTCCCTGCCGCAAGGTCTTAAGCGTAAGCAAACTAATGACTGTCCTTGGAGACTTGCAATTTAGTCTGGTCGATCTCCCACCGGTAGCTTGACCTTCTCTTTTGCTTGGGTTCCCCAATGTTCCAGCGCCCTCTTAGAAAACTAAGTTCTCTAGCAAGAATTGAAAATATTGTATCTTCTCAATAGAACACCAGGTTAATGCAAATTCCTTAACTTCTTGTATTCATTCAGCATCCTTATGACAGTTCAGACGGCCGTGACATGAAAGCTGTTGTTTTACTCAACTGTTTGGAAGGGGAAAATACTGGTAATGCTTAACACCATTTCTGAGTGATGAATGGGAACTGAAACAAAAAGTGGTATAGTGTCTGAAACTGCTTTTTCTTACATCTTTATGTATCAATTTCTCATTAGCTTGGAGTATTCTCAGCTTCATAAAAAGGGGAGGCTTTCTTTCCATCATGAGGCTATATTGTGGTTGGCTGTAACTAAATGTCTGAGGAAGTAAATCATTGATCCCTGGGCTGTATATTAGAGAAAACTAGACTGATGCCATTTCCAGCCAAGATCTTCACTAATATTCTTTCCAAGATCTTTTGGGACCAGGCATCTTGGTAGGTTTGATATTAACAATAGTGTCAGACATGCAGTATATATTACACCTGTATGGAATCACTACTGTAACCATTGCTTATTTTAGGCCCCCAGCTGGGGAATCTTGTTGATAGCACAAAGGGGCCATTAAACTCCTGTGGCCAAGATAGGAATAGGTAGAAATAGTCATGGAATCTCCACCATTGGAGGTTTTTAAGAACGTGCTAGGCAAACACCTATCAGGGATAGTCTGGGTAATAATCAGTCCTTCCTCACTGCAGAGTATTGGACTAGATGACCTGTTGAGGTCCTACATTTCTATGATGGCAGGTGGATGTGCTTTCTCAATCCATCCCTTGAATGGTCTCTGCCAACAAGATGCCACAGCTGTGGCTAAAAGCTGCTTCTCTCTCAGCTAAGTGAATTATTCTTTAGCTCAGATGGTATTTTAGGATAGTCGTTTGTTTAATAGAGGTCCCGGGAGGTTTGATTCCTTCTGCTGTCTGCAGTTCCTATATGTGCGTGACCACAATTCATCATGTAGGCATGCAACAGGTGCTCTTTTATTTCTTTGTTGTAAAATGGAAAGTATCAAAGTGATGACAAAAGCATTAAAAGAATTTTCCAGATGTGACTCATTCTTAACTTTCGAATTATTGCCTCTCTAATTGCTTCTGATTCTCCTCCCTCCCCCTCCAAAATTTCTTGAACCTTTCCCAAATTTGGCCTTAAAAATTCTCTTTTGTTCTCAGGTCACATTTGAAATTTGAACCAGGGAGTCCATCTCTCTTTCATTTCAGAGCGTGTGAGTGAAAGAGAAATCAAGCTTATAATGGGAAACTGCTTACAACTTTAACTATCCATAGGCAACTGCCTGTTCATAATATAGCCTAATCAATCAACTCTCTGGTATTTCCAAACATAAAAAAAGTCTAGTTTGGCCTTTTAAAGGCTTCAGTTTTGTTCTGATTTGTACACCTTCTGTTTCATTAATCCATATTCTTTTTGATACCGGTGCAACCCCACTGAGCACTGGTGGGATTCCCCCACTCTGCAAAAAAAATGAACTCAGAGGGGAATTTGGTCTACAATCTTGGGATTGCCTTGAATGTAGGCTAGTGGGTTGTGGCATGATTTTCAAGCACTGCAGTTTAAGTACAATAGTAGTTGTTGTTTTAATTATTGCAGTCTGTTTGTTTGTGGCACTTGGAAAGTGTACCACTTCTCCCTTTTTTGTTTGTTTTCAGTGAAATTGAGCAACATTGCAAGGCTTACTAAATTTTACTTGAGCCTAGTCATCCGCAGAAAACTTTACTGGTTTAACTATGCCAGTATAATTAGGAAAGCTTGCCTGTTTAGTTTAGAGACAGTTTTATTTATAAAAATGCTTATACTGGTATACCTTATGCTAGTTCTCTGACTAGCATGAGCAATTCTGAGATATTCCCTTATATAAATCAAAACTACATCTACACTTATTAACATTCATTGTATTGTGGTACTTCCTAGGATCAGGACCCCGTTGTGCTAGGTGCTGTACAAACACAAACAGCAAGTTTGTCCCTTTCACAATGAACTTACAGTCTAAGTACACCTCTACCTTGATACAATGCTGTCCTTGGGAGCCAAAAAATCTTACCGTGTTATAGGTGAAACCATGTTGTATTGAATTTGCTTTGATCCACCAGAGTGCACAGCCCCCCCCCCCCCCCCCCCCCCGAGCACTGCTTTACCACGTTATATCCAAATTTGTGTTCTCAGGTGGTATTGTATCGAGGTAGCGGTGTATGTGACGAGAGACAACAGGTACAGACAGACAGTCAGTATTGGTCAGCATAGTAGGCAGTGATCTCAGCACACCAGCAGGCTACCTGTTAAGTGTTTTTTTTGTAAACATTATGGGAAATGAGAATTTTGAGGAGGGATTTGAAGGTGAAATGAGAGAACTTTGCAGATGGTTATGGGAAGTGCATCCCAAGTGTTTAGGGCAGCATGGGAGAAAGTACAAAGATATTTGAAAATGTAACAAGTGGGCAGTAGACCAGCATCATTGGCTGATTGCAGGAACCATTGAAAGCCTGATAACGAATGAGAGATGATAGGGTGGGGAATCAACTCTGGTGTATTTAAGTAAGTAACTCCACTGACTTCATTGAGTTTAAGATTGAACTTGAATGGTCTTCTTAAAACTTTCAACATATACAGTTTAAAGAGACAAGGTGGTAATATATTTTATTGGTGAGAGAGACAAGCTTGTCTCTTTCTGATATCCTGGGACCAACATGGGTACAGCTATGCTACATACATCATGTATAATTGACATTCCTGTTCTGTTAGGATTAAGGTGACAAAATCTTTTTTGAAACTGATGAGCATCTGCTACGTATAACTATTAGTCCAGTTTGGGGAAGAGAGAGGGGGAGTTGAGAAGGGACGTTGTCATGTTAATGACCAGGAAAACAGATCTGTGCTTAGTTCTGTGCGCGTTGGCCTTTTTAGTGTCCGTTGGTAATGGTTGAATTTTAGTTTTTGTATTGTAAAGTGATTACAGTAGAACCTCAGAGTTACGAACACCTTGGGAATAGAGATTGTTCATAACACTGAACAAAACATTGTGGTTGTTCTTTCAGCTTACAATTGAACATTGTAATACAGCTTTGAAACTTTACAGAAGAAAAATGCTTTTAATAGTCTTAATTTTAAATGAAACTAGCACAGAAACAGTTTCTTATCGTGTCAAATCTTTCTCTTTTTAGTTTTTAGTAGTTTACATTTAACACAGTATTGTGCTGTACTGTATTTGCCTTTTTTGTCTCTGCTGTTGCCTGATTGCATGGTTCTGGTTCCAAATGAGGTGTGTGGTTGACTGGACAGTTCACAACTCTGGTGTTCATAACTCCGGGGTTCTACTGTACAAGTCATCCTGTAAAACTAATAGCGGGGCACTGATGAATAATAGTGCATTATACTAATTTCCAACAGGGAAGACAATTTTGAGATTGGAGGAATAAGCCAAATATTTAATAGTTATTTGCAGGGGTCTGAACTCAAGTAGGTTTCTTAAAGTGTCTAATGATTATGTACTTTTTTATTTATTACATGAAGCAATATTAAATTTATACTCCAATTTAAACATTATGCTATAATGAGACACTGAGCATGAATGTCACATTTACTTTTCATGTCTGTAGAAATTACTTTCTCAGACATATGATGTTGATAATTTTAGTCAAGGTATTTTAATTAATGGGACATACTCAGCTGAAAACATGTTATAAAGAAATTTCTTTATGTTCTTAGAAATATCTTAAACTAAAGAGAATTTTTTTAATTGATTTTTTGTTTTTGTTTTTTATTTCTCTTGACATATACAATGGAAAATCAGTGAAATCAATTTTACTTTTGGGTTCTTAGTGCTCCAAAGTTTGGGTTGTAAGAAGTGTAGGTAGGGGTCTTTAAGTATTTTTATTTTTGTTTTAATTGTGGAAACATTTCTGTTGGTTTCCTGTCTTATAAAGAATTTGTTTGTTTGTTAAACAAAGCTTACATTTTGGGCCAAATTTGACCATGGATCTTTAGTTTTAGTTCTCTCACTTTCTTTAGCCTTATAACAGGGGTTTTTCCTTTTTTTAGGGTAATAATTCAACTGTTGCTTAAATATGAGTTTTCAGTTCTAAGGGGATTTGTTTTATTTTCATACAAACTCTCAATTGGTGAGTTGTCCAAAATTGGACAAGAACAAAACCAATAGTTTTTTCTAATTGCAAACTTGTTTTCTATTTTCTATGGCAGAACTGCACTCAGCTGGGTTTGGGAAAACCAGTGAAGTCCTCTTTACTATAGTGCTGTAGTTTGGTATCTTGGAAGCCTTTGTCCACCTTCCCTTTCTGACATGATGGTCTGTACAGCATACCTCTAGCATGAATTCCTGTCTGTACTTTACTTCCTTTATGTTAGACTTTTTGACACTTATCTTTCATGGCCACGTGCGCTTCAGAATGCGTATACTTCCTTGTATGCATGGGAGACAGTGTCGCATTATGTCCCCGGGATAGATCATACTCTTGTATGCCATTCCAGTCATTTGATTCCATTGCCAAACGAGTCAGTTGTATTTATGTAATAAAACTGCTTGTGCCTTCCATTTGTTCCCCTTATTTTGTCTCTACCACTCTGAGATGTTTCAAAGCAGTTGTAATTGTTCTTTTGTCCCTTTGTTCTACCCTGTCTGTCCCTAAAGTTCCAATTTAATACTCTATGTTCAGTCCTCCTTTTCTTTTCAGCAGCGAAATGGACTTAGTTGGAATGGCCACCCTCAGCTTGATACTGAAGTCACTGTTCATAGTAGCCTTGCAAAACTTGTAATGAAAATGTACTAGACCAGACACAAAGTCTACTCCATTACCCATTACTATGACAGAGCTTAAACAAACAAACAGTCTTTCATGCCCTTTAAAACAAATACTTGATTTACTTGTCAATTTACTCCCCTTGGGAAAGTGTAATTTTACGAGGCTGGTTTATAGACTGCTCAGTTTACAATTCCATATTAAACTGTTTCGTCATTTTGGTTTGCTTCTGCTCATGGCTTGAAATTGCACTTCCTAATTGCAAGTGATCTTGATACACAAATGAGCGCAGCCCTGCACAGCAACACTGTGACAGGAAGTAGAACATTTGCAGAAGTTTCAT
Source organism: Gopherus flavomarginatus (assembly GCF_025201925.1). Taxonomy (NCBI): domain Eukaryota; kingdom Metazoa; phylum Chordata; order Testudines; family Testudinidae; genus Gopherus; species Gopherus flavomarginatus. The sequence continues at coordinate 36,772,370 of NC_066630.1, forward strand.
TCTGCTTGACCAACTTCTACTGGGCAGAGTGAGACCTTTTTGTCAATGGTACTCTTTTGTGTCATGTGTAGCTATTTCATGCAGATTGATGCTTCCCTTCCCCTCTCAGCAACCAGTAATTTGGGAGAGAGGAAAGTTTCCCACCCCATGTTCTGTTTCAGAGTTCCAAGGTTGTGAAAGCAAAGAGTTCCCCTTAAGGGCCTCTAAGGAGTCTAAGCATACCCCGACAGGGATCAGCTTTTGCTGATAGGTTTAGTCCTAAGGCTATTAGGTGGTGGTTCCTGAGTGGCATGTCTATTTTTTTGATAAGCACAGCACAATCTCTTGCCCGGAGCTGGGAATTCTCTATTACCTCAGCCATCAGGAAAACCACCTCCTTTCTGGCAACATATCTTGCAAGTGAATCATTCTTTCCAAACCACACATGTGCACTGTGGCTTGTCCCAAACCTGGGGTCACTCCTTCTTAAAGTGCAGCTGTTGAAATCAGTGGAGCAGCATAATTCACTGAGTATGATAAAAACTCATATGGTGCTGCTTTTCTGTGTATAACTGCTTCAGTGCCCTAAGGCAGTACAGTCCATTTCTGTTACCGTGTTCCATTAGGGAGCCCAACTGTTCCGTAAACAGTTTGCTGGAACTGTATCCAAAACAGTGAAGTAAAGTCTTTGCAGCTTCTCTGTCCCACACAACTGTTGTCCAGATTGTGCATAAATAATAACTCTGCAGTAGTACATGTGCTATATTTAACAAGTCTATGGTGAGGTGGGGTTTAAATATCCTTCTCTCACTCTCCCCATTCATTAGCTCCCCAGCACATAGTTTATTGGTCTTAATTCACTGGTTAGCATCATTCCAGCACTAGATTTTTTTGTTTTGTTATATAAATGAAACCACTTGGATTAAGACTCAATAAAACTGTTGATCTCAAAATTCCCTCCAAAGACAGATTGCTTCGTCACCGCGAGACCCAACCATGTACCAAAAAATAATGCTAGGACCTGATCCTAAGAGATGCTAAATACCTACAATTCCTATTCTCTTGGGTGGCAATTGCTGATTCTCAGTGACTCTTGGGGCCAGGCCCTTATTGGGTAAATATCATTTGTGTAAAATAAGAACTCTTATGAAAATATTTATATATAGGAAGACTAAACAGCTAGTTCACTGTGAAGTCTGTCGTCTGTCTATATAGACAGCTGATATGGAACTTAATATTTGTGTTCCCACAGCCTCTTTTGAAGGATAATACAGGGTCTGATCTGCAGTGGTGCTAAATACCCAACTCCTGCTGAGGATCAGTTTCCAAAGTGCACTTGCTCTTGTTTTTGTTGATTGTCCTAAACAGTGTCTCTATGAGCGGGGAGATGCTTTTTGTCAACACCTTTTTATTTCAAAACAATGGGATGGGATGGATGTATATTTAAATAAATAAATGAAGCAACCTGGACCTTGTATATAAACATTGCACCCTTTTCATCCTAAAGCCTGCAAGAAGAGGAAAGAACATTTGGAGTGAATGTAGGGAGAACTCCATGAGGCTTATCTCATAGCTGCCACCACATCGTGCTTATAGGAGAGGGTTTGTGTGGCTCATCCCCCCCGCCCCCCAAATCGCAGTGTCTGTTTTCCTCATATCTCCTATCTCCAGTCCTGAAGATCTGTAATTTGGCCCCCTTGTGCATGTGCATTATGATACAGTCTTTAATTACGTTTCTAACTTTTGACTTCTTGACTTTGCGACCTTAGTCTTTTAACATGATTGTCATTGGCTGCCCTTTCCCAAGATAAGTAGGCACAGTGCAATAAGACTTAATGTTTCTCACCGCTGTGTTAATATTTTCCTAGCAGAAATGCACTCTGGATTGGAGTGAAGCTGAGGCTTGTAGAGCACATCACACAGTGTATGCAGAGTGAGGGAGGGAAGGGAGTGTGTGATGTGACTGATTTAGGTAACTTTTTATATCCACTTTCCTGTGGCTCCTCTAAAGACTGTAGGGAAAGTTTCTCAAAGATGGACAGGACCTTGGGTTTAAGGTTTCATCTGGAAGGCCCACAACATCAAACCACTTGGTGCTCAATGTCGGCTGAGCAAAGTGAGATCTTACTCTCGGCTCGATGGCATTTCTGTGTCTGTAACACAGGGCATGTTGAATGCCACATCCGATGTCAAATTTTTAAGGAATGTTCTAGACATCAATGGGGAGAGGATGGGGAAATGGAGGACACACAGAGCCCTTGAATTTGTTTAGTCCCAACAGCTTCACCTCCATAATGGTCTCTGGAGCAAAGAACCAGCTGATGAAAGCCATTAACGTCTTGCAGCATAAAAATACTGCTATCTCCGTTCTGTCTCTTCTCCCAGTACAGTTCAGATGATTGACTCTCTGAATGGCCTATCTCCCAGACAGACCAGAAATAAGGGGCTGGCACACAACTCCAGGCATATGGGGATTGCGGAGGGGGGGAATTGGGAACAGTAGTGTGGGGGAGAATGACATGGAGCTCTTGCCTTGGGGTGAAGGGGGACACAGTGAGCCTCTGACACCATGGGATGTGTGCCTCCTTGACATCAGGGAGGAGGTGTCCGGGGGCAGAGACTCCCTGAAATAGAGAGGGGTAGGAGGGTGGGCACACATGGAACTTATAGGGGGAGGTGGAGGGATGCAGGGAGTCTCTGGGGTGTGCAGTGTGTTTGACCTCCAGAAGCAACACATTGTGTGACACTCTAGCCCAGGGTTTGTCAACCTTTGGCATGTGGCCTCCCAGGGTAAGCACCCTAGTGGGCTGGGCCAGTTTGTTTACTTCCCACATCCGCAGGTTCGGCCGATCGCAGCTCCCACTGGCCGCAGTTCGCCGTCCAAGCCAATGGAGGCTGCAGGAAGCGGCACGGGTGAGGGATGTGCTGGCCGCCACTTCCCGCAGCCCCCATTGGCCTGGAGCAGCGAACTGCGGCCAGTGGGAGCTGCGATTGGCCGAACATGTGGACGCAGCAGGTAAACAAACCGGCCCGCCAGGGTGCTTACCCTGGCGAGCTGCATGCCAAAGGTTGCTGATCCCTGCTCTAGCCTAAAAGATTATGGGCTGTTTCTGCCAGAATTTTAACATGTGCTTCCACATGTTGAGTTGTTTAAAACTTGCCCAGTTTGCACACCAGCATTACTTGCACACTAAATTCCCAGGCATTTCAGTGGGAGTCCTGGGTACACAAAAATGTCAAGATGTGCCCCAGATACACACTAACGCCATCTAGGCATCAGGTATCTTCAAACTAATTGTTTACTTTGCTATTGAAGGAGGAACTTTAAGACTTGTTTCAATAAATTTGTTGAGTGATAAGCATGATTGACTTCCATTTTTCTTTTTTTTTCCCCCAGATATGCTTCCGGATAACAATGCATATTTTAATTGATGATGTCGGAAGCTAAATCTACAATTCCCTATTCATTCCAGCTTGTTAGCAACACATAAAATGCAAAGACCACAATTCAGAATCACAAAAACATTACTCTTAAATCTTTCTAGATGATTGTAGTTGCTCTGATTGTGTTCTATGCTAGCAGAAGCCTTCTCCAAGGTTTACTGCTGACTCTAGAGCAGCACATCCCCTGCATACTGGGAACTTTGGGTGCTAGCAACATGGGCAACTCCTGTGTTTGTCGAGATGATAGTGGTGTGGAAGACAACGTAGAATCCCATAATCAGCAAACACAGAATAGTAGAGTACCAGTACCTGAAGCAAGAAGCCATCCAAGGGACCCTGTAAGGCCACCCAGGAGGGGGCGAGGGCCACATGAACCAAGAAGGAAAAAACAGAATGTGGATGGACTAGTGCTTGACACGCTGGCAGTAATACGGACACTGGTAGATAAGTAAGTACCTCCGAAAGGATCACTCAATATTAATGAAAACTGTTCCATTGAAAACTTTGGTGTTAAAGATTAAAGAAATCTCTTACTCAGAAACCACCAAGAGCATGCATGAAATTAATATTTTTAAAATAAGAGGGAAAGTTATTTGTCTCCAAAGATCAATTGCATTGGAAGAATTTTGTTTACTTATATATACTTCTCTCTGGAAATGGCTAAAAAAACCTATAGAGAGACGGCTTTCATCTTCATTAGATATGTGTACTCTTCCAGGTGGCAAATCTAATTTCTTATTCTTAAAGCCAGCACTCTATAATTTGTTCATATGGTGAGCCAAGTTCTGCACTTATTGCATGCTCAGAGCCCCTATTATGGTGGTTTTGGATACACAAGAATCACAGGATCTGTCCGTTTTTGATGGTTATGCTGTTGCTTTTCATAAATATTTGAAATGGCCTCTAAAGTGTTTGTTTATCGTTATTTGGATTGGATAAAAGAGTGGATTGGAGAGCCCAAAACAGGAGGAAACTGTTACCGATGTCAGTTGCGCTTTATACTAAATAGCTTCGGTCTGAGCTTAAACTGGATAAATCTCAAGATAATGAGCTTTGATTCATGCATCTGCATGGGCACTCTGGAGTGTGTCTGCTGGAGGAGTCTGCCTTTCTGCTGGAGGGTGCTGTCAATGGGCATGTGAGGTCAGAGTTGCCTTGATGTTAATATTTTTTTATAAAAACATTAAACGGACACCTTCAGCTGGAATTTACCCACTAGTATTACAAGCAACACCTATGAGGTGTTATAAATGAAAGCTGTTGAAATGTATACTTTTCGCATCCCCCCCTCCCCGTTTGTTTACTTTATGAATTTGACACCACCTTATGGCTACTTAACTCGATGTGGGTCTTTCCCTCAGCAACATGGGAAAGAAGAACACACACACAAACAGAAAAGTATGATGATAAACTTCTGTGGCTTACAGAAGGACTCTGGGGTAGGTGTAGTAAATATTTGGGGAGGGGGTTGTTTTTGCTGGAGTGCTGACTCACTTCCTTGTTTTCTGTTGCTAAATTGTATTGATAGTTAAAAAATATATTATTTTCTTAATGTTGTTTTCCATATAATCAGTTGCTGTAGTTGCCTCAAAGATGTCATGTAATCATGAATGATGGAGAACTGTCCATAAGAAAATCATTTATGTACCATATCTGTGGAAAAGTTGGAGAATCTCAGAACTAGACTTTAAGCTAATAGTGTCCCTTTAAGACGAAAAGAAACATTTCCACTGGACTTAAAAAAAAAAAATAAAAAAAAAAATAAAAAATATGCAGTGGAATGGAAGGTTTTGTGTAACATGAGACTGTAGAAACAGAAACTTTCCCCTATGTTGTCTCCAACTCAGAACTGAGTTTTATTTGAGAACCTAAAAATGAAACTTGGAGGAAACAACAGTGAAGTTGACCAATCTGTCCAAGTTGAGAAAAGACGAACAAGTGTAAGCTGAACAGCATAAACAATAGAGGTGGATCTGAGCCATGCCTACCTGGGAACCAAATGCAAGCAAGCTTCCTTTGTTCAGAAATGTTCAGATGCTCTTTCAGAGTAAATGTAAATTTAAAAAATAATTGTTTAGCTTTTAATTATGTGGTTTGAGTAACATATTTCAGGATATTTGTTTTCTAAAAAATATGCTTTACGGCATTCTCTTCAAAATCAACTGTCCTGAAAAGTAATTTAAGTCCATTTAAATGGACTGTTTAATTACTCCACATATGATTTACCTTTTATATCATGATCCACAAGAATGGACATTCTTTTGCAGATTTTTAACATTAGCTTTTGAAATAAAATCCAACATTATCTCCAAAAAGCACCATAAGAAACTGTGGGTTTTTTTGTTTTCGGGGTACCTCCTGTCTATACAAGAATGAAGAATTAAAAAGTGCCGTGGTGGAAGGTGGTGGTGTGCAAATGAAGTAGTGAACAAAAATATGTTGATTTTCTTTTTCATCCCAAACATGGGGAAGGGTATATGGTGGAGGGAACAATGTTTGGAAAATTAAAATGTCTACTACAGGCAAGGAAGAGTAAAGCCAGAATGCTAGAAATGTGTGTTTACTGTTAATGTAAATTGAAAGAACATCGTGGAAGGAAAGGCCCTCTTCCTCTGCCGGCTGCTCTGAGCATCTATACTGTGTGAAAACACAGTAACAGACTTCCAGAGAATATATACCGATACTTGCTCATAAAAAAGCATTGTGCTGCAGGGAGGATAGAAACGGAAGAGTGTCTATGGAGCCCTCATATGAAGAACTAAGTGTAAAGGAATGGAATAAAAAGCTAATGGGTGAGCAGTTGAGAGAACTAATGGTACTAAAATGACTTGAGTTATACAATTCTGAGGTTTGTACATTGAGTAAGTCTCTTCTGATTCAGTTTTCTGGGCTAGTTTACAATGCACAAGAACACCTGCAGAGCCAGATAACCTCTTTTTCATCATTTACTTCTGCATTTTATTTCTATGAGCTGTCTTATCTTTATATCTTGAGGTTAATTCAGATTTCAACATAGTTCCACCTTTTCCGTTAGTGATTATTACCTTCTTTCTTTTCAATCTGGTTTTAAGGTTTTATGTGTAGCAGCTTGGTCAGATTTGCTTCAAAATACTTGAATTAATATCCTGTTAATATTTTTGTGGTAACTGTTTTTAAGTTTAAAATCTATTTCAACAGGAAATACAGCCTTTTCTTGTAAGAAAAAGACCAGTTTCACCACTTGTTTTTATTTAGAAACCTAATACTGTTAAATTTAATGCTGGAATTCTTCATAGGTAATTTCAACTGCCTTCTGTGGTTTCTTTTTTTTTTTTTTTTTAAAGGTATGATAGCTGCACCCTTTTTAATCGGTGATTTTTATTTTTAATCCAACTGTATTTAATGTCAGTTCACACAAACATGATAGATGAGACTACTTTAAATTTATAGAGACTGCTGGGAGTGAGGAATTCCCTAGTTCTAAAACTGGCATTGCCACAGATTCCCTCTTTAGCCTTGAACAAGTTGCATCTGTGAAGCACTTGAGAGATGAGAATTGCTATAGAAGTACTAAGTATTGTTGTTAGAGCTGCAGATTTACTCTGTTACATGGGTACAGCCCCCATTGTTGAGTAGTACCGATAGATGGGTAAAATTTGCCATGGGACATAGCTGTTTGTGTGTAGAATATAGTTGGGATCTCAACATCAATCCCTCTGATGCCTCGTTAATAACACTTTGTACTTGAGTCCTCATTTTTATCTAATGCATCTTGTTACTTGTGCAAACCTCCCTTTGTAGAATACTTAATTCCATCCTTAACCTCTAATGTGAAACTTTGTTTAATGCTGCCTGAGATTGAGCATGTGATACTCATGGAATGCTGATGTGATAGTGACTTGTCTAAAAATTCTTAACTTCTGGATGGAAAAACAATTCTCACTTAATACCACACTGCATTTTGCTATCTTTTCTGTATCTCAGGCTGTTGATCATTTCCTTCCAGCTTCTCTAGACTTCCTTCTTCTTTTTTTTGAAGTGCCCTTCACCCTTTCATAACTCTTTCCACTATTGCATGAACAACTCCTTCACCTGCCATTCTAAATCTCTGATAAATCCTGTGCTGCTTCACTGGAACAGATGAATCAGAGGCATCTATGACATCCTTTGAGCTTTCCCTCTCTTTTCATTGTCTTACTTTCTTTCCCATGAGTCCTAAGTTTTCTTTTACCATTTGTTTACAATATTCCAGTATCTTGTATTGTTAGACTTTCCATCTCTCTTCTATTTCTACTCCTACTCCTAAATTGTTGTTCTGTATTTCTTACGATTTCACTAGCTGAACACTTGCTAGATTTTGGGTGAGGAAGGAGAAGGGAAGGTGGGATTAAATATTTTCAGTTTGTTCTCACCAAACCCCTCCAACAGACCTATTTTCTGCTGCCCTTGATAATACACTGAAGTTTGTAAAGACACTGTGGATTGTTTGTCTTTCAGGCCCTCTTCCCCTCCCCCTTTTTTTTGGGGGAGGGGGAGATGTTAGAGATTTTCTGGGAAGAAAAAACATCATTTAATCTTCAATGTCTTTTTCTCTCAGTCTATTCTTTGTTTTGTTTGTGCCCTCTGAAGTACAGTATCTCTTACTACATGTTTTCAGGAACGCCTTACAATGTATAGTATTAAACTTTAGGGGCTCTAGATCTTAAACATGCAGATGTAGATCGCTGTATATCTTGTTTATCAGCTGTTCTGGAGATGCAAATGTAACTTTAAGCCAGAGTACAAGGCAATACACATTTCTGTTTCAGATCCCATTAGAGATTTGCAGTCTGTAACTTTTTTTTTTCTTAGAGATGAATCCAGTACATGTCTGTTCACTGAACTTTATTCTAAGTATGTGGTGTTGATCATGGTACAGCAACTTTGACCATGTAATATTTGTCTTTCAGTGACCAGGAACCTCCTTATTCAATGATAACATTACATGAAATGGCAGAAACAGGTATTAACGCATTTTGTTCAGTATTCTGGTTGCAACTGCCAGAGGCAGAGAAATACCTTCCTTCTAAAGAGAAACATATGGCTGCATGTAATGACATGTTGTTATATCTAGTCAATCTAGCAATTTGTGTTCATTATTGAAATACTGTCAGTACTTCATAATTTCACTGAGCTCATCGTATTAGTGTAAAATGCACTTTCTAATTGTGTTAAAATTACTAAGTGAACTGTGCAAAATCAGGCAGCTGACAGCTATAAACTCAATTAACAGGCTTTCTGCAATGAGGTACGCTGGACTTTTGTGAAGGGATGGAATTTATCCATGTACAGGAAGTGGGTTGCCACACTTCTAGCCCCTGTGCTTGAATAGTGACTGCAACCCTTCCTCTCCAGATAGGGGTTAGTGCCAGTCTAGTAGCAGCAGCAGTCACAGATGAAGTGGCCATGCCCTCACCCTGTCCCTAAACACGCTCTAGATGCTGAGCTGTGCTGGCACAGAGTCTGTTCCTGTCGCTTAGTATGCAACATTCCCCTGCAAGATTGCACCACATTAGACCTGGTGCTACATTCCTTGTGGATCCAAAACACCCAGTCCTAGTGTGCACAGAGAGCTGAGGATTGGGCCCAGTGTACCTGAGGGCATGTCTGCACATACACTTGCTGCATGGTGAGCTTGTGTGTAAATCCACATAGCTCAAAGCGCCTAGGGAGCTTTGAGTGTGTATCAGCAGGATCCACATGGACAGTTACTGTGTGGCACATTGGTTTACACTCTAGCATGCAGTGCAGTGAGTATATGTGTGAGCATGCCCTTAGTTTGCAGACAAGTAATTAAGAAAATACTTAACCTGTTCAGATAGTAATCATTAAACTTGGATTGGTAAGCAAAATATGTCCTCAAGGCAACATGCAAATACCACTAAAACTTTACCAAGGCACTGACTGGAACTCCCACATGGTCTATGCACACTTGCCCTTAGTATTTTTGAAGCCTCTCTTATCTCCTCTTGGTCACTTTCAGATAAAACCATAATCTTCTATATTTTCTTTGCTTCTGGGAAAAATTATAGGCCCATCTCTTATTTCTTGCATACCCAAATCTTCCATTGACAATACTCTTGTTACTTTGTCTTTAACACCTAGATTGATGCATTTTTTTGTAAATAATTCTTTTAATTTATATAGTATTTACCTTTGCTTTCCTGTAAATGGAAATCTTGGTTCATATATATGAATTGGTGAGAATTTCTGACAATGCTTTTCATAAGCAACAATGAAAAGTCAAAATCAGAATTGACTTATGCTCCCTGCAGTCCCATTCATGTCAGTGCTGAATCCTGGTCTGAAGCATGGCAGTAAGTGTAAATTCTTGTTTAATAGCAAAAATGAGCATTGCTCACTTAACTCTCAGAACCAATGCATTTGTAACCAATCAAGAGCCAGGTGCTCACAATTGGCGGAATTGTTTCCCGGACCATTTTAAAATGTTCTGTCTAGCATTACCCTGGCAATTGTAGGAATTTACATTCTCTCCAAAATAAAAGCCTTCAGCAAATTAAAATTCCACAGCTCTACAATATGCATGATTAACTGCTCATTTAATAATAACCATTAAAATATGACATTCAAATGAGTTCAATAGGGTCACTTTTTTTTTTTAAATGCCACTGAAGTGTGATTTTTATGTTGACCAGCATGTTTTGAACACTTCTAAATAGCAGTACCATTTTCTGAGAGTTGCTTCTGTTTTGTGGTTGACAGATGAAGGCTGGCTGGAAGTAGTCCAGTCTTTAATTAGAGTTATTCCATTAGAAGATCCGTTGGGGCCAGCTGTTATAACCTTACTACTGGATGAGTGTCCACTGCCAACAAAAGTAAGTTTAATAATGCATGCGTTCTGTGGCCAAATTTCAGACTGGTGTGGTCACCACTCCCATGGAAGTCTCTGGGCTGCATTCACCCGTGATGTAAACTGCATCCTGGGTGTCGGCTAAAAACAGATGCTACTTATAAAGTAGGGTAACTTGCAAAGATCTGGCATTCAATGGGCTATTTGATGGTAGAAGTGTTTCAGGAAAAAAGATGAGAAGAGAGTGAAAAATAGTTTGTGCTTGGAGAGAGAGTAGGGAGGTTTCGTTTGTTCGTTGCTTTTGCCACTATGCTCTCCTTCTGCCTGCTTGGTGTGTGTTTATCCTTGTACATGCCCAGTGAATGCCAAATCAGTGCAAATTCAGCTCTCCGTGTTTTAAACCAGCACTTCATGTCAGTGTTGAATTCCTTATGACTTATCTATGTATAAGACAAAACATTTTTTTGTCTTTAGCTTACACATTTTAGCCATAAATGGATCAGTATTGTAAATTTTAAAAATAGCTTTTGTTTGCTGCATACTGACTTTTGGATCTCATTACTTTTAAAGTAAGGTTAAAATGAATGGCCAGCTGTGTGTTCATAACTGGATAAATTCTATTTTACTACAAATAGAAGTCAGTCGTTTAGCTTCTGGCATTTTAAAAACTGAAATGAAGTGATGTTATTGGGTCCCAATCCTGTGAGGTACTCGGCATCTGCAGATCCCATTGGATGTAGTGGGAGTACAGGGCACACAGCACCTCACATGATTTGGCGTGTGTTGTTATTTTAAAGGCCTTTTAAATCTCTGTTTTGTCATGAACTCTTTCTGACACTGGCATTGCTGCAACTTCCATTAGTATTACACTTGTTACTGTGCCAACTTTAATTTTTACTGTACATTTGCTACAGGGTGAGAGATTGGGAAGCTTCTAATTCATTGGCTCTTAAATAAAATTATAAACTGAGTAGCTGATGACTCAGGAGTTGATCAAATACTGTAACTGGGTAAGGAGCCTCTTTCTTCCATGGTTAGTGGTACTCGTCTGCCTGAGTAGTAGTGAAAAGTCAACACCATACAGTCTTCCAGGTAGACTGAAATAAGATGTGATCTCAGCCAGTTCCAGATTTAAAAACAAACCCACCATTACAGTTGGCACTAAATGGCTCTTTTGTTGGCGTTATCAAAGGAGAGGCCAAGTATTAACACCAAATCTTTCAAATGTGGGTGCTTGATTTTTTTTTTCCAGAGGTATAAAATGCCCCAGTTTCTAATGACTTGCTCAGTACTTCTAAATGGTCTGATTTTTTCAAGTGCATTAGTTTTAGGCATCCAGTTTTGAAAAGGCTGGCCCAAGTGGGACATAAAGAATAAGCTGTCTTCTCACCCTTGAGAAACCCCTCAGTCTCCTACGTTCAGGTTTGTGAGCACTGGGGAGAAGCTTGCAGTGCTGTTGTCCAGCATTCACCTGTTCTGGATAAACTGAAGACTTTTTTGCAGGGTTGTCAAGTCAGTATTCCCAACTTTTGGAAAGCCACAATTTTCCATAGAGAGTCAACCTAAAGTAACATTAGCTTTTTGATGTTTAACTTCAGTCTTCCTTTATTTGTTTATACTTACGTTGGCCACTCTGTGGAGTAGAGTCTTTGTTTTTTTTTTTTTTTTTTTTTTTTAATATAAAGTCAAAACAGTTAACATTAGTACAGTTGCAAGCAGCCTCTGTTCCCGAAGTGTTTGTAACTCAGAAAAAACTGTTATGGTTGTGTAACGGGTTGGATCACAGAAACCCCCATGGGAACTGCCAACTGATGTGCCAAGACTACTACTGCCCCTGCTTTCCTTTCCAGCTTGGGACTCCAGCACCCTGTCTTGCTGAGCCAGACGTGCCAGTCTGATCCAATTCAGACCTAGGATCTGAACCACGTGCTCCAAAGCTACAGACTTAACTGAAAGCAGCCCACAGAAATGTTCCTGTCTTTAACACTCAGATGCCCAACTCCCAATGGAGTCTAAACCCTAAATAAATCTGTTTTACCCTGTATAAAGCGTACACAGAGTAAACTCATAAATTTTTCGCCCTCTATAACCCTGATAGAGAGAGATGCACAGCTGTTCCCTGCCCTAGGTATTAATACATACTGAGTTAATTAATAAGTAAAAAGTGATTTTATTAAATACAGAAAGTAGGATTTAAGTGGTTCCAAGTAGTAACCGACTGAACAAAGTTACCAAGTAAAATAAAATAGAACATGCAAGTCTATGTTTAAGAAAACTGAATACAGATATAACCTCACCAGTTCCAGTAAGCTTCCTTTTACAGACTAGTCTCCTGCTAGTCTGGGGTCCCGCAATCACTCACACTCCCTGTAGTTACTGTCCTTTGTTCCAGTTTCTTTCAGGTAGCCTCTCCACCCCAAGGATATCTCTTTAGCCAGTTGAAGACCAAATGGAGGCGTCTCCCAGGGGTTTAAATAGACTTTCTCTTGTGGGTGGAGACCCCCTCCTCTCTCCTATGCAAAGTCCAACTTTCAAAAGTTTACAACTGAACATTAACTTAATACAGCTTTGAAACTTTACTATGCAGAAGAAAAATGCTGCTTTAACCATCTTAATTTAAATGAAACAAAGAATCAGTTTCCTTATCTTGTCAAATCTTTTTTTAAACTTTCCTTTTCTTTTTTTTTTAATAGTTTACAATTAACACAGTACTCTACTGTATTTGGACCTTTTTTTGGTCTCTGCTGCAGCCTGATTGTGCACTTCTGGTCCCAAATGAGCTGTGTGGTTGACTGGTCAGTTTGTGACTTTGCGATTCTACTGTAGTTCCACTAAGATTGGCTAAAAGCTGCATTTGAGAATGTCATCCTCATTCTAAGTTGAGTTGTACTTTTTCACCTCAAGTCCCTTCCTCAATCATTGCTGGCTATTCTTTTTTTCTTCTCTATGCCCTTTGCGCTTTGTCCGCGCTATCTATCAGTTCTGTTTGTGGCTGTTCTTTTGGGAACACAATTACATTTCCCTGTAACCTCCCTCAAAGATCAGATTTTTTGCATGTTGCACTAGTTTAAATCTGGATCAGAATCTGACCCAAAAAGCATATAAACGTCAAACTTTATAAACTCAGTTACACTAATCTTGTCCAAATGCCCTGCTGATAACTTCTGTGTGGAGAGTTGTTTTTGTTTTAATTAAGGCCATGGCTACACTTACAATTCTGCAGCGCTGGTAGTTACAGCTGTGTTCGTACAGCTGTGTAGAGCCAGCGCTGCAGTGTGGCCACACTGACAGCTACCAGCGCTGCAGTGTGGCCACATTTGCAGCACTTGCAGCGCTGTTGGGAGTGGTGCATTGTGGGCAACTATCCCAGCATTCAAGTGGCTGCAACGTGCTTTTCAAAAGAGGGGGGTCGGGTGGAGTGTGACAGGGAGCGTGGGGGAGACAGAGAGTGGATTTTTGGAGCTGACACTGTTCTCAGCTCCCTGCCTTGCAAGTTCTAAGGACTGGAAGATACACAGTGCCTACCTTCAATCATTTTAAAAGTTTTGACCTTTCCCCCACCTGTCTCTTATTCACTAAATGCTAATTATGCACTCCTAAATAGCTGTCACACCACATAAACAGTTGCTCAACATTACCCCTCCCCCTTCTCTCCTCAAGCAAACAGCTTTGAACATTCCAAAGCAATTCTCCTGCCTTCGCTGACTGACTTCATTTTTTAGCAAGTAGCTACGGGGAGATCGGAGTTCAGCCATTCTTCTGGTTTGTTGTGGGCAGGAATTCTGGGATACTTCCTTATACCCTGGAGGCCAATAAAAGCACTGGTGGTGTCCACACTTGCTGACCAGCGCTGCATCACCAGCGCTGGAATCGCTACACCCGAGGCAGACCAGGTGTACAGCCTGCGCTGCAACCAGGGAGTTGCAGCGCTGGCTGTACTTTGCAAGTGTGGCCACATCCTGAGTTGCAGCGCTGGTGAGGGGGTTACAGCGCTGCAACTCTCCAGTGTAGCCAAGCCCAAAGTGTTGGGCTTAGTTGTGAAGCTGGGGTCTGAATCAGCTCAACTGAAACTTTCCTAAAAGCTTGAGGATAGAGGGGTTGAGATGAATCTGGAGTTGCAGTTTGGATCCATTTGTGGAGCAATTTTTGTTCTGAATTTGGAATTACACTGTTGTAAGTCCATTGAAATTGGTGGGAGTTACTCTGGATTTACTCCGAATTTAATCCTACATTAATAGCCAGAGGAAACTAATGCTCAACATAGGTTTCTGCTAGTCTTTCATTCTTGTTTAAAAGACTAGCACAGTGAGTATAAGTAGGATATGCCATTAGAGAGAGAGAGAGAGAGATGGTGTGGTTTTAGAGTCAGCAACAGCATAGTTTTGTAAAGTGGACTCGGGGGCTATCTCCAATTTTGTTATGCTCAAATCATTTTTTTACTGTATTTTCAATTTTATAACAATCAACTTATTTTTTTAAATAGCATCAGGGTATTTGGAACAGATTAAACCACTTGGGTGGTAGTTCTCCCTGTTTTCTGCCATCTATCTTACTGCTTCATTGAAGTTAAGGAAACAATATTTCTCATACAGTTGGCAGCACTTCACTTTTGAGCTATCAGACATACTTTGGCTCATTTGGCAGTAACCAATGAATTAATGTAACTCTTTAAGATAAATTAAACTTCTGGTCTGTCTTTAAAACAGAAACTATCACTTGGCATCTGTAATGTTACCCTGTTAGCATTGATATTGAAGCAGAGTGACTGACTTGTATTGAATGACTGAGTGGAAAACAATGTGTTCCGTAATTCCTATATTGTTAAATAGCATTCTGTCTTTGTTTTAGGATGCATTGCAGAAATTAACTGAAATATTAAATTTAAATGGAGCGGTTGCCTGCCAGGATTCCTGTCACCCTGCCAAGCATCGTAATACAACTGCAGTTCTGGGCTGTTTGGCTGAGAAACTAGCAGGTAAGCAGAAGGAGCAGTCTGAAAGCTTAACTGGGTTTTCTATAGTGTCACAGCATAGCAACGTTCAGAGCTGACTTTGTAGAACTGAGGTCACGTTTTGGAACAAGGAGAGATCTTGTCTCTCAGCTCAGGCCAAATCTACTGCATGATCAAAATATTGATGAGGCTTAATTTCAGTAACCAGCAAACAGCTTGGCTCTGAACTTTGATTTTACTACACTGAACTCCTTCAATATTTGATTTACCAAATAAAACCTCAATCCACACATGTATATATTTCAAGTATCTGCAAAGTAAGATTTCCTGACACACAGCCTTGATGATGCAATTATCAATGCTAACGTTTTTATAGGCCTAACCTAGGTAGATGAGAGAATTTCTGGGAACACATTAGCCAGTAGGCAAGATGATGATCAAGAACAAATTATTCTTATTAAAGAGAATAGGTGGAAGGATAATGGATGTTCTTTCCACTACAGACAAATGTTGTTCTGTTGTAGTTACCTGAAGCAAATGCTCTTCAGCTACATTATTTAAAAGGACACTGAGAGTTTCCTTTTCAAAAAGTGACTCTTGTTTTTATAGGTCTCTTTATTCTCCACTTATTTATAATGCTCTGCCTGAAGCTGAAAGTGAAATTTCCATTGCCTTCTGATTGTTGCCCCATTTGGCAACTTTTTTTTTCTTTCTAGGGGTGGTTGAAATTAACATGTCTTTTTAAAATTCCTAGTTTGTTCCCCACTGTTGATATGAGCACCATTTTAAAAATAGCATTTAATTATTGCTTCAGAGACAGCACTAAAGACCATAACTTTTTTGTGTAGTTCCTACACGAACAGTGACTTTTGATGTAGATATTTGACATAAAAACTACAATTCCTCCTCTTCGCCACCCTCTCGATACCATAGGTCAAAATAAGATCCTATGTTAGTTGACCGTTTCCATTTGGTTAGGTGAGAGCAGATGCTTCTCTAGAAATCCAGACAGTGATGGGGTCAATGCTGTTTTATAATAGTGCTTTTGTGTGTGTACCAATTTGTCACAGTTCATGGGTTTTATGAAACTGAATGCCCTTCCTTCTACCACACTACCTTAAGCAGATAGCGTTCATGGGCATTTTTAGTTGGTTGCCACAATGCCAATCGCAGATTGGGTGACTAGGCATCAAGCTGGCGGAATTTGATCCTGTGGGCATTACTCATTTTGTGTCAGTGATTGAGGAAGCTGATCTTTTTAACCTTGATTTATTAATACAAAATATCTGAGAAATTACCTGCTTTACATAAATATACATTGGGGACCAGTGGCTTTTTTTTTGTTTTTGTTTTTTTCAAAAATATATAGGCATAAGTGTTATCAGATATCAAGGTGACAGGTGTCTTTATAGTAATACTGAAGATAATTAGAACTACACGGTTACAGCTATGGCACGTGCACATGACTATTTGTGCATAGAAAGGGAAGGTAGATCCATGACTGTGCATTCAGATACCTGATTTATGAGCACATTCATAGTAACTGCAGGCATAAATTAAGCCTACAGTAGAGTGTACATTTTTTGCTTGTGTGCAGAAACATAGCCCTGAGTACTACTTTAATTTGTTTTTGTGAATTCAAAGCCTTTTTCAGGGAAGATGCCCCCCTTGGTAAATTTTAATTGACATGAAAAGATAATGCAGCAGTTCCCATACATGCATTTCATTTTTAGTGTTCTTGCAGGTCCTGCAAGTATAGGCTTACTCAGCCCAGGAATACTGGAATATTTACTGCAGAGCTTGGTAAGTATCCAAGCACAGTAGCATTCTTGGCTCCTCTAGCTTCTTAATTGCTTCTGTATGCATAAGTGGTAAATGTTCTTGTTTTTCAGCAAATGCTGCTGATATTTTTTCTTCTTTTTTGTATGAAACTGCTTGCAGCGGAGCGCAGTAAGATCAGTTTTTGTAATTGTGGGATCTTTGTCTCTACATACAGCATTTTTCACTTAAATCAATCATGAGCTCAACATACAAAACCAAATCATACAAATTAAAAATAATCAAAATAAAGGACAGACTCATTAACTTTGAACTTTTCTAGGTTGATGTTGGAAAATCTAACATCAGACTATAGAAAGATTCCATTTAATAAGGAAGGGGTCAAAAAGGCTTAATGAGAGAATGAAAAAGAAAGGAAGGACTATCTATGAAATTGAAGACCACAATTATTTTATTTTATTTAATTTGTGAAGCACAGAATATGTGCCTGGCACTATACAGAACCTAGAGAAAATGAGTCTCTGCTCCAAAATTCTTAGTGCTGTTCAGACCCTGGCATTGATACTAATGTGCTATGGAAGTTACGGTATACACAATTGTATTCCTAGACAACAAGTTCATCCGTTCACTTTGACCAAAGTGAAGAACAGATTTGAACTAAGAAGTCGCTGTCTTGTCAATTCAAAGGTCAAGGATGCAGCTGAACGTTAGTTTGGAGTAAAGGAAAGGATGTCCCTTATCTTGTACTTTAATACCCTGTGATATCTTGCAGTGATCCTTATTCCTTCTAAAATTTCTGTTGTGCTCTTATTTCTGCAAACAGTTCACCAAAAAGTACTGTACTGCTAAAATTATCTACATTTCAGATACACATTCACAGTAAGCCATAATCAAGCCAAAGACGCCTAGGTTCAGATAGAAGGCTTATAGTCTGGGTTATGTACCTTACTGCCAGTTCAGATCGGTAACTGGTGACTAAGGATGGGCCTCTCTGGAGTAGAGGAGGAATATTTCCTGCTAGGAGCAATCCTAGGGATTTTGGACTTGGTACCCAGAAATGAACAGATGATATTTATATTAAATCCAAAAGCAACATTAACGTCAAGGGCCTGGCCAAACAACTCCCGAAAATGTGGGGTTAAGGTTAAAAGTCTGTCCCTCACCATTCCATCAGATGGAGGTGCAGAGAGCAATCGGACATACTAGCCAGATTGCATTACCAGTGCAGTGGGTTAAAAGGAAAGCGTTTTAATCCTGATCTTTGAATTTACTGCCATTGGGTAGTTTAAGCCCCTTAAAGCAAAACTAATCTTCATATAGTTTAGAAGAAGAGAGCTTTAGAATTGTTGTGAATGTCTTATATAGGAGAGGTTCCCAGCACATGATTAACTTAGGATCTTATGCAAGCCTTCCTCACAGAGAACTCCTGACATGAGGGCTAAAGCACTGAACAGTATCAAGCAGCGGTTCTCAAACTGTAGGTTGAGATCGCAGAGTGGGTGATGACTCCATTTTAATGGGGTCATCCAGGCCATCACTAGATTTGCTGGGACCCATGGCTGAAGTTGAAGCCTGAGCTCCACCCAGGGCGTCGGGGCCAGGGCTGCCCAGACGGTGGGGGCAAATGAGGCAATTCGCCCGGGGCCCCGTGAGCCCTGCCAAGAATCCCTTCTCTGGCTACACACCCAGTGGCAGTCCAGGTCTTTGGCGGCACTTCGGCTGCAAGTCCTTCAGTGCCGCCACAGACTCAGAGCGAGCGAAGGATCTGCCGCAGACTCGGAGCGCTGCCTGGTGAGTACAAGTGCTGCAGCAGGTGGCGCCTTTTTTTATGTCCGCTATCCCGCTTTGCCCCAGACCCCCTGAATCCTTAAGGCGGCCCTGGTCCAGGGCTCAGGCTTCAGCCTCCCTCTCTTCCTACTCAAGGCGGCGGGGCTTGGGCTCCCCACCCCCTTCCCCTGGGGTCATGTAGTAACTTGGTTGTCAGAAGGGGGTCACAGTGCAATGAAGTCTGAGAAACCCTGGTGTAAAAGGAATGGTGCTTTGGACAGAATCAGGGTCATAGATTATATATAGTGAAAATCTTCATGGAAGTTAATAAACTCCATAGCCATTTTTTCCCAAGAGCGAAAGCATTATTAGACATGCACAAACTACAGCAGGAAACTTTGCAGTAGTTATTTGATTCTGTTGTGGGAAATGCTGACTATAATAGGTATAAAAGATTTCAAAAGGTTTTCTGCACTTATCATTTACCACGATTACAAGTAATTGGTATAATATTAAGGGAGCCAATTAAGTCAAGTCCATCTTTCTTTGTGGCTGTTTCTTGTCAAATGTCTTTGGAAACTGCAGAACTTGCTAGTTCGTTGAATCCTTTGTAGGTATCATGGAAACAAAGACGTGGGGACGGTTGTTTTTAAGCAAAGGCACAATATAACCATAACTTCTTTTTAACTGAACATAATTTTTTATCCGAGCATTGCAGTGGATCACATTTTATTTTTTCTGTAATAACACCTGCCATTTAGCAGGCAGTTACAGGTTGGATGAAGCATCTCTTGTGTTAGCTGCTATTTCAAAGGGGGACTCACAACATAAGTTTCTGGTTTGACACATGTTACTTGCAGATGTCACCACTGAGTATGATGAACTTTGTGTAGATTATATATAGTGGAAGGGTAGAGCAGAATTATCATAGGTTTTATTTGTTTTGACTTTGTGTAAATTTTGTTTTCGTCTTTTATTCTGAAACTGGTATAGGCGTGTGTATGTGTTTTGGGGGTGGGGTGTCTGGGGTGAGACTGAATTTTCACTCTTGGGGTATGTCTCTGCAGCGGGGAATGAGCCTCCCAGCTTTAGTAGATGGACTCGTGCCAGTGGTCTTAAGCTAGCATGCTAAAAATAGCAGCATGGACATTGTGGCTCAGATTCTCAAGCATAGGAGGTTGGGTGGGCTTAAGAGCCCACACTACAGCATCCACTCTGCTATATTTTTTGAGCACTAGCTCAGGCCCCACCAGCAAGTCTGTCTGCCCACTCTGGGAGGCTCGCTCCTAGCTGCAAGGTAGACATCCTTGAGGGGTGTTCCTTTCCTTCCCCCACGGTTCAGATAAATTGCCCCATTAATCTGGGGGATCTTGCCCATGCTGTGTCTGTTTTCTGGATGAACAGAGGATATTGTTTAATCTTTCACAACCACTAAATTCCCTTTTTTTAAAAAAATCAGACTATTCTACTAAGACTGTCCAACAAAGGGTTCTAACAAATTTTCATCTTCCTGACTCTCACCTCTGGGAAGGGTCACCTCTTTCCTCATGGCAGAATGGCCTGCAGTTGGCCACATGCAGAGATTCAAGAGACCTAAGTGCTTCTCAGCTCTTAAATTTATGTACGGCATGACCTGGAGCAAATCACTCAACTTCTGTACCTCAGTTTCCACATCTGTGAATGAGGGTAATGATACCCTTTTTTTTTTTTTTTTTTTTAAACACTTGAGCTTTACAAGTGAAAAGCACCTATCTAAGTGCCAGGTATTACTTATTACTACAGTTTACCAAATTCTAAAGAAATCACATGGCTTAACCTAGAAGAAACTTTCACTTGCTAATAAAATGCTTGTTTGATTAAGAAATAAACTACTTTGTCTACCAAACTTTCTCTTGGGGTAGTGCCAAACTGCTTGTTAATCATTATTAGCATCTCCTTTGTTTGTGTTAATTACTATAAGGGCAAACTGAAAACTCTACGTAACACCTGATAAGGACATTTAAAATTATATATCAAATATAAAATATAATGTATGGATCAAAACTTTCTGTTTATATTATGGAGCATATTGAAGGCTAGCCTTCCTTTTTGCTAAGCCTACACTTCAATTATTTCAAATAGCTGCTTTTCATCTGAAATTTCTTTTGCATGAATTCTGTTCAAAGGAAAAAAACTTGCAAAATTTGAGGTTACTAAAACGAGGCATCTTGAAGGTTTAATTCAGAAAAATGAGTTTTTCTGAAAAAAAATAATCTTAGCATTTGGGGCTAGAAACTTTGTTTTTGTTTTTTAAGTTCAGTGGCCTTCAATGAGAGCTAGTGACACATCAGGATAAATCAGGAGCAGCTCCATTGAAGTACAATGGAACCTCAAAGTTACAAACACCTTGGGAATGGAGGTTGTTCCTAACTCTGAACAAAACATTATGGTGGTTCTTTCAAAAATGTACAACTGAACAGTGACTTAATACAGCTTTGAAACTTTATTATGCAGAAGAAAAATGCTTCTTTGCCTTTATTTTTATTTTTTTGTAGTAGTTTAACACAATAGTGTGCTGTATTTGCTTTTTTCCCCCTTCTGCTGCCTGTTGTGTACTTCTGGTTCCAAATGAGGGGTGTGATTGACTGATCAGTTTGTAACTTTGGTGTTAGTAACTCTGAGGTTCTACTGTAGATAGACTACACTGGTAAAAAACTGTTGTGACATGAAATAGGTCCTGTGAGTACTTCTAGTATGGCCCACTTCCCCCCTACTACTGTGTCCGTTGCTGATGATTAATGCTGCAGATCATTCACAGAGGTCATGAGAGTCACGGCTTCCATGACCTCCATGAATTTTGCAGCACTGCTTCAGCTGCCCCCGGGACCACTCTAGCAGCTGGGGAAGCCCCAGGGCCAGCCGCAGCAGCTCGCTGCTCTGGCAGCCCCAGGCAGCTGGTCCCTGGCACCACCCTGGAGCAGCAGTACAGCATCAGTGGTAGCGGGACCCCAGGCCACGCCCTCCCAGCAGAAGCATTGCTCTGAGCTCTCCTGCTCCCACCACCACCCCAGCCATCTTTAGGAGCACCCCCTCCCAGCAGGTAAGATTTAGTCATGGGTATTAAAAGTCATGGTCAGGTCAGGGGGCTATTACCTGTCCATGGCTTTTACTAAAAATACCCATGACTAAAACGTAGCCTTACTCATAACATCTCTGCCTTTCTCTTGTGAAGAGTCTTGAAAATGTAATCTGACTGCTCGTTTTAAGAAAATGTTTTCATTATATTAGACAAACCAACAAAAACATCTTGCACAGTTATGGCATGTGTTTAATACTCTCGTTATCTTTAGAATTTCCAGTCCCATCCGACGGTAATGCTTTTTGCACTAATAGCACTGGAAAAGTTTGCACAAACAAGTAAGTATTAGCCTAGTACTTCTTACGGTAAAAACAGTAGAGCTAATGTTGCCCCAGAATGGTTATTTCCTTCATCAGCTCACATCTGCTGTCCCAGGTGCATGCACTTGAAATAAGCACGTTGAAGTTCCCAACTTGTAGCTTAAGCCTAGTGCACCATAAGGATCAGCGATACCTGGGCTGACAGGGAATGAGATCACTCTAGGGAAAAGTGTGCTTAGGCCCTCAGCGTCACTGCTGCTCTAGTGACCCCAACCCCCTTGGAAAGAAAATGGGTGGAACACAACACAATTCCGTCACTATACTGTGTGCTGTCCTCAAATATAGCTCAGATTATTGCCACGTAGGGTCTGCTATCCATCAAAAGTAGCTTTGGGGATGGGAAGAGGCATAGGAGCCCTTTGAAGGCCTCTCCATGGCTGGAAAAAATGTCCTGTTAATAGACTATTTTCCTAGCTAATAGCCCTGCTCTCAGATGATTTAGTACAGTAAAATGCTGAATATTTAATATTGCATTTCTGTCAGGAGAAGGTACATGAACTCTTATATTTTTTGTTTAATATTGAGATTTAGAATATTTCTATAGTGTACTTGTAAAATAGTTACCTTTTGTCTTTGAAATCACTCTTTCTTGTTTACATCTATTACTTTTTTTCACTTTTAAATTACAGGTGAAAATAAAATGACAATTTCTGAATCCTGTATTAGTGATCAGCTTGCTCTGTTAGAGAAATGGACAGATAATCCAGACTATTTAAAACGTCAAGTGGGATTCTGTGCCCAGTGGAGTTTAGACAATCTATGTAAGTATAGTGTGAGCAGGATTCTCACACTAAGGCTCCTTTGGAGGATGGCGCTCGTGTGTGTGTGTGTGTTTTGCACAGATACCATGTTCTGTGTAAGTATTTATTGATAGTTTTATATGTCTAGTCATATTTGTATGTGCAAATATCCAGTATCCACACAGAAATAAGGTGCATAAATCCATGTGCATTTGCATGCCTTAATTTTTGAAAAGCAAACCTTGTGTAATTATTAAAATTAAAGTTCTTCAACTTTATTTGCTCTGTAACTGCTGTGACGTTTCAGCAAAGCTCAAAATAGCTAGATTACACTTGTATTCTGACATTGTCCCAAAGAAAACCATTGTGATATTCTTGGCTATGCCAGTACCACATCTGCACAAGGACGGATTATGACCTGTGATTTATTAAGCAGACTAGATTCTCATAATTTGAGAAACCAAAAAAGAGTAGCTCTCTGGTAAACTGTCGTTTATTTAACAAACCAATCCAGGCCTAACTAGTGGGCCCAAAGCTTTGACTCGCTGAAGGACCCCACACGGCTGCCAGCCTTGTTTAAGGCATACCTCTCTTGTTCACTTCCACTGGGAGAAGAGACAGTGAAATTATTTGATTGGCCCCAGGCAGCAGCTTGTCCTGCTTATGCTGAAACCCAGCATCTACTTGTGCTTTGTTACGAATGGCAATAAATATATAGTAATGAGTCTGTGATGTACATTTCACTCCCTCTGATGAATTACAGTGTTGTTGGTATGATTCTGTAGAGCTAAATCACTGGTTCTCAAAGTCTTGTACTGGTGATCCCTTTCACATAGCAAGCCCCTGAGTGCGACCCCCTCCCCTTATAAATTAAGAACACTTTTTTTAATATATATTTCACACTATTATAAATGCTGGAGGCAAAGCGGGGTTTGGGGTGGAGGCTGACAGCTCACGATCCCCCATGTAATAACCTTGGGACAGCCTGAGGGGTCCTGACCCCCAGTTTGAGAACCCCTGTGCTAAATGCTTCTCCATTCCTCCCCAGTGTGAAAGAGAATGATTTGGAGGAAAAGGTACAAAGCAGTTTCCATGGCCTAGCACAACAGTTATTCTGCAACTTGCCTCCTGGTTCTGTGCAGTCCCAGCATCCTGTGTCTTCCCTGCCCTGATTCTGGGTGCTTTCCAAGGTGGAATTTCTAACAAAACCCTGTGTACAGTATAACTTAGGGCTGGAGCAAATGCCACCCTGATTTAAAGCAAATATGGGGAGACCATGTTGAACAGCATGCTAGGGAATCCCCCAGTTGGGCTTCTCTTCTCTCCACTGATCATGAGCTGTTTCAAAGATTCCACCAGGGGCTGCTTGCTTTTACTTCAAATATTTTGTTTTACATGAAACTCAAGCATTTGATCAGCCAGTGTGGGAGCACTGTGAGGGTCTAGGAGTCACAGAAGTGATGGGGAAAGGACTGAAAGTGGAGGGGGAAGGCAGCCTTAATTGGCTCAGGTCAGATTCATAAACCTAGCCCAATAGCTGACAGCAGCAAGTTTAGAGTTTTCACTATTGCTCTGGCACCATTCCTCCCACAGTAAAATTCCACCCATGTTAACTTTCAAGGTGGTGTCTTGTGTGTCCTGAAGGAATCGCATCTTGGTATGTATTCTGATGCCCCTAATGCTTACTCATGGTTCCTTGAGAGAGACAGTTAGCCCTTAGGTGCTTTTCAGATACTCAAAGCAGGACATGCCCTGCTCCTGGCTATAGTTCTAACAAACACTGAGTGCCACTGTAAAGAAATAATGTTGCATTCAAGTATGCATAATGCCTGTTTTGCTTTATAGATGCCAAGACTGAATTGAATCCTTTGTGTGTGTGTGTAGATTTGTATTTATGGAAATAATCTGGACTTGTTCCTGCAATAGTGCTTTAAATTTTTTTCTGCAGTTTTGAAAGAAGGCAGACAGTTTACATATGAGAAAGTTGACTTGACCAATATTAAGGCCATGCTGAATAGTAATGATGTCAGTGAATACCTTAAGATCTCACCACGTGGACTGGAGGTAGGATGTCATTTGATTATTTCAACATAGAATTATGTTTTGAAGAAAGCTACAAGATATCACCTTTTCAGTTCACTTTTTGTTCCCCTTTTTTTAGCCTTCAAAGAATCAACAAGTCTGTATTTCTGGGCTCTACACAACTAGTGAAGGAATTCTGTTTTAGCAGTGGACTGTAATGTCTCTAACCTGCTTTTAGTACCAGAAACAGAGCCGGCTCCAGGCCCCAGCATGCCAAGCATGTGCTTGCAGCGGCACGCCACGGGGGGCGCTCTACTGGTTGCCGGGAGGGCGGCAGAAGGCTCCAGTGGACCTCCCACATGCGTCCCTGCAGAAGGTCCACTGGTCCCGCGGCTCTGGTGGAGCATCCGCAGACACGCCTGCGGGAGATCCACCGGAGCCGCAGGACCGGCGAGCGGCAGAGCACACCCTGCGGCGTGCTGCCGTGCTTGGGGCGGCGAGATGGCTAGAGCCGGCCCTGGCCAGAAATGACCACTGTAAAACATCACCCCCTCTTTAGATCCATCTGATCCTTCTCCCATGTAGTGCAGAACTGTTCCCTACAGTAGATTGTGTTTTTTGTTTTTTTTTTTTTTGTTCCCTGTTCGTTTGTTCTATTGTCCTGTCTAATCGTAAAAGCCCAAAGCAACAGGGATTCAGTTTCCTTAGAGAAAGTACCTCTCACCATCAGGAAATTCAGCCAAAATGTTTTTCTTAATTTTGTTCTATGACTGCTAGGGATATATTCCTAGAGCACTAAATTCCTGTCCCTCCTTGATGTTTATACCTATTAGATAGTTCTAGATCATTCCCCACTTGGTCTTTTTTTTTTTTTTTTTTTAAGCCTTTAATCTTTAAATTGGTTCCAGTAGCCCTCTGATCACTTCTGTTGCTCTTCTCTGAACTACATTCAACTTGGTTCAGTTTTACTGAGACTCTATCAGGTATACAGCCTTTGCTGTTGTGAAAGGGGTTGCACTGTGTTTGGGAATTTAAGTGCTTTTACAATTTTACTTGTAAGGCACTTATCAAATCTACCAGACAGAATTCTTTGTGACTGCCAGCTAATTACAACTAATACATTTTCCACTTCTGTTTTTCAGGCTCGATGCGATGCCTCCTCTTTTGAAAGTGTTCGATGTACGTTCTGCGTTGATTCTGGGGTTTGGTACTATGAAGTCACAGTTATTACCTCAGGAGTGATGCAGATAGGATGGGCCACCAAAGACAGCAAGTTTCTCAATCATGTGAGTACATGTGAGGTCACACAGCTGACACTAAATATTAGAGGTTTTTTTTTTTTTTACTTACAGTGCCTATACAAATGGCTTTTTATAGTCTATTGAAATAATTGTCCATATTTTATATGCATTGCCTCTTCCTCTTATTTTTTTCTATACATTTGCGCTGTTACAGTTAGTGAATTTAGTACTCATGAAAGGTGCTGGAGTGACACTTACCTCCAAAAGTACAGCACGGTCATCAGTAGCGAGAACTTTTCTCACCCACAGTTGCATGCCTCAACCCTGATCTGGAGCAGTAGGAAGCTAGTTGAATTTTTATGACCCATTCCTCTCTTGGCCTCTGCTCCAACTGCAAATAAGGGTGTCAGTTACTGCCAGCTATGTTTTTGTGAAGTGATCGCCTGCTTACTGAGAGCTGATATGCTATTCACTCATTTGACTTAGGAGAAAAAAAGTAAGAAAAACCACCTGATGGCTTTTTGATGGCCTATTTTACAAACTTAGTGACTAGAAATTAAATGGCCTCTAATCTACATGAAACCTTCCGCGCAGGATAGTTTAATATCTTTGAATGTGGGGATGGTAATCATATTGTTGTATTTTTAGTCAAGAAAGCAAGGATTACACTGGATTGTAAACTATTTTGTAAACTATGGTTTTGCCAGTCTAACTTTTTGTCTTTCTCAAGACTTCTTCCATAAGCTCTCTGGTGTGTTCTGTTTACTCACACTTGCTCTAGTCAGTTAGTATTTAACACAACAAATTCCTAGTGCTTGTATATATGTCGCTTTTTAAAAAAATACATTGCAATTGCATGCGTTAATTGGTCAAAGTCTGTGATCATGGGCTAGTTCAAATGATAACAGAAATGTGAGTAGGATATTTTTTCCATTTCCCTATCTAGATGAATCCTAGCGAACGATGCCAATGTAAAGAGTTTGCCTATTCTTTTCCTGGAGAGGAGCAAATAGCACCTGGCCTGTTCTAAAATGCTAACACTTCATTTTCCAGTCTGGCAAGGAATTGGAAGCTGTCCCGCTGTCCTTGTCTCTGGCAGGAAAGACTGATTTCTGATGGAAAGAGTACATATGTAGAAATAGCATACCAAATGGTCTTTCCCTGCCTTCCAAAAATAAATAGTCATACAGACACGAGAACTACCTGAGGCACAGATTGAGAGTAGCACAAAACAGCATAAATGTCACTTGGTGACATGATTAGCATTAAGTACTGGTGGTTTCATTCTTCGTTTCAAGCAGATGCCTTGCCAGTCACATCTAGTTACTCAATCTGCCTTGCAAAATTCTGTTTACCTGTGACAAGTGTTATGGGGGAATAAAAGTTCTTTGGTTGTTTTTTTTTTTCATGATCTTCACAGCAAAGGCCACTGTGTCTTCACAGTAAAGGCAAATACCTTTGTGATGTGGATTTTTTTTGGTTGGTTTTGTCTGTAGTGGTTTGTGTGTGTGTATTGGTTTGTAAATTTTCAGGCTGTTGTAAACTCAGGTGTACTCAGGCAAGATGGGGGTAGTGTAAAGGTTACCATGGCAGTCTTCTTTTCAGAGTTGCCTGAATTCTCCACTTGAACAATAAAGTTCCTTCTATTCTGCTTTTTTTCTTTTTTAATGGACTCTGTCACGATGCTATTCATAGCAAGTGTGTTCAGTTTACAAGTAAGGATGGCTTTTATAATTGTTAGCTTTGCAACCTCACCCAGCATCTGAAAATCCATCTCTCTGGCTCACCCATAATCACTATTAATAGTTCTGCAGGAGAAGTGTATAGGCCTATCCTGTTGCCTCTGAGGTGAATTAGCATTTTACCATTGACTAGAGTGGGAATAGAGTAAGGTCCTTAGCTGACCATTCTGATTGTACACGAGCCAGAAAAATAATCCAGGTCTCCTCTGTTGCATTGGCTCTGCAGAGCTAACAAGTGCATCAAGTAGTAGAAGCTCATTCCTTGGTAAAGTCAGCAGGCAACAAATCTGCTTGCAATCCAGTCAGAATCCTGAAATTTGTTAAAATGTTCATATTACCAGAGTCATTTTTCTGCTCCTCTTAATACTTTAAGATAAGAGGGCAGATTGTATGGAGTTTTGTTTTGGTTTTTTTATGTTCTAATACAAGAATGACCAGAGTTAAAACTGCTCAGTTCCAGCTTTTGTAGAAGAAAAATCATTCCAAAACCTGACGTACATCGTAGACCAAATACTGAGATCTGATGTAGATGTTGGTGTTGATGAACACAAGTTAGGAAGTGCCAAGGGAATGGAAGAGAAGGATATAGCGAGAAAAGCAGCTAACAGGATAGGGTAAGAAGGAGTAAGATAAAGTAGATTCCCTGCCCCCATTAGTTACTCTTCCTGCTATCCTCTCCCTTACATTCATTCATGTAAGTTACTTCCCCTTGCTGACATAAATTACACATCCCATTACATCATCTCTAAATATGGCCCCTTGCCTATTGCACAGTATTGCAAAAGAAACGTAAAATTTTGCAAGCCTATCTTGAATACAAGAAGTTGTCAGCACTGACTGTAATGGAAATTGTGAAATGAAACAGCAACCCACCAGCCCTTAAACTATAAGAGGCTTAAAAGATTTTTCCCACTCACCATAAGTAGCTTGACAGTTTGTTTGGGGGTTAGGTTTTTTTCTGTCTGATGTGCTTCCTGTGAGAAATGTCTAAGTAGGGAGAATTGAGATAATGTCTCTAGTTAAGGATTGGAAGTTTGCTTTACTATTTATTTTTCCCTTGATTGGATATTTCTGGTATTTTCTGTTTAGCAAATTTTAATTTGCCTTAGAAGTAGGGGTTAGGGGTGTGTGTGTGTGTTTTATATTTAATAATAATAATAATAAAACCTCCCCACCATCTTCACCTCAGATTATGTCAGCCAGGCTTATTAGGTAGTCACATGCTTTTCATGTAGGTGGAATGTGCTTTTTACATCCTTCCTACACCAATGTTAGCGCACAGGGCGGAAACCAGTCTCTTCTATTCCTGTCTGTCATTTGCTGCTGCTTCTGTTGGCTCTGTCTACTCTCCAGTAGTCTATTCTACTAGTCTACTCTCCCTGCTAAGGGTGGTTCTTAAGATGTCTCATGGGTGCCCTCACGTCTTCACACCATTTGGTCTCTATTTGACAGTTTCACGTTGGTGTGTGTGCATTGGCATCCAAAGTACATGCCCCAAATATGTCCAGTGGTGCCTTCTGATTCCTGAACAATGAGCTGCTGGTTGGTGACTTCCCTTCCCTGGTGATGAAGTCTTTCCAACCAATGTCCAGAATCTTTTGTAGGCACTTATTTTGAATGCATCTAGTTTTCTAACATTTTAGCAGATCTCCAGTTCTTGCAGCCCTATATTAGCACCAAGATTACGTTTGAATTGAAAATTGTCAGTTTTGTTCTGGTGCTGAATATCTTTGATTGCCATACGTTGTTAAGTTTTACTAAATACTGTGGATGTCTTTCCTGTCCTTGATGTCACTTCCTTCTTGAGGTATCCATTAACTAATATGGTACTGCCCAGTAGATGAGTTGCTCTTCGTGATATTTTTGACCAGGGTGGATTTGATTTAAATCACTAGTCAGGAAGACTCGATTTAATCATGGATTTCTACATAAGTGCATTTTTGTTGGTTGTTATAACCTTAATACACATTCTTCACAACTTCTAGAGATGGATGTAGGTTTCATTTTTAGAAGGTACACAATCTACATTTGTAAAGTGATTTATTTTGAAAACTGTTCAGGTTAGTTTTAAAGCCATATCAGAAAATGATTGGTCATTTCATTTACCAAAGGTAATTGAAACAGATAGTTCACCTCCCAGTGCCTTCATAAATATCTCCAATTCAACAGGTTAATCATTAATATTTGGATGATTTTCTTGCCATGCTGTATTAGGAGGAGAACATCACCAGACAGATATTTAAATTTGTTTTATTTAACTAAAACAACAACGTTATGTATTCTGGATTTTTTTCTTCAACGGCAAACATATAATATTTTAACAAAACAAGCATATGCATTTTTGAATTTAGTTAAATATTCAAGATTTTTAAAATCAGCAGTTTTTCTTAAAATTGTTTTTAACTAAAATAGGTATATCTCCATATGTTGTTTGTTATAATTATGTCGTAGAGCTGGAAGGGACCCTGAAAGGTCATTGAGTCCAGCCCCCTGCCTTCACTAGCAGGACCAAGTACTGATTTTTTCCCCAGATCCCTAAGTGGCCCCCTCAAGGACTGAACTCTCAACCCTGGGTTTAGCAGGCCAATGCTCAAACCACTGAGCTATCCAGCCCCCCCATATAAATGAAATACTTAAAAAAAACAAACATTAAATCGACTGTCCGCCAGGTCAACATGAGAAACTTAAAATATTGGCTTCTGCAGCTAACTCAGTTGTCTTCACCTTCATTTTCCTGTTGGTTCATAATCTGGAAAAGGAGAACAAGCTTTCCTACTTTTTCAGGTCCCAAATGATTTCTCAATTTGAAATGAATTAGTCCAAAAGAAGAAAATATTCTTTCTTCACCAGAAGAAGCTACTGCTGTTAAAAGTGAGATTAGCACTTCAACAGTCTCTGAATCCAAATGCTTAAGTGACTTCCACCAGTTCGCTAGTGTGACTTTCTTTAAAATATCATCAACAAACATGTATTTCCTGACTGGTACTTATTCCCAAACTGGGTCTCTCTTACAGCCTGCTGCCATTATAGGTTTTTCCTTCTAGGGAGAAAATGATATGGTAGATCTCAAATCAAGGAAGGCTACACTCAGACCTCAAGACTTCTGGAATATGCTTCTCAAATAGTTTCTACTGTATGTCCTTCCCTTCTCGCATTTATCTCCAGACTTCTTCTCCTTGTCCCAATCTATTCTGCTCCCAACAATCTTTTTTATTCATTGAACTTTTTGAAACTTTGCACTTTCAGAGAGAGGTAAGGGATTGATTCTGTGTACACGAATTTGTAGAGGGACAGTAGGGTTGAGGTCTGTTATTTCTCACCTCTATATAGTATGTATGTATTTAAAAACATTTTTGCTGTTAACAAGCCCATTATCTCTGGAGACACAAATCCACAGTCTTGGAACTGCAAAACTAAGCGTCTCTGATGGTATCTTGTAGACTGAGCACTGAGTCCCATTGGGCAGATAGAAAGATTAACGAAAATCTATACAGAACCCCCTGGAACCTCATAAAATTGGGTCCCTAATCCATGAACTATTGGAACTAATTTAAGAAACATGTATTTTGTAAACATAACATGAATGTATTGTCTCATACTATAAAATTAGAATTTATAATCCCTATTCCATGATGAGAGATCTTTGAGCTATCATGTATCTTAATTAAAACTATCTTTAATTGGTTTTTTCCCCTCAAAAAATTTGATCAAAAAAATCTGATTTCTAAATAAAAAAAATACAATTTTTTTTTTAATCATTGATTTTTATCCCCCCTGTTTTTTGACTTCTGTTGTGATGTTAGAACTTGGCGTCTGGCTTTCACGGATATTTGTTTTAGCATAACTAATTTTGAGCCATGATTGGCCTGCTGTTTTTGCCAAGTTGTCTGTCTTTATTTGTAACTTTTTGAAGATGCTGCTCAGAACCACAATATCGTCAAGGTCGTTTAGGCATTAGCCATCTAGCCATGCTGTACCTATGTTTGTGTTTAATACACTTCTTTGTTATCCAGTCTACGGCAAACAGTGGAGATACAATGCAGCCCTGTTTCACAAATGTCAACAGTTAACTACTCTGTCTGATTGTTCACCTTCTATAGAGCTCTTCACATCTCTATGTGGTCTTGATGACTTTAGCTGGGATTCTATAGGACTGAACCATGTTCCACAATGTATGTTAGTGCAGGCTATCAAATGCTTCATGAAAATCAATTAAATTGATGAAGAAGGGAGCTTCCCCTTTTAGACATTGTTCTGTGGTCCTTGATGTGAATATCTGACCTACATAGGATCTCTTGGGCTTGAAGCCAGCCTGTTCTTCTCTAAGCTTTGCATCCACTGCTGCTTTCATCCAATTTAGTATCACACTGCACAAGGCTTTCCCTACAACAGAGAGTAGTGTAACTCTCCTCTCCAGTTGTTACAATCAGTAAAATTAATCTTTTTGGAATATTCTGACAATTATTCCATGTTTCTCTTGGTGAGGAGGGGTCTCTTTTCCCCAAACTTAATTAAGCAGCTCTCCCTGTTTTGTTAGGATGCTGGTATCAAGTATTTTAAGCATTTCTGCTGTAATTTGATCATCTCTCGCTGCTTTATTTTATTTTTCAGCTTTTTGATTGAAGCCTGTACTTCCGGCATCTCAACTGGACTAATGTCTGTCAAGTTGAACAAGTTCGTTTGTAATGTATTTGGGGCCATTTATCTCATTAACACTTGAAAATTGACTGAAGTTAGCTATAATTTGGGACCTGTGAGACTTGTATTGTTGGAGGAATACGGGCATCTCTGCCATTATCAAATCCCACAGAGCAAGCAGAAACTAGTCTCTTCTTCCATACTGCTAATTGGTTCCTCCTCGTCAGTGAGGAGAGGTGGCTTTCTAGCACATTGAGGGATAGTGCGTTCAGTTACTGCTTGCCCCAAAATGGGTTTAGTGAGGAGTCTGTGGGAAGCTTTTTATAGTACAGTCTTTGGATTTGTTAGTGAGGGAGAGGGGCAGGGGGGCAACAGAGGGTGTTGTGTTTTTCCCACAGTCTTTGTGCTGGCTGGCACTTCCTTTATTTGAAAGTAACTAATATAACTTGTCATTGTCTCAAGTTTTGTCAGCTCTTGAGTTTGAGAGTAGCTTCGGTTAGATGAGCAGT
Source organism: Gopherus flavomarginatus (assembly GCF_025201925.1). Lineage (NCBI taxonomy): Eukaryota > Metazoa > Chordata > Testudines > Testudinidae > Gopherus > Gopherus flavomarginatus. The sequence goes on from NC_066630.1 coordinate 36,805,449, forward strand.
GGCATTGTGGAGAAAACAAGTAAAATGTTGCTGTTTAGATACCTAGGTTTGTTGTAAAAATAATATATCGGGTATTAATTAACATATAAAATGTATAGTCCCTTTCATTCTGGGAGCTCAAAGCACTTCGCAGACACTAATCCTTACAATGTCCCTGGGAGGTAGGCAAGCTTTATCCCTATTTTACAAGTGTGGAGGACCTGAGGCACAGAGGTTCAGTGACTTGCCCAGTGTCTCCCAACAAGTTGCTGGCAGAGTCACAAATAAACCCCATAACTCCTGACTTGCAGTCTTGGGCACTATCCCCCAGACCATACTCCCTCTCTGACACATGGGAAACATTGTAACCCTTGGGTAAATGATAATACAAAAATTGTGTGGAACATTGCAAACACCACTTTGGTCATGCTATGTTACCCAGTAAATGCCCTGATTCTTAATATTGAGTCATTCTGTCTGCTGAACATAGATCAGAAATGAGGCGCATGCTCAGAGCTGCGGGTAGTGTTCAATATATCAGGGATTGATTTATCGTGTCTTGTCTGGACGCAATAAATCGATCGCGAATCAACGCCCGTACTGCCACCTAGGCAGGGAGGAGTAAGTGGAGATGACGGGGGAGTTGCGGCAATCAACTCGCCGCTGTGAGGATGGCCAGGTAAGTTGAACTAAGATACTTCGACTTCAGCTATGCAAATAGCGTAGCTGAAGTTGCGTATCTTCGTTCGAATTCCCAACTAGTGCAGCCCAGGCCTTAGCCTGGTTCAGTTAATGCTATTAGACCTTCATCTTTCATGAGCATTAAATTCACTCCTAATTTTTTTATTTAAAGGAGTAAAATCCATTTGACCTTGAGAGTATTTTTTCCAAAGGATTTTGGAGGAGAAAAAAAGAAATATGCCTTCATAAGAAGAGCTGTGTAGTTCTGACACATTTTTAGGTTGAAAGAGAGTAAGGAAATGATACTGAATGAGGGGTGTGTGGGTGTAAGTGAGAGAGAGAAAATAGAATATAATAAAATTGAACTTCTTAGAATGAATGATTTGGTTATGTAAAAATAGACATCCAGCCCTTTCCCACAGAACAGGAGTGACTGCAGATTAAAATGCTGTGCTTTTGTTTCTCTAAAGGAAGGTTACGGTATTGGGGACGATGAGTACTCCTGTGCATATGATGGCTGCCGGCAGCTGATTTGGTATAATGCCAGAAGTAAACCACATTCCCATCCCTGTTGGAAAGAAGGTATTTTCTTGTGGCAGTTATCCTAGCCTGCTTCCTCCAGAGAGCTTTTTTAGAATACTCACAGGAGGAATAGCCTGTATTTGGAGTTTAACGGTTTCAGAGAATCTGAAGATGAGGTCATCTAGCCAACTTCTTGCCATTACAGGATCGTGAATTACTGTACGCTTACTGGTGGTCTATCTGGTTTCTTAAATGTCATGTGAAACTTTCCACCACTTCTCATGGAGACATTCCTCAGCCTAACAGATCTCACTTTGGGGAATCCCTACCACCACCATTGGTTATTAGAGGCGGTCCTGATAGTGCCACCTTAGCTTAAAGTCACATAATACTTCCTTTTATAAGACGCTGATTTCAGTTGCTTATAACTTGGCCAAACTTAAGTCACTGCAGTGGAAATTTTCCATGCAAGGAGTTTACCTCAGGCTGATCTGTCTGTCTTCTCAGAAACAGCCAACCATTTTTGCTGAATAGGATTTGGGAAATACATTGTTTGGCCCCTGTATAAAGAAGAGAGGAAATTCTGGCAATCTTTGCTTTGAGAAGCGATAGTAGCCCCTTTCTTTGGAGTAGGAAATTTGGGAGGAGGGTGGCCTTTTTCTTTTCTTTTTTTTTTTTTCTTAGGGATCTGCCTGTAATCTACATGAAAATCAACCCAAATTTGCCCAACTTGTAAAATCTTTAAAATACCTCAGTTTGCACATGCTCTGTAGAGACTTCTTTAGATTTTTAGCAGCTAAATTCCCTGAAGATTGTCTGCCTGCATTGGACATACTCCAGCCTGGAGAGGGAATGGAAAGAGGCAACCCTAAAGCCTGCATTTGCTAACTTTTGAATATTTAACTTTGCAGTGTTAATATTCCTTAAATGTAGCTGTGTGTGCGCAAATCAACCTAAATCTTCCTTTCCTTAATTTCATCCCATTTCCTCCTAATTATTCAATTTTTACTGTGGTAAATAACTCTTCTCCCTCCTTAGTGCTTATTCAGATAGTGGTAGGTTGTTCCCTATTAGTCACTCCTTAGCCAAGCTATTCACAGTCAGCTTCTTAACCTTTCCTCAACAATCAGCACCTCCAACTCCCAATCATATTGGTTTTGTTTGTTGAATGCCATAAATATCTGAAACCTAATCCTAAAATATTTTTGCTTTTGCACATAAGGAGACACCATAGGATTTTTACTCGATTTGCAAGAAAAGCAAATGATCTTCTATTTAAATGGAAACCAGCTTCCCGCTGAGAAGCAAGTGTTTTCATCTGCTGTGTAAGTATATTTTCATGTTGACAGAGACAAGAATTAAAGTGCAATATGTATAATGGTTCTCATTAGTTAAAAGAGAAAAAATTCAAATTCAAAAACTAGTATTTACCAGTCATAGATGCTATTGCTTTTAAGCAGAGCTCCCTATTGAAAGCACTGATAACAGTTAAAAATCAATGACATTAGTGTGAATTTACAAATGGATTTAAGGGCCAGAGGAAACACATTCTTTAGCCTAAGTTTAATACAGCTTTCTGTAGTGCAAGTTTAGCAACTTATCAAACACTTGCTGTATAATATTGAGTTCTCTGAGAGAGAAAACAACAAAACCTTGTTTTTGTTACTTCAAATGTGTGAACTTTTTGCATGCTCCTAATTTGCTCAGGGTTCCCCACGTTTTGTGCCTAGGCAAAGAAGGGAAAGATGTGGGGGTTGCGGTGTGAATCCTTTGCACTTGAACCTGTTCCCCAAACAGCAACAGACAGCCCCATTTTGGACAAAACAGTTATTCCTAGTGAGTTGGATGGAGAATAGTGTTGTCACCCACTCAGGTGCATGTGTTTGCCTTCCACGTAGATGCAGCTTATCCTGTTTGTAGCCAGTAGAGGTTCTGGCAGACAGTGGCAATGGACTTGGTTCACATATCTTAATTAAATTCAGAAATGAAGAATCAAGTAAGGAAAATATGTGCTGCTAAAATCAGGTGCCCTGGAGTTTCTCTCCCAAATATCAGTGGCTTAATTATAGTATTGGGATTCTTGTTCCAGGGTGGGATAGCTTCTGGTCCAATGAGTATGTCCAGCATGGTCTGTCTGTACTATTGCTTTCTGATGTTCATGCTGTCCTTCAAATTGCAGATCTGGCTTTTTTGCTGCAGCTAGTTTCATGTCCTATCAACAATGTGAGTTCAATTTTGGAGCAAAACCTTTCAAGTATTTACCTTCAATCAAATTTAGCACCTTTAATGATTACGCCTTCCTGACAGCAGAGGAGAAAATAATTTTACCAAGGTAATCTCTTTCTGCCTGGTTATTCCACATTCATACAATATACAAATGTGTAGGTTTGAACAGGATGTGTCTTATTTCTGGTGTAACTAGTCTAACATTGTAGTCTCCCAGAACATAAATAACTTTTGTGATCAGTTCAGCACATGATTAGCATGTCCCTTTCAGCAAGGACTAGACTTCAGGCTCCACTTCAACAAAGCGCTTAAGCACATGCTAAATTTTGTCCATCTTCCTTCTGTATTCGTTGCAGTTTTAAAGTTAAACTAATTTGACCTAACACAGTGTTTAAAATACACACAGTAAAAAGCACTTCCGGCTATGTATAAACTATGAAGTTAATTGAAGAAAAATGATCTTAATTAAAATTGGTGTCTTGTTTAAAAGTGACCTCATTTCTGACATTGGCCGTGTAGAAGCACTTTGCAAGCAATTATAAAGCCTGAAGCGATTGTTCTCTTCTCGTAATCTCAATAAAAATACGTCCTTACTATGAAAGATGCTGCCAAGGAAAGATGTTGGAGTGGACTGGCAATTCCACAATTTATGAACAGTTTAAGACCTCTTTTGGCTTAATTTATGCTCAGAACTTCTGCTCGGATAAAATCAGCATAAATTTTGCATTTCTTCAAAAAGAAATTTTTTTTCAATTCTAGCTTTAGGTAATCAGTAAAAGTGTGATCCAATGCAGGAGAGCACAATGCTGGGAACCAGTGGCCCTGCTTTGCCACTAACTCACCATGTAACCTGGGATAAAACCCAAATTTTTAAACTTTGATGCCTAAAGATAGTTATTATGACTGGGCCACTCACCTCTCACGAGCACTTCCTATCTAGTGTGCCTGTGCCTGCACTTTTTTCAGCTTTGCACTGCTTGCAGTGCCTCCCACTGGATACCGCCCTCGTGAGGTGGATCTTTGGTGACTCAGCCCTCCAACTGAATCACGCAGTCTGCATGTGTACAACCAAACCCCTTCTGGGGGTGCTCAATTCAATAGGGCCTATCACAGTGCCCTGAAGACCCTTCACTTCCTGGCAAGCCCCAAGTGACCCCGGATCTCCAGCTGAGCTGCGCTCTCAGTTGAGTTCATGCTCCTTCTGGGGGGTGTCAAAAGTCCTACAAATGCTGAGAGGGGGTGAAAAAAATCATCAAGGGACTGAATTCACAGGAGAGCAGCATGCTAGTAGCCCCACTGAAGGAGCAGGGCTGACGTTTTATCATTTCTTGGGTATTGGAAGGAATTATTTTCTTTCATCTGTGAAAGTTCTGATGCTTTTTCTCTGGCACCTTTCAGATAGCTCAGTGGTTTGAGCATTGGCCTGCTAAACCCAGGGTTGTGAGCTCAATCCTTGAGGGGGTGATTTGGGGATTGGTCCTGCTTTGAGCAGGGGGTTGGACTAGGTTATCTCTTGAGGTCCCTTCCAACCCTAATAATCTATGATAATATCAATCTATATTAACATTGGTGACTGTTAGTGTTTAGAGATGTGGCTGCACTGTTTATCCTACACTCTTTGACTGTTTCCTTGTTTCAGCTCCTCCCTGTGTTCATTGAAAATTATCAAGAAAATGACATACTAAATCTCCTCCTCATTTTTAATCTAATGTAGAAGGTCCCTCCAACTACTTAGCATTAGCTGCTGTCCAGAAGAATTGCACTATCACTTTTTTCATCAATTTTTCTCACCTGAAGTTCCTTGGTATTGGTGTCACTTGAGAATAAAGCTGTAATTCCATTATTAGAATCAAACATATAGAGTAAAGTTTTTATTAACTCGGTTCCTTGTACATTTCCTTTATACTAACACACCATACATTCCCCTCGCCATCCTGGCCTGTTTTTCTCCTCTTCTTGTGTTGGTTGATATGTTGGATTGTCGTCCCTCTCTTGTATCTATGTTCTTGTAAACAGTTTTACAATATTATATGGTTTCTGAAACTTTGCATATTGAGAATAGTTTTTTAAAAAAACATTTCTATTATACCAGTGTATATAATCAAACTAAATCATAAGAGGTTTTTTTTGTTTGTTTTTTTCTTTCTTTAGAAGTGTTCCACTTTGGAAGTCATAGGAATTGGAGATGGAAAAAAGATGTATTGAGTCATCTACTGTAGCCATCTCTTCCAACCCTCCCCACAGCGTAGCCAGAATAGGGTTGTTAGACTGTACCAAATAATTTTATGTTTGTTTAGGAATGTTTTTACTGATTTTATTTTTAATTGTCAATTAACAACAGTAAAGAATTTGTGTAGGAGAAAAATACCTGCAGATGTGATATTGGCCTGGATCCATTACTCAGGAGTGTAGTTCAGTGATTGATGTTTTTCTTGTACATCTATTTCAGACACAGACGTCTGGCTTTGTTGAAACAAGTGAGCATCCGAGAGAACTGCTGCACGCTGTGCTGTGATGAGGTAGCAGACACAGAACTCAGACCGTGTGGACACAGGTAAATTTAAACACAAAGATCTTGTCAGTTTGCACCACATTGTGAGAAAATGCAGTCAAAGTCTATTTCTGCTCATCTCTGGTGACTACCTAGCCTGCATGAAAAGATCTGTCCCTTTTAAAGATTTGAAAAAGAGTACTGGCTAAATAAACACTAGTCATTTGACCAACATCTCCCTCCACAAAACAGACGTAATATCCACGGGGGCGGGTGTATGCTGTTGCTAAGCATAGACCTTTTGTGTGTCTTCACAGTGCCTGCGCTACCAAATTTAACTCCTTGATCTGGAAAGTGGCTTGAGATAACTATAGTATAAAAGCTCCAAATAAAATACAATATTGTTTAGAGAAAATCAAGAATGGGACTGGATTTTTAATGCATTCTGGATCTTTTTACCATGTCCCCAGTTCAAATGCAGTTAAATACTGACAATGTCCTTGTCATGATGGTTTTTTTAATTGCCTGTCTGAAATGAGTTTGCAGCTAAGTGTCCAGCTCTTAGTGACCTGTGGGCACCACTATAATATGACTGTTAGAATTGACATTCTTGTTGGCAGTTAGCAGAAAGACAAAGGATTGAGTGGGTGTGCAGAATATACCTCCCTGTCACCTCTAGTTATTGACACTGCCATTGTCCAAACCATACCTGGTCTGTGGATTAATTAAAGAGCGACTGCACTAAAAATTGTTCAGCAGCATTAAGGACCTAAATCCTGCAAGATACTGATCGCCTCCTGCAAGGAAGGGGGTTGAGACTCATGAGCTTCCATTGACTCTAGTGGGAGCTTGAGGACACAATACCTTGCCTTCACGCTGGGGAAAATCCATCTTGCTGACCCTTTTTCCACAGTGGTTGAATTAAATTTTTGTATTGAGGGAATTTATTAGCATCTGGATGGTGTTGATTCTACTCCTTTTTTTTTAAATCAGCATAAATTCAGATTTGTAACTGATCTTCTCTTCTTTAGTGACCTGTGCATGGAGTGTGCCTTGCAACTGGAGACCTGCCCGTTGTGTCGACAGGAAATACAGACTAGAGTCAGACAGATCTCTCACATTTCATGACACGTGGAGAAATATCATGGACTTATTTCTAATCAATTCCGGCCAATACTGCAAGGGACAAGCATCTCTAACCAATCTATACGCACATCAAAACCATAGCCGTGACCAGATTTCATGCTACGCCATAGTCTGTTTATCTTAGAAATGAAATCTTTAATAAACTAACCCAACTTGCCAGTGCTGGGGAACTGGCTTCAACAATAGATAATAGTTCAACATTTTTATGGCTGTTAGTTATCTCCAAGCAAGACCACAGGAGAGTTCTTTTTCTTTTCTTTTTTTGTCTTTTCTTTTTTCTCTTTTCTCTTTTCTCTTTTTCTTTCCTTTCCTTTCCTTTCCTTTCTCTCTCATCTATCACAAGTGCTGAAAAAGAATTTGCACTGGAAATATACACACAAAGTACATTAAAACCTCCTAAAACAGGGACATTCTGTCTCATGCTCTAAAGTCCTTATTTTTGGCAGAAGTCATGAATAAAGTATGCCAATATGTCTTTAATGTAGCCTCCTGCTGGTCAGAGACTCTGTTTTCCAACAGTGGATATTAAACTGCTCAAAGACTTGAAATCTGTACACAGACAGACTGGTTTGAAAAGAAGGTGCAGAGACTGTAGAAAAATTCAAATTTTTGATAACTCAGTGATTCCAAAGAACGTTCTGATTTTCTTTTTTAAAACTGCGGAAAATTGGTGGTATTTTCACATTCATAGTGTTTCTAATTATTTCAATTTCAGTACCCATGTTTAGTGAAAAGAATAATTTTCAGGAGGAATTCTTACACTAATTGTAATGCTGGACGGGAGACAGTTTGAAATTTTGGGTATTTTTAAGGTACCATCAATCATCTTTTTTTAATCAGTATTGTTCTTTGAAAGTTATGTACATTTTTGAAAATATTGAGCTATATTCTCAAAAGGTCTGGAAAGAATTCTGAGCAAATGTATTAATATTGTTTTAAATGAATACATGTTATTTGAATAGCACATTCAGTCCTGCTCTGTTTAACTCTGTCTTTTAACCACAAATGCACATCACCTACACTGAGAGTCTCACACACAGTCCCCTGCACCAGGTGCAGGTTTTGGGTCACACTTTCTTTTTGGTTGCCATTGTCAAGTGGTGATTTGTTTTTTTTGTACTCCCTGTTATCATAAATTTGTGAAACTTAGTTAATAAGGATTCACTTCCATAGGCAGCTGTGGATAGATGGGTTGTTTCAGTGTCCAAGTATAAATTTAGTAAAACAGAGCCAGATCCTCAGCTGGTGCAAATTGGTGTAATACCATAGAAGTCAATGGTACTTTACCAGCTTGTGCCAGTTTGAGAACCTGACCCAGAATCTCCCAAGTTTTTACACTTTTCTTTTGAGGTACAATAGACTTGCTAATCCACACACAATAGCTTAGACCAAAAAAATCCCCACTTGGCAAAGATTTAATAGCGGAGATTGCTGTAGTAAGCTCTTGTGCTGCAAGATGTATTTTATTTAAATGTATGTACATTTAGTGTACTAGTAAATTATATTTAATACAAAGTATAGTTGGGGCCTGACTGTACGGGCTGAGCACCTTAAACTCCTGTTTGTCAATGGGAGCAGAGAGCCCTGAGCACCTCACAGAATCAGACCCTTGAACTTTTTCTTTCACTTGATGCCTTCAATAATGCAAAGGGTGATGAAAGTCACCCCTGTGCAGATGGCCAGCAAATGGCCTGCTCACCACTTGAGGGCTTGGACTTAAGTACTGTGTAGCTGTTTGTGCTGGTTCCTGCCCAAGGGTGACTTTCATCCCCAAAATGCAGATATTCAGTGAGTCTCTCACTCGCACAAATTGAGAAATCTGTTATAAACTATTCTTCCTCCTGAATTTTCCAAATAGTAATTTCTTACTAGACTGAATACAGACGAGCGTAACTTAGTCATTATATTAAAGTTACAGTGACGTGACTTCTCTTCCACCTCAAAGCTAGTTCCTTCAGAGCTCTGTGTCCTGATTTACAGGTTGGAACAATCACAAGGGAAGATCCATGTATGGGAGGATTTACATTCTTCCCCATGGATTTTCTTGTAATTTCCAAAATGTATTTTTATGATAGTACTGAGAGGTCCCAGCCAGAGCTGAGCCTCCTTGTGCTGAATGCTCTACAAACGCAGAAGTAGACCCAGTCATTGCCCCAAAAAGCCTAGAATTTAAGACTGTTTCAACAGGTTAGTCTGGATCTGTAAAAATCAACAGAGTCCTGTGGCACCTTATAGACTAACAGATGTATTGGAGCATGAGCTTTCGTGGGTGAATACCCACTTCGTCAGATGCATCAAAATTTAAGTTTCTAATTTCTTCTGATTGCAAAAATAGAGGTTCTAGAAGTTCCAAGGCACTGTTGATGCTGCAAGGAACATGTGTGAGCCAGAACCCTATACATCTGCCTTTATAGAAAGGTGCTGATATTTTCCATGGTTTTTCCCTGGTCAGGGTAGATTGGGGTAGAATTTTCAGAAACACCTAAGTGACTTAGGCTCCTAACTCCCTTTGCCTTTCAAGGAGACTTGGCCTCCCAAGTGCCTAAGTTGCTTTTGAAAATAGATGTGTTTGGAAACTTTTCCCCTTGCCACTTTATATCTTGCCAGCAGTATTTTGGCTTCCTCCTCTTTCTGTACGGCGCACAAGAGCTTAAGAATAGGAACCACTGTTTACCTTAAGGTAGCCCACGCAACTGTTTGTTCTGTATTAAACTTCATGAGGTGTATGTAAAGAAGGCCTGTATATAACTTTTTAAAGTTTTGGGTGGTGCAGTTCGGCTTGACTCTTACACTACACATTCAGCTCTGTTGTTAGTTCCTGGATGACCTATAGGGTATCTACACTACAATGTAAGCCCATGTTTGAGCCTAATCCTGCCCCACCCGTTGCATCTACACTACAATTGCACTAACCTAGGGCCCCAGGAGCCTGGAGGGTCCAAGCTAGAGTCAAGCCAGGACCCAGAGTCCAAGTCCTATTGCTTTGTAGTGTAGCTGCAGCCCTGCTTGACTTGGGTTACAGGAGTCGTCTGGAAGTGTTCCACAGTTCTAGGGACAACTTTCTAGTCCTCTATATCCTAGCAATCTGCAATGCATTCTATTGAAAATGGAAGCCCCCACACTTGGCAAACACCAGCAGCTCAGCTCAGCATTAATCTATTCTGTTCCAATCACTGATCTGCAAGCACACATCACAGAGCCTCCTGGGTTTGCAAGGGCGAGCGAACCGATCAAGGCTTTTGCAAAGTGAGCTGCTTCCTGGTAATCTGAAAGGGGGGCAGTAAAGTTTTCCCGCTGCACCATAAGCTAGAGCAGCCCCATTCAGGGGTTGGGGGTGGCACTGCTAAGGCCTCTGGGATATGGTTACCTTGACTCAGGTTTGTGCACTGTAGTGTGGACATCAGAGCACTAGGTTTGAGGCTGGGTCAGAAAATTCTTAACCTAGAATTACAATAGAGTGTAGATGCTGAAGCCCAGGGTTCTCTAACATGGGTCAGCTAGCTGACCTGAGTCCCACTAACCCCGGGCTTACCTTGAAGTGTAGATATACCCTTAAGAACAAGCTAGGAGAGGTTGTGGCTTCACAGGTACCAAGGAAGCGAAACCTGTGGGGAAAGCAATTTGTAGTGAAATTGTTTCAAAGTTTTGGATGTTTATTTTGTTTAAGGGGTTTAACAGCTGAGATAAGAGCTCAAATTTAATTGCCCACCCCCCCAATCAAGAGCTAAGCGTCCCCCTCCTTGCTCTCCCCCGCCATTTCTCTAGTCCTCCAAGGAAACCTTTAGCCACAACTGGGAAGGTCAGCCTGGCAGCTGTCATATTTCTAAGGTGAAAAAGAAGCAGAAAACCAAAGAAAAGCTTTCATTCCTGTGTATACATTATAAAGAAGCAAGAAGGACAAAAAGATTTCCCCCACGCATAAAGGTTATCAATCATGAGTGGTTCTTTAAATCCAAATAGTAACCTCCTTTTGCTAAGAGTTAATTATTTCCCTGCTCATCTTAACCAGACTTATCCCACTAAAGAGCTGGTCCAGTCTGGCTGGGACAGTTGTTCTTAACCTATCCTCTGCACATCATGATGATATTCATGGGTCTCCAGTGATCGACAGAGCCCTTTCTCTTGCCTGTAGAAGAAATATTTGAGTATTAAGGCAGTGAGATGATTGGGGTGAAGGATCTTTCTCTTAAAGGTGGGGGTGGAGAAAAGAGTACCAGTTACTGGATAGGTCTATCAGGCCGAGTTGCATCAAGTGGAACGGAAGTTCCATGGTGGGGAAGGTGGTTAAGCTTTAAATATACAAAAAATAGAATGGTCTTTGAGTTATTTGGATAATCTAGCATGTGCTATTGTCTTTTTTAAAAAAAAGCAATTATGAAAAGATGTTTACACAGCCGTTCACTCAAGTGTGCTGTAAGGTTTCTATGAAATTTGATCCAGCGGCAAAGGCTGTTCAGTTAATAGTGTGTTTGAACAGCTGACCTTGTGTATATGTGGTTTTGCCTTCCAAGTGGAATACAAAGTAAAAACCTTTCTTGTCATAGAGCAGCTTTTGGCTAAAATCGTGCTGATTTTCACCTAGAGGGATGAGGAAAAGGCAGCCCCAAGAGGATCTTAGCCCCAGTCTGTAGAAGGCTTTGAAGAGCAGGACCAAGGCCTGGTCCACACTACACAGTTAAATCGATTTAAACAGTGTTAAATCGATTTAACGCTGTACCCGTCCACACTACAAGGCACTTTAAATCGATTTTAAGGGCTCTTAAAATCGATTTCTGTACTCCTCCCCAACGAGAGGAGTAACTCTAAAATCAATATTACTATATCGATTTAGGGTTAGTGTGGACGGAAATCGAAGTTATTGGTCTCATTCTTTTACTGTAGCTACCCAGAGTGCACTGCTCCGGAAATCGATGTTAGCCTAGGACCATGGACGCACACCACCGAATTAATGTGCCATAGTGTGGACGCATAAAATCAATTTTATAATATCGGTTTTATAAAACCGGTTTTAGTAATTTCGATTTTATGCTGTAGTGTAAACGTAGCCCAAGATTTTGAATTAAATCTAGAAGTCTCTGGGAAGTTTGTCTAGCACCAGCATGCTGCATTTGCATTAGTTGGTTATACAGCAGGTAGGCTGCCATGTTCTGTACCATCTCAAGCTTCTTTTAGTGGTTTCGTTCATTTCTAGGTAAATGTCAGCAAGTGAGACCGGAGGTCACTAATGTGTGGAACAGTGGCCAAGCTTGGAATTCAATAGCCAAAATAATGGAATGGGATATAATTTTACAGACCAGCAAGTTTATACTGTGGAATAGCTACAGGCAAATTCAGCAGTCACGGTTAATCTTAATTGGTTAATTAGATCATATCTATAGAAAAACAGATTTGACATTGTTACTTCATAGTTAGGTACCCTTTTACGATCACTGTAATAGTAAGAAATAAGATTTTTTTTCTCATTTATGTTGTGCATCTGATAGCACTTTGTACAGTTAGTTTTATTTCCCCATAGTTAATTTTTCTTGTGAAGATCTTTATAAACATTAACAGAGGAACTGAAAATTTGTATTTAAAAAAAAAAATTGGGACATACTATTGAAAGGATTCTCTATCAGAAAATGGATTTTTTTCAAATTATTCAACAATGTATTCCACTAAATGCCGACAATATGCAACATTATCTATGTATTGACAAGTTTCACAGCCTTGAATGTGAGACGGTGCAAGTAGGAGTGTTGTCCAATGCACCAGTTCTCTTGCCTAGTCCAGGGGTGGCCAACATGTGGCTCCACAGCCACATGCAGCTCCTTGTATAGGCACCGACTCAGGGCTGGAGCTACAGGCACCAACTTTCCAATGTGCCGGGGGGTGCTTACTGCCCAGCCCCTGGGTCTGCCACTGGTCCTGCCCCCATTCCACCCCTGAGCCTGCAATGCCTTCGCTCCTCTTCCCTGCACCCCCCCTTCCTTCTGCACACCACAGAACAGCTGATAGGGAGGTGGGGGGCGAGAGGGGGAGCCACTGATTGATGGGGCTGCCAGTGGGTGGGACGTACTGGGAGTAGGGTAGAGGGGTTGCTGACCTATTACTGTGCCTCTTTGGCAAAGTACATTGGTAAATTCTGGCTCCTCAAGCTCAGGTTGGCCAGGCCTGGCCTTATCCCTCCTGAAAGCATCCTGGCAATATGTCAATGGAATTGCAGCTCCTGGCTTTATTAAAACTTTTGGGGAGTGCTAATTAGCCTGCATTCTATTTTTGAACAGGAACCAACCCTCCCCATCTCCTCTGTACAAGAGGAATTTCAAGTGTCAATTGATATCTGCTAATTAAAATACTGATTAAGATTCTGGGACCCACTTGCCAGAACTAGTAGGAAAGATTCATTCTAAAATGATTACACCCAGCTTTGTGACACTTCCTCTGTTCAACTTGTTTAATTACCTTTTACATGTACTTATTTACTACTAGCAGCAAAGGGTTCTGTGGCACCTTATAGACTAACAAACGTATTGGAGCATGAGCTTTCGTGGGTGAATATTTAGTACTGGTTCACCACAGTAAAATTACTTAAACTGCTTCCTATGGATGGCTGAAACTGTGCTCCCAAGAAAAAGGGACATCATGAGAATTGTATCTTGTATTAAATCATGTGATTAGCAGGATACTTTGTGTTCTGCTTAAAAAATAGATTATTTTTAAAAATATCTATTTTGATTTTTCCTTTGTATCCTGTTGTGGCACGCTTGTCTTGGGTTTGCAAAAAACCTACTAACACAGTATGTCCCTGTCATCACCACTGTTGCTAAGGGCTAGTCTACATTAGAAGTGTTATATCGGTACAACTCTCCTGACAGCATAATAATAAATAATCCACCTCCGAGAGGTAGTAGCTATGGGGCCAGCAGAAGTGCGATTTTACTGAGTCCTGTGTGTTTTTTCCTTAAAGCCTGGGCTCCTGGAGTCACAGGATTAGGTGAGAATCTGAGTTTTTTTGTTTAGTTAGTAGCCCCGTTCCTGGCCCAGGAAAGTATAAGCTGCCTAACCCTAACAGCACCTTCAGTATTCGTTTAAAACCCGTGAGTGTTGGCGGAGGCGCGGAGGGGAGGGCGGGTTCAGGGCTTTCGAAAGGCTGGGGGCAGTCACCGGCGGGGCCCCTTTGTTTCCACGGTGCCAGCCGCTCCCTGTTCCTGGGCTTGGCCTGGGTGCTGCGCGGGAGGGGGCGCCGGGAGCCCAGCCCCGCACGCGCCCGTTCTCCCCGGGATCCTGCTCCCCGGCGCGAGGTGGGGACCGGGCAGCTGCTGCAGCGCGAGGTCCAGGGGCGGGGACCGCAGAGAGGCACCGCCCCCTCCCCGGCTGGGCCGGGCGTCACGCGCTGCGCAGCCCCAGCCTCGCGCGCTCATTGGCTCGGAGAGACGCGTGGAGGAAGGGAGTGTTGCCTAGGTGACGGAGGGGCGGGGCGTGCGTAACGGATTCTATGGGGAGGCCTCCCCAGGCCCGGCGAGCGCGGCGGCCCCCGGCAGCCAGGTACCGGGGGGTGGGGCCGATACCCCGGGCCAGGGCCGCGTTCACCTTCTGTGGGTCCCCATGGGGCAGCCCCGAGAGCGAGGGGGCGGCCACGCTCCGCCCCGCCCCGCCAACCCAGCGCGAGGGCCCTTGTTACAGACCGGCAGCCGCCAGCCGCACAACGGTGCCCCCGGCCCTGGGCTCTCAGCCTGTCCCTTCCCCGCGGGGGTGGGCCCGTGCCGTGCCACACAGCCCCCCCCCAGAGCCACCTGACTCCCTATGGCCAGAGCCCCCCCCGACCCACCCACAAATGCACAGCGCCTTGCACAGCACCCCCCGCCCGCAGCCCCCCGACGTCCCCTGACTCCCTATGGCCAGAGCCCCCCCAGACCCACCCACAAATGCACAGCGCCTTGCACAGCACCCCCCGCCCGCAGCCCCCCGACGTCCCCTGACTCCCTATGGCCAGAGCCCCCCCAGACCCACCCACAAATGCACAGCGCCTTGCACAGCACCCCCCCGCCCGCAGCCCCTCCCGACGTCCCCTGACTCCCTATGGCCAGAGCCCCCCCCAGACCCACCCACAAATGCACAGCGCCTTGCACAGCACCCCCCGCCCGCAGCCCCCCCGACGTCCCCTGACTCCCTATGGCCAGAGCCCCCCCAGACCCACCCACAAATGCACAGCGCCTTGCACAGCACCCCCTGCCCGCAGCCCCCCCGACGTCCCCTGACTCCCTATGGCCAGAGCCCTCCCCGACCCACCCACAAATGCACAGCGCCTTGCACAGCACCCCCCGCCCGCAGCCCCCCCGACGTCCCCTGACTCCCTATGGCAAGAGCCCCCCCGACCCACCCACAGATGCCCAGTGCCCTGCATAACACCCCCCTGCCCACAGCCCCACCACAACTACCTAGCACCCCCCACAAAACCCCCACTCCCTAGTGCCCCAACACACACAGATCCTCCCCACCCCTCACAGCCCAGCACCCCCCGTGCCCGCAGACCTACTCCCCCATGCCCTGCATCCAGGCCGCACTCACTAGCCCTGCTAGGAGGCGATTGTGTCTGAGGGGCTGAGCTGCTGGCGCAGCCAGGGCTGGTCCTGGGGTGGGGAATCTCTCCAGCCCCTTGGGAGTGTCGCGATCAGCCAGGCCAGGGTCTGCCCCGGCCAGGCTCCCTTAGGAACCTCTTGCCTGGAGGGACCCAGCCAAACCCCCCACACTGTCTCCCCAAAACTGTCTGAGACTAGCCAGGCTTCTGCACCAGTCCCAGGTGGCTCAGCTCTGGGGAGACAGACAGACCCCCACAGGTGGTGGCAAGCAGAGACTGCCCGGTGCCGGAGGTGCACTGGGGTCCATCTAGGAGAAAGAGAGAAGCTGGAGGATGAGGCCAGGAGGTGGAGCGGAGCCCTCGGCCGACCAGCGAGCAGGCCGAGAGGAGCAAATGGTGGGCGGTGGGAAGGGAGCCAGCTGGCTGGTGGGATCTCGGGGCACAGTGCAAGCAGAGCGGGATGGGGCCTGGTCCTGCCCCTCCCTCCAGATTGACAGCAGTGGGCATGTTTCTAATGGGGGAGTGGGGGCACCAGGATCATGGGCCCCGCCTGGCCTCCAGAGGAGCTCCTCATTCCCCTGCCCATCTGGTTCATGCAGTGCCCAGGAGACTGTGTTGCAGCCTGTCCTGGGTGCACAGAGCCGAGCCCTCAGCGAGCCTGGGCACAGCAGGGCTCCCTCGTCTCCTTACATAGCACTGAGCCCACAGTGAGCCTGGGCTCACTTGAGTCTCCCCGGCCAGCACACCTCTGAGAGACCCTAGCACAGCGAGCCCAGGCTCAGCACCTGCCCTGCACAACTCCAGGATCCCCAGCACAGTGAACCTGGAAGGGCTGGGTCCCCCTCTGTTTGCCATGCCAGCAAGGGCCAGTAATTAGTTTGAAAAGACCTTGTCCATTAAGCACCTAGGTGATGGCCCAGGGTAGGGTTCGCTGTGTGCTCTGGGATACACTAGGCCTGGGGTGTCTGCCCAGTCCTCAATGCCCTGGATTTATTGAACAGAATACATGGTATATGAGAACATTGAAATTTCCCAACTGGATCATACTGAAGATCCATCCAGTTCCCATATCCTGGCTCTGACAATGGCCAGTGGTGTATGCTTTGGGTGGAAGTGCCAGGTATCAACTGAAACCATTTTCCTGGGTTACGCAAATTTCTGTAGGCCCGTTCTCCTATAGTCAATGAAGGTTACTAAAGGATTCAGAGTATTAGAGAAGAAGCAGAGAATTCAATAGCCATGAAACAATATGCCTAAATGAGGTCACAAAATCCTACAAGATGCAGGTCTTGTATTTCATGATTGTCTTATGGTTAACTAGTCAATGTTCATAGATAACTCTGAAGATTTAAGCTGTGTGTGTGCTAAAAGTAATATATTGTTTAAAAAGTAAACACATTGCTGATATAGAAAATATTTTAATTCTTATCGAAAAGTTTGTTTGGTGCAACAGGTGATGCAGAAATGATGGAGACTTTAGAAGAAGAAAACTTTGGAGTGTCCATGTAAGTATAATCCAGATTCTGTATCAGAATTTGAATAACATTTTACTAGTTAAAAATAGCTCCACTGTAGCCTCTTTTTGGACAAAGAATAACAGCCCAACTTTAGAGGAATGGTTCAAAAAATATGGGAGGTTGTGATTATGGAAAAATTAACATGCCAATTATATACCTGGCAAAACAGAGAGAGGACAAATACTTATATATCTGGTTACATTTTATTCAAAATTCAAAGTGTATTCACCTGCAAAAAAACCCAGCCACATACTTGTTCAGTTTTTTTAATATTAAAATGTGATAGGCAAGCCTGCTGAGTTAAACTTGTGTACATAAAGATTTAATTAAGTTTAATAAAATCACTAGAAACTACAGAAGGGTTGTAAGGATTCTCACTTTGTAATCGTGTGCCACCTTGTTAAATAGAAAGATCTGATAACTAAATTCCTGTATAATCTTTCTTTAAACAAAAGCTAACTGTTGTAATGATTGTTTTGTTTCTGATATTTACATGGTAAGGATTTGTAAACTTGTAAAATCTTCCTAAATAAATAAATAAAAATAGAAAAGGGAAATAAACAAGAATGATGTTAGATGATATAGATGAGAAGACAGAGGCTCATGTAAGAACAATAAGAACTTCAGAACAATGTGATGCACCAGAGAGGTGATGATAACAAGTGAGAGTTTAGGCAATATTGAACTCAAAATTGCAAGAACCTTCCCTTGATACCCAGAAGGATGATAACTCCTCCTTGATCATACTGTTCTCCCAGACATTCCCCTCACTGAAGGACCAAAATAAGTATTGTGGCCCAGATCCGTAGGGGTATTTGAGTACCTAACTCCCCATTGATTTCAATGGAAGTTAGAAGCCTAATAACTTTGAGGATCTGACCCTTCAGTTATAGGGATGTCTGTATCTTCAAAATTTTTCTCCCCTGCCACCATATAATTTCTCACTTTCTCTATTACCCTGTTTACTGTGGCTGGAAGTTGTATTTGAATGTGTTCCTTGCAGAGCGTGATGAATGTAGAGATGTATTCTTACGCAGCACTATGGGCTCTGGTATTATTAATTGATGAGTGCTGTGGTTGGAATGAGTAGAAAATAGAGATTTTTTTTCTGGACAAAATATAATTAAAATTCCCCTACTCACTGCCACACCAAATCTAAAACTAATGTTTAAACTATGTTAGAACAAGCTATATAAAAATGACAGATATTTCTTCTTTCATCGGTGTAGCCCATCACTCTCATTAAAGAAAAGACTGGGAGTTAGGTATGAACATCTCCTGCTTTTGTGCATAAGTGAGAAACAATTACCCCATTGTCTTCAACCACAAATGTGATGCTAATGCTTTAGCTACAGTGTTTATAAGCTACTCTTGTTGTGGCACTCTGCCCTCTGGTGTTGTATCATGTACTCTGCCATTCCTTTGTGTTATCTCTGTCTGAGCTGCAACGGCATAATGGATGGGCTAATGGTGATAACAGCAATATCATTGTAAAAGATTTTTTTTAAATAGACAGTCTAAAGCAATATCCTTCATCCCATGAGAGAGACAGAGAGGAATTTGTATATTAATTAAGTGGGGCCTTCATTGAATGGCTGAAGATAAATATGTTAAAGAAAAATGTGCAACAAGACTTGCATTCCCAATATGGGAGAAAAACCTGTTGTGCACTTAATACATTAGAGAATGTGTTTAAGTAAAGTTCATCCCTAAAATGCCATGGTCAGGGAGAGTTTGGTATCTATGAACAAATTGCACAATATAACATTGCCGGAGGGACCCAGACTTTTGAATGCTGCTAATGTGCTTCTCCATTTAAAGGAGTGCATTTGAAAGCGAGCATATGTGTGTGTTTGTTTTTTTTTGTTGTAAAATGACAGCAGCACCATGTTTTTAGATTAAGGGATTACGAAATGTAGTTCTAAATCCCCAGTGTGGTGTACTGCATTAGAGAAATATTTAACAATTCCCATCAATTACATCATTTACCTTTGCTACACTATGAAAAATATACGCAGTCTGGCAATATATGACTGAGTGCTCCAAAGGGTCCTCTGTGGATGCATCTTGAACAGTTCCCCAAGAGTTACAACTACCTTTTATGGCTAGATGAGAGGTGGGTACTGAAATTTCGCTGTGATACAGTGTCACGGTATGGAAAAGATGGAGAACCATTGCTCTGAACAAACCTTTTAAACATCTTCTGCACCAAGAGGTTAATTACACCAACTAAGATACCCAGTAAAACAGTTCTTTCCAATAAGTAACTACCCCCTTGTCATAAACAGATAAGTAAGAGTTAATAGAACAAAACTGCTTCATATCTCTTTTGCCTGGAAGGGGTTAACGAGAACAGTGAGCCTGGCTGTCACCTGACCCGAGGACCAATCAGAGGACAGGATACTTTCAAATCTTGAGAGAGGGAAGTTTTCTGTGTGTGCTGTTAGTTTTTGGTTGTTGTTCACTCTGGGGGCTCAGAGGGACCAGATGTGCAACCAGGTTTCTCTCCAATCTCCTTGATACAGGTTCTTATAGATTCCAAATAGTGAGTACTAGATAGATAAAGCGAGTTAGGCTTATGTTTGTTTTCTTTATTTGCAAATGTGCATTTGGCTGGAAGGAGTTTTAAATGTGCATTTGGCTGAAAGGAGTTCAAATTGGTATTTTGCTGAAAAGATTTTAATTTGTACCTGTATACTTAGGCTGGGAGAGTATTTCCAGTGTCTATAGCTGAAAGACCCTGTACCTATTACATTTTAAATTTACAAAGATAACTTTTACTGTTTTTTTCTTTCTTTAATTAAAAGCTTTTCTTGTTTAAGAACCTAATTGTTTTTTTATTCTGGTGAGACCCCAGGGGACTGGGTCTGGATTCACCAGGGAATTGGTGGGGAGAAAGGAGGGAAGGGGAAGAGAGAGGCTAAATTCTCTCTGTGTTAGGATTACTGTCTCTCTCAGGGAGAATCTGGGAGGGGAAGAGAGAAGGAGGGGGAAAGGTACATTTTCCTCTCTGTTTCAAGATTCAAGGAGTTTGAATCACAGTGATCTTCCAGGGTAACCCAGGGAGGGGAAACCTGGGAGACGCAATGGTGAGGGAAAGGGTTTACTTTCCTTGTGTTAAGATCCAGAGGGACTGGGTCTTGGGGGTCCCCGGGCAAGGTTTTGGGGGACCAGAGTGTACCAGGCACTGGAATTCCTGGTTGGTGGCAGCGCTACAAGTACTAAGCTGGTAATTGAGCTTAGAGGAATTCATGCTGGTACCCCATCTTTTGGACGCTAAGGTTCAGAGTGGGGAATTGTACCATGACACCCCTTTAGTATACAGTGGAGACCTAGTGAGATTAACATCTGTTACAGGAATAAACTTTTTATTATTAAGTAAAGTTTCTGTGCAATGAGCTTTTGATAATGTGAAGTTGGGAGATAATTCCCTTCTCTGATCTGAAGGCTGGGTTATTGTGCTAATTTGTATTTAGGCTTTCATTAAAAAAATAATCTTTCCTTTCTTTGTTTTCAGCTCCTCTCCTTCAGATGCAGAATTTGATGCGGTTGTTGGGTATTTAGAAGATATTATAATGGGTAAGCTCTTGCATTTAGATATGCCTAAAAAATGAGCAGTAAAAATATTGAAAGGCAAAATAAGGATTGAACTTCACTGACAGAAGTGTGTGGAGGAGACTAGAAACCCTCTCTTCATTGATAAAGTTGTGGTAAATAAAAATCCTGATAAAGTCTCACGTGAAAACCGAGGCTTTCCATCCTCTCTGCTGTCTGTCCCTCAGTCATATGACATCCCAGTTGTTCTCTGGGTAAATGAATTGGTTTTGCTTTTTGTGTTGTAAGTAACTTACACACATACAACCTCAGGTGACAGGATCTATTGGTGCAAAGAATGCCACGAGCAGTCAGCCATTTTTTCACATCAGAAATTTGAAGTAAGAGGTCAAGCTTGAATAAAGAGGATTTACAAGATGCCAAGAGAAAGAGAGAGCTCATTGTGTTAACTAGTCATCAACCTCTTTTAAGTTAACATCTCCCTCCTTATTCATACACCTTTCTAAGAAATCATAAAGTTTTTTTATTCTCTTCTCTCTCAGCTGCTCTCCTTGTGATATGTGTAGCTGAATCTGGAGAAATGGTAACAAATTCACCGGTTTTGAGTAGGTTAATTTGTAAAAGAGATTCGAGATTTGTGAAGATTTATTTTAACACCATGTGTAAGTGTGTAATATATATTTGCACCTGTTATGATATATTAAGTGCCACTCTGCCCTTTTGCCTTCCTCCAGTTTCACTCATTGATAACTGAAAAATTGGCCTCTAAGGATTGTAGCTTTCTGCACTCATTTTCAGAGATGATATTCTTCCTAAATTGAAGAAAAATCCATTGTCTTTTTTTAACTAACGGAGGGAAGAAAAATACACTTTTTTTTTAAGACAAAAGTTTTTGTTCACTAATTACTCACATACCTGAACAAAAAACCTGATTGTTTGAAAACTAATGGCCAC
Source organism: Gopherus flavomarginatus (assembly GCF_025201925.1). Lineage (NCBI taxonomy): Eukaryota > Metazoa > Chordata > Testudines > Testudinidae > Gopherus > Gopherus flavomarginatus. The sequence goes on from NC_066630.1 coordinate 36,827,080, forward strand.
TTTATTAAAAGTAAAATTTAAAGAACTGCTTTAATATTGAAAACATGTGAAAATCTTTACTAGAAAAGTGGATTGTTCAAGTGGGTGCCCTAGCAGTTTTGCTGCCTTTTGCACATTCTGTCTCTTTCCATCATTAAATGTACCACACTCGTAATATAGGTCAACATGCTGCTATCCTGGTCATCCCAGCTGACTTGGCTGAAGCAGAATTTGAATTTGCAGCATTCTTTGCTGCACCAACACCTACTCTGCTAGCAGCCTCCATATATTCTCATAGATTGGTCAGAAATTAAAGCTGGCCCAGCTAACAACAGCTGTGCTGTTACCGTGACTGAGTGCGTATGTGTGGGGTTCCATGCTACAGCAGTAGGAGCTATTAGAACAGAACATTAGTCAATGTGGTTACTGTCTTGCAATGAGTGGATAAATTGAATATAACTGTATGCAATTTACTTATTGTGGCTCAGATGACGATTTCCAGTTAATACAAAGAAGCTTTATGGATAAACACTACCGAGAATTTGAAGATACAGAAGAAAACAAGCTCATCTACACTTCTATTTTTAATGAATATGTAAGAATTTTTTTTTGTGGGAGAGGGAAGGGTTCTCAGAGTGCTTAGCTTTTCTTTTAAGGTCATTGTTAAGTTCTTTTCTCCCCTCTGTTTTTAAAATATAAGTTCGATCAGAATCAAGGAAATCTAAATTATTATCTGTGGTGTCTTTGAAGTATAGCAGTAGCCTTCAAATAACAAAAAATATTCTGGAATTCTAAATTACTTTTTTCTGTTTCACGAAGGAATCTTCTACAAGTGTTTGAGAACTGCTAAAGCCTTTTGAATGGAAAGTTGATTCAGGCAGCCACTGCGTGGGGTATAGTTGTATTTAGATTAGTACAATAGGAACATAAGAATTGTCATACTGGATTCAACATCTAGGCCTGTCTCGTGTCTCTGGCAGTGCCAAGCCATAGATGCTTCAGAGGAAAGTGCAAGAAGCCCACCAGTAGGCAGATTTGGGAATAGCTGTCCACTATGAAGGTTTCATCCTAATCTCTAATAGTGACTCTGAACTTGCATGAGACTTTTCATCCCCCTCATTTAGGGTCTGGTTGTAGTTAGACTGATACACAGGGCTGTCCTTACCCTGGCACAAACTTCGCAGCTGCGTGCTACTCCAGTGGCCAGCATGGTCCCACGGCCTGCTGAGCCAGCCAGGAAAACTGCCCTGCTCCGCCCCCGCTCCATTTCCCCCCCGTCCCCCAAGCCTGCTCCTGCCCCCCACACACACACATCTGCAGAGGCCGGGGGGTTTGTAGGGTACCACAATGTCTAGGGACGGCCCTGCTGTTACATTTGGCTAGCATTTAAGGGGGAAATTATTTAATACATTCTACATTCTTCTCTAATGAATTGGTAAAAGTTCTATTGCTTAGAGGCCAGTAAAGGAAATGGGACAAAACTCTATACAAAATTAATAGACTTGTGTAGTATTTTTTTCTGGTACTATACAGTATAATCCGAACCAGTCATAATTCAAGGGATGCTGTCAAGTTGAAAATCGCACTTCTCTCTGTAATTTTTTTACTTACTATTGTAAATAACACACAAGGTTACTATAACTGAACTTAACGGAAAATAATGCTTCTGGGTATTTTTCTGTTTGCTTAATATATTTGACAGCACAGTGTAAAATCGGTTTCTCAATTTCCTTTGTATACTTAGTTTCCTTGTTGTATGGGTTTTGTACAAACAGGAGAAACAAAACATCTACAAAAGGGTCAGAAAAAGTGGTTGTAAGACCAGAAAAGTTGTTTGGAGGAGCTCAGTTATCAGTTCCTTGAAACCAGTACCTGAAACTAATTTTAACTAATTTTAAGTAAAGGGTGTTTACTGCTATAACCTGTGCATGCAAACATGCTTAAGGATGGCTCTTTGGTGGTATTGCAAAGCATTAGACTAGCATGAAAAGTGCAGAAAGTTCCATCCAATGGGATTTTTGATGCATTTTGCCTAATGAAGACAAGCCTGTGGAGAATAAGATGTAGGAGTGTGAGAACATGACACTCCTTTATAAAGTCAGCACGTGGAATTTATGATTATGTCCTCTCTTTTAGATCTGCTTAGTGGAGAAATACATAGAAGAAAAACTACTTGACAGGATTCCTGGTTTTAATATGGCTGCCTTCACCATGTCATTACAGTAAGTCTTTGGTTTGGGATATTTTTCTTGTGCTTTTCTCTGTATTAACCATTTTGTACCTGGGACCAAATTAAGATTTAATTTTTTTTCTCCCCCTTTGTGGAAGAGATTCTTGTTTAAAAAAGGAAATGTGAGTTCATCTGTACAACTCTGGTAATTCATCTCCATCCTCACGTCCACCATCCCCTGCTATTTTAGGCCTCTGGCTTGAAATGTTGTGCCAAAATGTATGGAAGGTTTGTGATAGGCAGAAATGAAGACCAGAATGAGGCTATTAAACTTGCTTTCTATTATTCCCCAGTTCAGGACTCGAAGCCTGGGGTGCAATGGCCACTTCCATTAAGCCCAGTAGGTTTTCTATACTTAGGCTGTTTCTGGAAGCTTAAGTAAATGGCTTTACCCCAATCCCTATTTTATAAAAGAATGCAATGAGTAATTCAGTTTTGGTGAAAAGTCTCTGTCTGACATTGTTGGAGGGTTACTCTCAATTTAAAGTAATTTCTGCTGTTCAACTTTAGCTTAATTCATTCTGTGGAGAATGACATTGTTAAAGGAACATATTTTCTTCTGCTGAATAAGAAAATCAATGCTATCAGAAATGGAGTCTCATGAAAAGAATAAAACTGCTTGAGAAATTTGAATAAAGCGTCGAGAAATTTGCATGAAAGTACAGTAGAATGGTTAGACCATCCATCAGTGTAAGCTACAGGGCTTTTCAATAATATTAGGAAAATTTGAATTGCTTAGAATAAGTATTACGAAAGTGGATGTGTACTGACAATCTACTTAAAGTTCAGTTAAAGTGGATAACTCCTTTGTTACTAGTGATGTCTGAAATAATTAAAAGTAAAAGCACTAAAACCCTAAGATTTTTCACTTGATTTTCTGTTAGCATTTCTCTTATCTCAGACAATGAAAATGTGGACTTAGTCACGTTTTACTCCTCTTAAAAGCAGCAAAGAATCCTGTGGCACCTTATAGACTAACAGACATGCATCTGAGGAAGTGGGTATTCACCCACAAAAGCTCATGCTCCAAAACGTCTGTTAGTCTACAAGGTGCCACAGGATTCTTTGCTGCTTTTACAGATCCAGACTAACACGGCTACCCCTCTGATACTTTACTCTTCTTAAGTGACTGATCTTTCACTGTCTGGTTTCTGTCGACTGGCACAATACTCAGATCTCTGGAATTAGGTATCAAGGGGATAGACGTAACTATATTAAAAACCTTAGGTAGATAAAATGTTGTCATGTTTGGATTGCAGACGCTACAAGGGATTATTTATTTGTTTAATAAAGCTGTTAACATTAGAATTTTAATACCTTCCTATTGGTCTTGTTTAAAACTTGATTTTGCACAACTTATATTGTGTACTAAATTTGACCTCTGAGTGCCTTTAAAATCTGATGTCATGTATTACAATTATGTTAAATCTATACATCTCCCACTTTACAGACAACACAAAGACGAGATGGCAGGTGATATATTTGACATGCTTCTCACATTTACTGATTTTCTGGCATTCAAAGAAATGTTCTTGGATTACAGAGCTGTAAGTATTTTGGGTTGTTCTGTTTTAACTAGCACAATGGTAGCTGCTTTTGTATGGCTCCTGAATTACAGCGCTGAAGGCAGTGTTAGCTCTTGGGGTGACAGCATTCATTCAAGAGATATAGGATCAAAAGGCAAATAGCCTTCATGGTGTAGCTGTTTAATAGGCTTGAAAAGCAGATCTGATAACTCTTGCAGAAAATCTGCACAAAACAGCTACCTGGTGAAATTCCTTTGTTGTACATTTCTGCATCGTTGAATACAGAATCTTTCCAGTACCCTTTCATTGTTTGGGTTTTTTTTAAAGTCCCATCCATTGCTTCTTGCAGTGGTTGTACTGCAGTTTCCCTTTCTCTCCGGGCTGGCTAGGTCTGGGGGTTTTCTTACCCTTTTCTACGTTCCTACCCACCTTCCCATCCCCAAATTGGTAACTAGGAGGGAGAAGGCATCCTGACTGGGTTTCTTTCCTAGGCCAGACCAGCAGAGAGCACACTGATTGTAGCTGTGCCTAAGTCTACCCACAGCTGGGAGAACATTAGCCAAGATACTTACACAGCAGCAGCCACTACAGTCTCTTGTTAGTTTCTGGATTCATCCACAAATAAGAGTGGGAGAAAGAGGAGGCTCAGCTGTAGATTTTACAGATCCCGGAAACCAATTATGTGCAGTTGTGGAATTATGCTGCAAGGTGCGGTAACTGTATTTGGTTTAGTAAGCAGAATGCTAATAATACCAATTATAATGTGCCTGCTTAATCTGTTAAGATTGAAAACCTGCTTGTTTCGAAACCTTACTGAGCTGAGGATTGTTTTTCCCCCCAACTTTTTAGGAAAAAGAAGGTCGAGGTCTGGATTTAAGCAGCGGGTTAGTGGTGACATCTTTAAGCAAGTCCTCAATATCTTCTTCTCAGAACAGTTTACGACATTAGTTCACAGCTGCAGATGAGTGGTGCTTCTTTCATTTGGACATTCCAAACACTACCGGCAGTGGAGGATTACACTGATAATGAAAGCTGATTGCTTCACTACATCTCACTAGGCCTGATCCTCTAAACTGCTCTTCTGAATTACTGTTATCATTGAGTGATCATAAAAGAAAATAACTCCAGCCACTCCAGAATAACTGATTTCAATACCCTGATAAGATATACGCACCAACCAATTTGGACTCTGCATTAAGGAGTTCACTAAATGGGACTGTATATGTGTTTCCTATTGGTTAAAATTACAACCCAGATATGTCACTCTCCAGAAATGTAAACTCAAAGAAAAAAAACCCACAAGACTGTAATAACCTGGATGATCATTTCACCTTTCCTGGGTAGGATGGTGACAGCTCCACCTCCTCTGACTTCCCACACTCACAATACCTTTCATTTTTTGAAAAATATCTTTTCAGTATGATTGGAAGTGCCGCAGATCGTCTGTGGGGAAGAATATGTTATGACACATGCAGAATATAGTTTGCACATATTTTAGCTTGAGAATTTCTTTCTCAGTTCTATGGTAGTTGTTGTGGGGACAGGAGAGGATCCACCAATGGGCAGATACCCAGACTCACTCTGATGAACTTGCAGAGCTCTGATGTTCAGCTTTGCATGTAGGCACCATGTAGAGAATTAACCAGGTCAAATATGTCTGTAAAACATAAGCTTTGCCTACCTTAGGAACTTTCTTACTTTGTTTTTCCACAGCGATGCAGCATTGGTGCTAGCAGGGTAGAAGGTGTGTAGATCAAGCACAGAAATTTTTACCACCACATCATCTAACTACCTAGGTGATATGTTGATTAAAGTACCTGTGCCCAGTGTATACTAGAGATATCACTATTGCTAGCAGCTGCACTGATACTGAAAAACACACTAGAAATTTGCTAGTAGAGATGTACTCAACAACTGTCTGCAATAGACTTCTTTATGAAACCTCCCACTGCTGCAACACTCTGGATGCTGCTACACCAGGCAGTAGTGACAAGGGGAGTGCTAATGTAGACAGAGCTGAGGTCCTGGTGTTCTTAGCACCATGTCATCTATGTTCTGTGAGCAGCAGGAAAAATCCCACTGTTAGCACCAGTGCAACCATACCACTAGGAGACTTCTAACAAGAGCCTAGTGTAGACAGACCAAAGCTATGGCAAATCACTGTTGTTATAACATGTTAATGTGTTGGCTGTGCAGATGGAAAACTTGTTCACCTGTTTGTGTGAAATCCTGGCTGTATTAAAGTGAATGGGAGCTTTGCCATTAATTACAAAAAGGCTGGGATTTCACCCTGAAGTTAAAATGCAGTTTTCTAACATGTTTACAAAAAAATTCCTATCCACACAGGCAAGCTTAAACCATGTTTATGTTATAATACAGTCTGGCCACAAACCTTTTCAAACTCCTCTACTTTTGTAGAGTAGACACAAACTTTCAGTATTATGGAACAACTGTAGTTTCTTAGCCTGTCCTAACCCTAAAAATACGGTAGCAAATAGCTTCATTGAGCTCAAATTTCCAGTGTAGTGTTATAACTCTGCAGTTCAGCTGTTGAAGGTGTCCTAGTATTTCTGTTAGAAACCTCCCACACATTCACTTTTTAAAAACCTTCCCCTTCAGGGTTTTGTAATTCTTCCAATAAGTTATTTACTGATCTCAGATTTGATTTGGAAAATCCACACCCTGAAGCAATCTTAAAATCACAAGAGGAATCCTTTGTTGTTTTCACAAGCCAGTAGTTTTTACTTAGAAATCTCTATGAATGTGCTGTAGAGAAGGAACTGCATTATCCCAAATGCTGCTTTTGAATGCTTGTTGATTAAAAGTAATTCTCTTGGATTTCTACTTTATTGAACATCAAACAAGCTAAACTTAATTCTCTTTGCAATGAAAGGCTAAACTAAATCACTTTTTTATACTGTGCTAGTGTAACGTGGACATTTGTTAAATATATTAGTTACAGTATAATAGTTTTAAAGGTAAATTCCTAATCCTGCAGACAGAGCCCTGTGGTGAAGCTCGATATAATGAAGTCAGTGAGACCGTGTGTAGGCTTGGTGTCTGCCCACATAGATCCAATTGCAGGATCAGAGTCTAAAGATGTGAGGGAGAGCATCATCTGGTGTAAAATGTCATAGCTCCATTGATAACAATGATAGCTTACACCAGCCTATGCTCTGCCCCCAGAAGATGTCTGTGTTTCCCATTTTGCTACAAGGCTTTTCCTACCATCTCTGCCATAAAGATCAGTATTTCCCAGGGGTATGTAATCTGCCAGTCAAGACCACACAGGTACTTTGGGACAAGGAGATGAGAGAGATTCTGTTAGGTTAAATGTCTGGTCCAGGCTGAATGCAGTTCCCCCAGCTTTCCTACGAATCTGTTGGAGGAACTGCTGTACAGTCACTAAAGAAAATACTGATGGTTTAAAGACAGGGCTTGTAGAAGATTTGAATCAGACTATTCTTTTCATTTCGGTCTATGAGCTAGAATTCTTTTGTCAGTGTCATCTTTTTACACATGTATTATATTGAAATTGTTTTTGTATTGGGAATAGATTGTGTCAGATTTTAAAAGAAAATCCTACTGAAACATTTTTAACAATTCGTTGTTCAGTGTTGAATTGAAATAATTGATTAAAGTTACAAATGTGAATGCTCTTGTAGTTGAACTAGGGATGATTGGGAAAGTATTTATTCCTTTATTGTTACCACTGCTCAGATTATTCCTCATTTGCAATGATGGAAATGAGCATCTCAAAACAATTCTCGTCCAAATGTAGTGATTTTATAGCTTGGTGACTTGTAATGTCAGAGCCTATTAGGTACATCTTAGGGTGGTTTTTATCTGGATGTGGAATTTTTGAAGTGTTCACTGAATGCCAGGGTAGTTAAGTTCACTGTCTGTAACACAACTTGTGTGAGCTCTCTTTCCCTCCTCTTTTCTGGTATATCTGTACTGTGAACTTTACGCTCTAATCTCACCAATCCATTTTTCAGCTAGCCTTTGTAATTTAGTGTATTGTGTAAAAGGGCAATAGAAAACTAATTCGTGTTTATAACTGCGGGTTGCTGGTTTGGTTGTATGCAGAGAACTATGGTTGTAGTTATGAGAGCTGATTAGTCTGTACATATTACATGTGTGCAGGGTATACATCTGTTGATTGAAACAGTCTTCACATGGTACTCCTCACGTATAAAAGCTGAGCTAAACCTATGTTAAAGTTTAGCATGTTTCTGATCCAAGCCTTTTTTATAGTTCAGCTGTTAAATTCCCAACCCTGTTGTCATGTATTTCAATGGGAAAACCCCACAGACTTCAATGGGGCACCACTGGGACCTAATACTTTTTATTTTTACTCCCTGTTGCCATGAGTACAATTTCTGACCAGTGTGTGTGCCCGTTTCTGCCCTGCATGTTTCTATACTCTAGTATCTTCATTATTGTCCATCTCTATACCATTCATGTAACTAGAGTCTCTGATTTTCTCTCTCATGCAGAGCTTTTTTAAAACACATTAAATTTCTACATACAAATGGAGTATCTCTGTGCAAGTCTGATTTACTTTTCAGAGTTGAATATTTTTCTCAAACAAATGCAGAGAGTTGTTTGTCTCTAAAGAGATTTTATCTTAACTTTTTTTGAGGGATTTTTTTTTTGAGGGATTTTTATCCTGAAACTTGGAGTCAATTTAGAGCTGGAGTCAACTGCATATAGAAGAATGACAGAGCTTGGTCTAAACAGGTAGGAAAATAATGTTTAGCTATTTTCCCTGTAAGTGAGAGAGTAACCCAAACTATATTTAAGCTTTTAAAAAACCCTGAACAAGCAAAGCGTATCAAAGAAAAGCCAGGATGATGTCTGTATCTGATTGGGTACCAATGCCATTTTCAGGATTTCCTTCTCTCCCACTTCCACAAATCCCTTAAAGACTGGCCACATCCCCTGCTGGTGTGAATTGGCATAACTCCATTTAAGTCAATGGAACTTCTGCAGTTTCCCCAACTGGAGCTCTGGTCTCATGTCTTCATTGCCAGATCACCCACAATGTTACCTTTTTTGGAGATCACCTCCAGCTAAGGGGGTGCGGCTTAATGATTTGAATCTTCTCCCCAGTTCCATGGGACCAGATTTCACCCAAAATATTGATATCCGTGGCAAAACTCCCACTGACTTTAGTGGGGCCAGGCTTTCACCGTCTCTGTCTAAGGTAGGAAGCATGACAAACCTGTGACTTAACTCTAAATATTAAAGCAGCGTTGGGCAAACCCAATGCATTTGATAGCCATACACTTGGGACCAGATTCTGTGGGTGTGGGGTGGTCTTGGTGGCCTGCAATATACAGGAGGTCAACAAGATGATCTAGTGGGCTCCTCTGGCCTTCAACGCTAAGATGCCCTTACTCATGGTGAGTACTACAATACTATGCAAGTTAATCTCTCTGCTTTCCATTTGGCACAAAGTTTTACCTTACAGTGGTTTTTTCAGGAGGGAAGCAAGTTTCTACTAAAAACTTCCTTGATCAGCTGTTGGGTTTAGAAAGATCTTTATTTATAATATACAATTTGTACTTCAAATTTTAGAAATCGATAAAATAACGGTTGCAATCTCGTACCATTGCCTAATTTCCATTCCCACAACTCCACCCTTGCTCCGACCGAAGAGTTAATTTTACATTATTTACAGTAGAGCTGCAAGTGGCTGGGGGAGGAGTCTTGGTTTGTTTTTCAGGGAATTTAGTGCCAGTGAAATGTGCTGGATTGGCCGGCCTGGGTGACTGAAGTCTTCTGGATGGCAGAACTGCTGCACCCTAGGGAGGCCATGGATACACTTCCCGTAAGCCAGTGGTTCTCAGCCAGGGGTCCGGAGCCCCCTGGGGGGCTGTGAGCAGATTTTAAGCGCTTTGCCAAACAGGGCCAATGTTAGACTCACTGGGATCCGGGGCAGAAAGCCAAAGCCCTGCTGTGAAGGGCTGAAGCCTGGGGCCCTGAGCCCTGCCACCCGGGGCTGAAACCGAAACCTGAGCAGCTTCGCTTTGTGGGGCCCCTGTGGCACGGCGCCCTGGGCAACTTCCCTGCTTGCTACCCCCCTAACGCCAGCCCTGGCTTTTATATGCAGAAAAACAGTTGTTGGGACATTGGTGGGCCATGGACTTTTTATAGCATGTTGGGGGGAAGGCGGGGGAGGGCTCAGCAAGAAGGTTGAGGACCCCAGCCCGAAGCTACTTTGACATGAAGAGACCAATTCCAGGGACTTCAGTCTCCCAAGTCAGTCTTTCACCACACAGGGATGCCAGTTGTGGTGGGTTTTGGGCCGTGGACACTTATCCACTGTAAGCTGCATTAAAAGACCATGTCAGCCCTCACGTAGGCCACCAAACAACTATTGACCAGTCATGACTTTCAGCCACTCCTGACCCCGGTCGACCTGAATGAGAAGCCTAGTGATGATAGGCTCCCTCGCTCAGTGCAAATCCAGTGAGCCCTCCCACCCCTACCCCATCAACTGTAAACTGCCTTCAAGAGACTCAGTCCTTAGGGGTAGTCAGTCAGTCACTTGACTGGTTGCTGCATTGCTGCCAAGTCCTTTCCATGCCTGGAAGCTGAAGAAAGTGCTCGCCCCATAGGCTATCATCACAACGCAGGCAAAGAACTGAAAGAGAGCAACATGACAAAGCTCGGTTAGTTTCTCTGCAGCCGAGTATTATTAACGCTTGATGCTAACGCTGCCCAGCACAGGGTTTAGCGAAGTGAGTGCCATGGATTCTAGCAGAGGAGCAGCTGCCCCATAAATGCCTGGTCTGATGGATGCTTGGTTTAGGGCAAATCCAGACAGGCTTCTTGCCTCAGCACAAAAGGCAGGGATGGGCTCTATCAATGGGTCCTATTCCTGCCTCTGACCCACTGTAGGAGCCCAGGCAAGTTACTTAGCACTGTGTCAACTTCCCCCCTGCTGTGAAAGGAGGATCGCGTGTTTCAATATGTCACCTAAAGGAGTCGGTGGGGCTCCATCTATTCCTATCCGTAAAATGCAGGGATACCATCTAGTTTAAACATGCGAAGAATTTTACAATGCAAAGATCCTTTCAAAGAGCAGGAACCTGTGTCCCTCTACCAGACTTCATCTAGTGGTACCGTCTACATGCGTGGCACAGGAGCCACTCAGCGTGACTGAAAGCTGCTTATTTTGATACCAGATCCACAAAGGGCCCATCAATGAGAATTAGGCACCTAAATACCTGTCAGAGTCTGGGCCAAAGTTCTCAAACACAAGTGAGACCCCTTGAGAAATGGCCATTCCCGGAGCTGAGATTTCTGGTTGGGTGGGGCTGAAAGGCCCTTCGGAAGAGTCCATCAGGATGCCCACCTAACCAGCTATAACAAAGTGGTTTAAAGCCTTTAATAATCTCATGCACGATGGCCAAGCAGGGTTCTACCAGCGTTTGGCTGGCCATGGCCACGAAACCTGTCGGAGTTAGGAGGAGGATGGTTCCCAAGGTGGGGACGTAAGCTAGACAATAGTGTTGCCTAGGCTCTTAGGCTGCAGCATGATTTTCGATCACGTTTTGGCCCCGCATGCTGAGCAACCCGTTATTTTCCAAGAGTAAAACGGGGCAGCAGAAAGTGACAGCTGTGGCAGAAGCAAGAGGACGTGAGGCTGAGCCTTGGGAGAGGAGAGCTGGATGCAGGAGGACTCAGAGGAGCGAGAGGCCAGATGCACTGCACGGCTGCAGCTGGGTAACCCAGCCAAAGAGGCAAGGGCCTGGCAGGCATGTCTCATTATTAGTTATGGAGCTGTAGCACCTGCCTAGTGAGCTAGGCATGGTCCAAGCCCATGAGACAACCTGCTCATTGCCCTGAAGAGCTTAGTCTTTAAGACAACAGAGGAAGCGTGGGGGAAAGGAAAACCCATTGCAGCACGAGTGGGGAGTGGGATGGCCTCGTTTGGATTTATTTTATTATAGTTTTTGCATGAACTCTTCCCCAGCTGCTCTCCTAGTGAACCAATATTAGCCGACTGATTTCTTGTAGGCATCACAGCAGAAGTTGGGCTTGAGCAGGAATTTGCAGGAGAGGCTAGTAACCTGGTGTATCAGCCTGGGGAGAGCGGGCTGTGGGTAGGCAGCAGAATGCAGGACAGCACAGAGACAGCCCTGGGAGAATTGGACAGAGCAAGAAGGCTGGCATTTTGCAGGGGAGTGGGTGGGGAATAGTGCAGTAGGAGGGAGCTGTTTTGCCAGCAGAGTAGAGGATTGGCCAGCAGGAGGAGATGCTGCAGAGCTGGAATAAAGGGTCATCCCTGTGTGCTCGGGGGAAACTGAAAGCCGTTGTTCTTTGAGCTGATTCTGAGACCCCACTAAAATGGAACTAAAGGTTTCACGGGGTTCATTAACTCACTGGTGACACCAGCAGCATGGGTGGGGCCTCATGTCCCCACCCGCACTGCACAGACCCTGTGTTGACACTAAAATCGCTCTGAGGAAGCAGGTCTTGCTAGAAAAGTGCTTGCAGTTTCCCTAGCTTGTCGAGAGGGGATTTTACACTGTCTGCTCTCCTGTACCTTGAAAACAGCCTCTCACCGGAGAGCCGAGCGTGCTGGCACCAGACTGTGGAGGGAACGCACCAGCCAGGTAACACTTCGCTGAACCAACAGTGCTGTCCAGCTGGGTCACTGTCACTCATCTTCCTAAAAGGCTCGCTTCTTTTTCCTGCTTGGTTTGGATCTCGGGCAGGTAAAAGTCATTTGGTCTCTAGGGCCAGAGTTGGGTCTACGAACGGCAGCTCACGTCCATCTAACTCTGTGTCTGCATATCAGCGTCGTTCCTGCCGATGTCAGTCACACCCTACACGGACCTAATGACTCCACCTCCACGAGAGGTGTACAGATGAATGGCCCTACTGGGTCAGACCAAGGGTCCATCTAGCCCAGTATCCTGTCTTCCGACAGTGGCCAGGGCCAGGTGCCCCAGAGGGAATGAACAGAACAGAATCATCGAGTGATCCATCCCCTGTTGCCCATTCCCAGCTTCTAGCAAACAGAAGCTAGGGACACCTAGCGCTTAGGTCAATGTAGTTAGGGCGTTGCAGTGTCCCCAGCACCGGGCAGTCGGGGTTCCGGGTGGGAGCTCCCCCATAATGCCCCTGTTCAGTCGGTGTGATGCGCTCCACCCACGAAGGAGGGCAGGGTGGACATGAAAAAACACAGTAATTACTGCGGTGGCTGCAAGTCGACCCTAATGTAGGACGACTTAATTGTGTAGCATGGACAAGGCCTAGGTGAACACAGCCCAGTCCAGAAGGGTCCCAGGGCAGAGAGACACAGGGAAAGCAAGGCCGCATTGGATACTTACTGATGCAGCTGCTCTTTTATCGTAGTCTCCAGGCAGCCAGCTTTGAGACTGAACAGCGGCGGAGCACGTAATAAACGCAGTCACGTACAGGACAGTCGCAGCCGCATTGAATATCACTAACTAGGGAAAGAAAGGGCTGTTTTATGACAAAGGGACCAATCTGTTTCCTTTTCTTCCTGTTACTTGTTTATCTGTCACTCTGATTTGCTCAGACGTGTCTGAAAACCAGGCCCCTTTCAGATGTCTCAAATGGGGCACCCAAAATGACTGGTGCCTTCTGAAAATGTGAGACACACACACACACAAATATTAATACATCGGGGTCCACCCCTAGCAGTACCCCCTGGCAGAGAGGAGTTTAGCAAAGATCTCTGGTTGGACAAACCCATTCTCATGCAGACAGGCAAGACCTGCTTTCCCCATCTCTCTCTCCTGTAAATTTGCAAATGGTATCAGAAAGCCCAGGCCCAGCGCAAGGAGCATTGTGTTATAGCACGGTTGGATGCCTACGACTTAATCTTTGTTTTGGGGGTTGTTCACTCTTGGGACTAAGAGGGACCAGATGTCAATCCAGGCTCTCCAAATCTTTCTGAATCAGTCTCTCATGTTTCAAACTTGTTTAACTAACAAGATTGTGCACTCCGTTCAACCACGGGGCCAAGGGGGAAATGTAGAAACTAATACAGGAGGAGGTTGAGAGCATGCTAGAAATGGGAATAATTGCTAAGTAAAAAGCCCTTGGGAGTCTCCTATTGTGATGGCAATATACAAAAACCTGTAGGAGAACACTTCAATCTCCCTGGCCACACTATAGCAGACCTTAAGGTGGCCATCCTGCAGCAAAAAAAACTTCAGGACCAGACTTCAAAGAGAAACTGCTGAGTTCCAGTTCATCTGCAAATTTGACACCATCAGCTCAGGATTAAACAAAGACTGTGAATGGTTTGCCAACTACGAAACCAGTTTCTCCTCCCTAGGTTTTCACACCTCAACTGCTAGAACAGGGCCTCATCCTCCCTGATTGAACTACCTCATTATCTCTAGCTTGCCTGCATATAGATACCTGCCCCTGGAAATTTCCACTACATGCATCTGACGAAGTGGGTATTCACCCACGAAAGCTCATGCTCCAAAATGTCTGTTAGTCTATAAGGTGTCACAGGATTCTTTGCTGCTTTTACGACTTTAATTAACACCCCTTAAAAGTGAGCCCTGCTAACTGGTTCACTTTGATGGCCATACCAGAAACATCCTGCATATGCTGCCTTTCCCTTTGAAAGGGTGAGGACGAAGCATGACGTTTTGAGTAGGTCCATAGAATATGCAGTAGATGTTCTCCTGATGACACAAATAGCTGAAGCGTGCTATTTTTTTTGAACAAAAGGTGTCAGGTTGGTTGTATGCACACTCAGGTTATGCAAATGCATCCCACACTTGTGCTCACCCTGCTGATTTGCAATAGCAAATAAAGCATGCACTACATTTGCAGTTCTCAACCAGGGCAGCTGGAGAGCCAAGAGCAGGTTTCAGGGGGTCCACCAAGCAGGGCCGGCATTAGACTCACTGGGTCCAGGGCAGAAAGCCAAAGCCATGCCACCCCGAGCGCCGCCACCTGGATCTGAAGCCAAAACCTGAGCAGCTTAGCTTCACGGGGCTCCCTGTGGGGTGGGCCCTGGGCAACTGCCCTGCTTGCTACCCCCCAATGCAGGCCCTGGCTTTTATATGCAGAGAAACCATTGTTGTGGCACAGGCAGGCCATGGAGTTTTTATAGCATGTTGGAGGGGCCTCAGAAAGAAAAGGGTTGAGAATCCCTGCACTAAATCATGCTGAAAGTGTTTGAAAAATCTGGCTGTAGGGTTAAAGTGATATTTATAATTGCGTCTGGACTTCTGCAGTGTGATCTGTGGAATCCCATAGACATACTGCAACTTTGGGGGGGTTCTTAAAAGCCCCATGACTCAGTGACACGGACAGAAGAAAATTAAACAGAGAATTTGTGCATGAGGTTGGCAAACGTGACGAAGACTCTGCATCACTGGTACTAACAGAACCACTGTGGAGTAAGCAGCGCCTATGCAGGTAATTAACAGGACAGCGTATCTTTCCCACTTCGCTTATGGAATGGGTGCACTACAATGGGAGGGTTGTTAAAGAGACAGAATAGTACTGGACATAAAACCCCTTGGCACTGCCCAGGGACCCCGCCTGGCGTTCTACAGAGAGGAGCACTTGCTGATATGGGCCAATCCAATTCACTCCCGGGTTCTGAAGCCCCTTTTTTTAACTATTGCAAGGACGTGTTATTTTGCCTTTGTTAATTCTGGGACCCAATCCTGCATTCCTTGCATCATCAACACTCCCACTCCAATTCCAGGGCGTTTTCATGATGCCAAGAATGTAGACGCGAGCTGTTAGTGGTTTACTGCCTTTGTTTTAAAAGCCCGTCCAGACATATAAAAAGTGGAGTCAGGCCCCTCCTCTGTCAGGGCACCGTCTGTGCCTCCACGCTGGTCTCTACAGTGGTCTAGTTCCACTGGTATATTTGCCTTGATCGTGAACAGTCCATCAATTCCCACAACTAAGAGGGTTGCAACACAAAGAGTTGCTTTTGCCTAGATTCCACAGGTGCTGGGACATGGGCTGCTGGGGGGGGCGGGGGGTTCCTGCACCCCCTGGCTTGAAGGTGTCTCCATCATATGCAGGGTTTATAGTTTGGATCAATGACTGTCAGCCCCCTCCACTGTACAAATTGTTCCAGCGCCTACCAGATTCCTGACATGAAAGCTGGATGCGGAGGTTGAAGGTTAATCCCTAATATTGCCCTGAGGCCTAATCCACAGCCTGTTTGGGCCAAAATTTAAAGAACTACAGTAACGCTGGTGTAAATTTACAGCCATCTCATTAAAACCAGCTGAGTTATTTGATGTTTATTGAAGCCTCACCAATCACAATGCGCCCTTTACTTTCCACTGTAAAAGACTTTTTAGAAGTCTAGTGAAATGTGTCTATTCCCTGCAAAATTTTATCCTTTCCTAGGCCTGGTTTAAAACTAGAAAATTTGCACTGGTGTCATTCAATTGCTATAGTTTCACCAGTACAAACCATTAACAACGATGCATTTATGTGAGTTTAGCTTAAGCTAAACTGCTACACATGTGACTTAAACCTTTGTACGTGCAGCCCCATTAGAGGTGGGATTGGTGTGACTAAATTGATTAACTTGTGCATGTTTTCTAATACACACAAGCCCCTGTTTGGTAACCTTGTGCCGGATCCCCCTCAGTGGTATACAGTGATATAAAGCAGGTGTGACTTCAGGGCAGCTGCACCTGCTTTGTATTAATGGCATTACACAAGTTTGAAACTGGCACCGGAGAGGACACTGAAGTCCATTGTGCTTTGAAGGAAGCTGAATTTAACGTTAATTTCAATGCAAGTTAGAGTGCATGGATGTTTATACTCAAAATGTAAGTCAACCCAGCTATGTTGCTCAGGGGTGTGAAAAATCCACATGGTGAGTGAGGTAGTTAAGCTGATCCTCAGTGTAGGCAGCCATAGATTGATAGAAGAAGTCATCCATCAACCTAGTGACCACCTCTTGGGGAACTGGATTATTAATTATACAGATGGGAGAACTCTTCCCATCTCTCTAGTGAAGGGCTAGAGGGACACTTTTCATATGGCTTTTTAAAAGCAATGTCTCAGTAATTGATGGGTCCAGTTAAAATCAAATAACGTTACGAGATACAGGTATGTTGGATGCAGAAAATGTTCTAAGATTGATTCTGACAGGGTACATCTAATCGTCAGCCCCATGAAACATTTAATGTGGAATGATTTCCCCTGTGAAATACACCATTTATCTGCAGCTACAGGGGCTTACCACAACAGACCAGGGGATCATGTAGAGCTTCATCTGAAGCTGCAGTAGATACATCACAAACAGAATGACTGTTACCAGCCAGAAAAAGATGGCTACAAACATCACCCAGCCATATGCGGGAATGGGTTGGTAATATGTACTGGCAATGAGAGCCCACACCAGCAAGCCAAGCACCTGTGGAACAGAAAGGAAAAAATGGTTAATAGGAAGGGAAACAAAGAAATCTTGACAATTCTTCTTTCAGGGAGATTTGCCATTGATATGAAGGGGAGCAGGATCCAGCCTCAGTTAATGAGCATTCATTGTTTGAAAGTGCTTCCTGCTTAAACTTTGTAAATATATATCTGGAGTGTCAAGCCTACACTTTCCCTGGCTTTGCTGGAAAACTCTTTTGAGACCTCAGATCTGGTTTATTTGATGGGATGGGGATATTGACTCTTTAACAATGAGATCTTTTCTCCCAACTGTTTGTTTAAGCATTTGAGTTAAATGATGTGTTAACAAAAAACAAACTAGACAAATGGCTTTCAGCAGTCTGCATGTAAATCCCTTCCCCTCTCAATTAATCAGGTTTAATTGCCTGGTAACTGTGATGTGATATAATCATACAAGTTGTCCATAGAGTTTTTCAGGAAGACCTCAATATTTAATGTAAAAATCAAGCATGAAAGAAAACCATTTGAGCCCTTATTCAAATATCACAATGAAGCTAAAATGGCACAAAACACAATTTCTCCTCCTTTCCAGGTTACTGTTAACATTTCTTTCAGGGGGATGGAATCTGTTGTCAATCCTGTGGCTTGTTTTAGAGAGGCTGGACTCTCCAGTGACGTGCGTTGGGTTGGGTTGATCTGACCCCAGGGAAGGTAGGTGGCATGATCACTGTGTGAAATCAAGCCCTGTAATGGGCATGGCACTTTCCCATGGTCTCTTCCCCACTTGGATTTCTCATAACTATTTATAGACAGTGACAGTGATTACTTAAACCTGCAGGGATTGGCTGGCTGCTTTAATGAAAGGAGTTCCCTCCAGCCCTGTAGGGTTGGTCTCCTTGCTTGTTTTTCTGTCAGTGACCTTGAGATTCCCTCCTGTTATTGATCAGTGTTACTCACCAGAATAATGACTAGTCATAACAGCTGATATTGACATAACACTTCATAGCCAAAGCAGCAAAGAGTCCTGTGGCACCTTATAGACTAACAGACGTTTTGGAGCATGAGCTTTTGTGGGTGAATACCCACTTCGTCAGTTGCATCTGGGAAGACTGCCTAGGACCACTGACAGACTAGGTCACCCACAAAAGCTCATGCTCCAAAACGTCTGTTAGTCTATAAGGTGCCACAGGTCTCTTTGCTGCTTTTACAGATCCAGACTAACACGGCTACACCTCTGATACTTGACTTCATAGCCAGTGATCTCAACCTACCCTCACCAAGCTGGTCCCATGTAATCATGCCCCACCTGCTCTCATTTTCCCCTCTCAATCCCTCTGTTCTCTCCAAGCCTCCATCCTGGTTCTTTTCCCCAGTCTCAGCTTCATACCGTCCCATAGGGCTTAGAACAGTCAGTCCCTCTCCCCTCAACAACCCTCTCTCTCCTTCTCCAAATTCCTCCTTAACACCAGCGTCTTCTCCATCTCCCATCCTGCTTTTCTCTCAGCATGAGGAATCCTCACCTCCTCCTTCTCCTTGACCTGCTGTCTTGTGTGTGTGGCTTGTCTGACTTGGCTTGGAAGCTCCTTGGGGCAGTGGGGATATCTTACCTGAGCACACTGTGTAAACACAGGTGCATCGGTTCTCGGGAGGGGAAGGATGAGCCTAAGGCACTGCAGAAATCCCCTCTGAAGTGCCAGGAGGCAGGCAGGAGCTTGTCCGAGAGGTTTTCACAGTAAATGGTGTGGAGCTCGGTAGGAGGGGAAGGAGGCTCGGAAGACTATGAAAACACAGGCTGTGTAAGGAAAGGGCCCCGTGGTGGGGTGAGCTCCACCCACTGGGCCCACCCAGTCCTTGCATGGCTAATCAGAAAACAGGGGAGCTTTGGACCAGAGGTAGCTGGCTGGAGAGAGGCTCACCTGTGCAGGACTAGCCGGGCTTATAAAGCCAGCAACAGGCCCCAGACAGGGCTGCTGAGAAAGGGCAGTTGCTCCCTGGGAAGAGGGAGGGTGTTTGGGGACTGCAGGGAGCTAGTCTGGAGGAGCTGGTGCACCCCCGAGAGAGAAGAGGAACCAGAGTGTAGGACACAGCGCAGAGAAGGGGCCGTGAGGGCTGAGCGAGGAAAGCCCAGAACCGGTGAGCAGAGGGTCCCTGGACTGGAACCCGGAGAAGAGGGCAGACCCGGTATCCTCTACCAGCGACCGAGGGCGAGGCAGCAAATGGGAAGACTGCCTAGGACCGCTGACAGACTGTACCCTGGAAGGGGGCAAACCGAGTGACCTGGCTGGAGGGCTAAATTATGGAGGAGATGCTGAGGGTCCTGGAGTGAGAGAGGAGCTGCAGACCAGAGGGTGAAGCAGAGGGATGGCATGCAAACAGCGGAAGGGGGCATCTGCCTTGAGAACTAATCCCCTGAGTGACCAGGAGGAGGCGCCAGACCAGCAGTGAGCGGAGCACTCCGTGACAAGCCCTCAAACAAATCACTCTTCACATGGCCTTCCCCACACCCTGCCTCCCCACAGTAAGAGAGCAGGCCAGGATCATTCCCCTGCGGGCAGAGAGGGCTGAGACCTTACCTATGCCAGGCAGTAATTTACTGACTGAATCTGCATTGTTTATAAGCAAAGGGTGAACTGGCTTAAATGTGTCTATGGCCAGGGGCCACACCTGTCTGTCTAGAGCTGGTTCTCAGGTCAATTTAGTTAAAACTGGTGCTACTTTTTCTGCTTGGGAATTGGCATAAAATGAGGAAGGGGCCGGGAGATCTCAGCTCAGCGATGTCTCCTGCCTAGACGCCACGGTGAAAGGCGCGTTAGAAATGCAGAAGACGGGACGGAATTGTGGGTCCTTGGCAGAAAGCTGGGGGTTGGGTGAGGGGCTGAGGGTGCCGCTGGCTGAGGAAACACTCCTGTCTGTAGTTATGTCTTGGGAGAAACCTAGTGATGCTGCAGCCCCATGACAGTGTTCCCATCACACCATTGGGAACATTGTATTTGTCATTTTGTCTTTTCCTGCAGCTTTCGCTTATTGCAGCCCGGTTCCCTTCTAGAACTTCTGTCTTCATGGCGGCTGCTTTCCTTTGCCAGCCCCCCCTCCCCCCTCAAGGTCCCTACAGATCCTTTGCCATCCTGTGTTTGGAAAGATGTACCAGAATCAGGTCCCGAGTCCGCACTGTAGCCCGGAAGCAGCCAGCAGCAGGTCCAGCTCCTAGGCAGAGGCACAGCAGGCAGCTCTGTGCGCTGCTCTCACCCACTGCCACTGCCCCTGCAGCTCCCTGCAGCCAATGGGAGTGTGGAGCCGGTGCTCAGGGCAGGGGCAGCGCATGGAGCCCCATGGGGCCCTCCCCACCCCACACCTAGGAACTGGACCTGCTGGCCACTTCTGGGGCACAGCGCAGAGCCAGAGCAGGTAGGAACTAGCCTGCCTTAGCTCCGCAGCACTGCTGACCAGACTTTGAATGGCCCAGTCAGTGGTGCTCCGGTCAGAAACCAGACGCCTGGTCACCGTACATGTAATAGTCACTACAGGCTGCACTCGACCCAAGCCTGCCTTGATGAGTAACCAGAGCAGGAATGAACAATACATACAGCAAAGCCCATGACAATCAAACAGCCTGTTGGAAGCCAGATGTGGGCTGGGGGTGGGGGGGCTGGAGAGTGTGCCCAGGGTAGAGAGATAGTGTTGTCTAGTGGTGAGGGCATCAGACTAGGCCTCAGAAGACTAGAGTTCTTCTCCCATCTCTGCCACTGACTCAATGGGACCCTAACAAGTCAGTCGCTTCACTTCTCTGTGCCTCAGTTTCCCTCCAGTAAAATGGAGCTAGCAGTGCTTGGCCACGCTGAGGTCTATGGGTGCTGAGCGCTCAGAATTGCTTTGATTTCAGTACAGCCCCAGGGGGAGAATTCCAAAGGCCCTGCCTCCCCACCAGCTGAGCTTTTCTATCTCGGGGGAAGGCAGCAGCTCTGCTCCTGTCCTGTGACCTGTCACTGAGCTCAGCTGAAGCTGGTTTCCCCCGGTCACTTGGCTCAGTTTGATTTAGGGCTTTATACGCTAAACTAACACCTTGCCCCATTTTTGCTTAAATGACACTCTTGAGACCTCAGTAACTATAGTCACGAAGCAATGCAAGGCAGGTAGAACACAAAGGAGCTATAATAGTCAGTCAAACATGAGTCACGCTTGTCACCTACTGAATAATAAAGAAGGAGGAACAGAAGGGGGGAATATAAGGTTGGGTTGAAGAAGGGGTGAGTAAAACATACGCTGTAGAGGAGGAGCCTTCCATGCACAATTAAGAGCTCTTCATTAGCTTTTAATCTAGACACACCTGCCTGACAAGCTGTTTCTCTGAGGGGCCTGATCCAAGTGTTCATGGGAGATTTTGAATCTACTTGCCAGTGAGTTATGATTCTGTCAGCAGTCGCTGTACTTCCTGGGGTCTCTTCCTGCCTCTGCCACCGACCTGCTGAGGGACCTTGGGTGAGTCAGAGCCCTGCTCTGTGCCTCAGTTTCCCCTTCCACTTTTTTTTTATTTAGATGGCAACCTTTTTGGGACAGGGACAGGGCATGTACAGCACCTTGCACTATTATGATTTGTATTACCACAGTGCCTAAGAGCCCTAATCATGGCCCAAGAGCCCATTGTGTGAGGTGCTGTACAAACAGAACAAAAAACAGTGGATTCTCTAGGCATTACTGTAACACAAACAATAGCTTTTACTTATCTGCCTTTGCCATGCTTTGGCGAGCTCTCCTTGACCTCCATCACGTAATCTACACAGCTGAGCGCTGCTGCCTGTTGGGCAGAGTGATCACAGCCTCTCTGAACACTGCCTTCCTCTGAGCGCTGTGAGTTTGTATTCACTCCCTCTGCTCTCTGCCCCAGGACTGGCTCTAGGCACCAGCAAAGCAAGCACGGTGCTTGGAGCAGCACATTTCCAGAGCCACATTCCAGCCCTGCTTTTTATTCGGGGCAGTTGCGCCCTCGGAGCTGTGCCACTTAGACAGGGCGAAGGCGCTGTGCCCCCAGCCGCAGCGGGGAGCCCCAGCCCCGGGATACTGAGCTGCCAGGGCCCAGCTGCTACCTGGGGAGGAGATGGTGAGTTCTGCCGGGGAGCTGGCGCTGCGCTGCCTTGTGCCACCCCTTATATCGGGGTATCTCCACGCGGCCGAGTGGGGGAAGGATAAAGCCCCTGCAGGCACTGGGGAAAAGGTGACATCACTTCCAGCCCCACCTGAGCTTAGGGCGGCAAAAAACCTCGAGCCGGCCCTGCTCAGCCTCCTCTGTAGTGTGAGCAACCCCAGCTCGCAGGGCTGAAAGCGAGTCACTCTGGACATTTGCTTTCTGGCCTTGCTGAGCAGCTCAGTCCACATCGAAGTAGTAAGAGAATTAGAGACCTGATTCTCTTCTCTTACACCAGTTTACACCATTCAGCTTCAGCAGAGTTACTCTCGGTTTACACCAGTGCAGGAGACAGGAGAATCAGGCTTTGTGTTGACAGAGGAAATTCTGGTTGATTTTTTTAACTCAATTTCTTAATTAAAACTCCACATTTGTAAAACAAAACAGGGTTGTGCCAGCCCAGCACTTGGCCAGGAGCCCTCCCGGGGCATGCGGAGAACACCCTAGCGATGGCATGCTTCCCTCTAAGCCAGGACTGAACCAGTGCCCCAGCATGGGGTGGCAGGGCACTGCTGCTGGCGGGCATTCCCCACCGTGCTGGGGCATTGGTTCCGTACCAACCAGTCTTCAGGGGAAATGCCAAACCAAGGTCCTGGATCTTCAGCGAGCACAAGCGGCCCACAGCACGCTTTTGGCAAGAGTTGGGGGTGCCAATCATGTGCCCTAGCTACATCACAGGGTGAGTAAATCAGTGATGTTCCCGCTAGGGTGACCAGATCACCCAGGTCAAATAGACGCGGGGGGCGGGGCAGGGGCAGAGGGGAAAAAATGGTGGCAGAGCAAAAAAAAAAAAAAAATCCTCCACCCCCGATTCCTCCTCCCTCCGCAAACGCTGGAGAGAGGCCTGGGAGACGCAGGGGAGTGCGGGGCTGGGGTGAGTGTGAGTCCGGCCTGGCCCCGAGCAGGCAGGATTCGGGCAAGGAGGGAGAGTAAGGAGCGGCCCTGGGGCCAGGCAGCGGCTGTTCTCCCCAGCTGAGCAGTGGGACTCGGGAGCAGCCGCTGCTGCAGCTCCTGCTGCTGCGGGGGGAGGAAGTGGCCAAGCACGTGGCACTCAGCGGCTGCGGCTCTGGCGCCCACGAACCCCCCGAGGCCGGGCCTGCTGCGGGGACCCAGCAGCGCGCATGCTGCGCCCAGCCCCTGGCCAGTCGCGTCTGGGCTGGCTGCCCACTTGGTGCAATCCTGCGGGCACCCCCGGAGCGGGGACAGCAGGCCCCGGCCCCCCCATCCCGCTCGGGTTCCGCAGGGGAACGAACGGGGCTGGGCTGCCAATGCCTCCGCAGTGGGATTGCACAAGCTGGGCAGCCAGCCCAGATGCGACTGGCCAGGGGCTGGAAGTAGTGTGCGCAGTGGGTCCCCGCAGCAAGCCCGGGCTCGGGGCATTCTGGCCTGGGCGCCACGTGCTTGGCCGCTTCCTCCCCCCGCGGCAGTGGGAGCTGCAGCAGCGGCTGCTCCCGAGTCCCGCTGCCCAAGTGGGAAGAACAGCCGCCGGCTGGCCCCGCAGGCCGCCCCTACTGTCCCTCCAGGTACTGCTCCCGACTCCTGCCTGCTCGGGGCCAGGCCAGATTCACACCCACCCCAGCCCTGCACTCTCCTGTGTCTCCTGGGCATGGCGTGCTTGGCAAGAGGCAGGGATTTGGGGAGGGAGCCAGTGGGGGAAGGAAGGGGCAGAGTCAGGGCGGGGGAGGGCGCGAGACCTTCTGGGCTCCGGAGCCTTTGCTTGTTTGTCCAGTGTCCCGACCTGACATTGGTCGGGACGCGGGACAAACAAGCAAACATTGGGACATCTGGTCATCCCAGTTCCCGCTGCCTGAATTCCAGCTCTCCCCTACCCCCGCTGTTTCACAGAGAGATTATTTAGCCCTTCTCCTTCCTTTAACCCACTGTCACTGACTAGAACAGCTGCTGTGTTTCCACCCCAGAACTAGCTGCATTTCTTACTTGCACCATCTGTAAAGCACATGGGATTCCTTCATTCAGAAGGGCGGGCCCAATAGAGATCGCAGGACTGCGTTTGAAGGAAATGCTACTGATAAGCTAATGACCCAGTAAGTCCCCAACTTGAGGGTGAGCTATTCTGCACTATTGATCAATGCCAGATCAGGCACTAGAGGTCTTTGCTGTGAGACCTGACAGATGAGCCCAAACTGCAGATCTGAACTCGCCGAAACTTTAGGACGGCTCTGGCCTTCCCGAGGGGGCTTGCTGTTAAGACGTTATGCCGAATATTCCGGCTAAGTGTCTGCCTAAAGAATCCTCTCCCCTCGCATCTGCATCTGGCCTGCGACTCTGTTACAGCAGTGAAGTTTGCCACACCCCAGTATCTGCCTCGTCACTGGGGGGCATCTCCGTGCGTCAGCCCCAGCGATTTCTGTCCTTATTGCCCTGCTGGGCTCTGGCCTGAGCAACACCCCACTCTCTACCTGGGGACCTGCAGCCTGTTCCCAGCAGTTTCCATGGTTATCCCTGTGCCAGCTCACTCCGCTCCTCACCTGCCAGGAAACAGGAGCCCTCTCTGGGGATGGAGTGCCCATTGTCTTCCCCTGCTCCCTCCTCTACACCTGGAGAAGCCTGGGAGCTCACTGGCTGTTTCCTGCTCCTTTGTCCAAGTTGGTTCAGTCTCTGCAGGGTCTCCACTGTGCCTTTCTTCAGCTCTCTAAAGAGAGAGAGCTCCCAAGCCCCACTGCCTGACTGGAGAGGCTGTCTGCTCGTTGCTTATCCTCACACTCAGCTCCTACATACATGTCCACATACATGTGCATGTGTGCATAAGTGCATACAACAGGCAGGCACTCCTACATATGTGTTCACATGCATCCACACCCACTCCCATCTCAGCAGACACTGGTGCTATTTTTGAGGGCGGAGGACCCAAAAAGCTGAGGCTGAGGCTGCTTTCTTCTCCCCCTCCTCCTTGCAGGAGACTCTCAGGGAGATGTTGCGTAGCAGAGACCAGGAGGTGGGAGAGGGGAAGAAGGGACAAGCAGCTTCTCCTCCCTTCCAGCAGCTAGAGGTGGGAATGGAGCTTATCTGACCCCTCCTAGCCAGAGGCTAATCTTGCAGCTGGTGCCGCAAAGCAAAGCAGTGGAATTTCCAGCACATCCCCTGCTCTCCACTCCAGGTGGTGGTTGGGCTATCGGGCGTCCAACCTGACCATTGTCTCCAGGCCTCGCTGGTGGCAGCTAGGGTTACCAACCCTCCAGGATTGTCCTCGAGCCTCTAGGATTGCCCGGGAGGCTCCAGGAATTAAAGATTAATTTTAAAGATCACATGTGATGAAACCTTCAGGAATATGTCCAACCAAAACTGGCAACCCTCAGTGCAGCACCTGCCCCATCCCACTGGCAGATTTGTCAGGGCAACTGATTCTTCTCCTTTGCCTGAGAGACGGGTGGTGACGCCAGCTGAACTTCCTTCTCTCAGGGAACCCTCAGGGAGTCCCACATGCCCAGGCTGCCCCTCCATGGAGCAATGCTCCTTAGCCCCCCATGTGACCTCAGCAACAAACCCCAGTGCACGTGGGGATGGGCTCCCTGCGGGGCCTGCTGCCTTATCAGACTCGTAGCCTCAGCCTCTGCAGCACGTTTTCCTCTCGTTTGGTACCCCGGACGCTCAGGAACCCTGCAAGTCCCATCTGCCAGCCAGTTACCAGAGAACAAACGCATCTTGTGAGCTCCCTGGTCTGGAAGGGCCCTGGGTGCTGCAGGCCGGCTCAGCTGGGAGGTGTTTATAGACAAACTCCCAGAGAGTTTGTTCCGGCTGATTTAATAACACACACACGCTCCACCCAGGCTCAGTGCTTAAAGGCACATTTTCCCATCCCCCCCACACGCCTTCACCAATAGCAGGGTTAGTTTCCCTGCCCCCGGTCAGAAAATAATGGATTAACTTTCCTTCCCACTGCACGTTCTTATACCTGATCTTCGGAAGAGGCTTTTGACCTACTTACAATGTGTTATCTGCAGCGTGGGTCCCAGGATATGAGAGACAAGGTGGGTGAGGCCATATCTTTTCCACCCCCAGACGCTGGTCCACTAAAAGATATGACGTCACCCACCTTGCCTCTCTGTTATCTGACATTCACAGCCCTGGTTCCCCACAGTAATTACCCCACCCCAGTCACACCAGAAAGTTCAGGATGATTTAACGCCTGCTTTGCCTGGGGCAGCGCCTAGCAAACTACTGATAAAGCAGCAGCTGATTAGGCCATTCACTGCACAGAAAGTGATCAGATGCTCCACCCAGGCCTGGGCTGCTGCCAGGCACTTGGTGCAATCTCAGAACTAACAGAGGTGAGGCAAACGGAAGTGCCTTTGCTCACCCAGTATGTTTTTAGCACCTAGAATGAAGAGGCCCTCATTGAGGCAGGGTTGTTCAGTGGGTAGGCGCTTGGCCTTGGAATTGGGAGGCCTGGGTTCTGTTCCTGACTCTGCCACTGACCTACTCTGTGACTTTGGGCAAGTCACTTTGCACCTTTGGGCAACCCCTTCCCACCCCCCACTTGTCTAGGTCTTTGGGACAGGAAGTCTCGCTCACTGTGTGACTGTACAGTGCCTAACACAATTGTGTTCTGATCTTGATAGGGTTCGGCGCTGCTGGAGAACAATCAAGAAGAATGATATAATAACTTTCTAATGCCAAATTGTGATATCCTTATTCAACTTTTCACGCAGTCCGTATTTAGGATTGGGCCCTAAAATTTGAGGTGGAAAAGGTCCTCCAATCCATCTCCCTGCCAGTGCAGGATTGTTCCTAACTTTCTGTGTTCCAGAGCCTTGTCCAACTTGGTCTTAAATGTCCCAGATGAATAGGAGCTTCCATTTCTTCCTCGGGAGGCTCTTTGTTCAGACATTATGCCTAATAGTCAGCCTAAATTTTCCTGTTCACAATTTCATCCCTTCGCATTGTTCATGGCATCCAAGAAGAATCTGGCAAAGCACTTTGAGCCAAATTCAGACCTTGGTATCAACGCATGGTCAGTACTGGCCTCCCGGCCACTGCACATGAGAACACAAGATCTGAACTTGTCATGTGTCCATTGCATTTGGAGGACTGGCTTAATGAGTGCAGCGGATCCAGCTAGCGAAGAATGGCTGGAAGGAGCAGATTATTTCCATGGAGCTGGGAGTGCCAGGCAAGATGCTAAAGGCCTACATAGAATCCCTGCTATGCCAAACCAAAGAGCAATGCTAGGTGCCGGGCTGTGAGTTAAATGGTTCATGCAGGTGTTATCTTGGGCTGGAAGGAGGAGGTTGGCTTTCAGAGATGGAATCCAGCACAAACCAGGCCCTAATATCAAACCATTTGAAGGCTCAACATTCTCACTTAGGTTGACTGATTTAATCAGGTGGATCCTAATGCCCAGCAGGGATATTTTGCTGCACCAGATCCCTTTGCACAGCTCCATCTTTGCTGAGTATTTAATTGCATGATCCACTGTTTATTATTCAAGTCAATGACTATTACATCATTCTGGAGCTGCATTATTCATTCCAGAGACAGGCCTGAGCAACAAAGTTTGGACCAGACTATTCCCAAAGTTCGCGCACGTTTGGATCCTGGATATTGGATCAGCCCATATCCGAGATAGGGGTCAGCTGTGCAGTATGGATCCAGATGGGAACTTTCCCTGCGTTAGGTCCAGCAGGGTCCTGATTCAGACTCGTCTCTGGTTCTGAGATCACTGGGTCTGACGGACGACTCTACATCCATTGACACAGAGGAGAATGATCCTTTGAAAGCAGCTGGCTGGGGCCTTGATTTACCACCACGGACTCTACGTAAGTCTTCATTGCTTATTGTCCAGAAAGAAACACCAGAACACAAAAGTCATTGTCCTTCTGGAGTACAAAGGCCCTGCTCTCGCTTCGGTCTGGACAATGCCTTCTTTTTTTCACATCGATTTCCAACACTCGTGATTGCAAAATATGCATTAGAAAAAAATCCCTTACAAAGAGTTCAGGAAGCAGGAGACACTACAGAACAGTTGTCGTGGTTCGTGTAAGCTTCACCTCTAGCCTACCTTCTTCATGACGGCTCAGAACTGTGGCCCCTACCTATGGCTGCTGCCTTTTAAAAGCTGGCCGCTAGGACCAACCCGCAATGCCAGATGGGCACATTTTGTGTTGCAGCCTCTTGGCACAGTGCTAGTGTGATGTCAGCACAGGATGATGTTCCGTGGGCACCAAAAATGGTTTGGGGACCTGATGTTCGAAAACATGGCGGTGAAGTTGGGCACAAAGCAAGCACCTGATTTAACAGAGAAGCACCAGGACTGGGCATGTGCACTGAACATTGGCATGCACAGTTTCTGTGATTGCACATACACATCAGGCCCGGCATTGCGTGCACACTTTTGCATGCACAATTCTGTGGACATAGTAGAAAATCAGGCCCTTTCTGCTTCTGGAAACCTAGATTCAGGGCATCCGCCATATGTGCTGGACTGCTGCCCTAGGGAGATTCTCTCCCTGCTGCTCCCATTGTTTGAACTGCACCAGCATTTCATCACAAAATCAAAACTTGATTCCAATTTACTGAAGGCTCCCTCCAGGTCTTAAGGTTTTCTGGGAGCTGTTATACGGTTTACATTAGACCCAGGAGTAACCTATGGTTTGTGTGTGATCCTTCTTGCTGATTTTGACCAACCTTCACTTTGAGATCAGAGGGAGGAGAACAAATCCCCCATGGATACAATACAAATAAAATACTCCAGATTTAAGCCTCATGGTCCTTATGGCCCAGTCATGCTCCCGCTGACTTCACTGGGGCAGGATCTGGCCTTTGTTTCTTATTCACGTGCTGCTTGGGGTGTTGGTGCTTAGTACAATCTGTGTATCTCGGTTCTGGCTTTGGTTGGGCCTCCCTTGAACATTTTCCTTGGCTAAAGGGCTTGTGTCTTACACTGGTCACTCCTCCACTGTGGGCTGGGATCATAAACTAAGCGGCATGGGGCTGGGTGAGTGGATTGATAGGAGGCTGACAAGGAAACTAGGGAAAGGTGTTACTAGGGATGCAAATCTTTTCCCCTCTAACGCAGCACTGGAGCAATGCCCCTAACTGGTGTGAAAAGCTGTGTGCCATTGAAGGGGCTGTTTTGTGAATGAGATAGAAGACTGAGGCCCTGACCGCTTGTGCGGATTAAAGATCACATGGCATTTTTGTTACTATAATGGGGCTAATGACCAGGGGTGGCTCTAGGCATTTTGCCGCCCCAAGCACAGCAGGCAGGCTGCCTTTGGCAACTTGCCTGCAGGAGGTCCCCGGTCCCGTGAATTTGGCGGCAGCCTGTGGGAGGTCTGCTGAAGCCGCGGGACCAGCGGACCCTCTGCAGGCATGCCGCCGAAGGCAGCCTGCCTGCCGCCCTCATGGCGACTGGCAGTGTCTCCAGTGGCTTCCCACCCCAAGCACGCGCTTGGCATGCTGGTGCCTGGAGCTGCCCCTGCTAATGACAAACACCTAGATTTGATTGAAGTCCTAGCCAACTTCCAGTTTACCTAATTTCATTTTGCCTGCTTAAAATTGCCCTTCTCCTGTCAATTGGATAACTACTGCTTCTTTACTTCCTATCCTCAACTATTGTGTAGAATTACTGCACGCTATTGCACAGCTGCCATATTCCACTGCAGAGGTGGTTGCATTTTGTTGGTGAGTAAATAGTTCTTGTCTGGGGCCTGCAAAGCACTCTGGAATCCTCCTGTTTGACAAGTTCCTGAGCAGCCCTGTTTCTCCAGTTCGCTCTGTATTCCAGACCCCCTCACAATCTGATTTCATTGGTGCCACTCAAGAAAGAGATCTCGGAGTCATTGCGGATAGTTCTCTGAAACCATCCACTCAAAGTGCAGCGGCACTCAAAGAAACAATGTTGGGAATCATTAGGGAAGGGATAGAGAAGGTAGAAAATATCCTATTGCCTCTATATAAATCCATGGTACACCCACATCTTGAATACTGCATGCAGGTGTGGTCACCCCAACTCAAAAAAGATATACTGGACTTGGAAAAGGTTCAGAAAAGGGCAACAAAAATGAGTAGGTGTTTGGCTATTAGCAAGATGGGTAAGGAATGATGTTCCAAGCCTCTGTTTGTCAGAGGGTGGTGTGAAAGTAGAATGAATTATATTGTAAAAATAGAATGGATTAAAGAAATGCTGTATGTACCTTTAAGCAGAAATAAAAAATGTTGAAATACAGGTGTCAGACAAAGAAACATTAAGGCATAAACAATGAGTCCACTTAAGCTAATGGTGAAACATTAACCGGAGATTGGTAAAAGTTAGTAAGGAAATTAACTATGTCTGTCTAGCCTCAGGTAAACTTGTCAGTTTGGCTTTCTTTGACCTCTTGTTAAGTTCGCGCCCTTTTTATCTGTATAAATAAGGTAGTGTGGGTCTTGGAGAGCACTCACATTATCTGGGTGTATAAGTAGCGCGCTCTGCTAATAAAACCAGGGGTGAAAATAACTCACAGACTTACAGGTACGGCCGGAGTCCTGGAGGGTGTGTCCCTCATCCGGAAGAGGCAGGAGTCCCAGGGCCTTTAAATCACCCAGGGGGCTCCCAGCTGCAGAGGTGGCTTGTAGCCCCTGGGGCGAACTAAAGGGCTCGAGTCTCCAGCCACCGTGGAGCTCCAGGCCCTTTAAATGCCAGCCTCAGCCCGCCCGAGTTCCTTGCTGCCTGGCCCGGCCCGGCCGCTGTGGAGGGCCAGGGCCAGAATTTAAAGGGTTCCTCCAGGCTCCCTGCCGCAGCGAGAAGCTCGGAGGAGCCTTTTAAATGCCAGCCCCAGCCCGGCTGCCAGAGCTTCAGGCTGGGATTTAAAGGGCTTGGGTCTCCCTGCAGAGCCCTTCAAATCCCAGCCACAGAAGCCGATGCGGTCCAGCACAGTGTATTGGCTTACTTTCACCTCTAAATAAAACAGAGTGGTCTAACAAATTGTGAGTCCTGAGTCTGACTTTAACAGTGGAGATGGATGGCAGACAGGATGTTGGAAAACAGGATACTGGGCTAGATGGACCTTTGGTCTGACACAGTACGGCCGTTCTTATGTTCTTATGAATGGCTTCCGTATGAGGAGAGATTAATAAGACTGGGACTTTTCAGCTTGGAAAAGAGACGACTAATGGGGGAAGAGGATAGAGGTCTATAAAATCATGGCTGATGTGGAGAAAGTAAATCAGGAAGTGCTATTTACTCCTCCTCATAACACAAGAATTAGGGGTTATCAAATGAAATTGATAGGCAGCAGGTTTAAAACAAACAAAAGGAAGTATTTCTTCACACAACACACGGACAACCTGTGAAATTGTTTGCCACAGGATGTTGTGAAGGCCAAGACCATAAGAGGGTTAAAAAGAGAACTAGATAAGTTCCTGGAGGACAGGTCCATCAATGGCTATTAGCAAGGATGAGCAGGGATGATGTCCCTAGCCTCTGTTTGCCAGAAGCTGGGAATGAGCAACAGGGGATGGATCACTTGAGGATTCCCTGTTCTGTTCATTCCCTCTGGGGCACCTGGCCTTGGCCACTGTCGGAAGACAGGAGACTGGGCTAGATGGCCTGACCCAGGCTGGCTGTTCTTATGGGGCTATGGCACAGACAGTGTGGCTATGGCTGACTGTGAGAGAGGCTCTCCTAGCTATGGGTACAGGTAAGGAGTCCGGGCTTGGTATCTCAGGTCTATCAGCACCCTGCAATGCCCTGGACCATGTCATTTTCTTGCCTCCCCTCTGGCACCAGCATGGTCTGAGAGCAGTGGTCTTACAAAGGGCTTGCACTGTCCTCTCTGTGAGGACCTGGTGGGAACTGTCCTCCCCTCGGTCCCCAGTCCCGTTCCATGTGTATATTCAGCCCCTGGGAGGACAGGGAGCGGGGGGTCCCTTTTCACGGAATCCCAGCACTGCAGGCTCTTTTCCCCAGAGTGGGGGTGAGGATGAGAGCAAAGTGGCTGCAGCTCAGTCTGCTCAGGATGGAAGCAACACTGATTGGCAGGGGCAAGCACTGCAGGGAACATGGGCAGGCTGAGCCTGCACCCTCTCTTGGAAGTCTATTGCCTTGAAGTTTCCGATACAGCCCACAGCCAAGGCACTTACTCAGCCCATCATTGCTCAGACACTCCCAGGCATGGGCAAGGAATGATCTAAGGTTGGCCAGGAATCTGCAGCCCCTCCTCTGGTAGATGGACCTTGTCACAGCAGTCCTGGCCTCTACCCCTCCTCACTAGTGTATTGCCACTCCCTCTATTTGGTGTTACCTTGGAAGAGCATTCACAAGTTGCTGTTGAAGGGATACATGGATACTTCGTTACACTGATAATCCGCTCAGCATTCCACACTGGCTACCTGTTCACTCCTGGGTGCCGATCCAGGGGCTGGTTTTGATCTTCCAAGCCCTGAATGGTCTAGGGTCCAGCTTAGTAAAATAAAAACCAGCAGCATCTGCTAGTGCCAGGGAACTGGAAAGTAAAGGTGACTCATCTAGTTCCATTTGGGGTTGAGGGGTGCATGATGGAATAGACCCCATGAGTGAGCAAGTAATAAAATCATCTGAGGTGGTCACAGGGCCAAGGAATCGTTTTAATAGATGGGTTTTTATCCTGACAATTTCCACTGGCGTTTAAAGAGTCCTAGGCTCCCAGATCCTAGGAAAGGGAACCAATTCACATATCTGAGTGGGTAGAAAGACTGGGAGGAAGGGGACCTGGCAGAGGTATTAGACTGAATGGGGGTGTGATGTGACCTCTAAACACTACAGCCCTCTTTCAAATTAAGAGACGCTCATACTTCCTCTCACAAAGATCTTCCAAAGGTGTTTCTTGATCTATCTCCATGTCAGATTGTCAAGGAACCGAGTGTAATTTAGTACCTGTTTAATGGAGTTTCTTATGCCATTTAGAGTCATCTTCATTATTATAGGAGGTGAATATTATCAGCATGAAATCTCTTTAAAGCTTTACCTCTTATTCCTCGTGATGTGCTTTTCTTCCGGCTGCTGATCTTTCAGTACAAAATGTACGTGTGACTTGGTGGTGATGTAGGGTGCAAACGAGCTCTTTTGTCATATTATGAGACAGCACACTTTTAAAAAAAGGGTCCTTCATGTTTGTCTCTAATTTGGTCACAGTGGCTGGTACTTTATAAAGACTCCAGTGTCTATTTTCCATGGGAAGGCAACCGGAGCAATTCTCTGTTTCAAGGTTCTCCAGCTACCGTCATATTCCGGCTACTGCTCTGCTCATGGAGAGACTCTGAACACTGAAGCGTGCTTTGAAGCAGGAGACAGCTGAAAGTCTGGCTGGAGGTGCTGTTACCCTTAACCTCTCCTCCGCTCCAAAGGGTGAGGGTTGCAGAATGTGTTACTAGGGTACCTGTTCCACTGCTTTGCAACCAGCCATGTGTGGTAAATTTTAGTTAATCAAGTGACCTGATTGACTAAACAACCTTTCATGCTTCACAATCAAAATGCAACCCAGAGGTGGTGCATGAAAATAACCAGTTCACAGCACACTGGGTCATTATGTAACACAATGATAATATGCTGGGCCCAAGTTTTCCTTTGTTACACTGTTGCAACTCCGGCCTGGAGCAGTGAAATCTTGGTTCTGTTTTCACTTGAACTGGTGTAAACCAGCAGTAACTTGCTGAAGTCAGTGGAGTTACATTAGTGTAAAACAAGCACCAATTAGATCAGCATCAGGCCCACAATTTTTCTAAGGCATTCAGCTGTTCTCACTTTGATTTTACCACAGTGCAGTGCCACTGACCTCACTGGACTTACTCCGGATTCACACCATGATCGGGGAATCAAGCCATTCGTACTTTTATAGAATCTTCTCCCATCATTACATGTCAAACTACACATCTAATTCTGTCAAGCTTTAAAAATGTCCTTAGTAAGCTGCCCTCTACCGAGCTATTACCTATTTAACAAACAAACAATACTTTGGCCCAGCCTGTGCACTTACCTTGCTGTAACTTGGGGCCACTGAGTTTGCACATTTCCCTAATGCAGCCATGGAGCTGTAAAACTCTCCAGTGCGGGGAAGTGCTGGGAATTTGTGCCCTCACCTCTAGGCGTTTGTTCAAACTTTGTTTTGAAATTAGGGCAGAAATGGCCCCATTTTAGGAATGTCAAGAGTTGGGGCCAGAAAAGGAGAATCTGAATAAAGTGACACCCTGGTGGTTGGGTGCCCCCTGGAAGCCACAAAGGCTGCAGCAGTCCCAGGCTCAGGCGTGTCTCCCCCAGCAGCGGCTGCGCTCCTACCCCGGGGAGGCGCAGAGGCTCTCTGGTGAATTTCACCCTCGAAACCAAGGCTGCTGGCGGGGAGGGGGCTGAGAGAGACGGTGTCTCTTCCGCCCGGCGGGGAGCGGGATCTGTTTGCAGCCCCGGCTCCCTGCACAACACGTCGGGCTGGAGAGGGGGGTCAGGGCGTTCGCACAAAGGGCTGCAGGGAATGAGGGGGGGTTGGCCCCACACACCAGGTGCCTCGTACCTGTGTCTGGCGGGGGGGGGGGTCAGAGCTGAGCCCCCCCTCCTGGGGGAGCAGCCCCCTTGCCAGCCCCCCCGGTGCCGGGTACTCACCAGCTCCACCATCATGAGCAGCCCGAGGAAGGAGCGGAGGAAGCCGAGATCCAGGGCGAGGTTGGGGAGCGCGCTGCGGGCCGGGCCGTGCGCCCCCGCCGGGGTGCTGGTCTGGGTGCGGACTTTGGCTGGGAACTCGGCCATGGCGCTGGGGGGGCGGCCCCGATCCTGCAGCCGCGGGCTCAGGCGCTCCCTCGCCGGCCTCGGGCAGGCACCAGCGGGGCGGGGACCCGGTTACCCAGTGACAGGAGCCAGCCAGCCGGGCCCGCAGCTCGAGTCAATGAGCCTCCCGCCCGCCGGCCGGGAGATTAACCCCTTCGCTGCCGCCGGAGCCGGGCTGCGGGGCGGGGGGTGTCGCAGCCAGAGCTCGCGTGTGCGGGACTTCGGGCGGCGGGTGGGTTTGTGCTGGAAAGAAGGTACCAGCGAGAGCGAGCCAAGAGTATCCCACAGGCACCCGGTGAGCTGCCTCTGGGACTCGCTGCGGGGAGCCTGGCAGGCGCGTCTGTCTTAGGGTGACCAGACAGCAAGTGTGAAAAATGGGACAGGGGTGGGGGGTAATAGGAGCCGATAGAAGAAAAAGGCCCAAATATCAGGACTGTCCCTATAAAATCTGGACATCGGATCACCCTAGTCTGTCTGTCTGTCTATCCTCACCCCCCCTTCTTTCTATCCCCACACACCTCTTCTATCTATCCATCCTCACACACCCCTTCATTCTATCCCCACACACGCCTTCTATCTATCTATCCCCACACCTCCTTCTTTCTATCCCCACACACCCCTTCTATCTATCTATCCTCACACCCCCTTCTTTCTATCCCCACACATGCCTTCTATCTATCCTCACACCCCCTTCTTTCTATCCCCACACACCCCTTCTATCTATCTATCCTCACACCCCCCTTCTTTCTATCTCCACACACCCCTTCTATCTATCTATCCTCACACCCCCTTCTTTCTATCCCCACACACCCCTTCTATCTATCTATCCATCCTCACACACCCCTTCATTCTATCCCCACACACGCCTTCTATCTATCTATTCCCACACCTCCTTCTTTCTATCCCCACACACCCCTTCTATCTATCTATCTATCCTCACACCTCCTTCTTTCTATCCCCACACACCCCTTCTATCTATCTATCCTCACACCTCCTTCTTTCTATCCCCACACACCCCTTCTATCTATCTATCCTCACACCCCCCTTCTTTCTATCTCCACACACCCCTTCTATCTATCTAGCCTCACACCTCCTTCTTTCTATCCCCACACACCCCTTCTATCTATCTATCCTCACACCCCCTTCTTTCTATCCCCACACCCCCCTTCTATCTATCTATCCATCCTCACACACCCGTTCATTCTATCCCCACACATGCCTTCTATCTATCTATCCTCACACCCCCTTCTTTTTATCCCCACACACTCCTTCTATCTATCTATCCCCACACACCCCTTCTATCTATCTTTCTATCCCCACACACCCCTTCTATCTATCTATCCCCACACACCCCTTCTATCTATCTATCTATCCTCATACACTCCTTCTTTCTATCCCCACACACCCCTTCTATCTATCTATCCTCACACCCCCTTCTTTCTATCCCCACACACGCCTTCTATCTATCTGTCCCCACACACCCCTTCTATCTATCTATCTATCTTCACACACTCCTTCTTTCTATCCCCACACACCCCTTCTATCTAATCTATCTATTCCCCCACACCCCCTCTATCTATCTATCCCTCCCTCCCTTTCTCTCTCCCTCCCTCCCTTCCAGCCATTCTCTCCATTGCACCCAAATCCCCTGTTTTATTCCAATCCCTGGTCCTGGCGATTGTTTTTGTCAGCATCTCCTGTTCTGTCTGGAGTGACCTGTAGCCCTGGCTCTCAACCTTTCCAGACTACTGTGCCCCTTTCAGGAGTCTGGTTTGTCTTGTGTGACCCAAGTTTAACCTCACTTAAAAACTACTTGCTTACAAAATCAGACAAAATACGAAAGTGTCACAACACACTGTTATTGACAAATAGCTGACTTTCTCATTGTTACCCTATGTGATAAATGAAAGGGGGGGGCTAGGGGGTAGGTCCCTTTTATGGACACCCAGCCAGCTAGCTATAAAGTCTCTCTTGGTGGCTGCTTGCTTCACCTGTAAAGGGTTTAAAAATCCCCCAGGTAAAGAAAAGGGAGTGGGCACCTGACCAAAAGAGCCAATGGGAAGGCTAGAACATTTTAAAATGGGGGAAAAAAAACTTCCCCTGTATGTTCTGGGGTTGTTCTCCAGAGAGAGGGGATAGGGCAAAGTCAGGGCTATGGCTATGCCCGAAAAAGCTTTTTGCCAGGTATGGAAATCATCTGATTATACCTAGAACTACCCAAATATGGAAATAGACCAGGAAACGTCTAGAAAGATGTGATTAGGTTTATTTCTTTTATTTTCTGTAAGGCTTGTGGACTCCTCTGTGCTAACCCCAGGTACTTTTGTTTTGCTGGTAACCTTTAAGCTGAACCTCAAGAGAGCTATTCTTGATACTTAATCCTTGTCATTGTTTCTTTTAAGATCTAGCAAAAAGCGTAAGTTCCAGATATATTTTCTTTCTTTTTGTTTTTAATAAAATTTACCTTTTTTAAGAACAGGATTGGATTTTTGAGGAGGTTTGTGCATGTTGTTTAATTAGCTGGTGGCAACAGCTGATTTCCTTTTGTTTTCTTTCTCTGCTCTTCCCCAGAGCGGGGGTGAAAGGGCTTGAGGGTACCCCCCAGGGAGGAATTCCCACGTGCTCCTTCCTAGGTCCAAGGGATGTTTTTGCATTTGGGTGGTGGCAGCGTTTACCAAGCCAAGGTCAGAGAAAAGCTGTAACCTTGGGAGTTTTATACAAGCCTGGAGTGGCCAGTATTCATTTTTAGAATCCTTGTGGGCCCCCCACTTTCTGCACTCGAAGTGCCAGAGTGGGGAATCAGGCTTGACACTGTATAATGGTAAAATAAATCAATTGGAATATAACTATTGTACTTACATTGCAGTGTATAGTTTATAGAGCAGTATAAACAAGTCATGGTCGGTATGAAATTTTAGGTTGTACTGACTTTGCTAGTGCTTTTTATGTAGTCTCTTGTAAAGCTAGGCCAATCTCTAGATGAATTGATGTATGCCCTGGAAGTCTCAGCGTACCCCCAGGGGTACACCTACCCCTGCTGAGAACCACTGTCTCACTCAGAGGAGAAGTAAAAGGCCTGTGAGAAAGCAGGAATCCCTATTAAAGCCCAGAACTGCTGACACTGAAGTGGCTGGCAGTCTTTTCATTGACTCATAGTGTAATTAACAACTGGCATGAAGAACTTATGAACAAAAAAGCATCTGCAAGGCAGTTGAGGTTTCCACCATATTTACAAAGTTTTTCTGCGTATCAAAACCCTTCTCTGGTCAACGTGAAATGACAGTTTTCAGATATACGGGGGGTGGTGTCTGCTTCTGATTTCAGGCATGCTGGTGTAAATCAGGACTCACTGGTGTAAATCAGTGGAGTCACACCAGTGTCCAACTGGCTTAAGCAAAATCAGAATGAGGGTGTTTGTATAACACCCACTGGCACCATATCTAAGCAGCGTGCAACACTGCGCACTGCAACCGAGACGGATCAGAGAGGAAGAAATCATTTTGCCTTCTGCTCTCGAGGCACAGATACATCTAAACATCTCATTCCAAACATTTTCCCATCTAAACATCTCATTCCAAACATTTTCCCGGGAGCACTGGGAAGTCGTGCACGGGGACTATGTCATCAAGATGTTCTTGAGGGGCCCCATACTGCTTCCACTAAAGTCAACGGCAAAATTCCCACTGGCCTCCCTTGTTACCGCGAGGACTGCTATAAAATTGTGAAAAGGTTTGCTCTGAATTAGCAGTTTGCTGATGCCAGCTACAAATGGCAGCATCAACAGGCAATCGCTACAAAATTACAGAGCACGTGGTGTTCAAAAATTCGGTCCTTGTTAATTAATTAATTATACGGTGTCCAAAGTGTGCTACAAAGTACAGAACAATCCACCAATTGCCAGTCGTTTGTCTCCTATTGAAATCATCACACCTGATGCTCAGTTGGTGTAAAACCATGTAGCTCCCTGTAAATCAACGACAACTGATATACACCAGCTCACAAGCTGGTCCAGTGGAACTTCAGAGTGGCAAGATCATTACAAGTCTTCATGTTGCTTCTACATGGGACTATTTGAATTGCTTCCCTATCACTAGCTAGTTAGTTATCTCTGTCTCTAATGTACACAGTCCTGGTATCTGCATAAGACATATCACCATCTGTCGTTTCTGCAGATATAATTGCAGCTGACAGTGTCTTTGATGCCAGGCTATGCCACAGACTCACAACAGAAAGGTTGGTGGGTTGGGGTTAGCACTATTTGCAGTATCCTTCTGTCCTTCCGGTTGCTTATCTCAACAGAGTAGGAGTCCACAAGGCACCCTAAGGCCTTACAGCCTTTTTAACTACTATGGCCAGAAGGGTGTTATACGTTATAGACGTGCAAAATATTATCATTGTTGTTATCACTACTGTTTATCATTATTGGGACCCAAATCCAGCTCTCTTTACACAACCTGTAGGCAATCAACGTTTCTACTAACCAGGAGCACCACCAGCTTTGTTGCCACCCTAGGCAGCGGAAGGTCCCGCCCCCGAAATGCCGCCCCCGACAGAGGCGGCGGAAGGTCTAGCCACTGCGGTCACCGCCCCCCAAATGTTAG
The DNA here is from genome assembly GCF_025201925.1 of Gopherus flavomarginatus. Classification (NCBI taxonomy): domain Eukaryota; kingdom Metazoa; phylum Chordata; order Testudines; family Testudinidae; genus Gopherus; species Gopherus flavomarginatus. Next base: position 36,866,717 of record NC_066630.1, read on the forward strand.
CGCCCTAGGCGACTGCCTAGGTCACCTAATGGGTTGCCCCGGCCCTGCTACTAACTCCTATGGGAGTATTGTTTGGAATAGGGTTTGGTCCATAGTTATTGTCATGCCTTTAGATTCCTCAGGAGCACTCCTTAGGGAGGACACACCTGCATTTCCAACTCCGGCTTCAAGCCCCTATGCCCAAGGTCTCTATTTTCCCCTGGTGATCTCACCCTGGAGAGCCAGCTCCTGAAGGCCTTACGCAGTCAGAACTCCCACTGAAGTCAGCCATGGAGAAACCTACAGTAACCGTATTGTTAGTGAAGACGCTGATGGAAGAGTGCAAGAAACTCTCTTGCCGACATGGTGGTGTCTGCACTGGGGGTAAAGCTGTAGCGCTGTATGTGAAGACAAGCCCTTACAAATGCAGGGTAGCAGAAACCTTTGCTGCATGGGGAAGACACAGTGCCCTTTGATGTAACATTCTCTTCACAGGCCTGGCCCCAACCTCTCCCTCCCCAGGGCTCTTTTTCCATTCCCCTCCCCATGGAGGATTATTTGATCCTAATCTAGAAAAGAGAAAACTTCCCTAAAGCCAAATGCTCAGGATATTGTAGGCCAAGGTGTGGCTTGTATGCAAAGGCATTATCTTCATCAAGCTTCCTGATGGCTCTGTTGTTTCTCTTGCTGGTGAGCTCCCAGGAGGCGAGAGGTAATGGATTCCTCTGCCTTTCTGTCCATTAAGGGGCTTTCTGATTAATGGGTCTCAGTTCTCTGCCTAATAAAGTCACTGGGTCTGATTCTTCTCTCACGTTGCTTTGACACCAGTGTAATTCCATGGGCTGCAGCGGCATTACTCCTAAACACCAAGTGACAGCACAATTGGGTTCATTGTCTTTCTGTGGCCACACCTAGGGATCTGATGGGGTAAATTGAACATGACAGTGGTCGGCCTGCTCGCAGACAGAAACATGGAGCCAGGCCCCCATGCCACTTACAATTTGGTAAATCAGGAATAACTCCGTTGAAGTCACTGACGGTCAAGTGCAAGTGAATTCAGAGTCAGACCCCTGCATTCCAATCATAGAGACCTACACCCTCGCTGCAAAGTTCAGATCTGTGTCCAAGCTGGAGGGATTTTGATCTAGGGTTCTTGTTCAAACCTATCACTATTTATACCCGTTAGCACAGCCCAGTGACCAGTGCAGAGGCAGAAAGCATTAGCCCAAAGGCTGTTTGACCTGAGCACTCGTCTGTTCTCCACACTGCCCTGTGGACTATGGCCCCAGTCCCCCCAGCCCCTGGGATCCTGGGCTGGATGGAAGCCATTTCAACCCTGGATGTAATTTACAGCAGCTTCAGAGGCTGTAATGGTCAGGAAGGTGCTGGTGCCCTCTGCCCACTCCCCTCCTGCCTCCCCTGCACAGAGGGAGTGGGAAACCGGTGTCATGGAGCCAGTTATGCTGGTTTTGCACCACTTGAGGATTCCTCTGAGTGAGGGAGAGTCCTTGGCTGCCCCGTTAGGGCAGCTTTCCCACTCCTGGTGCTGCTGCCGTGGTGCAAGGCAGGTGGCACAATGGCTGAGGATTGGCCCCTGTGGGCCCAAATCTCTTCTGATTTACACTCGTGTGACTCAGGAATTACTGCACTGCAGCCAGTGTGATGTCACAGAGTTAAACCTGTGTAAAGGAGGCCTGAAGCAGGCACCAGGCGCCAGCACTTTACCCCACTGGGAGCAGGCTGGGGCTGTGTAATAGCAGAAACCCCATTTCCTAGAGAAGGGAGTTCATTCAAGTGTGTCAGTCTGCATTCGTTACCAGGGCTGAACAGTCCCAGCAAGGAAGGGAGGAAAAGGCCGAACGAAATATTGGTCATGGGCTCGAGCCTCTAGATGCTGCTCCTGTGGAAACAAATGAGCACTTAGCCCTTGATTCCAAAGGGAGCAGGATTGGGCCCTTTCACTGGTGTCAAGCTGCAGTGACTCCATTGATCTCAGGGGGACGTCACCCTGGGGCCAAGCTTCAGTGAGTCCATTGATGTCAATAGCAGGTCACACTGGGGCCAAGCTGGGGGATGGGGAGGGAACCTCACTCAATAAAGCCGAGCTCAGAACAAACAATTTCCTTTCTCGTGGCTTTATTGGGTGAGGTTCCCTCCTCATCCCCCAGCTGAGAGATTCACATTGGCTCCCTGATATCCATGTGTTTATATTCCTAACTTGGTTCTTTTCTCACGGCAGGGCGAGGGCGAGGCGAGGAGAGTGGCCATGGGGTTCTGCACTGTTAATATCACTGTGGCAGAGAGCTCCTTGTAGGGCACAGGTCAATAAAGCTGCTGCGGGAAGACTGCAAGTTTGAGTGAAGTTAATTAATCTGTTTCTGTTGAGGGATTCCTGAGACCTGGATGACAGGTTTCAGCATGGTAGCCGCGTTAGTCTGTATCAGTAAAAACAACGGGGACATCAAGAGACACCTTAGAGACTAACAGATTTATTTGGGCATAAGCTTTTGTAGGCTAGAACCCACTTCTGGGCTCATCAAGCAATTCGCTCAGTAACTGGGAGGTTATGTCATTGGGACTAGGAACAGGAAGCAAAGAGAGAAGAGAAAGCTGGAAAAGGCTCCTCCTGCTGCTGTGTACCTGTGTTGTGTCCTGCCCTGCTTGGATACTGAAGGTGAAAGGTACCTGTGGTGAAAAAGAAAGAAACTGCGTATGTTTGTGAGTAGGAGACCTTATAAACAGGCTAGGCAGCGCTGCTCAGTGGGTAGCTGCAGAACCACCCAAGTGACAAGCACCAACGATGGGAAATTGGATGAAATCTTTAATAACGATTGTGCAAATAGTGGGGCCTCTTCATTCACAGTAATAAAATGGCAAGACGCACTCCTGAAGTCCTTTCTTAGGTAAACATTCCAATGACTCAGGGGTGGCTCCAGGCCCTAGCACGCCAAGCGCGTGCTTGGGGTGGCATGCTGCAGGGGGCGCTCTGCTGGTCGCTGGGAGGGCGGCAGGCAGGCTGCTTTCGGCGGCATGCCTGTGGAGGGTCAGCTGGTCCCGCGGCTCCGGTGGACCTCCCGCAGGCGTGCCTGTGGAGGGTCCGCTAGTCCCACGGTTGGAGGTCCACCAGAGCCGCGGGACTGGCGACCGGCAGAGCACCCCCCGCGGCATGCTGCCGTGCTTGGGGTAGCAAAATGTCTAGAGCCACCCCTGCAATGACTTCAAGGAGAGGTTTGCCTGAAGAAGGACTGAGTAAAATCTAAAGAAGGACCTAGGCCTCAAGGCAACTGTAACTATGGTTGTTTTCTTCTTTGATTACACATTTTCCAGTGAAGATAATGAATATCCACACCCAAAAAGCTCTTACACTATAGGGTGTAACTGTCCAAAGAGCAACTAAGTCTGCTTCAATCTGGCAACTTGTAAATAGAGGATCTTATCTTGCAAATGTTACTCATATGAGTTAGGACTGTTTGTGCATAAAACCAGCCAAATTAAAATGAGAAATTAGACATGCATTTTTAACAGGGAGTGTGATTAACCATTGGAACACGCTGCCTTTGGGAAGTGGTGAATTCTCCAGCACTTGATGACCTCAGCGCTAGAATGGTGCCTTTCTGGAAGACCTGCTTTACTAAAGACAAGTTACTGAGCTCCATGCAGGGGCAAGTGGGTGAAAGTTAATGGTTGGTGATAGACAGGAGCTCAGATTAGATGGTCTAAAGGTCGCTTCTGGCCTTAAATCCAATCAATCTGTGACGGCAGCTCCTGGCTGTCTCCCCATGAAGTACTGAGCCCAGTTCAAGGTCTCTGTCCTGATATTCAAAACCTTCCATTGGACTGACCCCAGAAGCCTGTGAGACCACCTCTCCCTCCACAGCCATGACCTCCCTCAGTAACTCCCTTCTACTGGAACAATGAAAGTATCAGCCGGGAGTCGAAGGCTCATGAGTGTGCCAGACTGTGGAAATTCCTTCCTATGAGAGAGGAGTATGATCACAGGCTTGACCATTTTCAGCATAGCTTCCCCTAAGTAGATCTTCACACATCTGCTTAGGGCTTGGTCTGAATCATATTGAAGTCAATGGAAAGACTCCTAGAGATACCAGTGGGCTTTGGGTCAGTCTTTTTCTCAGGACTGGTTTATGACTTAAAAGTTTGATTGGCGTAGCTGCGGCACTCGGGGTGTGAAAAATTCACATCGCTGAGTGCCGTAGTTATGCTGACCTCGCCCTCAGTGTAAACGGGGCTAGGTCTGTGGCAGAATTCTGCTGTCGGCCTAGCTAACGTTGCTCAGGGAGATGGATTATCTACAGTGATGGAACCCCCCCTTCCATCACTGTAGGAAGTCAATAGATAGCTGCAGCATTGTAGCTGTGCTGGTGTAGCACTGGTAGTGTAGACATGGTTTTAGTCAATCTCACCCTCTTCAATTCACTCCTAAAAAAATATTTCTGGCTAATTAGATTTTCTCCCACATGATAAAGCTGGTGGAAATACAAGCAAATCTTCACTGTACGTGTTTCTAATATCCATAGCCACAAAAAGGCCTAAAAAGCACCAGGTCAGTTTGATGCTTGACTAGGCCTTAAGTAAATATTATACAAAACTATGGCAAATGGCCAAATTCTGTCCTGTGGGAGCATCACGTGTCTTGTGTTCCCAGGATCCTGTCACCCAGGACAGGAGTTCAGGTGGTGACTGGAGGTACAGCATGCAGAAGTGTTTGTAGTGGGAGAAGCAGGCTGGTCATGTCTCTAGCCAGCAGACCATGATCCACTATAGCCATGATGCACAGCCAGCATGGAAGAAGCCCTTCCTCTTCTCTAGTGCCCTACAGGGAGCTGTCCTACTGCTGTGTGAAGAGCAGAGTATCCCTCACCTCCTTCCCCTTCCAACTCAGCAAGGCAGCACGTGGGATTGCATCCTAAAGTTTACCTTGGGGTGCTGGTGGCTAGAGGGGACATGCTGGCCACAGGACCCCACAGTGTAACTGTAGCCCTTTAATAGGCTGACGGATGACACGTTCTGGACATTTTAGATCATGCTTTTCCCTCCTCTTTAGAATTGTCTCAGAATCACTGAGCACCCCAAAAGATTCCTTCCACCCTTTGGAGAAAGGTGTTTAATTGTAAAAGCCCTAGAGGAAGAGAGAAGCCACACAAAGGTCTTGCTGCTGCAGCTAAAGAGTATATGGTATTAAAGTTAACAAATGATATCGCAAAGCGCATGAACATATCTTAGAGGAGGAGGGGGAAAAATAGTCCTTGGCTGGGGTGTTGCTGAATGTTTAGAGTCGGGGCTCAAGACAGTGGAGAGTGGGATGGATGGGATGTTCCCGGCTAACTTCCCCTCAACAAATAAATGACTGCGTGGGGATGAGTGATGTGGGGGGAGGGATAGCTCAGTGGTTTGAGCACTGGCTTATTAAACCCAGTATTCTGAGTTCCATCCTTGAGGAGATCATTTAGGGATCTGGGGCAAAAATCTATCTGGGGATCAGTCCTGCTTTGAGCAGGGGTGGGGCTACATGACATCCTGAGGTCCCTTCCAATCCTGCTATTGTATGATAATCTAGAGCCCAAGTGGGCAGGCTGGCTCTCTTGTTTCTACAGTCTCCACTCTCTGACCCTCCCAGCCTTTTGTGCACACATTGCAGTGAGAGGTCATTGGAAAGGTTATGATTTACAGAATATGATTATCCTATTTGTAGGCATATATCATTTTGGCATCTGAAATTAGGAATATTGTCTATGCATCTATTACAAATGTGTTTACACCTGGGGAACACCCACTAGAAGAATGCAATTAGTCTGGATGGCACATTGGGAAGGGTCATTAAGGAGAACAATAGGTCTTAGAAGATGCTAATCTCCCACCAGCCTTCCTGGGGACTCTGCAAACAGGCTTAGTGTTATGGCTGCAGAGACGTGACCAAGTCACATGGTACTGGACTCCATGATAATACTAGTGTTTTTCCACTGACCAGGGGTGGGAATCAAACTGAGAGATAAAGGATTCCCACCATATGCAAAGACTATTTAAGGCAGGGGAGTGACATAATCGTGGTTCATTCTTCATTGACTCCCTGCCCAAGAAAGAGGACTGCTGGGAACACCTGAGAACAAAAAAGACTGGACTAGAGGACAAGGGCTGAGCTCAGGCTAGAGGGTTGTCTGGTCTGTGACAGAAATATCTGGAGTTTTAAGCTGCAAGCAAGTGCAGCTCATCTTCGAGAATCTCTGCAATCTGCCTAAAACAATATTTAGGGTGAGAATTTGCTACTTATAACCAGTTTCTTTAGTATATTAAGTTTTTGTTTATTTGCTAGGTAATCTGCTTTGATCTGTTTGCTATCCCTTATAATCACCATAAATCTATCTTTTGCAGTTAATAAACTTGCTTTGTTTCATCCAAAACCAGTGCACGTGAAAATCATAACTTGGAGCAGAAAGCTGTGTATATCCCTCTCCACGTTGAGGGAGGGGGTGAATTTAATGAGCTTGCACTGTCCAGTTCTATGTGCAATGCAAGATGGTACAATTTTGGGTTTACCCTCTAGAGGGCGGTGTGCACTTGAGAGCTAAGCAATTCCTTAGCTGAGCATTGTCATGCAGCGCTGATTTCAGTGTCTGTGTGTCCCTACCTGTTTGCTGGTGAAAGTGGGAGGCTGGGAGCATGTCTACAGCTTGTCACAGCATTACAGGGTGAAGGGGAACCCAGGCTGGTGAGTCAGACAGGCTCCGTGCTGCCCCAGTTCCAGGTGGCACCCCAAAGGTGGGGGGAACCCATCACATCAGTCTAATAGGATTCACTGGTGGTTTAGCTCCTGTGCCATCCGGCAGGTGGCTGGGACTCCCTCGTGCCCATTGAACTTGCGGCATTAGGATGGCTGCTGGGGGCTGTCGCAGCTGGCAAAGATTAGAGCAGCTGTCGGGTGTCCCACAATCAGGGACCTGCAAAGGTGCCAGAGAAAAAGTGCGTGGCCCCTTTCCTAGCAGTCCTGCGTGCTCCCCAGCTGCAACTGGGGGTCTGGGCCATACTTAGCGTGAGCAGAGAATCCAAGAGTAGGAGTTCCTTCCAAAATCCACTCAGACGCAGGTCAAACTCTGATCCTGAGGGGGGAGGAATTCCCTCCCCCTTGCTCACGTTCCCAAAATTATCATCCAAGCATCAAGATGCCTGGGAACGGTTAACAATGACCCACTGTGACCCAGCACCCCAGAGCCTGGGAATCCTGTAAAGTGCCTCCAGTCTATTAACCCACTGAGCAACAACATCCAGTGTAATGTGAGTATCACGCAAGTTCTTTGCCTCACACGTCTTTAAGCTCAGAAGGCCAGATCCTCAGCTGGTGTAACTCGATTGACTTCAGTGTGGCTGACTGATGTCAGCTGAGGATGTGGCCCAGAGTCTTTTCAATGCTTATATTGTGCCCTGGGCTGGGGCTGTGCCAGCTTGTGTCTGGGAGTAGAACCACAATTGTCCGTGTTTTATCCCTCACTAGGGCACGTTTTCAGCCCGCGTTCCGTTGTTTGAGTCAGTCGTCGCCTTCGACTACAGACACCTGGGCATTTGCTGCAGCCTCTCTGCTTCCCAGGCAGGTTGAGAACGCCATGAATTGCTGTAATTATTGTTAGCATTGTGGTAACTCATAGAAGTCCTGGTTGTGGACCCCAGGGCGCTAGGCACGGTACAAATGCCGGACGAAAAGCCAGGAGCTTGCCGTCTAAGGCCAGGTCTACACTACAGCCCTATATTGGTATTGCCGTCACTCAAGGATGTGAAAAATCCACACGACTGACAGACCTAACCCCCATGTAGACAGCACCAGGGCTGGATGAACCACCCCAAAGCCCCGCCCACTGCCCACTGCCTCTTCCTCCCAAGGCCCCACCTGCTGCTTGCATGGGGGAGGGAGAGAGAGGCCTCAGGGGGCACAGGCCAAGCTTGGCAGGGCCTTGGGGGGCAGGGGGAGGGCACGGTCTGGGCCCATGGTCTCAGCACATGGGCAGCCCAACATATATCAGGTGTTTTGTATGTATCCCAGCAGGGAGGGTTTTAAGGAGGGATGTGAAGGAAGTCGGTGAGTTTTGCAGATGTTTATGGGGAGCTCCGCCCAAGGGACAGCCCAGGAGAAAGCACAAAGGTACTTGTTGGAAAATTAACAAGCGGGCTATGAAGGCTGGCATCGCTGCCAGGGAGGAGGCAGGCGGCATCCATACCCTGAGGCATTGCTGAAACATACGCACATCTCTTATCAGTTCCAGACATGCTGCAGCAGAACAGAATGGTGACGGTTTCTTTCATTTGCTTTCCAGCTCAGCGACAAAAGGGAAGTTCACAGGATTGCTAAAATCTGGGGTGCTGGGTTAAATTCCTTGTAAGCTGTGCAGCAGGCTATCAAGAGCCATGCAGGCGGGAAGAGGCGCCCCTGCCCCAACCCAGCCCAGCCCCGCCGGAGCTGTCGCGGCTTGGGAGAGGCATCTCCCACCTGGCTCTGATCTGCTGTGGTGAGAGAGGGCTGGGGGGGGAGTCCTCTCTCCCCACCACAGCCCCAGGGTAGCCTGCACCCCAAACCCCTCATCCCTGGCTCCACCCCAGAGTCCACACTCCCCCACATCCCACTGCCCTACCCATGAGCCCCATCCCACGAGCCCCCTCCCACAATCCAAACCTCTCATCCTCAGCCCCACTCCAGAGCTCGCACCCCCAGCCAGAGTCCTCATCCACCCACACCTCCACCCTCTAGAGGGCGGTGTGCACTTGAGAGCTAAGCAATTCCTTAGCTGAGCATTGTCATGCAGCGCTGATTTCATTGTCCTACTGCTGTGTGAAGAGCAGAGTATCCGCTCTTCAATTCATTCAACATCCTGGCCACTGGTCCGGGGGACTCTGCCCATGTGCTGAGACCATGGCCCAGACCGTGCCCTCCCCCTGCCCCCCAAGGCCCTGCCAAGCTTGGCCTGTGCCCCCTGAGGCCTCTCTCTCCCTCCCCCATGCAAGCAGCAGGTGGGGCCTTGGGAGGAAGAGGCAGTGGGCAGTGGGCGGGGCTTTGGGGTGGTTCATCCCCCAATATGGAGGTGATGTGTGTTGGGGATGGCCAAATCCCAGGCCCATCCCCAACACACATCACCTCCATATTGGGGCACATACCAAAATTCATTCAACACCTAGATATAAAAAATGAGAGGGAACACTGGAGCTCTGCGTCACACATGGCCTATATCTAATTCAGGGGTAGGCAACCTATGGCACGTGTGCCGAAGGCAGCACGAGCTGATTTTCAGTGGCACTTACACTGCCTGGGTCCTGGCCACTGGTCCGGGGGACTCTGCATTTTAATTTAATTTCAAATGAAGCTTCTTAAACGTTTTAAAAGCCTTATTTACTTTACATACAACAATAGTTTAGTTCTATATTATAGACTTCTAGAAACAGACCTTCTAAAAAGGTTAAAATGTATGACTGGCACGTGAAACTTTAAATTAGAGTGACTAAATGAAGACTCGGCACACAGCACTTCTGAAAGGTTGCCGACCCCTGATCTAATTGCTTATCAACACAGTCCAAAAGGAGAGGCAACACCTCATTGTCAACAAAACACTTTGCTACCATTTGTTCTTTCAACCACAATGGGTGCGGGTCTGCTCCAGGGGCATACACCAGTCTCAGACTGCAAGCTCTTTAGGGCAGGAACTGGCTTTTTGTTCTGTGTTTGTACGGTGCCCAGTCCTTGACGAGTGCTCCTATGAGTTAGCACAATACTGCCATCCGCAGACAGCTGACCCTTATGAGCAAAGTCCTGTACTCATAAATGATTGTCAGCTGGTTTGGATTTGCTGAAATTGTGCATTAGGGCCCTGGTGCGACAAGAGACTTTAGCAAGTACTTAAGGTTAAGCAGATGAGTAGTCCCATTAACTTCAGTAGGATCACTCAGTCCCGCACTTGTTCTGACTCAGGGACTCATTACATTCGAGTCATCTATTTACCTCTCCAGTCCATCCAAATGTCTGCGCTCTTCCATACAGCATATGCACATCTGACCCTCTCCCATATATTCTTTGTTATCTGATCCCCTTTGTCCTCTCCGATACATAGAGAGCCAACGTGTTTCATTCACGCTGTGCAGCCTTGTATGTTAAGATCATCATTATTAAGAATACTTATAGGTGCCCATGATGCAGTGGCAGGGAAAATATTGTTTTAATACCAAAACCACTACCAGGCATTACCACTATTGAGGTCAATGGGAATTGGCACAATAGTGAACCCTACATCTGGGAGTACATGTCCATAAGCCCTTATGCTGCAAACAGCCAATGAGCATCCCCATATGGATAAGTCAGGCATGTACATGTTAGAATCAGGGCCTTAATGAACAAGAATCAATACCAAATCAAAGTCACTGCCAAATAAATGAATTAATACAAACCAATGTAGCTTGAAGGGGAGTATTAAATACTGAATAAATAAGTGAACACTCCATGCAACGCACAACCTGTGGAACTTGTTGCCAGGGGATGTTGTGAAGGCCAAAGTATAACTGAGTTCAAAAAACAATTAGGTACGTTCATGGAGGATAGGTCCATTAATGGCTGTTAGCCAAGACAGTTTGTGAGCATTCACCCTATGCTCCAGGTGTTCCTAAAGCTCTGCCTGGCAGGAACTGGGACTGGACGACAGGTGATGGATCGTTTGATAATTACCCTGTTCTGTTCAGTCCCTCGGAAGCAGATGGCACTGGCCACTCTTGGAAGAGAGGCTATTGGACTAGCACCATTAGCTGACCCAGTATGGCTGTTCTCATGTTTAATAAAAAGCGAGGCTCCAGTCCTGTAATGTGCTTCAAATGAGCACACCCCCTGAGCCGTGGGAATGCATCAGAATGCAAAGGGGGTCACCTGCGTGGGGTTTATTGCAAGATGAGGGTCTTGATGAATTTAATAAAAATCAATATTTGTTAAAAATTACTGAGAAATTAATAAAGAGCAATATTCTTAACATTAATGGTGGTAAAGAAATGAATATAAATTACTACTGAACACAATTAGTGCAAGATCAGTACAAGAATAAGAATTAGTGCTGATTAAACATTAATGATCATTAAGGCTGCAAGTCTGTCATGGAAGCCATGGATTCTGTGACTTTCTGTAGCAGCAGGTGCTCGCTCAGGGGCAGCCTGAGCTGGGCAGCCCCTGGTCCAGCAGCAGCAGCAGTTTGGGTGTGTGGGAGGGGGGTCAGGACTAGGGCCAGAGGGTTGCAGGGTGCGGCGCTTGCCTTGGGGGCTTCCTGGCTCCCAGTCGCATGGCCCTACAGTTCCTAGGCAGAGGGGCCAGGGGGCTCCATGCACCCACAGGCCCCGCCCCTGCAGCTCCCATTAGCTGTGGTTCCTGGCCAATGGGAGCTGCGCAGCCGGCGCTTGTGGGGGGAGCAGTGCGCAGAGCCCCCTGGCCACTCCGCAGCTTAGGAGTTGCAGGAACACGTGGAGCTGGATAGGGAGCCCCTGCCAGCCCCGCCAACCCTCTCCCCCAGCACCTGCAGGGGTCCTGGCCCATGCACTGCCCCTTCCCACACCAGCAGGGGCCCAGGCCCCATCCCCCAGCACCTGCGGTGACCCCAGACTGCCCCCCCGAACACCTACGGCCCCCACCCAAGGGTCAGTTCGGTGGCTGTGCATTTTTGTTTACCACTCCTGACTTTTGCAAAAAATACCTGTGACTAAAGCCAGGTTGAAATACAAATGGTGTCAGCGCACAAAGCAGTGCAATGGAAAGAGGCCTGCTCATGAAGGCGTCCTCTGGCAGAGTCCGGCTCCCCCAGCTCACAGGAGGAGGAGGCTGCAGGTCTCAGTGGCCATGAGCAATAACCAGGAGCATGAACAGGCTGCACTCACTGCAAGCTGTGCACCCAGGAGCTGGGCAGAGACACCAGTTATGTATGAATGTAACAGAATGGAGAAGGCTGTTAACAGCTAAGTCAGGATGGCCGAGCGGTCTAAGGCGCTGCGTTCAGGTCGCAGTCTCCCCTGGAGGCGTGGGTTCGAATCCCACTTCTGACAAAGCTTAACTTTTTGGATTTCACGCTGTGGTGTCCCCCGGCTCCCAGACCGCATAGAACCAGGTGGGAGACTTTTGTTCGTGCCCGCTTACCCCGCAGCAGAGGCAGCAATTGGCACATTTCAAATTTAAAGGGCTAACGGAAATAAAAAAAAGAGCTTTGTCAGAAGTGGGATTCGAACCCACGCCTCCAGGGGAGACTGCGACCTGAACGCAGCGCCTTAGACCGCTCGGCCATCCTGACAGCCATAAGCACCAACCCCCACCGAGGAGAAGAAAAGCGCCTTCTTCTCCGCGCAGCCGCACTTTGCGACTTCATCCGCCGGGGAACTGTACGGAGCCGCACTCCGCCCAGCCGCATTCCGAATCCCTCCGCGCTAGCGCGGGGTATCTTACGCCCAGGGTCCTCGCGGGCCCCGGGGAGGCGAGGCCGGTTGGGTCTGACCGGCCCCTGCCACGGGCTCCCCCTTCCCCGGTCCGGCGCCGCGGCGCCCCCCTCTGGCCCCCGGCGGGCTCCCTCCGCCCCCCCATCCGTTCTGTCCCGCCCCCCCGGGCTCCCTTTGACCTCCCTCCCTTCCTCCGGCTCCTTTCCCCTCCTCCAGCTTGGACTTCCCGCGGCTTCTCTTCCCCTCTGTCTAGGACCCCCCCCCCGGCTCCCTTCCTCCCTCTGGGCAGAACGCCCCCCCCGCCCCCAGCACGGCCTGGACCCGTGTGCCCCCCCCCAGCTCGTCACGAGCCAGCTGCAGCGTGGCACTGGGGTGGGGTGTAGCGCTCGGTCTAGCCCAGGTGTGGAAGTGGTTTGTGGGTGTCGCTGCGTTATTAGCGCGTGGCTGCCCCAGCCCAGGCGACAGACTGCGGGTGTTAGGCACCTAGTGTAGACGGGGCCAAAGCACCTTTATCCCACTATTGCTGTGGTCTCTCTAGAGGTTGTATTGGTATCAGTAAAAAATCACCTCCCTAACCAACAGTTGTATTGGTACCAAATCTGTGTGTGGAGCAGGCCGCACTGCATTACCCATCACCACCTACCACACTGCAAAGTGATGAAAATACCAAGCCAGGTCCACACTTGGACATTTTGTTGCCAGAGCTATGTTGGTCAGGGGTATGAAAAAACCACCCCCCTCCAGCCAACATTGCTATGCCAGTAACACCCCCAATGTGGATGCAGCTATGCCGGCAGAGCAGAGCTTCTGTGGGCAGAGTTTACATCATTCGGGGAGGTGGTGGTGTTATACCATCACAAGGACCCTCCTGTGGGCACAGGTTGTGTCTACACAAGGTGTCTCTGCCTGTATAGGTGTACTGCTATAGCTGTAGCGGCAAAGCATGTGTAGTGTTAACCAGCCCATAGTCTTTAAAGCTATCCGCTTCTGTTTCTCAGCTGTTTTTCAGGCCAGGCATCCATTTCCTCTTAGAGATTGATACCTTTCCTTGCTGAAGGTATTTGTTGTTGCATGAACACCTTGGATCTATAGGTTTATTGTTTAATCTGTCCATCCCCTTTCAAAAGTTTGTCTTCCTGCTTCTTCCCTCACATTCCACTGATGATAATATGGCTGACATAGTCAGTTACACTTTCCCTAGCCTCATAATCACTTGTGCGTGACCTTTTTTATCCGCTGTTTATTTTAAGTCATTTTTGTATTCAAACACAAGAGCAACGTGCTGGAACTAGACTAAGGAGAGTGTTACATTTCTGTGCTGCAGTGGGGCTAGCGTACCCAGCGAGAACATGATATGCAGCGCAATCAGTCCTCTTGTTTGGCAGTTTTGGGCCAAAGAGACATGTAAAATTGTAAGAGAGACAAGGAGAGCTCTGTGAAGCTCAAAAGCTTGTCTCTTCCCCCAACAGAAGTTGGTTCAATAAAAGATACTGCCTTGGCTACTTTGTCTCTCATATCTTGGGATCAACACTGCGAATGCATTATACTTAGATAGCATCAGACATGCTGTAGAAATATTAATTACTTAATTAAGATTATCCCTATTTTTATAGCTGGGGAAAATGAAGTATAGAGCTAAGTTGACTTGCGTAAAAACCAAACAGAGCTGAGAAAGGAGCCCGGATCTGGTAACTGTGCCAGTCTTTTGATCATTCTTATGCTGTCTCTGTGTTGTTTGCGGCCTCTGCAATATTTGTTAGCAGTTGTATAGTGTGTCAAGCTTCCAGAGATTTATGGGAGCATCTAAATGTTCTGTATTTTTGTGGGCAACCTTCCTATGGTCTGGTCTATACTTAAAAGTTTTGCTGGCATAGCTCTCTCGGTTAGTAATGTGGAAGAGTTAGGCTGGCAGGAGACGTAATGTAGTTACACTGGGGGAAAAAGTCCTTTTGCCAGTACCGTATAGCTTATTTCTTTTGGGGAACTGGTATACGCTTTAAGCTATAGTGGCAAACCCTGTCTACTGTGAAGACAAGGTCTCAGTGTCCGTTCGTGGCACAAATTATTCTATCTCTGTTCACCCTTAAGAGTCAAAATCAGAATGGAGGTGCTTGGGCTTAACTGTTGGTGGTAAGTAGTCTCTGTCTGCAGCTCAGTAAAGAGCAGCTGTATGGTAAGGGCTTTGTCTGCCTTTTGTTTGCACTGCCGCATCAGATTTTGTTGTGTTGACTTTCCCATGACAACTAGGTTCCACATGTTACTGAGTCGTGAAGCTTGTGTGGGAGGTTCAACCACAGGCAGCTGGACAGTGATCACCTGCCAGCAGCTCTGCGATAAGGGTGTCATGTGAACTGATGTGCTAAGTGAGGAAATCATCCACTGGGAAACCCAGCTATAGGACCAAGGCATGCCTCTTCAGCAGCTTGGCTCAGAATTCTCACCCGGTTGGGCATGTCCACTGAATCTGATGACTTCAGCATTGCTCTAGCACAGGGGGACCAGGATTTGGCTTCTAGTCTTTGTGATTGCAAAAACCGACATTTGCACACACAGTCAGAGTAATTGCAAGCATTAGTGAGCCATCAGGCTGGTGCGTACAAATGCTCTGCACGTATAACTGTGGTTTTGAGGCTGCACCTTTTGCATCTGCCTTTGCACATTTAACCTAGAGCGTATAAGGTGAAAAAGGTAAAAGATCCAATTCTGAAGCTCTTGCCCACATAAGTAACTCTGCTGAAGTCAGCAAGGATGTTGAGGGGAGTAAGGAGCACAGGATCAAGCCCCAAGGCTTGGGTTGTAGAGAGCAGGTGGGTATGAAAGTGATGTACCGGGAGGAAGAGAGGCTGGCGTCATTTAGGCTGTAATGATGAATCAAGCAAAAGTATAAACTGTATTGTGCCAGTTGTCACTCACTTGACTTCATAATGCACATTTTACAGCTGCATGTAAATAGAACTCAACTGGTTGGTGTTTGAAGAGCTGTACGGTTAAATCCTTAGGTGCCTCCCATGTATGTGTGTCTCTGTTGTATTCTAGAGCGCCTGTTATTAATAACAGCTAATGGTATATTGCGTTTACACAGCATCTGTCATCAGAAGAATCCCAAAGCACTTTACATACCATATATAGTACACAGCATTTCTCAAATGCGGCCACCAGGGGATTTTTCTTGCAGTCACAGCCTCCTAGCCTGTGATTATGGGGTTGAGGGTAAAGTAGCCCTCCCTCCCCCTCTCTGTTGCTCCTGGATGCACCACTTGGTGTTGGTTAATAGGGTCACCAGCAGGGATTGGGCCCTGCTCCACTCTGGAGTCACTTGGGGCATAACGCTGTAGGAGCAGGCAGCCAGAGAGTTCCACACTTTCGCTGGGGTAAGTGGGTTCAGACTTTGGGCTTCAGCCCTGGGGTGGTGCGGTGGCAGGCTTTGGACATGGGGCTTCAGGCTCCAGCCCCGTGCTCTGGCTGCGTGGTGGCAGGCCCCAGGCTCCGGCCGCACGGCTTCCGGCTCCGTCCCTGGGTCCCGTCCTCCAGCTGCAAGGCTTCGGGCTCCAGCCCTTGCTGCATCCCCCAGCCCTCCTCCCCCATCTCCCCTGACCTCCACTGCCTCCCCCGACCCTCCCTCCAGGGCTGAGTAAGTCTGCTTTGAAAAGTGAGACTTGTATGTTTGTAAATATCACTTTTCACAACAGACTTACTAGCTAGCGATAAATAAATTACAATGATTTGGACATGGGTATGTGCATATTTATTTGGTTTCCTAAAGCTAATTAAGTATTTTCAGATAAAAAGTGAGAGCGACCACCAGCTGGTGGTGAGAGAATGAGCGGTGACCCATTTTACCAGCATGGCCACTGTCTGCGGGTTTGCTCCCCTGAGCAGAAGGTGCTTGAGTCTTGTTTAGATTCCCTGAGAGCTCCGAGCCACAGAAGGAATCTCCTCGGGGTGGAGCTGGGCTTGGCATACCTTTCACCACATAGCCTGGTAATTGCTGAGCTGAGCCCATTGTCTGGTTTTCCCTTGGAGCTTCATACAACGCACACGGAGTCCAGTAAAGTTCTGTTGTTCCAAAAGCTGAATCCGTCCTTTTCTGGCCCAACATTCAAGCAAAAGATCCAGTGTGATGAGTCAGGTTGGCCTCGCGACTCCCTGTCACAGCCCATGGTAATGGAAAGGGCACAGATGCTGCTCTGCAGGCCACAGACAAAATAGTGAGAGAACACAGAGCAGCCAGCAAGTACTGAGGAGTAGCTCTCCTGAGAGCGGGTCTGGGGTTGTGCTGCTGGTAGACAAGGAGTGGAACTGCAATGGAGCTGCTGTGGCCAGCAGAAGAAAGGTCACAGAGCTCAGGTTGGGAGCAGGAAGGCTGATTGACAATCCTTGAGTAGCTTCTTGGCTAGGTTCATACCTGGAGCCCAGCCATCCCCTGCCCTTCCCAATGATTTAAAGAGTATGATAGGTAACATGCAGAAGTGGCTGCAGCTTTTGAAGGGGGATCCTGAGACAAAAAGGTTTTCAAAGTACCCCTTGGCCTGGCCCTCTCTGAGTATCTCAGCCTCAGCAGGAGGGTGTCCCGTTGTGACGTTATTGACAGAATCTTTGCTTCTTGTCCTATCCTCAGAGGTTAAGAACAATTATTTCCCCCCTCTTCTTGTACCCAGCAAACCATAACCTTGCCTTAGACACATTATTTGACTCCCTTTTACAAGATCTGGTGCCACTACAGGACTTCGGTTGCAACAATATGGTTACAGATTCTGTCAATAACGTCATACCCGTGTTGGAGCAGCTCAAAGTATTTCAGAGGGCACAAATTAGCAACATTTTAGGACACGCCTTTGTCAGGTCCTCAGGGCTGAGGGATGAGTAACAGCCTTGCTGGAATTTCCCCTCCCTGGGCTGTGTTTTCCTAGCTGTCAGGTGAACAGATCAATTGTCACGCCTGTCTCCATGCTAATGCAGGGAGCTGGCAGCTCGCCTGTCTAGGCTGCACAGGTGAGGCAGGCAGAGGTCAGAATTCATTTTAAGAGATGATTATTTTTCTTACAGGACAGGAAGTGACATATTACTGGGATCGGGGGCCAATCCCATTTGTCTGGAGCAGGTAAAGCTTAGATCATCAGAGAGCCAAGATATGTGCTCCCCCCCCGCAGATGTTACCCTCAGCCACCTAACCATGCCATGCTCCCCACTGCAGCTGGCCTAGTTGTCCATAACTCTGCCTCTGTGGCACCTCAAAACAGCCTGCTCACATCTTTAGTAGCATAAGCACTAGCGAGACACATGGGATCACATTCTTGGCCCCAACATGACTAGTCTGCATTGCTAAGGTGGCTTGCCTGGCTAGTGCTGGAATCCCCAGGTGGCACAGAGCCAGCAGGGCGGGGCAGTGGCCAAAGAACGTTACGCCAGCTCTGTGCCACAAAGGGATCACCGTACACTGGGGTAAACCTCTCAGCTGGTTCGAAGGCCAGATCCTGCTGGAAGTGTGACATGCAAGTCAAAGCTGTGTGAGCTGCAGCCAGCCACACCTTGTTCTCTTACCAGTATTGGTTATATGGCAGGGGGACCTCAACGCACCCCCAGTCCTGGACTCCCCACCCCCTCAGAAATATGTGTCTTGTACTGCTCAGCCCTCTCCTGTACAATACAAATTCATCTAAAGTCTCTGCTTCTTTCATGGAAATAATATCTGCATCTTGTAACCCAAATGGAGTTTCCCCAGACACTTCAATTTAAACACACTGGATTAGATAAAACAATAAACCAAGTTTATTAACTACAAAGAGATTTTAAATGAGTACAAGTAATGAGGCATAAAAGTCAGAAATGGTACAGGAAAAATGAAGATGAACTGCAACTAGTGCCTAATTTAAACTTAAATTCAAAGCAAAGTTTTTCTCACCACATGCTCTGAACAGTCTTCCCAAACTTCTTAGCTCAGGACCCCTTCTTCTGTTTAATGGCTGCTTCCCTTGTCCCTTCTCATGCAATGAACTGATGGGCAGACAGACAGAAGGGAGTACCTGGGGGTATTTTTCTCCCTTTTTATAGTGTCCTCATTTCCCTCTGGGAAAACATTTCCATCTGAGATTCGGGAGACAGACAGTCTCCTGCCGCTCTTCCTCACTTGTAGGGCCTTCTTTTGTTTCCCTTCCTGCTTGAGGACACTGTTTGCTGCTTAAATGCAAATTAAGCAGAGCCCACCATGGGCGGCTGGTGTCATAGGCTGTGGGAGGCTGTGCCTCCCCCAAATAACCAGGTGTGGCCCTGCACTCGCTCCCCCTGTGTGGTGGTCCTGGCCACACAACTCACCCTCCCGAAGATTCAAAGATTACTACAACTGGATAGGGTGTGGACACGGGTACCCACCCCCTTCTCCATGGGAGTCACATAGGAGGGCTGCCCCCCAGGCATCCAGCCAGAAAGTGACTCACTGGTGGTGGCAGGACCTGGCAGGCTCCATCTCCAGTGTGGCGAGAGTGGACCAGGCCTTCTCGCCCCCTCCCCACAAGCCTCTCGCTTCCACAGGCTCTAAGGGTTTAAATTATATAGGGCTGTGGCCAGCTGTGTGTTTGGGCCAGGGCAGGGCAGCAGCCAGGAGTGTGCACAAGGAGTCTCCAGCATCCATAGGGGTGGGTGGGGGGTCTCCTCACAGTTTGAAAACCGATAGCTTAGAAGAGAAATGTTCTTCCTTTGTTGTTAATGCTCTTTGACATCAGCGAAGTTTTCCAACCTAATATATTTTTCACTAGTTGTTTGTTTCATGCTTGGCTCGTAGCTTGAATGATGCCACTAAATGAATCAGTTTCACTTTTGGGTCCCACAATGGGGCGTCTGTGTTGCCAGCATTTCAGAACAATGTGTAGAAGCAAAGGAAAAATCACCTGGCTTCCACCAGAATTTAGGTGGGGTGGTGGTTCAATCCTGGACTCATTTCGATAGCTGTTAGGTTCTATAGACCGGGAGTGGCCAAACTTACTGACTCTCCACATACAATAATCTTCAGATGTTTGAGAGCTGCAAGACACTCACAATGTTCCCCGAGCTGCCCTTGCAGAAGCCCCTAGCCCCATCAGTCTGCCGCAGGGCAGAAGCCCCAAACTCCCTCCCCCACTCTGGTAAGTGGAGAATGAAGGGGGGCCTCCGTGAGCGGTACTTTAACTGTATGAGAGCCACATGCGAGCCACGGTTTGGCCACCCCCACTGTAGATGCTTGTTTTTCCCAAGTCTAAATTTGGGACCTACTTTGACCTGATGGTGTCCCCTGAACTAGTTGTTAGGGGGCTTATTCCTTCACCCTTTTACTTCCCTGGTCCTTCTTGCATGAACAGAGAGCAACAAGACCCGAAGTCCAAAGGCGCAAACAATTCGATGTTTATTGGGGTGAACCTCCAGCAAGCACAATTCCAGTTTCCTTCCTTAGTGTCCCCCTTCCCAGCTCTGACACCACAGAGCCTTGTCCGTGTCCCTGTTTCTGTTCCCATCCCCTGTTCCCATTTCCCCCTTTAGCAAAACATGATCCCAATTCCCCCATCCCCAGTCCCTGTTCCCATTCCCCCCCCCCCTTATTTCCTGATTGACTGCAGACTATATAGCAGGGGTAGGCAACCTATGGCACGGGTGCCGAAGGCGGCACGTGAGCTGATTTTCAGTGGCACTCACTCTGCCTGGGCCTTGGCCACTGGTCCGGGGGGCTCTGCATTTTAATTTAATTTTAAATGAAGCTTCTTAAACATTTTAAAAGCCTTATTTACTTTACATACAACAATAGTTTAGTTATATATTATAGACTTCTAGAAAGAGACCTTCTAAGAATGATAAAATGTATTACTGGCACACGAAACCTTAAATTTAAGTGACTAAATGAAGACTCGGCACAGCACTTCTGAAAGGTTGCCGACTCCTGCTATATAGTAAAACTTGAATTCTGCTTAACTATACCTTAACCAATTATTTTACTGAAATTTAACTAAGCAATCCTAACATACTGTAACATGGTTATTTAACCAATTATACCCCACCACCTTAATTGGTTTACACCCAACAAAATTAATTATACAACAAACAGAAACAATTACAGAACCAGACAGAGACCATGCAAATAAACATACAAAACAATACAGAAGTGAAGATTTCACAACTACATCTATACAGACATAAGGGTTTTCCAGCTGTGTCTATTGATAAGTGAGTTCTTGCCAGGCAGGATGCTATCTTCTAGGCTCTTCCCTTTCTTGTATTCCTAATAGCCCAATAGCACCTTATTTCAATGTGACAAGTTTGGAATGTGAGGATGTGACCATACACTTCCCAGCTTATGGCTGCCTAACTACATCGTAGCTGAAGGCCTTAGCCTGTCACAGTAAGAGAAGGCCATTACAGAGACAGACAGTGATTTTTGATTCTTTCTTTTATACCTCTATAACTAGCTAAGTGATAAGAATACACCTAAATTCTTAAAGTATAGGCCTTTGCAGACAAGCCTGAATATCTATATCCTAACACTAGTCATGCAAGAGACTCTTTAGAAACTCTCTGGATGTCTTGGGAAGTTCCAAAACCTGTGCTTTCCTCTTTGTAGGGGGGCGATGGGAGTAAAACGAACCTTGCAACGCCTGACAGCAGCAGCTTGAGAGAGGAAATGAGTGCAATAGGATCTGTTCCAAAGCACACCATGCATGGAAATATGAGTCACCGCGTTCCAGAGTCCAGTGCACATTCACAATGCTCCTTAGAATGGATTCTATTACCTCCCACCCCCGCCACCTGCCCTGATGCAAGTCTCAACCCCAGTGGGTCTATTCGAAAGGGCCTTGTGAGGCCCAAGAGGGATAGGATATAAAATGTTTTGGGGATGCCAAACTGAGACAGGCGGGGATAGAGGGGTGGCTCAGGGTTGCTGCTATAAGGCTGAAAGATTTGATGGTGCTGCGTATAAAAGTTCAGTGGTAGGGTGCAAACCGGTGTGGGATGGCAGTGACAGATGATTCAAAGCTCGTTAATAATTGGACTCCTCGCTGCAGGGAGTGATTTAGATGTGATTTGAGTCTGTGACAGCGCCTGCTCTTTTCTGTGCCCTCATCTCCTTTGGAAGTGAGACGTTTGGATTCCAAAAGGGAATTGCTTCCTATTATTCTTCAGCATTAATTAAAGGGCAGCCCTGGGAAGGAAATCTGTTTGTTTATCTGCTCCTTTTCCTTTGTTATCTGGCACCTCATTGTTGCTCCAGAGCTTGCATGGAATGTGGCGTGTGTTGTTTTAAAGAGACCTTAGAAATAGAAAGTTTCATGTTTGGTAGGGGGGGAAAAATGGCCCTACTGTTAAACTGTAGATGATTGAAACTGAGGAGGAAATGAAAACCCTGGGCCTAAATGGAGCTTTCCTCCTATTGGTGCAGTTTGTTTACCTGTTTCACTTTCTAACCTATTGTTAGACTCAGTTTCACTTTCTCTTTCTGCTCAGTTTCACTTCCTGGTTTCCATGCCGGTTGTGGACCCTGCAGTGTTTGCAAATCAAACACTGTGAGGCAGGGGAGGTTAAATCCACAAATTTATTTGCATCCCTTGAAGTTTTATATCTCAAAAAAATCAGGAAAATGTTTCTAGGAATATTAGTTTGTAAAGTTAATTTTTGCAGAACAAAATTTGGGCCAGAAATACTCAGTGCTGCCCCCGTACGGCTGTGGTGGAAGCTGATTCAGCATATGTCGTGGTTGTGTTGCAGACAGTCATGCAGTAACATGGAGCTCTTGGTCCAGCTGCTGTACAATCGTGAGCTAGGTAATTTTCCCAACACCAGTGAGGGAGGTCAACACCACCCCCTTTTTAATGGCTGGAGAAGCAGAGGCATACAGACGTTAAGGGAGCTGTGCAGCAAGTCACTGTGGCTGTGTTGGGATATGAACTCGGGATCCTTTTGTTTGTAATCCCATGCGCCATCCACTAGATCCATTGCCTTGTAAGAGGCTATTGTAACCACAGATGAAGATAATAATGCATGCCAGGCACTGTATCCAGTTTTGTCCTTTAGGGTAACCGTCTATCCCTTATTTTAAGTTTGGGAACCACTGAGTTAGGGTAACCCACAAGTTAGAAAAATGTCATTGCATATCTGGATGGATGCAGATGCTGCAATTTGTGCAGTTTTTCTCATATTGTGTAATATTTAAATGTTACCTGGCATCCAAGTTGGAAAAACAAATAAACTCCCCCAAAGGGCCTTGACTCATAGAAAAATAATTTAATGTTCACCAAAACTGGCAGAAGGCTTCTAAATACAGTTGATACTGTAAGTGTGTACTCGAAATAGCAGTGTTTTGGAAAGGCTGTGAAATATAGATTAAGCTTTGATTTGACTGGAATGGAAATGGAATGGGCTGAAATGATCATGTAGGGAAAAACAGTGTACTTAGTTTTGGTCCGTTGCTTATTTTGCTTTAAATAATCGTGTGTGTTGTTTTGTTTTCTTTGCATGTGCAAATGACTAATTTAAAAATATAATACTGTACCTTCTCTGATTTAAAGCAATTAGTTTTTTGGTATTATTTAACCAGTGATTTTTGCCCAGCTGTTTGCATTTTCTTATTGTTTTTATTGTTATGTATGTATTAATTGGCTTAGTTTTTCTCCCCTATTGATTTTCTGTGAATAAATGTTGCCTCAGTGAGCTGCGGTAGATGGAGTTTAAAACCGACCTGTCTGTATATATTTTCATTCTCCTTTTGAGGATAACAGAGATAAAACACACGTTTAAGTGCGTATTGTTAAATAAATAACTCAGTACGTGTGCCCAAAAGATGGATAGTGCAGCCCCCACCCTCAATGTTATGTCTAGCCCACTTCAGCCCCCCACACCGGGAGGAAGCTGGAGCTGACCCTGCCCTAGGGTAAGTGCCCGTATCACTGAACAATGGGCCGTTCTCTGAGGGGCTGTTGCGCTTTTAATTAAATATGAATTGGGGCCAAAGAAAACATGGGAATCACTCTTTTGTCCCCACTGGTTCAGATCCTCAGCCAGGCGGTGGGAGACCCCAGTTCAAACCCCTCCTCCTTAAAGGAGTTTGAACAGGGGTCTCCCCCCTCCCAGGAGGGTCAGAGGTGGGTGATCCCTGTCCAAATCCCCTCTCTGTCCCAAGAAGAAAATGGCCTCTGGAGAGCAAGAGGGGATGTTCCATCTCGGAGGACAGCCACCTGGGAGGGAGGAAATCCCTGTTCAAACCGCTTCCTAACAGGCAAAGGGGAGATTTGAACAAGGCCCAAATAATATTTAATTCAGGTGGAATAGCTTCAGTAGGCACGACTGAGGGATGCCCATGCCCAAAGAGTAGGGCACCCACCTGGGCAATGGGAGAGCCCTATTCAAATCCCTTCTCATCGGGGTGCGGGGAGTGAAGCATGGGTGGCAAGTTTGTAGAAATTTTGTGGGTTGGGATTCAAATCGCCCAGAACCCACCCCCCAACTCTGGCCCCCCAAACTCCACCCCCACCTGCCTAAGGCTCTGGGCAAGGTTTTTGGGGGAGGTCTGAGGTGCAGGTCCTGGGCTGGGGATTAGGGTGCAGGAGGGGTGCAGGCTTTGGGATGGAGTTTGAGTGCAGGCTCCGGGCTGGGGCAGGGGCTGGGTGTGCAGGAGGGGGTGAAGGGTGCAGGCTTTGAGATGGAGTTTGGGTGCAGGCTCCGGGCTGGGGCAGGGGCTGGGTGTGCAGGAGGGGGTGAGGGGTGCAGGCTTTGAGATGGAGTTTGGGTGCAGGCTCTGGGCTGTGGGTGGGGGTGTAAGAAGGGGGAGGTGGTGCATGCTGTGGGAGAGGGTGCACACTCTGGGAGGGGGGTTGGGGATAGGAGGGAGTGCAGGGGTGAGGGCTGTGGGGCTGAGGATGAGAGGTTCATGATGTGGGGCATCTCAGGGCTCGGGCAGAGGGTTGGGGTGTGGGGTGAGGGCTGTGGGGCTGAGGATGAGATGTTCATGATGCAGGGGGGCTCAGGGCTAGGGCAGAGGGTTTGGATGTGGGGTGCGGGCTGTGGATGAGGGGTTCATGATGCGAGGGGCTCAGCGCTAGGGCAGAGGGTTGAGGTGTGGGGCAAGGACTGTGGGGCTGAGGATGAGGGGTTCATGATGCAGGGGGCTCAGGGCTGGGGCAGAGAATTAGGGTGCGGAGGGATGAGAGTTGGGACTGAGGACAAGGGGTTCATGATGCAGGGGGGGCCTCAGGGCTGGGGCAGAGGATCAGGGTGCAGGGGAATGAGGGTTGGGGCTGAGGATGAGGAGTTCATGATGCAGGAGGGGGCTCAGGGCTGGGGCAGAGGATCAGGGTGCGGAGGGATGAGGGTTGGAGCTGAGGATGGGGGGTTCATGATGCAGGAGGGGGCTCAGGGCTAGGGCAGAGGGTTTGGGTGTGGGGTGAGGGCTGCGGGGCTGGGGATGAGGGGTTCATGCTGCGGGGAGGGGGCTCAGAGCTGGGGCAGAGGATCAGGGTGAGGAGGGATGAGGGTTGGGGCTGAGGATGATGGGTTCATGATGCGGGGGGCCTCAGGGCTGAGGCAGAGGATTAGGGTGCAGGGGGATGAGGGCTCTGGCTGGGGATGAGGGGTTTGGAGCGTTGGAGAGGCTCAGGGCTAGGGCAGAAGGGCAAGGTAAGGGCAGCCTGCCATGCCATTATCGGATGGCAGGCGCTAGGACCCTGGGGTACCAGACAGAAGTTCTGCAGGGATCCACTCTACTCCCAAGCAGGCAGGGCAGAGGCGCGCGCTGCTTTCTGTTAGGCAGGGACGCGGCGGGGCAGGGGACGCGCAGGGGGTATGGTGGCAGGCGGGGGCTGGGACCTGGTCCAGGCAGGGCCAAGGGAGAGACCCAGGTCCAAATATTGCTGGAGCAGGGCACCCGGCCCTGAATATTCCTGGAGCCCGAGCACCGCAAATGTATATAACCTGCCACCTATGGAGTGAAGCACAGTGTGTGGGTACCCCAACCGCTGCGTAAATGTAACACAGGACAGAGGCCTCCCCCTCCTTCCCCCTCTCCCCTAGGCTGCTTTGCAGGAATTAGGCAGGAACCTGACAATTGCACAATAAACGATTTCGGGGTTCCTGGCTGTGGATCGCAAGCCGAGACAGGCACCGAACTCCTTGAAAGGGACGGGGACTATCACAACCCCTCTTACTGGCATCTCCCAGTGGCTGGCACAGGCGGTTCCCTGCTGTCTCTCCTGGATCCCATTCTTTGATGCCCCTCTCTCCCCATGCCTTGATGAAGGAGTCTCAGTGCCTGACGCAGGCTTGGGGAACCCGTAGTGGGATGCTTAGATGTCTCTAGACAGCTGAAAGTTAGGGCTGGCGCTGCTGAGTATTGTCACCTGTAAGTCCCTTTGTGA
Organism: Gopherus flavomarginatus; assembly: GCF_025201925.1. Taxonomy (NCBI): domain Eukaryota; kingdom Metazoa; phylum Chordata; order Testudines; family Testudinidae; genus Gopherus; species Gopherus flavomarginatus. The sequence goes on from NC_066630.1 coordinate 36,892,504, forward strand.
ACCTGTGCCACGCTGCTGAGACAAGGGATGCTTGGTCCGTATTACAGGCGAATTGCACGGTGATTGTAAGAGAGCTGAGAATGGGCTTGCTTTGTCAACGTCGCAGGTAGTGAGGTCAAGATGGGGAATGCAGAATAGACCCCACTGATGCAGGTCACCCAAGCCGGGGTGGGGAGTTGGGAACAAGCATGTCCTAGACACAGAGCCTTGGGACTGGGGATTGTGGTGGGATGTGAGAGGCATTCTGGAGCTCTCCTTCCCCCTCCACCTCCTGCTGCTCGGGAGGAGAAGAGCTTTAATCTCCTTCTCCACCTACTGCTCTGGTGCTCAGCCGCTATCTTCAGCCATCTCTTTCCCCCTATGCCACTGAAAGCGGAAGTAGAGTCTCATCCACTGAGGGCACGAATGTTTGGCAGCATAAGACACCTGTCCGTTCCCAGCTCCATAGCCCCTCTATGCACAGGACTGACTCTCTTCTTTTCTCTGACACCAGCTTTGAAATAGCAGTGATCTACCCCACAGCTAGAGCAGGATCTTGAGCACCTCGATGCAACAGCTGAGCCCAAACTTAACGTTAGCATCCTGTTTACACTAAGGGCTTGCTTTGCATGAGCAAACATTCCAGAACATGGGTGATTCTGCTTCCTTGTGATCTGCTGCCCTGCTATTGCAGAATGGCTGCCAGGCGCAACTTTGGCTGTTTGGGTGATGTCATGAAACCCGCCAGCAAGGCTCTCTTCACAGCCAGGGACAATCTCTGTTCACGTTTCACAATCCAGGGAGCATCCTTGCAATCATAGAATCATAGGACGGGGAGGGATCTTCAGAGGTTATCTAGTCCAGTCCCCTGCACTCATGGCAGGACTAAGTATTATCTAGATCATTCCTGACAGGTGTTTGTCCAACCTGCTCTTAAAAACTTCCAATAATGGAGATTCCACAACCTCCCTAGGCAATTTATTCCAGTACTTAACCACCCTGACAGTTAGGAAGTTTTTCCTAATGTCCAACCTAAACCGCCCTTGCTGCAGTTTAAGCCCATTGCTTCTTGTCCTGTCCTCAGAGGTTAAGAATTTTTTTTTCTTCCTCCTCCTCGTAACAACCTTATACGTAGTTGAAAACGGTTATCATGTCCCCTCTCAGTCTTCTCTTTTCTAGACTAAACAAACCCAGTTTTTTCAATCTTACCTCAGAGGTCATGTGTCATAAACAGATAGGTAAGGGTTAATGTCTCTTTTACCTGTAAAGGGTTAAAAAGCTCAGTGAACCTGGCTGACACCTGACCAGGGGACCAATGGTGGGACAAGATACTTTCAAATCTTGGTGGAGGGAAGTCTTTGTTTGTGCTGTTTGTTTTGTTCGTTGTTCGCTCTTGGGGCTAAGAGGGACCAGACGTACACCCAGGTTTTCTCCAATCTTTCTGAATCAGTTTCTCATGTTTCAAAATAGTAAGTAATAGCCTGGAAAGGCGGATTAGTCTAATGTTTGTTTTCTTTCAACTTGTGAATATTTTTTCCTTTTGCTGGAAGGATTTTTACCCCTGTTTGCTGTAACTTTGAATCTCAGGCTGGGCGAGGGGGAGTCCCTCTAGGCTATTTGAATCTGAATACCCTGTAAAACATTTTCCATTCTGATTTTACAGAGATAATTTTTACTTTTTCTTTCTTTAATTAAAAGCTTTCTTTTTAAGAACCTGATTGATTTTTTCCTTGTTTTGGAATCCAAGGGATTGAGTCTAAACTCACCAGGGATTGGTGGGGGGAAAAGGAGGGAGGGAAGGTTAATTCCTTTTTGTTTTAAGATCCAAGGAGTTTGGATCAGTGTAGCCTCTCAGGGTAACCCAGGGAGGGGAAAGTCTGGGGGGAAAAAGAGGGGGAAGGCTAATTTCTCCTTGTGTTCAGATCCAAGGGGTTTGGGTCTTGGGTTCCTCAGGGAAGGTTTTTGGGGAACAGGAAGTGTGCCAAACGCTATATTTTTGGCTGGTGGCAGTGTTATCAGATCTAAGCTAGGAATTAAGCTTAGAAGGGTCCATGCAGGTCCCCACTTTTTGGACGCTAAAGTTCAAAGTGGGGGAAAAACCTCGACATCATGTTTTCTAGACCTTTACTCATTTTTGTTGCTCTTTTCTAGACTCTCTAATTTGTCCACATCTTTCCTGAAACGTAGCACCCAGAACTGGACACGATACTCCAGTTAAAGTCTAATGAGCTCAGAGTAGAGCAGAAGAATTACTTCTTGTGTCTTACAGCACTCCTGCTAATACATCCCAGAATGATGTTCACATTTTTGTAACAGTGTTACACTGTTGACTCATATTTAGCTTGTGGTCCACTATGACCCCCAGATCCCTTTCTGCAGTGCTCCTTCCTAGGCAGTCATGTCCCATTTTGTATATGTGAAACTGATTATTCCTTCCTAAGTGGAGTACTTTGCATTTGTCCTTATTGAACTTCATCCTATTTACTTCAGACCATTTCTCCAGTGTGTCCAGATCATTTTGAATTTTACTCCTATCCTCCAGAGCACTGGCAGCCCCTCCCAGCTTGGTATCATCCGCAGTGTACTCTCTATACCATTATCTAAATCATCAATGAAGATATTGAACAGAACAGAACCAGACCCAAAGCCAATCCCTGCAGGACCTCACTCATTATTTCCTTCCAGCATGGCTGTGAGCCACTGATAACTACCCTCTGGGAACAGGTTTCAGAGTAGCAGTTGTGTTAATCTGTATCTGCAAAAAGAACAGGAGTACTTGTGGCATCTTAGAGACTAACAAATTTAATTAATTAATTAATTAATTAATTGTGTTCCATTCTATGCATCCGAAGAAGTGAGCTGTAGCCCACGAAAGCTTATGCTGAAATAAATTCGTTAGTCTCTAAGGTGCCACAAGTACTCCTGTTCTTTTCTCTAAGAACAGTTTTCCAACCAGTTTTGCATCCACCTTATAGTAGCTCCAGCTAGGTTATATTTCCCTAGTTTGTTTATGAGAAGGTCATGCGAGACAATATCAAAAGCTTTACTAAAGTCAAGGTATACCATATCGCACAGGGGAACTGGACTGGTTGCGGCTGGGTGTTGGTTAGTGTTCCGTAGAGTCATGAAGACCTTGGCACGAGTTGGCTCCTGGGCTGCCAGCATCACAAGGGGCATTTGGCTCCCATCAGTAGCCCTGGGGAGATGTGTGCAGCTTAGTTGGCAGGCTACCTTTGAATGAATTATCAGAAAGGAAGGAAGGCAGGGTGTGGACGTGAGAGTGGATTCCATGCTCTGGGAAAATAAGGGGGTGACCATGGAGAGCCTCTGAGACTGGTTATTCCCCCTCTTTTTATGAGAGGAAAGTCCAAGTTGCATTCATGCTTTCAGACTCTGTCTCACCGGTAATATTTAGAAGGCATTGTTCCTTGTTAAGCAGGATGTTTTGAAAACTGCAGCCAGACCCTCATCTCTTATGAATTGACATAGTTCAGATAAAATAATTGGATATATACATCAGCTGAGAAGCATGTTTGAATTGCTCACATGGCGGGACTGTGAGAAATTCCCACAGACAAAAATCTTTGGGGAATTCCCACACAGGGTAGGGGATTTTAGGGATGTCTGAGGCCCACTTGGGTAGCTTGGAATTTAGGATTTCTGTGCTAGCGACATTATTTTACCAGTTTTCCAGTTTCAGGTTAACAGAGTGTGTTTGGAGTCCTTTCCTCAGGAGCAGAGATCTGGGCAAAGCTTTGGCTAATACTGTAGAAAAGAGGGCAAGGCTGAATTGCACAGAAAAGATGTTTAATGCATGGAAGCTTTCCGTTACTAAAAAGAACTGGCTACATGACGGCACCATTAGCCGGAGCAGCAAAGAGGATCTACTGTTCACCCTTATGAAACAGGAGTCTATTTTTAGCGCATGAGTCTCTAGCTTCATTTCCCCAAGGAATAGAAAGATGTCTGCTTATTTATTGAGATTTTGTTTCTTTAAAAGAGCAGCCATAGTGTAGGGACTATTCCATGTATGAAATGTAATTTTAATTCATGGGATACATTGTGTGTGTGTATGTCCGCCCATCCATCCACCCCCCCTCTGCCCCCCACAACAGGGACTGTATGCTGGGGATCAGAGAGGGGGCTTAGCAGAACGTGGGCTGCCTGGAGAGCATCCTGGCGAGTGGAGGTTTCTGGCACTGAAGAGGGCAGTTTTGTGGGGAGTGCTGTGCTTCCAATCCCACAGGGTTTTTCCCACAATCTCATTGCTAGTCTACATGGAAAACCCCCCATCTAGGGGCCCTCCCAATTCACCAGCATACTGGAGAATGGAGAAAGATGCTGCATGCAAAGGGCTGCCTGGGGTTTCAGTGAAATAATGGAAATATGCCAGTTTATGCCAGCTGAGATTCTGGCCCGGTGTGAAGTAATCAGTGAGTGTAGTCCTTTTGAACCGGCTGAAATGCTTCAAGTCTTTGGGTTTAATGGTTTTGAGTGCTCTGGGAGGGTCTGATGCCGCTTTGAGTTGGTGTGTCCTGGTCTGTGGGGAGCTTGCTTCTGATGATGAGCTCAGAGAGGTTGGGGGGTTGTTTGAAGGCCAGAAGTGGAGATTCAGGAAAGATTTCTTTCAGGATGGGGTCCCCATCGAGCATGGGTCGTAACTGTTTGATGATACCCCAAATGGGTTTCAGTGTGGTGTGGTAGGTGACTGTGATGGGTTCAGTCACAGAGAGCCCCTTGAGACTGTCACCTGACATGCTGAAATTACCTCTGAGCCCTTTTTCCCTGCCAACTCAGGACTCCAGAACCCTGCCTTGTTGAGCCAGACATGCTAGCCTGCTACTACACAGACCCAGGTCTGGTCCACGCCCGCAAAGCTGCAGACTTTAACCAAAAACTGCTCAGCACGTCACCTATCTCCAACACCCAGACACCCAGCTCCCAATAGGGTCCAAACCCCAAATAAACCCATTTTACTCATACATTGTCTGCCCTCTATAATACTGATAAAGAGATATGCACAGCTGTTTACCTCCCCCCCCACCCGGTTTTAATCACTTAGTCTGGGTTCATTGATAAACAAAAGTGATTTTATTAAGTATAAAAAGTAGGATTTAAGTGGTTTCGAATAATAACAGACAGAACAAAGTAAGTCACCAAGCAAAATAAAATAAAACACACAAGTCTAAGCCTAATACATTAAGAAACTGATTACTGGTAATATCACCTCCACAGATGTTTCAATAAGTTTCTTTCATAGACTAGACTCCATCCTAGTCTGGGCCCAGTCCTTTCCTCTGGTACAGTCCTTGTTAGTTGCAGCCGACATCTTGGGTGAAAAGCAGGGGCTTTCTCATGACTGGCCCCACTCTTGTCCTGCTCCACCCCTTTTTATCTCTTTGGCTTAAGGCGGGAATCCTTTGACTCGCTGGCTCCTCACCCCATCTTCTAAATGGAAAAGCACCAGTTTTAAGATAGATTCCAGTATCAGGTGACATGGTCACTTGTCACTGTAAGACCTCATTCTTCATTACCCACAGGCTGGGCTATGCGTACACAGGAAGGCTTGCAAGTAAACAGAGCCGTTTACAACCAACTGTCCTTGAAAGTAAACAGAGCCATCAAGATCCTAAACCACCATTAATGGCCCACACTTTGCATAATTACAATAGGACCTCAGAGTTATACTTCGTATTTCTAGTTTCAGATACAAGAATGATACATTCATACAAATAGGATGAACACACTCAGTAGATTATAAGCTTTGTAATGATACCTTACAAGAGACCTTTTTGCATAAAGCATATTCCAGTTACATCATATTCACACTTATAAACATATTTCCATAAAACATATGGAGTGCAACATCACAGTGACAACTCGGGGCGTGCGGTCAGAGGGGGGTTTATTTCTGTATTGAAGCAAGTTCTCTTGGGGTGTTTGGGTAGCCTGTTCCATGATGGGATCTACTTCTCTGGTAGAGCATCCTTGTTTGGTGAAGGCGATTTTGAGTGTGTTCAGGTATATATTCAGGACTTTTTCCTCAGAGCATATTCTGTGGTGTCTGAGTGTCTGGCTGTAGAGAACAATTTTCTTTGTGTATTTGGGGTGGTTACTGGATCTATGAAGGCAGGACCATCCTGGGAGTTTAAATTCATAACTTTGCAAGCCACTAAAAATCATGGACAGAACAGAGATACTGGATTTATGGTTTATTACAACAATCTGTAACCCACTAACCCCTTCTTTTATCCTATGACTGCAGGGGTATTAACAGGCCACTCTACCTTGAATAAAGCAGCAAAGAGTCCTGTGGCATCTTACAGACTAACAGACATATTGGAGCATGAGCTTTCGTGGGTGAATACCCACTTCGTCAGATGCATTCAAGGTAGATGAAGCGAGGAGAGCTATATAGCCTTTTCTTGTCATGTCCCTACCTTGAATGGTGCCTTACCATATGTGCTAACTACTTATGCCAAACAGTAGGTTCCACCTTTAGCTGTGACACTCAGAGTACCTTTCCCAGACCTGAGGAGGAGTTCTGTGTGACTCAGACGCCTGTCTCTCCCATCAGCTTGAGTCGCTTCAAGAAAAGATACCGCCTCACCCGATTGTTTCTCTAAGGATTTGAAGGGTCATAGAGATGAAGGCCTTGTTTACACTGGGGATTTGCCTCGATTCCAGCCACTGGTGTAGCTGCAGAGATGCAATCCCGTAGCTCTGGGAAACTATGATTTGCACTGGTGCAGCTTACCTCTGCTTGGAACTGGGAGAAAGTGCGCTGCTGAGATCTGCCGCTTTGCTTGTCTGCTCTAAGGTTTTGCATTAGAGCAGCTGCAGCAGTTGCTGGCCACTGACATCAGCATAGACAAGGAATTGAGCTTCTCCGCTCCAGCTCTGAGGTGGCCACTTTGATGGACATTGGCTGGGCAGCATGTGTGAGAATCTTACACTGCTGTTGCTTACGGTGTCCTCATTTTGTGGAAAAACAGAGGATCTCAGTATTTAGTACTGTCTGACTGGCACCTTTCACCAGCACAAAATTCATTATAATTAAGTAAAGGCAGTAACTCTGCAGAGAAGCTACAATAACGCTACACATATGTGAAGTTTCCTGGCATTTTCGGCTAAGTGAAATAATTTCCTTTTGAGAAAAAAGATCCTACTTTTAGAAAACCCAGAAGAGGGACTTTCACAATACTTAGAAGGGAGAGTGAGCTCAGCTATCGCTCATTTCCTGCCTCTTTCTCAGATTGAGGCTTTGCAACTGTGCGGAATGAAAGAAGAAAATTCTATTTCTGTGGGATCCTTCGCAGAATTTCTCCTCTCCTTTTCCCTCGAAAAGTCGATTGATTTAAATACAATAGAAATGGAGGGTAGGGAGTGGGAGTTTCACAGATTGATTAGCTCATGCACTGTTGTTCCACATTTGTAAAATTCATCTCTAGAAGCAGCTGCAGAAAAGTGCTGAGATCAGGGCTTGCTGATTTTGCAATAAAGGGGCCTCTGATTTTAAGGGTCATTTAGTGGTTTAAGTGCAAATACACAGAACGGAACATGTACAAACAAGCAAGTATCCTAAGAAGTAAATTACATGAACTTCTTTCTATATTAGTACAGAAGGGACATGTGCTATCTTGCTAATTTGATACACATGGAGTACAAGTCAGCATTCGTCTCCTATGAAATCAAATCCAACAGGAGATTATTTTCCTGGTGGAAGATATTGGATCCATCAAACCCTCCCCATCCCCTGATCTCTGACCACTCTGTGGCAGACTCATCATACCTGGATCCTGAGTTCAAGTAAAGAATTCCCAGATAAAACACTTGCTGCTCCCAGATGCCGATGACCCGGTCATTCTAACACCTATGCGAGTGGTTTCCAAAGGAATTTATGCCAATTCAAAACATACTTCAGGGCATGGACTCGACATGTCAACTTGGATGAAAACAAGAATCATGCTATTTCAGAAAAAGCCCCACACAAGCTAACATTTGTCACAGAGTTAGCGAAAGGGAACATACTCTAAGTTATATGTAGCAGAGTCTTGTAATGAATGCACTCTGGTGCTTCAGGCTGACCTTATGGACATGACAAGAAGAAGCAATAGCTCTCCTCGTTTCATAAATTATTATTTATATTGCAGTAGTTCCCAGAGGTGCCACTGAAAGATCAAAGCCCCGTTGTGCTAAGTGCATTACACACGTATAACAAATGAAGACTGCTGTGTGACCCTGGCAGGCCAGGGGCCAGCTCTAGCCCAGGCTGCAGGCATTAGCTAAGAACTGACAAACTCTAGCTGGAGATCAGACCAGTTCACTTATGTGGTGGGGTTGCTCAGAACAGGTATTAGTCTTATAAGGATATATTTAAAGTGCAGAGTCTGTGAAATGCTTGAAAGTTGCTGCATGGATTAATCGCACATGGAATGTCTCTATTCCATGCTATATGGCAATATGTAAGGTTTGCTTTATAACTTTGAAAATGTTTGCTCTAAACTTGTGAACTCAGATGGGAAGAGTGTTTCCCCCTGCCCAGCCAGGAGGACTATCAAAATCAGGTAGGCCATCAAGGAACATTGCACTACAAAGGATTGGTTATTGGCCTTATTGCACCTTGGAAATGCTACCTGCAAGGAAGCTTGTTCTTGGGAAGCTGAATGAAGGAAATAAAAGACACAGGAAAATTTTCCACTTCTTTGCTGTTTGAACTCTCCCAAGGCCAGAGACACCAAACTGAAGTCAGCAATCTCCAGTGGTTACCTTTGGGGTCTGCCCTAAATGACACTTTGAATTGACAGATCCCTACAACTCTGTCACTCTTAGGATTCAGATTGAAATTCATTTGTGTGTATATGTTTGCTTGCTTTAACCTGTCAATAACTCTCTTGTCTTTTTCCTAGTTTATTACAGGATTGGCTACAGGCATTGTCTTTGGTGTGAGATCTAAAGTGACTGGTCTCTTGGGACTGGAAACAACCTGAATATTGTACAACTTTTGGTGTGGCACCATTTATTACTCAGTCCAGCTTGCCTGGGTGGTAGGACAGACTGGAGAGTCTTAGGGCATGTCTACACAGCAATGTAAGCCCAGGCTCAAGCCTGACCCCCCTTGTGTCCACACACCAATTGTGCTAACCTAGGGATTGGACCTAGGGTCGCAGGACCCTGCAGGGCTGCCGGGTCTGAACCCATGTTAAGCTGAGATGTTAGGTCCAAGCCCTGTTGCTTTTCTGTGAACACATGACCCCAGCTTGACTCTGGTCCCGGAAGTGCTCTGGATGTATCCCAGAGTTCCTGGCGACAGAAGAGCAGCACTGAAGGCAGCAGCTGGAGGTGCCACTACTGCCTTGCTGAGAGCGCTCCCTGTTCCTGTTCCTCTTGCGGGGCTGGCAGCTCCTGCTCCGGCTCTTCCTCACTGCTGTGTGGAGTTTGCCCAGAGCGGGGGGCAAAGCTGACAGGAGGGAGGAGGCGGGAGCCCACTGCACCCCAAGCCCTGGGGATGCATGTCAGTGCTCCACAGCTGGCAGCAGCCAGGCAGGGGTGTGTGTGTTCACATGGGGGCCTTGAGAAATTATGCAAAAATAGGGGAATATCCCATAAAAAGCCTTCAATCAAGAACCGAGAGCTTTGCTCACAGTCTTTGCCCCAGGAGCAGTGTCTGAGCACCCAGTGCCACAGACACCTCTGCAGTGGCTGACGCTCCGGATAGCCCAGGAAGAGTGTGAGCCCCAGATACTGATAGTGGAACTCCAGCTGAAGGAGAAGAAAGAAACCTAGGCAGCAGAGGAGATGCAAAGCCAATGCTGAAATTGAGGCCGAAGCTTTCTGCAGATGCATGGAACAGCTAGTAGCCGAGGAGAGAACTTGACCATTGCAGCTCAGAGTACTGAAGCAGCAAAAGCAGCAGCCTTAGCCACTGAATCCAACCCCCCAAGGCACCAGGCTGTTTATCAAGAGACTGATGCATAGAAATGTTTCTGTCCACCTTTGAGAGCCTGCGTAGGATCCATAAGATTCCAGAGGAGACGTGGATGTCTAGCCGCTTGACCAGATTCACTGGGAATGTGAGACAAGTTTTTAATGTTATGGAGGAGGGCATGCCACGGTGTATAAGACATTTAAAGAAAATGTACTGAATACGGGCACTGACTTTCCAAAGTGCCAGGGGGTGCTTGACCTCTCACTCTGCCCCAGACCTCACTCCCACTCCACCTCTTCCTCCAATGCCCCCCCAGACCTCACCTTTTCCTGTCCCTGCCCCACCCACCCCGCCTCTTCCCACCCCACTCCACCTCTTCCTCCAATATCCCACCCCTGCTCCACCCATGCCCCCCCTCTTCCCGCATCTGCCCCACCCCACCCTGCCTCTTCCCACATCGCTTCACCCCACCCTGCCTCTTCCTGCCCCTGCCCCACCCCACCTCTTCCCGCCTCATTCAACTCCTTCCTCCAATGCCCCACTCCTGCTCCACCCACACCCCACCTCTTCTCACCGCGCCCAACCCCCACCCTGCCTCTTCCCACGTTGCTCTACCCCTTCTCCAGAGCACGCCACATCCTTGCTCCTCCCCCATCCCTCCCAACCTCCTGCACGCTGTGAAACAGCTGATTGCGGTGGGTGGGAGGCACAGGGCGGGATGGCGAGGTGCTGATCTGCGGGGACCACTGGTGGGCAGGAGGTGCTGGTGGGGAGATGTGCGAGAGAGCTGATGGGGGGCTGCCAGTGGATGCTCAGCACCCACTGTTTCCCCCCCCCCATGGGTGCTCCAGCCCCGGAGCACCCATGGAGTCAGCAGCTATGGTACTGAAAAGGTTTAAGATTACCCCTGGGTCCCGTCAACTGAAATACAGAAATCTTAAAAGGTTTGACAACGGCCCTCATATCATGAAATGTGTCATGCTATGAAAACACGGATAAGAGGGGCAGGGGCAAGAGGTAACGATGAAAAACGGTTTGATCTGTTGGCACCTGCACAATTGTTGTGGACAGTCACTGATGGGGTAAAAGTGGCCCTCTGTGACCAAACACCTTCCCCAGTTTTGGAGGCAGCAGAAATCGCTGATAGGTCAAGGGCTCACGCGGGGGCAGAAGCCCCAGGGGAAGGGAAATCCTCTTGTTCTTCAGGTAAAGAAGAAAGAGGGGTCTAGGAATAAACCTAATCCCAACATTCTTAAACAACCCCAAGGAAGCCTGGATTTTAAAGCCCCTTGCCCTAGGGGAAGGCAGGCAGTCTGCCCTTGCTGCTGGGCTCCTGGCCATGTCAAACCAAATTGCCCCAAACTTAAGGCCACCCCACAATCTGCACCCACAGCCTCCCCCCCATGAGTGCCAATGGCACCACTGTGATCCCAGGGGAAATTGTAGAGAAGGATGGAGAATGGCCTCATAAACAGTTTTAGGACTGAGTCTTGGGAAGGTAGCGAAGAACTGAAGAGTGCTGGAGTGAATAGCACTGAATGTACAGGCTGGAGAGACGTGGCATCGCAAGCCACTTTGGTTAAGGAAAGTTTGGGAAGGGAAGAGGACAGACTTCCTGGCAAATGTCTAAATATTCTAGCTTTGGATAAATTTTCTGTGACCGCGCCCCTGGCTAACGTCCACCTGGAGTGGGCGGATTTTAAGGGGCTGTCAATCGTAGGCATCAGAAATTTGCTGCCTGCTGATATTTTAATCGATAATAACATTTTAGCCAGGTCTAAGCAGCTTAATATCATAAAATGCAACCAGAGAGAGTATGGCTCTGATTCACCTGCTTTGGCTGTGGACAGCAGGGAAAGCTGCAAAGGGAGGAGGCGGGGGCGGGAGATGACTTGTCTGTGCTGAGAGTGGTAGCTTGGCTTCTGAGGAGGAATTTGAGGATTTTTCTGCAGTGCCAGAGTCTGCTCTAACCGTAAGTGAGGCTACTGTAATACTTCGGGAGTTCTCCTTTAATTGGTGAAATCCAATTGTACCCCTATAATACCACCAGTTGGGGTATCGGCTCTGCTTTTTGACAGTTTTCCCTGAGCTCATGGTCATGACTCACTCCAGGCAGCATGACAGAGGGAAACAAGGTTTGGTTCTAAGAATGCCCAAGCTCAGCTTTCTGCAGAACTGCAGTTAGAGTTCTCCAAACTCCCGGGAAAGGGTGAATTCCACATCTTCATGGCCAGGTTTAAATTCTGCAGCTCTGTCCCAGGCTGTCAGTTCATCCCAGCCATCCAGGGAAACAGTCCAGGTCCAAAGCTCTCCAGCCAAGGAGAAACCTCCCAGAATCATGAACAGCCTGACGACAGCTCTTCTGGTGATTTTCCTTCTAGGGCTTTCCCTTCAGCGCATCCGAGCAGGTCAGTGGGAACCTATGGCATTGCCAGACCTTCTCAGCAGAGATCTGTGAGGAGTGGGGGGAGATGCCTTTGGGGTCCTGGTGAGAGAAGGCCTCATCATACTTCCAGGGCCAGATTCGATAACCCATTCTGTCTGCTTTGTGATGCAAAGATTCCAGAAAATGGCCAGATCTCCCCAGTGGGTGTTGTCAGGCCTCTTGTGCCACCCTTCCTGCAGCCCCCAGAGTAGGGACAAAGGAGGGGCGTTTCAGGGGCGTTCAGCAGCATGAGTAGCAAAGCATGCTAGGCAAAAATCTTCTACCAGGAAAATTGAATTTGATACTCCCTCACCTGCTGTTTTGGGGCTCCTGTCTAGAAAGATGCTGTGTAGTTGCAAGTCATTATTGTCTTTGAACGGAATTTGTAGCACGGGCTCTTTTCCGTCTACATTAAGGTGGGGATGCTAGAGAGATGTAACATGTGTGAAACTGTTTCTCATTTGGTTTTCTTTCCCCCAAAAGCTCCACAAGGTATCCTGGAAGACACAACCTGCTGCATAGGCGTCACTAAGGGACCCATTCGTTTTAGTAACCTGAGGAGTTTCTACAGGACCTCTCCAGAGTGTAGGAGACACGCCGTGGTGTAAGTAGCCTTCAGTCAGTCAGGCCTCGCTTTAGGGTGAGGAGAGGCTAGGATAGGTGTGTGTCAGGGACATGCAGCGCCTGCCAGTGTTAGGGGGAAGGATCCTATACTGTGGTCACTTAGGCAGGAAACTGCACTATTCACTGAGTAACGAGGAGCCTGATTCTGATGTCACGCTGGTTTTGCAGCCGTATGACTCTAGTGGAGTTGCTCCTCATTTACACTGATTAATTTCAGCAGAGTCGTTCCGACTTGACACTGGTGTGACCAAGAGGAGAATCAGGCCCCAAGTGTAAACCAAATAATTATTTTATTAATTGTACTATAAAAATGCAAATGTATGGAGCATATTTCGAGGGGCTGGCATTGATTCATTCTTATGCTACAGAGAAAAGGCTGGATCTGATTGGTTGATGACCATGCGGCTAAGCAGGGTAACTGCTCAGGTCAAGACTCACTAGTTACCAGAATGAAGTGGGACTTGATGGGAGTGACTTGACCTTCTAGGCTGTGCAGCGATGTAGACACTTGAGCTTCCCAGCTGGGTGCCTCATGCATTGTGATATACGCTGAGCCCTGGAGGCGTCTGATATGCCCACCCCTGGCCTTAGCTCCCTTCCTCGCTCAGAAGGACACTCTTTAAATAGCAGTGCAGTAATGACAGTTTACACGGAATTCAAGCCAGGCTAACTCCCTAATCGCCACCCCATCCTCCTTGTCTATTCTGAAGGCACCGTCCCAGTACACAGGGCTGTACAGTAGGGGATGTGACATGCTTTTGCCCTGAGGCTCTTCAGAGGTGTTAAAAGGCACAGCGAGTGGAGACACTCCTGACCCAAACAGCGCAGAGAAAACGAAGAGGGTGCATGCTCATCATAGCTGGCCCCAATTCAACGGCAGCAGCATTTTCATATGTAGTTATAGATTCTTCTTTATTCTGGCTTCCCGATAAGGGGGACATGTCAGATCAGACTGAAGGGCTTGAGGAGTAGAATAGAGGTGCCCTTTTTGCAAGATAAGGGTGTTAACCACTGCATCCCAGACAGACTTCAATCTGACTTCTTCTGTTCAGCCTGCCTAAACCAGCCGGGTAATTTCACTCAGCCATAAAGGACCCAATTCTCCTTTCACATGCACATGACTCCACAGACTTCAGTGGAGTTACTCTTGATTTACACCCAGTGTCTGTGAGAGGAGACTCAGCCCCTAAGATGATGCTTCTTTTTCTTTCCTGAATAGCTGTGTGCTGAACTCAGCTGCTGGAATCCAGTAGTGGGAGTGTATTTATATGTGATGACGCATGTTGGGACAGGAGGTGCTGCATGAGCTAGAGACTGTTATAACTAAGAAGCTGTCAAAGCATTGCCTGCTGGCTTGGGATGAAGAAACACTGCACTAGCTGTGGGCAGGTCCCATAACCATTCTTTGCCTCAGTTTACCCATCTGTAACTACAGGACTTCACAGGGGTAGTGCAAAGTCTGCTTTGAGATCCTTGGGTAAAAGGAGCCATAGAAATGCAAAGTATTTTAATGTTACCACCTAGCAGCCAGGGAACTTCTCCCCCTTCAGTCCTCTGCAGACACTAGCCAGGTCACAGCTGTTTAGTGCACCAGGTACATGAGGCAAAAGACACCTCCCGGCTGCCTCATATCAGTATGCCATGAGCAGCACAAATATTACAGCAGAGGCTGGTAGCAAAGCTGTAAAACCGATTTATTCAGACCTCTTCAGGTTTCCTTTCTGGGGTATTAATTGAATTTCGTGGGAGTCACTCCCTGGATGTCTGCACAACCCTTTGTAAAGTTGACACCAGGGTATGACACTGCCCGACCTCGCTCACCAGTTAGTAACAGGGCTCCCTAATGTTTCCCCATTCCAGGTTTGTGACTCTCCAAAACAGAGAAGTCTGTGCCGATCCAGAGGCTAAGTGGGTACAAGTTGCAATCCGGCGCCTGAGGAAAAAGAAGTAATTTAGCACAGCCCTTAGCAGGGCTGGACTCCCCGGGGCCTGCTGGCCCGGCTCTGTTTATGTAAAAGATCCGTGACTGTGAAATGTATTCAGTCTTTAGTTTTTTGGAACCAGTTGTGTCGTGTGTCGTTGTGCTGCTCTGCGTACAGTGCGCACTGACCAAGAGTTTTCAGGCCCAGGTTTGTCCTCACAGAGGGATTGTTGCAATTGGGTGGGTCATGTGACCTCTGGGGGCTGGAAGACATTGAGAGGAAACGTTCAGTTGCCCCTTAGCACTGTGCAAAGTGCTGGGTCCCCGGGCCTGGAGACAGAGCGGGAGCCTCTACAGGACAGGTACACGGGGTGACCAGGGGACCCGAACACCCGGTCGAAAAGGGATCCCGGTGGTTCCGGTCATCGCCATTGGCCGGGTCCATGAGTGTCCAGTTCGCCGCCATGGCTCCTAGCCTTAGGGGCTGCCGGGGGGGGCCTGCTGCTGCCCCACCACCTGCCTGCAGACACAGCTCCCATTGGCTGGCTCGGGAGGGAGGAACTAGCACAACGGCCACTCGCGAGCGCTCAGCGGGTGGCTGTTGAGGGGTCACGTGGCGCGCGCCTCTCCCGCTGCTGCCCGGCCCCCCTCTCCTTGCGCTGCCCCAGGCCTGGGCTCCAGCTGCGGCGTGTGCCCTGCGGCCACCCACCGTCTGTCTGTCGCCCCCTTCGCCGGCACCCAGGGCTTGGAGGTGTGTGTCTCCCCGCCTCTGAGTGCAGGGAATGGGGCTACATCCCCTCTCCCACACTGCACCCCCATCCCCCGCACTGCAACCCCGCACTGCATCCCTACCCGCCCCAACCCCCACGCCCCATCCCCTCATTGCCTCCCCATCCCCACACTGCATCCCTACCCACCCCAACCCCCCGCACTCCCATCCATTGCACTGCACCCCATCCCCCACACTGCATCCCTACCTGCCCCAACCCCCCGCGCCTCCATCCCCTGCACTGCACCCCATCCCCTGCACTGCATCTCTACCCACTCCAACCCCCCCACACCCATCGACTGCACTGCACCCCATCCCCCACGCTGCATCCCTACCCACCCCAACCCCCCGCACCCCCATCCATTGCACTGCACCCCATCCCCCCCACTGCATCCCTACCCGCCCCAACCCCCCGCGCCCCCATCCACTGCACTGCACCCCGCCCCTGCACTGCACCCTATCCCCCTCACTGCACTCCCATCCCCCATTGCATCCCTACGCACCCCAACCCCCGCACTCCCATCCCCTCATTGCCTCCTCATTCCCCACACTGCATCCCTACCTGCCCCAACTCCCCGCGCCTCCATCCACTGCACTGCACCCCATCCCCCACACTGCATCCCTACCCACCCCAACCCCCAACGCCCCATCCACTGCACTGCACCCCCTCCCCTGCACTGCACCCCATCCCTCGTACTGCACTCCCATCCCCCACTGCATCCCTACCCGCCTCAAACCCCATGCCCCCATCCCCTCTTTGCCTCCCCATCCCCCACACTGCATCCCTACCCATCCCACCCCCCATCCACTGCACTGCACCCCCATCCCCCTCTCTGCAATCCTTACCCACCCCAACCCTCTGCTCCCCCACCCCCCTCACTGCATCCCTCCCTGTCCCAATGTCCCATGCCCCCACCCCCTCACTGCCTTTCTCCCCACCCCAACCCTCCACACCTCCACCTCTGTGCAGCATCCCTCCCCATCCCAACCCCCCCGCACCCCCATTCCCCTCACTGCCTCCCTCCTTGTCGCACCCCTCCATCCCCATGACTGCATCCATCCCCATCCCAACGCCCCTGAAGCCCCATCTCCCTCACTACATCTCTCCATGGCCCAACCCCCCACACATCCCCCTCACTGCATCCCTCCCCCATGTCATCCCATCCTGCCCCCATCTCCCTCACTGCATCTCTCCCCGCTCCAACCATCCTGCCTCCAGCATGGCAGACCTGAAAGGCCCATCGCTAGGGGTCACAGGGTTGTTTCGTCCGCTTGCATCAGTAGATCCATGGCTTTTCTGCTGAGGCTGCCCGTGGGGAGGATAACTGGTTCCAGCTGTGCAGTGACATGAGCACTGGTTCATATGACCTGCATCTGGATCTGGTTTTCCTGGCTCTTAGAACGCTGGATCTGAACACTCGCGAATGCTGGTGCCTGAAACCAGGAGCCAAACCAAATGTACCCATAATTCCTGGTATTTGGCAGTGGGGTTTAGCTGAGGCTGAGCGTACGAATAAAGCCGCAAACTCGCATCTGGGTCCATTCCCAGGGGGTTGGTTAAGACCCAGCTTCTCACATGCATCTGAGGAAGTGGGTATTCACCCACGAAAGCTCATGCTCCAAAACATCTGTTAGTCTATAAGGTGCCACAGGATTCTTTGCTGCTTTCACTAGAATAGAGCATGTGTCCCATTGCTGAATGGGTCAGGAGGGCTCGTAACACCTAGGTTTTAAGAGTCTAAATTAGGACAACAAGCTAGATCTGAGGGGATGTACGCCACCAGGCTGTGCTAGAGGGAGCACTGATAGAGTAGCCAGATGGCAGGTGGGAGTTTGAGGGTTTCACTGGAGCCCAGGGATACTTCCTGACATGCATGGCCTGGTCTGTTGAGTGCATGGTCACTGGGCTGGTACCAGGGCTGGCTCTAGGTTTCCCCTCCTCAAGCAAAAAAAATTTTGGCTGCCCCCCCGTCCCAGCCCTGGGCTCTCCCCCCCTGGCCCCAGCTCTGGGCTCTCCCCCACCACATATCCTGTGTTGCCCCAGCCCTGGGCTCCCCTCTTTCCCCCCACGAGTGCCCCCCCACCCACACACCCCCTGCCATCCCAGCTCTGGGCTCCCCCCTTCTCCTCCACCATTCCCCCCCCCCCACACACCTCCTGCTGCCCTAGCCCTGGGCCCTCCCCACCACCACCTGCACCCTCCTTCCGCCGCAGCCCTGGGTCACTGGTAACTCACTCCCAGGGTGGATCATTCAGCAGGAATTTTGGATGTGCACAGAACACAGACAGGATTGCTTCCCGTATGGTTACAGAGCTGCAGTAAAGTGGAACAATTTTCAGTTTGTGTGACTGGAGGATATCTGGATGCATATTATAAAACTGTCCTCCATAAATGAGGAAAAGTTGAGGTGTCTTTATTATTCGTTTGTTCCACTCTTTCTTTCTATGGGGAATTTGCCAATGCAATATCACTGTCTTCCTTTTAAACAAACAAACAAACAAACAAACAAACAAACAAACAAACAAACAAAAGCAATGGCTGTTGAAAATAGCAATTCCAGTCCTAATAACGGCTGGGAAGAATTTTTTGCTCAATTTTATCCTACTTTTTCTACAGCAAGTTACAGTGGATCAGTGTATTTGATTTGGGAGAAATGAAATAAGAGCTGCCCAAACTGAGCTTGAGCGCTCCTGAATGTTGACGTGTTCAAATCTGGAAGGCAAGTGCTAGATTCCCTTTCTGAATATTAGCTAAATCTGGAAAGGAAAAGTCAATTTCTGCTTCCATGGTTCAGAAGTGGAAATCCTCCTACGTGCCTGGTACTGTATCTAAAGCTGCTCAGGTCCAGAGCCTCCCCTCCCTTACTTTTCATTTTAAATTCTAGTGGGATGCACGTACCTCCCTTGCTAGGCTTCAGATAGAGAGGGGCACTGTCCATTTAGTCCACTCAATTCCTCCTTCGGGGGCTGCAAGGTGAGGTCACACCAGTATCCCTAAGCCAGTCTGGGGATGTCTTCTGAAGGGGATATCTGGACCAAAGCCTTCTCCTTGGGCATACTACTAGGGTTATCATACATCCATATTTTCACAGACATGTCTGGCATTTGGGATTTTAAATAGCCATCCGTGAGGAACTTGTAAAACTCTCAAA
This sequence comes from Gopherus flavomarginatus, assembly GCF_025201925.1. NCBI lineage: Eukaryota > Metazoa > Chordata > Testudines > Testudinidae > Gopherus > Gopherus flavomarginatus. Next base: position 36,911,302 of record NC_066630.1, read on the forward strand.
AGGTCCAGGATTTCTCTCCCAATGAAGAGCGCAGCATAGCTGACAGGGCGGCTTGGCCAGATTGAGCTGCTCACATGTGTCTCCATCAGCCCCCGCACTCCCATCCATCGCACTGCACCCCATCCCCCACACTGCATCCCTACCTGCCCCAACCCCCCGCGCCTCCATCCACTGCACTTCACCCCCTCCCCTGCACTGCACCCCATCCCCCGTACTGCACTCCCACCCCCACTGCATCCCTACCCGCCCCAACCCCCTGCACCCCCATCCCCTGCACTGCACCCCATCCCCTGCACTGCATCTCTACCCACTCCAACCCCCCACACCCATCGACTGCACTGCACCCCATCCCCCACGCTGCATCCCTACCCACCCCAACCCCCCGCACCCCCATCCATTGCACTGCACCCCATCCCCCACACTGCATCCCTACCCGCCCCAACCCCCCGCGCCCCCATCCACTGCACTGCACCCGCCCCTGCACTGCACCCCATCCCCCTCACTGCACTCCCATCCCCCATTGCATCCCTACGCACCCCAACCCCCGCACCCCATCCCCTCATTGCCTCCTCATTCCCCACACTGCATCCCTACCTGCCCCAACCCCCCGCGCCTCCATCCACTGCACTGCACCCCATCCCCCACACTGCATCCCTACCCACCCCAACCCCCAACGCCCCATCCACTGCACTGCACCCCCTCCCCTGCACTGCACCCCATCCCCCGTACTGCACTCCCATCCCCCACTGCATCCCTACCTGCCCCAAACCTCATGCCCCCATCCCCTCTTTGCCTCCCCATCCCCCACACTGCATCCCTACCCATCCCACCCCCCATCCACTGCACTGCACCCCCATCCCCTGCACTGCCTCCCCATCCCCCTCTCTGCAATCCTTACCCACCCCAACCCTCTGCTCCCCCACCCCCCTCACTGCATCCCTCCCTGTCCCAACGTCCCATGCCCCCACCCCCTCACTGCCTTTCTCCCCACCCCAACCCTCCACACCTCCACCTCTGTGCAGCATCCCTCCCCATCCCAACCCCCCCGCACCCCCATTCCCCTCACTGCCTCCCTCCTTGTCGCACCCCTCCATCCCCATGACTGCATCCATCCCCATCCCAACGCCCCTGAAGCCCCATCTCCCTCACTACATCTCTCCATGGCCCAACCCCCCCACACATCCCCCTCACTGCATCCCTCCCCCATGTCATCCCATCCTGCCCCCATCTCCCTCACTGCATCTCTCCCCGCTCCAACCCTCCTGCCTCCAGCATGGCAGACCTGAAAGGCCCATCGCTAGGGGTCACAGGGTTGTTTCGTCCGCTTGCATCAGTAGATCCATGGCTTTTCTGCTGAGGCTGCCCGTGGGGAGGATAACTGATTCCAGCTGTGCAGTGACATGAGCACTGGTTCATATGACCTGCATCTGGATCTGGTTTTCCTGGCTCTTAGAACGCTGGATCTGAACACTCGCGAATGCTGGTGCCTGAAACCAGGAGCCAAACCAAATGTACCCATAATTCCTGGTATTTGGCAGTGGGGTTTAGCTGAGGCTGAGCGTACGAATAAAGCCGCAAACTCGCATCTGGGTCCATTCCCAGGGGGTTGGTTAAGACCCAGCTTCTCACATGCATCTGACGAAGTGGGTATTCACCCACGAAAGCTCATGCTCCAAAACATCTGTTAGTCTATAAGGTGCCACAGGATTCTTTGCTGCTTTCACTAGAATAGAGCATGTGTCCCATTGCTGAATGGGTCAGGAGGGCTCGTAACACCTAGGTTTTAAGAGTCTAAATTAGGACAACAAGCTAGATCTGAGGGGATGTACGCCACCAGGCTGTGCTAGAGGGAGCACTGATAGAGTAGCCAGATGGCAGATGGGAGTTTGAGGGTTTCACTGGAGCCCAGGGATACTTCCTGACATGCATGGCCTGGTCTGTTGAGTGCATGGTCACTGGGCTGGTACCAGGGCCGGCTCTAGGTTTCCCCTCCTCAAGCAAAAAAAATTTTGGCTGCCCCCCCGTCCCAGCCCTGGGCTCTCCCCCCCTGGCCCCAGCTCTGGGCTCTCCCCCACCACATATCCTGTGTTGCCCCAGCCCTGGGCTCCCCTCTTTCCCCCCACGAGTGCCCCCCCACCCACACACCCCCTGCCATCCCAGCTCTGGGCTCCCCCCTTCTCCTCCACCATTCCCCCCCCCCCACACACCTCCTGCTGCCCTAGCCCTGGGCCCTCCCCACCACCACCTGCACCCTCCTTCCGCCGCAGCCCTGGGTCACTGGTAACTCACTCCCAGGGTGGATCATTCAGCAGGAATTTTGGATGTGCACAGAACACAGACAGGATTGCTTCCCGTATGGTTACAGAGCTGCAGTAAAGTGGAACAATTTTCAGTTTGTGTGACTGGAGGATATCTGGATGCATATTATAAAACTGTCCTCCATAAATGAGGAAAAGTTGAGGTGTCTTTATTATTCGTTTGTTCCACTCTTTCTTTCTATGGGGAATTTGCCAATGCAATATCACTGTCTTCCTTTTAAACAAACAAACAAACAAACAAACAAACAAACAAACAAACAAACAAACAAACAAAAGCAATGGCTGTTGAAAATAGCAATTCCAGTCCTAATAACGGCTGGGAAGAATTTTTTGCTCAATTTTATCCTACTTTTTCTACAGCAAGTTACAGTGGATCAGTGTATTTGATTTGGGAGAAATGAAGTAAGAGCTGCCCAAACTGAGCTTGAGCGCTCCTGAATGTTGACGTGTTCAAATCTGGAAGGCAAGTGCTAGATTCCCTTTCTGAATATTAGCTAAATCTGGAAAGGAAAAGTCAATTTCTGCTTCCATGGTTCAGAAGTGGAAATCCTCATACGTGCCTGGTACTGTATCTAAAGCTGCTCAGGTCCAGAGCCTCCCCTCCCTTACTTTTCATTTTAAATTCTAGTGGGATGCACGTACCTCCCTTGCTAGGCTTCAGATAGAGAGGGGCACTGTCCATTTAGTCCACTCAATTCCTCCTTCGGGGGCTGCAAGGTGAGGTCACACCAGTATCCCTAAGCCAGTCTGGGGATGTCTTCTGAAGGGGATATCTGGACCAAAGCCTTCTCCTTGGGCATACTACTAGGGTTATCATACATCCATATTTTCACAGACATGTCTGGCATTTGGGATTTTAAATAGCCATCCGTGAGGAACTTGTAAAACTCTCAAAAGGTCCAGGATTTCTCTCCCAATGAAGAGCGCAGCATAGCTGACAGGGCGGCTTGGCCAGATTGAGCTGCTCACATGTGTCTCCATCAGCCAGAACCCCTCCCCTGGCCCCCCCCCTCAGCCTCAGCACGCCAGGCTGGCAGCGTTCTTGGGGGGGGCTGTGGGCTTTGCGGGGGAGCATGGCAGCATGTATGCAGCAGCGTGTCTGGTGCTGCACAGAGCCAGACACGCTGGTCTGAATGTCACGGTAAGGGGGCTGGGGGGTTGGAGAAGGGGTAGGGGGTTTCGGGGGGGCAGTCAAGGGGCAGGGAGTGGGGGGGTTAGATGGGATGGAGGTTTGGGGGGGCAGTCAGGGTACAGGCACCATTTGGATAGGCATGGGAGTCCTGGGGGTTTGTCAGGGGACAGGTAGGGGGTGGGATCCTAGGGGAGAAGTTAGGGTGGGGGGGTCTCAGGAGGGGGCTGTTGGGAACAAGGAGAAGGGAGGCTTAGATAGGGGGGTGGGGTCCTGGGGGGCAGTGGTCCCAGGAGGGGGTGATCAAGGAGCAGGGGGGGTTGGATGGGTTGGGGTTTCTGTGGGGGGCAGTTGGACGGAGCGGATGGTGGCAGGGTGGAGCTCCCAAGGTACAGAAAATGGTCCACATTTTCCAGGGGTTCTCCACTGATAGTGATTTGTGAAGTACAAAGAGTAGTTTGTGCAGATGAGGGATGGTAGAGTACCTTGTTTTCCCAATGTTGAGAGAGAGACCCAGGTTGCGATAGGCATCTACAAAAAGATTTAGGGTTCTTTGCAGCTTGATTTCTGTGTGCGCAAGAATGACACCGTCATCTGCATACTGAAGGACCTAGTGATGGCAATTCTCATTATCTTAGAGTTTGTTTGGAGACATCGAAGATTGAGGAGTTCGCCATCCATACGATACTCAATCCTGATTCCATCAGGAAGGTGGTCGTGGATGAGAATCAGGATCACGGCAATGTAAATGGAGAAGAGTGTTGGAGCAATGAGACAGCCCTGCAAATGGTGAATGATTCAGTCTCTGAGCTGTTGCACAGAATGCTGGCAGTCATCCCATCATGGAGTAGTCTGAATTTCTGTGGACAGCCAAACCTACACAACATCTTCCATAGATATCATGATAGATAGAGTCAAAGGCCTTGGTTAGGTCGATGAATGCCATGAACAGTTCTGGTGTTGCTCTCTGCACTTCTCCTGGATCTGTCATGCCATGAAGATCATGTTGGTTGTGCCTCGGGATGGCGTGAAGCCCCACTGTGATTCGGGGAGGAGTTCTTCGGCAAGGGGGAGGAGGCGATTTAGTAGGATCCAGGCATGGATCTTCTCTGCGATGGAGAGGAGAGAAATACCTCTGTATTTCCTGCACAAAGATTTGTCCCCTTTCTTGAATATTGTAACAATGTTGGCGTCCTTAAAGTCAAGTGGAATTTCTTCGCAGGTCCAAATTTTGCCAAGGAGTTGGCAAAGTTTGTGCTGGAACATTGTTCCACCAGCTTTAAAAACCTCAGCTGGGATGCCGTCTGGGCCTGGAGCCTTGTGATATTTTGTCTGGGTGATAGCATGCCAGATTTCCTCAGAAGATGGGAGGATCAGCAAGGAGTTCCATTGCTGAACGTTGTGGAATAAAGTTGATGGTGTCTTCAGAGATCACGGATTCACAGTTTAGTAGGCTCTCAAAGTGCTCCTTCCAGCATTGTTTAATGGCTGCATTGTCCTTGAGGGGGGTGGAGCCATCCTGAGAATGTAATGGGGTTGAGCCTTTGAAGCTTGGTCCATATATAGCTTCTGTTGCTTTAAAGAAGCTTCTCATATCATCCTGGTCTACAAAACCCTGGACCTCAGAAGTCTTCTCTTGCCACCACTTGTTTTTGATGTCATGTAACCACCTTTGGACTTTGGATTTAAGCAGGTGATAGGCCTCAAGTTTTTGTTTGTTAAAGCAATAATTTTGCTAGTTACAAAATGTATTTCTTTTGTGTTGAATTAATGATAAGATTTCCTCATTGTTTTCGTCAAACCAGTCTTAGTGCCGATGAGTAGAATACTCTATGGCTTCAGCACATTCATTGTGAATGGTGTTTTTAAGTTGATCCCAGTGCTCTTGAATGTCAATGATGTTTTCAGGCAGATTAGAGAGTTTTTCAGGCAGATGTTGCTGGAATGTCTCACAGCTGGCTTGGTCGTGAAGTGCTTTGACGTTGTACCAATTTTGCTTAGTCTTTGGGTGTTTGTGATGTGGTGGAGCAAGCTGCAGGTACATGACTGATCTTACTAATTGATGGTCTGTCCAACAGTGATCGGTACCTCTCATAGCTCGTGTTATACGGACGTTGGTATAGTCTCAGGCTCTGACTATAACATAGTCAAGGAGGTGCCGGTGTTTGGACCGAGGATGTTTCCAAGTGATCTTAAATTTGTGACTCTGCCTAAAGATGGAATTTGTGATGAGCAGGTCATGCTCCACTCGTTTACTGAGGAGGAGAATACCATTGGGGTTTACACTTCCCACCTCTTCGTTGCCTATTGTGCCTCTCTAGAGTTGGGAGTCCCATCTGACTCTGGCATTGAAATCTCCTAGGAGGATGAATTTGTCTGCCTTAGGTGTGGCTGTGAGTTCTATAAAACTGCTCCTGATTGTCTTCCTCATCATCGAGTGTTGGGGCGTACGCGCTGATAACCGTGGCATATTGGTTGTTGCTGAGCTTGAGCTGAAGAGTCATGAGACGCTTGTTGATCCCCAAGGAAAGCTCCAAAAGCTGACTGGCGATCTTATTTTTGATGGAAAAGCCGATCCTGTGACTTCATCCCTCTTTGGTGGCTTCCCTTTCCAAAAGAAGGTGTAGGCACCTCCATCCACTTTTACTTGGCCCTCATCGGCCCGGCGTGTCTCACTAAGAGCTGCAATGTCAATTTTGAGTCTTGCCAGTTCTCTGGCAATTATGGCAGTTCTTCTTTCTGGGCATTTGCTGCTCTGAGAGTCCATAAGGGTGCGGACATTCCAGGTGACGAAATTCATTGTCTTTTATCTCTTGTTTCGGCTGCAAAGTTGAATGATCCCACTGGATGCGGCCATCCAGTCGTAAGAGTGAGAGACAGCCTATGTTTGGGGCACCTTTTCTAGCCCCTTCCCTATTTGGGGTGAGCAGAGGAGATCCCGAAAAGGCCATGATTAGCCACAGCTGCTGCTGCCGAAATGCACTTCTGTCTCAACCAAGCACAAAACGACCATCACACAGCTGCCGCCTGCGTGCAGATTTGTGACTAAAGACACCCAGAGATCACTGCTCCTGTCTTCCCTGCCACTCATGCGTTGCCGCAGGACTTTGTGCAGGTGTGAACACTTTGGCAGAGGCCTGTGCGTGAAATCTTTTAATGTGGGGAAACGCGTGTGCGGGTGGTAACCACACGAAACTTGACAGGAGGAAAACTCTGACCCAGTGGCAAGGAGATCCAAGCCAACCAGGGGCCTCCCTCCTGCTGAAACCTCCATCCGCCTTCACAGTCACAGAGTACTAGAAGGTCCTCTACGTGCACCCGATCCACCATTGGGGTCTTGTGACATTTGGTCCATGGTTAGTCAGGAGTCTCACCTCAGGCCTGCTCACCAAGGGGTCCCTACCAGGAGTATAAAAGCTCCGGCCTATGTAGCTCTGAAGGTCTTTAGCCCACGCAAGCCTCTCCACCACCACAAGGTTGCGGTGCATTAGAAAGAGTTGATTTCTACAGCAAGTATTAGATGGCAATTGAGCTTTTGTAAAGCTAAAGTGCTCCACTCCCCTACCAGCCTCAGTGGTAACCACTGCGAGAGTGGGCTTCTCAACCCCACACCAGAGGTTAAGGTTTGCGGCTTGCTAGAGTAACAAACCACAGCAGCAGCGGTGCTGAGGTTTCCAATGCCATGTGGCAAGGTTTCAGTGCACAGTCTCAGTCTGACACCACAACTGTCCAGCAACTCTGACAAAAAAACCCCTCAGAATCTGCGTCAAAGCTGCCCTTTCTTTGCTGGCCTGCGAGGAGGGAGGGAATAAGGACACGGGAACGGGAGAGGGACGAATCATGGAGAGAGAATTGAGAGAGAAGAACGTAAGAGCTATCGCTGGTATAAATCAGCTTCGGTCCATTGGCTTCAGTGCAACTCAGCTGCTTTACTCCCCTTGAGGATGTGGGCCAATGGTTCACCTTAAAAGCTAACAGCTCGTGTGTCCAATAAGCCAGGCCCCTCATCTTTTTCAACACGTAGGTGGTATATTGTATCCCTTCCCCTGCCTTTGTGCCCTTAGGCTGTGGGCTGTACGGCTGGGATTCTCAACCTTTTCCTTTCTGAGCCTCCTCCAACGTGCTATAAAAACTCCCCGGTCTACCTGTGCCACAACTGGTTTTCTGCATAAAAAACCCAGGGCTGGCATTGGGGGTAGCAAGCAGGGCAATTGCCTGGAGCCTCATGCCACAGGGGCCCCCACAAAACTACATTGCTCAGGCTTCAGCTTCAGCCCCGGGGTGGCGGCGCTCAGGGCCGCAGGCTTCAGTCCCATGCGGTGGTGCTTCGGCTTTCTGCCCTGGGCCCCAGCGAGTCTAATGCCGGCCCTGCTTGCCGGAGCCCCTGAAACCTGCTTGCAGCCCCTGGCCCCCTGGTTGAGACCCACTGCTCTATGGGGCAGGGACTGCCTCTTCCTCAGTGCATGGCATTCACCCGCAAGCCAAAGAATAGAGCTGGCTGAAAACTTTTCAGTGGGACATTTTGTTCACTGGAAAATACCCTTTCCTTGAAATCAAAACCGTTTGCAGGAACATGTCTATGACAGTGAATTTTCATTTTTGGAACCAACAGGGGCGGGGGGGTGGGGAGAGAAGCATTTTGCTCAGATCTAAACATTCCATTTGAGCCTCAGGTGCGGCTCAGTTTGGCATTTCAAAATGACTTTGGTTTGCAATTTATCCAGCGTGACCCTGGAATCACAGCAGTGTAGGGCTGGGCAGGACCCTGGAGAAAGCAGCAAATCCATCCCCCCAGGCTGAGGCAGTACCAGGTAAACCTGACCTACCCCGTCCCTGACAGATGTTTGTGCAACCTCCAGTGACAGGGATTCCACCCACAACCTCCCTTGGAGAAAACAGGGGAAGAGGGAGAAACACTCTGCTTTCCACTGAAATTGGAAACGAGGTAGCGAGCAGAGAGCAAGGAACAGCAGACGGCTTCAGATTAATGACACTGGGCCACGAGGTCACTTCCTATAAATTAACTCTGCTCCTTCGGCGCCAGTGGAGCCCCATCGGTTTATACCAACTCCTGTTTTGATAGTGCCCTGCTACCTGCTGTATACAGAAAAGGTTTTACAGTTTACGTAATTGACACACTGGGAAACTCCTGGCTCCGTTTGTTCTGCCCCCGACCCACATTCCCAACCCTGGTTTTCCCTTGCTCACTCTGTCACAGGACAGGAGCGGGGGTGGTAAATCCAGTCTGCACACTCACGTAAAATCAAAATTGAAACCACATGTTCAATAAAGGCTGGGCATTGCATCGTGCCTCTAGCCTTTGGGACGCTGCTGCTGCTGTGTCCAGATCTGAGAGGCAGCCAAGCATAATTCTGGGAACTAACTGCCTGCTTAACAGCCAACCTCTTGCTGCCATCGGCTCCCGATCGCTGGAAGATGAAGGGCACTTCTATCGCTTCTGTCTTGCTGCTGGCACTGGTGGTGCCCTGGAATGTGGAAAACCGCGTCGAAGGTGAGCTGCTTTGAAGTAGAAAGAACTGAAGGAAAGGCTGGGTTTCCTGGGATGGTGGGGAAGACCTGCGGGTGAAGCTGATCCATGGTACTGCTCTGCGGTGTTATTTCAGAAAGCAAAGATTCCTTTAAGGAAGGAACAGGCCCCATGTCCTGGGTGTGAGGCATAACCTGCCCAACAAAGAAATCAAAACAAGCCCGGGCTGCAGTTTGTTTTCTGAGTCAGGCGAGGGAAAGGTTCAGGATTAGCCAGACACCCCCTCCCTCACCCTGAGCATCAGAGCTACACGCTGAGTCAGACACACACTGTATCAGAGCTATACCCAGAGGCAGACAAAAAGACAGTTTAGCCCAGGCTTGTAATGTTAAACAGAAACTTTAAAAAAAGATAGCTGATAGATTGGCTAGAGCAGTGGGTTTCAAACTTTTTTTCTGGTGACCCAGTTGAAGAAAATTGTTGATACCCACAACCCAACGGAGCTGGGGATGAGGGGTTTGGGGTGTGGGAGGGGCTCAGGGCTGGGGCAAAGGGTTGGGGTGTGGGGGTGAGGGCTGTGGGTTGGGGCCAAGGATGAAGAGTTTGCGGTGCAGGAGGGGGCTCAGGGCTGGGGTAGGGGGTTGGGGTATGGGAAGGAGTCAGGGCTCTGGGCTGGGGGTGCAGGCTCTGGGGTGGGGCTGGGGATGAGGAGTTTGGGGTGCAGGATGGGGGGTCCACGTTTGCGGGGGCTCAGGGCTGGGGCAGAGGGTTGAGGTGGGGGAGGGGGTCAGTGCTCTGGGCTAGGGCGTGCGGGCTCCGGGATGGGGCTGGGGATGATGGGTTTAGGGTGCAGGAAGGGGCTCCAGGTTTTGAGGGGGGCTCAGGGCTGGGTCAGAGGCTTGGGGTGCGGACTTTCCTCGGGTGGGTCCTGGTCAGCGGCTCAGTGGGGGTGCTAAGGCAGGCTTCCTGCCTGTTCTGGCACTGTAGACTGTGCTGAGCTCCAGAAGTGGCCAGCAGAAGGTCCGACTCTTAGGTGGAGGCGCGCAAGGGGCTCTGTGTGGGTCTCGCCCACATGCACTGCACCTCAGCTCCGAGTGGCTCCCCCCCACCTAGGACTTGCTGCTGGCCACTTCTGGGGCACAGCGTGGTGTCAGAACAGGTAGGGACTAACCTGCCTTAGCTGGGCTGCCCTGCTAACAGGAGGTTTAATGGCTCGGTGAGCAGTGCTGACCAGACCCGCCGCGACCCAGTGCCTTCCATTCCGTGAGCCAGTACTGGGTCTTGACCCGCAGTTTGAAAACCACTGGGCTAGATATTCAGCTCTACCCTGGGCAAGAATGAGTGTGCATCTGGGTGCCTAAATAGCACCTAGGCACACACGTAATTAGGGATAACTGGCCCTCTGGGCATTCAGTTGGCACGGTGGTGTCCACAGCCGTGGTGCCTGTGCACAGGCTCTTGGTAAAGGCTTGTATTTGTGCATCCCAGGGTCTGAAAATGTGGCCCATTATTTGCATAAGAATATTACAGGACAGTAAGGTGATATGTTACATGGAGGCTGGTGACATCTGAATGTGGGTATGAGTCGAATCTATCCAACATACAAAAATGAACATGGATTGGGCATGTGCACACAGACCTATAATTGCCTGCCTCTCTCCGTGGTGGGACACTCTGTTAGAAATGAATTAGGCTGAAGCCAATAGCGATCTATAGAAATATAATAGGTTTGACGAGGCAGAGTTCTCTGCTGGGCTCAAGGCTGGTTTCCTTGAGGAACCTTCTAGAAGAAGGGCGTTGCTACGTATCACACAACAAGGGTAATCAGAGACAGTCCTAACTCAACAGGAATGGAGCCTAAACTTTTACCAGGGGCCCCCGCAGAAGAGCTGGTGTAGAGACTGAGAAATAACAGGACCTTTAGAATCCTCGGCTGCATATAATGTTACACCTCTACCCCAATACAACGCTGTCCTCGGGAGCCAAAAAATCCTACCGTGTTATAGGTGAAACCATTATATTGAACTTGCTTTGATCCACCGGAGTGTGCACCCCCCCTCCCCTCCCCGGAGCACTGCTTTACCGCGTTATATCCAAATTCGCGTTATATTGGGTCGCTTTATATCAGGGTAGCGGTGAACATACTAGACTACTACTTTCGCTTAGGATTGCAAAATCTGTGTCCTGCTAGAAGTAGCAGGAATCTCTGTGATACTCCTCATAGAGGCTTTTCAATAAAGAGTCATTTTATGGGCTCTATCTAGGATTTAACGGGGAGGTTTATCTAAACCAGTGATTCTGAGCTATTCGCTTTTCCATCCCAAGACCCCCCCCCAACTAACTGGGACCCCATCTAGCAATGGGGCCTGGGCAAGGCAGGGTGGTCATGACCTCCAGGTTGAGAATCTATAGTTTGAACCATTCTACAGAGTTCTACAGCAGAGGTAGATTTCTCTATTCAATAAGACAGTTCAAAAACCTTATAGAAAGGTTCTCATGTTCTATTAAATCCTGCAGGACTGTTCCATAAGGCTTTACCCAGTTCATGTGGATGGGCATTAGGTTTTGTTTTGCTATAATTATTTTTAAACCTTCCATCATCTTGATCTCCCACTTTTCTCATAATGCAACTTCTGTCCTTCTTGGCCAGCTGGAAGTGGCAGAAGACTGTGCTGTGTCTGACTTCCCTTGTGAAGTCTCCAGTCAAGATGTTTATAATCAGAGGCTCAAGCTGCCAAGTAGGGATGTGAGTCAGGATAAGAACATGTCCAAAGCTGGGGGATGTCAGAGCCAGCGTTTTTGTTTGGCCCATTGCAGAGACAGGAGCCAGTACAGAATCAGAGCCGCGCTTTCCTCAAAGAGAAACTGCTGAGCTTCAGTTCATTTGCAAATTTGACACCATCAGCTCAGGATTAAACAAAGATTGTGAATGACTAGCCAATTACAAAAGCAGTTTCTCCTCCTTTGGTGTTCACACCTCAGCTGCTAGAAGAGGGCCTCATCCCAGGGCCAGCTCTAACATTTTTGCCTCCCCAAGCAAAAACAAAGAGTGCCCTCCCGCCCCCCCAAGCGTCACGTCTCCCCGCCCCTGAGCTTCGCCCAGTCCCTGGTCAATGAGCGTCGCGTCGTGTTGCCCAAGTCCTCGCCCCACCGAGCGTCACGCCACCCAAGTCCCCCACCCCCCAAGCATCGCATCGCACTGCCCAAGTCCCCCACCCCCCCAAGCATTGCGTCGTACTGCCCAAGTCCCCCCCCCAGAGCACCGCACTGCGCCGCACAAGTCCCCGACCTCCAAGCATCACGTTGCATCGCCCAAGTCCCCCGCCCCCCTGAGCATGGCGCCGCCCAAGTCCCCGCCCCCACGAGCGTCATGTCGCACAGCCCAAGTCTTCATCTCCCCGAGCATCACGCCGCCCAAGTCCCCGCCCCCCCCCCCCAGCACAGTGACAGGCTTCCAAAGCCCTGCCCCCCACCCCCGTGCTGCTTGGCCGAACCAAAAAAAACCAAAACCAAACCCCGAGTGCCGCCCAGTCCCACGGTGCTGCCCCAAGCACGTGCTTGGTAGGCTGGTTTCTGGAGCCGGCCCTGCCTCATCCTCCCTGATTGAACTGACCTCATTATCTCTAGACTGATTCTTGTCTGCATATTTATATCTGCCCCTGGAAATTTCCACCACATGCATCTGATGAAGTGGGTATTCACCCACGAAAGCTCATGCTCCAAAAAGTCTGTCAGTCTATAAGGTGCCACAGGACTCTTTGTCACTCTCCCCAATGTTCACAGAAGGGGAAGGGTCAGATCTGGGGTTGGGTCAGGCCTGTTTCTACTTAAGATAAAAAGAATGGCTCAGATTCTGGTCCCCCACTGCTCAGGGGGTGTATAATGGCTGTGAAAGGCTGCAATGGCCCCAGGGAGGATCCCTCTGGCACAGGGTTGCCAGGAGCAGGCCCGGGAGGGGTTGGGAAAGGGTGGGGCTGTAGCACTAGGAATTGTGGGGGTCCTGGAGCAGCCCACTAGCTACTAACCCCTGGAGCTGGCACTGTCCAGGCAGTTTAGTTTAAAGCCACCTTTCCTTCTCTTCTGTCGGCGCAGCCACTCCTGCAAGGCCCAGCACAGACCCAAGCTCAGTGGGAGTAACTGTGACTAGCGACACAAGTTTCAAAACAGCCCCAGTAATGACCTGCTGGCTGGGAAGGGGAGAGGGCGGCAGATTCATCTATACTGTAGTGTCCCCGTGCCTCAGTGGGGCCCAGCTGAGAATACCAGATTCAGGACAGACTGCTGAGCAATAGGACAGACTGACCCCAAACTGGTGGTTATTCTAGCATTAGATTACACCAAGCCAGTAGCCAAAGGGAACTTCTCTCTCACCACACCAGTTAACAAACATCAAACATGCAGTCGCCTTCGGCATTCCAGCCCCCGGCTCTCCACCCAGCTACTGGACTTTATGGTGAGTGGTTACTGAAAACCAATTTAATCAGATATCGGGGCCTTCCAATCCCAAGGGATCAGGATTTAGCCAGGTCAATATATAACAGATTACCCAATAATCACGCGGATGCCAATCCTTTAGTAACCAAAAACTAAAGTGTTCATAATATAAAGAAAGAAAGAAAAAAAGCAGAGACTTATTGAATGGTGAAAGGAAACATGTACATGCAAGTGGTTGCAAGGGCCTTAGATCAGGTTTGTAGCCATGATGGAATAAACTGCTAGTTTGCAAAAGTCTCTCTGGAATCGTTCACACAGATGGGGGTCATCAGTCCTTGTTAGACATCCAGTTCAGAGAAACAAAGCAGGAAATGAAAACAAAATAGCAATGTCTCGGGTGTCTTTTAATCTCCTCTGCCATGTGCATGGAAAATTACTGTCCCAAACAAAGCCCCACACCCCCAGTTTGTGGAAAGGTACAGGCCCAAAATGGAGTCCAGGGTCACACGAGCATGTCACATGTCCTTGCATGGTTGGCTGACTCACAGAGCTTGGCCATTGGCCCACTTGGTGTCTGAGGCATCCTCAGGGCGAGCTATCTGGACAGGATGAATTTCTTTTATAGCCCATTGTGAGAGCTGAGTGTTCTTGATGGGCCATCAACACAGAGCTATCTAGTCTTGATGTATATTTCTTTGAGAGGTGTCACCCAGGAACAAACACATCTGAGATGCAAATACATTAATAACTTTACATATAAAGATGAGACATGGATTTAAACAGGATCATCCTACTTAGCAAAGCATTACTTTTCCATTGACACCTTACATGACATACTTTGCACAAGATTTGTCGCAACTGTGTAACAGGAGTTGCAATAATGATTCACTGGTCATCTTTGCCAATACACCATCACACCTAGAGCTACCCACTGGGGTCTATAGGCTGCAGAGTGCTTATGGAGCAAAGCTCAACCAACCAGATATATCTTGTTGAGAGCAAACAGCCCAGCCCCTTCGAGTCCCTTCCCAATGTGAATCTCCTCCCCCCCTTGCAATGCGTACTTTACTGTCTGGGCAGGGCTGGCTCCAGGCCACAGCGCGCCAAGCGCGTGGTTGGGGCGGTACACCGTGGGGGGCGCTCTGCTGGTTGCTGGGAGGGTGGCAGGCGGCTCCGGCGGACCTGCCGCAGACACGCCTGCAGCAGCTCCACCGGAGCGCGGGACCAGCTGACCTTCCGCAGAAACGCCTGCGGGAAGTCCACCGGAGCTGCGGGACCGGCGAGTGGCAGCAGGGCCAGCTTTAGGCCGATTCGCCCGATTCCTGGGAATCGGGCCCCACGCCTAAGAGGGCCCCGCGCTTTAGGCGCCTTTTAAATTTTTTTATTTACCCTGGCTGCGGTCTTCCATGGCCCCGCTCCCTTGACCAAAGCGCCGGCGGGAGAGCGGTTGCCTCATTGCCCCGCTCTCCTGGCTGGAGCTCTGACCAGAGCGCCGCAAGCCCCGTGGCCCCGCTCTCCTGGCTGGAGCTCCGGCCGGAGAGCCGCAAGCCCTGCGGCCCCGCTCTCCCGGCTGGAGCTCCGGGCCCTTTAAATAGCCCCCAGAGCCCTGGGGTAGCACGGGGCTCTGGGGGCTATTTAAAGGGCCAGGGCTCCAGCTGCCTCTGCCACCCCAGTCCTTCAAATAGCCGCCGGAACCCCGTCGGAGCCCTGCCGCCCCCATGCATTCCCGCGGCTATTTAAAAGGTCCGGGGCAGGGTAGAAGCAGGGGAGTCCCGGGCCCTTTACATAGCCCCCAGAGCCCTGGGATGGGGGGGGCCTTGGGGGCTTTTTAAAGGGCTGGGGCTCCAGCTGCCTCTGCTGTACCCCCTGCCCTGCCCGCACCAGCCCCGCCCTCCGCTGCCTGCAGCCAGCTTTGCACCCCCTGCCCATAGCCAGCCCCTGCCAAACCCCCTGCCCTGTCTCCAGCCAACCCCTGTCACACACCCCTGCCCGCATCAGCCCTGCACTGCCCGCCCTGCCCTGTCTCCAGCCAACCCCTGCTGCACCCCCCTGCCTGAAGCCAGCCAGTCCCATACTCCTGTGTCCAGCCCTGCCAACCCCTGCTGCACCCCTCTGTGGCCCTGCCTGAAGCCAGCCCGCCCCACATTCCCCTGTCTCCAGCCAGCCCCGCACCCCTTGCCCTGCCTGCAGCCAGACCCTACCTCCAGTCAGCCCCTGCCCTGTCTCAAACCAGCCCCATGTCCACTGCTGCCCTGCAGTTCCCAGGCCAGTAACCTGCACACCTGCTTCAATGAGGGAGGCAGGAAGCAACGGGGACCCACACATGTGCACACCCCCAGGGAGTGGCGGGGACCCACACATGTGAAACGGCAGTCATTAATAACCAATCAACAGCATATATGGTGCAATGTACATAATATACAATTTTATTATTTATATAGTTATGGAAAGTAAATAATACATGGAAGAAATGGAAGGCTTTTTTTTACACTTTTTTCTTTTTAAGTCATCCCTGCCAGGGCCCAGCCGAAAGTGTTCAAATTGGGCCCCACACTTCCTAAAGCCAGCCCTGGGCGGCAGAGCGCCCCCCGCGGTGTGCCGCCGTGCTTGAGGCGGTGAAATTGCTAGAGCCGGCCCTGTCTCTGGGCATGCACTCGGAGTATGTACGCAGAACTGGCTCAGGCTGTAAAATTGCTGTGTGGATGTTCAGGCTCAGGCTGGAGTCTAAGCTCTGGGACCCCACAAGGGGGGAGGATCCAAGAGCCCCGGCTCCAGGCCAAGCCAATTTTTAGCTCTGCAGCCCGAGCCTGAGTTGGCTGACCCAGGCCAGCCACAGGGTCTTTCATTTCACTGCAGACCTACCTCACTGGCTAAGGGTCAGACGCTGCCCTCCTCCCACCTTGCTCCTGTGGAGTAGCACGGAACTCTGTGAGTAATCCTCTCGCTTGCCAAAGGGTCGCTCACTGCGGTCGCAGAATGTGGTCCTTGATGTTGAAGGTTTGGTGACTCTATTCCACTTACTACAGCAAATATTTGTATAACTTCCCTGAATGGGAGAAACCAGGCACCACAGCCCAGCACGCTTAGTGCTGATTATGAAGGGAGACCCTTTGGCCTCCTCCGTAATTCATTAACTAAACCACAGGAACAAACAGAGAACTCAGGAAAAAAAATACCATAAGGAAGTTATGGGGTGGAAGCAATGATTTTAATTTAGCTAAAAGGAGCATGGAAGACACGCCAGTCCAAACATGCTCCAACGCCAAAGCACGCAGGGAAGAACGTAAGGCTTGATTGTGCATCCCCTGCTTACAGTGGACGGGCAGTAGCCTCAGTGAAGTCAATGGGCTCACTCGCAGGAAGAAAGTCTCCCCAACGTGTGGAAGGATGGCACCATTTGGCCCGTATTGAGCAAGATGCTATTTTTGCAGAAGGATGTTTTCAGTAGCCATGTCTTAGAAAGGCTACCTGGGATGTGTCTATGGCTCTCATGTTAATATCTAAGCACGGGGAATAGTTATGAGAAAACTCACAGAAGTTCTCCCAAGGAGTTTTCTTTGCACCTTTCCCCAACTCCCAGGAAGTGCTCAGAGACTGGCACAGCAGCTGGGCAGGTGATCTGCTTGATCTAGTGCGCTAAAAATCACCGTGTAGTCAGAGTGGCACAAACACCTTCTCAGGCGAGCCGCCCAAGTGCAAGTCTGCCCAACCCTGGGGGTATGTACTCGGCTGCCGCAGCCGCACCCCTATTTTTAGCACACTGCCTGGAGTGGAGCTAGCACCTGCACAACTACTCTCTCTGGGAAGCACCTTCCAGCTGCTTTGCAGACATACGCTCTATGGCAACAGGCACCTATGTACAAACCCTACGTTAAGCGACAAGGTGGGTGGAGTTTATTTGTATGGAAGTCATTGCTGGGGAAAAGGCTATGTACAGGATGGGCAGCAATAGAGCAAGCTTACCTCATAGTGCCCCATCAGTGACAGTGCCTCAGCCCTGACCTGTAGAGCCACTCATCCTCTGCGACCTTTGTGCTGAGAGTGCCAGCAAAGGGGCCAATGAACGACCGCTGCAGCAGTTGCTTTTGTGACAAAGACACGAGCCACCAGGACCTGGACTGAGACCCATTAATTTGTTTCACAAATGCCACCAAACAGACGAGGTAGGGGAGGTGATATCTTGTATTGGGCCAGCTTCTGTTGGTGAGAGAGAGAGAGAGACAAGCTTTGGAGCTTACACAGAGCTCTTCTTCAGGGCTGGGAAAGCGTCACAGCTAAATACAAGGCAGAACAGAGTGTTTGGCATAAGTAGTTACCGCATATCTCAGGGGACCATTCAAGGTGAAGTGACCCATTAACACTACTCCAGTCAGAGGGAGGAAAAGGGCCAGGGGAGGGGACATCCACCAATGTAATATACGCCATCATATGCCAGCAATGCCCCTCTGCTATGTACATCGGCCAAACTGGACAGTCTTTACGGAAAAGGATAAATGGACACAAATCAGACGTTAGGAATGGCAATATACAAAAACCTGTAGGAGAGCACTTCAACCTCCCTGGCCACACTATAGCAGACCTTAAGGTGGCCATCCTGCAGCAAAAAAACTTCAGGACCAGACTTCAAAGAGAAACTGCTGAGCTTCAGTTCATCTGCAAATTTGACACCATCAGCTCAGGATTGAACAAAGACTGTGAATGGCTTGCCAACTACGGAACCAGTTTCTCCTCTCTTGGTTTTCACACCTCAACTGCTAGAACAGGGCCTCATCCTCCCTGATTGAACTGACCTCGTTATCTCTAGCTTGCTTGCTAGCATATATATACCTGCCCCTGGATATTTCCACCACATACATCTGAAGAAGTGGGTATTCATCCACGAAAGCTCATGCTCCAAAACGTCTGTTAGTCTATAAGGTGCCACAGGATTCTTTGCTGCTTTTACAGGGGAGGAGATTGTTAGTGAGCTATAGATTGTTGTAATAATCCATAAATCCAGTGTCTCTATGCCGGGGTGGGCAAACTACGGCCCGTGGGCTGCGTCTGGCCCATAAGACCTTATAATCCAGCCCCTCAAGCTTCACTGCCCTGCTCCAGCTAGGATGACCAGATGTCCCGATTTTATAGGGACAGTCCTGATTTTTGGATTTTTTTCTTATATAGGCTTCTATTACCTCCCACTCCCATCCCGATTTTTCACACTTGTCTGGTCATCCTAGCTCCAGCACTCTCGTCTGGGAGCGGGGTTGGGGGCTTGGTCCGCTCCGCCCGCCCAGTGCTCCGACATGATGCGTGTGAGGACACTTGTGTTACTCCAGTGTCCAACTCAAACACATCTCATGCACCATCAGTGCCTGGAAGGTGCAAGCCCAGGTGCCTGCTACTTGGCTTAGGTGACTTTCCTACCACCCCAGGCAACTCGACTGTGGGCTGTCGGGACCTACCTGGGAGGAGATTTCTGAAAGCAGAGAGCTGGTGAATCTCAGCGCATTCCTATGACTGGAAGCTGATGCTCGACGAATCCAGGCTAGAGAGAGGGCCCAGTTTTTTCACAGTGCGTGCAATCTTGTAAAACAGAGTCTGATTTTGTGTTGTCACTGTTGGAACATGGCGTGTTAATTTTGTGAGCATTCATGGCCCGCCATACAATTTCCATACCCAGATGTGGCCCTCAGGCCAAAAAGTTTGTCCATCCCTGCTCTACTCAGGCCAAGAGTTTTAGTGTCTCATGTAGTTTTGAATTTAAGCTCCCAGGCTAACCTTTTGAAAGTGCTGTGATGGTTTCCTTTGAGGCTGAGGACACGCTCTGGCTGACCTCTTTGTGAGAAGTGTTCACACACAGGTGATGTGGTGCTTTTGATCTTTTATAATTTTCCTGTGTAAGTTCGTTTGGGAGCACGATGATTGTCTGGTTTTACCCACATAGTTGCTATTGGGGCATTTAGCGACGATGCCGTTCAGATTTGAACTGCGGCCCCACAAGCAAGAGTCTCTGTGCATTCCCCATCCATCCTGAGCCCACTGGGGGCTTTTATTTAAGGATGTCTCAAGAATCTTTTGTATTCACATGCTTTTGCTGCTAGGGTCTTCCCCTAAATTCTTAGAGCACTCACTTAGCCCTGATGAGAACATGGTTGCTAGGATTTGTTTTCACTGATGCAGCACACTTCCTTTTAAGATTGCCCAATTTGAAAGCAGGCTTTTACTTCTCCATGCAGGAGGACAATGGGGATGATGTGCAGCTTTCATTGTATCCAGAGCACGAACTGATACTTATGTTTAATTTTTTTTTTCCTTAGGACAACCTAAAGCACATGTAAAGTGCAAAAAATTATGCACCGAATTTTCACAAAAACAAATACCCCAGAAACTGTTGAAGACCTATAGGAAGACAGAACCATCATGTCCCAAAGCCGCTATCATGTAAGTACTTTTCTACTATGTGGTTCCCTTTTCAGAATTGATTAATTTAATTTGCAACTCTGAGAATAAATGGGCCAAAATCCTGCACAGGTCCTCGTTTTGGTGCAAAACACATTCTGGAAACTGCCCACGGGCCCCAGCTGAACGCAGGGCTCCATCTTTCTAGGTGATGTACACACACATAGTGAGGCAGGCCTTGCCCTGAAAGAGTTCACAAGCTAAATACACAAGACAGGCAGAAGAAAGGAAAGATTATGAGGACTGTTTTACAGATAGGGGACCAATGGAGATGAAGGCTTTGTCCACACTTACAGTGCTGCTGCAGCACCACTGGAGCACTTCGTGAAGATGCTATCTACACTACGTCGACTGGAGAGCTTCTCCCCGTCCTGGAGAGGTGGTAGCTATTTCGGCAGGAGAAGCCCTCCCATTGACAGTGCTGTCTATACCAAGAGTTAACATCGGTATCACTGAGTCACTCAGGGCTGTGGATTTTCCCTGAGCAATGTAGTTATAATGAGATGAATGAGTAGTGTGTAGACCAAGCCTAAGTGTTTTGGACAAGGTTCTACAGGAAGCCTGTGGCAGAATCAGGACCTGAAGAGTAGGCCTCTGCCTTTAGCACAAGTCCAGCCTTCCACTCTGGGAGCCCCTGGGAACTCATTAATTCATTTTAAACAAACCTGACAATTGCTACATGTGGTTTTAATGTATAAACACTTTATACAGCTACCAGAAATTCAGCCCCGAAGAAAAGGCTGGGGAAATATTTCAGCCTTTTTAATAGTTTACTTAGCCTGGGCCAAATTCAGCCCTGGTTTTAAGTGGGTGCAACGCTCCAAATTTGTTACAGATTTGGGGCCAGCTACTCGGCTGATGTAAACTGGCATAGCTCTACTAACATGGGCGAGACCAGAGCATGATCAAGTGGCTCAGGTTCCAGGCTGGGAGTCCTGAGTAGAGCTGCTCAGAAAGTATTTTTGCTCTCTCCCCCGCCCCACAGGGAAAATGTGGATTTTTTTGGAAGAAAAATAGGAAATCAGACATTTTTGGCAAAAACCGTTCAGCTGAAAATATGAAAGTCTTGATTTAAAAATGATACTTTGGTGCCTCATGGTAACTGTAGTTTGGGTGCTTCAAGCTCCCATTTTCCTCAATGGCCTGGGCTGCCTGGATGGACTACATCTCCCATGTTGCACTATGGTCTCCCCCTCTTGATGCAACACATCATAGACGTCCCTGGTTGTAGTGCCTCATGGGAGATGGAGTCTAGCTGGGGAAACCAGCCCCAGAGAGTGGAGAGAGGGGGAATGAGGCAGTCAAAACAACTCCCGTGAGGCACCATGGCAGAATTTCCAGATCACAGCTTTTCCATTTTGGATTCCAGCTGAAAAATTTGGGCATTCATTTTTTTGGGTTTTTTTTTTGTTTGCTTGTTTTGTTTTTTCTGGACAAAAAGTCAAAATTTCCCAGGAACACGGATGCTTTTTCTTAAAAATTGCATTGAGTCAAAAACCTACCAGCTCGAGTCAGGAAAGCTGAATTCTGTTCCCCATCTGGCCAGTGACCTGCCTCTTTCCCCTCCTACTGTTGATCTGCTCTATCTATTGAGATTGTAAACGTTTTGGGCCAGGGACTTGTCTCTAGTTATGTACACATTGCACAACAGAGCCCTGAGCTCAGTAGGGGCCTGTAGGTGCTAAATAATAAATAATAATCTGGCATCAGAGAGTCAAAAACATGGGTCCCATGATGCCATATTTGCAGCCACTTTACAGAGCAGAATTGTACTTTCAGTGTTAGTCTGGCCCTGCTCCCATTGCAGTGGGTGGAAAAATTCCCTTCGGTTTCAGTAGGAACAGGATCCAACCCTATATGTGATTACACAGTCGGCCCCTCTTAACTTCATTACAGCATCCTCAGGTGAAAATTGGGTCAACTGCCCCATTTCAAAATAGTTACTTTAACAATGAACAGGAAAAAGAAAGTCAGGAAATCATTCATCACATCAGATCATGACTCAAACACCAGCTGATTATATCTCTATCTCCTGCACACCAGAACATGGCTATATTTAACTTTCAGAAGTAATTGGGAAAATGGAATGTCTCGAGCTTCTGCCAAGGTAGCATGAGCTTCCTCATGGCTGCTTTTATCCAGGCTTTGCATATTTATCAGCTCTTCCATTCTGTTTCTTGTGATTGTTGCTGTTTCTGGTCTCTCTTCAGATTTGTCACTCAGAAGAATAAAGAGTTCTGTGCAGACCCAGAGGCGAAGTGGGTGAAGGGAGCAGTCCAACAGCTAAACCAAGCAAGTGCCCCTCTGAATCTGCCACTTTCAAGCACCGTCACTTCTGCAGTTGTGCAAGAAGGGGCAAGAGTTTTTCACAGATTAGTTGGCGATGCTGGCTCTAAACCAACACTGCCCAGTGTTCCGGCCAGTCCCATTCATGGGGCTGGCACACCGGTTT
Source organism: Gopherus flavomarginatus (assembly GCF_025201925.1). Taxonomy (NCBI): domain Eukaryota; kingdom Metazoa; phylum Chordata; order Testudines; family Testudinidae; genus Gopherus; species Gopherus flavomarginatus. Next base: position 36,933,564 of record NC_066630.1, read on the forward strand.
CACACGCAGTATACAGATCTGTTGTGAGGACGGAGGAGCCCAACGTATCCATATTGACTGTGCAAGAGACCAAGAGGTCTTCTACAAAATCCTTCTCTGCATTACAAGAGACTGTTACTCCATCTACTGTCCACCCTGAGCCTGTTGCCGACAGCAGTGAAGTTTCCATAAGATCTGTTACAACGCCAGCAGCTGACATACCAGACAGCACTTCCAGCAGATTTCATTCAGTTCCCACCCCTGTCATGAAAAGCTCTGAGAGTTTTGCAGAATCTAGAAACAAGTCCACAGGATCTACTATCAGTCCAACAACTGATATACCTAGCACAGCTCCCAGGAGATTTAATTCAGATCCCACCACTGCTATCAAAGGGTCTGAGAGTCCCATACAACCTACATACAATTCTGTAGGCTCTACTAGAAATCAAACAGCTGGTGGACTTGCCAGTGCTCCCAGTAGATTTATTTCAGATGCTCCATCCATTGTAAATGGCCCTGAGATTGCCAAGTTATCACCTACGTTCCCGACAACACCTTCTCTACTAAAATCTGTTCCCAGCAAGCCTGTTATAGGCCTTACATCTATAGGGCAAGTGACTGAGAACTCTACCATAAAACCCACAGCTGTTCTAAACGGAAGTGATGCCACCAAGGGATCCACTCCACACCCCACATCTCCTGGAGGAGAAAGTAGTTCTGTCAGTCCCGACAGTGGTGTTGAAAGAGATGCTGTTAGTGACTCTAAGGCTGATGCTCACACAGGTAGCTACTTATCTCTTTTAGGAAAGAAAGATCCTCCTCACTCTTTTCCTGAATTCATTTCATCTACAGAAACATCAGTCCTTTCTGTCAAAAGCTTCCCACTTCAGAACAGAGCAGAGGGGCCTTCAGATGGTCCCTTGGCATCCAGCATTTTGCCTGCATCCCGAACCCACATCCTCAGACTTGCTTTGCTGGCGAGCATTCTCGGTATTTGCAGTGCTGCTGCATGGATGTATGTAAAGGCCAAAAACTGCCCTGGAGACTCAGCTATAGAAATGATATAAAGCTTGCTCTTTAATCAGCAGGGCTCTCGAACTAATGAATATGCTATGGAAGCCATCTGAATCCTTCATAGCATGGACTTGGGTTGCTACTGCTAATAGGTGGACTCTAGGATGTTTCTCTAACAGGGAGCAGGGAGGCTAAACCTCGCACTAATCAGGTTTATACTGGACTAAGCCAAAAAACAATGCAAGGCAAATGGGCCAAGGTAGAGAGACACTAAGGAAACTCACAGCTTCTGAGTGGAATGCCAAAAAATACCCAGGGAGCCAAGGGCGAAGTTTTAGGAACGAGTTGGTTGTCTTTTGTCTTGCATCATTATATGCAAAGGTCACAGCAGTTATAGAGCAGCTCATTTGCTGTTTGCCACTCAGTGCCAAAGGCATGTTTTTGAACTGGTATTGGAAGAGTTCCATTCTGGCACCATCCAGCTAAAAACCCAACCAAGCTGCTCTCAAGCTGAATGCTATGCCACCTCGAGCCTCTCCCTGCCTGAAGCGTGTGGTCCCAAACTTTGCACTTGTTACCCGTCTGCTGCTTCACTCCCTGCACTTTGGGTCCCCATGTGGGGCCATTCTGTTCTGATTCTGTTTGCGTGATACCTGAGGTGTCACTCAACTGGTTGCTGGCTGTTCCAGTCTTCAAGAGCCAACCGTGTCACTAACTGTTACCAGACCTGACCACTCTGAGTCCAGTGTTCCAATGGGGCTGCCTAAAGTTAAACCTCGGAATCCAGATTTTGGCAGCTAAACACCCACTGGAGGCAGCTGTAGCTACACACACACACACACACACACACATACATACATATATATAACGAATCCAGTGCTGCGCTTATTGACTTCAATGTGAACAGGTCTGGACTTCCAGAATCTAAATGTGCATGCAGAAAAAGAAAGTTAAACATGTATAACAAAAGCTAAGACACATAAAATGCAGCTGCTTTATCTGCGTAATACACTAAGTACATACAAACAGTAGAACAAGCTAACCACAGCTGATTCTGTACTCAACTTCTGGGAAAGAAAAGCTAGACAAGGCATAGGTGCTGAGGTTACCCCAATTGGGAACCAGCAAACACACTTGTAGGGGAACTCTGACCCAGCAGCTGGGCTGATGGGTTTCATCTCAACAATATTTGTTTTTGCTCGAGAGCCAGTTCCCTTCCCCTTGGGTGTTGGTTGTGTAGAGGGGGCTGGAGGTAACTTGGTACAAAGGATTCCGAATGTGATCGGATACAGTGTATACTTGAGTTTTATGTGTGAAATTCAGCCCTGTGCAGAGGCCCGGCACCCAATGACTAATGCATTACTTTAGCCCTGTTTGGAAGTACATAGGCCTTCATGCATGGGGGTGAATTTAGCCCTATGGGAATAGGAACCCGTAGGTTGTCAGAATGATGTACAAAGGATAGTCCTTTAAATACAAAATTTAGCCTTTTATTTTTATAGTACATAGCTTTAGAAATATAATGCAAATGCAGAGTGCAGGCTACTGATCTCCTAACCCGTCCCTGGCTAGTGAACGTTAGCAATGCCTAGGACTGACAGATGCCTTCAGTACAAAACGGTGTCCTCTTGGTGTTCTAGCAATGAGCACGGACTTCATCACAGAATAGCTGGAGTTAGATGCTGCAGGAAGGAGGACTGGTGACTGAGCAGCTATTGTCTTCCCTCTTCCCAATAAGCCAGGTCTCGACTAATGATCCAGGAGGCTGTTAAGGGGCGCTTTGAAAGATCCCAAGACACTTTTGTGAGAGAAAGGGCTTTACTTCCAGTGTCCTGGCCCAATGCTGTCAGATTCTGCCCCTTACATTCCTCCTGCGGCTGTTTATATAGGGCTTGAAGGGCTATTCCTCCTTTCGTGATCAAAAGGTTATGGTGTCTTGTGGTGAATGGCGAGAAGCTGGCTCCTTCCATTTCAGTGGTGGGGGCAAGGGCTGGCTTTAGGAGGTGTGGGGCTCAATTCAAACAGTTTTGATGGGGCCCCGGCAGGGATGACTAAAAAAAAAAAAAAAGAAACCATGTAAAAAAAACATGTGGGGCTTGTACTCACTGAGCAGTGCTCCAAGTCTTTGGTGGCACTTTGGTGGCGGGTCCTTCACTCACTCCAGGTCTTCAGCGGCACTGAAGGACCCGCCGCCAAAGTACCGCCGAAGACCCGGAGCGCCACAGGGTGAGTAAAAATTAAAAAGGCGCCTCTAGCCAGGAAAGAGATACTCACTGGGCGCGGGGCCCTCTTAGGCGTGGGGCCCGATTCGGGGGAATTGATGGAATAGGCCTAAAGCCGGCCCTGAGTGGGGGCAGTGACCTTTAAATGTGGGCTGCACAGGGCAGGAGCAACCCTAATGCCTCTAGCAGCAGGGCAGGTGTGGAACAGGTGGAGCCTGTTTTCCCTCCAGCACCGTGCCCCAGCCACTTGGCCATGCCCTCTTACCCAGTCCACACTCACCCAGAGATAGTTGATTGCCCCTGGCTGTGCTAAGGGTCATTTTTACACTCAGGGCTGCAAGCATCCATATTGTGTAGGATAAGGCAGCTAGGGAGTTCTTGGGGCAGCTACCTGGCCAGTGTGTTGGCAGAACTTTGGAATTCCTTTCAGCTAATAATGGGCTAGGAATTATTTAAAACAGTTGCAGTTTCTTAGTAAATGCAAGCTCACACTGGGCCCAATCTGCAGCCATTGGAATCAGAGGCAAACTTTGCCGTTGATTTTTACTGGTACGGGCTTGGGATTATTATTTCTTTAAAAAATCCTGCACACTGGTCATCTTGGCAGGGTGCAGGAGGACTGACTGTCCAGCATGGACCTTTGCTATGTTGGGGTGATACGGCTGGAAACAGGGGATTCCAATTGCATTCTCTGTAGTACTGAAAGTGTTATTTAGTTTAAAGCACAAGGTGAAAAGGATTGGCCCCTGGTATATGTATCGTATTCTCTTTAGTATTTTTGTAAGAAAAAAACCAATAAAATTCTATGACAAAAGTCAATGTCTTCATCAAAGGATGTAGTTGGATAAATAATGAATATCAAGGTCTCGAGGCTAATGCCAGCACTAAGGAGAAGTGAGTTGGGACTTTGATAATCTGGGTGAAATGGTGGTTCCATTGCTGTTAATGGCAAAGCACCCATTGATTTCAATGGGGCTGTGGTTGCACCCCATGTGTTTGCACTTTATGGACCACATGCTGCCCTAGATCTTTGCACACAACATGCTTTCTTGAGAGACACCAGCATTTCTGCTTCTGGCAAGACAGAACTGAAGGTCGACAAACCACTTCTTCCCTCAGAAAAAGGTTCTGGCCCCATTCAGTTCCAGAAACAGGTAACAGTCCAAGGAAATTTTCATTTACTCAAACTGGTTGCCCAGTCCCTATTCTACAGCCAGCTAGGCCCTGGACCCCTACTTCGGAGCCACGTTAATATCCCTAAGGACTCATTTAGCAGGAGTTTGCACTCGCCTGAGGTTTGGCTCATGCCGCAAAGCTTCAGATTCGGGAAGGGTGGGCCCTCATCTGAACCTTTCGAGGGTCACTTCTCCTTGAGAAGAATGTGCGGCTAGGATAGCGCAGATAAGCACTCCCTTGCCTCACCAGTGATTGTAATTCCTGGGCAAGGACTACAAACATGGGCGGCACCTTTGAGCTCATGGGAAGGGCTGCACAGCTTCCTGCAGGGGAGATGCATGTGTGTGGGGACGGGTCCCATGCCCATCCCTCATCGACTGGGGTAGGGGTGGGGATGCAAGGGCGCTGCTAATGACTCTGCCCCTCGGTGCAGCAAGCTTTTTTATAAACAGGTAGGGTGATTAAGATAATAAAAGGCTTGTCATTAAATTAAATTAAATGAAGGATCGTTAGCATTCTCAGGCACTCCTGTTAAAAGACAGGAAACCAAGGGGAGGAATAAATGGCCCATTTTGAGAATGGACAGAAGTAAATAGCCGTGTCCCTCAGAGTCTGTACTGGCCTGGGATTAGCACTGTCCAACGGATTCATAAATGAGCTGCAAAAAGGGTGGCAAAGTTTGCAGATGATATAAAATTACACAAGCTAGCCAGCTAAGTCAAAAACAGATAGCAACAGGTTACAAAAGGATCCCACAAAATTGGGTGACTTGGCAAGAAAATGGCAGATGACATTCAGTGTTACATGCAAAGTACGGCACGTGGCAAAATATAATCCCAATGATACATACAAAATGATGGTGTCTAAATTAGCTGTTACCCATCAAGAAAGAGATCTTGGACACACTTTCAGTACCCTGGAAGTGCTGTTTCCAGAGTACTGCAAAGGTATAAGAATTAGGGCTATCAAGCGATTAAAAAAATTAATTGTGATTAATCGTTCTATTAAACAATAATAGAATACCATTTAGTTAAATATTTTTGGATATTTTCTATGTTTTCAAATTTATTGATTTCAATTACAACACAGATTACGAAGTGTCAGTGCCCACTTTATATTTCTTTTTGATTACAAATATTTGCACTGTAAAAAAGAAAAAAAGAAATAGTACTTTTCAATTCACTTAATACAAGTACTGTAGTGCAATCTCTTTATCATGAAAGTTCAATTTACAAACGTAGAATTATGTGCACAAAATAACTGCATTCAGAAATAAAACATTATGTAACTTTAGAGTCCACAAGTCCACTCAGTCCTACTTCTTGTTCAGCCAATTGCTAAAACAAAGAAGTTTGTTTACATTTGCAGGAGATAATGCTGCCCGCTTCTTGTTTACAATCTCACCTGAAAGTGAGAACAGGCATTCGCATGGCACTGTTGTAGCTGGCATTGCAAGATATTTATGTGCCAGACACACTAAAGATTTGTATGTCTGTTCATGCTTCAATCACCATTCTAGAGGACATGTGTCTATGCCGATGACGGGTTCTGCTCGATAACAATCCAAAGCAGAGCGGACCGACGCATGTTCATTTTCATCATCTGAGTCAGATACCACCAGCAGAAGGTTGATTTTCTCTTTTGATGGTTTGGGGTCTGTAGTAGCCACATCGGACTGTTGCTCTTTTAAGATTTCTGAAAGCATGCACCGCACCTCGTCCATCTCAGATTTTGGAAGGCACTTCAGATCTTAAACCTTGGGTCAAATGCTGTAGCTATCTTTAGGAATCTCACATTGGGACCTTCTTTGCGTTTTGTCAAATCTGCAGTGAAAGTGTTCTTAAATCAAACATGTCCTGGGTTGTCATCTGAGACTGTCATAACACGAAATATATGGCAGAATGCAGGTAAATCAGAGCAGGAGACATATGTCAAAGTTAGACTCAGGACTCACAGTTTGTCAGACCACTCTGTTTTATTAGCACAGCACTCTGCTAATAACAGCCAGATAATGTGAGCACCATGCAAGACATAAACTATCTTATTTACACAGATAAAAGGGCGAGCACTTAGCAAGATAACAAAGGAAGCAGAATCTGATAAGTTTACCTGGGCTAGGCATGCATATCTTATTTCCTTACTAACTATTACCGATCTTCTGTTAATGTTTCGCCATTAGCACCCTTGTTTATGCCCAATGTTTTCTTTTCCTGGCACCTGTATTTCAACATTTTTTATTTCTGCTTAAAGGTACATACAACATTTCTTTAATCCATTCTTATTTTTACAATATAATTCATTCTACTTTCACACATACAATTCTCCCCCAAGGAGTTGAGTCACAAATTTAATTAACACATTTTTTTAACAAGCGTCATCAGCATGGAAGCATGTCCTCTGGAGTGGTGAAGGGGCATGAAGGGGCATATCGCTTCTCGGCTCTCTGTGAGCTAAGATCAAGCATAGTATCTGGCATGTAAATACCTAGCAATGCCAGCTAGAACAGCGCCATGTGAATGTCTGTTCTCACTTTCAGGTGACATTGTAAATAAGAAGAGGGCAGCATTATCTCCGGTAAATGTAAAGAAACTTGTTTGTCTCAGGGATTGGCTGAACAAGAAGTAGGACTGACGGGACTTGTAGGCTCTGAAGTTTTACATTGTTTTGTTTTTGAGTTCAGTTATGTAACCAAACTCTACATTTGCAAGTTGCACTTTCACCACAGAGATTGCACTACAGCACTTGTGTGAATTGAAAAATACCGTTTCTTTTGTTGATCATTTTTACAGTGCAAATATTTTTAATAAAATAATAATCTAAAGTGAGCAATATGCACTTTGTATTGTGCGTTGTAAATTGAAATCAACGATTTGAAAATGTAGAAAAACATCCAAAATATGTAACCAATTTCAGTTGGTATTCTATTGTTTAACAGTGTGATTGAAACTGCGATTAATTTTTTGATGTAATTGCGTGAGTTAACAGCGATTAATCGACAGCCCTAATAAGAAGCTTTCTCACTGTGCCTGTATCATCCCGAACTCATTCTCTAGCTTCAGAAGACTTAAAAATTATCTCCAGTCATCAATGGGATGGATGCAACTGAATAATGTCCTTAACGTGCAGGCCACGTGGGGGAGCATGTGCCCCCCCTTTAGCTGGTGCCCCACTTTGTGTCCCTCCAATGTGTCTTTCTTCCTTGTCTTGTGAGGAAGTGAGAGCTGTTGATTATGTACTTGGATATTCTCCGAGGAAGCTAATACAGAGCTGAGCCTTTCCAAGGCTCTGCGTGGCTCAGGTTTTGCTTCCCCGTCTGTTTGACACACTAGAGGGCTGGGAGTCAGAAAGAGGAAGGTTCCCATTGACCCGTGCACATCTTGTTCTGGCCTTCTTTCCTCTCGACTGCAAGTCTCAGGGGCAGCAGGGCTGCCTCTCACACCACTGGCCCTTGGGATCGCTCGGGAGGGTAACACTGGGAAGATGGGAAGAATGGGAGGCCTAAGCAGGCTCTTCTGGTATCCCTCAGCAGACAGGCCAGGTTATTCTGTGGAGAAGAGTCAGACTTGGAAGAGGAAGTCACTTGCATACTGTACCCACAGGTGCTATTAGGGAAGGGGCAGAGGAGGGAGGGGAGTGCTCCATACACATAAAATAGTCCAGCTGATAACAGTTAGCACTTACATAGTGCTCTGCATTGGCAATGTCAATGTATTTTGCTTAGTAACTGCAATGACTTCATTTGCTGTGTGCTGACCTTTTAAATCTCAAAGGGCTCTGTGGGTTCCAGAGGGCTTGGCTACACTGGAGAGTTGCAGCGCTGCTGATGGGGTTACAGAGCTGCAACTCACTCTGTGTCCACACTTGCAAAGCACGGCCAGCGCCGCAACTCCCTGGCTGCAGCGCTGGCTGTACACCTGGTCTGCTTGGGGTGCAACGATTCCGGCGCTGGTGATGCAGCGCTGGTCAAGTGTGGCCACCACAAGCGCTTTTATTGGCCTCCAGGGTATTAGGAGGTATCCCAGCATACATTTTCAGCCACTCTGCTCATCGTTTCGCACTCAACTGCCCTGGGCTCCGGTGACCCGCCCTTTAAATGCCCCGGGAGTTTTAAAAATCCCCTTCCTGTTTGCTCCGCCAGGTGTGGAGTGCAATCAATCAATCACTGACCATGCCTCCACGCCCCAAACGAGCCCCAGCATGGAACACTTTCAAGCTGCAGGACCTCATCAGTGTTTGGGGTGAGGAAGCTGTGCAGTCACAGCTGCGCTCCAGCCGTAGAAATTATGATACCTGGGCAGATATCAAAGTCCATGCTGCAAAGGTGCCATGAATGGGATGCGTTGCAGTGCAAGGTTAAAGTAAAGGAGCTGTGGAGTGCCTATTGCAAAGCCCGGGAGGGAAACCGCCGCTCAGGAGCTGCCCCCACGACCTGCCGTTTTTACAAGGAGCTGGATGCCATACTTGGGTGTGACCCCACTGCCAATCCGAGGACCACGATGGAGAGTTCAGAGCAGGGAGAGGAGGGGGAGAGTGTAAAGGAAGCCGAGAGTGAGGCTACTGGGGTGGAGGGAGACACCCTGGAGTCCCAGGAGGCATGCAGCCAGGAGCTCTTCTCAAGCCAGGAGGAAGCTAGCCAGTCGCAGCAGCTGAAACTTGTTGGTGAAGAAGCAGCAGAGGAGCGGGTTCCTGGTAAGCAGCTTTTATTTTAAGGATGGAAATGTTTTGGGAGAGGAGGAGGGGGAGGGGGTTAGGGCTGCCTGCATGCATGCCTAGATGTGGAATAGCCCATTGACTTGGTCTATCACGTCTCTGTAATCGGCCTCGGTAATCTCTTCAAAAGTTTCGGCCAGAGTGTGGGCAATGCGTTTGCGCAAGTTTATAGGGAGAGCCACCGTGGTCCTTGTCCCAGTCAGGCTAACGCATCCGCGCCACTGTGCCACGAGGGGTGTGGGGACCATTGCTGCACACAGGCAAGCTGCATAGGGACCAGGGCAGAATACACATTGCTGTAGAAGACCCTCCCTCTCTTCCCAGGTAACACGCAGCAGTGATATATCTGGCAGTAGAAAATCCTGTGGAAAATGTAGGGATAGTGTTCAGTGCAGGTCCCCCTCAGCTGCTCTTTGCTTTCCCCAATGCACAGAAACCCCAGTGAGCCCTGACTCAAGCAGCTCCCCTTCCCAGGTGAGTCACGGCAGAAACACTCACCCCATTACTCACCATGTCTTCGCTGCTGTGGCCTCTCTGTGCTGTTTGCTATGTGTAAATGATGCTACAAATAGTTTACAAACTCCTTCCCTGTGATAATAAACAATGCAGCCTCTGTATTAAATGTTTCTATTTCTGTTTTTTTTAAGTGTCCTTGAATCCTCCGGCCCTATCACAGCCTGCTGAAAGACTACAGAACTTGAGGCATAAACCAAGGAAAAGCAAAGAAGATTTGGTGAAAGCAGTTATGAAGCAGTCTGCCAGAGAGAATAAGAGGCTGCAGAACTGGAGAGAGAAAATGCATCAGTGGAGGGAAACACAAAGCAGGAGAAAGGAATTGGTTACCAAGAAAAGCACAAAGCAGCTGATAAGCCTCCTGGCACGCCAAACGGACTGTATGCAGTCACTCGTAGCCATGCAGGCAGATCAGTACCGTGCTAACCCCACCCCCACAAAGCTCTCTCCCTTGTGCCCCAGTGTTTGCTCAAAACCCCTTTTTCCAGCAGCCTGGTTCTTACCACCAGCAGCTGACCCCAACACCTGTACATTCACCTACCAGCCCTGAGAACTACGACCCTTACCCTATGCACTCAACCCCCATCACCATGCAGCATATTAATCCTGAAGTGCAGCAGGCATTGCACAGCAATCCAGGCAGGACATATTCAAACCTCTGAATGTACAGTTCAGCACCCTACCCCCCTGCCCTTTTATGTACTGTATTTTGAATAAATGATTTCTTGGCTTTTAAAACATTTTTTATTATTGCAGAAAGTGAAAAATACTGTACCCCAAGGGAAAAACAGGCACTGCAAATCATTGTAACCACTGCACTTCACACCCGTGCAAGGCACCAAACATTACTGTTGGCTTTCAGCCTCAAATTGTTCCCTTAAGGCATCCCTAATCCTGGAAGCCCTGTGCTGGGCCTCTCTAGTAGCCCTGCTCTCTGGCTGTGCAAATTCAGCCTCTAGGCATTGAACCTCGGAGGGCCATTCCTCACTGAATGTTTCACCCTTCCCTTCACAAATATTATGGAGGGTACAGCACGCGGATATAACAGCGAGGATGCTGCTTTCCTCCAAGTCTAGCTTCCCATAAAGACGCCTCCAGCGTCCCTTTAAACGGCCGAAAGCACACTCCACAGTCATTCTGCACCGGCTCAGCCTGTAGTTGAACCGGTCCTTGCTCCTGTCAAGCTTCCCTGTATATGGTTTCATGAGCCATGGCATTAAGGGGTAAGCAGGGTCTCCAAGGATCACAATGGGCATTTTGAAGTCCCCTACTGTGATCTTGCAGTCTGGGAAAAAAGTCCCAGCCTGCAGCTTCCTGAACAGGGCACTGTTCCGAAAGATGCGTGCATCATGCACCTTTCCAGGCCATCCTTTGTAAATGTCAGTGAAAAGCCCACAGTGATCCACAAGTGCTTGGAGAACCACAGAGAAATACCCCTTCCGATTAATGTAATCGGATGCCAGGTGGGGTGGTGCCAGAATAGGAATATGCGTCCCATCTATCGCCCCTCCACAGTTAGGGAAACCCATTTGTGCAAAGCCATCCACAATGTCCTGCACGTTCCCCAGAGGCACAGTTCTTCTTAGCAGGATGCAATTAATGGCCCTGCAAACTTGCATCAACATTATTCCAACGGTCGACTTTCCCACTCCAAACTGGTTCGCGACTGATCGGTAGCTGTCTGGAGTTGCCATCTTCCAGATTGCAATAGCCACCCGCTTCTCCACTGGCATGGCAGCTCTCAATCTCGTGTCCTTGTGCCGCAGGGTGGGGGCGAGCTCCTCACACAGTCCCATGAAAGTGGCTTTTCTCATCCGAAAGTTCTGCAGCCAATGCTCGTCATCCCAGGTTTGCAAGACGATGTGATCCCACCACTCAGTGCTTGTTTCCCAAGCCCAAAGGCGGCGTTCCACGGTGCTGAGCACGTTCGTTACTGCCACAAGCAATTTAGTGTCTTGCGCGTCAGGCGAATCAATATTATCGTCTGACTCCTCACTGTCACTTTGGAGCTGAAGGAATAGCTCAACTGCCAAACGTGATGTGCTGGCAACATTCATCAGCAAGGTCCTCAGCAGCTCGGGCTCCATTTCTAACAGAAATCGCGCTGCAGACTCACAATGCCGCCAAACTGCTGGGATGTGTAGCGATGCACCACGGGGCGTTGGGACAGGAAGCAGAATGACCCTCACCCTTCCGTCCCCTTCCCACAACCTACAGCGCCAAAATGGGACAAGGTGCTCTGTGGGATAGCTGCCCACAATGCACCACTCCCAACAGTGCTGCAAATGCTGCAAATGTGGCCACACTGCAGCGCTGGTAGCTGTCAGTGTGGCCACACTGCAGCGCTGTCCCTACACAGCTGTACGAACACAGCTGTAACTCCCAGCACTGCACAAATGTAAGTGTAGCCATACCCAGAGAGGCGCAGCTATTTGGCGTGCAGCTCAGTACAGATGGCTGGGGGACGCACGCACTCTGTGTGTGCTCATGTACACTTTACGTCTGTTCTTTACAATGCCTCATTCATCTAGGACAAAGATGGGCTTGTCTGAAATGCCCTCTTTGGAGGTCACAGGGCACTGAAAGACTTGGGCCCAGCAGCTAACTCCTGCATGTGTCCAAGCCAGGGCTGGCCCACATATTTTGGCACCTGAGGCAGGGAACTCCAGTGATGCCCCTATACTCCCTCATTTGGGCCAAAACTTTGAAAGGTCTCAATTCTCCCATCTTCCTGTTCCACTCCTCTCATGGTGCTGCTCTGCTACCTACCCCAAGAAAGGAGAATGAACAATTTAAAATGCCTTGTTCAAAAATTTTAACATTTAACTTTCAAATGCCTGAACAGCAAATGTAAGTTTTCTTGTCTGCATAGTAAACACTGGCATTTTATCTGTTTGAATAATCAAAGTGGTGCTTTCTGTGCCTTCTAGGTTGCAGAGATTTGCACTGCTTCCTGCTGAAGGTCCACAGTCTGGGCCAGCTCATGCTCTATTGAGATGGTTGCAAAGCCAAACAGCCTCTCCTGTGTCATTGTGGAGCGCAGATGTGTTTTTATTTTCTTCAGCTTGGAGACGCTGCGTTCTGCACTGGCAACTATTACAGGAAACTGTCCACAGTCCTGGTTCACGTAGACTTAAGGAATTAGACTCAGCAGCAGCTGTTTCTTGTGCCTCCACCACACTCTTCTCTGATCGACACTTTTCTTGAGGAATGTGCATGGTTACATCCATTTGAGATGGAGATATGGATGCTGCAGTAGCTGCCCGGTCACCTGCATTCTGTCTAACTGGAAGATCAGGAATCTCCTCACCACTCACATCCTCACTGGGGCCGGAAGGCTCACCATGAACATTTGTGTCTATGTATCTCAGGAGAGCTCCTTCCTGCTTAGACAGAAAAGCTCCCTTTGCTTTCTTTCTTTTTCTGAATGCTGCCCCAGAGGGGCGTTTTCTTCTTTCACATGTTCCAACCTGGAAATCCACTAGCCCCTCAATCTCACTTGTCTAGCCAGGCTCTGCTCACTTCCCCGAACAGCACGGAGCTGCCTGCGGGGCCCAGGCCCCCACATTTTCAAGGAATTCAGAATAAATGCCCTGTGGATCGGGTTTCAATGAGGTGTTTCAATATTGCCAGTGTGTCTGACAGCAACTCCGCTTGCCAGGCACGGTCAACACTTCGGTGTGAAGGGTAGGGTGAGTGTGTGTCCCCCTATCCCGCCCGACGAGGACTCTATTCTTAAGCCACAAGGCTGTGGCAATAAGGAACCAGCTTTTGTACCGAGCCCATCACAATGGGCTGGCTGCCCCTGTAGAAGCAACCAGCCTCCTACCCTGGCCTGCATTCACTCTTGTGAGAAACCTGGGCCAGCTTCGGGGCAGCTGGGTTTATTCGGCTTGTTCTGGGAACACAGAGGGGACCTGCCCATATGCTATAGATTTCAGGGGTCCCCTAGCAGAATGTCCCAAGCTCTTACCTGACCTACTGTCCTTCCCTTGGCGTCTGGTGTGATTCTCACACTGCCCCCGTGAGCTGGATGGATGTCTGTGCATTCTCTTCTGGCGGCAGTGGAGGACATTGGGATACTTCCCTTTCTATAGGTTATCCCCAGTGCCTTAACATTTTGTTCTCTAGTTCCACTAAACAGCCTAGAATCACTCCTTTTTTCATGCCGATTTTGTCCTCCAGAGAAGAAAGCTCTCCTTCTCCCTCATGGTCCCACCTTGCCGTGACCTTCTTTGGGGAAAGGGTGATGAGCACAGAAGCTCAGTCTTCAGAGCTGCTCTGGAGCCATGAGAAATGTTGCTTCCCTGAAGGGCCGAGCATTCTTCTTCCACGGCACTTCCTGCCCCCACCAGCCCAGGGAGCCAAAGACAGAACCAAGCCCTGTCACATGGCAAGGCCAGAGAGAACCTCAGGTCCATGGAGACAGCCCTGTGACATGCTAGACTTCCCATCTGTGTCCTACAAATCCCTTGGGACATTGAGATGGGGCTGTCTGAGTAGACCAAAGCCCCAAACCTTGGTATCCTCACCCAGTCTCTGAGGGTTTGCAATCGGACAGGGCGGGGGTAAGTGGCTGGACAGGAGATGCAGCTGAGACCTTAAACTCTACTGGATTCAGCATGAAAGGCCAGAAGAAAGGAACAGCTACTCCGGGAAGGAATGAGACCAGATTCTGCCCATGGGGAACTGATCTCCTGTTTGGGACTCAGGATTTGGTTGTTGTTTGGGGAGGGAGTTTTACTGGGACAGAGAGACTTTGTTTTTCTGGTTTGGGAAAGGAAAGGAAAGGCGCACAAGGAGGAAGCCGACCTTGTGATGAGCCCCATAAGGATCACGTGTTGAAAGCTAGTGTCAGGTCATTGCACCCACTGTTCTGCCAGTGTCCCAGAACTGACCAGTGTGCTATTTGTCCCAATGGACCTCCTGTCCGAGTGGGAGCCTGAGAGAGAGAGGACACATGCAGAGCAGTTTGCATAATGAGCAGCTGAACCTGACCATGCATGTGTTTGCAAATTGCTAAGCTGTTGAGGTCTGGTTTCTGGGAACACAGCTTTGCATGCCACCGAAAATTGTCTGGGCCCTTTGTTCTTGCTCCTCAGAGCCTTTTCAGTTGTGTAATATCCTGGCTGGGCTCTGCCAGAGCTCGTCATCGTTTCCAACATGGCTTTAGATTTATGCATTCAAGCGCCATCTGCGTTCCTTCATGCTGGAGCGGGAAGCTTTGTGTGCTTTTCCCACCCACCACTTGCCAGTGGTGCCGGAAGGACTGTGAAGGTAAACCTATGGGGGAAGATAAGCACACAGTCAGAATTCCTTTAGCGTAGCAGGGGAGTAAAGCACTGCGAAGGATCTGAGGGGAGATATCACAGTAGAGGAACTCCACAGCCAACCCTGCCACGCTAGAGCACAGCTTTGAGCTGGGAAGCTGGCCGCAGGGGAGAGATGAGGAAGCAGGGAAACTCACTAAGGTCCCACAGGCCCAAGAAATCCCCAGAACTCTATACATTTGAAAGAAAGAGCAGGTTTGTGATGAGTGGAACTGCAGCCGGAGGGCTTCAGGAGGGACCTGGGTCAGTGTGGCCCGCAGTGGCTAAGGAATGCAAATCGAGTCCAGCCAAAGGGAGAGTGGGGTTCTAGGAGACTCTAGGTGGGTTGGGGAGAGGCAGAAAGCTGATTAAGAGAGAACTCAATAGGGGCCCAGTCACGCTAGGTGCTGAAGGCAGGACAGAGGCGTGAACCAGCGATGGCTGGGTTGTTGGGGGGTAATGCTAAGCAGGAGCATTGCTGAACATGCTGGGCTCTCATTGGTGGCGATAGGGGTGCAGGTTCCGACTACTTCTCAGGTTTGGGCCGCTGGACTCACTTTGTGGGTCTGGGAAAGAATCCCACAGCAGGGCACCACTGGCCAGGTGCAATGTGGGTGTTACACTTTCATCTGAAGCAGCACGTACTGGTCACTGCTGAAGGCAGGTCACTGGGCTAGATGGATTCCCTGGTCTGATCTGCAGGGGAAGTTCCTATGACCTTACTGGACCATAGGCCACCAGCGGAACATAAGAAAGGAGGGCGTGTGCTCCCTCATGCGATCCTGAGGTGCTCAGATAGGCTCATCTCTTCACAGCAGTGACACACACACAGTACACCACACATCAACAGGGGTCAGTAGCTCTTTTCGTTAGCCAAGCAGCTCATGCAAACAGAACAGCGCTCTCATTGTCCCCGGCCTGCCTCCTCTACCTCATAGACTCATAGACTTTAAGGTCAGAAGGGACCATTATGATCATCTAGTCTGACCTCCTGCACAATGCAGGCCACAGAATCTCACCCGTCCACTCCTGTAACAAACCCCTAACCTATGTCTGAGTTATTGAAGTCCTCAACTCATGGTTTAAAGACCTCAAGGTGCAGAGAATCCTCCAGCAAGTGACCTGTGCCCCATGCTGCAGAGGAAGGCGAAAAACCTCCAGGGCCTCTGCCAATCTTCCCTGGAGGAAAATTCCTTCCCGATCCCAAACATGGTGATCAGCTAAACCCTGAGCATGTGGGCAAGACTCACCAGCCAGCACCCAGGAAAGAATTCTCTGTAGTAACTCAGATCCCACCCCATCCAACATCCCATCACAGACCACTGCGCATATTTACCTGCTAATAATCAGTAATCCGACAGTCTCTAATGTGCATCGCAGCCCCCGCTTGCCCTGCTCCAGCACTAGCCCCAGTGTCAAGCTTCCTCTCTGGGGGAATCTTCCAGGCCAGCCACTATCTCCAGGGTCCCTGAGAAAGGACTGGGCCGACAGGCGGTTTAAATCCTCAGGTGGACGTGACCGAACACTACTATCGAGCCTGCACGCAAGCCTCCAGCAGAGATCCAAACCCAGGGGCAGCAAATCTTTTGTGACCATCTTGTAACATCAGGGCCAGCAAACTCTCCTGGGTCTCCAGGGTCTCCCTCCTAAGCCTGGATCCTCCCTCAGGTCATCGCTGTCCCCTTTGGACGTCATCCACATCCTTTGCGGGTGTGTGTGTGTGTCTCCGTTGCCGTGCGGGAGGCCGTAGTGATGCCAGGGCTGTCTTAGCCCTGTTCTTTGTTGTCATAAACAGATAAGTAAGAGTTAATAGAACAGAAGTAGTTGTTAATGGCTCCCAATCCTGCTGGAAAGGTATAACAAGTGGGGTTCCGCAGGGGTCTGTTTTGGGACCGGTTCTGTTCAATATCTTCATCAACGATTTAGATGTTGGCATAGAAAGTACGCTTATTAAGTTTGCGGACGATACCAAACTGGGAGGGATTGCAACGGCTTTGGAGGACAGGGTCAAAATTCAAAATGATCTGGACAAATTGGAGAAATGGTCTGAGGTAAACAGGATGAAGTTCAATAAAGATAAATGCAAAGTGCTCCACTTAGGAAGGAACAATCAGTTTCACACATACAGAATGGGAAGAGACTGTCTAGGAAAGAGTATGGCAGAAAGAGATCTAGGGGTCATAGTAGACCACAAGCTTAATATGAGTCAACAGTGTGATACTGTTGCAAAAAAAGCAAACATGATTCTGGGATGCATTAACAGGTGTGTTGTAAACAAGACACGAGAAGTCATTCTTCCGCTTTACTCTGCGCTGGTTAGGTCTCAACTGGAGTATTGTGTCCAGTTCTGGGCACCGCATTTCAAGAAAGATGTGGAGAAATTGGAGAGGGTCCAGAGAAGAGCAACAAGAATGATTAAAGGTCTTGAGAACATGACCTATGAAGGAAGGCTGAAACAATTGGGTTTGTTCAGTTTGGAAAAGAGAAGACTGAGAGGGGACATGATAGCAGTTTTCAGGTATCTAAAAGGGTGTCATCAGGAGGAGGGAGAAAACTTGTTCACTTTAGCCTCCAATGATAGAACAAGAAGCAATGGGCTTAAACTGCAGCAAGGGAGATTTAGGTTGGACATTAGGAAAAAGTTCCTAACGTCAGGGTAGTTAAACACTGGAATAGATTGCCTAGGGAAGTTGTGGAATCTCCATCTCTGGAGATATTTAAGAGTAGGTTAGATAAATGTCTATTAGGGATGGTCTAGACAGTATTTGGTTCTGCCATGAGGGCAGGGGACTGGACTCGATGACCTCTCGAGGTCCCTTCCAGTCCTAGAGTCTATGAGTCTATATCTCTTTTGCCTGTAAAGGGTTAACGAGATCAGTGAGCCTGGCTGTCACCTGACCAGAGGACCAATCAGGGGACAGGATACTTTCAAATCTTGAGGGAGGGAAGTTTTTGTGTGTGCTGTTAGATTTTGGTTGTTGTTCTCTCTGGGTTCTGAGAGTGACCAGACGTGCAACCAGGTTTCTCTCCAATCTCCCTAATACAGGTTCTTATAGATTCAAAATAGTAAGTACTAGGTGATAAGGCGAGTTAGGTTATGTTTGTTTTCTTTATTTGCAAATGTGTATTTGGCTGGAAGGAGTTCAAATTTGTATTTTACTAAAAGGATTTTAATTTGTACTTGTATACTTAGGCTGGGAGGGTATTCCCAGTGTCTATAGCTGAAAGACCCTGTAACATATTCCATCTTAAATTTACAAAGATAATTTTTACTGTTTTTCCTTCTTTAATTAAAAGCTTTTCTAGTTTAAGAACCTGATTGTTTTTTTATTCTGGTGAGACCCCAGGGGACTGGGTCTGGATCCACCGGGGAATTGGTGGGGAGAAAGGAGGGAAGGGGGAGAGAAAGGTTAATATTCTCTCTGTATTAGGATTACTTTCTCTCTCAGGGAGAGTCTGGGAGGGGGAGAGAGAAGGAGGAGGAAGGTGAATTTTCCTTTCTGTTTTGAGATTCAAGGAGTTTGAATCACAGTGATCTTCCAGGGTAACCCAGGGAGGGGAAGCCTGGGAGAGGCAACGGTGAGGGAAAGGTTTACTTTCCTTGTATTAAGACCCAGAGGGACTGGGTCTTGGGGGTCCCCAGGCAAAGTTTTTGGGGGACCAGAGTGTACCAGACACTGGAATTCCTGATTGGTCGCAGCGCTACATGTACTAAGCTGGTAATTGAGCTTAGAGGAATTCATGCTGGTACCCCATCTTTCGGACGCTAAGGTTCAGAGTGGGGAATTATACCATGACACTTGTCCATGTACCAGGACACACAAGTGTGTACTGTTAACCAAGGGATGGTCAATTAACTGCAATTTAGGCACTTATTGATTTTTCGCGCTAATTGCTTTGGTGACTGGAAATGGCTTTCCAATTAGCTGGAAGCCAGGCTGCCTTGCTGCATAATGCCTTATTCCTGGAGAAATGGCATCTCCTAGTGGCCATCTGGCAAACCGCACCTATACCCAGTTCTTCAGTACTAATCATCTAACCCAGGCTCAGCCTGGGTGTATGTGGTCTCAGGTCCAGCTACAATCTCTGGAGCGTCCCTAGGCATGTTGGGGTCAGTGCGGGATATGAAGGAGAGATTTGCGGGAGGGTTGGAACAAGGGCTTTACATCAGTTGTGGCTCTATTATTCAGAGGCCACCTGCGAGTAAGAGTGACCCCTGACATAAATTACAGCAGCCCCAGGTCTACTCTAACTGTGCCTGGCAGCTCTGGCTGCTATTCCAGCAGCAAGACATATTTTCACTTTTCTCCAGCCCCCACACTGTGGAGAAGTGGCATGAAGTTGCTATGTCAGTTCTACATTGCTCCAGCATTTGCCCTACTCCAGGCAAGAGTGGTTAAATTGGAGTGCTACAAAGGGGCTATAGTGGATCTGAGGAGAGGGCCCAGGGAGTTCCAGACATGAGAACCACTGTCAGAGAACTGGGGATCTGGGAGGAGTTGGAGCTCAGAGGGTTTGAGAAAGAAAAACTGATGCAGGGAGCAGGGGAAGGGATTCGATCCACCTGGGGTAGACTGACCTTCTCATAAACAAACTAGGGAAAATGCAACCTAGATGGAGCTACTATAAGGTGGGTGCAAAACTGGTTGGAAACCCGTTCCCAGAAAGTAGTTATCAATGGTTCACAGCCATGCTGGAAGGGCATAACGAGTGGGGTCCTGCAGGGATCGGTTCTGGGTCCAGTTCTGTTCAATATCTTCATCAGTGATTTAGATACTGGCATAGAGAGTACACTGATAAAATTTGCGGATGATACCAAACTGGGATGAGTTGCAAGTGCTTTGGAGGTTAGGATTAAAATTCAAAATGATCTAGAGAAACTGGAGAAGTGGTCTGAAGTAAATAGGATGAAATTCAATATGGACAAATGCAAAGTCCTCCACTTCGGAAGGAACAATCAGTTGCACACATACAAAATGGGAAATGACTGCCTAGGAAGAGCACTGCAAGAAAGGGATCTGGGGGGTCATAGTGAATCACAAGCTTAATCTCAGCCAACAGTGTAATACTGTTTCAAAAAAAGCAAACATCATTCTGAGATGTAGCAGGAGTGTTGTAATCAAGATACGAGAAGTAATTCTTCTGCTTTACTCCAAGCTGATTAGGCTTCAACTGGAGTATTTTTTCCAATTCTGGGTGCCACATTTCAGGAAAGATTTGGAGAAAGTCCAGAGAAGAGCAACAAAAATGATTAAAGGTCTAGAAAACATGACCTATGAGGGCAGATTGAAAAAACTGGATTTGTTTAGTCTAGACAAGAAAAGACTGAGAGGGGACATGATAACAGTTTTCAGGTACATAAATGATTGTTACAAGAACGGGGAAAAATAATTGTTCTTGACCTCTGAGGAGAGGACAAGAAGCAATGGGCTTAAATTGCAGCAAGAGCGGTTTAAGTTGGGCATTAGGAAAAACTTTCTGTTAGGTGGTTAAGCACTGGAATAAATTGCCTAAGGAGGTTGTGGAATCTCCATCACTGGAGGCTTTTAAGAACAGGTTAGACAAACAACTGTCAGGGATGGTCTAGATAATACTTAGTCCTGCCATGAGGCAGGGGACTGGGCTAGATGACCTCTCAAGGTCTCTTCCAGTCCTACGTTTCTATGAAGTGACAGAGGGAGGCAGCAGGAAATTCTGGGAAGGTTGGGGGAAGTATCAGGTGAGCGCCTAAACTCTCTTTTTTGGAGAGAGAGTTCTTCAGCTTGATATGTGTGTGTCGATTCTCTGCCTGGCCATATTGGGGGTAACTTACAGCGAGGAGATACAAGGTCCCTAGTGAGTGCGGGCAGCACACAGAGTATTGGGCAAAACACAGAGAGGGATGGATCGAAGAGCGAATGCTTGAACCAACTTCACTTTCAAATATAATTTCTCCTTCTTGGCCATCACTGCTGGATGCAAGACAGTCTGTTGTAGAGTTTCATGAACAATCTATATGCAAACACCAAGGCAAATTCTGCTCTCAGTTACCCAGGCAACTCCACATTAGCTTCGCTGGGGCTACACAGGTAGAAGCGAGAGCAGAACTCAGAGCAATGTATGCGATATCAAAGTAATGCTAAGGGATTTCTGAGCTGATTTACATGGACTCAATAGGGTTGCTCTGGATTTATATCTGTTTAAATGAGATCAGGTTCTGGCCCAAGAAATTTTCTTCCTCATACCAAGGAAAGGAGAACAGGCCGCCTAGACATAACAGTGAGTCAGAAACAGATGCTGTTCTAATCACTTAGCCCTGGGAAAGACCTCTTTTCCTTTCAGCAAGTCTGGTTAATCTCTGTAGAAAATCCCTTCTGTTGTTTACTTTCTCTGACCTTTGTCTATCTGGCCAGCCTTAGCCTGTGAGCATCTTGGGGCAGGAACCATCCCTTCGCGTGTGGCTTGAAAGCACCTTGATCACTGCTGCAAACAAAGGGCTAAGAACCATAGCAATGAATAGAAGCATGGCACTCTATGGACTGATACACTCCCAGCCAGACTCTGCCCCCTGTCCCAGCTCTGCATTCTCAGGAAGTTGACCCTTGTTTAAAATACATGGGGGTCAAATCTTTCAGCTTTTACTCTGATGAGACTCTCAGTGAATGCTGCTGACATCGGCAGGCATTTCCTAAGAGGGCTGCAAGTTTGAGACCTAATATTATGTAAGGCCAATAGCCTCAAAGGTATTTAGGCACTTAACTCCCACTGAAATCTATGGGAGTTAGGCACCTGAATAGCTCTGAGGATCCAGGCCTAAGGGCCTTCAGCTTGTAAGTACTCACTTTAAGAGTGTAATTTGTCCCCCGGAGTCAATGGGAGGGCTAATGGACTTAATTAGGCCTGTGCGGGGATACAAGACAGGGAATTCCTGGACGCATCAGCTGTACTGTAAAGCAGAAAAAAAATCACAACAAGGAAAGTAAAAGATTAAAGTGAGGGGTTTTCTCCGCACTAAATGGAAACCCTGAACGGTCTGACGCTGTTATTCAGGGGCATGTGAGGGGGGTGCTCACCTCTTGAGCGCCTCCTGCTGTTGTGTGGGGGACCAAAGTCTTTTCCCCACTCTTGGTGCCCCCTGTGGTTTATCGAGTTCAGCTGGCAGGTCTTCAGTGGCTCAACCCTCTGGCCAGGTCACTCAGTCAAAATGGCAAAAAGTCCGCCAAGAACTGTCTATCTGCCCTCATCAGGGTCTTCAGCTCTGGGCCCTTTAAACTCAGCCCTTCTCTCAGGTTTCCAGATGAGCCTTGTCCATTTCTCAGGGTTCACACCACATTATCGGTGGCCATGGGGGACCCCAGGCCCACCCACTACTCTGGGTTTGAACCCAGGGAGCCTATCTGCAGCTGCCCCATACCTCTCACTTCAATTCATTGCTGCTACTTCCCTGGGCCTCTTCCCAGCTGGCCCCTTTTTTGCCACCCCTGACTTTAGGGGTCAAGATCTCAGGGTCTCTTTCTCCCAGCTTAAGAAAAGCAGCTAGAGCCAAGCTCTGGTTGTCCCTTGAGCTCCTTGGGCCAGAGAGATGCTCCCTTCCTTATAAGCTCTGGTCCCAGCCAGGAACTGACCTGCAAAGGCCCTGCCCTGCCTTTTATCTGAGCCTGCTGGGCTCTGATTGGCTGCTTCCGTAAGGCCTCTCTAGGCAGGCCTGGAGAACTCACCTTCGCTGCTCCTTCCGGGGGGTAGGGGGGCGGGTATAGTAGGGCCCCGGGGCTTCCTGTAGGCAGCTACAAAAGCCTGGTAGACCTTGTCACAGGGCACGTGTTAACCGGGTGTTTGTTCCTAGAGAACACTCCAGCGTGGGAGGAAGATGGGGGTAAACTCCTGTAGCATCTCCCTGGGAAAAGGGACATTGGCCCAGAAACTCCAAGGTGTTCAGGCTCCGAACTGCCATTGCAACCAATGGGATCGAAGGGCTGCCTAAGCTAGCCAATGGGAGATGATGACAAGTGGGATGTGTGCTAAGTTCCATCCGTCTCATGGAGATCAGCACCTAAATCCAGCCTGCAGGGAGGCACCTGTGCTGGTGATTCCCAGCTGTGACCGCATCCTAACTCACGGATGGGGAATTGCAGTGATCTTCTAAGCACCTAAATGGTAGGTGCTGTGACATCCAGGCCCTAGCCCATATTATCTTAAGAACAAAGGTTCTTCACGAGCTCCCATACATGTATTTTGTTGCCAGAAGGGTGACTGCTTGCTTCCCTGTGTTGGTTTCTGTGGACTGATTACTGAGCTGCAGGTGCAACGCTGTGAAACCGCAGTGCACAGGATATGATTCCGCAGTGTTGCCAACTCTTGCGATTTGATTGCCAATCTCATGATATTTTCCTAAAGGCCATTTTTATGGTTTTGTAAAATGTCATGGTTTGCAAGCCACGCTCATGGTTTTTGAACTCATGGGGTTGACAACCCCTTTTTAAATAAGGATCAATAAGATCTTTCTGAACATACATGACTACACTTTGAGAGCCACAAAGTACAACAGCAGCAGTGGGGGACCCAGGTGAGTGCCCAGTGAGAAAGAAGACTGAGGGCAGACAGACAAAAGGAGGTGGACAGAGGGTGAAATTCAAAATGCAGAATACCAGCATAAGGCCCAGGTACCATTTAATTCCCCATGAGGCTTGGCAAATCACGTCATCGCTCTGTGCCTCAGTTTCCCATCTATACATTGGGATTAGGAGACTGACCTCTTTTGTAAAGCACAGTGAGATCTAGTAGGTCTTATCAGTACTTGAGCCAGGTCCTGGCTCTCCGTGGGGTTTAAACGCCCCATAGGCAGGGGTGAATTAAACTCAGACTTATTACTGAGAGAAGGGGAATGCTGGAGTAAAACCCAGGTAGAAGGGCGTGGAATGGTTAAGGCTCTGTCACCTGCATATTTTACGCTGGGCTTTTTCTGACCCTGTGCTGACCTGGCAGGCATCCTCCTAAGGAAGTGCCTAGAGATCTGTATCTGTTCCCTGCTTTGTTTCAGTCAGGATAGGGGATGAAGAACAATGGTCCTGTGTGCACATTCTCCCTGGCCTCTTCCTTTCCACACTGCATTTAAGAATCAAGCAGCTCTCACCAAGACAGAACACGTTTCCCTTGAATTCCCCCTTGCCTATTTGCAGAAGTAGGATGTTTCTTTTCCTCCCCCACCCCCCGGTGCATATACACTGCAGAATTCTCCAGAGGTCTGTTCAGATGAAAAGGAAACCTCAGCCACTGCAGGAACTTTCTGAAGCTTTTAGAGCAGAGATCGGCAACCTTTCAGAAATGGTGTGTCAAGTCTTCATTTATTCATTCTAATTTAAGGGTTTTCGTGCCAGTAATACATTTTAATGTTTTAAGAAGGTCTCTTTCTAGGAGTCTATAATATATAACTGAACTATTGCTGTATGTAAAGTAAATAAGGTTTTTAAAATATTTAAGACGCTTCATTTAAAATTAAACTAAAATGCAGAGCCCCCCGGACCAGTGGCCAGGACCTAGGCAGTGTGAGTGCCACTGAAAATCAGCTTGTGTGCTGCCTTTGGCACACGTGCCATAGGTTGCCTACCCCTGTTCTAGAGGTTAAAGGTTGCAAATCAACTCTCAACTCCTGCCCTCTCCCCCCCTCCAAACACCCCCACAATGAAAAATCTGTACATGCTTGTGCAACCCAAGGAGAACAATGCTTATCCAGAGCTGCCAAGTTGCCTAACTGCATGGCAATGCTACAGCAGGAGCATCTTGGGAATGTGCTGGTGGCGGGCAGGGAAAGTGGGGCCTGCTTCTGAGGGTCAATGGGCCAGATTCTCAGCTAGTATAAACTGAGGTAGCTCTGTGGGCGTGAAGGGAGCTACACAGATTTACACCAGCAGACGATCCGGCCCAGGGTGACCTGGTTATTCCCCACGTCATCTCACACCTCCCGTTCTACAGCCAAATAGCCCCTGCCTCAATCTGTCCTGGGTTGATGGACATTCTTGCTGTCCATGTGTCTGAGGCAGGTGTCAGTTCTCACATCATGGACCTTTCCATAGCACTCAGGAGGGTCTGTCACAATGTGGCCAGAGGGAGGCAGGCTTGGGTCCAAGGAATCTCATGAACACCATTTGAATTGTTCCTTGAAGGCCAGAGGTAGAGAAGGGAACCTGCACCTCAACACTAGACCCATCCTGGGCTGAGTCCCGAAAGGCTCAGTTCTCTCCGTGATGCTATTCAGTATTTCCACAAGACTCCAGAGCTCAGTTACCCGCACGATGCCGATGCTACACAACTCTATTGTGCTTCACAATCTAAGGTGACACCTGAGGCGTCTGGCCAGCGCAGCAACTGACCGATAGCCACACTAGGGGAGGAAGAGCTGCTAAAATCAAACAGAGATTGTGCTTGTGGGCCAAAGGAGGCATTTCAAAAGTGCTGCAGCATGCAGGGTGACCACTGCTCTAGGATGTGTCCCCACAAACCCTACAATCAGCTCACCATCGAGGAGTTCCTCTGCACCCCTCACAGAGGCGGAGTGCTTAGAGGGTCCAGTTCTATAACAAAGTGTTGCACCATCTCTGGGTGGCTAGGGGAGTGCATCCCATCCTGGCGAGAAGACCCGGTCTTCATCCTTTCCTCACTTCCTGTAGAATTGAGGGCCAAGTGTAGGGTCTCTGGCCCAGAGCTTCGAAGTTTTTTGGATTCCTAACAATATCTTTGAGGATCTAGGCTGCTGTCCTCATTTCCAAAGCTCTGCTTGGCTTGGGCCCAAGACACCTGCAGGAACTCCTGATGCTGAGACCCTGATCACCCCCACAAGTCCTCTCTTGAGGCTCAGTGGAGCTGCCCACAGTAAGAGTGGTGGTCGGGTGTGCAGTCCATGTGCAAAGCACAGATCGGCAGCCTGGCCTTCTCACATACCCGCACACAGTACACCAGCTAAATCAACATCACTAACTAATTATAAACATGTGCACAGTCTTTCCCCTTGTCGCAGGATGGTGCAGAGAGGCGCCCCCTTGCAAAGATATTAGTCACTATGTTTGTGTGTTCAGATACCATAGTGATGGGCACAGTAATGCAGCAATTTTGGTTCCCCTTATTCAGGGGGCACTTGAGGATCCTAGTCCCTGAGTGTGTCCACTGCAGCAGAGGATACAGCTCCCTTACGAAACTCATCACATTGACCTATAGTCAGCAAGTCCCACTCTCTGCACCTGTGGGTCACATGGGAAATTAGGCATTCCCCTAGCAGAACAAACCAGTGATCTCACTGCTCTGGTGTCTCATCTTTATTACTGGCTGGTCAAGATCTCTTCCCAAAGTCAAATGGATGCTTCCTTCGTCATCTTAGATAAAAAAAGAGAGATCGATAGGGAGCAATACCTTGGGGGTTTTTTTTGGCCCTCTTCTTCACCACATTTGACAAGTGATTGACCATCATCTCTGATGACACCCGGCTAGAAGCATCAGCTTGTCCTTTGTCTTTGAGAAACAGGCTTGTTCACTTCCCACACTTGTCTAGTAACCACATTTCAGTCATGATTTCAGCTTCTGTTCATAACTTTACACACAATGGTGCTACACACATTTCACTATGATATCACTGAGCAGCAAGTTCTTCGTTTTCAAATGACACCTCACAAGCCAAGTTCCCTCTAGGCTGCATGGCCGCGCAGCCACCCATTTAGCGCCGCAGTCCTGGAGCTGCCACAGCTGGAGTAGAGGCACCTACTCTCCCAGACCAGGTGCTGCTGCAGGGAGAGAGAGCTGGGGGAAGTCCTCTCTCCCTGCCGTAGCCCCGGAGCCCCACCCCAGAGCCTGCACCCCCAGCCGGAGCCCTCACACCCCTGCACCGCAACCCTCTCCCCTAGCCCTCAGCCCCCTCTCCCACTCCAAACCCTGAGCCCCACCCCTACCACATGAATTTTGTTATGTGCACCGATATAAAGGTGATATGTCACACCGCCTTCATATTGGTGCACATAGAATCATAGAATCATAGGACTGGAAGGGACTTCGAGAGGTCATCTATTCTAGACTCCTGCCTCATGGCAGGACTAAGTATT
This sequence comes from Gopherus flavomarginatus, assembly GCF_025201925.1. Taxonomy (NCBI): domain Eukaryota; kingdom Metazoa; phylum Chordata; order Testudines; family Testudinidae; genus Gopherus; species Gopherus flavomarginatus. Next base: position 36,960,549 of record NC_066630.1, read on the forward strand.
AACTAGACCATCCCTGACAGGTGTTTGTCCACCTGCTCTTAAAAATCCCCAATGATGGAGATTCCACAACCTCCCTAGTTAATTTATTCCAGTGCTTAACCATCCTGACAATTAGGAAGTTTTTCCTAATGTCCAACCTAAACCTCCCTTGCTGTAATTTAAGCCCATTGCTTCTTGTCCTATCCTCATAGGTTAAGAAGAAAAATTTTTCTCCCTTCTCCTTGTAACAACCTTTTATGCACTTGAAATCTGTTATCAAGTCCCTCTCAGTCTTCTCTCCTGTAGACTAAATAAACCCAGTATTTTCAATCCTCCCTTATAGGTCATGTTTTCTAGACCTTTAATATATTTTGTTGCTCTTCTCTGGACTTTCTCCAATTTGTTCACATCTTTCCTGAAATGTGGTACCAAGGACAGCTGTAGCCACTGACAGGACAAGGAGTTGTGAATCATTGTCATCAGACACTGGCCATTGTCTTTGATACATGGGTCTTGAATTAGCTGTTCCTCCTCATTGCCTGCACAGACCTTCCTGGTTTTCCAGGTGAAGAGAGGGAGATGGAAAATTGAGCATCGGTGTTGGACGGTTAGGTCTGAAACAGTCAAACAGATACATAAATGACTTCTCCAAGCTTATGCAGAGGCTGTACTGCAGGCTAAGAGATCACTCACCTCCATCTTGGTCGGCCCTACCAAAACATGCCTTAAAGAGCTGCTGAAAGTGGCCAACTTGTTGTGTAGAATATAATTATAGGAGGTGAATTTGCTTGAGTTGAAACTATTAATTTAGGAATCAAATCCTCCTTTTTAATTTTATATGATCTGATCAATAGGGGTAGCAGTTTGATTCTTCTTGGGAGCAATGGTTGTGCTGATCCTGAATGACACGAATATATCAGAGGGGTAGCCGTGTTAGTCTGTATCCACAAAAACAACGAGAAGTCCAGTGGCACCTTAAAGACTAACAGATTTATTTGGGAGAAGAAGAAGAATTCAACAAGAAGAATAATTCTGCGTGGACTCCTCTTGATGGTCAAAATGACAGACTGGACTGCTACGTAGAGTGCTTCCGCAGACGTGCACAGGCTGAAATTGTGAACAAACAGCATCACATGCCCCATAACCTCAGCTGTGTAGAACGCAATGCCATCCACAGCCTCAGAAATAACTCTGACATTATAATCAAAGGCGCTGACAAAGGAGGTGCTGTAGTCATCATGAACAGGTCTGATTATGAACAGGAGGCTGCCAGGCAACTCTCCAACACCACATTCTACAGGACAATATCCTCCAATCCCACTGAGGAATATCAAAAGAAACTATACCATCAACAAACTCCCTGCTACAGCATGAGAATAAATCTACACAGACACCACTTCAGAGCCCCGACCAGGGGTATTCTATCTGCTACTCAAGATCCATAAACCTGGAAACCCTGGACGCCCCATCATCTCAGACATTGGCACTCTTACAGCAAGATTATCTGGCTATTTGGACTCTCTTCTCAGACCCTAAGATACCAGCACTCCTAGCTGTCTTCAAGACACCATTAACTTCCTGAGGAAACTACAATCCATTGGTGATCTTCCTGAAAACACCATCCTGGCCATCATGGATGCAGAAGCTCTTTATACCAATATTCCACATGAAGATGGACTACAAGCTGTCAGGAACAGTATCCCTGATGAGGCCAAGGCATTCCTGGTGGCTGAGCTTTGTAACTTTGTCCTCACCTGCAACCATTTCAGATTTGGGACAATTTATACCTTCAAGTCAGCGACACTTCAATGAGTACCTGCATGGCCCCACAGTATGCCAACAGTTTCATGGCTGACTTGGAACAACGTTTCCTCAGCTCGCATCCGCTAGTGTGCCTCCTCTACTTGCGCTACATTGATGACATCTTCATCATGTGAACCTATGGGAAGGAGGCCTTTGAAGAATTCCACTCCACCATCAAGATTTCAATAATTTCCACCCCACCAACAACCTTAGCCTGGACCAGTCCACACAAGAGATCCACTTTCTGGACACTACAGTGCAAATAAGTGATGGTCACATAAACACCACCCTATACCAGAAACCTACTGACCGTTATACTTACCTACATGCCTCCAGCTTCCATCCGGGACATATCACATAATCCATTGTCTACAGCCAAGCCCTAAGATACAACTGAATTTGCTCCAATCAATCACTCAGACAGAGACAAGATAGGTCTCTAGTGCAGACCTGGCCTCACTCTTAAACTCTTGTCCCAGCAACCACTGGGCTCCTTATAATATGTGGGATGGATTCTCACGACTGTTCTTTGACTTCCTAAATCCTGGTCTGGTATCGGGGGGTATAAACCCTGGGCATTGCAAGGGTCCTTCCATAAGAGAGATCATCTCACAGCCCACTCCCAACTCCTTGCTTCCCTGGCCTTCCCCACTGCAGTTTATGTCCTCTTCTAATTACCCGATGACCTACCACAAAGTGTTTTTTGGATCACTGTGATGTCCACTTGGTTCAGACTGTCGAGCCGCTAAGCCTAGCATCTGCAGTGACACAAGAGAGGACCCAAATTATACTTGCTGTTAGTCCTCATCCTCCAGGATATAAACTGATCATCAGCTGAGGGCAGGGAGACCAATTCCACCCACAATTAACAAGGATATCAAATGTGATCAGCCCTGTTGCTGGAGGCACGAGATACAGATTTTATCTTGAACCAAGTCTAATTAAGGTTTTAGCACTAGAAAGCATTTTATCTGTATTTCTCTTGTAACCAGTTCTGGCTTCAATGCCTTGTACTTGCACTCACTTCAAATTTCTCTCTTTGGAGTGAAATAAACTGGTTTTATTCTTTAATCAAAACTAATCCAGTGGCATGGTTAACTGGGCTGGGTGATAACTCCATTTAAAGAGGCAGACTGTTTGATATTATTTCAGATCTAAAATAGCTGACCTGTCCAAAAAAAGGCTGGGCAGTGCAGAATACATTTTTCTGTGTGGGAAATCCAGGACTGGGGGTCTGTGGAGGTCACCCTGCAAGAGGTAGCCAAATCTGGCAGAAGCCAGGCTATCAGACCACTAGCTAGTTTACTGAGAATGCAGAAGTGATGTGTTCTGCTTTCCAGGGCTGTTCTCAGAGTTTCCTTCCCCATAAGTTAAATCAGACACATTCTGTGGAATCTCTCCACACTTTCCGGGTTGGTTTTTCTCTGAACTCTGCTGACACGTGGCTTGTGAAGGCAGCACAGACAGAATAAATTGCCTACCTTTGCCTCCAAGATCTCACTTCACAGCTTCCTAGGGAAGAAAGGAACACTTCTACAGTAGAAGGAAACCCACTTCAAAGTCACCATGATCAGCCTGAGGACAGCTCTCCTGGCCGCCTTCCTCCTGGGGCTTTCTTGTCAATATGCAACAGGTGAGTAGGAAACTTGATACAGGAGCAGAGGCCAGATCCTCAGCTGGTGTGTGCAGGGGTAGTTCCATTGAAATCTGTGGAGCTATATCGATTTACATCAGGCAAGGTTCTAGCCCCAAGTGTCTGGAATTAGGGAGTTGGTGGCCCGCAGCAGAGGTTTTTGGAGGGTTCTGGAAACCACCTGAGAGAATAATAGTGGAGAAAAATAGACTAGACGTAATTCAGCCCTGAACTGAACAGGTCCAGCTCTCAGTGGAGTCAATGGAAATTGCAACTGCTTATGACAGGGCTGAATATAACACTAAAATTTCATTCCTTCCTCTTTTATTAATGAGACTTGCATGTAAATAGGATCTGTGTTTAACGGTTCATCTCCTCTTGCCACTAGTCCCTCATTTGATTGCCATAATCCTCTTGTGACCTTATGATCATTCCCAGGGCAAATAATTGTGACATGACAGACACAGGATTCTGACTTCATTTGGGGGTTACGTAGCAGCGGAGAACAAGCTTTTAGGAAACAAAAGATCTGTTTTCATGGAAGTGTCCTTAAGTACTAGAGAATAAAGGGAAGGAAAGCCAGAATAATACATTTCAGCAAATTTGTTTCTAATTACTGTAATGTACTGGCTACTGTGTATTTGTACCATTGTCCCCTACAGCATAGATTTAGTATTATTCAACTGTGTGTCATGTTTCCTATATGGCTAACAGTTAATGGAGAGTTCCCTTTAGTTTAAGTGTTTAAAGGCTGGGATTTTTTGAATCAGGAGAAGCTGACCCACATTTTACAAAGTGACAAGTTAGTTTGGGTACCTGAAGTTCTGGGTAGACAAAGGGAGACCTTTTCAAGGGCCTAATTTTCAGATGGGGGTGCTCAGCGCTTTCTGAAAAGCAGGCCTCTTGAAGGCATCTTAAGTTGTGCACCCAAAACTGGAGAAACCTGAAATCATTATCCCCTTTAGAGACTCATGGCCAGAGCTGAGCTCAAACCCAGTGTAGCTGTGAATGCATTGTAGCCATAGTGTGTCTCAGAATGACTCAGTAAAGTACCAGGTGGCCCAGGTGTGTTTTCATATGTAGCTTTGCCATCAACTTTAACGTTTTCTTTCAGATTCAGGTCTCCAATACAATAGCCAAAATGGACAGAGATTCTTAAACTTAACTGCATCTTAGCCTGGGAATTCCTGCTCCTGTGGAGACAATGTCAGCCACACTTTTCACAATTTTAATGTAGTTTTCCTGAAGTGACTAAAAGGGAGACCCTGAGAAATCCCAATACCAGTCTGTCCTAATGCAATGGCTTTGGGATTAACTAACTCTCTCTTTCACAGCCAAATCGCCTACTCCCGTGGAATGTTGCTTTGATTACGTGACTGGCGCCATTCAGCTTGCTAAACTGGTGGATTTCTACTGGACCCCCAGCGAGTGTCACTTACAAGCCATTGTGTAAGTAGAGACCATTCCCTCCAGGGCTGATTATCCTCCTACCCTGTTACGGTGCACCTCACTGGCAAGCCAGAGAAGGTGTCAGCCTGAGATGCCAGCTGTCACCTCAGATCACAGAGACCCCAGGGTCACATTAAGCTCTTGTATATGGGAGGTTTTCTTTATAAAGAGAGTAACACGGTGTAATCTCCAGAAGTGAGAAGTATCGTTAATCTTGCTGCAGGGTATTATTGAAACAAATTGCTCATGCTCTTGAGTCTTGCTAGGCCATCTAGATGAAAGGTATAGCACTTTTTAATAGTAATTTGTATTATAATCTCATCTAAATTCCCCAGTCTTGATCAGGGCCCTGATGTGCCAGGCGCTGTAGATATGTGTGCAAATTTTAGTCTCTGCTCCAAAGAGTTTACAATCTAAATCGACAAGACAGATAAGGGTGTGGGAAACTGATGCAAGGAAAGAGAAGGGCAAGATGTTTCCAAATTAAAATACAAAGGTGCCCCTTTTTAATGAGCTCTCTTGCTTTTCCATCTGCAGGTTGGAGACGGTTGCTGGCCGCAAGGTCTGTGCTGACCCCTCAAAGCTTTGGGTGAAGAGAGCAATCAGGGTCTTGCAGGCAAAGAGGAAACAAGCCCCACTTTCTGAGAACCACAGATAAATGCTCTACTCCAGAGCCAGGCCAGAAACTACTGCCTCCGGTTGTCTCTGAACATTTCCTGTCTTCATTCCACATACGTCATTGGACTGTTCTTGTTTCAGCACTGACAGACAGACAGCTCAGTCCTGAGAGAGTGAGTGAGCTCTGTGCACTTACAGACGGACACACTGTGCACTACAGCCAGCTACGTTGTGTTTCAGACTGTACGTGTCCACACAAGAACACCCACAAGCTGTAACAGACGCACATATAATAAAGCTTCATTGTGACACTGCTAGCATTTGTGATTGTTCATGCTCCTTACGTGTTGGCATTAACGGCTCGACAGGCTACACTTTGCTGATTCATTGAAAGAACCACAATCAGGAAGCCCCATTGTGAGGGTGGGGGGGGAAGTGGCTCCGTCCTGTTGACCTCCCAGCTCCGGCTGTAGGGGGCAGTGCTGCAGCTCATTGCACTCTTGCTCAGCAAATGAGGTCAGTAGAGGGGAGGCCAGGGGCTAGGAATTAAAAATAAAAAGCAGTTCCTCATGGCACGACATACATGTGCCCTGGGCAACTGGCTTCCGGCCAAAGAGGTGTTTGATCAGGGGAAGCTACAGATCAGTGAAATGCTGCCTGGCCTCCAGCTTCTCATCTCTGGCACCTACCTTCAAACTGCGTGACAAAGAGTTTAGCCCAGAGGTTCTCAAACTTTTGTACTGGTGACCCCTTTCACATAGCAACCTCTGAGTGCAACCCTCTTATTAATTAAAAACATGGTTTATATATTTAACACCTTTGAAAATGCTGGAGGCAGAGTCAGATTTGGGATGGAGGTGCCAGCTTGTGACCCCCCATGTAATAACCTTGCGATCCCAATGGGTCCCAACCTCCGGTTTGAGAAACCCGGTTTAGTCCAATCCTTCAACAGAGCCAGGGATCAGTATTCCCCATCTGTGACAGCTTCACTGCCATTGCTGGACCATTTATTTCTTATGGGTCCATCCTGCGTGTAGTCACAGGTTACCCCCCATGGGAGTTACTCCTCTGCACTCATTTTGCACCCCCACTATCTCTCTACTGTTTTCCCCCACACATAAGGAGCAGCTGCCATTTCTCCACAGGATCTGTCCACGGGATTAGGGAGCCAGCAAAGCAGGTGGAACCCCCAACAGTTTAAAGCAGAATGCCAGGTAGAGGTGCACTCCCACAGCTGTAAGGCAGCAGCACTAGCTTCCCTGTATAATCCATGGGTCTGGGGCGGAGCCATAAGCTTCTCTTAGTGTATTTCTGCGGCACGTGCCGAAAAGTTCATATCAACCCTACTGGCTGCTGGCGTAATTCAGTTAAAACACGACTGGTAGCAGGTAACTCCCCCCCACACCCTGGCCTCACACACACACACACACACACTTGGGGAAAGGAGATTTTTGACTGCTCCAGAACTCAACTGGGCAGTGGTAGCTTTGCTTGCACAGCATATACAGGTTACAGGCTGTCCCAGGTCACACAGCGGGTCAGAGGCAAAACCAGGACTAGACCCTAAATCCCCTGACTCCCAGGCCAATGTCCTATTCTTTGGGCCATGCTGCTGCCCTGTGGGCAAAGGCGGGAATTGAGCTATTCCAGGAAGTGCTTAAGAATGAGGACATGGCCCTGCCGCTGACCCTCTTCCCCTCAGCTCCCTGGAAAGAGCTCTGTCCATTAGTACCACATAGATAGAAACCTCACTCTCACCTCAGCTTCATGGCTAAACCCGTTCTCCCCCCACACCCCAGCTCCTATTTGCTCTCACAACTTCAGTACATCTAGAAAGGATTTGGAGTGACAAAATGCATATGGAAAAAGAGATTCCCCAAGCCCCATAAGCACAGCAAGCTCGCTGGGGTGTGTAGCATAGAGGGAGCGGCCCCTGATGGCCTCTCTGTGGGGAGGCAGGCAACCTGCACAAGGGAGCTGAATTGATAATGGAGGGGAAAGCAGCCCACACATGCCAGGAGTGCTACAGTCCAGCAAACAGAGATACATGAAAAGAAGAGTGAAGGGGGATTTGATAGCAGCCCTCAACTACCTGAAGGGGGTTCCAAAGAGGATGGAGCTCGGCTGGTCTCAGTGGTGGCAGATGACAGAACAAGGAGTAATGGTCTCAAGTTGCAGTGGGGAAGGTCTAGGTTGGATATTAGGAAATACTATTTCACTAGGAGGGTGGTGAAGCACTGGAATGGGTTCCCTAGGGATGTGGTGTAATCTCCTTCCTTAGAGGTTTTTAAGGCCTAGCTGGACAAAGCCCTGGCTGGGATGATTTAGCTGGAGTTGGTCCTGCTTTGAGCAGGGGGTTGGACTAGGTGACCTCTTGAGGTCCCTTCCAACTCTAATATTCTATGTATTAAAATCTCAGCATCGGTCTAGGGGTTGGAGCTTTATTCTCAGGCCCTAAGCGCTCTGAGTTGTTTATTAAGCCATTTGAAGACCATGGGCTGTATTCCGCTCTCAGGAACTGAGCTGTGCTTGAAGTACCTCACTTCATCCAAACTAGGCCCCAGGGCGGGTGTTGCATGGCAGAAGCATTCAGGGGTGTTGCAGGGGAGACCTTCTGTAAGTCACAGTGAGCAGGGCTGTGTTTGCATGTCACTCCCATTTTGCTTCCACTAATTTTGGCCTGTAGCAATCAGTCTGCCATTCCTGAGCCTCTGCCGCCCACATCAGGCCCTTCTAAGGTAGAGCAGCCCATTCTCATTCCTTGGGCCCCCGCATGCCGCCACCAGCCCCCTTCACATCTGTGACCCTCTGCCTCCCTCGTGTGTCCACTTCCCTCCACTGATGTAAAACTGCAGAACGACTTTCCAACTTCCTCCTGCAGCTCAAATCGAAGTCACTGCCCCTTGTCAAAGAGCTCTGTGCTGCTTGGCTTTGCATGTGACCATGCAGAGAAGACGCAGGAAATGCACATCTGCTGAGAACATGATTCCCCAGGGTCAATACACAGCAGGGAAGGGGACTGCCTCTCTTGTGTTTAGTTCACTTTCACCACTAACTTGCAGGCACCCTTTCTGCTTCAGCGGCCTCCCACTCACCACCTCTCCCCACAGATCTGCTTTATGACCAGGAGTGTTTATAGGCAGCTAGTTAAGCCCTGTTGACAAAGTGTATTTGAAACCGAGAAGCTACCTGATATTTAAGAATTCACAGGTCACTTGTTAACTTTCATTTTTTACTCCAAAAACAATAGGTCTCCCCTGGAATCGGATTTGTCCCTTTCCAGGTGGCAGGGCATTCCCAGCCTGAAAGGCACCTGTGAAAATACCCTTGTAAGGGTCCGGGTTTGCCATCTCGGGGACTCTTTATTACATGTGCTCAGTTAACAATTAAAAACATGGGTTTGTTTCCCAGGTCCCGGGCCTGTAAACTGAGCCTGGGCTCTGAGAATCAAGCTGGGCCTTTTCCTCCTTATGCCTCATGGCCAGCGCTCAAGGGCCAGCAGGCTCACTTAGGCTCTCCCTGCCACTTGCGCAGCAGCCCTATGGCCTTCTGTGCCTTTGCACAAGTGTCGCTGATTGGAGCTTAGTAACTGATCTGGTAACGAGATGAGCAGGGTTTAGCAGGCACAGGGAGACTCACTGGCTGCTTGCCTGGTGCCTTTTTGTCCTGGTTCCTTACCGTAACCCACACACCTCCTGGGTGTGGTGTTCTGTCCCATCTAGTGGCACCAAGACCATTTAGAGAGACTATATGGCTTTTGGCTCATGCACGAAGCTCCAGAGGCCCCAGATTGGATCCCGCCCACCGCCGACCGGGCTCTGTCGGTGTCACATTCTCATGCCTGTCTCTCCTGCACTCAGGTTAGCTCGAGCACTAGGAAAACGTGGAATGGTTTCGGGAGGTAACTTTTCGGAAGAGCTGGTACTTTAGCTGAAAGGCACTGGCTGGGTTTTCTGATCAAAGCCACTTCTTTCAGCCTTTCCTGGCGCTGAGCAGCTAAAACGGGGATGATACAATTTCCCACCATTCGTTTTGGTGCTGTTGCAAAAAGCAGCCTCCAAGGCACTTTGCGCTCCTCGGCCACAGTGAGCCCGGCTGTAGGTGAGCATGTGATGTGTCTCCAGTAGAGCTGCACTAGCTTATACTGGAGCTGAATGTTTCCCAGGTCGTTGTCCAGGCAGAAGCAGTTGTTACATCCCCTCAAAACTGCTGTGGACTACAAGGCTCCTGCAGATTCCTAGGGTCTGATTCTCAGTTCCTCTGTTTCTGTGATTGGGGCAGAGGCTGAAGTTAGGCAAGTGAAGATGGCTTTAAACTACCTCTGCAGTCTCTGTATTCTCTGGCTCTTCAGGGCCCTGTCTGGCCCTTGCTGTCAATTAGAGCAACCTCATGGCTGCTCTAAATTGTGTTCTGCTTCTCACGGCCTCTTCTGGAGCTTGGAAGTAGAGAATAAATTGCAGTGGGAATCTGAATGGTGGGACTAATTGGGAATCAGGCCCCAAAAGGCTGCATTGGAACCCCTGCTCTTAAAAAGCAAGGAAAGATCGGCCAACATTTTCATAGCTGGGAGCCTCCAGAGTCCATCTTCAGGCACATAAAAGCCTTTTCAGCAGGGGAGAAATGTAGAGCCATGTGCAGTGCAGACGGCGTTCACTTCCCTTCGCTTTTCCTTCCTCATCTAGGAATCGCTGCCTGAATTCCTTGATTGTGCAAATTCACCAAAGCTTGATTTGCATCTAGCGCCTGTGGCAGACTGCAGGAAATGTAAAGATAGGTTTTTGAGAGAGAGAGAGAGAGAGAGAGAGAGAGAGAGAAAAAAAAAACTCAGGCTGGCCTAGGCAAGACCTTCCCCATCTCATGGGCTAGTGGGCCTCAGGATCATTGACTGGAGAGCGAATATGCGAGCACTCAGGCCCAAGTCTCCTCTTAGGGAAGCAAGGTTTGTGCCCACAGCCACGTGCCCCCATGCCTCGGCCTGCCCTTCTGGATGACGGGCCCCCCAATGCCCAGCCTCGTGAGGCCCTGACTTGACGGGCTGGAGAGGGCCATGCTGCCATTGAATAGAGGCGCAGGGAGGCCAAGACTCGTGACAGTGTGACTTGCTGGCCTAGCCCTGGGACGGTCATGTGGTGCCATCACGTCATCTTGGACATTGCTATGACAGCCTGAAAGAGGCAGTCCAATGCTGCGTTAAGGCACCATGCCATGGAGGATTTGTGGCTCTCAGTGGCTTTGTCTGACCCAAAGTCACTCCTCTGTCTCTCCCTACTCCCAGCTGCTGAAAGGGAGAGGGGGGCGTTTCACCATCACTCTCCATCCCCTCCACCTTGCATCACTTTCCTGTCCTGGCTTCCCATCCTGCACCATGAATCCTGCCACCTGCTGTCCATGCTCCGCCTCAGCATCCACTTGCTGATGCATCCTCTTGGCCTTGCAGATCTTCATCCACCCTCAACTTTTGTCTTCTGAAGACACTCACCCCACACACATACCCACATGCCCCTCTCCCTGCTCTGGGCTTGTCTGAGCTCTTCCTCTGCTCATTAGAAAGGTTATTCCTACTGCATGATTACACACTTATCCCCCGTTGTCTCCCAGCAACCCCTCTACTCCACTCCTCTTCTCCGTGTTTCCTGTTCTCTGCCTTTTCTTCCCCACACTCCCCATCTCACTCAGCCTCTGCACCTCCGCTCCCCCCCTAACTGAAGGTCTCAAGCTCCCAAGTTCCTGTTTCTTCGAGCCCCTCCCTGCCCAGCCTGCCCCCGTTTGCCCTTCTAAGTTCACTCCAATCATCACTTCTCTCTCTGTGGCTGTAATCCCTGGGCTCTTCTTTCACATTTGGCTCCCTCGTGTCTAGCTCATCAACGCTTATACTGGACAACATCCTCTCCTGGGTTGCTGGCCCATCTGTCTCCACCCAGTCTCACTTCTTCTCTCTTATTTCCTTATGTGTGTGCCATAAGATTTCTAGAAAAGGAGAACTCTCCAGTTGTCAGATTGAAGACAGAAAGTGGCGATGCTTTTCCCAGCTCCACGCACCAGTCGCTGCTTATGGCAGACTGCAGGTGTTCAAAATGTGATCACGTCTGTCTTTGTGTTCAGCTAGCTTTCAAGAAAAGAGAACAGCCCCTTCCTGAGGGCCCAGACCAAACCAGAGACAGGATAGATGCTGCACAGCACACACATACCCCTGCCCTCAGCTTCCCCTCCTTCCCCAGATGCCATGGGAAAGTGAGGGGCTTTGGAGAATGCCCTGAAGGTCAACAGATGTGGGTTATTTTGTGCCAAGGGAGCAGGGATGGAGTTCCCTGGTCCTGGCCTGGTCACAGACAGCCCCCTGCCAGCAGCTCCCTCCCTTTTAAATCCAGGAGGCTCTAGTTCAGTTTGTGATTCTTTCTTCACATCCTTTGCACCCTGCCCTCTCTCCCCATGGTCTCAGCAGCATCCCCAAGGAGAACGTGGAGGGGCTCTGGTGAGATTTCCTTCTCCTCTCTACATTCCCCCTGAACTTTCCTCAGTTTCCTTCCACTCTACCATGCTCATTTTTAACCTGGAGATGTCCCTCTTCTTCTGACTCCTCCTCCTGTCCCATGTCCCTATCCCCTTCTCATTGTCTTCACTAGCTTCTTCTCTCATGCCCTCCCTCTCCCTCTCTATGATGTGCCTAGTACCAAACCTTCCCATTCCCCTTACAACCACCACTGGTTCCCTCATAAAACCCTCACTTGACCCTTTCCCCTGTCCAAGGACTGGCCCATTGCCTCCCTCTCCTTTTACCCAATTCCCTCCCCATGCAGCTCACACCCTCTGCTTCGACATCTTCTCTGGCTCAGCCCTTTCTGCTCACTCAAACGGCTCCCAAGAGTCCAATGAGCCTCTCTTGGCCAAATCTGAAGGCCTTTCTCTGTCATGGTCCTTGCTTGATCTGTGCCTTTTGCTACTGTTGGTCATTCCTTCATCCTCAGCTCTTCTGTGCTTCCCAGTTTCTCCTCTCTCCCCCTCCAGCAGCACCTGCTCCTCTCTCTGCCAAGCTCTGGCCTCAGTCTCCTTCTCTTTTCTCACTATTCTTTGTCACTGGGTGACCCTCTCTGCTCCCCAGCCTCCACTACTATCGACATGCTGCAACTCAACCACTCCATCCTCGCATGCTCATCAGGGCCAGATTATCCTTTTGTGGGGCCAGCCCCAAAAATATTTGTGGGTCCCCATGGAGGCAATGGAGCATGGCGCGAGGAGGTCAGTCCCCGGAGCGAGGGGCCAGCCAGAGGCAATGGGGCATGGCAGGGGCGGCCCTGCTCTGCCCAGGGCAAGGGCACTATTTACAAACTGGCAGTTGCTAGTTGCACAGTGGCTGGCGCTGTGCTGCCAGCATGTCCCTTCCCCTTGGGGGTGGGCCTATGCCACACCACACAGCCCCCCTGCCCAACATCCCCCGGATCCACTATGCCCGGTGCTGCCCCAGACCCACCCACAAATGCACAGCACCTTGCACAACACCCCATGCCCACAGCCCCACCACAACTGGCAGCACCCCCCACAGAACCCTCAGTTCCTAGCACCCCAACACACACAGATCCTCCCCACCCCTTCACAGCCCAGAACCACCCCCCCAGGCTCCCCACAGACCCACTCCCCCAAGCCCTGCCTCCAGGCCGCACTCACCAGCCCTGTTGGAAGCTGACTGTGTCTGCTGGGCTGAGCCAGCAGCGCAGCCAGGGCTGGGAATCGCTCCAGCCCCTCGGGAGTAGTCCGATCAGCCAGACCAGGGCCTGCCCCCCTCAGGACCCTCTTGCCTGGAGGGGCCCAGCCAAGCTCCCCATACTGTCTCCCCCTCCGCCTAGCTGAGACTGGCCAGGCTTCTGCACCAGTTCACCTTTGCTCCTACCTTCTCCTCCTCTTGCTCCCCATCCACCATCCCTCTTCCATCCTCTCAAAATGCTGCTGCAGAAGTTCTCTTTCTCCTGCTCACCCATCATGTCATTTCCCTCCTGTGGCAAGACCCCTTCTGCCTCACCAGACTTAGCGCTCTCTTCTCTAGCAGGGACAGGGCCCAGGGTAAATCAGCCACAGACTCTGGAGCATGTCTGTCTTCCCTCTTCGGGGGTTGTTTCTCAGAGCCTTCCCAGTAGGCCTCAGGGCAGGTCTGAGGAGTGCTCCTCTGCCAAACAAAGGGAAAAAGTCTATAACGCACTGACACAAAAGGGGATTCCTTTCCCTGGCCCCCTTACTGGGGCAGGTGCTGTCCTGTCGCTGGCCCCAGGATGTCCATTCTTCCCCTGAACAGGCACTGGGTTTGGGGTGTATCCCCTATGGGGAGGAGCGCAGGTTCTCACACTGGAGAAGCCGATCTCCCTGCTGCCTCCAGCCATGCAACAGTTTGTCTCTTCTGCCCCCAGGCCTGGGAGAGAGATTTTAATGGGTTTCAGGCAGCCCTTAATTGGACTAAGGTGTCCCTAATTGACCTGAAGTAACCTCTTCCCAGCTTGTAGGAAAAAGGGCCTTTAGCATTCTAGGGCGATCATACCCAGACCCTCCTGCAGCTGTCCAGCCTGACTTTGTCACCACTCCCTAAAGCTGGCACTTTTTTGTCTTCTACAAAAATTAAACACCTGCTGAATGTCCTGCCACTGACTTCAATAGGAGCACAGATTTCAGTGTGGGCCTTCCAACTGTCCACAAGCAGCAGGCTCATTCAGGAAGCTGCCTTCACTACTACAGCCACACTTATTCTGCAACATCTCCCTTTGACAGCGCGCTACTTGTCACTCCAGATACTCCTGACGTCACAATTAGTGGGTGCTTAGAATCTCTGGGTGTGGGTGTCTAGGAGACATTACACTGACCTATGAAAGCCACCACTGAAAATAAAGTCCTCTTGGACTATTTTTTGGCTCTCTCTTTGGCAGCAAGCACGTGACTGAGCATGAAACTGCATATAGAACCTAGCGACACACAGAGCTAACGTATGAAATCATACACGATGGCAGTGAACCAGTACAAGAGGAAGCTTGTGAGTGGAAAGGGGAACTAACAGTGAGAAAAGGAGGGAACAGAGAGACAGAGCAATCTCAAGAACAAGGGCAGGAGAGAGAGGGCGCTTAAGCATTCGCTGACATCCCGGGCTCAGGAAGTGAATATTTTGGTAGAGAGAGAGAGAGAGAGACAGGAAACCCCAGACTTGGGGAGTGGCTCATAGAAGTCCCTGTTGTACAGTGGCTGCCGCAGAGTTGGTGTCAAGGAAAGACTGCATCCTACAAGCCAACATGAGCCTCCAGCTGGCAAACATCTTTCTGCCTTTGCTCTTCCTCCTTTGTCTGCGTATGGGTGAGTTTCCCCTTTGAACAATGTGTTTTCATTGCGGTGTCAGAGTCAGAAGTCTCCATTGCTTGCAAAGTAAAAGCTTCTGAAAGAAAGAAACCCAACAACAAAACCCTTTCTCCCATGGTACACGCAGAAGCTCTGTCAGCAGCTGAGACGCGAAACACATGGGAACTGGCAGAGTGAATGTTGTGAGCCAGTGACGTACAGATTCCTGGTTGTCTTGGATTTGAGGGGGTTTGTCTTTGGATTTTTGGTTTTGCCATTTCAAAGAGCGCAGGATTAGATGCCTGAGCCGCCCCAATGTTCCCAACTTCTTTTTATCCTATTTAGTTGGCCATCAACTTAAAAAAGGGGGGAAAAACACACGTCTTTTTGAAAACTTTTGAACTTACTTTAGTCTGTACCAGCAACATGAATGAAAGAGATTTGAGATAAATATGTATATTTTTTGGAAAGTTGGTTTTCTTGATGCATTTAACAACAACTTTCATACAGTCAGTTTCACGGTTTCCCTTGCTTAGTTGTTTAGATCAATCAGATCCGCACAGGCGCAAGGGTCTGCTTGTGTGGCAGTGATTCAGGATCATGGCTTTAGTCAGTTACCCTTGCAATTTCCATGGGTCTTTCACTCCCTAACAGGAGAGACTTTTTTTTGTAAAAACAAGCTCATTTGACTATAACCACAGAAACAGGCAGGGGAGACGCAGATGCATGGGTAGTGCCTAAAAATACTTAAACTTTATTTGCTTGTCTATTGACTAGGTTTCAAGTTGACTGTGTCTCTGTAAATCCAAGCAGCTGGAAAGGTGGGAATTGGATTTTTGGTATTGTTTTGTTGTGCCGGAACCATCTAACTGATACAATAAATACTATGAAGACATCTGAATATCATCGAAAATTGCAGAGCCCATAACGTCTTTTTAGCTGACAATTCTGGTTTACGACACTAAGCAATTCAAAGGTTAATTACTATGGAATGAGTGATTTTTATACTGAAAAACGGTGCTTAGCTTATCTAATTATTTCTGCATTGTGAAGTATCTGGTATCATGGCACAAGTGGTGTCTGAACTTCCCTTTTCTGAGGGAAACTGGGTTGTGAACTTATGTCTTTGTATGCAATCTGCATTCAATAAAATTTCCTCCCATTCCAAAACTCCCCTTCATGGAAAACTAGGGTGGCCTGGCCTGGCTGCATTGCTCCTTCCACTCACAGACCTTGCACTTGGGGAAAAGGAATTGGAAGGTATTGGTAGAGAATCCTAAAAGCATAGGGCTGGAAGGGACCTTGAGAATTCATCAAGTCCTGCTCCCTCCGCTGAGTCAGGACCAAGTAAACCTAGATCATCCTTGTTAAGTGTTTGTCTAACCTATTCTTAAAAACCTCCAGTTACAGGGATTCCACAACCTCCCTTGGAAGCCTGTTCCAGAGCTTAACTACCCAGATAGTTAGAAAGTTTTCCTTAATATCTACCCTAAATCTCCCTTGCTGAGAATTAAGCCCACTAGGTCTTGCAGTGTCCATGGAGAGCAATTGATCTCAGTTCTCTTTAAAAACAGGTCTTAATATTTGAAAACTGAGGTGGGGCCTGAAAACAGTCTTCTTTTCTCAAGATTAAACATACCCAGTTTTTTCCGCCTTTGCTCCTGGGTCAGGTTTTCTAAACCTTCTATCATTTTTGTTGCTCTCCTCTGGACTCCCTCCAGTTTGTCCACATCCGTCCTAAAGTGTGGTGCCCACTGCCCAGAACTGAACACAGAACTTCAGCTGGGGCCTCACCAATGCTGAGTAGAGCAGGACAATTAACTCCTGTGTCTGACACACGTGACTCCTGTTAATACACCTCAGAGTGATATTAGCCTTTTTTGCAACTGTGCCACATCGTTGACTCATATTTAATTTGTAATCCACTGCAACGCCCAGATCTTTTTCACATTTTGCAGTTCTGCATTTGATTTTTCCTTCCTAAGCGTGGCACTTGTCTTTATTGTGTGGATGTGCTAGTTTACTGCTATGGCTTCTGTCCCACTCTGCCCCAAAGAGCTTAACATTTTACAGTTGATTGTATTTCCCTAAATATCTGGGCTAATTGAGGCCTAGGAAATTGAAGGGGGAAATTTCCAGACTGATTTTAGATTTGGCAGACACTGTCTCTTCTATTTGCTTGTACCCGGCCTGGCCCTAATCCTCTGGGTGCCACTAGAAGATGCATAAATCATCATAATCACAACCTCAAAAATAGGCCATTCCTTGACTTCCTGTGCTTCTCTCTCTTCATTTCTCACTCCTGGCATGGGCCAAGCCACTGCCCTCTGCTCATGGCAGTCCTGTCTCAAACAGTGTGTGTGCAAACATTAATGCTCTAGCTATAGAAAGAGCTGGTTTGTACATTGCATGGAGATGCAATCATCATGGTTAATCTGGTATTTCTGGGCATGGTGTTCTTCCTCTCACTTAGACCACACCTACCCTTGTGGCAGTGTGGAGAGGACAGACACTACACGCCCAGATAGCACGGCTATAAATACCAGTGTAGTCAGTGAAGCACAGCTTAGGCAAATAGAGCACAGTGCCCTTTGTGGCTGAACCCCCACGTTATATTGTGACACTCTGTACCTCAAAATAGCACTGTGGAACGCCCATCTTCACCACAGTGATGTGATTCGATGTTTTGTACAATGGATGCCTTGTGAGGTATCACTTAAGAAATCTTGATCTGTTGAAGATTAATATCCTGATGAATTGTAGGCACTATCATTGCATCTGAAGTTACCAAGTTTTGCCATGTGCGTGTTACTGAAATATGTTGTGAGGTTGGGAGCAATTAAGACTGGCCAGAGTGGCGTTGATGGCCCATTAAGGAGAATCCACTCTCTCAGTGGCCCTCCCAGAGATTCCTCAGGGAAGGCACATACGCAACGGGAACTGCCTAACCCCCACGTCACAGCAAGCATCGTTCTAGTACTTGGAGAGAAAGTAGAAGTGAGGGCTGATGACATCACACTTGGGCCTCTCTCCTCCCCCATCTCAACACCTGGAGGGTCATTTGGAAGACCAAGACTTTGAACTGGGGAGATTGGTCCCCGGCTGAAAGGGAATTCAGCCTGTGTATTAAGAACTGTGAGCTGCCTGTAACATCTAGTAGAGTGAGAAACTGCTTGATTCAAATCTTGCTGCTTCTGTAGAATTTAGATTGCAGATTAATTTTTTTATTTCTTATGTAACCTACTCTGATCTCTGTGCTTGCTACTTATAATCACTTAAAAATCTGTCTTTCTGTAGTTAATAAACCTATTTTATATTTTATCTAAAACAGTGTGGGTTTGGGTGAAGAGTTTGGGGAATCTCATCTCAGGTTAACAAGGGCTGTTACACATCCACTACCCATTGTAGGAGTGGTAAACAAATTAATAAGCTTGCCCTGTCAGAGGGACGGGTGTTGAGTGCAGTGGGAGTCCACTGTGCTGGACTGTGACGGGGCAGGAATGGAATGCAGCAGGTACAGACTAGAGCCAGGAGGTTGATAAGAGTGGGCTGGCAGTATCTGGAGGGCGCATGGGAAAGTGTTTTGTGACAGTGGCTGCAGAGGACGGCGGGCGCGGAGCTGCTCGGTTTGCAGTGCAAGTACCACTTGGTGTTCCATAATGTTTAAGAGCCGCTCCATGGCTTCATTCTGGTGTGCCATGTTCTTCTTTCGGTTTCTGTTCTTGCTGTCCTGCCACTCCTTCACTGTAATCGACCAGGGTGTCTACACTGGCACTGCAGCACTGTAGCCGCAGTGCAGAAAGCTGTACGCCTCTCATAGGGGTGGTTTTTTTACAGCGCTGCAACTGTGCAGTTTCTGTGCACTAAGGGGCTTGGTAGTGTGTGCACCTCAGGAGTTACAGCGCTCAAAGCTGCTTTATTGTGCAGAAAGTTGCTAGTGTAGACAAGGCCCAACTTTGATCTCTGATTGCTGCTTATAATCACTGAAAATCTACCTTTCTGTAGTTAATAAATCTATTTCATATTTGATCAAAAACAGTGTGGTTTTGGTTGTTCTCGCTCACCAGGGCTCCCTGCCCAGGGCAGGTGGAGGGTTCAGGGCTCCCCCAGTAGATCAGACTGACTTGCTCCAGCCCAGGCTCCTGGGCCGTGGCCCCACAGTCACTGCTCCCCAAGGACTCTGCTGGCCCTGGAATCAAATCCCCCCTACTTGGCAGCTCTTACTGGCTGTGAACAGCCAGTGCCCTGCACTGCCTGATTTCTGCCTCTGACCTGACCAGAAGGCAGGGCCATCGAGAGGGGTGGGGTCTTGTGGCAAGGGGAGACACAGCCCCCCAATTTTCTGTCTGGTCCAGCACAGCACCCACACCAGGAACAGGCTGGTGGCACCCTGGTGCACAGGGACCATGTCGACTCCCCCTTTGTATCTTTCTTCTCTCACTCTTTGTTTGGACAGTGAGCTCCTCAGGATGGGGAAGGTCTCATAGAGTACGTACCGGGCCTGAAACAGCGGGGCTCTACTGGTGGTTGAGGACTATACGTGCAATGGGAATAAATAATAACCTGAATTGTCATTTCCTTCCCTCTCAGACTTTCTTCCTCACCTCACCTCATTTCCTTTTCTTTGTCTATTTTACTTCTCCCTTCCCTAGACCCCTACATCTTTCTATCCCTCTCCCCTGCTTTGCACACACTCTCTTCCTCTCTCTCTCATCCTCTCTTTTCCACTCCCAGCTCTCTCTTTCCCTCAATCTTCTCCCTCCTCCAACTTCCTTTTGTCTCGTGTCTCCCATCTCTGTCTCCCTTCTTTGAACCCTCCCCCTAAGTCTTTGTTTGGCTCATTGTTGTTGAGATTTGTCTTCCTGGAGCAGACACTCCACAGTGGGGCCTGCAGACCCAATTCCCTGCATCTGGGCTTCTCTCTAGATCCCTAGGAGCCACCCAGTGCTCTCTGGCTGGCACTTAGGGAGAGGCCCCATGGGGCTGTGCAAACTGCCCTCCCCACTCACTACTCTGAACTTCATGCCGTGACCTTCAGCAGGGGGTTAATGCTCGTGCACTTGGCTTCCATTTAGAGAAATGGAAACATTCTGCAGTGGATCATTTGCAAACAATTTTGTTTGATTTAATTTTTCCTCCTGTTGCAAGAATTTCAAATAGTGACACTGAACTTTGTGTTTCAGGAGCTGCAGAAAATACTGCTGCTGTCATTGTGGTGAATCAGACACCCCCCTCTATCCGTGCAATGGAAGGGTCAGAGTTCACCATCGAGTGTACCTTCAACACAAGCAATAATTCAACCAGGTGGTTTGTTGAATGGAATAAAATCAGAAACAATGTAACGGAAAAGGTGTCCAATGGAACAGATCGAATCATATCAGCAGATAAAGAAAAGAGGTCTCTTTCCCTCACTGTGAAGAAAGCCGACGTCACTGATTCTGGAACCTACGTGTGTAGGGTTGGGAGCAAAGATGGGATATATCCTGGGAACAGAACCCAAGTGACCATCGATGGTAAATACCAGCATTTCCTTCTCTGTTCTACAAACCCTTTGGGGGAGCTCAGGACACTGGCCTGGTTCCAGGGAGCTGGGGCAGGTGGTGCTGGGGGAGCTGGAGCAGCACAAAGCATAAAGGGCAGAGCTGTGGGCAAAACTGGGGGACATTCTGTGGTGCGTGCAATGGTCCTGATCCTGCATTCCACTGATTTCTGGGAGGGGTTCGGCTGCACAAGGAATGCAGGGTCAAGCCCCAGACATTCAAAAACTGTTTTGAGATGGGGTGTGAGGGGAGGTTTCTAATTGGCTAAGCCTGTGAGCCCTTGCACGCAACTTGAGAGACAAGGTAGGTGAGGGAATATCTTCCATTGGACCAACTTCTGTTGGTGAAAGAGAGAGAGACAAGCTTTCAAGCTTACACAGAGCTCTTCTTCAGCTCTTGGAAACTTAGATCTGATCTACACTACAGACCTATGTCGCCATAACTATGTTGCTCCCAGGTGTGAACAATCCACACCTCCGAGCGACCTAGTTCATTACACCAACCAAACCTCCTGTGTAGACAGTGGTGCAGCTGGGCTGATGCAGTGTTTTAAGTATAGATGTGCCCTTACTCAGAGTGTCACTGGCAAATACAAGGTACAACAGCCAGTTTAACATAAGCAGTTAACACTTATTTCAAGGGACCATTCAAAGCAGGGTGGCCCGTTAACACTTCTGCAGTCATAGGACAAAAAGAGGGGGTTAGGGGGTTACAAATTGTTGTCATAAGCCATAAATCCAGTGTCTCTGTTCAGTCCATGATTTTTAGTGTCTAGTAGAGTTATGAATTTAAGCTCCCAGGCTCATCTTTTGAAAGAGTTGTGCAGGCTTCCTTTGAGGATGAGGACCACTCTGTATCTGATCTGTGAGACATGTTCCCCACAGGAGACAGGGTGGTTTTGTCTTGTATCATTTTCCTGTGTGAGTTCATTCAAGAGCAAAGTTATTGTCTGGTTTCACCCACACCATTGTTATTGGGATATTTAGTGTGCTGGGTGAGGTATCCCACAGGTTGTGATAGGCTTGTGTAGGATCTGTGGATCTTGAAAGGTGTGTTGTGAGGGAGTGTTGATCATTGTAGCAGTGGAGATATGTCTGCAGATTTTGCATCTGTTGTTCTGTCAGGATCTGGTGCTGCTTTGAGTTGGTGTGTCCTGGTCTGTGGGGAGCTTGCTTCTGTTGATGCCCTTGGAGAGGCTGGGAGGTTGACTGAAGGTCAGAAGTGGAAGTCAGGAAAGACTTATTTCAGGATGTGGTTCTCATCGAGTATGAGTCATAATTGTTTGATGATACTCCGTAGGGGTTCCAGTGTAGTGTGGTAGGTAGCAATTGATGTGCAGTCAGAGCAGGTTTTATTTCTGTATTCAAGCATGTTTTCTCAGGGTATTTGGACAGCCCACTCCATGAGGTAATCTACTTCTCTAGTAGAATGTCCTTGTTTGCTGAAGGCGGTTTTGAATGCATTGAGGTGTGTATCCCAGTCTGCCTCCTAGGAGCATATTCTACGGTATCTGAGTGCCTGGCTGTAAATCACAGATTTCTTGGTTATTTGGGGTGGTTACTGGGTTTATGAAGGTAAGTGTGGTGATCTGTGGGTTTCTTGCCTAGGGTTGTCTGTGGGGTTCCATTGTTGAAGCTGATGATGGTCTCCAGGAAGTTGATGCTGGTGTGGGAGTGTTCCCCAGAGAGTTTAATGGCCAGCTGGCTGGCTGGTGGTTGTTGAAGTTGTGATGGAAATCTATGCGGGAGTTTAAGCATTGCAGTTTGCTGTGGTGCTGGGAGTACGTCTCCCAGACCCGAGGAAGCGCTCTATGGAGCTCAAAAGCTCATCTCTCTCACCAACAGAAATTGGTCCAATAATAGCTATTACCTCACCCACCTTGTCTCTCTAATATCCTGGGATTGACACAGCTACAGTGCACTCAACATGATGGCATTTCTCTTTGCCCGTGACACAATAATTTAGAACACCACAGACCATCAATTCCAAAATTTCAGGGAGTATTGAAGACATCACTGGGCGGAACTCTGTTGATATTGGGGAAATCAGAAAATCCAAAGGGGAAAAGTAGGGGACACATGGAGTGCCTGCTCCCTGTTTAGCAGAGTAACAGCTTGGAGCAAAGCACCTCTGTAACTGTCTAAATCAAAGAAACAGTTTGTGGCACCAGTTAACACTTTCCAGTAGAAAAACATTCCTCTCTCATCTCTGCTCATTCCCCCAGTAGAGTGTAACATGCTGACACTCTGGATGTCCTGGTCAGAAAGAGGAGAAATAACAACAGTGGGGAAGGGAGGAGGGGAAGGCACACAGAGCCCCTGACATGGGGAGGATGGGGGACCTGGTCTGAGGATAATGCTGGAATGAGGGTACAGCCAAAGCCCTGAGAATGCAGGGAGAATGGGGGACCCTGGAATGGTGGAAAGGGAGAGAATTAGGGTACAGAGAGCTCATGGCTTGGGGCAGAATTGGGGACTGTAGCATCGTGGGGGGGAGAAATGGAGGACACACAGAGCTCCTGGCACAAAGGTGGGGGCTAGGGAGTCCCTGAAATAGAGGGTGGCACCCAGGGACCTTGTGAGGACAGAGGGATGCAAAGAGTCCCTGGTGCATGCAATGTGCTTGGCCTACAGAAGCAACATAACGTGGGTATCCCTCTAGTTTAGTCCCTGAAGAGTCTAAGCCAAACCCACAACGGGTTGAGCAGAGTTGGGATGAAGTTGTTTGCTCAGTAATAGGTTATTATTGAGCGTTTGCTTTGCAATGGTGCTCAGAGGCCGCAACCATCATGTCAGGGCCACTGTGCTAGGTCCTGGACACTAGAGCTGGTGGTTTCAGCTTGTGAGACATTTCGTTATTTCAGAACTGGCTTCATTCTAAACCAAGACGGATAAGGACTGCACCAGGGCCAGGGACCCGAGGGCTTCCAGAGTCCCAGAGGCCAGTTACCAGTGAATCCCATTTTTCTATAACAAAGGAGAATTGGCCACCCTCTCTCTTGCTCTGAATTGGGCTGGTGGAGAGAAATAGGTCTCAAAAAGGGTTTGAATGTAAGTAATTTGGCAGGCATGTCAGGCGTACACAAGGTTCAGGTAAGAAGTCACATTGTTGGAGGGGATTTGTCTAGACCAAAGCTTCTGGGGTTATCTACTCACTAAACAGAGCATAAAAGTCTTGTCATGCACAACACAGCTCTATATGGAGCCAAACGAAAGAACATCAGTTTAAACTCTGAACAAGCAGGGGAAACTAAACAGAGCGACTGGAGAGATTCATTTTGTACATCCATCCTTGTCTGCTGGCCCACTGAACTGTTTCTCAATGAAGGTGCCATCATTTGTGTTTCTCTTTCTGCAGAAATTACCGACCTGATGGTGAATCAAACCCCAACCAATGTCAGTGATTTAGAAGGCTCAGAACTTACCATGAATTGTACATTCAAGACAGTCAATAACCACAGCACCATGTATGTGCGATGGTATAACTATGGGACTGAGGGACTAAAGAAAGAGCTGGTAAATGACAGCAAAGTGATCACAACCCTGCATTTGGACAATGGGTTTGCCACTCTCACTTTGAAGAATGCGAATTCATCTAATACAGGAACCTACGTGTGTGAGGTGGGGATCACAACAAGGAACCTCTCTGGGAATGGAACAGGAACCCAAGTGACCATCAGTAAGTGCCAGAATTTCCTACCTGATCTTCTTGGGGAAATGGGGGCGAGTGAGTGAGAACAAGAGCACACATCTCCTGGAAGGTGTTGAGTGTCTTCAGTTCCACCTTCAGTGGAAGCTGAGGGTGCTCCACGCCTGCTCAGAAGCACTAAACTCCTTGCAAGTTAGAGCCCTATAGGCCGGTATTAAGGGGAACAATGTTTCCGTTTTAGATCCTTTACAGGCAAATGTTTCACATAGCCTCAAATTAGTCTCTAAATGTTTGCTTGCCCATGTTGCATGCACACCCATTGGTACATTTAAAGCCTGCCTGCATGCCCAGACTGAACATTTGGGGTGGGTTGGGCATGGTTTGCTGGTCTTGCCAGGTATCATAAAACTATGAGTGGAACTAAGTGAAAGCATCACTTTAACCTCTGATAAGCAGGGGATGTTAAATGGCCAGGCTGGGAAAACAACATAAAATACTGGAGGGGGAGACATTTATTTTAATATATCCCCAAGTCACTAGCCATTGCCACTGAAATTCTCCTGCATCAAGGTGCAATCGTCTCTGTTTCTCTCCTGCAGAAATTCCCAAGCTGATGGTGAATCAGACCCCAGCCAGTATCCAGGAGTCAGAAGGGTCAAATCTCACCATGGAGTGTAGATTCACGGAACTGAAAAACCACAGGACCTTGTATGTGAAATGGTATAAACATAATGGAACTGGGGGAACGAAAAAGGAGCTGATGAGCGAAAGAGGCGAGGGCTCAGCAGCCCCGGATTTGGAGAAGGGTTTTGCTTTGTTCACTCTGAAGAACGTGAATGTAACCGATACAGGAACCTACATGTGTGAGGTGGGGAGCACAGCTAGGAACTGGTCTGCGTCAGGAGCCGGAACCCAAGTGACCATCACTCGTAAGTACCAGAATTTTCTTATCTGATCTTCATGCTGTGAGAGACAGCGAATGGCAGCCTAATGACAGAGAATGAATGACTGTTGTTGGCAAAAGCGAGTCTGAATTCTCAGGTGTGTACAGTATAGAAGCCATAAAAACGTGGGCTCCAGCCTGTGAGGAACTGAAGGTAACATAGTTCAAAGTACTCAAGTGATTTAGGAGCTTCCAATTTTCAGAGGGGACTTAGGTCCTATGGGGCAAAATTTTAAAGCCATTTCAGCACCAAAAGTTGTAATTGGGATTTTCAAAGGCATCTCAGCACCTAGCTCCCATTGAAATCAGTCACTTTTGCCCAGAGGACTTAGGCTCTTAAGTCACATAGGCACTTTTGAAGATTCCCCTGAAATGCCCCTGGAAAGGAGGGTTCAGAACCTCCCAGGACTCAGGCCTGTCATAAGAACATTAAGGAGGGTGATGAACCTAACTCACAACTGCACTGGATGGGATAAGAAGCAGCCCCGAATGTTCATCAGCACCTGGAGCTAAGCTGATGTTATGGCTAAAGAGTTGCTTCTTATTCTGTGAGAACATCTTCAACTATGCGCAGAACACATCCCTGTATGGGAAGTATGTACAAAAGCTGAAAAGGATCCAGAGGTGAGCGACAAAGATGATCAAAGGGAAGGAAGGCAGCCATATGGGCAATGGCTGGGTATGTGTAGTTTGGAAAAGAGAATATTAAGGCGGGGGACACGATAGTGCTCTTCAAGTCCTTGAAAGGCTGCCATAAAGATGGAGACAAAGTTGTTCTCTCTTGCCGCAGGAGGCAGGACAAGAGGCAATGGGTTCAAACTACAGCACAGCAGATTTAGATTAAATCTCAGGAAAAACTTCCTCACTGTGAGAATGGAACAGATGCCTTGGGAGGTCGTAGAAGCTGCTTCACTGGAGGTTTCCAAAAAGAGGCTGGAGAACAACTCTCTTGGATGGTTCAGTGGTTCTCAAACTGTGGGATGGGACCCCAAAGTGGGTCACAACCCCATTTTAATGAGGTCACTAGGGCTGGCTTAGATTTGCTGGGGCCTGAGGCCAAAGCCAAAGCCCGAGCCCTACCATCCGGGGCCAAAACCTGAGGGTTTCAGCCCCGGGCAGTGGGGCTCAGGTTACAGACACTGCTTGGGGCTGAAGCCCTTGGGCTTCTACTTTGGCCTCCCCTGCCTAAAGTAGTGGGGCTCCAGCTTTGCCCCCCACCGCCAACCCAGGCCAGTGGGGCTCTGGCAGGCTCAGGCTTCGTTCCCCCCTCCTGGGGTAGTGTAGTAACTTTTGTTGTCAGAAGGGGGTGGCGGTGCAATGAAGTTTGAGACCCCCTGGTTTAGACACAACAAATCCTGATCTTGGCAGGGGGGGAGACCAGCTGACCCTTGCGGCCCCTTCTAACCCTGTGGCTCTAGGATTCTGTGCCTAGGGGGCAGCTGCAATATGCAGGCATGGCAATATGTACAGACAGGTTCTGCTGTAACTCTCGATGGCTGTCCACTGAGTGGGTTCCAGCTCTACAGGGTCCTTCCCATCTGCCAAGTGAAAAGGAAAAGCACAGTGGAAACTCATCTGAAAACCCTGCATCCCGGTCATGATAGACCCAACATTTCTAATGCTGATTGCTGCATCTGAGCTCACCATTCTCATATTGGCAATGGGGTGAGCACATGCTGCTGAGAGAGTGGAGCAGTGATATATACTTGTGTATTGTTCTGATGATTTTTGGCGCAAGTGGCAGATGCTCAACTGACACCCTGAGATTATGAACAGGAGAGTGTAACACGGGCAGCTCTCAAGCACCAACTTGTGGCCAGAGGTCAATTTTCAGCACCTTGCCCATTTTCCCCCCTTCAGGGCCCTTTAAGAACTCACTCAGTTTAAAGGTAGTTCAAACCATCACCTCCTGCAGTCCAATAAATCAAGTCCCCAGGGGCATATTTGGCCCTCCAGGCCCCATTGCAGTGTCTTGCTCCTGATAATCCAAAACAACATGGCCCTACCTCTCTGAGGGACTGTCTTCCTGCTTCCCAGCACTTCCTACCTGGTGTTTGTCCTCCTCCATAGGCCTTTCCCACTGGGCTTGGCAGTCTCTCTCCTACTTGGCCAGGGCCTCTCCCAGGCCTCCCTGCCTGGAGAGTTTTCCTCACTTTCTCCTGCTTCTTGTGCTTCTCTCCTGCTGGCTCAGAACCCTGCAGGAGTTGTCTCACTCACTGCAGTGTCCACACACGGCCACAATTTCCTGGGCTTGCCCCCTTCTCAGCAACTTCCTGCTTCTTTTGTACTGGAAGCACCTGATTCCTCTCCGGTGGGACTTATCCTAGAATCGGAGTTGGCTCAGCCCTGGCTCTCCAGCTCACAGGGAAGTCACCCTGTTGCAGATGGGTACAGCAGAGGCAGTATATGGTAGTGGCCAGAGCAGGAGACTAGGAATTAGGAGGTTTTTGTTTTATTTCTGACAGTCACACACTGGCTGTATGACCTGAGGCAAGTCACTTAGTCACTCTGTGCCTCCATCTGTAAAATGGAGATCATAGTTCCTCTCCCAGCTTCTGTCTGTCTTGTCTATTTAGACTTTAAACTCCTGGGGCAGGGACTGGCTCTTTACATGGATGTACAGCACCTAGCACAAGATCAGGGTGTGCCTGGTGAATGCTATGACGCCTGGCATGCCAGTATTCACCTGTGATAGTTCTGAGTCACAGCTGGCAATGCCAGCATGGGTCAGGTTTAATGCATGAACAGAAATGAGATGATTTGTTTGTACACGCAAATTCAAGTTTGTTTCCAAACACATCGGTCTGAGGACAATTTGTAACTCCAAAACAAGAGAAATGGAGTTGGGTTCTCAATGCGCAGTTCCTTTGTCTCCTCTGTTCTAGTGGAGCAGCTGACAGAGTGCGCAAACCTCAAAGATCCAAGGACCCGAATCCCATCCCGCACTCTGGGCTCAGTAACTGTCCTCGAGCATCTTTCCAACTTCAGCCAGTTTTAATTTCCTCATTGCCATTCGCCCCCTTGTGCTCTAATGCGCCTCAGTGACTATATTGACCTCACGTTTCCCTCCCACCCACATCTAAGTGTCTAACACAGGAATCCACAAATTTCTCTGAGCGTCCCCATAACCATAGATAACACCATTAATATTATGGTAGGTTTTTCTCCTTTTGAGAGTGCGTGAGATGCGAGCTCAGGAGTGATGGACAAAGCTCGAAAGATTTGGCATATTCCTTCACACTCTGGATGCTTATCTGAGTATTATCCAAACTGATCTGAACTTTTATGAGGTTGCCTTCAGTCTCTGTGGCTTATAGTTCCCCTCACTGCCGTCCCACCCTGCAGGCCCTAGAGCCTGGTCCACAGCTCGAGCCCGGAAGTCTACGCAACAATGAAACCGCCTTGCAGCCTCAGCCCTGAGAGCCCAAGTCAGCTGGCATGGGCCAGTTGCAGGTTTTTCTTTGCCGTGTCAACATACCCAAAGTCCTCTTCCTTATTCCCTTTCTCCCAGTACAGTCAGCTCTCTTGGCTAATCTCTTGGGATGAGTTTGGCAACACCTCCCTTTTTAAACCTCTCCTCCCATGTGAAGTGAAATTGAGCTTCAAAACTACATTAATGATAGCCTCATTTCTCCTTGTAGTGATTGTGGCTGGGAGTGGCACGTACCCGGAAGGGTTCTTTGTGGTTCTTCTTTTGTGGTACTAAAAAGATAAATTCCTGTTCTCTTCAAATCATGTATGATTCTCAAAATTTAGGTATACTCTCCCTAGGGAAAAAATGAAGTCTCCAGTGAAATTAGAACACAAGACAGCAAAGAGATCAGATTCACTCATTGTGCCACTCAGAAGAGGAGTTATCATCCCAGCAGATGGCCAGACGAATTCTACAGCACTTGCTATGGCACTTTGCCTCATCTTCTGTGGGGTCCTGCCTATGGCTTTGTATCAAAAGGCTTCATACAAAGAGATGTCTGAAGATGATGTTTAGGAAGCTGTAATTTTCCTGCTTTTAGTCAATGGCCAGAATTGTTTCTGGGAAACAGAAATCTTGCTATGGCTACAAGCCGGAAAGGATCAGTTAAATTCTTAACAACCACAGGGGATATTTTAATAGCCAAGTTTTAAAAAAGGGCCTGAAATGCTGGAGAGAAAAACTGTTTCTTTAAATACTTCAGCTGATTGACATGTTTCTGCAGCAAGGTGAAGTCACCCGTATTTCTCTCTCTCTGCAGCTGTTGACCTGCTGGTGACTCAGAGCCCTGCCTTTGTCAAGGAAGAGGAAGGGAAACTGTTGACCATAGCATGTAGATTCAGGGCCCTGGAGAAACCCAGCGCCAAGTACTCTGTTAAATGGTATAAAAACAGGACTGATGGACTCGAGAAGGAGCTGAAAAACAAAGCAGGCTCAGTCACAACAACTCTAGATTTCTCAACGGGCCTGGCTTCTCTGAACTTGACTAAAGCCAGCATGAATGATTCTGGGTTCTACAGATGTGACTTCGGTAAAAATGGCCGTGGGAAAGGAACGAGAGTGACGATCCATGGTAAACAGCAGCATTATCTTCTCTGATCTGCATTGTCAGGATAGTACACTGTGGTTGCCACTGACTCACACTTCCCACATGGTAACTGAACCCCCACGGCTACTTCCTAGTCTAGGACAGGGAGATGCAGTGTTATCTCAGAGATAGGCTGTGTGTAAATTATGGAGTGTTGATGTAGCCATGTGGGTCCCTAGATATTAGAAAGACAAGGTGGGTGAGTGTGTGTACTAGGCCCCATAAAAGGAGCAGTGGAGGTGGGTCCTCCAGACCTGCCTAGAAAGGCTGCAGGGAAGCAGCCAATCAGAGCACCCCAGGCTCAGTTAAAAGGAACTGCTGGGCCTGAGCGGGTCAGTTCTGGCAGGGACCAGAGGAGTAAGGAAGGGTGCTCCTTGATGATGCTCAAGGGAGAACTAGAAGGGAGTTTCTGGTGGCATTGGCATTTGGTAAGGAAAAAGAGGAGTTAAGAACTTCAGCCCTGAGATAAGGGTGAAGAGGAAGGGACAACATGAGAAGCAGCCCAGGGAACAACAGCAGCAGCAACAATTATGACAGGAAGCAGCATGTGGCTGCTATTTGTAGAGTCCCTGGCTTGGGACCTGGAGTAGTGGGTGGGCCTGGGCCAGAGTGGCCAAAATCCTTAGAAGAGGAGAAGTTTATTTAGAAGCCCAAGCACAGGGCTGGAATTTAAAGGGCTGAAAACCCTTCAGAGGGCCATTTGCTGGACTTTGTTACCTCAGAAGGGGACTGAACTTGAAGGCATAACCGAGTTGGGGCAATAAGAACTGATAAGGCAAAGAGTCTCCAGGAAGAAAGTCCTGGGGGCACCGTTCTATACCAGAGCAGGCACTCCTTGTCCTATGCCAACGAGCAGTGTTAGTTCTGTCGGCAGGAGAAGCTCTCCTGTGGACATAGTGCTGTCCACACCAACACTTCTGCCAGTAAAACTTTAGTCAGTCACAGGTGTGAAACCTCTGCCCCCTGACCGACATAAGTTTCACCAGCAAAAGTGGTAATGTAGACAAAGGCTAAGTTTCCCAAAGCTGAAGACGAGCTCTGAGTAAGCTCGAAACCTCATCTCTCTCAAGTTGTCCCAATAAAAGATGTGACCTCACCCACTGTATGGGTAAGGACTGACATTTTAACAGTGACCATGAGAACCCAGCTTATTCTATTACTGTCTATTCAGAATTCTCATGTTACTAGAATATTAAATTTTCTGGCTTCTCACCTGCCACTGTTGAACAGACCCCTAAGCTACACAGTAATTTTGTCATTGTTGTGTTGGTGGGGGAATTCCTGACTACAGCTGTGTTGAAGCATTTCTGAATATTTGCCACTGGCCTTCATTAACTAAGTCTCTATGGATGTCATGGACTTGGCATGCTGTCCTACTATTCTTATAGGTCTGCAGATACCAGGGCTTCTGCTTCATTGGGTTGCTATTGACTAACCAATGTCTCCTCTGGAGGAATTGCCAACCCTGCAGCTCCTTAAAGGTCTTAAAATGATCATGGGGGGTGGGGAGGAACTTGGGATGGGAATAGAGGACTTCTCTCTATCCCCTGCTTCCCCATCATTGATTTGACTCCAATTAGCAGGGCTGGATTGCCCAAGAGTATCGACTCGTCATATGTCAGTGGACGACATTTTAGTCTGGCTGCTAGATTCTTTGGGTAGCGTCAATTGCCAGTGATCATTCCTGTGAATATCTGAGATCTATGGACCTTATGTACCACAGTAGCGCGGGGGTTCCTGTTCTATATGGATCCATAATGGGGCATTATGAGCTATGTCTACATACCACTTGGGCTGTTTTAAGAGGAAGAATGTATTACAATGCCGAATACAATCCTTTTTTGCTTGCAAGAAGGTAGTGTTTTTCCATGGATATCAGAACTCCACGTTTAAACGTGAGGTCTAATTTTTTTTTTTAAGTAAAGAGCATGAACAAGAAGGGATGGGGCCAGAGGGACATTGGCAGAGCTTCTCCTTCGTTCTGATCTCTTGATGCTGTAGGAAGCAAGGGGTCAGGATTTCTTTTGATCACGTCAGTCAGTAGCTGAGAGGACCAGCTTCCCTCTGCCCAAAAATCAAAACAAAACTTAGATTCACAACCAGAAATAGGAAGAATTTCCAGGGCACTGCAGTTTGTTTCGGATGATGGTGAGTAAATTGGGTTGAAATAGCAGGACCTGAGCATTCGAGAACATTTCAGTGAATGTCCTACACTGGTAAGCCCTGCTTGCAAATAGACTCATAGACTCATAGACTCTAGGACTGGAAGGGACCTCGAGAGGTCATCGAGTCCAGTCCCCTGCCCTCATGGCAGGACCAAATACTGTCTAGACCATCCCTGATAGACATTTATCTAACCTACTCTTAAATATCTCCAGAGATGGAGATTCCACAACTTCCCTAGGCAATCTATTCCAGTGTTTAACTACCCTGACAGTTAGGAACTTTTTCCTAATGTCCAACCTAAATCTCCCTTGCTGCAGTTTAAGCCCATTGCTTCTTGTTCTATCATTGGAGGCTAAGGTGAACAAGTTTTCTCCCTCCTCCTGATGACACCCTTTTAGATACCTGAAAACTGCTATCATGTCCCCTCTCAGTCTTCTCTTTTCCAAACTAAACAAACCCAATTCCTTCAGCCTTCCTTCATAGGTCATGTTCTCAAGACCTTTAATCATTCTTGTTGCTCTTCTCTGGACCCTCTCCAATTTCTCCACATCTTTCTTGAAATGCGGTGCCCAGAACTGGACACAATACTCCAGTTGGGGCCTAACCAGCGCAGAGTAAAGCGGAAGAATGACTTCTCGTGTCTTGTTTACAACACACCTGTTAATGCATCCCAGAATCACGTTTGCTTTTTTTGCAACAGTATCACACTGTTGACTCATATTAAGCTTGTGGTCCACTATGACCCCTAGATCTCTTTCTGCCATACTCCTTCCTAGACAGTCTCCTCCCATTCTGTATGTGTGAAACTGATTGTTCCTTCCTAAGTGGAGCACTTTGCATTTATCTTTATTGAACTTCATCCTGTTTACCTCAGACCATTTCTCCAACTTGTCCAGATCATTTTGAATTTTGACCCTGTCCTCCAAAGCAGTTGCAATCCCTCCCAGTTTGGTATCATCTGCAAACTTAATAAGCGTACTTTCTATGCCAACATCTAAATCGTTGATGAAGATATTGAACAGAACCGGTCCCAAAACAGAACCCTGCGGAACCCCACTTGTTATACCTTTCCAGCAGGATTGGGAGCCATTAACAACTACTCTCTGAGTACGGTTATCCAGCCAGTTATGCACCCACCTTATAGTAGCCCCATCTAAATTGTACTTTCCTAGCTTATCTATAAGAATATCATGCGAGACTGTATCAAATGCCTTACTGAAGTCTAGATATATCACATCCACCGCTTCTCCCTTATCCACAAGGCTCGTTATCCTATCAAAGAATGTTATCAGATTAGTTTGACATGATTTGTTCTTTACAAATCCATGCTGGCTATTCCCGATCACCTTACCACCTTCCAAGTGTTTGCAGATGATTTCTTTGATTACCTGCTCCATTATCTTCCCTGGCACAGAAGTTAAACTAACTGGTCTGTAGTTTCCTGGGTTGTTTTTATTTCCCTTTTTATAGATGGGCACTATATTTGCCCCCTTCCAGTCTTCTGGAATCTCCCCCGTCTCCCATGATTTCCCAAAGATAATAGCTAGAGGCTCAGATACCTCTTCTATTAACTCCTTCAGTATTCTAGGATGCATTTCATCAGGCCCTGGTGACTTGCAGGCATCTAACTTTTCTAAGTGATTTTTTACTTGCTCTTTGCTTATTTTCTCTTCTAAATCAACCCTCTTCCCGTAAGCATTCACTATACTAGACATTCCTTCAGACTTCTCAGTGAAGACCGAAACAAAGAAGTCATTAAGCATCTCTGCCATTTCCAAGTCTCCCGTTACTGTTACCCCCTCCTCATTGAGCAGTGGGCCTACCCTGTCCTTAGTCTTCCTCTTGCTTCGAATGTATTGATAAAAAGTCTTCTTGTTTCCCTTTATTCCCATAGCTAGTTTGAGTTCATTTTGTGCTTTTGCTTTTCTAATCTTGCCTCTGCATTCCTGTGTTATTTGCCTATATTCATCCTTCGTGATCTGCCCTAGTTTCCATTTTTTATATGACGCCTTTTTATTTTGTAGGTCACGCAAGATCTCAAGGGTAAGCCAAGGTGGTCTTTTGCCACATTTTCTATCTTTCCTAACCATTGGAATAACTTGCTTTTGGGCCCTTAATAGCGTCCCTTTGAAAAACTGCCAACTTTCCTCAGTTGTTTTTCCCCTCAGTCTTAATTCCCATGGGACCTTGCCTATCAGCTCTCTGAGCTTACCAAAATCCGCCTTCCTGAAATCCATTGTCTCTATTCTGCTGTACTCCCTTCTACCCTTCCTTAGAATTGCAAATTCTATGATTTCATGATCACTTTCACCCAAGCTTCCTTCTACTTTCAAATTCTCAACAAGTTCCTCCCTATTTGTTAAAATCAAGTCTAGAACAGCTTCCCCCCTAGTAGCTTTTTCAACTTTCTGAAATAAAAAGTTGTCTGCAATGCAGTCCAGGAACTTATTGGATAGTCTGTGCCCCGCGGTGTTATTGTCCCAACATATATCTGGATAGTTGAAGTCCCCCATCACCACCAAATCTTGGGCTTTGGATGATTTTGTTAGTTGTTTGAAAAAAGCCTCATCCACCTCTTCCGCCTGATTAGGTGGCCTGTAGTAGACTCCCAGCACGACATCACCTGTGTTTTTTACCCCTTTTAGCCTAACCCAGAGACTCTCCACCCTTCCGTCTCCTATGTCCATCTCCACCTCAGTCCAAGTGTGTACATTTTTAATATATAAGGCAACACCTCCTCCCTTTTTCCCCTGTCTATCCTTCCTGAGCAAACTATACCCATCCACACCAACATTCCAGTCGTGTGTATTATCCCACCAAGTTTCAGTAATGCCAATTATGTCATAGTTGTATTTGTTTATTAGCACTTCCAGTTCTTCCTGCTTATTACCCATACTTCTTGCATTTGTATAAAGGCATCTAAGATACTTGTTTGATTTTGCCTCCCAGCTTTGCCCTGACCCTCCTTCCTCTCTGCCATTATAGCCCGTGCTCCCTCCTGCTTCCAACCCATCTCCCAGGTCTTGTTCCCCACTTTCCTGTGGGCTTTGCTCACCTGTCCCCGTCGAACCTAGTTTAAAGCCCTCCTTACCAGGTTAGCCAGTCTGTGCGCGAATAAGGCCTTTCCTCTCTTCGAAAGGTGAACGCCATCTGTTCCTAGCAGTCCTTCCTCAAGTAGCATCCCGTGGTCCAGGAAGCCAAAGCCCTCCTGGCGACACCATCTTCGCAGCCAGGCATTCACCTCCACAATGCATCTGTCTCTGCCCGGACCCCTACCTTCAACAGGAAGAATCGAAGAGAATACCACCTGCGCTCCAAACTCCTTAACCCGTACTCCCAGAGCCCTGTAGTCACTCTTGATCTGCTCAGCATCACACCTCGCAGTATCATTTGTGCCCACATGGATGAGTAGCATGGGATAGTAGTCAGAAGGCCGGATAATCCTCGACAAAGCCTCTGTAATGTCTCGGATACGGGCCCCTGGCAGGCAGCATACCTCCCGGGATGAACGGTCAGGGCGACAGATGGGTGTCTCCGTCCCCCTCAGCAGAGAGTCTCCAACCACCACTACCCTACGTTTCTTATCAGTGGTGGCAGCAGACCTCCCAGCCTTAGGGGTACGAGACTTCACCCCCTTAACTGTTGGGGGTGATTTCTTCTCTGCTGTATCTTTTACCACAACAGGAGGGTTCGCAGCAGCGGTGGAGCACTGCCCGCTGCTAGAAGTAACCAGCTGGCCGTGTCCACCCTGAGCCTCCTCCTCCACTGGTGTGTCAGGTACACCCTGAGGCATCTCCTCTTCCACTGCAGTGTCAGTAGTCCCGTCAACTGGGACAGCACCATCAGCTGTCTCCACATGGATACTGTCCAGGAATTGCTCATGGACATAGATGTTCCTCAGCCAGGCCACCTCCTCCTGTAGCTCTCCCACCTGCTGCCTGAGAGATTCCACCAGTAGGCACCTTTCACATTGGATGCCACCCCCAGCCTGGATATCAGTAAGTGGAAATTGCAAATTACAGTCTTTGCAAGCCCACACCAGAATCTGGGTAAAAGCATCCATGCTTTGGTGCTCTGTCTGGCTACAGGCGCAGGTGGAGGAGACAGAAGCAGTGCTGGCACAGGTGTTACGGGTCCTCCTCACCATTTTAAGCCTCCCTCTGTCAAAGTCTCAAATTCCTGTCTACAGCTCTCTGTCCGCTCCTCTTTGCTGTGAACAGAAGGGTTTTCGATGTGGCTCAGGTTATGGGTTCAAGGGACCAATGGGTCACAGATGAGACCAACAAATAGTGTCCTTCACATCAGATCCATGAGCCAAATCCTCAGCTGATATCAAGGGAGTGATGCTGATTTACACCAGCAAAGGCGCTGGTTCTGGAACTTCACAACTGAGATAGGAAGAAACTCTGAATGAGGCTGTCATGGAGAGATTCTTAAAATTACCCCCACCCCAGGTACGAGGCCTGTAACAAGAACTCCTCCCGGGCCTCTGAGTGTGCAAAAAATAACCTCTTTTCTACGAAAGACCTGTAATTCTAGCCAGACCGAAACAAGGCACCCAAGAATCTCAACATGCTTCTTGAGTAAAAAGGAACTGAAAGCAAACAAATGAGGAGAAATTACTGGCACAGCCCTGCAGAAACACCCTCCACCCACAGAAGCAATCTTGCTTCCTCCCATTGGAGAGCTTGTTCACTCATCTTTATCCATGACATTTAAAATATTTGTATATATACATACACTAGTCAACTGAAATGTTCCTGCACCAAGGTACAGTCACTTGTGCTTCTCTCCCTGCAGCTGTTGACCTGCTGGTGAATCAGACGCCTGTCATAATGAACGGATCGGAAGGAGACAAGCTCACTATAGAGTGTAGATTCAAGGTGGTGAAAGACCCAAGCACCACATCCAGTGTTACGTGGTATAAGACGGGGGCTGATGGACACAAGAAAGAGCTGAAGAACAGAACAGGCATTGTCACAACAGCTCTAGATTCCTCAAAAGGCCTGGCCTCTCTCACCTTGATCAAAATCAATAGGAATGACTCCGGGCTCTACAGATGTGACTTTGGTAAAAATGGCGGTGGAAATGGAACCAGAGTGACCATCCATGGTAAATAGCAGCATTGTCCTCTCAGATCTTCACTATATTTCCTAGGGAAGAATAAGGACTAGGAAAAGAAGAGCAGATGCTAATACTTTACATGGGGTGATATTGATGGGACAGGAGTTGCTGGCAAACAGAAGAAGAAGAGAATGTTATGGAGAAATTTGCAGTGAGAAGTCAGTGATTCCAGGTGGTTTTCCAGATCCTGCACATCTTTTTTTGGGGGGGTCAAAGTATTTGCAACCCTCTCCCCTTTTCCTGATGTCCCTCGCTCAGCAGCACAGCATTGCTGCCCACCAGAATTCTCTGAGCTGCTTGGTGATGGGTGACTCACAAAGGGTTCAGTGGTTTGGAGAAGCAGCTCCAGGTTCAAAAGCTCTTCTCACCCATATTGAGCAGTCAGTCAGTTTCACCATGACAGGCTCTCTTGTAAGGAGATTTCCAGTATTTCCCAATTTTGAGCGGGATGGAAATGCCTCTTGGTATAGTGCCGATTCTGCTTTCAGTCTTGGACAAAAACAAGTCATGTCTAGATGACAGCCCTAACAACCCACTCATGGCAGCACCACTATTGTAAGCTGCAGTGTTTGGGACCATAACTGTAGAATACTGTCTTTTCTTTTTTTTTTAAAATGAGGGAAATCTTGTTAAACCTCAGCACAGGTTCCAGTTTGATTCTGGGTGAGGG
The DNA here is from genome assembly GCF_025201925.1 of Gopherus flavomarginatus. NCBI lineage: Eukaryota > Metazoa > Chordata > Testudines > Testudinidae > Gopherus > Gopherus flavomarginatus. The sequence goes on from NC_066630.1 coordinate 36,997,987, forward strand.
TGTAAGCTACTCCTTACTTGATCCTAACTGATTAGCCCATTGCAAATACCATCTTCTGACAAATGAATCCAGCAGATTGGTGTCAGTTATCATTCTTCCAGTAGTGGTGGAGCAACGACCCAGTTTGCTGTTTCTCCTTTGGCTGTTCTGCCATAGGATTCCATGGGTGGTGGTGGTCTAGTGACCTAGCTCACAGCATCTTTCCCTGCCCCTATCCAGCAGGACTCCTGTAAAGGTGGTAACGCATGACCCAAACTATGTTGTTTTGCCCTAGAACTAGTGGTAATAGGGGTGCAATAACTCAACTTGCCCTGCCTCGGTAGCCCCTGTCTAGTAGGACAACAGTGAATTAATGTTTCTTTCAACAGCACATGACCAAAAGCTGATGAGCTCTTACATTGTTCCTGGGACTGTGGCTGGGACACTTCTCTTCTTGCTGGTGCTTGGTATCCTTTTGTGGAGATGCAGACCGTGTTCCAAAGGTAAGATTTACTTGGACAATAAATGTAAGCAAATTTCTGTATGAGGGGAGCTCATAGGATGCCGATAGAATCTTCTTTGTGTCCTTCCTTTAGCCGAATAAAGAGTAATTTGGGGAATTTTTGCCAGTGAACATACAGCAGCGATGGTGAACTGGCAGCTCTAGTTAGTGAAGTCTCATACCTAAGCACAGATGCCGCCTGGGCAATGGTAGGACTATTCTGTCTCCTCCCTGACCTGAGGAAGCACCTCACGGTGTGAAAGGTGGATTCAGTCTCCATGTCTATTCCACCTTTGGCTGGATTGCCAACAAAGCCGCCAATTATTGGCAATTGCTTGGGTGGGAACGTGTGGGATGTAGATACTGCTCCACTATGAACAAACTAGACCAGCGGTCCCCAATGCGCCCGCGTCCTGGCCGGTGGTCGAGCATCTGCCGAAATACCGCCAAAATTCAGCGGCGACACCTCTCGATGACGCTGCTTGTCGCTGACAAGCAGCGTCATCAAGAGGCATCTCTGCCGAAATGCCTCCGAAATTCGGCAGCATTTCAGCGGATGTTCGACCGACATCATGGTCCTTCATCTGGCGCTTGCCAGACGAAAAGGTTGGGGACCGCTGAACCAGACTGACAACTAACTCCTTCATTTAAGTGACCCAAAGGTCATCAAAGAATAACCAGCTTAGCCACAACTTCATTTTTTTTCCAGAACCACTTCAAAGCAGGTCAGAGGCAGAGATGAATCAGATGGAGATGGTGAGTTGGAGAGCTTATCATAAGAGCCTCGTTTAATTTCTCTCGAGCATAGGGGAACTGGGTGTTGAGCATCAACTCCAGGAATACAAGGTAATAAAGAAATCAGTTCTCCTTTTCCAGACTGCAGCTCCAAGAACTTCAGAGTAACAGAAAATGCAGCACTAGTCCTGAATAGGATTAGAGGTGGTACGACATTCAAAAAGTTAGAGGGGAAATCAAGAATTAATTATCCTTAGAGCAAAGATAAAGAGGACATAAATTAGTGATTGCACAGGATCTTCAGCGATAATAGAGAATGCAGCGTTGGTTCTAGGCAGGGGGACTAGGAGGTTCAAGGCAAGAGGGAATCTTATGCAGCTCCAGAAACTTCAAAACACTTGAGAATGCAGCATTTGTTCCATTAACTTTAAAGGTGTTTCATACTCAGAATACAGCTTCCTAAAAAGTCAGCACATTTTTACAGTGCCTGTCTCAGTGGAAGATGGTCTAGCATTATAATAGTATGATATGGGCATCACTAACCGTGTACTTTAGACCTTGCAAAGCAGAAAGGAACGAGCGGCCTTCACTCATTTTCCTCTTGCTTTGCAGTCTTCTCCTCCACCAGCTGATGAGGTGACTTACGTTGACTTGAACTTCCACAAAAGGGACGCAAAGGTGGAGGAAGAGGTTGTTTACACGGAAGTGAAGATACGGCCAAAACAGAGAGATGACAATGACATCTATGCAAAAGTCAAACCTAGTCAGCGCTAGGGGAAGAGCTAGTGGGAATTAACAGAGGGATGACCAGCATTTCACATGTCCATTAAATGCAAGTCTCCATGAAACAACGAATTAGCTCTTAGTAAAAGATGTCCTTGGAGATCAAAGTCCTCTAGTTATGAACAGAACAGGTAGCAATGCAAGATTCTCATTTCCTGCTCCACCAACATGTCTCAATTCCGACCTGGAGAGACCAATTTTGTGGGTAAACGAAGAGTTCTGCTAACCCATCTACACTTGGTCTATGTGCTGCAATTGTAGCCAGGAAATGGGTTGTGCTGTGGACAGTGGTTCACTAGGAACTGAGTCGAGACCAGAAATTCATTTAACAAACTCATCAGCCATCAGATTGTAGCAATTTTTAGTTGCTATTTACCAGCCCTGTATTTGAACAGTGACCAAGAGCCAAGCCCTGGAGCCACCCAAGTATGGAAAATGTTGCCATCTTGTTGTGGGAAGTACTGTCCTCCACTGAAGATGCCAACTGTGCTGAACAAGGAAGGAAAAGCCTCCAAAGAGCCATGCTCCCTACCCTGGAAGATGTACAATAATGCTGTTAACGCTCAAGAGTGATTTCTCATACTTTCATGAATGAAAGTGACATGATTGTTTAATCTTTCTAAGCACAAAGCAGGCTTTTCTGTTGGGAGGGAATTAAGTGGATGGAATCCAGGGAAGCTTAAGAGCCCAACAACAACTATATGAATTGTTTTATTAACTAAAGCTTTTACAGCAAGTTTAGCCCAGGGATTGAGTGTGTGCGATTGCTCTGATTTAAATGGAGTTGTACCTACTTACACCAGGAATGGATTTGTCCCCTTGTGTCTGTGAGACTTTACTGTAAATTTAAAAAGGAATTGTGTAATTTAAAAAAAAAAGCCATCATTTCTAGTGGTTCAAGTAGATTGTGCTTTTAGATAATTAAATAATAATTTTAGATAACCCTCCAGAAAAAACAACCCAAAGGGACAGTTGGGCTCCCAAAAATGGAAAGACCTCAAAAAAACAAACACAGGAGTGCCTTTGAAAGTTTCTCCATAACGCATTGATTTTTATGACTACTGTAGATGCATGAGATATAACCTGTGCAGAGCATAACTCATGGATTTCCATAAGGATACAACCAGAAGAAACAGCACAGCAACCATGTGAACACCTGCAAAATGTTCTGCTGATTATTAATACCTGCATCCATTCATTATTAACTAATACATGGCATCAGCCATTTTCAAGACTGAACTCCCAAAAGAAAAGGCAGCTATTGAACTGCATTGTGGTTGCACCAAGACAGGGTTTAGTCCCCTTTTGTGGGCTAGGTCTTTAGCTACATCAGTTTCATGAATGCAAATGATGGGTTTTTCAGTGGTAACTGCTGTTCATTGCCCTGCAGATCCACCCACGGCAAATCTGCAGAGGCAGTCCTTCCAGAAGAACTGGGTGACTAAATACCCACCACGAACACCACAGATGCTGGGTGGAGACCAACTTCAAGCCTGGCTGAAGTCATGAAGGTTTCCACCCATTTACACCAAGACTGTACGTGTTCCTTAAGATATAGATAAGAATGGCTATGCTGGATCAGATCAATGGTTCATCTAGTCCAGTATCCTGTCTTTGACCAGTGCCAGGTGCTTCAGAGGGATGAACAGTACAGAACAATTTCAAGTGATCTCTCTCCTGTTGTCTAGTCCCCCCTTATGACAGTTGGAGGTTGAGAGACACCACACTGAATGACTAAGCTGAGTACAAAATATATGGAGGTTGGCCTAAACACTACAGCCTGCAGCAGAATTACCGCTAGCGGTTTAGGCCCTTACTATATAGTGCTGCATATACTTCTTACCACACCAAATACTTCCACTTAAGGGCTTCTTCAAATGCCACAAGTTTGGAAATAGCCGACTTTGGTTATTGACAAGACAGTGCATTATTATTATTTTTGCCATTAGCAAAAGCCAGATCCTCCCCAGCAAAAACCACTGCTGCTTGCTGCGGGAAAGTGAAGTTTATGAGTCACCCTGAAAAGGGGAAGTAAAGTCAAAGGGTAAATCCGTGCTGGTGCTGTGCCAGGGTATTTTTAATTTGTAACTGAACTGGTATCTGTAACAACCTATCTGAAGAGGGAGAGTTTGAAAGGAAATCAGCAGTTTGTCAATGTTGATGAAAACCACTAATTACCAATTTTTTTATATATTTTACACACATACACACTCTTATTCTTGGTCTTTCTTTCCACTATGAAATTAATTATTCTATTATTTTTAAAAGCAGCGTATTCAAATGAAAGCTAGGATTTCCAAAGGCTCCAGTGCGAGCTTTAGACACAACTCTCAGTGAAAGCCAAGGGAGCTGGGCACCTTGCTACATTATATCCCTTTGCCATCCTCAATCTAAGGCCCAAGGTCTGTACATTGATTGTACTTTGGGTCAGAGCCTCCACGGAGTCAGAACTGATGAGGAAGTGGGTCCATAACATTTAAACAGGATTTTGTAAACAAGACACTTTCTAAATGCTCTCGGTCAGAGGTGCCCGTAACCATCATCTTGAATCTACTGGTGTGGCAGGATTTTTTGGCTTCCAAGGTCTCAGATGAGCTATGATCTGCCAACCTTTAGAAGGAACACAGAGTCAAATGCAAATGAACACGCTGCAAGTGTGTGGCGATCTTGCTGCATATCCAGCTGATTGTCTACAACTGGGGCGAGCAAACTATGGCCATGTCCGGTCTGTCAAAACTTTTAATCTTGTCCTCGATCCTAGCCTCCCGAACCCCTCATCCGCAAATCCACCACAAAGCCTACACCCCCAGCCAGAGCCCTCAACCCAGGGCCAGTGCAAGGATGTTTCGTGCCCTAGGTGAAACTTCCACCTTGCACCCCCCTTCCTCCCATGCCCCTGCCCTGAGGCGCCCCCCCCCACGGCAGCTCCCCCCCTCTGCCCTGAGGCACCCCCCTGTGGCAGCTCCCCACCCCCAGGCACCCCCCCCGCTCCAGCTCACCCCTGCTCCATACATGAGCAGGAGCACCTTGAACACACCATCGCTGCTTCATTTCTCCTGCTTCCCAGGCTTGCAGTGCCTAAGCTGATTGGTGCCGCAAGCCTGGGAGGTGGGAGAAGTGAATCAGCCACGGTGTGCTCGGGGAGGAGGCGGGGCAGGGATGAGCTGGGGAGGGGAGTTCCCCTGCATGCCGCCCCCTGCCCCTTACTTGCTGCAGGCGGCCCTCCCCGTGCTCTGCTGCCTCAACTCCCTCCGCCTAAATGCCGGCAGCGACCAGGGCGGCCGAAGATCTGGCCGCTGCAGTCACTGCCAAAGAAAATGACCACCCCCCCCAAATCTCAGCGCTCTAGGTAATTGCCTAGGTCTCCTAAATGGTTGAACCAGCCCTGCCTCAACCCCCCCTGCACTCCGGCCATAGGCGCCGACTCTGTGGGTGCTCCGGGGCTGGAGCACCCATGGGGGAAAAAAAAAAAGCTGCCCATGGCTCTGCCCCCCTCTTCCAGCTCACCTCTGCCTCCTCCTTCTCCCCCCTGCCTCGCAGTGCTTGCGCTGTGAAACAGCTGCTGATTCGCGGGGGAAGAGGGGGAACGTGACGCCCTGGGGAAGAGATGGGGCTGGGGCAGCGATCCAGTAGGAGCAGGGAGGGGGCAGAGTTAGGGTGGGGCCAGGGGTGGGGGTGGAATTGGAATGGTGGCAGAACCAGGGGTGAGGGAAGGGACAAGGGGCACAGGCACCTACCGGCACTGGAGAAAGTTGGCGCCTATGCCTCTGGTCCCAGCCCTGATCCCCCTCCCATCCTCCAAACCCCTCAGTCCCAGCCCACAGCACACCCCTGCAACCAACCCCCAATTTCATGAGCATTCATGGCTCACCATACAATTTGTATACCCACTGGGGCCTTCAGGCTAAAAAGTTTGCCCACCCTGGTCTAAAAAAAAAGTGCACTTTCCAGCATGAGCCCTCACCTTTAGTACCTGCCTTATGCTCACTCCAGTCCTGCTTTAAGTCCTTGCTAGGATTATAATTCTAAAAGGCCCCCAGCACTCCTCATCCCAGCACCCCTGCACGTGGCCTCTGTTCACAGGGTATAAAAGGAGCAGGGTGTGGGCAGATAGTCACGTCTGAGAACACCCTCATTCCACAGCATGTTAATGAGGCAGAGACTGTTCAGAGCTGGACTCAGCACTCATTGCCAGTGAGGAACACCACCTTTCTTGAAGTGTGTGTAGTATTGAGCCTAAATGAGTGTGCCAGGAGGTGGTGCTCTTTGTACTGACTGTCGGCTTGTCCACATACCGGTGGGTGAGGTCGTATCTTTTACTGGACCAGCTTCTGTTGGCAGAGAGACGAGCTTTCCAGCTGCACCGAGCTCTTCCTCAGGCCTGGGCAAGGTACTGCAAGTACCACAGCAAAATACAGGATCAAACTGATAGTTTAGCAGGAGCAGTTAGCACAGATCTTAAGGGATCAGTCAATTGTCTTCTATTGGACCAACTTCAACTGGTGAGAGAGGGGGACCATTCCCCTGGAACACGCGCTGAAGCAGAGCTCTGTGTAGTTCTAACACTTTTGTCGCTCACCAACGGAATTTAGTCCAATCAAAGATAAGACCTCACCTGCCTTGTCTCACTGATATCCTGGGACCCACATGGCTACAGCAACACTGCATACATGTGTGGGCAGAGACATCACATTTGTGTAGCACTCCAGTGAAAGGGGAGCACAGGGCTAAGTGTGCAACTTGCTGCTGCAGCTGGATAGGAAGAACCTGGCGGCTGCAGAGCAGCTCTTGCAGTAAGGCAGGCTCAAGTTCTCCTGTCCCATTACACGTGCAGCGCCCTGCACCAGGAGGGGGTTAAGCACAGATCCTCAAAAGGTATTTAGGCACCTAATGCCCAGAGAAATCAATGGGAGTTAGGCACCTATAACCTTGGAGGATCTGGTCCTGAATGCTTGAGAGCAGGCTTTGCCCGTCTGGCACAGGTTCTGCTTTGGAGTGACAGTGGTGCAGTGATATTACCGCTGTAATTAAGGCTGGTTTGCTATTCGCATTCTCTCTCTTACTGACAAAGCTCAGGCTGTGACTGTGGAGTCATTTTGTTCCTTTTCCAGCAATTTTATGAAACGTCATTGACATTTGTTCAATTGCACTTTTCTTTGTTAGAGAAAAGACGTCAACGGACTCTGAATGCTAAATTGCTAATATTTCCTGTGTGCAAATAAACATTGAAAAAACCTATTGGGTTAATTCTCTGATCAGTAAATACAGTAGAAGTAAAAAGAAGAAATGTTTGTGACTTCCCCCTAAAGGCTTTGTTCAAGCAGTAATCTATTGGGAGTAGGAGGATGAGGATACAGGCCTCATAGGGGACTTCAGCGGGATCCACCCCCCAGGACCAAGTTTTGAAAATGCCTAGGGCAAGTTGGCACCAGGGGTGGCAGGTTTGTATAATTTTCGGGTGGTGCCCAGAATGGATTCAAGTTCCGCCTACACCCCTGCCTTGTAAGCTGATATATATTTTTTAAAATAATGTAAAAATGTGAGGGTTGTGGGGATGAGGGGGTCTGGAGTGTGAGAGGGGCTCAGGGTGTGGGGGGGTGAGGGCTCTGGGGTGGAAATGAGGATGACGGATGGGGGAACCCTGTGCTGGTGGAGGGTCCCGCCGGAAAAGGGAAGGGTCCGTCCGAGGCAAAAGGGCAGGATCAGCCTGGATCAGCCTGCCCTGGCACTAGAGGTGGGGTGGCGCTAGGACCCTGTGGTGGTAGTTGATGCCAGGAGCAGACAGAGCAGAGGGGATGGGGCAGGAGCAGCTGCTGATGGACAGACAAAACCGTCTCAGAGGTGATGCTCCAAGTGAATATGCAGCCAGGGCTGAAGCTTAGATATAGACTTTAGGGTGATGTCTAACTAACCTCTCTGAGCAGCCGCCGCTGCTTGTCAGGCTCCTGTTGGTGTACCAACGACAGCCCAAAAGCAGAGCTCAGGGGCAGGGGAAACTGACTCCTGGAGTTTTGGGCACTAAGGTAAATGGATTCAAATATCTGAGCAAACACCCTGGAATTATAGATCTTTCTCCTTTCCCTCCAAGCCTTAGACCTGAATGCACAATGGGTGAAATCCTGACCTCATTGATGTCCGTTGGAATTTTTGCCTGGCATTCACTCCACAACATTTGAGAGAGTAAAGTGGCTCTGGACAAGTCAGGTTTATAAACTCTGTACAGACAGCTGGATCCTACCCATGTGCACACTGGCCCTGGTTCCCAGCATGCAAGGGAGATCAGGGATGCCATATATAGATGCAGCTTGGCACAGCAGGGAGGCAAAGGATGACATCTGCCTGTGCCAAGGGCACCGTCACACCCTCTCCAGCTGCTGGAGGAGCTCCTGAGGGAACATTGGCACATACCCAGGGGCTATATCGCTTTGGGAGGGTGTTCATTCCTGTGACAAGTCACACATTCAAGAGTTTTAACAGGGCAACTCCACTGGGTTAAAACCTTTTTAGGCTGTGGAGGATAGTGGCTGAGTTGTAATACAGTCATTGTGCGATTCCTTTTTCTTATCTGTCCACACATCTCTTATCAGCAGTACTCAGTCACTCTTAACCACAGCTACATTTGGTTTGGGGAAGTGGGGGGTGGGGACATGCACCCATTTTTTTTTAACCGTTCTTTGTCAGCAGTGCTAACTGCACTTAGTGGCTATCAGGGAGCACTAGTCGCTACTAAGTCTGAAACTGGTCAAGGCTGGGAAGTGGGGGGCTAGGAAGGGCCTTTTAATCACAGGGTGGTGGCAGCTGCCTGTATTGGTGCTTGAATTGCATTCATATTTTTGCATGTCAACCAAGCTGCAAAGACATTTATTTGTGTTGTGAGTTCCGCTACATTTGGAGATAATGATGGGGTCTGTAAGCACATCACACTAGCTGCACTTTCCTCATTCTTGGGACTTTGGCTCTTTTGCAACCCATGTGGGAGGGGCAGTGGGTGTGGGACAGACAGAAAAGCATTTGCAGTAAGATACAGTATTGCCAACCCCAAATACTCAACAATCATGAGTCCTGCTCACCACAAATCATGAGATTGGCTTTAAAACAATGAGATTATGTACAAGCTAGTAAATTTTGTGTTGTTTTTATTTGCCTTCTGCTTTTTGAGTCTTTAGGGTGCACTGGGGTCACATGACAGCCAGAAACTTACTTTTTTTTTTAAGAATGCAGGCTGAACTCACTGATCCTCTTGCCTCCAGAAGCTGGGTCGGTAAGGAAATTAATTTTCATGACATTCATGTCAAACTAGTTACATCATTCCAATGCATGTGCTGTGGATTCTGGGCCCCAATTCTGAGCCTGAAAACACCTTATGTTCATCATGGCTGGGAAAGAGGAACTTCACACAGGTCAAGGAAATGATAACATTTAATACAAGGACTAACTGGAATACGTAAGGTTTTGGGTGCTAGTGGAGGGTGTGGTTCTGGGAATCCAGCAGACCCCTCCCGGTCAGGGGCAGCGAGTTAGCAGATGGACCCTAAAACTTGTTTGGCCACCCGTTCTATCAGTCTCTCCATTAGGGAATGCCTCCTCCCCTATACCAGCACTCCTAGCTATCTTCGAGACACCACTGACTTCCTGAGGAAAAGACAATCCTTTGGTGATCTTCCAGAAGACACCATCCTTGCCACTATGGATGTAGAAACCCTCTATGCCAACATTCCACACAAAGATGGACTACAAGCCATCAGAAACAGCATACCACCATCATGGAAAATCTGGTGGCTGAACTTTGTTACTCTGTCCTCAACCACAACTATTTCAGATTTGGGGACAATATATACCTTCAAGTCAGTGGCATTGCTATGGATACCTGCATGGCCCCACAGTATGCCAATATTTTTATGGCTGACTTAGAACAATGCTTCCTCAGCTCTCATCCCCTGATGCCCCTACTCTACTTGCACTACACTGATGACATCATCATCTGGACCCATAGGAAGAAGGCCCTTAAGGAATTCCACAAAGATTTCAATGATTTCCACCCTGCCATCAACCTCAACCTGGACCAGTCCACACAAGAGATCCACTTCCTTGACATTAGGTGACCATTGCTTATTTAGCACTCTAAACACCACCCTATACCAGAAACCTACTGACCGCTACACTTACCTACATGCCTCCAGCTTTCATCCAGACCACATCACATGATCCATTGTCTACAGCCAAGCTCTAAGATACAACCGCATTTGCTCCGATCCCTCAGACAGAGACAAACACCTACAGAATCTCTATCAAGTGTTCTTAAAACGGCAATACCCACTTGGTGAAGAGAAGAAACAGATTGACGGAGCCAGAAGGGTACCAAGAAGTTACCTACTACAAGATAGGCCCAGTAAAAAAAGTAATAGAATGCCACTAGCTGACACCTACAGCCCCCAACTAAAACCTCTCCAGCGCATTAGCAAGGAACTACAACCTGTTCTGAAGGACGATCCCTCACTCTGACAGACCTTGGGAGGCAGGCCAATTCTCGCCAACAGACAGCCCCCCCATCCTGAAGCAAATACTCACCAGCAACTACACACGACACAACAAAAACACCAACCCAAGAACCAAACGCTGCTACCAACCCTGGTGCCAACTCTGTCCACATACCTATTCAAGGGACACCATCACTGCTCCTGAATCCTTCTGTCCATGCCAATAACCAGGTGCTACAGAGTTCTACTCCGTCTGTCTCTGCTGTCTCTGGGGTGCTGCTCCTGCCCTTCTAGCAGAATTGTTTCCCTCCAGGAAGCTGAAGGCCCTGCCATTTCAGAGACAAGGGTAGCATTAACCAAGAAATCTTCCCTCTTATTGTAATTTGCTGAAGGAGGCCACAATATTGATACTTTTCAGCATTCCAGGAATGTGACTGTTAGATCATCCTTGGCTCCCAGGCAGCTTTCGCAGCCCATGAGGAAGGAGCAGAGGCTACTGGTAGTTAGATACGTGTACTAAGGTTTTTAAAAATTTAGAATTTTCATAGACTCTCTGGGGGCAGGAGAGTGGCAGTTCATTCCAGGGGCAATGCTACCAGCTTACAATTTCTTCCTTAAAGGCCGACCAACATTTGGAGAAAACAGAGGTTGTCAAGGTACAAGCATGGAACAGGGACATGGCTTTCCAATGCGGTGGAGGAGATCCGGCACTCTGTGCCAGAGAGATGTTTCTGCAGATGGTCACCCCTCTACATGTCACTGAATGGAGGGGTTTGATCGGCTGTGAGGGTGAGTTAAGCAGATATGTACATCAAGACCCAACTTCAGCTTCTGCTACACCACAAAATTTGTTGAAATGTGCTTACAGGACTGGGAGGCATATTGACTGGAAACTGACTATATCCTCATCAAGCACATGGAGTTGCCCTGCAAAGGAAAATGTGAACTATGACCACCACTTGCCCCAGCATCACCAGAAAATCCTGCCTCTGTGTCTGCCTAACACCAGGGAAAAGCACAGGGAAAGACACTGCCCCTTTGTACAATTCGCTGGAGTTTCAGAGCACCACAAGCCCCTCACCTCTCCCGAGCAAAGGAACATCAGTGTGTTTATCCAGCTGCCAGACCGGTTTCCCTACGCACCCTCATTTCTGAACCTGTGCAGCATGGCTCAGTGTGGGGATAGGCCAGACCCCAGGGACAGGGACAGTAGAATTTTGAAATCTCCCAGGGGAGAGCAGACTGCTGGGACTAACTTTATCCTCAGATAACTAGTGTCCCCTTCCCCTCCCTGGACCTAACCCCCAGACTACAGCCCTGTTCGGTGCAGCTCCTCTTTGTAAGCGGGTAGTGAGATTGGAGCGAGGGGAAGAGCAGCACTGAAACTGAAGGGACAAAGAAAACAGCTATTAGACAAACAACTGTACATTTTCTACAATGGTTCTACTCTTAATGGGAAGTCTTTTAAACCCCCTCCCCCGCCTTTGCCCAGTCTGTGCAGCCCCAGGACTGTCACTGCCAATGTGCTGGCTGAGAAATGCCCAGACGGGGGGCACAAAGTTGGGGAGGATGTGTTCTCCAGCCACACACTGATCAGCAGCACCCATGCGTGGTCACAGCTGCTCGGTAGTTGGAAGAGAGTTTCACATCTCTGAAGAAAGCAAACAACTGACACAGGAACCTACACATGTGAGGGGGGGGATCACAGCAAGGAACCTGTCTGGGACAGGAACTGGAACCCAAGGGACCATCACTGGGCAATGCCAGCCATTTGCTACCTGCCCAGTGTTGTAAGCCCCAGGTAACAAGGGACTTAGAGGATGAGTCCACTGAGGACCATGTCAGAGCTCAGCCTCTGCACCTTCCTAGTCTCCCTGAGCTTCAGCCACCTCTGAGAACTGGAGAAGAGTTAAGGTGCTAAGAGCTGCTGGTTGCACTTCAACCATTACAGGCTGACACCTGTCACAAGTGCTAGAACCAAAATCTGGTACAGTTCTGAGTGTGCTTTATTGTTTTCCTTGAGAGTTTAAACTGAGTTATTTTTATTTTTTCCTCCTTTTATCCATCCCTTCTTTTGTCCATTCCTCCCTCTTCCTTTCTGGAGTTTGTTCATGCAACAGAATCATCAGGTCTTCCAGTGACTCATTGCTTTTCAGCAAGAAGGATTTTTGTAACGATATAAATATGCCCTATGCATCAACCTCAGTGTCCAATATTTCCATAAATTGGTCATAAGGAACACTGGGGCACATTTTGAACTGGTAAAAGTGGTGTTCTGCTTACTTCTATCTTCTTTCCTGCTTATGTTTTATGGAATTATGTTTCTGAGGGAGTTAATCAGAGACAGTTGAGAGATCTGTCGTTCTCTCTCCTTCCCTTCAGCTCTCATTAACCTCCCCTCTACAACATAGCTAAACAACTATTTCCTCTCTACTTCCTATTGACATCTCTACATCTCACAGACAGACATTGTCCTTACACCATCACAGACTGAACCCAAAGCACCCAGTGAAGTACAAATTGTTGCAGTGGAATTAGTTTGCAGTGCTGACTCTTTGCTCACTGGCAAACTCTACAAACGCAGCCTCCTGAAAGCTTCAGGCCAGCAGGGTTGGGGCTTGATGCTGACTGGACAGCAAGAGCGTCTCCAAGTGGAAATGAATGGGAGTTCATCCTGACCCCTAGGGCAGGAGCAACAACAGAGCAGGGAATTCAAGGCAACCCAAGTTACAGGGGTGGGGTGGGAGGGACTCTCCAGCCTTGTTTGTGAGTGACCCCAACACTACAGCAGAACAGAAAGGGAGACCATTTGGGTCTTTGTTTTACAAACTCATCTGCTGGGAAAACCAAAGCCACATCTGGAGTGGTTTAGATATGAGGGTTGTAGCAGAAAGAGCCTGAAAGACAGAGCGTGGTACTGGATGAGGCCTGAACCAAACATCAGCCAGAGTCAGGCCATGCTTACAATGTCACTGTGCAGTACGTGAACTTGGTAAGAATGTGGTAGGTGTTGCTAAAACAGATACTCCAAATAAATACTAGGCACTAGCTAGTCACTAAACACAGTCCAGAAGAGTAGTACAAGAATACCCTGCTATAGAGTTATAGAATAAATATGCTCCTCGAAGATGGTACAGGGACACACTGACCCCTCCTAGGGTTTGAGCCAACACGCCAGGTTGTAGGGTGTTAACTAAGCATGTGAGAGGGGCAATACACAACTTGTTTGTATGAGGGTAAAAAGAGGGGTCACAGAAAATACATCTGGCCAAGGGGGGAGCGGAAAGTCCCACTGCTGACTGAGCTGGTCCATTCTCATGAGTGTACATGTCCTAATGTCCATGCAGAGTCTATATGGTGCTAGTACAAGTGCTTTTTGTCAAAAACAAACCTGGCCAAGCGCCTTTGCCACCGAATGAGTCTGTCGCCTTTTGGGCAGTTTGACTGAGGTCTGCAGGGCCAGCTACCTGGCTAGAGCCAGGACAACATATGGGCCCATACAGCCAATAACAGGTGTCCTTTTATCAGAGCCCCCAGCGATCATGGAAGGGTGGAGTGATGGTTCTGGTATCTGCCCATCTCCAGCTAACACTGAAACCCCTGCATAGGAGGCGCTGGCTATCAGTCCACGGGTGGGTCTGCAGCAATCAGCCTAGAACACAAGATGGAGCACAGCACGGTGCCATGAAACACAGCCAACAGAGTGAGTCCTGAGAGAGGTTGGGCACCTGCAGCTAGGGTGACCAGACAACAAGTGAGAAAAATCAGGACAGGGTGTGGGGGAGTAATAGGAACCTATATAAGAGACCCAACAATCAGGACTTTCCCTATAAAAATCAGGAGATCTGGTCACCCTACCTGCAGCTCCCACTGGTTTCAGAGGGAGATGCAAGAACTCAGCACTGCTCAGAACTGGCCCATTGTGATGGAAGTGGAACATTCCACTGTAGGGGTGGTGACCTAGACAGAGAGGTAGAGACAGGTGAGTAGGGTGATCAGACAGCAAGTGTGAAGAATCGGACAGGGGATGGGGGGGATAAATAGGAGCCTATATAAGAAAAAGACTCAAAACTCAGGATTGTCCTGATTTTATAGGGATATTGGGTCACCCTATAGGTCAGGGCTACATAAGGGAAAGAAGCCGTTCATGACCCTGGAACTCACTGTCACAAACAGCCCCAGCTGGTGACTCCAGATCTGGAGTGTAATTTGACTCATTTGAGAGTTTAGAGTCAGCCAGAGCCTTCCCCCTACAGCTCCCCGGGGGGGGGGGGAGGGGGGGGACATGAAACAGGTCACTTTGCCCAAGTGACAAGGTGATGATGATGATGATGATCTGTGACTGTTATAATGCAGTGATTGTTGAGTCAGCCCCCAGGGGCTGCAGCATTTCACACCAGGCTGTGGCCCAGAGCACATGGCTGCTGCCTGTGGATCTGAGTACAGGGATCAGGGTTATGGAGCAGGGCCTTCTGGGACCAACCTGATTCCATTGCTAAAGAAGGGAACGTGAGACACAGAAGGATGAAGGAAACAAGGCAGGGAGGGAGGGATGAGGTTTTGATAAGGGAGGAGAGGGTGTTGGGAGGGGAAAAAAAAACAAAGAAGTTACTGAGAAACACCATGGAACTAAGGGTAATGAGAGAAGAGAGAAAAAAGAGAGGAGTGGGCAAAGAGGCTAGAAGAAAAGAAAAAGGAGAAGCACAGAAGTGGATGGGGGTAAGAACGCAGATGGATTTCTTTAGCATCAGGTAGAATCGCAATTGCCTTTGTCAGGATATGCTCAAAGCAGCCAGTTGTAACTACTAGGGGTTAACAGTGCAGGTATTTGTACAATTCAAAATGGAAAGGTTACAACTGGCCATAGCTGAGAGCTGGCATCAGCTTGGTTCTTACCTTTCAGGTCCAGCTGCGACGAAATCTCTTATTTCTGTTGATTTGATCACTGCAGCTTATCCGTCAGAAGTAGCAAGAGAACCTGTTCTTATCAAGAGGTAAGGAATGCACCTTCTCCTAGCAATGGAGTGGAAACTAACCAATCTGGGTGTACTTTCAGGTGAAGGAAGTGAATTTATCCTTTGCTGTCAAAGGCTACAAGCAGTTTCAGAAGAATAAAGCAAGATACATAACCAAAGCTTCTGAGAGGTTACAGAAATATTTACTTATTCTAGTCAAGAATAAGGAAACCACTTATACCTACTAGATTTTAACAGTACAGCTGTTTGTATGGAGAGAAAGAAAAACCAATCCAGCAATTCATCATGCAGAAGGTGTGTATTTATACTCCCTGTTACAAAAAGAATCCAATGAGAATTCATTTACATTTGTTGCCTGACAAAAATACAGTCTGTCGAACATTGATCTTTGCAGAAGGTCATATTTCAAGATGAAAGGATGATAGATGGCTGTAGTTTACAGGAAGGAATTAGCTATCTATCCTTTTAAAGGAGGTAAGAAATATGGGAATGGTGTACTGTAAGAGTCAATGGTTCTGGTCATACTTTCAGGTGGAAGAAATGTAAGTGATGAAATTTTCATCTCTAAAGATCATGAGAAGTTGCTGTACTGAATAAAGCAATAAACATGGGAGCTACCAACTACTCTCCTTTCATCTCAACAGGTAATTCTAACCAATGATGATGATCTCTGCTCCGTTTTCCTTCCCAGAGAAGGCCATTGGATGTTCCAAGGATGTAACAGGGAAGTTATTTCAAAGAACAAGTGCAACTAACCACAGTGTGAAGATGAGCATTGTGCCTGCTCTTATATTTGCAGAGAGAAGTTGTCCAGCTGATTCTATTTGTGCCTAATTGATCATTGTTGCTTATTTTTCAGATGTCAAGAAATGAGTGGAACTGATCATTTCTATCAAGAGGTAAGGAACGCACCTCCTCACAGCACAGGGGCAGGAATTAAAGGCTCTGTTTCTATTTTCAGGTGAATGGTAAGACCTTCATTTCAAGGGAGTATGATAAGAGGCTGTTGAATTTAAGAAAAGGAAGAAGTCAGACAGGCAATGATACCTGGCTAGAGGGAAAAAGCATCTTTCACTTCTAGTTCAGAAGAAGGCAGCCATTTATACGCTTCAGGTTTTAACAGGTGTAGCTGGCTGTACTGCTAAGAATCAAAGCCTTGCAGTGGAACATGACTGACAAGTAAGTGAGCACTGAAAGGTCTCTAGAAGCCCAATGATCTGCATGCTAAGGAACCTTCTCCATTGATGACTCTTCATAGCTGGCAATGAGTAATAATAATTCTGTCAAACATTGATTGCAGGTTTTGCTCTTCTGAGATATGAACAGACCAGGTGGTCATTCCTACCAGGGAGAAGTGAGGCTCAATGGTGTGGCTGTCCTGGGCAAGGAGGTGAGAAATACCAGTCTCCAAACATCCATGTGTACATTAAGTGGTGTGGATTTTGCTTTCAGGGAAAAAAAAAAAAAACTGTGGATGACCTTACTTGTCATGGAGAATGTCAAAAGCAGACACAAGACAAAGTAACATGGACTTGCCAGCTGCTCAATACGTTGAGGACTCCAATGACAAGATGCTGTTATTTCAAGGGGGGAAAAATACAGCAAACAAAAAATAGCCACTTCAAAAATTCAGTTAGTCGCAAATCTGAATCAAGTCAGCAGACCATCAGACATGGAGGTAAGCATTTAAGTTTCCCTGATTAACAAATGAATCTGATGCTAAAGCAACACTTGCAGACCAAAATAGGTCACATTGCATCTCCAGATGGAAGGACACCAGAGGGCTGTTGTGTTCTAGAAGCAATTAATGCAAATCCAACTAGCTGAACCAGGCATGTCAGTTAGTAAAGAAATGTGCTTTTTCCCCTCTTAACATTCAACTGGAAATGAATAGATCCTCGTACTTTCAGATGAGAGAAATGCAGCCAATTTGAACGTTGAGGGTGTGAAAACTTCAGGAAGTTGCTAGAAGATCTGAGATAGATATCTACAGAAAGGAAACAAGCATAACTCACTGCTACCAAGAGGTAAGAAACTCACCTCATAATGAGGAAATTGATGGATCTGGTTTCCCTTCAGGTGAAAGAAATGCAGCTTGTCCATCAGAAGTAGGAACGGTTTTTCTTACTATCAAGAGTTAAGGAATTCACCTTCTCCTAGCAATGGAGTGGAAACTAACCAATCTGGGTGTACTTTCAGGTGAAGGAAGTGAATCTATCCTTTGCTGTCAAAGGCTACAAGCAGTTTCAGAAGAATAAAGCAAGATACATAACCAAAGCTTCTGAGAGGTTACAGAAATATTCACTTGTTCCAATCAAGACTAAGGAAACCACCTATACCTACTAGATTTTGAACAGTACAGCTGATTGTATGGAGAGAAAGAGAAACCAATCCAGCAATTCATCATGCAGAAGGTGAGTATTTATACTCCCTGTTACAAAAAGAATCCAATGAGAATTCATTTACATTTGTTGCCTGACAAAAATATGGTCTGTCAAACGTTGATCTTTGCAGCAGGTCATATCTCGAGATGCAAGGATGACACATGGCTGTAGGTTACAGGAAGGAATTGCTGATCCATTCTTTTAAGGAGGTAAGAAATACAATACACCATTCCCATAATAGTCAATGGTTCTGTCATACTTTCAGGTGGAAGGAAGGTAATTGATGAAATCTTCATCTCTCTAAAGAGCATGAGAAGTTGCTGTACTGAATAAAGCAATACAAATGGGAGCTACCTGTTCAGATGAAAGGAAAGTAGTTGGTAATTCTAACCAATGATGATGATCTCTGCTCCTTTTTCCTTCCCAGAGAAGGCCATTGCTTGTTCCTACAAGGATGTAACAGGGAAGTTATTTCAAAGAACAAGTGCAACTAACCAGTGTGAAGAGGAGCATTGAGCCTGCTCTTACATTTGCAGAGAGGAGTTGTCCAGCTGATTCTATTTGTGCATAACTGATCAATTGCTTATTTTTCAGATGTCAAGAAATGAGTGGAACTGATCATTTCTATCAAGAGGTAAGGAATGCACCTCCTCACAGCACAGGGGCAGGAATTAAAGGCTCTGTTTCTATTTTCAGGTGAAAGGAAGGTCTCACCATTCAGAGGAGGATGATAAGAGGCTGCTGAATTTATGAAAAATAGTCAGACAGGTAACAATACCTGGCTAGAGGGAAAAGCATTTTACTTCTAGTTCAGAAAAAGTCAAACAGCCATTTATACGCTTCAGGTTTTAACAGGTGTAGCTGGCTGTACCGCTAAGAATCAATGCCTTGTGGTGGAACATGACTGACAAGTAGGTGAGCACTGAAAGGTCTCTAGAAGCCCAAAGATCTGGATGCTAAGGAACCTTCTCCACTGATGACTCTTCATAGCTGGCAATGAGTAATAATAAATAATTCTGTCAAACATTGATTGCAGGTTTTGCTCTTCTGAGATATGAACAGACCAGGTGGTCATTCCTACCAGGGAGAAGTGAGGCTCAGTGGTGTGGCTGTCCCGGGCAAGGAGGTGAGAAATACCAGTCTCCAAACATCCATGTGTACATTTAAGTGGTGTGGATTTTGCTTTCAGGGAGAAAAACTGTGGATGACCTTACTTGTCATGGGGAGAGTGTGAAAAGCAGACACAAGACAAAGTAACATGGACTTGACAGCTGCTCAATCCATTGAGGACTCCAATAACAAAATGCTGATATTTCCAGGGGGAAAAAAAAATACAGCAAAGAAAAAAAGCCACTTCAAATAGTTCAGCTAGTAGCAAATCTGAATCAAGTCAGCAGACCATCAGACATGGAGGTAAGCATTTAAGTTTTCCTGGTTATCAAGTGAATCTGATCCTAAAGCAACACTTGCAGACCAAATAAATAGGAAGGACACCAGAGGGCTGTTGTGTTCTAGAAGGAATTAATGCAAATCCAGCTAGCTGAACTGGGCATGTCAGTTGGTAAGAGAAAAAAAAAAAAAAAGCACATTTCTTTAACATTCAAGTGGAAATGAATAGATCCTCGTACTTTCAGATGAGAGAAATGCAGCTGAGTTGAATGTTGAGGGCGTGAAATCTTCAGGAAGTTG
Organism: Gopherus flavomarginatus; assembly: GCF_025201925.1. Classification (NCBI taxonomy): domain Eukaryota; kingdom Metazoa; phylum Chordata; order Testudines; family Testudinidae; genus Gopherus; species Gopherus flavomarginatus. The sequence continues at coordinate 37,017,512 of NC_066630.1, forward strand.
CTAGAAGATCTGGGATATCTACAGAAAGGAAACAAGCGAAACTCCTCACTGCTGCCAAGAGGTAAGGAACTCCCCTCATAATGGAGAAATTGATGGATCTGGTTTCCCTTCAGGAGAAAGAAATGCAGCTGATCTGATCTCCTAGGAATTGAGGACTATATGCAGTCATATTACTGAAGAACAAACACACACACATTGCCAGACCTGCAAAAAGTTGCCTTCCTTGACTCGAATGGGAAGACAAACACTTATCACCTTCATGTCTCAAACCCACAATGCAGCAGACCATCACTGACAAGGAGGTGAGCATTTAGGATTCTCCTATTACCAAATGGAACAGATCATGCAAACAAGTTACCTGTCACATGCTGATCTCTACAGCCACAGCTGTGCTTTCCAGGAACTCATTTGTGAAGCTGATGTGTCTTTTCAGGAGAAGAGTTACAGATGCTCAGGATTTGAGTACGAAGGAATAGGAATGGAGCTAAACAGATCCAACACATGAAAGGACGATTGGATCTCAAAATATGAAACCAGGAAAAAGACCCTACATTCAATAAAGCAACAGGATTGGCTAAGGAGAGGTAAGCAGCATTTGGTGTCTAACAAATGACCATAGCAATTTTGTAGCGCTGATTGTAACTTATGTTGTGCCAAAGGTTTGTTACAGCTGATCACACATCTCAGGAGCTAAGAGGATGTGAGGGGGACGGCAGATGTCAGAGGATTCATTTTTATTAGGAGATGGTGAACCTGCTTGTCACATAATGTTCAAAAGTTGCTGCTGGGATGGAAGCAAAGAAGAAAGCCCTGGAGATGGGTTAGTGCTGGGACACAGACACTATCCTGGAGGAGCCGGGGGTATGTAACCATAGCAACCAGTCGGTCCTTTCCCCGCTGTGGTCCTGGCTCACATGCACAGGGTGAAACCGATCGCCATGTTTGGGGTCAGGAAGGAATTTTCCTCCAGGGCAGATTGGCCAGAGCCTTGGAGGTTTTTCGCCTTCCTCTGGGGCATCGAGCAGGGACCAACCCTTAGGACCATTTAGGAAAAGACAGACAATAAAATCCATCAGAGAGAACTTGTCTCCCTTTGTTGTTTGAATTTTCTATAAACCCGTCCTGTGCCCCATAGCCATGCCCATGCTCCCAACCTCACAGCAGGGCAGAGTCTCTTCCAGGTGCCCTCCCCCATCTGTGCCAACATGGCCCCCATGTCACTCTCCCACTCCAGCAGGGACCCAGCACAGGAGAGATCAGCCCACTGTCCTAGAGAGGGAAAAGCCGTGTGCACGGCCCCCAGGGATGGGGAGAGGACATGGCCAGGTGCACCAGTCAAGGGGAAAGCAGGAAGCAATGGCACTTTTACCACGTTCCTCTCCCAGGATGCCCGGCGGGGCCAGAGCAAGGCCTTTGGTCGGCCACATCCAAGCACTCCCGCTGCTCTGGTCATAAAAGCCCCTCAAAGAGCGGCTATGAAAGGGGAGGTCAGTGACCCCAGAGCAACTCTTCCATTGGCATGGTGGGGCCACTGCTTCCTGAGCTCCCGAACTGGGCTCACAGGCTAGCAGCAAATAGTCCCCCAGGGTGGGTTCAGCTCTAGCTGCCCCTTGCTCCAGAGGGGGCCATTGGGCATCCAGGAAGCTCTTGCCTTCAGCCAGCCCTTTCCCAGGAGGTGGGGGCCGGAAGCCTGGTGTCCTCTGCAGTCTGCTCCAGCTGTGCCCTCTTCTCCTCTAATCCCCCCTCCAAGTCTGGCACCTCTCAGGGCGGTGCTGGGCTGGCCTGAAAGAGCTCATTCCCCCTGTATTGCCCAGCACGGGTCTGTAGATCTCATTGCAGGCATTCTGGGAAATCAGATCTCCATGATCTGCCTCAGGGAGACTGGGAGCATGACCAGGGGACACAGGACAGGGTCAGTAGTAGCAGCACGTAGCTGGAGGCAATGAGAAGAGAGAGAGAGGGGCCAGCAACATGTTACTTCTGCATCCACTTCCTGCCCCTCCCCAATCAGCTTCCCAGCCACATGCTGAACCTAAACCACAGGGCAATGCCCAAAACGTTGTTGTGGGGTCTCAAACCTCTATAAACCCAGCAGCCTGAAAGCCACCAGGGCCCGATTCTCCCTGCAGGAGGACAGCATCTCCAAGGTGAAGACAATATAAGTGACTCGTACCTTGGGAAGGAGGTTGGGGAGAATGCGATATCCTGTGCAAAGATACCACATGAACTGGTGTCACTCACAAACAGTGGTGCAGGAGGGGACCTAACAATAGAGAAGAGCAAAATGGGGAAGGTAGTGGTCTTGCTTTTGCAACAATCTCCTCATTTCAGCTTCTATTTGGCAAAATTAACCTAAACCAAGGGTCGGGGGAGGAAGGTCAGATCAGGGTTTTATTTTCTTGTAACCCTTCCCCCTACCCCCACCACAAGATCATGGAGAGGTGGAGGGATGGTTCTGGCTCATCTCAGCCTGGCCCAAACACTGCACCACGGTCTGTACACACTCTGCCTAGGAGGAGCTGGCTACAGGGGTATAAAACCATCAGTTAAAACCCCAGATCCCAACATGTGACATTCTGCAGCACTGGTGGTCACAGCCCCACCTACAACAAAGTCTGCTCCCTCACTTCATGGAGAAGGGCAGAGCTTAACAGTGCATCCGGCTTCCACACACACTGCATCTCCAAGCATTAGCCAGGGTCAAACACCACCAGACACCAGAGAGTGGGGCTGATGGCACAAAGGCACAGGACAGAGAGGCTGGGCACCCGCAGCTCCCACTGATTCCAGAGAGAGATGCAGGACCTCAGTATGTTGCCAGTGACAGAGGGACAGAGACACACAAGTTGGGAGAGTGATGGAGACCCCGGCAGGAGATCAGATTGAAGGCAGCGTCTGTCACAGCCTAGGGCTACATGAGACTCCTTCCAAAGAAGGCAGCAGGAACCGTGGCAAGCTGTGGAGGAGCCCTGCCGTGTGAAGGGCTCACTGCCACACCCAGGCTCTGACGCAGGTTAGTCCCAAACTGGAACTAAGACAGTTTCTCAGCTCACTTTCTGAGTCTCAGGGGACTCTGGCAGAGGCTTCCTGCCATTTCCTACCTGAGTCTCCTCACAGCCCCTCCCTCTCGGGAAATGCCCTCTGGCCCCGAGAGCCCTAGGTGCTGCCTGGCCCCCTTCATTTGTCCAACAGGGGTGCAGGACCTAGTGAATTTTCAGGTGCCAGACACTGAGTGACATACCCCCTCCACCCCCTTCAGAAAAACCTGCCTTTCCCTTACACGTGAGGCCCCCTCTGGACTGCTCTCACCCCCAACCCAGAACAGATTCCATATATCAATCATATAGTCATATTCCCTGAGTGCCCCATACTCCTTAATGCCAGTCTTAGTTTCAGTCAGTCTATAGAATTTCAGCTTCTCCAGGGTTTCGAGGTCTCTGCGCAGTGTGTCTAGCTCTCCCTAAAGCTCCTGACCATCAGGATCTGGCCACCCCCTCCGCCCCAGTGGCCTGATATTCTGCCGACAACTCTCCTTCTGTCGCTGAAGGATCAGTAACTCCATCCTGCAGCCTCCAGTCATTCTGGGACATCTCCAGTCCTTAGGACGGGAACCATAAAACAGGTGTCCCATTTTCCCTTCTGCAGGGGATCACTTTCACCTTGGCCCTGGAGGTTCCACCTGGGTCCCCATACAACCTCCTCCCACAGAGGCCTGAGCTCCGCCTGGGTCAGGGAGCCCCTTTTCATGATCCCTGAATAAACTTTAGACGTATTAAGCAGGGTCCTCTGGAGACAGGACAGAACTGGTTTTTCAGAGACATTCTGGGAAATTCAACTAATAGGCCTTTTTATTGGCCAGTCACTATTCCTTCCTGAATTTAGCACAGGGAAAGCCCATCACTTCTGCCTCTCCCCCCACAAGAGGTACCACCAGCAGCAGCCACAAATGCCATTTGTGCTGCAAAGTCCTCCAGGGTCTCTGCTCCACAGCCTGCTTGTTGCTAAAACTCCCCTCCTACATGGGCTGTGTCAGCCTCCCTTCAATAGCTTCTCGGGGGAGTCACATCACTCTCCGACTGGCCAACCTTAGAGCCCAAGTCAGTCAGCCTCTGGCCTGTGATTGCTGCTGGGATGTAACAACCACAGGGGAGGGGAACAGTTTCCAGGTGGTGACACTTCAGCCCATAACATCACTGGGCATTTAATAGCCGCCACCGTTGACCACAGGGACTATTGTTGCTGGCAGATCACTGCCTCCCATGACTGACACTGGAACCAGTCTCCTGCATCTTAAGATACTGATAAGTTACTGGAGATACAATGTCCTTTTCTCCCATCAGCCTTAACACTGTCCATTTCCCAGCCTGTTACCTAGGATTATCTGCACTTTCCTACATCACTGGGGCATTGTGAGCTCACTTGAAGAGGGAACAGAATAGGGTTTGTGACTTGGGACAAGTTTTTTCTTGCTTGCATTTCACTCTTGAAATAGATTTTTCCTACTCTGGTTTTGGCAGAGCACTTTGGAGGACTGAAGAATTTGAGGATACAGTCTGTATCCTCTTTAAAGGTATTTAGGCCCTGAACGCTTGTTGAAATCCCTGGGAATTAGGAGTATAAATATCTTGGTGGATCTGGTCCAGTGACCTCACAATAGACTGAGCACCAAGCTGCAAGTGGTCCAGTGCTCAAATGAGGCAGGAGAGAACCCTGATCTCCAGTGGAGCTGGTCAAACTTTGCTCAAAAATTTCCTGATGAAAGTTATTTTGGAAACAATGTCAGTGAGGTGTTGCATTTAAAATGATTTGAAAGAGAGCCAAAAAAATCAGTTTTCAAAAACTGAAAAGTTTAGGGACTTTTTAAATAAAACCCCAAAGAATTCACAGAAACAGTCATTTATTCCTTTAAAAGTTTGTGGAAAATATTTGATATTTTCTGACCAGGTCTAGCCTCAAAGTCCCTGTACAATTTTCTTTTGTGCTGTCTGCATCAATCCAGCCACTGTAACAGAATCTAACTTACCCAGTTCAGGAGAGTTGTTGTAGCTGTGTTGGTCCCTGGAGGAGACACAGACAAGATGTGAGGTAATATCTTTTACTGGACCAAGTTCTGATGGGGGAAGACAAGCTTTGGAGCTTGTGACCTGAGGAGCTCCGTGGCACCTGAAAGCCCAAAAAGTTGGTCCAATAAGAGATTACCTGCCTTACTGACCTTGTCTGTGTTTTACTAGTGTCAGTCACCATGGTACTGGAACTCTGTGGAGCTGGTAGCAGAGCAACCAGCCCAGGTAATGTGTGTGCCTGGCAGCCTGACATGCACATGTTATGCAGCTCATTACCACCATCCATTGACAAAGAAGGGAAAAGGCAGCCAACAACTGTTTACCCAGGACTCCATAGACAAACTGCTCAGAGAAGGAACTCTGCCGCCCTCTGTCAGCAAACTGGAAAGTACAGCTGGAGAACTCATTGCCTAAGCTTCCTACCTGAAACACTCCATGACATTTTAGGTCCTCACCAGGACTGTACACGAGCCCCAAGTTGGTCAGATAATGGACTGAATGGAGAGAACAAAACTTAGGGGAACAAGGCTCCTACCTGGTGGCAAGAACTCCGTTCAGGGGTCCTGTCACCCTCTCCACAGAGGGCTTTGCAAAGAGATGGCACTGAGGAGACTTCCCAGCAAGAGGCAGCATTGAGGGAGATCTTGGCTGAAGCTGCAGTGCAGGGAAGTGAACTCTGGTGAGGGGCCCCGACACAGCACCCGTACAGCCGAGATCACTATAGTGGGGATAGGTGGGGGAGGGGCTCACAAGAATTGACAAGACCCTTCCCTAAGGCAGGGCTGGCTCCAGGCCCCAGCGTGCCAAGTGCATGCTTGGGGCGGCGTGCCGGGGGGGAGGGCACTCTGCTGGTTGCCAGGCGGGCGGCAGGCGGCTCCGGTGGACCTCCCGCAGGCGTGCCTGCAGAGGGTCCGCTGGTCCCATGGCTTCGGTGGAGCATCCACAGGGACGCCTGTGGGAGGTCCACCGGAGCCATGGGACCGGCGAGCAGCAGAGCGCCCCCTGCAGTGTGCTGTCGTGCTTGGGGCAGCGAAATGGCTAGAGCCAGCCCTGCACTGAGGGAAGCCTGGAAGCTGGAAGTTTCTGCTTTGGTTCTCCCCAAACTGAACTTCCTTGAAATCGCTCTCCAGTCTAAGGCGCCACAAGTGCTCCTGTTCTCTCCAGGGAAGTTCTCACATGCAAGGGCCATGCAGCCAAGATCACAGCTTGACCAGCCACTGAAGACTCGTTAAGGCAGCTTGGTGGGTCACTGCTCTTCCCAGCAGGGTCTCCATCTACTGCAGAGAAGCCCCACCCCATGTCCACCTGCCCATTCGTGAGGGCATTTGAAGTGAAAATGGGGTCATAGCACAGTGAGGTCCCAGCACAGGTGAACCCTGTTAGGAACCCTCCCACCAGCCCCACGCCCTGTCACAGGAGCAGAAAGCTGTGTACTAAGGGGCCACAGAGGGGTCACTAGTATTAGCCCCATTTTACAGATGGGAGAATCTGAGACACAGACAGGAGAAGTGACTTGCCCAAAGCCACAGGGAGTCTAGCAGAGAGCCAGGAACGGGATCCTGGAGTCCTAATCAGTAGAGAGCCCTGCCTCCCTTGATGCTTGTGTTTCTTGTTCTGATGTCAGTCACCTGTTGAGACCTGGGATTTCAGAGGGGAGCCTCCTGCCCCAGAGCTACCATGTCCCAAGAAATAATGACTCAATACTGTGATGGCAGCAGCTTGTCCCCCACTCTTGCATCACAGGAGATACAGCAGGGGAATGACAGCACCACATTCTAGTCCCAGGGAGAAGCAGCAACTGTGAGTCTGGGAAACCCCGGTTAGTTACACTCAGAAACTGCTTTGGCATGTGCAGAGGCAGGCGTGTGGGGAGAAAAGCAAAGGAGGAGCCACCATGGGGAATGGGAAGAAGTTCTGTGAGCAGAACAGCCACCTCCTGGCCTTTGTTCTACAGCCCTAGGATTTACTTTGGCCCAGTTGGTGACTTCACTGGGCTCTCACTTCTGAAACAGACAGCACTGACCACTGCTACCAGTGCCACCAATGGCACCTGGTCACAGTTCTCCCAGGAGCCTTCAACAATCCCAGCCTATGGTTCTAGCCTTGGTGGTGTCAGAAAAAGTCCTTCCTACTGCAGAGCTGTCATCCTGAGCCTGCAGGCAGGCAGAAAGAATAGCTCAGAGATGTGAACTGCTCAGTGCATCTTAACAGAAGTATTAATTCTGTACCATATTGTGAATGTCTATATAAAATGATCAGGAATGAAATAGTTAGACAGCCAACCAGTGTGTTAATCTCACAAATGGGAACTAGTGAGAAAATTCCCCAATTTTCATTTGCATTTTTAATACTAAATTGTGCTGGACAATCACAATTAAATTGAGAAACAGCATAAAAACAGTAAAATGCAACAGCACAAGGGATACTGTACTGACCATATTACTCACTGACATAATTAAAGCCATCCCTTGTTAAAACAGCCATAGCTACTGCAAGCTCCTCGGCTTCCAGCATGTCAAAGCTCACTCACATTTCCCCATCAAATCATTTAATACAGAACATTGCTTGTTTGAAAAAAAGTTTCCTTTTTGTCAGACTGTCCCTTTAAAAAAAGTGTCCAACAGAAAGAACAGTTAGTTTTCAACAGAATTTTTTGTGAGGAAATATTCCCAGCATCACCAGTGACTGCCTGGTGGGCCAGGGTGACTTTGCCCCCATAGGATTTATTTAATGGGGAGGAGGAGGGGTGGCACAGGGGGAAGAGTGTGGCAGGAGAGCCAGAGAATGGAGCAATTCTTTTAGACAGGACTGTAGTAGTATTTGTTTTATCATCTACACCCACTTATTGTCCCATTTCCCCATGAATTCACCAAGCTTCCCCAAAGTCAGTATGTTCTTTTCCAAGGGGTTACTTGACCAGACACTGATCTGATGCTGTCTTTAGTACAGTCCCTGCCACTCCATAAGCAGTCTGTAGCTCTTTAGCACAGTTTTTCCTTCCAGCAGTGGAGTGAGCAGGGTCTGACATAGGTCCCAGACCTCTCCCACCACCAGCAGCCTCTGAGAAGGTTGGTGGTTAATTGGAGCCACAGGACCATGCCCTACTGTCCATGTTCGGGGTAACCTATTGTCTATAGCTGCTGGGGATGTTGGTGGGGTTTTTGCTGCCTTGCACTCATATGATGCTCACTTGGTCACATCCAGCCAACTCTCCATAGGGGTCCTGCTGCAATATTGAGGTCACTATTGACCCCACTGTTGAATATAGAACGCCTTTTTATAGCCAATGGGAACATGATAGAGAAGGGAGAATCTGGGCAGGAAGACAATGGGGAATTGGTCACGCAGAAACAACTAGGAGAAGAATGGGTAGAGCCTGCCTGTGAACTTTTATGTGAACAGGCAGAGACTATTACTCAGCAGGCAGGACAAGTGGCAGTGGGATTAGGACATGATCTAACCTACCTCCCACCATGCTACCTTGCCTCTAGATAAGCACCTGACTCAACCTCCCTCTCCACCTCCATAAAGCAGCTCTCCAAGCACCTGCAGTCACGTGATCCTGGCTGACCCCCTCACCCCACATCCAGTCCCCTGGTTGGACTTTGCCAGCATTCCCAGCTGCAGGTCATTCCAACAGCAGTTCATCTCTTGGTTAACACAAACACCCCCTATGCGCATTGAACTGAGAGAAGTGTCCATGCTTCTGTTTGACCTGTTGTCAGCAAGGCTGTGGGTGAAATCCCAGCACTATGGGAGTCAATGGCAACATCCCCACTGACTTCACTGGGGCTAGAACTTTACCCTCTGCTCCTTCCCCATCTCAGCTGGGAACATTCACATAGCTTTCCTCTGAGTGGGTATGAGGGACGGGACTGGGTTTTACTGCAGTAGGGTCTGATGGGGGTGACAGAGGACCCAGGGGAAATGCCACCCCTCTGCATTACAGTGGAGTGCACAATTCAGCTTGTGTGTGAACTCTGGGGAGCTAAACCCTGGTTTGCAAGTTTACCTGGGGCACAGGCCTTGGCCCAGCTCTCTGCACCATCGGGCATTTCACTTGATGGGGGAGCTTGTCAATATCCCTTTATTACAGGTGTTTTTAGAAGACTCCTTCATACAGTATCTGAATCTGATTTTGCTTCTTTGTTACCACCTGCAGCTGATTAGAAACAGCCAGGGAGCAGGGCAGGAGATTGGGAAGCTTTGGGCCAGAAGGAGAGGCAACCAGAGAACAGCAAGGGAAAGAGTGAAGGGAAAGTATAACAGAGGGGCACCCACCTCTCATGAGCACCCCCTGGTCAAGTGTGTCTGCAGGTTTCAAATAGTATCAGGCCATACCCCCAGGAAGTCCTCCCTCCCTGGAGACAATCATTTTCACCCACTGGGTCTCTTCTGGCCCCAGCTGGGACTCTTAGCAGTTCTGTTCCCCTTCTGGGGAGTAGGAGGGAGTGTCAATCACAGTTTAACTGTAAGCCCCCTTCCCCAGTGGCCTATGGGAGGGGAGGGGAGGGGACCCAGGCCCACCCACTACTCCAGGTCCCAGCCCAGGGATCATAAGAATAGCAGCCACACATCACAGATACTTCCCTGGGCCACTTCCCCACAGCCCCAGCTTTCACCAGTACTTCACCCTTACCTCAGGGCTCTTCTACATTCAGACCCAGTAGCTCTTCCTCATTGCCAACCAGCACTGAGTTGTCCATGGGGCAACCATTCCCTTTAGCCAGCCAAGAGCCCCTCTATACTCCTCCAGCTGCAGCAAGGAACAGACTGACACTGCAGCTGAAACTCTTTTTATATGACCTTCCTGAACCCTGATTGGCTGCTTTCTGCAGCCTTTCCCTGATTGGCTGCGTCATGTAAAGTCTCTTTAGGCTGCTCGGAAGTCTTAGCTCCACTGCTCCTTTCCTGGGATGGATGTGGCAGGACCCTGAGGCCTCCAGTAGGGGGCCTCTGGCCTAGTCTGCCCCATTGCAGGAAGTAAATGGAGAGAAAGATGGAAAACAAAAGACAGCAGAAAAAAGAAAAACAAAAAAGACAAGAAAAGATCTGATGGAAATAGCCCAGGAAAGGGGGGATGGAAGAGGAAATAGAATAAATACAGGGAGAGAAACCAACGGAAACAAGAGGGGAGAGCTGCAATGATTGCAGGGGGTGGGGGAGGGTGACACACTGCTCATGGAGGGAAGGTCCCGTGTGCGGAGACATGGGGAAGGATCATGTGTATGGGGGAGGGGGAGAACAGCTGTTTTTTAAAGAAGCACAGAGGCAATGATGAAAGGTGACAGATTTCACTTTCTATTATTTTTTATTGTCTGTTTCTAAATGGCCCAAGGGCTGGTCCCTGCTCGATGCCCCAGAGGAAGGCGAAAAACCTCCAGGGTCTCTGGCCAATCTGCCCTGGAGGAAAATTCCTTCCTGACCCCAACCATGGCGATCAGTTTGACCCTGTGCATGCGAGCAAGGACCAGGATGGGAAAGGACCCACAGGTCGCTATGGTTATACACCTGTCCCAGTCACACCCTGAGATACAGTCTGTGTTCCACTGTTTGCCAGTCTCCAGTGCTTTCCTCTGATAAGGTACAACTCACTTCCTTGCTTCCATCCTGGCAGACAGAACCAGTTGCTCTCCTTCCCCCAGCAGGTGAACAGATCCAAATTTGAATCCCCCAACAGCCCCGTCAAGGTGAATGCTATTTCTTCACCTGTTCTGCCAGCAGCAGCATCATTTCCCTACTGGCTGCTCTGACCAGCTGCACTGCTTTATCCTTGGTGGGTCCAACAGGCTCTTCCTCCATAGACAGGTATCAATCAGCCCCTTCATTAACACACAGATACAATCAGATAGTGCTGACCTGTGACAGTCACAGCCAGCTCCACTGATCAGTCCGGACAGGCACAACCACTTACACTGCTTTCCTCTTCCCCTGCACTAACTTCTCCTTCCAGTTCCTCTCTGTCTATTCACAACCAGCTCCTTTGTGTCTCTTTTGCCAGGTGGCTTTCAACACCATTCACAGCAGAAGCAGATGCACTGTGAACCTAACTGACAGAGACAGCTACAGCACTTCCCTGTTAGAACAGCCAGTCTTCCCTGATCCATAACCTGACGGAGTTAAGACCCAACTGCATAGTTCAGCACCCAATCAGAGTGTAAAACCAGGAACATTTTCTTACTTTTCATGGCCACCGGGGCCACTATCATCTGGAAAATTACAAACAGCTCAATTACTCATCCACTAACAGCTAATCCTAGATCCTTTCTCTTCATCTCCACCACCAGCTTCATTGTACTACAGGTGAAAGTCCCAGTTTTCCTTACTCCCCATCTGGTCACTGAGTTGATTTCTTTTCAGAAGTTTGCTGAGCTGTGCAGTTTGTCAACTGCTTGTAGATTTCTTCTCTCCAAAGGGAAGATCAGCTGCATTTCTGGTACCTGAAAGTACAGTCTCATCCATTTATTTCCAAAGGAACGCTGCAAGGCATTTCTTACCTCTCAACAGGAGCAATTACCTTTCGTATATCTTCCTGGCATAAATCTTCCTACTGTTCCCACTGCTTGAAGCCCAGTCAGCTGTAATGATCAGGATTTGAAAGATACTTTATTATTACTAGGTATTTTCAGATTTGGAGGGTCTTACATTGAAATGTTGGTTTGCATCCGGTTTATTTAGCAAGAAGAGAACATTGAATGCTCAGCTCTTTGTCAGTGATGGTCTGAGCATTGCTCTCCTTGTGAGAGGTAACATCTTCTGCAATGTTCAAATCTTGAGAGGTGGTCCCTTAACTAGGGAGAGGAGATGCTTTTCTTACGTCTCCGCAAGAATGGCAGTATTGTGGTATTCCCCTCTAAATGGCTGAAGAATCTGAAAATGTACCCAGAATCATTGGCTTCTAGATTATTACCATGAGATGGAGCATGTCTTACCTCGTCACAGGAATGATCCACTTCATGTATCTTCTTCCTGCACTTCTAAAGGACAAGAAAGTGCAATGAACAATTCTGCACAAATATAATCAGTAGCACAGCTAATCTCTGGCAAGAGCAGTTCAAATGCTCACCTCTCAACTATGGTCAGTTGCCCTCTTATTTACTGAGATGTCTAAATACCAATGTTACCGACCTGTAGCCAGCACCCAATTCCATTTTTTCTTTGGTCAACAAAAATGGATCGCTGTCATGATTGTTTGCAACTTCCAAGCCTTCCTGTCTGGGAAGATCAGCTCAGCTGCATTTCTTCCACCTGAAAGACTGACCAGATCCATTATTGTCACTTGGACTCTCTGAGAACGCATATTTCTCACCTCACGAAAGGGGATGATCAGCTTCCCTAATTGCTTCTTGAAAAGCACAGCCCCCTGCTCTCTTGACATCTGGAGAAGTGTGATGTGCTGTAACGATCAATATCTGACAGATTTGTTTGGTGTCTCTGGTGGGCTCTTCACTGAAATGATCATTTTTCTTTTAATTTAGGTGGTAAAATGGAACCTTAGATGCTCACCTCCTTGCAGGGAACGGTCTGAGTGTGGCTGTTTGGAGAGATGCAACCAGCTGTGTTATTTAACACTTCCTGGGGATAAGTGGCTACTCTCCTTTTCCATGAATAGACTCACAGGATGCTTTTCTTACATCTCAGCAGCTCTGGCTGCATACATTGCTTTGTTCTCAATTAGTTGGCAGCATTCCCCTCTTGACATATATCATAGGCTCCGAAAGAAAAACCAAAGTCTTTGATTTGCACTGGGATGCTATAAGCAGGGTACTGTATATTCCTTACCTTCTGATAAAGAGGAATCCCTGTTGTCTGCTATGGTCCTCAACTCTTCACATATCTTGGGATGTGTCATCAGCTGTAACAATCAATTTTTGACACAGCTTTACTTAGAATCAATCTTGGGGTGTCCAACATTTTTATGGTGCTTTCCCCAACCTTATTCCCTTGGCAAGTAACCAATATAGAAATATTCACCGAGGCTGTGGGGAGTTGACCAGAGGTACATTCACCTGCAATCTTCCAAACAGATTTCATAGGTTTCTGAACTATTCCTTATCTACAAGGAAAAATGCTTTCTTCACTTTGCAACGGGTCACTCACCTGGCCAGTCAGGTTGCTCGCACAGTATTCCTCTCCTGACATGCAAGATGAATTTCATTTCTTTCATCTGAAAGAATAACCAGATCCAGGAACTTAACCTTGAAAGTCAAGAGAAGGTGAGTTCTTTACCTCTTGGCAGCAGTGATTAATTTCACCTTTTTCCTTTCAGTAAGAACCATCACAGCTCTTCTAGGAGCTTCCTAAAGTTTTTTCTATCCTCATTGTTCAGATGTGCCTCTCCTATCTGAAGGTAGGAGAGGATCCATTCATTTCCACTTGACTGGTATAGAAATGGTGTTTCTCACCTACCAACACGGACACATCAGTTTCATTAATTCCTTCTAGAGCACAACAGCCTCTGCTCTCCTATCAGGAGAGGTACAATCTGCTGCTGGAATGATCAATATTTGGTATTTATTCCTGATTGGGTTTGCAACTGCTGCTTTGGCACAAGATTTATTTGGTAATAAGAGCAACTTGAAACTCACCTCCTTGGTCCATGATCTGCAGGGATGTTTACAGCTGGAAAGTGCAACTGGCTGCACTATCTCAAGGGGGCTGCTCTCCATTTCCAGGACTGTAGCTACAGAATGCTCTTCTGTCCCCTCTGGATTCAGCAGGTGGCCCGGCACATTGTTTTAGCAAAGTCTGCACCTGCTTCTCACATTCTTCCCTTGACAAGTGAAGCAGCAGCAGTTCTTTTACCTGCAAGTTAATAAGATCCATTAATATCCATGTGGGTGCTCTGAGCCTGGGTATTTCTTACCTCTTCCCCAGGACAGTCGCTTTCACTCATTTCCTCCTGGCATGGGTGGTCACCTGATCTCCTCACATCTTCAATGATGACCACCTGCAAACATCAATGTTTCAGAGAATTTTTATTTGTTTTTCTAGCTATGCAGAGCCATCAATCAAAATGTGCTTCATTTGGCTTCCAGATGCTCTTCCATGCTCACCTCCTTGCCAGTGATCTTCCATTGCCTGGCTGTGATTTTCAGAGGTGCAGCCAGCTATATTGTTTAATAAATGACGTAGAAGTGGCTTTTTCCCAAACTGGAGTCATAAGATGCTTTTCTTGCATCTGCACTTATCATTTCCTATCTGACTGCATTCTTAAATTCAGCCATGTCTTGGAATCTTCCTCCCTTGAGAGGTAAGCACTGCCTTTCTTTCACCTGAAAGTAGAAACAGATTCATTGATTTCCATTTCTGTGCTAGGAGAAGGTGCATCCATCCCCTCTCGGTGGATACGATCAGTTCCATTCATATTTTCTTAACTGCGTCAAATCTCTTTGTGAGCTTCAGATAAACCATACACTGCAATGGTTAAATCAGGAAAAAATAAAAATATAATCAGTTGCAAAGTAATCCCTTGCAAAGAGAGAGCTCTCAGCTATGGCCAGTCACCCCATTTCTTTTTGAAATGTACAAACATCAGCCTCCCGCAAGGATCAGTTTTATCTCCATTGTTCAACTTATATTCGAATGACCTACCATAAGCTGGATCTCGCAAGTTTGTCTATGCGGACAACATATGCCTCAGCACTCAGTCACACACCTTTGACATACTTGAGAGTGTTTGGAGCACAAACATGGCGACTGTGGCCAATTATTCTCATCAGCGGAGCCTGATACCAAATGGAAGTAGGACTGCGTAGAGTGTCTTCCACTTACATCATGCACAAGTGGGCAGAGAGCTGACCATAGTTCTCAATAGTCAGCGAATAAAGCAGGATCCACACCCTGTCTATCTAGGTGTCACATTCGCTAGAACTCTCATACACCATGATCATCTTACAAAGACAATGATTAAGGTCAAAACATGGAAGAACCTGCTTAGAAAACTGACCAGAACAACAGGGGGCGCCAATGTACAAACATTATGCACTTCAGCCTTGGCACCCTGTTACTCAGCAGCGGAGTATTGAGCTCCAGTGTGGGCTCGCTCATCTCACACAAACGTGACTGATGTACAACTTAATTCCACCATGTGCATTATGTCAGGCACACTTAAATCTACTCCTCTGCCATGGGTACCGGTTCTCTGCAGTATTATTCCATCCAGTGTTCCCAGATAGGAAAGCACAGCAAAGCTCATGATGAAATTGCTTGATTTGCCACATCTACCATTAATTAAAGGCTTGTTTAATCCACCAAATAGTCATCTACCCTCATGTTGCCCGTTGTGGATAAGTTTACCGGGAGAGGGATTTATGGTAGAGGAGGCATGACACGCTTCATGATCTGCAGAGAAAGTGACAAATAATTCTCTTATCTTAGTCCCCACTCAACATCAACATGGGTTTGATTTACCAGGAAGGCAATGGAGCCTTCTGAACTGGTTTCATACCCGCCATGGAATTTGTGCTGCAGTGGAATTTTGGTGGTTTTTTAGAGACAGTCCCTATGTCAAATTGGGCAGCCACAAACCACGACACGTATTGTAGGGGACTGAAAAATGACTCAAGTTCCTGGAGGTCTTCGTGCCTTGAACATCATTGCTAAGAATGCTGTGGCTTGGCTTGACTGGATTGCATCTGCATTTTCAGTTCCTAATAGTCCTAATTGGTTGCTTAGTTCATATCTTAACATGGATAATCAACTGATTTCCTTAGCATCAGCCAGGGCTGAATCCCAAAATGCTCAACCCCTTCTTCTGTGCTCCTTCTTTCTCTTCTTGTCTTTCTCACTCTTTTTTCTTATCTTCACCTTCTCTTCTGCCCTGACACTTTTCTCCTTCTCCTCTTCCATTCCTCTTCTTTTTTATTTCTCTCTCTCTTTCTCAGTTCCCCGGTGTTTCTTTTAATTAATTTCTTCTACTTCTCTCCTCCTCTCCTTTAACAATCCTTCTCTTACCCATTTGCCTTTCCTTCCACTTACCTCAGCTCTATCACCTTATTAAATTCTCCTTCCTCCCTCTCTCCCTTTCATGCCCTTCTTTAGCAATGGAAGCAGGTTGGTCCCAGAAGATTCTACTCCTTCACCCTGGTCCCCATACTCAGACCCAGGCAGCAACATGTGCTCTGGGTGACATCCTAATCTGAAATGCTGCAGCCCCTGGTGACCGACCCAACAATCACTGCATCACAAGAGACAGTCGCGGGTCATCGTCACCATCTCCTCATTTGGGGAAAGTGACCTGCCCCCAGGGCCGGCGCTTCCATTTAGATGACCTAGGCAGTCGCCTAGGCCACCAGGATTTGGGGGAGTGGCAATGTGGCGGTGGGGAGTCCTTCCGTGCTCCAGGTCTTCGGTGGCAATTCTGCGGCGGGTCCTTCACTCGCTCCGGGACCCACCGCCAAAGTGTTCCGAAGACCGGGAGCGCGGAAGGACTCCCTCACCACAGAATTGCTGCCAATGACCAGGAGCGCAGAAGGACCCCTGCCTAGGGCGCCAAAAACCCTGGCACCGCTCCTGCCTGCCCCATGTCCTCCCAAGGGAGCTGTAGGGGACTGGGGCTGGCTGGCTGTAGAAGTAAAAAATATCTGAGCAGAGAACAATTAAATGGCCCCAATTATGCTGCAGATCTACAGTCACCCAGTGGGGCAGTAAATGGGAAAATAGTTACTGAGTGACAAGCATCCCCATTTCCATTATTTGGAAGGAGAGAGTCTCCTGTGACCCTACTTGGTGGTAGAAAGAGCTCGCTTATTTATTTGGTCTGCAAGTGTTCCTTTAGCATCAGAATCATTTGACAACCAGGGAAACTTAAATGCTTACCTCCATGTCTGATGTTCTGCTGACTTGATTCAGATTTGCAACTAGCTGAACTATTTGAAGTGGCTTTTTTGTTTGTTTGTTTGTTTTTTTGTTTTTGTTCCTTGAAATAACAGCATCTTGTGATTGGAGTCCTCAATGGATTGAGCAGCTGGCAACTCCATGTTTCTTTGTCTTGCGTCTGCTTTTCATATGCTCCCCATGACAAGTAAGGTCATCCACAGTTTTTCTCCCTGAAAGTAAAATCCACACCACTTGATATACACATGGATGTTTGGAGACTGGTATTTCTTACCTCCTTTCCCGAGACAGCCACACCACTTAGCCTCACTTCTCCCTGGTAGGAATGACCACCTGGTCTGTTCATATCTCAGAAGAGCAAAACCTGCAATCAATATTTGACAGAATTATTTATTATTACTCATTATCAACTATGAAGAGTCATCAGTGGAGAAGGTTCCTTAGCATCCAGATCATTGGACTTCTAGAGACCTTTCAGTGCTCACCTACTTGTCAGTCATGTTCCACCGCAAGGCTTTGATTCTTAGCAGTACAGCCAGCTACACTGATTAAAACTTGAAGCATATAAATGGCTGCTTGACTTTTTCTGAACTAGAAGTAAAAGTAAAAGATGCTTTTCTTTCCTCTGGCCAGGTACCGTTACCTGCCTTTTTTTCTTAAACTCAGCAGCCTCTTATCATCCTCCTTTGAATGGTAAGACCTTCATGTCACCTGAAAATAGAAACAGCCTTTAATTCCTGTCCCTCTCTTGTGAGGAGGTTCCTTACCTCTTGATAGAAATGATCAGTTCCACTCATTTCTTGACGTCTGAAAAATAAGCAACAATGATCAATTAGGCACAAATAGAATCAGCTGGACAACTCCTCTCTGCAAATGCAAGAACAGGCACAATGCTCATCTTCACACTGTGGTTAGTTGCACTTGTTCTTTGAAATAACTTCCCTGTTACATCCTTGTAGGAACAACCAATGGCCTTCTCTGGGAAGGAAAAAGCAGCAGAGATCATCATTATTGGTTAGAATTACCAACTTCTTTCCTTTCGTCTGAACAGGTAGCTCCCATTTTTATTGCTTTATTCAGTACAGCAACTTCTCCTGCTCTTTAGAGATGAAGATTTCCTCAGTTACCCTCCTTCCACCTGAAAGTATGACCAGAACCATTGGCTATTATGGGAATAGTGTATTGTATTTCTTACCTCATTAAAAGGATGGATCAGCTAATTCCTTCCTGTAAACTACAGTCATGTGTAATCCTTGCATCTCAAAATATGACCTTCTCCAAAGATCAATGTTTGACAGAATGTATTTTTGTCAGGCAATAAATGTAAATGAATTGTCATTGGATTCATTTTGTAACAGGGAGTATAAATACACACCTTCTGCATGATGAATTGCTGGATTGGTTTATCTCTTTCTCTCCATACAATCAGCTGTACTGAACAAATCTAGTAGGTATAAGTGGTTTCCTTATTGTTGATTGGAACAAGTAAATACTTCTGTAACCTCAGAAGCTTTGGTTATGTATCTTGCTTTATTCTTCTGAAACTGCTTGTAGCCTTTGACAGCAAAGGATAGATTCACTTCCTTCACCTGAAAGTACACCCAGATTGGTTAGTTTCCACTCTATTGCTAGGAGAAGGTGAATTCCTTACCTCTTGATAGGAACAGGTTCTCTTACTACTTCTGAAAGACAAGCTGCATTTCCTTCACCTGAAGGGAAACCAGATCCATCAATTTCTCCATTATAAGGTGAGTCCCTTACCTCTTGGCAGCAGTGATCAGTTTTGCTTGTTTCCTTTCTGTAGATATCCCAGACCTTCTAGCAACTTCCTGAAATTTTCACACCCTCAACGTTCAAATTGGCTGCATTTATCTCATCTGAAAGTATAAGGCTCTATTCATTTCCACTTGAATGTTAAGAGGGGGGGGAGTGCAATTCTTTACCAACTGACATGTCTGGTTCAGCTACTTGGATTTGCATTAATTCCTTCTAGAATACAACAGCCTTCTGGTGTCCTTCCATCTGGAGATGCAATGTGAGCTATATATTTGGTCTGCAAGTGCTGCTTTAGCATCAGATTCATTTGTCAATCAGGGAAACTTAAAAGCTTACCTCCACGTCTGATGTTCTGCTGACTTGATTCAGATTTGCAACTAGCTGAACTATTTGAAGTGGATTTATTTGTTTGCTTTTTTTTCCCCTTGAAATAACAACATCTTGTGATTGGAGTTCTCAATGGATTAAGCAGTGGGCAAGTCCATGTTGCTTTGTCTTGTGTCTGCTTTTGACACTCTCCCCATGACAAGTAAGGTCTTCCACAGTTTTTCTCCCTGAAAGTAAAATCCACACCACTTAATGTGCACATGGATGTTTGGAGACTGGTATTTCTTACCTCCTTGCCTGGGACAGCCAAGCCACTGAGCCTCACTTCTCCCTGGTAGGAATGACCACCTGGTCTGTTCATATCTCAGAAAAGCAAAACCTGTAATCAATGTTTGACAGAATTATTTATTATTACTCATTACCAGCTATGAAGAGTCATCAATGGAGAAGGTTCCTTAGCATGCAGATCATTAGGCTTCTAGAGACCTTTCAGTGCTCACCTACTTGTCAGTGATGTTCCACTGCAAGGCTTTGATTCTTAGCGGTACAGCCAGCTACACTGGTTAAAACCTGAGGCGTATAAATGGCTGCTTGCCTCTTTCTGAACTGGAAGTAAAATGCTTTTCCCTCTAGCCAGGTATTGTTACCTGTCTGACTTTTTTCTTAAATTCAGCAGCCTCTTATCATCCTCCTTTGAATGGTAAGACCTTCATTTCACCTGAAAATAGAAACAGAGCCTTTAATTCCTGCCCTTGTGCTGTGAGGAGGTGCATTCCTTACCTCTTGATAGAAATGACCAGTTCCACTTATATCTTGACATCTGAAAAATAAGCAACAACGATCAATTAGGCACAAATAGAATCAGCTGAACAGCTCCTCTCTGCAAATGCAAGAACAGGCTCAATGCTCATCTTCACACTGTGGTTAGTTGCACTTGTTCTTTAAAATAACTTCCCTGTTACATCCTTGTAGGAACAAGCAATGGCCTTCTCTGGGAAGGAAAAATCAACAGAGATCATCATCATTGGTTAGAATTACCAACTACTTTCCTTTCATCTGAACACTTAGCTCCCATTTTTATTGCTTTATTCAGTACAGCAACTTCTCCTGCTTTTTAGAGATGAAGATTTCCTCAGCTACCTGCCTTTCACCTGAAAGTATGACCAGAACCATTGGCTATTATGGGAATGGTGTATTGTATTTCTTACCTCCTTAAAAGAATGGATCAGCTAATTCCTTCCTGTAAACTACAGCCATGTGTCATCCTTGCATCTCGAAATATGACCTTCTGCAAAGATCAATGTTTGACAGAGTGTATTTTTGTCAGGCAACAAATGTAAGTAAATTGTCATTGGATTCATTTTGTGACAGGGAGAATAAATGCACACCTTCTGCATGATGAAGTGGTTTCCTTATTCTTGGTTAGAACAAGTAAATATTTCTGTAACCTCTCAGAAGCTTTGGTTATGTATCTTGCTTTATTCTTCTGAAACTGCTTGTAGCCTTTGACAGCAAAGGATAGATTCACTTCCTTCACCTGAAAACACTCAGATTGGTTAGTTTCCACTCCATTGCTAGGAGAAGGTGCGTTCTTAGTACTTAACTGGTACAATATGAACTTCTGACTGACAAGCTGCAGTGATCAAATCAATAGGAATAGGACCAATTGCAATGTTATCTCTTGAAAGGTAAGAGCCAAGCTGATGCCAGCTCTCAGCTATGGCCAGTTGTAACCTTTCCTTTTTGAATTGTACAAATACCTGCATGGTTAACCCCTAATAGTTACATCGTGACAAAGGCAATCAGGATTCTACCTGATGCTAAAGAAATCGGTCAAGGTTCTTACCCCATCCACTTCTTCTGTGCTTCTCCTTCCTCTTCTCTTGCAGCCTCTTTGCCCACTCCTTTTTCATGTCTCTCTCCTCACCCATTTCCCTTCCCTCTTTCTTCTCTGTCCCTTCCTCAGTTCCCCGGTGCTTCTTTCTCACTAACTTCTTCCACTTCCCCCCCCACTTATTAGTATCTCCTCCCTCCCCCGCCCCCAGCCTTGTCCCTGCCTTGTTTCCTTCCTCCTTACAAGAATACTTTCCTTCATCCTTCTGTGTCTCACGTTCCCTTCTTTAGCAATGGAAGCAGGTTGGTCCCAGAAGGCCCTGCTCCATCACCCTGGTCCCTGTACTCAGACCCACAGGCAGCAGCCATGTGCTCTGGGCCACAGCCTGGTGTAAAATGCTGCAGCCCCTGGGGGCTGACCCAACAATCTCTGCATCACAACAGAGTTGCGGGTCATCACCACCTTGTCATTTGGGCAAAGTGACCTGCCTCAGGTCCCCCCAGGGGAGCTGTAGGGGGAAGTCTCTGGCTTACTCTAAACTCTCAAATGAGTCAAAATACACTCCAGATCTGGAGTCACCAGCTGGGGCTTTGTTTGTAACAGTGAATTCCAGGGTCTTGAATGGCTCCTTTCCCTGTGATTTGGATGGTGTGGGACTTACACAGCCCTCACCTATGGAAGCTTACATCCTAGTTCCCTTCCCCTGCCTGTCCCCTCCTCTGGCTTTGTCTAGGTCACCACCCCTACAGTAGAATGTTCCACTTCCATCACAATGGGCCAATTCTGATCAGTGCTGAGGTCCTGCATCTCCCTCTGAAACCAGTGAGAGCTGTAAGTGCTCAGTCCCTCTCAGGACTAACCCAGTTGGCTGCATTTCATGGTACCATGCTGTCCTCCATCTTGTGGTGTAGGCTGATTGCTGCAGACCCACCCAGGGACTGACAGCCAGCGCCTCCTGTGCAGGGGAATCCAGGCAGGGATTTCAGTGTTAGCTGGAGATGGGCAGATACCAGAATCATCACTCCACCCTTCCATGATTGCTGGGGGCTCTGATAAAAGAACACCTGTCATTGGCTGTGTGGGCCCATACATTGTCCTGGCTGTGGCCAGGTAGCTGGCCCTGCAGACCTCAGTCAAACTGCCTGAAAGACAACAGACTCATCCGGTGGCAAAGCACTTGGCCAGGTTTGTTGTCGACAAAGCACTTGTACTAGCACCCTACCCACTCTGCATAGACACCAACTCAGTCAGCAGTGGGACTTCCCCCTTGGCCAGATGTACCTTCTGTGACCCCTCTTTTATACACTAATACAAACAAGTTGTGTATTGCCCCTCTCACGTGCTTAGTTACCACCCTACACCCGGGACCTGTTAGAACAATCGAGTCAAATAGGTAGCACTATGTACACTTATTCTCATATTCAGAGCTGTAGTCCTGGAATTGAAGGCCAGAAGGGACCACAGAACATCTAATCTCACCTTCTGTATATCACAGGCCACTAAACAACACCCTGAACCCCCACACTTGGCTCTGGGCCAAGAAACAGAGCCCTGGTCATAATCATAGTAACCTTGAAGACAAAGGATCTGGTCCTGTGCTTGTGCAAAGCACAAGGAGAACATGCCAGGGCAGTTTCACCCTTCCCTGGTTCACCTGCTTTAGGCTCCAAGCTCCCAGCCATCACCACTGTCGGGGAGAGACTGTTTTCCTCTCACACACCCTCCCCCTTGACTGGCATGTTAAGACTGCAAAGCCCCCTGATTTACACTTTGATATTCTCTCACTAAGCTATGCCCAGGGTAGTGCCCGCACTTACAAATTACCAAACAGCTCTTTCCAAGCAAGCACCTATAAGCATAACAAAGAAAACATTAACAACACTAAAGGAACCGACACCCATGCTAAGAAGTTTACCAGAGGTCATTCCACCTTCAGTCTCGGGCGCTGGTAGCGGCCAGTCCTTCTAAACCCACAACTGGGTTTTCCCCATGGAAGAGTGTGGGGGTGTGCGTGCAGGGGCGGGGATAGAGAGACTGGATGGATAAAGGGACAGAGGTGAAAGAGGAGAGAGAAGAACTAGGTTGAAGATGAAGAAATAATTGATAGTAGGGTGCACTGGTGTGTACATAGATAGGGGATGACTCTTGCATGAACAAACTCTGGAAAGGAAGAGGGAAGAATGGACAAAGGAAGGGGAGGATAAAAGGAGAAAAAAGTAAAAATGACTCAATTTAAACTCTCAAGGAAAATTTAAACTCTGTAGGAAGGGCGGCCAGCACATCCCTAGGCCCGCGCTACTTCCCACAGCCCCCATTAGCCTGGAGCGGTGAACCGTGGCCAGTGGGAGCCGCGATTGGCCAAACCTGCGGATGCGGCAGGTAAACAAACCAGCCCGGCCCACCAGGGGCTTTCGTGAACAAGCGGCAGCCCTAGTTTGAGAACCACTGCCCTAGGGCCCAAGTTGGACTGTAGAACCACTGTGTCCCCTTCGCTCACTAGCCTGGA
Source organism: Gopherus flavomarginatus (assembly GCF_025201925.1). Taxonomy (NCBI): domain Eukaryota; kingdom Metazoa; phylum Chordata; order Testudines; family Testudinidae; genus Gopherus; species Gopherus flavomarginatus. Next base: position 37,040,856 of record NC_066630.1, read on the forward strand.
GATCTTTGACAATGCTTTCCTAGTGAACAGTGAACCCCTCCAGGCTCTGTTCACTCTCAGCCACCAGCATCCAAAGTCAGGCCCAGCTGAATCCACGAATGCTACACCCAGCTAGTCATGAATAGACACAGGGCAGCACCTGCATATCCCTCAGTCCCAGCCTTGCACCCCAGAACAGTGCATCGTGTACTGCTCAGGACCTCCCTACCCCTGTGTAGTAAGATGAGGCCCTGAAACATAAACCCTTATCAGAGGCCCAGTATGAGGCCTGAGGCCTGAACTAAAGTAATGGTCAAGACTTTGCTAACATAAAACAAAGTTAAGCTGTGAGCCAGAGGCAGGCCCTGCTCACAGGAGCTGGCAAGGAAAGGGCTAATACTGCAAAAAGAGACATATCTAAAAGGTACTGGACACCAGATAGCAGAACATTCGCATACTTGTACACTCCACATAGTTAACAAGGAACAGGCTGACCCAATCCAATGACAGAGCCAAAAGGGTAATATGATGGATGGACTTGTTTTGTTCGAACTAATATGTACAAGGTGAGAGGCGGCACCTTACTACGTAGAGGGGTTGCACCTCCATAAGTCAGGAGTGATGTGTAACTTGTTTGTACCTCTGTATAAGAATGCACCCCTGAGTGGATGTCTTTGTCCAGCCTAGGGGGCAGTGGAAAGTCCTGCCACTGACTGAGCTGAGTCCATTGTCAGGGAGCACCTTAGCAGCACCTTGGACTTCGTTTGCCCGGGAGCTGGAGATTGTGTTTCTCTTCGACAATAAACCTGGCCGACGTGCCATCGTACCTTACTAGAGTCTGTGGTCATTGGAGGTTCTCTCGAGATCGGCTGTGTCAGCTATCTGATCAGAGCTGGGGCAGCACGCAGAGGAAACGCACACACACAGCCGATTGATATCAACACTGAACAGAGCAAAGCACCACACCAGTAGCATCTGACAACACCCCGAATGGTGTCAAATCATTAAAAGTCCGTCATTCCATCAATGGGTGATGAACATGCCCCAGCCTTTAACGTGAGTAGAGATCCCCCGAACACTCCAGCCAAAAGCACCCTGGCTTAGAAAAACAATGAAACAAGCTTATTAACCAAAGAGAGATTTTAAGTGAGATTGGCATAAAAGTCAGCTTTGGTTAGAAAAGAAAAGAAAAGATTGCCATTTTATCCTAACTCCTAAACTTTACCAAGCTGAATAAGATTTGAAAGCAAAAAGGTCTCTCTCTCCCCAAAACTTTCTGCAGGCCATACTGACTGGAAGGCTTTCCAGCCAAGACCTCCCATCCCGCACCCCTCTACATACCCATACCCACACACTTACATTTCAGTGTTGGTTCTTTGTCTTTCACACACCTTTGCCACTATGTGTTGAGATGGGGAGGACAGGATCTAGGGAAGCCATTGCCTTATTTATACCTTTCTCCTCTCTGTGAGGATTACCTCCAGCCAATCAAGATTACCTCCACTCAATCAGTGCAGGCAAGAGCATAGGAAGAGTTAAAAAAGGATTGCATATTTATAGGTTTCAGAGTAGCAGCCGTGTTAGTCTGTATCCGCAAAAAGAACAAGGGTACTTGTGGCTCCTTAGAGATGAACAAATTTATTTGAGCATAAGCTTTCGTGGGCTACAGCCCACTTTATCGGATGCATGTATTTACAGGGACATCAAGAATAGCCAGAGTTATGAGAATTGTATTAAAACACTTTGGAAGTGCATAGCCTTAGCCTCACGTGTAAGACAATCTAACTAATAGAGTGTGTAAAACAAAAGAAAAACCAGTTATAAAAACATGGTCCTTTATAGAGGCTTCAATCCTGCAAACCCTTAAGCATGTGCTTAACTGTACACTAGTTGACTTCAGCAAGGGGGCCATCTGAACCCACGGAACAGCAATTTCCAGCAGATGTTTCCATTTCTTCTTTGACTGACAAGCAGCTGAACCAATTATAGGGAAGAGAGTTTTTGGCCCCTGTTCTGAGCATCTTCACTTCAAGGGTTCCATGTGCCTCTAAAGCAGGGGTAGGCAAGGGCCACAGCTAGGTGGGGAAATTGCAGGGCCACGAAGGTAGGGCTGGAGCATGGGGTTGGGGTACGGGAGGGAGTGAGGGTGTGGTTTGCAGGAAGGGGCTCAGGGAAAGGGGTTGGAGTGTAGGAGAGGTGCAGGGGGGACACAGAGCAGGGGGGTTGGGTGCAGGAGGAGGTGCGGCATGCAGGAGGGGGCTCATGGAAGGGGGTTGAGGTTCAGGAGAGGGGTCAAGGCCGGGGGCTGGGGTGCAGAGTGCAGGAGGGGTTTGGGGTGTGGGCTCTGGCCCAGTGCCACTTACCTCGAGTGGCTCCGGTGTGGCAGCAGTGCGCAGCGGGGCTAAGGCAGGCTCCCTGCCTGCCCTGGCCCCAGGCCGCTCCCGGAAGTGGCCAGCATGTCCGGCAGTGGCTCCTGGGGGTGGAGTAGGGCAGGCGACTCCGCCACACGCTGCCCTCACCTGTGGGTATGACCCACGAAGCTCTCATTGGCCATGGTTCCTTGTCCCAGTCAATGGGAACTGCAGGGGAGGCGGTGTCCGCAGGTGAGGGCAGCATATGGAGCCCTCTGCCCCCAACCCTCCCACGGGCTGCAGCGAAGTGGTGCCGGCTGCTTCCGGGAGCGGTGCGGGGCCAGGGCAGGTAGGGAGCCTGCCTTAGCCCTGCTGTGCGATCAGGCTGGCAATCCCGCAGGCCAATCTGGCTCACAGACCATAGTTTCTGCTCCCCTGCTCTAAAGTGATTGCTAGGTAGCACAATGGGGAATCTTTAGGTGACACAAATGTTCATCTCATATTTTCCTATGGCTTGGATGCCACTGAGACTGCCTAAGCCATCAGCGGGTTCTGCAGCCTCAAAGAGGGGTGTCAGAGAGGAGTCTTTTTATTCTGAACACCTGTGAACTCCCTTTCCAATTATCCAGCATCCCCTCCCCTCCCTTCTGTTCAGTTCAAGGTTTATTTGCGGGTGCAGAATCTGGCAGGCAAGATGGTCAGCACCATGTTTGGGAGGAATGCCTGGGTAACAGGTGTCTGAGAGCTCCATCTCCAGGTGTACGCTGTAACAGCTGATCACCATATTGTCCAATTGACAGGAGCTGTGGGAAAAATCAGACTTGGTAAGTTAGAACTTAAAGAATACGCCTGCAGGACACACATCACATTTTCCCAAGTGGTTGCACTAGCTCCGTGCCTGCCAGCCAGCAATAAACACAGCACATTGGACAGACACAGTGATAGGAAACGATCATCGGTGCTATGAAAGGGAGACCTGAGAGGTAGAGACCTTCAGGAACATTTACAAGAAGGAGACCTAAACTCTGTGCTTCTAATTCTGAGATACAGTGATTTTATATTCGACACAAACTAGAACAGACAGGCCAAGAACAACAGTCCCAGCCAGGTCTGAAACAGTCCCAGTCCCAACAGTCCCAGTTCAAAACTAGAAAACTCCCAGCCAGGTCTGAAACAGCTTTTAGATTGCAACGCACTGGGACTGGGAAGTTGCCCAGAAGGAAGGACCTCGTGTGTAACTCGAGCTCTGTGGCTGACTGCACAGTGACTGCATTGCAGACATTTCACTCACCCTTCTTTCCTGAAATCACGCACTCTGTAAGAATAATCACAGCCAAGATTATAACAAGGGCCCCGGGAACCATCCAGATGACAAAAACAACGTGGGAGGCATTGCTCCCTGTGACATTATTGACAAGAACTGTGTCCATATAGGTCATTGTTGCAACCAAGGTCCTATAGTTGCACCAAATCTTGTACACAGGAGGTCAAGTAAGGTGTCTATGGGAAGGCTGTGACTTACTGGTTATGATTATACTGTCTGTATGTGTGTATCATTTTTGTATTTGACGTTATGAATATTGGCTATGTACTTGTATCTTCATGTGTTTTATTCTAAGTAGCATCAGTGAAGCATTTGATCAGCTTCTTGAGAAAGGACTATTCTGAGTGAGTGCCCAGTCAAAGAAAGACTTAACTGACAATGGACTTTGGGAGACACTAATCCACATCTGAGCTTTCCTGGGAATGTTCAAAGTATGATGTAAACAATGGTATCAGCCTGCAAAAAAAGGAATCATTCATGGACATGTGACTTGCCCAGGTGGCTACAAACTCCGTCTTGGTGCTGTGATTTTGCACAGGAGAACAAAGGGGTTTCCACCCACAAGAGAGATCATATAAAAGGCCCTGGAAGCCCCTCCATTTGGTTTTCAGCTGGCTCAAGAGATGGCCTCTCTGCGCCAAAGAGATGCCTGAAAGAAACTGGAACAAAGGACTGTAACTGCGGGGGTGTGAGTGATTGCTGGACCCAGGCCATAAGCCACGGCGTTGGTTTGAAAAGGATTGGGCCCAGACTAGGAAGGAGTCTAGTCTGCGAAGGAAGCTTATTGGGACATTTCTGAGGGTGAGATTTACCTGTATTCAGTTTCCTACTGTATTAGGCTTAGACTTGCGTGTTTTGCTTTATTTTACTTGGTGACATACTTTGTTCTGTCTGTTATTACTTGAAACCACTTAAATCCTACTTTTTATACTTAATAAAATAACTTTTGTTTATTAATTAACCCAGAGTAAGTGATTAATACTGGGGGAGCAAACAGCTGTGCCTATGTCTATATCAGTATTATAGAGGGCAGACAATGTATGAGTTTACCCTGGATAAGCTTTATAGAGGGTAAGACAGATGTATTCGGGGTTTAGGCTCCCAGAAAGACTGAATACTGGGTGCTGGGAAAGTCCCTGTTAACTGAGAACCCCTGGGCTAAGTGAATCTTAGCTTCTGTGAACTGCAGGGGGGGCATGGCACAACCTCTTGGTCTGTGCTGGAGCTGACTGGTGAGTCCAGCTCAGCAAGAGGGGAGAGTAGAGAAGCCTTTTCTGGCGGGGGGGGGGGGGGTTCTTCTCAGTGGTATCCCAGCACATCTAGTGACAGTCTTGAGGGAGTTTCTGTGACCCAACTTGTCACACTCCCTTTATCTGAAATCAAGAAAAACCTGCCAATGTGGGATGCAGGGGCAGAGAGAGGGACAGATTTGCCTCTAAAGGAGGGATAGAGACTGATGGATAAATAAAGGGACGGCAGAGACAGTTTAAAGATGTAAAAATTGTTTCTCTCTCCCCCCCTTAATTTCCCACCCCCTTCTGTATCACAGGCAGTTTCCTTGGCCTCTCTTTTTGCTAGCAGGTTCCTCTTCCTATGCCAGCTGCTGGGACCTGTGGGGTCGCTGGGCAAGGTTCAGCCCTCTCCTGGGGAACCTTCCCATGAGGCCAGCCAGCCCGCTGACTCTGCTGCAGGAGTAGGAAATCCCTAGCAGAGCAAGACACTAGAGACCTGGCAAGAGCCCTTACCGAGAGCAACGTTCCCCTAACTGATCCCATCTATGGTTCCCACCCTAAACTCACAGAACGTCTCCCAATTCCCCTCATCACAAGGGGAAATGGCTTCATTAACCCTGCACCTGCCAATCCACAGGATAAATGTGACTCTATACCTAGCCTAGGGGGATGGATCTGTAACTGGGCAGGGACTGGCTCAGTAGGGGAGGAAGGAAACCAGAACCCCTGCAAGGTTTGTGTCTCTTAACAAAACAATAGAATAACAGGAGGATTCTGAATGTATAAATTATCTAAAGCTCCTTGCCAGTGGTTGCCGTTACAAAATCAGCATTTACCCCAGTCAGCACACAGCAGTGTTGAGACGCCGCACTGCTTCCCAATGCTTGGAACTAGCACGAGATTGCAGCACTGACTAGAACCTTCACCTCCTCCACAAAACAGTAATTCTGTTGACAACTGCTGAACATCTGTATTTACATAAGCATCAGGTTCAGCTGTGTGTGTGTCAATTAAATGCATTAAAAACCCCACTCTAAATGCTGCACTGCACACACAATTCCCCCTCTTGGGAGAGGATGAGAGAGAGAATGGACCACAGCTGGCAGGTGTTAGTCACATGCATGGCTGGAAGCTGCTCAAGCCCAGATTTTTAAAGGTATTTACACATTGCAGTGCTGAGTGGAGCAAAGTCTACGTGATTTAGCAGCCTACATTTCATTTTCAAAAGTGATTTAGTGCCCCACTGACTACCAATGAGAGAGACTCCTAAGTGAGATAGGCCTGCCAGTGCTGAGTGGAGCAATGGTTAAATACCTTTGCAAATCTGGGCCTCAGATACTATGATGATAAGGGGCAGTAAAAGAATCGATGTAGAAGAGAGGAACAGATTCTCAGGTGCACCGAGTGTTGCTCCAGATGCCTTATGCTCTGCCCTACCCAGTCTTTGGGGGCTGTCATAACGAAGCTCAGTGCTGGGCATAATGTAGAGCAGCTTACAGGAATTCTTGCTAGTGATTGTCTCTGGTTCTGTCTCTCAGGCAGTGCTTAATTTGTAGTGAAAGAGGTGCCAGCACTCAAGCAGTTTTTTTTTTACATTCATAACTGATGCAGTAAGCCCAGGAGTGCCGGGGCTATGGATTGCCAAGCCTGGCACAGACTAAGCACTGCTCTCAGCTCATCGCTCTGTAGGAAGCTGATGGTATCTGGATCTCATAGTAGGAAGCATGTATGAGGCTGCTGACACTTACTGATGGTCACCTGGGTTCCAGCTCCTGACACAGACAGGTTCCTGGCTGTGATCCCCACCTCACACATGTAGGTTCCTGTATTAGATGAATTTGCGTTCTTCAAAGTGAGAGAGGCAAACCCATTGTCCAAATTCCGGGTTGTAATCACATCACTCTCATTCACCAGCTCTTGCTTTAGTCCCTCGGTCCCATAGTTATACCATCGCACATACATAGTGCTGTGGTTATTGACTGTCTTGTATGTACAATTCATGGTAAGTTCTGAGCCTTCCAAATCACTGACACTGGCTGGTGTTTGATTCACCATCAGGTAGGTAATTTCTGCAGAAAGAGAAACATAGATGATGGCACCTTCATTGAGAAACAGTTCCATGCGCCACCAGACTAGGGCAGATGTACAAAATGAATCTCTCCAGTCTCATAGACTTTAAGGTCAGAAGGGACCATTATGATTGTCTGTCTCTAGTCTGACCTCCTGCACAACCCAGCCCCAGAATCTCACCCACCCATTCCTGTAACAAACCCCTGACCTATATCTGAGTTACTGAGATCCTCTAATTGTGGTTTAAAGATCTTATGGTGCAGAGAATCCTCCAGCAAGTGACCCGTGCCCCATGCTGCAGAGGACGGCAAAAAAAAAACCCTCCAACCATGTGACTTCTTACCTGAACCTTGTGTACACCTGACACACCTGCCAAATTACTCACATTCAAAACCTTCTTGAGACCTATTTCCCTCCACCAGCCCAATGCAGGGCTAGAGAGAGGGTGGCCAATTCTGCCCATTCGCCCCCTTTTTGTCTGTCTTGTCTGTTTAGAGTGTAAATTCTCTGGCACATGGGCTCTCGCACTACGTCCATGTACAGTAGAGCTGCTTGCAAATGTTCTGGCAAAACTTAGCTTAGACTGAAAATGCCAATGAGCTGAAGAGAACTGATTCACCAAATCGACTACATATTTGACTCCACTTTCATCAGAACACACACAGGTTTCTGTTGGTGTTCCAAGAGCCACAGGGTTCAAAAAAGAACTAGATAAGTGCCTGGAGGATAGGTCCATCAATGGCTATTAGCTAGCATGGCCGGGGATGGGGATGCCAGAAGCTGGGAATGGGAGACTTGGGATGGATCACTGGATGATTGTCTGTTCTGTTCATTCCCTCTGGGGCACCTGGCATTGGCCACTGTCAGAAGACAGGATTCTGGGCTAGCTGGACCTTCGGTCTGACCCAGTGTGGCCGTTCTTATGTTCCGTGAGCCCCAGCTCAGGGAGTCGGGAGTCGAGTCTCGAGGCCGAGCCAGGTCTCTAGGGGCTCTTGCTATCTGCTAGGCTCCCTGTCTGAGCCAGGGCTCTTGGCGCTTTCAGTGTCCCTGCCATGGAGCTGAAAGCCTGGAAGTTCCAGGACCAGCTCCCAGGGGGTGCAGCTCTGGGATAGCTCCGCCATGCAGACTGCCCCAGGCTAGAGATCCCAGGGCTTCTAGAGGCCTGGGCCAGTGACTCCCCTGGCTGCTCTGCTCCTGTGCAGGCAGCTGGTAACTGGCCTCTGGGACTCTGGAATCCCTTGCGTCCCTGGCCCTGGTGCAGTCCTTATCCGTCTGGGTTTGGAATGAAGCCAGTTCTGAAATAACGAAATGTCTCACAAGCTGAAACCACCAGCTCTAGTGTACAGGGCCTAGCGCAGTGGGCCCGACATGTTGATTGAGGTCTCTGAGCACTATTGCAAAGCAAACACTCAGTAATAACCTATTACTGAGCAAACAACTTCATCCCAACTCTGCTCAACCCATTGTGGGTTTGGCTTAGACTCTTCAGGGGCTAAACTAGAGGGATGCCCACGTTTTGCCAAGCACCCTGCTCAGCCCTAAGGGAGACTTGACTGTCTGTGCTGCTTGGGCAGCTCCAGCTGACAGCGGGATGGGGGGCAGCCTTACCACTAAGGGAGGCAAACTGCCTGGGCTGGCTTGGGGCGGGCATGCTATAGCCGCAGGGCAGGCGGGAGCTTGGGAGGCTACACCCCCACCCCACTCTGCCTCCTTGGCCAGGGAGCCATAGCAAAGGCCCCTCCTCCAGCTGGGCTAGACCCCCTCTTTGGTGAATCTAGGCGGTCACCCCAGAGGATGTCTCTGGGGAGACCCTCCAGAAAGTAAAAGCAGTGACTGTAGCAAGCCCTGCGGGGGGCTCCCCCCAGCCCCCGAGTGTCCCTGTTCGACTGCCCTCACCCTGTTCGCACTCCAGCCTGTAGAACCCAGGGTAGCAATCACAGGTGTAGTTCCCGATGGTCTCCACGCACTCGCCAGCTGGCTGCAGGAGGAACGCTGGCAAGACGCTGCAGAGATACAGCTGGGTTAGAATCCACCCTAACAGCTCCTTTGAGCCCAGTTAGAACCCGCCCCACTGCCTGGATCCTGCACTCCAACCCTGCTGCATTTCTTCACTGCGGGATTCTTCCAAAGTCTGTTAAAGTCATGGGGGAAAACCCTGCTCTCAAAGGCCTTGGCTCAGGCACTGCAAGAGCACTTGGGGGTGGGGGGGACTAGATACCACCCAGGGCACCCAAGCTTTGCCCAGCCATGTGGCATTGGCACCTTGCCAGAAGCTTGGAGGCAGTGGCTGCTTTGCACAGATTGTCACATGGCTCTTGCACCCAGAGGTGCTGCCTGTGGACAGCGCTGAGCTGGACAGATTGGCTGCCCTCTGGATTAAGATGGAGCGTTGCATGCTGGGCCTGCAGGGGACACACCCAGGCATTGATTAGAGGGCAGCATGTGTCACATTTGGCTATCAGGCTGTGCTTTGACCTCCCTTCCCCCCCAGCACTGATTGCACTCTGAGGAGGGTAGTAACTCTTTGGCAAGGAGAACCCACTGCGTCTCCCAAGGGCTCAGAATAGGTGCTCCTGGGGCCAAGCGCCTGGCATGTCAATTTACAATGGGACTTTGTGAGGAGACGAATGTAAGGATCAAAGCAAGACTCATTCAGAGCCCAGGTTCAACTCCGGTCTGCTTGGCCCATTTCTGAGAGAGAACTTGGAAGGCAGGACTTTAACTCCCCAGCCAAAGGAGCCAGTGAGGCACAGAGAGCAGTGAGTGCTCTCAGGCACAGGTGTTGCGCCCAACGGCTAACGTGCAAAGCGGGTGCAGGTCTGAGCTGCTGGCCACGGGGCAATATCACTAATGCCTAACACCAGCTAGCACTAACCAGGCCCTTGGTGGCTGTCTCCATAGAGAAGTCAGGACTCAGTGGGCCATGGAGACCGACTGACCCTGCAGATCAGGGTTGAGGTACTCTAGCTGGGTGGGTGGGTGAAGTTCCTCTGCCCAGACCATACCTCTTTGTAACTGTGTGTCTGGCCCTTTAAGGGCTAGCGGTCTGGGGCCAGCCAACCCTAGTTACCAGATAGGCACAGCTGAGCAGGGCTCAGCTGATGTCCCTGGACAAGTGGCAGGAAGCGTCAGAGAAGGGGAGTGCTCAAGGAGAGACAAGGCAGGAGGCTTCTGCAGGAAACCCTTCACCGGCCGGCAGGGTTTGGGCCTGGAAGGAAGCCCGAGCCAGAAGGCTGAAGAAGACTGGGAGCCAGGGAGAACAGACTCCAGACAGTAAGGAAAGACTCCAGCTGGGTGAGGTGAGAGTGGTTTGTGGAGCAACCTCAGACCACGAGGTGGCATGGGAGACAGCCAGCCCATCGACACTCTTCTATGGACAATTAGGGACTTACTTCTCCAGAGCTGTCAATCCAGCAACTCTCCCCAGCCCTACACGTGTTAGACAGACCCACACTTCCAAAGAGAATGGCAGTGGTGGGGTGGTTACCTTGGTAACACAGAGTCCTCTTTTTCTTTTGGCAGTGCTCATCGTTCCATCTTCCAGCATCACGGTCCCTCTTTATGTAAATTTCCACACAGTCTTGGTTCCTCCCTTTATTGTTGGGTTCCCTGCTAGCCCAGTTCTCAACCTCCTTTGTCAGGGCCTTGTTGGTACCAACCCATGTCCAAACATCGTTTATCCTCTGTAGCCCAATCCAGTAGTATGTTCTAGAGTAGGGTAAGATACTGTTGAGATAAGCAATTTCCCCCTGGTTCTGGATTGCTACGAGGTCAGTGTAGAATGACCTGCAAAAGTTTCTGGCCAGCTCCCATTAGTAATCAGATTTGTCTTCATAATGGTAGGTCCAGGCTCCCACTTCCATCTGAGTCACGAGCACTGTTGGAAAGGGTAAAAACAGGCAAACTTGTGTTACAGTCAGTGCCAGAGCTATGGATTGACTATCGATGGGTGACACCAGACTAGATCTTATATCACACACAAAAGAACTGCATTAAAAGAATATTATTTAGGTTTCAAAGTCAAGCGCTCAAATGCCACAATTAAAGTTGCCCATATAACTGAGTTCAGCCCCCTTTTAAGTATGCACAATGGCATGATCTTTAATGGCATGATAATGTACTATTTTCCCATGGGTCCTCTGCCTCACTCGGTGCGGAGGATGGACGGTGCTCACTGAATGAGGAGCTATTCAACAGTGTGTTTTCTCCTCACTGGTCAATGTGTGACCGCCCCTCTTCCCCGCCCCATTCTTATTTACTGCGCACGATACAAACCCTGCTCTGAAGACAGAAGTATTCATTTCCCCAGAGGCTTTTCTACAGCACTCATCGTGCCAGTATCTGAATGCGTCACAAACATTAATGAGTTTATACTCACAACAGCCCTGGGAGATGAGAGGGTGGTATTATCCCCATTTCACAGATGGAAACAGAAGTATAGAGGCACTGGTTCTCAAAGGTATTTAGGCACCTAACAGCCATTGACTTTATTGCAGGTTAGGTGCTTAAATACCTTTGAGGAGCTGGACCAGAGAGATTAAGGCCAAAAGTAATTTTGGGGTGCCTCGTTTGAGTAGAGCCCTGCACGGATACACAATTATATCCACAGATGCGGGTATCCATGGATCTAAAGCAGATACCGCAGACTTGCAGGGATCTAGTGACAACGTGCGAGACAGGATCCTGGTCAGGTTACACCTTTTGCACACACTAGTGTGACCAGAGGCAGCTGCCAGTCAGCCTAGTGCCCGCCCTGGTGGGCAGGGCTGGAGGAGGTACAGCCATGCCGGAGGAGCTGCCTGGGCTGGACGCTGGCTCCTGCAAGCGGCAGCCTGACATGCTGCTTCTTTTGCCGCTGTGGCTCCTGGCCCAGTCATTGGCTATGGCCCTGAGGGTCTCATTCACTGTCACTAGAGCCCTGCAAATCCGTGGATATCCGCGTTATATCCACAGATATCCACATCCGCGGATATACATTGTGTATCTGCAGAGGGCTGCAGAGGGCTCTACGTTTGAGACCCCTAGTACCGGATTTTCTGTAGTTTAGTATTTAGCATTATAAAGCACTATGTTCAGAGCACTGTTCCCATTGACTTTAGTTGCAGCTGTGAGTGCTCAGCACTTCTGCAAATCAGACCCCAGGTCTCAATTTGAGCACCCAGAAAGTGAGGAACACACATTCAGTGGCCACCTGGGAAAAGTTTGGTTTTAGTGACTTGCCCAGAATCACATGGGAACTCTGGGGCAGAGGCAGGGATAGAATCCAGTTCTCCAGGGCGGCAATCAACAGCCTTACCCTTGAAACCATCCTTTCTCTTCTTGCACCCCCCTGCCTTGTTCATCACACCTTCCAGCTCCTGCAATAGAGCGGGTGGGCTCCTACAGACAACAGCTCTTTTCACTGTACAACTTGGATTCATTCCTTAGAATAGGTTCAAGGGCCGGCTCCAGGTTTTCTGCCGCTCCAAGAGAAGAGAAAAAAAAGCTGCGGCAGTGCGATCGCACCGCTCCTTTCTTCAGCAGCAATTCAGCATCAGGTCCTTCACTCCGAGAGGGACTGAAGGACCCGCCACCAAATTGCCACTGAAGACCTGGACTTACCTCCCCTATAGCGGCCAGAGTGCCACCCCTTCCCATTGGCCACTCCAAGCACCTGCTTCTTAACTGGTGCCTGGAGCCGGCCCTGGTGGGTCCATCCTGCGCACTCAGGGAGGGAAGGGTTCTGGCATTTCCTATGGTATGAGGCTTGACTTTGAAACTTTAACTATGGTCTTTTAAAGTAGGTGTTGCGGGGGGGGGGGGGTAATTTCCTACATTTTTTTAAAAGGCAAATTGTAAGAAACAGAAGATCGATCATGTGGCAACATAGTGACACCAATATGGATCATCAGCAGGGTTAAAATCCTGAGATCCAGTGCACAGACCTCTGCTGCTTGAGCTAATGGAGGAACCAATAGCAGCAGCAGGTTGTCATGCTCCCTATGGGCCAGCACTAGAAGGATATGAGACACACATTTTGCCAGGGGATTTCACAGATATTTGCTGACAACAGAGACCTCAGGAACTGTGGGTTCCATTCCAGGCTCTAGCAAAGGTGGCAGCTGAAATGCCTAAAGAACACATGAATGACTACGAACTTTTTAAACAACAGGCCAGAATTAGAATGAGGCTAACACCCGAGCATGCCTGTCAGTGGTTCAGAGCCCTAAGGTGGAAACCAGATGTGGCATTTTCCCGACACTCCTACCACATTTTAAAAATTTGGGATGCTTGGATATCAGGAACAAGTGGTCATAGACTCTTCTGCCTCTGCCTCCTAAGCATGGCCCCTTCCGCCCTGTTCCCTCCAACCTGTCCCTCTCCCAGGCCTGTCTCTTCCCCATCCCTGGCTCCTCATCTCAGTACCAGTCTCACTGTCCAGCAAGTCCTAGTCTCACTCCTCTGGACTCCCCGTCCTACCCCAGGCATCCCTCCACACCCAGTCCCACTCTCCTATCCTGGACATTCTCTGTTTCCCCCCAGCCCCCAGGCTCCCTGCCCAGCCAGTCCCAGTCCCTTCCCTGCCCCCTCATCCTGGCTCTTTATCCAATCTATATCCCTGTTGGCTTGCAGAGCCACTCTCCCTCCCTGGGTTTGTCATCCAGTCTTAGCAGACATCTCCGGCCTTCTTCTCCCAGTGTCCTTGCCTAGCCATTCCCCCTGCACATCAGCTCCTTGGCAGAGTTGTCTCCCCTCCCCCTTCCCTCCTTCCTCCTGCCCTCCTGGTTCTCCGTCCCAGTCCCCCCCAAGATCCTCATCCAACCTCATTCTCCCCCAGCCTACCTGCTCCCACTCCCCCCATTCCCCTCCCCCAGACCCTAGTCCCAGTCTCCCCTGGATCCCAGTCCCAGTCTTCTCCCTGGGCTCCTTTTCCCAATCTACACCTTCTGCCATCCCCACCCACAGCAGGTCTGGCTCTTGCCCCTCTGCCTTCAAATAAGGCAGCTTCTTGCTCCGCGCTGCCTGAGCTCGGAGGGCGGCATTGAGAGCCCAGCAGATTCAGCCTCTCTCTTCTCCGTTTCAGTGCCTGGCTCAGCCCAGAGCTGCAATTACAGGGAACATCCTGCTTAGCCCCGAGCTGGAGCCTGACTAATATTATAGATGGGCTCTTCAGGGAATGTGGCTGCTAAAATCAAAGTCTTGACTGAGCAAGCACAAGCTGCAGTTTTTCAAAGGTTTATAACTCGGCCAAATTTTGGTCTGATTTTCACAGGCATCTCCCTCACACAATCGCCTGCTCCCTGCCGCATTTCAAGTTCCTGCTCCAAAGTGGGGGCATCAGAGCTTTTCAAAAAAAATCTCACCCCGATTTTTTGAACATGAACAAAACAACATCTTTTTTCCATAGCCTTGTTCTTGGACATGGCTGAACTGTTTTGGTTGAAATTTTCCAAAGAGTTCAGCTTGGGGCAGACAACCCGGGTGGAAAAATGTCCATCCAAATGGTTAAAGCCTGGCAAAGTTATAAGCAGCTGAAAACAGGGTCTTATAATGGGAAGCATTGGCAGCCTTAATGCTAGGCAGTGCTACCAGCCTGCCTATAAGAGGCCAGTCCAGTTCTAATGGCCTGTATGTGTTATTCTTGGATCCGACATCACAAATCTCCTGCTGAGAGTCTCTACCTAACTAGCAGAATTCAGTGAAATAAGAACTACAGGGACTGAAAACTGGTAAAAGGTGAACTGCAAAAATTAAACAGGCTTTAGGCTTTGATTTCTGGTCTGAATGTCTCCACTCAGCAGAGGTTAACAAGATAACTAACCAACTCTCCCCCCTGCCCACTCCCCAGACAGCAGAGCTGAATGTGGGAGGGCTCTCCTCTCTGCAACAGGTAGGGGAGGATCCACACAGGAAAGGCGAGTAGCAACCTGTTCTTGGAGGAGATGTGATAGCCAGGCTTTCCAAGCACAGGCTGGCCAGGTATGGAGCAATCACCTTGTGCACCAGGGAACTCCTACCTGAACTGGGCTCTGGATGTCAGCCGGAGAGGACATGACTGAAAGGGCTACTTGGAAGGAGACAATTGTACAGTCACAGTGTCAAGCAGGATTTCTGAGAGGTGCTATGAGGAATGTGGGGACTTTTTGTACAATTGTTATAAACCTCGGGGTATTTCTCCACTTTGTAGTGTTACCCACTGGGCGGAAAGGGTTTTTCTCCTTGGAACCAGACAGCTTAGCAAGAACTGGCTGGAATCTACACACAGGAATTGGAGACCCTGCATTGATAACGGAAGAGCCAAGGACTGGGCCATTAATGCTTAACTTCCTCCAACCCTCTGCAGGGAATCAGAGTGAAAAGGCCATAGGTGGAGACGAAGGGATGAGGTGGCAAGCGGCTGTCTGTTAAGGTTGCTGCGATGAGCAGATGGACTCACACAGACATGGTCAGAGAGAGTGAAGAAGGACCCCAGAGAATCAGGGCATGGCAAAATCATTACTCCTACTGATACGGACTCTGAACCTTGGCTATCTCATGCTGCCAAGAACTTACTGATGCTGGATTCCAGGTAACTAATCAAAGCTACCTAGTTTTGAATCTGCTGAGTGCATTGCTCCCTAAGAGGGGACAGGCTCTCTCAGGTGTCTGATCTCGGCTGGAGTCGCCACAGAGAGCCACAGTGAGAAACAGGTGCTGGAGTCGGAAGGCCCAGGCCTGCAGTAATAGAGTCACGTGGCCTGCCCTTGGAAGTCTGGCATACTAAAGGGGTTACTCCCAGAGCCTGGATTAAAGGCCAGGGCATGGCCCAGACCCTCTAATCCAAGACAGGTGCCAATCCCCTGCACTCTGTCTGCACCAACACTTGCACTGCTGCTGGTGCCGGTGCTGGAAATGGGGTCCAGATAGTCCCAGTGCAGTCAGCAGGCCCAGGGAGGCACTTGCAGAGGGGAGAGCTGGCCTGGACCATGCCTGTGCAGAGGAGTTCATCGACCCCTGGCCATCTGGGGAACTGGGAGCTGCCTTGGGAAGCCAAGCAGGCCCATGTAAAGGCTTCTCCATTATAACTAGGGTGGAAGTGCCTGGCTCTCTCCCCCTTAGGAGGCTGTTTCTTAGGTACTTGCTAGGGACTCCACTGGTTTCGGAGATACAGGAGGGGCCGAAAGACAAAAGAAGGGATTAGGAGGAATAGGATTTAGGTCCCTAAATAATCACCCCCAGGTGGGAATTCTGTTTCAATGGTCTTGAGAGTGAAATGTCCCTGGGCAGACCAGGAGTGACTGATGGCACCACAACAACACCACTCCCCTCCCAGGGCTTTCCCAGGGATAGTCTGTGAATTCTCCGCTGGCAGCGTCAGTGGCAGGCCACCAGAGCGGCAGGAAGGCTTACCCCAGCTAATGGCGGCAAAGCACAGGAGTCGGGCACCATTCCAGCCACATCCCCAAGCCCTTGGGCTGGAGCAGAGTTCTCCAGCGCTGCCCTGGGGGTCAGAAAAACATGTCCATAAACCCCTCTGTGCTTCCCAGCAGGCTGGTTCAGGCATATTGGACACACTGAGCTGAACCAGACACTGTTGGACACACCCGGCTGACACAGACACTATCTCTGATTATTTACAATGCAGATAAAATGCAGAAACTCAGAGGGCAAGAGCTGCCAGCCTCCGCAGGGAAAGAAGGAACAGCTGGACTTTTAGGCAAGTGATTCGGTTTAGCAACATCATCTCCACAACTGGATGTTAATGAACATCCTGGAGAAGGTGAGTATGAGTGTGAGTTGTTGGTCAGGGCCATGAGTTCAGCTCAGAGGATGAAGGCAGTTTTTGTCCATAAATCAGATAAAGAGCTGAGCATCTCAGTCAATTGGAGCGATATTCAGGTGTAACAGAGCTATATTAAAATTAGAAAAAACAGGAACCATCCATGAGTGTGTAACCCTTCTGCCCCTCTGAGTTGGCAGCAACAAGGGCCGGGTTCAGTATCCAGGGGTTCCGTTTCAGTAACACAATGCATAACCGGCTCGAGCCCCCACCCAGTGACCTGGGACACTCACATACCACACCCCCCTGGGCGCCTCTAGGAGGCAATACTTCCCCTCTCGCAAGCACGGAGTCTGAGTGTAGCAAAATCTTTTTAATAAAGGAAGGAATTAATGCGGCATCCCATTGGAGAAACACCACAAACAGGGTTATAACACAAACCATAAACAAAAACCCACCTCCAAGTACGTTTGGCACTGTCCTTTTTCCCTTTAGGGTTTTAAGTCCAATCACCCCAAAGTCCAACAACCCAAAAGTCTCTGGTCAATGCCACCCCAGAGTTCGAGAGTTTATCTGTAGAGGTCCCTCCCCCCAGCTTGGATAGAAAGGGGCACCTTACGTGGTCCGGGGCCAACTGCCCTGCCTCTCCGTGGGTTCTGCTTCCGCCTTCTCCACGAACTGCTCCGCTTTACCAGCCGCTCCACGCTGCTCCTCCAGCCGTCCTCAGAAACTGCTCCGCTCCACCAGCTGCTCTGCTCCATGAGCTGCTCCAGTTCTCTCTGCAAACTGCTCAGCTCCGCTCGCTCTGTGGGCCGCTCCACCCATCCCACAGCTACTCCGCTCTGTCAGCCGCTCTGCTGCCACCAGCTGTCCCATGATCTGCTCCAGCCATCCCCACAAACTGCTCCACTCCGCCAGCAGCTCTGTTCCACAGTATATCTTCAGGCTCCCCCCACTAGTTAGCACCATACTCAGTGCTCTCAGCTCAGTGATTTTAGCTTTTCAGTGATTTTCAGCTCTTAGTGATTCCAGCTCATAGTAGGGGAGCCCCAGTGCTAGTGCACCATTAGCCCAAAGTAATTTCAGCTCAGTCACCTGTATTTAGATTCTTAAGGGAATAAAAAAATCAACTCTGACATTCCACAGTGGAGAGAGGAGGGGGTGCAACTGGTGCTTCTGGCTCCACAAGGAAACTGCACCACCAGGCACAAATACCTGTCCCCAACCTCTCTCAATTCTCTGGGTTTTGGAACCCATGTCCCATGTCTAGCCAGTACCACCCAACTGAGGGTGAGCAATTTGTCACCAAGCAGTCCCACAGCTTGGGAGTCTGGGATAGGGTGGGCGTGCCTATGCAAATATACTCTCTGAAATTCTTTCCACCAGATGTCAGTGTAGAGCTTATCCTGACTCTGCTTACAGGTGTAAACCTGAAATGCTGCAAGCTGTGCCAGCAGGACCCTTCTCTCTCTGGGCTTCAGAGGGCAGGATCCAGCCGCAGCCCGAATGTCTACCCAGCTGTGTGTAGGGCCATTGCATGAGCTCTGTGAACTGGGGCTGTGAGACGCAGTGCGTGGGTGTAAAACACAATGCAGTACCCTCTGGCATCTTCCCAACAGGGGCTGAGCCCAGCCCTGCCCAGAGATCTAGGGGAACGGAGGGGGGTGCTCTGAACCAGTTACGCTAGGGGGTGGTGTGGCAAGGGCTGCGGTGCTGGCTGCTCCTCTCCCCAGGCAGCCTCCCAGGCTGGAGAGGCTCCATGCTGTCTTTTGGCTGGCAGGGAGGCTTTGAATGAGGCTGTCTCTGGTAGCCCATCTCCACTTTCCCGACCAATCCTCATGCTGGGGTTGCTGCTATTCTCTCTCCAGTGACCCCACAAAGCCTGGCTGTATCAGCCACCCACCTGGAATTGGGGGGTCCAGGGAGCCATTGGCAGCATTCAGTAAAGTCATTAGTGTAGGAGCTCTGGAGGGAAGGCAGAAAGGAAGGGGAAAGTGGGGAAGAACGTGCCCCCCTCCACCCCCTATGCAATTTTTAACCTTTAGCTCTGCTTCCCAGGTCAGGATCTCGAGCTGATGGGCAGGGGATATTCTTGAATGTGCTGAGGGAGAGAAAGCCTCCCAGCCCAGGTGACTGAGGGAAAGCCAATTTGCACAGCAGTGGGAGTGGGGGCTCTCCTTATCAGCTCAGGGCTGGGCTGCGGGGCGGGGAGGGGTTCTCTCCCTGGCCACTCAGGGCTGGGCAGTGGGCGGGAGGGGGCTCCCCTGACAGCTCAGGGCTGGGCAATGGGGGATTCTCCTTGGGCATCCAGTGCTGGCAGTGTGGTGGGGGGTTCTCCCTGAGCAGCTCAGGGCTGGGTGTGGGTGCATGAGGGGGCTCGCTGCAGGACAGGGCTGGACAGTGGTGGGGCTCCCTTGGCAACTCAGGGCTGGTTGATGGGGGCAGGAGGGGGCTCCCTGGCAGCTCAGGGCTGGGCAGTGGGGGGGGGAATACCCTGATAGCTCAGGGCTGGGCAGTGGGGGGGGCCTCCCCTGACAGCTCAGGGCTGGGCAGTGGGGGGGGGGCTCCCCTGACAGCTCAGGGCTGGGCAGTAGGGGGGGCTCCCCTGATAAAGAAGGGAATGTATGCATCAGGAAAAGATAAGGTGTGAATGCCATTGTTATAGCCAGAGTCAAGGAAGAAGTAGTAAAGAGACTTAAAGAACATCAAAGAATCACTAGGCAGTGCTTACTACCCCGATGGCTGTTAAACTGTCTGGCATCTCAGAGTGGTGGCATCAGGAAAAGATAAGGTGTGAATGCCATTGTTATAGCCAGAGTCAAGGAAGAAGTAGTAAAGAGACTTAAAGAACATCAAAGAATCACCAGGCAGTGCTTACTACCCCGATGGCTGTTAAACTGTCTGGCATCTCAGAGTGGATACATGTTTCGCAGTGTAAGAATGCACCATCCCCAGTGAACCAATCATCACCTCAGGACCACGCAGAGTCAATTGTGACTCCAGAAGAAGACGTAGAGGAACAGCCTGCAATACCTTACAATCTATGTTCTCATAACGGTTGCCGGAAGCAGACGACTACATAAAACAAGGCCCAAGAAGAAGCAGTAGTGAGCCTACCGCCTGCTGCCTGGTGGACATAAAACTGTGACTGCAGTTCCCTCAGTTGAGGTTGTCAGAACCAGAAGGGCCCTGCCTCCAACATGCACCTCTGGTGGTGCCTGTTCCTCGGCTGTTGATGTCTTAAGGTCTGGGGAGTCCACAACAATGACAATTCTTTTATCCAGCAGCAAGTGTGGATAGCTCAAACCCTTAATATTTCTAAATGCTGGGTTTGCAGCCACATCCCAACCCACTCTCAAACTGGTGTTCCTGTCCTGGTTACCCATTCAATTCCCCAGACCTCACTGGAGGACTTTGTTCGTTTAACACAATATGGAATAGTAATGACACCTGGGAAGAGGCTATTGGCAGTTCCTTTATCCCACTTGGGAGAGTAATACACCAGGCAAAAAGGCTCCTGAGGTTACAAACAGTATTAAAATAATGGCAAATGAAACTGGAGAAAGTTTAAAAACCCTGGCCAAAGAAACAGGGGTGATACGACAGGTGGCCCTCCAAAACCGTCAGGCATTAGACATAGTGCTGGCAGCCAAAGGAGGGACCTGTGCTCTCATTGGAAAAGAACGTTGTGTGTTTATACCTGACAATACCAATGAGGTAATAGATCACGCTAGCCACTTAGAACAAATCTCATGTCTTCCCCATGAAGAGCTGAGTTCTTTATGGAAGTGGCTAAGTAACCAGTTCAATTTCTCTGGCATAGGAAACCGGTTGTTTCAGGGAGCCCTAACTATCCTGTTTGGAATCTTAGTGATTTTTGTATGCTTTCAGTTAATCTCCTGTTATATCCAGAATCGTGTCACCCAGGTGACTGCCCCAAAACAGAGTGCTAATATGATGATTTTGAATATCAGTGATGAACAAAGAGATAAGGAACGGTTAATTTGTGGAACCCAGTAATTGTTGGTCATGGCGTGTGCTTGACCAAAAGGAGGGATTGTGAAAGTAGAATGAATTATATTGTGAAAATAAAAAGGATTGAAGAAATGCTGTCTGTACCTTTAAGCAAAACTGTTGGAATGCTGCAATCCAGGTGTCAGGAATACAGACATTAACATAGAACAATTGCACCATTTAAGGGCAATTGGTGAAGTATTAGCCTTAGATCGATAAGAGTTAGTAAGGAAGTAGGATATGCATGCTGTGCCCCAGGTGAATTTTACTGTTTTGCTTTCTTTGTCCCTTTGTCTAATTCCCGCTCTTTTATCTGTATAAATAAGACTGTTTGGGTCTTGCACGGCCACTCACATTATCTGGGTGTTATTGGAGGAGCGCTGCGCTAATAAAACAGAGTGGTCTGACAAATTGTGAGTCCTGATTCTAACTTTGACACTAGTGACCCCTTTGTGACCCCTTAGTACACAGCTTTCCACTCCTGTGATAGGCTGTGGTGCTGGTGGGAGAGTTCCTAACAGGGTTCACCTGTGCGGGGACCTCACTGTGCTATGACCCCATTTTCACTTCAAATGCCCTCACAAATGGGCAGGTGGACATGGGGTGGGGCTTCTTTATAATAGATGGAGACCCTGCTGGGAAGAGCAGTGACCCACCGAGCTGCTTTCAGGAGTCTTCAGTGGTTGGTCAAGCTGTGATCTAGGCTGCATGGCCCTTGCACATAAGAACTTCCCTGGAGAGAACAGGAGCACTTGTGGCACCTTAGAGACTGGAGAGGGATTTCAAGGAAGTTCAGTTTGGGGAGAACCAAAGTAGAAACTTCCAGCTTCCAGGCTTCCCTCAGGGAAGGGTCTTGTCAATTCTTGTGAGCCCTTCCCCCACCTATCCCCACTATAGTGATCTCGGCTGTACGGGTGCTGTGTCTGGGTCCCTCACCAGAGTTCGCTTCCCTCCACTGCGGCTTCAGCCAAGATCCCCCTCAATGCTGCCTCTTGCTGGGAAGTCTCTTCAGTGCCATCTCTTTGCAAAGCCCTCTGTGGAGAGGGTGACAGGACCCCTGAACGGAGTTCTTGCCACCAGGTAGGAGCCTTGTTCCCCATAGTCTTTTTCTCTCCATTCAGTCCATTATCTGACCAACTTGGGGCTCGTGTACAGTCCTGGTGAGGACCCAAAATGTCATGGAAGGTTTCAGGTAGAAAGCTTAGGCCAGGGGTCAGCAATGTTTCAGAAGTGCTGTGCCGAGTCTTCATTTATTCATTCTAATTTAAGGTTTCGTGTGCCAGTCATACATTTTAACATTCTTAGAAGGTCTCTTTCTAGAAGTCTATAATATATAACTAAACTATTGTTGTATGTAAAGTAAATAAGGCTTTTAAAACGTTTAAGAAGCTTCATTTAAAATTAAATAAAATGCAGAGCCCCCTGGACTGGTGGCCAGGACCCAGCAGCATGAGTGCCACTGAAAATAAGCTCACGTGCCGCCTTCGGCACCCGTGCCATAGGTTGCCTACCCCTGGCTTAGGCAATGAGTTCCCCAGCTGTACTTCCCCTGTTTGCTGACAGAGGGCGGCAGAGTTCCTTCTCTGAGCAGTTTCTGTGTATGGAGTTCTGGGTAAACAGCTGGTGGAGCAGGTGTTGGCTGCTCTTTGCCCTCTTCACCTATGGATGGTGGCAATGAGCCATGTAACATCTGCGTTTCAGGCTGCCAGGCATACACATTGCCTGGGCTGGTAGCTGTGAGCTCTGCTACCAGCTCCACAGAGTTCCAGGTGCCATGGTGACTGACACTCACAAAACAGGTTTCAGAGTAGCAGCCGTGTTAGTCTGTATCTGCAAAAAGAACAGGAGTACTTGTGGCACCTTAGAGACTAACACATTTATTTGAGCATAAGCTTTCGTGGGATGCATCCGAAGAAATGGGCTGTAGCCCATGAAAGCTTATGCTCAAATAAATGTGTTAGTCTCTAAGGTGCCACAAGTACTCCTGTTCTTTTTACTCATAAAACAGACAAAGTGGGTGAGGCAGGTAATCTCGTACTGAATCTACTTTTCTGGCTTTCAGGTGCCATAGAGCTCCTCAGGTCACAAGACGCTCCAAAGCTTGTCTCTTCCACCATCAGAACTTGGTCCAGTAAAAGATATTACCTCACGTATCTTGTCTGTCTCCTCCTGGGACCAATACAGCTACAACAACTCTACTGAACTGGGCAAGTGAGATTCTGTTACAGTGGCTGGATTGGTGCACAGTCTGAAAGAAAATTGTACAGGACTTTTTGGGCTAGACCTGGTCAGAAACTGTTAAATATTGTCCACAAACTTTTAAAGGAACAAATGACTTTCTGAGAAATCTTTGGTTTTTATTAAAAAAAAAATTCCCTAAACTTTTCAGTTTTCAAAAAATTGAAATGTTTGGCTCTTGCAATTCATTTAAAATGCAACACTTCACTGACATTGTTTCCAAAATAACTTTCATCAGGAAATTTTTGAACAAAGTTTGACCAGCTCCACTGGAGATCAGGGTTCTCTCCTGCCTCATTTGAGCACTGGACCACTTGCAGCTTGGTACTCGATCTGTTGTGAGGTCACTGGACCAGATCCACCAAGATATTTAATCTCCTAATTCCCAGGGATTTCCACAGGAGTTCGGGGCCTAAATACCTCTTGAGGATACAGACTGTCCCACTCTGATTCTTCAGTCCTCCAGAGTGCTCTGCCAAAACCAGAGTAGGAAAAATCTGCTATTTCAAGAATGAAATACAAGCAAGAAAAATCTTGTCCCAAGTCACAAACCCTATTCTGTTCCCTCTTCAAGTGAGCTCACAATGCCCCAGTGATGTAGGAAAGTGCAGATAATCCTAGGAAACAGGCTGGGAAATGGACCAGTGTTAAGGTTGATGAGAGAAAAGGACATTGTATCTCTAGTAACTTATCAGTATCTTAAGATGCAGAAGACTGGTTCCAGTGTCAGTCATGGGAGGCAGTGATCTGCCAGCAACAATTCTACCTGAGGGCAAAGATGGCGGCTATTAAATGCCCAAGTGATGTTATGGGCTGAAGTGTCACCACCTGGAAACTGCTCCCCTCCCCTGTGGTCATGTTACATCCCAGCAGCAATCACAGGTCAGGGGTTAACTGACTTGGGCTGTAAGATTGGCCAGTTGGAGTGATGTGACTCCCCCCAGAAGCTATTGAAGGGAGGGTGACACAGCCCATGTAGGAGGGGAGTTTTAGCAACAAGCAGACTGTGGAGCAGAGACCCTGGAGGACTTTGCAGCACAAATGGCATTTGTAGCTGCTGCTGGTGGTACCTCTTGGGGGGAAGAGGGGCAGAAGAGGCGAAAGTGATGGACTTTCCCTGTGCTAAATTCAGGAAGGAGCAGTGACTGGCCAATAAAAAGGGCTATTAATTGAATTTCCAAAATGTCTCTGAAAAACCAGTTCTGTCCTGTCTCCAGAGGACCCTGCTTAATATTTCTGAAGTTTATTCAGGGCTCATGAAAAGGGGCTCCCTGACCCAGGCCGAGCTCAGGGCTCTGTAGGGAGGAGGCTGTACGGGAACCCAGGTAGAACCTCCAGGGCCAAGGTGAAAGCCGTGATCCTCTGCAGAACAGGAAATGGGACACCTATTTTATGTTTCTTGTCCTGAGGACTGGAGATGCCCCAGAATGACTGGAGGCTGCAGGATGGAGTTACCTATGGTTCAGTGACAGAAGGAGCAGCTGTTGGCAGAACATCAGGCCACTGGGGAGGGTGCCCAGCCTCTATCTGTCCTATGCCTTTGTGCTGTGAGCCCCACTCTCTGGTGTCTGGTGGTGTTTGACCCTGGCTAATGCTTGGAGATGCAGTGTGTGTGTGGAAGTTGAATGCACAGTTAAGCTCTGCCCATGTCCATGAAGGGAGGGAGCAGACTGTGTTGTAGGTGGGACTGTGATCACCAATGCTGCAGAAAATCACATGTTGGGATCTGTGGTTTTAACTGGTGGTTTTATAATCCTGCAGCCAGTTCCTCCTAGGCAGGGTGTGTACAGACCTTTGTGCAGTGTTCAGGCGAGGCTGAGATGGGCCAGAACCATCCCTCCAACTCTCCATGATCTCGGGGCGGTTATGAGAAAATAAAACCCTGATCTGATCTTCCTCTCTCCACCCTCAGTTTGGCTTCGTTTTGCCAAATAGAAGCTGAAATGAGATTGTTGCAAAACCAAGACCACGGCCTTCCCCATTTTGCTCTACTCTGGTGTTAGGTCCCCTCCTGCACCACTGTTTGTGAGTGACACCAGTTCACGTGGTATCTTTGCACAGGATATCGCATTCTCCCCAACCTCCTTCCCAAGGTATGAGTCACTTATATTATCTTCACCTTGGAGATGCTGTCTTCCTGCAGGGACAATCGGGCCCTGGTGGCTTTCAGGCAGCAGGGTTTATAGAGTTTGAGACCCTACAACAACGTTTTGGGCATTGCCCTATGGTTTAGGTTCAGCGTGTGGCTGGGAAGCTGATTGGAGAGGGGAAGAAAGTGGATGCAGAATAACATGTTACTGGCCCCTCTCCCTCTTCTCATCCCCTCCAGCCACGTGCTGCTAATACTGACCCTGTTCTTTGTCCCCTGGTCATGCTCCCAGTCCCTCTGAGGCAGATCATGGAGATCTGATTTCCCAGAATGCCTGCAATGAGATCTACAGACCTGTGCTGGGCAATACAGGGGGAATGAGCTCTTGCAGGCCAACCCAGCACCACCCTGAGAGGTGCCAGACTTGGAGGGGGGTTAGAAGAGAAGAGGGAACAGCTGGAGCAGACTGCAGAGGACAGCTGAAGGCAAGAGCTTCCTGGATGCCCAATGGCCCCCTCTGGAGCGAGGGGCAGCCAGAGCTGAACCTGACCTGGGGGACTATTCGCTGCTAGCCTGTGAGCCCAGTTCGGGAGCTCAGGAATCGGTGGCCCCACCATTCCAATGGAAGAATTGCTCTGGGGTCACTGACCGCCCCTTTCAGAGCCGCTCTTTGAGGGGCTTTTATGACCAGAGCAGTGGGGCAAAGCACTTGGATGTGGCTGACCACAGGCCTTGCCCTGGCCCCTCCGGGCATCCTGGGAGAGAAACATGGTAACTGCCGCTGTGCTTCCTGCTTTCCCCTGACCGGTGCACCTGGCCATGTCCTCTCCGCATCCCTGGGAGCCGTGCACACGGCTTTTCCCTCTCTAGGACAGTGGGCTGGTCTCTCCTGTGCTGGTCTCTCCTGTGCTGGGTCCCTGCTGGAGTGGGAGAGTGACATGGGGGCCATGCTGGCACAGATGGGGGAGCAGTGCACCTGGGAGGGACTCTGCCCTGCTGTGGGGCTGGGAGCATGGGCATGGCCAAGGGGAACAGGACAGGTTTATAGAACATTCAAAAAACGAAGAGACAAGTTCTCTCTGATGGATTTTATTGTCTATTGTTCCTAAATGGCCCTAAGGGTTGGTCCCTGCTTGATGCGCCAGAGGAAGGCGAAAAACCTCCAGGGCTCTGGCCAATCTACCCTGGAGGAAAATTCCTTCCTGACCCCAAACATGGCGATCGGTTTCACTCTGTGCATGCGAGCCAGGATCACAGTGGGGAAAGGACCCGCTGGTCACTATGGTTACATACCCTGTCCCAGGCCCCTCCAGGATAGTGTCTGTGTCTCAGCACTAACCCGTTTCCAGGGCTTTCTTCTTTGCTTCCATCCCAGCAGCAACTTTTGAACATTATGTGACAAGCTGGTTCACCACCTCCTAATAAAGATGAATCCCCTGACATCTGCCATCCCCCTCACGTCCTCTTAGCTCCTGAGATGCGTGATCAGCTGTAACAAACCCTTTGGCACAATATAAGTTATAATGAGCACTAAAAAGTTGCTGTGCTCATTTGTTAGACGTACCAAATGCTGCCTACCGCTCCTCAGAGCCAATCCTGGTGCTTTATTGAATGAAAGGTCTTTTTCCTGGTTTCGTCCTTGTGAGATCCAATCGTCCTTTCAGGTGTTGGATCTGTTCAGCTCCATTCGTATTCCTTCCTACTCAAATCCTGAGCATCTGTAACTCTTCTCCTGAAAAGACAAATCAGCTTCACAAACGAGTTCCTGGAAAGCACAGCTGTGGCTGTAGAGATCAGCATGTGACAGGTAACTTGTTTGCTCATGATCAGTTTTACAGGCCCACAAATGTACACGATGCTTCATGATCTGTTCCATTTGGCAATAAGAGAATTCTAAATGCTCACCTCCTTGTCAGTGATGGTATGCTGCATTGTGGGTTTGAAACGTGAAGGTGATAAGTGTTTGTCTTTCCATTCGAGTCAAGGAAGGCAACTTTTTGCAGGTATGGCAACGTGTGTGTGTGTTTGTCATAAACAGATAGCTAAGGGTTAATGTTTCTTTCACCTGAAGCACCTGACCAAAGGACCAATTAGGAAACCGGATTTTTTCAACTTTGGGTGGAGGGAATTTTGTGTCTGAGGTCTTTGTTTTTTGGCTGCCTGCTTTCTCTGAGCTTTGGAGAAGTAGTTTCTGTTTTCTAATTTTCTGTTTCTAAGTGTAAGGACAAAGAGATCAGATAGTAAGTTATATGGTTTCTTTTCTTTGGTATTTGCATGAATATAAGTGCTGGAGTGCTTTGATTTGTATTCTTTTTAAATAAGGCTGTTTATTCAATATTCTTTTAAGCAATCGACCCTGTATTTTGTCACCTTAACACAAAGAGACCATTTGTATGTATTTTTCCTTTCTTTTTTACATAAAGCTTTCTTTTAAGACCTGTTGAAGTTTTCCACTTCAACATTAAAGAAATGTGCTTTTTTTTGTCTCTTACCAACTGACATGCCCAATTCAGCTAGCTGGATTTGCATTAATTCCTTCTAGAACACAACAGCCCTCTTGTGTCCTTCCATCTGGAGATGCCATATGAGCTATTTATTTGATCTGCAAGTGTTGCTTTAGCACCAGATTCCTTTGACAATCAGGGAAACTTAAATGCTTACCTCCATGTCTGTGATGTTCTCCTGACTTGATTCAGATTTGCAACTAGCTGAACTATTTGAAGTGGCTTTTTTTGTTTGTGTCTTTTTCCCTTGAAATAACAGCATTTTTTCATTGGAGTCCTCAATGGTTTGAGCAGCTGGCAAGTCCATGTTGCTTTGTCTTGTGTCTGCTTTTGACACTGTCCTCATGACAAGTAAGGTCATCCACATTTTTTCTCCCTGAAAGCAAAATCCACACCACTTAAATGTACACATGGATGTTTGGAAACTGGTATTTCTTACCTCCTTTCCCGGGGAAGCCATGCCACTTAGCCTCACTTCTCCCTGGTAGGAATAAACGCCTGGTCTGTTCATATCTCAGAAGAGCAAAACCTGCAATCAATGTTTGACAGAATTATTTATTATTACTCATTACCAGCTATGAAGAGTCATCAGTGGAGAAGGTTCCTTAGCATCCAGATCATTAGGCTTCTAGGGACCTTTCAGTGCTCACCTACTTGTCAGTCATGTTCCACCGCAAGGCTTTGATTCTTAGCAGTACAGCCAGCTACACCTGTTAAAACCTGAAGCGTATAAATGGCTGCTTGCCTTTTTCTGAACTAGAAGTAAAATGCTTTTCCCTCTAGCCAGGTATCATTACCTGTCTGACTATTTTTTTCTTAAATTCAGCAGCCTCTTATCATCCTTCCTTGAATGGTCAGACCTTCATCTCACCTGAAAATAGAAACAGAGCCTTTAATTCCTGACCTCGTGTTCTGAGGTGGTTCCTGACCTCTTGATAGAAATGATCAGTTCCACTTATTTCTTGACATCTGAAAAATAAGCAACAATGATCAATTAGGCACAAATAGAATCAGCTGGACAACTCCTCTCTGCAAATGCAAGAACAGACTCAATGCTCATCTTCACACTGTGGTTAGTTGCACTTGTTCTTTGAAATAACTTCCCTGTTACATCCTTGTAGGAACAAGCAATGGCCTTCTCTGGGAAGGAAAAAGCAGCAGAGATCATCATCATTAGTTAGGTTTACCAACTACTTTCCTTTCATCTGAACAGGTAGCTCCCATTTTTATTCCTTTATTCAGTAAAGCAACTTCTCCTGCTCTTAAGAGAGATGAAAATTGCATCAGTTACCTTTCGTCCACCTAAAAGTATGACAGAACCATTGACTATTATGGGAATAGTGTATTGTATTTCTTACCTCCTTAAAAGGATGGATCAGCTACTTCCTTCCTATAACCTACAGCCATGTGTCATCCTTGCATCTCGAAATATGACCTGCTGCAAAGATCAATATTTGACAGACCGTATTTCTGTCAGGTAACAAATATCAATGAATTGTCATTGGATTCATTTTGTAATAGGGAGTATAAATACACACCTTCTGTGTGATGAATTGCTGGATTGGTTTATCTCTTTCTCTCCATACAATCAGCTGTATTGTTAAAAATCTAGTGTGTAGAGGTGATTTCCTTATTCTTGATTGGAACAAGTAAATATTTCTGTAACCTCAGAAGCTTTGATTATGTATATTGCTTTATTCTTCTGAAACTGCTTGTAGCCTTTGACAGCAAAGGATAGATTCACTTCCTTCACCTGAAAGTACACCCAGATTGGTTCGTTTCCACTCCATTGGTAGGAGAAGGTGAATTCCTTAACCCTTGCTAGTAAGAGAAACTGTTCCTACTTCTGACAGACAAGCTGCATTTCTTTCACCTGAAGGGAAACCAGATCCATCAATTTCTCCATTATGAGGGGAGTTTCTTACCTCTTGGTAGCAGTGAGGAGTTTTGCTTGTTTCCTTTCTGTAGATATCCCTGATCTTCTAGCAACTTCCTGAAGTTTTCACATCCTCAACGTTCAAATCAGCTGCATTTCTCATCTGAAAGTACAAGGATCTATTCATTTCCACTTGAATGTTAAGAAGGGAAAAAAGGTGCAATTCTTTACCAAGTGACATGTCTGGTTCGGCTAGTTGGATTTGCATTAATTCCTTCTGGAACACAACACCCCTCTGGTGTCCTTCCATCTGGAGATGCAATGTGAGCTATTTATTTGGTCTGCAAGTGTTGCTTTAGCACCAGATTCATTTGTGAACCAGAGAAACTTAAATGCTTACCTCCATGTCTAATGTTCTGCTGATTTGATTCAGACTTGAGACTAGCTGAACTATTTGAAGTGGCTTTTTTGTTTGCTTTTTTTCCCCCTTGAAATAACAACATCTTGTCATTGGAGTCCTCAACGTATTGAGCAGCTGGCAAGTCCATGTTGCTTGTCTTGTGTCTGCTTTTGACACTGTCCCCATGACAAGTAAGGTCTTCCACAGTTTTTCTCCCTGAAAGCAAAATCCACACCACTTAATGTACACATGGATGTTTGGAGACTGGTATTTCTTACCTCCTTGCCCGGGACAGCCACGCCACTGAGCCTCACTTCTCCCTGGTAGGAATGACCACCTGGTCCCTTCATATCTCAGAAGAGCAAAACCTGCAATCAATGTTTGACAGAATTATTTATTATTACTCTTTACCAGCTATGAAGAATCATCAGTGGAGAAGGTTCCTTAGCATCCAGATCATTGGGCTTCTAGAGACCTTTCAATGCTCACCTACTTGTCAGTCATGTTCCACCGCAAGGCTTTGATTCTTAGCAGTACAGCCAGCTACACCTGTTAAAACCTGAAGCTTATAAATGGCTACTTGCCCTTTTCTGAACTAGAAGTAAAATGCTTTTCCCTCTAGCCAGGTATCATTACCTGTCTGACCTTTTTTTCCCTTAAAGTTAGCAGCCTCTTATCATCCTCCCTTGAATGGTCAGACCTTCATTTCACCTGAAAATAGAAACAGAGCCTTTAATTCCTGCCCCTGTGTTGTGAGGAGGCTCCTGACCTCTTGACAGAAATGTTCAGTTCCACTTATTTCTTGACATCTGAAAAATAAGCAACAATGATCAGTTAGGCACAAATAGAATCAGCTGGACAACTCCTCTCTGCAAATGCAAGAGCAGGCTCAATACTCATCTTCACACTGTGGTTAGTTGCACTTGTTCTTTGAAATAACTTCCCTGTTAAATCCTTGTAGGAACAACCAATGGCCTTCTCTGGGAAGGAAAAAGGAGCAGAGATCATCATTATTGGTTAGAATTACCAACTTCTTTCCTTTCGTCTGAACAGGTAGCTCCTATTTTTATTGCTTTATTCAGTAAAGCAACTTCTCCTGCTCTTTAGAGAGATGAAAATTGCATGAGTTACCTTTCTTCCACCTGAAAGTATGACAGAACCATTGACTATTATGGGAATGGTGTATTGTATTTCTTACCTCCTTAAAAGGATGGATCAGCTACTTCCTTCCTATAACCTACAGCCATGTGTCATCCTTGCATCTCGAAATATGACCTGCTGCAAAGATCAATGTTTGACAGACCATATTTTTGTCAGGCAACAAATATCAATGAATTGTCATTGGATTCATTTTGTAATAGGGAGTATAAATACACACCTTCTGTGTGATGAATTGCTGGATTGGTTTATCTCTTTCTCTCCATACAATCAGCTCTATTGTTAAAAATCTAGTGTGTAGAGGTGATTTCCTTATTCTTGATTGGAACAAGTAAATATTTCTGTAACCTCAGAAGCTTTGGTTATGTATCTTGCTTTATTCTTCTGAAACTGCTTGTAGCCTTTGACAGCAAAGGATAGATTCACTTCCTTCACCTGAAAGTACACCCAGATTGGTTCGTTTCCACTCCATTGGTAGGAGAAGGTGAATTCCTTAACCCTTGCTAGTAAGAGAAACTGTTCCTACTTCTGACAGACAAGCTGCATTTCTTTCACCTGAAGGGAAACCAGATCCATCAATTTCTCCATTATGAGGGGAGTTTCTTACCTCTTGGTAGCAGTGAGGAGTTTTGCTTGTTTCCTTTCTGTAGATATCCCTGATCTTCTAGTAACTTCCTGAAGTTTTCACACCCTCAACGTTCAAACCAGCTGCATTTCTCATCTGAAAGTACAAGGATCTATTCATTTCCACTTGAATGTTAAGAAGGGAAAAAAGGTGCAATTCTTTACCAAGTGACATGTCTGGTTCGGCTAGTTGGATTTGCATTAATTCCTTCTGGAACACAACACCCCTCTGGTGTCCTTCCATCTGGAGATGCAATGTGAGCTATTTATTTGATCTGCAAGTGTTGCTTTAGCACCAGATTCATTTGTGAACCAGAGAAACTTAAATGCTTACCTCCATGTCTGATGTTCTGCTGATTTGATTCAGACTTGCGACTAGCTGAACTATTTGAAGTGGCTTTTTTTGTTTGCTTTTTTTCCCCCTTGAAATAACAACATCTTGTCATTGGAGTCCTCAATGTATTGATCAGCTGGCAAGTCCATGTTCCTTTGTCTTGTGTCTGCTTTTGACACTCTCTCCATGACAAGTAAGGTCATCCACAGTTTTTCTCCCTGAAAGCAAAATCCACACCACTTAATGTACACATGGATGTTTGGAGACTGGTATTTCTTACCTCCTTTCCCGGGACAGCCACGCCACTTAGCCTCACTTCTCCCTGGTAGGAATAAACACCTGGTCTCTCATATCTCAGAAGAGCAAAACCTGCAATCAATGTTTGACAGAATTATTTATTGTTACTCATTGCCAGCTGTGAAGAGTCCTCAGTGGAGAGGGTTCCTTAGCATCCAGATCATTGGGCTTCTAGAGACCTTTCAGTGCTCACCTACTTGTCAGTCATGTTCCACCGCAAGGCTTTGATTCTTAGCAGTACAGCCAGCTACACTGGTTAAAACCTGAAGCGTATAAATGGCTACTTGCCCTTTTCTGAACTAGAAGTAAAATGCTTTTCCCTCTAGCCAGGTATCATTATCTGTCTGACCTTTTTTTTCCCTTAAATTTAGCAACCTCTTATCATCCTCCTTTGAATGGTAAGACCTTCATTTCACCTGAAAATAGAAAGAGAGCCTTTAATTCCTGCCCCTGTGTTGTGAGGAGGTTCCTGACCTCTTGATAGAAATGTTCAGTTCAACTTATTTCTTGACATCTGAAAAATAAGCAACAATGATCAGTTAGGCACAAATAGAATCAGCTGGACAACTCCTCTCTGCAAATGCAAGAGCGGGCTCAATACTCATCTTCACACTGTGGTTAGTTGCACTTGTTCTTTGAAATAACTTCCCTGTTAAATCCTTGTAGGAACAACCAATGGCCTTCTCTGGGAAGGAAAAAGGAGCAGAGATCATCATTATTGGTTAGAATTACCAACTTCTTTCCTTTCGTCTGAACAGGTAGCTCCCATTTTTATTGCTTTATTCAGTAAAGCAACTTCTCCTGCTCTTTAGAGAGATGAAAATTGCATGAGTTACCTTTCTTCCACCTGAAAGTATGACAGAACCATTGACTATTATGGGAATGGTGTATTGTATTTCTTACCTCCTTAAAAGGATGGATCAGCTACTTCCTTCCTATAACCTACAGCCATGTGTCATCCTTGCATCTCGAAATATGACCTGCTGCAAAGATCAATGTTTGACAGACCATATTTTTGTCAGGCAACAAATATCAATGAATTGTCAGTGGATTCATTTTGTAATAGGGAGTATAAATACACACCTTCTGTGTGATGAATTGCTGGATTGGTTTATCTCTTTCTCTCCATACAATCAGCTGTATTGTTAAAAATCTAGTGTGTAGAGGTGATTTCCTTATTCTTGATTGGAACAAGTAAATATTTCTGTAACCTCAGAAGCTTTGGTTATGTATCTTGCTTTATTCTTCTGAAACTGCTTGTAGCCTTTGACAGCAAAGGATAGATTCACTTCCTTCACCTGAAAGTACACCCAGATTGGTTAGTTTCCACTCCATTGGTAGAAGAAGGTGAATTCCTTAACCCTTGCTAGTAAGAGAAACTGTTCCTACTTCTGACAGACAAGCTGCATTTCTTTCACCTGAAGGGAAACCAGATCCATCAATTTCTCCATTATGAGGGGAGTTTCTTACCTCTTGGTAGCAGTGAGGAGTTTTGCTTGTTTCCTTTCTGTAGATATCCCTGATCTTCTAGCAACTTCCTGAAGTTTTCACACCCTCAACGTTCAAACCAGCTGCATTTCTCATCTGAAAGTACAAGGATCTATTCATTTCCACTTGAATGTTAAGAAGGGAAAAAAGGTGCAATTCTTTACCAAGTGACATGTCTGGTTCGGCTAGTTGGATTTGCATTAATTCCTTCTGGAACACAACACCCCTCTGGTGTCCTTCCATCTGGAGATGCAATGTGAGCTATTTATTTGGTCTGCAAGTGTTGCTTTAGCACCAGATTCATTTGTGAACCAGAGAAACTTAAATGCTTACCTCCATGTCTAATGTTCTGCTGATTTGATTCAGACTTGAGACTAGCTGAACTATTTGAAGTGGCTTTTTTTGTTTGCTTTTTTTCCCCCTTGAAATAACAACATCTTGTCATTGGAGTCCTCAACGTATTGAGCAGCTGGCAAGTCCATGTTGCTTTGTCTTGTGTCTGCTTTTGACACTGTCCCCATGACAAGTAAGGTCTTCCATAGTTTTTCTCCCTGAAAGCAAAATCCACACCACTTAATGTACACATGGATGTTTGGAGACTGGTATTTCTTACCTCCTTGCCCGGGACAGCCACGCCACTGAGCCTCACTTCTCCCTGGTAGGAATGACCACCTGGTCCCTTCATATCTCAGAAGAGCAAAACCTGCAATCAATGTTTGACAGAATTATTTATTATTACTCTTTACCAGCTATGAAGAATCATCAGTGAAGAAGGTTCCTTAGCATCCAGATCATTGGGCTTCTAGAGACCTTTCAATGCTCACCTACTTGTCAGTCATGTTCCACCGCAAGGCTTTGATTCTTAGCA
This sequence comes from Gopherus flavomarginatus, assembly GCF_025201925.1. Taxonomy (NCBI): domain Eukaryota; kingdom Metazoa; phylum Chordata; order Testudines; family Testudinidae; genus Gopherus; species Gopherus flavomarginatus. The sequence continues at coordinate 37,075,441 of NC_066630.1, forward strand.
GTACAGCCAGCTACACCTGTTAAAACCTGAAGCTTATAAATGGCTACTTGCCCTTTTCTGAACTAGAAGTAAAATGCTTTTCCCTCTAGCCAGGTATCATTACCTGTCTGACCTTTTTTTCCCTTAAAGTTAGCAGCCTCTTATCATCCTCCCTTGAATGGTCAGACCTTCATTTCACCTGAAAATAGAAACAGAGCCTTTAATTCCTGCCCCTGTGTTGTGAGGAGGCTCCTGACCTCTTGATAGAAATATTCAGTTCCACTTATTTCTTGACATCTGAAAAATAAGCAACAATGATCAGTTAGGCACAAATAGAATCAGCTGGACAACTCCTCTCTGCAAATGCAAGAACAGACTCAATGCTCATCTTCACACTGTGGTTAGTTGCACTTGTTCTTTGAAATAACTTCCCTGTTAAATCCTTGTAGGAACAACCAATGGCCTTCTCTGGGAAGGAAAAAGGAGCAGAGATCATCATTATTGGTTAGAATTACCAACTTCTTTCCTTTCGTCTGAACAGGTAGCTCCCATTTTTATTGCTTTATTCAGTAAAGCAACTTCTCCTGCTCTTTAGAGAGATGAAAATTGCATGAGTTACCTTTCTTCCACCTGAAAGTATGACAGAACCATTGACTATTATGGGAATGGTGTATTGTATTTCTTACCTCCTTAAAAGGATGGATCAGCTACTTCCTTCCTATAACCTACAGCCATGTGTCATCCTTGCATCTCGAAATATGACCTGCTGCAAAGATCAATGTTTGACAGACCATATTTTTGTCAGGCAACAAATATCAATGAATTGTCATTGGATTCATTTTGTAATAGGGAGTATAAATACACACCTTCTGTGTGATGAATTGCTGGATTGGTTTATCTCTTTCTCTCCATACAATCAGCTGTATTGTTAAAAATCTAGTGTGTAGAGGTGATTTCCTTATTCTTGATTGGAACAAGTAAATATTTCTGTAACCTCAGAAGCTTTGGTTATGTATATTGCTTTATTCTTCTGAAACTGCTTGTAGCCTTTGACAGCAAAGGATAGATTCACTTCCTTCACCTGAAAGTACACCCAGATTGGTTCGTTTCCACTCCATTGGTAGGAGAAGGTGAATTCCTTAACCCTTGCTAGTAAGAGAAACTGTTCCTACTTCTGACAGACAAGCTGCATTTCTTTCACCTGAAGGGAAACCAGATCCATCAATTTCTCCATTATGAGGGGAGTTTCTTACCTCTTGGTAGCAGTGAGGAGTTTTGCTTGTTTCCTTTCTGTAGATATCCCTGATCTTCTAGTAACTTCCTGAAGTTTTCACACCCTCAACGTTCAAACCAGCTGCATTTCTCATCTGAAAGTACAAGGATCTATTCATTTCCACTTGAATGTTAAGAAGGGAAAAAAGGTGCAATTCTTTACCAAGTGACATGTCTGGTTCGGCTAGTTGGATTTGCATTAATTCCTTCTGGAACACAACACCCCTCTGGTGTCCTTCCATCTGGAGATGCAATGTGAGCTATTTATTTGATCTGCAAGTGTTGCTTTAGCATCAGATTCATTTGTGAACCAGAGAAACTTAAATGCTTACCTCCATGTCTGATGTTCTGCTGATTTGATTCAGACTTGCGACTAGCTGAACTATTTGAAGTGGCTTTTTTTGTTTGCTTTTTTTCCCCCTTGAAATAACAACATCTTGTCATTGGAGTCCTCAATGTATTGATCAGCTGGCAAGTCCATGTTCCTTTGTCTTGTGTCTGCTTTTGACACTCTCTCCATGACAAGTAAGGTCATCCACAGTTTTTCTCCCTGAAAGCAAAATCCACACCACTTAATGTACACATGGATGTTTGGAGACTGGTATTTCTTACCTCCTTTCCCGGGACAGCCACGCCACTTAGCCTCACTTCTCCCTGGTAGGAATAAACACCTGGTCTCTCATATCTCAGAAGAGCAAAACCTGCAATCAATGTTTGACAGAATTATTTATTGTTACTCATTGCCAGCTGTGAAGAGTCCTCAGTGGAGAGGGTTCCTTAGCATCCAGATCATTGGGCTTCTAGAGACCTTTCAGTGCTCACCTACTTGTCAGTCATGTTCCACCGCAAGGCTTTGATTCTTAGCAGTACAGCCAGCTACACTGGTTAAAACCTGAAGCGTATAAATGGCTACTTGCCCTTTTCTGAACTAGAAGTAAAATGCTTTTCCCTCTAGCCAGGTATCATTACCTGTCTGACCTTTTTTTTCCCTTAAATTTAGCAACCTCTTATCATCCTCCTTTGAATGGTAAGACCTTCATTTCACCTGAAAATAGAAAGAGAGCCTTTAATTCCTGCCCCTGTGTTGTGAGGAGGTTCCTGACCTCTTGATAGAAATGTTCAGTTCAACTTATTTCTTGACATCTGAAAAAACAATGATCAATTAGGTACAAATAGAATCAGCTGGACAACTCCTCTCTGCAAATGCAAGAACAGACTCAATGCTCATCTTCATACTGTGGTTAGTTGCACTTGTTCTTTGAAATAACTTCCATGTTAAATCCTTGTAGGAACAACCAATGGCCTTCTCTGTGAAGGAAAAAGGAGCAGAGATCATCATCATTAGTTAGAATTACCAACTACTTTTCTTTCATCTCAACAGGTAGCTCCCATTTTTATTGCTTTATTCAGTACAGCAGCTTCTCCTGCTCTTTAGAGAGATGAAAATTGCATCAGGTACCTTTCTTCCACTTGAAAGTATGACAGAACCATTGACTATTATGGGAATGGTGTATTGTATTTCTTACCTCCTTAAAAGGATGGATCAGCTACTTCCTTCCTGTAACCTACAGCCATGTGTTATCCTTGCATCTCGAAATATGACCTGCTGCAAAGATCAATGTTTGACAGATCATATTTTTGTCAGACAACAAATGTAAATGAATTGTCATTGGATTCATTTTGTAATAAAGAGTGTAACTGCACACCTTCTGCATGATAAATTGCTGGACTGGTTTCTCTCTTTCTCTCCATACAATCAGCTGTATTGTTAAAATCTAGTAGGTATAAGTGGTTTCCTTATTCTTGACTAGAACAAGTAAATATTTCCGTAACCTCTCAGAAGCTTTGGTTATGTATCTTGCTTTATTCTTCTGAAACTGCTTGTAGCCTTTGACAGCAAAGGATAAATTCACTTCCTTCACCTGAAAGTACACCCAGATTGGTTAGTTTCCACTCCATTGCTAGGAGAAGGTGCGTTCCTTACCTCTTGATAGGAACAGGTTCTCTTACTACTTCTGACAGACAAGCTGCAGTGATCAAATCAACTGAAATAAGAGATTACGTTGCAGTTGGTCCTGAAAGGTAAGAACCAAGCTGATGCCAGCTCTGAGCTATGGCCAATTGTACCCTTTTCATTTTGAATTGTACAAATGCCTGTATTGTTAACCCCTAGTATCTACAACTGGCTGTTTTGAGTACAGCTTGACAAAGGCAATTGCGATTCTACCTGATGCTAAAGAAATCCATCTGGGTTTTTACCCCCATCCACTTCTGTGCTTCTCCTTTCTCTTCTCTTGCAGCCTCTTTGCCCATTCCTCTCTCTTTTTCCCTCTCTTCTCTCATTCCCCTTAGTTCTATGGTGCTTCTCACTAACTTCTTTGGTTCCCCCCCACACACCCTCTTCTCCCTTATCAGTACCTCATCCCTCCCTCCCTGCTATGTTTCCTTCCTCCTTACAAGAATACTTTACTTCATCCTTCTGTGTCTCACGTTCCCTTCTTTAGCAATGTAAGCGGGTTGGTCCCAGAAGGCCCTGCTCCATCACCCTGGTCCCCGTACTCAGACCCAGAGACAGCAGCCATGTGCTCTGGGTGACAGCCTGGTGTAAAATGCTGCAGCCCCTGGGGGCTGACTCAACAATCACTGCATCACAACAGAGTCACGGGTCATCACCACCTTGTCATTTGGGCAAAGTGACCTACCCCAGGTCCCTCCTCCCCCACCCCCCCGGGAGCTGTAGGGGGAAGGCTCTGGCTGACTCTAAACTCTCAAATGAGTCAAATTACACTCCAGATCTGGAGTCACCAGCTGGGGCTTTGTTTGTAACAGTGAGTTCCAGGGTCTTGAATGGCTCCTTTCCCTGTGATTTGGATGGAGTGGGACTTACACAGCCCTCACCTATGGAAGCTTACATCCTAGTTCCCTTCCCCTGCCTGTCCCCTCCTCTGGGTTTGTCTAGGTCACCACCCCTACAGTGGAATGTTCCACTTCCATCACAATGGGCCAATTCTGAGCAGTGCTGAGCTCCTGCATCTCCCTCTGAAACCAGTGGGAGCTGCAGATAGGGTGACCAGATGTCCTGATTTTATGGGGACAGTCCCAATTTCTGGGTCTTTTTCTTATATAGGCTTCTATTACCAACCACCCCATCCCAATTTTTCTCACGTGCTGTCTGGTCACCCTAGCTGCAGGTGCCCAACCTCTCTCAAGACTGTGTTTCATGGCACCGTGCTGTCCTCCATCTTGTGTTCTAGGCTAATCACTGCAGACCCACCCAGGGACTGACAGCCAGCACCTCCTGTGCAAGGGTTTCAGTGTTAGCTGGAGATGGGCAGATACCAGAACCATCACTCCACCCTTCCATGATCGCTGGGGGCTCTGATAAAAGGACACCTGTTATTGGCTGTGTGGACCCACACGTTGTCCTAGCTTTGGCCAGGTAACTGACCCTGCAGACCTCAGTCAAACTGCCTGAAAGACAATGGACTCATTTGGTGGCAAATGCGCTTGGCCAGGTTTGCTGCAAAGCACTTGTATTAGCACCCTATAGACTCTGCATGGACACTAGGACACGTACGCCCATGAAAATGGACCAGCTCAGTCAGCAGTGGGATTTTTCACTGCCTCCTTGGCCAGATGTACCTTCTGTAACCCCTCTTTTATACCCTGATACAAAAAAGTTGTGTATTACCCCTCTCACATGCTTAGTTACCACCATACACCCTGCACCTGTTGGTTCGAACCCTAGGAGGGGTCAGTGTGTACCATCTTCGGGGAGTGTATTTATTCTATAACTCTGTAGCAGAGTATTCTCGTACTACCCTTCTGGACTGTTTTTAGTGACTAGCTACTGCCTAGTGTTTATTAGGAATATCTCTGTTTTAGCAACACCTGCCACATCCTTACCAAGTTCATGTACTGGACAGTGGTATTGTAAGCAGGGCCTGACTTGGTTCAGGCCTCATCTGGTACCAGGCTCTTTGTTTCAGGCTCTTTCTGCTACAGTCCCCATATCCAAACCACCCTAGGTTTGGCTTTGGTTTTCCCAGCAGATGAGTTTGCAAAACCAAGACCTGAACCATCTCCCTTCTGTTCTGCTCTAGTGTTGTTCTGTTCTGCTCCAACTTTGTTTGTGACACCCCACCCCACCCCCTGTAACTTGGGTTGCCTTGAACTCCCTGATCTGTTGTTCATCCTGACCTCCAGCACAGGAGCAACTCCCATTGATTTCCACTTGGAGATGCTCTTACCCTCCAATCAGCATCAGCCCCCAACCCTGCTGGCCTGAAGCTTCCAGAAGGTTGGGCTTATAGAGTTTGCCAGTGAGCAGAGTCAGCGCTGCAAACTAATTCCACTGCAACAATTTGCACTTCACTGGGTGGTTTGGGTTCAGTCTGTGATGGTGTAAGGACAATGTCTGTCTGTGAGATGTAGAGATGTGTCAATAGGAAGTGGAGATGAAATAGTTGTTTAGCTATATTGTAGAGGGGAGGTTAATGAGAACTAGAACTGAAGGGAAGGGAGAGGGAAAGACAGATCTCTCGACCGTCTCTGATTAACTCCCTCAGAAACATAACTCCATAAAACATAAGCAGGAAAGAAGATAGAAGTAAGCAGAACACCACTTCTACCAGTTCAGGATGTGCCCCAGTGTTCCTTATGACCAATTTATGGAAATATCGGACACCATGAGGTTGATGCATGGGGCATATTTATATCATTACCAAAATCCTTCACTCTGCAAAGCAATGAGTCACTGGAAGACCTGATGACTGTTGCATGAACAAACTCCAGAAAGGAAGAGGGAAGAATGGACAAAGGAAGGGGTGGATAAAAGGAGGAAAAAGTAAAAATGGCTCACTTTAAACTCTCAAGGAAAACAACAATAAAACACACTCAGAACTGTACCAGATTTTGGTTCTAGCACTTGTGACAGGTGTTAACCTGTAATGGTTGAACTGCAGCCAGCAGCTCTTAGCACCTTAACTCTTCTCCCGTTCTCAGAGGCGGCTGGAGCTCAGGGAGACTAGGAAGGTGCAGAGGCTGAGCTCTGACATGGTGCTCAGTGGACTCATCCTCTAACTCCCTTGTTACTTGGGGCTTACAACACTGGGCAGGTAGCAAATTGCTGGCATTGCCCAGTGATGGTCCCTTGGGTTCCAGTTCCTGTCCTAGACAGGTTCCTTGCTGTGATCCCACCTCTCACACACGTAGGTTCCTGTGTCAGTTGTTTGCTTTCTTCAGAGGTGTGAAACCCTCTTCCAAATATCGAGCAGCTGTGACCTAAGCCCCTTTCACTCATTAGCTCCTTTTCCTCCAGTTCCATTGTGCTTGTGCCATTCCACGTCTCTGGGGTTTGGGTTTTCTGGGGTCCTGAATCTCCACTCCCTTGTGAGATCTGACCCTTCCGAATCCCTGATCTTGGCTGGACTCTGATTGAACACGAGGTCTGTAATGTCTGAATCCTGACGGAGACAGCGAGGAGAGGAAAGGCTAAACAGGCTTCCTTGGGAGAGAGGGGAAGTATCAGACCCTCTCCAAAGCTTGGGGGTGGGGGCAGATGAGCTATCCATTCTAGGAGGAGAGGTTGAAATCTGAGCATCACAGGGAAGCACACTATTGCCAACTCTTGATCTTAAAAAAACATGAATCCACCTCCCCAAAATCATGATATTTGTCTTCATGTTTTTTACCCTTTAGGGAGTCACATTTTCAAGCTTTCCCCTGCAACCATGAGGGCTAGAAACCATTTTTTTTGTAAACAAAAGCAGAGATTTGCATGTAATCCCATGACTCTAGGAGCTGGACCTCTCACTTCATCCTATTTCAGCTCCTTCCCATTCATGGGATGGACCAACACTAGCTCGCGTGAGCTGCATCCTGTCACAGCTGGCTGCAGGATGAACTCAATGATTTTAGTCAGTTGTACATACTTGCAAGGCTATCTGTCCTTTGCACCTTAAAAGAAAAGCAGTGGCCCCCCTTAATCTCTCTGCCTCTGCCTTCCCTGGGCGTTAGTTCAAAGTGCCTGTAGTTACTGATTAGCACGTTGTGATTCCCTCCGGGATGCTTTACCTTTGTTCTTTGTTGGTTTCCTCAAACTAAAATGGATCATTCAGACTGAAACACTCTCTGGGTTTTGAAAACGTGACCTAGTCCACTATGCAGGACCCAGAGCAGGAACTCAAGTGGCTCAGAGAGCCTGGGTATGTGCTAGAAACTTTGTTACAGAAACAATGTTTTATCTCTATCTCTCCCCCACCACCCCGTGTGTTACTGTGGCATTGCACGTACCTTCTGGAGTAGGGACAGGGGATGTTAATGCATTTCCTCTGTCATTAGCCCTTTGAACTCTCCCCCCTCGGAGAGGAGCACAAATACTACTTCAAACTAGATTCTCCAGGGACTAATAGACAAAAGGTTTTTGGAGAAATAGCCTGGTTTTAAACTGGCTCAGGACCTTCTTCCAGCCAATGAGCAGGACCCCAGATCCACAGAGGACCCTAGCTCCAAGGGAAGGGTTGGAAGGGCAGGGGGCTTGTTCTGAGCTGAAGCTATGATGAACAAGGAGATCCCTTGGGTGGGGCCAGAGCCCATGTTAGGGTTGGATGATTGCTGGGAAGCTTATTACCATGTATGTTGGTTCTTTCATTGTTTTTAATGTTTTTCCCTGGAGTGTTTTTATTTAAGAAGAAATAGATTTGCGTAGTATGACACCCCCAGGGCACAAGCAGCGTTCCCGTCGCTCACTAGCCGGGAGACCTTTGACAATGCTTTGCTAGTGAACAGTGACTAGCTGCTCTGTTCACTCTCATCCACCAGCATCCAAAATGAGGCCCAGCTGAATCCACGAATGCTACACCCAGCTAGTCATGAATAGACACAGGGCGGCACCCACATATCCCTCAGTCTCAGCCTTGCACCCCAGAACTGTGCATCATGTACTGCTCAGGACCTCCCATGCCTGAATGGTGTCAACTCATTAGACATCTGTCATTCCATCAAGGGATGATGAACAAGCCCCAGCCTTTAACGTGCGTAGAGATCCCCCAAAATCTCCAGTCAAAAGCAAACTGGCTTAGAAAAAGAATGAAACAAGCTTATTAACCAGAAAGAGATTTTAAGTGAGAGCGGCATAAAAGTCAGCACTGGTTAGAAAAGAAAAGAAAAGATTGTGGTTGTATCCTAACTCCTCAACTTTACCAAGCTGAATAAGATTTGAAAGCAAAAAGGTCCCTCTCTCCCCAAAACTTTCCGCAGGCCATACTAACTGGAAGGCTTTCCGGCCAAGTCCCCTTCTTCCCCAATCCCCTCCCACGCACACTTCAGTGATGGTTCCTTGTCTTTCACACACTCCTGCCACCATGTGTTGAGATAGGGAGGACAGGGTGTGGGGAAGCCATTGTCTCTTATTTTATGCCCTCCTTTCTGTGAGGATTACCTGCACCCCAACAAGGGGAGGAGACAATCAGCCTGTGGTTTATGGGAGATTTGAAGCATCTTCCAGGTGAACTGTAAATCTTTTGTTCACACTGTCTTTGTACGTGAGGGATGATATGCAAATCTTTTGTTTACAGTCCCCGCTGCTGGCAAATGGTTGCTTCAATAGCTAATAGTTTTCTAACACCTGTGGTCAGTCCTTTGTTGATGCTGGGGAGCTAGTCTGTGAGTGTTCCACAGAATTACAACGTTTCAGTAACAAACATATAGCAAAAGTTGTATAATGCCATATCCAATACCGATGCACACATTTAACAGGACAATTATGCTCAGCACATTATGAGTTTTCAACTGATATCTCACAAGGCATACTTTGTACAAAATATATCAGAACCCTATAAATGTGGTGAACATGGGGTATAGAGTCTCACACACAGGCAGTGGTGCATAGTACCTTATAAGTGTAGCAATTACACCTATTAACGTCCTCTGAAAGGGGACAAGCAGGTCTCCTTGCCCAACCTGTCTGTCGTGGGGTAATATAGTGAAGGCAGGAAATTGCACAGCCTGGAAATACCCTGGTCAGAGGGGAGAGGGCTGCAGTCTCTGCCCAAGAGGTGACACTGGGGAGCTGGCAGCCTGGAGACAGGTGCCCTTGCTGGCCACTGAAGTCTAGGTGCAGTTGCCCAAACTCTGACACTGCAGATGTTGTTGGTTGTTCTCAGCAGTAAAGTAACCCCGGGTTGAACCCCGCTCTCTCCATGCTCCCCCAGCAGTGCTGTGTCTTGCTAATTCTTCTCTTTGGGGATTTCTACAGGCTGATTCTGTCTTCTGCAGCTTGGTTTCCTGTTGCCTTTTACAGCATCCTGTGCCCCTTCCAATTTCTCTCGGCAGGGCTGCGCACTGTGAAAAATTGAACCCAAATCACGGGGCAGAGCAAACTTTTGCTGCTAAACTTCTAAAGCTTCCTTTCTTCTCAGTGGGATCCTGCATGAACCCAACCTTCCCAAAGCTTAATGGGATCAGGCCATCCCTGTGCAGGGCCCTGATTCTCTTCCCCCACGTTACGAGTAACCCCCATGCAACTTGTGTCCCAGGGACTATGGGTAAAGATGAAGCACACTGCTCACAGGTACAGTGGGGGGGGGGGGGAATTTTAATGCTAAAGAAGAGAAAAATGATGCACAGCCCTAGTTTAGGTTTTTCGTAAGCTCAGCACTAGCTAGGCTCTTCATCCCATTTTATCTGCCCACCCAGAGCTCATGGGGGCTGGATGGGCTGGTTCTGGGTTTGGCCTCTCCGTACCCAATGCTGACATGCTGCCTGCACTCTCCAGAATGAGCTGGCCGCAGCAGTAAAATCTGCAGTTATGATCACAGATTCCCTGAAGTGAGCCACCTGCCGCCACGTCCAGGCGATAAGTTACAGGTGCCCAGACAAAGCTGGCCCCCTTCAGACAGACTAATTTTTGCATATTCAGTGACTGACCCATAAAGGAGAGAGTTTGCTCTGTTGAACGAGAACAGCGCCACACCCCAGTGGGTAGATAAGCAATGCCCTGGAATGCAAGGGGTCAAACTTGGGAAGGGAGGAAAATAACTGGTTACATTCTCAAGGGATCAACAGCCTCAGGCTAAGCCAGGACCCTTCTTACCCCATGGCCTGATGCATCTAAATGCTGTGACAGGGTCCCTGGATGCTGCAGTGCTCAGGGGTAGCAGGTTGGAAATCCCTCAGCTTCTTCAGTCATGTTTTCCTGAATTCAGGGTGAAGGGGGGAATGGTGTGATGCTTTTTTAGTGGAAACTTAGAGGCTGGAGCATAGTTCTGCAGCAAGGCGAGGGCAGGGCTGAAGTCTGTGACTATAGAAGCAAGGGATAGACAGGGACCTGGTCACAGCCATGGTAACCTTGGAGATATTTTTTGGTCTGGGTGGGGGAGAGATTGAAATTAATGGGAGCAGGATCTGGCCCAATATCTGTACAGAGTACAAGTTAATACAATCCTTGTGCCATGGGACCTGGCATCTGTGAAGCCACTTAAAATCATAGAATATTAGGGTTGGAAGAGACCTCAGGAGGTCATCTAGTCCAATCCTCTGCTCAAAGCAGGACCAACACCAACTAAATCATCCCAGCCAGGGTTTTGTAAACCCTGACCTTAAAAACCTCTAAGGATGGAGATCCCACCACCTCCCTAGGTAACACATTCCAGTGCTTCACCACCCTCCTAGTGAAATAGTGTTTCCTAATATCCAACCTAGACCTTCCCCACTGCAACTTGAGACCATTGCTCCTTGTTCTGTCACCTGCCACCACTGAGAACAGCCGAGCTCCATCCTCAAACACTGAACTAGCAGAAATCTTTCTGGTTAGGATGCAGAAAGAATGGGATGGTGAATAATACAAAAAAAATTATAATACTTTTATATACATCCATGCTGCAGCCTCATCTGGAATATCATTTTCAGTCTGGCTCACCTGCTCTCAAAAACGATATTGTAGAGTTCAGAGAATAGCGATGAGGGAGATCAAGGTCATTGAAAAACTCTACTAGGAAGAGAAATGGAGAAGACTGGGATTGTTTACCTTAGAAAAGTGATTGAACAGGAGGGAACATGTAAAATACTAATTGGTCTAGAGAAGGTAGGTTGGAAAGTTCTGTTCTCCCTGTCATGCAACATGAGAACAAGGGGAGATTCAACTGAATTGGAAGGTGGGAAATTCAAACTGAGAAAAGGAAATACTCTAACCTAATGTGTAATTAAACAGTGGAACTCACTGCCACAAGAAATCGGTGCGAGCAAGAGCACAGAAAGATTCAAAAAGGACTGTGTATTTATAAGGACATCAAGAATAGGCAGAGTTATCAGAATTGTATTAAAACACTTTGGAAGTGCATAGCCTTAGCCTCAGGTGTAAGACAATCTAACTATTAGAGCAGCATGTGTAAAACAATTAACAAACCCAGTTATAAAAACATGGTCCTTTATAGAGGCTTCAATCCTGCAAACGCTTAAGCATGTGCTTAACTGTGCGCCAGTTGACTTCAGCAAGGGGGCGTCTGAACCCATGGAACAGCAATTCCCAGCAGATGTTTCCATTTCCTCTTTGACTGACAAGCAGCTGAACCAATTATAGGGAAGAGTTTTTGGCCCCTGTTCTGAGCATGTTTACTTCAAGGGTTCCATGAGCCGCTAAAGTGATTGCTAGGTAGCACAAAGGGGAATCTTTAGGTGACAGAAATGTTCATCTCCTATTTTCCTATGGCTCAGAAGCCACTGAGACTGCCTCAGCCATCAGCAATCACCGGGTTCTGCTGCCTCAAAGAGGGGTGTCAGAGAGGAGTCTCCTTATATTGAACATCTGTGAACCTCCATTCAGTTCAAGGTTTATTTGCAGGTGCAGAATCTGGCAGGCAGGATGGTCAACACGGTGTTGGGGGGATGCCTGGGTACCAGGTGTCTGAGATCTCCATCTCCAGATGTACGCTGTAACAGCTGATCCTCATATTGTGTGATTGACAGCAGCTGTGGGGAAAAATCAGACTCAGTAAGTTAGAACCTAAAGAATACGCCTGCAGTACGTGCATCACACTTGTCCAAGTGCTGCACTAGCCCCGTGCATGCCAGCCAGCCAGAGATAAACAGGGCACGTTGGACAGACACAGCGATAGGAAATGGTCATCGGTGCTGTGAAAGGGAGACCTGAGAGGTAAAGACCTTCAGGAACCTAAACTCTGTGCTTCTAATTCTGAAATGCAGTGATTTAGTGTTAGACACAAACTAGAACAGCCAGGCCAAGAAAACAGTCCCAGCCAGGTCTGAAACAGCTTTTCGATTTCAACGCACTGGGACTGGGAGGTTGCCCAGAAGGAAAAGGCAGAAGGACCTCGTGTGTAACTTGAACTCTGTGGCTGACACTGCACAGTGACTGCATTGCAGACATTTCACTCACCCCTCTTTTCTGAAATCACGCACTCTGTAACAATAATCACAGCCAAGATTACAACAAGGGCCCCGAGAACCATCCGGATGATGAAAACAACATGGGAGGCATTGCTCCTTTTATCTGAAATCAAGAAAAACTTGTCATTGTGGGATGCAGGGATGGAGAGAGGGACAGATTTGCCTCTAAAGGAGGGACACAGGCTGATGGATAAATAAAGGGACGGCAGAGACAGTATAAAGATGAAAAACTGTTTCTCCCCCCACTTAATATTCCACTCCCTTCTGTGTCACAGGCAGTTTCCTTGGCCTCCCTTTTTCCCAGCAGGTTCCTCTTCCTATGCCAGCTGCTGGGAGCTGTGGGGTCACCGGGCCGGGTTCAGCCCTCTCCTGGGGAAACTTCCCATGAGGCCAGCCAGCCCACTGACTCTGCTGCAGGAGTAGGAAATCCCTAGCAGAGCAAGACACTAGAGACCTGGCCAGAGCCCTTACTGAGAGCAACATTCCGCTAACTGACCCCATCTATGGTTCCCACCCTAGACTCATGAAACCTCTCCCAATTCCCCTCATCCCAAGGGAAATGGCTTCATTAACCCTGCCCCTGCCAATCCACAGGATAAATGGGACTCCATACCTAGGCTAGGGGCATGGATCTGTCACTGGGCAGGGACTGGCTCAGTAGCGGAGGAAGGAAACCAGAAACCCTACAAGATTTATATCTCTTAACATAACAATAGAATTTACATATAGATTCATAGATTCTAGGACTGGAAGGGACCTCGAGAGGTCATCGAGTCCAGTACCCTGCTCTCATGGCAGGACCAAATACTGTCTAGACCATCCCTGATAGACATTTATCTAACCTACTCTTAAAATAGCTCCAGAGATGTAACAGGAGGATTCTGAAATGTACAAATTATGTAAAGCTCCTTGCCAGTGCTCACCATTACAAAATCAGCTTTTACCCCAGTCAGCAGTGCTCAGACACCACACTGCATCTTCACTTTCAGGGTTCCATGAGCCTCTAGAGTGTTGTAGAATACCAGGGTTGGAAGGGACCTCAGGAGGTCAGCTAGTCCAACCCCCTGCTCAAAGCAGGACCAATCTCCAAATAGATTTTCACCCCAGTTCCCTAAATGGCCCCCTCAAGGATTGAACTCACAACCCTGGATTTAGCAGGCCAATGCTCAAACCACTGAGTTATCTCTCCCCCTTATCACTTGCACAACCTTAATTCTGCCTCCATGTGTTATGTAGAGGCTCTCAACCTTTTTCTTTCTGAGCCCCCCGCCCGCCCTCCCCCAACATGCTATAAAAACTCCATGACCCACCTGTGCCACAACAACTGATTTTCTGCATATAAAAGCCAGGGCCAGCGGTAGGAAATAGCAAGCAGGGCAATTGCCTGGAGCCCACACGAAGCTACATTGCTCAGCTTTCAGCTTCAGCCCTGGGTTTTTGCTTTAACACAGGATGTTAGGAATCATTAAAAAAGGGATAGAGAATAAGACGGAGAATATCTTATTGCCCTTGTATAAATCCATGGTACGCCCACAGCTTGATTACTGCATACAGATGTGGTCTCCTCATCTCAAAAAAGCTATACTGGCATTAGAAAAGGTTCAGAGAAAGGCAACTAAAATGATTAGGGGGTTGGAATGGGTCCCATATGAGGAGAGATTAACGAGGCTAGGACTTTTCAGCTTGAAAAATCATGAGTGGTGTGTAGAAAGTGAATGAAGAAAAATTATTTACTTGTTCCCATAATATAAGAACTAGGAGCCACCAAATGAAATTAATGGGCAGCAGGTTTAAAACAAATAAAAGGAAGTTCTTCTTCACACAGCACAGTCAGCCTGTGGAACTCCTTGCCTGAGGAGGTTGTGAAGGCCAGGACTATAACAGGGTTTAAAAGAGAACTAGATAAATTCTTGGAGGTTAAGTCCATTAATGGCTATTAGCCAGGATGGGTAAGGAATGGTGTCCCTAGCCTCTGTTCAGAGGGTGGAGATGGATGGCAGGAGGGAGATCACTTGATCATTGCCTGTTAGGTTCACTCCCTCTGGGGCACCTGGCATTGGCCACTATCAGCAGACAGGATACTGGGCTGGATGGACCTTTGGCCTGACCCAGTAGGGCTGTTCTTATGCTTCCTGATGCTTGGAACTGGCACCAGATTGCAGCACTAACTAGAACCTTCACTGCCTCCACAAAACAGTAATTCTGTTGACAACTGCTGAACATCTGTATTTACACAAGCATCAAGTTCAGCTGTGGGTGTCAGTTAAATGCTTTAAAAAATCCCCACTCTAAATGCTGCACTGCACACACAATTCCCCCTCTTGGGAGAGGATGAGAGAGAGAGAATGGACCACACCTGGCAGGTGCTAGTCACGTTGTTTGATGCATGGCTCGAAGCTGCTCAAGCCCAGATTTTTTTTAGAAGGTATTTACATGTTGCAGTGCTGAGTGGAGCAGCTTAAATTTCATTTTCAAAAATGATTTAGTGCCCCATTGACTTCCAATGAGAGAAGCTCCTAAGTCACTTAGGCCTTCCAGTGCTGAGTGAAGCAATGCCTAAATACCTTTGCAAATCTGGGCCTCAGATACTATGATGATCAGGGGCAGTAAAAGAATCAATGTAGAAAAGAGGAACAGATTCTCCGGTGCACCGAGTGTTGCTCCAGATGCCTTATGCCCTGCCCTGCCCAGTCTTTGGGGGCTGTCATAAAGAAGCTCAGTGCTGGGCATAACATAGAGCAGCTTAAAGGAATCCTTGCCAGTGATTGTCTCTGGTTCTGTGTCTCAGGCAGTGCTTAATTTGTAGTGAAAGAGGTGCCAGGGCTCAAGCAATTTTTTTTTTACATTCATAATTGATGCAGCAAGCCCAGGAGTGCCGGGGCTATGGATTGCCAAGCCTGGCAAGCCCTGGCACAGACTAAGCACTGCTCTCAGCACGGCTTTCCCTGCTCCTGCTCCTTCGCTCTGTAGGAAGCTGATAGTATCTGGATCTCATAGAATAAAACACATATGAGACTGCTGATACTTACTGATGGTCACCAGGGTTCCAGCTCCTGACACAGACAGGTTCCTTGCTGTGATCCCCACCTCACACGCATAGTTTCCTGTATTAGATGAATTCACATTCTTCAAAGTGAGAGCGGCAAACCCATTGTCCAAATGCAGGGTTGTGATCACCTCGCTCTCATTCACCAGCTCTTGCTTTAGTCCCTTGGTCCCATAGTTATACCATCGCACATACATGGTGTTGTGGTTATTGACTGTCTTGAATGTACAATTCGTGGTAAGTTGTGAGCCTTCTAAATCACTGACACTGGCCACGGCTGCTGAGGATAGTTCTTTAGTTGTAGGCATGGAGACTTCTCAGGTATTTGTATTGTCTCCTCAGTCCCAGCAGCTCCTTCTGGTCCCTCTGAGGTTCCTACTTAGAGGTCAGTCATCACTCTGAGTCTGAGAAATGGGGGATGATGAACTCACAGATTCTTTGGGTCCTGAACTCCCTGTGGGGGGGACGTACCCAGATACTATGGGTAGGCTTGTGGATGAGACTAAGGAGAAATGTGGAGTAGAGGTGGCAGATTAGTTTCCTGACCTTAATCCGCTTTTGTTGTCTGCTCAGGATGAGACATATCCCTGTGTCTGAGTTTGACAGATGGAAGCAGTATAGATTGAAAACACTGACCACCAAAGTGAATGTCTCTTTGACCAATGGGAATGTTGGGAATTAAAGGATATAGGATAATTTGGTGGTTTTGTATGAGGTTTGGCAGCTCTCTGAATATCAATGGGTGCAGAGACATTTAAAACATTTACGTCTCTTTATCCCAGAAAAACGGGAGCATTTCATTTTTTCAAGAGACCCACACAGATGCTGGCAACTGAATCGATGTCTTGCTGATTGGATAGGGGAGACTTTTCTGAGTCATGGATCCACAAGCACAGGGGTCGCCATTCTGTTTGCGGATAGGATGAAGCCTGATTCGATGGCTATTCAGGAAGTTGTTCCAGGCTGTTTATTGATGGTTTGAGCTACTTTAGAGCAATCTCATCTGTTTTTGATTCATGTCTATTCTCCTACTATAGGGAAAGACTGGGTGTATTTTGTTTCCGAGAGCTTGGATGTTCTTTTGATAAATTGTTTGACAAGTGATATTTTAATTTTGGGGGGTGATTTTAATTTCTCTCTTAATGAGAGATTAGGTAGGTATCATCTGGAACGACATCCGCTGAGTGCTCAGGAATTCCCTATGGCCTGTTTGGACCATTTTTCTGTTTTTACTCATCACTTGTCTCATTTGCTGTCTAGTTGTATTGTCCCTACTGGGATCTCAGATCATGGTTTGGTCTTATTTGTGTTGTTTCTTCCTTCTGTGCCAGACCACTGTCCATACTTATATTTTAACACTCGCCTTTTACAAGATGTGCACTTTCAGCAGCCTGGGTTGCCTCAAAGAATGTTTCCCCTCCTTGTGGCAATGGTGGGAGGTGGGTAAAATTAATATTTAAATGTTTTTGCAAGCAAGACATGCAGCAGACAACCCTGGGCCTTTGCCGGAGTATGGAGGAGTCAGGGTTGGAGATCATGGAACTGGAAAAAGCCTTTCGTGGCAGTAATGATGCTGGGTCGCAAGAGCTTGAAATACAAAAACCAGCTTTTGTGGGACCTGTTTAATAGCCAAGTTCAGGGTGCACTGGTAAGGAGCCCTTCTCAAGTGGATGCACTTGCTCAGTTTTTCTTCAGCCTGGAAAAGGAACATGTTGGGCAGAAGATGATTGGCCACCTCAAGACTTCAATGGGCAGAGAGGTTTCAGATCCTGTGGGGATTGGGAACTTTGCTGTGACTTTTTTTTTTCTCAGACCTGTATGCAGCAGAGGCAGTGTCCATCTGAGACTTGATGGTTCCTGAAGTCTCTTCCTAGGATCTCAATGTTGGATGTGGACAGACTTGAGCACAACCTGACACTCTCACAATTGACTTCTGCCCTAAATGGCTTTGCACCAGGGAAGGCACCTGGTACTGATGGTTTGCTGGTTGAGTTTTATAAGGCCTTTTGGACTCTTCTTGGGCCTGACCTACTCCAGGTATTTCAAGAGAGCATCAAAGAAAAGATACTGCCACTCAGTTCTCATCAAGTGGTTCTTACCCTCTTGCCTAAGAAGGGGAATCTGGGGGAGGTGGAATAATTGTGGATCTGTGTCTTTGCTTTGCTTAGACCATAAACTTTTTTCAAAGGCCTTGACAAATAAATGAAAACTGTGATTGGTTTGGTCATGCACCCTTATCAGACCTATTGCATCCCCAGCAGGTCCATTTTTGATAACCTTTTCCTATTGCCAGATGTAATTTCAGCCTCAAAAATGTATGATTTGCACATTGGGATGATTTTTCCCTTGATCAAGAGAAGGCTTTTGATCAGGGGTGGCTCTAGGTATTTTATTGCCCCAAGTACGGCAGGCAGGCTGCCTTCGGCGGCTTGCCTGCGGGAGGTCCCTGGTCCTGTGAATTCGGAGGCATGCCTGCAGGAGGTCCACCAAAGCCGTGGGACCAGTGGACCCTCCGCAGGCATGCTGCCAAAGGCAACCTGCCTGCCGCCCTCGCAGTGACCGGCAGAGCGCCCCCCGTGGCTTGCCGCCCCAGGCACGCGCTTGGCATGCTGGTGCCTGGAGCCACCACTGCTTTTCATCATGTAGATCATGGATATTTGTTTCATATCCTTTGTGCTTTTGGTTTTGAGCCCACATTAGTCTCCTGCATTCAGGTACAGTAGAACCTGAGGGTTATGGGCACCTGAGTTATGAACTGACCAGTCAACCACTTACCTCCTTTGGAACCGGAAGTACGCAATCAGGCAGCTAATTTGAGATGGGTCTCATGGATACCTTGGCTGTCAAGCTCAGTTTTCATTCAGTGCACTGGGTTTCTCAATTTTTGTCAGAGATGGAATCAGCCCTTCCCTAGGGGTGGGACTGCCCATCTGTTAGGCGCCCCCTTGAGCGAGCCGTTCCTGATGTTTCTCTTTTCTTGCGTGTTGCTCCTGCTGTGGGTTGGGATTGACAAGCCTGGGAGTTTTCATGCTTTCAGCGAGTCTTCTGAATTTAGTTTTAATAGCTCAGGACATAAGTCATCGTATATGCCCATGGTAAAGATTCATCATTTTGAAATGCTTGTTGATTAATCCCATTTTGGTATGGAGAAGACAGCTTCTGGTTGTATACTGTATCCATCCAGCCTGGTGAACTGGCCACAAGCTTCCAATTGCAAAGAGGATGGGTGACCTCCAATGGAGAATTCTTCACAGGTCTGTTGCCATACATGTGTTTATGCATCATTTGACTTTGTAGGCGTCCGTGTCACATCCTTATTGTAACACGGAGGTAACTGTTTTTCGTTTTTCTGTCTTGTTTCAAGGTACAGCCATTATCTGTATTACTTTAGGGTATTTTTCAGTCGTTGGCTCTTGATTTTTCTTTTACGATGTTTAATTTTACTGTTAAATACAGGTTCACAAGTAAATTGGTGGTATGCCTTGCAAACTGTATTTTGGTTCAAGCAAAGATGACCATTTTAAAAAGTAGATGATGATGTAAATTATTTGATACTGGGGTTGGCAATATTCTTTGTTTCTTTAGATTTTTAGTGGTTTTACACCTTTATTGGGAGTTTAGCTAATATTAGCAATTTGGACCAGTTTATTCAGTGGTGGGCTATTGGAAATGCATTTTGTACTGTCTAAGTTATTTTTGAATTCATAATTCATTTTCCCATTTTACTGTATTTCTGCACTGATTGTATTGAAAATGTTTTAAAGGTCAAAGTCTCTGTCTTTCCTCATCCTGCTGGTCTGTCCATGGAAATCGGGCAGGAAACGCCAGGTGAGGATCATGATGCAGCTGTTATTTTGGGCAGGGCTCTGCTTATAGGATAGGGAAAGTGTGCCAACAATTCTTTAGCACAGATTTTACCAGTGGAAACCTAAGTACCCCCAGGCTAGCTGGCAGCTGAGCAGGAGCTTTGAGGATCACAGTGGCACCTAACGGATGGACTAGGGCCTAAATCTCTTTGTGGATGTAGCCTTTAATCTCTCTCTCACTTCCCAATCTACCGTTAGTACCTCTGCCCATTTCTCCCGCCCTTTGTCTATTGACTTGCCTATTTCGATGGTAAACTCTTTGGCACGAGGACTCTCACTACGCACAGCGGAGCTGATGGCAAATTATCTGGAAAGACTTAGATTTGTTGGGAAAAGCCAAGGCATTGAAGCAAAAGGTTTCACCGAATCTATTACCAATTCAACTAAATGTTCACTGCGCTCTGTGTGCACCCCTATCCCCCTTACCTCCATCCCAGGTTCCTCTTTTCTCCCCCTATGCCAGGAGTTTTGTGTGCACCCCCATTCCATCCGTACCCCCATTCCAGAGTCACCCATGCGCAACCCCGAAGACAGGGGCTCTGTGACTGCCCTTCGGCCCTTCCTCCACCATTATTTATTCTCCTCTTTCTGGCTGGGAGATAAATCATTCAGGATGGCAACATGTTACACTCCACTGGGGGGATGAGCAGAGACGAGACAGGAATGTTGTTCTACTGGAAAGTGTTAATTGGTGCCATCAATTTAGGGTGTCCAGATGTCTGGACTTTATAGGGACAGTTCTGCTATTTGGGGCTTTGTCTTATATTGGTGCTTATTACCTCCCATCCCACTCCATCCCAATTTTTCACACTTGCTATCTGGTCACTCTACATCAACTGATTCTTTGTTCTAGACAGTAACAGAGGTGGCTTTGCTGGAAGTTGTTGGTCTGCTAAACAGAGCAGGGGCTCCATGTGTCCCCCACTACTTCTCTTTGGGTTGTCTGATTTCCCCAATATCAATAGAATTCTGCCCACTGATGCCTCTATTTCTTGAAATTTTGGAAGTGATTGCATGTTGCGTGCAAAAGTTATTGCATTATAGACAAAGAGAGATGCCATCAACTTGAATGAAGATCTCACAGGATCATCCAGTTAGAAACCTCCCCTCACCCCATCTCAAAACAGTTTTTGAATATCTGAGGCTTGACCCTGCATTCCTTGTGCAGCCAAACCCCCCACAGAAATCAGTGGAATGCAGGATCAGGATTATTGTACGCACCACATAATGTCCCCCAGTTCTGCCCACAGCTCTGCCCTTTACGCTTTGTGCTGCTCCACCTCCCCCAGCACCACCTGCCCCAGCTCCCTGGAACCAGCCTAGTGTCCTGAGCTCCCCGAAAGGTTTTGTAGAACAGAGAAGGAAATGCTGGTATTTACCTTCGATGGTCACTTGGGTTCCGGTCCCAGGATATATCCCATCTTTGCTCCCAACCCTACACACGTAGGTTCCAGAATCAGTGACGTCGGCTTTCTTCACAGTGAGGGAAAGAGACCTCTTTTCTTTGTCTGCTGATATGATTTGATCTGTTCCATTGGACACCTTTTCTGTTACATTGTTTCTGATTTTATTCCATTCACCAAACCACTTGGTTGAATTATTGCTTGTGTTGAATGTACACTCGATGGTGAACTCTGACCCTTCCATTGCACGGATAGAAGGGGGTGTCTGATTCACCACAATGACAGCAGCAGTATTTTCTGTGGCTCCTGAAAGACAAAGTTCAGTGTCACTATTTGAAATTATTGCAACAGGAGGAAGAATTAAATCAAACAAAATTGTTTGCAAATGATCCACTGCAGAATGTTTCCATTTCTCTAAAAGTGCACGAGCAGGAACTCTCTGCTGAAGGTCATGGCATGAAGTTCAGAGCGGGGAGGGCTCAGACTGGGCAGTTTGCACAGGCCCTGCTGGCACTGTTAGCTGACCTGCCCCACTGGCTCCAGCCTGCCATACGGGTTCCATGGGGCCTCTCCCTAAGTGCCAGCCAGAGAGCAGTGGGTGGCTCCTAGGGATCTAGAGAGAAGCCCAGATGCAGGGAATTGGGCCTGCAGGCCCCACAGTGGAGTGTTTGCTCCAGAGAGGCAAATCTCAACAACAATGGGCCAAACAAAGAATTGGGGGGGAGGGTTCAAAGAAGGGAGACAAAGATGAGAGACACAAGACAAAAAGCAGGTGACGGCAGGGAGAAGATTGAGGAAACAGAGAGCTGGGAGTGGAAAAGAGAGGATGAGAGAGAGAGAGAGAGTGTGTGTGCAAAGGAGGGGAGAGGGCAGGACCGGCGCTAGGGGGTTGAGCGCTATAGGCGCACGGCAATTTCGCCGCCCCGCTCGCTGGTCTCGTGGCTCCGGTGGAGCTGCCGCAGTGGTGCCTGTGGAGGGTCCGGTGCTCCGCGGCTTCGGTGGAGCTGCCGCAGTCGTGCCTGCGGGCGGTCCACCGGAGCCATGCGAGCAGCCGACCGTCCACAGGCACGACTGCGGCAGCTCCACCAGATCCGCGGACCAGCGGACCCTCCGCAGGCACCACTGCGGCAGCTCCACCGGAGCCGCCTGCCACCCCCCTCCGGGCAAAACGGAGCCCACCAATTATTCTGGTGCCCTAGGCGATTGCCTAGGCTGCCTAAATGGTAGCGCCGGCCCTGGGAGAGGGATAGAAAGATGTAGGGGGCCTAAGGAAAGGGGAAGCAAAATACACATGAGGCGAACTGAGGCAGCCGCCTCAGGTGCCAGAGAGGGCGGGAGGGCGCCACTAGGATCCAGAGTGTAGAAAATTGTGTCTGCTGCTGGTGCATCTGTATTCTCTCTGCTCTGGATGCACAGAGATGGTGGAGTGCTGTGCTGGAAGAAGGAGGGCCCAAGAGACATAACAGGCAGGCAGGAGAAAGGGTGAAAGAGAATAACAGAAAGCAGCTGGAGCTGCAGGGAGAGAGAGAAGGAGGAGCCTCTTATGTGGCACCCCCAGGAGCCTGGACTGATTCACACCAGCTTCTCAGGGAGCTTCCTGTTTCCTGATGCCTCCCTGAACCCACTTGAGGAGAACAGGCCGTCAACTGAAGTAGTAGGAGCCAGTTAGACCCTTAAGATGCTGATATCTTCCCTCACTCAGGCCCTGCTACCAGCCTGCTTATTTGTCCCCTTCCACTGAGTGTTGAGAGCCACTATAGCTGGCACAGAACAGCAGTCATGAGTGAAAGAAGAAAAAGCCCCTCTGGGGCAGCATACAGAAAAAGAAAGAAAGCAAAGGAAACTTTTCTATCTAAGCAGGAAGGAGCTCTCCTGAGATACACAGACACAAATGTTCATGGTGAGCCTTCCGGCCCCAGTGAGGATGTGAGTGGTGAGGAGATGCCTGATCTGCCAGTTAGTCAGAATGCAGGTGACCCGACAGCTACTGCAGCATCCATATCTCCATCTCAAATGGATGTAACCATGCACATTCCTGAAGAAAATTGTAGCTCAGAGAAGAGTGTGGTGGAGGCACAAGAAACAGCTGCTGCTGAGTTTAGTTCCTTAAGAGTAGATAATCCAGGACTGTGGACCCACTTGAGCAGCAGCCTGAGGGACTTCCTTGTACTGCATGGGCCACAGCAAGTGAAAAACTTTACGTTCCCCAAAGACAATGAAAATAGCAGTTTCCATCCAACACATTACTGGTGTGAAATCCCCAATGTTGACAAAGCGGAGAGCTATGACTTATGTACTCAAAAACCCAGAATGCTGCATACAAAGAGCAGGACGATGTATTCCTATCTTACAGTGCTGATGAAATAGTTTCTATTCCATCAGTAACTAGGCAGGATGTAAATTAGCAATGTTACAGGTAAACTTTTTTTATTCTGCAGGACTGGATAACTTGCACCGAAGAGCATTCAAAGAATTGGCCAAGGAGCTTGCAGAACCATTTTGTTTTTAATAACTCTTGGCACAATGAGGATGTTCCAGAGAACAGGAAAAAAAAGCTACTGTTGTGCCAGTATTTTAAAACGGTAAACAGGTGACCTGGAAAACTATCAGCTGGTAAATCTGACTTTAATCCCAGACAAACAAACTTGATATAGTTTTTTGATGATGAATTTGATTGATGAAGGTAACTGAAATGATACACTTGGGGCTTGTACACACTACCACTTATATTGGTATAACTTATGTCGCTCGGGGAGGTGACTGCGCCACCCCCTGGAGCGACGCAAGTTACACCGACCTAAGCACTGGTGTGGACAGCGCTATGTTGGCAGAAGAGCTTCTCCCACAGACACAGCTGCTGCCTCTCATGGAGGTGTATTTATAGTGCCAGTGGGAGCGCACTCTCCCATTGGCATAGAGCATCTTCACCACACATGCTATAGTGGCGCAGCAACATCAAGAGTAGACTAACCCTTAGACTTCTGTAAGGCCTCTGATATTCTGATTTTGTATGGTGCTGTTTTTTAATCAACATAGAATATAGAATTGTAGGACTGGAAAGGACCTAGTCCAGTCCCCTGCACTCATGGCAGGGGTAAGTATTATCTAAACCATCCCTGACAATTGTTTGTTCAACCTGCTCTTAAAAATCTCCAGTGATGGAGATCCCACAACCTCCCTAGCCAATTTATTCCAGTGCTTAACCATCCTGACAGTTAGGAAGTTTTTCCTAATATCCAACCTAAACTGCCCTTGCCACAATTTAAGCCCATTGCTTCTTGTCCTAACCTCAGAGGTTAAGGAGAACAATTTTTCTCTCTCCTCCTTGTAACAATCTTTTATGTACATGAAAACTGTTATCATGTCCCCCCTCAGTCTTCTCTTGTCCAAACTACACAAACCCAATTTTTTCCAAACTTCCCTCAGAGGTCCTGTTTTGTTGCTCTTCTCTAGACTTTCTCCAATTTGTCCACATCTTTCCTGAAGTGTGGCACCCAGAACTGGACACAATGCTCCAGTTGAGGCCTAATCAGCATGGAGTAGAGTGAAAGAATTACTTCTCGTGTCTTGCTTATAATACTCGTGCTAATACATCCCAGAATGTTACACTTTTGACTCATATTTAGTTGGTAATCCACTATGACCACCAGATCCCCTTCTGCGGTGCTCCTTCCTAGGCAGTCATTTCCCATTTTGTATTTGTGCAACTGATTGTTCCTTCCTAAGTGTCTTTGTTGAATTTCATCCTATTTCTCCAGTTTGTCCACATCATTTTGAATTTTGATCCTATCCTCCAAAGCATTTGCAACCCCTCCGCGCTTGGTATCATCTGCAAACTTTATAAATGTGCTCTCGATGCCATTATTTAAATCATTGATGAAGATATTGAACTGAACTGCACCCAGAACTGATCCCTGTGGGACCCCACTCGATATGCCCTTGCACCTTGACTATGAACCACAGATAATAACTATTCTCTGGGAATGGATTTCCAATCAACTACGCACCTGCCTTATAGTAGCTTAATCTAGGTTGTATTTCCCCGGTTTGTTTATCAGAAGGTCATGCAAGACAATATCAAAAGCCTTACTAAAGTCCAGATATACCACATCTACTGCTTCTCCCCTACTCACAATGCTTGCTAACCTGTCAAAGAAAGCTATTGGGTTGGTTTGACATGATTTGTTCTTGGCAAATCCACGCTGACTGTTACTTATCACCTTATTATCTTCTAGGTATTTGCAAATTGATTGCTTATTTGCTCCATTATCTTTCTGGGTACTGAAGTTAAGCTGATTGGCGTGTAATTCCCCAAGTTGTCCTTATTTCCCTTTTTATAGATGGGCACTAGATTTGCCCTTTTCTAGTTCTCTGGAATCTCTCCCGTCTTTCATGACTGTTTGAAGATAATCGCCAATGGCTTAGTCAGCTGCTTGAGTATTCTAGGATGTATTTCATCAGGCTCTGGTGATGTGAAGACATCTAACTTGTCTAAGTAATTTTTAACTTGTTTTTTCCCTATTTTAGCCTCACATCCTACCTCATTTTCACTGGCATTCACTGTGAGAGACGTCCAATCACTACTTATCTTTTTGGTGAAAACTGAAACAAAAAAGTCATTTAGCACATCTACCATTTCCACACTTTCTGTTACTGTTCCCCCCCCACTCCGCCCCGTTGTTAAATAATGGGCCTACCCTGTCCTTGGTCATCTTCTTGCTTTTAATGTGATTTAGCTCAAAAAAGTTCTGGGCTTGATGCAGGAATTACTAAGCGAGATTCTGTGTCCTGTGTTACGCAGGAGGTCCGTGTAGATGTTCATAATGATCCCTGCCTGGCCTTAAAATCTATGAAACTATGACAGCCTGAAACACAGGCCATTATTCTGCTGCACCTTGTGCAGCCAGTTATATTGTGCAAAATGTGTGTAAAATACAGCAATTCTGCTTTGTTTCCTTTGTACAGGTGCAAATGATGATAGAAGATGCAGGCTGGGGGGGAGGGGTGGTCAGGTGCACAGTCTTAAATAGAGACCATCCATTTTCACTAGCATGTTAGACTCAAGATTCTTTTCTCCTTCCATTACTAACCTCTGGTTCTACAGGGAATCAGATCTCAAGTCCACTAAGAAGCTACAAGTCATATCCAAAATATCTGGAGATGATAGTTTGCCTGCTCTCCCCTGTATTCTGGAGAGATTCACTGCACAGCTGTCCTGCTCTGCAGATTCAGCTGTCCAGTCTTCCCTCTGAACCAGAGATACAGACTGTTTACTCAAAGAATCAATATGGAGACACTCCTGTCCCAACACCATTGTCTCTTCGACAAGCTGGTTAAGCTTATAGGTCTGTTTAAACACTCTAACAATTTTTATTCCATCTGAAATCTCCTCAAAGCTCCCCACCAGGGATTTTTTTCAAAGCAAATTCAGTGGATTCATTTTCATTTGAAAGACTTTGGCCACTAGGCACCAAAACACTTTCCTCAGAAGAGAGACTGTTTACTATTAACAATGGCCCATTAAGAGTCAATGGAAACAATTGCTTTTTGCCCCACTAGGCACAGCTACTACTGACTTTTCACAGACCTCAAAGACTTCACCCAGAAATTCATTTCCTTCTGCAATGTCATGCACTGCAACAGGTTCTTGTTGAGCTTTACTTATGTCCAGAACCGACTTTGGCACAACAGACAAATCACCCAACTCCTTCTGAGTTTCACATACATCCAGTATCACCTCTGGCCCATCAGGAGGCTTTTCACAAAAAACCCTTTCAGGTAAACGGCTAGATTTCATAGTCACAAGATTAGAAACATTCTCTTCCTTGTTACAAGTTTCCACTATGGGTACCATAGTCCAATCATCTTCATGCTTTCCTTGTGCCCTGGCTATATCATCACCCTGATCAGACAAGGCTGTCATATCTTTACCCAGCACCACACTAGCAACAGGTAATATAGAAGCACCAGAATTGCTTGGTCTTTGGGAGCTATTTATGATATCAGTTGGATGCAACCTACCTGCAATGTTATCATCCCTAGTAGACACAAATTTAGGACCACTTCCTTCCTGGGCTTTAGTTGTATCCAGAACCAACTTTAGGTCAACTGACAGATTTTCAACTATCATAGGCTGACAGGCTGCTTCTGTCTGCTCTACAAACAGAAAAGAGCTGGAGAAACATTTCCCTCAAACAGACAAACAGCTTGGGATATCCTTTCCCTTGTCCCAGCACACATGGCTGTTCACAGACCATTGCTTTGAGATTGGGATAGCTCCCTTCATGCGCAAATCATTACTCCTAAGAGACATAGGAACATTTCCTTCACTGTCACAATTCTCCACACTGGAAACAAGTAAGGTGCAGGGATACTCACTTTCCACTAACCTGGCCTCCCCAAACTGCTGATTAGACAAAGCCATCAGCTCAGAAGGCTGCCTCTGCTTATCTAAACTTTCTTTGCCTTCCCCTCCCTTAACAGATAAACTGCTGTGTCCACAAATAGTGTCTTATTACACTGAGCTACTTTAAGCCCATCACTTTTACCTGGCTCAGGCTGACTTTCCCAAGCTTTACTAGCCAACAACTTATCACTCACCAAGACTATCCCCCTTCCTTCCTCAGTTAGGGCTTTAATCTGATCACCATCAATTTGCTCTAGAGAAACATCTTCCTGAGCCTTATCTAATGCCAGATTCGCTTCTGAGATACCAGACAGACACTCAGAAATTTCTTCCATACGTGCATTGCCTCTTTGCACAGAAAAACAGCTATCTTCCTCATACAAACATTTGGAGAAACCCTTCACAGGCAAATCCTTGTCCCTAGTAGACACAGGTACAGGACTATCTCTTTCCTGTGCCTGGTTTATGTCAACCTGACTGAACAAAGCTTTAATGTCATCCCCAATCAAAAGATCCTTAGGCAATAACTTTCTTACATCAGCTATAACTTCATGTGTAACACCATTCCATTGGAGATGGGTTCTGGCTAACGGCACACTTACAGTAAATTCAGAGAGGATTACAATATTCACACTCTGATTTGGTAAATAATCTTCCTCTTTGGCAAGATCTGCTTTAAAAAAGAATGATATTAGAAGCTGTAATTGGTCCTAAACAGCTTTTACCCTTGACTTTTACATTCTCTGCACAAGTTATGGGGTTACCTTCACCCAAGCTGCCAGCAAAAGCATTTACATAAAAGGTGTCAGTGTTCGAAAAAATTTGGTTACACACAGACAACTGCTTAGAGTCAAACAAACCAACATTGTTACAAACTGGATAGATTCTATCCCCATGCTTGCTGTTGAGAGGAGCTGGCTTTCCAGGATGATTCAGTTCCTGTTGTTCCTATGTTCGTTTAAGTTAGAGCTTAAGTCTGTCCATTTTTGCCTTAGTTTCCAGTTCCTGCAGTCGAATATCTGCCATTCTTTGTTCACGTTCAAAATGCAGGCGTTCTCTGCCAGCAGCTTCTCCTTCCATAGCAGCTATTTTTGCTTTTGTTCAAGTTCTAGCTGCTGGTTTCTCACTGCAAGTATTTTTGTTGGGTCTGCTTCCTTATCACTGACAATTCACAGAGTTTTCAGTTCCTGCTCTGGGGTCTTTATCTTAAAAGACAGTCCCCTCTGTGAGTGCAATTCTTCTAGGTTTTTTCTATCAGGATCTTGATCCTGGGTCACTCACAGTAACTGATTTTTAACCCTTAAACTCTCCAATATCAAAATTAATTTTTTTGACAAGTGTGTGGTTCTCATCCAAAAACCCAATTAACCTGTGGTAATGTGTATCCCAGCACAACTGCGCCACTGTGACCGGGGTCCTAGTGGGGGCCAGCTGTGGTCACTCAATTAGGGTGAACTGCAAAGAATAGGGCTCCAAACCCCCAAAAGCTGGTGGGTATTCCAATACTTAGATTCACTAACTCAGCATAAAACAGCTTCTTTATCACCTCACTGGTTACTCAGACCTTAAAGTGAACCAGCCTCAGGCCTCCATCCAGGTACCCACGTCAAATACAATGAAAATGTCTGTAAATCTTATTTCATCATAGAAAAGAAAAGGTTCTACCAATCCCGAAGGATCGGACACATTACCTCCCAGGTTAATGAATGTTTCAGATCTTACCCAAATACACGCTACAGCTAATTTTTATTAATTAAACTAAAATTTATTAAAAAACAAGAGAGTATGGTTAAAAGATCAATATACATACAGACATAAGTTCAATCCATTGAGGTGCAGATTCACAGCAGAGATAGTGAGCTTCGTAGTTGCAAAGAGTTCCTTTAGAATTCAGTTCATATGTTATAGTCCAATGTCCAAATCTCATATTCAGGGCATACCAGCATAACTGGGACCTCAGTCTTGCGACTCAAACTTCCCATGATGAAGCCTAAGCAGATCTGAGATGACAGAATCAGGACTCTTTGACAAGTTGGGAGTTCCTCAGGGAACAAAAGATAATTAGGATGACTTTGAAGGAGGTCTATCACTGGTACAAATTTACATAAGGCCATTTCATTTTCCTCCACCATTCACAGATTATTTACTATACATTTCAATGAGAGATAAATACTGAGAGATCCCATGTTTACAGTTCATTTAAATCCTAGGATCTTCTTTTGACCTCTGAATTATCAGAATACAGCATGGACTGCGACTGTTGATTTCACTGTTGACCCTACTTATACATCTGTAAATACACACTAACACGATCTCCCCACATGTCTTCTGTGGGTTATTTATTTTGCAGGATGGTTAACCCTTTCTAGCCATGCGTCACAGATGGTGTCTACAAAACTGTGTGAGTAGCTGCTGGCACTGGGGATCAACTGGGCTGCAGAACAATGCAGAGAGGGAACCAAGAGGCCGAAGACAGATGACCGCAAAGTCAAAGATTCTAACTGCACCTCAGGGGATGCCTCATCTCCCTGCTTCTCTTACAAGGAATTTGACCAGATAGTGGGAACCATAGCGAGTGCAGAGCTCACAGCGCTGCATGGTGATCTGCTAAGTGGGGATTGGCACTCCCCCACATCAGGAGGAGACCCAGCTGCCGGGTGAAGGGCAAGAGGTGACCTGGGGTGAAGCGGGTAATTGAAAGAGGCTATGGTGCCAGAGCAGCTACAGCACCTCCTGGGTCCATTTATAATATATATGGAGAGATACCTATCTCGTAGAGCCGGAAGGGACCCTGAAAGGTCATTGAGTACAGCCCCCTGCCTTCACTAGCAGGACCAAGTACTTATGTTGCCCCGGATCCCTAAGTGGCCTGCCCCCTCAAGGAATGAACTCACAACCCTGGGTTTATCAGGCCAATGCTCAAACCACTGAGCGATTCCTGCAGAGAGGCTGTTTGGGGATAGCCCTGGGGAGCAGCGCACTGCAGAACCAGCATCACAGCAACCACCGGAACTGGAGCTGGAGCCTGGAAGTTTCTGCCGCCGTGTCTGCTGAGGGCCAGTGCAGGGCCTCATTGCTGGCCTGTCTGAAAGGAACAGAGGAGTGAGGGCTGCTCTCCTGTGGAGGAGGAACTCCCAGCAGAGAGGCTGGAGGGGTGGGTGGCTGTCCAGGCTGAAGGATAGAAGAGGCCGGGTGTCGTGGTGATGCCAGAGCAGGATGTGTGCTATGTCTCTAGAAGAGATGGTGCGGGATTTGAAGGACTGTGTGCACTGGGGGTAATAAATGGACCGTGTGTTGGGGTGTTTGTTACAGGTCAATGCCCGATGTCTGTGACATAAACTGATCCCAAGGAGGGCGGAACTGAGGCCAGGGAGCCTGTCATGGAGTCCTTAGGGCAGTGGTGCCCAAATTGTACAGGACTGTGCGAGAGGTGGGGGGCACGGTGGGGCCAAGGCCAGCCCCCTTGGGGGTTAGGGAGGGAGCTCTCCCCAGCCACACTTAGGGCCCTGGTTGCAGCCCCACTGGCAGCCCCGGTGGTGGGTCCACTCCTAGCCTCATCCCCAGCCGCAGCCCTGGTGTCAGCCCCCAACTCCCGGTTCTGCTCCTGGCTGCTGCCTTGACCACAGCCATGGCTCCACACCCAGCCACAGCTCCGACTCCAGCCTCAGTTCCCAGCCCCGACTGCAGCTTGGCTCTCTGCTCCCAGCTGCGCCTCCCAATCACGGTTCCTGGAGAGGCCCCAGACATGTTTCATTATGGGTAAGGGGGGCATGATGGAAAAAGTTTAGGGACCCATCTTAGTGCGCTGGCAAGGGAAGTGGGATGGGAACCCAAGAGTTAGCTGCCAAAGGGGGCTGGGGCAAGGTGCAATCGTTCCCAGTGGGGCTACTCAGCATGAGCAGGGAGGGC
Organism: Gopherus flavomarginatus; assembly: GCF_025201925.1. Lineage (NCBI taxonomy): Eukaryota > Metazoa > Chordata > Testudines > Testudinidae > Gopherus > Gopherus flavomarginatus. The sequence goes on from NC_066630.1 coordinate 37,106,728, forward strand.
AGAATCTAGGGCGACCATAAAACAGCTTCTTTACCAGCTTTGCAGCCAACATCTCCACTGATTTGTTCCCATAGACGGCAGTGGAGTTCTGCCAGACGTGAATTCAGATCAGTCCATTGTTTTCTAAACTACGACCTGGTCTGTGCTAGAAAAGCTTTGCTACTCTAACTACACCGGCAAGCCCTCCTCGAGGAGACACAGCTCAGAGCAGGGGAACAGTGCTCTTGCTTGTACAGCGTCCACCTGCTCCTTCAGCACAATAAGCTACACTGGCCACAACACTTTCCGGCTGGTATCGCATCTACACTGGGGCTTTTGCTGATGCAGAACATCATAAAAATCACACTTCTCATCTCAGTGACAGGGCTGTGCTGGCAGGAGTTTCTAGTGCACACCTGGCATAAGAAGAAAATGCTGTAAATTGATTGTCAGTGATGATGCTTAGATCAAAACTGATAACACAGTCGTTACCTCTCTATGCCCTTTAATTCCACAGAAAGGTTTGTTACGGTTCAGCCCTCCTTCCCCTGAAACACTCTCTTCTCTGAAAGAGTCAAACCCCACAAACTCACCTATCCACAGAGACAGGAGAAGTGGCCAAAGCAGAGAGAGCCTTTCCAGCTGGGCTCTCATGTTCCTTAGAGAACCTTTCCCTGGGCACTGCTGCCAGGGGCCCTAATTGAGGAGGTGTCAGATCTGCTGCTAAAACAGCCAGTGCTCTTAGTTCTTGTAGCTCATTGGCTGAGGTAACCCCAGAGCCATTGCTGCACACTCTCTCCCCGTCCCCCTTCTGTGCTGTCTCTTGGGAACTCTCCTCTGCTCGATGGTATTTTTATCTGCTGATTCTTTGTTCCATGTGTGAGTTTCCTGCCAGTATCCCCTGCCCACTTCCCTAATGTTTTCTCACATTTTGTCACACTGAACGTTTCAAATCACATGGTGAATTTAAAAATATTGCTGTTGAATTAATTTTTAAACTTCCTCTCTTCTCTATCAAATTCTACACTAACCCGGCCTTTCAAAGTTTGACAGGATCAGACCAGCAACGTCCCTGGCCCTGAATCTCCCTCTTCAAGGTCTGAGTCATTTCTATTCCAGTTGTATCCTCTCAGAGGGGGTGTAGATCGGGGTCCACAATAACAAATATACCATGTAAAATACAGGTGTCATTCCCAAAGAGTGGTGCAGTGGGGTCGTAGTACAAAGAGTGAGCAAAATGGAGGGGCAGTTGTATCTTTGCTTTGGAAAATCTCATCAGGTTCTATTCCCTTCTGCAAAACTAAACCCAAATCCAGCCATGGGTCACACCTGAGTCCTATTTTATCTGAGCCCCCACAGATCAGGAAGGGTTTTGGTGGGCAGTTCTGCTGTTGGCCCATCAGTCCCTCATACTGACATGCTGCCTGCATATGGAAGGCCTTGGTAGCTGCAGTATTAAATCTGTGATTAAAAATGAAAATCCCCAATGCCTGATACATGCTGCCACATCCAGGAGATGGCAGACCGAGGTGCACAGATGTGATGTCCCTTCATACAAAATGATGTAACTTAACTCTGCACAGGAAATGACCCACATCTGGCAATCTAAGTTTAAAAAGAAGACTGTGTTTTACTTAACCAGAAGAGCAGTACAGTGTCCATTGGTAATAAGCAATGCCCCAATGGAGGGTAAGCAAAGCAAGAGGTCACACCAGTGAAGGAAGGAGGAGAGCAGCTGTACCTGGTGTGATAAGGAATGTCCCTGGTGATTGTATTTGGGAAGAAGGCAACAGTGTTGGCCATACATGTCTAGGTGTGAGCAATGCAACAGTTCTCAGCTGTCATGATGGAGGCAAGGAATTATGTCACACCTGCCAAGAGGAAGGCAATGCAGATGGGCAAAAGGAAATCTCACAGTTCTTCAGACAGGCTAAGGTGAGATCTATGCTAGTGGCTGTATTCCATGTCTAGGTGTATGGGTGTGCAATCACCCCCCATTTTCCCCCCAGAACGAAGTGTCTGCAGGCAAACAGAGAGGGAGGGAGCTAGGCCACCTAAGGGGTGCGGTGGTCCTCCCTCCGGCTGTGGCCTGGCCCCGTTCCCATGCCAACTGGCAGCATGGATGGGGTAAGGGGAGTGTACCAGGTTTCGAGTTTCAATCATCCTCCACTCCCAGTCCCATAATGTTCTGAATCCTTTTCTGCCTGGTCCTTTCCCAATCTGTAAAGGGCCGTGTCCCCCGTTTTCACTAGTAGACATGAACGGCGCTGACCACATCAGAACAGCTTTCTGCTGTGCTCTTACTACTCACTTACAAAGAGGGGCTGCACAGAACAGGGCTGGAGTCTGGGGGTTAGGTCCAGGGAGGGGAAGGGGACACTATTTATCTGAGAAAAAGTTAGTCCTAGCAGTATCAGACTCATAGACTTTAAGGTCAGAAGGGACCATTTTGATCATCTAGTCTGACCTCCTGCACAACGCAGGCCACAGAATCTCACCCATCCACTCCTGTAACAAACCTCTAATGTATGTCTGAGTTACTGAAGTCCTCAAATCGTGGTTTGAAGATCTCAAGCTGCAGAGAATGCTCCAGCATGTGACCCGTGCCCCATGCTGCAGATGAAGGTGAAAAACCTCCAGGGCCTCTGTCAATCTGCCCTGGAGGAAAATTCCTTCCTGACCCCAAACATGGTGATCAGTTAAACCCTGAGCATGTGGGCAAGACTCACCAGCCAGAACCTAGGAAAGAATTCTCTGTAGTAACTCAGATCCCACCCCATCTAACATCCCTTCTAACAGTCCTCTCTCCTTTGGAAGATGACAAAATTCTACTATCCCTGGCCCTGGGGGCTGGCTTCTCCCCGCACTGAGCCATGCTGCACAAGTTCAGAAATAAGGGTGCATAAGGAAGCCGATCTGGCAGTTGGATAAACACAGTGTAATGGTGTTTTGCTGTGGAGAGGTGAGGGGCTTGTGGTGTTGCTCTGAATCTCCAGGGAACCAGATAAAGGGGCAAAGTCTCTTTCTTTCCCTGTGCTTTTCCCTGTTAGGCAGGCACAGAGGCAGGATTTTCTGGTGATGCTGGGGCAGGGTGGGTCAGGAGGTGGTCATAGCATGGAAACTCCATGTGCTTGATGAGGATATAGTCAGTTTCCAGTCGATTTGCCTCCCAGTCCTGTAAGCACATTTCAACAAATTTGTGGTGTAGCAGAAGCTGAAGTTGGGTCTTGATGATCAAGGGCAGTACATATCTGCTTAATCCACCCTCACAGCCGATCAAACCCCTCCATTCAGTGACATGTAGAGGGGTGACCATTTGCAGAAACATCTCTCTGGCACAGAGTGCCGGATCTCCTCCACCGCATTGGAAAGCCATGTCCCTGTTCCATGCTCGTACCTTGACACCTCTATTTTCTCCAAATGTTGGCCGGCCTTTAAAGAAGAAATTGTAAGCTGGTAGCATTGCCCCTCGTATGAACTTCCACTCCCCAGCCTTCTGAGAGTCTGTGAAAATTCTAAATTTTTAAAAAACCTTAATACATGTATCTTAGTACCAGTAGCCTCTGTTCCTTCCTAATGGGCTGCGAAAGCTGCCTGGGAACCAAGGATGATCTAACAGTCACATTCCTGGAATGCTGAAAAGTATCAATATTGTGGCCTCCTTCAGCAAATTATGATAAGGGGGAAGATTTCTTGGTTTTTTTCCCCACCAAAAAACCCCATATAATGCTACCCTTGTCTCTGAAATGGCAGGGCCTTCAGCTTCCTGGAGGGAAACCATTCTGCTAGAAGGGCAGGAGCAGCAGCACCCCAGAGACAGCAGAGACAGACGGAGTAAGACTCTCTAGCACCTGGTTATTGGCATGGACAGGAGGAATCAGGAGCAGTTTGAGTTCCTCAGGGCACCAGAGGATCTGACTCTTCAGAAGCAAAAGACACCATGTGATGGGGTGGACTACTCCAAGAGGCTGCTTGCTGGAGGCCTCAGTGTCCTTCCACATCCATCCCAGGAAAGGCGCAATAGAGGAGACCTCCAAGCAGCCTACAGTGGCTGCAGGTGAAGCAGCCAATGAGGGCCCAGGAGGGCCCTGTAAAAAGGAGCTCCCTGGGCTGCCTTTCTGGCTCCCTCTGGCTGGGTGCGGTGAGCAGCTGGGGAGAGGAGGGGGACCTCAGACGGCAGGTCTAGTGCAGGGAGACACTCAGCCAAGAGGCCCTGCAGGCCAGACTTGGAGGGGGATCGTAACCCCGGATGCTGGGAAGAAGGGTCCTGCCATCTAGAGCCTGAGGGTTTGTAGCCACCGCCACAGCAAGTGTCCGACCCACAGTGTCCCCGCAGCACAGCCAGGGCCTGGGCAGGAGGCCTGGGTCGTGTGAGGAACAGACTGAACTTCCCTAATGTCCCTGTGCCACAGAGCAGGGTGAAAGGTTTTCCTTTCACCTTTCCTGTGTTTTCCTTATGTTTTTTTAATTTACTGCTGGGTAAAGAAAGTGGGAGTGAGGACTCAGATCCTTTCGCTAGCCCATTTCACCAGGTCAGTGTCTAAGCCAGGAAAGTTCCCCACAATAGCAGGACCATTCCCTCACTTACACATACATTCTTGCAGGAATAGTCCGTCTGCTCCCCTGATCTGTGAGTTGCCACACTGCCCAGTCTCTCTGGGCTTTTAAAAAAAGTATTTCTTCAAGACTCAAATAAAGACAGATTTAAAAGGATCGCCGTGAGATGCATTAGTTTCACCTCCTTCCAATAAATGGAAGTAACAAGCCTTTCAAAATTAACTTAAACTGTTTTTACTCTCAAGTCATGAGTGGAAAGCGGTGGCTTACATAATCACCCAAATAGGTTTTAAAGGAGAACTGAAAGCGCTTACACCCTGCTCAGTGTGGAGTTCGGGGCGCTGGGTTTCTCCTGCATGTTCTTCTGTCCTTCCCCAGCCACCAGCAATCTGTGGATGGGAGGTGCTTTAACACTATAAACTGATAAGAGTTTCCTCATATCTCACTCAAATGATCATATCCTCCACATAGCCCCAGTGCTGGTGGCACGTGAAACCCTCCAGTGCCACGGCTAAGCCCCCTGTCATAGTTAATGCTGGGGGCTAGCTCCTCGGCTGGTGTGAAGCAGGGTAGCTCTATTGACTAGAATGAAGTCATACCAGTTTACACCTGAAAAGAATTCGACCCCTTGTGTCTTAATTTTACTGACTTAATGGTTTCTCCACCCTTAAAAAAAAAAAAAAAAGACTTAAATAGCAAGGTCACTGAAAATAGACGCAGAGCCCTCGGAAAGGCTAAGGGCCTCGTATGTGACTGTATTCAGGGTTGACACAGGAAGAGACCAAAATAGGACACAAACCAATGCAGAAGTGAACAAGCCCCTAGCTCTCAGGCTGGAGCTCCTAGGTGACGTGCTACAGGGTAGCTCTGCGGAGGTGGATGTGAAGGGTGGTCACCGGTTACGCTCAGCTCTATTAAAGGGATTTGCGGCTGTGGCTAGACAGTTCTGGGCACAAGACTGCAGACCACACACTCAGTAATGTACTCGGAGAGGAAAAAGGGGAAGTGAGAGTTTAGAAGCTGTAAAGGCTGAGCAAGCAAAAGACTCCATCTATGTCTACCCAGCAGTCTATGTCAGCCTAACTTATGTTGCTCATGGATGTGAATAAACCACCCCTTTGAGTGACACCAGTTACACCAACATAAGCCTTCGTGTGTACAGTCACCAAGCTTCTCCCGCTGTACAGGGAGGTGGTTTTTTCATGCCGACAGGAGAACTCTCTCCCATCGGCCCAGAGCATCTTCACCAGGTGTGCAGCACCGGCGCAGTTACGTTGGTACAGCTGCACTGCTGCAGCGCTATACATGTAGACATGGCCTCGGTCTGATGTCAAAGTGCTGAAGAGAGAGTCAGTGACAGCAGCAGTGAGGGTGGGAATTGGAAAACGGGCACATCTTTCTTAACAGCACTTCTTTGTGTGTGCGCAGGTAAGAGGTCTGCTCCATTCGTCTCTTCACTGCAGTCCTGGGCCTGGCATCATGCCATTTTAAGAGGCAAAATTCTCTCCTCTGAGTCATGTGACACATGGGAAAGGAACACCGAGGTGGATTAATGTCAAAGGGTTACAACACTCCACACTAAAAAGGCACTAAACTCGGACTCAGGGGATCTGGATTCAATTCTCTGCTCGCTGTGTGACCTTGGGCGAATCATTTTGGTGGAAGTGAACTAATTTTAATATGAGCTGCGTGTCTAAACCTGCTAGCTACCTTTGAACATCTCAACCTTCATCTCTCTCGCTCAGATTTCACAAAGGGATGGGAAGCACAATTAGATTCCTTTTTCCTTCCAGGTGTCTGTCTTATTTCTCTAGATAGTACTATAAGCTCTTTGGATGCAGAGATGGATTGTCACTATATGTTTATACGGGGTCTAGAATAAGATGGCCCAGATCTTAGTAGAAAGCTATAGATGTACTGTAATGGTAATATTAATCTATTGCAAAGCTGGTCAAAAACCACACACATTTGTGTTTCTATTTTGCAAGGTTCCAAGTTTCTGCAACACTTTTATCTATATTTTTTAAACTTTAGGCCAAATGTTTGAATTTGTTGGCAAACTCTGTACTGAACATGGCTTTTTTCATATACGCAAATGAAAGATTTTTAACCTGAGTTCCCTGAAATTTCTGTTTTCAAGAAATAGACAAAAATGTTACAAAAACTGCATAAAAAAATAATAATTTTCAAGATGTCAAAAATTATCACAAAAAGTTTTCTTTTCAAAAAAGCCCCCCACCCACCACCTTTTTTAAAAAAAAAAAAAAAAGGCAGAAAATATTTTTGTACAAAAAAATGTGATTGGGTCTCAGAAAAAAATAATCAGTAACACTGGGCAGCAGGGGATGCAGTCACATGCAAGTGTCACGAAGATCCTCCCTGGGAGTGGAAAATAGTTTTCAGTTGCACAGCGTGGAAAACCGCACAGTGCCCTGTTTTGTTATTAAGCTAAGCTCCCACACCATCCCTGTTTAATCTTTGGAGAAAGTCCAGAGAAGAACAAAAATGATTAACAATTTAGAAAAACATGACCTATGGGGAAAGATTGAAAACATTGGGCTGTTTAATCTGGAGAAGAGAAGACTGAGAGAGGACATGATAACAGTTTTAAAGTACATAAAAGGTTGTTACAAGGAGGAGGGAGAAAAATTGTTCTCCTTAACCTCTGAGAATAGGACGCTATAGATATGCACAGGAGGCAACTCAGGCCAGTAAGAAGGGGCCATTTTTGTAGTTACTTTTTAAGCTTAGAATTGCACTTTAAGAGTTAGATTTCAAAGTGATCCAGCCACTCCCAGTCCTTATTCCAGCCCAAATGAATGGTGTTAAGTTAACAAATCAACTGTAGCTCTGCAGTTTCTCTTTGAAGTCTAGTTCTGAAGGATGGCTACTTTTAAATCTGTTATTGAATGTCCAGGGAGATTGAAGTGTTCTGCTGGTTTTTGTATCTTACCATTCCTGATGTCTGATTTGTGTTTAGAAAGCAGGTGCTTTATGGCTGTCTATGAGTTCTGGTTTCTCATACCAGGCCCATCTGTGTTAGACACCTTGTGTTAGACACCACCAGCGCACTGACTATATGATATTGTTTAACATTTACACTGTAATAGCAGTTAAAGACCTCAGTCAGGTTGTGCCCCATTGTACAAACATATAATAAAGAGCAGTCCCTGCCCCCAAAGAGTCCTAAGCACGTGTAGTAACACCAGTGCACCAAGGGGGGATGGAATTTCTGCCAGCCAACATGCAAGGTTCCCCTCACATCCTTACCTCACCAGAACCCCAAAGACACACTTAAACTGAAAACCCTAACTGAAAGGAACACTGGAAAACACACTGACGGGGAAGAAAGACCAGTATCTAAGCGCATGCTCTGGTTCAGGGAGGAGTTGAAAGACAAACTGAGTATTGAACAAATCGGACTGTCTAAACAGAAGCTGTGGTATGATAAAAATACTTGGAAATGCCTCCCTGTCACAGACTTGCTGTCACTGTTAAGTCTCATAATACAGAGTTTGTTACTCATGGTAAACCTGATGAGAAAGAATTTGGTACTGATGGTAAATCCCATGAAAAGGTGCAACATGCACAAGTTTTGGAAAAAAACTTTTAAACATGCTAGGACTAGTATCAAGGAAGCCCTAGAAGGATACTGCTTCTCAGCTAATACCTGTAAATAGGATTAGAGCTTGACACAGCAGGGCAACCATAACAAACCTAGCCTGCTGTGTGGAAAGGGAAACTGAGGCACACTGCCTCATGGCATCAGTGGCTAAATGCCAAGACACCTACACTCTAAAACCATGGTTCTCAAATTTAGCAACCCAAGGACCCTCATTTTTATTTACATTTTTTTCACAGACCCCCAAACCTCCTGCTCAGCCTGAGACCCTGCCCCTACTCCTTTCCTTCCCCCAAGGTCCCATCCCCACCCCACCTCTTCCTGCCCTGCTCCACCCCTGCCCCTCCTCCTCCCCACCTCTTTCTGCCCCCTTCCCTGAGTGTGCCCTGTCACCACTCCTCCTCTTCCCTCTCAGCGCCTTCTGCAAGCCACGGATCAGCTGTTCCCAGGCATGCAGGAGGCACTGGGAGGGAGAGGGAGCAGTGGGGTCAGTGGCCCCAGACATGATTCGGCCTCCCCGCCCCGAGCATGCTCCATCCCCGCTCCTTTCCCTCCCTCCCAGCGCCTCCTGCACACTGCTGAACAGCTGTTCCCCAGTGTGCAGGAGGTACAGGGAGGGAGAGGGGGAGGAGTTGATCAGCAGGGCCCGCTGACCCCCTGCAGTACCTTCGCAGACCCCCAGGGTCTCACGGACCCCAGTTTGAGAAACGCTGCTCTAAAAGAGTTGGATATTTGCATTATGTTAATAATGTTACACAAAAGAATGCTTGCAGGCAACATGGAAAAAGACAGACAGAACTTTGCAAGAACACCTGTGAATGACACTACAATGTTCGGTAACACTTGGAAGTTGTAAAACCAAAACCTGAAGAGAACCTTAGGCAAACAGCCCCCACGTTAATCAGTGACTGACCCTCTGGCAGTAAACTAAGCGGGGAGGTATGACACTGCACCCCATATCCTTCGTGGTTGATTATGATATGATTATGGCATAATTATGATGTATTTTGTACAAAATGGGTCATGTAACGTGTCCCACTGATCATATCCCCCACATACAACACCCAGGCCATAAGGAGGGGGTCATGTTATGACCCTGGGCCCTTAGCTTTGGCTAAGACACTTGGCACACTTAAAATCTTGTTCCAGATCCTCACCCGCTGTAAATTGGTGTCGCTCTGTTGAGCCCAATGGAGTTGTACCAGTTTACACCCAAGGAGGCTCTGGCTCCACGGCTCTTCATTTTACTGACCAAATGGCTTCTCCAAATACAGTCTCAAAAAGATTTAGACTAACAGGGATATCTGAGTGTAGCCAGACAGAGCCCTGGGAAAGGCTACAGGCCTCTGTAAGAGATCACAGTCTGGAGCAAAACAGGCAGATACCAAGACAGGAAACAAACCACGGCAAATAAGAACAAGCCCCTTTCTCTTAGGCGATGTGTTACATGGCAGCTCTGCAGAGATAGATGTGAAAGAGAACTCACCACTTACACACCGAGAACTATTTAAGGGATTTCCGGGTGTGGCTAAACAGAGTTCTGACTACAGGCAGCGAGTTCACACACAGTATACGCACTCGGAGGGGGAAAGTGGAGGTGAGCACTCGGAAGCTGTAAAGCTGAACAAGAGAAAATCTCCCCCTCATGTCACCACTCTGAAGAGCCAGAGTCAGCCACAGTGGCGGTGGCGAGGGTGGGAAAGGGGCACTTCAGCCATGGAGAGAACATAGTTCTTAATGGCACTTATTTGCCTTTGTTCGGGTAAGAGGCCTGCTCCCTTCTCCTCCTCGGTGCAGTCCTGGGCTTGGGGTGGTGCTGTGTTAAGGGGCCAGATTCTCTCCTCTAAATCACTTTGCCTATGGAAAGGGAACACCAAGATTTAGTAACTTTAAAGGGCTCCACCTTTCGCTATGAAACATTACGTCCAAGGCACTAGATTGGGACTCAGAAGATATTGGTTTAATTCCCTGCTCACTCTATGGCCTTGAGCCAGTCATTTGGGTTCAGATTAATTACATTTTATGGGAGTTAAATCTCTGAATCCTCTAGTCAGCTTTGAAAATCCCAACCTTGATCTCTCTGTGCCTCAGGTGCCTATCTGCACATCAGGAATGAGATTTCCCATGTCCTACCCATTGCTGTCTTGTCTCTCTTGATTGTTCAGTGCAGGAATTGTCTCGTCTCAGATTATCTGTTTGCACAGTGCTAGAATAATGTGCCCCCGGAGCTTGGCTGGAACCTCTAGTTGCTTCTGTACTAGTGCTAATAAATATTTTTGGTCAAAGACTGAAAGCTGTTTAGAAACGTTGCATAAATCTGTTTTTCATTTTGCAGGGTTCACAATGGGCCTGTTTTCCATGTATTGTGAAGTCATTCTTCATTTTTGTTTAACCAATATGTGGGTTTTGATCGAGAAAGTTGTGTTTGAAGTGGTTATCAAAACACTGTTGACCTTTTAACCATGTGTTTCACTTTTAATTGGAAAAACCGTGTCTCAAAAATTTCACCCAGCTCCAATAAACAAGAGCAGGCAGCTGGTGTGGCTTCCACATAGGCAAAGTCACCCAACAAGCCCACGGAGGAGTAGAGAAAGCTGATCTGTGAGCTGTTCTGGTTTATGAACCAAGCCCCCCAGACCAACCAGGATTTCCTGGGTACAGAAGCCTTGAACCACGGCCAGTTTGGTCTTCAGAATTAGTTGCAGGCACTACTAGATTCATAGATTTTAAGTCAGAGCGGGCCATTGCTATCATTTAGTCTGACCTTCTGCATGATACAGTCCACAGAATTTCACCCAACAACCTCTGCGTGAGTCCCATATCTTGTAGCTGAGCTAACGCGTATCTTGATTTAAAGTAATGGAGAAACCACCACGTCCCAGGGGCAAATTCTTCCAATGGCGGTTTGCACTGCTGCAGCTGGTGGGAAGATGGGGTTGAGAACACATGAACCATCTTGAAAATCTAACCCTTAAAGGGCAGTTCTATCACCCAAAGAGTGACTGGGTAAAAATGGTGAGTTGTCACTGGGCTGACGTGCCCTCCGGGTGTATTGAAAGGCCTACCTGGGGGGCACGGAACTAAACTGGATGTTGGGTGCACTTTACTCCTGGAAGCGCAGCATCAAGCCCATGATGTCACCTTTACAGAGAGACCTTTCAGAGCCGAGCAGCGATATAGAGTGCACCAGTGAGGTCTGTGCATTGAAAGGGTTACAGAATAGCCCTGTTCCCTCTAGACACCGTGGAGCCGCATGGTGCATATCCAGCCAGGATAGGCCTGTAGTGCCCATCTCCACCCTATCTAAGCACTGCTGACCACTTTTTCTCCTGCATATAGGAAGACAGGATTACAGGAACTGCTAGAATGGATCGTACCAATATCAATCTGGTGTCCTCTTTCCAGGAGGGGCCAACACCTGACACTGCAGAGGAAGGTGGAGGAATCCCACGATAGGATAATTCTGGAATAAAAATATTAAATAGCGTAGAGCCAAGAACCAATTCCTGGGGGACTCCGCTAGGAACTGACCCACTCAGTGAGGGATTCCCATGTATAGTTGCATTTTGGGACCCATCAGTTAGCCAGTTTTTAATCTAGTTCACATGTGCCCTGTTGATTTTGTATCATTTCTAGTTTATTAATCAAAGTGTCATGTGTTTCCAAGTCAAATGCCTGACAGAAGTCAAAAATTAGATTAGAATCAGGACTCCTGAATCTGCCTAGTGCCTCATCCACTGCACCACAGAGCCCTCTGCCTCATCCACTGCACCACATAGCATATTCGAGGTTACTGGTTATACAGTTGGGAATAGTTATCAGTCCAGCAACCAAATACTGCAATGTCCAGCCACCCAGGCCAGGTGGGCCAGGCAGGATTGACAGGGTATTATTAAAGATGATGGAGTTTTGTTTTCCTCCTTTCAGTTTCTAAGGACCATGCTGCCCTGGATGTATATCAGACCCCGCTCTGCATCTCTGCGGCTGTGGGGACGGAGCCCATTATGGAGTGCAGGTTCCCTCCCATGGAGGCAAGTGAAATAGTTTTTATCTCATGGTACAAAGAGGGGGAGACACTAAACTCATCAGACAGCCGCCTCCTACAGTCTGTAAACCTCACAGCAGGGTCTGATACTCTCAGGACATACCATGTGCAGGCTCAGGATGCTGGAGTCTATACCTGTGAGATGGGGAACAGGACCCACAGCTCTACCGGGAATGGCACAAAACTGGAAGTCCATGGTAAGCGGGTCCCACACTGAGCAGTGAGTTCCCTTCTCTCATTTTTCCTCCCTTTGCTTTACTTCCCCTCCCGCTGGAACAAAGAGTTCATGGTGAGCAGGTCACAGACTTGGCACTGACTTTCCCCTGCTAGTGATGAGATCCAGGACAGACTGATAACACTCATGGTACTGGTGAGAATACACCATACAGGTTCACGGTGTCGATCACATGGGGCCAGGGCATGAATGGCCTCATTGGCCAGGGAGTACTGCATTTCACTCGTTTGATTATGCAACACAAACTCCTGAGTTGGGTGGAAGGGATGCCATTTAATTAAGCAGCCAATAGAGGACATCCCTTCCACCCAATCAGCACTTGAGGGTAGGAATTTAAATTACCCCCTCCCCCCAAGACCTAAAGCCAGACCTCAAGCTATGAGGACAGCAGAGTTTTCTGCACTGCCACTCAAGACCTCAGCATATGCTCCTGCTACCAGTTCCCTTTTCCTCTCCAATGAGAAACACCATCTCTCTAGGTGCCCATTTCTCATGAGTGCCCCGCCCTCAGCAGGTTCGCCTGCTCCCCTTCCACATGGCAGCTCGGGTCCTCCCACTACATTCTCTCCCCAGGAGTCAGCTGCACCCCAGCTGGCACCCAGCACTTAGGAAGGTCTATCGGCTGGTGCTGTGAGGTCTTTGTGGTTCCCAATATAGCAACAGAGCAGTAGCCCTAATGCACCGGATTCAAGCTCCATTTTGTCTAGTATCCTGTCTCTGTCAATGGCCAGCATAGTGGGCAGTTTGTCTCTGTCAGTGGCCCACAGTCAGCAGTTTGAGATAATCTGTCACCATGAAGGACTCATCCTAATTACTCATTAGTAAGGCTATGATTTAGTCATAGATATTTTTAGTAAAAGTCATTGACAGGTCATGGGCAATAAACAAAAATTCATGGCCTGTGACCTGTCCATGACATACTGTAAATACCTCTGACTAAATCTTTGGGGCGGGGGCACTGCAGGGGAGTGGTGTAGCTCAGGGGGCCACTGCTGGGGGGCAGGGCCAGCGGCACCACCTGCTGGGGGCAGCTGAGCAGCAGCTGCTCTGGCTGCTACCGGGACTGCTGCTCAGGTGGTCCCTGCTCGGGTGGTTCTTGGGGCTGGCAGTGGTGGGTGTGGCTGGCCCTGTGGCCACTCCAGCAATGCCAGTGTTGCTGGCCCAGGAACTGTTCACCTGCCGCTGATCTGGTGGTCCCAGGACCAGCTGCCCAGGGCTGCCTGAGCAGTGGCTGGTGCAGTTGACCCTGGGGCGGCTCCAGCAGCAGCTGGTGTGACTGGCTGCGGGGCCGCCCAAGCACCTGGATCAGCCACATCAGCTACCACAGAAGTCATGGAAAGTCACAGAATCTGTGACTTCCACAACCTCTGTGACAAACACAGAGCCCTATTCATGGGAGATTAGTGTGAGCCCTGCCACATACGAGTTTCCATTCCTTCCCAAACACTCTCACGCTGTTCACTAGGGCTACTGGCTACCCAGGTTGTGTCAGTGACCATATGGTGTCACATCTGCTCCCTGGGATAAGAGAATAGCTAGTAATGCTCTGTCACTATGAAGGGGGGAAACCCCTGGGATTCACAAACATCCCCATGGATGCTGCTGCCTGGCAGAATATGGCCCTTTCCAGTGCAAACCAAGGGGAGAAACTACTTGTCTATTATAGAACAGAATACCAGGGTTGGAAGGGACCTCAGGAGGTCATCTAGTCCCACCCCTGGCTCAAAGCAGGACTAATCCCCAGACAGATTTTTGTCTCAGACCCCTAAATGGCCTCCTGAAGGATTGAACTCACAACCTGGGTTTAGCAAGCCTTCTCCAAGTCAGTCCAGAGAAAGCTGAAACCTCTGCAGGGGCTCATGCTTACTGATAGCATCTGTCCTCAGGCAGTAAAATCCCTATATCTGTAGGGGCATCACACAATTCATTCCAGCCCCTCAGATCCCCAGCAGTGGCACAAAGAGGGCTGGAAGCCATCAGACTGCCCCAGTGGATGGTTCAGTGTACACAGGATGGAGGAGATCCCAGACAGCCTAGAGCTGGCATGGCCAGCTCCTGTGCCACCATGCGTGTTGCCTGTGGCATAACAGGCAAATTGAGGTCCTGGAGACACAGGAGGGTATTTACGGAGATTACAGGAAGGGAGACTTTGTTGATTTATGTTCCAGGTTCAACCCCACCTAGGAATCAATCTGCAATGGAGGGATGTGTCTAAGTTACTGCACCTCAGGAAGAGAAAGGTAATTGCTTTTGTGCCAGGAAAAGCCTTTCCTGTCTTGCAGGATCAAGGGCCTCTTATGTTTTGAGACAAATTGAGATACGCTCATTTTCAGCTCTTTCACAGACTGTTCCTCACATGCAGCCTCTGCCCTTAGCAGAGTGTCATCTTAGGGGGACACTAGCGGCGTGTGCTATTTCCTTACACTGTCCCCGTCACCAGCCCATTGCACACTCTTGTGAACACCACCACTGCAGTGACTAGTTATTGATTCTTAAACATTTCTGCTGAGGAAGCACCTAAAGGGCTCAATCAGTTAGGCCCCATGGTGCTAGGTGCTGTGCAAACAGACTAGAGGAGAGTCCTGCCCCAGAGAATTTAGTGTCTAAAATGACCCGTAAGTGAGTATGGTAAGACCAATAGAGTCAGCAATAGCTTCTGCCTGGCTCTACCCATCTGCCAGCTTTAGTGAGAGGGAATGTTTGTCCCCATAGCGGAGTCATTCCTTACGGCTTTCCAGATGCACCGGGGGATGTTTCTATTCCACTTGGACAAGCATCAGAGGTGGCACATGGGCTGTGGTTGAAGGACTCACCTAGCGATGGGCTTTGTATTGCAGTATCTCCAGTACCTCACCAAGCATGAGTCCCTGGCAGAGATTTCAGCCTCCCTGGATTGAATTGCAACTGTTGGCAGTTGCCGTTTGGCTGAGACATTGTCACCTGGCGGTGGTAGGGAGCCAATTCTAAGGAAACTCATTTCCCCAGGGCTCAAGTTTCTTTCAGTTTGCTTCCAGTCTATCAGGAATCCAAATGTCATAACTTCTTTCCATCTTCTGTATGTTTCAGTGGCAACATCTGTAGGCATTAATATTCTGCTTCTCAGAAATGCTGTTGGAGGGCAGCTCTTGTTGACTCTAGTGCTTGCGGTCATCATCGTCCATTTCCTGTCAGGTAGAGTTATATCGGCTCATGTTCCCAGCTATACATTAAAATGTGCCTGCTTCCTCTCCTCTTACTCTACGGTAACAGGTGGGGAAGCACATTTTAAAATATTTGACCTGTGGCTCAAGGACTGATCAACCGGATGTGTGGACAGGACGGTAGATAACAGTTTTCACTAGCTATAGAACTGCTTCACTCTGAGGGGTTAACACATTCATTGTCCTTGTTTGACATAAGTGTAAAGAAACTGGGAGGATCAAAGTTAGGAGGGAAAGTGTGGCTAGAAGACTGGTAGCCAGCACTTCTGGGTTCTCTTCCTGACCTGCCACTGACTAGCTGTGTACCTTGGCTAAGTCTCTTCTCCTTGTGCCTGGGTATCCCTATGAACAAGATAGATACCGCTATCCCTATCTACCTAACAGGGGGTTGGAGAGACTCCGTTCTTCTCCAGAGCACTGGGCTCCTTGGATAATAAGAACATAAGAATGACCCTACTGGGTCAGACTAAAGGTCCATCTAGCCCAGTATCCTGTCTACTGACAGTGACCAATGCCAGGTGCCCCAGAAGAATGAACAGAACAGGGAATCATCAAGTGATCCATCCCCTGTCACCCATTCCCAGCTTCTGTTACAGAGTGTGGGTTATTAAAGCATTGCCTTTAATAAGCATTCTGTAACTCCTTAGAGGAGGAGCAGTCCCCAGCCAGCCACCAAACCACCAAGTCTCTCTCACCTTTTCATCACAACCTGGGGGGAGAGTTGGGATTCCAGAGCACCCAGCCAGGGGGAGCTGGCCTACATTGTCACGGGGTAACCTGACTAATGACATTGCTTATAAAGGCAGACAGTGTGAAAACTGGAACTCAGCCACTCAGTCTCAGCCAGACCAGCAGTTCAGAGACAGGCAGGGCCCTTGGCTGATGTCAGAGACAGGTGATGAGGAAGATCAGTGTGAAGGGGAGAAGCTGGTGCAGAGTGGACGGCACTCGCAGGTGGTCCAGAACATGGTTCATTTGATGCACATTTCCCTTGTTCCCAGGTTTCATTGGATACTCAGCATAACCTGGCCTGCTGGAAGCATCAGGACATCGAAAGGAACAAACTCTTTGCTCTGCTCCGCCCAAAATCAGCAGTGCCCTAGACAGTATTGAACTGCCAATCTTGTCCCACTAATGAGAAAGGAAAACCCAACCTTCCCTTCCCCTCCCCCTCCAGAGCACCTAGTCACCCAGCAGCTCCTGGCCATTCACCAGCAGGTGTCTCTCCTAGACTACAGCTACAACTTCATTTTCCCTGAGGAGAAGACACCACCAGGTTCATTAGTTGGAAGCCAATTCCCAGCTGCCTCAGAAACTCAGACTCCTACTGAAGCTTAAGTAGCTCCCAGCTCCTCCTGGCACCCAGTCTGCAACCTGCTCCGAAATCCACAGGATCCCCTCTATGGAGCCATACCAGGGTCACCATGGTTACCCCTGTTACTCCTCCCAAAATGTTCTGATTTTTCCAAAAGCTCCTTCCAGCTACCTAGATTCCCAGGCAGTAAATAACTGTCAGTAACACAGCGAGCATCACTATTCCCTGGGCCCAGTCTGTGACCAGCGCTGAGCAGAACGAGCAATGGTTAGCATTGCACGTAGGCTTCCTACCCTATGCCTTGATCTTTCCCCTTTCTACATTCAATTCTGTTTTAAATGGCTCAGCCTTGCACACGATCTCTGGTTAAATAGGATTCCAGGACAGCAATGATGGGGAAACTGACATTAGCCGAGACAAAAAGTGGGAGGGAAGAGTTATATTGAGCCTCATGATGTATCACTTTATAATCCTGAGGGTATTCGTTAGTATTATCTTTTGGAGCAGGAGTGGAAAGGCTGGTCCCAGCCAGCACTTCTCTGGGTCCCTCACACCAAATTCCCTGTGAATATGGGTCCTGTCATGCAATACAAAATGGATTATTATTAACACAGAAGGGTCAATCAACCAGTGTGTGTGTTACTCAGCTGCTCAGTGGATTAAAATTATTTGTATTTCTCTTTGCCTTCAAGAGTCAAATAAAGACAGAGCTGATGGGTGCCGGGTCAGGTTTCTCTGGTTGACCTCCAGCCCCTGGTTATTCCCTGCTATGAGCTGGCATGACCTGACCCCCATAGAAGAAGTGAGGAGGGAAGAAATGAAGCAAGCCAGGCTGTCTAACAGTACTTACAACAAAGACATATTGGATTTATTTTACTAGGGTTTTTACACACATTTTACTTTTAGACCCAAACCCTGTAAATTCTGCATACCCTGTGTTTCTCAAAGGAATTAGTCTTCCCCACCCAGCAATCTGATGTTAAGTTATTCCACAGGCAAGAGGCCCAACCTCTC
Organism: Gopherus flavomarginatus; assembly: GCF_025201925.1. NCBI lineage: Eukaryota > Metazoa > Chordata > Testudines > Testudinidae > Gopherus > Gopherus flavomarginatus. The sequence goes on from NC_066630.1 coordinate 37,124,695, forward strand.
CCTGATTCAGTACCTTCCTTTCCAAGCTCTGTCACATTCTTACCACTCCACACTTGGACTCCTCCCTAGCCTTGCTGAGTTACTCACCAGCCTCCATACTCCATCTTTCACCCACTTCTCCCTCATACACTAAACACCCCACCCCCTTTTTGGAGTTTACTCTCCTCCTTTTGCAGTGGGCCTGATTTCTATAGGCCCCACCCCTGCCTGCTCCCAACAGCTCTGCTGGGATTAGAAATTAATTAGAGTCAGCTGGACCACCCTCACTTCTCATTGCCTGAGGTATTCTGTGACGTGGCTACAACTGTTTCTCAGAGGACTTGGGGACTGTTTGTTTTCTTTACCCCCAGTGACCAGTTACCTTGTTACAATATCCCTACATTTAAACCAAACTACAGATAATTAACTTATGAACGGGTTTGACCTCCAACATCATGAGTAGAAATCGCATGTGGGGGCCTAACAAGAAGAAAAGAACACCAGTGTTTGCAAGACCAGCAGAAAGAGCCTCATCTGGTGCACCCAGAGGAGAGTTCAGGATCCTGTGTTTCCTCTACATATTCCACTCTCCTCTCCCAGGAGGCTCCAGCTGCCACGGCCTTTGGGATCACAGGGTCTCTTTGGGGCTTGTCCCATCAATACTGCAGTCTGCGGGTAGGACTCTCTTTAGAAATATAAACTGACTAAAGTTCCCTCATATCCCACTTAACTAATGGCCACATCCTCCACATACAACAACCGTGTCATGTTAAACCTTCCAGTGCCTTGGCTATGACTCCTGTTGCAGTTAATGCTGGGGCTAGAGCCTCAGCTGAAGTGAATTGGGGTTACTTTATTGAGTCTAATAGAGTCCTACCAGTTTACACCTGAAGAGGGTCTGGCCCCAGTGTATTAATTTTACTGACCAAATGGTTTTCTCCATATGCTCACAGCTTTAAAGAATTATTTAAGTAGCATGCACGGATATCTGGCAGTAGACAGACAGAGCCCTGAGAAAGGCTAAAGGCCTCTGTCCATAATCGTGTTTGTTGGGTCAGTATAAGACAGTACCAATATAGAAAACAAACCAGTACAAAGAAGAACAAGCCCCTGTCTCTGAGGCCAGAGCTTCTAGGCAATGTGTTATGTGGTAGCTCTGCAGAGATGGATGTTGTCATAAACAAATAGTTAAGGGTTAATAGAACAGAAGTACTTCATGTCTCTTTTGACTGTAAAGGGTTAACAAGTTCAGTGAACCTGGCTGTCACCTGACCAGAGGACCAATCAGGGGACAGGATACTTTCAAATCTTGAGGGAGGGAAGTTTTTGTGTGTGCTGTTAGTGTTTGGTTGTTGTTCACTCTGGGGGCTCAGAGGGACCAGACGTGCAACCAGGTTTCTCTCCAATCTCCCTGATACAGGCTCTTGTAAGTTCAGAATAATGAGTACTAGGTGATAAGGCGAGTTAGGTTATGTTTATTTTCTTTATTTGCAAATGTGTATTTGGCTGCAAGGAGTTCAAATTTGTATTTGGCTGGAAGGATTTTAATTTGTACTTGTATACTTAGGCTGGGAGGGTATTCCCAGTGTCTATAGCTGAAAGACCCTGTACCTATTCCATCTTAAATTTACAAAGATAATTTTTACTGTTTTTTTCCTTCTTTAATTAAAAGCTTTTCTTGTTTAAGAACCTGATTTTTTTTTTTTATTCTGGTGAGACCCCAGGGGACGGGGTCTGGATCCACCAGGGAATTGGTGGGGAGAAAGGATGGAAGGGGGAAAGAGAGGTTAATTTTCTCTCTGTGTTAGGATTACTTTCTTTCTCAGGGAGACTCTGGGAGGGAGAGAGAGAAGGAGGGGGGAAAGTGAATTTTCCTCTCTGTTTTAAGATTCAAGGAGTTTGAATCACAGTGATCTTCCAGGGTAACCCAGAGAGGGGAAGTCTGGGAGAGGCAACGGTGAGGGAAAGGGTTTACTTTCCTTGTGTTAAGATCCAGAAGGTCTGGGTCTTGGGGGTCCCCGGGCAAGGTTTTGGTGGGGGGATCAGAGTGTACTAGGCACTGTAATTCCAGGTTGGTGGCAGCGCTACAGGTTCTAAGCTGGTAATTGAGCTTAGAGGAATTCATGCTGGTACCCCATCTTTTGGACACTAAGGTTCAGAGTGGGGGTTATACCATGACAGATGTAAAGGGTAATCGTTGGTCATGCTCAGCTCTATTACAGGGATTTGTATGGCTGTGGCTAAACAGAGATTTCTGGGCACAGGACTGCAGACCACATGCTCAGTAATACAGTGCCTGGGGGAAGTGAGAGTTTAGAACCTGAATAAGCAAAAAGGTCCTCATGCCGCAGCGTGGGTGGGAAAGGGGCACTTCAGCCATGGAGAGAGCAGCCGTCTTAGCAGCACTTCTTTGCCTTTGCTTGGGTAAGAGGCCTGCTCCATTCTCCTCCCCAGGGCAGTCCTGGGCTTCATTTTGTGCTATGTCAGTGGGTGAGATTCTCCCTGTGATGGTTGTCATACAGGATGCTTGGTAGGAGAGTGTTGCCTACTGGTCAGGGTTTAGGCCCACGACATGCAGAGGGGTTGTTGGTAGTGGAGCACAGGCCTGCCTTCTCCACCAGGCTCCAACCCAGGGCCCTTTAAGGGCTTAGTGATCAGACAGTCCGGGATGCTTATGGGGGGATTCCCTATCCCCCCACTCTGCGATTGTCCCAAGTTACTGTCCAGGTTAAGGTGGTGTGAAGGATGTCTGCTCACCACAAGGCACTCTCTGGTGGCTGCATGTAGCAACGTCGCTCCCATACTCTCTCAGGAAGCTACTGCTTCCTCCAGCAGCATGGCCCGCCCTCCTGAGTCCTAGGGCTTCCTCCCATGCCCCAGGGTAGTGCAAACCAAAATAAAGGGAATTAACCAAGTCGGGGGTCTGTATGAGGGGGAGAGGGGAAGACCTCTCTGCAGCAGGCCCTCCCTTGCCTCAGGGTGGGACCTTTGAGCTGTTATTTAGGGAGAGAGTCTACCTTCCCTCTGCTCTCCTCCCCTAGAGCTGCAGGTCACACATCTGCTCTTCCCTCATCTGCCCCCAAACAAGCTGCTCCCCTGCCTTGTCACTCCTCCTCCAGTTGGCACATTGGCTATAGGTGTGGCAGAGCAGGGCTGGTCTCAAAGTAGTTACTTATGCCCTTGTTTCCTGGTGTGAGGTTTGCGCACCCCATCACACTCCCCTGGTCCCACTTTGTGTATAGAAGGGAGCACCAAATGCATTAACATTAAAATAGTCCACAATTCACAATCAAAATGATGGCTGGGACTCAGGAGACCTGCGCTCAATTCCCCACTCCACTATAGCCCCCCTGTGTAGCTTAGAGTGAAACTAATGTGGCCCAGATCTTGATCAGAACTTTGAGTTGCTATACTAATACATACCCAAAGTCTGTGTGTGTTAGGGGGCAGTGGGGTGCTATGAAAAATATCTCCTGCTGTTTTCAGGTATTTGTCCTAAAAACCCCAATCAATCCTTTTTGGATTTTGAAAACTGAAATTTTGGACAGGTGGACAAAAATGGTTATCCCAACAGCTGAAACGTCTTCCACAGACCAGAAATTGCTTAGTTTCAACAGTCTCAACATTTTTTTTACAAATGTATCCAGAAACAGGGTCCAAATGTCTTCAAATTCATACAGTTTGCTCTTTATTTCACTAAACTATGTTTCCTTTGGCTGCTAACTCAGTCAGGTCATAATGCCACTGCTCTGTTCGGGGCATAAGCGTACTTTTCCATTTTTTGTAAAGTCAGGCGCTTGGTGATCCTTGCAGACCTTAATTAATTAATTAAAGCCAGTTTAGCAGGTAAATAACCTAGGATATAATTTCAGCTGAAGTTTAGCCGCTGAAGGTGAGCACTATTTTAACTCATGTCCTCCTCTGTCCACAGCAGCCTGGCATAGGATGCTCCTATAGCATATCCATCAGGGTTCCTTTTTTTTTTTTTTTTTTCCCCTTGCAGCGCCAACATTTAAAACAGAATATTAAATCCACCATTTAAAAGAAGTAGGTGTTAGCAGAGTGTGAGGATCAAGGCAGGGAGAGAAAGTATGGCTAGCGGTGAAAAAAAACAAGATTGGTAGTCAAGACTCCTGGGTTCTAGGCCCAGCTCTGCTATGTGACCTTGGGTAAGTTCCTCCTCTCTGTGGCCCAGTTTCACAAAATGGAGGTACTAATAGGCACCTACCTCATAAGCCTGCATCTCATTCAAAGAGCCGGTTAAGATCCTTGCAAGAACCCGGGCTGACGTCCATGAGCCACAGAGCGATCCTCTTACCATGATGAGAGGAGGTGCAGAGCAGACAGCAATCGTTGATAGTGTGAGAGCTTCAGTAGGTCCAGTAAGGGTTTCATATCATTGCACATTTCTCTAGTTTTCTAGGATATGTAACCCAACCTGCTGGAAGGATTAGGAGAAGAAGAGGAACAGACTCCCACTGCTTCACGTAGTGACCCAAGCCTTACTCTGCTCACCCCAAGTATCAACCCTACTCTGCACAATACCGACTTGTCATTCTTGGCCTCACTAAGGAGAAAGGGAGAGACGCCTCTAAGGTGGCACATCTAATAAGTGACATGACACCGGGTCCCTCAACAGCTTCTGGCCATTCACCAGCCGGCATCTCTCCTGCACTACAGTACCTGCTCTAGTGGCCCTGAATGGAAGGCCCCTCCAGCATGAGCCCAGAGATGGAGCCCAGCTCCAGCCTTGTTGGTTCATGTCCCACTTCCCGCTTCACTAAGAGACAGGCAAAGCCCAGCTGCCCCAGATACCAACTGAAGCTCCACCAGCTCCCAGTTTCCCCATTCCAGACCCTGTCCTCGAACCCTGGCCATCTCCACAGAGCCAGCCAAGGGTTGCCATGGTTACTTCTGATGGCCCCTCCTGGATTGTTCTGCTTCTTCCAATGCTCCTTCCGGCCAGCCAAATTCCATTGCAGGAAATAATTGTCAGTAACACGGTGAATGTCCCCGTCCCTGGGCCCTGCCTGTGACCAGCGGCTGAACAGCAATGAAGGAGAGTAAGCCAAGAGCTAAGAAAGATGGCTTCTACGTTAAGGTGATGTTCTTCTCATCTCATTTCTCTTTCACACACACACACAACGTTTTATAAAGGAGTACTCCTCATATCTTTTTAACAGTTCCCACTCTTACTCGCTTGCTGTCCTTGGTTAAATGACCTTCCAGTACAGAAACGACCAACTAAAAGAAACATCAGGAAGGAAGAGAATTCCAGTGGGATCAGATACATGGCTCATGATGTCTTACTCTCTATCTTCCCATTCCCCTCAGTACCACACTTATTTTTTAAACTGCTTATTTCACATTTCTCTGCTTGTCTCCGATACCAAACATCCCCATTGAATAGGAGTTGTTTCATGCCACACAAGGAGGAGGATTGTTGTTTACAGAAACTTCTGTGTCTAACCTGTGTGTTATGCAACTGCTTGGGGTTTGGGGTTTTCTGGATTTTGTTTTTAAACTTGTTTCTTATTTTAAATCAAGAGTCAAAGAAAGACAGAATTCACAGGATTACTGAGAGGTCTCTGATTCATCTGCCTCCATGAAACTGAACTAAAGAGATTTTCAGAATGAATTTACTTATTAAACTGTTTGGGTCCCAATAAAATCACTTAAAGAAGAACTGAAAGAGCCTCTACTGTGCCCAGTACAGCACTCAGGTACTGGGTTTCTCTTGCATGTGCCACTCTCGTCTTCCACTTGCCAGCAGGGCTCCAGTCACTGTTTCATCTCAGATCAAAGGGTCTCTTGAGGACTTGTTCTACCCACAAGACTGTGGGTGGCATATGTTTCAAAAAAATAAACCAATAAGAGTTTCCTCACATCCCACTCAAAAACATGATCATATCACCCACATACAACACCCAGGCCATGTTAAGACTCTTGGCCTTGGTCAAGACTCTTGTTATACTTAAAATCTTACTCCAAGACCCTCATCGGGTGTAAAACGGCATAGCTCTATAGGACCCCATGGTCTGGAGTTACAAGGCGATCTTCACCTGGTGTAAAATGGCTTCTCCCAATCATCTTAAAAAGACTTTGACTACCAGGGATATCTGCACATAGAGCCTTGGAAAGGGCAAAAAATCTCCATATATTATCAGGTTCAGGGCAACATAGGAAGATACCAAGATAGGAAACAAACCACTGCAAATGAGAACAAGCCCCTTCTTCTCAGGTTGGAGTGCTAGGTGGTGGTAGCTCTGCAGAGATAGATGTGAAAGAGAACTCACCGCTTACACACCGAGAACTATTTCAGGGATTTCCGGGTGTGGCTAAACAGAGTTCTGACCACAGGCAGCGAGATCACACGTAGTCACGCACTCAGAGGGGGAAAGCGGAGGTGAGCACACAGAAGCTGTAAAGAGGAACATCTCCCCCTCATGTCACCGCTCTGAAGAGGCAGAGTCAGCGACAACGGCGGCAGCGAGGGTGGGAAAGGGCACTGCAGCCATGGAGAGAACATCGTTCTTAATGGCACTTATTTGCCTTTGCTCGGGTAAGAGGCCTGCTCCCTTCTCCTCCTTGGTGCAGTCCTGGGCTTGGGGTGGTGCTGTGTTAAGGGGCCAGATTTTCTCCTCTAAGTCACTTTGCCTATGGAAAGGGAACACCATATTTATTAAGGTTAAAGGGTTTTCCACTCCATACTAAGCATTAGGGCCAAGGCACTGGACTGGGACTCAGGAGATTTGCATTCAGTTCCCTGCTCACTCGATGTGGCCAGTCATTTGGGTTCAAATTAAAAGTTTGTGTGGGAGTTTTGTCTATGAATCTCCTAGTCATCTTTGAAAATCCCAGCCTTGATCTCTCTGTGCCTCAGGTGCCTGTCTGCACATCAGGAATGAGATTTCCAGTGTCCTACCTGTTGCTGTCTTGTCTCTCTTGATTGTTCAGTGCAGGAATTGTCTTGTCCCAGATTATCTGTTTGCTGAGCGCTACAATAAACATGACCGAGAGCTTGGCTGGAACCTCTCATTGCTTCTGTGCCAGTGCTAATAAATATTATTGGTCAAAAATGGCAAACTCTTTAGAAACATTGCACAAATCTGTTTTCCACTTTGCAGTAAACATCACCCAAAAGAGTCACAGTGGTGTGAATTCATTGTTTCATTTACTATTTTTATACATATATTTGTTATTCTCACAGCAAAATGACTGACCAAATATTATTATTTTATCAGCTACAATTGGTTAATAACATAGGGAAAAGATCCTGATTGGTTAATAACTTAGGTTTAATTATTACTCAATCACAGTATTTTAATATAATGTTCTTGGACAGCTCCCAATTATTATTCACATTTTATGGTTTAAAATAATTTCCTCAACTGAAGTGAATCATCAATGTTTTCAGCTTTGTGAAATCATAGAAATGTAGGACTGGAAGGGATCTTGATGCATCAATTAGTCCAGTCCCCTGCACTGAAGCAGGACAGAGTATACCTCTATCATCCCTGGAAGAGGTTTGCTGAACCTGTTCTTAAAAACTTCCAGAGTCAGAGATTCCATAATCTCCTCTTGGAAATCAGTTCTGGTTTTTAACTACCCTTCTGGTTAGAAAGTGTTTCCTAAAATCTAATCTAAATCTTCCGTGCCGCAAATTAAACCAATTACTTCTTGTCATAGCGTAAGTATGCATGGAGAACAGTTTATCATTGTCCTCCTTATAACAGGCCTGAACATATTTGAAGACTGTTATCAGGTCCCTCCTCAGTCCTCCATGCAGCAGAAACATGCCCAGTTTTTTTAAAACCTGTTAATCAAATGTCACGTTTTCTAAACCTCTGATCAGTTTTGTTGCCCTCCCCTGGATTCTCTCCAACTGGTTCACATCTTTCCTAAAATTTGAAATTGCCCCTTTTAAATCATCAAATATACATACTATAGGATTGAACTTTATTCTATTTGCATGTCACAAATGTATTTAAAGCCATGATCACTTGCACCTAAACTACCACTAATGTTTAGGTCTGTGATCTATTCCTCTTTATCTGTCAACATGAGGTTTAACAGAGAATTCCCCCAGCCAGATGCAACACTTCATGGATAATTGTCATCTATCATATTTAGGAATTCCAAGGGCTTTTTTGTACTGGCAGCATGAGACAGGTGTCACTCAGACTGAAGTCCCCCCATTGCTCATGCAGCTCTTTCCCTTACACTGTATAGGAAGCTGCTTAAGGAGCTAGACATCTCTAGTGTGATTGGCGGGCCACTGCACATGCAAACTAGTACCTCATTTTGTGCTTTATCAGTTAGAACATGGATCCACAAACATTCAAGTTCATTTGCTTCCAAGTGGTCTGCCAAAAATGGCTTTCCCAAGTCACTGAGCGCAGTACTCCCTCTCCCCTTATGCCCACTCCATCCATCCTAACGCGGGGATTTAAATACTCCAGCCATGCAAACGAGGGCCCCGTTATGCTAGGAGCTGGGCGAGCACACAAGAGACAGTCCCTGCCATGAAGAGATTACAGGCTACATAATGAGACTGACAAAGGATGGGAAAGGACAGAGAGGTCATGTAGCTCACCCAAGGTCACACAGCAGGTCAGTGGTAGAGCCAGGATAAGAAGCAGGACTCCTGAATCTGCCTAGTGCCTTGTCCACTGCACCACATGGCCCTCCTCCACGGCATATTTGGGGACAACTGGGTGTGCAGTTGGGAATAGTTATCAATCCAGCAAGCAAATACTGCCATGTCCAGCTGCCTAGGCCAGGCAGGACTGACAGGACATTATTAAAGATGATGGGGTTTTGTTTTCCTCCTTTCAGCTTCAAAGGACCATGCTGCCCTGGGCGTCTATCAGACCCCGCTCTGTATCTCTGCGGCTGTGGGGACGGAGCCCATTATGGATGCAGGTTCCCTCCCATGGAGGCAAGTGAAATAGCTTTTGTCTCATGGTATAAAGAGCGTGAGACACTAAACTCATCAGACAGCCGCCTCCTACAGTCTGTAAACCTCACAGCAGGGTCTGGTACTCTCATGATATCCCGTGTGCAGGCTCAGGATGCTGGAGTCTATACCTGTGAGATGGGGAATATCACCCACAGCTCTACTGGGAATGGCACAAAACTGGAAGTCCATGGTAAGCGGGTTCCACACTGAGCAGTGAGTTCCCTTCTCACATTTTTCCTCCTTTTGCTTTACTCCCCCTCAGCCAGCTCTTCCAAGAGGGAAACCTCAAGGGAGGGGCGCCCAAGAACTGGCCACCTGGAAGAGGGATAATGGTGGGTAGAAACCCTGCAAGAACAGGGCTCTATCTTGCCAGCTCCTGTGACCCTTGCACTGTGATCTCACCAAAGCCAGGCAGATATTTAGCTCAGAGATACACAACCCTCTGGCCGTGCCACTGATTTCCAGCCACACCGGAGAAAGAATCCAGGCTCTGATGGCTGTTGGGAAGCTGAGAGTGGATGGAACCAGGCTGCCTTTCGCAGTGCTGACTTGCACCTGGAGGGCAGGTAAGGGACAGTCAGGAAGTGCCGGGACAGTGCATGCGAATAGCTGCCATCACAATATGTGATGCTCTTGCAACAGCATCTGTCTTCAGGCAGTAAAATCCCTATATCTGTGGGAAGCCCCTTCACATCCCCAGCAGTGGCACAAAGAGGGCTGGAAGCCATCAGACCGCCCCAGAGGATGGTTCAGCCTACATGGGATGGGGGAGATCCCAGACAGCCTAGAGCCAGCATGGCCGGCTCCTGTACCACCCCCTTTCTTGCCTGTGGCATAACGAGCAAGTTGAGGCCCTGGAGACGCAGAAGGGTATTTATGGAGATAATAGGAAGGGAGACTTTGTTGGTTTATGTTCCAAGTTCAACCCCACCTAGGAATCAATCTGCGATGGAAGGATGTGTTCACGTTACAGCTCCTCAGGAAGAGAAAGGTAATTGCTTTAATGCCAGGAAAAGCCTTTCCTGTCTTGCCCTTAGCAGAGTGTCATCTCAGGGGGACGCAAGCGGCGTGTGCTATTTCCTCACACTGTCCCCATCCTCAGCCCATTGCACACTCTTGTGAACACCAACACTGCAGTGACTAGTTATCGATGCTTAAACATTTCTGCTGAGGAAGCACCTAAAGGGATCAATCAGTTAGGCCTCATTGTGACAGACTAGAGGAAAGTCCTGCCCCAAAGAGCTTCCCAGCTAAAATGAACCGTAAGCGAGTATGGTAAGACCAACAGAGTCAGCAATAGCTCCTGCCTGGCCCTACCCATCTGCCAGCTTTAGTGAGAGGGAAGGTTTGCCCCCATAGTGGAGTCATTCCTTACGGCTTTCCAGATGCACCGGGGGATGCTTCTATTCCACTTGGACAAGCATCAGTGGTGGCACATGGGCTGTGGTTGAAGGACTCACCTAGCGATGGGCTTTGTATTGCAGTATCTCCAGTACTTCACTAAGCGTGAGACATTGTCCCTTGGAGGTAGTAGAATGGTGTCCCTGAGAAAACTCACGCCCCAGGGACTCAACTTTCTTGCAGTTTGCTCACACTCTATCAGGAATTCAAAAATTAACAATTTCTTTCCATCTTTTATGTTTCAGTGGTAACATCTGTAGGCATCATTATTCTGCTTCTCAGAAACGTCATTGGAGCGGTGCTCTTATTGACCCTAGTGTTTGCGGTCATCATCGTCCATTTCCTGTCAGGTAGAGTTCAATCAGCTCATGTTCTCATGCATCCATCAACAAAAACTGTGGCTGCTTCCTCGCCTCTTACTCTACGGTAACAGGTGGGGAAGTACATTTTAAAATGTTTGACTTGTGGCTAAAAGACCGTAGATAACAGTTTTCACTAGCTATAGAACTGCTTCACTCTGAGGGGTTAACACATTCATTGTCCTTGTTCGACATAAGTGTAAAGAAACTGGGAGGATCAGATTTGGGAGGGAAAGTGTGGCTAGAAGACTGGTAGCCAGCAATTCTCGGTTCTCTTCCTGACCTGCCACTGACTAGGAGTGGGACCTTGGGTAAGTCACTTCTCCATGTACCTTGGTATCCTCATGAGCAAAACATGGATAGTGACATCTACCTACCTCACAGGGGGTTGGAGAGAATCTGTTTTTCTCAAGAGCATTGGACTCCTTGAATGATGCTCTGTTACAGAGCACAGCTTATGACAATGGGCGAGGCATTGCCTTTAATAAGGGCTCTGTAACTCCTTAGAGGAGGAGCAGTCCCCAGCCAGCGAGTGAACCACCAAGGGGAATTCCTGTGTCTCCTTCACCTCTTCTTCACAACCTGGGAGGAGTGTTGTGGTTTCCAGAGCACTGAGCTAGGGGGAGGGGGTCCGCACTGTCACAGGGTAACCAAATTAATGACACTGCTTATAAAGGCAGCCTGCGTGAAAGCTGGAACTCAGCCCCTGAGTCTCACCCAGACAGGCAGTCCAGAGACAGGCTGGGGCCTTTGACTGATGTCTGAGACAGGCACAGGTGCTGGAATGAGGGGTGCTGCAGCACCCCCTGGCTGGAAGTGCTTTCCGTTATATGCAGGGTTTACAGTTTGGGTCAATGGCTCTCAGCACCCCCACTATACACATTGTTCCAGCCCCCCTGGAGACAAGTGATGAGCAAGATCAGTATGAAGGGGAGGAACTGGTGCAGAGTGGATGGCACTCACTGGTGATCCAGAACACGGTTCATTTGATGCACATTTCCCTTGGATTTCAGGTCCTACTGGAGACTCAGAATAACCCAACCTTCTGCAAGGATGAGGACACTGAAAGGAACAAACTCTCTGTGATGTTGCACTCCATATGATTTTATGAAAATATGCTAATAAGTGTGACTATAATGTAATTGGAATATGCTTCATGCAAAAGGTCTCTTGTAAGGTATCATTACAAAGCTTATAGTCTACTGAGTGTGTTCGTCCTATTTTTATGAATGTATCATTCTTGTATCTTAAACTAGGAATATAAAATATAACTCTGAGGTCCTATTGTAGTTATGCAAAATGTGAGCCATTAATGCAGCATCGCTATTCCCTGGGCCTAGTCTGTGACCACCACTGAGCAAGATGAGCAATGGTTAGCATTGCACGTAGCTTTCCCCTTTCATTCAATTCTGTTTTAAATGACTCAGCCTTGCACACAGTCTCTGGTTAAAAAGGATTCCAGGACAGCAATGATGGGGAAACTGACATTAGCCGAGACAAAAAGTGGGAGGGAAGAGTTATATTGGGCTTCATGATGCCTCACTTTATAATCCTGAAGGTATTCGTTAGTATTATCTTTTGGAGCAGGAGTGGAAGGGCTGGTCCCAGCCAGCACTTCTCTGGGTCCCTCACACCAAATTCCCTGTGAATATGGGTCCTGTCATGCAATACAAAATGGATGATTATTGACACAGAAGGGTCTATCAACCAGTGTGTGTGTTACTCAGCTGCTCAGTGGATTAAAATTATTTGTATTTCTCTTTGCCTTCAAGAGTCAAATAAAGACAGAGCTGATGGGAGCTGGGTCAGGTTTCTCTGGTTGACCTCCAGCCCCTGGTTATTCCCTGCTATGGGCTGGCAGGACCTGACTACCATGGAAGAAGAGGTGAGGAGGGAAGAAATGAAGCAAGCCAGGCTATCTAGCAGTACTTACAACAAAGACATATTGGATTTATTTTACTAGTGTTTTTACACACATTTTACTTTTAGACCCAAACCCTGCAAGTTCTGCATAACCTGCATTTCTCAAAGGAATTAGTCTTTCCCGCCCCCCAGCAATCTGAAGTTCAAGTTATTCCACAGGAGACAGGCCCAACCTCATCCGGATTCAGTACCTTCCTTTCTAAGCTATGTCATATTCTCATTGCTCTGCGCTTGGACTCCTCTCTAGCCTTGCTGGATTACGCACCAGCCTCCACACTCCATCTTTCACCCACTTCTCCCTCATGCCCCAAACACTCCACCCTCTTTTTGGAGTTTACTCTCCTCCTTCTGAGGTGGGCCTGATTTCTATAGGCCCCACCCCTGCCTTCTCCCAGCAGCTCTGCCAGGATTAGTGGCTGAGCAATCGCTTTACCATGATGAGAGGAGGTGCAGAACAATCATTAGTCGTGTGTGCCTGTGTTCCCCCTCTATGATCCACAAAGGGGACCCACTTGGTGGTTTCTAGCTCCTCAGCCATCACCTTTCTTGGCCAGAGTCCGGCATCTCTCTTCCTCCTGACCGGAGTGTTTAAGGCTGCACAGCTCCTGGCTGGGGTGATATCCCCAGCAAGCCAGACTGCCTAAAGGTCAGCGCCTGTGTATTGCTTTCTTCCCTGAGGCTATGCCCACAGTTGTAAGTTATCACACAGCTTTTTCTAAGCAAGCACATTTATTCTTAAGGGGAAAGCATTACAGAGAAACCACATTAAAACAAAGAACCACCTATACGAATGCTAAGAAGCTTACCAGAGAGCACCCCAAATCCAACCTCTGGCACTGGAATGTGTCAGTCCTCCAAAACCCAAACGTGGGTTTTCCCCGTAGTTACAGGTTCATAACGGTCTCAGATTCAGAACTGGAACTGGGCCTGGGCAGATCAGCCTGTTTCTTTATACTCTGATTCTGTAGAGTAGGTGACCTCTGCTAAACCAGTAACAAAATACCCAACCCTGTCTGTGCATCTGTATTTCTGTTATGCTCATTGCTAGAATCCAGGCATCATGTACATAGATAAGTTGTATCTATTTCTGTCTGCAAGAGGACCTGGCACAAGGTGTTGCAATATAAACAAGACAGCCAAGTGCATGCATTAAAAGATTAACTATTTGATGATTACTCATTTGTAATAAATAACGCTACTGTGCTTATGTAGGAACCTCCTGGGTATCATTTTGCTACTAATTACATCCCCTCAGAACTTCCTCTTGGGTAAGAACTCAGTTCTCCCTGCACCAAAAGCACAGGCACATACCACAGGAGCCAAAGGAAACTCTCCACTAACTATGAGCAATATAGGGTCTGTGATACACAGTTGAGCAGTTCAGATGCCATCCAGGAGAAGACAATGGTGCAAATGCACAGTGACCAGCTCCTTAGAGCAGTCCATTCCAAAACAAAATAACAGCACTTATGCAGCACTTCACATTTTCAAGGCACTGCACAAATATGCACTATGACTTAATTACCTTAATGTAAGGACTAACGTACAATTAACCTGATCAAACCACATCAACCACAGACACAAGTTACAAAAGCTTGTAAGTTAGATGTAAGTGGAGTGCATCTTCACCCACCTTACCGCCCCTGCAACTACAGGAGCTGGCGAAGGTGTTGATTAGTCAGCCCCACCTGTGTCTGGAAAGCACCCCAATTCTCCTTTCAGTCCCCATAGTGAACACATGATCAGATATTGTTTGTGTTTCGCAGAGTGTTCAGAATGTAGTGACTTGTGTGAAATTGCAGGGAGCGGGAGTAAATAGTAGAATTTTACAAACAGAATTCCAGCGGGTTTGAAATCCTGTAGTGAAGAAAATGAGAAATACGTCCGCACAGACATAGCCACGAGAGGGAGCCCACACAGCACAAACAGTGTCAGAGGCCGGTGAAACATTTAGGCTTTGTCTACACTAGCACTTTTGTCAGCAAAACTTTTGACCGTGAGGGGTGTGAAAAAACACACGTCCCAACAGACATCAGTTTCAAGCGCCAGCGTGGACAGTATGGTGTCAGCAGGAGAGCTCGTTGGGGATAATTTAATTAGGTCAGCCAGGGAGCTCTCTCCTGACGGTGCAGAGAGGCTACACAGAAGACCTTACACTGGCGCAGCTGCAGTGGCACAGGTATGCTGCTGTATGGTCCGTAGTGTGGACACAGCCTAAGCAGAAAAAGCAAGTTTCTTTTCTAACACATTGCAAAGAGCGATGTAAATCTGACTCCATTCCAGTCAGGAGACAACCCATTTAATGGTTGTGCATTATTAAAATCACCACTTATTAGCATGCACTATAGTGAGAGGATCTATCACAGAGAGTGAAGTTCCAGTATTTGGAGAAAATCCCAGATTTTACCATCAGATTTGCTCTAGTATGGATAGAAATGGCAGCACCTGTCAGAGAAAGCTGAAAATCACCACTAGGAAATCAAAGTGAGCTGGTCTCGAATCAATACCCTGGATCCCAACCCACAGAAATGTGTGTCTGAGTGAGAGAGAGACGTGTGATAAGTGTATGTGTAAAAATCCAAACCCAGATTTGTTCCACAATCTCACATGTAGGTGACCCCTATCTTCATAATGAACCAAAGTAAAACCCCAGATCTATACAACCCTGAGGGACTCTGGGGTGTTTGAAAACTAGATGCAAAGTAACTTTAAGTTTAACGCTAAGGTTTATACAACTGGCCAGCTCTCTCCTCCCCTCTGGAAGGCCAGGGCCCAATCCCAGTCCCGGCTTCTCGCGCCAAAGGTAAGTACAACAAGCAGCCAAGAAGAGGAACAGGTCTGTTGATGGTAGTCAAGGAGAGGAATGTACCTGCCACACAGGGAACCAGAAGAAGACAATGTACAACTGTCTTGGGGTAGGGGAACAGGGAGTGAGTTACCTTTTCAATGGTAAAAGCATCCAACAACATTTGCCCGCTCAAATCCCTGCATGCACAATTGCTCCCTTGAAGAAGCCAGTTAGATACATAACCCATGTCAGGCCTGATCCTAGATGCAATGAGCATCTGAAGCTCCCCACTGACTTCAGTGGCAATTGCTGGGCTACGGTTCCTCTCAGAAGCGACCCGGGGGGTGGGGGGGGGGGAGGCGGCACATGCAGGCTTTCATGCAGACAAAACCAGGCACCAGTAAATATTTGCAGAAGCATTTTTAGGGCCCAGGAAAATGTTGGCTGCAAAGAAGAACATTTTCTAAAAAGCAGTTTTTTTTTAATGGTGACGAAAGAATAAGATTTAATGAAAGGAATTAAGCAACAGGGAACAGGGTCGAAGAAACAAGTTAGTAACTGTAATGATTAAAGACTGACACTCAATTCTTGCTGCTTAACTCAGTAATTAGTTGATATGAATATCTCATTTTGGTAACAGTGCATAGTGAATATTAATAGATCCCCTATTAATATTGCATTTTGATGGCGCAAGAAGGGTTATGTTATCTATAAATATATAGAGTAACAAGCTTTCACACCAAAGATCTTGCCTCCTGAATAAATCACAGATGCTGATTCAAAATGAGCTAATTTGCTTCTGTTTCATGGAGCAGAGTCTAACTAAGACGACACTGAGCATAAAACAAGCTTGGTAAGGAGGTATAAATGATCTGTGTTCCACCGTAGAACTTAGGGACCTAAAAGCCAGCTACTGAGAAGATCCAGACCCAGAAAGTGATATGAGAAAGTGTGATGTAGTGGTTAGAGCAGGAAGTCAATGCTTAGGGTTAAGGTTGTAATAAAGGTGCAAGACACAGGAGTGCTGGGGGGAGAGCATGGGGGAGGGGGGTCCCAGTGACCTGACATGGGCCAAGGTTACAAAAGTGTAATACCACCATGGCATGGCAAAGCTCAATATCCAGTAACTCCAGGTGTCTCTTTCCTTCTTGGGTCTCCAACTGGTTCATTGAAATGACAATGGGCCTTTTCCAAGTGACGTTGCCTGGGTCACAGCACTCCAGATATTTCTGTAGGCCTAGCTAGCCATTTGCAGTGCCCTTGCTCCCACTGGGACGTGTTGTCGATCACCAGTGATTCCAAGACTGGGGCAGTCTGCATGCTTTCCCCTCTCAGATTTCTCTACCACGACCCTTGGCTCCAGGAGAGTCTGGAACGCTGCGACCTCCTGCTCAGCTCTCCGCCGGGTTCCCTTCCAGACTGGGATTCAGAAGCCTCATTGGTTCCATTTTTGTGCTGAGGTGCAGTTTTCTCCTGGCACCATGTCATAAAGGAGTGTCCGTAAGGGATTGGTCTGTATTTCCTGGCCACAGTCGCATGACATGAATGTTCACGTCAGTTACGGTCTTCACTGGCTGCCGTGGCTACTGTTACACGGACTGCTCTTCGGACTCTGCACTTCCCAGCCCCAGCAAGGTGAGGAGCTAATTCTGTACACCCACCGCATTGCCTGAGCTGCACCACAAACCACCGTCTCACAAGTGCTCCTCCCACGTCTGCATAGCACTCGCTCAGACAGAAAGGAAGGTATTTCTTCCACCTGCGGCCGTGCTTAAAGCATCGGAGCTTAGATCACCATTGCGTCTAGTCCACCGCTGTCAGAGTGCAGCCTGGTGGTTGCTGCATGAGGTTTGAATAAAGCCCAGCAGTGTCTTCATCCAACCAGAGGTCACTCCTGTGAGATATTGGCTTCAGACTAAGGGACAGGTCAGCTTCTGGCGTGAGTCAGTAAAACTCTGACAATTTACACTTGCTGAGGCTCTGTCTCTAAGCCCCTAATTCTCTCCCGTTACACCAAGCCTACACTTGGGTAACTTTGTAGAATCACACAGCTGTAAAGCTGGTAACAACACAGCAGAGGATCAGACCTAAATTATCATCTGCCATAAGGTAACAGAGTTTTAAGAGTATACGAGAAAATAGAGGGGAAATAAGACAAAGAATTCTGGGCCAAATCCTCAGGAAATGTAAACTGGCATGGGTCCATGGCCTCCATGGAGATATGTCAGTTCACACTAGCTGAGGATCTGCCCCTTGCTCTCAAGCTCTGGCATTGAAGGGCTGGGAAACACAGCTCCAGGGCATAGCTCTGGCAGACTCCCCAGAGCAGAGTCTGGCAACCTGGATTTGACCTGTGTCCACACTGTAAAATGTCTGAGCTTTGAGCCATGTCATGGTGGGACTCGAGCTCAGACCCACCTGCCCTAGCAAGGTCTACAAGAGGGAGTACAGAGCAGTTCCCCAAGTCAGACTAAGTTCTGGATGAATGGATGGATGGATGGATGGAAGCAGGTTTCAGCTGAAGCCTGCGTCAGAGCCTGGGCTTAGTGTGCTGTGCAGCCAGACCCAAAGAAACCACCTCAGAAAATTCTACATGAGTAGTCTGGCACACACAGGTCCGTCAAGGGTTCCCAACAGATTACGTTACAATGAAAGGCACAGGCACGGTCCAGTACAGATTCCAGGTAGCGGTCATGTGCATTACAGGAGACGTCAGCTTGTCTCCTGGTGAGCCTCAAATAGGACACGCGTTAAATCTGTGAACACGTAAATCGTTCACTTACAAGGGGGTGAATGTGGAGTATTGCCCTGCCTTCTACTTCAGGAGCGTTACTCCAGAATTATGCCACAACTGAGAGCAGCCTTAACTGCTCCTCTTATAACAGGGCCCTTCAGGATTTCCGTTCCCAGCATGCAACGTTCCACCTTCATCCGAGTTCTGTTGAGAGGAACATGGAGCACTGCATGCTGGGAAAGGTCATCTCCCTGCCATTTCACAGCTCAGCCCTCTCTCCAGGAAACTGACCATCCCATCCCTTCCAGGGTAGTAAAAAGCCAAGCCAAACAAGAGTGTCATGACCTTATGCCAGGCCTTCAGCCCGCCTCCCCCAGGACTCAGGGTCCTTGTCCTCCTTGCACCAAAGGGGCTTCGACATCCCTTTCCTTGGGATGAAGAATGCAGGCCAGTCCCAGGACCGTGAATTAAGCAGCTAAGGGCTGCTGTCACCTCAGACTCACTGCTACTGTCCTGGGCTACTTCCTACCTTCATCTGCCTCCAGGCTTTTCACAGAGCAGCTCCCATCTCCATCTGCCTCCAGGCCTTTCACAGAGCAGCTTCCACCTCCATCCCCCTCCTTGGGCTGCTTCCTGCCAGTTTGTGACTGTGGAAGAGCCCACCGAAAATCCCAGCATCCGAAGTGAGACTCTCTGTGTTGCTGATTTATATTCTAGGCCCTGGTCAGAAACTGGAGAATCAAACTGCAGCAGAAGGATGTGTTCATATTACTGCGCACCAGCAAGGTAATCACTGATGGGAGGGCACGCGGGGGTGGGGGGGAGGGATACCTAACCTATTTCATTACCGAAAATGGTCAGTTTTAGAAAATTAGAAACAATAGTGACACAAACAGATTTTCAGCCATATGAGGTGTCTAATTTGATCTCACTCAACCAGATAACTACTTTGTGCACACAATTATCCCTTGTGCATGTGTAGCTGTGATAACTGCACATGCACACACACATGCAAACACACAGACACAATCACATGCACGTTTTTCAGGTGCAATTGCACATCAGACCCTGAGGCTATACTCTTAAAGATGAGCTGGATTAATTGTATGGAACAAACAACGACCCTTCACTGAACACAGTTAAACACAGGCCCAGCTCTACAGCTAGAATAAACTGATGTTGTTACATGGACGTCAATAAAGTGACATCAATTTATAGCAGCTGACAGTCTGGCATGTGAAATCAGTTCCTCCCTCCATCCTTTAAACCCTGCACTCCTCCACCTCTAGAAACCTGAAATATGC
Source organism: Gopherus flavomarginatus (assembly GCF_025201925.1). Classification (NCBI taxonomy): domain Eukaryota; kingdom Metazoa; phylum Chordata; order Testudines; family Testudinidae; genus Gopherus; species Gopherus flavomarginatus. Next base: position 37,144,145 of record NC_066630.1, read on the forward strand.
TTCCACAAGTGAAATGTATGTATTCCGCTCTGAAAATTCATTCTTTATTCTTATTTGCCCCAGTATTAGTCATTCAGATACCAGAAGGCCGGATGGATGAACTCTTTCTATAGAATATTCACAGAAAACAAAACACGACCAAGGATGTAAACACAGTCAAAGCAAATTAAAAATGTAAACCTGTATTTACAGAAATTATTTTGCAGTATTTAGCCAGCCCTTGAAATGACATCCTGTGCACTTAAACTCACCCTGCATTTTGTGTAGTGTTTTTATGCACTGTAAGACAGCTGTTGCATTCCACCTCAGAAGTGGCTGCATTTCAGTCATGCGCAAAGCTTCTCCTATAATTTACAGGGTATAATTTGAGCAGTCAGCCAGAAAAGCACTGTAGGTTCCATTTGGACGAAAGGTGCTACATAAATGAAAGTTTTTAATCCTGGGGAATTTCCCTAGTCAACATGAACCTTAGTGCTAAGCTTAGTCTTGTCTACACCACAAAGTTAGGTTGACATAAGCCGCTTTACTTCAATCTAGTTGTGGATGCATCTGCATTTAAATTGGTCTCCCACAGATATAAGTGCCCCATCACACTGACAGAGTAGCATGACCTGCCCAAGCAGGGCTGAGCCAAGGTCAACGTACAGAGGTTGACGCAGTGCAAGTGTAGACGCTGTGTTACTTATGGTGACGCTACCAGTCTTCCAGCAGGTGTCCCACAATGCCTGATGCTGACCACTCTGGTCACAATTGTTAGCTTCACTGCCCAGGGATCACAGAGTCTGGAAACCCCACCCCCCTCTTTAAAGCCCTTGTGACTTTTTGAAATGACTTTTCCTGGTTACCTAGAGCTTGGTGGACACACCTCTGTCTGCTCTCCGCTGCTGTGTACAACTGACCATGGCAGCTGCATGCTTCAGCTACACTGCTCTCTAGAGCGGACAGGAGGTATTGGGGCTCCTGGCAGGGGCAGTTTTATGTTTTTTGCTGCCTCAAGCACAGAAGTCAGCTGGTCTTCAGTGGCATGCCTGTGGGCGGTCCACTGGTCACACAGATTTGGCGGCGTTTCTGTGTGTGATCTGACGTTCCCGTGCCTTCGGCACCTGCTGCCAAAGCCGTGGGACGGGCAGACCTCCCACAGAAATGCCACTGAAGGCTGCCTGACTCCCACTCTCACGACAACCAGCACGCAGCGTCCCACAGCTTGCTGCCCCAGGCATATGCTTGCTGTGCTGGTGCCTGAAGCTGCCCCTAGCTCCTGGGCCTGTAGGGAGAAGAGGCTGTGCAGGCACAGAAACGTCGACATCTACCAGCAGATTGCTTGGGGATGCAGGAGGAGGGGTACCATGGGGACCAACAGCAGTGCAGCGTGAAAGCCAAGGAGCTGCAGCAGGCATACCAGAAGACCAGAGGTCAACAATCAATCTGGTGCCAAGCTGTAAACCCACTGCTTTTACAACAAGGTGCATGCCATCCTCAGCAGAGACATCCCCCGCACAGCACCAGATACCTCCAAGGAGCCCCAAGTCACAAGCCCCTGCTGTGAACAGTGGAACAGGAGGAAGTGGTGGAGGTAGGAGGCAGCATATGAGGGACGGGCAACTGGGAGATCCAGCTGTGCAGCAAGCCAGGACATGTTTTTTACTTCACCCACATTGCAGCCAGTCTAACACAAGTGAGCCCGATGCAGGGGAAGGAACCTCGGGTAAGTGCGTAAATAAATTCTCCATTACTGGGAAGCAGTAAAATAGCAGGACACCGTTTTGGACTTTTGTTAATTTACTCCTGCTAGAAGAGGCAGTGGTACATCCAAGAGAGGCAGAGTTGATATCTGCTTTTTGTTCACTTCTAGAGTTACGAGGGGGGCAGGGCATGCAGAGTACTTTGTTTACATACACAGGGGTGTCCCTAGAACCCCTTTGAGAGGTCTCCATGAACCTTCCATGGAGGTTCTCTGCAGTCCTCTGCTGAAGGTTTCTAGGGAGGGCAGCCTTATTTCTTCCTCAGTGGCAGGACACCTCCCCACACCAGTCCATGAGAACTTTGGCAGGCACTAATGCAGCACACAAGCTAGCAGCATATGGGCCTGGGGGACTTTGGGACCCCAGAAGCAGTTGTGCTCTCTGTGCCTTTGCTACTCTCAGAGTTGAGATATCAGCTAAAATTACCACTACGTGTGGAAAATGCTGTCAGTCTTCAGTGCCTTTTCCTTATACTCAGTTTCATGGAACTGAGCAATTTCCTCCTCCCTTGGCAGGTCATACTCACCGTAACTGGTGCTGCCAGTAGCACTGGGGCTCGGGAACGCCAAAGCACAAACGTCAATAAGCTTGTCTGGTTTAACACTTTAGGGAAGAAGGGGGGGCAGGGGAGAGTTCTGAGTCTTAAGTTTCCCTTTCCGTTCCTACTCTCCTGACAGTGATACCTCTGTGTTTTATCAGCAGCAAAGAATCCTGTGGCACCTTATAGACTAACAGACGTTTTGGAGCATGAGCTTTCGTGGGTGAATACCCACTTCTTCAGATGCATGTGGTGGAAATTTCCAGGGGCAGGTATATATATATGCTAGCAAGCAAGCAAGCAAGCTAGAGATAACGAGGTCAGTTCAATCAGGGAGGATGAGGCCCTGTTCTAACAGTTGAGGTGTGAAAACCAAGAGAGGAGAAACTGGTTCTGTAGTTGGCAAGCCATTCACAGTCTTTGTTCAATCCTGAGCTGATGGTGTCAAATTTGCAGATGAATTGAAGCTCAGCAGTTTCTCTTTGAAGTCTGGTCCTGAAGTTTTTTTGCTGCAGGATGGCCACCTTAAGGTCTGCTATCGTGTGGCAAGGGAGGTTGAAGTGCTCTCCTACAGGTTTTTGTATATTGCCATTCCTAATGTCTGATTTGTGTCCATTTATCCTTTTCCGTAGAGACTGTCCAGTTTGGCCGATGTACATAGCAGAAGGGCATTGCTGGCATATGATGGCATATATTACATTGGTGGATGTGCAGGTGAATGAACCAGTGATGGTGTGGCTGATCTGGTTAGGTTCTGTGATGGTGTCGCTGGTGTAGATATGTGGGCAGAGTTGGCATTGAGGTTTGTTGCATGGATTGGTTCCTGAGCTAGAGTTATTATGGTGCGGTGTGCAGTTAATGGTGAGAATATGTTTCAGGTTGGCAGGTTGTCTGTGGGCAAGGACTGGCCTGCCACCCAAGGCCTGTGAAAGTGTGGGATCATTGTCCAGGATGGGTTGTAGATCCTTGATGATGCATTGGAGGGGTTTTAGCTGGGGGCCGTATGTGATGGCCAGTGGAGTCCTGTTGGTTTCTTTCTTGGGTTTGTTTTGCAGTAGGAGGCTTCTGGGTACACGTCTGGCTCTGTTGATCTGTTTCCTTATTTCCTCGTGCGGGTATTGTAGTTTTGAGAATGCTTGGTGGAGATTTTGTAGGTGTTGGTCTCTGTCTGAGGGGTTAGAGCAGATGCGGTTGTACCTCAGTGCTTGGCTGTAGACAATGGATCGTGTGATGTGTCCGGGATGGAAGCTGGAGGCATGAAGGTAGGCATAGCGGTCGGTAGGTTTTCGATATAGAGTGGTGTTAATGTGACCATCACTTATTTGCACCGTGGTGTCAAGAAAGTGGACCTCCCGTGTAGATTGGTCCAGGCTAAGGTTGATGGTGGGGTGGAAGCTGTTGAAATCGTGGTGGAATTTTTCCAGAGTCTCCTTCCCATGGGTCCAGATGATGAAGATGTCATCAATGTAGCGTAGGTAGAGAAGTGGCGTGAGTGGACGAGAGCTGAGGAAGTGTTGTTCCAGGTCGGCCATAAAGATATTGGCATATTGTGGGGCCATGCGGGTGCCCATAGCAGTGCCACTGATCTGGAGATATATATTGTCATCAAATTTGAAATAGTTGTGTGTAAGTATAAAGGCACAGAGCTCAGCAGCCAGTTGTGCTGTGGCATCATCAGGGAATGTTCCTGACAGCTTGTATTCCATCTGTGTGTGGGATGTTTGTGTAGAGAGCCTCTACATCCATGGTGGCTAGGATGGTGTTTTCTGGGAGGTGACCAATGCATTGTAGTTTCCTCAGGAAATCAGTGGTGTCACGGAGATAGCTGGGAGTGCTGGTGGCATAGGGACTGAGTAGAGAGTCCATATATCCAGACAGTCCTTCAGTGAGAGTGCCAATGCCCGAGATGATGGGGCATCCAGGATTTCCGGGTTTGTGGATCTTGGGAAGTAGACAGAATAACCCTGGTCGGGGCTCTAGGGGTATGTTGATTTCTTCTGGTGTTAGTGTAGGGAGTGTCCTGAGTAGATGCTGTAGTTTCTTAGTGTATTCCTCAGTGGGATCTGAGGGAAGTGGCCTATGTCATTGGTCACCTCCCAGAAAACACCATCCTAGCCACCATGGATGTAGAGGCTCTCTACACAAACATCCCACACACAGATGGAATACAAGCTGTCAGGAACACTATCCCTGATGATGCCACAGCACAACTGGCTGCTGAGCTCTGTGCCTTTATACTTACACACAATATATATCTCCAGATCAGTGGTGCCACAGGATTCTTTGCTGCTTTTACAGATCCAGACTAACAGGGCTACCCCTCTGATACTCTGTGTTTTATGTGGCCTTGAGGGGTTCTCCCTCCATACCAGTGGAATGACTGTCCCAGATAAGGAGGATGTGGGAGGCCATGTTCTGCGAGAGCCTTCAAGCCTGTGCTGCATCAGACCTTGAACAGGGGGCCTGGAGGGTGAATATTGCAGACTGCACGGAGAAGAAAAGACAGGGCAAGAGAAAGGCACAGGAGATGCTCCAGGGCATAATGGAGCTTCTCTGACAGCAAACTCAGATGCTGCAGGCTTTTGTTGACCTCCAGGTTCAACAATCCCGGGCTCAACTCCCATTGCAGTCAGTGGAGAACTGCAGCATAGCTCCTCCCTACACGCCATCTCAGCGTTCCCCATGGCCTGAGGGCCTACCCCTACCACTCCACACTGGGGGAAAAGCATGGACAGTCACAGCTTCATCTACATTGACTTGTAAGAGCCACAGTTGATGTAGATGTAGCTACAATGGACATCAATGCTCCTTCCTCTTGTTTATTTACTAAGGTTCCTCAATTTGTTTTGAAGTTAAAATAGATTTGCCTTGAAATTGTTTGGATTATTTTTTGGAGCTGTTTTTGTTAGTGAATTAAAAGGTTTTGTTTTGAAAGTAATGCATCATCATCAATTTATACAATAGGGTATATAATGCCTGCTGGCAGTGAAAAAAAGTGTCTTGTACACTCACAACCCAATGGGTCAGTACCAAACACTACAGTTATCATAAATGTACAGCAGACCCCTCAACATTAATTAAGGTCAAGCTTGACAAAGCCCTGGATGGGATGATTTAGTTGGGGATTGGCCCTGCTTTTAGCAGGGGGTTAGACTAGACAATCTCCTGGGGTCCCTTCCAACCCTGATATTCTATGATTAATAGGTACTGGCACTGCTATATGCACAGATGTGCAGTAAGCACCTCACAGTTGCTAACAGCCTGCCACCAGCCTAGCACCCCAGGCTGAGCAGAATATACCACAGCTTGCTGTTAACATGCGCTTTCAAAGCCTTCATAAGTCATATAGCTCCTCACTGAGCTCTTCTGATAGCCCTTGTGTCTGGCTGTTCAAACTCAGCAGACAGCCACACCACCTCCACTCCTGCAGCAAGTTTTCCCCCTTCACTTCACAAATATTATGCAGGACACAGCAGGCACCTATAACCATTGGGATATTTTTCACGCTGAGATCCAATCAAACAGCATCAATGTCCTTTCAATCTACCAAGAGCACATTCAACTGTCATTCTGCGGAGCCTGTGGTTGAATCGCTCCTTGCTGCTGTCAAGGTGGCCAGCATGTGGCTTCATGAGCCAGGGAAGTGAGAGGTTGGCTGGGTCCCCCAGGTCATTATTGGCATTTCAACGTTGCCATTGGTAATCTGCCAGTCGGAAAGAAGGTCCCTGCTTGTAGCTTTCTTAGCACTTCAGTGTTCTTAAAAGATGCAACTGTCCTGCACCAACAGTGATGTGAGAGATGCATCCCCAGGGATCCACCAGCCCTTGCATAGCCATGGAAAAAGTATGTCAGTGCAGTTCTCACGTTGGTGCCCCTGCGCTGGAAGGGTAGAGTGAGTTCAGTGCAAAGGATCTAGGAATGTGACCTTTCACATCCAAAAATTCTGCAGTCACTGCTAGTCATCCCAAACCTGCATTATGATGTGATCCCACTGGTCAGTGCTCATTTCTTGGGCCCAGAAGCGGCACTCCATTGTTTGCAGCTGCTCTGTGAGCACCAACAACCATCTTGAATTGGTTCTCGCTATGTCCTACATTAAACCAACTGCCAGGAAATCATCGTGTTCCCCGTGAGTCTTCTTCTGGCTCTGCAAATACAAGAGGATCCTCCATCCTGTGCTTGCAATGCTATGACAACAGTGCAGAGCTGTGCAGGCTCCAGGCTTCTATCAGAGATGGTGGACAGTGACAGGTCCCACATGGATTCATGGAAAATCAAAAACAGGTGTGAAAATGATGGGAGAGAGATATTAGGGCTGGACAACATTGCATTATGGGAAGCTGACCTCTTGCTCCCAGCCACCACTGCGTGAGTCATTTCTGCCCCACCATGCATTCCCAAAAGACACTGCACTGGATGATGGCAAGTTGTTCACTGGGATAGCTACCCCTTGTGCACCACACTGTGCATCAATACAAGCACTCCTGGTGAGCACACACTTCACCAATGCAAGGAAAAACGTGTGCACAGGCACAAGCGATGTACTTTCTGCAGCAGCTGTATGCCGACTTAACTTTTAGCGGCAAAACTTGACAGTGTAGACATGGCCTATTAGTCATTAGTAGAGCTGATCAGAGAGAAATGGAAATAAAATCATTGAAAAATGTTATGATTTTTTCCCCTGTTCTGGGGACGTTTGGTTGCTTGGTTGGCTTTGGTTTAATTTTCTTTTCAGTTTGAAATATGAAAATAAATTGACCAAATATAACTACACCAAAAATGTGAGAGAAAAATTTGGCAAAAGTTGTTAAAATATTTTTCCTTTAAGAAAAAGGTGAGAATTTGAAGCAGTTTTGTTTTATTTTGATGACTGTTGTGCGTTATTACAAGCCCAACCATGAAATAATTTTACCTCGTTTAGTTATTTGTTCTCACTTCGTCAATGTGTTCTTGGCATGAATACTGTCTCTCATCTCTGCCCGACACAGAACACATGGCTTTGATAGTGGGTCTGCCTCTTCTGTTCCTGCTGACAGTGAGCGTGCTCATCATCTGCTACTTCAAACGGCCAAAATGTGAGTTTGCTCCTCCAAGCAAAATGCATCTTATCCAATGAGAGCAACATGCTCACTTCGGATCTTCATCTCAGACCAGGTCCAGAGAGCGTAGGTAACATGGACCACAGACTTTACAGCCAACATCAGAAATTGCTTTGCTAACAAAACCTACAGCAAGAAATCCACAGTCTCTGAGCAAACAAAATATGACCCTTACAGAGGACCCTACCAGCAAGGGCACTGGGGTTTATTTACACACACAAGTTGAACTGGTTTAACTTAAATCAGTTCATTATTATTCTTATTTATCTGTATGAATTTGTCGTTGCTATTTTGTGCTCCAGGACACTCAGTCTCCCTGTTACCTGTTTGCAGGGTTCCCAGCTGAGGAAAGCTTTAGGAGCCAATTGGATATGCACACAGAGACGCCAACACAACAAGGCAAGAACTCACAAGAAATTTCTCCACTTTTTGTCCTCTTGAGGCCAGAGGAAGTCACGGTGGCCTCTTTTCTAGATGTGCTCAAGCAGTCAGGCGACACACACAGGAGTCAGGTATAGAGAATAATCCTGTGCTAATGATCCCAAGTGGTCACTTCCAGCCCTATTGTCAATGATTCCAGACAAAGCCAGTGATCCATAGAGGCTAAGGACCTCGTTTCAGCAAGTCAGTTCCCTCAGCCCTGGACTCAGAGAGAGTTAAGGGGAGTCACAGGTGTTCAGCTCCTTTGAAAATCAGACCCTACATCGCTGTTCTACAAGATGCTGAATGCTTCCCAGGTCCTCAGGAGCCTTCAGGATCAGGCCCTACATTAACCCTGCTCTGTATCTCTGAGGTAGGGGGCAGGGTTCCTTCGTGAAAAGGCCACAGTCCCCATTCTGTGTAACTTACACACTAATTAGTGTGTGTTTGTTTGTTTTAAGAATTAACAAGAGAAGTACCCCCCGACTTGTATCACATGCCAAAAAGCACCACTAGACTCGCACACCAGAAGGAAAGAAAACTGCAACCTCAGGTACAAACTGCTTTTCCCGTCCCACTGAGCATTACAACGTCAAGTACCCTGCTCAGTTTCCTGCCCCAAAGCAACTGTCCTGTGATCAAGGCTTTTCATGATCACTTTCAGGCAGCTGGGATGTAACAGAACCCGTGTTCCAGGAAGAGGAAACTGCAAGGGGTTTGCAGTAGGGCTCTGTTAGTTTTAGTTATTTATTTTCTAATGCAGAAACACTCTAACTTGCATTTAAAGGTGGGTTAAAGCTAGAGGGGGCCTGGATCAAAACTAAGTGCCCCTCCAAAACTAGGTGATACGGGCTGGTGGACAAAACTCACCTCAACGATCAAAGCGTGGGAGGGGAAACAGAAGGTAGTCACTATCTTGGGAACGCAAGACGTGTGTCTTCAGGGGTGTGGCCTTGACTGACTGATCTACTCCTTGGATAGTTAAGGCCTCTCTGTATTTGCTAAGCAGGAGAGGATCGTATTTCTCTGGCTAATGGACAGAGTCAGAAGTGATGTGTAAGGGCGGTAACTGCATATCAGTAAGAAGGGGTGAGTTGCAGGGAGAGGTAAATAACTCATTGAAGGGGTGCTGGAAGACGGTATTAGTCACACTAAGGGCTTGTCTACACTACCACGCGGGGTCGATCCAAGATACGCAACTTCAGCTACGTGAATAGCGTAGCTGAAATCGATGTACTTAAATCTACTTACCGCGGCACTTTCACTGTGGCAGTTCGACAGCTGCTGCTCTCCTGTCGACTCTGCTTGTGCTCCTCATTCTGGTTGAGTACCAGAGTCGACAGGAGAGCACTCAGAACTCCATTTAACATGTCTATACCCCTGCTGGAGCGATTGCTACCCGCGTAGTGTAGACAAGCCCTGATATAGACACAGACTGAATTCTGAATTTCTCTCATGTCCTTAACCCAGTCCAAAATGAACAGTGTGTGAAGCATTCATGCCTCCCATTCTATCCCATCTGAGAAATAATGACAAATAAAAAGAACAGGAGTACTTGTGGCACCTTAGAGACTTAACAAATTTATTTCAGCATAAGCTTTCGTGGGCTACAGCCCACTTCATCAGATGCATAGAATGGAACACACCGACAGGAGATATTTATACATACAGAGAACATGAAAAGGTGAAAGTATGCATACCTTCATTTTAGGGCCACATCCTTTAAAGCGCTGAGCACCTCCTGCAAGGTGTGGAGCATCCTCTGCTCCCATTGAGGTCAATGGGTGTTCAGTGCCTCTCAAAAGATGTTGATTTCAATTGATTCCTCTTGACTTCCCTGGGAGTCAGGCATCTAAATACCTTTCGGGAGCTGGGCCTGAGCACGCTGCAGTACTGGACTCTTTACAACTAACCTGCTTTGGTGCTCAGCTCTTTTTTAAAAGGCCAAGTCTGAGAAACTGCTTTGATCTTCAAATTTAATACATATCCTTTAAAAAAACCCGTGGGCTGAGTTTGTGTTTGTAGACAGCATCACAAAACTACATAAGCAGGCACGCTGCTTTAGGCACCAGCTAAACCAACATCTGCAGGGACTAGCATCCTCCTATCCCAGCTCCCTCTCTATGGTAGAAGCAAAGGAAAGTTTGCTAAGGGGCAGATTAGAAACTCAACAGTTACTATTGCCCTTCATCCAGGACCATGGCCTCTAACAAATCTCATGAGAAAAAGCATTTCAAGAAGGTTTTTCCTAATGAGATCTGAGGAGATTTTGTCTGATCAGCAGCCCTGTCTAATTAGCCTTTACTTAAAGAACATTGGTGGAAGGAGAACTCAAGAGGCAAAGGCCATTCTGTATTTGGTGTCTTCATTCAATGAGATCCTCAGACCCACAGTCATGTATGTGTTTTGTTTTGTTTTGAATGTCCCAGACACCCATGAACCCAGTGGAAGACAGACTGAATTATAGCTCTATGTACTTCAGCCAGGAATATCCAGAGGCTGTACAAATGCATGAAGAGAGAACAGAACTATATGCACCAGTGAAGAAAAAGAAAAGTTCAGCCTCTGATGCAGTGTACTAATGTCATGAGACTAATCAGTGTGGTCCGAGTCGCGGTGGGTGGCTTATCCCATTGGCAGACAAGCCCGTTTTGTCCTGTCCACATTTCAGATCTCACTTCAAATAAAAGTGCTTGGCCTCCTATCAGACCCATTTGCAATCCTCTGAGCAGAAATATGGGTTGCAATGGGACTGTTGCCTTTCTCGCTCTGATAATTCGTTGACACAGAAGTATACTCACAGTCAAATCACTTTTGAATCTCTGTCCATAGAGGCATAAAGATTTTCAAGCTTAATGTTCCTACTGTCTGAGGCTGAAGACGTGTGTGCAGGCTTTTTTATACTGGTCACAGCCACCAACAAACAGTAACAATTGCCAAGGTTTCATTTTAATTGTTGAGTGAAGTCCAGCTGTGTTCATATTCCATTCACAGAACTATCAGTAGTAGGAGTGGAATTATAAGAACACCTACAGGCCTTGCTGAGAACAGGCCTTCCTTGTGCTAGGGGCTGTACATACACATAATTAGAGACACTCCTGGCCCCAAAGACCTTACCAGCTCAGGAGAGCAGGAAGCAAGCCATGGAGAGATTAAGGAATCTGCTCAAGCTAACAAATGTTAAGGGGACATTCGCTCACCAAACTTTCCCAGTGTAAGGTGGGAAACTGAGGCAACGGACACTGCCCAGCACACCGTGGGATCAGGTTTGCTTATGGTCACATGTTTTTGAATGTCGTTGTGGTGTTTTCCCAGATTAATGCTGCGTTCCCTTTCCCCTTTTTTGCTACATACCATCTTTCATATGCAGGCTTTCCCTCTTAGCCTCAGGATCAGTCTCTTCAGCACCAGCATTCTTGTTGCCTTCAGCGTAGGTGGGGTATAAAAGAAAGGACCAAGCATGGGGCCACTGTTCTGTTTTATACCCTTAGTCCATGTGCTTGGAGAGCACCAGCCCAGGCATGTCTGGTGGGCATTGTTGAGGCAAGGTTGAGCAATTCCCCTGGTGTGGCCTTGTCCAAGGGAGTCATTGAATTGTAACTCCCTTGCTGGACAATGGTTGTTGATGATTGTTCGACACTCACCCAGGCATTGGTTAGTTCCCTTGTTCTTGTTTCTGGGGATCTAATATCCATGTGATCCCCCAACTCACAGCATATTTTAGTGACAACCATACCACACAATCTCATAACTTCATATGCACTAATGATATACACATTTAGATAGAACAATGGCTTTCAGTAGATCATAACCTTTCCCATAATACCTTATATGGCATGCTTTATATGATATAATCACAACTATATATAAATAATGAATATGGGGCGCTCCCTGAGGTACAGAGTATCACAGACTCAACTTCGGCCCACCACAGAGCCAGGTACCATACTAACTCATGAAGAACTAAAAGAATTCTTCCACCGACTCTGCCTCAAGTAATTATTCCACAACAAAGATGACACCACTCACAATTACCACCGGCAATCATAAGAAAAAAGGATAATCTAATCCAGGGGTGGGCAAACTACGACCTGTGGGCCACATCTGGCCCACCAGCTGATTTAATTTGGCCCTCAAACTCCTACTGGGGAGCAGAGTCTGGGGCTTGTACCACCACTGTGCTCCAGCTGAGGAGCTGGGTCAAGGGCTGCTCCACCTGGCTCCCGGCAGCAGCAGTATGTCCCCTCTGTGGCTCCTACATTTAGGGCCAGCCAGGGGTCTCCACACGCTGCCCCTGCCCCAAGCGCTGCCCCCACAGCTCCCACTGGCTGGGAACTGCAGCCAATGAGAGCCGAAGGGGCGGCACCTGCAGACAGGGCAGCGCACAGAGCCGCCTGGCCACGCCTCCACATAGGAGCTGAAGGGGGACATGCTGTTGCTTCCGGGAGCTGCTTGAGGTAAGTGCCGCCCAAAGCCTACACCTCTGAACCCCTCCCATGCCCCAACCCCCTGCCCCAGCCCTGATCCCCCTCCCACCCTCCGAAGCCCTCGATCCCAGCCTGGAGCACCCTCCTACACCCCAATCCCCTCATCCATAGCCCCATCCCAGAGCCCGCACACCTCCAGCTGGAGACCTCACCCCCTCCAATATGCCAGCCTCTTCATGGAAGACCTTGAAGAAGAATTTCTGGGCAAATGCACCACAAAATCAATGATACACCTGAGATACATCGATGATATTTTCATCCTCCGGACATACTCCCTCAGATTTTTCACCACAGCTTCAACCACCACCATCACCAGTTCACTAAATTCTCTCTGGAACACTCCCACACTAGCATCAACTTCCTGGACACCACCATCAGCTTCATAGTGGGATCCTACAGACAACCCTAGACAAGAAACCTACAGATCACCATACCTACCTTCATAAACCCAGTAACCACCCCAAACAACCAAAAAAAATCTGTTATCTACAGCCAGGCACTCAGATACCACAGAATATGCTCTGAGAAGAAAGTACGAAATATACACCTTAATACACCCAAAACCTCCTTCACAAGCAAGGACACTCCATTAGAAACGTAGATCACATCATGGAATGGGACTCCCAAATATTCAGAGAGAACATGCTTGAATACACAAATAACTCCCCCTCAGACAGCTCACCATTAGTTGTCACCTACCACCCCACACTGGAACCCATACAGGATATCTTCAAACTACACCCATACTCGACAGGGACCCCATTCTGAAAAAAAAAAATCTTTCCTGAACCCACTTCTGACCTTCAAGCAAGCCCCCAACCTCATCATCTGAAGTAATCTTTCCACAGACCAGGACACACCAATTCAAAGCAGCACCAGACCCTGCCATAACAACAAATGCAAAACCTGCATCCACTTCTGGACACCACACTTTAGGAAAGATGTGGACAAATGGGAAAGAGTATTGGGGACAGCAACAACACTGATACAAGGTTCAGAAAACGTGACCTATGAGGAAAGGTTAGAAAAACGGGGACGGGCTCCCTAGGGCTCTATTAACTCCTTGAGCCCAAAGTGGGGCACGTGACCCATCAGAGGGTACCACCAAATTCACAGTCCATTTTGATCAATTTAATGGCCAGAGGGTTTTTTAATTAGTCAATTTTATATTTTCAGATGTTTACATCTGAAATTTCAGGATGTTGTAACTGTCAGAGTCTCAAGCCAAAAGGTACCTGGAGGTGGGCCTGATCTTCCCCCCGAGAGCAGCCATGCAGGTAAAGAGGAAGTCCTGTCCCACCCCAGCTCAGCTGAGACTGGCAGCTAGGAGCCCCCAGCTGGAGTGCTCCCAGCTGCACAGAGATCAGACCCATCTTCACCTCCGGGAACCTCCTCCGGCTGTAGGAAGCTCCATGGTGGCTACCTTCAGAGCCCTTTAGTCATCTCTTTTCCAAGCTGAATAGTCCCTGTCTTTTTAATCTCTCCTCACATGCTGTTACATACCCTTAATAATTCTTGTTGCCTGTCTCTGTAGCTTTTCCACTTCAAATATCTCTTTTTTGAGATGGGGCAACCAGACCTGCCCACAGTATGCAAGGTGTGGGCACACCATGGATTTATAGAGTGGCACTGTGATATTTACTGTCTTATCTTTCTCTTTCCTAATGGTTCCCAACATAGTTAGCTTTGACTGCCGCAGCACACTGAGTGGATGTTTGCAGAGAACTATCCACAATGACTCCAAGATCTCTTTCTTGAGCGTAGCAGCTAATTTAGATCCCATCATTTTGTATGTAGAGTTGGGATGATGTTTTCCGAAGTGCGTTACTTTGCATTTATCAAGGTTGAACTTCCTCTGCCATTTTGTTGCCCAGTCACCCAGTTTTGGGAGCTCCTGTTATTACTCTTCATAGTTAAGTCCAAAGGAGACTCTCTTTCATTGGACCAACTTCTGGCGGCAAGAAACACAAGCTTTTGAGCTTACACAAAGCTCTTCTCTCGGTTGAAAGCTTTTCTCTCTCACCAACAGAAGGTGGTCCAACAAAAGATATTACCTCACCCACTGTCTCTCTCTAATGGCTTGGGAGGGACACAGCTACAGCAACACATCATTAACTATCTTGAGTAATTTTGTATCATCTGCAAACCTTGCCACTTCACTAGTTACCTCTTTTTCCAGATCATTTAACACCTCTCGAGATCCCTTTCAGCCCTACATATCTATGATTATTGTAGTCACAAAGGCACAAATGTGCTTTTGCCAGTATAATTTATTTAACTGGGGGAACAGACAGAACCTATTCCACAGCACAGAAGCACTCTTTTGGCAGAGTAAGCTGTGTCTATACTGGAAAACCTTGCCAGTGTAAACCTGGTTCAAGTCACTTTTGAAAATAACACAAGTTTCAACACAGAGGCTTTTCAAAATTTTACCCCACACCAGAAAATGCCACCAGTGCAACAAACAAACAATCTAGTTTGTTGTTCCTTTCTGTTTATTTACCCCCCAACTTCATCACAATTTATTTCTTTATTTTTACCTCTCAGACTATCAACATAAATATTATTGCACACAGCTATAGATATCCTCATCCTAATAGAAAATTCAAGACTGTTATAAAGCTCTTTGGTGTATGGCTTAAGCCAGATGTAACCTTTTAAAAACCAGAATACACACCCAGCATGCCATTAACCAGCACATAAAAAAACCTATAGAGTTTTATTTGTAAACACAAGGTTTTATTTACAGCA
Source organism: Gopherus flavomarginatus (assembly GCF_025201925.1). NCBI lineage: Eukaryota > Metazoa > Chordata > Testudines > Testudinidae > Gopherus > Gopherus flavomarginatus. The sequence goes on from NC_066630.1 coordinate 37,159,182, forward strand.
GCTTTGTCTACGTGCATTTCAGCTTTTGCTATAGAACCACTTAAAAAAACCAAACACCATAACAGCATTATGTAAATACTGCATAGACACTGCAACATGCAAACACGCTGATCCATTACTATTCACATCAGCTGCCTTTAACCACGTATTGTTTTTTGATCATCAAGCTTTCTTGCACGGAAATATTTTACACGCAACCAGTCTTCATTTTATTTCTTTGTAAGGCTCCGTTCTTGCACACACAGGCCCAGAATTGCTGCACTGGGGTCTAACTTTGTACTTCATGCTGTAGGGAGGGTGCACACCATTTAAACAACCGCTGGATACCATCAATATATCAGGGCATGTCCCACCCTGGGATGTTCACGTGACACATGGTCCTGGCAGTGCGTCTATACAAAATAAACCAACCATGCCCACCCCCATATGCTTCATACAGCCATTTTCAACTAATATTTGAACACCAACTTTTACTTTTTCACCTGCAGCTTGGTCCTTTCTCAGCCTCTAACTCAGTGGCTCTCGACCTATTTACCATTGTGGGTCTCATCTGCAGCTCTCTCTGTGTTATGTGGATCACATCCACACAATATATATATATACACACACTACCTGTGTGGCCCTGAGGATGTCACATGGGCTGTAGCTGTGTGCTGACTGGGCTGCCGGTTAAGAATCATTGCTCTAACCGAATCATTTCAATTCTCTTATGAACAGTGCTTTTCTGAAAGAAGGTTTAGTAATTTACTGGCAATGAATCATAGAATATCAGAGTTGGATGAGACCTCAGGAGGTCATCTAGTCCAACCTCCTGCTCAAAGCAGGACCAATCCCGAACTACATGAAGATGGACAATATGCAGCATTGAGCATTTACATGGATTCAACCCTTGAGTTAAACGTTAGAGTTAAACACAAACTCTGAAACGCACGTCCTACAAGGAGCTGCTGCTGTTGTGTCAGAATGTAGCATGTGACTGTGAACAAAAGGTTGTCCTCCATCTTGGAAGGTGGAGCTCCAGCCTCTAGGGGGCAGATCAGACAACAGCAGACTCTGATGACGGAATTACTTGAATAAAAATAATTGTTAAATACAAGTTGCCATTGCCTTAGTCAGAACTTATACCTCAGTGCAATAAACACCCTGAAAACACTCTCCGTGCAAAAAACTTGGCACAGATATTCCTGACATCATGATTCGAATCATCTCAAGTCCAGCTGAGAGAGTCATGGCCTGAGACATCTATGACACACCTTTCACAGTCCTAAAACATCTTTCCCTTTACTCGTTGTTTTATGCAGCCATATGGGGAAGCTCATACAATTTTAGTTACAGTCTGGCACCTGGGCTCAGCTCAACTTCAAGTGCCTTCTTTAAAGTTAGATTTAGCCTTCTCAGCAGAATTAGCACTGCCTTCTCTTAGACCTTGTCTACACTACTGGAGAAAGTCAACCTAAGTTACGCTACTCCAGCTACGTGAATAAAAGGCAACAAAAATGATTAGGAGTATGGAACGGCTTCCATATCAGGAGAGATTAAGACTGAGACTTTTCACTTGGAATAGAGATTACTTAAGGGGGATATGATGGAGATGTGGAGAAAGTAAATAAGGAAGTGCTATTTACTGCTCATAACACAAGAACAAAATGAAATTAAAAGGCAGCAGGTTTAAAACAAACAAAAGGAAGTATTTATTCACACAACGCACAACCTGTGGAATTGTTTCACACAGGATGTTATGAAGGCCAAGACTATAACAGGGTTCAAAAAGAACTAGATAAGTTCATGGAAGATAAGTCCATTAATGGCTATAAGCCAGTATGGACAGGAATGGTTTCCCTAGCCTCTGTTTGCCAGAAGCTGGGAATGAGCGACAGAGAATGGATCACTTGATGATTCCCTGTTATGTTCATTCCCTCTGGGGCACCTGGCATTGACCACTGTCAGAAGACAGGATATTGGGCTAGACCTTTGGTCTGACCCAACATGGTCATTCTTATGTTGACTTAGTGTGGTGTCTACACCACATTGCATCAAGGAGAGATGCTCTCCTGTCGAATTACCTTATCCTCTCGTTCCGGCGGAGCACCGGAGTGCACTCTGTGGTCGAGTTAGGGGTCTTCACTAGAACCACTATTTCAACTCCCCACTGCATCGATGGCAGAAGTGTCGCTCCCCAACAAGTGAAGACATGGTCATAGTGTCCTGTTGAGGAGTCAGGTCTGAGCGAAAGCAGCACAGGCTGTCCATTTGTGTATGCAAGACGGTTGGTGTCCCGATGGTCCAAGGCCCCTGAAGAGCCATCATTCTGCACGGACAATGCATGGAAGGTGTGGATATCCTCCACAAATGGAAAATCAAATTATCACCGAATTGTGACTGTGGTGAAGTACAAACTACGTGACACATCACAGACAACTGCCCCATTAACCCTTACAGTGGTGGCATAAGGGGGATCTGCCTCGCTACCCCTGAAGCATTAGAATCGCTTTCAAATCTCAATTATAATTGCAGCCTGTTGCTTTTCAAATGCCATACGAAAGAAGATTCAGCTACTAAGAGATTTAGAATAGAGGACTCTCATAAAGTACACTGGTTTAGTGTTACGATAGCTGGCTCCAATCACAGGCACCCCAAACACGTTTTATGTGCAGATTACCTGTGGCTCAGCACACTGCATCCTGATGCTGGATTCGTTTAACAGCAGCTCCACATGCTCATAGGTGGTCTCTCTTTCCAACAGTTCAGGCAACGGAAGGGTTTCCCCTTCCTCTGTTTCTGGGCCTGCTCCAGGAGAGAAGGCATCATTCTCACTCACGTCTCCTGATCGGGTTCTGGAACCTCAAAGTTGGGACAAGAGGTTGGCCTTTCACTCCTGCTCTGAAGAGTTGCTGATGTTGCATTTTCTTTGCAGGGCCCTAACTATCAATGGAAGTGAAGCAAACTCCACATTTCTCACAAGTCATTGAATCCCTGGTGTCTCTCAATTACTTGTTTTCATAAATGTGGCTATCAAAGGAAGTTATCCCACGAGTGGCTCTACTGAACAGCCAGTAGTTGAGTGGTTGGTTCACTGTGAGGCTTCCCAACAACTACTCGCCCTGGGGTGTTGAGAGGATAAACACAGTAAAGACTCTGAAGTGCTCAGATACTATCATAATGGGAGGCCAGATAAGTAAATTACATAGAACTGCTCCTGAATCTTTCCCCATAGGCATAAATAACCCAACTGGCTTGCACCACTAGATGGGTCTACAAGGCCCCAGATCAAAACTGATGGATGGAGGGAAATATGGGCAGTTGACAGAGGTTGCTTTCATTTCTGTCCTAGCCTTTGGTCAATGCCTCGGAAGGGTGGGTGTACTCCAGGGAGCACCACCCACCACGAGATTGGATTTAGGGGTCAGCAGATAAGGGATGGGATAGCCGGTGCTGACTGGTCACGGGGTGAGGCCAGAGGGGCTGAGGACAGTCTATGGCCTAGGACAGATGCTGATCAGTTGGGGGTGGGACTAGGGGGCCACCATCTATGAAAACAAATCTGCTCTGTAGGAGTACCCCTTTTCCCTCCAGTAATGCTCCCTGGCACAGTAAACTCCCATTTCTGAGAGCCTCAAACACAGCAATAATGGAAAATATGTTTTATAGAAGAAATTGTGATTATAAGATCAACAATGGTTATGTGAACTCAGAGGCCCCTGAAGTATCTGAAATTACATTTAGCTTTTAAAAAACTGACTAGATTCTAAATTGACTGGGCTCTTGTAACTAAAGTATCCAAACTCCATATTTTATTTAATCCTGACTGGCTGCCATGTCCACATGGAGACCAGATTCATTTGAGAAACCATCTTTACACCTAGCACTTTTCACATGGAAACATCTAGCATCTAGGCAGATAGCTGGTCCCTCTCAGAGACCAGATAACTCAAGCACCAGAAAGCATAAAATTCCCATAACACTCCCAGAAATGCAATATTACTCTACAGAGAATATTTGGTCCTGTCCCAAATCCTGATCAGCTTTATGCCCAGGCTGAAAGCACCTGTGATTTTCAGTCACCTGTGCAAGATGAAGCAATCCAAAAGGCCATTCAAAGAGCTTCTTTCCAGTTTCAAACTATTTTTATAAGCACTATACGTGTTCAAAGGTACTTTTAGAAACCAAACAAAAAACAGTTACCAACATCTGAAACAGCCCCAGTTATGGATCCCCAAGAAAAGGAGCTCTGTTCTCCATTAAACTCAGAGGATAGGACAAGCAGCAATGAACTTAAATTACAGAAAGGGTGGTTTAGATTGGACATTAGGAAAAACTGTTAGGGTAATTAAACACTGGAATAAATTACTTAGGGAGGTTGTAGAATCACCATCACTGGAAATTTTAAAGAGCAGGTTAGACAAACACCGGTCAGGGATGGTCTAGGAAATACTTAGTCCTGCCATGAGTGCAGGGGACTGGACCCTCTCAAGGTCTCTTCCAGTCCTACGATTCTAGGAGGAAAAGCCCAGGAGATGCTCCTCCTGAAACACTGTCACTTCAAAAAATACTACTTTGTAGATGAGCAGTATAGAGGCTAACCAACCTTTCGCTCTACAAACTGCTTCAAAAAATAAACCTCTTGGCTTTGCCGGGACATTTCTCTGCCTGCAGCAGACCAATTCACATAGTCACTTCACACTAAAGCCTCACTAGTAGTTCTATCACTTCTATATTTGAAAAGGAAGCAAGAGTAAGATATACTGAAGCATTATGTGGTGATCTAAACAGACGACGTCTTCAAATGGCTCTGGTGGGCTATTCTCCACATAGTTAAAGGAGGAGTTTTAAGATGTTTTAACTCTATCTACAGCCATTTCTGAAAACTAAGAGTCAGATTCTCCCCTCTGTTGAGTTCATCTGTAGGAGGATTACCCCAACACAGAGGGACCCTTTGGCAGCATGAAGCTGATATAGCTCCTAATGCACCCCCCTCTCCATTCCCGTGTCAGCATAGTGGGCGTGTGCCTTGCAGTATGTGTAAGGTAGATCATGTCTCACTTCAGGGAACCAGCTCAGCACACAGCCACACAGGATCAGGGATGGCTCAAAGCACTGTGCGCACGTTGGCAACACCGGCTCTAACCCCCCACAAACTGTAAAGCGCTACCACTTTTAAAAGAAAATACCTTGTGGACTACCAGGGGGAACAGAGGCTTTTCTCTCTTTTCCTCAGACTATGAAGACCTAGGAGAGTTTTTAAGTTGTTGTGATTTTCCCTGAGTTTATCTAACTTGCCAAGAGAACAGTGTTTCCTCTGGAGTTGCTAGAGAGTTCATGACAGAATCATTTCTCCAGCAGTGGAGCTAGGAAACTGTTCCACATGCCCTTTGCTAGCTGGCAACCTAGGCAACTATCATGGTGTTTAGTCACTTGAGAGGCTGTTGTATCACCTCAATCTTTCGTATTTACCTCTGGCATCTAGCTGGGGCCCACACTGAATAGCACATAGCTCACACGATGGCCCATATTCACAAATCAAGTGTAGGGACACTTCCCCTATCACCAGGGTTCACATCCTCACATGCTTCCTGCTGATAGAGAATTAGTCACCTACCTTTATTCCTCCAGCTGCAAGCCTGGCTTCACAGTTCCTCCTACCCCAAAATTATGAGACAGCCTCCTTTCGAAACACATGAATAGATGTTCAGTGGAGAAAATTTTGTATTTCTTCTTGAAGTCTTCATTTTATTCTTTCAGACACAGAGTATAATGAAATGTGTGTGTGTGTAATTTTTGCTGGAACAGTTACTGTAGGAGGACAGCTACCAAGGTGTGCTCGGTGTCTCTGCTTACAAATAGCTCAAGCAGGCGAAACAGAGCCAAGATAACAGGAATCAGCTGAGAGTCAATGAACAGTTTTAAACTACATTTAAAGCTCCACCAAGACCAATTTTTAACAAATGTTTTATTTGTGGTCACAGCCTTTAAAAAAACATCCCTTAATCCTAACCCACTACATGAGCTTATTTCAAGTCAGTGCAGGGTAATGACAAGAATGTGAAGTTGCATCCTGTACCAGAGTGGCTCTAAATAGGATGATTTCATTCTCATATGCAAAAGAGTTGATATGAGGGTGTGAGGTGGAAAACCAAGGAAAATAAACCTGATCAACAACAGGGAACTTCTCAGGAAGACTCCCTTGTCCTGAAGCTGCAGGGAGGGGAGGTTAGCTACAGCCCTGAAAATCATTCACACTGTAGCACCACGAAGGTAAATAAATACTAACACACTGTCAAAGGTCAGCTTCTCTCAGGGAGGGAAAGAGATGGTGGCACTTAGCACCCCAACATTAAGATAATTCAGTAGTTATTGCTAAGTCTTAGTTACCTACAATGATCTCTAACTATCTTCTTTTTAATTAGTATAAGATATTCACTAGCATTAAACACTTATGTTCCTGGTGCTTATTGAATGAAGAAGGGAGAGCAAGGCAGAGACTCCATATATAATCCACTTCCTACCTAACAGGCTGGACTGTTCTCAAGCTGCTTGAATGAAGTTTTACCTTTTCATGGAAGGAGGGAGGGCAGGGAAAGGACAGAAAGTTTATCACTAGCAGCTTCTCAAGACACTTGGAAATCCATTATGTTTGCTTAATTCTGCAAGGGACTTTCATAGGATTCTCTTTGCTAACAGTTCCTACGAATTCCTTTGTGTACATCACATGGAATGACAAACCAGCTCCCTGTTTTAATACACTAAGCCCCAAAGGGAGCAGGAGATAGGTGTCGTCTGAAGAGACTTGAGCAAAAACTAGGCTAACTCCCCAGGAATAAACATGGCAAAGAGTGGTCTGATCTGAGCTCAGAGGCATTGGCTGGGGTTCCAGATACACTCAGATAAGATCAGCCTGGCATCCAATTCCCATTGTACATACCCCTTCTGCCAATAGCACACACTATGACGGCCAGCGCCTCTCAGTGTTAAGCCGATAAATCTGAAAACCTAACATTAACAAGTCTGTAATTCATACGTGACAGGAAACCAGACATCACTGCAGATTATCAATTACCCAAAAGTGAATTAAGTCTATTGAGATCACACTTTTAGTTCACAACAGCTCCACGTGCCCTCGACGTCCCAACCCAACCCCACTTCTTCTCCCCTTCCCATAAAGAAGCATTTCCCGGAGAGGGAAATTAGAGGAGATGGGAGGGGAGAGGGGCAGACGTAAGCTCTGAAGCCAGTGAGCTATGGAACTGCTGTGCGCCAATGGTGTCTCTGTAACATTCCCCTATTAGGCATCATGAAGATTGTTCTCAGCCAGGAGTATCTTCTCTCCAGGTTTAAAGGCTGGCATCCCCATGTAGGGGCAGCTGGCACAGCGGAATGCATCCCCCAGGTAACACTGCCAAGACACAGAGGCGACAAAAAAAAAAAAGTCAGCTCGTTACCAAGGTCAGACAAAAACAAAGGGTGGGGTTTCCTGGTTTCAGTTCTCTTCCCAATGGCAAGTATTTTGCCCCCCACACACAGAGTTACAATCTGCCCACCAGAGAATAAACCAGCACCGAAAGAATCTGCTTGCAGCCTCTAGCAATCAGCACAAACCTGGCTGAGTCAGGACTGAGATCTGAAGTCATCTGGGATTGAATGAACAAAGAATGCGTTTTCCCTGACCACACAAGGCAGCAGTCTCTTCAGATCAGGGATAAAGCCCATCTGCTGTAACATCCAACTCTTGGGGCTCTCAGTTTCTCCAAACTATTCAGAAAATCCTGTTTCACTTTAAAGGCAGGTGACTTCAGGGTGAGGAGTTCTCTTAGTAAATACTGAGCAGCTCAATGGATTCTAATTCAGCTCAGTTAGGTCATGAATGAGAATCACAACTATATGGAACTGGGAGACTTCAGTCTAGCTCTTCCTAGAGAGGTATCCATATAACAGGGAGTGAATATGCAGAGTAAGAATTTGCTGCAAACACAACTGATGTTACTACAGACACATCGAAGCCAAATATTACAAAATCTGATAGCCCTGCAGAGACAGAACAATTTCTTCGCCACAAATACTGGTTAGTAAAGTCAGCCTATAGGGAGCACTGGTTTTTTAAACTAGTTCTCAGATAAGAATATACTCTTTCCCTGCATGTCTATAACAGAGGATAGATGGGAAGGATATTTACATTTCCACAAGCAGATTTGGGCTTCAAGCTCTCTTTCTTCTCCTGCTCCAGGTCCTCCGCGAGGCCACACGTGCTGCACAAGAAACAGGACTCATATTAAACCTGTCTGCAATGGGGTTAGCCACTGACTTTACCCACTCCACCCTCTAACATTTCTTCCTTGGTCCTCCACCCACACGAGATTACAGCCCCAACATATCATTCCACACACTGGGCTTTAGCGCACGTGCAGTCTCCTCCGCCCCCCACCCGCACTCCTACCTTTATTATCCCCTCTAAAGTCATAGCCCAGAGCCGTGGTTCTCAATCTATGCACCATCGTGGGCCGCATATGCAGCTGTGTGTGTGTTCTATTTATTGTGCGGACGTGGCCCACATACTACCGGCATGGCCCTGAGAACGTAGCATGGGCCGCAGCTGTGTGTTGATTAGGACGCAAGTGGCCCGTGGGTCGCTGGTTGAGAACCACTGGCCCATAGGACCACGTCGAATGTCCCAGTTGCTTGAACTTCCCTCTCTCCACCTAGCACATGGGGAAATGCTATCAAATACCAAGCTTTTATTTTAAAATCTACATGCAATACTTCTCTGGAAAAAAACTGAGGATGAGTCGTGTTATAAAAAGAGCCTGCATGAACCCTGTGGTTGCCCAAGTGAGTCTGTGTGTTGGGGGAGGACTATTCATCTCACAGGGGAATATTTACGCCTGGGATATAAGTAAACTGATTTTAAAAACACTCCAGTTACACCAGCATACACCCTTAATGTAGATTCACTTAAAAGAAGTTTAAATCTTCCTTAAAAAAATCAGTTTAGCTTTCTTTTTTTTAATTTCTAGTTATACTATTGCAATTTTAATACACAGAAGCCCTTGACAAAATTTAAGAGATGTATACCCTAGAATCAAATTTTTGAAAAATTCTACAAAAAGAAATTCACTTGGCTAACAGATTTCTGAATGTGTTTCTTAACTAAATATTGAAATATGGACTTAAATACACTAAGGGTTAAAAAAGAGTAAAGATACCAGCCAAATGAGTAATTCTTTGGAGAAACAGCACCATGCCCTGCTGTTTTTTAAAAGGGCAATGGTTAAATCTGATTTGAAGTCAGCACATTCACCAACACATCAAGTCAAGTACTCACCAGTTCTTGCAGGCTTTCTTTTTACCCGATTCCTTACAGGATGGAGCTTTGAGGGAAGATGGATCTGGCTTCTTCAGATCCTCAGAATCTAGCAACTCATCTGAGTCCAGGAGATCCTGAAACAGACAACATGGAGGAAGAAATAACAAAAGAAGGAAATTGGTTCACTAGGGAATAGATACACTGCTGATGTTAGATTCAAAGAAATGACAACACCTGGTATAGCTTAGACCCAAGTGTCAGAATTATGGTCCACGCAATAAACCCGTCATGTAATATTAGAGAAATTTTTCCATATGGCTCTCACTCCACCCTTTCATCTGTAATGCCTTAATGAGTACTATGGGTTAAATTTCATGAAACTTCTAATTTTTGTGTGGAAAACTAAAACAGAACTTACCATTCCCTCATCATCCATATCATTGGCAGAGAGAGTCCATAGCTTCGCAGCAGCAGGGTCCACAGCAGGCTTGCCTGGAGCCAAAATGAGACATAGATGATGATCACACACAGCATGAATCAGACCAACTCCCAGCAAAGAAATGGTTCCAATATCACTCTTGAAAAACTCACTCCCTGTGCCATGGTGCCTTTTATCATATTGCACTCTACCTGTGGAGCACGCTCACTGCTCTCAGAAGCCAAGCACCTGCGCTCTCGCTCAAATGCATCTTTAAACCTGATTTGTGCAAGGAATCCGCTGTCCACTTCTCGTCATCGTTCATCAAAGATCAGTTATGAAAAAAGAAGCGACAATATCCTCCTCGATACACTCATTTGAGACACCAAAATGAGATGTCATTTATAGACGCCGCATCTCTTCATAATATGACCACCTCTTTTATTTCTTGTTTGAAATGCAGTGAAATAGTTAGTGACATTAGAGCAGGCATTGATGCTGGGAGCCCAGTAGCTGTAGCTCCAGTAATCTAATCGCCATTCATATCCTTCAAAGATCTCGCACAGACCCTTTTGCACAAAGGGAGGGAGGAAGGAAGGAAGGGATTCGGTAGTACTGGTGTTTCTAATAAGGTTAAAAACAAAACAAAAACCCCACAGAAAATCCTTTATGCAGCTCTCTGTATGCATCACAAAGCAACAGGAAAGGACACAGGTTTCCCTCCACCTCCTTTGCTTTGCAGTTAACTTTTGAAACAGAAATGGAAGCTTCCAACAGATACAAAATGGTTGTTAATCAAGATTATGGAGAACCATGTTTTCAAACATCCTTCTTTATTAAGCATTCAAAATTATTATGCTCTCCATTGTACAACATAAGGAGTTCATACACTCCCAGCACATATACCAGCCTTCTCTTCTCTCTTACCTGATGAAGCAGATTTCTTAGCAAAGGAAAGTTTGAGTTGACTTGAGGATCCCACTTCAAAGTTGGGTTTCTTGCCTTCAATTTGGACAGACAAAAGGTCATTGCCTTGGTACTCCAGATGATCTTGGACTGACTGGGTCTCCTCGGGGGTCAAAGGCTCCTTCTGCAGCTGGAAAGCAAGACACAGTGAGTGTTAACACTTGAAAAGAACTGCCATATTCCAGTGCCCTGTGTGATAACATCATATCATACAGTTAAAGTGCATGTACACGAATGCAAGGAGCCTGGGAAACAAGCAGGAAGAATTGGAAGTCCTGGCACAAAGAACTATGATGTGATTGGAATAACAAAGGCTTGGTGGGGTAACTCACATGCCTGGAGCACTGTCATGGATGGGTATAAACTGTTCAGGAAGGACAGGCAGGGGAGGAAAGGTGGAGGAGTTGCGCTGTATGTAAGAGAGCGGTATGATTGCTCAGAGCTCCAGTTTGAAATTGGAGAAAAGCCTGTTGAGAGTCTTTGGGTCAAGTTTAGAGGCGAGAGCAACAAGGGTGATGTTGTGCTGGGAGTGTGCTATAGACCACCAGACCAGGAGGATGAGGTAGATGAGGCTTTTTTCAGACAATTAACTGAAATTCCAGAACAGAGACTCAGGTTCTAATGGGGAACTTCAATCACCCTGACATCTGCTGGGAGAGCAATACAGCAGTGCACAGACAGTCCAGGAAGTTTCTGGAGAGTGTTTGGGACAACTTCCTGGTGCAACTACTAGAGGAACCAACCAGGGGCCATTCTCCTCTTGACCTGCTGCTTACAAACAGGGAAGAATCGGTAGGGGAAGTAGAAGTGGGTGGCAACCTGGGCAGCAGTGACCATGAGATGGTCGAGTCCAGGATCCTCACAAAAGGAAGAAAGAAGAGTAGCAAAATACGGACCCTGATCTTCAGAAAAGCAGACTTTTACTCCCTGATGGGCAGGATCCCCTGGGAGGCTAATGTGAGGGGAAAGGAGTCCTGGCTGTATTTTAAAGAAGCCTTCTTGAGGGCACAGGAACAAACCATCCCGACATGCAGAAAGAATAGCAGATATGGCAGGCGACCAGCTTGGCTTAACAGTGAAATCTTCGGTGAGCTTAAACACAAAAAGGAAGCTTACATGAAGTGGAAAGGTGGACAGATGACTAGGGAGGAATATAAAAATATTGCTCGAGCATGCAGGACAGTAATCAGGAAGGCCAAAACACAACTGGAGTTGCAACTAGCAAGGGATGCGAAGGGAAACAAGAAGGGTTTCTACAGGTATGTTAGCAACAAGAGAAAGGTAAGGGAAAGTGTGGGACCCTTAATGAATGGGGGAGGCAACCTAGTGACAGATGATGTGGAAAAAGCTGATGTACTCAATGCTTTTTTTGCCTTGGTCTTCACAGACAAGGTCAGCTCCCACACTGCTGTCCTGGGCAACACAGTAGGGGAGGAGGTGAGCAGCCGTCAGTGGTGAAAGAACAGGTTAGGACTATTTAGAAAAGCTGGACATGCACAAGTCCATGGGTCCAGATCTAATGCATCCGATGGTGCTGAGGGAATTGGCTGATGTGATTGCAGAGCCATTGGCAATCAGGGGAGGCAAATATAGTGCCCATCTTTAAAAAAAAGGGAAGATGGAGAACCTGGGGAACTACAGACCAGTCAGCCTCACCTAAGTCCCCGGAAAAATCATGGAGCAGGTCCTCAAGGAAACCATTGTGCAGCACTTGGAGGAGAGGAAGGTGATCAGCAACAGTCAACATGGATTCACGAAGGACAAGTCATGCGATTGCCTTCTATGATGAGATAACTGGCTCTGCGGATATGGGGAAAGCAGTGGACGCGATATATCTTGACTTTAGCAAAGCTTTTGATATGGTCTCCCACAGTATTCTTGCCAGCAACTTAAAGAAGTATGGGCTGGATGAATGGACTATATGGTGGATAGAAAGCTGGCTAGATTGTTGGGCTCAACAGGTAGTGATCAACTGCTCAATGTTCAGTTGGCAGCCGGTATCAAGCGGAGTGCCCCAGGGATCAGCCCTGGAGCCAGTTTTGTTCAATAGCTTTATTAATGATCTGGATGAGGGGATAGATTGCACCCTCAGCAAGTTTGCAGATGACACTAAGATGCGGGGAGAGGTAGATATGCTGGAGGGTAGGGAAAGGGTCCAGAGTGACCTAGACAAATTGGAGGATTGGGCCAAAAGAAATATAATGAGGTTCAGCAAGGACAAAGGCAGAATCCTGCACTTAGGATGGAAGAATCCCATGCACTGCTACAGACTGGGGACCGCCTGGCTAAGCAGCAGTTCTGCAGAAAAGGACCTGGGGATTACAGTGGATGAGAAGCTGGATATGAGTGAGCAGTGTGCCCTTGTTGCCAAGAAGGCTAATGGCATATTGGCCTGCATTAGTAGGAGCACTGAAAGCAGATTGAAGGAAGTGATTATTCTCCTCTATTCCGCACTGGTGAGGCCACACCTGGAGTACTGTGTCCAGTTTTGGGCCCCTCACTACAGAAGGGATGTGAACAAATTGGAGACAGTCCTGTGGATGGCAACGAAAATGATTAGGGGGCTGGGACACATGATTTATGAGGAGCGGCTGAGGGAACTGGGCTTATTTAGTCTCCAAAAGAGAAGAGTGAGGGGGGATTTGATAGCAACCTTAAACTACCTGAAGGGGGGTTCCAAAGAGAATGGAGCTCAGCTGTTCTCAGTGGTGGCAGATGACAGAACAAGGAGAAATGGTCTCAAGTTGCAATGGGGGAGGTTTAGGTTGGATATCAGGAAACACTATTTCGCTAGGAGGGCAGTGTAGCACTGGAATGGGTTCCCTAGGGAGGTGGTGGAATCTCCTTTCTTAGAGGTTTTTAATGCCCAGCTTGGAGGGATAGCTCAGTGGTTTGAGCATTGGCCTGCTAAACACAGGGTTATGAATTCAATCCTTGAGTGGACCATTTGGGGATTTAGTTGGGGATTGGCCCTCCTTTGAGCAAGGGGTTGGACTAGATGACCTCCTGAGGTCCCTTCCAACCCTAATCTTCTATGCTGGGTTTCCTCTCTGTCCCATGATGTTGCATTATACTTCAGATGGGCTCATTCTCCCAGCTTGCACGAAGTGGATCACGGTTCTGGCTGCTGCACAGCTGGCGATATTACACAGCTTACTGCCACTAGTCCTTTGAAGAGACATGGATTTTTTTTTTTTAATTACAAAGAAAACTCTTATTCATGCAGTACTAAGAGCACAGTTTTCGTTGCTGGTTATGCACTGCATATTTCAAGGCATGCTAAGATGGCTAGGTAGTGAATAACCAGCACCCCTTTTGGAAGCCTCTTCTCTACATTACACAGTCCTGAAAGGGGAGCTCTCGGGAGGTGGTTAGTGCATATACACATACCTCCTTCACTTCCACCAGCCCGGAAAGCATTAGAGCTGTGAGGAGCCTGGCTGCTGTCTTGATTCGGCTGTTGTCACCTGGGAAACATGACAGGGAACACAAAACAAAGCTCATTATTAAGAACTAGATGTGTTGCTTGTAACATGAAAGGACCAACAGTGCTTTAGAAGACAGCATTCCAGCTAATCCCTTTGTTTACATGCTTCTTTCCTAATCACTCCTGGCACATCTGGGAATTTAGCCATTCATCCATTCAAACAGGCTCTTCAACTCTGAGACTATTAATTAGTTCAAAATTATGCTGACGAATACATTAAGATCATGAAGGCTTCTCCAGCATTCAAGACAAAAAAAAATCATCTCCATCCACTAAAGAGAAAAATGGGAGCTCCCACTTCGACAGGCTCATAGGACTCATAGACTTTTAAGGTCAGAAGGGACCATTATGATCATCTAGTCTGACCTTCTGCACAATGCAGGCCACAGAATCTCACCCATCCACTTCAACAACAAACCCCTAAGCTATGTCCGAGTTACTGAAGTCCTCAAACTATGGTCTCAAGCTGCAGAGAATCCTCCCCCAAGTGACCCATGCCCCATGCTGCAGAGGAAGGCGAAAAACCTCCAGGGCCTCTGCCAATTTGCCCTGGAGGAAAATTCCTTCCCGACCCCAAATATGGCGATTAGTTAAACCCTGAGCATGTGGGCAAGACTCACCAGCCAGCACCCAGGAAAGGATTCTCTGTAGTAACTCAGATCCCACCCCATCTAACATCCCATCACAGACCACTGGGCATACTTACCTGCTGATAATCATGGAAGTCCTCAAAAAAATAAAGTCCTAAAAAGTCTGGAGTCCAGAACTATACATTAAAGAGCCCATTCCAGAAGGCATCAGGTTTTACACCGACTGATTTAATTAACAGCTTTGGTGCATCTGTTTTTCGTTGGGTAGTTGGCATTACCTACTAGTAATATTCCATTCACATCTTTTGTAAATTGTGATAGTATAAGATGCACCATCTCTTTCCTAAACTTCACTTTATCTTTTTTAGATTATGCAAAGTACTTACAGGCCCCAATCAAGATCAAAGCCCTGTTGTGCTACAGAGTAAAAGATGGTCCCACTCACTAACAGCTCATGACCTAATTTTACTTTCACAGAGGCCCCAAAAAGGTCACTACAAACTCTAGGTCACTACAAACTCTAGCATCAGCTCTGTGCATCCACTAACCATAGCAGTATGCTTACAAGAATAAGTCTCTCTCTGCTGTTACATTTTTGATACAAGATGGTCATCAGCAGAGACTCTAACATGACAGTGATAAGCTCAGACACAAGATCACATCTTGCTGCTTACATTAATGAATCACAGGAGCAAAACTACTCTTTATGTTGACTGATATTCAAAGCTCTTGGCCCTTCAACTTTGGCCTAATCCTCCATGAAAGTATGTTTGGTTGTCTCAGATCCAGGGGAAAGAACATATCAGACTTGCTCTTACCTATTTGCGCAGCCACTGGTTCTTTCAGAAGGACACAACCCCCGGGCTTGAGTATCCGAGCTATTTCTGCCAGCACCTCTGCACTGTGCAGTGTCATACTGCCTGGTACCATGCCTGATAGAACCACATCAAAGCTGGATTTTGCATGAGCCGCTGCAAAGAAGGAAAGATGAAGAGAGAAAAAAAATATCCTTGTCTAGCTTACCAGCTATCCCCTCTCTGATCTCCTTTGTACACATGTATGTGACAATCACACCACATGGCATCAATTAATAAGGCTACGATTTTGGGCCCTACAGCTCCCTGCTGCTGGGGAGGAGGCAGGGGGACCCTGTAGCTCCCCTCTGACATGGGGGGGCAGGGAGATCCTGGGGCTTCGAACCCCCATGGGTGGTGGGGACCCTGGAGCTCCCAGCCAGCCCACATTTGCCCAGTCTCTTTGCATTTTATCATGGATATTTTTAGTAACAGTCAGAAACAGGCCATGGGCTTCAGTGAATTTTTTTTTTTTTGCCCATGACCTGTCCCTGACTTTTACAAAATTTTAGCCCTTATGCATTAACAATCATCACTGATGAAACAAACATGACTAGGGTGAATAGCTTTCTTGTATACTACTAGCAGTATAAGTCACAAAAGGATTTC
Organism: Gopherus flavomarginatus; assembly: GCF_025201925.1. Lineage (NCBI taxonomy): Eukaryota > Metazoa > Chordata > Testudines > Testudinidae > Gopherus > Gopherus flavomarginatus. Next base: position 37,175,401 of record NC_066630.1, read on the forward strand.
TACCTTTATTCTTAAAGATGCCCTAGGTTACAAATCAAGGAAAATGCTAGCTCACATCCATTAACATACCCAGAGAACATGACACTGCCCTTAAACCAAAATGTGTGGTAAAAATTACATCCTCATTCTTACAGTGGGACAGTTGGTCAATATTTTCCACGGATACGCGGCTCTCAGGTCCCACCAATGCCTGAATCTTAGCCACCATATTCTTCAGGCCTTCAACAGGTGAGGAGCTATCCCAGATCACTGCCACACGCTGGCCAACTGAGATTCCATACTCCGCCATGTTTGCCGAATCACTGGATCTGGAAGTGCCAGATTGAGAAAGGAAGAAATCAGTGCTAAAACCACCATGAAGGAAGTGGATTTTCACTTAATCCACAGGGTTGCCCTCTTTTAAGAACTAGGATAATTCTCTGGGGACTGGAAACAGAGTTCCCATATCCACATGTTAACATAGCATGAAGAAATACCATCTCTGTCTATGATCATATCAGTTTCTGTCAAATTGTGATGCTTGCTTCCTCCAAGAGGATCTGCCAGGGGCAGTGCAAACCAAGTGTAAGGGACATGGGGAAAAAAAAAAGTTATATAATCCCAAACTAGAAACGAATAGGCAGTATGAAGTGCTCAGCAGCCACTTCTGCTTGTGACAGTGACCCAGCAAAGATGAAGTTAATCAATTCCCCTTGCACATGAGGAGAACATACATCTTAGTTTCAGCATCTCCAATCATCCAAATTAAGGCCCTTTGCTCTCCTCCTGACATTTCTTTTTTAAAGAAGTGCTTACATTTGGAGAAACTAGAGTATGGTGAGCAATAATGAAAGCTTGAGAAATCCTGTCCTGTGGCCCACAATGTGTAATAACGTGAGAACCACTTCTCTAGTTGTTTTCATCTGGTGGAACTCTTACTGATTAGAAACTGGTTTACTACACTCAGAGATGGCTTAACTCACCATATTTTCGTCTCATTCCTTAAATAGCTCCAATTTTAAAGTTAGTGTTACATCAGCCTTGTTTATTGTACCACTGCGACACACTGTCCCCCATTTAACACCCTGTAAACCCACAGTAACCACTTTTATATGGTCATATGTTGTACAGAGTATGGCTTTTCAAGTGATACCTCACAAGGTATAATCATCACTAGCCTGTTGAAATATATGTAGCAACACTATGTATAAAGTTATAAGTAGGGCTGTAAAGCGATTAAAAAAATTAATCGCAATTAATCGCATTGATATTTTTGGATGTTTTCTACATTTTCAATTGTACTGATTTCAATTATAACACAATACGAAGTGTACAGTGCTCACTATATTTTATTACAAGCATTTGCACTGTAAAAAAAAGAAACAGTATTTTTCAATTCACCTAATGCAAGCACTGTAGTGCAATCTCTTTATCACGAAAATTGAACTTATAAAAGTAGAATTATGTACAAAAAATAACTGCATTCAGAAATAAAACAAATGTAAAACTTTAGCACCTACAGGTCCACCAGTCCTACTTCAGCCAATCACTCAGACAAACAAGTTGTTTACATTTGCAGGAAATAATGCTGCCCACTTCTTGTTTACAATGTCACCAGAAAGTGAGAACAGGCGTTCGCATGGCACTGTTTGTAGGTGGTTTCGCAATATATTTACGTGCCAGATGAGGTAAAGATTCATATGTCCCTTCAGGTTTCAACCACCATTCCAGAGGACAGGCATCCATGCCAATGAAGGGGTCTGCTTGATAACAATCCAAAGTACAGCAGACTGATGCATGTTCATTTTCATCATCCGAGTCAGATGTTACCATCAGAAGGTTGATTTTCTTTTTTAATGATTCAGGTTCTGTAGTTTCCGCATCAGAGTGTTGCTCTTTTAAGACTTCTGAAAGCTTGCACCGCACCTTGTCCATCTCAGATTTTGGACATCACTTCAGATTCTTAAACCTTGAGCTAAGTGTTGTAGCTATATTTAACGAGCACCATCAGCATGGAAACATGTCCTCTGGAATGGTGGCCAAAGCATGAAGGGGCATATCTGGCAGTTAAATACCTTGCAGTGCCAGCTACAAAAGTGCCATACGAATGCCTGTTCTCATTTTCTGGTGACATTGTAAATAAGAAGCGGGCAGCACATCTCCTGCAAATGTAAACAAACTTGTTTGTCTTAGCGATTGCCTGAACAAGAAGTAGGACTGAGTGGGTGCGTAAGCTCTAAAGTACTTGTATGAGGTGACTTGAAAAATACTGTTTCTTTTGTTTATCATTTGTTTATCAGTGTAAATATTTGTAATAAAAAACAAAGTGAGCACTGTACACTTTGTGTTCTGTGTTGTAATAGAAATCAATATATTTGAAAATGTAGAAAAACATCCAAAAATATTTAATAAATTTCAATTGGTATTATATTGTTTAACAGTATTATTAATTGCGATTACTTAATTGCAATTAATTTTTTTAGTTAAGTGCGTGAGTTAACTGTGATTAATCGACAGCCCTAGTTATAAGTTTTACTGTATGATATTACTGAAGTATGTTATAACTCTGGGGAACGCCCACAGACTAGGTCCTCAGAGAGAAAGGAGTGTCCAACACCCAGCCAGGTGCTAAAGAGACATTGTCCAGCAGGGGGGAAGGGAAACAAGAAATATACGTTGCATAGAGGGACAATTCAAATCTCAAGTACACAACAGACTGTTGGTCACCTGCACCCCAGCAGGGGGTCAACCTCAAAGAGAGGAAGAGGGTATAAAATAAGACAATGGCTTCCTCATTACCTCTCCCATCTCTACTCACAGAGCAAGATCGTTTGAAAGACAAAGAAGTAGAGACCCACAAATCTGCAGAAATCCGTGGACCATTTTTGTGGATTGGATGCGGATACAAATTTTGTATCCATGCAGGGCTCTACAAAGAGGCATCACTGAACTAGATGAGTGGTCCCAGGCTGTAGGGGGAACCAGCCTGCAAACCAAGAACTGTGAACTATGAACTACCTGCAGCATTGAGTGGGGTAAAAAAGTGCCTTGCTTTAAATTTTACTTAGCTTGGTAAAGTTTAAGAATTAGATTGCAATTTTATCATTGTATTTCTTTTTGTGACCAATTCTAATATTTTATCACTTATAATCACTTAAAATCTATCTTTCTATAGTTAATAAACTTGTTTTGATATTTTATCTAAACCAGTGAGCTTCAACTGATGTGGCTGGGGAATCTGCTCAGGTTAACAAGGGTTGGTGTATACAAATTTCTTTGATAAAATGGACTTATGAGCTAGCACTGTCCAAGGGGGTCTTGAGCTGTGTAAGATGCACATTTCTGGGGTGCCAGGCTGGGGGGATTTGCGGGGTTTCTCCTAGTATACAGCTCATGAATGGTCTCCCAGCCACTCATGTAACTTTGTTGGGTGTTGTCAGGGCTGAATCCCCACCCTAGCACTTTGAGTGCAGAATATGGGGGGCCCACAAGGATTCTAAAAATTAATACTGGCCGCGTCAGGCTTGTATTAAACTCCCACGGTTACAGCTTTTCTCTGACCTTCGCTTGATAAACGCTGCCACCACCCAAATGCAAAAAAACTCCTTGGACCCAGGAAGGAGCACTTGCAAATTCCTCCCTGTGGAGTACCCTCAAGCCTTTTCAAGGGAAGAGCTGAGAAATAAAATAAAGGAAATTAGCAGTTGCCACCAGCATATTAAACAACATATGCACAAACCTCTTAGGACACCAAAAATCCAATCCTGTTTTTAAAAAAGGTAAATTTTATTAAAAACAAAAAGGAAAGTAAGTACATCTGGAACTTAGACTTTTGCTAGATTTTAAAAGAACAATTCCAAAAAATAAGCACCCAGAATAGTTTTGAGGAGTTCAGCTTCAAGGTTACAAGCAAACAAAAGCATGTGGGGTTAGCACAGAGGAGATCCACAAGCCAAAATAAAGAAATAACCTGATCATGTCTACCTAAACATTCCCTATCCCAGTGAGTCCTGCTAGATATGGAAAATACTTTTTCATACCTGGTTCAAACCTTACACAGCATTCCTGCCTATAGCATTGCTGCTCCATGTCCCTACAGCCCAGAGAGACTAACAGACAAAGGGAAAAAGTTTCTTTCCCATTTTAAAAGTTCTAGCCTTCCCATTGGCTCTTTTGGTCAGGTGCCCACTTTTTTTCCCCTTTATCTGGGGTACTTTTTAACCCTTTACAGGTAAAAGTAAGTAGAGAACAGTTACCAAGAGTGATTTTACAGTTAACTGGCTGGCTCGGTGTCCATCAAAGGGAGCTACCCACTCATCTTTATTTATCACAGGTGTGCCTTCATGCTAAGTGCTGTGCATGAGCAATTCCCGGAGGGGCTACTTTTCACTAGTAAAGCAGTGTGAGAGGCATCCTGAGTTAGAGGGTTAAGGGGGCACAGATTCCACAGTCCAGCTTGTACCCTGGGAGCTGTCACAACCAAACATTTGACTATGTCAAAACCAGTAAAACTAAAAAATATGGCAGGTCATTTGGCTTTACAACAAAAAGGGACGGTTCTTTTCAGTTACAATAAGGTTTCTGTTGCACTACACAAGGCACATCAGATAAGTGCCTACAGGACTATGATTCAGGGTGGATAGAACTCTACCCTACCTCTTGGGTCTTATCTCAGTCTCACACACATTTTAATCAACTGGTCTCTTAACTCAAGGATTGCTCCCTCTCAAAAACGGGCAAGAAAAGAATCCCGAATTGAAAGAGCAGCAAAATTACAAACCTCCAACAATTGAGGAATTCTTCAGCAGGCAGTGAAAGCTGGACACACAAGGTGCACTGCTCACCTCAGTTGAGTTACACATATTGAAAAATGCAACACATTTTCCCTCTTTACAGAGAAGAGTTCAAAGCAGTTTCCCTAGATTTCTACATAAAACTTCTGGAGGAGAATCATTTCTCCATCTTTCCAAAATTCATTGCATTGCTGTCCTCATTCAACTGAGCCTGAGCACGGGCACGTATGCCAGTAACGCACTTTATCTTTCATCTCATAGGCCTGAGTCACTTGTGTGTGTGTTCAAATTGGAGGCCCACCCTTTTTTTCCTGGAAAAATAAGTTGAAACACTTAGATGCAACTAAAATCAGGTGAAAATTAAAGGTCCACTTTTCGTTAGTATTTTCATATACGAGTTCCAACCCATCCAACTTTGAAAAAAGGTTTCTATTACTGAAGCATGTTAAAATCACTCAGGGAAGTAATTGTACAATTATATCAGAATTAATTATTTCAAGACTTACAGAAGCATGGGACTTGTAATGGAGGTGAAGGATTTCTTCTTCTAAAGGCATGGTCAACATTTAAAAAAAAATTATACTGGCATAACTGGCAGTCAGGCGTGTGAATCCCCAGAGTAGATGCCTTGTTGTTCCCACACCAACACAAAAAACTCTGTTGGCATACGCCGCATCTACGCTAGGGGGCTATGCTGACACAGGCACTGAAGCAGAATTGAACTAGTCTCAGGCTACATCTGTAAGAGATGAGGTGTGATTCCCAGATGCATGCTAGCCCTCATCTCCAGTAGCATGCTGAACACAGCGATAACACAGGCAGTAGCAGCTCATCCTAGCCACCCAGTGTCCGTACCTCCCATGGGGTTTGGGCAGGTTTGTACTCAGGGCAGCTAGCACGTGCCATTGCTGCTACATCAGTTACCCCAACTATTTTTAGTGTGCCAGGTCAGATAAGACCTAACACAAGTATGTTTACACGAGCATGGGATCACACCGCTAGTTGGCAGTGTAGACGCAGCCATATTCACTGTGGATCAAATCCAGTTCAGGTAAGTAGTGAGCAAAGTCACTGCTAAGTAGCAACTCTTTAGTAACCTTCGTGAAATCAACTTGTAGTCTCAGTTCAATTCCCAGCGGACATGTATATGCAGCACCAAAACCACTGCCACAACAGCCATCATTTTAAGCAATCTCAGAAGAGAGACCAATGAATGAATGGACACAGACTGTGCTCTCATACCTTTGAGGGGTGGCTCTCTAAAATAGGAAGAAGCATATTAGCAGTGTTCTGTCTGCTGCAGATAGTATTTAAAGTGAAATCCTCTATCATTTTGCATCAGTCACAACCTATTTTTCATAAACCCTTACACATGCACTTAAAAATTCCAAATTTAATTTCCTAGAGCACAATAATGTGGAGTATCAAACCATGGAGCTTCCAGTGGCCTAGAACTAAGCATCACTGCAGTGCTGCAAGCTATTACTGTTGTTGGTGAGCATTTTAAATACATTCCCTCGTGCAGATCTGGTTAACAAGAACACAGGAAAGGGAGGATTAAATCTCTTGGAGGAGCAGAGCCAGGCAAGTGCTTACAGAGATTAGGAAACAGCCACATGAAGGAATTTCACAGCTGGGATGCAAAAGCAGGTATTAGTGTAATTGGGAATAAAACCATTTTCTTGAGGGATGCTGGAAATTTTCTAATTCACTCAGAGCAAAGGGAAGATCTGGTCAGTGGAGAAGTTATCGGCTTTATTCCTTATCTGAGAGTCTTATGAGCACATAACATTTATAGGAGTCACATATGCACATCAACAGGGGAGAATTTGTATTTTGTGGCATTAGCCACAGAAATTCCATGCCAGAAACAGGTCTTGGGACACTGCTCTTCCCAAAACGCTTCTTTATTCAGAGTCTCTGTTCAGTTTTTACCTCTACTTCAGACAGATGCATAAAACCTTTGATCTTAAGCTACCTTTTCTTACCAACCTAATACTTACTGTCTGACTACACTTCAGAAAGACTGCTGAGAGGAATCCACTGGGAGCAGCACAGCTTTCTTTGAAGCTTTCTTTTTACTATCTGCATTACACAGTACTAAACTTAAAGTTTTATTACGTGAATGCCTGTCATGTCAGCAATTAGGAAAGACCAAAACACCTCTCACTACTGTGTTTCTCTTTCAGAGTAAGGATGCAACATTATGCTCAGGGAAAGAGAGATGATTAATAAGAGAAAGTAGGACATGCTCACAGTTCACCACACAAAATTGTTTCAAGTTGGTAATAGATCTGGCACTTGGAAATGTTAAAACACAGAACAACTCCTTCCCACAACAATAAAATAGCCCCCACCAGCAATTCAGTTGCCAAGCCACACTTCTTTCTACAAATACAGACAGAGTGGGAGGAGGCCTTTAATAAGGCTTCCAGATATCTGGGGGTGCAGGGGAGAGATGGGAGGAGCATGCTGGCAAATCAAAGGAACATGATTTCTTAGGTGCTTCAGAGCAATTCAGACAGTCAAAGGCAATAGAGGTAGCAAGAATCAGATCTCCAATGTCAAGTGCAATACGGTTTTTAGAAGGGCTGTTGATTAACTGCAGTTAACTCTGAAATTAACTCAAAAGATTAATCACAATTAAAAATTAATCGTGATTAATCACACTGTTAAACAATAGAATACCAATTGAAATTATTAAATATTTTAGGGATTTTTTCTACATTTTCAAATATATTGATTTCTATTATAGCAAAGAATACAAAGCGTACAGTGCTCACTTTATCTCTTTATTAAACATTTGCACTGTAAAAATGATAAACAGAAGAAACACTATTTTTCTATTCACCTCATACAAGTACTGTAATGCAATCTTCCTTATCCTGAAAGTGTTACTTACAAATGTAGATTTTTGTTACATAATTGCACTCAAAAACAAAACAGTGTAAAACTTCAGAGCCTAGAGTCCATTCAGTACTACTTCTTGTTCAGCCAATCACTAAGACAAACAAGTTTGTTTACATTACAGGAGATAATACTGCCCTCTTATTTACAAAGTCACCTGAAAGTGAGAACAGATGTTCGCATGTCACTTTTGTAGCCGGCATTGCAAGGTATTTACATGTCAGATATGCTAAACATTTGTATACCTTTTTATGCTTCGGCCACCATTCCAGAGGACGTTTCCATGTTGATGGTGCTCATTAAAAAAAAAAAAAAAAGTGTTAATTAAATTTGTGACTGAACTCCTTGGGGGAGAACTGTATGTCTCCTGCTCTGTTTTACCCACATTCTGCCATATATTTCATGTTATGGCAGTCTCGGATGATGACCCAGCACATGTTCATTTTAAGAACACATCCACAACAGATTTGACAAAATGTAAAGAAGGTACCAATGTGCAATTTCTAAAAGTAGCTACAGCACTCAACTCAATGTTTAAGAATCTGAAGTGTTGTCCAAGACCTGAGAGGGACGAGGTGTGGAACATGCTTTCAGAAGTCTTAAAAGAGCAACACTCAGATGCAGAAAACTACAGAACCCAAACCACCAAAACAGAAAATCAACTTTCAGCTGGTGGCATCTGACTCAGATGATGAAAATGAACATGCATGGGTCTGCTCTGCTTTGGATCATTATCAAGCAGAACCTGTCATCGGCACATACACATGTTCTCTGGAATGGTGGTTGAAGCATGAAGGGACTCATAGACTCATAGGTCAGAAGGGACCAATCTGATCATCTAGTCTGACCTCCTGCACAAGGCAGGCCACAGAACCCCACCCATCCAATTTTATAACAACCCCTATCCCAGGACCGAGTTATTGAAATCCTCAAAAATGGTTTGAAGACCTCAAGCTGCAGGGAAACCACCAGCAAGCGACCCGTGCCCCACGCTGCAGGGGAAGGCGAAAAACCTCCAGGGCACCTGCCAATCCGCCCTGGAGGAAAATTCCTTCCCGACCCCAAATATGGCGATCAGCTAAACCCTGAGCATGTGGGCAAGAGTCACCAGCTAGCACCCAAGAAGGAAATCTCTGCAGCAACTCAGTACCCATCGCATCCAACTTCTCCCCGCAGACCATTGAGCAGACCTGTCTGGTGGTAATTCAAGATCAATTGCCCAAATTAACGATCCTATCATAACATCCCCTCCATATACTTATCAAGCTTTGTCTTAAAGCCAGGAAAGTCTTTTGCCCCTACTACTTCCCTCGGAAGGCTATTCCAGAACTTCACTCCCCTAATGGTCAGAAACCTTCGTCTAATTTCAAGTCTAAACTTCCTAATATCCAGTTTATACCCATTCGTCCTCGTGTCTACATTAGTACTAAACTTAAATAATTCCTCTCCCTCCCTAACGTTAACCCCCTTGATATATTTATATAGAGCGAGCATATCCCCCCTCAGCCTTCTTTTGGCTAGGCTAAACAAGCCAAGCTCTTTGAGTCTCCTTTCATAAGGCAGTTTTTCCATTCCTCGGATCATCCTTGTAGCCCGTCTCTGAACCTGTTCCAGTTTGAATTCATCCTTCTTGAACATGGGACACCAGAACTGCACACAGTATTCCAGATGGGGTCTCACCAACGCCTTATATAATGGTACTAACACTTCCTTATCCTTGCAGGAAATACCCCGCCTGATGCATCCCAAAATCGCATTTGCTTTTTTAACAGCCGTATCACATTGGCGACTCATAGTCATCCTGCTATCAACCAGTACCCCAAGGTCCTTCTCCTCCTCCGTCACTTCCAACTGATGCGCCCCCAACGTATATCCAAAATTCTTATTATTAATTCCTAAATGCATGACCTTGCACTTTTCACTGTTGTATTTCATCCTATTTCTATTACTCCAGTTTACAAGGTGGTTCAGATCTTCCTGAATAGTATCCCTGTCCTTCTCCGTGTTAGCAATACCCCCCAGCTTCGTGTCATCCGCAAACTTTAGTAGCACATTCCCGCTCTTTGTGCCAAGGTCAGTAATAAAAAGGTTAAATAAGATCGGTCCCAAAACCGATCCTTGAGGGACTCCACTGGTGACCTCCTTCCAGCCCGACAGTTCACCTTTCAATACGACCCTCTGGAGTCTCCCCTTTAACCAGTTCCTTATCCACCTTACAACTTTCATATTCACTCCCATCTTTTCCAATTTAACGAACAGCTCCCTGTGCGGAACCGTGTCGAACGCCTTACTGAAATCTAGGTAAATTATATCTACCGCATTTCCTTTATCTAAGTAATCCGTCACCTTCTCAAAGAAGGAGATCAGATTGGTTTGGCACGATCTACCTTTAGTAAATCCGTGTTGCAATTCGTCACAATTACCATTGACCTCTATGTCCTTAACTACTTTCTCCCTTAAAATTTTTTCCAAGACCTTACATATGAATCTTTATCGCATCCAGCATGTAAATATCTTGAGCCGCAGCCTACAAACAGTGCCATGCAAAAGTCTTTTCTCACTTTCAGGTGACATTGTAAAAAAGAAGCGGGCAGCATTATCTCCTGCAAATTGTAACCAAACTTGTTTGAGTGATTGGCTGAAGGAGGACTGAGTGAACGGGTAGGCTCTAAAGTTTTACATTGTTTTATTTCTGAATGCAGTTATTTTTTGTACAAACTTCTACATTCGTAAGTTCAACTTTCATGATAAAGAGATTGCACGCTATTTGTAATGGGGGAATTGAAAAATACTATTTATTTTGTTTTTTACAATGCAAATATTTGTAATAAAAATAAAGTGAGCACTGTACACCCTGTAGTGTCGTAATTGAAATCAATATTTGAAAATGTAGAAAACATCCAAAAATATTTAAATAAATGGTATTCTATTATTAACAGTGCAATTTATCATGATTTTTTAATCGTGTGATTAATCAAAAATTTTTTAAAATCGCTTGACAGCCTTAGTTTTTAGCTTTTGTTGTCCTAGGCCTCTGCCCACATAACTAGGGCATGACAGCTGTCAATCATATTATACAATGAGGGTAAAGAAGGGGGCATTGGACTAGGGGCATATTAAGGTGGACATGCTGCAGTGAAAGCAGGGGTGGTATGCTGGTATCCTACAGATGCACACCAGAAGAAACAGACGGGAACCCACATCAAATTAATAGTAGTGTAATGCCAGCTGCAGAACAATGGAGGAGAAATGAAAATAAAAAGGGTCTCTCCCCAGAGAGAATTAAGCTGGAGGCCAAGATCACACTGAAGGCCCTGCGCCAGAAAACAAGATATGACTGAGGCAGATCAGCCTAGCACCAGGCAATGACTGAGCAGATCTTATGTCAGGCTGTTCTGAGGGCAGGGGGAAAGCCCTCATGCCAGGCAATGCCCAGGTGAGAAGGTGCCCTCATGCCAGGGAAGAGGAACAAGGAATCTCACTCCTCCTGACTCTGGGTGAGGGCAGGGTGCCATAGGCATCCATTGCCCCCGAATGAAGGTATTCACAGCCCAGCAGGGCTCATGGGGGAGGGCCCCAAAGTCATCACTGGGGGGAAGCAGGACAGAGAAAGGGAATGGGGGGCAAAGGCCCCTCCCAAGTTTCTTGAGGGAGGATGGGACAGAGGCAACAGGAGGAGGACAGGAGGCGCCCAAAGGAGTCACTGGGGGGAGGGGAAAAAGAGAGGGAGTAGGGGGAAAGGAGAGGGCCCCCAAAGGGCTCACTGGGGGGAGGGAACAGAGAGAGGGAATGGGGGAGGGGAGAGGTCCCCCAAAGGAGTCACTGGGGTGAGAAGGGGACAGAGAGAGGGAACGGGCGGGGAGGGGGCCCCCAAAGGCATCACTGGGGGAGGGGAGAGGACAGAGAAAGGGAATGGGGGAGGGGTCCCCCAAAGGAGTCACTGGGAGGGAGGGGACAGAGAGAGGGAATGGGGGGAGGGGTCCCCCAAAGGAGTCACTGGGAGGGAGGGGACAGAGAGAGGGAATGGGGGGACGGGCGGGCTCCCCCAAAGGAGTCACTGGGAGGGAGGGGACAGAGAGAGGGAATGGGGGGCGGGATCCCCCAAAGGAGTCACTGGGGGGGAGGGGACAGAGAGAGGGAATGGGGGGAGGGGTCCCCCAAAGGAGTCACTGGGAGGGAGGGGACAGAGAGAGGGAATGGGGGGACGGGCGGGGTCCCCCAAAGGAGTCACTGAGAGGGAGGGGACAGAGAGAGGGAATGGGGGGAGGGGTCCCCCAAAGGAGTCACTGGGAGGGAGGGGACAGAGAGAGGGAATGGGGGGACGGGCGGGCTCCCCCAAAGGAGTCACTGGGAGGGAGGGGACAGAGAGAGGGAATGGGGGGACGGGCGGGCTCCCCCAAAGGAGTCACTGGGCGGGAGGGGACAGAGAGAGGGAATGGGGGGAGGGGTCCCCCAAAGGAGTCACTGGGGAGGGGAAGGGGCCCCGAAGCTGCCTCTGAGCGAAGGGGGAGACCCACGGGGGCTGCCCAGTTCCCTGCCCCGCTCACCTCTCCACCACCGCCGCACTGCCCGTCTCCACCACTCGGCCGGCCCGGCCTTTTCGGCCTCGTCATCGGCCCGCGCCCTCCGCCCCCACGGGCGCGCCGCGCTGACGGCCCCGGCCCGGCCCGGCCTTGCCCCCTCCCAAGATGGCGGCGGTGGCGGCGGCTGCGGGGAGCCTGCGGCGGGCGGGCTGGGGGCTGCTGCGCTGTGCGCCGGGTGAGGGGAGCGCGGGGCCCGCCCGAGGGTGGGGTGACGGGCACCCAGGGGGGCCCGGCTGGCTCCGGGCCTGGTGATCGGGGCGCTGGTCCGAGGTGTGTGTCCCGGCCGGCTGGGCAGGCGGTAGGGTGGAGAGTGGAGTGAGGGTGCTGGGTGGCATTGGGGAGAGATGTGAGGGTGCTGGGTGTCAGCGGGGTGACACTGGGGAGAGTGGGGTGGGTGCTGGGTGCCAGTGGGGTGACATTGGGGAGAGTGGAGTGGGTGCCAGCGGGGTGGCATTGGAGAGAGTGGGGTGAGGGTGCTGGATGACAGCGGGGTGGTGGTATGGAGGATGGGGAGGATGCTGGGTGCCAGCAGGGTGGCACTGGGGAGAGTGGGGTGGGTGCTGGGTGCCAGCGGGGAGACATTGGGGAGAGTGGGGTGGGTGCTGGGTGCCAGTGGGGTGACATTGGGGAGAGTGGAGTGGGTGCCAGCGGGGTGGCATTGGAGAGAGTGGGGTGGGTGCTGGGCACTAGTGAGGTAATATTGGGGAGAGTGGGGTGAGGGTGCTGGGTACCAGCGGGGTGGTATTGGAGACAGTGGGGTGAGGGTGCTGGATACCAGTGGGGTGGTGGTATGGAGGGTGGGGAGGATGCTGGGTGCCAGCAGAGTGGCACTGGGGAGAGTGGGGTGAGGGTGCTGGATGACAGCGGGGTGGTGGTATGGAGGATGGGGAGGATGCTGGGTGCCAGCAGGGTGGCACTGGGGAGAGTGGGGTGGGTGCTGGGTGCCAGCGGGGAGACATTGGGGAGAGTGGGGTGGGTGCTGGGTGCCAGTGGGGTGACATTGGGGAGAGTGGAGTGGGTGCCAGCGGGGTGGCATTGGAGAGAGTGGGGTGGGTGCTGGGCACTAGTGAGGTAATATTGGGGAGAGTGGGGTGAGGGTGCTGGGTACCAGCGGGGTGGTATTGGAGACAGTGGGGTGAGGGTGCTGGATACCAGTGGGGTGGTGGTATGGAGGGTGGGGAGGATGCTGGGTGCCAGCAGAGTGGCACTGGGGAGAGTGGGGTGAGGGTGCTGGATGACAGCGGGGTGGTGGTATGGAGGATGGGGAGGATGCTGGGTGCCAGCAGGGTGGCACTGGGGAGAGTGGGGTGAGGGTGCTGGATGACAGCGGGGAGACATTGGGGAGAGTGGGGTGGGTGCTGGGTGCCAGTGGGGTGACATTGGGGAGAGTGGAGTGGGTGCCAGCGGGGTGGCATTGGAGAGAGTGGGGTGGGTGCTGGGCACTAGTGAGGTAATATTGGGGAGAGTGGGGTGAGGGTGCTGGGTACCAGCGGGGTGGTATTGGAGACAGTGGGGTGAGGGTGCTGGATACCAGTGGGGTGGTGGTATGGAGGGTGGGGAGGATGCTGGGTGCCAGCAGAGTGGCACTGGGGAGAGTGGGGTGAGGGTGCTGGATGACAGCGGGGTGGTGGTATGGAGGATGGGGAGGATGCTGGGTGCCAGCAGGGTGGCACTGGGGAGAGTGGGGTGGGTGCTGGGTGCCAGCGGGGAGACATTGGGGAGAGTGGGGTGGGTGCTGGGTGCCAGTGGGGTGACATTGGGGAGAGTGGAGTGGGTGCCAGCGGGGTGGCATTGGAGAGAGTGGGGTGGGTGCTGGGCACTAGTGAGGTAATATTGGGGAGAGTGGGGTGAGGGTGCTGGGTACCAGCGGGGTGGTATTGGAGACAGTGGGGTGAGGGTGCTGGATACCAGTGGGGTGGTGGTATGGAGGGTGGGGAGGATGCTGGGTGCCAGCAGAGTGGCACTGGGGAGAGTGGGGTGAGGGTGCTGGATGACAGCGGGGTGGTGGTATGGAGGATGGGGAGGATGCTGGGTGCCAGCAGGGTGGCACTGGGGAGAGTGGGGTGAGGGTGCTGGATGCCAGCGGGGTGGCATTAGGGAGAGTGGGGTGAGGGTGCTGGGTACCTGTGGGGTGGTGGTATGGAGGGTGGGGAGGATGCTGGGTGCCAGCAGGGTGGCACTGGGGAGAGTGGGGTGAGGGTTCTGGATGCCAGCGGGGTGGCATTAGGGAGAGTGGGGTGAGGGTGCTGGGTACCTGTGGGGTGGTGGTATGGAGGGTGGGGAGGATGCTGGGTGCCTGCGAGGTGGCGTTGGGGAGAGTGGGGGGTTTATGGAAGTTGGGGTGGGTGCTGGGTGCCAGCAGGGTGGCACTGCAGAGAGTGCAGTTGGTGCTGAGTGCCAGCAGGGTGGCATTGTGGAGCACCATTTACAGACATACCTGGCTGGTGTAGGTGTCCTGCAGGGGTGCCCTGGGGAACATGCTGCCAGCTCTGTGGTTAAGGCTGTGTATAAGTTTTTCATTTGACTAGACTGATACTTACCAAGCACCAAGATGGCCCTTGACACTGCACAGATTAAAAGCCATGGCTTCTGCCCCAAGGAACTTGCAAACGGTCGCTGCCAGTAGAGCTCAGACACCTCAGCTATGTAGGCGGAAGCTCTGAGGAGGTTGTGTTTAAGTGGATATCTGAGAGTGCCAGTGGCACATTGCTAGTATTTGGATCCATCTGGTACTGGGCCATGAACATTCACTTGGCTTTGGCATATTCTGGGTATCAGGGCATAGTAGGGAGTCAAATGGCATTGAGACATTATGAGTGTTAAGGAGGAGCAGTTGTCTAACTGACAAGGGGGTACTCCACATGCTAGAGTTCTCAAACGGGGTCGGTACCCTTCAAGGGGTCATGAAGTTGTTAGTTGAGGGTTGCGAGCTGTCAACCTCCACCCCAACCCCTGCTTTGCTTCTAGCATGTATAATGGTGTTAAATAGATAAAAAAGAGTTTTTACTTTATAAGAGAGGTCACACTCAGAGGCTTGCTGTGTGAAAGGGGTCACCAGGATAAAAGTTTGAGAACCACTGTGCTAGAGTGAATTAGATGTTTAACTGGTATTCTGGTACCCTGAGCCCTGCGTGTATCAACTGTAGCTGAACCACTAACAGGAGCGCAGCAAGCTGTCAGTGCCTGTCTGTGGAGAGGAGTAGAGGCCTCACTGCAGTGTCTCACACTGACACCAGAACTCTTACGCACTGTATACCCTTCGTGCTGGCTTTAGTGTTAGGGTGCAAGATCCTCTGAGCTTTACTCTAACCGTGGTATGTGTGGCTGGCTGTGTCATTGGGACACAGGGCACAGTAAGGGCTTGACGTGGTGAAGAACACCAGCAGGTCACATACTTTAAGGAAGATAAATTGGTGTGTCTAATACCATGAATCCAGAACTATTGCAAGTTTTGGGTTAACTGGAGCCAAGTGGCTCAGACAGTGGTGATAAAGTGGTATGAACAATGAGGGAGCCCTGTTTGACCGCAATTTATGTACAACTGTTTGCCAGTTCTAAACATAACAAGTAGAACAGCGTGAAATGTGGGGGTGGGGAGGGGAATGATGGCTGATAAGAGCCTGTTATGGAAGAGGAAGTGCTAGGTGAAGGATATTGAAAGGAGGGTTCTGCTATTAAAACTTCATGGCTCTTGGGACATAAAGAAAATCTCCTTTAGGGTTATCAGGTCATCCCATTAATCTCTTCCCGCCCCTCCTCCCCAAAAAGAGAACTGAGTAAAATTGTCCCAGATTGTGTATTTTCACCTAAGGGAGAGCTTAGAAGGTGTCTGAACTATGCAGTCAATGGCTTTTCTATGCACTGGCTTCGCAGCAAGCTGGGGTGTAAATCTACCCCACACTAGCCTGCTGTGTACCAAGTGTCCATGCAGACCCTGCTGATGCACACTAACAGCTCCTTAGCATCCTTTGATTTACTCCCATTTCAAAATGAGGAAGATCAGAGCACACTAGGGAACTGTTAGTGCATGTCAGCAGGATCCACTGGGACAGCTAGTGCACAGCTGGCTAATGTGTGGTAGATTTACACCCCAGCTTGCTGTGAACTAACTATTTGTGTAGACAAGCCCTATGGAATTGGTTCTTTCTAAGCCAAAGACAGGCAACTGTGTTAATGTACTAACCTGTAAACCCCATTCTGGCCTAGACAAAATTTAATTAGTGTCCAGTGGAAAAGCCTTAAATAAAAGCCTGCACTTAAATATCTTGGTAGTGAGGCTAAAACTGAAAACTAGCTTCCTTAATAACTTTCTTTGGCCCGTTGCTCCCCAAGCATATGCATAATAAGCCATGTACATTCTTTCCAAAGTGCAGTTTGGGGCATGACTATGATCAGACCCAGAAAGGAATTTAGCAAAATAGCAGGCCAGCTCATTCATATCATCTGTCACTGGGTGACATTTACCAGGGGAGGAAGCCAGTTTTTATTTACAATCTCAAGTCAGATGAGCTGCTTCGTCAGTGAACCCAGATTTTTTAAAGTGCAGTCTGTCTCAGATCAGCAGCATACCCCCGTGGGAAGGACACAGAATATACATATACACACATTAAATTAAAAAAAAACACCTCAATTTGGCTAAAGAAAAACAATTATTATGGGATAGCCAAATTAGAGAAACATTTTGTCTTTGAACAGGTCACTTTAAAATTAAATGTCCTAGTCTAAGTGTAGCATTGTCAGGATTTGGTTAGTCTGTCTGTCATAAGCACTACCCAGTCGAGTTCTTTATTGTAAGTTCACTGGCTCTTTACTGTCTTTTCCTTACTGGTTTCAGCATGGAAAGAAAGGAGGCAAGTCACACTGTGGTGGCCTTCAGTCTGTGTTTGCTTGGCTTCCAGTGCAAGGTTGTGAAATCCTCTGCTGTTTGGAAGAAGATCACAAACTGCAGGATTTTTTCCTACCACAAAACATCTTCCCTTTATTTCAAGCACACAAATATTAGCTGTAGGTGGATGGATATTTTTCTGGAGGAAAAAACTAGTCCCCCCAATAGCTGTTTCTGTTCTCATTCACTCCTGGTGCCTCCTCACTCTCCTTTAAAGGAGACCAGTGACTTTTGTGGTTTCCATTTCAGTGGTCAGATGCCCGTTGTACCCAGCCCAGCGTGCGTTCCAGGCCTCAGCTCTGCTGAGAGTCTCAGAGGAACAGAAACAGGAGCCGCCACCATCTTCCTCCCAGCAACGTTTTGAATCACACCCACCAGGTGACCAGCCTGACCAGGAGCCCCAGCGCTCACACCACAGGTAACCTACATAGCCAGTACCAGGCCTGGCCTGCTGATAAGGGATTGGAGATAGCATTTTGCCAAATGTAGAACCCACTCAAAAATCGTGAATTCCAGGTTTAACCCAGAACTTGATATTTCTGAGGTTGGCATTCAGTTTTGCTCTGACAAAATGCACATTCTCTTGACCATCAGAGAGGCAGAATAGGAACTGCTTCCAAGCAGGAATTTCTCTTGTTTGCATAGCACGTGCTTCAGTTTTAGATTTTTGTAAACTTGGCAGTTATGGTTGCCTTATATACTAAATACAAGGCCCGTGACAAAACAATTTACAGTTACACAAGCAATATCCAAAACTGGGCAGTCACATGTAACCATATACGTCCAGCTCTCCCTTTTTTCCCTTGCCCCTGTATGAACTATGGTTAATTTAAGGATCATTTTTCCCAGAAACAGGAAGGATTTTAGAGAGACAGGGTTTTTTATTAAAAGAGCAGAATCTTAAAGCTCTCTTGATCCAATATGTATCTGGATCAAGAGAGCATCTGTCAGTGGTGACAGAATAGGATGTAGTTAGTGTCCTGGTTTTTGATATTTGATGGTAGAATTCCCTCGCTATAATGACACCTTCTTGTAGTTACACTGATCAGGGTGGTGAGGAGTCTGAGGACTATGAGAGTGAAGAGCAGCTGCAGCAGCGAATCCTGACAGCATCGCTGGAGTTTGTACCTACTCACGGTTGGACAGCAGATGCCATTGCAGAGGGAGCCAAGGTATGTGGCAGGAGAGATTGAGAGCATGTAAGAAATTAGAGAGAGATGCAGTTCAAAGAGACCCAGGGCCAAATTCTTCCCTTACACTTGCGCAACCTTACGGAGATCCGTGGGGTTACTCCTGTTTGTAAAGCAGAGCAGAACTGATCCATTGTTTATACACTGACTAGAAGATAATGTTAAAGTTAGACACAGTGTGGAGCAGCAGGGGCACAGAAGGGTCTGGGAAGAGAGGTTGGTAGAGGAAGAGCTTTATAGAATCATAGAATATTAGGGTTGGAAGAGACCTCAGGAGGTCATCTAGTCCAACCCCCTGCTCAAAGCTGGACCAACACCAACTAAATCATCCCAGCCAGGGTTTTGTCAAACCTGGCCTTAAAAACCTCTAAGGATGGAGATTCCACCACCTCCCTAGCACCCATTCTAGTGCTTCACCATCTCCTAGTGAAATAGTGTTTCCTGATATCCAACCTAGATCTCCCCCACTGCAACTTGAGACCATTACTCCTTGTTCTGTCAGTAAAGTAACTTCATTCTGTTTTGAATTCATGTAATGTTTTGTACCAAATCAAATATCGAACAGCATTCTCTACATGGTGCCTGTTCAGCAATTAGTGACCTACCGAGTCTTTCTCCTTCCTTCCCACAGTCTCTTGGCCTCTCTGTTGCTGCAGCAGGGATGTTTAATAATGACGGCAGTGAGCTGATACTGCATTTTGTGTCCCAGTGCAACACCGAGCTCTCTAATCTGCTGGAGGAACAGCAAAAACTGGTGCAGCTGGGCCAGGCAGAGTGAGTATCATGTGCTGTAGTTACTAAATATACGCAGAAACATATGTCTTCCTAGGTGCACAGGCAGCAGGGTGTAAGACAGAAGTACTGTCCAGTGACACACATGCTTCAGTAGAAAATTTATTCATGTGCAAATGAACCCATCCATACAGACATGTGCTAGTATAGGTGAGCCAGAATTAGGAGACGGGAAGGATGCACCTCATCTGCTAAGTTTGGATGGAAGTTAAAACTTGAAAAATGAAAATTCAAAGTTAAATCTTTAGCAGATAGACGTATGGTTTTTCTTCTTCCAGAAAGAAGAAGACAGACCAGTTCCTGAAAGATGCTGTGGAAGCCCGACTGAGGATGCTTATCCCATACATTGAGAAATGGCCCCAGGTACAAAATGGATCTGCAGATTCTCTTTTTAAATATGTCCTGAAGCCTCTGGATTCCCTAGCATATGCGTTCTTTAATCTGTCCAACAGATCAGTCCAAAGCTGTGTATGAAACCCACACTAGATAGTTCCTTCAAGACATAGGGGGTTGTCCTTGGAGTGTAACAGCTAGCAGCAAAGATGGATGTTGTCTTTTCTTGCAATCCCAAAATGACAAACATCTCACAATGCATCCCTGCCATTCTGGAACTCCAAGGGGAATTCAGTCTCTGTGCTGGATTGCTCCTGCACTCACATTGCAAGTCAGGTTCCTTGTGGCACTGATCCTGGGGTGTGTTGCATTCTGCTTATCTGATGCTTGGAAATGGTGACGTGAAGTGGTGCTTATTTCACTATATTGCATCTCCAGTGTGCTAACGATAAACCTTCAGAAACAGTAAGGTGAACCTTCAAAAACACAAACTAAGGTAGCTTGATGAGCTTGTTGGAACTTGATGCTGTCTTGCTGAACATTCAAGTTTAATTCTTGGATTTAACCTCTTCCCTCCTTGAGCCAGAAGAAGACTAGGAGATGTATGCAGGTGAGGTGGTCAATTCCAGTGAGAGTGAGTATAGCTTCAGTAGCTACCAGCTGATCTAGAAGCATCACTGCTGGATTGGATAGCTTCATCCAGCTTTCCCCACAGAGAGAAGGAAGATAGCATTAATATATTAATTGTGTTGTGAAGGAAGATGGAGGCCTCCCACAAGAGGGTGGGAGTGTTTCTTTCTTGCAAGAAAGAGCAGCACCAATAGGATTCATAATGGCCCTGCTACTCAAGAAGAAGCCATATGAAAGAGACCATTGCTAGCTGAAGGGGACTGGGAATGCCTCCTGCTCGAGGCGGAAACAGGACAATAGCAACGTGGGGAAAAAAATCAATGCATGCGAAAGATTGTATTGGCTTGTTTTAATGCTGTGTGCTTCTCTCCACTTGTCTGTCTCCTTCCTTCTCAGGCCGTAAGCATTCTGCTGCTTCCACACAACATCCCTTCCAGCCTAAACCTCCTCACTAGCATGGTGGATGATATGTGGCACTATGCAGGAGATCAGTCCACCGATGTAAGTCCTGGCGCCATGCAAACGGACTAGTCGTACCTTTTAGCGCTACATAGCAACATGAAGTATTGAAGTGTGTGTTGTAATCCTGTCTGTTTCAGAGAAAAGCCTTTATCCTTGTTGTAGAATTGAGTAAGGACAAAATTTTCAGAAGTGCTTAAGTCCCCATTTTCAACAGTGACTTAGGAGCCTAAGTTCCATTGAAAGTCTGTGGGACCTAGTGGGATTTTTCAAAAGCCTACCTGCATCTCTAGGTGCCTAAATACCTTTTAGAATCTGGCTCTTTGGCCCGTTGACTGTCAGTGAAACCTAGAGTTTTAAGTCACAGCTGAAAATGGAACATCGTCTACTCCTGGGGGCATTCTATGCGAAAAAAATTAAAAATTCTGCACACAATATTTTAAAGTTCTGCACAATTCTGCACAATTTAT
Organism: Gopherus flavomarginatus; assembly: GCF_025201925.1. NCBI lineage: Eukaryota > Metazoa > Chordata > Testudines > Testudinidae > Gopherus > Gopherus flavomarginatus. Next base: position 37,196,422 of record NC_066630.1, read on the forward strand.
TTGTCAAAACAACACTACATAATCACACTAGTTTCAGTTATTTTGGTAACTTACTTGCTGACAGGTATTTTGAAATATGTCTGTAATAATACAGACACACTCACAAATTCCCCCAAGCATAGAGTTAAAGAAACCCCTATGACAATCCAGTTCCTGTTTCTCTACCCTTTTCCCCTGCAGAGCCCAGCCGGGGGGGCAGACACACAGAACTCCCTCCTCCCCAGCCCAGCCCAGCCGTGGTGCTCCCCCCACAGCCAATACACTCTCCCCTTCCCCCTGGCAGTTTCTTATATGTGCAAGCTGGGCTCTGCTGGGTCCAGCAGCCCTTAGTGGTAGCCAGTAGCATTGCAGCCCATTTCCATGGGCGAAAGGAAATTCTGTGCACACAACATTAATTTCTGCAAAATTCTGCATTGCGAAGTGACGCAGAATTCTCCCAGGAGTAATCGTCTCTTAAGTAACCTATGTGCTTTTGAAAATTGTACCCTGTGTCTTTATAACTGGCTGTAATTGGCATAAACTAAAAGGTGTCTCTCTCTTAGACTTTGTTATAACAATGTTCTTTTTTTTAGACCCAACCACAATTTGAGATTTTATGTGAGTGTAACTCAGGGACATAAAAGTTGATCCAAACATTCATCAGCTTAAAAGAAATGTTTCTGTTCTGGCTACTGTCTCCACCATTGATGATAGCATGTGCAGATTCTCCTCAAGCCCTTCAAAGCAGCTACCTAAAAATACCAACAGCTTATTAAAGCCTTCATCTTTCTGGCAGGAAATAAAAGCAAAATAAATTATAACCTTAATTAAAGCAATTAATAAATTATTTTAATTCATGAAGATGTCAGTGGGGAAAGTTAAATGAGCCATCTTAACAAACTACTTTAATAAACTTCACTTATGAGTATAAAATAGCTACTGCAGTGGAAAATAAATAAGATGACAGAAAAATTAAAGAAATAAACCAGAAAGCAGCTGAAAGGAGGTGATCACACCGGGAAATCTAAGTCCCTTATGGAGTCGGAAAGTGATTGATGACATTTCAGAGCTGTTTCAGAAAGTCTCCCCGGCTTTGAAATAGAAGAACCTCTCTTTCACATCCTTTATCTGTTCATCACTACTTCTGAGGGAGTCATCAAGTTGTCTGTGGGGAGCTGTGAAGCTGATCCCATTCCCTGTTTCCCTAGGAAGGCGTTAGCTCAGTCACTTGCAGTCGGGCCATCTTGAACACAAATGGAGCTCTCCCTCACCTACCTTTGCACGGGGGATTCATTTGGTGCATGCTTTGAAGCAGCAGGGGAACAGGGGCAAAGAATGGGATGCATCTGATACAAGTGGCTATGTGGGGTGGAGGGTAAAGGTTTGCAAGCTTCTAGTGTAGCTGGTAGAAGGACATTCTATCCAACCAATATTTTGCCAATTTCTAACCATGTTTTCGCAACTCAAGTCTGATGTTTTTTCTGGTGCTTTTAATTGTGAATGGAGCAAACCACCACTGCTCCTATCTCTGCTGCAAGTTGGCGTTTTTAATCATGAAATTAAACAAAGTTGAAAAGTAAGAGTCCCTTTGCAGGATTTTTTTTTGCTTGTCATGGGAATTATTCAAGTGGGATGGACAAACTGGAGAGTTTCAGGGTTTCACCCTTGAACTGGTATACCCTGTTGTAATGCATCTTATGGCATTGCTAGCAGCAATATAATGACTCAGCATGTGGTATCAGTACTGTTTATACCTGTTTGAATCCCTGGCAGCTCACAGCTGGGGATTGGTTCTGAATATAGGATATTGTTATACTGCATCATAGAATCATAGACTATCAGGGTTGGAAGGGACCTCAGGAGATCATCTAGTCCAACCCCTGCTCAAAGCAGGACCAATTCCCCAACTAAATCATCCCAGCCAGGGCTTTGTCAAGCCTGACCTTAAAAACCTCTAAGGATGGAGATTCCACCACCTCCCTAGGTAACCCATTCCAGTGCTTCACCACCCTCCCAGTGAAATAGTGTTTCCTAATATCCAACGTAAACCTCCCCCACTGCAACTTGAGACCATTGCTCCTTGTTCTGTCATCTGCTACCACTGAGAACAGTCTAGCTCCATCCTCTTTGGAACCCCCTTGCATCAGGCTATTAGCATTCCATTGGCTGATACATATGCCTTACGAAAAGGTGAACTCTTCCACAATGCATCTGGCTAACTGGGCAGCACAGAATAGGCTGAGGTTGGATTCCTTCCTGACCCCTGCAGCAACCTATTTGCCTCTGAAGCAGATAGTGGTGGTATAACTTTTGGTCAGCAATTTTCTACATGCTGCTTTTTCTCTCTCTCTCTCGCTCAGAACCAGGTGGTCATGGTAATTGTGATATCAGTTTGGTGCCAGGAGATCAGCTGCAGTGTCTGAGGGTGGTGCCTACTGCACATTAATACTAGTTTAAGGCCCAGAGCCACAAAGGTATTTAGGGTTCTAACGTCCGTTGATTTCAATCTGTCTTGTCTGCTGAGCTGTCCCTTCACCCTGGATCAATCACTGCCCAGCTGGTAACTTGGGAGAGATTACCTCTATTCTACCTCGCCCCTCCCCAGGTCAGCTTATGAGATCTGCATTTTACTGGACAGTGCTTTACCTTGTGTCTCATAATTAAAGCTACAATTATGTCATGGAGATCATAGAATCCGTGACTTCCAGAGACCTCAGTGACATTTTCTGCCCTGAGGCTGGAGCTCCCAGCCGGTCCCCCCGCAGCTCCCAGGCCTCTGCCCTGATGGGGGGGACCCCCTCAAAAGTCAGGGACAGGTCACAGACTTCTGTAAATTTTTGTTGATTGCCCGTGACCTGTCCATGACTTTTACTAAAAATACCCGTGACAAAATCGTAGCCTTACTCATGATTCATGTCCTTGCAGATTAATTGGTACACTCGTCGGACAGTGCTGGCTGGCATCTACAACACTACTGAGTTGGTGATGATGCAGGACTCGTCTCCTGACTTTGAAGAGACTTGGCGCTTCCTGGAAAACAGAATAGCTGATGCCATGAAGATGGGTCATACAGCTAAACAGGTAACACTGCATTCATGGGTTGGTTGCAGCTTGAGCAGACATGCCCAAGCTATCTTTAGTCTAGCTAGCTTGGGCAGTGGATCTGTGAAGCTGCAGCAGCATGAGTTTAAGTGCGCTCTGGCTGCCCGAGTAATTACCCAGGGTTCCACACAGGCTTCTACAGCCCAAGCTGCCTCAGCCTCTCAAGCTGCAATCACACCGCGTGATTTCAATGTAGATGTACACAGGTGAGGTGTGTGCAGCTGGACGTGGTTCAGTGCTAATGCACAGCAAGCGCCTCGGCCGAAACCAGCCAGTACACACACACACGGAAAATACACTGACAGGCGAGCCGTGTGCACTTAGTACAATAACAACCAATGTGTGTAAATCACACAGACAGTGAATTACGTCTGTATGCCTCTCCATGTAAATCCAGCGAAATAGTTACACTGAGTCATGGGGTTTGATGCCAGACTGGCCCACTTCAATAACATCACTGGGAGAATTCCAGGCGAGTCCCTCCTCTGCTTTTGAACCATTCCTGTGTTGTGGTTTTAGTATATTAGTCCATGTGTGTCACCACTTGGCCTATGTACTGGTTGTCCATGTGCTCCACTCTGAACCTGTGTTTGGATGTCACCTTTCTGCATCACTGGGGGTATACAAACACATCCATCACGGCAGCACATGCTTGCAATGAGCTGCGTGTGTGTAAACCTCTCCTGAGAGCCTATACAAGTGTAAAATCAGCAGAAGGCAATAGTGTGTTCTTGTATTGCCTAGGTACAGTCAACGGGAGAAGCACTCGTCCAGGGCCTAATGGGAGCTGCAGTTACTGTAAGTAGCGTTGAAAACAGAGTGTCTAAAGAGGATTGTTTCTGTTCCTCTTCCTCACCCAGACTTGATGTTGGTTTCTTCATCCCAAGTTTAGAACCCAGCTGAGAGAGTGTCTCTTGAGGTATTTCTATCAGGCAGATGATAGTTTAGTGTCAGTTAGCTTCTTTACTGGTGGAGCCTCAAGTCAGGAGCATCTTGAAATGTTTTTTTCTGGGGAGGAAGTATTTAAATGGCCTGCTGATTTCCCTATGAAAGAACTCAGAATACACTGCCAAAAAAAAAATGCAGCTACAGGTTGGATGTTTGAGGATTGGGGACAGGAAGGAGGAGAGAAAGAGAGATCAGAATAAAGAATTTATCAGTCTTTTCCCCCTGAAATGTCTTTCCTGGTCAGTGACCGAATTAGAAATTAGTGTTTGGTTAAACAGTAGGGAGTGCATTTCCCTCTGAGTCAGTCCTGAGCTCCTGCTCCAGTTTTATGGTAGGAGATACTGTGCTCTGAAGAGGTCTGTGCTCAGGTAAGATGTAAAACCAAGTTCCTGACAACTTGTGATGACTAAATATCCCCTGGTGCACTTATTGTGAGAGTAAGGGTGCTTGTGCCAGTGTCCTGGCCAAACTGCTAGTCGCGGGATTGTGTTCTGGATTAAATCACTTCTACAATCTCATTTGGATAAAGTATCCTCTTTCACTAAAAAGAGGCTGTGTTTCACCGCCGAGGTGGTAGCATGTCTGCGATATATGAAGTGTTTTCTCTGTGCCTGTTTATAACTGATAGTGTTTTGGGTTCCTTTGGGATGAAAGGGTGCTAAATAAATAGATTATATTGTACTATTATTTTAGCAAGCAAAGCCTGTCAGCACTGTGTTTCTGTACTGGATTTCTCTACAACACAGATTACACATGGAACAAAACTATCTTCCCACTAACAGAAATAAGCTTTTCCTCATGTTTAAGACTGGAGCATCACTTGGAAACAATTTTTACTGTTGTTGCAGTTAAGGATTAATTCCACCCTGTTATACCAATTATATTAGACCGGTAAAAACCAGCAGGATCTTTTTAAAGGGGACAAGGCAAAGATGCCACATTTATTATGATAACAATTTATGACTAATAACTAATATCTTAATTCTTATACACACACATTATACCTAATACCTATACACACACACACACACACACACACACACACATTCACATTATACCTAATACCTATACACACACACACATTCACACACACACACCCACATTCATCAGGTGTTCTGCAGCTGCTGCATGGTTACCAGTCCTGAAGATAGCTTAAGTTCATGGCTTGATTTTGCAGCTTGGGTTGGTAGCTTGTGGCAGCTAACTGGCCAGGAAAGCTGGGCACAAGGCTGAGCTGGATTTCTGTTGGGCAGGCACCGATGTTCTTCCGTGTTGGCAGCAGAATGTTACCCAGAGTCTCTCATCTCACCCTTCTTTTTTATAGGCTTTTAGTTTGGATTCAAAGTCTGTAGGTCTTGCTGCGTCACGCTGCCTCTGGGTTTAGATTGATCACCCATCAATTGCAGGCGTGACTTTCAGCCTTGGACCTGGCTTTGATCTTCCTTCTGTTGTTCTGTTGTCCTTTTCTTTTTAGGGTGGATGCTTCTTACTTTGTTTAGGGCTGTTGTCTAGGTCTTCAGCCGTTAGTATTTGAACTTTATCTCATCAGGACAGGCTGGGGCTGGAGGTTGATTCCATCATTCATACATACCTCATTCACACATCTAAACTAAACTAATAAGATTACAGCAGAGTTTGCAAAAATAAAGGTTTGAGGAAGCTTTTACAAAATGGAGTGAGTGTTTTAAAATGGGGTTTGAATTACAATATGGAACAGAAGTTACAGTGTAGGCAAGTGTAGTGAATGGTGAACAGAAAATTAACAGCAAAATGAAGTTACATTAATAAAGTGAACAATTAAAAACAATTTCATTTATCAGTTCTACAACCCTCCTAGACTGGTCACCTGTCAGAATAGCTCCTTCACCTCAGACCATTAAGAGTTTTTCCTGCCATTTGTTGAAAGGACTCCAAGATCCTCCGCCACAAGAAATCTGCATTCTATATTAGAGTTACTGCTGCCAGACTGCGAATCTCATCACTGTAGTTTAACTCTGCTTGCACCAGGTGTCAGGGTAGATCCCATTGTTGAAGATTTAGTGTATCAAGGCATCTTTCTAACATCAGTTACATTACTCACAAAGTGGGAGAGGTTTAAAGAGGTTAAAGGGGTCATTGAAACGGAAAAGGATAAGTTCTATAGTTCAAAAGCAACACGTCAACAATGGGAGGAGTCCAAGTCCAGGTGCTGAGATTGTTCCTCCCAAGGCTGGAGGTTACTACACAGGGCACTAAGACCCTGGAGAGTTAGGAAAGGGGGGTTGTATTGTTTTCCAAGAACACCTCTAGCCAATTCAGGAAGGGATGTTGATTGTGCTGTAGAGGAAGCCACAGTGCAGCCATGTTGAGAAGGCTTGACGCCAGTGAAAAAGAGTAGAGGATGGATGTAATTCCAGAGAACAGTTAGGTTAGATTGCTGTGGTGGTGAGCATGTAATATCTGGGAATTCTTTCTGTAATCCCAGTCTGTCTGATATCTGCCTAGTCCCTTCCCACAGAGACAGATCCCCAAGCACCTGGAAGGAACAGCTACATGTAGCCACACTGAACATCCATGTACTACTGGTATTAATTTAGGGTGACCAGACAGCAAATGTGAAAAATCGGGATGAGGGTGGGGGGTAATAGGAGCCTATATAAGAAAAAGACCCAAAAAATCAGGACTGTTCCTATAAAATTGGGACATCTGGTCATCCTATAATTACTTTCATTGTCTTTTCATTTCTGTTCCATTCGCTTGGTGTGCAACAGATAAAGAATCTGGCGGGACTGAACCAGCGGCGGTGAAGAGAGAGGGAGCTGAGAGTCTGTGCCATGCCCTTTGCCTATAAGAAGATTGAAGGCAGAATCCTCGTGCGCACAAGAATACAGAGCTATCACAGCAATGAACATCCCCAGCACTGTTAAAATTCCCCACCCCCGGCACAAGCCTGTCTAGCAGAATGGCACAAGCATCTATATTTGCTGGGATCTGTAAATAATTTAAGACCAGGCTTCCTAGTTGTGCTGCCTGTTTTGATTAGACTTTCCTAGTATCCCAGGTGTAGTAAAAACACTGATTAGCACGTTATTAGAAAATTGTGAGGAAAGGTTGATTGGACTGAATTAGTCCAGCCCCCAATGCCATCGTTCAGTTGCACTCCCCCTGCCCCAGTCCTGCATAATACAGAGACCACGTGTGCCTTGAACCCCCTAGTGGACATCATGTTTTCACATCACTGATGGAAATGCTTTCAGGAAGAGCCCTCACAGGAGGGGCCAGTTGGCATTATTAGATGGTGCTCTTGGGAAGGCTGTCACTGGGGATATCCTTTCACTGTTTTTGCCTGTGTGAACTCATTCCTGGATGTATTTCTTATGGGAGTAATGCAATCAAAGATGGTCATGACAGTGGGTTCAGAGGTTGGGCATACAGAAAGCACAGAAGCAACCCATTAGTGACTATAGCTGTAAAGTCTGCTTTTGGATGTGTGATCCACCCTCCTGCTGGGCTCCGGCAAGGGTAGCTGGCTGACTTGTTTGTAAATTAGTTAGAAACGATTCTGTAAAGAATTAAAAAAGTCCTATTTAAAGTGGATTTGTGTGTGGTGTCACCCTACAGCTCTTTCCCTGCACATCTGCTCTCGGTGCCTCTGGTTTGGCCAGCTCCAGCATGGGGCTGGTCCCAGGATCAAAGGGGGAGGTGTTTGTACAGCGCCTAGCCCCTTGGGGGCCCGCAGATGCTATGATCACAGGTGGGGGGAGATGGGGGAGCCGGGTTTGAGTGCCTGGTGCATCCCCCGGCCCTGGCTGTGCGAGGGCTGCCCTGCCCTTGCTCGGCCCGGGGCGGTGCGGGGGGAGGTGCCCGGCGCTGGCTGTGGGCGGCCCTGCACAGCTGCGGGGCGTGTCGGGGCGGTGCGCGGCCGCTGGGGGGCAGGCGCGGGCCGGCCGGCGGGGGCGGAGCACGGCGGCGCTGGGGACGGAGCGGAGCAGGCCGCGGCCCGGGGCCCGCCATGCCGTACGCCAACCAGCCCACGGTGCGCATCACCGAGCTCACCGACGAGAACGTCAAGTTCATCATCGAGAACACGGACCTGGCGTGAGCGGGGGGGAGCGGGGCACTCAGGGAATGGTTGGGGGGGGCTGCAGGGAGCGGGGCACTCGGATTGGTTGGGAGGGCTGCGGGGCGCGGGGGGCTGCAGGGAGTGGGGCACTCGGATTGGTTGGGAGGGCTGCGGGGCGCGGGGGGCTGCAGGGAGCGGGGCACTCGGATTGGTTGGGGCCTGCAGGGAGTTGGGGGGGCTGCAGAGGGTTGGGATGGCTGCAGGGAGCGGGGCACTCGGATTGGTTGGGAGGGCTGCGGGGCGCGGGGGGCTGGCAGGGAGCGGGGCACTCGGATTGGTTGGAGGGCTGTGGGGAGCGGAACAGCTGCAGAGAGTCGGGGGCTGCAGAGGATTGGGATGGCTGCAGGGTGTGGGACATTCAGGGAATGGTTGGGGGGCTGCAGGGAGTGGGGCACTCGGAATGGTTACAGGGAGCGGGGGGGCTGTAGGGAATGATGGGGTGGCTGCAGGGAATGGGGCACTCGGAATGGTTGCACGGAGCGGAGGGTGATGTAGGGAATGGTTGGGGGGGCTGCAGAGGGTTGGGGGGCTGCGGGGAGTGGGACACTCGGAATGGTTACAGGGAGCGGGGGGGCTGTAGGGAATGATGGGGGGAGCTGAAGGGGGTTGGGGGGGCTGCGGGGAGTGGGGCACTCAGAGAATGGTGGGAGGGCTGCTGGAGTCTGGGGGGTGTTGTGCTGGATAGAGCCGCCAGGCTCAGGGAATGGGGAAACACTCCTCCCTTGGGGAGGATCCTGATCCCCTTGCCCCACACCTGATCCCCTTGCCCCACACCTGAGAGGACACTCACTTTGCCCCCCCCCCCAATTCCTCCTGGGGAGAACAGGGCAAAGGGCTTCACTGCACCTCGAGGTTCCACCCACCCCTTTCCCTCTCGGAGCTTTTTGCTGCCCACCTTCCAGCCTTTGGTTCCTGCCCTCCCCTGGCTCTAAGATGCCTGAGGGGTGCCCCACTAGGTGGGAGAAGGAGACCCCCTAGTGCATGGTGCCCTCTCACCTCAGTGTGCTGCCAGAAGGTAGGATGGTGCTGGGGTACAGACCTGTCTGCTGGGGCACTGGGGGCAGGTGACCAGGCTGACGGACTGCTGGGGGCTGGGCAAAACAAGGAGAATGCCACCCACACTGGGATGATCCAGGCACCACAATTCACACTCTCCAGCTCCATAGATTGGGCTGGCTGCTTTGGTCTTGACCTTTATGTGCCTTGGCTGGGAGAAGACAAAGAAATGTCTCCCTGTAAACAAACCCTGTTCTCCCCCCCACCCCCAACTATCTGTGCCCTGGCTCTAAAAGTTCATTCACAAGTCTGTTTCATCTTTACATTTTGATGTTTAGCCTGATCCTTGGCTAAGTATATTCAGGGCTCTGTGCACTCCTCATTTTTGCCGCAGAATTGTACTCCAGAATCTATTTTCCTTTTAAAAAATAACATTTCTAGTTTTTGTTTGTGAAAAATCCCTTAAAAACATGAAACAAATGTGACCCAAGCCATTACTGTCTGCGGGAATCTGTAGACAGCCTGAAATCATACCTCCGAGAGGTGTGAACTGCCCCATTTATTTCAGTGGAACCGTTAACCTACAGTTCAGAATTTAAGTGTCGGCATTGTCTGCCATTTCACTGCTGATTGTTTTAGTAGGTCCAGATAACGTGCTTATCCCACGAACCCAGAAGACCTCCCATGCCTACCAGGATGCCAAAACCTCTAACCTCTCCCCTCCAGAAAAAGAAAAGTCTGTGATGCATTATCAATACAAAAGTCTGTGGTATGATGAAAACATAGGGAAAAGGTGAAATAAATGGCCCCCACACATAAGTATGAGCTAGGATTCAGATTATATTTTCATATTTAATTTATTACTCTCCATTTTTAATTTAAATTAAACTGATCTTCAGCCTGCCACGCTAGAGTCCCGCAGAATCTAGGTCCAATGTTCTGCTGAGCACTAGGAGCCGTGACACTGTTATTGTGTACGCTTCAGTTTATGGTACTGTGACCTCTGTAAGAATTTCACCGATAATCATTAGCACGTCCTACTTTTCCACTAGGGCCTCTCTCCGCAGTAGGAATTGCCGGTCATATTAACCTGGGGGTGGCTTGTTATGGGGAGACTGTAAAGAGTATGATTGAACCTCTTATCATGAATGGTCAGAACAGGGATCACAGATGAAGGCTCTGGGCTCTCTTTATAGACTGCCTGCTATTAACAAAGGGCAGTAGCATTAGGAGCAGGGTGGGGAAAGCTGCATAGAGCCCGATTGGGTTTACTCTTATCAATAAAGCTTTGTTGGTGGGCAAAGAAATCTAGTGGTGGATGAATGGAGAATGAATAGGATCCAGGGAGCAGGTATTATTAGTCTTGGCAGGCTGCACTTTGGCCATGTCTATTTGGAGCAAACCTCTCTCACACGGGATTACATGTATTTTGATGTTCATTACTTGTGTTTCTCAGTGTCTCAGTGCTGGTTTTCTCCTCTGTTACAGGGTAGCGAATTCCATCCGAAGAGTGTTTATAGCCGAAGTTCCCATAATAGGTATTTTCTCCTCCTTTAGTCTTTTGTTGTCTGTTCATGAAGAAGATCCCGTAGGGGAACATCTGCACAGCAGTGAAGAGAGAGATTCTTAGCTTGGGTGGTCAGATGTGTGCTAGGTCTGCTTGAGTGACCACACTAAAAATAGCAGCAGGGACACAGTGGCATAGGCCGTGGCTGGGGCTAGCCAGCTGAGTGCAGTCCCAGGCGTCCCCTTGGACAGGTAGCCTGAGTGGTCACCTGTGTTGCTGTGACCCCACATTGCAATTTTTAGCACAGTCGCTCAAGCACAGCTAGCACGTGTACTACCTGAGCTGAGAATCGTCCACCAAACTGCCATGTAGGCATATCCTTAGACTCAATCAGCTGCCTTTGGTTCCCAGCCACCCTCTCCCCTCTGCCAGACTTCTCTGTGCCCTTTGTATTTGGGGAAAGGTATGCAAATGAATTGCTAATGTGCCTGAACCTTCAACATTTAGTTAAGTTATTTTTATTAGGTTTTGCACATGGGACCTAAGACCACCAAAACTTTTCAGCCTCTCTGAAACCATATATCATCATGGGGGTACAGGCCCCATGAACTCAGTGTCTTTCCACCTCCAAGAACTTTGATTACTTGTTTCTGTTCTGTTTGCAGCCATAGACTGGGTCCAGATAGATGCTAACTCCTCTGTGCTCCATGATGAGTTCATTGCACACAGATTGGGTGAGTAACCAACATCTTAAAGAAAGGAGGAAAATCATTCTGGTCCCTAAGTATGTCTAGAATGTGTTGTCGGGAACAATCCTAGAATCATAGGGCTGAAAGGGACCTCATGAGGTCATCTAGTCCAGCCCCTTGTGCAGAGGCAGGACCGAGTAAACCTAGACCATAAGTGTTTGTGAATTTGTTCTTAAAAACTTCCCTTGGTAACCTATTCCAGTCCTTAGAAAATCCTTTCTAACTTAAATCTCCCTGGCTGCAAACTGAGCTGATTACCTTTTATCCTACTCTGGGTAGTTGTGGAGAACAGTTGATTGCCATCTTCTTAATAACTGTCCTTGACATATTTGTAGACTTATGTCCCGTACCCCCTGTTCATGCCAAGTTCTTTCAACCTTTCCTCACAGGTCAGGTTTTCTAAACCATTTTTTATTGTTGTTGCTCTCCTCTGGACCCACTCCAATTTGTCCACAACTTTCTTGAAGCGTCGAGCCCAAAACTGGACTCAGTACTCCAGCGGAGGTCTCACCAGTGCTGAGCAGAATGGAGCAATTACCTCCCATGTCTCATATCCAGTGCTCTGTTACTACATCCCAGTGTGACATTCGCCTTTTTTCGCAGCAGCACCACACTGTTGCCTCATTCGTGATCGCCTATAACCCCCAGATCCTTTTCAGCAGTACTGCTGCCTAGCCAGTCAGCCCCCATTTTGTATTTGTGCATTTGATTTTTCCTCCTGAGTGCAGAGCACTACACTGATCTGTGCTGAATTTCTCTTGTTGATTTCAGTCCAAATCTCAATTTATGAAGATCATTCTGAATTCTAGTCCTGTCTTCCAAAGTATTGGCAACAAGCAGATTTTATAAGTATGCTCCAGCAAAGTCATTAATGAACATATTGACTAGTACTGGTTCAGGACAAACCCCCAAAGGGCTCCCCCACCCCCTTGATAGGTCCTCCCAGTTTGACACTGAATCACTGATAACTACTCTCAGAACAGTCTTTCAACCAGTCATGCACCCACCTTACAGCAATTTCATCAACACTGTATTCTACACAAGATGTGTGGAAACCGACTCTATTGGTCTTTTCTGTCTCTAACTACTGACGGGACCTTTTGTGATGGTGAGATGCCGGGAGCTTTGTCCCTCTCTGGTGGTCCCACTGGAGGGGTGATCAGTCCCTTGGTATCACTTAGATGTATTTCATGGTGTTTTCTGCACTCTCCCTAACTAACATCTCTCTCCAGGTCTGATCCCACTTACCAGCGATGACATTGTGGATAAGCTGCAGTACTCCAGGGTGAGTTCAGAGATACACCAAGCTCTCTTTGAGAGGGCTGTGTGGGGAGAATGGCGCGATCTGGCATGGGATGCTACACATTCTCACTGGCAGAGAGCAGTGATCCTGACCTGTTTCTTACTCCCTCTCCCTAGGATTGTACATGTGATGAGTTCTGTCCAGAGTGTTCTGTGGAGTTTACCCTGGATGTCCGGTGCAATGAAGACCAGACTCGTCACGTGACATCCCGTGATCTCATCTCCAACAACCCCCGGGTTATACCGGTCAGTATAAGATCAAGTCAGTCAGTAAGGTCTCTTCCCTACCCTTTCTCTAAGCAGACAGAGCAAGGCTCCTGTCTGATAGATATGATGTCCTTACCTTTTAGGTATCCTAGCTCTAGCTCGTACAAGGCTTTAACATATTCTGTCTATCTTCCCCTCCACCTTCCAAGTACACACTCTGAGATCATCCATTGCCAAGTTCTTCCTAGACAGCTCAGTGTTATATCACCTAGACCTGTGTTCTTAATCATGATGGCTGGGGGGCTCTTTGGAAGGGCTCTCTGAATCTTCAAAGGCCTGGCAGAAATTCTGCTGCCTGCAAGTTTGCTTGTTGGCCCTCAGCAGCGCTAGATAGCAGCGGTATCTCAGATGAGACACCAGAGCCGTGTGGCTCTTGGCAGGCCTCTGAGAAGGATGTTAAAAGAGCCCCAGGCGAATGGATTCAAAGGGATTTGGTGGGGCGAGTCTTTAAAATACAACTCAATCAGGGATCCCTAGCCAAGGGGAGCAGTCTGAAGGCTGCCCCTCGTTTTCACAAAGTGAAGCAGATCGCAGATGTTTTCCTTTTTAAAAAATACTGTGTCGAATCTTCCTCTGAGTAGCCAGGCCACTTTGATTATCATGCAGCACTGCATGCTGGGATCTGTTGTCTGCAGGCTAAGCCTCCATATCAAAGATAGAGCAACTCTGTGCAGTGTCGTGGAACCACAGTGGTCACATTTGGCCTATAGACTGCACTACTCGGTCATCCTGTAATATGGGAACACTGGAAAGATGTATAGGCCGGCTCTTCCTCGCTATACAATCACCAGCCTAAGTGTGTCGGGCTGGAAGGGACCAAGAGAAGTCATCTAATTAACCCTCTTGTGCTGAGGCAGGGCCAGGTAAACCTAGACCAACCCTGACAGGTTTTGTCCAACCTGTTCTAAAAATCCTCTGATGATGGGAATTTCACAGCCTCCTTTGGAAGCCAGTTCAGGAGTTTCAACGATCCTTATAGTTAAGAGAGTTTTTCCTAATATCTAACCTAGCTCTCCCTTGCTGCAGATGAAGCCCATTATTTCTTGTCCCACCTTCAGTAATTCACTACAGGCTAAGTCTGTTTGCAATGACTGGCCTCTTAGTTTAGTGGGTGATCCGGGGTTTGAAGTTGGGAGAAGGGGTTGGTCCCCCAGTGACCTCATCTGTGGCTCGTTCTATGCAGGTGACATCCCGGAGCAGAGACAATGACCCCAATGACTATGTGGAGCAGGATGGTGAGTGAGTCACTGTGTAGAAGAGCTGCAGAGAGAAATCGACTTTCCTCTTTGACCCATACCCCAAAGTATTAGTCCGTTAACCCGGGGCAGTTGCAGATGTGGCACTTACAGGCAAAGCTGGCAGTGTGGAAATGCCAGTGTGCACAGGATTAACTTTTTGTTCCAGTAAACAGATGTGAACTCTGCATTTACTGCTGCTTTGGAGTTAGAGTGTTTGTTTGGGAGGTAAAGAAGATCCTCTGTCTCTCTCACGGTTATAACTGGGTTTTACAGCAAAGATGCCAAAACAGCTTCTCCCCATCTGCTGTGGTCGAAAGGCCAAATCATGCCCTCAGCCACATGTACCGCTCCCATTTTTCCATTGGTGGGAGTTGCATGGCTGTTATCAAGGCACGAATAAGCCCTTCTAAGATTGTAAATGAGCTCCGCTTTCTAAGGAGATTTCCCTCTGCACGAATAGTTCCCCACTCACTCACCACTCAAATGCAAGCATGCTACCATGCGAGGATTTCTCCTTTGCAGCCACTCTCCCACCCCATTTGAGTCAGTGTTTGTGCTTCTCAGATATCCTCATTGTCAAGTTACGGAAAGGCCAGGAGCTGAGATTGCGAGCCTATGCCAAGAAGGGATTTGGCAAGGAGCATGCCAAGTGGAACCCTACAGCAGGAGTAGCCTTTGAGTACGATCCAGACAACGCGTTGAGGCACACAGTCTACCCCAAGCCTGAGGAATGGTATGTTCTGGTTTGAGAATAGTATTGGTTGAGTGGCACGTGATCACAATCAAGAGAAAATATTCTGTATTCAGTACAAGAGACAACATTAATGCAACACTGTGGCTGAGAAATTAAAACCACAAGTCATGAGATTACTTAAAGTTAGGATTCTCATAGTATCTGTATTGTTCCTCCAATAAAGGTAGTCATCTGGGTGGTTAATGCTACTTTAATCTTGAGATATTCCCGTAGTATTAGGCCTGGGTGATCCTTAGTTTGACAGTTTAGTGTCTCCCCTTCTAAATATTCTTAGTCAAACACGTGTTCACTACAAACTCGATTTCATTTCCTTTCACATCATTTCCAATGGCTGGTCAAGTTCTAGCCCCAGAGGTAATTTGTAAGAATTTGGTAAGCAACTGAAAATAAGGGTTTGGAATGAAAATGCCAGCTCACTCGTAGGCAGAGCGACTCCTGTGCAATGCTAAAATAGTGTGTGTGTATTTGAGTGTATTTGAATAGAACAGTGGTTCTCAGTTATTTTTGTGGAGCTGCCCATGGTGTGAATTGGCCAGTGAGCACCCCCCCACACACACCTCTCCTAGTCCTGACGCCATGTGCTGACAGTTGCTGCTGTCTCTCCATTTTTCTGTTCCTTTTATCTTAGTACTCCACCCCCCTCCATATTCTTTGCAGACATTTTCCCCTGTTCCTCTTCCTCACACCCTCCTACACACACCCACACTAGAAGGCTACCTGCTGCTGCAGGTGAGGAGTGACCATTGGTGCCATCCAAGGCTCAGCTGAGTGCCAGGGGGAACAGAGAAGAGGCTCTTGGGCTGGCAGGCTGCTGCTTGCAGCCCTGTGCTTCTGAGCTGCCCCCACAGATGCGCAGGGAAGATTGGGTGGCTTTTAATGAGACATCTTGCAAACATGGCAGCTTGTTTGCAGTCTGAGTGTCGGAGGCAGGAAGTGAAGCTGGGTCCTTTCCCCATCCTCTTAGATCCTCTCCTGTGCCAAGCCCTGAACTAGCCTGGCACCCCCTTCTCCAACGGCAGGCCTGTTCCTCAGGTTGGGGAACGCACATAGGGCTTTCGTTAAGAAAGTATAGCAGTGGTTCTCAACCAGGGGTACGTATGCTCCTGGGGGTAGTCAGAGATCTTCCAGGGTGTGCATCAACTCATCTAGATATTTGCCTAGTTCTACAACAGGCTACATAAAAAGCATTAGCGAAGTCAGCATAAACTAAAATTTCATACAGACAGTGAATTGTTTATACTGCTCTATATACTGCCCACTGAAATGTAAGTACAGTATTTATATTCCAATTGATTTTACAATTATGGTAGAAATAACAGTAAGCAATTTTTCAGTAATAGCATGCTGTGACACTTGTATTTTTATGTCTGATTTTGTGAGCAAGTAGTTTTGAAGTGAGGTTAAACATGGGGGTATGTAAGACAAATCAGAGTCCTGAAAGGGGGTACAGTCATCTAGAAAGGTTGAGAGCCACTGAAGTACAGCATCAATGTAAAGTCATGCTGGCTAATGTCTATTGGCAGACTGTATCGTGCTTTGGCCATTGGACTCTTCCATCTCTGTAATCTTAAATACACTAACGCCATCCTCCTGCCCCAGTTCATTCAACTGCTGAATGTTGGCCATGGGACCAAACTGCTGCCCAAGGTGGGAAGGAGCCAGTGGGGAGGTGGGTTTCAGCATTAACCTTAATTGCTGTGTTTGATCCTAGGCCAAAGAGTGAATACTCTGAAATTGACGAGGATGAGGCCCAGGCTCCCTATGACCCCAATGGAAAGCCAGAGCGGTAAGGAGCTGGCTATCTGCCACAGCGCATGGGGAAGGAGGAGGGCATTTCCAAAAGCCACCCAGAAGCGCCTCAGCCCGTTGTCTGTGCCTTTCTGGTGGGGTTCAGTGACTTTGCAGATCAATTTGCCAGCCTCAGGAGCGGGTGTTTCCTGGGGAGTAGGTTGGGGCCCATTGATGGAGTAGTGAAATGGCAGCCAGGACTGGCTGACTTTTCCCTCCAAGAGAGCCTGCCCTATCAGGGAATGGGAATCCACTCAGTGGGGCAGTGCAGGACTCAGTGAGCCTCTCCTCTCAGATCAGAGTGCTGCCTCCATGCCGCAGCTGGGTGGGACCACGGTGCTTTGGGGCTCCAAGACGGGGCAAACCAGCCCAGCTTTGTTGAGGGCTCTCATCTCCTGGGGAGGAGGAGTCTCATATGCAGTAATCCCCTTCAGACCACAAGCCTGTCCCAGGTAACAAAGTCAACACAATAGTCCTGCCCCAGGCCTGTCTTCCCACAGAGAGGCTCCAATGTGTGGTTGTATCCTGGCTCTCAGCTGGGCTGTCCTTCAGGAGCTGCCTCTTTCCCAGCCTCCTCTGGGAAAAGGAGGCTTTTAACTGCCCCTTCCACGCCTGACTGCTGCTGCAGGTGAAGCAGGGCAGGGCACATTAAGCCCACAGAAGCTCATTAACCCTTCCCCAGACAGGGCGGGGTGTGTATAACCCATCACACTGTAAATGAGGCTTCTGTGAAGGCATCGGGAAGGACTAGAATGAATATGGAGACCCTGGTGTTATCAAAACCTTGCTGGGGAGTTGGGCAAGTGGTACGGAGATGTCGCGTTCATGTTCAAATTGAGACATTTGTTCATCTTCCACTGGCTTCTCTGCCCTGGCACTTGAGTACAATGCTGCATCTTTGTCTGTGATGAATGTGTTTGAAGCTGGGCAGGTGAGCTGAGATTCTGGGACATACTGGTATCCCCATGTCCAGTGCTGAAACGACTGGTAGTGAGTTGTATTGCAGTAGTGGCAAAGCTGCCACCAGCCCAGTCAGATCCAAGCCCATTGTGCTCGGCGCTGCATAGCATTTGTGAGCAGATACAGACATTCGTAGCGAAAGCTCTCTGAGCAATATGTAGTAGCCCGTGAACTTACAAGCCGTCGTTTTGGCTCTATGGCTGCTGTTGCAAAGGTGGGTGGAAAGGAAGGGCTAACCAGACTCCCAGGAGCTGAGAATGAGCTCTCCCTGCAGTGAAGTACAATAGGGTGGAAACACACTGCAGAGAGAAATCTCCAGTTCTTGGCCTTCCTGTCTAAGAATCTTAATCTCCTCCAATACCCTCAGGTTTTATTACAACGTGGAGTCCTGCGGCTCCCTGCGGCCGGAGACCATCGTTCTCTCGGCACTGTCCGGGCTGAAGAAGAAACTGAGCGACCTCCAGACCCAGCTAAGTCACGAGATCCAGAGTGATGTCCTGACTATAAACTGAGCCCTGCCCCTTTCCTGCAGAATCTCCTGTTGTGACCAAGTCACCCTGATGTGCCGCACTGGGTATCTCTTTCAAACTGAACATTCATGTCACCAGAAAACATAAAATTAGAAATTTGTCCAGTGTTTCTTACAAAATGCCAGTAAAATAGGTGTACATGTGCCCTCTGACTCACAGGGCTCGTCCAATACCAACTGAAATCCTCCAGTGATGCCACCAGGCATTGGGTCAGACCCCTAGTGCAACAGGGACCTGATTTTTTCCTGGGGCAGGGCTAATTGTAGCCAAGTGAACATGGATCCCTGCTCGTGTGCTGAACCTTCAGGCATTTCTGGCACTCAGCTGGTGGGGATGTGATGTGTATTGAGATGGCTTCCCATCAGTTGCCCTTTATAGAGCATGGAAGCTGCTCTGCAGGAGCAGGGGCGAGATTTCCAGCATAGTGCAGGGACATCCCCAGTGAGCCCCAGGTGTGGTATATTATTGTAATGGGGAGTGTGGGGGGGAATCTCTGTAAATGACCCTAGCTCTTGCCTGTTTTCACTAGACTCTGGCCATCTGTGGGTTGGGATTTGGAAGCATGTATCTCAGCTCAGTTGCATAGCCATGTCCTGTTTGTTACCGTGCTGAATAAAGCCTTTTTCCTACGTTCAGCCGTCCCTGAAAGCTTGTCTGAAGCTGTGGGAGGAGAGGACCCAGCCATCAGTTCTCTCCACCAGACATTCACGGAATGAAGTCTGCTTTGGAGGATTGGCTGCTCTCTTTGCTTTCTGCTGCTCCTGACATTATCTGCTATAGAAACCAGCCCCGGCACTTGTATGTAACATGGCATCTGGGGCTAGGGTGAGTCTGTCTGAAGCTGGGCTCAGGGACTGAGCTGCTGCAGAAGTCAGTGCTCCAAGAGAGACCCTATGTGCCAAGGAGGCTTAGCAGGATTTAGACTCCTTCAGGGTATGCTGTATGGGGAATGGGGTAGCTGGGTGCCTGTCACTTATAACCCCTCTGATTCAGCGTCAGACCTGTACAACGCCAGGAGATCAACACCTATCAAACCGTCATCGCAGGTGCCATGGCTGAAATTTCCCCAGACACCATCACCCAGCAGGACTGTTAAAGGTGAGAGTCTAAAGAGCTCTCTGGGGGCAGGCTGAGGTGAGACAGTGACCTGTGTTTAATTACTCCAGTCAGGGAGGAGGGGCATTCCTAGTGCAGCATCCAGGATCGATGGAGATGGAAACAGGCAGAAAGCCACTTGCTCTGGTCACACCACAAATGTGTGGTGCAGGGGTCTTGGCTGGGTAACACTGCTTCCATGTCCAGGCCTGCCCTGATGCTTTGCTGTGGCATGCCCTGGATAACCAAACCATGGTGGGGGATAGACTCTAAGGTCAGAAGGGACCATTATGATCATCTAGTCTGACCTCCTGCACAACGCAGGCCCAAGAATCTCACCCATCCACTCCTGTATCAGACCTGTGTCTGAGCCATTGAAGCCCTCAAATCATGGTTTAAAAGACTTCAAGGTGCAGAGAATCTTCCAGCAAGTGACCCATGCCCCACCTAGTAGCTCCTTGCCCTGTGAAATGAAGAGGCAGCATGTTTTCCCAGTGGGGTTGGGGGAGCTCTGGACCCAGCCTGTAGGGTTCAGAGCCTATAATGTGCCTGAAACTCCTTTCCTTGCTTGCAAACAGCCCAGCCTGGGCACCTGCCAGACTGTTCTAAGCCCTTGTCTGATGAAGTGAGCTCCCAATGGGTTTAGGAATGCAAGTACCGAACCCTTTCAGTGAGACCTGTGCTCTTGTACTTTTGAAAATTACTCCCTTAGCGTCTGTTCTGAAGAGCAGGGAGAGAAATAACGAGCTGCAGAACAGCTGGGAGCAGCATTCACCCTGTTTGGGTCAGTCTGGGGAGGGGTTTAGGATAGTTTGAATCACTACAGTATGGATAGAGGATTACATAGCTCCTCTTTCTGTAACCATTATGTGTAGATCACTCAAGCTGGAAAAGAATGTTCCCCTCCCCCAATATTCTCTGCTTTAAAACTTCATTGGCGCGCATGGGAAATCACCTGTTTAATGGCCCTTTACATACTGCAGCCTTGGATCTAATTCAGTCTTGGAGCATTTCATATGTTAGGAAGCCTTCCCTGATAATCAGTACCTTTGTCTTCACTGCACCATTATTCTTATGTATCCCTCCTTGCACCCTGTCCTGTGTGTGGAGTTAGATGACAAACAGGAAGGGTGAGTAAAGTTTGTTTATTGATTGAGCAGTTCCTTTAAAAAAAACAACATTTTTGGCAATAACTGCTATGTCCCCGCTGGCCCGGCTTAACGCATCTGTGCATCAAATTTCTGAGGCAGCCTGGTTTCTGCTAGTTCCTGCTCGAGCTTTCCCCTGTCCCAGCATTTAGCAGCTCCACACCTGTCGTTGGAGGATAGCCCAGCACTTTGGCTCTAGTCTTACAAACACTTTTCAAAGTTGACAGTGTCTCTCTGCAGCGGTGTGTTAAAGGCACAGGGCCAGAGACTCAGCTGGTGCATTAGAACCACAGCTGAGGACTTGGTCTGCTCCTGGAGCCTGAACAAAAGCATTTTATCCTAGTGCCTAAAACGAGCTACTAGCCAGGGAACCCAGTGAGGTGTTTAGACTGGGAAATGATAGCAGGTTACACCTCATCCAGGAGGACATACAGCTGTTAAGCTCATCTGATCCGCTCTACCACAAAGTATCTGGCCTAGACTTGAACCTGGGTGGTTCCTGTCACTCCAGCCACGTGTCATGGGGAAAGGGCACTGAATTTAGTGGGGCTTGCAACAGAGCAGTTTGGACAGTCCCTGGTCTCGTGTGCCAGGACTTTTCCAGCAGATCTGTCTGAAAGGTCTTCATCGTCTTACTCATCATCTACACACACAACCAGAAAACAAGAATATTTACAGGTGATAGTCCACAGGGTCTCCCCCACCCCAAGAGACAGTACCTCACGCTTTAAAAACCAACCAACCCACCCCAGCATTGGTACTGCAATAAAAAGATAGCCCTTCTGAAAGGTATTCAATAAATAGCACAACTAGAAAATCAATTGCTTTGATTTGATTTCAGCATATTAAAACCAACTTCCACATGCCCGGGGTTCACTAATCATTCTCAGGAAGTGACCCACTGGCACCATGGGGGGAGGGAGGAGCTACAAGGACGACTGAAATGGGCCTTGGGCTGCCCACCAGCCCTCTGCCAGCATTGGCTCCTTGAGGCTGCCAGGTATCTAGTGGAAATGAAACCTGGGTTCTCCCCCATCAGCTAGAAGCACAAGGTCCTTTACATGGAGGAAGCAGGGAGGAGGTCATGTGACCAACTGATTGTCTCTGGCTAGCCTCCTGTCAATGGGATTTCAGCATTGCTGCAGGTGAGAGCACCCCAGAGGAAATGGGGGCCACTGGCCAACCCGGGGAGGTAAAAGAAAGGGAACTTCACAACACGGACGCAGCCCCACAAGGCTGGCTCTGCCAAACAGGTAGCTTGGGCAGGTTGCTACCGTTGCTTAGAGGCAATGCAGTATTTAGTGGCTGTGTATTAAGGGTGGGAGAGGTGTACCCCTGTAGATACCCCATCCCTTGTGACTAAACTGCCAGGCTTTGGCTATCTGGAGAGAAGGGCTTGGTTTGGAAAGGAAATCCATGCTGCAGCTGCTGAGCTGCTAGAATCTGAACTGAGGACATGCAGCTAATGGAGCGAAACGCCACTCAGCAGGTCCCCAGCCCACTGAGAATGCTGCCCTCTGGAAGCTGGGGGATTTTGTGCAGAAGTCACAGTTCGGAAAGAAAACCAGTTTCTCCTGAGATGTCAGAAAGTTCCCCGGTGTCTGTTCTGGTATCTTCAAGAAGTGCAAAATGAGCATAGACTTGCAAGTCCCCAGTACTCCCTCTCCAAGGGAAAGCGCTACTGGATTCAGGAGGGAGCATCCATTCGCAGCCTGGGCAACCTATGGGACTCTCCAGGACACCTCTGGCCTTAAAGGAACAGGCCAAATTTGCAACAGCCTCTCCAAAATGTTCACTTCAGTTGCGCCGCTTCGAGTAACACTTCATTGCTCCCACTGGCTGCCAACAACACCCACAACCCATTGGCCACTTGAGAAAACTCTGTCCTTCCGCTCCGAGCCTTGCTGAGGGGATCCTGGGGGATTTCCCTTCCCAGCAGAGGTGGTGGGGTGTCTGCTCTGACTGGGGCTGGGTTTCCTGCACTATGCCACCCTAAGGAAAAAAGAAAGATCCACCCATCCAAGAATTAAAAATCTCTGGTGTCTCATCTTCCCAGTTTCTCTTCGGTGGCTAAAAAACTTGCATTTGTGTGAGAAGAAAAGTCTCTTAATACAGAATATGTATAAGCAATAGATAGTTAAAATCATTTAACAACACAGAGCTAGACCTCCTCTTCCCTATCGTTAGCGCCTCGTGCTCGGTCTGCTAGAACGGCATGGCCCAGGCTAGAGTTCCAGCCCACCTGGGGCCATCTCCAGCCTTCTTCCCAGCGTCTAAGACCCAGTCTCACACACTCCCTGCAGCCTGAGCTCTGATAACTTCTCCAAAGAGAGGGGAGCGTTCCCAGAACTTCAGCATCCTCAGGAAAGGAGGGGAGGGGGCACTGGAAAACAAATGTCTCCTGCATGTAACACCCTCTTTCTCCGGCCTGGCCTGGCCCGGCCCGGGGGGTCTCTCCACTCAGCGCACGGTCACTGAGAAGCAGACTTGGGCTCTTTGCTGTCGCTCTTGCCGCTTTTTGCAGGCTTTGGCTTCAGTAAGATGAACCTGTTCAGGAGGTCTGTGTCTGAGCTGGCCTGGGCCCCCGAGTACACTTCACCTGCGGACAAAGCAGAATTTGGTACTGTTTCGTGGTCCTCACAGTATTGCAAGGAACCTCAGTTGTATCCTTCAGTGCCTCCTACTGGGGGAGGCTAGGACTGGAATATTATGGAGCTCCTGCAGTAATCTCTATACCGCCTCCTGCTGGAAGGGGCTGGGACTGGAGTAGCAGGAAGTTCCTGCACAGCATGGGCTTTGAGTGACTGCCAGTGCTCTGACTGCATTCCCCCTACAGTGGCTTCAGGGACAAGAAGCTGGGATGGGAAGCACAGAAAGCTTCACCAGCCCTGTACAGAGCCTATGGAGCAGCAAACCAGCCCCTTCAGTAGAGGCGGTTAGAGAAGCTCTGGGCTGGAATGATCCCACAGGAGGAATGTCGGAGACACTCACCGGCATAGCTGGAGGACTCGGCGATGTTCTGCGATCCAGTGATGTGGTGCCAATAGGCACTCCGGGGCAGCATGGTGGTGGGCGTGCAGGGATAGGAGTAGTGTTCTGTGCCCTTGTTCAGCAGCTGGAGCAGAGAGACAGAAAGTGGTGGGGACTATTTTAAACATCAGCCTAGAAGATCCAATTGCTTTCAGCTCCACCGAGTTACATACAATTATTGTCTGGCCAAGGTGGCATGAGCTGTCGGGCCTGAGAACCCTCTGACAGCAGCCACCGGAGTCAGCGATTCTGAACTCTGTCATGTGGTGGGGCGTCGTCTTTTGTAATCCCAAGTGTGTCAGGTGACTGGGATCAGGAGAGATCAATTTCTCCATGTGTCACCTTCATTACTTGGGCTCAGAAACCTTGGGCAAAACCATGGAGCACCTGAAGCCCTCTGGATTCCTCAGTGTGGAAGGCCTGCCACTGACCAGGAGCTGCCCAAGGTAAACCCACGCCTCAACCCCAATCCCCAGCCCTGAGCCCCTTCCTGCACCCAAGCCCCTCATCCCTGGCCCCACCCCAGAGCCTCTCCCACAGCCCAACCACCTGCCTCAATCCTGAGCCCCCCCAAACTCAGAGCCCCCTCCTGCACCCCAAAGCCCTCAGCCCCAGCCCAGAGCCCCTCCCACACCCTGAACCCGTCATTCCCAGCCCCACCCTACAGCCCTCACCTTCGCACCCCAACCCTCTGCCCCAGCCCTGAGCCCCTGCCACACCCCAAACCCCTCTGCCCCAGCTCCATTGGGTCGTAGGCATCAACCATTTTCTTCAACTGGGTCACCAGAAAAACAAGTTTGAAACTCACTGCTCTATATAGCACGTACAAGGTAATGTTACAGGGGGACCCTCACGTTTTTTGTTATCTGAGCCTTGTGCACTGAATTTGTAGCTAATCACATATATAATCCTAGGATCGACTAACTAATGTATGGCTGCTAGATTCGATTTGAAGTTACGGGTTTAAGGGGTAAAGAATAGGTAGGACCACACCACAGGGGGACAGGACTGGTAAGTGTGGATTAGGTATATAAGATAATGTGCTGCAGGCTTTAGGTCTGTAAGAGAGGTGACTTGGCCTGAAACAGGCTGACATGACTAGCTGAGCCAGGGAGGACGCTGTAGAGTGGAAGATGACAGTACGAGATGTTCTGGAGAACATGCCGCAGTGTATCAGGTACTACAGCAAAAAGCCAGAGAGTAACATTTCGGGGAATGCTGTACAGTAATAACCTCACGTTGCTATGGTAACTCACTGACAGAGACGTTAATGAGAAGAAGGGGAACTAGGTGGGTAGCCTATGAGAAATGGAATAACTAAAATTCATGGGACGTGGAAAATAGGGGAAAGGGGGTGAAACTCATGCAGATGCATGAGTGTAGTGGGCATACAAGAAACTCAGGATAAAAAGTGTTGCCTAATCCAAGTGGACAGAGAAGCACACCCAGAAACACCGAACGAGATGGCCACCTGCCTGTTCATCTCCCCCATCTCGGTGTTTCCATGGGGAAGAGAGTATGAAATCATTAATGCTGGCTAGCTTATGGGTTCTCTCCCCTCTCTGGATGCATTTCAGTGTTTGTGGCTTTGTACATCTGCTTAATAAAACTCTTGATGACTTGTCAGTGTATTACTTAGGGGTCACCCTTCCTCGTGTGTGCCAAGCGTCTCCAATCCTCATGACCTTCCCAAGGGTGAGTCTCACCCAGCTAATTCTGACATGGTTGCCATTCGGGAGCTCGAACCCTTGGCAAACGTCACTGTGGGCTCAGATACCACTGGTGATACCAAAGCATCTGTGTTATGAAGGCTACAAATCTGTATATTTCCCCTGGACAACATGACTCCCCATCCTGTGCCCTGATTTCCTCCCCCATAAGCTACTGTGCTCAGAGCTGGTTCGCTAAGGAGCCCCGGCCCCAGGTACTCACCCTGACATTCTTCTCCATCTCCAGCAGGACCCTCTTGTGCTGTTCTGCGATAGCCAGGGTGGCGCTGTGCACCCGCTGGTAAATCTGCTCTCCCTCCTGGGTCTGGAAGGTGTAGAGCCCTTCCCCTGCGTCACACATCCTGCTGAGCGAGAGGACATCAATGTATAGTGTCACCCAGAGTATGGTGTTCTCCCACGGCGCTCAGATACACTGTGCACGCTGCGCCCAGGCACACACTGACTAAGAGAAGACATACTACATCCACACTTACTGCCATTCACATGCTCCCCCTTCACACACACTATTCCTACACCTCACACACGTGCCTGCTATGCATACATGCCCTCGGCTTGCACATCGTATGCATTCACATAGAGACACTGGATACACACACACCCCCACCCCCACCCCCCTTAGGCTCTTGCAGCGTTATCGCTGAACGACACTAGGCCAGAAGCAACCCGACTGGGGTTTGTTTAACAAAACAACGTGGCTACATCTTAGCAAGGGATCATTTTGTATGCACTAGCCTTTGGCCTATGGGAGGAGCACAGGTTTCGCTCTAGGGACAAAAGAACCAGTTTTCTACAGCATCTGAAAAAAATGTTGCGTGGGACAGCATGCTCTCTCAGCCACCAACAGATATCCCTCCGCCTCCTACACCAACAGGAGAAAGAGAACAAACAGGCTCCCTGTTTCCAGTGATAAAACTATACTCCAGTAATTCAACAGGGAATTTAAGTCCTTCCCCACCTTTACAAATAAATAAATAAATTGCCAAACAGATTTCAGTTCAAGTTTGGTAAAAATACACGAAAACTGGAAGTGGTAGAAATTACTTTAAAAATCTGACAATTTTTGCAGGATTTTTTTTTCCTTTTGCTGTTTTTTACTGGCTCTAAAATAATCTACTAAGATGCTCAGTTGTCTGAGTGTTTTGATCACACCCGTCACCTGGGAATAGCAGTGACCGTAATTACTTATTGGCTCTCCGTAATAACCCATCTGCTTTGACGGGTGAGGTTGCTTTTGGTGAGTTTCACATTGAACAGAAGTTAGCAGGTAGTGCTGAGAGTCAGACCCTGGTATTAACTCCCCTCTGACCCAGAACATGGCGCCGGGAGCGGATCAAGGAGGGATACGAGAGGCACCACAATGTAGGAACATCAAAGCCAAGTTTAGATCACTCATTTCCCCCCATTACTCAGTCAAGTTTAGCCCTCAAGGTGGGCAGTTTGAGTCCAGCAGACGCAGGCTTCGAATACAGCTTCCCCATCCTAAGCCAGGCTCTTGGGCCAGACTGGATATTGATTTGGCATGTCCGGCTGGAAACACGGTGAGTCCGATTTCCAGAGGGGCTCAGCCTTCCAACTCTTGTTCAGCTGGGGACGTAGGTGCCTAGCACTAGTGGAAGCCAGGCCTACATTTCCAGCGGTGGCTAGTGATTTGGGATTCCCAGTTTGAGACACCTTAAAGGGGCCTGCTTTTCAGAGATGAGAGGATCAGCACTTTCTGAAACTCAGGCCCCGCTATGGCAGTGGTCCCCGAACTTTTTACCTCACGCCCCCTCTTACCCCTGTCCATGTCTGTCCCTCCCACAGTGGGGAGCAGGACCCCAGTCACAGGGCTGGGGCCAGGAGCAGATCTGGGTGGCACTCCCTCTCCGCCCCCCGAACATTTCTCTGCACCCCCCTAGGAGGGCGCACCCCACAGTTTGGGGACCTCTGCTCTATGGCTTCTCAAGTTGGCCCTCCCCATAGTCACAGCCCCTTAGTAAGAGTCTCGTTCCCCAGGTACCTCTGATCTCTAAAACTCAGAGAAATCCTGATCTGGTGATCACCTTTTTAAACTAGTCCCGGTATAACACTGAAGCCAATTTTGCCAACTGGCCCACAAAACTCCATTCAGCCATAGGCCCCTGACACGATACCACAGCTGACTGGCACTGATTTTAAGTCTCTGAATAAATAATTTGTTCCCTCTCAATTCTAAGGAATTGGGATCCACCCATGCTAGGGGACTAAGCGAGGTGCCCTGGAATAGTGCGGTCTTATTCACAAAGCAGATGGGATGTTCCCCAAAGAATCACTGCCAGATTCTGCTGCCAAAGAAATAAGCAGCTTTATTCTTGCAGGCGCCAGTTCAAAGGCTCCAGGGCAGGGCAGACTGGAGAGGATGAGGGTTTTTCTCTCTCTATAAAAGCCTAGTGTGGTGAGTCAGCAGATGGGAAGGTCTAGTATGAAAGGGAAGCTCATGTTTCTTTCCTCTCTAGCAGGTAATTATCTGGAGTCCCTAATATAGTCAGGCCTGGCTGATCCAAGTTACTTTGCAAACGAAGTTGCACAAACCTTCAAAGGAGGGGAACGTGGGTGATCAGGCAACTGCACTTCGACATCTGGAGACGCTGGTTCAAATCCTGCGACAAGTTGTAATTGACAAGTGTTCTTGTCACTTGTCCCTATTGCAAAAACCACCACTGCAGGATTCCTTCTCCTTTCCATTCCGGAGAGGCCCCAGGCTGGAACCGAGGTGCATCGGCAGAGCTGTGAGGGAATCCTAGCCCGGTTCCCATCTCTCACCCTCCCTCACTTCCACAAGCACAATTATTACTTGTATTCACCCAGCGTGTCTATAGATGTCTCCAGCGGCTCAGGATCCTGGCCTGCCAGAGCTCGCCCCCCATCTGCAATCGGACCGCACTGCCCCGGTACAGCCGCAGCACTGTAGCTCCCTGCCCGGTGCTCCCAGCAGGCCAGGCAGAGCTGCTGCACAGAGCGTGCAAAAGGAGAGAGGAGTGTCCTACCGGCCGGCCTCGAAGGTGAACCTGGTAGCATCGCGTCCATAGCGGCGCAGTGAGCACAGGGGCCAGGAGATGAGCTTCACCCGGGGGTTGTGCATGTCCCAGAGGTAGATATTTTCGTGGGTAATTTGCAGTTTACACTCCCCATACACGTCCAGGTTCGGGCAGGGCAGCAGGAACACATTGAACCGCTCTGCGGGGGGGACACAGGCAGCTGAAACCAAGGAAGGCACCATCCCTACCCCCCCACCCTCTCAAGGGAGGCAAGTCCAGGCCCCCCATCCCATCCCCAAGGAGGGACGAGCCTAGGCCCCCTATCCCAGTGTGGATCCACCACATGCAACCCCCACTGCCACGGTGGGACAGAGCCAGGCCCCTTCCCAATGCCCCCTCATACTCCTAAAGGAGGGGGGAGCCCAGCCCCCTCTCTCAGGGTGTTCCCCATCCCAGCTGCCTTCTGTTCCCCAGGGCAGCCTGCCAGGCGCTGCCAGCGCTCTCACCTGTCTGCTCACACTGCACCCCGGGAGCCAGGAGGTCGGGCTCTCCCAGGCTGATGTCGTTGAGATGTGCTCCTAGGCACTCGATGGACAAGGTCTTGTACCATTCCTCGGCCTCCAGCTCTGCAGGGAGCCAAGAGCTGCCCGTCAGCCCCTGCCCCCACAGCGTCCCTCAGCTCCCCCAGCACAAGCCAGCTGGGGAACTCCCTGTTACACAGGATCCCCCTCCCCGAAGACAGGCCTGCACTATGGTCACACCTTGCAGCATGTGTCCTGCTGGCTGGAACAGAAATGCACGGCAGGGACGTCCCAGCTTCTAAGGCCAATGTGATCATCCAGTCCGGCCTGCATAACCAGGACCACTGGACTCCCCTGAATGAATTCCTGGTTGATCTAGGGCATCTGTTAGAAAACCAGCCAATCTTGATTTAAAAACGGCCAGTGCTGGAGAATCCACCACAAGCCCTGGTGAGTTGTTAATACCCTCCCTGTTAAAACATGGCACTTTAAGCCTGAATTTGTCTAGCGTTAACTTCCACCCATTGGGTCTTGTTATACCTGTGTCTGCTAGATCAACGGGCCACCTATTATCCAATCTGTTCACCCTGGAGCACCCCCAAGCCAACTCAGGGCTCAGCCTGCACTGCCAGAGCCCCATGCTCGACAGACTGAGCTGGCCAGGCTGCTGACGACTGCCCCCTTGCCCTTCTCTAGCCCCGTTCATCACAAAGCATCCTAAGTGCTGTATGATGGGCCAGTTCCTGGAGTCCATGCTGAGGAGACTCTTCCTTTGTCCTCACAGGCACTTGGTGCCAAGTGGGCATTTTGCCATAGGAAGGGCTAATGAGGGAGTCCAGATTGTGGCCCAGGCCATACAGTAAAGAGATCACTCGCCCACCAGTGAAATGCAGCCACCTCTGGGGCGGAACACAGCAGACATTCTGCACCAGCAATACTACAGAGTATTTTTCAGCCAGTGTAGTGGAAAATTACTTCTCTAGTGGAAAATTCAGGGGAGATTTTGGGTTAGCAGAAACTACTCCGGCTTGAATTTGACAGTGACCCCAGAGTTAACACCTCTCCTCATGCGATCTCCAATAACGACAAGTGTCAGCACCGGGGGGGTTACACCTTATTCCCAACACAGTGCCCCATGGCAAAGACTACAGTTTTTTCATGGATAATTTCAATCAATGTCATGGCAGAGGTGCCAGAAACAAGGCCATGTCACAGAAAGGGGGGGGAGCGAGGGGCTGGGAGGAGGGCTGGAGAGCGATCCCACCCCATGCTAACTCTGCAGCAGCAGCTCCTGTCCTGCGGAGGGTATCAGCTCCCTGCTCCGAACATTGTGACCTGTGCACATAGCACCTCTCAGGGTTTGGTGCATCCACCCCTCCGGAGATGGAGGTGGAGAGCCAGGTTTGATTGGCGTTCCCACCTAGTGCATAGGGCCGCCACGCCTCTGGGGTTTGGCACATCTTCCCCACGAGGAGCCACCACCATGCGGGCCAGGTCGCAACGCCCAGAGCGGAGAGGAGCTGCCCTCGCAGGGCTCACTGACTTCAATCAAAGTCACGGTTACAGGGAACAACGTGACCTCCAGGCTAGGATGGTAGCCGGGCTGGGGCATTGGCTCAGCACTGACTCAGCAGGAAGAGCACCACCTACCCCGCTGCCAGCACCTGGGAGTCTCCCAACCCTGCCTCGCCTTTGGGGAGCGAAGAGGCTCCCAGCAGCGGTGTGGAGCTGTAAACCAGAGAAGGCACAACGCCTCTGAAGGAGCTCTCCTGCCTTCCCCCGGCCAGGCCAGGGCGTCAGGATCCAGGATCTCAAAGTGCTGCACCCACACTGACTGACTGACCCCCCCTAGTCCCCATATGAGGGACGGGCTGATCTCCCTCAAGACCCCCGGCATGCCGCAGCAGGCTGGCTCCCAATCCTGCAGGCAGCTTCCCGCATTGGGTGGCAGGCTGGAACTCCTGAGCCAGCTTCCCTGGCATTCAGAACGAAGGGATTTAATTAACGAAGGAGGATTAATCCTGCAATCAGCACAGTCGCCCCGGGGTTATTTCTGCTGAGCTCCGACTCTGTCCTTATATTGCCCCCATGTTTTCACTGTGCACCAGATTTTGGATCAGAAACAGACGGTTTCAGCAGCTGGCTAGGGACGGTTGGGCCCCCCAGAAAGGCGAGGGAGGGGATTAGGTCTGTGGGGTAAACGTATTAGAGGGTGTTGCTGCTAAAAATAACCAGTTAACAATGTAGCTATTTAAATGGTCATCTTTAGCCCGTGGAGGTGACTCTGAGCCCTAAAGAAGAGGTGAGGGGATTGTACCCAGCCAGCGGCGAGTTTAGGCTCTCTGCAGACTCAGGCGGATGCCAGCCAGTCAGGCACATTTTAAAGCTGCCTTTGCAACTACAAGGCCTGGGAACATTGTGTTCATCATTGAAAGTGGCAATTCTACACCACACTGCCTTGGCAGTCACAGGGGCCTTGCTGCACAGACAGGGCAACAGGCACCGTGGGCCACATTCTCCAAAGGGCTCCACACCTTTCTGAAAGCCGGGCCCGGCGAGATGGAGTGACCTGTCCACCATTACAGAGGGAATCAGAAGCAGAGTTGGGAGGAGAACCCAGGCATCCTGGCTGCCAGTCCCAATCTCTACGCATGCTTCCCCTGGCCTTTCCCCAGCCCAGCAGCTCGCGACCGTGCCAGCTCCAAGCCGAAACCCACACATCCTCCTACCCGAGTCGCAGGTGAAGGTCCTGGCCGAGTCGTCGGTGAAGATGATGGCCACGGCCTGCCTCTTGGTCTCTTTCGGCAATCGCGTGATGCACTTCACATTGCTGATCTCCGTGACCTGCACAGGGAGACGCGTTCCTGAGCTGTGCCATCTGCGTTCCGCACCCCACCCCGCCCCTCCCCTCCTTTTCTGCACCGAGTAACGGGGCTCCCTCAAAGTCTCCCCTCCTCCGCCCGGCTCCTCTTGGTTTCTCCACTGCTCAGCACCAGATATTCAGGGGGAGCCTCTACCTTCCCCAGGGAGAACCGCAGGGGACTTAGCATGGGGGGCATAGAAAGCCACGTGAGAACCTGTATTTCAAGGGAAGAGTCCCACAGCTATCGGAAATCAATTGCAACAAGAAAACATCTGGCCAGAAAACAGTTCTCCTGAGGAACCCAGGCTAGGGAAGGAGAAGCATAAGCTCATTGGGAAATAGGCAGGTAAAGGGCCATGACACTTGGATCCTGCATAGCCTAACATACCCTGCATACCCCATAACAATCACCCTGCCTGAAGAATTCTTCACCGCAACGTACTTTTGACCAGGCCCCGTAAGAATCACTGCGACAAGTGGGGAGGAAGCGCTGGCTATGGGGGAGCGCCCAGCTGCTTTGGTCCCACCCAGCAGGAGTCACTGTAGGGAAGGGGGTAAGAGCACTGGCTGTGACAGGAGCTGCTCCGGTTCCACCCAGCAGGAGTCGCTGTGGGGAAAAGGGTAAGAGCACTGGCTGGGGGCGAGAGCTCTGCCTTGGTGATTTATTCAGCTGTGTCAGAGCAAAGGGGCAGCAGATAAGCAGAGACTCTCCAACCTTTGGGCATCCACGCAGGCACACTGACTTCTCGTCCGGATACTTCTCTAGCCGCTGGGGCCCTTTACTGGAGGATTTCCTGAACACCAGCCAGCACCTCCGATAGATCTGCCAGAGAGACACCAACACAGAGGCTGCAGCATGGACCAAGCATCCCTGCATTTGAACAGGGACATCTCGCAGGCATTTTTCCCAGTGATCAAACGCCTCCTGACTGGGGTTTTCCTGTCCGAATAAACAGCATCCAACATGGAGCAAAGTAAGCGGCACTCAGCACCTCCCTTTGCTGACCCTGCCCGGGGGAACGGCTGAAGAAGGGGCAGCAGCGGGTTATGGTTAAGCCCTAAACTTGTGGAATGACCAAACCTCATTTCTAGAAAAATCCAGGGGAAACCTCTTGCAGTGAATCCCCGTTTGCTTCCTATCACGGGTCACTCCAGCTTCTTCTAGGCCAAGGAGGGCCAAGGAGCTGTGAGCGTTATGGCCACATCTGTGGGAATCTGAACAAGTAACTGGGCTCAGAAACTGCAGGGCCTGGGGCCCTAGACAAGACAGTCAGATCGATCAATCGATCCAGTGAGAAAGGACCAGACATCACTTCATAGCCGCCTGTTTGATGGAGCCATGACCCTGGACTGTAGGGAACAGCCCCGCAGGACAGGAGCGGCAGACGATCCCTCAAAGTGGGGGAGCCAACAGCCCCTGAACCATGGCCCCGCCCCTTCTTGTTGAGGCCCCGCCCTCGCACCACGCCTTCTCCCCAAGACTCTGCCCCCTGCTTGCCCCTCTCTGTCCCGTACCTCCCATCACTCGTCCTTATGGTTGGTAAAAAGTGGCATGGCCATGAAAGGGTCGCACACTCGGTGGCTTTCGCAGGCCGAGCTGTACGCCCAGCATGACAGCCACGGCCTGTGATAGGTGCAGGCAGCAGCAGGGGGCGCAGAGAGGTGCCCCTGCCTGCAACATCAAACCTGCGCTCTGTGGGCCTGACTCTCCTCCCGCTCACACCAGTGGAAATCATGTTTTCACGTCTGCTCACTTTCACCAACATCAGCAGAGTTCTTCCCGCTAACGCCCAGAACAGCCCTCGACGTTCTAGAGCTGGGCAGATGCAGCGTTCAGCAGTTACCGCGTTCCAGACAAAGACAGACAAACAGAAATATCAGGCTGAGTCTCGACTGGACGACGATCTAGGCTGGACATTAGCAGCAGGTTCCCCCACGTATAGATTTGCTTGATGGTGTGAGCTCCCTTGAAAGGAGAGAGTGCCCCACATGCTGGCTGTGGAAATCACTTACTGGCGATCAGCGGTTCTCAAACTTTAGCAACCACAGGACCCCCACTTTGATTTAAAATTTTCCAGGGACCCTCAAGCCCCTCCGCTCAGCCCTTGCTCCGCCCCCTTCACTAAGACCCCGCACCTGCCCCCACCCCTTCTCTGAAGCCATTCCTCCCGCTCACTCCACCCCCCCATCTCTCTGTCCCTCCCTCTCCCCCACCCCTGCTCACTTTCACCAGGCTAGGGCAGGGAGTTTGTGTGCAGGAGGAGGTGCGGGCTCTGGGAGGGAGTTTGTGTGCGGGAGGGGTGCAGGCTCTGGGCTTGGCTTGGGGTGCAGGCTCTGGGAGGGAGTTTGGGTAGGGGAGGGGGTGCGGGCTGTAGGCTGGACAGCGGATTGGGGTGCAGGAGGGGGTGCAGGCTCTGGGAGGAAGTTTGGGTGCAGGAGGGGGTTTGGGGTGCAGACTCTGGGAGGGAGTTTGGGTATGGGGTGCGGGCTGTAGGCTGGACAGGGAATTGGGGTGCAGGAGGGGGTGCAGGCTCTGGGAGGGAGTTTGGGTGCGGGAGGGGTGCAGGCTCTGGGCTGGGCTTGGGGTGCAGGCTCTGGGAGGGAGTTTGGGTAGGGGAGGGGGTGTGGGCTGTAGGCTGGACAGCAGATTGGGGTGCAGGAGGGGGTGCAGGCTCTGGGAGGAAGTTTGGGTGCAGGAGGGGGTTTGGGGTGCAGACTCTGGGAGGGAGTTTGGGTATGGGGGTGCGGGCTGTAGGCTGGACAGGGGATGGGGGTGCAGGAGGGGGTGCAGGCTCTGGGAGGAAGTTTGGGTGCAGGAGCGGGTTTGGGGTGCAGACTCTGGGAGGGAGTTTGGGTATGGGGGGTGCAGGCTGTAGGCTGGACAGGGGATGGGGGTGCAGGAGGGGGTGCAGGCTCTGGGAGGAAGTTTGGGTGCAGGAGGGGGTTTGGGGTGCAGACTCTGGGAGGGAGTTTGGGTGTGGGAGGGGTGCGGGCTCTGGGAGTTTGGGTGCAGGGTGCTAGCTCTGGGCTGGGGCAGGGGTGCAGGAGTGGGTGAGGGGT
Source organism: Gopherus flavomarginatus (assembly GCF_025201925.1). NCBI lineage: Eukaryota > Metazoa > Chordata > Testudines > Testudinidae > Gopherus > Gopherus flavomarginatus. The sequence goes on from NC_066630.1 coordinate 37,231,087, forward strand.
TCAGGCTCCAGTTGGGTGGGTCTCAAAGCAACTGGCACATCCTTCTGGCAAAGGTTCCTAGGCAGGGAGGGCCAGGGGGGTCTCCACACGCTGCCCCTTCCCACAGGCACCGCCTCCACAGCTCCCGTTGGCCGCAGCTCCCAGCCAATGGGAGCTGCAGAGTCTGTGCTTGGGGGTGGGGGCAGTGCGCAGAAACCCCTGGCTCCCCCCTAGGGGCTGCAGAGATGTGCTGGGTGCTTCTGGGAGCAGCACAAGAGCCAAGGCAGGTAGGAAACCTGCATTAGCCCCACTGCGCTGCCCGACTTTTTGCATGGGAGGAGGCGCTGGGGGGGAAGAGTTGATCAATGGGGACGCAGACCACCTGGGGTACCCTCTGGGACCCCCAGGGTTTCACGGACCCCAGTTTGAGAAATGCTGCTGTAGATGGTAGCTGGGGCCCTACCAAATTCAGTCCATTTTGGTCAATTTCATGTTCAGAGGATTTTAAAAATTGTAAATTTCACAGTTTCAGATATTTAAATCTGAAATGTCACAGTGTTGTAATTGTGGGGGTCCCAACCCACAAGGGGGCCGAAGGGGGGGGTCACAAGGCTATTGTAGGGGGCAGGATATTACCACCCCCACTTCTGTGTGCTGCTGGCAGCGGCGCTGCCTTCAGAGCTGCGCTCCCAGCCAGCAGCTGCGGAGCTTCTTACAGTAGGAGGAGGCTGCCAGAGATGGGACTGACCCGGCCCCAAGAGTGGCCCCTGCAGGGGAAGAGGAAGTCTGGTCCCTTCCCAGCCCAGCTGGGACTAGTACCTGGAACCCTGCACATGGTAAGAGCCCCCAGCCCTCCCCGTCCCCTACACTAGCCAGATTTCACAGGGGAGGACAGATTTCATGGTCTGTGGCACGTTTTTCATGGCCGTGAATTTGATAAGTCCTAACAGAAGCACATGGCCTCTTTTCATCCCATCCGGGAGCCCCCATGAAACACCTTCTCAGGAGAGATCAGAGCCACCTGCCCATAAGTTCACGCGGCAAGACAGGAAGCCCCTCAACCCAATCCCAACCCAGAGGTCATCTCTTAAACTCTAACACCAGCCCCGCCCTCCTCTCCTGACACTCTGGTACACAGAGAATCTAACCCCAGCTCAAAGCAGCAAGACGGAGTGGTTACAGCAGGGGTCTGGCAGCCAAGCGCCACAGCTTCCAGTCCTGAATCAGGTCACTAACTTACTATGTCAACTTCAACGAGTTCCTTAGAGCCTGATTTTCAAGCCGCCGACCTTCCATTGACCTCAGCAGGTGCTCAATAGCTTAGATAATACAGGCTCTTTGGGCCTCAGTTGCCTCATCTCTCAAATGAGGAGAGCACCACCCACTTTTGCAAAGCCTTTGAAGATGGAGGGCAGCAGGCTCCAGGTGAAGCCACACCCACCCCTCGCATTTCACATATGAACTGAACTCCGCGCAGGCTGGCTCCAAGACGATTCACTTTGATTTCACTGCCCAGCCCATTAGAACATCACCGCAACTGGTGCTGTTCACGCAGCAGCCAGGCACCATAATGCAATTTTCCTTCTTCTTGGCTCTTGTCTCATTCCCAGGGATCCTGGAACCTTTTTCTTCTCACTCCAGTCTTTCAAACGAGAAATCCCAGCAGCTGGATGGCAAGGCCTTGCAGCTGAATTCCCGCAGAGGTCAGAGCTGTGTGCACTCATTGTAGAAGCCAGCAGCCAGGGGGATTTGGTTACTCTCTCGAGTCTACCCAGAACAGGGGTATCTGCCTTGCCCCAGGACTCATAGCTCAGCCTGCCAGAGTCATCTCAGCGACAGGACGCTACGCTGTACATGGAGCAGGGGATCAAGGGCCTGACCCAAGCTGAACTCAGCGGGGTTTGGATCCAGGCCCCCAAACTACAGCTTGGCCACGGGGTGGGGTAATGCTGGGCACGGCCCAGGGAAGGGAGAGTGGGCAGTGCTGGTGGCAGCAGCTGGGTAGTGTCAAGATGGCACGGTGCTCCCAGATGGGTTAGGGAGATAGCAAGGAGGGGATTGTCAGTCAGGCCCTGGGTGAGGCTGCTCTTTCAGGTGGGAACAGAGCAGGAAGCAGAGGCAGCGCCTGCCAGCTGACGCCCAGATGGAGGATGGCATGGTGGGGGCGTGCAAGGTGTAACAAAGCCACGGTGACCTCGAACCTGCCCCGTGTCACTCTCCTGCCCCCCACGAGGTTCTGCTGAGCGGCTTTGGGCAGAGAGGGCAGAACTAACTCCAGGAGGATCTCCACTACCTGTTAGCAGTACGTGGCCTATGAGACAGCGGAGCACAAAGCATGGGCTGCTCCAGCCAGGGGGTCCCCAGGCCAGCATGTCAAGGCAGCAAACAATGGCAAACTAAGGACAGGATGGGCAGTGCTCGGCCGCACACACTCCTGGTATCCCAGATGCCAAGTGGGCCCCCACCCCTTTCCCACCTGCTCACACCGCACACACAGTCTCATGCCTACGCTCTCCCGCAGCGTCTCCCCTTCCCCCAACATCCTCTCATCTCTGCAGCCCCACTGGATCACCCCCTTGTCTCCTCGTCGCCCCTTGTGAGCGTGCTGGGCTGCCATTCCTCAGGGCAATTAATTCATTTGCACCCGCAGCCAGGGCAGCCCTCTGCCAGTCACAGTGCACGGCCCTGACCTGATAAAGCACTGGGTGCCCCAAGCACGGCGGCCCAACCCAGGAGCCACGGCCCAGTGTTACGGAGGACAAGCCGAGAACAAAGGACGATCGCGGGCCCCGGACGGCAAAGGGCAGAGCCAGCAGCTGGTTCGTGCCACTCAGTGTTTGCAAAGTAACCACTGTGCGAGCGAGGAATCGCCCCGCACAGCACCAAGGAGAAGGACCTGGTGTCAGCGCGCTAGGAAACTACGTCTTACAGCTCCACAGCCACACCCAGCGCCCCTTACCAGCCAGGAGCCGGAGTCTGCTCCCACAGACCCGATTTACACACCGGTGCGTAACCATCCTGGCCCCTACGGAGTGATTCCCCACTTACACCTCACGCGTAACTGCCTGGGCCCCCACCGAATGACTCCTCCCTTACACCCTGACACGTAACCGCCCTGGCCCCCGCAGAGAGACTCCTCCCTTACACCTCACGCATAACCGCCCTGGCCCCCGCAGAGTCACTCCCCACTTACACCTCACGCATAACCGCCCTGGCCCCTGCGGAGTGACTCCCCCCTTACACCACGACACATAACCACCTGGGCCCCCACCGAGTGACTCCCCACTTACACCTCACGCATAACCGCCCTGGCCCCTGCGGAGTGACTCCCCACTTACACCTCACACATAACCGTCCTGGCCCCTGCGGAGCGACTCCCCCCTTACACCTCATACGTAACCGTCCTGGCCCCTGCGGAGTGACTCCCCCCTTACACCCCGACACGCAACTGCCTGGGCCCCCACCGAGTGACTCCCCACTTACACTTCATGCGTAACCACCGTGGCCCCCGTGAAGTGACTCCCCCCTTACACCCTGACACGTAACCACCCTGGCCCCCGTGAAGTGACTCCCCCCTTACACCCTGACACGTAACCGCCCTGGCCCCCACCAAGTGACTCCCCCCTTACACCCTGGCGCTTAACCGCCCCAGCCCCCACAGAGTGACTTCCCACTTACACCTCACGTGTAACCGCCCTGGCGCCCACGGAGTGACTCCCCACTTACACCTCACATGTAACTGCCCCGGCCCCCATGGAGTGACTCCCCCATTACACCCTGGCCCCCGCAGAGTGATTCCCCACTTATACCTCATGCGTAACCGCCCTGGCCCCCGCAGAGTGATTCCCCACTTACACCCCGACACGTAACCGCCCTGGCCCCCACCTAAGTGACTCTCCCCTTACACCCTGGCCCGTAACCACCCTGGCCCCTATTGAGTGACTCCCTACTTTCACCTCACGCATCACTGCCTTGGACCCCACGGAGTGACTCCCCACTTATACCTCACACATAACCGCCCTGGCCCCTATGGAGTGACTCCCCACTTACACTCTGACACGTAACCACCCTGGGCCCTACGGAGTGACTCACCACTTACACCTCACGCATCACCGCCCTGGCCCCTATGGAGTCACTCCCCACTTATACCTCACGCGTAACCACCCTGGCCCCTACAGAGTGACTCCCCCCTTATACCGCGACACGTAACCGCCCTGGGCCCTACGGAGTGACTCCCCACTTACACCTCATGCGTAACCACCCTGGCCCTATGGAGTGACTCCCCCCTTACATCCCGACACGTAACCGCCCTGGCCCCCACAGAGTGACTCCCCACTTACACCCCGGCACGTAACCGCCCGGGCCCCTACAGAGTGACTCCCCACTTACACCTCACGCGTAACCGCCCTAGCCCCCACGGAGTGACTCCCCCCTTACACCCCAACACGTAACCGCCCTGGCCCCCACAGAGTGACTCCCCACTTACACCTCACGCGTAACTGCCCCGCCCCCACGGAGTGATTCCACACTTACACCCCGGTGCGTAACCACCCTGGCCCCTACATAATGACTCCCCATCATCGCAGATAGCACAGGTGCAAACCGCTCCCCAGCCAGGATGCAGGGCTAGGGGACCGGACAGCCTCAACGCCCGCAGCCCCAAGAGTCCGCTTCTCCACTGCCCTGCCCTGATGCCGTCATCACAGATAGCACTGGTGCAAACCACTCCCCAGCCAGGATGCAGGGCTAGGGGGACCAGACGGCCCCAACACCTGCAGCCCCAGGAGGCTGCTTCTCCACCGCCCTGCCCTGACGCCATCATCGCAGATAGCACTGGTGCAAACCACTCCCCAGCCAGGATGCAGGGCTAGGGGGACCAGATGGCCCCAACACCTGCAGCCCCAGGAGGCTGCTTCTCCACCGCCCTGCCCTGACGCCGTCATCGCAGATAGCGCGGGTGCAACCGCTCCCCAGTCAGGATGCAGGGCCAGGGGGAACGGACGGCCCTGACTCCTGCAGCCCCAGGAGGCCGCTAAAGCAGAGGGATGGCACAGAAACCAAAGCAGCCACCGCTGCTCATAGTGCTCGTCCAAATGCAGGGGGCATTCAAAAATACTGATCTGCTTGTTAAGCAGAGAGCCTGCGCCACGGCCAGTCAAGTTCACACGGGCCCCAAGAACCCTGTAGCTGGCAGCAGAGGTTGATGGTGGCTGGCAGAGATGCCAACTCAACCATCTGCTGGCCAGGAGCACCCCTGTTCAAATTCAGCCACCCAGCCGAGCTGCGGGTGGGGCAGGTTTCCCTGCCTTCGGTAGAGTGGTTCCCCTGGGCACTACCAAGTCACCCCGCCAGGAAGCGCTCAGCCCTGGGACCCACCCAGAAGCTTCTGAAGTTTTTCACTCTTGCAGTGGATTAAATTGCACTTTTGCTGAGGTGGGAGGGGAGGTATTTAAAATTCCCAGGAAGGTTCTCCCCCACGTCCCTCCTCACCCTGTTCCAAAAGACAATACTAATGAATCCCTCGGCATTTCCCAAAGGAGGGCAGGATCAGCATCCCCATTTTACAGATGGGAAAATTGAGGCACAGGGAGACAAAGCAACTTGCCTGAGGTGCCCAAATAGAACCCAGCTCTCCCAAGCCCCAGCCCATGTGCTAGGCCCTCCTGCCTCCCCTGAGCCAGGCTCTGTGCTCCAATAGCCACGTCCTGGAGAGAATGGTCAGGAACAATGTGCAACCGTTTCTAGTCTACGTCTACGCCACAGTGCTGCATCCTTGGGGTTTATGGGGGTGAAGCCTGTGTGTGACTGGAGAACAAAATGCTGCCTTCCCCCCTCTCCCCCCGCCAACACAAGTGCAGTCCGTGCCAGTGGGGCAGGGGCTGCGTCCCACCAGTTACAGCTTCCATCGGGCAGCTGGGCCCAAGCGGGTCGTGTTACAGCCCAGACCGTAAACCCACCGGGAGAGGTGGTTAAAATCCCAGCAGCACAGCACCAAGCCAGTGCCTGGGCGTCTCCAGACAGGGCGACAGGGCAAAGCTCGTCCTTTGCTGTGCCCCACGGGTCCCTCCCCCGGCTGCACCGGCCGCTCGCCCAACAGCGCCGCCATTGTAACGTCCCCGCCGGCTCCCAAAGCACCGCAGCCAATGTCTGGAGCTGGCATGGGAGGAGGGGATAGGGAGCACCAGTCTTGGCACCAATGCAGCAGCAAAAGGGTTAATGCCAGGGACGTTTTGAAGGGGCATTCCCAGCCCACTGAGAGGAACAGGCAAGGTTCCCTTGTCAGCAGCTGCCACCTATGACGGTTTCTCCCCCAGCAAGAAAGGCGCCCCGCCAACAGCCAGCACCGCACACCGCCACAGCAGCCTGCCTCCGAGGATCTCAATGCACGGTATGAACGTGAGGAGACCTCATTCGCCTCAGTTCACAGAGGGGAAACTGAGCCACACCAAGGGGCAGAGACGCATGCAAGGCGGCAAGAACATAACCCAGGAGTCCTGGACCACAAAGGTTGGTGGGGTTTAATGACACGTTCTCTACGACGCACAGGAAGGTGGAAGACGCTCACCATACCCACAAACGCCTGTTGTCTCAGCTCGGAATGGACATTCCTCTACGCCGCCATTGTCTTTCTCCCATCGCGCTGCGCCCTCACCCGCTTCCCACCGGGCAGAACCGCGCGCAGCAGCCAAGCTGGGCTCTAACCAGTCACGGCAGCTCAGAGCCGCCTGCTCTGCCTTTCTGCTGCAGCCAGACACGGCGCATCTCGAGGCTCTTCCAGTGCCAAGCGACTGCTCCTTTTTCACTTCCTGTCCTGAACTGTAGTGGGGTGATTAGCGATCTCAGCCCGGGGCCAAGGAATCAGCAACACCCAAGCCACAGTCCCTGCTCTGACCCTCCTGTGCCTCAGTTTCCCTGGGGGATACCACCACTCGAAGGGTGGCAGGATTTAACTCATTAGTGTCTGTCGAGCACTCTGGGCAGAAGGTGCTACAATAAGAAATCCAGTTAGTCCAGATGCCAGTGACTGTGGGTGGGCAGACTGAGGGGCTATTGTGGTCTGGCTCCTCTCTGGAGGGTAAATGGGCAGCAGGTACCTCCCTGCCTGCGCCAGCGTCTACCCTAGTCCCAGCAGAGTCCCAGGACTCACCCTGCAGGCTAATCTGGATTTGTGGGGAGCGGAGGATTTGCAGCTTCTCCTGCCCCACCCCCCGCTCCCCTGGGGTGCTCAAGCCCTCCCCCACCGTCACTCTATCACTGTTAATTGCAGCACGGTCTCACTTAATGAGTGGCAGCCAGAGCAGCAGCCATGTTTGCCTGACTGCGCGTACTCCCCCGGGCGGGCACACAACTGCCCCCTCTGCCTAGCACAAGCCTGTGACGAACTGGGAAAGTTCTTAATGTTTTCTCTGAATACTGTGTTGGTGCCTCAGTGTCCCCATGGCAGTTCTTAATTATCTGGCAGAGCAAAGGGCCAGTGCACCTAAATGCCTGACACTCTGTCTCCTAGCAACTGATGGCCTGGGCCCCTCCCCTGCAAAGGTGCCAGCTGAAGGTGTTGGAGACAAAGGGATCAGGTGACCTCCTGGCCCGGGAAAGGAGCTGAGCAGAGAGGAGGGGCTGGGGGGGGTTGTGAGTCTGGAGCTGGCTGGGGTCAAGGGTGGAGGGCAGACCTGGGGGTCTGGCTCACTGCCCCCCAGAATGGACCCAGCCGAGGGGTCCGGTTCTCTGTACCTACAAGCTCTGTTTTAGACTCTGTTCCTGGCATCGAATAAACCTCTGTGTTACTGGCTGGCTGAGAGTCACGTCTGACTGCAAAGTGGGGGTGCAGGACCCGGTGGCTTCCCCAGGACCCCGCTGGGGTGGACTCGCTGTGGGAAGCGCACGGAGGGGCAGAGGATGCTGAATGCTCCAAGGAGAGACCCAGGAGGTGAAGCCGTGTGAGCTTCTTGCCCTGAACAAGTCTGCTCCAAGGGAGAGGAGGCTCCCCAAAGTCCTGACTGGCTTGGTGGGGAGCAGTTCCAGAGCATCGCCCGGTGACTCCGTGATAAAGCCCTTCGCTGCTTTACCCCTCAGGATCCAGCAGCCCCTCTCCTGGTCCTTTCCCTGCAGCAGTTGGACCCCTGCTCCCTCCTTCCTGGTGGTTTTGTTCAGGGGGAGCTGCCCCCTTCTCCCCCCGCCTCTCCTCTCCCTGCCAGCCCTCAGCATCACTTCCCTCCCAGCCATTCACCTTCTCATTCCTGCCCCCCCATCCCGCTTCTGTTCTCTGTAATTTGCATGAAATTAACTGGCTCCCACTCTGCTACCTGGCTGCTGGAGGAAAGGAGATGAACTGGCCCTTCCCTGCTATGCTGCTGAGCCAGAACGTCTGTCTGTCTGTCTGCCCACGGAGCTAGTCCCAGGGACTGCACCCTGGCACCCACTGCCCGCTCTCAGTGCCAGCTGCTGGGCCAGAGCCAGGCCAGACTGCAACGAGCTTCCCCCCAGCAGTGCCCCGCTGGAGCCAGGCCAGACTGCAGTGAGCTTTCCCCCAGCAGTGCCCATCCAGAGCCAGGCCAGACTGCAGCGAGCTTCCTCCCAGCAGTGCCCCCCCAGAGCCACCAAACTGTGCTGATCACATCTCCTCACAAGTTTGGTTTCGTATAACCAGACTTGCTCTGCACCCGTGTGGGAGGGAGCGCGATGAGCAATCCCTTCATCTGAAGGATGAAAGCCTGTGTGAAACAACCAGGTTTCTGGACAGCCCAGATGCAGGGAGCCAGAGCACCGTAATTTTGCAGACACATAACAAGCCCCCTGGGAGTGCAGTGGCTGTTTGGCACGTAACACTTCCTCCCAGTCCGGTCGCCCAGGCTCGCCTCCGGCAAATCTCCTGCTGCTCCTAAGAAAACATCCTTATTGAGCTGTCTGGGAGAATTAGCCCCCGATGCAGAATTCAGAGCCTGTGACACTCACAGCCTATGAAGCTCCGAGAGCCAATTTGCAGAGGGGGCTGGTCCAGAGAACGCGGACTTCCCGCGACCCCAGCGCTCCCAGTGGGCCCAGTCCTGCAGCCCTCTGCACACAGAGCGCCGGCTTACAGGATCCAGGCTGATTGTTTCTTGTCTCCAAGGTGGGTGTGTCTGCAGCATCTGGGGAACTGGAGATGTACCGGCCCCTGACGGGAACAGAAGCTCCTTTCAGGGAGTCCCTGACAAGCAGCAGATGGGCCGGGCTCAGTGTCAGATTGAGGCTCACATTGAGGCAACGGAGAAGACGATACCAGAGGCTTCTGTGAGTGAGATGCTAGTCTAGGAGTGGACACCGCCGGCCCCAGCCCTGCATAGCTAAGTGCCTCACAGACACCAATCAATGTGCCCATTTTACAGATGGGGAACTAAGGCCCAGATTAAGTGACAGCACAAGGAACTGATCCCATATGTCCTGTGCCGGTCATTTTCCCTGGCCCTGGCTGGAGCCAACTGCATTGTCCTGCCACATCCAACAGGCTCCTCTCAGCTTTTTATTTTAAAGGAGAATAAATAATCGGGAACAAACTAAAATGAAGGCTCCACAAGAGAGAGCACAGTGTGTGCATCGTGCCGCAGCTGCCTCCACGGTCAGCGCGCGTAGGAATTTAAAGGGGCAGTACTCACAAAGCAAAGGCACTGCAGTTTTGCAGCTCCATGCACCACAGATGGCTTCAATGAGAGCAGGAGCCGGCTGTCTGTGCCGGCCTGGGTGCCTGTGACAGAGGCCCAGTGAGGGTTTGCTATTTTGCATCAGCAACTTGTCAGGCCGGGCATACTCACTACACCTAACACGCTGTGGTCATGATATATACCCCAAAGGTGGCATGTCATATGTCATTGGAAAACTAATCACTCACTGATCATTAATATTCTCGCACGATGTACGTACGGTAAACCCCCAAAGGACCTCAGAGATACATGCTGCAAAGATGTCCTTAAAATGTATTTGGCCTAAGCCACGCCTGTCGCAGACAAAGGAACGTGTTCCACCTGCTTGAAAGCATCTCTGATGTAAATTAGGCAACATGTGACCAGAGACAATGGAAGGTCCATTTACATAAACGGTGAAGAGCGGCATCCGCCTAGCAAGTAGGGGAGACAGCCTCAGGGGGTTGGAACCTCAAGTGAGCAGCAATTGAAGCAACTGACTGTATACGATGTTACCGTCTTACAGCAGTGAAGGAAGTGAGGTCTTCTATAAAAGCCTGTGACGCACTGCTGATTCTCACTGTAAAATGCAGACACTAACCCTGTAGGAGGATTTATGGATCCTCACTGATATATTGTGCTTTAAAGTCTGAGACCAAACAAAGGGAGAAACAGGTTCTCCCCCAGGTAGGAGGGGTGGCGGCTGTTTACCTGTCTCCAGTGTAAATTAAGCAGCCTGGAATCAAAACGGCAGAAATCCCTTTGCACACGCATCAGCAGGAAGATGGGACATCCACAAGAAAGGAAGAGCAGCAGGAGGCTTGAAGAATGAACTTTGGGATGATACAAGGGGAGCAAAAAGACACCAGGGGTGGGGGCGTCTAGCGCTTGGGGGATTCCAGAGGCCAGAGCTCTTAAAAATCGCAGAGCGTTGGCTCCATCGCCCAAAGAGGCTGACGTCTCAGGGAGCTGAGTGTAGGTGAGAAACCTGCTTACCAATAGGGAGAGTAAGTGTGAAAAAATCAGGACAGGGGTGGTGGGTAATCGGGGCCTATATAAGAAAAAGATCCAAAAATCGAGACTGTCCCTATAAAATCGGGACATCTGGTCATCCTACTTACCAAAGACTGTCCCTTTCTGAAACACGCTGTGCCTTAGAAGTGTATTTTCACTTCTGTTTGGTTGTAACCCACGTCTATCCTTATTCCTTATACTCGGCATCACTTAATCCTCTCTCTGTTGGATTACATAAATTTGTTTTACTTTTGATCCAAACCAACCCAGTGCTGGGATTGAAATGAGGGCCAGTTACAATAATGAGCTGCAGCGCACTGACTCTGTAAAGATGCAATGAACTTACTAATGGCTTTGAGTTGTCCCAGGAGAGGGCTGGACACGACCCAGGCAGGCAGACTGGGGTAAATCTGGGACCGGGGGCAAGGCATTGGAGTCACTCTGCACACACTAACCGGGCAGTGGAAGCCAGGCTGTGACCCGCATGCTGGCAGCTGGGATCCGGGCTGTGAGTCACAGCAGCACACCATTAGATGCCCCCAGAATGGCAGGGCAGGTGAGGACAGAACCCCCACTGGTCTGGGTTGAACCCCAAAACCTCGCAGTGTCATTAAGTGGCAGTAGCGGGCTACACGGTGCCAGACCCAACAGGAGACACTGCCCGCCCTGAGGAGGTCACCATGTAATGGGGCAGATAAGGCTAACCAGGAGATCCAGAGGCAGCTGCAGGCCCAGGGCCGCACTGTGTCCTTAGGAGGAGGAGGCACCAGGCCACTGCCCCATGCGTTAAGAGAGCCCGGCGGATGCTCGGCTCTGCACATCAGCATGGGCACTCGGGCTGGGCCGAGTCCTACCCAGTCCTGCAGAGGGCAGCACTGACACCGAACAGCCCTAGCACAAGAGGCAGCGTGTATCCGTGCCACACGCATGGCCAACCACACAGGGCTGGGGGACCCGCTCCCCTCTGCCAGGCTGGCCCCGGGCCCACCCCTCAGAACCTCGCTCCCCTCAGCACACGATGCCGACGGCAGCACTTGGCCAATGCTCGCTGGCTTCGCAGCAGCCGTGCCCCTTAAAGGAGGGCTTTGAACGAGGACGGGGGAGCCTGGCACACAGGCACGAGGCGCCAGGAGCAGGAACCATGGGAAGGAGGCTGAGGTGCACCGGCATGGAAGATAGTCAGACGTTCTCCCTCCATCCAGCAGCACAGCTCCAGGGGCGGGAGCAACGTTAGCCACGCTTGGCCTCTGTGCTCAAGATGCCCAGCGTCCCCACAGCTGGATCTCGCCACCTCGGCTGCCCCCGGCTCCCTCCCCTGAAGCTGCACCAATGCTGGAGCAGTGCGGAGAGAATTGCTGACAGCTCCCGGCATCGACAAGGCCCCTGTCAGATCCCGAGCATGCAGGTAAAGCTCCAGGAGCGGCCACTGGTTTCAGATGCCTCCGGAGACCCACCCAGATGCCTCAAGCAGCCACTTTGGGAAAACGTTGGCCTGTCCCCCTCCCCCAGCTCTGGGGCTCCGTCTCCCCAGCTGCACAAGGCGGCTAGAGACACCCATCTCAGAGGAGAGCTTGGGAGGCTGAATCCCTCACGCCGGCGAAGGGCAGGTGAACGCGTTACAGAAGCACTAAGCCACGAAACCTCTTTTGTCTCACTTTACCACGCCCAATATAGACACAGATCCACCACATGCATCGACGGCTCCGGTCTGGTGACTCAGCAGAGGGCCGCACCCACTCAGTGGCAAGAGGAGAGGATCGCAGCTGGCAATGGTCAGCAGGGCACAGCAGAGATCCGGCTGGCGCAGGGCCCCGGGGACGACCAACAAGGCCTTTCACCATGAGGTCGCCGGTTCAAATCAGCCCCAAGTTGGCAGTAAATGCCACGGAGTGTTGGGAGGCCAGGCTCCTCCCTCACCCCGTAAGGCAGGGTGCAGAAGCTGTTCCTTTCCTGTGGGCACACGCTGGAGCCCAGCAGCAGTAACTCCACTTTAAAGCCAAGACCCACAGGCAGTCCCTCTGGAGGGCTGAAGCTCTGGCTCCAACATGGGGCCACGAGCATAGATGCAGGAACAAGCTGGGCCCAGGGGCTGCTGCGTCGTGGACACTTGGGGAACATCAGGATGCTTGATGGGCTCCCCACAGCTCCCATTCCCCATGGGCGGGACCCAGGGCAGCTGGGGCTGGGATTAAAAATGTGCCCAGGCGGGTTGGCTGGGTGACATTAGTTAGGATTTAGGGCTGATGGAGCTGGCCAGAGCCCAGGCACTGTGCACACCCTGCCCTCAAACAGCTCAGCCAGGCCCAGCTGCAACTCACCAGAGCTGAGATGTGGGTGCCCTGCTATTCCTACCCTGCCAATGCCCTGAAATCCCAACCCACCGCTCCCCTTTCTATCCCAGTGCTTGGGCCCAAACACTCAGCTCCGCTGATGCCCCTCACTCCTGACTCGCACCCTCCCACCCATGCTATTCCAACCCTGGTCCCCCACACCAGAGTCCATTCATCCTGCCCTGCCCCCACATGCTGCCCCAAATCTAACTCCATCCCGAGAAGAGGTGCCACTCAGGGCCAAATAACCTGTGCAATGGTTTATTTAACAGCCAGACTGAGATCTTGCCCTTGCCACGAACCAGGGCTTGACCTCCTTTTGCAGGGGGGAAAGGCCCGTGCGCTGCCCCACAGCTCCACACCTCTCTTCCGCGCCAGGCTGGGGGTTTCTTTGTCTCAGCAACTGCAGTTTGGCCCCTTTAAGAACGGATCCCGTAGGGAGCCTCCCCATTGAAATGCAAAGCACACCAGCTCTCCACCAACTCTGCCTAAAATATGGGTCAAGCCAACCAGCTGGGGAGCCCCAGTCACGTGGGATCACCTGCCTCTCGCCTGACAGGCTGGCAGGTGGAAAACTGAACTGCTCTTTGGGGGAGGGGCAGGCTGGAGCAAGAACTTGCACCTCCCTCTACCAGCAGCTCCCTCTGCCACCCCTGCACCTTGGGCAGACTCTGCCTGCCGCTGGCTCCGGACTGGCACAGCGCTCCTGGGACTCAGCCCACGCAGCGAGCGTGACTCCCGTAAGCAGATCGATGACCCCAGTTCTCTCACTAAGGACCCAATCCTTGGAAATCACCTCAAGTACCCACAGCAATCCATGGGAGCGGAGCATGCCCAGTTTTGGGCCCCAAATCAGTGACCTGCTAACACATTCTCCCCTACCCCCGTCTCCCATCCCCCTCAGGGCTACAGGGAAGTACAGCACCATGTACACCTCCCCCCCATCCGACTTCCACCCACACACTCCTCCGGCTGCACAACCAAGCTCCCAGGGATCCCAGGTGATGCACAGGCTTGGGACCGAACGTGAGATTTAACTATTTCCCGGCCGGTGCTGACGTCATGTGCAAACGCAGTCAGTGGCACGGAAGGGGCCCAGGGGCGACCAGGGTGTAGGGCTCTGGCTGGGTTTGGCTGCTAGGCCTGAATCGTGGCTTTAAATCCGCAGCCTGCCCGGTCTGGACAGCACGAGCACAAACCACAGTGCCAAATTCCTCCGGAATTACACAGAAAGCAACAAGTGCAAAACCATCTTCTCGCCTCTCTCCCCTTAGCCTATAAATAACCCAGGGGGTCAGATGCTTTTTAAAAAAAAAAAATATCCAGGCACAGCTTGTCTGCTGGGCTGATCCAAATTCAGCTGAGTTTTGCTCTCGGAGGGAGATTCCCACAGCTGAATTCAAAGGATAACCCCCCTCATCTCCCTCCACCCCCAACTTTTAGGTGGAAACACCACAGCTGCAACTTTACCCGGCCCCAAGATGACCAGTGACAGTGGCCAGCCCCCTACGCACGGCACAGGAGTGCTGGGGATGGGTGCTCAGAGCAAGCCGGGGTTCGGGATGATGCTCAGGCATAACCCAGAGACAGAATCTCCTGCAAGGATGCTCTCAACACAAAAGAGGAACGTGGGGGGAGGTCTTTCTGCATTTTGCAGCTGCCCTGGTGTTTCAAAAGCAGGGAGAAGGGTGGGGGGGACAGACCTTCAAAGCTAACGATAATGAATCATGCATCACAATCCCCGCGATCCCCTCCCCACTTACCCCCAATTTCCTGCTCTTCATTTTCACGTAGCCCTGTTTGACGATGTCGTTAAAATTTGTAGCCATGGCGTAGCCCTCTGCAGCTGGGATCCACTCCCAAGGCGCTCCAGGCTTTTCCCTCGCCTGCTTTCCTTCCGTCTGTCTTTCCTCCCCACCCTTGCTCCTCCTTCTGCGTTCACCTGTTTTCAGATCCTCCCCGGGCTCTGGGTCGGGGTCCTCCTCAGCATTGTCCTAGCAGCCTCATGCTCCCCTCCTCCCTGGCACTGGCTGTAAAATAAAAATGACAGATTAGAGATAGTGACATCTTCCCCTTGGTCCCCCCTCCCGCTTTCCTCTTTCTGGCTGAACCATTTGGGAAAAACCAAGGTGCATCATACAGAAGAGGAGAAATGGAACAGTCCAGTTGTTAACCCCTCGATTCTTCCTCGAGCTGCACAACAACCTTCTCCATGCCTGTGAATCTGCTGCGGATCCAAGAGGGGAACCGAGCCAGGTGTATGGGGATGAGACTTGGCAGCAGGGAGGGCTGATCTCCAGGCTGCTGCGGGCCCTGGAGAAATCATCTCTGATGAAGGCTCTCCAGAGCTTTAATGCACTACAGAGGCAAATCAAAGCACAAGGGTCGTTGCAGGGCAGCAGGAGATTTGACCTAATAAATAATGACATCATCTCACAGATCTACAGCTCTTTTCATCTCCAAAGATCCCAAAGCGCTCCGACCAACTGAAGAAGCTGACTGCATCCCAAGACAATCCATCTACCACTGACCATGGGAGCCAGGAAAGTGCTGGCAGAGATGGCACACACTCCATAGTGAGTACCAGCCGATCAGGCCTGGACGCTTCTGATAAACAGGGGATCAAGCCCCCAAACGGTGTGTCACTTGTTCCTCTCGGACAGACCTTTTTTTAAAATATACCTTCGCACTACTTGTATGCCTTTTCATGCCAGTCAAATCTCATTGCATCAAAATGCAGCCACCTCTGGGGTGGAACACAAAAGCTGTCTGACAGCTTACAGAACAGGCCCGTCTACATTGCGAGAGCAACCAAGTCACAACACTGTGTCATGTCTGAAACATTGTTCCACCTGATAGCACGGACAGGACCTAAGCATGCCTTTCAGTCTGCCACGGCCCCAACATGGAAAGCAATGCCTGATGAACCCCCAAAATGACAGGCACTTAAACATGATGTATGTAGGAAACTTTAACTATGTGGGCTTCCCTTTAGCATCAATCACCCGCTAGAACCTGTGGAGCACAAATCTTTATTTCTGTCAAATAATTCTCCGAGAGTGGGGCATGTAGGACATTTTGGGATTAAAATGAATGACAGCTCTCAAAAATGAGAGACATTTGTTAGATACCAACCCAAGCATATCTGATCCCCCGTCACTGAACTGTGCGGCAAGAGGGCTGTAGCAGACATCTACACGACAAGGCACAACAGGAGACAAGCGGGATGTAGCCAGGTCCAGTGACCCAGCTGATTTTGTATTGCAGGCGGGCCCATAGGCTGCACACGACACTTTAGGACAGGAAGTGCAGAATGACACTACATTGAAGGTGGTGTGGGGAGGGATGACTTACGCAAGCACAACAGAATTACACTGTTTGGAATAAGACCGGGACGCTGGAGTGAATGCCCTGGCTTTTAGGAAAAACATTGTGGGGTCTTTCACGGTCACAAGGGGTCAGCGCTAGGAACTCCCATTCAAAAGAATTGCTGACACTACAATGGAGTGACCAACGTACAGTATGCTGCCCTGAGACAGAGTTATGGGCACAAGCACGGAGAGGCTGGCACCATGACCAGATTATCAACCCCAGGAGAAAGCAGACAGTGCCAGAATCCCATGGCCAGAGACGGGAGGAAGATGCCAGCACATGCACAGATGGCACAGAACACTTCCTGGATCTCATCCCCGAGAGGCACTCGCTTCTATCCAATGCTGCCATGCCAGTGCCAGGGTGGCTACAGGCCACTGCTACGTGACCAGCCCTCGTGCACACACAGGGCCAAACCGCAATCAGATGACGTGCCAGCAGTCCCGTTGGGGCCAAAGCGGCTGCTTGTGTTTGTGAAATGATCATAACATTGGTTTTATTTTTTCAGGAGGGAAGCTGATCACCGAAGGTTTGCTGCTGAGAGCTCTCTGTGTGTCACACACACACACACACCTTCTTTCCGCTGGCCCTGCACCAAGCAGTGCTACACAGATCTAGCGCCAGGGTGGAGTAACGGCACAGAGCAGGATCACGTTACTGGCCTTGGGGTTGCATGACCGGTGCCAACGCTGTATTGCTAGCTCCAGGGCGGATGGGTTAGTAGTGCCAAGGCTGAGCTACCAGCAGCTGGGTGGATTTCCTGGCGCCAGAGCTGCTTTAGCGAATAAGAATCGGGTTCCCAGTGCAAGGGTGCAGATCCTGGTGCCAGGAGTGGGAGAACAGCAGCAGGGAGGGAGGAGTTCTTGGCATGAGGCATGAATCATCAGAGCTTTTAACACCACAGCGGGGTTCCCGGCGCCAGGTAGACTAGCAAGGCGAGGGTGGGACAGGGACACCAACGTCTGTGCCATGAGGTTCTCTCTGCCAGAGCTGACAGCAGTGCAGCACTAATTAATCTCTCCGAGACCTCGAGCTCCTAATGAGGAACAGATGGGATGGCCTGTTTGGCACATTCAAGCAACGGGAGTGGAAATGCCAAGAGCTCAAGTGTGGTTCTGCAGATTTCCACCTGGCGCATCTGTCCACCCCTCCATCTCCGCACATCATCTTCCTGTCCAATCATCCACCTCTCTGTTGTCCCTCAAGACCTCCAGCCTGTCTCACTGGCCCCTTAACCACCAAACTGCAACCCTCCCTGCTCTGACATTTCCCTCTCTCTCTTTTCTTTCACAGCCGCCTCCTTTTTGGCTTTGTCTCTCTCTTATGAAGCCTGACACTAATATGCTACCTCTGAGTGAAGTCAAGGACTGAATTGGAAACAAATGTCACGGTACTCTTCCAAGCTACAAACCAAGCCCCACCCTCTGGACACTCAAACTAGACTCCACTCACAGCAGGCTCCATAATTTGTGAGACTGTTTCCTTTACTGCATGCCTTGATCAGCCGTGAAACGGCTGACAGTTAACCAGTCATTGTTAGGTTTCAGAGTCAACATATCATCATCATCATCATCATCATCATCTCCTCATTCAGATGAATGGGGAAGTTCAGGCTGCCCAAAGCAGATATCGCTGCAGCACTCACACTCTGGTCCCACTTTGAAAGTTCTTTGCAAACACAAGGGATTTGAGACTTTTTTAAAAAGGAAACTTAGATCTAGGTGCACAAGTCCCAGCTCACCAAGCCACTGCCACCCAACTCGCTTGGGCAGTAACATCTGGCATTTGACATGCCCTCTAAGAAAACACGAGAAATGTTTCACAGATAAACCTTCACTGTTACATCATTATTCTGTGGAGGGATGGGCAAAATGGCCTGGGTAGAACAAGAACCAGCCCAAAATTACTCATCCCAGACCTTCTTAACTCACATTTTAAATCACTTTTCCACTGTTGCGCTACCTGATTTTGGCTAGGGCCAGAAGTGGAGCTGCTGTTATCCCATAAGAATGGTTTTTCTCTCTCATTTTCCAACCCAGCCGCATGCAGGCAGCATCAGATACTCAGCAGCTTGCTCCGTGGGCTGTGTACACTGGAAATGGCGATGCCTGTTTTCTGCCTCCTGCACTTTTACATTTCTAAGAAATTCATCTACTTGCAGAGGCAGCAGCCATATTGATCTCAGAGCTGCTGCTGCAGCCTGTTCCGGAAGGGAGGCACACACCATGCTCTTTCTGACAGAGACTTTACGTTTGTTCTTTCTTTGCATTGTTGTTCCTTAATCAAACAAAGGAAACCATTTAATACAGGAAGTGTGCAGCTGCCCATTCCAACAACAGTGCACTGGATCTAAAGCTCTCAGGCTTCAGAGACGTTTAGATCCAGATCTAAACTCTGTGATCCACAAGTGTCTCAACAGGAAATCTGCAGAGCAAAGAGCCTCTGAGAACTCCAGGAAGCCCCTGACCACTTGGACACTTATCTGCCCAGAACCTATACAGCTTTTGGCAAGCGGAACGGGCTGCGATGGGGAAGGGGTGAATCCTTCTTTAGCCCAATCCTGGATTATTGTTGCAAGAGGCCCCGTTATCTTGTGAAATAGACTCTGTTTTACCCCAGAGCAGTCCTGTCTGCAACACACATTTCCCTTCATTTAAGACATAAAAGCTGCGGGTGGTTGTTTGTTTGTTTAAGGGGCACTGTCAAAGGAGGAGAGAGGAGGAAACGTAACAACAATTTCTCCTTTTTTCCTGACACCTGTTGTGACTCCCTAGCTGCCTTGTATCCCCCAGGCAAAGGCTTCCACGACCCTTTCCTGGAACAGGCAAACACCAGCAAACCACTGAAGGCAGCTCAGTATTTATGACAGACCCTACAGCAACAAACTAGGGCGTGCCACAGCTCACACCTCTGTGCATCGCTACAAGCCAGCGCGTGGCGCTCGGTCTTTATGCGCAACAAACCAGTACACGGCGTCTATGACCAACCTGGCAGTGATCAACCTCGGATGCAGCTCAGAGTTTATGAGCACCCCTACAATAGCAAACTAATGCATGGACCTCGTGGTTCATGACTAACCCTACCATAACAAACATGGGATGAAGGGGAAAAAACAATGGAGACAAGGAAACAGGGCTCGTTTTCCTGCCTCTGCGGGGCGTTCCACTGTCATGAAACATGCCGTCCCCTGCATGGTTTAGAGAGCTGTATGCAACTATCTTCCAAGGCAGCGCCTGCGAGTCTGCAGCCACAGCCCCACACAGCATACAGCCACATGTGGTTTTCCCCGTGTGCTCTCAATAAAGCGCTCGCAGCGCTGGGTGGGTTTGCCAAGTGCACCCAGCACTGGTGAAGAAGCGCCAGATCCAACAGCCCTAGCGACGAGAGGCCTCCGTGCCCAAGAAAGGCAGGGGCAGTGCCAGCTTCCCTGTGGGCATTCACCACCCAGTGCTGCTGCCGAGAGTAAAGACACGAGTCGTGATCATGGAGTAGGGGGGGGGTGATGTTCATTCCCAAGAGCCTGATCCTGATAGGTGCTGGGCTCCCCGCACACTCCACAAAGCCAAAAGGGAACAATGACGCTCGGGCACCAAACTCATTTCCTATGGGCCCCCAAGCAGCCAGGAGACAGCAGTGATATCCCAGCCCTGTGGAAGCTCGAAAGCTTGTCTCTCTCACCCACAGAAGTTGGTCCAATAAAAGATATCACCTCGCCCACCTTGTCTCTCTCAGGGATTGTAGACTGTGCCCATCACTGCGGTATCTGAGCTACCACGTCCTGAGGCCAGTCTACCAAAGGATGTTGCCTTGGGCCACTCCTAAGGAGGCAGCAAGCGTCTCGTTTTTTTCCTAAAGGCAACTGCCATCTACCGCACATACCAGCCTGCCTGCGCCAGCCCAGCTGGAGCCTCTCACAGTAAGTCACGGAGTCTGCACGTTAAATAATTCATGGAATTCAAAGCACTCATAAAAACCAACAGAATCACTCAGAAGCCAAACACCGCCGGAGGCGGCGCTGCGGCTTGGGTCTCCGTTCCAGGGTCCATGGCAAGGGAATTCCAAAGCTGCTCTCGACCAGCGGTGGGGAAACTTAGGTCCTAACTGGCAATGGAGCGCGTGACCCGCTGGCGGTGCAGTGGGTTCTAAATGCTGGGTGCATCTGCAAACCACGTGGCTCATACTCAATTCAGTGCCTCAACAGGTAAGAACCTATCTTCACTGCTGGCTGGCACATGATTCCTGTTAATTGGTTCAGCACAATATCTATGCTGCAAAATGACACTATGGAGAGAATAATATCAAGCTTTTTTATAGGTCAGTATCATTATCCCCATTTTACAGATGGGGAAACTGAGGCACAGAGGTATGGTGTGACTTGCCCAAGGTCACCCAGCAGGCCAGTGGCAGAGACAAGACTACAACTCAGGTCCCCCAAGCCCTAATCCAGCGCTCTGTGTGCTAGGGCAGCCTGCCTCTCATGTAGCAAACTCTGGAAGCCCAACACTAATGACATGACTCTAATTGTGCCGGACTATCTGAGCAGGCCATTCCTCTCTTCTCAGACCTCCCTGTGGCAGAACGTCCCACAATGCATTGCCCCATATTGGTGGTACCATGTGTGTACATCCTGTAGGTGTTCTCCTCATTGCTAGGATGCCGTGGTGTAGCTGCCCCGATTTTCCCAGATGCACAGCTACAAAGAGGAAGTGTGGTAGCTGAGGATACATGCTCTAGACAGACACACAGTTGTGTTGTAAAACACAGCTGTTGTGTGCAGTGGCAGATTAGCCACTGGGCCAACGGGGTCTGTGCCCAGGGGCCCCAGCCAATTGGGGGGCCTCAGAAAAATGGGCACCCCCGTGCCCCAACCCACTCCGCCCACCCAGCATTCCTGCGAGGGAGCGGAGGCTCGCTCTGGGTGGGTGGGTGGAGTGGGGGAAGCCTGCTGGAGCACAGGGGTAAGCCGGGGCAGGGGAGAATGCAGGCAGAAGGGGTGGGGAGGGGCCCACACTTGCTCTGGCCAAGGGCCCACAAAACCCTAATCTGCCCCTGGCTGTGTGGACCCAACTCACCCAAGTTGGTTGGAATCAAGTCAGAGGTGAAAATCCCAAACTGGCTTTGAGTGCAGTGGAGACAGGGCTTTAAAACTGCAGTTTGCTCTCCCAGCGATGGGCCTGGGAGGAGCATTAGGGGATTTGAGCAGCAGCGTAAATAGGGTGAAATTAACAGGGAGAAAAGGCTTAATGTCAGGGAAAGCGATCTCCTCAGCCTTTAACAACAATTACCATGTCGGAGCCCAGCAATGTCCCACCGGCACTCCTTTATAACACAGCACTGCCTGGACAACTTGTGAACCAACCGCATCCTCCTGACTGTGTAGCCTCACGTTACCAAACCACGTGACAGCCCTGGGCGGCACTTCTACACCCACCTGCTTTAGCTGCATGGGGCATTTCCAGGTTGCAACCAGCTCTCCCAGCAGGCCTGGCTTTCTAACAGGACCCCAGACTCCAAAAGGGAAGGGGTGGGAACCCCACTGCTCAGCGCCTTTGCATTGGATCTGGCCAGAGCACTGGTAGCCGTGCAAGAGAGAACGAGCTGCAGCAGGGGAAGGAGTCAATGCGACAAAAAGGGTCTGGTCAGGAGCCCCAGAACATATATTGCTTGGCCAGGTCTGTTGCTTCCTGAAGGTGCCCTGGGCTCAGCTGCACACGGACAGGGCAGAACGAAAGGTCCCCGGACGCAGTGCTACCGTACCAAGCACCGGGCATCCGTATTCACTCTCACTGACCCATGGCAGGGCACTGAAGAGGCTGGTCCAGGCTCTTGGGTCCTCAGAATCCTGCCACCCAGCCCAGGCAGGTGCCCACTTGCATTAGGAGGCGTCAGCTCAGTACAGACCTCTCTCACTCCACCCAGAGAGGAGCAGGAGACAAATCCTGGAGGGGAGCCCACTAGCTGGATTTCCTTTCCGGACTCTGGATCAGGATTCAAACAGCCTCCATCGTGTCTATTCCCCTGCCAGAAGTTGGCCTTGGCATCTCTGCCCAGCGAGGCCCCTGCATTTTGGCCCTGACACTGCACGTGACCTGCCCTCTCTTTCCCTAGAGGTACGTCATTACCCAGCAGCAGGCCAAGGCAGCAGTAGCCTCTCCTCTGGAAGCCCCCGCAGCAAAGAGCACAGCTGAGACACGGAAAAGCTGCCCCCTCCCAGCACTGTAAGACATGGAATAGCTTCCCCCCAACAAAACCAGGTCATCATGAGAAGCTGGGAAGGCAGAGTGAAGCCGCCTGTCTGGATTCACTCCCACCCAAGCCCCAGCATCCCCGGCAGCCACTGCTCGGAAAGAGGGAGGGGGGGACTGGACAAGCCAACCGGCAATCTCAGCTCAGGATGCAAGAAGCTGGAGCAGGGGATGAGCAAGGGGGCCGACTGCACCGGGTCAGGGCTCCGCTAAGATATGGAGTTATCTAACCCACTGGGATCGGTCTGAGCTCGGGGCAGTAAGAAGAGAGGCCGGCAAGCAGGTGTGGAGGGGCTGTGCAGAGAGACAGTGGCAAGGGGTGGGGGGAGGCAGAGAACATGAGGACGCTCGGGGGGGGGGCGAATCAGATGGGAAATGGTGAGAGGGAGCACATACAGCACCCCTAAGCTCCAGAGGTCAGGCTAATGTGGCCGGCGAATGCCTCTGCTCACAACCTGTGGTCTGGGGAGGCCTCAGAGAAACCAAGCTTCTGCATCTCATCCACTCCCTATTTGTGCAAACCATTAAACCACCCGACCAGTGCTCAGCATGGGCCACGTCTGCTCAGGTGAGCGCCACCTGTGCTCGAACAGAGGGCACTGTCTGGGGCCCCGAGGCTGAACTGAGGGGCATCTGCAGCGGTCAGGGAGGGAAGCCTGGGGCTGGGATAGCAGGGGAGCTGCAGGGCAGGACTGAGGGGAATTGGCAGAGCTGGGGGAGGGCCCAGGGCTGGGATAGCAGGGGGGCTGCAGGGCAGGACTAAGGGATATTGGCAGAGCTGGGGGAGGCCCCGGGGCTGGGTTAGCAGGGGGGCTGCACGGCGGGACTGAGGGGTGTTGGCAAAGCTGGGGGAGGCCCCAGGGCTGGTATAGCAGGGGGGCTGTAGGGCAGGACTGAGGGGTGTTGACAGAGCTGGGGGAGGCCCAGGTCTGGGATAGCAGGGGGCCTGCAGAGCAGGACTGAGGGGTGTTGGCAGAGCTGGGGGAGGGCCCAGGGCAGGGATAGCAGGGGGGCTGCAGGGCAGGACTGAGGGGTGTTGGCAGAGCTGGGGGGCAGGTCTGGGCTAGCAGGAGGCTGCAGGGCAGGACTGAGGGGTGTTGGCAGAGCTGGGGGAGGCCCCGGGGCTGGGCTAGCAGGAGGCTGCAGGGCAGGACTGAGGGGTGTTGGCAGAGCTGGGGGAGGGCCTGGGGCTGGGATAGCAGGGGGGCTGCAGGGCGGGACTGAGGGGTGCTGACAGAGCTGGGGGAGGGCCCAGGGCTGGGATAGCAGGGGGGCTGCAGGGCAGAACTGAGGGGTGTTGGCAGAGCTAGGGGAGGGTCCGGGGCTGGGATAGCAGGGGGGCTGCAGGGCAGGACTGAGGAACACGGGCAGAGCTGTGTAAGGGAATTTTGCACAGTGCCTGTCTGGCCACCTATGCTGCTGTGCGGGCAAATCCATCAGCCCCTTGATTTCACCACTCCCATTTAGGGCCTGCTCCTGCTCCCCTGCAGCCAGGGGGGTTCAGCCCCTGACTTACACACGTGCAGAACGAGTCACAACAGCAGAACGAACCCATGAGCGACAATTCAAAGGGGAAACCTACACAGTGGCACCTCTCCAAATAGAGACCTGAGGCTTCCAAAAAGCAAGACCTCAGCGCCCATGGCACTTGTGCAACCAGTCGAAGCTTGTGAGAGCAACACCAGCCAGTGCGGGCTTTAGATTGTAAACACCTTCTGGCAGGGCCCTATAATAAATATATGGAGACATACCTATCCCATAGAACTGGAAGGGACCCTGAAAGGTCATTGAGTCTAGCCCCCTG
This sequence comes from Gopherus flavomarginatus, assembly GCF_025201925.1. Classification (NCBI taxonomy): domain Eukaryota; kingdom Metazoa; phylum Chordata; order Testudines; family Testudinidae; genus Gopherus; species Gopherus flavomarginatus. The sequence continues at coordinate 37,255,487 of NC_066630.1, forward strand.
CCTTCACTAGCAGGACCAGGTACTGATTTTGCCCCAGACCCCTAAGTGGCCCCCCCAAGGGCTGAACTCATAACTCTGGGTTTAGTGGTTTGAGCATTGGCCTGCCTGCTACACTTAGGTGACTTGTAACCGGTTACGGATCATGATGTCTAGAGGGTCTGGCAGTCTCCAGGTGCTGTCCCCCTGCCTGACACACAAGTGATTTCTCTTTGTGGCATAGGACACCATCATCATGCTGCTGCTGCAGGAGGTATACGGAAGGGGATAGTTTCCTCCTACAGCTTGTTCATGGAGTAGAAGGGAACTGGGGGTAATTTGATGTAATTATTAGGCAGGAGTGTCTCCGAACCAGGAGAAGAGCCTGTCCAGCTGGGGCATGAGAAACAGGAGCCTCCCACCTGAGGCTTGCTAGTTTGCTGGCTGTTGAGTTTGACATGCAGGTGCTGGGTGGTGTTGGTGGCCTGTGACGTACAGCAGGTCAGCCTGGATGATCAGATTGTCCAGTCTGGCCTTAAACGCTATGATTCCAGAGTCAACTTCTCAGGTTGTGTAGCTCACACTTCATCATTGTGCAGCAGCTTTTGTTACAGGCAATGAGTGCAGAATTTCAACGGTGCCCATATACCTCAGCTTGGTTGGACTCCTTACATGGACAGCTCAGTACAGCGAGCTAAGAGTCCCTGGGCCTCTCTATAACAAAGGTGGGCACCAAAACTGAGACCCCCTTTGGAGACCAAAGCTGCAGGACTGTTTGGAGGACGACACGGGTCCTGTTTGCCTACAGAGTCTCTATTCAGCAGGCCTCTGGGTCTTAGTCTCTCCTCCGCTTCCACTCAAGCCTAGGTTTTGAGAAGAGGAGGGGGAATTATCTAGTGTTACTGACAGCCGGGGCATGACTAGGGCTCAGAGGATGGAATTATGAACACTCACTGAACACGGTTGGATTCAGTGGGGATGAAGCAAATTGGGTGCTATGGAAATGGCTCAGTGAGGAGCTCTCGAATTTCCAGGAGAACCTTCTGCCTGCTCTGGAATTCCAGAGGTGGTCTGGAGAGAGGGCAGGGTCAGTCCAGGGGAGCGAAAACTTCTCTTCCATGCAGGAAGGGCTAATGCACCGGACCATCAGGACGAATCCTGGATTGCAGGCTGCAATAAGCTAGGGCCACAGTCTGCCATGGGAACCCCGGTGCAGAGAATTTTTAAAGATAGACACCACAAAGCACTAAGGACTCTCCCACAGAGAACAAGCCTGTACTGGAGAACTGGACTGGACAATAATGGGTCTCTCCTGCCTCCAACATCTATGTTTCACAGGATTAGTCTCTTACAGGCCTCCAGTCTGGGTCAGCCTACACTGCGACAGAATCTCAAGCGCTCTTTCTAAAGCCTCCAAAGCTGCAGCTATCTGGTGGGTCACCCCCGGAGACACCCCCTCTACGGACAGGGGTGTCCTTGGGAGAGACACAAGAGGCTGTTGTTGGAAGCAGCAAGCACTCCCGTCACCTGCCCAACCCTAGTGAGGTATCACACGACAGAGAGTGGGTCCTTTCCCCACCACCTGCCTTCCAGCCACTAACTGATGGAGTTTAGGAAGGAGCTCTGGGTCATGTCCACTGCAGGGCTCTGACACCTTCCTCTGGAAGGCCAGGTGCTAGCCCCGGTCAGAGACAGGCTCCCAACCTAGACCGAACCCTGGTCCCATGCAGCAGGGCTAGGTTCCTCAGCAGCCCGGCTCCCTTTGACCCCAGAGAATCCTGTACCTGGGCTCTTCCTGGGTGGATTGTTTTCTAAACAAACACTATTGCCAAGGAATCCTGCAGGTTAACCAATAACCTTGGGAGAGAAAAGAGCCGGCAGCAGGGTGATCTTATCTTATCACAGGCCTTTGGAAATGCCCAGGCAGGGCTCCCGCTGTCTCTGCTGAGGGCCCCTTACCCCCAGCACATTGATCTTATCAGGGTTTCTCCTGGCCTAGAAAGTAAAAGCCACACATCCAGCTGTCTGCTCCCCCGGTCCTGTCCTATCACCAGCCAGGAACTGGCACGTCAGCAGGGTTTGTGAAACCTGTGTGCTGCCCACACCCTTATTGTCTCCACTGCAGAGTCACATCCTAAAGCAACGTGATCTTCCCAGGGTGCGACCCACAAGGTGGTGGGGAGAGCGGGTACAAGGAGTTACAGGTTCCTTAAGTGCATGCCCTGGAAGAGAGATGGGGCGACTCCAGCTGTGACCCTGCAGCTCTGTAATGTGGGACCCCGTCTCTCCAGCAAGCCAGATGGAACAACCCCAGGTGGGACCCAGCTCACACGTCCGCAGCCATGGGAAAAGTTCAATGCAGGGTCCCTGAGGTCCTGAGAAATGCACCTTCATCCCCTGGCTGTGGCACTGCCTCAGGGAAAAGCACCGATCAAATTCTGCCCCTGAGTCCATCCTGCCCACTCACAGGCTCTGCCTCTGCCTCACTTTGTGACCTTGGGCAAATCACTAACTTCTCTGTGCCTCAGTTTCTCCGTTGGTGCAATGGAGATACCACCACGCAGAGGTGTTGCTTGTCTTAACTTGTTCTTGAGACCGAAGTGCTTTGAGATCCTAGGATGGACGGTGCTATGGAGAGACAGAGCATTAATGCCACTCTCCTCACCTGGTCCCTCTCTGGGCTGTTGGTTGCGGTGAGCTGTACTGATATCGGGGGAGATGAAGAGACTCAGGCTCCTGGCCTGCTTTCACTGAGCGGGCACCCAATCAACTCAGCAAGACTTGGCACCTAAAAAGATCCTCCCTGACACACAGCAAACAGGAGAGACTCAGACTGTGGGCTAAGTGAATTAGGAAACAATCAGTGATGTGATCACCCAGGGGTCACAGAGGAATCCCCACATCTGGAGCACCTTTCTGGAGGAACTTTACCCACGGCTCTGGTGCTGGGGCGGAAGGACTGCTCCAACCTGGGAAACCTTTAGCAAGGCGTGAAACTCAGAGCTCCCCAGAGAGAGACGTTTCTTTCCTGGGGCTACTTTAGAAAGAGGAGACAGGCCAACCCCCTGGTGTGAGCTGACAGACCCCTAAGGAGGAGAGACCTTCATCAGGCTCATGGTGTTAGACGGAGGGGAAAGGTCTGGGGGACCATTAGAAGGGGAGTTCTGGACTCTTTCTCCACCTCTGGGCTCCTTTAAAAAGAACAGCCCCAAGGCCTCTACATCCTGCTGTAAAGAAACAGCCCCTCCACACCCGACTGTTGGGATGGAAAAGAGCACCCTGATCAGGGTCATCTATAGCAGGGGTGGGGGCAATGGGTACCCCAGGAGGTGCCCTGATCTGGATCCCTATAGCAAAGAATGGGGCGGCGAGTACCCCAGAGGGTGCCCCGATCTGGGTCCCCTATAGCAGGGGTGGGGGCGGCAGGTACCCCAGGGGGTGCCCTGATTCTGGCAGGGGTGGGGGCGTTGGCTACCGCAGGGGGTGCCCCAATCGGGTCCCCTATAGCAGAGAATGAGGCGGTGGTTAACCCAGAGGGGTGCCCTGATCTTGGTCCCCTGTAGCAGAGAATGGGGTGGTGGTTACCGTAGGGGGTGCCCCGATACAGATCCCCTATAGCAGGGGTGGAGGTGGTGGGTAACCCAGGGGGTGCCTTGATCCTAGCAGGGGTGGGGGTGGTGGGTACCCCAGGGGGTGCCCCGATCCGGGTCCCTATAGCAGGGGTGGGGGTGGTGGGTACCCCAGGGGGTGCCCCGAGCCGGGTCCCTATAGCAGGGGTGGGGGCGGTGGGTACCCCAGGGGGTGCCCCGATCCGGGTCCCTATAGCAGGGGTGGGGGCAGTGGGTACCCCAGGGGGTGCCCCGATCCGGGTCCCTATAGCAGAGGATGGGGCGGTGGGTACCCCAGGGGGTGCCCCGATCCGGGTCCCTATAGCAGGGGATGGGGCGGTGGGTACCCCAGGGGGTGCCCCGATCCGGGTCCCTATAGCAGGGGTGGGGGCGGTGGGTACCCCAGGGGTCCCGTCCTTGGCGCTCCCCGGGGACTCCCGAGCGCCCAGCTCCTGCGGGCTCGGTGCCCCCCAGCGCGGCGGCGAGCGGCGGCTCCTACCTGCCCCGCCCCGGCGCTCCCGGCTGCCCGTCTCCCGAGCTCGCTGCGCCCCGGCTCCAGGGACGCCCGTGACCGGGCCGGGCCCCACCGCCCGGAGCTCGGCGGCGGCGCTAGAGGCAGAGCGCAGCCCCCTGGCCCCGGCTTCCCTGCTCGGTCCCGGGCACGTCCCAGCCCAGCCCCTCCGCCGCCGTATTCCTCCGAGGAGAGGGGCAGCCACACTTCCCCGGCTCCCGCGGACGCGGCCCCCAGCTCCATGCAATGGGCGGGCTCAAACCTGACCCCTCCCCTTTCTGCTCCTCTCCTCGGGGGTATTTTAGGGTGGGGGTCCTGGGGTGCTAGGCACTGTACAATACAGACTGAGCGAACCCCTGCGCCCACCAGCTCTCTGTCTAGACAGAAAGGAAGGGGTGTTAACCCACCCCATTTTACAGGGGGAAACTGAGGCACGGACCCATTAAATGGGTCTGCATCGGAGCCAGGAATCGAACCCCGATCATTAATTATTATTTCTATCCCAGGCAGTGCCTAGAGAGCCTAAGTAAGATCAGGGCCCCACTGGGCTAGGTGTGTCGCCGTTAGTACAGTCCCCACCGGAGGAGTTTACAGTTCTCCTGGGTCCCAGTCTAGTGCCTTAGCCTGGAGAGTGTCTGTTCTCTTCACCTCACCCCTTACCTTGTGAGGTGACTTCCTCATGGAGTAGGAGTAGCTCCCACTGGACCATCAGGACTTGTGGGCACCTGTTTCACTGGGTGGCCTTATACAAGCCCCCTTCCCCATTCTGCACCTCAGTTTCCCCATCTGTAAAAGCAGTGCTGTGAGGTTTAGGCAGGTAGCGTTAAGCATTTTGAGAGCCTCAGGTCAAAGGGGAAAGGGGACATTATTAATTTATAACGATTATACTGCATAGTAAGTGAGATGCAGTATCAATTACTCTGGTTTCTCCCATCCCATAATACTCAACAAAACGGCAGATTTCAAATAATTCCACCAGCCACTGGTTACACTGAGCTGTGGAAGAACAGGGTGGCAGCGAGGTGACTAACCTCAATTTAGTGCATTTCAAAACCAGAGGGGAGATATACATGAATTAGAAGAGCAGCTGCAGATACACTAACCCAGGGGTAGGCAACCTATGGCACGTGTGCTGAAGGCAGCACACAAGCTGATTTTCAGCGACACTCACACTGCCCGGGTCCTGGCCACTGGTCCGGGGGGCTCTGCATTTTAATTTAATTTTAAATGACGCTTCTTAAACATTTTAAAAGCCTTATTTACTTTACATACAACAACAGATTAGTTATATATTACAGACTTATAGAAAGAGACCTTCTAAAAACATTAAAATGTGTGACTGGCACGCGAAACCTTAAATCAGAGTGAATAAATGAAGACTAGGCACAGCACTTCTGAAAGGTTGCCGACCCCTGCACTAACCAGAAGGAGATTCACCAGCTCAAACAACTGCCATGCAGGCTTTAGGCTGGAAAGTGCTTCCTAGCTGCAGGGTCAGGTAGGGTTACACCTTCCGCTTCAGGTACTGGGCCCTGTCACACATGAGATGAAGCTTTGGTCTGGTCCAGTAGGGCAACTGTTGTGTCTATCCATGTCATGTACTTCTAGGTCACCCATTACCCGTGTCCCCTCCTAATATGTAATACATTTATCCTCACCCCCCTCTGATATAGGACAGTGGTAGTATCTCCATTTTACAGCTGAGGGGAAACTGAGGCACAGACTAAGTGACTTGCCCATGGTCACACAGGAAATCTGTGGCAGAGCAGGAAATTGAATGTGGGTTTCCATAGTCCTAGGCTAGTGATTCAACCACTGGAACATCCTTCCTCTCACTGGGGCTTTGTCCAAATTGGCTTTACCAACTGTGGGCCAGGTCCTCAGTTGGTGCACAGCATAGCTCCATTGAGATGCAGCATTCTGCTGATGTAAGCACGCCGAGCACGTGGCCCCGTTTTAGTATGTTGTTAAAATGCACATACAACAATCAATTCTAGGTTGAAACTCAGCTTGTCGGGGGCTCTGTTTAACAACACACGGTTTCTTCTGCACACACGTTTAACACCAACAACATCACAGGAATTACGGGGATGCAGAAATACTTCAGAGATGAAACATTTGAAACAGCCGCCATCTGTTTTATCTAAACAATGGGCCAAATCCTCAGCCAGTGCAAATCAGTCGACACCATTTCATTAACTTCAGTAGAGTTGCACCTGTTTGCATCAGCTGAGGATCTGGCCAGTGATCCATAATGCAGCATTGTGAGGTGTTTCCTTCAAACAAATTTATAATCGGCCAAGGCTGTTTATTTTAGTGTGCAAGTGATTGATTGTTGCTGGTGGAACAGATGCTGCATGTGCAAAATAACCACTTTACGTGGGAAAATAAAATGCCTGTTGATCTAACCCATGAAGTCAAATGCCCTTTAGCTTTGCCTTAAATAGCACCTCCGCAGGCTGCCAATTCAGCGTGAGCTTGTGCAGTGTGCACTGGATTGGGACTCAGGACAGCTGGGTTTTATTTCTGGCCGTGCCACTGACATGCTGATTGACCTCAGGCAAATCACTTCACCTGCCTAGGCCCATTTCTGCTTTATTTGACTTCTCCATCAGGTTTGTACAGGGCCTGGCACAGTGTGGCTTGCTCTGGATTTCGAGTCTCAGCTGTGATACAAACAACACCCTGCAGCAGCTGGTCCAGATTCCAGGAGAGCCAGCTTCCATCTACAGCAGTGGTTCTCAGCCTGCGGCCCAGTCAGCACCCAGCTGAGGCCCATGTGACATCCTCAGAGTCACACAGGTAGTATTGGATACGGCCCACAATGGTAAACAGGTTGAGAACCACTGGCCCAGCCCAGGAACGTTTCTGGCAGTGGATGATGCTCTGCCTTCTTACTCCAGGATCGAATTTGGCCCTAAAGGCTGAAATGATCCAAGCAATGTGGCAGCTTCTCTCTGACTCCTCACTCCCCCGGGGCACTGGGAGTAGGAGAACCAGCACCTACATCTTAACCCTGCGCTGGAGGACTGGGGAAAGTCCTGGCACTGTCACTCCCCCAGGGAGATTGATTCCCCACTCATCCCAGGTTTGGGCTGGGCTCCTCCATCTGGTGGGCAAGGGAGAGGGAGGGAGCCGTGGAGCAGGGGAGTTGCCTGGATCCCACCCCACCCCCCTCACTCAGAGTGTGCCGGGCATGGTGCCCGCAGACCACGGACTGTAGCATGCGTGCTGCTGGCACAGCTCGGCCTAACTCCGCCACTCTTGCCTACACAGAATTGGCACCAATGGGTCACACGCTGCCAACGGCTGCCGAACGAGGAGCCCCACTCCCTCCCTCATCCAGTCTCCAAGCTGCCATCCTCTCTCTCTTCTCCTTCTGTGCCAAAACAAGGCAGTGCCAACTCCCTGCCAAGGCAGCTCCCTTCCCTGCCAGTAAGCTGGACAGTGCCAGCGCTCAGCCCATTCCAGTACCCTCCCAGTCCCAACTTCTGAGCACTTCTGTTGCCCCACTGCCACCGGTGTCTGACAGCAGCAATGCCATTGCCCACAGTGCCCTATTAACCGGCTATGCTCCATTAGCTGGGTACTGCCAGCTCTACCCTTTGGGCTGCCCTACCAGTAGATGGGACTAGGCAGGCCTTTTCTCTCCCTTCCTCTCTGGGCACCACCCAGAAAGACCTCATCAGTGTGCTAAGGATATGCCAGGCCCTGACTGGCATCCTCCTTCCCTGACCGCCATCCAGGCTGATCCCCTATGCCAGCCTGTCAAAGCGTATGCCTGCTCAGTACCACCCCCTGCTAGCCAAGCCTGGTTCCGCGTAAGCTTGGCTCAGTTTCCATTTCTCTCCGGGCTCCTTAGTAAACTCCACCCAGGCTGCCTCATGGCTACCACCACCCTGGCCTGGAGCTGGTTGAGCAGCACAAACAGTTGGGGGCCTTGGAGAGTTGCTTTCAACTACAACACAAAAGCTCCCACTGTGCCCTAGTGTCTCCCACTGGCCTGGTGCTCGTCTGTCCCAGTCGGCTCTTAACCAGCCCCAGCCCTCCCGAACTAGAATTCAGCCTCCTCAGCAGCCTGTCTTTGGCTCAGGGAGGCCAGCAGGCAACCACCCCTCTGCTGGCCACCCTAGTTCCTCAAGGTCTCCTGCTCACTGCAGCTTCCTCATTCCCTCCCTGGGTTAGAAAAGGTCACTGGGTGAGCAACCAGCCTTCCCCTGCTGCCGTCTCCCCCTGCGTAAGGCGCACGTGTCTTCCCTTAAGACCAGTTGGGCAGCAGGTCATCAGTCAGAGTTGCAGTGGACCTGCCCCCCACATATGCACATACTCTCATAAAGGGCCCAGTTACCCTGTTACAGTGTCACAGGTAAGGGCACTGAGGATCAGTCCCCAGCCAGCACGCATCCAGGCAGTAACCGGGCCTACAATCAGTCCCCAGCCAGTGCACATCCAGGCAGTAACTGGGGCCCAGGATCGGTCCCCAGCCGGGCACACACCGGGGCAGTAACCAGGCCCAGGATCGGCCCCCCAGCCGGCGCGCACCGGGGCAGTAACCGGGGCCCAGGATCAGTCCCCAGCCAGGTACGCGCTGGGGCAGTAACCGGGGCCAGGATCAGTCCCCAGCTGGGTGTGCGCCGGGGCAGTAACTGGGGCCCAGGATCGGCCCCCCAGCCGGCGCGCACCGGGGCAGTAACCGGGGCCCAGGATCGGTCCCCAGCCGGGCGCACGCCGGGGCAGGTTTCACGGGGTGCATGGGGTGAAGAGATGGGAAGCCCCTCGCTGTAGAGCGTTTGATTGTCCAGCACCTGAAGCCCAGCCAGGCCCAGATCAGGGCTTTGCTTCCTGCCAGGTGTGTGGGGCTGAGATGTACTGCTGGGAGGACGAAGACGCTCTGTTCCGTCCTCCCACTGCCGCCAGCTCCTTATCTCCCAGGGAAAGGGAAACAGAGAAGGGGAAAGCCAAGGGGACAGGCGTGCAGAGATGGATGGGGGCTGAGTCAGAGGTTACACAGAGTGCAGCAGGCCTGCCTGGGCTCCCCCACAGGGCTCATCCGGGAGGTGCTGTGTCAGCCTCCACAGGAGCCTGTGTTTCGCCCGCCTGTCACTTTAATAGAGACGGATGAGGCGGCAGAGAGAAAAGAAACAGACATTGGCTCTTTCCTGCAGCAGCACTGCAAAGAGCCCGGCCTAGCATTCCTCTCCTTAACCCTGTGCGGGCCGGAGCCCTGCAGCCAGGCAGGGGGCAGACACAGGGGCTCTGCCTACCCGAGGCCAGTGATCAGATCAGATCCTGGAGTTCCCCATCCTGTGCCACTGGGAAAACCCATGTCCTGCTCGGAGAAGGGAGCCAGCCCCTGTGTTCCCTCAGATCCGGGTCTCCTCCATCAATCCAGCCCCCTCTAGTGCCTCAGGAAGAGGGGGACTTTACCCTCTCTGTGCAGGGCCCAGGACAGGGAGAGCTCCAGCCCCCAACTGCAGAGGAGCCCTGTGTGTTAACCTACTCTGAGGATCTCCTGCTTCACTTCTGCCTGGTTCTGGTGGTCTCAGCTGATGCTGCTCTGTGCATGCAGCCCCATGCCAGTGGAGGGAGGACAGCTCCGCATCTGGAGCTGGGCGACACAAGCCCTTTTGCCAACACATGGCACCAACTCCAAAGGCCGGCATCCAAGGCAGAGCGCCGAGCCTGCCCCGGAAAACAGGCCGTGCCCGCGTCCCACAGCAAGCGGGAAGGAAGATCATGGAGAAAGGCTGGAGACCAGCTGCAGGCTGTTTATTGGTCCCCAGCCCTTCCGGCTGCTGCAGGGCCAATCTTGCTGGTTTCCAAATCGGCTGCTCTTTCTTCACGGATAACTGTTCTCTGGGGCAGAGGCGAGCAGCGGAGCCTCCAATAGGGGGCCACAAAGGTCCGGTACACCCCACGTCAGTCATCATGATGTAACTAGCACCCAACACAACTCAGTGTCTTTGTGTCACCAGCTTTTATATAACACTTCTCATCTGTAGAGCTCAAAGCACTTTACAAAGGAGGTCAGCAGCATTATCCCTATTTCACAGATGGGGAAACCGAGGCACGCGGCAGGGATTTGACTTGCCCAAAGCTCCCCAATGGATGATTTGGGAATAGAACGCCAGTCTCCCATGTCCCCTGTGCACTAGACGACACTGATGTTACCGCAGCATAGCTGGATGATGAACTTGTTTTGGCCTGGAAAGGTATTTTCCAGGATGCTTTTTGCCTCTAAAGTTAAGGCTTTCGTGCTTTTTGGGATCAAAGCAAGTGCTCAGCACCTGGCAGGACTGGGCTCTTAAAGTTATATTATCCCTTCTTGCACTGTCAAATCAGATGTGTCCCTTCAGGATGGCACAGTAGGCAACCTAACTCACGTGTCCTGCCATACCAGCCTTCCACAGAGAATCATTTCAGACCTCCTGGCTCTGCCATCCAATGACCTTGCCCCAGATGTCTGCAGCTAGCCCAACTGTTTATGGCTGCTGAATTTGCTGTGTGGATACCTCTGCCACTACAATCGGATTTGTTTGGCCATAAAAAAATTAATGTTCCCCGCAAATAAAAAAAAGGGGGAGGAGGTAATGCTTTTTAGACAATCAATTAAAAGCCAGCGAGAAAGGGATTAGCTCATTGAAATATCAATTTTTAATAACATTGCATCGCTGAGTTCCTCTAAACTTACACTTCTCTGCTCTGTTGTTCTCTCTAAATACGTGCCCTGCGACACAGACAGGACGGCAATTCTGATGCGAGGTGAAGTCGGGTTTGAGCCGGGACTGGCATTTTCACGGCACCCTGCAGTGAGAGTGATTAACCATTGGAACAACCCCCCAAGGGAATAGGTACACTCCCTCTCTCTATATATCCTCAAATCCAAACTGGCTGCCTTTCTGGAAGATATGTGTCAGCCAGACACAAAATTTGGGCTCAGTGCAGCGGTAATGGTGAGATTCTCTGGCCTATGATATACAGAAGGTCAGACAGATGGGTTTTTCTGGCCTTAAAAATCCAGGGCTCAGCACAACTCCTTCTTTTCCACTGTTGCAAAATTCTCACCAAAAAATGAACTGTTTTTTCCCAGAATTTTGTGATGAATGTTTCTTATATAGTTCAAAACTTCCCCAGTTCGCCCCCTTCAACTCTGATGCCCTCTGGATAAATAACTTCTTGGCATCCCCTCCGTCCCAGTTCTCACCCTCCGTGGCTTTAAAAAGAAATCGAACACTAGTGTTGTTTTTCAAAGATTGAGCCAGATTATTCCTAGTCCCCTGGAACCTGGTGTTTAACCAGATTGAAAGTATCTGGATGGAAAACAATTGGAGTGACTTGGATTTTACATGCAAGGAAACAACAAAGAACATAAGTAAATTCCTATGAGAGAGAGTGCAGTGTGCCCCTCCTGTGACAATGCTGCATTAGCTATGCCCACAAAATGGCAGCCTCCATCAGAGGCCGTGAAATGTCCAGGTGCAGGGCACAGAAAACCAGGCCATAACAATACATAGCTGTATACAACACAGATGATAACTAAGGATGGGTATGAGAGGAGTGTGTGCTTTAAGGGCTAGTAGTTGGGCCAATCCTAAAACAGAAGTATCTCGTTCCCCTTGTACTCCCATCTGGCCAACCCACACATTCAAAAATCATGCATCAGGCCCGCCACATCATGAGACTGACTTAAAATCCCGACTCCCTCCCTATCTACACTGAAGCACTGCAGCCGGAGGGGCTCAGGCCCAGATGAGGAGGAAGGGAAAACCACGGGGATGGGGCAGGAGATGTGAGGAGGAGCTGGATGAGGCTGGAGGCAGTGAGGCAGCATCCCCTCCCCCATGGCGGGATGAGTGACCCCAGTGATTCTAGACGAACCCCAGAAATTTTGCCGGTTGCTCTTTGCTTTGGAAGCATCCGAGAGTTCACACCCGTGTCCAAAACCACCTTTGAGGCCTGCTCTGTCCCCAGGCCCCTACTCCTGCAGCAGCAACTTGCCTGCTCAGCTTCAGCCAGCTGCTCTGGCAGATCCCCCCCAGCCACTCGGCTCCCTTCTAGTAGGGGGTGACCTGGTGGCCCAGTGACCCAGGGAAGAGGCCTTTGTGCATTCAAGGAAAGGGGAGGGCTGAACTCTGGCTCCAGCAGGGGGGTAGGGAAAGGTTCACAGTGGTTCAGGGGGCGGATTCATATTTAAACCAAGCTGGTTCAGCCCTAGCTAATTGCTACTGTTGTTAACAGAGGTGGTCTGAGAAATACACAGCGCCGCAGGCAGGCACGGTGCCCACCTGCTCGGTCAAGCCAGACTTTCCTGCTCCACAGGATGGGGCGCAGAGATGAATTTGCCTGGACCCTTGGCTTTCTTCCTGTGGGATTTCACGTTCTAGGCCCCGGCTGCTGCTGCAGTGAGTGGGCTTGCTCTTCTCACCAGCCCTGGCAGGAAGGGCAGCTCCTCACTCCTCTACCCTCAGCCTCTCCCAGCAGGAGGCGCTGTAGGGAGCAGGGGCTGAGTGCTGACGGGCTGTGGGGAACTCACGGCTATGCCACTCCCACCAGGTCCTGTGGGGTGATGTACAATGCAGCCAAAGAGTCTGTTCCTCCTCGGCTTGTTCATCCTGCATCCTGCTCATTGACCTGCAGCAAGACCCAGCCTCCAGTGTGCCCAGACTCCTGACTAATCCAGGGAGCCCTCCCCAGAGTAGCACAAACACCAGCGCCGTCTGAAGCTGTGAGGGTGGAGGCCGGCTCTATCCTCACTCAGCCAAGGACCATGCTGCTGGAATACTCTGGGGGGCAGATGCACCCGCTGAGCATTCCCAGCCTAGAGGGAAGGAAGACTAGGGAGGGGGCAGAGTTAAGGTTGATGTTGGAATCTGAGTTGTATATTCCTGCTAAGAGTAGGGCTGCCCAGAACAGGGGGCAAGTGCAGCAATTTGCCCCAGGTCCCGGGCCCCACGGGGCCCCCACGAGAGTTTTTCGTGGCTCCTGGAGTGGGATCCTTCACCTGCTCCGGGGGCCCTGGAAAACTCTCATGGGGCCCAGGCCCCCGGAGCTTCTTCCGCTCCTGGTCTTCGGTGGCAATTCAGTGTCGGGGGGTCCTTCCACCCCAAGACCTGCTGCCGAAGTGCCCCAAAGACCCATGACAGGGGTTCCTTCCGCCCCAGGACCTGCCGCCGAAGTGCAGGGTCTTCAGCGGCATTTCGGTGGCAGGGACCCCCTGCCACCAAAGACCCCAGGGCCCCTGAATCCTCTGGGTGGCCCTGGCTAAGAAGCTTCAGAGATGTTAGTAGGTTACGAAGAAGACAGGAACCCATTGCTCCCCGTGGCCACTGAAGGTAGGCCAGCAGGTCATTGGTCTAACCGGCAGCACAGGAGCTTTAGGCTAGGGATTAGAAAAGCTTTCCATCGGCTAGTTAATAGGATTCCCAGAGAGGTGGTGGAGGATTGCCCATCACTGGAGGTTTCTAAGAACGGGCTGGACAATCCTCGGTCAGGGATGGCCTAGGGAGGCATTGCTGGTTTGCCTGGGTATGGGGGGCTGGACAAGGTGACCTTTCCAGTCCCTTCCAGCCCTCGCCTGCACCAATACTCTGAGATTGTGACAGGGAGGGAACCACTGTTTCAAAGGGCGATGGAGTCTCAGCCTGAACTCTGCCACCGCTTCCGTGAGGAGCAATTTGGGTTTCTCAGACCCACTCCCACCCTTTCCCCGGCTCTGCTCTCCCATCTCCAGGTGACAAGCGGGATTCCTGAGCGCTGAGCTGGCCCTCTGCAAACAGGGGCTGCAGGAAGACCCAGGCGCTGTAATTACCCGTTTGCACAGACACTATCTTGTTTTAGGTGCCAATGAGTCTGGAGCGAACTACCCTCGCATTCTGACTGTGTCTGCTGTGTGTCTGAGAAGGGCCCGGCTGAGGAGGGGAGTCGCCTGAATGCAGGATGGTGGTGCAGGGGCTTTGAAGATTATGGGCTAGATTAATCCTGGAGGGACTGCAGCTAGATCCAGTGGGCTTAGCATGTCCTGGAGCGGAGGGAGAAAACCTGGGGCAACCCGCAAAAGGCAGCGAGGCTTGTCTTCTCACCAGCTTCAACTTCCTCTTTGGAATCCAGCGGGGGTAGAATTTCTAGGAGAGCCCCCGAACTGGAGCTGCTGCCCCCCTCCCGGAGCAGCCCCTGCTGGGAGACGTTGGGAGTTGCCCCGCACCAGGCGCTCCTGCAGCGTTCCCTCCGGGGATTCCTGGAAGCAGCTGACTCTGGAGGAAGTGAACTCCTTGCCGTTACCTCACACTGTTATGGGGGCAATAAACCCCAGGCTCCCTATAAAATTGTTATCACAGGCCATTATAGTTTAGGGTTTTTTTTACTAGTGTTTTAGGCCCCTAGCCAAGGCCCTTTTCAGCTGTCCTGTCGGCTCTGCCTGAGCCTCACGGGAACAGTGAGAGCAGTGGTTCATTCATGGGCTGATCCAAAGGGAAAACAACATGGTTCTGCCAGCGCCTGTTTATAGTGATGTCCCCCACCACATGCCACAGGTGTGTGTGTGGGGGGATAACTCAGCCCTCCAGTCATATCCCTCTAGCATCCCACCATCACCTGTGTTAAGAGACACAGGTAGCAAGCCAAGAAGTCTTCTGCCCCACCCAGCCTCTCACTTCAGGGCCAGGCTCTTCAGCAAATAGCATCCAACAATGCCACCACCTTGCTCCCGCTCCTAGGAGTCTGAGATGCCAGTCTCTCTTCCCATCCCCCTACTCTCTTCCCATTCCCATCAGGACACCGACCCACAGGGCCACGTCCCTCAATTCCTCACCCCTCCCTAGGCGCCACCAGAGGAGTGAAACCTGGCTCCTGCAGCTTCATCTCTCTTCCCCTTATGGCTGGGTTGGTCTTCAGCCTGACCATGCTACTTTCCTCGCCCGCCTTATGGAAACCATCCCAGCTCGGCCTGCTCCTGAACTGAGTCTGACATGCCCTCCAAGTGCAATAGGCTCTCAGGCACCCATTAACCCCTTATGAGCCTGTGGCGGGTTCACACTTCCCATCTAGGCAGGCTCCCCCACTGGGCATCCCAGCAGATAACTCCTCTAGTCACACACTTGCAGTGCTGTAATGAGGGCAAGGCGAGTGAGGCACCTGCCTCGGGCACGGAAGGTGAGGGGTGCAGAAAGTCTCTCATTCGGCAGCAATTCAGCAGCAAGTTCTTCCCTCCGAGAGAGACTGAGGGACCCACCATCGAATTGCTGCCGGTTGTC
The DNA here is from genome assembly GCF_025201925.1 of Gopherus flavomarginatus. Classification (NCBI taxonomy): domain Eukaryota; kingdom Metazoa; phylum Chordata; order Testudines; family Testudinidae; genus Gopherus; species Gopherus flavomarginatus. Next base: position 37,270,831 of record NC_066630.1, read on the forward strand.
AGCAAGGGAGAGGGGCGGCACGTCCGGCTCTTTGGCGGAAATTCGGTGGCAGGTCCCCCTTGGAGGGAGGGACCTGCCGCTGAATCACCGCTGAAGAATGGGGGCAATTCAGCGGCAGGTCCTTCCGTCTGAGAGGAACCCGTTGCTGAAGAGCCGGACGTGCTGCCCCTGTCCCTAGCCTCAGGCGCAAAAATCCCTAGTTATGGTTCTGCACACTTGAGTTTATCATAAATTCAATTCATTACAACCCCCTCCGGCCCCCGCCAGCTGTCAGACGCTGTCTGTAAACCTTCCCTGTCGAAGAAGCCACCTGCTTCCTGATCTCCTGTCTCCATCAGCCTCCGTTTCCACACTGCGGCCGGCACAGCAACAGAGTGCCAGGCCAGCCCCAGCAGACGGGCGCAGTACAGAATAGCGCAGAGCGTTAACATCACAGGGGCTAGGTGTGGGGGGAAAGGACTGCACCATACCAACCACGGGGATTGCCTGGGCCCAAAGCTCTATATTTATAATATAAAACATATACAAATACATACATATATATAAAATCCATATATAAAATAGAAGGGTTTGCTCTGGTGTACTTGGCTCCTGCTGTCAGTGCTCCAGGGGCTGGGCTCATCCGGGTTAGCTCCGCCTGCTTTCTGCCTTGGATGCCCTCTGGCGTATTGTTGCAATGTCCGCTCACGCTGTGAGGTGCATGTGTTCAAACGGGAGTGAGGGAGAGTGGCTGCTGGTGGACAGGGCACATGGGGAGGAGGCAGGGCCTAGAGCCCCAGGTGCAGGCCTTCGAGGTCCATGATCCTGGGCAAGTCACTGCTCTGCTCGGTGCCTCAGTCTCCCCATCAGTAAAAGAGAGGTCATTAGTTTGGAGGCTCAGTTCATTCGTGTGTGATGCTGATATGCAAACGGTTCCCAGGCTAAGATGGAACCGAGGCGGGGGTGGGTGGCCTCAGAGATGGGACCTGTCAAGTGAAAGCCATGTGCCAGGAAAGAGCTGGGGAGGGAGGGACTGGGCAGGAGGCTGGAACTGCAGAGGGCATTCAGGGCAGGGATGGCGAGGTGGAGCTGCAGGGGTAGAGACTGCACTGCGTACCATCCAATGCACAGACTCAGTCACTGCAGTGGCCTCCACAACACCTCAGCTGCTGGCATCATTTCTACAGTATCGACACCAATGCCATTGCTCTGCCCAGGGCAGCTAATTCATGCTCTGCAGCCTGACCCCTCCCTACTCCTCTTGTCATCATCTGGTTACAGCCCCCTGGGGATTTCTCTTCAACCCACTCTTTGGTGCTTTATCTCCCTGTGTCTACGAATCCACTGGGGTAGAACCGATCCTGCCCCCTGGGATGGACACTTGGCCACGGGGTTTCTCTCCAGGACCCTCCTCATGACTGGCGGTGACACAGGCCAGCAGGGCCAGAGGCTGTATCCCCACACGTCCTCTTCTGGCTCTTGGCTTGTCTGGCTGCCCTCGGTGAGGCCTGTGAAAGGGACCAGGCTCCTGCAGGTATTCTCCTCCCCAAGCGTCCAGCCTGCCACTTCCTTCTCTCTCCTCCAGCCACGGTCTCATTGGCCCTGTGCACTGGGCACTAAGGAACCTGGATCTGTAGATCTTCATCTTCATCCAGATCACTGGTCCCATCGTCGGGGTCGTCGGGGCCAAATCGGGAGCTCCGGATCTTCCCAAAGAGCGGTGTGTTCTGCTGCCTGCGCAGCCTGGGCCGAGAAAAAACAGAGCAAAGGCAAACGTATTGGAGAGGGGAACAGAGACTCCGCGAGTGCCCTGCCATGCTGTGTCTGTCTAGCCCCAGATGTACATACCTCTCTAGACATCTGTCACCACATGTTCCCCTTGCCCTCTGTCATGCTCCCCTCTCTGGTCAGTTAGGCTCTTGTAAGACATACATCAACATGGCATTGGGGTACCCCCCCGCAACCTTTCTATCTTCCCCTCTCCATACCCCTCACGCCTGCCAGGGCCCGAGGGCGACACAGAGCTCTGGGGCTGTGTACAGAACCGACAGCACATCGAGATCTAAACGCCACGGGCTTTGCCCTGCCGCTCTGGGGTGGGGACTGCTGTCTGCAATTGGTCTTTGCTTTGCTGTTTCTCCCACGCTGGGATGAAAGCCAGGCACCACATGGGTGGTGTGGGGCAGACATGGGGCTGATAGGAGTGGCACTGGGCAGGCAGGTCCCTTTGGTCTCACCCTCATTACAGACCCGAACTCCCCCAATCCCACAAAGACCTGCCAGAGTTGCCCTTCTACAGACTCGCTCTCGGCCCCACCTTTCCTGGGCAGATTCCCCAGGCAGCCCAGGCCCCAGCAATCTGGCAACTGAGTGAAACCTAGCAAGAAGCAGTGGCACTGGAGGTCAGTGCCCGTCCGGAATGGATGCCAAGGCACAGGCCCTGGGGGAAGACCTGGCACTGGATTTCAGTGCCTGCAGTTTGATCCTGCAACTTCAGCCCCGAGGTCCCGGATTTGCAGATAGCTGTTACAAGCAGCTGGAACCTGGCCATTCCCAGGGAGGGCTGGGCCTGGGAGAACAGAGAGCTGTCTTCTCTCTCTGCTAAGTGGGTGTTACCTGCTGATAAAGCCAAATCCGAACAGCCTTTCCCTCAATGGCTCCAAGCAACACTTAATGGACTTTTGATTAAAGCAACCAAGTTCACTTAAAGCCTTTTTCAGATCCCGGGTACTTAACAGCAGCACATTATTGTCTGGAGCCATTTATCACAGGGGAGTGAGCAGCAGACTCAACTCAAAGCTGTCATGACCTCCGCCTGCCTCCCCCAGATTAACATCACCCAGCCTGGGCAGCACAGCAGTCTGGGTGTCGCTAAGAGCGGAACGGAGCCCGCATTGACACTGCTGGGAAGGCATCTCCCAGTGCTTCCCTGATCAACTGGGATGTCTCCTTACAGCTCCTGAGTTGGATCCCTTCACCCCAGCCCCTGCCAGTCCCAGGGGAAACTCATATCCAGCCCCCGATTCCACAAGCCCAGGGCCCATCTCTAGGGCACAATTCCAGATGGGAGGAAGGGTCTCCGGCTCCTTGGGGGTGGGCTTGCATTTGGTTCTGACATTGGTTCGGCAGCGCTGCACCCAGAGCAGTCGCAGTTTGGCTATTTTCTGAGATTTTTGTTTCTCTTTAAAACAAACAACCCCCACCTCTACCCCCCCGTGCATCAACTCCTCAGCAGCCTCCAGCATCTCCTGATTCTAGGGCCAGTTCTCTGCAGGCTCCAGCCCCAGCAGAGAGCGCAACTCAGGGCTGATGGAAGCTAGACTAGCTGGCTACTGCCCCAACCTGGCTGGGGATTACAGCCGTCTCCTCCTGGCCTGGGGAATCCCTGTCTGGGTGGGGAGATCTAGGGGCTTTACACCCCTTCTAGCTGCCTGAGCAGAGCAGATCACAGCAGGGACTCAGGCCCATTACCATGAAAAACAGAGACTTTTTGGAGGAGAATCTCTTGGATTTCTCCACCCCCAGGCCAGGCATCAGGGCGAGCCCTGGAACGCTGCTCCAGGCCAGGCAGTGAGGCCAGGTGATCCCTGCTGTGCCTCCACAGATGCCCTCTCAGCCTAGGGAGCCAGTGACTGAGCCCCATCCCAAACTGGATCTCCCAGGTCTCTACCTACCTCGACCCACCCACAGGAAGTTTCCAATGTCCCCCGGGCAGCAGTACGTGGGCCCCTAAGAGGTTTCTAATCCCTTCCTGGGTGGCAATAAAATATCCCTGGCTGGGCAGCGCCAATGGGGCAGGTCTTCCTGCAGAGTTAGCCCAGGGAGTCAGCCCCTGGGCTAGGCTAGCCCGAGAGTGAGCAGCCACACTGCAGAACCCTGCCTGAGTTACTGGGTCCTCATGGGTGCTGCACCTACCCATGTGGGGCACATCCCAGAGGTCTGTGTGCTGCGGTGCGCTGAGCCGCTCTGTGAGCCTTTCCCAGTGAATTGGGGGAGAACTTCTCTCTCCTTCAGGACCCCCGGGGGGAAGGCACTAGAGGTCTATCGGCACGCGAAAGCTTTGCCCTGTGTCCTCCCTGCAAAGCAGGTGAGTTACCAGCCCAAGGGACAGTTGTACCCAGGCTCTGGCCTCTATCCCCAGCTGGGCCAGTGAACCTGGGTTGAAAGCACCATCAAACCTGGGTGAGAGGGTTTTGTGTGCGGATGGGAAGGGGGCAGGGCATTGCTGGGTAAGAGTCTGGGTTAACTCTGGTGAAGAGACAACCCCTCATCACCGCCATGATGGCACAGGGGGGTCAAAGACCAGGAGGGGAGGAGCTGAAGGTTCCCCACAAGGCAGCCCAAGGAAGCTAGAGGTTTGAACTGCATGGCACTTTTTTGACAAGAACCTTCTTTTCCCTAATAAAAATAGGTTTTAACCCAAACTGGCTATTTTTTGGCAGGGAAATAAATCAGCTCTTCTTGGGAGAGAGGCTTCAGAGAAGCACGTGAGGGCGATGGTGCCTTCTGAACCATCTCAATGCACCTGTAGGGGAGAGAGGGGCACACCCAGGACTGAGGGAGTGCGGGGGTTGGGGGGGGTAATGCCGAGGTCTGTTACTGGAGAACCCAGTCTCATTGTCTGGCCTCCCACAGTATGGCCTAGTAGACAGAGCTTTGGATGGGGACGCTGGAAATCTGCATTATATCCTAGTTCTGCCAGCAGGATTATATTACCGCTGTGTCTGTTTCCCCATCTGTAAAATGGGGATAATGCTACTGCCCTCCTTTGTAAAGTGCCTTGAGATCTACTGATGAAAAAGCACTGGGTAAGATCTAGGGCCCATCACCACAGCCTGATAGCAGAACAGCGTGTGGGAAGCCCACGACTGTGCTCACTGGTGACTCTCCAGGAGAAAGGAGCAAGGGGGCCTGTACTCAGGACTGCTCCTCATACATGGTTTCAGTGCCCACTGAGGTCAAGGGGAGGCTGCCCAGAGGCATCAGGGGGCTTCAGATGGGGCCCGTGTTCTCCTTGTCAATGGGAAGCTTTTAGTATTTGTAGCTGCTCACTTTCCGGAGCATTCAACTTCATCAGCTAAATTTATGAGACAAATTCCAAACCCAAGCCCCGAGAATGTGATGGAAGCAGTTCTCCCATCATCCTCTGGGTAAAAAGCACGACTTTGCTGCATTTTACTGGAAAGCATGAATTATTTAAAGAGGGGGCGGGAGAGGCGGGAGGAGATGAAGTCTCCATTATTCCTGTATGATTTAATGGACATGTCCCAGTAAAATAAAATCAGATTAAAAAAAAGCCCAGCTGCCTCTCCCAGGCACTTTGGATGGTGCAGAATCGATTTGTCGTGCGTCCATTTCAGCATTTTATTGCTGGAGAAACGTACCAAAAAAAAAAAAAAACATTTAAGAGCAATAAAACCACAACATCTTTAAGAGGACAAAGCATTTCTCCGGCCCTGTCCTCCCCCCCTCCCCTGGTGTCATATCATGCCCAGCGCTCTCCCTCGAGCGCCCCTGCTCATACGGAGCTTGGTTTGTTTTCTGCTGCGTGCTCCTGTGTCTTAGTGTGGAATCCTCTTCCAGCAGCAGAGTCTGGGGCGACTCCAAGGATCTTTGCATGGAAGGAGGGTGAAGGGGCCGAAACATTGGGAGCTGGTTGCCTGGCTGGGCAAGGATGGGGTGGGTCCTGTTAGATGGACCCTTTCAAGCCAACTGAGTAAGGGTTGCTCTCTAGACTGGAACATCCTCCTGTGCTGAGAGCTAAAAGCATGATCTAGTGAAGGTTCTTCCAGCCTTGGCAGATTATAATCAGGTTAAAATAATAATTGTGAGCACTTCCATTGCTTAGTGCAGCCACAGACCCCACACGGATTTGCACAGCAGGGTCAGTATAATTATCCTCATTCTTCCGGGGGGGGGAGGGGGAGATGAACAGAGAGTCATGCCTCGAAGCAGAACTGAGCCAATGCCACGATTTTCCACTGGGACTCACAATTTTGGGGGCCTGTCCCGCTAGAAAGGAGCCTGGTTTCCAGAGGGCAGGTGCTCAGCTCCTTTAATGTGTCTCACGTTGGGCCCCAATAAGTGAGGCACCCAAAAGCACTAGCACTTCCCCCAGGTCTGCCTCCACTGGCTGCACACGGCTCTGGAGCCAGAAAGCTCCACTCCGCCCAGGCGCTGGGCAGGGCTCTCTACTACCTCCGCAGCCCTCTGGCCTCGGAGGGGTTTGATATCTGAACCCAGCTCTGAACACCACAAAATCTTCCCCGTGGGCCAGGCCCAAACCCCAGAGCTGAACAAGCCAAAGCTAGGGCCACGCTGGATCCATAGTTCTGATTTGGGCCAGTGTAAGGACAGGAGCCGTTTGTGAAACACTCCTCCAGGCCTGATTCTCAGTTCACGGCTCTCGTTGCATAAAGGGGCCTTAGAGGGGGTGCAAATAATAGTTTATGCCCCTTTGAAGGCCCCTTTAAGGTGCAAGAAAGGTGAGAAACAGGCCCATCACGTCCACTGAATTACCATCCTCCTGAGCGATTCCCATGGGCCTGTGTCTTGCTCCTGTTACCTAAGCACAGTCCTTTCCATGCAGAAAACAAGTGCAGTTTAATGGATCATGCACCTGGCGGAGCTCATACCACAAGCTGGCCAACACACCTGCTGTGGTGTCCTATTTTCCTGCTCCCCCTAAGAGCAAGCCAGCATAGCCCTGCCCTCAGCTCTAAGCCTGGGCCAAGAACCAGGCTTGTCTGAGTATCGGTGCTCATCCTTGCCATGTTCCATCCAGGTGTCAAACCGAGGAAGTACTCCAGGAACATAAGGACTCGCTGGACCCCTGGAAGTGATCCCAGGCAGGTTATGGCAATGGGGAAGATTGCTCATCAGGGACCAGGGAGCAGCCTCGCTCATTACATTTCTTCCTCGGGCACGGTGCATCTATCCCAGGAATGCCAGATCAATGGAGGAAGTACCCATGTGCTTTATATCATAATCACTTGCATTTCCATCTGGCCAAACCTTCTGGTGGCTGGCACCTTCCAAATGCCAGTGATTGATTAGATACTATGTCCTCTCAAAACATGTAGCCTAAAATCCAAGACCTGCCCTTGCAACGCTGCCTCTTCTGGGTGCAAATATGCAGCTGTTGAAAAGTGCACAACCTACCCAACGGCTCAGGGCAGGAACTGAGGAGCAAACAGACCCATGGATGCAGTAGGGGAAATTTAGGCTAAATCTAACTCCCACAGGTTGACTTTGGCCAGGACACTGGGGCTAGCAGCTCAGGAATCTCTCTTGACTACTCATTAGCAAGGCCTCATTTTGACATGTCCGTAAGACAGCATCTCCAGCAGCAGAGTAACCCCATGCTGGGGTGCAGCTGGGTTCAGAGGGAAGAGCGCCCCCTGCTGACGCCCCAGTGCTACTTCCCATCACCCCAGGGTGCTCCTTGGAAGTCTCCCAGCTCATTCCGACCCTGCTGAACTCAGGGGTGCTGATGGGATCACAACCCAGGTGGATACAGTTGTACATCACACGGGTAGTTCTCGGGGTTTAGGCAAGAGACTCCTTTTTCTCCTTGGCTCGTGCTATTCACTGGAGCTTGCTCCCAAGAGCACAATGGAGAGTCTGCTCAGGGTGACCCAGGCAGCTGCTCTTGTGAAGCCAGAAAACCTGCCTGATGGAGGGGAGAAGCGGCTTCTGCTTCAGAAAAGCCTTGCGAGAGGGTGGCCGTCCGCAGCGCCTCCTCCAGCGACGAACAGAGGCACCCTTTCCCCTCGGGAAGGTACCAAACTCCAGGCATTGGTAGCTGAGGGGTGATCAGTGCCTTTCAGAGAGAAGGGAATCCGGGGCCTAGGAACCAAACCCAGACTGAATACAACTGGAGCCTCACCTCCACTCAGGGGTCAGGCCTGGGGCAGCTATACTACACAGGTGTAGACAAGGCCTGTTCTCATCTTGCCTAGACTAGGTGGTGTTGGTTAACACTCCCCTGGGCTGCTAACTGCATTCAGCCCACGGGCGGTGGCAGCAGAGAGAGGGTGCTGGGGTCTGCATTCCATGACCCAGCCTGTGGGGTTAGACTCAACTTGCTGCAGCATCAGGAGGGGCTTGGCAGAGGAGCAGCAGCCAGAGACTAGTGGAAGTGTCACACTCACCTTGCTGGCCCCAACTTCAGGTCAAATGCTGCTCCTCGTGGTGCCAGACACATGCAGCCCCTGGGGCAGTGGGGAGCCACCGGGGGATGAGCATCCCCGCAACCTGCTCAGTACAGCTGCAGGGCTCATGCCTTTTCATCCCACCAATTTGTTGCACGTGGCTTCACCTCTGCAGCTGCAGGAATATCCTGAAGCAAGTGAGCAAGGACCGTCCCTGTGCTCCTCCCCATCCCCAGCTATAACCTAGCATCTACCATATAACCTCTCTGCACTGTGACAAGGTGTCAGCTGGCCTGTGTGAACTGTGGCCAAACCATCTAAGGGAACCTTGATCTAACCTGGAGGCAGATCCTCTGCTGATGGAAACTGTCCTTCAGTGGAGCTAGGACAAGTGACAGCAGTTGGGGGATCTTCCCGCCAGCCTGTAACAGGGATTAGAACACGTCTGAGCCCCTGCTGTGTTTAACCCGGTGCTTGAAGGGGGAACTGCGGAGCAAAAACAAACCCAAGGCTGGCCTGGCTTCTTTGTGCAGCACAATCAGCCTCAACCTTCTTCCCCACCAAGCTTCTCCTTGCTTGTTTCTACAAGAGAAAAACCAGGTCCTCACGTCTCAATCTTCGCTGAGGGCTTGCAGCAAATCTTGGGAGCAGCTGGATAATGACGGCACAGCGGGCTTTGACCTGAGCTGCAGCCCTCTCCCTGCCTCCTAGACCTTGAAAGGAGCAGCACCCCTTAGACACTCAGATGTGGGTAGGGAGAGCTGAGGCTCAGCCACATGTGACATCATGATTGGGGTCCTCCAGAGATTCGGGCCAAGGTCCCCCAGCAGAGGGAGAGCAGGGAGGGTCCTGTTCCCAGTATAAAAATTGGAAGTAAAATGGTTTGCAAAACCCTGGGACATTCTCTGCAGAGGACAGTGCAGCGTGGTCTGACACTGCCAGGGCAGCAGGAGGAAGCCGGAAGGTGTGTAGGTACTGCTGCTCTTGGCTTTCCAAGCTCCACGATTGAGGGAGGCTTCCCCTGGTTTTTAGCTTCCAGGCCTCTCTTGAATGAAAGTGACAGAGAGAGGGGGCGAGCGCTGCCCTTGTGGATCCGTCACTACATATGCTCACCTTACTGCAGCACTGGGCCCGGATTCCCATCATGACCCTCCCATCAGGAGCTGATAGGCAGCCCCTGAGGGGACACTAAATGGATTAGCCCACTTTGGAAAGTCCTCTTGCTGCACAGCAGCAATTTATCACTGGCAGAAGAATTCTCTCCTGCTTCACTTGATAAATAATTCACAGCAGATTCTGCCTCCATCTACATACCCTGCCCTTCTTTGGTACAATCCTCCTCCTTGTCCCCCTGACATTTCCAGCAGAAGGGCTCAGACAAGCAGGAGTCCAGGGCGATGTGAACAGCTCCCTCAGGAGTTTGTCCAGAGTCCCAATTAACCCTCCCTTAGCAGCACTTGGTTATAGAATCTGTGCTGTGCCCATCTGTGGTCTACGCCATCCTAAGCGACTACGGGGAACGTGAGGCAGGTAGGGGGAATGAACGCTCCGGCCAAGCACCATGGAAAACAGAGGCAGAAGCCCTGACTTGGCAGCTGTTCTCCTGAGCCTCCATCCCTCCTGCATAACAGTTTAGCTGGGCAAGCCTGAGCGCTTCCCAGTTTGGGATTTCTGACAATGCAAGTATCAGTCATCCTGCTATTAGGGGTTTTGTAATATATACGCAAATATAACCTCCCCTCCCCCTGAAAAAAAAAAGCATGAAAAATCGAGACACTCTTGCTATCCTGTACCTTGCTATCCTCGGTGCAAGGTACAGGATCACACCCAGTGACTGTGGTGTGAAAGAAAACTCAAACCAAATCTGTCTCTCAATGGCATCCCTTAGTAAAGGGCAGCGGCAGTATACTACTGTCTAGCTGAAATAAGAAGAGCCGCACTGGGTCAAACCAAAGGTCCATCCAGCCCAGTATCCTGTCTACCAACAGTGGCCAATGCCAGGTGCCCCAGAGGGAGTGAACCTAACAGGCAATGATCAAGTGATCTCTCTCCTGCCATCCATCTTCACTCTCTGACGAACAGAGGCTAGGGACACCATTCCTTACTCATCCTGGCTAATAGCCATTAATGGACTTAACCTCCATAAATTTACCCAGCTCTCTCTTAAACCCTGTTATAGTCCTGGCCTTCACAACCTCCTCAGGCAAGGAGTTCCACAGGTTGACTGTGCGCTGTGTGAAGAACTTCCTTTTATTTGTTTTAAACCTGCTGCCCATTAATTTCATTTGGTGGCCCCTAGTTCTTATATTATGGGAACACGTAAATAACTTTTCCTTATTCACTGTCTCCACACCACTTGTGATTTTCTATACCTCTATCATATCCCCCCTTCGTCTCCTCTTTTCCAAGCTGAAGAGTCCTAGCCTCTTTAAATCTCTCCTCATATGGGACCCGTTCCCAACCCCTAATCATTTTAGTTGCCCTTCCCTGAACCTTTTCTAGTGCCAGTATAGCTTTTTGGAGATGAGGAGACCACATCTGTATGCAGTATTCAAGATGTGGGCGTACCATGGATTTATACAAGGGCAATAAGATATCCTCCATCTTATTCTCTATCCCTTTTTTAATGATTGCATATATAATCCTGTTCTTTTTTGACCGCCTCTGCACATCGCGTGGACACCTTCAGAGAACGATCCACGATGACTCCAAGATCTCTTTCCTGATTAGTTGTAGCTACAGTAGGCCCCATCATATTGTATGTATAGTTGGAGTTATTTTTTCCAATGTGCATTACTTTACATTAAATTTCATTTGCCATTTTGTTGCCCAATCACTTAGTTTTGTGAGATCTTTTTGAAGTTCTTCACAGTCTGCTTTGGTCTTAACTATCTTGAGCAGTTTAGTACCATCTACAAACTTTGCCACCTCACTGTTTTCCCCTTTCTCCAGATCATTTACGAATAAGTTGAATAGGATTGGTTCTAGGACTGACCCTTAGGGAACACCACTAGTTATCCCTCATCATTCTGAAAATTTACCATTTATTCCTATCCTTTGTTCCCTGTCTTTTGACCAGTTCTCAATCCATGAACAGATCTTCCCTCTTATCCCATATCAACTTACTTTACGTAAGAGCCTCTGGTGAGGGACCTTGTCAAAAGCTTTCTGGAAATCTAAGTACACTATGTCCACTGGATCCCCCTTTTCCACATGTTTGTTGACCCCTTCAAAGAACTCTAATACATTAGTAAAACACGATTTCCCTTTACAGAAACCATATTGACTTTTGCCTAACAATTTATGTTCTTCTATGTGTCTGATAATTTTATTATTTACTATTGTTTCAACTAATTTGCCCAGTACTGACGTTAGACTTATTGATCTGTAAATGTCGGGATCACCTCTAGAGCTCTTTTTAAATATTGGCTTTACATTACCTCACCTTCCAGTCATTGGGTACAGAAGCTGATTTAAAGGACAGGTTACAAACCATAGTTAGTAGTTCTGCAATTTCACATTTGAGTTTTCAGAACTCTTGGGTGAATGCCATCTGGTCCTGGTGACTTGATACTATTACATGTATCAATTAATTTCAAAATCTCCTCTAGTGACACTTCAATCTGTGACAGTTCCTCAGATTTGTCACCTACAAAGGACAGCTCAGGTTTGGGAATCTCCCTAACATCCTCAGCCGTGAAGACTGAAGCAAAGAATTCATTTAGTTTCTCTGCAATGATTTTATTGTCTTTAAGCGCTCCTTTTGTAACTCGATCGTCCAGGAGCCCCACTGGTTGTTTAATAAGCTTCCTGCTTCTGATGTACTTAAAAAAAAATTTGTTATTACCTGCAATGTGGCACCGATTTAACGAGAGGCGTGATTTTAGTTAAACTGGTGCAAAAGGCTATGTGGACACTCTTATTTCGGTTTAGTTTAAATCGATTAGGAATAGGGTTATTCTGAACCGAAATAAGCCCCTTAAACTGAAATAACAGTGTCCACAGAAAGGTTTAACTAACCTCGGCACATTTGTATGCAAACACAGTCCTCACTAAATTGGCGCAAGTCCTTGTGTAGCCCTCCCTGAATCTGCCATTTAGAGTAATGGCTGGTAATCCCAGCTCCTGCTCCCTCACCATAGCCCAGAACTCTGGCCTTTCCTCCCTTCCCGCACATCCTCTTGTCTTGTTCCTTCCTTTCTGCTACTTCCATTCATCCACCCACGTCATACCTTTGTGACACTGGCAAACCAGGTGCCAGCTCATGGTAAGGCCACTCAACTGAACACTGACAAATACAGAGCAGGAACCAGTCTGGCTCCCCCGTGGGTTAGTATTGTTAACATAGGTATTAAGGGAATTCTGAAGTGTTTGCTCTGTAACTGTAAGTCACCAGAGGAGAGAAGCATTAGCAGGTGTGAAATACTAGTTTCCAACAGGAGATGTCTTCTGCCTAACAAAGGAGGCCTATCAACATCAGACCAACTATTGTGGAACATTAGAGGACAAAATAGACTTTGTTGATTTCAACTTCCACCGCCACCTCCCCACACACACCCCATGAAGAGATGTGCAAATGAATTGCTCCCCACAGCTGAATTTGCAGAAGCAGAGCGGGGGGCGGGGGGGCGGGAATAAAAAGCCTGAACAAGGAGGAACTGTGTATCTTTCATGCTGCTTGGACTCTGAGCGCAAGGGGTTACTAAGAATAAGCAAAAGCTTCCCTGTGCTTGGCCTGGGTTAGCCCTAAAGGACATATAGAGCTTGCTTATTATAGAAGCTTCTGTTCCTTTTGGAAACTTAATATTGGAACGTGCGTGAGTGTTTACTTGCATTAACCTTGGAAATAACTCATTTCCTTTTCCTAGTTAATAAAACTTTAGATGCAGCAAAGAGTCCTGTGGTACTTTATAGACTAACAGATGTATTGGAACATGAGCTTTCGTGGGTGAATACCCACTTCATCAGATGCATTCGTCTGATGCAAATCTTTAGATGGTTTATTATAGGATTGGCTAGAAGGGTTGTCTTTGGTGTGAGATCTAAGGTGCAGTCAGCCTGGGGTAAGTGACTAGCCCTTTGGGATGGGGATCAACTTGAATATTACCGTGATTTTTGGTGTAAGTGACCACCCATCACAAAGGCAAGCTCAGCTGGGCAGCAAGACAGACCGCAGTGCCCACAGGGACTGTCTGTGACTCCATGTTACGGCTGTTACAGTGCTTGAGGAGTTTACACTTGAGAATTGGTTGGTGTACAAAACTCAGCCAATTTGGGGTTTGTGCCCTGCTTCCTAACAGTCTGCCCTGAGGTTAGTAACCGTGCTCTTGAGACACTGCAGGTCAGTTTGGCAGCCTCACCTGCCAGTCTTTCCACCCCAGCTTCCAACCTCATCTTGCCCATCTTTATTTCTGTCCTTCCTGCCCTCCCATGTTCCAATATCTGTCCCTCCTCAGGTCTTGCCAACAGGAACTCCATCCTCCCCAGCCCTGCTTCTCCTCACCTGGACTGCAGGTGCTCCAGTTGCACTTGGAGGTTCTCGCTTTGCTCCGTCTGCTCATCCAGGGACCTCTGCAGTTTCCGTGCCTGGTTATGGGCTTCATCAAGCTGCAAGGCAAACAAACACAGCTGTCTTCGCCAAGGGCAGCAGCTAGTGACAGCCGTGTGCAGTATCCATCGTCCCCAGGCACTGCCACCCACATGGCTCGTAGGACAGCCCACTGATCGGAGACGAGAGGATCAGGTGTAGGGCATAACTGAACACGATGGAGGCAGCTCTGAATTTCCTGGATTCTGTGGGTTGGTGTCTCAACGTAGTCTGAGCGTATATTTCTTTTCTGCCATTCTCTTGTTACTGTCATGGCAGCGCTGACATAAGATTGGCCATGAGCACAGACCACCTCAAGGTGGCTGGTTCAAATCTGACCCAAACTCAAAGCCATTACTCTTTGATGGTGGCCGGTGACACGCTCATGTAACAAATTCCCTAATGGAAGATACAGCTGTCCATAGGGACCCTGGGCAGCATGGGGCCCAGCAGCCCGGAGCCCCTGGACTTCCAAGAGCTAAGCCGATCAAAGCAAGCATCTCTATCATACGGAGGAGATTTAAACTTCAAGACTCCTCATAAGAAACAGAAAGGCAGGTGGATATTTTTTGCTGTTTTTAAAATTAAACAGGCAGCTAGTATTGTTTTTTAAATTATTACAAAGGACAAGGTTAAGCTTTGCTGTAACGTGCGTTGTTTGCCTGGACTGCTCAAGACCTGAATGCTTGTGTAGGACGAACTCTGAGTTGGCTTCTTAAATCCCTTCCTGCTGTTTCATATCTGATACTTCTTGATGAAACATAGGAGCCTTGTCGTGTAACAGGCTTATTCAAAGTGACAAGCTACAAGAAAGTGAGATCTCGGAAGAGGGTTGCGGTTCTCATAATGTGATAAAAATACTGTAATGATAAATAATAAATAAATAGTGTGTAACAAGCATGTCATAAAAACAAATTTTATATTTCCAAGATCACTGCTTTGATAATTTATACTCAGGTAAAGGAGAAAATCCCTGGAAACATTCATTTTTAGGAGGGGGTTTGCGAGACTTGATATTTTAGTGACAGGGGTTCACAGGTTGTTAAAGTTTGGGAACCACTGGCCTACACCATGTCAGCAGAAAAACCAAGCTACCCTCTCACTCCTAGAAGTGGCCACTCTAGGCCAGCACTGAGGTGCATTGGCCGTTCAGCCACAGAACAGGTGCAGTATGGCCAGTGACATGAGATACTTGCCCCACAATGTGCCACACCTGGCCTGGAGGGGACTGCTCTGGGGGCGAGCAGGGAATTAATTCTTTACGCCTATCCAGCTCTTGCTAGTAAGAGAGGCGGGTAGTGACATGGACACCGATTTATTCACTAAGAACTGGGCTGAGCCCCATTCATACTCGTTCCACACAAGGCCGTCCTCTATCAGACAGTAACTTGCAGTCACTGCTGACCTAGGCAGGAGATAGGCTACCAACGTAAAGAGCCTTTCCCACCTCTGGTGCCAGCCTATATCCTGAGACACTCAGTCCATCACGTTAATACTTAATCACCATTTCTGGTTCCATCTTAGCACCTTTGAAAGGTTGCCAGAGCATGACTAAGTGCTTGGCCTGCTCTTTCAGCAGGCCAGGAAGTTCTCTGCAGTGTGCTTAGATGCCCCTGATCTTACTTGCTGTGACAGTGCTAATAGGAATGGATTCCTCTCACTGGGAAAAGGGAATGTTGACAGTTTGAGAGGTTCTTATTGTTAGAGACATATAGAAGCCCATGTGGGAGGCAGTGTTGCCTAGTGGATAAAGCACTGGACTGAGATTTAGGAGACCTGGGACTCTATTCACAGGTCTGCCTCTGGCCTGCTGGGTGATGTTGGGCAAGTCTCCGTGCCTCGATTTCCCCATCTGTAAAATAGGGATAATGCTCCTGACCTCCCTTGTAAAGCACTTCGAGAGCGACTCGTGAAATGCACTCAATAACAACTAAGTGTTATTCTATCTACCTGTGGTTTCATAGAACCCTCTTGCTGCAGCAGCTGAGCATCTCCCAGACATTATGAATTTTATCCTCCCAGCCCCTCTGTGCTGTGACTGACTATCAATATCCCCATCACAGGTCAGGGGATGCAAGAAATTAAGTGCCGTGCTCAAGGTGCCCCAGGAACTCAGATCTCCCCGAGGGAAGCAGTGATTCTGCATCTCCAGACTGGCTGCCTTTCTGGAAGAGACACTTTAGCTACGTGCCAGTTGCTGAGCTCCACACAGGGGTAGTGAAGTGAAATTGAATTGCCTGTGATATACAGGTCAGACTAGATGGTTGTATAGTCCTTCCTTAACCTCTCTGAAACGATGATTCTCCTGAGTCCCAGCTCAGTGACTTTGTGCTGCGAGAGGATGGCTTTGGATGTTTAACTGCAGGTGTTGCCATGACTAAGTCCCCATGTGCCAGCAATGCCTCGCCATATTACCTGGGCTGCCACTCCATTTCCCTCTGCTCCGAGCAAGGAGCTGCCTGCAGCATCTGCTGGTCAGTGGTGACATTTCAGCAGCTGCACTCCCGGGTGCTGAAAACCCTCCTCCTGTCCCCGAGGCCATGGAGTGATAGGCCAGGGTATGTGGCCCAGACTTGCCTCATCCTCCGCCTGGGCCAATTCCTTCTTCAGCTCCTCCACCCGCAGACGCAGCTTCTTCACCTCTGCCTCATGCTGCTCCACCCGGCGGTTGGCGTGCGCCAGCTCGGCCGTCTTCTCCTGGTACTGCTTTTTCAGCTTGCTGTGGATGTGCTTCAGGTCGGCCAGCTCCTGGAGGGCAGTGGGAAGGTTTAGGGTACAGGTAGTGCCAGGGTCTGCAGGCTGGGGCACAGGACACTCAGGATGGGCGAAGCCAGCCATTGTATTAATAATCTGCACTCCTCTGGCCTCTTTATCCAAGGATCTGAAAGCACTGAACAAATACTAGTGCATGAAGGCTCCTATCAGCCCTAGTAGAGAGCTAAGTATCGTCTCCCCTCTTTTACAGATGGGGAAGTGAGGCAGAGAGAGGGGAAGTGACTTACTCAGGTCACACAGCACGGAATAGAACCCAGGAGTCCTGCCTCTCAGTCCCCTACCTGCCTCTCCTCCATACTTTCTCTGAAAAACTTATTACCCCAGGTAGGCGGTAAGAACAGATTTCGGGGGAGGGGGGAAGGGTCGCAAGCACTAGGGAGAGAGGTTATTAGAGAGACACAGAGCATCATTAATAGAAGAGCTTTCTTTATGGCTAGAGGAGAGGGGCACCCCAAAACTCTGTCTGGAAGAGGCCCAAGCCCAAAGTTCTCTAGTAATGGGTACAGATAGGAATGAAGTATCAGAGGGGTAGCCATGTTAGTCTGGATCTGTAAAAGCAGCAAAGAATCCTGTGGCACCTTATAGACTAACAGACGTTTTGGAGCATGAGCTTTCGTGGATGAATACCCACTTCGTCAGATGCATATCTGCTTTTACAGATAGGAATGAGTGAGCAGAGCTCCCAGAGGTGCTACTGTGGGTGATTGAGCTACTGCTGCTTTATACTGAGGGGTTAGACTGAACCTTCACCCACATCTCAAACCAACTCAAACACTGATTTTTGAGATTCCTAAGTTCAAGAGACTTCCCCTCCCCCAAGCTCTCGTGTCTCTGCATTTCCCAATTGCTCTCCAAATACCAGCATAGCACAACCTCCAGGAGTTCCAGCCCAGCTGATATCCAGTCCCTTATCTCCACCAGAAAGGTTTAGGAGAATGGCCGTTCCAGGGGAATTGCTAGTGGGGTGTCACAGCTACACCTGGACAAAGCCACCTTTGTCCTTTTCCCCATCTGCCCACCCACACGGCTGGAAACATGATGGATTTTCCAGGTGAGGAAGCACCTGATGACGGCTGAACCTCAAACAGGGGATTTTGCTTCAGACATGCAGCCCGAAAGGTGCATCCAGAGCTTATCTGAGTCACTGCTTATAAACCTCTCTGGCTGGAAACCTCAGGACTGGATTGTCTCGTATTTCAGCAGCTCCTCTCCAGAGGCAGCCAGGACCAGGTCATGGAGAAACACGTGGGCCTTGACCACTAATGGGGAAAAGGTTAACTGAGCTGTCTCACACCTCACAGCAGCAGCAAAAGCTGGGGTGGGTTTTATTTAATTGGATCTATTTCTTCCATCCCTAAAACCATGTGAGTTTTACGTCCAAGGTAGCAGCCTCCTTTCCTCCCTCCCCCTGCAATGACACTGGGTGCCCGAGCCCAAGACACAAAGCAACCCCCAGAAACCCTCCATGATCACTGTGTCTAACCTAGCCTGACTCTGGGCATTATTCATGTGATGACTGGAGGTATCACGGCTTCTCTCCCTGGATGAAGGTGGCTGGCTTCCTCTGATCCCCTTTCCAGCTCTCCCCATTGTCCTCTCGGTGAGATCCCAAAGGAGCAGAGGAGAAGCCCACAAACACGGTTTAGCCTCTTGAGCTTGAATCCTGGCCTGAGGTCTCTCAGGAGGACACTGAGGTGGGGTGGAGCATGGAGATGAGTTTTAATGGCTAGGAGCCTAGAGCCAACTGGGGTGTTACTAGGAGCGTTCCTGGCTCCAGATGCTCTCTAATATCAAAGGGCCCAATTCATCCTTGATCAATGGAGTTTCCTGAGGCAGGAATTCCCCCCCTCCCCAGGCTGTGACAGCAAAGGCTGACCATGGGTGCTTGCTTTGCCCCCGCTGTTACTGACGTTCTGCCCAACAGCCTCACCTTGTTCTTCTCAAAGAGCTCGGCCTGGATGGTTTTGAGGTCAGTGTCCAGCGCGCTGGCTGTCTGCCGGCGCTTCCGGGCCAGTACCTCCTCCAGGTCCTCAATCTGAGCCCGCAGCTTCTTGTTCTCTCTCTCCAGGTTCAGCTTCTCCGTCTCCAGGCGCTCGCGCTTCCCCCACTCCGCAGCGTTCTCCGCTTGCAGCCGCTCCATCTGGGTGATGGGGAGGGGACACACACCATGTCAGACCAGGCAGTCATCATGTGTTAGTTACCAACGACCATCCTGGGGAGCCCTTAGCTATCCCATCTGAGAGTGAGGCCCCCCGACGAGTCATCAGCAAGGTTAGATCCAGGGCCTGCAACTCACTCCTTAGCTGAAGTGGAAGAGGCCTGACTCCCTTGGCTGGTGGCAGTAGTAGATTCTTTCCTCTGTGGGCCAGTCAGTACAGGGAGATATGCCCACACCTCTTAGCCAGTGGTTAAAGTAACATCCTGCATGGAGTAGCACAACTCCAGCCAGAGCTGGCCTTGGGGAAGCTCCCCAGGGGCTCACCGCTGAACTGGGTGTGTGGGCGAGAGTGAGTAGACCCAGCCGGCTGTTGGTCCACTGGGTACTGGTGTCAGTACCTACAGGATGGATGTGACTCAAGACATCTCAGTTTGGACACGAACACAGATGAAGCTCCTTGTCTCCACCCTGCTGCACTGCAGCATACGAGGCAGTCCCACAGCAAAGTCCCCTTTCTCCCAGTGCTGAACTCCTCCATGCAGTTCTGCCAGGGGTCCTCATTCCTGACTTGCCGTACCCTCAATCGCTGTGGGTCCAAGCCTCCCCACCCAGCTCTCTCACAGCCCTCTCTGCTAGTCCTACGCAGCTCTGCTGATGGATCCAGTCCTGACCTGCAGCGCCCCCTGCTGTTCCAGCCTTGGGCCTGCACATTACCCTGCCAGCGCCCCAGAGTCCTGGCTACACCAACCCTCATGGCTCTGCCAATGCAGCTCAGTCTTGACCTGCTGCACCCCCTGCTGGCCCAGTGCTCTGCCTCTTTCAGAAAGATACGGCCAACTAATCTATTCAATGGTGGCTTTGTGATATGCAGACTAGGGTGGGGATCAGCCCTCTCCTCCTTCCACTAGCCCCTTTTGTTCCCTAAATTCAGCCAAGCTTCGCTCCTCACTGCCCTGTGTCTCCCTCCCTCAGCTCTGTGCCTTTCTCCCTGCTCCTCAAATGCCTGGAATCCTTTCTGCCATACGCCAAGCACCCTCTGTCTCTTCCAAGAAACCATCAAAGCATTCGAGCTCCATTGGAGAGATCCTGCTCCAAGCAGCTTGCCCTTGTCTTGTCCTGTTGGTGTTCATTGGTGTCTTTACATCACGCAGCCGTTGGGGCGGGGGCCTAGGCCTGAACTGGCACTGAGCTGCTACTGCCCAATGCATATAGGAGGCTCTAAAAACGATTGGTAGGAAGAGACCCAGAGCAGGAAGAAAGGATGCCCTAGTGGCTGGGCACTCAATGGGCACTCAGGTGATCCAAGTTCAAGACCCTGCTCTGCCATTCTTGTGTCTCTTAGTCGTTCTGTACAATGGGGTAACAGCCTTGCCCTATATTAAATGCTGTGGGGTGCTCAGACAATGGAGGGCTGTATAAGTATTCGGGTATTTGACCAGTCCCAAAATAATTGGTCCATTGAGCAGCCAAACAACGTAAAAAATGGTCAAGTATTTTAGAGCACTGATTTATTAGAACAGAAACAACAGTAATGAAAAAGAGTAAGGCTTTATGGCCTCCATCAGGCTTCAACTTAGATCACTACTGATGCCTAATTACAAAATATAAAAGTTACTGAACCGAGTTACTTTAACTCAGAAAAATGCAAAACAATGATACAAAAAGTGTTAAAGAATGAAAGCACGGCACCACCTTTCTGGGGCACTCTTCCTTCGGGGCACTCTTGCTGCAGGGCCTAACAATATTTGACTGTGGTCAAATACCAGGCAATCAGCTGACCACTCGACTGACATTACTTGACTGGCTTGCCAAGCCTACCCTGTACAATAGATAATCATCCCCCTATCATCAGGATTTGTGTGGGGCTT
This sequence comes from Gopherus flavomarginatus, assembly GCF_025201925.1. NCBI lineage: Eukaryota > Metazoa > Chordata > Testudines > Testudinidae > Gopherus > Gopherus flavomarginatus. The sequence continues at coordinate 37,291,351 of NC_066630.1, forward strand.
CCCAGAAGCTCATGCTTTAGTCAATCGCAGGCTGAGATGCCGCTTTGGCATTAAGGCTCATATTCTTCATAGTAATATTATGATGATATGATTATAGCATAATGATGTGTTTTATGCAAGATAAGGCATGTGAGAGGTCATTGGAAAGGTTATGATTTGCTGAATATGGTTATCCAGTTTGTAGGCATGTATCATTTTGGTATCTGAAGTTCAGAATATTGTCTATGCATCTATTACAAATGTGTTTGCATTCTCCCTAGTGGCTATTCCCCGGTGGAATCGGTCTGGATGGCTCACTGGGAAGGGCCATTAGGGAGAACAATAGGTCTTAGAAGATGCTAATCTCCCACCACAGAGCCTTCCTGAGGACACAACAAACAGGTTCTGACTCATGGCTGCTATTGCCCTACAGAGACATGTGACCAGGTCACCTGGTACTGGACTCCATCATAGAATTTCCATTGAAAGGCATGGGAACTAAAGGGGAAACAAAGGATTCTCGCCATTTGCAAAAGCTACTTTAGGGGAGTGACATCATCATGGTTCTCCTTCACTGACACCTCCCCCTCCCCACCACCATCCAAGATGACTGCTGGAAAAACCTGAGAAACAAGGACTGAACTGCAGGAGAAGGGCTGAACCCAGGTTACAGGGATTTTTAATCTGTGAAAGGAATACCTGGGGTTTTAAGCTGCAAGCAAGTGGAGCTCACCCTCAAGAATCTCTGCAAACTGCCTAAACCAACAGTTAGGGTAAGAATTTGCTAGTTATATTCAATTTCTTAGTATATTAAGCTTAGATTGTGTCTTTGTTTTATTTGCTAGGTAATCTGCTTTGATCTGTTTGCTATCCCTTACAATCACTTAACCCTGATCTTTTGTAGTTAATAAACTTGTTTTTATTTTGTCTAAAACCAGTGTGTAGAAATCATAACTTGGGGCAGAAAGCTGCGTATATCCCTCTTCACACTAAAGGAGGGGGCGAATTTCATGAGCTTGCACTGTCCAGTTCTCTGTGCAGTGCAAGATGGTATAATTTTGGGTTTACCCTTCAAAGGGGGGGGCGTGCACCTGAATAACTGGGCAGTTCTTTAACTGAGCCTTCCCATGCAGAGCTGATCTCACCATGTGTGGTTAACGCTGCAGCTGGTGCGCCCTACCTGTATGTATGCTGGTAAAGTGCAGTCTGAAGCCTGGAAAGGGCTTGGCAGGTTTGCCACAGCAGTACAGTTTAGAGCAGGGTTTCTCAAACAGGGGTTGCCGCTTGTGTAGGGAAAGCCCCTGGCAGGCCAGTCTGTTTACCTGCCCCGTCCGCAGGTCTGGCCGATCGTGGCTCCCAGTGGCCGCAGTTTGCTGCTCCGGGCCAATAGGAGCTGCTGGAAGCAGCGCGGGCCGAGGGACGTACTGGCCGCCTCTTCCAGCAGCCCCCATTGGCCCGGAGCAGCGATCCGCGGCCACTAGGAGCCGTGATTGGCCAGACCTGCGGACGAGGCAGGTAAACGAACCAGCCCAGCCCACCAGGGGCTTTCCCTACACAAGTAGTGATGCCTGTTTGAGAAACCCTGGTTTATAGGGAGCCCAGACTGGTGGGTCAGGAGGGCTCAGTGGTACCCCAGTTCCAGGTGGCACCCTGGGGGGGGAACCCATCACAGCTACGGGATGTGGCTGCCTGTGACAGAATGCTGGGAATCAGCAACTGAACCAGCACTCTGGCCACTGTTAATCAATGAGGACCTCAGGAGGGAAAAATTAAGGAGAAGGGTTCCTGATTACCAGATCAAATTGAGGCTAGGTCACTAGTGAGCTATTAGCTAGAACTTTTTAAAACTTCCCTTTGTTTGTGTGTTGTCTCTCTCTGGGAAAAAGGGGAACAGAGGGCAGCAGGAATGCTGTGTAAGGCTTGAACCAGATATAAAAATTCATCTTCCTCACTGAGAAGAAATTATTGGACACGGCATGTTTAAATAGACACAATTAGATTTTTTTTTTATTTTGGCTTGTGGATCTCCTCTGTGCTAACCCCAGATGCTTCTGTTTGCTTGTAACCTTTAAGCTGAACTCCAAGAAAGCTAGTTTGGGTGTTTAATTTTTTGTAATTGTTTCTTTTAAGATCTAGCAAAAAGCCTAAGTTCCAGATGTATTTTTTTTCCCTTTTTTTAAAATAAAATTTATCTTTAAGAACAGGATTGGATTTTTGGTGTCCTAAGAGTTTTGTGCATATTCTTTAATTAGCTGGTGGCAACAGCTCATTTCCTTTGTTTTCTTTCTCAGCTCTTCCCCAGAGGGGTGGTGAAAGGGCTTCAGGGTACCCTACAGGGAGGAATTCCCAAGTGCTCCTTCCTGGGCCCAAGGGTTGGGTTTTTTTGCATTTGGGTGATGGCAGCATTTACCAAGCCAAGGTCAGAGAGAAGCTGTATCCTTGGGAGTGTAATACAAGTGGCCAGTATTAATTTTTAGAATCCTTGCAGGCCCCCACCGTCTGCACTCCATGTGCCAGAGTGGGGATTCAGCCTTGACAGAGACCCTGTAAATAAACTGTATGGTGGTATCTGCACGAGGAAAGATCTCAGAGCGCTCAGTGCAGAGCCAAGAAGACGAGAGCCATGGGTACCCAGTCACAATGCCCAGTTTTCATTCATCTTCCTGCAAACTGGGCTTCCAGGCATCTTCCGGAGGCTTTGAAAATCTCAGCCATATCCGGGAGATGCTGCAAGCCTTCCGCACACCTCGCTCACTCTCACCTCCGTGCGCAGCTCTGCCAGCTTCTTGTCCATGCTTGAGCGAGCCCCCAGTTCGTCCTCCAGGTCCTCTGAAATCCGCCCTAGTTCATCCTGGTGGAGCTCCTTGAGGATGTTCAGCTGTGGGGAGACAGATGCAGAGTGGTCACCAGAGAACCAAACTGGCACCAAGACCTGGGCTCAAACAGAGAGGGAAACAGGAAGCAGCTTGGGACTGATTTAGACCCAGAAGGGGGCCAGAGGTTAGTTGTACCCAAGGGCACTCAAACTCACTTCTCAGCTGGACCCACCTGAGATGTCACAACCTGTGCTGGCAACCCTCCCTCTCCCACAGACCTGCTATGGCCTTGTGCAAATAGCACATGCTGGGCCACTGGCACCCCAGAGTGGGCTCAGAGTTACTGCACATGGCATAAGGAACATCCTCTGCACTAACACCGCCTGTCCCTTGCAGCTCAGATACTATGGGCATGGCCGGCTACATACCTAGCCAGATTGATGGTGAGAATTCACAAGAGTAGAGCATCTGTGCAGCACCAGGAGGTTTCCCTGGAGCAGGGGTTCCCCCTAGTGGACATTAAGTACTAATGGTCTCAGGGCATGCAGGATGGAATGAAGGGTGTGATGGAAGCAGCCCCCCCTCCACCTCCCCATCCCGCAGTCCGGGCTGAGTTTTCGGCCCCCTCAACTGGGCAGGCTTACGTGAGCACAAGTGAGATCGCTACACACGAGCGCCCTTCAGGGCGTGAGGGGCCCCTGCTCCTCTCCAGGGCCACAGAGACGAGCTCGCCCACCTGCTTCAGCACTTCCTGTTTGTTTTTGTTCAGCTCCTCGTACTTGATCTTCCACTGGCTGAGCTCGCCCTCCAGCTTCTCGATGCTCTTGCTGAGCGACAGCTTGTCCCTGGAAGAGACAACGGGGAGCAGGCTCTAGCAGGGTTGAGGCAAGGAAGGGCTCCAGTCCATTCCAAGAGGGGAGGGACGCATCTTTTGGAGGACACCTTAAAACCACAGCTCTGGCCTCCCGCAGCCACGAAAGGCTGCAGTCACCACCATGGAGTGAGTCCACTGCTGCTCTGTGACTGGGGGTTGGGGCAGAGACTATTTTCTCCCACGGGCCCTAGAGTGCTCCCAGCTACATGGGCTGAGTGCTGGAGAAATCCTTTGGCCCTTAAAGCATTCAGGTAAAATCCTCAGCTGGCCTAAAATCAGCCAAACACCACTGACCTGAGTTCTGAAACCGAGCTGGGGCGTCAGAATGGCAGGGGAGCGGGGCAGGGCCTCATCACTTTTAAAAATGGGAGGGCCATTAGGACGAGCAACCGGGAAGGGGAGAGAGGAGTGAGTGGGGGGGCGGGGTCTTGGAGGGAAGATGTGGTGCAGGAGCAGGGCATTTGGGGAGAGAGACGGCACGGGGCGAAGCCTTGAGGGGAAGCGAAGGGGTGGCATGGGGGCAGGGCCGTGGTTCTGGCGCTGGTGATCCCCCGACACTTTTAGGGAGCTTCCACCGCTCCAGATACGGAGTGCACTGCATTTTTCCCCCAGACGCCTGCTTCGCTGCTGGGTTTGGTTTGCACAAACCTGCCCTTTCGGTTGATCCATGTGGATTCACACCCGTTGAGTTTTGGGTGCAAAGGGCTTCCCCAATTCAAAGCGAGACTCTGGAAAGCACAAGCATCCCCTGATCTCAGGTTGAGACCATGAACTGGGAGACCAGGCCACGTGAGGATGGTTTGAAGCTGGATTCAGATCCTCTAGAGAGGTTTGCAAACCAAAGGGAACCTGAGGCAGGTTTCAAGTCCAGCTCTTAGCTGCCAAGACTAAATATGAGCCCCCTGGTCTTCCCTGGGCGTCATGTGAGCGGCAGGAGTGATGCAACAGGAAGCACTCACTCCCGCTCCTTGAGCAACACTTTCTGGGACTCATCCAGCCTCAGCTTCAGTGCAGTCACTTTGGTGGCATCTTCCTCGAGGACGCTCATGTCCTCCCAGAGCAGCCGGTTCCTCTCCGGGCGAGTGAAGGACGTCCGGACGCTGACTGAGCTCCGCTGATCCCAGCACTCGGGCCCTTCTTGTTTGCTCTTGAGGATGTTTTCCATCAGCTCAAACTCCTGGAACGACACGGAGAGACAAGGAGGATTGTCAACAGCATGACCACGCTCCGGAGCCATTGGGCTTTTCAAACATCCAGGACAGATCCTGCGACAGACGCAGCCATCCAGTCACATCCTTCCCATCTCCCCAACAGCCTGTCTCCTCGGGCACCACCTTAGCCCTGCTCCTACCAGTCTGGCCCTGGCAAGCCCCTTTTCTGAAAGAATTGGCCCACCAAGGTCCTTGCTCAACTCAGTCAATGCCTCTTGCAGCATAGGAAACCCAAGGTCAAAGGAATACGGGCACCAGGCTGCAGGGGGAGGTGTGGGCTGTGCTAATACCAGGGGTATTAACAGTGCTTTGGGACTGGATCCTCAGCAGGTGGAAATGGGGGCAGCTCCACTGAAATCAGTTCAGCAATATCTGTTTACACCAGCTGAGGATCTGGCTCCATATCTTCAAAACACCAGTTAACGCATGAATCCTCCCAACCACCCTGGCCAGGTAAGTCCCCTCCCTGGCTCGCAGCTGGGGCACGGAGGTGTCACCTTTGGGACTTACCCAAGGCCAATGAGGGAGTTAAGTGCCCAAGAAGGGGTCAGCACTCAGGAGTTCCAGCTCCAGCTCCTACACTCTGGCAACTGGGCCACACCATGGGTGGGTGAGGATACGCTTTCATCCTTGCCTGCTATACATAGTGGCCTATAACCCTCCTCCCCCTCTCCCCCCCAATCTTTTGGGCTGACATTTTGTCATGCTTCCCCAGTCCCTTTCTTCTTAGAAAGGTTAAAAAAATAGCTTTTTAAATATCTGACTATGAAACATGAGATTTCTTCAGCAATCAAGAGACATCTCAGAAGCATTTTTTGTGCTCAGGTAACCCGCAGGGGTTGGAGTGAACGCTTCAGCCGTGGCATGTGTGTAGCCTTTAGCTAATGAACAAAGACCTGGTCTATGCACAAAGCTGCCCCGATATACCGAAAAGGGGTGATTTTGTATGTTGTTAAAATGGGGCAGCTGAGTGGACATGCCACTGTCAGCTTGAACCTTCTGGCTTCTATTGGTTGTGACAGATGTGGAGCTGCTCTGTAATAGGTTACGAACATTGTACACGGTGTTGCCAATCTCAAAGGAGCAAAAACCAGGAGTCAGATCCCCCCGAATCATGAGATTGGCCCCACAAATCATTAGACTTAAATATCATCAAACCATGTGTTTTCAGTCTGTCTTTTGACTGTCTAATTCTCCTCTATTCTGCTGGGTACGTGTGTCAGGTAATATCAGGCTGAAAAGGCAACGCACACCTCTCCCTGCCTGCTCACTTACCCTCTCCTCACCCGAGCTAGGGGAACTGCCATTCATTTCCTAGTACTGTCTTTACTCCCCTGTGGTTTATCCCCTTCCCCAGACCCAGCAGCACCACCTCCCTGTCTCTCCCTCTCCCCTCCTCCCACTGCCCCCCAGGCTTCTCCTCTGTCCAGATCCCAAGTCAAGCAGAAGATAGGGACATGTTGTGACTGGGACCCAGGCCCTGGACCCAGCAGCAGCTTTTTCCCCCCATGCCCTCCCGCAACTGCCTCCTGCTGCCCCAGGACCCATTCTCTGCTTTAGGGTCACGCATGAAGACAGGGCAGGTCTGCGTCCTCAGCACCAGGCTCTCTGAGGCTGAGCCCTGACAATCGGAGGAGCTTTTTGTGCCTTCACAACAGCTCCCCCTGCAGGCACCAAACACCTGTGAGTCTCAACACTTGCAATACTGGAACACTGCCTCCTCCTGGCTGCTCGAAGAGACACCCCTTCCCCACTGCTCCCCCAGCCTGGGGGAGTGGCTATCTTATCTCCTCCATCTCCCACTCCAGTCCTCCACCCCCCTACCTCCCTTCTGCCCCCCACATCCCTCTCAGCCTTCGTCCTTGTCCTCCCACATCCTCCTGCCTCCCTGTGCCCCGAGCCTCCTTCTTGGCCCTACATTGCCCTGCCCCCAGCCTCAGAAGGGACTGTTCTTCTTCGAGTGATTGCTCATATCCATTCCAGGTAGGTGTGCACGTTCGTCGGAAACTTTTTACCCTAGCAACTCCAGTGGGCCGGCAGGTCGCCCCCTAGAGTGGCGCCACCATGGCGCCTGATATATACCCCTGCCGGCCCACCCGCTCCTCAGTTCCTTCTTACCGCCGTGTCGGTCGTTGGAACTGTGGAGCGCGGCATAGCTGTCCTCCACGTCCCTAGCTCTCCTTGTTGTACTGTTTATAGATGTAGTTAGTAGTTAAGTGTAGTTAGTTAAGTAGTAATCTAGTAAATAGTGTAAATAATACTTGTAAATATTTGTTAGCCGGTTTGGGCCGTAGCTCTTCCCGGCACCGGGCCCATGCCTGGTTCGCCAGGCTTCAAGCAATGTGCGGCCTGTAAGAAGCCGATGCCAACCAGCGACCCCCACGACGCGTGCCTAAAGTGCCTGGGGGAATCGCACATCTCGGACAAGTGCCACATTTGTAAGGCTTTTAAGCCTAGAACAAAGAAGGAGAGAGAGACCAGAGACTTAGGACTCTCTTCATGGAAGCGGCACTCGACCCGGCAGCTTCGCAGACCGTCACCTCGACACCGGCACCGGACCGCACCGGCACCGGGAAGACTCCCCGGCACCGACCTTCCCCGGCACCGGGTCCAGAAGCAAGGCCCTCGAAGTCTGCAACTCCATCCAGGCAGACTCGAGTGGAGCGCCCGGCACCTGCATCTGCCGCGGCGCTACCGACAGGGATCCCGTCGACTCCGGGCCCGGAGGGTCCGTCGAGTCCGGTCCCGCCGAGCTCCCCCATAAGATCTGGGGTTGAGCTATTGGTCCCATCGACGCCGGAGACCTTCGCCTCGGCACGGGACCTAATTGCCCTGACTGAGCCAACTCAGCCTCCACCCCCGGTACCTCCGGTGCGGGTGGTGTCCAGAGGCAAACCGATGATGAGAGCGCCGTCTCGGGACTCGCGCTCGCTGTCGAGGTCCCGGCACCGTGGTCGCTCCAGATCCAGCCGCCGCTTGCAGTCCCGGCACCGCTCAACTCGGCGGTACCGGTCGCACTTGCGGCACCGATCGGCCTCCAGACAGTCCCGGTCTGGTTCCAGCCACCGATACCGGCACCGGGACTCTAGGAGCCGTTCCCGCCGATCGGCTCCCCGGTCGACCTCCCGGCACCGCGTCGGCGGCCGGTCCCGGTCCCGATCCCGGCACCGAGTCAGCGGCCGGTCCCGGTCCCGATCCCGGCACCGAGTCAGCGGCCGGTCCCGGTCCCGATCCCGGCACCGAGTCCAAGACAGACCCCGGTCCCGATTCCGGCACCGGTATGACTCCTGGTACCGGTCCCCGGCACCGAGAACATCTTCAGCGCCAGGACGCGGAGATTCTTACCAGCCGCGGTCGGCCCCTCCATGGCCTTCCAGACAGCCGTCGGTGTCGTCGCAGGCGGACAGTGTGTATGCGCTGGGCACAGACAGGCAGGCAGGCGGCCCTTTTCCAAGACCCTCCGCAACAGGACCAGGGACCGCAGCAGTGGGGGTTCTGGACACCCTGGGCGTATCACCAAGCCCAGGGCCCCCAACAGCTTCCTCCTAGGCCTGCGACGACGGAGCACAGGGCGCCGGAGGCGTCGTTGTCTCGCCCCACCCCCTCCCCGGACGGGGAGGACGGGTCAAAACAACAAGACCCTGAGCTCCCCCCCGGAGTCAGAGGCGAGGGCTCAGGCAGACCCCTCGCTGGACACACTCTTGCCAGGGGTCTCCTCATCGTCTTCTCCCAATGAGACGGTGGCAGGCACCTCTTCCAATAGCCGTCCTCCGCTAGATCTCAGGGCACATCAGGACCTCCTCAGGCGCGTAGCGCAGAACTTGAGCCTGCAAGCTGAGGAGGTCTCCGAGATCGACGATCCCGTCGTCAGCATCCTCTCCTCTGATGCTCCCACTAGGGTCGCCCTGCCCTTTATTCGGACGATCCAGGCCAACACCAATATGATCTGGCAATCGCCGGCCTCCATCCCCCCTACTGCACGGGGCGTCGAAAGGAAGTACATGGCCCCCTCCAAGGGCTATGAGTACCTCCATGTTCACCCGACACCGTGCTCCCTCGTAGTGCAGTCGGTGAACGAGAGGGAGTGTCATGGACAAGAAGCCCCAGTTCCCAAATCCAAGGAGGCCAGGCGTATGGACCTCCTCGGCCGCAAGGTCTATCCGGCGGGGGCCCTTCAGCTCAGGGTTTCCAACCAGCAAGCCCCTCTTAGCCGCTACGCCTTTAACTCTTGGGTGGCAGCGGATAAGTTTAAAGAGCTGTTGCCACAGGAGGTGCGTCAAGAATTTGCGGCAATTCTTGACGAGGGCAAGAAGGTCGCAAGAACCTCGTTGCAGGCCTCCTTGGACGCTGCGGACTCGGCTGCCCATACCTTCGCCTCGGGGGTGACGATGCGCCGCATCTCCTGGCTTCAGGTTTCTGGCCTTCCACCGGAGCTCCAATACACCATCCAGGACCTCCCGTTCGAAGGCCAGGGCCTGTTCTTGGAGAAAACAGACCCCAGACTAAAAAGTCTGAAGGACAATCGGGTCATTATGCGCTCCCTTGGGATGCACACGCCCGCGACGCAACGCAGACCCTTCCAGCCGCAACAACAGCAGCAGCACCGGCCGTACCCCCAGTTCCGCCAGCGGCAGGACCTCAATAGGCGCCGCGGCAGAAATGGCAGGCACAGGCAGTCGGGGAATCAAGGGGGGCAGAACCAAAGCTCCTCTAAAGCCCCACCTGGACTCAAAACTTCGTTTTGAAGGTGCGCCCGAGGGAGTAGTACCAGTGTCCCCCATGGATCCTTCCCCCCCGTTTTCCAACCGCCTTTCGTTTTTCCTCCAGGCGTGGACCCAAACAACATCCGACCGCTGGGTCTTACGCACGGTGCAGACGGGATACCGTCTGCAGTTTATATCTTTTCCTCCCTCCCACCCCCCACCCTCGTCCCTCTTCAGGGACCCCTCTCACGAGCAATTCCTCCGCCAGGAGGTGCAGACGCTCCTCGATATAGGAGCTATAGAGGCGGTTCCGGAGAACGAGAAGGGCAAGGGGTTTTATTCCCGCTACTTTCTGATCCCCAAGGCCAAGGGAGGCCTCAGGCCTATCCTCGACCTGCGAGAGCTCAACAAATATCTAGTGAAGTTGAAGTTCCGCATGGTATCCCTGGGGACCATTATCCCATCCCTGGATCCTGGAGACTGGTATGCCACCCTCGACATGCAGGACGCTTATTTTCATATTGCCATATGGCCACACCACAGACGTTTCCTGCGGTTCGTGGTCGACCGCCATCACTACCAATTCGCGGTCCTCCCGTTTGGCCTCTCTACGGCCCCGAGGGTATTTACCAAATGCATGGCTGTCGTTGTGGCACATCTTCGACGCAGTCGCATTCACGTGTTCCCTTACCTCGACGATTGGCTAATTTGGGGCATGCCAGAGCTGCAGGTCCGCAGCCAAGTCCTCAGGATCACTGGCCTGTTTGCTACCTTGGGCCTCATGATCAACGTGGACAAGTCCACTCTGCTTCCCTTGCAGAGGGTGGAGTTCATTGGGGCCGTCCTGGACTCCACCTTGGCCAGGGCCCTTCTACCGTTGCCCAGGTTCCAGTCGCTGTCGACGATCATTCAGCGCTTGCTGGCAGCCCCCTTGACCTCGATAAGGACATGCCTATCCCTGTTAGGCCACATGGCGGCCTGCACGTTTGTGACAGGGTATGCACGGCTCCGCATGAGGCCCCTCCAATTTTGGCTCATCGCACAATACCGGCCGGCCAGACAGTCACTAGACACGCTTGTTACAATCCCCCAGGGGATGTTGGATTCCCTCGGTTGGTGGCTAGACCAGTCCGTCGTGTGTGCGGGGCTCCCATTCCACCTACCCCAGCTCTCGGTGTCCCTAATGACGGACGCCTCAGATCTCGGCTGGGGGGCCCACCTGGGAACCATGAGAACACAGAGCCTGTGGTCCCCGCAGGAGGTGGAGCTACACATCAACATGCGGGAGCTGAGAGCGGTCCGCCTTGCTTGTCAAACGTTCTGTCACCAGCTTCGAGATCGTTGTGTCGCGGTATTTACCGACAACACGACCATGTACTATATCAACAAGCAGGGCGGCACCAGATCCTCTCCCCTATGTCACGAGGCGATGCGACTCTGGGACTTTTGTATAGCCCACTCCATTCACCTCACGGCTTCCTTCCTCCCCGGAGTACGGAAGATGCTGGCGGACCGCCTGAGCAGATCCTTCCTCGCGCACGAGTGGTCCCTCCGCCCGGACGTCGCCCTCTCGATCTTCCAGAGGTGGGGTTGTCCCCGCGTGGACCTCTTCGCGTCCAGGGGGAACAGGAAATGCCAGGTGTTCTGCTCCTTTCAGGGCCGGGAACCCGGGTCTATAGCGGACGCCTTCCTTATTCCGTGGACGACCCACTTGTTCTACGCGTTCCTCCCGTTCCCGCTGATCCACAAGGTCCTTCTGAAGGTGCGCAGGGACAGGGCCCGCGTGATCATGGTAGCCCCAGCGTGGCCCAGGCAACATTGGTACCCCATGTTGCTGGACCTGGCCATAGCCAACCCAGTTCCCCTGCCCCTTCACCAGGACCTGATCACCCAGGACCACGGTACTCTCTGTCACCCGGACCTCCAGTCGCTGCACCTAGCAGCGTGGCTCCTGCGTGGCTGACCAGATCCGAGTTACGCTGCTCCACCCCGGTACGTGAGGTACTCTTGGGCAGCAGGAAGCCTTCCACCAGAGCGACGTACTCGGCCAAGTGGAAGCATTTCTCCTGTTGGTGCACGGAGAGGGATCTCCTCCCGATGGAAGTTTCGGTAGCCAATATTTTGGACTATATTTGGTCCCTCAAACAACAGGGCCTGGCGATATCGTCCCTTCGGGTCCACCTGGCAGCTATCTCCACCTTTCACCTGGGTGGGGATGGCCGCTCTGTTTTCTCTCACCCGACGGTGACTAGATTCCTTAAGGGGCTGGAACGTCTATACCCTAACGTCCGACCCCCTGCCCCTACCTGGGATCTTAACCTGGTTTTGACTCGGCTCATGGGGCCCCCCTTTGAGCCGTTAGCAACTTGCTCCCTGCTCTTAGCAACTTGCTCCCTGCTCTATCTTTCTTGGAAGACTGCCTTTTTAGTAGCTATTACCTCAGCTAGACGGGTGTCGGAACTCCGGGCTCTCATGGTAGATCCCCCGTATACGGTCTTCCATAAAGATAAGGTGCAGCTGAGACCACAACCTGCCTTTCGCCCCAAGGTGGTCTCAGCCTTTCACGTCAACCAGGAGATCTTCCTCCCAGTTTTTTTCCCGAAGCCTCATTCTTCGTGCAGGGAGCAACAGCTCCACTCGCTTGATGTCCGTCGGGCTCTCGCGTTTTATGTGGAGAGGACCAAACCATTCCGCAAATCCCCCCAGCTTTTCGTGGCAGTAGCGGACCACATTAAGGGGCTTCCCATCTCCTCGCAGAGGTTATCCTCATGGGTAACGTCTTGTATCAGGACCTGCTATGACTTGGCCCACGTTCCTACGGGCCGTGTGACTGCGCACTCTACCAGGGCGCAGGCGTCGTCGCTGGCTTTCCTCGCCCGTGTGCCCATCCAGGAAATCTGTCGGGCAGTGACCTGGTCATCGGTCCACACCTTTGCTTCCCACTACGCCCTGGTCCAGCAGTCCAGAGAGGACACGGCCTTGGGATCTGCAGTGCTCCATGCCGCTACTTCTCACTCCGACCCCACCGCCTAGGTATGGCTTGGGATTCACCTAACTGGAATGGATATGAGCAATCACTCGAAGAAGAAAAGACGGTTACTCACCTTTGTAACTGTTGTTCTTCGAGATGTGTTGCTCACATCCATTCCACACCCGCCCTCCTTCCCCACTGTCGGAGTAGCCGGCAAGAAGGAACTGAGGAGCGGGCAGGCAGGCAGGGGTATATATCAGGCGCCATGGCGGCGCCACTCTAGGGGGCGACCTGCCGGCCCACTGGAGTTGCTAGGGTAAAAAGTTTCCAACGAACGTGCACGCACGGCGCGCACACCTAACTGGAATGGATGTGAGCAACACATCTCGAAGAACAACAGTTACAAAGGTGAGTAACCGTCTTTTTATGATCATCTAGTCTGAGCTCTTTTACCAGCTTCTCCTTGCAAGCTGCCCCTATTGAATCTCACCTCAACCCATCTTAATAATGGCACCGGAAGGGGCCCAGGCTGCAGGCACCATCCACTGCTTTCAGGTGGCATGACAGACACCCAAAGCAGCTCTGGCAGCCACGCCGCTGGCTTCCAGCCCTGCACGCTCAATGGAGCGCCACTGTTCTTTGAGCTCACAGCCCCAGCGCCTGGGAAACCTGACTGGACAGTACCCAAACACGGGCGTTTATTTAATAAAGCCATCCCTGCCTAAGCCCGTCTGTAGCCCTTTTTGTCAGTAGAGCTCAGAGCGCTTTACAAAGGAGGTCAGGTTCATTATCCCCGTTTTACAGATGGGAAAACTGGGGCACAGGAAGGGGAAATGACTTGCCCAAAGTGGCCAAGCAGAGAGTAGAATCTTGATCTCCTGACTCTCAGCCCAGTGCTCTAGCCACTAGGCCAGTGGTTTTTAAAAAAATTTTCTGGTGACCCAGTTGAAGAAAATTGTTGATGTCCATGACCCAACAGAGAGAGTTGGGATGTGGGGGGGGAAGAGGGCTGCAGGAGGGGACTCTGGGCTGGGGGTGCAGGCTGAGGTGGGGAGGGGGATGAGGAGTTTGGAGTGCAGGAGGGGGCTCTGGGTATGGGGGGCTCAGGGCTGTGGGTGCAGACTCTGGGGGGGCTGGTGATGAGGAGTCTGGGGTGCAGGAAGTTGCTCTGGGTATGAGGGGGGGGCTCAGGGCTGCAGCAGGGGATTGGGGCACAGGCTTACCTCTGGCAGCTCCTGGTCAGCAGTGCAGCCAAGGTTCAGAGGCAGGCTTCCTGCCTGTCCTGGCACCACGGCCTGGGTTGTGCCCTGGAAGTGGCCAGCAGCAGGTCTGGCTCCTAGGCGAAGGCCCACAAGCAGCTATGCACAGCTCTCACTTGCAGGGACTGCCCCCTGCCACCATTGGCCAGGAAAAGACGGTTACTCACCTTTGTAACTGTTGTTCTTCGAGATGTGTTGCTCACATCCATTCCAGTTAGGTGTGCGCGCCGCGCGTGCACGTTCGTCGGAAACTTTTTTACCCTAGCAACTCCAGTGGGCCGGCAGGTCGCCCCCTGGAGTGGCGCCGCCATGGCGCCCAATATATATCCCTGCCGGCCCACCCGCTCCTCGGTTCCTTCTTGCCGGCGACTCCGACAGTGGGGAAGGAGGGCGGGTGTGGAATGGATGTGAGCAACACATCTCGAAGAACAACAGTTACAAAGGTGAGTAACCGTCTTTTCTTCTTCGAGTGATTGCTCACATCCATTCCAGTTAGGTGAATCCCAAGCCATACCTAGGCGGTGGGGTCGGAGCGAGAAGTCGCGGCATGGAGCACAGCAGATCCGAAGGCCGCATCCTCTCTAGACTGCTGGACCAGGGCGTAGTGGGAAGCAAAGGTGTGGACCGATGACCAGGTCGCTGCCCGACAGATTTCCTGGATGGGCACACGGGCAAGGAAAGCCAGCGACGACGCCTGCGCCCTGGTAGAATGCGCAGTCACACGGCCCGTAGGGACGTGGGCCAAGTCATAGCAGGTCCTGATACAGGACGTTACCCATGAGGATAACCTCTGGGAGGAGATAGGAAGCCCTTTCATGCGGTCCGCTACCGCCACGAAAAGCTGGGGGGATTTGCGGAAGGGCTTAGTCCTCTCCACGTAAAACGCGAGAGCCCTACGGACATCAAGCGAGTGGAGCTGCTGCTCCCTGCCTGAGGAGTGAGGTTTCGGGAAAAAAACCGGGAGGAATATCTCTTGGTTGACGTGGAAGGCTGAGACCACCTTGGGGAGAAAAGCAGGGTGTGGTCTCAGCTGCACCTTGTCCTTGTGGAAGACCGTATATGGGGGGTCTACCACAAGAGCCCGGAGTTCCGACACCCGTCTAGCTGAGGTGATAGCTACTAGAAAGGCCGTCTTCCAAGAGAGGTAAAGCAGGGAGCAAGTAGCTAACGGCTCAAAGGGAGGCCCCATGAGCCGGGACAACACCAGGTTAAGATCCCAGGTTGGAGCAGGGGGACGGACGTTAGGGTATAAACGTTCCAGCCCCTTAAGGAATCTAGACACCGTCGGGTGGGAAAAAACAGAGCGACCATCCGCACCCGGGTGAAAGGTGGAGATAGCTGCTAGGTGGACTCGTAACGACGATATGGCCAGACCTTGCCCTTTGAGGGACCAAATGTAGTCTAAGATGTCGGCTACTGAAACTTCCATAGGGCGGAGATTTCTCTCCACGCACCAATAGGAGAAGCGCTTCCATTTGGCCAAATATGTCGCTCTTGTGGACGGCTTCCTGCTACCCAAGAGCACCTCCCTCACCGGCGTGGAACAGCGCAGCTCAGAGCCAGTCAGCCACGCAGGAGCCACGCCGCTAGGTGCAGCGACTGCAGGTCCGGGTGACAGAGGGTCCCGTGCTCCTGGGTAATCAGGTCCGGATGAAGGGGCAGGGGAACTGGGTCGGCTATGGTCAGGTCCAGCAGCATGGGGTACCAGTGCTGTCTGGGCCATGCCGGGGCTACCATGATCACGTGAGCCCTGTCCCTGCGCACCTTCAGAAGGACCCTGTGGACCAACGGGAATGGGGGAAACGCATAGTACAGGTGGGTCGACCACTGGATGAGGAAGGCATCCGCTATCGACCCGGGCTCCCTGCCCTGAAAGGAGCAGAACGCTTGGCACTTCCTGTTCCCCTTGGACGCGAAGAGGTCCACCCGGGGATAACCCCACCTCCGGAAGATGGAGAGGGCGACGTCTGGGCGAAGGGACCACTCGTGTGACAGGAAGGATCTGCTCAATCGATCCGCCAGCGTGTTCCGTACTCCGGGGAGGAAGGAAGCCATGAGGTGAATGGAGTGGGCTACACAAAAGTCCCAGAGTCGTATCGCCTCGTGGCACAGGGAGGAGGATCTGGTGCCGCCCTGCTTGTTGATATAATACATGGTCGTCGTGTTGTCGGTGAACACCGCGACACAACGACCCTGGAGCTGATGACAGAACGTTTGACAAGCAAGACGGACCGCTCTCAACTCCCGCATGTTGATGTGTAGCCCCACCTCCTCCTGGGACCACAGGCCCTGCGTCCTCAGGGTCCCTGCGTGGGCCCCCCAGCCGAGATCTGAGGCATCTGTTGTTAGGGACACCGAGGGCTGAGATGGGTGGAAGGGAAGACCCGCACACAACACTGACTGGTCCAGCCACCAGCCGAGAGAATCTAAGACCCTCTGGGGGATCGTGATTAACATATCTAGTGGCTGTCTTGTCGGTCTGTAATGACTGATGAGCCACAACTGGAGTGGCCTCATGCGGAGCCGAGCGTAATTGGTCACGAAAGTACAGGCCGCCATGTGGCCTAACAGGGTTAGACACGTCCTCACTGACGTCAAGGGGGCTGTCTGTAGTCGTTGCACGATTGCCGACAAGGCCTGGAACCGCTGCAATGGCAGCAAGGCCCTGCCCACAGTGGCGTCCAGGACGGCCCCGATGAATTCCACCCTTTGTGTGGGGGACAGGGTGGACTTGTCTGTGTTCACCAAGAGGCCCAGAGTGGCGAACATGTCGGTGATCACACGGACATGGCTGCAGACTTGTTGTTCCGACGTGCCCCGAATCAACCAATCGTCCAGATACGGGAACACGTGGATACGACTGCGCCGAAGCTGCGCCACAACAACTGCCATGCATTTCGTAAACACTCTCGGGGCCGTGGACAAGCCAAATGGGAGGACTGCAAATTGGTAATGCAGAGACCCCACAACGAAGCGAAGGAAACGTCTGTGGGGTGGCCAGATAGCAATGTGAAAATACGCGTCCTGCATGTCGAGGGCGGCGTACCAGTCTCCCGGATCCAGGGATGGGATAATGGTCCCCAAGGAAACCATGCGGAACTTCAACTTCACCAGGTACTTGTTGAGCTCTCGCAGGTCGAGGATAGGCCTGAGGCCTCCCTTGGCCTTGGGGATCAGAAAGTAGCGGGAATAAAACCCCTTGCCTTTCTCGTTCTCCGGCACCGCCTCTATAGCTCCTTTGCCGAGGAGCGTCTGCACCTCCTGCCGAAGGAATTGCTCGTGAGAGGGGTCCCTGAAGAGGGACGAGGAAGGGGGGCGGGGAGGAGGAAATGAAACAAACTGCAGGCGGTATCCCGACTGCACCGTGCGTAAGACCCAGCGGTCTGATGTTATTAGGGACCACGCTGGGAGGAAAAACGAAAGGCGGTTGGAAAACGGGGGGAAAGGATCCATTGGGGAAACTGTTACTGCGCCCTCGGGCGCACCTTCAAAATGAAGGCTTGGGTCCAGGCGGGGGCTTAGAGGAGCCTTGGTTTTGCCCCCCTTGGTTCCCCGAGTGCCTGCGCCTTCCGTTCCTGCCGCGGCGCCTGTTAAGGTCCTGCCGCTGGCGGAACTGGGAATACGGCCTGCGCTGTTGTTGTTGTTGCTGCGGCCGGAAGGGTCTGCGTTGCGTCACTGGTGTGTGCATCCCAAGTGACCGCATGATGACTCGGTTGTCTTTCAGACTCTTGAGTCTGGGGTCTGTCTTGTCCGAGAATAATCCTTGGCCTTCGAAAGGAAGGTCCTGTATAGTGTGCTGGAGCTCCGGCGGAAGGCCGGAAACCTGCAGCCAGGAGAGGCGACGCATTGTTACACCCGACGCAAGGGTACGGGCAGCCGAATCCGCAGCGTCCAAAGAGGCTTGCAAGGACGTGCGTGCGACCTTCTTGCCTTCCTCTAAGATGGCCGTAAACTCCTGACGAGCATCTTGTGGCAGCAGCTCCTTGAATTTATCTGCTGCCACCCAGGAGTTGAAGGCGTATCTGCTTAACAGGGCCTGCTGGTTGGAGACCCTGAGCTGCAGCGCCCCAGCCGAGTACACCTTACGGCCGAGGAGATCCATCCGCCTGGCCTCCCTGGATTTGGGGGCTGGAGCCTCCTGGCCGTGACGCTCTTTATCGTTGACGGATTGGACCACCAGGGAACACGGAGTCGGGTGTACGTGGAGGTACTCGTATCCCTTAGAAGGAGCCATGTACTTCCTCTCGACGCCCTTCGCAGTGGGAGGAATGGAGGCCGGAGACTGCCAGATGGTGTTGGCGTTGGCCTGGATGGTTCGTATGAACGGCAGGGCGACCCTGGTGGGAGCGTCTGCCGAGAGGATGGTCACAATAGGGTCCTCTACCTCCGAGACCTCCTCGGCTTGCAGACTCAGATTTTGGGCTACTCGCCTGAGGAGGTCCTGGTGCGCCCTGAGGTCCAGCGGGGGGGGGCTGTTGGAGGAGGTCCCAGCCACCGCTTCATCAGGGGAGGAGGATGAGGAGACCCCCGGCAAGAGAGTGTCTAATGGGGGGTCTCCCTCGGCCCTCGCCTCTGCCTCAGGAGCCAAAGCGGAGTCTTGATGCTTGGACCCTTCCTCCCCATCCGGGGAGGGAGGGGGGCGAGACAACGAGGCTTCAGGTGCCCTGCGCTCCGCAGTCGCCGGCCTAGCAGGGAGCTGTTGGGGGCCCTGGGCCTGATGATATGCCCAGGGTGTCCAGAAACCCCATTGCTGCGGGCCTTGGTCCTGCTGTGGAGGCTCACTGAACAGCGCCGCCTGCCGGTCGGTGCCCAGCGCGTACCCACTGTCCGTTAATGAAGACACGGACGGCTGTCTAGAGGGCCATGGCGGGGCGGACCCTGGATGGTAAGGGTCCGCGCGGGCCGGCACGGGCGATCGTCTCGGTGCCGGGGACCGGTGCCGGGAGTCGTATCGGTGCCGGGACCGGGTTCTGTCACGGTGCCGGGATCTGGACCGGTACCGGGCGCCGCTTCGGTGCCGGGATCGGGACCTGCCACCGGTTCGGTGCCGGGAGGTCGACCGGGACCGGGACCTGCCACCAGCTCGGCGCCGGGAGGTCGACCGGTGCGGCGAATGTCTGGATCGGCTCCTGGAATCGCGGTGCCGGTAACGGCGGCTGGAGTCTGACCGCGATCGTCTCGATGTCGACCGGCGCCGCGAGTGCGACCGGTACCGCTGAGGGGAGCGGTGCCGGGACTGCGAGCGGCGGCGGGATCTGGAGCGACCGTGACGTCGGGACCTGGATCGAGAACGTGAGTCCCGAGACGGTGCCGACATCATAGGCTTGCCTCTGGACACGACCCGCACCGGAGGTACCGGGGGTGGTAGCTGAGTGGGCTCGGTCATGGCTATGAGGTCCCGTGCCGAGGCGAAGGTCTCTGGTGTGGATGGCACCACTATCTCGACCCCAGATGTCATGGGGGAGCTTGGCGGCACCGGACTCGACGGACCCGCCGGGCCCGGAGTCGACGGTGCCGGCGGCGCCGCGGCCGATGTTGAGGCCGGGCGCTCCACTCGGGTCTGCCTGGCCGGAGTAATGGACTTCGACGGCCTAGGCTCTGTCCCCGGTGCCGGAGAAGGTCGGTGCCGGGGAGTCTTCTCGGTGCCGGTGCGATCCAGTGCCGGCGCCGACATCCCGGCCTGCGAAGCCGCCGGGTCAAGTGCCGCCTCCATAAGGAGAGTCCGGAGCCTTTGATCCCTCTCCTTCTTAGTCCTTGGCTTAAAAGCCTTGCAGATGCGGCACTTGTCGGATCTGTGCGATTCCCCCAGGCACTTCAGGCACGCGTCGTGGGGATCGCTGGTAGGCATGGGCTTCTTGCAGGCCGCACACTGCTTGAAGCCCGGCGAACCAGGCATGAGCCCGGTGCCGGGTGCCGGGAAGGGCTAAGCCCCCGGCGAAGAACTATTTACAAACTACTTATCACTTAACTACCACTATCTACACTTAACAATCTAATTAACAACTACAATAGAGATAACGATAGAGAACAAGGAGAGCTAGGGACGTGGAGGACAGCTATGCCGCGCTCCACAGTTCCAACGACCGACACGGCGGTAAGAAGGAACTGAGGAGCGGGTGGGCCGGCAGGGATATATATTGGGCGCCATGGCGGCGCCACTCCAGGGGGCGACCTGCCGGCCCACTGGAGTTGCTAGGGTAAAAAAGTTTCCGACGAACGTGCACGCGCGGCGCGCACACCTAACTGGAATGGATGTGAGCAATCACTCGAAGAAGAACCAGCCAAACGGAGTGCAGAGCCAGTGCTCGGAGCGGGAGCAGCGCACGGAGCCCTGTGGCCCCCCTGTCTAGGAGCTGGACCTGCTGCTGGCCACTTCTGACAGTGTGCTGCACCCCGGAACAGGTAGGGACTAGCCTGCCTTAGCTGGGCAGCACTGCCAATGGAACTTTTAATGGCCCAGTCATGGAGCTGACCAGACCTGCCATAACCCAGTCCCTTACATGACAGTACTGGGTCGCGACCCACAGTTTGAAAAACACTGCACTGGGCCACATTGCCTAAAATCCATTTTTGTGGATTCTGCACTGTTTGACTGTACAGAGTCCAATCAACATATTGGCATCACACTGTTTGAACATAAGGAAATTAAATGCAAAAACCTTCATTAACCGCATGTCATGCTTGAGATTTTCCATACCCAGGTGTAGGGCGATTCTAAGTTACGGTCGCCACAACCTCTGCAACTGTCACATTACTCAGATCTAGAAAGGCATTCAAATGAACACCTCACCCCATATAGAACCAGATGGGGAAACACCACGGCAAGTTTCAACGATACAGTTCCCACAGCAACTGTATCGTTGAATGTTCTGATTTTTGAGCCTGTACAATTATCAGCTCAATGATCCATTCAAACAGGCCTTTGCTTCTAATTCACAGCACCATGCAAGTGCATTTCTTTTGATGCAGACCAGCTGGCCCTTTGAAGAGGGACAATCTCTATTAATTTTCTTGAGCAAAATATCTATTATTTTTCATTCTGCTCCTGCAGGAAACAATCCCCATTGAGTGCATTTCAGTGGAGCGGTAACAATTTTGTTTTTCCCCCCAGATAGCACTATGAATAGCTTGAATATGAATATGTTGGCCCAACGATGGAAGAGATGAACAACCAGAATCTGTTTTGCAGAGGCACAAAACTCCAGTCCCCTGGCTGCCTTTCCAGATCTCAGACACGGTGTCCGTTTGCGTCAGCCTCCAGCTGGGAGAGGCCTCCCTTATGGCCTACGGGTTATGAGGATGAAGGGGAATAGTCTGGATCAGGTGTCACCCCCCTCCCCCCCCACAGGCTCAGGATACAGCCCCTGCCCTGGCAGGAGGAGAACCCAGAGTGGAGTTCTTGCTCATTTGGGAAGGGTCTCTGGGCACAGCGTTGCCTCTGGGAGAACTTCATTTCTACCCCCACCTGGAATGGGCTTTACATTTCAGGGCTGAGACATCAGTGCCAGGTGTGACGGAAAATGCTCGGTACACCTGCCTTGGTGCAGAAGAAGCTGGAGCAGGCTCTGGGTACAAACACTAGGAGACTAGCCAAAACAGATTTCCTCACTGTACGTGAGTGGACTCAGGATAATCCCCAGCCAGTGAAGATCCTGAATTTGGTCTCTCTGGCCATATGGGTCGAGAGGACAATCTCAGCTGGGTCTTCTTAGTATAGATTTGGGGCACAGGCATCAAACCACTGGCTCGTCTAGCAGGGACAGGGGTGTTCTCTAATGACCACAATGCAAATACATTTGCTCCTCGACTGGAAATGTTACAGCTTGTAAAATCGCTGCTGGTCCCACCCCAGAGCCCCTCAGCTGGCCAGGGAGGAGAGGGTCCTAGCATTGGGCTGAGCAAGGGGAAAGACAGAGGGGAAACGGGACAGAACCACTAGGGCGCGTCTGAGTCTAGCCTGCTTTGAAAAAACCCATGCCCTGTTCTGAGAACGAATGTCACTCCCAAGGCCTGTGGAAGCTGTTCTGGAGGGGTTAGGAGCCAAGGAGAAGGGGCTGGTTAACTGATTGGCAATGCTGTTCCACACCCCATCGCTGGCAAGGCAAAGCTTGTACACAGCTCTGTCCACAGACCTCAGGGAGCTTTATCCACAGGCTGATCATATGGACCGTCCTAGTCACAGATGGGGAAACCAAGGCATGGAGTGGGAACTGGATTGTCCAAGATCACCCAGCTGGCCAGGGGCTGAGCCTGGAACAGAGCCCTGGTTCCCAGTCCAGTGCTTTGTCCACTGGATCATGCCGTCTACCTGCAGGTGCATCCATTTCCACACAAAGGTGAAGTGCATGAGTTGGGGGTGATGGAAACCTGTCCTCTTCTCCCCCCCTCACCTTATTTTTACTCAGCTTATCCGAGCCCACATCCCGCACGGGTTCCTGCTCCTGGAAGCCCTCTTTCTCCTTCTCCAAGGCCACCCTGTTGTCCAGTTCCTTCTCCTGCTCCTCCTCGCCCTCCCCTTTCAGCCGCGCCACCTCCTTGCCAAGCTGCTCGTTCTCGTTCAGCACCTCCTGCCGCTCCCGCTTGAGGCTGGTCAGCTCCTTGGTCAGGGTCTCCAGCTTCTGCCGCAGCTGGCGCACCTCCTCTCGGGCCTTGTTGCGCTCCGCCCGGACCTTGCTCCACTTCTCCCGCCAGTTGGCGGTGCAGTCCGACCACCAGCGCATGGTCTTCTCCATCTGGGCCGCTCGGGCCCGGGCCTCCTCCAGCTCCCGCAGCCGGAGCTCCTCCCGGCTCTCCCAGTCCCCGTCCAGACACACGGCTCCCAGGGGAAGCTGGGACGGCCCCGGCGAGGGCGTGCCACTCTTCGGGGTGGGGGACATGGAGTCCGGCAGGCTCATCGTCTCGGGCTGAGGGCTGCCGAGGATGTTGAGGAGGCTGGTCCTGGAGAGCTGGGGCGAGTCTGCCAGGCGAGAGCTGGTGCTTTGACTCATGGCGGCCTAGAGGCAAATCTACTTCTCAGATTTTAGGTTACAGCAAGTTCTCTCTCATCTACCCCCACTGGGCAAGCGGTGGGGAATGCTGGACCCAGACATACAACAGGGAGCAGTTACAGCGTTAGATCAAGGGGAGCCCTATCTATCCCAGGTCAGAAACAGGCCAGGCATGATGGGCTGAGCAGCCAGACCCACTCCAAAAGGTGCCTCAGGCAAAGAAGGGCAGACATGATCCAGCCTCTGCTGCCTAGCCCCTGAGAGGCACAGCAGATGGCATCCCAGTGGAAGGGAAACGGCCTGCTACCTCCTCGCTGGGAGACAGGTGGTGGCGGAGGACCGTCATGCTCTTGCTTTTGTGCGTGGGAGACACTTTTCTTGCTGGGCTAGTTTTTCAGGCGACGAGATGATCCTGGAGCCCTGAAAGGAGGAGGAAAAAGATGAGATGTACGAACAGCTGCTTGTTCCTCAACCCAACCCAGGACTCTGCACTTCTCATCTCACACCTCAAGCTCCGGTAGCAACACCATAGTGCACAGCTTTGGACTGACTGAAGTGGGGCCTGTCAAGGGGAAGGGCAGGAGGCCACCGAGCACCAAACTGGGCATCATGGGAGAGAGGATAACTGGGAAGGGACATACTGGTGCTCTCCTGCTTCTGTAGTTGACACCTGGAAATGCTGCAGCTATTGACAGCAACTAGTCACTGGTTTGTTCACTAAGGCCCCAGGCCAAAAGTAACCAGTGATTTTGGTGGCCTCAGGTTTTTGGAGGCCCAACTTGAGACATCTTGAAGGGGGCTGATTTCCAGACAGCGGGTGCTCAGCGCTTTCTGAAATCATGCCCCTTTCAGGCATCTCAAACCGGGCATCCCTGATTGCTGGTCATGGTTGAAAATCTTGGTCACATTTTCAAGTGGTCACTAAATTTGGATACGCAAAACGAGATAGCTCGGGCGTCACTGCTAGGAAGTGCTGAGCAACCGCAACTCTGGTGGAAGCCAGTGGGAGTTGTGGGGACTCCGCTCCTCTGAAAACCAGCCCCCAGGTGTCTCCAGCTGGACTCCAAAGAGCAGCCCCCCAAATTGGGAGCCCCCTTGTGAGTGTGTTAATCTAAACTTTCCTGGGGTTCTAATATTATGGGATGGAATTTGGTTGCATCTCACTCTTTTCACCCCAAAGGTCTCTGGCAGCAATTTCCATAGGGATGATATCATGGTCTAGGTAAACTGTTGCCTCAGCACTGGGGCTGGACTAGCTGACCCCCGGAAGGCTCTTTGCCCGATGCTTCTATACAGGACAATGTGACAGTATTAACATTTGCTCTCTCAGGAATTTCCAGGGTACAAGCTAAAACATGCCAGCCCTGCCCACTCTGCCTGGAATCTAGAAATCCAACTACAACCTTTCTACCTCTTCCACTACCAAGGGAAAAGATTCTCCGGTCAGAACTGAGCCTGCAATTCTACTGATGTGCAAACCCACTCTCCCAGGCTAAGAAGAGTAAAAATGTGTTATGCCAATAGAGTAGACACAAAGAGCTGATCAGTCAGATTTCAATGCAGGAAGGGACCATTTTGATGATCTATCCTAGTCTGATCTCCTGCATTGCGCAGGCCAGAGAATTACTCCCAGGGATTCCGACAATGGAGGGAATTATTCTTCTCCAGCAACTTGTGGTTAAGCTAGAACATGTCTTGTTGAGAAGTACCCCATCTTGATTTAAAGACTCAAGTGATGGAGCATCTACCCCATCCCTTGGCGAGCTCTCCCAGCGGTTAATTACATTGCATCTTATTTCCAATTCAAATAATTGTCCCTGTTCCAGCCGCTGGATCTTGTTTTTCCTTTATCTGGTCCCTAATATCACAGATTGTTATAGACCACCATCAAGTCACATCTTGGCCTTCTTTTTGTTAAGCTGCTGCCTAAAGAGTTGTCTTTTCTGCACAGTCCCCTTTTCTGACCCTAGCTGGAATCTCAGTCTGCACCCATCTGCTGCAGCTTGGGGTTTCTTGGAAACGCCTTCACAGAGCATCCAGCGGCACATGTGCTCAAGTGCAGTCGTACTGCATTCCCCTGTGCAGCCAAGACTAGGGAGCTCAGGCCGGGAGCTGAATCAAGCTCCAGGGGGCGCAGAGAAAGTGGTGCTTGGGGGAAGGATTCTCAGCACACACACAGGAAGCAGCCCAGCAAGTGGGGCGAGCAAATGCAGAGGGATATAAATGGAGCAAGTGAGAGAAGCACACACATACGGGAGGAATTGGCAACGCCAAGGTGCCATTTGCGGCTAGCGAGCCTGCCAAGAGCCTGTCATTAGAGGCAGCCTCGCAGAATCTCTGCTGGCAGGGGTGAGACAGGGACAGAGAGCGGGCTCTGTAAGGCAAGGTGGGCTGCAGCTGGTTGGCTGGGATGTGTCTCTGGAGGGTTGGGTAGCCTAGCCCATCTGGAGGTGAAAGCCTCAGCTAACATTCTGGAAAGCTGATTGCTACAGGGGGCCAGGGCCATCCTTAGGCGGACGCAGCATGCATGGTGCATATGTGGCAGCACCAGCCCCCGCACGGGCTGCACCCACTGCAAGGGCCAGGGCTGTCCTTCGGGGGGTGCGGGGCCCCGGACAACTCCCTCCACCCCACCTCTTACCCTCCCCCCCACTCTGCCCCCATTCCACCTCCTCCCCCAGCAACCCCGCACTTACTGGCAGCAGCGGGAAGTGGAGCAGCCCAGCCCCAGCCAGCTCTACTCCGCCAGCTCCCAGCCGCGGCACTCCGCGTCCCGCTACCGAGTGAGCGCGAGGAGGTTGGGGAAAGGACGCGCCCCCTGCACTTGCCGGCATCGGAGCGATCCCAGCCCATTCCCCTTCCCTTGCCCTAGCCGTGTCACTGGGGTGGGGGGGGTTAGGGAAAGGTTCTCCTCCCCCCCCCCCACCCGCCCACACACACTCACCGGCAGCGGGAAGTGGAGCAACACAGCTGGGAGCTGGCGGAGTAGAGTGGGCTTGGGTCAGGCTGCTCCACTTCCTGCCGCTGCCAGTGAGTGGGGGGATCCCTTCCCCCAAGCGACACAGCCGGGGTGAGGGAAACGGAGCAGGCTGCATCCGGCCCCACTAATCTCCCAGGCCACTCTGGGTCTGTGCAGTCCCCAAAAGTGCCCCCTCCTCACAGCTCCTGCCTCCCAGATGAGGAGTGGAGGAAGGCGGGGAACTGCATAGGGCACCCAAATGGCTAGGGATGACCCTGCAGGGGGCTCTCGACACACACACCAAAAGCAAAGGGTCCTAAATGCGGCTGGGCTCCAGGACCAGTGCGTGCAAGCACGTGTGACGGGGAAAGGGGACAGGCTAAACACAGAGAATTGAGGGGCCTTTGGAAATGGGAGTCAGGGAAGGAGGCTGGATTCATGGCCAGTTTGGAAGCGTCACTCCAGCCAAATGCCAGGATCTGCCCTGCCCTGGAGTGGAAGGAAGTGGTTCAACTTGCACAAGTGAAGTGGGCAGGGGAAGGTGCTTTGATCATGAACTCTTGCCTTCCCTCCCTCTTCCCCCCTCCAAGCTGATCACAGCCATAGGCCAGCATTGCTCTGTTTCACTGCAACCAGGCCACTGATGAAAGCAACCTTTTTCCATGGGGGTAGGGTGACCAGATGTCCCGATTTTATAGGGACAGTCCTGGTATTTGGGGCTTTGTCTTATATAGGCACCTATTACCCCCCGTCCCTGCCTCAATTTTTTTACACTTGCTGTCTGATCACCATTGTAACATGCCCCAGAGAGGTAGTGCTGTCGCCTTAGGTACGGGAGCTTTAGCGCCAACTTTCCCATACCAGGATTGGGGCTTGCTCCCAGCACGGACGCTGCAATGCAGTAGTTGCGGGGTGGGCCTGCAGCTGTTCAACGAGATGTTATATCAAGGTTCCTGCTCCCCATCTCCGGTGGCTGACCAGGTCCAAGTTGAAAAGCTTATGGCTTCAAAGGGCCCAGAGGCCATAAAACATCCCATCCCAGCACTATTCAGTGCCGATGCAGGAATCGTGATCACACGTTTGTCCCACCACAGAGTTGTGCAGTGGTGTCTCCTTAGGGGTCGTCCTGCTGTGATGAGGAGTCAGGTGGCTTCTCCACAGGCAGACCCCAGTGTGCTGAGCAACGGCTCCCATGCAGTGCATCTTCACATGCCTGAGGGGCCATTTCTGCACTGCAAACCTAGCGGTAAGTGATGGGGATAGTGGTGGCGTTGTGAGCCTGCTACAAAGAGAAACAAGGATACAAATTCCCCACTACAACAGTCAACAGGCCTCACCCCTGCTTGGCCTGGTCATCCCCAGCCCTACCAGGACTGCTCCACCCATGTCACCCACTGAAGAGCTGGTGACAGCCTGGTGACCCAGCAGCCTGCTCCAGAGAACTGGGGTCTCTCCTCATGGCTCCACCACCAAGATTCCTCATGGGAGACACAGTCACTGCGCAAACCTGCCCTTCTTCACACTGCTCCTCACGCCTAGTTCTCCACCCTGTGCAACTCCTCAGCAAACCCCAAGCCATGTGGGATGGTCACCCGTCCCACTGAGCCCTTGACCAAGCCCTGAGGATGCCACCCAGCAGCCATATTTGCTGCCTTTTCTGTGTCCCCCCCCCACAAATGTGCCCGCCAAAAGCACAGGATGGGACCCCAAAGAAGTCACTAGTCAGTAATGCCTAGTGCTGCCCCCATCAGTGTCTTTAGGCCGGAGAGCTCCATCTCCATAGCACCCCAGCCCTGGCCCACCCTTTATAAGGAGCAGAGTCCTCAGAGCCCCCAGGGCCACATGCTCTCTGCCCTTCCCTTAACCACCACCACTGTCCCCTGAGTTCCCAGTTCAGCACAACCATCCCCCTGGCTGAGGAGAGCCAGGAGCAAGCATCTATGCCAGCCAGGGGATGGGGTGGGATCCAGGCTCCCCCACCCAGGCATTGAGAGAGACGTAGTATTTATGTAGCTCTCTCAAACCCCCAGGGAAGCCTCTCTTATTCTCCAGCTCCACCGTCCCCAGCCGCCAGTTACAAATGCCATCGAGGAAATCCAACAGCAACCTCACACCCCCTAGGGGCAGCTGAAGGGAGCAGAGGAAGCTCCTTGCCCTCCCTGGACAGCACTTTCTGACCCAGAGACCCCCCATGCCACCAGGACCGGGCTCTTCCAGACCGGAAGCAGGGGAGGAGGGCTTCGTAGAGAATCCCATCCTAGTGTCAGCACCCTCGCTGACCTCAGTGTGCTGGAGTAATGAACAGCCTCTCAAGGATGGAGACCTAAGCCTCAGAGCACTCTCCAGGTCAGAGCCAACACCTGGTGCCACCCAGAAGCCAAGAGGCAGAGCAGGTCACAGAGCACTGGTCTACGTGCTGGCGGCAGGACAGTGCTTACCACGTGGGCAGCGGCACTCTGCGCTAGCTTTAGCCACTCGCTGGCTTCAAGGCGCAGGCCCAGGCAGAGCACGTGACTGGAGCACAGCCTCCAGGTGCCAGACACAGAAGCAAGGAACGGTTCCAGCCTTCTAACCAGCTGGAGAATCGCCGTTTCTCTTGGCCACAGCTCCTGGCACATGATCTCTTTGATCCCTGAAGCCACTTCCACTGGCTCCTCACCCCCTGCTTCCCAAGGCTGAGAAAACCACAGCTGCTTCCTGTTGCCCTCAGGAATTCTGCTTTGCATTTACAGCCAGGCCCGGAGACCAACACGCTGGAGTTTGCTGCCAAGTCCCTGGCTCCTCATCCCCACCCCATAGCTCACTGCATAGGCTACTGCTGCAGCAACATGAGGACAGGCCGAGTCAGAGCTTCGCAGCCTGGCTCCGTCAGCCAGGGTCCCTCTGCTCACAGGCGGCTGGCTGTGCATATGCTCTCAGCTTGCCCTACAGCATTTTCTGGGCCAAATCCTGGTCCCAACAGAGTCGGTGGGAATCTTGCCGTTGACTGCGGTGGATGTCCATGGCATTTCCTCCACACGAGCTCGCTCCTGTTCTAGCCCCACCTCCACAACTTGTCTCCATGCCCTAGCAACACCTCACCTCCAAGACAGCCACCCCTTACTCCCTGTGATCTATCCAAACCACAGCTGACCAGATCCACTCTCCCCAGGTCAGCCCAGGGAATATCTGCACTGGCTTCCCTTCCTCACGCAGGACAAGCTCTGCGCCTTGGAAAGGCTTCAGGGCTCTGCTTTCAGGTCCCCCTTTGTAACCTCCCCCTCTCTAGGCCCCAGCCACGCCCCTCTCCTTGCTGCTCCCAGCGTCTCCTTCTCCCATGCTCAATTTCA
Source organism: Gopherus flavomarginatus (assembly GCF_025201925.1). Classification (NCBI taxonomy): domain Eukaryota; kingdom Metazoa; phylum Chordata; order Testudines; family Testudinidae; genus Gopherus; species Gopherus flavomarginatus. Next base: position 37,320,439 of record NC_066630.1, read on the forward strand.
CGCCTCCACCGCAAGGTCAGATCCTCAGCCCGTCTACATTGGATTGGCCCCAGTGAAGTCTACAGAGGGAAGTGAGGTCAGTAGGTTCACACCAGCTGAGGGCCTGCATCGATGGTCTGGGCTGGATATCTATGCTCCCTTGCCTGCAGCACCCAGATGAGTAGCGACCATCGGCTTTCCTCAGCATCTTCTTTCCTTTACCTCCCTTTCTCCCCAGTTTGCTCTTCCCCCTCTATTCCTCTCTCTCTCTCTCTTCCCCTTCATCTGTTCTTCATACTGCCCCATCACCATGGCATCTGAGCCCCTTTCCACTTTCACCATCTCTTTGCTCACGCTTTGGCCATAAAGTTTTTACAGAGTTCAGCTGAACCAGGCTCCTCTATGTGGCTTTCACCCTGCCCCCTGCTCAGTCTCTCCCACTCCCTGTCTTCCACCGCTCCCAGGATGCCATGGGAGGGGCTGCTAGGGAAGGGTACGCTTGTTAAGTCTGGGGGCATAAATCACTGGAGGTAATACAGCCGGAGGGTGAACAGGCCTCATTCAGAGTGTGGAGATCGCAGCAGATGGCTGCCGAGACAATCACAGTAAAAACCGAAGCAATATATTCTCCCTAACAGGAACGTGCCCAAGGAACATCAAAGCCAGAGCAGAGAGCACCCAGGGTGCTCATGCGGGGAATGACAAGGGGAGTCAATCTGGGCTTACTAGCCTGCGGGTTCAGAGGCTCGGAGAGTGATTTCTGGCACGAGTGGATCTATGCTCAGATTCTGGGAGCATGGATCCAGACACTAGAGCCTGAGAGTGAGGCTCTTGCTGTGCTCGGGGGCTGAGTGCAAATCCTGACACTAGCAGCCCGGGGATGGAGACTCCTGCTCGCAGCGGCTGGATACTGGTGCTCCAGCGTGGGTCCCTCACCAGGCACTTACAAACCAGGCTCTCGCTGACCTGCCCCAAGCGGCTCTAGCTGGCGGTTATACAGCGATGGTCGGAGCAGTCAAAGGTTCATCTGTTTCCACCTCTCCCCTTGCTGCCTCCAGCAGGGCCTATGATCTCTGCCATCCCTAGACAGAGCAGGCAGCACTCCCCTGCCAGCCCAGAAGCCATGCACACCAAGCACCCACAATGTCTGGCTGTGCCCACACCGCAGAGCTGCTCCCAGGCCGGGGCCTGGTGAGCTGTTTGAGTGGTGAGACACCCACAGGACACCCCAAATCCTGGCTGCAGTGCCTCACCCAGGGAGAGGAACCCCCAAATTACCTGCAGGAGCTCTGCCCCAGCATGCCCCCTCTCCTCTTCTCACTCACTTCAAATGCTGCAGCTCCAGTAAGTTACTAATTCATTCATTAACTCCTCTGTCTCCCCAGCTCTCGAGAACAGCTGTCACAGCACTGTCTGCCTTTGTCCAAATAACAAACCCAGATAAACTCTCCCAACCTCTGACCCCCGCTTTTGCCACCCCATTAAACTCGGGCATCTGACCATTCCCACAGCAACCCTCCCCATACTGACTCTGCCCTCATGTCTGACTCATGCAATGAGCGTGCGGGTTCTCTGCTCAACTTCTCCCCAAAGGTCCTGTCCTGCTCAGCCTGGGAGAATGGGATCAAAGCCCAAAGGCAGGGCCACAAGGATAAGGCTTTTCTTTATTTATAACAGATACACTGCCCAGCTCTAGGCTTTTCATCCAAGGATCTCAAAGTGCTCTGCACATCCCCTGAAGGACAGCTGAAGTCACCAAGCCCCACGAGGTTTAGGGAGATTATCTGCCTAGTGCTTCTTGATTATCGGACCTCCAGATTGCCCCACCATCCTTGGTGTTGCCCAGGCAGCTCACACAAGCCGATGCTCCATCATTATCCCTGTTATACAGTTGGGGAAGCAGAGGGTGAGGATGATTGGCCCAGGATGACACAGCAGGTGAGTGGCAGAGCCAGGAGCTATGATCATACAGCACCTGTCACTGCAGCATTTGAGCGCATCTCACAGAATGTAGGCCAAGAGCCTCGCACCCCCCCAGACTAGGAAGAGAACCCAGGAGTTCAGTCTCCTGGGGCCTGCTTTGTGATTGATGATGGAGCAGGAAATAATGATCTTGGAAACATGTACAGCCCCATTCCCCCCCACCCCCAAGGAGCTCAAAGCCCAGTACAGACGATAATGAACCAAGTTTCCCCACCCTCTGCTGCACTGGGGATTATTATCCCCATCGTATTGGGGAGGAAAGAGAGGCACAGAAGGGGGAAAATGACAGCCGAGGGTGACGTGAAGATACCACGCAGCTTGTGCAGGGAGAGGATATGGGGCTTAAATCAAAACATCCCATTTCCTGCCCTGCGTCAGCATAAACATTCAGCTCGCTAACTGAATCCAACAAGTCAGCAGCACATGGGAGTTTGCACTGAGGGTAACGCCCTAGGAAGGGACAAGCATGTGTGGTAGATGAATGGTTAGGACTGTACTCAGAGAATGGAGGGCGCAGGAGGTAAACACGTGTGTCTGTGGCATATTCTCCTGATTGTACAGTGGGGGAAACAGCCACAAAAAGGCAAAAAACGGGCCCAGGGTGAGGCAGGGAGTTGGTGGCAGAGTCAGGAAAAGAACACAGGTCTCGTGAATCTTGGCCACAGCTGTATCCCCGCCAAGACAGTGCAGCCTGTCTCACGAAGGCATGCAAGTGAGCATGCTTTGCATGGCTGAGGAGAGAAGACGAATCCTCCAGGAGGAAGCCAGGCAGGAGAGGGAGCTGGTGAAGCTCTGCGGTGAAGCTGAGATTGGGAGACAGCAGAGCTTTAGGGACAATGGGGAAGATTTCCAAAGGTAGTTCGGCACCTTGCTCCTATTGAAAGTCAGTGGGCATTAGGCACCTACCTTCCATTGGGGCTGCTGAATCTCTCCCCAACACAATTTTCTTGATTCTAACAGAGCTCCTTGTTCAGTGCCAGAAGAAAGCGACTCTCCGGGAAATCTGCCAGTGCCATACGGTAGGCAGTGAACCACTTTTTGGCTCAGTGGACAAGGAAAAGAGACGGGCATGTTGGAACAAGCTGTAGCTACTACAGAGGGGCTACGGCAAAGGTTAGTGGGACCATCAGAGGAGCTGCGATTTCCACCACAGAGAGCAAGCCAGATGTTTTAACACCTGCAAGCTTCACTTCACAGCTGGAAATTAACACTTCTTGTATAGTCAGGACCTATTTAGATTGGAAGCTGTTTGGGGCAGGGACTCTTCATTGTGTAGTCAGAAAAGGGCCTAGTACAATGTGGTCGGGATCTCTGCTTGAAGCCTATAGGCATGACCATAATAAATAGCAATAATTCACAATGTCCCCTGGCAAGACACACTGCTGTTGCCAACTCTCAGGGAGCTAATTTTTAAAGGCCCAGCTCCTGGAGTCAGTGGGAATCTCAGCTTTCTATTTATAAAAGACAGAGGTTCAGTGCTCATGGCTGCAGAAATGACACAAAGGGATGAGATGGAAAGCCCCGGAATGGGGCAGCTTCTCTGTTGGGCTGCAGTGCCAGCATACAAGCCCAGGGAGAGAAGGGAGGGAGAAAGGCAGAAGGTGTGTGGGGGGGGGGGAGGAAGACAAGGACACATGTGTGTATAAGGGGATGAGTGCAGAGGAGGGGGAAGGAAGCCCATTGGAAGCCTCTCTTGGAATGGTTCTGCTGTGGATCAAAGCCCAAAACCACAACATAGTTTCCTCCTTGATACTCGACTTGGGGCAGAGGGCGCTCTTCCAGCGTTTCCACTAGAGCCGTTAATCCCATCGCTAAAGCCGGTGTGGGGCTGGGGGAGGAGGGCAGGCAGTCAGGCTGGCTCTGGCTCTTGGCTCCATCCCTGCACGGAGGGGGAAGTGAGCTACCCGCAACTCACACTAATTAGTTGCAGATCTGCCCATTTCCAAGGAGTTTTGCCCACATGAAAGGACAGTGCCACGAGCAGCCAGACAGCACGCAGACATGGGGGAGGGGGGCGCCTGGCCTGGGATGGAAAGGGGGTTGTGCCAATTTTCCACATTGCTTCAGCCAACTGCCACAACACAAGCGCCCCCCCCCTCGCCCCACTCCCTCCCAGAGAGAAGGGAAGAGAAGAGAACAGAGGCCTGGTGTTGCTCTTGCCTTCCTGCCTGCTATACAACCCTTGACACTCTTTCCCCAGCACAGCTCATCTCCCCAGCACAACACGTGCTCCCCGTCACTCCCGAAGCCTGATCGCCAGAGACAGCTTCCAGGCTACAGAGCAGGATGCTTGTCCCATTCTGTGCACTTAGAACATAGAGCAAAGTGCTCAGCTGGCACGGAGCAGTGTAGCTCCACAGACTCAAAAAGCTGTACGCTAGCTGAGAATCTGGCTCCCTGGTGGATTGGGGCGGGGAAACAGAGGAAACTCAAGGTGCAATGGACATGAAGAATGAATTCTTTGGTCCCATTTGTCTTCCTGAAGCGTGGCCTCCTGTAGCCCACCAGCATCCCCCATGCAGAAGAGAAGTGATGGCTTCTCATAGCCTGCTCCCTTTCCTCCCACTAAAGAGACATACAAAAGTGGAGGAGGATCAGGCCAGGGGATGCTGCCTCTTTCCCCTGTGAATGCAAACTGCAGGAAGAGGGAGATCTCATTCCTTTTCCTCTTCCCCTGTAGGCGTGACAGAGCCCTATTCTGAATGGAGCAGATGCAGAACAGAGACTGAGCTGGCATGCAGTGCTTCGCTCCCACCAGCACGGCCCTGCTGGCCCCACCACTTTTGCAGAACTGGTGTGTTGGTTCTTTAAAAAGCACAATCACATTCCTAGCTTTTATGGACACAAAGGAAACCTTCCAACTCTGGCCTGACCAAGCACCGTTTGCCTGAGTCTGCAGACAGGCAGCATGAAACAGCTCTGAGCTGGGATTGGCCCATTGAGGTATATCCCCGAAACCTACTCGGCACAACCTAACCATCAGTACTCTAAACCAGTGCTCCTCAAAGTGGTGGTCCGCGGACCGGTGCTGGTCCGTGGCGAGTTTCCTCATAAAAGCATTGAATAGGATAATATGGCACCGGTCCCTGGCACATTGGGAAAAAATTGCCGGTCCCCCACATCAGATAGCTTGAGAAGCACTGCTCTGAACGATCTCCCTGCCAATGCAGCAGAAATATCCAGCTACTCAGGCATCACGGGCAGAGCTTGCAATTGCGGGTAGAGTGCCCGACTCAAGAGCACAAGGGCAAAGGAAAGAAAGCACTTTAAACACCATATTTTTGTCCTCATTTTGAGGGACTACTTTTGCAGCATAGGTGGAAGAATACCAAAATAAAAATACAATGTGCATGGGCTCTGCCTCTGCCACCCCAGAGCCAGAAGATAGGTCACCTGCCACACGCAGTGATCCCTGCGAGAACTCCGATAGCGCCGACCCCTTCGATGCCTCCACCCCCGCGGTCTTTGCCCATTCTGCACAATCTGCCCTGCTACGCCAAGACCTTGCTTCAGAGCCGGACGGTAACATGGCCAGGGTCCTGCCTGCTGCCCCAGGAGCCAAACGGATTTCTCAGTCCAAGAACCTGTGACCACAGCCCTGTGGCTCTGCCAAGCTGGTAAACCACTCCAGGAAACCCCAATGGGAGGGTGCTGGAGAGTCCTAATTGGATAAGTACAGAGTCCAGAGGACAGTCAGCCCACAGCTGTCACTGTCCCTAATCACTTAAAGCTGCTTAACTGCACTGGGCAGCCCAGAAGCAGATGGACCCGGCAGCCAGCTACAGGTCTCAGTCCTCCATATGAATGCCAGATGCAGGGATGGGGCACTGAGATCTAGCTACGCTCAACCCCCAATATACACCAGCCTGCACCTGCTAGAGGGCCCTGCTCCACCCTGCAGAAGGAGGCCAGGCCTGCCGACGGGCCAGGCAAAGGGGGCAATTGCTCAGGGGCCTGGGCGATTTAAAAGGGTCTGCAGCAGCCAGGAGCCCTGGGCCCTTTTAAATCACTCTGGTAGCTACAGGGCTCCTAGGTGTGCGTGTCTGCTTTGGGCCCAATACTTTGGGCAGGGGGGCCCATGGGCCAGTGGGATTGGTTTCGGAAGTGACAGGTCAGTCCTGGAAATGACTGATTCATCACTTCCGCCCCAGGCCCCGCAACCCCCTAGGGACAGCTCTGGCTCTGGGGCCCAGAATTGCTGTCGGCAGGCCCGAAGGACACAGAGATTAAGGCCAGAAGGTATTATTATATCACCTAGTCTGACCTCCTGCACATCACAGGCCACTAAGTTTCACCCAGATACCCCCACACGGAGCCCAAGGACTTTGGTTAGACTAAAGCATTTCAGTCCTCAGGAGACAAAACTGCTGTGGGCCACAAGCAGACAGCAGGTGAGACCAAGGTGCCAGCAAAGCCCGAGGCCCCTGCATCAGCAGAGGATTAAGTCAGCTATGCCCAGATGATCCCAGCAGGAGAATCGTGTCCCATGCTGCAGAGGAAGGTGACCCCATCCCATGTGATCCCTGCCAATCTGAGCTGGGGAAAAATACCTTCCAGACCCCCCCTCTGGTGGCTGGTTTACCCTGAGCAAGACACACTAGCCAGGTGTGTGAGAAAGGATACTCTGAGCCCCCTCAGAACACTGGTCCACCCTGCCCAGTGGCCCCTCTCCAACACGGGCTCTGCCAGACAGCCCTTGGAGGGGAGAATTCCCATCTGGCTGCATAGCTGGGGCCAGTCTGCAGAGACCCTTGCTCACATTGGCAAGCACTTACTCATGCAAGGGGTCCCACTGGTTTCAATGGGGCAACCTGTGGAGTAAGGGGCTATTCAGTATGTCTAGCCCCGGTGATCAGTTTAGCCATGTGCAGGTGAGCAAGAATAATCCGCATCCAGCTCCATTTACAACCTCAGATTCTTTCAGTCTCCCAAGTCATTAACCCTTTGTTTCATGAATCCTAGTGTCTGCAGGGGCAGAGAAGGAAGAACAGCAGGATCCTGGTCAGGTTACTAAAGGAAGTATGCACACACTGTTGGGACAACACCCCCCCTCCCCCCGGGAGAGAAATCAGGATTGATACAGGATCCCCAGGCATATGGCACATGAGGTATCAATGGAGAATCCTCACTGAGGAGATGAGAGACTGCTCCCAGATACCTCAGCCACTGTTCTGTGTGAATGAAGGGCTGGTAATGTAGGACTGGGGGTACCAAGTCAGACCACTGGTCCATACAGTCTGGTACCCTGCCTCCAGTAGGGGCTGGGATGAGGGCTAGAGTTAAGAGAAAGTTGAGAAAACGTCCTACATCGGGGTAGGCAACCTATGGTACGCGTGCTGAATGTGGCATGTGAGCTGATTTTCAGTGGCACTCACACTGCCTAGGTCCTGGCCACCGGTCCGGGGGGCTCTGCATTTTAAATTATAAATGAAGCTTCTTAAACATTTTAAAAACCTTGTTTACTTTACATACAATAGTTTAGTTCTATATTATAGTCTTCTAGAAAGTTTAAAAACATTAAAATGTATTATGGCAAGCAAAACCTTAAATTAGTGTGACTAAATGAAGACTTGGCACAGCACTTCTGAAAGGTTGCCGACCCCTCTCCTACATCATAACGCACTCAACCAGTTGTGCAACACTGAACCCAGGAGGAAATTTTCCTTCAGAACTCTCCAGCCCAGGGCATTAGTTTACTCCCTGCAGCATGAAATTAAAGGATTTGGTATAGTGGACTGGTGCACTAGCCTGCCACCTCTGGACAGCCACCTGGAGATCCTACACTGGATCTTGGTTCTAATCCAAACATCCCTAAATGCCATGGAAGCTCAGGGCCATCTATAAGAGATGCAAGTGGAATGAGTTTGTTAGGACTCAGCCCAGCCCCCATCCATTCACATCACAAACTCGCCTTCCCTCAGAGCAGGGTTGGCCATGGGATGCTGATAGCTTTGAGTGGTTGTAGCATGGAACCATGAGATAATGCCATGTACCTGAGAACTCTAAATCCAGCTCTGGCATTACTCCTTATGTTACCTTTGGCACTACCTCCAGGCACCTCAGTTTGCCCATCTGTAAAATGGGGTGATAATACTTCCCAGATCTACCGTGGCAATTAACTGGTTACTGTCTGCGTAGTGCTTTGAAGAGGTAGGTTCTCTATAAGGACAAAATACAACCCTATGTGAGGCCAGTCCCAGATTGGAACAGGAGGAGGTGGTGTGGGTCAGAGCTGAGGTTAATTGGCAGAACTGTGATTGGCCTGGCAAATGATGCTTTGGGTAAGGACAAGTGCAATGACAGAGCTGCCATAGCAGGGGTGACGCAGGCCAGAGATGAGGTGCAGCAGAAGAGCTGTGTGGGGCTCTAGGACTGGAATAGTGGGAGGAGAGAAGGGCTGCAAGTCACAGTTCGGGTGCATTGGCAGAGTGGTGTGGGAATCAAAAAGACTGGTAATGCAGATTAGAGCTGACGTGCTGTGTTTGGGTGCACTGGCAGAGCTGGGTGAGGATCAAGACCTCGAATAGCCGGGTTGACTGTGCGTTGTGTGAAGAAATACTTCCTTGTGTTTGTTTTAAGCCTGCTACCTATCAATTTCAATTAGTGACCCCTAGTTCTTGTGTTACGAGGTGTAAAACACTTTCTTATTCCCTTTCTCCACACCGGTCATGATTTTATAGACCTCTATCCATATCCCTCCCCCAGTCACCTCTTTTCCAAGCTGAAGAGTCCCAATCTAATTAGTCCCTCCTCATATGGCAGCCGTTTCATACCCCTCATCATTTTTGTTGCCCTTTTCTGAACCTTTTCCAATATATCTTTGAAATGGGGTAACCACATCTGCACACAGCATTCAAGATGTGGGCGTATCATGAGTTATAGAGAGGCAAAATGATTTGTCTTATTATCTATCCCTTTCTTAATGATTCCCAACATTCTGTTTGCTTTTTTGGCTGCCGCAGCACATTGAGTGGATGTTTCCAGAGAACTATCCACAATGACTAAGATAGGGCTGGCGGGGAGGGGGGTGGGGAAGGAGGAGGAAGTGGGGCAATTTGCCCCAGGCCCCACAGGGGCCCCCCACAAGAATATAGTATTCTGTAATATTGCAACTTTTTATGGAAGGGGCCCCCAAAATTGCTTTGCCCCAGGCCCCCCCGACTCCTCTAGGCAGCCCTGCTCAGAGATCTCTTTCCTGATTTCTATGTATATTCCAAGCCTAGTAATGCAGAGCATGCTGCAGGTCAGAGCTGAGGTGCATTGGCAGAGCAGTATGGGGATCAAGGCCTCAAACAGCCAGGGGTGCTGTGGGTCTGGATTCAGGTTCATTGGCAAAAGTGGCTAGGATTCAAAGCCTAGTAACGTAGAGTGCTGCAGTCAGACCTGAGGCATGCTGGCGGCAGTGGAAGAGGAAGCTTGCAGTCAGCCCTCCTACACTATGTCTTGTTCTGGCCAGCCTTATGCCCAAGCACCACATCCTACTAGACAAACTGGGGCTGGAAATACAAACTCAGTCAGGAGCTTTTTCCATTACCTGCAGCCAATCAATAAATACCAACCACTGTAGCTTCCAAACAGGAGAGAGCTGGCAGAGCCACCAGGCTCTCAAGTTTAATGCCATTCCTTCCACTTAAGAGCAGATGTGTCTCAGGCCAGCTCCCAGGTCCCCAGACAGTGCAGTTCACAGGCTGACTCAGCACGTTTCTGCACATGGGGATTTGCATGGAGTGCAGAGCATGAGGCATGGCTGGCAACCCCAAGACTAGCTTGGAGGTGTTCTGAGCAACATCCCTGGCTCCCAAACACCGCTGCCTACTGTACAGCTTGCTGCCAAATGGAGCCCATTCTTGGCTCTGACTTCCTGCTTCTGTGCCCACTCAGGATGCCATAAACATGGCATGGTTCCAGATGTTTCCCTCTCCTTTCCTAATTAAATAAGGAGCTTATGGAAGGTTTTTCCACACTGTACTAGATGTTGCTAGCAGGAGCATTTATCATTCAGATTGCAGTAAAATGCACAATTTGCTGGGTGCTTTCCAAGACAAGAGGAAGATGCGGCATGAGACCCAAAGAAGGAATTATCAAGGGGCTGATTTTCAGTGGTAAGATCCAAATTTTCCAGGGGTGCTGTGTTGGTTTGAGCACGTCTCTAAAAATAGAGGAGATGAATTTAACATGGTGATAGAAATATGCAGACAAAGTGTAGCAGAGATAGGACAGACATAGGGCAAAATCCTCAGCTCCACTCCGAACTCTGTATACCACATGTAAGGGCACGGTATGCACCGGGGAGGATTCTCCCACAGTGGAAGATACCTGTCAAACCATCTTCCAAGGACCCCCTGCAAGCTCCTTGCTATTCCTGGAGGAATTCTGCAGCAAAAAATTGAAAACTCTGCACATATTTTAAAATTCTGCAAACTTCTGTATTTTTGGTCAAAATAATGCAATATCAAATTGGTTTCAATATTGTGGTCATTTATTAAAGCTACAATACAATGGATGGAGAATGGGAGTGAGAGGCCTTGGAGAAGTCACCAAACCCCCTCTCTCTAATAGTAATGAAGCTAGTAATGACGCTTTCCTTCTAGCTATTTATTAGTCAAATACATGCAGCCATATGCTCAGTGTTGCATCACAAGCAACTGAGGGGCAAGTGAAGGCTGGGGACTCAAACTTACGATTTATACTGGCTACTGAGCTTCTCCAAAAAGGTCAGTTGCAAATAGTTCATGGAGAAATTATTGATGGGAAATTCAGCCCAAAAATGTAGACCAGTTGTATCAGTAGAGCACCATAAGCTTTATAAGGCCATACTGTCCTTTACAAGAAGGCTCCTTTATACCACTCTGGCAATGGAAAAGCCTTAAAATGTTTACCTGTTTTATACTCCTAGGGGAATTCACTAAGAATGGGAACAGGCAGAATGTGGCAGTGCCTGCTTAGTGAACAGAGCCTGCCCCACACCTGCCTCCTTAGAAACACCCCAAAGCCCTTTCCCTCTACACCAAGTGTGCTGCAATAGCAAATGAGAGGGACAGAGTGTCTCTCCTTTCACGTGCATAACTGCCACCCTCCGCCCCATGACTTATGTCTATCAGCTGCTTTGGGTGCCCAAACCAGCCTGCCTGCATTGCCGGGGAGGGGGTGCATGATCGCTCTTGCAGCTTCCCCATCAGAAGTCATTTTTCTGCAGGGAAGCAAAGAAATCTGCAGGGGCCTTGAATTCTGCACAAGTGCAGTGATGCAGAATTCCCCCAGGAGTACTTTGGGAAGGACATGCTAGGGCATGCGGAAGAGATTCCAGGGGATGTTCACCCAGGGTCCTTTTCAACCCCTGAAGTATCCCAGAATCAGGATGGCGCAAAGGTGGGTTAATGTCTTAGCCCCCTCTCCCACTGGGCTCTCAGTTCTTTGCTGTGCCTCTTGGAGGGGCAGTAGAGAATCTCACTCTGAGAAATTCTTTACCCGTTCCCTTGCTCAACTTCCTATTTAATCCCAGTATGTCCAGTACATACAAAACCCAATATGAACAGAATATTAATGTTGCCAAGTCAAGCTCTCAAAAGTTAGGAAATGCACACAAGGCTCTGGGCAGCCTTAATTCTGGCATGCATTATACTACAGCTTTGAATTACAGGATCCCATGCTATTTTTCCCACAGGACCGCTGCCTCATTTAGTGCACAGGCTGGATGATGCTCACTGTGGGGGCAGCTATTCACTCTCTCTTTTTTTTTATCATCCTTCAAAGAGTGGCCGCAGGACTCATTTAGTGCATACCATCCATACCCTGCACTAAAAACAGAATGATTAATTTCTTAATTAGCTTAAAGTTGCAACCTTAACATTCTGTTAACGTAGTTTTGTGCAAGTAATTTCCTAGGTTTGCTTTTTTTCAGAACTGAAACAAAACAAATTCCCTCACATGGAACTATCAGCAGGAGTCACACTGTCAAACAGATAAGAAAAGTTAATAGCACAGAAGTACTTTATATCTCTTTGACTGTAAAGGGTTGACAAGTTCAGTAAGCCTGGCTGTCACCTGACCAGAGGACCAATCAGGGGGCAGGATACTTTCAAATCTTGAGGGAGGGAAGTTTGTGTGTGCTGTTAGAATTTGGTTGATGTTCACTCTGGGGGCTCAGAGGGACCAGACATGCAACCAGGTTTCTCTCCAATCTCCCTGATACAGTGTCTTATAGATCCAGAATAGTGAGTACGAGGTAGATAAAGCGAGTTAGGCTTATGTTTGTTTTCTTTATTTGCCAATGTGTATTTGGCTGAAAGGAGTTCAAATTGGTATTTTGCTGAAAAGATTTTAATTTGTACCTGTATACTTAGGCTGGGAGAGTATTCCCAGTGTCTATAGCTGAAAAACCCTGTACCTATTCCATCTTAAATTTAGAAGATCATTTTTACTGTTTTTCTCTCTTTAATTAAAAGTTTCTTGTTTAAGAACCTGATTGTTTTTTTATTCTGGTGAGACCCCAGGGGACTGGGTCTGGATTCACCAGGGAATTGGTGGGGAGAAAGGAGGGAAGGGGGAGAGAGGCTGATTTCTCTCTGTGCCAGGATTACTTTCTCTCAGGAAGAGTCTAGGAGGGGGAAGAGAAGGAGGAAGGTGAATTGTCCTCTGTTTTGAGATTCAAGGAGTTTGAATCACAGTGATCTTCCAGGGTAACCCAGGGAGGGGAAGCCTGGGAGAGGCAACGGTGGGGGAAAGGGTTTACTTTCCTTGTGTTGAGATCCAGAGGGTCTGGGTCTTGGGGGTCCCCGGGCAAGGTTTTGGAGGGGGGACCAGAGTGTACCAGGCACTGGAATTCCTGGTTGGTGGCAGCGCTACAGGTTCTAAGCTGGTAATTGAGCTTAGAGGAATTCATGCTGGTACCCCATCTTTTGGATGCTAAGGTTCAGAGTGGGGAATTGTACCATGACACACACCTTGAGCGCCACAGCACAGCCTGCGACCACTTGAACCTATGCTGTAGTAGTATAGTAGACTGTTATTCTGTCATGGGGAAAGAGAAAAATTATAGCTTTTGCCACTGGGTGTCACAGCTATTTGCTGACAGAAATGGAATGGGAAGCCTCAGAATCCAGGGTTCAATTCCCAATTCTGGAGGGAAATGTTCTCTGGTGGTTATAGATCCTTCTTTCCTAGTCCCACATTCCTGCACCATCCCATAGCATATGCCCTGCCCACCCATCTCTGCTCCCTTACTCTAGCCACCCCCCCTCCCCAACCTCTCTGCTTGCTCCCTCCCTCAGCATGTCTCCCCCCTCCCCCCACCCTCAGTCACTCCATTTTCTCTTTGTGCCTCTGCATCCCAGCCAGGCAGCTTCTTTCTCATCCCCACTGCCTGGGAGTAGCAATGGGAGCTTTGAGAGAACACACGAGTATGGTGCCATGGTTGCCACTGGCTGCTTACCCCTAGTGGCCCTAGGCTTCAGCCTGCTCAGCACAGATGGAATTCTTGAGAATTTAGCTGCCAAACTACCAAGTCTCCATTGGATGAACTGCGATTTTTCAGAGGCTTATAACTTGGCCAAATTTGGGCCAGTTTTCACAGGGAAAGCAGAAGGCACATCCCTGGCATGAGGGTGACCTCACCCTGCTAAATTTCAAGTTCTTGCCACAAAACATAGGGGAGGTGGAGGGAGGTAGGGCTTCTCAATGAAAGAGTAGCAATAATTGTTTAACTATTAGCTAATAGTGTATTTTTTCCCCTCTAACTTCACTCTCAGAAACAGCTGAAACTTTCCAAAAAAGTTTCAGTCCCAAGCAGGCACCTGGTATGGAAAATTTCAGCCTGAATGGTTAGAGTTGAGGAACATTTTGTGCAACTGAGAACAGGGTCTTATGTGTGTCAGGCAACCTTAAGGCAGTGCTACCTGTTCCTCCTACAGTTTACTTTTTTCATCTATCATAATAATGCCTAGCTCTTATACCAGTATTTTCCATCCCTAGATCTCAAAGTGCTTTACCAAGGTCAGTATCATTATCCTCATTTTACCAGGAGGGGAAATGGAGGCACCTCCCCACAGTCTAGACAGTGACTCTGGACAGACAGAGGTGGGTATTCCCCAACATTAAAGTACAAATTACAACTATAAACACAATCACGCATTCTCTTCTCTTTCTTCAGGAGTTAAACCCCTGAATATAGATCATTTAAGCTGAACTTTAACTTTCTTCAACAGTGACCAACATTGTTTGTTTTGATGAGGAGGGGAGGGGAAAACTGCTGGTTTGTGTTCTTCAAAAATTTTTCCGGGTTAAGGCCAGAAGAGTCCACCTAGGGTGCCAACTTTCTAATTGCACAAAACAGAACACCTCCAGCCCAACCCTGAAGCCCCACCCCTTCTCTGAAGTCCCACACCCCCCATTGCTCACTCTTTCCCACCTCACTCAGTTTCACCAGGCTGGAGCAGGGAGCTGGAGCACAGGTGAGGGCTCCGGGGTGGGGGCAGGGGGTTGGGGTGCAGGGTCCCAGCAGCACCTACTGCAGCTCCCATTGGTCAGATCCCAGCCAGTGGGAGCTGCGGAGCCAGCCTCAGGGGCAATGCACAGAGCCTCCCTAGTTGCCCATGCATCTAGGGGCCACCAGTACCTGTTGGCCACTTCTGGGAGCCACACAAAGCTAGGGCAGGCAGGGAGCCTACCTTAGCCCTGGGCCCCTGCTGCGGCACCGACCGGACTTTTAACAGCCCAGTCAGCGGTGCCAACCAGAGCCACCAGGCTCCCTTTTTGACTGGGTGTTCTGGTGGAAAAACCAGCTGCCAGGCAATCAGATCCATCAGCTCTTCTAGTCTGGTCTCTGGTATAGGACAAGCCACTGTTACCAGATGGCAAATGTGAAAGGTCAGGACAGAGGGCGGAGGGGTAATCGTGCCTAGATAAGAAAAAGCTTCAAATAATGGGACTGTCCTGACTGGTCACCCTACAAGCCACCAGAGCCACCCAAAACCCAAGTGCTAAACCCAACAACCAAAATGAGCCCCCATTAGCCACACAGAGAGCTGGTTAATACTTAGCAAAGGAGCTCCGCAGCAGCTGGGGGGGACACGTGCTCTCCCCCCGAAACCTCCCGCAGCTCCCAGCGCTGCTGGCTCCTGTGAGCTCCAAACCCCGCGCCCCTCCCGAGCCCGGCGCTGCACACGCCCGCAGCTCGCGCCCGGCGGGTGAATGAGATTTCTGCCAGCGCCGTCAATGGGCGCAGGACCATCCAGCCCATCCCAGAGCCCGCCCCCGCGGTGCTCCCATTGGCTCCTGCTCCGCTCACATCCCCTTCCCCATTGGCCAGCCGCGCTCGCCAATCCTCCAGTCACCATGGTAACTCCCCCCCCGGGAGAGCTTCGAATTCCTCTGCACACCCTCCCCGTCCCCAGCCCCCCTCGCTAGTGTAACCGCGGCCCCCACCCCCGCAGAACTGGGTTATCCCGGGCTGGGGGCAGCTCCCGACCCCCCCGGCTGCAGGCACCGATTCCTCCCCCCCCGCGGCTGCAACAACCACGTCCCTGCCCCCCCGCATGCAGCGGGGGAAGTTCGGTTAACTCTGCAGCCAGGACCAGTTCCCGGCCCGCCCTTCACCCGCACCGCATGGAGCTCCTGCCACAGGCTGCAGGCCACAGCCGGGGAAACTTTTCCCGGGGCTGATCCGCTGGGGTGACCCTGCCTTTGGGGCTGCCTCCAAGGGGTTTCCCGCACATCCAGATGTTACAGTTCGGTTCAGTGGCTCTCCGCTCCCCCACTCCGCTTCGGTCACTCAGCGGCCCCAGTCGGGATCCGAGGCTGTGTCCCAAGTGTGGTCCCCACAGCTAGGCAGCAACAGTGCCTGTCCCACAGAGGCGGGGGGGACCCAGTAAGCCCCGAAACGCTCCCACCGAGCCCAAGCGGCACTCACCCCCTTCGCAGCGGGACCGAGCTGGCGGGGAACCAGCCAGCCCAAACAGCTCAGATCGCTGTGCTGGTGGTGACCTAGTAGAGCGGCATAAGAGAATTTAGTCTCCTCCTCCTCCCAGCTGGTTACAGAGCTGGGGCGGGGGCGGGGGCGGGGGAAGGGAAGTGGGAAAGGACTGGCACAGCCCGGACAGAGAGGGGAGGTGGAAGGGCACAAGTTACACACCCGTTCCCCAGGGTGAGTGGGGGCCGGAGAGCAGGGAACGTTGGAAAGGGAGTGATCTGAACTTGGAAAGCAGTCCTGGAGGAGAATGGAAATATGCACACAGCTTGGATCAGTTTCTCAGCTGCTGCTTGCTGCAGGGGCAGAAAAGGGGGCTCTGTGCTGGACTTGGCACTGCAGCCTGTTTGCACTGGCAGCAGTGAGTGCAGGACACTAGTGAGCATCAAAGCACAGGAATGGGAGCCACAAAGACCCATCCAAGGCCCCTGGATTTGCTCTGAGACTCTGGTCAGTCACCTCTCTTCTCCTCAGGCCGCCCCCTGTGCAGAGCAAAGGGCTCTGCACTCAGCCAGATACTACTGAAAACAGGCTGAGGGCAGCAGCAATTCCCCTACAGCAGAACTGAACCAGGCCAATCAATCAAAAAGCCACACAAGTAAAACTGCAAACCCCAAAGATTTTGGCGTGAGTGCCCAGATTCTGACCACTCAAGATTTTCTGTGCAGGTGTATTTGTGTGCGCACATCTCAAATCTTGGGTTTGGTCTTGGTCTCTTAAAAATAATAGTACCTAGCTCTTACTTTCATCAGTAGATCTCAAAGCACTTGATAAAGCAAGTTGCTGTTATCACCATTATGAATATTAGGGCCATTTGCTAAATTCAGATCTGGACCTTTATTCAGATTTTAGGCACCCCTAAAACTCATGTGTTTGCATGAGTGGAAATTTGCCCACAACATCAGAGCAAACACCCTATGCTCTAGAAAATCATGGGCTCATCAGTGGCTACAAGTGGTTAGGACAGGGCTGGGCAAGCTTTTTGGCCTGAGGGCCACATTTGAGTATGGGAATTGTACAGCGGGCCATGAATGCTCACAAAATTGGGGGTTGGGGTGGGGAAGGGGGTGAGGGCTCCAGCTGGGGCCAGAAATGAGGCACTCAGGGTGCAGGAGGGGGCTCTGGTCTCAGGTGCAGGGGAGGTAAGGACTCCAGTTGGGGGTACAGCTGGGGATGAGGGGTTTGGGGTGCAGGAAGGGGCTCCAGGCTGAGACCAAGGGCAGGAGGGGGATCAGGGCTGCAGCAGGGGGATGGGGCACAGGAGGAGGTCAGAGGTGCAGGCTCCAGCAGCTCTTCTCAAGCAGCTCCTGGAAGCAGCAGCAGCAGCATGTCCCCCCTTGGCTGCAGGAGCTGCTGAGCTGGCACTTGGGGCAGGGGCAGCACATGGAACCCCCTGGCTGCCCCCAAATGTGGGAGCCAGAGGAGGGACATGCCACTGCTTCCAGGAACCAGGGCAGGGGCAGAGCAGGACAAGTCCCAGATCCTACTCCCTGCTGGCAGCTCAAGGGCCAGATTAAAAGGTCTGACAGGCCAGATGCAGCCCCCAGGCCATAGTCTGTCCACCCCTGGGTTAGGACCCTAGTTTTCCATCTCCTCAGAAAGAGGTCACCCCCAGAACTCTCTTATGCCACATGGGACTATTGGTTCAGGGCTACTAGGGGAACATACTACCTACTCCCTCAAGAAACCAAGACAACTTCTTACTTCACTGTGGGTTCTACTGAAGGCCAGCCCATTCGACACTAGCCAAGCATAGCCTCTGATGCAGGCATGGCACATACCTCTCACAAGCTCCCCCTTCTGCTCAGGGGTGGGCGCACTCTCAGTTAATGGCAACCCCTCAGTGGTTTCTCAGGCAGTTTTTCTGTGACTCAGCCCTCCAGCCAAGTCACATTCAATGTCTGAATGTGAAACAGAGCAAACCCATTCTGGGGTATGCAGTCTGTAACTTGTCCCAGTCCTGCTAAGGGCCACACCCCCAGAGCTTCCTCTCTGAACTCAGCACTTACTCAATCCCAGCAGCCAGCCAGAAACACCTTCTTAGCACCCCCAGTCCTCCCAGGGTTGCTGCTGCTGCTGCTGCTGCTGCTGCTGCTGCTGCTGCTAGGAACACAGCCCTCTCTCCTCCAACTCCAGTAGCAACTGACTGCTGCTTTACTCTGCGGCTCCCTTTATATGGCCCTGCTGGGCCCTGATTGGCTGCTTCTTGCAGCCTCTCTCATTGACTGCTTCTCTGCAACCACGATAGTTCACTTGGATGACTTCTCTTCTACTCCTCTCTGAGGCCTCGAGCAGGGGACCTTTGGGCCTAGTCCACTCCATCACAGCCGCTGAGAGATTTGATGAAATCACAGCCTCAGGTAGTAGGGCCGGTTTCAGTACTAGACCCTGGGGAGCTCCAAACACATCCCCAAAGGCTGCCGAGGAAACACGATCCCAGCTCCTGCACTATGTGTTTAAGATTACCTTGTTTGACTCACCAGCCTCACAGATCAGTGCCTGGAGGGCTAGGAGGCACAGCGCTATCAAAGTGACCAAAGTGCAGCATTTGCTGCTGAGATCACACTGCTAACACCATCTCATTCATGTATACCCCTCTGGCTCTGACTCTGCACCCAGGGGATTTGCTGGATTGTCTTCACCTCACCACTGCTCTGTCATTGCCAGCACCCACTGCTTATTCACGATGGACAGCGGGAAGGTTAGAGCGAACCTTGATGTAGGTTCTTGGGCATCATCTACCATCGAGATGTAGTAATGGTTGGATTAAGAAAGTGACTAGTAATGGGATAAGGAGCCTTTAATTTCTGAGTTGCTGGTTGGACCCTTGGTCCAATCCAAGAGTGACAGGAAGTTGGAGAGGCTGGAAATCAGACATTGTAGAGCAGTGGTTCTCAACCTATTTCCCATTGTGAGCAGCATATGCAACTCTCTGTGTGTTATGTGGGCCGCACCCACACAATATATATACTACCGGTATGGCTCTGAGGATGTCACATGGACTGCAGCTGTGTGCTGATTGCACAGACACCAACTTCCTCTCTCCCCGGGGGGTGCTTGACCCCCCACTTCACCCCTTTCCCCAAGGCTGCACCCCGCCCTGCCTCTTCCCCGCTGGGGGGAGGGAGGAACTGGCTGCCGGTGGGTGCTAAGCACCCACTAATTTTTTTCCATGGGTGCTCCAGCCCTCAAGCACCCACAGAGTCAGCACCTATGGCTGATTGGGCTGCAAGCGGCCCGCAGGCTGAGAACCACTGGTGTAGAGGGACAGGAAAGGCCAGGGAGACATTCAGAATCGAAGCCTCTGTGAGCAGCCTTTGTGGAAGCCCTAGTGAAGAGCAGCTTCCAGCTTTACTGAGCTCCTCCAGGTAGGGAGAGCCAGGGCTGGCAGCTGGGCACTCACAGGGGCAAAGAGGGGCTCTGTGGCATGATGGTAAGGTCATAAAGTAACTTTCTCCCACTGAAAACAAATTCCAAATAAAAGTAGAAAACCAGCAGCTTTGACTATATCAACCCCCACAAGAGCAGTTTACCACATGGCCCCAAGTGAATTATGTATGAAAACAAAGGAGACAGATTCCTATAGTGGAAGCAGAGACCACTAAAGCAATCTGCTCTTCTGAGGGTCAGGATTCTCCGAGCCAATGCTGCTGAGAGCCTGGACTGGTCAGTGCTGGGACTGGTGTCAGTAGCATGCCGGCTCCCCAGCACTGTGGGAGGGGCCACTTGGCTGCTGGATGAGACCCTGAGGTCAGTAAAAATCCCCTGGTCCTGGCTGAAAGAGCCAGAGTATCAGCCTAGCCAAATTCCCACCCCCGCATCCCCCAATTATGTCACGTCCCTAAATGTCCCTGTTGGTTCTAAAGGGATAATGTATTCTTCATCTCCTTTCCAGCTGTGGTCACGCTCCTGAGCCGTCCAGGTGAGTGGGTAAACGCACCAGCGTGCTCGTGTCAGAATTCCCACTGCCAGTCCCTAGGTGCGTGCACCAAGTTTCACTCTCAGCCTCCAAGCACAGCAGGATTTACACACTCCAAGATTCACACGCCAGGTACAGAAGGATACCCAGCAATGCACCAGCGCCATGATGCAAAACCCCAGTCTTGGTGCGCAGGGGTTCTGTGCTTTCGTGCCAGGATTCCAAAGCCCTGGCTCCACGTGCAAGTGGATCTTTCCACAGAGGCTGCTTTTACAGAGCTCGAGAGGAGGGAGCTGAGGTTTTGGGGAACTGTCAGCAACTTCCGACAGTGTGGGCAGAGAGTATAGCAAAACAGCTTTTAAATGTAGTGCAGCGTGGGCCCCACCCCACTGGCAACCCAGGGCTATAGTCTCAGCATCAGACTAAAGGAGACCCACGTGCTCAGCACTAGCCAGCCCTCTATTTATGGAATGCGCGAGCCAGAGATGGAGGGAATGCAGAAACCAGAAGCCGCTTGAAATCTCTAATTTAACGTCTTGTGTTTCAGAACGTTCGCCCTCCCGCTCCAGACGTGGGAACGCAAGGCTCGACTGAAAGCGCGTTTGCTGCCCTGGTTTTATAGGTTTCTTTATTACGTTTTTGATTTTTGGGGACCCCTTCAGTGTGGGGCACACAGGGATCCCAGAGCTGCAATTCCCCAGGGCCGGGAGGGGCCTGTCTAGGCTCTGCAACACAAACATTGCCTAGTTCAACCCCACGGCACTCCTGCTGGTTTGGGATGGAGGGCTTGTCCAGGAAAGAGAATTAAGGGCTAGTTTTTCCGCAGGCCTCCTTACCCTAGTGTGCACAATTTGGGAGGGACCCTGTTATGCTTGCACACACAACTTATATTCACATATGCAAAGGCTGGAAGTACATGTGCAAAACACCAGTTTGTGCACACAATGACCCATTCTGTACGTGTAAGCCAGTTGCACTGGGAAATCTCTGCAGGTGCAGGTATAGAGGCTACAGACAACATGGCTCTGAAAATGTGACGTCTGGCTCCTCAAAGCTCCGTGCAGCTTCAGTTCACCCAGCATGCCTGGGTCAGCAAGAGATCCCCAGCAGTACCATTGTCAGAGAAAACCTGCACCTAGGAAAGTTCCCAGGTGGAAAACTGGGGAGTTGGGCTCTTCTAGGTCCATGACAGGAGCAGTGTGTGTCCAAGCCTAAGAATGACTGGATATGGACTGTCTCACTTCCTCTCTCAGAAAAAGAGGAGATAGTTTTTCCAGACTAGAAATAAGGGCATGCTGCACTGGGGTTCCCTGCTCTGGGGTTCCCTGCTCCGAGGTTCCCTGCTCTCGGGTTCCCTGCACCGGGGTTCCCTGCTCCGGGGTGGAATCGGGACACGCTGCTCCGGGTTCCCTGCTCTGGGGTTCCCTGCTCCAAGTACCCTGCTCCGGGATGGAATCGGGGCACGCTGCTCTAGGTTTCCCTGCTCCAGGGTGGAATCAGGGCACGCTGCTCCGGGTTCCCTGCTCTGGGGCGGAATCGGGGCGCGCTGCTCCGGGTTCCCTGCTCCGGGGCAGAATCGGTGCACGCTGCTCTAGGGTTCCCTGCTCTGGGGCGGAATCGGGGCGCACTGCTGCAGGTTCCCTGCTCTGGGGCAGAATCGGGGCACGCTGCTCTAGGGTTCCCTGCTCCGGGGAGGAATAGGGGCACACTGCTCCAGGGCGGAATCAGGGCATGCTGCTCTGGGGTACCCTGCTCCAGGGCGGAATCAGGGCGCACTGCTCTGGGTTCCCTGCTCTGGGGCAGAATAGGGGCGCGCTGCTATGGGTACCCTGCTCTGGGGTGGAATCAGGGCACCCTGCTCTGGGTTTCCTGCTCCGGGGCGGAATAGGGGCGCGCTGCTATGGGTACCCTGCTCCGGGGTGGAAGCGGGACACTCTGCTCTGGGATTCCCTGCTCCGGGTACCCTGCTCCAGGGCAGAATCGGGACACGTTCCAAAGCAGCACTGGGTCAGCCCTCAGCTCTCTCTCTACTTGCTTTTTCCAAAGACAGAAGAGCAGGGCCGTATCTAAACCCTGCCAGTTCCTGACCCTTTCAGAAGGAAAACAGGTTTATTGCGGGAGACGTTAAAGTCAAACATTTGTGCCTCATTTAGCAGGACTCCCTGAAACGTGCAGGATGAGATCACTCTTGGAGTGTGAATTTAGAACAGTGTCTCCTCCTAACCCCAGCCTCCCCTCTTGGGGGCCAGCTCCTCACGTGCTGTCTCTCTCTTCCACCCAGAACCACCAACGATGCCTTCTGGCAGGGCGCCAGGGTGATAATCCACCTCCACCCCCACTTCACCCACCACCTCACTGCATTCAATCAGGATGTATATGTAGAGAGATACAGCGAGCGATTCGTGCAGCGCTGGAGTCCAACCAGAAGGATGCACAGCAGGGGAGGAGAAGGGGAGTGTCTAATACTGGACTTCCCTGCTCTGGGCTGAGCTACCCCCCTCGGACATGGACTGAAGCTTTGTGTGGCCCAGATATACTAATGCAGGGCCCCAGCCTTGGGAGCATGGGGCTCAGTCCTGTTTTCACCTGGGTTCCAGCAGGATTTATCCAGTGACAGCTCAGGGCATTTGGGAGATCATTTCCCCTCCCCTCCCCTCAGCACAGGACACCCCCAGGAGGCTGTGGGACCCAGGCCAGCCAGCCCTTGGGCTGCCGCTTTGCTGTGTCAGATTATTGTCCTCCCCCAGGCCTCCAGCTTCAGCAAACTCCCTGGCCTCTGCCCCCAGGTGTGCCCCATCCTCCCAGCTCAGCGGGTTTCTGCTCTTCCATTCTGCCTCTCCTGTGTGCCCAGGGCTGTCCCTGGGGATGGGGGACTAGGGTGACCAGACAGCAAGTGTGAAAAATCAGGACGGTAGTGAGGGGGGACGGGGAGTAATAGGAGCCTATATAAGAAAGACCCAAAAATCAGGACTGTCCCTATAAAATCGGGACATCTGATCACCCTACGGAGGACATAGCACCACCCTGCAGATAGAAACTCGGTGCCTCCTCCCTGGCTCTGCCCAGGCCCCCACTCCACCCCTTCCCCTAACTCCACCCAGTTCCAGCCCCTCTCCCAAGCATGTTGTGCCCTTGCTCCTCTTCCTCCCCCCAGCACTCCAGGTGAAACAGCTGATCGGTGGTAGGCGCTGGGAGGGAGAGGGAAGCACTGACTGGCAGGGCAGGCCGGTGGATAGGAGGAGCTGAGGGGAGGGGGAGGTTGGTGGGGGGCTCCTCTTCACCCCCCCATCCGCTTCTTCATGAAGTCCCCAAAAGCACAGGGCCCAAGGCGGTCGCCCCGGTTGGCAGAAGGCTCCATGTGTGCCCCTCCTCCATAGGGGAGAAAGAAAAGGAGAGGCACACCTGGCTACTCCCTCATTGTCAGTGATCCCCAAGGTCGAGGATGACCTTCTATGGGTTTTATTTTTCATGGGTCCTTTAGTGACTGAGGAGTCTGATCCTTGAGCCACAGGCTCGTTGGCAGACATTGCAGGTGGTTTTGGAAGACAGGGTTGGGCTGAGGTTGCTGCGTGACCGTTGTCGTCCCTTTCGTTTCTGGGGTTTTTCTGCGACCAGGGCAAGGAGATTTTCTTCAACAGCAGACGCTCCGTCTGACAAGTCTTCGCCAGTTCTCCCTATCCTGGGCTGCTGTCTCCCAGTGCGTGGTGTCGATGCCACATCTCTTTGTGTTTATCTTGAGGGTGTCTTTAAAGCGTTTCTTTTGAGACAAAGACACTGGCTCTCCTAGCACACCACTGGAATGGCTCTGTGCTCCAGGTAAGGGCAGCACCTAGGGACTGAACTGTGAGACAGCTCTGTGCCTGCCCCCTGCACGGCCGCCCTTGCTCTGTGGGGCAGTAGGGTGCTCTGGCTGGCATGTCTGGGGGGCAGGGCACCCTCCTGCATAGTAGGATAAATAGACTAGGGATCCTGTGTTGTCTCCGCTCCCCCCCATGCTGTGCCCCTTGCTGTGGGGAGCCCATACAGAGGAATCGGGGGTGGGTGGCCCGTGAGCTCCCAATCCCCTGCACATCAGGCAGCTCGTCAGGGAGCCCTTCCTGCACATTCAGGGCTTGGGATTTTTGCACTCACCTTTGGGGGAAGAAGCAGATTCGATATAATCAGCCCACGCATGTGAATTTCCTGCCGGCGGAGCTGCACAGGAACCGGAAGTAGGTTAGACTGGAACTCTGTGCCATCTCTAGGAAGACTCCAGCTGGCCTGCCAGGTGAGTGTTCCTCAGGTAAATCGACACTGAGGTGTGGTCCAAACTCCACCAGCAGTGAGGACTGAACCTGAGACCCCTGGGTCTAAACACATGGACCTCTACTGCCAAAGCTAAAAGACTTAGTTCTTGTAGGCCACGGGCTGTACAGATGCAAATCTCCTTATGTGCCAAGCCTCTAAGAGGAGGCAGCCGCCACACTGGGTAAGCAGGGGTTACACACGATAAGCTCTGAAATTGTATGAACTTCCAAAGAGCAAGAATTCAGAGCCAGGTTAATTTGCAACACCAGGTGAGGACTGGAAGTGAGTAAGATGCTTGTAACCAAAGGGATACAAAATAATACAGACTATCTCATACTGACGGCATATCCCCACCCCTCACCCCTGTGGAGCACTGTGTTCAGTTTTGGTTGCCACACGATAAAATGATATGTTACACTGAAAAGGCCCAGAGAACACCAAAGCTGGTTAGAGGCTTGGGTGGACTTTACCTCAAACAAGGGATTGCAAGAGAGGATGGTGCAGAGAAGATGCGATTGAGGGATCCATGATTATGAGGCGCACACTGAAAAGTGATCAGTCCTCTTTATCTTGCCCCAGAATATAATAGGAGACCAAACGGACAATCAGTGGCAGGCCCATTTAGAGCCAATGTAAAGAAAGTCTTCATCTAGGCAGTGGCAATCCGGCCACCGGAGGTCATCAAATCAAATACTATGGCTGGGTTTTAAATCTAGCAACATCCCCAGCCGCGCAGGAGGCCCAGGTTCAATGCCTGGCCCCTGCAGTTTTAACGGCGAGCGTGATTAAGCACTGCAACAAGTTATCAAGGGCTGTGGTGGATTCTCCAACCCTGGCAATGTTTAAATCAAGCTTAGAGTTTAAGAAAAGAAACGCTCAGTTCAGAGGTTCCCAAGATTTTTGGCTGCACCCCTGCATGCCCATGGGGATCACACAGCCGCCAGCTCCAGCCAATCCTGGGCAGACAGTGACTCGCTGAGGGGAGCGGGTGGCTCTCACCCGAGGCACCGACAGGACCCAGTTGAGTCCATGGCATCATGGTGTGGAGGGGACCAAGGCTCCTCACCCTCCCTCCCACCTGCCCAGCACCTCTCGCTTCCACAGGCTCTGGGGGGTTTAAAATACATGGGGCCATGGCTGGCTGGGTGTCCAGGCCAAGGCAGCAGTGGGGAGAGCACTCATAGACTCTCCAGCAGTCAGGGAGAGGAGAGAGGGGAGAACAGCAGGCTGCTGGGCTGGGGCAGGGCAGGGCAGGGCAGAGCAGGGCCTACCTTCCTAACCACTGGCAAACTCCCAGTGTGCTCTGTGTCCCTGCTGCCAGGGCCGCCCAGAGGGGAGGGGGCAAGTGGGGCAATTTGCCCCGGGCCCTTCAAGGGCCCCGCGAGCCCTGGCCTGGCGGTGGTCCGGGTCTTCGGTGTCATTTTGGCAGTGGGAGGCCCTTCAGTCACTCTGGGACTTCAGCGGCATTTCAGCAGTGGGGGGCCCTTCAGTGCTGCTGAAGATGTGGAGCAACTGAAGCTCCCACCCCCCCACCGAAATGCCACCAAAGACCTGGACCACCACCGGGTGAGTACAAGTGCCGCAGCTTCCCAGCTTTGTCCCAGGCTCCCTAAATCCTCTGGGCGGCCCTGCCTGCTGCTGCCACCCTGTCCTGCTCCAGCCCAGACACCTGAGCAGCTATAACCGGGTGCCTGCCAATAGCCTCATCACACCCCAAGCGTAGGGGTCCAGTTCTGGTGTCCACAAAGTATGCTGATAAGTTGGAAAGCTTTGAGAGAAGGGAGTGAGTGAGGGATCAGAAAGCATCCCTTTAGCTGACAGGCTCCAGGAGCTCCATCTACTGATCTTAACAAAGAGAAGGTTAAGGGGTGACTCAATTACTGTCTATAAGTACCTACGTGGGGAACAACTATCTCCAGTCTATCAGAGAAAGGTGAAACATGATCCAGCAGCTGGAAGTTGAAGCTAGAGATGGTCACACTGGAAATAAGGTGTACATTTTCAACAGTGCGAGTACTCAGCCTCTGGGACAATCTACCAAGGGCTGCCCGTGGTGAGTTTTCTATCACACACATACTTGTAAACCATGACTGGACGTTCTTCTAAAGGATTTGCTCACAGCGTTTGTCGAGGCTGATTCCCCACTCTGGCACTTCGACTGCAGAAGGTGGGAGGCCCGCAAGGATTCTCAAAATTAATACTGGCCACTCCGGGCTTGTATAAAACTCCCAAGGTTACAGCTTTTCTCTGACCTTGGCTTGGTAAACGCTGCCACCACCCAAATGCAAAAACATCCCTTGGACCCAGGAAGGAGCACTTGGGAATTCCTCCCTGGGGGGTACCGTCAAGCCCTTACACACACACATGCACACACGCACGCACACACACGGGAAGAGCTGAGAAAGAAAACAAAGGAAATTAGCTGTTGCTACCAGTTAATCAAACAACATATGTGCAAACCTCTTAGGACACAAAAACCCAATGCTGTTCTTAAAAAAAGGTAAATTTTATTAAAAACAGAAAGAAGGAAAATACATCTGGAACTTAGGCTTTTGCTATTTTAAAAGAGCAATTGCAAAAATTAAGGACCAAAACTAGCTTTCTTGGGGGTTCAGCTTAAAGGTGACAAGCAAACAAAAGCATCTGGGGTTAGCACAGAGGAGATCCACAAGCCAAAATAAGAAATAAACCTGATCGCATCTAACTAAACATTCCCTATCCCAATGATTCTTCTAGGTATGGAAGATAATTTCATACCTGGTTCAAACCTTACACAGCATTGCTGCTCCGTCCCTGCAGCCCAGAGAACAACAGACAAAGGGAAAGTTTCTTTCCCCGCTGTAAAAGTTCTAGCCTTCCCGTGGCTCTTTTAGTCAGGTGCCCACTTTTTCTTTCTTTACCTGGGGTCCTTTTAACCCTTTACAGGTAAAGCAAGTAGAGGGATTTTACAGCTAACTGGCTGGCTGGGTGTCCATCAAAGGGAGCTACCCTCTCCCTCCCCCTTCATTTATCACAGCATTATTTTGGGGCAGGTCTCTGGCCTATGCTGTACCAGAGGTCAGGCTAGATGATCGCAATGGTCCCACCTGGCCTTGAAATCTCTGACTCTCTGAAACCAACAGGCAGTTGGGATCCAGATAACTGTGTTTACACAACATGCAAGGCTTGGATACATATACACACAGCTGCTCTGCCTGGCTTTTAACATACAGGGCACAATGCACCATTAGAGGGCTTGCCAACTATTTAAAGGGATACCACCCATTCCTGTACACAACAGCATAGACGCAGCCGCAGCATATTCTTCTTAAGCCTAATTTTTATGCACACTATACACAGAGTTCTTGTTGTCGTTGGACGAAGACAAACAGTAAGGAAAGCAGCAGCGGCAAAGCTTACAGACAAGTGGCTGCACTCTAAGAGCTTCCGATAAATACAGCTGTAGCATGTGCCAATGCCAAAAAATGTCCTGCTGGCTCCTGCCCTCATCTCAAATATGCTAAAGAACTTGGGCCACTTCTATGCCGGTGCAACGCCACTGCGATCAATAGAGCAGTGGATCACAGATGCTCAGGATGAGCATCCCATGGCAGAGGAAGTCTGTTGCACAGCATGTGTTGAGTCCCAGTCTAGTGGCCGATCCACCAAAGGATAATAGCTTACTACTGCTAGTAGATAATGCAATTATTCCCTTATCTCAAATGATGGAGACGGGTGCTGAAGGTTCCAAGTTCAAGCATCTGTGGTGACCCATGCAAAGAGAGCATTACATGAGCAGCACCATCCCTATGGATTGTACAGCATGCTTTCTACCTCCACACGCTGGTGTTGGGGAGAGGGAAAAGGCCATGCCCGGGCTCTATCAGGATGGTATCATCCCCAGGAGGAGAGAAGGGCACAGGTCCTTGAATTCAGGGATGGTGGTTGTGCCCTGTCCCTGTGAAGGAATGGGGCAAGGATTGTCCCTGCGGCAAGAAGGAGCTGGGGGAGGTATTGAGGACCTGGCATGTTCTATTGTGTGAGATAGCACTCTTCTGGGCGACTGCCCCAAGGAACTGCTGGTGAATCCAGCCAGACACAAGCAAGGCTGGGTGGGGATGGTTTTCCCTTCGTGGGAGAACTGTCAAGATTTCCAAACATTTCCCATCTCTAGTCGGGAAGAACACGGACAATCGCAAAAACTTTTGCCAACAGACAAACCAAGAACATTTCCGATTCAGTCAATAGAGACGTTTCATGTGGTGGTTTCGACACATTTCATTTCTGACCCTTTTTTGGGCCCCTTTGTTTTTAGTGTAAATTGTTACATTTCAAGAGAAAAAGTTACTTTGAATTTGAAAAATGAAATTTCCCATTTCAACTACGTCAGAATGGGACTTTTTGACAATTTCAAAACGTCACAGGGGGAACGAGTGTCAGGAAATTCATCGACACTGATTCTTTCCCGTGGACAGTTTCACTTTTGACAAATTGGCATTTTTCATCCAGAAATGTTTCACTGAAAAATCCCTGATGGGTTCTAATTAGCAGCCTCCAGAAGCAGGGGGAGGAAGGGAAAGGACAGCAGGAAGGGTCTCCTGCCCTGCTCTGTGCCCAGGGTACATATTCCTTTAGTCCTCAGGGCAGCAGTACCTGTAGCAGGTCTGCAATAGGCCTCCACACTGGAGTTTGGGGGTGCGGTGAATGGGAACAGTGCCGAGGTGGAGCGATGGAAGGCTGCAATGAGAAGGGGGATATGTGAATAATTGCAAAGGGGAGTGGGGAGAAGAACAATGCTGGAACCAGCACAATGACGAGAGAGTATCAGAGGGGTAGCCGTGTTAGTCTGGATCTGTAAAATCAGCAAAGAGTCCTGTGGCACCTTATAGACTAACAGACGTTTTGGAGCATGAGCTTTCGTGGGTGAATACCCACTTCGTCAGCTGCATGATGAGAGAGGCAGTTCAAGAGACAGAGCACAAGCTCTTTTTGGATTCCAGTCTGATTACGTCACAGCTATGGATCCTGCAGCTGGAGCTGTGCTGAGCGCCCAGCCCTCAGCATGTTAAGCAGAGCACCTAGTGGGATCAAACCAGCAGTGGGCAGGGGTTTCCTTCCAACCGGTTGCCCTTTGCCACTAGATATGCAGGGCTCTCTCCTCCACTCACACGCACTCATCCCTACAGAACACCTGCTCAACCCAGCATAGCCCAGACAGCTCTTGTCAGCAGCACAGCGCTTGGAGAGGCAAGACATCAGCACCTCTGGGCAGGAACACTCTCTCATCCTTCTCAGCAATGCAATGAGCTTCTCGGAGGGCAAGGGGCTGGAATGGACTTGAGGGAGAGAGATCTCTCCCTGATCTCTCCCTCCCCAAAAGCCAGTGGCAACCCTCCCCCGCTAATTCCTGCAGCTGATCCTAAGGGGTTTCATGGCACTTGGACTGGGCAAAGTGCTCTTTACATTTGTCCCAGGGATGGCCAAGTGTCAGGTGCCCAATAGCAATAGGGTGTTGAAATGGGAGTTACTCAGATACAGGGTGTGCTACTCTGCCATTGCAGATCTGCACAGCAGAGGGTGCTGGAGTGATTCTACGGATTTGGCCGCAGAGTTAATATTTAGCAATACACCGGTGGGATGAGTACGGGCTGTCTTGTAAATGGCCATTGGCTCAAGCACACAGATTGAATCACTTTCCTTTTCCTTTGCTGACGACAAAGAAAAAACAGATGTGATTTTACTTACCCATCAGGAAAAACTGCTGCTAATGGGAAT
The DNA here is from genome assembly GCF_025201925.1 of Gopherus flavomarginatus. NCBI lineage: Eukaryota > Metazoa > Chordata > Testudines > Testudinidae > Gopherus > Gopherus flavomarginatus. The sequence continues at coordinate 37,350,324 of NC_066630.1, forward strand.
GCTGCAAAGCCAAGCTAAAGAGTAAGGAAGGAATAATGAAGATCCTGTCTGACCGTTCATGGAGGCTGTCTCCCTTTGGAGTGATTTGGAAGCTCAAGTTGACCCTTGCAATAGCCCTAAAGAGAAAATGGCATATTGTGGGCACTGCAGGGTTAGAATCACAGCCTCAGTGATCGAAAGGACTTCAGGCAATCACCTAGAGTCCATCCTGCCCCCTCCCTACCATGCTGGTTTGAGCATTGGCCTGCTAAACCCAGGGTTGTGAGTTCAGCCCTTGACAGGGGACATTTAGGGAACTGGGGTTAAAAAAAAAAAGTCTGGGAATTGGTCCTGCTTTGAGCAGAGGGTTGGACTAGATGATCTCCTAAGGTCTCTTCCAACCCTGATATTCTATGATTCTATGCTGAGGCAGAATTAAGTAAACCTACATTTCCCCAATGGAAGTTTGTCTAATTTGTTCTTACAAACAAACCTCCACTGACGGGGACTCCATGATACCCATATGTAACCTCTCCCAGTGCTGAACCATACGTAGAGTGAGAAAGATTTTCCTGTTAACTTTAAAATCATTAGCTGCAAATAGTTTGCCTGGCTCTAAACTTGTCTGTGAATGAACACTGACAAAAATACTCCATTCAGAAACCTGAAGAGGATGGTTTCCCCCTAGTTGATGATATGAACAAGGGGCAACCACATATGGGAGTGATACTCAGGGAACGTAGTAGGTTGGGTCATTGGTCGAGACCTCGGTTCCAATCCTGACCCTCTGGGTATATGTGAAAATGATTTTGGGGGGTCTCTTCACCTGCACATTCCCACGTGCCCTAACAGTCAGCCTCTGCTGTTTCTAGTGGCAACTGATAGCCTGTTTGTCAGAGTAGATACATTCAGATCCTGAGCATTGAGGGAGGCTTAGACCATGTCTACGCTGCGAGCGTACAGCTGTACCAATGCAGACAGCTTTTCATCCTGATTTACACCCCGTTGTGAGATCACAATCAGCCCTAAATCTCTCTGCATTACATTTGAGCAATAAGAGCTCATCCGATCAGAATTCCCGTTGCTCTCCTTCAAGAATACAATTTGTTTCCAAGTTCGGTTTAGTTAATATGCAAGTTTCCAAATGCTTTGCTGCAGCTATAGAGCTGGTCATAACTAGGGCTGTCAAGGGATTACAAATATTTATCACAATTAATCGCACTGTTAAACAATAACAGAATACCATTTATTTAACTATTTTGGGATGTTTTCTCCTTTTTCAAATATATTGATTTCAATTACAACACAGAATATGAAGTTTACAGTGTCACTTATTTATTTTTTATTACAAGCATTTGCACTGTAAAAAACCAAAAGAAATAGTATTTTTCAATGCCCCCATTATATATACTGTAGTGCAATCTCTTTATCATGAAAGTTGAACCTGCAAATGTAGAATTATGTACAAATAAAACTGCATTCAAAAATAAAGCAGTGAAAAATTTCAGAACCTGCAAGTTCACTCAGTCCTACTTCTTGTTCAGCCAATCACTAAGACAAACAAGTTTGTTTACATTTGCAAGAGATAAGGCCTCCCGCCTCTTGTTTACAATGGCACCTGTAAGTGAGAACAGATGTTCTCATGGCTCTGTTGTAGCTGGTGTTGCAAGATATTTACATGCCAGTTGTGCTAAAGATTCATATGTCTCCTCATGCTTCAACTACCATTCAAAAGGACCTGCGTCCATGCTGATGACGGGTTCTGCTCGATAACAATCCAAAGCAGTGCAGACCAACACATGTTCATTTTCATTATCTGAGTCAAATGTCACCAGCAGAAGTTTGAGTTTCTTTTTTGGTGGTTTGGGTTCTGTAGTTTCCACATCAGAGTGTTGCTCTTTTAAGACTTCTGAAAGCATGCTCTGCACCTCATCCCTCTCAGATTTTGGAAGACACTTCGGATTCTTAAACCTTGAGTCGAGTGCTGTAGTTATTTTTAGAAATCTGACATTGGTACCTTCTTTGTGTTTTGTAAAACCTGCAGTGATAATGTCCTTAAAATGTACAACATGTGCTGGGTCATCATTCGAGACTGCTATAACATGAAATATATGGCAGAATGCAGGTAAAATGGAGCAGGGTACATACAATTCTCCCCCAAGTAGTTCAGTCACCTATTTAATTAATGCACTTGTGATCAATGTAGGGCAGCGGTAGCTCCCTTTAATGGACACCCAGCCATCCAGTAGCTATAAAATCCTTGTTAGCAGCTGTTCTCTACTTGCTTTACCTGTAAAGGGTTAAAAAAAGTCCATAGATAAAAGGAAGGGAGTGGGCACCTGACCAAAAGAACCAATGGGAAGGCTAGAACTTTTTAAAATTGGGGAAAAACTCCCCCTTTGTCTGTCTGTGGTTGTTCTCCTGGGAAAAGGGGGACAGAGCGGCGATGCTGCAAAAAGCTTTGGGCCAGGTATAACAATTATCAGTACATACCTAGAAACTCCTCATTTGAAACCCAAGATATGTAAGTAGATCATGAAATGTCTAGGAAGATGCGATTAGGTTTATCTCATTTATTTCTTTATGGCTTGTGGACTCTTCTGTGCTAACCCAAGTGCTTTTGTTTTGCTTGTAACCTTTAAGCTGGACCTTAAGAAGCTATCTTGATGCTTAATCCTTGTCACTGTTTATTTTTTAAACCTAGCAAAAAGCCTAAGTTCCGGATGTATTTTCTTTCTTTTTGTTTTCAATAAACTTTGCCTTTTTAAAGAAAGAATTGGGGTTTTCTGTGTCCTAAGAGATTTGTGCATATGTTGTTTAATTAGCTGGTGGCAACAGCTGATTTCCTTTGTTTTCTCTCTCAGCTCTTCCCTGGAAGGGGAGTGAAAGGGCTTGAGGGTACCCTACAGGGAGGAACTCTTAAGTGTGCCTTCTTGGGTTCTCAGAGGAGTTTTTGCACTTGGGTGGTGGCAGCATTTACCCATTCAAGGTCAGAGAAAAGCTGTAACCTTGGGAGTTTACTACAAGCCTAGAGTGGCCAGTATTGACTTTTAGAATCCTTGCGGACCCCCAACTTCTGCACTCGACGTGCCAGAGTGGGGAATCAGCCCTGACAGCATTATTTTTTTAACAAGCTACATCAGCATGGAAGCATGTCCTCTGGAATGGTGACTGAAGCATGTAGGGGCATACAAATATTTAGCACATATGGCATATAAATACCTTGCAATGCCAGTTACAAAAACGCCATGCAAATGCCTGTTCTCACTTTCTGATAACATTGGAAATAAGAAGAGGGCAGCATAATCTTTAGTAAATGTAAACAAATTCGTTTGTCTTCATGATTGGCTGAACAAGAAGTAGGACTGAGTGGACTTGTAGGCTCTGAAGTTTTACATTGTTTTGTTTTTGAGTGCAGCTATGTAACCAAACAAACTCACAACATTTGTAAGTCGCACTTTCACAACAATGGTTGCACCACTGAACATGTATGAGGAGAACTGAAAAATACACTCGCTTTTGTTTAGCATTTTTAAAGTGCAAATATTTGTAATAAAAATATACACTTTGATTTCAGTTACAACACAGAATACAATATATATGAAAATGTAGAAAAAATCCAAAATATTTAAGACATTTCAATTGGTATTCGATTGTCTAACAGTGCAATTAAACCTGTGATGAATTGCAATTAATTTTTTGGAATTTATCGCATGAGTTAACTGATGAATCGACAGCCCTAGTAAGAACATTTTGATTGACACTGCCTCTTCAATCACGACAAAAATTTCCAGTAACATTTTGCCCCCTTGGTTTGAAATTTCTTAACACAAAAATTGGAAAAGCAAAATTTCAGTTTTTTAAACGTTTTTGGTTTGGTTTGATTGGGGACAAACCACTTTATCTTGGTTTTAACACTCCCCTTCTCCCCCCTTCTTCCACTGGAAAAAAAATAAAAAGTGAGAAAAAGCCCATTTTCTCTCATTTGTTCACCAGTGGAAAAAGCATGTCTTTTCCCTTCAGCCCAATGAATTTTTTTGAAAAATTTCACAAGGTGGTTGTTCGGAATTTTTCATTGAAAAAAAAACAAAAAACTTTACATTTCTTTTGATTTTTACTCCTGAAAACTTTGACAAGCTCTAATTACAAACAATGGGCCTGATCCTGAAATCGGTTCTTCAGGGAGAGCTTTGCTTAAATAAGAGCTGAGTGAAAGTTGGGTAAGGCCATCGGTATCTGGCTGTGTGTGTACACAGACAGGTCATTTGCACACGGCCAGCATAGGACATGGCAACTACATAATGGTGCTATATTCAGAAAAGACTGGTTGGGTCTTTAGTTCACAAACTTAAGGGCCAAACACCCAGCAGATATAAATGTGTCCAGCTCCACTGAAATCAACGAATGAGACACAACCATTTACACTGGCTAGGGACTAGACCCGACTTTCAGCAGGACTCAGGCTCTGACCCATTCCCCAGCAGGGCCCGAAGGCCCTGATCCTGAGTGCTTGCTGACCTGAGTCAGACTGATTTGCAATGTAGACAGAAGCAGGGGCTTGGGCTCAAACCTGAGTCAGATTCTGGGCTTATTGTGCAGTGTAGACATACCCACAGTCTCTTCCTTGAGACTCAAAATAAAAAAGTCTCTCTGGCATGTTGTCTCTCCCGTCAGGTTCAGGGGCTACCCCAGCCCTCCTCCTTAGGGCCCATGTTTCTGGGCTCTCAGCAGCTCCCCTAGCTGATTCCTTCAGGAATCCTTGCAGCAGCTCTCTCTGTCATTCTTTCCTTTACCTCCCTGGGCTGAGGGAGGTCCATAAGTAGCCCTCCTTCCCTTGCTGCTGGCTCCCATTATCAGACCCAAGTGCCTTCTGTGATGGATTTGGTCACAGAGACCCCCTTTCTGACTGTCACCTGACGTGCTGAAATTACCTCTGAGCCCATTTCCCCTGCCAGCTTGGGACTCCAGAACCCTGCCTTGTTGAGCCAGACATGCTAGCCTGCTGCAACACAGACCCAGGTCTGGTCCACGCTCCCAAAGCTGCAGATTTTAACCAAAAACTGCTCAGCAGGTCACCCATCTCCAGCACCCAGACCCCAATGGGATCCAAACCTCAAATAAATTCGTTTTACTCTGTATAAAGCTTATATGGAGTAAACTCATAAATTGTCCACCATCTATAACATTGATAGAGAGATATGCACAGCTATTTGTCCCCCCACCCCCGTCCCTGGTATTACTTACTTACTCTGGGTTAATTAATAAACAAAAGTGATTTTATTAAGTATAAAAAGTAGGATGTAAGTGGTTCCAAGTAATAACAGACAGAACAAAGTAAGTCACCAAGGAAAATAAAGCAAACACACAAATCTAAGACTAATACATTAAGAAACTGATTACAGGTAATATCACCCTCAGAGATGTTCCAATAAGTTTCTTTCACAGACTAGACTCCTTCCTAGTCTGAGCCCAATCCTTTCCCCTGGTACAGCCCTTGTTAGTTCCAGCAGACATCTTAGGTGGTAGCTAGGGTTTTTCTCATGATTGGCAGCCCCTTTTGTTCTGTTCCACCCCCTTTTATAGCTTTGTCTCTCTGGGTCCCCACCCCTCCTTCTAAATGGAAAAAATACCAGATTTAAGATGGATTCCAGTATCATGAGACATGGTCACATGTCCTGTGAGACCTCATTCTTCATTACCCATGGGCTGGCCCATGCATACAAAGGAGGACTTGCAAGTAAATAAACCCATTCACAACCAATTGTCCTAGTCCATGGGAGCCATCAAGATTCTAAACCACAATTAATGGCCACACACTTTGCATAGTTACCATAGGACCACAGAGTTATATTTTACATTTCTAGCTTCAGATACAAGGGTGACACATGCATACAAATAGGGTGACCCACACTCAGTAGATTATAAGCTTTGTAATGATACCTTACAAGAGACCTTTTTCATGAAGTATATTCCAGTTACATTATATTTACATTCATAAGCATATTTTCATAAAGCATATGGAGTGCAATGTCACACCTTCCCTTAAGCCCAACTGGGCCACAGGTAATCAGTCACAGGTGCGCTGGATCCGACTCCCTCGCAAAGGGGCCAGTCACCCTGTGACAGGCAGTCAATGGCTGGGAGCATTTAGAGCAGGGCTGCGCAAACTTTTTGGCCCCGAGGGCCATATCTGGGTATGGAAATTGTATGGTGGGCTGTGAATGCTCACAAAATGGGGTTGGGCTGCAGGAGGGGGTGAGGGCTCTGGCTGGGGGTGTGGGCCAGAAATGAGGAGTTCAGGATGTGGGAGGGGGCTCTGGGCTGCGGCGGGGTGCTGGGTCAGGGTGAGGTCTCCAGCTGGGGGTGTGGCACTGGGCTGGGGGTTCAGGGTGCAGGAGGGGGCTCTGGTCTTGGCAGGGGTTTGGGTGGGTGAGGGCTCTGGCTGTGGGTGCAGGCTCTGGGGTAGGGCTGGGGATGAGGGGTTTGGGGTGCAGGAGGGTGCTCCAGGCTGGGACCAAGGGATGTGGAGGGTGGGCGGTTGGGATATGGGAGGGGGTCAGAGGTGCTGGCTCCGGGCGGCGCTTACCTCAAGCAGCTCCCAGAAGCAGCAGCATGTGCCCCTCTTACTCTTATGTGGAGGCGTGGCCAGGCGGCTCTGTGTGCTGACCCATCGGCAGGCGCCACCCCTGCTGCTTCTATTGGCTGCAGTTTCTGACCAATGGGAGCTGCAGGGGCAATGTGAGGAGCCCCATGGCTGTCCCTACACATAGGAGCTGGAGAGGGGACATGCTGCTGCTTCTGGGAGCTGTGCAGAGCCACAGCATGTGTGGAGTGGGGCAAGCCCCAGACCTTGCTCCCCAGTGGGAGCTCAAGGGCTGGATTAAAACACCCAATGGGCCAGATGGGGCCCATGGGCCGTAGTTTTCCCACCCCTGATTTGGAGCCTTGCAGACAAGGAACCAGGCTGGGATCTTCAAAGGCCCCTAAAGGAGTTAGGTACCCAACACCTATTGAAATTAAGAGGGATTTAGGTGCCTAATTCCCTTGGTCTCCCTTGAAACCCCCAGCCCCAGATTTTAAACTCAGCATGATATTCTGTGACGAGCCAGTGGAAATGAGTGAGGCACGATTGTGATATGCTCTCAATAGCCCATCTCCCTGAGGAGAACTGCTGCGTTCTGTACCTGGCATAGCTTTCTCATAGCACATGCTTTCAAGGGTAAGAAAACTGCATCACCAAGGAGATGAAGGAGGTACATTGAGGCTAGGTCAGCAGTGACAGGGTGCTCTCTCTCCAAGCAGGTTGGAGATTCGTTGTCACATCTCTAAGGGTTTGTCTAGACATGGAGTTATTCCAGAAGTGGATTAACCTAAACCAGAAAAAGACCATTCTTATTCGGTAGTAAGAGCGTCCATGCATGGAGTTAGTCCAGAATAGCTATTCCACTTTAAATTCACACCCTATCTTATTCCAGAATCACAGTCATGTCTAGGCAAGTCCACCATTCGTTGTCTTCCCTTACACTACACCTATATAACAGACGAGCCTGTTGTGTGATGCATTACTGCATGCTCTGTTGGATCACTGATAGGGCCGTTCCAAATTCATGTTACATTTTGTCAATTTCACAGTCATAAGATTTTAAAAATCATACATTTCATGATTTCAGCTATTTAAATCTGAACTGGCACAGTGTTGTAATGGTAGGGGTCCTGATCCAAAAAGGAGTGGCGGGAGGGATCACAAGGTTATTGTAGGAGGTTGTATTGTAGTGATTGTGCTACTGCTACCCTTACTTCTGTGCTGTTGCTGGCGGCGGTGCTGCCTTCAGAGCTGAGCAGCTGGAGAGTGGCAGCTGCAGGCCAGGAGCCCAGTTCAGAAGGCAGAGCCACCACCAGCAGCAGCGCAGCAGTAAGGGTGGCATGGTATGGTATTTCCGCTCTTAATTCTGCACTGTAGCTGGCGGGGCACTGCCTTCAGGGCTGGGTGTCTGGCCAACAGTCGCTGCTCTCCGGTCGCTGAGTTCTGAAGGCAGTGCAGAAGTAAGGGTAGCAATACTGTGACCTCCCCTAAAATAACATTGTGGCCCACCCTGCAACTCCCTTTTCGGCAGGACCCCCAATCTGAGAAACGCTGGTCTCCCCCATGAAATCTGTATGGTATAGGATAAAAGCACACAAAAGACCAGATTTCATGGTCCATGCCATGTTTTTCATGGCTGTGAATTTGGTAGGGCCCTAATTATTGATCTCAACACCATGATTACAGCATAGATGTCCGTGGAGCTACCCTTGATTTACTTTAGTGCTGGGGAGACAGGAAGTGGAACTGCTAGTCTCAGGGTGCATACACCCCAGCAGAAATTAGTATGATTTTTAAATAACATAAGTCATCTCTGACATATCTTGCAATTGCAAGGCAATTATAAAAGGCAGAACAGCTGTCAGCGGGGACTGGGTGAGACAATTAGCTATTGGGTTGTTCATATGATAATTCTTGGTCTTGTGATAGACTAGTGTGTCCTGTAACTGCTGAAGGGGAATGGTGGTTTTTTGACCTTCTTATAAATCTATTAACCAAAATCTGTCCTAGATTTCCCAGTAAAATGTACTGAGCCATTTCCTAGCTCCATATGAGCCAGCTTACATTTTTGTGTTTCGGCCCATTTTGCTCATGGCTACAGGAGAATAGTTTGAGTTTCATCATCAGCTTATCTTTAACCAAGGCCAGGATCTTTTGAAAACTACTTGGGCCAGTTCCTCAGTTGGAGTAAATCAGAAAGTCAATATAGCTATAGATGAGTTGCACCCACAGAGGGTCTGGTCCATAACAGTAAGGAACTAGCTAAGATGTTCTCACAGATGAAGCAGTGAGCTCCAATGTGCCTGGGCGGCAGGGTGACATTTGGGTGGCTTGTTCCTGGTGTGACAAAGCTCCGACCTTGTCTCAGTGGGTCTCGCACTTCCTCATGGTTTATACTAGCCTCAGAGGCTCACTGTGACCTTCCACGTAGCCTTCTCTCTCTAGAGGCGAGGGTCACAGCCTACTGAGCCATTTTCATCATAAGTCAGTAAGGGAGGTGGGAAGAAGCAATCCTCCCTCACACAGTCTCTGTTGTCTCTGTGATTAATCGGGGAGAGTGGAGGGGGGAGCCCAGGGCTGCCCTCTACTCAAGGCTGCAGCCTAGGGACCTTAATAGTAGTAGCTATCGGTAGCAGACTTTTTAAAACAGGACAAGTACAATTCTTTGGGCCACTTCCTCACGGCAGCCCCCTACTTATAGATTTATAGACTCTACGACTGGAAGGGATCTCGAGAGGTCATCATGTCCAGTTCCCTGCACTCATGGCAGGACCAAGTACTGTCTAGACCATGATAGACATTTATCTAACCTACTCTTAAATATCTCCAGAGATGGAGATTCCGCAACCTCCCTAAGCAATTTATTCCAATGTTTAACCACCCTGACAGTTCAGAACTTTTTCCTAATGTCCAGCCTAAATCTCCCTTGCTGCAGTTTAAGCCCATTGCTTCTTGTTCTATCCTTAGGGGCTAAGATGAACAAGTTTTCTCCCTCCTCCTGATGACACCCTTTTAGATACCTGAAAACTGTTATCATGTCCCCTCTCAGTCTTCTCTTTTCCAAACAAAACTAACCCAATTCCTTCAGCCTTCCTTCGTAGGTCATGTTCTACAGACCTTTAATCATTCTTGTTGCTCTTCTCTGGACCCTCTCCAATTTCTCCACATCTTTCTTGAAATGCGGTGCCCAGAACTGGACATAATACTCCAGTTGAGGCCTAACCAGCACAGAGTAGAGCAGAAGAATGACTTCTCGTGTCTTGCTCACAACACACCTGTTATTGCATCCCAGAATCACGTTTGCTTTTTTTGCAACAGCATCACACTGTTGACTCATATTTAGCTTGTGGTCCACTATAACCCCTAGATCTCTTTCTGCCATACTCCTTCCTAGACAGTCTCTTCCCATTCTGTATGTGTGAAACTGATTGTTCCTTCCTAAGTGGACCACTTTGCATTTATCTTTGTTAAACTTCATCCTGTTTACCTCAGACCCTTCCTCCAATTTGTCCAGATCATTTTGAATTATGACCCCATCCTCCAAAGCAGTTGCAATCCCTCCCAGTTTGGTATCATCTGCAAACTTAATAAGCATACTTTCTATGCCAACATCTAAGTTGTTGATGAAGATATTGAACAGAGCCAGTCCCAAAACAGACCCCTGCAGAACCCCACTTCCTCAACATCTACTTCATCGTTACCTCAGGGCCTCCTTCCTTGTGCCCGATAGGATTTGTACTACCCCATTTCTCCAGCAGTGCAGCTTCCTCCTACAGCTCCCCCCCCGACTAACTGGGAGGCTTTTAACTAGTTTCAGCCAGTCTTGATTGGCTTCAGGTGTCCCCATCAACCTAGCTGTCTCCACTGCCTTCTAGAAGGATCTAATTGGCCCCAGGTGTCTTAATTGACCTGGAGCAACTGCCATTTGGTTACCATGGTACCAGGGATTTGTTTAGCCTGGGGCTAATATACCTGTTTCTTACTACTTTACTGTAGCCATCTGGCCTTGCCCCATCACACCAGCCAGAGTTCAGCTCTGGGATGCAAAGGCAAACCACAGTGTTTGCAAAGAGCTGGGCAGCAAATGTGGTCTCTTTCTCCTTATGTCAGAGCTGATACAAAAACAGTTGTGGGAACATATGATGAGGAAGCAAAGAGCACTATCTGGAGTAAAGTTAAATGTGGCAGCATTGTGGCCCTTTTTTTAACCTACACCGAGGAAGATAACGCACAAGCAAACTCTCCTGTGCAAATAACACAGGTGGTAGATTAAAGCAGGAGCCAACCGACTGGCTACTCTGGGTCTTACACTTTGAAGGGGACCCTAAATTTTGCAAATTCACCTTCCATAAGGCAGGATTGGTGTCCACATTTCTGAATAATCATAGAAATGTACTGTAGGGCTGGATGTGACCTCAAGAGGTCATCAAATCAGCACCCTGCACTGAGTCTGGACCAAGTAAATCTAGATCATATCTGACAGGTGTTTGTCCAACTTGTTCTTAAAAACCTCCAACGATGGGGATTCCACAGCCTTCCTTGGAAGCCTGTTCCAGAGCTTAACTACCCTTCTAGTTAGAGAGGTTTTCCTAATATCTAGCCTAAATCTCCCTTGCTGCACAGTAAGTCCATTATTTCTTGTCCGACCTTCAGAGAACATCGAGAACATCAATCACCATTGATTTTATACCAGCCCGTAACATACTGGAAGGATATTATCAGGTTCCCCCCTCAGCCCCCAAGACTAAACATGGCAAGATGTTTTTAACTGTTCCTCATAGGTCAGGTTTTCTAAACCTTTAATCATTTTTGTTGCTCTTCTCTGCACTCTCTCCAATCTGTCCACATCCTTCCTAAAGTGTGTTCCCCAGGACTGGACACCGTACTTCAGCTGGGGCCTAACTAATGCCGAGTAGAACGGGGACAGTTACAGCCTGTATCTGACTTGTGACACTCCTGTTAGTGCACCCTAGAAGATTAGCCTTTTTCGCAGCTGCATCACATTGTTGACTCATTCAATTTGTGATCTGCTATAACCCCCAGATCTTTGTCAGCAGACTGACCACCTAGCCAGTGACTCCCCATTTTGTAGTTGTACATTTGATTTTTTCTGCCTATGTGAAGCACTTTGCATTTATCTTTTACTGAATTTCATCTTGTTGATTTCAGACTATTTCTCCAATTTATCCAGGTCATTTTGAATTCTAATCCTGTCCTCCAAAGGGCTTGGACACATCCCATCTTGATGTCATCTGAAAATTTTATAAGCACAATCTCCAATCCATTAGCAAGTCATTAATACAAATATTGACTAGTACCAGACCCAGGACTGATACCTGGAGGACCCCACTAGATACACTCTCCCAGTTTGACAGCAACCCATTGATAACTATGTGACTATGGGCTTGGCTACACTGGAGAGTTGCAGCGCTGGTGGTGGGTTTACAGCACTGCAACTTACTCACCGTCCACATTTGCAAGGCATATACAGCGCTGCATCTCCCTGGCTGCAGTGCTGGCTGTACTCCTGCTCTGCCTGGGGTATAAGGATTGCAGCGTGCAGCACTGCTCCGCAAGTGTGGCCACCAAAAGCGCTGTAATTGGCCTCGGAGGTATTCAGAGGTATCCCAGAATGCCTGTTCAGCCACTCTGCTGTTTTGTTGTGAACTCCGGGCTCCCGGAGCTGCTTATCTAAAAAACAAACACAGCTCCTGTTTGCTCGAGCAGAGGCAGGCAGGAGGATTCTTTTGGAAATGTTCACAGCTAATGTTTGCTTGAGGAGAGAAGCAACATGGCGGGGGGGGGAGGGGAGTCCATTTTGGAGCAGCTGCTTATCTGGTCTGAAGGCTATTTGCATTTAGTGAATAAGAGAGGGGTGGGGGAAGGGGTCGAAACTTTTAAAATGATTGAAGGTTGGTGCTGTGTATCTTCCAGTCCTTAGAACTTGCAAGGCAGAGAGCTCACACAGTGTCGGCTCCAAAAATCCACTCACTCTGTCTCCTCCACGCTCCCTGTCACACTCCACCCCACCCCCCTCTTTTAAAAAGCACGTTGCAGCCACTTGAAAGCTGGGATAGCTGCCCATAATGCACCACTCCCAACAGCACTGCAAATGTGGCCACACTGCAACGCTGGTAGCTGTCAGTGTGGCCACACTGCAGTGCTTTCCGTACAGAGCTGTACGAAGACAGCTGTAACTCACAGCGCTGCAGACCTGCAAGTGTAGCCAAGGCCTATGTATCCCATAATGCTTTATGGGAATATGACATAACTGGGGTATGTTTTGTGATACATGTCCCACGTAACATATCTCTGTAAAGGTTATGGTTTACTGAATCTATTCATCCTATTTGTATGCATGTATCATTTTTGTACTTTAAGTTATGAATATTGACTGCATACATGCTTCATTTCTAAGGGTATGGCTACATTTGGAATTTCAAAGCGCTGCCCCAGCAGCGCTGCGGGAGCGCTGCCGCGGCAGCGCTTTGAAGTGTGAGTGTAGTCGAAGTGGCAGCGCTGGGAGAGAGCTCTCCCAGCGCTGCATGTAAACCACATCCTTTAGGGGTGTAGCGTGCAGCGCTGGGAGCCGCGCTCCCAGCGCTGCCGCCCTGATTACACTGACGCTTTACAGCGCTGTATCTTGCAGCGCTCAGGGGGGTGTTTTTTCACACCTCTGAGTGCGAAAGTTGCAGCGCTGTAAAGTGTGAGTGTAGCCATGGGCTAAGTAAGCTTTGTGAGGCATTTGATCAGCTTCTTTAGGAAGGAATTCGCAAGATTAAGTACTGGCGGGACAGTTTGTGTGTGTGTGTGTGTGTGTGTGTGTGATTGAATGCATATGCTAATTGTTGTATGTTCAGTAAACATGGAGTATTGCCTTTTCCCCTGAAAAAGAGCCCATGTGCTTCTTATAAGCATAATGCTCCTAATGTACTTAAAGAATCTCTGTTTATTGACTCATGTCCCTTGCTTGATGTAATTCATTTTGTGATGTAGCCTTTTTGATTTTGTTCCTACATACTCGTGCTATTTTTTTGTACTCTTCCTTAGCAATTTGTCCATGTTTCCATCTTTTTTAAGATTCCTCTTCAATTTTCAAGTCATTAAATAGCTACTGATGAAGCCATACTGGCCTCTTGCTATTCTTCCTATCTGTTCTTTGCATCAGGATAGTTTGCAGTTGGGCATTTAATATTGTTTCATTGAGAAAGCGCCAGCTCTCCTGAACTCCTATTTCCCTTAGATTTTCTTCTCATAGGACCTTACCTACCAGTTCTCTGAGTTTGTTAAAGGCTGCTTTTTTAAGGAAGATGCAATTACGTTTATCCCTTTTATTTTGTTATGGCTTGTGGATTTCTCTGTACTAACACTGGTGTTTTTGTTTTGCTTGTAACCTTTAAGCTGGACCTCAAGAAAGCTATTCTTGACACTTAATCCTTGTAGTTGCTGTTTCAATAGCCTGAGTTCCAGGATGTATTTTCCATATCTGGGGTTTAAATGAGTTTCTGGGTATGATACTGATGATTTTTTCATACCTGCCCCAAGCTTCTTACAGCATGCTGCTGCCCTGTCTGCCTCTCCTCTGGAGAACAACACCAAACAGACAAAAGGGGGGTCTTTTTTTGATTTTAAAAAGTTCTAGCCTTCCCATTGGCTCTTTTGGCCAGGTGCCTTTTCACTTCCTTATACCTATGCATAGCTGTGAGACTTTTTAACCCTTTACAGGTAGAATTTAGAAGACAGCTACTAAGAGAGATTTTATAGCTACTGGTTGGGTGGGTGTCCAGAAAAAGAAGCTACCCTCCGTCCCTTCATTTATCACAACCATCTTGTCTTTTAGGCCTAAGGCCCAGGCATATTTGGATAGAATGTCTATCATGGTTAAGATGTATTTAAAACCGCTGTTGTGTTTGGAGAACCGGTGCATAGCCACCAAATCTGCCTGCCATTGCACATCCACATCTGAAACTACGGTCTTGTTTCTTTTAAAACATATTGGAGTCGGTTTGTGTAAAGCGTAAGCGTCCTGGTCTGAAAGCCAAGCTGTTACCTGTCTTCTATTCAAAGTTTTACTATGCTTTTTGGCCGCTTGAAAAAGAGCGTTCACCCCCACTGAAGCTCCCAACTTCCCTAGGGTGTAATATATTTTCTTTAACAAAGCCGTCTGTGTAGACATGACTGTTACTTGTATCGTCTTTTACTAACACAAGTATGGAGAGGACACATTTAAACAAGTTTTATTAATTGCCTGGTTTAACATGCCCTTTTACAGCTGCCTGAAAATGCATGTCATGACCCCTACCATTAGGGAGTCTGAGCTGGTTCGTTCTTCCATTTTGTCCTTTTCCAGATTTTCCTCTTGAGATCTGTGTCTCAGACATGAGCAAAAACATCTGATTACTCCTCCAGGGCTACTGATGTGTAAGTTCTCAAAGGCCTCTAGAAAGGCACTCCGTGCTCACTTGGGGACTGTTGAGAGATTTTCAAAAAAGAAACAGTGTAGGCCCCTTATACTAATGACAGTCCCAGCACTGCAGAGCTATAACCTGATATACCCATTTTACAGAGAGAAACAGAACTGCCTGTTGTCACTCAGGGAGTCCGCAGCTGAGATGGGAATTGAATCTAGGTGTCTGAGCGCTACCCCTGCATTTTAACCACAAGCCTGTTCGAAATGGGACGTAAATGTGCCTTGTGCAAACCCTCCCTGCCCCCAAGTGAGCACAGAGAGCCTAGGAGCTACCCAAGTGCTGACGACAGCACCAGTGGGCCAAACGCAGCTCTCACCTGTGAAAGGCCGAGCCGTGCAGCGGAGTTCAGTGCAGTCACACTGAATTGGAGGGCTGCAGAGCCACTCACAGGAAGAGCTAGCAGAGAAGTCAGCCAAATGACTGTGGCTAGAGCCCTCTAGAGAGCAAGGGAGGAAATCCATTGGTCTTCCACTGACGGCACATGTAGCCCTTAGTGTAATAAACCCCGTTTCCCACACCCTATTTCTAATGCTGGACATGACTTTAGTCATAATGGAAAGTGACAGTGTTCACCGCAGCATGGGTATAGCACAGGCAGCTTCTCCCCCTTACCCTACTCACGTGTCTGCACTTCCAGCTCTAGGGACCAGAGCCTACGGCCATTTACTCCTGCGATGGCTAACAGGGGTATCAGTTAACATCCATTGTTGCACTGCTGGTTTTGCAAGGAGGGCACACCAAGCTAAATTCAGCCCCAGTGAGCAGGTGCAATCCAGTGAAGTTACCAGGGGCATGGATTTACGCCAGGGCTGCATTTGACCTGTCGTCATTAAGAAGACCCCCACCTCATTCCACAGAGCCATCAGACGGCGGTGAATTTCACTGCCTACCAGCCAGTGACCTCGTGATGAAATGCTCCATTTTCCACTGCCAGTCCCCTGAGCAATTCTGTTCCTCTGTAAATATGACATAACTGGAATAGGCTTTGTGCTAGATATGCCATGTAACAGATCTTTGCAAAGGTTATGATTTAGTGAATATATTCATCCTATTTGTAGACATGTGTCATTTTTATATCTGAAGTTATGAGAGTTGGCTCTATGCTTGTATTTGAAGTGTTGCTGTAGGGACACATAAGGGAGGTTTGGCCAATATATTGTGAAGGGGCTATTCAAGTAATGGGGAGCGCTTACCTAACAATGGACTTTGGGAGACGCCAATCCACATCTGAGCTTTCCTGGGAACGTTCAAACTAACATGCAAACAATGGCCTCAGCCTGCAAAAAGCTGAATCATTCATGGACATGTGACTTGCCCAGGTGGCTATGAAATCCATCTTGGTGCTGTGATTTTGCACAGGAGAACAAAGGGGTTTCCACCCACAAGAGAGATACTATAAAAGGCCTTGGAAGCCCCTTCAGTCTTCAGCTGGCTCAAGAGATGGCCTCTCTGCGCCAAAGAGATGCCTGAAAGAAAATGGAACAAAGGACTGTAACTTCGAGGGTGTGAGTGATTGCTGGACCCAGGCCATAAACTACAACGTTGGTCTGAAAAGGATTATACCTGAGATAACGTCTAGGGTGCAAATTTAGTATTTGTAACTAGATCCTTAGTGTATTAAGTTAGCCTTGTGTGTTTTGTTTTATTTTGCTTGGTAACTTGCTTTGTTCTGCCTGTTATTACTTGAAACCACTTAATAAAATCACTTTGTTTATTAATTAACCCAGAGTAAGTGATTAATACCTGGGGGAGCAAACTGCTGTGCATATCTCTCTGTCAGTGTTATAGAGAGCGGACAATTTATGAGTTTACCTTGTATAAGCTTTATACAGAGTAAAACAGATGTACTCGCGGTTTAGGCTCCCAGACAGACTGAATACTGGATGCTGGGAAAGTCCTTGTTGACTGAGAACCCCTGGGCTAAGTGAATCTTAGTTTCTGTGAACTGCAGGGGGGGCATGGCACAACCTCTTGGTCTGTGCTGGAGCCGACTGGTGCATCCAGCTGAGCAAGAGGGGAGTGGAGGGAAGCCTTTTCTGGCAGGGGTTTTCTTCTCAGTGGTATCCCACCACATCCAGTGACAGTCTTGAGAGAGTTTCTGTTACCCAACCCGTCACACTCTGACAAACCTGAATGCAAAACAATTCCTGCCAATGCAAATTAGCCAACAGTACTAAAGTCATTTGTATCCAAAACTGGCCAAAGTTGATCCTTTGACACAGCTATAAATGATGAATATGTAAAACCAGCACAGGAGCAAACTGCATTTACATAAACACATGTGCTTTAAGGCTTATTCAGAGCATTAACGATAGCTGCTTTGCCTCCCTACAGAAACTTGTGCCCTGAAAATGTGGCAAAAGAAATGGGAAAGGGAACATATTGTAATTGGTTCACTAGGGCCTATGATCTAAACTGGACTGGCGCTCTCCCAGAATCAAGGACTGATGGATGCTAGCAGACCAGTTACTCAAGACTTGTAGGAATACTAGCTAGGCAGTTTAGACTTGTAATCTTATTCTGCTTCTGCTTTTGGGCTCAGTAACGTGTAGCCCTAATCCAAAACTCATGATTGTAGGCAAGGCTGTTGTACAAATTGGTCTCTCTAAGACTTGCTGATATCCAGTCCATATAGCAAGTCTTTGCTCTTCCCCTTGGTTGTCTTCCAACCATGATCATGGTCATGGCCATCCTACCACTATAACTCTTTGGTCTTTCTCCACTGAACATGTCCCTACCAATGTAGCCTAACCTCCCTCAACTTGTCTTCAATTGGAGCAACCTGCCTGTCTCAGTCTGGACACACAAACAGGGAGGCACCCCCAAATCAATGCATCCACCCACCCACCCACCCCAGCAGACTCATCATAAGATCCAAGTACCTGATTCGTGGTCACTTGTGAATGTTTTGGCCAAAACAGCTTCTCTGGCAGCAAGACGGCTTTCTCCACCAAGAGACCCTAAAATACCCATTATCAGGAACTGTAAACTCACATTACGATTTATTCCTGGCAAGGACTGTTGCTTACCACACCAATTTGCACAGTGAGCATACTGAGCATGGTTTTTAATAATGCATCAGTATTTAAACTGGACTTTGAAAACAACACTGCATGTCAGGGGCGTAATTCACACTCCTGTTGCTGCTGGGGAAGTAAGAACTTTCTGCGAGGGTGGGTTTGGCAGGGCAGCAGTTGCAGTGGGCAGGCTCCTGGCATGCTGTCAATGAGCTCAACTGTGAACTGTTTAGGGCAAGGAGTATTTCTTTACTATGTGTTTGTACAATGTCAGATCGAAGAAGGCCCTGAGCCCTGAATAGAGCCTCTAGGCTTTCCTGTGTGATAATAATAGTAATCTGTAAACATTATTCCTTGTACAATGCATCTCTGCTCTGAAAAATGACCCTAACAATGGCCTCCTGGAACTCTGTCAATTATTTTTCAGTGATCACAGGACAAATTTGCTCTGTATACAAGTAAAACTATGTGGGTTTTTCCCTATTCGCCATCCCCATGCACTCTTGATTAAAACAGGGCTCATAACCGCTTTGGATCATCACCAGTAAGGGTCTGCAGAGCAAAATAGCCCCTGCCTGACATGTGTGCAGCTCCCCTGGTCTTCAGTGGAAGCTGCCTGGGTGTAATATAAACAACCTAGAATTTAGTACGCATTTCTAATCTGAATCCAGTTCGTTCTCCCCGCAGTGTTGGCTTCTTCTGGACTAATGGGGTAAAATGCAGCAACAACTCGGTTATGTCAGTCCAGTCAGCAGATGTAAGTGCATGCAGGAAGCAGCAGAAGTGAGGGGGGGAAATGTGCACTAGTTCCTCTTCAGAGCAGAGCTGCACTTGAAAGCCATGTTTCTGAGAATGCTGAAGGAACCAAAAAAAACCCCAAACCAAACATAATCGCAGAATCCAGGATTTTATAGAGCCCACAAATTTCCACTGGTTTTAGTAATAGCATTGGCAGCTCCGCTAATGTGGTTCAACCCTGACCTGCTCACCCAGTCCTAGTTCTCTGCACAGCTCTGCTGATACATCTGGTCTTGCTGTGCAGCACCGCACTGCTCTTCCTGTCCTGGGTCCCTCAGCCGATCAGAGATTCCCAACCTTGCCATCCCTTATACTGGGTTTGTGATGTGGGAACTACACTCCAGGAGCCATAATGTTCCACGTGCCCCGCACAAAGCGAGGGAAGTACAGGCACTCAGTGCCAGGCTGGGGAATTTCCCCTGCAGGGTAGATGGCATAGTCAGCCTGTGGAAGGCAATCAAACTCATTGTCGGTTGCAATCTGAGCCAGCACTTGAATTCCCCTCTCCACAGCCGAGAAGCTGATGCCTTAACCTGGCCGCTTCTCTACAAACTGAGAAAACAGTGAACCAAACCTGGAGAGGAGAGGGTTAGGATAAAATTGCAGAAGAGGTGTCAGCTCAGCTCCTTCACCTCTTCAGTGGCTCTCTGCCTCTGCTCTAGGGTTCCGCACTGAACACTACACCTGGAGTTACAATGTAATGCAGAAAAGGGAAGAGATTCTTTTGGTCTGACTTGTTCTCAGCCCACGGCCGTGAGAAGTAGGTGATGTCCCATACTAGGTAGGTCCCCACGATGAGCTCCTCCACCATAAAACTTCCTCCCCTAGAGCCAGCTCCTCCGCTGCCATTCACTTCAATGGAGTCATTGCCCCTTGTGCACCAACTGAGGACTCAACCTCTAGCATTTCCTATTTTAAAAACCTCTGTTGGTTTAATCTCTACATCTGCATGAGGTGGAGCTGCATGAGAGCACTTCCTTTTCTGCTGCACAATGCTGTCTGTGCAGCTCTGGGACTCGAAGCTGCTGTCAGACACACATGCTTTGGGCAGCGATCTAGGCACAGAGTGAGGGACAGGAGACCATATGCACTAAGGGCAAAGGGAGAAACGAACCTGCTTGAGGAAGTCACCATCCTGCAGGAGGCTTCAAGTAAGTCCTTTGGTTTGAACGGTGTTGGCCCAATTCTGATCTTGCATGCAGCAGAGTAAATCAGGAGTAGCTCCAGTGCAGTGACACTGTGTAAAAGTGGTATGAGAGGAGATCAGGCCCATTTATATTGTGATTGGTGGTCCCCTCAAAGGCTCTCCTGGAGCCAGAGGAGGCAAATGGGGTTGTCAGCCTCTTGGATGCAGCCTATGAAATGCCCAGTCTATTAAAGGAAACAGAAAAAAGTGTCACACCCTAGAACTGATCTGAGTTGGGGTGTGCGGTGACTAAAGTAGGAGTGAGCACTACAGAGAGATGATTGGGCTCTCACATTAACTCTCCGTCTTAGGGATTCCAGTCCCACCTATTGCTGGGCTGTCTAAGGGTATGTCTAGGAAGCTGGTCCATGCCAGCTGACTCAGCCTCGTGGGGCTTGGACTAAGGGACTATTTAACAGGGGTGTAGACATTTGGGCTCTGGCTGCACCCCGAGCTCTGGGACCATCCCACCTTGCAGGGTCCTAGAGCCTGGGCCCCAGCCTGAGCCCAAATGTCTACACCACAATGAAACAGCCCGTTGGTCTGAGTCCTGCGAGCCTGAGTCAGCTGGCAGGGGCCAGCCGTGGGTTCTAATTGCAGCGTAGACAGACTCTAAGTGCTCAACAGGTTATTTCTAACTGCCCATAGTGGATCCAGCTGTTTGCCTCTCCCAGGGGAGCTTCCAGTTCTTTCTTCTTATTGTCTCGCCCCATGTCTGCTGGGGTGCAAAGGGATTTCTTAATCTTTTTCCAGTTTTTCCCTCCCTTTAAGCTGTTTCACGGGGGGAAGAAGGGAGGTGCAGCATATGAACCCCAGCGGGAGCAGGGTCACAAACATGCTTCAGGGGGCTTCAATCACTTTCCCTTTTTTCTGGCTATTGGGTAGTGGATGCTGGAACTGTGTTCTGCTGTAACATGTAAACCTAGGAGAAGAAGAAGGTGATAAGCACCAGGGCCGCCCAGAGTGGGGGGCAAGTGGGGCAATTCACCCCAGGCCTCACAGGAGCCCCCACAAGAAATATAGTATTCTATAGTATTGCAACATTTTTTATGGAAGGGGCCCCAAAAATTGCTTTCCTCAGGCCCTCTGAATCCTCTGGGTGGCCCTGTGAAGCACTGATCTGTTTCTTTCTTTAGCAAGCTGCATCTTTCTCTCCTTGCTGAAGTGAAACGATAAGAGGAGGGTACGTGGGTGGGTCTGGCTACCTTGGAGTTGGAGATGTAATTTCCAGCGCAGTGAGACGTACACCCGCTACCTCTGATGGCACTATCATAGTAGACAAGACAACAGCAGTGCAGCAGCCATGGCGGCACAGGCTGTCTGTCTCAGTACGATCCCACCCAAGCCCCTCGGCGTGTATTCAGGGGACTAGTCACTTATGTAGCAGCAGCTACACTCCTATTTCTAGCACAGGAACTCAGATCTGGTGGGCATACAGTACATCTACCCGAGCCAGAAGTTACACTCCCAGCTGCAGCCTGGACGGCCCCTTTGTGTCTGGCTGTAGGAGAGGCAGAGTTCATGCTCTGCTGGGAAAGCCTCAGCCCCGGTTCCCTGGGAGCACTGGCCAGCTCCTGGGACAAGCTCTGTGCTGGAGAGCATGCTAGACCACAGAGCATGTGAGTTGTCCCAGTTAAGGCTGGTCTACACTGGGTGG
The DNA here is from genome assembly GCF_025201925.1 of Gopherus flavomarginatus. Classification (NCBI taxonomy): domain Eukaryota; kingdom Metazoa; phylum Chordata; order Testudines; family Testudinidae; genus Gopherus; species Gopherus flavomarginatus. The sequence continues at coordinate 37,372,015 of NC_066630.1, forward strand.
GGGTATCGATCTAAGATACGCAACTTCAACTACATGAATACCGTAGCTGAAGTCGAAGTATCTTAGATCGAGTTACCTCGGGTCCTCACGGCGCGGCATCGACGTCCGCGGCTCCCTGTGTCGACTCCGCTACCGCCGCTCACTCCGGTGGCGTTCTGGAGTCGACGGGAGCGTGTTCGGGGATCGACATATCGCATCTAGATGAGACGCGATATATCAATTCCTGAAAAATCGATGGCTACCCGCCGATAGGGCGGGTATTCTGGACGTACCCCTAGAGGAGCCTTGGCTCTTGAGTTGAAGCAGTAGCAGCTCTTGCTTTGAGCTTTGGAGGTCCCTGGTTCCAGCCCCAGTGCATCAGCCAAGATAGCAACTGCCACATGAGAGCACCCGATGAGCAGCGCTCCATGCCCAGCTTCTGCTCCCACTCAGCTGTAGGCGAGAATTGCCACAGTGAGGAGCGTCTGCCCCATGCAAAACCCCTCCTCCACTCCATCGATGGAAAGATCTTTTCCATTGGTTTATGTGTGTACAGTGAAAATTACATTTACCAACAAAAATCGAATCCTTCCAAGCCTACTTGTTGGGGTTGGGTAGCTTTAATCTCTGCCTAGGCTCTATAGCTGCCTCACCAGCACAGGCTGTCAGGAAGACGTGTGGAATCAGCACATCTCCCTTTCCAGTCCGGGCCAGGTTGTTCCAGGGCTTCAGGATGGAAATGGAACTGACAGCAACTTGTGCCATTGCGTTCATGCCCTTAGTGGACTTTCTGCCGCTGTACCCAATGGGCCCAATTCTCCTCTCACTCGATGTAACTCCACCAGCTTCAGTGGGGTTACTTCTGATTTCCACCAGTGACAGAGTTAGAGTCTGAAACTCACTATGAAAATGAAAAACTGTAAGCGGACACTTACTATTATTGACCGTAATAAAACGACTCCACCGATTTAAAATCCAAAACCACTGCACTGAAGCTCAAAACAACTGACAACGTCACTTTATTGCATAGAAATAGTGCTCAGACTAGCATAGCAAAGTACCACTTTTCTCTATTTGATTCTTACCTATTTTCAGATGTGCTTACTAGCCAGTTGTATTTCTAAATATTGCTGCATACCAATATGCTCCTGTCTATTTCCTTTCCATGGCCTAATAAGGTAAAGGCAAAAGTTAATTAAAGTGCCTGGATCAAAGTTGTGCTCTCCTGCCAAAAGAGGTTATAAGTGGGTGTCTGTGTCCACTTTTCTGTTACATTGGAATGACTGTTAATTGCATTACATGGATATATTGCTGTTTTGTATTAGTTTAATATTTTTGACAGTGCTTTTGGGACTAGTCTACCTGTGCCCTGAAGATGCCACTCAAAGTGGCAAAAATTAATTTATTTTCCCCTTAGCTTGTACATTAACATAACACAGATGAGCTGTCCAATGACAAATGGATTTGTGGACTGGCTGGCTCAGAGGAAAGGTACGGGGACAATGCAGCCTTTCACCCCTAGGTTGCCCATTCTAATCTGCCCCAGGCTGCAAACCACTATCAGCTGGTGCCTCTGGGAAATGAAGGGCTGGTCTCAGTCCAGTTCTTAGTGAACACATATCCATATCATTACAGCTGTTCTCCTAATTGCTAGGCCTGTGGCATCCTTCTTAGGACTCTCACTAATGAAGACTAAAGGGCCATGGTGACTGAACTATCATCTCTGGGCTGTTGAGAGAGGATCCCGGCAGCTTTAAGCTGCAGTGGGAGGCAAGTGGGGATACTTGCACTGCTCCCAGTTACGCTGGTATGCCCTGAATATGAGATTTGGACATTGGACTATAACCTATGAACTATTTCTAAAATAATTCTTTGCAACTACAAAGCTCACCGTCTCTGCTATGAATCTGCGCCTAAGTGGACTGAACTTGTATCTGAATGTTAGGGCTGTCAAGCAATTAAAAAAATTAATCGTGATTAATCAGACTGTTAAACATTAATAGAATACCATTTATTTAAATATTTTTGGATTTTTTCTACATTTTCAAATATATTGATTTCAATTACAACACAGAATACAAAGTGTACAGTGTTCACTTTATATTTATTTTTTATTACAAGTATTTATACTGTAAAAAAAAAAGAAATAGTATTTTTCAATTCACCTAATACAAATACTGTAATGCAATCTCTTTATCATGAAAGTTGAACTTATGAATGTAGCATTATGTACAAAAACACCTGAATCAAAAAATAAAACCATGTAAAATTTTAGAGCCTGCAAGTCCACTCAGTCCTACTTCTTGTTCAGCCAATCGCTCAGACAAACAAGTTTGTTTACATTTGCAGGAGATAATGCTGCCCGCCTCTTGTTTACAATGTTACCTGAAAGTGAGAACAGGTGTTCTGATGGCACTGTTGTAGCCGGTGTCACAAGATATTTACGAGCTAAAGATTCATATGTCCCTTCACGCTTCAACCGCCCTTCCAGTGGACATGCATCCATGCTGATGATGGGTTCTGCTCAATAACCATCCAAAGCAGTGTGGATCAACGCATGCTCATTTTCATTATCTGAGTCAAATGCCACAAGCAGAAGGTTGATTTTCTGTTTTGGTAGTTCAGGTCTTTAGTTTCCACATCAGAGTGTTGCTCTTTTAAGACTTCTGAAAGTATGCTCCACACCTCGTCCCTCTCAGATTTTGGAAGGTCCTTCAGATTCTTAAACCTTGGGCCGAGTGCTGTAGCTTTAGAAATCTCACCCTGGTACCCTCTTTGTGTTTTGTGAAATCTGCAGTGAAAATGTCCTTAAAATGAACATGTGCTGGGTCATCATCTGAGACTCCTATAACAAGAAGGTGTGAGTAACTGGGAGTAATAGTTGGGGATTGGTCCTGCTTTGAGCAGGGGATTGGACTAGATGACCTCCTGAGGGCCCTTCCAACCCTGATTTTCTATGATCTATGAACATGAAATATATGGCGAAATGTAGGTAAAACAGAGAACAGGACTGTGCTGTGGTGGCTGCCCCATCCCCATGCTACATGGGGCTGCAGCAGGCCAGTGGGCCTGCGCAGATGAACAGCCAATAGGAAGAGGGCTTATTGAGAGCCAATCAGGGCCCAGATTGGAGACAGCCAATCAGGGCCAGGCTCAGCCCTATAAGAAGGGTGCTCATGGAGAGAGCAGTCAGCAGTGCTTCTATATCCTGGGAAATTTCCCAAAATCTGGGAATTTTTGAGTAAAATATTTCAACTTGGGAAATTGGGAATTTTCATTCAAAACCTAAATAATCCTGAGAAAATTTCATAAAAAGTAAAAGACTTTCCAAATCTGAAAAATCCTGGGAAGTTTTCATAAAAAGTAAAATATTTGCACTTTCATAGATTCATAGACTCTAGGACTGGAAGGGACCTCGAGACCTTCTTTCAAATTTCCCTCAAAATGCATTCTTCCATTGGTGAACATTTGTCACGTGATTTTCATAATCGGGCTGTGCTGCTCTCCTATTGGTGGTGCTTCAAAGTACTATATCATGATGACACAAGTGAAGTGACAAGTGCACATATGCACTCACAACAAACCAACCTCAGGAACAGCTGGCTGGCAGGTAATGAGGAGATGGTTATCAAATTTATCTTCTAGGTAAGGTTTCTTCCAAGAATTAAATATATTGCAATACTTACTGATTATGATTAGTTTCTTGATCTGTCATTAAAGCTCTACAATTTTGTCTTTTGTGCTTGCAGTTGCACAGAGAATGTGGACCAGAGCATTCAGCTGTTCATAAGTTTGTAACAGCACCTTCCTCCAGGCAAATATTAAATATCTTTGCCTACTGTATTAGGTAATAATATATAATAAGTTTGTTCTTTCTGTTTGCTTTTTTATCTTATTTTATAATCATATGTTTACTTTTTATTTTTTCAAAGTAACTTTGATGTACAGTACACAGTACACTGCAGGGCACATGCTGTACTTATTAAAACTTTTGTATTAATACTTTTGTATTGTAATACTTTAGTGAAATTTGTGTAAAATACATTGTTTTCTATAATTTCAATCCTACTCCTCATGTGTTAAATATTTTATTTACTGTATAAGTAACAAATTTAAAATTGAAAAACATGTCTATACGTATAAAAATTTTAATAAATGTGAAATATCTCGAACAAATAAGAATAATTTGGATATAATATATATTATATAGTTATTAAAAACACACATTACGTTCCCTTGAAATTTTGAAATAAAAAACTTTATTGGGAATTTTTCATCAGATTTGGGAAATTGTTAGCGCTAAGTTGGGAAAAGTTGGCATCACGATATAGAAGCACTGGCAGTCAGTCTGTCCCAGACCTTCATGCGGGAAGATCTGTCTTCAGAGCAGGAGACCAGCACCTCAGACAGAGCAGCGCTGGGCAGGCTCAGGGGGAGCACAGTAGGGATCCGGCCCAATACCTGCCAGACTGCAGGCCCTGAAAGAAAGGGCCTAGAGGGTGCAAGGGGCCAGAGGGGAAGTGGCCCAGGGACAGGTGGACAAGGAGAGAGAAGGAGGGCAGGGAGGCTGCCACTAGAGGGTCCCTGGGTCAGGATCCAGAGTAGTGGGTGGGCCTGGGTCCCCCACCCTTCTCCCTTGTACTGCACCTGGCCATGCAGTAGGGTGGCTGAGACAAACTGCAACCGGCCCTTGAGATAAGGGGCTAGATTTTAGAGGTTGCAGTTGGCCACTGAGGCCAGTGCCAGAGTTGCTGAACAACGCTCCCCAGAAGGGGGTGAGGATTGACTAGGGGGTGCCGCCGGAGAGCAGTGTCCTGAAAAGGACACCGCCGAGCAGGGAGCAACGTGGGTCCAGACCACAACTGAGGAGCAGAGGATGTACAGGACATCACCAGCAGAGGGTACTCCCCATGGACTGAGCTAATTCCCAGAACAACCAGTGGGAGGCGTCACGGTGATGAGTCTCAACCCTGTCACACGGACATATAATTCTCTCCCAAGGAGTTCAATCATAAATTTAATTAAACATTATTTTTTTAACAAGCATCATCAGCATGGAAGCATGTCCCCTGGAATGGTGGCAGAAGCAGGAAGAGGTATACAAATGTATAGCATATCTGGCACGTAAATGCATTGCAATGCTGGCTACAAAAGTGCCATGCAAATGCCTGTTCTCACTTTCAGGTGACATTGTAAATAAGAAGAGGGTAGCATTATCTCCTGTAAATGTAAACAAACGTGTTTTGTCTTAGCAATTGGCTGAACAAGAAGTAGGACTGAGTGGGCTTGTAGGCTCTGAAGTTTTGCATTGTTTTGTTTTTGAGAGCAGTTATGTAACAAAAAAAGTCTACATCACTAAATTTCACTTTCACAACAAAGAGATTGCACTACAGTACTTGTATGAGGTGAATTGAAAAATACTATTTTTTGTTTATCATTTTAGCAGTGCAAATATTTGTATTAAAAATAATATACAATTTGATTTCAATTACAACACAGAATACAATGTATGTGAGAATGTAGAAAAACATTCAAAATATTTAATAAATTTCAATTGGTATTCTATTGTTTAACAGTATGGTTAAAACTGCAATTAATTGCGATTAATTTTTTTAATCGTGATTTATTTTTGTGAGTTAATTGCATGAGTTAACTGTGATTAATTGACAGCCCTACTGTATGTATATTGATCTTTAAACCTTACTCTGTCTCTTTTTTTTAAATAAATTTTAGTTTAGTTAATAAGAATTGGCTGTAGCATGTATTTGTGTAAGGTCTGACACATTCAATAGCCTGGGAGGTGTTGTGTCCGATCCTTTGGGATTGGTAGAACCTTTTCTTTTATATGATGAAATACGATTTACAGAAATCACCATATTTGACTTAGGTACCTGGATGGAGGCCTGAGGCTGGATCACTTTAAGGGAACTGTGGTGTTTGGACATCTGAGTAACCAGTGAGATAATAAAGAAACTGTTTTATGCTGGCTTGGTAAATCTAAGTATTGGAATATCCACCAGCTTTTTGGGGATTGTCTGTCCCCTATTGTGCAGTTCACCCTAACTGAGTGACCACAGCTGGCCCCCACTGGGACCCCAGTCACAAAAACATTAACTCTCGGCTTCTTGCAGCTGCAGCTCATTGAATCTGCTCTTGTCTTGCTGTATATCAGGAATAACACTAATATACACTGGAGTGCACTTATAATAAAGGGCTCCGGCTGTTGTCAGAAACATTCCTTCTTTCCTCTAGTCTAATCCTAAATGGAGCAGCTCCCTGTTATGGAAGGAGATCCAGTCCTTGAGTTGTCTTTGGAACTAAGCAGCAAGAGTTAGGGAGAGACAGGGTGTGACAGACACACAGTTCAGGGCTTCCTGAATGTGGTTACCACCACTAAGGTTATCATCAGAATCCAAATCCTCTGTTTACTGTCGTCTGATAAACCACCACACTGGTTACAGTGAGGACGATATCAGAGAGTTTAAAAATGCCCTGCGATAGGCCTCCCTTGGGTTTTAGATCATCTATTTAGATTGTAAGATGCACAGAGCAGAGATTACATCTCCTACTGGCTTGTGTAGCACTGTCTGTGCATGTTGTCAGCACTTTAACAACAGTGGTAATTGAAACCAGAAAGCAGAGCCTGTATGTCTCTTGCAGGAAATGAGCAACATTTGGAGCACCATGCGGAGGGACTCACCCTTGTGGACCTGCCTCTTCTTGTATCTTGCTGCTCTTCTGCTCCAACAGGCAGGTATGGATAGTTCTTTATTCAGAGTTCTGACATCTCTGCTATCGTTTCGCTTAGCAGGCCACCCTGACATCTGCCGACAGTGATTATACCAACCTGAGGACAAGTCTGGCATCCCGGTCAGGACCCCCCACATCTGCTCTCACGGGAGTCGCTGAGTGATTGCAGTCACTGACACCTTCCTGACAAAAGTTTTGTTTTTGACAAAGTGGCCTTTTCCAGCAAAAAAATGGGTTGCACAAAACACACACACACACACACACACTCACGTGTAACTGCAGCAGCAGAAGATTTCTGTGGATCCAGGGGCACATGGGGAGCTGTGGTGAGAATCAGTCTCCATGAAAGCAGCAGTGTGCAGGGCTCAGCTCAAACCCCTCTTTCATCTCCCCAAAGGCCTTTGCGACTCTCTTCCCTGCCCTGGTGGCAGGCCACTTGTTCCAGGTACAAATTCATTCACGAGGTGCAGCTGTGAGAAGATTGCAATGGCAGGACAGAGCCCTCACGGCTCTAGCCCAGGATGGGGAGGGGGTGCTGTTTATCTAAGCCATGGAAAGGTGGGGGGAGCTCTCCCTCTGCTTTCCTCATACTCTCCTGCATACCTTTACTCTAACCCCCAAGATCTGTCAGGTGATGGCATGTCACGGGATGGCACAGGGATCAAACCTTCTTCACACGGTGCTGCCACTCCACGCATCCCGACACGGCTCGTTTCCCTTCCAGACCCCATAGAGGCCCAGGAACGCTGTCAAGTACCCACACAAAAGGGAATGAAGGAGGAGGTGAACATGGTGGCTGACATGGACAACCGCATGGAAAAAGGAGGCTATGTACAGAGTGGGAAGCTGGACAGGTGAGTGGGGAGCACACACAGGGGGCTTTTCCAGATTACACTCTGGGGCCAGCTCTCTGAGTCCATCTCCTGCAGCTAGGGCTGCGAGGGAAATTTACAGAGAGGCATTTTGAAGTAGAAGATGGCATTTTGATCAAATGGAAATCTGAGTGAAAAAACCTGTTTTTGTCAAAAATTGGAAGTGGGAGGTGTCAAAAAACTAAAGACATAGAGATAAAACAAATCAGGTTCAATAAAAAGCCAAAAAAAATTTTTTTCACAGAACGTTTGCCAAAAATGAAGATTTTTCTCTTTTCCTGAAATGTTTGAAAGGGGAGAACAATTTATTTCTAGCTGCATCCACAGCCTCCCTCCATGTCTAAAGCAGGTTACAAACATTGCTCCCACCTCATAACTCCTCAGGGAAGTGGCTCAGTATCATCATCCCCATTTTACAGACGGGAAAAGTAAGACTGTGTCTACCCTGCAAAGAAAAACCCAAGGCACCGAGTCTCAGTGCCAGGATCGCTTGATATGGGCTCGCAGGGCTCAGCCTGCAGGACTAACAATAGCAGCCTAGCTCTTTGGATTCGCACTGGGGCCCAGGCTCCAAGCCCCTTCCCCTCTTGCCAGGTTTCCGTGCCCAGAAGGTCCCAGTGGCATTGTAGGGCTGCTCCGAGCACTCAGAGGTTAATTGTGTCAGAGGAATGGCTAAGCTCAGAGGAGGAATTAAGCCCCTGTGTAAGCAGCTTCTCCCAGACTGCTCTACAGTCCATAGACTCAATGCAGACAGCCCAGAGTCAGCCCCCTGCCCCAGACCAGAGAGGGGGGGAGAGACAGGATTTGCTGAAGGTTTTTAGGGCTAGCACAGGGGAAGGGGAGAGTCAGGGTTAGCGTAGGGGGCAGAGAGATGAAGGGGAGGAGGTGGAAAGGGCTGAGGTTCACTCACCAGGGTAGCTGTGTGGCATCAGGCAGACAGCAGGCAAGCGAAGCTGAGACACCCTTGTTCTCCAGGGCATCTCAGCTGAAGGGGAGCAAGTGAGGAGGGATTGATGAAGAAAAGCCAGGCCCTCTGTCCCAGTCCTGGTCAGCACTGCCCATATCAACTTTGCATCCAGATTTGGAAAGAAACCAAAATTTCTAACCATTGGAATTTTCTGTGGGATGGCTCATCTGTTTTTTGACCAGAACTAGTTATTTCTAAGTATAATTCTAAAGTCAGACACCCAATATAATACAGACTCGGATCAGCCACACCAGCCCCTACAGACAGGAAGCCTCATGGACAGGCTTGGCACAGTCTCCCAAATGAGGCAAGCCCAAAAAAAACCCATTCTGTCATTTGTGTGAGGAACGTTTAAAGCTGACGGTGACAAGGTCTGATGTTTGAATCTGTCTCCAATTTTAGTGCCCCTAGTCTGAAGGCAACCTCTAACGCATGATGATACCTTCTGGAGATGATCTTAAATACACATCTTCAGTGTCTCTGTCTCTTATCTTCATTCAGTCCCTTGTTCTTTTCTCCCTCCTCATACTGTCTGCCCCAGCACTGGCCTCTCTGGCCTTCTCCGCCCCTCTGAGCGCCGATTCTTGTTTCTCCATTCTAGATTAAAACAGTTAGAACAGATGCTGTTGAAAGTCAGTTTCCAAGAGGACAACTTCACTGTCATATGCCCCAACATTCAGACTTTCGTATTCAAGATTAAGCCAATGAATTTCCGATGGCTGAATCTCAGCAGCAAGTCAATACCGGTCAGTATCCCCCTTGCTCTAATGCCGGGCTTTGCTTTCTAATCACTCTTCCCAGCGTAGGGCCTCTCATACGGACAGTGTTCTGGTGCATGGAGCGATAGCATGAGCTTTTGTTTCCATAGGAGTCTGATCTTATCTCCATTACCTCCTTTCTCTGTCTCCCCTGCTCCATTACACCTGCCTCTTCCTCTTTTTTGGCTGAGTGCCTAAAGTAGATCTACAAAGGAGCAATTTCCAGAGGAGATGAGATTAGTTTAGTTCCTTCCAGCTTGGTTCCCTCCTTGCTCAGCTGGCAGAGCTGCTGCCCACTGACCACAAGAAACCCTATTTGCATCCTGGCTGAAGTAGTGTGAACACTTGAGGTGTGCCGAAACTCCAGGCCCAAGGACTAAATGGGGCTTCATTGACTGCTGAGGTCTGACTCCAGTATGTCTGAGCCAGCAGATATAAACACAACATAGGTAGGCTGGATGGATAGACAAGGTGAGGTGGGATGCTGAAATCTGCCCTGCCCCACAGAGGATGGCTCAGCAGGGTCCTTAAACCTTATCTCACCCTCCTTTTCTAAACCAAGAAGGAGTGGCATCCTTTCCCTGCTGTCTCCAGCCACCTGCAGCACTGTTGGCTTGGATAGGTTTTCTTTTCTACGTTAGCCCCTCCCACAGCAAGACTATGGTAATTAGGGGCAGAGTTGGGATCCTGGCCAAGACTGAGTATTTACATTTGGGGAGCCCAACCTAAGTCTCCTTGAAGGGTCCCGAATTGCAGAAGGTGCTGAGCCCCTCACCTCTGGAAACCAGGCTGTTTGGACACATCTCAAGAATCACAAGCCACTTGTGAAAAACTCTGGGCCTCTCAGCACACTCTGGTCAGGGGCATCATTTCAGAAAAATTCTGGTGGGGAGGACAAAGCTGTGTTAGTATATAGACCAGTCTTTGTGGTCATATTATTTCCTTCAATGTCTGCAGGTGGGCGGAAGCAGAGCACAGAAACTTATGAAAAGTTGAGGAGGAGAAGGAAACCAATGTTGGGGGAGCAACTGCCCCTCTTGCTCATGTTTTTACCCTGTACATGTCAGCCCTTGGCCCTGGGCTTTTTTCTCAGGCAGCCTGGAGGTGTCTTCCCAGCCAGCCAGCAGAGCCAGTTGGAGGTGAGAGCCATGCACTCACCCTTCCCACAACCCAAAGCTTCAGACGCCTGAGAACAGTCTCCAGTGGCCAGCTGGGGTTTCAGTCTCCACATCTGCCCAGAGTGCTTTGTGCCGGGAATGTGATATGCTGACGCTTCCATCCAGGGAAGAACTTTTGCCAGAAGGCAGAGGGGACAAGGGAGAGATTTCAGCTTTATCTTCTTTGACTGAAAGCCATGTAATAGTGCAGCAGTGGGAACAGAAAATCGTCTACATGGCCTCTAAAGCATCTGGGGGACTTCCTCAGTGTTAGTCCCTGAATAGATCAGACCGCGGGTTTCCTGTATCTCTGCTCTAATAATACTTTGAGTTGAATTTCCTTCTCTTTTTAGAGTAACCTTTCTGCAGTGAAAGTGAGCACTTACATTATTATCACGAGAAAGTGTAACAGGGGATTGAACTGGGGACCTCCAGAACTAAAAGCATGAGCCACACTCCCAAGGGGGCTGTAACAGACTCAGAGTCATTGCTGATTGCACCTAGAGTGGGAACACGCACTCACAATTCCAGAGTTTTCACAAACACACATGGCCACACCTCCGCCCATCTCTAATCTCGACTGCCCCTGGAACCCGTTGTGTCCACACGTATATTGTGTGTTCAAAGCCCACACGCAAATGTGCCATTTACTACACAAAGCAAAATACAGATTTTCAGTCTAAAATGATCTGTCTCACATTAACTAAGGGAAAACAAGACCAAAGTCTCCAGGGTTCAGCTTCATCAAGGTATGTGTGCACCTATTGAAATCCATTGATCTTAGACGCCTAAATATCTTGGTGGAGCTGGGCCCAAGATTTTAGAGAAGGATATGCCAATGGTTAGGGCACTGATTTAGGCTTCCTGGGTTCAAGACTCCCTGTGCCACGTTGGGCAAGTCACAGTCTGTCGGTACCTCAGCTCCCCATCTGTGAACTGGGGATAAAAGCGCTTCCGTACTGCCCAGGTGTTGTGTGCGATGCTCAGATGCCAAAGGAATGGAGGCCATATACGTTATAGCAGATGGACAGGAGAGAGCTCAATGCGTGTATCTCTGCTGCAGCCATTTCTGGGAGCAAACTGGTTACTGAACTCTGCACCCAGGGAGTGTTCTCAGAGATTTAAAAGGGCATGTGAGCGTGGCTTTGAAATGCAGGATCTGACTATCAGGTTACAGACAAGGGTGCATGAGGTAATACCTTAGGGCATTTAGGGGTAGGAGTGTGCAGCCCACAAGAATCAAAATCCAGCATCTGGAAAGCATCATGCAAAGGTGCAAAAGGAACCAATTTTATTTTACCACCATTCTACTATTAAGAAAATAAAGGGTAATTTGGGGCACTTCAATGGCAGGGGCACAGTTTGAGACACCTTAAAGGGATTGATTTCCAGAGGGACGAGCTCCAAATTTTCTGAAAGTCAGTTCCCTTTAAGGTCTCCAGCTCGGCTCCTAAAGATTGACGCATTCAGAATCACTAGTCACTTTTGAAGACCTTGGTAAAGCCTAATTTAGGGACTGGCCTGAACCAAACCCTTTGATCCAACAGCACCCCTGCAGGGCGTGGCTCTAAACTTTGCAAACTGGGCCTGACCTCTAAAGCAAATGGTAAGTCACGGACCCAAGAGAACCATTCAAATGTTTCTGTAAATGAAGGTCTGAAGGAGGGAGCCTGTAGCTTCCATCTGCCCTGTCACTTCTACCATAAGGTGACCTAGAAAATGGTGAGCCTCAGTCACAATCTCAGTCACAATATTTGTTGCCACCATACAAAATCCTAAACTTATCATGGAGCAATAGGACATTCAGGGCTTCCAAATCCTCTTGCTCCAGCTTCTCAACCTTTCCTCTTTTTGACCCAGGTGGCAAGACAGAGATTCCCAGACACTATTTCACCCAAAACTCTGAGAAAAAGCTTCTACTAGTCATTTATACCACACCCATCACCATGGTATTCTCATATCTGACTTGCCGGAGCCCTGCCTCACAAACCTCACCTCTCTTCATTTCCCACTCTTCTGCTCATCTAATACTGGTCTCCTCGCTATACCTCCATGCAACTGCACCACCTTCTCCCCCACAGCTCCTGCTGTGATCGTCAGTCATCTATATTACTGTAGCATCCAAAGCACCAGTTAGGATCAGGCCCCCATTGTGCTGGGGAGCGTACAGACATAGATGAGGAGACATCATGGAGAATGGAGGTGTTTGTTGCCCCTCCAGTAGCTGGTCCATAAAAAAGGTTTAGGAATCAGCTACAGGGCTTCACTTAGTTCTTTAGCAATTCATGCTTATAGTGCAGAAGGTCCTGGGTTCAAACCACACTGTTAGCCCAGATGGGTTCAAGTACATGAATAAGTCTCTCTCCCTCCAGCTACAAGCACATCCGACCCAAGCACTGCTCTTTTCATCCTTGCCTCATTTCTCTTCTCCCTCCCTCCGCTATCATTTATCTCACGCTGACACTGTGCTTCGCTCTTTCCAGCATGCTGGCACACAGGGTATTTGAAAGATGCTACAGTTATTGAGTTGCACTGCAGCCCCCTGCGATCGCTCTTTCAGCACTTGCTTCTTGTCTTTAAATCATAACCTGACATTTGTCAGTTTGCACCTGGGAATGTTTCTGCTTCAACCTCAGCAGTCCAAGTCCAGAACCCAACACTCCATGCATTTCCCAGCTGAACTGATGAAGAAAAGCCGGAGTGGAGTGGCAGAAATGAAACTTGTCTGCATTTATCTCAACACTCCTGGCCTGTTCCAGGTTAGACACTCTGAAGTTTTACCAGTGCGGGTGGGTTGGGGAAACAGAAAAGACATTAGTTTGCACATACGCAGCCCCCTTTCTTTTGAAGAGCTGTCTAGACTAATGCACCAGACCATATGTACGGGGCCCTTCCCCAACACCGAGATGCAGATGAAGCAGGGCAGCTGCTTAACAGCATGCAGCAGCCCTGCACGACGGTTTCCTTATTTATGGCACAGAAGTCGAGAGGAATGCTATATGTGGGGGGAGGGATAGCTCAGTGGTTTGAGCATTGGCCTGCTAAACCCAGGGTTGTGAGTTCAATCCCTAAGGGGGCCATTTGGGGATTGGCCCTGCTTTGAGCAGGGGGTTGGACTAGATGATCTCCTGAGGTCCCTTCCAACACTAATAATCTATATCCAATTGGAAGTGCAGGGGAATTTAGAGAAGGCAAGGGCCCCAGATATATAGGAATTGTCTCAGGGGAACACTTATCTTCTGGTAATTTAAGCCCCAGGAAGCTGTAAAGATGTGGTTAGCCCATGGTCAAGCAACAGCAAGACTTGTCTGGCCTTGCTCATTAATTGGCTGCTGCAGCCCCCTATGATCAATGCTAAGAAAATAGCTTCCACTGGTGTTTCAATGAGATGAGCAGGACGTTGTCTCTAACCCATCTGTCTATCTAGCTGGGTCCTTTCATTAACAACATACTACATGCAGGTGCCCACAACACCCACACATGTAGTGTAGAGGACTCTTAGGTATAACATGGGAAGCAGCAATGCAATCTTCTCGGTGCAACCTCAGTAAGATGTGTTGTGAAGGGACACCTCTTGGAGCGGAAGGGTAGTTTGGCCTCTCTGACCATTCTGTCCATGGCCTCCCTGATGAAATGGTTAAGCATTGTGGTGTGGGAGGTTTGCAATGTGATGCACCGGCCTGCAAGGAACTGGATTGAGACCAACAAACTCATTGCACATAGGCCATCAGATTGCCCATGGATAGGAGCAGCGTTGGTCATCTGCAGATGAAAGGCTCCCTATCTCAGTGACCTGCCCACTCCTGGTAATAGTCTTTATGGGTCTGTGCATTGTTTCTTCTGCTCTGGCTTTGCAGGATGGGAAGAATAGCTCCCTACTGAACAATGACATCTTAGGGGCCACCCTTGCAAACACCCGCGTCACCAACCTCACTGAGCCTGTGGAGATCCGGTTCTGGCATAACCAAACACTGGTGAGCTGGTGATCATGGCCCACAAAGGCATTTAACAGCAGCTATCACTCTGGGCAAGAGATGGCAAATAGCTCTCCAGGGCACCGGAGAGGGGAGGTCAGTGTAGCTGAAGTCTCAGGAACAGCCAGGGCTCTTGAAACCCAGTGGGAATTCAACCTGCTGCTTGAAGGGTGGATTTGGGCCAGTATCTCTCTGCCTCGGTGTGCAAAGAGGTGGGAGTGAGCACATAAGGACCTCCCCCTCCCTGAGCCCTGACACCATTAACTGCCTGGGATCCCAAAGGGGAAAGCGATCCTGCTCCCTGCTAGCAGTGTGCTCAGGTGCTAGGGGCCTGGCAGGGAATGGCAGGCTAAGAGCAAGATCTCCCCTGGTCTGTACCACCCAGTAGAACTAGCTTGGCACGGAGGAGGGAGCATGCCACTTCCTCGAAGGGAATGCAGCGGGCATGCCCATGTGTGCTCCCTGGGAGGAGTTCTAGCTGAGGCAGAAGCTGTAGCAGAAAACAGAGTAGCTGCTGCAGGGATGGAGTGGGGCTTTTGAAATGCTTCTCTCCTTCTCTGACTTCACCTGGAGCTACGGGAGAGAGGCGGGAGGTCCTGGATCATTGCAACTAATAAGGTGTGTGGTGGTTGGTTGGTTTTTAACCACAAACCCAGTGCAGCCCCACTGACCCCTGCCAACTCTTTGTGAAATGTTGCTGAGACTCTGGGGGTCAGCCCACATGCAAGTTGTCTTTGTCCGGACTGGGGGGCAGGTGGGAATTTTTAGCTGGGAGAGACGTGCCCCCAAAGTGGGCACCATGCAATGTAACCAAACTGTGCAGACGTAGGAGGAAGCATTTGACCTTTGTGCTCTCGGGTATATTGGAGACACGTCGGAGAGCAGCAGTGAACTGATTACAGGGATTTAGAGGAAAAGATTGCAAAGCAGAATGTCCAAATGACAGAGCTCTAAGACAGCTGCTTGATAAGTATGTAGGGCCAGATCCTCACCTGGTGTAAATCTGCTTCAGGGAAGCTACGCTAATTTACACCAGCTGAAAATCTAGGTGTAAGCAGGGAGAAAGAAAAGAGCATAGGGTACTCCATAGGGGTATTATTACTCCAAAGGGTTATTATTACGAACTCAGAGTAACAGGATAAAACTGATTAACTATCAAATATTTCCTCACTACACTGCAGTATAGTCTCCCAAGTGATGCAGTCGATTCCTGTGATGGGGCTTCATGTTAATAGTGGGAAGGAAAAAGTGCTGGGAAATTTGCTGTAGGGAACAACGCTGCATAGGCAGGAGGGACCAGTCACAAAACTTTTCTCTAATGAGCCCAGGTTATGTACATTGCTTGGAACTAAGGGAACACAGACATCTCACCATATGCCTCATGTTTTCTCCCCCTGCCCCCCAACTAGGATAACTCAAATGCGAGCTGTGTCTTTTGGGTGGAAGGAACAGGTAATTATGACACTCACGGCATCACGCGGTACCTGTACATGCATGCAAGGAAGGAGGAAGTGGCAAAACAGAGATGGTGGGAGTCGTTCAATGGAGAGCACATTGCCTTAGACACCAGGGGGACCTAAGGACCAATCATGCAGCTGCAATTTACCAGACTGACTCTGGGGTTTCATGCTATGACCATCCCTGTCTGCTGCCAGACTATACTCACCCCAGCCACCTTGCCAGGAGAACCTGGGAACCCCGACCTCCCTTGGCTCCCAGCAACAAACATCCTCCTGCCATCCCAGAGCAGCTAAAAGCTGCCAAACCCTCCTCCGCTCCGTGCTGCTTACAGAGAAGCCCCCTCTGTGCACAGAGCCTTGCTGAGCGTAGGGCTATATGGAGACCCACACTGGCACCTTTTGGAGGACTAAACCCCACACCTCTCAGGGGTTTCCTGAGTGAGTGCCATTGTCATGCATGAATTGGGTGGAAAGCAGGCCCAGGTCAGCCAGAGCCATCTGCAAACAGCCAAGCAGGGCACAGGCACTTCCCACAGGCTTGTAAAAGCAACTCCCATTTTTATGCCCTGCTTCCAAGGAAGGAGTCATATAGACACCCAGGGCCATAGAATTTAAGGCCACAAAGGACCCCCAGATCCTCTAGACTGGCCTCATGGATCATCGGCCACTAAAAACACAACCAAGCACCAAACCACCACCCACCGAGCGGAACGTTACAGCCCTCAGAGACTGAACAATTGTGTGCCACAGGCAGAGAACAGGGACTCAGGTTCCCCCAGTGCCTGGGGCCCCTGCAATGACTTGGAATTAAGTGAGATGCACCCAGATAAACCTGGCAAGTGACCTGCCCCCCACGCTGCAGAAGGCAGCACAAAAACTGCTCCAAGGTCCTTGGCCCTGAGAACTGGAGGCTTCCTGCTCTTAGAGGGCCTGAAGGTGCCCAGGGCTGGATCTTAGGGGATGGCAGGGGAGGGTGCAGGGAGAGGGGGGGAGGGGACGCAAGCTGTCCCTCTGGTGCAGGATTTGGGAGCAGCGTGGGAGACATTTTGTCCTGCTAGCTTTATTCCTTCCCTCCACTATATGCATGAGAACAGCTCTCCAGGGTTGGGCACCAACCCACGTGAGTCCTAGTGCTGTGTAGCCTTGAACCACAACTAGCCCAAACCCAGTCCCAATGCCGGCCTACGTCTAATGTCAACACTCCCTGCTGCAGTAGCAACACGAGATCACATCTTGCCCCACACTCTGATTGTTTTTGCTGTTGAAGATACAGGGTAACATTTTCAAAAGTGCCGAAGCCCCACTGAAAATCAATGGGCTTTGGGCTCCTAAGTGAGTTGGTGCTTTGGAAAATGTTGCCTATGGGCTTTCCCGAGGCTCTGCCTCACTGTTCAGTGGCTGTGGGCTGCTTTCCTTAAGGACGTTTCTCCCTCTTGCAGAAAACAACAGCCTGGGGAACTGGAGCAGCGTTGGCTGTGAGACCATCCACTGGAAAGACGTAGTGCTGTGCCAGTGTAAACACCTCACCTACTTCGCTGTGCTGCTGGTAGGAAGGCTGTTTCTCCCCCACTGCTCTTGCTCTGTTTGGGGATGTATGAGGCTCTCTCCCCCGCCCCCAGCCACCAGCCACAGTCTTTGCTCCCTCTCAGTCCCTGTCTCTCAGGTGCTCTAGTGCAATGGTTTTCAAACTTTTTTTCTGGCAACCCAGTTGAAGAAAATTGTTGATGCCCATGACCCAATGGAGCTGGAGATGAGGGGTTTGGGGTGTGGGAGGGGATCAGGGTTGGGGAAGAGGGTTGGGGTGCAGGGCTGAGAGCTGCGGGGTGGGGCTGGGAATGAGGGGTTCAGGGTATGGGAGGGGCTCTGGGCTGGAGCAGGAGGTTGGGGTATTGGAGGGGGTCAGGGCTCTGCTCTGGGCTGGGAGTGCAGGCTCTGGACTGGAGCCGGGGATGAAGGGTTTGGGGTGCAGGAAGGGGATCTGAGTTTTGGGGGGCTCAGGGCTGAGGCAGGGGATTGGGATACAGGGTTGGGGCTTGCTTCAGCCAGCTCCTGGTCAGCAGCGCAGCAGGGGTGCTAAGTCAGGTTTCCTACCTATCTTGGCACTGTGGACCACGCTGTGCCCCGGAAGCAGGTCTGGCTCCTAGGCAGAGGCGCACAAACGGCTACATGTGGCTCTTGCCTGCAGGCACTTCCCCCCAGCTTGGTTCCCAGCCAATGGGAGTGCTAGGCCGGTGCTCAGAGCAGGAGGAGCGCGTGGCACCCCAGAGCCCCCCCTGCCTATGAGCTGGACCT
This sequence comes from Gopherus flavomarginatus, assembly GCF_025201925.1. Taxonomy (NCBI): domain Eukaryota; kingdom Metazoa; phylum Chordata; order Testudines; family Testudinidae; genus Gopherus; species Gopherus flavomarginatus. The sequence goes on from NC_066630.1 coordinate 37,390,224, forward strand.
GCTGCTGGCTGCTTCCGGTGTGCAGCGCGGTGTCAGAACAGATAGAGATTAGCCTGCCTCAGCCAGGCAGCACCGCCGATGGGACTTCTAATGGCCCAGTTAGCGGTGCTGACCAGAGCCGCCGCAACCCCAGTGCCTTCCATTGAAACCCACTGCTCTAAAGCACTCATCCCTCTCCCAGGGCTGTTTCCTGTTTGTCTTCTCCCTGACTCATTCCCCGCCAGCCTCTCTCAGTGCTCTGAGCAGCTCATTTCCCCGCAGCTGAGCTCCACCATGAGGCCTGCTTCCGTTTCCTTTTCCTCTTTCACACCTGCCCTGCAGGGGCTGAGAGACGCGCAGCACCATCCTCTGGGGCCGCCTCACTCCAGCACCCCAGTTACATTGGGGGGATGGCTGCACATGCGCGTACCCCCACAAGGGTTACACTAGGACCCACTCTGCCCTGCCCCCCCACCTTCTCACCCCTCCTCTTGGACCTGCTGACCAACCTCTCTCACGGGGTCAGAACAGGGGGCTGAGCTTTGAGGCAGTTCCCCCATTCCCCTCTGAGCTCTGGAAGAAGGGAGGAGACAGGACAGAGGCCAGTGACATCCAGCAGCCTCAGGGATGGGTGCCAAGCTCGGGGGGGTGGAATAGGCTCCAGGCCTGAAGAAGCTGGAGGGGGTTGAGGGGAGAATGAAAGGCCAGAGCAGCCATGAAGGCCGAGTACTAGTGCAAAGGGCTGCATTCATTCCTCACCTCTTCCCCTCCTCATCCCATGCAGAAAATCTCCTCAGCGCCCATAAACAAGGCCATCCTGGCTCCTCTCACCTACATCTCCATGGTGGGCTGCAGTGTCTCGGCTGCTGCCTCGCTTCTCACCGTCCTCCACTACCTCGCCTCCAGGTAACCCCGTTGCTGTGCAGAGCGGCTCCTGCCCCTGGTGCCTAGCTGAGCTGAACCAACAGGGGCTCCCTCAAGAGAGATGCTAAACCAAATTCATCCTCGATGGGGACGTCCTCCTGAGGCCCCTGGGGTTACACCCGGGATAAGTTTGGCCCTTTTTGGAGAGTTACACTTGCCATTCCCACCCCACAAGTCGTCAAGTTCCTGCTTGAATTTCTGCAACGTTCTCCATCTGCTCCCAGGAGGGATCCAGTTATCCCTGGCCACATCCCTCGCAGCAGAGATGAGACAGGGGCCAAAGCAGCAGCAGGTGTCAAGCAGCCGAGTTCCATTGAAATATATGGAACAATGCCGGCCCACAGCAGCAGAGGATCTGGCCCAGGGCTTGGCTGTCATGAATTCTTCACTGAGGCTGCGGGACACAGACAGATCTTGTGGTTTTCTGGCTTTTTAGCTCCCAGCCTCACTCAAGCCTTGTCTACACTAGAAAGGGTTTGCTGGCACAATTATGCGCACCAACCTTCCTAGGGCAGGCTCGGCCAGGGCCAGATTAATTCTCCTGTGGGACTGGGGCTACTAGATTTTGTGGGGCCTCTGTATACAAGTCTTTTTCCTGGGAGGGAGCTTGGTGCAGGAGGGGCTGGAGAAGGATTCTGACCTGGGGCAGGGGCTTGGGGTGGAGGAGGGGGTGCAGGGTCTGGGAGGGAGTTTGGTGCAGGAGGGGGCTCCGGGCTAGGGCAGAGTGTTGGGGTGCAGGAGGGGGTGCAAGGTGTAGGCTCCAGCCAGGAGGCGCTTACCACAGGTGGCTCCCAGCTAGCAGTGCAACAGGGCTCAGGCAGGCTACCTGCATGGGTCCTGGCCACAGGGAGCTGCGGGGATGGTGCTGGGGGCAGGGGCAGTGTGCGGAGCCACCTCCCGCCCTACCAGGGACCGGAGAGATGTGCCAGCAGCCAGCCACTTCTGGGAGCGGCTTGGGGCCAGGGCAGGCCGCCTGAACTCCCTGGAGATTGCTGCCTGTGATTTATTTTTCCAGGAGCCCCCTTGAGCCAGGGCTCCGGGCTGCAGTCCCTAAAGCCCCTACCTTAATCCAGTCCTGGGCTCGGCTGTACTGCAACTGGTATCGTTTATACCTGCTGTCCGACGCACTTTGAACGGCATCTACACTAGGGCTTTGGCCTGTAAAGAAAGAGAATAAAAGTCACACCCCTAACAGAACAGCTGGAGTCACCAGTGGTTCTAATACAGACCTGGCCTCGCTCAGTGTGCACTGCCTGTGTATCACCACATGGTCTTATGGACTCAGCCCCCAAGGAAGGGACAGGACATTTCCACACACTCCCCAATGTGGGCCTTATCGAGATGAGACAGCTCTGGCGTTCTCCTGTAGCACACGCTGACTGGAGGGGATGTCCCAGGTGGAGGGGCTGGGGGGCATGGGCGGGCAGGAGTGGATTGTGTTGCATGCTTTGCACCCCCCCCGTCCCCATTTCGAGGGCAGTCAGAAGGAACTGAGTTCTATTCGCGGTGTTCATTTTAGGAAAAAGAGCAGAGATTATACAAACAGAATCCACATGAACCTGCTGGGTGCCCTCTTCTTGCTGAATGTCTTCTTCCTGCTCAGTGGGACCCTGGCATCCGTTCATTCCACATGGCTCTGCAGAGGCGCTGCTGCCTTCCTCCAATACTCCCTGCTCTGTTGCTTGACCTGGATGGCCATTGAGGGCTTCCACCTCTACCTGCTCTTGATCAAAGTCTACAACGTGTACATCAGGAGATACGTCCTCAAGCTGTGTGCCGTTGGCTGGGGTAAGTGCAGGTTCTCTACCCAGAAAGATGCCTCCCTCACAGCCCACGAGGAGCTTTGTTCCTCCTGCCAATACCACAGCCCTACCGCTGCACTCTCTGTAGTGTCACCAGATTCTAGTGAGAGATGTATCCACATTTCAATCACTCAAGATCTGGGGGGTGGTCAGACCCAGGCATTGGCCTGTGGGAGGGAGGCTGTCCACTGCTGATCAAAGTGCTCTTTTAGCTGCATTCTCAGAGCCAGAGGACAACGGCTCTAGAATTATATAGTAATTGTCTGTTTGCAATGCATGAGCTTGTTGCATAGTAAAGAAGTAGGGGCTGGTTGCAGAATTTATATCCAGATTTGGTTTCCAATCCTTCCTCAAATGCTCAGGGGTTTTGATGGGGCCCACCTCTCATGTCTACGTTTTCCATATTTGACAGGGGTGTGGGGGAGGGAATCTACAGTGCCCTACCAACGTCTAATATTAGACAACCTGGTTTACCTGGAGTGTGCTGGGACAGCAGAAACTTCTTTGAGGGACAGAACTGCATCCTGCTCACACAGCCACGACCTGCTTTTGTGTTTCTGCTCTCAAAAATGGCCCCATATTCCATCACCACTTGTCCCATCTGCCTTACTGGATTCTTCCTTCCTCCAGTGTACTTCTCTTCCTACCTATGTCCAAGGGCCAGCTCCTTTGTATGCTACCCAGTTTCCTACCCTCCAATTACTTGGGTCCTTCTTATGTATTTCCATCATGTTCTATCATAGCTTAGTCAGTGTGTATCTCTCGCCCCCGCAGGATTGCCAGCCTTAACTGTGGTTAGCATTCTCATCTTCAAGGAAGAGGCATACGGGCTGCACATAATTGAAACTGACACGGGCTACAACAATACAACTATGTAAGTGTTAGACATGGGTTTGATGGTCCACACACAATCGTGTTCTGCCATAATGGGGTTAAGCAGGGGTTGAGGCTGGCTTCCCAGTGGTACGGTAGGTCTCCTAATCATTAAAAGCTTCTGTGCTCCCCAGTCCTTCCTGGTTCTTTTCCACATGGTCCTATCTTCTGCAGAATGCAGGATAAAAAATGTGGTTCTATTCTCCTAAGCCTTGTATCCTACCTCCAAGCAATGTGCCATCCATGAAGTGCTCTGATCAGATTCATGGGCAATGAAGATTAAGGCTCTGGCTATGCTATAGAGCTTACGGAGGTGCAGAAGCTCTCCTGCCAACATAGCACTGTCCACTCCAGTGCTTAGGTCATTATAACTTACATCACTCAGGGATGGCTTAGTCACACCCCTCAGTAACATAACTTATACCAACATACGCTGTCATGTGTACATAGCCTAAGTCCAACTCTCCAAAACATGGCGACTTTCCCGGCTGCATGATGCTGGTTTAGAACAATTGCACCATTTAGCCAGCATTGTCCTCTTTCAGCCTGTCCCAGGATTGTGGGATGCTTTGAAAACTACAGTGCCATTCACACATCACTAGACCATTTCTGGTGGATGGTGCTGTCCTCTACTTGGAGTATGGAGCTATCCTCTGCCCAAGACATGCTCGGACTCCCCAGAGGCAATGCAATTTTGCAAGTATGTTGCCCTTCCCAAAGAACAGGGCAGGTCTCCAAAGCATGGTTCCAGCCCAAAACTGTGGTCCCATTTCCCCACAGATGGTTCCGCTCCCTTTCCATTGGCACTGAAATCCCATCTCAGCTATGGCGCGATAGGCTTCCTGCAACACGACACCCTTCTCATGCACCACTGTGGTCCCCCCTTTCCAAGGTGTGCGGGGATTTATTAAGGCAAATTAGAGCCTGAACTCACCAGCAACACTAAGCAGCCCCAAAAGCCTTTCCACTCCATCCGAGACAGATGTCCCTTCTGTCCTCCTCATAGGGAATCCCGTTTGCTGGCACGCAAAGCAGCTGGCTCCCCAGCAGCCTTGCACGGATGTCTGCTACCCTATCTGGGCTCTGACCACAAGGCTTGGATCCCCGGGGCCCTGCTGGAATGGTGTAATTCTCATGGCGTGGTGTCATTCCCAAAGCATGACATCCCTCCCCAGCCACAGGGTCAATCCCCACAGTGTGGCATCATCGTCATTAGCATACAAGAGTCTCCTCCTCTTCTCCCTCAGGTGTTGGATCACAGACAAGGCCCAGGCTGTTCATTACATCCTCAACGTGGGCTACGCTGGAATCACCGTACTCTTCAACATGGTCATCTTAGTCACCGTCATGAGGATGCTGAGGAAATTGAGATCCAACATGAACAGTCAGAAAGAACAAGTGAAGAAGGATCTGGTGACAGTGCTGGGACTGACCTGCCTGCTAGGAACGACCTGGGCACTGGCCTTCCTCAGTTTCGGTGTCTTCTTGATTCCTCAGCTCATCCTCTTCACTATCATCAATTCCCTCCTGGGTCAGTGAGGCTGCAGGGCCCGTGTTCAGGCAGTGAGATGAATGGGATGGAACCAGAAGTAGTTTAAGACCTGAAGCAAAGCCCTGTCAAGGGAGATTCTGCAGAAGGAGGCTCAGAAGGCAGGGCTGGATTAGCTCCAGGGTTCTATTATCACTGTTTTAGGAGCAGCAGAATCCCTTCGAGCTTTCTGCTAGTTCCTGGTCATTGTGGTTATAAGTAGCATGGTTCTCAGCCACCACCAGGTCAGTGTGCTTCTGCTGCTGCTGCCCCCACCTCTGAATCCAGGCGTGGGGAGGGGAAAGGACATAGAGGTTGCTGTGAGGTCAGATGGCCCTGCTGCTATGTTACTCACTTATTGACATGGGCACCATGGAGCAACCCTAGTTACCGAAGGCTTACAATGTGCTTTCCACCTGCAGGGTTCTTCATCTGCCTCTGGTACTGCACCGTCTGCCGCCAGCCGGACCCCAGCCCCTCCACCGGGAGTTCTCAGATGACAAAATAACCAGGCCAGCCAGCTGGACTATGCTCCCAAAAGGGCACAGCTCACCCCCCCAGGAGCAGACTCACTTGCTGGAACTGGCCTGCCCCAGTTGCCCTAGGCAAGTCTGCGCTTCCGATGGAGGATTTAGCAAGGAAAGAGACACACTCCTCAGTGCCTTCACACACGTGGCAGCAAACAGTGCGACAATGAGCCTTCAAAGCAGCTTATGCAGAGTTGTCGAGAAGGTGAACAGGACCTGGGTGAGACTGAGGGGTCACAGAACAGTCACTCTCACAACACAGGGAATTGCTGTTCCCTAGGAGGCTATAGGCAGACAATGCTTGGGGCATTGATTCCCGCTGCATTGCGCCTTGTGTCTTTATTTACACCTGTGAGTGCAGAGAAGGTGCACATCGCTACCAAACCAGACCTCCCCACCCACTCACACCAGAGGTAATGTCGTACAATTACTTCACACACACCACAAGGGGCAAAGCAAGGAGAATCAGAGCCTCTGTGCCTGTCCCCTCCAGGAAGCTATAAACATCCCGGTTTGGTACATTTCCTTTTCAAATCATGCGATGATTCTCCTGTCCCGGTCACGTCACCATGGAGAGAGATTCTATACTCAGCTAACTGCCTGGCACAGGCCCCTACCATTCAAGCTAAATGAGAGGATCCGTTAGCAGTACGGGACTAATGACGTACATTGGAGCAGTTCTGATTCCATTCAGTAGAGGGTAATGGTGTATGCAAGTTCGTACACACACCGACCTGCTCACCCCAACACCAACTCATTACGAACAAATCAGAGGTACCTTGACTTTTGAGGAGGTTGAAACTCAAATCCGAACCCTGCTGCTCAAGCCCATCTCTGATTTAAAGAGGACAGGTGAACAACAGGGGAAGGAGATGGAAGGAAGCTGCAGAAAGGAAAGAACTAGAAATTGGAGAGGAGGAATTACGGAGCAGGGCAATAAAGAAACAGACATGGTGAAACAGGGAGCACAGGGAAAGGAAGTAATAGCAAAGGGGCTGTGAATTCCTGGATGCTGGAGACTGTATGCGGGACATCAGCCACTGCTCACTGGTGAGTGAAGAGATCTTGCCGCAAAGGTAGATGCTGCAGCTCAGTTCTCTCTCTCTCTCTCTCTCTCTCTCACTCACAGACAAGTCCACAGCCTGGATGGACTAAACCTGGAACAAATGTGCTTTCGCTTTTTTAATGATCACGTGGGGAGTTTATTACTCTTTTGAACCTAACCAAAGGCTTCCATTAAACTGCTTTACAATGGGGCATCCACCCCACCCCCACCACTGCCTTCTCTGGCCAAAGCCCATTCCCAGTGTTGGACCTTGTTACATGCAAATGACTGGAGCCAGCCTACTGGAGTAATATAAACAAACAATTACCCTAGTGACTCCTCTTGAAGCCATCCAGTCTGTTATGTATTTGAAGCTGGGCCTGTGTCAAAATTTCTTGCTGAAGGGTCCACCACAGAATAAGTGTGTTTAACTGAGGCCCTGCTACTCATGCCCATTGGAAGGCTCCACAGACATATTATCATAGCTGGGATATGGTCCTGTGATCATAGGAGTCCTTGTGGCACCTTAGAGACTAACAAATTTATTTGAGCATAAGCTTTCGTGGGCGAGAACCCACTTCATCAGATGCATGGAGTAGAAAATACAGGAGCAGGTATAAATACATGAAAAGGTGGGAGCTGCCTTACCAAGTGTGAGGTCAGTCTAACGAGACAATTCACTTAACAGCAAGATACCAGGAGAGGAAAAATAACTGTTCTTTAAGTTTTTGAAGTATTTTTGTTGAAGAATTGCCACTTTTAGGTTTATTATTGAGTGACCAGGGAGACTGAAGTGTTCTCCTACACTTTAATCTCCCTGGTCACTCAATAACAGACCTAAAAGTGGCAATTCTTCAACAAAAAAACCTTCAAAAACAGACTCCAACATGAAACTGCTGAACGGTAATTAATTTGCAAACTGGATACTATCAAATTAGGCCTGAATAAAGACGAGTGGTTGGGTCATTACAAAACGAAAACCTAATTTCCCCCATACTAATTTCCCCCTACTGTTACTCACATCTTTTTTTCAACTGTTTGAAATGAGCCACTCTTATTACCACTACAAAAGTTATTTTTCCTCTCTTGGTATCCTGCTGTTAAGTGAATTGTCTCGTTAGACTGACCTCACACTTGGTAAGGCAACTCCCACCTTTTCATGTGTTTATACCTGCTCCTGTATTTTCCACTCCATGCATCTGATGAAGTGGGTTTTAGCCCACAAAAGCTTATGCCCAAATAAATGTGTTAGTCTCTAAAGTGCCACAAGGACTCCTCATTGTTTTTGCTGATACAGACTAACACGGCTACCACTCTGTGCTTGTAGGGATTCTTTTGCCTCCTTCCCCCTCACCCCACATCTGACAGCCCTTCATACAAGTGATGGGAGCCTAGAACAAATGCCTGGTGCCATGGGGCAGAAGGGTTTTACACCCATCCCTGTGGGCTCATCAGTGTTGAGACTGTTACTGTTACGAGTACGTAGCTACTAAAGCTGGTTGGAAAAAATATATTCCTGTGGAAATTTGATGAAAATGGAAAAAATAATCATTTTCTTATAAATTTAAGTCTCCAGTGACTGACTTGTATGTGGAGCAAGTGAGAACAGCCCCATTGGTTTTGGACACTTGCTTGATGGGGACAGGTGGGTCATGGGTCTCACTAGGTTTAATAGACAAAGACATTGAAATTTTTTTTTTGGCAAAAATTCAAAAAATAGAATACTTTCGTCAACTCCTCAAAATTTCCTTTTGGATGTGTCGCCCAAATGCCGTATGGGAGTCCTGGTGTGTCATGTACTCATTCCCATTAAAGACTGGGGTTCTCCCCAAGGAGAGATGGGGCTGCATCCCAGGAAATGGAGTCCATCCTGGTCCAAAGAAGAGAAGGGGGGACATGAGGCAATTGAACTACAACTCCCATAAGGCACTACGGCAGTAAATCCAAACAGAAATGTTTTGGTTTTCAGTTGAAATATTTCAGTTTTTAGGTGATCAGTTTTTGACAGAAAATTGAAGTTTTCCATGGCAAACAAACACTCTTGTGAAAAACTTCTGTCAAAAACCAGTTCTGATGGGAAATTTTCAACCAGCCCTAGCAGGGATGCAGTCCATATTGACCAGGGACAGCTCCAATCTTGATAGCTATTTTAGCACATCTACCATTTTCTGACTCTGTCTTTGCGGCATGCTCCTCTAGTTACAACTTCGCTTGGGATTTTTATCCCTAAATGTCCTTGGCACCCACCTGCCCTTCCTTTCCCATCTTGCTCATGGCAGTATGCTGCAAAGGGAATCCCGTTAAGGCCTTTCCAGCCAGAAGGCTGCTAGTGAAGTCTTCCAGTCTCTGTCAGGGACCTGAAGTAGAAGATGATGACAAGCTGTAGAGAGAACTTCCCAGGTTTTATAGGCTCATAATTCACCTAAAGAACTACTAGATGTCACTCGCAGTTCAAATGAAAGTCTCCAATACCAAACTTGTACATCTGTGGCAAGAGAGAGCAGCCCCAGGCAGCTGGGACAGCTGCTTGCTGGGGGTGGATGGGTTGCAGGAGGGCTCGCTGGGTTAATGAACAACGCTAGCTGCCTCAGGGGAGTTCAGAGAGGCCAGGGCAGAAAGTGAAGACCGTAAAGGGAAGTGAGAGCCACGACCAGGCTGGGGCCTACTTCTCAGGTGCCATTCCTGTGGCACAAAGCAGCTGGCAACTCTGAGATCAGACCCTCTCAGGATTTCCCCTGGGCAAGGGAGAGCTCCAGGGAGCTAACCAGTCCCTTTACCAGCCCCCAGGAGAGGGGGTGCTTCTGGGGAGAAGGCCTGGCCAGAGCAGCCTTACTCTCTGCTGTCAGAACAACCCCTTGGGTCTGTGGGCTGCTCTACCTTGTGCCAGAGAGCTAGATCCAAACTGCAAAATCACCTGGATCGCCCTTCCTCCCAGATCTGTGCGGAGTCCCAGAGACTCTGGGACCAAGTGCAAGAAGAGAGACTCTTTCCCCCAGGAAACACTGGGGACCTGCCAAGAGACAGGGAGACAGAAGCAACCACATGAAGCCAGTGCTCAGGACAGAGAAGCTCCACCCTAGACATCTACAATATTGCCAACCCTATGCATCAGGTCATGAGTCAGCCCCCTCTTCACCCCCACACTAATCATGGGCTTGGACTTAAAAATCACAAGATTAGAAAAGCCACAATAGTATGGGTTTGTTTATTTATTTATTTATTTATTTATTTGCCCTCCAGTTTCTGAGCCCTTAGGTTACACTCAGACCATGTCTTCAAGATTTCTTCCTCTGCAACCACAAGGATGAGAAACTTTTAAAAAAAAAAAACGAAAGCCAAGATCCTCATAAAACACATGACTCCAGGAGCTGAGGCTTTAAGCAAGATACCAAATACGACGGCACAGTCACTAGAATTGTGAGAGCAACCCTAGATTTACGGCAAGCTGGGGACGGCTGTCTATGGCCTTATTTCACACACGGCAGGGATGCTGCTGGGCTAGAACAGGAAGTCAGCAGGACTTGTGCTCTGGCGTCACATAGGGATTTGAGACTCCCATTCCAACTGCTTACTGACTGAGGATTCCTGCTCTAATACCACCTTCTTTTCATGAGGGCCCCTTATCCCATAAGCCTCCCTGGAGGCAATCAGCCAGTTTCACCTGTATTCTCTCCCATGGCCTGAGAGCATTTCCCTCTGGTCTTGGCGGGAGTGAGGGAGCCCATCCGATTAGGGCAGAGGCCACAGCTGAAGAAGTAGTGTGGGAAAGTCCATGATTAAATATCAGAAGAGGACGACCTCCCTTCTTGTACCAGAGGAACAGGGGCCTCGCAGTGTGACACTGGTGCCCTCTAGTGTAGCAATGTGCGGGAAGCCAGGGCTGAATGTGGGAAATTCCTTTTGCCCCAGGGGTCAGTGAGCGATGAAGGGCTCTCGCCAGGGCACAGCAGGGCATGGCCAGGTCTGTGCAGCTGCAGCGTCCCTTGGCTGTAAGCAGGAGTTTGTTACAGTTCCAGCCGTATATTTCAGCTGCACAAATATCCCCCACCCACCCAACACATGGCCTGAGCAGAGGTAAAACTGGTCCTGGGGCACTCAGATCACATCGCTGATACAGCTAGACACTCAACAGATGGGAGACGCTTGGTGAGCACTGTTACCTCCAGGGGACTAAGGCAACACTTCAAAGGAAAACGTTAGAAATGATAGGGGAGAAATAGGAAAGGAAAGCCCCTTTTCTCAGAAGATACAAACTCGACTCCCTCCTGTATCTATCACCAGTGGATTTAGCCTCCCTTCTTGTGTGGTGTAAATAAAATAAAGACGAGACAACGTGGTTTGGCACAAACAAAGGTAAGTGTAGTCAGGGTAAAGGTACAGAAAACTGGGAGGAATAGGGGAAAATGCAAACTTAATATAATGAAACAGTGACTGGCTTTGGGAGCTTAAAGCTCAGGCCCATAAACCCTCCCTTGGAAACTGGAGAACAATAAATGATGCCCCAGCACAGAACCCTTTTCCCACTGTTCAGGTGCAGTGGATCCCACGTACGGGGTGATGCCAAGGACCTTCCACTCTCCGGCTGATTTAGAGCCGTTGAGGAGGAGCACTGGGGAGTCCAGACGACGGTTGGGTTTCGTCGCTGGCAGGGAGGCCCTCTGGGAGGACACCAGGAATGCAGGACGGCAGGAATGGTGGTGACAGGCCTCCTTTTCCTCAGTCTCAGCGGGACTGAGGGTGTTCACTCTCCAGCTCGGGAGCACTGTGAACTCCCGACCGTGTATGGGCTGTCGTTGGGGTGGACAGCCCCGCACAGGCGCTGAACACGTCCTTATATCACTTTTGTGGCGGGAAAAGTTCTGAGGAGATGGAACGCTGAGGGCTGGTTTTGGTAGGAAAAACTGGTTTTGACTGGTTTGAGCCTGTGTCTTAACGGTAAACAAGCCCACTCTCAGAGATGGATTCCAAGGGTCAATAGCTCATATACTCCATATTGGATCTTATTTTAAAGCCAGTGATTTACTTAACATTACTTCATAAACACCTTATTAAACAACTAATAGAACATATTAAACAGTTTATACTAACAGCGCAGTGCATCCCCCATCCAGTATAAATACTGGATCATATAGGGATTCTCAACCTGTCTATGGATGACTTAAAGAACATCAATGTTCAAACTCAAATTATGCCATGCCATCTGCTGCGATTTCTCCCTAGGTTTGCAGTAAGGCCTGTGATACAAATGATGACTTTGCTGCATTAATAATCTGAGGCTCCACCAGTTCTAAACTGGGTTTATTCCAACTGAGTGTGCCTCCTCCCCGCACCAGGGAGCTCCACTAAGGTGCACATGCACCTATATAGCATTATACATACGAACTCTACTAGGAAGGTGCAGGAGGGAGGCCAGCACAGAGCTTCAGGGAGAAAATTGCTTCAAGGTTCCAAGCAGCGTTCAAGGCTTCAGTCCTGATCTTCAAAGTACCACTTGGAAGAGGCTAAAACTAACCAAGGGGCTTCCTCACACTCTGATCCCAATTTCTCTTTGCAACAATGGACCCATCACGTAAAAGGGAAATGCCAAGTGCTGGAGACACGGCTCTCTCAGCACGACTATGCAACTCAGTCCCAGTGGAGACAAACAGCCACTGGCTGGGCTGCTAGGAGAACATAACATGCTTCCTGTCCCCTCCTCCCCCAACAGCAGCAGACACAAGACTCTCCACACACAGACCAATTGACAAGGGTGTTTATTTTAGAATCCAGCAGGCATTTAGAAGGTGCAGTGGAAAGCTGCTATCCACCTACCATAAATACTTATATACCATCCATCACCTCCCAGTCTGCCACCTCTATCCTCAACACCCCCGAGAGATCGAGCAGAGCAGTTAGCCCCCTTGTCTGCGGGGGGAACCGAGGCACCTAGAAACTAAATGACTTGCCTAAGGGAATCAGTGGCAAAGCAGGGAATTGAGGCCAGGTCTCTTAAGTCCTAAGCTAGTGCCTGAGCTGCTGAGCATCCCTCGTTTCTGCCTCTGAGCCCCAGCCCTGCTGTACATTATTCCTGCATGTGTCTATATCTCGGTTTTTCCTACAGGGTCTTACTGACTTTGTTCCCTTTCAGTGGTAGCTGATGAACAAGCCCAGGGGTTAAGTAATGTTTTAATCCTTCTAGGCTCCAGATCTGTTTCAGAAGCTTCTCCTAGATGCATGTCCAAAGAGCCAGCTATCATTAGCCAGCAGGGGGCACCTCACTTCCCCTGCAGGAGCTCCATCACAGCCTAGTATAGGAGCAAAAGGGCAAAGGGATGGAAAGCCCGTTTTCTGCACCTCAGAAGCAGGCAGCAGCTCATGACCCAGCACAGAGACAAGGCTGGACTTTGGAAGCCCAGCATTGGGGAAAAAAATTAGGGATGTTATGGCTACTTCAATGACGGTTGCACAAGCATTTGGCCACTGCTACATGGTGACTCATTCACTTGTGCAGGACATGGAGGCTCTGCTGGCTGCCGGGGACAGGGGTTCTATCACCTCTCACACTGGGGTGGGGTTCCATCAACTTGTCACAGACATTAGGTTGTAACCAGGCTGGCTTCATTCTCAATGCAAGTGGTGGGTGTTTCTGGTGTGTTACAGAGACACTGAAATGCAGTTGGGTTCAAGATTACTATTGACAGTAACACTCATTTGTTTTCTGCTTTAGATTCAGAGCAGGGGAAACCAGGAGTTCACCTGCTACAGACATCAGTAACATTCACTCAGTTCCTCATGGCAAATCCCAAAAGGATGTGACCTCCTTGCCTATTGAGAGCCAGCCAGGATCGGTAGCTGCCTATGTCCTTAAGGTGGTCTGGCTGGATAATCAGTTCATCTTATCACACCAGGGCTTTCAGCACCCATCCGATCACTGCCGTGCAGTGGATTCCTTGGTGGCTTCACGATTCATTGTTCTCCATTCTAACAATATGTCCATACCAAGAAAGCCGTCAAAACTGAACTAGTGCTGATGCAGGTGGCTACTGCGTTCAGCTTTGGTTATCCTCATTTCTGATCTTGTCCTGCCCATGATGAAGATGAGAATCACGTTGCATTATAGCAATTCCATTAACTTCCCTGCATCTCTGAAAATGGCCGAGAGACTCTAAAGCCAGACCCTGGCCAAGTAGGGGTCATATGACCATCCTTCTCTGTAGTATGTATGGGGGGGGAGTTAGTCATCATTCGTTAGAAGGTGGCTTCTTGATAATGAACATGAAAATTGACTTTCAGATTCCTTGGTTCCCAAAGATCCCTGGTTAGAATGTGCCATTGTCCCAGAAGTAAGAACGGGAACCATAATGGGTGGTAGGAACATAGGAACAGTCATTCTGGAGAGGACCATCTAGGCCTGCATCCTCTCTCCACCAGTAGCCAGCGCTAGTTTCTTGAGATCCAGGTGTAAGAAACCCAGAAGTGGGCAATTATGGAATAACCTGCCAAGAGGAGGAAGTTTCTTTCCCACCCCTCAGTCAGAGGTTGGTTTATGCTCTGAAGCAGTGGGGGGTTCTCTCCTGCTTTTGAACCTTATCCTTGTAAGTGTGGATGTCCTCATTACCCATAAACTCTTCTCTGCGCTTGGCCTCGATGATAACCTGTGGCAGCGAGTTCTAGGGGCCAATCATGCAGTCTGAGACAGCCATTTTCAGTAGTACTGAATGGGAGCATTAGTTTGAAGTGTGCTGCCTTTCATTTTGATCGATTGTCTTCATGTTCTTATGCTATGAGAACGGGCGCTTCTACTCACCTTACCTACCTTCTCGATACAATTCACTTGTCCTTTTCTATCCCGGTCTTCATCTTGTGAAGCTTTATTTGAGCTGATTAAAAAAAATTGGGGAATTTTGAAATTCCAATGAGATTTTGACCTTTGAAATTTCAAAATTAAAAGGAAACATTCATATTTTTCCTGAAAAAAAAATTCTAGAGACAGATGAATGTCAAATGTCACAATATAAAGGAAAAATTTTCATGACTTTTTTCTCTCCCTCTTCTTCACTTCCTCTCCCCCCAAAACTGCTATCATGGTGCCTCTCATGCTTATGTAACCCTTCTGCCCATCAGAGTTGGTAGCAACAAGGGCCGGGTTCAGTATCTAGAGGTTTCTTTTCAATAACACAATGCAAAACTGGCTCGAGCCCCCACCCAGTGACCTGGGACAATTACATACCACCCCCCTGGGCACCTCGAAGAGGCAATACTTCCCCTCTTGCAAGCACAGAGTCTGAGTGTAGCAAAGGCCTTTTAATAAAGGAGGGAAACAATGCAGCATTATGTGGGGAAACACCACAAACATGATTCCAACACAAACCATGAGCAAAAGACACATCCCCAAGTAAGTTTGGCAGTATCCTTTTCCTCTCAGGGTCTTAAGTCCAGCAACCCAACAGTCAACCCACCCCACTTGGTTACTGCAGCCCCCAGAGTTCAGAAATTCATCTGCAGAGTTTACCTCCCAGCCTGGGTGGAAGTGGGGATGTATGGAGGTCCCTTACATGCTCCGCTGCTCGGGTCGACGGCTGCTTACCACGCCTCTCCATGGGGTTCTGCTGCAATCTTCACCGCCAGCTGCGCCTCTCCAGCAGCCACCCAGCTGGCCGCTCCTCTCCACTAGGCGTCCTTGTAGCCGCTCCTCTCCACCAGCCAACCTGCTGGCCACTTCTCTCCGCTAGCCGTTCTGCTAGCCGCTCACCAGTAAGTCTTCAGCCTCTCCCCTCCCCCACATAAACTTAACACAGCGCTCAGTGATTTCAGCTCTTAGTAACTTCAGCTGTCAGTGATTTTGCTGTTAGCAGGGGGGCCCCAGTGCTGGTGCACTCAGAACCACTAGCCCAAAGTAGGTCTAATGCTTAGACCCAGATATCAGTGATTTCAGCTCTGCAGGATGTAACAAGACTCCTACTGGAGTCAAAATTAACTCTGTTATTACACTGTAGTGCAGGGGTAGGCAATCTATGGCACGCGTGCTGAAGGCAGCACACGAGCTGATTTTCAGTGGCACTCACACTGCCTGAGTCCTGGCCACTGGTCCAGGGGGCTCTCTATTTTAGTTTAATTTTAAATGAAGCTTCTTAAACATTTTAAAAACCTTATTTACTTTACATGACAATAATTTAATTATATATTATAGACTTATAGAAAGAGGCCTTCTAAAAACATTAAAATGTAGGGGTTTGGAGAGGGTCCCATATGAGGAGAGATTGAAGAGGCTAGGACTCTTCAGCTTGGAAAAGAGGACACTAAGGTGGGGGGAATATGATAGAGGTATATAAAATCATGAGTAATGTGGAGAAAGTGGATAAGGAAAAGTTATTTACTTATTCCCATAACACAAGAACTAGGAGTCACCAAATGAAATTAATAGGCAGAAGGTTTAAAACAAATAAAAGGAAGTTCTTCTTCACGCAGCGCACTGTCAACTTGTGGAACTCCTTACCTGAGGTGGTTGTGAAGGCTAGGACTATAACAGCGTTTAAAAGTGAACTGGATAAATTCATGGTGAAGTCTATAAATGGCTATTAGCCAGGATGGGTAAGGAATGGTGTCCCTAGCCTCTGTTTGTCAGAGGATGGAGATGGATGGCAGGAGGGAGATCACTTGATCATTGCCTGTTAGGTTCACTCCCTCTAGGGCACCTGGCGTTGGCCACTGTCGGTAGACAGATACTGGGCTAGACGGACCTTTGGTCTGACCCGGTATGGCCGTTCTTATGTTCTTATTACTGGCACGTGAAACCTTAGATCAGAGTGAATAAATGAAGACTTGGCATACCACTCCTGAAAGGCTGCTGACCTCTGCTGTAGAGAGTCAAAGCCTAGGGCACTAACATCTGGGGGGCGACGACCGCAGTGGCCAGATCTTCTGCCGCCCCGGTCATCGGCGGTATTTTGGGGGCGGGACCTTCTACTGCCTAGGGCGCCAAAAAAGCTGGCGGTGCTCCTGTCTAGCGACTTTGTGCTGACAAATATAAAGGGTCAGCCCCAGACAGGCATGCCAGACAAATCTCCCTATACAAGAGCAGCCCTTTCCTGGGGAGGAAAAGCAGGGACTAGGTGGTTGTGAAGGAAGGTGCAGGTAGAAGAGGCTGTCTCTGGGTGTTGTATATCACCACTACATCACACCCTCTCCTCCTAAGGTGAAGCTCTGACCTCATCCTCCCCTTGGAGCATGTGTGTGTGCTGCTCATTCAGATGTCAGCGGTTCTCAAGCTGTCGGTCGAGACCTCAAAGTGGGTTGCAACCCTGTTTTAATGTAGTTGTCAGGGCTAGCTTAGACTTGCTGCGGCCCGGGGCTGAAGCCAAAGCTCATACCTCATTTCCCAGGGTCAAAGCTGAATCCCGAGTGCTCTGCCATGGGCAGCAGGGCTCAGGTTACCGGCCTCCTGCCTGGGGCTGATGCCCTTGGACTTCTGCTTTGGGGCAGTAGGGTCTGGGCTTTGGCCCCCCCAACCCAGGGCAGGAGGGCTCAGACAGGCTCAGGCTTTGGTCCCCCATCCTGGGGTCATGGAGTAATTTTTGTTGCCACAAGGGGGTCATGGTGCAATGAAGTCTGAGAACTCCTCAACTAGCTAAACATTCCAGAAGGGAGGGCAGATTAGTCAAAAGGTTCCTATGGGACAGAGATCCCTTTGGGAGCTGTGTTACCCTGTCATTCCAATCCCCACCAGTATACACCACTTCCGACCTGACTGAAAGTCAGGTAGGTGGCAGAGTGCATCAATTAACTCAGTAGCGACACAGCAGAGGTGCTAACTGGGTGGAAGTAACCCCAGCAGGCACAGCTGGGATTACATAAGCAGACAGGAAGTGCTAGAGAGGAGAGGAGTGAGCCTGAGGCAGGAGTATCTATTGGGTGTCTGGGAAGTGGGCGGGCAAAGCCCGCCCACTGCTAAAGGATCCCCCCTCAGCCTAAAGGGAGGACCCACAGGACCACAGAACCCACTGAGTTCGGGGGACAACTAATAAAAGAACAGGGACAGGAGTGAGGTCAAAGGGTCATAAGAAGGGAACCTGACGGGGACACCGAGCAGAGAACCCCGGACAGCGCCCACTGCTCCTTGAAGGCGTCAAGGGAGCCAGTGGACGCCGCCCAGAGGAACTCCGCCCGGATGCGTGAACGGACCATGGAGCGGAAGCAAGCCCCACAGTCACCGGAGTCTCCATCGGCCAACCTCCCCTCCCTGGTCGCGTGGATGGCCTTTTTTGCCAGGGCAAGGAGGAAGTTGACCAGGAGGTCCCGGGACTTCGTGGGGCCACGGATAGGGAGTGCGTAGAGAAGGAGGTGAGGGGAAAAGTGCAACCAGGAGTAGCAGGACTGGTGACTGCTAATTTTGTCACCTTCCTGAAAAGCAAGTGGGGCATCTCTTGATTGGCACTCCTGGCTGTGGCTTGCTGAAGGGGATGTCAGAAAGCACAGTGGTGTAAGAACACCTGGGTTGTAGTGATCAGTTACTAAGGCTGGAAAAGACTTTCAGGGGACCATCCTGTGACAAACTGTACAAGATATTTCCTGAGATTGAGGGGGGAAGAGGGGGAGCAGATACAGCAAAAATAAATACAGTGGCAAGTGTGAAATTCACTCCTGTGCTGAAGGGCCCGTCTGAAGTCCTGCTGAATCCCCCAGAATGGGGCTGGAAGAGCACATAGGCCGTGGGCCAGCTCACTCTGCAGGGTCACTCTGCTCTCCTGGATACTATGCTCATGAAGAGCAAGAAGAGGTGGTACATAGTGAGCTGCACCAAGTCCCCCCCACTGCCAGTTAGTCATGACAGCTGCCTATGTGAGCTAAGCTTGGGAGAGGGCTGAACAGAGGAGATATAGAAATGGGTCCACACTAGAGCTGGGTGCAACTTTTCAACCAAAATCCCCCCCAACACCCCCCCAAAGAAAAAGGCAGATTCGGGGACATCTAAACTTTTCATGAACTTGCATCAATTCCACCAGTTTGCACATTTTGATTTTTTAGGATACTTTATTCAGAGCCAGCAGGTTTGAAACAATGCCATTCTAAACACATTTCCCTTCCCTCTTATTTATGAAAAAAAATGAGAAGCATTAAAATGCTCAAGATCACAAAGAATATTTTGTTCGACCCACGATGATTTCTCCTCCCAATTTCTCAGAATTTCCTGGGAACAAAACAAAAAAGAAAAACAATAAAAAAAACAACACAACCCTTATTTTCCTACCTCAGGTAATCACTAGATGGCAGCCACTCACCAGGGAGCTGCTGTGGAGATCCCACCCGTCTGTCTGTGTGGTTGATTAAACTGACATCATCAGTGGTTAGTGACTTTTGTTCTGCACAGTGCTTCTGGTTTCCTCCGGGACAGCACGAAGTTCAGCGCTGACTGGTCTTGTGATTGTTCCTTTGACATACGCATTAACTAGATAGTCCCCGCAACAGTTCTTTTTTTTTTTTTTTTTAAATGTTCATCTTAACCCCTGTAGCTCAGCATCAGCTCATTTATGTTAAGGGTGAAAGACCAAATTACAACACAGTCTGAAAATGTATTTCATGATAAAAATAGAAAGATCTCCAAAAATATCATGTCCAAGAATAATCTAGAGATCATGCAGCCATTGTGCTGGCCCTGTATGTGATGGAAACCACTTCAAGCCAGGGGGTACTGCACCTCCAGTACCCCTAGTTCCAGCACTTAAAACTTATTTTTACAGGCTACGTATCTGACTGAAAATAGTTCTTAGGCCAAGAGTCCTGTGCAGTGTTTGAAACCCAAACATTGGAGTGTACCTATTGGGTTCTGGGAGGCAGGCAACTGTACTCATCCCAATTTCACAGGTTTGGGAAGCTGACTCAGAGATGGAGGCATTTCCTCAAGTCAGAGCAGAGCTCATCTCAATGGCTCCGGGCTCAGGCCACTCCCAATGACTCTGCCTCTCACAGGAAGGTGATAGAAGGAAGACTAAGGAAAGGTTTTAGGGGGAAAAACATCATAAATAACATTTGCCTTGATATTTTTGAAGTACAAGGACATCAGCAGTATAAGCCCTAAATGGAATCCCTTATGGAAAATTCTTACAGAATTTAATAAAGAGGGAGACTATTTCTATGGAATTTTGGGACTATCCTAAATAGAATTCCATAGGATTATTCAGAAAACCTATAGAAAGAACTGAAGGGAGCAGGGGGTACTGGAAAAAATTTTATAGTGAGGGTGCTGAGAGCCATTGAATCAAACTGTAAAGACTGTATATAACGGAGCCACTTCCAGCCAGGGGGTGCAGCAGCCCGCCTAGTTCCAGCACGTATGGAAGGGAGAGCGAGAACCTATAGGTTTTTAATTGTCCTGTAGGAGTGTCTATTGAAGTTCTATAGAATGTCATCACTATTCAGTCTGATGGGACTCTTCAGTTATCAGAATGAGTGGGGTCAGGGTACCTACCATCAAAGAGGATAGGGAGAGCTCAGAGTAGCAAAACAATGTCTCGCCACTTGCAGCTGAGGCCAGAGATGAGAAAGCGAAGCGCTGGAGAGGTGATTAAAAACAGACGTGATAAGCAAAAATGTATGAAACTTAGATTGAGTAAATGTGCAGGAGTAAACAGCATTCATCTCCCTCCCCCTCCCTCACCTACTTCTACCCCAGCCAGACAGTCTGCAAGGCACAAAAAGACTGAAATACCAGTAGCTGGACATCTCACCTGTCAAAGACAGTTACCGCGGGTGACTTATGTCAGGTAGTATGGCTCATATTTGAGAAAGGATGAGGAGCTCATTAATGATGCACTAAGCACTGGAAATGACTAACAACAGAGACAGATTGCTGTGATTTCCCAAAGTGGATGAGGCATCTTTCTAACCTGCTAGAATTCTGACAATTGCCCAAATATACAGTGGCTAAAAGAGCCCGACTACATAAGTCTGATTAGACATTTTAAAGCTGCTTTGGATAGAGGGTCTGCCCGGAGGGTATTAAAGGGTGGTTACGGTGACTGAAAATGGCATGTGGGTGGGGTCCCATATTCACTGCCTCTCAGAAACTCCAGAGAAAACAGAGCTGGCTAAATGCTCTTCAGAGTTTACCTGATCCACTGGAGGGAGATAAGCCAGAGACATCATGAAGTCCCCTCTTCGACAATTTTATGTGGGAGGCCATCAGATCTACAATGACGGCACCAGTACAAAACTGTAAGATAGAAAAATGGCATTTTTTTGTCAAATGATATGCACTGGGGGGTTTTGCAGTACCCAATGGCTCTTGTCATAAACAGATAGCTAAGGGTTAATGTCTCTTACACCTGGAAAGAAGTACCTGAAACACCTGACCAAAGGACCAATCAGGAAACCAGACTTTTTCAAATCTGGATGGAGGGAAGTTTGTGTCTGAGTTCTTTGTCTTGTGCCTGTGTCTCTCTCGGCTATGGGAGGATTTCTGTCTCTTGCTTTCTAATCTTCTGTTTCCCAGTTGTAAGTACAAAAGATCAGATAGTGATTTATATGTTTTTTTGTATTTTACATGTGTGTAGTTGCTGGAGTGCTTTGAATTGTATTCTTTTTGAATAAGGCTGTTTATTCATATTTCTTTTAAGCAAATGACCCTGTATTTGTCACCTTAATACAGAGAGACCATTTTTATGTACTTTTTCTTTCTTTTTATATAAAGCTTTCTTTTTAAGACCTGTTGGAGTTTTTCTTTAGTGGGGACTCCAGGGAATTGAGTCTGTGCTCACCAGGGAATTGGTGGGAGGAAGAAGTCAGGGGGAAATCTGTGTGTGTTAGATTTACTAGCCTGACTTTGCATTCCCTCTGAGTGAGGGGGGAAGAGAGATTAGCTCTCGGTACTTCTGTTTTCCAAGGCTGGAAACGGGGAGGGTGGAATCCCTCTGTTTAGATTCACGGAGCTTGTTTCTGTGTATCTCTCCAGGAACACCTGGAGGGGGGAAGGGAAAAGGTTTATTTCCCTTTGTTGTGAGACTCAAGGGATTTGGGTCTTGGGGTCCCCAGGGAAGGTTTGGGAGGACCAGAGTGCCCCAAAACACTCTAATTTTTTGGGTGGTGTCAGCTTTACCAGGTCCAAGCTGGTAACTAAGCTTGGAGGTTTTCATGCTAACCCCCATATTTTGGACACTAAGGTCCAAATCTGGGACTAGGTTACAATAGCTCTATTTGGCCAAACACTGGTCAGTGAATATATTATTTAATTAATTACCTTTTTTTTGCTATTTAACCATCTGTCTCCATTCTAACTGCCAGCACTGCAAACTCAGCCTGGGCTCTGACAAGCTAATGGGGCTCTTTCCTTCTCAGTTATCACAACCTCAAATAAAGGTTTTGTAGGTCAAAGTGGGGCTTTATCTGTGCACCCCATTGCCTGCACAGTATGTCCTCTGAGACACCTAAACAGCAGCTGCTTGAACTTGCATTTCTTGGATTCATAAAAAAGGAATCAAATCCAGCTCAGCCTCTCTTAACCCTGCAGAAAGCAACACAGTGAATGGTGATAACACAGGCAGTAAAAAATATTCAGGGCTTGAACCAGTGTCCATTGAAGCCAATGGAAGGATTCCCAGACACTAGATTGGGTCCTTAATGTGACAGATGGTCTGTGCTACACAGAGCTGCAGAGCAGTTGAGTAAACAGGTGTCGTTTTCACACAGGCCTAGATCCTCAAAGGTATATAGGCACCTAACACCCATTGAAATCAGTGGGCATTAAATGTTTAAATACCTCGGAGGATCTGAGCTAGAGAGGTAACCATATACTAAGAAAATTATAGTTACAAACTGAGAGGTAGTATCCTGTCAGAGATTAACAGAGAAGAGGACAGTGCTGGATCTGGGCTAGCTTAGTGTAGTGATCCGGAAGAGGAGATGGACTGGGTGGTAGCAGCATTTACCAATATCACCAAACTGTAGAGTTGGATCAGTCCAGAAATCCTCCTGACTAAGCAGTCATTCACTATAATGGCAGATGAAATTTAGCCTTGAGAAAGGGCAAGCTAATGATCACTGGGGAAACGACTGAAATTCTTGTACCATAGACACTATAATGAATCAGGGCTATATCTGTACAATTTAATTTGTGAAGTTGTATTATGAAAACCTGCTGCACCATGAATGCCTATATGTATGTGGTATACAGTGTTGTAGCTGTGTTGTCTCTCTAACATTGTGGGACCAAGGTGGGTTGAGGTGACATCTTTTATTGGACCAACTTCTGTGGGTGAAAGAGACAAGCTTTCAAGCTCAAGCTTCCCCCACTCAATAAACACTCTGCAGGGAGCCCACCCCCTCAGCATAGTGGGGACTCAGACTCAAATCCTACATTCATCTGCAGTGCCTTTGCATTGGTTCCACTGCATCTGGAGCCTTCTAAAGCTATGGAGATGGAGCAGGATTTGCCCTGCAGAAGTGAAATAGCAGGTAAAGACAAGCAGGAGGATCTTGGAATGCTGAGCCAGATGCTCAGCTGGTACAACTCAGCCTACCTATGCTGCTAGCAATGGAGCTATGTTGACTTACACCAGCTGAGGAACTGGCCCCAAATGTTCCCTTAACCTAAATATAGATTGGGGGGGCGGGGGGGGGTTAAAGTTAACAAAGCATTAGAAACTGGCAATTTTTGCAAAAAACAAACAAAAAAAGTCTCCTCTGAAATAGCAGCCTAAGAGAAACACAGTTATTGTCTCAGATGTTATCATGGCAGATGAGGTGGTTTGCCATCCCCAGCCCACAGCATCTACCTCATGCAGCTTCTTTTAGATCAATGTTTGTCTGAGATAAGCCAGAAATATCTTCTAGCTGAGACAAGCTGCTGGGTCAGACATAAAGCAAAAAAAGCCTCCCGCTGTCTTCGCTAGCAGAATGACACACTAGAACCCTGGAGGTTTTGTGCACATCCCACCTGCGGTAACACACATGATGCTCGCACAGCTTCCCCACTGCCCGAGTAGGGAAAACCTGCTGCTTATGTCTGTTCTGCTATCTGGCCACAAGTCAGCTTACACAGCAAGTTGCATTATACGGGTCAAATTCAGGGCTGTCATGGAAGCCAGTGGAGTTACACCAGCTTACATGTGGCCCAGGCTTCCTCAAAGCTGAGAGAAGAGCAGTTTCCCATCACAGGCACAGCCATGCAGCTGACTGCTTGGAAACTAGGAGGAGTGGGTGACAAAAGACTCCTTTGTTACCTCCCTTCCTATAGAGCTTTCAGTGCAGCCTTTCCTTCACTCTGCTCCTCTGGAGGAAGGCGCAGAGATTCCAGCGCTTACTCATAACAAGTTCTAAGGTTTGGAACTTGTCACACACCTCAAGAGAAACGTCCCCCACACAAACACACTGAGAAACAGAAACGTTCCTTCTGTCTCACACATGGTAGTGCTACTGCGAAATAGGGCCCTGCTCAGAGCAGCTGAGGGAAGCATCAGGTTTCTGTGCTTTACCAAAGCCATTAGTTCTTGCGAACATCAGTTCAGCCAGTTTGTATTTCAGTAGCCTCTTGACGTCCACCCCATGGTGTTAAGTGCTGTACGAACGTAGAACTAAAGCTTACAGTCTAAGACAAGATAGAACAGGTGGATACTGACAGATAATGTGCCTAAAGGAAACAATGCGACTTTTGTGGGAAGAAGAGATTTCCTGAGGTTTCATAATTGTGGAAGAGGGAAAATGAATCATAATACAGCTGAACCTTGCTAGGCCACACTAGCATCTGGAAGACCAGCTGTGAGTCACCACAGACACTAACCAGTGTGATAGGGTCCTATTGGGCCTTCTAATTTGGCGAGTGTGGTGGAGGGAGGTAAAAAAATTTCCCCCCTCTGTAACCTCATAGAGTTACACTGGTATAAGAGAATGGAGCACCAGTCCCCTGGTTTGGGGTGATGGGTGGGGATCCAGGGAATGGGGCATGCTTCTCTTTCCCCTGATCCAGCAGAAGCCTCTCCATGGGGTTCACTATGATCATCAGGATCAGTAGGTGGGGAGGGGATGAAACAGCTGCTGTCTACATCATCAAATCTCCCATCACCATCAAGCTTGTCAGCAGACCCATCCTGACTTAACGCTGAGCATTTCACTCAATGGTTTGAGCATTGGCCGGCTAAACGCAGGATTGTGAGCTCAGTCCTTGAGGGGGACATTTAGGGATCTGTGGCAAAAATCTGTCTGGGGATTGGTCCTGCTTTGAGCAGGGGGTTGGACTAGATACCTCCTGAGGTCCCTTCCAACCCTGATATTCTATGATTCTATGCAGGGTTCCCCTCTCTGCTCCTGTATCCACCTTCATGAGATGGGGCTCGAGGGGCAGCAGCCAGTGGAGGACACCTTCATACCACAGCTCCATCTGGGACTGTATAGCTGGAGCCCAAGCCCTGGGACCCTCCCACCATGCAGTGTCCTAGAGCCTGGGCACCAGCCCAAGCCTGGAAGCCTGCACTGCAATGAAACAACCCCACAGCCTGAGGCCTGCAAGTCTGAGTCAGTGGGCACAGGCCAGCCATGGGCTTTTCTTTGCTGGGTAGACACACCTTCAGTTCCTGGAAGACTGCAAACTTTAGCACGTGACCCAGTCACTCACTCCTGGATCCCAGCTTTGCTGCCCTGGCTCTGAAAAACAGCTCACTAGATTGTTCCAGTCTTCTTCTGGAAAGCTCGGAGGCTGCTCATGCATTCTTTGTAGTTTGCCAAACTCATCCATGCAAAGTGTTGCAAGGGTACATCTGTCCTGGCTAACGGAACCTGATTGATACTAAAGAGAAGGTGGCAACAGAAATACAGAAGAGAAGTGTGAGGAAAAAAGAAGGGATGAGGTTAACACACCAGAGAACATGGGACTGGAGTAGCAAGAATGGTTCATGTCTTAAGGGTTTTCTTAGGAAAGAGTAACGGGGATGGAGATATTGCCTGGAGTGCTCTCTTCATCAGATCTTTCAGAGTCAGGAAAGAGGCCCAAGAATATGCTGATAAATCTCTGGGTGCCAGCACATGTTGGTGTCACCCATGGTGGGGGATGGTGAAGGAAGATGCCCTTTGACAAGATGACTTATTAAAGACACCAAAGGTGCTTCCCAGAAATGGAGTGTCCTGAAGGGATGGCATCCTTGTCCCATACAAAGCGTCCAATCAAACCAAAAATCCAATAGTCCACATTGCCTGCTATCTCAAAGTGATCCTGGTCTGTTGCTTGAACAATGTGATAAACTCCCAAGCAACAGTTCTTTAGGCCACACAACTAACCAGAGTTGATTGCATGAGGCTCAGTTATTTAAAACCACTTTTCTACAACCACCTTTGAGTTCAGAAAGATCTGTCTGGCGCTCAACAATTTCAATTTGAAACCAGGGTAATGATCACGATGATTTTTGTGTGTTATGTTGCCGAAGCGGGACTCCATTTCCCCACTTCTCACGTATGTGGTTTGGCAGATGTCTAGCGCATGTGAACGCAGAACACTACAGCTTGACAGCACACAAGGTTAGTGGTTGACTAGGTCTGGTGTGAGAAGCGAAATAAGTTTGGTGCTGGTGTTGAAGCCAGCAGCTTGGAGGATGCATCACAAGTGTGGTTTCCATGGGCAGAGATCACAGGATGGCTTAGTGAAGCCAACGGCAGGTCTGTTTAAAAACTAATAAGGAGAAATGCACTTTCACAGAGCATGTGCAGCCTGGGAAGCTGACAGTTGGGCTCTAGATACGGTAGCTGAATTTAGGAGGTGCTGGATTGCATGAAGGACTAAGGCCCCAGCTATGTCTTGGACATCTCCCCCACCCTGGAAGTCCCTCTACATGTGCTAGCTCAAAGTGCCAACAGCTGAATTCATTTCCTTCAAACCCTTCCACCTCCCTTCCTTTCCACTTCTGTCAACAATGCCATCGTCCTCCCTGCCTTGCACCCTCCAAGGTTTGCGACTTTGGTGCACTCTCTCCTCCTCTCCCAACTGGATACTGTCCCTACATCCTGCTGGTAGGCATCATCATCTCCAAAGTCCATCCATTCCTCTCCATTCACACCACAAACTTCACATCCAGCAGCGATCAGCTCAGACCTCCACTGCTACGTCCTCCTCCGGCCTCCCTGAAGTGCTCTCAGCCTTCTCCAGTTTCCTGTGAAAATCCCTCTACTTCATGGGAGGCTGTGACCATTCTCTGCCCCTCTTAAAAGCTATGCGGGCAGTCGCCTCCTGGGGTGCTCTCTTGCAACAGGCTGAGCATGACAGGTGCCCCTGCCTCAGTTTCCCTTTTCTCTGGGATATGCAAAAGAACACAGTATCTCAGTGTCTAATATGAAGCCTGCCTTTGGCCACAGTGTATTCATACCCACCAGTGCAGTATTCCCTGCAAAACCTTGTAGTAGAACCATTTTTCAATTTCCACAACAAACATACAGCAGGTTTTTCCCAAGGCCGGCAAGTCACCCACCCAGGAGTCACAAGCAGTACTTTGTTCTCAGTGCCACTAGCCCCTGAGCCAGAGCCCCACTCTCCCAGCCTCCCTGCCTGCAACTCCTACTCTTGCAGTGAAATTATCCTGCTGTCTCAGACAATCCAACACCAGCAGAGCAGTTTCAGGGTGTACAAGGGGTAAATTCGGGGGAGAGATGGACTGGCTCAAATGGAGAGAGGCATTCGAGGGAATTAGAGGGTGCTGCGACATCACCTGTGAACAGCATTTGGTACGATAGGCAAAAATCTGCCTGGGATCATAAGCTGTTTGGGGCTTTTTGTTCTTTGTTTATGCAGCCTCTAACACAGGGGTGGGCAAACGTTTTGGCCTGAGAGCCACATCAGGGTGCAAAACTGTATGGAGGGCCAGGTAGGGTAGGGTAGGCTATACCTCCCCAAACAGCCTAGCCCCCACCCCCTATCAGCCTTCTCCCATTTCCCACCCCTCAGAACCTCCAACCCATCCAACCTCCCTGCTCCCTTTCCCCTGACTGTCCCAACCCCTATCCACACATCCCTGCCGACAGCCCCCTCCAGACTCCCACCCCTTATCCAACTGCCCTCTGCTCCTCGTCCCCTGACCACCCCCTACCGGCCCCCCTGGCACCCCACCCCCAATCCACCACCCCCTGCTCCCTGTCCCGACTGCCCCCCTGGACCCTTATCCAACCCCCCACCCGCTCCCCGCCCCTTACCCTGCCGCTCAGAGTGGCAGGAGCTTGCAGCCACACCGCCCGACCAGAGCCAGCCATGCTGCTGCACTGCCCGGCAGGAGCAGTGGGCCAGAACGCTGGCGGCACAGTGAGCTGAGGCTGTGGGGAGGGAGGACACCAGGGGAGGGGCCGGGGGCTAGCCTCCCCGGCCAGGAGCTCAAGGGCCAGGCAGGATGGTCCCGCAGGCCGGATGTGGCCCGTGGGCCATACTTTGTTCACCATTGATCTAGCACAATTGTGTTGTGACTAGGGCTTCTAGGTTACTGCAATACAAATACAAAGTCACACCAAACAGAACTGGGCTCATCTACTCTGACAACTAAAATGCCTGTCCTTTATTTACTGATGAAATTAAACCAAACTTAGACCAGGCAGAAGGAGCACGGGGCAGAAAGTCCAGCGCTATCAAGCCAAAGACTCAGTGCTGGATTCTGGAAGCACTCTGCTGAGGTTGTGAGAGGGGAAGTCACATGGCTAGATCCCTGCACAATGGTTGGCAAGTCAACCTGCAGAGCAGATCAGTACAAGTCTGAATCAACGCAGAGGAGAATCCGAACATTATACAGGAAGATATGGATGACCCTGAAGTGACAGAAATGGGATGAAATTCAATTTACAAAGTGCAAGGTCACACACTTAAGGCTTAATAAAAATTTCTGCTGCAAACTGGGGGCTTATCAGCTGAGCCAACAGAGAAGGAGAGAGACCTGGGTGTGCGAGTCGATCACAGAGTGACTGTAAGCCATCAATGTGATGCAGCTGTGAAAAAGGCAGATGTGATTCTAGGATTGTATGAGACAAGGCATTTCCAGGAGTGATAGGAAAGTATTAATGCCATTGTACAAGGCACTGGTAAGACCTCATCCGGAATAGTGCGTGCAATTCTGGTCACCCATGTTCAAGAAAAAATATTTTACACTGGAACAGGTGCAGAGAAGAGCTACTAGGATGCAAGGCCTGTCATATGGGAGGAGACTGGAAGAGCTTGGGTTGTTCAGCTTAGCCAAAGGAAGCCTGAGAGGGGATATCATTGCTCTGTATAAATACATTGGGGTGGGCGGGGGGGCTCTGAAGTGGCACTGACTGTTCTCTCTCTAGGGCACTTGGCTGGCTGGTTCTTGCTCACATGCTCAAGGTCTAACTAATCACTGCCATATATGCCCTCAGAAAGGAATTTCCCCCCAGGTTAGATTGGCAGTGACCTGGGGGCAGGATTACTTGCCTCTGTAGCACATGGGTGCGGATCACTAGCCAAGATTTTCTGGGTCCATCTCTGTTAAATCATTTTCCTGGCATTGCAGGAGGCCAGAGATGCTGGTGCACTTCAGACACTCCTGTTCTCTGCCTGTAGCATATAATATAACTTCCTGTGGGCTGTACTTGGTCTCATTTCAGTTGTTAGGTACAGCATGCAGGCGCTGGGTGTTGTGGTTGGCCTATGGCATGCTGGAGGTCAGACTACATGATCTAGCGGGTCCCTTCTGGCCTTCAATTCTATGATTCCAGGCTTCTGAGCACAGATGTGAGAGGGGGCTGCGGGTTGAAAGAAGAGATGAAAGCCCTCACACCACGAATACGACTGCCCTTTAGCTGGAACAGGAGAGGCCCGAGTTTTTGCTGCAGAAATTCGTGAGTTCCTCTTCCCCTCACCTCATGGACATGGGTTTGGTGGAGGATTACAGCTGTGCCACCAGGAAATGCATGGGGAGCTGCAGAGCATGGGTTTGAGACGTGAAGGGAGTGGGCTGGTCTGGCATAGACACCCAGCGCTCAGAGGTTGCAGTGTGCGTGTGATGTCTGTCAGGGCTGAACAAGAGGGGAGAAGATGAACTTTAGAACGAGTTTAAGGACACGGTGATCAGTCACAGATCCATGGGCACCCTCCGCCCCACAGGTTTGCTCATAGTTTTGAGGTCCTGAACTAAGTGATCTTGGAAATGTTGATAGCCGAGATCAGTCCTCGCCATGTTTTGCTTATGCTTTCCAGAGGAGTGGTGCTCTGGTAAGGGATGGGTAAGAACGCCATTCCTCTTCCTCCTACCTCTTGCACTAGGCCCCTGTAGCTGTGTCATCCATCTGCTGCTCAGGACCCATTCCTAGCACGTGTATGAATGGGGGGTGAACCGTACTCTTTACTAGTTCTTTCTTTCCCCCTTCTCTCTTTAAAGCAGGGTGGGGTTTTGTTCTTCCAACCCCTCCCAATAACCCAGAGAAAACCACCCTATTTACCGTCTGTTATTCCTATCAAAAGAGGGCTTGTTTGACTCTTGGGAAGCTAGAATTTGTCTCCATGAAGAGGAACAAATTAAACTCCTCCATAAAGGGTGAGTAAGTTAATAAATAGACCCAGAATTCTTCAGATCCTGGGATAAAAACTAGGGTTAGACCCAAGTCAAAGCTCAGACCTAGATCTCAAGGTGGGCTGGGGTATGTGCTTGGATCTGGGCCCATCTCTAGTTTTAAAGTATCTATCCCACAGTCCATCTTCCAGGCAGGAATTCATAGGTTTGGCTGCAAATGACACAGAATTCTGTGGTTTCAACACTAGATCGGAAAAAGCCGCCTTCAGCTAGAAGTTTTGTTTTGAGTTTGTGGGTTCATTCAGATGCGCCACTCATTCTGCAACACTGGGGGAGGAGTGCGGACCTCACATCCTTTCAGACAAAAGGCCAACAAGCCTCTCCACAGCGAGACCTTGCTTGCCCCCGCCAGCCCCTCACTGAGTGGGCAGGCTATGCGCGGCTCTCACTCCCCTGCCTCTTGGGCCTGTGTCAAACATCACTGTTGCCATAGATAGGCCTTGTTGCTGGCAGCTCAGCAGGGGAGTCATAGATGCTGAACTGCTCTGCTCACTGTGTCCATGGGCAGGGAAGGAGGCTCACTGCTGGAGCAGCTTGGGGAAAGGGAGGGATGATTCTGTTCTTACCAGCACTAAATTCACTGACGTGACTGTGTTAAATGCCCACCTGATTTGCAACTCTCAGACAGCTGCAGCAAGAGCTGTGTCACCCTTCTCACAGGGGCTGCCCGGGGCTATAATCCGGTTCAGACTGCACACCAGTGCATGTATCTGGTCTCTTGGCCATTTCTATGTCAGGGAAGTTGAGAAAGATGCTTCTGGTGCAGCTGCACTGGCAGTAGGCTCCCAGCAGGAGCCCTCGTGTAGACAAGGCTTTAGCAGCCCGTTTGGCTCCGTGGAAATCCCAGTGTACACAGGGTGAGCGATGTTTTAATAATAACACACCACTGAGCTCTTATACGACTTATCAGTAGATCCCAAAATGCTTTACAAAAGGAAGTCAGTATTAGAGCAGATAGGGAATTAAAAATAGTCATTGGAAAATGCTAATTTGTTGAAATCAAAATGGTTAAGGGCTACTTTTAACTAAATTTCTCATTTCAAAAGAAAAATGGGAAAAAAAGTTTTAAAATCCTCAAAACATCCTGCTCTGACATTTCTAAAATGAAAAAAATCTGTTTTTTTCCATTCAGAATTATTTTTCATTTAAAAATTTAAACCAATTATTGTAAAGTGTTCAAATAAACATCAAAAATCCAAACAAGATGTTTTGATTTACCTCAATTGATTTTGGGGGGGGGGGGGCGGGGGAAGAGAGAGAGGGGGCAGAGAATGCCAGTTTGCTAACATTTGAGATGGAATTTTCATATTGATTTGGGAAAGGAAAAGTTTTTTCAAGTTCCAGTTTTTTTCCCAGAACAGGAAAACTGTTTGTCAGTATCATCATACCCATTTTACAGATGGGGAAAATGGAGGCACAGAGAGGTGAAGTGACTTGTCCAAGGTTGTGTAGCAGGCCACTGGCAGAAGTGGGAATACAACCCAGGTCTGCTTAGTCCCAATCCAGTGCTCTACCCACTAGCCCACGCTGCCTCCCATGTTATGTGCTCAGAATGAAGTTAAGCGGACCAGCTACCTTAGATGCTGGAAATGGGGGGAGGGAAGTGCTGCTGTACTCCTTGGCTTGATGTGGTTTTCATTATATAAGGTGTTTACATTTTGGCACAATGGGCTTTTAGCACCCCACTATAAAAATTGTTCCAGCACACCTGCTAGCTACCATGTACTAAAACTATAAAGTTGCTCTATACCAGTGTTTTTAAAAACATTAGTTAAAATGTTCAAAACAATCCCATTTATCCCAGCATAGACCGGCTCTGAAGTTGAAACTATGCTAGCAAGAAACTTGTAATACAGCTGTGAGTTACTGTTCCAGACCTCAGCTCCCATCGTAGCACCAAGCTCAATAGCCAGCTTTACAAAGCAGTTCAGCATGTTGAATGCTGAGCAATTCTGAAAATAATAGGAGTGACGGGGGAGGGGATAAAAATGCCAAAGTAAACCAACAATCCCTTATCTGTTTAGCAGAGCCCTGTCACCAGTGGTCTAGTCTTGTGACGGAGACAGCCTGTCCCTGGGATCTTTGGATTGTTAGTGATTTCCAGTAAAGCTTAAAGAAAAGATCATTGCATATCCCTAGGCAGGTTGGTGTACAGATGCCGCAAAGGAATACTAAACTGCATTGTACTGTTCAGCCACTAGGTGGCACTGTGTAAAATACAGTAACTCCTTGCTTAATGTAGTTACGTTCCTGAAAAATGCGACTTTAAGTGAAACAATGTTAAGCTAATCCAATTTCCCCATAACAATTAATGTAAATGGGGGTGGTTTTAGGTTCTATGGGAAAAAATTTCACCATACAAAATACACACACACACACACACACACACACACACACAAAATTTTAAACAAACAATGTAATACTGTACACAGCAATGTTGATTGTGAAGCTTGGTTGAGCTGGTGAAGTCAGAGGGTGGAAGAGGGTGGGCTATTTCCCAGGGAATGCCTTACTGCTAAATGAAGAACTAGCACTCGGCTGAGCCCTCAAGGGTTAACACATTGTTGTTAATGTAGCCTCACACTCTGCAAGGCAGCAGGAATGGAGGGAGGGGAGACCGCATGGCAGAGAGAGACAGAGGGTATGTCTACATCTACAATTTTGCAGCGCTGGTTGTTACAGCTGTATTAGTACAGCTGTATAGGGCCAGCGCTGCAGAGTGGCCACACTTACAGCAACCAGCGCTGCAAGTGGTGTTAGATGTGGCCACACTGCAGCGCTGTTGGGCGGCTTCAAGGGGGGTTCGGGGAACGCGAGAGCAAACCGGGGAAGGAGACCAGCTTCGCCGCGGTTTGCTCTCGCGTTCCCCGAACCCCCCTGCAAACCACAGGGAAGGAGACCTGCTTGCACGGGGGTTCGGGAACGCGAGAGCAAACCGCAGGGAAGGAGACCTGCTTGCTCGGGGGTTCGGGGAACGTGAGAGCAAACCGGGGAAGGAGACCTGCTTGCACGGGGGTTCGGGAACGCGAGAGCAAACCGGGGAAGGAGACCAGCTTCGCCGCGGTTTGCTCTCGCGTTCCCCGAACCCCCCTGCAAACCGCAGGGAAGGAGACCTGCTTGCTCAGGGGTTCGGGGAACGCGAGAGCAAACCGCAGGGAAGGAGACCTGCTTGATTACCAGAGGCTTCCTCAGGTATTCTGGGATACCTGCTTATTCCACGGAGGTCAAGAAAAGCGCTGGTAAGTGTCTACACTTGATTACCAGCACTGGATCACCAGCGCTGGATCCTCTACACCCGAGACAAAACGGGAGTACGGCCAGCGCTGCAAACAGGGAGTTGCAGCGCTGGTGATGCCCTGCAGATGTGTACACCTCCTAAGTTGCAGCGCTGTAACCCCCTCACCAGCGCTGCAACTTTGTAATGTAGACAAGCCCAGAGACACACACCATGTGTGAGAGAGAGAGACGCATTTCTCCTTTAAGTACGCTGACCCCACTCTAAGTACACTGCCTTTTGAAGTAGATCAGTGAGTTGAGACAGCAGCTGCTGTCAGCAAGCTCCCTCCTGTGTGTCCCCCTGCTCTCTGGAGATGGGATAAGCGGGGTGCAGGGGGAAGGGGGACACAATGACATTATCCCCCTCCCTCTTCCGCACAGCAAGCAGGAGGCTCCCAGAGACAGCTCCAAGGCAGAGGGCAGGAGCAGTACATGACAGTGGGGGGAGGGACAGCTGAACTGCCGGCAATTGATAGCCTGCTGGGCGGCTGCTGCACAGGGAACTTAGGGGAGTGGGGAGCTGATAGGGGGGCTGCCGGTCCACCCTGGTTCCAAGCCCCCACCAGCTAGCTCCAACAGGCTGCTCTTTCTACAAGCAGTGGACAAAGCAGGCGGCTGCCAAACATTATAAGGGAGCATTGTGCAACTTTAAACGAGCATGTTCTCTAATTGATCAGTAACCTAACAACCTTAACCGGGACGACTTTAAGGGAGGAGTTACTGTACCTTAAAATACACCTCAGCCATACCAGGCAGAGAATTAAAGGATCTTAGGATGAATACATCTGTTGTGTATAAGCAAGCTCTGTGGCCAGCCTTGATTTGCTATAAGAATACATGACACACTCCGCTATCCTGTTTCTGAGTCACTCTTAGCCAAATGCAGAGGGGAAGTTAACAATAGAAGGGGCTCCCCAGCTCTGATCTCCATCCCATTATTATCTTTCAGGCTGCCACTGCCTCCATCATTGCATTGGCTCATGCTCCCAGAGGTAGGATCTGATCACTACGATAAAGGCCGGTGAGTCACTGCACAAAAATGCCCAAAGGTTCTATGAAGGGCAACAGGAAGCTAAAGGCCTAACTCCATCAAAACAAACAACCCTGCTGTGCAAATAAATCACCTGATTCTCGTGTCGCTGGAGGCTGGGGCTTCACAAGTCTCTGTCTAAAGAGTTTCTCCAATGTTCTGAGCAGGACTGTGATACACTCACAAAACCATGAGTGGCCATCCGCACCGTGTCTATACCAGCATTCCCACTGCTGTGGCTGCGAGTGTTGATACACCGCTCTGAGCAGCCCGGTTGGTGAGAAACTTTTCAGCAGAAAGGCTCACAAACAATGTTACAATGTGTGAATGTGGTAGCTACATGTTGTGTGGTTACAGCTTCTAGGAAAGCAGCTACTCAGCTGTTGCCTCTCTAGACGCACTCCACTTTGTGCTTGTTAGTGTGAACTCTCATGTCCCCAGAGTGTGCTCAAAGAGCAGGTGCTGTAAATGCGAGGAGGATATGCCCCCTATTCCTCGCATGTAACAAAGAGGCTGAATCTCTGCTTTGAGTGCACAACTTAAGCTTAGGCATAGCTAAGCCTAGGTCAACCTAGCTACGTGACTAAGGGCTGTGGAAAATTTGTCCTCGGTGCAACGTAATTTGGTTGACCTAGCCAACAGTATAGACAAAGCTAGGTCAGTGGAAGAATTCTGACCTAGATTAACTACATCGATGAAAACCCCTTCTCTGTCAACGTAGGAAGCATCTACACGATGGCACTTCAGCACACAGCTCTGCCACTGCCGTGTAGACATGGTTACAGCTCTAGCGCACAGGTGAGTACCATGAGAAAAGTGTGGAAGACGAACATTTTTTAACATTCATAGTGCAGTTGCCTCTAGAAGCCTTCCAGGTTAGGCCCTTCTGTACAGCACCTAGCACAAAACACATAGCCCCCCCCAGAGCTGTACCGTTACTTAGATGGGGACGTTCTATAGCATCTGTCATCCAAGGCTCTCAAAACTCTTTACAGAGATTAATTAAGCCTCTTGGAGTTGGTAAAAAGGGGGTTATTCTTTCCTAATAGGGAAACTGAGGCACAGAGCGGTTCAGACCAACATTTTAACTGGTTTGTCTAAAGCTAGGTGCCAAAACCCACTCCTAAATAGCTTGATTTGCAAAGGTACTGAGAAGCTGCAGGTCCACTGTCTGGCTAGCATATTAGACCTGGGTATAGCACAGGGGCTCTTATGGTTCAGTGACCCTTCCTGACCAGTTCCTCAAGGAGCAACACCTAGCCCTTCACAGCTGGATAGAGGGCAGTTTCTGAAGCCTACCAGGAATGATACCTGGTTCTCCAGCCTCTGCTTAAGCTTTTCAGTGCCGCCAGTCAGAGCGAGTGATGGAGCCTCAGATACCTGCCTGGGGCTCATTAAGGCCAACCATTCTCCATGTCTTTAATAAGAAGATATATGATGCCCTCAGAGCACAGTATTTCCCAGGAAACCTCCCTTTCAGTGCAGCCCAGTTATCTTCCAACGGGAGGAAGGCCCCCCAGCAGAGAAAAGCAACGCCCAGCACAGACACCGTTATTCCCAACTTGTACTGCAGTAGCCTCTAGAGGCGCCGATCAGGACCCCATTGTGCTAAGTGCTGTACACACACAACAAAAGGATGGTCCCTGCCCCAAAAACTTACCATTCAGGTGACGGTTGCACACATTGATACACATCAGCCCTGGGTTAGTGTCCAGGCTCTACAAGGGAAATTTCACAAGCCAGATTTTGAGATTTAAGGAGAAATCCTCTCCCCTGACTTCCCCTGGACCTGGGAGACCAAGAATTGGGTCCTCCCCAACCCATATACCCGTTTGCTGGTCCCAAAGTGCTCCCCAAAACATAGTTCCTGTGATCAAAGTGCTTTCTCCTTCCAGCTCGGTCTGCTCCTTTTGTGCCTTCCTACATCCCCAAGAGAACGATTCCAGAGAGATTTGCTTCCCAGGGACCCAGGCAGGGATGAGCAGCTGTTGTCCAGAGCTGTGACGACCACTTAAGCACACCCTCTGGCATGGCTGGAGAGGAAGGTTAGCACCTCTGAGTGGTCCTGCAGAGAAGAGGCACAGGCACTTCCCGTGTGGCAGGTGGCTCAAGGCAGACAGGTTAGATCCCCTGGCAGAGGCTGGTACTTCTGGACCAGATCCTCAACTGGTGTGAGTCAGGGTAGCACCACTGACTTTAATAGAGGTTATGCAAATTTATACCAGCTGAGCATCCGACCCTCTGAGAAGGCCAGCTAGTGCCTGTGGGCAGACAGGTTGACACCTTGCAGCTGCTTTTCTCCCTGCCAACCACAAGCTGCTTTCAAATGCATGCTGATTAGTCAGATAAGGATTGAACCAAGTATACCTTGTACCCTTGCACTTCACTGGGAGCATGGGGAGGCTCAGCCCCTCTCAGGGGTAGATTCCTAGATTCTAGGGTCAGAAGGGACCAATCTGATCATCTAGTCCAACCCCCTGCACAAAGCAGGCCACAGAACCCTACCCATCCACTTCTATAACAAACCCCTAACCTATACCTGAGTTATTGAAGTCTTCAAATTGTGGTCTGAAGACCTCAAGCTGCAGAGAATCCAACAGCAAGTGACTCATGCCCCACCCACACTGCAGGGGAAGGCGAAAAACCTCCAGGGCCTCTGCCAATCTGCCCTGGAGGAAAATTCCCTCCCGACCCCAAATATGGTGATCAGCTAAACCCTGAGCAT
Source organism: Gopherus flavomarginatus (assembly GCF_025201925.1). NCBI lineage: Eukaryota > Metazoa > Chordata > Testudines > Testudinidae > Gopherus > Gopherus flavomarginatus. The sequence goes on from NC_066630.1 coordinate 37,427,449, forward strand.
GTGGGCAAGACTCAGCCAGCACTCAGGAAAGAATTCTCTGCAGTAACTCAGATCCCATCCCATCCAACATCCCATCACCAACCACTGGGCATACTTATCTGGCGATAATCAAAGATCAATTGCCAAAATTAGGCTCTCCCATCATACCATCCCTTCCATAAACTTATCAAGTTTAATCTTAAAGCCAGATATGTCTTTTGCCCCCACTACTCCCCTTGGAAGGTAGGTCATTATTGCCCCCCATCCTCAGCACTGACCATTATGGGGTTGCTTTCTGGCTCTCCCCAAGCAGCGCAGTCTCAGGAGGCCTCTGTCTTGACTGGCTACCCATCAAAAAAGGTAACCACATGATTTTGCTGCTGGGGATCCCTTGCTTATGCTCAGAAATCTTTGCCCCGCAGAGTGCAAGCAGTACAGGGATAACAATTTCTCCTTAACAGGCATTTTTATTCCCTTCCTTTAACATTCAAGCTGTGATGGGATGAGGGCAAGTGCACCTACCCTCTTCAGGGGTGTGGGAGAAGCAATCAACAACAAGTCTTTGATGTCTCTAGACTTTCTTTTGTTGGGGAGGAAATAACATCTCTTCTGGTGAACTAGCATTTCACACTTGGCAATGGTTCTCCCCAACTGTGGGGGCTTTACAGTCTTAGCAAACGTTTTTAGAGTTACAGAGCTTCCTCACTTTCCCCGCTGCAACCCTGAGGCCGAAGGAGCTCTGTGACCCCGCCACAGCCAAGTATTTGGAAATACATTTATTCAGATGGTTCCTAGAGCATGGATTTTCATTGAAATGGTGAGTGTACTGCAATTTTTTTTATGCATATGATGTATGTGCTTTTGTTGATATGGTTTAATGTGTATAATGTGTTTAATGTACCCCTCCAAAATCAGTCAAATTTAATCTCCCGTGCACGCCCCTGAAGTGAAGTTAATACATACAGCATCCTACAAGTGTTCCATCAGCTCTAAACACATTCTTATAACCAACATCTATTGTAACAATACTAATACACAGGTAAGCTAGACTCCTTTCCAGTCATGCATTTGTCAGTGAGGCCTGGGGCTTTGGCCAGGTGAATAAATATACAGCTGCTATTACCTCTGGGACATTACAAATTAAAACCAATCAAGGACTAATCACATTTTTAAAAAAATGTATCCAACACTTTAACAGGGGAAAGACAGAGTTAACTGTAACGGGGTTATAACTGGTAAGGGGCAAAGACAGGGTAATTACCCCCAACAATAGTTAGGGGCAACCAATGCCAGCCGTGACCAGGAGGCAGATGGCAAACCCATAGATAGCCAGCACAGAGCTACCAAGACCCACAACAGCCAGGATGAGGGTCATGACCAGCATGAAGCCACTGAGCTGAGAAACAACTAGGAAGGGGCCAGCAATTCTAGCAACAACCAAAAGGCACCATTGATCTCAGCAGTGGGCATCAGGGAACCAGTGAGATCAGGACTGGGCCATCCAGACCAATGATAAGAACATAAAAATGGCGCTACTGGGTCAGGCCAGTGGTCCATCAAGCCCAGCGTCCTGTCTTCCAACAGTGGCCAGTGCCAGGTGCTTCAGAGAGAACAGGTAATCATCAAGTGGCCCATCCTGTGTTGCCCATTTCCAGCTTCCGGCAATCACAGGCTAGGGACACCCACAGCATAGAGTTGCATCCCTGACCATCTTGGCTAACAGCCTCCATGAACTTATCTAATTCTTTTTTAGCAGATCATCGGTGAGACATCCGACCTCCCCATTGGCCATAGCTCTCTGCTCATGAGTCCGGCTCATTCTGTCATCCTCATGGTCCTCCATCTCTAAGTTTTCTGTGGCCTCCATCGGTGCCCGTCCTACCAAGTCGGGGTGCTAGCATGGGAGCCAAAGGTCCTTTCCTCAAATGTCCAAGGCCTCCCATTACCACATTCCACTCTTACCAGCTCTGCCAGGCTCTCCTGCCTCATTTCCCCATTCTCCCTTGGCCTGACCTGTCTCAATTTCCAAATCTGAAACTAGTAATTAAACAGACCATGGTCTGCTGCAGGAAACATCTTGCCCCATGGCCCTTGTGGGATTTGGAGTCTTTTGCTTCCAGATAGAAGGGAAGCTGTTCAAAGAGAGTGCCTGGAACCACATGCCACAGGTGCTAGTCATGTCACTTAATACGCTTCGATACCACGGTGATAACACAATACAAGAACTTAAGACACAGTCCAGTCCAACCCCACAGTTATCCAAGCAGCACTTGGGAGAAAAGCTTTCTGTTAAACTTTCAGTATCTCCACCACTTCAGTTAGAAAACAGAAGGCACCCGCTTGTGCTGGATCTTTAACAATCAAGAGAAACCCCCCAATCAAGTTAACATAACCCACATTAAATCAGTGTTGGTCATCATCCCCCTCTGTAGGGGAGAGCAGATACAGTGTTTTTTGAGTCAGCTGCTGCCTCCAGTCTTGCAGACACCCAGGAGCGAGGTCAATACTTCACAAAGATTTTTCTTCCAACTGTTTGTCAGGTGCTAACACATAGCAAGACAATGTTTAAACAGGCTGAAAAATAATCTGTTCCCTTCCCAACAAATCTGGTTCCTCTGACAACATAGATGCTTCCAGCTTCCTAATAGCCCATAGAGCCTTCCCAGATAGACAAGATAAACTAAATATAAGCATTTCGGTTCTCTTTAGCCATGATAAAGAAGCAATAAAGGTACAAACATAGTTAGTGTCTCCTGCAGGTCATCTTACAAAGGATAAAGGGAAAAATACCCTAAATTGCAATGATATCATCCAAAAGCCACTGGGCTTCAAAAATCTTACAGTTCTAAGTCACCAGAGCCCCAGTCCTCTGCTGGTCAGATTTAAGGCTCCCAAGCTTAGCTAAGGCCATTAGTTTCCCTCTAGAAGTTCATGACTGGAAGGAAAAGAACCCTCAGGGAAGTCACCTTCATGGCCCAGAGAAGAGGCAGGGTCCTCAGCTCCATCACATCACTCTCTGGCAAGAGAATGCTTTCATCTGGGAGGAGTCAGTTCTAAGAGAAACATTTTTAACAGGTAACAACACAAAGTGAACAGATTTGAAGAGTGCCTCTAGGTCCCTTAAATTTAACACATGCTGAGGTGCAGCCACTTTCGTTAAGGTCCAGTCACTGTGGACTCACAACCAGATCTGCCAAGTTATTTAGGGACATAACACTCATTGATTTCAATGGGAGTTGGTTGTTTCAGTCAGGGCTGGCCCAACACATTTTGGCACCTGAGGAGGGGAGCTCAAATGATGCCCCCTCGCTTGGGCCAAAACTTTGAAAGATCTCAATTCTGCCTTCTTCCTGTTCTACTTCTCTCATGGTACTGCTCTGCTATCTACCCCAATAAAGGAGAACTAGCAACTTACAATGCCTTGTTAAAGATTTTTAAGTAACATTTAACTTTCAAATGCCTGAACAGCAAATGTAAGTTTTCTTGTCTGCATAGTAAACACTGGCATTTTTATCTGTTTGAATAATCAAAGTGGTGCTTTCCGTGCCTTCTTGGTTGCAAAGATTTGAACTGCTTCCTGAAGGTCCACAGTCTGGGCCAGCTCATGCTCTACTGAGATGGTTGCAAGGCCGACCAGCCTCTCCTGTGTCATCGTGGAGCATAGATGGTTTTTTATTAACTTCAGCTTGGAGAAGCTGCGTTCTCCACTGGCATCTGTTAGAGGAAGTGCTAGAAGTATGCACAGAGCAACAAAAGCATTTGGAAAGAGGGTGGTCATCTTATTTGTGCACATATATTCCAGAACAGCCTTTGGAGTTGATCCTGCTGAAATGTATCTTGAAAGGGCTTTCAGTTCATCACCTAAATCACTTGCATCAATATCGCGTATGTCATGATATGTCAACAGTCTCTAGTGCCCTGCATTGCTGGTGTAGGTCTTTTTCAGGTATAGTGAGGAGTTTTGGAATATCATACAACATCCCAAATACACCGCTGTGTTCCTTGAGCTGCATAAAACGTTCAGCTGACTGTATTGCACAATCTAGCAAGTGGTTAAAGAATTCAACTTTGAATTGTTGTTTGGGGTCTCTTATGGGATTATCCCGTGCCTCGTAATCAAAATGTCTTCTTCTCCAGTGACTCTTGTATTCTTGAATGGGTGGAAAAATAGCTTCAGTGTGAAGTTCCTCTGCCAACTTCTGTGCATACTTCAGAATGTTTTGAAATCCCATATCCCTTGGATAAGACTGTAGGTATGACTTTGCTTTGTGCAGTTGTTCCATTGCTCCAGATATATCAAGGTCAACACCTTGGAGTCTGTTGCTTACAACATTTATTTCAAACAGTATGTCATGCCACAACACTAAGCCACACAGAAATTTTAAGTTATGTATGTTTCCTGGTGATTCCATTTCCCTCTACCACTGTTCTCCCACGAACAATTCCTGTCATAGCATTATCCTCCATAATGGCAACTATGGCATCATCTATCTTCCCAAGTTGGTGTTTGACAGGCTTTATCGCCTCCACTCGACTTTCCCATTGTATGGCACTCAGTGGATGTTGCCAGATGTTGCTTCAAAATTTGCTATTGATGAGCTGATACAGAGAAAAATACATAGATGCTTTGAATTACATTAAAAAATTCAGCAGCCTCGCTAGAAGCTGATGCTGCATCACTGACCACCAAGTTCAATGAATGAGAACTGCCTGGGACAAAAAAAGCTCAAGACTTTAACTCTCGGATCCGCGTCTGCACTCCTCTGTTCTTTCCTCTCACGTTGGCACCATTATCGTAGCCCTGACCTCTCAGGTCAGCTTTTGCAATTCCCGTATCTTCCAGCTTTTTAGGAAGCATATTTGTCATACCAGCTCCTGTAATATCATCAATCTCAATAAATTCTAGAAAATGCTCTGTCAGTCACCATTGCAGAGGCATTTTCACTAGGTTCTGTTGTTGTTACAAAATGCACCATTAAAGTCAATTGTTCCGTATGGCTGATGTCAGGTGTGCAGTCCAGAATAACAGAGTCATATCTTGCTGACTTCAGATCTGCCACAATCTTCTGTTTGACTTTTCTTACCAGTAACTGTATGATCTCATTTTGAATTGTTTTTCCAAGGTAGTGGTGTTAGTACATTTCTTGGATGGTGACTCTTCTTAGATGCTCCTGGAGTACAGCATCAAACTCAGTCATCAGCTCCACAATTTTAAGGAAGTTTCCATTGTTTGGTACATACAGCTGATCTGAAGTGCCACACAGTGCTAGGTTTTGGGTAGCAAGCATTCTTACAATGGCAATGAGCCTTTTCAGAACATTTTGCCAGTAAAGAGACTCTGATGCAATCTTCTCTCGATGCTGATCATCTATGGTGGCCTTTAACCTTAGTCTCATCTCAAGCTCTTTCCACCTATGTAATGCTCTCTGATGATTTGCTGCCTTCTCATGGCTTGCCAGATTTTTCCAGTCCTTTGTTCCTGTAGAACCCAATGTGGCTGGAACATTAGACTGGAAGAGATTGCAACAAAAACAGCATGCAGCATTCTGGGTTTTTGAGTACATAAGCCAGGGCCTCTCCACTTTGTCACCATTGGGGATTTCACACCAGTAATGTGTTGGATGGAAATTTCTATTTTCATTGTCTTTGGGGAACATGAAGTTTTCCCACTTGCTGTGGCCCATGCAGTACAAGGAAGTTCCTCAGGCTACTGCTCAAATGGGTCCACAGTCCTGGATCATCTAGACTAAAGGAACTAAACTCAGCAGCAGCTGTTTCTTGCACCTCAACCACACTCTTCTCTGAGCTACACTTTTCTTCAGGAATGTGCATGGTTACATCCATTTGAGATGGCGATGTGGTTGCTGCAGTAGCTGTCAGGTCACCTGCATTCTGTCTAACTTGAAGATCAGGCATCTCCTCACCATTCACATCCTCACTGGGGCCGGAAGGCTCACCGTGAACATTTGTGTCTATGTATCTCAGGAGAGCTCCTTCCTGCTTAGACAGAAAAGCTCCCTTTGCTTTCTTTCTTTTTCTGAATGCTGCCCCAGAGGAGCGTTTTCTTCTTTCACTCATAACTGCTGTTCTGTGCCAGCTATAGTGGCTCTCAACACTCAGTTGAAGAGGACAAATAAGCAGGCTGGTAGCAGGGCCTGAGTGAGGGAAGATATCAGCATCTTAAGGGCCTAACTGGCTCCTACTGCTTCAGTTGACTGCCTGTTCTCCTCAAGTGGGTTCAGGGAAGCAGCAGGAAACAGGAAGCTCCCTGAGAAGCTGGTGTTAATCAGTTCAAGCTCCTAGGTGTGCTAGAGAGGTACATAAGAGGCTCCTCCTTCTCTCTCTCCCTGCAGCTCCAGCTGCTTTCTGTTATTCCCTCTCACCTTCTCTCCTGCCTGCCTGTTATGTCTCTTGGGCTCTCCTTCCTCCAGCACAGCACTCCACCATCTCTGTGCATCTAGAGCAGAGAGAATACATATGCACCAGCAGCAGACACAATTTCCTACTCTCTGGGTCCTAGTTGCACCCTTCCACTCTGTCTGGCACCTGAGACAGCTGCCTCAGTTCGCTTCTTGGTAAGGCCAGCCCTGGTCTCGGTGCTCTTGAGCATCTGTAATCAGTGGCAGATATACCTTGACTTCAGATGAAGCAGGGTCATCCTCAGTCTATGGTATCATTTTGAGACAGCAGCCAACCCTACACGAATGTTGTAAGACCTGATCGTATCTATTACAAATAACTCATTCAACTTCAAGACGGTAACATCAGATAGGGATCTGAAAGTCATTCTGTTCTTGAAAGTGCCACAGGGCACACTTCATACCCATTCTTTCATACCCAGAAACCACTCAGGCTCTGTCCATTAAGTGGCACCTCCAGAAATTCATTTACATTCCCCCACCAGTACAGTCTCATGCAGCAAGGTATTTACAGTGTCTCTTGCCCTTTCCCACAAGGCCAGTGAAGAACAATCCTCACCTTTCCCACACATACTAGACTCAGTTAAACCAGATCCTCCCTCCTCATTACCTTCCAGTGTCTTCTTTTACACCCTTCAGCTATGGCTAATTAGTTCATTAGCCCTCCTAGCCTGATCAGCTAATCAGTTGCACAGTCCTAATCAGCCTTCTCTAGGGAAACTGATTGGCGCCTAAGAGATCAGAGCCGGTTCCCCTGCTAGTTTCCAGCCTTCTGTCACAAACAGCAACAAAACAAGTGATTTGAAATGTTCTTTTCTCCCAGGCTGATTCTTACTCATACACACAATGGACGGAGCTGATTGCCTAATACATAGAATACAGGCCTTATCTTTGATCGGAGGACCGTATCCTGTACTAGCAAGGATGGAATCAGTGATTTCATAGGTCCTTTCCAACTCTGAGGACTATGGAGCTATTTGAAGGCAGACAAGGGGAGAGGAGGTGTTATAATTTGTTTGGCTGGATTTTTTTGTTGCTGTTGTTCTTCTAATGCACTGCAGATTTACAAAAAGAACAAGGAGTCCAGTGGCACCTTAAAGACTAACAGATTTATTTGAGCATAAGCTTTCATGGGTAAAAAACCTCACTTCCTCAGATGTATCGAGTGAAAATTACAGATAATATAATACCTGCATCTGTAATTCTTCAGATGTATGTAGTGAGAAGTGAGTTTTTTTACCCACAAAAGCTTATGCCCAAATAAATCTGTTAGTCTTTAAGGTGCCACCAGACTCCTTGTTTTTGTGGCTACAGACTAACAAGGCTACCCCTTGATACTTGACACCATGGAGATTTACAGCGTTCCCTAACTAAGGGCAGCAAATCAGTCATGGTGACCTGAAGATAAAGACTCAGCTGGAGGCTGTGACATTAAAAGGTAAACGCTGCATGGTAGAGCCCACGCTGCGGGTCTCAGAGTCTTGTATCCATTCACCTTTAACACACACCAGTACCTGCTTATATGTGGAATGAAGCTTACAGGAAACAAGCACTTGGAGCAGGAAGAACCCCCCTGGGGCACCTACAGAAGGCGAAGTGGAGATATGACAGTATAAAATCCCTATGGAGTGAATGCCCAGGATCTTTGCTAGCAGCCTCTAGCCACCAGAAAGAAAAAAGCGATTACATTTATGACAATGTATGTCAAGACTAACTAATCGGAAGGGAGAGAAGGGGCTTATTGCTTAATAACACTCTTACCAAGAGCCAAGCAGGGGACATTTTAATAAGGGGGAGCAAGTCAGGATGGCTGAATCACTGGGATGCATTTAAGGAGGCAAGGGTATCTTCTTGCCCTTCAGGTGATCGCTCTCTCTTGCATACACACCAAGCTTTACTGTAGCTGCGGTGGGGGCACTTGACCATCTCCATGTCAACAGATAACAAGAAAAGCTTTTCTGTGATAACTAAAGAACAGGTGATGCTGGTGACTAAGCAGGAGCAGGTGCACCACAGATTATCAACAATTCAAAGATTACAAACATCTGTTGCTATATAAGTTCTCCTCTGAGTGGGTGCTTGGTACCTTGGGGACAGGGTCCCCACAGATAAAGCCAAGCAGGACTCATCTTGACAGCATAGCCAGCTTTTGGATTTTACCCCTGCCCTACAGTCTCCGATTCCCAAATTCATCCCCTTAGTCCTTCCCCCTCACCACCCCAATCCCTTTCCCAGGTCTCTGCAGTCTCTCTTTGGCCTCCTGCTCTCCTCAGGACTCTCAGACAGCAGTAGACTCCATAGCCTCACATGGGATTCAGAGTCATCCCACAAATTCAGGAGGTGTTGGGTCCAGGGCCGGCTTTAGGCCTATTCCACCAATTCCCCCGAATCGGGCCCCGTGCCTAAGAGGGCTCCGCGCCCATTGAGAATCCCTTCCCTGGCTAGAGGCGCCTTTTTAATTTTTAGTCACCTGGCGGCACCCCAGGTCTTCGGTGGCACTTCGACGACAGGTCCTTCAGTGCCACTGAAGACCTGGAGTGAGTAAAGGACCTGCCACCGGAGTGCCCCCGAAGACTCGGAGCACCACCCGGCGAGTACAAGCCCCACGTGTTTTGGGTTTTTTTTAAGTCATCCCTATCGGGGCCCCATCAAAACTGTTCAAATTGGGCCCCGCGCTTCCTAAAGCCAGCCCTGGTTGGGTCTACCCCTCTAGGTTTGTAGTTTTGCGCTGCAGAACAGGAGCAAACAAGTCCCCAAACCTTCTCTCCAAGTCAATATGCTTCCCCTCAACCACATTCTCTTTCCTGTTATCTCCAAGGCTGGCTTCTTGATTCCCTGCACTTTGATGGCATTGGCTTGTCTTGTGACAATGGATCAGGTTTATTTAAAGATTGAGAATGTAGAGCTGGATGGGCCTGAATCAAGTCCTTAGATCTGAATGCTCCTCAGCTTGGGGCAATCTGGATCCGGAGCCACCCTCTGTGGCTCAGGCTCAAGTCAAGCTAAATGCAGTGCCGGGGCAAGGATATTTTGTGCCCTAGGCAAAACTTCCACCTTATGCCCCACCTCCTGCTCCCCTCCCCCCAGAGCATCGCTTATTATAAACTTTCAGAAATGAATACTGCATAATGTGGCATTGTTCATTAAAATTAATACAAGGGGGTCAGAGGAGATGATCACAACAGTCCCTCTGGCCCAGGGGAACCTATGAGCAAGGATCCAGCTCACAGGATCTCTAAACATTCCTAGGCTCTGAGTACTTCACCCTCCGGGGGCAACCCAGGGGCAAGGAGGGCAGAGCCAGGCTTTCCCAGGGAGCAGGTGAGGATCTCCCTGGGGATCAGGGCCGGCTCCCTGCATTGGCACAGTGCCACTGGGGCAAGGGCAGTGTTTGGAAGCGGCACCTGCCCCAGCCCTTTCCCCTCCGTCCTGCTGCGGGGTTTAGTTTCACTTTCCCTTGCCCAAGGAGGTGGCTACGACCGGCCCCAGGTGTGGCATGTTGGAGGAAGAAGCTCACCTGAGCTCAGGACCGCGTCCTGCCTCCCCCAACGGCTTCGTCCCTCGGCTGTGCTGGTCGCTGTGCCTGGCTGGCTGTCTCATCCTTGCTCCGCTGCAGGCTCCTGCTGACCATCCTGCGCAATGCCCCTCGCTGTTGGGTGGGTTTGTTATGGAGGCCTCGCTCCCTGCCCTGCCCCACTCAGCTGACTCCTGGGACGCCGGACATCACTTTTTGGTGCCCCCAAATCTTGGCGCCCTAGGCAGCTGCCTAGTTCACCTAGTGGTTATACCAGCCCTGGCTAAATGCCTGGTCCAGCTGAGTCTTCCTATTCCCATCCGTCATCTCCTCATTCCCTACCATCCTCCTGTCCACCTCCCCCATCACAGCTGGCTTTGATCTCTGCCCACATGAATCTGCTCCAGGGCCACGTGCTGAGGCACAGAGAGACAATTATGTGACTGACCGTGATGAAAAACTATCATGTTGCATCTGCTGCTCCCTCTCTGTGCAAGAATGGCTGCTCTTCAAAAGGAGGATGTGTTAGCCATGGTCACACATGGGCTGTGCGTTACCAGTCACACTGCAGGGACACTGGCAGACAGTGTGTTTGGAATCCCCTTGGGAGATCTTGGTGGGCAGAGTCTGAGGCAAGAAGTTCCTCTTTCCCGTGGGAATGAAAATGTTTGTGTAATGAGAACAACACAAGCAGCTCTGCCACAGAACAGCTCAGCTGTCTCTTTTCACACAATGATGTAGCAACTCCACCAGGGTAATGCACAGCAACACAGGAAAGACCAGTTAGAAGAAGATGTGGTTACTTTTACCTATATGGCAACTGTTGTTCTTCAAGATGCGTTGCGTACATCTGTGTTCCACTGTTGGTGTGTGCATGCCCAGTGCACTTGATCAGAAGACCTTTGGGCCAGCAGTACTTGTTGGGACGGTGCATGCATCCTTCCTGAGTGGCCTCGTGCTTCCAACTGAGGGCATGAGGTTCCTTCACTGCTGAAATTGTGATATTAATAGACTGGATGGAGGGCGAGTCATGGAGTATGGATGTGCACAACACATCTCTAACCACAGTCACTGTACAAGTAAAGAACTATTTCTTCGTTTAAGTAATCATGCACAAATGTATTCCACTATTAGTGATTTCCAAGCAGTGCTCCTTTGATGGAGTCTACTTAAACAGTGAGTGTAGAACTACCTTTCCAAAGTTTGCGTCAGCTCTGGATGCTTCAATGAGAACATAATGAGTGAACATTTGTACCGAAGACCAGACTTCTGCTTGCCAAGTGTTTAGGACTGGTACATTTCTGAGAAAAGCCACTCAGGTACTTGAGCCCTAGAAGAATGATGCTGTCCCCTTTGCCAAGTCATGACATGTCCTGATGCAGACAGATATCCAGTTGGAAATTCTCTCTCTCTGAGCAAGCTACAAAGAGCCTTGCTGATGATCTAAATTGTGTCATCCTGTCTACGTAAAATGAGATTGCCCTGGGGACACCTAGAAAACATAACCTCTCCTCATCCCCAGGAGCATGCAGTTTCAGAATCATAGAATATTAGGGTTGCAAGAGACCTCAGGAGGTCATCTAGTCCAATCCCCTGCTCAAAGCAGGACCAGCCCAACTAAATCATCCCAGCCAGAGCTTTGTCAAGCCTGGCCTTAAAAACCTCTAAGGATGGAGATTCCACCACCTCCCTAGGTTACCCATTGCAGTGCTTCACTACCCTCCTAATGAAAGGATACTGACAAATGTGAAATTCTGAGACCGTTATCAATAAAAACAATGGGTGAGACCTGGTCCTTACAAAATACAGCATATAAGGGCCTTGCCATTAAAACTTGAAGCTCTCCTAGATGATGTTATTGCCATTAGAAAGACTGTCTTAGCTGACAAATGGAAGAAAGAACATGAAAGCCAGTGACTCAAATGGTAGTTGCATAAGTCTTGCCAATACTAAATTAAGGTCAAGGGAAGACACTAGTTCCCTTACTGGAGGTTAATCCCTTTAGGCATTTTAGAAGCCTTCCCACCATAGGATGGGAAAAAAACAGAACGCCTATAGAACAGAAGGTGACTGGATAACTGCCTGCAAAGCGGACTTTTATTGAACTCATAGAGAGACCTGTTTGTTTTAAGTCTAGCAGGTATTCCACAATATCTTCCTTGGATGAAGGCTAGCCCAAATTGAAAATCCCACCCCCTCTCTCCCTGTTTTAGCTAGGTGAGTTGCTCTGGCTGAGCTTTTCCTGCTGTTAAACAAGATGTTCTGGACACCACATAGGTAGAACCTCTGATGGTGTTAGGCAGTCAAAATCCGCTAGGAGCTAGATGAGGACTTTGCCAAGATCTTAGGTGACTCAGTCTCAGAGAAGTGGCAGGCTTATGGAAGGCTGTACTGGCGGACTCTGAAGATCTGAAAAACATAATTTCCTCAGCCATGCCAGAGCTATTGGAATCATTCTGACGACTTTGGGAATCCTGGGGATGGAGGGTATGAATGCATAAGATCTGAGCCCCAAGGAAGCACGAACACATCTGTTATCGCCCCGGCACAGAAGTGGTGACACTTTCTATTCTCCTTGGTAGGGTATAGTTCAAAAGCAGGGATATTTTATTGAAAATCATCTTAACTATTTTGTACGTCAGAGTCTGTTCATGGGCATGGATGGACTTCTGCACAGGTGACCTGCTAGAATGCTCTGCACTCTGAGAAGATGAGATGCCCTGAGGGTGATTTCATTCCAGATGCAGAAGTGCCAGAGGATAATGGGCTGGAACTCAGCCCGCCTTGTTTCTTGAGGTAAAACATAGCAGTCATATGGTCTGTCATTACTTGGACTGGGAAGGCCTTTTATGGTAGGAAAACTTCACAGGCATAAAAAACAGCTGTCAGCTCAAAAAATTTTTTTTGGAAAGCTGATTCTTGGCTGGACCAGAGCCCCTGAGTTTATATGCTATCTAGATGAGCTCCCAAGCCCAGAGTGGATGTGTCCATCACTCACATCTTTGATGGAAGAGAAGGGGAACTGCATACCCTGCTGTGCAGATGTGTTCCAGACTCCTCCACCAATGTAACAATGATACGATTTGAGCAGGTAAGGAGATCAGCATGTCCAGAAATGCTTGTTTGGCTGATATACAGACATCACCCAGCTTTGCATGCACCTCAGGTGACATGTGACACACTGAGTCACATACATGCCAGATGCCATGGGCAGCAGCAACCTCAGACAAGAGCTCCCTGTGGTTCTCGGTTGAACTTATAGATTGGTGAAATCTTTCCAGTGGCTGCAGTTGTAGAATTGAGAATGGCCCCAATGAACTCAATTCTTCGCACGGGGAATAGTATCAGTTTGTCCTTGTTTATTTTCAGACGCATCTGTGCAAACAGAGACTGGCTCTGGTGGATGCTGTTCATCACTTGATGTGACCACAAATCAATCAGTTGTCCAGAGGTGGAAATACCTGAGTCATCTGAGATGTGCTGCTACCTCTACCATGCACTTTGTAAGACTTTGTGGGACTGATGAGAGGTAGTGGTGGTCCCATACTAAAAACCTTAAGTACTTTTCTGTGGCTTGGGTGGATAACTGCATCAAAATAGGAATCCTGTTGGTCAATGTACCAATCATTGGGATCTAAGGATGGGAAAAAGGAGGCAGGGGACACCAACCTGAATTTTTGCTTATTGGTGAAGATGTTCAATTTCCTTAAGTCTAGGATAGCCACAACCCCTTCTCATTTGGGGTGAAAATATCAGGAGTAGAATTCACTTCCATATGATATAAATGGACCCCCACGCCTGTTACTCCAAGAGCTAGAAGAAACTGCAGCTCCTGAAGCAGTACAATTTTGTGAATAGGGACAGGAGAGGATGCTGTGTGTAGGGCAAGAATTGGATGGTGTATCCCTGTTCCATAGTCTCTAGAACCCGCTGATCAGTGGTTATGGAGTTGCAGGCAGCAGGGAAGTGGTACAACAAGTCCCCAAAGGGAGGGGATGGGTTGGGAAAATCCAGAATAATTGGTGTGCAGCAGTCACACTGGCCGCCTTGAGATTGATGTGTCGAACATGTTCATGCCAAAGCGGAAGACTTTCTTCATGGAAATTTGTGCCACTTTCTGGAGGAGTCAGGCTGAATGGAGGAATAACTATGGTGCTGTTGAGGCTCACCTTGCCTCCTCTTGGGGGCTAGCTACTCACGTACGTAGCCAGGGTCCTGGGCAGGGTTATACAGCCCATGCTGCTGCCCAACTTGCTGCGGCTTTACTTGTGCTATTTGTTAACTAATTAGATCAATGCTCCATCTGCTGCACTCCCACCTCTGATTGCAGTGGAGACATACCCTTGAGAAGGACTCGTGAACACTGCATTTGTCCCTACCATGCCCTTCACCTAAACAGATGAGTAAGGCTACACTTTTTATTCACAGAAAATTGTAATACATTTAATGGCAGAGGTGTGGCAAAAGAAGGAAGGGTTGGATAGTGAGCCCATGCCGCAGCAACTGCCCTGTCCCACGGGGCTGGGCCTGGGTCCCCACTCCACGTGTTGAAAGCTGGCCCATGTGGTTGCAGTGCCACTCTGCGCTGGGAAATCCATCCCTCTGTGGGCAGAGATGGGGGTGGACGACCAGATTTGTTTGGCATTGAGACCTAGCATGCTGGGTTTGACACATCCACCCCTCCATCTACAGCAGGGCAGATGCACAAAACCTGAGTGGTGCTGTGATCATGTGGGCCAGATCACAATGCCCGGAGGGAGAGGCGTCGCCTCTGTAGGGGTTATGGGTTCTATTCAAATTCACGATTACCATGAGCACCACACCAAACTCATAGCTTGACAGAGGAAGCATCTTGTATGCCTGTCATTAACAGGCATGAATGCCTGGCAAGAGGGGCAATTTTTAAAACCTGGAGACTTATGCATGACTAAGCTGGTACCAGAGTATCCACAAGGATTTCCTATAGAGGAGAACAAAGGAAACATTATACAACACAGACTAACGACTATGCTAACTACTATTTACACAAGGAGAAACTGCTGATAAGCAAGGAAAAGCAAGCTTTGCTGCCAGCTCCGACAGAGGGGGTGGGCACAAAGACATTCAGGGTGCATGCGCTAGCCAGACAGGTACTGCTGGTGAAGAGTCTCTGGCCAAGTCCTCTAGGCATGCACACAGCAAGGGTGGAATGTGTATGTGAACAAGCACTTGCAGAAGAAAGAGCTGCTCAGCCAGCAGCCCCATACAGCTATTTTAGCAAAACCCACGTTAGCTAAGGGTTGGCTGGGGCCATGGTTAACTCAGACAGTTAAATAGCTAATCATACCTCTCTCTCTGCCTCCCTGGTCCAATAAAAGATATGATCTCATCCACCCTGTCTTCCCACACACCTAACTTTTTTCTCTTCTCTCTCTTTCCAAGAGAGTGGGTGAACGCACAGTAACCACTGAAGCCTCTGCCCTATGACAGGAAATGAAGTTAAGTCTCTTCCCACAGCTCCTGTGCATCACACCTGTGTTATGTGGTGCCAGAAGAACACAGAATGTTGGACAAAAATGAGGCAGATGAAGCCTGAATAGCTCAGTCTGGACAGGAACCCAGCAGAGAACTGGGGCTGGCAGCTGACATATTCTGACATGGAGTCAAGTGGCCTGGCACTAGTAGAGAAAGGGGAAAATCCTCCATGCTGCTCCATGTGGCAGGCCCAAAGGTGCTGGAGAGCTACAATACAGTCCCTTCTCCAGGATGTACAAGCCCAGGCTACAGCCGGGGTCGGGGAGAAGGGGGAGTGTCTTTCAACTTCGTTATAACAAAGTTTACAGAGGACCAAACTCAGGGTTTGAACTCAGGCTCAAGCCTCACCCCCCTTTACTCTACACACAAATCATGCAATCCCAGTGCTTGGACCCAGGACCTGCAGGCCCCATGCGGGTGGAGGCTCTGACCCTGAGTGAAGCTGGGACCAAGGGTTCAAGCCCTATTGCTTTGCAATGTAGACGCAGACCTACTGGACTGGAAGTCTGCCAAAAGTATCCCATGATCCCACAGGCTGACTTTCTTTGCCCTCTGGACAGTTGAGTTTTCCTTCACTGCACCACAAAGGGCCACATCTGGGGAGGAAACGAGGAAGCCTGGCATATGGGTGACTGGACTTGGGCCTGCATATATAGACACTGGAGCCCCAGGATTCAACAGTTGCTAACCTGTGGTTACAAATGAGCGTAGACGCTCAAGCCCTAGGTTAACAAACCCAGGGTCTATTAATTCAAGTTCTGCTAACCCTGGGCTGACATTGCAGTGCAGACATACACCAAATAGCCTTAAAAGTGGATGATCCCCAGCCAAAGGAGCTATGTTTTAACACCAGAAGGACCTTGGTGTGGACAAGGCCAATAAGGACACTGTGGATTTTCTATTTTGTTCTAGCTATTGCTTATCTGAGGCAGGTGGGAAGCTAGACAAGAGCCAATCAATCTGTAATAATATCAGTAATTTGCATATTAATTCCCATCCTTTCTATACTTCTCATTGACTTGTTAACAGAGCTGTCCTCTCCTTCCCGGGCCTCACACCAGAGTGCAGTTATCAAGCCATCTATTTCGGTAATGATATGCAGTGCATTAAACACTAGTGCATTAAACCTCAGGGGACGGTGAATACTGGGGAGAGAAATGAGACACCATCAGTCTCTCTTTGGCATATGTGTAGGGCTTTGAAGGTGCCTGTGTGTGGGGGACAGTGTAAGGTGTGTGCATGTGTAGGGGTGCCTCTGTGTGTGTGTGGGGGGGGGTCTGAGGATGTCTCTATGTGTGTGTGTAGGGGTGTAAGGGTGCCAGTTGTGTGTCTGTGTGTAGGGTCAGCTGAGGGTGCCTGTGTGTGTGTGTGTGTAGGCAGCAAAGAGTCCTGTGGCACCTTACAGCCTAACAAACCTATTGGAGCATGAGCTTTGTGGGTGAATACCCACTTCGTGTGTGTAGGACGTTTTGGTATGAGGGTGCCTCTGTGTGTGACAGTCTCTTCGTGCGGTGGGAGCTGTGAGGGCTCAGGGTGGCAGGCAACCAGCCAGCGCCCGGCTGTCCTTCCGACATGCCAACCCTGTGAAATAAACCGCAGAACCTGGGCTCGTGTCTGGCGGCGAGCTGCTCGCTGGCTAGTGTTCGGCTGGCGGCTGTTGCGGTTCTCAGGGGCTGGCTTGTTCTGAAATGGGAGTCTCGGCCCCTTGTGGAAGTCGGGGCGCCTGTTTCCCGGCGCATTTGGCCTGTCCAAGCCCCGCCCGGCGCCCGCGCTGTGAGGGGCGGGGGAGACTCGCACGCCGGGGCGGCTCACAGGACAGCGCAGGTGAAGCCCAGACGCTCCGAGCTGCCGCAGGGCGAGAAGCGGGAGCGCGCGGGGCTGAAGCGGCGCCGAGCCGGGCGGGAAACCCCCCCTCAGGGGCGCGGCGCCCTCGGTGCAGCCCAGCGCCAGGCTCCCCGCGGGGGCTGCAGGCTGCTTCCTCCCCCGGCCGGGCGCCTAACGCGGTACCTCAGGGCCCGGCCTCGCTCGCCTCAGCGGAGAGCTCCCACCGCCGGCCGGCCGGCCGCAGCGCCCCTCGCCGGAGCACAGGTACCGGCTCTGCCGCGGGTGCGGCCGGGCCAGGCGGGCTGGAGCCCCTGTGTTACAGCGGGGGGTGGCAGCGATCAAAGCGCCAATCCCCGGGACTCTCCGTGTGAACGTGCCGGGCTCCTGCTTCCCCCCGAGCCGTGTGGGGCTGCGCCGCTCACCTGGGGCAGGCGGGGCTGGCTGATCCCTGAGCAAGAGGCGGGTGTGGCCGCAGGAGCGCTGGCCCGGCAGAGGTGGGCAGCGCTTGGCGAGGGCACTGCCCTTGAAATGCCCGGGGAACCGCTGCCCCCCTTGATTTCAGCCGCCAGCTGAAGATCTGTGGCCAGGGGACTCAGCCGCCCGCAGGACTCTCTCGTGACGGGGCTGCCAGGAAGGGGGCTGAAGGGTCCCACTTATTTAAGCCGCGCTGCTGCGAAACTAGGAAAGGGGAATTTCGTTCCCCTGTAGGGCTGAGTGCAGCTCTTTGGGTTTCAACTCTGAGCAGAGCCCACTGGACTCAGCTGGTATCTGTTCTCAGCAGAGCAGTCCTGTCACCCCCAGTAACAAATGAACAGCACCAGCTGACGCTGGGCCAAGTCTTGGTACCTTACGCATGGGGGCCAAATGGGGCTACTCATGTAAAACGAACAGGCTGGGGCCAGGTGTGTCTTTGATCCCTCTGGAAGGACGTGAGTTTTAAGGCACACCTGGCTATGTGGTTGTATGGGTGTTTTTCAGTTTCTTGCTCATGAGGAAGCTTGGAGTGGGGTTTTGGTCAGAATGTTTTGATGGCTCTGGGACTGGCAAGCTGCTGGTGAGCAACTCCAGAGATCACAGAGGAGTCTTCACTGGGTATGTCTACACTGTCCTTGGGAGCATGCCTGGCTCAGGCTAGCTGCCGGCATCCAAGCTCCTGCTATCCTCCTTTGTCTGAGCTCCCTGGGCTAGCCTGAGTTTCTCCTGGAGCTGCAATGTCCACACCCTTATCTTTACACACTAGCTAGAATAAAGACTGTGTGCTCTGCTTTTCCAGTCAGCAGGAGCTAGAGGATAAGGGGTTCAAGCTGGGGGGTAACTTTCTTTGGGGGTTTGTATGAAAAAATCCAGAACTTTGCCAGCCCCGGGGTATATTACAATGTGCTATAAGCGGCTCAGGTTAGGATGCAAAGACAGTTTGGTGTGAGAGTGATTGAGTGTGTGTTTCCCATTTATATCTATTCCTCATGCCTGCTGGATTTGTCTAGCCAGCTCCAGGGTCTAGGGAGTCCCCCAACTAAGGGTGGGATGAATTCCATTGCCATTAAACAGCAAATCCTCCAGCTGCCCCCCACACCTACAGCTGCTCAACAGAGCTGAGCTAAAGGAGCCTCGAAAAACTTCTCACAGCAGCAGGGTAGGGCTCAGCTATGTGAGCAACTGTTGGAGAGCTCTAATGGTCTGACCACAAAGGCAGGCAGGTATGGATAAGCCCGGCCCCGGGGGCTGTGAAGGAGCATTAGGCAGTAGCTTCATTCCAGCTAGGGCTTGGCAATCACTTTATCAACTGATCCAGCTGTACATGGTCTGACTGCAGAGCCTAGTTCAGTGTTTTTCAACCTTTTTTTTGCAGCCCCTAAAAAGTTTTGAGTGGAGGTGTGGACTCCTTTGGAAATCTTAAACCACTGGCCTAGTCCCAGCAACTCAGTCTTTTCCCTTGCCAGGGGGCCCTTCCATCTCTTGTCCCTATGACCCTATAGCCGGTTCACCTCAGCAGACATAGTCTTGTGGTGTTTGACCATGTTGAACTGCCTGAGGTGCCAGCCCTGAAGAGATCTGAACACTGAGGATTCACTGAACTTTTTGTCTCACCCACCCCTGCATTTTAACAAGGAGGAGTGCATCTGCCCCTCCTAGTACCACCTCAAGTGAGGTCTACTCAGCCTTCCCTTGCGGAACCGCAGACACCCCAGAGAACCCTTGTTCTCCCAAGTGTGGATTTCAGATCATGCCAGCTGGCACCTGCTGGTTTCAGCTAGCAGTTAGGATTTGTCCAGAGCAACAAATGCATTGATCTGCTGCTGGTTGCTGATCTTCCAGCAGAAGCCACGAGAGACCAGTTAGAATCCTCTGACAGGTTCCTGCAATGACCGCTAGGGATGGGTCTCTGCTCCAAATCTCTGCCTTTAAGGGACATAGCTGGAGTTTGCACTGTTGTAGCTGTGTTGATCCCAGGATATTAGAGACACAAGGTGGATGAGGTAATATCTTTTATTGGACCAACTTCTGTTGGTGAAAGAGAGCTGAAGAAGAGCTCTGTGTAAGCTCGAAAGCCTGTCTCTTTCGCCACTAGAAGATGGTCCAATAAAAGATATCACCTTACCCACCTTGTCTCTCTAATAACTGGAATTTGTGTATTTCCTGTCCTGTACACACAGTGCTGTGCTAGAAACATCTTTAATGCACTGAGAGCCACCTGCATTTCTGTAGCCCCACAGATCGGGGAGGGGACAGAACACTCAGAGATGGGAGCTGGAACACCTGACTGGCTGATTTAAATTGCTTGGGAAAGCGTGCTGGGTGGGAATTTTGTGCTGACTCTTTCTGCCCTGCACTGTCTATGCGGCTCTGATCTGTAGCACTCACACAAATCAGGCCACGATAAATGTTACATATTTGATTGCCATCCAAATCTTAATCCAGCGACTTGGAGAGAGCGGAGTGGGCAAAGGGTAGGGAGGGAGGAAATTGGAAAGCAACAAGTTTGTAAACAGCAGCAGTAATGGTGAGAAAGGGGATCTCTGCTAGTGCTTTAAAGCCATAGTGGTGTATGGGTGAGTGCAGTTCCCAAACCTTGCAGCAGCACAGATGTGTTTTTGATGGAGGCAGTTTTTCTAGCTGTGTGCTAGCAGCTGTCCCTCTCAGTGAAACAGCCCAGGGGGCTGCTGCAGGACTACTGAGTCCAACCTAAGGGTGAGATAGGAGCTCGGACTCTGTGGCCCATTTAGTCCTTGGCTGTTCTGTTGAGACCACCAAGGAAACTAATTGGTGCCGGTATGGGTGGTGGTTTCATCATATGGACATCTGCTCACGCGTAACCAGACCGAGACCCAGCAGCTCCAAAGCAGCTGTTAAACGGCACCAATGTAGATGAAAGGCTCTGCAATCCCCTTTTTGAGGCTGGCATCTTAAAACCATGGTTTGGTGGAGGGAAAGAGTGCAAAAGGCATGACAGTGAGAATGGGAAAGTCATGACACACAGTGCTGGAATGAATGCTAGGTTGTGTGTCATGAGACATGATGGGGAAAGCCAAATACAAACCCTTTATTTTAGAAAGGCTTACGGCTGTTTATTAACAGTTAACAAATAAGTCATGACCATTCACGACCCCCCTGCTGTACTACCCAGGACCCGTGCTGAGCCAGAGTACAAGACATTTGTGGAGGAGGTTGGTGAAGTGTGCAGGTGACAAAGCACCAGGAGCAGCACCAGGGTTTTTGGCGCCCTAGGCGGGGGTCCTTCCGCGCTCCCGGTCGGTGGCAATTCGGCGGCGGGGGGGGCCTTCCGCGCTCCCGGTCTTCGGGGCACTTCAGTGGCAGGTCCTGGAGCGAGTGAAGGACCTGCCACAGAATTGTTGCCGAAGACCCGGAGTGCGGAAGGACCCCCCGCTGCTGAAATACCGCCGAGGGCAGGAAAATGCCACCCCCTCCAAATCCTGGTGCCCTAGGAGACCGCCTAGGTCACCTAAATGGAAGCGCCGGCCCTGCAAAGCACTAACACAGCCCAAGGAGTCATTCCCTTGGCACAAGGCAGCCAGAAAGCCGGTCAGGGGGAGATCACCCCATTGGAGGGGGATCCCACAGAGCCAGCATAGCAACTCCTCTGCCACACCCATTCCTGGCTGTTGGCATAGGGAGTGTGGCTGGGTCGTGGACCCCACCTGTCCCCAGCTTCCATAACAGGCCCTTAGAGTCACTAGCACTGCAGCCAGTGTAAGCAACAGCAGGCATGAGACTGCTCTGATTGATGGTGGGGACTGGAGCAGCATACAGGCAAGGCAGCCCAGGATCAGGGGCTATCTCATGCCATCTTTGCCCCCACCCCAATGTGCACTATACACACCAGAGTTGAGATTGTGTGCACAGAAGGTGAAGCCCTGTGGAGCTTGGGGATGTAGCTAAGACACTTCGGTGACCTCAGGATTTGGGGCTACTTCAGGGACTTAAATGGCCTTCCAGGATAAACTAGAATACCAGTGGAGGTGCTCCAATCCACAGCAGGCTCCCGTGGGTGGTTCTGTAGTCCCAAATAGCCCAGAGCCTTCACAGGGGATGTGCTAAGGACATGTTCCCTCCTGCTGCCTCAGGTCAGGATGAGGGTGCACTGGTCTGTGAGTGGGGCACTCTGGGGTGGGCTTGCAGTGGGTGCACGTAAGGGTGAATTTTCTTCCTGGCTCTTGTGGCATAATTCCTACCTCTCTATATTGCCGGGAATCTGTCCCTGGGTCCCAGGCTGAGGATCAGGGCCCATGACTCATTGGAAAAAATCCCTAAGTGGCCTAGGTTTTGTCACTGAAGCCATAGTGTGACAGACACTCAGCCTCACCTGTTATGGATCCCAAGGGACAACCAATCCCCCACTCCTCAATGAAATCCCAAGAATGTATGCCCAGCGCTGCCTTTCCCTTTCCAGGGGAGAGCACAAAGGCTCTTGTGAGGTCTGATGCATGGCCCCAGGTTGTGTGACTCACTCCAAGCTCCGCTCTGTGGGATTGGCAGATTGCCAATTGCGCTTGGGTGTCACATGAGTTTATGCCATCCCCTAGGAATTCTGCATTCATTGAAATGCCACAAACATTCAGGCAGCCGTGATCAGACTACAAAGGAGTCTAAAGCAGCCTCACTGTGCTTTATACTCAGCCCAGGAACATTTCCAAGGTCTGTCTTTGCACACAATGCTGCCAGCTTTTTCAGGACTTCCAAAGTCACAGACAAATCTTTGGCTCTGATTCTGCATTCCCATACTCTGCTTTTACCCCTGTGTTACGCCATGGACCTCCATGGCATTTTCCTTGATTGACATGCATTCAACTGAAAGCAGGATCAGGCCCTTTTTATGAGGAGGAGGCAGAGACTCAAATGACATTGCCCTGTGTTTGCCACACCTATGACACCCAGGATCAGAATAATGTGTCTTATACCTAGCAGGAGGGATGTGGGGAAGAGAGGCCCAGCCAGGAGTCAGCACAGACAAAGAGGAGAGTAGGGCTTGTTTCATAATGAGTTTCACGCTTCTAAATAATTGACCTATGTAGGCACTTGCAGAGGGATTGTCTGCAGGGATCTGGGGGCATGATGCTAATACTTAGCATCTCTTCTCCCAAGATCTCAAAACTCTTTACATTATCCCTGTCTTATACATGACGGTATCTGAGGCATAGAGAGATTAATGTGTTTTGCTGAACAGCACCCAACAAGTCAATGACCAAGCTGGGAATAGATCCCAGATCTCCAGACTCCCAGCACTAGCCACTGTACCATCCAGAACCTCTGTCTTTTTTGCTCTTTCCCGCATGTTCACTGGCACTCATAGGTGAATGTCACTCCACAGCTGTTATAACACTCAGCAACTGGCATTTATCTTGCACCTTGTATCTGGAGATCCCAAAGCAGCCAACAAAGTGATTACAGTCCATGTGTGTGCAGGAAAACATCGAGTGCACATGCGTGCGTGTCTGGAGCACTTTACCCCATCCTGCCGTCCCACCGCATCCCCCTACGGAAATGCGCCATTAGAGAGGAGGGTAGCAGCTGTCACGCTGTCTGGCGTGGTTAATGCCGTGAGTGCCAACCTCAGGGCTGACACCACAAACTGGTGATATGTTCTATAATTAGATATCACCACCCCAGTAACCAATATGACCACCTAGATCACTGTAACAGTCAGGCCATGGAATCAGACAGTCCCCTTGGGCACTGCTGTCTGTCTTTGCCATCCAGGCAAGCTGGACTGTGTGATAAACGGTCACTTACTCAAAAGTCACAAAATTTTCACATTGCTCCCAGTCCCAAGAGACCCCAGATCAGTTTGTACCTTACATTTCACACTGAAGACAATGCCAGTAGCCAAGTCTATAGTAAACTAACTAGGAAAAAGAAATGAGTTATTTACAGGTTAGAGCAGGCAGCATATAAGCAGAGGTGAGCTACAGTCTGTGGTTCCAAAAGATGACAGAGATGTAGTCATCTGTCCACTGAATGTCTTTCAGGGCTAACCCAGGTCGACCCTGGGGAATCTCTGCTTTTGTTTCCTAGCTTCAGCCCTATGAGAGTTACAGACCTCAAAGAGATAAGTTTCTTCTTATGAGCTTCTCTATATTCCCTTCCCCTGAAGCTCAAACCAATGGGATGAGAGCTCCAGGACCTAACTTCTTCATGGGTGGATGAAGCAATCAACAAAGTGTTTGTCCTACAATGGAACCATTTAGTCTTGATGGTCGTTCTTGAGGGGCGGGGGGACCCACTCTTCTTGCCTAGGTTCATGAGTTCAGACCAGGCACTTTTACAATTATAAAGCAAAAACTACATATTACCGTATAGCACGGGACACAGACATTACAGGTAAGTTTAATACATACTACAATTTATTGTGTTTAATGTTTAGACTCATCTTTACAAATCTAATGCCTACCTTGAACAATACTAACATATAGGTGAGCTGGTCTGGTTTCCAGCTAAGAATTTGTAAGTGCTCAGATGAAACTAGGCTGACTAGATAGCAAGTGTCAAAAATTGTAGGTTGGGGGTAATAAGTGCCTATGTGAGAAAAAGACCCCAAAATCAGGACTGTTCCTATAAAATCAGAATATCTGGTCACCCTAGCTGAAACCTACAGCCTTGGCAAGAGTTGGCACCTGGTTTACCAGCATCATGCATGCATCAGCACTTCATGTCTGTCTAGGATAGGTGGAAGAGTATTGTAACCCATTGAAATCACAGGAGAATTTTAGGTAGAGAGAAGACACGAGCTGGAATGTGGACAATCCACCAAGGCAAAGCATCATGCTATCTTTCACAACCGTGAGTGACCCAGATGAAGACAGCATCTGCCTCCAATGCTATATTATGGTCTCGTTTCAACACTGACTGTGAGAGTAGGGTGCCCTCTCAGCCCTGCTGCCTACAGCACCTGGGTTTTCCACATAAGTCTCCTATTCGGGCGGGTAGCTGGACCCTCTTGTCTTTTAAAACTCTTGACAGCAGCACCCAAGTCTCAAAGCAAAGTGAGGACTGGTCACCTTCTAGTCCCTTTAATGCTACAGTATTTGTCACAGGCATGCCTCTTGGTTCTCTCTCTGCCCTGCTGGTTAGACCATGGACAGTCTAATCCTTTTGTTCAATTCTGAAAAGATAGCAGGAGAGTAGACATCAGGCTGAGTGCTATGGTACATTGAAGCAAGCTGAACTCAGCGGGACAGCTCTGCATTTGGTGTGTAGGAAGCCAAAGGCGAGGGACATTGAGGCACTGACGATGCTTGTGCAGCCCCTAACCTCAGTGGATGGTTCTCAGAAATAGGATTGCAAAATGCAACCAGGACAGTGCGGTGATCATTGCAAGCCACTGACTGGTCGGCCTTGTGACATTATTTCCAGCTACCCAACTTCAGAGCCATGGGTAAGGCAGTGTCCAGTGGGGAGATGTACCAGTGGGTTAGCTCCCCAGGCCCAGTAGAAATATGCACCAATGTGACTGATACTTCCTCTTTAGTATCTTAGCAACATCTTGGCCATGGCCACTGCTGAATCCAACATTCAGCTCCAGATCCTGCAGTGCTGAAAATGTTTCTGCTGCTGTCTGTTAAACTCTTATCTGTTCATGTGGCCACAGCATCACAGACATGTAGCTTGCTTGTGTACTAAGCATATGGGGTGAGGCGCTATTATTATTTGTTTTGCAACTCTGAGAAGAAGATACAAATGTGCTTCCAAACCACACAGCAAGCCCTGCGTATCTGCAGGGAGCAACTTCCTGCTCTGGCTCAGAGAAAGAACACACTTCATGAATGAGAAGATGGAAAAGTCAAAGATGGAGTAAGTAGGTTGTCCAGGCTTTCCCAACTACTATGTACTGCCTATTGAGTATCTAGTGAGGCAACGTCACCACAGGATGATGTTAAACCCTGACAATTAATTAGCAATACTATATTATTGTGGGAGAGCTTAGAGCCTAGCACCCCATGGTGCCAGGCCCTGTACATACGCACAGTAGGAGGCAGCTCCAGCCCAAAGAGCATACAATCTGAGACCAACCGAGGGCGGCCGTACAATCATCCCCATTTTACAGATGGGGAATCGTGAAGCTCAGAGAAATCAAGGGACTTGCCTGTGGTTATATAGGGAGCTTGTGACAGAGCTAGGAACTAGATCCTAGTCTATTGCCTTAACCTAACCTCCTGCAAGCCACAGGATCACTCATCTGAAACAGCAGTCGGTCCAGAAAGCTTGAGGATGGGTGGCCACGAGCCCATCTCCTTTACAGTCCATTTATAGCTCTTGCAGAAGCTACAGCCTTTCCAGTTCATTGAGAAAAATGCTGCAAAGCGGGTGCAACCAGCATCGCATTTTTAGCCAACCCAGCTAGAACATTTTAGGAAATGAGCAGTCTAAACCTTCAGCACGCAGACAATGGCTCTTACCAAGTAATCTTCCTGAAAGCCACAAATGCTGATAACTGTCTGCACCTATACTTCCCTCTTCCACTGTCCACAGCTCACAAGGTGAGGTTAGCAGTCAGTTATTTCCTCACCCTGCTTTCTCATTCCGAGTCAGCTAATTTAGTGGCTTGAGCCAGCTCCCAGCAAAGTCAGAGGGACTCTTTGCATTGACTATAATGAGAGTTCAGCCTCCTGTGCAGTCATGTCTATTCTTTTTTCCTTTTTCAGTAAAAATCAGACTGTAGGACTGATAGGTTCAGTTTGTACACCATTACCCATAATGCATCACGCTTGATGTTTCTTTGAAGCCATTATTAGTGATATTGGGTATTTAATAAAAGATAGAGCTGGCTGAAGACTGGAAAAATGTTTGGCGAGTCTTAGAGTTTCCATTCAGCTCAGCTGTATTCAAATCCTTTAGTGATGGCAAATACACAATGCATCAAAACCGTTCTGTATGATTCAGATGAATGATTGTGTATTCAGACCAGTTGCAACTCAGACGGCCCATTCTGCAACTCAAATGCCAACATTATGAATAATGTGCGAGCTGCTATTTGTTCATCCGGGATGTTTTTGAGTTGTTTGCACATCCCAACTAGCTCTTAAAATGAGAGGCAAAAACACTTCGCAAAGGCAAAAATTCAGTAAGCGAAATCAGTAAAGAAACTCTGATCAGCTCTACTAGCGTGTAGTATCTCAGATAAGAGGAAGCAATAGCAGGACTTGCCTCTCCCTCTTTTACAGGGTAAGCCAGGCTCTGAGGGCTTCGAACTCAAGTGAATATAGCTCCCCAGCCCCGTTATGGGGCAGATCAGCAGATATTATCTCCATTTTACAGATAGGGAAATTGAGGCAAAGAACATTTGCATATTTTTCAAAAGGTTACGGAGCAGGCAAAGCAGGGAACAGAACCTAGGTCTTCTCACTACCAGTCATGCACTTAAGATATAAGACCATCCTTCTCCATAAGGAAAAAAATCAAATAGCAAGTGAAACACACCTTCCAACAGCATCGCTAACCCCAAGCATTTAAACAGCATGAGATTTTTTTTTAAAAAGCTGCATTCTTTTTATATGCGTCCTGGTTTTTGAGCCTTTTGCATTCATGTTTCTGAGCTTTTCTCCATCACCACCAGGGCGCAACACTTCTATGTAGTTCATATTCTATGTAGTCTCATGTAGTCAGCCTTACTCCAGGAGCTGGGGCTTTAAGAAAATTACTTAGTATCACAAGACTTGCGATAAAAATCGTGAGAGCTGGTAACATGGTGCCAACATCCTGCTAACCACTGTGTGCCCAGCTCTTGGGTGTAAGTCCAATTTCACTGACACCAGTTTTATACCCATGAGACTGACTCCTATTCTTACTCCTGATTTATACTGGTGTTAGTGAGGTCAGAATCAGGCCCACTTTGTTTCTGGTAGCTGGCACCCTGCATTTGCTGCAGCCATCTAGGACCATTCCTCATGCTGAGTAGTCCCATACTCCATACTGATTTCAGGTACCCCATGCAAAAGGCTGTATATTGAGGGCCAAAGTGGGCTCAGGGTGGGGCAGAGACTCTGGGCTGGATGTCTCTCAGTGTGAGTTAGAGGACAGACTCATGAGCCTTGCACAAGTGACATCTGCCTCCGCCTGACCCCAGGATCCCAGCCCGTTACATGGCTGCTTGTGCAGTGCAGGGTTTTTGCCATTGGGGGCAGGAAGGCAGGGAGGGAGGTGCTCCATCCGACCCTGCATCCCCTTTGGTTACTTAATGCCCTTGAGACCCATCTGTACTCTGTGACTAAGCAGGAACTTTTATGCGCTATTGTTCTCAGTCCAGCCCATTGAAGTAATGGAATAGCAGGCCTTGAGGTGGGTTCTAAATATACCACAAGGCCCATTTCTAGCTGCAGCCTGGAGGAGATAAGGCTGTTTGTGCTGCCAGGGAGGAGGAAGAGGCTGCGGGTTGGCGTCTCAGGATACAAGGATACAGAAAATCCCCAGTTTGGCCTTGCAGAGCCTGTGGGGAGGAAGGATCTGCCTGGCCCCGGGAGATAGTGGCAGGCTCGGACGGGTTGTCAGATCTCAGGCTGATTAGACGCTGGGCGTCTGCAATGAGTTTCTAAGAACAGGAAAGCTCTGAGGCAAGGGGAGTGTTAACGGTCTGGTGTTTCCATGCAAGACCACACAGCCCACCATCTGACTAATGTCTGTCTAGCTAATGCCAGCCTGTGCAGATGGTGCATCGGGGCCTTGTGACTACACTGACCCAAAGGGAGAGCCTGGCACAGGGGGGCCAGGCTCTGGGGCAGCAGCAACCAGACAACCTTAAGCCTCATCTCCACTAGCAAAACTCAGGCCTGCGGCAAAGCTCCCTCACACCCCACCGGGCTTAGATACTGGAGCCTTGGCAAGACACCTGAGCTCTGTCTCTAGCAGTGCTTTGCGCCACTTTTGCTGTCAGCGGAGCTGCGTGGGGCGCGATGCTGGGCCTGATTTTTGCTAGCATGGATGCATCATCTGAGAGCAGCAACCACCAGACAACTCTAGGGCACAGCGAGGGGCGAGCCAGCCCTGGGGAGCAGCGAGCTCGGGGACAGCCCAGTCCTAGGACAGCAGCCAGGCCTATTATTTTGTATTCCCATAGTGCCTAGGGGTCATGGACCAGGACCTGTAGAGCAACGAGGGGAAAGCCTAGCCCTACAGAGCTGGGGGAGAGGATAGCCAAGCGCCAGCCAGCTGTGGACAGCAGCAGCAATATGAGAAGAGCACAGCACCGAGGCAGCAGCTGCCTGACAGCCCTAGAGAGCTGCTGGGGGATGACTCATAAGCCACCACGTGGGGCAGTTTTCAGCTTTAGTTGCTGTCCCCTGGGTTCTGAGCTAAGGGCTGTCACCACACTGTGAAGCTCTGCACCTCTCCTCTGCTGTTCCACATGCCTGCCCTGGTCCCCTGTTGTCCTGCACACCATGTCCTCATTTACACCTTTGCAAGAAGGTGTGAATCGCCTCCATTCTGACCTGGGAGCCTTTGCAGCCCTGTTGTGTTGCCGTGAGCAATTACACGAGGTGCAGAGTGATGCCAAAGAGCCTGCTGAGCTGTGCGGCTGCATATCAGAGGGATCCCAGCTGTGTTTCAGAGGCCGATGCTCCAGACAAGCAAGCAAAATCTTGGCGCCTCTGTCCCCTCTGGGCTCTCCCTGGTGCGGAAGCCCAGAGCCACACCACAAAAGCCCAGCACTATCTGTTCTTGGGGAGCCCTGCAAGTCGGCATCCAGGTGGCCTGAGAGGTGCTGCTGAGTGAGCAGCACCCTCTGGACCTAATTCATCATTGTCCCAGGGCCCCTTTGTGCCAAGCAGCTGCCGGGCAGGCCCAAGGACCCCCTCCTTACACAGAGCCCCTCAAGGTTCACAGAGGAGAGGGATGGCAGGGAGAGGGATGGCCAGGCCATTGCCATGCCTAGCATGTCTGCACCCAGCCGAAGCCCCATGGAGCAGGGCCAAATCCTTCCCTGGACAGAGGAAATGCAAGCGCAACACTGGTTCTGCCCCAGGTGAGGAACTGGGCCAGGAGAGAACATATGACACAGAGGACAAGAGAGCAGAAGCAGAGGAGAGCCATCCAGTCCATTTCTTTGGAAAGCGGAGCTGGGGTTGCAAGCCCAGCAGCCATGAGCCAGGCATTCGGGGGGCTGCCAATCCAGAGCTGTTCCCACAATGCCCGAGCCTTTGATGTGACAGGGCAGCCTTGGCACCCCTACAGGCTGGTGTCAGCAACCGTTCAATTTCAGGATGCCCAGCAGGTTGGATTTAGTCCTCAGAGCCCCAGCACAGCATGCATGGTAGAGAGTGCACCGCCCCCTCTGTGCAGAGATGTTACTCTGCATCTCCAGTAGGAATGAGGGGAAGAAAGGGGTAACAATGTGCAGTCCCCTGCATTGGCTCAATGGGCCAAGACCCCTGCTGGGAGCTGGCACCAAGCAGCTGCTGCGGTGACAAATGGCCCTGTGCAGAAGCAGGGAGTCTCGTTATTCCTTTGAGAGTGCGTTACAGGGGCCTGTATCTGCCTCCCCGGGGGGCTTTACATCTCAGCCATTGTTCAGAGCAAGAAACTTTTCTAAGTGTTGCGCTGCCCTCACGGAGGAAAATACCAGCTGCCCCGTGAAGAATTATGCTTTCGGTCAGATTTTCTGTAATTAGCATTTGTAGATAAGAGTCAATAAAACCTAAACCAACCAATGACATGTTTCCTAGAGGGTGGCAGCAGAGCCAGCTGAACACAGCATTGGATGAAGCCAACCCCCCCGACACCCTCATCCAGAGTTGGGATCCTGCTGCATGGTGTCCTGCTACGATATAACTACATCAATACCGGCCAGCCTTGAACACACACACTGGCAATACACCATCGGCCTGTCCCAGCGCAACTGTCTCCTGGTCTCCAATCTAAAATGCAGAGTTGGGCTTGACTGACCACACACTAGAGCTTGGATTATCGTGCTGGTAGTCACCTGGCTTTAGTGTGAAGCAGGGGAAGTCAGGCTCTGCCTGCATGGGGACTGGAGGTCTCCTTGTGAAGAAAAGGCCCTGAGGAACCAGAAAGATGGGCCAGCCTAGGGTGTGGAACACAGCGTGAGCGCCTCCTATGAGAGCGCCAGAGGTCTGGCTGCCCCTCCCTGCAGCTCCTCTATTTCAGGATGACCAGTGCTGGCAGGATGTAGGCTGCCTCCAAAAACACCATGGCGTATTCTTCCCCATCTGTCTTGTGACTCTATGGGCCTGCATGGGAAAAGCTTCCCAGGGGAAGCAAAGCTGCCCAAGTCCACCGCTGTCTTGCCTGTGCCCAGGAACAAGATCCATTTCCCACTCATTCCCAAGTTGTGGTTTTTCAGTCATCCGGCAGAGGTGAGCAGAGCGCAGGTGGCAGGAGAAAAGGGTTTGGAGATGGCATGGAAGAGTCAGTCTGTGCGCACAGGGGGAAGAGTGTGAACCTGGAGCACCCCTGTAAGTAGTTGCATAAATAAGGAGTGAACTTAGTTTAAAAAGAAAGAGAGGAGCTCTCTCCTGATATGACCTAGCATGCAGTACATGAAACAAGGAAAAGCTAAAAGTAAACTCCTGTGTCCCCAGTAAATCAGATTTGATTGGTGCCACAAAAAAGGAGTGGGGACTAGGGTGGCGAAGGCACACACTCAAGGGAAATACACCCCTTCCCAGGGACTAAACATGACCTGTGCTTCCCACTGAGAATCTCTATTTGGGGCAGCAGCAGCAGAGCTCAGCGTGCAAATTCTCAAGGTTTTATTTATTATACAGAGCTGAGGGCAGCCCTTTGCACTTCAGCCTGTACGGGTGGCACCACCTGGCAGGAGATCCCAGCACCGCCCTTTGCTTGTCATTCTGGCAGGGAGAGAGGGCAAGGAGCTGTCATGTAGGGGCTAATGTCAGGCCCTGCCTTCAAGTGGCTTTGTCTTGGAGCACAGCCTGGCAGTGCCTTGTGTGTGTGTACACACACACCCCCACCCACCCCATTCTGGAGTCATCCCAGTGGGCTTTGGAGGGGATCACCCATATCTCTGCTGAAATACAGGGCCTCGGAGGGAGGCGAAGAGAAGCTCTGAAATGGACGGGTCTCTGAGGCACAGCTCATTTTCTGGGCGTTGACTTGCAGAACATCTCACCCACGACAGGGCGTGCTTCAACACTAGCCTCCCCACACTTCACACCCAGGCCACAATGCCAGCAGGGACCAGAAATCACCAGCTCACTGAGGCCAGGGATGTGGCTACAAACTACTACACTCAGAGCCCTGCTGCAGAGCTCAAGCCACTGGAGTCCAAACCACATATAAATACCAAGTACCAGCCATACACCAAGGGCCACTTGGTGGTTACCTCCCCTCAGCTGGGGCCCTGTCCATCCTTATTTACACCTCACAGCCTCACTAATTAGCATCTGTAGCAAACTGTGTAATCTGCACCCTCAAGAGGAGGAAAGAGAGGACAGTGAGTCCCAAAACCATAACTGCTCTGTGTAGTCACCAACCACTCCCTTCATAAAGCCAAGCGCCGGAGCCTGGAAGTCCTGGATCACCCAGGAAACCAAGTCTCCTGGATATCACTGCCAGGGGGTCAGGGTTGAGCATATCACGAAAGAGCTCCTGTAACATGGCATGCCCTCACCACCGTGGCACCTCCTGCTGGTTACCTTGGGAATTAGCTCGTCCCAGCCTTGGAGCGCCTCCTGCTGGCCAGTGTCTCCCTACCAATACCTGCTTCCTTTCCTCCTCCTCCACTGTAGTTCAGGTCCCACATCGCTCCCAGCCTGTGGTACCCCCTCTCTTGGATACTCCCCCACAGCAGTGCCCCCACTTGGGGTCCTCCCCTACATGGGGAACCCCAGTCCTCTAAGACCACCTTACCCCAGTGAGCCACTGCCAGTCTTCATCTAGTCCTTTCACTCAGGGGCAAACTGCAGTCTGAAGTGGCCACTCATCATTGGCCAGGGGATTGGACCTGCTGCCTCTTCCTCCCCTGGCTGCTTCCTCACAGTCCTAGGACCTCCTCTGGCCCTGACAGCAGGGCCTCTGCCTGGGGGCTGGAGCTTCCCCAGTGCCTCCTGCCCTTCCCCAGCACTGTGCTGTCTAAAGTATCTTTTTTCTCATTCATGCAGCTAGGGCCATCTCTCTCCACAGCTGGAAAAAGACTGCCTGCTTTCTGGCCCTGCAGCCCTTTTATAGGGTCCAGCCTGGCCCTGATTGGCTGCCTCCCAACCTTTTCTGATTGGCTTTCTACCCCTCTCCAAGGGCTGGCTTTTAACCCTTTCAGGGCCGGAGCGGGGTGACTACCCTGCTACAGCTCCCTACTCCTGGATAACATCATGCATCTCTGGCTACAGCTGATTCCCTTGCAAAGAATCATAGATATGAAGGGCAGGCAGGGACCTTAAGTGGTTCTCAAGTGCAGCTCCCTGCACTGAGGCAGAACCAAGTCATGAGATCTTGCAACAAACAGCTTTATGGGAAAGCAGTGTCAGCACAGCCTGAGTTCGAGAGAGGGTGGGCAGCCACTAGCCTGGTTCCCTTTCCTAACGTGGTTTCACTCAGTGAGGAGCACAAATGCCTCAGAAACAGGCCAGGACAAAGCTGACGCAGGGCGCACCAGTGTGTGGAGAAAGGGGAAATGGTGACCGTGCACTCTAGCCATCTCCCTCCTCAGCTTCAGGGTGTGATGCCTGATACATGGACGCTGCAGTGACCCCTGAGAGGGCAGCGTGTGAGGGTTCCTGGCTCGATGCATTTCCTGAGAGCAGAAACAGCAGTGAGGAACGTATCTGGGGCAGGGAATGGCGTGCTAGGGAAACCTGCAGTCAGTTGTAGAACTGACCAGGCTCCTAGCAAGAAAGCAGCTGTGGGGCTGGAGAACAGAGAAGAGCAACGAAACAGATGAAGAGGCTGGGGGCCTGAGAGCAAGCTGTGCCAAGTGAGGGGCCATGTAAGGGGCAGTTTTCAAAAGCCCGCAGAACTGGCCTAACTCTGCTCCCACTGAAGCCAATTGCAAGACTCCCATTGACTCCATAAACAGCTCTAAGGGAAAGGAGGAGGGTGGTGTTGAATCTTTAGCAAAATCTTCCTTTCTCCCAAACGTTAATTAGGCATTAGAATTAAATAGGCCTCAATAAATACAAAGCCTTTTAAACTGCCTAACTAAAACTTCTGGCCCCTTAACTTTCAGCCTCTTGTGTCATCATTT
Organism: Gopherus flavomarginatus; assembly: GCF_025201925.1. Taxonomy (NCBI): domain Eukaryota; kingdom Metazoa; phylum Chordata; order Testudines; family Testudinidae; genus Gopherus; species Gopherus flavomarginatus. The sequence goes on from NC_066630.1 coordinate 37,461,368, forward strand.
TAGTAATTTTCCAGCCACCATAGGCCACATCTGCACTGGGGAAAATTATGCACGTTTCTCACATTGCTTGAACCAGTCTGTCTGCACTAGATGTTAGCAATTTAGGGAGCCGTAGTGTAAATGACCACCCACGGAGACAGGATGAAAGACTGTGGGTATATATACACAGCAAAGAAAAACCCACAGGGCTCGGCTGCAGGGCTGCTTCATTACTGTGTAGAATTCTAGGCTCGAGCTGGAGCCTGAGCTCTGGGATCCTCCCACCCTGCAGAGTCCTGAAGCTGGGGCTCCAGCAATGAAACAGCCCCACAGACTGAGCCCCATGAGCCTGCGTCTGCTGGCCCAGCCCAGCTGTGGGGTTTTCTGTGAGTGTACGCATACCTGGACAGGCAAACATATATCACCCAGGGAGGGAGAGGGAAATGGAGAGAAAGGAGACAGAGGGATGGGCTGATTATTAGTGAGAGAGCAAAGCTGAAAGAGGAAAGAGGGCTGAATCGGGTTTGGAGATGCAGAGTTGATGGAAAGGAGTGAAGATTGGTAGTAGGCTGGAAGGGAAGATGTGAGAGGAGAGGAGGACAGAGAAGATTGAGAAAAGGGGACACAGAAAGAAGGAGAGAATGTGAGAGGAATGGAGAGAAGGAAATGGGATTAATTCAGAGTGGAGCAGATAAGCTATTGCCTCTCCATGGCCCCTTCTACTTCCCCAGGAGACATGCAGGCCAGCATTCCCTCATCAGACGCTACTTCAGAGCAGCTGTTGGGCAGCCCTGTTGTCTCTTTCCCTGGTGTGTCTGCCAGCTCCTTGGCCCACACGGTGCCAGACAGCATTGGGCAAAGCGAAACTCACGCTGCAAGCCAGAGTTTCTGAGCAGCAGCTGCACAGTGGCTCCAGTCACTTTGCTCTGCCGTGCTGATCAATACCCTACTTTCTGGTGTGGTCAGACAATGAAACTGCTCTAAAAATGAACACGCAGGGCCGTGCAGCCTGGAGGTGGAGGTAGCATACAGGCAGTAAGCACCCACTCTGGCTTTCAAGTTAATAGTGCTGGCCCATTGATGTAGTTGGGTTGGTGAAAAGGAGGCATGTGGCACTGTTAACACCTTCTGTTTGCATCTGAAGCTGTGAAGACCACTCCTAGCCCTGCATACTACCAGCCCCTGGCACATTGTTTGCACAGCAGCTGTGACAGGGCTCCTAAACTAATCTTGATCTGTGTTTGCATTGGAAACCTCCAGCTTCAGTTCCCACAGCAGCCGGATGCTTCAGATCTTTTTCAAATTGGGAACAGAACCACAAGAGCTGTGCAGTTGACCACACAAGCTAGAACAGGAGCTGCTGAGCTGTCTGTCACTGAAGTCCCTAAGGGATGGCCAAGAACATGTCTCATGACTTCCCTACTCTGAGTTTTCTCTCTGGCCTAACCAAACTCTGTTACTCTTCCCTTTATTCCCCCTTATCTTTATGCTGGATCCCTGTTAACACACTGCAGCCACAGCACAATTGGCTCAGATAGAAACCAGCGCCTGAATGCTGGGGTTAAAAACCCAAAAAGACTTGGTTCCCATGAGCGCAGGCGGCTCTCATGCTTGGAGGAGTAACAGCAGGTCCATGCTGGCTGCCAGAGGGCTGACGGGCTCTGTGCAGGGTGGAGCACGTAGGGGCTGGCGATCAGGCTTTGGAAACCTAGCGGCTGCATCCCAACAGCAGGGAATTCTCAGAGGTTTAAAATTCTGACTCAAGGGAGGTTTTTTCATTAATTTCACTGATGCCAAGATTTCATCCAGAGAGTCTGATTCTAATTTCACTTTCAGTGGCTTTCCCCCAGTTTAATTCAGCTGATTCCAAGGGAGTTTTGACTGATTTACACCTGCATATGCTAGATCAGAATCACTCCCAGACGTTCATAACGACAGTAAAGAAAAATACAAATATGGTCTTGCCACAGAGCTTTACACTAGCTCGGCAGCAGCACCTGGAAAGGAGTAACCATGGAAGCATGGCCTGGTATCCTGGGAAAGGAGCAGGTAACAAGGATACTCCAGCTTTCCCATGCAGGCAGGAGTGGGGGAAGGAATGAGTTGACATTTGAGGGGTAGGGAGAGTTTTGACCAGACTGTTCAATTCTGGAGGCAGACAATGGAACGTGGCAAGAGAGATTGTGCAGACAAGCTAGTATTGTGGGCAGGGCCTGTCTCTGTACCTGGCACAGCAGGGCCTGGATTCCTGATTGGGGCTGTTAGGACAACTGCAATATAAATAATGAACAAGAGCCTCACTTCCTTTGTGGGGGCCACAAACCCCAGCCCACACGCTCAGCTGAGTTGTATGTTCCTCCTCTGGTGTACTGCTTCTCACTGTTCTTTCTCTCCTCCCCACCCCTGCACTCACCCCCTTGTGGGTGACACACACAGAGTGTTGCATATTTCAGTGTGTTAGAATGTAAATGAGCCTGTTTTGGCTGGTTTTATTATCTGAGAGCAGTAACATGGGAAAGGCTGATATACAAGTGCAAAGAACGTGCTGTGAAATCCTCCAGCCTCGGAGAAGCAGTAGAGTAGAGGAAGAAATCATAACCCCCAAAAGGGCAAACAGATTCTCCCTGCACTCACAAGTGATTGACCAGCTAGTCTTGCTGGAAAGTTTGGTTAGTTGCTTTAGTGCTGTGAAGGTGCTGTGTTGACAACCCTTGAGACTGGAATCGTCCCTTGTAGCCACAGAACAGGTACAACAGGGGCAGTAGCAAGCTTCCCTAACACTCTCCCACCAGTCTCCATGGCTTCGCTGCTGAGAGACCCTCCAAGGAAACACCACTTATGGGAAAACAGGAATCACCATCCTGGGTCAGATCAGTGATTCAACAAGGAACCTAACAGCAGACCAGTGGAGAAGCCAGTCCACTATCCTGTCTCTGGATATGTCTGCCCTGCAATAAGCTGAATGCAGCTTCTATAACAGAGATGGGCAAACTACAGCCCACGGGCCACATCTGGCCTGCGGGACCCTCCTGCCCGGCCCTTGAGCTCCTGGCCCAAGAGGCTACCCCAGGCCCCTCCCCCGCTGTCCCTCACTCCCCGCAGCCTCAGCTCACTCCACCACCCGCACAATGCTCTGGGTGGCAGGTCTGTGAGCTTCTGGGGCAGCGCAGCTGCAAAGTCCAGCCTGACCCTGTGCTCTGTGCTGCACGGTGGTGACGGCGTGGCTGGCTCCAGCCGGGCAGCGCTACTATAGTGTCGTCAGCCTCCAGTGCTCCAGGCAGCATGGTAAGGGAGCAGGGAGGGGATAAATAGAGGACAGGGGAGTTTAGGGTCGTGGTCAGGGGGGCAGAAGTGTGGATAGGGGTCGGGGCAGTCAGAGGGCGGGGAACGGGGGTTGGATGGGGCACAGGTCCCAGGCCTGGGCAGTCAGGAATGGGGGGGGGGTTTGGATGGGGTATCAGGAGAAAGTAAGGGGCAAGGGTTCTGGGGGTGGTCAGGGAGAAGGGGTGGTTGGATGGGGCAGGGGTCCTGGGGCAGGGTAGTCAGGAATGAGAGGGGGAGTTGACTGGGCCGGCAGGGAGCAGTCAGAGGCAGGGGTTCCCGGGGCAGTCAGGGGACAGGAGAAGGGGTGGCTGGATGGGGCAGGGGTCCCAGAGTGTGTGTGTCAGGAATGAGAGGAGGGGTTGGATGGCGCAGCAGGGGGCAGTCGGGGCAGGCGTTCCTAGGGTGGTCAGGGGACGGGGAGTGGTGGATGGGGCAGGGGTCCCGGGGGGGCCGTCAGGGAACAAGGGGGGGTTGGATGGGGCAGGAATCCTAGGGAGGGGGCCCTAAGTGGCCCTCCATACAATTTCCGAAACCCGATGTGGCTCTCAGGCCAAAAAGTTTGTCCGCCCCTATCCTGTAGGCGAACTCTCATATGCACATTAGCATGGCTAAAAATAGCAATGTAGATGCAGTAGCGTGGGCTGTACAAGCACAACGGGGACCCTGGTTTCCTACTCACATTGCTGAAACTCGCTCTTCTATTTTTAACCACGATAGCATGAGTATATCTGCTGGAGCAGCCTCGCCGCTTTGATTTCATGATAGACTTATCCTCTGGCAACGGCCAGTCCCACTTGCTTCAGAGAAAGGACCCTAAACCCGGTATTGGAATATTGTGGACTAGCCTGCGCAGAGGAGCAGTTACTCTCAGTTGTAGCAGTGGGGGTTGCGATGTGGACACCTGTCCTTTAGGAGCTGGATCCAGACCCGTAGCTCTTTTCACACATGCTACTGAACAGCTGTCAGAACATTCTGTTCTTTCCTTGTGCTTGATTTCACTTTGTTATAATTTCAGCAGTGCCGCGAATCAAAATGGGAGGAAGGAAAAATAGGAGTGAGCCAGGAATCAGATGTAATGCAGTGAAATGGTTATAGAAAAACAGCTGGGGCAGATACGCTGGCTGTAGAAGTAAGGGTTGAAGTAGAGCAGGGTTTCTCACTCTGTGAGGCGCGACCCAAAATGGGGTCGCTAGAATGCATCAAAACTTTGTGGGGCAGGCTGGGCTCAGTTCCCCACTCTGGATATTGTGACCTGGTGCATGGGGTCTCGGTACCACTCCGGTTTGCCCCAGCCACCCCTCCATCATGATGACATGAGGACAGCTGGGCCAAATTGGAGTGAGTGGAGCTGCAACCTCAAGCACCAGCTCACAACTCCACTTCCACAAATTTGGCCCAGCCAGGTCAAACCTGAGCAATGCTGCGACCCCAGAGGTCACAACACCCAGAGCAGGGTGCTAAACCCAGCCAGCCCTGGGGGCTAAGAGCTGGGAGGGAGCAGCTGGGGTCACATTCTCTGATAAATGCACTCCAGTGTACCCCCAGCCTGCAGGACCTCCCAATATACCTGTTCCTGCGTCCCGCACTGCTTCCCGCAGCTCCCATTGCCCAGGAATGGTGAACCGCAGCCACTGGAAGCTGTGGGAAGCCATGTCTGTGGACAGTCAATGTAAACAAACGGTCTTGTGGCCCACCAGCGGATTACTCTGACGGACCACAGCTTGCCCACCACTGCGCTAGTGGCAGATGACAATAGAACAGTTGTATCCAGCCTTCTTCTACAGATAGAGTTACCATTCATTCTTCTCTCTGGTACTCACAGGAACACAGTTCCTGGCATTTGCAGGTGTCCCACACCTAGTAGCTCAACTCAGCCCATGCCGATGCAGAAAGAACTGCAGGTTTTTCTGTCTGTTCCAGGCCCTGAGCTGTGAAAGATTCCTGCAGTTCTCTAGACAAACTCACTCTGCTGTTGTGTGCTTCTATCCCTCAGGGTCAAAGACTCTTACTGAGGAACATCAAGAGCTGGGAAAGCCACCCATGATGGATCGCCTCCTTCTGGCTCTGCTTTTCCTGTTGCAAGGTAATATTCTCCCTGGTTATTGTCTCACCTCTATGCTGGTCTATATGGCTTACAACAGCCGAGGTGGCAAGGATGTAGCATTATCAACCTTCTGCTCCACCACCAGTGCCAGGATAGTACCTGTTAGGAGGAAGCAGTGGTCCCAGTAAGGGTGGAGTGAGGAGGGGGCAGGAGGCATAGAGGGACTTTCCCTCTAATTAAGTTTCCTGAAAGACAGAGCGACCATCATTGTGTTCTGAAGTGGAATTCCCCTCTCCTTCCAGGACAGGCGGGAGGCATGTAGATGAATCAGGGCAGGAACAAGACTGGATGGACATGGAAAATGCATTATTGTTATCTGTATTCCTCTTGCCCTACACCTGGGAGCCATCAGCCGCCCGGGTGAGGTTAGAGTCCATTCAGAGGAAGGATGGGCCTGGCCTGAGCGTCAGGAGAGTTGGGTTCACGTGCTTGCTCTGCAAACTCCTCCCTGGGTGACCATGGGCAGTCACTTAGTCTCTCTGGGCCTCACTTCCCCATCCATACCATGGGGATAACAGGCCTGCCCTGCCTCACCGGGGAGTGTGTGGCTGAAGGCATGAATGACTGGGAGGCATCAAACACTATGGTAGTGGGTTCTTACATGGCTCCCAAGATTTTCAGAGCAGGGGCTCTCCCTCTCTCTCTCTCGTATATGTGCAGCACCTAGCACAGTGGGGCCCCTGAGCCTGTGATCCATGTAATAAGTCGTAGATAGGTGTCGTGTAGGGTCACCGAGGTGAATAACCTGGGGAACTCCTGGCATATGGAGCCCCTCCGGCTGAGCTACATCTTACAGTGCGGTTTTGTGTAACACAGGGGTCGACGGAAGCAGCCACCACACAGAAGACTTCCGATTTTGTGGCGAAAGAAACCAAACGAAGAAAAGCTATATCACTTATCAGATGCGGCCAGAGAGCAACATCATTACCATCGAGAACAGTGCTGAGATGCTGAAGATAAGTGCGCCATTCGAACCAAGCCTTGTAAACTGCCATTTACCGGACATATTGGGGAACTACCGCTTGTGTCTCTACTGGTACCAAAGCGATAGGATTTTCAACCTCACGTATGGCAAAAACAACTACACGCTGAGTACCAAGGCACACCCTTCCTTCAACTTTTCAAACCCCAGCGCACCGCAGAATAGAAATGGGGTTCCTGTGCTTTCCAAAGTGTCCTACGCCTACGGCAGAGGCCTGCGAAACACTTCTCTCAGGAGTGCTGCTGTTTACTCCTTCTCCATCCGTGGTACAGTTGAATCAACATGTTAAATGGGTTAGAGAACTTGCAGTGGTACCACTGCAGCCTCTGAGCATGTTCCATCTTGGAAGCTAAGTAAGGCTGGCTCTGTCTGCCCATGGATGGGAAAACCCCAGAGGCAGCTGAGGCACCATTAGGAGGTAGAGAAGAGCAGTTGGCTTCTCCACTGGTCACTAATTCCATCATTTTTCAAAAATGGCCACTAGCTTTGGGTTCCTCATTTTTTGGGCACCCACATGCAGCTCTCTGGGGCCGATTTCTCCATGGTGTCGAAATCCCACCTCTCCCACTGATGAGAACTGGAGTTGTGGGTTATCAGCACCTCTGGAAATCCAGCCCTAAGTTTCTCTGTGTAAGCACACAAAATAAGTGACCACTTTTGAAGATGTGGCTGCAAAGATCCTGCATTTCACCAGATAATCCCTCATCTAGTCACAATGTCCCACCTTTAATGGCCAGTTGTGCCACCTTCAGCAGTGCCAGGGTCCTCATGTCACAGCTGTGTGGGGGCCCTATAGGAATCCATCATGACACCAGAAACACTCCATCCTTTAGAACATCTGCACAGTTGGAAACCGCTGAGATCAGATGGAGCTCTGGCTGCTAGGACCTGCAGTCTCCATGGCTGCGCATGGGTACTGAAGTGGCCTCAGCTGCATTCTAGTTAGAGACATGCAGAGTAAGAGATGGGAGAGCAGGAGCACGCATGTTGGAGATTGCATCTTGAGATTCTTGGCCTGTGCAGATAGGAATGACATGAGTTTACACCTATGCTAGAGCTGCTGTAACCTAATGCCTGCCAGACAGCGTGGCAAAGCGATTGTCAAAATATCCATTACCAGCTATTACCCTCCACTAGCCCATGCCTTACAGTTTGGTGCAGCCAGCTGGCTTTTCAGGAGCCCTCTGCAAACTTCAGCAAGCCCATCTCCTGTGCAACTGAAGCCCGGAGAGGAGTGAGACAGGCAAGAAACTCACCACCATGGGCTGTCTCCCCTCTCATGTGTCCTGGTGGATGCAAGAGGCTCAGGGATCACCTCATGTGAATTCTTCCTTTTGCATGGCCAGCCCCAGCTGCTCAGCTCAAAAGGCCAGGTTTGTAAAGGTACTTAGGCACCAGAAGATGCCGAGAGGGGTTTTTGAGGATCCCTTTAGGTGCCGAATAACTTTTAAAGTCTGGCCCCAAATGCCTTAAGCCAGACCCATGCTCTGCTTGGCCATTCAGACCTACCTAGGCGTAACCATTGCAAACACCCAGTGTCTGGCTCACCACAAACTCATGCTGATGTAAATCAGGAGTGGCTCCACTGAATTCAGACCAGTCCTCATCAGACCCATGATTGCTAATCAATAATGCAGTCGCCTGAGAACACAGTATAAAGCACTTGCTGCCGGGGGGAGGGATGCTACAGAAATCAGCATTGTCTCCTCTTCACAGAACTAATCACAGCATTCTCTTTTCTTTCCACATCGACTGCTGAAGACATCAGCAAGGTGCATGAGATTGAAGAAGAATTAAGGAATTTAGAAAACTACATGAAGAATCCCAATAAAGCCATTGGAAGAAAGACCAGTGCCAGAGCACCATATGGGTGAGTACAGTTACACAAACCATGTCCATATCCTCCTCTCCCAGATCAGGTGCTTGCCATCACTGTCTATACAGCCTCACATGCCCGAGGAGTGTGTCTGTGGGGAGCTCTGGTTTTCGGGAGAGGTTGGTCAAATGTAGAGCCTCCCAACCCCAGCAGCAGGTCCTCAAAAGTCTCCTCCTGTCACTTGCTGGTGGTACATACAGCCCGTGCTTTGAGGCTCTCTTCCCTCCTACCCGCTTTAGACCTGCTCTCTGTTCCTTCTTCCCCAAAAGGAAACTTTTGCGTTTGGAATCAGACCTGGAACAGGTGATGTTTGAAGGGGAGTGCAAGACTTTTGGGACGAGTACAGTGCGTGCCACTGTTTTGAAGATAGGACCCAATAAAGCCTCTCAGGATCTTCCCTTCATGTCTGAATTGGAGGTGAGTGCAGGTGTGCCAGGGGTCCGGGCTCTTTTTCCCATAGTCACAGAGCCATGACCGTAGAGTTCAAGGCCAGAAGGGACCACCAGATCATCTAGTCTGACCTCCTGTACAGTAGAGGTCACCAACACCCGCACACTAAACTCAACAACTGAAACGAGACCCAAGTATTTCAGCCAAAAAGAGACTAGCGTATTGTGTGCCACAGGCAGAGAACAGCAGGGACCGAGGTGCAGTAATTCCTGGGGACAGCAGGGAAATGATGAGGTGAGATACACTCAAATGATCCTGGCAAGCAACCCGCACCCCATACTGCAGAGATGGGCAAAAAGCTCTCCAGGTCACTTCCTATCTGAGCTGGGGGACAGCTCCTTCTCAACCCCCGATACGGCAGCGATCAGTTAGACCCTGAGTATGTGAGCAAGAACCAGCCAGCCAAGCACCCGAGAGAGAAAACACTCTGTGCCACCTCAGCACACCGGCCACCCTCATTCAATGTCCCACTTTCATCTGTGAGGCTTCAGAGGAAGGAGACAAAAAAATTACCTGGGGGCAAGGGGAAACCCTCCCTTCTTGATGCCTGCTAGTGACCAGTTGAAGCCCTGAAGCATGAGGGCTTCAGCTTTATTTTACATAAGAACAGACAGCACAGATTCCATCCCAGCCATCCCTTCCCCCAAATCCAGGGGGTATCTGTTCCATACCGGTCTCTTATCTGAGAGTCATGCCCTGCTCCAGGGCTTCCCACAGGAGTTGATCTGCTTCTTGTGGCTCCTCCTGATGGCACCATACCCAGCTGGCCTGCCTGCTGGCTTCTATAATCGCCTCATCCCTAGCTGATCAGTCACAGGCCAAATCCTGCTCCCCTTAATGGCCCAGCCACTCAGGGACAGATTGAAATTACCTGCAGGGCCTAAAGCAGAGTCTGTGCTAGGTGCCTCGAGCAAGGACCCCAGACCAACCAGAGCATTTGCAGAACCTCTTGATGCACTTGGCATGTTTCCAGGTTGTGCCTTGTTCTCTGTGGAATCTTTCCAAGTCGTGGTCCTGGGTTGGTCTTCACAGCATTACAGTTTGCAGTGTAGAGGGAGCCTGACTCCTTCCCATAACCAGGTAACCTGGGAGGTGTCCGGTTACAGCGTGTAGTTAAAGGGATGCCCTCACCCTGAAAAATCAGACTTCTGTTCTTTGTAGCGATTGCAAGGGAAATCTCTTCACTCTGGTTTCACTTTCTTCCCTTGCCTTGGGCAGCACTAGGTGGAGGCCCATGCTCCAACTAGTCGCACTTCCTGTCTCATGAGGGTGATCAGAGGAGCCCCCTGCCTTGACTCTCTAGGAGAGCTCGCTGGCAGGCTGTGCCATGGGCTCTGCCAGAGGGCTGCGCACCCCTGTGAAGGAAGCCAGGAGAGAACCTCCTTTCCTTGACACTCCTACATGGGGAGCCCGGCTCCGCCCTTCTGGCATGAGGCTGGGGAACAGTGGGAGGCAGGGTAGGCAGAGGACCCCCTTTTAGAGCCCAGGGAGGAGCGTTGAAGTTGCAAGGCTTCATTTCAGTGCTGCTGCTGAAGGGAAGGAGCAGCAGGGAGCAGCCAACTCAGCTAAACGACTGGAATAGAAATGTTCTTACCTCAAGTTGCCGGCGTCCCTTTAACACCCAGTCCGGTGCCGTCCACACTAGAAACCAGAGCAGTGTTGCATGTGGGTCCCTGGCCTGGGCTAGACATCAGTCAGATCCTCAGCTGGGGTAAATCAGTGTAGCTCTGTTGATGCTGATTTACCCCAGCGGATGTTCTGGTGCGTGTGTAGCCAGAGCCCGAGGCTTCCCCTATTGTCCTGAGCCTTGGCAGCCTTGCTGCATACTCCGGCCACTCTTCTGAGGGCTCTGCTGGGCTTTGTTTTGCAGGTGGGCAGAGAGGTCCATGGGTTTGCAGTGAATCTGCCGAGGATCCTCTTTGCACAGGCGAGGGGCAGGGGGAGGAATGCTGAGAGGAGAGTGCTCCTGATGGATATCAACAGCCAGGCCCTTTTCCAGGTAATGACCAGGCCCAGGGATGGGATTGAATTTGGTGCGTGTGTGTAGAAAGCGAAGGGCTAATAGTGCTGGGCAGCGCTAGGCCAAGTTTGGTTGGGAGCAGCTGCTGCGAATGCCGATGATACAGGCTGTGCACAGCTCTGCCAGGGCAGCTCGAGAGCATCCCCGCTGCTGGTCCTGCTCCCTCGGTCTGCCGGCCAGTGTGAAATCTAACCTGCCGCACAACCTCCTGCTCAGCCAGGTTTGGGCTGGCACCCAGCTCTGACCCCCAGCTCACTGCACCCCCTGCTATGCTAGCCCTGGCCCCTGCCCAGCCCAGCCCTGCCAGTGCCCCTCCCCTAACTCACAGCACCCCCTGCTATGCCAGCCCTGCGCAGCTTTGTCAGTGCCCCTCCCCTGACTCACAGCACCTCCTGCTATATCAGCCCTGGCCCCTGCCCAGCTCTGCCAGTGCCCCACCCCTGACTCTCCATACCTCCTGCTCTCCCAGCCCAGAGACTCCCTGAGCTGATGATGCCTATCTGAACTGTACCCAGTGGCACAGTGTCCTGTGTGAACAGATTGAGTAGGATGAGACCTAACAGCTTCTTTTTGCTATGTGTCTTTAGCCAGGTTCTCAGCTCCCATTTCTAGAGGAGCCAGGCCAGCGTACTCACAGTGCCTCCCCTCTGGAAAACGCTTCAGACCCATCATAGACACACATCGGGACAGTGCTAGGGGAGTCCCCAAATTCAGGTTCTGGTCAAAGCTCTGCTGTTTGCGATCTCCCTTTGTGCCTAGCAACTGGAGCTCAAACCGGTCCCTGGCTGGGCTCCAGAAGAAATGCCTCCACCCCAGTCCCCTGGCAGGGTATTGTACAGCTAGGGGGGCAGTATGAAAGGTGGCACCTTACCCTGAAGTATCAGACTGCAGCTCCTCTCAGTGTCAGGACCCTGAAGCAGCTGGACCATTGGTGGTTATGATCTGGCCTTTGCCACAGTAATTTGAGGCCACCTGGTGTCCTGATGCCCTCCCCCGGATGTCTGTGCTACATCATCTGTGACAGCAGCGAGTCACAACCTGAGGAGAGACTGCGCTGGCTCCCGTAGCCTGTGTGCACAGACCTTTCTTGGGTCTGTTCTGTCTGCTGAGGAAGGTGACAAGGAAGCTCTCTGGGTCTGAGATCTCTGGGGCTTATATAGCAACTTGGTGTCCAGCAGCTGTCACTCTCCCACGCTGGCATCACGGTCTTTCCATCTCTTTCAGGACCAAAACAGCAGCAAGGTGCTCGGTGAAAAGGTGATTGGCATCACCGTGGGGAACACCTCTGTATCAGGCCTCCAACAGGATGTAGTCCTCAAATTCTTTCATGACCAGCTACCGGTAAGTGTGAGAAACAGCCCCATTACAATCCGTCTGCCCAGGGTGGGAGAGAAGGGGCAGAGGCTGGGACTCTACCAACTCAGCTTCTGCCTCAGCTCTGTTGCCCCATCCTCTCTAGGGGATGCCCTTCCAAAAAACAGGTTTCAGAGTAGCAGCTGTGTTAGTCTGTATCCGCAAAAAGAACAAGAGTACTTGTGGCACCTTAGAGACTAACAAATTTATTTCAGCATGAGCTTTCGTGAGCTACAGCTCACTTCTTCAGATGCATAGAATGGAACACACAGACAGGAGATATTTATACATACAGAGAACATGAAAAGATGGAAGTATGCATACCAACAGGAAGAGTCTAATCAATTGAGATGAGCTATCGTCAGCAGGGGAAAAAAAAAACTTTTGAAGTGATAATTAAGATGACCCATAGAAGGTGTGAGGAGAACTTAACATAGGGAAATAGATTCAATTAGTGTAATGACCCAACCATTCCCAGTCTCTGTTAAGGCCTGAGTTAATTGTGTCTAATTTGCATATTAATTTGAGTTCAGCAGTCTCTCTTTGGAGTATGTTTTTGAAGTTTTTTTTGTTGCAAAACTGCCACCTTCAAGTCTGTCACTGAGTAGTTAGAGAGGTTGAAGTGTTCTCCCACTGGTTTTTGAATGTTATGATTCCTGATGTCAGATTTGTGTCCATTTATTCTTTTGCGAAGAGGTTGTTCGGTTTGGCCAGTGTACACTGCAGAGGGGCATTGCTGGCACATGATGGCATATATCACGTTGGTAGATATGCAGGTGAACGAGCCCCTGATGGCGTGGCTGATGTGATTAGGTCCTATGATGGTGTCACTTGAATCGATATATGGACAGAGCTGGCATCGGGCTTTGTTGCAAGGATAGGTTCCTGGGTTAGTGTTTATGTTGTATGGTGTGCGGCTGCTGGTGAGTATTTGTTTCAGGTTGGGAGGCTGTCTATAAGCAAGGACTGGCCTGTCTTCCAGGATCTGTGAGAGTGAGGGATCATCTTTAAGGATAGGTTGCAGATCTTCGATGATGCGCTGGAGAGGTTTTAGTTGGGGGCTGTAGGTGATGGCTAGTGGCTTTCTTTGTTGGGCCTGTCCTATAGTAGGTGGCTTCTGAGTACTCTTCTGGCTCTGTCAATCTGTTTTTTTACTGCAGCAGGTGGGTATTGTAGTTTTAAGAATTCTTGATAGAGATCTTGTAGGTGTTTATCTCTGTCTGAGGGATTGGAGCAAATACGGTTGTATCTTAGAGCTTGGCTGTAGACAATGGATCGTGTGGTGTGTCCTGGATGGAAGCTGGAGGCGTGTAGGTAAGTATAGCGGTCAGTGGCTTTCCGATATAGGGTGGTGTTTATGTGACCATCACTTATTAGCACAGTAGTGTCTAGGAAATGGACCGCTTGTGTGGATTGATCTAGGCTGAGGTTGATAGTGGGATGGAAATAGTTAAAATCATGATGGAATTCCTCGAGGGCTTCTTTTCCATGAGTCCAGATGATGAAGATGTCATCAATGTAGCGCAAGTAGAGTAGGGGCGGTAGGGAACGAGAGCTAAGGAAGCATTGTTCTAAGTCAGCCATAAAGATGTTGGCATACTGTGGGGCCATGCGGGTACCCACAGCAGTGCCACTGACTTGAAGGTATATATTGTCCCCAAATATGAAATAGGTGTGGGTGAGGACAAAGTCACAAAGTTCAGCCACTAGGTTAGCTGTGATGTTATTGGGGATACTATTCTTGATGGCTTGTAATCCATCTTTGTGTGGAATATTGGTGTAGAGGGCTTCCACATCCATAGTGGCCAGGATGGTGTTTTCTGGAAGATCACCGATGGATTGTAGTTTCCTCAGGAAGTCAGTGGTGTCTTGAAGATAGCTGGGACTGCTGGTAGCATAGGGCCTGAAGAGAGAGTCCACATAGCCAGACAATCCTGCTGTTAAGGTACCAATGCTTGAGATGATGGGGCGTCCAGGATTTCCAGGTTTATGGATCTTGGGTAGCAAATAGAATACACCTGGTCGAGGTTCTAGGCATGTGTCTGCACAGATCTGTTCCTGTGCTTTCTCAGGGAGTTTTTTGAGCAGATGGTGTAGTTTCTTTTGGTAATCCTCAGTGGGATCAGAGGGTAATGACTTGTAGAATGTGGAGTCAGAGAGCTGCCTAGCAGCCTCTTATTAATATTCCGACCTATTCATGATGTGGTTTGATTATGATGTCAGAGTTGTTCCTGAGGCTGTTGATGGCATTGCGTTCAGCACGGTTTAGGTTTTGGGGCAAGTGATGCTGCTTTTCTACAATTTCAGCCCGTGCACGTTGACGGAAGCAATCTATGTAGAAGTCCAGTCTGTTGTTTCGACCCTCAGGAGGAGTCCATGCAGAGTCCTTTTTATTATAGCGTTGGTAGGAAGGATTCTGTGGGTTAGTGTGTTGTTCAGAGGTGTGTTGGAAGTATTCTTTGAGTCGGAGACCGCAAAAGTAGGATTCTAGGTCACCGCAGAACTGTATCATGTTCGTGGGTCTGGAAGGACAAAAGGAGAGGCCCCGAGATAGGACAGATTCTTCTGCTGGGCTAAGAGAATAGCTGGAAAGATTAACAGTATGGTTGGGTGGGTTAAGGGAGCTACTGTTGTGGCTCCTTGTGCCATGTAGCAGTTTAGACAGTTTAATGTCCTTTTTCTTTTGTAGAGAAGTAAAATGTGTGTTGTAAATGGCTTGTCTAGTTTTTGTAAAGTCCATCCGTGAGGAAGTTTGTGTAGAAGGTTGGTTTTTCATGAGAGTATCTAGTTTTGAGAGTTCAGTCTTAATCTTCCCCTGTTTGCTGTATAGGATGTTGATCAGGTGGTTTCGCAGTTTCTTTGAGAGTGTGTGGCACAAACTCTCAGCATAGTCTGTGTTATATGTAGAATGTAATGGATTTTTTACCTTTAGTCCTTTTGGTATGATGTCCATCCGTTTGCATTGGGAAAGGAAGATGATGTCTGTCTGTATCTGTACAAGTTTTTTCACGAAGTTGATGGATTTCCACTCCAAACGGCTAAATGCAGTGCCTTGCATAAAGACAGGTTTCAGAATAGCAGCCGTGTTAGTCTGTATCCGCAAAAAGAACAAGAGTACTTGTGGCACCTTAGAGACTAACAAATTTATTTCAGCATGAGCTTTCGTGCGCTACAGCGCCATTCTGTGCATCTGAAGAAGTGAACACACAGACAGGAGATATTTATGGAAGTATCCATACCAACAGGAAGGGTCTAATCAATTGAGATGAGCTATTGTCAGCTAGTGGCGTTCTGTTATTTTCTAGCCATCACCTACAGCCCCAACTAAAACCTCTCCAGCGCATCATCAAAGATCTACAACCTATCCTTAAAGATGATCCCTCACTCTCACAGATCCTGGGAGACAGGCCAGTCCTCGCTTATAGACAGCCTCCTAACCTGAAACAAATACTCACCAGCAGCCGCACACCATACAACATAAACACTAACCCAGGAACCTATCCTTGCAACAAAGCCCGATGCCAGCTCTGTCCACATATCGATTCAAGTGACACCATCATAGGACCTAAACACATCAGCCACGCCATCAGGGGCTCGTTCACCTGCACATCTACCAACGTGATATATGCCATCATGTGCCAGCAATGCCCCTCTGCAATGTACATTGGCCAAACCGAACAACCTCTTCGCAAAAGAATAAATGGACACAAATCTGACATCAGGAATCATAACATTCAAAAACCAGTGGGAGAACACTTCAACCTCTCTAACCACTCAGTGACAGACTTGAAGGTGGCAGTTTTGCAACAAAAAAACTTCAAAAACAGACTCCAAAGAGAGACTGCTGAACTCAAATTAATATGCAAATTAGACACAATTAACTCAGGCCTTAACAGAGACTGGGAATGGCTGGGTCATTACACTAATTGAATCTATTTCCCTATGTTAAGTTCTCCTCACACCTTCTATGGGTCATCTTAATTATCACTTCAAAAGTTTTTTTTCCCCTGCTGACGATAACTCATCTCAGTTGATTAGACTCTTCCTGTTGGTATGCATACTTCCATCTTTTCATGTTCTCTGTATGTATAAATATCTCCTGTCTGTGTGTTCCATTCTGTGCATCTGAAGAAGTGAGCTGTAGCTCACGAAAGCTCATGCTGAAATAAATTTGTTAGTCTCTAAGATGCCACAAGTACTCTTGTTCTTCTTCCAAAAAACGTAACTCAGGACTACTAGCCACTTCCAGGCGATCACCTCCAGAGATAGTATCGGGGGTAGCTGTGTTAGTCTGTATCCACAAAAACGACAAGGAGTCCGGTGTCACCTTAAAGACTAATAGATTTATTTGGGCATAAGCTTTCATGGGTAAAAAACCCACTTCAGATGCATGGAGTGAAAATTACAGGTGCAGGCAGAGAGACTGCACTACCGGTGTCTTTGATCTTTCCCTGCCCTGATAGGCTGTTGCTGGGAGCAGTTTCCCTGTTGAAAAAGGAGGGGACAGGCTGGAGTGCTGGGGAGAGAATGATCTTTGTTTCCTGGCCCCTGTCACATGACAAGAGCCAGAGTTTCTTTTCTCCTCCTGCCCCATCTTTCCCTTGATCTGCCCCTCAGCCAAACTCGCCTGCCCCGTGAATAAGCCAGAGAGGCTCATACATCACCACCCATGTTCTTGTCCTTTCAGAGGAATGTGACTCCACAGTGTGTGTTCTGGGACATGGACTCCAGCCGTGAGTATCTCAGAGAGAGCTGGCTGTTTTGCAGGCCCCTGGGGCCTGGGTCTCCCCAGGACACTGACAACTGTGCAGTGCTACCCTCCCGATTTGACAGCGCCTTATGCTGGCTTTGCACAGGTGTGAGGACTCAAGGTGCAGGGCAGGTGGGAACCAGACCCCTAGCCTTGCTGCCCAAGGAAAGGACTGAGCATCAATCACTCTACAACCTGAAGCATGAGACTGGACTGTCCTTGGTATTTTAACTCTTGTAGAGACAAACTCTGGGCCACGTCCAGCTCCCATTGGAGTGGATGGAAAGACTCCCGTTTACTAGTGGGATTGGCCCAGCGCATGGTCAGTGGCTGGATACGTCCATCCCTTTTCCGTCAGGAGACGCTGATCGGTTTTCAGTCTGTCCTCCTCCAATCTGTGTCACTCACTCCAGCTCCCTGTGACTTCTCCTTTGCAGCCTCAATGGGGATTGATTTGACAGACTCCCCTCATCCGTAAATCCAGCCATTCCTCTAATACCAGGGATACAGTCCCTAGATCTCTGTGGATGGCTCAATCTCAGGCGGTTTCCCCATGGATATCCCAAAGAATCTGTCCCAGGCCCTGCTCCCTGTGCAGATATGGAGGAGAATGATTTTGGGTGCAAAGAATTCCCAGTATAGCAGTGCTGCCATGTGATCTGTACAGGAATCACTGGGCCCCATTGCAAAGCACTCTCTCATTCTCACCTGCTTGCGGACACCGTGAGTCAGAGACTTTCTGTGAACATTGACTTGGGCTGAGTGTGTGAAATCTCTCACCTGCAACAGGAAACTGCTTTTCTCTTTGCAGACGGCCACGGCAGCTGGAAAAGTGATGGCTGTGCAACAGAGATGGGTAATAACCAGACAGTTTGCCGTTGCAACCACCTCACCTATTTTGCTGTGTTGATGGTGGGTACCAGGTACCAGCTCCCACTCGAGCTCTCTGCATCCTCACTGCACGGTCTCCGCAGTGATGGGTAAAGCTCTCAGCTCTTGCCCAGCATCGCTCTAACAACTCCCCTGTCCTCTCCATTCTCAGATGTCCTCTCCAGAGATAGATTACATCCACAAGGAGTACCTGACGATTATCACCTACATTGGCTGCATTATCTCAGCTGTGGCTTCCCTCTTCACCATCTTCCTCTTCTGCTGCTCCAGGTACAGTACTATGGTTCGAGGCAGGGGATTAGCTAGCAGCCTGTAACTCGTGCTCATGCTGACCTGTTCACCACCCCATGCAGGCAGCATCCCCCTTGGCTGTCATTACACACAGATTGGCCAAGATTTTCTAAAGGGACTAGTAATTCTGGGAGCCCAACGTGAGACACCTGAAAGGGGCCTGATATTCAGGAAGTGCTGAGCACCCACCCCTGGAAACCAGACCCTTTTATAGGGTCTCCAGATGGGCCCCCACAACCACCTATCATTTTTAATAATCTTGACTGCCATCTTGGTCTTTAGCACTAATGCAGTGAGCGTGGGCACGCACAGATCTTTAGCAGTGTGTTAACAAGGGGCTGACGTAGACTAAAAGAGGCTTCCTTTGAGAAATTAGGCTGTACGCAATGACCAAACCTGTCGCCTACACACATGGTTCAAAGGCCAGAAGAGATGTAGCTTCCCAGTGGAACAAGGAGACCAGGATCACTCACCTGTTGCGGTTACCAGTGGCTCAACATATTCACCCATCACAGCCATCAACTGGCCATGCACATGTGGAATAGGCACTGGGCTCACAAACTCCTGTTGTTAAGACACAGATCTCTTGTGTGTCTCTGGTTAGTGTGAGCAGCTTGAATCAAAGCACTGGGACCCCATTGTGGGGTTTTGTGGGTGCTGGTCTGGGACTCCCAGACAGGAGCAGGAATGAAATCTCTTCCTCTCCCTTTCCCAGGAGGAAGCACAGAGATGGCACCGTAAACATCTACATTCACCTGAACCTGCTGGGGGCCATCTTCCTGCTGGACGTGAGCTTCCTCATGACTGAGCACTTGGCCCTCATTGGCAGCGAGGCAGCCTGCAAAGCTGGGGGCATGTTCCTGCACCTCTCTCTGCTGGGCTGCCTGACCTGGATGGGCATTGAGGGCTACAATCTGTACAGGCTGGTGGTGGAGGTCTTCAACACCTATGTGGAGCACTTCATGTTCAAGCTCTGCCTGGTGGGCTGGGGTGAGTATGAAAGGAGGCCGAGATGGCCCTGAGAAAGCCAGGCCTCTTCGCCCCTAAAAGACTTTCCTCTCGCAAGGATAAGAGGATGATTTGCTCACCGTCCTTAAGTACCTACATGTGGAAGAGATTTCTGAGGGCAGAGGCTGTTTCATCTAGCAGGCAAAGGCATAAGACAAACCAATGTCTGGAAACTAAAGCTAGAGAAATTCAGGCTAGAGATCAGTCCCCTCACTGTTCAAAATTGTGCCTAAAGCATTGGCGACTATGGTGTCTCCATCACTAAGGCTTTAAGTCAACACTGGCTGTCTCTGTAAAAAAACCACTGTTGCTCAAACACCAGCTATGGGCAGGAGGCACTGGGTGAACTTCTCTGGCCTGTGCTGTGCAGCAGGTCACGCTAGATGATCACAGTGGTCCCTTCTGGCCTTAACACCCATGAACCTATGAGCAGTGTGGACATGAGGACCCAAAGCTGTGCTGAACTATCCCTGTTCAATGCACTGTCCTCAGTCCACTGCTAGGGTGACGAAGGGTATGAGAGAACAACACGGTCAATCCCTTAGGCGTAGGAAGGATGGGCTCCTTTTTCAGGCACCTGCAAAGACAGGAACTGGGGCTAGGGAAACTACCTAATGCTGTTCTCTGCATCCAGGGCTTCCCATCTTTATCGTGAGTGTGATCTTCCTGGCAAATCAGGCAAATTATGGACTATTCCACATTGAAGTATTTGAATCCCTTGAGAAATCCACCAATGCAACCATGTGAGTAATCGGAATGGCATCACTATGTTCCTGTTATACCATCGCTAGCAGTGCCCCCTCCCGTGAGTCAGTTACACAGGGTGTGCACCCTGGATCATACCAACAGATTACATCCCCTCTGCTGGGGGTTTCCCTGAAACCTTTTCTTCCTCCTGCCTCTCAATCCATCCAGATCCCCAGCTGGAGTAAATCAGCAAATCTCTTGTGACTTCAGTGGAGCTGCACTGCCTTACATCAGCTGGGAGACCAGTCTCCATGTTCAACTCCGGGCTGGCGGCCAAATGTGCCAGGGGGTTCCCTCAAGCTCTGTCAGATCAGACCTTCAGCCCCTCTTAACCCAGAGGATTACGGACCTGAACTATCTGCTTCTCTCTTCCCTCCAGATGCTGGATCAGAGCCCCCCTGATCCATAACATAGTGAACCTGGGCTTCTTCAGCCTGGTATTCCTCTTCAACACGGCCATGCTGGGAGCCATGGTGCGGGAGATCCTCAGGCAGAAAAACAGAGGACACGAGCTGAAGCACGCCCTGGTGCTCCTGGGGCTGAGCCTCGTGCTGGGCATCCCCTGGGCACTGGCATTCTTCTCCTTTTCCTCCGGATCGTTCCGGCTCGTCATCATCTACCTCTTCACCATTATCAACACTTTGCAAGGTGAGTGCGCAGTGCCCCGGCAACGTGGGACCTGGCGTACGTGCTGTCACCCCGGAGCGAGTTTCGGGGGTAAATGGCAAAGGAGTCTGGAGTCTCTCCAAGGAGCAACTGATGAGGCTGTGACACAATCCTGTGCCCTATTCCTCACAGTGGGGGGAGAGGCTCCCCTCTGTACTAGAGCGTGCCTCGCTGTAGGTAGGGATCTCTCCTGCAAGGCCCTGGGATTTTCTGTGCAGTAGCACCCAATGGCCACACGAGGGTGCCACCAGCTAAGGCTCGAGACAGTGCTCTGCTACCTTAGTACAGTGATGGATCCGAGACCCTGTTAGCTCAGTTCATCTGATGTATAGTTTGTTTCTTTAAAGTGGCAGTAGTGATGGGATGAGCAGGCAGAGTGCCAGCCTCCCCCTGCATTCAGCTGACCGATTGTCCTGCTTTCTGCTTTACCTCTGCCCAGTGAGCACTCTCCCGTTTCTCCCTTCTCTCACAGGCTTCCTCATCTTCCTCTGGTACTGGACAATGGTGCTGCAGGTCAGAAAGTTGAAGTCCTACCCCTCACTGAACAACTCCGACAGCACCAGGTTGCCAATCAGCACCAGCCGCACGAACGCAGACTGAATCGCCCGCTTTCTCTGGTCACAGCTCGGACTGGCTTTTCCCTGTGAGTCAAGAACCAGGGATCGCAGTCCCAGAGGGGAAGTGGGGGCATCACGTTTGTCTGATGCTCCTGCCTTGCTACATGCAGCCATGTATAATCACAAGGAATGTCGAGAAATTCATACACACCCCCAGACACTCTGAAGTGGGATCGAGTGTGGGGGAGGGATAGCTCAGTGGTTTGAGCATTGGCCTGCTAAACCCAGGTTGTGAGTTCAATCCTTGAGGGGACCACTTAGGGATCTGGGGCAAAAATCCGTCTGGAGATTGGTCCTGCTTTGAGCAGGGGGTTGGACTAGATGACCTCCTGAGGTCCCTTCCAATCCTGCTATTCTGTGATCAGCTAAGCGCACAGCAGCAGCTTGGTTTCTCTCTGCACATTCCCTTCTGGATCTCTCCAGTCCAGCCCTGCCTGGTTCCCAGCTGCATTAAACACCATTCTTGTAGCACAGGTACACAGCTGGGCTCCCAGGTAGATCACCCCTTCAGTATAAACGTCACTGGAAAAGACAGAGGGTGTTATAAGCCAAGAGGGGCTGCAGCCTTCTCTGATGGGATCAGGGACCTAGTCTGTTTCATGCTCCTTTTACAGCTCTTTCCACAGCCTAGAGGAAGGGTAGGGGAGAGCCTGGTATCCACCTCTCCCAGGGCTCCAGTCACATCAGGCAGCTGCCAAATGAAATCACAAGTGCAGAGGAGAGATTGGGCAACTGTAAAGGTTTCATTTTCTTCAGAATGCAGTACAGGCCCATGAGCAGCTGTGGCAGATCCAGACTGGACCAGGCAAAGAGATCCAGGCAAACACTGGAGTAGGCACGTGCGGGTTATGTGCACCTTAGGTAACAAGGCCTGGGGCGTGCTGTCACCCCTCCTGCCCAAGGTGTGCTTCTGGGGGAGAGTGAGGCTATGGGGCTGTAGCAGACACCCTCAGGGTAGAGGTGCAACTCAGCACTATGTCTCCCATTCATCAGACCTGCATGCTGCTCTGCCGGTGCTTCCCCACCAGCTACCCAGCACTGGGCCTGGAATATCAGGCCAGCCAGGACAGAGTTGATGCTAGAGAGTTGAGGGATGCTCCAGAGGCCATGGCAGAGCTGGAGATTGCTGATCCCATTCCTGAAGGGGGGTTGTCCTCCTGTTGCCCTGTAATTTGGTGATGTCCTTGGGTTCTTCACGTGGGCCTAGAATCCCAGCTTGCTTCAATGATTGTGAAAGCCTCTTTATCAGCAGCTGGCCAGGAACTTTCACCCTTCTCTTGCACATCTGGCTTTCACTTACCCAGGCTTGGGTCACTTCTGGTTTAGTCTAATCTAACGTGGTCTTTTCGGGCCTATACTTGTGGTCCACTCAGAAGCTACAGTTGGTGGAAGATGTTTTGATAGATCAGTAAATATTAAACCAGTATTTACATAGATTCAGCGGCTGCTTCTTTGCTTCTGGGTGCAATTCAAGGTGTTCACTTTAAATCCCATAAGGTTGGGGTCCCAGCTACCTGAGTGGGACCCACATGATCCAGTGTGTGGCTGGTGAGATCATCTAGGGCACTGGATCTAGCCATCCTAAAGAAAGATAATCCCAGAACTGGTTACAGTCCATCACTGACTTAGGAGCTTCTACTCTGGAACTGACTCCCCACAAGGGGTCCAAGAGAGTCCATGTTTGCTAGGGCTCACTTCTCCTCTCACACTGATGTAATTCATTGGCTTTCAGTGGCATTTAAACAAGGGTAAGGTGCCCAATTCTGATTGAAAGTCAATGGGGGCTGGGCATCTCAGCCCAGCTGTGTCGTAGGAAATCTCCCTCGTGTGTAGGTCGCAATGCAGGGTCATTTCCCCGAAGGGGGTATGTGGGGGGGGGGTCACATCTGATTTCTGCTTATTAAAGTGTTCCCACTCCACTGCAGTCTGTCACCGGGACTTCATTCTCTACTTGATCCATTGTTGGGACTTTATTCTCTACTTGATCCCTGTTGTATTTTTAGGGAGAGATTTTCAAAGGTACACATGGCAGGTATGCACTGAAAGGCAATGGGAATCAGGACCCAAGTTGTCAAAGAGATTTAGGCACCTAACGCCCAAAGATTTCTATGGGGCACCCCTGTACTTTTGAGGATTAAGGCCTAGGTGCCCGGCCGCTGTATGTGCCTTTAGAGATTTCCCCTGTATGTGCTGTGTAATCCCATCACACACAAGAGAACTGCCACGAACTCTTCCAGTTCCCACAGCGTGGCATGGTATCAATGGGCACCTTCTCCCTGGCATTCCAGCCCTTGAACTAAGCTTCACAACACTCCGGGGAGACACGCTCGCACAAGAAGCTGGGGAAACTCAGGGGTGGTAACATAGCTTCTACCTTCCCATCCCACGTCTTGGCCACAAGGTCGGTCTTCCTCTGAAGTGTCAGAGCCGCCTCTCAATCAACTTTACGCAGCACTTAGAGAGACATTACTTGCCCAACTGTAAATGCCAGGTATAAAACACTGAGGTCATTACGAAGAACATGCTTCAGCTGAAAAAGAGGAACGTACCATGGTGGAATAAAATGCACTCCGGGGTGGCGGGTTGCGTTATAAACTTTCATATTGACACTTTGGAGAGAGTTGCTCAAGAGCCATCCCCATGAGTGGTTCTAGCTACGTAGCAATAAAGACATCTGCCCTCCCTGCCAGCACCGACATGTGTAGGAGGAAGGATGCATAATGGGTGTATCTGGCCTGTGCTTGGGCTCTTTTCATTCAATTCAATAAATTATGCAGGTGATCCCAGCCTAGTGCCAATAGGACCCTTAGGCCCCAATCTGCAGCATCACAAACGGCAGCAAAAAGTCACGTCCAAAAAAGTTTTTACATGATTTTGCATCTGCCTCCCACTGGAGAGACTCATTGTGCACAGTCCCCATAAACAGGCCTCTGTGCAGATGAAAGACACACATGCATATGTGTGTGTTAATAGCCAGTGCCTAGTGGGGACATGCAGAAGGCTGCCATCCCATAAGAAATGATACATTACATTGCAGAGAGGTAGTGTGGCCAAGCGTCTAGTGTGCTGGGACTCAGAGGAGCTAGATTTGAGTCCCAGCTCTGCTGCTAAATGACCTTAGGCAAGTCACCCTGTGCCTCAGTTTCCCCAGCTGTAACATGGGGACGATGCTGACCTCCTTTGTCATCCATGGATGAGAAGTGCGAGGTAAAATTATTGTTAGTGTGTGAGAAACTGAGAGTGATCGTGTCCTTATGCACATACACACAAGGGTAGAGTTAAGGTGGTCCCTGCAGGCCTGCCATTACCATTTCCCAGCATCTGCATGCTCAGCCCTGAAACTGTTGTGCTCTCTTAATATTATTTCTGGTAAGCATTTAGCAAAGGCTCCATTGCGAACACTAGCCCAGAAACACAGGGGGGAGGGGTCCTTCGCTGTTACAATCATTGCCTTCTTGGGCCAGTCTCCCAGGTAGCACCTCAGCTCATGCCCAAGGGTCATTAGTACAATTCCTGCCCGATCTCATGCCAGTCCCAGTACCAAGTGATTGTTAATTCATTTATTAGCTTCACACACAACTGGCTTCGGAGGCTGAATTACAGCCCTGTGATTCCATATGGAAAAACTGAACTCGGTAAAAGGGCACGGATCATGCACAGCCAATTACTAGTCTATATTGGTAGTGCTGAGGAGCCCTCGTTATGGGCCCGGACCGTACAGCAAACACCAAACAGGAGATCCTGCCCCACAGAGCTTACACGCTACGCGGAAAGTTGCACGCCCCACTGCCTTTACTCACTTATTTCACACAGGATCACGTTGCTTTGGCTGGTGTGGAATGAGCCCCAGTAGATTCCAGCACATTGTCCCATGGCTGCCTGGGCTCTGCCAGTGCTCACCGGAGCTTCTCCAGTCCCGTGAGGCACCATCACTGAGATGACACCTAGGGAGCAGAGCTGTTGTGCAAGGGTCATTTTTTCCCATTGCTACATTTGTTTAGGGTTCTGGGTGCCAAAAAACTTTGCGCTTACTCACACAAGGGGGTATTTGTACATGTGCACTCATGGGGTCCTGGCATGGGCAAAAGAGTGGTAAGAGGAGCAGTTCCTCCATCCGATTTACACTGGCAGGCTGTTACGGAGTGTGGGACCCACAGTGACTCTTAGCCAGCCAGTAAAACAGAAGGTTTATTGGACAACAGGAACACAGGTTACAGCAGAGCTTGCAGGCACAGTCAGGACCCCTCCACCGAGTCCTTCTGGGCTTTCAGGGTGCTTGGATCCTAGCTAGGATACCCTGAATTCCACCCACACAGCCCCAAGCCCAAACTTAAACTGCTTCCCTTCTGCCACTCCCTTCCTTTGTTCCCCTTCCCGGGCAAAGGTGTTTGACCTTTCCCCTCCCTTACCTAGCTCAGGTTACAGCCCTGGCATCGTCCATCCCCTAAAGTCCTCCCCTGCTCTCCCACTTCCCACACAGACAGTCCCTACTGCATCACATCTCTCCCCCCTTCGAGACTGAACTGAGCGGGGTCACTCTGCCCAGTGACCTGGGGAAGTTCAGGGTCCCCTCTCCGGGACAACGCATCCGCTGTCAGGTTGGCACTTCCCTTCACATGGACCACGTCCATGTCATAGTCCTGGAGGAGCAGGCTCCACCTTAGGAGCTTGGCGTTGGCTCCTTTTATCTGGTGCAGCCAGGTCAGGGGAGAGTGGTCGGTGTACACGGTGAAGTGTTGCCCAAAGAGATATGGCTCTAGCTTCTTAAGGGCCCACACCATGGCCAGGCATTCCTTCTCGATGGCCGCGTAGCTTTGTTCCCGGGGTAGCAGCTTTTTACTCAGGTACACGATGGGGTGTCTCTCCCCCTTTTCATCCTCCTGCATTAACACTGCCCCCAGTCCCGTGTCTGAGGCATCAGTGAACACCATAAAGGGTTTGTCAAAATTTGGGTTTGCTAGAACTGGGCCACTAACCAGAGCCTCCTTCAGCGCCCGGAAAGCCTCCTGGCACTGCTCAGTCCAGATCACCTTGTCTGGCTTTCCCTTTTTGCATAGTTCAGTGATGGGGCCGGCTATGGCACTAAAGTGGGGCACGAACCTTTGATAGTACCCCGCCATCCCAATAAAGGCCTGGACCTGCTTTTTGGTTTGGGGAGCAGGCCAGTCTTTGATCACCTCCACCTTGGCTGGTTCCGGCTTCAGGCAGCCGCTCCCCACCCGATGGCCCAGGTAAGATACTTCAGCCATCCCCACCTTGCACTTCTTAGCCTTTACTGTTAACCCAGCCTTTCGGAGTCGGTCTAGGACTTGTTTAACCTGGGACATGTGGTCCTCCCAGGTCTGGCTGAAGACGCAGATGTCATCAATATATGCCACGGCAAAACTCTCCATCCCCCTCAGTAGCTGATCCACCAGGCGCTGGAAGGTGGCTGGCGCTCCCTTGAGGCCGAAGGGCAGGGTCAGAAACTCATAGAGCCCCAGAGGGGTGATAAAGGCTGATTTCAGCCTGGCATCTGCGTCCAGTGGCACTTGCCAGTAGCCTTTGGTAAGATCCATAGTGGTGAGGTACCGAGCACCTCCTAGCTTGTCTAGGAGCTCGTCAGGCCTGGGCATAGGGTAGGCATCAGATACGGTGATGGCATTGAGCTTTCGATAGTCCACACAGAACCGGATTGACCCATCCTTCTTGGGGACTAGCACCACTGGCGAGGCCCAAGGGCTGGAAGACGGCTGGATCACCCCCAAAGCCAGCATGTCCCTGACCTCTCTTTTAAGATCCTGGGCAGTTTTACCAGTGACCCGAAAAGGGGAGCATCTTATAGGGGGATGTGACCCAGTCTCCACCCGGTGGACAGTCAAATTAGTGCGTCCAGGCTGGTTGGAAAACAGCTGTCGGTACAGATGCAGCACCCCTCTGATCTCAGCGTGCTGGCCCGGGGTCAGTTGCTCAGAGAGGGGAATCGTCTCCAGGGGGGAACCAGCTTTTGTCCCAGGGAATAGATCCACTAAGGGGTCATCTCCCTGCCCCTCCCAATGTCCACACACGGCCAACACCACATTCCCCCTGTCATAGTATGGTTTCATTATGTTCACATGGTACACCCGACGGTGATGTGCCCGGTTTGACAGCTCCACCACATAGTTTACCTCATTCAGTTGCTTGATAACCTTGAAGGGCCCTTCCCAGGCGGCCTGGAGTTTGTTTCTCCTCACGGGGATAAGAACCATCACCTGATCCCCGGTGGCGAAGGTACGGGCTCGTGCTGTGCGGTCATACCAGACCTTCTGCCTCCTCTGGGCTCGGGCCAGATTCTCCCTGGCCAGGCCCATGAGCTCGGCCAGTCTTTCCCGGAAGGTCAGGACATACTCCACCACTGACTTTCCCTCGGGAGCGGCCTTCCCCTCCCATTCGTCCCTCATCAGGTCTAGGGGCCCCCTCACCCGCCTTCCATACAACAGTTCGAAAGGTGAAAACCCGGTAGATTCCTGGGGTACCTCCCTGTACGCAAACAGCAGGTGAGGTAAGTACTTGTCCCAATCTTGCGGATGCTGGTTCATAAATGTTTTTAGCATCATTTTCAGCGTCCCGTTGAACCTTTCTACCAGCCCGTTGGACTGGGGGTGATACGCTGAGGCCCAGTTGTGCTGGACCCCACATTTCTGCCATAAGGACCGGAGCAGGGCCGACATGAAGTTGGACCCCTGGTCCGTTAAGACCTCCTTGGGGAACCCCACCCGGCTGAAAATTGTCAGCAGCGCATCTGCCACTGTGTCTGCTTCGATAGAGGACAAGGCCACCGCCTCGGGGTAGCGAGTGGCAAAATTCACCACCACCAGGACGTATTTCTTCCCTGACCGGGTTGTCTTGCTGAGAGGTCCCACTATGTCCATGGCCACCTTCTGGAAAGGTTCTTCTATGATGGGTAAAGGCCTCAAAGCCGCTTTCCCCTTGTCCCGGGCCTTCCCCACCCTCTGGCAGGGGTCACAGGATTGGCAGTACTGTCGGACATGGGTAAAGACCCCAGGCCAGTAAAACTTCTGTAGCAGCCTCTGCCTGGTGCGCCGGATTCCCTGGTGCCCTGCGAGAGGGATGTCATGGGCCAGGTACAACAGCTTGTGACGGAACTTCTGGGGAACCACCAGCTGCCTCCTGATCCCCCATGACTCTACTTCCCCTGGGGGAGCCCATTCTCGGTACAGGAACCCCTTCTCCCACAGGAACCTCTCCTTGCAACCTCTCCTCATGGTCTGTACCGCACTAAGGTCAGCCCGGTCCCTGTGCTTCCGCAAGGAGGGATCTTTCTGCAACTTGGCCTGGAACTCAGCAGCTGGGACAGGAATGGGGACCGGCTCTCTCTTGCTGGCTGGGTCTGAGGCCGCAGCCTCTCTGCACCGTGCCCCTGGGCGTTCCCCGCTCCCTGAGTTAGGGTCCTGCACCTCAGGTCGAGTACCTTCCCCGTTGTCGGGGAGCAGTGCCATTTGCCGACTCTGACTACGAGTCACGACCAGGGCACTCTGGGTGTTACTAGGCCAGTCCTCAAGGTCCCCTCCCATTAACACGTCAGTGGGCAAATATTGGTGTACCCCCACATTCTTGGGGCCCTCCTTGGCCCCCCATTTCAGGTGTACCCTTGCCACGGGTACCTTGAATGGGGTCCCGCCCACGCCCATCAGGGTCAGGTAGGTGTCGGGCACCATCCGATCTGAGGCCACCACCTCGGGCCGGGCCAGCGTCACCTCTGCGCCCGTGTCCCAGTGCCCAGTGACCTTCCTCCCATCCACTTTCAGGGAAACAATGCACTCTTTCCGGAGGGGCAGCCCCGCGCCCACCCGGTAAACCAAAAACCCGGAACCGGGAGCATCCACAGGTGGTATGTTGCCAGCCCCCCTTTCCTGGGAATGTAGCCCCTCCTCCGATTGGGTTTTTACCCAGTCCACCCTCTGCGGGTTGGGTCTGCTTGGTCTGTCCCTGAGCTTGGGGCACTGGGCCCGTATGTGACCTCGTTGGCCACAGCGATAGCAGCCCATATCTCGTGGGTCCCCTTGAGTGGGTCGGAGGGACCTGCCGCTGGATGTTCCCCTTTTGGGGGGGTTCTCCATCGGCCCCCTTTGGGAGGTCCCATGATGACTCTCTCTCTGCGTTGAGGCAGGCCTGCTCCTTCGAGACTCCTTCCTGCCATCCCCTGCCCGACTGTCCACAAATTGGTCGGCCAGCTGGCCTGCGTGCTGCGGGTTCTCCGGCTTCTGGTCCATCAACCACAGCCTCAGGTCGGATGGGCACTGCTCGTACAGGTGCTCCAGTATAAATAGGTCAAGCAGGTCCTCTTTAGTTTGGGCCCCAGCTGTCCACTTGCGAGCATACCCCTGCGCCCGGTTGACCAGTTGTAGGTATGTAACCTCACGGGTTTTACGCTGGCTCCGGAACTTTTTCCGGTACATCTCAGGAGTCAGCCCAAACTCGCGGAGCAGGGCCTGTTTGAACAGTTCGTAGTCCCCTGCCTCCACCCCTTTCAGTCGGCTGTACACCTCCATGGCTGTGGAGTCCAGTAAGGGGGTGAGAACTGCGATCCTGTCTGCAGGGTCAACCCTGTGCAGCTCGCAGGCATTCTCAAAGGCCGTCAGGAAGGTATCTATGTCCTCCCCCTCCTTATGCCGGGGCAGCAAGTGCTTATCAAAGCTCTTTGTAGGCTTGGGTCCCCCCTCACTCACCGCAGCCGGGGCCTCACTTCTCCTCAGCCGGGCCAGGTCCAGCTCATGTTTACGCTGTTTCTCCTTCTCCTCCCGCTCATGTTTACGCTGGTTCACCTTCTTCTCCAGCTCTCGCCTCTTTAACTCGAGCTCCTCCCGTCTCAGCTCCCTTTCATATTCCAGCCGCATCCGCTCCACGGATGCCGAGCGTTGCCGGGAGGATCCCCTGCTGGGGGGTGAGCTTCGCCGGGAGGCTCCCCTGCTGGCCGGGGGTGTCACGGTGCCCTCGGTATACACTGGGCTCCTCCCCGCCCTTCCTCTACGCCTAGGAAGGGGGGGTCTCGGGAAGCCCTCGTCTGCCGGCTGACCACTCCCAGCAGGGACAGTCACTGGTGCCTGCGCTGCATCTGCTCGGCTGCTTCCCTCAGAGCCAGGGCTCCGTTCATTCATGCGGTCTCCCTGCTCCAGCTGGGCAATCAGCTGGTCCTTGGTGCGTCTCCCCGGGTGCAGCCCCCTCTGCTTACACAGCTCCACCAGGTCACACTTGCGCCGCTTGGCATACATCTTCCTGCTGGCCACTCACAGGCCGGGGTGCTCGCCGCTCCCCACGGTTTCCAGGGGGACCCCTAGTGCACCAGCCCTTCGTGAGGTCACCACCTCTCTGCCAGGGTCGAGCTGCAGACTCCTCCGCCCCTGGGACCGCTCGCTGCAATCCCCCGGGGGACCCTGTTACTGCAAAGTCCTTCTCACTGGGCACACACTCCCAGGGGTTAACCACCCCTTCGTTTTACTGCTCCCCAGTCACTTACTGCAGGAAGCGCCGTCCACGGGGTGCAGTATATCCCACCGCTGCCACCAGTTGTTACGGAGTGTGGGGGAGTCCGGCCCTGCACCCCTCTTTCTGGGACCCACAGTGACTCTTAGCCAGCCAGTAAAACAGAAGGTTTATTGGACAACAGGAACACAGGTTACAGCAGAGCTTGCAGGCACAGTCAGGACCCCTCCACCGAGTCCTTCTGGGCTTTCAGGGTGCTTGGATCCTAGCTAGGATACCCTGAATTCCACCCACACAGCCCCAAGCCCAAACTTAAACTGCTTCCCTTCTGCCACTCCCTTCCTTTGTTCCCCTTCCCGGGCAAAGGTGTTTGACCTTTCCCCTCCCTTACCTAGCTCAGGTTACAGCCCTGGCATCGTCCATCCCCTAAAGTCCTCCCCTGCTCTCCCACTCCCCACACAGACAGTCCCTACTGCATCACACAGGCGTTCAGCCCTACGGTGAATTACATGGTGCAGAACCCTGGAGAGCCATGATACAAAAGGAGGAAGGTGCACATTTATGTGGGTGTCTGCACTGCACATTCAGAACGTGCCACTAACAACCACCAGCACTGAGGGGAAAGAGTTCCCAGCCCTCGGTGTAGGGAGAGCTGCAGTGCAAAGTGTGCACACGCACACTAGCTTTCAACTTCATTCAGAGCAAACAGGAAGAACCGTCTATGCAAACCTGGCTCTGGGTGCTAGCAAGAGCTCTGTTGCTCAACCATTCTTGAGCAGTGAGGCAGAACTACAACTGCTGACAGTGTTATGAAGGCATGGGGCCATTGGCTGTCAAAGACATATGGAGGGGCTTTCCCTGGAGGGAGACATATATATCCAAGCAACACAGAGAAGTGAAGCAAACTCGGTGGGAAAAATTCTTTTAGCCTAAAAAGAGTTGTCTCATTCATGGCGGTGGGTCAAATTATTTGCATGCCAGTGTGTGTGGAATCTTTGATTGATCAATATGCCCTCCCCCAGAGAACTGCACCCCCTCACCAGACCACCCCCTTCCAGCACGGTGCAGGGTAGCAGCCTGTTTCCTTATCTGCTGCTCTCTCCGTTCTCCAACATTTTTCTGGCGTGCTGCGACTTAGGCTCCCAGCTCAGTCACCGGCGGATCCAGCCCTTCCAGGCCCTTGGTTCAAAACAAGTCTTGAGCAACATACCCATAAACTCTTCTCTTTCCTCCAGGGAGATCTGCTAGAGACCCACCGCTGGACTTACCATCTTGATCTTTCACAGGGAGCCCTCTACACACCTGCTCACTTTGCCTGTCCCCTTGCAACTGAGAAGGGTTCTTCCTTTTAAGCCTCTCCCTGAAAGCCTGTTTCCAGCTCCAGGTGCCTGCCTTTGGGCTAAATGGGCCCTCAGTGTAGCCTATTAACCCCTTCCTGGTTTACACACAAGCTTGTAGGCCCCATTATGCTACATCTCTTGAATCTTGTTAGCAGCCTAAGCACTGAACCATAATTCCTCTCCAAAATCTGGCCTCATGTTTATTCCTAACCCCTCCCTGATGCCAGGGCCATGGGGGGGGGGGCAAGTGGGGCAATTTGCCCCGTCCCTGGGCCCCACAGGGGACCCCACGAGAATATAGTATTTTGTAGTAGTGCAACTTTTTTATGGAAGGGGCCCCTGAAATTGCTTTGCGCCAGACCCCCTGAATCCTCTGGACGGGCCTGCCTGATGTTCCAAGGATGGGAAAGGGAGAATAGACTCCAGTCCCCAGAGTTCATTTGCCCATGCTGCTCAAGGAATGGAAACCCACTGAGCATTTCCCCTGCTTTTGATTCTGAATCCACCTCCAGTGGCCCATGAGCGGTCAACTAGGCCAGGGGCTTTGCTCAGCTGACAAGGGGTTCGGGGCCTGACATCATTACACTGTGGTGTGGAGGAGCTGGGAACTTGGGACTGACAGCACATGCAGTGTTGCCAACTCTCATGGTGTTACGGCAAGTCTCAAGCTATTTGAGGTTTTTCTTAAAGCCCCAGCTCCTGGGGTCATGTGATTAGGTGAGACTCTCAGCTTTCAATTTTTATTTTTGTAGAAGTTCCTTTCTCGTTCTCGGGGTTGGGAGAAAGAGCTTGTAAATGTGCCCCATCATGACTGGGACACCCAAACACATAGAAAAGGACCCTGAATTTATTATTTTTCTTCGATTCTCATGAGTTTTAAGCCAACCCTATGATTTGGGGGAACTGACTCTTGATTTCTGACGGACTGGAGATGATGATACTGCTTTCACAAAGGGCTGTTGGAAAGGTACGTACATTCAGGACTCACATATGGTCTTTCCTGCAAGAAGCCACGAGCACTGGCAAGGAAACGACAAACCTATCACTTTCCTGGGCCAGGGGACATAGGGGCATCACAGAGGTGACAGCATCTGGGTGCTTGCTGGGCTGGAATGCAAGGGGCACATCTTCCCTAGGCGCTTCTAGCCTTCTGACCCACTGAGCAGCATCGGCCTTAGACCCAAGGCAGAGGGCACATTTATTGCCAGACACTTAGAAGAGAGGAAATCTAGGGGCTCAGATGGGATTGTGGCCCCACAACGACAGGCGAGGAACCCTTAGAACCACCCCGAGATGGGTCAGGACTCAAGAAAGGAGAACGCCAGCTCTGAGTTTTGGGGCGAGCTGTCTGTCACTCATCAGCCAGGAACCTTGTATCAGTGAGTTTGCTCTGCAAAGGTGCAGGAAGGATTGTGAAGTT
Organism: Gopherus flavomarginatus; assembly: GCF_025201925.1. Taxonomy (NCBI): domain Eukaryota; kingdom Metazoa; phylum Chordata; order Testudines; family Testudinidae; genus Gopherus; species Gopherus flavomarginatus. The sequence goes on from NC_066630.1 coordinate 37,494,651, forward strand.
TTCAGATAGGAAATGACACTTCCATTGCCTAATTTAAACCTCGGAGCACAGGGCTGGAGGCAGAGCCAGAGAGAGAGAGGAAGCAGGAGGGTGCAGAGAACAGTGTGGATAGAAAGAGAAACTTACAAGAGAAAGGAGAATGGTGAATCTGCTGCACAGCATGAAATACTCCTTCATGGTGACAACCCTGAGCCTCCTGCCACTGCTGGGTGAGTAGAAGAGAAGGTGCTGGTGGGGGAAAGCCACCCAGTGTGTGTGTGTGTGTGTTGCCTGCAGATGCTCTGGGTGCTTTCTTGTGCTTTGGCCTAGTGGATCTAGGACTTTGAGAAAAGGGAAAAGTGCCCCCCACTCTTAACGAACTGTTTAACCACTCGACTGCAGTGACAGTTTAACCAGTGGGACAGACACTTCCATTTGAAAGGCCAAAGTGATCAGCTGACAGCTAGGAATGGCAAGAGAGATGATTTCCCCTAAGCCTTTTGCTCTCTTTGGGCTAGACTGACTTGGGCATATGTTTCATTGTAGCCCGTCAGGGGCCTGCCCTCTGATTACGTGACCAAGTTTGGCTTATTGTCTGGCTCTAGTGCCAGTCCCCTGGTGTCTGACGGGGAGCAGCTGGTGGGGTGATTTTTGTGCTTCCTGCATCGTTGTGGGTAGGACAGGTTGGGAACCAACATCATGAGCATTCACTCAATCCCATGGAAAGGGATCGCCTGCCACAGCCTGCTGTATGCTGAGTGTAGTGGCTACATCCCGGGAGGCCAGATCTGCTTTTTGCCAAATGATGGGGGGGTGTCTAGAACATCTCTGCTGGGCTGGCAGATGTCTCTGGAACACCACACATTAGCCAGAGCTGGGGAATCCTGCCAGAAGTATCTATGCAAATATGTTCCAAAGATAATCTGAGCATTCAGTGTGGGTCGAGCCAGCACCCACTGCAGTCACTGGGCTTCTTTTCCGGGACTCCAAGTGGGGCAGGATCGAGCAAACACTCACGCAACATACAAGCAACTGACATGAACATGAAAATCTGTTAACCCTTGGCACCCGGATTACCAGCCCAACTAGTGCAATGTACTAATGTAATGTATCATTATCGCTCGACATAGCTAGACTCACAGAAATGTGGGGCTGGAAGGGCCCTGGAGCGCTCCAGCCCCCTGCTAATCTTCTGAGGTTTCTTAGCTAGAAAATCCTCGGTTTGATGCAGTTGTATTGAAACCGAGCCTTGGTTTGAAAGGCACTAGAAATAACTGGCTACGCCAGGAGCTGCTACATCGCTTCACACCAGCTGAGGATCTGGCCCTGTGTCAGTAGCATGCCCATGTTAGCAGCCCCCTGCGGTATTAGTGATCGTGATCTGCGATATGGATTATTACCTATTCCATGTAATAGTGTCCTGTGTATTGTTAGAGTGCTGGGGCACTGGGAGCTGTAGGTCTGGCTATTGGCATCTCTGCCATGCCGAAGATGTGCGTGAACCCAATGTGGGTGAGGAGATTCAGTCACAATCTGCATGTGATGGGCTAGGGGCCGTGCATGTGGCTGAGGCAAAGGAATGATATTAAGGGACCCTCCACTGATGGTCTCTCCTCTCCTAGTCCTTCCTGTTTCCTTCCCTACAGGTTCCTGACATTCTTGCCCTAACCCCATTGCTCCAGTGGCTCTAAGCCAACGGGAGGGAACCGGTCGAGGGAGGGAGGGAGGTGGGGAAAGAAATGAAGGCGAGGAGGAGGAGGAGAGAGAGGACAAGACAGACTGAGGCTGACTCCAGTGTCACATGAGTGAGGAAGTGCTGAGTGATGCAACGGGCTCTTCCGCTGGCTCACATGCGATGTGGTGATGATCTTTTCCCTCCTCTGACACCACTCACTGACCCTGGTGGTTTTGTCCATTTTCCTTTTGTTCCAGATTACATCAGAGGACAAGAGAGCTGCCAGGGTGAGTCCCTTCCTCTGCTGAACTGGGCCGCGTGCTCTGGGGCTGCGCTGCAGGTACAGATCCATGTGAGGGTTGCTAAGGATGAATCCCAGGGGACCTCCTTCTGCCTCTGCTTTCCATTTTCCTTCCTTCAGCCACCCAACCCAGACCTCCTCCCCAACCCTGCACCCTCAGTTCCCATGACCCAATGAGCCAACCACCTCCTGTCTCTGCGCTGCCACTAGACACTGCCAGGGCTGGGCTGATGCAGGAGGGTAACCACAGCCCGAAGGCAGAGTGGAGCTACCCCTGTTCATACAGAAGCAACTGCACCCTGTGGGAGACAGGGCCACAGCCTCATAGAGTGGGCTGAGGAAGAAGCCTCCTTAGAAGGCCCTCAGTCAATCTGGGCTGTGCTACTGATCTGCTGTGTGACGTGGGCAAGTCACTTCATCTCAGTTTCTCCATTTCCCCATCTGCCAATGGTGACGAGACTAGTGACCCACCTTCCTCTCCTGGGTGCTGTAGGATTAATTATCCGATGTCTGTACAGAGCTAGGCACAGGCATCAATTTTTCAAACTTCCGGTGGATGCTCGACCCCCCAGCTCTGCCCCAGGCCCGGCACCCACTCCAGCCCCTCTCCCAGATCAAGTCGGATTCAGCCCTCCTTGAGAGTTAGCATGGGTGCCAAGGGGTGGAATAAAGAGGAAACTGGATGGCAGGATCCCAGAGGGAGGGAGAGACACCAAAAGGAAGTAGGTGCCACTCCTTTGACAGCAGGGGTGTTGCAGGTGTTCATGCCAGGGTGAATCCAGCTCAGAGCATCTGGGCAGGACAATCCAACACAGAGGACAGGCTCTGATCCGCTATCAGATTCCTCTGGCCATGCAATGGAAGTCAGGCAAAGGGCTGCCATTGCTCACAGATCACATCCCAGTGCAACTAACCAGCCTCCTGCTGCTCCCCTGTGAGGTGCCCAGCTGCAGCCCCACTGAGCCCCTGAAATAGCATTGGGAGGGCCCCTCGGGTCTTCTCTAGCCCATTCATTTCAGGCAGTCACAGCCCCCGGACACTGTTCTTTGCTCACTTTCCTTTGTTCCCAGTAACCCTGGGTTTCCAAATTGCTCCCTGCATGCTCCCTGTTGGCCAGAGGGTGACCTGGGAACACCCCCGCCGCTGTGTTTGCCTCCCTCAGCTTTGCCGAAAGAACCCAGGGGGGATACTGACACCAGCTGCTGTGACATCGGCCTGACCGATGGAAGTTTACCAATACAACTGGAGTCAGCCAACAAAATCACAAGCATTCCCTCCACGTGTGATGAGCTGCAGCAGGAGGACAACGCCTTCTGCAAATGTGTGATGGACAAGATCCACAGGTACGAGGGCGCACACCCGGGGAATGAGAGTGTCACCTGGGCAGGGCTCTGTTGGAGAAGGTCCCTCATGGCTAAGGGCGAGGGGCAGGCCTGTGCCACAGCAGCTAACCCAAGATTCCCCCACATCCTGGCCCAGGAGGGAGGAACCTGGCCCAGCAGGAAAGGGCTCATTCTCTGGCAAGAGGGGATCTAGGCCAGAGTTTCCCCCAGCCCACACCAGGACAGTCCCAGAGTTTGCCTTGTGCTGAGGTGAAGGGTTCATGACCTCCCACACTGGGAAGGGTTATTCCCATAGTCCACACCAGCCAGGCTCCCTTCCCTGCTCCCCATTAGCTTAAACATGCCTAGAAAGCACTTCCCTTGCCTCAGCTTCCTGGGGCATAGGATACGTAGTCCATGGCGGCCATTTCCTGCCTGGCAGGAACAGCTGTGGACCTCTGGCAGCTGCACTCCACCCTCCACGAGTTCTCAGCATGTACCTCCTCCCATTGCAGCTTCTGGCCTGCCTTCGAGGAGTACCTCACCAGGGAGGATGTGAATGAGAGCGTCCTAGACATAAACAGGGTGAAGGCGCGGGTCCAGAATGTGAGCACCTCCATCACCCACGATCTCACCTTCACGCTCACGCCGAATGAGGTAGCAAATGCCTTCCTTCCAAAATGGCAGCCTCTTCTCCTTCTGAGCAGGAGTGGAATAAACCTTGGGCCTTTAGCCTCAGTCAGACACCCCAGGGCCTGGGTGATAGCATGGGATGGCCACACTGCCAGAGTGCTGAAGGCAACCCCCGTGTTGAGTTAACCCTTGCTGGTGCACTGCAAGCCATGACGCAGCCAGGTGCTTCTTCAGAGCCCATGTCTCCAGCTGCAATAGGGCTGTAACCCTTCTGCCCATCTGAGGTGGCAGCAACAAGGGCTGGGTTCAGTATCTAGGGGTTCTGTTTCAATAACGCAATGGAAAACCGGCTCGAGCCCCCACCCAGTGACCTGGGACAATTACATACCACCCCCGGCGCCTTTAAGAGGCAATAAATACTTCCCCTCTCACAAACACAGAGTCTGAGTGTAGCAAAATCCTTTTAATAAAGGAGGGAAACAATGCAGCATCATGTTGGGAAAACACCACAGACAGGATTCATAGCACAAACTATGAGCAGGTTCTTAAGTCCAGCAACTCACAAAGTCACCCGAAGTCCCAACAATCCAACAACCCAAAAGTCTCTTGAGTCCAGCAACTTGAAAATCACCCAAAAGTCCAACAACCCAAAAGTGTCTGTCCCCGATCAATGCAGCCCCAGAGTTTAAAAGTGTATCCGTAGAGTTTTACCCACCCCTAGCCTGGGTGGAAATGGGGGGGGGGGGCGTTAAGGGGCTCCTTACGTGGTCCGAGACCGACTGCCCCGCCTCTCTGTGGGGTTCTGCTGCAGCCTTCACCGCAAGCCGCTCCACTCCACTCGCCGTCCCACGAACTGCTCCACTCTGCCAGTCGTGCTGCCCCACCCTGCCCCGCCCCACCAGCTGTCCTGTGAGCCACTCCAGCTGTCCCGCAAACTGCTCAGCTCCGCTCCTCTCCACCAGTCGTCCTGTGAGCCACTCCAACCGTCCCACAAACTGCTCCGCTCTGCCAGCCACTTAGCAATAGATCTTCAGCCTCCCCACCACTAGTTAACACAGCACTCAGTGATCTCAGCTCTTTAGTGATTTCAGCTTGTAGTAGAGGAGCCCCAGTGCAGGTGCACCATTGGCCCAAAATGAATTCAGCTCAGCAGCCTGTAACTAGATTCCTAATAGAATAAAAATTAGCTGTGATATTCAACAGTGGAGAAGGTAGAACTGGTGTTTTAAGCCCTCAAAAGGGGCCCATACCATCAGGTACACTTACCTGTCCCCAACCTCTCTCCATTCCCCGAGTTTTGAACTCATGTCCCTTGTCTAGCGAGTGCTACTTAGTTGATGGTGAGTCCCTCTGTCATAAAACACTTTATTCTTCCTGCCTCAATAACAGAGACACTGGGGATCCCATAGCAGCCGAAGTGACTGTTTTGGGCTGCTGTGAGCTCAGGCCAGGCAGGGTGGGTATGCCTATGCAAACAAGACCAGCCCCTGAAGTTCTTTTCCACAACTTGCCACAATTCACCACCAGATGTCATGGTAGCGCTCATCCTGACTCTGCTTACAGAACTGTGAAGAAAAGATCCTCTTGAAAACCCCACTAGAGAAGGTGGGGGATGCTGGCAGCTGTATCTTGCTATCTGTAGCTCTCACATTCACCTCTATGGCTGGCGTGTGCCAAGTTAGTTGAGCAAACATAGAGCACTGGGGTCCTCCTTGTCTGGAAGAACTTCCTTCTTCTCACAGAGGTTACACCCAGCTTGTGTGGCAACAGCTAGGCTGCAATGTTCTCTAGCGGTTAGAGTAGAGAACTGATTGTCAGGACTCCTGGGTTCTCAGTGCAGCTCTGCCACAGATGCTCTGAGTGACTTTGGATGAGTTGCTTCCTGTTTCTGTCTTCGGTTTCCCCATCTCTGTAGTGGGTAGAATAATATCCACCTCACGGGGGCTTTACTAGTGTTTGTGGATCCTGAGATGGAAGGTGCTCTAGAAGAACAAGGCATTTTGTTAGCAAATAATAATCAACTATTGTTGTTCCCATAGGTCCCCAAGGAGCTAGACACAAGTGTGAAGGGGAATGTGAGCAACATAAAACTCCCCAGGGGACTATTTCAGTCCATTCACAATGAGACAGACTACGTCAAAGTGGCAGTGCTGGTGCTTGATGTTGGAAAAGTGGGCCTGTTTAAGGTAAGCGTTGCCATAACAGTCAAAGAAAATACCTGAAGCAAATACTCACCAGCAACCACACACCACACAACAAAAACACTAACTCAGGAACCTATCCTTGCAACAAAGCCCGTTGCCAACTCTGACCACATATCTGTTCAGGGGACACCATCATAGGACCTAATCACATCAGCTACCCTATGAGAGGCTCGTTCAGCTGCACATCTACCAATGTGATATATGCTATCATGTGCCAGCAATGCCCCTCTGCCATGTACATTGGCCAAACCAGACAATCTCTACGTAAAAGAATAAATGGACACAAATCAGATGTCAAGAATTATTACATTAAAAAACCAGACGGAGAACACTTCAATCTCCCTGGTCACTCGATTACAGACCTAAAAGTCGCAATATTACAACAAAAAAAACTTCAAAAACAGACTCCAACGAGAGACTGCTGAATTGGAATTAATTTGCAAACTGGACACCACTAAATTAGGCTTGAATAAAGACTGGGAGTGGATGGGTCATTACACAAAGTAAAACTATTTCCCCATGTTTATGCTTCCCCTGTACTGTTCCTCACACCTTCTTGTCAACTGCTGGAAATGGGCCATTTTGATTACCACTACAAAAAGTCTTTTTTTCTTTCCTGCTGGTAATACCTCACCTTAAATGATCACTCTAGTGTGTATGGTAACACCCATTGTTTCATGTTCTCTGTATATATGTATATCTTCCTACTGTATTTTCCACCGCATGCATCCGATGAAGTAGGTTTTAGTCCACAAAAGCTTATGCTCAAATAAATTTGTTAGTCTCTAAGGTGCCACAAGTACTCCTGTTCTTTTAGTCAGAGCAGAGGTTCAGCTGATCTCTTAGCCATCCTGCCTCCGGCCCTGAACAATCCCAGATTCTCCAGAGGAAGGCGAATGCCCCCATCATGCACCTCACTCATCAGGCGGTGTTGAATAGGGAGGGGGAAATGGCGGGGATCAGATTATGCCTGGCAGTATGAGGGTACATTCTCCTTATGAAGTAGGCACTGATCCATGAGTCACAACTTGATTCCACAGCTGATGCTGAGAGGCATAAAGGCTAGGTGACGGAATTAACTCCTCTGTGGCCACACAGAGTCTCATAGGACCCATGGCAGCGCAAGGGCTGCAGTGTGTTGCTGCATCCCTCGGTGGAGCAGCAGCAGCCGCAGGGAAACAAGCCTAGACTGCTGGATCTAAAGGCATGAACCTCAACTACCTAAGCTAAAGGATCCAGCCCTGTTAGACAAGTGGGCTCATCAACTGGGAGAGACAGAGCACTGTGCTAAGTGGGTACGGGTTCTTCTGCGCTTGGGGTCCTCAAGCATTCAGACTAACTGTGGCCATGGAACTATGCCAATGTCCCGCAGGACCCAGACCAGACAGGCACCATGCTAGACAATGTCATGGTCAGTGTGAAAGTGGGAGGCAGGCAAATAGCTGGACTCAGCGACTGTGTAGAACTCACCTTCTCCCACGGACGACTGCCCCAGGTAAGCCAGTATTCCCCTCCCCTCTCCACCTCACCGAGGGGGGCCACCCTGCTCACTAACCCACTCTGTCTTTGCAGAATGTGTCCGGTCAGTGCGTCTTCTGGGACACCAAGAAAGGTACGTGAGGCAGAGGACAGGACTGAGAATAGACACTAGCTCAGGGGTCGGCAACCTTTCAGAAGTGCTGTGCCGAGTCTTCATTTAGTCACTCTAATTTAAGGTTTTGCGTGCCAGTCACACATTTTAACATTTTTAGGTGGTCTCTTTCTATAAGTCTATAATATATAATTAAACTATTGTTGTATGTAAAGTAAATAAGGTTTTTAAAATGTTTAGAAACTTCATTTAAAATTAAATTAAAATGCAGAGCCCCCCGGACTGGTGGCCAGGACCTGGGCAATATGAGTGCCTCTGAAAATCAACTCGTGTGCTGCCTTCAGCACTCGTGCCATAGGTTGCCTGTCCCTGCACTAGCTTCACCCAGAGAGCACAGGCAGCCCCAGGAGAGGCTTGATTTGAGAGCAGGAAAAACCTTGCAGAGACAAGCCACGCATCCAGAAAGGACTGCGTCTTGGGCCTACCAGAGTGGGACTAGATCTGCAGGATCCTGCTGACCTGCCAACTCCTCTGTGCTGAGAGCTAGCAGCAATGGGGCAGTGCCCATCTGCCTCTTCACCTCTGTGGAAAGCTTGTGCCCTCCAGTGCCGAGGCCTTGGCTGGAAGGCAACAAGGACACTTGTGTGTCTGGGAATGCAGTGGGCACCGGCGCTCACTCAGAATTGGTTGGGCTGCGGTTGCTTGACTTATTTGGCTTTTTGTGTGTTTTAACTGCAATTGCTCACAAATTCAAAGTGTCCAATCCTGTGTCCCTTCCTGTTCAATGGCTTCGGGGCAGGCAGGAACCACTAGAGCCAAGGTATTGTTAGAATAATCTAGAGAGGCCTGTGATGAGGCAACATCAGAATTTACCTGTAGCCAGGTGAGTGATACAGGAACCCCCACAGAAATACCAGCCTGGGCACATGTATCTAATGAGGGGAGGAGCCCCTCATCTGTGCCTGAAGAGGTATTTCACATTTAATAACTTCACGTCCAGGCTCTGGTTGTGCCAGAGGCTGTCACATGGTATATGTCCTTTGTTCTCATAGGCTAGACAGACACCAACCTATATACGTATTTGTCCCCCATCAGTGTCGCATCTGAGCCTATACCATGGTCTTTGCAAGCCACGGCAAACGAGACCTTCATCCCACCCCATGTCCTTTCCTTCACCATCCGCTCCCCAAACCAGAGGCTTTACAATGTCTCCTCAAGCTGTGCTTTGAGATCTCCAGGGCACTAACAAGGCCATTCAGCTGCTGTTTCGCATTGGTGGCTGTTACAATCAGTGTGCAGCAAGGATTGAGGATGTGCTTGGTTTCCACTCCGTAGCTTCTCCGTGTGAATTTTGCAGGCAAGCGTGGAGGATGGAACACATCTGGCTGCGTCACCACACTCAGAGACAAGGAGACCGTGTGCTGCTGTGATCACCTGACCTTCTTCACCCTCTTAATGGTATCACATATACTCAGTACCTACTGCTTTTAGTTTGGCTTCTGCTGCCTGCTCCATCCTGAGCCCCAGAAGCCAGGTTCAATCTGTGCTGGAACAGTTCCGTAAATGACCTGTGCTCTTACACCTCATCTGAGGCCTGTAGAAAGTCAGCCCAGCTTCTGTGACAAAGCTGGGCTCCACCTCTCCAAGCCCCTGGTCTCTAATCAGCAACAAACCCAATCCAGCTCCTTCAGGGACTGGATGGCACAGGGGGACATTCTCCAGCTAAGCATCTGGCCTGCAATACCAAAGCAGAGAGACTCAAATTCTCTTCTTCCAGCCTGAAGTGCTGCCCAGTCATTACTGTCCATGGCACCCTTAGCTAATCCCCGCTTCTCCTTCTCCCATCTTTATAGAACATGGCAGGAGTGACTGGTCTGCTCAGAACCACGGCTCTCCTTTTGTGCTGCGCTTAGCCGGGTAGCCTGACTAGCTTTCTCACACTTCCACTCCCCTTCTCCTCACCCAGGGGCTTTGCAAGCTGGGCCTGCAGCAGCAGCCCCCCATTTAGTCCCCACCCAGCCCTGCCCAGAAGCTCAGCATTACTGTCCCAGCAGCTCCAGCAGGTTGTTAAGCTGCCTGTGTTCTTATGTTCTCTGCTGTTGCACCAGCCCGCACCTGTGGTAACGCAGCGCCTGTGTGTGTGTTTGACAGAGTCCATCCCTAGACGTCACAGTCCAGATGTTATTAACTATCGCAAACGTCGGCTGTGGGATTTCCGTGGTCTTCTCAGCCTTCACCATCATCCTGTACTTTGCTCTAAGGTAGAACACTTCCAGCTTCTCCCTCAGGCTCTCTCTGGATGTTCCTGGCATCCCCATCCTCCCGCTGGAGCCTGGAACTGGGTGAACGCAGTCTATGGGCCAAGCTCAGCCCTAGTGCAAACTGGCACAGTTCCAGTGACTTCACTGGTTGTAACATCTGCTTACACCAGGGCAGAGACTGGCCCCAAATCCCCCAGAGTCAAGGGGAAGGGAAACAAGAACTGTCCATGGTCCTACGTTCCTGAGGCATCCCTCATGCCATGGTCATCCCATTGCGAGGGGCAGCCTCTGAGTGGCTCATTTGTCCCCTTCTCTGCTAGTCACTTGGGTTGAAGTAGGGCCCAGAGGTCACAACCAGGGACATGGGGGCCGTTGTGTTGGTCTCCATGCACACAAATACCAACAACAGAGTCCCTGCCCCAAAAAGCTTCCAGTCACCTCCCCTCTCATTCTCTCTTCCCCCTGCCCCAAGTTGGGTCCTTTGTTTTCCCCTGGGTCGTGCCACGTCTCTCTCTGCTCTGTGTTTCATTAGGAAGTTCCGGAGATAATATGTCTCTCGCTTTACATGGTGGGAGAGATTAAATCAACAACCCACATTCATGGGCCTATCTCACCCCCAGAGAAGGATGAGAGTACCCACCCATTGATTTCCTAAGAGGCAGTGAGGAATTGGTGCTCTGAGAGCAGCGATGCTCTTTGATAGGTGTCACTCTTTTCCTGAGCTGACTTGGGTCTTCACTGAGCCTCATTTCGCTCTCAGGTTCGCTTACAAAAAATTCAAGTCCAATGACACGGCCAAGATTCACGTGAACCTCACAAGCAGCCTGCTCCTCCTGAACCTGGCCTATTTGCTGAACAGATGGATCTTCAGCCTGGGCCACCTGGGGCTATGCAAGGGCATCGGAGGCTTCACTCACTACTGCCTGCTCTGCTGTTTCACCTGGATGGCCATTGAGGCCTTTCAACTCTACCTGTTGGTCATCAAAGTCACCAACATCTACATGCGGCACTACATGGTGAAGCTGTGCCTCGTTGGCTGGGGTAGGCTGCATCTCCCTCAGGTTGCTAGGGGCTGGATTGTCAGGCTCAACGGTGGGCTCCCTAGCCACGGAGAGCTTAGGGCGAGCTCTTAAAGGGACACAACCAACCTGTTTGAGATCAAAGTCTGACCTGCCTTAATAAGAAGGTTAGATCCTCTGGATTTTAAATATCGACCTTTATCAGAGATCAATCCCACAGCAGCAGTTAACAAGGCACAGCAACACTGCTGGGAGAGTAGGAGAAGGAGACCAGAGCCCACCCAACCTGAGTCTCCACACAATATCACATCTCTGCAAAATGGCTTCTTAAGACAGTTTGTGTCCACTGAGATTTGCCTGTTGTCTCAGACCCTGTCTGGACCTGGGCTTAGATGGACAAGAGGTCAGAGCATTTAGAAACAGAAAGAAAAATTAGCCCCCGATATCCCCCTTCCCCAGGCATTCACAGATGCCTCCCTTTGCTTTTTCAGGCTTCCCTGCTCTCGTGGTCACGATCACTGGCAGCATGAACAGCTATGGAAAATACACCATTACGGATATGGCCAACCAGCCCACCCTCACCCTGTAAGCTGCACCCTCTCTCCTGGCCCTCTGCAGCGTGGATTAGCTCAGTGGCTTGGCTCAGGCAAAGCAAGCCTGCTCCTGTTCCTTGGCTGCCTTAGAAAGGAAACTGGACCAATCTTTTCTCTGCTCCTCAGCTTCGCAGGAAGCTTCTGCTCTCTGTTCCAGTTTAAGCACTGAAAGGCCACCATTCGCTGCAGGGCTTCCCTTGCATAGCCCCAGAGGCGGCAGGTATAAGAGGCCAGGGGAAGCTACGCCTCCCCAAACAGCCAGCCCGCCGCCTTTGGAGCGCACCGCCACTGAAAGGGTGGGTGCCCTGGCTGTGGCCTGGGCTCCATCTCCCGCTCATCCTCTTGCCCCACGGCTCCGCCTCTTCCCGTCCCAGCTCCACCTGCATGGGGGCCTCACGGGGGGAGGGGGGGGAAGAGGCATGCACAAGTGGTGAGTGGGCAGCCAGTGAGCAGCGGGGCTTCAGGGAGGGGGCTTAGTGACGCTGGGGGTGGGCCTCAGAACGGGGCTACAGTCCAGGCCCACGCAGCCTCCCCCCAAGGAAGAATCACGCACTGCCCCTGCATAGCTCTTTGCCTAGACTGTGCCCCAGCTGTGACATGGGGACACCACCCGCTGTAGAAGTGAAAGAGGAAGACCCAGGGCCCATTAGTGCCTTCTGTGGGCAGCCGAGGCTTCCACGGACCTCAGCGGGGAATTGGGGAAAACAAGGAAAGCAGGATCTGGCCTTCAGCATCCATGCTCCAGCCTGCTCCTGGCAGGACCCCATGGCCTAGGGATGGGAGCGGCCACTCCTAGGGCTCCACCCCACAGGAAGACTGTTTAAAAGGGCTGCTTGCCCTATCCCAGTACACACCCATTGCCACATGTCTTCGGGATTCACTGGCTGCTGCTGTGCTGGATGGAATTCCTGAGGCGACAGAGTGGGAAGAACATCACTGCCCAACATCACAGACCAGGGGTGCACTAGCACTGGGGCATTCCCAACCACAGGAGATAGGATCTGCCACCCTGTCCACCCGCACCATCCTTCCCCTCTTCTGAAACCACCTGGTCCTGCCTTCTAGGAGGGCCTCTGAAGTGGGGGTCCCCAAGCTAGGAGAGCTACATGTGCTGATCCGTAGGAGCCATTTCTTGGTGTGCTGCCCCATTCCATTGCCTGCCCCCCACCCTGCCCTCCCCAGCTCTGCCAGCATCCCCAGCTGCCCCCCGCCCAGGCTCACTGTGTTGTCCCTTGCAGGTGCTGGATAGACTCCGCTCACTTGGTCGTCCATTACGTCACCAACTGCAGCTACTTCGGCCTGATCCTCCTCTTCAACACCCTGATCCTTGTGGTTGTAGCCTGGAAGCTGTTCTGCCTGCAGCATGCCACAGCAGGGAAGGAGGAGAAAATAGAGGCCTGGAAGGGAGGCCTCACCGTGCTAGGCCTCTCCTGCCTCCTGGGAGCCACATGGGGGCTGGCCTTCTTCACCTACGGCGCCATGTCCGTGCCTGCGGTCTACCTCTTCACTGTCCTGAACTCTCTCCAAGGTCAGGGCACAGCTCCCAGCTAAAGCACCGAGCCAGGCGGCACTGCATACCCGTGGTGCCCAGGCATTGCCCAGGCTGGAGAGCCACAGCTGTGGCTCAGATCACAGCTGGCATCCCCTTTAATAGAGAGATGTGACCCCCTCGTGTAACGCCAACAGACCCCGGTCATCAGCAGGCAGGATCGAACCGGGGACCTCTGGAGCTTAGTGCATGAGCCTCTATCACATGAGCTAAAAGCCAACTCATTTAACTCTCTCTCTAAGTGGGCTTGGTGCCACTAGATGGGACAGAACGCCACACCCAGGAGGTGTGTGGGTTACACTAGCACTATAGGTAGGGTGACCAGACAGCAAGCATGAAAAATCAGGACAGGGAGTGGTGGGCAATAGGATCTTATATAAGAAAAGATCCAAAAATCAGGACTGTCCCTATAAAATCAGGACATCTGGTCACCCTAGCTATAGGTCCCAAAGAACAGTGCTATACCTTGAACTGAATGGAAAGCTATTAGGATCTCTCGTAGCTAGAGCAGTGCATGCTGGGACCGCTCTGCAGGCCCCACTTCCCTATTGAAGAGGTAGGCAGTTCTGGGGGGCCATGCCCAACTGCAGCGTTGTGAGGAGCACTAGAGCTGGAGAGCTGCCTCCCCCAGAAGCCAGGGATGTAGCACGAAGGGGGTGGGAGGGATGGCACACTGGTGGCTACCACCCCACCTGCACTCTCCCCCCCTTAGCGAGAGATGGAACATTAACAGTGGCTCGACTGGGGCAAGTGAGTTTAGGAGCTTCCTTCAGTGTCACCTTGGAAGTCCTTGGGCTCGTTGAGGCAGCAGGAGACAGGTGAAATTCCCCCTGGAATGGTGTATGAGCGAATCTCCGCTGTCACCTGGGCACACTAAGAGCTAATGAGGCTAGGTTCAAACTTGTTCTGCTAAAGGTACCTGGGTATTAGCCATAGTGTTTGCCAGCAGGACAGATTCCAACATTTCCACCCCTGACTGAGGCCTGTCTGTCTCCACAGGTCTCTTCATATTCATCTGGTTCACTATCCTCTACTATCCAAAGAAAGATGCAGCCACATCCACCTCCGGCAGTGGCAAGAATGTGGAAGTCACCACCGCTTCCCACGGCGAGCGGTAACACCAACTTCTCTTCCGGGCAGATGGGGCAGGATCAGAGGAATTTGCCCAGTCCACGTAGCTTTGTCAATGAGTGGAGAGGGATGGGCAGGGGCCTGGCAAGGTGGAGAGCTCCACTCAGGCTTGCTTGGCAAGCACAATCATAGACTCATAGACTTTAAGGTCAGAAGGGACTATTATGATCATCTAGTCTGACCTCCTGCAAAAAGCAGGCCACAGAATCCTACCATCCACTTCTATAACAAAGCCCTAACCTATGTCCGAGTTATTGAAGTCTTCAAATTGTGGTTTGAAGACCTCAAGCTGCAGAGAATCCTCCAGCAAGTGACCCGTGCCCCATGCTTCAGAGGAAGGCGAAAAACCTCCAGGGCCTCTGCCAATCTGCCCTGGAGGAAAATTCCTTCCTGACCCCAAATATGGCGATCAGCTAAACCCTGAGCATGTGGGCAAGACTCACCAGCCAGCACCCAGGAAAGAATTCTCTGCAGTAACTCAGATCCCATCCCATCTAACATCTCATCACAGACCACTGGGCATACTTACCGCATCATGCAGTACGTGAGCCCCTTTCTGTGCTCCTTCCCATGGGGTCGGGTGGGGAGGGGAGTTTTGTCTAGCAGTCGGAGGAGGGAACTGGAAGCAAGTGGCCTGCATTCTATGCCTCATTCTGAACCTGATGCACTGCATGAGGATCAGAATAATACCTACTTTACAGATGGGTGAACCGTGGCACAGAGAAGTCAAGTTATTAGACCAAAGCTAGCTAGCTACGGCTCAGTTTACCTCACTGTGAAATTGGTCTTCACTGGGGCCTTGATTACCTGAAGACAGAGCCTAGAGCACTAGCATCTCCCATATTGCAGCTAGAACCCTTCAGCCAATGTCCCTGCAGATCATCACAGCTTTCTTGTGGTCTCAGACATGCTCCTTAGTCACTTGGCCAAGATCTGCAAAGGTATTTAAGCACCTTACTCCCATTGAACTTGACTTCTAAGAAGCTCCTGAGAGAGAAGAGGAATGAGATCTGAACAGAGACTTCTGGGCTGGATTCAAGCTCTGTAGCAGCCCCAGTTTTGCCCCTTTAGTTAAGGCAGAAGAGTACCAGGGGTTAGGAATGGAGCCAACAGGAAAATCTTTCACGTTTCCCCCATCCTGCTGAGTTTGGAGTCACTACAGGTTCATGGACGGAGTTTAACTGAGCTACAGCACAATCCGATGAGAGGATTCCATTCCCCCTCTCGCTATGTATTAATGGGGAAGAAATTGGCTTCCGGGAACAATTCCTGTTTAGCAGATTCCAATAAATACAGACAGGCAGAATGATGCCCACATCTCAGAGCTGCAGAGGCCTGATGGGCTGACTTATTTCTCTCTCCTGCCTCATCCCCCCAGAGCTGAAAAAGCAGCTCTTCCATTTATCAGTGGGAACTACATTATGCACTAGCCCTTTGCATCAAAGCTTCTGTACACATTTCTAAGCCATAGCGCTGTACATGTACAACTGAGGAGTTTTGAGTAAATATGTGAATTACTACACTATGCATAATGAGATTATTGCCTCCTGATGCCACTGGGAACCTCCGGGATGTGACACTGAGCATCATCAGAAGTCTGGGGACAGCAGATCTTTCTCCTTGGGGTATTGAGTTGCCAGATCTGCACTGCTCCTGAAAATGGACATGGTTTGAAGCAGGAAGAGATTTCACTGCAGTGGCTGCTTTTACAAGCAGGCTCTTCACGCAAGATAGCTCATTCACCACTTCTGTACAGAATATCCTCCTAAGTACTTCAGGGAAAGTTAATGCCATTTAGGAGTAGTGAGGACTGATACTGAAGTATCAGGGGGTAGCCGTGTTAGTCTGTATCCACAAGAACAAGAAGTCTGGTGGCACCTTAAAGACTAACAGATTTATTTGGACATAAGCTTTCATGGGTAAAAAAATCCAACTTCTTCCTCACATTGGGAATGCAGCTGAAGAAGTGGGTTTTTTACCCACAAAAGCTTATGCCCAAATAAATCTGTTAGTCTTTAAGGTGCCACCAGACTCCCTGTTTTTGACTGTTACTACGTAATTCTAGATAAAGTAATGCAAGAGGTTTTTTATACCTGGTGCAGGCCTGCACAACTCAAAGCGGTGAGGGCCATATTATCCCAAAGAAAACAGCTAAGGGCCAACTCCCTCCCCCAACACTGCCAAGCACCCCCTGAAACACACCCCCTGCGCCACCCCCAGCACCACCCACCCGGTGGAAACAAACTCTCCTTTCCCAGCGCTGCGCCATCGAAACAGCAGTAATATGTTATAGTGGGCCCCAAAGGCAGTATAATTAAGATAAGAGAAAAATGGCTTTTTGCTAGAAATAGAGTAAGATCTTCCCCCAACTTTGTAATCAATTGCCCTGTTGAATGAATGAAGTGTGAATGAGGAAGGCATGGAGGGCAGCACCTCCAGGCAGCTGCAGCCCTTGGAGAGGGGATGGGAGCCAGACCAGATCAGTAGAACAGGTCAGCCACTGATGCCCCGCTCTCCTCCTCAGACTCCCACCCCCCCAGCTCGCCTACTCACCCCCCACCACCGCCCATCCGCCTCTTCAGCCCCCCTCCCTCACCCACTGCTTGCCTACTCACCTCCCGCGGGCCACACAGTGAGCCCACACAGGCCACATGTGGCCCCCAGGCTGCATGTTGTGCAGGTCTGACCTAGCGTCTAGTCATACACAGGCCAGAGCTCACAATTCTTGTATGGGAGGCTCTGCATGTGTGCTAATTTGCCTATGCAAATGAGCAATAATTACAGTTTCCGTGCAGAATTAGGGAACTGCACCCAGTTACAAAGAGTTTGTTCTCCCTTAAGCAGACATGAGTTGTTACATTGCTCCAAATAGCCACATACCCTAGGAACCCTGAGAAAGAGGCACCGCTTACAGGTGTATAGTTCAGCAGATTCATGCACGGTGCCCAAGCTGGCAGCCGATGTCACTAAACTCACTCAAACCTCCGAGTTCACTGTGAATCATTAAACCTGCTAGAAAGCCTGCTCCAGGGAAAGATTTGGCTTGTATAGCAACACCTCCAACTCTGAAGATTATGGCCTGCATCACTGCTGGCGTTTAAAAGAGACCAAGTCTCTCAGGTGTGGTATGTATCAGTGAGCCCCACTGCACTGAAAATGGCCTGCAGTGCAGTGATGAATTGCCAGCTAGATACTGGAGTCAAGAGATTATGTGCAAGAACAGACTATGTCAACACAGTGTGGTCGGGAGAGGAAGCTGATGTTAAAGCACTGACCAGCTGGAGAATTTAGACACAGGTCAGCATGTTCTAAGTTTTGGTTCCCACAACAACAGCCAGATGATTCTTCCTGTAAGTGTTTCCATTCAGCAAGTGCCTTGGGGAACCAACACTTGCACCTGACTGTCAGTGGTTAACCGGCCTACTGCCTCACCATCCACTTTAAGACAAATACTCCCAAGGAAGAGCAGGGGGAAGGATTGTCAGAGGCACAGAGGGAAGTTAAGCACCCAGTTCATTGGCTGTTGTGACATTGACAAACTGGGACTGTATAAATCATTGTTGCAACTAAAAGTCCTATAGTAGCACCAAATCTTGTATAAAGGGGGTCAAATAAGGTGTCTATGAAGAGGTTATGATTATGCCATCTGTATGCATGTATCATTTTTGTAGTTAAAGTTATAAATGTTGGCTCTATACTATCTGTATTTCAAACTTATGCTATGCTTCTGGGTGACACCCCAGACAAGTTGGTGTCAGATCTGCCTAGCCTACTTGAGGGCCCATTAAGGACCATCAGCTACACAACTGACCCAGTGAGAGAAGGTAGATGTGCCTCATGATGCAAAGTATGCACGGACTTGCCCATATGACTCCAGACTCCATTTTGCTGTAATTTTCCACAGTAAGAACAAAGGTGTTCTTACACCTGAAGAGACTATAAAAGGCTGATGCCTCATCTCCCTTTTGTCTTCAATCCTGCTTCTTACCTCTGGAGGGACTACACAAAGGACTGATGACCTATCCCAGCTGTGGATGTACTCCAGAAATGTGATTTAAACTTACAGTCAGGGCCGGGTTTAGGAAGTGCGGGCCCCAATTCAAACAGTTTCGATGGGGCCCCGGCAGGGATGACTATATAAAAAAAAGTTAAAAACCACATGGGGCTTGTACTCACCGGGCGGTGCTCCGAGTCTTCGGCGGCACTTCAGTGGCGGGTCCTTCACTCATTCCAGGTCTTTGGCAGCACTGAAGGACCCACCGCCAAAGTGCTGCTGAAGACCCGGAGCGCTGCCGGGTGAGTAAAAATTGAAAAGGCGCCTCTAGCCAGGGAAGAGATTCTCACTGGGCATGGGGCTCTCTTAGGTGCAGGGCCTGATTCAGGGGAATTGGCCTAAAGCCGGCCCTGCTTACAGTTTATTTCATCACTGCTACACACCTGAACCAAGAACTTTGCCATTACTGTATGTAACTGATTCTGTTTAACCAATTCTAGCTCTCATCTATATCTTTTTCCTTTTATGAGCAAACCTTTAGATTCTAAAGGATTGGCAACAGCATGATTTGTGGGAAAGATCTGATTTGTATATTGACCTGGGTCTGGGACTTGGTCCTCCACAATCATGAGAACCTTTTTCTTTTACTGGGGTGTTGGTTTTAATAACCATTTGTCCCCATAATGAGTGGCACTGGTGGTGATACTGGGAAACTGGAGTGTCTAAGGGAATTGCTTGTGTGACTTATGGTTAGCCAGTGGGGTAAATTAAAGTCTTCTCGGTTTGCCTTTGTATGTATGTGTAGAAACCCCAGCCTTGGGCTGTAACTGCCGTTCTTTAAGCAATTTGTCCTGAATTGGCACTCAGGTGGGTCCTGCCAGAACCAGCATCATTACAGCTGTAATGGGCTCAGAGCACCTCACTACCCTTTGCAAGTGTCCCCTAATATCCTGTTTTCTAGTTGATAGCTCCAGCACCTGTCACCACCTTCGTTTCCATGGACAAGTGGCTAAGCTTTGTAAATCCAGCACAGCGCTTGTGCATGGGGGCTTGGATGTTGCAGGATATGCCAGGAAAGTCAGTTCCATGGCGGCAGCTATAGGCACAAGAGAACATAAGCAGCCGAGAGACTCAAGTGGTTGAACCACTTGAGCTTTAGGGCATTATACCAGCTTCCCTCCTCCAAAGAAGCAGCCTGTTCTTCTAGAGAAGTCTGTTTAAAGAAGCAGACAGATACCTTCTCTTTGCAAGTAACAGGTTTATTTAGAAATTGTGCTCTCTTGGCATCCCTCATTTCTTCATGGCTTTAGCTATAGCAACCAGAACAAAGAGGCCAGTTATGATCAGCGTTACCAGGGCACCAGGAATCCACAGCTGTGGGCCTAAAAAAGAAAGCAGTTACATTACTGGTTCTTCCTTGTGTTCCTTACTAGGGAGCCTGCCACCACAGGAGGCCTGGGAAGGTGGCGTCACTTTGTGACATGCAAGAGCTATCATGGCTGCTGCTCTCTGCACCAGTAAGACATTCGACCCATAAGACCTGTGTACTTCAAGGCTGTCTCTGAACTAGGGCTTATTTTTAGCCATTTGAGTTTTAGGTAGATGGCTCCCAAAATTGGGAGTTTTCAAGGCATTTTGTTTATACACACAATACTTATTACACTCCTAGTCATCTCTTTGTAATGTTTGCCAGAGCACATTTGAAGCTGTCCTAAGTTAATGTTACAGAACACTCAGCAGGGTCTACACAGACCAATCCATGCACAATACAGTGTGCTTTAGAAGTCACATCCCTGTAGTCTGCATTACTGCTCCATGTAAACAAGCTCTTCAGGTACACATCACCACTTCCAGCATTTTATTGGATAAACACTGATTTTGTTTTTTGGATCTGGATGTTGTATCGGCATTGGTCAGTTAACAATGAAAATCTGAAGCCCTGATCTTAATCAGTCCCTCACTCATGACATTTAGGGTCAGATTCTCTGGAGAGCCCAACACCCACCAATTTTCAAAAACACTCGGCATGCGGAGCACCAAGCTCTTGAAAAACATGGCCCTTAATCACTCCCTCTGGATTCTACAGGCTTCCTGCCATCAGCTCCCCTCCTCCAAGTCATCCTCTGGTCTTCCAAGTGACTCTGTGCCATGGCAGACGTCTCGCCTAGGAGGAGGCAGATTTGATGGGGCAGACTAGGCTCTCTATACACATCCTACAGCCTGATCAACACTGGTGGGAGCAGGTGTTGATATAAGATAAGCAACTTCAGCTACGGGAATACCATAGCTGAAGTCGACGTACCTTATTCAGACTTATCTCCCGTCCTCACGGTGCAGGATTGACAGTCACAGCTCCCCTGTCGACTCCACTACCGCCGCTTGCTCTGATGGAGTTCTGGAGCTGACAGGGAGTGCATTCGGGGATTGCCATATTGCGTCTCGACAAGACACAATATATCAATCCCTGACAAATTGATCGCTACCTGCCGATACGGTGGGTAGTCTGGACATACCCTACTGAGACTTCTAGTCCTGCAGAACACAACATAGGAGCATTGATATGGGAGTCGAAGACCACAAATTGCCACATTGCAGGGGAGAGATCTTAGCAGCCTCCTTTAATTGCTATATGTAACGGGGCAAGTGTGACTGGACTGTTCCTGTTCAACTGGCTTTGTACAGTTATCCAGGACAGGACATACGTACCCCAAAGGTCCTGCAGTTTTGTCCCCGACTCAGCATTCCATGCTCCAGAAAGGGGAGAGGCAAGGAGATGGATGGGTCCATAAGAGACAATCTTCTTGTAGTCATCCTGAAGTGCCCTCTTGCTCCTCGACTTCCTGGGACATTGCTGTGAGCGGAACAGAGGGAAGAAATCTAGGGCCTGGGGCCGGATGGGACTGTTGCTTTTTCTTCTCCTGTGCTGTGTAGGAAGAGCCCTTCCTCTGAATATCAATCCCAACTTACTGGCAGCAGAAAGCCTCCACTTGCATGGGCCCAGGAATCTTCTACAAGCTACAGGAGAGGTTTTCAGTTCATTTATCCAGCAGCCAGGCAGACCAATGAACTGGATGGACCCAGCTATCATTAAAGAGGAGGGTAAAGTAAAAGCCTGCCCTGATGTAATCCTGGAGCTCTGAGGGAAAGGAGAAGAGGCCCTCCATCACTGGGCAGCTGCCCCTTAAGAGGAAGCACCGTCGTGCTCTGTTCTTTTTTGGAAGCAAGGAGAGCCAGAGAGCTGCGGAAAGAACTGGGGCAAATCTGAAGCCCAGAGCAGACTATCAGCTCTTTGGGAGCAGGGCCAGTCTCTTTGGTCTGTGTTTGTACCCTGCCTAGCATGGTGGGGTCCTGGCCTGTGACTAGAGCTGCTAGGCATTGTAGTATAATGCAGATAAGCAGACCGACAGTGATAAGGGCCCTTAATGGGGCCTCACATGGTCATGCTGCAGAAGTGACCATCTCATTTACAGGCCCCACAAGGGAGGCAAGTCTTAAAGAGAGCGGGTCCAATGGATCCTTATTGTTAAGTGACAATTCCACAGGGAGAGGCCTCTAGCCAGTGGTTAGCTGAATCCAGCATAGGGTCAGAGCAGAGCCCTCGGCTGCAGCGAAGGCAGCTCAGAGGAGAAGGGTCTCCAACAAGTCCTGCTCGCAGTGCAGGGGGGCAGAGGGAACCTCACCTTTGCGCAGGGTTCGGGGCCATCGGGGAGGCACAGGCGGACTCTGCAGTGCAGGAACACCTCCGAGTAGTTGATGAACTGGAACATCTGGAAGCTGAACTTTGCCATGGTGCTGTTTCCGATGGCATTGATGTACATCACAGTCTCATCACGGGGACACCTGCAGTGGGGGAGGGGAGGGGATTCCCAGAGCCAAGTCAGCCTGGGGAGTTTTACACCCTGAGACGCCAGCAGTCCCAGTGCAGCGTATGGTCTATCAGTGGAGAAGGCTTTGCCCTTGAGATGTCTGGCTTTACACAGTAAGGGTCAATGTAGCTGCCAGATGCAGTCTCATATAAAGGTCAAGGGAGGAAGGATGCAGCATTGATGGAAGATGGCTTTGGACAAAAATGCAGATTTGTTTTCAAATTAAAAAAAACGTTAGTCCTTGTTTCTCTTCCCTCCCACCCCTGCCCATTTTCCTCCCCTTCCCCACTCCCTGGAAGGATCAGGGGAAAAGAGAAGCAGTAAGACTTGCACGTCTCCCCCCGGAAGAATCTCTTTTTAAAATTTGTAATCAAGAACAGTTTCAGGTTTTACACAATGCCGAATTCTGACCAGCTGTGACGTCTGGGTTAATTCCTTATCTGAACTCTGCAGGGAAACCGCTTCCCCTATACAGAGCATCTATGATGAGCAGGAAGCAACTAAAGTGATGTTTCTTTCAGAGCAGCAGTTGCCTCTGTGTGTGTGCAGCTCTCTGGGGCAGGGTGCTCCTTGTTCTACCTGGGAGTTTCATTGCCAAGTCACTTCCTGCCCATAGTTTGGGGAGGAAAGGAACGGTCTATGCCCAGTCCCACCTTAGAGCAGCAAGGAAAGATTCTCTTCCTCCCAACAGCCAAGGAGGTGAAAACCCCTATGTAGATCAGTAGATCTCAAAGCACTTTACAAAGCAGGTCAGGGAAAAGGATACTATTTTACAGTGGGGAAACTGAGGCACAGAGCAGGATAGTGACTTGCCAAGATCACCCAGCAGGTCATTGGCAGAGCTGGGAATTGAATCCAGGTCTCAAGTCCCAGTCCAGTGCTCTGGCCACGCTGCCTCAGATGAAAGGCTGGTGTATCAGGATGCTGCATCGGTGCCTGGGGGTTATGCATCATGGCATTGTGGGTCTCTGCAGTTCTATTAGTGGTTTGTGTGCCCACAGCTCAAATTGCTTTAATTGGGCCACTTTTCCCTGTACCCAACTT
Source organism: Gopherus flavomarginatus (assembly GCF_025201925.1). Classification (NCBI taxonomy): domain Eukaryota; kingdom Metazoa; phylum Chordata; order Testudines; family Testudinidae; genus Gopherus; species Gopherus flavomarginatus. Next base: position 37,517,813 of record NC_066630.1, read on the forward strand.
CTGTTCATGTCCCCTGCAGGCCTGTGCCCCACAGTTTTAACTGCAGTGTTGCAAGAGCATGTACTGGCTCACAAGCTGCATGGGACAGTAACAGGCACCCCAGTCATTGACTCCCTCATAGAAACGTAGGGCTGGAAGGGACTGTGCAGAGTTACCAAGAAAGCGACCATCTCTGCCAGACTTTGCAGTGGTGTTTGTACCGCACCTGCCACAACAGAGTCCTGGTCCATGGGGGAAGAGGGGGCTCGATTACTACCATGATACAAACAACAAGTTACTTGGGACACCTTGCACAACGCAGCTTTAAACCAAGACAGATTGCAGTTATTGCATGAACGCCAGAGCGCACTAGAGTCGTGGCCAACTGACCCATGCCTCAATACTGCCAATCAGTGGACCTATCACCCATCGGTGCTGGGATGGGGGAAAGAGATTGAGGGAGCGAGCACTTTCTTCCACAGATATGAAAGATGGGCCATGCTTAGGAGAGAAGCCGGCTGATTTAAAGATGAAGTGTGGGAGGAAGAGGGGAGGTTTTGCACTAAGCTCCACATGGTTAGTGGCCAGGTTCATTTTCTCTGCCAGGCAATTATGAAGTCTTCACTGGCTGGCTATGACCACAGGAGACATGTCAAGACTTGACAGCTTGTCACTCCCATGGAGTGGTCATGGCAACCTGACCTGGACTCCTCCCCTCCCAGAGTTACCTAGCATCAGGGTCAGTAAAGCACATGGCTTTTCCCCCGGCGAGGAACCTGGGGAGAGCTCAAAACCTGCTGCTCTTACCCCTTCACAATGAGCTGGTGCTGCACATCATGGCTGGGGTCTGCTGATGGGGTGGCCCAACAGTCCTCAACGCTCAGCAGGAAGTACCGCACCTGGCTCTGGCCTTCCAGCTGCAGCAGGATGTAGAGGAACTCCGACAGCGGGAGGGCCGGGGGCTGCTGCCAGTAGCGCTGCAGGTAAGCCGAGGTCTCGTACAAGGCCATGGTCACGTTGAACTCCCCCTCTTTGACCACGAACTTCACAAGCCTAGGAGATCAGAGATACCAGGCCCAGATTCAGAAAAAGGCAGGATGGAGGAGGCCACCAAGCATCCAATTACTGGTGCTTGCAGACAGATCCCCATGGGCCACCAGCTCCTGCCCACGGGGAAGCCCATCTGTTGTCCTCCTTACAGCCAGGGCCCCATCACCAACCTTTAGCAAGTCATGCACAGTTCTCTACCTGACCTGTGAGAACAGAAAGAGCTGCCTCAGTGGCTCTTCCGCACAAGGGACCCCTGGGGAGAGCAGCTCCCATCCAGGCTGCCCCACTGGGGTATCGAACTGTGATGTCCGAGAAGAATGCACCCAAGACACCTCCCAGGAGGCTCTCTCCGACACACCAAGCAGCGGGGAGTCTGATAGGATAACCGTCCTCTCTCCCCCCACCCCCAGTTTATTTGCAGTGGTCAGGCAGATAGAAAGGCAGGAATCGGATGGCACACACCTCTGGGAACGTCTCATTTCCCTGCAACATGTGCTACTGAAAGCACTGGACCCTTAAGGTAAGTTGTCCAGCGCAGCATGGGGCAGGAAGGCTGCTCCCAGCCAGTCCAAGCCAGGCATTTAGGGCCACTTCTGTGCAAAGTGAGGGCAAAGGATTGTGATGTGACATAGCTCTCAAAGCTCACCAGCACTGCCTGGTGGCCTGCAAATCATCCCATCAACAGGAGCTATTTTTACAGCTGCTTTACATCTTTTAATGGCTTGTAAACATGAGAGACCTATTTTCAGAGATGCCACACACCCACTGCTCCTCTCTGCTTCAGCTGGAATTGTGGGGGGGTTCAGCACCACTGGGGATCAGGCCTTAATCAGCCAGCTTCACCAGCAAAACTCAACCCTCTGAGGGCTGGAGGGTAGCAGCCAACGAGTATTTAGTCTAGGAGGGAAATGCCTATCCAGAGGAGAGAGGAAGAGCAGCAACTCACGCGTCAATGGCAGTAAGGGAGAAGGGCAGCTGGACCACCCGCTCATAGGAGTAGATGCAGGAGAAATGCACTTGCACAAGACTGCTTCTGGAGATCATGCCTGTGACCTCCATGTTGGACTCCATCACATTGGCGTAAGACACGTGTGTCCTGTTTTGCTGACATGGGCCAGAAAGTGTATTTAAGTCCTGTCTTCATGCCAGGAACATGTCTCCACACTCAGCCTGGCTCACCCCATCCTGCCTGCAGCAATGTGGTCAGGGACCCAGTCAGAGCTAGCTGTAGGTCAGGTGGCGTAGGCAGCACAGCAGCCAGAAGGCCCTGCCTGTTCCTTGAGGCTTCTGCCCACAGCCATCAGCTTGTGCGCACAAACAGGCCTCTCGTTCTGGGGTCCAGCTGGAAGCACCCAAGCACCCATTGATTTCACCTGGAATTTTTGGGTGCTCATCTGAAGAGGCAGGTCTCCAGTTCAGCCTTTATTTTTTTGTGCCTCTTGAGATCTGAGTCATGAAATGGCCCAGAACAAGTCATCTGTTCCCCATGAAGGGAGATCTGCTACATACAGTGCTGTCTTAATACAGAGATTGTTAGCGGTACGTCTTTACGGTACTAGATATGGCTTGGCATGTTGCACCAAAACAAATCTAGATGTTGCCCACAGACCTTCAGCTAATCCACACCCCATGTGTGTCAGGGTACAGAACCCAGGACCTTGGACTCCAGAAAGAGCCTCCTAGATCTTGAGATTGAGGAAGGCTCTTGTTCTGCAGTCGAGCCTCCAGAACAGGACACAGTCTTGCTAGGACACGGAAAGTTGGCAGCAATCACAATAATCAGGGCCTAGCAGGCCTATTTTAATCCTTAACCTAACGGATGACTAGTGGGGAAAGGCTGATGAATAGTCAATGGATTTATTACATGAAACTGTTTAAGAGAAGATGTGAGAAGGAGACAAAGTCGGATTTAATTTAAACAGAAAGCATCTGCCGACACCATTCAAAGACCATTCAGATGAATGGCTAGTAAAGAGTAGAGGATTAGAAATTAACCAAAATTGGTGTGTTGGAAATTAGGCCTAACTGATGGACAAAATAATGAAGGGGTGGGGTCTGATCTAAAGTCCCTTTCCTGCTATCATTCCCGATTCAGAACTGAATAGCATTAACTCTTCCTTCCCCACCAAGGACTGGTCGACTCAATAAGAGGCTTTAACCCATATTCTGTCTCCGAAAGGGAACTTTGTGCAAAGCAATCTCCATTTTAATGCTCTAACTTGTTTTGAGTCTTTTCCTTTGGTATATTTCAATCAATCAATAAAAAGTTCTAATCTTTGGCATTTGCAGTGCTGTTGTAGCCATGCTGGTCCCACGACATTAGAGACACTACGCTGGTGCGGCAATACCTTCTGTTAGAAGAAATTCTGTTGGTGAGAGAAGCTTTTGACCTATGCAGGTCCGAAGAAACTCTAGAACTTGAAAGCTTGTCACTCTCGCCAACAGAATTCAGTCCAATAAAAGTCTCTTTAATAACCTGTGACATGAATTGTCTAGCATGTTTGCCATGATGCTAAGCAGGTGGAGGACTCTGCCTACCAATTCCCAGACCTTGATTAATACTATGACTGTTGGATTGTGACTGGTTTATGTTAACACCTTTAGCCCATTTATTCCATCTTAATACATACAATAGCTGCTGGAAAGAGTTACTCTCCGTTGGGAAATAGAAACTCAAGACTTCCATACTCTGCTGAAGTAGCCAAGCACTGCCCCCTCAAACCCCAACCAACAACTCAGTGGAGGTCCAGAAAGAATCATTGACTATGTTAGATGGTGTACACTAGCCACCGTACCAGCTCTCGAGAGAAGACTTCCATTTAGAACTAGCAGTTAAACACTAATGCTACAAAACAGGAAAAGCAGGAACACCCAGAACCCCTTCACCACTGTGTCTTGTCTCAGAATGGCTTCCCCCTCCTAATCAGATACACCCCACGGAGCCCTTACCTGAATCACTGACCCACACAGGGTATGGTTCTCGCCCGTGAGAATGGCTGCAAAGAAGATTGCTCCATCTTCTGTCTTTTCAGAGACCTTGCAAGCACCATTCTTCAAATGGACCCGCGCCAAGGGGATTTTTAACACTTCAAACACTTCCTTTCTCACCATCATCTTCATGTGATCTTCCTCACACTGCAGCTTGAGCACCACATCTGGGGAAAAAGCGATCTGCAATAGCCATAAGGAAGAGGCCTGAAGGAGCCCTATGTCAGCTATGGTGTGACCCAGCACTGGTATAATGAGAGTGTCCTTCACTTCACTGCTGGCCAAGAATGATTTTTCAGAGGCCTGCAAAGAATGCTAGGTGGAAGAGATTGAGAACCCACATGAATCCAGTGGGAGCTTGTCTCTCTCTAGTGGTTAGACACCAAGATGTTTCCAAGCCTACTGCTCTGACTCCAAACTGCGGGATGTGGCCTTTTAACTCAGGACAGCAGAGGGCTCACACTTTTAGACCCAGAGGTGCTACATTTAATCCCTGTGATGGATGTCAGTGCAGTCATTACACTACAGCACGATCACCCTGGCAAGCCCGATGAGGCTGAAGTGCTTCTACTTCAGGACCTTAGTCTAAAGCAACTTTTTGGTCACTTTCCTCAAGGGACATGTGACTTTGCTATGCCAGAGTCCATTAGTGACCAAGGGAAGCTGTGGGATGCTACTAGACAGTGGTTCTAATGCTTCCTATTGCAAGGCCCCTGGAATTACAGAGAGTCTGAGGCATCACAGTCTCCCCATCCCACAGCAGCAGTGTCCCTTGCATGAAACATGAGGACAGGTTTAAGATGAAAGGAAAATTAACTCTAATGCAGTGCCTCAGGCTGGAGTGGCTTAGTTACAAGAAGGGAGGGGAGGAGGGCCAGTGGTTTCCTTTCCCCAAGTGCAGGGCTTCACATTTCTTAAGGCCAGATCTCCACTGTGACGGTCACCATCCACAAGTCTGATCACAACTGAAGTGACTCCAGAGAGTAATTTCCAATAGAGAGCAGCCAAGCAAAGGGCTAGCAAATCCTCTCTGTTTGTTCAGTTTTGTTCACCAAGAAAGCCTTGGACTGGGCCATAGCCAACAGGAGCCGTCCTAGCTTGACTGATAGATGTTTCATTTCTGCAACCAGAGCAGCTCCATGCACCCCTTGCAAGTGCTGGGTCATCTGTGATCCACAGACCAGGGTAGCATGGAAAGGGTTAGAGAGCTACACTTCTTCCCTATGTCCACACCCCCACTGCTCCCCTCAAAAGGAAGGAGTCCACCCACCCCACTCATTGTGCAAGCGTACACACAAGTCACATCACAGGCCCACTCCTTTTTTGTACAAGAGATCAGCTGACTCCTACGACATCCCATGAAGTTGTTCCTAGTTCAGCAAATCCTTTCCTCGTATCAGTTTATAAAGGCACTCACCGGAGTGCAAAAGCAAAAGTCCTCCCCCCCCCCCATGTTTTCCAAGTGGCTTGAGTAGTGCTCATTACTGCTAGAATTGACACGTGCACCCCAACCATGCCCAGCATAGCCCCAGTCCTACCTTGACAGAATGTCCCAGTGAAGCCAGCCTTGCAGGTGCAGTTTGGTTTCTCCTCAACTACCCGGCAGACTCCCTGGTGCTTACACAGGTTCGGAAAGCAGAATCTTGGGCTTCTCTTGGGATGGAGGGCAGCCTCTTCCATTTGGCCACGAGGCTTCTTCAGATCAGCTACAGCGGAGGGATGTGGGTGTGTTTAAGTGCATCGTGAATAACTGGCTATAGTGGAGCAAGCTACAGTTAGCCTGTCTGTCGGAGTCAGTGCTCTGCTCAACTGTGAGGGGAACCCTTGTTTAACACAGGACAAGTTGTGCTTATTTAAAGTCACTGCTTAGATCCCAAGAGAACCTTTACACTAATGGCAGAACTGCCTTGGGACACTACATCTGAAAGACAATGCCTCTTCAGTGCCTACCAAGAGGAAACGTACAAGAGTCTGCACTTCCCCTTGTTCGAGCTGAGGTCATAAGCATCCAAATCTCAGTGTGATGGGTGGCTTCCCTCAACTGGTACAGGAGATGCAGAATCTTCATCTCTGGCTTGGCAGGTAAAAAGCTTCCTGCTGACAAGAAGGTGGAAAGATCCCACTTCTGGCCCCAAAGCTTTAGTGCCCTTAGCTGTTGTGTGTGGTGTGTCTGTTCTTATACACATGCCCCAGCCACCCAAATTCCTTCTGCTTTTGGGAGAAGTGACCAATGCTAATCCTACTCTGGATAAGTAGCTTGAGCACGTCCTCAGGTACAGGATTTTACCCTTCTCCTCCTCCTCCTCACTATTCATCCTCATCCCACAGCCCAGTAAATAAAGAGACTCACTATTGTAGCTCTCACTGCCAGGCAGCCAGAGGGCAGAGATCAGCAGCAGGCATGTCACAGTCACTTCCTGAAAAGCAAACAGACTCTAGCTCAGGGGTAGGCAACCTATGGTACGTGTGCCGAAGGCAGCAAGAGCTGATTTTCAATGGCACTCACACTGCCCAGGTCCTGGCCACTGGTCCAGGGGGCTCTGCATTTTAATTTAATTTTAAATGAAGCTTCTTAAACATTTTAAAAACCTTATTTACTTTATATTCAACAATAGTTTAATTATATATTATAGACTTCTAGAAAGACCTTCTAAAAACATTAGAATGTGTGACTGGCACGCAAAACCTTAAATTAGAGTGAATAAATGAAGACTCAGCACACCACTTCTGAAAGGCTGCCGATCCCTGCTCTAGCTTATTTTGATTTCTAACATGCTCATCTGTAGCCTCTGGAAACATACATAGACACGTAAGAGTCTTCCTGTAGCAGTAGGACATGCTGAGATGTTTAACCAGTCTAGAAGACAGAGACAATATTGACTTTGAAGTTCACCCACTCAGAATACTCCGCTTTCCACAGCAAGCAAAAATTGCTTTCCTGGGTTTTTGAAGGAGTCTGTTACCCTGACTGTCAGGGCTACTAACTCTAATTTGGGATCTCCTGCTCTCCTTTGTACCCAGATGTGTTCTCTGTTGTTATTTTGCCTATCACCAAAGGCCTGAAGGGTCTGAGCAGCAAAACCTTCCTCCTCAGCCAGAACGTGCAGAGCCAGATTTTGTCCTGCATTAAAGCAGCTTAGCCAACAGGACCACTTTACTGAGGCTGAAGTATCAGGGTCCCCAATTTAGAGGATACGCAGACAAAAATAAACCCAGACAAGTGACTACAGGCCACTAGTAACAGCTGAGCACTGGCCATGAAATCACACAGTAGAGGCACCCATGCAAACAGAAGAGGAAGGAAAGAGTTGTTCCTCCTCAGGAAGTTCACTTTCCACTTTAGAGAGGAGCTATAAATAAAATGGTAAATTACAAGTGGAAAAGTATCTTCCCCTGGATCTTTTTACACAGGGAAGGTAAGAATGTGGCTTTGAAGGGAATGTACATTTACATCAAACAAACAAACAGATAAAGGACAATGAGTCAAGGCCGCCTTCCACTTCCCAGATCTTACACTCCCAGCTGTCTATTGTAACAGTTTGACAGAGAAGGAGCCATCTCATTGGTGAGTGTGCTAGGCAGCAGTGCAGGCTAGTGGATAGGGCTCCAGTCTACCTGCATTGTCCCTCGTGTTAATGACTGGGGGCAATGGAGTCATACGAAGTCCCCATCCTAACTCAGCAGCATTTTACACCTATTTTGCCCTCATGTTGTTAATGTCTCTGCACAAGGCTAAAAATCTGGGGAAGTCAGTTCTCTGCCACTGACTTAGGAGGAGACTTTGGACAAATCACTTGACTTCTTTGCCTCACTTTCCCATCTGGGAAATGGGGAATCATTACTAGAGCTCTAGAAGATCTGTGGATGACATACTGTCTAGAAGTGCATGACTCCTACAGCCCTGAGGTAGGCCAACCTCTAGAGAGGCTAAAAGAACTAGCAGTAAACAGCTGCACTTCTTGGATCTGATTCCCCAACTGCCTTGCACCTCGTGTAGCCATTTATACTTCAGCAAAGTAGGTATCAAATGCTACAGTTCTGGTGTGATCGCATTTTGCACTCACTTTGCCTGAAGGTAAATGGACTTGACAGGGAGCAGGAGACTGAGGAATCAGGACCCTTTATCTGAAGGGAGAGCACGGCTACACAAGACGACATTTCAGAAGCCCTACCAATTGCTTTCAGGAAACAAGAGAAAGACAGTGCTGCCTTCTTGTAAGTTACAATCTAGGAAGAGAAATCCATGACTTCAGCCATCACAAACAGAGCCCTGCAGTCCCTGTTTAAAGTTGAGATTTCATGAGCTTTTCTCTACTCACCATTGCCAGACATGCATACCCTTGCTCACTCACAGCTGTCCACACTTCCCTTTGCCTTGGCCTTGCTGTGCTCTTTATATCATTTTTCAACAGCTGATTCTCCCCCACCCCCTCACACTTCCCTAGTGATTGCATCAGTGCCAATTTAGCCTCCTGTAATTGCTGCAGTGGTGGAAAGGACTCACTAAACACCAGCTTTCCTGTTAGGCCACTCGTCATAAGCACTGACACAACTCACAGCTCTGGTAGCTCACTAATTAAGAGAAGTTTCTGCATTCCTCCCTTCCCTCCCTCTCCTCCCACGCCCCCAAATCCTTTTTAATACAACTAGTTACTTTTACTAGTTACAACAATAAGAATATGAAGACCCCACACAGACACAGTTGGATTGCAATCCATATTTACTAACTGTGCACATATATGCCAGCTGCACACAGTTTTCATAATCGTTCTAGTCCTCATGGTTGTGATGAAAAGCTTGAACACATGACGTGAGCGAACCTTAAAGGTTCAGAAAATAGAAAGCAAAAAAAAAAAGCCCAACGTGTATTACTATTAAAAATGTGATTTTTTTTTTAGCCAGTCTCATGATTTTTACACCCATGGATCCTATGTGTAACTGCCACCATCTTGGGCACTGTTAGGAACTGAACACGGAGCTCCAATAACTAAAAGCATGAACCTCTACAGCTGGAGTTAAAGGACCAAGACCCTTGTCCTGCAGTGCAAACACCCTCACCTTTAACTTTAAGCATGTGAGATATCACACTGACTTCAGCGGGACTACTCCTATGAGTAAAGTTACGGATATGAATAAGCATTTGCTAGAATTGGGGCCTTACATTTTGCAAAAAAGAATCCAAGTTTTCGCCAAATTAATATTGACAGAAATGTTTTTCAGAGATCCAGAGATTCCAAGGCCAGAAGGGACCATGTGACCATCTAGTCTGACCTCCTGTATAACACAGGCCAGAGAACTTCCTCCAGATAATCCCTAGAGCAAAGCTTTTAGAAAAACATCCAGTCCTGATTTTAAAATTGTCAAACCTTGGTAAATAGCTCCAATGGTTAATTACTCTCACTGTTAAAAAATGTACTCCTTATTTCTAGCCTGAATTTGTCTAGCTACAAATCATGTTACACCTTTCTCTGCTAGACTGAAGAGCCCATTATTAAATATTTGTTCCCCATATAGGTACTTACAGACTGTAAACAAGTCACCTCTTGACCTTCACTTTGCTAAACCAGATTGAGCTCCTTGGTCTATCACTGTAAGACAAGTTTTCTATTCCTTTAATCATTCTCATGGCTCGTCTCTGAACCCCTCCAGTAAATTTGATTTCTTCATATTAAAGTATCAGTGCTAACAGATATTAGTTTGGCTGGAAACCCAAATCCAAGTACTGCAGGATGTTGCCAGTGCAGGAAGGAATCCTGACAGTAAAACTGACTAGAGGCAGAGGGTGACATTGACTGGACTAATTTCTCATTCCAAGTGAAATGCAAAAGGTGAACAAATGCATCAATGATAGAAAACAAACATTAGGGCCGAAATTGTCAAAGGCTGGGTTTAGCACAGGCTCAGTCAGTGCAAACTGGCCTGACCTTTGAAAATGTGCGCCTGGATTTTAAAAGAGCTTTCCATTTTCAAAACCTCCACAAGTTACGCAGCGAGGAAACTGGTCTGGCTTAAACTGCCAGTCCCAGCCTTCTTCTCTGCACAAGGAACGACTCCTGCCCAAGAAACTACTGCTCCCAGAAGCCTCTGCCCATGGCAGGTGGTTGCCATGGCGAGGGAGCCCAACAGGAGAAGCTGGTGAGCCTGTTTGCAGAGGGGTGAGTGGTGAGAGGCACTGGGGCTCCGCAGTGACACCCGAGAGATGGAGAACAGCCGTGCGCCTGTGCGAGCGAGGATGTGTATGGCTGGGTGCAGGCGGGCAAACCCAGGGGTGCACTATGGGGCAGCGCAGGGGACCCCAGGGAAGGGGCGTCCCAGCGACGGGAGCAGGGGCATGCCCGGGAGGGCAGGGGCCAGCCAGGGCGTGGAAAGGTAGGGCCCAGGCCCAGGGGCCGGGAATCAGCCGAAGGCAGGGAGCATTCAGCAGAGCCAGGAGAGGACCCGGGAGCTTTGGGGAAGCGAATGGAGGATGTTGCTGACACACTGGGACAAACTCCTGCCTGGCATAAGGCTCCAGTGGAGCTGTTATACTTGGGAGGGCGTCTGTCTGTCAGAGGAAAGCAAAACCAGAAAAGCTCAGCACTCGTGCTGCATCGCCCTCAGCAGAGCGGGGGTCTGCGTGGGGCCCGATGAGGTGACCGGGGACTGCTCCCAGCCAGATCACATGAAGAGCGTTTTGAGGACAGAAAACCAGGCCATTTTTCGGACTGTGCCACCAGGGGAGGGAGGGTGGGCTGGAGGGGGGACGTGAAGAAGGGAGGGGCTGGAGGCTGGGCACCATGGGAGCGTTTGGGAGATGGAAAGGGGTCAGACTGGGGTTGCTCCTGATGAGCGGGAGGTTGGGCTCCTTCCGTCCCTCTGTGGTCGCTGCAGCAGACCAGGCGTTAAATGCAGAAGGAACCATATTAAACATTTGCCCAGCGCAGTGATTAAAGGAGCTGGAAAGAGGAGGGGGAGCTGTGGGGAGCCCCCCTTTGCCACACCAGGGAGAGGAGGGGAGCCTCGTACTCTCCACTAAGTCCCATCTTTAACCCCTGGTGCAGCGCCTAGCACAGTCGGGTCCTAATCCCTGACGGAGGCCCCTAGGTGCTGCACCAGTGCAACTAATCAATACAAACACTGAGGAAAGCTGGGGCAGGGTGGGGAACAGGGGGAAGGGGAGAGTTTCACGCACACAGCGGGAGAGTTTGACAAATCTTAGTAAGTAACCAGAGACATACAGCCATGCGGTTGTCAACGGGACACAATGGGTCGAGCTGCTTTGCTCCGGCTGGATGCTCCCCTCTGGCTGGCTGGCTGAATGCAGTCCAAAGCCCCCGGCAAGGAGAGCTCCAGTGAATGGTCCAACGTGAAATCACTCCTTCCTCTCCACCCTTCGTGGGCATTTCTGTCTTATTTCAGTAAATCTCCTCCTCCTGCAGTCTTCGTCCTAAATGCCATTCCCGCTGCCAACCAAAACAACGCCAGCTAGAGAGAGTGCTTGCGTCTCCATTTCACTTCTTATCTCTCCAAGCCCCAAAACACAGGTTGGGATCAGTGTGAGCTTAAAAAACAAAACAAAGACAAAAAACAGGCCTTGGAGATACTTCTGCTGCTCTGCTATTTATTTAGATTTTAAAAGTGCCCACAGTGTACACCCCGCCCTCGCCCTCAACACAGACTTATACAACTGAAGGACAGCACATCAGAAATGGCTCAGAGGAAATACTTTTTCACCAAGGCACAGCTGGTTTGTGGAACCCCATGTCACAAGACAGCACCAAGGCCAATTGTTTAGCAGGGCTAAAACAAAAAGAGTGGACATTTGTATGGATAATGGGAACCTCCAGAGTTGTTATAGTAAGGATTAAAATGACTAGGTGTTTTGGAAGGGATCTAAACCTTCATGCTTCATGGCACCAACCAAGTTCTAACTCAAGGGGGTCAGGAAGAAATTCCCCTAAGGGCAGGTTATTCCAAACTGCTTACTGCTGGCCACTGCTGGAGACGGGATACCAGACTAGGTGTATCATGGGTCAGTTCTGCAGTTCCTGTGTTTCTAATCCATCAAAGAAGCAGTAGCCCTTCTGCTTCTCCACTCCCCCAGCCACATCTCACACTAATCAGTAGTCAGCAGACCAACAGGGATTAAAATCATGCCCTATACCACATTTTTCCCTAAGAGGGAATCCCACCCCCAACCAACTCCGTTTTCCTCATTCCAAACAAATCCGTAGGCAGAGAATAAAAATGTGTCTCTGTTGTCCTTTCTTACTCTTTTAAAATAACCTGTGAGTGCTTCTCTCCCAGCAGCCCATGAGGGAGCAGGATGGAGGTCCTGAGAGAGCATGGGGAAGAGGAGGAGGAAGAAAAGAAAGTCTTCATGATTAGCAATGAACTCCAAGACCTGGAAGAGAAGCTGTCAAAGATCCAAGTCCATATCCCAAATGTTGTACCGTAAGTAGGAAGCTTTGTGTGCGTGAGAGAGACAGACAGATAGACAAGAATGCATGACAGACTGCATTTCTGAAACAGCTAAGATGAAATCCATTCTCACCAATGCACAGCTAGTTTATGGAACTCCATGCCACAAGACAGCACCAAGACCAATTGCTTAGCATGATTCAAAAAAAAAATCCATTTATATGGATAATGGGAATCTCCAGAGTTACCAGAGTAAGGACTAAAAAGATCAGGGGTTTTGGAAGGGAGTTAAACCCTCATGCTCATGGCACGAGCCGCACTCTAACTGGCTCTGTAAATTGCATTTTTCGTGTGTTCCCCATTGGATCAGGTATATAGAGATCATAGGAAGATACTTACAGGCCCACTGGGCTGTGCAGCTCACTTGCCATCACTGGGAGCAGTTTAGTTGGGTTTCATGCTCTCCTATTTTGAATTGTGCGCTTTTCAGTATGACCCCAAAGTTATTTAATTTGCACCGACTGCTGGGCGATAATAGAAGAGAGACCCTAGTGTTTCTTCAGACAGGATTAACCCATCTGAATCTCACTATGTTCATTATCCGTCTCTGTTTGCCTCCTTCCACTGCATGAAGTGAATTTGATTGGAGTTCCATTGACACCTCCCAGTTACCAGCCTCCTACAAGACGAATTCTGCCAAGGAGCAGATGCTGCTGCAACTAGCTGACAATTTCCATCGACAGTATGCGCATCTCTGCCCGGATCGCCAGCCACTCTTCCTCCACCCATTAAATGAGTGTGGAGTGGAGGTAAAGGAACATCCGGGAGACAGGGGTGTTGGGGACAATCTGGGTTTGCTTTCCTTTGATAGCATATGATATGGACTATGTACAATTCTGCACAGTCACATCTTTCTTTCTATGCTGATTATCTTTTTATTCATTTGCATGTATTTTTTACTGCAAACATATTTTAGCAGTAGAATTGTCCAAGGGCCAGTCCCATGTGCTCCCTTGCAATAGACACAACCGTGCTGAAAACCCACCAATTGTACAGTCAGTGCCCAGGTATGCACCAAGCACCCCAGTTATACACCCATCCTACCAGTTGTAGTTCCACCATACCAATTTCACACTTCACACAGCAGTTATACACATCGACTGTATACCCATTGCACTGACTGTACACTCAGCATACAGTACTTTTGGGGAACAGAAAAAAGAAGTGAATCAAACTAAAAAAAAGACCTGAGTCTAAGAGATCAACTCCGAAGACCCACAATATGCTCAGCCCTCGAGCTCGGTCTGAGGCACAAAGTTTAGATCCAGATTTGGATCTTAGTCTGAACCTCTCCAGGTGTTGGGTCTTAAAATATGGGGTCCTGTTTGGGCCCATTATAGAGACAGGCCTGAGCTGCACAGCTAGCATCCAGTTCTGGGCCTGTCTCCCCCAAGTTCAGGATGGGCGGATCCAGCATTCAAAATTTTTACTGACAACATGCCAGGCACAACATGTGGAAGCTGGAAACCTACAAGCCTTCTATGAACCGCGTCTGCTGGATGTGTAATGATAGGTGTGAGGCTTCCCTGAGATTAGAAGATAGCAGGGAAGGGCCCAATCCTGCAATGGGCATCTTGAACTCAACTCCCATTGACGTCACTGCCCTGGTTGCTGGCAGTCGGGCGCTGCAGCACTGTGTCCTAGTTGCAGTTACCCAGGTGCTGAAGGCTTCATGTCCAGGTATATCGCATTGCTGTAGTCCAGCCAGGAAGTGACAAAGGCAGAGGACAGACAGAGGTGTATTTCAGAAGCTGTGGTGAGACGGCCTCTCTGCCCATTATATTTTCCATCTCAGAAAGAGTCCATAGTAGAGCAAGAAGGTTGATTAAACACTTGCTGTATTTTAGAGAGGAGCATGGAGGAACTCCGGGCCAGCTGGCCCCGGAGTCCCTCCCTGTCACGCCGCTTTCTGATGGATTCCCCACCACGTAGCCATTAACCAACATCCTCTTGCTGCAGAAATTTGTGAGCACCACAGTGCGCCCGACCCTGCAGCCATACCCGGAGTTGTACAATTGGGACGGCTGTGCCCAGTTCGTCTCTGACTATCTCAGCATGGAGCCTCTCTCGTCCCCCATCACACCGGTAAGAAATGGCGCTTCCTTTGAGTCTTCCAGTTGCCCCTCTTGGCGCATTGGGATCCCACATCATTAACAGTAATGGGTTTCTCATCACGGTATCACACTGGCACAACTCGGTTTATGGGGCTATGATGAGTCTTGCCCTTTGACCCCTCCAGGAGCCCCCTCCCCAAGAAGGCCTGTTAAGAACCCTTTCTCCCTCCTTACTCAGGCAAAACTCCCATTGATTCAGTGAGCCCTGTGCATGTGCATTATTTGGGCACACAACCATGTTACAGGCATGATCATTTCCCGTGTGCTGAGTGGAGACTCTGGGCCTCCCAAACCAATGTCCACAGTGCCCACATGCCTCCCTGTAGCCTACTGGGCCTGATCCTGGTCTTACCCACAGCCATGTAAAAGCAGAGTAGCTCCACTGAAGTGGGCATGTACAACGGAGATCAGCTGGTGGCTCATTGCATGCTAAAGCATCAGGCTTCCCTTCCAAGGACTGGGAGGCCGCTCGCCTTGGAGAGGAGTAGCATGTGCAGGGACAGAAGCTGGTAGGTCTCGGTGACCTGTTATGAGGCACCTTGGTGGGATGTTGTCTCAGCTCCACAGGAGACTTTGGGGTGCCCTGACAGAGGCTTCCAGACCAAAGAGAGGGACTGGTAACACGGTTAGAGATGAAGGATCAGATCCTTAGCTGGTGGGGATCAGTGCAGCCCCACTGATTGCAGTAGAACCACGCTGATTTATACTTGCTGAAGAATGGCCCTAAGTTCAAACTGATGTGGGATTCAGCAATCAAATCCTGACACTTCTCTAGCTCGTTGCACTGACAGATCTCATAGAAAGTGTCATTATCTCCATTTAATGTATGAGGAAACTGAGGCACATAGCGGTGAAGCAACTTGGCCGCGGTTGCACAGCAAGTGTCAAAGCTGGGATTAGACTCCAGGTCTCCTGGCTGCTAGCCTTCTGCGCCCTCCATTAGCCCACATGGCTTCCTAGCAAAGGAATCTACACAGGAGAGAACTCTGGGGAAACAGTGAACTCGGGCAGAGTTATTTCACATGCAGGGACCATAGATACAGGGAATAAGCTAACGGGGAAAGGGTGTGAACCAGAGGGCTCCGTTCTCTCCTCAGCTATCTACATGCGAGTCCCATTGTAGTTTTGCAGCGCTTGGCCCAGAGAATCTCAGTGCGTCTGAGAGCCTGTGCTTTGTTTCTGGAGAAGGAGGGGATTCGAGAGTGGAGGTAAAGAGAGACCAAGAAGATGGGAATAAGACTTTAAACAAGGAAACGTGTTTGCTCTTTAAAGCCCAGTTACCTCCCCTCCCCGACCACCATCCTGAAGTACCAAAGGGGGAATTGCTTTGGCTTCAGCGTGCTCCTGTGCTCCCTGCTGATCGGTGCGGGCTACGATGCCTACTGCGTGAACGGTTACGCCACCCGGGAGACCTGCATGATGGATGAGACCAGGGAGGTGTGCCCACTGCTGGAGAAGTCAAAGGAGGTGAGGAGCCCAGCTCACTGGTTCTGGCGAGTCAGCCACAATGCGGTGAGAAGGGCCAGGAATAATGAATGTGACTGGCACCCCACAGGTCTGTGACTCTGGTTCCGACTAGGGGCTCCAGAGTAAATGTTCTGAACCAAGGGCAAGGTCTATGTATCTGATCTTCTCTACGCCTGGGTGATCTGCTGAGCTCTTTTCTATGTCACTCTTTCACTGAAGAGACCTGTTTGGGCTCTCAGAGTTTACTGAACCCCAGATCCATGAAGTACTAACCCACAGAATGTTAAGGGAGCTGAGCACCAAGGGGTGCCTGTGATCTGCCTGTCCTGTGGGCTCCCTTACCTCCCTATTGGGTTAAATAAGGCTCTGTAGCCCTCTGCTCTTGCGGTTGCAGGTCCTGAAAGAGCCCGTGAAGGAGAAGATCAAGAAGTACGCAGTCAAGCCCCCACGGGACCTGCGCAGCAAGTTTGAGCTCCAGCAGGTGGCCAAGAAGGAAGCCGATACTGAAGCCGCGCAGAAGAAGAAGCAGAAGGAGGAAGAGGAGAGGGTCATGGTGAGTAAATGTTCATGTGTCTCCATCTTACTCCGAACTTTCAGCAGCAAGATCCCTGACACAGCTAGTGACTGACTCATCAAGTTGCTAGCCACTTCCCATCATAGAATCATGGAAGATCAGGGTTGGAAGGGACCTTAGGAGGTATCTAGTCCAATCCCCTGCTCAAAGCAGGACCAACCCCAACTAAATCATCCATCATTGAGCTGTGAGAAACCCTCAGCCCTCGCTGACTTCAGTGGGCCGGTAAGTCACTGTGTTTGTCAGCGAGCATTTAGCCTGGGAAAAGGCAGCATGAGGTAGCCCTGAAATATGTGTCAATATACAATCCCTTACACCTCCAAGATTTTCAGATGTTAAGTTAATCTTCACGACCCCCTCCAAGGCAGATGAGTAATATTAGCCCAGTTGTGTGAATGGGGAAACTGAGGCACAGTGCCATTGGGCCCTAGATTTTCAAAAAGTATCCACTGATTTTTTGAGATGATGAACACCTGCAGTTTCCATTGGCATCTACTGGAAGTAATAGTGGAGGCTCAGAGCCACTGAAAATCAGGCCCTAAACATCTCAGGTTGGACAACCCAAAACTGAGGCAGGCAAAAATGGCGGCCGTTTTTGAAAATTTGACCCTAAGCAGCTTGCAAAGGGGCACACACAGAGTCGCGGAACGGGGAACAAAAGTCAGGGGCTAGATCCTCAGCTGGTGTAAATTAGCATAGTTCCATTGACTTCCATAGAGCTTTGCTGATTTTCATGCCTTGAGGATCTGGGTTCAAGGAGTCCCTGATTCCCAGCCTCATGCTCTGTCCCTGGCTCAGAGCTACCTCACGGACACAAGTGCCACGACTGACCTAGTACATTCTGACTGCTGTAGAGACAAGGCCTGGGGGGCGGGGGCACAGCTCAGCAGAGAGCAGATTGCCCGCACAGACGTACACTGTATAAACAGACAAGCTGCTTAAACGAATGAACTGGTTACTGTCCAGCTTTGGTTTTCTTTTTTTCATTTTACCCATAACAGTAAATAGCGGTCTGGCATTTAGCAAGCTGATTTACTGGAAAGAATTCCAGCTGTTATAAAGAGGGGATGTGACCAGAACTCCTGGTTCCATTGCTGGTTGTTTCCATGACCCACTGAGTGATCTTGGGGACACACCATTTTCCCGCTTGGTGCCTCAATTTCCCTACTATAGAACGGGACTAATGATACTTACCTACTTCACAGCAGGGGCCGTGAGGTTTCATTAATCAGTGTGACACCTGGAGAGCCTTGGCAGAACGGTACCAGAGAAGGACCAAGCACAACTGTTGTTGTGTTGGATTATAACTTCGGATCATTACTCTGTACTGCAGGAAGGAGAAAAGCCGAAGCCGGACCCTTTGTACGGGTTACGTGTCCATGCTTGGGTTCTGGTATTGTCGGGTAAGCGGGAGGTGCCGGAGAGCTTCTTCATTAATCCCTTCACAGCACACAGCTACAGCACCACCGACGACCATTTCCTTGGCATCGAAAGCATCTGGAACCACAAGAACTACTGGGTCAATATGCAGGATTGCTGGAATGGCTGCAAGGTAACGCTCCCTTTTGAATGGTGCCTGCCCTGCGGGAGAGCAAGCAGTTGGATTCAGTGGCACGGGGAAAATGGAGACCCACATGGCTGCTCACCTTTCACTTGCCATCCCTCCCCTTTAACTCTGCTAACACTGGCGTTAGGTCCTGAAGTCAGAGCAGCTGCCACCCACACAAGCGTCTGAGCCAGGGTGTAAGCACGGGCCCAATTCACCGCTGCTCTTTGACCACTTTATGTTGCTGTGGCCGGTGGGATGTGCCGGCAAAGCTATCATTGCAGCCCATCCCTGGGGAATATCCCCAGCCAGCAGAGCTGGCTGCATGTCCCCTCCCTCAACAAGGGCCCAATACAGGGGGAGATCCAGAGGCACGTCCAGATAGACCAGGATGGGAGGAGACATGGCGAAGGTGTTTCTACACCCTCGCTATTCCCCAGCTGCAGCAAAGCCATGGGGCCACGACAGCCAGTACATAAGTTAGAGCAGCCCTTGGGAATACTCCAGTTGACACCAGGAATCCCAAGCTGCTTCTGCTCAGTCCCTGCACTGGTGCAGCGTTGAACTGCGTCCAGGGCCTTTAGTGGACAGGTGCAGCCCTTGGGCTTCTGACAAGCTGCCAAAGTGGCCATGTACAATACCAAGAGGAGGATGTTGGACTGGGAGGTGCCCTGCAACTGTGGGGCCTTTTTTTGTTCCTCCCTGATGGCACACATCCAGGCAGAGTTCCACTGGACGGCATCTGCTGGCTCCCTAGGCAGCTTTGAGGAGCATTGGGCACCATCCAGAGTTCTCTGCTCGGTGTCCCCCTTTGGAGCCCTAGTTTTGAACCTATGATCCCCACTCCCGATCCTGTTAATCCTTAGTTCTACCCCGTCTTCACTTTAGTCCCAGGTCCAGTGGCTCCTCCCCAAAGGTTGGAGGAGGGGGTTTTACACATGGGTGGGCTTGTCCCTGCCCACCTCCCAGAATTCAGTAAGTCCCTCACTAAGGATAGATGTAATGTCCCACTAAAATCCTTAGAACTCCACATGGTTCCGAACGTCTGCTACTGAGTGAGAGTCACATGCAGTTGAGTGCTCTGTGGCAGGTCATATGTTTCTTGGTATTAGCACCGTAAGCTGAAGACATCTTTATGGCCAACCCTGGTTGTTCTTAGGGTGACCAGACAGCAAATGTGAAAAATCGGGACAGAGGGTGGGGGGTACTAGGAGCCTATATAAGAAAAAGCCCCAAATATCAGGACTGCCCCTATAAAATCGGGACATCTGGTCACCCGAGTTGTTCTGTCCTGCTTAGGATCTCACCTTTGACCTCGGGGACCCAGTGCGGTGGGAGTTCATGCTGCTGGGGACTGACAAGCCCCTTCTGTTGCTTCCGGAGGAGGAAGAAGAGGAGTTAGCTGATGAGGACTTGGATGATTTTGTAAGTTTCCTATGTTTCTACTAGGACTTCTTGATAGAAGGGAGTGATGTGTAATGAACGGGGCCTATGTGGGCCTCTGCCCCTCCTGGATAGAATCAGAGGTGCTTCACTGCCTCAGTCCCATAGGGCTGGTAGACATTCTCCTTCAGCTCAAGTGATGGGGAGGCGACCTGTGCTTTTTGGAGCAGGAGGCTTTGAATTCAAGCACTGCTGTTAATGTGTAATTCCCTGTGACCATGATTAGCTGCTAGTGGCACCACTGACATCCCAAGTGGTCACCGATGTGTTACTGCGCCTGCCAAGCTTTGATTGCTGGGAGAACTGATAGACAGGACCCATGTTCCCGGCCCCCGTGCACTGAAGGCCACTAGCCTGCCCAGGATGAAACTGCTTTTTAAAAATCAAATTCAAGTATACAACTTTTCAGGACACCTTCTACCTGCGTCTCGTCTCCCTGGGGTTGCAGGAACGTGGCAATGGGATTTGGAAATAATACATGTGTTTTTATAATATTCACAAAAGAAAATACTGTGTGTTGAGAGGAACAACATCTTAGTATGAAGGACACAGTGTGATAGCGTAGGGATGACATCAGTATATTCTCTCCCTTTATCTAATCTGTTCATACCATGCCCATCACCATGGTATGTGAGTGCCTTTCTCAGATTCTATGAAATAAACAAGCAAGTCATTGGTTCTAATGAGCACTGCCATATTCAATCAGTCCTGAGCTTCTCCACAGTCAGCGTGATCTTAAAATAAAAGAAAGTGGAGTCCTTTAGACCATGGCTGGGTTCTGTTAGTGGCAATGTGTGAGGGACTTCTGGATGGAGTGAACATAGCAGTGTTCCTTTCAGTGGAACAGCCACGCAGTTATAGTGGAAAAATCCAAGAGCAATTAGTTGTGAAGCATAAAATAGCACCCGCTCTGCAAAATTATATGGTCAGAAATGTCCCACTGGCTCTGAGACTTTATTGACTAAACAACCTGTATGATTTTTAGGGTGAGCTTTTGGAGGCAAATACTCACATGCATAAAGTGACAAAGAGTCCTGTGGCACCTGATAGATGTATTGGAGCATAAGCTTTCGTGGGTGCGTCTGACCAAGTGGGTATTCACCCATGAAAGCTCATGTTCCAATACATCTATTAGTCTATAAGGTGCCACAGGACTCTTTGCTGCTTTTTATAGATCCAGACTAACACGGCTCCCACTCTGATACTGGTCACATGCATACATATCTCATGGGTCTCGTGGAACTGTGACTTTATAAACCATGCTTTGCTGCATGACTGTATCCTCAGCAGTGTGTATAACTCAAAGAAACCATCTCTTACCATACCACCGTATGGCCTGGGAATGTGTATAACCTGCATGAACCACAGTCTAATATAACAAGTATTTCCAGAGACAAATGTGCTTCCTGTCATGGCAGGAGAGCACTACCAGCTTTGCTCAGGGCATTGCTCACCTAATGGAAACCCCTGCTCTGTCTTGATAGGATAAGGAGGAGGAGGAGAAGGGTTTTGACATGCCAGCATCCTGGGTGGACCCGATTCAAATATCTCGGAAAGGTATTTGTGCTTCCTTTACCACATTGCATATTCTTCTGATGGCAACAGATACAATTTTGTGTATTGCAATGATTATTTGTAACATACTGGACAAAGTCAAGCAATGAAATAACAATAAATCAGGATACACAATAATTAGGATACCCATTATTATTTAATTACACAGCTGTGTTTTGTGCCTATGGGTTCTCCCAGAACCTATTATGTCATCCTAAATTGGGAACCTCTGCCCCCACTGGGGACACAGGACCTGTTTTCTTCCTTTGCCTGTTACCTGGGTGAATTCTGCCTGCCAGGATATCTTTCCTGGCATTATCCATGTTACATGGCAGTCGATGCATTAACGCATATGTGCTATAGCAGAACAAAGTGTCATTAACCATCATACGTGTCTAGTGGTTAAAGCCCAGGTTTGGGAGCAAGGGGATCTAGGTTCTACTCTTAGTTTTACCATTGACTCACTGTGTGACTTCAGGCAAGTCTCTTAACTTTTCTGTGCCTCAGTTTCCCTATCTGTAAAACAGAATTAATAGCCTACTTCACAGTGTATTGTGAAGATTAATTCGTAAAATGTACTTTGAAATCCTTGGACAGAAGATGCTATAAGAGGAAAATCTTTTATATTTGGTAATAACTTTATTCAAGAGTGGCCTCTAGTTAAATTATTTGTAAATGGGAAATTCAGGCGGTAATTCAGAAGGTACTGCCCATAGTCTGACCAGTCAGAGAGAAGTGAAAGGTTCTTCACCCCATTGCTAATCCCCTCTGGCAACCACACCTCCAAG
Organism: Gopherus flavomarginatus; assembly: GCF_025201925.1. Taxonomy (NCBI): domain Eukaryota; kingdom Metazoa; phylum Chordata; order Testudines; family Testudinidae; genus Gopherus; species Gopherus flavomarginatus. The sequence continues at coordinate 37,539,776 of NC_066630.1, forward strand.
ACTGTGTCTTTCTTTTCTACTTTGATTTAATCATCACTAGCAGAAGATACACAGATGTTAAAGGACAATACCCATCCATACAATCCATTGCAGTATGTCGTGACGATGAAAATTCAACACCCGATCCAGCTTCCAGAGACAGCTGGATCAGGCCCAGTCCTGTAAGCTCCTATGTGCTCTCAACATTCACTGAAGTCAGCAGAGGGGGCTAATCACCCCACCAGATTGACCCCCCCACCCCACAAGTGCATCACCTTCCTACAGCCTCGGAGAGTATCAGGAACAACGTTCCTTCTCCACAGTAAGGATGTTAATACATTCTCAGGCAGCTGAATGTGACAAAGGAACAAATCGTTCCTCCTGAGTCTTTTATTTCTCCATGTGAATTCCTTTTAGTGTTGGCAGCAGCTGCTAAACACAAGCAACTAAATCTGTTCCTGTGTTCTCAGCTCTTGCAGCTAAATCCTTCTCCTTGCCCTCTGCAGAATTTGAGACCCGCTGTCCCCAAGGGAAGAAGGTGATCCAGTACAAGAACGCAAAGCTGGAGAAATGGGCACCGTACCTGAATAGCAACGGGTTGATCAAACGCCTCACTGTCTATGAGGACCCAGAATGTAAGGGGAGATAAATAATCAGCAAGAGTCCATTGAGACAATACACAAATGGGTGGGGTGCAGTGGGGGGAAGAATAGGATAGAGAGGTGCCAATGTATCTCCTATCCCTTCTCCCCCTCCTGTCACACTTCTTGCTTCTCCTCTTCTGCTCCCTCAACCCCTTCTTCCCTTTGCCCTGTTCGCTATGCTACAAATCCTAAGGCTTCCAGCACCGCTGGGAACTCTTACTGGAGTCTATAAATCTGTCCTAAGATGTAACTACGATGCTGGTCGGTATCACTGATCACTTTCGTACCTCTGGGTCTGATTCAGGGCTACTCTCAAGGGCTTTGTCGGGTTTGGGAGGCACCATGGGTCACAAGCCGGATGGCAGGCCACTGAGCTGTACGGTTCCCAGAAAGCAGTGCAGTCACAATGCTGTTTGATGGCTTGGTCCATCCAGGCACTGAGCAGTTTAGCCTGATCCAACAGAGCATTTAAGCATGTGCTTTGTTTAAACCATGTTAGTAATCCTTTCCACCCCCTGCTTGACATTAAGCACTTGCTTAAATGCTTTGCAGGATCGGGCTAGAGTGCTCAGCACCTCTCAGGATCAAGTCCTGAATTGTGAGCAGGAGGTGCCTATAGTTTTCTGCTGCAGAGAAACAGCAGGATAGTGCTAACTGATTGCCCTGTCTTCCACTGATGCTAAGGGGAGTCACGCAGCTAAATCTCTATGAAAATGAAGGGGACAGTGTGTGTTATGCTTAACTAAAGACCTTTCTTTATTTCTAAGTCATGTCCATAAGCAGATGGTCCAGGAAGCAGAGTGTAAGCCCCTAACTGGACAAACAACCTCCTTTCCGCAGCATCCTCCTTTAGCACAAGTCGGCTGATTTTCTTTCCCCTACCTCCTGTGTTGCCATCACCACAGAATGTCTGATGTCTAGGATTTTCAAGGGGCCACATGGTTGTGCCATGGGGTTTTTCTCCTGCTAGGTATCAGAGTGCTGGAGGTGAAGGAGTGGTTCGAAAACAGAGAGGACATGATGAACATGAGAGAACTGAATAAAAAAACAGAGGTGACGACAGAGTACTTCAGCCCGGGACACATCCAAGGTCTCAAAGGTACACAAACTCAGCCCCATCAGGGGCTGTGCACTCTCTGCAACCCAGTGACCGTTCCTCCTAGGTTTGGCAAAAAGGCCAATCATGGGACTGTAAACTACTGGACACAGTCACCTGGTTCAGCAACAAAAAAAAATCCTCCACCAAGCAAGGTTCAAGGTTTCATTCTAGAGCCTTTGTAAGTGCTGGTTACAATACAAGAAACTGAAGAGGTGAAATTCACAACTTGCAGCCCAGCGGAGAGGGTGCTAAGGTGTGCACCTTCCTGGTCCTGAGGTATCCTGGGTCTGGAGAGGTCCCCAATGAAACGTAGACAGACCTGGGGCCTATCTAAAATATAGCAGTTTCCTCTGGCTCACCTATGGGCCACAGTACTGCCTGAAATCTCGACAGCACTGCATGCTGCAATCTTACCTCTGACATACCCCTCCCACCCCCAGCACATCCTTACATGGAGGAGTGCGAAGGGTGCTCAGAAGGCAGCCTGGGTTATCTTCTGCAGCTCCAACCTGGGAAGAATCCTTCCCCAGGCAGAACCAAACTCCTTTATGCTGCTCCAGCCCTTTTACCTGGCATAACGGGATCAGAGCAGGGACAAAGATCTCACCGAAGAAGATTTTAACAGAAATAACTCTCCCCTTGCAGTCAGTGCTGACCCTAGAAGCCCCCCAGCACAGCGTTACATAGGGATGTAAAATATTAACTGGTGAACCAATAAGCATTAGTCTTATCATTAACCCCTGAGGCCTGCCCCGTGCCAGCCAGCCTGAGGACCCCAGTGGCCTGTGCCAGCTGGAGCAGCCTGAGTCACACCGCTCGACCAGGGCGATGCCGCCCGGCCAGAGCAACCCCAGCTGCGCCACCCAGCTGGAGCAGCCTCAGCCACAGCAGCCCCAGCTACGCCAGCTGGATCGGCCCCAGACGGTTAACTATTGAAATGAAATATTTTTGATCGTTTAAACTAGGGCTATCAAGCGATTAAAAAAAATTAACCGCAATTAATAAGACTGTTAAACAATCACAGAAAACCATTTATTTAAATATTTTGAATGTTTTCTACATTTGTCAAATATATTGATTTCAATTACAACACAGACTACAAAATGCCCAGTGCTCACTTTATATTAATTTTTGATTACAAGTATTTGCATTGTGAAAAAAAATAATATTTTTCAATTCACCTAATACAAGTCTGTAGTGCAATCTCTTTATCATGAAAGTTGAACTTACAAATGTAGAATTATGTAAAAAAAAGCCCCGGCATTCAAAAATAAAACAATGTAAAATTTTAGAGCCTGCAAGTCCACTCAGCCTTACTTCTTGATCAAGCCAATCGCTCAAACAAGTTCGTTTACATTTGCAGGAGGTAATGCTGCCAGCTTCTGTTCACAGTGGCACCTGAAAGTGAGAACAGGCGTTCTCATGGCACTGTTGTAGCTGGCGTTGCAAAATATTTACATGCCAGATGCACTAAAGATTCATTTGTCTCTTAATGCTTCAACCACCATTCCAGGGGCCATGCGTCCATGCTGATGATGGGTTCTGCTTGATAACAGTCCAAAGCAGTATGACTGATGCATGCTCATTTTCATTATCTGAGTCAGATGCCACCAGCAGAAGGCTGATTTTCTTTTTTGGTGGTTTGGGTTCTGTAGTTTGTGCATCAGAGTATTGCTCTTTTAAGACTTCTGAAAACATGTGCTGCACCTTGTCCTTCTTAGATTTTGGAAGGCACTTCAGCTTCTTAAATCTTGGGTCAAGCGCTGTAGCTATCTTTAGGAATCTCACATCGATACCTTCTTTACGTTTTGTCAAATCTGTAAGGAAAGTGTTCTAAAATGAACAGCATGTGCTGGGTCATCATCCAAGACTCCCATAACATGAAATATGTGGCAAAATGCAGGTAAAACACAGAGCAGGAGACATGTAATTCTCCTCTAAGGGGTTTAGTCACAAATTTAATTAACGCATTATCTTTTAAATGAGCGTCATCAGCATGGAGTCATGTCCTCTGGAATGGCGGCCATAGCATGAAGGGGCATATGAATGTTTAGCATATCTGGCACATAAATACCTTGCAATGCCGGCTACAAATGTTCCATGCGAATGCCTGGTCTCACTTTTTGGTGACACTGCAAATAAGAAGCAGGCAGCATTATCTCCTGTAAATGTAAAACAAATTTGTTTGTCTTAGCAACTGGCTGAACAAAAAGTAGGGCTAATTGATCTTGTAGACTCTAAAGTTTTACGCTGAGGCGGGGGTTTTTTCTTGAGTGCAGTTATTTTACAAAAAAAAAAATTACATTTGTAAGTTGCACTTTCATGACAAGGAGATTGCACTACAGTACTTGTATGAGGTGAATGGAAAAAATACTATTTCTTTTGTTTATCACTTTTATAGTGCAAATATATGTAATAAAAATAATATACACTTTGATTTCAATTACAACACAGAATACAATGTATGAAAATGTAGAAAAACATCCAAAATTTTTAATAAATTTCAATTGATATTCTATTGTTTAACAATGTGATTGAAACAGCGATTAATTGCGATTAATTTTTTTTTTAGTTAATCGCATGAGTTAACTGTGATTGACAGCCCTAGGTTAAACAGTTAACTTTTAAAATGGTATTTACATCTCTACTGTTACGTGGGGTCAGCATGGGCTACACCCCAGGCCTCTCAGAACTAGGGTTCATAATAGAGTTTCCTACGTTTCCTCTGAATGCTTGGCTGGATGTTTATTTAATGTTTGCAAAGAGCTCTTAAGTCTTTTGGGATAAAAGGTCCTGTAAACATGCCAAGTGTTATTACAGCTTTACAAAACCGAGGAAAATTTATCAGCTCATGCACAGGCTTTACTCTTCCACCCCTCACTACGGGATCAATTTGCTACAAGCCCCATGTGGGACAGTTTTGCATTGTTGCCCTGCCCCAGGGGCAGATCAGGAACCAGATTGTTACTCAGGACTCATTTAAATGTGGAAATTAAATCAAATACAAGCCAAGGGGTGAATTTAAACCAAGATAGTTATTCCAATGGAACTCCCTATGTGGACACACATTCCAGAATAAGAATAGTTGTTTTTTCCCCCCGTTTACTTTATATTGCTTTGGAAGGGGTTTTAGCTAACCTGAAAACAGCCACATGGGAGTTATACCCATCTAACTATTGGTTTAACTCAGGGTTTCTCAAACAGTGGTCACAGCTTCTGTAGGGAAAGCCCCTGACGGGCCTGGCCGGTGTGTTTATCTGCCCCGTCCGCAGGTCCGGCCGATCGCGGCTCCCACTGGCCACGGATCGCTGCTCCGGGCCAATGGGAGCTGCTGGAAGTGGCACAGGCCGAGGGACTTACTGGCCGCTGCTTCTAGCAGCCCCCATTGTCACGGAGCAGTGATCCACAGCCAGTGGGAGCCGCGACCGTCCAGACCTGCGGATGGGGCAGGTAAACACACCGGCCTGGCCCGCCAGGGGCTTTCCCTACACAAGCGGCAACTTCTGTTTGAGAAACCCTGGTTTAACTATAGCAGTATAATTATACTGGTTTAACTGGTAGAATTATCCTGTTAGGCCAGTCTCAAAGTCACAATTTGCCTCCTAGGTTTCCCCTGCTCTGGGGCAGACATACCCTGTAACAGCCATAAACCCAGTGCAGCATGTACCTCCAAGGCAGCTGCACACATGGAGGCCTCCAGGGATGGAATCAAGGCTCCACCTATGCACAGCCCAGATGCGTGGGAGGATGCAGTGGCCCTGTGGATGCTGCTGTCCTTCAGGGCTGCTATCCACAGGGTGCTGATGCAGAAGAGTATAGGGCATTTCACATTCTCTCACTCTCCTGCACAGGTGCGTGGGACATTCCGGCTCTGTGATGGCTGGTGGGGCAATCACAAAGCAAATCTTGTCACGAGAGATGCTACTTGCTCACGCCTAGTAATATTTTGCAAGTCTGTATTCATCGTCGCTGTCATTCTTACATTTTAAGATTTACACAGCATCTCTGGCTTTCCTAGCACACACCTACAAGACGACGGAGCCGGAGACTGAGCGCACCATGGAGTTTTACAGCGAGACGCGAGTAGATGGCCTTCAGAAACGGGTTGAAAATGCCAAAGAGATGACGGAATACTTTGAAGGGCGGTCAGATTTCCTGCACTACCGGCACACGATGTTTGGCAAAAGAACAAAAAGAGCACAGAAGCTCCTCGTTAATACTGAATTGAACGCCCGGCCCATAGTGGTACAAGAAGAGGGAAATTTTGGGCATTACCAATATTAGAGCTGTGCAGAACGTACCAATTTCAGTTTTGTGAGAAGATTCAGATTCATTTTCACTTGGCATAGCCAAACAAAACTCCAAACGAGAGAGGAGCCCTGCATATGGGCTAGTCTGACCCAGAAACCCCACCATGTGACCTATTGTCATGAGCAACTCCAATTGACCAATTCCACTGAGCAACCAAAATGAAACTAAGTCTTCGAAAATTTGTGCCAGGCAAAAGATTTAGCTATGAACTTGGACAAAAAATGTTCACAAGGACCCCAAAAATACTCCACTGGTCTTGTTTCCATGTTCTAGCCCCACACTAGCCAGGTTCATTGTGAAATGTGCCCATAGCTCTGCATAATGACACCAGCACTCTGATTTGCACCATGTCATTAGCAGGGAGTCATATAAGCCCTAATTCAGGAAAGCCTCCCAATCCATTGAAGGATATTACGCGTGTACTTAAAGTTAAGCATGTGCTTCAGTGCTTTCTTGAATTAGAGCCATAATAATGACCCTCTCCAAAATAGTTGGTACTGCTTATTACAAGAAGACCTCAAAACCAGCCCTTGCTGCTAGGACCATGATCCTACCTTGTTTCCCTGGGGCAGAGACCTTGTAAAATGGAAATGCGTGAGATCTGTACCTGAGGTGTCCCCTCCAATGCATCCTCTCTCCCACTTGGCATTTCATGACCTAGTCCTTCCATCCTCTGCTGAAGTCAGCTCTTTCAGTTGGGGTGAACCCTGTGCTCCCCATACTGAGACACCATCTCCCTGCCTGTCCTCAAAACCAAATCTGATAATGGAGGAGGGGGCAAACCCACATTTGACCCCCTGAAGCCTGGGTCACACATCCCACCTGTTAATATAGGGCCAGAGCATGGCTGGTTCTTGGACAGGTGCTCAAAGTGGGAGGTTGCATCCTTATTTCCCCTGCATGTAGGGAGCTCTTGGAGGCACTGGGTCTCTCCAAGGCATAATGCCTCGTGGAGTGGATGGTACAACTCTAGCCTTGTGCTTGAGGGGTATAACCTGCTCCCATAAGCAGCAACTTTGCTTGTTGCACTGAGCAGCTCTGACTCTGCTCCTTCTCCGTCACACTGCAGTCACAGGCGAGAACAGTAGGACCCTGGTCCTAGCACTGAATGATGGCATCACAGTCCTACCCTGGACATAATTACTTCTTCCAAAATCTTTATCATGTTATAGACCTTGGATTTGGAATGCAGCCCAATTTTCACCCAGGATCTTTGTCTCCCACCTGTTTCATCCAAATCCCCCCAAACTTTGTCATTTTTCTAGACCATATGTTTGACTCTGACCGGGTAATATCTCTTTTCCCGATCCTCCCTAGCAAATCAAGGAGCAGTTCCATAGGAACCCAGAAAAGCCCGCTGATGAGGATGTAGCAGAGCGCATCTTTATGATCCTGGAGGAGCGGATTATGCTGACGTATCATTGCAAGGACGATTACATCACTGCCTCAAAGAGGGAGTTCATCAAACGGAAGGATGTGGATAATAAAGGAAACAAGATCATCATGACCTCAGACATGTGCATCAGCTATCAGGTATGGCGCGAGGCTGACCAGGGCCGGCTCCAGGCACCAGCCGAGCCAGCCCTGCTTGGGGCGGCAGATTCCCGGGGGAGGCCATTCCTTCCGCCGCCCCTGCAGGTTTTTTTCTTTTTGGTTTGCTGCTCCTGCCGCCCTGTAGGGGTGGCGGCGCGGAGGAGGGGAGCTGCTGGGAGCGGTGCCAGGGCTGCAGCAAGCCCGGCACAGGAGCCCGCGTCCTTCCCTGCCCGCCCACGGAGCGGCACGGCGGGAGGGGCTGCATGGCGAGCGCCCCACTCCAGGAAGCCCTGGAGCCCCTTCTCTCCCCCCGCCCCGCTAGCTGGGGTGTGCACTCCGCTGCCCGGGATCTGCAGGCCTGGGAGTCCCCCTGTGCCCGCCGCCCCGCAGGGATTGTTTTTTGTTCCCTTCGCTGCTCCGGCCGGCTGGGCGGTTTGTTCCCCCCACCCTTTGCCGCTCCGGCCGGCAGGTTTGTTTCACGTCTCCCCCCCACCCCCCGCTCCGATCGGTTGGCAGGTTTGTACCCCCCACTGCTGCTGCAGCCGACAGGTTCCCCCTCCTTTGCTGTTTTGGCTGCCTGGCAGGTTTGTTCCCCCCACTCATTTGTTGCTCCGGCCGGCAGGTTCCCCAACCCCCCATTGCTGCTTCGGATGGCTGCAGGAGCGGCGCCAGGGTTTTTGGCACCCTGGGCGGGGGTCCTTCCGCGCTCCCGGCAATTCTGCGGCGGGGGGGTCCTTCCGCGCTCCCGGTCTTCAGGGCACTTCGGCGGCTGGTCCCGGAGCCAGTGAAGGACCTGCCGCCGAATTGCCGCCGCCGACCCAGAGCGCAGCAGGACCCCCCGCCGCCGAATTGCCACCCTCCCAAATCCTGGTGCCCGAGGCGACCACCTCGGTCGCCTAAATGGAAGCGCCGGCCCTGGATGGCTTGCAGGTTTGTTCCCCTTCACCGCTCCGAGCGGCTGGCAGGTTCCCCCCCCCCCGCCCTTTGCTGTTTTGGCTGGCTGGCAGGTTTGATCCCCCCCTCCTCTTCGCTGCTCCGGCCGACAGGTTCCCCCCCGCCCCTTTGCTGCTTCGGATGGCTGGCAAGTTTGTTCCCTCCACCCCTTCGCTGCTCAGGCCGAGCGGCAGGTTTGTTTCACACACACCCCCTTTGCTGCTCGGGCCCCCGCGCAGGTTTTTTGTGTTTGTTTTTTTTTGCTTGGGGCGGCAAAAAAGCCAGAGCCAGTCCTGGCTGGAGGACTAACTGAGATCTGGGGAGACCCAATTTCTGTAGTTCTGAGGCTCAAAGCTGGCAGTTCATGAAAGGAAGGCTGAAATCTCTCTGCATTTCTCTCTCAGGGGAGCGATTAAAGCAGGGGACAAGAAGTCAGGAATACCCACCTGGGTTCTAGCTCCATTTCTGCCATGGACTTGCTGTGCGATGTTGCCATCTGTCCTAAACTCTCTATCCATTAGTTTGCCCAAGGTTAGGGTTTCTTCTGCAATCTGAATGCTTTTTAAAACGGTTGTAATTTTTTGTCACGTTGAAAAGAGAATTCAGACTGTAACTGCGGGGCTGCTGCCCTGTGAGGCCAAGTGTGCAGAAAACTGCTTCTAGCCACACAGCAGCAGCAAAGAGGTGAACAATACACTTTCTGGCTCAGTGAAGTGTTAGACTCAAAACCTAGATGGAGCTAAATTAACTGTTAACCATGGGCCAGATTCTCAGATGGTGTAAATTAATACAGCTCTGTTGAAGTCAGTGGAACTATACTAATTTATACCAGCTGAGGATTTGGTCCCACACGTCTGGAAGACTCTGCCATCCAACGCTGATGTTTCTGTCTTTAGGTGGGGTCTTTTGTGAAAAACAAGAAGCTGCTGCACCTGTATGAAATGATGCTGAAGCTAATGGAAGCAGAAAAGCAGTTGAGGCATCAAGTCTGGGAGTCTGAAACAGAGGTGATGGGGGAAGTCTCCTTGCTAATGTCAAAGTATGATAGGAGTCTGGAGCCAGATTCAAGTAACCATCTCTTCATGCCATGCCATATGTTCAAATATTATCCAGTATCTAAACAGTGATCACAGTTCTAATGACACAGTGCTGGTCCCCACCCCAGAATATACACATCATGACTTGGCTTTGTTCTGTGGAGATCGTTCTTTGGAATGTTTATGAGGAGTCATGCTCAGTTCTTGTTCCACATTCTAGGGGAAGGGAATAATTTAAGAGCAAAGATCTGCAACAGAAAGGGTATGTACTGGGCTTTCTAGCAGCGCATCTGCCCTTTGCCTGCTGACCAGAGCACGGAAGAAGAGGAAGCCCAAGAAGCCTGAGGTCTTCAAACCACAATTTGAGGCCTTCAATAACTCAGACAGGTTAGGGGTTTGTTACAGGAGTGGGTGGGTGAGATTCTGTGGCCTGCGTTGTGCAGGTCAGATTAGATGATCATAATGGTCCCTTCTGACCTTAAAGTCTATGAGTCTGAATCTGTAAGTTGTATTGATTAAAATCTAGTTGCTAGCTAAGCACTTCTAAGGTACCAATTTGGGCCATAGTATCTAGGTGCCTACCACTGTGTTATCTGTAGGGAAGAATTACTTTAAAATAGATGGATTGCAATGAGTAACACATTGCAACCACATATAGCAAAACCCATTCCCGTGGCACTGACTGGAGAGGATTGACTGAGCACAGCCATTCCAGCATGTGAAGAGAGGGCCACTGCATCTGAAGGTGAGAAAGCTGCTTTGATGAAAGCCCTCTAGCAGTTGGTTAGGGAATGAAGAGGATTGTGGAGCCAGTTGGGTGGCAAAGTAGAGGGCCACCAAAATACTAGGGTAAGGTCCTTGGATTATGAGTCTATAATTCCATCAATGGGTTTTGGACACCCATCTTTCACTTCCACAGTTCATAATGTCACCAGAATGCCTCAATGAAACTATAACCCCATTGTTCACATTTTATGCATTGTTTATTCTATATATAACACAAACAGATTTTTTCTTAGGATTGCAGTGGTATTAGCATATTTTGTAGAACAAGAGGAAATAGGAGAGGAAGAAACAATGAGGGAGAACAGGAGAGGCAGTAAGTTCTAGTAGTTAGACTGGGAATCAAGATATCTGGGTTCTAATACCAGCTCTTCCAATGACGTGCTGTGTATCCTTGAACAAGTCATTTAAGACCTTAGTGCCTCGGTTTCCCTATCTTTAAAATATGAGACTTCTTTAATTAAATATTTGTAAAGGGGTTAAGACCCTTGGATAATAGGTGCTGTGAAAATGCAAGGTATTAACAGTCATTATTAAGATGAAATGGATTGTCGAAGTACATGTTGCAGAACAGTGAAGGGCATAAAGTGGTTTCCAGCAAATGACTTTTTAAACTCTTTCAGTCTTGACACATCAGCAGGCTAGCGTATGGTTATATTAGTGAGTCCTGTTATACAGTGGGATATAATATGCCAAAGCTAGCATTGCAATTTTTAGAGCCAGTGCGGAGTTTAGGCTCCAAAAGAGTGAGAAGATTTGGTAATTCTATCAGAGTCTGTAGAAAATCGTAGACAACATTGTTCTTATTATTAGATATTCTTTTGGTCACACTGATATAGCCTCAGCATATGAGTACATACATGCTGCTCCCTAGCTAATATGGATACAAGCTCATACTACAGTCCTTGCACACAGAGCCTTGCGTATGTTCTTTTAAGCAGACCAGCCAAGTTGAGGGATTCATACTTTTGAGGAAATTTCATTTTCTGATTTCACTGAAGGTGCTAGAAATTCTCAAGATCCGGGAGGAAGAAGCAGCAGCCAGCAAACTAACAGTTTCCATGTATGATACAGAGAGGAATGAAAAGAGCAAACAACAGCGAGAGACAATGGTAGGCAGTGGTGTCTAATAACAAACTAACACAATTTTTCATCCCTTCTTCTATCTCTTGTACTAAAGGCAGGTTCTAGTAAGAACCATGGGATAAGCCTACTCTGCTTGAGTGGATCAGCAAGATCCAGTTCAAGTTTTTTTTAGCAGGGTTAGATTCAGAGTTCATTAGCAGTGGACAAAGAAATCCAGCTCAAATTCTTCCCTTCTCAGGGACTATCTCTAGAGCCCATTCTAGTGCCATTAAAACTCCCTGGGTGAGATCCTTGGCTGGTGTAAATCATCATACCTCCATTGATTTCCATGGAGCTACAACCATTTATATTAGTTGAAGGTCTGGCTGCTTGTGCCTATGACTTTCTGAAAGAACCATGTCCAAAAAAATTACAACTTTATTTTGTTTAATTAAATAAATAAAATAATTAATGATGATTAAAGTAATTGTAGTTGGAGCTGTGTGAGGAGTTTGATAATTGTATCCAAATCTGCTCCATAGCCAGGGTTCATTTTGTTGGGAAAATATCAACTTCTTCCCTGAGTACCAGGTTTGGAATAGATGGTTCCACGATTCTTAGTCTTTTTGAGAACAACAATATTAATTTTGGCTCAGAATATCTCTTGACGAATTAATACCCATATGAGTTTTCTGGACAAATGTAAGGATATTCCAGTCTAGCTATCTGAAGTTGTTATGTGGCTTGTTTACAAATTCCAGTTCTCTGCAAGATGTTTCTTTGGTATAGATTTTGTACTGGGCACAACTGTAACAATAAATTCCAGGAACAATACTGTAGGTGCTCTCCTGATGAGAAAGGTAATAAAAAGAGGTACTAGATTTTAAGTGTCACGCACCTATGAACTGAACAGAAAATTGAGACAAGCAGTCCAGAAGCAAACATTTATCAGCCAGTTCAACCAGGTGAACATCGCTTAGAAAGGTTTCAAATGCAACACATCCCTCCACTCTGAACCACTTCAAACTCAGAACGACAGTGTACCTTGTGGGGCTCTTCCCATGCCAGAGATGACATTTCATGTATGGGACAAGCTCTGTATTCTATGGAAATGGGGAGAGTTGTTGAAAAGCACAGCCAAAAACTAGGTAACAGAATAATAATCAGATTGGGGCTTTATGTGGGAAAAGGTTGGTACAAGAAACAGCCGGTGAAAAGCAAGCAGCTGTGGTCAGATCTTGGTGAGCTGTTATGTCCCTGGCAGGGGGGGACAGCTAGTCTGCCCTTGGCTATGGTAGTGCCCTATACAGGGATGTTTGGGGCACTAGTTCTCACCCTTACCCTCCAGGAGCGTCTGATGCAAGAAGAGAGACAGCGACAAGTGGAGCAGGACCTAGATTACCTGGCACCCTTCCTGATTCAAATGGGCAGCACAGAGAAGATGTCCAAGTGGCAAGCCTTACGCCTCAAGGAAGATTGCCTGAGTGATTTCAAGCACCGTCTCATTGACAAGGCCAACCTCATCCAAGCTCGTTTTGAGAAGGTACCCGCCCACTTTCTCTGTTCACTCCTTTGGTTTGGTCTCCTTTGCTTTGGGAGTGGGCAACGTGGGGTTCTCTCTTCATTTTACAGCAAGTGAAAAAGCAACACTCCTCCAACATCTCTGTCTAGGAGGAGGCAGTATATATGCCCTCATGTTTCTCTGTCTTTACCCAAGGAGAACAAAGGGCAGAATAGCCCTAGGACCAAGTTCAGTAGATTTGTTCCAGCTTTTATCAGAGCAAAATTTGACCCCCAATGTCTCTTATCTCCAAGGAGGCAGCGCTTCTACATTTCTCTCTCCTTCCCTTGCTTTCCATATTTTGCTTACTTGCTCTCTGTGTCCTCATCTCATTCATTGCTTCTCACTTATTACATTTCTTCTTCTACATTCTTTTTTCCTTCCTTTGGTTCCTTTAAACTTGATACGCTACTTCTGTATCTCTCTCTCTCTCACTCCCCCTAATTCCCTCATTTATTCCTTCTTCCCCTCAGGAAACACAGGAGTTGCAGAAGAAACAACAGTGGTACCAGCAAAACCAGCTCTCTATGACCTTGGAGGATGAGGATGCCTACCTAACTTACTGCTCTGATGCCATGTTCCGTATCCGCATTCTGGAAATACGACTTAACAGGTAATAACAAGTATTTAATGAATGTGTGGCAGTCTGACAGGAGTGATTTAAGGGAGATCTACAAATTCACTGGGGCTTTGCGTTTCAATTGTTTGATAATTTCATCATCTGAAAATATTCCACGTAATCTCGTCATCATCATCTAATACAATCATACTTCTTCCTCTGATTTCCTCCTTATTTTAGGCACAAAGAGATGGCACCACAGAAATACATAGAACTGGAAGAGAAATTGTGCAAGGATCCTCGCCTGGCTGAGTATCTCAAATTTAATGTCTGATATAGACCCTGTTCCCTCACAACAGTCACTGGGAATCAGTGCAGGAACCTGCACAGAGTTGGCTGAGCTAACCGTATGAGCTGCTGGAGAGAAATGTGGCATCTTTTTTCCTACTTGTGTTCAGTAAACCATTTGTGGTCTGACTGATCAAATTTCCCTCAGTGCCTCCCTCCAGCTTTCCCAGGAGCTGCTGAGATCTCCACTTTAGAGGATATAATAGCAGAAGTACCTTCTTTTTAATATTTCATTTCCACACATTTCATTTATCCCTTTTTTTTCATTAAATGTTTTCCTAGTGAGGCTTTTGTCCTGTGTTAATTATTTCATACTTGTATATCTGTCGCCTTCTTGTTACCTTGTTGTTTTAAGACCCACCTACACTACAATTACAATTGAATCAAAGAGCTTGGTTAAAATGTCTTCTAGCCAGTTACATCATGGTTCAGTTCTGGAGTCTAAATGAGCCCTCAGCTTTAGCCTCTTACTTTATAAGTTGCTATGGTCAAAGTTACATGTTGGACACTACAGTTTTCTCCTGTATCATGTCACTTCCTTCACACGATTGCTGATATCTAGAGATACATTAAGCTTGTCTCTCTCACCAACAGAAGTTAGTCCTACAAAAGATATTACCTCAGCCACCTGGTCTCTCTGATTTTGAGAGACTGCATTATTTAAAGAGTTGATTCTTCTGAAATCCAGTAATTTCTGGATGTGCAGGAACTACTGTTCTGGTTATATAACAGATGACCGGTGAAATCTTTTAACTATATACTTGCTGGTTTTCCATAAATATAAGAATTCAGTGATTATCATTAGAATTACTCATTAATTCCAAAAGGCAGTAAGGAGTAGACCAGCTGTTATTTGATAGAATTTGCCAGAAATCCATTTTCTTTACTGTCACTACAAAACATCATTTTTAGAAAAATATAATTAGAGAGTTAAAGGCATCTTTATTTTTCTCTCCCACTCTCCCCAAGTTACAGCTCACACATGTTGGTAGATGTGAGGAGTAAACCAAAGAGTGCATTTCTAATCAAGGGAACTTTAGGCAATAAAGTGCTTTGGGAAACACAGCGCTTTGAAATCCATAGACGGAAGACACTATTTAAATACCAAGTATTATTCTTGTATGCAGTATTGTTGTAGCCGTGTTGGTCCCAGGATACTAGAGAGGCAAGGTGGGTGAGGTAGTATCTTTTATTGAATCAGCTTCTTGTAGTGAGGGAGACAAGCTTTTGAACTTAGACAGATCTCTTCTTGAGCTCTCTTTCACCAACAGAAGTTGGTCCAATAAAAGATATTACCTCATCCACCCTGTCTCAAGTATTAATATTTTGCAAGGTACTGAAAAGAAGAGAAAGTCACTTAATATTTATATTGGAGAGGCAAGGTGGGTAAGCTAACATCTTTTATTGGACCAACTTCTGGTGGTGGGAAAGACAAGCTTTTGAGAGCTCTTCTTCATCCAAAGTGTGTTAGGCATTTTACAGACAAGTATGAAGACAATCCTAACTCACAATCCTCAAAAGATGGCTTGTAATTATCACCTCTAACGAGGCTGTCACAAGTCCAATCAAGCACTCCCTCTTGGCCACTCTTCAAACTGCTGTGAGGGGATCCAGCTGCTGGAGCCCACGTGTTTTTAGCCTCCATAGTCTGAACTGTGTTCAGACACTGGCCATATTGTATGGCCTCTGAGCACTGTTGAGATGTACATCTTCTGTCTGGTACCCAGTCCAGAGATCTGTGACCATGTGGCTCACTCTCCTGTCCCTGGAACCAGTGCTGACACCTCACTTTCCCTTGTAGCTTAAACACACCCTCTTCAAGAACTCCATGTAAGGTGTGAACCTTCTAGGATTACCTCTTCAAGGGACGTAGTAGATGTAATGCATGAAACTTTGCACAGGATCTAACACTCTATTGCTTTTTCTTTAATAAAATGAGAAACACATAGGTCCATACAAAAATAGACCCCTACACACATTTCCCTGTCCTTGTTTCATCACCATACTTGAACATTTTTTGGGTTGAGGTGAGGGTTGTCTGGGGCCACCCAAGGTCTTTCTGTTTCAACATATGACTTGGGTTCTGAAATAAGGAGCCTCCTCCTGCCCCGGCTCATTTACTCTGATCTTGACTGGTCCATCCATTTCCTTCCTCTAGCCCAGTACTTCCTATTTGCCTCTCTGAGCCTCACCATGAATCCTTTTATAACCTCCTGCTTTCTCACATCTGTCTTTTTGTTCTGTTTGGTGAATTTCCAGTCTCTTCACTCCCCACTGCATTCAGACAAGAGTACGTATCTTCTCCCAGTGCCAGCAAACCCACTGTCCCAAGGAACAAAATCAACTTTAATAGGTGGTCACAGAAATCTAATGACCCACTGTTGAACCTGGTTTGGGAGGTACATGCTGAAACGCTTGTAAGCAATAGGGGATATACACAGACAAAGTGGCATTCATGATACAGCAATTTTGAAAGTAACAACTTTATAAGAACTTCGTGGGAATTCGTGTTGCATATAGTTCATCAAATCTCACAGGTATACACCAATTACAATCTGGGGAAGTCAGAAACACATTTTGCTGTGAAATATTAGAATACCCCAATGTGGGGCATTGGAAGGGGAGAGGGGATTTACTCCTTGCTCTGAAACACACAGCTTGGGCCAGAGAACAGATGGCCCATCTGTTACAGGGCTGCTGCCTATCACAAATATTGTAGCATTTTTAGGGGGTTGTTAGCAGATCCACTGGGACAGGACATGCCATTGAAATGTGGCCATTTTCTCTTGCTACGGAATATTTCCTCAAGATGTAACCATAGTTTTATTCTTCATCTCATGGATTCATAGATTTTAAGGCCAGATCATCTAGTCTGACTGCCTGAATATAACAAGCCATTAAATTTCACCCAGTTGCCCCGTACTGAGCCCAATAACTTGTGTCTGGCTAACACGTATCTTCCAGAAATGCACCTAGTCTGGCTGTGAAGACACGAAGAGATAGAGAATCCACGACCTCCACAGGTTTGTTCCAGAGGTTATATCACCCTCACCGTAACACTTTGTGCCTAATTTCTTATTTCCAAGGGTCTGGCTTCAGCTTCCAGCCCCTGGTTCTTGCCACGTTCTCCCGTGTGACACCACTCCATCCTTGGCATGGCCGCACCAGTTCTGGCCCCACTCCGCCCTACGCGCCGCCCCACCAGTTCTGGCCCCGCTCCGCCCTACACGCCGCCCCACCAGTTCTGGCCTAGCCACATTCTCTTGTGACCTTGCTGTGTCTCTCCTCTTGATGTCAGTTCCGGCACCGCTCCGCCCTTGGGGCCGCTGCACCAGTTCTGGCCCCGCTCCGCCCTTCACGCCTCCCCACCAGTTCTGGCCCCGCTCCGCCCTTCGCGCCTCCCCACCAGTTCTGGCCCTGCTCCGCCCTTCGCGCCTCCCCACCAGTTCTGGCCCTGCTCCGCCCTTCGCGCCTCCCCACCAGTTCTGGCACCGCTCCGCCCTTCGCGCTGCCCCACCAGTTCTGGCCCAGCCACATTCTCTTGTGACCTCGCTGTCTCTCTCCTCTTGATGTCAGTTCTGGCACCGCTCCGAGGAGGCGGTCCCATGACCCCACCTCCTCCCCAACAGCCTCATGCCCAGGGCAGACTCCACATCACTGCAGGGGGCCCTTACCCCAGCCTCACCCGTGTGGGGGGGAATGACAGGGCACGAGGGTCACTGGGGCTCAGGCCCTCCCCTCAGAACAGTCAGAATAAGCCAAGTCCAACTTCCCTGCCCTCAACCAATATGGCGGCGACACGGCTACACCACCCCGCTGGGTCCCTCTCTCCCTCTCTATTGGTTATCTAGTAAAGGGCTCAGCCAGCAAGACGCGCTGTGAATGGCCAGAAATACCGCGGTTGCTGAGGCGACCATTCGACCTGTCATTGGTAGAGCCCACCCTTATGGGCGAGCTTTGACCCATTCGTGTATGGTGATTGGTCAGTGTGACCGGAGAGGCGGGACGAGAAACATCCGCGGCGGCGGCTAGGCGGCTAAAGAATGGCGGGGATAATGGACTGCTCTGATTGGCGAGACTGCCGCGGAGCGGGTGGGCCCGGATGCAGGCGGCGCGTGCGATTCGGCGAAGGCCGCGTGGGGGCGGGGCCGGGCCCGAGGTTTGTTGTGAGGGTGAGGGCCCGGTTGTCAGGCAGGGGCCATTCAGGGTGGGGGATGGGAGCAG
Organism: Gopherus flavomarginatus; assembly: GCF_025201925.1. NCBI lineage: Eukaryota > Metazoa > Chordata > Testudines > Testudinidae > Gopherus > Gopherus flavomarginatus. The sequence continues at coordinate 37,557,852 of NC_066630.1, forward strand.
CTGGGGGCTCGGGGCTGGAAGGCGGAGCGGGTCGAGGAGCCGCTGCAGGTAGGAGGGGGCGGGAGTGGAGTCGAGTCGGGTCCATCCCCCGCGCTCCGGCTGCCGGGGGTGTGAACTGGAGCCCCCAGACCGCGGGGCGGGTCCAGTTCCCCTCACGGGCCCCACGGTCTCGGGCGGTTCTGAGTCGGGCCCCGGGCCCAGAGCGTGTTGGGGGGGGGAACCCTCGTTCTCCCCTCCCCCGGCTGGGGCCCAGTGCTGGGGGAACCCGCCTTCCCCCCGACAGCCGGGGGGGGGTTGTGTTCGTTCACCCCTTCTCTGGGGGTGTGTCCAGGGGCTGGTTCCCGCAGTCAGAAGAACGAGGGGGAGGGGGCCGGGCTATGGGACCCCCAGGTGCCCAGGCCCCGCAAGGGGATCCGTGCGGAGCTATCGGGGGAAGCGGTAAATGTGGCTCCGCCCCCAGGGAGGGGTTTGGGGGCTGCTTGTCGCAGGGAGTCACCAGCAGGAGGGAGGTTCTTAGCACGCCTGCCCTCCCTGGCACACTTGGCCGAGGGGAGGCTTGTAAACATGCTCTCCTCTGAGCCCCACCAGAGAGGAGCGGGCAGGCGGTAGATACTAGGGTGAGGATGCTGCTCTGCCGCAAGGATCGTATGTTAGCAAGTGTTTGCCTAGTAAGCTTCTTCCCTTCTGCTAGTTACACTGATTTGTAAACATCTGCAGGACCTAGCCATTGAACTATTCTAATTATTTTAATAGTAATAATTAGTGTATGAATAACCCTGATTAGGCCTGTGATAATCTTATTGAACTGAACCTTGTTTTGCTTTTGTTGTTGAAAGCTGAGAGTTGGGAAGCGGTCATAAAGGCAACCACTCCATACTCTTTAGCCTACACTAGACCAGGCTTTGATGACCTTCTTCACTAATAATAATTAAATAATTACATATTTATTATTTGTATTACCATAGCAGGACTCCATTGTACTAGGTGCTGTGACAAGCAGAACAAATAGATGAATTTAAAAATTTTATTAAGATGATGTTTAAAACAAGTGAATGGTACAGAATTTAAGCGTAGAAGTTTCTGGTTATCAGGGAACAACATACAGGTTTTCAGAGGGTGCAAAGTTTGGTTTAATATGGGATGGCATAAGGAATACATAATCTGCAATATCCCTGATTGCGGGTAAAAGGTTAACAGGTCAAACTACAGACATTGAGGTATGAGGATATGTTGTTCATATTATGGCTATGTTCAGATGTGGAGTATAATGAGTGGGTACAATGATGAGGATGAATTGACCCTCATATGGTGAGATTAAACGTTTAGTGACTTTACAGTCCCTTGGTCCCTTTCTCGTAGTCGATGCACAATGTCACTCTGGCTCATGGCTCCTGGTACTGTTGGTGGCTGGCGATGTGTTTGGTGTAGATGGCCCTGGACCATCGGATGGTGTCTGAGACCATGAGGCGCCGCGTGAGCCATGCGTAGTATTGACCGATCCCGCAGGTCCACAGCACACACTCGTTGCATGGGTCTGATGATCAGGGCATCCATGTGCACTTCATAGCCCTTCGCTCTGAGGATGTCAGCCAGGGGAGCGTACTTTTCCAGCTTATGAGCTTGGGCTTTGCAAAAGGCCAGGGTCTTGTTTTATGCACTGAACTATGCACCTGCTGTCCTAACTTAGCGGTATCACAAGACAATGCCATAAACATTAAGATTCTTTTTTTTTTTTTCCCCTCCAGGCAGATATCGCAGTGATCTGGATCAAGACTAAATCAGAACTCAAGATCTGGCCTGTTGATTGGAGGAAACTGCCCACTGTTCTGAATACAATTGAATAAGCATTTTGAAAGGAATTTCATTAGCCTGGATGTGTCTGAACAGATCAAACAGCAGAAACTGAGGCCTGGGGGGTTGAGCCCCATACAATTCAGCAAAGTGAACCTTTGTTGGAAGGAAAGGGGGCACTTTTTCAGTGGCCATCAGAAAAGAACTGAATAAGGAAATGGCAGCTTCTGTTGCCACCAAGACGTCTTGGAAGCTGCGTGAGTGTCTTTGATAGTGTTCTCTTGTCCATCATTAGATTTCTCTGTTTGAAAATGGGGGAAGAGGAGGCCTCTTGTTCTGTCTTGTGGTATGAAATTTTCCCCAAGGAACAGCCCCCTCCCTTTCTAATGTGACAAAGAGCACTCTTTTAAAATTCAGTGGACAGTTTGTGGATGGAGGGGGAGAGAGAGAACTGTGGAAAGGCATAGGGCATTCTCTGAACATCCAGCCGGAGTGACGTAAAGACATACCCCCTAGATAGATCTCTATGTTCCTTTGGGATTTGCGATGATGATGATAGGCCGTCCTCTTTTCTGTCTTCAATTCCTGTTGTCTGAGGGTTTTTTGGTCATTGAATCTTTTTTTTCTCTAAATTTCAGAGCTATAACAACCTGCTAATTCTCTAATGTAATATTAGAACAGCTGGTGAACAGGTTGGAACTCTTATAAAACCAAACCTGCCTTGGAGTGTTCCACTTGTTTAATGTCAGTATTCTTTTTGGATTGCTCTGTATTGCTGCCTCTACCATTGCTATAGGTACAGTAGGTTCTTAGATCACTGCAGGAAGCGTGATGAGATCATTACAAGACCTATATGTCCTCTTGGTTATGTCTCTGGCTTCAGCATAAAAGATTCATGAGAGGTAGTAAACTTCTATTTTTAATTGATCTTTTCTCCAAAGAAAAAGAGGGGCAAAACAGCTCCTAAATGTCAGAAAGAGAAACACAGAAAAATGCTTCTCCTGCAGATGTTGCAATTTTTTGTGAGGTGTCAGAGGATCAAAAGAACAAGTAGAAGTAGCTGATTATCCACAAATGTGAATTCTAGGCTGACTATTTGAGGCCCAGAACTGGATTAGTGAGAGTGTTGCCTGTCTGGGTTGCTATATGTTTAATAGAACTGTATTAATAGAGGTAACTGGTATATACGATCAAAGACTATGTAGCACCTTCCCTTACTGTATGCCTGGCATCAGTTGGTGCTTCCGTTCATATTTTCAGAAGCAGAAAAATATTTTTCTAACTTCTCATCTGTTCCCCCTCCTCCCTAAAAAAAAATAAAAATAAAAAAACTGAAGTTCATAGATTCCTGGAAAAGACAGCACTTGGTCAGTTTCAAATCTCCATCCCATTTCATTCAGCAACTCTGCCTGTCCTGTTGATCTTTAATATCATTATGTCCTACTTCATTTTAGCTCCAACTTCAGAGTAGTAATCATTCAAGTGCTAGGAAAAAGGTGTAGCCAGGATAATTAGGGGCTTAAAGGTTGCTGAGCCAATGTGTAGTAACTAATGAGAGAGCATTTTATGAAAGGGTTTGTGGACTTTGGGAAATCAGTACTTCAAAGAGTGAGGGTTCTGCTACCAGTTTTTTAATGTTGGCATAAAATTACAATCTGGCATTTATAGTCAGAGAGTTGAATGCTTCAGCAATAACTCTTTAAACATTGTAAATAAATTATTAATAAAAGATAAAGGGAGGTGTTGCGAATATTCACATTTCACAACAACATTCAGCACTTGCACCATCCAATCTTAAATAGTCACTATTGGTCCCTTAATACCAAAGGAGGATTTATATGACTAATATTGTATGTGACTTTGAATTTAATGTGTTGACACATGCTCTGGTTTAGTATTGTCATATAGAATATTGGTCTTTCATTAAACTGCAAGTACATCCTCAGCAAATATCCCTTTCTCATTTGATTAATAACCTAATTACAATTGTAACATGAAAGATGTTTCACTAGCTAATGTGAAAGTTATGTGGTTTCACTATCTGTAAAGTGCTTTGAGATCTTCAGATCAAAGAGTATGTAATTATTCCTGCCCTCTAATGTCTTGGAAAATTATTGTCACTTATTATAAATGAGCCGTTTCACACCCAGTTATCAGAACGAAGGCTGGATTGGTTATTAGCTAGCATTTCTACAAATGTTTTGTAACCATTTCATATACAAATCTAGTGGTCTTTAAAAGACAAGAACTTTTTAGCTGTGATATTAAGGAATTGGTAAATGCATTTGGCAGAAACTTAACAATTTGGGTGCATTTTAAAATGCCTCTTAATGTAAAACAAATGCCAATCTGGCTGTTTATCGTGGGACTTCTCCAGAGTCCACTGGGGTATTGGGGCTATCTTCTCCCCCAGCCTTTATGAAAAGCTGCTTTAAAAAAAACCCACCTTTTTTAATTCTACTTCCTTATTCAACCCTCTAAAGCATATTTGTGTCCATCCCTCCAATAAAGACATCTTTTGTCACTGCCCCCAAACTAACTGTATTGCTCTGCTTCACCTACATTACATGCTGAGAATATAGGCAAAGTCATAGAATCATAGAATATCAGGGTTGGAAGGGACCTCAGGAGATCATCTAGTCCAACCCCCTGCTCAAAGCATGACCAATTCTCTGCCAAAACTCAAGTAGAAGGGAGCTCCACCCTTTCCAGGTGCTGAGTCTTATTTTCTCTGCAAGGTAGCACACTGTGCTACTGCACAGTTTGACTCAGGACAGTCCTAACTTTTGCTACTACCCAGAACAATATAAGGGAGCCTTTCTCTAAATGATCGGCAGCTGCTTTGTACCATGCCAACTTGTGAAACTGTTCATCTTGCCAGGAGAGTTCACACAGGTACAGATGATAAATTAGCTTCCATAAGAGTGTGCTGGATGCAAGCAAATTCTCCTTTTCAAAGCTACTGAGTGACTATTAGTAAGATAAGATAGTCGCTGTGAAGCACATTGAGACTATGGTGGGATGATGAAGGCGGATTGGCACATGTCACCAAGTGTAGCAGATAGGGCCAAGCCGGCTGCTGCAAACAAGATAAGTAAGTAGTGTGGCTTCTTATCTGAACTCTAAGTTCTGCAATTTGCCCAGTGAAAACTGGGAAGTCTTTCTGTAGAGTGAGGACTACTAGTCTTTCAGGAGAGGAATTGTGTATAATAAAAATACTTGTTGTGACTATTTGTTTGCTTTATCTTGTGCAGAAGAGATCACAGCTCACAGCAGCAATGTGTCCTCGCTGGTTCTGGGCAAAAGTTCAGGTCGGCTGCTGGCAACTGGTGGAGAGGACTGTCGGGTCAATATATGGTCGGTTAACAAGCCCAACTGCATCATAGTAAGAGTTGGCTGTTTTTTATTTGTCTGTGGGTAGCTTGGGGGAGGAGGCAATTGGCATAGTGAGAGCCAGAGAGAGTCTGGCAATGTCATAAATTCCCCAACTAGGTTTTACCAACCCCTCTCGTCTGCTTTGGAGTGCTACAAAGCTATACTGGCGCACACACACAGTAAGCTAGCTTTTGTGGGCCACATGCAGTTCGAAAATGGCTTTGTTCCTTCAGCTCACATGACTCTGAACCAGCTATAACTCTCTTCCCATGCCCTGCTAAGGCCCGACTGTGTGACAGAGACCTCCAAAGATGACAAGAGTCTAAAACAGGGGTTGGCAACCTCTTGCACGCAGCTCGCCATGGTAAGCACCCTGGCGGGCTGGGCCAGTTTGTTTAGCTGCCGCGTTGGCAGGTTTGGTGGACTGCGGCTCCCACTGGCCACATTTCGTCATCCCAGGCTAATGGGGGTGGCGGTAAATGCCGCAGGCAAGGGATGTGCTGGCTGCGGCTTCCCGCTACCCCCATTGGCCTGGGACAGCGAACTGCGGCCAGTGGGAGCCACGGTCCGCTGAACCTGCCGACGCTTACCCTGGCGAGCCGCATGCCAGAGGTTGCCGACCCCTGGTCTAAAACGAGTGACATTTAAAAAAAAAAAATGGAAATGATTAATTTCTTCAACATGTACATTTTTCTATTATCCTATTATCTTGATTTATTAATTCATATTGGGGAGATCAGCAGCTGTGTGGGGAGCAGAGATAAATCTGGGTCCCTAGTAAGTGATATCCATTCAGTGAGGTGGTAGGAGCAGGAGAAGTTCACAGTTGGCTGAATGTATGGGGTGGGCAATATGATGCCCTCTTTCTGTGTCCCTATAGTTTTTCTCATTTGCCCCCAAATTAAACTTGTAATTCTTAATTCTTTCGAGAAGTCTAGTGGCACCTTAACGACTAACATTTATTTGGGCATAAGCTTTTGTGGGTAAAAAACCCACTTCTTCAGCTGCATGTAATTTTCACTCCAGATGCAGGCATAAATCTGAAGAAGCAGGTTTTTTACCCAGGAAAGCTTCTGCCCAAATAAATCTGTTAGGCTTTAAAATGCCACCGGACTTCTCGTTGTTTTTGTGGATACAGACTAACATGGCTACTCCTCTGATACCTAATTTTTTCATCCCTGTCCATTGTAGCCATTTCTTCTTTTTCCTCTACTCACCTTTTCTTCTTTATGCTTGTCCCCTTCTCCTCCAATCTTCTCTCCAAAATGTTACCTATTTTATCGCTCCCCTCCATCTGTCACTCTTCTGTTCTCCTTCCTCTTGATTTTCTACTTCAGCTCCTTTACCCCATCTTCTCTCCCTCCACCCCCCAGTCTAGCACTGGCTTGACTCAAAAAGGTTTTAAAAGGTACATTAGCACTGGTTCCTTCCTTGTCCTCCCACTGAAGACAGGCCTGGGCAGGTCCAAGGAGTTTCCCACTGAATGCTTGAAGTTCTTTGTGACCTGGGGGAAGCATTTGGAGAGAGCAGCGCTCCTGCCCCTGCACAGTTCTTGGTTTTGTGTCTCATGTTCAGTGAGAGGGCAGACATCACTTGTCTCTGTAGAGCAGCTGAGTAGTGGCTGTGGGGTTGGGTTGAGGGAAAAGATTCATAGATTCATAGACTGTAGGACTGGAAGGGACCTCAAGAGGTCATCGAGTCCAGTCCCCTGCCCTCATGGCAGGAAAAAAAAAAAAAAACCAATCTCCTAGAACTGGAAGGGACCTCGAAAGGTCATCGAGTCCAGGCCCCTGCCTTCACTAGCAGGACCAGTTTTTGCCCTAGATCCCTAGTGGCCCCCTCAAGGATTGAACTCACAACCCTGGGCTTAACAGGCCAATGCTCAAACCACTGAGCTATCCCTCACCCTGACTTTTATTTAATAAGTTTCCTTTATTTCCCTTTTAGTTATATATAACCAGATCCTCAGCTAGTGTAAATCAGGGTAGCACCACTGACTACAACCTTCGTACTACTGAGTGCAGGATGACTAGAGTCTTGTTTCCAGTGAAGTAGGAACAACATCCTATTAAGTAACTGATGGGAACTATCTCTCAAAACAAGGGCAATCCAGCATGTCTGACTACCTTTAACATCAGCCCTAGCATTTGCTCAGACAATACATATTGGGCTTGCTGGTATTTGCAGCATGCACCTATAACAGGGTTGTGAACTATTAAAGGCTTAGTTTTATGATAGGTTTGTTTTACAGATTAATATTCAGGGTGGTGAGGTTTGCACCCTGGAATTGGGGCACATCCCAGGCTTCCAGTTGCATCATGCCTACGGCTGACCAATATATGACTCTGCATAAAACTGTGTCCGGATATTGTGCTGATTTGGCCATATGCTGGGCAGGGAGAAGCTGTGTGCAGCATGTTCAAATGCACTATAATAAGAGTAAAGCTACCACAATAATATGAAATGATGTTAAGTACATGCCAATTATAAAGGCGGCTGGCATTCTTCTGTGCTGCATCCTGCTTTGATGTTTGATTTGGATGTAGGGAAGGTGGGCTAGAGACACTTGGTGTGATAGGAGAGTTCAGTTGAGAGATGGAAAAAGAAAATTTTCACTTCATTTCAGACACACACACACCCCAATCACTTGAACTGGCATCTCTCAGGAAATGTGAAGAGGACTAAGTAAATACAAGAAATCTCTACCCCTTATTGGCAGTGCTGTTTCCTTCCCATGGGCTTTTGCAATGTCTCTGGAGGATCTGCATGGTGATGGCAGAGCAGTGTGAAACCAGAGCACTGGTTTCACTGTAGTCAGCAGGGGCATAAGATTCAGCATGTCTTCACCCCTCAATCGAGGGCAGAGAGAACTGCAGAACTAGTTTTGGACTGCTGTGATGTTACCACCCAGGCTTCTAAACATTTGCCTGGGTTTTCCAGGGAAGAGAGGGAAGTCAGGACCTAGTATTTCTAGCGTTTTAAAAAACAAAACAAAACACGGGTTTTATTTGATGGGGGCAGGGGAATCGCTGTGATTTTACTGCTTTATGGTGTATAAAGACGTCCTCAACGGGATTTTTGTTTGCTTTGAAGTTCACCTTTAGTACTTGATTTGCTAGGACCCCCAGTACCCTCCTGTCTGGGGAGAGGGGAGGCAAGTGACATGCAGCTTTGTGACCCCTGATTTGAGTCTGAGTTCTCTGTTGCACACAAAACATTAACAGTTGCAATATTACAGAAAAACAATCCCAAGCAAAAACTGCGGAAAGATCCAGGTGGGTTTTAACTTGTCACTCCCTGGTGTTACCTTAATAAATGTGAAGGGTGGAGAAAGATGGATTGAATTATTCAAGGGAGCCGTTCTAAGGATAAATAAAGGAGAGTTTGGAATAATAAACATCGCTTAATGGTACTAAAATACCTATAACAGCACATTAATATGTGCATAATAATTAATTATTAATTTGATTATTGGAACAACTCCGTATTTTTGTATTACGTATTTTAGTTAAAATGGCCATGTCATAAATGGTTACCTATTGCACAATATCTATACAGTCAAGTTTTAGTGAGCACTTCCAGATCTTTGAGGATGAAAGGCACTGTATAATTGTTGCATGGTGCATCAAGCTAATGCTGCAGTACTGTTGTAGCCCTGTTGGTGTGGCAGCCGACGCTGGGCTAGTAATGTGTACTTCTTTGCTTGTGAGAAGGCTTTCAAATAGTCCTGCTTGTGCTGTAAGGACAGCTGTGGTTTTGTAACCAGTTCATGACACTCATCTGACTCATTTACAAGTAACCTGGTCTAGTTGTGTCTATACAGCATATTTTTCACTGCATATGCATGTGCTGACCTAATTTGTACATCCACACCTACCGCTTGACTACCCGTGTTTGTATCGGCATGTTCTGAGAAAATCTGGGCAACTATCTCATAGTGCCTCAGCAAGAGAGTGCTTGGAGGATATGCACGCAACGTGACACTGGCAGTACTCGGCAGGGGCTAGGGGAGGCAATGCATCCTGGAGTGGTATACCACACTGAGAGCTGACGGGGGGGGACCAGCCAAATTGGCTGTGCAGTTAGGAGGTCCTGTCTGTTGCAAAATAGTGTGCCAGATCAGTTACAGGATAATACCATGTGCCAGCATAGGACTTTTCAGAGTTGCACATCCAATCTGCCAACTGCTACTGTTGACTTTCCTTGCAGAGTTTGACAGGCCATACAACACCAGTGGAGAGCGTGAGGATCAATACAAATGAAGAGCTCATTGTTGCAGGATCCCAATCAGGGTCCATTCGAGTTTGGGACCTGGAAGCTGCCAAAAGTAGGTTTCCATTCTCCTTTGCATCTTCCATTTAAGTCAGCAGTGGTGCTTCATATGTGAGCACAGAAGAGTGGTACAAACTTGCGGGAAATCCCTGTTGCCACATATCCCCACTGACCTGGAGAGGTCCTGACTAGGAAGGTCAAAATTCTGGATGGGCCCTTATCAACAGATAGTGTTTTCTTCAGCTCAAAACAAGTGGTGGTGTTAGAATGCTTTGGAGTGATGTTCTACTGAAGCTGCATAATACACGTATGAATTTGACCAGTTATAAGTGTACACACAGTGTTTGTGCATAGTCTCACGTTGAGCCAGATTGAAGAGGCTGGAGGTTTGGGCCTGTGCATTTCTGTCAAGTTCATGTACAAGTCATCATTGTCGAACACCTGCCAGGAATCCGCAATAGATGAAACATGGTGCATTATTAGAGCACTGATGGTGGAAGTCATGCTCTTGAGTCTAGTTAATTGAGGGCCCATTTTCTAAATAAAAAGTTAAGATTATAGCTAATGAAGCGTCACTTGAACTTCTCAGCCAAGAAATGTATTTTTCCTGTTTCCCCTCTGTGTACCTTCTTGTGGCTTGCATTAACGTTTGCGAACTGCATTGCAGTGTAAAGCAGGCTCCCGGGAACAGTCCATTTAGTGCAGTTTCTTTGTTTAGCTGAAGTAGTCTCAAAAGCATTTCTGTGAAGTGACATACATGTCAGAATCCAGAGGAACTGCCCCTGCATTCCTCTGCCCCAGTGCACCATGGAGCCCACTCTAGGCTCCAGCTCCTCAGCTGTCACTTCTCTTGGGCAAAGACCCATGTGTTTCTCCCCTCCTGACTGGGGATTTTCCGGGTTGTACAGTTCCCTGCCTATTCTGTGATATGCCCAGCAAACTAGACTGCCCAAGCAGGCCAACATTACCGCTTTGCTATTTTGCCAAAGGCTATGAACAGCTCTCGTTGCTAGCAGTTACGAGATACCAGCCCTTTCCAGACCAGCCCATTTATTCTTAAGATGAAAGCATTAGAGAAAACATATTAAAAACAACAAAAGAACCTGCATGCTAATAGGTGCCAGACATCACCCTCAGCTCCAGCAAGGGCTCTGGGAGGAGTCAGTCCCTCAAACCCCACCGAGGAGTGGTTCTGTGTGAACAAACTTAGATAGTCTTAGCTCGAAACTAGCATGCCTGTGAATAGATCAGTCTTCCCTTTATACAGCTTGGACCATTGATCTTGAGACTCCTGGAACAGCTAATCAGCAGACAGTGGTCCCCTCCTCAGGGCACCACTTCAAAGGCTGGGCATTTGCATAAACAGAGATGGGGAATTTGTATTCGACCCCACAGGCAAACTGTCTGTCCCAAAAGTCCATTCTTGTATGGCACATTGTTTAGTGTAATCCAAGGGTGGCCAAACTGCAGCTCGTGAACCACATGTGGCTCTTCTGCAGTTGAAGTGTGTCTCGCTGAGTCTCCCACGCCCCCCATTCTCCATCTACCAGAGTGGGAGAGGGAGCTCAGGGCTTCTGCCTTGCCATGGGGTGGTGGGGCTACGGGCTTCTGCTAGAGACAGCTGGTGAGTGCCAAGAGTAGGGGGCCAGAATTTAAAGGTTTGCCCCCCCCAACAGCTTGAGTCACACCCCCCTCTTACCCTCAGCGTCCCTTTCCTGCAGCTCCCAGATGTAAGCTCCTTGTGGTGAGGCAACAGCAAACAGCTGGGAGCTGCAAGGAGTTGCCGCTGCTTTAGTTCCACAGGATGAGACAGTAGCAAAAGCAGTGGCTCTTCCTGTAGTTCCCCGCTGCTGCCTGTCCCCACAGCCACAGCTCCCAGCTTGACAGCTCCAGCAACTGCTGTGCAGTGAGGGGGCCCGGCAGCACCCTGTGACTGAGCGCGATCATCAAACCCTGGCAAAAAATGGTGGAGAGGCACACGACTCCACATACCCCTCTCCAAACATCACTTGCCAGAGCTCAGGGCTTCAGCTGCAATGGGGCTGAAGCCCTGAGCCCTGGCCGGTGCACCCTGGCTCTCAAACTTCTAAAGATTGTCATATGTGACTTGGAGGGCCAGTAAGTGTGGCCACCCCAGTATAGTCCTGTGAAGTTCATAATCATTCCATGTCCCCCGTAGATAGAGATTTCATGCAGTCCCAGCCCACAATAATACACAAACCATTTCTTTAATACGATGCCCCCAAACATGCTTAAACTTGATTCAGTAAGGTCTCCAAAAGATATCGTTGGAAATTGCCATATCTGTCACAGTACAGAGATGAATAAGCCGTGTACAGAATGGCCGGTATACAATAGCAGTATGTGTTTAATGGTAGGAAGCAGCATGGCTGGACTTGTGGATTGTCTGTGGGAAAATTAGTGCTGACTAATGGGTTTTTCCTCCCTCTCTATGCTACTTATCTCTTTCCAGTTCTTCGTACGTTAATGGGCCACAAAGCAAATATCTGCAGCCTTGATTTCCATCCTTTTGGAAGCTTTGTAGCTTCGGGGTCCCTGGACACTAACGTCAAGGTAAGGCCAGTCTTTTCCGGAAGGACTCTCTCTATCCCCTGTGCATTGTCGGAGTGCCAGGATTGTTTTGGCAGTATAAAAGATTGTCATATTGGAGGTTTGTAAAGTATCAGTTGCATGTGTATAAGGAGGTGTGAAATTTCCACTTGTATTCCTATAGCTGAAATTTATCCTAATAATAGGAGTCTGGTTCATCTCTTAGGGTTTATGGTTTATTTTTCAAGCCTCTTGGTGTTAGATGCCAAATTAAATCTGATGTAAGCAAGTGTGATTACATTGAAATCAGTGGAGCTACACTTGCTTATAGCAGGTCTGCATTTGGCCATAAATATTTAGCTTTCATGGTATGAAATGTCTTGCCAGCAGTCTCTCTCACTGAACACTTAACGTTGCATCTTGATTCTATGCCATTCCCACCTGGGCAGGCAGAGGGAGAGGTAAAGGAATATACCTTGCATGGGCTTGTGTTTTAGCAACCCCTTTAGCTGTTGGGTACCTGTCCCGTAACCATTCTACAGTGTTTACAGGCTCTGTAGTAGGGAGACCTGTCATTCTGATATGACTTTCAGGGTCCTTCATAGCTGTGGTTCTAAGCACGTTTTTTGTTTCTCTTTCCTGTAGCTCTGGGATGTAAGAAGAAAAGGCTGTGTCTTCAGGTACAAGGTAAGGGGTACTTTGCTATCATTTGAGGGAGGGGGAGAGGAGATTCTCTCTGATTTATTCAGGAATCAAGACAGGATCACCTAGAATTAATTTATTAATCCGTTGGTATTGAAAATTGGACTGATGTGACTTGTGAAGTCCATGCAATGATAATAAATGGCCTGACCACATGTACAGAGTCTGATTGAATAGAGAAGCTACAAGAAATGGTTAGCAGAAAAGTAAATGTACTATGTGCTGTCGATGTCAGTGGTGCTTCCAGATTATCCCATGAGTGAGTGTGCAGTGGAGTGATGCATTCTTATACATAGTAAACTGATGCATTGCCCTTCTGCTGGAGACTGTTGAATTCATCATGTTCTGCAGGGTGTGACCGGGGTCCCAGGGAGCCACACCGGAGTTACTCAGTTAGGGTGAACTGCAAAGAATGGGACAAACAAATCCCCAAAGCTGGAGGATATTCCAATACTTAGATTTATCAAGCCAGCACGGAACAGCTTCTATAATACCTCACTGGTTAGCCAGAATCCAATAACCATTCCCTTAAAGCCACCCAGCCTTAGGCCTCCACCCAGACACCCTAGTCAAATATACTGTGGATTACTGAAAATCTTAGTCATCATATAAGAAAGTTCTACCAATCCCAAAGGATTGGACACATTACTTCTCAAGTTATTGAATATTCCAGATCTTACCCAAATACGCACATACAGTCAATTCTTATTAACTAAAATTTATTAAAAAAGAAAAGAGTATTGGTTAAAAGATTAGTATACATACAGACATGAGTACAGTTCTGCAATCAGATTCATAGTAGAGATGGTGAGCTTTGTAGCTGCAAAGAGTTCTTTCAGAATTGGTTCATGGGTTATAGTCCAATGTTCATATTCAGGGTGAATCCAGGTTAGGGCTGGAGATATCAGACTTTTGGCTTAAGCTTCCCCTGCATGAAGCATAAAGCAGGTCTGAGATAAAAAGGATCGAGACCCCAAACATTGTTATACAGTTCCAGGTCTTCCTTGACAGTTTGGAGTTTGGAGTTCTTAGGCAAACAATAGGCAATTGTGGATACTTTGAAATAGATCTATTTCCTAAGCATCACCGGTAATTAGTTATATGGTTTAACATAAGGCAGTTGCCTGTTTTTCCACCATTCGCAGATGATTTGCTGTACAGACGCTCCCCGGGTTACGCAAACCCGACTTACGCAAATCCGCAAGTGCTTTTTTTTGTAAATGTGTATATGTTCCCGATTTACGCAAAATTTGACTTACGCAAAGCATTCTGGAACGGAACGCTTGCATAAGTTGGGGGGCGTCTGTACATTTCAAAGAGAGATTAATACAGTGATATTACTATGTGTCAGGGCTGATTCCCCACTCTGGCACTTCGAGTGCAGAAGGTGGGAGCCCACAAGGATTCTAAAAATTAATTCTGGCCACTCCAGGCTTGTATTAAGCTCCCAAGGTTACAGCTTTTTTCTGACCTTGGCTTAGTAAACGCTGCCACCACCCCAGATGCAAAAAAAACCCTTGGAACCCAGGAAGGCGCACTTGGGAATTCCTCCCTGTGAGTACCTTCAAGCCCTTTCACTCCCTCTCCAGGGAAGAGCTGAGAAAGAAAACAAAGGAAATCAGCTGTTGCCACCAGCTGATGAAACAACTTACGCACAAACCTCTTAGGACACAATAAATCCCAATCCTTTCTTTAAAAAGAAAGAAAATATATCTGGAATTTAGGCTATTGCTAGATTTAAAAAGAGCAAATATCATAATTAAGCACCAAAAATAGTTTTCTTGAGGTCCAGCTTAATGGTTACCAACAAAACAGAAACATTTGGGGGTTAGCACAGAGGAGTCCACAGGTCTTACACAAATAAAAGAAATAACCTCATAGTGACTTTCTATACATTTCCTGATCTACTTACTTAGCTGCGATTTCAAACAAAGTCGTTCTAGGTAGGATCTGGTGATTTTTCATACCTGGGTCACAGCTTTTTACAGCATAGCTTTAGCCCCATCTCTGCTCTCTCCGGAGAACAACAGACAGACGAACGGAAAGTTTTTTCCCAATTTTAAAAGGTCTAGCCCTCCCATTAGCTCTTTTGGTCAGGTACCCACTCCCTTCCTTTTACTTATGCATGCAGTCAGACTGTTTAACTCTTTACAGGTAAAGCAAGTAGAGAACAGCCACCGAGAGGGATTTTATAGCTAACTAGCTGGCTGGGTGTCCATAAACAGAAGCTACCTGCCCCACCCCACACACATACTTCATTTATCACACTATGTTTATAGTTCGTTTAAACATTAACATGTCCTTTTGATCTCTGAATCAATAGCTATAGTTACAGACAGCCAGACAAACAGACAGTTCCTAAGTTCTGACAAGATATAAATATACACATACAATTAGTATCACCTCCAGCTTTACATTTCAAAGTTCTAGCCTATCTAACATGGAATGGCCCTAATTACCATTCACATACTTTTTCTGACATGTCTCTAAAGGTTGAGTCTGGGTCATTTATCCTTCAGGATGCTTAACCCTTTCTGGCCATGTGTCAATCTTTGTATAAGATTTGTTGCAATTATATAACAGTGGTAGCAACCATGATTTGCATGGTCATATTCTAATTAGCTAAAATCACACAGGGACCTTCCATGTGAGCTGTGGAGTCTTTCAAACTGTAATAAATGTTACTTGATTTCATTTTGTTACAAGCACAGTGTAAAATGGAAAAGGAAACTAGGATTTCCTCCTAAGGGCACAATGAAGGTGCAAAGCCATTGCAAGCTGTATATGGTTGTTTTTTTTAGGGTCACACGCAAGCAGTTAGGTGTCTCCGATTTAGTCCTGATGGGAAGTGGTTAGCGTCTGCTTCAGATGATCACACTGTAAAGGTATGGTATTCATTATCAAGAGCGTGGCAAGAGCCGTTACTCCTTGGGCATGTGGAAGGGCAGGGGTACTGTTCATAGAATATTAGGGTTGGAAAAGACCTCAGGAGGTCATCTAGTTCAGTCCCCTGCTCAAAGCAGGTCCAACACCAACTAAATCATCCCAGCCAGGACTTTGTCAAGCCTGACCTTAAAAACCTCTAAGGACGGAGATTCCACCATCTCCCTAGGTAACCCATTCCAGTACTTCATCACCCTCCTAGTGAAATGGCGTTTCCTAATATCCAACCTAAACCTCCCCCTCTGCAACTTGAGACCATTGCTCCTTGTTCTGTCATCTGCCACCATTGAGAACAGCCGAGCTCCATCCTCTTTGGAACCCCACGTCAGGTAGTTGAAGGCTGCTATCAAATCCCTTCTCACTCTTCTCTTCTGCAGACTGCTGTTCTTTAATTTGCATTGCCAATTCTCTCCCCCACCCACTCCAGCTCACTTTGCAGTGATGCAAGCCCCTTAGCTTCATAGGGTCAGTCTCTATGCAGGGACAATTGTCCAGCAGTTCAAAACAGCCAGAAATGAGATGTGGCTAAGTGAAATATAATTCCTTACTGTCCAACAGGCAAGGCGGTGTCCTTCATCGAAAGGTTGAGGGTACATTGACTGCAAGGTGAGTTGAACCTGAGGCTGAAAATGAAAGCTCAGCCAGTTGGGTGGTTAAGCACGTGCACTCTCCAAAGAGCTGTCAGGGACACAACTCCAACTTGCTGAATGCAGAGAGAGAGAATTCAGCGAAGTATCTGTTCTAGCAGCAACTCTTCCATTTCTTCTGCTGTGGTATGAAGGGCTCTGGGCAAGAAGCTGGCTTCATTTTCAACCTCAGTTCAAATGAGCTGGTCAGTCATTGCACCCAGGATTTATAAGTGAAGACCAGATGATGTGAAAAGTTTATCCCTGCAGGTAGAATAACATAACACATCATACCTTTAAAAAAATCGTATTTTAGCTACTGATACCTCCTCTAGCACCACTGTATTTTCTTGCCAGTTTCCAACAGTGATAGAGGTTCTTTGACAAATCTCCAAATAAAAACAAAACTGGAAATAACCCTCATGGCCCTGGTCATTACCTGCCAGAGGCAGGCTTGTGGGCTAGCAGATTTCTAGTGGAGAATAATCCAGGGTAGACAAATCCTCTCTAGAGTCTGACTGTTCTTTTCTTCTTCCAGCTGTGGGATCTGGCAGCTGGGAAGATAATGTTCGAGTTTACAGGACATACAGGCCCAGTAAACGTTGTTGAGTTCCATCCCAATGAATACCTCTTGGCGTCCGGCAGCGCTGACAGGTACATGCAGGGAAAGAAAAAGCAGGAAGTTTATTCATCAGCTCCTGTATTGGTCTCTACCCTCCTGGGAACATTGCTGTTCATGTAGAGGATGTGACATTCCCACCACTGGAGGAGCTGGACAGTTGCACTGCAGATTGCAGCTGTGCTATGATGCCGTGCAGATCCTACCATGTTCTTCCCACAGTCTAGTAGCCACTTCTGTCATACTAGGAATCAACGAGCTAGACTTCTGAGTCACATGCTAATGCAGCCACAGCAGGTAGCCTTTCCCCGCTGAGTCATCCATGGCTTTGGGTCAGTGCTAGATACCTATGGAGCCAATAAGCATATCCCTTTGCATCGATGGCTGGATCCGAATTCTGCTCTAGCGTTACCTACAGTTGGGTTCATCATTAGCACATAGCAATAAAGTGCAGTAGAAAATACTGTCGCATACTATTACAACGATCTGGGTCGGTGACTTGCTAGAATACAGCAAACTTCCAAGGAGATGTACAGTTATTCTTTCCTTTCATTCTTTGTGCTGACAGGACTGTCAGATTCTGGGACTTGGAGAAGTTTCAAGTGGTGAGCTGCATTGAAGAAGAGGCCACTCCCGTGAGGTGCGTTATACTTGCGCCATAGTGTGTTAGGTAGCGACCTAGCATGAGGGTTCGGTCTGGTTAAAGAGCCGAGTTCTCACTAATGGGACACTTTGCTAAGGAAAGTTCATGCTGAGGTTGAAGCTCTAAGGAAGTTATGACACTTGTCCACGGTGTTCTGGTGAAGTCAAGCGTTCAGCCCTGGTGTCCTTCAAAGACTGGATGAGTTAGTAAAGTCTTGGATGAATCTTGGTCTCTTTCCTTTTCCAGGTGTGTTCTTTTCAACCCAGATGGCTGCTGCTTGTATAGCGGCTACCAGGATTCGCTGCGTGTGTATGGCTGGGAGCCGGAGCGCTGCTTTGATGTGGTCTTGGTGACCTGGGGAAAAGTGGCTGACTTATCAATCTGCAACAACCAGCTGGTGAGTTCCCCTTTGTGAAATGGAAAGAAGAGTCTCAGAAATACTGAATAAAAATTCCCTGGGCTGCTTACGGGGCCTCTGACTTCTACAGACTGGCCATGTTCGACTGTCACAGCTCATAGCTGGCCATAGTCAGTCTTAACACTTGCCCAGTGCTCCTCAGCAGATCCCAGAATGACAGATAAATGTGGAGCAGCGTTCATTTCTCCTCGGATCATTGCTTGTGTAGTTCCACATGCTGCTCCCTCTTACCCCACTCCAAGTCTCTCTGGCTTCCTGAGGAACAAATGGGTGGTAGTTGGGGCTCTAGTCCCTTTTGCACCCTGGAGCTCGGATATTTGATACCATGAGCATGTGGCCCAATGGAGGGTGTTAGCTGGCAAGGTTTGAGCTCCAGTGCCAAGAGCATAACTGTATGCAGACAACCATCATGAAGAAACACTTCGGAGTAGAGGCCTTTCTATCCCATCTAACAGGTAGAGCGAGAATAAGAAGGTGAGGTGACATGACAAGCTGTAAGTCTCACAGTGACATACTGGCAGAGCCATGAATTGGACCTCGGTTTCCTGAGTTCCACTCCCATTCACTAGCCCCACTGCCAAGCTGCTTCTCTCTTTAACTAGTGCAGCCATTTGGCATATACACAGTGTCCTTTTTCCGTTTGTTTTATCCAGTATCTGATCTGTTAATTGATGCCCTGTGACACATTCTCAGTAACTTTCCCTGGTAGATTCTTCCATACCATGCTTACACTCCCAGTTGCTAAAGGCCCTTCTGGTCACTATTTTGGGATAACACCACAGAGAAGCCATTCAAAACAAGTTATGTAACTGATTTAAAGGAGAAGAAACCCTAAGTCCAGTCCATGGACCTCGGCTTAGAGGGGCTAACACTGTGCTGGACTCCTAACAAGTTGCCTTACTCTTGTTCTCGGCAGATAGGGGTTTCCATCTCTCAGAGTACAGTCTCTTCGTTCGTTGTGGACCTCAGCAGAGTCACAAAGTCTGGTTCTGGCCTTCATGGACCGATCAAAGATGATAGGCCTCTGGCTCAGCCCACTCCCACAGGATCCTCCCTTCGACGCATCTATGACAGGCCATCAACTACCTGTAGCAAGCCCCAAAGGTATGGAAGAATCTGATGAGGCTTCACAGTTCTAAATGCTTTGTTGGAAAGAGCAGAGAACTTAGTGCTTTTTCTCTCAAACATACCCTACCAGTCTGCTTCTGACTGGGTCTCTCTTATTGGCAGAGTGAAGCACAATTCGGAGAGCGAGAGGCGCAGTCCCAGCAGTGAAGATGACCGGGATGAGAAGGAATCAAAGGCTGAGATCCAGAATCCAGAGGATTACAAGGAGATCTTCCAGCCCAAGAATTCCATCAGTTAGTACAAGATTCTGTTCTGCTTTTCGGGTGGTAGCAAGGTCAGGGTTTGAGGGCTTGAGAATTAATCAGCTCTAGAGGGAAGGAGTGATCTTTGGCTAATTGGCACAGCCTGTGACTATTTGGAGTTCAGAAAACCTCTATTTAAAATTCTTTAACAGAGGACTCTGAACCAAGGGCTACATTGACAACTTACTAGAAAGCTGTATCTAACTAGCATATGGGGAAGCAAATTGCAGCCTCTCATTTGCAATACAGAGGTATGGCCCAGAAGCCGACCGCTCCATCTTGAGCTGGATGCCTTTCTGGTCAGATCAAGACAGAGCACTGGAATGTGAGATGTCTCTTAGAATTATGGCATTAGGCACACTACCACACAAACCCCATAGTTTCTAAGGCCTCCCATTTAAGGTGGGTAGGTTAAGCGTCTACTCCAAAGCCCAGCTTTGACCATTTAGAAGGCCAGTAACAGGTTAAAATTATATAACATGTCTAAGATAGTAATAATAGTTATATTGACATCCTTACTGGTGTAATTAATAATCTCTTATCTTTTTATACGTCTTTCTGCTTCACTAATCTAATCGATTTGCCAGCATGTTGCCTGATTCTGCACTTCACTCCTTCTGACTTACGGGAATGTACTGGTCTGTTTTGCTCCTCACAGCCACAGTGGCTGCAAACCTTCAGTTGAAACCCAACAATAACAACATTTAAGCTCTAGAGGAGATAGGACAGTTACTGACACTGCAGACTGGCTTATCTGTTTAGTTGTTGTCAGTTACACCAGTCCCAAGGCTGCTCTTTGCTAATCTGTGACTTTGGCTTTCTTTTTTTCCCCTTTTTGTAGCTCGAACTCCACCACGAAAGAGTGAGCCCTTCCCAGCCCCTCCCGAGGATGGTGAGTTGGGACTGTCCATCTGAATGCTGGGTGAGGGTGGGATTGGAATCGGGGGGCAGGTGGCTGTTTCAACAGGATGCTCCTTGACCAGAGAGACACATGACCTGTACTCAGACACTTGAATCATGTCGAGCCTCTGCTGAAAGCTTCTCCTGAAAGGGATAGTGTGTGACTTTTCCCTCTTCCCCTTCCTTCCCTTACTCCAGAGCCTGTCATCGTAAAGGAAGCAGCAAAGCCCAGCCAAGTTGTGGACATTCAGACTCCACTGCCAAACCAAGAAAATGTATGTACTGTGTGAGCTATTAGTATCTTTCAACACCCGCATTCCCAGTGAATTCCAAGCACTGGAGATTCTGGTGTGTTGCTAATCATGCCAGTTCCTCCAGTGCACATCAGTGGAGACCAGTAAGGGGGAGAACTCTGATCTGGGCAGGGTCAGGTGTAGAGCTAGAGGTCAGATCAGATCCCTTTACAAGCAGATTTTGACTCTGCTACTTTAATTCTGTTTCCACAGTTCTAGTCGTGTGTCTGACTCCTCAAAACCCCAGTGTGCACTGAAGAGAAACAGCTGTCAAATTTCACGGGCTTCTTAGACTGGCTTCTTTGTATCTGAAGATTAATTGAACTCCACGGGATGGGGCCTCTTCACTCACAGTCAGGCAGCCATAACGCCTTTCAGTGGAGTATCTCCATGCTCTTCACAATCGTTAATTAAGCCTCACAACACGCCTCAGAGTCTCTCTGTCTCTCTCAGCCATGCCAGCAAACTTTAGATTGTTCCAGAAGAAAGTGGGTGAGGGAAGAGGCAGAACATTGCTGCTGTAACTTCTATTTCACTTTCTCCTGCAGCCTGACCTGGTTCAGAGGCCACCAATAGCCTCCTCAACGCCTGTGACCAGAGCAGAGCCATCAGTGATTCCTGCAGCCAGGAATGCGCCCATTGGGCTGAAGGCCTCTGACTTTCTGCCAGTAAGTAACTAGCTTGTCCTGAAGCAGGAGAGTTAAGCAGGTGGTTTGGGAGCAAGGGATAGCAGTGCTGTTGGCCTGGATTGGTTGTGCTCAGTTAGGAGGTAATATTGGTGCCGTCTCTGACCACACATAAGCAAACCCTGCAGTATGTTCAGCCTTGGCTTAGACCACTAAAAAAGAACACAGAGGAGACAAACCCTGTAAAGCTGAGTTGGGATGTGGGGCACCTCTGCAGTTGGGCTCTTCATACTGAAAAATAATCACTGCGCCAGGGAAGATTCCATGAGCCCATGTTTCAGATCATTGAAGGAGGCCTCAGAGGGGCACCACAGGTCTCGTCCTCCCTCTGCTCACACATTATCACTCGAGACCCTCCCACCCCTCACTACTGACAAGCGATTGGTTGGTTATGATTGCCTAGGATCCCATGGTGCTAGCTGCTGTATAAATAACGAACAAAAAGTCCCTGTACCTAGGAGCTTACAGTCCAAATAGAAGACAAGTGACAATGGATGGATCCTGAGACACAGGAGCTTAAGGAAACAGTGAGATAATACGGGTCGGCATGGCAGGCAGTGAGCCAGCACACAAGGTGCCTAACATCTGTCAACCTTTTTTGTAGGCATTACAGCAAGTGTCTCTAAATTATCTAAATCAGTGTGTCTCTAAATTATTTCATTTTCACCTTTGGCTCCCAAATTTGGGATTGCTCCTAGAATTTCCCAAGGGAAAAGTCCTTCCCTCCCCACTTCAGAGCAAGCCAAGGCACTCTTCTGATACCAAACCAGGAACATGATCAGATGAAAGGGAGCTTCCAGCTTGGCTTGGACAGAAGTCTAGTTAAGCCTCTAATGAAATCCACAGAGTGGTTTGGTGTGCGTTGGGGTTTTTTGGTTTTTTTAATTCAGGTTGGTTGAATATTTTGTGATTGAAAAAATTTTTTATTGGAAATGGGGTTTGTTTGAAAACAAACTGACAGCAAAAATTTGTGGGAATTTCTTTTTCTTTTGTTTCCTTTCCAGCATTTTGTAACTGTTTTCTAAGGCTTGTGAGCTGGGAAACAGTCTAAAGAGGTGAGGAGGGAAAACCACCCACTGTTAATTTGTGAAAAGGCGTGAAAGATAGGTTTACCACGCTCTCTTCCTTTTTTTCCAATGCGGGGAGAGGATGGGGCAAACACATTGAAAACTAAAACAAACTGTTTCTTTCAAACAGAAAAATAACTGAAATATTTGAATATGAAACAGAATAAAAAAAATTATTTAAAAATGTTCACTTTGGACTTTCCTGTGGGAAATCAATGTTTTCCAGCTGAAAATTTTCAGTAAAGACTTTTTTTCTTGTTAAAAATTCCACCAGAAAGACTCTCATTTCTCTCTCAGGTCTAGTTTTTACTAGCTGTGTTCAGTTTGTGCGTAAAACTCGCTGAGGAAAAAAAAACCAGACTTGAAGAATATGAATTCTTTACCATGTCCTTATGCTGCCAGAAAGGTCAGACTCAGTTACACTGAGATTCATTCTCGTGTAGCCCATATTCCTCCTGCCAAGGGAAGCAGGATTAGACCTAAGAAGGCTCCTCTTTACCCACTTCCCACAGTCTCAGACCAGAGCATCTTGTTATGCTGTCACCAATCAGTTGGTGTTTTCTCTCTTTGTACCTACAGGCTGTGAAAAACCAAAGCCAATGCGAGATAGTGGATGAGGAAGCCATGTCCCAGATCCGTAAGGGCCATGAGACTATGTGTGTGGTGCTCACCAGCCGCCACAAGAACCTGGACACAGTGCGAGCGATGTGGACCACTGGTGACATCAAGGCAAGGAAGTGGGATTTACTGGATTTTAGGGACAGGTCAGACTTACTCTGTTGGGTGGAGGTAGGAGAGCAATTGGACAGGCCATCTCAGTTTGTGCAGAAATGGCTCTGAACCCCCGATTACAGGAAGATATGATATCCAAGCATCAGTTCCTGCCGTTACACCTTGGTGTGCTCTTTCATTCTTTTTATATGATTCAAAAGAAATGCGGAATGAACTGTAGTGTGGCTGAGACTGGAACTAGAGTAGCTGTGAGCTTTTCTGTTTCCTACATAGGGACCCTTGTGTGAATCTGTGGGTGTATTGCTAAAAGGGTTAGGATGGCTAGTGGCAGGATGCACTTCTCTACTCTATTAACATGTCCCTGTGCCTGGTATTTAGAAAGTGATTCTCATAACAATTACATGGGGTCTGTTAGTGTAAGCCTCACAGTAACTTTTCTCCACCTCATTTCCACTTGTCTCAGACATCTGTGGACTCTGCTGTGGCCATCAATGATCTCTCTGTTATAGTGGACCTACTGAACATTGTCAACCAGAAGGCGTGAGTACTTTGCAGCTATTGCATCTGTGTAAGGATGTGTCCAGTAGGTACCTTCGATGTAATATGGTTGCTGTATCTGATATTGACTAGACATATCCTAACATCCACTCATCTCCTATGTTGGGCATATGGCACCTCTGTACCCCACCAGTGTAAGAGCAAATGCATTTTAGTCACCCCTTTGAGCCTGCGACGCTAGTGATCAGGTCTTTGGCACTGGTTCTTGCAGTGTCTTCATTGTTAGCAGTTAAGGTTTCCTCAGGAAAATGAATGTCTTGTAGAAAAACTTCAGCCAGTTCTTCAGGAATCCAACCAGAAATGACCAGAGCTGCTATTATGCCACTTTCCATCACAAGGTGGAGTGAGTGAACTCAGTCAGCAAAGTGCAGGCTGAAGTGGCTGAGTTTTTAGATCTGAATGCATTGTTTGTGTTGATTCAGACAGTCTCCTGAGGCTTGTCTCCAGTTCTCGTGGAGTGTGTTCTTTTCTTTCCAGGTCTCTCTGGAAACTGGATCTGTGTACTATAATCCTGCCTCAGATAGAGAAGCTCCTTCAAAGCAAATATGAAAGGTGAGATGTCCAGGAAGCTACCTCCTTAGAAGACAAGCAGGTGGATAGTAGCATTCTTAGATGAGTTTCACTGGGTATTAAATAGCTAATCAGTAAAGAAAATACCAGAAAACCATGTAGGATACAGTTCTGCATAGATACAGCATCTAGAAGAGGGGTGCAGTGGCTAAAGATCAGGAGGAGCACAGGGAAACCAAGAAACTTGGGGGATAGGGTTTGCTTGGGGTGGGAGTTGTTACCCACTACAAAAGGGACATTGGGAGCAGCAGATTGTTCTAGATATTTTGAATTGAAGGTAGCTATGCAGAGACAGGGATGAGGTTGAGGAATAATAGATGGCTTCAAAAACTGAAGGGACCAAAGATTTGTATTTTTGTTTGGAATGCTCCACCTGGAATTTATAACCATGGTTGGGAGAGGAGATAGTCGAAGGAATGAATTGGAGTTGAGCATGTAGGACACTGGTTGAAATGTTTAGTCACAGAACAGGAGCACTTGGATAAGTAGGAAGGGAACCAAGACAGCAAGATGCTCCAGATACTATGGACCTGGATCAGGGAACTGGTCATGAGGCAGCCTCTGAGTCATCTTGAAGATTTTGTGTACTTCGTAGCTGCACAGTAAAGAAATACAGGATGTCCCTCATGGAACGACTTCCGGCTTTTACCCGTCAGCCATGAGTATTAGTGGGTTTCATGGAGATTGAGTCCTGAGGCAGAACGTTTCTGTGCTTGAACAGAAGGTTGCTGAGCAGGGGTCAAATGTCAGAGTCTGAGGGTGTGAGCATAGTTTGCCTCATCATTTGTCTGCTATTTAGGCCCAGCTGTTGCTCTCCTGTCTCCTTCCCTCTTATTAGCCTTTCTTCCCCGGGGGTGTCTTTCATACAGGCTGGGGAGGTTTGTTTGAGAACACCAACCTCAGGTCACTAAGTTGGTGAGTGAGCTGTAGGACATGTTCAACCAGGTGGTATAAATATGGGAGTGAAAGTCAAGTGACATCTGACCCTCTGTATCTTTGTGTCAGTTACGTACAGACTGGCTGCACCTCCTTAAAGCTGATTCTCCAGAGATTCCTGCCACTGATCACCGACATCCTTGCTGCACCACCGTCTGTTGGGGTGGACATCACAAGAGAAGAGCGGTAAGGCACCCTAGCCGCTCCCACACCACCTCCTGCCATACGAGCCCTTTCCTGATGTCATGGCGTCCTGCTGATTTTTTTCCTTTGAGTGGTTAGGGTCTGGATGGACTCTCTCCCAGCCCCATCAGTCTTGCTTATAGAGTCAGAGGGATTGCTGCAAAGCTATGCAGGGTATTCCTCCCCCTTTACCTGCAACACTGTATTTGTAGCACCTGGTGTTAGGGGTGAAGGACCATGCCTGAGAAGCAAATTCAGGCACTTGGGTTACTACTTTCTTCCCCCAACATGTGCAGTGTCCTGCTACTCGGGGAGCATCTGTAGAATACCAAACAGCCACTGTCCTTTAAGGCTGTATTCCTTAAGTGACGGCACACAGCTGGCTTCCGCCTGAAATTGGGTTTATAGCATTCCTCATTTAAAGTGCAGTTTTTCTTTGAAAAGTGGCTCTGTAGAAGTGGCACCTCCTTACATCGCAGACCGTCTCCCTTGGCGGGAGGAAACCAGCAGAAAAAGAGCTCTTGGCTCATAGCATCGATAGAATTCCAGCCATCTTCCCACACAAACCTATTGATATTTCAGTCTCTTCTAGCCTCAGAGAGGCAGACGTTCCTCCTCCTCCCCATCACATATCAAAAAAAAAAAAAAAAATCAATGGAGATATATATACCCATCTCCTAGAACTGGAAGGGACCTTGAAAGGTCATCGAGTCCAGCCCTCTGCCTTCACTAGGAGGACCAAGTACTGATTTTGCCCCAGATCCCTAAGTGGCCCCCTCAAGGACTGAACTCACAACCCTGGGTTTAGCAGGCCAATGCTCAAACCACTGAGCTATCCCTCCCCCCAGGAACCCTAGTGAGTGCTTGCCATGGATTCATGCCCTGTCCATCTTCTTCCTTTGCAGGCTCCATAAGTGCAAACTGTGTTACAAGCAGCTGAAGAATATCAGCAATATCATAAAGAACAAGTCTGGACTGAGCGGCCGCCATGGCAGTGCCTTCCGTGAGCTTCACCTCCTCATGGCTGTCTTTGAGTGACAGCTGCCTCCTCCTCCTCCTCCACACACGCAAACACACAGGTTCATTTAGTTCCATCTGTCTCACTCTGTGTCCATCCCTGTTCCCCAGAGCACAGCAGGGAACTGAGGTCCCCACTGGCTAGCCCGCTGCCCTCCCCACCTCTGGTGCCTTAGGAGCTGGATTGAGAACCTGATTGGAGGTGTCTGTCCTACATGTGGGAGGGCCCTGGCTGGACGAGGACGCTGCAGCAGAGCTCACACCTTTCTACGGTTCTTATGTGGAGCAGACTGAAGTTCAGCTCTCCATAGAACTTTTACCCAGCTCTTTCGCTGCTAGACTGTCTCCCTGGGGTGGGCTCAGAATCTGCCTTCTCCCACTCCCATACTCATCATCAGCACACTTGTTACGTGACCACTCCAGCCACGGAGAGGCTGTCGATCAGACCAGCTGGAACACTTGAGTGTGGACCTGAAGGCCTGCTCTGTTTTTCCCTTCACAGTGAGATAAGTGATGGAATTCCTTTTCCAGGAGCTTCCCTCTGCTTGGGTATTGCCAGTGCAGCACTGCAGAAGAGCTGGCTCTAGGCAGAGTACCCCTTTCCTAGGGCATGGACATGACTAGTGCTTTTCGACCGGCATCTGGGACCAGCCCCTTCCTTGGTGAATTGTTACAGAGGGTTTGAGCCAGGACATCTCTCGGCTCTTGTCCTGCTGGTGTCGCATCTGACGTCTCAAGGCCCTGTTTCTAGTGAAGGCTGTCTTGCAGCCTGCCTGATAAGGGGGATTCTTAAGATCCCTGTTGGTGGCTCTGGGCTGTGTAGCTTTAGTTATGTTCAAATCGATCTAGGAGTAGGTGGGGATGGGGCCTACATGATCTGTTTGTAAATGGGACTTAGCCAGGACTTGCCCTGTGTGTTTGCCTTTGGGGAGGGTTTTGAGCTGGGAGAGTGAGAAGCAAATGGACACAGACCAACTTCTTGCTACACCCATTGGACTCTTAGAGATTTTTCAATAAATGACTGTCAGAAATGTTGTCCATTCTTGCTTCTTTCCTGTAGGGAAGGAGGCTCCTGTGCTGAGGGCTCCCTCCCCACTATTCATACACTGGAGCCTGCTGTTCAGGAAATTAACTTATAATGAATTTTATTAAAAGATTTGTAACTTATTTGGAAAATCGTGTTAAACGTTTGGGTCTCTAAACACCCAAAGCCCTGTCCTGCTGGGAACGTTGTGGTGAAAGCAGGACTCGGCTTACTAATGTTTACAATGGGAACCATACTGCGTCTTGTCTCCCCTTTCTGGTGCTGCTGAACAGTGTCAGTTGGCATGTCACGGCCAAGGCACAGCCCCTGAAGTTGGAGAGGGCACCAGCAAGCACTTAGTTCACATTTTATGGGACATCTTCACTGTCTTATTCTATCCTAGAAGCTTTAAAAGAAAACTCCATTCACAGCTTTTCCTTGAATGGACCAGTTCCCATGTCTGATGTGGATCTCCACCTTTTCCTGTGGCACAATTAATGTCCCACCTTTACGGTTTTGATGAGGAACTTTGTCTGAATGATTCCCTTGGGTTGCAGGCAGGAGACACAGCAGGTGTATGATGTACAAGAACCAAAAGCCAAACCTGGCTAACACGCTCACTGCCCAAGCTAAATGCAATGGAACCAGCATCGTGTAACCCAAGCATTTCGAGCACTGAATCTTGACAATGTAAGATCTGGGAACAAAAGTGAAACCTGTCCGTGTTTTATCCTCTGTCTTCCCCGATTGCTGCTCAGCCTGAAGAGGGCCATAACTCTACCTTTTGCTGGAGGTAACATGGTCAGTGTTATGTGCTGAGGTGTATACCGCAGTGCACAGTGAGTGAGCTGTGCTTGGACACTTAACAGGTACCTGCTCTGAAGAATTTAGTCTAATGACTCAGTGCTGCAGACAGTACAGCCAGTGGGACTCCAGGGGTGAGTAAGCATGGCAGCAGCAGGCCCTAGTGGTCCGCTCTAGGGCAAAACAAAGGGCTTGGTTGACAGAGATGGATCCAAGTGTATGACCAGTCTGGAATAAAGCACAGAAGGAGGGAGTGAAGAGGACCCAGCGCTCAGACCAGGAGCAAAGGCTGCATGTAACGAGCAGAGAACATAACTTGAGGACTCGGTGCTCTAATCCTGTAGGATGGTTCTGAAGGATCAGCGGGGGTTTGTCATTCAGGATGGCTGTGCAGTGCAGAGTGCTGTGTGGGAAGCTTGCATAGCCACTACCTGGAGCCAGTGGTTCAATTCCTTGCTTCCTTAAGCATGGCCTCCACACACACTCTTTAAAAGTTACCTATCAACTGGCATCCTGCTTGCTTGCCTGGTGGTGAAACCTGCTCCGTCATGGTTACAGGTAGAGAGGTTCTCTAGCCATAAAAGCGCTGTAAGGGTGTATGATCATGAAAGTGCTTTTGATCCACACCTGTCAACAATGCGATCTTAAATTCACCCCCCTCTGGTCTGTCTTGTGCATTTACTGGGCCACACAAGAGTGATCTCAATGGTTCTCCAATGCCTCAGTATGACTAGCTATGTGGAGAGAGGTGTCTTCGATGGCTCAACCTCTGTAGCCATAGAGCAAGACCCTTCCTGCTATGGTTGTGGGTGTGGAAATCAGATTAAGACACCTGAGGAGAAGCAGAGCAGGGCTGAGGGTGAAATCTGTCCTAATGTTTCTGAGGGTAGTCTGGAGAGTGACCCAAGAGCTGTGAAGGGACTTGTAAAACACTGGCTGTCAGCCTCCCTTTGTGGTTGCTGTTCACTGCTGCTTTGTGTGCTAAACCAGGCTGTTTTATGGAGCTACACCCATGTCTGGGTTTTGTTGAAATGAAAAATGCTCAGACAGCTGCATCACTCAAGTTAGAAACGGGAGTAATTGAGAAATGAGGATGGAAGGGAGAAGAATTGGGTAATACTGCACACACTTCAGCGTGCGCCCAAGGCAGAGTGGCATGCAGGTAAGGATTGCCCAATACTCACTAGACAGAGATCTTGTCCTGCCAACTTTGTAAGTAAGCAAAGATCTATGCTTGGGTGAGGATTACCCTGGCACTCTGTGTAGATCGGGTGCAACTGTGCCAGAAGGCCACAAGCTGCAGGTTTATCATCAAAACACCTGAAAAAGGCCAGAGTGAAGGATGGAGGAAATGTTATGAAAATAACAACTTGAGTTGGAGGAAAACTGCCTTTCTCAGAATCAGCTGTTTTTGCATCAGAAATGACGCAATTGGTTGTTTTTCTCTCTACCTGACTATTTGTCTTTCACAAAACACCCAATAATGCAAATAGTCAGTCATTCTGCAGCTGTGCCTGTGTCCGCATGGAGCAGCTGAACTGAGATGGAAAGAGGTGGTTTCTTTCCTAATGCATGTGGTGGGGCAAACAGTTGAGTTAGAGCATCTCTTTTTTTTTTGTTTGTAAATACAGTGGAGCTCTGTAAACACAATTATATGTTAAACTTCTAACACAGCCCTCTTCAGTTGTAAAGAGACGGACAGTGTGGTTCTGTGGGTTGGGTGCAGCCTCCTCAGGCAAAGTGACTTGCACCCTGAGACCACTCATAATTCTTTGAAGAGCTCTGCCAGCCTGGAAGAACTAACCTCTGCTGGGATTGCTTCAGAGCAGCATGGAGCAAATGCCAGTTGCTTGGTTGAGTTTGTGACTCTCTTGCTGAGATGCAGTAAGTAGGTGCTTGGTGGGTTCAGTGGAAAAGTCCTGGCTCCGCTTCTGAGCGTGGTGGCTCATGCCTCAGACTGATAGCAGATGTTCTTCATGGTTAAGTGCATAGGGGTTTAGTCTGCTGCTTAAAATAAATACCCTGGCCAAATACTAGCTTTCGGACTTGCGGGAACGCCCCTTGGGTTTAGCCTTTCATTGGCTCCTTGGGGTGCCTCCCTTGTTTTTTGCCCCATGCTGTATCCTTTCAACTTCTGTGATCATTTTGTAGTCTAGGAACTGATCCATCGGGGTTGGTCTTGGAGCTCATTGTCTCGCTCTGTCAGGCTGTCTCTTGGAGCTGTTAGTTTGTAGGCTGCTGATTAACCATTTTTCTACCAGCTCTAGGTGTTTTGCAAGTGTTTCCCTATAGACAGGTGAAATAAAAAATAGCGGGTCTGGTAAATGAAATTCATTTCAGGGTAAATCTGAATCCGCTGCTGTCTCCAGCACCTAACTTCCAGTTCAGTGGTCGTGTGAACTCCAGAAGTGAGGGAGAGAGCAAAGAATCAATATAGGGAATCTACTGTCTACTACTCTACTCTTTCTCCCTTACCATTCCTGGCCACCTGCTTCTGGACATGCAGCCTATGGGATGTTTACAGCAGACCCTGTAGGCTTTGTAAAGTTTCTGTTCCTTCATAAAAACTGTTTGTCACACACAAGACAATTCCCCACCCGACTCAGCCAAGCTCTGCTCCTCAACAGGACCAACAGAACAACAGAAGCGCATCATCTACTGGTCAAGCTGGCTTGTGCTAGTATGAGCCAAACTACAGTGTAATAAGTTAATCTGTCTGAAGCAAACCCCTGCCCTCTCTCCCTTAATGCCTTGTCTGTGTGAGCCCGAACTGTCCATACAAATGTTGCTGACTGCATTAAGATCTGTTGTGAAATTTCAGGTAGATGGACTTGATTTTGGTGAAGTTCAAAGGTGTGTTGGAGTCAAATGTAGGGATGTAATAGGCAAGCTAGTGTCACCTTAACTAGGCCACTCTTCATCCCGCCACCGTAGAGGTGCATTTTAATTAGTGTGGTACTGCTCGGCAGTGGCAGAATGTGAAGTTGGGGCCGGCTGTGCTCACTGGTTTCTGGTGCAGTCAAAGTGCTGTGCTGTTTTATTACAAGAGGGTAAGAACGAAAGTGGTGTTGGTAGCGGAGTCCCTTTTACATGATTCCTGCGCACCTAGCGTTCCTCTCTTGCCCGCAGTTCTGATCTGGTAGGAGATCTGCTAACTCCAGGGCTGCTTTCTAGCAAAACTGCAGCTGGTTATTTGGTGGATGAGGGGCAGCCAGGGGGTGCTCTTGTCCTGTGTTGATTGGTCCTTTTACCCTTCCGGGCAGGGGAGTTCTTAGCTGGGTATGGCCTGGCTGCTTGATGGGGAGGGAGACTGCTGTAGAGCATAGGTACGAGGCTGAGCAGACTCAGGTCAGGAACTTTTGAGGCCCAGGAGAGCAGACTAAGATGTGTAGCCAGAGTTATTGTGTTTGCTCTGTACTGGAAGTGGTACACAACTGTTCTTACCTGACTCACCTGTGTTCCCAATTTGTATATAGCTGGAATGGGTGTTAGCTGAGGAAAGGGACTAATTATTGCCAAACACTGTATCTCTCATGAATTAAACAACCTTAGTTAAGGAGCTGGAGATGCTGTGGCTTAGCCCAACTCCTCCTTCCCCACATAGCAGCTAACCTAGGCAACTGCAATGCCATTCTCTCCTTCCCCCTCCTGCAAGTCTTTCCTGTCCCTGCATCCAACATGACTCTGTACCTGCAGCAAGAAAGGTGGCCCTTCAGTTTCCTCCCCACTTACATGCTTGTGCACAGAAGCCAGTGTGAGTCTGCAACCCTCTCCTTGTCCTAATTTACTCCTGAGGGCATGTTGTGCCAAAAAAATAAAAATTCTGCACATTTTTTTTTGTCAAATAAATGTGGAGACTCTAGCATGGCAGTGAGGAACACAGGCCACTGGCTGCACAGAGGTGAGAGATCACTGTAAAGCTTCCCCCCCCACCCCCCCAGACACTAACTTAGTAGTGAGGCTGCACCCAACCCTGACAGCACAAGGACCAGGCCTACCTCAGGGCCCTGCCCTCTATGTGGGCAAGGCAGGACCCAAGTGTGGATGGGCTTAGTGTGGGAAGATCCAGGTGTGAGCTGAGAGGGTTCTGTGAGGGGCAGTCTGGGTGTGGGCAGCTCAGTGGTGGATCTGAGGGCAGGGGAGATCTGGATCCAGAGAGGCTGGGGCGGGGGGGCATGTTTCCTGGGTGCAGTGGTAATGGGTCTCTGCAAGGAAGTCCAGGTGAAAGTGGCTGGGGGTCTGGGGTGGGGTCTGGGTATGGGGGATAGAGCTTGGCAAAAAAGACTGGGTGGGGCTCAGTGGGGTGTAGCTCCAGGTGGCTCATGGGGGGGGGGTTCAGGTGTGTATGGGCGGGTTCTGAGTGCAGAAGGGTGAGGCTCAGCAGGAGGGTCTGGGTATGAGGGGGTCTGGAGGCATGAGTGTTGGGCAGATGGGGGGCAGCTCCCTGTACAGGGATCCCTCCCCATGCAGCTAAAGAGCAATGGGTGCAGGAAGCAGGGGGAATTTGCAGAGCTTCCTGCAGTTGGGGGAGGAAGTGGGGATGAGTCTGACCTGGCCCTGGATGCTGTACAGGGGAAGAGGAAGTCCCATCCTCCCCAGCCCAGCCAGGACTAGCAGCTGAGCCCAGCACAGGGTAGGAGCCACCAGCTGGGTCCTGGCCAGTCCTGCCTCCTGCTCCACAGTGATTTTACCTCTCTGCTGGCTGCCCTGGACTCCAAAACATGACTGCTCTTGTGGCTTCCCTTTCCTTCCCCATCAGAAAGTCATTTTTCTGCAGGGAAGCAAAGAAATCGGGGGGGGGGGGCATAAATTCTGCGCATGTGCAGTGGTGCAGAATTCTCCCAGGAGCACTAATTGTCGGGAGGATGACACATGGTGATTAAGGTTCTGTTAGAAGTGGGCAATCCACATTCTCCCTTCATCTTCTGTCTCACTGCAGCGAGCAGACATGTAATCCTTTTCAGGCCAACTGCACTAGCATTGAGGAGGCAAGAAGCTAGGATCATGTCCCTGCCAGGAACCATCTCTACAGTACACTGTCAGCTGTGGCCTCGTCCCTCCCTCCCACCCACGCTAAATAGAAAAGAGAATAATTCCACTCTGCCCCAAAAGTGACACGTTCAAGGTCTGTGATGGTAAAAGCTCCTAAGTTTTTGTATGTTTTTCAGGCAGCAGTTTGCAGAAGACAAGCTGCACCTCAGATTGTAATAAACAGCAGCAACAAGAGAGATTAAATAGGCACTTTAGGATAAAGCAGCGAAAGACTGATCAAAGCAACGCATTTTGCAAATGGCAGTAAAAGGGGAGTGGAAAGAATTCTAAGCTGTTGCAGCAGCCAGCAGGCGAGAGATCATAAACTAGCAGCAGGCAAACGTATCGTGTGAAAGCAGTTGCTTCATACAATTTATTTAAAATAAGTTTTATTACAAAACAGGATCTTTTTATTAAAATACGTAAGAACAACTAATCTTACCAAAGGCTAGGGTTTTTAATTAGACTCCACAGCGCAAGACCAAGCTTAGAAAGAGCCAAGGTGGAATCAAGTCTTTATAATACAGGGAAGATTGACAAATGCAGCCTGTCCTCGGTAACGCAGGCCAGCACACCCTGTTGGGTGTATTTGGACAGCTGCTCTAAACAACTCCATCCACCCCACCCCACCCCACCCCCAAACGTTAGACAACAGCCACACTTCACTATATAAACCAAAGTTTTTTGCTCGTTTCTTTTCAGTCAGATACGCTAAGAGAGGCTATAAATATTTCCGACACTTCCATGAACAAACACACTGATCTGTTTAGAAAGGAGAAGGTTTTAAAATAGCTTTATTTGAAGCTTTTTTAAACATTCGATCGCTGCTCAGCAGCAGCAGCCTTACTCCACTGGCAGGTTAACATGCTTTTTGCACAGCCCTGTATGTCAAGTACTGCATGCAACGTGGGGGTGGGGGCAGTGGTGAGAAGCAGAGGGATGGTAAGAAAGGGTTCTGGCTCCAGTGTTCTGCTTCACACACAGTGGGGCCTGTTCTTGGTTTCAGTGGGAGCAGGATTCCAGTGTTTGCTGGACTATGCAAGCATCAAAATAAATAGATGCCCTGGTCACACATGGGAGCATTTGGCACACACGTTTCTGCAGGAGTAGGCTCAGGGAGACAGCCTGATCCTAGAAAGGAGCTGAGAAAGGATTGATTCAGTTTTCTAAACCCAGTGTTAAGAACCCCTTGGTCTTTGGCAAGCAAGATAGTGCCACTCTTCAGTTCCTACGTGGTTGCTCCAGCTTTTTACCACTTCCTGCAGAGCAGTACCAAGTTATAGCTGCTAGACAGCTGGAAGCCTGGGTCATCACTACAAGGAAAACACCAGTTAAAAGGCAGTCGTTGCTTTTCTCAGCTCTAACCTTAACCTCCGTACCCCTCTCCTACCAGATGGATAGAGGTATGAAAGTCACTCGAGCTTCAGTTGCCTCTCGAGTTGGAAGAGTTGGATCCAAGGAACTCTGGCTGGCTTTGAGGAATCTTTGGTTTAAGGCCACAGTTCTGCTGGTTTTAGTGGTGGCTGGTTGCTGCTTTTATAAGCCGAGGTTGCAGGACTCGTCAGGGCAGAGTGCCTGCTCTTTGGGAAAGTTCTGCTAAGGGACAAACAACAGGGAAGGACTAAAACATTTCTGCCTCAACATTTACCCTAATGAGCGCCAAACTTGCTTTTCTGTGCGGCCATCCCCAACCTCCCCAGCTGTAATCAGCTAAGGAGATGATTGGTGGAGTGGGAGGACTGCCTGAGAAACAGCAATGTGGGTTCAGAAGAACATACTGCTTGTATTTTTAGGGAAAGTGGGTGAAGAGGACAGTCCCCTCTGCCATTTGCAGATGTGGAAATCATTGGCAGACCGCTTCAAAGTGAACGGATTGTGAGCTTTAGCACAGCAAATTACAGTCCCTCTGGATCCCTAAATGCTTTTTAAATCCAAGAGTAAGAGGCACACGCCCTCACCTCTGAAATTCACCCTTCCCCTCCCTTTGGGTGGTGTGTCAGGCAGCAGCATCCAATGAACTAGCATGTCAGCAAGTATGGTGGCATGAAGTTTGAACAAAGGCCAGTGAGTACGTCCCTGCAGTAAATTACCTCCTACCTAGGTTGTCCCCGACCAGCTGATGCCTACACAAACTTTACCCGAGCTGTGTATGAGGCGATGAAGACGATGGCATAAAAGTCTGTGAACTTCCCTTCCACAGCCCTCACTCTGGCAGCAGCCAGCCAGCCACGAATAGAGCCGAACAGCCGCAGGCCTGGTCATTGCACCGAGGAAAGCACAGACACCTTTGGTTGGTTGGTAGGTTTTAAACCAACAGTTGGGTGATACTCTTTATTCATTTAAAAACAAAGCCAGGGGCAGTGAGATGGGAGAGGCCCCTGGCAGCTCTACTCTCCCTTCAAATCCACTAAAAACCTCCATATGGCAAATAAAATTGTACATGCATAAGTGCCACAGGTAGGTAGGCAGGTAAAATCCCCTGGGCTCAGCTCCACCAGAATCCAGCTCCAGGGGCATCCATTGCCAGCAATGGAGTCCATACTGTCCACGGCCAAGCTTGGTGTCCCTATGTGGTGACATGAGTCTCTGGGTGGGGCTTTATTTCTACAGGAGTCTTGGTTCAGAGATGGGGGAAGGAGAACCGGCACCTGACAACCTGGTTTCACAGCTGCAGTGGAGCAACCTGGGTCCATACTTCCAAG
This sequence comes from Gopherus flavomarginatus, assembly GCF_025201925.1. Classification (NCBI taxonomy): domain Eukaryota; kingdom Metazoa; phylum Chordata; order Testudines; family Testudinidae; genus Gopherus; species Gopherus flavomarginatus. The sequence continues at coordinate 37,593,664 of NC_066630.1, forward strand.
AGCTTCTGCCTGTGCCCGGGAGCCTGGAGAGAACTGTCTTCACCTTTTGGCTCTTGGATTCCACAGAGTCGTGCTCTCTCCTGAACATGTGACTGTGCCCTGTCTATCCGATGGGAGAGATGTAGGGGAGAGGAGAGAGTCTTTTTCCGTTTTCACATCTCTTGAAACGCAGGAGTTCTCCTTCACACCATGAGCTCATTGGATCTGGAGCAGATCCTGTTCCCCAGCTGAGTGTGTCCGTCACACAGGGACTGGCCTCAGCTTTCCTACAAGGAAAGAAAAGAGCATCAATACTATGGCAAAGGGAAGAATGCGTAATTCCTGCCCCAAACACCAATGTGCAGACAGTGCTCCTAGGGTCTGAGGGCTTTTCCCTGCTACCACCAAGGAAGGCCCCAGCTGTAATCCTGGCACATAGATTGCCAAAGAAAAAGTTCCCTGCATTAGAGACTGTAAACCACCTCACACCGTTTTTGAGACACAAGCTCCACCTTGCCAGTTACTGAGCAGACCTGACCGTCCCTCTTTAAGCATTTGCCGAAGTAGAGACCTTCACCGCTTACAGAAAGGCTTAAGCCCGACTGTCCTCCATACCTGCACATGCTCACCTGGAGGCCAGGACTTCTCCTAATTTCAGGCTGAAATCAAAGTCAACAACACAGTTTCATTGGAGATGAGGTTACACATGTTCCCGCCTCCTGCAACCAAGCCTCCCCCTTCCCCCACCTTTTCTCTCAGTGCTACAAGGAGGAGGGGAGGTTGGCAATGGGATTCAGAGCAGTGCGCAAAGGGGATCAATTGAGGCTGGCTATGTAGCACCCTCTTCTCTTTGTGCCCCCTTCAGGAAGGGCTGCCAAGGGTGGTTTTTGCTGAGCTGCCTTGTCAAACTATGTGGCCATTACTGGTCCTTAAATGAGAGGCAGTGACAGCTTGCAATCTGCAATGAAAACCTTTTCCCTTGGTCAGCACCAGCTCCCTACCACATGGATGCTGGCAGAGCAGGTGGGATTAAGATCTCAGACCAGGCGGCGTCACCACAGAGTTAGGATTAGGGTCCTCGTCAGAGAAGGGAGATGGCAGAGGTTTAACTGGGACTGTGCCAGATAATTTGTGTTTAGCTAATGAGCTTATTCCAGGCGAATGAGCAGTCAGTTCTCTGCTGCAGTAGCCCCAGCTGTTACCAGCCCTCTTTTCTCTAGTCATATCTATTCTGAAATTTATCTGGAGAACTGTCCTGTGAAGACGCTCAAAAGGCAACATGAATAGAGCACAACACATCAGAGCAGGTGGACACCTCAGGTCCTAGGATCGCACTTCACACACCGGGACTGGATGTACCAGAAAAGAGCCGTTGGTCACAGTTCAGGGCAACTGCCCTGTATTTTCCCTCAGTGACCCAGCAAGGGCACCAGGATTCCAGCTCCCTTGCTTGGATGGAGACCCCCATCTCTCTCCCTTCTGGCTGGAGTATTTCTAGGTTGCAAAGTTCCCCGCCTTCACTGTGGTATGCCCAGCAGCAGAGACAGACTGCCCAAGCACAGCTGCTTGCTTTCTCTTCAGAGATGGTGAACAGTGTTTACCACATAGGCTTGCTTAGAAAGAGCTATTTTATTCTTAAGGTAAAAGCACCACACAGAAAAGACAGTAAAAACAAGGAAAGAACCTACACACATGCTAAAAAGCTTACCAGAGATCACCCCAACCCGAATATGGGCTCTGGCAGGAGTATTCCTTCACCCCCCCATCCCCCCCCAACAGTTTACCTTGTGGTTTCAAGTTCATCACAGCTTCAGCTCAGAACAAGCACAGAGTCTTACAGGGCTTCAGCAGGCCCTGCCCTTCCAACCCTTCCCTAAGGGCTGGGGCCCTCTGTGGACCAGAGGTCCTGCCCATTGGCTGGAAGAAGGCCCTGAGCCAGTTTAAAACCAGGCTATTTATGCAAAAATCCCTTCTTTGTGGCTCCCTAGAGAATCTAATTTGAACTAGTATATGGGCTCCTCTCCAAGAGGGATGGCTTCAAAGAATGGATAACCAGAGCAATTACTTTAGTTTGTCTTAATTCCTTAAGGTTTATCCAGCATATTACAGGATATAATCAGTCTGTCACACCATCATCCACTCATACGAGCCTCCTAACTTCTCCCTGTTAGGGGCTTGTGAATTTACGCTACAGCCTGTGTGCCTGAGCAGCTTGCCTCAGTGAGATCTAAGGGCTCTGTCTGCTGCTGCAGAGCCAATGCCCACACATTTATGGTAAGACAAGCCCTCTGGGTCAGCCTTTTGTGCAGACAATGCCTTCAAAAGAAGTTCTCTTCTTGCTGGGAGGGACTCAGAAACCATAGCTGGACGTGGCAGTGGGGGTGGGGATTAACATAGGCGGTGAGTTCTATGGGCCCGTAGTGCCCATGCTCCACCAATATTTAGGGACATGGGCCTGGCTCCACCAATGTTTGGGCTTACTGCACTTCAGGGGACCACGGGGTCCAGGGCAGCCTGTGGGGTTAGTGGGGGTCCTGGCGCTGGCAGCAGTGAGTGACCTGGCCCGAGCCTGCCCCGCTCCACTCCACCCCACCCCACTGGTTCCTGGTATCGCTCGGGGGAGGGGACGGAAGCTGGAAAGAGGCGGGGCAGGGCTTCAGGGAAGGGCTGGAATGGGGGCAGGGAGGGGCCAGAACAGGGGTGGGCTGGAGCCAAGTTGCTCGCTGCTGCTGGCATCAGGCCCCCCACTAACCCCTCAGGCTGCCCTGGACCCCACGTTCCTCTGAAGCGTGGGGCTCCCCAAAGTGCCCCGGTTATTCCTATGGACGGGATAGCTCTGCTTGGACCCGTTCTGGGCACTACCAAAAATTATACAAATCTGGCACCCATGGGGATTAATACCGGTTGGACAGTGGGTGAAGAGTCTGGAGTTTGTTGTTCATATCCACATGTATCAGGAAGCATTATTGCAAATAGGGGAGCACAGAGGGGCCAAAGGAGACCTCTCCACTACACCTACCTGAAGTCTGGAGCTTCCTCCGGAATGAGCCTGCTCGTCTTGTAGGTCTAGGAGAAGAATGTGTTCGAACGGAGGGCTGTGCTGCCACTGGTGAATCGTTCTAGAGAGAGAGAGAGGAGGAGACTGGGCTCAGACTGCAAAGAAAAGCTACAATGACTGCACCATTAAGGATTTTTTAAGACAAAGCACCCTATTGGGCCAGCCTAGTCAATCTGCCACTTTCCAGGCAGTCATGTGAAGAACGCAGGATGAGCATAATGGGATCACTATAGCTCGAGGCAGTCAGAAAATGGGCTGTTGTATTCTGAGCAGGCTGGTGTATTCTGGAAGGCCACTCAGAGGGAGTTCAAAAGTCAGGCCCTGGGGCTGCTGAGAGAGGGAGAAAGACTGCTCCAGGGTGGAGGCGGCTGTGTGTGTCGCAGAGAAACAGAACGTGAACAGCGCACCACAGAAATGAACAGAACACCCTAATGAAAGGCAATGGAAGCGTGCAACGGGGTTGGTTAGTTACCTCTAAGTGCTCTTGACTAGACCAGGACACTAGTTCTGCTCTCCGGGATACAGGGCCCAGTTCCACGGAGCGAACTCGCTCAGCGAACTTGAGGGAACAGAGAGTCTCACTTGTGTTGTTCTCCACTGGAGAGACCTGGAGCCAGACAGAAATACACAGCATTCATTGCCCTGAACATTCCCGCCTCCCTCTCAACATTCCCATGCTGCTCACAGCGGGGAGCCGCCAATCCCTGGCAACGGGAGGGGGCAGAACTGGAAGAGCCACGTTCACTATCGCACAGCAGTTACTGTGTGAGGCTGGAGAGAATCTAAGTTCCAGCTCTCAATCACAACAAGAGTATTTCAGTGCTGCTAGGATACTATGATTAACAACAATCATTTCCCATTATAGCACTGTACATGTATGTGGTGCTTTACAATCAGAGTCACGTGTGTTCCCTGTAACTAACACGCTCTTTGTTTGTAGGAGAGCTGCAATAAGCTACAGCAGCTGGCAACCGCTCCGGGGCTCTTCCGTAAGGGACTAGTGGAGACTCGGATATTCTAGTGATTTAGTGGTGAAATTCCTGGTGGGGAGGAGGCACACAAGCTGCAGGGAGGTTTAAAAAGAAAACAACCCCAAGCCACATGAACAAATAGAGGTGAGTAGAGAGAGACTCTTAAGAATCTGATAATGCTAACCACAGAAAACTACACAGAGGAGAGGGGGAAACCCACCCCAAAAGAGCCACGTGTTCCCTGGCCTGGCTATCTTTAGAGCCACAGTTTAGTACGAGATTTCTCAGACTTCCATATACAAGTAGATCTCTGTGACCTTCCCAGTACTAGAATCTGTGAATGGATTTACCAGCTTTCCTCCCTCCTCTCACGCACAACAGAGCTCTCCTTGAGTAGCGCTATTAGAGAGATGATTGAAAAGGGTGAGTTTTGCTGGTTCTGTTTCAAGATCAAGTCTTTTCCTCACACTAGTGCTCAGGCAGGGCTGACTGAATCTCATTGGATGCCCCTACTTCTTGGCTCTGATGCTGGCGGAGTGCCGTGATGGACAACGCTGTGCTCCTCCTCTGTCACTGAGGGTGTGTCTACTTTGAGCAGGAGGTGTCATTTCCAGCTCAAATAAACGTGTGCGAACTAGCTTTGATCCCACTTCCATGCTAAAAATAGACGGGTAGCTGCAGCAGTGCAGGTAGCAGGCTGGGCTGACTGCCCAAGTCCACCCCTACAGTCCTCGGTCGGATTGTACTTAGGGTGGCCACTGTCACGGCTATGCTCTATTTTTAGCGCACTAGAGGAGGAGGCTCTCAGCTAGACCTGAGTATCTCCTAGAAGAAGGCCCTTTCCATTGCACTGGAACCTTTCCCTTTCAATCTGTGGCATGTCGCAAATGGCAAGCTACTCTGCAGTGCCTAGGGGAGTAAGAAACGGAGATGACCAGGGAAAGGGGAGAGGAAAGCCATACATTTACACAAAACGTAACTTGTTCCTCATTCTTCATCACCAGCACAGACCCAACCAAGTGCAGCTAGTCCACAGCAGAACTGAGAGAAGAGAGGCTATCTGGCACTGGTGAGGCCACACCTGGAGTATTGTGTCCAGTTTTGGACCCCCCACTACAGAAGGGATGTGGACAAATTGGAGAGTCCAGCAGAGGGCAACAAAAATGATTAGGGGGCTGGAGCACATGAATTCATGAGGAGAGGCTGAGGGAACTGGGGTTGTTTAGTCTGCAGAAGAGAAGAATGAGGGAAGGATTTGAAGGGGGGTTCCAAAGAGGATGGAGCTCGGCTGTTCTCAGTGGTGGCAGATGACAGAACAAGGAGCAATGGTCTCAAGTTGCAGTGGGGAAGGTCTAGGTTGGATATTAGGAAACACTATTTCACTAGGAAGGTGGTGAAGCACGGCAATGGGTTCCCTAGGGAGGTGGCGGAATCTCCTTCCTTTGAGGTTACGATCAGGCTTGACGAAACCCTGGCTGGAATGATTTAGTTGGGATTGGTCCTGCTTTGAGCAGGGGGTTGGACTAGATGACCTCCTGAGGTCCCTTCGAACCCTAATCTGCTATGATTCTAATGTTGGCGAGGGAGACTGTAGTATGTTCTGGCCTGCAGCTCTTTCATGTTGAGACAGGAGCATGGTTTGAAGTGGGAAGTAAAGGCTTGTAGGGAAGCCCAGGTGTCTGTAGCAGACATTGACAAAGAAGGGCACACGGACAGACAGACACACAGAGTCTGAAGACTACAGTGGATCTATGCCAGCTTACACCAGTGGAAGAGCTAATCCTAGTGGCATTTAGGAGGATTTTCCATGGAGCACCTGCCTCCAGAAGAGGGTGCCACTCCTCAGGGTGGTAACATTGAGGGTGTTCCCAAAAAACTGAAGGGCAGTGATTGATTTCTGAGTCTGGTCAAAGGCAGCTATATAAATACATATTGTGTATTGCCCCAATCAAACCAAACGGAATGAAGCTGCTTAAATAAATGCCCAGTGAACATATAAGCCAGTTAGTGGATCACATTAAAATTGTATAGTATCATTTGTTGCACTGCAAACTTAGAAGTGTGGTTTCTACTCTAAAAAGTGACTGTGTAAAAATGGCACCTCCTTATTCATCTACTCCCCATGGGACATTCAGGGTCAGCCTTGCTCACTTTAGTAACTAAAACAAGTTTTTACTGTTCTTTACTCCCATTATCCCTGCAGAAGCCAACACAGCTATGAGAGAGGAAGCCACATTCTATTCCTACTTATGCATCAGGGACAGACCTGCTAACTAGGTTCCAGGCAGTTACACCTGTGCAAACTCACAGACAGCAACAGGACTGCACAGGTCTCATTGATGGCAAAATATGAAGCCAAGGGGGTTTCTCGGGTGTCACTAAGCCATAATTTGGCCAGCGGGCCCTGTATTACTGGTGATGAGATGGAATAAATCCAGCTTGACTCTCAAGTTCCTGGCAGTTAGGAAAAAAAAAACCATCTTTTCACTTGTAAACAGCACCATTGAATAAAATTAGAGACACTGCACATAGAATCCCACAGTGCCACTTTCAGAGGAGAACCACACCTCAAGTGAAGCCTTATTGTATCTACCAATCCAAACTAAAGAACCTATATTATGAGACCACAAGCTTTCCTATGTCTGTTCCTGAGACCTGTTAAGAACCCAATGAGGTTCTGGACTATGAGGTTCTGGACTTCTCTTGTAATGGGCTTTCGGTCAATTTCAAGTTTCCTGATTCAGTCAACCATCTCTCCTTACCTCGTCTGCCCAGTTGACCCCAGAACCCACCTGCACCATCATGAGGGTTTTGCTATCTCCGCTAAGGGAGTCTTGGAGTAGGTAGGTCAGTTTGGAGTTGCGGAATGGCACGTGACCCTGGCGGGCGCGCAGAGCATAAATCACATCTCCTAGTGCTGACAGTGACTTGTTGATGTACTGGGCCTCCCGGAGCCTGCTTCCCTCTGCACCAGACCTGCCTACCCGTTCAGATCCAGCCAAGTCCACCAAGTTCAGCTTCCCTATGACCAGCCAAAACACAAACACACACACAAACTTAATAATCTTGTGCAGCTACCTGCTCGACCCATGTGGACGTGCTAGCCACAGTGGGGTCTGTCTAGCAATTAATGAACATCCCCATCCCCTCCAGTTAGGAACTCAACACACCTGGAGCTTTATATTGGTATGGAGAATTGGGAGTCCCACAGATCAACCTGCAGCTTGGATTTTCATTACATTTCGAGTTGATGAAAGAGGGCCAATTGATGGGACTGTACAAGCTGAGCTATCTGTCAAATTTACATTAGCCTGCCTTTGCGAGTTGCCTACATTTGATACAGAATCACCGCACAACTGTGCAATGCATGGGGGCAAAAATTCCTTCTTGACCCTTGCAGCAATCAGCTGATGCCCTGAAGCATGAAATCTGAGCACCTTATCTTAGCATGTATAACCACAGATGTTCTAGAGTAGCTAGTCTCTTTTTCAATCCAGCTATACAACCCAGTCCTGACCAGCAACACCCTGAGCATTCTGCTCCCAAACACTGACTCTCAGTAATGCTAAATTGTGTGGCTTTCTGTGTCAGAGACAAGCATCCACTAGGGACCAGGCAAGTGGCACCCAGTTCTTTTTTAACTTGTTACCCACTTCAGCAGTTGAACTCAAATCTCCAGGCCTGTGTCATCCAAGGACAGGTGTGATCACCAGCCTCCCCCTCCACCATCTGCCTCCTAGGAGACACTAACCTGTGGTTCTGAGGCCTGTGCTGTAGTCGAGTCCTCTTACTGTGACGATGAGGAGGGCGTGAGACCGTGAGCTGTGCTCATTCAGGCTGGTGTACTCAGTCACTCTGTTTGAGTGCCCAAATTCAAACACCTGGGAGAGAGGCAGAAAGATGTGAGCCTTTGGATTTCACTGTGTTGTCTGGACAGCAGCTTCCCCTATCCCATCTACATTCACCACTTTCTTAAATGGCAACAGGGTGGGCAGGTCTTTGGCAGATCTTCGTTGCTGACACTCGGCACCACTACCTACCCCATTTTCTGAGCAGAACGTAGGTGAACGGCAGACCCTTTCTTTCTTGCAGATGCTCATAACCCCTGGCAAATATTAACTCTATTCCTTCCGCAATGAAATCATCAACCACTGACCTTAATTGCTCACGAAAGATATTGGATTGACAGTAGCACTAAATTCATATTAACCCATAGAATAGGTATGGTATTTGCATCCTCTTGTCCCTCTGCTGCCAGCACTGCTCCAGCAGCTGGTCTGTTCATAACAGAAGGACTTGAGTAAGTCTCTCTAATGCACAGGGAAGTTCACTTCGTCCCAGCAGGTGATCCCACCTGGCTCACCCCATCTACTAGGTACCATCTCTGCCCTTTCCCTCCTGGGTTCTCCATCAATCAGGATGTTTTTACCTTGTTAATATCCTCCACACTTTGCACCTGGAACTCAGTCAGTCCTGGTACATACAGCTGCCCGCTGCCATCCGGGCACAGTTTGATGTCCAGCTTCTCCTGAGGTTCCTTTCCAAGCAAGTCCCTGTAAAGACAGGCAAGGTGACCCTCCCCTCAGACTCGTGTCATTTTCTATTCCCTACACTAGCGACTTACAAAGGTGAAAGGTATGAGGCCTTTCAGCCTGACCAGCCCTGAACTAACCTCCCCAGCTAGGAAACTGCAGACTGTGTCAGGCCAGGCTCCCTTGCTTTGCTCTGCTCTGCAGTTCTGCCAGTGGTCAGGTTTATGATCTAGAGAGGACAAGCTTCTTCCAGCCGTTGGAAGCCAGGGTCCCTCCTCAAGCACGGTTACCCCAACTGTTGTCCACTAAAAACTCTGAATTGGCTTTGGGTGAACAAGCACAGACTAAATACTAGCTACACGATTTTCAGAGGAATCATTGCCCACTGGATGCTTCCTCATCTATTTTTAGTCTCAGCTCTTCTCTTTTCTATGTTGTTATTTGTCTGTCAGGCATGTAACACAACCCATCCATATAGCGCCCCAAACAGATCCATATTCAGAAGTTCCACTCCCCTGTTTCCACCTGATCCGACTCATGCCTGGTTTGCAGCTTTTATTATCTCAACAACTGACAGTCTTCTTCTCAGGTTCAGCCTACCCAGTTGTTGTATAATGAAGTCATTCTTGCAACGTCTTTGCTGCCACCCTTCTGTGCTCCGTTCCACCCCCCACCCCTACTCCTGAAGGAGACAAGAAGAATTCACTGGAGGAAAATGCTTCTCATTCTCTGAGACTGTAGCTCACAATTTCCAAACGTGCCAAAGGCACAAAACACAAGCAGAGAACGTTAATGTAAAAAAGCTTCCAATTAATGCCTGTTGGGGTTTCCACATCTATTAGCAGAAAACGGGGAGGCAGAGAGCACAAGCACGAAGGGGAAAAATACAATCTGATTGCTGGCAGATGTTTTAACAGGTGTTGGCGTGAGCGAGAGACCAGAGACACAGAAGGCATTCTAGGAACCCGAGGCTTGGAAAGAATTCCAGGCAGGAGTTCTGAAAGCCCTGTGTACTGAGAAAAATCCCCGAGTCAGCTAAAGCTTGGGGACTGAAGCACACATCAAAAACAGTACGTACAGCCCAGAATCAGTTTGGTAGTTTAAGATTTTGGAGACACCATATGCTTCTCAATTACCTGTACATGGGAGAGAAGAGACTGTGCACTAGACAAGTTGGAGGAGGAGAGATATAGGAAGCGAACCTGCTTTTTCAGCCATTAAACATTTCCCTAAGCACTACAAGTAAATTCCCTGGTACAATAGCCAGCCTGGTTCAGAGTTCAGGTGTGTCATTTATGCACAGCCCTGCCCAGGCGCAGTGCAGAGCTGCCGTGCTCTGGAGGAGCACCAGGAGAGATTGCCCTTGTCTTTGCAGGACTACTCAGTGCACACACTCCATGTCACCCGTTGAGGGACACAGACATCCCACAGTCAAGCTTTCCTACAGACTCCTACCCCTCCCAGGCTCCCTTCCTGTTACCTGAGTGCCTCGTTGTAAATCTCTGCCACACTGACAGTGATCGTGTAGCCCCAGTCAGACGCTTTCCTCTGCACCTCGGAGAAGAGCAACTGGAGCGCTCGCTGGTTGATTCCTGGGTTTTCAGGAGTTCCCTATTGATCAAGAAAAAAATCTCACATGTGACAGCAATGGAGAGAAAGGTATGACAGAATGACTGACACAAGACTCACCACTGAGCCCATAAGGTGTGCAGTTGTGAGGACACCAGTAGGATATTACACCATGATAAAGCTTGGAACAGGCATCCATGATTCACTGTGGAATCACCAACATCCACCTCCCACGCTCATGGTAGAGAAGGGGAACAGCCAGAAGGTTGCAAAACAACCAGGTTCCAACCTTCTTCTTCAGACTGTTCTGCTGTTGGCATTGTGCGGTTTGTTACAAACTTGGGAGATGCACAGTCAGGGCTGCTGTGCATGGTTATCTGGGAACAACATCATTCTTGGTCACCGTGACAAAGGGGGAATTTACACACATTTACCCATGAGCGTATCCATTACATACAGTCATCTAGGGACCAATCTATCCTCACCCTTCCTCGAGAAATGATGACGCTGAACTGTAGAATACAGGAAGCGAAGCAAGAAGACACACTGAAAGGGAAGATGGAGGGAGACAGAGAGAAAAGGTGAGAAGGGAAAATTTACCTCCATAGTATATGTCTTGCCTGCACCTGTCTGTCCATAGGCAAAAATACAGACGTTGTAGCCATCAATACAGGATGTGATCAGGGCCTGAACTTCCTGGAACACCTGTCAATGGGAGAGAAATAAAAATGAGCCATAGCTGACCCTCCAGCATAACCACTCCCCCGCCGCGCCTCTCACACAAATTACACTGGGCATTGACTGGCTGTGCTGAAATCTCATTTCTACATTAATTTTTTGCATATCATGGGGTGATGGAAGAGTAGATACTTTTATACCAGCAGGAGCAGAGAGATAGCTCTCAAGTCTGCTCAAGTTCTACTCTGCCTCCTTATTGGTCCTTTGGAGGAAAGAGTTGCTTTACCTTCTCTTCTCCATCCTTCCCCTACAAAATCAGGGACCAGTAAGTGAGCTGCGACCTTATGAAATAATTATGTCTCTCCTCATGTCGACACACACCTTTCTCTTGTGGTGGAAGTTCATACTAATGTACCAGTACAGAAACATGTGGATGTACTTACATCTTGCTGTGTTGCCTGTGGGGAGAAAACCTTGTCCAATTCAAATGAGACCTGCTTCCCCTTGTGCATCAGGTGCAAGATAGCATCATCATCAGGGTCAAAGGTCACTGAGTTGGCTGCTTCAGGCCCTTCCCCATCCTCTGTAGTTATTGGCCGGACTCGGCCAAACACACGGATATTTCCTTTACAAAGACAAAAATACAGAGACTCGCTCTCGATCAGCCTTCCCACCAACTCTCTCTTATCAAATGGCATCAGACAGCGAAGATGCTTGACACAATCCACTTCACCTCTCTCATTCTCTTCTGCAACTGCAGATCCCAAAGGTGGAGATTTAGAGTAACACACTTCAAGACCACAAGCCAGACTGTGCAGACTTCCCATAAGACAGACGTGTTGCTCGTGCCCTGCACGGAATATGTGGAGCGCATGCGGGAGGTGGAGTCACAAGACATTGTTGTCTGCAGCAGGCCATGAATCATGTCCCTAGTAGAGCACAGTGAAACCACGGTGATCTGGAGACAGCCCACAATAGGTTACTGTGCGAAAGAAATGCTTCCGCTCCAGTGCTGGGTAGGTCCCCCAGGACCAACGATCCCAGTCTGATCCATGCCTGAACATGTCTAACTTCAGTCCAATCACAAAGCTTGAAGTGGGACGTCTCTGCCCTCCTGCTGCATTAATGTCACCCACCAAAAAGATCAGCCCTACATCGCTGTCTAAACAATCTCTCACGCACACACCTTTCAGCCGCACCAGTTCATTGTGGCATTTCTTGCGGAGCTGCAGCTCCCTGCGGTATTTCCTGAGTAGCTCCCGATTTGTGCTGTTCACCTCCTCAATGGCTTGTCCAATCTGAAGAGGAGGAGACACCAATTATGAGAGGGGAAAAAAATCAAAGAAGTATGGAGAACCCCCCACTACACACACACACACACACACACACACACACACACACACACACCCCTCCTTCACAGTGTGGGAACTAGCAAAGGAATCTAAGAAGGGAAACATGGGGGATGGTCCCATGGCAGAGAATCAAAGAGCATCTGTCTCCTCATGCTCACGGTGCAAATCTAACTGTGGCAGAATCAAAGCAATAGTGTTAGGTCCTGCTCTACCGCAGAGCAAGGAATCTCCTGCCATGCTCACCTCCGCCCTGGCATTCTGCAGAGCTTCCTGGAGTAGCAGGGGGAAGTCTCGGACCTGCCGTTTCAGGCTGTTGTAATCATTGGTGAGGGTTCGGAGTGCTGGCTGGAGTGTGAGAAGGTTTGTCCGGACCCCTGCAAACAAACATAAGATCCTTGATAATCCTCACGTTAGGGTCCCCTTGGAAGGTGATAAAGCCCTTCTCCTGTTTGGATGCCTTCACTTGGAAGTGTAGGTCTGAACTCAAACTACCAACAGAGCGGATGGCAGGGATGTGGGGAGGATTCGCTAATGTTGCTGGGCATTTCTAAATCCAAGTGTGGCTTTCCTCCAGTAACTCCTAAGGAAGTCCTGCTGCATATGAGAACGTGTAGCATCACCTGGAAAGCTACATTCCCCAGTACCTGTACCACCCACCCTCCCACCCGTGTCAGGTTGTTGTGGGACTTGCTTCCCCTCTGCCTCACCTGCCAGGTTCTCATGCACAGCTTTCATTTCTACTTGAGCACGTGCAAATGCCTCTTCAATGGCCCGGTTCTTGTCATCTTCCATGTTCTGCATCTCCTCCAGCATCTGTCCATGCGCCTGCTCCAGCTCAGACTCATACAGTGTAATCTAGGAAGGGACCCAAACTGCAGTTATTACTCTGTGACAGAGGCCAAGCCCAGCAGGACTGAATCACTCACCCACCCACCCAACATTTCATGCAAACTCTTACCAGAGTTTGTTCGAACTCTTTTACTTGTACCACGGGGCTTGGTGAGTAAGTCAGAAACAGTCACTCAAAAAGGGCCATTGAACAGGGAGTAATGTGACCAATGGAACTTCTCCAGGTTGTTCCCATATACGTTTCCAGTGTGACCCAGAGACCTGAGCTCTGAGGTTGGATGCAGTTTGCTATGTTCCTCTGTAGCTGTTTTTCTCTCCTTTTCCACCCACACGTTATATATTTTCCCCGTTCTCTATGCAGTACTGATACCTGGGCTCTGAGCTGGGCTGCAGTCTTCTGAGACTTCTGCAGCTGCTGTTCCATCTCCTTTAGCACCTGCCTCTGCATCTCCACTTGCTCCTGCAAGTGCTGATTCCGTGACTGGGTCTCACACAGAGCCTGCTTGGTCTTGGATGACTCCACTTCCACCGTTTTGATGAGATACTATAAAAAAATTCCCAACACAAGCACTTGAGAAACTCCCCACCATCAGGCCTGGGACAGATACGGCATTCCCCAAATCCAAGGCATTCCCTGAATCCAAAGCATTCCCCACTGAATTTTCAAGGAAGTTAATCCACAAGGACCAGATGAAACTGGCAAGTTCCTTGGAGCTCAGTGCCGATCTGCACAACCACCATTACAATCTACCGTATCTTTAAACAGGTAGTGGCATCTTTAGCACATAAAGCTGGGACTCTTACTTAGATGATAGATTTCATCTACCCTAAGCACGTTGTGCACTGCCAGGATTCTGTATAAGCTACAGACAAACAACGAACAGTATTCAAACGGCCTGCAAGCACCTAGATTCTCTGAGTCAAGTGCTAGCCCATTTTATACCCCCTTTGATATCAATGGGTTGATAGGGGAGAAAGCCTGCCAGGGTTTGGCCCTCTCGCTCTAAACGGAATTTAAAGACACGCATTCTGCTTGGATGTTGAACAGCAAATGGGCAGAATGATCGATAGGAGTCGCCCTGCAAAGGTGATTTGTTGCATCTCACCTTTATCTGCTGGGGTTGGGCTTTCAGGCTAGCTATAGTCTCCTGACTGTCCCGCAGCCGCCTGCTGAGTCGCTCCTCCTCCTCAGCCTTCTCGGCAAGGGAGTCCTTTAAGCGCAGCTCTACCTCCGCCAGGCGATTGGTCTTCTGCTGCACTTCCAGGTCCAGCTCCGACAGCCTCCCCTTAGCCTCCTCCACCTCCAGCTGCAACTGGGCCAACCTTTCTTGCAGCCTTGCATTCTCCTGCAAGCCAAGTTGGGAGGGGGTGAGAGGAAGCCAATTTTCATGTGATCAGCAGGCAGAGGCGCAGGCACATGATCCATAATGAACAGTCTGTGTGCATACACCCCAGCCTCGTGACCTCTTTACCTGGATGTGTTCGCAGTCAATGCATTTCACATGCTGCTTCTTCAGCTTCTGAAGCTGTGCCTCACATGACTTCATGTCTTGCTTTAGGTGCTCGTTCTCTGCAGCGAGCAGATTCCGATGCTTTTCCAAGTCAGTGCCACCCTGAAAAGGGAGACCAAGTGTTTGTTAACTCAATATTTTACTTTTAGTCAGTGGGTCAAATTCTGCTCTCTCCCTACACCCCTACAATGCATTTGACTTGAGTGGAGTTGCACCATAAAAGAACGAACAGGATTTGGCACAGTATCGTTAACAATTAAGGATTCTACCCTTTTCACAAACTATACACATACGGTGCTACTGAAATGCAGCCAGCTCTGGGATGAAGGGCAGAATGCAGCCAGTGAATACCACAGTAATAGTGGCATGGGAAATGTTGTCAGAGACACAAGCAGCAAACTCCTGCTATGGAGAAGAGTGCCAGGTCCTCTGTTTTAAGGCTGCATTGGACAAACTCCCGTTTAACTTAATGGACTTCAGTTTATCTACCTCGGGTCGGTCAAAATCCATCCAAATCAAACCTATGGTTCTGGGAGTATTTCATTCGTCGTCCTTAGGCTTCTAAACAATCCCCATTTGCACTAAGATTTCCTTCTTTTCTCTCCCTGTTTTACTGTCTCATATGTAAAATACTAAGGAGCCAACAACTTCAGCCACGAATGTAACAATCTCCTCAGGGAAAGAAGACATGTAATGCAGATACGTATTAACTTCCAAGGGCTCACCAGCTCAGAACGGAGTCTGTTCACTTCCTGAGCTTGATCCAGAAGTTTCCCTTTCAGATTTTCAACCTGTCAACACAGGCACAAGTTGACTAGGCTGGTCCCTTTTGTATTTTGACCACAAACACCTCCTCCCAACACACACCAGCTCAGATTACACATAACTTCACCTGAAGCTGCAATGCGCCGGCAAAGGGAAGTGCTTCAAGTCATGAACTTCCTACAAGCCACACAGAGCAAGACTGATAGACTGGGTAGTTAGGAGTTGTGGACTCCCCCACCCCAGAGAAAGCAGTGCCCAAGACTATATTGGAAGGATGTTGGCCCTGAGAAGACAACTTACCATACCAGCAATCCCCAAATTACACGGGGTGCTATTCATCATCAAACAAGCAACACACTCTCTTTATTTCTGCTAATATGACTGTAGAATACCATAGAGGCAGCTTTTTGGAGAGAACTGTATATATAACAGCCCCGGCTAACTGAGCTCCCACTGAAAAGATCAACAGAAAGTGAGAACATTCAAGTTGGAAAGGGAATAGACTTATCTGGTCCCTTACTCCACCACCTGCAATCAGCGCAGATGCCTGGCAGTATCTGCTCCAATCCAGTTTTAGTTCCAAGTGGTGGGACCCCCTACCACCTCCTAGGAGCAGATTATTCCTCAGAGTGAGACCACACGGTTAGGACTATTTTCTGATATTCAGCCAAAGTTTTCTTTGCTCAATTTCATCCCATTTCCTCTGATAATTGCTTGCACATTTGAGTGCTACTCACACCACATACTCATTTTCTGCCTCAGTGTACGTTTGAGGATTTAAAAAAAAAAAAAAGATTATTTTTTTTCAGGTGACCTTCTCTACCACATGAGCATTTTGACAGTTTGTCCTGCATTCTTTCACCAAATCTTGGGAGAAACTTTAATGGATAAAAATGCTGTTTCTTATTGGAGGAATCTTCCACCCCAACTGTGCTCAGAGATCAAATCATCCCCTCCTCACTAGGGGTCTTTGCTTTCCTGTATCATAAAAATGACCATACTGGGTCAGACCAAGGTTCCATCTAGCCCAGTATCCTGTCTTCCAACAGTGGCCAAGGCCAGGTGCTTCAGAGGGAATGAACAGAATAGGGAATCATCAAGTGATCCATCCCCTGTTGAAAATTCCCAGCTTCTGGCACGTCTTGCTTTTTCTTCTCTATGACTTTCTTTTTCTAGCAGAGGCTTTTAAATGCCTTTTATATGGTGAAGTTCTTGAAGGAGAATCTTCCTAAACAGACATCAAAGAATATTTTTTTCTGTGTACAGCACACCATTTTCATTCCATGTGTGTATGAGATATTTACTCCAGGGATAAAGTAGAAAGAAGTCTGCAGGCAGGGCTTAATTTGTTCCAGGGCTTGCTAGGGCTGAGCCTGGCACCTCGCAGCTTGGCAGTTCAGAGTCCCGGCATCTCTGGGCCTGCTGCATAAGTTATAAATGTACAAGAATGGCTTGACCCACATCACCTCTTTCATTACAAATGAAGCACTGTCTGTATGTTACTAGTGTGCCCATCTTCACACTCATGAACAAGAGAAGCAGGGAATTTTGGCAAAACGTATGGGATTTCTGCAGTGCTCTCATTTAGTTTTCAGCTCTATCTGGTCCTATTCTTCTATCAGTGTCAGACAAGGAAATCCATTGAAAAAAATGACTATGGTGCAGTTTCAGAGATGTCACACCAGCTACACCACAGGAGCCCATTATTTTTACATTATAGCACCCCATTGCGTGCTGCGGCTTCACTAAAGACAAAATACAGTGTCCTTGCCCCCAAAGCACTTACAAGGTAAGGTCTCTGTCCTGCAGTGAGAACCACGCAGGCAGACCCCTGCCCCTGTGCTGAGCCCCACTGACTCCAGTGGGGCTTCACACAGCTGCAGTTGTCCATCGGCCTGAAGCAACCTGCAGGATAATAGGCTAAATTTGAACAGAAACGGTGATATACGGTAAGCAGGACTTTTGCCGACGATTACACCATGCACATCGTGTTTACCCTCAGGACAGCTGCAAGTGTCCACATTTCAATATTTAAGAGACTGTCTGACTGGCAGCCTTTTTGTTCAACATTTAATGCTGCCTCTTGCCAGCCAAGTTCTGTCTCATGGTCAGAGCTCTCAATCTCATAGGACGGCAGGAGTGTGAAGGGTTATGGCAGCACTGCGCAGAATTGCATCAGAACAGACACACGGATGGAACCTGAGTTACTCTAAGGTAGCGCGGGGGAGCCTGATAGACTCCCAGAGGATTATGATAAAGCCAGGATGAAGCTTGTGTTTCAACAGCACCTGCCAGAGTGCTGGAGCAGCCACAAAAAGTGAGCTAAACCCTGTGATGCTGACAAAGCAGGTGCCAGCTCATGCCAGGTGCCCGTGTCTCAACTGAGCACTGACAGATACTCAGCTGGAATGAGGGTGTGTCCACACTACAAGATTATAGCGACCTAAGTTACACTGCCACAGCGCCACCACAGTGATGACATCGTGTTTGCATGTCCACATTATGCTCCTTGTGGGGGCAACGTGCATCCTTCCCAGGAGCGCTTGCACTGATTGAACTGTCAGTGCGGTGCAGCTTCTGAAAGCCAGCAACAGTCGATGTCAGCAACGCAGTGTCTACATTGATAGCGTGTTGACCTAAGTGCTACGCCTCTCGCGGAGGCGGAGTTATTAAATTGGTGTAATGGGTGAGCTGCATTTGCGGGAAAATGTTAGTGTAGACACTTACAGAGTTAGGTCGACATAAGTTGCCTTGCTGCGCCCTAACTCTGTAACGGAGACCACGGCTCAGTCTGGCTCACCTGTGGGTTAAAACAAGTATTCGAGTTCTAAAAATGGCCTTCGCATCTAGACTTTATTGAATGCTTGTCAACGGTTGTGTGCATTAATCTCCCTTATATCATCTGCATACCATATTGTAAGGTAATATCTGAGCATCTGCATTGTAAGCCTCTGTAGACTGGTGAGAGTCATTAATTAGTGTGCAATGCTGGCCTACAACACCAGGTGTCATGTCCTGTCCCACAGTGAGGACCCATCAACACTAGAACTACTATTGTGGAACATCAAAGAAGATAAAGACTTTGTTGATTGCTTCCCCCACCCACCCCATGAAGAGAAGACATGCAAGTGAATTCCTCCCATCAAGTGAGTCAGCAGCTCAAACATCCCTACAAAGGAGAAACTGTATCTCTGTGCTGCTTAGACTCCAGAGGGCAAGATTTCTAGGCATAAGCATGGGGTCCCCCTGCTGCTTAGCGTGGGTTAGCCCTAAGGGACATATAGAGCTTGCTTATTATACAAACCTCTATTACCTTTAGAGTGTGTGTATGTTTACCTGCTCTAACCTTATAAATAACTCTGGTTTCCTTTTCCTAGTTAATAAATCTTTAGATAGTTTGACAGGATTGGCTACAAGCTTTGTCTTTAGTGCGAGATCTAGGGTGCAACTGACCTGGTATACGAGACTGGTCCTTTGGGTCTGGGAGTAACCTGACTACTGTTGTGACTTTTGGTGCAGGGCACCATCTCTCACAAGAGCTAGCTTGCCTAGGTTGAAAGATAGCTCAGAGTAGCCAAGGGAACCATCTATGACTCCACGGTTAGGCTGTTATGTTGCCTGACAAGTTTACACTTGATAGGTGAAATCTAAGTATAAAACCTCACAGCCAGTTTGGGATTTGTGACTTGCTTCTCAACAGTCTTCCCTGGGATTGGTACCTACACTCTTGAGCCACTCCAGGACAGCTTGACAACCTTCCCCTCTCAACCCTACACACACACACACTTAAGACTTCTCCCAAGTGTATATTCTGGCTCTCAGTCTCCCCTCCTTGATTAGTGTAGAAGCAGTGTCTTCAGACACAAAGATCTGGTGGTGTGCACTTCTCCATATAAAGACCCCAACTCTCTTTTTCCCCATCTTAGTGCTCAATGCAGAATGAAGGCCCGGGGGGGGGGTGGGGGGAGAAGTGATCCCATAGTAGCTTAAGAGCGCTCTGCCCCCGGCTTTAGTCAGAGCAACCTCAAGGGGTCTCTAACAAATCTTTTGCTTCCCATGCCTCCCTATGAGAGCAGACAGAGCACAGCACACTCAGACCACATCCCTTCCCTCTCCCAAGGATAACCGGTACCGACCCTGGACACACCCCCTAAAACAGGAGCTAAGAGGAGGGTCAATGGAGTTTTTATATCAGCTTGGAAGGTCCCCTGTGCTGGGAGTAGATCCCACCAGAAAACTGAACCCAAACAGTCTTTCCAAGATGGAGTTACTGTTGACAATTGGCTCCCCTTGACAACGAATACCCATTTTTATTTTTTATCTTATAACAAAGGATCTTAATGTTTTCCTACAGAGTGAACCATCTCTTAACAGAAAGAGACTCATTAGTGCTTCCCCCCACCTGTGATCATGGAACATCCCTGTGGCAGCCACAGCAGGGAAGTACAAGGGAAAGAAATGTTAGCAGACTATTCGCATACTTCAGCTTCTTTTAATAGCATTTAACAGCTGGAAACGAAGAGAAGGAGCTGTTACCCTGTGACCACCCAGCTCTCTGCAGCCCCTCACTGATTTGTGGACCACAGTTTGGAACTGCTGACTTAAAACAAATACATGTTTACAGTATGCTACAAATTAATTAAGCTCAGTTAAGTTACACCCATCTAATGAGGTGAGGTTAGAACTAGTACTTAAATAAGTATTACCATATTCTGAGATACCACTCCACACTAGCTGTTCCATTTTAAAAAGTACACTGAGAAGTCATATATTGCCTAAAAATTAGGCTTTTATAAAGACAAACTTCTACAAAACCGAAGACCAGTAGAATTAGTAGTTTGTTTTTAAACAAGATAGTCCCCAAATATTGCAGCACTGTGCAAGTCCATGAGAACCAGAAAGTGAAAAAAAAATAAACAAAAGTTGCAACTGATTAATCTGTTTTCATTGTCCAACCAGAGAGAAATGCAAAGAACATAGATAAGGGATTAAAAATCACTTTTAACAATTATTTTAATATCCATAACTTAGATTTTAATATATTTTACTTCCCTTTAATATTGAAAGCTTATACTATTTCAGTGCAACAGCATCCCTCTAAAAAGAGTAAAAACCTATAGACACTTACAATAGGTGATCCTTATAGTGGGGACACAAAAACAAGAAAAAATCTATCACAAGCAAGTCTGCATTACACATAGTCATCTATCTGTGACTGGATTTATATACTTCATACCATTCCAACTTCAGTCAGTCACCTAGAGTGGGCTTGAAATGTCTTTAGAATCAATAGTATTCACAGACAAGCATTCACCTGTGACACAAAAGCCACTTAGAATAAGTGATTATCAGTACATTTAACATCAGAATTTGTTTAACCCTAAATTCATTAGCAGAAAACTCACAGTGTTAAATTAGAAAATACCAGCTTATCTCTCTTCCAGGTGAAGATGAAGACAACAACAGGAGACACTGATTCACTTCACCTGTAGTGGAGACCCGTCCCTTCCTGGAAAAATAGGTGGAGCCTTGGTTGCATGCCTGGCTAGACCTCACGGGTTGTATCTCCAGCCTGGCCACAATTTCTAGAGAAGACACCCACTGGTTTTCTTAGCAATGTCTGGCACTTAGGTGCGGCCTTTGTATCTATTAGCCTTTAGAATCTCTTTAAAGAAATGGGACCTTCTCCTTTGTCCACATGCTAGAAAGTTGTTTTTCCCTAGCAAAGAGTTGCCTCCTGTATACAATGTCACTCTTTCTCTGTTAGCTGGTATAGGGCCAGATTCTGCTTTGACTTATGCACACCAGTCATTCAGAGTAACCCAACTGAACTCAATGCAATTATTTGGTCATGTTTAGATCAGTGTAATTAAGAGCAGAATCAAACCACAGTCACATCTAGAGTTATAAACTAATCCCCCTTCCCACACAGTCTTTTTATTATGAGCCTGTAGACCCACTGTCTCACCAAAAAAAAAAAAAAAAGCTTTTTTCTGTGGGGGGCGGTTACAAGTGTTGCACAATCTTGCTACTCTTTGACAAACAGCCGGGTAATGACTTTCAAACACGTGTTGTTTCTTAGAAACCAAAGAATGTCTTTGTAGCTCATGTACCACCCTTTCCCGCATCCACCCACCCACATACCTATTCTCTTATCAGTTTTCTCCTTCTCAGCTAGGAAACTGATTTTTAAATGTGTTTTTTACTTCCTGCCTTTTGAAAGACACTAGAATTAACTTGCTTATTTCATACCACAAACCTTTCATGCTGTGCCCTTTGTGCACTAGTATAATGGTCAATCACAGCATAGCTCTGAGAGTAGGTATTGCTAGACAGCAAGACGTGGTGCCTAACAAGCTCTTTTCATCAAAGGATTTATAAGCACTTCATGAGATTATTGAAATGCCACAAAACTGATTCAGTAGAAGATTAGACAGGGAACCTGAAGCATGCAGCTGTTTAGCAACTTGTTCAACATCAGAAAAAGTCAAAGGCAGACTTGTGACTAGAACTCAAAGTCCTCAGTCCTAGAGTCCTGCCCTAACCACTAGACCAGCAGTTTTCAAACTGTCTGAGCTGAGGCCCTCTTTGAATTACAATTTTTTATTGTGCCTCCCCTACCTCACCCAGACCAAAAAAAGAGGTGAGTTGGGGGAGGTGGCACCTGCCACACCAGGCTGAAGCCCAAGCTGCCTGGCATCACTGTTCCCTCCCCACAACATTCCTCCACACCTCCTGTACTGGACCTGTGAGCTGACTGCTACTGCAGAGTCCACAGAGGGAGCACAACACATTGTGTATCCAAGTCCTGCAAAATAGCTGCTTTAAAAAATGTGTTTCTTAGCAACAGAATAACTACAAGAGGAATTAGATCAGATATTTAGTGTGAGAGCACTTGGAACATAGCAATTTGCATGTAAGTTATAATGTTGGCTTAAACACCTTGGCTGAGATCCTCAGAGGTATTTAGGCACTTAACTCCCTCCAAAATCAATGGAAGCTAGGAACCTAATACCTTTTGAGATCTGGACCCTGAAAAATGTCACGGTTCACTCACAGAGTTCCTCCCCCATCTTGTGGAGTACCTGATCCTGCAGCTGGACAGACACAGCAAGTTCTTCATTCTCCCGTGCAGAAAGTTTCTCCTGCAGTGCCAGCAGCTCTTCCTGCAGCTGCAGCTTCTCCTCCTGCAGCTGGGCCATAGACTCCACCATCTTCTGGATCATAGGAAACTGACGTGCTCCTGACAAGCTGGAGCATTTCCCACCAAAGAATCTTCCGCCTGCAACAAGAAGAGTGTTAGCATTGCATTTACAAAGCAGCAGGTAGGTGTGACTGTATGGGGGTGGGCAGCGCGTGATGAAGTGACAGATGCACGCCAGGAAAGGCCAGTAAGTGTGGACTAAAAGTAGGGCCGACTAAATGACTAAAGTGGAGCAGGAGATGTAAAGACAAAAAGAAAAGGACCATAATGGCAGTGAAAACCCCAGATTCCTTCCTGAGCTGCATGAGCTTAACCTGTGTAGA
Organism: Gopherus flavomarginatus; assembly: GCF_025201925.1. Lineage (NCBI taxonomy): Eukaryota > Metazoa > Chordata > Testudines > Testudinidae > Gopherus > Gopherus flavomarginatus. The sequence continues at coordinate 37,616,455 of NC_066630.1, forward strand.
GGACCATTTCATGGCTCCAATCACCACCCACTGCTCCAATCAATGCTCTGAGGGAAGGAACCAGCAGTGAAGCCCAGTGCAGTTCTGCCAGCCCCCAGAAGGAGCTGCAGCGATGCTCCAGATACAGAAGATGAATCATTTGATTGGAAGTTTTTCCTGACATAAGTGTGCACACCTTTCAACAGTAATTTGTTTGATAGTTCTGTGCACGCTGACAGAATCAAAACGAGGCTGTGATTCTGTAAGCACGTACGCATGTGCCTAACTACTCATGTAAGCGGTCTTACTGACTGTAGCAGGACTACAGAGCTCCGCCATAGTAAAGTCACACGCATGCTTAAGTTCATGTAGGACCAGGGCTGAAGAAAATGTCGCAGAGGGCATTTGAGAGAAATCCTGACAATTCAATACCTTACAATATTTTTTAAATTTTCTTTCAAAGCTGTTCAGTTCGTCATAGATGGAAAATGGTGGCCACTCAACCAATGGAAGCATGTGGGGAACAATGTTCCAAGCACAGAGATGCAAGCAAGAAATAGAGTGCGACAGCGACGGCACAAACGTCACATCTCCACAGTCACAACCCCCCAGGAAACTCCCTGTTGGCCATTTGGCTGGTGAAAAGTACACAGTGAACACACAAGCATGTGACGTTCATAAATACCCCACTGCTTCTGAGCCCTGGGCTGAGGAGTTCATCGACCGCTGACTTCCACATTCCTGGCTCCACAAGCAAGAAAGAAAACACAGACAGAGCCCGTGATTTCATTTAAGACATTAAAAAAAGTGCTTTGGGGCAAACTGAGGAAAATAACCCAAAACACCCTTTGCAATGGGCAATAGTTCTACCAAGAAGTGGGGCTGAGCCAAGGGGACTACGAGGCATTTCACTTTTGGCTGTGGCCAGCAAGTGAAGGAGCGCACCAGCCACCATCCAAAGCATGGCAACAATGGCTATCTAGTGAAGAGGATAATGCAGCAATCTCCTTCCTCCATGCCACATGCTGTAATTTCCTAACAGTGCTCCATGGTCACATCTCACTCATTTTTCCCACTCGGCTCCTATCGGTAATAATCTGGCCCTACAAAACAGTAAGGGCAGGTTTGGTCTGCAGCTCCTATCTACATGTCTAAGCACTTACATGGGCCTCATAATGGTAGTGTCTGAGCACGTCATGGTCGTCGGTGGATCTTGTCCTCACAACACCCCTATGAGGTAGAGAAGTACTAGCCCCCTTTTTAATTTTACAGCCAGACTAAATAACATAGGAAGTCTGTGGCTGAGCCAGGGCTCAAACGCATCTCTCATAAAGGCCTAGTCCAGTGACGTACCCACTAGTCCATCCCGTCTTTGCAAGGCCTTTTTTTCTACTCTCATCTGAAGTCCCTCAGGTAATGTCAGGCTTTACTATTCATATTTTTTAATTCAGACGAACAAAAAAAAAAATCACACTAAATTCCGATGGCTTGATCTGACACCAGTGGCAGGTGAGGGAGGGGCTGACAGTGGCTGCAATGCACAGTGGACAAACAAGCTGGAAAAATGAGGCGCTGTGGAAGGAAATTGCGCAGCTATTTTCTCACTGCTCTGCCCTCAGCAGTGAGGAAACAAAAGGCAACTCACAGCTCCTTTTATTGTTTGAACTGAAATGAATTACAAAGGGAGCATTATTTTTTGGAAGCAGGTTGTGGATGGCTTTATATGGTTTAGATTATATTTGGGCTTACGTTATTGATTGGAGAAAGGGGATAACAGCAGTCTATCCTATAGACATACATGTTCATAGAGGCCTAACATTGTAGCTCATGTAACTAATCCTTAAAGTACTTGTTACTTCCCAGGTGGAAGTAAAGGGACGGGCTAGTTCCCAGGATTTGGGGTGACACTACAAGGAGGCACTATGGTGGTGAGGAGGGAGAATCTGTGGCCATAAGAAAGAGAGATTAGGTCAGGATTCCAGCCTGCCATGAGCCTAATACCACGCTGCCCTGCCTCTCACCTGTTAAAACAACTACTAGAAATGACACAGTTCTGTGGCTTCAAGGCCAAATAGGGCTGGTAATTGTCTGGCTAAGTGCAAGCAGTCAAAGTTGCTTGCTTTATGCAAAGTGTATTTATCAGAAGAAGCTGCTTTTGCTGCAAGACTGATTTTTTTTCTATGTAAACCTTTGGTAGCTCTGTCTCTTTTTAAGACACGTGTTTGGACCATATGGAAGTGTTTAATATACCAACTGCGGGCCTTTGACGTGTTCCTCTCTGTATAGAGAAGTTATGGGATAATGGTGTGAGCAAAGGGCTGAAAAGCAGCTATTGAGTTCTAATCCTAGCTCTGTCACTGATTCGGTGTGTGACCATGGCCCAGTTCAAAGGTATAACAGGATCCAAGGGCTGAATTCAAACTAGAAATAAGATGCATGCCAAGGGTTGTGGAGGAAATTGTTTAATCTAGATTGGATGTTTTTCTAAAAGGTATATTCTAGTTCAAACAGGAACTAATTTGGGGAAGTGCTATGGATACAGGTGGTCAGAGCAGATGATCGCCTGGTCCCTTTTGGCCTCGTAGCCTATGAATAGGGCCAATATTTTCACAAATGACCACTGATTCTGGGTGGCATTTTGCCTCAATTTTTGAGTACTTGAGACACCCTTAAAGTGACTTGAGTTGGCCGTCCAGAAGCAGTGTGCACCTTTGTTGGCTTTTAATCTCTCTTAGTAACTGAGTTTCTCCATATGTAAAAGAGGATACTATACATCAGAGGGGATAACACCTACCAGATGTTAAGAAAAGAACCTGTATAGTCATATATAAATGCAAAGTGTTATTCCTTTGGGAGTGTTCTCTCACCTCAAAAGTGCTATCCTAAGATAAAAGGAGATGTCAGGGCATGTCTGAAACCACTGTGTATCTGTGTGTATTACCTAATTTAATCCTGTGCTGGGACACTGAATCCTTCTGCTATGGAATTTAAACCAGTCAATTAAAAACCACGGCAATTGTACGCAACTTAATTCAAACAAAGCATGAAGATTATTCTATGCTTTGAACATGTTCCCCTTTGGTCCAGGTGTATCATCTGTTCCAATATGTTATTCTACAGAAATTATTTTTGGGAGACCGGAGGCTTGGAAAGGCAGGTCTGCCAATGGCACAGGCAGCTTACATTATATAACTTACCACACAGACTTACTGGTTGGGAAGCTAATTACACAGCAGTAGTCTATGTATGCTAGAGTTCAAAGGAAGGCAGACACTTTATACTGTGAGTTAAACACACACAGCTTTTCAGACACAGCCACACAGACTTTCATGCTTGTTCTGAAAAACTTTTAAAGTGGACATCAGTGACTTCCACAAAGGCTGCAGCCAGATGTGTACAAACAACAAAATATGTTGATTATATACGGAGCAGATCAGACCATAGGATTTATATGGGGCATTTAACACTGAAATTGTATAGTACATGCTGAGGTAGCCAGCAGTTGATGTGCAAAATGTACAAATGAAATGTCCTGTTATTTCAACACTTTCTGGTTTTTCAGTTGTTTATAGGTAGGGCCCTACCAAATTCACAGCCATGAAAAACACCTCACAGACCGTGAAATCTGGTCTCCCCCCGCAAAATCTGGTCTTTTGTGTGCTTTTACCCTATAGCACACAGATTTCCTGGGGGAGACCAGTGTTTCTCAAATTGGGGGTCCTGACCCCAAAGGGAGTTGTGAGGGGGGTAACAAGGTTATTTTAGGGGGGGTCGCAATATTGCCACCCTTACTTTGGCACTGGTGCCTTCAGAGCTGGGCTGCTGGAGAGTGGCAGCTGTTGGCTGGGCACCCAGCTCTGAAGGCAGCACCCCACCAGCAGCAGCACAGAAGTAAGGGTGGCAATACCATGCCATGCCATCCTTACTTCTGCATTGGTGCCTTCCGAGCTAGGCGGAAGGAGAGTGCGGCTGCTGACCGAGGGCCCAGCTCTGCAGGCAGCAGGGCAGAAGTAAGGGTTGCAATGACATGACCTGCCATCCTTACTTCTGTGCTGCTGCTGGCGGCGGCTCTGCCTTCAGAGCTGGGCTCCCTGCCTGCAGCTGCTGCTCTCCAGCTGCCCATCTCTGAAGGCAGCGCCACCACCAGCCAGCAGCACAGAAGTAAGCGTAGCAGTACCGCAACCCCCCTATTCCCCTACAACTCCTTTTTGGATCAGGACCCCTACAATTATAACACCGTGACAGTTCAGATTTAAATAGCTGAAGTCATGACATTTACAATTTTTAAAATTCTATGACCGTGAAATTGACCAAACTGGACTGTGAATTTGGTAGGGTTCTATTTATAGCTGACCGTGCAGTGTCTTGAGCCTCTCTAATCGGCAGCTTGCCAACCATTTGCCAGAGAATGGGGAGCCTATAAAGCAGGGAAGCCTGCTACACCTACGAACAAAGCCAGTAAAAAGCTCAAGGAGTATTAGCAGATGGAGGGATCAGCAAAGTTCAGATGAGCCATTTGCCTCAGGTGGGCACAGCTAGAAAAGCAGCGAAATGCTTAGCGAAGTGGCAGTGGGACCAGGGCAGCAGAGGAGGAAACAGCAGCAGCAGCAGGGGGGTTCAGAGAAGGGGGCACCGCAGACTTGTGAAGATAAATTCTAGGTCTAACTCACTGTACACTTACTCTGGTTATGTCCTTTTCACACACTAGTTACCCCGCCTGAGAAGAGAGCTGCAGTTCATGTGTCTGCCTACTCCTTGCATTACTTTTTGTCTCTTGGCACCTTACATTTCCAGCTGGCACGCCTTCCTCCTTTCTTATGCTCCTTCCTGTTTCTGTCACTGAGCCGCCTCTTCCTCTCTCTGCGTAACATGCTTGGCACTCTCCCGCACACACTGTCCTGAGGCCCGCTCAGGGCGGAGAGAGCCGTCTCCCACAGATAACCCAGTAAGTTCTAAACCAGAGCATGGCAGGGAGTGGCTCACTCTGATGTGTCTGGACAAGCCCAGGTAATTAGTTTCTGATGGAGAAAACGAATAATAGGAATCAAAATCCAACTTCCAGCACAGTTTCTGAGTAGCTTTTTCCTCACCAAAGACACGAGGCCTGAATCTGTAAACTAGGACTAACCCCCAGAGAAGTCAATGGAGTTAAACTGGCGTTAGTGGATAAGAATCAGACCTGCATTTCTCTCATAAAGGTGAATATGCTTCCATGCACCTTTAGTGAAAAGCTCTTGCTTCACCTCCTTTTTCCCACCAAGAGACTACAACCCTGAAGAGACACTTACATTCACTGGTCTCTTGTACTAGAGATGCTGCCTATAGAAGGATGGGAAGCAGGACAAAAGGAGCAATGAGGACTCCATTTCTGCCAAATCCACATTGTCACTTTGGAAGTTAACAAGGGAGAGGGATAAATGAGCTCTGAATGACTACCAACAGCAGACCAGCCTCTTGAACACATTGCAGGAGATAGTGTCCTCAGAAGTTGTATGACAGCAAAGATGAGGCCCCACGTTTGAGCTGTCAATTTAAGTGCTTAAGATTCAGAAGAGTATCTGGGCAAGACGCAGCTTTCAAAGCAAGTCATATAACCTTCTGAAATGCCATTTATCTCCTCTCGTGGGAGGGGGACTGAAGACAAAACCAAAATATTTAAACAAGACCCAACAGCACAGAGACAGGCGGCAAAACAGACACAGAACAGGACAAAAACTCAGGCTGAGGAGATGCAAGGTAGCAGGGATGAAGAGGAAAGGAGGCGGTAATGCACTAGGAGGAATAGGTGGTTATAACTGCACTGTGATAAAGTTTCCTTAAAAGAGATTAAATGAACAAGATCATTTTGCTTCAGATCGAAGGTTAGATTAATCTGTCAGTGACCTGACATGACCCAGCACAGTTAATTTTTTTTACCTGCGTGCAAACACCTGGCTTGCATTTGATCCCTCCTGAGCCCAAGTCATTCCCTAATGAGTAATCAGTTTCTATTTATATAAAAGAATCATTGCATTAGCTGTGAGCTGAGGAAATTCACTTACCCCCAATCTCATTTCACTGTGAAGCAGTTTCTTTCTGATTTTGTTGCCTTAAGACAGAGATAGGCGTGAGAATTAATGGCCATCAATTCTCATGCCTCCCCCTTTACCTGTTTTCCCAATGTTCATGCTGCAGGCTTTCTGGCCCTGCGCTCCAGCGTCCCAGTTGTGAGCAGACCCCGACCTCTTCTCTATGCCCAGCTTCTGGGTCCTACACTGAGTCTGTGGCTGGCGATGATTCTCCTTGTTCTTCACCTGACTCTTGTCCTTGCACAACTTGTCCTGCAAGGCCTGGGTTCAAAACACAACCATTTTCCCTTTAAAGGGCATTGTAACTCAAGAGGACACAAACCTCCCTAGACTTCTTGTCATAGACTGAGTGAGATTTGGAAAGGTGACCCTGTGTCCGAGGGTATTGAAATCATTACAGGTATCTCAGTATTTCAAGCTGTATTTCTGCTGTCTTCACATCTTCATCGCTTCCCCGCACCACTCTGATCTGGTCAACTCCCCACCTGCTAAAACCAAACCCCTTCCCATTGCTGTTCCAACCTAATCAAACTCCAGCCTGTGCCATCCCACTAAAGCCATCGGTGCCCTCTTCCCCAATGACCTCCTACGTTCTCCCACACTTTCCCTCCAGCTTTCAGCTCTCATCAACCTCAAGTTTCCAAAAGGTCAGTCACAAGGCAAAAGACAAGAAGCAGCAGACACATGGTCTCAGATACAAACTACAGACTGGAAATCGGCATCTCAAATAGCGGTCATTTTTCAAAGTTCTGAAACCTCTGTTTTGGAGAGAAAGGAACAAGGAGAAGACAGGCGGAGGACAGAAAATTAGATGGCAATGTAGGAAAAAAAGATACTCAATTACAGTGACTGAGGCTGATCCATTCATCACATAGCAGGTGATTTCCTGATTGCAATCAGGCGAGCCAAGCCAAGATTGATGGGGAAAAGGAGGAGAGAAAAAAAATCAGTTTCAGCAGCAATGAAACCAGACAGAGTGAATCAGAAACCAGAGACAGAAAAGATGCATTAAGTCATTTAGTCCACATAGCCCCAAACATGGTTCAGTGCAGGGATTGTTCCTCTCACTACATTTGCTGGTGTTCTACCCAGTCTAGTTTCAGATCACCCAAGCAATGATTCTTCCACCATGTTCCCCAGCAGACGTCACCAGAGCTTTCCAGATTTCAGTGTCAGGAAGTTTTCATTTACATTCAGCCTTGATTTTCCTTTCCTTAATTTCATCCCATTCCTCCTAGTTACACCCCCATCCTTGAACCACCTTGAACAAGTCCTCACTCTCTTTAATATTTGACATCCTTTTGGTAGATAGTCGTGTCCCTCCCTACCTTTGTTGTAGTTCAGCCAAGATGCACGTTTAGCTTAGTCTATCCTTTAATATATAGGAATGTATCCTTTAATCTAGCCTCATAAATCAATGGCTTCAGCTTCTAAATCACGGTTATTGTTCTCTGTATTCTTTCCAATATGTCAGCACCTCCCTGGTCAAGAGGGACCCAGTTCAGTACACAGTATTCTAGTTGGCGTAGTCATTCTACAGATTGTCCGTTCTGCATTCCGTGACATGTTGTTTCTGAATTCACGCTGGCTTTTTCTGCTGCTATATCACATTGTAAGCTCATTTCCATGGACCATTTAACAATGAGCCACTGTTCAGAGGCACGGATTTGGAGCAAGCCTAACTTCTAACAGTTTTATGACAGATCTGGAAGGATGGAGAGGAATAAGGGGATTATCATAATTTATGTAACAATTATTCAGTAGCTTGAAAAAAAATCTATATTCTTCTCCATTCCAGGAGCAAGCCTTCTCCTTTCTGCCACCCCAGGAAAGATTACGCTGCTTCCACTGCTGTGCCAGGACTGCCTTAAAGCTCTGCAGACAGGACTCTGAAGCTGTCTCTATAGTGACAATTGTAGGGATTTCTCCGCTGCAGATCTAATGCCAGGGCACTAGCAGTGATCAGTTCACTAGTGTAGACCAGACACTAGCATTTTCACCCTCACGTCATCTGAAAGCAAGTGTAGATGACATAGTGGTACAAGCAGTCTCACCTTTGCTCTCACCAGTGGAATTGTACTGGTGCTGGAGCAATGATGGAATGTTTTCGGAAAATCTGTCAGTGTGGGCATGGGTTTTGTTGTAATCTGTTCACTGACTGAGACTTGAGAATTTCCCCCCACCCCATTCAGAAGCTACTTTTATTAGTTACACTGTATCTATAATGTTCTGAAATAAGGCAAGTTTTACTGGTAAAACTTTGTAGTGTAGACCAGGCTTAAGATCCTAAAAGCACTGTACGATAGGTGAGCAGTGCCACACGAGTAAGTCCCTGCCCTGAAGAGCAGAAACCTGAAAGGCATGAGTGAGTACAACACACAGCACAAAATGGTGAATGGTTATTACAGCTGGAATGTTTCTGAATTGAACTTCAAAACGAGGGAGACCAGTTCTCAGACTGCAGCCAGAACACAACATGTGGCACTTCGATAGTGCCTGTCATCCCACATTCTAGAAGCACTTTACAAGAGGTAATTCCTGAAGCTATACCAGGCGCTGGGCCTGGACGGAAAGTGGAGCAGAGCTGCCTCTACACTTCTGTGAAACACACAGGTATTGTCTCCATTGTATAGAGACATGGATTAAGTGACTTGCTCAAAGTCCAACAATGAATGAGTGACAGAAATGGAAATAGAACCCAGGAGTCCTGACTCTCAATCCTTTGTTCTAAACCCTCCATATGAAATTCCTACCATCTTCTCCCCCACCCATGATCCACCTAATCAGTAGTTAGTAAACACTATTGCACAACCCTAGATATGAGATAAGGTGTATGCAATGCATGGGGTGGATTTTTTGTTTGCTTGTTTGTTTGTTTTGTCTTCTTCCTCCCTTGGATGCTTATTATATAAATCGAAAGTGACACCAAAAATGTTATTCTTAACAGTTCCACTAAACCTTTACCACTTCCTCACTGGATTTGGTTTCCTAACACTTTCCAGACAACCGAGACATATTTTTCCAACACCCTTTCCATCTCCACTCAAGCAATAAAGTATTACAACAAAGTGCCTTTATGCAACAGAATAAATTGTATTCTGAAAAGAGACAAGCTAGTTTTAAAAATCTGGCACCTAAATCTAAGAGTGTTGTTTTTTTTTTTAATTAGCTAGTAGTTGCTCTATAATCTGAGTTCCTACCTTACTCCTTAGAGGATTTTCTGCTGTGAGAGTGGTGGTACTACTAAGTTCAATCAGCTGTGAGTTTCACAATGAGGACACTTATCACATTCCCCCCAAATGCATCCTGCTGGGAAACACTGAGATCTCTACTACTGATTTTTGGTTTGGGATCCTCTACCGATAATGGCCCTGATCCTGGGCTGTGGCTGAGAGGAGTTCAGTGCAGCCCTATATCTAGAGAGTGCAAAGGTGACTGCAAGCAACCTTTATTCCTTCCAGATTTTCGAACTGCTGGGGATTGATTCAGCCCTTGACACAAGTTAGGGCTGCTTTGACTTACACCCTGCCAGCAACAGTCCCCAAGGGACCATCCAACAGATCATAATAGCCCGAATGCAGAGCATTCCTGCCTTCCCCAACACATCCTTTCTCTTCCTGAGACATGTCCCTGATATGTCCAGGCACCAGAAGTTGTGATGAGGCCTGGTGTAGTGTCATTACATGAGCCTAATGTCACCAGGAAATCCTTCATACACCTCAGGTATTCCCCAGTGGAGAAGTCCAGCTATTTTTTGGCTCCTTTACACTGCAGGCAGATGACTTCTAGATGCCAATATTACACTTAGTTGATAACCCACTCCCTTTTCCATAAAGACACAGCTGAAAAGATACACAGTTCAGCAGGAAACCACCGAGTGCCAGAAGATAAAGAACGCGTTCCTCAGTAGGCGCCCTGGCTTTCATTCCTCTCTCCGAAGGGGATCAGGGGTTCCTTACCTGCACGGTCACGCAGGGGCCTTGTGGACTCGCAGCGCCGCACCAGTTCGAGTCCTCTTCAGTGTCACTGAGGAGTGAATCCTGTCCACTCCCTTAAACAAAACAAAAAAGAATGTTAAATAAATCAGCCCAGGAGAAACTGACTACAAACAGCTTGTGTAGCAGAGAGTGAGGAGGGATCCCTTTAGATTGATTCAGTCTTGGGTATGCCTCCTGTTCTCATTCAGCAAGCCTGTCTCCTCCTTCTCTCCCCCCCAAGTTCTGTTCCAGGCCATCCATCATCATGCTAGTAACTAAAGCTGGTATCCAAGCCCCCTCCCTTCTCTGGCTCACAGCCACGGTCATTAACAACTACCGTCAAGCTTTCGATTCCTGCTGCCCAAAATACTTCAGGTCAGAGCTTTGTATGAAATCTCATCCACAGGGCCATATACTAAAGAGAGGAGGAGAGATGGGGGGTCGGGGGCGGGGGAGAAGGAAAAGGTGTAAGCAAAGCTACAGTATGCCCACCTGAGTGATCTGAGACCTGTCAAACTCATTTCACATATGACTACAACTTCCTCTTCGTACATCATTTGGAAAATGTAAAGCACCATACAAGAACAAAGTATTATTACAACTTTGGCAATGTTGATTAGCAAAATAAGCCCTTTAGGGCAAATATGATCTGTTGGCAAATGAATATAAGTTATAGGAATCCAAACTGTAGAAATCTATTCATGTATCTTTATGAAGAACCCTGTAAACAATCCAAACAGACTCTGAAGAATTATGCAAACTTCACCTCTCAATCTACAAGGCTGTCAGACGCGTGAACTTTTTCTGTACTGTCAAAACTCCCACACAAGGGGATTGGGAATCAGGATTCCTGGCTTCTCCTCCCACCTTTGCTACTCGCTTATTTTGTGACTTCAGTATCTATGACCTTATCCCCTATCTAGTTGCCCGACCAGGTCTGCATCACAAAACCTGTCTAACTGACACTGCAGAACTAGTGAGCTAACACCTCCTCCCCCAGAATGTGTTTCACTACAGAAACAGAACCAAGATGGACAAATCTAGAGGCAGCGTAGCCACTCTGTTCTTTTTTGGGTCCAAATGCAGAAAAAGCTCACTTGAGAAAATGGATCATTTCCCAGCTCTCTCACTGCTCAGCCAAAAATCAACCCGTGGATGGAGAGCAGCTGGCTAAAGCTGAACCCTGGCAGGACCATTGAAGTGATACTGGTAGGAAGTGGCAAGCACTTTAAAGAACTTGCCTCCTTTCTCACATCCCCCACTCTCAAGAGTGTCTGTTACCACAAGGCTATGGGTTGATATGGTTGTGGAGTCCTCAATGCTACTGGATGCTCAAATAGCCATGATGGCAAAAAACACTCACTTTTTTCTGTGATGAGCAGGAGATTGTGTTCCTTCCTCCCAGACACAGCCCTGACTACAGTGACTCACACTCTGGTGACCTCCAGGCTTGATCATTGCAACTCATTACATGTAGGAATGACCCTCCAGCGGTTGCAAAATACAGCAATCCCTTGGCTTAGCAGTGTACGGCATCATGACCATAGAAACTCACTCAGCTCTCTGAAGTGGCTACTCAAAGTCTTTTTCCTGATATTCAAAGCCCTGTATAAGAGTGGCCCAATCTATCTGAGACATCACTTCTCCTTCAGTGACCATAACTTCCTATGATGTCTATGTCCCATTAGTACAATGAATATACAGACCACAGAGGGAGGCTTGCAAGGGTGGAAAAGAGAACTTTCACGGGAGCTGGGGCTAAACTAGGGAACCCAGCCCTGAATGAAATAAGAATGACTACAGGTCTCTCCATGTCCAGAACGAAATGCAAAAATGAACTCTTCAGTTTAGCTTTCCCATGATCAGTTCATCTCACACACGAACACACCAAAAACTACTATAAATAAATCAGGCTCTTTTTCCTACAGGCTGGAAAGGGACAGAGAGAGGTTGTTATTGCTATTTCTGTTCTGAAATAGTTGGGAAGTACTCAGATACTATAGTGAAGAGGGCTGTATATGAACAAGATAGATATATAATCTTGCTGTGCATGTCACTTTGCCTCCCTATGCCCCTGTTTCCCCATCTTTAAAATAGGAATAACAACCTTTCAAAATCATGTGTAGTTCCTTAATAAAAAGGTATTACATACATGCAATTAATATACATTATTATTCCCCACCAGGTAGGACACAGTCTGATGCTAATCATACAGTACACTGGTTTTTAGTGTCTCACTCCCCACCAGTCTCTCCGCCCTGTAACAAAGGAATGCTCCTAGCTCAGTGGGGAAAGGGCATGGGGGGGAATGAAAACATAATTTCAGACCCCTGCTCCTGCATACCAGGCCAGATACACATGTCTATGGTCAGTAGTTAGAAATCAGAGAAGAGGAAACAATGCATAGACAAATTGCTGCCAAAGTTTAAGAACTTAAAGGTGTCAGAGAGTGAACAATAAAAGAGTGCAGACAATCCATTTGTTTTTGATTTTCCACCCAAAATTTCTAGTACTTTTGCTAAAACCTGGCTTTAACACTCAGAGTGACCCTGAAACCTGCAAACAGACAGTTTGTGTTGTGTATAACCGCACAGAAGCTGCAGCATGTTTCAACAAGTAGGTTTTGGTTCTTTTAGCTACTTTTTGAAAAGGCGTCAGCCCCTGAAGAAGAAAAAACGTTGAACTAAACTCACCTATTTGGTTTCAGTGCTTTAGAGAGATAACAAACTCTCCCAAGGACCCGAGATGAAGGACCAACAGAATCCACGTGGTTTTCTTCCATGCAGCTCACAGATATTCTTTTTTACACGTTAAAATTTAACTTTTGTCCCAAGGCTTCTGACTAGGAGGAGGGAGAGGAGCCTTTCACCTTCCACCACAGCAGCAGCACTGAAACACCTGTCTGATGAACCCTGGAGTTACCTAACAGCTTTTGTCTGTTTCAGAATTGCTTCCCCCGAAACCATTTTAGTCTCATCTCTGGCATCTAAAAAGAAATGTCAAAAATGCGGGCTCGCTAGTTTTCTAGCCTATCCTGGCTGTAGTGTGAGAAAGGGTGTGACCATGAGTGGGCTGGGCATGGAATGGGATGAGCCATCACTTAATACTCACGGTTAAGAGGGAGGTCCTTTTTCCACAGGTCTTTCAATGAGGGAGTAGGTCCCAGATCCCAGGTCTTGCGAGATGTAATCATGGCATAGGGTCCCAAAGCAGACTGACACCTCAGGGCCTGGGAATAAACACAAGCAAAGATATTCCAGTAAAGGGTTCGATTCCAGCTGCAGGAAGTTAGTGGTCCAAGATGAGACACTCTAGCAAGCTATGCAAGTAGCAATGTCCCCATCTTGATTCCTACTCCCACACACATCTGGAACGATTCAGATTTGAATACTGGGAATTTATCCACATGAGAAATGCTGACTGATACAAAGCAGGCGTTTACACACACTGTATCTGTAATTAACTTAATAATTCCTGTTTACAATGTTATTGTAGCTGTGTTGCTTCCTTCTTCATGTTGTGATGTTTCCATTTTAATTGCCAACATTCCATAGCTTCCATAGTTGTTTGGCGTGGTCTTTACCCAGGTTGTTTTGGTTAATAATTCCTGTATCATTTCTAGCTTCTTCCACTACTACATTTGATTTTATAACTTTTACATTTACAGGGCCGGAATCATGTCATCCTATGAGTCTGCAGACCACCTTGTACAATAGCCAGGAAATAAGCATCCGTCTCTTACCTGTTCTCTTATGCATCACGCTCTTATTGCATCACACTCTTATTGCAGTGCTGTGATCTTGACTGGGGCCTTCAAAAGTGTTTCCACAGTACAAAGAATAGCAAAGATATTTGGGGTCTTTGTTCAGTTGTTGAGCTGGATTCTCATCTTGCACCAGTTTTTCCACCAGAGGACTTCAGTGGAATTATTTGATTTAAACCTTCATAACTTAAATCATAACCTAGTTCATCCCACAATCAGGCCTCCACAGGATGAGAACCATAGCCCAGAGAGGCTGGAAGCAGACTGGGGAAGAGAGAGACTCCTATCCAAGTGGCATGTGCCATCTGGATGCCCACGCCTTCCAACTCCACTGCGTCTCACTCAACTGGAAGGAGACTCCTTCATTTGAGATTAAACTATAAGCAAGTCTTCAAATCCTCTGTCTCACAAGGAAGGATTTGGCAGTGTTTGTTTCAATTAGACATCTAAAATATCATTCATAACTTTACAAAACTGCTCTCATTCATACTGTGGTGGCTCAATGACCCTGTGTCTCAGTGATCCCATTGGGTCATCTGGAGAGGAAGTATGAGCCTAGCACGGGTTCAAGCACATGCAGTTGAATCAGTAAAGTAGTCAGAAAGCGCGATATTCCCTGCCTCGGGGACTACTCTAAACTCAAAGCCATAATGAAGGGGAGAAAAGGAAGCAGCCCTAAAGATGAATCAAAACTGAAAACAACCGAAAAAGACCTGTGGCTTGGCAGCCAGGCAGTGGCATGAAGAAAGGTGGCATTAGGAGAGAGCTCTGTGATCTAGGATTGTCTCGATCTGTTTAGTCAAACTCAGGAGAACTGGATACAATAGAGTGACCAGATGTCCCAATTTTACAGGAACAGTCCCAATATTTGGCACTGTCTTATATAGGTGCCTATTACCCTCAACCCCCGTCCCGATTTTTCACACTTCCTGTCTGGTCACCCTAGGATACATGATCCTTACCATCTCACATACGCACACAGAGCTTCTGGTCAGAAATCTCTGAACCAGGGTAGACCGCATTACAAGAAGTGTAGTTATGCAGGGAAAGCCAGTGCCATGGAGGAACAAAGAAACAGAGAATAGCACACGATCAGAAACTAGAGATGAAGAGGAGAAATAAACATTTATTTTTAAACTGTATTTTTATTTAAAATCCCTGTCATCAGTTTATGCTTAGACTGGAAGCAATTCAGAGCAGGGACTGTCTTTTCTATGCCCAGTGAAGCACCTATGCGCATTAAGTGCTGATTAAATAATACACCTCTCTCCCGATATAACGCGACTCGACATAACACGAATTCAGATATAACGCGGTAAAGCAGCGCTCTGGGAGGGCAGGGCTGTGTGCTCCAGCAGATCAAAGCAAGTTCGATATAACGCAGTTTCACCCATAACTCGGTAAGATTTTTTGGCTCCCGAGGACATTGTTATATCGGGGTAGAGGTGTAATTAAAACAATCTTTTCTATTTTGCTCTTGTCATGCTCCTTTCATCCAAAGATTTCAAAATGTTGCATGAACATTAATGGAACCTTAAAACACCCTTTTTCAGCTCTCCACTCTGCCTCATTAACCATTACATCACTTAGTAGAGTGACCCAACCCACACTAACAGAGGCCCCAGTGCTTAACTGCCACTAAATGGGCACCGGGGTCCATTGAGACGGTGGCAGCTGCAGGATCAGAACCCTGGCATTATCCCACTGTTTATTACAGCACATTTATTCCGACCCCTGGAAATGCTGAATCTTGAAACGAAGATTACCGCAAACGTTATGCTGTGCATATTAATGGAACGAATCCCATGTATTTCCAAGCCTCCTGCTCTGCTATTTCTGATGCATCTCACACGCATGCATGGTTCTTGTCACACATTTGGGCCTTGGCAGGTGAAGCGTAACGGCAATGCAACAGCAGGCTCACACTCTGGGGGAGAAATCAGAATTCCAACAGCCGGCGCACACCATGTCAGGTGCCACTGATAGCCAAACAAGTCACTGGAAATACAGACTGACCGATGGAAATCGAGGTGATTTGGGGGAGCGGGAGGGGGCGACCGAAGCAAAGCCCTGGTTAAAAGGCACAAAGCTGTGCCAGGAGCATTCCACCTACTGCTGCGTTTGCTCCCACTCCACCCCCACCGCCAATGACAATGAGTCCTTTGAGAGAGACAAGGCAGGTGAGGGAATGTCTTGTATGGGACCAACTTCTGCAGATGGAGGGGACCAGCTTGCCAGCTAAACGGAGCTCTTCTTCGGGCTCCTTTCGGTAGGGCCAGGAGAGAAACACACACAGAGAGACAAAAAGAGAGAAGACACACAGGCACCAACACACACACCCAGGATCAAAGCAGAGGCATCCAGACACACACACACACACACACACCGCTCCGACAGAAGACACAGGCACTAACACACACACACACCCAGGATCAAAGCAGAGGCATCCAGAGACAGACACACACACACCCCACTCCGAGAGAAGACACACAGGCACCAACACACGCACCCAGGATCAAAGCAGAAGCACACACACAGACACACACAGAGGATCAAAGGAGAGGAATACACACACACACACACACACACACACCCAGGATCAAAGCAGAGGCATACACACACACACACACACCGCTCCGACAGAAGACACACAGGCACCAACACACACACCCAGGATCAAAGCAGAAGCACACACACACACACACACACACACACACCCAGGATCAAAGCAGAAGCGTCCAGACACACACACACACACACCGCTCCGACAGAAGACACAGGCACTAACACACACGCAGCCAGGATCAAAGCAGAAGCGCACACACACACACACACACACACACACAGGATCAAAGGAGAGGAATCCACACACACACACACACACACAGACACACACACACCCCTACCTCCCGGCCCGCGGACGCAGGAACACGAGGGGCCGAGGCCAGACTCACCCGGTCGGAGCTGCCCGGCTCCGGGGTGGGCGCCCGGCGCTGCCCGGCCTGGCCGCCCCCGGGGGCAGGAGGGCCATGGCAGGGGGCTGCGCTGTCACCCCTCACGCCGCCAGCCCGGATTCCGCAGGCAAGTGGCGGAGCGTCCCCACTCCCCGCCCCGCACACCCCCCCCCGCCCCCCGCGCTTTTCCACAGGAAATGACTGGCTCCCACTCGCTGCCGGTTGCCATGGTAACCGGCTGGCCGCACTCCGGGGCTCCTTCTCCGCAGCGGGCCGCGCCGGGGGGTGGGGGCCGAGCGCGCGAGCCCGGCCGGGACCCCGCGGGAGGGGAGCTCCGGGCGGGTCCCACGCCGCAGCCTGCTCGGCTCCAGCCCTCTGCCCCGGGGGAGGCTCGCCAGGGGGGTAGACGTGCAGCCGAGGCGGGGGAAGGCAGCAAAACCCACCCGAGGAGTGTCCCCGGCGGGCTGGGCTGGGCTGGCAGCCGCTGCCCGGAGCCAGGCGCGAGCCCAGGGGCTGTTGTCCTTTCCAGCACAGTGGCTGCATTGCCCCCACCCCAGCAGACAGCAGTGCCCCCAGCCAGGGGCGCACGGACCGAGTCTGCAAAGCAGCAGCCAGCCTCTCACTAGCCTGGCTGGGAAGAGCCAGAGCACCCCCGTGGGGTCACAACAAGCCCCTTCTTCGGGAGAAAAAAACCCCGCTGCCTGCCCTAAACTGTTCTCCAGAGCTGTAAATGAGCCGCCCTGCTCCACCTCAGAGGTGGATGCATTTCTGTGGTGGTTAAAATGATTAACCTGCATGGTTTGTAAAGCATGCAGGGATCTTTCTGGATGAAAGGGTTACAGGCGAACACATTGTGGCCATCAAGTAATTCCCAAATGCAGGGTTTATTTTTCAATAATAAACCATAATATAAATACTAGGGCTGTCCAGAGATTTTAAAAAAATGATCGTAATTAATCATGCCATTAAAAATTAATCATGATTAATCGCACTTAAAAATTAATAGAACACCATTTATTTAAATATTTTTGGATGTTTTCTACATTTTCAAATGTATTGATTTCAATTTCAACACAGAATACAAAGTGTACAGTGCTCAATTTATATTTAGTTTTGATTGCAAGTATTTGCACTGTAATAAAAACAAAAGAAAATGTATTTTCAGTTCACCTAATATAAGTCCTATAGTGCAATTGCTTTATCATGAAAGTTGAACTTACAAATGTAGAATTAGGTACCAAAAAACTGCATTAAAAATAAGCAATGTAAAATTTTAGAGGCTGCAAGTCCACTCAGTCCTACTTCTTGTTCAGCCAATCTCTCAGAAAAACAAGTTTGTTTACCTTTGCAGGAGATAATGCTGCCCGCTTCTTGTTTACAGTGGCACCTGAAAGTGAGAACAGACGTTCACATGGCACTGTTGTAGCTGGCATCACAAGAATATTTACGTGACAGATGCACTAAAGATTCATATGCCCCTTCATGCTTCAACCGCCATTGCAGGGGACATGGGTCCATGCTGATGATGGGTTCTGCTCAATAACAATCCAAAGCAGTACAACCAATGCATGTTCATTTTCATCATCTGAGTCAGATGCCACCAGCAGAAGGTTGTTTTTCTTTTTTGGTGGTTCGGGTTCTGTAGTTTCTACATCAGAGTGTTGCTCTTTTAAAACTCTGTTTAGCATATCTGGCACATATATACCTTGCAATGCCAGCTACAAAAATGCCAAGCAAATGCCTGTTTCTCACTATCTTCTGTAAAAGTAAACAAACTTGTTTGTCTCTTAGTGATTGGCTGAACAAGAAGTAGGACTGAGTGGACTTGTAGCCTCTGAAGTTTTACACTTTTTTGTTCTTAAGTGCAGTTATGTAACAAAAACAATCTACATTTGTAAGTCACATTTTCATGACAGAGATTGCACTACAGTACTTGTATGAGGTGAATTGAAAAATACTATTTCTTTTGTTTATCATTTTTACAGTGCAAATATTTATAATCAAAAATATACACTTTGAGTTCAGTTACAACATAGAATACAATATATATGAAAATATAGAAAAACATCCAAAATATTTTATAAATTTCAATTGGTATTCTATTGTTTAACCGTGCGATTAATTGCAATTAATTTTTTTTAATGGCAGTTAATTTTTTTGAGTTAATCATGTGAATTAACTGTGATTAATTAACAGCCCTAATCAATACATATCAGGCTATCCGGATAGTTGTGTGGCCTGCATCTGAGCACCTGCATGGAAAGATCTTCATGCTTATTATTTTTTAAAATAAAAAAAAAGAGTGTATCTGTGTTTTTTAATTCAAACATTCCCCTGTGTTGTTGGAAACCCAAACACAAGAACCTTGTACTTGTGTAGCAGCTAGAAAGCTGGATTATTCTTCAATTTATAATTGTGCTTTATAAAATAATAGGCATCTACCTACCACTCCAAGTGCCTTTGACATAAATTCCAAAATCAAATCAGTTGGAACTAAAAGCTAAACCCATCATCAGCTCACCCCAAAACTAGACCCATGACAGAGCTCCCACAAAACTCAGTGCCTCCGTACAAACCTCAGTCTCTTTCACACCCCTTCCTCCCCTAAAGTCCAAAAAACAGTTATGTTTTACAGCCCTGTCTACTCCATTTTAATTGTCTAAGACAGGGGTTCTCAAACTGGGGGTTGCAAGGTCATTACATGGGGGTCGCAAGCTGTCAACCTCCACCCCAAACTTGCTTGCCTCCAGCATTTATAATGGTGTTATATATATTAAAAAATGTGGTTAATTTATTGGGGGGTGGGGTCGCACTCAGGGGCTTGCGATGCGAAATGGATCGCCAGTAAAAAAGTTTGCGACCCACTAGTCTTAAGATGAGTGAAATGCTAAAAGTAAACAGTACAAATTAGATATTTCCTCTCCTCCACACACGTTTCATGATCTTAAATTAGTTAGGCCATGTCTATGGTGGCATTTATGTCGACAAAACTTTTGGCACTCGGTTGTGAAAAAACACACCTCTGAGCGACATAAATTTTGCCAGCATAAGCACTCGTGTGCGCAGCGCTTTGTCGGCAAGAGACATTCTCACTGCTCCTTGCACTGGTTTTGTTATATCAACAGGACAGCTCTTGCCCATCACCATAACGCAGCTGCACGAGCCATCTTACAGGAGCACACCTGTATGAGTACAGCTGTGCTGCTGCAAGCTTGTAACTGTAGACGTGGCCTACACGGGAAAGGAAAACGGGAAGGAATTTATTTAATAACGTTTGTTTTACTTGACAAATGACCTGATAAGCAACATAACTTTGCACACCTCTAGCACCTTCAATCTGAGATTCTCAAAGCACTTTGCAAACTTGAACGAAGCAAGAGGAATGCCCAATTTGTAGCTATAGAGAGGGAAACTAAGGCATAGAAAGGGGAAGTGATTCACTCAAGGTCACACAAAGTTTACAGGAGGGCCGAGAATAGAACCCGAATAGCCTGACTCCCAAGACTGTGCTTTAGCCACATGCTCGTCCTTCCCGTTTCCACAAATTACAGGAATGACAAATTACTAGTTCTACATTTAGTTGTGAGAGATGCATAAAAAACGTGACTTAGACTTTAAAAATAGTTTCTTTCTTATAGCGCTAGAAGGAGACTAGACTTGTCCCTTCCAGTCCTATGTCCTACATCCCAATTAGAACTCAGGTACTGATCACTGGTAGCTCAGTAAAAAAACTGAACTACTTATGTGAAGTCCATACTCAGAAGGCTTTGCTATACCAGTATATTATACTGGAAATGCTCCTAGTGTGCACGCAGCTTACACCTTCAAAACTGCACTTTTGTACCTTATTCCAGCCCCACCCCCAAGTTTTGCTGGTATAACTGTGTCTACACTAGGCACTTTTGTTAGCACCGTTATTATGTCAGCTGCTCAACACAGCTATACCAACAAAAATTTGTAGTATACACTTGGCCTTAGAGGAGTGTTTTTACTTCAGCAATTGGGAGATGCTGTAGACATAAGTGGGAAAAGACACCAAGGAGGAGAGAGGAAAAGACACACAGTCCTTCCACTGAACACCAGCGGACAGATTTCTCTCCAGTGCAGGGACAGAGGCAAAGCAGCTTGTACAATGGCTTCTGGGGGCAGCGCAGCTCCTGGAGGAGGGTTGTCTCTGCCGCAGTGGCCCCAGTGGGGCTATACAAAGGCACAGAATTGCTGGAGGGGCAGTTCATTCTCACCTCAACATGCCGCTTATGTCCTCCATCTCTCCTCCACTGCCCTGGAACGCAGCCCGTGCTTTGGGATAGACTGTGCAGAGCTGGCTCTGAGCCTGGAGTGGGGGCTGCTATGCTGGGGATACTCTCCATGAGCCCATACACTAGCCCTGCAGTTGCTTTAAGACAGCTTAGTTACACAAAGGCAATGATGAACTGGGCCCCAGAACCCTACCCATCAGCACAAAGGTGACCTGGCTCTCATCAGAATTGGCCTTAAGGAGAGGCAGCACCAAGTGACTGATGGAGGTCATATGCTTCTGGCGGCTCAGTGTTACCTCAGCATTGCTAGCCTCAATCCCAGTTCCTACTCAGACCAATCCCCTTGGCAGCAGAAACAAAGAGTTGCTCGCCAAGCTCTTGCTTGAGGCCAGAAAATGGTTAAGCTGTACCTATGTTTCATTTTCCACCAAGAAGTGGTCCTGGCAATACTGATATTCTTCCGTCAGCACCACACAAACTGTGTTGCCTGCTGT
Source organism: Gopherus flavomarginatus (assembly GCF_025201925.1). Taxonomy (NCBI): domain Eukaryota; kingdom Metazoa; phylum Chordata; order Testudines; family Testudinidae; genus Gopherus; species Gopherus flavomarginatus. The sequence goes on from NC_066630.1 coordinate 37,637,949, forward strand.
GGGCTGTTTGCTGGAGATCAGGTATCCACCCTGCCCAATTCACTTTCCCAGCCTTGCCTTAGACAAATCTAAAAAATAAATGTTAAGGTTCAGGTGAATGTGAAAGGGTTTGGCTATCAAAAGTGCTGACAAAGTCCTGGCACTTCCTGTTACTTGTTGGGAAAGAAGGTGTGTGGGGGAAGGAATGGGGAAAGGCAGGACACAGAAGCTCCCACGTTCATTGGACAAAAATATGTTTGTCTTCTGTGAAGCTAAAAATGAATGGAATGCAGACACAGCGCCCACATGGCTGCGTGCAACCAAGTACTTGGTAATTAAAAGATTTGGTAGGGGATTAGCTTGTGAGAAGCATGCAGGGTATAAAAATAAACTTCATCTTCCTCTATGTCCTTCTCCAGTCTCTTCCCTCCTCCATGACCTGAGCAGATACCTGTGTTGCCGATTCTTATGATATTGGATGTTTTACTTAGAGCCTCGGCTTTGGAGACTCATAGACTTTAAGGTCAGAAGGGACAATTATGATAATCTATTCTTACCTCCTGCACAATGCAGGCCACAGAATCTCACCCACTCAGTCCTGTAACAAACCCCTAACCTATGCCTGAGTTAATGAAGTCCTCAAATCGTGATTTAAAGATCTCAAAGTGCAGAGAATCCTCCAGCAAGTGACCCATGCCCCATGCTGCAGAGGAAGGCGAAAAACTTCCAGGGCCTCTGCCAATCTGCCCTGGAGGAAAATTCCTTCTCGACCCCAAATATGGCGATCAGCTAAACCCTGAGCATGTGGGCAAGACTCACCAGCCAGCATCCACAAAAGAATTCTCTGTAGTAACTCAGATCGCACCCCATTTAACATCCCATCACAGAGCATTGGGCATATTTACCTGCTAATAATCAAAGATCAATTAATTGCCAAAATTAGGCTATTGCCTCATCCCATCCCCTCCATAATCTTATCAAGTGATTACATGAAGAGCTCAGCTTTCATCCAAAAAAATATACTTCTGGTCCTCAGGGTTGTGAAGAAAAGCATGAAGATGTGTTGTGACAAAACTGCACGCAGAAGACTCAAATATCAGAAAGGAAATAAAAGAACTTCATTTAAAAAGAAAAAAGAAAAAAGAAAAACAAAAAACCCTCAATTTTTAAGACACTTGTTATTTTGGGAGGGGCTGACTCATGATATTTGAATGTTTGAGACTGGTTAGCAACACTGGATACTGCCCACAGCAAAGCATAAATACACAGCCGTCACTGCACTACTCACCCAAATGTGGCCATAATTTTGATTGTTCACTGCTGCAAGCCTCAGACTTGCAATATGTAGACTCACTGGCAAGAACAGAAGGGCAAAACCACACTCATCCTCACCAAAGTCCTAGGTGTCCAGGCTGCAGCATGCATACAAAAAACTGATGCTGAAACATGATCACATCACATCCATCTTTTCACAATTCCTCTGGGTTCCCTTATCTGGAACAAGAGCCTTCCTTCACACCAAGGAGGGTCTTGCCATTAGAGCAAAGAGTTAGGAGCCAGGATATTTCAGTTCTGCCACTGACTTTCTGTGCAACTGTGTACAAGTCACTTGACTGCTTTGTCGGTCAATTTCCCCTTCTGCAAAATGGGAATATAATACTGGCCAACCGCACAAGAGTATTGACCGGTTTAATTCATTAACGAGGTGACATTCATGCTTGTGCAAAGGGACAGCAGAACACGCTATTGCACCACTTTAGCCCTATTTTGAGGACATAGGGTTTTGTGCTGGCCCCCTCACTGCAATGAATTTCATCCCAATATTTGTAGAGTATAGTGATCTGCAGCTAGAAGACCCTATGAGTGCGAAGCATTATTATTAGTCTTCTCGTATTGTTTGAGAGAGGAAGCACTGTCAGTCCAGTAGAAATTGATACCTTTGCTTCATGTATCAGAGAATTTTCTGAGTTTCTTCCTTTCCCTTCCACCTTGCAATAATAAATCACAATATATCTCAGATTTTGTTTGGGGATAGTATGGGGAATTCAATCTCTGTGTCCATTCAGCTCTGCTTCCATGATCATACTCTCCCTAATAGATACTCCCACCCTCATCTCGAAGGTGTGTGTATTAGTGGTACTAAGTACAGAAACCAAGACTCCAGAATGAGGTGTTTGTTCCATCTCATTTTGTACCACTCGCATGCTTCATGGAGAGTGGGGAAAGAGAAATAAAGAATCTGTAAGACAAGTGAAGAGAAAATAACTGTGAGCTTCTGCGTTGTTTAATGGGTCTTGTGAACCTCATCACCTATTCACACCTGCTGCTTCAGCCCTGTTCACACCAGCTGCCCACTCTAAAAGTACAAGTGGGAGATTGTGCTGCTAATTACTCTGTCTCCTTGCTGTGAAGAAAAGACACCTCTGAACGCAGCTTGTTCTTCTGATATCGCCCTCTTGAAATATTTCTAGCTTGCAAACAGCAAATGACGTTTTGGCAGAGAACATTAAACCATATCAACCACAAATGCTCACAGCTGCTGCTGCTGCCTCTAAACTGCAGATGTCACCTGCTTTAGTGGACCAGAAAATGCAACAGAAGACACCCGAGACGACATATCTTGAACTTCTAGGAACAGGTACCTCCCATTTTTCTTCTTCGGAATTTCACTTCCATTTCAAAATCACAGCCCTCACCCCATGTGAGTGTGTGGGCCTTGATTCAGCACAGCACTTAAGCATATGTATAGTGTTAAGCACGCAACTAATCCCATTGACTTTAAATGGACTACTTGTGCTTAAAATTACATACATGCTTAAGTGCTTTGTTGGACTGGGGTCATACTTGGAGGACAGCAGGGTTTATTTAGAGTTTAACTTCAATGGGCTTTGGCTCAGGCCCTTAATAGAGAAAGACTTTAAAATAATTCCTCGGGCTACAGCAAAGAATAATAAACCCACATAAAAATTTTGCTCAGCAAATTAAAGTTGCTGAAGTAATTAATATATAACTCTTCTGCAGCATACATAGACACAGCATTAACGTTAGATTTTAAAAGACAGGAAATAATCAGTAATGGGTAATTTACATAAATATTCTATTATCTGTGCAGTTCATTCATTGGTTTAATGCTAATAATAATGACGTGAAAATTTACCTTACGCATTCCAACAACAACTGTAATGCTACAGTGTCATTAACTTAATTTATAAACTGTAAAGGTAGTAGAATATTTATGTAAATTACCTTAACTACTCATTTCCTGTCTTTTGAACACTTTGGTTTTTTAATGGTATGCTGTAGGTATGCATTGTAATATAAGGGTTATATCAGTGACTTCAGTTATAACTCTAAAGTAACAAAGGTTTGGGTGGGAATTTCCCAATTTAAAAAAAATAAATGTGAGAAACCCTGAAGTTAACATTAGTTTGGCATAAATATCTTTATGCATGGGGGTGTATTCAGTATTGTCACCCACAAGTATTCAATCCTGAGTCGGGTCCCCCAAAATCATGACATCGGCTTAGCAAATGAAGGTTACTCATCAGTAACGGAGATGAACCCTGCACATTCAGACTCCTGGGAAGTGGCAGAAGTGCAGCTCTGACAGTAGAACATTTTGTGACAGTGCCCACCAGAGTCCTCTTGCACCCCCCCCCCAGTCCCTCCCTTCACAGGTCCTCAACATTCTGAGGGTGAGGCTATAAAAGAGGTTTCCATCTGCCTCACTTCCTTCCACCGCCTCCTCAGGTTTAAGGTTGTAATTAGCATTCCAAGGATTCCAAGGGAAGGTGGGTGGGAAGTGTGAATGTTCAGAGACCATAGTTAAAGGTGAATAACCTTTACTTCATCCAGAAGCCTCTACCCATTCCTGCTCATGAGATAGTTGACACATGGCACATTACTGCTTATCAAACTAAGGCCTCATCTACACTAGCAAATTTCTGTGCATTAAAGCAGCTTTGAGTGCTGTAACTCCCAAGGTGCACACACTGCCAAGCCACTCAGTGTGCAGAAACTGCTCAGTTGCAGCACTGTAAAAAAACCACCCTGAAGAAAGGCGTAGAGCTTTCTGTGCCAGGGCTACAGCACCGTGGTGCCAGTATAGACACCCTGGTCGATTATAGCGCTGTGATTGGCCTCCAGGGGGTGTCCCACAATGCCTGTTCTCGCCTCTCTGGTCATCAGTTTGAACTCTACTTTGCCTTGCCCTCTAGTGACCAACCGTTAGCCCAACCCCTTAAATTCCTTGAGAAAGTCCCCTTCCTGTTTGCTCCGTGACGCGTGCAGTGGTCTCAGTGCATCTTTCCAGGTGGCCATTCCTGCTCCACGCACCAGGTGATCCTCCTCTTGGAGCAATGCTGAGCTGCTGGACCTCATCAGCATTTGGGGAGAGGAGGATGTCCAATCCCAGCTGTGCTCCAGCCATAGGGATTATGATACCTATGGACAAATTTCACAATGCATGACAGAAAGAGGCCATGACCGGGACACACTGCAGTGCAGGGTCAAAGTGAAGGAGCTGCAGAAGGCAAACCACCGCTCTGGTGCTGCACAGGTGCCAGGGCAGAAGCCACAGGCTTGGAGAAGACCATCCTTTGATTCTCTGCTCACCCTCAGCAGCCAGAGATCTACCATAATGTACACAGCCTGTGAAAAGTGTGGGGACAGGAATGATTGTCAGGCCCCCCAGCACAGTGCTGGCTCTCCCCAAGAGCCACATGCCCAGCGTACAACAGGGTCTGGGAAGAGAGATTTCCCCTGCCCCTGCAGCTACTCACTATGTTGGGGGGTCTTGTGGCTCATGTGTGCTTGCCTGGGGTCAGCCAGTCAGTGACAGGCGTGTGAGTACTGGCTGTGTTTTAAATCAGTGGTCTGTATATTGCAAACAATCCTGCTTCTGTAAAATGTTGCATTTTGGCTTCACAGATACGACCTTCTCGCCGACTGAATGGCTGCGCAGAATTAGAAAGTGGCACGAAGAACTAAAGAGGACTTTCTGCGTGAGGTTATGATGCACTCTGCAGCCAAGAAACAAGAATTGAAGGAGTGATGGGACAGCAAGAAGAGGGATTGAAAGGAGAACGTGGCGTGCCAGAATGAAGCCACAGAGCGGCTCTTAAACATTATGGAGTGCCAAGTGGACACGGTCCAGGTGCTACGAGCACTGCAAACTGAGCAGCTCCACACCCGCCCTCCCCTGCAGCCGCTGTTGCAAAACACTTTCCCATGCGCCCCCCAGACACTGCCAACCCACTCTTATCAACCTCCTGGCTCCAGTCTGTACCCGCTGCATTCCACTCCTGCCCCATCACAGTCCAGTCCTGTGGAGTCCCAGTACTCACTGCACTCAACACCCGTCCATCTGAAGTTTATCCCTGCTGAAGTACAGTACCCGCTGCACTGTAGTCCAAAGGAGAAGGCTGGATATGCTACCTGGATGGACACAAATCTTTAACCGTCCCAGGACCCGACCTCCTCTTGGGACCCTCCCTTCCCCCATCCCCCTCGGTGCTGATGTGTTTTTTTGTTTCTCTCTTTCCTCGGGTTGTTGTTTTTTAATCAAATAATTGTTTTGGTTTGAAAGCAATCTTTATTCCATTAACTGAAAGCAAACAGAGCCCTGCAAAGCAACAGGCAATTTTCTTAAACCTTCTTGTGCAGCGTCTGCACCAATCACAATCACCTCCTAGCATCACAAGCACTGCACTCCTGAGCGTAGCAACACATATTAGTGGCTTTCAGCTTCAAATTGCTGCCTCAAGGCATCCCTGATCCTGTGCTGCGCCCCTCTAATAGCCCTGGTCTCTGGCTGTTCAAATTCAGCCTACAAGCACTGAGCCTCAGTGGTCTGATCCTGAGTGAAGCTTTCACCCTTCCTTTCACAAATATTATGGACTGTACAGCATGCGGCTATAAGCATAGGAATATTGTCATTGGCCAGGTCCAGTCTCCCATATAGGCAGTGTCAGTGGGCCTTTAAACGGCCAAAAGCACATTCAACAGTCATTCTGAACTTGCTAAGCCTGTTGTTGAACCACTCCTTGGTCCTGTCAAGGTGCCCCGTGTATGCGACGGCATTAAAGCATAGGCAGGGTCTCCCAGGATCACAATGGGCATTTTGACTTCCCCTACGGTGATCTTCTGGTGTGGGAAGAAAGTCCTGGCTTGCAGCTTCCTGAACAGGCCAGTTTTCTGAAAGAGGCGTGCGTCATTCACCTTTCCAGACCAACCTGCGTTAATGTCCGTGAAACGCCCATGGAGATCTGCAAACGCCTGGAGAACCGTTGAGAAATACCCCTTCCAATTAATGTACTTGATGGCTAGGTGGTCTGGTGCCAGAATTGGAATATGTGTGCCATCTATCACCCCTCCACAGTTAGGAAAGCCCATTTGGGGCAAACCATCCACAATGTCACACACGTTGTCGAGAGCCACGGTCTTTTGGAGCAGGATACCATTAATGGCCCTGCACGCTTCCATCAACAGGAGTCCAATGGTCGACTTTGCCATTCTGAACTGGTCAGCGACCGATTGGTAGCAGTCTGGAGTAGCCAGCTTCCACAGTGCAATCACCACGTGCTTCTCCAGTGACAGGGCATCTCTCATTCTCGTGTCCTTGTGCCACAGAGCTGGGGTGAGCTCATCGCACAGTCCCATGAATGTGGCTTTCCTCGTCCAAAAGTTCTGCAGCTACTACTCGTCATCCTAGATGTCCATGATGATGTGATCCCACCACTCAGTGCTTGTTTCCTGAGCCCAAAAGAGGCGTTCCACTGTGGTCAGCACCTCCGTGAGTGCCACAAGCAATCTCATGTCATAGCTGCTACACATGGTGAGATCGATGTCGAACTGCTCTTGCCTTTGCAGTTTAAGGAATAACTCCACTGCCACTCATGACGTGTTAGTGAGACCGAGCAGCATATTGGTCAGCTGTGTGGGATCTGTTCCTGCAGACCGAAGAGGCAGGAAGCGCAATACACAAATCATTGAAAGATGGCACCAGATGTAGATGGAAGCACAGTGTGTGTGGACTCACCCCTGCGGTCTCAGGGAATTAGCTCAATTTCCAGCCTGGAGCGCCCTCTGTAGGCCAGTGATCCGCCACCACTGGGCCCCATGTCCCCACCGGACCTCGGTGCCCGTGTTCTCTGAGGTGCTGCCCCCTGGCAATACCCCAACAATCTCTGTGGGTCTCCCTTCCCCAGGGAACCCCCACCCACTACCCGCACCTTGCCTTAGTCTAGGCTACTGCCAGTTCTCACCTAGCCCACTCACTGGGGCAGACTGCAGTATAAAAGCCACTCATCATGGGCAAGGGGGGTTGACCTGCTGCCTTCTTCTACCACCCAGTACCTCCATGGGCCTGGCCTGGGACTAGGCCCTGCAACCTGGGAAGTTGCCAGCCTGGAGCTCCCCTGCTCCTCTAACTCTTCCCCAGCCCTGCTTTACTCCCAGGTACCCTCTTATTCCCCTGCAGCCAGGCCAGTCTCCCTTCACAGCTAGAGAAGAGACTCTGCTCAGCTTCTGGCTGCCCTGGCCTTCTTATAAGGCCCAGCTGCTCTGATTGGGGCATGGCTCAGGTGTAGCTCCTTCCCCAACCAGCTTAGGCTTTTTCTCTTAGCCCCAAGCCCTCTCCTAGGGCTGGCTTCTACCCTTTCAGGGCTGGAGCGGGTAATCACCACCCCGCTGCACACAGGGATTGCTGGGATGTGAAGCAATGCATCACGGGGCATGGGGACAGGACCCAGGATGCCCCGTAGCCCCCTTCACCTTCCCATAACTCTTAGCGGCAGAAGAGGAAGAGATGCTCTGTGGCATAGCTGTCCAGAGTGCACTGCTCCAAATACCACTGCAAGTATCGCAAGTGCGAACACGCTATTGCGCAGGCAGCTGACAGCGTGAACGCACAACTGCGGTTTCCCTTCAGCACTCTCTGAGCGGCGCTGTAACTCTGCCAGTGTAGACATAGCCTTAGGAAGGTGAGATGTGGAGTCCTAATTAAACAAGGAATGAAGGACAGCTCTGCCAAACTGAGCATCCACCTGGGATGCTAGACTTGGTGTATAGTGTTCTGTAAATGTATGAACAGAGCACCACGTTGCAGCTCTGCAAATTTCTACAGTGGGAATATGGCAAATGCATGCCCCAGAGTCTAGCTCCGCCCTCATGGAATGTGATCTTATCCCTGTCTGGAAAGGGGCAGAGGCTCATTTGTGACTTTCTTCAAGGCCTAGCCATACTTCACAAAGGCTATCTCTGTGAGTAATCGCCTGCCTTTTACTATTTTGTGTGTAAGAAATACAAAGATTTGGTGACTTTCTAAACTCTTGAATCCCAGAAACTCGTTTTAGCATCTAGCATGTGGAGTTACTTTGTCCAAATGAGCGTGAGGTCTGGGGAAGAATTCCAGCAGATTGCTTGTTTGCTTGAGATGGAAATCAATTATCACCTTGGGTAAGAATTTTGGGTGGTTACAGAGAACCCCTTTGTGAAGGGTGGATTAGCCATGGGAGTTTGAAGTTCACTTGCTTTTCTGACAGATGTTACGTCTATAATGAAGGCTGTTTTGATTGATAGGTGAAACAGCAAACACTCATTCAACAGCTCAGAGGGTGGTGTAGTGAGGCGGCCTGGCTCCCAGCCGCCTCAGAGAGGGACAAGCCTCTCTGGGTGCCAAAGTGGGCGGAGCCACTGGAGCCTGTACCCGCCCCCCAGAGGTCAAAGCGCAGGACAGGAAGTATAAAAGCCCAACTCCAGGGCTCAGAAGCTGGCTGGCCACCAGAGAGGCCAGACACTGGTGCCCTACCTCCCACTGGGGAGACTCCTGCCGCCTGTGACCGCCCCGAGGACTGGCCATACCCGTTGAGGCCGGACGCCGACCAGATGCCGGAGAAGCCAGTAAGCCTACCTGTGAGAAGTGACCCAGAGGAGCTGCCCAGCTTACCACTCGCTGAGTACCCCGAGGAGCCTATGGTGCTAGATCCCATGGAGGACACTGACCAGACGCAAGTTCTGCCAGAGGAGGAGGTTGGAAGTAGCCTGGGGGCAGCTGACTCTAGTCTGGCTATGGCACCCCGAGTTGATGTCAGTGTGTTGCGGCCAGGATCCCCACTGACACAGCAGCAGGTCGCCTGCCGCTGTCAGGACCCCAGGCTGGGACGCAGTGGAGTGGGTGGGCCTACATCCCCCCTGCCACCCCACTCACGGGTGGCATCTCCTGCTTGCCCTGACCCCAGGACCAGGAGCCTGGGTTTTGCTATTGGACTATTTGGTCAGCCCCTTCCTGAGGGCCTGAGCCCTGAACCATTTGTTTGCTGCCCTGCCCTGACCCAGGGCCTGGGCTTGGTATTGGACTCATTGCATAGCCTCTGACAGAGGGCCTGAGCACTTAACTGTTTACTGTCTCACCAGGCTAATGCCCCAGCTCCCCAGAGTGAGGCGGCCTGGCTCCCAGCCGCCCTAGAGAGGGACAACCCCCAGCCGAACCCCTCTACAGGTGGCTTCATAAGTGTTGACTAGGTTAAGGTCCCATGATGGAGTTGGACTTTGACTCATAGATAGTAGTTCACTAAACCTTCCATAAATCTCCTTATTCTGTCACGAGTAAGTACAGTAGCATGTTGTCAGTAGATATGGCTGCTAAATGAACTTTCAGAGGTGATTAGAAGTGACTGGAAAGTTTCAAGTGAGGCAAGTATTCAAGTATAGACTGGATTGAAGCTGACATTGGGATGATGTTGTTAACGGATGCCCAAACTCAAAATCTTTTCCACTTGAGATCATAGCACTTGCAAGTCGATTGTGTCCTAGAATTTATCAGGACGTATTGTACTTCCAGAGAACAGGACCTGAGAGCTCAGCAAACTGCCCTCAGTTCTAGTCTGTTGATTGTAGCTTCTTCTCCAAATAGTTCCAATTATGGCAAATAGTTAAGTTGTTGAAATGGGCTCCCCATTCCAAGTTGGAAGAATCAGAGGTGATAGTTGCTGGAGGTGGGGCCGAGAAATTGAAAGCTAACCCTTTTAGAGTGTTATATGCTGTGTTTGCCCTGAGAGGCATAGGAGCACATCTCTTGGAAGAGTCAATTTTGAGATGTTGTCTGAACTTGGGAGATAATGTTTTGCTAACTAGTGCTGCAGAGCTTAAACTAAACATACCATACCATTTTGAACACCTTTCCCAGGAAACTGGAGAAGGATAAAAGTGGCCTCTGACACACTAGATTTTTCACAGGCTAGGAGAAGTCCCTTTGCTGCTACTGTTTTCAGAGAAGGAAGGGGAGAGGCAGGGGATCAGAGTGACCACTGAGCTGAGCTTTCTGAGTACAAGCTGGCAAGCAAGGAGCAGGGCTCTCAGAAGCAAGAGGAGTTGGGAGCACACAGGTCTCTGGTGCTCCTAGAGCGTGATAGAGACACAGCAGAAAAGCCCTAGAAAAAAGCCAGGGGAGGAGGGGCAGAATTAACTAACTGATTAGGAGCAGTGTTAATTGATTTGGGGGGAACAGAAGGATTCATTGACTGGGTCGGGGAAAGTACTGATTAGTAGGAAAACTAGGTGAAGAGTAGAAAAAATTATTCATGAGCACATTGGCTGAATTAGATTCAGAGCTTGATCAGATCCAGCCATGTTTATTTCCTTTTTTGTTTTTGTTTTTTGTTCTTTACTATGAACTTTTAGGTGACTGGGTTTTGTTCACAGAAGTGTTTGGGTAGGAGCTTTTATGAGTGCGATGATGGCAAACAGAGCAAGGTGTCTGCGGTGCGGCCAAATTCTGAGGCAAGGAGTATCAGCAATTGCCCTATGGGATAAAAGTTCTACATATAGTACCTGGCCACTTACATGATCGGTGGTCAAATGCACACGACAACACATCCAGCAAGACAAAGTAGTCAAAAAAGGACCTCCAAAGAGATTAGTTTAGGCTTTAGTGCTAAGATAATTTTCCTTACAAACAAGAGAAAAGGCAGAGCTTGTAATGCATATATGATTCTAAATGAGAAAGGAAAACAGACCTACTCGTGTTACTAACCACAACTCTTCCAAAAACAAGATGGCACCTGCCTGGTCCCTGGCCTCTCTCTCCAGCTGGCTACATGGTTAAAAAGTGCTTGTCGAGATATCAGTTTGCATGATATCACAGAGAAACACAAGCAAAATAACACCTTATCACAGGACTTACTGGAATCAGTGCTTTCCAAACATGGCCATGAGGTACCAAGTGCACTATCATCAGCTGGAAGTTAATAATTAAAAACACCTGGATGACTATCAAGCAATTTCTATGCTAAATTACATTAGTCTATTCACAGAATGCACTGTACACTAAGTCATACACACTCCATCGATAACACGACAAAGAGTCCACCAGTACCATAATGATAATCACATGGAGCCATATTCTGAAGTCTTTACTCCGTTTTTACTCAGACAAACTTTCACTGTACTGCATGAGAGCTTGCCTGAGTAAGGCCTGAGTAAAACGTGGGAAATGATTTCAAGATCTGTCCCCCAGTGAGCAGGGCTAGGGTAAGTACTGGTGGTGTTTAAGGGGCAAACCGAACTCCCTAGTACCAGTTCCATCAGATATGATTTCCGGACGGCAATATACACTGCAGTGAGTTGAAGGTTGCACAGTGACCCCAGCTAATTCCATGTCAAGAAATCCTCAAATTCACATTTTCCCACACGGAAGCAAAGCAGTGACACACGAATGTTTGGAGTGGAAGAGGAAAAAGGAGTACTTGACAGGTATGCTGTGGTTAATAAATGTTCGTTTACCTCTGGATTCAAATGTAATTTAATGAATACACTAGTCTGGTAAGTTTCAATGATCTCTTTAGTAGATCGTTTTTCATATCACAAAATCATCACAGTTGTGGCTGTCTGCTCAGGAAAATCCCTTAACTTCATTAGCTGGAATGTTGGGGCTCAGAATTGATAAGCATTGGCAAAACTGCATGAGAGACGCTTGCTCAATGTTGTGAGACTCTCTTTCATTAAGCAGAAATGCTCAGCGACCTCTCAAATATGGAGAAATAAATTAGCTGTTAAGTCAGGCAAGTGCATTCATATTTTACTTGCCCAGTGGAGTGCAATGGACTAAGTGAAGCTACAACAATCAAAACATATCTGTGATTGGTGCCTTTTGGATTAGCTGTGCATCCTGCCCCAAGCAAATATTTAACCTACATCTGTAAAACCTCTGGGCAGAGAACTACAAAATCCTGGCTAAAATTTAACTCCCTCCCTTCCCCTCCACACAAGCAACCTGATGCAAAAATAAAATAAAATAAAATAAAATAAATCACTAATCCAGAAATGCAGACGGGAGCAGAACTTAAGTCTCTTATGTAGCTAGACTCTCCTTGTTGAAACCCCCCCCCCCACTAGAAAGATCAATTGTATGAGAATGTGTCTCTAGAGACCATTTCGTTATAGCCTAGCTCATTATTACAATGTTACTGCAGCACAGGAACCTTGAACTGTGAGGAGGTTTCTGGGAGCAGCTGAGATATGATTTGCCAAATCCTATATAAATTGATTAATAAAATAATAATAAATTCTCTGCATTTCCACAATATCTTTTATCCAAGGATATCAAAGCTCGTTACAAAGATTAAGCTTCTTGTGAGGCATTTGTACTCATTTTAAAATGCACAAACCCAGAGGCCCAGATCCTGAGATATGGCCAACTTGCATTCAACATAGCTCAGGACATGGAGGGGAGTGTTATAAAAGTAACCTAACCACTTTTGCATACCCGTATCCAGATGGCCAATGGATCAAAGTCCAGTCCAGTCCACTGTATTAATCAGCATAGCTTTGGGACTCTGGTAGTTTATGATGGCTGCTCATAGCCCCAAGGAAGCATTCCAGCAGATGGGGATCACTGGAACGTAGAGATGCTTGGATCATACCCCTTTCCCATGACCATGTCCCCATACCAAAAACCAGTATCAAGGGGAGCATGGAGCTGCTATTACTGCAGCTCTATGCCACTCGAGGATTCTCCTAGACGTGAGGAATCTTCAACGGGCCAGTTAAGTGAGTTGGCTTTCAGGCCGCTTTGTACCACCAGAGTGACAATGCAGCCATAACATAACAGAGGATCTGGCTCAGAGACTGTCCATTTGTAATGTACCATGTAGAAGACTAAACCATCACAACCCCAATGCAATCAGTGGGGACACCTCAGTTTCCGACCATGAATCTGTCACTATCATGCACAAAAAACACTAAACTCCCAAAACAGTCTTAGAAAAAGCAAGTCTCTGTACTTTAATTTCTGTAAGCGAGGCATTAGACCATACTGGGCCAATGTAGTTGCCTAGGTCTCCCATATGGAATTATCCCTCTATCCAATCGAGGCAAATGACACACAAAAAAGCCCAAAATAACCACACACCATGGATAGTATTTCATAAACTTTTTCAATTTTGCAAACTGGACACCATCAAATTAGCCTAAATAGAGACTGGAAGTGGATGAGTCACTACACAAACTAAATCAATTTGTTAGTCTCTAAGGTGCCACAAGCACTCCTTGTTGTTTTTACAAAACTAATTTCCCAGTGCTAAATACTCACACCTTCTTGTCAATTGTTTGAAGTGGGCCACCTTGTTTACATTGGCCTCATTAACACTACAAAAGCGATTTCCACTCCTTCTTGTCACCTGTTGAGAATAGCCCACTTCTAACTTAAATTGAATTGGCTCATTAGCACTGACCCCCAATTTGGTAAGGCAACTCCCATCTTTTCAAGTGCTGTGTAGTTATACCTCCCTATAGTATGTTCCACTCCATGCATCCGATGAAGCGGGTTTTAGCTCATGAAAGCTTATGCCCAAATAAATTTGTTAGTCTCTAACATGCCACAAGGACTTGTTGTTTTTGCTAATATAGACTAACACAGCTACCACTCTGAAACCTTTTTCATTTTTGTTTAGTATGAAACAGACTTAAGGCCAAGGAGAGAGGAAAGAATCACAGCCATACTCCATCTATACTCTGTGTCATTTTTACAACATTTGTCATACAGAATATAACCCCACAGATAGACAAGAACTGTAGCACAAAGCTGTTTTCGTGCCAAAGCTGATACCACTCAACTCATTGTCTCTGCTTCTGTTAAGTGACCTACCTTTTACTCTTGTCAAATTTTTCAAACTCCCCTTTCAAAGAGGATCTCTTGAATATTGCCAGTGATTAGCCTTAATGCTGCATATTTGTGCACTACACAATGTCCATTTCCTCTCACCCCTGCTAAACAAAGTCTCAGACACGCCTGTACAGCATAGTCCCAGCTTTCTGCTGTTTCTGATGGCTGCCTAGGAACCACGAAACCAGATATTGCCCCGAGGAAGAACACACAGTTCATCCAATAGGTCATTAATGTTTCATGGAATGAACCAGAGGGATTCTGCTTATAAAGCACTCCTAGAAAAAAGGTTAACAATGAGAGCAAGATATCTCTGACAAGCGTAAGCCTGTCTCGTAATACCATGGTGACATAGTCTAATTCTGACTTGAAAGAACCCTGTCCTCTGAGGGGGCAGACTGATCACTAGGTTAATTGAATTCAAGACATTTTCATCAATAGACACCAGCCTGAAAAGACCACTCTTTCTTGAACAGCAATTCATGCAGTCTCCTCTCTACTAGTCATGGAAAATTATCCTTAAAGTCTTTCAGTGATGTGCTAGAAAGCGCCTTCAGGGATGGAGCACTGCAGTTTTCTGTGTCTGACAATGCTTCCCCAGCACCAACAGTGAATCAGGTCTCTCAAGTGCCTTAGCTACAGATGTGTGCTGTACTGTATATCTAGAAGTACTAAAAGAGTTAATGGCTGGATTTTTTGTTTCGTTTTGGAAGTGATATAAAAGGTTATACACAGGAAGTAATCAGCGGCTCCTCAAAGCACACTTCATAAGTACAGTAAAAAGGTATTGCTAATCTATAAGAACGTTCAAAAGCTTATGTTTTGTCACACATCTGTTTAAATACAATACTGTTTTTTTCCTGTCCCTTGCCACTCTTCATCTGCCGTAACACACTTGCATGAAGACAGTCAAGTTCAGTTTGTTTTCAAGGACTCCTCTTCTCCTGCTGCTTATTCCCCACCTGAAGTCAGAATCCCATTTGTGACACTGCAATTAGTTGATCCCCTCATCAGCTAAGATAAACAATGGTCATGATGTACCAAGAGAGGATTATGACTTCAATAGAGGAATATCCAGAAGCAACAAATTACCCTTAAAAAGAAATCCTGCTTTCAGGAATATTATTATTGATTATTTTTACAACACTCAGAAGTGTGCTAGTCTTTATTGAACAAATACAAAGAGATGGTCCTTGGCCTGCAATGTTTATTATCAGATTTTAGATGTGATACAATGAGTTGGAGTGACAAATGGGGGGGGGAGGAGGACACAGGTTACAGCAATCAGATCATGTGGTTACTCAGTTTTAGACACTTGCACATCTTGATAGCGTCCTGAAATGTACTGGGCCAGATCTTCAGCTGGCAGAAGCTGGTGCAGTTCATTAGCTTCAGGGAAGCCATGCTGACTTTGCACTAGCTCTGGATCATCCATAAAGTTGTAGGGGGTTGGGGTTTTTGGTTTTTCTTTCATGAATTAACTCCTAAATCTCAATAGCACTAAAAATGCAAGGAAAGAAAAACTGATCCTATAGGGCAGGGGTCGGCAACCATTCAGAAGTGGTGTGCCGAGTCTTCATTTATTCACCCTAATTTAAGGTTTCGTGTGCCAGTAATTACATTTTAACTTTTTTAGGTCTCTTTCTAGAAGTCTATAATATATAACTAAACTATTGTTGTACATAAAGTAAATAAGGTTTTTAAAATGTTTAAGAAGTTTCATTTAAAATTAAATTAAAATGCAGAGCCCCCCCGGATCGGTGCAGTCTGAGTGCCACTGACAATCAGCTCACGTGCCGCCTTTGGCACATGTGCCATAGGTTGCCTACCCCTACTATAGGGAGTATAAATACAATTTTCTCTCAATAAAATATCGTTTAACATTTTTGCTAAGGTGTCAGTTGATTGTAAGTACATTTCAAAAGTTATTTCACTCCATGAAGTGATTCAGTCCTTTTAGTGTCCAGAATATTAGATCCAGAAGACAAAAAGCTACTATCCCAGTCATCTTAGACTGGGATAGTATGTATGTCAGAATACATCCCGTTAACATAGTTTTGTTGAGTATGTCTAATGAGAGGGCAGCCCAACAACCGATGCTGAGCATTAGGAGTGTGAATCACTAGACTACATGCAGTGGACGATGGAGTCAGTAAATTACATTGCAGATGTTGAGTCATTGTTGGCAAAATACGAGAGAGGTGAGAGATAACTAAAATGGGGAGAAAATTGACTCAATCTCATAAAACACCCACGGCTCAATTTGGGAAATGTTACATCCAGCCATTAAGTGATAATCTTGAGAAAGATACAGACACATCAGTGGAAAGTACTGTAGCTAGGTGGCACATGGCTCTTTCTGCTATGAGGGTATAGATTCTGATTTATGTTGGTATACACAAAATGAGAGTCTCTTGGGGTAAAAAAAACCCCCCACCCTGTATAATGAAACACATTCAGCTCTTTCTTGTAGGGACCAGATCCTCTTCAGGGCTGGGAAATGGAATTCGGTTACTATTATGAATTGTACACAAGAAAACATCCGAGGTTTATTTTCTATGTACCCAAGAACAGAACTAAAGCAGCATCATTTTAGGGTTTCCACGTAATTCCTCCAGTGCATTTAAGGGAGAGACCAATATTTCCCATGTTAATGAAACAGGATCATAGCCATACAAAGAAAAATGTGACAGAAGGTAATGGATAAAAGTGGTTCACTTACGTCACACTTTACAAGTACAAATTCCAAGTCACACAGTCAAAACACAATAGGTGAATGCACGTAGTATGCACGTGGGTAATAAGAACTAGGATATTTCCCAACAAAATTAAATAGCATTCCTGTTGAACTGCTGTGGTTGCTAGCTATTGGTCTGCTTGCAGAACCCTGAGGTCAGTACCATTGCTATTTGCTCCTGTGGCATTACTACCTGCTGCCACCATTAGGGGTCATGCTAGTCAACCACAAGGAAGTTTTGCTCAGAACATTTTCTACCAGCTATAATAATTTAGTGTCTCCTGCTGACAGTTTACACGCATCAAGTAATTACTACCTGTTGCCTGTTACTGCTAATCAGCAGTGTAAACAAGCTATTATAGTACAGCATCATTCTTCAGCTTTTGTGTCTAAAGTTCTCAAGTCTAACCAGTTAAAGAGACAGGAACACCATATTAACACACATCGTACTACTGCTGTATAAAGTTTATGTCACTACATCTGGCCATGCATTTTAATGCTAGGCAATTGAAATGCCTCAAAATAATAGGTATAAAAGTAGAAACCTTTAGGATTATTTTTAAAAGGGCTGTTCTCTAGAAACTGCAAACACTCTTGTTTTGACTTACACATTTTTGGTGCAGTTTGTTAAAAAATAACTGCAGTTATACCAAGGATATTACTCCCTATGTAAGGCTCAGATTATGACCCAACCTGCATGGCTGCGCAGGGGCATAAAAGAAAGTAAACCCCACCTTGGTGCAGCCTCTCCAGGATATGGACACATAGGGATAAGCACTTTATAACAGCTATTTCCACCATGAGCAAGGGGGTGGGGAGTGGGCCAAGCACTGACTTCACTTCTCCAGCTGAGCCATTGCAGGGATGGTTTTGTGTCTGTTACTGGGACATGAGTCTTTTCCTGTGCCTCCTCTTGGAATGGTGCAAGGTACGTGCAACCTCCTTTCACAGGGCTTATACATGGACAATCCTTCCTTAAGTAATTACACTAGGTTCACCAGTATGCTAGCTCTGATTCCCACATGAATGGAGTGCTACTATTTACAGGTGAAAGAATAACCACAACTCCATTGTGAACTCCCCCAAGGTTAAATGAATAAAATGTACTTCATTTTGAGTTTATTGTTCGTCAATTGGTACCACCATCTCACCTTAATTTTTCTTGTTGTAGTACAATGAAATATACAAGCAATTGTACCCAACTAATATTCATAAAATGTATTTTGCTCTATCTTAGCTACAGTTCAGTAAATGGATTTCAAGAAGGCAGACTTTAGCAAACTCAGGGAGTTGGTAGGTTAGAGCCATGGGAAGCAAGTCTAAGCGGAAAAACAGTCTGAAAGAGTTGGCAGTTTTTCAAAGACATTATTCAGGACACAAGAGCAAACTATCCTACTGCATAGGAAAGATAGGAAGTATGGCCAGAGACCACCCTGGCTTAACCAGGAGATCTTCAGTGAGTGACAAAATTAGAAAGGTCAAGGCACATAACAAGATTAAACTAGCTAGAGACATAAAGGGTAACAAGCAGAGGTTAAAGTAAGCTGGTACGGTACGTCGTACCGGCAAGAGCCAGTATGCCATGCTGGACTGGACTGGCTTCCCCTGTGGTGACTTAAAGCCGCTGCAGGGAGCCCTGGGCCCTTTAAATCATCACTGGAGATCCAGCAGCTGGGCTCAGGCGGGGATTTAAAGGGCCCAGTGCTCCTGCCACTGCAGGGAGTCCTGGGCCCTTTAAATCACTGCTGGAGCCCTGCCGCCACTACCCCAGGGCAGCTGCAGCAGAGCTCTGGCAGTGATTTAAAGTATCGGGCTCCACAGGGCCGGCCTTAGGAAGTGCAGGGCCCAATTTGAACAGTTTTGATGGGGCCCAGCTAGGATAACTTAAAAAAAAAAAAAGTAAAAAAATGCATGGGGCTTGTATTCACCGGGTGGTGCTCCGAGTCTTCGGTGGTGGGTCCTTCACTCGCTCCAGGTCTTCAGCGGCACTGAAGGACCTGCCACTGAAGTGCCGCCGAAGACCTGAAGTGCCGCCAGGTGAGTAAAAATTAAAAAGGTGCCTCTAGCCAGGTAAGGGATTCTCACTGGGTGCGGGGCCCTCTTAGGCGCGGGGCCCGATTCGGGGGAATTGGTGGAATAGGCCTAAAGCCAGCCCTGGGGCTCCAGCCACTGCGAGGAGCTCTGGGCCCTTTAAAGTGCCGCCAGAGCCCCGAGCTCCGGCAGCGCTTTAAAGGACCCGGGGATCCCTGCAGTGGCAGGAGCACCGGGCCCTTTAAATCCCCGTCCGAGCCTGACTGCCCTGGGGTGGCAGCGGCAGGGCTTCTGTGATGATTTAAAGGGCCTGGAGTGCCATTGCAGCTGGAGCCCCGGGCCCTTTAATCACCCCTGAGCCCTGGGGCTCCCAGCTGCAGAGACAGTTGGTAGCTCTGGGGTGATTCTTTCCCATCTCCGGCCACCAACTCTTGCTGCTGGCCGCTCTCACACTTTTTCTCAAAATACGTAATTAGCTCTAAGAAAAACAAATAAATATGTACATACACACGTCCAAATCATTGTCATTTATTTATTGCTAGCTACTAAGTCCTTTGTGAAAAGTGATATTAACATACAAATATCACTTTTCACAGCAGACGTACTCAGCCCTGCCAAGGCTGAGGACAAATTAAGCCCTGGATGAGGGACTAGGGGAGGCACAGGGGGCTAGAGCCTGAAGCCTCGCCACCGGAGCCTGGGTCCTGCCACCGTGCAGCCGGAGCCTGGGCTTCAAGCCCAAAGCCCTGCTGCCTGAGCCTGCCAGCCCGCCACCCCAGGACTGAAGCCCAAAGCCTGAGCTCCACCGCCCCTGGGCAGGTGGGGAACTCACCGGCGCTGCTCCTCCAGCATCGTGCCCCAGGTGTCTCCAGAAGGAGCAGCCCTAGCAACCAACAGCAAAGTGGAGCATCCAGGAGCACCAGGGAGCGGGAGGGGCTGTTACTCCACACACACACACAGCCCAGGGGGCCATGGCCACAAGGAAAGCTGCTTGTGGCTGCATGCAGCCATGGTGGCCGTGTTTGAGAAATGCTGATTTAGATAATGGCATAGAGCAGAGTTCTCAAACTGTGGTCTGCAGACCACCAGCGGTCCACAAGTTGCATTCAGGTGGTCCGCGGATAGTTCCCTCTAAGCCAGTGTTTTTCAATCCGTGCGTCAGATCCCTGAACCCCATCCCAGATCCCTGAACCCCTCCTACACCCCAACCCCCTGCCACAGCCCTGAGCCCCTCCAACCCAGAGCCCCTCTTGCACACCAAGCCCCTCATCTCCAGCCCCAGCCCAGAGCCCTGACCATCCTCCTGTACCCCATCCCCCTTCCCCATCCCTGAGCCCCCCTAAACCTGGACCCCCCTCCTACACTCCAAACCCCTCATTCCCAGCCTAGCCCAGAGCCCTGACTCCCTTCCTGCACCCCAGTCCCCTGCCCCAGCCCACAGCCCGCTCATACAGCCTGAAACCCTCATTCCCAGCCCCACCCCACAGCCCTAACCCCCGCACTCCACCCGTCTGCCTCAGACCTGAGCCCCTCCCAGACCTCAAACTCCTCATCCCCAGCTCTGCTGGGTCATGGTCATCAACAATTTTCTTCAACTGGGTCCCCAGAAAAAAAGGTTGAAAATCACTGCTCTAAGGTGCACTCCTAGGAGGCCACACACAAAAGAATGAAGGGCCACCCACCTAATTAGTGGAGCCACTCAGGCATGGCTCCACTAATTAGGTGCCTGTACCCTGGAGAAGACGCACATGCAAGGTGAGCTGGTGGCCTTGGGGGGAGTAGGGGGTAGGTGGGAGGGGGTAGTGGGGTGAGAAGAGGGGGTGGGGGGCATTTGGGATGTGCACGGCTGTGGCAGCCAGAGAAAGAGGCAGCTTTCTCCCACTCTAGGGCTGTGGCTGCCAGGGAGAGATGGCCCTTTTTCCCAGCCCCAGCTCTGTGGCTGCTGTGATGGGGAAGAGACCCCCCTCCTTCCCATCCCCAGCTCAGGGACTACCACAGTGGGAGAGAGAGGACACATTCATAGTATTAGAAAGGTAAGACCATGATATTAAAATATGAGTTGTGTGCTTTTATCTGTAGAACAAAAAAAAGTTAATTATCATTACATTTTTTTATATAGCAGTTTTCTCCAAAGCACTTTACAATAGTTAGCTAACAGTACAAATAATATTTGGAAAGCTCATTAAGTGGTCCGCCAAGACCCTCAGCAATTTTCAAGTGGTCAGCGAAAAAAAAACTTTGAGAACCACTGGCATAGAGTTTGAGAACCACTGGCATTGATACACTTATAAAGTTTGCAGACGATACCAAGATGGGAGTTTGCAAGTGCTTTGAAGGATAGGATTAAAATTCAAACTGATCTGGATAAACTGGAGAAAGGGTCTGAAGTAAATAGGATGAAATTCAATAAGGACAAATGCAAAGTCCTCCACTTAGGAATGAACAATCAGTTGCACACATACAAAATGGGAAATCACTGCCTAGGAAGGAGCACTGCGTAAAGGGATCTGTGGGTCATCGTGGATCGCAAGCTAAATATGAACCAACAGTGTAGCACTTGCAAAAAACGCAAACATCATTCTGGGATGCATTATCAGGAGTGTCATAAGCAAGACATGAGAAGTAATTCTTCCTCTCTGCTCCATGCTGATAAGGTCTCAGTTAGAGTATTGTGTCCAGTTCTGGGCGCCACATTTCAGGGAAAATGTGGACAAATTGGAGAAGGTCCAGAGAAGAGCAAAAAAAATGATTAAAGGTCTAAAAAACATGACCTATGAGGAAAGATTGAAAAAACTTGGGTTTTTTAGTCTAGAGAAGAGAAGACTGAGGGGGAACATAACAGTTTTCAAGCACATAAATGGTTGATACAAGGAGGATGGAGAAAAAATGTTCTCCTTAACCTCTGAGGATAGGACAAGAAGCAATGGCTTAAATTACAGCAAGGGAGGTTTAGGTTGGACATTAGGAAAAACTTCCTAATTGTTCCAGCGCTTAATTACCCTGACAAATTGCCTAGGGAGGTTGTGGAATCTCTGTCACTGGAGATTTTTAAGAACAGGTTAGACAAACACCTGGCAGGGCTGGTCTGGTTATTACTTAGTCCTGCCTTGAATGCAGAGCACTGGAGTAGGTGACCTATTCTACTGAAGTCCCTTCCAGTCCTACGCTTCGATGATTCTATACCATTCAATACATATGTCATTTTTATTGTTTTTTCAAATACAATCTATGAAAAAGTAATTTACATTAAACGTCAGTTTTCATATATGAATTTCACAGTCAACAGGTCACTTTGTCTCCTCAAAGTATAATCATATTGCCAATCCAAAACTAGCTAGCCTCAATGACTCCATATTTGGGGAGCTAGGTTGTGCCGTCCCTCATTAAGAGCCACAGATGGAGACTTCAGGGGGAATATCTCTGCAAGGATTCCCTCACAGAGATTCCCCCCAAACTGTCCCATCACAGGTTACGGTTTGACCCTGCAAGGAAAAAGGGTGCAGGCCTGCCAATAAGGATCCTTGGGAGATCAGCACCATTTTCACAAGGGCCTTGTGTCTCACACTTTGTTCTGGGCTCCAGCAGTTCTGGCACTAATTGCCTTTTCCCATAATGTCCACAAGGCTGGATGGGGGTGGCAGATGATCTGCATCCTCTCTAAACCCTGGCCTTTTGTGTGGGAGAAGAAAAAAAAGAGATAAATGGAAGCTCCACTACAGAAAGTCACACAACCTGAAAATAAAAAGATATGGCTTTTGACTTGCAGGCTGGCCTAGCACTGCAAAGGTGTCATATCTTGTAGTGGTCTTTCAATTTTTTAAGATGTAAAAAGAGACCCTGGTTCTCTCCTCAGACCAGTTTTACACCTGTGCAACCTCTTTGGCTTCAGTAGCGTTATTCCTGATTTATATCGGTGTAAGGAAGAGGAGAATCAGGCCCCATATTTAACCATTGGATTTATCATTTTCAGCCTTCATGCCAGGCTTTAAAGAGAATGTAATGATGTGACAGTGGGCAGTGAGATTTTACAGAAGGGCACTTTTACAGAGTATGCACAATGAATATTAAACAAACCCCTTAATTCATGGTCTGCTGCTGCCTGATACCAGCACTGCATTCCCCATTACGAGTAAGATCTTAATTTTTGTTTTAAAACAGGCACTGCCCCACTTGTACATCCTTCACTTGTTGTTTCCGAGATTTTGTAGAAAAGAGAAGCATAAGAAAGGTGCATTATGTATGTGTCCTTTAAGCAATCAGTCAAAATTTAACTGGCGGAGCAGGGTGCTATTAATGAAAAACGTCTCATTTGGCTAATGCAATACTGCAGTCCCCTCCCTACAATCAGTTACTTTAGCAGAAGAATATAGTGAACAGGCTTTGCTACAAATTCCTCTATAATGTAAGTTAGGGCTGGTCTACACTAGGGGAGGGGATCGATCTAAGATACGCAACTTCAGCTACGTGAATAGTGTAGCTGAAGTCAAAGTATCTTAGATCGAGTTACCTACCGTCCTCACGGCGCTGGATCGACGTCCGCGGCTCCCCCTGTCGACTCCGTTACCGCCGTTCACGTTGGTGGAGTTCTGAAGTTGACAGGAGGGCCTTCGCAGATCGATATATCGCATCTAGATGAGATGCGATATATCGATCCCCAAGAAATCGATTGCTACCCGCCGATACGGCCGATAGTGAAGACGTACCCTTGCATTCTTACCATATGTAAACCCATTTGCAAGAGAGAAATCTAAACAGATAATGAAGCAGAGTAATACAGTTAAGGTTTTAGTTTGCTTTTTAAATATCAGTCTTCCATTTGTGATGGTTAAAACTTTTATAAATGGACTGTATATAAAAACTTGGTTTTTGTCTATGAAAAATGAAAACAATGGCATTACAAAATAAGTCTTTAAAATATGGATTGCTTGGCAAACTCTAGCTCAGTGGTCCCCAAATTTTTCAGTGTTGTGCCCCACCTTACCCCTGTCTGCGCCCCCCTGGAGCCAGGGCTGGGAGCAGGGTCATGGCTCCTAGTGGGGAGGAAGGATGCAGACAGGGGTAGGAGGCTGAGGCTGGGGCTGAGACTGGGGCCATGGCCAGGAACAGAGCTGTGGCCGGGCCACAGTTAGGGGCTGCGGCTGGGCGTGGGGCCAGATGTGGGGCCGGGGCTGTGGCTGGGGGTGGGGCCGGAGCAGAGCTGGGGGTGGAGTGGGGCTGGGTGGTGCCCCATCCCCACCTCTTGAGGGGACTGCCTCAGGCCCTGCTGTGCCCCCTGAACATTCCCCCTAGGAGGTCGCGCCCCACAGTTTGGGGACCTCTGCTCTAGCTCCTGAAGAAGGCACTGACAGTGTGGATGGTACAGGTAGCAGAACCAGGAATAAGAGGCTAGGGGACTAAAATCTCCTAGTCTAATGATTTCTGTCCGGATGCCCCCTTAAAATGCCTTGCTTTTGAGGCAATCCTCCCAAATGAAAAATGTTCTGCTGCCAATTGATTAATTATCTACCTTAGACGGAGCTCTTTTAGAATGATTTGAGGACAACCCTGGAAATTATATAGTCCTGCTCATTTCCCTCAGCACTAATAATAGAAACACCATTGCTGGTATTTTGGAAACCAGAGTAGACCCAACAGATAGTTTTGGGTTTCTATTATAGGTAACTGATACGTTCTCAAACCTTGCATATTCTGATTCTGTGCTGCACAATGCCATTGTGCCCCATGTCCATGCATACATTTTGGCCAAGTGTCATTGCTTCTCACCTGTAAGCAAGCCAAGGCCGGCTCTGATGCTGAGCTGTTCCTCCTAATAGAATTCCCGTGCCTGGTGCTAGCAGGACTGCAGAATGATCTTCCTGTGGAGCTGGAATCCGTCCCATGCTTGCCATGGCCAGGAGCAATCTCTCTAGCCTGAGTCTTTTTACCTTCCTCACTCCCTTTTATTCTTCCTTTGAGCAGACTGTGCACAGAAAGCCCTACCACAGAGCATAGTGCATACATGGCAGGATAGGGCTTGCCCGGTCACTCAGAAGAGCTATGTAGAGCAGAACTTTTCAGCTGATTGCAACAGAGCAAGACTGGGAATTAGTAACGGTCCAAGCAGTGGCATTGACCATCACATGATCCCTGTTTGGTTGCATGTAATGCCCGTTGGAGTGATGTAAGAAAAGCAGGACTCAAAGAGCAAGCTGGAGTCATGGGGCTGCTGCTGCTGCTGTTTAGTAACAACAGGGATACTTTAATTGAACTCACATTGGAAAATTTCTCCGAGGGGCTCTTGAGATTCCAGAGATGGATACTGAGAGCTTTAGCAGAAGATGTTGAGCATACTCACCAGGGCACCGTGCTGCGGAGCATGGGCAGCACTTGGGCCCCAGCGTGGTTGATCTTCAGAGCAAACTGGAAATCTTTCGCCCTGGAATCATATGTTTCTTTTGTCCGCACAACAATCCCACCAGAGCTGATGAATTAAATCTCCCAGTGAATGCTCATTTTCTTGCTTTCCCTGATGACTAAAGCATGCAGCAGACTCGCTCTCTGACAATTGCCCCTAGTAGGGCTCGGGCATTGGCTGCAGTGTTTGCAGGATCTCTTCATTCAGCAGTACGTGTCTGGGTCCCTCAATTGCAGCAGCTTTCTCCTTTCCCTGGATTTAGAGACACCATTCAGAGCCGAGCCAGTCTTGGAGCATTAGTTCCACATAGTGGGAAGTGCACTCTGCAAACAGAAATAACTTCTTCACGCCTCCCCAGAGGATGAGTATAGTCCTCAGGAATAATCTCTGCTCAGTAGTGAATTAATAGTGGAGAAAATGGCCAGGAGCTGAAGATTGCCTTGTGCCAGATTTCTCAGCTAATCTGAACAAGTAATGGCTCTGATCCATCCGTGAAAAGGAGTTGACGAAGCAACCCACCGCCTCTCATCCCCATCTGTCCCTGTATTAAGAAAATGAAAGCAGATTAAAAGTCCATCCCCACAAATGCCATTGGTGCAAGTTAAATTGCTGACCTAGTCTATTTATTAACATCTACAAAAAGATTCAGCTTCCTCCCACCTCAGACAATCAAATTTATATTGGATTATTTTTATTGGAGAGGTTGCTCTTTATCTTGGTAATTACTAGACAATTACTGTTATTTGGAAATCTCCATAAATAATGAAACAGAGAGTCCTGTGGCACCTTTAAGACGAACAGATGTATTGGAGCATAAGCTTTTGTGGGTGAATACCCACTTCGTCAGACGCATGGTCTGCCATTAGTCTTAAAGGTGCCACAGGATTCTCTGTTGCTTTTTACAGGTCCAGACTAACATGGCTACCCCTCTGATACTTGACTCTATAAATGATGATTATTTCAGTGATATGTTTTCTCACCAGCTCAAAGTTTAGTGCCAGGCAGTTCCTTTCCTTCGGTAATGCACATCCATACATCACAGAAACAGAGAGTCACCTGGAGACGAGTTCACGTTTGCAAAAGTGACTGTTCTAGGAGATGCAATTGAGTGGAAAAATACAGTAGGAAAAATTTTCAGTTCTAGTTACATCATTGTAAATCTCAAGTAACTCAATGGATTTCAAAGAACTCGATTGTTTAAGCAGTAACACAAAGCTATCCCATCTCCTTCAAGGAAGGGAAATCACAATGCATGTTATTGTTCCCAATATGATTGATTTCCTTTCAAATTCAAGCTGAAAGACACTTCATAGAAGCCAGTCTGTAAATGTGAAAGTGCTTAGTTTTGCAAAATAAACACAGATCAAATGAAAAGACTTAGGTTATTATTCTGTTTGCCAAGATATGCAGATCATATTGCGTTAATTTACAAACAAACAAAAAAAATGCCCCTCCCCCCCAAAAACAAAAACAACAACAAAAACCCAGAAAACCACACAAAGATTATTAGTGTCCAGGAAAACACTTTAGAAATAAGTGTATGAATGCTAAACAAAAATGACATCATTACCATGTCAAAGTTACAACTTTAAATGCCAAAAAAAATCAGGAAGTGCATACGTTTACTAGGTGAACCTTAACACATTCATATTACATATTAACCTATGCATGTATCACCTAATAAGTAAAATTTCGTGACTAGGTGAGGTTTTGAAATCCAGACCTTAGTGTGTAGTGGTAGTGTAGTGGCAATGTGGATGATTTAATGTTACTTGAGAACCTCTTCCCTTCTGGATTGCCTAATTTTAGTGTTTAAGGCCCTGAACCTTTAAAGACTTGTGCAAATGAATAACTTTATATGTGTGAATAGTCCTATTGGATTTGTAGGATCAGGGCATAAATTTGAAACCTTAGTATTGCATAACGTGCACTTTTGCATTCTATTTTCTATTTTTGTCTTTTTTAAGGGGAGACTAACACGCTGTCTGCATTACATCTGGGAATCTAGTTTGTAACCAGTTAGTGGCATGGGTAACTCTAAACATCATTCCATCCAATGGCACTATGCCAGCTTACACCAACTGAGGATTTGGCTCATAGTTTGTGACCCACACCACCTGATTAAAACTAACTCAGTAAGCATGATAGGTATCAGTTTTTCACTCTTGCATTATTCTGGTCTGTAACATTTGTCTTCCCGTAAACACTTAGTAGTTCAGTACAGACAGGACCCCTATCTTTGCCTGTGTAACAGTTTAGATCGTCTTCATTCCTCCTAGATATTTGTAATGTAGGCATCCCAGAGTGCATTGCCCCATAAGCTATTGAAGCGGCTCTGTGTGTACATCCTCCAGGACTTCATCTTCCCGATAGCTGTACTTATAGAAACGCAGTTGGTCAACATTGTAGATTCAGATGTGCAAACATGGTTGTGATGGTAAAAAATTCCATGGTGTGGAAACAAAATGAACAATTTTCCTTTGTAAATGGTTAAAGTGACCATGCCACAAACCAGTTTAAAATCATGGTTGTCACTGTAGTGTGGATGGGCTGCTAAAACGAAATTCTACAACGATTTTTCTGTGTGCTTCTATAGTTGCACAAGGTCTAGAGTGTATGCAAGTATGGCACTCCTCTGAGATAGCAGCACAAAACCACATATGCAACTAACGATGATGTTTTGTGTTTTTGCTACTCCAATAGTTCCCAAAACAAGTGTAATCTTACTTTATTTTTCAGTTGTTTATAATTGCATATTATAAACCCACACACATCAATTTCACCTGGAAACTATTCCTCAGTGAGGACTAGCCAGATGGATGCAGCTTTTAGAGTTCAGTTGTTTGAGTTCTCCACATGCAAAGAAGTTCCTTTTTAAAGCAGAACATTTTTTTTCCTGCTACATAATTCAAAAAAAGCTTAATGGCTTTTTCTCAAACTTTCCAAGAAATTCACCTTTGGACATAGACCAAGCTTTGAAAGTTTCAGCCCAAAATGAGAATGAGTAAATTAAGAGCATGTGAGAACAAGGGGTTATGAAGTCTTTAAGCATTCTTAACTATAATGGTTGCTATTGACAAATGCTGATGTGGACACATAAACAAACATTCTTTAATAAAAGACCCCAACCTGCATGGTGCTCTGACCTGGATTCAGCCAAGCACTTAAATAAGTGCTTCAATTTAATATCAATGAGACTATTCATGTACTTAAAATTAAGGCAGAGCTTAAGTATTTTGCTAGATCAGGGACAGAGTCCAGAATAAGACTATAGAACATAATTTTTCAGGATCAAAAATAGGCCAGGGTTGAGGAGGAGACAATTGTAATCACAGCGTTAGTCCTGCTTTCTTAAAATTACAAGGCTAGATAATTGGTGCTTGGCAATTGCAGATCCTAGCTAGAACCCCAGGACCCATCCCTGTTGCACTGCAAGCCCACGCACTACAGTGTTGCTGGTCTTGCACTTTTATTGCAAGTCTTGCAATATTTGGGTTTTTCTTACAGCCCCACTTCCTGTAGTCATGTGAATATACAGAATTATCAGTTATATTAGCATTACCATTTAATGTTACATCCTGAAAACTGAGACCATCAGGCACATATTAATCAACAGAAATGTCATGCTTATTTTTCTTTCTGTTGGCAATGTTATGCAAAGGTTCTGTTAGATCTTGATTTCTAGCATCATGTACCTTTTCATCTCCACCGAAAGATCCCTGGAAAATTTATGAATCAATAATAAACACTAGCTTTTGTCTCAGTTTACTGTCTTCTTTATACCATTCAGAGAAAGAAGTTGGAAGATAATTTTATTGTTCAGCTTTCAGAGGTTTATAGGGATAATCTAACTGAGAATAATAAAAAGTTCCTAGTCCACTACTCTGATTTTTGAAAAATCTGTTAATATATTGGTCTTGAAGTGTTCCAGATGATTAGAAGATAGCTAATGTGACAATCCTGGCAATTCCAGGCTGGTAAGTCTAACTTCACTGCCAGGCAAATTGGGTGAAACTGTAGTAATGAACAGAATTATCAAATGCATAGAAGAATACAATTTGTTGGGGAAGAATCAGCTTGGCTTTTGTAGAAGGAAATCGTGCCTCACCAATAAATTAGAATTCTTTGAGGAGGTCACCAAACACATGGACAAGGGGGATACAGTGGATATAGTATACGTGGACTTTCAGAAAGCCTTTGACAAGGTCCCTCACTAAAGGCTCTTAAGCAAAGTAAGTAATCATGGGATAAGAGGGAAGGCCCTCTCATGGATCAGTAATTGGTTAAAAGACAGGAAACAAAGGGTAGGAATAAATGGTCAGTTTTCAGACTGGAGAGAGGTAAATATTGGTGCCCCCTAGGGAGTTGTCCTGGGACCAGTGCTTTTCAATATATTCATAAACGATCTGGAAAAAGCATAAATAGCGAGGTGACAAAATTTGCAGATGATACAAAACTACTCAAGATAGTTAAGTCCAAAGCAGACCGTGAAGAGTTACAAAGGGATCTAACAAAACTGGGCGACTGGGCCACAAAATGGCAGATGAAGTTCAATGTTGATAAATGCAAAGCAATGCACATTGGAAAACATAATCCCAACTATACAGACAACGTGATGGGAGTTAAATTAGCTGTTACCACTCAAGAAAGAGATCTTGGAGTTATTGTGTATAGTTCTAGCTTCTTCCCTTTCATTACTAACTGTATTGTTCCACAGCTGAAGGGCTTCTTTTCCTCCTGGTATACTAACATTGCTGCCTGGAAACATTTCACATTCTGTTAACTTCTTAGCAGACTTAAAACTTTTAGTATTGGGGATTTAAAATTGTAACAAGAGGGACTGTCCACAGTAGGTGGTAATCTTAATATGATTAAGATTAACGATCCACACAAAGGCACTGGGCATCATAAACACACAGAATACCATAAGCAGAGACAATCATCTTTACGTGTTCATTTTAACCACCCGTTTTAGCAAAAATGGAAGCAGAAACATGGAAACTGGTTTCTTAGTCTCACAGAGACATCCAGACTGTATGCTGGAGCTCTGCCAGGAGTGGAAATACAATGGCAGGAAAGAGATGAGAGAAATTTTGGCAGCTGTCAGGAGAAATTAAAAAGCTCTCATAGCTTTTAATCTTCTTGCAATTTATATGGCTGTCCCAAATCATTCTGCCCTTGCAGGGCCGCCCAGAGCATTCAGGAGGCCTGGGGCAAGGTGGGGGAGCTGTGGCGCTTGTACTCACCAGGCAGAGGTCCAGGTCTTTAGCGGCATTTTGGTGGCTGGGGGCCCTTCAGCCGCTCTGGGTCTTCGGCAGCAATAAAGGGCCTCCCCACCGCTCAAATGCCACTGAAGACCCAGATTGCCGCCGGGCCAGAGCTCATGGGGCCCCTGCAGGGCCCGGGGCAAATTGCCCCACTTGCCCCCCCATCTGGACGGCCCTGTGCCCTGGTCATTTTTTTTTATATCCTCCTCGTATGCATTGATAATATTATTAACCTCCTCCCCTTAATGGTAGATTGAGCAGAGACTTCTTGCTCCGTATTTTGACCCTTCCCCTCTGTGGCAGACAGCTAATTTTTCTTCTCAGCTCTTGTGGGTGTGATAATGTCATTTGAAAGGTCCCGTTTAAAATGCATAGAAATCAGATCCCATGAGCTGTGAGGAGCAGCCTCTCCTCCTCTCCCTTGGAAGCTCTGGGGCTGTGAGGAATCACAGGGTCTAGCTGGGGTCAGGAAAGGGGACTGAACTGTGTTTGACAGGATTTCCCCTCTCCTCCCCACCCACGTGGCGCCTTTCCTTCTGTGGTGGTAGAGCTTGGACATCTAATAGCCTGAGGGAGGGTTGATGTAAAAACTCCTCAGAGGCCATTAGTTCTGCTAGCCACTCTTGGCAGTGCCCTGAGCAGGGGATTGCAGAACCAAACAGGAGGGGGAGTGGAAGCGCGCTTTCCCTGAGAAGGTGGGAAGGTGAGAGGACGTTGTTTTGGTGCCTTATCAGCTGCCCACCTAATAACGGTCGAGGTGCAAGCTACTAGGGCACAAGCCCACCAAAAACAGTCTGAGCACGAGCACCCCTCAGCTGTGGAATATCGAACGGCTGCCCTGCCTGAGCATAGTCTAGCGTCTGTACAATGCAGAGCTGGCCAGGCTGAAGGCACTTTAAAAAGGGGAGCAACCGCACAGCTAATAAAATGTGACAATGACATTGAAACACGCCTTATGTATTCCATATTATTTTATTAATCAAGTCAGTCGTCACCAAGGAAGATGCTCGTAAAATATTGCCTCAGATTTAATCCTCAGTTTGGCAGCAAGTGGCTCACTACCTCCCTCAATATCAGTGCTGGCTGTTTGACTCCTTCAAGTAATTTAGGACCCTTTACCCCCAGATGAGACATTTTGGCACCATTACAGATTACCTATAATGTTGATTTCCCCCCGGTCCCTAAACAGTTTTATGATGGGTTAGTTGCATTCTGGACTTTCACCGATGGCTTGGCTTTGCATTCCCTGCCTTTCACCAGTTGAGCTGAGGCAATGCAGCTTTCATCTCTTCCTTAAAGATTAAAATAATTTAGGTTTTTAAGGCATATCAGCTCCATTGGTCCTTTAGTGAATAGTTGCTTTTTATGTGGTTAGTGAAAATACCTCCTAATGTTATCATAGCAAAGCATTACATGTCAGCAGGTCTGTCTCAAGCATCTTGCTAGTTGTAGGCAAACTAGGCAGCTGTCTAGGATGTCAGATTCAGCCTAGGGCAGCGGGAATGTCCAGCCCAAACCTGAGCAGTTCTGCAACCCAGCTCGTCAGGTCACAATACCACTCACTCTAATTTGGCCAAATCAGAGTGTAACCTGGTACTTGCCTTCCCTCCCCCATTTCTACCATAACCACCAAACCATCAGAAGTCTTGACACGTTTCCTACAGAAGGTCCGATATGCCCCCTCTGGTTGAGAAGCTCTGTTCCAGGAAGTAAGATAGGGGTGGCCCACTTAAGTTTTGCTTAGCACCTCAGATTGTCTTGAACAGCCTCTGGTTCAATTTATTTAGACAGTAACGTTTACATGGGAAGGATTGTCTTTTACAGTGTGTGTGAACAGCACCCAGCACGGCAGGGTCATTTGCTTGGAAACGCTTTTAGCAAAATAAATGTGGTAAAACACTGTATGCGTGATAGCTCTGCAGCCACTGGATGTGACATTTACTAAGAAAACAACGCATGTGAAAACAGCAGTGCTGTGCTTTCTAGATGGAAGATTGAAAAATACCCCATAGGATCCTGATTTATAGGCGAGGACAGTAAAGACAGCAGGGAGAATGAATCCATAATAACTGGCATAGGTACCGAAATGGTAGAACGCGTCTGCTAGAAACCAGAGGATCGGTTAGGGGTCCTCCCATCAACAAAGGCTAGATTTCAATGCTTCTAAAGTGACATTAAAGAATAAAGAAATATAAAAAACAGGAATGAAGATAGAATTAGAGGTCTGAGCCAACACGTTTACCTTGAACTCAGCGGGGCTATTGAGCATATTGACTTTATTTTTAAAAACTCTTGCTATGCAGGAAATTTGAAGAGCTAAGAGGAACAAAAGCATGCACAACCAGATGCAGTTAAAAACTAGAGGCAGTGAGAATCTATGGGGCAATTGAGCCAGGATTTCAATGAGAGACTTTTTCAAGCTGTTAGCCTCTGATAACAGTGAGTTCAAAATTTTCTGGCAGCTGCTATTAAAATGTGGTGACATTTGAAAGGCACTCTGAACGTTTACAAAAATCAATCAAGTAGTAAATATAAGAATTCTGGGTGTATTGTCTAGCTACACCTCTACCTCAATATAACGCTGTCCTTGGGAGCCAAAAAATCTTACTGCATTATAGGTGAAACCATGTTATATTGAACTTGCTTTGATCCACCAGAGTGTGCAGCTGCCCTCCCCCCCGGAGCACTGCTTTACTGCGTTATATCCAAATTCATTATATCGAGGTAGCGGTGTAATTGGCTTTGTGGTAAATGTTACCACTGAACTTCTCGATTTGCACAGAGAAGGTGAGTCTGTCCAGGTGCTCACGTGGAATATGGCATGAAGACTCACAGCTCTATGACAAATTTGTAATGTTAGTTTGGGGTTGTTTTAAGTCTGAGAAAATTGTCGTAAAAGCTTGCACATAAATTTGTTTTGTTGATGTATAGCAAATTAATAGACAAAGCTAAAATAAGCAAGAATTTTTGACACATTCCCTGTTCCAGAAATGAACCCACACAGGGTGAACAGTAATCTAAAAGTTTAATGAAAATGCTTTGGAATATGAAAGCCACTGCAGCAGAAGGCATATTATTCATTTAAACTATCCTTACAAACCATATCAAAATATACCCAGCAATCAAAACCCATTTTCACCTATAATTTTTGCACAGATTTCCTGTTTTTACTTTTAAAATGTTTATATAGTGAAAAAATACTATACACTTTCCACCAATATGTAGGAAACTATAATGTACAAATCTTCATGGGATAAGAAATATTCAGGGAAGTTTCAACACTCTTATCAAAACTCAAGCTTTTACCCTGTAGTGTTAAGAGCTGTGGTGACTTCAGCTGTACTTGTAACTTTTCTGAGTTCCTTAAATGTGCTGCGGTCTGTAAGAATTCTTAACAGAAATCAAGATGCTGCTAATCAGCCTTGACATGTATTTCTGCCCCTAGAGAAGCCCACGTAGCTTCTCCAAGGACCATTTCTGGGAAGGAGAAAATCTGTAGGCAGGATAATAAATGGTGAAGAAGGAGTAAGATAAAGGTCAGTCATTTCATATCAAAACTTTCCCTGTAAAATAAGATCTGAAAAGTGACAAATGTATAATGTACATATGGATGTAATTGTTACAGTGGCATCCTACTCATTTAGCAGCATGGCCATTCCATGTGTAAACTTGTGAGGTCTGCACTACTAATTAGAGCATGAGTATTTGTTGAATGAGTGGAATTCTATTTTAATACATTTTGGGACTGCCCCATGTAGCAAACACCTCATTTCTTCTTTACGCAAAGAAGAAGGGAAATGTTCGTTCAACCCAAATGAAATTTCTTGGTTCAGACACTGAACCAAAAGATCAATTTTTGTTCAACCTGAGTCCCAACCACAGTACTGTCTATTGGATGAGCACCGAACCAAAGAGATGACGAGCAAAATATTGCAATAATAAGCATGGTGCGAAGCAGTAGCCTGCTTCCTTATAGGCAGAGGGCCTGAGATCCGACAAGTAACAAAGGAATTGCTAAGATGATGTTAAAAATGTTGATAAGCCTATGAAACCAAGCTGTGTTCATATGGTGATACACGAACCCCATTAAAACAAATTACGTGCTTGTTTGCACATCTCAGAATTCCGAACTCGGGAGTAGTCCTATCTTTCAGGCTATCAGTTATGCTAATTTTCTTTGCTGTTCTTTAGAACCACGTCAGTTTTTCCATCATTTCCGCATCTTACACAGCATCGTCTATGACAGCCTTGCAGCAAATGGACAGGAATCTTGGCTTTTCTTCTGTTTGTTTTGAGTAAAATTATGAGTCACATTAAGGGGGGAAAATAACTACAACCTTCAAAAGGGGTTGCACTGATATCTGATGCAAACAGACACTAAATATTCAGAACTGGAAAAAGCCAGTATTCATTACTGCAAGGCTCCCTCACTGTAAGGCTGGATTTGGAGGCAGGAGGGTTGGCCGGGTATTTAGTGGGAATGTTTATTAAGGAGTTCAATAAATGTTGACTTCCAAAGTGCAGAAGCTTTGTACAGTTCTGGGCCTTATGGCAAAGAGCCTTATCAACAGCAGTCTTGTGGTCTAAGTAACCAAGAAAGGCAGAGCATATCAAGATGGCTTCATGAGCGACGCTTAAAGCCATTGAACAGAAATCGGAAGCCAGTAAAAGCTTCTATAGGATGCAGTTGTCTGGCTGAAACTCATGGCAGTGGCTTTCTAAGAGGGACAGCGGGTTGTTTGCTTTTCATTTCTTTTCTTCCTTGTCTGAAACTTCCACAGAAAGAATCTGTTCGCTGCTTTGTGGGGCAGGACTCATGCGAATCAAGACTGAATTATCTGGAGACTTTGAGACGATATCCTCCTTGTCAGTGTGGTCACCTGATTTGCAGGAGGCTCTAGATGAATCATGGCGGACTGGTAACTTCAGCAGAACTGGAGTCGAACTGGATTCCTGGAACACAAATAAAACAAAGTGAAAGTGATGAGGCCCTAATCTATGATTGGGACCCTTAAGCACTACCACAGTATTAGTAACATGAATTAATGTGTCTGGCAGAGAGAGAAAGGAGAATTTCAAGCCATTTTGCTGAGTCTGAATTCGTTATCAAGATTTCACCTCACTATGATGTTTTTCCTTTTGGTAGGGGAAGGTGACTTATATGCTCAAGAAACAGCTAGAGATCAAAGACTCACAGACTTTAAAGCCAGTAGGGACCATCGTGATCATCTCATCTGACCTCCTGCACATTGCAAGCCACAGAACCTCACCCACCCACTCCTGTAATGGACCCATAACCTCTGGCTGAGTTACTGACATCCTCAAATCAAGATTTAAAGACTTCAAGTTACAGAGAATTCACCATCTGCTCTAGTTCAGACCAATAAGTGGCCCATGCTCCATGCTGCAGAGGAAGACAAAAATCATCAGGGGTGTCTGCCAATTTGACCTGTGGGAAAATTCCTTCCCGACCCCAAATATGGCAACCAGTTAGACCCTGAGCATGTTGGCGAGACCCAGCAGCCAGACACCCAGGAAAGAATTCACTGTAGTGACTCAGAACCCTCCCCATCTAGCGTCCCACCTCCAACCGTTGCAGATATTTGCTACCAGGAGTCACAGATGGGCCACATGGCATTGCATGCAGTCTCCTCATACCATCCCCACCATAAACTTATCAAGATCAGTCTTGAAACCATTAAGATTTTCTGTCCCCTCTGATCCTTTTGGGGGGCTTCTTCTAGAATGTCACTCCTCAGCCGGTTGGAAACCTTTGCCTAATTTCAAGCCTAAACTTGTTGATGGCCAGTTTATATCCATTTGTTCATGTGCCAACATTGGCACTTAACTTAAATAACTCCTCTCCCTCCCAAGTTTTATTCTCTCTGATGTATTTACAGTGAGCAATCATATCTCCCCTTGGCCTTTGTTTGGTTAGGCTAAATGAGCCAAGCGCCTTAAATGACCTCTTGTAAGGTAGGTTTTCCATTCCTTGAATCATCCTAGTAGCCCTTTTCTGCACCTGTTCCAGTTTGAATTCATCCTTCTTAAACATGGGAAGCCAGAATTGCATACAATACTCCAGAGAGGTCTCATCTGTGCCTTGTATGATGGTAATAACACTTCCCTATCTCCACTGGAAATGCCTTGCCTGATGCATCCTTGGATTGCATTAGCTTTTTTCATGGTCACATCATATTGGTTGCTCATAGTCATCCTCTGTATTGACCAATACACCCAGGTCTTTCTTCTCTGTTGCTTACAACTGATATGTCCCCAATTTATAGCAAAAAATCTTGTTGTTAATCCCTAAATGTATGACCTTTCACATTGCACTATTAAATTTCATCACATTTCTGTTACTCCAATTTTCAAGGTCATCCAGATTATTTTGTAAGATATTCTGGTCCTCCACCATATTGGCAATACCTTCCACCTTTATGTCATCTGCAAATTTTGTTAGACCACTCCTGTTTTTTGTGCAAGGTCATAATGAAAATGTGAAATAAGATTGGTCCCAAGACTGATCCCTGAGGAACTCCACTAGTAACCTCCCTCCAGCCTGACAGTTCACCTTTCAGTTTGACCCACTGTAGATTTCCCTTTAACCAGTTCCTTACCCACCTTTCAATTTTCACATTATTAGTTAAATTGGAGAAGATGAGGGTTAATTTCCCATGTGGAACTGTATCAAATGCCTTACTGAAATCCAGAAAGATCTACTTAATTTCATTTGTCTAAAAAAATCAGTTATCTTCTCAAAGAAAGAGATCAGGTTGATATGGCACCTTTTGATAAAGCACGTTGTATTTTATCCGAATTATCATTTACCTTTATGTCCTTCACTACTTTTTTTTTTTTTCAAAATCTGTTCAAGAGCTTGCATACAATTGAGGTCAAACTAACGGGCCTGTAGTTTCCTGGATCACCTTTTTTCCTTTCTTAACAATAAGTACTATATTAGAGTATGAACCAAAGGGTATGAACCCTGAGTTTACAGATTAATTAAAAATCCTTGATATTGGGCTTGCAATTTTGTGTCCAGTTCCTACTGAAGAAGGACAAAGACCTACCTGTGTTAATGTGGGTTATGAATGGAATGCCTTAATTACAATTCATTCTCCATTACTATCCAGAATGTGTTGTGTATGTCAGCATCTATATTCTCTGCCACTTTTAACTATTCTTTAATTCTTGTTACAGCATTTAAGTGTATGAAGCCTTCTTATTCTTTTACGAAGGACGCTAGAAATATATATCATTGTTCTATGTATCTTTCTAAATACGTATACAGCCCTCCTTACCATGGTACCTTAACGCTACTACTAAGCAAAGACTTTCAGTTATGATACTGTCTGTATAACATAGTGATTATAATACATAGGTATATCTAATTAATAAAAGCACAGTCCTTTAGTATATTCATATTAAGGTTTTTACTTTCTTAAATTCAGCAAATCATATGCAGATAGAATCACTACTGAATACTGGAGCGTGACTTCTGCTACAGTCACACGGCTACAAAGCTGGACCAATATACTTCCCTGTGGATGCTGGATGTCTGGCTGTGTACTTGTCTGTCACTTTAACATAATATGGATTGGCTCTATGAATGTTACACAGTAGAGTGGTGTGTGATGTGGATATATGTCCACTGCAGACTAGAATGAGACCTAAATTTTTCACATTATTAGGATCTCCTCAATTGAAAAGCTAATGTGTTCTTCTACTAGGCCACAGATCAAGTTCATACATTAGCCCACTGGATTACAACGCCTTTCTGCAAGGGTTTCCTCAATCCATCTAGGACCACTTTGCCATTTATTCCATATTGCTCTCAAACTTAGTCTGACATCATATGAAATGAGTTGGTTATCTCAGATGATTTTTTCATGGACAAATTTCTGTCCAAGATTGCCACCAGTTGGCACCCTTGTAGATAGTCCAAGCAGAAAAGTGAAAGAAAGAGTGAGCGTGTAGATTGTGATCAACCAATTGTTCATTATTGTTCAGCTGAAATATAGACTCTCTGCTGCTTCTTGTTAAGTCTCCATGGACAGTGTTGCAAGATGATAGTTTCATTGTGAATGAAAGAACAAAAACTCCAGTCCTTTGTCCTTACCTCCATAACTTGCATTGCTTTCAGCTCTCTCAGTTTCCATCTGATATGGGCAAATTTTCCTCTGCCTCCCATCTTTCCTGCAGCTGCCAGGGCAGCTTGAAAGAGTTTAGGTGTCCCAGGTCTTGGAGGAATGATAAGCACATCTTTTGGCATGCCCTTTTCTTCTTTGGGTTTATTGTTGTTTTTCAGCATTTTCCTAGAATAAGAAAGAGACTAATTTTGTCCAGAGACATGCAATGTTGGATTAATTTTCTAACACAGACAGTTCAAGTTTTGCAGCCGTTAAAGGCACTCTCAAACACATTAGACTTTGTTGCAGAGTAGAGCTGGGAAAATTGTGGGGAAAAAATTCCTGTGATTGTTTAAAAAAAAAATTTACGAGTATGAAAATGAAATTCAACAAAGACAAATGTAAGGTGCAACATTTAGGGAAGAAAAACCAAATGCACAAATACAGAATGGGGAGTAACTGGCGTGGCAGCGGCGCTGCTGAGAAGAAGCTGGGAGCTGTGATGGATCACACCCTCAGCATGAGTCAGCAGTGTGATGCTGTTGAAAAAAAGCAAATGCACTTTTGGGTTGCGTTAACAGAGACACAGCATGCAAGTCACAGGAGGTGATAATACTGCTCTACTCAGCGCTGGTTAGGCCTCAGCTGGAATACGGTGTCCAATTTTGGTCACCAATGTATAGAAAGGAACTAGAAAGGATCCTCAGGTGAGCGCCAAAAAGTTAATCAAAGGAGTGGAATGCAGCCTCGTGAGCAAAGGCTGAAGGAACTGGGTGTGTTTAGTTTGGAGAAGAGGAGATTAAGGGGGGATATGACAATGGTCTTCAAATCCTTGAAAGGCTGCCATAAAAAAGATGGAAAAAATTGTTCTCTCGTGTCACGGAGGGCAGGACAAAAGGCTTCAAACTGCAGTCTTGCAGATTTGGTTTACATCTCAGGGAAAACTTCCTAACTGTAAAACCAGCAGGACAGTGGAACAAACTGCCTAGGGAAGTCATGGAATCTCTTTCACTGGAGGTTTTCAAAAAAAGGCTGGAGGGCCACCTGCCTTGGATGGTTCAGACACAACAAATCCTGCATCTTTGCAGTGGGTGAGACTGGATGATCCTGGCAGTCCCTTCTAACCCTGTGGTTCTATGATTTGATGAGTCTGCTTTGGTTATGTTTGTTCCCATGTTGCATTCACAGTTCCTGTGTACATTGGAGTGATGAAGTTTGACAGGTACGAATGTGTGCAGAGAACAAATTTAGTCACATGCATTATTCTCTGCAGAAGCCAATTGTAAATGTGCATGCACAAATACATACATTTCAGAGCCGTGTTATAGCTACATTCACATGTACCTATGTCCACGTCACTTGCACTTTGCCCACCTACCCATGTCCCTCGGTCTACTTCTAACATTCTAGCCTGGCAGCTAGGTAATAGTAGAATTCCAAACCTCTGTGCTGCTGTGTTGAATAGAATGAAAATTAATTATTGAGATTAAATTACTAGAGGAGAAAATTTAGGCTGAATATCTAGGAATAATTTTTCACAGGGTGTGGTAGCAGCCACATTGCTTGACACATTTAAACGTAGACACAAGTAAACAGGGAACAATTCTGCAATGCCAGAGGGATAAACTAGAGGCCCTTAATTAGTCTTTTCCATTCCTGAAGTGCAGATGATGTCCTGACAAGCCTAGGATGAAAAACGGCAATAAATGAGGAAAGGAAATTACTAGCACTGTCCTCAGCAAAACTGACGAAGAAATACATCTTAAACTACAGCTGGGATTTGTAGTAGTCAGAATGTAATTACTGAAGACTCAGCTGTGACACCATCCCCAAGGAAAGATAGTTACACTGCTCATGAGCGGGACAGGAACCAGTCTGTGATTCTGTGTCACAGACTAGCTCCCCGCTCTTGCTCCAAGAGGTGGTGAGGATAATCTGCTTCACCTCTATACCTAGTTCAGATTACTTGCCTTGACACGTTGGCTCAGCTGTACTGGCTAGTGCATGAGTGGGGGGGTGGGGAGCCAAGGCACTGCTCACTCCCCAGTATCCAGGGCCGGCTCCTAGTTTTTTGCTGCCCCAAGCAAAAAATTTTTCTTGCGCCCCCCGCCAGCCCTGCCCCAACTCCACCCCTTCCCCGCCCCATTCCACCCCTTCCCCAAATCCCCAGCCCTGCCTCCTCCCCCAGGCATGCCGCATTTCCCCTCCTATCCCTTCCTCCCAGGCAAACCTGGGAGGGAGGGGGAGAAGAGGAGTGGTGGCGTGCTCAAGGGAGGAGGCGGAGGCGAGGTGGGGGGGTTCCTTTGCCCCACCCAGGTTACTTCCTGTGGCCCTCTCCACGCCCCCCACGGCCGCACCTCACCCCTACTCCACCTGCTCCCCTGAGCGTGCCACCACTGCTCCACTTCTCCCCCCTCCCTCCCAGGTTTGCTGCAAAACAGCTGATTCGCACGGCAAGCAGGCGAGAGAGGGGAGGGAAGCAGAGTGGTGTTGCGCTCAGGGGAGCAGACGGCAGTGGAGCAGAGCTGAGCTGGGGGAGAACAGTTCCTCTGCCCCCCCCGGGTTACTTCCTGAGGCCCTCCCCACACCCCCCACCACCGCAGCTCACCTCTGCTCAGGGCCAGCTCTCGGCTTTTTGCACCCCAAGCAAAAAAAAAAAAAAATAGAAGGAGCCGGAATGCTGCCCCTTGGAAAGTGCCACCCCAAGCACATGCTTGGAGCGCCGGTGCTAAAGCTGGCCCTGCCAGTATCGTAAGTGTGAAACAGGAAGTAGAGGCTGCTCACCCTCTGTGTTGCTACTTGTGATTTGGGTTGTATACGTAGGAGAGCAACGTGATTCCTAAAGCTTCTGCTTCAGCTAGTGTCACAGTTTGGCCCTTACATTGCAATTTGATCAAGGCAGATAAATTAAATTTTCTTGTGAAAAGTGCCATGGAAGTTTGAAAATGACAACAAATTTTAGGACTTCAGTTTAACATCCCATCTGCAGAACACCAATTACAACAGCACCAATGCTGACTCAAAGGGAAGAGCACTGTCTGCTGAAACATCAACGATTCCTGTGGCACCTACGTTTTTCATCTCTCTCCAAGTCCTGATCAGGCTCAAGTCTGCTTCATTTATGAGAACTGATATAACTGAGGCCCAAAAAGAAAATGCATGTACAGTCTGGTGTGCTCAGCACTGAACATTTTCCCTTAATGCTTTGGGTGTAATTCCTCCATTGTGCAACCCCAAAGATCACCTGTTCTTTCAGACTTTGAAAACTATATCAGCATGTTTATGATAAATGACATTTTAGGAACATCCTGTCACTCACCTAGCCTTCTTACGCAGCAGCTTCTGAGATTCTGGATAATGCACCAAAATTTCATTCAAGTCCTTCTTCTCCAAGATGAAAAGGTTAGTAAATCCATGAGCCACAACATTTGCTGTGCGACGATTTCCACCTCCCACTGCCAACAAGCTAATTAAAATACCAAGAAACGTTAAAACTATTGTAGGTAGGGCCAGTTCAGTTTTTATCATTTAAAATCTGAGCTTTCACATGGTTTGATCGCAGAGTTTGCTGCAGGAGACGTGTCACTGGTGTACTTGGAGCTCAACTTCTGCCAACTGTGACATTTTACGCATCTAACATTTTAAGTGTTTTGATGATACACTGGTATGAAAGTCACTACATAAAAATGATTTCATTGTAGTTATTTTATGATATTGCTCTTTAAAACTAGCTTAATATAGACAGAAAAGTACCCACCACCAGCGTGTTACAAATCACTTCTGCACTCTGGGCAGCTATGCACAAATGTTGGATATTAACAATAGTAGTGACAGTCGTTTACATACTACCATAGTAACCAACTTTATGTAGGATAACCAGGTCAGCGTTTTAGTTCCACCCTTCTTCATTACCAC
The DNA here is from genome assembly GCF_025201925.1 of Gopherus flavomarginatus. Taxonomy (NCBI): domain Eukaryota; kingdom Metazoa; phylum Chordata; order Testudines; family Testudinidae; genus Gopherus; species Gopherus flavomarginatus. Next base: position 37,680,565 of record NC_066630.1, read on the forward strand.
TGCAGAGTATGTAGATCATGGCCAGTAGAGATGCATAGATCTTTTTAAACGATAATATTTTGTTTTCATGTTTGTATCTCAAGCTCTTGTTTCTGCTTTGGGGTCGGAGGACCTGAACAGCCAGCCTAGCTCATTATAAATATGTTCTCTCCCTGATAACGATGAGTTATTTTCACTGTGCTTTGATTTCACCCATTCTCACTCACATGGATTCCCTACCTGAAGCCATATCCGTCCACGGCAAATGGCCTAGAACAGGAAGCTTGCATTGGTTTCTTTTTGAGTGATTTGTGATTGTAATTTCTTAATGAGTGATTTGTTTTTATCCAGGGGGACCCTGCATATCTTTGTTCCAGGCCTGTGGTAACCCCATTTTTATCTATTTCTGACCATATTGTGGTCAGCCATCTTTTCAGCTGAGAAGCACTGCAGAGGACTCTTGTCGATGCTGTTTAATCAGCCAGGATGGTTGTTGATGACCAATATAAGACATTCCCTTTTTCTCTTCCCCAAGAGAGTTGCCTTTGCAACTATCACTAGACAACCAAGTCAGTTCATACAGTGTAGACTTACATAGAATGGAGTCAGGGAGACAATGATAGTTCGAAAGTTTAAAATTAAAAAGTGGAATTTATTTGTGTTAACAGATCTCAGTGTTAAATTGTGACCCCTTTTAATGATAACAAGCAAACAGGTCCTAACAATGGATCCTCCTTTCCAGATCTGATTTCCAAATTTTTATTTTTCTCCACCTCTGCCTTATTTCCCCAACTTCCTTCTAATCTTAGTCTTAATCTTACACTTTATTCTCCGAATTCCCCACCGATCCTCTCTCTGACCTTATTTCTCCAAACACAGATCCAGCTTTCAGTGTCACAAGCACAGTTTTGCCATCAGGTCCTCCAAGCACCTGCACCTGTCCAGCTTGTATAATGTACATCTCTCGGCCAATTTCCCCCTGAAACAAAGATTAGAACAACTTGTAGGGTGTGCACCGGTCATCCTGCTGGAATCCAGAAAGAGGAGAAGAAACAGTATGGAAAATATACAGAGACCCTGATGCTCCAAGTTAAACTATTCAATTACTTCACTGATGTTGTTTTATTCTGTCTCATAAAGATATTTTCATAGCTTTCCACTTGCCGCTCATGAATGCTGGAGGTTCCAAAACGGGAATAGGTTTTATCATTTTTTTTTAAACAAATGCTTCTCAACATGTTTTCTAAATATTCTTCCCTTTGGTTGTTGTTTTACCCTGCTTATTCTCAGTGGTTATTGTTTAATGAGCACTCACAGCTGCTTTCCCCCCTGTATTTTTTCCAATTGGTGTTAGTGCCGTGCACATTGAAATCAGCAGAGGTCACTCTTTGCACAATATGATAAGTGACACAGAGCATATTTTTGCTTTGAATCTCTCTTGCACAACTTAATCAGTTCCTAGTGTGTCAGTGGCTCTTCTCCTTGCTTCAAGTAGCTCTCAGGAAGTGCAGCACTGGAGGTGAAACACAGGGGTGGCCAAAAGGGGCTATACTGTTCTGGGAACTGTTGTGGTTCCCGGCATAACCGAGATGCTACCTTACTTTACAGCAGCCCTGGATGACTGCCTGTGGGCTGCTCTACAGCTCGGCATAGCTGGAACACTTTGCGCTCCATCTACTCTCACTCTTGTCCCCAACATCCACGCTCTCAGTATACACCTGCTCCAGAGGCTGCACAGGAGGGTAGTGTGAAGCTGCATAAGCCAGCCTTAAGCTACTTCTGCACCAGGGGAATTCCCCAGGAGACCTTTATGATCCCTTTATGCCTCTGGATGGCTGTAGTGTCAACCACAGTATGGTCCCATCTCTCAGTTAACCTGGTGTATCTCCTTGCCAAACGCACTGGTCAACGAAATCCATATCATTCCAGCAACGAGCTTCCACTTCTGGCCCTGCCTCTTCCCCACCACATATGGAGCATCACTTTATTCCAAGTCTCTACAGAGAATTTATGTAAAGAAAATGCTTGTTACCTTCTTACACACATAATCATTAGGTAAGTAAACAACAGATCGGAGCCTCTTCAACATGTCGAAAATCATCTGCCGGTCACAGCCCTGAACCCAAAAGAGGAAGTGGAATTACTTAATTTGTAGGAGCCTCTCAGGAGTCAAGTAACGTACGATCTAAGAAGGTAGACAGTACCTGAAAGAGTGCCACCTTGCTGACTATGTTGTAGTTCACATCAATAGCAATATCCAGCCTCATCTTGTCTGGCAGCTGCACCATCAGCTCTGATTCATCTGTTAAAAGGGGAAACAAAACAAAGAACTGGCTACTTACAGAAATGTACCCAGCTTTCCAATATGGAGCTCGGTAACAAGTCAGTGAAAATCGTGGTTTTCCACAACGGGATGAGTTAGCAGGAAAGACAGGTTTTTCCTACACAGGAAGTTGTGATTTGAGCAACAATCTCAATTCAACTAACTTCATCTATAGACTGGGAGTTGCAATCTTGGAATGTGTTGTTGTATGATCATGCTAGTTCACTAACAGGCTAGGAATTAGAATCCTGGTACTAGTGTAGTGAACAGTATAGAAATAGGGTAAAACAAGGAAGAAATATAGGGGAATAAGTAAAATGAGAAAGGAAAAAAAATCTCACAAAATCCTTAGGGTTAGTGCCCTAATGCTGTGCTGCCGCGGGCCTTGCAAAATGACTGCAGTGACTTTCCAAAACTCAGCAGTGCCCCTTTGGGTTTAATTGGAAAATCTCAGTGTAATTAACTGTGGAGGAGGGAGACTAGACAGAATGACACATATCTCTTGCTCTAGACTAGGGGTTCTCACAACAAATTGTTGGTGGCCTCAGAGTGAGGCAACCAACTCTTGCTGGTGGCTGCTATGACACTTTTTCCTAAAATATTTAACTGTAGGAAAAACAAATAAATATGCACATATACTCATCCAAATCATAGTAATTTATTTATGTAGGGTTTTTTGCAGATTCAGTAATAAAAATAATGGACAGTTGTGTCTAGTCTTTACTGGAAATACAAATAAGGTGCTTTGCATGTTCTTGTCTTTTGTTATTGTTTCTTTTGCTTTTTTGGTTTTCGGGTTTTTTTAGATTTGCTAGCAAGTAAGTCTGCTTCTGTGACATTTGTATGTTTGCTAATATCACTTTTCACAGCAGCAGACTTGCTAGCTAGCTTGGAGGCAGTGAAATATGATATTAACAAACATACAAATACCACTTTTCACAGCAGACTTATTCAAGCGTGGCAAGCCAGGGGACAAATTAAGCCTTGGTCAGATGGGAGGGTGGGGGCCAAGGGTGATAATGTGAATAGGTGAGGGACCGGAGATTAGAGCCTGCCAGGCCCTGCGGCTCGGGGGCAGAGCCCGTGGCAGGAACCTGCCACCACACAGCCAGAGCCCATGTCCAGAGCCTGCTGCTATATGGCCAGAGCCTGCCTCCTGCCGCCTCAGCGCTAAAGCCAGAAGCCTGAGCTTCACCACCCGTGGGAAGGTGAAGAACTCACACCAGCTGTCTGCTCCTCCAGCATTTGTGCTTCCAGAGGGAGTTATGGCCCAACCCCTCTGGGCGGCCCAGTCACTGCCCAGGAGGCTGTGGCCGCAAGAAAACCCTTGGTGGCCGCATGCAGCCACAGTGGCCACATTTGAGAAACGCCGCTCTAGACCATCTGCAATTGACACTGATAACCAGTTCACAAAATGTTGTAAGCTGCAAGCTTCCACTGATGTTCATAGGCCAAGGTAAAAATATCAGAAAGACATGAACTTAAAGTATTAATAAAGACAGTAACCTAAATACAGCTAATTCTTACCTAACATGCCTTGTGAATGCCAAGTGTATTCATACCATGTTTTGACCCGATTCTGAACGGATCTGGGGATTTTGTAGAAATTCATGTATTTAATGGTACTGTCCATGCAATTCCGATAATAAGTTTGTCCTGCTGTAGCAGCGCCAACTACATCTCTCATCTGAGTTGGAGGAGGGAAAAGAACAAAATTAAAGGAAATAGTTTATTCATCATTCCTTATAGTTGTTAAGTATCCAAAAGACTATTAACAACTAGCTTCTTGGACAGAACATACATTGTGTATCACAACAGAGGATCTGCATCCTCAGACTCACAAAACCATTGGCATGCAGCAGGTCAGGAGCCCCTCCATATTAGTAAAACAAACCTTAAAATAATGTCAGAATGAACAGTGATGCTATTGGGATTTTTCAATGTATGAAGTACCCAGCGGGTACTTTTTGGGAAACTGAAAAATGATTTCAGAGAGGTGACCTTAAAAATAACAAGCACTGTGAATCTGCATCATACAGAAGGGAAGATAGATTGATTATTCACTTACCTGGCCAATCATGACAGAGAAAGCAAAGACCCCTGTGAAATAGTTCAGAAGCTGGAAGAGTATCTCAAACAGAGTTTGAGGGTCAGGCAGTCCCCCAATAGTAATTAGAGTCTTGACAGCCCAGTAATAGCAGCGGATATAACTATAAAGGGGAAAACGAACAACTTTTCAAACAGTTTCCTTCACCTGAAAAGTCAGTATCTGCTTTATACCATTAGAACTGCTCTGATACAGTCAGCAAGAGACCACTTGGAAACTACAGAGAGAACGGTTATGTGGTGTGACGAACTGGGAAAGTTCTTAATGTTTTCTCTGAATACTGTGCTGGTGCCTCAGTGTCCCCATGGCAGTTCTTAAGTATCTGGCAGAGCAAAGGGCCAGTGCACCTAAATGCCTGGCACTCTCTCTCCTAGCAACTGATGGCCTGGGCCCCTCCCTGCAAAGGTGCCAGCTGAAGGTGTTGGAGACAAAGAGATCAGGTGACCTCCTGGCCCGGGAAAGGGGCTGAGCAGAGAGGAGGGGCTGGGGGGGGTTGTGAGTCTGGAGCTGGCTGGGGTCAAGGGTGGAGGGCAGACCTGGGGGTCTGGCTCACTGCCCCCCAGAATGGACCCAGCCGAGGGGTCCGGTTCGCTGTATCTACAAGCTCTGTTTTAGACCCTGTTCCTGTCATCGAATAAACCTCTGTTTTACTGGCTGGCTGAGAGTCACGTCTAACTGCAAAGTGGGGGTGCAGAACCCGGTGGCTTCCCCAGGACCCCACTGGGGTGGACTCGCTGTGGGAAGCGCACGGAGGGGCAGAGGATGCTGAATGCTCCAAGGAGAGACCCAGGAGGTGAAGCCGTGTAAGCTTCTTGCCCTGAACAAGTCTGCTCCAAGGGAGAGGAGGCTCCCCAAAGTCCTGCCTGGCTTGGTGGGGAGCAGTTCCAGAGCATCGCCCGGGGACTCCGTGACATGTGGTGAAAAAGGGAAAACTAAGGGGGTGAAAGCCTGTCCTCTCCCTTAAATGCAAACATTCCTGGAAAATCTACAGAGATAAAGAAGTTTAGGGGACAGGTGGAAAACATGGAGGCACTAAAGCTTCTTAGAGAAAAAGTCTCCAGAATTTTTTTAAATGACAAAACTTTTTTTTCCCCCCTAGTCTAGTTCTTAGTAATGGCTGGACCATTTTGGCAGAAACATAACAGAATAATAATAATGATAATCATTCATACTCAGGCAGACACATGGCATGTCAAATTTCAACCTAATGGTTAAAGTTTACCAAAGTTATAAGCAATGGAGGGTGTTATAATGGGAAGTGTCAGGCAACCTTAATAATAGGCAGCGCTACCAGCCCTGGCTATATAAATAAAATAGCGCTGATACTGTATAGGCTTTTGACTTATATGTCAAAAGTGCTGTGTTAATTCAGACTTGGCTGCATCCTGTCTGTCTCTTTATCACTCCTATTCTGCTGCATTGGCCTACTGGAAAACAGAAGGCACGCGTACTTAGTACCTGTTTCCCTTCCCGTCATAGACCCATATGGTAGAACCCAGTCCCTGGTACGATGATGCCCAGTAATACAGGCATGAGTTCACATGTAAGCTGAAGAGTAAATAAGCTGTGGTCCTTATCACTCTGCAAAGAAAGGCAACAATGAAAGAGGAAAGATTACAAGGTGTCCGATAATGAAAAACACCTTCAAATCCCCAAAAGTATCATTGTTAAAAGTGAAAAATAATTCATGGAAACACAGGGCAAGCTCTGATATTTATTGTCCTGTGAGAAAGAGAAGAGAAGTGCTTCCGAACATTTGACTCTAATTATTCCAAGGGATTCCCGGCCAGTCACACAGCTAAAGCTCTGCACAACTCGGAAAATGTAGGGGAAAGTATATTTTGATCTGCTGCTTTACACTGTTTATCCCCACCACTTCTGCCCCCAGTTGCTTTGGGAACAAAGAGATCATTTCAAATAATTTTAGCATGAGCTTTCATGAGGTACAGCTCACTTCTTCGGATGCATAGAATGGAACACACAGACAGGAGATATTTATACATACAGAGAACATGAAAAGGTGGAAGTATGCATACCAACGGGAAGAGTCTAATCACCTTTTCATGTTCTCTGTATGTATAAATATCTCCTGTCTGTGTGTTCCATTCTATGCATCCGAAGAAGTGAGCTGTAGCTCACGAAAGCTCATGCTGAAATAAATTTGTTAGTCTCTAAGGTGCCACAAGTACTCCTGTTCTTTTTGCGGATACAGACTAACACGGCTGCTACTCTGAAACATTTCAAATAATGCTGATAGCATTTATCCCATGGAGCTGCAACTGGGAAAAGGTTAATGACTAAAGGCTATTATTAATGTAGATAATTTTTCTACAGTCGTCTTTCGTCTTGTGGATCTGCGACATATCCTGGAAGCAGTGCCATGTGCTGCAATGACTGAAAATGAGTCGCTTGCTTCTTGGCTAGGGAGAGCTGGAAAAGTAATACGCTTTGGGCTGCAGAGGCCCTAAGGTGATGTTTGATTCCGGTGTGTGTCTGCCAGTCACCTCATGATGCGCTATTAGTGTTGTCAGCCTCCCAGGAGACAATTCCAGCCTCAGCAGAAGTCACTGCGATTGTGGCAGTCAATAAGGAGGAGGAAGAATTTTCTCTATCTAGAATGACTATGATTTAATCACATATGGGGAACAAAGAAGAACTATGTTTAGCTGGAGATTGCTCTATCTCCACCAAATTGCACCTCTTCTGCCTTCAGTAAAAGTACAGTCCCAAAAATATCTTCCTACAAAAATATAAAGATGTGTTAGTGGTTTGTCTCACCTGTAAACATATGCCTTGCTCAGGATAGCTTCAAGCCGGTTATTAAATTCAAAGAAGGCCATGTACTGTTAAAGAGAATGATACAATGTGCCTTAGCTTCCCATCCATCACAGCTGGTAACTAGTTTTCAACAGACATTGATGAGAATCCTTTAGTTCAGGGGCTCTCAACCTTTCCAGATTACTGTACCCCTTTCAGCAGTCTGAACTGTCTTGCCCATCCCCAAGTTTCACCTCACTTAAAAACTACTTGCTTACAAAATCAGATATAATAATACAAAAGTGTCACAGCCACACTAGTGCTGAAAAATTGCTACATTTCTCATTTTTACCGTATAATTATAAAATAAATCAATTGGAATATAACTATTGTACTTACATTTCAGTGTATAGACTATAGAGCAGTATAAACAATGCACTGTCTCTATGAAATTTTAGTTTGTACTGACTTCGCTAGTGCTTTTTATGTAGCCTGTTGTAAAACTAGGCACGTGTCTAGATGAGTTAATGTACCTCCTGGAAGATCACGGTGTACCCTCAGGGGTACATTTACCCCAGGTTGAGAATTACTTCTTTAACTAGCAAAACTATGTTTCACCTCCAGGCATCCTCCAAAAACTCTCATTTTCCTTTCAATTGTACTCCTACAGTAGTTCTGTATTAAAAACTACAAAAGGCGCGAAATGAGAGATTCCAATGCTTCTTTTAATTATCACTGATCTTTTTTATTGTATTCAGTATTTTAAGTGTGTTTTAGAGTTGGGGTAAGGTGCTGGATTGACAGCCCTGGAGACTCAAATCTTCCCTGAACCTTTCAAATCTTGGCCTTTCTCCTGCTCCTGCAGATTACTGCCAGTCCATTAGGGACCATCCTGAGACTAGTGATTCATTTCACATATGCTACAAAATAGGTGCTAACGACTTTCACTTCCTACTAATGTGGGTTAGATTTGATCTAGTGCAGGGGTCGGCAACCTCTGGCACGTGGCTCACCAGGGTAAGCACGCTGGCGGGCTCAGCCAGTTTGTTTACCTGCCGCATTGGCAGGTTCGGCTGATTGCGACTCCCAATGGCCGTGGTTCACTATCCCAGGCCAATGGGGGCTGCAGGAAGCGGTGCGGGCTGAGGGATGTGCTGGCCACGGCTTCCCACCACCCCCATTGGCTTGGGACAGCGAACCGCAGCCAATGGGAGCCACGGTCGGCCGAACCTGCCAATGCAGCAGGTAAGCAAACTGGCCCGGCCCACCAGGGTGCTTACCCCGCCAAGCTGCATGCCAGAGGTTGCCGATCCCTGATCTAGTGAATCCATAGTCCACTGAGCTGTCTAATCTTCTAGCTGAAAGTAGCTTTCATATGCACTCTTTCAGCTGTCCTCAAATTTTTAAAACATTATTGTACTTTCATTTAAAACCTTAATTGCTTCAAAATCTCTCACAGGAGAGTTGTTCCCTGCTTACATCAGATCCCATTACAGCAATGTGGAAACTTTATAATCATATGATGTGGAACTCACTCCTGTTATCATTGGAATCAGAGGCAAAACTTCCATTATCTTCAATGGACACAGGATCAGACCCTAAGTATGTGCTCTTACAGTCTTCCCTCCCCTCCCCTCCCATCCACCCCCCCCCCACACACAAATAAGAGAAATTATGATGCTTCTAATGACAACTAAAATGTATGGCAACTTTTAGTAATACCTTCAAAGGAACAAATCTCTTCCCCTCCCTGCCCCCATGCAATTGTACTGTCATCTACAATGAATCTACTTCTGCAGACAGGAATAGCGCATCAAAAACAGTACACAATTCTGTTACATTAACTAAATATGCAGTCTGCCCCCTTGTTTTTGTAACCTCCTGACTTACCTTTAAACAGCGAGGCAACCGCAAGAGAGAATTTACGCCAACTTTGAAGTAAAAGAAATCCAGGGGAAGAAGGCACAACACGTCCATCTAAAACTCACATGTGAGACCACAACAGAAAACATGGTGGTAAATTGAAATCATCATGGGGCTCTTTTGCTTCTAGTAGCACTCAGGAAAGGGTATTGGGGACCCAACTCTGACCTCATTCACTAGGAAGCAACTTCCATTGAAAATCAATAGTGGGGATCGGGGGGGGGACAGTAGGGTAAGTCAATGGAAATAAAACTCATGTTCTGCAGACTTGATTATGCACAAACTTCCATACATTTGTACACATAACAACTGGGGCACTGGGGAAGCCAACATCAAAACAGGACCTCCACCACCATTAACTGTGTGCAGCATGTTCTCTTGCTCCAACAAGCTCTCCTCTTCCTAGACCTCTCTGAGGAGGCTACTGCTGCCTTTGGCACTTACCTATCAAAGTGTGATCCCCAGTTATATATGGCTAGCCCTTGTCCAGACATACACCCAACCCCCTTTCCATTCCTTTCATACCCAGACAGGGCCATCCTAAACTGAGATACATCTGTCAAGATAATTATCACACATATTTTAAACATTATTCCAGTCCCAATATTCAGAGGTGTGACTAACAACAAGAGGATATGGATTTCAAAATATGATTGCAATGTGTTCTTTAAATAATAATACATTTGTGTAAAAATCAAACACGGTGTGTCAGACCTTGAAGCGTCGGGATTTCAGGTAGTTCTGTCGCATGGCCTTTTTATCAGTCTAGACGAGAACAGAAAACAGAGGGAAACAGAGGGAAACATCATCACTGGTTGGCCTGCACCTGACTGAAAGGCAGAGAGGAGGCACCTACACATCATCATATACTTCCTTCCTATTATATAGCAGAGGGGAGCAGAAGAGTCCTAATTATGTGGGGAAGGGATTGGGATGGGAAAGAGGGGCGGAGGGAAATGACATCTTCTCCCCATCATAGGATAGAGACTGCCATGACTTCGCCACAGTTAACATAGTAGATCTCCTGTATAAGGAAAACAAGGAGATGTGGCTTGATAAAAGGGGGTGGGGGGTGTTGAGGAACAACCTCACTTAGTGTCCTAAGGAGAATGTGAAGCTGAGTAAACTGTCGTTCCAAAAGCCTTTTATATAGCTTCTCCTCTGCACAGTGAACATATCACGTTGTGCTCTGTGGGTAAAAAAATTCACTCAGGACCCACGAAGTAAATAAGGGATGCAGTGGGAGAGCTGCCTTTTTGCTATACGTTCTTATCTTCCAACATTTGCCCAAAAAACTTTTCTATGGACTTCAAGGATTACAGCAGGAGGTACCCAAAGCAAGCCAAAGTCCCGTTTGAAATTTTGCCTTGTGAGGGAACTGCTACTAGTCGCCACTTACAATTATGTCTCCTCCTTGGACAAACTGCAGGCGGACCTGAAAGACAGTGATGTCCAGCAAGTAGATGAGGTCACAGAGATAGTCTACAAGTAGCCACCAATGGAGGTTTTCAGGCATTTGGTATGGAAAGGCCCAGCGTACTGGAATCAGCCAGCAGTTCCAATTCCAGGCCAGAACAACAAAGAACAGCCACAGCACATACATCAAATCTAGGCAGAGGGAAGCACAGGTCAACATTAGTGAGCAGTTGACAGAGAATAGCGGCATATTATCCATAGGGTTGACTGTAAGGATGAATGAATGAAGTACTAAAAATTAAAGGGAACAAAAATTCCTACATTCCAAGCACTTATATCAGACTGCCTTTGCTCTGCTTCCAGGATATATCCACTTTTGTTTTTCTTTTGCAACTACACTGCAATAGCTGCTGGCTTTGGAGAGAGGTGACTCTTAGAAATGAGCCAGGTGGTTAAGAACAGTGAGTAGCTGGTGAGGAAGGAACTGGGTTTTCAGGAGATTTTCAGAGCAGTCTGACAAAGTCTGTCAGATAAAATGGCCAAAAACCACTGGTGCATTGCCACTCTCACCAGCTTTGGGGCAACAACTGAGGCTAGCTATGATCCCTAATGGAATTCATCACTTCCTTCTGCTCTTTCAAATGAAAAAAATTCAATCAGACAGGCTCTAAATCATTCCTTTCTTCCTTCCCTGGTGTCCTTACCACACTCTCAACTCTCCCATTTCTTTCTCCTCCTCTCCTGCTTTCTTTCCATGACATCTCTATTTTTATCTTCCCTTTCTCATAAATGGAGCAGCAGCATTATCTCAACCAATAGTATTTTTCAATTACTTACTGGTGAGCGGGTCGATGCTGCTTGGGAACCGGTACTTTTTCACACGGCTTAGAAAGGGGCGGCATCTGAATTTGCAGCAGAGCATCTCACAGTAATGTTCCTCCACTTCATCTTCTGTCTCTTTTTCTTCTGGTGGCAACGGTGGTTCTGGACAAGTTTTCTTGGAAGGCGCTATGAAAATTTATAGAATTATTGAAAGCCTCATGGACTTCTCTGACAGGCTGAAGTTCTCATGTTTGTCCTTGGTCTTTAAAACTTTTCTCATATTAAATGGCCTCTTCCTGAAAGGCCAGTCTGTATTCCTAGCTAAGAGTTTTGTTAATGTTCATGACTTTCACGTTCTCTTTGCAGACCAGCCTCTCTCAAAGACTAAGGGTAGGTCTACACTACCTGTTGGATCAGCAGGCAGCAATCGATCCAAAAGGGATCGATTTATCGCGTCCAGTCTAGATGCGATAAATTGAGGCCCGAGCCCTCTCCCGTCGACTCCTGTACTCCAGCACCGCGAGAGCCGCAGGTGGAGTCGACAGGGGAGCATCAGCAGTCGACTCACCGCAGTGAAGACACCACGGTAAGTCGATCTAAGTACGTTGACGTCAGCTACATCATACACATAGCTGAAGTTGTGTAACTTAGATCGATTCTCCCTGGTATAGTTCAGGTCAAAGAAGCAGCTCAGCCTTCATGCCAGCTTACTTACTCCTGTGTCTTTCATAATCATAATATTATATTCCGCAGTTATACAACTTGAAATTTCAAAGCACTGGCGAACTGTTGGTATATTTATCCTCACAACACTCTGTTGCGGTATGGAAGTATTATTACTCCATTTTACAGATGAAACAACTGAGGAACAAAGAGATTAACCTGAATTGCCCAAGGTCACTCAAGCAGAGTAAGGAATAGAACCCAGCTCTCTTTAATTCTAGCCCTTTGCCTTAAACAGAAGACCATCCTCCCCCCCTTGTTATTGGGTAACAATTGCTAATTATGCCACATCATCTGGAGCAGTGTTTTTTGTTTGTTTGCAATGTGCTTTTTTTTGCATAGGGAACTAGACCGAAACCACCAGTCATTTCAGTAAGGCTCTTACAATAGACTTGAACACTGCTCTAAGGGGGCTACTTATATCCACACACTTCTACTCAACAATTCTGCCTCCTTTTATGTACCCTGCATCTATTCATGGAAGACAGGTAAGTTGCCAAGTTTCCAGGTTACAAAACCATATCGTCATTTTTATTGCTTGGGCTTTACGAAACCAGTTTCTATGTCTCAGGAATTTCTGCCTCTTTCTCAGCATTCCCGGTCTACTGAGAGGTCCCAAACCCAGCTGTAACTCACATGCCACAGGCGTCTCATCATCAGAGGTAGTATCTGGGTCAATCAGTTTCTCTTTCACTTTCTCAGTCCTGTCTTTAAAGAGCCTCACCAGCTCCTGCAGCCGGTCATGGATTGCCAAACTGTTCTGGCTTGTTCCTGAACCTACTCGCTCTGGCAAGCTGCAGAAAAACCATCAGAGAATTTAGTAATGTAAAATAAAAGCCAGGTGTCAGGTGACAGCCCTTTTTTTTCACCTGTAGGATCCTTAGTTAGGATTCAACCCTGTCCGTGTTGCTATTACACAACTGTACACGGTCAAGTGTGATAACTAAAGTAAATTCAGTCTCATGGGATTACAGTCAGTCAGAGAATCATAGAAACATAGATCCAGAAGGGACCTCGAGAGGTCATTGTCTCCCTATGCTGAGGCAGGATCAAGTATACCTTTAGACTATCCATGACAGGTATTTGTCTAACCCAGGGGTAGGCAACCTATGCTACACATGCAGAAGGAGGCACGCGAGCTGATTTTCAGTGGCACTCACAGTGCGTGGGTCCTGGCCACCAGTCCGGGGGACTCTGCATTTTAAATGAAGCTTCTTAAACATTTTTAAAACTTTATTTACTTTACATACAACAATAGTTTAGTTATATATTATAAACTTAGAGAAAGAGACCTTCTAAGAACGTTAAAATGTATTACTGGCATGAAAACCTTAAATGAGAGTGATTAAATGAAGACTCGGCACAGCACTTCTGAAAGGTTGCCGACCCTTGGTCTAACTTCTTCTTAAAATCCTCCAGTGATGGGGATTCTACAGCCTAAGTAGTGGTAACCCGTTCTACTGTTTAACTAGAGCAACAGTTAGAAAGGTTTTCCTAATACCTAACCTAAATCTCCCTTTCTGCAAATTAAGCTGGTCACTTCTTGTAATTACCTTCCATGGACATGGAGAACAATTGATCTCCATCCTCTTTGTAACAGTCCTTAAGGTATTTGAAGACTTATCGCGTCCTTGCTCAGTCTTCTTTTCTCAAGACTAAACATGGCCAGATTTTACTCTTTCCTCACAGACCACATTTTATAAACCTTTTAACATTTTTGTTGCTCTTCTCTGAACTCTCTCCAATTTGCTTACATCTTTCTTAAAATGTGGCACAGACACAAAATTGACCACAGTACTCCAGCTGAGGCCTTACACAGCGCAGCGGAACAATTATCTCTTGTGTCTTACATACAACATGCCTGCTGCTAGCCTTTCTTGCAACTGAATCATCTTGTTGGCTCATATTCAATTTGTGATCCATTATAACTCCTAGATCTTTTTCTGCAGTACTACTGCCAAGCCAGTTATTCTCAAGATGGATAAAAGTTGATGATTCTTTTTAAAAAATCTGATTTTTTTATTTAAATCAGATTTTATTTTAATAAAATAGAGGAGGGGGGTTAAACTTAAATTTGAAATTATGACAACCTATGTTAGCCCTAAACTTAATCTAATCTATTGAAATCATTTAATTTATGTTTTTTTAAATATGCAGTATATGTTTACTGCCAAAGTTTTAAAGAAAGTCAAACCATTGAACTGATGGAAGCCACTGGCTAAGCACTTCAAGCCAGGGTTTGTTAAGGTGCTAAACCAGCTTTTGACAGCAGTAGCCTCTTTTGCAGGGGAGAGAGAATATTTTCTTCATTTCAGTTTATTTAATTAGTCCAATTCAATGACCATTCATTCAAAGTTTAAAACCAATAGGAAGTTGAGAAAAACAGGAAAGCTTGTTTTCCTCTTCTAATATATAAATAAAAAATAGGTGTGAGAGGATGAGACTGACTATTTCTAAAATCTTAAAAGACAACAGGGACAAGACACAATCAGTTCAATTCACTAACTACTGATAATACTTCCTTTGTTAAATAAACCAGTTTTAAATGCAAAACATATTTTCATAAACTTTTTGCTTATGTATTCAGCACTGTTAAGGCAGTTTTATTTAACTAATTAAAAACAACTTTAAAATGCAAGGGTTTTTTTGCATTTGTAATTGCATTTAAATTTCCATCCAAATAGAGCGTCACACACATCACAAGTAAAAAAGTATTCATTTAGTAAATAAGAAATGCATTATTCACCATTTTCTAACATAATAAAAAATGTGAAAAATAAGACCCCAAATAAATGTAAGATCAGCTATATAACTGCTTAAATAAATGTATATGGAAATAGTGTATTCTCCTGGTTTGCAAAAAGAAGCATCAAATTTAGTGAAAGGATTGTATTTAGGTGCCAATCAACTTTTTTTATTGTTACCAACCAACGAGAATCCACTTTTCTTGAGGAAAATAACTAAAAAGTACAAATGCAAAACATATTAAAATCGAGATTTAAATCAAAGTTTCCTGCTTGCTGATTTAAATCATGATTAAAATCAGTTATTTAAATTGCTTTGATTTAAAACAATCCACCCTGGTTAATCCCCATTTTGTATATATGCCTTTGATTTTTCCTTCCTAAATGTAATACTGTGCATTTGTCTTTATTGAATTTCACCTTGTTGATTTCAGACAAATTCTCCAATTTATCAAGATCATTTTGAATTCTTGTACTGTCCTCCAAAGTGCTTGCAATCCCTCCCAGCTTGATGACATCTGCAACTTTTATAAGAACACTCTCCACTCCCTTATCCAAATCACTGATGAAAAAACTGAATAGTATTGGACCCAGGACAGACGCTGGTGTGACCTCACTAGATACACCCTCTCAATTTGACAGTGAACCTTTGATAACTACTCTTTGGGTACGGTCTTTGAACCAGTTGTACCCACCTTATAGTAATTTCATCTAGGCCACATTTCCCTAGTTTGTTTGTGAGAATGTCATGTGGGACTGCGTCAAAAGCCTTACTAAAATCAAGGTACATCACACATACTGCTTTCCCCCATCTGCTAAGCCAGTAACCCTGTCAAAGAAGGAAATTAGGTTGTTTTGGCATGATTTGTTCTTGACAAATCATGTTGGCTATTATTTATCACTGTATTATCCTCTAGGTGCTTACAGTGTCACGAGGTCATACAGTACGTTTGCTTCAAAGGGCAGACAGTGCTAGAAATGACTTGGTAATTATTAAGAATGCATGCTACTTTCTGCCATCACTCGCCATGCTCTGTCATACCAGGAGAGGGCTTTGGTTGAGAACCACTGGATGAAGCTGTGGGGGAAGCCTACGGACATGTGGGGGAAGCCTATGAACATGTAGGCTCTGAATTCCCCTTTCAGTCTCTCACGGCTTGTCTTGACTAAAAAATTAGGTCAGGTTAAAGTTAGGTTGTGCTAACTAATATGATTGCAAAGTCATGTTTAACCTCAGTGTAGACAGAGACAAGTCATGTTTAGCTGAATATCAACTGGGTTTTGTTAACGCTAAGGTTCTAATAGGCTTTATTCAAGATCAGCTGACACAACAATTTCTGTCTACATGGATTGCTAAATCAGGTAGAACATTGTGTTAGTTCAAGCGACTTCTCAAGGCCATGGTCTCGCATGATCCAATTTTTTAACAAAGACAAGCACTCAACGGGAGAGGTTCCTCTCAGGACTGTTACATTTGTGGAACACGGTAAAGAAGTCCAGGACTGAGTACACATGATGTAAAATGCCCTCTCATTCCAGAAAGGAGAAACAAGATGTTTCTGAACAACCAATACAAGTTGGCAGCACCGCATTTCTGTAATATTGTTCAAATTAAAATGCAGCCACCTTCTCTGCAAGCTAAGCCCAATCTTTCAGTGATGTCTACAAATCTGGCAGCACTTGACAATGGTATATTTTTTTTAAATCTTCCTTAAATATGAATCTGTATTAGAAAATAGACTAGATATTAAATGCAGCTTTTAAATGAGTTCTCAAATCTTTGATTCAAAATTAGATTGTCCTTTCACTACTTATACAGTCTATGGTGTTTGATTCAAAAAGTTTTAGGCCAGCAAAATCCAGGAGAACGTTTTTCATCGTAGTGCATGAAGAATAACAGGAACAGTTTCAACTTTGGTAACAGCATATTTCCTTACTCACTGCGCTGAAACATCTTACTCATCAGTGCTAGATATCCATCTGTAGCGAGGCGGTGTGGCTCCCCTCCTCCCCAGGGAGGGATGAGCCCCATTAATCACCCCCCAGGGCGGAACCACTGGGAGGAAGTCCCGCCCCTCAAAGGGTCAGGCGGCGACCCGGAAGGATAAAAGCCGGGCCTCAGCCCTCAGTCAGGGCCTGACCGCCAGCAGGAGCAGACGTGCCCGCTGACCCTCCTCACCAGGAAGCCGCTGAGGCCCGAGGCCAGTGGGAGCTGCCCCGCAGTCGCTACCACGAGGATCTGCCCCGTCCCCACTACGGCCCCGAGGAGCCGCCAGACCAGACCTGGTCCGCCGTCTCGGAGGTATTCCCGGACCTACCGCCCTGCCCGGACTGGGAGGAGCCCATGGTACTGGACACCCCAACGGACCAGGTAGGAACCAGGGGGGAGGCTGGAAGTAGCCCGGGGGCAGCTGACCTTAGTCAGGCTGCAGAAGGCCCTGCGCCTATGTCAGTGTGTTTCGGTCAGGACCCCCTTCCCCACTGACCGCCACTAGCGGCGTCAGCCGCTATTAGGGCCCCGGGCTGGAACGCAGAGGAGTGGGTGGGCCTGCGTTCCCCCTGCCACCCGTAACCGGGTGGCAGACTCTCCTCCCCTGTTGCCACTGCTCTGCCCTGCTCCAAAGGGCTGGAGCTGATAACAGTGTTTGTTGGTGCCCCGCCCGACCCAAGGGCTGGGCCCCTATTGACTTTGCCACTGCTCTGCCCCCAAAGGGCCAGAGCTGATAACTGTGTTTGATGCCCTGCCCGAACCAAGGGCTGGGCCCCTTTTGACTTTGCCACTGCTCCGCCCTGCCTTAAAGGGCCAGAGCTAATAACTGTTACTGTGTTTGTTGGTGCCCTCCCAAACCAAGGGCTGGGCCCCTAGAATTTAACTGTGTAGCTGTTCGGTCCTGCGCACAGGGTCCGAACCGCCGGAGCGGACTGCGATCCCGAGGGCAGAGGCCCTTGGACAATGAGACGAGGCCAGTGTGGCTCCCCTCCTCCCCAGGGAGGGTTGAGCCCCAGCATCCCCTCATCCACACCATCCATCCAGCTATCCATTTCTCTGTTGCATGTTAGGTATTTCTAAGGTGCCAGTCACCTTTGTATCTATGCACCAAAATATGAAATCCTAATAACTATACTGATTCATGAATCTGGGCCTCTCATTCTAGCAGTATACCCAACTCACTTTTTTCTCTGTAGGTTGGACTGGCCAGGTGAGGCTCTCACTGGAGAATCAGCTGGGGATGGCACAATTAAATCCTCTATACTGTCCTCCTGGGAGCGTAGCTTCCTCCTAAAGAAAAATGAGTAAATGGCATCAGAAACAAAAACAGACAGAAAGAAAATGTTCTTTGCCCTTCATCCTCACACCCACCCACCCACACACACACACACACACACACACTCACAAGCCTCCATGTAAGGTTTAAGAAAAGTTAAACCGAATCAGAGTAATTTACTATGTAAAATAACAGAACTTCAGAAAGAGCTTTAATATTGTCTGCTGCATCTCGGCAACTCATGGTGTAGGACGCCATCAGGTGGTCAAGGGACATCTATTTAGAACACATCACTGGACATCGGCAATACCAGGAGACATGAGCTGGAGTGCCATTGAGAAGTAAAGTCGGGAAAGTAACTGAAATACTTCTCTGAGGGATTGTATTTACTGAGGGACAACCTATCCTAAATTCTCAATTACTGGGGGACAATCTACACTCATTGCTATATTTACTTTCCACAAGCTACTCTGAGTATAACCTTTTATGAGTGATGTATCCGAATATTTGGATGCTAATATCTAAACCATATCATTACATTTATTAACCTAAACTGGGGATATTGCAGATTATGTACTATATTTATTGTATGACTTTTAAACCAAACTTTGTACTTTGGGATAATTTAAGCATTATACCTAGATGTATAGACACTCTTTCCTTAACCTGTGTATTAGATCATTTTAACATTAGCTTTAATAAACATTTTTAAATCTGTTCTTATCTCTTGTATCTCAGCTACAGAATGCACTTAGCACTCTGGGGCCCAGATTGCTACTGGGGCGCTATTTAATGTAAATAATAGATAATAATTATCATAATAAAATAAAATAAGCATGTCTCAGTGTATCAGTCAGTCGTGCACTGCACTACCATGTAGGAAACTCAGATTCAGGAGCAGTCTTGGGGATTCTTGCTTCTTATGCAAGAGGAAGACGTAGTCATCATACAGGTGTTTAACATACTTCTTCTCTGAGAATAAGGGCTGCTGTATGTAACAGTCTTTTGCACCAACAGCCGCAGCCTGAACATTAACATTGCAACCTGGGAGGAGGCTGTTGGACATCCTAAATGTGCACACGGTTCATTTGCACATACACCTGATACGTGAGAAATGTGATTATGTGGGGAAATAGATAACCCATAAATTAGTTATGGCTCATAATGAATGGCTAAGCAGTATCTCCACAGACCCCCTAAGGCAGGTCAGCCCACAATATATGACAAACTCCCTCCTTGGTTAGCCTTGGTCAAAGGTCAGTCTGGGTGAGCCTCAGTGAATCCCACACATTTGTTTGAGGCCACTCTGCTTGCAAGACCAAAAACAAACACACACACAAAATTGATTAAATAAATAATCAACAATACACGCTCAGGCACAAATTCCAAAGTCTGTTTTATATATACAGAATTCTGCGCACTTTCCCACTTTAACAATAAATATGCTTATTAGTACCTATTTGAGCTATCTAAATAATTGTTGACTATTGTCACTTATTGACTTATAAAGTAGCTTTCACAGTGCTGTACAAAATGAAAACCAAACCCAACAGAGCCTTGCAGCCATGGATCTAAAAATAACTAAAGGAAAAGAAGATTTTTAAAACACAGAGTGTGATGCACAGGCAAGAAGATATGCACAAATTTGAAGGAGCTGAAGTATGGAGGATAATGAATAGAAGTAATACAAATGTAAATTGTGTCTTCAAGTTCACAGGTCGCTAAAGTAATTGCCTAAATAAAGACACCACATGAGAAAGGTGAGGTCTTGAGCAGGGGAAAGGAAGAGATCATGCATTTTGCAGTGTTCTGAAAAGACTGTCTTGGAAAACCTGACAAGGCAGGGAAACCAAGAAAGAAATGAATTCAATGCTTCAGTGGCAGTAGAGCAAAAGCATGAACCAGAATTTCAGCAAAGTCAGAGATAATACCTTGAATTGTGAAAAGAAAAAAATGACTAGCGGAAAATGATCTAGTTAAAGTGTCAGGGTGAGAGGCCAAAGATTACCTAGTTCTAGTGCGATATGCCTAAAAGCTATCAGGTTTGTCCTTGTGGCAGATCCTGTGGCTCATTTTGACTGTATACCTGAAAGTGATTTTTTTTTAATTTAGCTTTACTATTGTGTGTTTTGTTGCACTGTGCTTGGATGCTTATGATAGGAACCTTACAAACATAGCATTTGTATTACTGTAGCAATGAAAACTCTAACCAAGATCAAACAGCTCTGTTGCGTTAGGCACAGAATGCTACAAATGGAACGGGAGAGAGTTCCTGCCCTAAAGAGCTTACAAGCAAAATAGACAAGAAAGACAAAGGAAGTACTATTAGCCCTATTTTATAGATGGGAAACTGAGGCACGGAATGATTACATGATTTGCTCATATCTATGGCAGCTGGAAACTTAACCCACATCTACTGAGTCCCTGTCCAGTGCCTTAATCACAAGACCAGCTTCCTCTATTAAGTATATAAATTAGGGCTGTCAATTAATCACAGTTAACTCATGTGATTAACTCAAAAATTAATCATGATTAAAAAATTAATCGCAATTAATCGCACTTATAACAATAGAATACCAATTGAAATTTATTAAATATTTTTGATGGATTTTTAAATTTTCAATAGTGATTTCAATTACAATCCAGAATACAAAGTGTGCAGTGCTCATTTTATATTATTTTTTATTACAAATATATGCACTGTAAAAATGATAAGCAAAAGAAATAGTATTTTTCAATTCACCTCATACAAGTACTGAAGAGAAATCTCTTTATTGTGAAAGTGTAACTTACAAATGCAGATTTTTTTTTTGGTTACATAACTGCAGTCAAAAACAAAACAGTATAAAATTTAGAGCCTACAAGTCCATTCAGTCCTACTACTTATTCTGCCAATCGCTAAGACAAACAAGTTTGTTTACATTGACGGGAGACTACGACATATTTACAATGTCACCTGAAAGTGAGAAAAGGTGTTCGTATGGCACTCTTGTAGCCGGCATTGCAAGTTATTTATGTGTCAGGTATTCTAAATATTTGTATGCCCCTTCATGCTTCGGCCACCAATCCAGAGGACATGCTTCCAAGCTGATGATGCTCGTTAAAAAAATAATGTGTCATTTATATTTGTGACTGTACTCCTTGGGGGGAGAATTGTTATGGCTCCTGCTCTGTTTTATCTGCATTCTGCATATATTTCATATTATAACAGTTTCGGATGATGACACAGCACATGTTCGTTTTAAGAACACTTTCACAGCAGATTTGACAAAACACAAAGAAGGTACTGATGTGAGATTTCTAAAACTAGCTACAGCACTCAACTCAAGGTTTAAGAATCTGAAGTGCCTTCCAAAATCTGAGAGGGTCGAGGTATGGAGCATGATTTTAGAAGTTTTAAAAAAGCAATACTCCAGCAACTACAGAACCCAAAGCACCAAAAAAAGAAAACCAACCTTCTTCTGGTGGCATCTGACTCAGATGATGAAAATGAACATGTGTTGGTCTGCACTGCTTTGGATCATTCTCAAGCAGAATTCATCATCAGCATGGACTCATGTCCTCTGGAATGGTGGTTGAAACATGAAGGGACATATGAATCTTTAGCGCATCTGGCATATAAATATCTTGCAACACCAGCTACAATGGTGCCATCTGAATGCCTGTTCTCATTTTCAGGTGACATTGTAAACAAGAAGGCAGCATTATCTCCTGCAAATTGTAACCAACCTAGTTTGTCTGAGTGAGTTGCTGACCAAGAAGTACGACTGGGTGGACTTGTAGGCTCTAAAGTTTTACATTGTTTTATTTTTGAATGCAGATTTTTTGTACATAATTTTACATTTGTAAGTTCAACTTTCATGATCAAGAGATTTCACTATAGTACTTGTATGAGGTGAATTGGAAAATATTTTTTTTTTGTTTTTTACAGTGCAAATATTTGTAATCACAAATAAATATAAAGTGAGCACTTTACAATTTGTATTCTGTGTTGTAATTGAAATCAATATATTTGAAAATGTAGTAAACATCCAAAAATATTTAAAATAAATGATATTCTATTGTTTAACAGAGCAGTTAATCACGATTATTTTTTTTAATTGCTTGACAGCCCTTATATAAATATAAAATGTGCTACTGGGACATATGCAGGACCCTGTGACAGAGAAAGAATAAATACAGTTCTATCTGTGTCCTATTTTACACCTTCATGAGAAGCATTTTGGTTTTTTAGAGAGAACTAGAAGATTTTTCACACTTAGCCTCAAAAGTATTTTTATTAAACTGTGTCAAAGATCAGAGAGATGATTGCCTTTAAGAAGCTGCGGGAACTGGTTATGAGACAGGCTCAAGCAGAGAAAAGGAGCATCAAAGAATAAGACTTATGATTACTCAAACAGCTCAAATACTCCGTGAAGGATGAATTTCACGGATTTTTTTAATCATTCTCAGATAAAACAAAATTTGCGCTGTGCTCACTCAGTGCATTAATGGACTGTGTTTTAGCGCATCAGCCAACTGCGAACACTGACAATGGCAAGGAAGCAAAGAAAAGAAAAATGTATCAAGAGCAGAGTTTGGGGACCTAGTTCTTGTCTATCTATCTGTACATCTAGATATTTATACTGGTCTCTCCACCAAAGTATAGGAACCCTTTAGAATCCAAGTTCTGTTCCCAGTTATGACACATCCTTTCTTCGTGACCTTGAACAAGGCATTTAACTTTGATGTGCCTCAGTTGCCCCTCACATGTAATATGGAGAACAACACTACCATATCTCATAGGGTTGTTATGAGTGTGATTCATTAATATCTGCAAAGTGCTTTGAAATCCTCTGTTGGAAGGTACTAAACACCTTGAAGGATCTCACTGTTGGTGAAAATGAGTGGGGAGATTTGGGAACATTTTCAGTATTGTTTGGTTTTCAACTAGTTCTACATTTATAACCAGGTATCCAGCAGCCATCATGCATTCATCTTCATCAAAAAATGTTCAATATGTGACAGATTTGAGTATTTAATAGCAGCAGCAATCAGCTGCTGGGTCCATGCTAGAAAAGTATTTGTGCACTTTGACATTCATGACAAAATGAAGCACTGGAATGCGTTACCTAGGGAGGTGGAGGAATCTCCTTCCTTAGAGGTTTTTAAGGTCAGACTTGACAAAGCCCTGGCTGGGATGATTTAGTTGGGGATTGGTCCTGCTTTGAGCAGGGGGTTGGACTTGATGACCTCCTGAGGTCCCTTCCAACTCTAATATTCTATGATTCTATGAAAATCACACCAAACAACTGACACTCATTTCAAGTTCAAAACTTCCATTGATTTACAGATAATTTTAGTTTTATATGAATTACACAACTCATTGTGGTCACCAAGAAAAGGAATGGGGTGTGACTCATGGAGAATCTGAATCCAAGACACTCATTAAACAAATTGTGAATCATTCAGTATATTATAGATCTAAACCATGTATGACAAGTGTCACTTTATCAAAATGATGTCACCCCAAGTCCATCTTAGTCATCAGATGACAAAGAAATGAGACAAATGGACGAAGATCATGGAAAAACAGGTTATTGATCAGTGGGGAAGTTACACCACTTGATTTCAACCAAAGCAACCAAATAGTTATAAAGTAACCAGGGACTAGTAAGCAATCTATACTGTTTGATCCAAGACCACTTATCGAGAAAAATACATTCTTGTCACTTCAGTAAATAATTATCCTGACACACATAATTTTTCAAGAGATATCAAGCAACCCAGTGCTAAGATGAACTTCCTCATGCCTGTAGGCAAATAACTGTTGACTCATACAAGACTCCTTACAATAGAACATCCATTACCCCTCAGAGAAACTAGCACAGGACTCCTGAGAGACTAAATAAAGAGACCTGGAAATCTTGAATGAGGCCTCAGAAATGTTGCAGCACAACTGAAATATGCTTTTCATCTTTTATGAAGCATTCTTCCCAGTGCATGACCCGCAAATTGTTGAATGCAAAGCACTTCTAGTAGATTTTTCCCTCTATTAAAATGAATTAGATATATATTTTTCCCCTCCAAAAATGGGTGATATTGTGCCTATGAAAGATTCAATAGAAGATGATTTACTGCATCTTAGAATCCTAGTATAGGCACAGGACCTCTAGTGGTCATCTTAAGCAGGTTGAGCTAAAAACATCACACATACAAGATATATCACACACTGTGAGTATACTGTCTGCTCCTTTAATAAATACTCAAATAGCAAGCAGCTTGAAATGCTCCAAACTATACGCACACTGTGAATTTAAAAGTTATTTTTCTCACATCACTGACAGATACCACTGATAAGGAATGATCATTAGCTAGGCAGTAGTTATATGGGATCTACCAGTCCAGGACAGCAATCTGTACTGTCTGTTCCTCCTGTGTCTACTAGGTATCAGCATCACAATGAGGTATCTTGCTATGGTTGAAAGGCTATACAGAGAAAAAAAATAAAAGAAGGTTCTAAACAAGACTACTGGAGGATATAGATGCATATGTAAAAAATATCTAACCTAAATACCTAAAGGCCACCTCTACAAGCATAGATGGGTCTGAGCCAAAACCCAGTGTCTGATTATGTCTGAACTTTGTGTATGTTTAGAATCTGAACGCAACTCTGAAATTTCTCTCTGGTTCCTATCTCTACAATAATCCAAAACTAAACCACAGATCCTAAAGCCTCTAATTTGGGGGTGATTGAACACTGGGTCAAAATTTTGCATCTCGGTCCACCTTTAGTAACAAGATGCCATATTAAGCCAGCTCAAGAATTCTTACATCTTTACCTGGTGGGAGGAGGAAGATTACTTGAATCTGAAATACAAGCACCAGGAATACAGTCCAGGTTTTGCAACAGATTTAAATATATGGAAGTTGCTGGATCTCTCACCTGCAGCATTAGGCCATGTCTATACTAGTCCCTGTTGCTGATGACAACTGTTAGCAAGGAATAATAATATGCCATGCTGACAATGGATATCAGCAACAGGTGCAGCTAAAAGGGAGCTGAATTTGGTATAAACTGCAATTGTAGCCAACGACAAACCAGGTTCAGCACTGTTTTAGAAACCGTGATGGTTTCTGAAATGGTATGGGAAGTGCTTTGTCTGTGGCTACATGCAGTCAAATCATTTTCAGCATTAGTTCAACACCACTGATTGGTGATGGCCTTGCAACAGATCGTTTTCCTAGCTTAGACCAGTTTAGAAACGTTTGAACAGAGTGTCTGCCTTTGTGGTTAATCTCAGTGTTTCCTCTGCTATGGCATGGCAGCAAGAGGAAAAAGGAAGTAGAACTGTCTGTGCTACTGCAGAGGGTGGGCAGGGAAGAGCCTTCTCTGCCGATTGTTGTTAATGACATAGGAGCTGCACACAGAGAGACAAACCAGACATACTGTACAGGCCAGTGAGCAACTAAGCAAACCAAAGGCTGACACTCGCCAGTGGGGCTGTAAAACACATGGCTCTTCTGTCTCAAAAAATTATCCCTCATTTTCTTTTTTCCAAAAGGTGAAACACTCAACTGGGCCAGTTCATTTACCTTGGCACTGACTGCAGCTAAACTACCTTTAAAGTCCTTTTTATTAGAGCTCCCTGGAATTAAGACCAAAGGTAGAAACGATTGTCTGCCAGCTCTAGAAGCAGCACTGCATAATTTTGACCCCAGTAAAGATGAAATCCTTTCACTCACCAGTCATGCACTCAGCACAGGGAGTTCTATTAATCTGTTTTACTGAGTTTTTTAACCACATGCTCAGCTTAAGGCTGTTCAGTGTCAGATTAATGTCACCAGCTCACTAGCTGTGATCACATTGTTACTGGAAAACCTTTGTTCTTAGGTCTAAAAGAAAAATAAAATCCCCCTGTGGTGAAATCCAGTGACTTTCTAACAATAGATCTTCTTAATGCTGTCGACTATTTGCAGTTTGGCATTTCACTTGATACTTCTCAATCTATTTTTTCCAATTCTAATAAACCTATTCGGTAAACTGGACTACAGTGGTTTCTGCTCTTTCATTGTGGGTGGTCTTAGGGACCTGGAAAACAAAAGATCCATTAAGCTAGGACAAGAATATGTTTAAAAGTGATCTGCAAAGGGAAAACATGTTTTGGTTTTGGTTTATATTGGTCCTGTATGATGCAGAAAGCCAAAGAATTTCACCTCTTTCAAGAAAAAAGAAGTTGTTATTTTCTGCTGCTTTTTTAGATTAGAAATATGAGGCCTGGTTTTGGTGGAGCATCCTTTGAGAGACTAGAAATCTGGGGTTGGGGTAGTTAACTTCCAGCAGACTGAAACCTGGGCTGTGGTTCTCCCCACCCTCAGGAGAGGAGGCAGGGAGTGTTGAGTCATAGACTGTCTTAACTAAGGGCTGAAAAAGTTGCATCTTAACTCACAGCCTCTTGTGATGTTCTGTCCCACTCCGATCCTCAGCAAAAAAGGAAGTGAAGACTGCTGGACTAAATCAATGGAGCTAGGCCAGTTTTCACCCACAGAGGATCTGGCCCTGATGTATCTGGAGCTCTCTGATCTATCCATTGTGAACAGTTTATTAGGGCTTGTCTTCATGTACAGTGCTACAGCAGTGCAGCTGAGCCGTGCCTGTAGCACTTTAGTGAAGACACTACTCTGCCAATGGGAGAGCTTCTCCTGCTGCTGTAGGTACTCCACCTCCCAGAGAGGTGGCAGCTTGGTCGCCGGGAGAAGCTCTCCTGTTGACATAGTGCTGTCTACAGGGGGGGTTAGGTCAGTATAACTATTCTGCTCAGGGCTGTGGATCTTTCACAGCCCAAGTTACGTACTTATACCAAAATAGGTCTGAAGTGTAGACCTGGCCTCAGATTTGATACTCTTTTTTGTTCACGGATCAGCCAACAACAGATCTGGTATTTTATAAATGCAGGCCTTGGTAGTAATTTTGGAGCAAATAGTCTTTATGGACGTTTGGGGTTCAAGCTGTGTGACTGATCAACTCAATTTCTGTTCCCTGATGAGAGGCCAGCAAGCAACACACCATCCTATTTCTCCCTCACAACCCTCCTCCCTGTCAGCAATCTTCTGACATCACGCCAGCACAAGTCTTCACGACTCTGTGTCATGTGTAGAGGAGGTTCCACAAGGAAGTTGCACCTGTTGCTATTCTATCCTCCTCAAGATCCGTCCATTGCGTCAGCATGTTGCTGTATGTTCTAGGCTGGAACATGTTCAAAATAAATCCAGGCAAAGGACTTCCCTCTGTTCTGCTTCTCGCTATTACTCACATTGATGTTGTAGTTATTTAGGGCTTGTCTACAAGGGGAAATTTTACTGGCATAACTATACTGGTATAATTATACTGGTATAACTCCCCAGGTGGACACTCTTACTCTGGAATGAGAGTGCCTTTTTCTGGGTTAGCCTAAACCACTTCCAAAGTGAGATAAATTTCCCCATGTAGAGAAGCAGGGATTCAAAACACGCCCACTGTCTCTCCCTACCTCTGAACACTCTCACTTCCAAACACATGGATCCAGGGACAGGCTGGGTGAGTCCTCGCAGTCCAAACATGCTCAATCACTCAGGAGTACATTTGTTCCCCTGTGCGCAGGCACAGATCCCTATTTGTATGCCCCATGCGCATATGTGCAGAGGGAACCCAGACACAATGTTCACGGAAAAGCAGACAAAAAAGATTTGCACAGGGTCAGACTGAATCATATCAGACACTGACACTTTCACAAATCGTTTTTTCTATTCTTTGCCCAGCTCCAGTCTAAAATACAAAAAAAAAAGCTTATACAGCAGGAGAACAGGGAAGGGTTCCTCGTGCCTCAGGATCACCAGCAGTACTGTTGACCTCCAATCCTTCTTCCACCCACATACCCCCGCTTCCTTGTGGCCCTTTGGAGGATAGCCTCAGTCCTTCCCACACTAACAAGTTGACAGGAGGGACCCCCTCCTGCATATCTCCTAATCATTACAGGAGAGAAGCCCTGATCCTGAGGACCTACAGAGATTCTCAGGACTGGAGCGCCCATTTTGCAGACCATATGAGACCAGCAGCATCAGGACTCCCCCACATAAGATAGTAGGTGATGACTGTGGTTAGCAGGAGGCTCGGTGACCAGCAGACTAAGGGGGCATTTCCCCAGACCTCCTAAGGTCTACTGGTTTGATTGTTCCAACTTGTGGACCTGTTGGGTTTGCAGGAACAGAAAACATTGCAACCATTCTTAAAAAATAATCTAAGGAAACTCATCTCCAAAAATCCTTGTTCTGGTGAAGTTAAAGCTTCAGGCACACAGCAAAGATTGGAGTACTCAATATGCAGAATTAAGTTGGCACCTTTCAAACTCAGTACCAAAACTACCTTAACTTTCCCAGCCTACCATCATCCCTTTTTTGGCATGTAGTTTCACAGTGGTGCACCGCTGAACACTGGTTTTCTAATCTATTTCCTACCACTTTCCTCTCTGATGCTGTGAGCTACTTTGTCACTTACTGACCTTTGCTTTTCTCAGGTAAGTGCTCTAATTTCAGTCTAGCTCATATGAAGTTTGTATACGGAGACATTCCAGTTTAGCGTCAAATGGTACCTGGAAAAGTGGCTGCTACGCTGAAACTTTCTTAACTTCTCCTTAACAAAGATTTTTGTCTTGGTATCTATAGACACCTGCAATCTCTCAAGTGTGGAACAACAGGTGACACACTTGTGGGCAGACTTGAAGAAAATGGTTTAAAGACAACCCTAGGTAACAGTTAATGGGCTGCTTGTCAGGGTGTGATGTTCCCTAGAGTTAAAGTCAGGCAGAACACAAAGCATTTAAGACATTTTCCAGACCCATACCTCTTCGGCGCCACAGGCGTGCCTGGTACCATGAGAGTGTGGGAATTATTCCGGGAAAGCGGGGGCAGATGAGGGTCATGTTTCTGTACCCCTGCAGAGCTGCTTTGGGCGTCGACATTCTTGACGTTTACAATGGGATATCTACTGGATGATGGCTCTTGGAGAGAAAAAACACAAAAGGAATCAGAAAAGGAAAACGGCTACATTAAGGGGCAAAAATCTCTCTAGAATCACTTGGGACCAGTGTTTTTGCTCAATGTCAAAATTAGTCGACCTGTTGCCACTGACATCAATCTAAGCTATCTCCAGGCCTTATGTACTTATGTATATTGAAAGCACATGTAGTACCATTCAGCTTGGAAAATAAACTAACAAAGTCACAAAATTCAAAGTTAAGGTCCATCCTGAAAGGGGGGAACCAGGCCAGATGCTCAGTTGATATGAATCAACGTATCTTCATTGACTTCAGTCACCTACATCAGCTGAAGATCTGGCCCATTAAGCATCACAACATGAGTTGATCGAGATGCTGCTCTTGTGCTCTCATAGCTTCAGAATGATGTTGTCTTTTAAATATCCTGAACAGATTGTAGTCACTCATTCCACATTATGGGAAAAAATACGGTGAAGTGACTCAGATTATCGACATCAAAAGCTGCCAGCTAGGTATTGTGACAGGGTCAGGCCAGATGGCTACAAGAGAGTGGTCGAAGGTAGTGGTCCAGGTTAAGCAGGTCCCTTTTCCCTGGGTAAGATAACAGGGACTATTCCAGAACACTCAGGAACTTTCTAGTTCTAGGACACCTGTAGCCAATTGGGAAGTTACTAGAATTAATTAAGGCTAATCAGGACACCTGTATAAAAAGGCTCTCACTCCAGTTAGTGAGGTGTGCGTAAGGAGCTGGGAGTGAGAAGATGTGCTGCTGGAGGACTGAGGAGTACAAGTGTTATCAGACATCAGGAGGAAGGTCCTCTGGTGAGGATAAAGAAGGTATTGGGAGGAGGCCATGGGGAAGTAGCTCAGGGAGTTGTAGCTGTCGCTCAGCTGTACCAGGAGGCACTCTAGACAACTGCAGTCCACAGGGCCCTGGGCTGGAACCTGGGGTAGAGGGCGGGCCCAAGTTCCCCACAAACCTCCCAACTCCTGATCCAACACAGGAAGATCTCTGATGCTAGCAAAATCCACCAGTAAGCGCAGGACCCACCAAGGTAGAGGAGGAACTTTATCACAGTATCCATAAGTAAAGTCCCTCAACTCCTACACACACACACCCAAGAAGTTTTCTAAGGGGTGTTACATCAGCATTACATTGTTAGAGTTCCGATTCATATTGTAGATTTCAAATTGCCTGTTTTTACCCCAAATAAGACATTATTTAAATAATAATTTGAAGGTTCTCAAATCAATCTGGCAGGAGTCTTAGAACAACCAGCCATGCACATTACAGTTCAGAGCACAACCAGCACCTGGGTCCCACTCTGCATGCCTGGCCTTCACCTGCTGAAACCACAGTGGCTCTTCTCAGCACTGGGGTCTGAGTCTCATCAGGGGGATGGAGGAGCTTGGGGTTTGCTCAAGCACTCCTGGAAGTGGGACTGACCCAAGGCTCATCAGTCATGCTAGGACCCTTTCTGTTGTTTGGGGAATGGCCAGTGGCCATTTGTGTGTGTGTGTTTTAGAGGGGGCAACCCTACCCTCATGATGACATCTGAAATCCCAGCCAGCAAGTCCTTGCAACTTTTATTTACAGAAGGTGAAAATTCAGCCTCGTGTGTAGAGGGTCTTGCACCACTTATGTTCAGTGTGGGGCTTTCTGCCCAGAGATGACTGTCACCCCAACAGCACAGGAGAGAGAGTCGTATGCACAAACAAACTCATTCAAACCTCCACATTGTTTACCAGAGAAGATATTTTGCTAGAAGTGACAAGGCAAGCGAAACACAAGAAACATCACACAACACACACTACTGAGCCTTAGAAGGCCATTAAGAGGCAGGTTCTGCCACCCGTACTCATGCAGAGTGGTGAATTTTAATGTTGTTCTATCACATGTGCCAAAAGGAGTTCCATTCGTTTCGGTGGGGCTATTTGTGAAGGATGCTAATGTTTGACATAAGAATGGCCGAACCTGGCGCTTTCCTTGTGAAACAGACCCACCAAAGCAAGATTAACTCTTATGGACTAAACTGCTTATAACAAGTCTCCCCTTCCCATTCCTTTGTTCTCGCTGAGCGTCTATGTGGGTGTGTTAATGGCAGAAAGTGTCTGTGTATTGGAGATTTCATCCTTTAACTGTGGGTTTGCTTTAGAGAATTTTGAGCAGTGACAAGGGGAGTGGTGGTTTTTTTGTTGTGAGGAGTTTTTGTTGTTCTTGTTGTGGGGTGGGATTTTGCAACCCAGACATTTTTTAATGTTCTTTATTGGGTGAACTTGACAATACTGTAATTATAATTCAGTGATATTAACACAAAATGATTCCATTATAGAAATAATGTGTCACTACATTTCAATAGGGAACATTTTTAAAAAAAAACAAGAGCACCCGAAAGGAGACACACAAAAGCCCATGCCCAAGCCATGCAAGCACATCAGAAAAGCCATCCTCTATACTACCTAAAGGATGAGAAGGGGACCATTCCTCATTCAAAAAACTGGGATTCACCACACCAGACTTATGCTTTTTGGAGATGAGGACTGGGATGCGGGAGGCGGTGGAGAATCGGTAGCTGGGAACATTGGGTAGCTGCTCTACTGTGCCTTGGGAGGAAGGGAAGGAGCTCCTGCAGTCAAGCGGCTGGTCATGCACCAGGCGATCTAACTCAACATCTCTGGTTTGCTTGGACATGGTGCTAGGAGCCTAGGCGCTTCAAGCAAAGGACAGGGCATCTGACGCTGCAACAAGAAACACAGAATCAGGTGAGACTGTCTTGTTTTAGTTCCAGAGGAGCTGTTTCTTTAAAAGAGAAATACAACCTTGGTGGTGATTTTTATTTTAGAGCTCACAAAGACAAAAGCTAATAGCTTAGAGTCAAGAACAGAGCTGGCAAGCGCCATACAGACTTCCTTTACACATGTAACACTGGTAGGTGGGATTGAACCTGGGACCTCAGGAGCTAAATGCATGAGTGGCTACTGCATGAGCTGAAAGCCATAGGGGTCTTAGCTAAGGCTGTACAGCAGACTCATTAATTTCCCTCTCTCTAAGTAGTCCCAGTGCCACTAGTTGGGACAGAACACCACACCCAGGAGGTGTGTGGGTTACACACAACTTTACTAAGGGGCCTCGGTCGTGATTTTCAGCACCCAGCGTTATTTCATTGCTGATTCTCACCTAAACAGACTGAGAGTCATGACAAAATTGCAACGGCAAATGTCCGCTGAGGAACTAGACTGTCAGCACCAAATACACCTCCCATCTGAGCCAGGCAACGTTCTCCAGAAGGGAAAGGCCAAGTACCCCTTTCTGCTGCTTCACTTCCCCTGCCTGCCCAAAGCCCCCTGTTTTCACTCGAAGGCCTTTCCAGAGCTAATGTCTCTCATTCATCAGTTGCCCAGAATGCGAAACAAGCAGTCTCCAAAGCACAAGTCCTAGTGGAATATGAATTGCGTCAGTCTGGAGGGCAGGTATTCCTGATCCCTATTGCCATCCAGCTGAAATAAATCTGTATCACAGATAAGTAGGGACCCAAAGATTAAAAGAAGCATTAAGGGTCAAATGTTCAAAAATGTCTATACATTCTAGGTGTCTCTATTTTTGAAAGCCCACCTCGAGACTTCCAGGGGCCTGCTGCTACCATGGGCTACAGCAGCAGAAGAGGGTACTCAGCACTTTGAAAATCACACCCTAGGTGCTTCAAAGCAGATACCCCAAAATGGAGGCACCTGGAATTAATGGACACTTTTGAAAACTTTGTTTGGAATATAAACTCTTTTCTCTCTCCATGTTCTTGTTGCACCAGCAGTAAAATGCTGGAGAGAGAGGGCTCCATCCCTGGTCTCGGACACAACATGTTTCCTGTGAGGTTGCACTGTGACTCGCATCATTCTATTTGTCTTCTGCTGGAATCCAGTGTTGTGTACCTGAGTACCATCGCAGCCCAAACCGTAACACTGATATCACTTTTCCGTTCTGTAGTCTTTTCATGCAATGTGCAGTGATCATCCACAACCATCTGCCAACATGAAATAACGGGCAATGATGAAGCTAGGCACCAGGCTCTAAGAATGATCCACATGGTATTTTATTTTGAAAGAAAATTTAAATCACTACAAATATAGATCCATATTCTCTGCTGCGCTGTGTTCCCACAGGACTGGCGGCATCACAGAACTGGTTACAGATCACTGATTCTCTGCCCAGCCCCAGGGCAGGATAGAGCAGCATGGGGGCTGCTCTAACCTGCATCCTCTGGCAACAGCGCTCAAAGGACTGTCTGCCAGGAGAGTAAGAGCACAGTACATGTTAGTCATGCCTGTTTCCTGTCTCAGCCTGTTCCTGACACAACCCCTGTGCCAGGGTCTCTACAGGCACTATTCCAGCTCCGCTCCCAATGGAAATCATAGAATCATAGACTCTCAGGGTTGGAAGGGACCTCAGGAGGTCATCTAGTCCAACCCCCTGCTCAAAGCAGGACCAATCCCCAACTAAATCATCCCAGCCAGGGCTTTGTGAAGCCTGACCTTAAAAACCTGTAAAGAAGGAGATTCCACCACCTCCCTAGGTAGATGCCCCCATGCTGTTGAATCCCTCGCAGGGGAGACAAGTCCAAATTCCCTCCCATATGTTCTGCCAGAGCAATGCAAAGGGGACTAAGTGGAGCAGAGAATCTAGCCCATCATTCATTTCCTGGCTAACTGCTACTGGTTTGGCTTCAGCTTGCTGTTGCTTTTGTGTTGAAGGAGCATTTAGGAGAATTATTTTGAGACTGTTCTTGCAGGAAATTGCACTTAAATGCAGATGCCTATGAACCCTTTTAAGCTCTTAACGCAAGGCTTATGTGAACTTAAGCAGTACCTAGGGGCCTGTGAATTTCAGTCACAGAAAAGGCATGCTCTGCAGAGTTGCTGCTGAAATTGTAATGCTCTAGCCAATGTAGCTGAAAGAACACACACTT
Organism: Gopherus flavomarginatus; assembly: GCF_025201925.1. Lineage (NCBI taxonomy): Eukaryota > Metazoa > Chordata > Testudines > Testudinidae > Gopherus > Gopherus flavomarginatus. The sequence continues at coordinate 37,714,598 of NC_066630.1, forward strand.
GGCAGTTAAAAAAACCCAAAAACTCTCAAAAAAAGTAATAAAGCAATGGGTCAAATCATCCCTCGGGTAACTCCACTGAACTCAGCGGAGTGATGCCAGGAATTACCTTGGCCCAGTGAGTCTCTGATAGTCTTACAAATCAAGTCCCACTCTAATTTTTGTTACCAAAACATCACCTCCTAAGATGTTAAATTAAAATGCATTTTATGCAGACAGTTATTTTTCAGATAAAACAAGGTAGCTGAGAAAAAGACTTTTTTCCCCTCCATGTCTGCTTCAGCTGAAGGAGAAATTCTTATTTCACAGCAAGGTTTGCTTAATTAGCAAGATTAAGTGCTGTGAAACTACTAGCCTCTTCTATCTGGGCATAACTGGCAACAACATCACTGCCATATTGCTCCTATAGGATACCTGCAACTAGTAAAAGGCCGCAGAAAGCAGGGCCCTCGCACAGAAGAATGATGTGTTTGTTTCTTTGAATAAGAATTCAAAAGGGTGAGTCTATACGTTGTTTTTTTCTCACCAGACATCTCATTGCCACTTTGTGGTTATAATAATTCCACGCCATTCTGCATTATATATTGTACCTTCAGCATCAGTTTGGGCAGCTCCAGCTTTCTCCTCTTCCACCTTCACAAAACAAACAAACAGTTCTAAAGAAAAACATCCCATTCCATTACAGAAAGCAAAACAGGAAAACAATCCTTTATACGCAAGGGTTGGATTTCAATGGAGTTTTAGTAGCAAACTGAGAGTCAATATTTCTAAAATGTGTTAACAAGTTCCCTGTATCTGGAGGGAAAAAGACAGAGGTGGTCTGTATGATCAACATATCAGCTGTAAGTTCCTTTTATATGGTTCATTCATTTTAGAGCAAAGATGCTTCTTGGACGTTGTGACAATTATTTTTTCTTTTTCAATTATTTTTTTAAATACTGTATAACACTATAGGGCCACAGTGGAAATACTAATACAACGTGATGAGCATACTCATAGACTTCAAGGTCCGAAGGGACCACTATGATCATCTAGTCTGACCTCCTGCACAACACAGGCCACAGAATCTCACCCACTCACTCATACAGTGTACATTGGCCATTCTATCGCATCCAAAACACAGCACTGTGCATAAAACTCTACCCTTTACTGACGCAACAGGTGCTGGGGGCTGCCGCACCCCTGGCTCAAAGTGGTTTCCATCACATCCAGGGTTTACAATTTGGTTCAGTGGCTCTCAGCTCCCCCACTGTACAAATTGTTCCAGCCCCCCTGAATAATGCACATTTTTTTTAGTGGGGCAGTGTGTAGAGCCTCTAGTGTTTTATAAGGGAAAATATTCTGACTATTTATCTAAATTCAGCACCCAGGCAGTCTCTCTCTCTCTCTCTCCCATATTTGTAGTTTTCAAACTTTTTATTTTCCTAGTGTCCAGCTGCCATCTGTTAGCATCCATTACTAAAGCACCTAAATATGTCACAATCCTGAATCTCCAGCTTTACGATGGCATTTCGTCTACTCACTTTCCTCTGGGTCTTCTGAGTTTAGCTTTCTAACTTTACTGCTGAGCTGCTCTATGTAAAGCAATTGAAACTCACTCAACTTCTAGGGCTTTCTAGATTTTCTTTTCCAAAGCAAGTTCAAGACTGCAAGAGAGTGGGTCAACACTATCACTGCTTCTTGCCCCGTGTATTTATATTTCTTCTATTGTTCCAAAAGCAAACCCTAAATATGTACCCAGAGGCAAAGCCAGTTGACAACGGTCCTGAACACTGTGGAATTGGTATGGGCTCCACTCCACAGAAAAGGGGCAGGAAGACCTTGCAAGAGGTTTGCACCCTTTGCACATCTCAGGGCACAGCTACATAGGGAAAGCTACCTTTCCCTGGACAAAGAGGGAGTGGCTGAAGGAGCAGGTGGGTTGGAACAAAGATGGAGGAGGAGCAGAGCCAGTAGCTCTAACAGACAATTTCTGCAATAATGGCTCAGCTGCTTCAGCTGCTTCTCTCGAGGCCTGCAGAAAAGAACTCCCAGAGTCTGCCCCACTCAGAAGCTCCCTGAGCAGAAACCAGAGCATTATGTCTCCACATGAATCATCCTTGAACTTGCAAGTACTTGTTTCTGGAGAGGGTGGTTAGCAACCTGAACACCTGAACTGCAAGACTTAGAAGCATTCTTGTACCTGTAGCAAAGGGTCTTTGGGAGCAGCCCCCTGGTCTTCTTCTAGCTGCTCCAAACCCGGGCCAGCGGCTGCAAAGGCGCACTCATCCAGCTCACCACCGTAAGCAACGCAAGGAGAGTGAGGCAGGGATCTACAGAACGCAGATGAAAGGCAGCAAAATAAGAACAGGATTTCTTCCAGCCATTTCCGAGCCTGGGCATATTATGGACAAGAGACATCAGAGGAATGGAAATGTCTCTAATGAAAAGGTCTCTTGAGTGTCAGGTTGCAAGACCATTGCTTCATAGGCTATCTACTCAAGCCCATTTGCAGATTAATGAGAACACACAACTATACCAGAGGGAGCTGAAGGGAGAGAGTCTTAATAACTGTTGTTATTATAAGAGGCCATGGTCCATTTAGCCATTTGCAAAGACCCACTCTAAAGGAAACAGATGTTGATTATTCCAAATTTTTGACAAAAGCACCTTTTTCATGGCACTAACCTGCAGCCTTTAACTAAAAATAGACAAATATCAGCGAAATGTAATGTATGAGGTGAAAGTTTTAACTAGTGTGTGAGAAGAGAGGTTCTTATAATATTGGAAACAATATTAAGTGGGAGACCAAGTGAAAATCATATAAAACATACAGCTCATTTATAGGAAAACAAACTCATATTGCTGTGCTCAATACATTTCTAACTTAAGTGAGAGCCATCAAATAACAGCAGAGAGCCTGATTTTCCAACAGGAGCACCTGTATACACCATCTAAACCATTCATTTCCACATCTAAATTGTCACTGTAACGCATAATGTTCATTTTCAGTTCCTAACCGCCAACTTTAGTGTCCAAAAACGAAATCTGCACATCCTACCCTGCCATCCATATTTGACAAATTGGGTCCTCAAGATTAATGTTATCAGTTTAATGTAACTAATAAGCTTAACTGGAAAAAAAATCTTCAGGTTGCTGTCGTTGGTGATCATCTTCTCTTAATGCTCCAATAGCTTTAATCAAAAACCACCCCATAATCAATTTGTTGGTTGTGGTAGTGGTGTTTTGTTTTGTTTGTTTTTTGTTTTGTGGGGGTGTTGGGATAGAAAATGGGGAACATTAAGAAAATAAATAAGAAAAGAGCTAAATACGTGAAAATTGCAATGCCCACATTATCACATATTAGGTAGGTCCTTAACAATGAGGATGTGTAATAAAAAGGATGACTCTTTCATCTGCATCTAGTTGTTACTTCACAGGATTTTTGTTTTCATTTTGATTAATAAAAGCTGTTCAAAATCCCATCTCAAATCTTTTGATCTTATCCCAGAAACACACTCAGCCTCTCTCTTTTCCAGTAAAAATCCAAACACACTGAAAGAACAATTGCAATCAAAACTGAAACATACAGTTTGCTAATAACCAGTAATGAAGGATTTCATTTGCATCAAAGCTCAATAAATTACAGTGCAGCAGTTTCTGAAAAACAGTTTTTGATAAAATAAGAAGCAAAAAATGTAGAATGTAAGCATTGAACAATAGTGCATTTTCAGTTTCCAGGTGAAAATCTAGGTGTTTCAGTTTTTAACTAAAAGACAGAGTATAGTATTACAGTAGCAGTAGTTTACTAGATAATAAAACTCCAATGTTTGCACCATGTGAAACCAAAACAAAACCACTCTGCTAAGCAAATAAGCTTTCTAATGAATCTGTAGCCCAATGTAACCATCTGTAAAGGTTGTGGACACTTCAACCATTTCCTACAAGAGAAAAGTGATTTAAAAATTCACCTACTTGTATTAAATTGCATTTGTGGATCTAATACATAATCCCATTTTTAAATCCAGCTCCATAATATTCATAATAATCCTGAATGCATTTTATTAACAAATATGTTTTTAAATGATCTGGAACTACTTCAAGATCAAGATTTTTGATTCTGCCTTTCGCTTTTGATGTCTGCAGATTAGTTGCAAATCCTATTTCCTGTTAATCGGATGGAGTTGCTGTGCAGGCAGTGCCGCAGAACCCCCTGTGGGAGGGGGCAACAGTTTAGGGACCAAAGGGCTGCAGTTGCTAGGAGCAGCTGAGCAGTTGCTAAGGAGGAGAATACGTCGCTAGGAGACACTTGCTGGTTACTAGGTACCTCACATCATCAGCAAGCCCTTGAATAAGCCAAGTTAGCTAAAGCTTCCTTTCTAGGCTGCACTTTAGCAATGATCTCTGACAACAGTTCTGTCGCTTACACAGAGACATAGAAATATAAGAGTGAAAGAGACCTCAAGAGATCAGCTAGTCCAGTCCCCTGCATTCATCACAGAACTGACCATTATCTAGTCCATCCCTGACAGGTGTTTGTCTAACCTGTTCTTAAAAACCTCCAGTGATGGAGATTCCACAGCCTCCCTGGATAATTTGTTCCAGTGTTTAACCTCCATGACAGTTAAGAAGATATGTGCATGTCTTGCAAAGAGCATAACAGTTGCCCTCAGAAAGGACACTAGAAGATGTGGAACGTTTGACCAGAACTCCCACCACGTTCATATTCAGCCTAAGGTTGAGTGTGGTCTGCTTTTGCAAACCTGCAGTGGTTCGTGTGAATTCTATTTGTGGCGCTAAACTTTGTGATACACCCAGATATACAAAACGTTTCTCTCTCTCTGCAAATATTTGTAGGCAGCTGTTTGTCAGAGCTTTCCAAGTTCAAAGTGTGCTCCATGGGAGAAGGGCCCTGTAGCACATCATGTTGATATTTTCCAACATGGTAGGGCCAGCTCCAGGGTTTTTGCCACCCCAAGCAGGAAAGAAGAAAAAAAAAAGAAGCCGCGATTGCCATCAGCTCTACTGCCACCGCTTCAGCCTTCGGCCGCAATTCGGCGGTTGGTCCTTCACTCGGAGAGGGAGTGAGGGACCTGCTGCCAAATTGCCACCGAAGACCTGGATGTGCCACCCCCCTCCGTTGGCTGGAGCAGGCCCTGCTACATGACCTCTCATCTCTTCTGGCTCTCGCAAAACAGTTAACCCATGCAAAGAGTATGAACCCATCCAAACTGAATCTTGCCTGTGGGTTTGCAGTGAGATTCAGCTTAGGACAAAACCAAGTTTGTTTGAACCCAAACCTGTTAAACTCCATGGCCTGCAAACGCACATGAACGGATTCGGACATAAAATCATAAATCCATGTTGCGTCAAACTGGAAAGAATTCATACAACTCTGAATAGCACTTACCCTGCAGTCTTCCTTTTCTCCTCCTCATTACCTTTCTGGGAACATGATGAGTGCAGCCTTGGAAAAGGAAAGGTTCCTTATATTAAATATTCATTGTCATACATATTTTGAGCCTTAGGAGGGGATTTGAAATCCTTAGACTATAACAATATAGCCACTTCTACCTACAAAATTCTACAATAATCTTCAGGTGCCCTTTGGGCAGGAGCGAGGGAAGGTACCTGCTCAATACCACAAAAGAAATACACCTCTACCTCAATATAACGCTGTCCTTGGGAGCCAAAAAGCCTTATCGCGTTATAGGTGAAACCGCGTTCTATTGAACTTGCTTTGATCTGCCGGAGTGCACAGCCCTGCCCCCCACCCTCACCCCGGAGCGCTGCTTTACCATGTTATATCTGAATTCGTGTTATATCGGGTCGCGTTATATCGGGGTAGAGGAGTATTGGGAGGCGAGGGATTTGGAGATATTGGCCATGCCTTGTTTCACAGGCCTTCATCATCTGTGGGTTCATCATTTGTGGGGGAGTGAATACAGAATATCTACAGAGTAATGGAGTAAAAACGTTATAAAATAGAGAAATACAGTCTTGGACACTAAAAATTCGACTTGCTCTGCAGGAAGAGTGTCTTTTTAATTAAGACCTCGTTGTTAAGGGAATTCACCCTTCAGGGCAGGAAATCCGCTGCTGGCCATGTGGAATGTTAGGTTTCCAGGACTGTACATTAGAAAAAAATTTTGTCACATATTTCCATAACAAATCCATAAATACATTTTCAGCATGGTGGAAGGAAGCACCACTAAGCAGCATGTGACTGAATGGAACTCTGGGACTCACTTTACGTTAGCACAATCATTTATTGTCAGGAAAGCTAATCAGTGAGAAGGAATCAATTCCCAGCTCCAGAACTGCAGAGCAACAAAATCTATCAAGGTCTCTGCCCTGCAGGTTAAATTCACGCATAGAATTCAGTGTCTCATTTCTGAGCTAGTAGCAAAGACAATGTTTAAACATGGTTCTAGGAACACAGGAATTGTTATACCAGATCAAGTATCAGAGGGGTAGCCGTGTTAGTCTGGATCTATAAAAGCAGCAAAGAATCCTGTGGCACCTTATAGACTAACAGACATTTTGGAGCATGAGCTTTTGTGGGTGAATACCCACTTCGTCAGATGCAGGTAGTGGAAATTTCCAGGGGCAGGTATATATATGCAGGCAAGCTAGAGATAATGAGGTAGTTCAATCAGGGAGGATGAGGCCCTGTTCTAGCAGTTGAGGTGTGAAAACCAAGGGAGGAGAAACTGGTTTTGTAATTGGCAAGCCATTCACAGTCTTTGTTTAATCCTGAGCTGATGGTGTCAAATTTGCAGATGAACTGAAGCTCAGCAGTTTCTCTTTGAAGTCTGGTCCTGAAGTTTTTTTGCAGCAGGATGGCCACCTTAAGGTCTGCTATAGTGTGACCAGGGAGGTTGAAGTGTAACACTTCAACCTCCCTGGTCACACTATAGCAGACCTTAAGGTGGCCATCCTGCAGCAAAAAAACTTCAAAGAGAAACTGCTGAGCTTTAGTTCATCTGCAAATTTGACACCATCAGCTCAGGATTAAACAAAGACTGTGAATGGCTTGCCAATTACAAAACCAGTTTCTCCTCCCTTGGTTTTCACACCTCAACTGCTAGAACAGGGCCTCATCCTCCCTGACTGAACTACCTCATTATCTCTAGCTTGCCTGCATATATATACCTGCCCCTGGAAATTTCCACTACATGCATCTGACGAAGTGGGTATTCACCCACGAAAGCTCATGCTCCAAAACGTCTGTTAGTCTATAAGGTGCCACAGGATTCTTTGCTGCTTATACCAGATCAGTTTCTCCACCATTCTCTCTCTCCCCTCTATAGTCTTATTTACATTACAGTGCAGACTGTTAGCCAGGACCCATTATGGGGGTTTTACACCTTCCTCTCAAGCACCTGTTACTGGCTACTGTCAGCAAGATAGTGGACTCGGTGGCTCATTGGTCGGAGTTCGTTCAGGGTGGAAGTGCATTCAGCTCTCTGTTAAAGAGGATCACAGCTCCCATTCTGGCATGCACACTCCCAGAGGAGTGTGGACCGAGTTAGCCAGCAGAACGCTGAAGAGGTACAGAGACTCCCATCCCCCTCAAAGCAAGCTACTGAACAACCTCGCTTTTAGCCGCTTGTTTGGAGGCAATGTAGAAACGTTAACCCCTCTTCTGTATGTGCACGGCTATGCTGACATCCGTTGGCCAGCCAGGCTCATCCCAATTTCCCTTCCCTTCCCTGTGGATAGCCTAGAGTGGTAACTTGTTGATATCCCAAGAAATATATTCCAGGCCCAGTTTCTTATTCAAAGTGACCAATTTTCTATGGCTATGCAGGGCCGTGTATCATAGGCGCTGTTCCCTCTTCCTAGCTTCATCCCAATATCCTTCTCCAGGCCCTGCCCCTATTACGATGTTAGCTTGATGTATAGAATGAGATTAAACCAGCAGGATTCCAACAACAGACTCTGATTTTGCTTTTCCTTCGTGAAACCTCCTTTGTCCCATAGGATAAGGGAAAAAAACTACCCATTCTCCCTCTTCCACCACTAGAGAATGCAGATCCTGCCTGATTCCATGGAGCTGCAGCATTAAATCACACTATGCAGGAGAATGGATTTCCTGCAACATTAAATCACACTATGTAGGATGATGGATTTCCTTTGATTCTTGTGCAACACGGGCTCTAATTTGAAATCATATTACAGATGTATTTATTCTTGGAAATTTCTTTTCTATGTACTGAATCTCTAGCCACATGGGGCCACTTCCCAGTAGAATTTTCTATTCTGCAATGATGTTTTACTGAAAACCTGAAATTCAGCCCTTGCAAATACTTACAATTTTCTCACCACCTGCAAATGCTGTTATTGAACTCAAAGGTACTTTGTCAATACACTGCAGCCTCTCTGGATGCATTTCAGGCTGGACTATTCCATTGACTACCTTTCAGAGGCCCACCGCACTGAAGACGGTAGGTGATTGAATTCTAACAATCCAGTCTTTCCAGCAGAGATTTAAAATCTGTAGGCTGGCGTCTCCCACAAGACTGAGGAAATGGTCAGTTAAGTAAGTCTTTAGTTACACTATAGCATAAGGGTCTGATGCTGCTCCTACTGAAATCAATGACAAAACTGCCAATGACTTCAATGGAAGAGATTAGATGAATTATAAGGAGAAGGGGCCAAGAATTTCCAGTTTTAATAGTAACTATTTTTTTTAAACAAGCCTTTTGGAAGGGATCTAAACCCTCAAGCTTTAGGGCATAAGCCAACCTCTAACTATTAGAAGTTAGGAAGAAACTTTCCCTGGGGTGGGTTATCCCATAACTGCCTACTACAGGGCTTGTAGTTATCCCATAACTGCCTACTACAGGGCTTGCAACTTCCTCTGAAGCAGCCAGTATTGGACTCTGTCAGAGGCAGGATGCCAGACTAGCAGAATCACTGGTCTGATCCCATCTGGCATTTCCTATGATCTAAATCCCAGTGAAATCAAAAGGAAAGTCAATTGCTCATTTTAGTAACTTTTGGAGGTCTGTAGTGCATATCACTTTTGTAGACTTGTGTAAATTACCATCTGCCAACTAACTCACGCAACATATTGCATGGCTGCAATGAAAGAACAGACACATATGGATGATATTCAACCTTCATAACACTCCACAGCGGAGTACTTCGTTCTTTATAATACAACAGCCCCTTCCAATATCATCCTTCTCTTCTTACCTCTTTTCTTCTTCCTGAATTTCCTCTCTCCGTGAGTGGCTGGGAGGAGCATACACTGTAAGTTCGGCCTCGTTATCCCAGCGCATGACTTCTTCTCTTGCTTCATTATCCCAGTTAGTACCTAGCTCTTCCATCACAAGATCCACCTGCCCCTCGGGTAGGATACAGACTGAAATGGGAAAGGTGGAGGAAGTGGTGAAATGAAGGTCGCAGGTTTTATAAGAATCTTTCCACACCATACGATTTTTTACATGTGGACTGTATAAATATTATTAAACAGAGAAGTATTCAAATATGCCAGAACTCAGAAAATGTAGCTCAGGATTTGAATCATTTTCAGTCATACCGGAGCTGTAACAGACATTAGTTTTGTGCCATTTTCCCCAAGGAAGAAGTTCAGGGGTTCCATAATGGATGTGGATAGGCCAAAACAAGAATCAGTCCTACCTATGAAAAACAGCTTTCTCTGTACTCATACACCAGCTATTGGGTCAGATCTTCAGCTGGTGTGAATTGGTGCAGATCTGTTGATTTTGTTGGAGCAAGACTGATCTACACCAGTCTAGGATCTGGCCCATTTATTCCTGGGCCATAATCTGATTGTTCTTGCAAAAATATGCAATGGTGGGGAAAGACCCAGAAAGCTCTTGTTCACTTGTACTCTACTACAAACAGCAGCCAGAATCTCCTCCTTGAAATTCACCCCAGTGCACAGACATGGCCCCCTTTCCTTCCATTCTGATGTATAGGCTAGGGCCTGTAAGACCGCACCCTGCACTCCTAGAACACTTGCCTGGTTCATGTCCTCATTCAGTACCTCCAGTCTCGTTCTGCTTGGCTGTGTTCTCAGCAAGCAGAACGCCTCCAGGAAGCGTTTCTGGGCCAGTGCACCTCCACACATAACCCTACTGCTGCAGTGCCTGCGGAAGTCAGAGTTATCCCCAAGTTTGAATTAACCCTGCCCTATGGCATTATACACTGCACACAGGAACTGTCCTCCACACCCTAGTCATTTGCCAACACTGCAGGGATGTAACACTAGACAATCCAATGGTCTCTTCTCTCCACCAGCTCTATCAATCTATACCAGTGGTTCTCAATCTTCTGTACTGATGACCCCTTTCACATAGCAAGCCTCTGGAAGTGCGACCCCCTAATAAATTAAAAACACTTTTTTATATATTTAACACAGTTATAAATGCTGGAGGCAAAGCGGGGTTTGGGATGGAGGCTGACAGCTCACAACCCCCACCCATGTAATAACCGTGCAACCCTCTGAGGGGTCCCAATGCCCAGTTTGAGCACCCTGACGTTGCCAGGTGTCTCAAAAGGCCAGCAGGCCTAATTCCTGAGAAGAGCTCAAAGTACAGATCTGAACCAAAGCCCAGGGCAGTCAATGAGATTCTTTCCATTATCTTCAGTCAGCACTGGGTTAGGCCCCGCTGTCCGTTCATATCTTAGATACTCGCTCGATGCATGTGAGAAAACGAAAAAGGGGAGATAACGCTACACAAACCATGTAGTACACAGGCAGGTAATTCCAAGCTCTCACTAACAGCTCGATTCAACAGAACCTGGCCACAAAACACATGGCACCTACGATGAGCTTAATAAGAAAGTATGCACCAAATTAAAAAATACAGAAAGATAGAAAAAGGACAATTACGAGCCATTTTTATTCCATCACATGTGCACTAAATAATACACTACATGGCATCATGCTGACACCACACATTTCATTTTACCTTTATCTTATTTTTTTTTACAGAAATACAGTTATGAAAACACAAAGAAGAAGAAAGACACTTTTCTACCAACATCGGCTCTTGTTTTTAGAGAGTGTATGAAAACAGGGCAACACAGAGCACTCAGCTACCAGATGGGCACATTATAAAAACATAGCTAGGATATGTTATTTTGGTTGTGTGGACAGTAACTCCTCATTAAGGCTGCCTATCTTGTAAAGGAAACTATTAAGGAACAACAGGTTGGCATGAAAAGGAGGCATCCGATGGTTTCTGACAGGCCAGCCCAGAATGTGTTGTGTGTGCATACTGGAGATTTTCATACAATGGCCCCTCCTGCAATAATTTCACTGTAGGGCATCACCCTGAAATTTTTCAACACATTAGATCTGTCTAGGGAAAAGTCAGCAATTACTGAGGCTGGATGAAGTTCACCCTTGTGAAGAGAGCCAGTACCAGGCCTAGGATGAAAGAATCCCATGCACCATTGCAGGCCGGGGACCAACTGGCTAAGCAGCAGTTCTGCAGAAAAGGACCTGGGGATCACAGTGGATGAGAAGCTGGATATGAGTCAGCAGTGTGCCCTTGTTGCAAAGGAGGGTAACGGGATACTGGGCTACATTAGTAGGAGCATTGCCAGCAGATCGAGAGAGGTGATTGTTCCCCTCTATTCAGCACTGGTGAGGCCACATCTGGAGTATTGCATCCAGTTTTGGTCCCCCAGCTACAGAAAGGATGTGGACAAATTGGAGAGAGTCCAGCGAAGGGCAATGAAAATGATCAGAGGGCTGTGGCACATGATTTATGAGGAGAGGCTGAGGGGACTGGGCTTGTTTAGTCTGCGGAAGAGAAGAATGAGGGGGGATTTCATAGCAGCTTTCAACTACCTGAAGTGGGGTTCCAAACAGGATGAAGCTCAGCTCTTCTCAGTGGTGGCAGATGACAGAACAAGGAACAATGGTCTCAAGTTGAAGTGGGGGATGTCTGGGTTGGATATTAGGAAACACTGTTTCACTAGGAGGGTGGTGAAGCACTGGAATGGGTTACCTAGGCAGGTGGTGGAATTTCCATCCTTAATGGTTTTTAAGGCCCTGCTTGACAAAGTCCTGGCTGGGATGATTTAGTTGGGGTTGGTCCTGCTTTGAGCAGGGGATTGGACTAGATGACCTCCTGAGGTCTCTTCCAACCCTAATCGTCTATGATTCTATGTGCCATGAATTTCTCCTGATAACATTTGCTATTCTGGGTCAGATCCCACCACCCCCACTAGCTAAGAGCAGAACAGCCCTATAGTGAAAGAGAGAGAATACAAGTCTCCAGTGAGAAGTTAAAAGCAATTATTGAATCAAGCTAAGTCTTTGTGAAAGAGAACTCAATGTAAAGAAGTGAGCAGGTTGCAGCAGGCGTTCTCAGTGTGAAACAGTTGGTATGTCATGGCTTTTCATGTATCAGAGGGTAGCCGTGTTAGTCTGGATCTGTAAAAGCAGCAAAGAATCCTGTGGCACCTTATAGACTAACAGACGTTTTGGAGCATGAGCTTTCGTGGGTGAATACCCACTTCCTCAGATGCATGTAATGGAAATATCCAGGGGCAGGTATATATATGTGTGCTAGCAAGCAAGCTAGAGATAACGAGGTCAGTTCAATCAGGGAGGATGAGGCCCTGTTCTAGCAGTTGAGGTGTGAAAACCAAGAGAGGAGAAACTGGTTCTGTAATTGGCAAGCCATTCACAGTCTTTGTTCAATCCTGAGCTGATGGTGTCAAATTTGCAGATGAACTGAAGCTCAGCAGTTCATCTGCAAATTTGACACCATCAGCTCAGGATTGAACAAAGACTGTGAATGGCTTGCCAATTACAGAACCAGTTTCTCCTCTCTTGGTTTTCACACCTCAACTGCTAGAACAGGGCCTCATCCTCCCTGATTGAACTGACCTCGTTATCTCTAGCTTGCTTGCTAGCACACATATATATACCTGCCCCTGGATATTTCCATTACATGCATCTGAGGAAGTGGGTATTCACCCACGAAAGCTCATGCTCCAAAACGTCTGTTAGTCTATAAGGTGCCACAGGATTCTTTATGGCTTTTCATGAAACCATTTTATGGTTTCAGAAGTGACGGGAAAAATAGGAAGCTCTCTTTTTGGAAGGGTGCATGTGGGATCTATTTCCAGGCTCACATGCAGTATTTGTACAGCCTCACAGCCATTACTCCCAGCCACGTTCTGAAGCGCCCACAGCTCCACCTCTGAGTTCTTACAGACCAGTCAATGCCCAGTGAAAGCAGGAAAAGAATGATTATCAGTGGTGATCAGAGTCAGATTGTCTGTAGGAGCAGAAAAGGAAAGGAAGATCCTCCTCTCCCCTGCACCAAAGAGGTAGTCAGACACGTATTTAACCCTGCAACAGGGCATTAGGTCTCACTCTGCAGGGGGACACAGCTCTATTTCCTCACTGACAATGGTCCCATTGAATTAGTTCAGCCTCTGGTTTTGTTCATGGCCTAGTCTGAAGACGTGGGGGGGAGGGAATTAGTAAACAACTTGCAGATATTTCTTCTCTTCTCTTTTTTTCTACCCCCAGTAGTATTTTCTCTTCAGGCTGGTTTCGCTTTATTTTGGGCAAGGGCGGTTCTCCAAGGTCTTCATTTTCCATTTGTTTCAGAGGCCCTAAGCCCCTTCCCCCCCTGAAACAAAAGGAGAAGAATGATGACATTAATAAAGGTGCTGGCTGTTTGGATTGGGAGCAGATCGGTCATTCTATCCAGTCACTGCCTGCATTTGTCACATAAAACGATTTAAAATGCCACAACACACCAAATCAGAGATTTCACTTAAACCAGTTGTAGTAAGAAGAGGGCCTGAAATGTAAGGCCTTATATTAGAGGCCTGGTATGAGGCCTGAGGCCTGGGTTAAGGTAGTTAAAACCTTGCTGATACGAAGCAAAGTCAAGCTGTGAGCAAGAGGCAGGCCCTGCTGACAGAATTTGGCAAGCACAGGGTTGATATTGCAAAAACATATATTCCTAAGAGGCGCTAGGCACAAAACACTCATGCAAGCACATTCCAGAAGGGTGGTACCAGAATACCCCAATAAACACATTCCCCAAAGATAACAGCAATATGCTGACCCATCTTAAGGATAAGGTCAGGATGACAGCACGATGAATAGAGGTGTTTTGATAGCACCTACAGGTACAAGGCAATGGGTGGCGCCCTAATACGTTTGAGGTTGGCACCCTGATACATCAAGGATGATACATAACTTGTTTGTATTGCTGCATAAAGATGTATCTCCAAGGGAGTGTCTTTGTCTGGCCTAGGGGATAGTGGAAAGTCCTGCCGCTAACTCAGCCGGTCCATTGTCATGGGCATACATGTGTTAGTGTACCTGTAACCACTGAGCTAGGGCATTAGCACCGTGCTTCATTGGAAACAAACCTGACCAAGTGCCTTCGCCATGAACCGAGTCTGTGGATGTACTGGGTGGTTCGCTCGAGGTCTGCTGTGCCAGCTGTCTGCGCAGGACTGGGACAGCACACGGGAGAACACACACGCAGCCAAACATCTGACAACACCAGACATGCCTGGAGGGTGAAATTCTACCCTGTACGCAGCTAGCACAGGGCTGCTACTCCACTTATATCACATTTAAAATAGGGCTTCAGAGGGACTTAAGTGGAGTATCAGCCTTGTGAATTTCACCCTGAAAGTAGGTGTGACAGGTTCGGTCACAGAGCCCCTTGGGACTGTCACTTGATGTGCTGAGATTACCTCTGAGCCTGTTTTCTCTGCCAGTTTGGGACTCCAGAACCCTGTCTTCTACAGCCAGACACACCAGCCTGCTGCAACACAGACCCAGGGTCTGAACCACATCCCCAAAGCTGCAGGCTTTAAGTGAAAACACCTCAGCAAGTGGTTCTGTCTCCAGCACTCAGACACCCAGCTCCCAATGGGGTCCAAACCCCAAATAAATCTGTTTTACTCTGTATAAATCTTATACAGAGTAAACTCATAAATTGTCTGCCCTCTATAACACTGCTAGATAGATAGGCACAGCCATTTGATCCCCCAGCTATTAATCACTTACTCTGGGTCGATTAATAAAAAAGTGATTTTATTAAGTATAAAAAGTTGGATTTAAGTGGTTCCAAGTAATAACAGACAGAACAAAGTAAGTTACCAAGCAAAATAAAACAAAACACACAATCTAAGCCTAATACATTAAGAAACTGATTACAGGTAAATCTCATCCTTAGAGATGGTCCAATAAACTTCTTTCACAGACTAGACTCCTTCCTAATCTGGGCCCAATTCTTTCCCCCGGTACAATCCTTGCTAGTTCCAACTCAGGTGGTAACTAGGGGATTTCTCATGACTGGGAGCCCCCTTTCTTCTGTCCCACCCCTTTTATAGCTTTGGCACAAGGCAGGAATCCTTTGTCTCTCTCCGAGTTCCCAACCCTCCTTCTAAAGGGAAAAGCACCAGGTTTAAGATGGCTTCCAGTATCAAGTGAAATGTTCACATGTCCTGTGCATCTTCATTACCCACTCTCTGGCACACACGTTTACCGGAAGACTTACAAGTGATCAAAGCCATCTACATCAATTGTTCTAGTTAATGGGAGCCATCAAGATTCTAAACCATCATTAATGGCCCACATGTCGCACAATTTGAATAGGACCTCAGAGTTATGCTACATATTCCTAGTTTCAGATACAAGAATGATACATTCATACAAATAGGATAACCACACTCAGTAGATTAGAAGCTTTGTAATGGTACCTTACAAGAGACCTTTTGGATAAAGCATATTCCAGTTACATCATATTCACGCTTGCAAACATATTTTTATAAAGCATATGGAGTGCAACATCACAGTAGGAACATAGGATTTGCCATAACTGGAACCGTCGAGTATCGGGTCCTGCTTACAAATGCTTGAGGCTTCAAGGGGAGGGCAAATAAAACTCTCAGAATCTGGTCAATTGTGCAATGCAACCTGCCCATCCAACTCCCCAAAGAGCCGGAGAAGAATTCTCAAGTAATTCAAGCAGATGGCATCATTCAACCTTGAATGATTTTTATTTTAATGATTTTATGTCCTGTTTCAGGAAAGCCTAGAATAGAGATTTCTATAAAAGCCAACAAAGAAACACACTCTCAGGAGTCCCGAGGTTTAAATGGAGTTGAGATGGTGGTAGCTAAATATTCCACCCTAACAAATACATCCTGCTACTACTTGCATACCCTCTTTCACTTGCTGAATATAAGGGCCACAAAAGTATAACAGTCATATGTTCCAACACTAAACTGGGCAGAGGAATCCACATTTCATGGCGGGAGGGATCCAACTCCTGCCTTATTACCCCAAATTCTCAGTTTGGGGAAACACCCCTACACACTGCATGGAAACTCGTTTAAAAAAAAATCAACCCAACTGTCAACGATGACAACTAATCAACTATGACAACACTGTCGCATTTTCCTATATGCCATTCTTCAGTTTTGCCACGTACCATAGCTGACATTATCACACAACGTCATAGCATAGTTTCATAATGCAGGATGATCTATACTTAGCCAAGGCAGACATCATCTCATTTTTTAACTACAAAGTTATGCTGCACAATTCAATGATGGAAGAGGGTAATAGCTGGGGCAAAGTGCCCTGCCTGTCTGTCTCACTAGGGGCCCAAATAAGTCAACTATGGCAAGAGTTACTTTCGCCGTACCTGTGCAGAGGGATTTTCCTTCTAGGCCCCTGAAGCCCCAAAGATATGCAGTAGAGGAGCATCAGGTCTAGGCTCACATGTTAACATAAAGAGGTGGCTTTGGAGGGGTTTACAATGTATATTTGATCCAAATTCCAACCACCTCCAAAGGCTGGCAAAATGTCCTCTGGCATTGCCCAAGGATGCACCTCAAAGTGTCTCACATAAATTCTGCTTAAAGAGCATCTGACAGTGACAGACAAACTCACTCCTCAGTTTGGGATGTTCTTCATATTTGGAGAATATACCCCCAGAGTAGGACTGTCTTTCACACCATGACCCAGAGCAAAGAAAAGGCTCTGAGAATCAAACAAGCATCCCAAATCTACTCTGCAGAGACTGAAATTGACCAAGAATGTACTGCAGGTCAAAACCATCTCAAAAATGCAACCCTGACATTTTAACAATATTGTTCCCACAGCTTCTCTAAATACTTTCAGAACTGGGATGTCTCTATACCGAAGCTGCAGCCCCTCTTTCTGAATCAGTTTTTAATCAGCAAAGGCCATTAATATTTGTCAAATGAAACTATGTAATGAGAGGCATTGGCTACTTACTCTCTTCCACTGGGCACAAGGTTGCAACTTCTGCAGCCTATGAAGAAAAAAGGAAACAGTAAAATATTAATTATTGTTGACTATTTTTGACGATAGCCTCTCTCTCGCTTTCCCTCTGTGCGTTAACACTCTTCCCCTCTGGCAATTCAGTAGATGGCACCCTTTCCTTTTGAGTCAAACCCGAACCAGTTCCCCAGCAAGTGATGCTGTGCTGCTAAAAGCCTTTTGAATGAAATATAAAACCAAGGTCCTATCTGTGGCTGTTAAAAATATCATTGCACTTTTTGTAAGATTGTCAGTGTCAATGCCAGCATCCTGGCCAAATGTGTCCATTCTACCTATCTAAATTCCCCAGGCAATTTCTGTTAGATACAGTATTTTTCTCCCTCCTAGTTAAATTTCTCTATACTACTGTTGTGTGCTGTTAAACAGCTGTTGACTCACCCCAGAGGTGATTGCTTTTCAATGTCCGGCAAAGTGAGTTATTCCGATACTTGACAAGAGAGGGCCAAATTCTTCTCTCAGTGAGGTTGCTGTGGAGCAACTGAAAGACCTTGGCCCACAGTTTGTACATTTTATTATTATGGCTTGGTCTGGGAAAGATTGCTAAGTATTGGCACAGAAAACTTAACCACGCAGGTTTTGCTGAAGTCTCCAGGGCTAGCCCCTTAACAGGTCTTCCTCCTCTAAGGCACAGAACAGCCAGCATTGCCAGATTTAGATCAAACAATACAGCACCATTCTTAAAAATCAGCCCAGTTTATCAAGGCAAACAATGCTGTGTGGGGATCTCTTTTAAGGCACTAAGGCCTAAGCAAAGAGTGGGACGGCTCTTCCCTGGCTGACTGAGAGGTCTGGCTGGGGAGGGTAAGGAGGTCAGAGCAATGACAGAAGCATGGAATCTTTCATCTGCTCTGCTCAGATTAGGGTGACCAGACAGCAAGTGTGAAAAATCAGGACAGGGGATGGAGGTAATAGGAGCCAATACAAGAAAAAGACCCAAAAAACAGGACTGTCCCTATAAAACCGGGACATCTAGTCACCCTAGCTCGGATCCAGGCATAGAACATCAGGTCGCAGCCTCTAGCTTTCTCGGACCAAAATGGAAAACAAATATTGGGCCAGATCCTGCTCACAGTTATACCAGCGTGAACTAGGGTTCCACACGCCCTCTGCACTGGCATCAGAGCTGCTGGGATGCCCAGGAGAGTACAGGCTGCACCTAGCAGGAGCTGTGTTCCCTGGAGATATTATCCCTCTAAACTCACTCAATGGCGAGCATAACGCAGCCCTAAGGGTATCCTGGAGGATATGGGTTTTGTGCGACTTTGCTATACAATGCATTTAAATATTAACAAAAATAGTGGTGGAGCCCTGCACGACACATCTGAGCTGGAGAGCAAGGGGTGCTACAGAAACTCTGGGAAGTACCCTGTGGGGAACCTCCCAGAACAGACTGAACATGAGGCCTTTTCATAGCAAGTCAGTAGAATAGAGGGGAGAGCCCTGCTGAACATGTTGGAGCTTGGAAAGAGGACGTGGGGTGGGGATTACTAGATATAGCAAAGTTTGGATGAGCCTTCCTGTGCTGAGCAGTACCGGGCTTATATTTAATGGAATCCAGTTCAGTAGTAAAAAGGGGTTGGGTTTGTTTTTTTAACCCGATCACTGACTCTGAAACACGCATGGGCCACTTGGCTTGCTTGGAGGAACAACTTCCAGGGCTGGCTTGGTTGGTTATTTGGCTCTGAAGTAATGAAAGGAGGAATTTCATTTTAAGTCCCTGTAAGTTCTTCCTTACTTTATACTTGATGGTGTCCCTAGCCTCTGTTTGTCAGGCGGTGGAGATGGATGGCAGGAGAGACATTACTTGATCATTACCTGTTAGGTTCACTCCCTCTGGGGCACTTGGCATTGGCCACTGTCCATAGACAGGATACTGGGCTGGATGGACCTTTGGTCTGACCCAGTATGGCCATTCTTATGTTCTTAGGTTCGTGATCTTCAATGATTTCAGTGGGAGCAGGATCAGACCTTTCAAGTGCTGGTGATATGGGAACATGAGAGGAGCTGCCAGACCAGATCAGACCATTGGTCTAGCTAGTTCAGCAACCTTCCTTCAGCAGTGTCCAACACCTGAGGTTTTAGAGGAACGGAGAAAAGCCGAGCTATCATGCACAGTTTGGAAACACTGTGCATGGTGGTATAGGAATATTTCCTCCTCATCGCTGCAGGTGACCATGCTGTGAAATGCCACATTGTACATCAGAATGTTGCTAGTGGTCATAGAATTATCCTAACTTCTACGACATCCTGCCACAGTATTTTACCCCTGCGGGTATTGATGCAACTTTGTGTAGAAGGGACCCCACCTTGCCAGCCCAATGTTAACGCAACATCATGGGAGAGCCCAACTAACCCCTGATCATTAGTTTAGTCTCTTTATCATCCCCCCGTAACCACGTACCTGAGCATCTTGCTTCACTCTGGCCACAGGCTTTGGAATCACCTTCTCCATTCCCTGAACAAACCACTTGACCACCCTGCTAATCAGAAACTCCTGTTAAACTCCTCTGACAGCCGTTGCTTTCTTCATCAGAGGGGTTTGCATGCAGCTTGAGCCAGTGCAGACTTAGCAGCCCAAAGGGCCCGCAATGCAAGAAGCGAATTTACCCTATATCTGTGTCCACCCTCTGCGTATTGCTCTGCACCAATTCAATCAATCAATCGAGATAAGGTGCCAGAGGTGTCTAGACACACTCGGCATGTTCTTGGGTTACCTCCATTAGAATAAATGTTCCCACCAGGCAAACACGGGGGGATGCACATGGGGCAGCAATGGAAAGGGCCAACAGATCGAAGTGTTAGGGAACCCAAATTTCTAAGAAACCAAGGACCGTCCCAACGTGACAGTGGAACATTTCAGAAGGATTCATGCTGCACTACCTGCTACCGTCGCCACGTAGCATCTGAGGAGAGAGAGAGGCGCCAAGTCCTGACAGGCCGTCTGTAGATGCCTGCTGTGAGGTTCCTGATACGCTATGACTTGCTTGAGAGCTTCCCTTTGGTGCTGTCCTTGTCTTACTCACTTTACTTTCTGCTTGAGATTGTTCACAGAGAGAGAGAAGCGACACCATGAGTTTCATTTTAAACAGTGAAGGCCTTTAAGGCTGGAGCCATGTAGGTGAAATCCACCCTTGTGCAGAGAGCCAGATCCAACGAACATCACTGGAGCTATATCAGTCTACCGCAGCGGAGCACCCAGCCCAAGGTCAGAACTAGGTCTATTTTGAGACCATACGTGGGATTTAGATATTGCATTCACAGCCTGTGCCAGCCCTCTTCATGCTACAGAACTATCAGTGAGGTAAGAGCTGCCACCTGCTCACCGTGCTGCTTGTTGATTTGTATTGGGGCCTAAATCACGGATCAGGGCCCTGTTGTGCTAGTCACTGGACAAACCCAGAACTAAAAGACAGTCCCTGTGCTGAGGCATTGTGACGAAGTGGGACTGTTCTTAATGTTGCCTCTGAATACTGTGTGGGTGCCTCAGTTTCCCCTATGCATTTCTTAAGTCTCCAGTGTGCATAAATGGCCGACACTCTGTCTCCTAGCAACAAATGGCCAGGGCCCTTCCCCCCTTGCAAGGGAATAGCTAAAGGTGAACAAAGAGATCAGGTGACCTCCTGGCCCGGGAAAGAGACAAAGGCCAGAGAGAAGGGTCTGGAGCAGGTTTCAGTTTGAAGCTGGCTGCAGACAGGAAGTGAGGGCAGACAGGGTTGTCTGGCTCGCTGGGCCCCAGAATGGACCTGGCTGAGGGGTCCCATTCTCTGTACCTACAAGCTCTGTTTTAGACCATGTTCCTGTCATCTAATAAACCTCTGTTTTACTGGCTGGCTGAGAGTCACATCTGACTGCAAAGTGGGGGTGCAGGACCCTGTGGCTTCCCCAGGACCTGCTGTGGGAAGAGCACGGAGGGGCAGAGGATGCTGAGTGCTCCAAGGTCAGGCCCAGGAGGTGAAGCCGTGTGAGCTTCTTGCCCTGAAGACAGTCTGCTCCGAGGGAGAGGAGGCTCCCCAAAGTCCTAACTGGCTTTGTGGGGAGCTGTTCCAGAGCATCGCCTGGGGACTCCGTGACAGGCATTTACAATCTGACAACCAAAACACCAGTATCGGCACTGCTCTCAGTCACATATCTGCATCAGCCCAAATGATCACCAGCATTTTGAGCTCTAAACTCTGTTAAAACCCTCATCAGAAGGAGAAGAGTGGATGGAGGGGAAGCGTCATTCTGTATTTTCAGTCGCTGGTTTCTGAAACTAACCACCACCACGTTGTTTGGTTTGTGCTCAGAAATGCATACAGCGCAGAGACTAAATGGCATCTTAGAGTCAACACTTTCAAGCGCACAAGATGATGTTTCAGAGGGTGAAATGAAAACTGAGGTGCTGTGGAGCACTAAGGGATAAGACTTGCCCTTTTAACCTAGTTTTATAAACATTTACAGCAAAGAATGCCCCAGATACCTTTGCTCTGCTGTGCATGTATCCATACAGGATCTCTACGAGAACTAGGACCAGTACCAACCAGTACAAATTTCCCATGAGTGCTAGGATGGGTACTAGCCCATTAATCAGCATAGGATGGCCACATGCACCTGTTTTTGACAGCACTAGTCCCTAGACAGCACAAGTACAAATAATCGACTTCCTTTCACTGCCTGCAACTCCAAGGCTATGAAACCGGGATACTGAGGGAAACCAGTGAAATAAGATCTTAGAAAGACGTTTGGCTATAGCAGACTATGAAGTTTGCATTCCTGAAAGTTCTACAGTCAGGCACCCCGTTCACCCCAGCAAAAGTCACTCACCTTCTCTTACGGCTGCCTCTTCAGCCTTCCCCTCCGCTACATCCTGCCATACAAACACATATGGAATACACTGACATGCCGGCATCTGAATTAAAGTGACGATACAGCTGATAGCGACACCTCTGCCCCCAACCCCATCAGCATTCATCTTTGCATGCCTTGGCCTGGCAGCAGAGATGCCCGACAGACAAACAGTAACCAGGATTTATAAAATGGACAGAAATGAAGGAGCAAAGAATCCTGTGGCACCTTATAGACTAACAGACGTTTTGGAGCATGAGCTTTCGTGGATGAATACCCACTTCCTCAGATTACATGCATCTGAGGAAGTGGGTATTCATCCACGAAAGCTCATGCTCCAAAACGTCTGTTAGTCTATAAGGTGCCACAGGATTCTTTGCTGCTTTTACAGATCCAGACTAACACGGCTACCCTCTGAGAAATGAAGGAGTGATTTGATTGGCTTCTGCTACTTCCCAGGCAAATATACAGCTCTGGCTAATCTCACAGCTCCGTTCTACTTTGCCATGTTACGCCTCCCAGGATCAATACCCCTCTGGGGGAAATAAATTTTGGCAAAACGTATCTCTACTATCTTTTTTTGTTAATTGAGTTTACATTTTAAAAAGCAATCACTGAAGACTATAACACCCTGCAGATCCTAAGGCACAATTAAAACTAAACTTTCTGTGTAGCTGAGAGCTAAGCTTAGACAGACTTAGGTGCTGTCAACACTAGGGCCGCCCGGGGGTGGGGCAGGCGGGGCAATTTGCCCCAGGGCCCCACAGGGGCCCCACAAGCTGCTCCGGGTTTTCAGCAGCACTTCCATGGCGGGCCCTTCCCTCGCTCTGGGTCTTCGGTGGCGGGTCCTCTGGGCGGCCCTGGTCAACACTAGGGGAAATAGTGGTAGCACCAGCGGGAATATTTCAGCCAAGATTCACAGGGCTGATTCTGATCTCACACGGGTTTTACACCCAGGCAATTCATTTCATGTAATGATATCAGCGGAGTGATTCAGGTTTTACACCCATGTAATGATTTCAGTGGAATGATTCCTACATACACTGATGTAGCTGAGAGCAGAGTCAGGCTGTCATCTATTGGGTATAAAATAAAAAGTTGTTTGTTTTCTTTTCTAGATGCTCTCAACAGAAAATCATCTGTTTTTCCTCCCGAGGGGTTTGTGCGTAAATAGAGGAGGGCAGGAAAATAAGAAGTATGCGTTTCCCTTTGGTCTTTCACTGACCTGACCTAAAGGGCAGTGTTTCTTGCTCACTTTGAAGTTAACATACCCTGCTTGGGCTAAAGAGGCTTTCACAAGAGAATTCTGCCTTTCAATAGAAATCTGTTTATTTTTGATCCTCAAGCTTGTTTGTAATATAATTACTGAAAATAATTCCCTCCCACCCCCTTTCAGGTCAATGTTTAGTCCTGAATAGGCTGGGCAGGCATAAAAACAAGCAGGAAAATACCCTCAGGAGGACCAGATAAAGTATCAAAGAAAATGGGTTCTCTCTTCTTGAGGTACTACTCCATTCAGAATTCGCCAGGACGATTTACACTGCTTGGGTATTTAAGAACATCATTACAGCCATTATTACTGGAAGGTCAGAACTATAACTGTCACCATCCTTAACTGACCGCAGATTACCCAAGAACAAAGTGGTTTGCAGGACAGTGTGCCCCTGTACAAACCGCACTGTATCACCGCACTTAGGTCTTCTGCTACTTTTAGCTGTTTAACTCCGAATGTCCCAACCTTCATCTGTATGGGTCAGATGCTAGGTGCTCTTTTAATGCAGAGTTTTACTGTTTAATTTGTAAAACTGGAAAACAAGCAGAGGGAGAGGAAAATTTCCATATGGGATGGTCTTCACTACAAAATTAAGTCACGTCAAACCATGTCCTCAAGGAGCTGTGCTACCAAACAGAATGTTGAACACCCTTAAGTAGTCCAGGTTACAGGAACCACGATACTTAACATTGTGAGTAACACCTGCTAGAACCTAGGACTAACCACAACCAGCTGACACAACGTTAAACACAACTTGTCTCTTTCTGCACTGACTCCAAATTGTTTTAATAGTGTGTTAGTTAACATGATTCCACAAGCTCATGTTCTTATACGACCTAATTCTCTAGTGAGGCCCAGCCCAGAGACAGCCGTAACAGCATTCACAATGGCTGAGCTGTTCGAAAGTCAACGCTTGTGTATTAAGCCCGATAAGATTCCTCATGGAAAACAGTATGTATGAGACCCTCCTGCTGTTGCACCTTATGATTACTGTATTTATCTTCTCATTTTTCATTTCCAGAGACTGGTGGAATGGAATGGTTATTTTAAGAGCATATTTGGCACTCCAGTTAAGGTGAATAATATGCTTGCTTCAGCAAGTCTGAAAATTAGCATAATGGAGGCTGGAGTGACACAAGGAGTTGCTAATGGAGATTTTCACCTCTAGTTCATGAGTTCACATATGGACCAAATCACTAGTAACTGGAAGCCAGTATCAGCTGACAGCTGTCTGGTGGCTCATACAAAATGGGCTGGTGGGCTCAGTCCAGTGCTACGGGAAAAGTGTCCATATCACAAGTGGTGTTAACTGGCCCCTTTCTTGTCTGCAGCATTGTTATAGCCTTGATGGTGACTATGACTGGAGGGGTGTTAACGGGCCACTTCACCGTGAGTGGTCCCTTGAAATGTGTTATCTCCTTGTGCTACACAATCTGTTCCACCTTGTATTTAGCTGTGAAGCTCTGAATACGTTTTCCAGATCTGAAGAAGAGCTCTGTGTAAACTCGAAAGCAGAAGCTGGTCCAGTAAAAGATATTCCCTCACCCACCTTGTCTCACTAATGGCCCCTTTGTTGACAGTCTCAACAGAAAGATCACAGACTGAAAGAGCTCCAAAGACTGAATGCCCCTCTCTCTCCCAGAAGCAGGCTCTTCGCTTCAGGATTGGAGACTGACATATCTGCTCCTTACGTTGCACTGTTCTGGAGACAAGCAGAGGACTCCACTCTCCAGTGCTGTTAAAGGGAGTCTTTGCATAGAAGGCCAGAAGGGGCCACTAAGATCCTCTTGTCTGAGCTCCTGGTAGAACACAGACCAGAAAATTCCATCCAGTCATCCCTGCAGTGCAGGGAACGGCACTGCCCTTTTGTAGAGCCCAATAACTAGTAGCCGAGATGCAACATCTTTCAGAATGAGATCCCAGGCGACGGTGCATTTTGAAGGACTCCAGGCGACGGTGCATTTTGCCACATTCCATGTCTAGCTGTCCCAATGGTTAACAACCCCCTATTAAAAAGTTGTATCTTATTTCCAGTTGGAATTTTTCTAACTTCATTTCCAGCCATTGGGTCTGGCTATTCTTTTACCTGCTCATTTAAAGGTCTCCCTAATATCAGATGCCTTTTCCCCATGTAGCTACTTACAAACCGAAATCGAGACGCTTCTTAACCTTCTCTTGGAAAACTAACGAGATTGAACTCCATAACTGTCCGCATGCAAGGCAAGTTTCCCAGACCTCACTTTTCATTAGCATGAAACTAAGGTACTGATTTAGGAAAAGATGGTTTAATAAGTAACAACCCCTGTAGAAAGCAGCTTTCCCCAAATTGCAAAATCATGTTATTAAGAATGAGTCACCGTGGGAAAGCTGAGGGTGGAGTGTACTGAAGGTCGAGAGGCTACCATCACTCTTGGGGGTCAGAGGACTTGTGCGTGTCCGGAGTACCATGCACGGAATACACCATCTCTTGGTGACACAGTTGTCTGGCAGAGCAATACAGGGAACTGTCCCATGCTACAATTTGAGCAGTCCCTCTTATCCCAATATCTTAAAACAACATCATTGGGCAAAGGAGGGGAGGGGTCTCAAGAAAATTATTTTAAGTAACTTTACAAATTCTGGAGACAATACAAAGAAGTTACTAAACTGATCAAAAGATCAACTTTAATGGCCTAGCGGATAGAGCATTGGACTGGAAGTCAGGAGCCCTGCACTTTATTTCCGGCTCTACTACTGGCCTGTTGGGTGATTTCGGTCAACTCACTTCATCTATCCATGCCTCAGTTTCCCCAGCTGCAAAATGGGGATAATGATGCTGACCTTCCTTGGAACGTGCTTTGAGATCTTCTGATGAGACATACTAGGTATTATTGTCACCATCATCAAGGGGTCTTCCTATGATGTGAAGTGCTTGAGCCTATACAGCAGAGGACCCCAAACTGTGCGGCACATCCCCCCCACCGAAGCCGCAGCCCTGCTTCTGGCCCAGCTCCGAGGGAGGCAGGGGGGCACAACCAGTGGTAAGGGGAGGCGCAACCCTCAAAAGTTGGGGACCACAGCTATACAGTCTGGAGATCATATCATCTTATTACAATGCATAAGTGCCCTAAAAGGATCACACAGACTGGAATAAAGATCTGTTTGAACTAAGTAGTTACAGGAGAAATCAACAATTCCGGCATTCTTTTCTTCTGAGGTTGATCGGCGTTTGGGATTCTCCACAGGTGCTGGCAGATTCTACCTTGTGGGGATTCCAGAAAAAATAACAACATCCATTGGGAGCAGCCGGATGAGTGCATGGAGCAGATGCTTAACAACACGGATTTCTGCTCCCATGGGGAGTTTTGCCTGCATCCAATCTGGCCCTGGGCAGCAATTTTCCCCACGGCCATACTGCCAGTGCCTTCCTTTCTTATCACTGAGCATAGAACATTCATTAAGATTAGGTGGGCAAATGCCTGTAATTACAATGGGCCTCAGACAACTGTAATCCCTAGTCCTTCCATCTTCCTCCTCTGTGCTTCAGTAACCTCAGAAAAGGAGGGGGCTGGTGACCATTCTGCAGGGACCTGTCGGGGAGAAGGGTTGAGGGGAGCCGTTGCGTGTGTGTGTGTACCTGTAAGCTATGGAAAAGTAGGATTCATCCTTACACATTGGGATGTGTTTGCTCATGACGTGTATTGGTGCTTCTCTTGTGCTGCAGTGACTACGTGTCGTCTTTGTCTTTGCTGCACTCACCTCAAGCTTGTTCAGGTTTTCCGGCTGCGGGATCATTTTCCCAAATCCCTGCATCAGCCAGCTAATCACCCTGCTGCCAGTCCTGCAGAGAGAGAGCACCCACCGTTAGGACAGTTCTCCTTCTACCCTCACTAGAGCTGGAGCAGATCCATTCCCGTCTCCTCTCCTGTTCTCTTCTCCGGGCCTTGGAAAATTGCTCTCGACAGCTAAGGGCCAAGTCCTCAGCTGCTGTGCAAAACCCAGATAATCAGGATTTTTTCAGAGACTGGAGAAAGGACAGAATCTCTCTCCCCACCCTGCTCAAACCCAGAATTGGGGCATAGAAGAGACACCTGAAGCATCTCCACAAGGTACTCTCCTCCACGTGCTACTGGCATCTGCCAACCTCAATATCCCTTTTCTGTGGGTGTTCTGGCCAGCAGATCTCCATAGTTCGCAGGACCAATGGTCATACCAATGGTCAGCCATGGTTCACCCCCAAATCACCCCCTTTTTCTGCATGGTAACATGGATTCACAGAGTTTAAGGCGAGAAGGGGCCATTAGATCATTCTAGTTGGACCTCCTGCACATCAAAGACCAGAGAATTTCACCCCATTAACACAGGCAGTCACTGTGCAGCAATACTTAGCAGGAGGCAGAGAGAACCACAGACCCCCCCTAGGCTAGATTTACTCATTTGGTCAGATCTTTCCACACCAGAGTTCAGCTGTTCCATTGCTGTCCAGACCACATACCCCCAAGCAAGGGGCCCTAAATCCCTCTCAGTGTTACGCACATACAGAGAATATCTCAGGATCAGTATAACAGAGCCTTATGGGCAGCTTTATACAGAGAGTAAGTGAAATTGGCATTACAGACAGAAGGGTCAATCAGGCTCAGATGAATTACCTGAGACAGGGTAGAGCTGAGAGTGGGCAGAAGGCAGAATTCTCGCCCTGGTCTAGCAATAAATCCCAACCAAAGCCATCAGAAATACCAGTAACAGGCAAGCTGACTTTGTAAAATAAGCCCCATCACAAAAACCCTCATGTAAAACCAAAATGTCCGAGCCTTTTCTGGCAGTTCAGCGAAGTACAGTTATAGCGTCATCATCACTGTCTGCACCTCTGTGCTTCTCAAACTTGAGTTAGATCGGAAGAGGAAGTACCAAAATACTATGCAAAGACCTATTCTCATAACATTTCCAATCCAGTTTTGCAGAGCCAAGTGTGCGGGTGTTTGGCTGGGATTCAGAAAAACCTGGAGAGAGCGTTGTCCAGTGTAGCCAGGCTGATTATTGCAATTATAGAATTGCTTATTGGGGTGCAACGTGCACTTGTCACAAACAATAGGTTCTTTATTCTGGGGGCTACTTAGAGTTAATTAAAAAGATGAAACTGGTGAAGCACACAGCAGCTCCCTGAGATTTAGTTAATATAGACAAATATAACTGAAGTCACAGAAAATTAATATACATAAATGTATGAATCAGATAACTACAGTAAAGTTCATACATACAGTCTTGCATTGTGCATACTTACAACCTTTGGAGACATTAGAAACAAAGATGGGAGGACCAGTCAGTGGAGCACAGCAGAGTGTTGGTCCTGATTCAGTTTACACCATCTCAAGAATCCAATGCACCCAAAATTTAGGAAATTAAGTCACATCTTTTATACTCATTCTTTGTGTAACCACTGAGATACAGAACCCTTTTGATGCTCTTCTGTGACTATAATAAAGTTAACACCTGCCCATTAGCCGTCTGTGGTAATCTGGGTGTCCATAATTATACTTCCAATAGCTGACCAAACCAATATGAGTCAATCCAGCTCTTCATAGATCACATGCATCACTGTGGTTTAACTACCTCGTTACTAAGGTACAAGACATTGGAGAAAATCCCCCAAACTCCCTCTTACTTGCGGTGTACCTGTGCTTCTGTGGTCACTTGTTTGCTACAGCTAATAAGAAGGTATCATCCGTGACCTAAGCAGAGGTGAAAGTAAGCCGGTACAGTATGGTGTACCAGCAAGAGCCAGTACGCCATGCTGGACCTCACCGGCATCCGCAGCTCGGATTTAAAGGGCTCTGGGCTCCCCACAGCCGCAGGAGCTCCGGCAGCTGGGCTGGGGCTGGAATTTAAAGGGCTTGGAGCTCCCGTGGCTGCAGTGAGCCCAGAGCCCTTTAAATTCCTCCCCTCCCCACCCCCTCACAGCTCTGGCGTCTGGTCTGGAGCTGGGATTTAAAGGGCTCAAGGCTCCCCTCAGCGATGGGAGCTCTGGGCCCTTTAAATCGAGGCCCCAGCCCTGCTGCCGGAGCTCCCGTGGCTGCGGGGAGCCCAGAGCCCTTTAAATCTCCCCCCTAGTTCCGGCTGCCTAATCTTTAGCGGGGATTTAAAGGGCCTAGAGCGCCATGGCGGCCAGAGCACCGAGCCCTTTAATTTGCCCCTGAGCCCCATGTGACTCCCAGCCACCTCTGCAGCTGGGAGCCCCAGATTGATTTAAAGGCTCTGGGTCTCCCAGCCACAGCCCGTGCCCCAGGGCCTTTAAATCTTGAGAGGTCCCGCCTCTTCTGGATGAGCCCACACCCACTCAGGACTCCAGCAGCACTGGTAGGTCCTGTAAATTACTTTCACCCCTGGACATAGGGTTCCTCAGGCCTGCATTGACTTCACTGAAAATTCAGTCTGTGGCTGACAAAAAAATCAAGCTTTTTACACGGGGCCTTTTTACTCTAGCAAAGCCTAGTAACCCAGTTATGTGTGCTCCCTGCTTGCTGTTACCGCTTTAGTACTGCTTGTTCCATTATTATTTCTATAAGCAGACATAGCAGGCAGATTACATTTTACCCTACTCTATAGACCCTCCAAAATTAGATCAGGGGTCCACACCCCCAGCCCTGCCACTGACAGGTCTTGAACAGAGGTTGTGTGATCTTGAGCAAATCACTAAACTTCTCTGTGCTGCCAAATTAAACTCACCATGAGCTGGAAGGATCAGACGGGTGATGGGCTGACATCTGCAAAGTAGCCTGGGACTTGGGTGCCCTCCTGTTGAATGGGGCTTAAGTGCCTCGCTGCCTTAGGTGTCTCTGGGGAAATCCTAGCCACACTTTTTAATGAAAATATATGGGCAGTGTGGAGCATCCATCTCTCCCTCTCCCGCACTGCTAATCAAACTGAAGAGAAATACTGGGCATTGCTTTTGCATCCTCCAGGATGAGACTGTTATTGATTCTCCAGTGGCACCCTGCCTGTCCTGGGGCTCTGCTCTCCACTTGGACCTCATTGCATTCACTGAGCAAAATGCAGAGGTACATCAACCCTACAGTCGGGGACCAGCAGCGTTGGAACAGAATGACACTGTCCGCAATAACGTCTAGCAGACCAAAAGGCCATGGCGAGTCACAGGCGCTGGAGGCAAGACCCCATGATAAGATTTCAAGGAGAAGTGGATTTTTAAACAAATCTCCATCACCACTCTGGAGACAGACTCCCTGTGGCAACCCTGATCCCAGCATTGCCCTATGGAGAGTCCCCTTTTATGGGATGTGAAGAGAAATCCAGTCTCCGTATTCGTTCAATCCTGGGCACTCAAGCCAATATGGAAGGCCCACCTTCCCTTAGAGCAAGAGGTAAAGACACCTGCAGTTTTCAGTTCATTGAATACAAAGGGTTGATTTTTCCCCCCCACAATCTCCATTATCCTTCAGAGCAACACGCTACCCCAATCTCCCCAGCTGCACAGCAGTCGTGAGCATATTAAACCCAATCGGGCTGCAAGTCAAGAGGGAAGTGGCAAACCCGCTTGGGGTGGCTATCAGATGAGAGCTCCAATGGAGAACCTCGTGTGCTTGAAATAAAGGAGAAAGGAACTAAATCCATGCTACACAGCTTTCGGGGGGCTTAAGGGAACTTACTCTTTTTCAGAGGCATTATTATCTGAGCTGCAATGCAACTCGCTATGATCCTGAAGCTCGTCTTCATCTGGAGCGAGGGTAGTTATCTCTTGAGGGGAAAAGTAATGAAAAGACAGCATGAGGACAGCTAACCTCAAACAACGGGAACTATGCAAAACACAAGATTGCAAAGGACTCTTGTAGGTTTCGGCCACAGCTGATTAACCCACAACCACCCAATCAGGCACTGGGTTTGCTCTGCAGATGGTGTTGGTGACCTATTATATACAGGAGATCAGACTAGGTGACCTGGTGTCTCTTCTGGCCCGAAACTCTATCACCCCAGCGTTGCTCAGAGCTCAGACCTGGCATCAGTCCCAATGGGTTAGTTTAATGAACAATACGAGCTGATGGGGGAGAATGGAGACTTGAAAGGACTGTACAGCCTGGCGTCCAGCAGCTGGTATTTATTATTTGTAGCGTCTAGGCTGCAAGGTGCTAGGCACTGTACAAAGAGAACAGAAAGACAGTCCCTGTCCCCAGATCACAACCTAAGTAACTTCAGGCCTGCCCCCTATTGCCCCAAGACTGGTTTTACAATCTGCGCAAACCAAGACAGGGGCGTCAAGCAGGGAAACTGCTGTGATGCCCCCAAAAGAATGGGGAATCCTCTCCCAGTCCCATCGCTTGTCGGGAGAGACTGGGGAGAGCTTTCACCTTCTCTGCCAGTCTTGCTGCTGAAAGAGATCAGCTGTGAGTTACTTGTGTTTATGCAGCTCTCATTACTATAGAGCTCAGTATCGGGTATGTTTACAGGGAGCTGAGGACATGCATAGCCCATATCAGTCAGAGTCTCTCTCTCTCACACACACAGGCAGCCTGACAGCTTGGGATCATCACTCGGAGCTGCTTGGAGTTCTCAGTTCCGGAGGAGTTACACATGGGGTGGACAAAACAAGGTACACTGGAGCATGCTGAGGATATAGTATAATCCCTCCAAGCCCCCAAAGAGGAGCAGGTGACATGCTCCCACCTGCAGGACGGGTGAGTTGCTGCAGTTCGTTGTGAGCCTAAGATGACAGGAGAGGATATTTCACCCTTTTGCATCTGCATCCACCTTTAAGCAGAGTGGCCGAGTGGATAAAGCAGTGGACTAAGACTCTGGAGATGTTAGTTCTATCCTGGCTCTACCACTATCTCGATGGGTGATCTTGGGCAAGTCATGTCCCTGCTCTGTGCCTCAGTTTCCCCATCTGTCAAACATGGATAATGTGCTTGAACTCCTTTGTAAAGTTCTTTGAGCTCAGTTGATGAAAAGTGCTATATATAAAAGCTAAGTATTAATATTCTATCATTACTAAAAAATTTACCTAGTAGGTCGTCATCCTCCTTTATGCTCTGGACTTCAGTCTGAAGAGAACACACAAAAGAATGATTAATGCTGCTCACAATAGGGGAATTATGGCAAGAAAATCAAACACCATTACTGAGTGATCCCATTGATCTGCTTCTGGTACATACCTGGTCAGGGAAGTCCAAACTGTTCTCGAAGCTCTTTCTGATGGCCTGCCGCATCCCTGGGTTCTGGGCTGGCTGAGGGACTACCTTTCCCAGCTCCTGAGATAACCATGAAAGTACACCCCTTCCAGCACTGCAAGAGAATGGACAGGCTAGGGTCTGCCAAGCTATTCAAACCGCAGGAGACAGTTTCTCTCATACGCTTTCCCTTGTGAAGAATCCCCCACAAAGAAGTGGGGTTTTCCCTCCTCCATGGGGCAGATCAAAGGATCCTTGAGAAACCTTGTGGACCCTATGGAATCTGTAGACGATCAGGGCCAGTCACTGAGAGCTCTGCTCCAGCAATGTGTGCCCATCAGTCCCTCTCCAACTCCCAGCCAGCCCAATGGAGCCATGCCAACAGACTCCCTCAAGGCCCAGAGACCCCAGCCTTAAAAGGGAGATTCCCAGTGCAGAGGGGACTCTGGGGAAAAGATAATGCCGCCTCAGGCTGTGTCACCTTTCCTTAAGAAGTTCCACAGAGCTGGAAAGATGATAATGCTCCGTTGGCCCTGCCCCTGGCCTGCCCATTCCTCCTCAGCATGCCCTTTCTCCACTCCCTGCCCACAAGAGGACCTCAGTGGAGAGGACTCCGTAAGACGAGGGAGATGCCATGGAGGCAACCAAGCTCCTTTTGGTATGGAATTGGGGAAATCAGGGTGCAGAAGTTTCCTTCTCCACACAGATCCACCCCAGAGCCGGATGTCTATCAGCTATCTAAAGCCCTGCCTTCTATCTGAAGTCAGAATTCATATTTGTTAAAAGTCCTCTCTCAGCTGATATTTCCAGCCCTAACTCCTCCCTGCCACGAGTGCGAGAAAGAGAGAGAAAGTGAGAGAAAAAGAGGAAGACACCTTTCAGTTGAAGACACTGAGGATGGGCCTGGCTCCCGGGTTGTGATGAATGTCACTTTCTTCCCTGCCCCTAAATTAAAGCCAAAAATAAATTTAAAAAAACCACTTGTTTGAAGGACCACTGGTGGTCTAAATAGCCATATCTTCTTAGCGCAAACCAGACTGTTTGCTTTCAAGACATTTTTAAATACACTTTCAAATCACCGTCTCTTTGGTTTTTCTTGCTGGGCAGAGATGGCAGATTCTATCAGGTAACACCAGCAGCAATGTGAAACCCAGTCTCATGCAGCCTGAGAAAGCTTTGCACATGCAGATCTTTGTTAATATCAGCACAGGCTCCTCCACTGCCTGGCAATGTGGTGACAGCACTGTGAGCACTGTGGGGGAGCCGCACCGCGAACATGCTGTTGTACACCTCTAGGACTGGGCAAAATGGATGAGGAGAATCTCTGCAACCTTTATGGAATTCACATACATTAGTGAGAGTTGCGGGTCAAGGTGGTGATTGGCTACCAGAGACACCACCCAGAGGGTGTGATGTGGGATAGAGGCCTGGGCTGAAAGGCTGAGTGTATCTGGGCAGTGGTGAACAATGTACATGTAAGAGTGACTTCTGGCTGAGAAATCCTAGCACAACTGGACTGGCATAACATGGAGGAAACTCTGATGTAGAGCTGGTGTCTCCTGGGCAAGTCTCAGCTGAGCTGCTGTAAAGGGCGCAAACACTGAGTCCTGCCATGGGACCATGCTGTCTGCTTAGTAGACTGCTACTTGGTGAAACCCACCCTGAATGTCTGGCTTCCAGTAGCAGAGAGAGATGAGTAGCCAGTAGCTGACCCCAGAGCCTTTCCCAAGCTGGCTGAGTGGCTATGGTCTGGAGACCTACCATAAGCTCTTGCTATTTTCATTTATGAAGTTTAGATTTTGCACGAACGTTGTTTTCAAGAACTCACCCTCTGTCTGACCGCAGCTGGAAGATTTTCCTGGACATGTGGAGTTTCCTTTTGGCAGCTTTTAGGGATTAAAACATTTAAAGGAAAGATTTCAGGTGAAAAGTTATGATACAACATCCATCCCCGTACTCCTAAATCGACCGGAGCTTCTAAAACCTGACATAAAATCTAAATGACTTCACCCTCTATGCTCCTTTTCTACAGTTCCCACAGTCTGGACAATGACTATAGACTGGTCCCATTTCATCTTTGTTTATAGATGGATGCATATACTGCATTCGGAACCACTTAGATGTGTAAGTTCATGGGCGTGAGTGTCTGCTCACACGCTTCCAGCTGGAGAATTGGGACCTTTGTTTCAAGTCAGTTTCACTTCCTGGTTCTCATGAACTAACACAAAGGTGCAGCAATTTCAAACAGTGCCTGGAAAACTGCTCATGAAAACAAGAGAATGAAAGCTCCAGCTAGAGTCGTGTATTGTGCTGCTGGCATGCGCTCAGGGTGACCAGATATTATAGGGACAGTCCTGATATTTGGGGCTTTTTCTTATATAGGCTCCCATATAACCCCCACCCCGTCCCAATTTTTCACACTTGCTGTCTGGTCAGCCTACATGCACTGTGCAAGCCTCACTCACACTGTTGGCCCAAGACACTTCTTTTCTAACCCACATTCCCCGGTTTCGGCCAGTCTCCAGGAGGAGTCTCATCGATCACATCTGTTTGGTTGCAGATTGGGGTTGTTGTGGTTTGACAAGTAACCCCGCCTTCTATCTAACAAGTGAGCAGATGTGTAGCTGGATGTGCACGCACCGCACTCTTAGTGCCCCTTGTACACCCAGTCCAGCAGTGGCCAGCCCCTGAGCTCCCCCATCTCCCCTGGTTGCTCCCCGCTCACCTGCTCTGCCTCTCCAGGCCTGGGTGCGACAGTTGTCACCCTGGGGTCTGCTTTTCTGTCTCCTTTCTCCACTAGGGGTGGCTGGTGTGAGGTCCCAGGAGGGTGAGGCAGCACTCTCTCGATCCAGCCAAGCATCCTGTTGCCTGCAGAGGGGAGGTTTGTATCTTTACTTCTTTCTAGAAAGGCCCGTTGGTGAAGACTTGAAACTGCCAGGCGAGCTAGTAGGAGACACAGCAGGGGGTTGAAATGTCATCAGGAGGCAGATAACAGCCAACTCTGCATCTCCTTGATGTCAGTGCCACCCCCAAGTTGCCTGACAGCCTCTCTGAAACCAGCACCCGCGCAGGGCCACCTAGAGGATTCAGGGGACCTGGAGCAAAGCAATTTTGGGTGCCCTTTCCATAAAAAAAAGTTGCAATACTATAGAATACTATATTCTCATGGGGGGCCCTGTGGGGCCCGGGGCCTGGGGCAAATTGCCCCACTTTCCCCCTGCTCTGGGTAGCCCTAGCACCTGGAGAAGAGCAGCTGGGTGAAGCTGAAGACTGAAGCGATGCTAGTGGGAAGCGAGAAGTGACTTGATGAGCTCTCATCCTTCATAATAATCCCTTCCAAAAAGGCATTTGCCCACAGATTATGAAATCACCTCGCAGCCTTGGGGTCCAACTAGGCTCTGCACTGCCCTTGCACACCCAAGTAGCTACAGCAGCAAGAAATGCTCACTGCCAGCTGCGGTGTCCAAGTGAATGCGCCTCATCCTACCGAATGCAGCCCTGGCCTCATCTAAGGTGGGCTACTGCAATTCCTTCTCTCCAGAAAGGAAGCCCATGCCCCGAGGAAACCCCAGCTTGGTTCAGGACACAGCAACCCACCCGTGCAACAACACAGGTCACTGGGAACACAACACCCTGTTATGCCACCCTCTGCACCGGCTCCCCATTGAACACGGGAGCCAATTCAAGGCTGCAGTCCTGATTTCCAGAGCCCTGCATGGCATTGGTCCTGGTCACCTGTGAGAGGTGGAATCCATTAAGGTAAGAGATAGCAAGTACTTCTTGGGCTATTTGGGCTCCTTAATCCACACATACCGAGCAGGAAGCAGGAGAGTTTATCCCATGCACAGCCACAGCCCTCTGTCTGCAACATGTTGTAAACTCATCCTGCTCACTGGACACAACTCGGGGTTTCGAAGCTCACCCGAGCCCTCCGCTGAGCACAACAGCTTTTGCATGCTCAGGAATCTTTGGCTCCATAGTCAACATAAACCCATAGGGAGGCACCTGATGAACACTGCCCTGATTGCCACAAGTATAAATGTGTGTGGGGTGCAAAAAAGCACATTCAATTGCACACCTAATTTGTGCGTGCAACTCTTGCCTCCCCCCACAAGTGCATGCACAGATTGGGCTTTTTTTAAATTATAAGTGACACATGCATCCAACGAAGTGGGTATTCACCCACGAAAGCTCATGCTCCAATACGTCTGTTAGTCTATAAGGTGCCACAGGACTCTTTGCTGCTTTTACAGGATAGTAGAAAGAACACACAATAGGGTTGTGTGACCTAGTGGTTTTAGCACCAGGAGTTTAGGGTAGTCATATCCCTCACAAGTGGCAAGGTCAAGAGAAAGTTATGCAACTCCTTCCAAAATGAGCATGGATAAAATCTTCCAGGGCTTGAAGTGAACGTTGGTTCCCACGGGAAAGCCTGAAATCTCTCTTCTCATCAAGGTCAAGAGATAGTAGAACATAACCACCTCATCCCTGATGCAGGAATGACTATTGCGCCGAGCAGTTGATTTTTCAGGGGATGGAAGATCTGTGCGTAGCGGCACTTGCACAACGGGAAGAACAATGGAAACATTTCCCTGTCAAGTTGCTTTAACAAATTATAGCAGCTCTTTGAAGCTGGTTGGAATGTCAGAGTTAGACCCAGCAGAGACAGATTGGTGGGCAGAGTGCTGGTGAGAGGATCAACTGTGCAGGATAAATTGCAAATAAATTATCATCAAGTTTTGCAATTTATCATATTTATTATTATTATTTATTATTGTTGTTGATGCCAAGCCCCGGAGCATGCTAGGTGCTGTCCGGATATACAGAAGCACTCCCTGCTATCTAGAGCATAGGGGTCCAGTGCTGAGAAGACAATGGTACAGTGTAGATGTGGGTTAAACATTCATGGATCTTATAAGAAGCTGGTTTTCAGGAGAAACAGGAATCACAAGAGGCCGATGATTTGCCCGTGCAAGTAACCACTGGCATGGCAATTGTACTAATTGCATGAGCAAATGAGGTACACAATCATGCACTCATTTTTGCACACACATGCATGGTTAAAAATAAGACACATGATGTCTGCTAGCCTCTCTCTCCACACACACACACACCCAGTAGCAGAGTATCTCCATTCCATAGCGCTCCTTACCACTGACCAATATTTGTACACAATTCACTCCAGGCTAGCTTATCTTGGGACACTGCACCTGGCCCTATTGGCTGAGCTGAGAATGCCAGTGGTGGGACATTGGTAGAGTTCCAGTAGAATGGCAGCAACAAGTGATCGCCTCTCTTTCACTGTACCTGCTCAGACTCCAGCCACCTGCTAGCCCTCAGTGTGGTTTCTAACCTATTGCTTTCCTTCCTTTGAATACCACATGGCCCTGGAACCGGCAGGAGACACAGAAATTATTAGCAACTTTAAATAATTCGAGAGTGATTTTAAAGTTCCCTAGGGTGGAATTGAACTTGTGTCACTCAGTTAGTTACTGGTTAAGCACAAGTGACCAAGCTTCACTCTCTGCTACAGGCATCACCCACCTGCTGTTATTCCAGGTTCTCCTAGTCACCTAATTACATATCTGCCCCACTATCCCACACCCACTTCCTGTATCATTCTGCTTCAATTGTCCCTCGCACCTCCGGCTCATTACAGATCAAACACCTCCAGGACCTGTACAAAGCTGCCATGATCCACAGTCTATCATCTTCCTCACATCTTTCACTGCAGATCAGAGCTCTCCTTCATCCTATACAGCCCTGCAGTTATTCTGCCTTCAGTCACTGCTCGCTCCTCCCTCTCATTAGCGATCTGAACTGTCCACTCTTACTCACCGTTTTATGATACTCCTCACTGTTTCTAGTGAAAGAACCCAATTCCTTTCTTATCAGAGACGGGGCCATGGCTGCAAAATTCAAATTAGGATCCACACTTTCCCAAAGTTTGGAGGTGTTTGGATTCAAGATGTTGGTTTGGGTCCATCTACCTCCTCCCCTCCATTAGCTAAATTGAACAGGGAGGGGGCTGGCATGCAATCTCTGAGTACTTGGGAGGCCACAGAAGCTTCAGCTGCCCCATCCTTCCGACACCCATCTCCATATCCCTCACACGCTTGTGGATTCTCCTAGTGGCCCAGTAGGTGGCTTCTGCCTTTCATCCCTCTGGTTCTTCCTGATCCCCAAGGGCGAAGTGCCAACCAGGATCCCAGCAGCTGCAGATTTAGGGACAAAGGATCTCTAAATCATTCCCAGTATGCAGTCGCTCCCATGGGCTACTGTCCAAAACACTCAGCTGGTCACATTTCAAAATTTAAACAGACAGGCCGTCACCCCTACTGCATGGTCCCTCTCCACGCAGATAAATCCCCAGCACCCTCCTCCTGCTTTTCCTTCACCCACAACATATCAGCCTCTCCACTCATCTTCTTCCACACTTGCTCCAGCCGCCCGGTAACAGGACTTACCACAGGGTGTAGTCTGGAGTAATGCAGAGGGCCTGATTTTCCCTGTGTCATAGGAATTCTCCTGCCAAAATGCTTGAGAGGAAATGAATCTAAGGAAAGGAGTTTGTGTCCTTCTCTGTTTAGCTTGTAATCTATTGTAGCAGCTAGCACCAGAGCCTGGATTTGTTCCTGTTACACGGAGTCACTCTAATCCTGGCAGGGGATTAGCAGAGCACATGGTATGAAAATGGGATTGATGGGGTAGAGCTCTCCTATAATCCAGAGGCACAAGACCGTCCCATAACTCAGACACACCGAACTGTGTGACTATTCCAGACCACAGAGGTGTGTCATGATGCCCCACATAGCTGACCATTGACCAACAGTCCAGTGTGGTCTCTATTTGCATCGCTTTCCGCGCTGTATATCAGACACGGAACTCTACTTCTTAGCATGGCAGACTCTGGGCAGTGGGGAGTCTGCAGATTCCTCTTAGTACTTGCCACAGCTGGACTCATGAACATTATAAAGCACCGAAAAGACCCCCAAATTCAGAGATCTAGGGCTGCCCCAAAACACAGGTACAAGAAACTATGGAACTGTCCCAAATGATAGTGACTGCGGGTTTATCATAATGCTGTAGTAGGGGGTAAGCCCTGGAACTGATGCAAGACTGCATCCCAGCACAGAGGGGCTGGACTCAGAGACTGTCTCCTAAACCAGGAGTCTGAAGGTGGGGGATTGTAAATATTAGGGGCACAGGAAAGAAGATCTGTCTAAAGCCGAAGGATAGGATGATGCCAGGCTCTGCCCCAGCTCAAAATTTAAGAACACAGAGGGCTGCCCCTCCTCCCAAGGCTCCATCCCCACTATCAAACGGGGAGAGAGAGCAAGTCTGACGGTAGGCAGAGGATGTCATTGAGCTAATCCTGCCTTTGCTGAGGATGCCAACTGCAGGCTGATCCATTTACTGCTGACCCTGTGAGGCTAACAGGATTTCCAGGTGTCCCTAATTTCTCCCGCACTGTTTTTACATGCTTCTTCTGGAGGGCAGGGGGCGCTGAGTGAGGGCGCAGAATCAACACGTCCATGGCTGGATTGCCCAGGCAGACAATCCATGCCAAGCACAGCCCACTTTCTGCACTCCTCTTGCTGCCAGCAGGCAGGTGAGTGGATGCATTCCAAGTAAGCCTGTATTGGCACTGACTTCAGAGCCTGGCAGAGTGAAAGGCAGGTGGATTGTGGGAGCTGTAAATGCAACAGGCAGTGGAAGTGGGATGCTCAGCCTACCTTGGATTAAATTTTCCCATGATGCAATAGAATCCAGGCCACTTTCCAAGAGTGCAGCTGTAACCCCTGTGCCTTGTGCTGCGATATTTGATGTTAAAGTCTAAAGAAAGGCAGAGAAACAGGTGGGGAGGAGACAAGGACTTTTGTTTGAATCCTCTGCTCAGCAGTGGAGCTAGAAAGGCCTAGAATCACCCACAAGAAGGGTCTGGGAGTTACTAGATATCCTTGGGAGCTGTTTCTGAAGCTGTATAGAAAGTTTCCATTAAGGGCAAGCAGGCTTGCAGGCCATACACATATTAACAATCTGACAGTTAAGCCACTCAAGGGGGTAGAGTTATAAGTACAGGCAATAAAGACAGTCCTGTGGATTCAGTGGCTGATTAATACAGGATCAAGAGATATTTCTGCTATGAGGGCTGTATCCCAATCCTGAACCACTTTAGATAGAGGCTACAGGTTTCCTATCTCATCAGGAGCTGAGGAGACCAATGACCTATTCACCCAATGCCTGGAATGCTGCTAGCTGGAAGGTGCCTCAGATTTTAGTTTGCTGACAAGATTTGGAAATGTTTGAACAGGAACAGATATGCTGCATCTTCTCAAACTCAGAAGAACCCCAGTGGCACACATTACACATTATGGCCACAGTATAAAGACTGAGAAGTCATCACTGAAAGATGGGAGGGGAATGTATTCATACATGGGTGCTAAAGTATTGAAAGTAAACGTCATGTTAAAATCTGACACTGAATATACCTGGCAGCAGAGTGGTAAGATTCCGTATAAGGAGCACCAGCAGATTTACAATCTAATAGCTTTTGTTTAAGAGCTTTTCATAAGCATTCCAAATACTCTCTGCAATATTTTTGCTTGTGTTAAATATTTGTGTACTAAGAATTGTGGGGTACTCGATTTGAAATGGAGGCTGTGATTAACTCCCACATGTGGGGCCTTGCATACAAGAGCTCTGAGGCTTAACTCTGTTAAATGTTTTCCAAAAAGACAAAACCCTGGCCTGTGCTTCCAGAGGTGAGGTGCAGGAAAGGCGAGTGGAATAGAGCGGTACATAATATAATCCCCAGCATGCATTGCACAAATGGTGCCTGAACGCAGACTGCCACTTGTTACACAAGTTTCACGGTCTCTTTAAATACTGAAGCCAACCCGCTCTCCTGCACTGTGTAGCTGCGAGCACTATGTTGTATCAGATCACTCTTGTATGCGCTGAGCACCACCAGCTCAGAGCACAGGCGCCAACTTTCCCCGGTGCTGGTGGGTGCTCGTGCCCCCCCACCCCTGGCCCTGCCCCAACTCCACCCTTTCCCCACCCCTGCCCCACCCCCATTCCAACCTCTTCCCCAAAGTTCCCGCCTCAACTCCAGCCCCTCCCTGCCCTTATTGGACCCCTTCCCCAAGTCCCCACCTGGCCCCGCCTCTTCCCTGAGCACCGCATTCCCCCTCCTCCCCTGGCAGAGAGGGGAGAGGCTAATGGGAACAGGGTGGGAAGAGGCTGGAATGCAATACCACAAGGGTCGGGACAGATAGAGCATTGTTGGGATGGAGGATCCTAGAGCAGAGGGGTGGCTGGGGTAGGTGGAAGCTTCCCATTGTATCCTGTATACAGCTGCTCCCTAGGCTCCAGGGTGTCCCTTCCCAAAATTTGGCCCTGTCATGGTATAATCCCCACTCTGACCTTAGCGTCCAAAAGATGGGGTACCAGCATGAATTCCTCTAAGCTCAATTACCAGCTTAGTACTTGTAGCGCTGCCACCAACCAGGAATTCCAGTGCCTGGTACACTCTAGTCCCCCCAAAACCTTGCCCGGGGACCCCCAAGACCCAGTCCCTCCAGATCTTAACACAAGGAAAGTAAACCCTCTCCCTCACCATTGCCTCTCCCAGGCTTCCCCTCCCTGGGTTACCCTGGAAGATCACTGTGATTCAAACTCCTTGAATCTTAAAACAGAGAGGAAAATTCACCTCCCCCCCTCCTTCTCTCTCCCTCTGCCAGACTCTCCCTGAGAGAGAAAGTAATCTTAACACAGAGAGAAATTAACCTCTCTCTCCCACTTCCCTCCTTTCTCCCCACCAATTCCCTGGTGGATCCCGACCCAGTCCCCTGGGGTCTCACCAGAATAAAAAAACAATCAGGTTCTTAACCAAGAAAAGCTTTTAATTAATGAAAGAAAAAACAGTAAAAATTATCTTTGTAAATTTAAGATGGAATATGTTACAGGGTCTTTCAGCTATAGACACTGGGAATACCCTCCCAGCCTAAGTATACAAGTACAAATTAAAATCCTTCCAGCCAAATACACATTTGAACTCCTTCC
Organism: Gopherus flavomarginatus; assembly: GCF_025201925.1. Classification (NCBI taxonomy): domain Eukaryota; kingdom Metazoa; phylum Chordata; order Testudines; family Testudinidae; genus Gopherus; species Gopherus flavomarginatus. The sequence continues at coordinate 37,757,241 of NC_066630.1, forward strand.
AGCCAAATACACATTTGCAAATAAAGAAAACAAACATAAGCCTAACTCACTTTATCTACTTAGTACTCACTATTCTGAGTACATTAGAGCCTGTATCAGAGAGTTTGGAGAGAAACCTGGTTGCACGTTTGGTCCCTCTGAGTCCCCAGAGTGAACAACAAGCAAAAACTAACAGCACACACAAAACTTCCCTTCCTCGAGATTTGAAAGTATCCTGTCCCCTGATTGGTCCTCTGGTCAGGTGACAGCCTGGCTCACTGAACTTGTTAACCCTTTACAGGCAAAAGAGACATGAAGTACTTCTGTTCTATTAACCCTTAACTATCTGTTTATAACAGCCCCCTCTGCCAGAGTCCCTGTTTATCTCTGGTTCTTCCCACACACACTTCCCTCCCACATGCACCCACTCCTTGGGGGATGGAGTCAGTGACCTAGTCTCATCAGGGGAAATGTCTCACACAGAGCTGCACAAAGCTGAGCAGCTTCGGGTGCCTGAGTCTGGATGTGAGGGGCTAACTTTAGGCTGCTGTGTTTGAAAGTGCTGGCCACGGCCAGCCTTCTGCTGCGCGGCTGAGTGCTGTTCGCACTGTGGGCCTGGCTGTTCTGAGCACAACGGATGCCCTTTGGACACCTACCCAGCTAAGTGCACAAACTGAGAGGCCCCTTTCAAAATCAGCAACTCCTAAAAGTGAGCATTTACCTTACCAAGGTAGGGGCGCCAGATCCTTCAATTCAGTGGGGCTGCACCGATATACATCATCTCAGGATCTGACACATTGATGTATTTTCTAGGGCTGTCAAGTGATTTAAAAAAAATTAATTGTGATTAATCGCGTGATTAAAAATTTTAATCGTGACTAATCGTGTTGTTAATCAGAATACCATTTATTTAAATATTTTTGGATGTTTTCTACATTTTCAAATATATCAATTTCAATTACAACACAATACGAAGTGAACAGTGCTCACTTTATATTATGATTTTGGATTACTGTAAAAAAACAAAAGAAATGGTATTTTTCAATTCACCTCATACAAGTAGTGTAGTGCAAACTATTTATCATGAAAGTTGAACTTACAAATGCAGAATTATGTACAAAAAATTACTGCACTGAAAAATAAAACAAACTGTAAAACTTTAGAGTCTACAAGTCCACTCAGTTCTACTTCAGCCAATCGCTCAGACAACCAAATTTGGTTACAATTTGCAGGCGATAATGCTGCATGCTTCTTGTTTACAATGTCATCTGAAAGTGAAAACAGATGTTTGCATGGCACTGCTGTAGCTGGCATTGCAAGATATTTACATACCAGATGTGCTAAAGATTCATAGAATATCAGGGTTGGAAGTGACCTCAGGAGGTCACCTAGTCCAGTCTGCTGCTCAAAGCAGGACCAATCCCTAGACAGATTTTTGCCCCAGATCCCTAAATGGCCCCTTAAAGGTTGAACTCACAACCCTGGGTTTAGCAGGCCAATACTCAAACCACTGAGCTATCCCTCTCCCCCGTGGTTCACATCCTTCATCTTCAACTACCATTCCAGAGGACATAGTTCTGCTCAATAACAATCCAAAGCAGAGCTGACCAATGCATGTTCATTTTTATCATCTGAATCAGATGCCACCTGCAGAAGATTAATTTTCTTTTCTGGTGGTTCAGGCTCTGTAGTTTCCGCATCAGAGTGTTGCTCTTTTAAGACTTCTGAAAGCATGCTCCCCACCTCATCCCTCTCAGATTTTGGAAGGCCACTCAGATCTTAAACCTTGGGTCGAGTGCTGTAGCTATTTTTAGAAATCTCAAATTGGTATCTTCCTTGCGTTTTGTCAAACTGCTGTGAAAGTGTTCTTAAATCAAACAACATGTGCTGGGTTATCTTCCGAGACCGCTATAATATGAAATGTATGGCAGAATGAGGGTAAAACAGAACAGAAGACATACAATTCTCCCCCAGGGATTTTAGTCACAAATTTAGTTAATGAATTATTTTTTAATGAGCATCATCATCATGGAAGCATGTCCTCCGGAACGGTGGCTGAAGTGTGAAGGGGCATATGAATATTTAGCACATCTGGCACATAAATACCTTGCAACACCGGCTACAAAAGTGCTGTGTGAACACCTGTTCTCACTTTCAGGTGACAATAGGGTGACCAGACAGCAAGTGTGAAAAATCAGGATGCGGGTGTGGGGTAATAGAGGCCTATATAAGAAAAAGTCCCAAAAAATGGGACTGTCCCTATAAAATTGGCACATCTGGTCACCCTAGGTGACATTGTAAATAAGAAGCAGGCAGCAGCATCTCCTGTAAATGTAAACAAACTTTTTTGCCTTAGTGATTGGCTGAACAAGCAGCAGGACTGAGTGGACTTGTAGGCTCTAAAGTTTTGACTTGTTTTGTTTTTGAGAGCAGTTATGTAACAAAAAAAATCTGCATTTGTAAGTTACACTTCCAGGATAAAGAGATTGCACTACAGTATTTGTATGAGGTGAATTGAAAAATTCCATTTCTTTTGTTTTTCATTTTTACAGCACAAAACTTTGTAATAAAAAAATAATATAAAGTGAGCACTGTACACTTTGTATTCTGTGTTGTAACAGAAATCAATATTTTTGAAAATGTAGAAAAAATCCAAAAATATTTAATACATTTCAATTGGGATTCTATTGTTTAACAGTGCAATTAATTGCAATTAATTTTTTTGAGTTAATTGCATGAGTTAACTGCAATTAATTGACACCCCTAGTGTTTTCCTATCCCAGGAGTGAAACATCAGGCGCAGTGTCCTCAGTTCTCTAAGCTGCATAATTCCATATTAGTTTCCCCCACTGAACATGGGTTATTGCACCTGGCACCACTATGGGTGGATCTGTGGGGTCCTATGTGACCTCTGTGCTTGGGGATAGCTGTGGTTGTGGGGCAATGCAGTTTCCCACGTCCGCGCTCTCCACTAGGGATGCTTTCCAGTAGGTTGCAGCCACCCAGCCCTGTGACTTTTCTCTCTCTGCAAACAAACCAGCTCTTTATCAGGAAGCTGCAGCAGCTGGCTGGAGGCCTGTGGGGCTTGGAACTTCCCTTTCAGCCAGGCTGAATGGGGGTCACCAGTTACCAGGTAACTACAGGGACACGGCTCTGGTTACTTAGCAACCCTGCCTTCATCACCTAACAACTACTTTTGATATTGGCTGCCTGTTGCCATGGAGAATAAGGGATCAGTAAACAGAATGACTGGAGTCCACCTCAGGCCTGATACAATGCAAAGAAAGCTGAGAAAATAGGTATCGCTTCGGTTTAGGTATTTATAATTATTTATTATTTATACCGTGGCAATCCCTGAAAATGTGCTAGGCTCTGTACAGACATTTATAATCGATCCTAAAGCCCGGGTGTTGCTTTTCCTTTGCACTGTCTTTGTTGTGTCTTTCGGCCAACCCTGCTCACAGGTGAAGAATCTAAGGAGTCCAGCAAAACTTTGCACGTCCTGGGGCTAACGTCTCTCTCTTTAGATCTTCAGGGAGCTTTTCTCCTAGGAGTCAAATGTTCATCACACAGCTGCTGTGGCAGTGCAGTGAACTCCCTACCAAGTGTTCCCTGGATGCAGCAAGATGCAAATTTCAGAGCTTCCCTCCTCCAAGTTCAGAGGGGTTAGAAGCCAGGATTTGAGTTCAGCCCTTTTTGGAGCTAGGGGTCCGCTGGGAGGTGGTTCAGAGGTGGATATGAACTTTCCCAAAGTTTGGGGGTGATCCAAACCAGAGTGTTGATTCCTGTGGACCTCTGGTATGTGGGTGATTGAGTCGTCTGATAGTGAGATCAGCTCACAAGAGAGACTATGAATCCTGAACCAAAATAGTACATTTAATGACTTAATTGTGTCCATTTTTTCTAGGCCATTTTCACTATTGATTTTACTGATTTCAGAGTAAGAGGTTTTCCATTGACTTTAACCAAGTTCTTCCCCAGCTTTACTGATTAAAACAGGCTACCAAGCTGCCATTGTTCTGTCTCTTCTCCCGCTCCTGCTTCAGAAACTCAGGGACGTGATCTACATTCCCCTCTTGCTTCATTTGCAGTCACCTACCCTCAGCAGATCCCGAGCATCCTGTTATTTCTAAAGTGCTGTAAGGGCCATGACTCTTTACCATTGACCAGGTCAGGTGCCATACGAGACTGAAATCTCTGCCCTCCAGCGTTTACCCGATTCCACCGCCTTTGCAGTGAGCATCTTTCAGTTGACTTCAATGAGAGTCGGATCAGGCCGTGAAAAGCCCCAGGTGGATCCAGTACAGACCAGTGCAAACAGAACAAAGCCAGGCTGGCTCCTGGACAGTGCAGCTGGGGCTATGGGCTCACATGAGCTAGGAAGCTGATCCCAGCATCCAGGGCAGCATAAGCAGGCATGAAGTGAGGAGTGGGCATAGGGCACAGAGAACGTAGTCAGGAGGGAAGCATGGGTGCAAGGCAGGTGTTAAGGTGTCTGTGGCTGAAGATTGGCACTGAAAAAGCATCTTAAAGTAGGAGACACTTCTGAGAATTTGATCCTGAGTGATAAGGCCACTGTTGTCCTGAGACTGCACGGACACCTATCTCTGTGCCTTCGCCAGGACTGCGCAGGGGTAGCTGAGCTAAGAGAGTGGAATGTTAATCACCTGCCCGGTATGCCTGCAGCAAGCCCAAGACCATGTGCATTTTGAAGGGATTTATTTAGAGGCTCATGGAACACCCAGCAAACATTCATCGGGCTGTCTCCATTTGACAGGAGTGTGTGTTGTTCCCTTTGCTGTGATACCGGCAACAAAACAGGGAAACAAACCATGCCTGATCTCTAGGGGATAAAGTGGACATCCTGTACACATGACGTTAGCAGGACACACGGTCTGTCGGTCAGGATGGATATAGAGCTGTTAGCAAATAAGTGCCATGTTTTTGCACTTGTCTCTTTCATTTTGTTCTCTCTTTGGCTTTGCTAGTTTACAGGAATGGCCCAAGTAATTGATTTGGTACCATGGCCTGAAGATGGACATCCTGTCTACACAGCCCCAGGTGTGCTACTGCCCCTGGACCCTAAGAAGGTCATGCTGGCTGGAGTAAAGGACAGGCTTTTCCATCCAGACCTGCCAACCTTACGGCAAATGGACATGGACTCAGCAGGGAACAAACTCCCAGATGAACATTCCAGGACAACCACTGCGTGCACCAAAGGTAATGATACCACTGGGCTTTGATATACTCTGTTGGGAGGCAATATGGGCCTGGAGAGAATGCACTGGATGGGGACTCCGGAGAATGGATTTTATTGGTAGTTCTACCAATGAGTTGGCCCATCTGTAAAATGGAGAAAATGATCCTCACTCCCTTTGTAAAGCACTTTGAGATTTGGGGCAGAGAAGCGCTATATAAAGTGCTAGGTATCGCTGTTGCCTGCGGCAGATAACACCACTATTTCTCAAGCTCTGACATTATCCTATAAAACAGCAGCCTGGTTTTCACAGGTGCTGAGTCCCTGCAACTCCTAGGGAAGTTAACGTGAGCTGCAGTTGCTCAGCACTCTAGAAAGTCAGGCCGCAAGGTCTCCGTCTACCTGCAGCCATTGGTAACCCAGAGCACTCTCGTAGCCTAGGTCACATGGAAACTGTGGTGAGGAACTAAGGTGATCTTCTGTAATGTCGTGCAGTGTCTGTGCACCAGGCGAGTCCAGCATAACCAGAGGGACTCAGCAAAATACACAGCCTGCCCTTGACTGCTTTCCTGATACTTGTATGAAGTGCGCTACTGGTGCACAGACAGACAATTCTACCACTCTGTATTCCAATTAAGATTAGGCTGGTTTCAGTAATAAAGCCCTCCCATCCCAGGGTAACTCCTCACTTATATGCATGCACTTGCAACGTGGCATAGCCCAGGGGTTCTTCTGTAATCTTTGCCCTGGCTCTATAAAAAGATGGTTTAGATAATCCTTAGTCCTGCCAGGAGGGCAGGGGACTGGACTAGATGAGCTCTCGAGGTCCCTTCCAGTTCTAAGATTCTATGGGCTCACCTGAGGTTTGCAGAGCTGGGCACCTTGTGGTCTCTAGGCTTATCCCTGAACCCACAGCCAGCAGCTTTTCAGTTCTTTTTGGAAGATGAGACCCCATGGCCACTCCTCGGAGGCCAGGCCTGGATTCCTTCTTACAGGAACAGCTCCCCATTCACTGTCTGCGGTTCAGATTAGCGACGAGAAAACCAGGTGCGTTTGTCCTAGAAAAATGGAGGGCGAAAAAAATCAAAGCAAGTAAAAGTTAAGCAGAATAAGACATGACTGTCTAGACGTCACAAAGTCTACCCAGCCAGGCCAAATCCCACAGTAAGTGTCTATTGATAAGTTTCTTTCAGCTCGGCAATGGCCTAGATTGCTCTTGCCAGCAGCAGGCTGGGTTCGGGCAGTTCCAATGCACGTCTCCCCTTAGCTAAGGTTTGTATCCTCTCTATTTAATAGATTCCAGCTCCTTTGTCAAAGGCCTGGTCTACACTGGGTGGACGGGGGGTTGATGTAAGATACGCAACGTCAGCTACAGGAATAGCGTAGCTGAAGTCGACCTATCTTATTTCAACTTACCTCCCGTCCTCACGGCACGGGATTGATGGCTGCGGCTCCCCCTGTCTACTCTGCTACCGCCGCTCGCTCTGCTGGAGTTCCAGAGTCGACGGGAGCGTGTTCGGGGATCAACATATCGCATCTAGACGAGACACAATAGTTTGATACTCCATAGATTAATCGCTACCCATCGATCCGGCGGGTAGTCTGGACATACCCTTAGGGTGTCAAAATCCCTCCTTGCAATGTCAACCCTCCAACCCAGCCTCCCAATTAGCACTGAGACATCGTTCATTAAGTGAGAGCAGTTCCTCTCCAGTTAGCAGCTTCGGGGTAGTTAGCATATCAGAGTTATTTTCATGCTCTCTAGGGGCTTGGGGAATACACAGTTAACAATAGTTACAGAGTAGAACATAAGAACATAAGAACAGCTATACTGGGTCAGACCAAAGGTCCATCTAGCCCAGTATCTGTCTACCGACAGTGGCCAATGCCAGGTGCCCCAGAGAGAGTGAACCTAACAGGCAATGATCAAGTGATCTCTCTCCTGCCATCCATCTCCATCCTCTGATGGACAGAGGCTAGGGACACCATTCCTTACCCATCCTGGCTAATAGCCATTTATGGACTTAACCACCATGAATTACACCATGAAGTAGCAGCCATGTTAGTCTGTATCTGCAAAAAGAACAGGAGTACTTGTGGCACCTTAGAGACTAACAAATTTATTTGAGCATAAGCTTTTGTGGGCTAAAACCCACTTCATCAGATGCATAGAATGGAACACACTGAAATGTCCTCCTAAAGGTGTGTTTTGGCTTCCTGGCAAGACAACTGTTCCCACTATGACTGTGAGCAAATGTTCCCCTTTGAAAAAGAACGGTTAGCATTTAAAATGTCACCGCCTGGTCGACAGTGCCTTTGTTTTCCTGCCTGAAGGACTGGGGTAGCGTATTTCCTTTACCTTGTCTATACACAGAAGTTGATTTGAATCAGCTGAACCGAAATCAGTTTAAAAACTGATTTAAGGCTTGTCTATATGGGGAAATTTACCAGAATAATTATACAAAGCATTATAAAGGGGTTAAGCTAAACTGGAAAAAGACACCTTCTGGAATAAGGGTGTGGCTTGCTTCACTCAGATAATCAGCACCTGAGTTAGCCTAGTCTGGGTATGAACAGTCACATTACAAAGCCTTACTGCATCCTCACTGGGTCTGAACTCACCTGTGTGCGTCAAAGACTCCTCAGGGCACATCCTGGGGGTCTTTGTGGGGCAGAGCACTGAACTGCTCTGTGAGACTTTCCCAGTGCATTTGTGGAAGAACTTAGAACCATAGACTATCAGGGTTGGAAGGGACCTCAGGAGGTCATTTCGTCCCATCCCCTGCTCAAAGCAGGACCAATTCCCAACTAAATCATCCCAGCCAGACAACTTGTCTGTTTAACTGGGCACAGGAGGGGTTTGTGGGAAGGCACTGGACAATGCTCAGCACTCGAGGGGTTTAGCCTGCATCCTCACTGCACCCATCCACACTAACATACCCATTCTTGTTAGCATCGCTGGAGAAGCACCTGGAGTGGCAGGCTTCCGAGGCAGTCTAGCATACTGAGGGCCTCCGCGGCCCCGTCTGTGCTGAAGTCTCAACACAGTTCCTGCTAAGCTGGTTTTTAACACTATTATTTATTTGTAGTATTTCAGAAGAGTCTAGAGGCCTCAACAAACATCAGGGCCCAGTTGTGCTAGGTTCTGTGCAAACACATAGTGAGATACACTCCCTGGTTCAAACAAAGACAGATGCTGTGTGGGAGGGGAAACTGAGGCAAGAATCGGTGATGTGACTTGCCCAAGATCACCCAACAGGTCAATGGCCAAGCCAGGCAGGAACCAAGGTCTCTTGACTTCTAGCCTGGTGTCATACCCACTAGGCAACACTGCCCCAGCATGGTTTTAATCAGCAGAGGTGGAGCCAAACTGTTTTAAAGCCATTTTCTAAAGCCCCATTCAGACTGTTCCATTGCAGGACCCCAGGGGTAGCCCTTGGGATCTAGGATCACTTCTGGTTTCCAAAAAATGTTGTAAAATAGTTTGGCCCTGTGCCTGCACTGGCTGGCCAAGCTGTGACTGGGGCAGTTCAAACACAGTTTTCAAGCAGGCTCCAAAGCCCAGTGCTTTGTCTTGGATACACTCCTGGGCCAGACAGGTGGGCTAGGCCAAGCCTGCTCTCCACTCTTTGGAAGTGACCAAGAAGGCCATGCTTCTCATTTCTCTCCTTTCTGTTTCCTGCAGAGGATTTTGCCAACGCATCCTTCACTCTGGTGGGAGTCCCCAACAAGCGCCTCCCGTCCCTGGTGAGTCACTTCAGCCAAATGAAGCGGCATTATGAGGAACACTCACACATCTGTTGACTTTCGGTCTAAGTCCTGGCATTCGTATAACCCACTTGTGCCTTCCCCGCCCTGTAACACAAGCCTGAATATCATCCAGATCCACCTCTGTGTAAGCACTGAGGGACCTTCAGACATGAGCCAGCATCAGCTGTTTGCTCGGCCCTGTGCAAACAAATAAAGAGCTACAGTCCCTGTTCCGAGGCACGTACAATCCAGAACAGGTACAGACAAACCAGTTCATGTCTACACTAGGATAATGTTCTGGAATTTGACAATCGGTTTCCACCACTGGTTCCCAGTTTGTCCTCCAACTGGGGATGAAAAGAACATGGCTGCTAGTAGACAGAGCCAAATCAGTTTCAATACCAGCTACAAAAACAAGCCAAACACCTCCTTCCAACCAGGGCAGAGCATCCCATCTGGCACTGGTGTCAAACCAATTTGGTCCATTGGTTTTCAGCCTTGGTTGAAGGAAGATGCGGGGAGGGGACCTATGGCTGACATCTGTTGCCCTTGTCTATATTGGACTATTCAATTTTCCCACCATTGCTACCATCAACACAGTTCTAGCAGCAGGAGCCTGAGTGTAGACAGGACACCTGCATCCTTTGGTATCTTAACCACCATGTTGGACAGAACCTGGGCGGGATTAGATGACAGGTAGTTAAAACACTGGCAGAGGCTACTGAAAAAGAAAAATAGTCCAACTCTAGGAGAATGGTTCAAAAAAATATGGGAGGTGGTTATTATGGAAAAAAATAATGCATCAATTACATACTGTGCTGGGGTGTGCTCCTGTGACAGGATGTATAAACCCCTTGCTGGACAGAAAGGGTTAAAGAGCAGTTCTGGGCTTGGGCGATCCCGCCCCTGTGCCCTTGCAGAGCATGCACCAACTGGGGAGCCGGCCGGTTCAGTTGGTGTAGGGAGGAGCTGCTCTGAGAGGGTTGCAGGAGGCTGTAGCTGGATCGGGAGAAGGAATGGCAGTGAGCGGCAGTCCTTGCGGGCCCAGAGCCGGGTAGGCAGCTCGTGAGATAGCACTTATGGGGACTAACAGCAGCATGCTGTAGGAAAGAGGGGGCTAGGAAGTGACCCAGGGAGGCTGACTTGACATGCCCCAGGGTGGAAGATGCTGGATGGGCTTTACAGGGCCCTGAGTTAGAACCCAGTAGAGGAGGAAGGCCTTGGTTCCCCTACCCCTCCTACTGCAGCCACTGGGCGCTGGACCATGGACCCGGACCTGTTCTCAGCTCCCCACACTGGCCCTGAGAGAGTTGTATTAGGCCAGGTGGGTCCAATCAGCCAATTATGCTGCAAAACAAGGAGATTTAGGCTGTATGGAGAGTGCTAATTAGAGGGAAGCTCACCTATGAGGGGACAGGCAACGCTTCTATAAAGCCAGGAGTCTGGTAACAGTGAAGGCTGCAGAGAGGCCTGAAGTTTGTCTCCATGAGGTAGGAAGGAGGAACAGGAACACCTGAGAAAGAGGTTACCTAACAGCCTTAAGAGATGGGGTCTGACTAGGAAGACTTCACTGGAGAATGAAAAGCTTGGGGAAGCATGGTAGGACATAGTCCAGGGAAAAGAGCGCTAAAGAAGATGTAGCCATATCCCTTAACTACTTGCTGTAGGGCTCTGGGCTGGAACTCAGAGTAGAGGGTGGGCCTGGGTCCTGCTACCTCCACTGCAGAGTGCTAGGGGCAGTGACTAGGAAGACTGCTGGAGTGACACAGGACAGCGGGTGTGAGGCCTTCCTGATGCTGCTTATGGAGAGAGACTTTGAAAGACCCGCCCTGGAAGGGGGATCACAGTGGGACCTGGCAGAAGAGGTGAGCCACGAAGCCACATTGCAACTCTGTGAGCAAAAGAAGAGCTGCCAAAGTGGAGGAAGAGAAAGGAGGTGCTGAACCAGACGCAACTAATCCTCAGAATTGCCAGAAGGAGGCACCACCCAGCAGTGAGCAAAGTGCCCTGTGAGACATACCCAGCAAAACAGAAGATAAATAGATACTGATATTTTGTTACCATTTAGTCAATACTCAGAGTACACTCACTTGCCCAAAAAACAGCACATCTGTCCAATTTTTTTGAATATTAACATTTGACAGACATGCCTAGTCTGTTAAATGTGTGTAATCAGAGATTTCAGTCAATAAAAATCACACACAAAACCCCCACAAACAGCAGATGTTCCCCACTAGGATGCCCAAGTGGCTTGCACCGCAGAAGGCTGAACTGCTGGTGGGAGAAGTGGGAATTTTTAAGGGGAAAAAATATCTAAGCCCTAATTCTCATTTGTGCTAAGGCCACTTTCAGCTCTCTAGCATCTTAAAGGATTTTTCTGCTTTTTTAAGAACCCTTTGCACCATCTTAGCATAAATGAGACTCAGGGCTTTACTGTAGACACATTCTTGGACAACTGATGGTGAATATCCCCTTGTGATAAGGACATCAGCTGCCACGTGGGGCAGGACTCATTGCTGAAAGGCTTTAGGGAAGAACTGTGTTGATAAGAAGGGATTTAAGGGAGGAGAGGGGGAGAAGGAACAGTGGGATTGGGAGTGGCAGGAGAAGAAAAGGTGTAATTGAAATTGTAAATACAGTTGTTTCTCTATGATAGATTTGGCCCAGATTTCTCGGGTCTGTGGGGCTTGTTCTCTCTTCGGGCACTAGGGGGCAGCTTCAGCTCAGTTTTGCTTCATGGCTCTCTGCCAAGGCTTAGCTTTCTCCAAAGCTAGTTATGTGTGAAGAGCAAACAGAGAGAAAGAGGGACTGATTTCTAAACTCACCCTATGCTCCACTTCCCATCAGAGCTGGATCCATCTGGCTTTTACTCCAAGTTCTGTTAAGCTTCAGTCTTTCCTGTTTCAGAACAGGAGCGAGTAGCTTGCAGTTACTTTTCAGCTCACACTCTGACTAGTGAAATTGGTGGCCTCTGCATTTTTTGTTACCAGGTGCCATATCTGTGGGGCCTAGTGATTAAGGCAGCAGGGCGGTTTCTACGGGTACTGTCATCTGAGGATTTTAGAAGCCAAAGTAAGCTCAAAGAGCAGCCAGTCATAAAAAACATTAGAGAAGTAAGCAGTGGTGGTTTTGCAGTGGAAGGAGGTAAGGATCCTGGATGCCACCATAAAAAGCTGTTTGCCACTCATTTCAGATGCTCAAACCCCAGATGAGCCCCAGAAATGGGATCATTTTCAGGGCTGGTAATATGATGCCAATGCCGCAGCTGACAGTCCTTGGCACAAAGGGGCTTCTCATTGCGTATTTATTGGCCTGTTCAAAGACACTATGTTGTGTACTTTTAGTAACCAATGCAAATACGAACATTTTCTCTGTGTAAAGGCCGTGTGTGATGGAGTGGGCCGAGCACAGGAGCCAGGAACCTCCGATGTCTAATCCTGGCTTTGACGCTGACTGGCTTTGAGCATGTCACGTTACTGCTCCTCAGTTGTTCCTATTTGTAAAATGGGGATTGTCAAGGTATCTTTCCCACTTTGAACTTTAGCGTCCAGAAAGTGGGGACCTGCATGTACCCTTCTAAGCTTAATTCCTAGCTTAGATCTGATAGCGCTGCCACCAACCAGAATTTCCAGTGCCTGGTACACTCACTGTCCCCCAAAACCTTCCCTGGGGGACCCAAGACCCAAACCCCTTGAGTCTTAAAACAAGGGAAAATAAACCATTCCCCTTCCTTTCCCCCTCCCAGACTTTCACCTCCCTGAGAGATACACTGATCCAAACTCCTTGGATCTTAAAACAGAGAGAAATTAACCTTCCCCCCACCTCCTTTCCCCCCACCAATCCCCTGGTGAGTTCAGACCCAATCCCCTTGGGTCTTAAACAAGAAAAAAAAAATCAATCAGGTTCTTAAAAAAGAAAGCTTTTAATTAAAGAACGAAAAAGTAAAAATTATCTCTGTAAAACCAGGATGGAAAATGTTTACAGGGTCTTCAGCTTATATAGACTAGAGGGACTCCCTCCCCCCTAGCCTAAGATACAAGTTACAGCAAACAGAGGTAAAAATTCTTCCAGCAAAATACACATTCAGAAGTGAAGAAAACAAACATAAGCCTAATCCGCCTTTTCTAGCTAGTACTTACTATTTTGAACATGAGAGACTGTTTCAGAAAGATTGGAGAAACCAGGTTGCACGTCTGGCCCCTCTTAGTCCCAAGAGCGAATGAAGAACAAAAAAAACCAGCACAAACAAAGACTGCCCTCTACCAAGATTTGAAAGTATCTTGTCCCCCGATTGGTCCTTTGGTCAGGTGTCAGCCAGGTTCACTGAGCTTCTTAACCCTTTACAGGTAAAAGAGACATTAGCCCTTAACTATCTGTTTCTGACAGGGATAATACTTGCCCTGTCTCACAGAGTTACTATGGAGGTCGATGTTACTTGACAGTTCTGTAGCACTTTCTATTGCAGGCTCTCAAAGTGCACTGCAGGCACTGATGAGCTGATCTGCGTAAACCCTACAAGGCAGGTATCTATTAGCAGCTCCATAGCAGTCCCCCAGATGGTGGGACTGAAGCCCAGCGAGGTTAATGAGACATGGCTGTAGGTTCAGCAGGGAGCACTAGCAGATCTGCTGGCTCCCTGTACTCTCCCTTGGCCCAGATCCTCAGAGATGTTTAGCTGCCCAACTCCCACTGAAATCTTTTAAGGATCTGGGCCCTTAAGTGCAAGATTGTTCTTCCCCCATTAATCAGTTAAGGTTGACGAGTCTATAGCATTACACATATTTGCTGCATAAAAATAAGCCAACTAGCCGAGACTTTGGAGTCAGGCCCGTGCCAGATGGATGTGAATCAGTCTGACTATAGGTGTTGACTTCTGCTCCCGCTGGTGGGTGCTCGACCCCCCTCTGCCCCTGACCCCACTTCCACTCCACCCCTTCCCCCAAGTCCCCACCCTGCCCTGCCTCTTCCCACCCCTGCTCCGCCTCCACCCTGCCCCCATTCCACCCCGTTCCCCCAAGTCCCCACCCCGCCTCTTCCCCCCTGAGCATTCTGTGTCCCCGCTCCTCCCCCTCCCTTCCTCCTTCCCAGAGCACTGCCAAACAGCTGTTTGGCAGCGGGCAGAAGTGCTGGGAAGGAGGAGGAGGAGCAGGAACGTGGTGCACTCAAGGGAGGAGGCGGGAAAGGCAGGGGAGAGTTTGGCTGCCAGTGGGTGTGGAGCACCCGCTAATTTTTCCCCAGGGGTGCTCCAGCCCCGGAGCACCTACACAATCAGCGCCTATGAGTCTGACTGTAAAAGGATACCAGACAGCGCTGGATTTCCTACTTGCTGGCTGCAGATTAGGGGGAGGGGACTAACCTCTACTGTTGTATTGGCCTGCAGGTCAACAGCGTGGATGGGATGCAAAGGGTTCAAAATGGTTGCTGAGCACCCAGCTGGGAGTCTGGAGTAACCTCTCTCTTGTGCTTTGCTACTCAGGGGATGACCAAGCTGGGCCAGTCGCTCACTGCAAGGTACCGAGCAGGGAAGATGGCTCCTCTCACTCCCAGCACTAATCACGAGGAATGGCCAAGCTACACACGGGCTATGGATGACTGGTCACGATTCGTCTCCTCTGCTGGAGAATTCAAGCTACCCAGCGTGAATAAGAAAGGTACAGCCAGGCACATGGTAGGGGCAAAGCCTCCCTTTGAAGGAAGGGAAAAGCCAGCGTCATTTCATCTCTTAGATAGGCAGCTCTGCGGCCTCCCTGTCTGCCTGTTTGGGAGACCAGTTCAGCTGCTGCCTACTCCTCTTGAGGTCCCTGTTGGGGTTTAAATGACTGGTGGCTCTTCCAATGAGCATGGTGAAGCCAGACCAACACTTCACTGATAAAATTAAAGCTGTGATATTGACCAACATGACACCATGGGAGCTCTGAGGTATTGTATGTGCCACTGCTGTCTGGCTCTGCCAGGGGGTTGTAAGGGTGGCATTTCCACATGTGCACATGTTGCATCAGAGCCAACCCATATGCACAATAAACTGTCCTCTCTTTTTGGAATAGCCGTGCTGTCAGATCAGGGCTACAAAGCCAACTGGAGATATAGATGAGCTGGATGCAGAAATCCATTCCCCCTACCTGTATTTTCCTGAATGACTTGCTAATACCCAGAGCCCTGTAGAGAATGTGATTGTGCAGAGTTTTATTTTTAGTTGCCACATCTGTGGTATTCTAGATTCTTACCTTTCATAGTAAAAATATTAAGTCTCTAATCCTGGTGGCGGCAAAGAAAGCTTTCTGGGTGTGGAATGAATGTAACCAGTGCAGTGACTGAGCTTGCTCAGAAAGGTGCAAGAGCTCCCATTTGTCTCCATGGACTGTTAGCTCAGGAACTGAGTGATGACAAGTCAACACCAGTTTGCTGATCACTTTCACAGAACGTGCTTCCTCCAAACCACCCCCAGATGTAGTACAGAAATTGGCAGCAAACTGGACAGGGCAGATTTGAAGGCAGTATAAAATAAAATGAAATTAATATGTGAATATATTAGACAAGGGTACCCAGATGCTCTGGAGATGGGCACCACAGCAGTACCGGGCTGGCTGGGGCAGTGAAGGGGAAAGGACAGGAGGGGCCATTGCTTTACTATTTCATTTTACACAGACACTAGCAAGTAGCTCTCTTGGCAGCACAAAGACCCTCAGTTCGGACATACTGACTGGAGCTCCCTCCCTCCTCCCTCAGCACACACAGGGGGGCAGAAATATGTTAGGCTCTTGCTGCCAACCTTGGAGGACAGGCGTCTAGAGCGCAGGTGGGATATTCATAATGAGGAAGTCACTCTTTTCGCATTCCCATTGGTTGCCATGCTGTGTTCTCCCAGGATGCTGTGCTGCCTGGGTATTGTGTAGGGCTATCGATTAAAGCCATAATTAAAATATTAGCATGTGAGAGGGCTGGGGTCACTAGTGATAATACCATGTGCACCGTTCTCTCTCCCCCCAAGTGCTCGGGTTCAGCTGTTATGCTGTTAGGCACTTAAAGCCAGATGTGTCTCAGATGTGGAGGGTAAGTTCTCCTTGCTACTGAATCGTGATGCAGCTGCTGCCTGCTGAGAGCCCTGGGGGATCATATGGTGCCTGGGGGAAAGTGGGATTTATGTTTAACCTCCTCAAGACAGGCATTTTGCATCAGCCCATGGGATATCAGCCACGACCGCCCCATCCTTTCCGTACTGCTCACTCGGCTGGAGGTCCCAAACTAGAGGGGAGGGGGATTCTAGGAGTTGCCAGTATGGAGAAATTGAGACCCACTGAGTTAGTGGAACACTGCCATGGGCAGGAGGTCAGACCAGATGATCACACTGGTCCCTGCTGGCCTTAAAGTCCGAGTCTAATTCACTTCCAGAGCTGGTGGGCTGATGCTGGGGAAGGCTCTTAGTGTAGCTTCATAAACAGGGGAGGAGGAAAGGGCCTTTCCTTCATAGCCTTCCAGACTCCTAGCCCCCTCACATGGGGCTTTCAGATTTCTCTTTTACCAACTAGGACTCAAGTTCATAGCCCACGCTGGGTTTTACCACTGCAGGGAATTCCACTTCACCATCCCCCACCCCACAGGCTGCCCTGGGATCCCCTACTCCAGCTCCCCCAGCCTGACTCTCCCCACGGGCACAGTTACAGATACGCTCATGCCCCAGTGTGTGCGCACCAGGGGGCTGCATGGATACAAGTCAGGCCCCTTGGGCGATTTGGGTCCAGAGCTGTAGGGAAAAGCTGTCTGGCAGTTAGCATGGGGAAGGGGAGGTCAGGAGAAGGAAAGGAGCAGGCAGCTGCCAACTGGCAGGAGTATCTTTATAGTACCAACACCGGCTCACCAGTAGCAGAAGCAGTAACAGCCCTGGGCTGCCTAACTCACAGGAATTGAACAGGAAGCAGCTCAGAAGTTCTATGTTTCCTTCACAGTAATAAACCCCCACCACTCCCAGACTGGACCTTCTAGCCTGAAAGCTTCTAGCCTGCTCTACTGCACATTCCCTCGCC
Source organism: Gopherus flavomarginatus (assembly GCF_025201925.1). Lineage (NCBI taxonomy): Eukaryota > Metazoa > Chordata > Testudines > Testudinidae > Gopherus > Gopherus flavomarginatus. The sequence goes on from NC_066630.1 coordinate 37,774,188, forward strand.
ACTAAAATGCAGCCACCGCTGGGGTGGAACACGGCAATCCTTCTGCACCTGCCACAAGGTTTTTTGCTCTTGTTTCAAGATGGGAAGGTCTAACAAGACGTTAGATTTTACATCTCATTTGAGCAACTGTGACCCTGGGCACCAGAGGCAGACAGACCTTGCAGTCCCTTCTAACCCTATGATTCTGTGATTGGCTCAGGCCTGCCTGAGACAAGAGCGCCACCTATTGAAACATATGCACCACTGTCGACATCAGCAGGATTTGCCATGATTATATCCCATCCAAGGTGTGACCTGTTCTAGCACTTATTAGTTCCAGGTCTCACCGTGTTTTGGAAGGAGATCTTCCCCAGTCACAGATAAGGTTTCTAGGTACCTTTATTCTTGGGAAATACAGTTTCAATTCCTTCTCTTGAGACTAATGCAACCTGCCAATATAAATCAGATGTGACTCGATTGAAATCAACAGAATGACATGGGGGTAAAACAGGTGGGAGAGGAGAATCAGGCTAGGGGACTAGATTCTACATTGGGCACCCAGCAAGTCATCCAGGGGCTGCTATGGAAACCAACAGGAAACTGGACATCCACATGTAGTGGGCAGGAGAGGCTGGACTCTAGTGCAGTGGTGCCCAAACCTTTCTTCTTACCCCCCACCCCCTTACCAGTAATGGAACATGTCTGTGCCACCCTGGGCCAGGAGTGGAGTCACGGTCAGAGGCCAAGCCCAGGGCAGAGTGATGCTCCCGCCCCCTCTCCCGTGGGGGCTGGCCTAGGCCCCACCCTGCTCCTCAGATGTTCCTCTGTGCCCCCCTAGGAGGGCACGCCCCACAGTTTGGGGACCACTGCTGTGGTGGCTGGACAGGTGGCAGCAAAGGGGTGCAGATGGGGGAGTGCTACTTGGCTAGAGTGGCCATCTCTGACTACCCTCCCTGCTCTGCACTGTCCCTCCAGTACTGCCTCAATCAGAACCCCAGCCTGGACAGATATGGACAGAAGCCCCTCCCTTACAACAGCACGTGAGTAGCCCCAGGCTCCCCAACCCAGACCACCCTTGTAACCCCTCTGTGCCCTTCTGTGACTCACCCTGCCTTCTGATCCTTTGCAGCAATATCTTCAGGAGCTTTGGGTCAGCTTACAGGTAAACTGCAGAGACGCTTCTGAATTAAGCAAGTGGGCCAAGGCCAGTAGTAAAGGGGGGGAAGATTCAGGGGGACATGAGGGTGGGGAATGCATGGAGGGAGGTAATGCGCTATCTCACCCTAGGGAAGTTGGCTGTAGGGAAGGAGGAGAGTAATTTGCCTACAGCCCCTTATCAGCCTCCCTCTGCCAGATATTCCCTGAGGGCCAGATGGTAAACTCCATACTCGCCCTGGGGGACTACGCAGCTGAAGAACTGCTTGCCCCTGAAAGGAAGAGGTTCAGAGTCTGGCTCAGAAGCCAGCACCATCACCGGCCTCAGCTGGGGAGGAGACAAATGCCCCATGCACCCCAGTTCTGATTTGCAAGTGCTAATTGGATTCTGCATGCGCACACACAATCAGGGGACCAGCTCTCCTACTTTGGCTTGCTGAGGGATGGGATAGTCCTAACCCAGCTGGCCTTTGGCCTAGCCTAAATTTGGACAACACAATGCTACTGTGCAACTCTGCCATCACACTGGACTGCTGGCAAAAAACCTGTCTCCATCATGAGCCTGTGCAGAAAGCTAGCACACACAAGGAAAGCAGTTAGTGAATCATGCATCCCCCATTGCCTTGCAGGTTAACATCTTTGAGCCTATAAGAAGCACACGTGCATACCATGGCTGTAAAGACTTTACAAACAGCATTGTGGCTACTGAAGCAGAGTATATTAATACCACACTGTGGCCAAGAAGTTTAAGCACAACACTCAGGGACTTTAAAAGTTGTGGTCCTTACACCAAGTGCAATTCCTCCTCCTTGGCAATCACTAGTATTGTGCTTTAATGTCCAGGATTGCTGTAACTCAGGGGGTTCTCAAACTTTTGTACTGGTGACCCCTTTCACACAGCAAGCCTCTGAGCGCGACCCCCCTTATCAATTAAACACACTTTTTAATGTATTTAACACCATTACAAATGCTGGAGGCAAAGGGGGGTTTGGGATGGAGGCTGACAGCTTGCCACCCCCTGAGCAGTCCCAAACCCCAGTTTGAGAACCCCTGCTGTAACTAAACCAGCATGTGGGTGTATGGAAATGTAGCTTGTTGTGACTGCAGTCACAGGTTATATGTTTGTTTTTTTTCCCATTTGCAGTCTCTTGCATTTCACTTCTCCGCCCCTGCATGCTATTAACCTAGCACGGGCTTTCCTGAGGGATTTTTTTGTAATTGAAATAAATCCATTTCAGGGTACATGCTTTGCAATAAATCAGATGCCAATTCCAGATAACGCCAGTTAGATGTATGTGCTCAACACTGATCCCCTGCCAACATGAAGTAATTTGCATGTGTATAGATGGAGCATCCACTTGTGTGTGCATGCAAGCCATTCACATCAACATAGGGGTTTCTACAAGCTCCTGCTAGATGAGAGAGAGGGGGCCTGGCAGCCTAGGACAAGACAACAGTTGCCTGACTAGTTGGTTCCAATATTAGAGGCAGGGGCATGTTTCCTCTGCCCTTTCGAGGAAGCGAATAGCTGTGCCATAAGCTGGATCCCTAAGAATAGGGAGGAGAGGAGAGGTAGAAGGGACAGAGAAGAGACATGGGCAGGGCCACCCAGAGGGTGCGGCAAGTGGGGCAATTTGCTCCAGGCCCTGCAGGGGTCCCGTGAACCCTGGCCCGGCAGCGGTCCGGGTCTTCGGCAGCATTTCGGCCGCAGGGGAGCCTTCAGTCAGAGGTGAAAGTAAGCCAGTACAGGCTGGTACAGCGTACCGGCAAGAGCCAGTATGCCGTGCCAGACCGCACCAGCTTCCACGGCGGGGATTTAAAGGGATCTGGGAGCCCAGAGCCCTTTAAATCCCGCCTGCAGCTCCAGCAGCTCAGCTGGGCTGGGGCCAGGATTTAAAGGGCTCAGAGCCGCAGCTGTGGAGAGCCCAGAGCCTTTTAAATCCCGCCCGCGGCTCTGGCAGCCGGAGCTGCAGTGCGGACTTAAAGGGCCCAGAGCTCCGCGGCGGCCCAAGCCCTGGACCCTTTAATTTGCCCCTGAGCCCTGAGGACTCCCAGCCACCTCTGCAGCTGGGAGCCCTGGATTGATTTAAAGGCTCTGGGGCTCCCAGCCACAGCCGGTGCCCCAGGGCCTTTAAATCTTGAGATGCACCGCCTCTTCCAGTTGAGGTCACGCCTCTTCCAGATGAGGCCATGCCCCCCTCAGGACTCCGGCAGTACGGGTAAGTCCTGTAAGTTACTTTCACCCCTGCCTTCAGTCGCTCCAGGACTTCGGTGGCATTTTGGTGGCAGGAGGCCCCTCAGTGCCGCCGAAGACACAGAGCGACTGAAGGGCACCCCTGCTGCCAAAATGCCACTAAAGACCTGGACCACTGGGTAAGTACAAGTGCCACAGCTCCCCCGCTTTGCTCCAGGCCCCTGAATCCTCTGAGTGGCCCTGGACAAGGAGGGGCCCTGGAGTGGCTAGAGAATGGGTGGGACGCGGGGAAGGAGAGGGAGAGGAGGATTCTCTTAGGAACAGACAAGGGGAAAAGGAAGTGCTCCATGGGAGGAAGAAGGGCTAAGGCCTAGTAACAGGGCTTAGAGTGAAGGGTGGGGGAATCACCCAGTGAAGTCAGTTGAAGCCATTTGTTGTGCTTCATCAAATGCTGTGTCTGTTTTCCTTCCCAGCCGCTCTCACTACCTCCAGCCCTGGCGCTAGCCGGCAGGAAACAGGAACGGGTGTGGAGCCAGAGGTGAACCTACTTGGCCTCTGACAGCCAGCTCCAGCGGCCGAGGTGCACAGGATCCCAAGGCAGCCCTGGGGAAGGGCAGGAGATACACATTGGTTGCACTTCCTAGCAAATAAAAACCGCTCTTAAAATGTCTAAATATAACGAAGAGAGGATGAGAGAGGGGCTTCCCAAGGGTTTTCAGACCTTTCTCCCCCCACCCTGCCATTCAGCCTGAGCTGTGAGGAAGCCAGGAAGGGAAAGTTGGTGTGAGCTGGAAAGAAAGATGTTTGCTGGATGTTTTGAGGGATGCACCAGTCAGTTATATGCAGAAGCACTAAAAGGCCCCAGTCAAGGATCAAGGCAGAACTGCACTAGGTGCTGCACATATATCAAAGAAACAGACTCTTCTCCTTCCCTGCCATGCACATGTAGCTCAAAGAGAGAATGCTGGACACTGAGGCAACCCTCATCTTGTGTCCTGGCTGTTGGAGATGTTCATAGTGTCCCTGTTCCCTCTTTCTCCCCACCCATCTAACCTGCTGGCATTTACTTCCTCTCATTCACTGGGATAAGGCTCATCTCTCCCGCACCCAGCCCCACCTCCAGAGCACTCTGTGACTCCCAGGGCCAGGGCTCTCTCCCTCCCAGCAAATGCCCTGTCTGCCCGGAATGCCAGAGCTTCCCAGCCCAGCTCTCTGTGCCTGCGTGCTAGCTTCACTCCTACCGCAGGACAGGCAGAGCAGACTGAGTAACAGTTGGAAGGTGCCTTTAAAATGAGCACAGGCCTAGACAGGACCCGTGGAGCTCTTTAAATTTGGGTGAGTCAGTCTCTCTGTGCCTCCCTTCCCACCTGTGATCTAGGGATGGATAGTCACACTGCCCTGCCCCTCGGGATTGTCCTGGGGATAAAGACATGAATTGTGCAGTGCTCAGATGCTCGTGATGGGAGCTAGACACATACACCCAGTTTGTCTGCCTGCCTAGGGTAACAAAGCAAGTTACTGGAGAGCCAGAAGAAGCAGCACTGGAATGGGACCCCGCTGAGTAGACACAGTCTTCTGGTGCCCAGGCCAGAAATGCATGGACCTGTTATCAGCTGGAGAGAAAAGGGCCATTGCATTAAGCTTTACACTGACCCCTTGCTTAAGTGACATTCCTGGCCTGTAATGCTACCAGGAGATGGGTGCTAAGGGAAGGCATGGAGCTGCATTATGCCAGCAAGAAATAGCTACAGTATGTTTGATACTGAACCATGGGGCAAAAATAGATTCCTTCAACGCTGCAGCATCTGATTGCTGTTGGCTAACGTATTCTGGCAGCAGGGTCGGCCCCAGGCACCAGCTAAAGAAGCAGGTGCTTGGGGCGGCCAATACCAAGGGGCGGCCTTCCGGCCGCTATAGGCACGTCCGGGTCTTCGGCGGCAATTCGGCAGCCAGTCCCTCAGTCCCTCTCGGAGCGAAGGACCCACCGTTGCATTGCCACCAAAGAGTGGAGCGGCGCGATTGCGCTGCCACCGCTTTTTTGGGGTGGGGGTCGCTTGGGGCAGCAGAAAACCTGGAGCCGGTCATCTGGCAGCCCTGCTTTGTTTGAAATTGTAACAAAGGGCAGCCGCCACCGTACAGCGACCAAGGGCATCAGCAGCGACTGAACACCAGAACTTCAGCCCCTGCCACCAGAGCTACTTTGATCAGTGTTGCAGCTGTTTGAGTGGCTAGGGCAAGACATCCTAACTAAGCCAGCACATTTCAGAATCACCTCTTAGTAGAAGGGGCCTAAATGAAAAGAATTCTAAAGGTTTTGAGGCAAAGTATCTTAGTCTATAGTTTGGCTTGGAGAAGAGTGGACGCAGCCACAGGGAGGTAACGCCAAGGGTAGATTTATTCTTAAAAACCTACACCAGAAAAAGCCTGTATTAAGAAGGTGAATAAGGAATCACAAGCCAAATGGCTCACTAAGGAAGACAAGTAGTGGCAGATGGGAGCCTAGTGGTGTGCAGTGTCCCATACTCCCAGGAACTAAACTGGCACCTCCATGAAATGGGTTTAGATTGAATGTGGTTTATTCCTTCTGGTGCAGTATTCAGGGCCTGCACATTGATTAAAAACCAGGGCCATGTAGCTCACTGGGCATGGTACAGGTTTTCAGGATGGTGGCACAGTCCAGGGGTTGGGAGCACTGGCCTGGGAATCGAAAGACCAGGCTTATTCTCCCAGCTCTGCCACTGACCTGGTCAAGTCACTTCACCCCTCCGTGCTCCTGCTTCCCCTCCCTCCCTTTGTCTTGTCCATTAGACTGAAAACTCCTCAGGACAGGGAGTGTTTCCTACCCTGCATGCACAGCCCCTAGCCCCAGGCTCAGTTGGAACCTCAAGGTTCCTGTAATGTGTGTGAAATAGTGTGAAGCATCTACAGCCAAGGACAGGCATGAGAAAAGTATCACTAAAGAAACCACACCAGCAGGACGCTGTATTAGCTTTTAATAGGGTAATTGTACTATAGTGATGCAGTCCTAACCCAGCAACCACAGCCCTCCAGCCAGGAACTACAGCAGCAATGCTCACAGGGCGGTGGGAAACTATAAAAACGATGCAGCTAGTTGCTCAGTCACAAGACAAGTAACAGCTATGGGACAAGTTGGTACCTGCAGTGTAGTTATGCTCTGGACCGTTCATGTTCTGTCGACCCTCAAACACAAGGACAAGTGCCAAAATCTTACCTGTGTAACCCTTCTGCCCCTCTGAGTTGGCAGCAACAAGGGCTGGGTTCAGTATCTAGGGGTTCCGTTTCAATAACACAATGCATAACCGGCTCGAGCCCCCACCCAGTGACCTGGGACACTCACATACCACACCCCCCCGGGCGCCTCTAGGAGGCAATACTTCCCCTCTCGCAAGCACGGAGCCTGAGTGTAGCAAAATCCTTTTAATAAAGGAGGGAAACAATGCGGCATCCCATTGGAGAAACACCACAAACAGGATTATAACACAAACCATAAGCAAAAACCCATCTCCAAGTACGTTTGGCAATGTCCTTTCCCCATTAGGGTCTTAAGCCCAATCACCCCAAAGTCCAACAACCCAAAAGTCTCTGGTCAGTGCCACCCCAGAGTTCAAAAGTTTATCTGCAGAGTTTTACCCCCCAGTCTGGGTGGAAATGGGGGGGGGGGAAGTCCACACAAGGTGTTAAGGGGCACCTTACATGGGCCAGGGCCAACTGCTCTGCCTCTCCGTGGAGTTCTGCTGCAGCCTTCCCCATGACCAGCTCCACTACACCAGCTGTGCCGCTCCTCCAGCCGTCCCTGCAAACCGCTTCACTCCACTCACCGTTCCACGGGCTGCTCCAACAAACTGCAAACTGCTCCACTCTGCCAGCCACTTAACAATAGGTCTTCAGGCTCCCCCACTAGTTAACACAGCACTGAGTGATCTCAGCACAGCTCTTTCAGTGATTTCAGCTCTTAGAAGTCAGCTCTTAGAAGGGGAGCCCTGGTGCCAATGCACCATTGGCCCAACATGAACTCAGCTCAGTCTCTAGATGGACTCCTAATGGAATCAAAATTAGCTCTACTGTTTTACAGTGGAGAGAGGAGGCTGTGCAATTGGTGTTCCAGGCCCTCAAAAGGGGCCCATACCATCAGGTACACACACCAGTCCCCAACCTCTCTCCATTCACTGGGTATTGGAACCCATGTCCCTTGTTTAGCAAGTGTCACTTAAGATATATTGAGACATCTGTGTCATAAAGCAGTCTCGTAGTTCCTCATTCACATAATCAGGTGGCAGCACTTTATTTATCTTGCCCCCAACAACAAAGAAATTGGGGATCCCAGAGCTGTCACAATAACCATCCCAGGCTGCCTTGGGCTATGCTGGTCGTGCCCATGCAAATATCTGAGACTTCACAATTCCCGAAATTCTTCCCACACTTCCCATAATTCACCACCAGATGTCAGGGTAGAGCTCATCCTGACTCTGCTTACACCTGAAAGCTACAAATGTTTTTCTGGGACAACTAAAAAGCCATTCAATGTACACTACACTTGTTCAATTATTGGATGAAAAGAGTCTGTCCAATGAAGGTTATCCCTGCTCCGCTTCAGGGTCTTTCAAGTGGAAAACGCATCACACGTTTATACAGAGCACAATTCTGTCACCCGTGCGTGGAGCAGTAGGATTTACTTGCAGAGGTAGGGGCGTCTCAGCGAGAGACTGGATGGCAGAGTCAGGCCCAGAAAGAGCAGGCAGACACCCCAGCTGTCTAGTTGCTTGGAAGATCTTGTAGTACTTTCTTGTTCATTGATGAGACCCAAGAGGGGCAGGAAGGCTTCTGTTACCTGCCATCTCGCATCCCGGGACAACTTTGCTGAACAAGGCATTGCCAGGGGTATTAAACAAAATGGGAAAATGGTGTTAAGAGGCGAATATGTATTTCTGTGTGGCAGGCCCCTCCAAGCAAGGTTAGAAGGGGCTTTTGGTACAGAAATCGGCGTTCACCAGTTGTGTTTGCAGTTAAAACTTACATCAGAACTTTGTGATGTTCAGTCCATTCACATTGCTGTATAGGCCATGTTCATTGCCTGCAAGGACCCTATATCCCGGAGATCTTTCTGGGGCACTAATATACTGACTACCACCAGCTTTGACTCCGAAAGAAGTTTCAGCTCACGCTGCCCACACCGCAGTGTGTTTTGGCGAGCACAGGAGTCTTGTGCTAGGGTCAGCTCAGAGTAGACAGGTTACGTTACTGGAGAGCAGGGCTTTAGAGGGAAGATAAGAGGGAGGAGCAGTGCTCTTCCCAGCCTATCCATGGAAGGTGGATGAAGCAGGTTAGGGAGGATGATCAAAAGGCAATTTACAAATAGCAGGACACATCCGTTTCTAAGACAACTAGGAGGCTGAATCAAATACCATATTTCACTTTGCAACGGGCTAGGAGTAACAGCACAGAACATTACCAGCTCCTGTCAGTAAACACCGACTCCAGTCCCTGAAACAGAGAGAAGCCTCCATGATTTTTGACGCAGGCCCAATGAAAGGGATCGCACAGAAAGGTGGAAACTAAAGAGACAAGCCGAGAAATAGAACAGCCCTTCAGTACTTTCAAAGCAGCATGAAGCCTTTCAGTTGAGTGGATTTCAACCACTTGTATGGGTAGCTTTCTCCCCCGGTACTTAGCTGATTGCGTCTAGCAAAACCCTGCATCACAGTAGGATGGTGATAATGCCTATAGATTAAATAGCTTCTGTGGCTACTCACATTCCCACCTGTGCGGCATGCTGGTTTAAAGTTAGACTGAGAATGACTACAGGAGAGGTTTTCCATGCCAACAGAGCCAGTGAAAAGATCAGGAGTGCTTACCTTACAGAGGAGACAACACGGAGCAAACGTGTGAACAATATACAAAACATCGAGTGGTCTGGACACTGCTACCCACCCTCTCAAACATTTTAGATGGGGAAAGTGAGGCCACGAGGTGAAGTGCCCAAGGTCACTCACCTAATCAGTGTCAGAACCAAGAACAGAACTCTGGTCTCTGGATTTGTGGAATGGGAAAAGCAGTAGCCCTTAAACAACTCAAAGCAGCACTGAACAATGCAAATACCACAAGCTGGCAGGAGAATTCCAGAGTAGCACCATTGAGTTACTAAGGGTGGTCTGGGTTTTTTTGGTGTAGGAGACACAGAGTAGGTTTTTCCAATCACAGAACAGCCTTTTTCAAAAAAAATGAAGTTTGGTGAGAAATTGTTACCGTTGGGGATATTCTCTCTTTTCTAAACACCTTTCCATGACATCCTTATTCATTTCTCAAAAGATGTTTTCTAAATTCCTGAAACTCCTCATTGACCAAACGCCAGTTTGCAGTAACAAAACACATTTTTTGGTAAACGACAAATGGCTGTTGCAGTTTCAAAAGCTATTGCAAAATTTAAAGGGGGGGGCCTCCAACTTTGAACCCTGTGAAACAGGAACCACTTCAACATTTTGGACAGTTGTCATTTTCCCACTGTTTGGCCAGCTCTACTTATTACTCCAGTTGGGATTTAACTAGCTCTTAACCCTCTGATTTATGCACATTTCTTGGTTTTATCGCCATTTAATGAATTCCAAGTCAAAAGACATTGTGCAAAGCTGCTAGTGTTTGGGGGGAGCGGGGAACTTGCCCCAAAGACAGAATATGATCTGACGCTCTAGAACAAAGTTCAAACCGCTCCATATTTTAAAACCCTAAAAACACAATTTAACTTCCCCGCCCCATGTCTTGGAAATAACCTTACAAAGAATAAGGAAGCCAGGCAGTGGTGAAGGGCAGCCCTCACTTACCTCAATAATTGGATACAAGGCTTGAAAAACGTGATGCAGACCTTTTAATGGCATGTGGTCAGAACCATGCTTCTCTCTCTCCTCCAAGAGCCAAGAACCCCAGCAGCACAGAACCACTCATTCAGTACTGACCCAGAAGGAAAGACAGCCACCTAGCTGAACGGCCAGCACCACCTTCTTGAACGACTTAGGCCAGGGGTTCTCACAAAATTTTTGGTGGCCCCAGAGTGCAGCCACCAACTCTTGCTGTGGCCACTAACAATTTTTCCTAAAATGATTAACTTTAGAAAAAACAAGTAAGTATGCACATATACATGTCCATATCACTGTAATTTATTTACATAGGATTTTTTGCAGACTCAGTAAAAATAACGTGCAGTTGTCCCTAGTCTTTACGGGACCTAAACAAAATAGAAACACAAATAAGGTGCTTTGCATATTTTGTTTCTTTTGGTTGATTTTTTGAAGACTTGCTAGCTAGTAAGTCTGCTATTGTGAAAAGTGATGTTTGTTAATATCACTTTTCACAGCAAACTTACTCATCCCCCGCAAGCTGGAGGATTTAAATTTAAATTTAAACCCTGGCTGGGGAGATGGGTACGGATGCAGGAAGGCATGGGGTGAGGGAGGACTGGATGGGGAGGTGGAGGCGGCAGCGAGGGACGGGGTGTGTCCAGGGCTGGAGATTGGAATCCTGCTGCATGGATGGGGGCTAGAGGAGGCAGAGAGAGCCAGGGGCAAGGGGGTGAGGCCAGGGCCGGAGCCCGAAGCCCTGCGACTGGGGGACAGAGCCTGCCACTCACCACCCCAGGTCTGAAGCCCAAAGCCCAAGCCCCACCGTCCCCAGGAAAGTGAAGAACTCTCATTGGTTGCCTGCTCCTACAGTGTTTGTGGTTCCAGAAGGGGGCAGGGACCAACCCCTGCTGGCGACCCTGGGGGAGGCGCCGCTGCTTTGCCCTCCTACCGCCCCACAATCACCACCCAGGAGGCTGTGGCCACAAGAAAAGCCAATGGTGGCCGCATTTGAGAAACGCTGATCTAGGCCTCAATTCAAAGCGTTCTCAACCATGTATATGATGCTGCCCTGCCCAAGTTAGGGGGTCACAGTCTCAGGCAACTGTCACATTTACAATTAGAAATCTCCCCTGACAATAAAGGATCTAAGTATGCAATAGCTCCAACTTCTAGGATACAGAATTGGAAGATTTTCCCTGCCCCTCAAAACCAGGAAAATGTAACATGCTGTCCACATAGTACAGTGTTATGGGCTGTTTCTAGCGAGCAAAGAATTTCATTCACTGATGCAAGTGCTTCTTAACGCAGACCTGGGTTCTGTTCCCAGCTTTGCCCCTGGGTGATCTTAGGCAAGCCGTTTTCCCCTCTGTGCACCTCCTTCTGCACCACCTGTAAAATATAGATGCTACTTACCCCTCTTTTGTCATAGCACTTTGAGATCTGTGGGGGACAATGGCTGTATATTTATAAGCAGGACTATTTAGAAGGGAGAAATGTTTTGAAGGTGCTACTGCTGCAGGATAGGATCACAAGGGAGACACCTAAAAATGAGGAGGAAAACAGACTACATTTGATGTCAAGAGATCCCTCATTCCTGATCAGGGTCTCACATTTTCAGAGTTACATAGCTCTGCCAACTCAACCCCCCCCCCCCCCAGACATGAATCGTGTGCTGGTAGACTGGATGGTCTCTCCCAGTTTTAGATCTCAAGTGGGGTAGGGAGGAAGTGGGGCCACAAACAAGCCAATCTATTTTCCTCTGCATTTCTCCATTATCTGGCCAAAATAACAAAACCTGCATGATGGAGTGGGTGGAAGGGAGAATAACTTCATGCACTTGAGAATTTCTGTGCCTGGTTCCTGCCCAATTCACTTCCAAACCACAGAGTTATTACAATGCCATGAATAGATGAGCGTTGAGCGAGAAACAGAACTCCTTTTGATGCTGTGGGAGCATTCTGTGGAATCAGGATCCTTGGAGCAGGAATCGATCCATTTCACCAGTTAAACCATTGCTAACTGTACTGGATAGACCAGGGGTAGCCAACCTATGGCACGGGTACCGAAGGCGGCACGCGAGCTGATTTTCAGTGGCATCGCACTGCCCGGGTCCTGGCCACCAGTCTAGAGGGCTCTGCATTTTAATTTAATTTTAAATGAAGCTTCTTAAACATTTTAAAAGCCTTATTTACTTTACATACAACAAGAGTTTAGTTCTATATTAGAGACTTACATTTTTAGAAGGTCTCTTTCTGTATCACTGGCATGCAAAACCTTAAATTAGAGTGAATAAATGAAAATTTGGTACACCACTTCTGAAAGGTTGCCGATCCCTGGGATAGACAGAGCACCTGTAGCTGTCGCTGCTAAGCTCGTGGCAGTGGAAGCCTTTGGCCATAACCTTCCATCCAGGGAAAGCCAGCAGATAAGAGAAACGTGCTCTCATTTCTAGCAGGAGTGGAGCACATCACAACTTTTTCCTCTTTTTAGTTTTAGCAGCTTGAATCCTGAATGTTTTCCCATTTTGTGACCTTCAGTATCAGCAGCACAAGCTATTGTTTTTCCCTCCACAGCTGCTCAAAAACAGGAGCAGCCCCAGGAATAGAGTTACCAAAAAAAGGGTAAACGCTTAGGGTAAGAGGGGTCATGCATGATGTCCCTGTGATGCAGTAGGGACTGTCTGTGTGGGGAGTGGGAGAGCAGGGGAGGACTTTAGGAGATGGACGATGCCAGAGCCTGTAACCTGAGCTAGGTAAGGGAGGGGAAAGGTCAACACCTTTGCCCGGGAAGGGGACAAAGGAAGGGAGTGGCAGGAGGGAAGCAGTTTGAGTTTGGGCTTGGGGCTGTGTGGGCGGAATTCAGGGGATCCTAGCTAGGATCCAAGCACCCTGAAAGCCCAGAAGGACTCGGTGGAGGGGGCCTGACTGTGCCTGCAAGCTCTGCTGTAACCTGTGTTCCTGTTGTCCAATAAACCTTCTGTTTTACTGACTGGCTGAGAGTCACTGTGGGTCCCAGGAAGAGGGGTGCAGGGCCGGACTCCCCCACACTCCGTGACAACTGGTGGCAGCGGCGGGAGATACTGCACCCCGTGGACGGCGCTTCCTGCAGTAAGTGACTGGGGAGCAGTAAAACGAAGGGGTGGTTAACCCCTGGGAGTGTGTGCCCAGTGAGAAGGACTTTGCAGTAACAGGGTCCCCCGGGGGATTGCAGCGAGCGGTCCCAGGGGCGGAGGAGTCTGCAGCTCGACCCTGGCAGAGAGGTGGTGACCTCAAGAAGGGCTGGTGCACTAGGGGTCCCCCTGGAAACCGTGGGGAGCGGCGAGCACCCCGGCCTGTGAGTGGCCAGCAGGAAGATGTATGCCAAGCGGCGCAAGTGTGACCTGGTGGAGCTGTGCAAGCAGAGGGGGCTGCACCCAGGGAGGCTCAGCAAGGACCAGCTGATTGCACAGCTGGAGCAGGGAGACCGCATGAATGAACTGAGCCCTGTCTCTGAGGGAAGCAGCCGAGCAGATGCAGCGCAGGCACCAGTGTCTGTCCCCGCTGGGAGTGGTCAGCCGGCGGACGAGGGCTTCCCGAGACCCCCCCTTCCTAGGCGTAGAGGAAGGGCGGGGAGGAGCCCAGTGTATACCGAGGGCACCGTGACACCCCCGGCCAGCAGGGGATCTGCCCGGCGAAGCCCACCCCCCAGCAGGGGATCCTCCCGGCAACGCTCGGCATCCGTGGAGTGGATGCGGCTGGAATATGAAAGGGAGCTGAGACGGGAGGAGCTCGAGTTAAAGAGGCGAGAGCTGGAGGAGAAGGCGAAACAGCGTGAACATGAGGAGAACCAGCGTAAACATGAGGAGAACCAGCGTAAACATGAGGAGAACCAGCGTAAACATGAGGAGAACCAGCGCCAGCGTGAGTGGGAGGAGAAGGAGAAACAGCGTAAACATGAGCTGGACCTGGCCCGGCTGAGGAGCAGTGAGGCTCCAGCTGCGGTGAGTGAGGGGGGACCCAAGCCTACAAAGAGCTTTGATAAGCACTTGCTGCCCCGGCGTAAGGAGGGGGAGGACATAGATACCTTCCTGACGGCCTTTGAGAATGCCTGCGAGCTGCACAGGGTTGACCCTGCAGACAGGATTGCAGTTCTCACCCCCTTACTGGACTCCACAGCCGTGGAGGTGTACAGCCGACTGAAAGGGGCGGAGGCAGGGGACTACGAACTGTTCAAACAGGCCCTGCTCCGCGAGTTTGGGCTGACTCCTGAGATGTACCGGAAAAAGTTCCGGAGCCAGCGTAAAACCCGTGAGGTCACATACCTACAACTGGTCAACCGGGCGCAGGGGTATGCCCGCAAGTGGACAGCTGGGGCCCAAACTAAAGAGGACCTGCTTGACCTATTCATACTGGAGCACCTGTACGAGCAGTGCCCGTCCGACCTGAGGCTGTGGTTGATGGACCAGAAACCGGAGAACCCGCAGCATGCAGGCCAGCTGGCCGACCAATTTGTGGACAGTCGGGCAGGGGATGGCAGGGAGGAGTCTCGAAGGAGCAGGCCTGCCTCAACGCAGAGAGAGAGTCAACATGGGACCTCCCAAAGGGGGCCTATGGAGAACCCCCCCAAAAGGGGAACATCCAGCGGCAGGTCCCTCCGACCCACTCAAGGGGACCCACGAGATATGGGCTGCTATCGCTGTGGCCAACGAGGTCACATACGGGCCCAGTGCCCCAAGCTCAGGGACAGACCAAGCAGACCCAACCCGCAGAGGGTGGACTGGGTAAAAACCCAATCGGAGGAGGGGCTACATTCCCAGGAAAGGGGGGTTGGCAACATACCACCTATGGATGCTCCCGGTTCCGGGTTTTTGGTTTACCGGGTGGGCGCGGGGCTGCCCCTCCGGAAAGAGTGCATTGTTTCCCTGGAAGTGGATGGGAGGAAGGTCACTGGGTACTGGGACACGGGCGCAGAGGTGACGCTGGCCCGGCCCGAGGTGGTGGCCTCAGATCGGATGGTGCCCGACACCTACCTGACCCTGATGGGCGTGGGTGGGACCCCATTCAAGGTACCCGTGGCAAGGGTACACCTGAAATGGGGGGCCAAGGAGGGCCCCAAAGATGTGGGGGTACACCAATATTTGCCCACTGACGTGTTAATGGGAGGGGACCTTGAGGACTGGCCTAGTAACACCCAGAGTGCCCTGGTCGTGACTCGTAGTCAGAGTCGGCAAATGGCACTGCACCCCGAAAACGGGGAAGGTACTCGACCTGAGGTGCAGGACCCTAACTCAGGGAGCGGGGAACGCCCAGGGGCACGGTGCAGAGAGGCTGCGGCCTCAGACCCAGCCAGCAAGAGAGAGCCAGTCCCCATTCCTGTCCCAGCTGCTGAGTTCCAGGCCGAGTTGCAGAAAGATCCCTCCTTGCGGAAGCACAGGGACCGGGCTGACCTTAGTGCGGTACAGACCATGAGGAGAGGTTGCAAGGAGAGGTTCCTGTGGGAGAAGGGGTTCCTGTACCGAGAATGGGCTCCCCCAGGGGAAGTAGAGTCATGGGGGATCAGGAGGCAGCTGGTGGTTCCCCAGAAGTTCCGTCACAAGCTGTTGTACCTGGCCCATGACATCCCTCTTGCAGGGCACCAGGGAATCCGGCGCACCAGGCAGAGGCTGCTACAGAACTTTTACTGGCCTGGGGTCTTTACCCATGTCCGACAGTACTGCCAATCCTGTGACCCCTGCCAGAGGGTGGGGAAGGCCCGGGACAAGGGGAAAGCGGCTTTGAGGCCTTTACCCATCATAGAAGAACCTTTCCAGAAGGTGGCCATGGACATAGTGGGACCTCTCAGCAAGATGACCCGGTCAGGGAAGAAATACATCCTGGTGGTGGTGGATTTTGCCACTCGCTACCCCGAGGCGGTGGCCTTGTCCTCTATCGAAGCAGACACAGTGGCAGATGCGCTGCTGACAATTTTCAGCCGGGTGGGGTTCCCCAAGGAGGTCTTAACGGACCAGGGGTCCAACTTCATGTCGGCCCTGCTCCGGTCCTTATGGCAGAAATGTGGGGTCCAGCACAACTGGGCCTCAGCGTATCACCCCCAGTCCAACGGGCTGGTAGAAAGGTTCAACGGGACGCTGAAGATGATGCTAAAAACATTTATGAACCAGCATCCGCAAGATTGGGACAAGTACTTACCTCACCTGCTGTTTGCATACAGGGAGGTACCCCAGGAATCTACCGGGTTTTCACCTTTCGAACTGTTGTATGGAAGGCGGGTGAGGGGGCCCCTAGACCTGATGAGGGACGAATGGGAGGGGAAGGCCTCTCCCGAGGGAGAGTCAGTGGTGGAGTATGTCCTGACCTTCCGGGAAAGACTGGCCGAGCTCATGGGCCTGGCCAGGGAGAATCTGGCCCGAGCCCAGAGGAGGCAGAAGGTCTGGTATGACCGCACAGCACGAGCCCGTGCCTTCGCCACCGGGGATCAGGTGATGGTTCTTATCCCCGTGAGGAGAAACAAACTCCAGGCCGCCTGGGAAGGGCCCTTCAAGGTTATCAAGCAACTGAATGAGGTAAACTATGTGGTGGAGCTGTCAAACCGGGCACATCACCGTCGGGTGTACCATGTGAACATGATGAAACCATACTATGACAGGGGGAATGTGGTGTTGGCCGTGTGTGGACATTGGGAGGGGCAGGGAGATGACCCCTTAGTGGATCTATTCCCTGGGACAAAAGCTGGTTCCCCCCTGGAGGCGATTCCCCTCTCTGAGCAACTGACCCCGGGCCAGCACGCTGAGATCAGAGGGGTGCTGCATCTGTACCGACAGCTGTTTTCCAACCAGCCTGGACGCACTAATTTGACTGTCCACCGGGTGGAGACGGGGTCACACCCCCCTATAAGATGCTCCCCTTTTCGGGTCACTGGTAAAACTGCCCAGGATCTTGAAAGAGAGGTCAGGGACATGCTGGCTTTGGGGGTGATCCAGCCGTCTTCCAGCCCTTGGGCCTCGCCAGTAGTGCTGGTTCCCAAGAAGGATGGGTCAATCCGGTTCTGTGTGGACTATCGAAAGCTCAATGCCATCACCGTATCTGATGCCTACCCTATGCCCAGGCCTGACGAGCTCCTAGACAAGCTGGGAGGTGCACGGTACCTCACCACTATGGATCTTACCAAAGGCTACTGGCAAGTGCCGCTGGACGCAGATGCCAGGCTGAAATCGGCCTTTATCACCCCTCTGGGGCTCTATGAGTTTTTGACCCTGCCCTTCGGCCTCAAGGGAGCGCCGGCCACCTTCCAGCGCCTGGTGGATCAGCTACTGAGGGGGATGGAGAGTTTTGCCATGGCGTATATTGACGACATCTGCGTCTTCAGCCAGACCTGGGAGGACCACGTGTCCCAGGTTAAACAAGTCCTGGACCGACTCCGGAAGGCTGGGTTAACAGTAAAGGCTGAGAAGTGCAAGGTGGGGATGGCTGAAGTATCTTACCTCGGCCATCGGGTGGGGAGCGGCTGCCTGAAGCCGGAACCAGCCAAGGTGGAGGTGATCAGAGACTGGCCTGCTCCCCAAACCAAAAAGCAGGTCCAGGCCTTTATTGGGATGGCGGGGTACTATCGAAGGTTCGTGCCCCACTTCAGTGCCATAGCTGGCCCCATCACTGAACTGTGCAAAAAGGGGAAGCCAGACAAGGTGATCTGGACTGAGCAGTGCCAGGAGGCTTTCCGGGCGCTGAAGGAGGCTCTGGTTAGCGACCCAGTTCTGGCAAACCCAGATTTTGACAAACCCTTTATGGTGTTCACCGATGCCTCAGACACGGGACTGGGGGCGGTGTTAATGCAGGAGGATGAAAAGGGGGAGAGACACCCTATCGTGTACCTGAGTAAGAAGCTGCTACCCCGGGAACAAAGCTACGCGGCCATCGAGAAGGAATGCCTGGCCATGGTGTGGGCCCTTAAGAAGCTAGAGCCATATCTCTTTGGGCGACACTTCACCGTGTACACCGACCACTCTCCCCTGACCTGGCTGCACCAGATGAAAGGAGCCAACGCCAAGCTCCTGAGGTGGAGCCTGCTCCTGCAGGACTATGACATGGACGTGGTCCATGTGAAGGGAAGTGCCAACCTGACAGCGGATGCGTTGTCCCGGAGAGGGGACCCTGAACTTCCCCAGGTCACTGGGCAGAGTGACCCCGCTCAGTTCAGTCTCGAAGGGGGGAGAGATGTGATGCAGTAGGGACTGTCTGTGTGGGGAGTGGGAGAGCAGGGGAGGACTTTAGGAGATGGACGATGCCAGAGCCTGTAACCTGAGCTAGGTAAGGGAGGGGAAAGGTCAACACCTTTGCCCGGGAAGGGGACAAAGGAAGGGAGTGGCAGGAGGGAAGCAGTTTGAGTTTGGGCTTGGGGCTGTGTGGGCGGAATTCAGGGGATCCTAGCTAGGATCCAAGCACCCTGAAAGCCCAGAAGGACTCGGTGGAGGGGGCCTGACTGTGCCTGCAAGCTCTGCTGTAACCTGTGTTCCTGTTGTCCAATAAACCTTCTGTTTTACTGACTGGCTGAGAGTCACTGTGGGTCCCAGGAAGAGGGGTGCAGGGCCGGACTCCCCCACACTCCGTGACAGTCCCCCTCTAGAAACCTTACACACCCACAAGAAGGTATAAATAACTATAAATTTATTAGTAAAGCAAAACCATTTGACAATCACACAGGAGAGCCAGACAGGTTAATACAATATATTTATACACACACACACACGTATGGGATACAGTCTTATAAACACATGGAGAGCAGTGTGAAAGGCACTGCAAGCCACACAGAAGCCTCATCGCTCACGAGTACAATCTCACACAGCCCTGTTAATTCACAGGCATGGAGTCACAAGCATAGGTTACACGGATCCACCTATAACCTCACCCCATCAGAGACTGTGGGTGGGCCAACAAGCCCTCTGCTACTGACTCGGCTCCACTGCAACGAAGAACTGCCCCTGAAAAGAAATCAGATCCATGGATCATATAAAACTTTAGAGACAAGCACCTGGAGTTAGGGGTTAGAATTCCACCTTGGGGTTCTGGCAAAGGGATTCGCTCTCAGAGGTCTAGGGATGTCGGGAGGCTCAGCTCCTGGATGTCTTTAAGATGGCCAGCAGGCAACATGCCACAGAGGAACAAAGTGGATCCCAAATCACAAGAGACACTCAAGTTGCCAGAACCCAAGATGGAGTGGTAGCCCAAAATTCATACTTGCCTGTCCATTTCTATGGGATGTCTGCAAACACAGGAACAGAAATCTTCCTGAGAGTTAACTCAGCGTGTCACAGCTTGATCAAGAATAGTTAACATTCAAGGTTAAGGTTTTTGCTTCATTAGTTAACAACCAGTTACCAGTTGTAGTCCTGGGTTGACTGTAATGCCCGAAGGAAATAAAAAAAAAAGAGCTCTTCTCCTCCTAAAACACATCACCCAGGCAAGTTATTTCAGCAGAGAGCCAGGAGACTGTGCCAACCCATTGTCACAGGCCACTTTGGGCTCATCCATCCTCCAGGTTTTCCCATTAGTGTTCACTTTCATCGGCACCAACTTCTCCAGGAGCCGCATGGCAAACCAATGCTGAGCACACACATCAGCACCCAGCTCTGAGAGGGACACCCTCGCTCTGCATCACGCCCCTGAACAATCACTGAATATGGGACCAAGTCCAGACAGCTGTACCCAGGGCACAGGTACAAAATAGGTTGTACACCTCATGGTGAAGCCAGGATATCCTTCCACCTTGAGAGCTACAGTGCGACAGCCCCATAGGCAGTAGCAGGAATAACCATTTAAGGAGAGATTGAAGTTTTTTAAATTCCATATGCACAGTGTCTGCGTGTATCACGATACTCTGCTAACTCACCATTCCTACCCCGTGAACCTTTAGGGCCCTCCACTAAGTTACTATCAAGATTTGCCTTGACAGTGTCAATGGACATAATTTACTGGAGAAACTGCAACTCTTCAGGCTATGTCTACACTACCGCGGTAAACTGACCTAAGTTGCACAATTCCAGTGATTTGAATAATGCAGCTGCAGTCGACGTAGCTTAGGGTCTACTGACTGCGGTGTCTATGCCACGCTGGGTCGATGGGAGACACGCTCCCATTGACTCACCTTACTACCCTCATCCCTGGTGGAGTACTGGGGTCAACCGGAGACCGCTCTGCCGTCGATTTAGCAGGTCTTCACTAGACCCACTAAATCAACCCCCGGTGCATTCATCACCAGAGCATCGATCCCGTCGTGTAGACATAGCCTCAGGTGGGTGTCTGTTTTACACCTATGCTGACCAGTCTCCTCTTGGTGCCGCAACCTCAGTTTCCTACACAGGCGCATTGGGACACGCTTTCCCCACACTTTGTTGCAAACACCCCCGCATGTAAGGCTGAATTGATGTGCCCAGGATGGAACTGACCCTAAAAAAGGACAAGAAATGTGGCTGTGGAAATCCTTTCCTAGCTTTGGCTGTGCCACTCAGGCTCTACAATGGCTCTGTAGACTGCAATTGAGTCAGTTGCTCAAATCCCACTGGAATTCAATGGAACGGGGCACCTTATCCATCAGGGTCCTT
Organism: Gopherus flavomarginatus; assembly: GCF_025201925.1. Lineage (NCBI taxonomy): Eukaryota > Metazoa > Chordata > Testudines > Testudinidae > Gopherus > Gopherus flavomarginatus. Next base: position 37,794,940 of record NC_066630.1, read on the forward strand.
TAAAATCCCCATCATTAGAGGTCTTGAAGTAAATGAGAACTACCACTGGTCTCCGAAAGGTATTTATTTCAAAGAAATCCACAGTAGAAAAATAATCAAAATGGCAAAAGGGAAAAAATGTACCATCCTTTACAAAGAGCAAAGCCAACATAAGAGGTGCAAAGAAACCCAGAGGTGGTTATAAAAGGATAATCCCCAAAGGCTGCTGAAGAGCGCACAAGAGACACGGGGAGGGAGAAAATAAAAAGATGTCAAGGCATCCTGTGGCTACATTGAAGGAAGGGAAACAGGAAAAGGGAGAAGGACAGAAAGAGATGGATAAGAAGGAATCTCTCCTTGCTGGAGGCAAACATACAGCTATGAAGAACTGAATGCATTAACTGCAAGCCAGTTGCTTGGCTGCAGAGGTACAACGTAGGTATCCTCCCACCCCCCGCACCATCCCATCTTTGTAGAGTTTCCAAAAGTTCCGTCTTTTCATTCCTGTTCTTCTGATCTTCTAGGGCTTCACGCTAGAGAAACCGCCACACACAAGATGGACCCCCATCTAGCCAATAACATCTTGCAGCTATTGAGCTACTGTGCCTGGCTTCCCACACTCAGGGCAGCTAAACTCATCGTTGAATAATATTTCATCAAGACTGAGATAAAGCTGGCCGGGACTGCTAGGTACCATGAGCAGACGGAGGAGTATCTTTTGAAACCAGAGGGTGGGGCTACGGATACTCCAGCCGTCTCTCTCTAAACGTCAGAACAGAGGAGAAAGGAAGTGCAACACAGGTACAGAGTTTAACACATTTTACCCTATAGAGGCTTTGGCCACATTTGCTCTTTGGTTTGAAAGTAAAATGTCAACTAAAACAGTCAATAGTGGATGAGCCCTTCCGCCCCGTAGGATGGTGTCGTCATAACCCGCTTTGGAAAGGCAGCCATTGTATCAGCTGCACGAGCCCCCCCAGAAGCAGAACCAGGGAGGTTCTCTTGCAAGAGGATGTTCTACTATTTCTACCACTTACTCCAGTTTAAAAAAACACCCGACTCTGAAAGGCACAGCTATGTAAACCAACTCTCTTCTGCCCAAGCTAAACATCTTTAAGGGAACAGCTTGTAGTTAAACAATTTTCTTTTCCTAATAAAAATCGAGGGCTATAGCACCAATTCTACCACATAACTTGTCCACACCCTGCCCTTGTCCCAGGAACAGCATTTTAACACTTCCAATCACAGGTATGGCCATATACAAGAGGTCATCTAATCCCTGGGCAGAGGCAGGAACAAGTAAACTGAGGCCATACCAGACAGCTATTTGTCCAACCTCTTCTTAAGAAATCCCACACTCTCCCTTGGAAGCCTATTCCAGAGCTTAATTTCCCTTATAGTTAGAAATTTTTTTCCTAACAGCTAACCTAAAATCTCCCCTGCTGCAGATCAAGCCCATTACTTCTTGCCCTACCTTCAGTGGACATGGAGAACAACTGGCCACCATCCTCTTTATAGCAGCCCTTAAGAATTCCCCCCTCAGTCCTTCAAGACTAAACATACCCAGTTTTTTTAACCTTTCTTCATAGGTCAGGTTTTCTGAACAGTTCATCATTTGTGTTGCCCCCCAATACTCTCTCCAATTTGTCCACATCTTCCCTAAAGTCAGGCACACAGTACTCCAGCTGGGGCCTCACCAGTGCCGAGTAGAATGGGGACAGTTACCTCCCGTGTCTGACATGTGCACCCTGGAATGAGATCAGCCTTTTTGGCAGCTGCATCACATTGCTGACTCAGTCAATTTGTGATCTGCTATAACCCCCAGATCCTTTCCCGCAGTCCTGTCACCTCAACATTTACTATCTATTAGGGCTCCTGGGATGCGGCTACACTACTCGAGAGCTGGGTAACAGCCCTGGGTGCGTACAGACCTGAGAAATAAATGTCTTGAGCTTGCAGGGTTACAGATATGAACTGCATTTCCACAGACTGGACATGGATTCAACGGATCTTGGGCCTGATTCCGTTACACTAAGACCCTTTTATGGTGCTCTGGCAGCATGAAGGTGTCTTACAGTGGGTGGAAATGAGCAGCCCCCATGCAAAGGGCCTGGCCAGCCACTTGTGCACAAACCTAACCCTCCTGTAACACTGGCATCAGGGGCAGTGCTCGGTTGTGATTTACCAGCTATTTACTTTACAAATGAAGACCCTCCGGTGACTCCAGTTGTACATCAGCATCCTCCATCCCTTAACTGTGTAATTAAGCATTCCTGCCTCAGAAAAGGACCAGATCTCTCAACTATGCAATACAAACATCCTCTCCGTCCCCTTCCAGTTTATCACCAACCATCCCCGTTTTGGGGACTACCCTAGAAATAACTCACACAGCAGGAAAGACAGAACTGCTGTCCTTCTGCCACTACTGAGGTCAGCTGCCCACTCCAGCACAGAGCAGCCAGGGTACCAGCTCCATGCTGTGCTGCCTAGCTCCCTGCTCCCGCCCTGAACAGTTCAGCAGCTCATTGATTTCCCGGCTGGAGCAGACAGCATGAGAACGCACCAGACCAGGGGGGAACACAATGAGGTTTAGCCTGGATTCACAGGCTCCTAAATCGGTTACAAAAACCAGGGAGAGGTACTAAGCTGAGAACAGATCCTTTGCATCCAGAGTTAGCTGGTGCTCTGAAGCGGACGGGACAGAAACAAGAGTCGGAGGAGAGGAAGAGGGGAATAAAAGTAGTATTGGAGAGCTGCAACAGGAGCCTGTATATCTGGCCAATAATTTCTCTCTCTACTTGAAAGGGGTTAGGAGACTGTAGGTGCCACATCACTGCTGCCTACTATACATTCAGATCCGCCTTTACAGCATTCCTCTTATCTATTGACAAGGGTGTGGTATTTGCCACCGACAATAAATGTATTGTTTGCTGTTTAACTACAGCAGAACCTCATTAATCCACTTTCTGGTCTCTCCACAGCCAAGTTGAACACAGTACCTGGCAGAGCACCACCAGCAAGGTCTGTTACCCAATCTTGGTGGCGCAGTTTACTGCAGAACATTTACCTGTCGGTTCTGAACTATCAATGCTTCTGGCCATCAAAACAAAATGAGGGAGGACACTGGGAGCCATTCTTGATCTTTAATTTTAAATGTGTTTATCACCTTATGAGCAAATTCACCAACGTTGGTGGTTCCCAGTGGATGTCTCAAAGGCATTTGTGCAAAACGTAAAATGATCTGCAGCTGGAACAAAAATAGTCTCTATAGCCAAATGTATTGCATGTTGAATAACCTGGTTCCTCAGTTCTCCCCCCATATCCTGAATTTCAACTTCCATTAGTGATGGCCCCTCCACCGCCACCTCTGACTCCCCCAGTCTTACCCACTTATAAAGACAACCTGAACAAGATTAGCTTTTCTTGGTTTTGTTTCAGTTTTACTCCTATAGTTAAGGATACACTGAACTCTATATATTAACATCAAAAACCAGCTACCTAGAACTGAATCTCTCTTTTTAAAGATCCAAAATGACATCCAATTAAACTATACAGGATTTCTTTTAATGAATATTAACAAACTGCTTTTTTAAAAAAGCAAAATGCAAAATAAACGCAGACAAAAAACTTGGTAGAAGTCGGTTCTACGTCTCTGAGGCAGCGCGAAATACAAAGAGCACTGACTGAGTCTTCACTCCTCAGGTGCCAGAGGTTCATTTAAACGCCTTAAAGCTGCTCGTGAGGAAAACTCAGCCCTGCTGGGACCTGTTAATTCAACTTTTCCAGCCCCCTGTGGAAATAAGCTCTGGTCCTCTTTATGGTGCTGGAAGTGGACATGGAGTAGGGGATCCTTTGAGAGAAAACAGGCATGACTTAACTTTTTACAGGGTTAACGTGGGTGTCCGTTGCCCACAATGGAACTGCTTTTGTGACCTTATCCATTTGGGCAGCATGCAGGTAGTCTGACCAACATCCTGTTCTCACTAGTTGCAACCTGTGTACCCCCAATTCAAACACTAGCCAGCCAGGCTGGTGGCAAGGAAAGGATTTTGGGTAATGCAGCAGGCACTCCCCTGGCCTAGGAAGTGCCAAACTTTAGCTGAAAAACCCTTGGTCGTGAGAAGCCAACAATATTCTGTAGACGACAGCTTTTGGGGCTGGATCTGCCCTGTCAAATGGGAAAACAGCTTATGGTGATTTTTTTTAAATGGTTCCTAGTTGCAATATAAAGATGCAATTCCCATGAAGGATACAGGTGGGATAAGGGACCAAAGAGAGGGGTCCACAGGGACTCCCAGAAAGGAAAACATTCATCCCTGACCCTCTGCTAACCATCCCTTCCCAAGAAGCCAATTACACAGGAGAGAATTAATTCTCCTCTACTCACTGACTGAGCAGAATAAAGAGGTCATGCCCCGTAAGATCACAATTTAATGCCACAGAATTTGAACCTGAGTTACAGGCTCCTAACTCCCAATTACAATCCCAAATCCTCAAATTCATTTCTAAACAAACTTCTCTTTTGCTGTTTTTTTTTCCAAGTTGTACTTTAATAGCAGTGTTTCCCCTACCCCTTAGTGTTTTACTGCTGATCCCACCCAGAGACCTCTCTTTATTTCAGCACAGAGGTCCCTGAAGCTGGGATTGTATGCCTTGTCCAGGGGCATCACGGAGTAGCCCTACGAGAGAAGGGCTTGTGTTGGCAGCAGTTTTAAGACTTAATAGCAGAGCTATACCTCAAGCCAGCTGAACTCTTGGAAAATTCAGAGACTCTCCCCAGGTGAGCAGCTTGCAAACTTAAGGTTCTCAGCCAATTATAGCCAGGACTACTGGCGATCTAGAGGCTTGACCTAGCCAACTTCTCCAAATACCGTGCAGCACTCATGTAACCCTTAGACTGCACCAGAGTTCCTGGCGGTCATGTGAGAGGGAAAGAATCCTTTGCAGACTTCTACAGCCAGCAAAGAAAAGCAGCAATGGACTTAGTACATTTGGAGCACAGCAGTCCTGATGCTGTTCCCTTCTGCTCACTGTTGAGAAGTACGTCTGGGGAGCTCCAAGGACCATTTGGTCAACCAGTGCTACTGACTCAAAACTGCCTTTAAGCAACTTAACTGTATTTGGACTAACAAGCAGGAAGGCTCCCAAAATGGATGCCTGCTGGTTCACTGCAGAGCAGCGATGCCTGGGGAGAAAGTCATGCCTGGGTCTGGATTGTTCCTGAGCCTCTCTGAAGGACAGGGACAGTCAGCCGGCTCTCTCAGGGAACCTCGTTACTAGAGGGAGTGTGGAAAGGGCTATAGTCCCTGGGGGCAGCTGAGCAGAGACCTGCAAACTCACGTCCCTCTGAACTGCAGGTGCAGTATGAACTACAATCCAGAAGAGGACAAGCAGGTATTTGATTTGCTTTCACTATTTGCTTCCCTTCTCCTCCACCGCCCTGGACTCTTCACACATTGTCCATCAGATCATAAGACACTAATACAGGTGGACTAGAACAAAGTGACCAGAGCATTATCAACCAGGCCGGCAGCCCATCTCCCGCTGCCCAACCTAGGTACGAGTATCGATCCTGTATGATCAGGGAAGGGAAGAGGGCGGTTGAGGAGGTTTGCATGCACGCTGAAGCCTGCCAAGGTGCCTCACGGCAAACAGGCCGCCACCTGGTACGCCCCCTCGGCAGTGTGCTGGACGCTGTGTTCCTGCAGCAAGCCCAAGTCCAGGAACCTCTCCCCACACCACATGCACTTGTACTGCTGCTCCCGGGCGTGCACGCTGTGGTGCTTGTTGAGGTGCTCACGCTGCTTGAAGGCCTTCTCGCACGACGGGCACTTGTAAGGCTTCTCGCCCGTGTGCACGCGCCGGTGCCGCTGCAGGTCGGAGGCGTATTTGAACCGCTTCTCGCAGTCGGGGCACTTGAGGGGTTTCTCGCGCACCGGGTCGCAGCGGTGCTGCACGAACTCCGAGGAGGAGAAGAAGCGTCTCTCGCACAGAGTGCACTTGAGCGGCTTCTCGGCGCAGTGCGACAGCTGGTGCTTCTGCAGGGCCGAGGACCTCTTGTAGGACTTGTTGCACACGGTGCACTTGAAGGGCCGCTCGGCATTCTGCATGCACTTGTGCCGCAGCAGCTCTGAGGACTGATTGAAGCCCTTCTGGCACACGTTGCACTTGAAGAGGTTCTCTATGCCGTGCACGTGTTGGTGATAGACCAGGTGCGAGGGCTGCACGAAGCCCTTCTCGCACAGGTTGCACTTGAAGGGCTCCTCCACCTTGTGGGTGCGGCGGTGGCGCATGAGCGCGTACTGCTGCTTGAAGCTCATCTGGCACAGGTCGCACTTGAAGGGGCGCTCCTCGCTGTGCGTGCGCTCGTGCTGCCGCAGGTCCGAGGGGCGCTTGAAGGACTTGTGGCACTCGCCGCAGCGGAAGGGGCGCTCCCCGCTGGGCGTGCACTGGTGGTGCAGCAGCTCCGACGACTCCTTGAAGTGCAGCTCGCAGACGCTGCACTTGAAGAGGTGCTCGCCCGAGTGGGCGTACATGTGGCGCACCAGGTGCGAGCGGTGCTTGAAGGTCTTCTCGCACACCGTGCACTTGTACGGCCGCTCTGAGCTGTGCGTCCGCTTGTGGTGCACCAGGTGCGACGACTGACTGAAGCTCTTGTCGCACAGGGTGCACTTGTAAGGTTTCTCGCCGGTGTGGATGCGCTCGTGCCGCGAGAGCTCCGACAGGTGCTTGAAGGTCTTCTGGCAAATGGAGCAGGTGTAGGGCTTCTCCAACGAGTCGAGGGCCTGGGAGTGCTCTGCCTCAGATGGCTTGTAGGTCTTCTCACAGATGGAGCACTTCATGGCGCTGCCATTATGGACGTTGTGGTGCTGGGCTAGGGAGGTCAGCAGGGAGAAGCCCATCTTGCAGACCCCACACACGAAGGGCTTCTGTTCCACCTGGATGCACTGGTGCTCAAGAAGGTCAGTGGCCTGGTGGAAGATCTTCAGGCACTGAGTGCACTGGAAGGAGCGGTCGTGCCCTGGCAGACACTGGTGCTCATGTGGGTTGGACAGGTGAGTGAGGTCGTGGCCGCACACGCCGCATTTGTGGGACGGCTCTCCAGCCTGGATCGGGGGGGGCTGGTGATGCTGCGGATTGGGGTCTGGTTGGAGCAGGATGCCGTAGACAGCGCAACCCAAAGGGTTCTCAGCTGTGCTCGAAGGGATCGAGTGCTCTGGGAGAGCTGCTGTCCCGGCGTGATGTTGTTGCTGTTGTGGTTGCTGCTGCTGCTGCTGTTGTTGCTGCTGCTGCCAGCTTTCTGACATGCTTGGGAAAAAGAAATGGGGTTTTAGCAGACACAGCTTCAGCTTCTCGGTTGAGGGGATCAATTCAGAAGATACTGATTCCCAGCAGCTGGTCCTGAACTGGGGGTGGGGAATCCAGCCCACTCTCTAGGTATCAGCAGCAGGGAGCGCTTTGCATTAGATCCTGTCTCAAGTTTTTTGGATAAACTAAATGGAAACCAGAAGCAAGAGTGTCTTGAAGACAAGAGGAGGCCCTTGTCCGTGTTGACCCAATGCGCTCACATTGGGGAAGGTGAGGAACACACTCCAAGGAACAACTCTGCAAGGAAAGAAGACAGCTCACATCAGTTCCCACAGGTAAGCAAGACAACTGTGTGTTCAAGCCTTAAGTTTAACCCATGGATCAGACTAAAAATAATCTCTTCTATCTAGTCTATGCAAGCCACACTTACGCAAAAAGGGGGGGAAACGAACTGAACACACAGTCTGGGGCAAGTTTTACCTAGGACCAGAAGGGACCAAGTCCTGCCCTGACAGTCCCATTAGACTGACCTTTTCCTAAGGACTGGCAGCCATGTTTCTTGGCTCCCCGCATTTTCAATCAAGTGTGGTGGCCCAGAAAGGGAAGCTTGTGTACTTGTGGCTGTGGCTGTTTCAGTTTACAGAGAGTCTGGGGAGTCTTCATCCCCGTTTGGGGCACAGATTGAGACTATAGATGACCTGTCACCATCTCATTCCTAAATTCTCAGCAGAGAAGACAATATCATCAACTGGATTAATGTAACCAACATTTCAATTTCAAATCCCCACACATTCACTTGTTATGAAACCACTGGCTAGTGATGGTAAAAGTGGCTTGCTCACCAAAAGCCAAGTCCAACCTTTCTAGTTATTTCACATAAACCTCACTCAAGCAGACATACAGCCCCAAATCGGGCTAAAAACACTGCCCTCCACAAACCTTTATAAAAAAACATACGTCACTGCACAGGAGCGAGACAGGCTCTGCTGAGGTTCAACACATCTACTAAAATCAAAACGTCGTCTCACTGTATGCGAGGAGCCAATCAAGTTTTACACTGAAATCTCGCCTCACAAGCGGAGTCCACTCTGATCCAGTTAGGACTAGCTGAGTACTACAGGCTCACTTGGGGAAATAGTCTCTGATATCTCAGGATTTACTTCCAATCCCCAACTCTGGTAGCGTGCCTGACACCACAGCTGTAGAAATGAAACAGCCTCACTGAATAAGATATCTGCTTATTTTGAGACTAGGAAGAACAAGAGGGCTCCAGGGAAACTACTACTCAGCTTATGATGGGCCACACAACATTAACCCATTAGACTAGAGCAAAGGCCCACTTAGAGACAGATCACAGTACCCAAAAGTGTTTGTAGCCACATAGGTCTCTTAGCGAACGTGGCCCGAGTACATAATGCGATTGTTTGGTTACAGAGACTGCCAACCTGCTGAAGGGAGGATCACTGGAGCCTACAAACTTGTGCATAATTTACTCATTGTCCCAATGAAAGGTATCACGTTTTCTGCCTTACAAAGAAGGCTTCGCAGGAGTTGGAATCCTCTAGATGCATAACAGAGAACTAAGAAAACATACCTCCTAGTAAGAAGACTAAACCTATTAGCCAGAAGCAGATACAAGACAAAGATAGTGAGGTAACAGCGAGGCCCAAGAGCAGGCCAATCCTCTGGCAAGAATTCCACCACCACCTCTTAGGAAGAAGGAGGGTACCAATATTCCTACTGGACCACTATCCCAGGCCCTGTTCAAAAGCTCCAGCTTTCATATTAGGGTATGGCTACACTTGCAGCTGTACAGCGCTGACGCGGGAGCGCTCCCACGGCAGCGCTTTGAAGAGCGAGTGTGGTTGCAGCGCCAGCGCTGGGAGAGAGCTCTCCCAGTGCTGCAGGTACTCCACCTCCCCGTGGGGATTAGCTTACAGCGCTGCGAGCCGCACTCCCGGCGCTGCGGCACTGTTTACACTGAGGCTTTACAGCGCTGTAACTTGCTGCGCTCAGGGGGGTGTTTTTTCACACCCCTGAGCGAGAAAGTTGCAGCGCTGTAAAGCGCCAGTGTAGCCAAGGCCTTAGTTTCCCGTTAACAGGTGACTTTGGATTCGGCAGAAACTGATGGGTTAGTCTCCCACTCATTGCTGCAACCGTCTCACACATCTGCGATAAGTGGCAAAAAAAAAAAAAAAACACAACCCAAAACTTCATATAGGCCAGCACAGCATTCAGCTCACATTGAGTTGCACTATTCTAGTACTCAATAGGATGCTCCACTATTTACACAATGCTGCACTAACCAATTTGCCTTTACAATGTTCTATTTAATGGTGCACTATTCAGAGAAGCCACCAAACTCCTTCGGGCTGGCAGCTTCACGGGGAGCTCCCTTTCCAATCCTGCATATTCCAGCCTATCCCCAGCTTTAATTTAGAACGATTGATAAAGAATATCTGCAGTTTCACTAGCTGCACTAAGACTTTAAGAATAGATAATCTCATGCTTCAGGGCATAAGCCAACCACTAACTGCCCAGGAAGAAGCAAAAAAAACTTCCCCCGTGGGCAAGTTTAATCTCTAGTTGGCTGTTATGCAGTCGGATAGATAAACCGAGACAGCACTCTGGGATATGGCCTGATGCAGTATGGAAACGGCAAGGAACTACCCACAGAAAGCTGTCAGGCAATACCCACCTGGGTACATTGCTATATATAAACAAGTTAATGCAGATGTTCAGTCTAGCTCATCCCTTGGTGGGACACAGAAGATGACGACACTATAATCTCTCTCAAACTGGAGAAGAGGATGGCAAGGTAGCCATCTGAAACATAATCTGATCCACCTTCTGCTTATCATTTCTCTTGCCTTTCTGTTATGAGCCTATTTGTGTTCTGATCAGCACCTCTCCATTTCAGGCCCAGGTTCACTTCTCGCTCAGCCTCCAAGCCACAATCACAGCACCAAATTCAACCAAATAAAACATCACAAAGAGAAGAATAACTCCAGAGTGCAGGCCAGCAGCAGAGGCTACATGCAAGAGAGAAGGGCTCAGATTCCAACCCAAGTAGATTCACAGCAGCAAGGGGCAAAGAGCAAACCAGAGCACAGGCATGCACCTTAATTAAATAGGCTGTTCCCGCAGGTTTACTCCAGCGTAAGTGTTCCTCTGAATTTCCTGGCGTTTGTCACCTGCAGCGTACCCTTAAGTCCCTTAATGTGCTTATTAAACACGTTTAATAATTCCCCATTAGAAGATACAGCTAGATCTTTAGACAAAAGCAAGCACCCTCAGCTGCTACCTGTTCCTCAAAGACATCTTTACCCGTTTACTGTATGATCTAGTAAGCTACCCCACACACAGTCCCACCCGAGTACGGCTTTCACTCTGGTGGGATCAAAGGAAAGCCAGTGCTGACTAGAACACACTACACCCTTATGTTATGGAGAACTCACAAGGTAGTTAAAATATGTGAAGAGAAGCAGGAAATGCTACAAATACCCCACTGAAAGTCCTCTTTGTAATGAGCCTATAAACATGACAGGAAATGAAGCCTCCCCCTCAGTCCCATTCATATTACACCCCCTGTTCAACCAGACCTTAAGGTGAGACATCCAAACCACGAAGTTTAACTTGCAGATCAAAAAAAAAAAAAAAAAAAAAAAAAAGGTGTTTAGTTAACTTAGAAGTAACCCCCATCCCCCCTCCAGACCGTGCCCTACGTGTGCAGCTGGAGATATTGCCAGCTGGGAGGAACAAAACTGCAGGGGAAGGTGAAGGGGGAGACACGAGACAAAACCGGGAGCAGAGCTGGAGAGGAGGGAAGAAATGAACAAAACAGCCAGAATTAGATAACTGGACTCGGTCTCGGGGGGGCACAGCTCCCGTCCCGGGGTGGGAGGAGGAGGCGAGGCGAGGCAGGGCTCCCGGGACAGGGTCCGTGGGGGGCAGGATGGATCCGAGGAAGCGGGTCACGGAACGAGACAGCCCCTAGCGCTGGCTGGGGAGGGCCGGGGGCACCCCCAGGATTTGGGACACGCCCCCCCCAGGAGAGGGGATCCCCCAGCCCTGGCGGAGGGATCCGGGCAGGGGAAGCCCCCCCGGAGAAGAGGGGGACACACCGGGCTACGGGACCCTCCAGCACTCGGGGCCAGGAACCGGGGGATCCCGGGGGCGGGGAGGGACGCGACGCTGCCCGGCCCCGGCGCTCCCGGCTCCCCTCTCACCTGCAGGCCGGGCCCGGCGGGGGTGGGGCGGCCTCTGTCAGCCCGGCTCGGTCCCGGGGGCCGCGGCCTGCGGGCTCCTCCCGATCCCCGGGCTGGCGTAGCGGCCGCGGCCGGCGGCGCAACCCGGAGCGCGGGGGCCGAGGCTGCGCGGCGGAGGAGGCAGCGGAGGCGGGGGCCAGGCGGGCAACCGGCGGCTCGGCGCTGGGGGGTCCCGCGGCCGGGTGGGGCCCGCTCGGCTCTGGGCGGCGGCTGCGAGCCCCGGGATGGAGGGAGTCGGAGGCGGGGCCGAGGGAGGGACAGGGACTGGGGCTGCCCCCTGCCGGACCGCGGGGGCAACTGCGCCCCCCACACTGCCCCCTGCCGGATCGCGGGGGGAACTTGTGGGGGCTGCGCTACCCTGGGCACCAAGGGGCGGAGAGTGGGGGCTGCCCCGGGCAGGCTGGTGGTGTGGGGGGCTGGGGCAGGGCTGCCCCTGACTGGGGGCGGTTGCCCCACATGGACTGGGCAGGAGACAGTCTGTGGAAGTCTTGCCCGTGACAAAGCCCCCCCTGACTCTGATTTCATGGATCTAGAGGTATCTGCAGTAATCTCAGCCCCCTTTCATCGGTCTGAGGCGGCCCCTCCCCGCACACCGTGTGAACTGGCTGCCAGAGGCTGGCCACTGATTTCTTGTAAAGCTCACAGGTTACTCAGGATCCACCCCACGCCGATCCCCGCTCGCTGCTTGCCCAGGTCTGGCTTTGGGCCCAATGATCCTCAGTCTGGATTGCTTGGTCCCCGCACCAGTTCGGGGTTCCGGGGGGGATGGTGTCACCTGGGCTGCCACTGGTGCGGTGACTCCAGCTGTGCTGAGCTGCTAAGGTGCCCTCTGGGTACAAGGAAAAAAGCCTCCCTCCCGGGAGCTTCTTGTGACCAGGAAAGTGCACCCAGCCCAAGGCACAGCAGCCCGGGATGAAGGGGTGGATTAGACCGGAGCTGGGGTGGTTTGGAATGGAAGTTAATTCCTTCACTCGCTAAAACACAAGGCAGAGAGGACCTGGACTTCCCTTGGGCACGGGAACTGCTCCCCCCCGGGAGGATACTTCCCCCCCCCCGACCTGAACCCAGGCCCAAACCTCTTCCCCACCTCGGGCCCCTGCGTGCTCAGCTGGGTCCGGTGAAAGCTCGTGTCTACACACCGGGGACCCAGATTCCTTCTCTACCCACCCAGCATGTGAACATCACCTCTGCTGCCCGCCTCCTGCCACCTATGGAGGGCAGCCCCCAGCCCTCCCTGTCCATGTCCGCATCTCGCCAGTCCGGCGCCTTCCCGGCCTCTCACACCCTCTGGGGCCTTGCTCCGGTTTCCTGATCTCCAACCCTCCTCCCCTGCTGCGCCTCTCCGCCCCCGGGCCGGGGCCGAGCTGCAGCCTCCCGGCGCTGGAACCGCGCGGCCGGGGCCCAGCGAGCCGGGGGACGCTCCACGCTGCGGCGCCGCGGAAGAGGGGAGGCGGCCGCGGGCGGAGGCGATCCGCTGCCGGCTCCCATGAGCGGGGCGCCGCTGGTGGGCTACAGCAGCAGCTCCGAGGATGAAGCCGGCGGCTCCCCGGCAGCTGCGGAGAGAAGAGAGGAGGGGGCGGGGGAGCCGGGGACCCGCGGAGCCGGCCCCGCCCAGACCAGGTGGGTTGGTGCCGGGGGGCTGCCTGGTGGAGTGGGGGGCCCGGTGCGTGCAGCCGGGGTCGGGCACAGCTCCGCGCGTTTCCCCGCTTGGTTTCTCTCCTAGGTTTTGCTTCGAAGTGAAGTTTGGAGGTGAGAGGAAAATTGGGATCCAGTGGGGCTCACCCCAGGCCTGCCCTGCAGCGTCCTCTGGGCCCCACGCAGCTCTGCCCATAGCCCTCAGCCCAGACCTCCCGGGGTTACTTCTGAGCCCCCACCAAGGCTTGTCTACACGGGGTCAGAGCCCGAAATATCTGGTGCTTAATAGCCCAGTCCAGGCCTCCTGAAATCAGGAAGTGCTGCAGGTCTGGAGAGAGCACTGGCAGATCTAGGGACTTGTCAATATGGGAACTATTGTGAAATAAACTAGAGTGTGAATCTCCCCCCTGCGGACACAATTATGTCCCCCCTGTGGACACAGTTATTCTGCACTAAGGGCACCTCTGTCCCTTTTAGTTTAACCCACTTTGGAAGATCTGCTAGCTCCCCTCAGTCCTGACCTGCAGGACCTCCTACCCTAGGCCTGGACTCCCCCTTAACCAAATACACCCTAACCCTGACCTGCACTGAATGTCCCTTCCTGTTTTATTTCTGGAGCTCTGCTAGGTGGCCTTAGGGTGACCAGACAGCAAGTGTGAAAAATCGGGACGGGAGTGAGGGGTAATAGGAGCCTGTATAAGAAAAAGACCCAAAAATCAGGACTTCCCCCATAAAATGATGATATCTGGTCACCCTGGGTGGCCTCCTGGTTGTGCTGAATTGTGTAGTGGTTTTTCAGTGTCGGTGAGTAGGTTTGACAGGCCATTTGGAGCTGCAGAATGTTCCGTGACTGTAAGATGCAGGACTGACCCAGGGCCAGGTGTGTGTCACTTTCCAGTTTGTCAGTGGCAGCCAGAGTTTAGTCATCCGTGTGTGATGTTGCATTTGGTAACTGAAGTGTTCTCTCTCATTTAAGTGTTTGAAATATAGCATCATGGAAGTGTCTTCAGGACAAGAGTGAGGGCAAAGCCTCTGTTAGGGGAAGAAATAAGAATTGGTCATGGGGGTGCAATCGGACTGTGTGGGATTATCTGTCCTCTGCAAAACCACAAATATTATTAGCAATGGGTAGAGCAAAAGGAGACCTATTGGGCTTCTGAATGGAGTCAGGGCTTTAGGTTTCATAAAGGGAGGAAGGGAAGAGGGTTAAAACTGATTGCACAGGACAGGGCCAGCCACAGGAAGCTAGGGCTAACAGATGGAGGCCCTTGCGTTGAGAGGGGGAACCCTCCCTGGCTCCAGAACTCACTATAGAAGCTCTCCTTGCTGGCTGACTTTGGAGGAGTCTAGAACACATCTGTGCAAATGAGGAAGGATGAGCCGTTGTCTGTGGTGCACCTAGCCGAGGACACTTGCCTCTCTCTGGGGTTGGGCCATACCTGTTAATTTCCTCTTCTCCTCCCCACATCTCCCCTGCAGCATGCCAATTCCTCGCCTCCCTGTGCCGGACAGCGTCTTAAACATGTTCAGAGACCAGGAACAGGAGGTCACAGATGACAGCATCAAGCATGGTGGACGAGTGCGCAACTTCCCACATGAGCGGGGCAACTGGGCGACGTACGTCTACCTTCCCTGTAGGTAACTTCAGGCCTGTCCCCTCTGTTTCCCCGGTATGGGGACAGTGAGTGCTGGAGCAGGGGAAGAAGTGAGAGCACTGGGGAGAGGAGCTCTCTGTACCAGTGTGGGGCTGGTGTTGGCAGGAACAGACGCGGGACAGAGACCCCGGGGAGTGGAGCCCTCCATGTCCCCAGCGTGGGAGCAGTGTAGGCAGGAGTAGGATGTGCAGACCCGCATGTGTTGCCCATGGAGCAAATCTTGTGAACACCTGTCTCTGCACACTGACAGAGAGCCCAGTCCCTAGTGAGAGCCTTCGCTCCCATTCCTCATGATGGGCTTGGACATCTCTCTCCAGTGCCAGCTGCTTTCCAGTGGTGTGGTCAGTAAATGCACTGGCCTGTTAACTGGGTCTGGCACACCCTGACGTTCTGTCCATTCAAACAGAGCAGGTAAGAGAGAGGCCTCCATTAGACCAAAGGAGTCAAAAGGGAAACGTGTGTGTGTGTATATTCAAGTTCCCATGTGATGTATATTCTCCCGGATCTGCGGCTTGGCAGTAACTGCTAATTGATGCCTAGGTTGGTGCTGGTTACCTTTGTAAAATAAGGCAGCAGGGCCATGTAGAGGTTAGAACAGGAGACTGGGAATTGGGACTCCCAGGTTTTATTCCCAGGTCTGTGCTTTATTTCCTCATGGGGAATAAGGATAATAATGATCCCCATTTTCACAGGGCCAGTGTGAGGCTTCCTTAGCGTGTGTAACATGCATGAGAATCCAGGGGTTGCCACTGCTTTCTAGCTCATCATCGGGCCTACCGATCAGGCCCTCTGCACAGGGGCAGGTGCTGTGCGGGAGGATCAGGCTCTAATCCTGCTGCTCTTTTCCCTGGCAGGTGTAATCCAGGAGGAATTGCTGGAGCTGCAGGAGCTTCTGGTTTCCCATACCCGCAGGTACGCGGTGTCGCTCACTGCCATGGAGGAATTCCACATCAGCCTCTCCCAGAGCGTGGTGCTGCGCTACCACTGGATAAACCCCTTGGTCCAGTCCCTCAAGGAACGTGTAGCCTCCTTCTACAGGTAGGAGCAGCAGAACCCTGGAGGCGTACACCCCTCGTGTCCCTCTCTCCTCGAGTCACTCCAGCCATTCCTAACCTCCCAGCCTGCTCTGACTCTGGGACTCCTAGCTATTCCCTGTGACGGACTGTGGAGCCCGATTAATCCAGTGTCTGTTCTCGAGACCCCTACGCAGGGGCTAGATCCTGCCCCATTGAAATCAATGGGAGTTTTTCCTTGGATTTGAATGGGTGCAGAATCTGGCACCAGATTAGTCTGGTGAGCGGGGCAGTGGCCTAGGAGGCTCTGGGTTCAGGAGCAGTGACACTGTTGTATCGTCTGGCCTGGAGGTTCCCCAGGCACAGCCTTATGCTATTTTGATGGCTAGGCTCGGGGAGTGCACAGCAGAGTGGAACCTCAGGGGGGTAATGACTGGTCCAAGCCCCAGGGAAGTTCGGTTTGGACTGATTCACCCTTGATAGAAACAGGCCTTTGCCCAGGCGCTTGGCCAGTGAGAGAAGCTCTGCTGCAGCAGCTTAATGGCAGGGCACTTCGCATCTCCTCCTTTGTTTCTTGCCCTAGTTGAATTTGCTTCTTTCCCCTATTTCAGGTTCTTCTGTACGGCCAGTCAGGTTAAGGTGTATACCAACCAGCACAGAACCAGGTGAGCGAGAAGCACAGCTGCCAACCCTTTAAAGAGCACTGGGGAGTAGGGGAAAGCTGGAGGTAGGACGAGTGGATGGGGATGGTTCATGCTGTGCACAGACCCCTGGATCAATGTCAAGCAGCTTGGTGGCTGTGTGATGTGATGTGATATCTTCATTTGTACCCCAAAACCTGCTGCTGTCGGTTTTCATAGCCGTCCTCCCAGTCCCCCCATCACTTCCAGGCTGGCAGCCCAAAATATATTGATAAATCCAGTTATCTGACTGGGCCAGTTCCTGACAGCTCATTGAGCAGGTACCTTTCCCTGGTGGTTTCACCTTGCACAGCAGAACCTCAGCTTTCATTCAAAAAAATAATTTAAGCCTCTAGCCCTTTTAGCTGCAAAGGTGACTTCAGTGTAACCAATGCAGTGACGTCTGCCCGAGTCTGCAGGCAGCCTGTAACAATAGCCCTGACAAGTAAGAGCTATCCCAGTCATCTCTGTTGTATGTTAACTCTGAAGCCTAACAACGCCAATTTAAAATGTTGAGATTGTTAACCATTTCATTGCTGAACAAAGCACATGAAAAAGGAGGACAGTCAAACTAGGAAAAGTTGCCGACTCCACTGTACATGCTGGCTTGTGTTGGTGTCATGAGCGGATGGAACTTGGATAGCAGGTGGAGTTTAGGAGCGTTCCGCTACTTTTTTCCCCTCAGTCTGACATGACCCTGGGAAAGATGGGGACTTGGTTGCCCTTAGCATCCTGCCCAAATTCATAGGGGACTCTGAGTTAGAGTATTAACACTGCTCTTCCTGTGCAACAAAAGTTTGCTGGGAGGCTCTTCCTGCTCTCCATCTTTCTCCCTGTCTGTGCCCAGGACCTTTGTGGGCTTGGAGGTCTCGTGTGGGCATTCTCAGTTGCTGGAGCTGGTCTCGGAGGTGGATAAAGTAATGGAGGAGTTTGATCTCCCAACGTTCTACAAGGTAATGGTTTGTATCGTGTCCTCTCCCGCTTCGCTGCCTGTCCAAAACCTCAAAGGGAGGCCAGAGCTCTTAGCTGCTCCCCTGGCTTTAATATGGAGGCGGTGACAACAAGTTCATAAGGGGCTTGAATTTCAGATGCAGCAAATAAAAGGAAGTGGGAAAACATATCACAGTGTGAACTCGCCACTTGTGCCCCTCCCCAGGAGGAGCCTGGTTTGCCTGCTCTCCTGTCATTCATTTATGCTGCTTTCCCGTTGGTGGCCGTGCTGGTCGTTAATTACTGCCTGCAGTAGCGCCAAGCTTTCAAGGCCCTGTGCAGGGCATTTCTCGGGGGTCAGTGGCTGACTGGATCCAGGGCCTGAGGTCACTCACTGCCAGTAATGCCTGGAGGTCGGTATTGCCAAATGAGAATGGGGCTAACACAAGCCTTTCACATCAAAAGCACATCTCCCCAAGCACTGTAGTGATTTTTAATCATTACCGTCCAATGGTCCGTCTGTGAAATGCGTTTCCTGGGTCTGAGCCCCGTTCCCAGGGGACAGGGGGATGTGTCACAGAAACCACCACCAAAACTGGCCCCTTGTTGGCAGGAGAATGGCCTAGGGTTGTATGGGCCATGGAGAGTCCCACCCCGGTCATCTCTGAGGCACATTGGCGGGGCACTGTGCTGGAAGCTGGCACTGATGCTGCCCATTCTGTGGACAGTCTCCTGAGCTGCCAGTCCAGTGTCTTTCACTGTGCCTAAATTCACTTACAGGGTTTGGGGGGTTTATTAAATAAATTCTGATCTCTGAGTCTATGGGCTGAGTTGTGTGCTTGCTTCTGGCTCAGAGGTGTCAAACAACGTCTCAGATCTGTATCTGTGTAGGAGGTGTTTCTCCACATGTTATGAATACATCTTGCAAAGCTGAGAGATGCTAGGCGGGGAAAGGCAGCCTTTGCTACTGATAGCAGAGACAGGCAGCCTAGGAGCCAGGATTCATGGTATCTAATCCCCTCCCTGACACTGATTCGCATTGGGTCCCTATCTGTAAAGTAGAGATGATGATGCTTACCTATTTCGTGGTGGGTTGTGGGGCTTCACACATGTAAAGTGCTTGGAGATTCTGGGTGTTGGGACCCTGCAGGGCTGAGTTACACCAGCTCTCTGACTTTGCAGCCACTTTGCACTGAGCTGCCATTCCATTGCTCTGTCTGAGCTTCTGTATCTCTCTGTACAGAACCCGTCATTCCATATCAGCCTGGCCTGGTGTGTCGGGGACCTGACAGACAAGCTGGAAGGGCAGTGCCTCCAGGAGCTTCAGGTAACTCCCCATGCAGCTGTCTCCCAAGATGAGGGTGGTGGTGAGGGAAATGCAAGTAACACACCAGCCAGGTGTCTCTGGGGACGAGGAGGGATTCGGGTAACTTCCCAGCCACGTATCGTCAGCTGGGAGCCTTCAGGTGGCTGAATTGTAAACCTTAGAGAGATGAGGGAAGAAAACCTTTTAGGTGGGAGTTTGAGTTTAATTCCGCTTCTCTAAGGGCTGCTCTACACTACGGGGGAAAATCGATCTTAGATACGCAACTTCAGCTACGTGAATAACGTAGCTGAAGTCGAAGTATCTAAGATCGAATTACTCACCGTCCTCACGGCACGGGATCGATATCCGCAGCTCCCCCTGTCGATTCCGCAACTCCGTTCGGGTTGGTGGAGTTACGGAATCCATATAAGTGCGTTCGGGGATCGATATATCACATCTAGATGAGAAGCAATATATCGATTCCTGAGCAATCGATTGCTACCCGCCGATACGGTGGGTAGTGAAGACGTACTCTAAGGTGGTTTCTTTATGAGCTGTCTGGGAAGCGTGAGGACCTCCAGCTGCATCCTCTTCAGAAGGAGAGCCGTGGTCTGTGTGCTGTGAGTGGCTGACTTGATCCGCAGGCAGCCTCCTGAGCTCACACACAGTGACGCTTCTCTTACGGACCCTGGGTGTGTTTTCCAGGAGATTGTGGATAGGTTTGAAGACTCTGCATTCCTCCTGCGATTCCAGTGGGATCAGATCCGCTGCAGATCTGGGAACAAGTTCTTCTCTTTCCCCTTGAGGTAGGAGACGGGAAGCCGCGCACTCCAGCTGCCCTGATGCCTCTGCTAACTGTTGGACAGTTTGGAGTTTCATATGCATGCCGAGCTGCTGTTCTTAGCTCATCAGCCTAGGGAGGTTTGTAGCCTCAAGCCAGGCTGCTTTTGTTTGAAGCCGGGGGCCCTAGATGTGTGTATATGTGAGGCTTTTAGGTTATTGTGCTGTGTAGACTGCTGTCAACACAGGCCGTTCTAGGCTACGTGTGGTTGCCAGATGTGCTGATGTTTTAAGCCCTAGTCACCTTCTAGTGCAGAGGCAAGGGAGGTTGCTAAGGGAAGAGTGTCACACAGCTGGAAATTGCACTGCATTGCTAAGGGGCTCTAGAGCATAGTTACTGTCCTGAGCTCTGAGTCGGTAGCTATTAACAGCAAGATCCAGGGGTGCAGAGTTAGGTCCTTCTCTGTTAGGACAGAGCATCTCTCTGCCTACAGCTGACTGGGGACAAGTGCCCTTATAAAACTCCTCCTCTCCGATGCCTTTATTGTCACACTGGAGAAATTGAGCATCAAATCCTCAGTCCAAGTCCAGGTGGGATTAAATCTGGCAGCGAGGGGGAAGGCCCTTGACTTTCAGTGCTAAGCAGCCTAACTCCAGTTTGGGACTAGTGGAAAGTGTTCAGTTTAAACTGATCCACGGAGAGACCTTGGGGAGGAGAAGAGCAGCAAGACACCGATTTTAAGAGAATTTTAAAAAGGCACAGGGCAGGTTTTTATCTTAAATAAGAGGCTTGTCATACTGCCAAATGCCCAAAAGAGGGCAGTGTTGGTTTTCCCAAGTGAACTGGCTAGCAATAGGGTATTTGGCCAAGTCCAGAATTACCTGCTGTTGTTTAGCTTAATTTGGGCAAGCCACGAACATCAGACTCCAGGGCAGGGCGCACCTTGCACCAGGACTAACTCCACTTTCAAATGAATCAAGTTAACTGGATCCTGTAATGACCTCCCTGGACTTCAGCTCCTGAGGAGTTCCTGTGCAGACTGTACTTTCCTGCCCGTGACAGGTGCTTTGGCCTCTCAGACATTCTGGACGGGGCAGGCAAGTTATGTCCATCATTCCATATTTATCTGCCAGAAGAACCCAAGGCTTTTGTTTAGTATCAAACCCTGGTTTCTAGTTGCCATAAAGTTGTTTTCCTGGTATATTCTGGACATGTTCTGGATTCTTGGAAGTGTTGAGCGTCTGCAGCTCCCATTGACTTCAAGGGAAATTGTGGATATTGAGCGCTTCTGAGACTCAGCCCCTCAGTGGCCCTTCTCTCCATTGAGATAGCAGAGTGGGGGTATCACTGGCCAACGCGGCTTTGAGAGACCAGTGTCGCAGGGGATTCATTGCCATTTAAAATCTTGCTAAGAAGTGCTTTATGTTTATCAACTTCTTACCTGCAATCTTTGATTTCCAAAACTCTTAATGGACTCCCTGAGTTGGTTTGTAGGGGCCAGAAGATGAAATTCACTGCTTAAAATTTTGTATTAAATATATAGCTAAATAAAAGCTCCGATTTCTGCCTCTGGTCCCCGTGGCTGTGTTTTCATACAGACCGGAGTCGAACTGTTCTAGCGTGCATTCGTTTTCTTCCAAGCCAGTAACCTGCCTGAGCTCAGTTCTGTCCAAGACCACTTCAGTCTATGCAGCCGTGCACTGAGTTACTTCTCTGTGGTCCATGGAGTTTAAGGGTAAGATTCTGGGATCAGTGGACATTTTGATTCTAATGGGGCCAGGATTTCACCTCAAGCGTGCAGTTACCTTTAGCGGGAAACACTTCAACTCTCTTTCCTCCCTAAAATAATCCAGATATCAAGATCTTCCAGCTGTTCCCAAACAGTGATGTCTTGAGAGATCACGCTCCGTCACTATTCGTGATTATGAGGAACACTGCCCCATCACTCCCCCCATACACAATGTAGTAATAATTTTTAAAAGCCTTGGTGAAATGAGCTCTTTATTCCACCCTGGTAATGGTGTGTTAGCGTGGCTGTGCTGGATGGGATGTGGTGGCGTCGACCTCTGCTCACACTGGCTCTCTGCCCATGTGAATGTGGCTTGCCCAGTGATGCACAACTTCATTGCTGGTGCTGCATGCTTGGTGTTATGAACAGGTTTCCCTGAGGGGGGCAGCACCTAGCTGTTGGAGCCGGAGGGGGAGGGGAATACATTGCACATCTCTATGGCCTGCCATTGGAGGATCTCAATGTGCTTTACAAACAACAACAACATAAAACGAACCCCCCTCTCTACTCTCATGGGTGAATATCCTTAGCCACAATCCTACACATAGGGAAACTGAGGCTGGATGAAGTCACTTGCCCAATGTCTCCCAGTAAGTCAGTTGCAGAGCTGGGAATTCTGTCCAGATCATGTCCCCCTCTCCTGGGTTTTAACTTCATGGCCTTTTCCCCCCTCATCCATTTGGCCCTCTTTGTAACCCGTTAGCCACAGAGGGCAAAATTCTCTCTGTCCCATTTGCAAAGTGTCTTAGACACTTAGCAGCCCAAGACCCACTGACTTTCAGGGAGATGACAGCTCGGCAGCCACTTCTGAACAACGTACCCCTATCAGCTTTACTCATGGCTTGTCCCCATTAGCAATGTTCAGCTGGTAACCATGACAGCCCCCAGTCAGAGGCCAAAGCCAGTACATAGGGCCTTCATGTATTGTTTTTGCAGTGTAGGCAGGATTCCCTAACTGCTTCTGTAAATGGATTGGCCACTCCTCTGTTCTCCTAGCTCTCAGTGTGGAAGGACATCCCAGAGGTCATTGCTCCATGTGTTGCTGGTGCCTGTCTGTGCATGTCTCCCCCAATGAAGCACTATGGGACAGCTGGCCAGGTTTCCCAGGATGCACTAATGCAAACCTGGTTAGGCGGCAGGGTGCTTGGCGCAGAGCGCGCACACAGTTATCGCAAGGTCATTGGGTGAACAAAGCTGCTGTTGTCTCTGCTAAACTCCTGTTTGTTTGTTGTCGCCAGGCCAGCAGAGGGCTGCAAAGGCCCAGTTGCACTTGCAGTGTAGACGGGGCATGAGACGTGACATCCCATCGCTGGTCCCCTCAGTTGCTGGAGGCCATGATGGGAGTTGTATTGCAAGGTGAATGGGGAGAGGTTTCAGGGGGCGACAGCTAAGAGACCCCTGTAGGATGGCAAGAGGCTGGCTTGGTAGTGATCAGGATCTCAGCAAGGCCGTGTCTTGCTCAGTGTGTAGGTTGGTGGCCTGTGAAATGCAGGAGATCAGACTAGATGATCTGGTGGTCCCGTCTGGCCTTCAACTCCATGACCTTGTTCATAGGAAGCCCTTGATACCTCACAGGAGCAGATCGCGAAATCGGGTTTGGCTCAGTGTGCAATAAGCATTTCCTTCGCCACTGTCAGTGCAAATACTCCTGTGCTAGTGCCTCCCTTCCTAGCCCTGCAGGGCTGGGGCGTGTCCCCTCCCCAGCCTCCGAGCTTATCCTTGGCAAAGGGTGCTGTCTTTCCCTTCTAGCCTCTCCTAGATTCTAAGGGAGGGAGAATGAATCTGGTTCCCTTATTTGCTTCCTTGTCAGTTCACCAGCCTCATTACTGCTGTCTGCTCCAGCTGGAGAAGCAGAGCTGTTTAATTACAAGTGCCATGCTGGAGCCAGCAAGGGGAAGACACCACTCCCTGGCTGATTGCTCTGCTCTCTGTGGGTGCATGCTTGGCATGGCAGAGCAGTGCTGCCTCCCAGACCAGGGTTCTTCCCCGTGAGACAGAAGCAGGTCTGGATCTCAGCCACACACAGTAAATAGAGTGATGTCCATGAAGGCAATGGAGATGTTCTGGATTTACACTAGGGTGACTAAGCAGAGTCCAGCCCTGCCACTGGAGTGGTTTGCTCCAGTCGCTTGGAGCTGGGTCCTCCAAAGACACCAAGTGGTTACAACATCACCCGAGCACTGAGAGCATTCAGGTCAAGGACTGGAGCATCATCACCGCTTGAACTGATCCCTAGGATGTTCCAGGGCAGTTATGCTAGGGGTGTAATTGGCCCAACAAAGGCAATTACTGGAAGTAAATAGCCTTGTGCATCCAGAGGGTCACACGCTGAAATAAACCCGCTGGGAGATGGCTCAGCAGAACGTCAGTGGTACGTGCGAGAAACAGAACTGTTGTGTGGCAAGGCATGGTCTGCGCCTCATACAGCTTGGCTAGGGAACTTCCTGCAGAACTGGACTCCGGCGTCTCAGCTTTCATTTTATTAAGGCTCCATTTCCAGCCCTAATGGTTGAGAAGAAACCTTCCAACTGTTACTCAAGTGTGAGTGAGGCAATGATGCCTGGGAATTTGCAGAGAGCCTCAGCCAATAGCCTAAGGAAGTTTGAGCTACTCCCATTTGTCTCACTGAGGTGTTGACTCTGGAACCTATTAATGACGCTTTACCTGTTAACTATTTCACTGCCAAATTGTTTAGCAGAAATGGCCAACCAAATGTACACACACACACACACACACACAGCATCAGGCTGTCCTTACCCCGACAGATCCTACCCTACAGGTCTGTGTGTTCAATACAGAGATCTACAGCCTGTTCAAATTGAAATTGTGGGGGCAAGATACATTAGATGGACTCCAATTTCAAACTCCACACCAGACTGATGCTAGAGGAACTGTGTTATTCAGGTTGTATTTAATTCAATAAATCCCATTTTAAATATATAAAAAAATCATTTTTATTTTGTCTGAATCTGCCCCAGAATGCAAGGGGTCTGTGCACCCAATTTAGGTCAAGCTTGCTGCAGGGGTTCGGCCTTGGATTTAATTCATTATTGGTTGTAAAACGCTTTGAGATCCTCTGACATGTACATTGAAGTGAAATAAACCTTAACTTTACCATTATAACCAGAGAGGCATTCACAGCCTCAATTGCTGCCTTGTTCCCTGCCAACAGAAGACCCTATCCCAAGCAGAACTTCTGAGAACCAGAAAAGGGAAAACAAGCCAGAGACTCCATGCAGTCTCCTGCGGTACTTTGCTGTTGGTAATCTATTTACATGGAAGGTGCCTAGATACAACACTGATGGACAACAAGGCAAAAATCCTTAGAGAGAGAGAGAAAAGTGCAAGGTTTAATTCAGCGCACATGGCATACCCCTTGTGCGTGACACACCAGAGGTTTTTGCCCGTATGGAGGACAAAGTCCAGGCATTTAAAAAACAGAGTGGAGGTTATACAAACAAAGAAACAGTCTCTACAGCCAGAATGCCCCTTCCGACCTCTGCACCCTCCCATGCACACAAGGGGATAACTTAGCACCCACCTTAATGGAATTTTAACATTTTCAAGGGCATTCATCTTAGAGAAGGCAACCAAGTTGGCACGTCAGCCCACACTGTTCAATGCACATGACAAGAGTTTGTAATGGAAAAGCCTCCTCCTTAACTGCTAGGTCACGACCACTGCACCCTAATACCTAGGCAATAGCACCTGTACGGTTCTGCAGACACCAGGCAGCCATTTTCAAAAGTGACCACTGATTTCGGAAGGCCTCAATTTTTCACTGCCCAACCGAAGATACTTTCAGAGTTGCTGAGCACTGGCAGCTCCCACTGACTTCAACTGGATTTTTTCGGTGCTCAGCACCTCTGAAAATCTGGCCTAAGTTAGACCCAAATATTTGAGACACCCAGAATCAGTGACAGGTTTCGGAGTGGTGGCCATGTTAGTCTGTATCAGCAAAAAGAAGGAGGAGTACTTGTGGCTCCTTAGAGACTAGACTCCAAGCACTCCTCGTTCTTTTTCCAGAATCAGTGGCCACTTTCAATCATTTTGGCCAGTGTTCATGGTCTCACTGGTTCCTTCTCATGTGTTACCCAGGATCTGAGCCGTCTACTCAATCCCTCATACTCACAGTTATAGTTATGCCACTATAACCTCATAGTGTAGCTGTGGACTGCAGTGAAGGAAGGGGGTTTTCCAGCACTCTAGGAACTCCACCTCCCTGAGCGATGGTAACTGGGTCGAAGGAAGCAGTTTTCTGGGGAGGGGAGGTGGATTAAGTCAGCATAGCTCATGAGTGCTGGAACAATTTGTATAGTGGGGGTGCTGAGAACCTCTGAACCAAACTGTAAACCCTGCATATAATGGAAAGGAAACCCCTTCAAGCCAGGAGGTGCAGCAGCAACCCTACTTCCAGCATCTATTGGCATAGCTATGTCATTGTAGGTTTTGAGCGTAGACTGGCTCGTGTCCAGTATCTCTGAAGCCTAACTGTATCTGTGTGTTTGCACGTAGCTTTGGCTGTGTGCATATGTGTGAAGAGCTGCAAAATTTATAGGTGTGTGTGAGAGTGACTAGTGGTCTGAGGCACTGTGAGTGTGTGTGGACTGGAGCGGCTACTGATAAGAACAATCAGGAATCACTCTGCAGTCAGAATGAATGAAATTCCAAGCTCATTCTTCCAACATAGCTCTTGGTGGTGGGGGTATTTCTATTTCATTTTCATACCGTGGTGAGAGGGATCCACATAAGAATACGGATCGTATAAGTGCTGGCCCATAAATCCTCATTGAATTGAACTGTGTGTCTGGAGGGGAAGCTAGTGTGTATACACATCTGCATATGAGTTGGGGGTCTGGGTGTAGGGGCATGATGGGGAGAGTGTGTATGATTATGACTGTGAGTCTGGCTGTGTTACTAGGGTCTGTGGGTGCCTGTGTGTGTGTTGCTGGGGCTGTCTCTCTCTCTCTGTGTAGGGGTTTCATGGTGTGTGTGAGGGGTATGTGTGTAGGGATATGGGGGAGTCTGAGGTTGCGTCTCTCTGTGTGAGGGGTGTGTCAGTGTGTAGTGGTCTGAGGGTGTGTGTATTTGTGCATGTAGGGGTGTGTGTGAGGGGGTGTGTGTAGGGGTCTGAGTGTACATATGTGTGTGTGTGTGTAGGGGTGTGTCTGTGTGTGGAGGGAGTGGGGGGATCTGAGGGTGTGTCTGTGGGGGGAATCTGAGGGTGTGTGTAGGGGTCCGAGGGTGGGGGTGGACAGTGTCTCCCCGGGGTGGGGCTGGCCGGGAGGGGGGCAGCCCGCCAGCTCCCGGCGGCCCCTTTAAGAGCCCGCCCAGGCCGCGCAGGGAGGGCAGAGGCGGGGCTCGCCCGCGCCGCACACCGAGCCAAGGACGCCGCGAGGAGCGAGCTGCACCCGGGGGCACCTCGGCGAGCCCGGCCGCGCTGCGAGCCCTGGGAGCAGGGCTGAGCCCGGCCCCATGGAGCGGGCGCGGGGCGCCTGAGCGCAGCAGACAAAGGCGGCGGCGGCGGCTGGGCGGGCGGCGGCCCCCGTGCAACTTTCCTGCGGGCCCCTGCGCGAGCCATGGGGGCCCGGCGAGCCCCGGCGGCAGGCTCGGAAGGCAGCGGCGCCCCGGGAGCCTAGCGCGGGGTGGAGCGAGCCGGGGGCGCTGCAGGGTCCCTGCTGCGTCTCGGGCTCCCCCGCCGGCTCAGTGACGGGCGGGGGCTCTCTGCAGTGGCAGCCCCGAGCCGGGGCCGGGAGAGCCTGACCTTGCCCCCCCGGGGGGCGCAGGACCACCGGCAGCAGCATGGGCGGGAGGGCTGGTCTGCGAACCGCCAGCCCCACCTGCCTGCCGGGCTGGACCCTGCACCCGACGGGCTCTGGCAAGATGCTGGGCTGGAGCCTGCTGCTGCTGCTGGCTTCCGTGGGGCGCAGCGAGGCGGCGGAGGATGGCGAAGTCAATGCAGAGGTAGGGGCCCGTGGATGTCGCTTACCTGGGGGAAAGTGTGGGTATGCCAGGGGGCAGCCCGGTGGTGCCCAGCCAAGGGCCTCCTTGGCATCTGGCCGGGCTGGGGGAGCCCCCCCTGGATTTGCCAGCTGGGGTTTGTGGGGAGCTCGCCTGCCCGTGGCATTGTGGCTTAGGTTTGTCTCTTCCCTGATCCATGACTAGAAATTGTTCACTAGCAAAACGACAGCAGTTGCCCAGCCTAGCTTCTCCCTGCAAGTGATGGGGTGGCTGGGGCCTCGTGAGACCTGCCCTTGGAGCACCCTGCCTGAGTAGGTTCTCGAGTTGCTTAGCCTGGAACCATGCTTTAATAAAGGCACACTTGTCTCCCTAGGCTCGGGTTGATTTGCCTGCACATCGGCTTCGAACCTGCCTGTTGCTTTCACTCTGCCCACTGACTGAAAAATCCCTTTTTGTGAGAGCACCGCTCCACTTTCCGGCATCCCCTGGCGATCCCGGGGGGCAAACTGGCCCTGCTCCCTCAAGGAGCTGCCAGGGAGCCCTGTCACTGAGTTCTGGGCCATCACCAGGCCTGAAGTAGTCAATCGAGGGGGCTGCAATGCCAGATAATTGGGGGGGGGGGTAGATTTTTGAAAAGTGACTGTGGCTTTGAATTAAAAAGTGTGCAGGTCCCTCAGCTCGATTGGGTCTTGAGTGTAAATTCCCCGTGGAACTAAGCTGGTTAACGCCCTGCACTGCTCTGCCCCAACATTGTAGCTGTAACATTTCCCTTCTCCAGCTCTGATTTTGCTGGGTTAGAGGATCCCCTCTATATCCATGTGTGTTTAGGTGCAACAACATACTTGGCTCCTATCATCTCCATTATATGAGCTATCCGCGCACTGGTATTACTTCTGCATGGGTTTGATTGGTGGCCCCTTCTGTCTCTGGTCTCACCCGCTCCCCTCACCACCTTTCCACCAGCCATAAGTTGCTATGTATTGTACAGTCACTTCCCAGCCCATCTGTCCTCTTCCTCCCTCATGGGAAAGCCAGAGGCTGCAGCACTGTGCTAGCTCAAGGGCAGGTGTAGCTTCCTCTGTGGGGAGGGAGGGGAATGTGAGCTGGGAGTGATCTGATTGGCATAAGAAAATGCAACCTGCTTCAAGTACAGGTGCAGAGAGACCAGGGCACTTGCTGCTGGCCTGCCCAGGGGGCTAGAGGTCACATCCTGGTCTCTGCCTCTAGCTCCATTGGCAGCTGATCTTGCAAGATGGTGGATGAGCCCAGCTTCAGTAGGAGCGGAAGGCACTCAGCACCTTTCAGGACCTGGCCCTTGACTAGTACAGGCTGGGGATGCTACAGAAGCAGTGGGCCAACCTCCTAGCCTGAAGAGGAAGCTCTTTGTTGCTCATTGGGGACCCCTTCTGGCTGTTGGGAAAGGAGGTGTTGACGGGGCTCTGGGAGAGGATCTGTGCCACGTGATGGAGACAGAAGCCATTTGGCCCTGAGCCAGACCCACCTTCTCAGATTTAGCCTCCAGATGGTGTTTGGGTGAAATGGGACATGGCTGCTGATGACAAGGAAACAAGATGTGAGTCTGATAGTCCCACACCCCCCTTATACTAGCTGGCTTTGATCATGGTGGTCTGTTGGCATAGGCCCAGCACTGGGATAGCAGGGGCTGCTGTGGATGAGGACTCAAGTGCATTGCTGGATCTGTGAAGAGACCACAACTGAACTAGAAAGGGGCTGGCCAGCTGGGATGGAAGTTAAATGGTTGAACTTCAGGAGGAGGAGGTAGCTGCCTCTGTTAACGACTGCAGCCCAGTGGTTGTTAGCAGGGCAGTGTTCTGTTTTCCCCATTATCCCCATGTGCGTAATACGTTTGAAGGAGGGTTGGCATGGGCAGGATGTGTTGCTCCCTATGTATATGTGTGCAGTCTCTGCCCTCCCTCCCTCCTCCACAAGTCCCAGGAGAGGTTCTCCCTGCCCAAGGAGCTCTTCTCTCTACCCGCCAGCACCAGAACATCACAGCCTGACAGAGCCAGCGACAGTGAACGGCTGGAAAGGAGGCAGGTGCCTCCTCCTGTTGGATGCAGAGAACATTTTCACTAAGTCATTCTGGTGCTGACGCATTTCCATTCTGGACCCTGCGACTCAAACAAAGAGACTAGGGCAACTGTGGGAGCCAGTGGGTGCCTTGCCATTGAGTTCATGGGAGCCTGATGAAGGCTGTAGGCTTATACAGGAGGGAAGTCGGTTTGAGTCGTGTAACAAGGATGTATGGAGTAAAACAGGAGAGTTGAGCGAGATGTTGCTGCAGGTCAGGCCCTGGCTGACGTGGGGTGGGGTGGGCTGTCTGATGCTCCTTGAGCCCCAGCAGTCACAAGGCTAGCGGCCAAGTAAGGAAACAAGAGATTTATCTTTAAATGACAACTGGCTGGTCCTGTACGGAGAGGGAGTGGGGAATGGAAGGCAGAGCCTTTCACTGCTTGGTCATCGCTTCCAATCCATGCAGGCCAAGGAGTGGGAGAGCCAGTCCAGGCGGCTAGTTGCTTACAGCTGACCGGTGGTTCGGTGGCCTGTGTGACCGCGGTAGTACCGTCATTCCAGTCCAGTACCTAATGCCTAGGTGTCCCCCAGCACACTGGCCCCTTGGTGGTGGTTACAGCTGAGAGGCTAAGGATTGACTGGGCCTGCAAACGGAACTATTCTGCCCCAAAAGGGAACCTGTCCCCCTGTGGTTCAGGCTGGGGGTGAATTGCTGGGCTGCGGTGTGGCAGGAGACATTTGCACTGGTTCTGTGAATGCACAGAGAGGGCTTCAGCCTGGCACTATGTTCCCATCCCTCAAACAGTCTGAGTGGGGGAGGAAAAACCTCTGATGTCTGCATAGCACCAGGCCATCCCGTCCACCTTAGGGGATGACTCTACAGGGTTGGATAAGGCAGCAGATGAGGAGCCCAAGGAAAGTGAGGCCAGGTCTGCGTGGGGGTGGGGGGGATTCGCATGGGTGTATATAGCCGTTTCCCTTGTGAAGAGCGTCTGTCTCGCTGCTGCCCTTGAGCCGTGTCTGGGGAGTGTAATCAAGGCTTGTGCAGGAAGATCACTGCCTCACCAGCTATCTGTGGAGTTTCATCTGGATGCTGCTTTTCCGCTGCTCCTGCCTGCTGGTCCAGCTGGGGCTCTGCCCTGACTGAGACTCCCGTTCCCTCCCCCAGCACCTCCGCTCTTGCCTCACAGCTGCCATGCCCTGACCTGAATGTAATGAGCTGGGCTGGGTAGGGCAGGGAATTCCTACAGGGCTCTGGTTACTGAGCTGGCTTTCTCCCTCCACCCAGCAAGTTCCTCCCGCTTAACCCTGCCTGGGAGTGCAACGGGCATGAACCTGGCCTTACAGTGGGGACACTAAATGCTTAGGAGTCTGGAGAGGCTCCCCCTTTCACCAGTATGTGTATGCACGTTCAGATGGCTTGGCCAGGAATCAGCCACGCCTCTGCCCATCCTTTGGGCTGAACTCAGTGTGAACCGTGAAGGTTCCAGATGGACTCGCTTCACTCCTGTTGCTGGCAGGATCCAGGTGTCAATATGTCACAGGGAAGGTGTTCCGCTGCCTTGTGGCACTTGGCAATGTGGCAAGGGTCAAGGGCATAGTGCCCCATCTCATGCCCCATCCCCACTGCGGAGACAGTGACTGTGCAGTGCCACAGCAACACCCAGATCCCATGTGCCACCCACAATGGCTCTGGCACAAAACTCCTGCCATCTGGGAACTTCAGGAGACCCACTGTCAGGCAAGATAGCAACCCACGTTTGAGAACATGATTGAAAGGTCACCTTGGCTGAACGGAGAGCCTGGCCCATTCACTATTCCCAGTAGCTGGGTTGCAGCGAGGGCTGATGAGTAAGAGATATGTGGTGGGGTTAGAGGACATTGCAAGATGTGGCTGTCTTTGGAGTTTATAACCAATGATCTTTACTTTGAGGGCCTAGTTTTTCTGAGAACTTGTCTATATAAAAATGCATCTAATTAATTAGCATGCACAACTACAGTGACTGCACATGCAAATTAGGTAGCTGCCCAAGTACATGGTTATTTGCATGCACCAGCATCATGATGCTCTGCAATTGTGACTCATGCCCCTGTGCTCCGGTGGGTAAATTCATGTAATACAAATGAAAGAAGCGTCTCAATTTCCACCCTTTACAACATCTTAAACTATTACAGAGAGAAGAAAAAGCAAGCAACCTGCTAACCTTACATCCACTTGCGGCCAATGAAAGGCAGCTCACAGCATGCAGTGAGCAACATGTCCAGCAGGGGGCAGCAGACTGTAAAACTTTCATTCCTGGGCCTGGCTTGAAAACCAGCTGGAATTTCAGTGGGAGTTGACTAGAAACTAAGATTCAGTAGCGATCACAGGACCCTGTGAGCATCAAACAGATGTTGGTTTTATCAGCTGGATTCAGGTGAATTGAAGGTTTCATTTATCTAGCAAGAGGCAGTGGATGCCAGAAAGCTCAATGAAGACCAGGGCATTGCCGCCTCTTGTTTTGTTTGTACCGCACCTAGCGCAGTGGGGTCTTGAGCCATGCCTGTGGCCCCTTGGTTCTGCTACAATGTAATTTAATAATAATAAAGAGCTGCCTGATCATCAGGCCAGGACCCCTGCTTGGAAACATTTACTGGTCCTGTAAGTATTTGCACTCGCTGTAGAGTGCTTCTAGCCCTTACACATTGTAAAATGTTGGCTGTTAACATATGGGTGTCACTTAACGGATGACAATGGGGGGGGGGTTGTAATAGCTTTGTTGCTATGAAATGTTCATGGCTCAATTGTTTCAAAGAACTAAAAGGCAAGGATGGCACTCTAGGGGCAAAGGTGCTAGAGTGGGAGTCAAGCAATGTGAGCTGTAGTCCCATTTTTTTTTTTTTTGCTAGTAACTTGCTGTGTGACCTTGGGCAGGTCCCTTTGCTTCTCTGGGTCTCAATTCCCCATCTGTCCTATCTACAATCGAGTGTAAGCTCGTTAGGCCAGAGGCTGCCTTTTATAACGAGTACGTACAGCACCTCGTGCAATCAGGCAGCTAAAGACTGGTGTAATTATAATACATATCCTTCCCCTGGGTTGTCGTCACCTGGCGGTGTTCCTGGGGTGCTGTTCCCATACTTGGGAAGTTCCTGTTTCTGCACTGATGCAGTGGTGAAAATATGCTACGTAGGGCAAAAAAAAAAAGTCTCTGATCTCTTCTCTGCTTGGTATTTCAGTATGTCCCAGGGAAGGCTTTACCATCCACGCCTCCTCTGGAACAAAATCCTCCTCCCGGTTGGGTTTAAATGTTCATATGTATGCAAAAGCTGCTTTTCCCCATCCCCACGTGTAGGGGAAGCAGGGTTAGCTCGTGGTTACAGCAGCAGATGAGGCAGCAAGAGGCCTGCTGCTGATTTACTGTGGGATCTTGCTCCAGCGCCTTCTGTGCCTCGCTTTTCCCCCATCTGTGAAATGGAGATAAACATGTTTGTGAAGTGTTTGGAGATCATAAGAGGATGGGTACAAGTGGAGTGCAAAGTCATGAGATGCCATTCAATGTAGCGAATCATTGCCTGGATTTTGCCCCAACAGCCAGGTATTAGTAGTGAGTCTTTTGATAAAAGGCAGGCAGCCAGAATACAGGAGAATTAGATCCAGTCCCGTTGGGCTGATCCTGAGAGGCAGTACCCAACCCTAACTCCCATTGGAGTCAGTGGGGCTTTGTAGGACACTGCTCCTCTCAGACCGGACCCCACACTAACTGGCCTTACAGCAGAGTCCATCTGTACCACTCCCTAGTGTGAGCATTGCTTCATCCAGTAACATGGGCCCAGACCTACCAGCTGATGCATTGGACACCGTCTTCCAATGCAAATCAGTGGGAAATGGGCATCCAGATACCCAGTGCCAGTTGAGAATCACGCTCACCTTGTGCAGTGGCATATCTCTGCCCTGGGGCCTCCTGAATTCAGCAATAATTTGTTGTGGAATACATCACCTGCTGCAGGATTGTGCTCCAGAACAGAAGTGTTTATAGTCTTTCTAGTCCTCACAATTACAGGGAACGCTTTAAAAATGCAAATAGAAAATAAACTACTGAAATGCTGTCTGCCTGGGCCTATAGACAGCCTGAAACAGGAGCTCTGAGAGGTTGGAACACTTCAATCTGATTAACTCTGAAGCCTAGTGATGACAATGTCTCCATTGGATCTGTTTCACTAGTGATCATTTTAGCAGAAACATCCAGCTGAAGTGCTTACCCCCACAAAGCCAAACTGCCTTATACACCTCGGGCACTCAAAACCCCAGCTGCCCCACCGCCAGGCCAGCCCGCTCAGTGGCCCCCTCACGTCAATCCAAAAATTTGTAGCGTATTAGAATGTCTCTTCATATTTCAGTTTTTATCTATTGTAGTCTAATCTCCAAATAAGCAAGGAGCTACTGAAATTGATCATATAATTCAATTTCATATTTTAATTCATTCTTACTCTCCAATATAGAATGTAAATGAAGCTTCCGCAGAATTCTACCTCCCTGGAGTGCCACTGAATTCAGGGCCCCTGGGCAGAATTTAGCGGTGGCGCACACAGGGTGCAGGTCTATTAACAGCTGCCTAATGGACACTTGCTCCTTGGCTCTTTCAGCAGACTCCTCTAACAGCCGTTCGAACCAGCTCTGAGGCAGTGGGTTGAAGCTTACCTGAAATGATTCAGAGTGAATAGGTACTCCTGAGACTATCCAGTTAGCATCCCATGGCTGTAGTGGGACATTCAGTGACGTGTTAGCGCTTACTCTGTTGGAGCCCGGGCAGGGTTGCAGTCCTGTTTGAGAAGCTTTGCTTTTGACCTCCAGGTTTCATCCTTTTAGAAGGGTGGCATGAACCTTCTTGGCAGGGAGAATGGGGGAACCCGCAGATGTTTAAAGAAATACCCAACCCCCAGGTACAAGCACGTGCTCCATATCGCAAAGAGGTCTTTGTTAAATGAGGCACCCTAGAACCTGCTGTAACAATAGGTGGCTTCCATATACAGCACAAGTCCTAGGGAGGAGTGTTCGCCTGAGGGACTGACATTCCTTAGCACAGTGATGGTTAGCAGGTGGCACACAGCACTGATCTCATGGTGCCGTGCTATCAGGGGAGTAGATTACTGGGTGACCTCCTGGCCTCTGAGCTCGCGCTCTGGCTTAGCTGCAGTCCTCTTGGGGCCGTGCCTTAGTACTGCCTAGGCACCTGTCCCAGGAAGCTGAGTTCGGGGCTGCTCCAGGCTTTCGGTTGGCTGCCTGGCCATGCATCTGACTGGTGATGAACTGGGTCCTGCCAATGGTGTAGTCCCTCTGTGTGCTGGCAGCTTAGCCAAAGGTTTAGCTCTTCTGGCCCGAAGGCCTATGATGGGGGTGTCGCACACCTGTGCTACGGGTCTCTGCCTCCCCCACCACTGGGCTCTGGGCCAAGCCCATTCCTACGCATCCTGGCAATGGTGTTCAAGTGAGAGGGTGCTTCCATTAGCCGGGCAGGGCGTAGCCTGAGCAGCTAGCTGCTGTGCTGGGGAGATTGGCAAGGCCTGCAGGGGAGGGACCTCCCAACTCCCAGGCCTTCCCTTTGCAGGCTAGCAGCCCCTGTCCTGTGTCCATGTGTCCGCAGGGAGCCCAGCACACAGAGGTGTTTCCTGAACGGGAGCTGGATTCTGCAGCACTGCCTGCCCCAGCTCATGGGGTAACCACCTCCCTCCCCATGGCTGGCTGTGTTGCTACCCAGACATTCAGACTCCATGGTGACTGGCTGACACAGTTTCCCTTGAGGTGGTCTTGTGACTTGAGCGCTGCCCTGCATTGAATTCTGGGCTTGTCCCTGAGTGACCTTGAGCAAGTCATTTCACCTGTCTGTGCCTAAGCCCCCAGCAGTAAAATAGGAATATGGACCCTTCTTTTCTCCTGTGTCTGTTGCGACTGGAAGCAGAGACTCGCTCTCTCACTGTGTATGTACAGTGTCCATCACAAAGGGGCCCTGATCTTGGCAGGGACCTCTGGATACAAATCGTGATAGACCCCACATGCCTGTAGATCAGATTGCTATGAATCAATTAGCAAATCCATTGATTTATTAAAAAATCTGTTGCTCCACTCTGAGTTAATCAGGGCTGGTATCAGTATAAGGAAACAAACCAGGCAGGCTGCTGTATCTTCCTAGTGCAAGAAGAAACATGATCCCAGCTCTTAATAGGTTCCAAGAACCTCTCCCCGGCACATGCCCAGGGCTGGGATTTCCAAGAGACCTGACCCTGCCCTTGTTTGAGCAAGGCTACAAAGCACCCTGGGATCCTTTGCATGACAGGGCCCGTAAGTCATTATTGATTTGGAGCCATTGCCAGGGAACTGTGACTGCAGCTAATGGAGCAGAGAGGAGATGTTGTCAGGGCCTGATCCTGCGAAGTGGTGAGGACCCACACTGCCTTCAGTAGGGGAGATAGTGTGGTCAAGGTTCAGCCCCCAGTCCAGCTCTGCTAGGGAGATGTTAAGGAAACCAGGCTGTTTGTTGCCGGGGTGTCTCCAGCCAGGCCTGAGATGGGGGATGGGACACCTGCCTGGCTGGGGGAAATGGAGTGAAAGGAAGTAGGTTAGATCTATGGCTGTCTCCCACTGGCATGCTCACAGTGATTGTGATCCCAGCTGCAGCTTCGCCTATCTCCTCCCCACACCCCGAAAACCAGCTGCAAGAGCCCAGTGGTCTGGTCCAGTAACGCAGTCCACTCACCTGGCCCTTGCCCTGCCTGGCAGGCATTGGCCATTGTGGAGCGGGCAGCCAGCAGCTCCATTCCTCTGCCATGCTTGTGCTCAGTCACTGTGCCTGGCTCGCGGGCATCCTGCTCTACAAGGGTTTGCCCATGACAGACAGTGGACGGGGCAATTCTGTGTGCAGCACATTCATTCGAGCAGGAGGCCGAGAGTCAAGTGAGCTGGATTCTTTGCCAGAGTCTGCCACGAGTTTGTTGTGTATCCATAGGCAAGTCATTCCCATCTCTGTTTCCCCAAATGTAAAACAAGGCTCCTGAGCCCTCTCTGTCTGTCACGCTCTGTCCCTCACTGGGGCGTGAGGATTCATTGGTGACCTGCTAATTATTCACAGTGAAGCCAGCTCACAAAGCCACTCCACACAAGAGCGTGTTTATCAGCCAACAAAATGCAAGTTCAAAGTGGTGTTAGCAACAGAGCTCTCTGCCACGGCTCCCCATGCCTCAGCTGACCCTGCCCCACTGAATCCCACCAGCCCCCGCTCTGCTGGGTGGGATAACATGGGAATGTCTTCCCCCAGCTCCACTGATGTGTGTTACTAATCAGTCGTTACAGTGTGACAGAGATGCCTAAAGCACCTAGGATCGCCCCTCCAGGGAGAGATTTCTGACTTCACACAGCCCGAAATCTAGCCCGCCACTGGCACACCGGAGTAACACCATGCCCTTCCCTAGTGCTCTCCAGCTGTGGCTTTCAAAGAACTTCCGGGTACTTGATCCTCACAAACTTCCCCAAGGCACATGTAGCAGGTTAGCGCCATGGTACAGGTGGGGAAACTGAGGCACGATGAGGTTAAGTGACTTGCTCATGGTCACGTAGTGAATCTGTGGCAGAAGTGGACTAGAGCTTAGGAGCCTTAGCTTTCTGTTGTCTGAGAGCCCAGCTGAGTCCCCTGTCAGAGCACTGTAAACCTTAGCACAGCTAAGTCGCGGGAAAGGCTGTAAGCGTAGCTATGACCATGCGGTTGTGGAGATGCTTCACCGCTAGAGGCAGAAGACCTGCTCAGGGGCTGGTGAGGATCTCGCGCCCTCGTGGCTCAATGCTCCCAAAGGGAGGAGGGGGCCTCATCAGATCCTGACTTCAGGCTACACAGGCAGAGCTTAGCTGGTGACTGCAGTGTCTGCATTTGGGTTTGCATCTGTGTCTGTGGCTGCTTTCCCAGCTCCTTTCACTGGCATTTTTTTGTGGGGAGGGGCAGGGAGGGCATCACTGTGGTAGCTGGAGCAATATGCAAGGAACTCTGCACTGCATCAGCTGGGCCCCCTGTCTTAGAGGATTCACTGCAAGGCAACATTCTCTGGGGCAGCTCGTACTGTAAATGACAGCCAAGTCCCCTGACAGCCATAGAACGAAAGGGGGGGGCCTCAGCCCTTTGCTAGCCTGGCTGCGTGTGCCCCACCTCAAACTCTGGATTTGCACCAATAGAGCCGCTCCCAGCATCAGGCTTTGAACTGCTAGATGAGACTGAATTGTGCAATGGGAGGTTAGAGGAAAGGCAGCGCAGCTCCCAGCACTTCTGGCTTTGCATTGTGCCTGCCCTGCGTCCCACGGGGCAGCATGAGGCCGGTCTCGGACCCCGAGGCTCTCCCCTGGTGGCACTGGGCACTGGCTGTACATTGCTGGCAGGAAGCAATGAGTTCTTCTCAGCCCGTCCCAGTGGGCCAGGGAAGAGCTGACTCTGCAAATTGGCTTATTCTGCCCCCTCTCCTCCCAACCCCTTTTAAGGAACCATCGGATCAATGACAGAACCCTGGCTGAAGTAGCTCAAATGATTTTGCTTCAGGCAAGCAGCCAAGTATTTCATACAGAGAAACCATCTCCTTCCCTGTTGCCTTCTTTGTACCCATCCTTTCATCTCCGTGGCTTTGACTCCGTTTCCACACACGCACCACATATATTACAAGAAACTGAACTAACAGGAAGCATCTGGTGGGAAAACAATCCCCTCCCGAACTTTCACTGGGCAGGTCTCCCTCTTGTCCTCCATACCAGGTCTCCCTCTTGTCCTCCATACCTTCTCCCCCCACTGTCATCTTCCCCTGGGTCTAACCTGGACTGTGAACTCAGGGCAGGGATGGGGCTCTGATTTGCTTCCCACCCATAGACCCCATAACACTTCACAAAAAGCAGCTATTACTGTCCTCATTGTACTGCTGGGGAAACTGAGGCAGCAAGATGGGTGGGCTAATCTGCATGGGTGGTGAGTGTCCAACGCTGAGGGTGGATTTTCGGCACCTCTGAAAAGCAGGCTCTAAGGGGTCGGCTTTTCAATTCAGCTCATCGAACAGTGGTCAGATTTCCAAAGCTCCTGGGCAAATCCTGCCCCAAGGTCACATAGAGTATGCCTACACAGCAAAGAAAAATCCACAGCTGCTCCATGCCAGCTGACTTGGGCTTGCGGGGCTCTGGGACCTTCCCACTGCGCAGGGTCTAGAGCCAGGGCCCAAGCCCGCAAGTTTACACAGCCATGAAAGAGCCCCACAGCCAGTCCCCGAGCCTGAGTCAGCTGGCATGGGCCAGCAGCAGATTTTTCTTTGCTGTGTAGACACACCCCCAAGGAATCCACAGCAGGGCTCAACCTGCCACACTCACTATAAAATAAAACACTGGCTTTCCCCAGCCTCCCCTTTGCTCTGCATTTTATCTCCTGCCTCACCCACGGGTTGACATGTTAATCTGCCTCTTCAGGATGCAGGCACCTCTGAAGTTCCCTGCGCTGACGAGGGTTGCTCGCTAGGGCTTTGCAGCGCTCCCTTGTCTGCAGATGGCTCCTTATGAGGGGCTTGGAGCCAAGTGAGAAAAAAGGAAACAATAATGTGAAAGGATATGGAAAGGGTCAGGAGTACCCAGCTCTAGCAACACAGCAGCATGTTCCGCTTTCCCCAGCCTCCCCCTCCCACTGACCCTTCACCAGTTGGATTTGCCAACCCTCTGGGCTATATTCCCGGCCAGCATGCCGCCTCCCAGCCGATGCCCATGTGCTGATGCTTCCTGGAATCTCCCTGGCCACATGATTGGCACAGTGCCTGGTTTTCCACCCCTCTCTGCCCCCTCTCTGTGACAAGCATGTGGGTTGCCAGTTGTTGTTACCATCCAGCGAGGTTGCCCAACCTAGGATACATGATCTCGGCTTTGGGGAGGGATCAGTTCTGGCCAGCAGCCTAGCAGATCCACATGTGCAAAAGGAGGTTAAAAACAGTAGGTAAATAAAAGCAAAGGGTCGAAAGAACAGGAGGGAGATCAAAGCCTTATTATCTGCCATGTAAACAGCCCCCCAGAGCCTCCTGGGCCTGGAATGTAAACAGCCCCATTCCCTTCTTATTTGTCCTTTGTTCAGAGCACAGCATCAGGATCCTAGGCCTCTGGAGGGGTCCATGAAGGAGCAACCCCTTATGGCTAGAATCATTTATTTGCATTACCTGGGTACCTCACAGCCCCAGTGAGCTGAGTGCTCCCTTGTGCTAAGGGCTGCAGCCAGTCTCTGTCCCTTGCTACTCCCCTGGGGCTGGAGTGGGTGTGTGTGTGGGGGGGGGGATTTCCCCAGGTGGCTAGAAGGCAGCACACAGCAAACGTGGGAGCAGTTCCCAGCAGCGGGGTGCCCAGGCTTGTCCCAGCAGCATGGGAGTAACCAGCTAAACTGGACCCTATGGAGCCTGATGCCTTGACCCCAGCAGTAAGCTCACAGGCAGACCTTGCAGCGGTTGTGTAGAGGGGCACGCCAGAGACTGAGAGGGGGAGACGGGGCTGTTTTCCCAAGGGGCTGCGGAGACTTTTCCCTTCAGGGTAATGGTCTGACTCCAGACCAGGTTGGTAGCCACACAAAGGCCTGAGCTGGAGGTGGAAGGTTTGCCATTTTCTCCCTAGCCCACTGCGCCAGCCAGGCACCCGGGACCATGGGCACGGGGAAGGCTCAGCGAGTGACCCTCATGCCTCTTTTGCAGGCCTGGCTCCGGCTGTATGGCTACCTCCCGCAGTCCAACCGGCAGATGTCCACCATGCGGTCAGCGCAGATCTTGGCCTCCGCACTCTCCGAGATGCAGAGGTTCTATGGGATCACGGTGACAGGCGTCCTGGACGAGGAGACCAAGCTGTAAGCGTGTGAAAGCATGTGAGCTCCCCTCCCGCCTGGGCCCTGGACGCTCCCAGGAGACACTGGCTGGACAATCCGGCATGTCAGGGTGGGAGGGCCCCCCTCCCAGGGCAATTGAGAAGACGGAGCTGTCCTCCCCTTTCAACCCCGAAGGACCCCAGCTCCCCACACCCTACATGTGCCAGACCTCCCTTTTATCTCCCCAACCATA
The DNA here is from genome assembly GCF_025201925.1 of Gopherus flavomarginatus. Lineage (NCBI taxonomy): Eukaryota > Metazoa > Chordata > Testudines > Testudinidae > Gopherus > Gopherus flavomarginatus. Next base: position 37,835,349 of record NC_066630.1, read on the forward strand.
ACAACCGCCTGACTCTCCCCAGGGCCAAACGCTCCCAGATGGGTGAGACTTGGGAACCTGTCTGGTGCCCCCCGCATCTAGCTTCCCAGAGCCTAGGGTCTGGTCTGCTGCTGGGTGTTGAGCCGCCCCTGCACAGCCAGTGGTGCTGCCCCACCCCCTCCATCATGTTCTGCTGTCTGAGTCCTAGCATGAGCCCTACGTTCTCAGTCCTCACTTCCCCCAGATGGATGAAGCGGCCCCGCTGTGGTGTCCCAGATCAGTTTGGAGTCCAGATCAAAGCCAACATGCGGCGGAAGCGGTACGCGCTCACCGGGCGGCGCTGGAGCCAAACCCACCTGACCTTCAGGTATTGGCGCTCGGTCCACTTGGCCTTGGCTTCGAGTGCTCTGCGTCCTTACTCGTGCATCACCGGGTGCTGCTTGGCCTCCCAGGCTGCTAGGCCAAATGCAGGGTGCAGCAGGGGCAAACGGCTCGCCACCCGGGGCCTGATTCTCACTTACTCTAGTTTTACAAGGCTGTCATTCCATTGACGTTAGTGGAGCTCCTCTTGGTTTACATCAGGGTGAGCGGAGGAGGGTCGTGCCCAGGGCACAACCCCTAGGTGGGGCAGCAGGGTTAGGGACCGGAATCTGCTCTGTAGCCATGCATCAATCTACCTGGGGCATTATTTCAGCTGAGCAGCACGTACAGCAGATGGCCCATTGTCCGGGCCTCACCACAAAACAAGCCCTCCCTACCCAGGCTCAGCACTAGGTGCTAAGCAGCTGCCATGTCGGTCTGCCTAGGTGCCGTGCCGCTGTTACTTAACAAGCAGCCTACTGGGTCGATGCAGTGTTCTGTCTCTAACTCGCCTCGGGGCGAGCTGCTCAGCTGCTGTAAGTCGATGCAGCTCTGCTGGCTGTACTGGAGGTTGGCTCTCCAGCAACGATATTGGCTTCCCTTCTTGGGATGGGGTTCTGCTGCTTGCTTTGCTCCTGCCCCCCCCTCCGCCCGCAGCCAGGAGAGGATGGTTATAAAACATGGGGCAGTGCTGTTAGAAATCCCAGGGCATGAAATGGGGCGGTAAACGATGTCTCAGGCCCTTTGCCAAGGGACCAACAAGACTCAAAGATGAGAGCCCCTAGGGAAGGGCAGGGCCCAGCTTTCAGGGTATCATAAACCTTGATGTAACCCGTTGGCCCAGTGTCTGTCTCTCCCCCCGCCCTACCCCGTATGGCTGATCCAGAGAGAACTCCCTGCTCCTCTGCTGTGCACAGGGGATTTGGGGCTTGCTCCTTCCCCACTGAAGCCAGTGGGACATTTGCCATTGACGTCAGCGGAAGTAGGCTCCGTCCCCCAGTGCGTAGCTAGGTCTGCGCATTGGAGCTGGAGATCTGGCATCAGTCCCTGCTGGAGAAAGGTTTGGATTATGTTCTAATACATGAGTAATGCCCTGTGAAACCGTTTTTGGGTGGGATGTGAGCTTTCCCCCTGCAGGGTTCGCAGCCCAGATGTTGCTGCACAGAGATAGTGCCAGAGAGCAAAACTGACCTGAAACCAAAGTGAAACTGACCCGTCTGGTCCCTCTTCTTTCCCACTTCCTCATGCCTCACAAGCGATTGCACGCTCACTCACGCACAACCCCACCCCACCCTGGTTTTGTGCCTCCAGCATCCAGAACTACACGGATAAGCTGGGATGGTACCACTCGTACGAGGCCATTCGCCGAGCCTTCCGGGTGTGGGAGCAGGCCACACCCCTCATCTTCCAGGAGGTCCCCTACGATGACATCAGGCTCAAGAGGAGGAAGGAGGCCGACATCATGGTGCTCTTCGCCTCCGGTTTCCACGGAGACAGCTCCCCCTTCGATGGCGTGGGGGGCTTCCTCGCCCACGCGTATTTCCCCGGCCCTGGGATGGGAGGTGACACCCACTTCGACTCGGACGAGCCCTGGACACTGGAAAACACCGACGTGTCTGGTGAGACTGGCTGGCACCTTGGGAAGGCTGGTGACTGGGGCGGAGAGAGGGAAGGGACTTAGTGTGGGGAGGGTGAGTGCCAGCTGGAATTCAGAAGGTTGAGAGAGTACTTACAGGTACCCACATGGGGAAGAGATTTCTGGTTGTAACCGTCTCTTTAATCTAGCAGGAAAAGGCACAACGAGAAGCTGAAGCTAGACACGGTCAGGCTGGAATAAGGGGCAAGTTTTGAAGAGTGAGGGTAATTAGCCATTGGAACAGTGTACCTAGGGAGGTCGTGGATTCTCCATCAGTTGAAGTCTTTAATTCAAGGTGGGATATGTGCCTAAAAGACCTGCTCTAGCTCAACCATAAGTTACGGGCTTGAGGCTGGAATTACTGGGTAGGGTTCTCTGGCCTGCGTTCTGCAGGAGGCACGCTGGGTGATCACAGCGGTCCCTTCTGGCTGTAGCAGCTATAGTTAAGGTCGAGTTGAGTTTTACACTGGTGGGACCGTGGCTGGCAAGGAAGGAGGAGGCAGCTGTCTCTTGCCCCGCATGATGTGGGCGCGATGCAGCACGAGTTGAAGGCTGAAGGGGTTGCCGATGGGTCAGGGACGCTGTCCAGTGGGAGTTGTGTCCTGATCCCAAGCACAGCCCCCTCTGGCGTATGGTCAGAGAGCCCCTGGCTTGGCACAGGGAGGTCTGGGGGAAGGGAAAGGATTGTTAACCCCTTGGATATCGGGCTGCAGGAGACCCAGGCTTGGCGAGCATCCTGGGGTCTGTCCACCCTGCTGGGGGCAGTCCTTGAGCTCACGTCCGCGTCTGACAGCGCATTTCTCCCTCCCAGGCAACAATCTTTTCCTGGTGGCCATCCACGAGCTGGGGCACTCGCTGGGGCTGGAGCACTCCAGCAATCCCAGTGCCATCATGGCCCCCTTCTATCAGTGGATGGACACGGAGAACTTCCAGCTGCCCGAGGACGACTTCAAGGGCATCCAGCAGCTGTATGGTGAGTGGGGTCCCAGCCTCCTGCATGGGGGCTCGGTGAGGAGCGGGGCTTGGCCAGCCCAGCCCAGCCCAGGTGTGTGAGTTGGGAAGTAGAGACAGGCAGGATCAACGTCCCTTCCCTTCAACAAAGCGAGAACTCTAAGCTGCTGCTGTTAACCCTTTGGAGCCACCGGTTTTCTGTGCAGCATCGATCCAGGTACACCAGGCAATGAGGCAGGTTCCCCTCTGCCCCTTCCTCAGACTTGGCCCCCGTATCACCAGAACCTGCTCTGCAGTTCCAGCCGTCCAGAGCAGCCTCCCTGGATCTGCCCGGAAGTGGCTGTCCACCGTGGCCCGGGCCCCTTCCCCTCTCCAGACTCCTGTTGCGCCATACTGAGAGGGTAGCTGTATGGAGGACATCGCAGTGGGCGTGGAGCACGGGGTCGGGGCGTCTTGCCCAGCGTTGCCTGTCTTTGCCCTTTGGGCTGCGGTTTGGGAACCTGGACTGGAGTCCGAGAGCCGTCCGAGAGGCTAGGGAGACGGAGAAGTGCTTCTCTGTCCCTTTTGCAGCAGGCAGTAAGGAAGTAATGATTTGTCATTCTGCCCCCAAGCCGGAGGTGTTTCCAGGCACGCAGCTGTAATATGTGGGGAACATCTGTCTCCAGTCACAATAAAATCTAGGCACTATCCTGTCTAGCGAGTACCCTACCCTGCTCTGGTTGTGTCATAGGCCCTGCACTGCTGAGAGCGATTCCCCTGTAGCTGTAGTGGCAGGGGCCTGTGCTTTTGGAGCCTTAAGTGCCGAGATCTCACACCACTGACTCCATGCAGCCCATGAAGATGGGGACATGGTATGGTGAGGCCCAGTTGCCTGCAGATTTGTACCAGCACTGCACATTCGCTCCTGCCCAGCTGGGTTAGACATTTGGAAGTGATTTCTCACTGCCCCCTCCTCTTTCCCAGGTGCCCCTGATGGACAGCCCCAGCCCACCCGGCCTCTCCCTACGGTGACTCCCCGTGGCCCTGGAAAGCCAGACCACAGACCCCCCAAGCCACCTCCGCCCGGTAAACCAGATCGGCCCCCAAAACCAGGCAACCCGGACCGGCCTGACCAGTACGGGCCCAACATCTGTGATGGAGAGTTCGACACCGTGGCTGTGCTACGCGGGGAAATGTTTGTGTTTAAGGTACCAAGCACCATTTCTCCATCCTGCCCTGTGCCTCCCTCCATTCCCTCTGGTTATGGGACACTTACTTCCCCCACCCGCTGCCCCCTTCCCTGGCTGCCTGAGGAAGCCATGTGCCTGGCCGTCTGCCCTGAGCCTGCGGAGGGTTGAGGTGAGGAGATCTGCCCCGGGCCGTCCCAACCAGCCCTACGAGTGAATCCTGCCCCTCAGCTGAGCCCAGGGCCTGGATCCCCACGTGCAGTGGGCTGGGCAGGTTTTCCTGGACCGTGCTGAGCATCACGCCTGGTCGCCTGTTGTCTTAAAGGGCCGATGGTTCTGGAGGGTTCGCCATAACCGGGTGCTGGACAACTATCCCATGCCCATCGGGCACTTCTGGAGGGGCCTCCCCGGGGACATCGATGCTGCCTATGAGAGGCACGACGGCAAATTTGTGTTCTTCAAAGGTGAGAGACCCAGGGAGGGGCAGGGGTTTTCTGTGAATGTAGAGCTGGAGAAAGCGATTTTGCTGCTCCCAGAGCTGGGCAGACTTACCCCACCCCTGGCCAGTGTCCCACAACCCCTGCCCCATGCTGTCCCAGCCCAGGGCTCCCCTCCCCCTCGGCCAATGCCCCTCAGTCCTGCCTCATAGCGCCTGCCCCCTGCTGTCCCAGCCCTGCCCCCCTTGGCCAGTGTCCCTCAGTCCTACCTCACAGCACCTGCCCGCTGCTTGCCCAGCCGCAGGCTTCTCCCCCACCCCACCCCCCTTCAGCCAGTGCCCCCAGTCCTGCCCCACAGCCCCTGCCCCCTGCTGTCCCAGCCCTGGGCTCCCCCCTGGCCAGTCCCCCTCAGTCCTGCCCCACAGCCCCTGCCCCCTGCTGTCCCAGCCCTGGGCTCCCCCCTGGCCAGTGCCCCTCAGTCCTGCCCCACAGCGCCTGCCCTCTGCTGTCTCAGCCCTGGGCTCCCCCTCCCCCTCGGCCAGTGCCCCCAGTCCTGCCCCACAGCCCCTGCTGTCCCAGCCCTGGCCTCCCCCACAGCCCAGCCAATGCCAGGGGCAAAGGCTCAGCATGCCGGGGCTGAAGCTCGGGCTGAGTGAGAAGGAGCCCTGGGGGTTGACAGTGCAGCGGATGGATGGTGCCCAGCAGGGGTGCTGCTGCTGAGAGAGGCCACGTCTCAGCGGGAGAACGGGGCTGGGGGCTGAGACGCGGGTGCTGAGCTTAGCCCAAGCAGTTTCTCAGCACCACAGCAGTGCCTGGTCCTGCGTGCCTGGCCGGGAGGCCTGTGGGCTCCAGGGCTGGGTGGGGTGATTTGTCTCCTACATGCCATGTGGCCCATGGCTCTCCTGCCATCTCTGCTTTCCCTTCTCTTTCCAGGGGATCGGTACTGGCTCTTCCGAGAGGCAAACCTGGAACCCGGGTACCCGCAGCCCCTCACCAGCTATGGGCAGGGCATTCCCTACGACAAGATCGACACTGCCATCTGGTGGGAGCCCACGGGACACACCTTCTTCTTCCGCGGGGACAGGTGGGTTGGCCCCGATGGGCCATGCGGACGGGAGGGCTTCCCGTGGTCATGGGGTCAGGGCAGGGGCCTGGCTGTGGGGACCCCGGCTTCTATTTCCAGCTCTGCCTATTTCCATCGCTGCTCTGTGCCTCTATTTCTCCATCTGTATCATGGGGACTATGCGGGGCACCCCCCGATGGGATGCACTGAGTGTTGTTTATGATCCTGCCCCTCCCAGCCCCTCATGTAATCTCCCGAGCACTGGCCCTTCTGCCTCTTCTCCTGAGAGACTTTTTTCTGCAGCCCAGTGGATTTCTCCTGACGTGGGCCCCGGGCCCCAGCTCCCTCCTCCCCTTCACCTGGGGTGGCAGCCCTTCGCCACGGCTCTCTGCTTCTGACCCCCTGCCAGCCCCTCAGAATCCCTCTACCCCACAGCACTGCGGGACTCAAAGCTATGGTTGGGTGTGGGGGGCAGGTATATGTGCCGCTCCAATCTGCACGCTGTGGGTAGGATCCAGCAATCCTAGGGCATTGCAGCTGATGCATGGGACTGGGAGGCTGGGTTCTAGCCCCAGTTCTGCCACTGACCTTGGCAAGGCACCACCTGCTTCTGTGCCTCAGTTTCCCCTCCCGTGAAATGAGGAGGCTGCTGCTGCTCCTTCCATCTCCGCACTGTGCTCTAAGGTTCCAAAGGTATCGTCATATGTGTCGCTGAGCATCTGGTTCGACTAGGATGGGTGGGTGGGAGTAGTATCTCTCCTCCTCACCCCCATGCTTCCTGCAATCTAAGCAAGCAGGATGTCCCCTGCTGGTTCTAAGCCAGGGCCAGAGCTGCCCTAGCCATGGCGGAGTGCTGTCTTGCGGGGGATGGACACTTTGAGCTGCCTGGGTGCCCTCTTCTCACAGGGGCATCTGTTCTCATGTAGGTACTGGCGCTTTAACGAGGAGACCCACTCCGTGGATCCTGGCTACCCGAAGCTGATCACCGTGTGGGTGGGAATCCCTGCCACGCCCAAGGGGGCCTTCTTGAGCTCGGATGCCTGTGAGTGAGACGTGAAAGCCCTCCTGCAGGAGCCAGCTACCCCCTCTGTAGGAACCCCCACCCCTGCAGGGAAATCACCCAGCACTGCCCATCAGCATCTGCATCAGACTCGGGGTCGGGGGGGAGACCCACAGCTGATGTACATGGGCCCAGCTCCAGGGAAGTCTGAGATGCTGCAGCCATTGACACCAGCTGATGATTTGGCCTGGGCGCTCCAGGGATAACAATGATCACTGCCCTTTATGGCTCTTTCACAACTGTGCATAGGGGGGTGTTGCAATTCTGGCTGCAAAGATTACAGTGAGCAAAGCAGGGAGAGTCCCTTTCATCCCTGTCTCTCTAACCTCCTAGCCCTTTGGCAAGGGTGTGGGAACCAGATGGGCACACACCACTTGGTAGGAACTTGGTCATTTCCCTGTCTCTGTACCCTGCCCCCTCTTCCCTCTCTCTCTGTCCTGCTTTGTAGTAGTATTGGTAACCCCCATCCCTCCGATGCTTTGAGAAGCCACTGATCAGCTTGTTCAACTGCCCCCCCCACAATTCTCCTGTGGAACCCCCAGCAGATTGCAGTCTTCTGCTTGCCCCGGCCTTTGTGACTCCTTTCCCTGTGTTCACGCTGGGGCTGCTACATTTCGCCTGGCTCCCCCAGGGTTACCTAGCTCCTGGTACCAAAGGGTACTGGAGCAGCAGCATTACACTGAGCCGGGTGCGGGAATGGAGACTGGTGTCATCCCCTGATCTTGCAGAGGGCATAGCAGAGCACCTCATTTGGAGTTACAGGAAGTTCAATTTCCTCAGCACCGTTTCCTGGTCGTTGGAGCATAACCTGTCTCAGCCTAATACCCGTCTTCTGTTCTGTTCAGCAGGGCACTGAGCCGCTAAGCTCCCCCGGGGCAGTGCTAAAGCAAAGGGAATTGTTTGTCCCTGGCTGGGAACAGACTCCCAGCAGGATGTCGCAAACAAAGTGCTCATTCATACTGCATGTAGTGGGATTTTGGATCCACGGAGTGATAGGGTCAGCTCCTGGGACTGGGCTTTAAAAAGGAAGGTGATGAGTAATTTAAAGGATCAATTATATTTGCACTAGGAGAAATTAACGTTCATGCTTCAGGGCATCCACCCTTCACTGCAGGGGTCAGGAAGGAACCCCCCCCAATGCACATCCTTCAGCCTTGCACAATTAGCCAAATGCATTGTCACCAGCTTTATTCTCCTTTCTCTGAAGCATCAGTTATTGGCTACCACCAGAGGCGAGGATAGCAGACAAGATAGTCCAGTGGGCTGATCAGGTGTGGCAGCAGGCGGAACACCAGAGGAGGTGGCTCCCTGGCGGGGAAGGTAGCAGAGAGGGTGACTCTGGGGTGTGGGCTGATCAGGTGTGGCAGCAGGCGGAACACCAGAGGAGGTGGCTCCCTGGCGGGGAAGGTAGCAGAGAGGGTGACTCTGGGGTGTGGCCGAGTGGTTAGCAGATCAGATGGCACTAACCTATTCTCATTGGCTCCCTTCCAGCGTACACCTATTTCTACAAAGGCACCAGGTACTGGAAGTTCGACAATGAGCGGTTGAAGACGGAGCCAGGGTACCCCAAGTCCATCCTGCGGGACTTTATGGGCTGCCATGAGGCACCTGTGCCAGACCCTGACCCTGGGCACCGATGGCCTGACCTGGACAGACCTCCCTTCAACCCGGACGGCAGGGGCACGGGTGCCGAGCGGGAGGGGGACGAAGGGGAGGCCGAAGAACGCCCCAGCGACCGAGAGGAGCAGGAGGAGGAGGAGGAGGACGACTACAGTGGCCCCACCAGGGGCAACGGCAATGACGTGGACATCGTGGTGCAGATAGACAAGTACACGCGGACCATGAGCATCGTCATGGTGATGGTGCCCCTGGTGCTGCTGCTTTGCGTTCTGGGCCTCATCTACGCCATCATCCAGATGCACAGGAAGGGGGCCCCTCGGATGCTGCTCTACTGCAAACGCTCCTTGCAGGAATGGGTCTGATCCTGGACCCCTGCTCTACCATGACCCCCCTCAGCCCGATTCCCCCTCTTCCACCACCATGGTGCTAACAAAGAAGCTTGAGAAGATGAAGCCCCTGGAGCCTTTCCCGGACTACTTACACCGAGATTTTGCACATTGAGTTGAATGCGCTTGGCCAGGACTACTCCCCACTCAAGCATGTAGGAGATGCCCCACTGCAGACTCCTCCGTGCCTACAGCTGCCCCGTGCCCTTCCCGTGGCTGGATCAAGGCCGCCTATGGCCCCTTCCCTGCTGGGAGAGAGGGGGTTGCCCCACAATCTGGGTTGCTCCTAGTGTTCCCACTGGGCGAGGGAGACCATGTCCGTGCTCTGCAGCCCCTGATCTCTCATCGCTGCAGGGTTGGCAGTGGGGAGCAGCCAGTTGCTGGGGGCCCCCATCTCTGCTTCACGGAAGCACATGGAGCCCCACGCGCCGAATCCCCCACAGGAGGGGACAGCTGGGTGGGTTTTCCTTATGGCACTCCTAGGCCATGGGGGTCTCTCCCCTGTCCTCAGACACCACCTCCCTCGGCTGCATTCTTGCACAGTGCCTGCCCACAGGCTCGGAGGGTCAGAACTCGAAATGCTTCCTCTGCTCAGCTCTTCCCCCAGGAATCAGCCCTCGGTGCTGTTTCCCTTTGGCGCCCATTCACATGTTGTGCGTGTGTTGTCTGTGCCGTGTCCTGGCTGGGCCACTGGAGCAAGGGGAGGGGATCCTGGTCTGGGTGGTTCACCCCAGCAGGTCACCAGTCTGGTCAGTCCTGGGGGATGTATCCCCTTAGCCTGAGGGAAGGGAGGCCTTTTCCCGGGTGAGGTCCTGGAGGAGAGACCCAGCTCCTTGATCCATTCAAGGTGCTCTGGCTCTAATGCCTGTTTCAAGGAGAGTCCCTGCCCCTCTGTTTCCTTCCCCTCCCCTCCCTGTCTCCTCACATCAGTGGTCTTGCAGCCCTGCTCCTCCCTGGGGCGAGTGGGCCAGTTGCTCAGTGTACTGCCCTGGGGAAGTGGGAAGCCATCTCCCTGGCCCCTCTTCTCGCCTGGCCAGTGCTAACATCTAGCAGCAGCTTTTCCCCCACATGCAGTGCGCTAGTGCTGGGACCCGGGGGAGACAGCTGCTTCCAGGAGCTGCTCCCTTGGGCTCTGGACACTGGCTTTCCTGGGCCAAGGTACAGAAAGGGGAGGGCATGTGCCAGCTGGAGAACTGGATTCCAATCCTGCCTCAGGTCACGGGTGACATGAGTTTGATGGCCTCAGCCTTGTGTCTAGCAGGGATTGGAATGGGGACTGAGCAGGGTTATACATCTGAGCCCCTGTTTAGGAGGAAGCTGCAGGGGGCTGCAGGGCAGGACAGAGGAGCATTGAGTTGGGTGGGAGCCTAGAACTGGAATAGCAGAGGGCTGCAGGGTATTGACGGAGCTGAAGGTGCAAGAGGAGCCCAGCTCTGGCTGCTGCTCATTACCCAGGCACTGGTTGGGTTCCAAGACGTGCTGAGCTGGGCTTTCTGGCCCAGGCCGGCAGGGTGGAGGTGACATCACTGTGTTTATTTCCTGTTTAACTGTTTGCAGCTGGGAAACGAGGGAGGTAAGGAGCCTAAAGATAGTAGAGGTCTCTGGAACCTGCCCTGGGAAGGCTGGCCAGGAGCCGAGGGCCTGTGCTTTTTCCCAGCCCCAGGGACATGGGTCGGTTCCCATCGGCCTCCATCCATTGGGAAGATACTTACGATGGAAGTCGCCCCATAGCTGCTTTTCATCTGCTTCCTTCTCCCCCGCACCTCCGCTTCCGAAACAAACAGCAGCCTCTGGGACCTGTGGGAAATGGGGCTGGGAAAGCAACAGCTCCGGCACCGAGCCCTCACTGCCCTAGAGCAGAGCCTGAGAGCGCTGTGCTTGGGGAGGGGGGACAAGGGGGGAGATGCAGCTTAGAAACTCTGCTACGTAACAGCTTTTGTGGGAGGCAAGGGACAGCCCGACACAGGCTTGCAGCTTGGGTGGAACAAAGCTCTGGCCCTTGTAGAGTGGTTCAGCCTCTGGAAAGGGGGCAGCAAGGCCGGATCGACACCTCCCCAGTTTGGTCAGCAGCCTGGCAAACCGCAGCTTACCAGACCCTGTACAGGTTCCTTGTAACTACATCACTGAATTGGACTGTAAAGAGGTGGTGGCCTTGTCGGGCCCGCACCCCTCTTCCCGGAGAGCTGCGGTCCACCAGGAAGGTTGTGTATCGGGAGCAAGGGGGCTTTGAACACCCAACTCCAGTGGGTGCGGCTGTGGTCTTCGTGCCTTTCTCCTGATCCAGAGGGCAGCACCCACTCCGCAGAGCCTGCCCGCTCCTCCATTCTTGCACCAGATGTACTGGCTTTCCTCTGAATGGGGAAATTGTCCTGGCACCACCGATGGGCACAAGGTGGAGAAACGGGTGGGATTTACTGTGGGTCCCTGATGCCTGTACTCTTGGACAGACCCAGCCTGGCCAAATCTGCCTTTTTTCATGGTTGAGTAAAATACTGGTAGTTTTGTTATCATGGTCAAGGGCCAGCAAGCACCATTTGTGTCTGGGCTAGTCCGTTTCCCTGGCAGTTTTGCCCAGGCGCATGGGATGTGCCTAGCCAGAGGCGATGAGGGTTTACTGCACGCCACAGGGATGAATAGGCTGCTTGGGCTAAAGATTGAGCCAGCTCCTCGCCAGCTGGGAATCAGCATCTCTCCATAGACTTGGACGAGAGCCTCTGCCGGCATAAATGGATGTGGCGCCACTGAAGCCAATGGACCAGATCCCCACTTGATGTAAACTGGTAAAACTCGATTGACTTCAGTGGTGCGATACTAGTTTAGACCTACTAAGGATCTGGCCCTGTAAGTGTCCTTCCTTGCCCCTGACACTGAGCTGGAGGTGAGAGGGCACCGCAGGGTCCCTGGGAGCCTGCCCCCTACCACGCTGCATGTAGAGCAGTGGCCTGGGGGAGGTGTGGCTGGGGGCTCAGGGGTTGGTTCCAAACTGGTGCCTCTGGCAGGGCAGTTCACTCAGTGCCCCAGAGGCAAATTGTCTGGGATCCTGGAGGACTCCCCGAGCCCTGATAGGGTGGCCTAGCTTGATCTGCAGGTGAGGACCATGGATAATACAGCACTTTAGGGTCCCAGGCAGCAGAGCCACTTGTTCTCCCTCACCCCAGGGTGCTGCTTCCCTGTGGGCAACTCAGGTATTACTGCAAAGGCAGGCATTTCTCCCAGGACCTGGAGCTGCCAGGCGAGATTGTTCTCAACCCTTGGGGGTGGGAGGAGTATTGCTGGAGTCCGCAGGAGCGTGGATCCCTCACTCAGTACCCCTCCACCTACCCCTCTCCATGGGAAAGCACAGGCTCCCAGCTTCCCCGTCAGCGACCATGTGGCCACCTTTGTTTGGAAAAAGCCTTTTGTTGGCTCCAGCCGCTTCTCTTTCCCATTTGGAGCCTTCCCAGCGCTGATCAGCCAAAGCCATTCCCCTCTTGAGCCCAGCTGGAGCTGGGCCGGGGCCAGGCACTCGCAGAATCCTTGGCTGTAATGAATGGAAAATTGTTCCATTTTTAAGCGCACAGGTGTGCGCTGGAGAAAGTGCATTTCAGGCCAGGGCTGGCCCAGAGCCCAGCTCCCCCTTTGGTCTGCCTTGGGGCAGGAATTCCACGCGCTGCCTTCCTGAAGGCGGTTCGGCTCTGCTGGGGCAGTGTCCCCCCCAGGGATCCTCTCACCTCCCTCTCTCAGCTCGTGGGATCCTACAGGGGTGAGCTCACCATGGTGAGAGACTGATGGTCTTCTCCACGCTGACTCCTGCTCAGAATGGGCCCCAATCGCGCAGCGTTAGCAAGGCAGGCTGGGGTTAGGTTCCCAAGGCTGTCAGGCCCTCAGCCTCAGAGGAATTTAGGTCCCTAACTTCCAGGATCTGGGCCTCAGCACCAACAGGCCCCATTGAAATGTGAGCCTGTGGCTCCCTAGCAGGTCACCAATGCTTGAGATGGTGACCCCCCAATTCCCCAAAGTCAGCTGCCTCTGAGGAGGGGCTGTTTCTGTAGCCTGACAGCTCTCCCCACCCCGTGTCTCTGTCCCTGCATCCCGTCCATGCCCCCCAATCAGCACAGGGGAAAGGGACTGGCTGGGAGGATGACTAGCCCTAAGCACCTCAGCTCTGTACCGGCAGGTGTGGCGGAGAAGAGGGGCCCCTGGCAGTAACGTGAGAGGTCGTGTCCCACAAGCATGGAGACTCACAGTGACATCCCACCACGCCATGCCCTATCCCTTGTGGTGTCTGTCTGTCTCTCTTGTGCGTGCACGTGTGTTTGGGTTTTTTTTAACGTCCATGCTGGTCATGTTTAACTGCTACACAATAAATCCTACCGAACCAGCCGTGGGGCGCTGTCTCGTGTGTCCCCTCCCCCGGCTCCCCTTAGCATGAGTCCGTTAACCCCAGGGGCAATTAGCTGCAGTTCCACTCACTTGCGTCTTGCTCCATCCCTGTGGCCTGCGGACTCTCCAGTGGCCTAGCCCTGCCCTGGTGCTGAGCACCTGCTGCTCCATTTTAGCAGGTTCATGGGTGCTCTACAGCTCACAGGATCAGGCCCCTGGGGCAGGGCACTGGAGCAGCTGCCCAGTCTTGAGTTGGGCAGGACCAGGCAGTGCCATGGAGATAGTAACAGTCCACCCTGCTTTGGAGCTGCAGAGCCTTGTGGGACTGGGCCCCAGGGCTCGGGGAGAGGGGCTGGTAACAGCTATTGCTACAGCAAATCCCCCGCTTCTCCTTCAGCCTGATTCGTGGCACCCAAGCTGCCCCTCCTGCCTTTGAATACATTCCTGAAGGAGCCAGTCTTTGCATCACTAGCAGGGGCGCCCGTGTGCATGGACAGCAGGGGCCCCTCTCTCTAGGGCTGCCTTCTCCTGCCCTCTGATGAACCAGGAGCCAGCTCCAGCGCTGGTCCCGCCGTGGGGATGGAGGCTAGCAAGGGTGGGGCTCTAGCTTGAACTTTCCTTTCAAGAAAAACCTACAAGGAGGAGCTTGGCCCTGGAACCCCTTCTCCAGGAAGTCACGTCAGGCGCAGCACAGACCTGGCTGGCTACATTTCGGTGTCTAGGGAGCAGGAACGCAGAGGAACAATGAGGCTGTGAGGAAAGGCAGCTTGCCTTGTGTTTGGTGGCTTTCAGACAAGGAGGTAGTGAGGACCCAGTGAGCTGGGTGGGGGGACAGGGGTGCGAAGGTGGGCTGAAAGCTCCAGGATTTACCTTTCTGAGGGCCTGTTTGCACTGCTTGATACTCCTGGGAGCTGCATATGTACCAGCCTTCAGGAGTGTAAAAGGATGGCACCTCCCTCTCCCCGTTCCCTGCTAGCCCAGTTTGCCTTCCAGTCTGCACCCTCAGCATTGCCAGTGCCCTTGGTCCCGGCCTGCAGAACCCCTGTCTTCTAGGGCTGGGACCTCGCACCCAGCTCTGCCAGTGCCCTTGGTCCTGGCCTGCAGAACCCTTGTCTTCTAGGGCTGGGACCTCGCATCCAGCTCTGCCAGTCCCCTCGGTCCTGGCCTGCAGAATCCCTGTCTTCTGGGGCTGGGACCTCGCACCCTCAGCTCTGCCGGTGCCCTCGGTCCCAGCCTACAGAACCCCTGTCTTCTGGGCAGGGCCGGCTCTAGCAATTTCGCTGCCCCAAGCACGGCGGCACGCCGCAGGGGGGGCACTCTGCCGCTCGCTGGTCCCGTGGCTCCGGTGGACCTCCTGCAGGCATTTCTGCGAATGGTCAGCTGGTCCCACAGCTCTGGTGGAGCTGCTGCAGGTGTTTCTGCGGAGGGTCCAATGGTCCCGCGGCTCCAGTGGAGCTGCCGCAGGCAAGTCTGCGGGAGGTCCACCGGAGACACGGGACCAGCGGACCGTCTGTAGCCACGTCTGCAGCAGCTCCACCGGAGCCGCCTGCCGTCCTCCCAGCAACCGGCAGAGTGCCCCCTGAAGCGTGCCGCCCCAAGCACGCACTTGGCGTGCTGTGGCCTGGAGCCGGCCCTGCTTCTGGGGCTGGGAACCCGCACCCTCAGCTCTGCTGGTGCCCTCGGTCCCGGCCAGCTCTGGGCTTTCCCCTAGAGCTCTATCACTGCCCTTCCATCTTTCACAAGCTGTCCTGCTACTCCATCTCTGCCAGTGCCCCTGAAGCATCCCTGACCTGCCCCCATTCCAGTCCTGGGAGCCCACACCCAGTGCCCTCCATCCCAACCTGCAGCACCATCCCCCTTCCAGCCCAAGACGCCTCCTCCCCTCCCCACCAGTGCTCTGCAGCTGTCCTTCCTCCAGCCCACCAGTCCCTGACATGCCTGTGCAGAGCTCTCAGCCTCTTCCAACCCCTAGCAGCCCAGCTGCCACAGTCTCATTTCCTTGTGCCACACTCCTAGCCTGACAGAGCCAGGGAGCAGCAGGAGGTGGCCTGACCACAGCTCCTTATCAGCAATCGCTTCATTGACTTGGCTGGGGCAGGCCTTTGTTTTCCAGCCCGTGAGAGTGCAGAGCAGGTTTAAAGCCAACATAAGCTGCTAGCAAAGGGGCTTGCTGAGCAGCCTGGCTTGCCATGGAAAGCACCGTAAACACAAGGCCAGGGTTCATTGCCGGTTCCTGGTGTTAGCATAAGCCCAGGCCTGCTGCAGCGATGGTGGCAAACACCCAGGGGGAGATGGGCTTCTGTGGGGCAAGCTTTGGATGCCATCCTGGCTTGGAGCATGCCAGCCCCTCTCCATCGGCTGCAGGGGCTTTGGGACAGGGCCTCTTGGCAGGCATCTGCTGCCTGGATCTCCTACCAATGGGTGAGCCATTGCAGCTGGGAAGTGGGGCAAAAAAGAGGGGAACATGTTACAAGACAATAAAAGACTGGCTTTGCCTGGCATTCAGCCTCCTGTGATCGCTGACCCACTGTGATCATTGATGGGGCGGGGGCATCAGTATGAGAACATGGCCAAAGAGGAGCTGGAATCAGGTTCGCTGACCCAGCAAGGCCCCACCACCACTACGGCCAATACCCAGGGAATGAAAGACCCTTCTAATTCACCTGACCATGTGTGTGATGCTGACAGGGACCCCAGTCCTGCAGCTGGGCACCACAAGACGCCCCTTGCAGTCAAAGGTAGGTCTCCATGTGGAGCAGCTGCAGAAGTCGCCTCAGGAAGGCAGGCACAGGACAAGTCCTTCCAGGCCTCCCCCTGCAGCAGTCATCCCAAACCTGGGCTCATGAGATGGGCTCATGACCAGAGTGACTCAGCACAATGGTCCCTTTAGTCCAGTAGCCTATTTCCAGCAGTGCCCAGCGCTAGCTTCAGAGACAGCTGTAAGAGCTCCCATCATGCAGTATAGAGAGGTGTCTTCCTGACGCCTGTCACCTGAAGCATGACGGTTTCTATCCCTGCTAAATATCTGGTCCTAGCTAATGTACCTCTGGATGTTCCTATTCATATAAATGTCTAAGCTTATTATGAATCCTGCTAACGTCTTAGCTTTGGAAATATCCTGCAGCACTGAGTTCCACAGTTTAACTATGTCTTGCCTTTAAAAACATCTTCCCCCACACACGTAAACAAACCTTGTTTTATCACTGGGCCGGGGGTTGGCTTTTAATGCCATTGGTCGGCCCCTCCTCTTGGTTTTATGAGAAAACGTAAATAGGTGCTCAGGCTGGATCTGCACTGATAACCCTTATCATCCTCTTAGCTTTGCACAGCTGTGGTGCTTACTGAGTGGGGGATATAGTCTCCACACAAGATGTGTGTTTGCATGAGGCCCCGCCCTATAATTAGTGCCCTGCTGCTCGGCTGCTCTGGCCTTGTGCAGGGTGGCAGTAATCCCACTATTGGCCTGGTGTGGGTAAGCACAGCAGCTGAACTATGACAAACTCAGGTAATGGCATCAGTGCAGGGCCAAAAAGATGAGAATCTTGCAGGGAACAGCGCCCTGGTCCTCAACCCTAGCACAGTCGGCCTGAAGACTGGTGCTAAAGTAAAAGACTTCAGCATGCTCCACGTGCCAGATGGCCCTGGTCTCTGCACCCCCTGGGCCTTTGCCCCCTGAAAGCCCAGGGCGCTGGAGTTCAGGGCCGAGAGTTTGCTGGCGGGGAAACAGCTGGCCCTGGAGTCACAGAGCAAATGGTTTTTCTGGCAGGTGTTGATTTCACCGCAAACCTCAGTCCCAGCCCACAGACACAGTAATCCACTGCCTCCCCGCCCGCCTCTGCTGCCCTCCTTGCTCTTTTCACAGCCGGGCGATGGAAGCAGAGCAGGGCTGTCCTCACATTCTGCAACAGGAGAGGATCAGCTGCATAGCCGTGGCCTCAGATGCAACTGACAACAACAGACGTTCTTTTCATGGGGCTGCAGCAGCCGGCCTGATGTTCCTCTTCCCTGCTGCTTGGACAGAAAGGCCTTTTTGTTATCCGCAGCAGTCGCTGTGCTCAGTCCGCCGGAGGGCTCTGGCTAATGCCTGGGCATTTGTTTAAGTTTGAGGGCAAGGTTCGACGTGAAAGGCCAACTGAGCCCCCTTGCACTGTGGCCAGCCTGATGCCCTGATGCTAACTCCAGTGCATGGTGCTGCTCGTGACCCTTCTGGCAGCCACAGGCCAGCAGTGGCTGCACCGTTCTCTCTGCAAGGACAGCTCCTTCCCAGGGGACACCTGGTGCAGCAGACTGCGTTCGTCCATTGCAGGGGTTGGCTTGGTGGCACCTGGCTCAGGCCCCTGCAGAGTGAAGGGTCCTGATCCTTTGCGCATGCTATGGGGTGTAATGAAGCCATTCCTGCTCTACACCAGCATGGGGGAGCACAGTCAGGCCCTAGGCCTCCTGACAGCCAGCATCCTCAGGCTGGACTCTGGGGTACGGGCTCCTCTCCCTGGCAAGGGCGGAATGCCGCTCCATGGCCCCTCAGGGAGCAGTCAGGGAGATGGCGGTTCGGGGAACACGACCTTCACGGCATTAGGATTCAGGCCAGGCATGAGGGGCTGGCCAGCTGCTCAATACTGACTATCTGGGGGGATTGGGAGCCTGCCTCTGATGGAGCCAGTGCGGGAAAACACACCGGGAGGCTTTATCCCATTAGGGACCCGTCATCGGAACAGCACTTCCAGCGCACAGTTCAGCTGTTCCCCTGTGCCTGAGGCAGCAGCCACCTGTAAGTGACTTGCCACAGAAGTCCATGCAGAGTTGGGCGTGGAGCTCGGGGCAGGGGCGGGGGCGGGAAGGCGTGTTCCTGGCTCCCAGCCCTGTGCTCCGCCCACTACCCCGCATAGTCTCTGTAAGACAGGCAGGCTGGCTGGCCTGCTGCTGCTTCCCGGGAGATGCTAGGCCCCAGGTGTGAGCGGGGCAGGACAGCTTCTGGCTCACATGATGTTCTGGTCCTTGGTCCAGGCATGCCTCAGCCTGTGTGCAGTTGAGTGGGTTCCTCTGCCCCAACCAGCACACACACATACCCCCCTCCCCCGATAGCGAGGCTGGGGAGATACCCCCACCCCACCTTCTTCTCCTTGCAGATAGCTCCCTGGAAATCCCAGAGCAGCCGGGAAGCATTTGGCTGCCTGCCAACCTGCTGGGAGTTAATCACATTCCATTCACAGCACTGCTCCATCCAACAACCCTCCCCCCCCCCGCTCCCCTTTCCCCCCAGCCACACTGACCTCATTCACTTCCTCTCCCATCAACCCCCCCCACCCCCGAATCTCCCACAATGCGCAGGCTGCCTTGTCTGACTTCCAGCCAATTACACCATTTGATGGAAGCACTTAATGGCCTCATAGGCCTCTGGTCAGGGAGTGGGGGAGTTGATTCTTGCGAGGGGTCATGCATGGGATACATGGAGTGAGTCCTCGCTGCACCCTTGGCCGGGGACCTAGCGCTGACTCCAATGCGGTATAAGGAATGTGCTATTCCAGGCCAGGATCCCAACACACAGCTGTCCCAATGCACCTGACTCGCGGCACCCCTGCAATTCCAGCCCCAGCACCTTACAGTTCTGCCAGTGCCTCTCCAGCTGCTAGCTGCACCCGCTGCTAGCCCAGTCCTGGACCCAACAGCTGAGCCAATGCTACTCAATTCCTGCCACTCCAGCTCACCTGCTCCTGAGAAGAGACAGCCACTGAGTCAGGAGCTGGCTCACGCAGCCAAATAGCCACTGGAGTGTACATAGTGGCCACGGTATGCATGCCACGTGTGATGCAGAGCAGAGGTCCAGATAGGTGCATGCAGTGAAGGAGGGAGGCCTAGTGGGATCACAGCAGAGGCTCAGGAGCCAGGCTGGGTCTATGCCCTACGCTGCCACTGGCTTCCCGGGCATGTCATCGCTCAACACCTAGCTGATGGCTCCTCACCAGAGCAGCTGTGAAAGTGCTTTGGGAGCACAGGGTGAAAGATGGTGGCCCATGCACCTGCCAAGGCGAGGGGAGGAGGGCCATGGGCAGAAGTGCTGTGGAATCACAGCTGGGAGGGGAGAAAGTCCATGCATCAAGCTCGCCACAGTGAAAAGGTCTAGTTGCCACAGAAGACCTGAGGATGAAGCTGATAGTTAATGAAGGCTCCTGAGCAAACGTTGCCCCACTGGCCTGGCCCCCATCACCACAGCTGCCCAACTGGGCAGCATTCAAAGGGTAGGATGCTGGGGGGGGATCACGGGGCTTTATGGGCGCGGGCAGGGTGAAAGCTGGGTCTCCAGTCTATGTGTCCCTTGCTTGTGACTGGAGGCTGGTGCTATGGGGACGTATGGCAGCCTCAGGACCCCTGTGCGCAGCCGAGGCACACACATCACCTGAACCAATCCCTGCTGAGAAGCGGTTTTGCCAGATGGATGTGCTTATGGGATCTTGGCCTCCCTGAAAGCAGCAGCCCCTGCACTGGGGCAGGTGCCAGGGTCTAGCCTGCTGCGAACTCTCACCCTGCTTCTGCTGCATGCAGCAAGGACCTGCTCCTTTCAGCACATGGCCAGGCAAAGCCCTGCGGGACAGCAAGCCAAGGAGAGCAAACCCCAGCTAAGGAGCACTCACAAAGCAACAGGGCTGGCTGGGGTCGAAAATGTTTACGGATTTATCTAAAAGCTCCATCAGTTTGGAGGCTGGGGCGCAACATATCTCAAACCTGGTGTAGAACACCCCGCAAGCACCCCCAAGGTCTGTCAGCACCCCTCAGTCCCTACCTGCAGCCCCCCTCCTGGCTATCCCAGCCCCAGGCCCTCACCCAGCTCTGAAGAAGCCCCCCAGTCCCCACCTGCAGCCCCCCCGGCTATCCCAGCCCCAGATCCTCACCCAGCTCTGACGAAGCCCCCCCAGTCCCCACCTGCAGACCCCTGCTCTACCATTAGCCCCCCTCTTCTGACCAGAGATGGTGCCAAACCTCAGGGTGATTTACCAAGGGACAGACAGGGAGTGGGATCAAAGCCATTAACTCCCTCTCGCTGGCCATCAGGCCCAGTTTGATTAGAAAAAGTTGGGGAAATTAGAGGAAAGGCACAGGAAAGGCAATGGAAAAATGACACCCAAACTAGAGGCCAGAGATTCAGGTCAGTCGCTAAACACCTGTAGGGAATGATCATTTACCCTGGATATCCAGGTAGTGCGCAGTGTCCCCAGCCCATCGGGCCAGGCTCTGTACATCGCAGGAAGACACAATCCCTGCCCCCTAGAGCTTGCAGTCTAAGACCCACGACACATTTCATGACTGAATTAACCAGAGTCCCTGACGACGGCTGTGGGGGGGCCCGGATCTCAGCTAGACTGCATGGAAGAGCTCTCCCCACTATGAGTAACGGGGCAGTGGGATCGCTGCCATGGGGGAAGCATCCCTGCAGAGCAACAAGCCAGGTTAGCACAGACAGAGGGGAGTTTGCTGGGGAGCCTCCCCAGAGGAGGGGAGCGGTCAGCACGGGTAACCCCCCAGATCTGCTTTCCGCTGCTATCCCCAGTTGTGTGATTACCAGCAGATGGTTTTGCAAGAGGCAGCTGTTTCTCCCAGGGAGACTGCCAAAATGCAGCCTTCCCACTCACGGACAAAGGCCCTCCTCTGTCTCCTCTTCTCTCCCTGCAATCCTAGGAACACGGTGCTGGACACTGCCACCAGGCTTGCAAACACGCCCTCGGCCGCTCAGCTTCCTGCTGGGCAATGGACGGAGGGCACCTGTGATGGAGTAGGGGCTGTCTCCATGGGGGATGGGAGAGCTGGGGATGTCTTTAGGTGAGGAACAGGATCTTTAAGCCTGTAACCTGAGCCACGTAGGAGGGAGGGGGTTAGCACCTTGGCCTGGGAAGCTGGACAAAGGAATCGGCTGGCTGGAGGAGGGGCAGTTCAGTTTCAGTTTTGGGCTGGATGAGGGGAATTCAGGGGATCCTGTGCTGGACCCAGGCACCCTGAAAGCCCAGAAGGACTCGACTGAGGGGTCCTGACTGTGCCTGCAAGCTCTGCTGTAACCTGTATTCCTGTTGTCCAATAAACCTTCTGTTTTACTGGCTGGTTGAGAGTCACTGTGGGTCTCAGGAAGAGGGGTGCAGGACCGGAACCCCACACACACTCCGTGACAGCACCCAAAGGAAAGGCGAGTCTCAAGGGTGTTTGCTCCGAGGTCGTGGTGCAGGTTGATTGCTAAGCCCAAAGCTGCCCCACTACAGCCCAGAAAGGGAGGAAATCAAGCTGGAGCCAGGCCAGAGAAGCCTTGCTCATTAAACGTGCCCCCAGCCAGTGTGATGCACTGTCCCTCGCTACCGGTGGCTGGGTCATGGATAGAGGACGATGTGCCTTTGTCAGCAGAGTGGTTCTTTGAGCTCAGACAGCAGAGGCCTCCAGATTCTCAGGGTTAATCATTCCCAGCCCGGAGCCAGTGGCTTCATGTTACACTGCCAAAGGGATGGGATGGGCCCGGGGCTGGTTTGCGGGATGTCTATCAATGAGGATCAAGGAGAAGAGCTGGGCTGCATCTCCTCAATGAGACCAGGCCACTAACTACCTGGGGCGCTCAGCCGAACATCCGGCCACGCAAAGGAAGCTGTGCTAGCTCTGGAGAAACACCAGCTCCAGCTCAAAGCCAGATTCCAAATGCTGCCATCTCACATCAGTGCCCTCTCCCCTCCTCTAGCTAGGGACGCCCTGGCATGGAGGGTACGAGTAAGGCGTATCCACCCCATTGGCTGTCACCCCTAAATAATAGTCAGTGCATTTCCTCCAGATCGGGGCCCCATTGGGCTGGAAGCTGGGCAAATACAGACCCAGCGCCTCAAAGCTACGATATTTATTCGCCTACCTCCCATTGAAATCAATGGGCATTAAGCATCTCCATACCTTGGAGGAACTGGGTCTTACAGTCATGGAGAGAAGTACGAGAGGGCTCCCCAACTATTTAAAGGGACGCCACCCAAATCCCCTCCACTACAAGAACTGTCATGGACTCTAGACCAGACCACCAAGGTGGAGTCAGCACTTCCGTAGGCAGCAGCTGCTCTCAGCCAGAGGGAGGCTTCCTTCTCTGCTCCTCCCACGCATGCGTATCCTACTCCATTGTCTGCTAGTGGCTGGAAGCCACGCCTCACTGAGAATACGCCCAGGGGTCTGGAAGGAGACAGCCAGTTTAAGGAGCCCAAAGAATCCAGGCTCACATTCCCCATCCAAACCACAGCAGGAAAACACTCCAGGGCCGAAATTGATCTTGAGAACCATGGAGCAGGAATCCAGGAAATGAGCAGCCCCAAGCCGGAGGAGAATCATGTAATCCCCACTGTGTTCCCCACGGAGAGCTGACAGCTGCTGCACATTGCAGGGTTCCCAGGTGATTCGGCCAATACCATTCCCCCAGCCTCACTATAATGCCACTTCACATTTCATATGGACCAGGCCATCTTCCATCCGGTCTTACGGCTGCTTGTGACACTGCGTCTTTGCAAGATGGCACTGACTTGGGAGACTTTGCAAACACGATGGAGGGCAGAGAATAAATTGCAGGGAAGCTGGAAAGATGAGACCAACGGGCAGGAAATGAGAAAAATACAAAATAATGTGTCTGGGGGGAGGCTCCAATTCCCCAACGTTCAATGGAAAGGAAACACATGGAAAGAGGCTTAGGGGTGACAGTGGGCAGCAAATTAGACATGGGGTTTTCCTGTGATATAACAGCAAAAAAATGCCAATAGGCTGTTTGTGTGCATATGCAGAGCTATCAGGCCACAGAGCAGGGGCAGGGAGGTGATAGTCCCGCTCTAAAGAATAAATGAGGTACAAAGCACAGGGTAGGAGTAAGAAAATGAAAGCCAGCGACTGTGGTGTAGGTAACTCTGTACACACATGGGGGGAGTTCTGAGTCTGTCTTTGGTGTTCAGTACTTTTAAATGTAAAGGAATTTCCTGAACTGTCTGCTGTGACACACAAACACTCCTGGGAGTTGATTCAAGAAGGCTGTTACAGAATGAGTTATACACGCTGTGCTCTCTCTCTCTTTCTCTCACTGTCATGTGGACTTTGTATTAGGGCTTTGTTTGATTGTGGCTGCCCTTAATCGGCGAAGAAAGGTCACCCAGACTGATCATGCATGTTTTGTTCTCTATGCCTGGAAAATAAACATCTACAGCAAGGACAGGAAGGATGAAAAACATCAAGGAAGGAGGGAATGGTTTAGAGAGGCTCAGGGTTATAACTGGGAGTAAAGCTGGTGTCTTAAGCAGTGGTGGTCGTTAAAGATTCCATGGTACTTTGCATGTAAGAATGGCGGTCTCAACGTTGGTATCTTGCCACATTTCTGGACAATTCTACTATTGCCCCTCTGCCTAGGGGTAGCAGATCTGGTGCTCTGTAGCTCTTGCTCTGGCTGAAGGAGAAATCAATGCCAATCAGTCTTGGTATTTTCTTAGTGCAGTGTGTTTATTGACATTATGTACACATGTCCTTGAACAGAGGAGGTCACAAATGAAACAGGCCATCCCCTCGTTCAGAAATCTTAGCCCCAAATACCCGTGCTTGGATCCCCGGGAGCAACCCTGCCCCAAGAATTGAGGCTAGCTAGAGAGATTGTCAGAGAGCGAACTCTCCTGCTGTTTGCAACAGCTCTCCAAAAACAAACTGCATCACAGAACTAACAATTCAGCACTTCTTCAAAGATTGTACATATGCATGCTAAGAAAAAGAACTTATAAGCCCATGAGTAGGGCCCTACCAAATTCACAGCCGTGAAAAACACATCACAGACCTGAAATCTGATCTCCCCCGTGAAATCTTGTCTCACTCATGAAATCTGGCTAATGTAGGGGAGGAGCAGGGCTGAGGACCCTTACTGTTTGTCAGTCTCTAGATGCTAGTCCCAGCCAGGCTGGGGAGGGATTCCTGGGCCCAGTCAGATCCATCTCCGGGAACTTCAGGTAGCGCCGCAGCTGCTGGTTGGGAGCCCATCTCTGAAGGCAGCACCACTGCCAGCAGCAGTGCAGAAGCAAGGATGGCAATACTGTAGCCTTGCAACACCCCCGCTTACATCCCCATTTTGGGCGGGACCCCATGCTTACAACACAGTGAAATTTCAGCTTTAAATATCTGAAACCGCGAAATTTCTGATTTTTAAAATCCTATGACTGTGAAATTGATCAAAATGGACCATGAACTTGGTAGGGCCCTGCCCACAAGTAACAGTGCCACTTGGTGACTCCTGCTACAGTGATATTCTCCCTCCCTAAATTAGCCCCTCAGCTGGCTACAACGTTCTTCGCCTCCTGGCCTAAGCAGTTGTGAAGTGTCGCCCTGTTCTAGTAAACTCCCCTTGTGCCGCCCGAGGAGTAGCTGCCTGTCGCTGATGAGCCACGTGTGCCGCATCGGTTTGCTCGGGGAGCCTTTGGGAGGACAAGGAGCTCCACAAATATAGGATCATTACCGTGAAGTAACGGGATGAAATCGAGCTCAGGAAAATGCAGGCTGGCTGTCAGGAAAAAAGCAAATGGAATAGTCTCCTTGGGGAAGTGATGGACTCTCCGTTGGCTGAGTCATTCAGAGCTAATCAGGACAGTAGAGCACAACCCTGCACTGTCTGGGGGTGGGGGTGCTAGAGGAGCTAATACTGTGGGCCTTTTCCATCTCTGTGATTCTGCACTAATTTGGGTTGCGAGAGATTAGCCTGGGGGGAGAGACATGGGTGCTAATGCCTGGGTCCCATATGAGCTCATATGGACCTCCGCTGCCTAGAGCTTTACATTACAGCACCCCCCCCCACACCAGTACTGCTGTTGTGGCAAGAGAATAAACTGATTTTCTGCTGTAAACTCAGCTTTATAGGCGATGGGGTGGGGGGGTTGTAAGTTCTCCTGCTTGTGCTATCACATGACAGGCTCGGGCTGGAGCAGAGACGCGGGGATTACACACACCAAGAGCGTGTCATTACTGCCATTCAGCTGCTGCTGCCTATATGGAGCAGCTTTCCGGGTGCCGGCACTCAGAGAGCAGCTGCAATGGGGGAACGGCAGCGGAGAAGCGACCCCGTTTGCTCCCAGGGCCCTGGCTCCGGCAGGACAGCAGGGTCATTTCAGTCTTATCTCACCCTGGTCAAGTTCGCTCAGGCCCTGGCTGCTTCTAAGGCAGATCTTTGGGTTCTGTTTCCTATTTCCTTAGTAGCCTCTCTTGCAGGAGACCCTATCAAAAGCCATTTAAAAGGCTAAAGACATTTCATCCATTGCCTCCCTCTTACTCACCGTTTTGTTAACTCTTTCACGGCCACCTTAGGGAGGCAGCGTTTCCCATTGCAACAGCCATGTTGATTTCCCCTCAGCCAGTCCACGCTCACAAGTGGCTTTCTCAGGCACCTCAGGCAGCTATGAACCTGGAAGGGGGCGTCGCTTGGTTTGCTGCGCATGGCACCTTTAACCGCACTAGCGGAGGGGTCTGCCTGCCTGCTGTAGGGGCATCGGTGCTGGGAAGCTGCTACTGCCGTTTTGGGTTCCAGTCACAGTGTGTGTGGGATGGCCGCCACACTGGGGCCCAGGGACCTCCAGAGCTAAAAGCACAAGGTGCTAACGCTCCCAAGCCATGGCTATATCATTTGTAATTACTGGGGTTACTCTGTAGCTGTGCCAGTAGCATGCAAGGTGTACCACAGCTTGGAAGCAAGCGCTGGTGCTTCAGCGTAAGAATGGCCACACTGGGTCAGACCAAAGGTCCATCCAGCCCAGTAGCCTGTCTGCCAACAGTGGCCAATGCCAGGTGCCCCAGAGGGAATGAACAGAACAGGGAATCATCAAGTGGTCCATCCTCATCACCCTTTCCCAGCTTCTGGGATTCCATCCCTGTTCATCCTGGATAATAGCCATTGATGGATCTTTCCTCCATGAACTTATCTAGTTCTTTTTTTAGCCCTGTTATAGTCTTGGCCTTCACAACATCCTCTGGCAAGGAGTTCCACAGGTTAACTGTGCGTTGTGTGAAGAAATACTTCCTTTTGTTTGTTTTAAACCTCCTGGCTGTCAATTTCATTTGGTGACCTCTAGTTCTTGTGTTATAAGAAGCAGTAAATAACACTTCCTTATTTACTTTCTCCACATCAGTCATGATTTTATCGACCTCTATCATTTCCCCGCTTAGTTATCTCTTTTCCAAGCTGAAAAGTCCCAGTCTTATTAATCTCGCCTCGTATGGCAGCTGTTCCAGAACCCTAATTCTTTTTGTTGCCCTTTTCTGAACCTTTTCCAGTTCCAATATATCTTTTTTGAGATGGGACGACTAGATCTGCACACAGTATTCAAGGTGCGGGCAAACCATGGATTTATATAGAGGCAATGGGATATTTTCTGTCTTATTCTCTATCCCTTCCTTAATAATTCCCAACATTCTGGTCACTTTTTTGAGTGCCGCTGCACAGCAGTGAGGCCTTGTAGGCGCTGGCCCTGGTGGGTCCCTTTAACTGCCCAGCCACATGACGAAGGGATTCCCTGTGTACAGAGACTTAAACAGTCACAGCTGTAAGTGAGCTACAGGGCTTCCTGCCCAGGTGGCAGGGGCAGTCTCGCTAAGCAGCCGGGCTCGTCGGGCCTGGTGCCTGGGCTGCCCTCTCCAGTCCAGTCTCTAGTCATCCAAATAAGCAGCTGTTGGTTTCCAAGCCAGGCTCAGTTAGTGCCTCTCCCTGCACACTGGCTCCCTGCCCAGCCGCTGCTGTGGCCCTGTAAGTCCCACCTGGACCTGCATCCAGCTGTGATGTCCGGCACTCACACCCTGTTCCACTCTATCCAAGTTCCTAGGGCTTCTCTGCAGCTCCCTGCTGCCACGCGGCTCCCACACCCAACCGACCCTGGCCACTTCCCTGGTCAGGACATGCCCCCTTTCCCAGGAAGGTGCGTGCAACAGGAGGGGGCTGAAGGGAAACGTATTTCCTGCTTAGCCTGGAGGAAGGGGATGTGCAGTGGGGAGTCAGCAGATGGGAGTTGCAGTCCTCTGCCTTGCTGAGCCATCACAACTTCTCTGTCCTCCAAGGATTAGGCCCAGACGAGGCACTGCAGCATGATTACGCCACCAGAGTAGCGTAGCAGCGACCTTAGGGGACTGGAGAATTGGCCTGAGTCCCAGGGATCAGAGAGCAGGCTGGGGCCTAGTGCCCAAGCAATCAGGGCACTGGTCTGTGGGGAAACACATGGCTGAGCCAAACTGGAGAGAGGAGGTGGCAATGGTTATGAGACATCATCTGCGTGTGTGTGTGTCTCTCTCGCTGTCTCCTCTGGTGGCTGGACATTGTCCTGACCATTGGTTCAGACAGGTTACAGGCTAACAAGTGCCTGCTTTGCTGAAAGAAGCTCTGCCATGGCTTCCAGCCTTGGAGATCTCTCTGGACAGCCCTTCACCCTGTGAGCCCAGCCCCCCAGCCTCCCTAGCCAAGAGCGAAGGCCGTGGGGCCAGCGGCCCTGCCTGGAGATCTTGGCGTTCTCACTTTGCAGGTGTTTGCATTTCTCCCTTGCATTGAGAGCTGATCTGATCCAGCCCTCCCAGTGGAGAGAGCTCATTCTCTAGCTCGCCCTCTGCCCTGCTTCCTGCAACCACCAAATTAGATTCCTCTCCGTCCGGGAAGGGACTGCGTCACTGCGAATGACCCCATTAGGAGGCTGATAGGAAACGTTCACTATCGATCCCCCTCGCCCACCCCAGGATAGACACTGCAACACTCCTTGCTTTGTTTCTCGAAGGCTGCTCTCATCCAGCGGATGTGAAGTAATGGGCCACCTCCCCTCTCCAGTGCCCCCTCCCTGAGCTACACACACAGCCTGCATTTGTGGCCCGGCAGCCTTTACAATGGACACTTCTCTTCTTCAGCTCAGAGCCTTGTCTTTACACACGAACTTTTAAAATGGGCCCCTGACACTAAGGGGCCAGGCCCCTCCACAGGATGGACAGTTCAAACCCGCCTGAGGGAAATATTTGGCAAAGCCCCCAGCTGCAGACCTGCCCTTCCAGGGGCACATGCTCTGGGCTCTGTCCTTGAGGCCTGGTGGGAGGGGATGGCAGACAGTCTGGTGGCAGGAGAAAGGAAGAGAAAGAAAGACAAGAGGAAGATGAAACAAAGAATTGACACTGTCTCTGGTGGGGCGAGGAGGAAGAGCCGGGGTGGGATGGAGAGACCTTCCTATCATCACTCATATTTCCTCTGTAACTGAGCACTGCTCCTTGCTGCTTTAATGGATTCGAGGGCAGGACCGCCAACCACCTCCATTTGTTTAACCCATTAGAGATCAATGAGGGGGGAGCCGGGTTACAGGCACAGAGTGACGGGGGTTAGGGAGTGGTAAGATCTTAGAGAGACACGCTGAGGAGCTCTGAACCTGCACCATGCCTGGAGCAGATAAGAAATGACGGGTTTGGAGTGAGCTGTTACCATTCCAGAAGGAGATCTTGGAGTCACTGGGGCTGGTGCTCTGAAAACAGTCAGCAGCAGTCAAAAAAGCTAGCAGAATGCTAGGAAAGGGCTAAGGCAGAAAACATCTTAATGCCGCTGTATAAATCCATGGTGCTCCCACACTGAGTGCAGGTCTGGGCGCCCAGCTCGAAAAAGCTAGATTAGAATTGGAAAGAGTACAGAGAAGGGCAACCAAATGCTTAGGGGGTGGAACAGCTTCCATGTGAAGAGATACTAAAAAGACTGGGACCGTTCAGCTTGGAAAAGAGACAAGTAAGAGAGGATATGATCGAGGTCTATAAAATGACGACTGGTGTGGAGAAATTGAACAAGGAAGTGTTATTTACCCTTTACGTAACCTAAGGGTCACCCAATGAAATTAACAGGCAGCGGGTTTACAACAAACATAAGGAAGGACTTGGTCACACAACGCACAGTCAACCTGTGGAATTTGTTGCCAGGGGATGTTGTGAAGGCCACAAGTATAAATGGGTTAAAAAAAGAATTAGATACGTTCACAGAGGATAGGTCCATCTATGGCTCTTAGCCAAGATAATCAGGGACACAACTCCATGCTCTGTGTCTCCCTAAACCTTTGCTTGCCGGAAGCTGAGACAGGAAGGCAGAGGATGGATCACTATAATTGCCCTGTTCTGTTCGTTCTCTCTGAAGCATCTGGAATGGGCCACTGTCTGAAGACAAGATATATGAAGCTAGATGGACCATTGGTCTGACACAGTACAGCCATTCTCATGGTCTTAAGATTGTTATTAATGTTGTTCTGCCTGGATCCCATCCTGACTAGAGTTAAGCAATTCATGGATATCTCGGTTCTCTGGCAAGTCTGAAAAATCAGAAAAATCCAAGCTAATTCTTTTTTAAAAATTGGAAAAACCAAGAGGTGGAAAAATATTACTTTTGGGTCCGATGAAACATTTTGTTTCAATTTTGACCATTTGTAGACATTTTAAAAATACAATTAAAGGACAGTCAGGAACAAAAAATTGTGTCAAACTGAAAAATTTAACCGTTTTTTTTTCCAGTACTTATTTTAGTTTAGTTTAGGGTTGTTTTTTTCTCCCAACCTAAACAATTTGGCAAAATGGACACAAAGTCACAAAAGGTTTCAATGTCACCGAATCTGCATTTTCCTTGGAAAAAAAGGTTTTGGTTTCAAAAAAAGCCACTCCAGGCCTGATCCCCCTGGGTCAATGGGAGTTTGGCCACTGACTTCAAAGAAAGCAGCAGCTGAATGTCTCAGATCCCGCTAGAATAGGGTGACCAGACAGCAAGTGTGAAAAATCAGGGGCTGGGGGGTAATAGGAGCCTATATAAAAAAAGCCCCAAATATCGGGACTGTCCCTATAAAATTGGGACATCTGGTCACCCTATGCTAGAACCCCCAGGTGTGCTATGAAGTAGTTAACTTGTCACGTCCCAGTGGTTCTCCCAGCTCCTAGTCGTGTGTGCTAACCACAACCCGACACCCTCCCTTGCACTGCCCATGGCTCTAACGCGGTAGGGGCTTGCTCAGAGAACTCAGCTATTATGGCACAATGATGCTGCATGGCTGGGGGTGGGTAAGTGGGGGTCTAGAAAGGAGGGAGTGGGACCAGGATTGCTAAAATCCATCCTCCTGCCCTACTTTACCACCCTCCCTGGACCCTGTGTGACAAGCAGTCCCGAAATAGGAATCAAAACAGGTCTCTGTTCCCGTGTGGGATTCCAGAGCTGCCCCGTCAGTACCCTATGGGAATCCAGCCAGGCCTCCATGCACATCGGCGGGGCTGCAGATCTGCCATCCTTGTGTGTCCGCAGCTCAGGACACAAAGAGTTCATTACATTTGCAGCTGGCGCATGTGCAAGGCCAAGAGCGACTGGAGACTCACTCATTAACTGAGCTGATGGAATTTCAACCTCCATTTGTTCCACGCACTAAACACTACCCACAGTCCTCGAGGGAAACAGGCCGGAGCTTCGCAATCCCGGGCTGAGCTTGGCATTCAGGGAAGTGAAAAAGTTGATTCAATTGGCTAGAGTTTGACTGAGTGTGGACAGGTGCAATGTGAACTTCTTCGACCAGCTCTGCCAAGACCCCTCACACCCTCCCAGCTCTGCCAATGCCTCTCTGTCATCATACCCAGCTCTGCCAACAACCCTTCATCCCCCCCTGCCTCACCCAGCTCTGCCAACGCCCCTCTGTCCTCACTCAGCTCTGCCAACACCCCTCTGTCCTCGCCCAGCTCTGCCAATAACCCTCCGTCCTCGCCCAGCTCTGCACCCCTCCATCCCACTCTGCCTTCCCCAGCTCTGCCCCTCTGTCATCACATCCAGCAATGCCAACAACCCTCTGTCCAGCCTCGCCTTGCCCAGCTCCGCTAATGTCCCTCAATCCCACCCCGCCTCACCCAGCTCTGCCAACACCCCTCCATCCTCCCCAGCTCTGCCAACGCCCCTCCGACCCACCCCGCCTTGCCCAGCTCTGGCAACACCCCTCCATCCCACCCCGCCTTGCCCAGCTCTGCTAACGCCTCTCTGTCATCACATCCAGCTCCACCAACATCCCTCCATCAAGCCCCACCTCGCCCAGCTCTGCCAATGCCCCTCCGTCCTCCCCAGCTCTGCCAACGCCCCTCCGTCCCGCCCCGCCTCACCCAGCTCTGCCAATACACCTCCATCCTGCCCCGCCCAGCTCCGCCAATGCCCCTCCGGCCTGCCTCTCCCATTTCCACCAACATCCCACCCTGCTTTGCTCAGCTTTGCCCAGCTCTGCCAACACCCCTCCATCCCTCCCTGCCTTGCCCAGCTCTGCCAATGCCCCTCTGTCATCACATCCAGCAATGCCAACAACCCTCTGTCCAGCCTCGCCTTGCCCAGCTCCGCCAACGTCCCTCAATCCCACCCCACCTCACCCAGCTCTGCCAACACCTCTCCATCCTCACCGAGCTCTGCCAACACCCCACTATCCCACCCCACCACACCCAGCTCTGCCAACACCCCTCCATCCACCCCAGCTCTGCCAACGCCCTTCCGACCCACCCCGCCTTGCCCAGCTCTGCCAACACCTCTCTGTCATCACATCCAGCTCTACCAACAACCCTCTGTCCAGCCTCGCCTCGACCAGCTCCGCCAACATCCCTCCATCAAGCCCCGCCTCGCCCAGCTCTGCCAACACCCCTCCGTCCTCCCCAGCTCTGCCAACGTCCCTCTGTCCCGCCCCGCCTCACCCAGCTCTGCCAACACCCCTCCGTCCTCACTCAGCTCTGCCAACACCCCTCTGGCCTAGCCAGCCGCCCTCGTTGCCACTTTTTAATCATCAACAATTGGGAGTGAGCAGCGGCGGGGGCTGGAGGTCACACCAGGGACACAACAGTATCAAAGCCTCCTCCACACCCCAAACTGAGTCACATGGCAGCTTCCCACCAGGGCCCGACCCCTCCCCGGGGTCCTCCCCGCTGCGGCCCATGGGCCCCATCCCTCCCCAGGGCAGGGGCAACTCCAGGCACCAGCACGCCAAGAGAGGAGCAGGGTCAAGGAGCCACCGGCACAACCTTTCCCTGCAGCATCTCCATGACCCTGCTGGCCCCCTATCAGTCAGCTCATTAGCCAGCCCGGGCGGGGCTGGGAGCTGGAGAGCCAGTGAGGCCTCAGTGGACGGGATGTGATTAACCAGATCAAACACTGCCTCCCACTCCATCCATCACCACAGGCAGGAGAGGTGAGGGCTGCTGACCACAGGGGAGGCTGGCTGGGCTTCCCGGAGCATGCGGGCCAGGCTTGGGAGGAACCCAGGGCACAATTCCCATCTCCTCCTTAGCTAATCGATTCCAGCGTGTTTTCCTGGCTGCTGGAGCAGCTCAGGGGTGATGTCAGGCTGTAATTGATGGCTCCTCTGAGGCCAGGGCCCCACCCTGGGAGAGGGATCTGGCAGCTGCAGGCCACTGGCAAAGAGCCATCTCCAGAGACAAGCGCAGAGCTCCTCTGCACACACACAGCACCTTCCGTCTGAGCATCTCCCCGCGCTCTGCAAACACCCCCGCGAGGTGGGGTTAGACCCACTGGAGCACGAGGCAGAGGCAGCCTGGGACAAGCGCTCAGGTCTCCTGAGCCCCAGGCCTAGGCCTGCCCTGCGAGATCAGTGTCCATAGATAGCAGGATTCCCTCTGGCACCTGCCCTCAAGTCCCCACCCCTCCGCCCTGCTTCGTCTGTGGTGGTTCCCTGTTTCGTTAGGACAACGAGGTCGACAGTCTCCCAATGATGCCACCAGCCCAGACATCAGAAGCGCTTCCATGATGCTGAAGCACCGGGGCCCAGTCGACTGGGCTGTGGCCACAGCGAACGCACTGTCCAGAGGGAGGGGGTGGAGGCTGGTTTCAAGGGAGAGGCGTTCTGCTAGTGCACAGACGCCCTGGCACAAATGTAACACACCATAGCGACAACAATACAGGCCTTGCCACGTCCTGGGGACAAGCGCTCTCCAGCCATCAGTGACCCTTGGTGCGGTAGGGAGAGAACATTAGCACCGATGGGGAAACTGAGGCATTTGCCCAGTGAATCAGTGATGTGCCTGGAGTAGAACACAGGTCTCCAGTCCTGTGTGCTCCACGCACCAGCCTACATCATGGTTGGTAAAACACTGTATTAAATATGCCCGAGTAGAACTGGGGCCCGTTATGCTCTGCAAATCCTCTGAGCTCCAGAGTCCCAGAGGTCTCTAGTGTGCAGGACTCCAGCCATTCTTGCAGGACTCAGCCCGCCAAGGTTGCCGCTAGACATCTGTCCCAGGACGCTGCAGTGCCCTGCAGTTGTCTTGTGTTAACAGGGAATTTCCTAAGAGCCCATTGAAACTCCTCGGAGCGCTGGCGTTGAGTCCGAAGGGCATCAGCCAGCATGAGCCAGAAAGGTTTAGGGATTGAAGCAAAATCTGTGCCTCCGAAGGCCGCATGGCTCACTAAGCTGTGTACCATGGGCAGAACTGCATGCTGAGAGCAGAGATCAAACCCAGCGCCTGCCCGACGCTAACGGAGAATCTCCACCAGTAGACATGCTAGGGCCTGCACAACTTAGCCATGCACAAAGCGCCCACTGGCAGCCATGCAGGATACATGCTAGGGCCTTGCCCTATATGTGGATAACAGAGCTGTTGTGTAGATTGGAGAGGAGAATTTTTCCACTGGATGGGGGGGTAGGATTAGCTCCATAGTGTGTGTGCAGGGAGGGAGGGGAGATGTCAAATGTTCTGCTTCCATCCACAAAGAGCAACTGTGGACCCTCAATGTAAGAGGGCTTTTAGTTTAAATTCAGGAAAACTAATGCCAAGAAAGAACAAACACAAAGTCTACATGAACAAGAAAGAGAGAGAGCGAGAGCGCGATGTGTGCATCTCCTCTGGACCAGGACATGCTGCAGCCACTCAGAGAACAACATGGCTGCCAAACTCTGCATCTTGGAGGGGCAGGTCGCAGAAAACAACGGGTATCACATTTGAATGGCCCCTCACAAACGAAGCAGAGCACGGCTGCAGAGCCACCGAGCACTAGAAATGGTCTAAAAAGAGAACACCCGCCGTGCTGCCTGTGAACTCTCTTAGGCCTTTCAATCAAGGCCTTGGGGCAGTGCCCCAGGAGAAGTTATCAGCCGTGTGGCTTGGGTTCAGCAGGTGGTGTTAATGGGTTAAAATTAAAGACAAGAGACAAACTGGAGGAGCCTGGCAAATGGGTTGGATGGGGATGGGGGCGGGAGCTGTGCCAGCGTGGTGGGCTTCTGCCCAGCGTTTCCGTTTCCTGCCCATCAGGAGCTGGAGACCCAGCACTCTCCACATCCGCTGAGCGGCGAGGCTGGAAGCATCCCGAGAGGAAGACGCTGTTTACACAGAAGCTGATGCCGCTCCCAGATAGGGGCAGCTCCAGGAGCGGCTGCCTCCCAGCACCACCTCTGACCTTCCACCATCGCGCTCCAGAGGGCAGGAAGCTGATGAAATAGCCCTTTCTTCCTGCTGCTGCCTCAGGGGGCTGGGACCCGGCTGAGGGCTTAGCTAGCTGCCCCACCTGTCAGGGCCCTGCAGCCGGAACAGGCCGGTCTTATTGCGGGCCTTCCCCAAAGCTTTTGCGCCGAACAAGAGACTTGTGTAGCCCAACCACTGTGACCTCCTTGACTCTCCAGTCGGCCAGCACCCTGGCCCCTTGCTCAGAGCACAGGCCCCATCCTTCGTCTCCTGCTTCAGATTTCACTTCTCCCCTTGGTCTGGAAGACCCCGTACAGCCTGGCTTCCGTCCCTGTCTCGCTCATCTCACTGTTCTCGGCCTCTTCCCCATCAGCCCCTTCCATCTCACCTCTAAGCTGGAGCCTCAAAGCCCCCCGCTGAGCCGCACCCCCCAAGTCTCCTCATGGCAAACGGCCCTGCCTCAGCTGCTCAGCGTTTCGCTGCTCCTGGGCTTTGCCTGCACCCAAGTTAGCGCAGGCGAGCTTCAGGACCGTACCCTCTGTAAAGCACCCAGCATGCGTGGGGCACCAAGGCCAAGATTGGGGTGCTTGGCTGAAGCCACCTTGCAGAGGCCTGCTTTTCAAAAAGTGCTGAACTCGCCAGCCCCCCCACCCTCTGGAAACCAGGCCCCTCTAAGGTGTCTCCAGTTGGGGGGGCGGGGGCAGGATCACTAGCCAGCCCTGAAAATCTTGGCCCAAGTAAATAATACATTATAAAGTAAAATAGTGATGGTAGGTAGATAGATCGATTGCGGCTTTCATGGACAAACCGTGCACCGTCATCCCCTGGAGTTTTTCTAGGCTCTGGTGCTAACAGGACATAGTCCCTGACCTCAGTCATGAGGCGGTAACACCTTATTCCAGACTCTCTTTGGTCCGATCCCTCCCCCAGCCCCTTTCTTCCTGTCTCATTTCCTTTCCTTCTTCTTTTGCTCTATTATCGTTCCCACGATCCCTCCCCTCCCTCTCTTCCTCCCTGTTCTTTCCTGGTCTCACACTTTGCCATTGTCTGTCCCTCTTTCTCTTTCATGTCTTTCCTACCAAGGCAGCACTGTCCAGTGGTTAGAGCAGGGAGCTGGGAAGTTCTGGGTTCTAGTCTCTGACCTACTTGGCAACCTTCAGCAAGTCACTGCCCTGCTCTTTACCTTAGTTTCCCCATCTGTGAGGACTCTCTAATTTAAGATGCCCATCACCCTGGCTCAAAGTTTGGCAACGCTGAGTAGAGCTGGCCCACCCCTGATATCTGGGGCGGTTCTGACCCAGCTCTGATTACCGGGGCTCCAGTGCTGATATAATACCCCCCTTGCGTCTCTCTTTTCTGTTACCCCATCTCCCTTCCTCTTTCATCCTCGTCCCATTCCCCTCTTTCTATCCCTCTCCTTTTGCCTCCTCCTTCACTCTGTCCCTCCTGTCCCGCTGGGAGACTGGGGAGCACTCTGGCCCTGACCCAACGAGGTGCTGATGCCTGTGTCTCCCACTGCGGCAGAGGGCGCGCTGCCTCTCTTGGGATCTGGCCCGTTGTTTGGCCGAACATGTCCCTTTAATTCCCTTGGCACTCCTCCAGGGAGCAGGAACAGCATCCAAGGGAGCCTGGCAGCCGCTGGAACTCAGCCTGGGAGCGAGGCGCCGGCAGAGTCCTGCAGTAAATTAAACCAGGCCCTTCGCGCTGGCCTGAGAGCCACTAATTACTTTAAAAGGGAAGGACAATCTCTCGCTCTTCCCATCCCCCAGCTGCCTCCTCAGGCTTTAATGAAAGCTCTGTTGAGAGCAGAGAAAGGCCTTCTTTATCCTCCGGCTGGGAACCCTCTTCTCTGAGCCCTGCACATCAAAGGGCCCCCCAAAGATGCCATTATGTCCTCACTCCAAAGGCCTCATTGTCCTTCCTTCGGGACCTGGGCCATCTTAAAGGGAAAGCAGAGCCTTTCCCAGCTCTCTTTGTCTCCTGCGTCTGCGCCTCATTCAGGCTGCGAGAGATACAGGGGAAAGGAGCTTGGGTTGAAGCTGGAGCAAGGATGCGACCAAGGGCTGGCTTGTCTCAGCAGCGTCCATGTGTTTTGGGGGGATGGCGCTGAATCAAGCCCCAGCAAAAGCAGGGGAAAGCTCCGGACTCTGGCTAAGCAGCCTCAGCTACCATGATTTTGCCCCAGCCCAGAATCGTGCCAGGAAATGCCATGTGGAGAATGCACTTAGACCTGGGTCCCCAAGAGATTTAGGCACCTTCCATTGACTGACCTCTGAGGATCTTAGATCCCACAGTGATGACGGCGATAGGCAGTCATGCAGGATGCAGAGTGAGTGCATCTACTGCATCTCTTCTGTGCCCATCACCATGGCCTACCTGCTGGTGTCTGGTCATTGGTGTCTGTTGCCCCCACCATGCTGGAGTGCCCCAGGAATGAGGCACTATGGGACTCTAGGACTATACTCTGGGAAGGCTGAAAGTGTGATCCTGCTGCCTCCAGCCCTCTTTGCACTTACCATCTTCATCCCCACCTTTGCCCTTCCCTATCAAAGGAGGTTGGACAAAGAAGGTTCGGAATACCGAGCCAGCTGCCTCTCCAGGGCTGAATGGGGCACGATGCCAAATTTCAAGGAGCACTGCTGTGACTCTGCATGCCAGGTCATAATGCCACTCAGTCTGGGGACCCTCTCCAATGAGGGGCCCGGGGCAAACTGCCCCTTTTGCCCCTCTGGGCGGCCTTGCCTGCCAATTGGTGTTCCTGCCAACAAGATGCACTGGGCATAACATGCGTATGGCTGCTGGCACCATTGGCAACAGCCTAAGACAGCTGTCATGCATGGCCCTGCATACCAGGCACACAGGGCACCCTGTGCTAGGATACCTACAAAAATTTTTACGATTGGGCAGCTAGTCTGCGGCAATCCTGCCTGTCATGCTGTCTCATTGTTACCTTGTATTCCCCCATCCATCCATATCCAGCTGTTGTCTTTTGGCCTATATTTAGCTTGTAAGCACCTTAGGACAGGGACTGCCATTTTGTTCCATGTCCGCCTAGCGCACTGGGGTCCTGGGCCATGATGGAGACTCCCAAGGACTCCAATAATACAAAGAAGAAACAGGAATAAAATGCCCAGCCCAGCCTCAGAGCCTGAACCCAAGGGGCTGAGTTGGGAGGTGCAGAAATGAACTCATACGATCTGGGAGCAGAATGAAACCATCCAACACCGAGTACCGGACAGCCCTGAAAAATAAGAGCAACCAGCCTGACAATGGAACGGGAGATGGTGTGTCTCCATTGGTGCCACTGAAACCAAGACACTGAAAGAATCTAACCAGGGACCTTGGTGTTCCCATCTGCACAATGGGTGTCCATCAGCACTCCCTACATTCCCAAAGCCATGTCCCAGCATGCACTGCGCTCAGCAGGAAAGCTGGGATGGATAGGTTGGGGTCAAACTCCTCAATCGATTAAGCCAAAATCCTGGGCTGGGATTTGGACTGGGCTGGCGTGAGGTGTCCAGGAGATCCACCCTTAATAATCTCTCAATTGCATCTATAAACCCCCTTACCCAGGTTTGAAAATCCACATGCCCCATTGTCCAGTCTTGACTCACAGCACTGCCCTTCCTGGAAAAGTCCCGTCAGAGCCCTTCATTTCTGAGGAGGACAAGACCTTGTTCACGATAACAAGAAGTTTGAGACGTATGAGGCCTGAATAACTGAGCCAGCTGGCCACGGACGAACACCTACGAGGCAGCAGGTCTGTGCTGGAGGCCAGATT
Organism: Gopherus flavomarginatus; assembly: GCF_025201925.1. Lineage (NCBI taxonomy): Eukaryota > Metazoa > Chordata > Testudines > Testudinidae > Gopherus > Gopherus flavomarginatus. The sequence continues at coordinate 37,873,564 of NC_066630.1, forward strand.
GCCTTGTTACAAACTGGACCTATCAAGCTCCAGTGGGATAATCCATCCCTGGTGTAAACCCACCAGAGGGCGGTTTTGTGGGTGAAGTGCTGAGCTGGAACTCTGGAGATCTTGGCTCATGCTGCAACTCAGCCATGGACTCCCTATGCGACCATGTGCTGGCCCAGCAGGACTTCAGCTAAAGGGCTTCAGCCACCGTGCCTGAGCTGAGGGCTGGAGCGAACACACTGTGATACCAGCCCTCAGTTATCCTGCTTTCCCTAAGGCAGGTCAGCTGAAGTCCTGCTGAACCAGCCAACCTTGGGGGAAAGCAGGCACTGCCAGGAAGCTGGGCATCTGGGAGCTAGCGATGAAAGAGCGGAGGGATCTCTAGGAGCCGACGGCTGGCTGGATAGAGCAGACTGGCCGCCTGATGGTCTAGCTGTCCATCTGTTTCACCCCGGGGGGTTGACAGATACGGTGCAGCGACAGCCACCTGTGAATGGGCGCTGATAACACCCTGCATCACTGAACGCTGGGCTGTCTCGTCCCTCCCACTGCTCTCGGGCCAGTTCAGGGGTTGGTTTGCCTGCCTCCAGAAGAGCGGTAGCAACCCGAGCATGCAGGGCCTGGGAACAATGTGTGAGCGTCACTGAGCGCAAGCCAGGACGAGGGCCCTTCATTGCCGGGAAGAGGGCTGCAAACTCACTTGGCTTTTAAAGCAAAGCGAAGCCGAGTGTCCCAGATCGGAGATACCCTATCTGGAGGACCCAGGAGGTTTGCAGGCCCTGAATGCAAGCTCTCTAGGCCCAGCTAATGGGGAATCGCCTGGGTCCTCACCAGGGACTGCACATGCATTCGTGCTGCTGGCCTCATCCACGTGACATCGGCCAGCTTAGTCTGTACCTCGCTAAGGATTTTTCAAGACTAACCAAGGCTGGCTTTCAATGACCCAAGCCCACCCCACCGGCCCCGAGCTGGGCCCTGCTGGGGGGACTTAGGGGACATCATCCCACTTGAATTTGGGGAGGAGGGAAGAGAAAAGGCCACAGAACTGGGTGGGCTCAAGCCTCCGCCCCAGGGTTTGGGCCTGGGCGACATCTCTGGGTCTGGGGCCGTTCACTGGGTTGGGATCGGGAGCCGGCGTTGGGACTGGACTCCAGTGCTCAGGGCTGTTCAGATCTTCGCGGGGGCCGGGGGAGGGCTGCTTCCACCCCTCCCCCCGCTCCTGCCAGACCCGCTGCCAAGCCCCAGGCCATCTGGAAACTCTCACTGACAAAAACGAAACAGCGAAACCAGGAGACAAACCTGTGAGTTGAAAGCTGGACCCAGCCTCATCGCCATAGCAACTGGTTTCCGTCACAACAGCCAAACTTGGCACAGTGCTGGAAAGCAGCTGAGCCCCACTGGGCCTTACATCAGCCAGGGGGTGGGGAGGGAGCCCCTGCCAGAGCTGGGGAGGGGGCTGTGGGTTAGGGTTTGTAATGCTCAGGGACGTGCTGGCCAGCCTTGCAGCCCTTAACACTCTGCTCAGCCGACGACCCTTGATCCTGACCTGCAGCCCCCACCCCACCCCGAACAGCCCTGTCATTGCCCCCCACTCAACAGCTACAGCAGCCTTTGCTTCCTGTCCTGGGCACCTCAAGCCCAATCATGTGACATGTACTCCTGCCTTTCAGGCTTGCACATCCACACACAGCTCTCCCAGTGCACCTCAATCCTGACCCGCAGCACCCCCTGCCGTTCCACCAGTGCCCCCCCCAGCCCTGCCAAGGCACCCCCGCCCTGGCCTGCCACTCCGCTTCCAAGTCTCTCTAGAACAGGCGCTGTGGCATGTTTGATCGGCCCACGCCGTGTGACCAGCCTGAGAAATAGCCGATTAGCTGAAGCTCACCAAACAGACCGTGCTCTCATACTGCTCTGCAAACAGAGACACCGGCCTGCGCATGGACACTGCACGCAGCCCATGCCGGAGGGTCCCCTGCTGCTTGGTTAGACTCAAAAGGCCCAGCTCAGCAGCACGTGGATCGGGCTCCAAGCTGCTGGAGCCAACAGTCCCAGTCTCAGCAGCAGATGTGAATAACTAAAACTGGAGTGAAGAAAATCAATTGGAGATTCACTAGGAAGGAAGCCTGGACTGTGCCGAGTGGAGGCGGGGAATCCATTTTCCCAGCTTGTCTGGAGCATGGCCAGGATCTTGGTGTAACCCTTCCATGGGAAGGATCAGAGGACATCCCATTGCTGCCAGCCCCAGCTGTGGGCTATTCCAGAGCCGCAGAAACAACTCCCTTTGGTAAAAGATTTTCCACCTTGGCTGGGTGTCACGACTGGAAAACCCGACATTCCACATCTGGAGGTTATCAGTGCAAACATCTGGCAACTGGCTGGCAAGATTCACAGCCAGGGAAGCCGGAGATAGGGGGACGCAACCGGCACCCCCAGGCAAAGGCCATACAAGCTCTGTTAAAGGGGCAGTGCCACTTTCTCTGCACAGCCGACCTTGCCCTCGGTGGCAACCATTTAGTGACTGGAGTTAGGGTTTTCTGCAGTTTAGGACAATCCTAGCTTGCCTGCAGGAGGCTCTGCCTGCCCCGGTGCTTCAGGGAATATCTCAGGCAGACTGGGTCATAGTTGGCAATGCCCAGTACGTTCTGGGGCTGGTACGAGCAGCCGCTCATAGCAGGATCTAATCACAAAAATCATAGCAGGAACCGGTGTGGCCCCTCCCCCTCATCGAACTGCCAGGGGAGAGAATTGCTTCCACCTGGCCCAGCCCCCACTCCAGGCTCTGGGGAAGCAGGACTGGGGCTGCAGACTGAAACCCCCATCCCTGCCCCCTGTGCCCGTAACAGCTGAGGGATTCGCTCCAGCTGCCTGGCGCTAATGCAGAACTTTAGCCAAGTTCTAGCCCATGTGAGTGAGTGGAGCTCCATGGAGGGTGGGCCAGGGCAGGCGGCCTTTGACTGGCAACTCTCACAGGGGAGTTGCTGCACTTCAGTCTGCGGCTGATGCACGGTGGCAGTTCCAAGGAGTCCACCCCCAAATGGGGCTCCAGACTTCCCCAAGCCCCTGCTCCGGAGGGGCCAGTCTGCCACGCACGGATCGCTCACCAAGGTCAGGGAATGGGGGTGAGTGAGTGCATCCCTTAAGGGATCCAGAAGAAGCTCCCTCTCCACTAGACTCTCCTGGTTTGGGGGAACTTTTCCTCCTCCAGGGCCTGATGCTTAGAGATCCTGGAGCTCAGTGCTTGAACTGGAGAAGGCTGATATGGATCGACACAATTCCACTGCACAGCCAGAGGGCAAACCCTCTCCAAGGGCTATTCCCCTAAGCTCTCCCTGGGCAGTATGCTGGGGAACCCACCAGCCTCAGAGCACCCCTTTTCCGGCAAGCCTTGCCAGCTGCATGGTGCGCGGCAGCCATAGGACGCCTCCTGCAGCCCTGGCCCTCTGAATGCTGCAAGACTCAGCAGGCAGAGAGGCTGGGCTTGGCTTCGGCTCCCCACTTGGCACAGGCAGGGGACAGTGTTATCATCTCCAATCAGTGCTGGGAAACTGCATCTGCCCTCCAGCAAGACACACAGTCGCTAGCACCACTGTTTGGACTTGTTTATGCCCCATTTTGGAGGTGGGTCTCCAGCCAGCTCTGCTTTCTGCTGCAGTCATGCCCCAATCGCTGCAGCATTCAGCACGGCCCTGGCCAGACTGTGCCCAGCCGAGGGCCACATTGGCAGCCTGCTAGGAGCACTCAAGGGCCGTGATCCATCTGCCTCAGCCATCTACAGGTCCCAGCATGCTTGAGCTAAGTACCATCACTGGGATCAGGGGCAAGCCTGGCCTTCTGGGGCCTGTGCTTTCCCCACGCCTGCCCTCCACATTAACACCAGAGTGCGTTTGGCCCCTGCAGTGCTGGATGCACCTCTTGGCAGACCCTGCTCGTTCCTAAGAGGTTGGGTGGAGGCAGCTTCTTCTGGGGACAGGAGCCACTCACTCGTGCGAGAGGAAGGATGGCCAGAGGTTGTGGCGCTAGCCTGAGCTTTGGGAGCCCTGAGTTCAAGTTCTTGCTTTACCACTTGGGCAAATCTCTGTGCTTCTCAGGGTCTCCGTTCCCTGTCTGTCCCATGGTGATAAGAGCCCTGCCACACAGGAGGTAGTGAGGGTGAACACATTAATAAAGGTGGCCCAGTTAACCACCAGAGCTAGATTACTGCCCCCCTTCCCCAGGTGGAGGTAGCATTCTCAGCCTATGATCAGCTGTGGGTGTCCCTTTCCAAAGGCACCGGGGGCACATTACATGCACAGCCTGTAGGGCCAACCTCAGGAGTTTAAAAACCCAGAGCTGTTTTTGTTTAAAGAATTGGGAGACTCTTTATTTGCCTTCTGATTGTGAGCTTTCAGCAATCACTTGGGTCGTATTTTCAAGCTTTTCCTTTGTAACCAAGCGAGTGATAAACTTGTTGATGTTTTTAAATGAAAGCTGAGAGTCTCTGGCAACCTCATGACTCCAGGAGCTGGGACTTTAAAGAAAAACACCATAAATCATGAGGGCCAGCGTGCTGCATTAGGCCGCCCATCGGGCCTGCAGTGCATGGCTGTGGAGAAAGGGAGCAGAGCATCAGAGCGAAGCCACGTCCAGAGCTTGGATTCTTGGCCGCTTACGTCTGGGGCTTGTAACAGCTCCCAGATGAGAGGGAGGAGGTCAGTCTGCATGTCCCATTCAGCCTTCGGCTTCCTTGCTGGGACTGTTAATGGGACCACCAGAAAGGGCCAGGAATGTTATGTGACCAACCAGGTATTTTGCCATTCAGGTTCCTGAGACTTTCAAATATCCAAGGGAGAAAGCTGGAGCTGGAAAAGACCCATGATTTCAGACTTGATGACCCCTGGCAGGCCAGAAGGCAGCGCCATCTAGAGGCTGGACATGATGCTATTCGCAGAGTGCCATAGGTAGGGCCCTACCACATTCAGGCTGCATTTCGGTCAATTTCCTGCTCACATGATTTCAAAAATTGTAAATTTCATGATTTCAGCTATTTAACGCTGAAATTTCACACTGTTGTAACTGTAGGGGTCCTAACTCAAAGGGGGCTAGTGGCAGGGTCACAGGGTTATTGTAGGGGAGGGCGTGGTATTGCTGCCATTACTTCTGCACTGCTGCCGTCAGAGCTGGGCCCTCAGCCAGCAGCCACCACTCTCCGGCCACCTAGCTCTGAGGGTAGTGCAGAAGTAAGGGTGGCAATACCACAACTTCTCTACAATAACCGCACAACCCTCCCACAACCCCTTTTTGGATTGGGGACCCCCCCGTTTGAGAAACGCTGGTCTCCCCCATGAAATCTGTATAGGAGCGGGTAAAAGTATGCAAAAGACCAGATGTCACAGTCCGTGACGCGTTTTTCACGACCGTGACTTTGGTAGGGAGCTAGCCAGAGGCATGCTCTGAGTTGTAGGACACACTGAGGAGGACGTCATGCCCTGGGGGCTCAGAGCAAATAGATTTACCGGGTGTCATTCAGCATTTGAGCCTCAGCCAAACTAAACAGAAGACAGAGGGCCACCTCCTCAGCTGGCACAGCAGGACACGGCTCTGGTGGCTGCAGTGGGGCCACCAGCTGAGGAGTGGGCCTAGCTCTCTAAGCCGATGTCTCTCCAGGGGCTTTGCATGAGTCAGGGTTCCATTAACTGCCCAGATCACACATGGGCAACCCTGCAGCTGCTGACGCAACTGACAGCAGCAATTTCTCTCCAGAAGGGAGATAACAGGGCAGGAATAACACAGCACCCACTAATAGCTCCTAGAAGTGTACAGAGCAGCTGGTGGATTTATGGTGCCTACTGGTTTCCCCTATCTCCAGAGAGCCGTTTGCAGGGCTGGTATAATGGGAGAAGACGTAGATGTAAATTCCTGGACACGAGGATACTGGGAGGGGTGCAGTGCTGCTGCTATTTCAGCCGAGTCTATTCTGCTTCAGGCAAAGGCTTTGACACCCCACCAGCAGGCCAGGCAGCCAGGTCAGCTGAACCCAGCTGCCCCTCCCTGTTCTCTTCAAACAGCTGGAGTTTGCTAACAGGGTGTAGATGATACATAAATAGCAGAGGCCTGGCAGTCAGATGCAGATAAGCAGAGAGCCTATCTCGCAGAGGCCCCAGGGGACAGGCAGAGAGGAAGGAATGCCACATGGGTTGGGCACAGGGCTGGAAGCTCACCCAGGCTCAAAGCAACTTAATCTCAGCCTCAGTTTCCCAATCTTTAAAATGGGGCTGATCCGACTCATTTCACAGGGCTATCATAAGGAGTAAACAGTCAGTGCTGTCTAAGCTCACCAAACTGCAGTGGGTTATGGCTGGTGTGTGCAACGCTGCCCTCTACTGATGGAATCACACCTGTGGAGCACAAGCCCTATCCTACTTTACACAACTGTACCCCGATTACACTTCCATTTTGTACAACCAGAGACAGCCAGAGGCAGTCAAGTTTCAACAGAAACCCCTGACATTCTACTAGGCTGATTCCTATTTAGCTCTAGTAGTAAAGGCCAGGGGTTCAAACACATGAGGAACTAAGTTCTAGCCCTGCCTTCCCAGAAGCATCCTTAGGCCTTGGCTACCCTGGAAAGTTGCTCCAGTTCAGTTTAAAACAGTTGTTAAACCAGTGCAAGGCCCTGTGCTGATACTGACTGCAGTTTGACTTACAGCAGTTCCCAACCGACTTTAAGCTATACTGAAATAAGAGCATCTACACAGATGCTGGGAGGTATTGCTAATACAAAGAAGGACTGGGATATCATACAGGAAGATCTGGATGACCTTGTAAACTAAAGTAATGGGATGAAATTTAATAGTGCAAAGCGCAAGGTCATGCATTTAGGGATTAATAACAAGAATTTTTGTTATAAATTGGGGACACATCAGTTGGAAGTAACAGAGGAGGAGAAGGACCTCAGAGTATTGGTTGATCACAGGATGACTATGAGCCACCAATGTGATATGGCTATTAAAAAAGCTAATGCCGTCGTGGGATGCATCAGGCGAGGTATTTCCAGTAGAGATAAGGAGGTGTTAGTACCATTATATAAGGCACTGATGAGACCTCATCTGGAATACTGTGTGCAGTTCTGGTCTCCCATGTTTAAGAAGGATGAATTCAAACTGGAACAGTTACAGAGAAGGGCTGCTAGGATGATCCGAGGAATGGAAAACCTGTCCTATGAAAGGAGACTCAAAGAGCTTGGCTTGTTTAGCCTAACCAAAAGAAGGCTGAGGGAAGATATGCTAGCTCTTTATAAATATATCAGAGGGATAAATATTAGGGAGGGAGAGGAATTATTTAAGCTCAATACCAATGTGGACACAAGAACAAATGGATATAAACTGGACACTAGGAAGTTTAGACTTGAAATTAGACAAAGGTTTCTAACTATTAGAGGAGTGAAGTTCTGGAACAGCCTTCCAAGGCGAGCAGTGGGGGCAAAAGACATATCAGGCTTCGAGACTAAGCTTGATAAGTTTATGGAGGGGATGGTATGATGGAAAAGCCTAATTTTGGCAATTAATTGATCTTTGATTATTAGCAGTAAATATGCCCAATGGTCTGTGATGGGATGTTAGATGGGGTGGGATCTGAGTTACTACAGCAAATTCTTTCCTGGGTGCTGGCTGGTGAGTCTTACCCACATGCTCAGGGTTTAACTGATCACCATATTTGGGGTCAGGAAGGAATTTTCCTCCACGGTAGATCAGCAGAGGCCCTGGAGGTTTTTCGCCTTCTTCTGCAGCATGGGGCATGGGTCACTTGCTGGAGCATTCTCTTCAGCTTGAGGTCTTCAAAACACAATTTGAGGACTTCAATAGGTCAGACATAGGTTAGGGGTTTGTTACAGGAGTGGGTGGGTGAGATTCTGTGGCCTGCTTTGTGCGGGAGGTCAGACTAGATGATCGTAATAGTCCTTTCTGACCTTAAAGTCTATGAGTCTATAAGTTTGCACTTGTTTAACTAACACAGTTTCACTACACAGCCTAGGTCAAATCGGTGGCAATTCCTCACATAGAAAGCCGAATTTGCCACCGATTTGTTCTCCCTACTCAAAGAACAATCCTGTGCGATCAAGTCTACTGCCACTGATTTCCTGAGTGGCCCTGGGCGGGGCCCTTGGCCACCTGAGGTCTGTTTCCCCAGCTGTAACATGGGGATAGCATACAGCTTTGGAAAGCACTTGGAGTTCCTCTAATGGGAAGGGCTACAGATGGCCACCGCGTAACTCAATGGTATGTCACACGCTATCCTGTGCGGTTCAGGGGACTTCCCCGTAGGAGAAGAAACCAAGTGAAATAGGACCCAGAACAGGGTAGAGGAATCAGAGTTGGTAAAGGGAAGCCAGTGACTGTCCCTGCAGGAAGGGGGCGGGGTGCTTTGTTGGGAAAGCAGAGTAAGATGGGAAAGATGATGGAGTTCTTCAAACTGAAGAGTTGCTTAATGAAATCTCTTCCAGCGCTCCCATTCATCCCTGCCAGCGCTCCCATTCATGCCTTCTTATCTTAGTGCAAGAACAAAGGGGCTGGGAGTGAAAGGAAACACGGTTCCGACGGATCAGAGGAAACACTTTTGTTGCATAATGCCAAGCGCAGTCGAGCAGCAGGGTTCAGGGCCAGGGGAAGTCCGGCACAGGGCGGAGTGCGGGAGGGAGGGTTCATGAAAAGTGGTTGAGGGGGCTGGCTGCTGCCACCATTGCAGAGTTTGGTGGCTGATTCCCACTGGGAACAAGATCAGGCCCGAGCCATTCAGGCAAACAGGAATAACTGTTTGCAGCTCTGCTAGGTGTGCCAAAACCAAGAGGAAATCCACCTTCCCAGGGCTGGAGGGCGTGAGCTGGTCAGCTGGGCAGGAAGGAACTGAACTTCCCCTCCCCCAGGTTAGCACTGAGCAGTGGGGAGGCAGCATGGGGTTGCACCTTCCTCTGTTGGCCATGTGGCATGGCCTGATGAGATGAGGCAGGAGATGCAATACCAGGCTGGCTGGACCAGTGTGGTCACATGGGGTGGGACTGGAACCCAGAGTGGATGGAGCACTGATGGGATCTGTCTAATGGACCCTCCTGGGGACAGACATCACCTTGCCTCTGCCTGGGGGGGTGACCTGCAGGAGGACACTGCCTGTTGGGTGGAAATCTTTCCCCTATTGGGAAGAGGCTGGGGGTGGGGAAGGGGCATGCTGGGATCCTGCACTAGTTTGGTCCTACACTGGGGCTATGTGCTGAGCAGCTGTCTTCCCAGCAACGCTTGGCTTGGCTTTCCCAGCGGTGGAGCATGGGAGTAGGAGCCTGAGCTCCCCTCTGACTCTAGGCTCTTCTCAGGCTCCTGCTGCAGTAACCTCACCTCACCTAGTGCCCATAGCCTGGAGGATGCACCTTCAAATGCCCCAACTTCTGCCTCTACACAGCAAGCCAGGCCTGCAGAGACACAGAGCACAGCAGGGAGCCCCCTCCCACTGGCCCGTTCTTCCTCAGTAGATTTCTCTCCAGGCTCTGGGCAGCTCTGAAACAAAGAGATGCTGGTGGGGACTATCCTTGCACTAGCTGCTGGACTCAGTGCTTCCAACTCTGGCACCTGGGCCCCTGCAAACTTCCCCACACACACAACTAAGGGTTTTCCCCCTCATCCTTTCACTCCAGGCCTTTTCCCTCAGCCAAGCACTGAACAGGTATTTTCTCACTCCTGGAAAGTGAGAGAAGGAAGGCCAGAGATACTGCTGCTGAGCAGGCCTTAGCCGGGGTATGCATGGAGCTGCTCATTTTCTTCTCTGATGTGTGCCCTTCAGCCCAAGTGCAGGGGAGCTTCACCAGCCATGGGCTGAACCTCTCTCTTTAACTGGACACTGCTCCCCTAGCCCTTTCTATGCCATGGAGGGCAGGATGGCCAATGAACATAGCTCCTGCCCTAGAGCTGGCCTGGAGCTAAGCTCAGGTCTGCTCATGACGTGTTTTAGGTAGGGCTGGGTGAACTACACCGTGTTGTAATTAGCAGGTATGTTCCAGCTTCTCCACACAGCTGTGCTAATTCACCTCCATTCCAACCGGCAGCACCCACTGCTTCCCACCAGCTGGGATGCCACAGCCCAGCTCTGCCAGTACATCTCAACTTGAAGCTGCTCCAACCCTGGGCTCCACTGGATAGCTTGGCTAATGCACCTCCACCTGGACCTGGGACACCGCTGCTAGTCCAGACCTGGGCTTCTAGGGAAGACTTTTGCTGTCTACAGTGGAGTCGGCAGAGGTACCACCTCTGTTCTAGGACTGGGAGAGCTGGTAGGTTGTGTTAGAATAGCACCATCTAGTGTCCTGTTTCAGATTTCAGACTCCAGATCTGTCCACCTGCAGCCAAAGCACAACCATTCCTGATCCCAATTAAACCTTGCAGTGCTTGGGTGGTCCAGGCTTTCATCGGGTCTGGGGGAGTTTTAACCCTCTCGAGGTAGCAGCTCATTTACAGAAATGCCCAGAGCAAAGGTCCCAATATGGCCACTCATTGTTCCTGGTCAGAAGCCAATGCCAAAACTCAAAATAAATACTTCCCTCCCCTTCAGCAACTGTCCACACCACATTAGACAACAGCTGCAGAGGCTTAGCGCAGGGGCAGGGAAAATACTCACTTCACACGTAACACAAAACTGGGCTGAAGACACTTCTTTTGGCTAAAGGGACCCAGCGATGGAGGGAGCTTTTCACATACTTGGGTGAGGCCTGTGCATTGGATGACATCCCTGCACCAGGAAGCCTACCTGCCGGGAGTGCTGGCAATGGGGGCAGGACAAGTTTTGTCTAGGACATTTGCCTTTAGGACGCACAGGAACATGGTCCATAGTAGATCCTTTGAGAAATGGTGCTGCTGCTGCTGCTGCTGCTACTAATTTTCTTCTTAAAACATTAAGGACAACCCTTGCTCAGGCTAGCTGAAGGCATGGCTTGCATGGTTGAGAAGCGCATGTTCCAGTGAAGAGAGGATGGGTCTAGGAGCCAGGATCCTAGGTTCTATTCCTGGCTCAGTAAGCAGGTGCTTGGGACAGCCAAGGGGAAGGTGTGGCACGGCGGGCTCTTCGGCAGCAAGTCCCTTGGTCCCTCTCCAAGGGAAGGACCTGCTGTGGCAAGTCAGCAGCAGAAGAAAGCGGCGGGGTGGAGCTGATGCCGATTGTGGCTCTCCCCCCCCCCCCCCCGGCTGGGGGCAGCAAAAACCCTGGAGCCGGCCCTGCTATACCACTGCCCAGCTGTGGGACTTTGGGCAGGTCCCTTACCTCTCTGCGCCTCATTCCCTTCCCACCCTTTGTCTATCCAGGTCTGTGATTCTGGGGGCAGGGACTCCCTCACCTTACAGTGTTCATTCACAGTCTACCACACGGGGACAGCTGTGGTCTCAGTACTGCTGTAGTACAAATAGCAACTATCACTAAAATACCAATTTCTAGAAGCTGTCCATGTGCAGAGTCATCATCAATTTAAAGCACCAGCCTGCTGCTAAGCCCAATGGAAGAGACTTCAGATCAGCATGTTTTCCATTTGTGATGGTGCCTGCTACTCCCAGGCATTCTGAAAACCTATCTATGAACTAAGCCCCCCTGAAAGAGTTAACACCAAATTATTCTTGAATGTCTTCAAAACTCTTCATTGGGAGAGACTAGAAACGTGTGATCACCGGTGCTTCTCATAAGTGACCGAAAAAAGCTCAGTAGCCATTCCTGGGTGGAGGGGTCAGGCAGTCATCTCCCTGCTTTAGTTACTTGTCTGTCTGTCTCTATTCCACACAAGCGCAAAGTACCATTACAAGCATTTCTTTATTCAAGAAGCTGTGAAAGAGAAACAGCTGCAAACAGAGATTTCTCAGTAGCAACAGCACCACCTTTAAGAGCTATGCCCTAGTGTCTTCACCCCTGAACGCAGCAGCTTTGTGGAAGGAACACCCCAGAGTTAGAACTAAGGAAGAAAAGCAATTGCTCTTCTCTCTAGGACCATAGCCAGAAGGGGGGCTGGCCAGCTTAATGCACCTACCCAAGCTTGTGCATGCCAGTCGCTGGTGTTTCAGGGTATAACTTAGGCACCGTGGCTCTTGCTCACAGATGCAGGGTTGCATGGACTCCCAAACCTCGGGTCAGGAAGACATAGCAGCAGCTGCGGAGCATGACTGATGGTAGAGCATCAAGTGAGGATTGCGTCTGAGAATCAGGTAGGTGAAGCCCATACAATAAATACCCTGTGATTACTGCAGTCCTTGCACACTGAGAAAATTGAGTCTACTCTCCTAGCTCAGTGCACTACATCTATAAGAATTTATAATTGTATGAGGGAAGCTCCCTTTGGAGAATCACCATGGGCCAGGGGACAGATGTTCAGGGATTCATAAGGGGTAAGAGTCCTGATGCTACCAGTGTGTCTGGACTGGAGAAGGAAGCAGCAAGCAGAGATGTGCTTCTGGAATGGTCAGGCCTATCTGACTACTATCGCCAAGACAAGAGGAAATGATGGCTAGCGGCTCAGGCAGGCAACTACCCAGCACAATACCCCAGTTAATATCCAAAACTTTTAAAGAGAGATTAGGCAGAAACCTTTTCTTATGCCCCAAACACATAGTACACCCAACTGAATAAAGGCTCTGCGCAGAACGAAGGTATTCATAATGAAACAGCTAGATCCTGATCCTAATGTGGGAGGACGGCAGCCTGCAGAAGAGAGATCAAACAGCAAGATAGTGACCAGCTACGGAAGGCAACCACTGCGATTCACATACGCATTGTTTTACAGTTCCAGGTTCCTGTGACTTTTTAAACAAACAATCTCCAACTGACCACGGTGGTATTTCCCCCACAGTGTTTGACTGCTTTTTACCTGCTAGTGGTAACGCATGGCATGAAAGATTTTTGTTATTGGTTTTCATGGTAGCTAGCACTTAGAGACCACAAGCTCCAAGCCTGGTGTGACCAGACAGCAAGTGTGAAAAATTGGGACAGGTGGTGTGGGGTAATAGGAGCCCATATAAGAAAGAGGCCCCAAAATCAGGACTGTCCCTATAAAATCAGGACATCTGGTCACCCTATCCAAGCCCCATTGTGCTAGATTTCAACAAGTTTGGCCGACTGGGAATATCGTCCTCATGAGGCTCAACTGAGACCTCTGCTGGTGATCAGCAGCAACAGCAGCAGAGTTTGGAGGGAGTTCTACTGACCGTGGCTCAGCTCAAAAAAGCAAGAAGAACAAAAAAGCAAGAAGAATAGTAGCAGAGGACCAACAGCTCTTTCGCAGGGATCTGACTTGGGCCCCACTGTGGCCAAGATCATGGACTTCACCCCTAAGGACCTCCCTCTAGAGGGCATATGCATGAAGGAGCCAGCCTGGACACAGCTGGGTGGGAAGGGGCCATGACCTCAGGAGCTTGCCTAAGTGTGGATGCACATGCAAAAACACAGATGTTATTTAATCAAGTTTGAGATAAAATACTCCAGTGCAGTCTGCTATCGGCAGCAGTGCACCCTAATGAGCACAGCAGAGGCCTGGGAGCCAGGAAGAGCTTGCTGCTTAGGTGAGCTGTTCTGAGCCATGACGCGCTGGGCGTTCTTGGGCAAGTCACTTGTCTCTTCAGACCTGCTGGAAACAAGGCTAAAAGCAGGAGCGTCACTGGCAACAGCTGCTGTAACTCAAGTGAGTCTTTGCAGCATGAATCCCCCAGCGCAAAACCAGCTATGAGTGCAATATTCTGCAGGTATATCCAGCAGCACACAAGGGCAGTTCGAGCAACACAAACACTATTCTATCCCACAGACAAACGGGTGTGCGAAAGAGCAGCACCAGTCTCAAAAAGCCAGCCCTTGTCTAGACAGGGAAGTTAACCAGCACTGCAGAATAGTTATTCCAAAATAAAGTCACTTTTATCCTGCACTAGAGTTCACACAGGGTGCTACAGCACCAGAGACATGACGGTCAATTTCCCCATGTGATCAAGCAATGACAGTGCCTGAGAAAGGAACTGGAGTCTATCTCCCCCTGTCACAACAAGCCTGACTCCTTCCCCTAGGTGAAGCAGGGAAGGGGGAAGATTGCTCTCCCACCAAATCGGTTATAGTACAACGCACTGTGACTTCCACACTCAAGCGCTTTCCACAGCTGAGATTTCAAAGGGAAGCTTCGCCTTTGATGTAGAAAACAGGCTCTTGGCATTTACAGGACTGATCAAAGAGCAGGCTCCCTGGCCGATAAAAAGAGAACATGAGGATTCTGGAAGTGTGTGGAAGCAAGGAAAACTCATCTCTTTGGGAAAGAATCTGCTCTGCATTGGGTTGAAAGCCTTTGAGATGTTGGTTTGGTATTCGTTAGGGCTTTCCCTTATGCTCGTAACAACATGCAATAAAGATTAGAAACCAGAGGAAGGAGCTAGCTGCCCCAGAAAGTAGGAATTAGCAAGAGTATTTTAGATTTCCCTTCCCTCTGCTGGCTTGCTTTGCAGGACAGCCAATTTCTCTCTTTCCCGAGGTGTCACTGCCATCTGAACCCAGGCTCTCGTGTAACCCAGCAGAGGGGAACCCAGAACACTCATTCGATAGTTACCTTGTACAGGTGCACAAAACATTTTTTGACAGAAATATTCATGGAAGTGATTGATACCAGATCTGCTACCTTCCCTCTTGCACCCACAAGCACCAGTTACAGTGAGAGCTCTTAGGAGAGCATAGCCTGGATGGGCCTAAGATACTGAGCTATTGACCAGCGGTTAAGGATGGACCTTTAACACTAGTAAGTATTCTGGTGCATGTCTTCTCTCAGGAGAACACCTACTGCATGCCTTAGCCCTCAAAGATCAAGGCTCTTACATGCCAGCATACTCAGTCCCTGTTGGATGGTGCTATCAAGTTCTCCCTCTTGTCCGATGACAGCTAAAGCAGCCATCAGAGAGCAGCACTAGGAGAGGCGCTTGGTTGAATTACACTTTGTGAATCCAATGTTGTCTGACCCAAAAGGGAAGGACCATTTACACCTACAACAGCACCAATACAAATAGGAAAATTCTATCATCTTTTGGTTTGCATTAAAACTATTGAGAAACTTTGTGGCCATCAGTTTATTCCAGGAGGATACAGCTGGAAGAATGAGTTAGGATGGCATCCCACTGAAGACAAAGATCAGCTCGGGGCAGTGTTCCCTTTAATTTTCTCCACCTATGTGTGGAATGAATTTTGTTATGTGCACAAATATCGAGGTAACGTGCAGATGTGCACCACCAGTAGAAACCAAAAACCTAGATATTAATTTATTTAAAGTTACCATAGGGATAATTACTCCAGCCAGGACAGGTTAGGCACTTGAGAACTCACTACTCAAATAATTAAATTTAAGCATAAGAGTAATAAAACTTATGAAATACATAAACCAGTCAAAACAGTAAAACAAACACTTTGAAAGAAGTATCAAGAAGTTACACCACCACCACAAATGTGTGTTGGGAGGTGAGTGTGACAGAGACACACACCATGTGTGCGTGTGAGACAGAGACACGCATTGCCCTTTTAAGTACATCGACCCCACTTTAAGTATGCTGCCCTTTTAAGTAAATCAACAAGTTCAGACATAGCAGCAGCTTCAAGCTCCCTCCCTCCTGAGCCCTGCTGTGTCGTCCCCCCACTCTGTGGAGATGGGGTACAGGGGCAGTCAAGTGCGGCCTTTGGCAAGCTCAGTAAATGTGTCTGGATAGATTACAGATGAACTTCATTAAGGGCAGACTTGACACTGAGCAGATGGGCGGGAATGAAACAAGTCTGAAGCCAAGACTAAGGGTGTCAATGCAGGATTGATGCCTCCCATCTTTTATATCCGCTCCCATGTTAATTTATTAATCAAAGCTACCTGGAAATTCAGTTGTTAGAACACCCCCAGATGTCTCCTGCCAGAAGTGCTCTACAAGCAATTCTGAGGGGGTAAATTTCAGCCTCCTTGTCAAAGGCCACCTCTCCCATTAGACCCGGGGAGAGAAGCTCTGTCCGTCACTGCTTAGCTTGCATACGGACATAAGTTTGTTCACATTTTGTTAAGACTGACAGAACGGAAACGACACTCATCCAGATTGGTTTGAGAGGGGAAAAAGGCTGATTTAGAACAGGAAAATGCTGCTTAATGTTTATGTTATGTTGTGTCCTTCCCTAGAAGTGGCTGTTCGAAGGCTAGTCAGAGCTAGAACAGGTTCTATAAATATACAGATAACCGAGTGAATCTTTCCATTGTGTGCATATAAAACCGACTGATTTGCGGCACCTGAGAAAATTGGCTTATTTATAAGAGACTTACATGAAGGATACAGACCCATCTTCCCGGATGAGCAGTACACATGGAGAGCCACTCTTGGGTATATTCCACCCACAAGGTTGAAGTTGCCCTGTATGATGTGGCTAATGCACCTCTAGCCACAGCACTGCTGGGGCTCTGTGGAGCAGGCTGCCAAGCCAAGTGGAATTCAGAGGCAATAGTAACATCTGGGCTGCTAAAGCGATTCCTCAGAGCTTTTTAAGTCCAACCATCTGTGAGTGAAAGAGCACCATCAAAGGAGGGAGATGCATGGACACACTTACAAACAGAATCAAATGTTTAATAACTTTCAAAGTGTGAGTATTACATCCATATTTAGAGCACATATAAAAAAAAAGATGGAAACCAGGAAAGGAAAAACACATTGGTATCTTTCAGAGGGCACACTTAACCCTGTAATTCCACACCAGATCCTCTCTTCAGACACGCTACTCTCATTGACTTGGTAATTCCCCCAAGCCAGGCAAAGATTAGGTACCGCGTCACTCGCAGTGTTTAGACTCCGCTTTTAGGAACAGCCAGATAAATACTCTGATTCTGTGCTTCCTATGGACGTACAATGCAATTCCAGTATTACATGGTTAGTTGTGTCCTGCCCAGGAAAGGGATACCAAATGATTCAAGTTACCCTATGCAGAGTGAATTTAGCTAATTGTGTTTCATTAGGACATTCTCCTCCACCTGCCTTCATGTTCATACCGAGCCATGGCGCGTTCCTCATGTTTCTTTCTGATGCAGTTTATTGCTGGGGGGGTACAAAGGAGACAGTATTAAGTGATTAGCATCTGACATTCCTATTCCACCGTGCCCCATGCTGCATGTGATTGTACAGAAGGCAATGCTCCATTGACAGCCCTAAACTATCCTCATTCCTGGCCACATGCTATTACCATGACCTTTGAAGCATGCGATCGTTAACATAGCCCTCCACCTACCCCTAAATAAACATCAGTCTCCTTGGGGCGGGGAGAGAAGATGCACTCCCTTGAGAAGTTCCTCCAGGTTCCTACCCATCTGTCTTATTCTACCCAACCCAGAAGCACTTTCATCATGAGGGTATCTGGTTAAGGAGGACTGGACATTTATCTATAAAGCCCCTTAATAATGATCCTGAAACTAGACTACTGATCACTGGAGAATGATCCAGCGGGCTCCTCTCCCGCTCAACCCAAGGACACTCTTTCTACTCTAAGGCAACACACTCATCCTTCTTCTCCTTCCACAGCAATGATGCTCCCAGAGTCAGGCAGGGACAGGAATCAGAGTGGAACTCTATGGGAGAGAAGGTAAGTGACCAGGGAACGAGGAAACAGAGGCTAGCACCTCTGTTTGGAAGAGATCATCACCAACAGCCAGTTTGGCAGCAACCATCATCTCTCACCAGCAACAGAGTGGCAGATTCTGGGGTTCAACCCCAGAACAGGAAGAGCACAGACAACAGCAGGGGAACCATCTCGCACACTCTCTTCCCCATGAAATTTGGAAGGCCTCTTTCTAGGGGCGGGGAAAGGAACCGAGACTCCATCAACTTCAGTGCTCTGCTTCCCGGGTAAGACTGCCAATCAGTAAAGAAGTTGAGATATTGCTACTGATTTTAATAGTTGGGAACCAGTGACTGGCATAAGTGACAAGGGCATGTTCCCTACCGTGAGCAAAGGGGAAATACTTTTCTGATACAAATATTATGTGGAGGCCTCTTATTGCTAAAACCTCAGGAGGGAGGAAGAAATGCTAGACAAAGGAGAGAGATTTTTGTGATGGTCCTAGCTGCTGCTTCCCCACTTCTCCCTCCTCATCAGACTAGCTCACCTTGGCCTTGTTCTGAACAGGGAGGTATAGCTTGAACTCAGCTGGAAGCTCATCCTCCGAGTAGAGTCTGTCAGAGAAATACACCCTCCGGATGCGACAGTTCGCATGGATCTGGTGATGGAAAGACAGAGAGAATTGGCTGCATCTTTAACATCTTCTCCTTATACTTCTCCCCTCCAGCTTGACAGAGGCTTGGCTTGCAACCCACCGATTACGGAACTCTCCCATCATCTAAGAATCCCAGATCCAGAAAATCCACTTTGGTGATCAGTGCTGCAGGCATTACACTGATCTGCTGACTGCCCCAGAGGCCTTGCCAAGTCTTCCTGGGGGTATCCTATTCCCCCATCTTTCTTCCTAGAAGCTTTAAAAGGTAGCAGCTCCTCCTCCACCCTCTTCTGAAGTGCCCCAGCCACCCATCATGCTCTTGGTTTTTATAGCTAGATGTTCCAGCGTCTCATGAAATCTCAAGTACTGTTACCTGGGCTGAAAACTGACTGAAAAAGGGTCATGATAAACAGCAAGGTAGCTGTTTAGGGAGGGCAAGAGCCTGGGAAGCAGTGTCTAATTGGGTTGGAACATCTTTCAGAGTCTCCAGCACTGTTGCTCATGTGATTGGCACAGTCTCGGAGATGGTAGCAGAGCTGGTTCTTGCTCGGTCCTACACTAGCACCTTTCATTGTTCAGGAACACATTCAGTAGAAGGCACGTGTCTAGGAGCTGGCTAAAGAGATCAGGGCAGAGCACTGGAGACTCCATAGGATCAGCTCTGCACTGGCTGCCAGATGACACAAGGTTCCCCACAATTACCCCCCTCTCTGCTCCCTACTGCTCCTTTCTTTATCAGTCCTCACTGTTGCTGAGGAGAAAACGGCAATTCCACTCCTCCTTAGGATTTCCCTGCATAGGAATGAGAATAAGGACTGCCAGCCCACTGTCAGATGTGTGCCTGGCATCCCTAATAGACTTAAATATCACCACACCCCAGAGAAAGCATCTCCCCAGCTTCCTCGTGTAGCTGAAGGCTGGTGGGAAGAGACCATGGATGAAGCTAGTTCCATCATCTGAGAAGCAGCTGAATTAAGAGTGGGGCAGGCTGAGGCCCAGTGTAGTCACCCATCACTAATACATGAGGTCACTAGCCCCAGTTCTGATCCCCTCTAACAGTGCACAGTTAAGACAGGAAATTAGCTAAGACGCCAAACGGGGTGGAGTGCAGGCTCCTGTTCTGCTTGGACTCCAGCAGCCCAATCTCCTGGCTAGCAAGAAGAGAGACTGCAGGGCATGATCTCTACAGTTATGGAGTAGGGGGAGCCCTGACCTCTCAGAAGTAGGCTCCCTGGCAGCAGTTTGGCCGAGCTCATACCTGGACCCTCAGGGTCTCGATGTAGTTCGTGCCATAGGCGCGGCGTGTGAAATCGGACAGGTTGAACTGAATTTGGTTCCAGCCGTCATCCAGCCGCATGGGCATGGTGCAGATGAAGGGCTTCACCCGGGTTGTGCTCTGGTAGTTACTTGCCCGGAAGCGCCTGCGCACGTTCTTATCATCCAACACCTGATGCAGAGGAAAAAGACAGCCTGTCAAGGAGATACAGAGTTCACTCAAGACAGGCAGTCTCCAACCCAGAGTCTGACTCTAGGAGATTCTGTAGCATAGGACTTTCCCCTCCACTTTACAGCTAGAACATCTATAAGTCAGTGCCTAGATGCAACATGAAAACCTGGGTTTCAAACACGGTCACTACATTCTCTCATGGCCTGACTCGTGCCCCTAAACTCTGAGCCACAAGACTCATGGGATCAGGCTGCAATGGGAGAGAGGGTTTGATACTAAGGGGCTGACAGGGGAAAAAAAGGAAGATTTTGTGGTGGATGCACTGGACTAGGAGATGTGGCTCTGCCACAGACTACCTGTGTCACCTTGGACAAGTCACTTCATCACCATAATAATCCTCCCTGGCTCTTTATATGCTTTTCATCTGCAGATCTCAAAGTGTTTCATTTTACAGATTGGGAAACTGAGGCACAGAGAGGGGAAATGACTTGTCCACAGTCACCAGGAGAATAGCAGGTGAGCCAAGAATAGAACCCAGGCCTCCTGAGTCACAGTCCTGTGTTCTGTTCACTAGGCCACCACTACCTAGGGCCAACATCAAACAGGGATAATATTTCTCTATCGCACAGAAGTGCTAAGAACAGATTCATTAGTTTCTGCAAAGTGCTCAGATATTACAGTGCTGGAGTCATGAGTCTCTAGACAGCCAGCTCCCACTCTCTTTATACCCAGCAGTTATTGGGGACTGGGGAATACTCCCCTCTCTAACCCCTACTGAGGCAGCTCTGCATGTTACCCCACTCACCTGCACTTCAAAGGTAAAGTATTTCTTTAGGTTCTTAATGATCATCACCAGGAAGGGCAGTTTGATGCCCAGTGTCTTCTTTGGGTCAGCAGGGCAGGTGATGTACGTGGTACTGGGAAGGGGAGAGATAGACACAATATTTCTAGCTCCTTATGTCAGTTTGCCTGGTACACGGCAGACGTATCAATAGAGCACATTCTGAGACAGATCCATGTGCAAGAGTAGTTAGCCAGGAAGCCCTTATATTAGATTAAGCTTTCCAGGTTTAAGGAGTACACAAACCACAGGGTTTAATTGATTCCATATAACTTGGATGGTCTGAAGCTCCCACTCCCTTTGTCTCCTAGTCACTAGCAGAGGTAAAAATTGCAGGCCACTTAGAGACACTCTTCTGGTTACTATCTTGCATGGATGCGCTATGCTCTGCTGACCCCTTGCAAGTTCACACAGTGCACCAGTTCACTATCCTTTGCTCATAGGGGGTACTAAGGAGTGCTCAGCCAATCAGACACCAAACACACCTAGCCAGGCAGATCGGACCAGTGGGGGCCTCAGTGAAAAAGTGGACTATTCCACTCCAGTGGATGGGGAGGACTAGGACAAACCACCATTCAGTTCAAATACACTCTTCCTTCTCTACCAGGTTAATAGGACACTCTACGGTTATCATGAGAGCTTCATGTTCACACTTCAAGCCCACAGCACTAGACCCCCTCAGCCCTTGATCTAAGCAGGTAGCGCCCCCACAACAAAAAGAGCAGCAACTCCCAAGCACTGCACATGTTTAAGGAAGAGTTAGAGCCAAACAGCCCCACAACTTTGGACCAAAGGTCTGACAAGCTCTAAAATCCATGTGTCTTGTAAACAAAAGCCTCTTATATTTCAGCTTCCTGCTGCAAGTCTTTCACTGAGGGAACAAGTGGGTCTTAGGACAACCAGATGCAAGAGATAGTGCATTGCTTTTGCTACAATTCAGCTCTCCCCTGGCACTAGATAACCCATGGGCTACAATGCCCAGATTGTCTCTAATAAGAAATGCAAGTTATATAAGGCGAAAAAGAGAACACCTGAATATTACTAGGACTTGCTGAGAGAGGGAAGACATCAATGACAATCAAAGAGCTCGGTTTGCATCCAGAGCTCTATAAGCATTTTTAAAACTCCAGCAAAAACCAAAATGTCTGGGAATAAAAACAGAGCTAGAATGGGCCATGCCATAATACTGCTACAGAAGGGGACACCTGATAGAGAAGAATCTCATCAATGAGCTTTGGAGGAGATTAATAGGGAAAGACAAGATGACTGAAGTGGCACCATGATCGTTCATTCTGTTTGAGGAGCTAACGGCCCATAGCATGTTAGGGGAAAAAATGGCCTCTTACTCTACCTGACATTTGTTCCTTCAATCTCCAGCACCAGTGACTGGATATCGTTATCGGTGATTCTTTTGATATGGCCATTCCGCACCTAGAACAAGAGAAAGTGGAACAGTTCGTTAGCCAAGGGAGAGATCTCCCAGCCCAGAAGAGCACGCTAGAAAGACATCTCACAAGAACGCCTCTCGGCAGTCACATGCAGAAATCAGATGGCTTCCTTCCGTCATCCCACGCAACTATAACTGCAATTACTACTACAGGACACGCTGCCAGCAAACGCCTCTACTGAGAGTCTGCAAGGTCCAATGTCATCTCCAGATGCTGATGTCAGAGGCCAGAAACAGTACCTTGACAAAGCACATCAATACACAGCAAAATGCACGCTGAGTCACTCTGATGCATTTAAGTCTAGTATAGGAAGGCTCAAAGAATGCTCAAGCCAGACAAGTACTAAGTTAAACCAAACCAGGGAAAGGAATGCAAGGTTGTAGCAAAAGCTACAGGAAGCCCAGGTCTATTTCTTCCCTCATTAATCAGTGACTCCTGGAGGCCAGTGCATCCACACCCAGAACATCCTCTCCACTGACAGGACTTTTACCTCCTGTGTGTTACTGCCCATTGGTAGGGCTGGACATTGCCGCCTGGTGCACTCAGGCAAACAGCAGCAACAGACGAAGAAAGCTTGTTTTAAGTCACACTAATAATGGAGTAAGGCTAGAGGGAAAAAAACCCCATGACTTAGAGGTGATATGAGCTCTCCAATGATTCAGTAAAGTTACTCACAGCCAGGTCCCTGAACAGTGCAGGAAGGCCAGAATAGGAACTGGCACAGTAACTCACACTTACTCTTCTCAACAGCCAACTTATGCTGAATCTCAGGATATGAGAGTTCATTTTTTAACGAAAAAGCTCGTTCCACATTAAAAAACATAAGATCTGCATTTAAAGGCACTTCTGCTAATTAAATCACCCACTTCTTCATGCAGAGTCAGCACTGCAACCCTGTGAATCCATGATACCACCACTCTGCTGCTAAAATACAGAACCACATTAAACATCTAATGGGAGGATTCCAGTCATAGGTAATAAAATGATTTACAAAACCAGCAATTCATCTGCAAATTGCTTAGTCGGTTGCTCTAGATGGACCTATACTGGATATAATGTGTGTTTTTGCTAAAAGAGAAATAAGAATGGCAAACAGGAGCCCACCTCTCTCTGGTCTTTAAGGATGTCTCTATTCAGATCACCTGAAATGGATGCTGGGAATGGTAGGAATGCTAGCATGGACTGACAGACCATGTTTTTAATCCTATTCCGAGCCATCACAGATAAAGAAGATGTTAAGATGCCAGAGAGAGACTCCTCAAGGGATAGCAGTGTATTCCTCTTCTCCAATCCTATGCCTCTTCTGCACCAAATACATCTCCCATTTATGTATAGGTCTGTCTAAAAGAAACTACCATGGCAATATTCAGATGATTTGATGTTTTAGTCAGCTGCAACTGGAATTATCCATTAGAAGACTAATGTGGAGTTCTCTATATTAGCAGCAATAGGCTCTATCGAAATTAAATCCTGGAAACAAGGATGCAACATGCTGATTGAGCACTGGGAAAGTACCATGGTTAGCCGGCTTAGAGAACAGCAGTAAGAATACCTGCTCGCAGACTACATTACAGCTTTCACCATTGGTAGGCCCCTTTGTTTTCGGTTTTGATTTTATTTAATTTTTCCTGGGAATTTATCCGTGTTTATTACCACCTCAACAAAAACAGCTGAAGAAAATCAGTGCAAAAAAACTATTAAAATTGTTCTTGGTAAATATCAGGGTTTAGTTTGGTGGAGCAAGAACAGGGGGAAAAGTATCCAGCAGATGAATGCTTTAACAGAATTCAATGCGCTTTGCTGCAGAACTAAAGCAGAACTCAAAACACAATGCTGCCACTTCTGAGTTTAGGAAAACAATATCCCTTCAAACCCCAAATAAAACTTTTTGTCTGAATAAACAGTTTACTGTTGTAGACTTAGAACTATATTAACATTTAATAATTGGGCCCAATATTTAAAAATATTTATAAACACTCACTATCTTATGTGAAGTCCTTCAGTGTAACTTCCCAAAGTCCTGTGTAGCGAAGGCTCGCAGCAAGCTTTTTAAGGAGTCTTTTCCAAGACCCATTCTCCTATAGTCTTGCATGTAGTTGAAATGTGATGTGGCGGGCATGAGATTCATCAGGACATTCAGATGCACACGCACTTCAGAGCTTGCCTGCGTGCCTGTTTATTTATTGTGTGTATCTTCTAGACTAATACAGAGCCTTACTTCAACAGACGGCTTTGCACATACACAGACTGATGTATTATTGTAATACACATCTTATGCAATGTATTTTATTTTCCTAATAAAACAAGTTATTTTTTATATATTTGAAGGACAGTAGGGCGAAAAATCAGAGAAAAAAACAATATAATTTTTGTTAAACCTGGGATTTTTTTGGTAAAAATCGTTTTAAACTGAAAACGAAGGAGCTTAACCATTGGTAATCCCAGGACTGTACCATTGGTAGCCCAAGATTTCTTAGTGATGAAAAGTGGAGATAGGGAAGGTTCAGTGAGACTCCCAGTATGGATGATAGTTCATCAGTTAATCAATATTTGACTAGTAAAAGAATGTTCTTTTCCTTCTGCCACCAGGTCAATTTAGTGCAATGTGAATTGACTAGTCATGGTCCATGAAAGCCAGTTTTTCTCTCCGAACGCAAGAGACACATCGAAGGATCACAGAGGGAATGTGTTTCTTCTCATAAGACATTCCTAGGAGCAGGATGAAGAGACAAGAGGAAAGATATAAGGCAGGCAGGACAGAGAAAAGCATGGGTGAGACAGCAAAGCAGGGCGGAGGGCATAGTCATGGTATGCATCCAAGAGCAGCATACATTAAGAATGACAAAGAATTTGGGATGACAATGTTTAGAGATGAAGTAGGCTAGTCTACAAAACAACAACAACAGTTTGCTAGCTAATCAACTCATCTCCTACCCTATCATAACCAATGTGGGGTAGACAGAGAGAGCAGCATCACACACACACACACCCTTCTCCAAAGAACTCTATTGGCACTCAGACATCGAGCCCCAATCCTCCCCTAGAAACTGGGGTAAGTGTGGGGACAACCAACTTGTTTCACAAAGGCCTCTAATGAGTCATCAGAACTAGCTTATCAACCAGACTAATTTGATTAATGGCTATTAGCCAGGATGGGCAGGAATGGTGTCCCTAGCCTCTGTTTGCCAGAAGCTGGGACTGGGTGACAGGGCATGGCTCACTTGATGATAACCTGTCTGTTCATTCCCTTTGGGGGGCACCTGCCATTTGCCACAGTTAGAGGACAGGCTACTGGGCTTGATGGACCTTTGGTCTGACCCAGTATGGCTGTTCTTATGACTCTCAGAAGAGAAGAAAGCTGAAAGCTCTGGATACCATTACTTAACACCCCACCCCTTGCAAATCACTCCCCCAGAGAGGGACATTCTGATAACAGTTAAAACTGATTTCATAGGTTACAGCAGCATTGTTCAGTGAGGGATCTCTCGATGTCATGGAAAGAGAATGTTTATAACTATAGATTACAGGAGATGCTCTGCAATGACCAGTGCACTTAAAGTGAAGGGATTTTTGTTGTCACTTTCAATGCTCAGAAGTTACACTTCCAGAAAAACTAATTTTGAGCTAACATTTTCTATACATTGTCACAACCCAAAGACGACTTTTTTGAAAGTAGAGAGAAAAAAACTTCTATCAAGTCCTATTGTATGCAACTGTGGATACCATCATCCATATCAACATCCTATTCTGAGTTACACTAATTTACTAATTATTAACCTGCCTGCACTCAAGACAATAAAATGCTTATTCACATACTCAAAAATAGCTGGACTACAATCAACTTTTTAAAAACATCAGTTTTGAATGACATATTTTTTACCTACTGTTGTTACTAGTAACACCTTAGATCAGTGTAACTAGAAGATTGGAGAAATTTAAGATTAACTCAGCCCTTGCTAGAAGAATTCAGGTTCAGTCCAAGCAGTGAATAGTGAATTAAATAGGCTGAGGGCGACCTCTAGAGACGCCAACAAGTATTTTATTGCTGTCCAGCATCAGTGCAGACATGGTTAGGTCATTATCTGT
Source organism: Gopherus flavomarginatus (assembly GCF_025201925.1). Classification (NCBI taxonomy): domain Eukaryota; kingdom Metazoa; phylum Chordata; order Testudines; family Testudinidae; genus Gopherus; species Gopherus flavomarginatus. The sequence goes on from NC_066630.1 coordinate 37,899,612, forward strand.
GGCTGGAATCATGCTAGCAACAGCTGTGTTTATACTCTGCTGTTGCTAGCACCATTCCCCTGACCACTGCAGGCAGAGATTCTCCTCCCCCTCGAGAATCAAGCTAGTCTGACTGTGCGATATTCCACCCATACATGGGCTATAGCAGGGTTTTCTAATGTGGCTCTGTAGACGAGTGCCTTGTCGCTCACAGTACAAATCAGCCAGAGACCTCAAAACCCAGTGTCCTTTTATTTCCCTGTGTTCGTTCCCACCACCATCTATACACAACTCTGTACAATTCAATAGAAGTTAGGTAGCCACCCAGGGGACAGCTAGTTCCTTGCTGCTCCCGTTCCTCCCCCCTTTGCCACTTCCTTCCTGCCAGCTTTAGAGACCTTCTCCCCAGCAGGCTCACAGGCCTTTAATGAGCCACACCCTGCCAGCTCCAATCAGTTCCCCTGTATGGGAGCTGCGCTAGCAGGTTCTGAGCTAATAGGGGCTGGTTCAGTGCCTCTTGGGCCCGCACCCTGCTACAGGTTCCCAGAAAACAGGTCCTTCCACACTGGTCAGGGAAACCATGCAAGTAACAGCTATTTGTATTCTGTGGTCAGATTCCAACAGTTATTTGGTATTCAGGTGAATACTAAACACTGGCATACACTGCATTGCTAGAGAACAGCATTTGAAATTGCTCTAATTTTTAATCTTTATCTTTCAGTTTAGGAAAGTCTCAGTAGTTGCGTATTTGGAGAAATCATCCAGAGAATCAATCGATTTGATAAGTTCCTTTGAACGGTTTCCATCCACTGCAGCAGAACAGCTTGCAATGAGTTCCCCTGAGATCCGAGAGCCAAGGACTCAGGAACGAAGAGAGGTTCTGATTAACTAAGTGTTAAAATGGAGATAGTGACAATGCCTTGCAAAACAGGTCTCCCAGAAAGGCCCGGATGACTCTGAAATGGCAGGGGAAGCACTCCCTGTGTAAGTGATCTGAAGACTGATCTGCTCTGCACAAAAAAGTCTAAAAGAGCTAGAAAACACATTCTGTATTTAGGGGACGCTGGTGGTTGTTCTGGCAGGATGGTGCTGGGTCAGCAGCTAGCTCAGGGGTTCTCAAACTGGGGGTCGGAACCCCTCAGGGGGCCACAAGGTTATTACATGGGGGGTTCGCGAGCTGTCAGCCTCCCCCCCAAACCCCGCTTTGCCTCCAGCAGTTATAATGGTGTTAGATATATAAAAAAGTGTTTCTAATGTACAGGGGAGGGGGAGGTCACACTCAGAGGCTTGCTATGTGAAAAGGCTCACCAGTACAGAAGATTGAGAACCACTGAGCTAGCTCTTCCCCTATCTCAGGGAGCCAAGGATGTCCACTTCAGTTTTCAGTGGCATCATCCACTTTGGACTCCAGAAGCAAAGTCTGTGAGCTAGATGCTAAGTACAGAGCAGATGAGTGAAAGAGCTGCCTCAGTGCCAAACCACCTGCTGAGAGACTAACTGCAGCCCATTGGGGGGGGGGGGGGGGGGCGGGGGGAGGGACAGAAAGGGAAGGAATGAAAACTACCTCATAAGGGGAGCTGGAAGCCACACTGTTCACACAGTATAATCAAGGAAAGGTTTCCAGTGTCCACGTTAGTCTCTGTAAAGCGAATGCTTCCAAGATGTTTAGAGAGTCTTTGCCCTCTCCCTCCATCTCCATTAAGAAAACAGTATAGTTACACCAGTATAGATCCTTGATGTAAACAACCTTAGCAGGGCTGACACCAGTGCAGCTTACTTTATGTTGCCAGTGCGAGTTTCCTTAACACACACAATGCCTAACAAGACTACTAGCTCTTGACATATTACAAGTGAACCCAGATCTTCAGGAAATGCTAAACATCTCTGAAGATCCCTAACTAGAAGCAGAATAAGAGTGCAGGTGAAAGTGACAAACCCATTTACTTTTAAAAATAGATTATTAAAAGAGCATTTGAAGAGTAGCGGTAAGATAGAAACTGAGGTTCAGCTGTGCAGGGTGCCACAGTTGAGAGGAATGTCCTGACTTCAGTCTAGTTCCAATGGACATTGACACACACCCACCCCCATCAGAATAAGCTGGACCAGAGTTCAGCAGACTTCACCATGACAGACAAGTACCCGAGTGGCCCAGCACTCAGAAGAACAATGAGTCAGCAGGCAAGGTAAGAGCATTTTCACAATTTCCACCCAGACTGTCTATCTCTAACCAGCACTCTCACTCACTTAGGCCATGTCTACACCGGGAGGAGGTCGAGTTAGCGGGTCTAGTGAAGACCCATAAAATCGACCGCAGAGCACTCTAGTCAACTCTGGTATGAGAAGAGTAAGGTAAGTCTACTGGAGAGCGTCTCCTGTCGACACAGCGTGGTGTAGATACTGCAGTAAGTTGACCTAAGCTACGTCGACTCCAGCTATGTTATTCACATAGCTGGAGTAGTGTAACTTATGTTGACTTACCTGGTGGTGTAGACAAAGGTCTTCGAATCATAGAACCCATAAGTTAGAAGATCGCAAGGGTCATCCAGTCTAACCCCCTGCCAAGATGCAAGACTTGGGAGCCCCTAGATTGTAATGAGACCATTACAAAATTAAAAAGAGAGGCTTATAAACCTCCTGGTTAACAACATCCCTACGGGCACAAGTATTTTTCTTAGACCAGCACTGCATCCACTGGCTCAGCCTTCCTCTAGATCTGTTATGTTCATTTCAGCCCTGATCCTGCAACTAACTGCTTGTGAACAGGCTGCTGCTGTTAACTCCAATGATGCTCCAGGCAGGCACAGCAGCCTCCTCACATGCAAGAAGTCGCATGACTGAGGCCTTATAAAGCTAGCATTTCCTACAGCATGGATGTTAGCTGAATAGCATTTAAAAACACAACATTATTTCTTTGCCCTCACAGGCGTTTGCAACACATTCCATTGCAGTATACTCTGAAAGCACCACTGGGCTCTCTTTCAGACCACAAATAGGCCTTGTTTTATTTACTATATTTAGCCCACATCCCTGAAGCAGCACATGGGACATCTGTAACAAAACACACCTCCAATTTAAAGAGCACCTTCAAAAAGGAAAAGAGTTGCGCTCTTGCCCCCACCCCGCCCCCCTTTTCTTTGTGCTGCTCTATGATGTACAGAGAAGGCCTGAAATGGTTTTATAAATATAAACAGATGTTTTCCTGCCTGCGAAGTTACATTAGAATTTTAGGTCTTGTGAATGGACAGCTAGTGAAATGATGATGTCACAAGAGACTGAACATTGAACCAATTGGGAGGAGAAAGGAGATTTAGTCAGACTGTTTCTAATTTATTTTGGGGTTGATTTTTGCAGAACATCAGTGACTAATGAGTACTTTGGGGGAAGGGATGTCTCTGTTAAAGGTTCAACACCTGCAAAAGCTGACATACGTCCCAGAGGCCTAAAAAGCATTGCAGCAAAACCAGGAAAGGCTAAAGTTGACATTCTTGCCATTTCTATGTAGAAAAATTAAAAGACACTTTCAAGACTTCTTTATACGTCCTAAAGGGGGAAAAACACCATTTTAAGTGCCCTTTGCAGGCCATTTTTAAAAGGAACATAAACAAAACATCTTTGGCTGACATCCTACTGTTCCAAGTAACACGCAAGATGACTGTAACTGACAAAGCAAAAAATAATTACCTATTTTTTCCCCAGGTTGTTTACTTTGACCATCTGACAGCATATTGTTACAGTCACTTTAATTATTTCACTATGGCTAGCACCCCATGTTTGTGGGAACTGGAAAAATTCAACTTTTAGTAATAGAAACATGCTATTTTCAGACTACAACATTTGCCAAGGAGATTTTGGGGCAGATGTAGAAACCGATAATTTTAGAAAATGAGATACACATAACTAGATTTCACACTGACTACTTCATATTTTATAGTGTGTGGAGGGAAATTTCTCTTCTCAAGGAACTCAAAGTGCAGTATGAGTCAAAGAGAAAACTGCAGACGCTAAACTTGATATTTCTAAGAGACACTGCCTTCTTAACACACAATCACTCTTGGGACAAGGACAAGTTCCCTGCATTGAGGATCAAAGCTGGTAGACATTCTGAGGACTGTTTCTTATATTTCAGAACACTGTATGCTGCTGTTTATCATTAGGGCTTCTATTTTTCAGTATTTGTATTTAGGAATTTTTCAGTTGTACATAGATGCCCAAAAACTGTGTGTGTGGCAGGGTTCCTGGGCTCGCTCTCATATACGGTAATGAGTAATAGTTATATACAATAGCATATATTACAGTAATGTAATGATGAGTAATCTCTTTGTAATGTTCTCTAGTGCACTTTAACGTAATACTGTTTCAAACCTTTAGTGGCACCAGCAGGGTCAGCATGGACCAATTGATGTTCAACACAGTAGTGAGCTTTAGAAATCAAACCATCACAGTCTGCATTACTCCTCTGTGCAGACAAGCCTTTAGATACAAGTAACCATTTCTAGGGTTACGCAAGGTAAACCCCTGATTTCTTTTTGGGGAAGGAGTTGGGTGGGGGGGTGTGATCAATTAAAAAAATCAGATGCATTGCTTACTACTTAGTCAGCAGCCTCCATCACACCTGTAAAGGATGAGGTATGAAGTAGCTACATGGATGGGACAGAAGTTGACTGGGTTTTGCAGAAGTGGCTCTGCAAAGTATAAGGTTACAATTCTCTCTCTTTCAATCAAATATAGTCTTTTAAACAATGGTATTTCAATGCTTCACAGCCAGCTCCAGTAACTATGTCAAAGGACAAGTAACACACACGACCTACAAGACAACAGAAGCTCCCAAGTTTCCTTACTGAGACCCAAAGGAAGATCAGTTTAGGAATGTGCTTTCCTCCAAGAGAGGATAGCCCTGGCCTGTCCTGGGCTCCCTGCCCCATACATGAGGACATATTCCATTTGGAGGGCAGCTTGTCAGGAATTGGCTCACTCCTCCAGCAACTGTCCTGGAGCAGAACAGGCCCCCCTAAAAACCTGCCAAACAACCAGTGATGCCCAGGCCTGGGATGCAGGTTGCCAGGCAGCTTGTTGCCATAGGGACAGCAGATTACCAACCTCTTTGGATCCGACCGGGCACAGATATGGCACTGAGGCCCCTAAGCCCCAGGGGGAGGAGTCCGTGTGCCCCCCAACACACACACGTGTCCCAGGGACCTAAACCCTCCCTCCTTCCCCTAGAAATCAGAGCCACTAGCGGCTTCTTGCTGCCACCACCCCCGGGAAGTGGTGCTGGGCATTGGAGGAGCCCCCCTGCCCCTGGGGCCAGCCCACAGACACCTTCTTGTCCCAAATCTGCAGGGGCCCAGGGCCCCCCGCGGGCCCAGTACCTTCTTGTCCCAAATCTGCAGGCGCCCAGCCCCCCTACAGCCCCCCCGGGCCCGGTACCTTCTTGTCCCAGATCTGCAGGGGGCCCAGGGCCCCCCGCGGGCCCGGTACCTTCTTGTCCCAAATCTGCAGGCGCCCAGCCCCCCTACAGCCCCCCCGGGCCCGGTACCTTCTTGTCCCAGATCTGCAGGGGCCCGGCCCCCAGAGCTCCCCTGTCCCCCGGGCCCGGTACCTTCTTGTCCCAGATCTGCAGGGGCCCGGCCCCCCCCGGCCCGGTACCTTCTTGTCCCAGATCTGCAGGGGCCCAGCACCCCCCCCCCGGGCCCGGTACCTTCTTGTCCCAGATCTGCAGGGGCTTGCTGCCGATGCTGTACAGCACGGAGAGGAAGCCGCTCTGGAACGTGTTCTTGAACATCCCGCCGCCGGGGCAGGGGAAGGGTCTCCCGGCCGGCCCCGCCCGGCTCCCTCCGCTCCTCGCTGCCGCCGCCGACCCCAAGCCAGCCGCTTGCCGCGCGGAAGGAGATGATGGGTCACGCCCCCTCACAGGAAGGGGAGGAGTCTGCGTGAGATTCTTCCGCGCCTCGCAATGTTCTCCGTGATTGGCTCTATGCCGCTTGGTTCAGCCCCCTTCGGTCAGGTCGCGCACCGTCACCAAGGGACTACTTTCCCCTCCAGCCGGAACTTCTTCCCTCCCCGCCCCCCAGCCGAGGGGCCGTGTGTTGTCCGCGTGTGCGCACTGCTATGGCAACCGCCCTAAGCCGGAGGCACCGCCCCTCGGGCTGAGGGAGGCGGAGTCACAGACTCTCAGGGTGGGGAGGGACCTCGGAGGTTCTAGTCCCACCCCCTGCTCAAAGCAGGACCAATCCCCAAGTGACTTATCCCAGCCAGGGCTTTGTCCAGCCTGAGCTTAAACACCTCTAAGGATGGAGATTCCACCACCTCCCTAGGTAACCCAGTCCAGTGCTTCACCACCCTCCTAGTGAAATAGTGTTTCCTAATATCCAACGTAAACCTCCCCCACTGCAGCTTGAGACCATTGCTCCTTGTTCTGTCATCTGCCACCACTGAGAACAGCCAAGCTCCATCCTCTTTGGAACCCCCCTTCAGGTAGTTGAAAACAGCCATCAAATTCCCCCTCATTCTTCTCCTCTGCAGACTAAACAATCCCAGTTCCCTCAGCTTCTCCTCATGAATTCACATGCCCCAGCCCCCTAATCATTCTTGTTGCCCTCCGCTGGACTCTTTCCAATTTTTCCACATCCTTCCTGTAGTGAGGGGCCCAAAACTGGACACAATATCCAGATGAGGCCTCACCAACGTTGAATAGAGGGGAATGATCACGTCCCTCGATCTGCTGGCAATGCTCCAACTTATACAGCCCAAAATGCCATTAGCCTTCTTGGCAGTAAGGGCACACTGTTGATTCATAGCCAGCGTCTCATCCACTGGAACCCCTAGATCCTTTTCTGCAGAACTGCTGCCTAGCCACTCAGTCCGTAGTCTGTAGCAGTGCATGGGATTCTTCCGTTCTAAGTTCAGGACTGTGCACTTGTCCTTGTTGAACCTCATCAGATTTCTTTTGGCCCAATTCTCCAATTTGTCTAGGTCACTCTGGACCCTTTCCCTACCCTCCAGCATTTCTACCTCTCCCCCAAACTTAGCGTCATCTGCAAACTTGCTGAGGGTGCAATCCATCCCATCATCCAGATCATTAATAAAAATGTTGAACAAAACTAGCCCCAGGACCAGTCCCTGGGGCACTCTGCTTGATACTGGTTTCCAGCTAGACATCAAGTCATTGATCACTACCCATTGAGCCTGACGATCTAGCCAGCTTTCTATCCACCTTATAATCTGTTCATCCAATCCACACTTTTTAACTTGCTGGCAAGAATACTGTGGGAGACTGTATCAAAAACTTTGCTAAAGTCAAGCTATATCACATCCACTGTTTTCCCCATATGCACAAAGCCAGTTATCTAATAATTGAAGGAGGGGCAGGGGAAGCTGGAGGAAGCAGAGGCGAGGTGGGAGATGGAGGGGAGGGGAAGGCTGGGGTAGACAGAAGAGGGGAGAGAAGGGGAAGCTGGGGGAGGCAGAGGAGGGGTGGGAGATGGGCAGGGAGGCAGAGGAGGGGTGGGGAGATGGAGAGGAGGGAGAGGCAGGGGGAGATAGAGGTAGAGGAGGGTTGGGGAGATGGAGGGGAGGAGGTAGCTGGAGGGAGGCAGAGGAGGTGTGGGGAGATGAAAGGGAGGGGAAGACTGGGGGACAGCAAGATGGAAGGGAAGTAGAGGAGTTAGTTCTGGTTCTCAGTAAGTTTCCCCTGTGGGTTTATCTTCTTCCCTGTTGCGGTTCCTTCCTGGTGCGGGGCTTTGGGGAGGGAAATCGCTAGGCTGGAGCCCTGGTGCTGTATTTTGGGCTGTTGAGACACCAGCATGGGTTATGTTTTTTCCCTGCTTGTTTTAGCCTTCACAGGCCCTGGCAGGACAAGCCTTGCTTTCCTGCTTTCGCTGGAGGTCTCAGTGGAAGACTCAGAGCTGTGAGTGGGAAAGCTCTCCGCCCTTATAAAAGGGGAGCATGCTGCTGAATCTGTGACAAAAGAGCTTTTCTCCCAACTTTTTATACAAGTGTTGGAGTTTAAATTAGTTTGTAACAAAACCAACAAAAAGTCTTCATAAGACTCTCATCCTCCCATTCCTAAATCGGGTCTCACATGCATGTCCCCTCTTCTCCTATCCTACTAGCACTTTGGTCATCTAGAGCAGGGGGTCTGAACTGTTTTCTTTCCAGGGCCACCCATTGGATTCAGGGGGCCTGGGGTCTTTGGCAGTGGGGGGCAGCAGGGGGCCCCCGGGCGTGTGGGAGGGCAGCGGAGTTTAATCGTTAACTGAAATCGAGAAGCATCAAGCTTATCAGTTAACTGGTTATACCATTACATCCCTACTCCAGGTGGAGGGGGGGCGGGAGGCTTGGGGCTTCGGCCAAGGGAGGGCACGGACAGAAGGGGTGGAACCACGGGCTAGCCTTCCCAAAGGGGGGCTCCACCCACTGCCCATGGAGACAGCCCCAGTGCGCACCCCTTGCCCCCATTGCTGGGCCTTCCCTGCAGAGGCATGGGGCTGACACAAGCAGCTGTGGGGAAGCCATGGGTAGCCTTGGCCAGGTCCTGTCCTTTCCCTTAGTCTCCATGAGTAGCTGACTTGCTGGCATGGCATCAGGCTGGGATCCTGTGGGGAACTGGGCCTGAAGGAGCCTTCCCCTGTCTGAGCCAAACCGGCTAGAGCCTGAACCTACCAGCGTGAAGCCCAGCCGCGTGGCAGCCTACCTTGCTTGAACCTCCACTCCAATTGCCTTCCAATCTAGGACACCTGGGCCTCAGCCAGGCCGTTTTCTTTCAAACAGCGGTTGAAACGAAGGGAAGAAAGTTCTTCGCTGACAGATAGCCTCCCCCCACTTCAGCTCTGCTTTTCAATTCAGTAACGTCATTTATGAGAGGAAAGAAGCAGGAGGCATGAAAGATGTAAAACTAATCTGAGGGGAAGGCGTCCAGATTTGCTATGCTAATAATGTTAAACAGTCTTGAATATATCTGTTCGTTCAATTAGTGTGTAGGTGGATGGAAAAATGGCTAGCAACAATGAGTGGTTTTGAGGTTCCAGAATACCCCATTTTACTCAACCTCCTTTTATATTTATTAAGTTGATTTGCTTTCACCACCAGTACAAATAGCTTTGTAAAATTGTGATGAAAATTAACCTGCCCAGACGTGCCATCATTCATAATGAAAAACATTTTCCTTACCCATTTTCTTTTTTAAAAAGAAGATTTTGACAGGAAATAAAGTGTTAGAACTATTAACTTTGATGTTTTTCCTCTTTACTTTGTAACTGTCAGTAAGACGTGCTGTTTGATCTTTTCTTACATATATTCCTGGGGGAATTCTGTAAGGAATCTATTTGTCAAAAACATTTCCAGAATTTTTTATGTGGTCTCTATTGTTACAGACATACTTGCTAACAGGAATTTTGAAATAAGCTACCAAAATAATTGAAAGAGGCATGATTATATGGGGTTATTTTGACAAAATATGCAGAATTTTAAAATATTACATGCAAAATTTTTAATTTTTTGGCACAGAATTCCCCCAGGAGTAATGCGGGTGCATTTGTCTTGCAGGATCATGACCTTAGAATGAAAGCTCCATAGGGCAGGGATTGTCTCTCCTTTATGTATGTGTAAAGCACCAAGTATAATGGGGTCCTGGCTGGAGTCATTAAGTGCTACACCGATATTGTTACATGAGTAATAAGTTCCCTCCCAGGAGCTGAGGCTGCTTTTCTGGGACAGATCAACAGGGGCAGGGGTTTATTTTTTAAAGTTTTTGTGAAGTGGCTCCAAAATAAACTTAGAAGAGAAAAACACACACAGCCCTCCCCAAGAACCTAGATTCAGGGTCCCCCAGGCTCTCCATTATCACTCCCCATTTATGAGCAATGAATACATTTCCTTTCCCTACCTGCTCTGCTCTTTGGCAACCCTGTGTTGCTGCAGATCTCTGAAGCACTGAGGTCCATAATTTTCAGGAGTAAAAAGATTCATGTGAAAATTCCTGCTTGATAAACCCCAAGCCAGAGAGAGACCTTAAAAAGAACATCCGATTTGATGTTTTCTCCCAGTGAGGGGGCACACTCACCTCTCGTGAGCGCCTCCTGTCCAGTGTGTGCAAACCTGCACTCCTTTTCTCTGCTCACAGTGCCCCCTGTCGCAGTTATCCTTGTCAGGAGGGTTTCCAGTGGTTCATCACATGAAGGAATCTCATCTGGGTTAAAAGGTCCCATAGGGCCTATCACAGTGCCCTTGTCAGTATCTGCAGCCCTGTCTCTAGGCTGCTCTCAGCCCCTTCTGGGCTAGCTTTAAGTCTGTGTCTGCCCTGGTATAAAGCTGCGTCCCTAGGGCTTTCTCCTTGGAGACTAAGTCCTGCCCTTCACTTGGGCCTCTTAAAAAGCATTATCCCCTTCTTGGAGCTTACGCTACCTTGCCACTGTCCAGGACCCAGGCCTGTCCCCAACTCGGGGACCCTACAAATAGGAGCCACGTGCTGCTCCCTGTAATAGTTGCTGCTGCTGTTGTTCCCTGGCGCTTCCCCCGTAGTGCCTTCTACTTCACCCTTATCTCAGGGCTGAAGTTCTTCCTCACAGAATGTCAGTGTCACCAGATCCCTTAAACGCCAGCAAAGAGCACCGTTCTTGCTCCTCTGGTCCCTTCCAGGAACTGACTAGCTCAGGCCTCACAGCGGCTTTTATCTGAGCCCGCTGAGTTCTGATAGGCTGCAGAGAAGCAGCCTTTCTAGGCAGGCCTGAAGGACCCCCCTTTACTAGGACATGGGGGCCTCACGGTGCTCAGGACACCTCATCACAGTCCCCTTAGACACAAAGAACCCGAGTCTAAGAAGTGAATCACAAGTTCTTGATGCTGGAATGGATAAAAGACAAATGCCTGCTGATATAGAAGATAGTGTGAAGCAGCAGTTCTCAACCAGGAGTCTGGAACCCCCTGGGCCAACAGCAGGTTTCAGGGGGTCTGCCAGGCAGAGCCTAACGGTTGACTCGCTGGGGCCTAGGCCAGAAAGCTGAAGTACTGCGGTGCAGGGCTGAAGTCTGGGGCCCTGAGCCCCACCACCTGGGACTGAAGCCGAAGCCCAAGCAATGTAGCTTTGCAGGGCCCGCTGGGGCATGGTGCCCCAGCCAATTGCCCTGCTTGCTACCCCCAAATAGAATTATAGGTTATTAGGGTTGTGTCACGGAGTGGGGGGAGTCCAGTCCTGCACCCCTCTTCCTGGGACCCACAGTGACTCTTAGCCAGCCAGTAAAACAGAAGGTTTATTGGACAACAGGAACACAGGTTACAGCAGAGCTTGCAGGCACAGTCAGAACCCCTCCATCGAGTCCTTCTGGGCTTTCAGGGTGCTTGGATCCTAGCTAGGATACCCTGAATTCCACCCACCCAGCCCCAAGCCCAAACTCAAACTGCTTCCCTCCTTTCACTCCCTTCCTTTGTCCACCTTCCCGGGCAAAGGTGTTGACCTCCCTCCCTTACCTAGCTCAGGTTACAGGCTCCGGTATCGTCCATCCCCTAAAGTCCTCCCCTGCTCTCCCATTCCCCACACAGACAGCCCCTACTCCATCACATCTCTCCCCCCTTCAAGACTGAACTGAGCGGGGTCACTCTGCCCAGTGACCTGGGGAAGTTCAGGGCCCCCTCTCTGGGACAACGCGTCCGCTATCAGGTTGGCACTTCCCTTCACATGGACCACGTCCAAGTCATAGTCCTGCAGGAGCAGGCTCCACCTCAGGAGCTTGGCGTCGGCTCCTTTCATCTGGTGCAGCCAGGTCAGGGGAGAGTAGTCGGTGTACATGGTGAAGTGTCGACCAAAGAGATATGGCTCTAGCTTCTTAAGGGCCCACACCATGGCCAGGCATTCCTTCTCGATGGCCGCGTAGTTTTGCTCCCAGGGTAGCAGCTTCTTACTCAGGTACATGATGGGGTCTCTCTCCCCCTTTTCATCCACCTGCATTAACACCGCCCCCAGTCCCGTGTCTGAGGCGTCGGTGAACACCATAAAGGGTTTGTCAAAATCTGGGTTTGCCAGAACTGGGCCAATAACCAGAGCCTCCTTCAGCACCCGGAAAGCCTCCTGGCACTGCTCAGTCCAGATTACCTGGTCTGGCTTCCCCTTTTTGCACAGTTCAGTGATGGGGCCGGCTATGGCACTAAAGTGGGGCACAAACCTTCGATAGTACCCCGCCATCCCAATAAAGGCCTGGACTTGCTTTTTGGTTTGGGGAGCAGGCCAGTCTCTGATCACCTCCACCTTGGCTGGCTCCGGCTTCAGGCAGCCGCTCCCCACCCGATGGCCCAGGTAAGATACTTCAGCCATCCCCACCTTGCACTTCTCAGCCTTTACTGTTAACCCAGCCTTTCGGAGTCGGTCCAGGACTTGTTTAACCTGGGACATGTGGTCCTCCCAGGTCTGGCTGAAGACGCAGATGTCATCAATATACGCCACGGCAAAACTCTCCATCCCCCTCAGTAGCTGATCCACCAGGCGCTGGAAGGTGGCCGGCGCTCCCTTGAGGCCGAAGGGCAGGGTCAGAAACTCGTAGAGCCCCAGAGGGGTGATAAAGGCCGATTTCAGCCTGGCATCTGCGTCCAAAGGCACTTGCCAGTAGCCCTTTGTAAGATCCATAGTGGTGAGGTACCAAGCACCTACCAGCTTGTCTAGGAGTTCGTCAGGCCTGGGCATGGGGTAGGCATCAGATACAGTGATGGCATTGAGCTTTCGATAGTCCACACAGAACCGGATTGACCCATCCTTCTTGGGGACCAGCACCACTGGCAAGGCCCAAGGGCTGGAAGACGGCTGGATCACCCCCAAAGCCAGCATGTCCCTGACCTCTCTTTCAAGATCCTGGGCAGTTTTACCAGTGACCCGAAAAGTGGAGCATCTTATAGGGGGATGTGACCCAGTCTCCACCCAGTGGACAGTCAAATTAGTGCATCCAGGCTGGTTGGAAAACAGCTGTCGGTATAGATGCAGCAGCCCCCTGATCTCAGTGTGCTGGCCCGGGGTCAGCTGATCAGAAAGGGGAATCGCCTCCAGGGGGGAACCAGCTTTAGTCCCCGGGAATAGATCCACTAAGGGGTCATCTCCCTGCCCCTCCCAATGTCCACACACAGCCAACACCACATTCCCCCTGTCATAGTATGGTTTCATCATGTTCACATGGTACACCCGACGGTGATGTGCCCGGTTTGACAGCTCCACCACATAGTTTACCTCATTCAGTTGCTTGATAACCTTGAAGGGCCCTTCCCAGGCGGCCTGGAGTTTGTTTCTCCTCACGGGGATGAGAACCATCACCCGATCCCCGGTGGCGAAGGCATGGGCCCGTGCCGTGCGGTCATACCAGACCTTCTGCCTCCTCTGGGTTCGGGCCAGATTCTCCCTGGCCAGGCCCATGAGCTAGGCCAGTCTTTCCCGGAAGGTCAGGACATACTCCACCACTGACTCTCCCTCGGGAGCGGCCTTCCCCTCCCATTCGTCCCTCATCAGGTCTAGGGGCCCCCTTACCCGCCTTCCATATGTAAGCAGAGTCAGGATAAGCTCTACCCTGACATCTGGTGGAAAGAATTTCAGAGAGTGTATTTGCATAGGCACGCCTACCCTATCCCAGACTGCCGAGCTGTGGGACTGCTTGGTGACAAATGACTCACCCTCAGTTGGGTGGTACTTGCTAAACAAGGGACATGGGTTCCAAAACCCAGTGAATTGAGAGAGGCTGGGGATGGGTATCTGTGCCTAGTGGTGCAGTCTCCTTGTGGAGCCAGAAGCACCAGTTCCACCCCCTTCTCTCTCCACTGTGGAATGTCAGAGTTGATTTTTTTATTCCTTCAAGAATCTAAATACAGGTGACTGAGCTGAACTCACTTTGGGCTAATGGTGCACTAGCACTGGGGCTCCCCTACTAAGAGCTGAGATCACTAAGAGTTGAAATCACTAAAGAGCTGAAATTACTGAGCTGAGAGCACTGAGTACTGTGCTAACTAGTGGGGGGAGCCTGAAGATATACTGTGGAACAGAGCAGCTGGCGGAGTGGAGCAGTTGTGAGGATGGCTGGAGCGGATCACGGGACAGCTGGTGGCAGCGGAGCGGCTGGCAGAGCAGAGTAGCTGTGGGACGGGTGGAGCGGCCCACAGAGCGAGTGGAGCTGAGCAGTTTGCAGAGAGAACTGGAGCAGCTCATGGAGCAGAGCAGCTGGTGGAGCGGAGCAGTTTCTGAGGACGGCTTGAGGAGCAGAGTGGAGCGGCTGGTAAAGCGGAGCAGTTCGTGGAGAAGGCAGAAGCAGAACCCACGGAGAGGCAGGGCAGTTGGCCCCGGACCACGCAAGGTGCCCCTTTCTACCCAGGCTGGGGGGAGAGACCTCTACAGATAAACTCTCAAACTCTGGGGTGGCATTGACCAGAGACTTTTGGGTTGTTGGACTTTGGGGTGATTGGACTTAAAACCCTAAGGGGAAAAAGGACAGTGCCAAACGTACTTGGAGGTGGGTTTTTGTTTATAGTTTGTGTTATAACCCTGTTTGTGGTGTTTCTCCAATGGGATGCCGCGTTGATTCCTTCCTTTATTAAAAAGATTTTGCTACACTCAGACTCCGTGCTTGCGAGAGGGGAAGTATTGCCTCCTAGAGGCGCCCAGGGGGGTGTGGTATGTGAGTGTCCCAGGTCACTGGGTGGGGGCTCGAGCCGGTTATGCATTGTGTTACTGAAACGGAACCCCTGGATACTGAACCCAGCCCTTGTTGCTGCCAACTCAGAGGGGCAGAAGGGTTACACATACAATAGTTCGAAAGGTGAAAACCTGGTAGATTCCTGGGGTACCTCCCTGTACGCGAACAGCAAGTGAGGTAAGTACTTGTCCCAGTCCTGCGGGTGCTGGTTCATAAATGTTTTTAGCATCATCTTCAGCGTCCCGTTGAACCTTTCCACCAGCCCGTTGGACTGGGGGTGATAGGCTGAGGCCTAGTTGTGCTGGACCCCACATTTCTGCCATAAGGACCGGAGCAGGGCTGACATGAAGTTGGACCCCTGATCCGTTAAGACCTCCTTGGGGAACTCCACCTGGCTGAAAATTGTCAGCAGGGCATCTGCCACTGTGTCTGCTTCGATAGAGGACAAGGCCACCGCCTCGGGGTAGCGAGTGGCAAAATCCACCACCACCAGGATGTATTTCTTCCCTGACCGGGTCGTCTTGCTGAGGTGTCCCACTATGTCCATGGCCACCTTCTGGAAAGGTTCTTCTATGATGGGTAAAGGCCTCAAAGCCGCTTTCCCCTTGTCCTGGGCCTTCCCCACCCTCTGGCAGGGGTCACAGGATTGGAAGTACTGTCGGACCTGAGTAAAGACCCCAGGCCAGTAAAAGTTCTATAGCAGCCTCTGCCTGGTGCGCCGGATTCCCTGGTGCCCTGCGAGAGGGATGTCATGGGCCAGGTACAGCAGCTTGTGGCGAAACATCTAGGGGACCACCAGCTGCCTCCTGATCCCCCATGACTCTACTTCCCCTGGGGGAGCCCATTCTCGGTACAGGAACCCCTTCTCCCACAGGAACCTCTCCTTGCAACCTCTCCTCATGGTCTGTACCGCACTAAGCTCAGCCCGGTCCCTGGGCTTCCGCAAGGAGGGATCTTTCTGCAACTCGGCCTGGAACTCAGCAGCTGGGACAGGGATGGGGACCGGCTCTCTCTTGCTGGCTGGGTCTGAGGCTGCAGTCTCTCTGAACCATGCCCCTGGGCGTTCCCCGCCCCCTGGGTTAGGGTCCTGCACCTCGGGTCGAGTACCTTCCCCGTTGTCGGGGTGCAGTGCCCTTTGCCGACTCTGACTACGAGTCACGACTAGGGCACTCTGGGTGTTACTAGGCCAGTCCTCGAGGTCCCCTCCCATTAACACGTCCGTGGGCAAATATGGGTGTACCCCCACATCCTTGGGGCCCTCCTTGGCCCTCCACTTCAGGTGTACCCTCACCACGGGCACTTTGAATGGGGTCCCGCCCACGCCCATCAGAGTCAGGTAGGTGTCGGGCACCATCCGATCTGAGGCCACCACCTCAGGCCGGGCCAGCGTCACCTCTGCGCCCGTGTCCCAGTACCCAGTGACCTCCCTCCCATCTACCTCCAGGGAAACAATGCACTCTTTCCGGAGGGGCAGCCCCGCGCCCACTCGGTAAACCAAAAACCCGGAGCCTGGAGCATCCAGCCCCCCAGAGGAGCTGACCTGGGGACCTCCTCCATAGGTGGTATGTGGCCAGCCCCCCTTTCCTGGGAATGTAGCCCCTCCTCCGATTGGGTTTTTACACAGTCCACCCTCTGCGGGTTGGGTCTGCTTGGTCTGTCCCTGAGCTTGGGGCACTGGGCCCATATGTGGCCTCGTTGGCCACAGCCATAGCAGCCCACGTCTCGTGGGTCCCCTTGAGTGGGTCGGAGGGACCTGACGCAGGATGTTCCCCTTTTGGGGGGGTTCTCCATAGGCCCCTTTTGGGAGGTCCCATGATGACTCTCTCTCTGCGTTGAGGCAGGCCTGCTCCTTCGAGACTCCTCCCTGCCATCCCCTGCCCGACTGTCCACAAATTGGTCGGCCAGCTGGCCTGCGTGCTGTGGGTTCTCCGGCTTCTGGTCCATCAACCACAGCCTCAAGTCGGACAGGCACTGCTCGTTCAGGTGCTCCAGTATGAATAGGTCAAGCAGGTCCTCTTTAGTTTGGGCCCCAGCTGTCCACTTGCGGGCATACCCCTGAGCCCAGTTGACCAGTTGTAGGTATGTGACCTCACGGGTTTTACGCTGACTCTGGAACTTTTTCCGGTACATCTCAGGAGTCAGCCCAAACTCGCGGAGCAGGGCCTGTTTGAACAGTTCGTAGTCCCCTGCCTCCGCCCCTTTCAGTCGGCTGTACACCTCCACGGCTGTGGAGTCCAGTAAGGGGGTGAGAACTGCAATCCTGTCTGCAGGGTCAACCCTGTGCAGCTCACAGGCATTCTCAAAGGCCGTCAGGAAGGTATCTATGTCCTCCCCCTCCTTAAGCCGGGGCAACAAGTGCTTATCAAAGCTCTTTGTAGGCTTGGGTCCCCCCTCACTCACCGCAGCCGGGGCCTCACTGCTCCTCAGCTGGGCTAGGTCCAGCTCATGTTTACGCTGTTTCTCCTTCTCCTCCCGCTCATGTTTACACTGGTTCTCCTCATGTTTACGCTGGTTCTCCCTCTCCTCCAGCTCTTGCCTCTTTAACTTGAGCTCCTTCCGTTTCAGCTCCCTTTCATATTCCAGCCGCATCCGCTCCACGGATGCCGAGCGTCGCCGGGAGGATCCCCTGCGGGGGGGTGGGCTTCGCCGGGAGAATCCCCTGCTGGCCGGGGGGGTCACAGTGCCCTCGGTATTCACTGGGCTCCTCCTCGCCCTTCCCCTAGGCCTAGGAAGGGGGGGTCTCGGGAAGCCCTCGTCCGAAGGCTGACCACTCCCAGCGGGGACAGACACTGGTGCCTGCGCTGCATCTGCCCGGCTGCTTCCCTCAGAGACAGGGCTCCGTTCATTCATGCGGTCTCCCTGCTCCAGCTGGGCAATCAGCAGGTCCTTGGTGAGCCTCCCCGGGCGCAGCCCGCTCTGCTTGCACAACTCCAGCAGGTCACACTTGCACCGCTTGGCATACATCTTCCTGCTGGCCACTCACAGGGCAGGGTGCTCGCCGTCCCCACGGTTTCCAGGGGGACCCCTAGTGCACCAGCCCTTCTTGAGGTCACCACCTCTCTGCCAGGGTCGAGCTGTAGACTCCTCCGCCCCTGGGACCGCTCGCTGCAATCCCCCGGGGGACCCTGTAACTGCAAAGTCCTTCTCACTGGGCACACACTCCCAGGGGTTAATCACCCCTTCGTTTTACTGCTCCCCAGTCACTTACTACAGGAAGCATCGTTCATGGGGTGCAGTATCTCCCGCCGCTGCCACCAGTTGTCACGGAGTGTGGGGAGTCCAGTCCTGCACCCCTCTTCCTGGGACCCACAGTGACTCTTAGCCAGCCAGTAAAACAGAAGGTTTATTGGACAACAGGAACACAGGTTACAGCAGAGCTTGCAGGCACAGTCAGGACCCCTCCATCGAGTCCTTCTGGACTTTCAGGGTGCTTGGATCCTAGCTAGGATACCCTGAATTCCGCCCACCCAGCCCCAAGCCCAAACTCAAAACTGCTTCCCTCCTGCCACTCCCTTCCTTTGTTCCCCTTCCCGGGCAAAGGTGTTGACCTTTCCCCTCCCTTACCTAGCTCAGGTTACAGGCTCTGGTATCGTCCATCCCCTAAAGTCCTCCCCTACTCTCCCATTCCCCACACAGACAGCCCCTACTCCATCACAGGTTGGAAGGGACCTCAGGAGATCATCTAGTCCAACCCCCTGCTCAAAGCAGGACCAATCCCCAACTAGCCCCCTCAAGGATTGAACTTGAGGCCAATGCTCAAACCACTGAGCTATCCCTCCCTCCAAATATTATCTGAGATATACCTATCTCATAGAGCTGGAAGGGACCTTGAAAGGTCATCAATTCCAGCCCCCTGCCTTCACTAGCAGGACCAAGTACTGATTTTGCCCCAAATCCCTAACTGGCCCCCTCAAGGATTGAGCTCACAACCCTGGGTTTAACAGGCCAATGCTCAAACCACTGAGCTATCCCTCCCCTCACAATACAGGCCTTGGCTTTTATATGCAGAAAAACAGTTGTTGGGGCACACGTGGGCTGTGGAGTTTTTATAGCATGTTGGGGGGGGGTGCTCCATGGGTGGTGGGTGAACCCCTGCTTTAGGGAGACTAGCCTGCCAGCACCACTCCTTCCGCCCAAGGCCCCGCCCCCGCATGCCAGAGCCTTGAATTCCCCTCCCCCTAAAAGGAGCAACCCCGAGGGGCTCCCGCAACTGGAGAGGAGCCCCAGCATGACCACCCCAGCCACATTGGGCCAAGCCGTCACCACTGCCCCCGAGCACCAGGCCGAGCCGCCAGCCTCCCTGAATGCCAGACCTCTCCCAGCACCAGGCCGAGCCAATGGCCTCCCAGAGCGCCAGCTCCTCCTGCCCCTGAAGGCCCCCCTCTCTCCCGCCAAGCTGCTGGCCCCAGCATCCGGCTGAGCCTTCACATCCCTCCTCACCTCTCCACCCCCCATCCCAAAGAGGAGGGACGTGGGGAGCAGCAGGGACCTCCAGGATGGGGTGTGTGGAATGGGAGGCAGTAGGGGTCTCGGAGAAGTGCTGGGTGTCCGACGGCAGCGCCAGGGAAACCTTCCCTGGCCTATTATACCCGCCACCCATGGAGAGCTCAGAAAGAAAAAGGCTGCGAATCCCTAGGAGATGGTTGCAGCACAATGACTCCTAACTGGCTCTGGGTGGTGTCTAAACCTCTTTTTAAGTCTCAGGCCATTGCAAGCTGCCCCTGAGTCATAGCTGTACATTGTAATGACCAACAGACACAGGGATAACTGGACTGTTGAAATGACAGCCTGAGCATAGACCTCCTGCAGCAGAAATGAACCCCTAAATGCACCATTTAGCCCTGACTCAGGCAGAGTCTACCCCCCTCTGGCAAGCTGCTGTCTGTGTCAATACACCCCACTCTGCAGTTTGTTCCGCCAATAAAGTATTATTGAACTGAACTGAGCTGCGAGAAGCCAAGCCATTTTGGGACAAGTGTGATCTCCTTTCCCTTCTCGTGTTCACTCATCCACGTTTAATAGTATACCAAGGCTGTTCCAGCCCACGTACCCATGGCCAGTACATTGGAGCTAATAAGATGACTGATCTCATACCTAATGAACACTTATTGCCTGAATACATTTTTTAAACATCCCACTTTTCCTTTTGCAGCCACTGGCAGTTTTCTGCAGGAGGGTTTTTTGTTTTTTTTTTTCTGGTTTGTTGGTTTATAACTACAGCAGCTCATAATTTTTGATTCCTCAGAGAGCTGCAGCTTCTTGTGTTTTCGCGAGGTATCTGCATTCATTTTCTTCTTGCTGGATCAGCATGGAGGTAGCATTTGTGGAATGTGTTTGCATCACTCCAGACTTCACCTAGTCTGGACTTTTATGTAAAATGCCAATGAATCCACCAGAAAGTCTAGTTAATAAAAATCAGTCATTTAGACAGGGTGTGACTCAGCGATCTGAATTTGAGGTCTAGCCTCTGACTGAACAGCCGTAACATCGAGTTTAGCCCCTGGAGGGCAGCATCTCACATGGTTCTCAAATCATTCCCTTATTCAGTTCCACAAAGAGATATTTAAGAGTCAATTCCTAGACCTCCTTGGCCAGAGGGAACAGGAACACGGGCACCTTTGTTGATGAATAGCAATAACCCTCCCTCTTCTAAAAACCCACTATGCATTTCCTCCAGCAGCTAGGCAATCTCACTGCTTCAGGTTCCCTGCCAGACTGGAGCTGACTCAAGGCTACAGCAACATGCCTGAAGCTTTGAAGTTCTCCCATCCACGGATGCAGCACTATGGGGAAAGCCTTAACGCTGGAGGCTTCTGCCCGTTTGGATAAGACTTTTTAAAGTCTCTCTAAAACTACTGATTCAAAAACTAAACCAAACCCAGAACCTCCCAAACACTGAACAATGTGCAAAAAGCATCTCGCTGCAGCCTAGCAGTCAGTTCTTACTGGTGCATGTCTCTTTAGTGAATTTAGACTACAATTATTTCACTGACATTTAGAAAACGTAATAGCTCACAATAGGCTTGATCCTGCACCCACTGACATCAATGGTAAAGCTCTCCTTGGCTTCAGTGGGGCTGGGGCCGGGGCAGGGGCAGGCACCGTGGAGCATATTACCAGGGAAGTGTTCCACATAAATAATGTTTGTACAAAATGTTAGTCACTCTAATCCCTTGCCACTGGGAGACACTCCAGCACCAGGCAAGGGCTGTACAAAGTGCCTAGGAGGGGAACAATGACAATTTAGAGGCTGGGATGAATTTGGGCCTAGATACAGTGATCTTGTTTTGTTCCTACAGCTTTAAATGTATGTAGGTGCATGGCTGGGGAAGTAGCACCAATACTCAGAAGAGCTGATGTGGCACTATAGAATCATAGAATATCAGGGTTGGAAGGGACCTCAGGAGGTATCTAGTCCAACCCCCTGCTCAAAGCAGGACCAATCCCCAGACAAATTTTTGCCCCAGATCCCCAAATGGCCCCCTTAAGGAGCGAACTCACAACCCTGGGTTTAGCAGGCCAGTGCTCAACCCACTGAGCTATCCCTCCCCCCGAGAGTGATATAAGGTCAACTACAGTCACAGGTGAGGTGTGCTCAGGACAAGTGATGGGCAGCAAGTTACACCACCACCATCTTGCCATACAGACACAGGCAACTCCCCTCCTCCCCCACCACAAAGAGGCCATTGGAGTAAGTCTCAATAATCCCTTTGCATTTGTTTAGCCTTCAAAGCCCTTTGCAAATATTAACAGGCTGAGCCTCAAGACGCCCTCGTGTGGAGTAGGGAATATCATTCCCAATGTACAGGTGGGAACTGGGGTTCAAGGAGGTCAGTAGCAGGTTCAGACCCCTTACTCACGTGGAGTAGTACCTTACTCTGTGTGTTGTCTCAACTCGTTCAGGGGACTATCCAAGAATCAAGAAACTACTACTGCTGTGCCTAGGTGACTTGCCCGAGGTCATCCACTGAATCAGTAGCAGAGCTGTAAACAAAACCCAGGAGTCTTGAGCCCTCCTGTTTTAATCCCTATATAATACTTACTCTCTAGAAAACAGACAAGTGGTTACCTTATTTTTCTCTCTCTCTATTGTGGGTTTTGCATGAAGGTAGTGTTTTTCTTAATGTAATTCAAACAGCTCCTACACAGCCCCCTGAACCAATCTGACTAAACTAGCTATTGCTCTTGCTGAACCAACATGGGAGCTTTGGCAGTGTTCCTGAATCTGGACTCTAACAAAGACCCAGATCTTCCAAGGTAGTTAGGGACCAAAATGCCTTTGAGGGTCTTTGTGCTACTGCATCTGCGGTCATGCTGCCTGGGGATGGTTTATTTCCTATAAGTCTCCATGGTAGAGGAACACTGTCCAAATCTGTTTTCATATTCAGAAATGTTTCTTATCCGCGTACTATCAAAAACAGTGCAGAGAATTAAACAACCCTGATTTTTCACACTGCTTGGACAGTGAAAGCAGAGTGATCACTTTCACTTTGCTTCTAATCATTTTCACTTTCAGTTTCCAATGCAACATCCCAGTGCTGCTGGATTTGCATTTCCACCACTGCAGCTTGGGGAACATTTAAAATATTCCTGTGGAAAAAATCGTCATGCACACATTCCTGCTAGATCCCTAATAAATCCCTTCTCACACCCCACTTCACTTTTATAATATGGAAACATCTAATATCCCAGTGCCATAGACAGACACAGCAGTAGAGCTGATTGAAATTCAGAACCTCTGCTTGTGGGAAATGTTGACATTTCACAATTAGTTTTTTTCAGAATTGGAATTCCTGAAAAATAGAAATTCTGGAAAACAAATTCACTTTGACATTTTTCCCACTGGAACTTTGGTCTAAATCAATCCAATTTCACAAAAATGGCAATTTCTGACAGAAGATTCTGTTGATAAAAATTTCCCAAGCAGTTTTATGAGGGAATAATTTTAAGCATGTGTGCAGACCCATTGACTTCAACGGCTCTATTCCTGTGGAAAAGCTAAGCATGGAAGTGTTTGCAGGAGTGAGGTCTAAATTTTGGACCCCAAATCAATTGATAGTGTTCCTGTAATTCACAAATCTTTTATTTTTAATGATGCAGCATGGATGAAATGGGGCGGGGGGAAGAGAACCTCACAGAAAATTTTTTAATGAAAAGGATTAGTTACGGGGTAACTGCTGTGCCAAGTACATATTTTGGCTTGACAGTAGCTAATACCTGACTGCCACTTTCCCGAGGGAAACAGCTGGTCTGTTTTCAATATACTGGGTTATAAATAATTTGCCCAATTTCATTTTATTTTTAAAATCAAAACTTTTTTTGAATTCCACCAGAGAAAAGAGCTCTTTAAAGCGTGATCGTGCTCTGAAAGGTGACTGGAAAAATGGCACTCTCTCACTCAGATCTGCTCTCTTTCTGTAGTAAGAGTCGTGCCTGCTAACTTTGGCCCCCATCATGCAAACATTCACATAAGTAACCTTACTCACCCCAGGAGTCCCGTTCCAATCAATCAGACTACTCACACCAGCAGAAGTGATTGCAGGATTGGAGACTAAAACACATTTTTTGCTGCTTTTTATACCTTTTAACCCTCCAGAGCAATGCAACTAAGACAGCATGAGCTGGATTCAATTCCTCCATGTGCATCAACAACAGAACTGTTTACTAAGTTCCAATCAGTTACATCTGAAGGCAATGGGACCACACAGGTGTCACTGAGGACGTAATTTAGCCTGCCAAACCTTTATTACTGGCGATGATGCATAAGAAAGATCACAGCTTGACTCTCAAAGCCCAGGCTGAGTTTGAGCAGCTGGCAGAAGACACCTTCCCCCATCTAATTACTTATAATTAAGCAGATTTGCTCCAGAATCACTGGAAAAAAAATGCTAAATGAGGAGCCCCAAAATGCCATTTTTACAATAATTTTTCTGAGTAGACCCATATCTGCAGTTATTAGAGTTTGTCTTAAACAATCATGCATCTATTTCACA
The DNA here is from genome assembly GCF_025201925.1 of Gopherus flavomarginatus. Lineage (NCBI taxonomy): Eukaryota > Metazoa > Chordata > Testudines > Testudinidae > Gopherus > Gopherus flavomarginatus. The sequence continues at coordinate 37,923,238 of NC_066630.1, forward strand.
TCTTTTTAAACTGATTTTTTTAAAGCAACCCAGCAAGATCCCTTTGTTGTCAGTTTCAGCTTGGAGTGGCATTTTTAAGCACAAAAAAAATTAAGCTCCCAAAATAATTAAGACAGGTGTCTTTATCAAGACCAACTAGATACCAGGGCAAGATCTAAATGAATTAAGGCCTTGATCCTGCAACAACTTACACACATGCTTAACTTTATACACCTGAGTAGTTCCATTGCCTTCAATAACAATTCACAGGGCCTGATCCAAAACCCATTGAAGTCAATGGGAGTATGTCCATTAGTTTCAATTGCCTTTGGATCTAGCCTGCAGTCCTTAAAGTTAAGCACATACATAAATCTTTGCAGGAGCAGGGCCCTAAGTGGCTATTTCATCCTCAGTCACAGTCTCTTACTGTCACGTCTCTCACAAACCAAACCCGCACCCACCCTCCCCCACAAGCAACTAAAAACACACCAGAAGTAATAACACATTATTTAAAAATTAGAACTATATTTAGTCAATTGGTTAGAGTACAAACACTTTATACAACACAGTTAAATAAATGACTCCATAAATCCAATCTGTTAACACATGAGATGAGGGCAAATATACAGCTGCCATTCCTGAATAGCCCAGCCCCTCATTCATCCACTGTGCAGATGCTGTCCAGACACTCATCTTACTGCTAGCTGTTTTGCACAAGCAATATACATGGAAACATTTTGTGTTTTCAAACCATTTGTCCTAGTTTCTCAGTGAATTCTAAAGAAAAATCAAGGCAATTTCAACTTTTATCCAAGGCATCTCCATTCTCTCTCCTCCTCCCAAGAGACGTGTAATGCAGGAAATGATGCTAAAAACAGGCATAAAAAACACAGTCACCTAACGAAATGCTCATATGTGTCAATATCGAAGGCTGGAATTTGTAAAGAAGCCTAAGGTAGGAAGATAGATCTCCAGCACTCATGGAATTGCAATGGGATTTAGGCACCTAACTCCTTTCAGCGCCTTTGAAAATCCCAGCCCAGTATTGCGCTGGAGAAAAAACTGTTTTAACCTGTGTCCCAGTTTGGCTCCCATCTGAGGAGGAGTAAACCCCTAATCTCCATTTGTATAAACCTGGCCCCTGATCCTGCAGGCTGACCTGGACCCTGTGTCTGTGTGGAGCCCCACTGAAGTCAGTGGGGAGCCCAGATCAGCACGGGCGTCTGCCCAATGGGCAGGATCAGGACCTTGCAGCACTCCCTGTGACCCCTGAAAATGGCAGATGTTTCTGAGTCCATCCGATCACCAGAGAAGCTGTTGGTATATTACACTCTCCATTTGATTTCCAATGTGTGTTTTGGCAACTGTGCACTAGTTTCTACTATGCTTTTTTCATATTAAATACACTAGGAAGAGGCCTCCATCCTGGCAGAATTCTGTGGCTCTGAGATAGTAAATGAAAGTCCATCTCCAAAAATAAATCCTCCTCCAAATAATTTGTTTTTTTTTCTACAGAGTACCCTGGAAATCAGATGACTTTCAAAGTGATGAGACCTTCAGGAACCCTCCAAAATATTGGCATAAGACATGTCAAATCTAGGTGCCCCTCTGAAATCCAACAGTGCTGGACATGTTTATGGAAAGGAATTATACAGATAATAAATCCTTCCTCTCAATAAATTATTCATCTATTGCTTATCCTAATCATACACACACTTCACAGGACCTTGTAAATGTCACGTGAGTGAGGGCATGACCCAAAGCCCATTCAATTCAATGGGAGTATTTCCACTGACTTTGATGGCTGGGGATCAAGCCCTGGCTGTGGAGGTCCACAAGAAGCAATCGTAACAGAGCTTTTTCAGAATAACCCGAGTCCTCTTTTCCCCATAAAGAGACATTACATGCTTATTGTTCAAGGACTAGCAACCCCTATACAAAACATAGCCGTGGGCATTATCTTGACCAGCCCTTATGCCATCTTTGAAGAGCAAGGAAACAATCTGTATTTAACTACAGGCCAGACAAGCTCAACGTCTTGTTGTCAAAAGGGAGCCAGAAGATTTTCCGTTTGCTATTTAATCCTACTCAAGTCGTGTGTTTTGCTATAGTGCCTCACGTGGCTCTTGGCTCACAACTGGGCTTCACGCACGTTTTTACTTCCTGCCCACCTTTTGAGGTGGTATGGACAGGAGACAATATCTTTAATCTTTGTCCTAGGCAACAGAAAAGCTTAATCTACTCACACAGAGCCTCTATTGCCTCTACAGGGAATAGAACATACCCAAGACTAAACTAACCGGAGAACAAATCTTTGTCTAGAAGAGGTACTGGAATCTATGCTGATATAAATGCAGGGATGGCGAAGATAGCAAGATACTTGTTTGCTTGAGCTAAAAATCACCGTGCAACTCACGCAGAGCAGAAATGCCATATGTGGTTTTGAGAGTGGTCATCATCGCTCAATGAAGAGTGGATAGCATGAACCACCATTATTCCTAATGGAGTTATCTGCACAAGCCAACCAAAGCAAGACCAAAGCTTCTCAGCCACTGAGTCTACAAAAGCCTTAGAAAGGGAGAGAGAGAAACAAGCCTGTTTCTAGGCAGCATCGTATTCCCTTTGTTCTCTAGTTCGAACGCCAGCTGGGATGGAAACAGAAGGTGTTAAGTAAGCCTTCTGCTCATGTCTCACCTGAAGTTACAATTACGAGAGGGACAACAGTTATTTGCCCAGCAAATCGCCAGGACGTTATAACTGGTTACGGGTGAAAAAGTAGAAGCAGGAGCAGATTAACTCCAAAATCCTGTTTTCATGCCACCATCCTTAGCAATAATGAAGGGAAAAATATATGCAGGTGGATGAGACTCCATAATATACCAAACCATAATGAGATCATGGATTTAAGGGGCCAAAGCAGCAGAACAAATCTTTGCCTAGAGGATGATGGTACCGGAATCTCACAGCACATTTCTCAGGGGACTTTTTAACAGAGTGTGGCTCAGACTTTTAGGTCTGATGCTTTTAAAGCCAGTAAAACAGCTAGTGTGATAGATGCAGCAGACTTTCATAGTTCAACATTTCAGTGATTTCAACTTGAAAATTAGATTTCTCTTTTTAAAAAAAAAGTATGTTTACATGGTGACAGGAATTATTTTGAAAAAATGTAAACATTCCCCCCTCCCTGCACATAGTTCATATGCTGAGAACTTTCCAAGCTTGTTGGAATTGTATCCCAGTGGCAAGAGATGACAAACCAGCAAGTTACCATTTAAATGATATAGAGCTTTGACTAATTATGAGGTCTTTGGTTTTGCCAGTTTAATGGCCTGGGGATGCTTGCGAGAACTCTTCCTGGGTGAAGGTGACCACTGCAAAATGCTGCGGTGGTCAACAGGATTTTGAGTTCTACACTTTGTGTTAACTTTGGGGAAGGGAACTAAGAAAAAGGAAAACATCGCCGGGCCAGATTTTGACTGCGTCACCTCAGCTGAGTATCACCTGAACTCCATGAATGGTCCCACTGACTTCGGTGAAGTTAAATACTATTCACCGGGAGAAAAGGGACCAGAAGCTAGGCCCAGATCTACAAAGGTCTTTAGGCACCTAACTCCCATTGATTTCACTGGCAGCTCTTTGAAGATAAGGTAGAACCGCATGACCACACAGGAGAAAGAATGGATAAGGGCCCATCCAATGAGCAGGCCAAGAAAAGAACTTTGGCAGAAAGGAACGTCTACAACATGATGGCAGGAGCAGCTGTTGAACAGACGGCTCCTTACAGATGGGAAAGTTGGACACAGAAAGACCAAGGATGGAGGTTCGGAAACTGTCGCAGTTGCTGAATCCTGACTTGCAGACACTCACTAAGCGGAGCCTGGGACAAAGCAGAGGAGGTGCGTCTGTCGCTGGACAAGAGCTCAAGAAGTTAAAGGGGAACTGTCAAGTAGTCCAAGTTCCAAAATTTGACCTACCTTAAAGACCAGTACTGGCCAGAAGGAAGTTCTCTCTTTTTCTGCAGAATTCTTTCCTTTTGAATCCACTTTGTTGCTGAATTATTATTTTTTTTAGGTTACTTCCTAGTTTCACCAAACCCAGGCAAAAAGATAGATCACCACAGTGCTGCTCCTGCAGCAGCAACCTATCAGGACAGGTCTAGCCCTGTGCGGACACTGACAAGGCCAGGAAGTGGGGAGGAGGGAAGTCACATTTGCCTGTGCAGGATTCGAAAAGACGAGTGAGAGGGTGAGGAAAAGGCTCAGCATTTTGACAAATGGCAAACAATGATCAGTAGGCAAAGAGCGGTTTATTTCTGGAGCTTCTCTGAGGATGTTACAAATAAGGGAGTGTAAAAAGAAAATTAAAACGAAAAAAGTAGTCAACAGTGCCCCTTTAAAAACAGGCGATTGAGGATGTATCAAGCAGGGGGCAGGGCGCACATGGTGGAAAGGCCGAGCAGAGGGAGACCGTTGGGAGAAAGGTGAGTGATGAAATGGAGGCTGGGATGCAGAAGGAAGCCACTGTCCTATGCAAATTGGTCTATTGTAACTGAAAATAGACCTCTTTCTATGCGGCTTCTGTAGCACTCTGTATGGATGGCACATCCAGTTCCTTTCCTTGGTGAAACTGTTTCTCAGGGTCAGGCCATTTTAAGAAGGTGATGTTAAGCATAAAGGGAGGCCTAGGTTGGATTTAACCAGGATGGGAGTCAGGTTACCGTAGTGACCAGGCTGTCCCATCTACACTACAAGGACTACAGTGCTGGGGTACCCAGTTACAACACAGCAGGGCCATGGCACGTTTGTGCTGTGCCTGTGCAGATGGGACCCTGTTCTAACAGGTGTGACTGACACGAGCTACAGCCTGATCGGGCCAACGGTTTAGTGCTAGGTACACAGGCAAGTCTGAAGCACAGACTGATTGCCTCTGGGGAAGGCTTACTGAAGACATCCCCAGGGACCCTTCCCCATCAGCTCCTCGGCCCTGAAAAACCAAGCAGGGCTAGCATGTATTCCTGTGAACACAACTAGGAGGCTGGTAAGCGGGGAGTGGCAGAGGCCACAACACATTAAAGGCATAGAGCCCATTTTAAGATTCCACCTGCATATTTTTTCCCCTTAAGCAAATCCCTCAGCTGCACTGCCCAGCACTGCCCTAGATACATAGACCCACACATGGAAACAGAAGATAAATACAGAGTTTATATACACACGCACACATACATAGCACCACTTCTATAAGGCTTAGAAGATACTAAACGTACATTACAGGGAGGTGCTTGTTATAAAGAGGTATTTATAATGAGCTTCCAAAGAGCCAGGAGACACAACATACAGCAGATAGCCTTATATCAGAGGTAGCCTTACAACAGACAGCTTCAGTACCAAGGCGCTGGATAAAAACTATGCAAGGGGAGCTGGAGGCAGAGAGGAGGGCCGGAGAAAAGAAATGACAAAGTCCTGCTGGGATTTTAAAAAGTAGTTTCAAGCGTCTGGGTTTGTTAATTTCAAGCTTGAGCTCATTGGCTCGGAAATGCTGTCTGCCCAGTGCAGAGAGACAGCTGGGATAAACACTTGACGACTGAGCAGGTGACGAGTTGGCTGCCGTGACAGAGATCTCTTCCTTAACCGAGGGTGTTAGGAAACGCAAGTGGCACCACTACTGCTAGCAGGAAGGCGGTTTGATATGAGCGGGGTTAGAGGGATGGACGAAGCAGGGAGAAAGCCCTGGTTTACTCCACCAGCCGGTTCGATTCACTACCCAGATGGAGGTGCAGCTCAAGGCAGTGGCCGAGGAGGAAGTCAGAAGCACTCCAGGGAGCAGTCACTGAAGAGGAAGCATTGTTAGCACTGCTGGTTCTGCCTGGGGGTACTTGCAGAGTGGGGGGGCAGAAATGAGGGCTCAGTGGTCCCCACAGAGAACTGTGAGGGTAAGGAGTCTACTGTGTTTAGGATTAATGAGAATGCCCCAGCCCTCCTGAGCAGGGGAGAGGCTCAGAGGACTGAAGTCACCCATTATGTGTGTCCATGGCAGGGGTGTTGGTGCAGACACAGGGGCTCTCTCATCTTTTTAAATCCAGCTGAGATCTCCAGGCAGCCAGACCCTGAACTAGAGTTGTAAAGGCCTCCCTTGATTAGAACATCTCTTGAGAAACCTCACCCTGTACCATGTCCTTCTCAGCTGGGGTAGGGAAGGAGAAAGTGTTTGTGCCTTTCCTGGCTCTGCCATTCATTCAGAGACAGGGGGAAAGGGGGGGCAAATGGGATACTAGCTAAAAGTGGCAGCCAGTCTCACCCTCTGCTGTGGGGCACACACCACATGGGGGACCAAGCATCTAGTGTTTATCCAGGCCTCCGAAGGAGCTTAACACTGAGGGAAAGATGGCAGGCCCAGGGTGGAGTTTTCCTATCGATTTCCAAGCTCCTGTCCTCCAGTAGCCCGGCTGTTTAAGCCTGCCCAGTAGTTGGAGGCAGCAGGCTCTAGCCTACCATCGTACAACAGATTCACACTCTTCCCCCCACAGAAAACAAGTGAACAGTAGGAGACAGCACCAGGAAGGGCTCCAACCAACCTCAGCCCCCTCCACTGCAGGGGGGCACTCCCCATGGCTCCTTCCATACTGAATACTCTCCATACATTTCTTTTAAAACTTTTATTCAATAATATAGAATTCCTTTAATTATAATATAGAACTGTCCATCATGCCGTATTCCTCCCCCCCCCGCTGCCCCCTCCCTGCCGCATCAAATCTGGAGCCAGCTAGTTAATATGTTATGCTGGGGTTCGGGGGGGGGCAAAGGTCAGCATGGGGGGGGCAACATTAGCCAACAACCGTTTTGCATACCCTTCACATTTTCCATGCTTTCTGGGTCAGGAAGAGGTCAACAGGAAGTCAAAGGCAGAGGAACCTTTTACATTCAGAAGTAAGGTTTGTGTTTATAAACTGGTGAGTGCCATGGAGCCGGTGCGGTCTCTGGTCTCATCCCCTGCCACCGCAACGCCGTCTGGCCGCCAGCTCTGTACACACGCTGATAAGACGTTTGATTTGGTTCTTGTTCTGCTTATGGAAAATTGGGAGGAACAGCATCGGACCTAGGGAGAGATGGGAGGAGGGAAGTGAGCATCAGACGCGAACCGCAGTTGATGCCAATGTGTTGCCAGAATTTTTTCCTTCTTCAGCACCTAGTAGATTGAACGCAGGGCCAAGGAGACAGAAGCAGGTTCTAATCCTTCCCCCACAACTTACTCCCTACATAGGCTTGAGCATATCATGGAACCTATGTCCCTCAGTTTCCCTATCTGTAAAGCAGGATAATACTGACCCAATTCCCAAGGCTGGCATGAGTCTTACGTGGTGCTTTGAAGATGTCAGCATTGTAGGAGAGCTAAGTTACTATTGCGTGGAATAGCAGGTGAATCAAAATCTGTTTTTTCCACCTTGCCTCCCATACTTATGGTTCGCAATGCCCCCCTGGGATAACATTCTTATTGGGGGCCAGTAGGAGTCTCTCTGTGCCCCCAACACGTTATCTCACTCCCACTGAAATGCCTGCATCACCCCAAGCCTCTCCATGCACTAGTTCCAACATGCTCCCAGGCCCTGCCGCTCTTGAGAGATTCTGAACTGCAGCCCATCACAAGGTGCTGTAGCACTGGGCCGGGTTGGTAGGTAGGAAATTTTCACTGTACGTTTGCGAGCTCACCCGTCTCACTACCATATCTGTGCCAGATTCCTGAGCAAAGAAGAAAGGGTGTGGTCAGGGATCTCCCTTGCCCCCTTTCTTTCTGAAGACAAAGCGTTTTTCACCACCATAAGGAAAAGTAGATGTGAAATATTACTAAACAGGGGCAAGTGGCATTTCCGGCTCTGGGCACCTAACATGCAAACAGGCTCACAGAGAGAACGGGATCAAGGTAGAGCTGTGTACACACACGTACTACTCACTGTACAGTACAGCAGCAAGGAATGGTAGATTGCAAGGTTATTCCATAATAACCATTTCAATCAGTTTTCTCATTTCCTTTTGGGCTGAAGCTTCTCACATTTTGTCTCAACACCAGCTTTGGGATGGGGAAGGTGGTGGGACTGGGCTGAATTTTCAGGGTGACTGGAGCAAGCCACTCAACCGTTCTATACCTCACGGTTCCCCTTCTTCCTAATTGACTTTGGGATTGGAAAGCATTGCTGAGACTCCAGAGGAAAGGTCCTGCCAGAGGAGAGGACAAGGTGTGTGCTGCATGTCAGTATGGCTGTGTCAGGGAAGAATGCGTGGAGGTCTCCACACCTATCAATAGGAGGTCTGAAGTAGGGTCTTATGACCCTGGACCTCTCCCCCCAGAGCCTTCCAGCCCTTTTCCCTCTTCAGACTAAAAAAAGGCTCCGGGTGAAGATTCTATATCCATCCCCTATTAGTTACCAATGTAAAACTAAGGAGATGGGCAATGCAGATGCTTCCCACTGCAGTACCAATAGCTTGTCCTCACTGCTACAAGAAATGTAAACCCCTTCCTTTCCCAAACGTGCACATCGACACTCACTTAGCATTGGTTTAACGGGTTGGAATTTAATGCTAAATACAAAAAAACTGGAGTTAATGCAGCACTGAGGCTAAGAAGCCAACCAATCAGAAGTCAGGAAATTTCCAATGTTAAAGTCCTACCCAAACCCTAACTTGACCTCATTGCCATCCATTGTTTTACGGGGATAGATCAGAGGTTCCCCTTTCAGAGATACCTGTCTCATGCGCGCCCCACTCTTTCTAAGCAAGGGGGGAGGGGATGATGGGTACCTAAGGAGGCACTCACCATGTGGCTGTTGAGGAAGCCACTTGCTGCATGCATGGTCTAGCAGCCTTAGCTGCCGGGACACTGCTCCCTGCCAGCCTCGCTCCCCCACTGCGCAGGGAAAGTGAACAGGGTAATGCTAAGGGGCTGGGGGCAGCAGGGAAGCAGAAAGCTGCACCAAGTGAGTACTGGCCCCTGCCAGATAGAGACCCTTGCTGACCCCAGCCCTTCAAGTGCAGCCACGTCTGCTTCCCATGCAGAAGCTCTGTCCAGCGGGGAAGTGGATGGTACTCTACTCTGAGGCCACGCTGAGGGGCCAGTGTCAGCAGGGGGATCAGCCTGGCAGGGGGCCAGTACTCCCAGGGTGCAGCCATCAGCTCCCTGCTCAGAGTCCACATCAACCTCCCCAGAAGAGGAGGGTAACTGCCAGTAGGTGGGTGCTGCAGCTGTGCAATGGGGGAGCGAGACTGGCAGGGAGCTTGTTTCTGGCAGCTGAGATGTCTGCACACAGCCCCATCTGCTTCTCCCCGCCGGACAGAGCCCACTCCCGGCCCTTTAGCCTGGCCCCCCATCAGCTCCTCGTGTGTCCACCCCACCATGATAAACCTCAATGTGCCCCACAATTTGAAAGCTTCTGGTATAGATCATAGATTCTCAGACTTGGGGTTGTGAACACATCAGGCAATTGCAACTGCTCTGCTCATTTCATGTCTAACAAGGGGATGGGTCCCAGACAGGCAGGAGAGGGAGTGGCGAGGCGGTGGGAGGGATACACCAGCCCGGAGTGAACACGGCCGAGAACCACTAGTACAGGTTCAAACAAACAGTCCATTAGAGGGTGATAATTAACAAGGAACCTCCACTTTTGAGATTTTCCAACTTTCAAGGGTTTGAATCCTCAATTTGGCCACCGGACTTTTCAAGGAGTGGGACATATTGGGTTTTCTGGAAGGAGCGCTCTGGAAAACAACCCTGGTTTGACGTTTCAGTGGTGAGGGTATGTCTGTAGTTAAATAAAACCACAGCTGGCAGAGCTCTGGCTCAGGGCTATAAAACTGCAGTGTCAATAATCAGGCTGGAACCTGGGCTCTGAGACCCTCTCCCAGCCTGAACACCGAGTCAGCCGACATGGGCCAGCCGCGAGTGGGTTTTTTTTGTTTTTTGTTTTTTTTACACTGCAGACGTACCCTGAGAGTCTGGCAAGCACAAAAGTTTACTCCCTGGGCATGAGCGACTCCCTTTGAACTCAACAGCAGCTAAAGTGATTTTGTGGAGACTTTCACAGAACTTCACCTTTGGGCTGAGACCAAGCATGAAACGTATCAGGCCAAAAGGAGCTGGTGAGAGGAGGTTAAAGAGCCAGTTCTGATAAAAAGGGAAATTGGAACAGAAATTAGAACTCAACCCTAACTACAGGATGCAAAGCCTTCAGCTGCTCTTCATTTCTGCACAGTCCCATAGACTAGAAGACAACAGAAGTTCATACGTATAGATATTTATTGGTTTCAGTGAATTATACAAATGGATTTGACCTGCTATCAATGTCAATATAACTTTATTGGGATATGGAATGTAAACAGATGTTTCAAATAGAAACATTCTAACCTTATAAAAAAAATTAAATATTTGACAATGCCGGAGAAGGAAATTCTGTGTTTAGGTGCTGGTGGCAAAACACGATCTCCGGTTTCTAGGTTTAGGAGGTTTCTAGAACTGCTGGATGAAATTACACACAGAACAAATAGAGGTGGCAACTGTGAGTTGTGGGGCTATAAAGCTACCAAGGTATCGGATGAAAAGCCACAAGAGAACCACCCTGCCCCCCAACAGAATCTGAGTCCCAGAATTCAGCATTTGGCTGATTGTTAACACACTACATGGACCCAAGCTCTGCCTCAGTAGCTATAGTCACCCCAATAGCGCCACTCCGTCCCTGTTCCAACCACACCTCTTGCTTCCTGATCCTCCACCTTTGCTGTTCTCACTCCTGCATCCCCAAGCTCTCCTACTGCATTTCCTCACATCTTCATTCAATGTTGCTGGCATGAAACACTCCAGATTCACACTCTGGAATTGTACTTCACCTGGCACGAGTTATCATGTGTGAGCCATGAAATAAGTTACATTGTTGTATCTCTCTTATTACAGACAGTCTTGCAGGATCAGCTTTCCTGAGGTCTGTGGGAAAGTATTTTGCCTGCTACAGAAAAAACCTTCTGCCTCTACATTCAGGACTTTCCATAACAGGTCTATCACATTTTCTGAATGCACCTGCAGGGGTGTTCACCTTTCTCTTAGCAACTTAGAAGGTGGCTGTTGGTTTTAAATGATCCAAACCAATCCTGAGACACACTTTTCCTCCACAACAGAATCCAAAATGAATGGGCCAAACTGGGACCTGGAGTGAGCAGGTGGGACCTCCCAGACCTCAGAGCTGCATCTGCTTATTCCCAGTCTGAATTTGGCCCCAAGCGTCCACAGTTCCAAAGGGCTTACTTATACAGATGCATGCTATGATCCACTGGTGGAACGGCAAGTTTGCTCCACCAGTGTGGTAGGAAAAGGCTAGATTGGGAAGGAAGAGCAGGCGCCATGGAAACGTGAACAAGAAGCAGTAGCCGTGAGCCCTGGGTATCTTGCAAACCATTTGTCCAGGGCTTTGGTACCACAGGTTGAGTTACATTATCCACAACCACCAGAGAGGAACAGAGGTGTTAGTCCCCCACAGGTTAGATTTCTGCTGAGTATAAATGGGGGAGGGGTCTTGGTTAGTCCCTTTACTGCGTGACTGAAGGTTTTGTTTTTATTTGTAAACACCTTGAGTTACCCGTTGTTTTCCAGTCTTCATCGTGCTGCTGTCAGGCCACTGGAGAGCACAGCATTTTCTGAGCTGGGCTGGGACTGCTCCTTCACCACTGGGTCTGCAAGAGACACAAGGATCAGCCAGGGATGGGAAGCAGCATTACAACGCGCAATATCAAAGCGTCACTTTCATGAAAGCTTAGGTTCTTCCAAGGAACCCCCCCTCAAGCAGCGCAAGCTTCCATTAGACTTTGGAGAACCTGGAGTTCCAGCCATCAATGTGACAGCATAGGGGGGTACTGAATGGAAGACCCACCTCCCACCTGATCAACAAACCCTTCTTTCCTTTTCCAGCCCAACCACGTGACTCTGACCTCAGGTCTTGCTCCCCCCAGGACTCACAGAAATATGGGTGCTCCATAGCCTCTTTGGCAGTCAGTCTCTGTTGATGGTCATATCGCAGAAGTTTGTCCAGAAGGTCCAGGACTTCAGGACTGACCAGGTGTCTGTTCTCACTATGGATGAAGTTCTCCCAGCGTTTTCGCGAGTGCCTGTAGCAGAGGGATGTCTTTCATTGTACAGACCAATCTCTGAATGGCACAGCAGCTATCATCAGACCCTAGGAGGGTTCACCTACCACACCCAATATGTGAATTTAAAGGGCAGTGTTGGGTTGGAGCTAATTAGAGCTACCTACCAACCCCCTCCACATGCAGAATCCAGCATTTCACTAGTGACACCCAACAAGGGCAGTGCCACTCAAGCTTTTTCCTTCACAACCCAGCGTACTTGGCTTTTGGCAGCGCTGGGCTTCAGGGATAGTTCAGTGGTTTGAGCATTGGCCTGCTAAACCCAGGGTTGAGAGTTCAACCCTTGAGGGGGCCACTTAGGGATATGGGGCAAAAAGTGGTTGGATGATTTAATTGGGGGTTGTTCCTGCTTTGAGCCAGGTGTTGGACTAGATGACCTCCTAAGGTCCCTTCCAACCTTGATATTCTATGATATCCCAATGAGAGGGAGAGAACCGCACAGTAAGGCTAATTTAGACGTGCTCTCTTTATGAGCAGCTTTACAGACGTCCATTGCTGTCAAGGGTTCCATTCAATAAAGAACAGACATGATTTCCAAACATGGGTGATAGCTAGGTTCTGTAGCCTGCAACGTGCAGGAGATCAGACTAGATCACGACAGCCCCTTCTGGCCTTAGTCCATGAGATACAAGGATTTCAAAAGCAGGCTCAGAATGGCGAGAATGTCTCTAGTTTGAAGCCAGCCTTGCAAATTTCTACTTGCCATCACAAGAGGTGGATAATTTTACTTTGACAGACCAGTAACAGATCATCATCAAGACTTTCAAAGCAATGCAGTGAATTTTACTGGAAGAGATGTGATTAAATCCCTTGCTCTGTTTAGAAAATATCAACCCATGTTTCTCATTGTCGTCATGGGAACGGGTGTCCAAGTAGATCCTGGGTCTGGGCTGGCAAATTTGTGTGACAATTTTGCAAACTGAGAGCATGAAGGCAAAGCAAGTTCTGGGATCAAAGGAAAGCACAGATCGCCATATGTGGTGTTAAGAAGGAATTTTCCCCCAGATCAGATTGTGAGTGGCCTGGGGGATTTTTCGCCTTCCTCTGCAGCATGTGTTTGGGGGTCACCTGTCAGGATTTCCCCATCATTGCAGGGGCCTCAGACACTGGTGCACAACAGTCTCATTTTCTGCCTGCTCATCTCCAGCGGGCTGTAATCCTTTGGCCTAATTTTGGTTGTTGGGGTTAGCAACCGGATGCTAGGTGGTGGTGGTGTTGGTCTGTGATATGCAGGAGGTCAGACTAGGATGATCTGATGGTCCTTTCTGGCCTTAAACTCTATGACTGATTCGTAGAGGGGACAATTCCCACCATCTGTGTTAGGTTCCCCCCAACCCATTTCAGGGCTTGTCTACATCACAAAGTTGCAGCGCTGGTGAGGGGGTTACAGCGCTGCAACTTAGGAGGTGTACACATCTGCAGGGCATCACCAGCGCTGCAACTCCCTGTTTGCAGCACTGGCCGTACTCCCGTTTTGTCTCGAGTGTAGAGGATCCAGCGCTGGTAATCAAGTGTAGACACTTACCAGCGCTTTTCTTGACCTCCGTGGAATAAGCAGGTAACCCAGCATACCTGAGGAAGCCTCTCTGGTAATCAAGCAGGTCTCCTTCCCCGCGGTTTGCTCCAGTGTTCTCCGAATCCCCCCCCAAGCGGGTCTCCTTCCCCGCAGTTTGCAGGGGGGTTCGGGGAACGCGAGAGCAAACCGCGGGGAAGCAGGTCTCCTTCCCCGGTTTGCTCTCGCGTTCCCCGAACCCCCGTGCAAGCAGGTCTCCTTCCCCAGTTTGCTCTCGCGTTCCCCGAACCCCCGTGCAAGCAGGTCTCCTTCCCCGGTTTGCTCTCGCGTTCCCCGAACCCCCGTGCAAGCAGGTCTCCTTCCCCGGTTTGCTCTCGCGTTCCCCGAACCCCCAAGCAAGCAGGTCTCCTTCCCCGCGGTTTGCAGGGGGGTTCGGGGAACACTGGAGCAAACCGGGGAAGGAGACCTGCTTCCCCACGGTTTGCTCTCGCTTTCCCCGAACCCCCCTTGAAGCCGCCCAACAGCGCTGCAGTGTGGCCACATCTAACACCACTTGCAGCGCTGGTTGCTGTAAGTGTGGCCACTCTGCAGCGCTGGCCTTATACAGCTGTACTAAATACAGCTGTAACAACCAGCGCTGCAAAATTGTAGATGTAGACATACTCTCAGTCATTTTACTGGCATCACAAGGAATAAGAGATGTACCCCCTAACATGGGGAGAAAAATAAACCTAGACGAGCTCTTGGAACCCAGGAGAGGCAGAGAACCAAATCTACCATGAAAATCCAGTGACTAGTTCAGTGCATAGACAGCCAGAGGATAAAAAGAACCCGTAAGTTACATCAATAGCTAGATAAGAGGCAGACAAATGACACTGCAGTCCAGGAGACCTAAAGCATCACTTGTGCTTTGGAGTCACTCTTGGGATGAATGTTTAAGGAAAAGAAACCAAAAGTCACGTTTTGCTTCTTGCCTCCCCTACTTACTGTCCCAGGATATCATTGAAGTGTGGATCCAGTTCTATGTGGTACTTCTTCAGATACCCATACAGTTCATCTGTGCCCAGAACCTTAGCAATGCGAACCAGCTGCAACAAAAGACAGATTTACAGAAGCAACAAGAGAAGGGCAGGTCACTGACTTAAGAGAATGTCCTGCCATCACTGTACTGGCTGGCTGGATAGAAGGGCTGCTGCATCCATGTTAACCACAAACAAGAGTGGGAAGTTAGTCAGTTAGCACCTGGGCAGCCAGAGATTAGGAGCTCAGCACTGGGGAAATCCTGCGGTCCAAGGAAAGCTCCCTTGCAAACTTGTTTCTCCAGCACCACAACAATTTGTGCCATATATCATCGGGCCTTCCAGAAGGCACATGCTTTCTATTGTGCAAGTCCTGACACCTCAGTTCAACCAAATGCATAACAATGCTTTGCCAATCAGATGGTCCCAGCCCAGGAACCTCACCCCCATCCCAAGGAAAGACGCAAACAAGAATTCCCCCTTTCAGAGTCACAGCATCTTCTCACCTGGTCATAGTTGTCCTGGCCATGGAAGAAGGGTTCCTTTCGGAAGATCATGCTGGCCAGCATGCAGCCTAAACTCCACATATCTAAGCTATAGTCATACATCTGAGGAGAGGAGAAGGAACAATCAAATGGAGAAAGGCCACACTTACCTTAGGCCCAAGCCCCAAAAGACCCCTAGTCAAAGGAGGCTCTCAGCTTTCCAATTTAATGGCAAAGCTGCTCTAACCTGGTAACCCTCAGAGGGCAAATGGACAAACCCAAAGTGGCCTGAGTGCAATGACAAGCAACGCACTAAGTAGCGATTTGGATGCAAACTCTTACTTGGTAGTCCACAAGGAGCTCTGGTCCTTTGAAGTACCTCGAGGCCACGCGGACATTGTATTCCTGAGCTGGATGGTAGAACTCTGCCAAACCCCAGTCTATGAGCCGCAACTAAACGTGCAATAAAAAGAAACACACAGAGTAGGAGCAAACAGGTTTAGTTGCCAAATACAAACAAGTCAGGTGAAGCCAAGTCTGCCAAAGCCTTTTTCAATGGTTTGGTGAAAGCAAAGCCCTTTGTGCAGCGATGCAGTATCGTCTGGACTCTGCTCATGCTGTCACCTCACTCTATTATCTGCAGTGCTCTGTAGCATTACCATGGCTCAGAGAATTCTCTGCCTTGCAACCCTAATCAAATAATCTATTGCTGGGTGACTCATGTGCTACTAACGCCACCAGTCAAATAAAAAGACAGTTAATGGGATGCCAGGGAAAAAGCAGGAACCAGCCGCATTAAACAAAAATCAAAAGCACAGCTGGGCGTGAAGGCAGCATCAATGCTAACAGGTGGGAAGAGCTACGAGAGAGTCACTGGCTACAGCAGAGGGGATGAGCTGTCCTTTCAGGTGAGAAATGCAGACTGCACCATACTTGCATCGACCTGCAGATGGCGTAATAATTGCCAGGGAGACTGTCAACCCCTGAGCTGTCGGCATCAGCTGGGAGATAGCTACTGCTGATTCACAGGGAGGGAACTGTGGCTCAGAAGCTCAGGAGAAATGTGCATGTGGGAGGACCCTAAGGCATCATTTGAACTGGGCAGAGGGAGGGACAGACCCTGAGATACCACTGTCCCTTTAGTATATGCAGCATTAACCCCAAATGGGAAAGGGGAAAATCAGCAGTTCACTGCCACATGCACATGAAGTTAAGATGGCACTCCAGTGCTGAACATCAGGTTTCTGACACAATGGGCAAGTACCCACTAAGGTATTTTATCCCACGGATTGACCAATGTCCATAAAAATGACAGAGGACACATGGAAAAAGAGGCCACAGTATTGCACATGGCAGGCCAGTGCAGATAAGCCACAGGCTTTCACCTAGGAGATCAAGCTAGTCCAGTGACTGCAGGTGAAAGGAGGTTATCCACTAACTTCATCCACTTAGAAAAGTCATCTGAAACCTACAACAGCTTCAGAATTCAGAGGAGGACGCAGCACTCATGCCAGTGGACTGAAGTTACTCGAGGGCTCTGAAAATGCTGTGGTCTCACATAATACCACACACAGACAAGCCAGGGCTGGAGCAACAGCCTCTACTCTGAGCCTCTTGGCTTTTGGGGATTTAACTGCGGGAAGGATCTTATACTTCATAGATTTAAAAACAAACCAAAAGCTAGAGAACTGGTAGATTCCACCCACCAGTATCATCTGTCCCCTAAGAAAGCAAAACTCTGTACTGAGACTATAACTTCACTGGATCCAATGACAGGAGAAGCTTATGTTCCCAATGTATAAAATCCATGTACTCTTCAGACAAGATAGGATGTCACAACCGAACAATCATAACAATCACACTGTCCACCAGAGGAACTTCTGCCCCTCTGTCCTCCCACTTGTGCCCACTGCCCTCCCTCTATTTCTCTTATTCCCCTGCCCCAAGCTTTCCAGGCGGTAGCAGTAACCCTTCTCTTCTAGCAAAGGTTGGAAACCACTTCCCAAATAAGCAGAGGAATTGGAGTAATTAGAAGCAATCCCCTCCCCATCCTGGCCAAGTCAGAGCACTTTGCTTCTGTAGAGCTCAGAGAAAAAGCAGCAGCAGCAAAGTATGCTAGCTCAGATAGACAATCCCCAATACATGTAGAGTACAAGTGATCTCACTCAGGGAAGAGAGAGTCGTTGGGAGTGGGAATAAGAAAGCAGCAGCCTAGACTAAGGACATTGTGGTGGCAAAGTTTCAAGCTGCCCTGAAATCTCGATAACTTTGTGCCCACTGCAGCAGTACCTTTTTCTGTTGGTGGTCTATCATGACGTTGTGGGGTTTGACGTCCCTGTGCATGATCCCCATGCTGTGACAGTAATCCAGGGCCTGGCAGACAGACAATATACATTCATGTTAGACAAACCAGTAAACACAGACAGAAGTCCAAGATGCAGCACATGGTTCTCCAGCCAATACAGTAGGTGTGCCCGAATGAAGAGAGTATAGAACCTGAAGGACTACGAACAACCAGGACCCTTGTTTCGCTCACTATCCTGGTTGTGGCAGAAGTGGCATGTTGCTAGTAGAGAACAAGAGGACTATGCAGCTGCCATTCTACACTTGGTTCACTTGTCGTACAAGGCTCCGACTCCTGGATCTGTGCTCCCAGCATGTACTTTAGAGCTCAAGAGCCAGTGAGATAGATGTCCCATCAGTAGATGGGTCCACAACCACAAGTGACTGTCCGTCATTTCCGCTGTCGCTGATGGCAGGAGAGGAACTCCCCAGGAATGCAATGATTTCTACCATTTGCTCAATCTTTTAGGGCCTCTGAGGATGGCTTTTCTTCTGAGGCTCCAGAATTTGCTTGGATTTACCAATAATTTCTAAACAAAGATCTCACGTGTGCAAGGCGCATAATGACTTGAACACTATGGGAGGAATGACGATGTGGTTCAAAACACAAGGCATAAAAAACAAGCAGAGAGTGCACAGACCTGAGTTCTATTCTCAGCTTAAGGACCTTGGACTAGCTTTGTCTCTGTGCAGTTGTTCTCCGTGTATTAAGTGAGGAGTATGCAGCTTCTCTACCTCTAAGGGAAGGCGGAGCTAAACCTATCAAGGTTTGTCAAGTGTTTGGAGATCCTCACATGGAAGACACTAAAAGAGGACGATGCATTCTCTACCTTTACTGTGTTTGTGAAGCTGAATTCCTTATGCAGTTTGTCTAACCTGCCTTGTTCCTCTCCCTCATTTCTATAAAAACAGAAGCAGTCTGGAGCTTCATAGCATGCCTTGAATTCAGTCAGAAGAGGACTTCCCTCCCAGACAGACACAATCATTCCCTGAAAGGACTGGGAACATGGATGGGTAACCACAGCTTGGGTTGGCTAGGAGATCTATCCCAAGTGGTCCTCTTAAGTCACTGACTCCTGGAGTGGACACTCCAGGGCTCAGACAGCCTTCTCTGACACTTCCAGACCTGAAGCCAGCCCAGAAGACCTGGAAATGGCAGTTTTAATAATCCATTTGCCCTGCTGGGAGCCAAGACAGACAACAGCCGTTGCCTTGGCAGAGATTCAACAGGATAGTGCCCAGAGCACGGCTTTGAGAACTGAAGTGTTCCGCTAGCTCCTTCAGACTGAAGCTTGAGATCCCATAGAGACAGTTCAGCAGATCTCAAAACCTGCCACATGATGGTACACAAGCCTCTCGAGAGAAGGGGTGGGGCAGTTTAATGAAACCAGAGAGCGTAAGGGCACATACTGCTCACTTGAAGATGTCATTCGTCTCTTTTCTTCCCTCTCTGTCATTTGGAAGAAGACTCAGCCAAACAAGTGCCTTACTGTAAGTTTCTAGGTCTGGTCTCAAAGAGCCTTAGTCACCCTAACAGAGGCAAGTCAAATACCAGCAGAACCATGAGGGTCTAAAGCCTCAGTCCCACTGACAGAAAAAAAACTTCCGGGGCTTTGAAAGATTTCAAAGCATTTAACCAGCCAGCTTGTTTCTGACCCACAGGCTCATTCAAGGGAAGGAAGATTTGAAGCCACCTACCTCCCACTCAACTCCCTAATTGCCCTGGTGACTCTGGACAGTTGGGGCTACCAAATCGAGTTCTGTAAAAGCTCAGGAAAATGCCCTCTTGGGCATGCACTCAGGTTCTGTGATATCTAGACAATACAGGGTTGGTGATCCACCCCCTCTGGCTTTGCAAAATGCCAGCCATGCCTACCTCACCTTGGCTACTCCCTTCACCCCACCCACTTCCAGTGCTGGTCCCTGGTGCGTTACTCCCCACTTACCTACACAGTCACTACAGACAGGGAACTCCTTTCTGGAAAAAGACCAGATACCGACAGTATAAGAGACAACTAAAGAATGTGGGAAGTTCAGAACTGAACTGGGGCTCGTCTCTTCTCCACGGGGGCTGGTTAGTTTGATCTTCTCATGCCAACCCTCTCAAATGGGCTCTGTTATGTGACAACAATTCTGCATCAACTACCAGAGAGGAAACAAGCCGAAGGGTCAATTTGCCAGCGGGCTGCTCCAGGAATTCTGCCATTGCCTCAGAGACATTCATTCCCCCAGCCCAGACTCTTTATGACCATCACTCACCTTGAGCAGCTCATACATATAAAACCGAATATCAAAGTCTGTCAGGATCTGGTACAGTTGCTGAAACAGATTGTGGAGAGAAAGAGAAGGGAAAATAAATATTCAGCTCTTGATTGTTTTCGTCTAAAACTGCACCTCTTAGTTCCTAACCTCCACTTCCTCAAGTACTGAAGCCACTCTGCATCCTTTTCTACCGCCAGAAGCCAAGGCCTGAACTGAAAGGGAATGCCAGGGATCCGTGTAGGGTTACTTTGGCTAACAGGATATGGACATGGAGACGTGGGCACAGATTCCGCAGTGGGGAATGTTGGCGTCCTAAAGACCCATCATTGCCCCTTTGCTTCCCCTAGACTGGATGATTGCCTACAACATCGGAAAGCAGACAGATACGCTTAGGAAAATATTAGCTTTCCCATTTCGGCTGCATCTCAAGACTATCTACCCTAATCAAGAAGGCCAGAGTGACAGCTGCTGCAAAGGGACAGAGAGGGTAACATGGAAGGGAAAGCAGTCCAGAGACTCCATCACAAGGTGGGAAAGAGATCACAGTATTGAGTTCCTTACTGGCAGTGTAAGTGATCTACGCAATCTCACTCTCTCCTATTGGGATTACTAATCACTGCCACTGTAAAGCAGCAGGGGAAGCATTTAAGACCCAGGGTGCACTTTAAGGCACAACTCATCGGTAATACCATTAATATCTTTGTCACCCAGTCACACCCAGCGTGAGCCACCCCTTGGGTCATGATTGGCACAGATTTAGCATTTCACTTTATATCCATCATTGGCATCTCCTCATCCCGACCCTGTTCCACTGCTCCTACCCCATGGGGAGAGTTCTTCCCAAGAGGCCCAGCATGGTGCTAGGAAGCAGCAGCTATGCTAAGCATGACATGCACATTGAGTTTTATAGAAAACAGCAGGATTTAACCTTTTTCTCTTTTTAACAAACAAGCATCTCCTCAAAGCCCAGTCAAATTGTTTGATTTCATTAACTTCAAAGCTAGCTGCTGGCTCAGGGCACTGCCTGGTAGTTTCAAGAAAACCCCACAGTGGCGATTTGAAATTCACATTCCAAGAAACTAGAGCTGATCCTGAATTCTCTTCAACTCTGGAGCTGTGTCCGGTTAAAGGCTGAAGAGGGATGTAAACAAGTCACCGCCTATGCCCAAGGCACCCTCAGCAACACACCTGAGCAGCCCAGCCTTCACCATCCCTGCTCCAATAAGCTGCCTATTCATCCAGCAGCGTACAAAGAACATTTACAAGCACAGGAACTGTTCAGTGCCTCTTGGGGTGCAAACTCACTTCTGTTTTCATGAGCAAGGGTGATCCTAACATCCAAATGCAACTCACTGAAGCAGGCACAAGTCAGCAAGGAGGAGACAAAAAGATACAGCAATAAGCTACAACAGGCTGTCTGTTGGCTACTGGGACTCACCGGAGAACCTTCTGCTCTCCTCCAGCACACCAGCAGCCTCCTTATGCGTGCCCTGGAGCAGATTATTGCTAGTGGAGCACAGCTCTTTCATCTGAAAATTTCTTTAGTTTTCAAACAAGCCATTTTGAAAAGTTTGGGGGTTTATGAAATTAGTCTTTCCATGAAAGGCAGACCATAATCATCTTCACGAACATAGAACCTTTCCTCTGTAGATTTGAGACAGCTGGGACAGATTATTCTTCCCATTTTACAGATGGAAAATTAGAGACTAAGGCCCAGATCCTCAAAAATATTTTGGCAACTAACTCCCATTGGTTTTGATGGGAGCGAGGTACCTAAAAGACCTTTGGGGCTAAGCGACTTGTCAAAGTAGCACAGAGAAACGATGTCAGATCAGGGGATAGAATAGAGATGGGCAAACTTTTTGGCCTGAGGGCCACATCGGGGTTCCAAAACTGTGCGGAGGGCCAAGTAGGAAGGCTGTGCCTCCCCAAAGAGCCCGTCCCCACCCACTATCTTCCCCCCTCAGAATTCCCAACCCATCCAATCCATCCTGTTCCTTGTCCCCTGATCCCCCCTTCCCCAGGATCCCCCACCCCTAAGCACCCCCCCAGGACCCCATCCTCTATCCAACACCCCCGCTCCCTGTCCCCTGACTGCCCCAACCCCTAATCACACCCCTGACAGGCTCCCCGGGACGCTCTGCCCCTTATCCAACTCCCCAGCTTCCCACCCCCTTACCATGCCGCTCAGAGCGCCAGGACTGGTGGCTGCACCGCCCGGCCGGAGCCAGCTGCACCTTCCGGCCAGCTGCACCGCCGCGCTGCTCAGCAGGAGCTCACAGCCCCGCTGCTAGCACAGCAAGCTGAGCCTGGAGGGGACAGCAGGGGAGGGGCCAGGGGCTAGCCTCCCAAGCCAGGAGCTCAAGCGCCGGGCAGGACAGTCCAGTGGGCCAGATGTGGCCTATGGGCCGTAGTTTGCCCACCTCTGGGATAAACCAAAGTGCTCTCATTCCTTAGTCCCATGTCAGGCTGCCTTCCCGCAAGAGCCTGACAAAGACATTCTAACTATTATCCCCTCCCAGACCTCTTCCCATACCACTCCCCTGAAGCTAGGCTGCCTTTTCACCTGAAGTTGGTTGCCCAACAGCCTCTTTAGACACACTTCCTCGTATAAATGGAAAATGAAATACAGAACAGCTCCCTATGTTTTTACAAGAGAAAGTCAGAGAAGTTGCTGGAGGTGCTCACGCTACTGCTGAATGGATGGCTTGGCACAAGGGTGGAATGGGGCATTTTAACACTCTTCCTGAGCATTCCTCTCTGTAGCTGCCTTGTACCATTTTACGCCCACTGATTGTTTCTACCACCCTTTTAACCTGCTACGCCAGAGCCAAGGTCTCCACAGCAAGGTGCACCAACAAGAACATAGCTTCGGGAATCTCAGCCCATGGAGAGAGAAATAAAATGAACATCCTCCCAGCAGGGTTCCAAGCCTTCTTTCTTTAAGCTATTTATAGAGCACTGGTAGCTCCCTTCATCACCAAGCTCTCTCCAGAGTTCCGTTCTCACGCTCCGTTCTCAGTGTGGTTTTAGTTTGGAGGGTGACAAACATCACTGTGTATCTTGATGATTTCAGTTAACATCTGCTCGGTTAACTGCCAGCCCATCAAACTGAACCTGGGCTCTGCTCTGCCAGTCAAACTGGTCCCTTTTCTCCTCGTGCACTAGCACCAGCAACAAAGGCTCCACAGGCCAATCAGGCCTTCAGAGGCACCTGTAAAGCGCTCAAGGGCTTGCAGTGGGTTTGTACAGATGGAACTGATTGTCATTGAACAATTCTATTGATGCCCAAGAAGGAACCAGCAGGGCTGAGAGGAGTTAACCAGTAAACACCTTTTCTCACTACAGTAAGCTAGTCTCCCTGCCTACGCAGGGGGCAGAGATTTCTGGAATAAGGCACTGTTCTTTTTATGACTTTTCAACATAGGACTGCATTTAAGGGGTGCTGCTTGGAGGTGTAAAGCATTCAAATGAGATCACTTGAAAACAATTTACCTGTTGGCTGCTGGTGTTTATAGCTAAGCTAAGAAACAGTTTTATTTCATGCCTTTATATCCCATGTACGTGTTGCAAGTGTAGTGGGAGTCTATATTTATTCTCAATATGCAGAAGTTTGGGTGGGAAGGTGCAGGGAAGCTGTCACTCAAGAGGTGAAAAATAAAACTAAAGGGAATCCCAGGACATAGGACTCCTAGCAGCCTGTCTGCATCACCCAATACACAGAGAAAGAGGAGGGACCAGCTATCCCATCCTCATAGTCTATGATCATCTCCATCCTGGGTAGAGATGTAATCCCTGCTGCTCCAAAAGGGATCTGGCTAAAGCTCCTTCACTTTCTTCTACTCTGCCCCATACAGCCTGGCTCTCCCTTCCTGATCTGCTGTGCACCTCTGCCATTTCTTCCTCTCAAACATCTCTTCTAAACAGCCTGTCAACTCTACTCCTGCCTTTCAAAGTGGGATCTACTAAAAATAAGATAGCACAACTTGCGCAGTGCTGCTCTTCGAGGCAAGAGCCATTATCTTGCAGACCTATGAAGTACCACACATTACTGGGACTATGCAAATATGCATCATTTGAAGGTTGTTGGGGGAGAACGGAGGAGTTTGGGAGCATGGAGGCATGTCAGCTGTTTTATCTTCCAGTTGGAAAAAAAGACAATGGGCACTTTGTGCCTCTACCTAATGACCATTTGCCTGACTTTCATTTTGTTTGAAGTCACAATTTAAGGCAATCATTTGCGGGTAGCTTGTATCTCAAAGATAACCATAAGTATGAACAAAATTTAAGAGAAATGTTGGTCACTCATTAAGACGCAAGTAGAGACATTCTGTTTCACATGAGAAAATAATTTAAGTATGATTTTTCAAACTCCGGCTCATCAAGCCCATAGGGATACAATGAAGCAGTTTAAGATTATAATTTGACCAATGTAGAAGATAAGGTTTTCATCTACTTAAGATATTTCTAGGGCCGCCTATCACCACAGAATCCAAATATTATCATTTTAAAATGTTTAAATTCCTTTGATTCTAAAGTTTGAGACTCTCTAAATCTGTGAACTCCAGCAGCTTTTCTTTAGGTAGAACCTATAATGTTTTAGGCTCCACTTGCAAAGACAGACCATAAGGCAGCTGAGGGAGTCCAAGCAGTACTATTCGCAGGGTTATGCAAATACCACTGGCAATGCTTGTGCTCCAAAGAAAGTGACAATAACCAAGTAGCGTAACAAGCAATTAACATTAAGCAAAAATGTCATTTCATTGAAAGCACAAGGGAAAGCATTTGCCAGAAAAGAAGCTCAATAAGGACATTTTCTGGCTTCAAAGAGGATATTACAAAAGAGAGAGAGAGAGAAAGATAAAAATGTAATACTGTAAGGTATTTGGCAGTGGCCCATCATAGTCAAAACAGTCACTTGGAACCAGCTTGAGAACCCTCCACTCATGCTCTGACAATTTTTTCCTGACACACACACACACACACACACACACAAGGTTGCCACACTGCCATTAGGTGTACAAGTAATTACAGCGATCACAAGTTCAAGCATTTAGCATATGGACCAACAGCACCAAAATGAGTATGAGGACAATTCCCCATCACTCCAATTAGAAACATGGAGCATTGAAAGGAAGAAGGAAAAAACTGAAACAAGTTGGAAAGCTTCCAGTTTAAGTCTCCAAACATCTTATTAACAGGGTTCAAGGAGAGACAGCGAGAACTGGCATGAGGATTCTTGGACCGGTTGTCACTCAGCCCTCCAAGCACTTCACTCCTGTCTTAGTAGAGAGAAAGAGAATTTGGGGCTTTATTTTAAAAGGAGAAATCCTCTTGTGTGTTTCCGCACATGCATTGGCTACATAGGCACTCAGTCATCTGTGCATGTAAATACATGAACTTGCAAACTCAAAAAATGCAGGTCCTAAACAAGGACACTGAGGTTTAGGCTACAAATCTACTACTCTCTCTTTGCCAGGCTGAATGTCTCATGATGTAGACAAGATTTTCATATTTTCAGTTTGAAGCCAAGTTTTCCAGGTCTCTCTCATAACAATCAGAAGTCAGACAGTAAAATAAAGAATCTTTAAAATTTGAACTCATATTTGTATCTTGATGTTCCTCAAGATTCAGGCTTTTATATTTACTTTTTAATTATTCATTTTAAAACAATTTAATTTCTTCTGATGCAATGGCCACAACTCAGCAATGGAACTTCTGACGTCCTGTTCAGATACAAATGACATGGGTAACAATGCACAACTTAGCTTGCAATCACTGGGGAAAATAAAGCAAGCAACTATTCCTGTTCTTGGTGGGAATGACAGTTCGCTAGGAATGTGGCACACGATCCATACCAAACCATCAGGAGAGACCATTTAACTTCCCTGCTACTGTATCCACTGACCATAATACCCAGATATCTTTATGTTTGGAACAGTATTTAGGAGACAGCATTATCTGGTAAGAACTGGGTAGGTTTTCATAGAATATAGAATTGGAAGGGACCTCAAGAGGTCATCCAGTCCAGTGCCCTGCACTCAAGGCAGGACAAAATATTATCTAGACCATCCCTGATGGGTGTTTGTCTTGTGTTGTTAAATGTAATATCTCCCCCTCACCATGCTATACCAGCTAGGGAAGCGAGAATCAAATCACCGACTTGGAAATATGCCCTGCTTTGGATTTTTATGTAGAGACATTATTAGGCACATGTGGCTTTTCGGGATAGCAAGAAGGGATCTTTGTTAGAAACAATTTGATTTGCTACTCCAGGGCTTGGCTTTATCTCATGCTGTTTGTTAAAAAGTGTAAATGAAGTGTAACAAGTACTGTAAAAGATTTTCAGCCATCAACCAAAATGGCTATGTCCTGGGGGCCAAATGCCTTGAGGCAGCATGCTTGCTGTGTACAGAAGTCCATAGTTCAGAACAGTACACACTGTTTGCACAATCCAGCTGATTCAAATTCAAGTAATTTTAATTAGCCCAGAAAGGCTGCTGCATAACACTGCCCTTGTTGCCATTGACTCTAATGGGGCAATGCTCACTCCCCCTCAAACACTCGCAGGAAAGATTCTCTTGCATGTTACTATATTCTGGTCTCCCTGCTAAATCCCTACACGGCGTAAACAACGTCCAAAACGCTGCAGCCATATTAACTACCTGCACTGGTTGTGGTCGGCACATTACAGTAGCACTTGACTCACTACACCGACTCCCATGTGATGGAAGCCATGCATGCAATCTTGAACCGCAAGGCTTAGAGGACTTGCAGGTCTTTCACATGGCCAGCATACTGCTTCCTTATTCCTTCCAGCATGTTTTCAGTGACTGCGGCCAAAGTTGCTAGTAGCCCCATCTTGAGGGAAAGGGTTCCCAAGGCTGGGTCTGAACCTTCTTGGGAAGCCATAGCTTTGCAATGCTATGGGTGGAACACAGGGAACTCTTATTCTCTAGGCTCCGAACTGAGGGGGTTTCTTCTTTTTACCTCCTCTCCTTTTCCCCATATTCTAGCAACTCTACCTCTGAGAAGCCTCGAATTTGAGCTCTTTTGGGACCATCCTGGAGTGCAGAGAAATTCATCAGAGAGCAAAGGGATGCAATGTAATAATCTTGGGACCAAAGGTGTCGAAGCACCTAAAGATACATAGAGGTGCCTAGGTGCTTAATTCCCATTAATTTAAATGAGAGCTCATTAGGTGCCTATCTGTATCTTTAGGCACCTACATACCTTTAAAAATCTGTCCCTTGCTGATCGGGGAGTGAAGGATCACGTTCTGCACCTCTCCGTAATAGCAAGTTGTACTGGCAACAGCCCAGTGACATTCCTTGTACATTTCTGGAGTACTTTGAGGCCTAAATCCTAAGAAGCGAGCATCTCCTAACAGTTCGCACATTCAGTCAAGTTATTCGACATCACAGGACAGTATTTTCCTACATATGGAGTAAGAAAACGGCTCGGAGACACTGGGGTGCTACCTAACGGCTGTTAGAATTAATTATGAATGACTCATTAGAAGGCCATCTCGCAGAGTTAATAACTTATGATACAAACGTACCTGGAGCAAGGAGGGATCACCACACCCACTTCAGAAAGTTACTAACTACACAACTCTTTTGCAGATTAGCTCATTTCCCCCAGCCAGAAACTGTCACAGTAGCAAATATGCTCACTGATGGACCAACTTAGAGAGGTTCACCAGAGGAAAAAGAAATATTCCACTCAGCTCCCCAACTAACACAAAGGCAGAGAATATAGAGCAGTCTGTAAAAAAGCTTTACGTCTCCTCCAACACAGGTCATGTCAGACCTTGGCTATGATCTTTCCAAGTGAGAACACTCACTCTCAGACTTTAAGCCACGACTCTATACACCAGCTCCGCGGGATTTCTATGCAAATCAATGCCACCATCTCCATCAACAGCCCTGCCATAAATAGAGTATGACAGCAGAGGGATTAACTTGGATTTAAAATACAGCACAGCAGCAGTTGCTATGTTGAGAGAGGGTAACTAGGAAATGCAATAAACTCTCCCATTTTCCTGTATCCTTGGAACTCACACCTTAAAGTCACAAGGAGGGACAGCTGGGCAGCTTACAGTTTTATTTCTCAGAGCCGTACTCAATCTGTGTTGGCTGAAGTTACAAAGGAAGGTGGTGCATAGACAAAATCCATTATTTCCCCCACTGTTGTCAACAGCAACTTGGCTTTTCAAAGGGCCTCCAGTCAACCTGGTGTATGGCAATTTTAGAGGATCTTGAGTCCTCCCACCTCCCCCACTTTGGTACAAAGACAAAGACAGACTCACCTTAAAATCTGTATTATTGATGTACTCAAACACCAAAGCTGGGGTCTTTGACTGCAAGAGAGAAAGGTGAATGGTTTAGCCATCTTCCTGCAAGAGCAGTAACTTCTGCCCTTTCTGAGCCCCGTAATTCTGACTGACAAAAAACACACTTGCATTCACTTTCCTGCCCCAAGCTTTTGCCCACTATTGTGCCCCACACAAGAGGGTAGGAACACAATCCCCGCTCTGCTACCAAAGCATGCTGGAACAAATCATGCTTATTACCTACACAGCAAGCATCAGCTAGGCATTTCCCACCATGTTTTTCCCCCCTCCAGCTGGTTGATCACAGATAGCATAAGATGTTAGTGCACAGCAAGGTGAAATTTACCAGCTCAGCTGTGAGGCGATAAATGAAATTGTATCATTCTCTTGCTAATACTTAGAACTTGTTAATCATTTTCTCTTGTAGTTGTCAATAAACTAAAAGGTCATGTGACCCAGCCCAACAACCCCTTCCCTTATCATCCCCCAACCAACAAATAAATCGTTCTGAGCAAACGTAGCACCTAAATACCAAACCAGACCAAACAAGAGAAATATTATCTAGGAAGGAAGGAAGAGGAAATAAGCAATAAGCTGTTAGGTACGAAGACAACAAGATGTAACCAAGTGGGAGGATGAGCACCTGCTATCAACTCACCTGGACAAATCTTACCATTGTTTAAGGCACAAGTGGCCATGATGTAGAGATGGGTGTGTGGGTGGGTGGTCAGAAAGCTTTCCCCCCCACCAATCAATTCAAGAGGCATCATTAGATACAGAAAGGGAATCGAGGATTTTGGGGTACAGGGAAGACTACCGAGTCATCCAAACCAAAGTATTCTCAAAAGAACCTAAAAACCCAAAACTACATCCTCCTTCACGGAATAGCAAACAGCAAGATGAAAACTAAGGTGACAAGATAACCAGCAACAAATAGGAGTTTTGCACTTGAAACACGTATTCCCATCAATTACCCTACAGACTACAGCTCAAGACAAGCCCAGCACACAAGATACCTCAGGACATACTGATACCTACCACTGGATCCTTGACAGTGTCAATCAGCTTAATGATGTTGGTGCCACCTCGCAGATTCTCCAGAATCTTAACCTCTCGTTTTATTTTCTTTTTCTTCACTGGCTTAAATACACAAAAGTGATTAGAAGTGAGACCCGTTCATAAGATACCACCAGTTATCCAGTGATTTACACTCAACTACTTCCTGCCTCTTGGGGGAGGGCGAATGAGAACACCCCTAGTGGCAGTTTTCAGAAAAGGTCGACACAGGCAGACCTGCGCCTCAAACAGTGAATTTGCTCTTGTCAGGATGGGTGACTTTCCGTTACATGCAATGGCAGAGCACTTTACAGACAAAACCAGCCACCTGTACTGTGGTGGTTATCAAGTTTAAAAGCACTTGAAAACGACACAACACAGAAAAGGTTACAGTTAGTTGTTATGCATTATTGCATTTATTATCATATGACAAATATGGCAGATGTTAAAGTAAACGCAGGCTGTGGTACAACACACGATTTTTCGTTCCATTGATGTGCAGTTCTTATCTTGAGTCATTCTTCAGTTACTTAATTTGCTGAAATTCCAGTTATCAACCTTTATGAAGCCGGTTAGACATAAGCGTATAATTACACACCATTTAGTCCTTCAACTACCCCAAAGAGTGTGAACACTCAGTAAAACTGCACCTGTTGACAAGTTATTGCTTTCATACACACTTCAAAATATCCTTACAATTTTTTTTTCAGAACTGTTGTAAACTTGTCTTCAAAACATACACACTCCAAAAAAAACTTTTTTTGGGAGCAAACTTTACAAAGGAGGGTTCTTATCAAATAAAAAGGTTTTTTTTTCCCACCCAGACTGATCGACTGCCCATTTCAATAACTCAGCATAAGAGGAGTTACAGTTGTTGACTCTATTCCTGCCCCCTGCTTGGAGAAAAAAGCAGCACAGCAAGTAAAATTTTAAGACAATGGCTATAAACAATGGTTCATGGGCCAGGAGTGATCTGCAGATGGAGCCATGGAGAACCACAGCAAGGTACTAAGAAGAGATTTCAGTTCATGAAAAGCACTCTCTCCTATTCACATATTGCTCCCTCCCAAAAAAAATGGCTTGTAGAATGAGAAACTTTAGAGATCCACCACTGTAACATCGAGTTGAAAAACTTTCCTTTTTCATTTTGGCTGCCTCCTGAAGCACTGAAAGTTAAAGATCCCTGGGAGGCTTTTAAAGTCTAAGCGCTTTCAATTTGAAAACAAAAAAGACACTAAAACCCCTTACTCACAGGTATGAGCACTAACCCCTGTGTCAGATCCTGCCTATAATAGAAAACATATCAAACACAAACCAATGAATTCTCAGTAAACAGACTGCTCAAAAAGCAAGAAAGCCAAAGGAAAAAACTGAAGTTTCAGTTAACAGACTCTCATTAAACATGTTATATTTAAAATCTAAATCAAGAAAACATTAAAGTAGGACTGTTAAGCACCCAAAAATCAGGAAAAAAGTTAAGTTGCACATACCACCTTAACTCTACCCCCTTGTGAATACACACTACTATACAGTTAATCACGATCTCAAATTCTCTCTCAAATTAAGTCATTCTAGGCTTTTGGAAAGATAAAATTCCATACAGTAACTAGCCAAATAATGTTCTCATTGCGTGACTGTGTTCTGAACACCTTAGGAGGATCTGGCCAGGTTTGCAAGATGCATATTGAACGAGGCAAGGGCTTCTATGTAGCCCTTTCATAGATTCAAGGACTGGAAGGGACCTCGAGAGGTCATCAAGTCCAGTCCCCTGCTCTCATGGCAGGACCAAATAAATACTGTCTAGACCATCTGACAGACATTTATCTAACCTACTCTTAACTATCTCCAGAGATGGAGATTCCACAACCTCCCTAGGCAATTTATTCCAACGTTTAACCACCCTGACAGTTCGGAACTTTTCCCTAATGTCCAACCTAAATCTCCCTTGCTGCAGTTTAAGCCCATTGCTTCTTGTTCTATCATTGGAGGCTAAGGTGAACAAGTTTTCTCCCTCCTCCTGATGACACCCTTTTAGATACCTGAAAACTGCTGTCATGTCCCCTCTCAGTCTTCTCTTTTCCAAACTAAACAAACCCAATTCTTTCAGTCTTCCTTCATAGGTCATGTTCTCAAGACCTTTAATCATTCCTGTTGCTCTTCTCTGGACTCTCTCCAATTTCTCCACATCTTTCTTGAAATGCAGTGCCCAGAACTGGACACAATACTCCAGTTGAGGCCTAACCAGCACAGAGTAGAGCGGAAGAATTACTTCTCATGTCTTGCTCACAACACACCTGTTATTGCGTCCTAGAATCACATTTGCTTCTTTTGCAACAGCATCACACTGTTGACTCATATTTAGCTTGTGATCCACTATAACCCCTAGATCCCTTTCTGCCGTACTCCTTCCTAGACAGTCTCTTCCCATTCTGTATGTGTGAAACTGATTGTTCCTTCCTAAGTGGAGCACTTTGCATTTGTCTTTGTTAAACTTCATCCTGTTTACTTCAGACCATTTCTCCAATTTGTCCAGATCATTTTGAATTATGACCCCATCCTCCAAAGCAGCTGCAATCCCTCCCAGTTTGGTATCACCTGCAAACTTAATAAGCGTACTTTCTATGCCAATATCTAAGTCATTGATGAAGATATTGAACAGAGCCAGTCCCAAAACAGACCCCTGCGGAACCCCACTTGTTATATCCTTCCAGCAGGATTGGGAACCATTAATAACTACTAAGTACGGTTATCCAGCCAGTTATGCACTCACCTTATCGCATCCCCATCTAAATTGTATTTGCTTAGTTTATCGATGAGAATATCATGCAAAACTGTATCAAATGCCTTACTAAAGTCTAGGCAGACCACATCCACCGCTTCTCCCTTTCATTCAGTGTGAACCCGCAGCAAATTTTGCAGTATGTAATTAAATTTTAGATACAGATGTGCTGCACAGCCTACCTTCTAAGCATTAAAATATCATCCCATCTTTACTGCATGTACACAAAGAAAGAGAGTCGGATCTCAAGTCAGTCAAATCAAAACAAACCCCATTTTCACCAGAATTCTCCAAAGCCACTACCCCTCAATAAGGGCTATTTCTCTGCCAGATTATGTTTTGTTTTTGCTCTCCAACCATTTTAGCTTTAGAGCTGTTCTGAAAGCATTACAACTGTATTTATTTATATAATGGAGCAAGTATCTCCTCTCTCATATGCTGTCAAACACGGCTGAACCATTTTGACTCAAACTTTCCAAAACAGGTCATCTTCCAACAGACACCACGGTTAGAAATTTTCAGTTCAAAAAGGTGAAAGCTGCAGAAAGTTAAGAACTACTGAAAACATGAGTTTACTATGGAAACAATTAAGCAAACCCTCACAGAAAACAGTTACTGAGGCTCCCATAACACATGAATTGCAGCACAAAATATAATGCAACCGTATAAAATTGCACCGTGCCCATCAGTTACAAGAGTCAATCAGTGCCGTGGACTGTCAACACTCTCCAGTGTCCAATGGAGAGATGACAATGGAAGGTAAGAGTCACACAGGTAACAATGACAGAACTGGAACATCTGCAGCAGCAGGGGAAGGGAGCAGTCGCCTGTGTGTGTCATGGACCCAGCACTGTAATCAGTGAGAGAGGGTTGTTTGTTTTTTAAGCCACCAGGAAGCGGTTTCATTACGGGACTGTAATTCTGTCCATAACAGAATGGCTACGTAAACCTTCTAGCTTTGTTCCTGTGGTTTGATCATCATCTGAAGGCCAAGATGGAATTAAAGGGACATAAAACCAGTTACTGTATTTGTCCATCTGTACTCAGGTACATGCACACCCTGTGCTGCTAGTAATTGAAAGAACTAACTAGGTTGCCACTCCATCCTCATCACAAGCCCATTAAGCCTGGCCACGAACAAAGTCTCAGAACTATGCACGAGCTGCTCCATTACATACACTTCAATATCTAGGCCCAGCCAGGAAGCTGAAGAGGCATCCTTAACTTGTCAAAAGGATAAAAATGATCTCATTTGCAGTGCGTTTGCAGTTGTGTTGGTCCCACGGTATGAGAGACACAATGTGGGTGAGGTAATAGCTTTGATTGGACCAACTTCTGCTGATGAGAGAGGGGAGCTTTCGAGCTACCCAGAGCTCTCCTTCAGCTCAAAAGCTTGTGTCTCACACTAACAGAAGTTGGGCCAAAAAAAGATATTATTTCACCCCCCCGTCTCACTCTCAAAGTGACGTCAGACAGTTAACGTCTGTATTTCACTTCCTAGTCTAACAGAGTGGAGGTGTAAAACCCACTTTCCCCTTACACTGTATTAACTCCGAGATCCTTAGCACCAGTGTAGGCAGAGGTACTGTGGTTCTTCCATCCTGAACCTTTTAAGATTCTTCATTATAGCAGCAATGACCACTCTAGTTAATGATGAAGAAAGGTTTCTATTCTAACCCACTTCTCAATCACTCATACACGTCCCAACATTTTGCCTTTTGTCACGAAAATCTCCGGGCTTGGTCTCTGGCTGAAAGGGGTTTTTCTTCTTTTCAAAATGTGAGCAAACACTGTTCAGCCACTTTTCAGGTCAGAGAGAGTGACTAAAACCCTGTAGCTGAAGTGCCAGCAGGTAGATGTTGAAATCTGACAGGGTTATCGTTGTCATTAAAAATAAATCGTTTGGAGAGCTCTAGCGATAACTGGTTTCAACTTGATTGAGTTAGGACCCTTTCAAAACTACATGCAATGCGTATACAGTGCATTTGTACTGCTAAGCTCATTAAGCGTGTAGCTAAGGCCAGACAGTAGACACAGCTAACTCAGCCCTGCACTTTACAAGGTGTGCATGGACAGAGGCAAGGGCTCCACAAAGCCCTGCAAACCTTAGCACAGTGGCTCGCAAACTTTTGTACTGATGACCCCTTTCACACAGCAAGCCTCTGAGTGCAACCCCCTCATATAAATTTAAAACACTTTTTTATATATTTAACACTATTATAAATGCTGGAGGCAAAGCGGAGTTTGGGGTGGAGGTTGACAACTCGTGATCCCCCATGTAATAACCTCACAACCCCGAGGGGTCCCGACCCCCAGTTTGAGAACCCTCGCCTTAGCAGGTCTCTCCTCCACACAGACAGGAGCTTCTACAGCTGCTGACCTGTTAAGAAGCACAGGAGGGAAACCCTGCTCTTGTGCTCCTTGGCAATGCCATAGCTGGGGTATAAGCCTGCCCCACTTAGCAGTATTTAAGGTTAGACGGGAGAAGGCTCTCTGCTTGATACCTTATCAAATGATTGGCACAGGGCATTCTGGCAGTATTTAGCTAAACTGTCAGGATTATGGCATTTGTGTCTATCATTTCTTCTTCAAAAAAAAGTCCTGGGAAGTTCCACTAAGTACTACATTAGGGGAATCAAAGGGTTGCACAGTTAATGTCCAAAGGTCAGGAGCTGCCAGCCTGAAGGTCACATGTAACTTTCCTTCAACCCCCTTGTACATATGCATTATGCTCACGCTCTCATATACATCATACAGGTTTCTCCTACAACCTTAAATATCTGTATACTCTCTTTTACTACTATGGTACTAGCCTCATAATGCCAAACAAAGCTCATTTCAGCCCGTTGGCTGAAGAGTACACAAACCGCACAAAATATTGGATGTTCCCTTGTATATGCAGAAGGGCAACTCACTTTACAGCTAAGGCTGGGCTACACTTCCAAGTTTAATAGTATATCTGTTCTAGGTAGAGATGTGATTTTCCACCCCCCCCCCCCCCATTCTCTTTCTTTCTAACTGAAATAGCTATACTGATAAAGGCCCTAGTTATACCAGTATTAAGGTGCCTAAGGGTACGTCTATACTACCCACTGAATCAGCAGGTAGTAATTGATCTATCGAGGATCAATTTATCGCATCTGGACGCGAAAAATCGATCCGCAAATCGACGCCCGTACTCCACCTCGGCAAGAGGAGTAAGCTGTGTCAACAGGGGTGCCGCGGCAGTCGACTCGCTGCCATGAGGACGCCCAGGTAAGTCGAACTAAGACACTTCGCGTAGTTGAAGTCGCGTATCTTAGATCGATTCCCCACCCCACCCCCCCAAGCGTAGACCAGCCCTTAGACTGTGATGTTATTCTTCCTCTTGTACAGGAATACCTATTACCAGTATAAAGCATCTTTATACCAATGTAAGCATGTCCATGCCGGATGTTGTGTTTGTACTACTTTAATGACATCAGTATAGTTAATGCAGCATAACCTTCTAATGTAAATAGGGCCTCACTTTTGTAGATAACTGCCTCCTCTCCCAAACTGCATCTACACAGAGAGGCATTAAGGACTGAAAACAAAATGTGCAGTGTATGTCTGCTGATCACATTTTATATACCTTAGAGCAGGGGTAGGCAACCTATGGCACACGTGCCAAAGGCAGCACGTGAGCTGATTTTCAGTGGCACACTGCCTGGGTCCTGGCCACTGGTCCGGGGGCCTCTGCAATTTAATTTTAAATGAAGCTTCTTAAACATTTTAAAAACCTTGTTTACTTCACATACAACAATAGTTCAGTTATATATCACAGACTTATAGAAAGAGACCTAAAAACGTTAAAATGTGTGACTGGCACGCAAAACCTTAAATTAGAGTGAATAAATGAAGACTCGGCACAGCACTTCTGAAAGGTTGCCGACCCCTGCCTTAGAGACAAGAACAACGAGGAGTCCTTGTGGCACCTTAGAGACATTTTTTTTTTAGTCTCTAAGGTGCCACAAGGACTCCTTGTTGTTTTTGCCAATGCAGACTAACACGACTACCACTCTGAAACCTTAGAGACAACCTTAGGAAGCTAGAATATGACAAAGACAGTGTAAATACATGAGAATGAAAAATACATATGCTGCAGCCTGTGTAACTAGAGTTGTAGAGAATACTGTTTAGGAGAAATATCCTGGGCATGCAATTCAAACCTCATTCTAATACAGATTTGCGACTGCACGCAACTTTAATCACTCAAGGCAGGAAGTGACAATGTTAATCAGGCAAACTAATATTTCCAACCTTTAAAAAAAAAAAAAAAAGGAATATTCTTTGTTCACCAAATCCTATCGGCAGATGCTGTAATGATTCCAAAGAATCAGTATGCAAATCTTGGTGTGCTGAGTCCAATCTCAGAAGAACTTGCCTAGCACCCATATGACAATGTTTAATAGGTAGATTATACTAAAGGCCTGTTTATAGCTAGCAATTGTTACCAAGGGGGTTATTATAACCAACCTACTAAGCACAACATTGATTGCTCAACAGGGAAACTGGCTTCAGAACAGTTGAATTTATTTTGTCATTAGCAAATGTTAGCTGGAAAACCAGGTAATACAGATTAAAAGCAGTTGTGAAAATGACTATTTGTTTTAACAATAACTTATGCCTTCACTGTCTTGCAAAATATCCTTTAAAAGGAAACTTTAACTTCTTTGTAAAGTCCCAAGAGCAGCACGGGGGGGAGAAAAAGCATTTGAAAATCCTAAATTGTTTTTGCCTTTATAATTCTCCTCTCCCACCCTCCAAAGTTCCATACCAGTAGCATTCATCCTTTCCGCTGGAGGATGGATGGACAGGGCTCCAGCCAGGATACTTCAAGACTGCAGCACTTGAGATATTCAGGACCCAAACCTGGATCCTCCTTGCTGGACCAGCCTAACAGAACTTATTTACCAAGGTTCTGCCCACTGCGAGTGTGAACAGACTGATTACACACCCACTTTGCAAATGCCCAGCTATGAAGACTCTCCTAGTTCTGAACTAACCAATTGATCATGTTGTGTGATAAACCAGCAGCTGCTTGGTGCAACTGAGTGACATCTTTGTTTTATCACTTTAAATCGAGTACACAATTTTAATCAACCACAACACCATTCAAAAAAAACAGAATAAGCTTTAAACCGCACAAGGCTAACAGCCTAGATTGCTCCCCCCACCTGGGTATCTCGTAGTTTCTCTGGGTATTTTAGCTACACATCAGTGATCTGTTTAAACGAATGTTGTGGAATATGCAATAGGCAGATGACTTGGGCCAAGAGAAAGGAGGCGCATCTTCACAGCACAACTGAAAGAGTCGAGGGGAAGGCACTGAACTTTGGTGTGAGCTCAGTTTTTAGGATGGAGATGGTGACTGAGTTAAAAGCTGCAGCCATGAGGAACCAATGACATATCTGATCCTACTCCAGGCTCTCTTCTTCACACCAATATGAAAGTCATTTAAGTATCTTAAAGTTAGTTTCTTCAAAAAGGCTTATAAAGACTCTAGCCTTCAAATAAAATCATATAGTGGTTCTCAGAGAATCTAATAAAACAAGATGGAAAAGGAGGTTTTCACCCTACTGAGAGGATATTACAACCCATAAAGATGATAAAATATATGACTGTACAGTAGTCTGTAGTGCCCACTCATCAAAACCGCTGCTTAGAAGTAGCTTTGGATAAGCCCCTCCCCCCAGGAACTCTGATGAGGGGGCCAGGGGGGAGGAAATGGACCAAACTGTTACACTGCAATTAGGTGTACGAGCTAATGCAGCAGCTCCAGGGCTGAAAGCACCAAAATGAGCGAGAGAACAATTCCATTCTCGCTAGAAACACAAGCCCTTACACTTCACCACTCGATCCCTCTGCTTTTTATTACAGCCCTTCCCAATCCTTAATGTGGATGCTGCCTATTCAGACTGTAAATGCCTCAGGGGAGGAACCTTTTCCCTTGTGTGCCTGTAAACACGTAGCAAACTGAACAAAATACACAAATCTAGAGAGAACAGAAGTGGGGAAAAATCCTACATAGAGCTGGATATAGAGATGCCTTGGGTAGACACCAGTATTGGAGATAACGGGCACAAGAGAGAACTCAAACTCATAGGCTGTGAACATCAGCAAGGAAGCGGCACTATAGGTGTGCACTGACAACTATAATGGTCCCAAGTATTCCCATCTTCTTTCACTCATTTGTAACTTTCTCAAGGTTTTATCTTTGGGGCTGCAATTTGCAATGCTTATTCTTACCTTCAGAAAAGGGTGCGGGGGGGAGGGGGAAGGTCTCCCTGCGATTTTAGCCAAAACAGATGAGCCATTTTCAGGCACAGAGGAATTTGGGGGGGGGGGGGGGGAAGGTGTCATTTTCTCCCCCCTTAAGAAAACATGATTGCAGCCAAGTTGTGTTGTTTTTTAAAATAGCTTTAACACCTCAGCAGAAGGTGATGGAAAACTGAAACTTGGTATGTGTACAGCACCTAAACTGTAGATGGGCCTTTCCCTGGTCCAGTGAAAATCCAGTTTGACTGGGCTTGAGTTTTTGTTTTAAACAACATAAGATTTGGACATCTGCACTCGATTATCTTAGATAACTGATAGTCCACTGATAACGTGTATGCACATTACATAAAACTTAATGGGGCCTGTCACTGAATAGATGATGCCCTGATATTCCTTTGGCTGTGCAGCAGAATTTCAAGGCTCAATCCTTGGTCCAGCTGCGCAGTTCTTGGGCTAGGATCTGAGTGGGAGGCAACAGTGGAAACATGCCATCTTTGCACGTCTCTTGATCCTCAGACTGGTTTGGCCCTTTGCATAAAATTAGAGCATCCTGAGGCTGTTCTAACTTCAATTGCTAATGCCCCCCACCAAGAGGCAGTTACACCAGATGGGGATCACTGGAGCACAGTGGCACCCTGACCATACTCCCCTAAGCTGAAGGACATGCCTTACACACACCCTAAGATGGCAGAGAGCTAGGTACCTCACCCAAAGAATACTCCATACTAGGAAAATCCTCAGTAGCCTGGTTCATAGGTGGTGCCTGCTTAGGGCGGCCTTACAGATTCTTTGCACCACTGAAGAGTGCAAAGGCCAAGCAAATGAACCTCACTTTTAACAGCCGATTGCTGTGGAATGTGATCTCTGAAAGTGCATGAGAGACAAGGTAAGGGTTCCTGCCTCACTGACTCTACTTATGTGCACCACCGAGCCTTTAATTGTTGTCTAGCTACAGTGGGATGTGGAGGAACTCACTTTCACCGTTTGCTTAAAAAAAAAACCCAGCCACACACTTAGGACGTTTCATACAAAAACATTACATTAAAAAGAGCATTAAGGTTGGCAAGTGAAGCATTCAAAAGTCAGGAAGTGACAAAGTTAAGGTTACCTGCACAGATGCATTATGACATGCTCCAGGTGAATGAGGCAAGGTTTTGTAGTGAAATGGTATATGGTCCAGAGGATCTTGCCTTATTCACGACACAGTTGTATGGTGTGTCTTGAAGTAAAGCTGGAGCTCACAGCATCCTGCCCTCATTCACCAGAAAAGTTGTTTGGCATGTAGCAAATGAGGCAACAGGCTATGGGAGAAGAATAGTTAAGGCACAGGACTGGGACTTAGGAAATCTAGGCTGTATTCTTGCCTCTTTCACAGACTTTCTGTGCGACTTCTGACAAGTCTCTCCCTCCACACCCTATCCCCTCTGTGGCTCAGTTTTGCATTTGAGAAACCATGATAAACTTCCTGATATCACAGGGGTGAGGTCAGGAACTCAGACATTATGGTGATGAGAGCCACAGAAAAGCCTGTAAAACACATCCTTTATTCAGTGCAGTGTACAGCAGATAAGACATGGGTTATATTCAACAGTGAGGGTAAAAATATTGAACACCTGTCTAGTTCACTAAGTACTGTATCAACTTGCACACTGAATGAGGCATGGGTCCTGCAGAAAAACACTAGGTGATTATGTCATTAGCGAGTACAGCAGTACATACAAACAGCTCTGCACTTCAGGAAATGTTACAAAAAATTAAGATGTTAAATAGGTTTATCCATCAGCAAGTGATTTTTTTTTAGGCCACACGCGCAACTTGTTAAATTCTGGTTTAATTTTTCCTTTCACAGACTAGAGGCTGAATTCAGAGGGCCAGAAAGATGCATCCTATTTACTAAAACTCAAGAATACACCAATAGGCTTAATTAGTACAGATGTAGTGACAGGAATCTAAGTAATCCATGCAGATCAGATAGTGACATTATCTACACGAGCTATGATTTCGCATCACACACAAGGTGGCAATGTGAAAGTTGCCTTTTACTGATCCAGTTTCCACTCTGAAGAAAGCTCATCTTTATCTTCCTGTACTTTCTGCTTTCACGATGTGACTCCAGGAATGCAGTTTACACACTGAAGTGAACAATGTCAGCCTGAGGCCTAAGGGCAGCACAACACACTGACAGTTCAATCTCACTGCCAGGCCCAGTAGACATTAGGTGCGTTGCGGCAGCAGCACACTCAGACCCTGGGGAGAGGGAACGCCTTGCCCTGCTCAAATGACCTCTCCAACTCACTCACAAGTGATGCTGACAGGCTCCCAAAATGGACATGGATCCAGTCTACAACAGGAAGAAGATATCATCCCACTGCAGGTCCTTTGGGCAGGAAGGGGGAGGGAGAGAGACAGGAAGGTTTCAGAAGACCCTTTCCTGGCAACAGTGGCTCACTGGCACCTATTTGCATACGGTGATACGTGGGTTCTCCTGGCACTGGATCAGCCATCTGAGATCCACCACCAAAGCTATAGGGTGGATTTGCCAGATTGGTGATGAATAGAAGCCTATGGTTTCCTGTGCTTAGTTAAGTATTTCTTCTTATTTCTAAGAGATACCTCTCCATATAACAATTATACACTGGCTACCTTTTAACGCTCTCTCTTTAAATGCTGACTTTTCTGCCCCCAGAGTGACAAACAAATTCTTAGACCATGGCAGCAGCACCCAAAAGAGGGACAGGTCTGAACACTAAACCAAAAAAATTCAGTTACAACATGCAAGCCTCATTTCTATATATGAATATGTCCAACCAGCAAAGTGTTTTGTGTGGGGACTCTCACTGAAGATTCATATCACTTTGATACCTTAATTCTGAACCCTAGTTAAGCTATTGAGATAGTTTACTTCTCAGAAGCAGCTGGGAAGTCACACCCTACCCAGCAACTGTTGCCAGGCAGAACATAATCCATGGCAGAACAAGTTGAGCACGGAGAAGAGGCAGAGGAATCAGAGGCCCTGGATGAGCAGACCACCTGGTCCTGAAGGAGAAAGGAATGGAGCAGAGCCAATGCTAGCTGGCCTGGGCTACCAAGGGGATTTTGTCAGAGCAAACTTTGTCAGACCTAGTAGCCAGTTCACAGGCTGATAGATACATGCTGCTCTGCTGAAAAGGGCCAGTTAGCTACCAGCCACAGCGGTTGAGGGGCCACTTCCTAAGTACAGCCAGCCTACCCCAACTGTAAAACTGAGGACTGATGCATGTCTGAGCTCTCAGCATTTCTAGCACTGGAAGCAGGCTTCTGTACACTAGGGGGAAAAAGCAAGAAGACGATGGTGGACAAGGACCACAGCTGACAACCACTGTGAAGCCAAAGCATTCTCTTAATTCACCAATCTCTTATTTCTCTCCCCTTTAAATATCCTTCCTTAATCAGCTGAATGGTCTGCTGCTAAATAATGCAGTTATCACTCCTTTCATAGGCTGAGCAGGCTGCTTCCAGTGCTCGCAGGCAGCAGTGATACCAGAAACTGAGCTCCCACATGCCAGTATGGGGCACTTGGCTGTCCCAAACCATTAGGATTTTAATAGCTACTTCTGTAGTTGTGTCTTTAACATGAAACTATCATGGGGATGTTACCATATCAGAACATACCATGCCGTGAGCGACAGTAAACAAGTTTCCTCCTTTGCCTTGATTTTCAATTATGTTTATTCCTAACATTAAATATCCAGGAATTTGCCATCCAAGATACTTTCTAGAGTACCAAGTCCAAGATTTAGTTTGCTTTCCCAAAATCTAGACAGCCTGGCTCTCTCACAGTTAAATGCTAATCATTTAAAGGTTAATGGAAGGATTCCCCCTGAAGGCTTCACATTACTGTTGACAGGACAGTTTGCAAGCCATTTTAGACAAACATTGCCAGATATTATTTACCAAGTTCAGACAGCACATCCAGTCCCATTCAAACATCAGGACATACAGCATTCCTGTCACAGTTGCAATCTGACAAGCAACCCATGACTCCTACTACCCAGGGTTGGAGAGGAGAAAGAGATCAAAACATCACTACAGGACAAGTT
This sequence comes from Gopherus flavomarginatus, assembly GCF_025201925.1. Taxonomy (NCBI): domain Eukaryota; kingdom Metazoa; phylum Chordata; order Testudines; family Testudinidae; genus Gopherus; species Gopherus flavomarginatus. The sequence goes on from NC_066630.1 coordinate 37,965,564, forward strand.
GAAAATGTGTTTCCAGAGATGTAATCCAGCACCCCAACATCAGAGAGGGCAGGGCTGAAACCCAGATTTATCAGACACTGAATAAGACCTAAGGCCTCCCCATGCCCCCAATAAACCCAGCAAGATGTCCCCTTCCCTACACGTTTCCAGCTTGAAAAAGACTAAAAATCATTAACTGGACACTCACCTTGAGGATTTTCACAACCACTCTCTCGTTGTTGGTAATATTTATGGCCTCAAAGACTTCACTGTATTTTCCCCTGCCGAGTTTCCGAACCAGTTGGTAATCGTCCTGATTACTGTGGACAGCAAAAAGGAAAATAACTGACAGGCTACTGGGCTGGAATTCTCCTTCCTCCCTGCCCGATTAGCCCTTCACATCCAAAGCACTTGGAAACAGCTTTGTGCATTAGTGATCTGCTTTCTGATGAGGGGGCAGGCTTGAAACAGCTACATTCTCTCTAGTTTGAGAGAGAAACTAGTCTCTCTAGGTTGAGAAAAGCTTTTAATCAAATAGCTGAGTTTGCAGCACAGGTGCACACAACCATCACCTCTCTGTGCCACAACCCCACAGAGAAGAGGGGAGGGGAGGGGGCACTGTGACACTCCCTCCACAGCCTTTAATATCCTTCTCAGGGAGGAAGACACACACTGGCAGCTCTGAGATCTCCACCCACCCCTGGACATCTGCTCTCACGGGGAGTCTACTACAAGGTTGTTTCTGGGGTGGGCTTCGCTGGCAGGTTCACAGAGCCATTATGAGGGGCAGTGCCAACTTCCCTAATGCATTTCCTTGGGGCTCACTCGGTACCACACTCCACCACCCCACGGCGAGATCTGAGCCATTTCCCACCTGACGAGCTAGTCATGGAGGAGGGAGCAACTCCCATCCATCCACCCCTGGCCCTGCATCTGGCAGAGGGGTGAAAGCTCAACATACTGGGCTCCCCTTTGCCCCAGCTCTGCAGTGTGGGTGGCAGCAGCGGGTTCTCCCTGAGATAGGATTTGGGGAGCGAGCCCTGAATCATGAGAAGGATCTCCAGCCTGCCCCCCTCAGTCACCAGATCCCCAGAGCCCCCGCCCGCCATCTCACCCCGGGCCCCCACCCAGCGTCTCAGCCCAACCCCCTCACTCCAGTCCCCTGCGCCTCAGTCCCCCTGCGCCTCAGCCGGCTCCAACCCGCCCCAGCCCAGCCCCTCTCCCGGCTCCAACCCGCCCCAGCCCCCATCAGCCCGGCCCAGCCCCTCCCCCGGCTCCAACCCGCCCCAGCCCCCCTCGGCCCGGCCCAGCCCCTCCCCCGGCTCCAACCCGCCCCAGCCCCCCTCGGCCCGGCCCAGCCCCTCCCCCGGCTCCAACCCGCCCCAGCCCCCCTCGGCCCGGCCCAGCTCCAACCCGCCCGCTGCCCGGCTCGGGGCGGGGGCCGCTTTACCCCCAGCTCGGGACGTGCGCCTCGTAGTCCCAGTACTCGCGGCTCCTCAGGCTGTTCACCTCGGCGTAGACCCGGGCCCTGCTGCCGGCGGCCGGGCCGGGCATGGCGGGGGCGAGCGGCGGGGGCGGCTGCAGGAGGCGGCGGCGGAGGGGGCCGGCGGGGCTGCCGAGGCGGGGCACGGAGCGCAGGAGGGCGGCGGCGGGGGGCAGCAGAGCCAGGCCGGCCCAGGGGGGAGCGGGGCGGGGGGGGCCGGTCCCGGCCCGGCGGGGGGAGGGGAGGGGGCGGGGCTGGCGGGCCGGGCTCCGGGGGCCGCGCGGTCTCTGCCCGAGGCCCGATCCCCAGCGGCGGCGGCAGCCTGAGCCGGCCCCGAGCGCAGCGCAGCGAACCCGGAAAAGGGGCTGATCCGGCGGCCGCGGCCCAGCCAGCAAGAGAGTCCGCGGCGGAGACCGGCTGGGCGGGCGCGCGGGGACAGCGACCCCTGCGGCTGGGGGGACTCACCGCAGCCGCTCGCGTTCTATTACTCCCATGCGCCCCACCTACCCCTAGAGCCCTCTAACCCCGCCCACCCCAGAGCCCTCTAACCCCGCCCCATGAGCCCCCACACACCCTTAGAGCCCCACCCCAGAGGCCTCTAACCCCACCCACCCCTAGATAGATATAACCATGCCCCTAAATCCTAAATGAAGCCCCTAAATCCCCATGAACCCCAGTCTCCCCAGCTATCCCTAAAGCCCTATAATCCCTTTTACCCCCAACCTCCTCTCCTACTCATAGGGACCTGTAACCCTTCTCCAAACCCAAATGGTATAATCCCTTTTATCCCCAGACCCTATAAATCTCTCACATCCCTGCTACCCATAGAGCCCTACAATCCACAATCTTCACTGTCCTGCGATTCCCCAAAGACCTACCAACCCCAGTTTCCACCACTAGCTTTCAAACACTAAAGCCTTATAACCCCTCACCTCCCTTCCTAATCCCCCTAGTCCTACAGTCCCCTATGCTATTGCCCCAGACTCTGAGCCTTACTGAGCCTCCACTCCGTTCCAGCTCCATAACCCTGAAATACATATCCCTAGAACCCCCTACAAGCCAAAGGTCCCAGAGCCCTGCAACTCCCCATCCAACCAGGCCCCACCCCACATCTCAGAGCCTAAAAACTCCTTCCCAGTTCTTCAGTCCCCCCAAAGTCTCCATCACACATCCTCCATCACCTACTCCTCCATCTCCATTGAACCTTACTGCTGCTTCTACATCATCACCTCCTGCATATCTCACCACCATTTCAAGCTAAACACCGTGGCACCTCTCACACCATCCCCAACATGCAGTGATGGCTAAAAGACACAATGGAGCTCAAAATAAAGGGAACCATTTTACACCTAGCCTGACCTGGTCTCCTTTGAATCCTTTCTAAAGTAGTTTAGAAGGGCACCCACCCACTCTTTTCTCTTAGATTACTGCAGTTATTACAGGAAATCCAGGTAATAAATAGGGTTCAGTTGGTATTGTAAGCCAAAAAATTATGATCCCCTGATTCCCCTATGATGTCTCTCAAAGAAGAGGAAATTAAGTTGGCTAATTAATACGTAGTAGTAAATGTTCTCTCTCTGGAACATACACAACACGAAAGCTTATGCTCAAATAAATTTGTTAGTCTCTAAGGTGCCACAAGTACTCCTGCTGTTTTTGAAACACAATATCAGTAACTACTACCTAACTCGTGGCTACTGCCCCCAAATCCCTCTTTGCAGTAAATCAAACACAGAGTTAAGATTGACCGGCAGCGTCATATCCTTCCAGAACATCTAATGCACCTACACTTAAACCTCTGAAAACTAGGAAATGCAGCACTGAGGTTTGCTATCTGAGATCAATCCCAAGTGAGTGATACAGACTTTAAAGTCAGAAGGGACCATTATGATGATCTTGTCCAACCTCCTGCACAACTCAGGCCACAGAATCTCACCCACCCACTCCTATAACAAACCCCTAACCTACGTCTGAGCCACTGAAGTCCTCAAATCATGATTTAAAGGCTTCAAGATGCAGAGAATCGTCCAGCAAGTGACCCATGCACCATGCTGCAGAGGAAGGCGAAAACACACAGGCTTTCCAATAACCCTGGGTCCGATTGAGAACCTTTTACTCCCACTGGTGAGTAATTACTCACACAGTCCCAAGGACTTCACTGGGACTGTTTGAAAGAGTAAGTGCTCACCAAAGTCAACAAGGGCTCCACAATCTGACATCCTACACCCACATCTCTAATTCTGGCTGTTCTGCAGGCTCTTCTTGGTAAGGTCTAATTTTTGCCTAAGTATCTTGTGAAAGTAGGAGGCCTTGCCCTTAACTGATGTAGTTTTCTCAAAGTCATGGGTTTCTATTCTATGACTTGTTTTCCTTAGTCTCCAGTGCAACACATTCCACTTCTCCCTGGAACTTATACGTAAAATGTTGCTTTATGCTTAATCCAATTTCTTAGACCTTTAAATGAGTCACTGAACTCTGCGTGAAAGAAGCATTTGTTTTATGTAAGACCTTGAGTCATTCACTCCAGGGAGCCTATACCATGCACTCTTGGTTTCAGAATGGGTAGACCCATTATTCTAGTGCCTAGAGCAAATCGGCTTTGAATTCTCTCTCTTTTTTTATTCTCCTTATCTTGACCCAAGAGTTATAAGTTGCCACCATTACTGGGCTATTTCTAGAGCTGCTCAGAAAATGGTGTTTTCTGTGAATAGTTTTGAAAGACATTTTTTAATGGTTTTCCATTTGTGAGGAAAAAATTTAAATTTTTGAATTTTTTTTTTTAAGTTTTCAGTTTTACATTGAACACCAGGAACTTTCTAACACAACAATCTTGTTTTTTCCTGTGAAAATTTTCATTTAGAAAAAAAGGCAATTAAAAAGAAAAAAGATTTCAATGGAAAATTTTCATTCAACTCTAGTTATTTCTCATTTGACCTGGGAGCTCTTGTTTACTCATATATACGACATCAGATAACATATTGATTAACGCCATCTCAGTCTGTAGGGTGACCAGATGTCTTGATTTAATAGGGATAGTCCTGATATTTGGGGCTTTTTCTTATATAGACTCCTATTACCCCCAACCCCCTGCCCCAATTTTTCACATTTGCTCTCTGGTCAGCCTGGCCAGTGAAATGTCTAGCTAAATACACCTGTCTCTTATATTGGCTAGTACCAGCTGCTCTTGGGGAAGGAGCAAGAACCACATAGTGGACAACTATGGAACAATTTGCTCATAAGGGAAAATTCTCCCTAACTCTCCTCAGTTAATGTTTGGCTTTTGCCCTGCAGCATAACAGTTTATACTTCTTTTAAAAATTATCCTAACATATCTATACATGTTCTCATTATCCATATAAATGGTTCTTTTTTAAATCTTAAACTCTTGAGTTCTATGATGTCCTGTGGTGATGAGTTCTGCTGGTTAAATAAGGGTACATCTATACTACCCGCCGAATCAGTGGGTAGTGTTCGATGTATCGGGGATTGATTTATGGTATCTCGTCTGGATGCGATAAACTGATTTCTGAATCGACACCCGTACTCCACCTCAGCAGGAGGAGTAAGCAGAGTTGACGGGGGAGCCACGGTAGTCGACTCACCGCTGTGAGGATGGCCAGGTAAGTCAAACTAAGATACTTTGACAGTTGCATACCTTAGTTCGAACCCCTCCGCTGGTGTATCTCAGGCCTAAGGTAAAAAATATTTCTTTGTCTAGACCCACCATTCATTGGTTTGTCTACTTTATCTTGTCCCCTTACCATTCTTCTTCTCTCTGAACTAAGACTGACTGTGGATGTTCCCCTTGATTTTTATTTCTTTGACAAATTTGAGTTGCCTTCTCCTCCTTTCCCATCCATAGCCCTTTGCTCTCCAAGGGCTTCACTTCCATAGCTGCTCCATCTGGTGTTTCTGGCTTCTCTGTTTCCCTTTGATCTCCAAGTGCCCCCTCTGTTGCAGGGAGGGGGAAGCTGGTGCAGGAGTGGCTTTATGCTGAGAGCTCCCCCACCCTAGAAGAGAATTCTCTGCTGGTCAGTTAGATCTTTAGTAGGGCATAGGAGGTGGATCAGAAATAAAAATCTGGCCTGTTCTTTGAAGGTTTGCAGATGACTAGCACTAATCATTGTGTGACAAAGCCCTTGCCCTCACTTAGGCAATGCTCCCACTGAAGTCAGTGAGAGCGAAAAGTGCTAAGTGTCCCATTCCCCATCATCAGGAGTTTTGCCTGAGCCAGGCTGTCAGCACTTGGCTCTGTGACTTTCATGTGCCTGTTTGTTTCCCCCATTCTTGGTGACTCATGCCAGGGCGCTGTTAAATCCAGCCTTCCTCCCTCCCCTCATTCTTGGAACGAACATGCGAACGATGTCAAGAGCTTCTGAAAGGTTAAACTGTTGGTTATTTGGCAGCTTTTCCAGCCTCCAGCAGCTGGGTGTGGAGAGAGGCTGACTGAGCTGAAGTTTTATCCATTGATGAGGCTAATTTGCAGACACTGAAAACCAGCCCTTCTAAATACAGCCACTGTTTGCTGGAAGCTTCCCTGCTAAGACATCATGATTCTCATCTCAGCCCTCATGAGGAAGCCCTTTCCTAGAATTCCTCTGATGGAAGGAAGCGGTAGGGTGACCAGATGTCCCAATCTTAGAGGGACAGTCCCGATTTTTGGGTCTTTTTCTTACATAGGCTCCTATTACCCCCCCACTCCAACTTTTCACATTTGCTGTCTGGTCCCCCTAGAAGTGATGTTGGGGCTGGGAGCTGGCTTTCAGTGACAGGCCTCTGTCATCTGGGTTTAGGCCCTGGAGCCCCTCTCAACTGCTAGACACAGAGGAGAGACAGTAAAAATCAAAGGAAAGGTGCAGAAATGCCGCAGAAGCAGTGGATAGAAGGAGTGGGGAGTACAGGCAGTGCTGCTTGTTCCCTCCTTCCCAGGAAGGTCCCTCAGGGTGTGTCTACACTGCAGCTGGGAACCAGCCTCCCAACCTCAGGAGAGGGACTCCCTCTAGCAGAGCTTGAGCGAATGCACTAAAGATAGCAGTGTGGATGTGGCAGCTCCGGATCGCAAGCCCTGGGGGTTGAGTGGAGCTGCAGCCTGACATGCAATGTCCACACAGCTATTTTGAGCACTCTACTTGAGCCCAGCTAGCAGGGGTCTAGCTCCCTGGGCTGGGATGCTGCGTCCCTGCTGCAGTGTAGACATACTTTAGGCCAACAGGGCTCTGAGGAGGGGTATGTTGGAGGGTGAAGATGTGGAGCACTGCAGACAGTTTATGTGGCGGGCTTCCTAGATTAACCCAGATGAGTGAAAGCAGCAGGGGTTGTGGCCACGAGGAGCAGCATTAGCTCCAGCTCTGTGCTGTCCTTTCCCAGGGAAGGGCGAATACACTGCATGTGTGGCCAATGGCAGCACTGCTTCTCTGGGAGCTGTGAGGGACCAGGTTCTTGAATCCAGAACAGAGGGGCAAGCAGCCCATCAGTGGGACTGGAGCAAACCCATCTTTCTTTCCCCTGGAAGGGGCATGTCCATCAGGATCTCCGTCTAGTAGGCTTGCGAACTTGCTTGGATGGATTTAGGGTGACCAGACAGCAAGTGTGAAAAATCGGGATGGGGATGGGGGGTAATAGGAGCTTATATAAGAAAAAGGCCCCAAAACGGGGACATCTGGTCACCCTAGATGTATTCCTGGAGGTTTCATCACATGACATAATCTTTAATTGAAGCTAGATCTTTAGTTCCTGGAGACTCCAGGACAATCCTGGAGGGTCAGTAACCCTTCTAGGGAATCTCCTGCAGTGTCCTGGGATCTATGTCCAATCCTACCTTTGGGCTTCGTCACAAGAGGGGACAATATGGACTGGACAAAGGGAAATGGAAAGAAATGGAACAGAAAATAAAAGGGATATGGGGAGGAGGAGCTGGCAAATGGGGAAAGAAGACATACGGGGAGAGAATCAGCTTGTTTGGGCATTTCTGTGCTTCCCTAGTGCATCTGTTTTTCAGCATTCGCAAATGCTAATTGGTACAAACTCCACCACGCTGATGCTTTCCATGGGAACTTCTGTCCTCTTTGCCTTTGGCTGGGCCTGGAGATTATGTTTAGGAGTTTTACAAGTACCAAAGGATGGCGCCCTTCATTCTCTACTCAGAAACTATGGCTCTATTTTCATCTGAAGAAGAAAACAGAACTCACTTGTGCTTTGCTTCAACCAGCCCCCAATGGCCAACCAAACCAGTGAAACAATGGTCAAGCCAGTGTAGGTGCCATTTGGGACCTGTTACCTAAGGGCTTGGAGAGAGAACCTCTGGCTGTGTAAGGCTGTTATCATTTAGAGAGTCAAACTCACTGCTGATACAACTCCATTGATGCCAGTCATAGAATCATAGGGTTGGAAGGGACCTCAGGAGGTCATCTAGTCTAACCCCCTGCTCAAAGCAGGACCAATCCCCAGATTTTTACCCCAGTTCCCCAAATGGCCTTCTCAAGGATTGAACTCATAATTCTGGGTTTAGCAGGCCAATGCTCAAACCACTGAGCCATCCCTCCCCCAGTGAAATTGAGCCTGCTTGTGCCAGGAACTGCCAATAGTGTAGGGTCTGCTGAGAAAGGAGAGTCAGCCAGAGAACAGATGAAAGAGTAAGTGTCCATCTCTAGCTTCAGAGAGGAGCTGGGGAAAGGAATCAGTATCAGTCACAGCACAGCAATGGCTTTTCTTTAACCCACCAGCCTCTGGTTCCCAATTAACAGGGCTTTAGGAAGTGTGGGACCCAATTTGAACATTTTCGGCGGGGCCCCGGCAGAGATGACTAAAAAAAAAAACATGTAAAAAAAATCCTCTCATTCATTAGGAACCAGTTCCCTATAAAAAGTTCTGATTTAAGGGATGTGCCACAGTATGTATTTTTTGTACAAATAAGGTTCCCATATGTCCGTATTTTTAAAAATTCCTCCCGGATGGTGATTTAAGAACCAAAAAGCCTGACATGTCTGGGAAAATACAGATGTATGTTAACCCTACCTAAAGTTATTTTTTAAAAAGATGGGCCTGAACTAGAAATGAGCTCCACTTCACGTGTGGGTCCCTGCCACTCTCTGGGGGCGTGCTAGGGTGACCAGATGTCCTGATTTTATAGGGACAGTCCCGATTTTTGGGTCTTTTTCTTATATAGGATCCTATTACGCCCCACCCCCGTTCCAATTTTTCACATTTGCTGTCTGGTCACCGTAGGGTGTGCACATGTGTGGGTCCCAGCTGCTCCCTGCCCCCCTCATTGAAGCAGGTGTGCAGGGTTACTGCCCTGGGAACTGCAGGGCACCAGTGGACATGAGGCCGGCTGGAGGCAGGGCAGGGACTGACTAGAGGTAGGGTCTGGGTGCAGGCAGGGCAAGGGGTGCAGGGCTGACTGGAGACAGGGGGTGTGGGGTGGGCTGGTTGGCTTCAGGCAGGGCCACAGGGAGGTGCGGCAGGGGTTTGCAGGGCTGGAGACAGAGAAGTGCGGGACTGGCTGGAGACAGGGCAGGGGGTGCAGGGCTGGTGCGGACAGGACAGGGGGTTCAGAGCTGGTGTGGGAAGGGCAGGGGATGCGGCAGGGGCTGGCTGCGGGCAGGGGGTGCGGGGCTGGTGCAGGTAGGGCAGAAGTTGCGGGTCTAGCTGGAGACAGGGGCTGGCTGTGGGGCTGGTGTGAGCAGGAGGTGCAGCAGGTGCTGGCTGCGCGCAGGGGGGTGCAGGGCAGGGGGTACAGCCCACCCTGTAGGGTAAGTGCTCCCTCCTCCTCCCTTGCCCAATGGGGTAGCATCAGCAGCACGGAGCTCGGGGGCTATTTATAGGGCCCGGGGCTCCCCTGCCTCTACCGTCCCGGCCCTTGAAATAGCCAGGGGAGCCCTGGGAAGTGGTGGAGCTCCAGCAGCTATTTAAAGGGCCGGGGCAGTAGAAGCAAGGGGAGTCCCGGACTTTTTAATTAGCCCCCAGAGCCCCACAGCCCTACCCCAGAGCTCCAACAGTGGGGCTCTGGTGGCAATTTAAATAGCCTGGGGCTCCAGTCCCCTGCTGGGAGCCCCAGGCCCTTTAAATTGCCCCCTGGGGAAGCCAGGCCACCCCAGTACAGCGCACCGGTGGGGCGTGGGCATGGGTCCCTCTTAGACGCGAGGCCCGATTCTGGAGAATTGGTTGAATTGGCCTAAAGCCGGCCCTGCCAACTAACACACTGTTCTTTTACTGGTAGGTATTTTGGAGCAATGATACGGTATTGTTAGTTACCTGGTATTACAGTGCTTTTGTTCCTGAATAGCCCTGACGCAAACTTAGACTCACCTGCTTACTATTACTGCTACTCTGTCACTGAACACCTGGGACGCATTCAGCCCTGCATAAAGGGACACAACTCTATTGACCTCGAAAGAGCTGTGCCTGTTTATACCAGCATTGCATTTGACCCATGCTGATGCAGAGGAATCAATTCTATTTCTCTTCAGTTTGGTGTTTTACACCATGCCCATCAATGAGTCACACTGGTCAGATTTAAAGCTTTGTGCACCTCAAGAAGGAAAGGTGCAATAGTGGCTTTAAGTCAACTTTACTGCCTGCCAATCCTGGGTCTGTCCAAGCACCAATTCAGACCCTACTGGAAATTAGAGCAGCCACGGGGCTGCTCTATTTAATGCTGGCTACCCATAACACCCATAGGGCCTTTCCGGCAATCAGCTCATAGGGGCTCTCTGGCCCAACCCTATTTCCCTGGAGACATCCCATATAATGGGAGCCACAAGGAGGGTGGTGTAGGAGCCTTTACAGTGGCTTTATGCTACCCAAGAATTTAGAGCTGCTTTGCACTGCTGGAGGGCCAAAAAGCAGCCACAATGAAGCCGAGGATCTGGCCCATACAGTACATCAAGTCCTGGAGTGCATTCCCTTACAGAGAAAATAGCATGGAAAAGCATGCAGTGGGCCTGATTCTCTTCTCACACTGTTGTAAGTCCGGAAGAACTCTAGTGAAGTCAGATGAGCTGGATAGCGTGAACCTGATGTGAGATCAGAATCAGGCCCATGGAGACTTCTGGGATGAGAGCCGAGGCAACGTCGGAAATATTTCAAAAAAATAAAAGAGGCAAACAGATGGAATCTACCGTGCACCAGATGGCAAAATCCTGTAAAGTTTCCGCTTCTTGAAATTGCCTAGAGAACCAAATGAAACTTTATAACAACAGACATCAGGGCCTACTTCGCCCTGATGTGGGACACAGCACTGAAGGGAAATGTCAGAGCTATGTACCACTTAAAGAGGCCTTCACAAAGGAAATGAAAAGTTGTCCAAGCCCTTGGAAATTCAGGATGAGACAATCAGGTGCTGTGTACCGTGGAATAAGAATCTGAGGGATACAGAAATGCATTATCTTTGCTTTTGATTAGAGAAAGGGATTCAGTGATTCCTACCAGGGTCAATTAGATTTCATGACAGTGTATGAAAAGGGTTGATTCATACCACCATATGGTGTAAAATAGCTCTGTGATATTGGCATTCTGAAGTCTTGTTCTTAGTATAGTACAGTAATAAGGCTAAAGCAACAATACCATATAGTTGAACAGTGCATATGACACAGGCAATTCTAGCTAGTGATGAACCCAAATCAAAATCCAGATCCAAACACCCTCAGTCCTTGAGAAGGTTTGGATCCAGGTCCAGACCCAACTTCCCCAAATTCAGTTACATTCCTGCTTCTGACCAACACCAGAGCACGCCGATAATATTCCAAACAGTCATATTAGCAGACTGACACAGACTTGTATGTTGCAGCACCATCAAGTTAACATTAGAGAACTCACAATACCCCATGAACGTAAACAAATTATGCAGGTAAGTGTGTCTAGCTGCTATGGCTGCATGTGCAGATCAGGCAATTGTACATACAAATGACTAATTATGGTAACTTGCGTGAACAACCACCTTACCCGTATGTGCAGAGTAACCAAGCAAACATGTTAGGCATGAAATTACAAACCTTATTTAAAAATGAGGCTAAAACTGTCCAGCTTTTGGCTACTCTGCTATTTGGAAGTATGTACTTGTACCTATTAGTACAATACCAAGGGATTTTGAGGGACTCACAGAAATATAGGGCCAGCTCCTCAGCTGGTGTAAATCATCTAGGGTAACCAGATGTCCCGATTTTATAGGGACAGTTCCAATTGTTGGGTCTTTTTCTTATATAGGCTCCTATGACCCCCCCCCCACCCTCTGTCCCGATTTTTCACATTTGCTGTCTGGTCACTCTAAAATCAGCATAGCTCCGTTGCATACACTAACGTAAATTCCTGGGGCTGGATAAGACTCCTTGCCAAATCTTCCTTCAATACCAGTCTGACTTTCTCCTTTGAACATGCTCTGTTACTTTTTACTGAGTACCAAACTGGACCTTTTGCTTAGCTTGATGTTTGATCATCACCTCTCCATACCCCCAGTTTGTTCCCCCTGAAAGGTGGATACTTTAACGTCTAAGAATTGACTTACTGTATGTTCTAGTTCTTGATCATTTGGAGGCCCATATTGCACATGGTAACCTCAAGAAGGATCCTGAAGTAATTTTTAGTTAGCTAATGGTACAGGTCAATGTATATATTAGTTATTAAGGTTGCCTGACACTTCTCATTATAAGACCCTGTTTTGAGCTGTTTATAACTTTGCCAAACTTTAACCTTTTGGGCTAAAATTTTTCATACTGGGTTCTGTCTCAGGCTGATTGTTTTTGGTAAGTTCCAGCCAAAATGGTTCAGCCCCTTCTGAGAACAAGGCTAGGGAAAAAATAATTTTTTTGCCATTTAAAAAGTTTGGATTAACTTTTATTTTAAACATGCTAGCATCCCCTTCAGAACATTAAGGTTGCAAAGCACCCAAAGGTTAGGAAATGCCAACCTTGTTTCAGCCCCCTGGACATACATGATCACATACTATTTTTCCACAGGACCTCTGCCTGATGCAATGCACAGGATGGACTTGCCTTGGGGATGAATCAGGGTTGTGTAGTGAAGGAGGCTGTTGTCTGTAGGACCGCTGCCTCATTTGGTACAGAAGTTGGAAGGTGTGTAGTAAATGAGGCAGGGGATTGCAGGAAGAGAAAGGATGGTATCAGGTTAAGGCAGTTGAACGCTGCCCTGGATTCTGTCCCTGCCTCTGCCACAGAGTTCCTATGTGGTGCTGGGCAAGTCACTTAAACCAGACTTTTCACTAGTGGTCGCTAATTGGGTGTTCCATATTTACTGGATATCCAGCTCGAGACTCTGAGGTCTGATTTGGCAAAGTACTGAGCATTCACAGTTATGACTGAAAATCAATGGGAGCTGCACTTTGAATGTGGAAGTGCTATATAATGCTAAGTAATCTGCAAAATCAAGTCCTAGGTGGCTCAAACTGGGCACTCAAAATCAATGGATACTTCTGACCTTAATCTCTGTGTGTGTCAGTTCATCATCTGTACAATGGGATTAACACCACCCTCTCACCTCACAGGGGTTCTGTGAAGATCAATTCATTAATATTTCTGGAATACTCAGATGCTATAGCAATGCACATGATAGAAAAGACCATGAAGAAATGAATAATTCTGTCTGCATAGTTTGAATGGTGTGCAGGCAATAAGCCATAGGGCCACACATTGAACAATGAGGATAAAACAAAATATAGAATAGCTGCTCAATAATTAAGCACTGTCCATCTTGTGCACTGAACGAGGTTGGGTTCCTATTGAAAAAATAGTATGTGATCATTAATTAAAGACAGGAGGGACAAATTAAGGTTGCGCAGGCATCTTAATTGTGGCATTTCCTAATTTCTGAGAGGTTGATTTTTGCAACCTTAATGTACTTTTAAATTAATTGTTCTGTATGTCCACACACACACACACACACACACACACACACACACACACACACACACACACACACACACACACAAAACCTTTTTATAAAAAGCATATCTTAGAAAGCTTTGTTACGTTCATAGCCGGTCTCTAAGTGATATAGGACCACAAGTAGGTGGCCATCTTGCTGGAATGGTAATGAGGCCACAGAGCTTGTTTCTTTGCTGAAGGATCAGATCCAATTATTCCCAAGAACTGTTTCGTACATGGGTTTTGACATACTCTGGCCATTCTGTGAATATGCAGTATCCTTGCTCGGCTCCTCTGCAAACATGATGTGATCATAATTGTGACACAATAAATCAAGTTTTAGAACAGACCAGAAATAGGAAGAATGTTGCCACTGTCCTGATCCCACAGTAGTTATATAAATAGGTTAACACCACGTATCCCAGCTCCGGTAGGGCTGGATGAATTTGTCACTGTGCTACATGCGAAGGACAGAGATGTCTATTTACACTGACTTTGCAAACACATTGTTGGTGCTGCCACTGCCCTCCTACTCAACATAACTGCGCAAAAGGGCCTTGCACCTGCTTACCCCAAGTTTGAATTTGATTCAGTGATATCACAGTGGTGAGACACAGGCCCAGATCTTCAAAGGTAGCTAGGCGCCTAAATCATTGGGAGCTAGGCACCTAAATGCCTTTGAGGATCTGGGCCTTAGAGCCTACTTCTGCACACAGTTATTCTTATGCACAAACCCATTGCTCCTGGCAGTAGACATACACACAGGAGGAACTGTTTGCAGAACTGGGCCTTGACAATTTACCTTAATTTTACTACTGGATGCAACGGTATCATAATAAACATCAGCTCCATAGTCTGAAACAAAGACATCCAAGGTCCACACGTCAGTACACCTGCAGTTGTGTGCCAACAGACTGCAATTGCCCTCACAAAGTGGAATTCAGGTATAAAGTGTGTCTTTGTCCCCTTCTAGTGGGTGGGCCACAGAAAGAGGTTTATGAGGTTGATGTAGTAAGATGAGGCCCTGAAACATAAACCCTTATCAGAGGCCCAGTATAAGGCCTGAGGCCTGAACTAAAGTAATGGTCAAGACTTTGCTAACATAAAGCAAAGTGAAGCTGTGAGCCAGAGGCAGGCCCTGCTCACAGGAGCTGGCAAGGAAAGGGCTGATGCTGCAAAGAGAGACATACCTAAAAGGTACTGGACACCAGATAGCAGAACATTTGCATACTTGTACACTCCACACAGATAACAAGGAACAAGCTGACCCATCCCAGTGACAGGGCCAAAAAGGTAATATGATGGATGGAGTTGTTTTGTTCGAACCAACATGTACAAGGTGAGAGGTGGCACCTTACTATGTAGAGGGGTTATACCTTGCTACATAGAAGGGTTGCACCTCAATATGTCAGGAGTGATGTGTAACTTGTTTGTACCTCTGTATAAGAATGCACCCCTGAATGGATGTCTTTCTCCGGCCTAGGGGGAAGTGGAAAGTCCCGCCACTGACTGAGCTGGTCCATTGTCAGGGAGCACATAAGTACTAGCTAGTAGCACCTTAGCAGCACCTTGGACTTCTGTGCCGGGGAGCTGGACACTGTGTTTCTCTTCGACAATAAACCTGGCCGCTGTGCCTTCGTACCTTACTAGAGTCTGTGGTCATTGTGAGTTCTCTCGGGGTCTGCTGGGTCAGCTATCTGCACAGAGCTGGGGCAGCACACAGAGGGAACACACGTGCATCCGATTGATATGAACATTGACTAGAACAGAGCACCACACCAGGAGCATCTGACGACAATTGCTATTGCCTCCAAGTTAATGAACCTGACCCCTCAGCTCAGGCAGCTACATCAGATCTGCAGCTATCCCACCTGCAGTGTTACAAAGGCACTGATCAAATCAGAGGTTTTGGACGATGCTGATAAGTTAAAGGAAAACATTTAATATGGGAACTTCTGGAAGTATCAAACGCATGAGCAAATGTGACCCTAAAGGAAATAGTACCCCAAGATCTGCATTAAACTTCACTTACAAGATGATTAAACACAGTGTTCATTCTAAGAAGCCACAGCTGGGTATTTGCAAGTGAACTTGGAGTCTCTGTTCACTGAAAATCTGGCCTTCAAAGTTGCCTCTACCCCTGTTGAACACTGCACTGTGAATCTGGCTGCTGCTTTCCACTGCAAGGGTGGGATCATCTCCCCAACCTATGTGCAATAGGGGCCTTTCATATCCAAATCCCCCCATTCCAATGTGGAGGAGACAGAAGGTGTGTTCCAGCACCATCCCCCATCTTACAGAAGATACTTTGTTGGAGAAGGGGCTGGAGATTCATTGGGGCAGGGCTGAGATATTGCCATCTTCCCAGCTCTAGCCACAAACAGGTTCCCAAAAAATGGCCACACTATCTGGGACCTTATTGTCTCTTCCACAGAG
This sequence comes from Gopherus flavomarginatus, assembly GCF_025201925.1. Classification (NCBI taxonomy): domain Eukaryota; kingdom Metazoa; phylum Chordata; order Testudines; family Testudinidae; genus Gopherus; species Gopherus flavomarginatus. Next base: position 37,981,338 of record NC_066630.1, read on the forward strand.
CCTTCTTAGTGGTGGGACCCACAGTCCAGGGAATCTCTGGTAGTGGGACTCCAATGGAACCATACTGCCAGGGGGCAGAATGTGTTTGGGAGGGGAGGGGCAATGGAGGCTGGAACAGCAGGGGAGGCTCAGAGCTTCTGCATTGATGGATCTGCAAAGATTCGGGGAGGTGACAGGTCCCACATTTCAGCACTTGGGAGTGGGATGAAAACAGAGAGCAATGGAAAGATCAGGGAGGGGCTCTGCAAGGGGGGAGATTTCCTCCCTCAGAGACTTGTGGGGGTGGAGCCAGGTGGGACATGATGTGATGGTCCCAGTGGTACAGGGCTCATTTAGTGCTTTGGGATCTTTCAGAAGGAAAGACACTTAGGAAATGTAACATTGTCAATTTAAATTTGGCTCCACATGCTGTAAAACCAAGCTCTGCTCCAATCTACACCCAGCAAAGACGTTTCCACTTATTCGTTTTTTAAAATGCCCATGAAAATGGTCGCTTTAAACACATCAACATTCCCTTGCTGTGTCTGAAACCCAAAGACTAAGAATCTGAGTGAAAGCGACTGAAATGAAAAGTGAAACTGTCTTCACCGGTTTTCCTTATTCAAGCATTTGCAAAAACAAACGAAGCATTAGTAGTGACAAATACACTGGACTTTTCAAATCTTCACTTTTTAATGTTTTCTTAGGAACAAAGATACACCTAGATATCCTGGCTCCCAGCCCAGTACCCTATCCCCTAGATGACACTGCCTTTCAAATGCTCATTGCTGCCTGAGAAGATTTTGGCGGCCTTGAGCAAATCCTATGGGACTGAGATTTCTCACTCCCCAAACCCTACTGTGATTTTATCTGTATTACAATACTGGATGATGTTGTCACAGTTCCAGGCAACTACACCTGTCTTTCTCCTCAGTGGCTCAGCAAGGGCACCACTCTTGGCTTTCAACTCCTCAGCTGTTGCCTCTCTTGAGTTGAGACCTCATCTCTCTCCCTTCTGACAGGGTAGGACAGTTCCTCGCCTTCCCAGCACGGATAACTGCCCTGGCACACCTTCATGCTTTCCTTTCAGAGATGGATAAGACATAAGTTAATACAGATCCATGTACACAAGCTGACTTTGTTCTTAAAGTATGAAGCATTACAAAGAACACAGATTACAAACAACAAAGGAATCCACATGCATGCTTCTAGGCACACCAGAGTTCATCCTCTCCCATGGACTTTAGCAAATGCAGTCTTTTCACCCCTCACGTGGTGGGTCAGCTCAAAACAAGCACTCTGGTAACATGCTCCGTTCCCTTTGGATATAGATCTGGGGTCTTTGAACTGGAGTTTCCAGAAGGGGGTTAACATACAAAGGGTCTCTCTCCCCAGGGCATGTAAAGGTGGGTTTTGGAGGGAGAGATTTTACATTCCCCTGCACACCTAGTGTTCCAAAAAGACCTTTCAGCTTCCTCAGACCCTCCAGAGATGCACTAATTAGCCTGTTGGGGAGAGCTAGGGGCAGCAGGGCTCTGGGGGGCACAGGGAGAAGCAGGGCTCTGGGGTCAGGGGGCAGCAGGGCTCGGGGGGGCACAGGGAGAAGCAGGGCTTGGGAGTCGGGGGCAGCAGGGCTCGGGGGGGCACAGGGAGAAGCAGGGCTCTGGGGTCAGGGGGCAGCAGGGCTCGGGGGGCACAGGGAGAAGCAGGGGTAGGGGTTGGGGGCAGCAGGGCTCGGGGGGGCACAGGGAGAAGCAGGGGTAGGGGTTGAGGCAGCAGGACTCGGGGGGCACAGGGAGAAGTAGGGGTTGGGGGCAGCAGGGCTCGGGGGGGCAACAGGGAGAAGCAGGACTCTGGGGTCAGGGGGCAGCAGGGCTCGGGGGGGCACAGGGAGAAGCAGGGGTAGGGGTTGGGGGCAGCAGGGCTCGGGGGACACAGGGAGAAGCAGGGGTAGGGGTTGGGGGCAGCAGGGCTCGGGGGGGCACAAGGAGAAGCAGGGGTAGGGGTTGGGGGCAGCAGGGCTCAGGGGGGCACAGGGAGAAGCAGGGGTAGGGGTTGGGGGCAGCAGGGCTCGGGGGGGCACAGGGAGAAGCAGGGGTAGGGGTTGGGGGCAGCAGGACTCGGGGGGCACAGGGAGAAGTAGGGGTTGGGGGCAGCAGGGCTCGGGGGGGCACAAGGAGAAGCAGGACTCTGGGGTCAGGGGGCAGCAGGGCTCGGGGGGGCACAGGGAGAAGCAGGACTCTGGGGTCAGGGGGCAGCAGGGCTCGGGGGACACAGGGAGAAGCAGGGGTTGGGGGCAGCAGGGCTCAGGGGGGCACAAGGAGAAGCAGGGGTAGGGGTCGGGGGCAGCAGGGCTCGGGGGGGCACAGGGAGAAGCAGGACTCTGGGGTCAGGGGGCAGCAGGGCTCGGGGGGCACAGGGAGAAGCAGGGGTAGGGGTCAGGGGGCAGCAGGGCTCAGGGGGGCATAGGGAGAAGCAGGGGTAGGGGTCAGGGGGCAGCAGGGCTCGGGGGGCACAGGGAGAAGCAGGGGTAGGGGTCAGGGGGCAGCAGGGCTCGGGGGGCATAGGGAGAAGCAGGGGTAGGGGTCAGGGGGCAGCAGGGCTCGGGGGGCACAGGGAGAAGCAGGACTCTGGGGTCAGGGGGCAGCAGGGCTCGGGGGGCACAGGGAGAAGCAGGGGTAGGGGTCGGGGGCAGCAGGGCTCGGGGGGCACAGGGAGAAGCAGGGGTAGGGGTCAGGGGGCAGCAGGGCTCGGGGGGCATAGGGAGAAGCAGGGGTAGGGGTCAGGGGGCAGCAGGGCTCGGGGGGACACAGGGAGAAGCAGGGTTCTGGGGTCAGGGGGCAGCAGGGCTCGGGGGGCACAGGGAGAAGCAGGGTTCTGGGGTCAGGGGGCAGCAGGGCTCGGGGGGGCACAGGGAGAAGCAGGGGTAGGGGTCAGGGGGCAGCAGGGCTCGGGGGGAATAGGGAGAAGCAGGACTCTGGGGTCAGGGGGCAGCAGGGCTCAGGGGGGGCACAGGGAGAAGCAGGGTTCTGGGGTCAGGGGGCAGCAGGGCTCGGGGGGCACAGGGAGAAGCAGGACTCTGGGGTCAGGGGGCAGCAGGGCTCGGGGGGGGCACAGGGAGAAGCAGGACTCTGGGGTCAGGGGGCAGCAGGGCTCGGGGGGCACAGGGAGAAGCAGGGCTCTGGGGTCAGGGGGCAGCAGGGCTCGGGGGGCACAGGGAGAAGCAGGGGTAGGGGTCAGGGGGCAGCAGGGCTCGGGGGGCACAGGGAGAAGCAGGGCTGGGGGGGGAAGAGTTAGGGGACATGGGAGCAGCAGGGCACAGGGGCCAGCAGCCGGCCGCTGGGGGCGGGGGGGCAGCCGGGCTCGGGGGGCCGCAAGGCTGGGGTCAGGGGGGCAGCAGGGCTCAAGGCGCAGCGGGACACCCAGAGGCCGGGCAGCCTCGGGGCCGAGTGTTCCGCGCGGGCCGGGCCGGGCTCCGGGTTCCAGGCCGGCCGGGGCTGGGAGCCCGGAGCCGCCGCTGCCATGGTAACCCCGGGGAGCGATGGCGGACGAGGACTCGGAGAGCGTCCGCACCGCGGAGTCTCAGGAACTCGCCGCCCTGCACCTGCCCCAGCTCGAGGCCCTGGTGGAGGAGACCAGGTACGGGACGGGGCTGGGCACAGCGCCCCCCAGCTCTCGTGTGGGGTCCATAATGTCCCCAATCCCACATGGGGGGTGGATACAGCGCCCCCCAGCTCTCATCAGGGGGTACAAAGTGCTCCCTATCCCACGGGGGGGGAGTGGGCACAGCACCCCCCCCCAGCTCTCATAGGGGGGTACAAAATGCTCCCTATCCCACGGGGGGGAGTGGGCACAGCGCCCCCCAGCTCTCATCAGGGGGTACAAAATGCTCCCTATCCCACGAGGGGGGAGTGGGCACAGCGCCCCCCAGCTCTCATAGGGGGGTACAAAATGCTCCCTATCCCACGGGGGGGAGTGGGCACAGCGCCCCCCAGCTCTCATAGGGGGGTACAAAATGCTCCCTATCCCACGGGGGGCAGTGGGCACAGCGCCCCCCAGCTCTCATAGGGGGGTACAAAATGCTCCCTATCCCACACGGGGCCCTGGGCACAGCGCCCCCCAGCTCTCATAGGGGGGTACAAAATGCTCCCTATCCCACACGGGGCCCTGGGCACAGGACCCCCCACTCTCATGGGGGGGGTACCTTATGCCTCGAATCTCACATGGGGGGAGAGGGGCTGGGCACAGCACACTCCCACTCCACAGAGCACACTCCTACTCAGGTATAATCTCCCCCAGTCTTTATAATCAGGACAGGCTGAGGCAATACCTTCCCTATGGCCCTTATATGCAGGGCTGCTTGAAAACCTCATCCTCTATACACAAGAAAGCTGGATTATAACATGCTCCTCTTCCCCCTCAGTCTATTCATATCAGCACAGGCTTGGCTCAGGTTTAATGTCCTCTGGCCCTGATGAGAGAGGGGTTTGGGGGTTATGTTTTCTATGTAGATCAGTGCAAGGCTTGAAGCTGCTTCCATCCCCCTGCCTTTGGGTGCCTGTCCCTGTGATGAAGGGCGAAGCATCATGATGTATTTGATAGTAAAGGAGGCATCTTATGTGTATTTGTGAGCAAAGTCCATCGTTCCAGACTGTTCAGGAACCATCTGCTAAACATTTTCTTCTCTTTATAATGAGTTCCCAGTAGATGATTCCATCTGTCAGTCGCTGGAAATAAAATGATGGAGCAAATATAATAAAGAGGAAATATACCGGGGATATGGGTGGGTGGAGCTGTACAAAAGTCATGGATCACGTGGGGATTGGGGGTTACTTGCGGTTAATTCTGAGGTCTCAGCACAGCCCCCTCAGAAAGGTGTGAGCCTTGTGTGCAGTCAGAAAGCTTTTAAGTCTGGTGGGTTTTTTGATAATTGACAGGAGCCCAGTGGCATTCGTCTGTAAGGATGTTCTGGGCTCGGCCCCAATCAGAAACATGAGAAAATAAGATGAGTTACTTTATCTACATCCCGATTGTGTGTGTCACTAGGGTGACCAGATATAAAGTGTGAAAAATCGTGATGGGGTTGGGGGGTAATAGGTGCCTATATATGAAAAATTCCCAAATATCAGGACTGTCCCTATCAAACAGGGACATCTGGTCACCCTATGTGTCACTCACAACTGCTGATTTACCAGCTGGGGACATCTCCAGAGTGAGTGCTGCTTGTTCCAGCTGGGAACGCCTTACTGGGATCAGGACTACCAGCAGGGATCCTGTATATGAAAGATCTGCCCCAGCAGAAGATTTGAAGGGGTGCATTCAAAGTCCCCTTCCCCTACAGCCTGAGCTTCCATTGACATCCATAGCAAATCTCCCATGGATTTCAGTTTGAACGGGATTGGGGCTTTAATGAGCATGGGCCTGATTCTTTCATTTACCCCACTGTTGCATCAAGAAGACAGTCAAGTAATTTGTCAAGTCTCAGAGGGGTAACTGTTAGTCTGGATCTGTAAAAGCAGCAAGGAGTCCTGTGGCACCTTATAGATTAACAGACATATTGGAGCATGAGCTTTTGTGGGTGAATACCCACTTTGTCAGATGCATGCAAGTCATTTGTGTGCATCTATGGATGTTTATGGTGCCCACCTAAAATTTTCACCGCTATGAGCCCTATGTTTCCCCTCTGGTTTCATACCCTGACTATAAGCCCTCTAGTCTCTTATACCTGAAAGTCAGAGCTTGCTCATTCCAACCTCCACCTCCTTGCAGCCATGCCCTCTCCATTCTCAAAGTCGAGACAGAAATGTTTGAAAAATACTACAACAAGATGGAGCCAAAGGATCTGGTCAGCCATTTGTTGCCAGATATACTCGGATCCTCGCTGGACCTGGGGCAGGTACTGTACAGAGCTACAGCGATAGTTACTTCTTGTTTGCAATGCAGCATTTCTGGGTCTGCCTGTCAACATGGCTCCGACTATCCGGCCGCCTCCCTCTCGCTGAGATTCTCATTTAATGCTTGCGTGAGAAGGGGTTCAAGGGGACCAGTCACCCATAAACACATCCAATGGGTTTCCCTTTGCATCTCACCTAGTTTGAAATGTACCCTGGAATATTTGAAAAGAAGTGAGTGGAGCCGGAAAGTGATGTTTACCCGGCAACTTCTCTACTGTACAGCCACAGTGCTCGGATGTCCTAGAAGGAAATTAACCACATACTTGAGGTGAGATGCTGCTGATCTAGCAGGCATCAGGGTTTGCACTGTGCCTTGCTGCAGCTGGATTCAGTCTGAAGACCAGTCCAGTTTTCAGTTTCCCATTCACCCCAGAGACGCTATTCTTTTCTCTTATACGATAACACTTTGTCCTTCACGGCACCTGCCAGAGATCTGAAAGTACTTTATAAGCACTAATGAATTTCTGTAAGGGAGGTTTATCCACATTTCACAAATCAGGAAACCGAGGCACAACAAGATCAAGAGACTTGTCCGAGGCCACACATCAAATCTGTGACAGGACCCACCTCTCCCAGACTCTCCCTCCTGTGCTCCAGCGAGCACTTTACTTGCCACTGTGACCTGTTATCCATGAGCTGGGCAGCCCCTGAGTTTGCGTTTCACCTTCTCAGCAGTGCCTCAAGGAGTGGGAGCTCTATGGGCACTCCTGGGGGTAGATGGCACTGTCTCCAAGCCTCGACCTGAGACGGGGATAGCCTCTTTGGCAGCCCTTTCCCAGGTGGAGTGGAGTTTAAATAGCAATTAGAACAGCCCCAAAGGGGTACAGATGGACACCACTACTAAACCATCTACAAGCAGGGCCGCCCAGAGGGGAGGGCAAGAGGGGCAATTTGCCCCAGGCCCCGGGCTCTGCAGGGTCCCCCATGAGAGTTTTTCGGGGCCCCTGGAGCGGGGTCCTTCACTCGCTCGGGGGCCCCAGAAAACTCTTGCGGGGCCGGGCCCCGGAGCTTCTTCCGCTCCCGGTCTTCGCTGGCGGGGGAGTCCTTCCGCTCTGAGGCGGAAGGACCCCCCGCCATTGCATTACCGCCAAAGCGGGACCTGCCACCGAAGTGCAACCCGGTCTTCGGCGGTAATTCGGTGGCATGGGGCCCTTCCGTTCAGGAGCCGCGGGACCAGCGGACCCTCCGCAGGCACGCCTGCAGGAGATCCACCGGAGCCAGGCCCCCGGAATCGTCTGGGCGGCCCTGTCTACAAGCCTGATTCTCATTTACTCAAAAGTCACTTTACATTGCTAATTTACACCCTTTTTAAGGCCCCTTTATGCTGCCACTGTGGGTCAGGCTTCAATGCAGAGTTAACCCATTGTGGGCACCTGGGTTAGGGTAGCCCAGGTGTGAGCAGTCACACTGCAGAGCCCTGTCTTGAGTTACTGGGTCCTCACTTGTTCTGCACCTACATGTATGTTGCGGGGACTTCTGGGGGCACATCCCATGTGTCTGTGTGCTGCAGTGCGCTGAGCTGCTCTGTGAGTCTTTCCCAGTGAATGGGGAGAGAACTTGTCTGTCCTTCTGGATACCCAGGGGGAATTGTGGGAAGACATTGCAGGAGTATCAGCACCTGAGGGATTTAGTTTTCATCATCACTGCCAAGTGGGTGCATTGCTGGCTCACATGAAAGCCTCCCTCAAACTTTAGCCTACTAGCCCAGGTTGAAGGCACCATCGAACTTGGGTGAGAGAGTTTTGTGTGTGTATGGGAAGGGAGTTGGAGCAAGATGGGGAAGTGCCTGCAGTGAAGACATACCCTAAGTATAAATGAGAATCAGGCCCATCATGTGTCTACAGATCCCTCACAGTCACTGTGGTTATTTCCTATTCTAAGCATAAGGAGAATACGGTAACCACTGGCAAACATTGACTTTTTAATGGCGACCACTTTGAATGGGTTCTGTCGCTGTCTACTTGCTGCTTCAGTCCTTTGTTTCTCCGCACTGCAGACACGTACCAGACGTAAATCTAAATCCCGCGCTGCAGCAGATCGTTTTATAGGCCTGACAGTGGAGCAGAAGAATGATCTAGCACAGCGGGAGCTGGATGAGACGAAGGAAGAAATTCAGCAGACCAAGGGGGATTCTGAACGGATTATACAAAACTACCAGGTACAGCTTTCCATGAGCTGTAGAATCTCTGGTGTAGTTAGTAACTTCATTTGTCCTACCTCTTTTCAGCCTCATAGCCCTTATGTTGTGAAGAAAGGGTAGTTCCTCTGAAGAAGATAATTTGCTAGAGAAATGTGTTAATTTCTCTTAGATGGCTATAAATTGCTAACCCAGAGAGGAAGGTTAGTATGATTTATTTAGCTTTAGGTTTTTTTCTTTGACTGCCTTGGAGGATGCAAGTTGAGGATTGGTCCTGCTTTGAGCAGGGGGTTGGACTAGATACCTCCTGAGGTCCCTTCCAACCCTGATATTCTATGATTCTATGATGCAAGAGCTGGTAAATGAACTAAGACAGATTCTCGGTGCTGCAACAGCTGCTCAGGGTGTTTATTATCCTTGATAAGGACAAAAACTACAGGAGCACCAAACACTTGCCTTATGCCTCCGTTAGATCATTTGTCATGGTGGCATTCCATTGTATTACTACCCATCCAGTTTGCATATCAGCTTCTTTATGCTGCACAAAGAACAAAGGGGCTGGAATGTTATCATGCCAACATGTAGCATGTGTGCTGCTAAATGCTGTGATAACTCCTCTGTGAGCCTAGAGCTACTGGGCAATAGCAACTTTCGGGAGGCAACAGGAGGTGCAGGGCTGCTGCTTTAAAGCAGCTGTCCTGAGAACTCTGAAAGGCTGGTCCTGCTCTAAAAATGGCACCCTGGGATTCCATATGTTGTCTCAAGGACTCTGTCAGTTTTACCCAGTTTACAAATGTTACCCAGTGTTTTTTCCTAACTTCAGTGTCACAGACTTGCCCAAATCTGAGGGCCAGGTTCAGGGGGAGAAGGGCTCTTGTGCCTCACTAGTGATAAAAGGCCAGAATTTTGATCTCACACTGATGATACCAGAGTAACACCATTTAAATCAATGGAGACAGCGGTGGCTCCAGGCACCAGCGCTCCAAGCGTATGCCTGGGGCGGCAAGCCGGGGGGGGGAGGGGGGCGCCCTGCCAATCCCTGTGAGGGCAGCAGTCAGGCCACCTTCAGTGGCACGCCTGCGGGAGGTCCGCCGGTCCTGCAGATTCGGCAGCAATTCGGTGGTAGGTACGTCAAAGTCGTTGGACCGGGGACCTCCCGCAGGAAAGCTGCTGAAGGCAGCCTGATTGCCGTGTGTCAGAGTTAGACTCAGGACTTGCAGTTTGTCAGACCAGTCTGTTTTATTAGCACAGCGCTCTGCTAATAACATCCAGATAATGTGAGCATCATGCAAGACACAAACTATCTTATTTATACAGATAAAAGGGCCCGAACTTAACAAGATAACAAAGGAAGCAGAATCTGATAAGTTTACCTGGGCTAGACATGCATAGTTAATTTCCTTACTAACTTTTACCAATCTCCGGTTAATGTTTCACCATTAGCTTAAGTGGGCTCATTGTTTATGCCGTAATGTTTCTTTTCCTGACACATGTATTTCAACATTTATTTCTGCTTTATTTCTTTAATCCATTCTTATTTTTACAATATAATTAATTCTACTTTCACATGTGCTTGGGGCGGCTAAAATGCTAGAGCCGCCCCTGAATGAAGATACTCTGATTTTTACACTGGCATGGCTGAGATTCATCTCACAATCTATGCCAGGAGTTGCTTACTTGCCACACCTCATAGTTCAGGGGAGGAAACGTTAGGATTTTAAAGAATCACCTTTGCTTAACTGAGTAGGCAGGTTTGCTTGATACAGTGCCACAAGTGTCAGATCTGCTGATCCATGTGCCCCTTCACCCAATAAGGGTTTGTTTTTTGAGGTCCCTAAAAATTACAAAAAGGTCTTTAAATGGCAATGCTGCCTGGATCCTAATCCAGAACATCAACACAGATCAATCTGGAAGGGCTTCTTCTACACCAGGGGTAGGCAACCTATGGCACGGGTGCGGAAGGCAGCATGCGAGCTGATTTTCAGTGGCACTCACACTGCCCGGGTCCTGGCTATCGGTCCAGGGGGCTCTGAATTTTAATTTAATTTTAAATGAAGCTTCTTAAACATTTTTAAAACCTTATTTACTTTACATACAACAATAGTTTAGTTATATATTATGGACTTATAGAAAGAGACCTTCTAAAAACATTACTGGCACGCGAAACCTTACAGTAGAGTGAATAAATGAAGACTCAGCACACAACTTCTGAAAGGTTGTCAACCCCTGTTCTACACTATAAAGGCATCTTTCTTTTCTTTCATCCCACCCACTTCTGTGTTGGGAGAGTGAAATAGAAGCCCTTTGATTAAGCTAAATGGTTAGAACCTAACTGTATCATCCTGACAGGTTTCAGAGTGGTGGTAGCCGTGTTAGTCTATATCAGCAAAAACAAAGAGGAGTCCTTGTGGCACCTTAGAGACTAACAAATTTATTTGGGCATAAACTTCCATGGGCTAAAACCCACTTAATCGGATACATGGAGTGGAACATACAGTAGGGAGGTGTAAATACACAGCCTAGGACTTCTCATTGTTTTTGTATCATCCTGAACATTCATATGTTCTTATCAAAAACGGCGTTTTGAACACAACCATTCCTTCAGACTTGGTAGATCTGGAGATATTTGCAAGTCAGGCAGAACTGATTAACCCTGAAACTCAAGTACGGTAGATGTTTTGCTTTTCTTGTTCTTCAATGAATGAGAGATTGATATTATTACCAAAACATCACTGCCACAGGGCAAATAGGGCAAAATTCACTGACGTCAATGGATTCATGCCAACAGAGAACTTGTCCCACTGTTCCTATATGTTGTTCTCCACCCTGAGGCCCAAAAAATGAATGGGAGATGACATCTCTTCACTATAATGTGACTTTGATTCTACAGGCTGTCATGGAAGAAGCTGATATTCGGTGGGCTGATATTAAGAAAGCCACATGCAACTTTAACAAAGACATTATCCAAACAATATCCAAGAAGAAAGGGAGTGTCATAGCTTCTGAGAAGGTGCTGAGATATCTTGAGGAGAAGAACCACGACAGGGTCAGTTCAGAGTTGTGTATTTATACATTTATTATATACCAGGCTAAATAGTTTAGACAAAATCCTGATCCATGAATAATCTCTCCCACGTTTGGGGCCATACGTAGACCTGCCTTGGCAAGTCTGTGTGGATATCTCCCATTACCTTGCAATTCACTGTTACAATAGTGCATTAGAAGCCAGCGTGGGGATTCACCAATGACCTGTCCAGCTATGACACAGGAGATTTGGTACGTGAATGACTGCATAGCTCACCTATGCACATCCTAGTGGAGGTTGGAGGAGTTACACAACTGATGCATGTGGGATTTGAGGCAGAGTGCTCTCCCGGTTACTGTCAGAGCATTTCTTATTGATTGATTTATGAAAGTTACACCGTGGCTTGGAAGAACGGGAGTGTCACAATAAGAAGTGGAGCCCGGGGGCTCTCTCACGTTGGGCCCCCCCGTACCAATGACGGAGAGAGAGCCATGTCCATGACAGTATATCCTGGTGTCTTTTTCAGGATGCAATGAAAGAAAAATTGCGTTTGAAAAATGATTCTCTCAAAGTGCAGAAGAAAAAGTTGCAGCTGCAGCTCAAGCAGGTGTGTAAAGACTGAAGAGAAACAGGGAAGCTGCAGCCCTTTGAAAATGAAAGGGGCCAATGGCAGCTTGCTGCAAGCAGGCAGGGAGATTTCAGGGGCTCACCTGGACAAGGGGGTCTAATGTTTCTGTGTATTTTCTCTGCTTCTAATCTTAATTCCTGTGACTGGCTGAGATTGTAGTAATCTCTGAGTTTATTAAGAAAAAGCCCCAACCTAGAGCACCTGGTATGTTCGAGGCAGGCCCCAAAGCAGCTTAATACCTGTGAGAAGGTTGTGCAGAGATCCTGCAGAGTGGGGATTTGCAGCCTTTCTGTGCTATGGAGAAGATCTTGGGTGGATTTTTGCAGCTCCTCATGGAAGGGGTAGTGTGGCTGTCGCAGGAGAATAGCCAGTGGTGCTGGGGTCAGGCACTGCATGGACCCACTGAATGGAAACCCAGATTAAGAAGGAAGCAGCAGGTTATGTCCACTACTCCTCCTCGTTCCCTGCGTTAGCAGCCTGGCCAGGTTGGGTTGAGGATTCCATCCTTCAGGGCCCCCCCACTTGCTATCCCCACAGAGCAAAGCCCTATTAGGTGGCATTTAGCCTCAGCTCCGTGATCATCAGCCTGTGTCTTTGCTGGCTTACAGAAGGAAGAGATGGGCGAGGCACTCCATGAGGTTGATTTCCAGCAGCTAAAGATTGAGAATGCTCAGTTTTTGGAGAAGATTGATGAGAGGAACCAGGATCTGCTACAGCTAAAACTGACAGCGGGAAACACTCTTCAAATCCTCAATTCCTACAAAGTGAGTCAAGCCCATGGCACCTGCATTTCCTTTTTCTCTTTATCTCCTGCAGGGTAAGGAGGGTGGGGGGGATGCTTAACACTGTCCCTCTCTCACACACACACTCTATTTCCAGGCCATCTCTTTCAATCAGAGGCATTTTTATTCCTGCTTAACAGCTACCTGGCTTGCCTGCAATATACATTCCAGCAGTTGGGGGCTGGGAGTTGGCACCTGCCCTGGAATTTTTGGAACCATTTCTTTGTTGATCGATTTGCCTGCCTACAAAGATCCTTACATTCGCTGTGGCTGCTAGGGTGTGTTCTGATACATCCTCCTGATGTGTGTTTTGTGGCATCCACACAGGGCCGTCCTTACCCATACACAAACTTTGCAGCTGCATAGGGCACTAGGAAATTTGGGGCACCAAATTGCCCCAAATTTCCTGGTGCCTTATACAGCTGCATGCTGCTCCTGAGGCTGGCCCGATCACCCGCACGGCTCGCCCTCGCCCCTGCTCTGCCTCTTCCCCAAAGCTCCGGCCCCTGCTCTGCCCCAGCCCTGCCCCCACTCCACCCCTTCCCCTGAACTGCATCCTGGGGGACTGCATCAGGGGTCGGCCCTGCACTCACCGGGCGGTGAGAAGTGGAGTGACCTGGCCCTAGCCAACTCCGCTCTGCCCCACCGGCTCCCAGCTACCCCACCAGTGAGTGCTGGGGGGCGGTTCCCCCTTGCCCCCAAGTCCCAAGGCTGGGAGCCAGGAAAGCAGAGCGGAGGGGGCAGGGGCTGGGATCAGGTCACTCCACTTCCCACCACCCAGTGAGTGCGGGGTCAGGCCCACCCTGCAATCACCAGGCTGCAGAAAGTGGAGAGACCTGGTCCTAACCTGCTCCGCCGGCTTGTGTTGGGGGGGCAGTTTCCTCCCGTCCCCCAAGCCTGCTTCTGCCCCCCCCCGCAGAGGCCTGGGGCCAGCCCCCCCCCCCCCCCGTGGTGGGGGGGACTGCATAGGGCACCAAAATGTCTAGGTACAGCCCTGCATCCACATGTGCTGGTGCAAAGCTGCAAACATTGCAGTGTGGTTATTTTGTCCCACAGGGCAGTAAGCAGTAACCTTAGCACTGACCTACCTAGAGACTTTTGTGTATCCTTACTGCTGTGATCTCGTCAGTTACGCAGGGTTAAGACTACCTTGGATGGATGATCTTCAAGAAAACTGCAGGTGCTGCTGCAGGTGGTGGAGGTGACTCATTAGGTGGAATCCTCCCCTCTGAGTCAGTACTAACGGGGCACTGTGCTGCCGCAGATTCTGTCTCTCAGCTGTAATATAAAAAAGAGGGATGTGGTCATTAAAGGTTCATCCCGTGGCAGTTTTTGCAAGAGTTGGGATATTGGGCATAGTATCCTGAGCAAAACAACACCTTAGGCATTTCTAGTGCACTTTTCGCTTCCCCTCCACTCCTGCCTGCAGCGGGGTTACTGCATTCCACCCCAGAGCTGGCTGCACCTCTGTGGGAGGAAAAATGAAAAGCTTGTCAGTCCATTGCATATTTTAGGATCCCTGGGTATGGCTACCTTATAAACCAAGGAGGAGATTTTCACAGGCATGTGCAACTCCCACTGACAGTCAATGGCTCTGGATGCTTTACTCCTTTGGAAATCTTCCTCCAAGTTATTGTTAAACCACACTGGGAAAGGCCAGGGGGAAGATTTTTCCTTTTCCTTTTTCCTGGAGTAAGAAACGTTGGGCTGCAGCAGCAGCTCCACCTCTCGCAGTGTTAGGACACAGGCCCCACCGCTCCTTGATGGCTACCAAGTAACATCGTGCTAGAACGTGTTAAACAAAGGCTAGATCCCGAGGCTGCCATCTACAAGGGAAACTCAGAAATGAGATGCCACGTTGATCGATGCATTCTGCGACGAACTGGCAGTAGGGAGTGGAGTCCCAGAAGGCCAGCCAGAGATAAAGCTTGACGAGAGCCTCGGTGTAGCATAAAGGGACTCCAGCCTTCCGTGGTCACTGATGAGCCGTTGCCCTCCTTTGGGCTCGCTGACTTTACCGCATTGTGCTGTTTCAGAGAAAGCTGCAGAACGCCACCGCAGCATCCGCCCACCTGATGAAAGATATCTCCCAGAGGAAGGAGGTGCTGGAGAAGATGGAAAGGGAAACCATTCTGGTGGAGGAGGTAGTAGGAACATCAGAAACAATCCATACAGGGATTGTGGGTTTACTTGGTTTTTAAATCCAGAAATTTCATGTTATGAGACCATTTCTTTTAAGATTTTCTAACACTGGATTACTGCATAGACTAGTAAATGAGGCTGGTGTTGAATTACACGCACATTTTGATCCCACTTCCACAGGCGTAAGGCTGGAGTAATTCCATTCAAGTCAGTCGCCCCCATTCCGATCACACACTTGTTTTGCACTGTGGGTAACTCTGGCTACGTCTAGACTACCCGCCGTATCGGCGGGTTAAAATCGATTGCTCGGGGATCGATATATCGCGTCTCATCTAGATGCGATATATCAATCCCTGAGCGCACTTATATCGATTCTGGAACTCCACCAACCCCAACGGAGTTGCGGAATCGACAGGGGGAGCTGTGGACATTAATCCCGCGCGGTGAGGACAGGTGACTAATCCGATCTTAGATATTCGACTTCAGCCACGTTATTCACGTAGCTGAAGTTGCGTATCTAAGATCGATTTCCCCCTGTAGTGTAGACAAGCCCTCTGATGACCTCAGCGGAGTTACTCTTGAGTTATACTGATGGGAACACAGTCTGGCCCCACAGCTCTTTGTAAGCTGCCCTTCCCTGGCATAGCAATGGGAGTCATTTTCACTCTGGCGGCAGTCGGGAGGGACTTTAAAACACAAAAACCAGGAGATGAAGGACTGAAGATCTCAGAGCTGTGTTAACTTGGCCACATACTTAGCTTGGAAGCTCTTTGAGGCAGAGACTGTCTTTTTGTGCTGGGCGTGATCTCCGATTAGGGCTCCTAGACACAACCCCATACAAATAAGAGATGATCATAATAATATCATAAATTGTCTTACATGTGTAATTAGCAAAGGAATAGTTCATTACAGTATATTTAATTGTAATACTAGAAGCTGGGTGCCTAAAGTTATGCTGTGAAATTTACATTCAGGCACCTGCGGGCAAGTGCCCTGGTACCAGAATGCTTGTGTACCTGCAGGTTCAATTGAAGTCAGTAGGGTTTAGTGGTGCTCTGAAAACCAATGCTCACTTTAGGTGCTGAAGGATGGAGTTTGGACTTTAACTGCAGGCACTCAGCTTCGGCAAAACTTCCTGCATTTAATATCCTTCCTCTTTTTTAGAGGCAATGCCCTTCCCCCTCCAAGGAAGGCACGAAGGAGGGCCCAGGCTGTGTTTTGTGCCACTCCACTGTCCCAGGCTGTAGCTCCAGTGAGTTGCCCAGTGAGTTCAAGCAGCTCCAGAGTGCCCCTGGCAGACAGAAAACCGAAACGCTAATAGCAGCTGCATTCTGCACAGCTTAATCGCTCAACCTTCAGTTTTAGGGTGATGGGGTTTTTTTGTGTTTTTTTTTTTCCAAATTGCTGCTTTGCAGAAAGCAATGTCCCACCTAATCTACCTGCCTTGGATCCTTTTCCTCTCTCAGGAGCGAGCCAAAGCAGAGAGTGTGAATAAGCAGCTGCGGCAGCAGCTCTCAGATTACAGAGTGCCCCCAGTGGTGAAGTATGTCAATCAGAAGATGGCCATCTGTGACCTGGAAAACAACATTAAGATATGGGAGAGGAAGGTGGAGATCGCCGAGGTACAGTAAGACAAGAACTCCCGGAGTCTGTAGCTGAGCATAGATGGTGTCTGTGTCCTTCCCTCTACACCGCTGGGGTTTAACTTCAGAGGGCACCTGTCTGTGCCCACCCACGTTCATGTGATTATGGTGAAGGGGTCTGTTGCTTTGCAGCATGAGTGGGCGAGTTGAGTTGTGGTTTTAACTACAGTATAATTGAAGAACTCAATGAGCTTCCTGTTTACAAAGCAGCGATCGTGTCAGAGGTTGAATTGAATGTATTCAGCAGGCAGAGTGGGTCTTAGAGTTGAACTTTGAGGCTGGAACCCAAGGGGTTTTAAGCCAGAACCTGGTTATTAGTGAGTTAATAGGAAGCATCAGCAGTTGTTATTATCCTGACCTTTTTAACAGCTATCAAATACAGAAGAGCAGCAATGTAAATGTCTCACCTCTGCCCGTGTAACCGGTGTGGGCCTTTTCAAACACCCACACTCGCTCGGGACTGTTTGAAAATGTTTTGGAGCTGATTTCTGATCATCTTTGGTAGCACGCTTCAAGCACTTTACAAGCATTCATTATCAGTGACTAATCACTACCCCTGTGTCATGCCAGCTGGAGCGGCTGATGACTGGGAGCACCAACCTCAGATCAGATGGTCAAAAAGCAGGGCAGAGACACCCCAAATTGTGGTATAGTCTATAATTAGATTTCACCAACCTAGTAACAAGTGTGAACTGCTAAAGCACTGGAACAGCCTTACTATGGAGTCACTGACAGTCGCCTTGGGCATTCCAGTTTATCTTGCCACCCAGGGAAACTGGATTATGTGATAGATAGTCACTGTCACCTGGGGTGCCTGGGGCAGGCCTCACTGGGAATGTCAAGGTCAGGGCAGGCTGCAAAGAGGAGAGTGGATCCTCCCGAGACTGGTAGGTGACACTGATGTTAAACTCCCCAACCAGTCACAAACCGTGCTCCTGATCCCCCACATTAGTTATCAAGAAGCAAAAAAAGAAATCATACAGCCCCCTTTCTTGCATTCCAGTTCTCTGGCTCTCAGTCAGCACCTAGGTGCAGCAAGGTGAGGAGTTCTTTAAAAACTCTTCTCACTATACAAAATGTTCTTCTGACCCCAGAGGGCCAGCCACATTGCCAGTCAATATTAAGTTGGATCTTACCGTAAATCCCACACTGCCTGCCAATCCTTTAGTATCTAAAACGAAAGGTTTATTATAAAGAGAAAAGAAAGAACAAGAAGAGAGATGTTAAATAGTAAAGCAGTCACACACATACATAGACTTCAGGGTCCATATATCGGTTCTTGGTGAGTTTGCTGGCTTAAAAGTCCCTCTGGAACACATCCACAGCTACGGTATATTCAGTCCTTTGTTCAGAGCTTCAGTTTGTAGCAAAGTTCCTCCAGAGGTAAGAAGCAGGAATGAAGACAAAATGGAGATGATGCAGTTGCCTTTTATAGTCTTTTGCCATGTGGCTTGTATTTCCTTTGTTCCAAACAGAAACTGCCCAGCACATGGCATGGAAGCCTTAGCCTTCTCTGTCCACAGGCTTTGCTGCTCACTCATAAGGTGTCTTCCCTGGTTCCTTTCAACTGAAGTCCCTTGATGGGCCATCAAGCAGGCTAGGCAGTGCAGATGCCAATCGGTCTGGGAGTGTCACCCAGCAACACAGCACAAGCTTGGAAATACAGCTATACCCTACATATCTATAACGCATAGTACAAAGGAGATACAAACATATAAACAAGATCATCATACTTGGCAAATTGTAACATTTTTGCAGATGCCTCACACGTCATATCTGGCACAGTTCGTTGCAATTTTACAATATTGGCATCCAAAATATCATAAAGTGTCTCCCATATTCCAGTATCAGAGGGGTAGCCGTGTTAGTCTGGATCTGTAAAAGCAGCAAAGAGTCCTGTGGCACCTTATAGACTAACAGACGTTTTGGAGCATGAGCTTTCGTGGGTGAATACCCACTTCGTCAGATGCATGACATGCATCTGATGAAGTGGGTATTCACCCACGAAAGCTCATGCTCCAAAACGTCTGTTAGTCTATAAGGTGCCACAGGACTCTTCCCATATTCCATACAGTGTCGCAGTCACTTTCCACCAAAAATCCCAACAATATTCAGGTTGTACGTATCCCAGGCCAATTGTACTCAGATCTCAACGCAAAGACAATGCCTGTAGCCAATCCTGTTATTAACTAACTAAAGATTTATTAACTAAGAAAATAAATTAGAGTTATTGACAACAAGGTTAAAGCAGGAAGCACACACAGTCTTAGATTTTAAACGGTAATGTGAGCTTCTATAATAAGCAGCTCTCTATGTCCTTTAGGGCTGACCCATGTGAAGCAGCACGGCGATCTCTTGCTTATGTTTTGCCTCTCAGAGTCCAGACAATATAAAGAGACCTGGTTCCTCCTTGCCAGGGATTTTTATCCCCTTCCCTCCAGAATCCAAGCTGGTGGGATGAGTTCATGCACAGGCCTCTGCTTCCTGGAGGGAGTGAGGAATGCAATCAACAACGTCTCTGTCCTTTGATGAAAACAACGAGGAGTCTTTGTGGCACCTTAGAGACTAACACATTTATTTGGGCATAAGCTTTTTGTGGGCGAGAACCCACTTCATCAGATGCCTGGAGTGGAACATGCAGTAGGGAGGTGTAACTACACAGCACAGGAAAAGATGGGAGTTGCCTTACCAAGGGAGGGGGGGCAGGGGTCAGTGCTAACGAGGCCAATTCAGTTACAGTGGATGTGGCCCATTCCCAACACTTGACATCTTGCCCAAATAAATGTGTTAGTCACTAAGGTGCCCCAAGGACTCTTCCTTGGTTTTGCTGATACAGACTAACACGGCTGCCCCCTGAAACCTGTCCTCTGGTGCTACACAATGCCTCGTTTGTCTTCAGTGGGCCATCTTGTGTGCAGGACGAGCATTTTTACCTTAATTAATGCTTCTCTCCCTGTCTGGTGAGTTACACAATTGCAGAGGGTTACAATGCAAACACTCGATATAACTTTATACCATGGGAGACAGATATTGTAAGTTGGATTGATACATGCAGCATCCTACAAGCATTCCAGAAAGTCTAACACTGACATCAGTTTGAACTATACTAACCAGACTGGTTTCTAGCTACGCATTTGTCCGTGTTCAGTGAGGCCCTGGGCCTTGGCAGGAGTTGGTACCTGGTCTGCCAGCCTCATAGCCCACTTTACTGATGAAGAAACTGAAGCATGCATGCCATAGGTTGCCTACCCCTGCCTTAGATCATGCCCTCTTACGCAGTGAGCGTAACAACAATAAAGGGGAACCTTTTAGTGCCTAGTGGGAAGTTCTCTGTATTGAAACACAACCCCTGCCCCACAGCTAGTGAATTCAGATATGCAGTAGTGTGATGAAACCAGGGCAGGTCCCTAGTAATCTCTTATGTTCATGGAACAATCTCCCCCCCGTTCACTAACGCAGAGAGATGGCCCTATGTTGCATACTTAGATTGTAGGGTCTTTGGGGCAGGGACTAGCTTTTTGTTCTGTGTGTTGTACAGCGCCTGGCACCATTGGTTCCTGGTTCAGGATGGGGCTCCGAGACACTAGGATAATACCAATAATATTAAGGGTCAGATCCACCCTGGGAGCTGAATCCAGCGTTCCCCAAAGTTCAGTGTTATTCAGGTTCAGAGTCCTGAGGTTCAGATCCCAGTATAAACAGCTATGGGGGAATCTCACTGCTTTCTATATAGTGTTCAAAGGAAAGCCTTGGGAGGCAGTACCTACTCAAATCCCCTGGGTTTATAGTATACTCCATGGCAGTTTGCCATTGGCTTCCTATTTCTCCATTTTTATTTCTGCAGATGTCCTTGCAGAGCTACCGCAGAGCTTGGAACAAGGTCAAGGCGGCCAGTAACCAGCTACAGCTTTGTCTCCCCCTGCAAGGTGGCCAATGAGAGATGTGGCTGGGAGTCAGCCACATGAAAAATGAAGCTATGGACTGGGGGAATGCAGAACACTTTCTACTGCAGCTTGGTCTGGAGGGAACCATTTCAGCCCAACTGATAAAGAAATCAAAACCGCCTGGGTTAGGACTCCTCTAGTTTGTCCAGTCCCCTTTGTCGGAGAGGCTGGAGCATCCAGTGGGCTCTGGCACCTGGGTTCTGTGTGGGGCTCCTGAGCGTCCCTTCCTTCTCAACTACGTCTGATCAGTTACTCTCTGGCGATTGTATCTGGACATGTTTACAGGCACTGTCCTGTTTGGACTGGCCCTTGGGACAAAAGGAATCAGGAGAGTTTTGAGGGGGAGGAGTTTAAAGTTTAATAGCCTGAGTGAGTGCCAAAATACAGAGACGGATTAACACACGAGGGTGTTGCTGTGGGGGGAGAACGTCAGCACCGTGCACATGGATCATGCCATATAGTCACTGTCAACAGCACTAAAACGGATGGAGTGCTGGGAATGGTCCCTGAGGCCAGTCAATCACACAGTTGCCTCGGTTACAGTGTCTCATCTAGTAAAACAGGAGCCCGAGCAGAAGGAAAACAGAGCTCATTTCCATGAGGTTCAGCGGCAGATGGACGCACCCCTGAGAAATGGGGAGCGTTTCCCCACTGTAGTAGTCATAGTACACTGGGTCATACTTGCTGTAAGCCCTTGCCAACCCTTCCTGGGCGGGCTTGATGTCCTTCGGTCGCTGCTTGGCTTGGTCACGGTCAGACCCAGCTTCTGCGATGACTGAGGGTTGAAACACCTTCTCTGTTGACTCAAACGACCCTTCCAAATCCTCAGTCGGAGCTTGAAAAGCAGAGCGCCCTCTGGCAAAAGTGGGATATACGGGGACTCCTGCGTCAGCTGTTGTGGCTGAAATCCAGTCGCTGTAATAGGCCACTTTGGTGTAGAGAAATGGTCCGTAGCATCTCATGCCGCCCTGGCTCAGCACTCCATTCAGAACCCAGTCTCCAGTTCCCTTAGCCTGGCACATGACTGGGTTCCCTGGGTCCCCCTTGAGGAGACAAAAGGCAGGTTTCAGTCAAAACACACCAGTTTTCGTCCAACGTGTGCTCTCACTGCTCCTGTATCCCGTGGGCACCTCTATACTAATCCTAAACTGGAAGGAGGACAGATCCCACCAGCTCATTGCTTTATCTGCTCCAACAAGCCACCAGTAATTCCAGGGGCTGGCTCTTCTTAGAACACCCCCATCACCAGGGGCGGCTCTAGGGATTTTGCCACCCCAAGCACAGCTGGCAGGCTGCCTGTGGGAGGTCCTCCGAAGTCGCAGGACCAGCGGACCCTCCGCAGGCACGCCTGTGGGAGGTCCACCGAAGCCGCAGGACCAGCGGACCCTCCGCAGGCAAGCCACTGAGGGCAGCCTGCCTGCCGCCCTCACGGCGCCGGCAGAGCGCTCCCCGTGGCTTGCTGCCCCAAGCACACGCTTGGCATGCTGGGGCCTGGAGCCGCCCCTGCCCATCACAGATGAATTGCCCAGGAATCTGCTCCCCACACATCAGCATGCGGGTTGAACAGGGGCCGCATTCATGGGGTATGGCGGGGAACCCAGTTTAGTTTTCCCAGGTGAAGGCTAGTACGTGTGATGTGACAAAGCCTCAGGACAGAGGAGAGTGAAAAGTGATCTGTGGGAACTAAGGCCTTTATTATGGTCCAAGGCTGATGCGGACCCCGTATCTCATGGACAATACAGTAGCTAATTGCGGAATAGTGCGTGTGAGGGAAGTAGAGGCTGCCCCCATTCTTGCAGAGCTCAGATCCCCCTGAAGTTCGTACCCTACATCAGAGTCAGCGGCTGGATCAATAGAAGCTCCTTACCAAACATCCAGTCACGTTATCGGAGTCCTGGTGGCTGCTGCACTCGGTTGTAACGATTCTCTTCAAGGGGCAGGGATCCACATCCACTACTGAGAGCTTCCTTAGAAAGCTTGCTGCCACGTGTCTTCCTATCTGAGCCAAGAAACCAAGAGATCAGAGACCCCCCAGTCTAGGGCCTAGGAACTGGAAGTGGCAGTGCCCCAGTGCTGCATTTCTTCCTATTGTACCGTACGACTGGAGAATTGCTAACATAGTTCCTATTTTTAAAAAAGGGAAAAAAGGTGATCCGAGTAACTATAGGCCTGTTAGTTTGACATCTGTAGTATGTAAGGTCTTGGAAAAAATTTTGAAGGAGAAAGTAGTTAAGGACATTGAGGTCAATGGTAACTGGGACAAATTACAACATGGTTTTACAAAAGGTAGATCGTGCCAAACCAACCTGATCTCCTTCTTTGAGAAGGTAACAGATTATTTAGACAAAGGAAATGCAGTAGATCTAATTTACCTCGATTTTAGTAATGCATTTGACATGATTCCACATGGGGAATTATTAGTTAAATCGGAAAAGATGGGAATCAATATGAAAATCAAAAGGTGGATAAGGAACTGGTTAAAGGGGAGACTTCAATGGGTAGTACTGAAGGGTGAACTGTCAGGCTGGAAGGAGGTTACTAGTGGAGTTCCTCAGGGATCGGTTTTGGGACCAATCTTATTTAACCTTTATATTACTGACCTTGGCACAAAAAGCGGGAATGTGCTAATAAAGTTTGCGGATAACACAAAGCTGGGAGGTATTGCTAACACAGAGAAGGACCGGGATACCATACAGGAAGATCTGGATGACCTTGTAAACTGGAGTAATAGTAATAGGATGAAATTTAATAGTGAAAAGTGCAAAGTCATGCATTTAGAGATTAATAATAAGAATTTTAGTTATAAATTGGGGACACATCAGTTGGAAGTAACAGGAGGAGAAGGACCTTGGAGTATTGGTTGATCACAGGATGACTATGAGCCGCCAATGTGATATGGCCATTAAAAAAGCTAATGCAGTTTTAGGATGCATCAGGCGAGGTATTTCCAGCAAAGATAAGAAGATTAGTACCGTTATATAAGGCACTGGTGAGACCTCATCTGGAATACTGTGTGCAGTTCTGGTCTCCCATGTTTAAGAAGGATGAATTCAAACTGGAACAGGTTCAGAGACAGGCTACTAGGATGATTCGAGGAATGGAAAACCTGTCCTATGAAAGGAGACTCAAAGAGCTTGGCTTGTTTAGCCTAACCAAAAGAAGGTTGAGGGGGGATATGCTTGCTCTTTATAAATATATCAGAGGGATTAATATTAGGGAGGGAGGGGAATTATTTAAGCTTAGTACCAATGTGGAGACAAGAACAAATGGGTATAAACTGGACTGTAGCCGGCCGGTGTGGCTCCCCTGCTGCCCAGGAGAGGGCGAGCCCTGCTGGACACCTGAGTGGGTGGGGCTACAGGGCAGTGAGCTCGCCCCTCAGAGGGTCAGGTGGCAACCCAGAAGTACAAAAGCCGGCGTCAGAGCTCAGTCAGAGCCCAGCCGCTGCCAGGAGCAGACCTGCTGCAGGGAGCTCAGGACTGGGAAGCCGCCAGAGCTTCCCCGCACCCGCTACTGGGAGGACCCGCCAGAGCTTCCCCGCGCCCGCTACTGGGAGGACCCGCCAGAGCTTCCCCGCGCCGGCTACTGGGAGGACCCGCCAGAGCTTCCCCGCGCCGGCTACTGGGAGGAGCCGCCGGAGCTTCCCCACGCCGGCTACTGGGAGGACCCGCCGGAGCTTCCCCGCGCCGGCTACTGGGAGGACCCGCCAGAGCTTCCCCGCGCCGGCTACTGGGAGGAGCCGCCAGAGCTTCCCCGCGCCGGCTACTGGGAGGAGCCGCCGGAGCTTCCCCGCGCCCGCTACTGGGAGGAGCCGCCGGAGCTTCCCCGCGCCGGCTACTGGGAGGAGCCGCCGTAGCTTCCCCGCGCCGGCTACTGGGAGGAGCCGCCGTAGCTTCCCCGCGCCGGCTACTGGGAGGACCCGCCAGAGCTTCCCCGCGCCGGCTACTGGGAGGACCCGCCAGAGCTTCCCCGCGCCGGCTACTGGGAGGACCCGCCAGAGCTTCCCCGCGCCCGCTACTGGGAGGACCCGCCAGAGCTTCCCCGCGCCGGCTACTGGGAGGAGCCGCCGGAGCTTCCCCGCGCCCGCTACTGGGAGGACCCGCCAGAGCTTCCCCGCGCCGGCTACTGGGAGGACCCGCTGGAGCTTCCCCGCGCCCACTATTCGGAGGACCTGCCGGAGCTTCCCAGTCCCTGTTGTTAGCCCAAGGAACCCCCGGAGCAAGCCTGGCTGGATTTCCCGGAGGAGCTACTGGACCTACCCCCCAGCCCCGGCTGCGAGGAGCCTATGCTGGTGGACTTCCCAGGAGTTGACACCATGGAGCAGGTAGGCCCGGAGGGGGAAATTGGAAGTAGCCCGGGGGCAGCCGACCCCAGTCAGGCTGCAGATTTACCTGTGCTTATGTCAGTGTGTTGCAGTCAGGATCCCCACTGACCGTCAGTGGTGACAGCCGCTACTAGGGCCCCGGGCTGGGATGCAGTGGAGTGGGAGGGCCTGTGTCCCCCCTGCCACCCTTCCAGGAGTGGCAGACTCCCCCTCCCCCTGGCCTGAGGAGGCCATTCAGACTGGTTGTTTGCTCAGCCCCTCTTGAAGGGCTTGCGCCCTGAGTTGCTTGTTGCCCCGCCCTGAGCCAGGGCCTGGGCTTCTAGACTGTTTGTTTGCTCAGCCCTGAGCCAAAAGGGCCTGAGCTTTGCCTCTGCATTTGGTGCCCTGCCCGAACCTAGAGCTGGGCCCCCAACTAACTGTGTATTGTTGCTCAGCCCTGAGACAGAGGGCCTGAGCTCCCAACAGACTGTATATTGCCGCTCAGCCTTGCAGCAGAAGGCCTGAGCTCCTAAGTGACTGTATATTGCTGCTCAGCCCTGAGACAAAGGGCCTGAGCTCCCAAGGGACTGTATACTGTTGCTCAGCCTTGCAGCAGAGGGCCTGAGCTCCTAATTAACTGTGTGGTGTTGCTCCACCTTGCCGCAGAAGGCCAGAGCCCCCGAGTGACTGTGCATTGTCTGTGATGGGATGTTAGATGGGGTGGGATCTGAGTTACTGCAGAGAATTCTTTCCTGGGTGCTGGCTGGTGAGTCTTGCCCACGTGCTCAGGGTTTAGCTGAGCGCCATATTTGGGGTCGAGAAGGAATTTTCCTCCGGGGCAGATTGGCAGGAGCCCTGGAGGTTTTTCGCCTTCCTCTGCAGCGTGGGGCATGGGTCGCTTGCTGGTGAATTCTCTGCAGCTTGAGGTCTTCAAACCACAATTTGAAGACTTCAATAATTCAGACATAGGTTAGAGATTTGTTATTGAAGTGGATGGGTAGGATTCTGTGGCCTGCTTTGTGCAGGAGGTCAGACTAGATGATCATCATGGTCCCTTCTGACCTTAAAGTCTATGACTCTATGAATCTATTGACATGCCCAATAGGCTAAAAGGAGCGCTATCTGCTTCAGTCCAACAGGGATTAGCCTTGCTGGGTGGGCAGGGATAGGTCCCTGCACTGCCAAATGAGAGAGCTGGGTTTGAAACATGGCTCTGGCCTCTCCTTTCACCTGGGGGCACTGCACCCCCATCACCTCCATCCCAGAGACTCCGATCCAGCTGCTGTTTGCTGAGCAGAAATGGATCTAACTGAGCTCCCTGGGGAGCTCAGTTTGGCCTCCCCTAGCATGAGAGGATGTGTGGCTTTATGGTGAGGAAAAGAAAACAAAGGCCTTCGTAGTTGGGATGCTACACCATGTACCCAGACCAAAGCCCCTCACCCCACTACTAGGCACTGGATTTCATACCCTGCCCATCTTCCTTTATCTGCGAGGACCTGCAGGTGCATGAGGTGCATGCTGCCCCTGAGTGGGATCCACACAGACAAGACCTCTTGAAGAACCACAGTTACTATAAGGCAAGTCACCATTCTGGTTTCTCACCAGCTTTTCTAGCTGGAAGAAGCCAGCAGGTCTCATTGGCTTTTGCAGTCTCCCTAAAAGCACCCAGACTTTTGAATGCAGCTCTTGAGGTTTGCCCTTCTCCATGGGTGCAGTCTGGGGAACCAGGGGGGTGTTTCCCCCCTAACAGGGCCAGCCTTATTGGGGGTGCCGTAGTCCGGGGACGGGGGGGTGAGGCTCGGTGCATTTAACATAATGCACTAGGATGGGCACCTGCCAGCAGCCCCACTGACCCAACTTCCTCCTCCTCACCCCCCAGCAGCCCAGAGTGACAGTCCTAGTGGAGCCCACGCTGCTGTGTGTCTCTGTGTGGTGTGACGGGGAAGCAGCCTCCCCTCATTAGCAGCTGCAGCAGCAAGGTGGCCACCGCAGCACCAGGAGGCACTAGAAAAGCAGCAGCATCAAGTCCTGCTGGTGCCAGAGCGGCCACAGCTCCCACACTCAGGTCGCTACAGCGGACAGCGGCTGCCGGGGCTACCCTGCTAAACCAGCAGCCCAGGTAATGCGCAGCCTGCCGCAGCCAGAGCACCCGCCCCTCCAGGCAGGAGAGAACCAGCGAGCCAGGGGGACTGGCTTCAGCGTGTGTGTGTGTGCATACGTCCGTCTGTCCCCCTCACGGTCCCATTGGCCTGGCTAGAGCTGTCCCCCCAAATATAGCAGTCAAACTTAGCCTGTGCCCTTTTCTAGGACAGGTCACCCAGGAAAAGGAAGGGGTTACCTGCAGTGGGGTGAAGCCACCCTGACACCCAACAGTTCTCCAGGGTGTCTGCGGTGAGGTTCCTGCTGGGGAAGCAGATGGGCTGAACAGCATCACTGAACTTTACGGGGGTGGCCGTTTTCAGCAGGGCAATGTTCTTGTCCAGCGTGATTGTGTTGAAGTCTTCGTGCGGAATGATGGTGCTGATTGAGTACTGCGACTGTGGCTTCCTCTGCGTGTTCATGTCTGTTATACCAACCCCGGCGAAAGCCGGCTGCCTAAAGAAAGAGACCAGAGGAGCCTTAGATGTGCAAAGAGCTCCGGGAACTGAGAGCCCCTTGGCAGTGGGAATTTGATAGCTCAGTGGGTGCAGGGTGACAACAGTTCCCAGAAGACTTGAGGCCACTAGGCAAGGCAGTTTATACTGGTGCAAAGCCAGTGCGAGACCAGAATCGGGCTCCATGCCTTTGATTTGGTGGCTCAGGGTCCAGATCCCAGCACAGCTCAGGAGGGAGATGTGTGCAAAGGTGATTTTTATGCCCATCCCACCAGACCTGGGTGGCCCAGCCCGTCTGGTCCCTCAGACGTGTAGTCCAAGGACTGCTGTAAATTGCACAGCCTGTAGGGACTATTCTGGCAGTAGGGAGACATTGGCTACCCACATGCGCCCCCTACCCCCGTTTCCCTTAGCCATGCCTCCTACAGCAGGGGGATGGAGCGGGGAGGGCACAGATGCCATAGCAGCTCTGATACCCAGGGATTCCTCCACTGCCAGCTTTACACCATCAGAGCGCTACATCAGAGGGGAGGATTGGGGCCTAGTTGTACTGTGTCTGGGAGGGGCAGGCTGAAATGCTGAGCATCTGCTGACTGAACGCTGGCACGCTGTAGGTGGACACTGTGTGGCCAGCAGCTGGGTGGCATGTGCAGGGAACGGGTAGAAGGCAGCCCAGGAAAAGAGGCTGGGTGCCAGCTTTCTGTCCCTTGTCGCTGAGTGAGGGAGAAGGAAAGAGAGGAAGCCTCACAATCCCTTGCCTGGCCTTCCAAACCAGAGCAGATCTTCTCAGAGGACTAAACACGTGAGCGGCTGAAAGATGGGAAGAAGAGCCCAGTGCAAACAGCGGCGGTGCGCAATTAACCGTGTGCATAGGGCTGTCTCCGTTTCACTGGAAGTTCATTACAGCCGCAGCCTCGCTACGAGCAGCCCCAGCTACTCGGCAGTCAGAGATAATTTAATCTTCCGATTGGCTCAGTTCCTGGTCTTTTTCTACAGCAAAGCCTGCCTGTCAAGGCTGTGCCAGGGGGCTGGTTCAGAACATGGAAGGTAACGCACTGAGGAACTGAGTGCTCCTGGCAGCCTCTGTCCAAGGAGGACCTCTGAGAAGCGGCGTCCTCCAGAGTTGAGAGCAAGGCCGCACCATAAGGGAGAGCGCCATGGCACGTCATACCTTGTCTGAAAACTGGATGCAGCGCTCAGGATCCAGTGCTCACTCAGGATGGAGCCAAAGGCCAGGTGGTTGTGTTGTAGGTCCTGTATTGACACCACCCAGGGGAATTCCCCCACAGCTGCAAACGCCTGCATGGAACTAGATGGTGCCAAGTTCCTCTGTGTACCACATCCTGCAAAGCAAATGGAGGGCACAGTCCCTCTGGGGCTCTTTCGGGACCCGACAGACCTGTGCTTCCCAGTCTATTACCATCCTCTCCTCTCTACTTTTCCTCCATTAATACCTCATCCTTTCCTCTGCTTCACTTGCACTCTACCTCCCTTCTCCCACCCTGGCCTCTGTCGTCTCATTCGCTAGCGAGTGGCTGCCACTGGTGCCTCCTGAGATCTGAGCAAGCCCGTCAAGCAGCGCCACCGTCCCATGAGTACCAGCTGTCCAAATTGCTGACCTCACTTGGGGCTGATTCAGGCAGGGCCCAGTCTCCATCACCCTTGGGAGCAAGCTGAAGGCACTGACTGGGGAGGGGAGTGCAATGGTCAGGTCGCGGTGACGGGTTGGATCACAGAAACCCCCTTGGGGCTGCCAACTGATGTGCCAAGACCACTTCTGCCCCTGCTTTCCCTGCCAGCCTGGGACTCCAGAGCCCTGCCTGGTTGCGCCAGACATGCTTGTCAGCCACAAACACAGACCTGGATCTGAACCACGTCCCACAAACTGCAGGCTTAACTGAAAGCCGCTTAAGAAATGTTCCTATCTTTTAACACTCAGATGCCCAACTCCCAATGGGGTCCAAGCCCCAAATAAATCTGTTTTACCCTGTATAAAACAGGGTAAAACAGATTTATACAGGGTAAACTCATAAATTGTCCGTCATCTGTAACACTGATAGAGAGAGATGCACAGCTGTTTGCCTGCCCTCCCCAGGTATTAATCGATACTCTGGGTTAAATAAGTAAAAAGTGATTTTATTAAATACAGAAAGTAGGGTTTAAGTGGTTCCAAGTAGTAACAGACAGAACTTTTACCAAGTAAAATAAAATAAAACACTCAAGTCTAAGCCTAATACAGTAATAAAACTGAATACAGATAAAACTCTCACCCTCAGATGTTTCAATACGTTTCTTTCACAGACTGGCTGCCTTCCTAGTCTGGGCACAATCCATTCCCCTGGTACAGCCCTTGTTCCAGCTCAGGTGGTAAAAGATGGTTACTCACCTTTGTAACTGTTCTTCGAGATGTGTTGCTCATATCCATTCCAGTTAGGTGTGTGCGCCGTGCGTGCATGTTCGTCGGAAGATTTTTACCCTAGCAACACTCGGTGGGTCGGCTGGGCGCCCCCTGGAGTGGCGCTGCTATGGCGCCGGATGTATACCCCTGCCAACCCAGCCACCCTTCAGTTCCTTCTTGCCAGCTACTCCGACAGTGGGGAAGGAGGGCGGGTGTGGAATGGATATGAGCAACACATCTCGAAGAACAACAGTTACAAGGGTGAGTAACCGTCTTTTCTTCTTCGAGTGCTTGCTCATATCCATTCCAGTTAGGTGAATCCCAAGCCTTACCTAGGCGGTGGGGTCGGAGTGAAATGTGGTGGAATGTAAAACTGCTGAGCCAGAGGCTGCAGCATCTCTTGACTGTTGAACCAGAGCATAATGCGAAGCAAAGGCATGGACCGAGGACCATGGAGCTGTGCGACAGATCTCGTGGATAGGTACACGAGCCAGCAAGGTGGCAGATGAAGCCTG
Source organism: Gopherus flavomarginatus (assembly GCF_025201925.1). Classification (NCBI taxonomy): domain Eukaryota; kingdom Metazoa; phylum Chordata; order Testudines; family Testudinidae; genus Gopherus; species Gopherus flavomarginatus. The sequence continues at coordinate 38,011,382 of NC_066630.1, forward strand.
AGCCCTGGTAGAATGCACGGTGATGTGGCTTGGGGAAATATGAGCCAAATCATAACAAGTGCGGATGCATGCCATCACCCAAGATGAGATCCTCAGAGGAAACGGGTAGGCCTATCCTTCGGTCTGCTACCACGATAGAGAGTTGGGGGGTTTTACGAAATGGTTTTGTCCGCGCAATAAAAAATGCAAGCACTCTATGGATGTCCAGGGAGTGCAATTGTTGCTCCCATTGTGTTGAGTGTGGTTAACATGAAAGGCCGAAACCACCTTAGGGAGGAAAGCCGGGTGTGGTTGTAACTGCACCTTGTCTTTGTGGAACAGTGTATGGCAGAACCACCGTAAGAGACCTGAGCTAGGAGACTCGTCTGGCCGATGTAATGGCTATGAGGAAAGCTGTCTTCCAAGACAGGTATGGCAGCGAGCAGGTCGCTAACGGCTCGAATGGGGGAGACATAAGTCTGGTTAAAACCATGTTGAGGTCCCAGGTTGGGGCTGGGTGGTGTACTTGAGGGTATAAGCGCTCCAAGCCCTTGAGGAACCTCGAAACCATAGAGTGTGAGAACACGGAGCGCCCACCTTAGCCTGGTGGAAGGTAGAGATGGCTGCCAAGTGTACCCTCAGCGATGACACCACTAGGCCCTGCTGTTTTAGGCCAGGGATAGTCCAAAATAGAGGGGATGGAGACCTCAGTAGGAGTAAGATCAAGCGTTTCGCACCTGTAGGAGAAACGCTTCCACTCGGCCAGGTACGTTGACCAGGTGGAAGGTTTGCTGCTACCTCTGTTTAGCCATGCAGCAGCCACACCGTGAGGTGAAGAGACTGCAGGTCCGGGTGGCGAAGCCTGCCATGGTCCTAAGTTATGAGGTCTGGGTGGAGCGGCAGGGTAATTGGGTTGGCTGTCGACAGGTTGAGCAACATAATGTATCAGTGCTGCCTGGATGATCATAATGATGCGCGCTCTGCCCTTGTGGAGTTTCAGCAGGACCCTATGAATCAGTGGGAATGGTGGGAAGGAATAAAGGAGTTGGCCCTTCCACGGCATCAGGAAAGCGTCCGAGATCGATCCCGGGGAGAGACCTTGGAAGGAGCAGAACATCTGGCATGTCCTGTTCTCGCTGTAAGCGAACAAGGTCTATGTGGGGAAAAAATCCCCACTTCTGGAAAACAGAATGCATTACATCAGGGCAGATCGACCACTTGTGAGACAGGAACGACCTGCTGAGTCAATGCGCCAAGGCGTTCCGAACGCCTGGGAGAAAGGACGCTACCAGATTTATTGAGTGGGCTATGCAAAAGTCCCAGAGATGGATGGCCTCCTGACAAAAGGGGGAGGACCATGTCCTTCCCTGGTTGTTTATGTAGCACATGGCCGTTGTGTTGGCTGTAAACACTGAGACACCACGGCCTCGCAGCTGCTGCTGGAACCCTTGGCACACCAGGCGGACTGCTCTCATTTTTGGACATTTATGTGGAATGCCAGCTCCTGAGAAGACCAAAGGCCTTAAGCTCGAAGGTGACTAAGGTGAGCACCCCAGCCGAGAGATGACACGTCCGTCGCCAGGGACATTGAGGGCTGGGGCGGATGGAACGGCATCCCTCCCCACACCAGGGAGGGAGTTAGCCACCATTCTAGGGAGCCTAGAGTGCTCGAGGGAATGGTGACTATCGTGACCATTGGGTCCCTGTCTGGGCGGTACACCGAGTTGAGCCAAACTTGGAGAGGACGGAGGCGGAGCCTGGCGTGTTTGGTTACAAACTTGCAGGCAGCCATGGGACCCAGGAGACCAAGACAAGTGCGAGCCGAGGTCGTTGGGAAACTCTGCAGACCTCGGATGATTGTTGCCATCACCTGAAACCGCGGCTGTGGTAAGCAGGCTCCGGCTAGATTGGAGTCCAGGATAGCGCCTATGAAGTCTAACCTCTACGTGGGAACCAGAGTGGATTTTTCTATTGTGATCATCAGGCCTAGATGTGTGAATAGGTCCTTGACAATGCCCACATGCTGAGAGATTTGTGTCTTGGAGTCTCCTCGGATAAGCCAATCGTCCAGATACGGAAAAACGCATATCCGACGTTGGCGGAGGTAGGTGGCGACTACGGCCATACACTTGGTCAATACCCATGGGGGTGTAGAAAGGCCAAACAGCAGGATCGTAAACTGGAAGTACTGACGGTTGGCTAGAAAGTGGAGGTATCTCCTGTGCGGAGGGAAGATGGCGATGTGAAAGTCCGCGTCCTTCATATCGAGGGCGGCATACCAGTCTCCAGGATCCAAGGACAGGATAATGGTTCCTAGGGATATTATGCGGAACTTCAAGCTTATCATAAACAGGTTGGGTCCTCGGAGGTCTAGGATAGGTCTGAGACCTCTGTTCGACTTGGAGATTAGGGAATAACGGGAGTAAAACCCCTTGCCCCTTTCATCCATCGGCGTCTGCACCTCTTGTAAGAGGAATTGCTCGTGAGAGGGATCCCTGAAGAGGGACAGGGTTGGAACAAATTGGAGGTGGTACCCATACTCCACCGTGCGTAGGACCCAGCGATCTGAAGTTAACTGGGACTCCGCCAGGAGGAAGTAGGAGTGGGATCCCGGCCTGTAACTGGTACGCTGCCCTCGGGCGCACCTTCGAAAGTTTGTCTTTGGTCCCAGTGGTGGTTGCGAGGGACCTTGATCTTGGCCCTCTTGGGGTCCTGATGGTCGTCTGCGACCACCTCGGCCGCACCGCCTGCCAAAGTCCTGTCTGTGGCTAGGCACAGAGTACGGCGGTGTGGCTGGTGACAGAAAGGCCTGCGTTTGGTCAGCGGCGTATGCACGCCGAGAGAGTGCATTATGACCCTGTTGTCCTTCAGGCTTTGCAGTCTGGGGCAGTCGTTTCCACAAAGAGGCCTTTACCGTGAAATGGTAAGTCCTGAATGGTATACTGCAGCTCCAGCGGGAGGTTTGAAACCTGAAGCCATGAGATGCGCCTCATGGCAACACCTGAGGCCAGAGTCCTGGCTGCTGAGTCTGCTGCATCCAACGAGGCCTGGAGGGAAGTTCTGGCCACCTTTTTCCCTTCCTCCAAGAGGGCAGCGAACTCTTGGCGGGAGTCTTGAGGGAGAAGCTCCATAAACTTACCCAACGCCACGCAGGTGTTATAATTATAGCGGCTAAGCAAGGCTTGTTGATTTGCCACCCAGAGCTGTAAGGCCCCTGCAGAGTACACCTTGTGGCTGAGTAGGTTCATTCGCCTAGCCTCCTTCGATTTTGGGGCTGGCGCCTGCTGGCCATGCCGTTCCCTCTCCTTAAAGGACTGAACGACTAGTGAGCAAGGAGAAGGACGGAGATACAAGTAGTCGTACCCTTCAGAGGGCACCATATATTTACGCTTGACTCCCCTGGCTGCAAGAGGGATAGAGGCTGGGGACTGCCATATAGTATCGGCATTCGCCTGGATGGTCCGAATAAACGGGTAGGGCCCCTCTAGCGGGGCATCCGGTGATAGAATGTCCACTACCAGGTCTTCTACCTCTGGGACCTCCTCCACCTGGAGGTCCATATTGAGTGCTACCCTCCTTAGGAGGTCCTGATGGGCTCTCAGGTTGTTGGTGGGCACATCAGAATCGCGGTCCTGAGCATAAGAGCTGTCTGCGTGGGATGACACTGATGCGTGTCTGGATGGCCATGGAGGTGCTGAAAAGCTACGGGCAGAGGCTCTGTCACTATCGGACCTTGCCCAACTCGGCACTGGGAGGCGTACTGGTACCTGGAACGAGATCCGGACCTGCGGCCAGAGCGGTGCCAGGAGGTCGACCGAGATCTCGAGGCCGGGAGCGGCTACGGGAGTCACAGTGCCTGTAGCGGTGCTGGGAGCTGGAACGGTGCCGAGAGTAGTGGGTCAGCGAACGGGATACCGACCGGTGCGGCGAGTGCGACCGGTACCGAGGAGGAGAACAGCACTGGGACTGCAAGTGGCGTCGGGAGCAAGAGTGCTGACAAGACCTGGAGCGTCTGCGGGACCGTGATCATGAACGGTGCCGCTCTGCTGTGCTGACAGAGGATGGTCTTATCAAGGGAGGCTTGCCGAGAGACTGTATTACCCGCACCGGCGGTGCCGGGGGTTCAGGCAGCATCAACTCTGTCATGGCAATGAGATCCCTCGCCGCTGGGAATGTCTCCGGCGTGGAGGGAACAGCAAGCTCAACCACAGCGCATACCGGGGAGCTGTCAGGCACCGGATTCGACGGCCCTCATGGGACCGGGATCGACGGTGCCGACGTCGTTGGTGCCTCAGCAGGTGTTGATGTCGGGCGATCCGACTTAGACAGGCTTTCTGGCTGCGGTGCAGTTGGCACAGAAGCAGCAGGAGCAGGGAGCTCAACCATGGCGCGCGCCGGGGAGCTGTCGGGCACTGGATTCTATGGCCCTTGTGGGATCGGGATCGACAGTGCCGACGTCGTCGGTGCCGGGTGATCCGACTTAGACGAGCTCTCAGGCTGCGGTGCAGTTGGCACAGAAGCAGCAGGCGCAGTAAGCTCAACCACGGCGCGTGCCGGGGAGCTGTCAGGCACTGGATTTGGCGGCCCTGTGGGACTGGAATCGACAGTGCCGACGTCATCGGTGCCTCTGCAGGTGTCGGTGCCGGGCGATCTGACTTAGACGAGTTCTCTGGCTGCGGTGCAGTTGGCACAGAAGCAGCAGGAGCAGGGAGCTCAACCACGGCATGTGCCGAAGAGCTGTCAGGCACTGGATTCGATGGCCCCGTGGGACCGGAATCGATGGTGCCGACGTCATTGGTGCCTCTGCAGGTGTCGGTGCCAGGCGATCTGACTTAGACGAGTTCTCTGGCTGCGGTGCAGTTGGCACAGAAGCAGCAGGAGCAGGGAGGTCAACCACGGCACGTGCCGAGGAGCTGTCAGGCACTGGATTCGATGGCCCCATGGTGCCTCTGCAGGTGTCAGTGCTGGGCGACTCGACTTAGATGGTGCCGACGTCATCGGTGCCTCTGCAGGTGTCAGTGCTGGGCGACTCGACTTAGATGAGCTCTCTGGCTGCGGTGCAGTTGGCATGGAAGCAGGAGGAGTCTTAGGTTTTCTTGACCTCGGAGAGAGGGAGTGGTGCCGAGTCGATGTCAGTGCCAGCGACGGCTGGTGCTGAGAGGCCTTGACAGTACCGGTGTGGTCCGGTGCCGAGGAGGCGCTTCTGCCCGCCAAGTGACCAGCGCTCGGTGCCGAAGGCGGAGGGGTAAGTGAAAGTCCCGCTCCTTTTTGTTCTCGGCTTAAAAGCCTTGCAAATGGGGCACTTAGCTGTCAAGTGCGATTCCCCGAGGCGCTTCAAACAGGAGTCATGCGGATCTCCTGTCTGCATCGGCTTGTGGCAGGCCGAGCCCGGTTTGAAACCCGGTGAGCCGGGCATGGGCTCCGGCACCGGGTGCCGGGAAGGGCCTACTCCCCGAACCCCGCTAACTATTACTAAACTAACTATGCTGGTAAAGAAAAAACGTGTGTGTGTGTGTGTGTGTGTGTGTGTGTGTGTGTGTGTGTGTGTGTGTGTGTGTGTGTGTGTGTGTGTGTAAAAGGATTATAACTATATAACTATATACACAATAACAAACGAGAACTACGAGTAGCTAGGGAGGTGGAGGTCAGCTAAGCCGCGCTCCACTGTTCCAACGACCGACACGGGCGATAAGAAGGAACTGAAGGGTGGCTGGGTCGGCAGGGGTATATTTCCGGGGCCATAGCGGTGCCACTCCAGGGGGCGCCCAGCCGACCCATCGAGTGTTGCTAGGGTAAAAATCTTCCGACGAACGTGCACACGGCGTGCACACACCTAACTGGAATGGATATGAGCAAGCACTCGAAGAAGAACTAGGGGATTTCTCATGACTGCAGCCCCCTTTGTTCTGTTCCACCCCCTTATATGGCTTTGGCACAAGTTGGGAATCTTATCTCTCTGGGTGCCACCCCCTCTCCCTCTTCTAAATGGAAAAGCACCAGGTTTAAGATGGATTCCAGTTCAGGTGACATGATCACGTCACTGTAAGACTCCAAGCCTTCATTCCTCCCAGCCGGACTCACAGGAAGGCCTGCCTGCAAACAGAGCCATCTACAGTCAATTGTCCTGGCTGATGAGAGCCATCGAGATTCCAAACCACCATTAATGGCCCACACTTTACATAATTACAATAGACCCTGAGTTATATTTCATATTTATAGTTTTAGATACAAGAGTGATACATTTATACAAATAGGATGACCACACTCAGTAGATTATCAGCTTTGTAATGATACCGTACAACAGACCTTTTGCATGAAGCATATTCCAGTTACATTATATTCATACTCATTAGCATATTTTCATAAAATCATATAGAGTGCAACATCCCAGTCGCATCTTCCAGACACAACTTCACTCACCAGCTGCCGGGGAGTGTGAAATGCACAGCCATAGCAGTACCAGGCCTCTCATCCTACTGCCCTGGCAAAGAGATGGAACCGTCTGGCCCAGACCCCTAGGGAAACCACAGAACAATTCCTCCTGCCATCACTTGCCTGGTGCACCTTGGCTGCCTAGACCATCCCGGCATCGCCTCAGCCCCTGCAAAGGCAGCCACACAGCGAGGGGATGGGTTGTTAGTGTTTCCTCCTGCTAGGAGGCCCAGGCATCTGTTTGTCCCCCAGGCCGAGTTGGAAACGATGTTTTCTCCCCAGCGCCATCCCAGCTCTGCATCCTTCCCACACTCGGGCTCTGCACATCCTGATGTCCACCATGCGGCCTTGCTGCGGCTCAGCGGTGAAGCCAGGGCCAACCAGTGCTGGACTCGCCCGGCTGGTCAGGGGCTGCACAGACCAAGAGGCAGGGCCTACTGCATCGTGTTCATTCTTACAGAAATCAGCTCCCGCTGGTGGCTGCCTGACTCCAGCGTATTCTCCATGAGCTCTGATCATCTTCAGCTCCCCGTTCCTTCTCCCCTCCCCCTCACCTCAGCCAGACTCTGGCTTCTTCACCTACAGAGTCTCCAAAACCCCAGCCTTCCCTCTCCATCCCACTTGCCAAAACCCTGGGGCTATTCTTGCCATTGGCTAGTGTGAGCCTCAATTTCCCAGCAGAGAACAGAACCCCAGCTACTTCCACCCCCACCTTTCCCCCGCTGCCAGCGTTCGCCCTGGTCTCCTCTGCATCGTTCTCTCTGCAGCTGCTTTACCCAGGGAGAAGGTTCGTCACTTGGCCTCGCAAGCCCTTGCTTCCTGAAGTCATTGTTAGTCTGGGCTGAGCCAAGGAGCAAGGCTGGCAGGGTTCTGATGCTGCATAATCAGCCACTGTTAGATCACTGTTGCTATGGCATCTCCAGCCACGCTTAGGGAGGAAGCTAACGCGAGCCAGTTGGACACCCCAGTGCCCCAGGGTAGCTCAGTGAGCAGCCTGGGGCTTGGCTACAGGACCAGGAAGCATGAATATCCCCAAACAATTCTATTTGGATTAGCATTAGGTACAATCCCCCCCATCCAAATAGAGACCAGCACCACGGGCTGGTATTCAGTGCCTATTTGCAGTGTGCAGCCAGCCAGTGAGGCTCTCATCCTGCACGGGGTTGTGTGGAAGGGATCTTTTTTCATTCCCATCAAAGAGCGGTTTGAAAGTGGTAGGGCCAGCCCACAGCTTAGCACTGCCACCCCAGAGACTGGGATGTGACTCATGATCCCTGGGGCAGGTACTGATCCCAGCGACGTTGGTGTGAATGCAGAGCTCACTCCATTACCCGCCTGAAGGAACTTAATTCACACTGCTTCGTGGGAACGGAGATCAGACAGCAACCTTGGAGGCAAAGGGTGTCTCTTCTGTAATTCATCGACAGGCACCCTGGCAGAGTAAGGCGTAGAAATGAGATGATGCTCCAAAGTGAATCCTTTGCCCAGTCCTCCAACAGGAAGGATGGCGTGTTTAAAACAGCCTTGACTGGTGGGTTTAAAGCAGGGGGAAAGGACCCTTAAAATGGGGCCCCTTCTTGCCTCCTCCACCGGCTTCCTGTGTGAACTCAGAGTCATTTCTGCTCAATTCAGCTACTAAAATAAGCATCTGCTGCACTTTATCTCAGCTGCGGTCACTCAGCTGGAATCTATCCCATCTCATGCATCACCCACAGAGCGATTTAGTAAATTCCAACCTGCTTATTGAAGGCAGTGGGGGTGCATGGATGTAACAAAGGGCAGAAAATTTGGCTGGCAGCATCTTTATTGGTGGTGGTGATGAGCAAGAAGGAAAGAATCCAGCTTGACTCTGCCATGCTAGGCTCAGTGGGCTGGCAATCAAACTTTTAAACTCAGCACATTACAGAAACCATGGACAAATCCAGAGCCCCATGGTGCCATTTCTAGAGTCACTTGTCAGAGTAGGCCTGTGCTGTGATGGATACTTCTGGGGGATCTGCCAGAGGGGAAGTGTTTACCAAATTGTTGCATTTATGGAGTGTCTCTATTGGTGGAATCAGGGTGCAACATCTCTGTATATGTCCTTAAGGGAAGCTCAGCATTTCACAAGGCCGAGGAGATGCGTCTTTTAAACTCTCATTGCCGCTTCTACGCTGGCTGAGCAGGCGGGAGCATGGCTTGCTGCTTTGTAAGCGGAGAGACTGCCTTGAGGTTAGAGGGAGAGGATGCTGTCTCCGTGAGCAGCAGTTGAGTCTGCAGACCACCAAATTAAACTGAGCCGTTTTAGCCTCACAGCTGAGCTGTGACAGAAGCAGCTCCTCACGCAGGGACAATGCAAAGCCCAGAGCAGCTTGTTCATGTACAGGGCTGTGTAAGCAGCCTCCTCAGCAACCGAAGGATCATTGCCGTGCCAGAGTTTGGGTCAGGCCCTGCCTCAGGCCACAGTTTACTAGTTAAACTGATCACACAAGCAAAAGACCCAAATAAAGCAGGTCTTTTGCCCCACATGGGCTCGAATGCCCAGAGACTTTCCCCTCCCCTTTCCCAGCCCCTCCAGTCCTTGCTCGGACCCCAGCATACCTATAGATCTCATTCATGAGGTGATCTGCCTAGGGACCACTTACTAGCTAGAGTCTTTCCTCTGCTCCAGCAATCTGCTCCCTGCAATTCTCTGGCTCAGCTGAGCGCTCACTGGCCTTTAAAGACCCAGGTGCTCTTAGGGGATCGCCTGACCCCTAGCCCCACAGCTTCCTCTAGGAGGCAGCGAGCTGATCAGTCACAGGTGGGGCTGGGTTCTTCTTCCCTTAAAGGGCTGGTCACACTGTGACAGGCTGTTATAAATGTCTTTAAAAGAATGGGCCTCTGCCTTGTCTCAACTAGGATTTTGCATGGAGACCACACACAGGACCATCGCCAGCTAGCTTCTGAGATGCATTCATTTGGTTTTCCACCTGGCAAAATAAATGCAGCCATTTTACTTACCACATTTGACAGGACAAAAATCTTGATTAAGTTAACGAAACAAAGTGAGACATTTAAAATCTGGTTTCTACTTATTTCCCAGAACTCTGTCCCCTGTTGTGCAGAGTTGTACAGCTGTGCCCTGCCTCTTAAATTATTGGCTCTGTGAGGCTGCTTTGCATCTCTAGATTAAAATCACATCCCCCTCACTGCTGGCCTTACCACCGAGAAACATTGCTCCTGGTGACCTTTAAGGGCAGATCTCGGATACAGCCCCTTGTGATTCACCTCTGAAGTCTTGGCAAGGTGCCCTGCAGAAATGCCTCCATGAGCAGTTTCTCATGCTGCTTGGTGACTTCCAGCAAGTTTTACAGATGGAAGCATTCGGCCTGCAGGCAAGCCAGGAACCGGCAACTTCCTTGCTTAAAATGTCCTTATTTAAGATGCAAACAGGCAAAGATTTTCATGCAGCCAGCCAAATGTACCAGGATCCCTGCAGTTTCCAGAAGAATTTCCTGCCCACAGCTATACAGGAAAAGATTTTGAGTGGGTTTTTTTGTGAATCCAGCCACAATGTAAACAGCTGCAGGAGGTGAACGGAGTTGTTATACCCTTTTGCTCAAGGGTGATGGACAGGGGGTTTTGGCTTGTTTTTAGCATTCATGAAATGTGCCAGGTCGAGGGCCTTGGAGACTCACGCCCTCGCTCCAAGGACCAAGTCCAACACAAAGAGTGGCGGTGGAGATTCCCCCACAGTAGCCCATGGCCTGGCCTGTAGGGATGACAGCTGCCTCTTTACCCATCCGTTCCTTAGCCCTTCTATTAACTGCCAACATGGGTATTGATTAGTGCTGACTGTGGTGGTTTTGTGATGTGGACAAGTTTCCACCAGGAACTAAATTGAGACCGCAGCCTTATTCCACATGGACTACTGAGCAGCCACCAGAAGGTACCGGCTTTCAGTTACTACTGCCAGGGTCTGTGTCTTAGATGTGAAAGGTTCCATCTCTCACCACCAGTCACCTGAAGCGTCCAGTCCAATGATGAATTGGTTTATTTTTGCTCTGAATACACTGACTGCACAATGAGAGAAATGGCAGCTATGGAAGCCCCGTGGAGAATGCTCATGATCTCAGGGCTGACTGGAGTATGACAGGAAGGCCTCAAAAGCTTCCCAGTGTGTTCCTGTTGACACATTTCTCCCACTAGAAAATATACACCAGGAGTATGTCACACACGCTGAGATGATGACATTCATCTTTATGACACTGGGTGACCTTGTAATGAAGAAGTGGTGCAGCCAGGCACGACCAATGACTCAGAGCAAGTGCAGATATATTTCAGGATAGTTGATTGACACAACTGCCCATCTTTAAAAACCTCCCTGGATGGAAAACCCATCTGCTCTTTTACCTACTGCTCCTAGCCTGCAGAGATACTGTGTTGCTCTGAAATGGCCTTACAAATCCTGCCCTTCCTATAAGAAAAGAGGACAGGCAGGGAAAAAACGGCCAGAGAACAAAGGCTGGTCAAAACAGGGAGAGGGGTGTGGAATGGGAGACACATTTTCAGCAGCTCTGGTGTCCTCAAAGGCCATACACACAGCAAGAATATTTTTCACCTGGAATACATCTAAAATGTCCACATGTTGCCAGTTATGCTGAAATCATCGGTGTGGAGATAGTGACAGAGCAGCAGGAGCCCCTAGCCCCTCCGTACAGAAGCTGATGGGTCAGGATAAGTAATGGCCCCCCCTTGGCCCATAACTGCTTTTAGCCCCCCCATCAGGAGTGCTTTTCTAGGTCTGATTTTCTGAGGTGCAGAAGTCGATGGGAGCTGCTGTTCAGCCCCTCTGAAGGCCAGACCATGTATATTTTAACATTCCCATGGAAGTGCCTGAAATGCATGAACAGTTCTTTTTATACATTCAGATTCCCTATGAAACTCTGTGTTAAACGAGCATTCTGACTGCAGTGATGCACAGGAGATGGCAACGTTCGCAGCCTCTGCACTGTGCCTTTGTGTGCTCGCACGGTGAGAGGGCTTTCCTTACATGCTCGTGTACTGTTGCTACTGCAGATTCCCAGCCCCGGCCAGGACATGGTTGGACAGTGCCCAGTGAGTGAAGAAGTGGCGAGACATTTCTGTTTAAATAACTTCTTCAAATAGAAGCAAAGAGGAAGGCTTCATGCAGCACCATCACCTCTCACTGCTCAGTGATCGTCTTCAGGGGAAATGGATTACCATTACACTGGTTAAAAATAAATCCACTGGCTGTAATCAGTGCTCTCCGAGAAATTCTCTTCACCCTCACTGTTCACTGAGTGCCTCGTTCCCTGTATGTCATCTGTCCTGCGCACACCGGGCCTGATTGTCCTCTCCCTTCACTGTTTATTTGGAGTAACTCTGATACTATTACTCCCTGTCTCAGAGAATTTACAGTCTAAGCAAATCTAATCTAAGGACTTTGACTGTTGTCAGTGGGTGCTTGAAAATCAGGCTGCTGGTTCAGGATCTGTAGCAGGGTGACGACTCACTGCTGCGGCACCTCCTGATGGTCGTCCAGGGAATTAGCTCTTTCCACTCAGGAGCGCCCTCTGCAGGTCAGTGTCTCGCTTGCTGCAGGACCTGAGTGCACCTTACCTCGGGGTTCCACCCCGTGCAGTACCCACAGTCTTGCTGGGTCTCCCCTCCCTGGGGAACCCCCAACCCCCTATCCCCACCTCACCTCAGTCTTGGCTACTGCCAGTCACCATCTAGCTCCTGCTCACTGGGGCTGACTGCAGTGTAAAAGCCACTCGTAACAGGCAAGGAGGGTTTGGACCTGCTGCCTCTGCCTATCCATGGGCTGCCCTCTGCAACTCCAGTACCCTTCTGTGCCTTTAACAAGGCCTGCAGCCTGGGGGTTTTCAGGCCAGAGCTCCCCAGCTCCTCTGGCCTTTCCCCAGCCCTGCTCCACTTTAGGTCTGCTGCTCAGCTCCCAGCAGCCAGGCTCGTCCCTCTCAGCATCTAGAGAGACATTCTGCTTGAGCTCCAGCCTAGCAGCCCCTTTATAGGGCCAGCTGTGGCCTGATTGGGGCATGGCCAAGCTGCGGCTGCTTCCCCAATCAGCCCAGGCTTACTGGTTCCCCACCCCAGCCCTCTCGCTGGGCTGTTTTAAGCCCTTCAGGGCAGGAACGGGATTACTGCCCCGCCACAGGTACCTATGTAGGCTAATGTAGCCTGCTGTTGTGCTGGGACCCCTGTCCATCATGCTGAATCCTGTCTCTCCATTTCCCTGTGCTCCCCTGTCTGTACCCATCTATTGTCTCTTGCTATAGTCAGACCATAAACTCCTTACACCTGGGCTTGTTGTGTGCGTGTACAGTGTCCAGCCCAAGGGGGTCTTGGTCTGCAACCGGAGCGCCTAGGTGTAGACACCCGCATATGAAAACATTGGCCTCACTCTATGGTGAGACAAAGAATGAGCCAGGCAGGTTCAGAATAGCTTTGCCTCCTTCAGGAAAGGACTTAAGCCCCAGCTGTAAAGTTCAGCAAGGGCTGAAGTGCTTTCCTGAACAGGGATGCTTTGGTCACCTACTGGTTACTGCTGTGTGCGCTGTGAACGCTGACTCCCTTTAGTACATCAGGTGATCCTTGTATTGGTAAAACAATCTACTGATCATGTGTGAAATCTGATCCCCAAAGCCTCCTCACTTGCCAAATTCAAAGGGATTCTCCCTAGAACACTGAAAGGCACCTCGCTAGCCTTGGGGCTACTTCCCTGCTAAATGGCTGCTTTCTAACTCCACCCACTTCACTGCCTCCAAATAGCAATACACAACTTCTTTGTCTTGAGAGTACTGTACTTGGAGCCTCAGTTGGGTTGGACATGGGGATAGGGGGTGTGATGCAAGTCCCCCCCCCACCGCCAGGTCTGGAGACAGGAGGCAGCTGTCTGTCTTGCATGGGAAGAGTGAAACCCACACCTTAGGAACCTGTGATGCATTCAGAAAGCAGTTAATCATCCATTAGCAACTGCCACTCCACTACTGCATACAAAGGGCTCGGAGCTGCCACCTTAATTCCACAGAGTAGAACAGCATTCTGCAAGGAGTCCCCTGGAGTTTACTGGGACGATTTGAGGAGCAAGGGAAGTGTTCAATACAAGTTAAGGTGGCAGAGCTAGGCCCAGAATAATTACACCTACTGTACAGCAGTCACTTGGGATAAAAGAAAGAGAATGATTTCAATAAACCTTCAATGTCCCCTCCTGCAAACAGAAATGTCTTGGCTTCACCTTTGCATTTCTGTTAGCTGTGGGAGCCCATTCCCCGGTGACAACCTTCTGTTCAACTGACATTATCTCCCCATTAATTCAACTCTCCCATTTCAATCATTGGATGAAAAAAGTGAGGAAACAGTATTAGGTTTTACCTGATTCTTAAATGCATTTCCCAGGCAAGATGTTATCATAAACAGCAAGACTTTAATATGAATAAAGAGCATCTACTACAATGTATATTTATCTCCAGAGCTGTTACCAGACTTTTCAGGGACCTTGTGCAGGTTTCTTTAAGGTCAGTCCTGCGGGAGCCAAAGATCAATTTTCTATCGAAGAGACAAAGGGATCAGAGGTGGCCAAAGTAAACAAATACATGTGGCCCACACAGCTCTGCGCTCACTCCTCTTCAATATGCGGGGGAGACCAACATGCTATTCCTATCTCCAGCCTAGTGGCCGGATGGAGCATTGCAGGCCCGGGCCACCCCACCCATATTAAAGAAAAGGGTGGCTTCCATCTGTGGTTCTAATATGAGCCAAGTCTGGGTGCCTCTGTCGTACAGATAGACAGAGAGCCCAAGGGAACTAGGACTGGAGTCGATTAGAAAAAAAACAGTCTCCAGCTTGAATCCTTCCGATGGTGCTGGATGTAATAGTCATGAAAATACAAGAGCATCATGAGGGGAGGACCCAAGACCAGACTGGTCCACATGAAGATGTTGCCAAAATTATCACCAAAAAGCCTTTTCATTAGACAAGCCAGTGGGACCTGTAGGGAGAAGCAAACACCAGTCACTAACAATAGGCTTCCCAGTAGTTTCTACCATTTTCTAAATGGTGTAAGTGCCCTTAACTAGAGAATAGATTCAAAATGAATTTGCTTTTATATAACAATTACTCATTTTATTTCTAACACGTCCCTTTGCCAAAGTGTCCTGAGCCTGTGCAGAATAATAAAACAATTAACAAAATCATTAAAAATACCACCTGCTAATAGCTTAACAACTAAACAGTCACAAGGAGAAAGAAAGGTCCTATACAGAGAGCCAACAGATGTCAAACTAGAAGTCACTGTTGGAACAGAAGGGCTTGAAGATGGTTTTTAAAGGTAGGGAGAGATTAAAGAAGAAGATTTCAGGGGGGGGGAACAAATTCAGCACCACACAAACCATCATAGCAAAAGAGCGATCGTTACATTGAGGAAATTAACCCTCAAAATGTAACAGGTTTTAAACCCAGGTGGAGCTATAGTGTAGAACAGGTGGCCTGAGCGAGTTTTACTGAGCTGGTTACAAGACCACAGTAAAGTTTCTTCTTGTTGGCTTAAAAAGATTTTATAAACTGTTCAGGGTTAAATTACTGCAGAATTTGGCACATTTCTTCTCAGATTGCCAATGGCTCTAAACATGAAACCAAAGAACAAGGAAAAATTTCTCTGTGAGGGGTTTAGAAGCCAAGACATCTGATGTTTGGCATTTTTTGCCATAAAAATAAAACGGGGGGACAGGTTTTTTTAACATCTTTACTGCATGTCAGAAAGCGACAGCTCAAAAACATTTTGTCGCGTAGCTCCTCAGCATGAACACCAGAAACCCTGGACTTGGCAAAGCTTTTACTCGTGGTTTAAACTAAAAAGCTTCATGCCTTAATTATAGAGATCATGGCTAGTTAGCAACAACAGTACAAAGAGCTTGGTAACCAGTCCCCTGTTAGATTTACATTCACTGGCAGAGTTTCCATCTTAGCATACCTGAGCTGCCATAGCAAAAAACATCCAAAACCGGAACATCTTCAGTGGGATGGCAATTAGATACTGAAAAAGACAAAAGCAGGGATCTGAGGTGCACTGCCCTGAAGGAGACTACGAGACTCTGCTCTTTACTATAATAAGCAGTGGATATGGGAGTGTGATGGGCCCGATCCTGACATGATTTCAATAAGGCTTTTTCCTGAGGAAGGAATGATGTTGATAAATTCCCTTCATAGTCAAAGGAGTGAAGAAGGGGAAAGAGAGCCTCCTGAGATGCATAGCTCGTAAAGAACTACCAGCCTAGTACACTGACCATAGGGACCAGGGTGGGGCAAAGGACAGCCAGCATTGCTGGCATCAGCCTGAGCTCACGTGCTCTGTCTAGTTCTAAAGCACAGTCATTTGGACAGCTAAATGCCAAGCACCAAGAGTATACACAAGGAAGTCTCCTTAGCCCTCCGGCCCCGTCCCTGCATGCAGCAGCAGCAGTATGGCTTGCACATGTGCTGGGCTGCCTCTGGCCAGGGCCCTGTCAGGCTTGGGCCTAGTTCCCCCATGACAATCTGACGGTCTCAAAGCAGGTGTTTCTGGTGTCTCGGGCAGCTGTAACTGCACCTATGCTGCACCCTGGCCATGGAGGCAAAAGAGGCTGTGGCAGGTGGGTTAAGTAACAGGTCATGCAGCCATCCACCATCTGCAGGAATAGGATTCTTCTACTATCCCCAAGGCTGCATGAGTCCACAGGAGCAGACACCTGAGCAGGCTGTTCAGAACTGGGCTCACAGTGCCAGTGCAGGATATTGAGTGACTTAGAACCTTTGTTATGAAATGTTAACACAATGGAATTTCCCAGGGGCCCAGTGCTAGAGTTAACCTCTGAAATGAGCGAGAGAAAACTGGGAATGATGAAAGCAGCACAGACCTTAAAAAAAACCTGTGCACCATCAGCACTGTGGGGATCATCAGTTACTAGTGATGGATTTTTCAGTGGGAAAGAGTCCCATATTCAAGGAGTTAATTATTCCAGAAAAAATTTTAGGCTGGGAAGTTGGCATATCTACACCTGCTAACCTGCCTCAGTAGCACTTACCTCTGGCCATGCCCTCTTTTTAATGGACCACACCCCATTTTATAGCCACCTCTCTTACGAGGCCCTGGGTCGCTGTCTGACTAAGTGGAATGAGACTCCTTCTGCACACCTGATGAATTCCAGACTGGTGAAGCTTAGCCTACTTTGGCACTTAAGCCCATTTTCTGTCTAACTTACACTCATAGACTCATAGACTCTAGGACTGGAAGGGACCTCGAGAGGTCATCGAATCCAGTCCCCTGCCCTCATGGCAGGACCAAATACTGTCTAGACCATCCCTAATAGACATTTATCTAACCTACTCTTAAATATCTCCAGAGATGGAGATTCCACAACCTCCCTAGGCAATTTATTCCAGTGTTCAACCACCCTGACAGTTAGGAACTTTTTCCTAATGTCCCTTGCTGCAGTTTAAGCCCATTGCTTCTTGTTCTATCATTAGAGGCTAAGATGAACAAGTTTTCTCCCACCTCCTGATGACACCCTTTTAGATACCTGAAAACTGCTATCATGTCCCCTCTCAGTCTTCTCTTTTCCAAACTAAACAAACCCAATTCTTTCAGTCTTCCTTCAGAGGTCATGTTCTCAAGACCTTTAATCATTCCTGTTGCTCTTCTCTGGACCCTCTCCAATTTCTCCATATCTTTCTTGAAACGCGGTGCCCAGAACTGGACACAATACTCCAGTTGAGGCCTAACCAGTGCAGAGTAGAGCAGAAGAATGACTTCTCGCGTCTTGTTTACAACACACCTGTTAATGTATCCCAGAATCACGTTTGCTTTTTTTGCAACAGCATCACACTGTTGACTCATATTTAGCTTGTGGTCCACTATGACCCCTAGATCTCTTTCTGCCATACTCCTTCCTAGACAGTCTTTTCCCATTCTGTATGTGTGAAATTGATTGTTCCTTCCTAAGTGGAGCACTTTGCATTTGTCTTTATTGAACTTCACCCGGTTTACCTCAGACCATTTCTCCAATTTGTCCAGATCATTTTGAATTTTGACCCTGTTCTCCAAAGCAGTTGCAATCCCTCCTGCCACTGACATTGCCAGTACATTTAGTCCCATAAGCTAAATGCTTCTCAGCTTGCATACCCAGGCCACACAGCCCAGACTGGGGTCTGTAGAAGAGAGACCAGTAGAATCTTCGTAGATTTCTCAGTTTGAGTGAATGATCTGTTAAAAGTCAATGACAGTCATTTGTGGTCTCAGGACAGTGCCCCCTTGCTAATGCTTAGAACTGTCAGATCAGCGCTGTTGTGACCTACCTCACAGAAACATGCAGAGAGTAGGAATACTGTCATTCGGGCCTGCCACTTGTCGTAGCCGTGATGCAGCAAGGGCCTGTATACATGTCTATATACACGAGCCAAAAGAAGAAGAGTTACTTACATTGTTTCCTGGTCAGTCAGCCATTAATATCTGTATTAGTCCGACAGAGCTAGAGATGTAGCTTATACCAGGGTAACTCCACTGAAGTCATTTGAGATACTCCAGATTTACACCAGTAAATAAGTGCAGAGTTTGGCCCACAGGAAAACTAGTTTGATTTACAAAAGCACTATTCATTAGTTTCCTGCCCTTTCACCCTACGCAGTGACAGAAGGAGCTAGGGAGAAGGCTAACTGCACTGAACTGGCTGTTGCTGGTAAGTTGCAACCTTCATAGACTCTCCTGGGTTCTGTGAGCTTCCACATGGATTTTAGTAGCTTACTGGTTCCTCCATATGTTTCAATGAACATGCATCAAAAAGATAATTAGGCCGAGATTTTCAAAAACGGGCTATTCATGTTGCTTCCAAGTTCATATTTAAGGTACTGAAAATGAGTGGCCTGGTTTGATTTTCAAAAGTGCTGAGCCCCAGTATTGCCATTGAAGTCAGCTGAATCAAAATCAGGCCACTTATTTTGCTACCTAAATATGAGCTTAGAACCCCGTTTTGAAAATCTTGGCAATAGCTTTTACCTACAAGAGTGACCCTGCTTCTTGCACAGTACATTGGTGGAGAGCAGCGTTAAGAAGGTCAGGGGGTATGATTCTCGGCACTGTCGGGGTTAGAAAGACCACACAGCTCTTCAGACTGGTTACTCTGCTACTGTGGCTTAGGCAGCACAGGATCATCATAACAAGGAACTCGGTCAGGTCATGCCCAGGTAACATGCGAATGGAGTAGCACTGGCTTTGTTGGGAGCAGGAGTCACTTTAGCACAGGCTCCAAATATTACAGGTTCCTAGTAGACTAACAGGTCACTATTTATCCTTCCAAAGTTAACGAGGCTTTTAGGCTGGAACACATAATCGCCTGTTCAGCCCTTTGAACCTGTACCGGAAGGTACTATAAGAGCTACCAGTTTCAATGGACATTGACTAGACACAGAATCTATTTGTTTGAGATGTAGAACCAGATAAGAGCCAGTGTACAGCTGAGATAGTGCAGCTGAGATAGGGCTGCATGCTGGGGAATCTTCAGTGCTAAGGAATCCTTTCTCCCAACCTGCTACTGCAGCCTCAATAGCCCCTGCCGCCAACATAGCCCATCTGCACAGGGAAAGTGACTGGGAATGGCAGACCCACCATTCTGCACGTTCCCTGGCCCATCCCTGACCAGCTACACACTGGCGTGAAGCCTCAAGGAAACCCTCATGGCGCAGGGGTCTGTGATGCAAAAGGGTTCCACACTCCCTGATGAGCAGGAGGTTCCCAAATTGCATCCCCCACAACTGGAACTGCCCAGACCAGAACCCCCTGCAAACTGCAGAGGGGACAGGGTTTGTCTATGGGGTTGCTGTATTATTCCTGAAGATCTCATTCTTAGCAGCACACGCTAGATTCTTACAGTTATTTTAAAGCGTTGAACTTAACAAAACTATTACATTTCCTTCACTACCCTGCTATTCCTCCACGACCACCTGAAATTTAAAGCGCACCTATTAATTATGCCTAAATGTCAAGGCTTTATTGCAACACCTCAGAGTTAAATTTCAAGCCAGCAGAACTACTGGTGTGAAACAGCAGGCGAGTAGACCCATTCATGGTGATTTAAGCCTTCACAAAGAAAATCATTTATTAATTATTATTATTATTATTATTGATTCCCAGCAGCAATATTTCATCTCCTAAATGAAACCGAATCTTAACTGAAAAATGCAGAACTCATTTTTGTACCTGTCTAACCACTTGTGGGCGGGGATATTCCACCTGGACCAGAACTGTAAGATGGAGTCTGCATTCCTACAAGAACAGAACAAGCAGAAGGGACATCTTTGTATAGCACAGAAGGAAGAGCATACTCCCATTCTACCGGACACACATTTTTCAGCACCAATTTTGGTTCACCAAAAATCAAAATGCAGCTCAGTCAATCTGCTGATACAACTGCATTTTCCATGGCACTACTGAAATAACCTCCGGATAAGGACTTTGGTGTTCTCTGTAATGCAACCCCTGGAGTCAGAAATAAATGCAGTGCTTGCTATTTACAGTACAAGCGTTTAAAAAAAATCAAGTGCACCCTGGAGTACTGTACAGTTAAATCCACTGACTCTCACATGTAACTACTCTGCAGTTGATTTGCATGCATATATCCCTCCAGTGGTAAGCTCATCATTTGTACCAGATCTAGAACTTGGGAGCCAATTATTTCACACTGAACGATGACACATGATTAAGGCTATGATTTAATCACAGGTATTTTTAGTAAAAGTCATGGACAGGTCACAGGCAAGAAACAAAAAATCACAGCCCTTGACCTGTCTGTGGCTTATACCATAAATACCCATGATTGAATGTTGGGGGGGGTGCTGCTCCAGCCGCCACTGGGGAGGGGAGCCCCAGGGCCAGCCACTGCTCCAGCTGCCTGGGACGGCTGCTGGCAGCCGCCAACCTGTGGCTGCTCCCGTTGGTCCCAGGACTGCTGCTCAGGCAGTCCCCAGTGCCAGCTGCCTGGGGCCACCAGGGCACCGGCCAGTGTGGCTGGCCCCAGGGCCAGGGCAGCTCCAGCAGCAGCTGGCTGAGGGGCTGTCCGAGCGGCTGGCTGCAGAGCCGCTCCAGTAGTGTTCAGTGTAGCTGGCCCTGGGACCACCTGAGCAGCTGACGCCGGGGTAAGGTGCTTGGGCGGCCTTGGGGTCAACCACACCAGCCACTGCAGAAGTCACGGAGGTCGCAAAAAGCCACAGAATCTGTGATTTCCGCGACCTCCGTGACAAACACGGAGCCCTACATATGATGTATTCTGCTAGGCTATGAAACCATTAAATGCTGTGTGTGACAGCACAGGCGCTGGCCTTTTAGGCACTCTGGCTTGCTGGGGATATCTCAGTGTAAGCAGAGAGCTGTGCAGCCTTAAAATCCCTAGTCGGAAGGGAGTGAGATGTGAGAGAGAGGTGACACTGGGAGCTGGAAGCCTGAACTGGATGCCCTTGGTGGACCATGGAGGGGAAATACAGGTGCAGTTGCCTTGAACTGTGACAATGAGTTTAATACTTTAGGTCTCTCATTGTCAATGAATCAGTTATCAGACTTAATTGTAGAAAGGAAAGGCTAAGGTATTGGGTATGGAAACGTACAGGGAAGAGAGAGCCCTGAAAGCCAGTCATTTTTTATTTCAGCTAAATTCAGTATCTAAAAGAGCTGCAGAGGTTAGCGTGCCTCCTCCAGATATTTTAAAGGATGACTGAGAATGGCAACTCAATTTTAAAAAATGAAAGAAAATAGCCCCTTCTTCCTGCAGATCTCACACCTCGTATTTTCTAGACCTGATCAGCATGAATTCTTGTACGTTTTGTAAAGATGCCGCAGGGCATAATATCACTTCAAACTTTTCAGTGTTACCTAATTTAACTGGCAGCCATTCCTACTTTCCCTTTTACAGCTTTGGCAACCTGAGATAGGTGGATAGTCAATCAAAACGATGACGAGGTATCCACCACCTACAGCACTTCCTGCCTCTCTCCCACTCTTCTGGAGTGTAACATTCTGGTTCTCCTGACAATGCTTATACCAGCAACAGAAGATTATGCATCCAAACGGAACTTACTCTGATGACACTCTATTGTGGCAAGTATCAGAGGGTAGCCGTGTTAGTCTGGATCTGTAAAAGCAGCAAAGAATCCTGTGGCACCTTATAGACTAACAGACGTTTTGGAGCATGAGCTTTCGTGGGTGAATACCCACTTCCTCAGATGCATGTAATGGAAATATCCAGGGGCAGGTATATATATGTGTGCTAGCAAGCAAGCTAGAGATAACGAGGTCAGTTCAATCAGGGAGGATGAGGCCCTGTTCTAGCAGTTGAGGTGTGAAAACCAAGAGAGGAGAAACTGGTTCTGTAATTGGCAAGCCATTCACAGTCTTTGTTCAATCCTGAGCTGATGGTGTCAAATTTGCAGATGAACTGAAGCTCAGCAGTTTCTCTTTGAAGTCTGGTCCTGAAGTTTTTTTGCTGCAGGATGGCCACCTTAAGGTCTGCTATAGTGTGGCCAGGGAGGTTGAAGTGCTCTCCTACAGGTTTTTGTATATTGCCATTCCTAATGTCTGATTTGTGTCCATTTATCCTTTTCCGTAGAGACTGTCCAGTTTGGCCGATGTACATAGCAGATGGGCATTGCTGGCATATGATGGCGTATATTACATTGTAATATACTCTTACTCTATTGTGGTTCTCTTGAATGCTGTATCTATGGAGCTAGCTTACATTTAAGCATCTGAAGAAGTGGGTATTCACCCACGAAAGCTTATGCTCCAAAACATCCGTTAGTCTATAAGGTGCCACAGGATTCTTTGCTGCTTTTGTAGTTACAAAGAATTTACACATGGAGCTTACGACCAGATGACAGTGTCTGAGTCTCATATTTGGTGTGTGTCTTAAAACTCCAGCTCCTAGAGTCATATGAATATGGGAGAATCTCAGCTTTTTGTAAAAAAAATAAGTTTCTAGCCCTAATATCTGCGGAGCAAAAATGGAAAACGTGGACTCTAAACACTCAACTACCAGAAGGCAAATAAAAAAAGCCAAAAGTTTTGATTTTTTTTAAATCGAATTTTTGAGCAATCTAATGCTTTTTAAGGCCTGATTCATGGTCTTTGAACACTTGGGGTTGGCAATGCTGTACTTAATATTTACACTTACGAAGTATTTGTCCCTGGGGGTAGTGACTTGCCATTGGGTTAATGGAGTTTGTTTCTGTTATTAGGTAACAAGTAGGCATCAGTGGAAGCCAATTGGGGGGTGCAGTCTCTGTTCTTGGAGAGCAGGAAATGTAATCACTGATCACCCTGACACGGGATGGGACAAGGATGCAAGGGGAGCCTCGGAGTAGGGCAGAGCAGAAATGACATGGGGCATCCTGACTGACAAAGCAGACAACCCACCAATAAGCTCTAGGCACCTGGCCTGCGGGGTCGCAGTGCCACTCAGGTTTGGCCTGCCACCGCTCTATCAGGATGGGTGGGGAAGGAGAGGGGACAGCCAGGCCAAATTTGAGCGAGTGGCATTGTGACCCCATGCTCAGGGGTCCCTTTGCCCTGCCCCATGAATTTGGGCCCATGGCACATGATTAGTTTGCCTATGCCTTAAACCTGCATAACTGGGTCCTGTAGACAGCACCATGTCAAGCCCTGCCAACTGCTCCTTCTCTTGCCTCCAGCTGAAATTGGGGAAACCTGGACTCAGTGTGACTCAGAGGCAGACCCAGTCTGCTAGGGGTCCTGCAACAAGCCTATGTACTGTACTGAAATCCTCCCACTGAAATCACTGCCCTAATTTTCCCACATACTGCAAGGATTAGACCAGTAGATCTATGGAATGGCTTTGGAGCACTTTCCACACATGCACCTTTCTGATTGTTGGTAAAAAAATTAATCTCCTTAATGCCCAACAAAGACCAAAGTATCATGGTTCTTTACATCCCTTTCATAACTTGCATCTCGTAAATCCACTCAGACACTGCAGGTGGATTATGCCATTTCTTGGGAGGCTGAAATCGTTTGTGCTTCCTTCATGTCTCCTGATCCATCCACAGTATGTAGAAGATCCCTTCCACCCCTGCAGGCCATGACTCATTGCTTAACTGTATACATGCATGCACCTGTTCTCAGCAGCAGCAGAGTTAGGCTGTAACTAACATCTCTGTGTGCCAACAACTTTAAAGTATTTTCTGTACCAATGCTTAGGAAGTGAGTATCAACAGAATAATTACTCTATATTTTATGACACACGTACCATATATATAAATAATATACAGGAAGGTGTGTCATTTTACCAGGCTGAAAGCCAAAAGCACAGAGAATTCAACTACAGTACCTGCAAAGTAGGCATGTCCAGATACAACTGTGTTTGAAAATTAAATAAACAATTTGATTTTTTTAAAAGAACCCAAAGTTTTTTTTAAAATGAAAAAAATCCCTTTCCAATCTGAAGTACTGCAGGCTTTTGAGCTACTTATGCCAACTAGATCTTGCCAGGAAAAGCCGGCCCCTGGAATCCCTATCAGTTGCTAGTGATACCGACATTACCAGCTTTTCTGCAAATAGAGGTCAGATCAGTGAAAATCAGGCAATGGTTTAAAGTGTAGACTTTGTTTTAGAACTCTCCTGTATCTTGTTTTCACAAGCCCACCTCCTCTGTGCAAATGGCAGTGGAAACAAGAAACAAATGCCAAAACACTTGTTACTTTCAGCTGCTGGCTTCTGTTTCCTGCTTCCACGGGGAATTAGCCAAAGTAAGGTAAAGCCTAGATTTGTGGACCTTACCTGAATTTTATTTTAACAGATCCAATGTCTAGTTCTGCAGAGATAGCGGTAAAAGTTAAAGTACATTTGTAAAGTTTATGAGGCAGATTCTTGGGACGTCACTTACATGCGTGCAAAGTGTGGTGTAAATCATTGTCTGTCTGATTAGGTGACCTTTAAACATCCTCTTTCCATTGTGTAAATGACTGCACAAGGTGCAAAGCAACAGAGCATCTACATCTGTATTTTAAATTCCTTACTTTGCTTTCCCCAGCCCCACTGTTACCTAACAATGCTAACTGACTAACAGTTACAGAAATCCAGTCCGTCATGCTAGATACTTGTACAGGTCAAACCTTTGCCAACCAAACAGATTCCTCTTTTTTTGGAATGTTAATTTTACAGTCTCCCCGCTGACATTAAGCATGACGCAGAGCAGGCTGATTCTATTAAGCAACAGTGATCTGTTTTGACAAGAGGTAAAAGAAACCTTACCACCAGTCTAGATAAAATTGCCGGTCTCCAAATCGGAGCAGTTCTGCAAGGCAGTTTAGGCAGGAGTGAAAGTACCAATAAAAAAAGATCATCCAGATGAAATGATTTGGCACCTGTGTGGGGAACATAATAAAAACAATCTTTCCCTGCCGTACACTGCAACTCCTCCAGCACTGCTTGAACAGAGTCAGATCTAAACTGGCCCTTGCCACAGCAACTGCTCTCATAAAGAGACCTACCTTCTGGATTTAAAGTATCCAGTTGCAAGCGATGCAATGGAGACAGGCTTTTAAATATGATTAATATAAAGAAACACATGGAAATGATTCAAATATAAATAAAGCTCGTAGACTAAGGCAGGGCAGGGTTTCCATAGGAAACTGAGAAACTATATGGGCCTATGGTGTGTAATGAGGTAATTTGGAATTGAACCTAGCGAATATTGAGAGAGTGAGTAACTGGCTGGAGTCAGGCAGAGGATAGACAAACTTTTCCAGGCAGTAGTGCCAATGCTCCTCATAGATCTGGACTGAGTCGTGCCCTGAGGAGATGGCTCAATGTGGGAGGGCAGGGTAGATTTTTTATCTTCAGTGTGGATAAAAATGTAATATGAACTAGAATGAATCAAATACATTCCTCTTGTACCCTTCAGGTTTCCAACAGGGAAATACTCATCCATTAACCATGGTCCCACCTTCAATGCTTTGTTTTCTGTTTTCTTGTAAGAGATAATATCATTTCTGGCCTTGTCCACACACACAAGACATACCGCTTTAACTACACCATGTAGCAGTACTACCCCCCATGGGTGGATGCAGTTAGACTGGAATAAAGGTGCTTTTATTGGTATCGGTTAGGGTTGGTCTACACACTAATCCCAGCATAGCTATGTCAGTGAAAAAGCCACAACTCCTAACAATGTAGCTATGCTGACAAAATCCCCAGTGTAGATGCTGCTGTGCCGACAGAAGAGTGCTTCTGCTGATATAGCTAATGTCGTCTGGTGAGACGGCGTTTCTACACCAGCATAAAAGTTCTTTCTGTCAGTGTATTCACACTACGGGATTATGCCAGTTTTACTATAGACAGGAAGGGAAATAAGCTATACCAGTGCAAAGCACCTTTCTACAGCTATACCTGAATCTATACTAAGGATTCAACCAGAATAACTATTTAGTTAAAAAAAAAACACACCCCTAACCAAAAATAATTTTATTGGGACAAAATCTATATGTAGACCAGGCCTTATATTTGCATAGCACTTTTCATGCTGAGGGATCCCAACATGCTTTACAAGCTAGAGAATGGTATAGACAGCCATTTCCACTGAACGACTGCTAGCTCTCAGGTAGCACGACAGATGAGGGGGACCCAGCATTCTGCATAACAGTGGTGGAAGAGGATATTTTGGCCAAGGACACAGGACAAATCGCTAGACTTTCTAAAAGTGACCTGAGATCTTTAATCTCTATTCAGGAGAGACAGGATCTTGACTTCTGAGGTTTCATCTGAAAGATATGCACATGGGAAATTGCATAAAACTCAATTTATCCACAGTACGTTGCAAGAGGAAAGGGTGGCACTGGCCCTTTTGGGCATCAATCCTCAAGATTTCAGGGAATCTAGCTAAGTCAAACTTGATGTTTAGGTCACTAAGCCATCATGTCTGACACACATCTAGACTGGAGTTGATTGTCTGCCTCTTTGCATGTTTTCCAGTCCCCCTGTTTGTCTCCCAGGAATTCACAGAGGAGCTTTGCAATTTTCTGTTCCTAGAAAACTGCAGTAAACAAAACAGAGCGAAATCCTGGCTTCCCTGAAAACAGTGAGAGTTTTGCCACTGACTTCAGCTGGGCTTGGATTTCACTTCAAATTTCCAGACATCTGCCACAATGGGAGTGTAAGAGCAGCACTTTTTAATGGGCTTTGCTTTGCTGTTTAGTACAATCCCATAACAACTTCAGTAAAACTAATACAATTAGTAATGTAATCACTGAATACATGTAACTCCCAGGGGAACATCAAGGGAATATCACCCCTTGTATTTTTTTTCTAAAATGAAGGGTTACATTTTCCCATTGATACACTAACAAGCATAGGACACCACATAATAACTTTTTTTGCTCTCAGTTTAGTTCAGGATGAGATATGATCAAATGGAACATGATGGCAGTTTAAGATCCCGACAAAATGCAGTGCTATTCTGAAAAGTGATCATGTCAAACTGGATTTACTCAGATCTGTTTCCTGATCCTGATTTTTTGCTTACTTTCATGGGTGTAAATAAAGAGTAACTGTACCAAAATCAGTGGAGTTTCCTGGTGGAAAACCAAGGAAGGGGAGAGGTGAATTAAGCCCTTTGTGTGCATCATAACTGCTGAATTCAGGGACATAGCTCTGCAGAAGCAACCCAGCTAAGAGTGAACTGGACTCTGTTCTTTCCTGTGCAACATCAGTTCAACAGGATACACAAAGTATGTCAATCTCCAGGACTGACAGGCTGGCCTCTTCCACAAGTACTAAATCCATTTAAAGCAAATAAAAAAAGATGTTGATACCAATCCATTGCCATAACAACCCATGGGGCTTAGTGCTATGGAGGCAGAGCATGCAGCCTCTGAGGAGAGGACCTCTTCATCACTGACGTGACGAGCAACCTCTCATGGTGTTAATGGATCCAAAGGGAATGTGGCCTATGCCTCCTTGGCCAGAAGCATGGGGACTGCTGACAGGCCTTGGAAGGGGACACTACCCAGCTATGAACAGACGTAGCGTAAAACGGGGGACAGTGGAGGACGGTTTAGGGCTCCACCAGGGATGTGGAGGGCTTTCCCACATATCAGTGAGGGAGGTAAGTGTTTGGGGAAAAGAAATAACTGATAACTTAACAGAGTTTTCACTCCAGCTCACTATAGGATATTTTGTCTCCTCCTCCCGGGTGAGGACCTGCCAATACCGATCCATGCACGTCACCTACAGGCTGGATTACTGTTATTCATGGTATCTGAAGCAGAATGAGAAAACCACGCACAAGCGCTAGATGGTATAGAATACAGCTGCTCACCTTCTCCATGGCTTAGGCTGCTGTGAGCATATCAGGCTAGTGCTCAAGCCCCTCCAATGGCTCCCAGTTAGCTTCTGCTGCCAATTTAAGGCCCTGGTCCTTATTTTCAAAGCAATTAATGGATCAAGCCCTAGTTACATCGAAGATCGAATTTTGATCTTTTAATCATGACAACAGCTCTGCTCCTCTGGGACAATGCAGATCACAGAGCCCAGAATGAAACACATGAGAAGTAGGGACAGACCATTCTCAACTGAGCAGATCTGCCTACGGAATAAACTTGTAGAGGAGACTGGGCCAATCCAGAATGTGCAGGTCTTCAAGAAATGCTGCAAAACCTTCTTCTTCAAAAAAGTAATTCCACCACAAGAATGACACAACACTGGCACCCCCTTGTATCCAATAATCTTCAATACCAATACCCTCTTCTGCCCATTAA
The DNA here is from genome assembly GCF_025201925.1 of Gopherus flavomarginatus. NCBI lineage: Eukaryota > Metazoa > Chordata > Testudines > Testudinidae > Gopherus > Gopherus flavomarginatus. Next base: position 38,039,585 of record NC_066630.1, read on the forward strand.
CCCTTACCCAGAACAATAATAAAAAAAGAAAATACCATACCTCAAATAAAGTTTTGACTCCAAAAACTGAGACATGCCAGAGATTCCATGAAGTCCACCAGGGACTTCACTATTGCTACTGATTTTACATGGAAGGCAATCAGATGCTATGGTGATGGACAGCAATATAAAACCCTAAGAGAGATTAAAGAGCTAGACGGGACTATATTTAGCATGGTTACTGGACTCCTGGCATTCCCAAATCTCCTTTGTTTTCTATTCCAAAGGGAAATTTCTCATAGCTGCACATCAGGTTAACCCCTGAATCCAAAAACATGTAGATTGACCTCACCGCTAGTTTTAAGATGTATTCTGTGAGCAGGGTGGACTCTATTTCCTGCAGAAATAAACAAAATAGATGAATGTTATCTTTGGCACTGGTCGCAATGAGTCAGAATTTGGTTCAAGAAAATAACCAGGTGTGATTTGCTTACGTTTATGGGCTTCATCAATTTATGAATATTTGGTACAATCCACTGGAACAAAAAATAAACACAGAATTGAGGGTATAAACAGTTCTTTCTGGAAGGCATTGTAAAGTGACTCATTCTTTCATGTCTCTGCTATAATGAAAAAGCACAACTGCAGCCTGTGTAGCATACAAACCCTTCCTGAGGCTGTCACACCAACTGAATAACTGGGAGGACATCTGACACCCTGCTAAACAGCTGCATCCCAAACTGCCGGTTGACTATTGTCGTCCTCACGGGTAGCACTTCCTTTCGAGTGTAAAGACCATGAAGTCCTAGAATGCCTTCAGCATCAGTTTGGACATGGGGCTGGAATCTGTATCCCCCTGCATTAGTGTGTGCAGGTCTCCCTGAAGCTTGGGGGTGCAAAGTGATTGTACTCTAGCTGTGAGCAAACGGTATGCAATCAAATGTCTGGGGTACGTTAGCATGGTAAAGAATCCTCAGCACTTGCTAGCATGGTGCAAAAGGGTGGCATCTTAGATGAACACGCAGTAATAAGAGCTCTATGTGCATTAGTAAAGTTAGTAGTTTATTAGATGGATTATTAAACTGTACTAATCCACCTCAAATTATGCTTTATTACTGAAAAAAATCCTCATCTAAGTGAATCCTCCTCCTTCACAACACTCAGTTGCCACCGCTGCAGGCAAAAGGATTTTGGAGCAAATCATGGAAGGGAAAATACTGGACAACAAGGCAGATGACAACTGCTGCGGACAGAGAGTGAATGGGATGAGCTGATGAACTGGGTGTTAGGGTAGGAATTGGGAAAAAATTTAGAAACAGGCCAATATGGGGCATGGATATTTGTGCAGTTGGTGGAGGATTTAGTCTCCTCATTGAATCCTGACTGGTCTTCAGGTCCCAGTGGAAATTCCTTTGCCATTTAATCCCAGCCCCCCAGTTTAGATCTTTGCTATTCACTGTTTTCCAGCTTGCTGTGAAAGGAGCAGCTGAGATGGGGAGAAGCCCGCGGAAGTGGCAAAACAAGTTTAACAATCCTCTTGTGATGAGGGATGCAGTGGGTGCCTTCCCTACACTCGCTCAGTCACAAGCACGTGGATTCCCAGTGCTTAACTTGAGGCTGGACAGCTGTAGAGGAGCAAGGTGGCAGGTGTGAGGGGCATGCAACACAACTAACAGGAGTGGAGAACTCCCCCCCCCGCCCAACTCCCCCCCATCCCACTCCCCGACACTTCATCATCTTTACTTTGTTATATTATATCTGCAATGTGGTCTCATGGTAGCTTACTGAGCAGTAACTGTGGCTTGGGCTATACTTAAAACTTGTCCTGGCATAGCTATGTCAGTCAGGGGTGATGGAGACACAGCTATGCCAACAGAAGGGTGCTAACATCGGCATAGCTAACATCGGCCAGGGACGTGGTGCGCCTACAGCAGCAGCAAAACTCCTTCTGTCTGTGTACACCACATCCATGCTATGCTGGCATAGGTGCTGTAGCGCAGACGTAGCCTCAGTCTAAGCAGATAAAGATAGGAATCTAAATGACTGAGCTATTTCCAAATTGTGTGAGTATTAAGGTAGATGCAGGGGCTTATTTTGACAGTAAAGAAAATGAAGTGGTAAAGGTCAGACCTAAATAGCTTATAGCATTAAGAGGGAATATGTGGTTCACAGAGTCCTCATTATCCATGGTAGCTGAATCCCTGGGGTTTAACCTCAGATAAAAAACATACCTGTTGTATTAGCCCCAGCATGAGATGAAAGAGAAAAATCTGCAAAGAAAACAACAAAAGAAGATTTTAGAACCTTAATTCCCTTCGGCTGAGTTGACCATATCCTTGGTCATCACTGCAAAATCTCCAGTCTATCTTGTATTCGAATACCATAACCGCCCCAGCACAACTGACACTAAAATATCTTGTGTTGCAGCCTTCTAGTGAAGATCTAGTGAATTGCATGCTTCCCAGCATGTTATTCAATCTAATACAAGATGTCAAACATCCACATCTTCAAAATACAAGGACTCATCTCGTCATCTGCATTTTCATGGAGTCTGCAGTACAATTTTAAGCTTGTGTATTTCCTGCATTAAATGACCAAAGATCAGCTGATCTGATGGACTAGTGGCAATGCAATGAGTTATATATGGAGGGTCCATGTTTGGATGCTACATTCGATCCTTTGCTCTTTGTGTTGGTTGGAGACAGGAGAGTTCCAGAGACCTCTCATCAGTTTCAGTGATCTCACTGGCCAACACTTTACAGGCTGCAAAAGGAACCTTTAGCATACGACTTGCAACGGCACAGGGCTCTAAGTGGCAACATGGGGCATCAAGAGGGCTCCCCTCTAGAGACAATCTATGAAAGCCAAACCCCATTTCTCATTTGAGTGTTCTAAAGATGGGGATGGAGATTTGAAATGGATTTGTGAAAAATGGACATTTTTGCAAAAATGTCAATAAAAAAATCTGAAAGTTTTGTTAATTTGATGACATTTCACACCACAAGTACAGCACAACTTGCCTCAATGAAGCTAAAAGAGGCTTCAGATAGCACTGCTGGCTGTTGCATTTTTAGGATGCATTCGGGATGGCAGACCAAGAGCTGGAAGGATGTCCTAGGACATTCTTCTAGCCCTCCAGGGACTGAAGGGCCTAAGAAAATCTTCTTAACACAGCAGAAATGACTTACCTGCGTTTGTAAAATATAATGGGAAAATCATGCCTGGCTCAGAACTGTCACATTCAGCCTCCAAGGGAACATATGCAATGTGCAACCTCAAGGTCTGATACATTCACTGTGATAGCGGGAGCAGAGAAGCAGACAGTTTTAAATGCAGTGCCTTGTTCTCACCATTTCAATGAATCTCCTAATGATATAGCCTTGCCGGCAATTCTTTTGTCTTGGGAAATTCAACTGGTAGCAAAGCGTGGGGGCTAGCAGGAAGTAATACAGATCTTGGGGAAAAGGAAAAATAACAAGTTTTTTTAAAAAATCACTTTTCATGGCAAATCGACTTTAGAATTCAGAATATCTACACAATTTGGACCATATTTATTTTTTATTGTGATTTCAACCAATGCAGGCTTTGTCTGAAAGCTAATGTTGCTAGATGGAACTGGGAAAGAGATGGAGGTTGCCACATTGTTGGAGACATGACATTCCAATCATAACCAGAACCAGGGAGTATCTTGATGCTATCACTTTGGGTACCCAATAAACTGTAGGAATGCACAAATGAACACGTGTAATTCCAATGACAGATAATCTACAGCTAGATCCTGACCTACGCTACATGCATAACTCCAATGTAAATAAAAGTCACTAAAGAAGAAGTGGGTGGATGACTTAGCTCACAGTAGGTGTAGACATACCCACAGCTGGCCCGTGCCAGCTGACATGGGCTCGCGGGGCTTGGGTAAGGGACTTTTAATTAGTGTGTAGACATGCAGGCTTGGGATGGAAAACAGGCTCTAGGATCCTGTGAGGTTGGAGGGTCCCAGAGCTCAGGCTGCAGCCCAAGCCCAAACCTCTACACTGCAATTAAACAGCCCCTCAGCCCAAGCCCTGCAAGCCTGAGTCTGCTGACACAGGCCAGCCACAGGTGTCTAACTGCAGTGTAGACACACCCTCTGACAGCTAAACCGTGACATGAAGCAGCAGCCTGAGATGCGGGTGGTGCTGAGTCACTCCATCCCACAACATGCAGTGCAGGAATTCCCAGGTGATACAGTGCCTTCTGAGGACTCACTGCTCATAAAGAGGGCAATGGCCATGCCTCCTCTCCACCCCTAGAGACAGACTTGGCAGCCCTAACAACCCAAACAGTCCTTATGCTCAGGGAAGCATGAGGACTGCAACTGTGGCTGGCCTCTGCATGGGGGCTCTGTGAAGGGAGAATTTCCTTGCATTCCCTCCACCCTTACACATGTGCAGGGGACAGCACAGTCTTGCCTTAAAAGGGACTGAAAGGTTCATTAAAAAATTCTCATTTGATGTTGTTTGCTTTTAGCATTTATGAATGTATTCATTTTGGGTGAAACCCTGGCCCTTTGAAACCAGTGGGAGTTTCCTACTGACTTCAATAGGGTCAGGATGTCACCCTTTATCTTGTGTGACTATACCACACAGTCATAGTAGGGCTAAGCTGGAAGAGCGAGATTGCTACACAGTGTGCTCCATAATAGCTACATTTTGCTATATTTGTCAACCAATTTGACTATGACTGTATTAAGCTATCATTGCTCATCACAAAATGCTTTGGGATGGGTGAGGCTACTGTGCTCATATAACATCTCACATTTGGAAGCTTGCATGGAGCTCAATCAGAATTCAACAGCTACAAAACACAAATCATGCAGAGACATGGCAGAACTGGCAACACAGCAAAGAGAACTCCTTGAACTAAAGACGTTCTCTTATGAGGACATTATCTCTTGAACAGTAGGTAAATAGCATTAGAATAATAGAATCCTAGCAATGCAGGGCTGGAAGGGACCTTGAGAGGTCATCTGGTCCACCCCCCTCTGCTGAAGTAAACCTAGAACCTCCCTGACAGGTGTTAATCTAACCTGTTCTTAAAAGCCTCCAGTGACAAGGATTCCACAACCTCCTCGGGAAGCCTATTCCAGTTCTGACAGAGCCGTGCAATGTTCATGCACACTTAAAGACAGTTAATTTTTCATAGAAGCAATGACTAGAATGCAGGCTAAATGGCGGTGCTGTAAGAAGTGCCCCATACTTTCAGACTTAAGGCCAAGATTTTATAAAATGAGTGTCTAATGTAAAGCTCCTAAAATCATACTGAAGCCCCTAAATAAGAGGCCTGATTTTCAAAAGTGCTGAACCCCCAACAGCTCCCACTACGACAAGGTGGGGATATCTTTTGAAGGCACCAGTGCCAGTTAGGCAGCTAATAAAAAAATCACAAACATGATTTAAAAAGTAGTTCCAGGTACTACATCTGCCCTGAATGCAACTAGCCATTTCTGTGGCTTTACAAATATAGTTTCCATTTAAAACATTCTCCCCATTTCCCCAACACACAAACACTGTTGCCCTGTGAAAGACTCGCAAACAACAGTGTACAAGGGGAACTGTGAAATTGACTATACCTAAAGTGCTGCCAAATATACAAAGTAAACTAAAAAAACCCCAGATGTTGTTTGCTCTGTTCTCCTCCACTTACAGTTGTCTTAGGTGGACTTGTAACAGTGGCAGGCAAAGTATTTTCAGCCAGAAGTGTGATTTTTAAGGGACAATGTTCTTTTAAGAAGAGCTATTATAAATGCAATTTTTGTTCATCTGGTTATCAAGGTAAGCTGCTAGGTTTCCACCAGCTAAACGATTTCAGCTGCTGCAAATACAGTGAAGATTGCTGACGATGAAGAGGTAACTGCTGCAGTATGTGGAAATGTTACCTTTTACTTTCAGGTTCATTGGATACATGATCTGCTTTGACTGTCCTCTTTCATTCCGTCTGGACTGATGGGCTGAAGGATCTGCTGTTAACAAAAGGTGTAAGATCTATCATATGGTTTCAAGTGAATCAAAGGTCACGAATGACTTTATATAACAAGCTGGGACTGAAGCCACAGAGCTCAACTTTTACATAGTTCAAGGAAGTGACACCAACACCAACTTTCTTTCTAGTTTTGACTTCATGCTAATCACTGGGTGCATAGTTTCCAACACTTTGGGTCAAGGGTTAACTTTTCTTCTCTCTTTCTACGCACTTCGGTAGCCCCCATTCTCATAATATCTGAACACCTATTATCCCCATTGTACAGATGGGGCACTGAAGCACAGAGAAGCCATCCCCTGTGTCACACAAGAAGTCTATGGCAAAGCAGAGATTTGAACCTAGGTCTCCTGAGTATCAGACTAGCACCTTAACCATTGGACTGTTCTTCCTCTTTTTTACAAAGAGAACCACATCTTTATGAAAAACACGTCTCCTGTGGTTCACGACTGTGTGAGCTACTTCCCCTTCCTTTTGTGATCACACGGACCGCTGCCCTTTCCCTCTGTGATTACGTGCATCATCTGCTATTGGTTGGGGCAAACCAGCGCACAGGGTTTGGTTGCAGCATGACTGGAGGAGGCTAATAGACCTCCCCCCCCAAAAAAGAGGCGCCTAGAAGAGCCAAGCAAGAGGCTAGAGTAGGTAAGACTCTAAGCAGGTAGGAGCTTATGGTGGGATTTTCACATGAGCTTGGTGTTGCCCTAACTCTTAGCCCACTGAAGTCTATGGTAGAGAGGTATTTAAATCATTTTTATCGATCTACTCCCAGTTACAGCTATGTCTTCACTGCCAAAAAGGTGTGTTTTTACACCAAGACAGCTAGCTCCAGATAAAGACCCTAATCCTGCTGGTGACTCATATGGGAGTCAATATGGGTCACAGGATGAAATTTCTACTTTTTCTACTGTTTTTTAAAACCTAGGAAATTACACTAAAAAAACCTATGTTAAATGATCATTACGGTTTGCAAAGCCAAGCACTCAAAAGTTAGGAAATGTCAGAATTCAGGTTGCCAGTGCTACCTTAATTCATCATCCTTGTGCGTATGCATTAATGACATCATCACATTCTATCTTTTCCATAGGACTGCTGCCTCATTCAGTGCACAGGAGAGAGGATGAGTTATTACTGCTGGTTCACCGGACCAGGAGAATCCGATTTGCTCCCAACCAAGAGCATCAAAGGGGTCAGAATGTCTTTCGGAGGCAGAGGAGAACTAGGGCTAGGGGAGAATGCTAGGAACAAGCAAAGCTAAGGAGAACCTGTAGGCTAAGGAGTAAGCATGGTTGTTACTTAAGTTAGCAATAAAGGCAAACCCTAGGGAGGGGTGAATGTAGACATTAACCTACTGAGTGCACACTGTTCTGAGAGCAGGGTGAGACTGCCTGTTCATAAACACCGAGGCCCTGTTCCTGTTCCCACCGAATTCAGTGCTGCCAGATCTAGCCCGTATAGAGCACTTTATATCCTTTATCAAATATTAATGAGTGAATCCTTACAGTAACCGTGTGAGATAACAGATGCCTCAACGAAAGCACATTGACAAATATTCTGGACAGAGAGATTTTCCGTCAATAGATCAGGAAGCTGAGACAGGGAAACTGGCACACAGGGAATCCATGACAGAGCTGGAATGAGAACCCAACCCCCTGGCATTGCTCTGTTCGCTCCACTGAACCACACATAAATAGTACGTTCTTTTCGTTGCCTACTGATAGCAATAGGAGGGTTCAGAATTTGCTGACCTTGCATTCTGGAAGTTCCTCTGACTGGTCTGGGGGTTCCCGCCCTATACCAGCGATTCACCTGATAGTAGGAGAATAGTTTCAGGGCAATGATGGTATACACAAACATGGTCAGCAACCCTCCAGCTAAGAAACAAGAGAGAAAATAACGTGTTGTGGTAGTTCCAGGTTCAGTTTATCTTTTCTTCTCAAACACACAGACTTAGTACAGTGATGTTGTCTTTGCTGATTAGATAAAGGATATCAGTCTATCTATGCAACTTGCCTAATGCATCCATAAAATAGATTTGCAAACCAATTCCTTCTCATTACAACGAGGTGCCCAATGACACTTGACTGCTTGAGTGTCCTTTAAATATACACACACCTAGGGACCAATTTTCTGCTGGCGCCAACTTTGGCAGAGGGCCCTGGCAGCAGATATTCTGCCTAGAGAGGTTGTCACAAAGCCCACAAGAGCCAACACAGCCCCAAAGGTGGGCAGCCCTTGGCCAGGGAGAGGGCATGGCAAGTCAGCCAAGAGATGTCCTGGCTCAGTACATCGCTACTGAAGCCTCTGCCAGAGAGGCTCCAAGAGACCCCTAGAGATTAAAACTGCTGGACGGCAGCAGTGGCCACACTGCTAGCTCTCTCCCACTGGCAAGCCCCCCTATAGCGAAAGGGGCCTTGCTCCTATAGAGAAACACAGTGTAATCCGCACTGCCCTGGGAGGGTGGATCAATCCTTAAACCAGGCAAAGCTGTGAACCAGGAGGTTGGTAATAGAAGCGACCATTGAAAAGAAAGCATATGTCAGCACGATACCACAGATACCATAGGCTCTCTCTGGATTTAGTATAGGAAATAACTGCTGTACCTGTGACTTTTTAATGGCAAACAATGTAAGTAGTTAAAATCATAAAGCATGGCAGAGAAAGCCTCTTTAAATATGGTTTAATATGGTTTCCTTCTCCCTAGCGATGTAGCCATATCATATTAGTTACATTAGATGATGGTGTTACATCGTTAATCTGTACACCACAAAACCAAGTGACACTCCGAATGCAAAAAGTACCATTTTGAGAGACCTTCTTTATTTACTGTCACTCATCAGTTCACTGGACTGAATTAACACTATCATCCACCTCACACACTTACCCTCAAAAATCTGAATACAGATATTTTGTTTGTTTGGTGTATTATTAAATAGAGAATGCAAGACATGAAAAGGTCATGGCATACTAATAGTGCTGGGAATTATGGGTAGGAGTTCACTTGGCTGTGACATCTGGAGTTTCCAATGATTTACTATTTGTTTCAGCAGATGGAGCTATTGCTATTGCGTTACTATACATACCCAATGTGTTCAAAGAAAAAACTACTTTTTCTGCTTCATTATTTGTTGAAAGAATTGCCAGCTACATCCAGGCAAATTATAAACAATATGAGAGTTTAGCAAATTGGTTAACCTGCTATGTACATTCAGTGCCCAAGTTTCAGAACTTCAGGTTAACTAGTGTGCACACAGGTAGCATTTGTAATGATCACATAAGTGCATATGCAAACTGGGTGACTGCACACTCAAGTGACTAGCTGTGCATTTAACTGGTCATTTGCACCACCAATTAGGTTCATATTTTTGTATGTCCATTTGCAGGCCTTTGGGTCCCAAACTTAGGCCTTTATGTAATTCCTTCCGGTGTGCATGTAAAAAGCAGCTTTCACCTTGATAACCAGCCATCTCCTTCAGCCAGATTACCGCACTGAAGTCACAATCCAGTGTTTTAAAACATCACAGGTCACTACAACGGAAGTGACCTGGTGCCAGACTGGGACACTGAAAGATGCATCTGCCAAAATGAGCAGGTTTTTATAAAGAAGACATATTTACGCACAGGTATATTGGGAAAAGGAATATAAACAAGTACCCAAAAATTGAATATACATTTCCTAAAATATATTTTAAAAATATGTCTCCTTGTGGGAGCAGTGCTTTAAATTAGAATTTGGGATAGATGGCCTAATAACCTATTGTACAAGCATATATGTATTATATGAATCTATAGACCAACAAAGGTTTCTGTTAACATCATAAACTTTGAGAGAGGAGAACTGGGACTTCCTACTCCTCTTAGTACGCAGACTTATCATCATCATCCCTGGCAGAAGCTAGACACATGTACAAAGGGGCAGGGAGCAGAACACTTGGAACAGAAGGACAGAATATCTTGAAGAATTGTCTTTTAATATTCTGCATGCCAAACAAGTCAGATGAGTATGCATGCACATTACTAAGAACTTTGAGATGTCAAAGTCAGAATTTGAATGCCTGTTGTTCTGTGGCTCTGTTTAGAGACCACATGATACTGAATTACCAAGACTGCCTTACACACTTTTAAATATTTTGTCATATTGAATCTTATAAACAATCTATTGTGGCCAGCAGCCCTTCCCTTTTCTTCCCACCTGAAGACAAACATATCTGTTGTGTGACAAACTGCACATTACATTATAGTGCTGGCCATAAGTACCTCTACCACAAAGCAAACGTCTCACCTGGAGTTATGGCTTGCATTCTATAAACCATCACAGCTGGGAATGTTACCAGTAAAAAGAGGTTAACTGACTGCAACACCAAACCAACGCTTTCAGAGCCACGAACCTACAAAGGATAATAATGTTATAGCATAACCAGTGATTCTTTAGCCTTATCACTATAGCGCTTTCTAAATCAGGATGTTTTTGGTGACTTTACTGCTCATGAAAGTGCTGGATAGAAAGGAAAACTAGGAATGTTGCAAGCTTCCTCCATATACCTCTACCAAAGACCACTCATCATAGCCTCCAAGATATATTTCAACTCTAGTCTCCGACTCAAAGACTGAGAATTGTGCCAACTGTGTGGTAGTTTAGGGCTGATAAAAAGCTAGCTAGACTGAGGCCACATAACTCATTTTACTGGTGACCAAATCTAAATTTGACTCTTGATCTCCAAAGCTGAAACGCACGAGTGCATTAAACCTTACTACTTTGCTACTAACGTTCTTTACAGTCAATAATGGCTTATGGGTATTTCACTTCTCCCAGTAGATCCATAACAAGAAGTGTTCAGTCAGAAATATCATTACAGAGAGCAAGCACAATGCATAGCAAACAACCAGTTCACCTACCTTTCTTAAATACCTTTCTATAAAAACCGCAGGAAGTGCAAACAAAACAGAGGCTGAAAGGAAAAAAAATAACAAAACATCAGGAAATAAATCTGTATCAAATACATCTATGGTAAGTAAGTTCACGGGTAGGACTTAACTGGTGGGCAGTGATACGTTCTACTAGAACTTCTCTGGAGATCTACAAGTTGCAGCAGAATGAATGCTTTCATTTTTTAAAATGATGTTTCTAGCCCTTCTGGTTGTGAATATGCTGTTCTGAATGTGATCCAATACCAAGATGACACTTCAGACAGAATGAAATCATAGCTCCCAGGACTAAATGCTAAACTCTGCTCCACAGAAGTGGAAGGCCCTAAACACACCATGGAACAACTGTGGTTCCCTGCAAGGATAGGGACAGCATACAGTGGAATGTGGTGTGACAGAACTCATGTAGAAGAGTGGCATAGAGAACAGCTCCTACAGGGATAGCTTTGAACATTGGCTTGCTAAACCCAGGGTTGTGAGCTCAAGCCTTGAGGGGACCATTTAGGGATCTGGGGCAAAATAATCTTTGAGGGACAGTACTTCAGTCCTGCTAGTGAAGGCAGAGGGCTGGACTCAATGATCTTTCAGGGTCCCTTCCAGTTATATTTTTTGGGGGGGAGGGATAGTTCAGTAGTTTTGAGCATTGGCCTGCTAAACCCAGGGTTGCGAGCTCAAGCCTTGAGGGGGCCCTTTAGGGATTTGGGACAAAAATCTGTCTGGGGATTGGTCCTGCTTTGCGCAGGGGGTTGGACTAGATGATCTCCTGAGGTCCCTTCCAACCCTGATATTCTATGGACAGTTCTAAACTGCTCATTTATGAAGGCATATGGGTCCCAGTTGTTATTAAAGCACATGGGCTACTGAAGTGGCTATGCAGCTGCTCAGCATCAACCAGCTGGATTGGGGAAGGGAAAATGTCTTTTCCTACAACCCCTCTTAGATCTTTTGTCCAAAACTGGACTTTGCAAGAGGTGTTTCAACAGTTAGTGCCAAGAGGGGTGTGAGCTGTTCTCATTCATCTCAATGAGATGTTAACTTTGATACCTGACAAGGACAGTTTAAATTCAATACAGTTAACTATTTTACAGCTAATTATGTTAGGAGAAACATCCACTGATTCTTGTTTTGAGGACAGAGTCTGAGCAGAATATCATCACTTCCCCACCCTTGAGTAAATATATGAACATAAGACATACTGGGTCAGACCAATGGTCCATTTATCCCAGTATCCTGTCTTCCAACAATGGTCAATTCCAGGTGCTTCAGAGGGAATAACAAAACAGGTCATCATCAAGAGATCCATCCCCTGTCGCCCATTCCCAGCTTCTGGCAAACAGAGGCTAGGAACAGCATTCCTGCCCAATAGCCATTGATGCACCTATCCTCCATGAATTTATCTAGTTCTTTTTTTAACCCTGTGATAGTCTTGGCCTTCACAACATCCTCTGGCAAGGAGTTCCACAGGTTGAGTGTGTGTTATATGAAAAAATATAATGAAGCTGAAGGGAAAATGTAAAACAAAAAGCGCCATATGGTTAAATTTTTAGTGCCATATGTGGGGAATGAGATGTGCAGTTCTCACTAATAACAAGAGCTGAGTATCTCTTTTCCCGTTCTGTACAGTGAAAAACACCAACACCACTTAAAGCCAAAATCCACTTGAATTCCATGCTGTTTTCAGCAGCATCCTGCTGGAGTGTGGGGTTATTGTATCAGATCTTTATTTTCAGAACTGATTTAGATTTTTTAAACGATTAGCATTTTAAAAACTGCTCACTTTTTCTGCGTATCTGCACGTGCTGGGAAAGAGGCAGCAAACTGCTCTGTAAATCAGGAAGGTTTAAGATATATAGCCATTCTGAAGTTAATAGGAACTGTGCATGCACAGTAGCTGCAGAATCAGATCAACTGTACTAACTACTGACCTCACACACATTAGGGGAAATCAGAGCTTTGATTCTGATGGAATGATAATTAAACTTGTTACCATAAGGGGGCTGGTCCCAGACTGTGGAACAAACTGCCCCAGGAACCAAAGACCATCTCAAACCTCCCCACCTTCTGCTCCACGTACAAGGTGCACTCCTCTGACCTGCCTTCTCTAACACTAATACTCAACAGCATAAACATTTAAAAACATAAACAAAATCCTACCAAAACAAAGCACTCCATTGCACACACAAATCTCCCCTAGGGGAAGGAGAGAACAAATCACATGTGATAGATGTTAGTCACGTTGCTTAATGCACCACTGAAAGGCACTCAGGCCACAACGCTTTGCTGGCATAACTATGTAGGCCAGGGATGTGAAAAGGTGTGATCCCTGATCAATACAGCTGTCCTGGCAAAGCCTCTAATGCAGAAGTAGTTATACAGGCAAAAGTGCACTTTTGGGGGACTCGTACTCTCACCCTCACCCATATTTTGCTCCGGGGCCTGAAAGAAACATATTGTCAAAAGCGCAGGTTATAAGCTATGACCATTCTAGCAGCACTTTGCCTGTATAATGCTCAGCACAGCTATACCAACAAAGCATTCCTAGTGCAGAGCTGGCTTCAGACATTATGGTGATGAGGGCAACAGGCTAATCAATAGAACAGAACAGAAACTCTTCCTCTGAAGCCTCTCTCCTAGAAGCTAAAATTCATAATAGGTGTAAATGGATTCAACTCTGCCTTCTCCAGTGGAGTTACAGCTACTTATACCATTGGTCTATTTGGCCCTGAGATTTCATTGCTAGGAGATAGATTTTTAACACCTTGTTTAAGGAAAATCCAAGTCTCAAAGCATCACTCATAATAATTGAGCTAGGTTCATCCTTGGTTTGGCATTCTCACTGAATGTGCTTTTGTTTGATTTAATTAATGCTGCTTGTAAATATGGAAATATGCAAAAAAAGAGAAAACCAAAAGCTATTCTGCCTCTCCTACGAGGGATTTAAACTCTGCCAAAAATGCACATCTGGGTTTGTATGATAAAACTGGACACTGTTTGTGATCCAGAAAAGTGAAGAGAAAATACGTTATAGAAATATTTCATGGGATGTTGTTAAATTCAAAAGTGACACTATTAAGTATTCAGCAAATGATATTTGCACATTGTCATCTTACCAGCAATGAGATATACTGCTGGCCACTTATAGGGGTCTTTCAGGAAAACTGAGATTATCTTTACAGGGTCAAATAGCAGTCCATATCTGAGAGAGAAAAACAGTGAGGTGGTGCAGAAACTTTATGGTTTGATACTTAGAACCATGGATACTACACTTCTATCTAATTATCAAACTAAGAAAAGATGCTTGTGTCATTTCTCGTACTCGCTCCCCCAGACCTTGAATCCCCAAACGTCTCCCAACTGTAGTTGTTCAAAATGGAGAGCATGATTCCCCCAACTTTTGCGTTTGAGGACTGAAATCCGATTCCCCTGTATTCTCTCTCTGCTCCAGCAGAGACACTACAGTTTATCATCACCCAGGGATTCCACCAGAGGGAGCAGTTGTAAAATTTTGGCGAGAGTTCTGCAGGAGCCTTGCAAGTGGCATGTGCCCAGAAGATGCATTCAATCAGCACACATTCCCTGGCACTCCGGCCCTGCCCCCTCACTAGCCAGTCTTGCCCACTTGCTAGGATGCACTGACAGGTTCGAAGTCTCCTAAAGAAGTCGAGATTGTGTTGCTTCACTTCTCTTCAGATGGACCTGTTAGTTGGTTTTCCTGATTTACATTCCCCCTTTCCTAGGTTAATAGTTTTTCCAAATGCAGTAGAACCTTGATTTTATGAACAGCCAATTATAAGAACCTTTTTTTTTGCTGCCAAATGTGACTTCAATCCCTCAGCCAATGTTCAAGCAGCTGAACAGGTTTGAAAAGACTAAGAGATCTGGCAGCGAAGGAAGGCAGTTCCCTCAAAGCAAAATCAGGCATGCTGTATACATGTGTTACCATTTATTAAGGACACTCACTGAACAATTACTACATTCACGTATGCAGTTAACTTACTGTAATTTTCAGATTTCAATTTTATTAAATTTTCGGTTCCCAATTAGTTCATAAAATAAGGGTCCTACAGTAATGCAAAATATCCTTGATGAGCTGGTTCTGATCATAATCATATTATAAGGGGCCAGATTCTCAGAGGGTGTACATTGGTGTAGATCCATTGACTTCAATTGATTTGCACCAATTAGCCCCACCTGAAGATATGGTCTTACACTTCTGTAGCATCTTTCACTCCAAAGGATCCCAAAATATTATACAAATTATGGACAAGATTCTGCCGTGGGCACCCTCCGGCTTGGAGGCTGCATAGGGTCTACATGGCAGATGAACACATGAGGAATTCTCTCTGTGTCATCCTTTGAGAGGATGCTGCATGCTCTACACAGTATGATTCGGGACATCCCCTACACAGGGAGTCAGTAAAGCAAATTCTGTGCATCCTCCCTCATTCTTGGACACTGGAAGAAGGGTGGAGCACAGTCTGGTCCTATAACCAGACAGCAGCCCAGAAATGCAGCTACCTTGGCAGTGGAAGGTAGCAATCAGGTGGACAAAGGATGCACAGCATGACTGGGGGATGCCAGGAATTTTGGTGAAGGACAGCAGGGCAAACCTGTACTCGGCTGAAACATACCATGGGATTGTTAATGTTCAGGAAGAGCAAACAGGTTTCTAAGGACTAAATTATTTAGTAAACATCATGGAACTTAACTTATCCACAACTGAAGGATGAAGGGCTGAGTTAATCATGCTGGGATCGGAAACCATGGTTAGAGAATCTAGGTATTTTGAAATCTGAAGCTTAGACCACTATGCCATCCTGTCCAGCAAACAATTGTGGGACACCGTCATAGTGTTCAGGGGAAAATTTGATGCAGTTGTTTCTTTTTCTGTTTACTGATTAATCACAGAATGACTCCAGTCAATATACGCCTACTCCCCCTACAACTAAGAATTCAAGTTCCCCAGAACTGATGACCACTGCTTTTCTTTTTTGGTGACATACTTACCTGAAGAAATTCTCCAGGCTCATGTGAACATGTGTGAGGACCTAGAGTAAAGAAACATACACAGTTCACCAGAGTTCTACACAAAAACACATTTAAAATATCAGCATTCAGATTAGCTGGAAACGGCTTGCCTGTAGTCTGCAAGAACTAATTTCCTTTACATAAACCAAAAAGTTGATGACAAATGCATTCTTTTGGATTCCTTTGATTAGAATAAACCAGAGTAGCTAAGAAGAAGCTGATGGGTCCATTCAGAATAGTCAAGTTTATGTAAGAGAATACAGGTCTGTCACATCTTACGCTGGGGTTACTTTCTGCAGTCAGCACGTAAAGCGAAAATCACGTATAGTCAAAATTACATTGAGTATAATGGTGGGCGGAATCGCCCGCACTACAGGTACAGTATTAAATTTGTTATTTTTCTCTCTTGTTGTTTTTTTTTGACCACATAAAGCTGAAATCGCGCATGTTAAATGCACGTAAGATGCGACAGACGTGTAGCCTCTTTTTTCCCAAACTGATCACCAACTCCAACTTCTTAAATTTGACATTTGTTTTATTCTGCTTGACAAAAACCCACAATCTATTCAATAGATCCCAGGGAAGACAACAGATCTTACTCTTCTCTCCTAAGGTGTAAGTCAGGAGTCACTCCCCATAATGGAGTTACATCTGTGCACAGCTGGTGTAGGAAGAGAATCAGTTTCAATTATAGTACAAGAAGCCTGCTGTGGGAGATGACAAATTTCAGGGAGGGAGAGTGTTAAACCCTAATGATGAATATGGAGGAAAGGACTGATTGCTTTGCTCAGTTGGCTGAGCAAGGCTTGCGTTCCCTCTCTAGGAAGAAGAGAAGTCCTCTCTCTAAAACAAACAAAACAAATATATTGCATTGGCTATCCATGGCATTACACCAGATTTATACCAACAAAATTCCATTGACTTCAGGGGTCTGAAACTGTGGGGAAACACACTGATTCACTGGGATCTATTAGAGAAATATGCTGACCCACATTAAACAGGGCTTCCTGTTGTATCAACCTCTCCCTGAAGGAAAAATGCATTTACCCACCATTTTCCCACAATTCTAAGCTGCAGGTACTTGCAAAGAGTTAGTGATATACATAAAGGAACACAAAGAGAATGGAAAGTTACTGACTTGGTACAACAAAAAAGTGACAGCTGCTGGCTCTAAATTTAGGAGCCGAGACAAGAAATACCAAACATTTTTTTAAGTATTACCAAGTAAATCATGAAAGCTTTAATCTATTCAGCACCTCCCTGTAAGGGTTTAAACTCAGAAACACTAATCAAACATCTATTATCGATCTAAGTTACTTGGTGATTTTCCACTTACCAATAGGACTACAGACCAGTTAAAAATGCCTTGAAAATTGTTGAATCCACTCCCATATGATAATAGGGATTCGCACAACACATGACAGCTAAGAAAAAAAAAATGAAGAATTACTGTAATGCTTCCATTTTCATTGAAAATTTAGTTTTCAATAGAAACTGTAGTATCTGAAAGACAAATATATTCTCACTTTAATTTTCCTCTTCAGTGGCTTCTTAGAAAACTTTGAAATTAAGAGCTTGTCTACATGAACAGTTAATTCGTGGCATGCTGGACTGGGTGTAAATCTACCCTGTTCTAGCCTCCTATATACTAAGCGTCCATGTGGACCCTGCTGACGTCCGCTAACAGTTCAGTTGTGCAGTATGCTGCGTTGAAACAGGAGAATATTAAAGTGTACTGGGGAAATTTTAGTGCATAGTAGCAGGGTACACATGGACACTTAGTGCACGGCAGGCTAGTGCAGGGTAGATGTATACCCAGCTTGCCATGAACTACATAGAATCATAGAATATCAGGGTTGGAAAAGACATCAGGAGGTCATCTAGTCCAACCCCCTGCTCAAAGCAGGACCAGCACCAGCTAAATCATCCCAGCCAGGGCTTTGTCAAGCTGGGCTTTAAAAACCTCTAAGGATGGAGATTCCACCACCTCCCTAGGTAACCCATTCCAGTGCTTCACCACCCTCCTAGTGAAATAGTGTTTCCTAATATCCAACCTAGACCTCCCCCCACTGCGACTTGAGACCATTGCTCCTTGTTCTGTCATCTGCCACCACTGAGAACAGCCGAGCTCCATCCTCTTTGGAACTCGGTAGTTGAAGGCTGCTATGAAATCCCCCCTCACTCTTCTCTTCTGCAGACTAAATAAGCCCAGTCCCTTCAGCCTCTCCTCGTAAGTCATATGCCCCAGCCCCCTAATAATTTTCACTGCCCTCTGCTGGACTCTCTCCAATTTGTCCACATCCCTTCTGTAGTTGGGGGACCAAAAATGGACGCAATACTCCAGGTGTGGCCTCACCAGTGCGGAATAGAGGGGAATAATCACTTCCCTCGATCTGGTGGCAATGCCCCTACTTATACAGCCCAAAATGCAGTTAGCCTTCTTGGCAAGAAGGGTACACTGCTGACTCATATCCAGCTTCTCATCCACTGTAATCCCCAGGTCTTTTTTTGCAGAACTGCTGCTTAGCCAGTCAGTCCCCAGCCTGTAGCGGTGCCTGGGATTCTTCCTTCCTATGTAGGCAAGTCCTAATCTTATAGGCCAACCATAGAAGGCAATAATGTTATAGGGTGGCAGTGTGGCCTAGAAACTCCACCCTAGACTAGAATTCAGAAGACCTGGTTTGTTTCACTAGCTGTAAAATGTGTTCCTCTTTTGTCAGGGAAAAGTGCTTGGGGATCTAGGGGATGACAAGCCTTAATCATTATTAATGGACCTTGCAGGTGTCCAGAAAGCAGCAGAAAGGCTGTTATTCTCACCCAGGCTCCAGCAGTGACTCCTAGCCTTGCTTCCTTCTTTTTCTCCAAGAAATGAATTAGCTGCTAAATTGCTCAAGGAGGGACAGATTCTGCAATGTTTATTCATGCGGAGCAGCACTCACTCCCACAGGTAATCCCAAGGAAGCCAACAGAACTACTTCCGCAAGTACTGTCAGTCCTACTCAACATATGGGTTGCAAAATCTGGCACAGAGGATACAATATGGCTGGTTGCTACAACTATGCTACCCCCATCATCAGCCCAACAGGCTGAATAAGAAACACAAATTGTTCCTATCAACAAATGTTCCAGTAAGGAAAGAAATGGGTTTAACCAATATTTGGAACAGTTTCAGGTTGAAGGATAATGACAGTAACTTATAACTTCAAAGCACCCTTGACAAACACTAAGGCCCTGATCTTCAAAACTGTGCATGCCTAAAGCTACGTTTTAGTCACAGGTATTTTTAGTAAAATTCGTGCACAGGACACAGACAGTAAACAAAAATGAACGGCCCGTGACCTGCCCATGACCCCTGACTAAATCTTAGGAGTGCCGTGGGTGCTTGTGGAGGAGGGGTGCCCAGGGGGCGGGCTGCAGGTGCTCAGGGAGGTTGCTCTGCTCGGGGGGCACCGTGGATGCTAGGAGGGTGCCAGGGGTGCCATGGGTGCATGGGGGGCAGCCCGGGGAGTGCTGTGGGTGCTGTGGGGGCAGCAGCCTGGGGGGGGGGGTGCTGCAGGGGCAGTGCCTGCAGGTGAAGGCAGCGCACAGAGCTAGGAGCTGAGGGAGGGACCTGTTGCTGCTTCCAGAGAGCCCCCCTGCAAGGTAAGTGCCACCCAGAGCCCTCACCCCCTCCCGCACCCCAACCCCCTCCAACTCCCAAACTCCTCCTGCTGCTGTGGGGAGACAGGGGGGCCCGAAACTTCCCCAGCAGTGGCCAATGCAACTGGCCCAGGAGCTGCCTGAGCTGCTCGGGCAGCCCCAGAGCCAGCTGCATGGGCTGCTGCAGAAGTCATGGAGGTCATGAAAAGTCACAGAATCTGTGACTTCCGCGACCTCCACGACAAACTCGCAACCTTATGCATACTCCTAACAGACATGAGCATTACCTGTGCACACAATTACCCCTATTCCATGCATTATGATACAGGGTGAAATCCTGGCCTGGAGATTTGGGATTCCAGATCTTGGGGATATAGATTAATACCAAGAAAAATGGGATACTGCCTGCTTTTCCCCCAGTTTCATGACCATAAGCTCAGGTCAATCAGTTTGCCCCGTAACAGCCAGTATTTACTGCTGCAATACTTTCCTCTTCTGTGGGGCATCACTTCTCATCTATAACCTTTATGGTAAGATGGACTTTCACCTTCTCCGTTTTCTGTGGCCTATCCTCTTGATTCCCCACTCCCCTTGCTTTTGTATTCCACCTCCTCTGTCCTTATTGTTGTTTCATATCTTCCCATCATCGCCTTTCCTTTGCCCCTAGTTTCCCCAGTCTCCTCTTTGCCCTCTACCTAACTTACGTTCTTATATTTTTATCTTCATTCATCTCACTAATGGGTCTGATCCTTCTCTCAAACCATTGTATACCATTGTAACTCCATGTGACTTCAACAGGATCACTCCTAATTTATACTGACGCTCACGTATTATGGAATTATAATTAATTTCACAATGCATAAGCAGGATCACTTATGCAATAGACCATTCCCTTTCCTTCAGCAAGACCAATCAACTATAATCTAGTTTGCTGTTCAACGCTGATTTTTGGATGCTGGAACCTGCCGAAGACTCCCTCTCAGAAGCTGTATGATAAATCCCAGTATGGTATCTCTCTTATCATGGAAGGGCAAACTATACAAAAGGAGGCACATGACCTGGCAGCTGATTTCCTACATTTCTTACAATGCATCCAGAGACACAATTCTCAGGCCTGGTCGACACTTAAAAGTCAGGTTCACATACCTGCGGTGCTCAGGGATGTGAAAAATTCACATCGCTGAGCGCCACTGCTATGCCAACCTAACCCACAGTGTAGACATGTCTAGGATGATGGAAACATTCTTCCATTGACCTAGCTACTGCCATTGGGAGAGGGAGATCACCTAAAACAATGAAAAAAACTAGGGCTGTTGATTAATCACAGTTAATTCACACAATGAACTCAAAAAAATGCATTGCGATTAAGCGCAGTTTTAATCGCACTGTTAAACAAAAGAATACCAATTGAAATGTATTAAATATTTTGGATGTTTTTCTACATTTTCAAATATATTGATTTCAGTTACAACACAGAATACGAAGTGTACAGTGCTCACTTTATATTATTTTTATTACAAATATTTGCACTGTAAAAATGATAGACAAAAGAAATAATATTTTTCAATTCACCTCACAGAAGTACCGTAGTGCAATCTCTTTATTATGAAAGTGCAACTTACAAATGTAGATTTTTTTTTGGTTACATAACTGCACTCAGAAACAAAACAATGTAAAACTTTAGAGCCTAGAAGTCCGTTCAGTCCTACTTCTTGTTCAGCCAATCATCAAGAGAAACAAGTTTGTTTACTTTTATGGGAGATAATGCTACCAGCTTCTTATTTACAATGTCACCTGACAGTGAGAACAGGCATTTGCATGGCACTTTTGTAGCTGGCATTGCAAGGTATTTACATGCCAGATATACTAAACATTCATATGCCCCTTCATGCTTTGGCCACCATTCCAGAGGACATGCTTCCATATTGATGACACTAGTTAAAAGAATAATGCGTTAATTAAATGTGTGCCTGAACTCTTTGGGGGAGAATTGTATGCCTCCTGTTCTGTGTTTTACCCGCATTTTGCCACATATTTCAAGTTATAGCAGTCTCGGATGATGACCCAGCATGTTGTTTGATTTAAGAACACTTTCATTGCAGATTTGACAAAACACAAATAAATGTGAGATTTCTACAGACAGCTACAGCACTTGACTCAAGATTTAAGAATCTGAAGTGCCTTCCAAAATCTGTTTGGGATGAGACATATTTTCAAAAGTCTTAAAAGAGCAACACTCCGATGCAGAAACTACAGAACCCGAACCACCAAAAACGAAAATCAACCTTCTGCTGGTGGCATCTAACTCATGATGATGAAAATGAATATGCATCGGTCCGCTCTGTTTTGGATCATTATTGAGTAGAACCCTTCATCAGCATGGACACATGTCCTCTGGAATGGTGGGTGAAGGACATATGGAGGACATATGAATCTTTAGCACATCTGGCATGTAAATATCTTGCAATGCTGGCTACAAAAGTGCCACGAAAATGTCTGTTCTCACTTTCAGGTGCCATTGTAAACAAGAGGCGAGCAGCATTATCTCCTGCAAACGTAAACAACCTTGTTTGTCTGAGCGATTGGCTGAACAAGAAATAGGACTGAGTGGACTTGTAGATTCTAGTTTTACATGGTTTTATTTTTGAATGCAGTTATTTTTTGTACATAGTTCTACATTTGTAAGTTCAATTTTCATGATAGAAAAACTGCACTACAGGACGTGTATTAAGTGAATTGAAAAATACTATTTCTTTTATTTTTACAGTGAAAATATAATAAAAATAAAGTGAGCACTGTAAACTTTGTATTCTGTGTTGTAATGGAAATCAATATATTTGAAAATGTGGAAAACATTCAAAATATGTATATAAATAGTACTCTATTATTAACAGCACGATTAATCACGACTTTTTTAATCGTGCAATTAATCACAATTGTTTTAATCGCTTGACAGCCCTAAAAAACCCCTTCCATTGCTGTAGCAAAGGTCTACACTACAGCACTACAGTGGCATAGCTGCAGCACCGCTCCTGTGCCACTTGTAGCACCTGCAATATAGGCCTGGTCTACACTACGCATTTAAACCGATTTTAGCAGCGTTAAACCGATTTAACGCCGCACCTGTCCACACTACGAGGCCCTTTATATCGATATAAAGGGCTCTTTAAATCGGTTTCTGTACTCCTCCCCAACGAGAGGAGTAGCACTAAAATCAGTATTACCATATCAGATTAGGGTTAGTGTGGCCGCAAATCGATGGTATTGGCCTCTGGGTGGTATCCCACAGTGCACCACTGTGACCGCTCTGGACAGCAATCTGAACTCGGATGCAATGGCCAGGTAGACAGGAAAAGCCCCGCGAACTTTTGAATTTCATTTCCTGTTTGCCCAGCGTGGAGCTCTGATCAGCACGGGTGGCGATGCAGTCCCAAATCCAAAAAGAGCTCCAGCATGGACCGTACGGGAGATACTAGATCTGATCACTGTATGGGGAGACAAATCTGTTCTATCAGAGCTCTGTTACAGAAGACAAAAAGCCAAAGCATTTGAAAAAAATCTCCAAGCTACACAGTGCTGTGTGACAAGCGTAACGGAAAGCCAAAGAATCACATGGACGCTCATGGAGGGAGGGAGGGGGTACTGAGGACTTCAGCTATCCCACAGTCCACAGTAGTCTCCGAAAAGTATTTGCATTCTTGGCTGAGCTCCCAATGCCTGTAGGTTCAAACACATTGTCCGGCGTGGTTCAGGGAATAGCTCGTCAATTTACTCCCTCCTCCTCCCACCACGTGAAAGAAAAGGGAAAGAAATCGTTTCTTGACTTTTTTCAGTGTCACCCTATGTCTACTGAATGCTGCTGGTAGACGCGATGCCGCGGCAGTAAAGAGCAGTATCTGCTCCTCTTCCCTCCCCGGTGGCAGACGGTACAATATGCTTGATAGCTGCTGAGTACTCCTGGCTGACCTCAGGTGAGGCTGGCCGGGGGCGCCTGGGTGAAAATAGGAATGATTCCTGGTCATTCCCAATAGAAGATATAGAACGGCTGGTAACCATCTTCATCATAGCAACTGGGGGCTGAGCTCCATCAGCCCCCTCCCTTTCATGTGTAAAGAAAAGATTCTGTACTGCCTGGACTATCATAGCAGCAGGATGCTGGGCTCCTCTCCCCTACACCGCTTAATGTCCTGCCTGGACTATCATAGCAGCTGGAGGCTGCCTCCCCCTCATTTTATCTCACTAAAAAGTCAGTGTTTCTTATTCCTGCATTCTTTATAACTTCATGACACAAATGGAGGGGACACTGCCACGGTAGCCCAGGAAGGTTGGGGGAGGAGGGAAGCAACGGGTGGGGTTGTTGCAGGGGCACCCCCCGTAAATGGCATGCAGCTCGTCATTTCTGCGGGATCTGACACGGAGCGGCTGTGCTCTCTGGTTCTCTCATACACTGGTTCTCTAGTACACTTGCCCCATATTCTAGGCAGGACTGACTCTATTTTTAGATACCATAAAGGAGGGATTGACTCGGGGAGTCATTCCCATTTTTGTCTTTGCGCCCCCAGCCGACCTCAGCCAGGGGCATCCATGACAGCAGCAGATGGTACAGAACGACAGATAACCGTCATCTCATTGCCAATTTACAATGGCAGCAGACGGTACAGAACGATTGATAACCGTCTCTGCTATCATGCAAAAGCAAATGAATGCTGCTGTGTAGCGCTGGAGTATCGCCTCTGTCAGCGGCATCCAGTACACATACGGTGACAGTGACAAAAGGCAAAACAGGCTCCATGGTTGCCATGCTATGGTGTCTGCCAGGGCAATCCAGGGAAAAAGGGCACAAAATTATTGTCTGCCGTTGCTTTCCCGGAGGAAGGAATGACTGACGACATTTACCCAGAACCACTGGCGACAATGATTTTTGCCCCATCAGGCACTGGGATCTCAACCCAGAATTCCAAGGGGCAGGGGAGACTGTGGGAACTATGGGATAGCTACGGAATAGCTACCCACAGTGCAAGGCTCCGGAAATCGACGCTAGCCTCGTACCATGGACGCACACCGCCGAATTAATGTGCTTAGTGTGGCCATGTGCACTCGACTTCATACAATCTGTTTTACAAAACCGGTTTATGTAAAATCGGAATAATCCCATTGTGTAGACATACCCATAGACACGGCCTCAGAGTAGTCCTGTAATAAGTATAAGAGTGTTCTTTGAAATTATGTGATTCCTTTATCTTTGTGTTTGCTCTGTACCTCAGTCTCTCTGGGTCGTCTTGTCTCACTTCAGGATCATTCATTTCAGGCTGAGGCATCTCGGGATTGATGGAAATATTAATTTTCTTTTTTCTCTTTCCAGACATTTTGATTCCAAACCCTATAAAGAGAGATGACTCCATTTGTACAATCCTGTCTTCTCACAATCTCTGCAAACCTCCACTTTCAGCACAAAGACTTTGTTCCTATGACCCAACTAAACACGGAATTTTTTTTAGTCCAGTCTTGTAAATTAGAATCTTCATCCAAAACTGTCCGTTAAAAAGGACTCTTGAAATCTGTTATACCAACCCTCTGGAAAATGTGCAAGGATGGAAATATTATTCCAAAGTTTCTCTCTCTCATCACAAATCAAGCACAATATTTAAGACTTCTATCTGAAATATACCAACTGTTTTCTGTACAGTGGATGAAAACTTGGAATCTTACTAGGGAAAAAGATAAAATGTTGACTTTTTCATTTGTATGTGAATCTTTTTTCTGCTGTTGGATTTTGCCCTTCAGTTGTGCATTGCATTGTTGCAAAGATTTAATGTACCTGAGACTGTCTAAAACTGACGAAGTATGGGTGTCATATTTGCATACACATGTGCAGATATTCCTTCTGCTCCTTGGTCTGTGTATGTCCTTTCTACTCAGCTAACACATCAGGTTCGTTTGGATTTTCACAACTTCAGCATACTGGAGTTCACAAAAAACTCTTGTTACATTTTATCTACCTGTGTTTTTTGTATAGCTGCTATTACCATGGTATCTAAGCAATGTATTCTTAGCCCAACATTTTGTACTTAAAAAAAACACTTTTGATGACATTTTCCTTGAACAAAATAGATAATACAAGATTTAACAAAGTGTTGCAAATTTGGTGTTTTAGCAGGTTTGATTTTCATCAAAATACAAGTGTGGAAGTTAACACAGTCAAAACAATATCAAACCAGCCTGAAACCAGCTTGAGCAGAAGGCTCCATGGAGAACACGGTGATCATAAGAATGTAAAAGTACTGAAAAAAGTGACATTGACTGGTGAGTTAGTCATGAACTGCAAAATCTCTTTCTTTATTCTTTCTCTTTTTGATGTATATGAATTTTGAAAGAGACTACAGATTGAAAATCTTCAAAGATTCAAATGTAGATTTTTAGTTGACAAGTGACAAGATGATAAAAAACAAGTGTTCATGGTTAATAATCACACACTCTTTTTATATTCACAGTTCAGTCTATACATTTTCATTATTATTTTTCCCAGTAAAACAAAGTGGCATACAGAATCCCAACCCTCTGCACAAAAAAGGGTCAGCTGGATGATCCATTCCACAGAGCAGACTCAGCTTCCCCACTCACTCTTGCAACAAGCCGTGCCAGATTAAACCAGACTCAAAGGTGGAGGTCGGGGGAGGTGTGACAGGCTAGGACCCATGTTTCAAAAGCTCCCCAAATTTTGCTAATCTGATCCCACAAATATATGAACCTATTTGGAGCCATATATTTTTCATCGCTTCAAGCCAAGTTTACTCTAAAACTTTGGCTGTATTCAATTGTAAGAGTGGTACAATTGGAGAGGCTCAAAATCAAACAAAAGTCAATCTCTGACAAATTCAGTGAGGGACCAAATATGGCCCTAAACTTAAAGCTACATTTCAAAGAGGATGAGAGCCATCATTCTTTCACACTGAATCTGAGGCTGTCAATTTTTAAACCACTAGGGAGAAATGTTGCAATTCATGGATAAATCATCATGAGCCAGTGTTCACTAACATGTATTGAAAAAAGTCTCATGATCGCAGTATTCCCTAGATTGTTCTTCTATTCAGACTTTTTTTCAGATTAGTCTGGCTTGGCTACATTTGTTACCACCCTTCAACTTTAATACTGACCACACTAAAACCAGGATGGAATTTTCAAGAATGTTGATGACAATTAGGCCCCTGACTCCTGCTGAAAGCAGCTTAGTATTTTTCAAAATCCCCCCCCACACCTTTGATTCATTCCTCGTCCATTTGCCAGTATGTCTTTGGTTGGAAGGGAAACAGAACGAGTTTCAAAAATATCACTCTGCTTAAGTAATCAAAAACTGTGGGAATAACTCAAATCACCATTTCCCATGGATATACTGATGCTCATGTTTCTTTAAAACCTACTCAAAGCTTTGTATGAGCAGATTGACAAACATAGCTATAAACCCTGATACAAGGAAAATAAAATCGTTACCAATGATACAAAAGCTCTGTTATTTTATAGATTACTGTGCTTAGTGTGATGAACTAGGAATGTTCTTAATGTTTTCTCTGAATACTGTGTTGGTGCCTCAGTGTCCCCTAGGCAGTTCTTAAGTATCTGGCAGAGCAAAGGGCCAGTGCATCTAAATGCCTGACCCTCTGTCTCCTAGCAACTGATGGCCTGGGCCCCTCCTCTGCAAAGGTGCCAACTGAAGGTGTTAGAGACAAAGGGATCAGGTGACCTCCTGGCCCGGGAAAGGAACTGAGCAGAGGAGGAGGGGCTGGAGGGGCTGGTTAGTCTGGAGCTGGCTGGGGACGAGGAGTGAAGCGCAGATGTGGGGGTCTGGCTCACTGCCCCCCAAAATGGACCCGGCCGAGGGGTCCGGTTCGCTGTATCTACAAGCTCTGTTTTAGACCCTGTTCCTGTCATCGAATAAACCTCTGTTTTACTGGCTGGCTGAGAGTCCCGTCTGACTGTGAAGTGGGGGTGCAGGACCCTATGGCTTCCCCAGGACCCCGCTGTGGCGGGGTCTCTGTGGGAAGCGCACGGAGGGGCGGAGGATGCTGAATGCTCCAAGGAGAGACCCAGGAGGTGAAGACGTGTGAGCTTCTTGCCCTGAACAAGTCTGCTCCAAGGGAGAGGAGGCTCCCCAAAGTCCTGACTGGCTTTGTGGGGAGCTGTTCCAGAGCATCGCCCGGGGACTCCGTGACAACTGGCAGCGGCGGGACGTACTGCACCCCGTGAATGGCGTTTCTTGCAGTAAGTGACTGGGGAGCAGTAAAACAAAGGGGGATAATGAGGACCAGGCGTGCTGAAGGCTCAGAGAGGGACGGTTTCAGGGGGCTGTTAACCTCTGGGAGTGTGTGACCAGCGAGAAGGACTGTTGGAGTAATGGGTCCCCCTGAGGACTGCAGGGAGCAGTCTCAGGGGCGGAGGAGCTTGCCGCTCGACCCTGGGAGAGAGAAGGATTTTTGCAGTAACAGGTTTTCCCCTGGGGATTGCAGGAGCAGTCCCAGGGGCGAAGGAGTCTGCAGCTCGACCCTGGCAAAGAGGTGGTGATCACGAGAAGGGCTGGCACACCAGGGGCTCTTCCTGGAAACCATGGGGGAGCCAAGAGCACACAGGCCTGTGAGTCCAGAGCCACTTGGGAACAGTGAAGTGATGGCCTACCACCATCTCCTTAAGAAGGACATTGTGATCCTGTGCACAAAGAGAGGGTTACGCATGGGGAAGTTCACCAAGGCACAGTTAATCGTGCAGTTGGAGGAGGAGGACCGCTCTGAGGAGCAGATTCCTGGCCCAGATGGGGCTACAAGAGGATCTGGGAGCAGCTGAAGCAGCATCCAGGCAAATCCGAGAGTCTGGTCCCCAACCAGACGAGTCTTCACGATCGGGTTCCCCATCAGGGGATCGGAGATGGATGGGATGGGAGCAGAGCCCGAGAGGGCGAGAGGACCGTGAGAGAGACCAAGAGCCTGAGGAAAAGCTGCAGGAGAAGCAGCAGCAGCATGGACTGGCGATGGTAGAGCAGAGAGACATAGGGGGCTGCCCAGGGGTCAGTGGGGAAACACGCCTGGGGTGGCGAGACCCTGGGACAGAGAGAACTGTGGTGGTGCAGCCGCAGATGCTGAGGGGCTGTGGGACCTGGGTGAAAGTCCCTGGGAAGAAGCCCTGCCTATGGCCCAGATCCCTGTGCAGACCCAGGAGGGGTCGGGCTGGCTGGTCGTTGGGGCTCTCCAGCATATCGGCTGGGAGGCCCTGTTGGGGCGTGACTGTGTCTCTTTGGGACAGGATCCAGGCCCTGCTCCTGTAACGGCCGAGGGCTTGAATTTAAATCCAGGGAACCAATTGGCTAGGATGGAAATGGTCAGTGAAAATGCAAATGACCTGGCTGGCAGTGGGGAGGGGCTGCTGAGCTCAGGATACCTGCCTACCTGTAACCAGCCCCCTGGGGCTGAGTGGGAGGGAGAGATGCTCCCCGCCCCCCTGCACACTGGAGAGGGGGCTCACGCTGGCTCTGATGCTGTGACCAGAGCAGAGAGCTCGCTGCCTGCCCCCACTGGAACAGCAAGGAGAGTGCTGAGCATGGGGGGAGCTGAGACCACAGCTGAGTGGGAGGACACCCAGGCAGGGCAGGTCGGCTGCCATCCAGGTTTGCCTGGTCCAGACGTGCTGCTGGGAAGTGATTACACAGCAGGGAGGGAGCTACCAGGGACAGGGCTCAGGGGGTCTGTGACCCCAGGCCCAGCCAGCGAGAGGGAGCAGGTCCCACTCCCTGCCCCAGCAGCTGGATTCCAGACCGAGCCGCGGAAGGATCCCTCCTTGGAGAAGCTGAGGGAACTTGCTGGCCACAGCGCTGCAAACCCCCTTGGGGAAGGCTGCAGGGACAGAGTCCTGCGGGAGAAAGGATTCCTGTACCGGGAATGGGTTCCCCAAGGGGAAGTAGAACTGGGGGGAATTGGGAGGCAGCTGGTGATGCCCCAGGAATCCACAGGGTTCTTCCCTTTCGAGGTGCTGTATGGGAAGAGAGTGAGGGGACCCCTGGACCTGGAAGGGGAGGATTGGGAGGAGAAGGGGGAAGACCCCCTGGGGGATCTCTTCCCTGAGGTGGGAGCCAATCTCCCTATCAGGTGTTCCCTGTTCAGAGTCACTGGGAAAGCAACCCAGATCCTGGAGAGAGAGGTCAAGGACATGCTGGCTTTAGATGTGACCCAGCCGTTCAACAGCCCATGGGCCTCACCCGTGGGGCTGATCCCCAAGGTAGACAGGATGATCTGGTTTTGTGGGGGCTATCAGAAGCTTAAAGCCATCATGGTGTCCGATGCCGACCCCGTGACTAGGCCTGGGGAGATTCTAGACAAGCTGAGGGGGATGGAGAACTTGGCCCTGGCAAACACAGATAACGTGCATCTTTAGCCAGACCTGGGAGGAACAGGTGACCCAGGTGAAGAGAGGGCTGGGCTGTCTCAAGTAGGTGGGACTGACGGTAAAAGCTGGAAAGTGCAAGATGGGGACGGCAGAGGTGTTGTATCTGGGCCACAAGGTGGGGAGTGGCTGCCCAAGCCCAAAGCTGGCCAAGGCCAAGATGGAGGCTCTTAACCAAGAGAGCCCGAATCTCAGACCAGAGTGCTGGGAGAAGACTCCATCCCAGTTTGAACCCCAGGGGTATTGGGGTAGCAAAAGGGTTCAAGCCGCATAAACCTTCCCACATGCAGCCTGCGAGTGCCATCAAGCACACCCGACCTAAGGGACGGCGTGAGACTGGACTGTCCTGGTGTAACTCACACCAAGGAATGGGAGAGATGCTGGGGCATCCATGGGAACGTTGGTGGGTTCGAACTTCCCCAGGTCACTGGCTAAAGTGACCTCGCTCAGTTCGGTCTCGAAGGGGGGAGAGATGTGATGAACTAGGAATGTTCTTAATGTTTTCTCTGAATACTGTGTTGGTGCCTCAGTGTCCCCTAGGCAGTTCTTAAGTATCTGGCAGAGCAAAGGGCCAGTGCATCTAAATGCCTGACCCTCTGTCTCCTAGCAACTGATGGCCTGGGCCCCTCCTCTGCAAAGGTGCCAACTGAAGGTGTTGGAGACAAAGGGATCAGGTGACCTCCTGGCCCGGGAAAGGAACTGAGCAGAGGAGGGGCTGGTTAGTCTGGAGCTGGCTGGGGTCGAGGAGTGAAGTGCAGATGTGGGGGTCAGGCTCACTGCCCCCCAGAGTGGACCCGGCCGAGGGGTCCGGTTCGCTGTATCTACAAGCTCTGTTTTAGACCCTGTTCCTGTCATCGAATAAACCTCTGTTTTACTGGCTGGCTGAGAGTCCCGTCTGACTGTGAAGTGGGGGGTGCAGGACCCTATGGCTTCCCCAGTACCCCGCTGGGGCGGGCTCGCTGTGGGAAGCGCACGGAGGGGCGGAGGATGCTGAATGCTCCAAGGAGAGACCCAGGAGGTGAAGACGTGTGAGCTTCTTGCCCTGAACTAGTCTGCTCCAAGGGAGAGGAGGCTCCCCAAAGTCCTGACTGGCTTTGTGGGGAGCTGTTCCAGAGCATCGCCCGGGGACTCCATGACACTTAGTAATAGTACAGGGGTTTTGATGCTGTTTTATTTCTTAACGCGCACAATTAAAGGCAGGGCAAACAAGGTTTAATAAAGCAAAGAAAAAAAATGAATTCCCAAATAAAATGTAAAACATTTTAAAATTTCTAAACAAGCAAGACAAGGACAAAGTACGTCAAATTCTGCTTTCAGTTGTACCAGTGTAAGTCTGCAGTAACTCCGGTTAAATCAGTGCAGTTACTCTGGAGTTACACTTGTTTACCCAAGACCAAACTCTGGCCCAAAGACTGTGATTTTCACCTAGAAGCATTATCTCTGGTCTATTGAGTTATAGCACTAAAGTGAATGTGGCATTGGAATTCAAATCCAATATTCTGCCTCCGCATGAATACAATTTAATAATTAAATCATTGGCATTCAGAGATCATTAAGATCTACTTAAACCTACTTAGCACAGATATTAATTTGTCTGGATTTTCACTGTGTTCCTTATTAAGCAAGATGACCCATGTTCACACTCCAAAGAAAAAAAAGGAATGCCTAACCACATAGATCCAATTCATACTCACTGTGGTCTTTATAGAGTTTGTGGCTAGGGCCAGATTCATGCCTTGGGCATAATGGGGTGCAATTTGCAACTCCCCTGTGCCTGGCAGAGTGGCTGCACTGAAGAAAAGATTCAAACCTCAGACACAGGCAGTTGTGAGATCACAGATGCTGTCCCCTAGCATTCTGATAGGGAAGGAAAGAGAGGCAAGGATGGTTTGTATCACCATGCCCCTTCTCCAGGCTGACTTACTGCTGTCAGTGACCCACTATCTGGGTTGCATCCGTGTGAACTTGTCCCAGTTCTTCTAGTTAGATCCAGTCGGAAAAGGCTTAGCTGAAAAGATGAGCCTAGCGTAACATGCTGAAGGTTAACAAATTCAAGATCTGACACCTGCCAGAATGAGAAAATTCCACAGACAGGGACCTTCTAACCAAGAACTGCCTGCATCAAGATCTTAAGACAGTCAGCAAAAACACTCCAGCTGATTTCAGCCATCACAAAGAAGATGGCCACACTCTAAAACAGACAAATGCCAAATCACATAGGCCTACGTCCTCAAAGGTACTGAGACACTTCACTACCATGGGAGTGAGACGCCTAAATACCTTTGAGATTCTAGGTCAGAGGGTTTTACGTTAAATTAAAAATAACTTGCATCAGGGAAGCCAGTACAGTTTATGGGATGGAGGTATGTTCTTGTGCCAACCAGCTCCACTGAACAGACCTGCCATCAAATTAGACAGAGCAGTTTAAAGCTTCTGAATTACAGGTTTGTCACATCTTAAGCACATTTAAGATACGCGAATTCAGCTTTACACGGTTGGCAAAAACAAAACAAAAAAAGAGAAAAATAATAATTTAAATACTGTTCCTGTAGTGTGGGCGATTCCGCTCGCCATTGCACTCAATGTAATTTTGACTATATGCGGTTTTTACTATACACGCTGACCGCGGAATGTAACCCCAGCGTAAGATGAGACAGACCTGTATATGTTTTTAGTTTTAATTTAAATTCACTAGGGATGAAAAAATGGCCCCATTAAAGTGAATGAGAATTTTGCCAGAATTTCTCGCTTGATTTTAAAAATCTAAACAAACTGTAACTTATCTGGGGCAGGGACTGTCTTCCTACATGTCTGTACAGCACAATGAACTCTTTGATGCAACATGTAATTGCCAGGTCCTTTCTTCACACCTTTGTCGTGGGGCAAGAGATTCCCAAGAGGCCGGGCTTTTACGTGACTGTCCTGATTTCACTGGAGTGGTCCTGAGTGGAGGTTAGCTTGAACGCTACCTCCTGCCAGTGCAATCTTATTACGCCACAGCAAGGGGGCGGCGTTGTCTCATGAGGGCATTTCATGACATCACGACTCAACCTGTCCCAGACCCAGCCTGGATTCAACCCGAGTGCAAACTGCCTGTCTGCACCGGTGGGGAAAGGGATGTGGACACTGGGAGCAGCCAGGGGTCTGGTATCTCCCGGAGGGCGGCTGGTGTCCCCAGGGGCCAGGCTGGGTGCAATGGGAGGGGCAGAGCTGGTGATGGGGGGAACGGGGAGCAATGGGTCCATTTGGTTTAGAATTAAAGCTGTTACACGCTGTCTTTGCAGCACACCACTGAGTATTGGGCAGTGTCCCCCCAGCACACCACTGAGTAGTGGGGGGGGTGTCCTCCCACAGAACACCACTGAGTATTGGGGGGTTCCCCCAGGCACAGCACTGAGTATTGAGGGTGCCCAGGCACACCGAGTATTGGGGGGGTGTCCCCCCGGCACACCACTGAGTATTGAGGGGGTCCCCCAGGCACAGCATTCAGTAGTGGGGGGTGTCCCCCTGGCACACCACTGAGTATTGAGGGCGCCCAGGCACACCGAGTATTGGGGGGGTGTCCCCCCAGCACACCACTGAGTAGTGGGGGGGACCCAGGCACACCACTGAGTATTGAGGGCGCCCAGGCACACCGAGTATTGGGGGGGTGTCCCCCTGGCACAGCACTGAGTATTGGGGGGTCCCCCCGTCCGAGGGGAGCTCCCCCTCCTAACAGCAGGGGGCCTCACCCTCACATGCTCCGCCTCCCGTTGGCCCCCGGCCCCGCGCTTCGACGCCGCGGCGCTGTCGGTTACCGGCCGCCCCCGCTAGAGTCATGAGGCAGCTCGCGCCCCGCCAGCTCCTGCTCGCGCCGCCCGCAACGATCCATCGGGCAGGGCGGGGGTGCAGCGCCGCGGGAGAGAAGACACCCCCCCCCCGGTCGGGCGCAACATCATTAGCCTCGCGGGTTGCAACTGCCAACTGCACACACACCCAGCGTAGCTATTTGCAGCGCGCGAGGGCACGTGCCCGCGCACGCGCGCGCACACCCACTGCCCACTGGGTCTCCCCTCGATTGCTCTGGCCTGGCGCTGCTGCCGGTTTCCGGGGTGGCGCATGCGTGTTGTCCGTTCCTAGCGGCTGCTTCTGCCTGGCAGCGCCTGAGAGCGCGCCGCCGCCGCCCCGCCATGGCCGAAGCCTATTTCCCAGTGGGGCCCGGGGTGGGGCCCGAGGAGAATTTCCTCTCGCTGGAAGACATCCTGATGTCCCAGGAGAAGCTACCGGGGCGCGTGGAGGCTGCCCTGCCCCGCCTGGCTGCCGTGCTGGGCAAGGGCGCAGCGGCCGGCCAGAGCGACGGCATCCCGGAGGTAACCCGCCGCCGGGGACTACAGCTCCCGGCAGCCACCGGGCGGGTGGGCAAGAGCGCGGGGCGGGCTGCGGGCTGGGGTCGGCGCTGACCTGGGCCGGCCGGGCGGGAGCTGCGTTCTGTATCTGCCCGCCGGGGCTCGGGCATGAGGAGACCTGAGGGCTCTGCCTGGGCTGAGCTCGGGGGTGGAGCGGGGCATGCTGGGAAATGTAGTCTCCGCCGTGAGTTTGGTGTCGTGCGGGGTCGC
Organism: Gopherus flavomarginatus; assembly: GCF_025201925.1. Classification (NCBI taxonomy): domain Eukaryota; kingdom Metazoa; phylum Chordata; order Testudines; family Testudinidae; genus Gopherus; species Gopherus flavomarginatus. The sequence goes on from NC_066630.1 coordinate 38,074,192, forward strand.
TAGGGGAGTTCTCTGCTGAAGGCGGGATTTTGTGGTGGGCAGGTTTGGCCTTGGGTGCAATAAATCGCAGTAGGCTCCATGCGTTTTTGTATTAAAGATTGGGGGTGGGGGGCTGCACACTGTTCTGCGTGGGCACATCTTACCCCACCACACATTCTAATCTGAGATCTATGGGGTATTTAGTGCAATTAAAGGGTAATCGCTCTTCACACCCAGTATCAGAAAACACTTGTTTATGTAGCATCCCCTCAGCCTGTAGAACGTATTTACTGACGCAATTACTGTGGCTGGGGTATTTTTTTAAGGGCCTGTAGGCGTTATACCCACTAAATATTGCCGTGAGGTGAGCATTCTTGGTAGAGAATGTAGTTGGTTAGCTGTTTAGTTTAAACTCTGGTTATTGTCTAGGGTAGTGGCTCTCAAACTTTTTTTTTACTGATGACCCCTTTCACACAGCAAGCCTCTGAGTTTGACCCCCCCCTTATAAATTAAAAACACTTGTTTATATATTTAACACCGTTATAAATGCTGGAGGTAAAGCGGGGGTTGGGGTGGAGGCTAACAGTTTGCGACCCCCCCATGTAATAACCTCGTGCCCCCCTGAGAGGTCCCAACCACCAGTTTGATGACCCCTAGTCTAGGGACTGTGCCCTGCAAGTAAATTGTATGTGTAAAATTACTTCCTGAAGTAATTCTATTGGGGGGAATCACATGAGCAAAGTTGCACATATGTGAAAGTGTCAGCAGGATCAGGGACTCTGCTTGTAAATTTGCTTACACTGCAAGATTGTTTTTTATTTATATATACATGTTACACATGCAGCTGTCTTTCTGTGCCTCATACTTTGGCACCCATTCTAACACAAAATTCATGCCTACGGACTTTGCCAGTGACAACCAAAATCTATGATTTACATTAGTTTCCACTATTGTAGACTGAAATAAAATCACTCTCTTATGACACTTCAGTATTCATCTGAGTCTCATGTTTATTTGTTATCCTGATCAGAGTTCATTTACCTATTTTTTGGGGTGTGTTGGGTGGGGTTTCTGTTGTGTGCCTGCAGGGTTCAAAGGTGGAAATACCCCTGTGGCTAGCAAAAGGGTTGTATGACAACAAACGGAGGATACTTTCAGTGGAACTGCCCAAGATTTACAAGGAAGGCTGGCGGACAGTGTTCAGTGCTGATGCCAATGTGGTTGACCTGCATAAAATGGGGCCATACTACTATAGCTTTGGCTCCCAGCTCCTGAATTTTGACAATCCAGAGAACCCAGAGATAGCTCAGACTATACTGCAGGCAAGTATTCGAACCAAGTCTAGTTTCTTTGGTAGATTTGGTTTCCTTTTTCTTTGCTGCCTCCTCCATATTTTCTGCAACTTTGCTGTAAAGAACATGTAAAAACATGATTTTAGCTTGAGTAAGGACTGCAAGATCAGGCCCTCTGGCCTCAAATGTGCATATTCAGATCCCAGAAAATTCAATAAGATTCACATGTATTCATCCAGGAGCTGAATTTGGTCCTGTGAATTTTGTACAAGGAACATGATGTCATCTAGAAGAAGAAACACTTTGATGCATCACTTCTTAGTAACAGAATATGCAAAGTATCTGTCAGAGATTGTATCTCTGGAGCATCCCACTGGGGTGAGAGTATGCGCCTCTTTGGTCCCAGATACCCTTCTCTGGCTGTATGCATCACTATTTTGCTGGTTCGGAGTGCAGGGTTTAGTCCTCTCGTCGTATATCTGAGGGACGCTGCTCACCCACCTACATGCTCACTTGGTATAACAGAATCCAAAACAAAAAATGGCAAACAAAATAATCCTGCAGTACAAGCTTACCCCATTTTTTGTCTGCAAGGCAGAAGTTAAATAGTCTCTGTGAAGAGACGGGGGGGAGTCTAGGGTCTTAACTGTCTGTGTGTCTGAGGGGCTCAGGCTGAATGCCTGAGACTGTAATAGAAAGAATACAACATAAAGATGGTCGGTGGCAGAGATTCATAAGCAGCCCCTGTGTTAGAGCCTCGGTGGGCTCAGCTTTCCTCTGAGTGCCACATTACCCTGAGCAGGGATACTCCCCTGTAAGGACCTGCTGCTCACAGGCTTCGCTGGTGTGTGGGGCTGGGTGCTGATTAACCCCTTCCTGATTGGAGTGAGGATTGGCCCCACCACAGTGTCCCTCCTCCCTGTTAATGAGTCTTGTATATCATGGCATAAATAAACTAACGTTCAAAGAAGTATAAATGAAATGTGTGACTAAATTTCAGAGACCTCACTGAGAGCTTGAAAGTCTCTATTTGGTGGTTGTAGAGCACCCAAATACCAAAGTTTTAGATGCCAAATAAATGCATATACTAGAAATAATAAATAAAACCCAGTCATATTTTGAGACTGGTGCTTCTAAAAGCATGGTTTCCCAAGTAATCTTAAACCCAATTTCCAAAGATGATCAAGAGTTTAACCCTTTTTCCTTTCTCTGTAACTTATTACATACTTTTTTTTTTTTACCGCGGTGGTAGGGGGAAAAAAATCTTTTCAATTATCCCCTCTTTGTTTAGCTTTTAAAATGTATTGTGTTTGTATTGTATATTTTTGAATTGTAGTGAATGTGAAAGTGTTTGAACAGCATCCCAAGTGCTTTGGAGGCAGAGAGAGGTTTGTGTTTGGTAAATGCAATCAGGAGTAGTAATATTACCTTTAAAAGGGGGAGTCTCATTTGTCTCAATTTTGAGAAGAAGCACATTAAGCAGCATTGTAACAAATGCATGACCACAGATTAATGGCCTGCAGTCGAGCAAGGCCCCCTGCTCCAAAACCAGTGACTTCTCCCCTTGAATGGAGGTGGAATTATAGTTGTATTATGTTTTAGTAGCCTCTCTTGGCCAGCCACTAGAAAGCAACAATCACACTTGACCAAATCTAATTACACCCAGAGATGCACATACTTTCTAGCCAGGATTTTGTATACTCATCCATCCACCCCAGTTAGGTAAAGCTTATCCTTGAGTATGTCAAGCTCAGTACCAGCACTCAGGTGCTAGCCCAGAACAAATCCTTGGCTGCGTACATACTAACAGCATAGGAACTAGAACCCTGGATCTTTCAGCTCCGTAAGCAAAGGCCTCTAGTACCTGAGTTCAAGAAGAATCTCCCTTAGCCATTGATAATTCTGCTTCTCTCCCTTAGACATTTATTGGCCGTTTCCGTCGCATCATGGACTCCTCCCAGAATGCCTACAATGAGGACACCTCTGCATTGGTGGCACGGTTGGATGAGCTGGAACGAGCGTTGTTTCGAGCTGGTCAGAAAGGGCTGAATGACTTTCAGTGCTGGGAGAAGGGGCAGGCTTCTCAGATCACAGCATCCAGCCTGGTGCAGAATTACAGGAAGAGAAAATTCACAGACATGGATGGTTGAAAGTGTGAAGGACATAAAACTGCTACAGGGGACACTGATGTTCTCTGTGTCAGAGAGGAGAGACCAGCCAACCTTGGGAAAGAACAGACTCTCCTCCCAGTTTAACTGAAGTTCTTCTGCGCAGTATCTTCAAATTAGCCCAAAGCACATTTTAGACCAGAGGACGAGTATAACAAGAATACATCACAAAATTATTTTACAGCACACACATCCTTCTCCCATGGATTTACGGTAATAGTTTTGGGCTTCATAGCTGAGTGGATATAAAAGGCTCTTCTGAAAGAGGATCATTTAATATGTATTGTTTTTATCATATAAATAGATCTGGAATTGTAAATAGGGATTCTGAAAATGTAATTTCAACTCTTTCACCCCCACCTCAAATACCCCAATGTGTTGACATAGGAACAGTTGTTTCGAGCTTCATGATTCCAGAGGACATCCCAGTAACATGAGGAGAAGAGTGGTGTAGATTGCATTGTGTTATGCCCTTCTCTCTTGCTATGGCTTAATGTGCCGGTATAAGTGTCTTTGTTAGTGGTAAGCATCTGCTATTAGCTGATTGTGTTGCTGCTTTAGTTTCGTATGTGATTTTAATGCTTGTCATTGGTACAGTGGAGACTGCCTTCTGTTTGTCCACACAGCAGTTGAAGTGGTGTTGCAAGCTTTATGCACCCTGCCTCCACCTCCCACTGCCACTACTATGCCTCAGACCCAGAAAGCCCACTTCTGGGCAGCAGGTGGAAATGGAATGCCCATTCACTCCTAGATGCATGGTGGTTTTTGTGATGTGGACACCGCGAAAGAAGTTCTCCTGATTGCTAGTTTTGGCTAATGGTGATGGGGCAGAGTTAATGAGTTGTTTCTTTCCTTCTGATCTATTGTTGTTTCCTCTCTGGAAATGCCATTCTTGCCATTGGGAGCGAATGGAATTAGAACTCATTAAACAGCACAAGAGTTGCTCTATGGAGATATCTTCAAAACGTAGCTCTGCTTGTGAGTCACATTGGAGGGCACGAGAACACCCAGAAACACATGGTTCCCTTTCTAGAAAGGTACTCATGGGACCATTGGAATCGGTATTCTTGGGACGAGTCATTAGAAACTATCTGAGTGTTTCTTAGCCTTCCTTGGGAGGAAGCTCTTTAAAAAATAACTACCAAGAGGGGGCTTCTCCTGAGAGGTGCCTGTTGACTTCATTAGTAGCTGTGGATGTTAATCAGACTTTCAGCATCTCCTGGGATCAGGCCCATGGAGAGCTAAATTTTGTATGGGCAACTTGTTCTTGTCCACAAATACTTAATGTAAGTGTTGGCTAAGGGATCCCCCCGAATGCATGATGGCAATTCTTTGGGCCTCAGGAGCGAAAGCTCTGCCTCTGCAGTTAATCAAAAAGGATACTGACTGCTGGATACGGCAGCATCTTCAACTTCCCATGGTCTCTGAAGTGCACAGGGCAACCTATCCCACTGCAGGAGACGAAGTAGCAGCTAGTGGAATATGAAGAGGGAGTTCAAGCATGCACATTATTAAATGCCACTGTGCTAAATGACAGCATGCTATGAAAATGATGCATTTTTTGTAAGAAACTAATTTTAGCCTGGATTTGTATATTATCTATTTTGGGATTTCTGTGCTGAATAAATGAGTGTTTCACGTGAAATAAGTTCTTCACACAGAATGTCTCTCTGTAATTGCCCTGCTGCTGAGAATCAGTCATGGCCAGGAGAAGAATGGCCACTCGGAAACCTTAGCCACAGGGTTAGTGAAGTCTTGTTGCTAGAACCCACCATGTTCTTCACACTGCTCCCAAACATAGGAATGTTATGTTTATACACTTCCGCTGGCAAGCGACATCTTCTGTTTGACTCCCAGCTCCACTGAGACAATCCTAGCATTTGCCACGAGTCACGTTAGAGACACTGCTAGCATAGACTCCGACTTCTGCTCCCGCTGGTGGGTGCCCAGCTCCACCCCTTCCACGAGGTCCTTCCCCCATTCCAACCCTTTCCCCAAAGTCCCCAATGCCCCCTCCCTGCCCCTATTCCAACTCCTTCCCCAAATCCCCGGCCCCACCTCTTTCTTGCTTCCTCCTCTTAGTGCGCTGTGTTCCCACTCCCCTCTCCCCCCTTCCTGGAGCGGCCAAACAGCTGTTTGGCAGCAGCTGGGCGGGAAGCGTTGGGAGGTAGGCAGAGGGGGAGGGATGGCGCGTTCGGAGGGGGCAGGGGGAAGAGGAGTTTGGCTGCCAGTGGGTGCAAAGCACCCACTAATTTTTCCCTGTGGGTGTGCCAGCTCCGGAGCACCCGTGGAGTCGGCGCCTATGACTGCTAGGTTGATACAAGGCTCCAACCTTTGATCTTGTTTTTTAAAAAAGTATAAAACCCAAGTGACAGAAATGTGTCAGTATTTATGCTTAGATTTTGGAGTTTGTTTTTAATTGATATTTTTGATGTAATCATTCTCTTGCAGTATGTGCAGCCCAAACATTGAAGCATTGTGGTAATACAAGAACCAGAAAGTGAAATTGACTGATGATAATACTGTACAGTGTTCACTGTATATAGTGCTTATATTCAAACACTTTCCAAATATTAACTAATGAATTCTCACAATCCCAGAGGGGGAAACTGAGGCACAGACATACATGACACACCAAAAGTCACACAGCAACATGATAGCAGAGCCAGACATAGAATCTGTGTCCTGACTCCTACTCAGTGCTCTAACTACTAGAATGCAGGCGCTCCAAAATAAGAGCAAAACGGACACAATCTGTTTTCATTGTCCAAGCTGAGTGAAGTGAAAACAGGCCAATCAGTATATATGATTTAAAAGTAATTTAGGTTTAAAAAACCCAGTTTTAAAGGGGGCATCACTGACATGAAATCTAGTCTGATTGCCAAACACGCGTTCCCTAAATTCTTTTACCAATTTTCATGGCATGTTTTTTAAAATAAAAGTTTTCTCTCAAGCAGCAAAGACATTGAAATGACTCTGCACAAAATGCTGTCACACACAAAGTGAACAAATTAAAAAATAGAGGATTTTTTTTTTTCTCTAACCTCTTTCAGTAATCTTAGGTGTACTTGTGAAAGTAGTAGGTACAAAATTTTCACATAAATGTAGTGGTTGGTGGTTTTTTCCGTAGATAAATGTTCCTTTGATACTTTCAGGTGTTACTAATAAGCACGATAGGACTTTTTAAAAGAAAACATGATATTTTACGTGACAGTGTCCTCTGAAATTGCAGCTAACAGCAGATTTTATGTGCTATTTATTTTCTTGCTGTCTTGTATGCCTTATTCTATGCAGAAATACTTCATGGCTGTTCCAGGGACTAGATGCCATTGAGAAGCCTTGTAAGGTATCTGGCTAAGCCTACTGATAAACACAAACTGTACTTTGTAATCACACAGCAGCAAACTCAAGTGAGAAGAGTTTGGATTTGCATACTTGTAAAACAGAAACAATCCCTGTCATTTGACTAACAAACCAGCAAAGTGGAAGGTCGCTCTAGAATACTGGCTGCGAATCCCTGTCAGAAGTAATGAGTTGGAAAACTCCTCCCAAGTTTACATTTACACCTAGATTCTCTTTAAACTTTTTATTTATTGCTTCTCAGGTACTTTTCTTTACAGCAGAGGCAGCCACTGAGGCTTGATGCCCAATTAAATATAAATAGCTTTTCAACCTACATACAAAACCACCCATCCCAGTTCTTTCCTCCTTTTTTACTTCTGTTGCAGCTTTTCGCCAGTTGCTTTGTGCTCTAATCAATGTCTCAGTCTGTCCTCTGGGCTTGGGTTATTTTTGGTTGGCAAGGAGAAGCTATTGATTGCCCCTGCCAGACTGGTGGTAGTAAGTGTAGTCATTCTGACTTCAGTATTGGACATCAATCTCCGTAGCAGAGAGGTCAAGCTAGGTCAAGAAATAGCAACCAGGAAAAGATAAAGCAAAAAGTGACACCAGACCTTTTAGCACATCCTTTGGCACAAAGGAATCTATTTAACAGGAAGACATTTTGGGCTGGGATTTTTGAAAGTGCCAAAGTGAGTTTGGAGCACAAATCCTGTTGCAAATCAATGAAGTGTCTGCTTGTAAGTCTTCTGAAAATCCCACCACTGTCCTGGCAAGGGGGGTTCTGAGCCGATACCTACAGATTAGCCAGTGGCTGAGCCCTACTGCATCAATTTGAGGAGTGAAGTGTGAGCCAGGGGCTTCTTGGTGCCAACCAACAGAGAGCACAAGGGATGCATAGGGTTGCACAGGGATCCCCTGGGTCAGATATAGGCGTATTATTTCACCAAAGGGTGACATGAAAGGTCTCTACTGAGAGGCAGTAGCCCACAGGTCTCCATAATCATTTCAAAATGTTTTCATGGATAATATTTAAGGAGTTACTTAGCCATGCTGGAAATTGTGTTCTTAAAATCTTAAAGTTAAGACAGGTAACCAGGAGATGACATGCTGTGGACAGGTTCTTTTTAGGAAGGGCTTCTCGCTGGACACTTGTATGGTTATTGTGTATTGTGTGCCTCACAATAGATGCTGATTTACAGACAAAGTAAAATGCTGATTGAGATTGTGAAATCTACAAGAAAGGAATATACAGGAAAGAGCAACCAGCAGGGGGGCATCTGGTTTATGAATAAGGACAGTCAATAATTCTGATATATCTGTGGGTGCAAACAGACACCCTAGATCGTCCACTGAGGAGGCAAGCTGACGGTGAGACTTGTCTCATGAATGAAAGATCACAGCCAAACCTGGCTGTAAAATGGTGCAAGGACTTTGGGTGAGCATTGCTCTCTAAGACATGAAAGTGTCTAGGTTCTAGAACATGATTTTATTTTATATGTAACCATATGTTTTTAGTACTTCTTGCTATCACATGAATTTCTACACTTTGTTCAATAAACTTTTACTTGTTTTCAGCGTAAGTGTTATGTGGCAAGCAGAGGAGTGATCTGAAGTGGAACTGTTAAGTTGACATGTATTGCTTCTTTAGAAGCAGCACATCTGTGAATGGCCAGTGGATCATTGGCTGGAAGTACCCAAGAAAGCACCTCCCTTTGTCTGTGGGTTTGGGTTTTTGTTGTTAAGCAGTGATGTGTCAGATACGCTGTACTCAACATTCTAATTGAGCCAGTGGCACAATCCAACTTGCTCTAGCGCAGTCCAGGTCTGAGGCAATCCAAGAATGGCACAGGGTAAACCTTTTCTAGCTATAAAGTGCCCCCAGCCCCATCTGCTCAGAGGATGCATTGTGTAGTGGTTAAAGCACAGCACTGGGAGTCAGGAGATTTGGGTTCTGTTCTTAGCCTCACCGATCTCCTTCTGTGACAATGGGCAAGTCATGAAGGTCTGGATATTTAAAGGTATTTAGGCGTTGCTGCACTCAGCATTGCAAGACCTAACCAATTTAGGAGCCCAAGTCTCATTTTCACAAGGGATGAGGCACTTTGCCTGTCAATGGGATTTGGGCTCCTAAGTGCCTAAATCCCTTTAAATATCTGGGCCTTTTTGTGCCTCAGTAAAATGAGGATAATAGCAACCTAAAGGGATTGAATGTCGTGTGAGGTTTAACTTACGTTTGAATGCCTGCGTTATTTTATAAACATCAGTGCAAAGTATTAATTTGTTGCAATAAATCTATACCTCTGTGTTTGCAATAGGGAAGGGCCCCTGTGTCTGCCAAACTGCAGCTCCTCACTTAGGGAGGGCTCGATGGAGTATCTAAAAGTTATCCATTTTTAGAAATCATTCTGGGTTCTTTGATCAGCCCAGTCTCAAACTGAACTGTTGAACTCTTCTAGGGGCGGGACCCACCTGATCACCATGACGGCCATCTTTCTTACACCCTCTGCCCTTCTATCCTGCCTAAACAGCGCCTTGGCACTGCTGCAAAGTAGCCATAGAAGCAGGGCTGAGCTTGGATTTTCTTCTCTTTTGGGTGGTTTTCCTCGAGTGGCAGTATTTCCACTGGAGCGAGCAGAGTCCTAAGCACTTAATATTGCAAATCGTCTTCAGTGAGATTCTGTACGAAGCTGCTAATAACGTCACCGATTGCTCACTGTGCTCTAACTATTCAGAGATGGAACGAGTGGGGAGTATTTGGGGATTCCGGCCTACGCTAGCATCCTGCGTGACAAGAGGTTTCTTTTTCCAAGACTAGACTTAGAAAGGGATCTCTGTGATGGGTTTAATGTGGCTTCCATGCTTCCCTGTGAACAGGCAACATGATTTAAACCTGTGGTGAGCAGAGTCCATTTCTAAAGGCACTAAGATAACAGGAGGGGGTATTGGTGTGGGATTGTGCCTCCTATGCTACAGTAACCTATATAATAAGATTCTAGGATTATCACTCTCAGTGTCAGTGTGATGCCTAGAGCGGCTGTCGAATCAGGGAGAAGAGATGGGAACAGAGCTACAATCACCAGACTGGTATCACCAGACTGACTCATCACTGGGATTCGCATTCTGTTACTTGTCCAGTTCTCAGCCATTTTCATCTTTTTTACACTCTGCACATGCAACCTGTATGACAGCATGGTCTTTTCCCTAGGGCGGGTCATTATTGTTCATCTTAACACAGGCTTCCAGTGGAAATGCCTCCTGTGGGAAGTCTCACCTCACAGCAGAGCTTTCAGTTGGGGAATGGAGCTGGGTGTAGGTCCCTGCAGAATGAACTGTGACTCTTACTCCAAGCCCATTGACTCTTGGGGAAGCTATAAGGAGCCACAAACTTTTGCTCCAAGGTGATGCGTTCTGTTTCCTTGCATCAGCAGGACCTTAGGGATATGTCGGCATTGAAGGCTGGAAGCAAGTGCCTTGACCTAGCACGCTAAACATAGCAGTTTGGGTGCTGCAGCTTGGGCTGCACCTTGGCCTCTCACACCTAGGAGCGCAGGTGTGCCTGAGAGCCCAAGCTGTACTCTGAGCCACCATGTCCATACAGCTATTTGTAGTGTGCTAGCTCGAGCCAAGCTCTCATGAGTCTGTCTACCCAGGCTGGGAGGTTAGCTCCCTACTGAAGTGTAGACGTACCGTAGGCATCTTAATCACCTCTCCATGCACACCCAGCCCCAATTCCCATTACTAGCAACTACTCACATGCCGGGAGAGAGGACAGACCTGCTGGGGCTGGGTTGGATTTTGACATGTACATTACTGGCCCAACACTTCCCACATCGTTAAATCAGACCCTGGAAATGCTCTGATCCACAGATTCAGTTTCATTGGAAGAGGGAGGAAGGCTTGGTGATGTCTGACTACTGTGATCAAGCCATTGTGATCTCAGCCAGTCATTTAGACCAATCGTGTCAGGAACTCAAGCTGTATTGTCTGCTGCCAACATTATTCAAAGTAAGGGACACACCATTGCCCTTCTTTTTATGGCAGTGTTTGTATTAACCTCTTGCTTATGGAATCAGACACATTTATCGGTTAACTACTGAATTTTCGCCACTAGTTCCGAGAGGAGTTTGAAATGACCCTGTCTGTGCACTCACCTTCTTTGTGCTCTTTGTGAACCGCCTTGTCAGAGTCAGCAGAGGGAGCACTGAGCAGAAGATGCTGTTTTTGTATGAGTCCTACCTTAACTTTTTCTTTTTTAAATCTAGGCTAGTATGAATCCAGGTGCTATTCTCTAGCAGCTGAGGTCAAAGCTGGAGCCTAAATACTTGAGACTATCTCTTTGAACTTGTAGATACTGTAACAGGATGGAACAGACATCAAATGAGACCCAGTCTGAGCCTTTATAGCTGCGAACAAAAACCAAAATGTTAATTTCAAGCTCCACCAGGGACAAGAAAATATATCACCATTTGCCAAATAGAAAAAGACCAAACTGGCGAGAATGAAGCTGTGACTCTGAGCTACAAACAAAAGCGAGTACAACTCTGTTGAAGTAAAACAGTGGTAAAGACAATTCCTTATCTGTGTCCTGTTAACAGCCTTGCTTGTGTTAACAGATTGTGCATCCATGTTGGCATAAAACTAACCCCATCAAGGCATGAGTAACTATCAGTTACCTGGAGGGCTGGTAGATGTTACATTGAGTCAAGGAATGGAACCTAGGTGCCCTGACTCCCTGTTCAGTTCTCTAACTGCTTTAAAACAGCTGCATAAATATCCAATTGTCTGAGATTAGGAGAACAGCAATTCCCACCAGTAGTTTGGTTATGAATGTGTTCCCTCTCCATCCAAGAGGTCATCCAGTGCTAAAAGTAGGTGAAAGGGACATCTTTGGATTAGTAATACCTAGTTCTTATACAAAGACCAGTATCTTTAACCCCACTGTACAGATGGGGAAACTGAGGCACAGGGAGGGATGTGAGTTGCCCATGGTCACCCAGCAGGCCAGGTCTCTTGAAAACACAGGTCTCTCTATCTGCTAGACTACACTGCCACTCCCACCCCCATGTGGCGCATTCACTTTCCCTCCTCCCCCTCCCATTTCCAGGGCGCAGTGCTGCATGCGGTGTTTCCTGCGCAGGTGAAGAAAGCACGCCTGGCATTAGTCTTTGCCCTGGGCCTCACAGTGCTGCCTTTAGATTGTTGTGGAAAATTACAAGGAATGGCACAATCCAAGAAGCCAAGGCACTCGCTCTGCATTTAAAACACTTCATTAATGTCATTGAGAATTCCAGCAGGTTCCTGAGATTAGCACGCTTCTATTTTTGAAGAGTTCTTTCTAACGGCGGCCTGCCAAGCAGGGCCAGCAGCCTCAGAAATCTTTCTATCTGGATTGGCAGGACACACTGTGGTTTTTCACCTTGCATTAGCCTCTGTGAATTCTTGTAGCTTCAGCTCTTCCCTGCTGCTCCCACGTGCCTTGAAAAAATGTGTAGTCACATTTTGTTACTAGCCCTGCAGGAAAGTGGAAGCAGATTCTGTGCCAGGGCCGAGAGCTGCAAGCACCAGTCTTTGGGCATGATCAGCATAAGTTTATTGCCCTGGCTGGGCAGAATTCTGGGCATGGTGAGACTCTTCCTAAAATATTATGGATCTTGGGAGGGGCCCCTTGCCTAGAGGTGAGTCACAGAGTGCAGTGTGTGCTGCTATTGTAAGCAGACATCTGATTGCACATTCAAACGCATCACGTAGGACTCAGCTTCTCAGGGGAAGCCTGGCCAAGCCCTTGGATGGATGAGAAGCGAGAAGAGGTGCAGGGCTGCATCAGAGTCAATGCATGGAGGTGCGGATGCACACCCACTCACAAACTTGGGTGAAACCCGAGCTCTGTACCTTGGTGCCTCATGAAAGTGTCTGGCTGGATTAAAACAAAAAATATGTTCGGCACCAAACGGCAACCAATGTTCTCAGCAGTGGGAGGCAGAGTGTGAATGTCCATTGTTCTCCATGCTAGCTCAGCCCTCTTGAAAACATAGGCCAGATCCTGCCAGACTGCAACTGGAAGCAGAGGGAGTAAAGCACCTCTCAGGATCAGGCCTGTACTGCCTGGGTATTTCTCTTGCAGGTATTTCTGTCATGCCTGATGCCGTCGTATGTGAGTGCTGGGCAATAAACAAGATTCAAACAGAACATTACTTCTAAATCCTCTTTGCCCTTGTGCTTTGGAGTCCATATCTTCACTGAGTCCTAGGCACATCTGAAGCATTAAAAATTGAATTATCCCAGCTGAAAAAACCCCCCCAAAAAACCCAGAGAAATGCTTTATTGCCTGGAAACCCTCTTCTGTTCACCCTGGGACCAGAAGAGAAGAGGCTTCCTATATTAAATCTCTGCCAGAAAAAGCACCATTTGGCCTAAGAAGAAACATGAAAAATTTCAACCTAAAGGTAATCTGCCCCACCCCCAAAAAAGTAATAACTGCCTGAAAACAAGGGCTTGTAATGAAAACCCCTCCTGAACCACGACTTCACTGTTACAATTCTGCTGTGACTTTGTAATAAAGGCATCAAGGAAAAAAAGCAAATAGAAATGTTACTAAAAAGCCAACCCCTATAGGATCTGAGCTCTCAGCTTTTGAGGCCCATAAAAGCAGAGGCAGATGATCTGCTAGGCACAGGAGGGCTCTGGGCTTGTTCCCTGGTTGCGGTAGATGCATAAGGAGAATTACAAGAACAAGAGAGAAAAAGAGAAAAAAATCAAATACCAAAGCTGAATTGATCAAATAAAGCCCTGCCCCTGGGTCACACCAAGAAATTGCAAAAGGACTGTGCAAAATTACCATAGAAAAACAAACCCAAAGCCAGCTCCTTGGCCGCTGCAAATCATTGTAGCACCAGAGGGGTTGATGGAGCTATGCCAAATTTACACCAGCTGAGGATTTGGCCCCCAGTCTAATGGTTTAAGTATGGGACACAAGGCCAGAGACTCATAAGAATGGCCACACTGGGTCAGACTGATGGGCCCTCGAGCCCAGTATCCTGTCTCTTACAGTGGCCAGTGCCAGATGCTTCTGGTAGTAGCTCTGTTTTGACCCTGGTGCTGCTACTTACTTGCTGGATGATCTTGGGCGAGTTATGTAATTGTTCTGTGCCTTGGTTTCCCTAGATGTAGATCAGGATTGATAATGATCCCCTTCTTCCCTCCTTCCCTCAGATGGTGGGATTTCCTTTGTGGCTGTCGTGCCCAGCTGGAGGGGGAGTCTGCCAGGGGCAGCTCCGCTTCTTGAGGAAAAATGGGGAGGAAACCGCACAAGTCAAATATCATGAAGCTTCCTGGTGCTGAGTAAGGACTTCAGTGGCCACCATCATTCGAGCCATGAATGCCGCTCTGGGCTAGTGGAGGCATCTGTATCTGTTCCGGGCTGTCTAGCTAGGTTCTGAAGCTTTCACTATTGAAAATCAATGTTCTATCCAACATGTCAGGGGTACTTGGCCTCCTGTGATACGCAGCAGATTACAGCTTGGGTTAAAATGAATTTAAATGAGTATATCTGTCTTTAACAGACTCTTTACCTAAAATCACTGGAATGAAATAACCCCCAGGAGCCCTGGGTGCCTCCTCTTTCCTGCTGCTTGAAACATGCAGCCACCTACAAGGGTGCTGAGCTCCTGCAGTGAGGCCCAAAAGCCCCTTACACTATACCGTTGGGAGAAGGGCCGCAGTAACGGACACACATGCACACACACTGGGGAGAGGAGGCAGGAGGCATTCAAACATCAGAAGACAGGCCAAAACTCATCGCATAACTCTTCTGCTAAACTCTCTTCATTTGAGGGTCCGTCACATGGCTTTGAGGGATTGGCAACATTGAGTGATATGGCCAAGGTGACATAGTGTGTCAGTGGCAAGCAAGGAATCAAATCCATCTCTCCTGACTCCCAGCCCAGTGCTGTGTCCACTGGACCATGCTGTGGCCCATCCAGCATTGTGCAGTGCCTTTTCCTGTTCCATTCTACATGGCCCAGGCAGCGGAGATGTGACCCCGAATGTAAATTCTGAATGGGCGTGATTACTGCGGGAGGGGTAATCTGATCATAGGTGTAAGTCACGGTAGTGTGGGTTGTGAATTAAACTTCCAGCGGTCAGGAACCAGCAGGGAGAAATAACTCGGGGGCCCTGTTCAGAATTAATGACATGCATGCTCCCAGCCTTCCTCGGCCATCTAGAAAACGCAGTTTGTTAATGACTGTTCAATAATTGATTTTGAGGCCAGGCTACACTACATAAATCAGTGGAGCGACGGCATCCATTCCTGAGCCCTCCTCAACACACGCTGCCGCCACACAGGCTTTCAAAGGAAAATCCAACAGAGGATAAAAGCAAGCCAAGGGCCAGCTTCTCATCTCGAACTGGTGTAAATCAGGTGTACACTGGAGGAATGAAGATCAGAATCAGGTCCCAACTGTACCACTCCAAGCAAGAGTGGTCACTCTTACAGTGGTGTCAATCTGGAGTAATTCCAGTGAAATCAGTGGAGTTGCTCCAGATTTACACCTGTGTGGATGAATCCTGCCCTGGTCTCTGATCAGGTTTCTGAAGGTCTTGCCTGCATTTCTGGTATTTATTCAGTGCTAAATCCTACTCTCAGCTGCACAGGCACTGCGCCCATTAACAGCACTGTGAATCCAACACTTGCCTCCAAGGATAGAACTTGGCTCATGTACTCCCCAGGACAGAGACCATCAGCTAGATTCTGATCTCTGTTACATCAGTGTAACGCCATCAGCTGGAAGGGTCTCTCCAGCTTTACACCAATGCCTGGGAGCTCAGAATCTGGCCCATGTCTCCATCACTTTATACAGCACCGACTGTACTGATGGCATTTAGTGACCAAACAACGCTTCTAGGGAGCAGTCGCCTCACTGCGGGTGACTAGGGCTACCCATAAATCTGAGGTTACAAGGCGATCACAAATGAGTCTATGTAGGCCTAGGGCTTTGCCTGAATCAGAAGCGCAGTGATACCTCTGGATGACATAGGAAGAGGTAACTGCTTTACATTGCATATTGGGAACTGCCTTCAATGCACAGGCAAAGAAAGACAATCTCATTTACAATTCCTTCTATCACAAAAACAAGCAGGGAGCTAGTTAATTGGGAACCATCTGCCTGGGAGAGCTCTGATTTCACCGGGCTTTGAGCAAATCTGTTGAATCCGTTCAGTTTTTAACCATAATAGCTGATTGCTGCCATAATGAATGGATCGGATGCTTTCGGTTGGCACCATCTGGAATGTGGGCGATGACTCAGGATGGGTGGATTTCCTCTGCACTGTGACCACTGTTTCATGCCCTCTGCCGGCTGTGAGCAGAGAGTGGCTGTTACTTTGCACGTGGGCAGGAGCGTCTCTGCAAAGCAACCCCAGGTGGCAGGAGATGGAGACAACCCAACTGATGCCGCTGAGCACAGTAAACAGCAATCATCTCATTTGGGAGCCAGCTCCGAAATCAGCTGCATTGGGACAATAAAAGGGATTTGCAGCCTAGTAAACAAATGCACAAGCCTGCAGACAGGATTTCCGGAGGCCTGATGCTGAATCTCCCTCTGCGTGAAGGGAGAAGGAATCCTGGCACTGCAGTGAGAGGAGCCGAATAAATACCTAGGTAGGTTACACTGGGGCACCTCCTCTAGCAGAGTGATCAGTATGTAGAAGACTGGAGGTCCCAGAATATGAGGCTTTCCTCTTGGGTATCGTCTCCTAGAGAGACCAGCGGTGTCTGGCAGTGCAAGACTGACTCGCACCACGGCCACCTTTTGAGAATGGTGTGATAAAAACACCTCAGACAGGGAAACTGAGATTATTAGCCCCTTGTGTTCCCCCTGTAAATGATCAGAAAGCCAGTGCAGAGACCAGTGGACAGCTGTTAGGTGCTCTCAGCACCTCGTGCCACTCTGGGCTTGGAGCTATATTCTGCACCGGATGCACACCACAGGTGGCTGCGAGCAGAGTGCATTGCATGGGTCCATCCTGGAGGGGGCAGAAATGTCGCTGATCCATCGGAGAGCCTGGCTTGAGAACCCAGAGAGAGGAGCTGCAGTCTGTTGGCCTGCTGCAGGCGATGTAGCAAGTGGCTTGTGGTGCTTTCCTGCATGGGAAGGGATCTAACGGGAGCTTGGGGCTGCAAATCATTTACACCTCCAACAACTGGGTGCTTATGTAAATAATCCTTTGGGGGTTTTCCCAGCACGGAGGATGTGGCTGCACAGACAGAACTTCTGAACTCGGGTTGGTCCTTAAGCCCACACAGGGCCGCCCAGAGGATTCAGGGGGCTTGGGGCAAAGCGGGGGAGCTGCGGCACTTGTACTCACCCAGTGGGGGTCTGGGTCTTTGGTGGCATTTTGGCGGCGGGGGGTCCTTCAGTCGCTCTGCGTCTTCAGCAGCACTGAAGGGCCCCCCGCTGCTGAAATGCTGCCAAAGACTTGGACCACTGCCAGGCCAGGGCTCGCAGGGCATTTTGGTGGCGGGGGGCCCTTCAGTCGTTCCGCGTCTTTGGCAGCACTGAAGGGCTCCCCACCACTGAAGACCTGGACCACTGCCAGGCCAGGGCTTGTGGAGCCTGGGGCAAATTGCCCCACTTGCCCTGTCTGGGCAGCCCTGAGCCCATGGCCACTGCAGATTCCTGGCCATGATGCTACCTCATGATCCTAGCAGCCTTTCTCTTGGATCAAGAGGAAGCAGTGACTGTTGGCAGGTACGGTCTAGAAGAGGGGCTGTGCCTCCAGAAAAGAGGGGGGTGGAGGTGTTATGGTAGTCCCTGGCAAAAAACCTCACTAATACACAAGTAATGAGGTCCACCCTGCTCCCCTAGTTGATCAAAGAATAGCTTTCAGGCTGCTTTCAGCCTTCCATAGCCAGCCTGCCTCCCGCTCTGCAGCAGAGCTCTCCTGGGGGGCATGACCTTGCTGACCCAGAGCCCCTCCCGGCCTCGTGTGCATTGTGTGACATTGACCCTTGCTTCCCCAGGAGAGCAAGAGAGATGGGGGTGGGGAAGGGATGCTTCCAGACCTGCAACTCCCTCGCCTGAGAGCTGGCCCCTAACCCCCAACAAGCCGATTAAGCCCAGCGTGTTAATTGGCTGTGACAGCTCATTTTGTTATTGCCTGCCTAGTTATTGACCTGGTGTGTGTGACCGGGTGCAAAGTGAAGGTCAGCCAGCCCACAAGCCTCCAGTTCCAGCAGGGCTCGGAGAGCGGCAGGTCCAGGCTCAGCCCTGACAGCCTCTAATCTGGGACTGGGCTGGAAGCAGGCCACGCTCTGGGACAGGAGGGAAGCTGCTTGGTTTGGAAGCTGTAGCTTAATGTCTCTGCTGTTGGACGGGCCCATCCTGGCGGGCTCATCCAGGTACACAGCCCTCAGGGCTGACAGCCCCCTTGCCCATCACACCCTCCAAAGGTCTCTCTTTAGAGTCCACCCATTCTGCTCCTTTATTATTTAGAAGTCACTGCCCAGCAGTCTGTTCTGTCTGCCTGGCACACTATAGTGAAATGCTAGGGAAAAAACAGTGGTAGCAGAGGGTGGGGCACACTCCTGCCGTGGGCAGTGGAACTGAAAGTGAGCAGGCAGTGCAGAGGCGGCCTCAGTGATGAGAGGTGGAGAAGGTGAGGCACAGAGAGGAGAGGCCAAGAGAAAATGAGTGTCAGAGCCAGCATCACACATCAAGCACACCTGGCTCCCAGTCTGGGCTCAGACCCACTGAGATCAACATGGCACAGAAGTACACAGGTATATGGCCCCGGGGGTGGAGGGGAACTAAACCCTCTCAGCTTCCAAGCTGGCCTGTGCATATGTTTTTTTTTTTTTTTTTTAAAGGGCAGCCTCCCTTTCCTTGGATGCAATTTGCCCTTGCAGATCGTGTGCCCACATATTTGTTTTGCACCTGCAATGAACGACAGGCACCTGTCTGAATTGCAAGGGCCTGAGCCCTCCATGTGGCTGGATTTGCATCTGCAGTAAGCTGCAGGTACGAAAAATAACTCCACATCTGTGATGGGATATGATGTGATGGCTTCTTGGCCAGAAGCAGAGGCAAGGAACTCAACCTCTCTGGCTTGCTGATGCTCATGGGATGCACACTACAAAGTCTGCTTTCCTGGACTCCTGCAGCTGCCCCTTGAGCTGTTCAGCCATCTGCCTGGCTAGGGCTGCACTTCTGGAAGGAGGAGCCTTCTGTCCGTGAGCAGAGCATTGCCGTAAGACGAGTTGACTCAGCCCTCTGCAGTGGGGCCTTCACTTACAACCATAGAATATCAGGGTCGGAAGGGACCTCAGGAGGTCTTCTAGTCCAACCCCCTGCTCAAGGCAGGATGAACGCCAGCTAAATCATCCCAGCCAGGGCTTTGTCAAGCTTGACCTTAAAAATCTCTAAGGATGGAGATTCCACCACCTCCCTAGGGAACCCATTCCAGTGCTTCACCATGCTCATTGTGAAAAAGTTTTTCCTAATATCCAACCTAGACCCCCCCCCCCGCTGCAACTTGAGACCATTGCTCCTTGTTCTGTCATCTGCTACCACTGAGATCAGCTGAGCTCCATCCTCTTTGGAACCCCCCTTCAGGTAGTTGAAGGCTGCTATCGAATCCCTCCTCACTCTTTTCTTCTGCAGACTAAACAATCCCAGTTCCCTCAGCCTCCTCTCATAAGTCATGTGCCCCAGTCCCCTAATCATTTTCTTTGCCCTCCATTAGACTCTCTCCAATTTGTCCACATCCTTTCTGTAGTGGGGGACCCAAAACTGGACACAATACTCCAGATGTGGTCTCACCAGGGCCGAATAGAGGGGAATAATCACTTCCCTCGATCTGCTGGCAATGCTCCTACTAATGCAGCCCAACGTATCGTTAGCCTTCTTGGCAACAAGGGCGCACTGCTGACTCGTATCCAGCTTCTCGTCCACTGTGATCCTGAGGTCCTTTTCTGCAGAACTGCTGCTTAGCCAGGGCATGGGATTCTTCCGTCCTAAGTGCAGGACTCTGCACTTATCCTTGTTGAACCTCATCAGATTTCTTTTGGCCCAATCCTCCAATTTGTCTAGGTCACTCTGGACCCTATTCCTACCCTCCAGTGTATCTACCTCTCCCCACAGCTTAGTGTTATCTGCAAACTTGCTGAGGGTGCAATCCATCCCATCATCCAGATCATTAGTGAAGATGTGAAGGACTGACCACTGGGGCACTCCGCTTGATACCGGCTGCCAACTAGACATGGAGCCATTGATCACTACCCATTGAGCCTGACAATCTAGCCCAGTGGTCCCCAACCTTTTTGTGACCAATAGCACATTCGTGTTTTCAGAAGAGCCTGGCGGGCGCCAACAACTTTTCAAGGCTTATTTTGTATTTGTACATTAAATTGTAGATTGCCACGTACTTTTAGGGGCGAAAGAAAAAGGCAGACCTGTTATTTACCAGGCTGCACGTGGCAATAGACTGTATAGGTAAGGGATGCAAGGAGGGTATGGGTCATGATGCAAACTGCAAGCACGCACACAACTAAAATTAATTAATTTAAAGTTTTATTGGGGATAGTTACAAGGGGTAGGGGAGCAGCGTATGATTAGCTAATAGGGTTAATGGAACTTAAAACATACAATGGCTAAAGTATTTACTATCAAACAATATTTATAAACAAAGATGCAGTAAACAATATTTATAAACACAGATGCAGCATTTAGTAATAACCAATACTTACGAATACAAACCAACTCGTAACGACCGGCAAATGTAGAAACTCTGCTTAACAAACACGTGAGCTGAGAGAGGCTTCGAGGTGATCAGGCTCGGTTACGGGTGTGCACAAGGTACACAGGATTCGTTTTTCTTTCTCCTCTTCTGCCTGCACATGGCAGACCAGCCTAAAATACCCACTATGACATCATAGAAGTGTCATAGGGGACGGGGCCCAAAAACTGTGTGTGTTCGTTTCTGATTGGTACAAGCAAAGTTTACACCAAGTAGGGGAGCAGGTGCCTAAAAGTCTGGCTTCGCCCCCAAAAGGTAAGGAAATGCATATAGTTCAGAATGCGTTTAACACTGAATGACAAAAGAAGAGGCCAGGGCAATACCGGTATGGGCAAGTTTTTAGGATGCAGACAGGAACTTATCTTAACATAAACAATACAAACAAAATTAATGTATGAATCCAGAGAGAAGAGAGAAGCCGGAGAAAAGCCGCGAGGACAGAGAACACCGGTGCCTACAGCCCTGGAGTACTCTGTCCCCAGCAGGCTTGGGGCCCCAGATTCTCTTCTCTGCTTGGCACTAGGTGCGCCCTGCACCTGCCGGGAACAGAGAACGTCGGACCCGCAGCCTGAGTTCTCTGTCCCCGGGAGGTTCCCTGCTGGGCACTACACGGGCGCACTTAAATGCCCCGATGGGTGCCATGGCGTCCGCAGGCACCACGTTGGGGACCACTGATCTAGCCAGCTTTCTATCCACCATATAGTCCATTCATCCAATCCATACTTCTTTAACTTGCTGGCAAGAATACTGTGGGAGACGGTATCAAAAGCTTTACTAAAGTCAAGAGATCACATCCACCACCTTCCCCATATCCACAGAGCCAGTTATCCAATCATAGAAGGCAATCAGGTTAGTCAGGCATGATTTGCCGTTAGTGAATCCATGTTGACTGTTCCTCTCCTCCAAGTGCTTCAAAATGGTTTCCTTGAGGACCTGCCCCATGATTTTTTTGGCGACTGAGGTGAAGCTGACCTGTCTGTACTTCCCTGGGTTCTCCTTCTTCCCTTTTTTAAAGATGGGCACTACATTTGCCTTTTTCCAATCATCCGGGACCTCCCCCGATCACCACGAGTTTTTGGAGATAATGGCCAGTGGCTCTGCAATCACATCAGCCAACTCCCTCAGCACCCTTGGATGCAGCGCATCCGTCCCCATGGACTTGTGCATGTCCAGCTTTTCTAAATAGTCCTGAACCCGTTCTTTAAACTTTGAACATATTTAAAAACATGAGGCTGAGGCTTTGATATCAGAAGCAAAGCAACTTACTGTGTGGGCAGGTGTTTCAGGCCACTCACCATGAAGGATCCCCAGTTGCCTTACATGCTGGGTCTGTAGGGATCCTTCACCAACCACTGAAATGCAGCTCCCCTGGGGGTGCAGCACCTGTTTTACTCTAGCAACAGCTTTCAGGAGGGGGAAGGAAGAACGTCTTTTTGCACCAAAACCCCTTTGGGAAATGTAAGGAGGCAGAGCTGAAGTTTGGCTAAGATCCCGGAGGACATACCCCGCTATTGAACCGTGTCAATGGATCTTTAAGGCCCACGACGAGGAGCACCTCATCAGCAAGACACCCCTGTCAGCAGCACCATGCCCCTTTAGCACCATGCTGGGGCGTCTTTCCAGTCCTGACTCTGCAGGGGGCAGGAGGGAAGAGCGCCCCCTGTTGAATCATTATCACTGCTTCCTAGGTTTGATGATGAGCTTCCCCCCCCCCCAGTTCTGGAGCAGGACTGATCCTGCTTAATACACAAGATTAGAGCCTAAGTGAGTAGGGCTGCAGCAAGAGGGGGGTGGCTCTTTGTCCCACCCCTCCTCACTCTTTCAATAGCTGTCTCTCTTTTCGAAAACGTGGCGCCCACTGCTGTCCTCAGCACAACCCTCAGAGGCCGATTCCGGAGAACTCGGCCTGGAAACTCCCTGCACAAGTACGGAGCGTTTGGCCCAGGTGGGGTTGGCCATCCCTGGAATTCTCTGCCCCCCGGAGCAAGTACTGAAGCACCTGTGCGACTCAGAGCTGTTACAATGGGAATGAAGAGGGTCTAGTTTGGGTCCCCAGCAAGTGAAATATTAACAGAGCTGGAGAACCAGAGGAAGTAAGATACTGCTGCGAGGCAGGTGCCTTTTCATGGTCTGTCGGGTAGCAAGTCATGGGTAGGAGGCAGAGATCAGACCTCTCCGTGGAGTGGGGACGGATCTTCCCTCTCCACGCCCCTCCACCGCATGCTAGCTGTCAGCGGCAGCAGCATCTGGCATGTGCTGCGGAGATAGGTTGGCAGAGGTTACTGCAGAGCCAATCGCTAAGTCTTTTGTGTCACTACCAGCATGCTCTGAGCTAGCCCAGGCCCTGGGGATTTGGCATCTTTCCTTGCACCTGGATTTTCTTATTTTGCAGCTCAGCAGGCTGCTGCTGGGAAGATCTCTGCTCGGCTGCCCCAGGGACGTAATGGCTCTATGAGGGGTGGGGAGCTGGTGTGATCACTTTCCCCTTGAATGAGTGTTTCAGAGGTTCCCCCAGCAGTGCAGATTGTACAGGGACAGCAATGCAGATAGGATGCAGCCCAAAGAGTGCTGTCTGCTAACCCTTCCTACCCACCCTGGAGGCAAAGGGTGGGGGGTTGTGAGAGCAGTTCCCCTCACTGGCACCTCCCTGCATGAGGTGGAAAATCCAAACCTGTGCACGACTCCCCCAAAGTCCGGCAGTAGGGGCTGGGCCAAAGACTGCAGCGATATCTGAGTACCCCAAGGAAGTTGTAACAGTGGGTTGAACCAGAGAGGGGGCTGTGGAACAGGGAGTGCGGCCCCAGTCCTGTTTGATTATCACACCCAGCTGGGAAGAGGTTAAGTGTTTCCTGTACAGGGCTGAGACACCGTGGGGTGAAGATGGGGCTGCAGGAGGGAGGTTGGCTCCTGTGTTTAGCCCTGGGGTGCAGAGGGAAAGGTTCTGGGTTCTGCGTTGGCTGGGAGCTTTCTATTACTTGGGGAGGTTTTATTTGAATTTAAAAAATGGTGGTTTGGAGGAAGGGGCTGAAAGACCCTAGATGTGGCAGCGAATCCTTCATTAGCTGGGGAGACAGGCCAGCAGCCTACGGTTGTGACAGCAAAGCCTAGATACTGCCCTTTAATGTGGACGTGCTTGAAATCCAAACTCCAATCCAGATCTGCACTAGACAAGCGGCTCTTGTCTTGATATGATTATTAACGATTTATTTGTGTTTTGGAGCCCTAGTTATGGGCCAGGACCCCCTGGTGCCAGGTGCTGTACAGTCACCAAACAAAACAACTGTCCCGGCCCCAAAGAGATACAGAGTACAAAGCAATGAGGAGAGAACCCAACCCCCAGTCCCCCAATCCAGGGAGCAGTGTAGCCAAGTGAGGAGGATTCCAGACTAAAACCTTGGTTTTATTCCTGGCCCAGCTATCGCCTTGCAGCATGACCTGATGCAAGTCACTTCCCTGCCCTGTGCCTCGGTTTCCCCATCTGTAAAAAGGGGTTAGTGATGGTTTAGAAAGTGCTTTGCTTTGATCTCCTTAGGAGGGATTTGCTGAGTGTTATTACTGAGCATCTCTGCACATTGGCTGTTTCATAGATTCCAAGGCTAGGAAGGACCGTTATGATCATCTAAGCTGACTCCCTGTATAACACAGGCCAGAGAACTTCCTCAAAATGATTCCTACAGCAGATCTTTTAGGAAAACATCTAATCTCGATTTTAAAATTGCCAGAGATGGAGAATTCACCATGCCCCTGAGTAAACTGTTCCTTGGCAAATTGCTGGGCTGAGTTGCTTTGCAGTCCGGGTCCAACTTGGCCCCCTGAGCTCCTCTCGCTCTTGCAGAACGCCGCAGCAAGTTCTGAAAGCAGAGTAGGAAGACCAGGGCAGCAGGAGCTGACAGAACAGTTCGGGGAGGAGGAGGTGAACAGAGCTCTGAGCAGAGCGCTGCGCTGCACAGCATCCCGGCTTGGTGTCTGCAGGGAGGCGGAGAGCGGGGGGCGTGGGTGTGTGCAAGCAGTGTTGAAAATCTGATCAGACACTCACGCCAGGTCTCATCAATCAGTGATCCAGTGCCTGTCTGACGCTGATGTGCTAGCGGGGAAGACTGCCAGGCTGGGATGTGGCTGCTGCTTGACATACCAGGCTGACTCTTGGCGACTGGGCAGTGAAAACAGGGAAAGGAGACGTGCCAGGGCTCTGTTTGTTGTTGCTCGGCAGTGGCTGTCTGCTAGCTGGCCTGGGGCAAAGGGGCCACTGGGGCATACAGCCACCCCAGGGGATAGCCCAGGGGCAGGGGCCCTCTGCACCAGGTACAGAGTCTGGGTGCTGCCCCTGCAATAGGGACTGTTCAGGGCAGAGCGGGAGTGGACCGCAGGAAGGAGAGGGAGTGTCAGGGTCATGGATGGGGTGTTCTTATGCCTGCTGATTCTGCACATCTGCAACGGCCGATGGGGCTATTCCAAGAGGAGTCCACGTTGGAGCAGTTGCTAGGGCTGCCTAACCCATGCTGGGGGCTGAGTTGTCCCCTGGCAGCCCCTAAATAGGAGAGGCACAAGCGTACCCCTCCAGCCCCTAAGGTGCAGTTTTCTCTGTTAAAGGGGCAGCAGTTCAGACATGAACCTCTGTGTTCTACATCCCTTGGGAAGTGACTGAGAACCAGCTTCCAGCCTCACACGCGAGTGATGTCTGGTCTGGACTGAAATACTAGTTTGTAGCCGTTAATCCTTCTCTGAAGAGTGACTCTGTGAAAATGATGTTGTGAGGTTCCTTGTTCGTTGGACTGATAATTTCCATCTCAAATGTTTGCCATTTATTAAGACTAAGATACGGTTTTATTTTCTAACTGCCAGGTCTGCAAGTTCCCCTTGGGATCTGAGACTCAAGCTTGGTTCTTTCCTTCTTGAGCCTTATCAGCTGTAATATAATTTGCCCTGAATAACCTTGTCGTCATTTAGACCTTTATAACACCAGTGGTTTTAAGTTATGCCCTGTGGGACCTGTCTGGAGTCTCACTGGTTTCACTGGGTTTGGTGCGACTGCAACTTAATAATCAGTTCTAGCGATAATACCCAGGAGCTATGGCATGGTCTTGTGCGTAGGGCACTGGTTGGGAGTGAGATGACCTGGATACTTGTCCTAGCTCTGTCACTGAGCTACTGTGTGACCTTAGGCAAATCACCTCTTCTCTTCCCCTCCAACTTTTTCTCTACTTTGAATCTCACACTGTGTGTGTTTCTAGCACCTCATACAACAGGGCTACAAGCTGCTGTGTAACAGACACCACTGAAAGGACAGAGTCCTGCTTCCATAGTTGGGTAGAAGTTACAAGCAGTTCCATTTTCTGAAGTCAGAGCAGATGCATCCCTGGATACAAGAGGAGGACGAGGAGGTCTCTTTGAGTCCAAAGGTGCCATTTTGCCCTGGTCCCTTTCCAGTGTTGGCCCACACTTCAGTGCGGACACTTGGGTCACTGAGAGAGGCTGGCTGCAGAAATTCTGCTCGGGGAGCTCTGGTTAGACTGTATGCAGAAGAGACGTTAAGTCATGCCCCGTCTGCTCCCTCACTTGAATGCATGGTGTATATGGGCAGCAGCAGCAAGGATGACCCCTTCCACCATCCCCCTGCCTGCCACTTCTCTCCCTGGCCCAGGAGAGCCAGTAATTCCTTTTTAAAAACGTGGATGCAGATGCTGGAGAATTTGTCGGACACTGGATGCAGTGCATTCACACAGCTGGATACAGTGACATGGGCTGGTTTGCTGTGGTGCTCGGATACACGGCAACAGCATTTTTCTCTCTTGGCTGAATGTGCGTGATCTATTTTCCTCCACTTCCTACGACGTCGTCGTGAAGCCCAGAACGTCCGCAGATCTTCTCGTGAGGAGATCTCCAAGCATTTTGCAAACAGTCAGGCATTGAGTCTCGCATCACCCCTCTGAGTTATTATGAGCATTTTACAAATGAGGAAGCTGCGGGCCACAGAGGTGAAGTGACTTACCCAGGGTCACTCAGTGAGTTAGTGCTGGCGCTGGGAATGAATCCCAGGGCTCCTGATTCTCACATGCCACGTTTTGACTGCTTTGCTCTACTGTGTGCTCTAGAAATTCGCCTAAGGCAGGCGCAGAGCACCACATGTTCAGAAAATGAGGAGGACGGCCCAGAGGGGAATGCAAGCCAGTCTGCGCTGGTTCTGAGAGCCCTGTTAGGCACCTGTGAATAAGGTCATGGAAGATAGATGAAAGGTTTACAGAGCAGGGAGGGGCAAAATGCCCAAATTGATGAGCTTGTTACTCGAACCCGCTCTTACAAAGGAGAGAGCCTTTGGTATAGCAAGCCCCATCGTGTCAGCTATTAATAATGCAGAGGCGCTCACAGAGGAAGGCACTTGGTCTGTAGAGTCAATTTGTCCTAGATGGAGCCACGCAGCAGCATTTCAAGGAGAGAACTGAGGCCTTGTCTGCACAGATTTGCCCTGATTCCAGCCACCAATGACCAGCAGCCAGTGCAAACCCCTAGGGTAAACAGGCAAAGGCACTGTTGGCACCAGGGAGCGGAGTGCCTCCTTACTTGAAAGCACAGCTTCTAGCGGCATGCCCTGTCTGCACAAGGGATTTGCACTAGTGCAGCTACACTGGAGCAAAGCCCTAGTGCAAGGCCTGAGTTTCATTCTCCCACTGAAACCGCCTCTGTCCCCACCAAATAAACTTGGTTCTCCTTTGTGGTTCTATTGGCCCACTTAGTGGCAGATTCCAGGGGCCGGATTCTCCTCTGCTTTGTATTACTTGTACTGTGGAAGCCCCTTGCACTCGGTGCTGTATAAACACCCACCCAGCAAAAAGACGGCCCCCGAACCGAAGAGCTTCCGATCCAAGTACAACAGCAGGAACAACAGGTGGGCAACAGATGGACAGCGGGAGCACGACTCATGTAGCCACCTGGGCAAAGGGAGTGAAAAATACTACCAGACCAGAATTCTCCCCTCGCAGCAGTAGCAGCATTTTACATTCACGGTGGCCAGGTGCAAATGGCGACACCAGGTTCCAGGCTGCAGAGAGCTGGGCCCAAGGTGCCCTGCACAGCAGGTGAAATGCGATCATCCTGGGCTGCATTGAAGAATGCTGCCTGTGAAACACGCATGCCTGCCCTGTCTGTCCTGGATTGATATGCTGCTGCATTTACAAGAAACAAAGCTTGTTTGTAGGGCGATGGGATCAGTTGCTGATGCTGCAAGTCTGGTACTGACCTTGTAGTAGACACAGGCAGCCTGATTCTCCCCTCACTTACAGCGATTTAATTTTCCCTTGACTACTCCTGATTTACACCGGAGTGAGGAGAATCCAGATTCTGCAGCATTTCTGTTGTCAGAGTTTTTCCGCCAGGAGTACGGTGTCTTCAGCACAGCCCAAGAAAGTCACCAGCGCTGGTAACTTAGAAGGTGTCTATGCTGCAGCTGGGAACACGGACCTTTTCTTAAAGATGGAGAAACTGACACAGAGGATAAGATCATTGTTTTCAAAGGTGGGCACAGTAATTCATGTTTAAGTCTTATTTTCACGGTCCCCAGCGGGTGTTCTGGATCTCAGCATCTCTGGGGGGAAAATAATCAGGACTCTAATTGAGATGCCCAACTTTGAAAATGTTGGTTTAAGTGACTGGCTTGTCATCCCACAATAAATCAGTGGCAGAACTTAGAATAGGATCAAGGTCTCTCAGTTCCCAGACTTTCACTCTGACCACTAGACAATACTGCCTCCCTTTAAAAACAAACAAAGAAACCAAAAACATAGCCAGTACCACCACAGCAACAATGTTAACCCAACTGCTCGCCTGTTTTTATTGTGTCTGCACAAACTAAATCAGATGGCCCAGGTGCATTGTATGTGGGAGGGGCAGTGGGGTCAGGACACCTCACAAAATGATCTCATTCCCTAAGGGAGAAGAGCTGGTCTTTGGAGTTGCAGGAAGGATTCATTCACATTTTCAAGCTATGACACTACTACACTGTTTTCCAGGTACACCAAAATTACCTTTACTGATCTCATTTTTGCCTGTGCTGCTGCTGGATGCAAGAATCCACCTGTCTAATTGTTTCACTTACAGGACTGAAATGGAGAAAAGGGAAAGTTGTTTTTTTTTTTATTTTTTGCATTACCCTAGCTTCTGGGAGCCCTCGTCCTGGACCAGGACCCACTGAAATATACAACTGTTGTCAGCAAACTGCATTGAGGTAGTTTAGTTATTTGGCTGTGTGATGTTACAGTTGTTTAGTGGCTTTACAATCTCATCCCTTGTGCAGGAAGAGAATGGGTTGTTTATTTCAATTGTAAATGGCCTTTTGTTTTCTGGCATGCAATATCATTTGATGGAATTCACTGTGGCCAGGCATCATTGTATCAAAGACCGATCAAATTAGGGTGAGGCCGATGATCGGAGATGTGATCGGCTCTCCCATGAGAAGGACTCTGAAAGGTTCTTCCCAGGGAGTCCATGTAGCACCAGAGGGAGGTGACTGAGTGAAGGAGCTCTCAGAGAGGTGCTGTGACTCAGCTCTCATGATGCACTTCCTGTTTGTTATCTCTACTGGTGGTGGTCTTGGGTCGAACCCACTAGACAGAGTCAGGAGCATGTGACTTGTAAACAACCCTTGAGCATCTGCAATGTCCTTTTAAAAGAGTGTGGCTGAAAGTGACTTTGGCACCATGGGACTCTGTTTATGGTCTCTCAGGTTTCCCAGTTAACAGCTGCTCAGTTTATAAGGGAAAAGGTGGCTCTTTCCTGTCTGCACAGAACTGCGAGGTATAATTTCCATCTCAGGGAGACATACCGGCACTAGCTCTGATCAAGCCAGCGTGCTAAAAATAGCAGCGTAGCCATGGCAGTGCACACGGTGGGAGGGTGTACCTGCCCTAAGAATGATCCTGGCCAAGGCTCTAGGTGTGTCCTCGGGGTGGCTAGCTCATCCCACCGCTTGTGGAAACACTGCTTCACTCTCCTTTACACGTCCGAGCTCGAATGTAGAAGTACCCTAACCGCCAGCCCTGCAAACTTCTTCTAGGTGCGAAGGTCACTTGGGGTCCTTCTGGGCTCCTACACCAGCACCAATAAAGATTTGGCAGCTGGAGCTTGGCTGACCTGATTCTGACGGTGCATGACCCAGAATAGCCAGCTCCCTCTTCCAGAGCCACGGTGGCACTGCAGCACTAACAGGGGAGATCGCCTTATTTAGGCAGTGAAATAAGTGGCTGTGACTCTGAAGAGAACAGATCTATTGGGTGAGGACGTGGGAGCGACCATAGGTGGTTTTCAGGGAGGAATAGCATTTTAAGGGCCTGGTGATAATGAAATGCAGTATTATTAGTTGACGTACTGAAGTGTCTTGAGGCTCTAACCTTGTGCCAGGCACTGTCCAAACACCTAGTGAGAGACAGTCTCTACCCCAGACAGCTGTCAATCTAAACAGGGAAGACAGCGTGGGGCAGAGACTTGCTGAAGCACAGACAGATGGTTAGTGCCTGTGACAAAATGGGAATTTTCAATGTTTTGTATCAATACTGTGTGTGCCTCAGTTTCCCCTATGTGTTGCACTAGTATCTAGGTAGCGGGACAAGGATGTGTGGTCATTGCAGAGACCCCTAGAGGGGCAGATGTGATCGCTGCCAGCTCCCTGGGCTCACACAATGGCCAGACGCTCTGTATCCTGGTAACTGATGGCTTGGGCCCATCCTCTGCAAGAAGCCAGCCGGAGGAGTTGGAGAACAAAAAGAGAGGTGGAGGCCAGGTGACCGATTTGCCCGGAAAACAGCACAAAGGACAGAGAAAGGGCAGCTGGGCATGACTGAGGGTGGGTTGCTGGAAACTGGGCAGTCTCCTGGTTTGTGGCTCAGGGGGAGAGTCCAGGGCTCTGGATCCGCCCCCCATCCCCGCCCCCAAGATGGACTCTGATGGTCTTCCTGCTTTCTGTGCTAGCTAAGAACAGTTCTGTGCTGTGTCTCAGTCAACCAATAAACCCTTCTGTTTTACAACACTGGCTGAGAGTCACTGCTGACTGCAAAACTGGCGTGTGTAAGGCTTCAGGGGGCGTGTAAGGCTTCCCCCGGTTTCCTATTCAGGTGGACTCACTGCAGGGAGCTCATGGCGTGAAACAGGGGTACTGAACACCCCGAGGTCAGGCCCAGGAGCTGCTGAAGCCAGGGAACCTGCCCTAGTGGGAGTGTGCCCTGAGGAATGTCACGCTGCAAGAGGGGCCTGTCTGAAGGTCATGCAGAGCGGCTCCAGAGTATCGAGCCTGTGCACCCATGACCCTCACAAAGCCAGGAGCAAAACTTGGGTACTCCTGACTCTGAGTGCAGTACCCTATTCACTAGACCACACTGCCTCCCAAGTGTCTGCCCTGGTATGTGCATGATTTGAAACGCTCCATAGAAGGGACAAGCAGCGAGGGCCCTTTTCCAAGGGACTTCTCAAGGGCTGGTGAAGGAACTGCTCCTGGAGGGGTGTTAGCTGCCGCTCCAGTGGCTACTGGGTAAACTGAGATCCTTTTGTGCTGCAGAGCAAGAGCTGAGTGCGTGCCCAGGCCCACCGGAATGAGGTGGTGCACAGTCCTGAGAACTGAATTCTCTGTGGCCCAGGGATGGTGACATTGACTCAAAAGGTTTCCCTGGTGGGAGGACAGAGGAACAGATACTGTCCTGAGAGCAGGATGCAGAGAGGTCGAGGGTCTGAGAGAAAGGAGCAGGCTTGGGTCAAGGATATCCCAGCTGGGGTTCTGCAAGGAGATTTGCCTGTGGTAGTCTGACTGCTGGTTTCACTATGTCTCTTCAAGGGAGATAGCAGCTGGAGGGCTCTGCTGCTCTGAAAAGGGGGCTGCAGGGGCTGGGAACCTAGTGAGAATACAGAAGGAAAAGGGATTTAGGCCAAAATTTTCAAACTGGGGAATCTAACGTTAGTCACCTAAATCCATATCTGAGCTCGACAGTAAGTAAAAATGGCTTGGTGTGGAGAGGTGTGATTTCCCGCTGGAATCAACAGGGCCTGGAGGTGCTCAGACTAGCAGGCTGCTTCTCTTTCCTGCAAGGAAGGGAGGCTGGAGCTTTTAGGTGCCTGAGTGTAAACATATTGTCCTCGGATGTTACTGTGGACTTACTGCTGGAAAAGTTTGGCGTGCCAGAGAGCCAGGGCTGGCTCCACTTTGGAGCAAGGCAGATGTTTGTGTGGAAGCTTCGCAGCGAGAGACTGTGTCCGCTGAGTTCTGGTGCTGTGCAGGAGCGGGGCGTTTGCAGTGGTGGAGGGATTGTAGGATGAGTGCCTGCTTCTGACGGGCAGAATCCAGGAAACAGACTGTATCAAAGACAAAAGGGAGGAGGGCAGGACCCAGCATAGACATTTCATTCAGTGTCTCAGACCAGATCCCCAGGTAATGTTTTCCCCTGCCCATGTGAATGGAGACCCCTCCCCACTCAGCTCGTCTCTCCGAACTAGCCTGGAGAAATGAACCTTGTGCTTTGCCCTGACAGTGCAGTTTTGTTTGGAAAGGTGACTTGGGTCAAGATTTTCAAAAACTGGAACGTGAAGTTGGGCTCCCAAATCCTGATGGAGGCTCCTAAATCAATGAGCTGATTTGCAAAAGTGCTGAGCACCCAGCAGCTCCCATGGAAGCCAAGGGAAGTGAAGGGCAGTGTAGACTGAACCTGATGATCAATGACAGTTCCAAGCTAGGTTGCTGTGGGCTGGGAGCTGGGGGACGCTCTCGTTAGTGTGCTGGAGAAGTTCTGTAATGGCTGTACTGTTAAGGGTTAGCCCATTGTCCTGTGTCCTTAGCCTGTATTGTGCTAGCCTGTTTGATCAGGCAATCCCTGTGATTCTCTAGGGCCTCTGTCCAGCCTCTTTTGGGACCTGGGAGACACCGTACTTGGAAATCTCCACTCCTGTTCCCAGCCGACAGATATGCACAACCTAAAACCCGAGTGGCATGTTAGTGCATCAGCGAGAGCTGGTACACAATCATTACGAACAATGGATCCATCCCCAGAGCAAGAGGGATTGATTGGCTCTGGGTCAGGGAGAAGGGCGGAAGCAGCAGCCGGGCTGGAGTGGATGCAGGGCACCCTGTGCTGTTTCTGAACTGCCAATGAGCAGGCAGCTTCGCCTTTTCAGTGCCAGCTTTTCTGAAAGCTCTTAGTAAAAGCATGTAGGCTCCATTCGATACCTGCTGTGTCCTCTATGGGGACTGCCTGCCCTTGTGAGGATGTGGACTCGGTGGGCTGACAGCTGTTTCTCTCACTACTGTGATCCTAGGGACAGAGCCAAGCGATGGCCCACCACCCCAAGCTTCATCCTGAAGAACCTCCTTTTGCCTTTTCCACGCACCACCTTTCTGATGGGTGCTCTGATCAGCCTTCCCGAAAGCTGACACTGACACATCTCCGGGAATCAGCCAGGGCGAGCCACTCGCACAGCAGCCAGATGTCTGTTTCCCTGTCTTCTGCCTCTAACCCCCTTCCTGAATCTGAGCATGCCCCTTCCCCAGCTCAGCTCTGGCATCCCCGAGAATATGAGTCCCAGGTCTCAGAGCTGCCGACATGTTACCGGCAGGTCATTACTCACCACCCTCTGGGAGTCTAGTTTTTGTGATGTTACATTCTTGTTACTAAAAGTGTGGACGCTAGTGACAGATGCTGTGGATCTGTCGTTGCCGAATGGTGTAAACAGAACAGGAACGTTAGGGTCTTTCAACACTAGAAGATGTACAACCCAGGCAGATGGGAGCTTGAATAAGAAGATGAGAAGCCTGTCAGACCCATGGAAAGAAACATGGGTAATTGGTGGCTTTATCAGAATGGGTGGTCCGGGGCTTTCTAAGCTTTGAAATACTTTATTGGACAAAGAGGTTGTATACACAGGGCCAGATTTTGTCCTCGGTTACCCCAGGCCCTGCACCTTCTGGCTAAGCCATTCCCAGCTGTAGATGAAAGGCAGAATGTGACTCTCCCTGCTTCAGATGTGGCTTTTGTCTTTAAATTCATTGTCTGGCTTTCCTTGATGTCTGGGGGAGCCGCATGTATACGCAGCCAAGGGCAGAATTTGGCCCGCGCTGACTACGTTAATAGGAATTATGAGACAAGCAGGAAAACCAGCAGGTTTTAAATAGAAAACCCTGTATCTAATATCAGGAGATCCTGCTAGCAATTAACTGCCTGGTGCGCCCATGCAGAATGCACCTGCTGTGACAGCGCCAGGTGTCTCCACATTGTCCGTCGCTTTCAGTGGAAGGAAGGCGCGCAGCCAGGGCAGGAGAGCACTAGTAACAAAGGGGTTAATCCTACTAAGTGATGTTGAAATAGAGACAGGCCCTGAGAACTTTGTACACATTTAGAACCCATCTGCAAATGAGTAGCTGGGCTGACACCCCCATTTAACTGTGCCCCTGAGACACCACCTCTGAGTGAACCCAGTGCAAGGAAGCAGGTCTCCATTTTGATGGGAGGCAGCGGGGATCTATTCCCAGCTTGGCCGCTAGCTTGCTGGGTGACCTTTGGCAAGTCACTTCCTTGCCTTGTGCCTCAGTTTCTCCATCTATATAATGGAGATAATGATACTTCCCTCCTTTGCAAAGTACTTTGAGACCTACGGGAGAAAAGTGCTGTATAAAAGCTGGATATTTTTATTATTTATTCTCTTTCCTTCCCTACTCACTGTCTGTTCCTTCTGCCGGGCTGGAGCCAGGAAATAACAGTGAACCCAATGCACTGAGCCCTTTCTCTCCTGCTGCAACTCTGTCACTAAAAGTCAGGCACTGACTTGGGAACACTCAACCCTCTAACCAAAATTAGGTAAGTCAAATGAGATCACTGAAGGCAAGGAGAGGGTTTGAAGACTACACATCCCTAATAGGTGTCGTATACCTAGACACTGTGTCTGCAGTGCTCAAGCTGTGCTCTGGGCAGATCATTGAGGTATTTCTGGATGGTCCTTAGAGCTGCTTCCCTCACAGTGGAGAAGCAGTGAGGTTTCCTGCTACTTGGAGCTCATCTTCTAGGATTCCCAGAGGTGCTTTTGACCACCTAAATTAAAACCCACTCTCCTCTCATCAGCCTGCACAGCTTCTGTGCATCTTTCTTTGCTGGACATTTCATTGGTACGAATGCAACCGTGATCAAGTTTGTGGACTCCACCAAAGTCAGAGGAGATACCAGTGACCTGGAGAGATTACATCAAAGGAGGCTGGTGGTGTGGAGAGACTCCCATCTAATGGAAGAGAAGGCCTATGCCCAGGGAAAGAAAACAAAACAGCACAGGCACCGATTAAGGGGATGTAGGCAAGCAGCTGCTTGCAGAGCCCAACCCTGAAAGATGCTGAGTGCCCTCCACTCCCACGGACTGCAGGGTCAGATTCTCATCACACAGGACTCTCCGTTTTTAAAGCTAGAAGGGACCAACATGTTCATCTAATCTGACCTACTGCAGAACCCAGGCTGCAGAACCTTACTCAGGAATTCCTGCAGAAAGCCCACGACTTCTGTTTGAGCTAGAGCAGTACGTTCAGAAAGACTTGATTGATAGATTGCGAGTGATGGGGAACCCACCATGTCCCTAGGTAAAGTCTCCTTAGTGCTGTTCTAATATAACTTTTTCCTCTGGCAGCTACAGTGCTAGGCTATGGGAATGTTGCGGGATCAGAAGGCTGGAAGGGGAAGACTTGGAACTTAAGAAATGGCTTCTGTGCTACAAGAGATACTATTTATACCATTTTCTTCTAGGGGCCCTTTCCACACACAAAACAATGGAGCAGAATTGTGGGCATCTTGGCTGTTGGGAAACACACCATATCCTGGGTGGAGAGGGTTATTAGTGTCTTGTGGGGATGGATTGATGTTTATTGACTTTGTTCTAGTCCAGAGAGAACTGATAGCAGAGCACAGTTTGCTAGATCCACTCGGTAATATATGGGAACTCAAATCAAGCCCCTCCCATCACAAGCTGGGGGCTTCAGCTGAAATCTCTCCTGATTTTCATAGATTCCAAGGCCAGAAGGGACCAGTCTGACCTCCTGTATGACACAAGCCATGGAACTTCTCCAACATAACTCCTAGAGCAGATCTAGAAAAACAGCCCATCTTGAGTTGTCACCCTGGGCTCCCACAATGTGGGTGCTCCGCACCTCTGAGGCGCAGGGTCTCAAGTGGATCCAAGCAGCCCATTTCAGAGGCAAACACAGCTTTGTGCTCTGTGTTATCCGGCGGTTCTGCAGCAGGCGTGCCACACTGGAACAGCTTGTTCATGACATACTGTGGCCTGAGCTGTAATTGGGGCCAGAAATGAGCCCAGTACCTGGGGAAGGAGGCTGACTCCTTCTCAGAGTGGAACCTCAGTCTGAAAGGCCATGGACCGCCCCACGCCCACTCCTGTTCTGGTAGCTGAGCTTCTGACAAGCGGCTGGATTGACGTGCTCTGCGGTTGAGAACCACGTTCCCTGGGACAGTAGGAGTTGGATTCCAAATCCTACCCTTTGATTTCCCAAACCGGGCTCTGGTTGTCATGGATTTTTGAACGTGTGGAAACCTTTAGAAAAATGATTCTTTCCACTCCGACCCCCATAAAAGCCACAGATCAGCAGCGACTTGGAGCAGGTGCATTGTGCTACTCCCTGGAGGTAAAGTAAGGAAGTGGGCGGCATCCTCCCTCTTCATAAGTGGCTGCTTTATTGAAAACGCTTAACAACACTCCCTCTGATAACAGGCCAATTCCTTGGCGCTTAATAGCAGAGACCCTGGCCTCTCTCTGCTGTGTCAACTTGTTAAACACATTTGCACACATACAATCACCCCTTTAACAGCCCCTCTCCGTTCCTTTGACAGGTGTTCATTGAAAGCAGGGTCAGCAACCTTTCAGAAGGGCTGTGCCGAGTCTTCATTTAGTCACTCTAATGTAAGGTTTCGCGTGCCAGTAATGCATTTTAACGTTTTTAGAAAGTCTTTCTATAAGTCTATATTATATAACTAAACTATTGTTGTATGTAAAGTAAATAAGGTTTTTAAAATGTTTAAGAAACTTCATTTAAACTTAATTTAAAATGCAGAGCCCCCTGGACCAGTGGCCAGGACCTGGGCACTGTGAGTTTCACTGAAAATCAGCTTGCATGCTGCCTTCGCCATGCGTGCCATAGGTTGCCTACTCCTGGTTTAAAGTGTAGCTGTGCTCCGAAAAGTGCGTCTGTCAGTACTGTTACCACGGAGCTCCACATCTGTCACCTCTCACTGGCTCCAGGTCAGATGTGCTCCATTAGCAAGGAAAAAGGGTTGGGGGAACTGCCAGCCCTGCAAACTCGTGCTTAGATCCAAATGTTGAGTTGGGATCTTGCTTCTCAGCATGTCACCAAGGGGCTGCTGCTGAGTGCTGTTGACGCTGCTGCAAACCTGATGGGGTTGCACAGGTTGGACCTCAGCACAACGTATTGTTGATGTTCATGAGATGGAAGTGAAATTCCAGCCCTACTGAAGTCAATGGGAGTTTTGCTGTGGATTTCAATGGAGCCAGGATTTTTCCTTTCAGCTCGTTTTCTTGTACCTGTCTTGGCTCCTACCTAGCTAGTGAGTAAAAAGCAGTCAAAAGATAGGATTCTGAATATGCAATAGGGGATCAAATCTGTTGAGTTAGAAGACATAATTTTTACAGGCACTTGTCAGAGTGGGAATGCACGTGTTCCATTATTTGATGCAATATGTTTGGTTATGTACATAGGAAAATGTGGTTCTCTCATTCGGTCTGAGGCTGGTCTCCAGTGCTGTTGTATCTCACAGAATTGTAAAGACAACCTGCTCATGCGACAGATCCATCCATCCAACAGTTCAGTTGTCTCTTATGCTTCTCCATTAGAGAAACTCAAACTTCCTGCTTTGGGGCTTGATTGGGCTTTCATCCAAAGGGGCCTCTTTACTGTGGCATAGGTAGCTAGGGAAATGTAGGGAGGATGATTCTGCTTTTCTCTGCATTGCACGTTTAATGTAAAGGCCTGCTTTCCCCCGGCACCTTGGGTAACCGACTGCACCTGTGCAGAGAGGATGTCAAATGTGATCAGAACGATAGTGTCTTACATGCGCTTTCCACAGACGTAAGGGCTTGGAGTCAATGGAAAGACTGTGATTGATTTCTGTGGGCTTTGGATCAGGCTTTCTGGGCCAGGGTTAGTGACAGGAGATGGTGATGGGGTGTTCCCATGCGAGTCAGGAAAGGGTTAACAGGTTGCTGGGGGTGCAGTGCACCTGGCCTTGTGACACCAGAAGCAGGCGTCAGGCACCAAAAGGAACTGAAAAGGAACAGCCCAGCTCAGTTGCTGCCTGGCTGGGAGGGGGGGCAGACTTTGAGCTCTCAGGGTTGGGGGGAGGCTGGACCGGGAGCTAAGGAAGGCTGCTTCTTAGGAAAAGGAAGGGTTGTTTCTTTGTTATGACTGTGGACTCTGGGTGCCGTGGGAAGGTGGAACTGTCATGTGACATAGCTGGAGGACTGAGCCACCTCCACCCACAAGGTGTTAGAGGCTGGGCAGGGCAGCAGGGTCAGGGAACCAGATGCAGAGCTGGGGCAGAAGGGGGAATGTGGCCACAGGGCCATTCCCGTTGAAGTCCATGGAAACTTTG
Organism: Gopherus flavomarginatus; assembly: GCF_025201925.1. Classification (NCBI taxonomy): domain Eukaryota; kingdom Metazoa; phylum Chordata; order Testudines; family Testudinidae; genus Gopherus; species Gopherus flavomarginatus. Next base: position 38,112,388 of record NC_066630.1, read on the forward strand.
CCGTTGACTTGGAGAGCAGCTGGATCGCCGGCAGGTGCCGCTGAAGTGGGTTCATATATAAATAACTCAAATCATTGGACCAATTGTCCTCACCCTTAAAACAAATAAAGTCACCTTTGGGCTGAGACCAAAACTGGAACATGTCATAACTGGCCAGTTCTGAGGTGGTGAAATAAGGGGTGCACCTCAGAGGAATAAGTGCTCCCTGAGATCACTATAGATCTGTAAGAACCTGTACACATCAGCCCAACTCTTGGAAGCCAAGCGAAGTCATTGGAGCCAGTGGAGCTGTGCTTTAATTACACCACTGGAGGATCAGGCCTTAGAGTGACGCTTACTGTAGTATTTTGTGTCTGGCTAGCAAAAGAATCCAGATAGAAATGCTGAGCGGCACAGAGAGACCAGAGTCAGTCTCATGGGCGCAACCCTATTGAAGCCAGTGGAGTTACCACATGGACGCAGGTGGCCCATGGGAATTTTTACAGTTGGGTTTAAAAAAATCCTTCATGTTTGCACAAGATCAAGTGTGGGGAGGAGGGAGCTTGTGTTTACAAGGAGACCTGCTGTCCCTTTGAATTGTGACTTTAATTGACTTGAAACACGAATAACAAAATACATGTGCACTACACGGATTGGGGGCTTCATGAAAAGAAAATCTGGAACTGGACCCAGCCCTACTGAAGACACTTAAAGAATAATCTCTCCTGCAGGGACTCTGGTTTGGGAGGCACTGGCTGCCAGGGTGGAAAATTACTGGCAGCCCTGTGCTGATTGAGGGAGGAAATGGCATGGAGAAGCTGGCGTCCTTCCAGCCAGGGCACATGTTACATACTGAGGCAGGGGGAGAGGAGCAGCAGCGACTCTCACAGCGTCACTGTGCTACAAGGAAGCACGCTGTGCTGGCTTTCGGAGACAAGGCTGTGGGCCTGATCCTGGAAGGATCACCCCCTCAATGAGGGTGGAGGATGCTGAATTCCTTGCAGGATCAGGCCTTATATATTCCCCATATCATAGGGTGCTGGAAAGAGAGATTCCACCTTCTCCCCCTTGTCCTGTTATACCCACCTGCCTTGTTTGGAATCCTGGAGCTGATTTGCCTTCTCTGGGGTTTGATAGGGACGAACTGCTGAGTCAGGGCCCAAAGGAGACAGTCCTGGGGTCCAACGGAGTCACGGTTTATGGGCAATGTAACATTCAATATGGAGAATAACACAGACAATCTCATGGAAACATGGGAACCAACCATTACTAAGTTACAGCATGAGGAAAGGTGCAAATAAAGAGCAGGGGTTAGCAGAGAAAGTAATTAACCATTGGAACAACTTACCCAGGGATATGGTGGATCCTCCATCGCTGGAAATCTTGAAATCAAGATTGGATGGTGGTTTTCGTTTCTTGTTTTCTGACTGATATGCTCAACCACAGCTCCTGGGTTTGAAGCAGGAATGAATTCAGAGAAGTCCTATGGGCTATGTTATGAAGAGGTCAGGCTAGATGACCACAATGGAAATTTCTGGCTTTTAAGGGTATGTCTACACTGCAAAACCAGACCCATGACAGCAACCCTCAGAGCCCATGTCAACTAACTTGGACCTCATGGGGCTGGAGCTGCAGGGCTAAAAACCGCAGTGTAGACATTCGGGCTCGGACTGCAGCCCAGGCTCTGAAACCCGGTGAGGGGCTCTGAGCATGGGCTCCAGCCCACGCCTGAACGTCTACACTGCTATTTTATAGCCCCACAGCCACAGCCCGAGTCAGCTGAACTGGGGTTTGAGACAAGCTGCTGGTTGTTTTTTTTTTCCAGTGTAGACGTACCCAAAGTTGACACAAATGGTCTCTATAAAGGCATCTGGACAAGATTTTCAGAAGTGATAGTGATTTTGGGTGCCTCCTTCTTTCCGACAAAGTGGGTATTCACCCACGAAAGCTCATGCTCCAATATGTCCGTTAGTCTATAAGGTGCCACAGGACTCTTTGCCGCTTTTACAGATCCAGACTAACACGGCTACCCCTCTGATACTTCTTTCGGATGTCCGGCTTGAGATGACTTAAAGGACCCCAAGGCCTGCTGGACACACAGGTTTTGTCGTGGCATAACTATTTCAGTTAGAGGCTATGGTTTTTTTTACTGCTATCTCAATATAAGCCCTACTATGCCTGCAGTTATACTGGTATAAAGTGTCTCATATCCATATAGTTTATTCTCCTTCCCCACAGGGACAGCTTCACCATTACTGAGCTCCTCTGTAAAGTGCTTTGAGAGCTGCTGAAGAGAAGAGCTGCCTATGTAATTGCAGCCACACTAGTCCAGGTGTACAGCTTTAAATAGACCATTATAGTGATACAACTTTCTAGGGAGACTAGCCCTGATTTTTAGTGTGTGGGGGCTGGGTATTTTTTGAAAATATGCCTCCTTTAAGGTGTCTCGGGTTGGGAACCCAAGAGACAAGGCTTCCAAAATTGCTAATCCCTTTAATCCGAACCAAAACAGACCATCAGACGTTCAAGGTAGAGATGCACAGGCCAGCTAGTCACTGATGATCAGATTATTTCTTCTCCTCCAATGTGCTTTATAGCAGGAAGGAACGTACCTCAGTGAGACATATGTTTCTGAAGCACTGCAATATAGACAGATCAGCTTCACTGAAAACCAGCTGCACCTTATATAGAACGACCTTCACACGGAATTGGTGGATTGTCATCTGTCTCTATGTGCCCCTTTTCCTCCTTTACAGACACCCCCTCATTGCTCTGTATCTATGTTGATATCTATTTATATACCATAGACCAATATGCGGGATCAGACTAAAGTACTGTTTGCAGGGCTCTCATAGGCTGATATATTGGAAAACGCTTCTATCTGTAGATACAAATAAATGCAAGAGAATGGATGTCAGATCTGTTCTCACATGGATGTTTTTCAGAACTGCAAGCTGTTCTGCATCTTCCCATGGCCAGTAATAACGCTTGTAGCTGTACAGCCTGAATCCAGCCTCATGCTTCAGGACATAAACTGAGCAGAGCAGAGGGCAGGAAGGAGTACCCCTCCCCCGTATTTAATCTTCCATTCCCGGCTAAGGTGGCTGAGAAGAAGGTTGCAGTGAGACGAGTCTAGCCAATCTGGGTACAGAGCCAGGCATTGGTTGCATTAGTAGGTGATTGACTCCTAGAGTTGGATGGAGATCAGGTATCCAGGCAGGTGTTAATTAAGCTGGGCAGGAAATGGTTTTCCTGTCCTGAGAGAAAAATTTCAGATTTCAAAACTTTTTCCTGTTCTGAATTGGGACAAAACCGAAGACCTCCCAACATTTTTTTCATGAAAAATGAGAGCGAGTGAGCAATTGGCTGTTCTGGGGCAGGGCCTGCTCTTTGGTGGCAATTTGGTGGCGAGTTCCTCACTTCCTCTCGGCGGGAAGGACCGGCCGCCGAATTGCCGCCAAAGAAATGGCGGTGGTAGAATTGCGGTGGAAGTGCCGTGGATCGCAATCACGGATTTTTTTTTGTTTTTTTGGCTGCTTGGGGTGCAAAAACTCTGGAGCCAGCCCTGTTCTGGGGTCTCTTTCTCTCTGTCCTGACCCGCTACTGTCTCCCTTCGATACAACTGGCCATGAGGTGTTGCTGACTCACTTGCCAACTGAAGCAGGAGTAGACGGGGTTTCCCTGCAGTAGCTTCATTTTTCTCAGTGGGAAAGATCCCTGTGAGAGTAGTTTGGAGCAATTGCTTTTCAGGCCCTAAAGCTCTCTGTGCCCCTCTTCCCCTTTCACTGTGCACATGGCACTGTTAGGAAAGATTCCCACTGAGTCCAGTAGGCACTGGGTCAATGCCTTAGTGAGGAGGCACGTGCTACAGTGTTTTCAGTGTGCTGATAACAGTCGACTCTGTTCTGCTGTCCCATCCAGCCCAGCAGATTGAGTGCGTGGCTAGGTGATGACTGGAGCATGGAGGAAAACGAACTGGCAGAAATTCAATCCAGGTACACTGAGTGGAGAGTCAGGGAAGCAACTGGAAGATGTTGTGCGAATTGTATCTGTCCCTTTAACTGTGAGTGCCTTGTGTGCGCACATGCACCATTTGTTTCAAGAGTTTGCAGCCTAGAGTTGTTGTCTCTCCGCCTGTTGTACAACCCTGTGGCAGCAGCCGGATGGCATTTCTGATCTGTGTCTGGACTGGAGATTGCCATCATTGCAAGATGGGCGTCTTGCTGCGATAGTCCATGTCTACGTCACTGGGACAGACATGATGCTTTGGAAACTGGGAAAACTGGGAAAATTCAGGCTATTATACTGAGATGTGATGGATGCGTTGGAAACGTGGACTGTTCAGAGTATTGTACTAATGTTATACTGTTGTATGTACCATTGTGGACTGGCTAGCGATTGTATTCCCGGCTCAGTGATGAGCCAATGAATGCTTCTGGCAGGAACTAAAGTCCCTGGGGGATAATTATTGCAGGTCCCCAATGCTGAAGTTGAAGTATCTTAGTTCGACTTATCTGGCCGTCCTCACGGTGGCGAGTCGACTGCCGCGGCTCCCCCGTCGACTCCACTTACTCCTCCTGCCGAGGTGGAGCACGGGCGTCGATTCGGGGATCGATTTAGCGCATCTAGATGAGTCGCACTAAATCGATCCCCGATACATCGAACACTACCCGCCAATCCGGCAGGTAGTATAGACATACCTTCACACTCAATCCCAGAACTGACATGAGACTGGGACCAAGAGAGACAGATCCTGTGAGAAGGTTTGAATTACTTTGTTCCTACCGGGCTCTCCATAGGGAAGATGGGGACGGCCCAGTAAGCTAGCTGTAGCAAACTCTTTGCTGTTCTTGAGATAGGTTTCCTCTGAAATGCTTTTGTTCTGAATACATCATCTGTCCTTTGCTTTAGGAAAGCTGGCTGGTCACTGATTCTCCTTGTCATTGCCCCTGAGAGAACAGAACTGCCGATGCTGAAAGGAATCAGACCTGCTGAGATAATCCCAGTGAATCACAGGAGCCTGCAGCCTAGAAGGAGCAGATTGCGAGACCCTGTCCTGAGAAAGGAGATGGCTGGAGGCCCGAGATCAAAGTGGGAGCCCTTGAAGAAGCCATATAGGGGTTAGGTGCAGTTGCCTCAGGACTGTGACTGTCCCCTCAGGATCAGATCCCTGCAATGAACTACTCCCTGGGGGAGTGGGGGGGGACTGCACCTTGAAACAACTTGGAATCCGAAGCTGTCACAGAACAGGGCAGCCCTCTGATTGAGCCTTGCACCTTGCTGGCAGCACGACACCAGTGCCCTGGGGTCTGACCAGGCTGCCTATGTAGAATATAGGAATTGCCAGGCTGGGTCAGACCAATGGTCCTGTCTCTAGCAGTGACCAGTACCGGCTTCAGAGGAGAAGCTGTAAGAAACCCGGCAGTTATGGAATAATCCGCCTGTAAGGAAAGTTAGTAACTCTGGCTATTCTTGTTCTCCATAGAAAAGCGCCCCTCCCCCACCCTCCCCGTTGGGAGGTCTTGCGCTAGTGCTGGTGGCTGTTGGTAGGCCACCAGTGATCAAGGAGCTTCTTGAGCCCTCTCTCTCCCCTCCCTTTGTTGCTCATGCATGACTACAATCTAGCTCCAGCGCGATACGGACTTCCCTCTTCCCAGGCAGCTGAGAGCCCTATTCATCAGTCTAGCCACCATTGCAAACTCTCTCAAGATGGATGAACAGAGGGGGATGCCGTTGATAATTGTCCACTACTGGGCAGCTTGGAATGTTTTCTGTATCATCTGCCTCACTGGAAACCCCCCACAGCAGATTTGAAAATGCCTGCTCAGGGCTCTGAGTTACTGCAGAGAATTCTTTCCCGGGTATCTGCCTGTGAGTCTTGCCCACATGCTCAAGGTCTAACTGATGGCCACGTTTGCGGTCAGGAAGCAATTTTCCACTGGATCAGATTGGCAGAGACCCTAGGGTTATTTTGCCTTCCTTTGCAGCATGGAGCACGGGTCATTTGCAGGTTTAAGCTAGTGTAAATGGTGGATTCTTTGTAACTCAAAGTCTGTAAATCATGATGGGAGGATTTCAGTAACTCATCCAGTGATTAGGAGTCTATTACAGGAGTGGGTGAGATTCTGTGGCCTGTGTTGTGCAGGAGGTCAGACTAGATGATCATGATGGTCCTTTCTGACCTTAAAGTCTATGAGAACTGGTCTCTGTCCCCTTCTGAGCTAGCAGTCTCTGTCCCAGAGCAACGCACTATATGTCCTCTCCTCTCCCTCTGTTTAAGGTAATTTTCTCCGTCTCACTGCGGGATGGTCCATTCCTTTTGAAAGAGCTCCCTGGCTTTTTACGTCAGACATGGACCTCGCTGGAAAAACTCTGCCCAGGGCACCAAGCGTACCGTCAATCACTTTTGCGCCTGTCTTGGTTTCTCCGGCAACCACCACACAACCGTCACAGAAACAGACAGCCGAGAGGAAGGAAAATGAATGCGCAGGAAGGAGGCCTCTCGCCTTGAGAGAGAGTCTGATCATTAAGAAACAGCATAGTAATGAAAATACTGAGGCGAATACTGCGTGGAGTGTAAACGAGGCCTAGAGGAGGTGGAGGGGGGATAGCACTGGTCAGGGGAGAGGGCAGGCTGGATACGTCTGGAGATTCTGGGGAGCAAGCCTCCAAACTGGGCCCCTAAATGCATTGGACTTGGGGAGTGGGTTGACCCTGGCATAGCAGAGGGGGCAGTGGCCTGATGACAAAAGCCAATCAACACCTATTAGCTAGGGATTGATGGACTTTGTTTTGCTTTTCTTACATTTTCTTTCCTTTGTTTTTCTTAATTAAAGGATAAACTAAACGTGAACATGTCAGGGGTGAGAAATTAAGTACTCAGAAGTCAGGAGATTCTAATTTCTCTGTCAGATTCTCTGTCCTGATCAGACCCCAACACCCCGCACAGATAGGAACAGTGGCCACTTTGAGGGAAGCAGGATGGTCCTTTGGTTAAGGCTCCGAGACCTGACTTGAGCTCATTCCTCCTAATTGGCAACCATAGACTCAGCCTCTCTGGGCCTCACTTTATGAAATGGGGCTAATAAAACTTAGCTTGCAGGAATGTTGGGAAAATTCACTGATCTTCGTAAAGTGCTTTGAGATCCTTGGACGTAAGTGCAAACTACTACAGCTGATGGTAATGTTAGTTCTGTAACATGCAGGCATAGTGTAAGTGATTGCAACTCCCTGGGCTTCAACTAAATCTCACCAGCTTGCACCAGGGCTGGATTTGGTCCATGCACTCGCTGGTGTGCAGCTAACTCACTCTTTTCACATCCCTGGACACAGTAGCATCTGCCCAATACAGAGCTATTACAAATGTCATTCATGGGACGGACAGAGCCTGCTGCTGCTTTCTCATTAATGAAAGACCATTCCAGGACTCCCTGTTGTAGCTGTGTGTGGGTGTTGGCACTCGGAGTACCCTGGAAAATTAAAGGGGCCTGTCTGTGGAGGTGGTGAATGATGCATGTTGAAGGCCTGGTAAATGATGTAGCCCTGGGTTATATCATTGTAAAACAAACTACAGCAGTACTCTACAGGCCGGGGCCTAGTTTCCCCAACACTATGGCTGAAGATAGCATTTCTGCAGCTGCGTGGGCCATTGCTGTCGTGATTGTTCACAGGGGTGTGGTGGGGAGAATTAGTGATGTGCATTTGGGAATGAGGGAGTTAATGATGCTGCCTTTTATTTCTGTCATGTGGATCGTTGAGTCTAATACATTCAACCTATTGCCTGGCAAAGGTTTAAAGATGGCTTTGGCAGATGACACTGCAATTATGACAGGAGCCCAGACTTCCTTCCATTGGCTCAACAGTGCAGGGAAGTCTGGGCTCCTGTCATAATTGCAGTGTCATCTGCCAAAGCCATCTTTAAACCTTTGCCAGGCAATCGGCTGACTCACCAGGCTGCTTTCCCTTCCTCTTCCCCTTCCAGCTTTCATGGCAAGGTGGGAGAACAACCAGACAAACCAGTGACGGACAATTTCCTGCTGACAACGGAACCAAACTGGATCTGATCTGTGTGTGACTTTGCAGGGTTCATCTGGAACCGGGCCAGCCCCGGTATGAGGATCTCAGTGGAATGGGAGTTGGGCCGTAGGTTTTGCTCAGCTGCTGTGGAGGCGATGAGCATTGTTTTGGAGCATCTGTGCAGGTGTCAGTTTCTTAGTGTGGCTGAGCTGATATCTCTCCTTCTAAAGTGTGTGTGAATCAAGTGGGAGCCCCCAGATGGCTTGTTCCGTGCACCTGACTTCCGTGACGCCCCCAGACTGGTCAACCCCATTGCACTGTTTTGGAGAAGAATTAAGGAGCAGTTGGGAGTATTGCAAAGGGCTGGAATGCAGCTTTTGAGCACCATGCCAGTGTTCTGCCAAGGAGGAACGTCTCTTGATTGATTGATTGTTTCTGCAAAGAAACCTCCAGCACAGATAAAATGACAAGACCTGTCAGTTGTCAGGCTTCAAGACACAAAGCTGGTCGCTAGCTGGGATCAAGGAGCAATTTCACCCTGTTCTACTGTTCAAAAAGCAGGCACAATTATGTTCTTTTTAGGGGTTTTGCCCCTTCTTCCAAAGCATTTGCCTTTGACCCCATGGGCAACAAGATATCAGACTGGCTGGCTCATTGGTGGGTTATGGTATAGCCAAGCCAGTGGGTCTAATTCTGATCTCACCTACAGTAAAGATGGACTGTCTAAACAGCAGCTAAGAGGTGCGACTCCCAGCTCAGATAGATCTACCCATACTCGCTCTGTTTGAGCTAGTGCACCAAAAACAGCAGTGTGGCCATGGTGACATGGGCGGCAGCTCAGATCCTCTGCCCAAGTACAATCCCACCTGGCCCTCTGGGTACATGCTCGGGGTGGGGGTGGGAATCAGGCCCTGTATTCCTGCAGGAAGTCCCTGAATGCCAAAGGCTGGATAGTATCAGAGGGTTAGTCTGGATCTGTAAAAAGCGACAGAGTCCTGTGGCACCTTATAGACAGTCTTTGCTCCAGATTCTACTCTCAGATACACCAGAGTAAATCCAGATTTACCCTGCTGTAAGTGAGATCAGAATAGGGCCCCTGGTGCCTATGCCACTGAGGTCCAGGTCAAATCAGAGGAGGTTCCAAGAAGCCCAATAGGTTTAACACTGATCCTAGGAGGCCACCATCTCCTCAGCGCCTTGCAATCAAACCCATCCAGTAGCCTGGAGCACTGGTGAGTGTTGTCATGGAACGCGTGAATGTTGCTCCCAAGACTGGCTGCAGACATTCCCCTCCCCCCTTTTCACATCCACAACACCGCTCGGCTTTGTTTCCACAGCCTCATTGAAGTCCTTTCTCTTCAGATGCACTCAGTCCGGTCTAAAATTGCCATTGATTTCAGGTTCCTGACAAGGGGCTTTCTGTGGCTAATAGAGTTGCTCAGCGTAAAGTGGCTTAGCCCACGGCACAAAATGGTTACTGCTTCTAGGGATCAATCACTAGACGCCAGCCCTTCAAGGTGTTTAGAAACCAAGTCCCTGTGGGTATGAATACTAGAACTTAAAACCTTTTCCAGGGACTCTGGAGCTCAAGCTTTCTGGAACTCAAAACTTCTTGAGATGGGTTCAAACTTCTAAAACTCAAGCCATCAGTAGCAGGCATTAATTTCTAGTGGGTGGGCCTTCTGGGAGGTCCTAATCCTGTAATGAAAAGCTTCTGGGTGGTCTTAACTTCTAGAACTCAAACTTCCTAGGAATTGACTTGGACAAATCAAGCCAAGGCTTTTCTTTGGGAGCTGGAGCATTGTCTTTTGGAACTCAAACTTCTTGGGCATCTAGCAACCAATCTTGCAAGATGGGGGACTTCATCTGTCTCCTCAGGCCTAGGTCTTCTTAGGATCCACATTTTAGAACCTTGGCCTTCCTGATCTTCCTTCTAAAGCCCAACCAGTATTCAACCCTCCTAGCTTCGCTTGGCTGAACTAAAAGCACAATGAAAAGCAATGTGGAAACTGCTACGTTGACTTGAATTGAAAAGCACTGTGGAAAAATCCATACCGCAGAACCCTGTCTTCTCCCTCTTTAAACACACAACTTCTGTGCACAACACATTTGTCCTTCCAACAGATGTATTCTTTTCACAAGCTCTGTTTCTGAAGTAGCTGTCAAACTGTGTTGTTCTACATTCTCTGGCTTACTGTACAGAAAGCCTGTGCTGCCGGAGGTCTAATTAATATTGTAATTTATTTCTGGCACACAGGCTGTTCTTCTTAATGGGTATCCATCAAAAAGCCTTTATTCTATTATTCAATAAGGCTCGAGTTGGTGCAGAGATGATGGCCAGATTCTGATTTTATTTACACAGGTATAAGTCCCTGGAATTCAGTTGAGTTAGTCCAGGTTTACGCTAGTGTAAATGAGACTGAAGTCTGGTCCATTTTATTCCCATAGCAGAAATACGGATAAACCACTGAGTTCTGTATCTTCTCTCCTTGCTCATCTTTCCCCCGTGACTTAGGGAAGCACCAGGACATTCAGACCCAGCCATGGTGAGATGACTGACCGTAGAGTGCAGACTTTAGGGCCATGTGACTGCTGGCAACTTGTCTGGCAGTAAGCTGGGGGGTTAAATGCACTCTGTGTTTTCATGTTCTCTCAGGAGTTCTCACTGATAAGTGAAGATTAATGCAATACCCGATACTTAGCTATTAGATGTACTGTTCAAACGGCAGAAGGGCTGAATTAAAAAGGGCTGCCAGGTGACACACACAGTATTAAAATAGATGAGTGATGATGCACTAAGTATGGAATTACATGTTTGTCTCAACAGTTTGTGTCTCATCAGCCATTTATTTCACTAGAGTGGTGAGAATAATGGAAGCTATCAGAAGTTATGAACCATCCTTGAATGAATATACTCACTAGCCTACAGGTTTCCCCACTGCAGGGATGTATGTTTGTCATTTTAAGACATTGCACAATAAATTGGTATTAGAGCAACGTTGTTGGTCAGCTAAAGAGAGAACAGGGTGAAGCTTGTGGCTTCTGTCTCGGTACATCTCTATCGAACTTTGTCCTAAAAGGTCTTTGAGTCCTGGGATTTTTATGGCAAGAGGCCAGGTAAATTCAGGGTAATTCAGAGCAACTCTAGTTGAGTCAATGCAGAGTTACACCCGTGTGAATGAGATCAGAATCTGGTGCAAGCAAAGTGAACTAGTTGTACTGTACATGAGTATCATAGATTTTTAGTGTTGGAAGGGACTTCAGGAGATCATCTAGTCCAACCCCCTGCTCAAAGCTTCATTAGTAATTTTTTGAACCACCAGCTCACTACAACCAAATGACCTGAGGTCACATGGCGAATCCTAAATCTATGGAAACACATTCTAAGCAAAAAGTGGTTAAGGTTGAGACTTTAATGTAACAGCTGTAAGCGAGAACTTAGCAAGGCCATCCCCTTCGTTTGCAGTCAAGTCTGGATCTCTTTCTCTAAATTATGCTATAGCTCCAACAGAAGTTATGGGTGAAGTTCTCTGGCCTGTGTCATGCCGGAGGTCAGACTAGATGATCATAAAGGTCCCTTCTGGCCTTAAAATGCATAAAATCATGATCATCAGTGCTCCATAGCACCTGCATTTCAGCTTCATTATGCCTTTGTTACTCTGTGAGTGGTTAATTCGATTCCTTCAGAGGTAATGTGAACCTTCAGCTCCCATTGGCTCCAGTGTGAGCAGGAGATATCGATAGCACACAGAGAGCCTTCATGGAGCTTTGTGGTATGCTAGAGTTGCAGGGCCCCTGCACAGGATCCCTAAATCCTGCCTCCACGTGCAGCGTAACTACACCACTACTGCTATGTGCACACTCGGAGGGCAGCGTTTGCCCTTTACAATCTCAGCCTAAACACTGCACTTAACATACCGCTAGCTTTGGGCATAGAACTTCCTTGTTGCTCAAAGGCAGCGCACCCGACAGATCTTAGGCCAAAACCCTGGCTTATGTATGCTGGGAAATAAATGAGATGCTTAAAAATCATGTACAAATCAGTGTCAGTTGGTGGCTTTTGCAACTATCGGGTAATGTGGAAATGTTTTCATCCCTGCTGGGAATTCCTGTTGAAAATGTTCAACTGGGTCCAGCGAGTGCTGGGTTTTGGGGTGGAACAGGGGGTCGATTGGGTGACTGTGTAATGGGTGTCACTGCACACTCCTGCCAGGACAGAACACAGATCCGCCTGCTCCGAAAGCCCCGGCCCCTGCCACTGAGGATAGACACCAAAGCTCCTTTGGCTGAATAGGGCCTAGGATAGAGGCTGGTGCAGGGGAGGGCAGCACCTACTAGCCACTCTCCCCTGACTAGCACCTGAGCAGGGCCAGCTCCGGTGCCTGGGCTGGCTCGGAGCAGAAGGGCTGTGCCCTAGCTTGGGGCTCCCCATCATCCCTAGGGGGTAAGAGAGGCGAGGTGCCGGTGTGGGTCCAGATGCCCCCAGGCTGCTCCCCTCCGTGCCCAGGCAGTGCACGCTGCATTGCCCGCTCCAGGCTCCAGCTGCATCCCTAGTCTCCAGCAGCCAGGGCGCAGCAAGGATGGAGAGGGCGCTGGGCTTGTCGCTCCCACCCACGCGGCCTCCTCGGCCACGCGAGAGCGTTTTGGCGTGGCCCGAAGCCAGGCCCTGCCCGCGCCGCAGAGCCCCCTGCCGGGGGGTGGGCTGGCAGTGCCCACCCCCTCTGCGCGCAGGCTGCCCGCTTCCTGCGCCGCTGCTGCGCCCTCCCCTCCCCTCCCTGACGCAGTGGTGCATCTCCCATTTAAAGCGGGGGAGCCCAGCAGCTCCCTCCCCCTGGCTGCAAACCCGGCGCCGCCAGCAGCCGCCGCCGACCCGAGCCAGACGAGCCCACGCACGTGGGTTGATTTACACCCTGCTCCGGCCAGCTGCCTACCCCTCCCCGCCCAGCCCAGCCACGCCCCAGGAAAGAGACTGGGGCCGACGCGGTGCTGCTGCTTCTCCTCGGGGGGCTGGGGCGGGGGTCGCTACCTGCCCGCGCTGGGGACTTACAGCCTGGGGAGCAGGAGGCTGCAAAGATAGAGGCGCAGAGGGGAACCGGAGACCCCCCCCTGCATCGCACTGATCCGGTGAGTCTTGCGGGCGCGGCCCCCTCTGTTCTCCCCCCCCGCCCCCCGGTGCCCATTCCCCACCTCCTGGAAGTTCCCCCCCCCCGAGGCGCCCGCGCCCACCCTCACGAGAATGCCCCCCTCCCCCAGTAAAGCCTTTCTGCCCAGATCGGACCTAGGGAGGTGGAAACGCAAGGGGGGGGGTCGGTTCTTGGCTCTTCTGCCCCTGGTCGCTCCAGGCAGGAGCGTCCCAGGTGTGGCCCTAAAAACGAGGCCTCGTTTTTCTATCGCTCCAAGGTAAAATCTGGCAGCATTTCATCACCCCGCTAGCCCAGCCTGTAAGGGGAGGTGTCCCTCTTTGGTGCTGGGAAGCAGCCCTGCTTTCCCGGCTCTCCTTGTTGCTGCGTGTTTGCCAGCAGACCCCCCCTCCCCCCCCCCGCTTTGCAGAGATGACAACTATTGTGTAGCGAGAGAAAGCTTTGCTCTTTTGTTCGAGAAGGGGGAGGGGGGGCTGGTGTTTAGTCTCGGAGCCCACTGCCTGGGTTGGCGGCTCATCTGTGCCTGGATTCACCCAGCCTTGCAGTGCCAGGCTATCGACTTCTTTAGTGCCTGGCATTTTTGCAGTGTACCTGAGGTTTTTTCCTTCTGTTTCTTGTTTTGTGAAATGGGTGAAGCTCCTACCTACCTGCTTTGAACAGCTAGTCTGTCTCTCTCTCTCACACACACACACACACACACACACACACATATGCTCCATGTTGCTCTTCCCACTCCATCCAGCCGCCCTGTCTCATTCCTGATCCAAGCTGCTTTGAGCTCAGAGGACTCTGATCATCCCTCGCTAGTGGATTTTCCTTACAGACTGTCTCCAAGAGCTTTCCCCCCTCTCTTGCCATTTTCACCTGTTGAGAGAATACGAATCACAATGAAGGTTCTGGGACATAAGATAGAATTATTAACAGGTAAATTCTGTTTATTTCTTTCACACCATGCACTGTTCCCTCTGCTGTGCTGATGGCTGAGTTACTTTCCAAGTGAGAGTCAAGTGGGTTTTCCTATTTCTAGCCCAAGCAAAGATTCTTAAATCGATGCAGCTAGTTTCAGTGGCACTGCGATGGCATAGTGACTTGGGGCAAAATCCTGCGAATCGGGGAAACCCCCAGTTGCAGACATCATCAGACGCTGGCTTGAGCCCTTGGTCAGCTGCTTGTTTAGAGGAGGGGGTGGGATATTGCTTTATGCAAGAACATACCAGTGGTGGAGAGTTCTTATGTATTAAATCCTGAATAGGAGGTGGTGGGATGGGTCGGCTGGCTACAGGAGTCCAGACTAATTCAGAGCCTGGGTATCTTTCACTTTTTGGGCAGTTTTCCTCTTTCCTTGATCCTTCTCTCTCCTTAGCTAGTTAATGTTTGTGCAGTGCTTGAAAACGTAAAGTGCCATGTAAGTCTAGTTTGTTTTTTCTCAGTGACAAGCAAATTCCCTGCAGCCAGTCAGCTGGCAGCAGCTTTTTCTGGGAGATTGACCTCCATCCTGCTTGGTATCTTCCTGTTGCTGTGGGGAGAGGGGTGGTTAAGAAATGGAGAAGGGGACCATTTCTCCATGCAAGAGACTCCAGTTATGCCCTCTGTGACGCAGGATGCTTTCTCCTGCCTCCTCCACAGGACTCGTTGTTGATCCCAAACCCTAATGTATGTGTGTGGATCAGCACCCCCATACTGCATCGGGGTTCCTCAGACAGGATAGGAGAGGAAGAGGTACTGGAGAGTCATGATTTCCCCTGCTGCATAAGGGCACCACTGCCTGCCCACAGTACCTAGGGATCTCGCTTGGCTTTTTCCCTGTGTTGCTTCTGGTTGCTGACAGTCCACGCATCTGCCAAGATACTGTGACTGGGCAATTCAGGGTATGCTATGGCAGTGGGTCCCTGTGGTGGGGGCACTGTGTGTTTGGGGCGCCAGAACTGTGATAGGGCTGTGAGGTGACAAAGAAAAGGGCCTGGATAGCCGGCAGCGCCTCACCATGTTTGAGGGGCAGAATTCACAACCGCATGGAGTATATCTGAAGACCAACTCTAACTCTTGGTTTTACTGCAGTACTCTGCAGTAATGGCCCCCAACAGGAGGCTATGGAGCTGTTCCGGTAGGATCTTTTTGCTATAATAATCCCTAGCTCTTCTGTAGCACTTTTGATCAGTAGGTCCCAATGCACTTTACAAAGGAGGGCAGGGTCATTATCTGCACTTTACAGATAGGGAAACTGAGGCACAGAGTGGGAACAGGACTTGCGCAGGTCAATAGAATCCAGCACTCCTGCATCTCAGACTTGAAGAGAGCCTTGGTCTCCTCCAGAGGCTGATTCCCTGCACCCCAGTAAAGGATGGAGCTGGGGGAGGAGGTAGCCCAGCCTGTTACCAGGGAAGCCATGAGTAGCTGGTGGGGGACCCAGACAGGATATCTGGAAGCTGACCTGGGCGGCATAATCTGCTGATTTTATGAGCCCCCACCTTGTTGGAGTGTCACCAAGGGAGTAAGGAGATGTGGCTGAAGCCAGAGTCCCTCTCATGGCAGGATAGAGGAGCTGCTGCAGGGAAGGTGCTGGAATAGCCATGGGTACTGGCTATTTTCTTTCTTGCTCCAAACCCTCCTGCGTTGTCTGGCTGCCTTTTTGCTTTCCTGCTCTGAGCTCTGGGGACTGGGAGTGGAGAATAGGTTACACTCACCTATAGCTGCAGCTCATGTAGACAATCAGTAAATAAAGGGCCCATCTTCACAGTCAAGGTTGCTGTGCTTTGGGATCTCATTAGCTGACAATAGCACCTACCCAGCTGTGTGATGTTTCGTCTCTGGGGACCAAACTGTGCCACAGTATCCGGAAAGGTCAGGGCTGTAACAGGAATCCGGAACATGGTTCCATCTACACAGACTAGATTGTACCAGACCTCAGCCTTCCACGTGATGGACCGGATGTGAAAGTGCACACGTGCCCTCATGTCTGGGTCCGTGCCCCGCATGGAGCGTGCTGCTCTCTTGTCGAGCAGTAGGGAGCGATCCTCCGTTGGCCTGGGGCTCTCCCGCCTCTGGCTTTTAAGGCACTGTGAACGCAGCGAGAATGGTGGCGCCAGCTGGGTGTCCTTCAGGCCTGGGCTCCTTGGGGTAGGGACTGGAGGGATGCTGGAGAATGATGCCGAGTCTCTTGCCCTGCAGTCTGTCCAAACAGAGGTGCAGTGGGGGGGGGGGGAGGGGGCATTGGTCTTTCCTAGGGTCAGGGCCGTCCTTAGGATTTATGGGGCCCTACGCAGTATTATTAAACTGGTGCCCCTATGCTGGATGGCAGCCCAAGCTCACAGCCTGGTGGGGGAGGGGGAGAAGGGACTTGACAGCAAAGGATAATGAGATGCCCAGCCTGCCTCATGGTGGCGGAGAGTCACAGTTCCCCGCAGAGACTTGCATGCACTCTCCCTCATGCAGAATGGACATTAAGAAAGTACCTAATTAAAAGCACTAAAATTTGGGAATAAAAAATGTCAGTCACAGGTTTTTTGATATGCCCTGAAGTTTGTCAGAGATTTATTTGCAAAAACTTCATAGTAAAGGTGAGTCAGCTGTCCTGCTGAATACAACATTACATATAATAGAATACATGATGCAGCTCTTCTCTGTTTTACATTTTCTTCATCAGTATTTCTAAGTTGAATTTATATTTTAAATGTACTCAAATCTTAAGCCAGCATTCCAGATTACTACATATTTAACTCACTGAAACAAAGACATTCTTTTAAATTAATTAGAGAGGTTTAGTGTGTTCATAACAATGTTCATTGCTTTTAGAAAAAGGGAACAGTAATTTACTTTGTGTGATCTCCATAACAAGAGACATGGTTATGAAATTTCACCAACTTTAAAAAAATATGTTTCCAAAGATTTTAGGTATAACAAGGATTTTGTCTTACTAAGGTACTGATTTTGCTGGAGGGTTCTTTTAAAACTAGTTTGTTGGATTGTCAGAAGTAAAGAAAGGGAACTCTTTGTCCAGCTATCTGGAAGGGAAGGACTGTTGTCCCTTTAAGGGCTCTCTTCAGTGGGGAGTGGGGGGAGAGGTGGTGAAGGGATGGACAGAAAGGACAGGAAGACTTGGAAGCCCTTTTTTTTTTTAACTATAGTAATTAAAATGTGTATTTTAGATAAGGGAAGTCTTTTGAAGGATTTATTTAAAAAACTGTATGTCTGAAGATCCACACATTTAAGGCTAAAGATGATTGTGCATCTAAAACTCTATGCAAGCATTTTTTAGAAATGTGATTTTATAATCTTCACCAGCTCACTAATGAAATATTTTTAAAGCAAATTTTAAACTAAAGTCCTGTAGACTGACATGTTCTGTGTAAATATTACATTAATGCACAACTATTTTTGTCAGTAAAGTCAGAAACTGACAGTATAAAAATTTATTTGGGCATAAGCTTTCGTGGACATCTGATGAAATGCGTTCTAGTCCACAAAAGCTTATGCCCAAATAATTTGTTAGTCTTTGAGGTGACACAAGGACTCGTCCTTGTTTTTGCTGATACAGACTAACAGGACTACCACTCTGAAACCTGTCAGTATATACCTTGGGGTTGGCAAATGCCTGTTAAATGGCTTTATTACCCCTTGAATGTCTCTTTAACAGTTTCAATGTTGTGCTAATAGGTCTGGCAGGCTGGAGGTTTTTTCACTTTTAACTACTAGATTCCGTCCCAAGGAAGACTCACCAGGCTAGAGCAGCCATCTGTGGGAGCCTGCAGGAAGGGTCAGAACAGGGATAGGAAAACAAGCGGTGGACACTAAGACCCAGTGGTGCCCCAAATTTTCAGGTGCCCTACGCAGCTGCCTACGTTGCCTATGCCTAAGGACGGCCCTGCCTAGGGTAGGGAGGGGAGCGGAGCAGACCGTATTGGGGAAAATTTGCTCTGCAAGGGCCCAAGATGAATTGTATGAGGATGCTTTCCCTTGGTATTGACATTAAACCAGTGGTGCCCCCCTCCCTCCCCTCCTTGGGAACTCCAGGTTAGACTGTGAAGCTCTGATGTAAGCTTTCTCCTCCTAGCCTCCCCATCCCCAACTGGCAATGGATGGAGGCCTGCGGCCTTGTTCTAGACTCTCTTGATTTGGGGTCTCCTCCTGAATGCTTCCCTTGCCTCCCTCCTCCTCCCATTTCTCCAACTCTCCTTGGCGCCTCCATCTGGCGCCGGGCCAGGCCTGGCTCCTCCAGGAGCTGGTTTCGTTTCTCCCCGTCGATCCAGGATTGCTCTATTAGCCCAAACACTCCGTGACGGGACTCCTAAGTAGACGGGGCCGGCGCCAAGGAGGTGCACAGATAGATTAGCTGCTGTGCTGGCAGGCAGTGCCTGCGTGTCTGGCAGGTGGAACCTCTGGAGAGCCAACAAGCCGTTCTGCTAGCTCACAGATCCCCAGCGCAGCGTTGTAATTCAGGAGTGTAGCGGCGGGCACTGCGTGATCTGTGTGCGGTGCCCTTACAGGGACACTGCTTTTTATAGCCTCCCCTGCTCTTTCACTCTCCCAGTCTTAGAACCCTTCCCAAAGCTTCGTAATAAATAGTCTCCCCCTGACGTACAGTTTATTCCTTCTCTGGTAGGCAGGAGTTATGTTTGGCTGTGGTTCGCTGGTGCAGCGAAAGCCCGACATGGCTGTCTTTTGTTGCTTCTTTGCTCTGATGTCTGCAGGAGAGGGTCTTTCTGGGCGCAGAGGCAGGGCATGTGCCTTTATTCTGCTAGCTGCTTGGGGCCAGGGCTGGCTCTCACTTTGTTCGTACAGTGCCTGGCGCAGTGGGGCCTGATCATGGCTGCAGCCTGTAAGTGCTATGAGAATGCAAACAGTAGCCAGCCCATTCATCAGCACTCTCTGCCTGACACACACACAGGGAGATTCGAGGAGGCTTTTTTTTCCGCAGTGGGGGGCGGAGGGGAGAGCTAGCCCCTGGAAGCAGACTCTCCGGCTGTGTTACATGGAGTTAAATTGAGCCCTGGCACAAGTGGGTCTCCTCTATGCTTCAGTGCAGGTTCCCTTTGTTGTGGTAAAAGTGAGCCAGTCATTGCAGAATCGAAGGACTGAAGTACAGCAAAATAAGAGGGATAAGCGGCAAGCACACACCTGGGTTCTGCTTGGGCTCCCCTGGGGTTCAGTCACTTAGCTTTTGCTTTGTCTCCTCCGGGTAGTGTGGTGAGGCTCTTACACTTGGTGGGATTTGCCCTGGGCTCTGTACGTGGCCAGGTGACAGCACAGTGTTATACTTTCCGTAGGAGTGTTCCACAACCTCTGACCTCACACAGAAAATGCCCTGTCTCCTGCTTCCTGTAGTCCTACTGTAGCCATTCCTTGTTTGTGTCTCGGACCAGTGATACTGGATTGGAGGGTGGTGGGTGGAAAGATGGTGACACATGTGGGGGGCCCCTATCTACAGAGGCAGGTCTGCTGTGCCAGGGGATCTCGGTGCCCTGATCAGGTTATAACACAGGTTGGTCCTAACCCACTACGATTAGCACGCAGGCCTTGAGTCGGAGTCCGGATGTGATGTTCTTCCCATGACCAGGCCTTCTCAGGAGGTGGGCAGATAAATGTTGGGCAAGGCGAAATCGGGGTGGCCTTGGCTGTTAGCCCTATGTAGAGGGAGTTGCAGTCGGTAAGTCTCAGTGATGCATGGTGGGTTATGGTTGCCAGGCCTCGGAGGATGGGGAGTGGTCTCCTGGTAAATTGGAAAGACATTTTTCCTGGTCGGTCTCTACCTGGTTATCCAAGAGCAGGGATAAATCCAATACTGCCACGCGGCTCGGCAATAGGACGGCATCAAGAAGTTGAGGGGAAGGTCGCTGGCTCCTCAGATGGTTCCCCTTTCCAGCGCCCCTCTGAGCGGAGCTCCAGTCAGCTGGTTTCATCCAGGTGTCTGTCTGTGGCTAGCACTGATGTGCGTGAGCGCACAGCAGGGCGGTTTGCTGAGATAGACGCAGAAGGCAGGATGGCATCAGCGCACCGGTGGCAGAGGAGCCTGCGGTACCTGCTGAATTCCCCAGGAGTCTCGTATCTGTTGAACAGAAGCGGGGCAGGCTTGGCCTCTGCAGGGTTTCACCTAGGAGGAGCATCACTACGGAGATCTGCTGGGGAGATGTGATGACCTAGGTTAGCGCTAGGCTGCCCATCTTGCCTGCTCATGAGGGCAGGTCTGTAGCACTGTGTGATCTGGTGTGTTGTAGGCTGTTGATAGAAAGAGCACAGAAGTCTGACCACAAATGCTGCTCAAACAGCTTCTGTGCTGGAGCCAGGTCTGAATCCTGAGCTGAGGGGTTGACGACAGAGATTGGCAGGGACTCTGTTCTTGATGGAATGGTGTTGCTCCTCTGTCTAGTTGTTGAGGAATGGGGTAGAGAGATGCACCTCCTTATGTCAGTGCTGAGTATGGTCCAAACCATGTCAACTATTCCATCTTCTGAGAATCCAAACTGCTGGCAGAACGTACTCGTCAGCCCCAATACACTGAGCCACCCAAGAGTTTCTCCTCCGCTTAATCTCCTGGCAGGACTGCGTGTTCCCCCAACTGCTGTGTGGCTGGCTATGTGCCCGGAGAAATGCCAGAAACCCAGAAAGCTGCTTTGCTTTATGAGTTGGAAAAGTTACCTGCCATTGCCGGGAACCCCAGAGCCCTGCACAGAGGGAATGGATCTTCCGATTGTTGGTTTGCAACTTTCAATATAAAGCTATTTTATTTCTGGTCTGGGATCTTAAGCAGCTAAAAGGGACAATGCTTTTCCATCCTTCTTCAAGTCCTTTTGTCTGCATCAAACTTCCAAAAAGCCTGACAATTGAGAGTCAAGATAAAATTGATTGTGTAGCACTATTCTTCACTTGCACTGGTCCTAGTGTACTGCGTGTTACCCACAGTCATCACCATTCTCAGCCCCTGCGATACATCGGCCTGGCTGTGCGACTATGGCACAAGGCTAGGCGCTAAAGGACAGCCCCCTCCGTGAATACAGTGTGTCAGCACTGAGATTCTGTGTTGAGTGCCCACCAGTCACTAGGGAGGGGGGCCAGCCAGCAAATTTTCAGGCAGGTAGATTGTTGGCTTGTGCGTATTCTAGCACCCCTAGCATGCTGTGTGCTGGGAACTCACAGCTAACGCTGAGCCAATCTCTTCTTAAAGCCTTGCTCACTCTATCAGAATAACGATCTAATCACCGCTATGAAACGTGGTCAGGGCCCAGCTGCGTTATAACAGGGCTTCTCATTGTCAAGCGAAGGAACTATGTCCTGGATTGCATCTCTGCTAGGGTAGCTCTGCCAGGGCGTCCTGTTGACACCATGAGTGTCCTTTGACACTGTTTAAATCATGTTTTTATTTTGAGAACTAACTGCAAAAATTGGGCTACAGCCCTGCTCTGTCCAAGCCAGTAACGTGGGTTAAACAGATGGATCCCCTCAGGTGTCAGTCAATCCAAGATAAAACCATCTCAGGGGAGAACTTGGTTATAACTGAATGATCTCCCAGCAAGGCGGCTGTCGCAGCAGAGTCTTACTCCTAGTGTGTCTGTCGGCCGGGGGAGAACGTGGGTCACTACTTTCTATTCACACAGGCAGGAAGGAGCCGTATCAGAACACGGTTAGCCCACAGCCATGGTTCACAGTTGGGTTTAAATACTAGGGCAGGATTGTATCCCACCACAGATGGGATCTTGGAGGCCATTTCAGGGGTTCATTGGTAGGTGAGATGTCCCAAGTGGAGCCCACAGTAGGGGCATCCCATCGAGTGTCGAATGCGTGGACTTTGCAGACCTGCAGAAAAGCTACTGAATGTGCTACCCTCCATTCTTATCCTGGATTCTGGGCCATTCACATGCTGCAATAATAATGTTTGATCTTCCAGTGTGCAGATTCCTCTTCAGCTCCGAACATCTTCGCATCTGTGACTTGAAGTCTCACCCGTAACATCCCTGTGATCAGTACAGTTTTGGGTGGCTTTATTGTTTAGTATGGTAGAAGCCTCTTGGTTGGCACAGATCCTGACAGAAGGGGAAAAAAGCACCTGTTAAGTGATGACCCCGGTCCTCAGAGGTTCGCAGGATGAGATTTGTTTGAATCACATAGCTTGCGGTAAAAAAAGCATGAGAAGGCTAGAGAAAACCACAGGAAGGTAAGAGGAGCTTATTTAGCAGCCGTAACAGAGCAGGGAAGCAGCGTGATGAGGACGGTGGAGTGGGAAACACGTGCTAGCAAACTGTGACTTGCTCCTGTTAGCTACATAAACTGGCTGCATGCACCACCTCCTGTGCCAATTAAACAAGCAAGGAACACCAATAATCCATTGTTCAGAGCCATTGAAAGATATTGCACTGAATCTCTGCCCCCAGCCATTGTCCCAGTCAGACCGGGGGAGAGATAGTTAGGTGGCTGCCATTTGAATTAAGCATGTTGCCTTGTTGTGTACTCCATAGTGATTGATGCAGGGCCCGGACTTCAGAAACACCTTGCAGTGAGTCAGCTCTACCTCCAGTACACAACCATACCAGACACCATTATCCGTAGATCTCAGGGATTTACAAAGGAGGGCCAGTGTAACCATTTCTGTTTTACAGATGGGGAAAGTGAGGCATAGAGTGGCCAAGTTATTTGCCCAAGGCTATATAGCTAATCCATGGGAGAGCCAGGAATAGAATCCAGATCTTCTGGTTCCCAGTCAGGTGCCCTACCCAACAGGCAAGCTGCAAATATTTCAAGCTTTTTGTGACTGCACTGTCTGTGTGGGTTCATGGAGCGTCTGGATGTGTATTGATATGGGGAGAAGCCAGAAGACCGTATCTGGCCTGTGCTATGTACAGAGAGCTGGGGGAGGGCGTCTTGAGAGCTATTGATGGGAAGCGGGTCTAGTGACCACAGAAAAACAAGAATGGCTGTAGTGGGTCAGACTAACCGTCCATCTAGCCCAGTATCTTGTTTTCTAACAGTGGCCAATGTGAGATGCTTCAAAGGGAATGAACAGGACAGTTATCAAGTGATTCATCCCATATTGTCCAGACCCCACATCTCGCAGCTTAGGGACACCCAGGCCATGGAGTTGCATCTTTGACCATCTTGGCCAATAGCCACTGGTGGACCTATCCTCCATGCACTTATCTAATTCTTTTTTGAACCCGGTTATACTTTTGGCCGTCACAACGTCCCCTGGTGATGAGTTTCACAGGCTGACTGTGCATTGCCTGAAGAAGTACTTCCTTGTGTTTGTTTTAAATCTGCTGCCTATTAATTTCATTGGGTGACCCTTGGTTCTTGTGTTATGTGAATGGGTAAATAACACTTGTTTCTTCACACCATTAATGATTTATAGACCTCTATCATATCCCCCCTTACTTGTCTCTTTTCCAGACTAAACAGTGCTTGTCTTTTTAATCTCTCCTCATATGGAAGCTGTTCCATCCCCATAATAATTTTAAAATATATCTTTCTTTGAGATGGGGCGACCAGAACTGCGCGTCATCATTGTCATCAATCCATTGGAGTTTGAGGATGATTGTCTTCCATAAAATGATAGCCAGCATGCAAGGTGTGGGTGTACCATGGATTTATATAGCTGCATTATGATATTTACTGTCTTACTATCTATTGCATTCCTGATGGTTCCCAACATTCTGTTTGCTTTTTTGACTGCCGCTGCACATTGAACAGATGATTTCAGAGAACTATCCACAATGACTCCAAGGTCTTTCTTGAGTGGTAACAGCTAATTTAGACCTCATCATTTTGTATGTATAGTTGGGAGTATGTTTTCCAATCTGCACTATTTTGGATTTATGAACACTGAATTTATAAACAATTCATTTTGTTGCCCAGTAACCCAGTTTTGTGAGATCCCTTTGTAACTCTTCACAGTCTGCTTTGGATTTAACTATCTTGAGTAATTTTGTATCATCTGCAAACTTTGCCACCTCACTGTTTATGCCTTTTTCCAGATCATTTATGAATATGTTGAACAGCAGTGGTCCCAGTACAGATCCCTGGGAGAGACCACTGTTTTCTTCTCTCCATTCTGATAACCGATCATTTAGTCCTATCTTTTTGTTTCCTGTCTTTTAACCAGTTTCTGATCCATGAGAGCACCTTCCTTCTTATCCCATAACTGCTTACTTTGCCTAAGAGCCTTTGGTGAGGGACCTTGTCAAAGGCTTTCTGAAAGTCCAAGTACACTATATCCACTGGATCCCCCTTGTCCACGTTTATTGGCCCCCTCAAAGAATTCTAATAGATTAGTGAGGCATGATTTTCCTTTACAAAACCCATGTTAACACTTCCTCCAACAAATCATGCTCATCTGTGTCTGATAATTCTATTCTTTACTATAGTTTCACCCAATTTGCCTGGTACCAAAGTTAGGCTTACCAGCCTGTAACTGCCAGGATCGCCTCTGCAGCCTTTTTAAAAAATTGGTGTTACACTAGCTATCCTCCAGTCATCTGATACAGAAACTGATTTAAGTGATAGGTTACATGCCACTTTTAGTAGTTCTGCAATTTCATATTTGAGTTCCTTCAGAACTCTTAAGTGAATACTGCCTGGTCCTGGTGATTTATTATGGTTTAATTTATTAGTTTGTTCCAAAACCACCTCTGACACCTCATTCTAGGACAGTTCTTCAGATTAGCCACCTAAAAAGAATCTCCCTCACTTCCTCTGCAGTGAAGACTGATGCAAAGAATTCATTTAGCTTCTTCGCAATGGCCTTGTCTTCCTTGAATGCTCCTTTTGCACCTTGATCCTTCAGTGGTCCCACTGATTGTTTGGCAGACTTCCTGCTTCTGATGCACTTACATTATTTTTGCTATGCACTGCTAGAGAGAAGGAGACCCAGCAAGCAGCTGACCCAGGCTGGAGCCTGGCCTGGGCTGTTCCGCAGTGCATGCACTCTACTGTTTGCATGGAAACGTAGGTGAGCTCTCGCCAGAAGGGAGGCTGCCATGTATTACAATGAGGCTGTATGGGTTGGGGCTCTTGCAATTGTTGTGGACTTGGGACCTAGGCAGGGCGAGAATATGGCTTTCACAAGCCTTAATGTACTGGAGCTGGGACTCCTGGGCTTGGTTCCTAGATCTGCCACTGACTCGCTGCATGAATCTGGGCAATCTGCTTTGCTGCTGTATGCCTCAGTTTCCCCAGCTGTGAAATGGGGATGATCATTCCTTACTTCCTGAGGGTGCTGGCTGGCTGCATTCACAGTTTGCCGAGATACTATGAGATCCTGGAGTTGCAGTTTCCTCATTAACTGCTTGCCCAGCCAGCCAGACCTTGCCCTGCTGCTGTATGAAAGATCAGCTGCCTCTGTGATGTCATGAATGATACCGACGTGAACTGGGGCTGGATGAAAATTCCCCAGCTGGGTCGAAGGTGCCAGGTTTCTTCCATATTGAGTTGTTGGGGAGACTTTTTTTTTTTTTTTTAACCCTTCCATGGACATGGCGCTGTCATTGCTGCTGTGGTCTGCTTCTCATGCTGCTGCAGCCGCTGCCTGTACAGCATGCTCAGGTCAAAGCGGTTAAAGCCATGCTTGTGCCCAGTGATGGTGATGGGGGATAGTGATCAGAGAAAGGTCTGCATCACCACTCTTTGGGTTAACCAGCCATCTGTGCTTTGCATGCCTCCTGGATGCTCCCTCACTTAGGATAATTCCTTAGATTAGAATTACTTAAACTAGAATAGAAAACCCCTGGATCTGTGCTGGGCATGTGTGGGTCTTCATGAGGGCTGTGACGTGGTTTGGTCACAGAGATCTCCTTGGGACTGTCACTGACGTGCTGAATTTACCTCTGAGCCCATTTTCCCTGCCAGCTTGGGACTCCAGAACCCTGTCTTGTTGAGCCAGACATGCTAGCCTGCTGCAACACAGACCCAGTGTCTAGACCATGCCCCCAAAGCTGCAGGCTTTAAGTGAAAACAGCTCAGCAAGTACTCCCATCTCCAACACCTGGGCTCCCAGTTCCCAATGGGATCCAAACCCTAAATAAATAAATTTCATTCTGTATAAAGCTTATACAGGGTAAATTCATAAATTGTCCACCCTCTATAACACCGATAGAGAGATAGGCACAGCTGTTTGCTCCCCCAGGTATTAATCACTTACTCTGGGTTTATCAATAAACAAAAGTGATTTTATGAAGTATAAAAAGTAGGATTTAAGTGATTCCAAGTAATAACAGACAGAACAAAGTAAGTTACCAAGCAAAATAAAACAAAACATGCAAGTCTAAGCCTAATACATTAAGAAACTGAATACAGGTAATATCTCTCCCTCAGATGTTTCACTAAGCTTCTTTCACAGACTAGACTCCTTCCTAGTCTGGGCTCATTCCTTTCCCCGGTGTCCTTGTTAGTTCCAGCTCAGGTGGTAACTAGGGGATTTCTCATGACGGGCAGTCCCCTTTCTTCTGTTCCACCCCCTTTTTAGCTTTGGCACAAGGCGGGAATCTTTTGTCTCTCTCTGGGTCCCCTCCCCTCCCATCCAGGTTTAAGATGGATTCCAGTATCATGTGACATATTCACATGTCCTGTGAGACCCCAAGCCTCCATTCTTCCTGGCCTGACTCTCAGGAACCAGGAAGGCTTGCAAGTAAACAGAACCATTTATAGGTGATTGATTCTGAAGCACCCTTAATGGCTTCTACTTAACATGTTTACATCAGTAATACAAGTTTATCTTATTCTCCTAACTCCAGAAATAGACAAAATACATGAAAGTAAATGGGATGAACACACTTAGTAGATCATAAGCTTTGTAATGATACCTTACAAGAGACCTTTTGCATAAAGCATATTTCAGTTACATCATATTTATGCTCATTAGCATATTTTCATAAAACATTCTGGAGTGCCACGTCACAGGGGCTCCTCGCAGAAATCTCATTAACAGATGGCTGCATGCGCTGCTTGGGAAATGCAGCCCCCGACCTTGTTGGTAGGGCTGAGTTTACTGGGCCTGCGGCTCCATTTGTGGTCCAGTTTGTTCATCACACTGTACAGCATTGGCTCCTTCTTGCTTTGTTGAGGCATTAATCACCTCATTATTGGGGTCGCCCTTATGGAAAAGGTCTGCAGAACTGAACAGAGAACTCTCTCTCCTGGACAGCCCATGGAGTTGTGTGGCAGGGGGCTCATTCCCTGTCAAACTCCAGAGGTTGATAGTGTCTCGTATAGAACCCTGTTAATGTCATCTTCTCTATTCAATTCCCCAGGACATTTCTGTAAAAGGTGACCATCGCAGTCGTGCCCAAAGCCTCCTATCAGCTGGGGACTTTCTGCTCTGAGTTGCCAGTGCTGGAACTAGAGCTCACCTGAAAAATTAAAATTTTTCTGTGGAAAATTTCAGCAAAAATGAAGAAAAATTGTTTTTGTTGACAGTTTCCTCTGCTGCGTGCAGGGCGCAATGGCTGCACGTGAAGCCCCGCGTCAGAACAGCTGGGGAGAGATTGGGCATCTAAAAATACGTCCCGCCTGCATTGAGTCATCCCGTTTCCATGGATACAGCTGAGCCACAGACTGTGTGTGGTCAGGGGCTTTGATGGGACAGGAACGATCTGTCTCCAGTGCAGTCCAGGTGCACTGACGAAGCCAGGTGCTTGTCCCTATAAATGACATGGGGTTACTGAGCCGGGAACACCCAGGAAACCAGCTGGCGCTGGCTAGCAATCAGTGTGACTCTCCGGTACCCCCGTTAGCCTCCTGCACGGACCCAGGAGGGGATGGTGTGGGAATCAGTAGAGACCTTGTCTGGGAGCCCAGGGTTGTCAAAAGAAATCGAAATAGAAAAGTTTCCCACTGGGAAGAGGAAATGAAGCCTAAGCCAGAGGTATCCGTCAACCACTTCATTGCTACCTAGTGCATCAGATCCATGGGGCAAAACATGCTTCTGGGATGTGTGGGTCTTGAGGGCTCTGCTCCTGACTCTCATCTCATGGCTGGGTGAAGAGTGAATCCACTGAGGTCCATGGAGATACACCCATTTTGCAGCACTGAATCCCCATAGGTTACAATGTTGATTACAGCTGATTGACACTGGCATCAGTGAGATCAGAATGGACTCTGAGCCAGGGGGGTTCTAAGGTGTCTGTCACCTTGAGATGTAAGTACCATCCCCCTGCTTCCTCTGCAACCTGGCACAATTTCCTGAGTCCTGCCTCCCCTGTGGGTGCATAACATGGGCCTAAGTGTTATTCTCCTCAAATCTCTGATTCTGTCCAGCACAAGCGACTACGCCTGTGATGTACAGCTATCGTGCCAGGCTCCTGGACGAGTCCTGTGAAAGGGGCCCACGCTACTTTTCCACTTTCAGAGCCACTCCGATCATACGAAGCTCACCAGGGTCCCTGGGTCTGGCTCTCTTGCCTGGTGCTTCCTTCCTCTGTCTCCGCTCAACACATCCCCACCTGGGGAAACTTCCCCGGTCAGGCTTTTGGCAGGTTGGGCCTGCGCTTCTCCACTCTCCGAGGCTTCTAGCCCTCCCGTCATCTTGGCTTCTAGGTTGGCTTCAGAATAGGGGCAAATCCTGGCCCCACTGCAGTCCGTGGTGGAACTGCCATTGTCTTCAGTGGGGCTAGTACTTCTCCCCTGAGATCAACCCCTCCTTGGTACGGGGATATTGAAATTCTGTTGTACTGCAGGTGAGAAAATTTGGCCCTTGGTTACTCCTCTGGAGCACCCATAACCTCAGTGGGGTTGCATGGATGTAGCTTAGGGCAGAATTTGGCCCTTGTTCTTACAGTTTGTCTCCCTTTTGTCCCTCAATTCAAAGGACTTGACTGTCCTCTGACTTACACCAGTTCTGCACTGATGTGACTCCGGGGTCAGTCCTGACATACAGCAGGGAATGGGAGAGGCAAATCAGGCTTCCTCTTACCCTCAGATGGCTGCCCCAGAACAGGAGGAAGGAACGTAGAGATTCTCCCTTCACTTAATTCTATTTCAGAGATGCTGAGAGTTGGGATTTCATCTTTACCTCTGCTCAGACTTGAGCCTCGGTCCTGTCACTTTTAAGATAACCAGGATAATGAAGTATCAGAGGGGTAGCCGTGTTAGTCTGGATCTGTAAAAGCAGCAGAGAGTCCTGTGGCACCTTATAGACTAACAGATGTATTGGAGCATGAGCTTTCGTGGGTGAATACCCACTTCGTCGGCTGCCACGAAAGCTCATGCTCCAATACGTCTGTTAGTCTATAAGGTGCCACAGGACTCTTTGCTGCTTTTACAGGATAATGAAATAACTCTACCATGAGAAGCCTGGTATGGGCTTAAAGATGGGCAAATAGCACAAGACAGTTTGCATGTATTCTTACCCCCAATGCTCCTGTGCCTGATGCTTTCATTTTTTGGTTTTCATGTTGTGCAGCTGAATACTCCAGGTGAACGTGTTCCTCCCTGAGCTCTCACCTGGTATGTCTGTCTGCCCATCTTGGAGATCTTGGTTAGCCCTCCTGTTTGTAAGTTTTGGTTGTCCAATCAGGGAGCAGAAATGATAGCATGCTCAATGAGCGTCCAGTTGCACCCTGCTAAAAAGGAACGATGAATGGCAAGCAGCTGACAAGCGATCTGAGGGTCATGGGGAAAGCGACAACTGAGACTGGTAGCGAGCAGCAGCAGGTGGGGACATGAACACACAGACCCCAATCTGAATGATTCAGCTCATCTCTTGACCCTGCACCTTGCTGTTTGCTGGCTTTTCCTGTTCTGGAGCTGGCTGTCAGTGGAGCTGTGGCTATTGACATGAGAAGAGGATCTGCCCCTCTCTCTGTAATCAGCATGTGCCCTCGTGTCCATGCCCTCTATCCCTCTTGGGGACATGCAGCAACAGGCTGCAGTTCCTTCCCCTGCTCACATGCTGTGCCACGGGGCATCTCCTGGGGTGCCAGCTTAGAGGTCTCCTGAATTCCGCAGGGTAACATGACACATGTCTGTCTAAAGAGACTAGGGCTTCTAATTGTGGCTCAAAAAGTGACTCTGCCAAAGTCAGTGTAGTTGCACTTACTTAAAACTCTGAATTTTGGCCCATGGGCCGTGACTCCTCTGCTGTCATACCCATGGGCCTCCCTTGAGCAAAAGTTCCCCAATCCTGCCCGGTAGTGTGGCCTGTGGGTATGCACAGCTGTCTTAGGGGCAGGATAAGACTCGGTAGCCCTGCTGAAGTCTCCAAACCCTCTTGGGGCTTGTCTCCATGGGAGCGCCGTCCTGTTTTATGCCAAGGAGCCGTGACTGCTGGCAGAACTCTCCATGTGGATGCTTACTCCAGTCCAAAAGCAGCGTGTTTTGGTTTAACTCAACCCCTTCCAAAGGAGAGTAAGTTAAACTGCCTAATGCTACTGCTGTGCTGGAAAAAGAGGGTCCGTGTGGGTAGTCACCCTAACCCACGATAGTTATGCTAGTTCCACTGGTGTTACTGGGAACATTTTCCTGGTAGACAAGCCCTTACTTAGGACCCCAACTCTGCGCTCTCCATGGCAGTGGCTCTCATTGCTCCCTTGCAGACCCAGGCCCCCGGGATAGGGCAAGACTTGCCCAACTGCCAGCTGCTCCGGGGCGGGACTGCCCCCTCCTGCTCAGCGCGGGGTGAAGGAGCCTAGTGCAGAAATGCAATGGGAGGGTAATGAGTAAATGCCTTGTAATCGACAAACAAGGGCATCCTCATGCTGTTGCTCTGCCCTCTAACCCAGCGTTGTCTGCAAGGGAGTTAATCAATCTCAGCTGCCTGACACCTCTCTGGGGAAGTGAGAGCAGGAGGATGTTTTGGCTCAGGCTATATATAGAGGGCGGAGAGTACAGAACAGTGGAGGCATCAAGCAGACGGTGTGGAGGGGCTGTGATGGCTCCCAGGTAGGCTCGCTTGTGTTTCAAGCCTGGGGCTTAGCTCAGCAGATGGGGTAGCGGATCCATGGGGATTACTGCAGGCACTAGCTGTTGTGTGGCTGGAGGACTCCGTCCTCTCTTGGGGGCCCCACACCAAGCGCTGCCCTCCGTATTCTTTGCAGCATTCAGGTGTGGGCGCGCCCCTTGAGGGCAGGCTTTTGTTCTGGCCCCGAGTCATGTCCCTGCACGTGCAGCCTCCTTGTGCTGCAGCAATCCTGACGCATGTCCAAAGCCGAGCGGGGCTGGCCCTTAGCTCGGGGGCGGGGGGGTGCTGCTGGGCTGGGGCCACGTTTCATGGTAGATTGTCCACGTGTGGTCACAGTCCTGTGGCTCTACAGATGCAGGAGAGTTAGCGTGAAATTGCAGCGTGGACTCTACATGCTGAATGCCCTGCTGCTTGGTCAGTTTGATGCAGTCTCCTTGAAGTCCATTGTAAACTGTTGTGCAGTGGAATATTGCACTCCAAGGGTGGCTGTGGTGGGTGAAACGATTGGTTTATGAGCTGCTTTGGGAAGAGAAGTGCTATGTGCAGCTGAGAGATGAAACTTACCGGCAGCATCTCCCTACTGTGTCTCCCTCACCTCCAGGGTTTACGTGGGAGGCTCTTTTCCCTCCTTCCAAGATCTTTTGCGCAGTTGAAATCTCTGTTTAAAGCCGTTCAGCTTAGCTTGGAAGCTCTCTGGGGGCAGGGGTGGTCTTTTAGGTCTGAGATCGTACAGCCCCTAGCACGCCGGGGTCCTGGCTCATGTCTAAGACTCCTAAGCGCTGTGGTAATACAAATAATAAATGAGAATCCGGGCCCTACCAAGTCCACGGCCATGAAAAACTCCTCACGGACTGTGAAATCTGGTCTCCCCCAGTGAAAACTGGTCTTGTGTGTGTTTTTACCTTATGCTATACAGATTTCACGGGGGAGACCAGCGTTTCTCAAATTGGGGGTGCTGACCCAAAAGGGATTAGCAGGGGGGTCACAGGGGGTTATTTTAGGGGGGGTGGTATTGCCACCCTTACTTCTGCACTAGTGCCTTTGGAGCTGGGCGGCTGGAGAGAGGCAGCTGCTGACCAAGGGCCCAGCTCTGCAGGCAGCAGGGCAGAAGTAAGGGTTGCAATGACATGACCTGCCATCCTTACTTCTGCGCTGCTGCTGGCGGCGGCTCTGCCTTCAGAACTGGGTTCCTGGCCTGCAGCTGCTGCTCTCCAGCTGCCCAGCTGTGAAGGCAGCGCCACCACCAGCAACAGCGCAGAAATAAGAGTACCCCTACAATAACTTTGCGACCCCTCCCAACTCCTTTTTAGGTTGGGATCCCTACAATTACAACACTGTGAAATTTCAGTTTTAAATAGCTGAAATCATGACATTTATGATTTTTTAAATCCCATAACCGTGAAATTGACCTGGATGGATGGATGGTGAAGTTGGTAGGGCCCTGAGGATAATGCTCTCGCAGATCATTCAGCTATGGGTCGGAAGGTAACCATTGCTCAGCGCCAGCGATCTGCTCCCAGGATGGAGTTAAGCACAGACTTGGTGGAGCTGAGCAAAGGAAATGAAACTCTTGTCTTGTCGCTGACCAGGAGCTTGGGCCCAGTTTCTTGAGGTCCCAAACTGTTCGGGCCAGCTGAGCGCTGGCTTGCTTGGCTTCCACGAGTCAACAGGTCCCCATGGCTCAGATTCCAAACCGGCAACCCTGGGCCTTTCCAGCTGAGCTTTTCCCTCCGCTCTGAAACTCAAACAGGCTGCAGCTTTGTCCATGCACTCGCGGGCGCCGATCTGGTTAATCGTGCAAACTCCTTCATGGACGCTTAGTTAAGAGCAGCTTCCTTTCAGTTTAGCTTAGCCCTATTCCTACTCCATGGGAGCTAACGCGAATCCGCCAGATTTCTGTGGATTTCAGCACATCCGCACTGCTTTTTTGCATCAGTTCAACTCACTCCACTTTCAGCTGCACCTTTCGTTGAAACTGGGGCAGCTTTCCATGGGGACACAGAGCAGAAGGAAAGATTTTTGTGACGCTCCCCACAGCCCGATCTGAAATGCCTGAGGTTTATGCAGCTGTAACATTGTACCCTGCAGTTCCCTAGATAATCTCGATTTATTCCAGGGGCTTGGACGTCTCAAACTCCTGGCTATTAGGGAGCGACAGCTCCAGAGCCTGCAGAGCTGATGGCCCTGATTCTAGATTGAGCTGTCTGGGGTACTCACCTGACCCCCATCACCTGCGCACCCCTCACAAGTGTTAAGGCGTTTCTCCTCACAACACCCCTGGTGGGCAGGGCAGGCCTGTTCTCCCCGTGGTACAGAGCAGAAGTGGAGGCACAGCGAGACCGAGGCCGAAAATGTCTTTAGGCACCGCTCTGCTCAGTGTTGCAAAGCCTAAGACCCAGCTCCACAAAGGTCCTTACTTCAATGGAAATAGGAACCTAAATACCTTTGCAGAGCTTGGCCTGAGTGACGAAGGAGCCTGGGCCCCTTTCAGTGAGATTTAGCTTTACAATGCTGAAGTGACTTAGGACAGGAGTGGTGGTGCACTACCTAAATACTTTTAAAAATCCTGGCCTAAGTGACTTGGCCAAGGTCACCCAGGATGTCTGTGGCAGAGCACAGATTTGAACCCAGCTCTCACATGTCCCAAGCTGGCTCCCTGCCCTCAGTGACCACTTGGAGGATCCAGCCCTGCTGAGCTGGCCCGGGTGGATGCTAACCACAAATTTGTCAGTGCTTGTGGGCTTCAGCCCAGAGGCTCCTCTTGGGCCAGCCAGCTCAGTGCAGTGTGCTAGGGCAAAGGCACTTAGCTTCTGGAATGGTGGCTCCTGGAATGGTGAGGGACATGCCCCTCTTTTGGGTAATGGACTCGTGGCTGAAGCAAGGAGCTGGGGCGCGATTCTTCCTCCCAGGGAGCATCTGTCACCCAGCGACATGCAGGATCCCACGTGGGAAGGGAGGAGGGTCTCACAGGCTGCGCCCCAGGGTGCCCTCTCCTGGCAGAGCAGTTGGGTGACGGCGTCATGCCCATGTGCCCACCACCTGAAGGTCAGGGGGCAGCAAGCGACACTAAGCCTGTGACACCCTCCCTCTCACCATGGTGGGGATGTTCCCCACCCCCTCCCTGAACATGGATAGCGTGGGCAGCAGTAGTGCCAGCTTTACCCACCCCACCAATGCCGCCCTCCAGGCATGACTAGGGTCTGTCTCCACTACCCAGTCAGTCCCTGGCCCTTCTGCCATGGCTGCCCATAGGGGGACCAGCTACTGCCTGCTCTGATAGCCACCATGTGCTGGGCACATCTGTCTCATCCTGATGCCACCCCAGATGGACCTGTCAGAGAGCTGATCCTTGGGGCGCACACAGCAGAGATCTGTGTGCTCCCCTCTATGGCTGGCCCTCGCCAGCTCCAGTCCAGAGCTTAGGCTGAAGGTCTATGAGCAGGAGGCTGGCGGCCTGGCAGCTGACTCGTGTGCTGGATTTTTTCCCCCCTGCAGGACTGCTGCTGCAGGAAGTGACCATGGCAGGGCTGCACGAGCTGCGATTCACCGAGGAGAAGCCACTGCTGCGAGGCCAGGATACTGAGCTTGTGAGTTGCCTGCCTTCCCCCTCTCCGTACATCCCACCTGTCATACGCCTTCATTCCTAACACGCGAGGAGGTGTTGATTGTACGGAATGGCTGCCTGCCCTGCTTTGCCCTAGCCTCATTGGAGCTGTTCACCCGGCAGCACCAGGTGTCTGTAATGTACTGGCTTTATGTGTGAGTGATGTTGCCCTCTAGTGGCTCAGCTGACAGGGTGGATAAGGGACCTACCATTGCTACCAGCTAGGGGAGGGGAGCTCTTCTTTAGCTCAAATGCAGTGGATCTAGTCCTAGAATCATAGATTATTAGGGTTGGAAGGAACCTCAGGAGATCTAGTCCAACCCTCTGCTCAAAGCAGGAGCAATCCCCAACTAAATCCCCAAATGGCCCCCTCAGAGATTGAACTCACAACCCTGGGTTTAGCAGGTCAATGCTCAAACCACTGAGGGGGGTGGGTGGGTGTGAGCGAGAGAGAGAGAAGAGAGAGAGAGAGAGTGTGTGAGTGTGTGTGTGTGTTATCCTCTTCACACACCTTGTCCTATAACCGTGACTCTACCAGTGCATTCTGGGACACACATCTGTCCCAAAGAGGCGTTACTAGGAGCACTGACTTTTGGATAACTTCCACATGGGGATGCAGCTAGGAGGAGTGGCTGAGCTGAAAGTAGCTGCAGCGTTTGTCCATGCTGAAGAGAAACCACTGTAGGCTGGACTCGTTCAGCTCGATTTCCGCTAGCGGCGTAGGTGGCTTTATGAGCAGCAAGGGTGCCACCACGTGGCCCAGCTGAAGAATGGTAGCTTGCACCGTGCAAGCATCTGAGCATCTGGTAGCAGCAGGGCCCCTGCAGAGATGGCGGCCAAGAATCGAGCATTTGTCTGTTCCCAATGTCTCCACTGGTCCCCTTGGCTCAGCCTGGAGTGCAGGCTGGCTGCAGTGATGGGCAGGCAGTAGGTTCTGAAGCAGATGGGATGGTGGACAATGCAAAGGCAGGAGATGAGGGCGTCTGGCTTCTACCACCATTTCCTGTTCCTCAAAGGCTCCTTTCATGGCAGCCCCTGTCCCATCTGGAGTCTTGTGCCTAGCTCAGCTGCAGGGGCTTATCTGACTGAAAGCTGCAAGATCACCCACCTGCCCCTGCCAGGCCTGGGAGCAAGGGACGCCTCACAGGGGCTACCCCCACTCCTGTGATCAGACCTTAGTAGGTCTCCACCTCTGGCAAAGCTCCCATTTGGTGCCTGTCATGTGAGAGAGGAGTGGGAGGGAGGCTGTGTCTGGAAAGCAAGCGGGGAGGACTTGATGAACATCAACGAACTGACTTCTCCCTGCAGGCTAGAAAGTGTGGGTGAGCCAGCCAGCCCAAAGAGCAGTGGCCCCAGGACAGTTTCTGAGGCCTGGGGGAGGGGAGAACCCATAAACATCTTCCTGAGGCCTCTCACGGGCAGGTGGGTGCAAGAGACCGGCCTGGTGGAGCTAGGTTGATGGTGGGGAGTGGAGGAGGGGTTGGAATGACTCTCACTAGCTGGGTTTGGGTGGGCTTGTTCCTCCCCCTCTCACTACCTCCTGTGGCCTTCTAATGTCCCTTCCCTAATCCACCATGAGGACGAGAGCTCCAGCACGCTGCTCTCCTGTCTGAATGCTGAACTTGATGGGCCCAGCTTGGTCTCTGCCGGTTTCCTGGGTTCCCCCAGCCACGCTCATGGGGGAGCAGATTCCAGATGAGAACTGCAAGGAGCCAGCAGACTGCAGCATTCATTGAGATGGTGCCTCCATCATTGCACCATCCTGCCTTGCTGTCTCCAGCTATGTTGTGCACCTCCAGCCTGGCCTGCAGCACTCCTTGCTACAGCAGGCACATCAGACGCTGTCCAGCCTGCTGAACTGTGGGTTGGCTCTCTCTGGTCGAAAGGCGATCCCCAGTGGTGCGGGAGGGGTGGGCCCCCTCTCGCTGAGCTGGTCTCCAGCATCCTACCTGATCTCAGGAGCTGAAAGGCTGCTTCGCAAAGCCAGCGTGTGAGCACGGACCTGCCAAGCTGGGTGTGTCACCGCCCGCGTGTCTGTGCTCATCTTGCTGGCCTTGTAAATCCGAGAACGGGAGCTTGGAGGGCTGGGTATGTGGTGGGCAGGGCCGCTCGTCCTTGGAGCCTGCAAACCTTCATTCGCTTTGGAGCTGCACTGGGATGTGCCGCTGGGCTCTGCAGTGGTGCCCGGGCATGGCATATGGCTGGGTCAGGGATAATAAAGGGCTCCCAGAGAACCAGACAAGGCTTTGAACCAGGGACTGCATCTCTGGACGTGCCCTTGAAGCCCTGTCCTCCAGCATTCCTCCGTTGGGGACTGTCTTAATGTCCCAGCATCCTCTCTGATGCTAGGACTCTGGAGTCTGAAGAGGTTTGACTTGGCCCCTCCTGCCTTTCAGACGTGGATATTTGCTCTGT
Source organism: Gopherus flavomarginatus (assembly GCF_025201925.1). Lineage (NCBI taxonomy): Eukaryota > Metazoa > Chordata > Testudines > Testudinidae > Gopherus > Gopherus flavomarginatus. The sequence goes on from NC_066630.1 coordinate 38,149,418, forward strand.
GGGGGTGCTGCAGAGGAGCTCGCACATCCTGCTTATTGTGGGTGAGCATTGGATCTCTTATAAGGGAAGGGGTTTGCCCACGTGTCCATGGGCAAAATCTTCCACTCCTAGTGCTGTTGTGCTGGCGGCTGCCCCCCACCCCAGAGCTGGCTGCATTTCAGGGCCTGTGTGTGGCTTGTAAAGTTCTCTGGGACCCTTTGCAACTCAGGACCATCCTTTCAGCCTGTGGTTTGGATCTGGAATCTGATCTGATCCCAAACTCCCAAAGTGTGGACATTTGAGCCGGATTCTTCTTTGCCTTTCCCCTTGTGGAATTACTTACACCTGTGCAACGTGTAGGGTGACCAGATAGCAAATGTGAAAAATCAGGACAGGGGGTGGGGGATAATAGGAGCCTATCTAAGAAATATAATCAAAAATCAGGACTGTCCCTATAAAATCGGGATATCTGGTCACCCTAGCAACATGGGGCTTGGCTGCTGCCAAGGGGAAACTAATTGGTACTAATTGTACTGGTAGAAACCAGTCGCGCAAGGGGAAAGACAGTGTTCTGGTCCAGGCTGTGACAGGCAGGCCTGAGTGACACAAGTCAGATCTGGATCAGAATTCCCGCCAGGGCAGGGGGAGTTGGATCTGCTGTTCTATCTCCAGCAAAAGGTGCTACAGCAGAGATGCTTTCCGCTAGATTTTCCAATGCGGGTGCCTACAGTCGGGCACTGGAGCTGCTTGGAGAATGGGATTTCTGTCCTTCCGGAAATCCTGACATCTTGAAACTTCATTTTCTTTGGAATCGGGACAGAGCTGACATGATCTCAGAACAGAAATCCTCAAATATTTAAATTCTGAAACACTTAACCAACCATCTCAAAATGTTTCATTTTGATAATGTCAAAACAGTCTTCTATAGACTTTTATTGTAATTGTACATAATTTTAAAGGGAACAAAGCCAGAAAGTCCAAACAAATTGCCTGGAAACCTTTCTGTTAAAATCGGCGCGTTCCTGTAAAACATTTTTATTTCAGCAAAACAGCATTTTTCTGCTAGACTGTTGCCTCATATGCTTTTCACCCTGCTATATTAAGCCTCCAAATAATTATCCGGAGCGTGCCCCCTCTCCCCCCGGGATTTCCAAACTAACAGGAGTTGTGTGCTTGGCACTTCTGAAAAGTGGGCACCTGACTTCAGGCCTGTACGTTCTAACCTTGGTGTCTGGGTGTCTGCTTCTGTACAGCCAAGGATTGGGCGCTGGGTCCCCCAGCTTGGGGGTGCTAGTGTTCCTCTATCAAAACTGGGACTCTTCCTTGTCTTCTACCCCCACCAGTGCTGCCCCCCCCCCCCCGGATCCCGTCTCTGTAGCCGGCCCCGCAGGGGAGCGGTAAAGCTAGGGCCATGTCCTTGATGCCAAGAGGCCGAAATGTCTAGGAGGGCTTTTATTGAATGACAAGCTGGGGAAAAGAAGGCAGCGGGGGTGGGGGATGGCGAGGCCTGGCTCAATCAGCCACAGGTGCAAGGCTGCTGCAGCTGAGCAGGTGGCCAATGAAGACAGTGGCACTCTGCCAACCCAGCAAGGGGTGGCTCCATCAGTTCACCCTGGCATGGAGGGGAGGGGAAGAACATGAACTCCTTCCTGGTGATAGGGGAGGGTGCAGGGGGCAGCAATGGCAGGCTAGGGCCCTGGAACTGTGCAGGGGAGATAATCACTGCAGAGATCAGAGCAGGAAGCCTGTGCCCAGGAAGAGGTGTCCCAGCTATCTGGTGCGTCTGGGTCTCACGTGACTCCAGCCTTTGGTGTCTCTGCAAACGCACCCTGAAGTCTGGATGGAGGAGAGGCACATTCATGCTGAGTTTTTGTTCCATCCTGAGCTCCCTAATACTGAGATCTCAAGGCTCCAGGAGTCCAAATAGTGCTCTCCCCCTCCCCCTCCTGCCCTTCCTGGTTGTGATGCTGGGGAAAGGACGGACGGGAGCTCCAAGCGCTTTCATGGGTAGGGGGGACTCGTGCCATGTCCAGGGATGGATGCTCTAAGGCTTCTACCAGGCTCAAGCCTCTAGAGGCTGCTGCCTCCCATCTCGTCATGCCACCTCCCAAGTTGGTACCACCACTGATGGACAAAGGTGTGACCTGGCTCCCAGCTGCTGGAGGCCCTGAGGGATGGGAGCCAGCTGCTGATGCAGCAGAGCTCTGCTTTGTTTTCCACGGGGAGAATCTCCCTCCACCTAGTAAAGCATCCAACAGGAGGCTTTCCGAGCCACACAAGAAGCCAGGAACCACTTGAGACGCCGGTGGGAGGAATCTTGCTCCAGCCTGTCCCCCTCCTTGTGCTCCTGAGCGTTCCCTGACTGAGCCCTTTGTGGAGCCAGACGGCAGCTGTCTCTTCTCTGTCCTGCTGTTCCTCCGAATGACTTTCAGAGGGCCCCTGAGGTGGGCTGCCTGTCCTGATGTTTCCAACCAGGCTTGTCCTGCATCCCTCAAGCATGCCGGGTGGGCCACCTGGAGTCCCCATTGCACTCTGAGCCGTGCGTCAGTACCGAATGCCAGCGCGTCATGAGGACGCACAGTCCTACGGCTGAAACGCAACCCAGGCAGCATCTCTAATGCCCATGTGCGGATGCTGACCCAGGGCATGTGTCCGCACCCAGACAAGGGTGCAGAGGGCGGCCCAGCTGCTGCTGAATGGACACAAGCCCAGGTGCTGATGTGGGATGCTGGTGTAACCCCTGGTGAGTGTGTCCTGCTCTGGGCCTGATCCATCGGCAATAGGAGTGTTACAACCCCAGCTAGGGAGCTTTAGCTCAGGCTAGCGCAGATTATGCTTTTAGCTCTGAAGGTCCCCAGTTTGGTCCCCTGTGTGTTGGCCAAGATGGTGGCAGCTGGGCATGTACAAAGGAGTGGGCTCACAAACCTTGGCGGGCACAGCTGCCAGGGTTTCAGTTCCGTAAATCCCTCTGACGGCATTTCTAGAGCTGATTGTGGCAGAGTTCACACCCCGAGGCCTGCATCAGCAGCAGGGGGTTAGCCGCAGAGCACAGGGCTTTGCTCTCTTAACGCCTCTCGGGTCAATTGTCCACTGGGACTGGCAGCCCCCTGCCTCTCTGATGTCAACAGCCTTCGGGCCGGCAGTCTCAACTGGCCTCTTTGCTGAGGTCCCCCGAGATCCTTCCCAGCTTAGAGTGAGCGTGAATTCCCTCCTGGGGTGTTAGTGGAGGAGGAGGCTGTGTAGAGGCTCATCAGAGCTCTCAGCGGGTGACTGGAGGGCAGGTGGTGGCGGTGAGGGGGTAGGCATGAGGCAATAGTGGGGTGTCTGTTACTGCTTCGTGGTGGCTGTTGTACGAGCTCTGATGGTTCTTTCTGGTCTGTTTCCCCTCAAGGAGCATTCGGATACGTTCCTTTCTGCGGTGGACACGGACTGGAAGGTAAGGCCCCTCCTCTGACTGTCCAGCCTGTCAGCCCATTCTCTGCGACCTGGGTGGGATAGTCGCATTCTGCCGATTGGCCCCGCGGTTCCAGCAATGGACTCCCCTGCTCCCTGACCAGTGCTACTGGGCTCTCCTCAGCTCGAGGGAGAGGAGGGAATGCTGCCGAGCAGCTGCCATTCGGTCCTCCCTTACTGGTGCATTTGGGTTCTGTGGCTAGTCACCAACTCTATGTGCCTGATCTTCAGGGGTGAGGGGGACAAAATGGCTTGTGTGGGCACATTCCCTGAGTGTGAGTAACTGATGTGGGGGAGTCAGCCTGGTTCCAAGCCTGAGGGTCTGCGTCTCTCCAATGCTAAAGGTCTCTGTGCACCTAACAATCAACGGGACTGAAGCCATGAGCTTCAGAGTGGCAGCTGGTTAGCACATTACAGTATTACGGTGCAAATGTGTGTGTTTGCATTGCTGTCTTCTGGTGGAGGGAATTGGAACTGCTACACTGTGTGACATTGGCCCTATATTGCTAACCTCTAATGGAGATCGTCCATTAGCTCAAGTGGTAGAGACTGAGCAGGTTTAGCCCCACTGTCAGTGACATTGCAAGGGGCGGTAGCATGTGGTATAGTGAGTGCAATGATGTTGTGGCTGGCTTTGGATTTGTTAAAATAGTTCAGCTTTGAAATCGCCCATCTTGATATTCTAGTTACTACACCCACCTCTGTGGTGTATCCTGGCAGCTAGTTAATGGCACTGCTACGGTTGGGCTGGAAGTTGAAAGAGAATACGCTATTGGAGTACAGAATATCCAGACCTGCAATAAAATCACCCGCCCCAATGCAATTAAGTGCCGGGGGCCAAATTCAGCCCTGGTGTAAGAGCATAACTGGTGCTGTCAGTGTTGCCCCTGATGGTCGCACTGGAATGGAGAGTGGCATCTGTGGGGTTTATGGGCCCTGTAGGGGACACATTGGCACATCTTCCCTGTCTCCTTTCCTCTTTCATAAGGCAGCATGGGAGGCTGAATCTTATTAAATATCATTTTCTTTTATACCAAAACAAATCAAGGAAATCTCTCCTCACGCCTATGCCTCCCCAGTCCCCTGGCTTCTCCTAGCACATATGCTCCCTCGTGGTGGGAGAGGTGGAATCAGCAGGCTGGCCTTCTGGAAAACCGACTCCTCCCAGGAGTATGGGTGGAATAGGGGCTGAGGAGTTCACAGCTACTTCAGTCTCCGCCTCCTCCAGCAGGAGGTGCTGTGGAATTATGCAGGAACGCTGGGTCTGGTGGGGGATCGTTACTGCAATGCCGCACGTCTCCCAGAAGGAGGCGCTCTGGGGAATGGCGTAGCTGCAAGTTCTAGGGTTGTCAACTTTCTATTGGCACAAAACCGAACACCTTAGCCCCGCCCCTTCCACGAGGCCCCACCCCCCCGCTCACTACATTCCCCCTCCCTCGGTGGCTTGCTCTCCCTCACCCTCACTCACTTTCACTGGCCTGGGTGTGGGCTCCAGGATGGGGCCAGAAATGAGGGGTTCAGGGTGTGGGAGGGGGCTCCAGGTTGGGGCAGAGAGTTGGGGTGTGGGGGGGAGAGGGCTCTGGGCTGGGGGTGTTGGCTCTGGGAAGGCGCTGGGTATGAGGGGTTTGGGGTGCAGGAGGGGACTCCAGGCTGGCAGGTGGGGCTGAGGGATTTGGAATTTGGGAGGGGGTTGCAGGTTGAAGTAGGGGGTGGGGAGGGGGAGAGGGCTCTGGCCTGAGGGATGCTGGCTCTGGGGGGGGTGGGGCTGGGGATGAGGGGTTTGGGGTACAGGAGGGGGCTCCAGGCTGGCACGTGGGGCCGGGGATGAGGGGTTCAGGGTGTGGGAGGGGGCTCTGGGCTGGGGCAGGGGGTTGAGTTGCTGGGGGTATGGGCTCTGGGGTGCAGGAGAGGGCTCTGGGTTTGTGGGGGCTCAGGGCTGGGGGAGGAGGCTGGGCTCTTGGTTGGGGCGTGGGCTTACCTTGGGCAGCTCCCGGTAAGCGGCGCAGTGGGGGGCTAAGGCAGGCTGCCTGCCTGTCCTGGGGCACCGCACTGCACCCCGGAAGCAGACAGCAAGTCTGGCTCCTGGGTGGGGGACAGGGCAGGAGGCTCCATGGCACATGCTGCTCTCACCTGCAGGCACTGCCCCCCTCCAGCTCCCATTGGCTGGTTCCTGGCCAATGGGAGTGCAGAGCCGGTGCTTGGGGTGAGGATAGCACATGCTGCAGAGCCTCCTCCCCTTCTTCCCCTCCGCCTAGGAGCTGGACCTGCTGACCACTTCCAGGGCTCAGTGCGGCGCCCCAGGACAGGCCGCAGCACCACTGTTAACGGCCCAGTCAGCAGTGCTGATCGGAGCTGCCAGGATCCCTATTCGACCGGGTGTTCCTGACGAAAACCGGATACCTGGTAACCCTAGCCAGCCCCCTTTTCCTAGTCTCTGGAGCACTGACTGGTGTGGCACCAGCGTTGGCCTGAAGTGTAAGCCATACATGCAACTGCTTGTGGGGGGGTTCTGCCTCTTGGAGGCTCACAAGCTGGCCCAGTTTCTTCCTCCTTCAGTGAGAGCCCTGTGGGGCCCCCCGGCCTACCCACATCTCTCAGGACTTGCTGTAGGGCAGGGGTTCTCAAACTGGGGGTTGGGACCCCTCAGGGGGTCGTGATGTTATTACATGGGGGGGTCGTGAGCTGTCAGCCTCCACCCCAAACCCTGCTTTGCCTCCAGTATTTAAAATGGTGTTATATATACAAACAAGTGTTTTTAATTTATAAGAGGGGGTCGCACTCAGAGGCTTGCTGTGTGAAATGGGTCACCAGTGCAAAAATTTGGGAACCGCTGCGTGCCAGCAGGAGCCCTGGCTGTGGGGCACTCCCAGGAACTCCCACCAGGAGTCGCTGTGGGGCAGGTGTTGATCAGCTGAAGGGGACTTGGGGGAGGCTGTTTAAAACTAGCGGTTTCCTCCAAAAAAAAAAACCAAGCTGAGTTTCAGAAAAAGCTGCTGTTTCCATGGTGACAGTCGCCTGGGCAACTCCACCCTGGGTTTTGTGCAAAGCCTGCAAATCCCCCTCCTCCTTTGAGGGCTTTCGGCCCTAGGAAGCTGCTGCTTTGCTTTCGCTCAGAGACCCAGGCACCCCTCCTTGTGCTGCAGAGAGATTTCCGTGCACCTCTCTTACAGAGACCACAAAGAACAAGCCCGTTTCCTCCAGCCCATGTCTCAGCAGGGTACTGTGTGGAGAGCTATTATCGAATTGTGTTAGGCTGTCTGGGTCCTGCTGAGTCTGGCATGCTGAAGAGCAGCTCTCCACGCTAATAACATCCACGCAGCTAAACAGAACTGGAGCATGCAAAGGAATGACTGTGGAGTGGCGTATGTGTGAATCTCATTATAATACATATGCTAACAGCTCTGTGATCTCTGTAGGACCTGTAACTCTGTTGCCCAAGTTGCTTCTGTGCCTCAGTTTCCCCATATGTAAAACGAGGATAATGATATTGACCTCTTTCTAAAAGTACTTTGAGATCTACTAATGAGACTGGCTGTGTAGAAGAGCAGTGTATTATCAATGGAGTCACATGCTGACTGTGCTCAGGGAACTTGGATCTTTCTGAAGGAGAAAGAGACAGTATCAGGGCTATGACATACACATCAGATTCTGGCAGCAGCGTGTCTCACTCCTCCTGCCCCAATCCCAGTTCATTACAGTACTTTCTACCTCTGTCACCTCTCATCTGACAATGTCAAAGTTGTACAAACATAGGAATGAATTACTTCTCACATTCGCCCCCCCCACCTCCCAGCCACTCTGTGCTGCTTAATTAGCCCAAGGTCACGCAGCATGGGTGCCGGAGCTAGGGAAAGAACCTAGGACTCCTGATCCCCATTCTGAACCTTATTTGTTTAGAGTGAGGTCCAGATCCATGGATTGTGACTGTTGGATGACTGACAGTTTCCACCCTCCCAGCAAGACACTGAAGAGCAATACCATGATGGCTGCAGAGTGCGGTGATACCAAGTTAACAGGCACAGAGTGTGGGGATGCATTTAGTGCTGACTGGCTGTGGGTCCTGGCTTCAAACCCTGCTGCAGGGGGCAACCATTTTAAAATGTGTTTATTTACTATATCAAGGGGAAGAACAGGGCTGTGGTTGATGTACAGAACTCCTGGTGTCGTTCCCAGCTCTGTCACTGCCTCAATGGATGACCTTGGCCAACTTGCCTCAGTTTCCCGATTTGTAAGATGGGGATGATTCTTGCCTGCCCCGCAGCCATGTTCAGAGGGTGGTAGAGAGATCAGAGCTTCTCTATACAAGGGCAAGGGGCTAACTGGGTTATTTGATGCTGCAGAGTTTAAAGTCCTGAGATGTCACGTTTTTGGCATTCTGCAAAGATGAACTGTGAATGTAGCCGGGTGTGTGTGTGTTTACACATGTATTGAGCATGCATGCAGCAGGATCTCTGCACTGCACTATCTTGTTAGAACTTAAGGCCAAATTTTGCTCTCACCAGTTGTACACCTGTGAAATTGTGACTTCAGGGGTGACTCTCACCTGTGTCTGTCAGATCTAAAGCTGACTGCTGGGGCCTGACCCTGCTCGCACTGAACTCCGCAGGAGTGGGATTGGCCTTGCTAGGCGATGCTAGGGAAGCAGGATGTGATTATAACTTGCTTTCTAAACCAGCTTTGTTTCTGCTCTTCAAAGGGTCCTGTCCTCTGCATTAACTCAGCCCAGGACATGGTTTAACAATAAGCCCCTCTGGTCCTCTAGAAGCAAAAAACCCTGCCACTCTTCTGACCTAGAGAACTGGGTGTTCCTCGCCCCTGACACACACAGTTAGGAAAAGTAGCTGCTGGTGTTGTCTTTCCAAATCCAGTTCCCATGAATCCATCACAGCAGTGCCACTCCCTGATCCCAAAGCAGCATTTCTCAATGAGCTGCCCATGAACTGGTGCTGGTCCCTGAGATCTCCCCGGCACAGTTTAGGAAGGCAGCAATCCGGTCCCTGGTATCTACAAGGTTGAGGAAACAATGTCCTAGAGGCTAGTGACACAGCTTCTGTTGGCTTTAACAGAGACCGGGCTGGCTCCGGTGTTTTCAGGGTTAAACCCGGTTAAAACTTGTTTTCAACCCTGTGAGCCATTCTTTCAGTTTGGACCACACCGAAGTGCTTGTCTACATGGGGAAATTGACCCAAATAGCTGTTCTGAAGTCGCTCCCTGTATGGACACTCTTATAAACACTTTGGAAGTAGATTAAGCTGAACCACACTATTCTGGAATAAGAGTGTCTGTCCGTGGAGTTATCCTGAATGCCTACAGCACTTTCGGTTCAGAGCGTTGCTGATTCCAGACTAATGCAGCCTAGCCCCAGATTCAGCATCCTTGTGAAAAGCTGCTTTTCCCTCTGGTCTGACTCAGGTTGCTGCGCAGCTTTCTACCCTTATGTGTAGATCTAGAATATGCCAGCACAGCCAGACCATGGCATAAAGCAGCAGGATGCAGCAGGCATCCAACAGCTACTAGCTTAGATTCTCCCCACCTGTTCTTTTTAGCAGCATGTCTAAAGCTGAAACATGTTGGAAAACCACAGAGGTGACTTTTTCTGTCGCTATCCCTGTCTCTCAAATTAGCATTTGCGTTTTCTTCACCTGCTGTTTAGAACTCTCTTCACATACCACCAGCCCCACCCCACACCCAGATGACCACCCCTTCTCCATAGCCTGGGGCACCACCCCCTGCTGCTTAGAACACCCAACAGCTGGGTTGCTGAACTGTCTCTGGGTAGGGGGCTGGCTGCTGCAGCATCGACCGTGAGTTGGGAAGCATCGCAGGGGGGCTGATGTCAGGAGTTGATAGTGTTGCTGTCATGGTATAATTCTGCATTCTGAACCTTATCGTCCAATAGATGGGGTACCAGCATGAATTCCTCTAAGCTCAGTTACCAGCTTAGTACTTGTAGCGCTGCCACCAACCAGGAATTCCAGTGCCTGGTACACTCTGGTCCCCACAAAACCTTGCCCGGGGACCCCCAAGACCCAGACCCTCTGGATCTTACCACAAGGAAAGTAAACCCTTTCCCTCACCATTGCCTCTCCCAGGCTTCCCCTCCCTGGGTTACCCTGGAAGATCACTGTGATTCAATCTCCTTGAATCTTAAAACAGAGAGGACAATTCACCTTCCCCCCTCCTTCTCTCTCCCCCTCCCAGACTCTCCCTGAGAGAGAAAGTAATCCTAACACAGAGAGAAATTAACCTTTCTCTCCCCCTTCCCTTCCCTTTTTTCCCACCAATTCCCTGGTGAATCCAGACCCAGTCCCCTGGGGTCTCACCAGAATAAAAAACAATCAGGTTCTTAAACAGGAAAAGCTTTTAATTAAAGAAAGAAAAAAAACAGTAAAAATTATCTTTGTAAATTTAAGATAGAATATGTTACAGGGTGTTTCAGCTATAGACACTGGGAATACCCTCCCAGCCTAAGTATACAAGTACAAATTAAAATCCTTTCAGCAAAATACACATTTGAACTCTTTCCAGCCAAATACACATTTGCAAATAAAGAAAACAAACATAAGCCTAACTCGCTTTATCTACCTAGTACTCACTGTTCTGGACATATAAGAGCCTGTATCAGGGAGATTGGAGAGAAACCTGGTTGCACATCTGGTCACACTCAGAACCCAGAGAGAACAACCACCAAATTCTAACAGCACACACAAAAACTTCCCTCCCTCAAGATTTGAAAGTATCCTGTCCCCTGATTGGTCCTCTGGTCAGGTGACAGCCAGGCTCACTGATCTTGTTAACCCTTTCCAGGCAAAGGAGATAGGAAGTACTTCTGTTCTATTAACCCTTACTTATCTGTTTATGACAGTTGCTCTGCATGCTCATTTGCTATCCACACTTGTAACACCTCTTAGAGTCAGGCTGCAGGTGTAACCCGCTGGTGTGTGCGTGTCAGGTCCGCCTCTGCACCTGATCCACAGGAGGGTGAGTCTGCTACAGCCCCCTTATGGAGAGCTGGCTCTGGAGTTCAGGCTGTGGCAGCTCATGCGTTAAGCTCTGGAGGTCCCCAGTTCAGTCCGTGGTGTGTTGGCCAACATGGTGGCCATCACGCAAGTGCCTTGAGGCAGAGAATGGGTCTGTCTCCTTGTGCTGTATAGTGCTTTCCCTGTCTTGGATGCTGTGAACAATCACTAATGGCAGATAACCAGCAGAGGGCACTCAACACTCTGATCCTGGGGCCTGTGTGGGACGAAGTGGGGACACTGGCGGAGGAAGGTGGACTAGGGTGATGGGCTGAGGCCGGATGAGGAGAGACGGAATCAGCATGTCTATTACTCAGCAGTGCTGTCCTCCCATCCTGGACTCATTGTTAAGGTCCCTTCCATGCAGGCAAGCGCTCTCTGGGCCTGATTAGCCTCTCACTGACGCTGGTGTAAATCAGGAGCAAGTTCACTAAGGCACTAATTTCACCAGGGTGAGAGGAGAATCTACCCCTGTTTCACTTTGCCCTCGAGCAGGGGGCTGTAGCCCAGATTTCCTGAGTGCAGGCCCTTCTGTCTGGGGAATCGGGCACTGCAGGGAATGAGATGCGGTGCATAGAGCATTAATCAGCTGCGTCACATCATCCTCAGGAGAGTGACTGAATAACAAGGCAGTGGCCTCGGAGGCTTTCAGGGACAGCAGCTCCCTATGCCCCAGTAATGCAGGGAAAAAGTTCTTCCTCCAGGAGTGGCATGGCTCTGCGTGCGGGAGTATCCTCTCCCATAGATCTCGAGGGTGAGTCAGTCTGGCACCAGCTGCCATTGCACTGAAATCCGTGCTCCAGCGTGAGGTTCCTGGACGTGAGCTGCTGCTCCTGGGGGGAGGGTTTCTGCTGGGTGTTCTGCTTTCTCTGAGAATTAGCACAAATGGGAACCAGAGAGCTGTGAAACTGACAATGATTGCTGTGCCTGTGATCCTGACAATGATTGCACTGCCTGTGATCGCTGGGTGCAATGCAGCAGCAGCCTGCTGCAATTAGCACTCTCCTGTCCCAGGACCTGGCTAATATATTGGACTCTAGATCAGTCCATCAGCAGCTGTCGCTCTGTCCTCACGTGTACGGTGGTGGTTAAAGAGGAGGAGTTTCACATGCTCAGCAATCAGCCTGACGTGACCAAACGAGTCCCAATTCTGAACCCATTCTCCTGCCCTCCAGAAGTGGATGGACCAGGTGTTGGCCATAACATAGCACAAGGGCAGTGACCAGCTGGAATGCATGAGCAAAAGTTCTTGCAGCCTGAGACAAGGAACTGGTGGGACCTTCTTGTGGCACGGTATGGTAGTCTCAGTTCCTCTTCAGCCCCAGGTTAAGCTCCAGGGATTTTACTTGTGCATGCACGTAGAGAAACTGATTGTAGTACTTTCTATTCCGGGAGGATATTACACAGCAAATGCTAAAACTAAACTTTTTCACATCTACGGGACTGGATAACTTAAAACTCTTGGGCGCCAAAGCTTTAGCCGAGGAGCTCTCTGTGACACTGATATTGATATTCAGCAGTGCTTGGAGTGCAGAGACTATCCCAGAGGACTGAAAAAAAAAAAAAACTAGGTGTGTCAAATATATGAAAAGGGCAATTGGAATAACTTAGTTAACTATAAGTTAGTTAGCTTGACTTTGATCTGTAGGAAAATCATGGGAACTCTGATATGGGATGCAATCAGTAAAGAATTAAAAGATGGCAGCATAATTAATATCAGTATGGTCATATGGGAGATAGGTCTTATCAAATAAACTGGATAAGTTTTGCTGAAAATACAGGCTTGGTTGACAGAGGTAACTGATGTAATCTGCTTAGACTTCCGTAAGGCATTTGACTTTGTACCACATGACATTCTGAATGAAAAATTAGCAGTATACAAAATCAGTGCAGCATGTACTAAATGGATTAAAACCTGGCTACTTGAGAGAACTGAGAGTAATGGTAAATGGAGAATCCTCATCCAGTGGGGACATTGCTAAAGGCATCCCATAGGGATCTGTACCTTGCCCAGTGCTATTCAATATCTTGATCCATGATGTATAGGAAGACATAAAATCATTTATGGTAAAGTTTGCAGTTGTAATTGCTGGCAATATACTATTCATAGCTCTTGGAGAAAAAGCAAAGCACGAGGCCTCTCCTTTAGGCAGACTGGCATTCTGGGAATTTTAGCAGTGTAAGGCTGGGAGCTGAGCAGTCTTAAAACCCCCAGTCAGGAGGGAAGGAGATGAGGGCTTCCACCCAGGAGAGGGAATGGCTGGGACGCAGAAGCCTTAATTGGAGGGGGAATACAGATGCTGTTACCATGAAACTATGATAGGCTCAGCCAGCTAATTTGCCTAAAGGCCAGCGCCTGTGCTTTTTCTCTCTCCACAGTCAGTGAATTGCCAGCAATGACAATTACCACACAGCTCCTTCTAAGCAAGTACCTTTAGTCTTAGGGTAAAAGCATTACAGAGAGAACCTATAGGAACATATATTGATTATATAAGTATGCTTAAAGCTCACTGGACGTCACTCTTATGGGACCCTCATCAACCAAAGTCTTTCCAACTCTTCTGCCAGGGTTAGGGGCTCCCTTTGGACAGAAGATCTGTCCATTTGCTGGATCAGCATTGCCGTGTACCAGGCCCTGTCTCATGCTCATCCTTTTATACCAAAAAGCCCTTTCTTTGTCTCCTCATCTCTGGAAAGCCAGCTTAAACCAGTCTCCGCAAACCACTCCAGGGAGCGTTACCTCTCTAGGGTTGTTCAGTCTCAATTATTCACCTTCATCACTCGCTACTGTTTTTAGTGCTTGGAAGAGCTGTCATAATCCCCTTCCCCCATGGAGTAGAACTTAATCCTTCATAACCCATTCATAGAGATAATGCAGCATGGACCCCAAATAGATTGCGTGCAGTTGCAATAGCTGTTGCAGGTCCCACTTGTAAGAGGAGGGGCTGGATTTTGGAAAGTGGTGACTCTGAATAGGACTTGGGAGTCAGGGTTGATCACCAACTGAACGTGGACCCACAGCAAAATGCGGTGGCTAAAAGAGCAATTCCAATCTTCGGATATACAAATAGGGGAATATCAAGTAGAAGGACAGACAGGGGTATTGCCACTGTGTATGGCATCAGTGAGGCCTTTAACAGAATGAAGTATCCAGGTCTGGGGTCCACACTTTGAAAGCGATACTGACCAATTGGGACAGAGTTCCAATACCAGTATGGAAAACCAGCCTTACAGTGAGAGTCTTAAACTGAATTCACTGAGCTTCTTTTAACAAAGAGAAAGGGAGGAGGTGATTAGATCACAGTCTGCAGGTACCTTCCTGTGGAGAAGATTTCTGACAGCAGAGACGGGTCTTTTAATCTACCAGTAAAAGATGGAACAAGATCCAATGGTTGGAAACTGAAGCTAGACAAATTCAGACCAGAAACAAGGTGCAAATTCGTACTCGTGAGGGTGATCTTAGCATATGCGCAACATGCCTCAGGTGGCATGTGACCAGGATTCCTCATCCAGTTGGGTCTGCTGGTTGGATCATTAGCTGCCCAGGCCTGGGACTGGCGGGGCATGCAACGTGAACACTCATCCATGCCCCCCAGTGAGGGTAATTAGCCATTGGAACACTACCCAGGGATGTAGTGGATTGTCCATCACTTGAAGCCTTTAAATCAAGTCTGGATTTCTTCCTAAAAGACCTGCTCTAGCTCAAACAGAAGCTCCGGGTATAATGCAGGAATTTCTGGGGGAGATCCTCTGACTTGTGTCGCAGAATCCTGCAAACGTAAGCTGAAAGGGACGTCGCCATCTAATCCATCCACCCATCCATGAAGACAGGCCCAGGGAAACCTATACCATCCCTGGCAGGCATCTGTCAAACTTGTTCTTAAACGCCACCAGTAACTGGGATTCCACACTCTTTCCAGGTAACCGGTTCTGGCGCTTAACTGTCATTACTGTTTAAAAAGTTTTTCCTGAGATCTAACCTGAATCTCCCTGGTTGCAGACTCAGCCTCTTGTCTTTTCCTCGGTGCAGGTGAAGAACAAGTCATCACTGTCCTCCTTATAGCCACCTTGTACATATTTGAAGACGGTTATCAAGTGTCCTCCTCACCCTCTTCTCCTCTGGACTAAACCTGGATTCTCTCCAGTTTGTTCACATCTTTCCTAAAGTGTGGTGCTGAAAACTGGACACACTACTCCAGCCGCAACCTCACCAGTGCTGGGTAGAGTGGAACAATTATCTTCTGTGTCTTACATACCTCACTCCTGTTAATACACCCCAGAAAGATATTCGCCTCCAGGAGTTCTCAGAGATGATTAATGATTCAGAGGTTGCTTCAGCTAGTCTCTTAAGTACTCTAGAGTCAATTTCATCAGGCCCTGCCAGCTTGAATAGATCGAACGTACCTAAGTTCTTTCCCTATTCTGGCCTGAGATCCTTCTCCCCGGTTAATATTAATTGTGTTAAAACGATCTTTTTAGTGGAGACGGAAGGGAAAAGGCCTTCTTCTGCAGTAGGTAAGACTAGATGATTACAACGGTACTTTCTGTTCTGAACCTCTCTGAATTTATAATTAAAGCCGAGTTGAGTTTTGCAGCCTCTGTGTTAGCATGGATGCTACACTGGGTCCTCTCCAACCTTCCAGCGCTGGCTCTTCGAAGACAGAATCCATTTTCTGAGTTAAAATTTGTTTGAGTTAAAATTAATTTAAATGATCCAGCTAAGAAATAAAATATGCAGTAAACTCTGGGCAGTACCTAGGAGCCATGGGATGTGCAAGTTAGAAATTCTTTGGGGGTATCTATTGTCCCCTAAACAGCTGCAGCCAGTAAAAGGATGGTTAATCAAAAATCAACCCCTCACCCCTTTGGCCTTCCTCGTTGTCATTAGGTTACAGACCACAGCCACTCGTGGCCTCTTTTAAGCCAGCAGAGGAAGAACTCAGGCTCTCCTGCCCCAAAAGCATAGGTCTTTACCCCTTCAGATAAGGTGAATCGCCAGTGAGTGTTAGTAGTATGGGGGCTGTGACACAAGTAGTGCTGTTCCGATACCATCCAGGAGAGGGCAGTGGCACCAAAACACTTGCCTGTTCATTACCAACTGCTTAATCTTGATTCTGTTCTGGAATGGGAGATCCATATATTTTTAGCCAAGGAAACTGGGCTGTGGATGAGTGGGGAAGACTGGCTGGAGTAGGACGTTGGAACATAGCTCACATGTGTCTCCTCGGGTTGTGCTTGGAGGCCAGGAGTCAGATTTTTGGCACTAGCGCTTGGAGGTTGGTGGTGTGAATCCCAGCACTGGTGCTGTGGGGTGTGGATCCTTCTGCACTGAGAGGCCAGCTCCAGCAGTGCACCCGCCTCACAGGGTCCTGAGCCTGGAAGTCTGCACAGCAATGAAACAGCCCCGCAGCCGAGCCCTGTGAGGCTAAGTCGGCTGGCACAGGACAGCTATGGGTTTTCCTTTGCTGTGTAGACACACCCAGAGAGGCTGAGTGTCGCAGAGCAAATCAGTGGCCAACTGGAGCAGCTCCCATGAGTTCCTGACTCTAGTCCTGTGCTCAGTCCACTAGGATCACACATCTTCCCCACTCAGTCCAACCAGCTCCTTCCCTCATGGAAAAGTCCTGTGGAATTTAATAGGAATGAAATCAGTAGGGCCATATAGAAATGCAGTAGGATTCTATAGATAGTCCTCTGAAAAACTATGGAGTCAACTTAGGGAATGAGCCCCTTTCTTTAGGCTTTCTGAGCACCTTAGGGCAGGGACAGAATTCTCTTAGATGCTAAAGAATGGTCCAGAAATGTCAAGATTGGAAGAGCTTTGGGGCAGTCTTTTGTTCAGGGTGTGTTCAGCGCCTGGCACAATGGGTGTCTGGCCCATGAGTGCTTCCTAGATGCCAATGCAATACAAATGATAAATCCTCCTTGTACAGAAAAAGATAATTTTTCCCTTCAGTTCTATAGGACTTTCCTGTAAGTGTTCCACCTTCCTCGTGCATTCTCTGAGCCCTCCGAAGCCTTTGATCTTCCTTGGGCAGAAAGCTCTCAGGCCAGCAGTGTTTGCTGGGTTCTGTCAGGCCCCTTGCAGCTCTTGTGCCCTTGGGGGTGTTCTGGGGGTTGAAGGTGCCCCATAAAGCTTTCCCGAGGGCTGGTGAGCTTTGTCGCCAGCTGCCATGGAAGGATTTCAGCGGTGCTCACGGTCCCCAGTGGAAGGTGGAACCATGGGCCGCTGTGGGGCTTTGCTCTGAACCTGATCAAACCCAAATCCCTTCCCAGCCCCGCCTCAGGCAGTCCGCAGCAGCCTGCCGGTGAGGCCACTGTTCCGCTCAGGACCATGATCAGTAGAGGCCTAAACCTCCTGAGAGTCCTGTGGGGGATACTCCATGGTAACCGGGGTGGAGTCTCACTGCTGAGCCTTCCTGCACAGGTGTGGGGGGCCCTGGCACGCCAGGATCTGCTGTGGGAGACTGCACGCACTGCTCTGCCTTCGTACCTGCTCTCTGGGAGCAGGATAAATCCGTAGCTCTCGGCTTGCAGAAAACTTTACAGGGATCTGCCTAGAGGTCACCTCTCGCGTGAACAAATGGGGCAGAGGGGACAGATGGGGAGAGGCAGCAGCATTAGTGGGATCAGCCTGCCAGCTGCGAGACGGCACTGCCCTTTTAGCCAAGGCCGGTGCTTTTGGCTCCTTGCTTCCCCTCCGTGCCTCCTTGCCTTCATTCGTTTCCAGCTTGTCCTGGTTTTTCTTTCCCTTCTCTCCTGCTGTTTTACCCTTCACTCCTTTCCTCCATGGCTTTTTCTGTCTCTCACTCCCTCTTGCTCCTCCTCCTTGGGATTATTTTTCCCGATTCCCTCCCCCCTCCGTATTCCCTGCGTTGTTTGGGTGGACCCTTCCACCTCCTCCTGTGCGCTTGCCTTTCTTCTGGCTCTGTTCCATGCCTGCTTGTCTCCCCCATTCCCCTGCTGCTGAGCCCCCAGCTCAGGGTGTGTCAGAAATGCAGCTGAACTAGTGGGTGGTTGATGCCAAATTCAAAGGCAAATTAGTGCCATAAATGCCTTGTTGCCAGGGATCCGACTTATCTGGGAGTTAAACCGCTAAGGCAGCCCAGTGAGGGATCCAGATCTTGGCATGGGGGAATACGGGAGTGAGGATGTAGCCCCGGTGGCGGTCTCTGACCCTCTTATGAGGAGAGGCCATTGTGTTTCTCTTTCCGTTACAAGGTGAAGCTGGGTTGACAGGAGTCGAAGGTGACCCCATGCCCAAGCAGTGGCACAGAGCCAGGGTCCCCAAAGCCACGGAATCCCCCCACTGCCACCTTCCCAGGCAGTGATTTTACTGTGTGTTGCTACCCAGATGGCTGGGACTCAGGGGATGCTCCCCCTTCAGATCTATCTAGGTAGTGGCACTCCACACTTGGAGGGCAACAAATGCCTCCCAGATGTTTTGGAAAACTCCTGTTTTCTGAAGCACCGGAGTTGGGATCAGCCTGAGCCATGACAGGGGCAGCGTGAATAATAAATCATTTGGCCAGAACACCTCTAAAGGATACCCAATGAGAATTGGTTCTCGAAGTGATCGGTGGCCAATCACACAAGTCCTTTTCTACTGAGACCACTCCCCCAAACTGTTTGTTTGCTTTTAGCCCCACCCACAAAGCATTGTTGTCCTTAGCCATGATCCTTGTGATTTCAGTGGAAAAGTTGAGAAAACTTTGAAAGCCTCCCCAAGCCAGGGAAGTTCCATTTATTTATGGCATTATGTCGTGGTTTGCCACATCTCTGTCTCTCTGCCTCTTGCTCTAGCACTAATGTCCTTGCAGCCGTACTGTCTTGGCCTGTGTTCTTGTTACCTAAGCTAAGCAAGTTTGTGGCTCATCAGTACTTGTGAGATCTCCAGGGGAAAGGCAGGTCCTGCATGAAGTGGTGATGTAGTATGAAGATGTCCCTCTCTCATTCGTAGAAATCATAGAATATCAGGGTTGGAAGGGACCTCAGGAGGTATCTAGTCCAACCCCCTGCTCAAAGCAGGACCAATCCCCAACTGAATCATCCCAGCCAGGGCTTTGTCAAGCCTGACCTTAAAAACCTCTAAGGACAGAGATACCACCACCTTCCTAGGTAACCCATTCCAGTGCTTCACCACCCTCCTAGTGAAAATTTTTTTCCTAATATCCAACCTAAACCTCCTCCACTACAACTTGAGACCATTGCTTCTTGTTCTGTCATCAGATACCACTGAGAACAGTCTAGATCCATCCTCTTTGGAACCCCCCTTCAGGTAGTTGAGAGCAGCTATCAATTACCCCCTCACTCTCCTGTTCTGCAGACTAAACAATCCCAGTTCCCTCAGCCTCTCCTCATAAATCATGTGCTCCAGCCCCCTAATCATTTTTGTTGCCTTCTGCTGGACTCTTTCCAAGTTTTCCACATCCTTCTTGTAGTGTTGGGCCCAAAACTGAACACAATACTCCAGATGAGGCCTCACCAATGTCAAATAGAGGGGAATGATCACGTCCCTCGATCCACTGGCAATACCCCTACTTATACAGCCCAAAATGCCGTTAGCCTTCTTGGCAACAAAGGCACACTCTTTACTCATATCCAGCTTCTCATCCACTGTAACCTCTATGTCCGTTTCTGCAGAACTGCTGCTTAGCCATTCGGTCACTAGTCTGTAGCAGTGGATGGGATTCTTCCATCCTAAGTGCAGGACTCTGCACTTGTCCTTGTTGAACCTCATCAGATTTCTTTTGGCCTAATTCTCTGATTTGTCTAGGTCCCTCTGTATCCTATCCCTACCCTCCAGCGTATCTACCACTCCTCTCAATTTAGTGTCATCTGCAAACTTGCTGAGGATACGGTCCATGCCATCCTCCAGATCATTAATGAAGATATTGAACAAAACTGGCCCCAGGACCAACCCTTGGGGCACTCTGCTTGATACCGGCTGCCAACTAGATGTGGAACCATTGATCACTACCCGTTGAGCCCGACGATCTAGCCAGCTTTCTATCCCACCTTATAGTCCATTCATCCAGCCCATATTACTTTAACTTGCTGGCAAGAATACTGTGGGAGATTGTATCAAAAGCTTTGCTAAAGTCAAGGAATAACGTCCACAGACCCAGTTATCACCTCATAGAAGGCAATTAGGTTAGTCAGGCGTGACTTCCCCTTGGTGAATCCATGCTGACTGTTCCTGATCACTTTCCTCTCCTCTAAGTGCTTCAGAATTGATTCCTGGAGGACCTGCTCCATGATTTTTCCAAGGACTGAGGTGAGGCTGACTGGCCTGTAGTTCCCTGGATCCTCCTCCTTCCCTTTTTAGAAGATGGGCACTACATTAGCTTTTTCCTAGTCATCCGGGACCTCCTCCGATTGCCATGAGTTTTCAAAGATAATGGCCAATGACTTTGCAGTCACATCCGCCAACTCCTTTAGCACCCTCGGATGCAGCACATCCGGCCCCATGGACTTGTGCTTGTCCAGCTTCTCTAAATAGTCCTGAACCACTTCTTTCTCCACAGAGGGCTGGTCACCGCGTCCCCATGCTGTGCTGCCCAATGCAGCAATCTGGGAGCTGACCTTGTTCATGAAGACAGAGGCAAAAAAAGTATTGAGTCTATTAGCTTTTTCTACCTCTGTCACTAGTTGCCTCCCTCATTCAGTAAGGGGCCTACACTTTCCTTGACCTTCTTCTAGTTGCTAACATACCTGAAGAAACCCTTCTTGTTACTCTTAACATCTCTTGCTAGCTGCAACTCCAAGTGTGATTTGGCCTTCTTGATTTCACTCCTGCATGCCTGAGCAATATTTTTACACTCCTTCTTGGTCACTTGTCCAATCTTCCATTTCTTGTAAGCTTCTTTTTTGTGTTCAAGATCAGCAAGGATTCATGGGCCAGTTGTTTCTTGCTGAGTGTTAGAAGCCACTGAGTGGTTTGTCATTTGGATGAAGTGTATAATCAAGATCAGGAACATTTTCGGTCATTACAGATTGCGTGGCACTAGGCTGGAGAAATTAAAGATGGCTAATTTTGTTTTGCCTCCGTAAATTCCCCTTGGGTCTCTGATGGGGCAGGGGTGAGATCAAAACACACTTTCTTCCCCCTCTCTATTGGGAGGGAGCAAAACTGAGTTACAGCTACCTTGTCTATTTCTCCATGTGTGCTGGCCGATAATAGGTGAAGCTCAGAAGGTTGGGCTAAGAACCCAGAGAGGCAGGTCTCTGATGTCGATGACAGGCATTTCTTGCTGGTTTTCTGACTTCCACTGAGACAGGAATACCATGAGACCAGCCTCTCTGGGTTCACGCAGGCCTTGTTGTGTAGCCTTGTGTTGTATTTACAGTGAATTTAGTAATGTTGTATTACACCACCGTGGGTTTGGCTCTGGTAGCTACAGTTTGAAGCTCAGCAGAGTGAAAGTAATCTCTGCTACTTTCTTCAGTTTTGGAAGACCTAACCCCAAGGATAGTGACCACCCGTTCATTTACAAGTATAAAGTCTAGTCTGCTTTACAAGTTTTAATGAAGTTGCCATTCAAGTTATAGTGATAGAATTTGTATCTGCATGGGTCAAGTCCTGTGCACAAGTTACTCACATCCTTCTGGATTGTGTTAGGGTCTGATGGGTCTCTCATGGTTTGATCATCACTAGAGGGATAGTTTCTGCTGGAGTTTCCCCATAGAGAGCTCAGTTGTCCCATTCTGGGCACCCTCTTTTTATAATGTGATTCTGACTATACCTCATTAGCATGTCTGCACATATTGCATCCTGCGGGATTGGCATGTGTTAAAATGTGACTACCAGGTATCTTTTAAGCAAAACATTACTCTTACTGTTAATTTTTTTTTTGCGGTGTCACCCACTGGTACATCCTTTTGCATAATCATGTGGCATAGGATCATTTTTTGGTCACTTACATATGTCAAGCATTTTCTTAAGTCTATGGCCTAGTATGGCTAATCTGAAATCTTGCAGGCCTTGCGTTCAGCCCTACTTAGATACCTAACGCATACTTAATCTTTCTGACTACTGATCAATCTCATACGTCTATAATCCAACAATTTAACTCTATTTAGCATACAGTGATTATATATGATGTGATGTTGCACTCCATATGCTTTATAAAAATATGTTTAAGTGTGAATATGCTGTAACTGAAATATGCTTTATGCAGAAGGTCTCTTGTAAGATATCATTACAAAGCTTATGATCTACTGAGTGTTCATCCCATTTGTATGAATATATCGTTCTTGTATCTGAAACTAGGAATACTAAGTATAACTCTGTGGTCCTATTGTAATTATGCAAAGTGGGGGTCATTAATGGTGGTTTAGAATCTTGATGGCTCCCATTGACTAGGATAATTGGTTGTAAATGGTTTATTTACCTGCAAGCCTGCCTGTATAGGTGGGGACCAGCCCTGGAAGATTGGAGGGGGTCTCACAGGACATGTGAACATGTCACATGATACTGGAATCCATCTTAAACCTGATGCTTTTCCATTTAGGAGGGGTGGGAACCCAGAGAGACACAAGATTCCTGTCTTGTGCCAAAGCTATAAAAGGGGGTGGAACAAGACAAAGGAGGTCCCAGTCGTGAGAGAGCCCCTGCTTTTCACCTAAGATGCCTGCTGGAACTAACAAGGACTGTACCAGGGGAAAGGATTGGTCCCAGACTAGGAAGGAGTCTAGTCTGTGAAAGAAGCTTAATGGAACATCTCTGAGGATGAGATTTACCTGTAAGCAATTTCTTAATGTATTAGGCTTAGACTTGCGTGTTTTGTTTTATTTTGCTTGGTAACTTACTTTGTTCCATTTGTTATTACTTGGAATCACTTAAATCCTACTTTTTATACTTCATAAAATCACTTTTGTTTATTAGTAAACCCAGAGTAAGTGATTAATACCTGGGGGAGCAAACAGCTATGCCTATCTCTCTATCAGTGTTAGAGGGTGGACAATTTATGATTTTACCCTGTATAAGCTTTATATAGAATAAAATGGATTTATTTGGGGTTTGGATCCCATTGGGAACTGGGCGCCCGGGTGCTGGAGACGGGAGTACTTGCTAAGCTGTTTTCACTTAAAGCCTGCAGCTTTGGGGGCATGGTCTAGACGCTGAGTCTGTGTTGCAGCAGGCTAGCGTGTCTGGCTCAACAAGACAGGGTTCTGGAGTCCCAAGCTGGCAGGGAAAATGGGCTCAGAGATAAATTCAGCATGTCAGTGACAGTCCCAAGGGGGTCTCTGTGACCGAACCTGTCACATGTGACATCCATGACATGTTAGTTAATCGTAACATCACACCATAAATGACCAGTAACCAAAATTGTTGGCTAGGGCTGTACCAAGGTGGTGGTGCAATGAGGGCTGTTCTCCCTCGTCAGTGGGCTCTCTCCAGGGTTTGGCGTGTCAGTGCAGTGGCGGAACAGGAGGGTTGGCATTCCAGAGCCTGGCATCTGGACCCTGACACATTGAGGGCTGGGTGCGTCGGCAGGTCTGTATTTGGGCTGGTGGCTAGTCTCGCAAGGGCAGTTACAGGTCAGGATGGAGGAGCATTGGCCAGGCTAGGGGAACCGGGTCTGGAACGTTAGCAGAGCTGTGCTTGCCTCTGTCCCTGAAAGCAGGTCAGCGTTTGCGGGGTGCCCCTCTGAAAATGATTCCCACCTTGCTGTGCTCTGCAAAGGAACGGCACTGCTCCTCTTCCCCGAGCGGGCGCAGCAGGGTCCTTTCTAACACACAGGCAGCAAAACATCCGAGGCGGCAACAGGGGAGATGCTGCTCCTCGCTTGTGTGACGACAGGGCTGGAAGGGCCAGGCGTCTGCCTAGGACAGCAAGAATCCTCACCCAGGCCCTGCAGCTCTGTTAGGGGGAGGAGAATGTGCGATGGATTTTTATATGTAGAAGTTGGTCCAATAAAAGAGAATCCATCACCTACCTGGTGTCTCCAATGGATTTTTAGGCAGGAAAGGCTGGGGATATTGACCCCCAACCCCTCACGTGACTTTCCCATGGAAATCCAGACCCTCAGCAATTATGTAGCCCACTCTGATGCATTCCCTAATCTCATAGTATCCTGGCTCCAGGCACCAGCACACCAAGAGCATGCCTGGGGCAGCAAGCCGCAGGGGGTGGCCTGCCAGTCCCTGTGAGGGTGGCAGTCAGGCAGCCTTTGGCAGCTTGCCTGCGGGAGGTCCGCCGGTCTCGCGGATTTGGCGGCAATTCAGTGGCGGGTACGCTAAAGCCATGGGACCGGCGGACCTCCCACAGGCAAGCGGCCGAAGGCAGCCTGCCTGCCGTGCTTGGGATGGCAAAAAAGCTAGAGCCGCCCCTGCTTCTCCCACACTTTAGCTAGGAGGTGAAGGGGGAAGGCCAGGAGTTGAGCCAGAATCAGCACCACTGAGACGCTCAAAGCTGCCAGCTTGCAGTTTTTTCTCCTGGCTGAGTTACCCGGCGCTGACCTCGCTAAGGTCACCCGCTTGCCAGTGCATAGCAGAGGAGGAAAGGAGTCGGTGAAGGAAAGGAGGGGAGCTGCCAGTGCAGTTCACTAGCCTTGTGCCAGTGGAGACCACGGATAAAATCTCACTTGTCACATGTGCAAAGCGTTCGGAGATCCCGGGATAATTCCCAGTGGGAGTCCATGTCAGAGCCAGCAACCCCCTTCAGAGAGCTCTCCAGACTGGAGTGAAGTGGGCTGTCCAAAATGAAAATGACAGATCCCAAGGAGTTCATTGACAACCCTTCCTCCCACTGTGACAGTCTGCAGCCTTACGTTCACCACTTTTACAAAACTATGATCAATCTTGTACAAAGTATGCCTTGTGAGAGATCATTTGAAAACTCGTAATTGGCTGGTCGTTATTGTCCTGGTACAAGATGTGTGGCAAATTTGTATGCAAAGTTATAAAATTCTATTGTATGATATTACTGAGACATGCTCCACATTTAGAAAAGCAGATATAGACTAGTTCCTCAGAGACAAAAGGCAAACTGGTGCCTCAGCCAGGTGTCAACACAATCAAATGGACTATCACCTGGTTAAGTGGCCATTCTTTGGCAGGAAGGGGGGCGAGTGATAAATTTATACTTTTGGCAGTGGAACAGTTGGAGGTTCCCATGTAAACAGACTGGCTGTTGCCTGAACCTCAGCTGGAGACGATTCTCAAAAAGAAGGAAAAGATATAAAAATGAGGAACAGAGGCCCCAAATCACTGCTCTCCCTCATCTATATTCATGGCATCAATAATGGTTGAAAGACAAAGGAAGCATCATTGAACTGGGGAAGAGGTCCTGTCTGGAAGACCCAGCCAGACTGCTGTGAACAGGTGGTGAGAAAAACCTTTGTGCTTCAGGTTCACTTCGCTGGTTAAGTTAGGTAGTAGTTTGCATTTTAGTTTTTATTTCTTTGTAACCAATTCTGACTTATATGCCTCATTACTTGTAATCACTTACAATTTATCTCTCTGTAGTTACTCAGCTTGTATTATTGTTTTATCTGAACCAGCATGTGTTCGGATTGAAGTGTGTGGGGAAACTCCATTGGAGATAACAGGGTTTGTGCACATCACTTTCTGTTAATGAAATGATGGACTTTCTGTGAGCTTGTATTGTCCAGAAGGAAAGAGCTGGGCAGTACAAGATGCACATTCCTGGGGATAAGTCTGGGACTGAGAATTTGCTGGTGTCACTCTGTAATATAATTCAGGAGTGGCTGGCTGGAAGCTGGGAGTGATTTTGCACGCTGGAGGCTATGTGTGAACAGACCAGGAGTGGGTGGTTCTCACCGTAAGCAGTGTGAAAGGCTCCCTGGGCTGGAGAACCGCTAGGACACAGCTGTTCAGCACTCCAGATTGTATCCTGGGTAATGTTGTGGCCGCCCACTGTGATGTGAAGTCATGGGCTCGCTCTCTGACTCCGTGGCCAAAGCAGCCCCCTTGTCGGGCTAAGCAATCCTTGCCCTGCAGTCAAGAGCGGAAGCTCAGCAGAGAATGAACTGGACAAGGAGCAGGGTCTGATGCTGACAGAGATGCTGAGCTGAGCACTGAGGGAATGGGAGCGAAGGTGCCATAAGCCAGTCTGCAAAGGCCCCTTCTTAAGAATCCTAGATTTTGTGGCCTCTTTTCCAGGTTGATCCTTTCGTTGGTCCCTTCTTTTGGTGATCTACCCCTTGCCCCCTCCCAGCTCCACTCCTGCAAAGTGCTTGAATTCACTGGATTTTAACAGCTCTGCCCTCCTGATGTTTCAGCAGATTGAGCCAGTCCTTCTAGAGCAGTGGTCTTAAGCAGGGGTACACAGAGAGGTCTTCCAGGGGGTACATCAACTCATCCAGAGGTTTGCCTAGTTTTACAACAGGCTACGTAAAAAGCACTAGTGAAGTCAGTACAAACTACAATTTCATACAGGTGATGACTTGTTTATACTGCATTATATACTATACACTGAAATGTAAGTACAATGGTTATATTCCAATTAATTTATTTTGCAATTTATATGGTAACCGTGAGAAAGTTGGCATTTTTCAGTATTAGTGGGCTGTGACACTTATATTTTGATGTTTGATTTTGTGAGTGAGTAGTTTTTAAGTGAGGTGAAACTCGGGGGTACTCAAGACAAATCAGACTGCGGAAAGGGGTACAGTCGTCTGGAAAGGTTGAGAGCCATTGCTTTAGATGAGACTAGGTACTACTCTGCACTGTCACAGCAAACAGAGAGAGGCCTGTTAAAAATGCTCTGTGCGCCAAAGAAGCAGTGCACGGGTGTCCTTACCTGTGTGGGTTTGTGTGTGAGCACATTTTTCATGTCTCTGTGGGCATGGGTGTCTGTTTGCACGTAGGCATGTTCCTGACCTTGTGGATCTGCATCTCTCTGGGCATTCTGATGGATGCATGCATGTTAATGTACCTCCCTTTATGTGGGGCTATCTACATGCTTGTGCATGCTTCCATCTCTGTGTTTGTGTGTTTCTGTGTGCATGCATGTTAGCACATGTCCTTTTGTGTCTCTCTCTCTCACTCTGTCATGGCAAGGAAGATGGAGGGCATAGTGATGATCTGCAATGGTGGGGTTTTTTTTGTTTTTTTCCCCATAAACGGGTATTTTGAGCCAATTGGAGCATGAATAATTTTCTCAGCAGCCAATCGATAAGCTCCTGGGCTTCATTTCAACAACTGCCTGCAATAAAAAAGGAAAAATTCCCAAGCCAGAGCTGGTGGAGGGAGAATGGAGCAATGGGAGGGGCTAATACAGGGGGATGGAGCTGATTTATAAATCAAAGCCGAGAGGCTGACTTCATCCACAGCCTGTCAGCTCTCTGCACTCGGGACGGGGGCCACTGGCTCCAGTGCTACCTTCTCTCCCCTGAGGAATCTGCGCCGGACAAGCTCCTTACAATGCCAGAGTCCTGGGACGGGGTAGGTACAGCCCCCACCTCTCCCCGGTGTCATGCAGGACTTTCCTAGGCGAGAGCACCCATGATCCACACAGGATCTTTGCACCAGCCAGGGCTGCCTTTCACAAGCTAGCGTAGGCAGCGGGGCAAAGAAATCTCGTCTGCTTTCTAACCTGTGCATTTCCCCACCCCACCCCGAATCACAAGCAGATTGCAGGGGTGACCAGTTCCCCAGCATTATCCTTGAATATTCGTCCCCACTGGGGTCAGGAGCTGCAGAGAACCACCTTGGTCCTTGCAGCCCTGAGGGAAGGAAAATGAATGCAGGTGCTACAGCAGGGATGGGCATGTGTGTCTTTTCTCTGGCAAGAGAGATCAGGTGTAGGGACGCATGCCTGGAGTTCCGGGGAGACCCATGCCTGTGTTCTGAGAGGTGAGCGGGATGGCTGGGGGGCGACGGAGGGCATTGCATGTCTTGTTGCATGTATCAGCAGCCATCAAAGCCGAGCACATTCTGCACTCTGCAGGGACTGCAGTAGCAAATTACAACAACAGGCGCTGCTGCGAGGGGGGAGGGGGTGAGCAGTAGGTGAGGGAGAGGGGCTCAGCTCTGCAGCGGGTTTCATGGATAACCTTGTGCAGGCTGGAACATCGAGGCAAGAGGAGAGATGCACAGGGCTGGGCTTGATGTGCTCCGCCGCACTGTGATGGATCATCCCTGTGACCAGCAAACATACGTAGTGTCCCATGATGAGAGCCATGGTCCGTGATGTTTGCCCTGCACAGCCAGCGCCTGGATGGTGCTCCCCATATCACCCACCTGGGCTCGGTCTCTCTCCCCGTCGCAACAGCATCTGAGCACCTATGTTGGGCTAATTTGTAATGAGCTAGGGTCTCCCCCACCCCGACCAGGTAGGGAAGGACTGTGTGAAGGGGCCCTTCTGCTCAGCCCAGGGGGATGCAGGGGGAGCTGGGGCTTTGGGCTCAGGTACTCAGTGGTGTTTGTGGCAGGGTGGAGCGTGCATGAAGCTGCAGGGGAACGCTGGGGGAAGGGCAGGGAAGTTCTGCGCCATTGACGCTGCGCTGGAAGGAGCCAGGCCAGGGTAGAAATGTTTGGCGCTAGGGAACCGCGTGGCTGGAGAGGAAGGTGCAGCAGCAGCAGCTTTGGGTAGCTTCCTATTTTTGATCCATAAGGTGGGGGATGAGTGCTACTAGCATTTGTGCCAACTCTTAGTGATGATCTAGGGATAGCGGGGCACAGGTGGGCTGGCAGGTAGGTCTCAGGGCTGAGTGTCAGGACAACGGGGTTTGAGTCCTTCCTCTGCCCTATTCTGTGACCTTGGACAAGTCCCTGCTCTGCTTTGTGCCTCAGTTTCCCTGTCTGTAAAAGGGGGATCATGATCCCCCTGTGAGATCTGTGGCTGAGAAGTGGAATATAATTGCCAAGTGGAAGCAGGGACGGTCATGGGGATATGTACTTGCCTCCCAGAGGGGTCACGAGGCCTTGTTAAAGACTCAGGACAAATGACACTTGAACAGAGACAAGCGGTTGTTCAGGATGAGGTGTTCAGGGGGCCCTTATGAGCTGGAGGCTCAGCACTGTCCTCTGGCCTCATTGAGGCTTTGAGCAGCTGGCTGGAGCTGATCAGCCTCCTTTGGAGGATGGGCCAACCTTGGAGCAGGGATCCTGAGCATCTCACCCTCTGTGGCTGATGACTGGGATTCCCCATTTCCTCCCTTCCAGAGGGGGGGAGGGATAGCTCAGTGGTTTGAGCGTTGGCTTGCTAAACCCAGGGTTGTGAGTTCAGTCCTTGAGGGGGCTGCTTAGGGACCTGGGGCAAAAAAAATCAGTACTTGGCTCTGCTAGTGAAGGCAGGGGGCTGGTCACAACAACCTTGAAAGGTCCCTTCCAGCTCTATGAGGTAGGCTGTGCATGTAATGCAGAACTCCCCTCTGCCTCTGTGCCTTTGGGAAGAGATGTGTCTGCCTTGGCATGGGGAGAGCAAGACAGCTGTGATCCTTGCCCCAGAGCCAGGAGGAGCAGGCGAAGCCCAAAGTGACCAGCTGGGAAGGGGGACAAGAGAGAGCCCAGCAGTTTGGTTAAGGTGATGGCAGAGAGCTTTCCTAGCCAGACAGACATCAGGTCCAGGTCAACCATGAGTTACCCTTGTGCAGCATCCGTGAGTGCCTGGACACCAGGGAGGACAGGATGGGGTCCCTTGCATTAAAGCAAAAGGCCCACCTGGCCAGCCTCCCCACAGGGAAACTGGCAAAGTGACACCACTGGTGAATCTGGCCGGTCCTGCACCAGCCGGGAGTCCAGTTTAGGAGCCAAAGGGCCTGTAACTCACTGGGAGGGGACCTATCTGAAAGGAACAGCTCTTAAAAAATGGACAAAAGTAAGTCACGGTCCCTAACCTGAGCACGTCCTTGAGAACACAGGCAGCGGGATGACATCACTGAGAGCCAGTCAGGGAGCTGGCACTGCATCCTGCATCCCAAAGCCACCCATGAACAAAATAGCCGGAGAACAGTTCGAGGGTTTGGTTTTTTTCTTGGTTTCAGCTGGAATTTTGTCAGGAACAGCTGAAGAAGGAGTGTTTTTACAGGGTTAGAGCAGAGGACCAGGAGTCAGGACTTCTGGATCCTGTTCCCAGTCCTGCCACTGAACTCTTGGGACACCTTGGACAAATCACTTAACTTGTGTACCTCAGTTTCCCTAGAGAGAGTGATTCTTTTTACCTAACTGGGGCAGGGGAAGCCATGAAGTGTAGCTTATTAGAGCATAGAAAGTCCTTGGAGATCCTTGCCAGAAGGCTCGGTAGAAAAGCACAGAGTCACTGTGAAATGTGTTGGAGAAATGCAGACTCTCCAGCCAAACCGATGCACAAAGCTGAGAGGTCAAGCAGAGAGCACGCTAGCAATCCAGGCTGGTATTGCTCGGGGACACGTAAGCTGCATGTGCAGAACACCTGGCATGCTTGAGCAAGGAGGGGATTGGCTTGCAGATGTGTCTGTGTGCATGGCCTTGGCTTGCACGTACAAATCAGGTGTTTTGCATGTGGGAGTGCACTTTTGCACATGTGCTCTCAAAACAATGCAAAGTACTGGGGCCAAGAGGTGGATGCAGGATGGGTGTTCTCAATGCCCCAAACAAAGTTTCGTGGCACCTAGAGGTCCTAGTCTGATCAAGGCCCCATTGTTCTGGGTGCTGCACACATACTCCTGCGGCTCCTCTTCATCCTCCTCCTAGCTAAGCTCTGAGTCAGAGGTCACAGCATGAGAGCAGCTCTGGGTAAGGTGTCCATGCCACCTCCCAGTCCCCACTCACTAACACTGAACAAAGCCCAGAAGCTCATCTCCAGAGAGGCCTTCTGACCCTTAAGTCACACGGTAGCACTGGTGTGCGACGCTACACACCCACTGGAATGCTGAGACTCCCATGTGGCTACCCAAGGGTGATGCTTAGTCCTGATGCCCAAGCATCCTGCCCTGTCCTGTTCCCACTAAGCCTCAGTGGCAAAATTCCCATTAACGTTCCCGTCTGCTAGTTTTTATGTATTTAACCGATTGTAATTAAAGCAAACCCTTCCATAAGCCAAATACGATTTGGCTGAGAAAGATAGAACCTTGGAAAGTTGCTGGATGGAACTGTCTGTGGCGCTGCTCCTGAGGGGCTGGGCATGCACCCCGGGGATAGCATCAGACCAGCAGGTTTTTCTCCGGGAGGATTTTTGCAAGCATACTGCTGCTGCTTTAAACCAGCGAGCCTGGGTCCCAGGGCATCATTTTCCAGCCCTGCACATGTGACTCGCCCTGTTGCAGCTGCCATTCTGAAAACCCTCATTTCTCATAAGCTTTTAAGACCCTGGGCCTGGTGGAGCTTTTCTTCCCTTCCACGTAACCGTGGGAACTTGGCCACTTCGGGCAGAGTGAATCCAAAATGGCAGCCATGAGTGGGCCGTGGGGGGGAGACATCCAGCAAGCTGTGGCCCCTGTTCTTCTAAAGGAATGGCGATGACGTGATGTATATTAGATCACTGATTTGGGAGATACTTTTGTGACTCCCTTGTGAGGCAAAATACACATTTTGGGGGGAAATATCCAACGGCAAAGAAATACCAGGGGCCCAATTTTCCTCCACTCTGGTGTCTAGTTTTCAAGGTGCTGAGCACCCACCACCCCAGTCGAAGTCAACGGGTGCTGAAGTATTGTGGCAGTGCCAGAAGTCCAAGTCAGGACTGAGGCCTCCTGGTGCTAGGTGCTGTACAAACACATAGTCCCCGGCTTTGAAGATGTTAAAATCTCCTCGCTGTGAAGAATGACCCCTTGGCTGAGATTAAGAGCAGGCTCAGGCTCTATTGACAAAGAGAAGGAGCAAACCCCTCCACCCTAGAGCTTTGTGACAGAGGGCGGGCAGACCTATAGCACTGGGCATGGGGTGGAAGCAAAGATCACAGAGAGAGAGAGGTTGTGGAATGATTAGTTGGTACTCCTTCCCTTGCACCCAATGCACTGAGTGACTCGACCAATCCTGGGAAGCCACCAGAGCCCGATTCTTTTTAACTGTTGCTCTCTATCCAAAGGACAGATCTGAGCAGCATGGCCACGCCTGAAGTAGCAATGAAAGGTTGGCACTATCAAGAAGGCTCCCCATGTCCATCCCGGAGCCCAGGCCTGCGTTCCCTGGAATGCAGCCAATTATCCTCACACAGCCAGGCGCACTGTGCAGTCAGGATCTTCTGCATGGCGATACCCCCATTGCTGGGATCATGGGCAGGTGCCCAGAGGTGGATGCAAGCTGGGGATGTAATGCCCTCGCCTAATACAGTGGCATCCCTACCCCCTCACTAATGGGAGTGAGAATGTACAGGGGGTTATCTGAGAATGGAAGAGGGAGCCCTGAAGTCTGGGGACTTCTGATCTATCTGTCTTAAGGTTTTATACTGCTGCCCATCAGTGCGGAGCTGTAAAATCAACAGCAGCAGCACAGGCCTGAGTGGACCTTAGATTTCAGGTCAACCCACTAGAACTGGAAAGTCCGGATCCAGATTTGGTCTGAGGTTTCAAACCCCTCCCCTCCCCCCAACCCTGGGTGTGGTGTGGATGTGTGGGTGTTGGCTTGGGTCCCCTCTTTAATCCTAGTATATGTGAGTGCTTGGTGCTATAGGGCATTCCTGCCCCAGGTGTTTACCAATCAGACACCGGAGCTGTGCAAGGGGATGGTTCTCAGCAATGGGGTGAATTAACACCATTCTCCCCTACAAAAAGGACAGTCATGGAAAAGATCAGGTTCCCTGGGAAGATGGGTCTGACGGCACAGCAGCAGAGTAGCTCTGATACAGCGGATGAAGGGTTGGCCAGAGATGTCCTTGCTTTCCACTGCTGTGGGCATGGACCCCCATTTGCCCCTCGGATTGTGTGCCCTGCTGATGCGCTTTATTGGGGACTAAACTAAAGAAGCAAATGCCGTAGATCAAATCCTGGGGCTGGTTGCCTCCCTCCTGTTTGTTCCAGCGCATTGCAGAGCTCCGAACTCCCGCTCCCTTTTGGTGCATGCTGCAGTACTGCTAAGCCTCCATTAATCCCTGCCCCGAATCAATACTTCAGGCAAGAAAGCAAACCCATCAGAGCAGGCAGCTGGAACATGGCTCATAACAGGGCAAGTGGGAGCTGGCAAGCAGACCCAACTGGGTCTGTGCCCTGGATCTGACTGGGCCGGGAACTGGAATGAATGCTGAGCAGGGAGGAGTAGGGTTCAGCCATTTCAGCAGCCGTGCAGCAGAGCTGGGAGCTGGAGCAGCAGATGATGCGCGATCGTCTGGCTTGTAAACCATTCAAGTGACTCTTTGTCTGACAAGGGCTCCTCTTCCTCCCCCTCCATAGCAAGACGGATTAGGGTCAAGGGCTCTTTCTGAGGGAGAACCTGGAATTAGAGTGTCTCTAGCTCCTGATGACTGCGATTGAGTGGGGTCAGGGCTCACTGCATCTTTTAGCATCGTGTCTTATTGGGATGTTGCTTCCTGTTTTAACTGCACAGCCCCTGTTGTGCTATTCCAGTCCTCTCCTCCCACCCACTCACCCCCATCCAGTGCTGGGATTGATTCTTTCTTCCTAGCAGGCTCCATTGTCTCCAGTGAGAATGATTTTCTCTAACACAAAAGTTCTTGCTGATTCTGGCTGCAGATCCTGTTCACTAATTGCCCTAGTTTTCGTTAAAAGGGAACATTGATGTCCTGAGCCCGGCATCCTGCTCTGGAATCTGGCAGCTTTCCAGTCCTCCAACAGGTGCTCTGGGAAAACCACTGCCAGGGCCAGTTTGCAGCCCCGGCACGTGCTGTCTTGACGTTGTTTCCAGACGTGTGCCTGTGACCCAAAAACCCAGAGAGGCTTGGTGCGGCTGCACTCAATCTGTCCTGCCAATGCTGCCGCCTCTCTGTTTATAGCACTGGGTACAGACAGGGGAGCTGGAGCTGGACAAAGGTGCTGAAAGACCTGCCTGTTCCAGCCAATAACAACAGAGGCTGTCAACGATTGGCTGCTTACATTATCCTCCTCCTCCAATAGGCAGGAATGGAGTGTTTTGATTGGCTGGCAAGGAGATCCTGGTGCAGGTGTGATTGGCAATTTTCAAGGGCAGGGGAAGTGGCAGCCTTGACCAGCTTAATGCCAGCCCAGAGGGACCACCTCTAGGCAGGAGCATAAGCCAACCTGTAACAAATGGGGAGAAGTGTTCCTTGCGGGCAGGTGGGGATTCTTGTGCCTTCCTCAGGAGCAGCTGGCTGTGGCCACTGCTGGAGATGGAGGGGGGAGTGGATGGAGCTGAGCAGGGCTGTGACCCGGTCTGGCAGTCTCCATGCGAAAGGGCATTTCGGACACCGTAGCCCATTCAGTTGAGACAGACTGTGTGCCAGGCATCATGGGGGTCTGTGAGATGGACACCTAAGCTCGACTGAGATTCCCCAGCTGATTCCACAGCAGAAGCCTGTGTGATCGTGAAAGCTGATCTAGGCCTGGTTTGAACCAGTGACTTAGGGATAAAGGGCCCCGTAATCGCGCTCTGTCTCTCTCTCTCTCTCTCTCTCTCTCTCTCTCTTCCCCCCCCCCCAATCCTGTGCTCATCATCACTATAGTATCTGAGCAGCTCATCTCCCACTGTTGGTTCCTGTCTTCAGAGGCCTCCATCTCCGCTGTGACTGTAGGATCCCCGTCACCCTGCATCGTGACCTCCCACTGGAATGAGGGAACTGTCAACCTCCAGCATGAGACATGTGGGAGCAGGAAACAAGGCTGTCCCAGCCCCCGGCTCAGCACCGTGGGACTCCCTCGTGGTGGAGATTAGAATGGTCATGAACCGTAGCACCTTCCTAGCGCAATGGCCCAGCCTTTCCTCAGCAACAGAAACATTCCTATCAGTGGGGCAGGAAAGGAGTGACTGTGATGTTACCCAGGGTTGGGAGGCACCTCACCACCACCTGCCCTGAGCAACAGGAAGTCTTGTCTGTGCCTGCTCTGGGTCAGCTCCCTGGCACGAGCAGCCTCTGGCAGCACAAGTACAACCCTGCAGGTGTCTCTGTCTCTGTGCAGGTGGCAAGAGGCACACATGGACCCAGGAGTCGTTTGCGTGTTCTCTATATAGTCCAGCCCCTTATCCCCTGGACACTCACAGAATTACCATGCCTGCTCTTCCCAAAGGAACACATCTCAGGACCTGCACTTTGCTTAACCCTACAGCACTGAGATATAGCAAAAACAAGAATAAATTTATCATCAACGCACAGAGATTCACGTGACAGTGAGTAAGAAAGTTGGGAACAAGTGGTTCCGTACAGAACAAAATCATAACACACTTTCTAGAGACCTAAACTTAACTAACCCGATCTCCCCTGTCTATTTATTGACCCAAAGTTCTCTTCAGCATCCTGGTTGAAACTCCTCTTTCATGAAGTAAAACTGACTGCCCATTTACTTGCTAGGTGAAGGAGAACCGGGTGTCGTCTTTGTTCCTCAGATACTCTAGAGCAAACCTTGGATGTGTACCTCAAGAAAAGCCCTCTCCTCTCTCTCTCATTCCCACCCCCGGCCGTGTTTAGTTTTAATTTTCTCTCTTGAAATTCTTACCATCCTTCATTACCAGTCGGTTCAGACAGGTGAGAAGAGACCCGTTGCGAAACATATAATACTTAATTTATACGTCAGGAGCCAGCCTGATAAATATTTCTTATCCAAAAGAGAGCCTGCTTTTCACTTTTGCTGGTGACCAGTCCCCAGACACACTCTAAGAACACAATTTTCTCTGTACAGCCATAACTCTTTACACAGCCTCTGTATAGGTGTTTCGCATCAATGTTGGTGATCCATGTGACATTGGCTTTCATTTGAGATGTCACGTGACTTTTTTTGGTGGACTGTGATGTACGTGTCCAACCCAAGAGATCCTTGCAACCTCTCTGCACCCCTTTGGTGCTGCTTGCCGGTTGGCATTGAGAGGTTCCTGGGTCACATCAGAACCTTTGGGGTCTTTAACTTGTCAGGCACATGGATATCATGCTGATGAGTCAGCTGTAATTGTCTGGACAATTGTCCCATTATTGTCACTAAAAACAACCCCGAGTCCAGTCCCTGTTATCTTCCCAAATCTCTTGTATCTGCTGTCAAGCTCCTGAATCAGTGCTAGATTTGCTTGTCTGCAATTTGGTGTGTGTCTCAGCATTGCTGTGATGACCCTCCCTTCACCGAATTCTCAGCTGATGTAAATTAACCAGTGGTGATTTCCACCATCTGAGGATTTTGGCCCTGTTTCTCTGCAACTGTTCTGCTGCTAATTCAAGAAGCTTAATGGGGCAGGACATTATTTCCCTGTGTACCCACTTCAGATCTTCCCATTTCATTAGGGCTTCTGGTAAATGCTAGAACTGCAGCATAGAGTCCAACATTGGTGTCCCGAGGCTGCCTTGTCATGCCTTTAACTCTCTGGTGGTTTAGGAAGGAGGGGAACGTTTGTTCAGTGATTAATTTATGTGAAGCTGCCGCTGCTCTCTGGAGTGCCAAGAAATCTGTGCTAATAAGAGCCTAATGAAGTTGACATTTGCAGGAAGGATTGTGCATTTTATGAGTGCCAGGAGCTGCCAACGGGCTCCCTGTGTGACCATGGGTAAGTCACTGTCCCTTGCTGAGCCTCAGTTTCCCATCTGTAAAGAGATCATGATGATTGAGGTGTTGTAAAGCTTAATTCACAAATGGAGGAGGTTTAAGTAGGGATTTAGTAGGATTTAAATAGTTCAGGTGGTTTTGTGCCAGCCTTCACCATGGGGCGAACGTTGCCCTAATGTTTCTCAAGAGCTTTGACGTCCTTGGATGGAATAGACCCTAGAAGGGCAAAGGATTATTTTTGGGTATCCTCTTTCATACATATTATGGGCCTGCTGCTTTTTAAGTCAATATGAATGACCAGTCCCTGTATCCTGATGGCTTTGTACAGTTAAATAATAGAGGAGCGGGTGAAATGCAGTGATTTGTGTGGAATTGCCGTGTGTGTGTGTAATTAAAGGTGGCAAATTCAAATCTGATGAAAGGAAATCCTTTTTCACACAATTAGCCTGTGGAACACTCTGCCACTGGATGTCATTGAGGCTAAGAATTTAGCAAGATTACAAAAAGGGATCAAACAGCAGTTGTATAGATAACTCTGGATATTTCAGTTATCAGAATTAATGATGATACACATGTTGGAAGGGATTAAATCTTGTTCTTCAGAGCTTCATTCAGGCTCTAATTATTAGAGACCGGTGAGGGGGGCAGATTATCCCACATCTCTTCACTGCAAGATTCTTGCGCCTTCCTCTGAAGTACTGGGTTCTGTTCGCTGTTAGAAACAGAATACTAGGCTAGATACCTCAGGTCTGCTCCAGTCTGACAATTCATAGGCTCCTAATCTTTGGGGCATACTTCAAGACCTTCCTGGGTCTGGAAGACAGCCGGACAGCCCTGTCTAATCTGCTCTAGATCCACATCTGGCCTTTTAAAAATGCAAAATGGCAAGGCAAATCCTTGTTGCTATAATCCAGAGCCTCCTGCCGATCCCTGCCAGTGGAGGATATCTGGCATGGTTTGGGATACTTTGTCTGTCCCATTGCTTGCGCCAGTTAGGTATTTGTGCATATAATGACCACGTGTGTTTCCAGTTGGTGATTTGGGTTTGAGTCATGTATGCAGATGAGGTTGTGGATTTGGGACGTGGCTCTTAAAAATCCATCGCCCCTTTTCTATCTTTGGGAGGGATGTGAGGGGATATTTGAGTCGATAGGCTCCAGTGCCATCAAAATGGTTGCAGCGTTTATGAACGTTTATGGGAGTCAGTTTGGGGAACGTCTGTAGGAGGGAAGAGCTGACAAGAGTGTGCGTGTGAGCACATACATTGGTATACGTGTGAGGGTACATCTGTTTGGCAGAGTGGGCACCAGAAGGGTGCTGCGTGTCAGGGCATGAGAGTGAACATGTGTGCTGTGCATGGCAGTG
Source organism: Gopherus flavomarginatus (assembly GCF_025201925.1). NCBI lineage: Eukaryota > Metazoa > Chordata > Testudines > Testudinidae > Gopherus > Gopherus flavomarginatus. The sequence goes on from NC_066630.1 coordinate 38,186,778, forward strand.
TACACACATGTGGTGATGTCAGTGACAGGTGTGTATCTGTTGCAGGCACAGTGTGTTTCTAGTGATTGCTGTCACTGATTACTTTCGTCCCAGAATGATTCATGGCCAGGCTTGCATGGCTCTGCTGCTGAGGGTACGCGTTGCCCGGTAGAACTTTATCGGTCTCCTCCTTTCTGGGTGATAGGGTGACGCCAGGGAGGGGTGACATGTAACCCTGTCTCTTATCTCTCTCTTCCAGGAGCATGATATCGAGACCCCATACGGGCTGCTGCATGTGGTCATTCGGGGGTCCCCAAAGGGAAATCGCCCAGCCATCCTGACCTACCATGATGTTGGACTCAACCGTAAGTTTCACCCTTCCATCCTGGCCACAGGCTGCTACCTGGTTTTCTGAGGTTTTCTGAGCTCAGCCCCAGTGGAGAGCAGCTAGGTTCTGTGGAAGCAGAAAGTGGGGGGAATTAGATGCAATCCCTGAGTCAGGCTGTCATCCACAAAAGAAGGGCAGGAGAAACTAATTCTAGTCCAGGAGAGACTGGAGATTCTAGCTGAGGGGCTCCTTGCCCATTGCTCTTTGAGTTGGGGTTGCCGGCTATGTGGATCTGAGAGGGCCACTCCCTGATCTCAGATCAAACCCAGATGAACTGGAGCCAGTGGCTTTATTAGCCAGTGATGATGGGTGATGGCACAGTCACCACTGGTGGCCCAATTGGCTTCCGACTGAAGCTCTCCAGAAATTCTGCACCAGGGGTGAAATCCTAGCCTCAGTGAGGTCAATGGGAATTTTGTCATTGACTTCACTGGGCCTAGGATTTCACCTCTGGAATAAAGCTGCAGTCTGTATTCTTGACTTAAGGTTCGAGAATCAGGACAGATGGGGTCTGTGACCAACACTGGGACAGAACAGAATGGAGTGGTTAGCGGATGGGGACTGGGAGTGAAGACTTCTGGGTCAGTTCTGCCACTGACTCTGTGTGGCACTGGGAAAGGCCCGTTGAATTCTCTCTGTCTGAGTTTTCCCACCGGAAGTAAAATCATGAGTGATGTGGAGAAAGTGAATAAGGAAAAGTTATTTACTCGTTCCCATAATGTAAGAACTAGGGGTCACCAAATGAAATTAATGGGAAGCAGGTTTGAAACAAATAAAAGGAAGCTCTTCATGCAGCGCGCAGTCAACTTGTGGAACTCCTTGCCAGAGGATGTTGTGAAGGCTGAGACTATAACAGAGTTTAAAAGAGAACTGGATAAATTCATGGTGGTTAAGTCCATTAATGGCTATTAGTCAGGATGGGTAAGGAATGGTGTCCCTAGCCTATATTTGTCAGAGGATGGAGATGGATGGCAGGAGAGAAATCACTTGATTCCCTGTTCTGTTCATTCCCTCTGGGGCACCTGGCATTGGCCACTGTCAGAAGACAGGCTACTGGGCTGGATGGACCTTTGATCTGACCCAGTACGGCCGTTCTTATGTTCTTAAATTAAGATTATTTGTTCCCATTTTTGTCTTGCAAGGGTGGTGTTGTTTTTATTTTGATGTTTGAGAAGAAATTATTTGCACTTTTATTCTAGATCATTTTATGGCCCCAAAATTTCTTTTATTTGAAATGGTTCCCCCCCCTTTCAAAATTGAAGTTTTTCACATTCAAAATTTCACATATTTGGATGAGAAAAACTGATTTTGGAGGAAGGAACACTATGACTTTTGAAAAACCTTTAACTATTTGCCTTAAAACAGAAGCAGCAATATGAGAGTGAAAAGTCTTTGCATTTATTTATAGCAAACCCCCACCTTTCCCAGGTGCTTTGTAAAATTTGGGACAGTTCTGTAAAATCTGTTTGTTTTTTGTTTTGTTTTTTTTTACACAAGTCTACTTTTGAGGATTTCAGATTTGTTGCGAATATTTTGTAGAGCCCTCAACCCTGGCCCTGCCTGCCGTGCAAGGGTGAATTCCATTGAATCTGAGTTCCTGTTCAAAAAACTGAACAGAGGCATTTTAAAGGGCCAAGGCTGTAGCTGTGAGTCCAAGTGAATGTTAGTAAAGCACTTGGTATGAAAGAGAAAGTATGTATTTTACTTATTATCTATCTATCTAGGTATGTATATGTATATGTATGTATATGGTCCTCAGCCCTGCAATAGATGAGCACCTCTCAATCCTGAATAGATTTTATCCTCACAACACTCCTTTGAGGTAGAGAAGGGCTTTATCCCCATTTTGCAGAGCAGGGACTGAGGCACGGTGCTATTGCCTAGGGGTTAAAGCACTAGGACGGGAGTTGAGAGACCTGGGTTGGGTTCCCAACTCTTCCACTGGCCTGCTGTGTGTGCCTCACTTTCCCCATCTGTGAAATGGGCATAATGAGACTGACCTCCTTTGTAAAATGCTTTGAGATCTATAGATGAAAAGTGCCATATCAGAACTAGTGATTTGCCTAAGGTCACACAAAGGATACATCTACGCTGCAAAAATAACCCTTGGCAGTGAGTCTGAGCCTGGATCAACTGGATCGCACTTATGCTACAGAGCTAAAAATAGCAGCGTAGCCCTTCCCACTGAGGCTGGAGCCCGGGCCCTGAGACCCACCTCCTTCGCCGGTTTCAGCACCTGAGCGGGAACGTCTACGCTGCTATTTTTAGCTCCGTAGCCTGAGTCTCAGGACCCAACTCAGTTGATCCGGGTTGCGAGACTTTCTGCCGCGGTGGTGGGTAGGGGGGTTGCAGCATAGACACAGCCAAAGAGTCTGGCTGAGACATGGTCTTTTGGGTCCCAGTCCACCAACCTGTCCTTCCTATCCCATCACCGTCTCCTGGTGAATTGATTATTTTTGATTACACCAAGATGGAATTGCCTCCAGGACACAGTTCCTGAGGGAGAATTTTGTGTTAACACAATTCCCCATACTGGAGTGTGTGAGAAATCCAGGTTCCACCGAAGTCAGTGGGAGTTTTGCCATTGACTACAGTGGGGCCAGCATCATCACTGTAGGGCTACCAAGCAGTATCCACTAACTATGTGAGTGGCTGTAGTCTGACTGGCAGCTTGATTAATCAGTCAGGTTACATGGATTTGCATAAGCACCATACAGTGGTTTCTCAAACTGTGAATATACAAATCTCTCTACTCTGATTGGCTAACATCATCCCAGCGCCAGGGATGCCCGCTCAGCTCAAACTGATTTTCTCCTCTCACACTCACATCCATGGGAGCTTTGCCAGTGAGGTCAGAGGCTGCAGGATTTAGACCAGGGGTCGGTAACCTCTCAGAAGTGCTGTGCCGAGTCTTCATTTAGTCACTCTCATTTAAGGTTTCGCGTGCCAGTCACACATTTTAACGTTTTTAGAAGGTCTTTTTCTATAAGTCTATAATATATAACTAAACTATTGTTGTATGTAAAGTAAATAAGGTTTTTAAAATGTTTAAGAAGCTTCATTTAAATTAAATTAAAATGCAGAGTACCCCTGGACCGGTGGCCAGGACCTGGGCACTGTGAGTGCCATTGAAAATCAGCTCGCTTGCCGCCTTCGGCATGTATGCCATAGGTTGCCCTGATTTAGACCCTCATGCCTGTCCTTTAGCTTTGCTGCAGTCCCTACAGCCTGCCACAGCTCTTGTCCCTACAACAGCTGCCGTTTTTTAACCTTCCGAGAGAATCCAGGCCCTTCCCATCCAATTCCATTGTGGAACAAAGTAGCAACACCAAAGAGTTGCATCCATTCTAGGGAGGGTAAGCCTTGCTGAGTATAATAATGACTCAGCAATAATCGTATCTGGTTAGGGAGCCCTGAGGATTTCAAAGTAGGGTTGGGAGATTAATAGATTTTCAGTTCTCTGGCACTTTCGAAAAACCAGCGAGGGGAATTTTGTTGCGGGTTGAACCAAAACCAAACTTTTTTGAAATGCTTGCCGAATCAGAAAGTTGAAAGCCATTTGTTCGGGGCCAGAGAGTTTTTTGATTTTGTCCAAACAAAAATATTTTGCTCATTTCGGTATTGACCCCTTTAAAACATTTTTTTTTTTTTAAATTAAGGGAAATCTTGAACTGAAAAACCAAAACATTTTTTTTTAAATGTTGAAACTAGCCTTTTTTGGGTTTTCCACACTTTGGGTTTTTTTTTCCAGCTGAAACCATTCGGCAAATCCAACACAAATCTGTGAAACATTTTGGTGCCACTGAATCTGCATCTTTTTGTGAAAAAAAGTTTTGGTTGAAAAATCTTGCCTGGCTCTATTTCAAAATTAACCCAGGATAGAATTATCGCCTCCTAGATGGTGAAGACCCTCCAAAGTTGCTGTTAAAATATAATAGTACGTGGTGATTGCGATAGGCCAAGTACAGAGGAGCCCAAATCGCAAACTGGCAGATGAGTTTTTGTGTAGGATTATAAAATCCAAAATCTCTGGGCACATTCACATTGGATTATGTGAGACACTTGTATATTTAAAAATCACCATATGGCTTCTTCAAAATATATTCAACTAAGAATGGTGTAGAAATGATTGTTTAAACCACAGCATGCAGCTGTTGAGGAATCACATGGCATTTTCCTTACCTTATAGTAAATCAGTTGTTCATCCTGTATAAAAAGGCTGTTGAGAGAGCTCTGCTTTAGCAAAGGGAATTTCACACTGCAGTTAGTTGGAAGCAAGTGCATATTGATATTAAACTCCACCATGCCCCTTTCTATCTAGACTTGCTGGTGGCTGCAGTGTGGTGAATGCTGCCTTCTGTGGCGGGATGTACCAGCTAGGTTGAAACGGTTCTGATTCTGCTACCACTTCCGTGGGTGTAAATCAGTAGTACTTCTCCCATACTAACACAGTCCCAAAGCTTGCAGAAAGCAATGCCTACCTCCAGCCTGCGGACTACAACGGGGAGGAGACCTTCTTCCAAGCAAGCTGTGGATTCCAAGCTAAAGGAGGCTGCAGCAGTGGAAAAGCAAACAAGAACAGTACGAGCAGCGGCCGCGCTGATTTAGGGACTGTACTGAAGCCTCAGAAGGAGGGGTGGGGTTAGAGGAGAGGTTGGAGGACTGATATGTCTGGTTCATTTTTTGCCCAGTATAACAGCGCAGAGCCGGCAAACATGGTTTGATGTGACCATGAGACATGAGGACAAGGCTGTGCCGAATCAGCCTGCTAGTGTTTGCCCCTCCCCAGGCACAAGCAGTGGGGGATTCGAGGGCAGACAAAGGGACCCCATCGAGATCAGACCTGCCAGCCTGTGTCTTGGCTTGTGGGGCCCATGCATGCATCACACTGTCTTTTCCTTCTCCTGCCCACCCACTCCAGTCTTGTGAGCAGCCTAGCACCGAAAGCAATCCTCTGCCCAGGGCGCTCGCACCAGCACTGCAAGGACAGGGGGACACAGGCAGCCAGCAAATGCGAACGAGCCCAACACCCAATGCTGCTGGGTTGCCGGAGGGGAGCTGGACGGTTGGTCAGCTGTGAATTCAGTGCCAGCAAAGGGTGCTGGGTCGGGGAGAGGAGACCTGACCCTCTGGGAAGAATGCGGGAGAGTCTCCATGACCCATTTGGTTCTTGGCCAGGCTGCTGAGCCTGCTGCTGAGATGACAATCCCAGTATACACAGCTGTGGCCTCGGCGCTGGCCTGAGACTGGCCTCTCCTGAAGGCCATGGAACAGCCAGTAGGTCGGAATAGCCTTGGGTTCGCGGCAGCCTGGGTCATGTTCAAACCACTGGCCTAGAGCTGGATGCTGTGGTGTTCGCTGCCTGTCCGGTCTGCTCCACCCCAGCTGCTTGGAGGAGCCCAGAGGTTTGTTCTTTCCCCCGGGATCCCGGTGTGAATGTTTTCAGGGGCATTGGTGGGTTGTGTTCAGTTCTGTGCCCCGGCAAGGTGTCCCTAAGCAGCTGTGGGCCTGGGCACGGTGAGCCAGCTCTGGTTTGAATCAGGCTTTCTCCTCAGACAGGCGAGGACTGGGAGCAAAGGAGGGACCTTGTATCACTCACCCTGGAGCTGAGAGGGGAACGTTGATGGGATCCAAAGGGAGCCCTGTCCAGAGAAGGGCGTCCTCCCCTGTCCTCCTTGCTCAGCTGTGACAAGCAACCCAAGGCTGGGCTCTCTCGGGCAAGTGAGAGGGGGGAAGAGTTCCTAAGTGATGGGGGCTTTGGGACCTTCCCGGTGGCTTCCCGTCTGGATGTGGCAGTCACCGAGGGCCTGCCTGGGTATGAAAGCTGGCTGTGGCTGTGGAGGGAGGAGGACTGACATCACCTGATCGCAGGCTGGAGACAAGCTGCTGCTGCAGGAAGATCACCTTGGAAGCACTGCAGAGGGAGGAGGGGAACAGCATGCAGAGGAAGGGGGATGGTAACAATTTTAACCAGCCCCTGTGAGCCAGGCATTCCCAGGCCGGGTAAGCGAAGCTTACAACAGTTAGGGGCTGAGAGTTTTGAAAGAGCCCAGAGGTGTTAGGAGCACACGCTCAGCCCAATAACATTTTGGTGGGACGTGTGCACCTAAGTCACTTAGATGCTTTGGAAAATCCCACACCACGGGCCCAGTTTTGAAATGTGCGTGCCTGTAATTAGATACCCAAATGACTAGACGGACCCCACGAAGAGTGGTTTGATTCTCAGTGCCACGCTGCTCTGCAGATGCTCGGCCGCTCTGAAAATCAGGCCATTTATGTAGATGCCTGATTTTTGTCCCCCAAGTTTGAACATGTTGGCCTTGCTGACTTGACCAAGTCCACATGGGAAGTCAGTGGCAGAGCCATGAGTAGAAACCAGGAATTTCAGACCTGTGTGCTAACCATTAGACCATATTGTCTCCCCTAGTGATGGGTGAGTAAAGGATAGCAGGGAAAGTCCGTCAGAAAGAACTGGTGTTTGTGATCAAAAAACACGAGATGTTGAGAAGAGAACAGGCCTGATTCTGATCTCATTTACCCCAGTGTGAAACAGGAGAAATACCCTTGATGTCAGCAGTGTTAGTGTGGAGCGGGTGTGAAAGGCGAGTCAGGCCCATCCAGGACTCTGATACCTGGGATACCACATCTGCTCTGCACCTTGGAGCCAGGCTAGATATTGAGAGCAGCAGCTGCTGGCCAGGATCTGTCTCTCAGCGTTTCTCTCTTCATGTATTTGTTTTCTTTAGCCTTCATCTCGATTAAATGTTGGCTTGGCAGAATTCTATTAGTATGTTTTTATCATTTCCATGGACAGTGTCGATGTTTATTCTTCAGCATTTTTAAACATATTTCTTGATTTACATTGTCACCGTTGCAGGAAATTATGGATGGTCTGCACAATAGAGGGGTCAGACAATTCATTACAGTAACATGTCAAAATATCCCAAGTGTGAATGCCCTGTTTGCAGGCAGCATTTTTCTCACTTTGCCAGTCTGTACATTTCTATCAGGATCAACGGGAATATTTTCATTGGTTTGCGCATGTACGGTGAAATTGACCGTTCACCGGCATTTACTGCTAAAAATTGAACCATTCCAGGCCTAATTAAATGGTTGCTGATGTTTTGCCTTTGATCTTTTTTCCCCCTTTGCCCTTTGGACTCTGACCCCTTCCTCCCTCCGGCCATGTGCAGACAAGCTGTGCTTCAACACCTTCTTCAACTTCGAGGACATGCAGGAGATCACCAAGCACTTTGTGGTGTGTCATGTGGATGCACCAGGGCAGCAGGCCGGAGCGTCGCAGTTCCCGCAGGGGTAGGTACCCAAGCCCTCTCAGCCTGTCTGGGATGCTGCTCGTGGAGGAGCCCAGCTCTTCATGCTCGGGTCTCTGTATGATTTCCCGACTCCTTTCCCTGGTTCATAACGTGGGTTCTCTTGCCGGGAATGTCCAGCTTGTACCAGCTGCTAGGAAGTGCTGCAGAGCAATGCACTTGGGACTCAGCCTCCCTCTTCCTGGGCCCAGCGGAGCATCCCGTTTCTGAAGGGGAGTCGGGTTCCTCACCCCCTAGAAGGGCCGGGATCATGGGGGCTTCCTTCTCCCAAGCACATCAGCACTGCTCCTAGCACAGCCATAGGGAGAGGGCTGTGCCAGGCCGAGGGGCTGGAAGGGGGACCGGTGGGGTTCCTGGGCATGGCCCACACCCTGGGAGGGGAGGAATAGGAAAAGGGATGGCTGTCCCTGTCCCGGAGGGGGGAAGGGAAGGACTGTGCCCTGCTCTGGGCGGGAGGGGCCAGGCAGTGGGAGGGGAGGAGTTGTCCAGGTGCCCAGAGCTTCTCCCAGCCCTGGCCTCGGCTCTCCTGGCCCAAAGGCCTGGGCTCCCCCTGTATGGGCCTTGCCCCAAACCTCCATTTCTCACTGTGTGTCTGTCATGCCCCCAGATACCAGTTTCCATCCATGGACCAGTTGGCTGCCATGCTTCCTAGTGTGGTCCAGCATTTTGGGTAAGTGTCAGGGCCCTGTGACCTCGTGGCGTGGGGCCAGCAGGGAGGGGTGGGATGCTAAGAAAAATGCCAGGGGCAGGCAGGGGGCGTAGGGAGGTAGAAACTATAATGTGGCCTTTGGGATGCACACGCAATGCAGGGTTGGGCCTGGCTGAAAAACGGGGATCATGGCACCCACGGCTGCACGGCACCACTGACTTAAGAACACCCTGTCACTAGGGGTTCCAGGCTTCACAGCCTGTTCCCTGCTCTGCCCGCTTGGCTGGAGCTGAGAACAGTCAGCTCTTCGGCCATGGCTCGGCGACCCCTTGGTGAGACAGGTCAGTCCCCTCCATGCCCTGGGAGAACCGTGTGGAGTCACCTCAGAGCCAAAAGAGACTGACGCTCTGTCCCCTGCTGCTGGTTTGTGCTGTCACCTTCACGGCACGCAATAAGGGAAGCTGCTTCCTCCATCTCAGGGGACTGGAAATGCACCCCAAGGCCTGACCCCTCTGGCCCATGGGTCTGAATCCAGCCCAGGTCACTAGTAAGCAGCTGATCGGTGCCCTGTGGGGAACAGATTGGGAGGTCTCCAGTTCCCACCTCACCGAAGCCACTCTGACGTCTGGCTCTAGCTGGCTTCCTTCAGGGCCTCGCTCATCAGGGAATACACCAAGGGGCCTGAACTCTCGTCTTGCCCTGAGGTGAGGGGCACATTGGCTGAGGAGTGTGCAAGGGGGTTAGCACGGCAGTTGGCCAGGTTCCGTGGGCAACAGCCTTCTCGCACCGAGGCACAGTGCCAGCCATCAGGCTGGATTTCGCAGCTCAGGACAATGCTGCGGTGACAGTCACAGGATGCTCCTATTCTCTACCAGTCTGGCCTTGATTTTACTGGCTGTGTTGATCAGACGCTGCCACTAAAGCGAAAGAGGGGAGACAGGTGGTGGCAGGCTTATTAACAGAAGGGAAGGAATGCAGTGTGTAACTCTTTCTGGCCGCTTCTAAAACACAGAACATGGTGAGTACTCTCAGAGGGCTCACAACCTATTCAAAGGGATGCTACCCAATTCCTATGCGCTATGAGGAACTGTTTGCACAGAGCTTGAGAGCCAGGAAAGGAGCCCAGGATGTGGAGACCCAGCCAGGGCCCTATGGGAATGTCTCCCAGGTACCGCCTCCTCTTGCCTCAGCCCCGTTTCCCTCCCTCTCTGCTGCGCCACATGCCCTGCCTAGAGGCTCCTTAAAAAGCCAGACTGGCCTAGCAAGGGCTGTTGGGAGCTGCACAGGGACACTTTTGTCTGTTTGTTAGGTTCAAGTACGTGATCGGAATCGGCGTGGGAGCAGGAGCCTATGTCCTGGCCAAGTTTGCTGTAAGTGAGTCCTGGTTAGGAGCGTTCTGGAGTGACCCGATAGAGCAGGGCAGGTGTGACCCACTTCCAAGGAAAGTCATAGAATCATAGGGTTGGATGGGACCTCAGGAGGTCATCTAGTCCAACCTGCTGCTCAAAGCAGGACCAATCCCCAGACAGATTTTTGCCCCAGATCCCTAAATGGCCTTCTCAAGGATTGAACTCACAACCCTGGGGTTAGCAGGCCAATGCTCCAGCCACTGAGCTATCCCAGGGCAGAGGGAGAGCTGCTCTGTTTGCACCAGTGGGAGCTTTCTCAGGGCATGGTGCTCGTTCCGGGATGGAAGGAGTTGCAGTAAGCAAGCCTGAAAGGAGATCATCAATGTGTGGATCACTGTAGCCACAGCTGTTTCTGATAGGATGGAACACAACCTCCTGGCCAATCAAAGTGGGTGTATTTTGCCACTGTGGCTATTTGAGTATCTATCTGAGCATTGAGGAGCCCCCAGCCGTGTCAGCCCATAGCCTTGGGGTACCAGATTCTCTTAGGAGTGGGGGATCTGAGAGAGGAGACAAGTGCTTCAAAGTGCGTTCCGCATCCAACCAGCATCACCTCTGTCTCTCCAGAGCTCGGCTTTCGCCAGCTGCTTGTCATCCAGGGGTTGATTCTGGCTGAGTGCTGAGAGAGCTGGGAGAGGGTGCTGTTCTCGTTTGGTGTTCAGGAGCCATAGAGCTGGGGGTATCTTGTAGGCACTCATGAGTCACACGGACGAGAGGCTTGGACCATTTGGGGCCGGGTCCTGGAGCTGCCTGTGACAGCCCGCTGGGTTCAGGCGGACAGGAAGGGCCTCCGCCATTTCAGGGCAGTTCCTTCTATCCCTCCAATTCCTTGGTGTCAGAGTGCGGGGAGGTGCAGCAGGCAGTGGATGCCCTCCCTTTGTCTGGCAGCAGGGGGCAGTTATCTGCCGGAGTCATCTCGGTACCATGCCCTGCTCCCAGGCCTTGCTGGGAGAGCTCCTGCCTGCCTTGTTCTAGATTCTCCGTGGGCAGAGGTGCAGAGCCGTGGTGTGCAAAGCCTTTACCTCATTGCCACTGGTTGGCCTGTTTCATGTCGTAAGGTGATGGGAGGGTCCCTCCGAGGACATGGTCTCCCACCAATCCCTTGCCCCTGGTGAAGTGCGTCACTGTCAGTAAAGGATCTCGGTGTTTGGTGAATCCACACATCTGCTAACTGCCCCCCCTAGCATAGGCCTCCCCCATCACACCACTGCCGGGAGCAATAGCCCTGTGTCTGCTTGGCTGCAGCTGATCTTCCCAGATCTGGTGGAAGGGCTTGTCCTGATGAACATCGACCCCAACGGCAAAGGCTGGATTGACTGGGCAGCCACCAAGGTGAGCAGCATCCACCTCTCAGACGCCAGCTGGGATGCACTGGGATGAAATCACTTGGAGTGGGCGTAGGCACTGGCAGGGTCTCCTGGGGCACAGGAGAGCCGGGGCTTGGCTGTAATGAATATAAAGGGAATTTGTTAATGAGGCTGCTGGACACACATACTCTGTGGTTCTATCTGGCTTCCGAGCTTGCAAACTAATCACAGCCCATGATGCCTGGTCTCACCACACAGTGTCTTCCTCGGGCATGGCCGTGACTGAGGCCTCCGTGCTCAGGAGAGGAGGGAGCTGGGAACGGGAAGGAATAACGCTGCTCATTGGGTTTAAAATAGTCTCCCGTGGCCAAATCCTGCCTGCAGATCCACCCATAGAGCTGCCCTGGGAGTGTGCAGGGGCCGTGCCTGCTTCTCTAGTGCAGTGGTCCCCAAACTCTGGGGCATGCCCCCCTGAGGGGAATGCGGCGGGGCTGGTCCAGCCCTTACTGGGGCAGGGAGGGAGCACCACCCTGTCCTGCTCTGGCCCCAGCCCCAGCTGCAGGTCCGGCCTTGGCCTCAGCTACCAGCTGGCCCTGGCCCCACTTCCAGCCATGGCTGCAGCCCCTGACACTGATTGCGAGCCTGCTCCCGGATGTGGCCTCTGGCTCCCAGCCCTGACTACTGCCCCGCTCCTGGCCGATGCCCCAGCTGCAGCACTGGCCCCACTCCCAAACATAGCCCCTAGCCCGACTGCGGCTCCCGGAAGGCCATGGACCAGGTAAGGTGGGGGAGAGAGGCACAGACAAAAAGATTTGGGGACCGCTGCCCTAGGGGTTAAAGAAGTCAGCATCCCCAAGGAGATCAGCCCTTGGGGGACATGGACCTGGTAGTCCAGGGTGCAGAAGCTCCAGGCATGGGCGATCATCTCACAGCAGATACCATCATCTGGCTCTTCCCTGACCCAGCCCTGGGCTGCAGCAGGCTCCCCAGATACAGGGGATGGTCTCTGAGCCTTCCTCTTCACTTGCTGATTAGCAGATTTTTCTGGGCTCCAGAGCATCCTCTTCCCTTTCTACTCTGATTGGTCGGAGCTGGAGCAGCTGTTTGCACTTCCCTGCTGGCTCAACAGGTACTGGGCTCCACGACGCCTGCCTGTCTCCAGTGGACATCAAGAGGAGGGATCCCGTGGCGAAGGTGCAGGGGTGGGAGTGAGTGGTGCCTGGCATTAGCGTAACACTTCTGGTGTTCTCTGTCCGCAGCTTTCTGGCCTGACCAGCTCTTTGCCTGACACCGTGTTATCTCACCTGTTCAGCCAGGTAAGGGGGAGAGCACTGGACACGTTCACAGCTGCCATGCTCAGATCAGACTCTGGTTGAGAGAGGGCCAGTGCACAGTCCGGACAGAGTCAGCCAGCAAACGGCTGGACTGGGTCAGCAACTGGGGCTACTTTGCTGTCTCCTGGCCATGCTGCTGTGGCTTATGGAGGAAGAACAGGCCAAGAGATGCCTCCCTCTCTGGTCCTGTCTGTAGCTGGGCTGTGTCCCTGCCTCTGCCATGGGGCAGGAGAGCTGCAGGGCTGCCATGAGATGCAGGCCCCCGAAGAGAGCACAGGTGTGAGTGCTTTGCCCGCTTGTGACCAGGATGGATAGGAAGGGCCCATTGACAGCTGGATTTGTAGGGCACAACATGGGGTGTCTTCCCCCAAGATGCAGAGCTGGAGTGCCCCACAGCCCATAGGTGATGCGTGCTCTGCTCCCTTGGCCGGCACCCCTCCCAGACTACAGCCTCTTCAGCACAAACTAGTGTGATACAGCTCCTCCTCTACCTTGGTGGGTCCTGCGCTTATTGGCCAATTTGCTCACCTCAGAGATTCACCCTGTGAGTTGGGAAACAGCCCAGAGACCTTCCCCTCTGGTAGAAGCCACAGTCCAGGCCAATTCTTCCTGGGTTTGATCAGGAATTGGGAGGTTTGTGGGGAACCCGGGCCCGCCCTCTACTCTGGGTTCCAGCGCAGGGCCCTGTGGACTGCAGCTGTCTAGAGTGCCTCCTGGTACAGCTGCGCGACAGCTACAACTCCCTGGGCTACTTCCCCATGGCCTCCTCCCAACACCTTCTTTATCCTCACCACAGGACCTTCCTCCCAATGACTGATAACAGTTGTACTCCTCAGTCCTCCAGCAGCACATCTTCTCACTCCCAGCTCCTTACGCACAGCTCGCTAACTGGAGTGAGAGCCTTTTTATACCAGGTGTCCTGATTAGCCTTGATTAATTCTAGTAACTTCCCAGTTGGCTACAGGTGTCCTAATTAGCCTGCCTGCCTTAATTAGTTCTAGAAAGTTCCTGAGTGTTCTGGAATAGTCCCTGTTATCTTACCCAGGGAAAAGGGACCTGCTTAACCTGGAGCTAATGTAACTACCTTTGACCACTCTCTTGTAGCCATCTGGCCTGACCCTGTCACACTAGTTACTGGGATGGGTCAGAACCAGTCCCCTGGAGCCAGCCCCAACTCTTGGAAAACTGAAGCCGGATCTGACTCTTAGTGTCTCAAGTGGCCTCACCTTTATCGCGGGCTGAACCCCTGTCCTGGACCCAGGCACTGTGCGGTGTTCAGATTGCAGATCCCAGGTCTGCAGGTTCAGTCCGTCTCCTGGTGGCAGCCAGAGGCCAGTCTCGGGAGTTAGTTACTAGCACTCCCCTCCTGCAAATACAGCCCTGCAGGGTGTGAATGCTCTGTGGGCTGAGTGCCTAGGACTTAGGGCCCCCACCCATGCCCTGTGATCCTGAGGGAAACTGGGTCTTTTTACCCCTGTTGCACTCAGATCAGTCCCCATGTCCCGCTCGCCTGTCCCTCCTCCATACCACACACGCCGAGCCCTTCCTCCCTGCCGTGGGCCAGCTGATCTCTCGTTTCTCTCGCCCCTCCTGCGCAGGAAGAGCTGGTGAGCAACACGGAGTTGGTGCAGAGCTATCGGCAGCAGATCGGGAGTGTCGTGAACCAATACAACTTGCAGCTGTTCTGGAACATGTACAACAGGTAACTGGCCCCTCACCTCTCCACCGTGGCACACGTCTCCTGCCATGCAGACCAGGCAGAGAGTGGTGACCCCTCTTGTGCCTCATGGCTAATGGCCATTGTTAGCTGGGGCCTGGGTGGGGCAGGGCGATGAGCACCAGAGCGGGAATGGGAGGGAGATCTCTGCCCCATCTGTCCGGGTGTCAACTTTTGGAGACGGCAGGCAGTGGAGCGGAGGATTCCACTGGTGCCACGAAGAGCTCAAGACCATCGTGTGCAGTCCATTGGTTGAGGAGCAAGAGACCCCATCGGGGTAGCCATAGAGCCCTGCTGCTTCCTGGACCCCTAGGGACGAGGTGCAAGAGGCCACGCCCTGAGAGCCAGGGTGGTACGTGTCGTGTTGCCCCCAGCCAGACTCCCGATACGTAGAGCAGAATTTGCACCCAGCACGCTCCCAGACACAAGCCTTTGGTGACCAGCAGCCAGAGGCATGGGAAGTAGCCCCCAGCATGTCTGGCCTTTCTAGCTTGGCCACCACCCGCTCCCAACGGGACCATAGCTGGAGTGGGGCTGTTTACCTGTGAGAGGCAGGTCCTGAGCTGGGTTCCCCCATTGCTTAGGGGCTCTTGGGGCGGGAATCAAATTGTAGCTGGGTCGAGCATCACCGAAAATCCAGCTTTGAAGGGAACAAACGGTGAACCTGGTGGCCGAGGTCCTGGGGGGAGGTTGTCACTGTGCTCGTGTGCTCTGAGCAGTGGAACACACAGGTAGGCCATGCTCCCAGCAGGTGAGTAGTGGGGCATGTGATCCCGCCCTGCTCTGGGCAGGTGGGATGGCAGGGGCATGGGCCAGCCCCACTCTGGGTAGGGGAGCAGTGGGCACATGGCTAGGCCCCACTCTGGCAGGGGTGTGCTGGCTGGCCCCACTCTGGGCAGGGGGGTAATTGCAACATCTGGATAAGCCGTGCTCCGGGCAGGAGGGCGGTGGGAGGCTTGTGTATCAGGCCTGCTTCGGGGTGGGGCGTGGTGGGGGCATGTAGGCTGGCCCTGCTCTGGGCAGGGCGCAGTGGGGCACACAGGCCATGGGGGACACGTGGCTGGCCCCTCTCTGGGCAGTGGGCAATGGGACACACAGGCCATGCTGCAAGCAGTAGGGGCACATAGACTAGCCCCTCTCTGGGCAGTGGGACCAAACAAGGGTGATATTATGGCTGGACTCTATGATAGACCATCTTACCAGGAAGAAGTGATGAATGAGGCTTTTTTTAAAAAACTAACAAAACATCCAAAGCACATGACTTGGTGGTGATGGGAGACTTCAGCTACCCAGACATCTGCTGGGAAAATAACACAGCAGGGCACAGATTATCCAACACATTCTAGGGGTGCACCGGAGACAATTTTTTATTTCAGAAGGTGGAGAAAGCCATCAGGGGAGAGGCTGAGCTAGATTTGATTGCGTCAAATAGGGAGGAACTGGTTGGGAATGTGAAAGTGGAAGGCCGCGTGGGTGAAAATGATGGTGAAATGGCAGAGTGCCTCATTCTAAGGAATGATAGGAGGGAAAGCAGCACAATAAAGATAATGGATTTCAAGAAGGCAGACTTCAGCAAACTCAGGGAGTAAGTTAGTAAGAGGCATGGGAAGCAAGTCTAAAGGGAAAATCAATTATTGGCAGTTTTTCAGAGACATAGTTTGCTCTTGTGCCCTTAATTATCTCCCTGCGTAGGAAAGATAGGAAGTCTGGCAAGAGACCAGCCTGGCTTAACCAGGAGCTCTTCGATGATCTGAAACTCAAAAATAGAGTCCTACAAAAAGTGGAAACTATGTCAAATTATGAAGAATGAATATAAACAAATAACACAAGTGTGTAGGGACAAAATTAGGCCACAGCACAAAATTAAACTAGCTAGAGGCCTAGATGGTAACAAGAAAACAGCCAACAAATACATTAGCAGCAAGAGGAAGACTAAGGACAGGGTAGGCCCGTTACTCAATGAGAACGGGGGAGGAACAATAACAGAAAATGTGGAAACGACGAAAGTGCTAAATGCCATTTTTGTTTCAGTTTTCACCAAGAAGCTTAGTAGCGAATGGACGTCTCACATAGTGAACGGTAGTGAAAGCGAAGTAGAATCTGAGGCTAAAATAGGCAAAGAACAAGCTACAAATTATTTAGACAAGTTAGATGTCTTGAAGTCACCAGGGCCTGGTGAAATGCATCCCAGAATACTCCAGAAGCTGATTGAGGCGATATCTGAGCCATTAGCGATTATCTCCGAAAACTCCTGGAAGACAGGAGAGATTCCAGAGGACTAGAAGAGGGCAAATCTAGTGCCCATCTATTAAAAAGAAGGAATAAGGACAATGCAGGGATTTACAGGCCAGTCATCTTAACTTCAGTACCCAGAAAAATAATGGGACAAATAATCCAGAAATCAATTTGCAAACACTTAGAAGGGGATAAGTTGCATTCAGCATGGATTTCTCAAGACCAAATCATGTCAAACCAACCCAAATGCTGTTTTTGACAGATAAACGAGCGTTGTGGATGGAGGGAAGCGGTAGATGTGGTATATCTGGACCTTAGTAAGGCTTTTGATACTGTCTCGCATGACCTTCTCATAAACAAACTAGGGAAATGCAACCTAGATGCAGCTACTATAAGGTGGATGTGGAACTGATTGAAAACTTATTCCCAGAGAGTAGTTATCAGTGGTTCACAGTCAAACTGGAAGGGCATAACGAGTGGGGTCCTGCAGGGATCAGTTCTGGGTCAGGTTCTGTTCAATAGCTTCATCAATGATTTAGATAATGGCACTGAGAGAACACTTATAAAGTTTGTGGACAATACCAAGATGGGAGCTTGCAAGTGCTTTGGAAGATAGGATTAAAATTCCAAATGATCTGGAGAAACGGGAGAAAGGGTCTGAAGTAAATAGGATGAAATTCAACAAGGACAAATGCAAAGTACTCCACTTAGGAAGGAACAATCAGTTGCACACATTCAAAATGGGAAATGACTGCCTAGGAAGGAGTACGGCAGAAAGGGATCTGGGGGTCATAGTGGACCACAAGCTAAATATGAGTCAACAGTGTAACGCTGTTGCAAAAAAAGCGATCATTCTGGGATGTATTAGTAGGAGCACTGTAAGCAAGACGCGAGAAGTAATTCTTCCGCTCTGCTCTGTGCTGATAAGGCCTCAGCTGGAGTATTGTGTCTAGTTCGGAACACCACATTTCAGGAAAGATGTGGACAAATTGTAGAAATTCCAGAGAGGAGCAGCAAAAATGATTAAAGGTCTAGAAAATAATGACCTATGAGGGAAGGTTGAAAGAATTGGGTTTGTTTAGTCTTGTGAAGGGAAGACTGAGAGGGGATGTGATAAAGTACATAAAAGGTTGTTACAAGGAGGGAGAAAAATTGTTCTCTCTAACCTCTGAGGATGGGACAAGAAGCAATGGGCTTAAATTGCAGCAAGGGAGGTTGGGTTGGACATTAAGAAACGTTTCCTAACTGTCAGGTTAGTTAAGCACTGGAATAAATTGTCTAGGGAGGTTGAGGAATCTCCATCATTGGAGGTTTTTAAGAGCAGGTTACACAAACACCTGTCAGGAATGGTCTCATTATTATGTCATCCTGCCTTGAGCGCAGGGGACTGGACTAGATGCTCTGTTGAGGTCTCTTCCAGGCCCACACTTCAGTGATTCTATGCTCTGGGCTGGGGAATGGCGAGGCATGTGAACCAGCCCTGCTTTGGGCAGGAGGTGATGGGCCAAACCGATCAGCCCCATTCTGGGCAGCGGGTGTCAGGCAAGTGGGTTGGCCCTGCCGCAGGCCTGGGGCCATGTGGGGTATGCATGGTTGCAATGGCAGGAGGAAGACTGCCAAGAGTCTCGTTAACCCCTCTGACCCTGGGAACTCAGCACTTGTACCAAGTGTTTGCCGTTGTGATATGTGCTGGGGTTTGGAGACCATCACTCCATGTTTCCATGAGTTGGGCTGGGTTCTGCTGCCTTCCTGCACCTCCATCCATCACCATCCCGTGTCCAGATGGAGAGACGTTTTCAGGCCAGGGAAGCTGCCGGCGTGCTTTGTCTATGGGTATTCTGGGAGCTATGCCATTGTGCTCTGGGGCATTAACCTCTGGCCCCCCTCTCTCCCCCTCAGCCGCAGAGACCTGGACATTAACCGGCCTGGGACTGTCCCCAATGCGAAAACGCTTCGGTAAGTCGCACGCTGGTCCCAGTGGGGCTGAATTGCAGCTGGGTGTTAAAGACCAAGCCCCTGACCACTCTCCTCCTCTTGGTGTTTCCAGCTGCCCCGTCATGCTGGTGGTGGGGGACAACGCGCCTGCCGAAGATGGGGTGGTGAGTAAAGGGCTAAACCCCGTGCTTCTGCTAGGAGGGTCACTGGATGCCCAAACACAGACAGAGACACCCCTCCCCAGCCTGCCACCAGCACACCACCTCCTCCTGGCAGGAGCGGGCATTCCTAGGGCGCTGTTGTGTCCTGCCCAGACCCTTGGCATCCTGTTCCAATACACCAGGCTTCACGCGAGGGGGATTTAAACCGGCTCCAGATTCCTTCCCCCTGCTGCACCCCTGCTCTCTCTTCTCCACTGAGCGATTTCTCATTCTCTCACTCCCTGAGAGTCGGTTTCTTCTCGAGTGGGTTGAAAAACAAAATTTGTTGACATTTTTTATTTTCTTTTTCCTTTGCTGTACGTCCCTTTCTTCTCCCTCTCTCAGCATCTCTCTCTTTCTCTTCTCCCCGTTCTCCAGGTGTTTTGCAGAACGAATACCCGTTTTCCACAGGGTTTCCCCCCAGCACCCTTGCATGCCCCCATCACTGCCACTTTCCCTTCTCTGCCCCCTGCTGTCTCCCCATTCCAGGCAGACACAGAGTAAGTCCTTCCCTTAAGACACTGGGTGGGGCAGCCTTCGATTAATAGATTCCAAGGCCAGAGACCTTCCCCAACCTAATTCCCAGAGCAGATCTTTTAGAAAACCAGCCAGTCTTGATTTTAAAGTTACCAGTGAGGGAGAATCCATCATGATCCCTGGTGTAATTCCAATGGTTAAAAACATACGGCATGGAGGTGTGGGAATCCTTGGCGCTCTGCTCTCTGACCTTCCTCAGCTCCGCTCTTCTCCCTGACAGGTGGAGTGTAACTCCAAGCTGGATCCAATCAACACCACGTTCTTGAAGGTAATCTGAGTCCGTCAGCCATCTGCCCACTGCAGGGGGGCTGGCCATGAGTCGGGGCTGAGAGCGGTGCAGACTTCTCCCCCTGATTTCTGCCAGTGCCTCTTGGCCTGCCTTGGTATTCCTCTCCCGAATTTCCACACAGCTCTGCCAACACCCGTCAGTCATGCCCTGGAGTCCCCTGCTAGCCCAGCCTGCACCCACCTCCAGCTCTGCCAATTCCCCTTAATCCTGCCCTTCAGTCCCCCTGCTACACCAGGCCTGGCCCGCCCCAGCTCTGCCAACGCCCCTCAGTCCAGCTCTACAGCTCCTCCCTCCCCCCGTTATGCTAAACCCCTCCTGCATGCCCCTCTCCCAACAGCGCTGCTAGCTGGAATCAGGTAGCAGGACTTGCTAGCTGTCCCTCCATGGACACGGCAGATCTCTCCCAGGAGTGGGCTGCAGAAATGGCCCCGCCGTGTCCCTGCGGCCTGTCCCCCGTACACGGATGACTGGGGCATTCTAGCAGGGAAAGGGCTCTCTGGGCACCTTGTCCATCCCCCCGCCACTCCTGAGCGCCCATGCCCACCTCGCTGGGTGCCCCCATGCAGCCAGGTTGGAAGAGGGTCCCTGCAGACTGCCCCGGCAGCAACTGAAATGTCCATGCAGCGGGTGGGCTGGGGGTGGGGGGCTGGTCTCTGAGCCCAGGTGCCAGTACAGGTGTCCCTGGGGCCCTCCGCTAACAGAGTTCTGTTTTCGCCTCCAGATGGCCGACTCTGGGGGGCTCCCACAAGTCACACAGGTGAGTCCTCCAGCCCCCTGGCCCCGCTCTTTCTTCTCCCTTCCCCCACCCGGTCCTCAGCCCCACACCACCCTGGCTCTGTGCCGCTCCTGGAGCAGCAGGCACAGCTGTCTGGTAGGGGGGGGATCCCTGCCCAAAGGGCTCAGTGAACTGCCCCTGCTGCTCTGCCCAGGCCCTGTAGAGGCCCCTGCTCTGCTCTGCTGCCATGGGGGCTTGGGGTGGCCCCTGGCCCTGGCTCATATGGGGAGAGGGATAGCTCAGTGGTTTGAGCATTGGCCTGCTAAACCCAGGTTGTGAGTTCAATCCTTGAGGGGGACATCTAGGGAACTGGGGTAAAAATCTGTCAGGAGATTGGTCCTGCTTTGAGCAGGGCGTTGGACTAGATACCTCCTGAGGTCCCTTCCAACCCTGATATTCTATGTGCAGAGTCCACCTGGCTGGCCAGAGACTAAGCCCAGCCTAGGGGGCAGGGGCATCCCTGCTGCCCAGGAGAGGGGGAGATCCACCCTCAGCCTCCCCATGGCCTGGGAAGGGGGGTTACCGGGGAAGGGCTGCCGGGGATGGGGTCTCTTGGCCTGGGTTTGGTGAGGGAGGGTTTCAGTCTGTGTCCTGCTGCGGCTCCTCCTGCCCTTTCAGCCTTGTTTTTCTTCTCTCCCCCTCCAACAGCCTGGAAAACTGACCGAAGCCTTTAAGTACTTCCTGCAAGGGATGGGTTACAGTAAGTGCAGGTGCCAGGTGTGTGTGGGTGTGAGTGTGGGGGGGACGGGTGTGCGCAGCATGGTGGGAATGTGCCCTACCCATGGGGCTGTGTGTAAGCATTTGTGCATGCCGGTGTGTGTAGTTGTCTTTCCCACTGCACTGTGTGTGTAAGGGCACAGGTTGGGTGGATGAGCACATGCCTACAGGGGTATGGGGGGAGTACTCAGATCTGTGTGTGTGCGACACACTCAGCCTGGCACGGTGCAGTGCCCGGAGCCCCCGGCATGCCAGCGCTCTGCCCCCAAGGCGCTGTGCTGGCAGCACGGTGGTTTGATTTAAGTTGCCCCCTGTCCTGCCTGCATAGAGTCACCGCCTGTTGTGTGAGCGTGTGCCCTGGGCTGGAAGCCCTGCTAGGCTCCTGGGCTGAGGGAACCCAGGAGGGGAGAACTGAGCTGGTTTTCAGCACTCTGGGTGTGTGTGAAAAGCACAGATCAGTGACATGAGACAACATGGCTGCCTCCCCATGGGCTCTCTGGGTGCCACGCTCAGCCCCTGCTTTTTGCAGATTAATTAGCGTTGCTCTGCTCTCCAGGGACAGGGGCGGCAGGTAGCCCCTTGGTGGCAGGCAGAGAGCCCTTAAAAAGCCAGTCCCAGCCCAGGGGCCTGGTCTCCCTGGGTGCTGAGCACCCACTGACTGGTGGGAGCTGTGGGCACCTCAGGATCAGGCCTTATGGCAAAGGGCATCAGAACTTCCTTGCGAAGCAGGTCACGTAGCGGGGGAATGCGGGGAGGGGGGCGTCCCAGGCCCAGCACTACCCTGCCTGCTGCCCAGCAGCCCCCTTGCCACCAACATTGCTGCCACCTTTGAGCAGGACAAAGGGGCCTGTACCCAGGGGAAGGGCAGGACCTGGCCTGGCACTGGGGGGTGTCGGAGCCAGTTCTGATTCCACAGTGGGAGGATGGAAGGGGATGGGACTGAGCTGAGATTCCCCTGACCCTCTGCTCTCTCAGGCCTTGGCCACTATGGGGTGTCTGGGGGGTGGCCAGGAACCAGCATTGCTTCATTCTGGCTGCCCCTAGCGGAGACCTGTGCGGTGCCTTGGATGGTTCTGGGAGACAGGCAGAGACGTGGGGGTGAGCGTTGTCCAGTCAGATTGTGACTTTCCCTGCCTTTTGCACATCTCTGGGCTAGCCCCCAGGAGAGAGCGAGTGTGTGTGAATAGAGCTAGGGGGTGTAGTGGGGGAGGAGTGTATAGATGGGGGATGGGTGTGTATGTGGGGAGGTATAGATGGGGTGCGTGTGGGGGTGTACACAGGGTGTGTGGATGGGTGTAGATGGGGTGTGGGTGGGTATAGAGATAGGGTGAGTATGTGCATGTGTGTAGATGGGGTGTGTGAGGTGTAGATGGGGTGTGAGTGGGTGTAAATGCGGGGTGTGGTAGGGTGGGTATGTGCATGTGTGTGTAGATGGGGTGTGTGGATGCATAGAGATGGCTCTGTGTGTGTGTGCGCGCGCGCAGGGCCGGCTCCAAGTGGTGCTTAAAAAAAAAAAAAAAAGCTGCGGCAGCGCGATCGCACCGCTCCACCCTTCAGCAGCAATTCAGCAGCTGGTCCTTCGCTCCAAGAGGGAGTGAGGGACTTGCTGTCGAAGACCCGGACCTGCCGCCCCAATAGCGGCCGGAGGGCTGCCCCTTGGTATTGGCCGCCCAAAGCACCTGCCTCTTTAGCTGGTGCCTGGAGCCAGCTCTCGTGTGTGTGTGTGTGTGTGTGTGTGTGTGTGTGTGTGTGTGTGTGAGAGAGAGAGAGAGAGAAGATGGGGTGTGTGGATGCATAGAGATGGGGTGTGTGTGTAGATGGGGTGTCTGTGTGCATAATCCTTTTGCCGTCTGTCTGTCTCCCTCCCGCTCTCTCCGCGCTGTGGTTGCTGTCCCATTTCTTTGGGTTTTGGGGCAGGTCGAATGCTGACTCTCTCTTTCTGTCCCAACGTCTCTTGTCTCCCCTCCCCCCACTCTCTGTCTCTCCCTTAGTTGCGTACTTGAAGGATCGGAGGCTGAGTGGAGGAGCAGGTACCCCCGTCACTGCTGCTCACCCTCCTCCCCATCCACTGCATGCACCCCCGTCCCCCAACTCCATGTGCATCGCTGCGGGGGGGCTGTGCTCCCGGGCCAACCCCCAGCCGCCCTGCAGTCCCACCCTCTCCAGGAAAGGAGCGGTGGCAGACAGAGCTGCAGAGGCTTCCCAGAGTGGGAGAGGCTCGGGCGAGCTGTGGAAGAGGCCAAGGGACGGGACTAAGCTTTGGGGTGAGGGAATAGCTGCTTGGGACAGGCAGGGTGGGGAGCTCCCTCCCTGCTTGGAATCCGACCCCTTGGGATCTCTACCTGCAGCTGGGAATAGGCACTAAGGGGCACCTGTTCACGGCAGCATTCTCCACTCCTGCTGCTGGCAGTGGCTGGTGCTGCTGTGGCACCTGGTGCCGCTGGGTGCTCCGTTCGCCGGGGCTAGCGGCCAGCTGTGGATTTTGCTTGTGCATTGGTGGTAAGGGTGAGAGCACGGCTGGGAAGCTCAGGGCTGCTACATGTTTCCCTGGCTGGGTACAGGCTGCTGCCCCCACCTGCACTGGAGAAGCAGCCTGGCAGGTGGGCTGGCTTGAGGGGTCCCAGGGCTACTGCCCCTCGCTTCCAAGAGCCCCTTGCTTGCCTCCCTGACACCCGCCCTGAGCTGCTTGCAAAGGCTGGAGAGGTGTTAGTGGGGAGAGGAAGGGATGATTCCTCTGGCCTGGGACCATTCCTGTGCCGCTTCTCCATGCCCTCCCAGGGAGGCGGGAGAAGGCTGCTTAACCTGGGACCCCAAACCAGGGAAGAGACCCCTTGGCTGCTCTAAAGGCCAGGACTGCAGCAGCGAATCAGTTCTCTGATGAAATCCTCCCTTGGCTCTGCTGCATCGAACTGGATCTTTTGCCTCCTGACTGCTCTGCGGCCCAGGACGCCGACTCAGCTGCAGCAGGGGTCCTGGCGAACATGCTTCCTATTTCAGGGAAGATTTAGGGATGTTCTGTCCTGGTAAAGTGCATTCAGAGCCCACCTAATGGTGCGCTGGGGACTGTGGAAACACCACCATGAGAATAATTAGCTGCTTTTCTTGGCTGCACGTGTAGGGTCTTTCCAAACCTGATGCAAATGGGACTCTCAGAACAGCATCATGGCATAAGAGTGTCTGCTGGATGTTGGGGGAGTGGTGGGCTTACAGCTTTCCCCAGGGGGTTGTGACTCTGAAATCCAGCAGTGGGCTAGTGCATGAGAGCCAGAGAGAGACCAGCCTGCTTTCATGCCCCCCGGATGTAGACAAAGGGCACAGGTGGGCTAATGTGGTTTCCATCCCACTTTAGTTCTTACTCCCACATCCATTGGGAATAAGCCGCATTCACAAAATGTAGCTGGACTAGTTCATTGCTGCAGGGGGTGTCTCCTTTCTGACAGATGCTCTGGGGGGTCCCAGTCTGACAGGATGGGGACAGGAAGGATCCCATTTCCCATGTCCATTTAGCACAGAACGGTCTCCCCTATTATACCCTCTCTGCAGGGAGCAGCTCCAAGTGAGTGTTCCCCTTCCCCAGTGCCAGGCAGAACCCCCAGGGTCTCCTTTGTGGATAATACGCCCTATAGGGTAAAATTGCACCACACAGTGATTGAAAAGCTGGGTGGAGCAGTGCAGAAGGCTGAAACCTCCTTGCTCCTGCATTTAAGGCACAAGACAAGTCTCCACCCCTTGTGCATTGCACTAGGAGGGGTATGTTTCACCAAAGCCCCGATCATCGTGAGTGCACGGTGGCATGCTGGCGTTCTTGTGCGTGGGGATTTTCACGGCCATCTCAGAGGCTCTGTGCGCACAGCCCGGCTAGCGTACCAGTTGGGTGTTAACGCCCAGATCCTCAGTCTTTAGAACACCTGACTGCCCAAAGGGGCAAAATATCACGTGTTAAAACCTCTCATGCAAACTCCTAGCAGGAATTGTTGGAGGCTGGGGTGTAGCCCCTCTAATAGTCTGTTCCCACACAGTCTAGAGTGCTCAGCTCCAAACGTATCTGGGCTTAGCAGCAGGAGTCTTCCCCTTCAAACACCATCCCAGTGACAGATGGATTAATGGACCCCCACTGCCCTCCATCATAGGCTGGTAGCAGCTCATCTCTTGTAACACCGCATGCTTCAAGCTTGAGCAGTTGGAAGCTGGCATCTCAGTATGCAGAGGCTGAGAGAATGGCGCTTCACTGGACGGGCTGGAGAGCCTGTCACTTCACCAGCGTCGGCTTTGCTTGTGTGTCATGTCTGCTTGAGTCCTTGCAGGCCCCGGGTGAAATCCCTAACCGTCTTTTTCTCCCTCTCTCCCCATGTCTTCCCCCCCCATCCAGTGCCCTCAGCCAGCATGACCCGGCTGGCCCGCTCCCGCACTGCCTCCCTCACCAGCGCCAGCTCAGTGGATGGCA
Source organism: Gopherus flavomarginatus (assembly GCF_025201925.1). NCBI lineage: Eukaryota > Metazoa > Chordata > Testudines > Testudinidae > Gopherus > Gopherus flavomarginatus. The sequence continues at coordinate 38,212,024 of NC_066630.1, forward strand.
GCCGCCCCCGGGCCTGCACCCACTCGGAAAGCAGCGAGGCCATGGGGCAGATCAACCACACCATGGAGGTATCGTGCTGAGGTTTTTGGTCCCTCCGCCGTCTCCTCCTCCTCCTCTTCCTCCTCCACTGGAGACATTTAGCATCGTTCTGCATTGAGTCACCATCCAAACGGCCATCCTGTTCGGCTCCCAGCAGTTACCATGTTGGGGTTTCTTTTTCTTTCTCGTCGGGTTCCCCCCCCCCTTTTAATATCACATAAAACCCGGGAAAGCGGGAGCACCATTGTAAGACCGACGGTTCAGTCCACCTCTAGCTATAGCTGCAACTTTGAATTAGTGACATTATCCTGTTGTCAGTCAAGCAGTAACAAATTTCTCCACCGGTCAGGTCCATAGGGTTCTTCCGTGCAGTTGGTTGGGAGAGGCTCCTGAGCCGAGCTCTTTGTGGAGACAATGGGTGTTGGCTCCACCCAGCCACTTACGTAGCTTGTTAGCCAAAGGCTTGGTTTCCTAAGGTCACCGGTGAGAAGTGTCAGTGAATTGGCCAGCAGCAGGAAAGCTCAAGCAAGCACGTAATCCCGCATGTGTCCATGGTCACCGAAAGGCTCATCACAATTCTTTCACATGCAGTGGGGTGTTCATAACAATCTGGGTTGGTTTGTTTAAATAAAACTGCTAAGGGTTAAATGTAGCGTGCCCCCCCCTTCCAGTGATCACCACCATCGTTTTCTTTTTCCGATTGACCTGCCCCTGGGAGAATTGAACCTAGGATCCCAAGAGCTAAAAGCATGAGTCCCTACCACTTGAGCTAAAAAGACCCCCTCAATTATCCATAGTATACTCCTAAACTGCTATAAATGGTTCAGCCACTAGAGGGGAACAAAGACCCACACAGTGTTGACATGGGTTTAAGACTCCATGTTGTTGGGTATCACTACCCAGTGATACTCAAGGTGGTGTCCATGCATCATTGGGTTAATGTGCGAGATGGGGAGGAAGAAACAAAAAGGGCTTGAGAAATCCTGGTTTTGAAATGTTGCTGCCCACTGGGATTTAATCCTGGTCATGCTGAAAACTAAGTATTTGCCTAGCCATGGAAAGAGCAATATGAAAGGTAGCTGTCCTGCAGAATGGCTCCCTGGGCCCTTCCTTTCTAGGCCTCTGGCCTGTCCATCCAAAACAGGAAGTAGAATTGTTTTAAGGCAGGAAGTGACATGTCGTGAGGACTGGGCATTAGCCCCTCCCCTATAAGACACAAACACCCCAATGCTGCTGGAGTGAGAGCTGTAAAAACATATAATAAAAATAACAATGTCCCAAGAAATACCTGCACTAAAGAGACCCGGCAATCTCTGCCCTTTCTGGCTCCCATAAAGGGCGCAAGTCACAAGATCTTAAATGTGCCCTGGACGCATTTAGAAACAGTGAATACTCACGCATGGGCCAGTGCTATAAACTAAGCTCCCAGGTGCTCCATGGCAGGACGGAGCCCAGGGCTGCCCGTGCGTACGCTTGTGACTTGTGCACACACACGTCCTCTTTACAATTGCTTTTTGCTGGAAGGACAATCAACGACCATAACCAAAAACAGACTAAACTCCTCAGCAGTCTGCGCCTCCCCCTCCCTCCCTCCCATACTGATCCAAGGCTCAGAAAGGTAAAACTCCGTCCCAGCTCCCGGCAGCGCTGCCAGGAGCAGGATGTTGGGGCTAGAGAATGGAGGAAACTTACGCAGGGGGTGGTGATTTCCATGACAGGGCTGTGGCTGTGCAGGTTCCTGTGCGGCTTTGTGAGGCCTGTTCTTGCTCTCCAGAAAGGCTGTTAGAAGCGGATGCTCCAGAAACCTATAGGAAGGGTCCAAAGGCTTACGGGGCAGCTGCTATTGTTCTGTTGGTGGACGATTGTAGTATTTACAGGCCACGTGCTGGGGACAGCCTGCCCAAGGGACAGAAGCAGGGCTTAATTTGTGCCAGAGCTCGCCAGGGCTGATTCCTGGCACCTCCAGCTTTGGCAGTTCAGAGCCCCGGCACTTCTGCGCTTGCCACGTCAGTTATGAAACTAAAAACATTGCTTGAGCCCTGGTACCTCTTTCATCACAAATTGAGCACTGGACAGAAGCATCTTCCAGGGTGTTTGTACAGCACCTGCCACAACTGGGCTAAGTTCTAGCAAACGGGTGATGCATCTTTATGTGCCTGGGCCATGACTTCATTGGGTGTTGTGTGCATACCACAAGCAGGCGGTATGGCCTCCAGAAATGCGCCTCTCCTGCTGACCGTGTGTTCTTTTACTAGCTAAATTAAGTCAGTAATTTGTCCCGGCTCGTTCTGTTTACCGTTAGTCTAGGTGAATTGGGCTTTGAGCTTTGCCATCCTGTGCCCACTGCTAGGCAGGCGTGAGGCCTTGTTTCTTGGCGTTGTGCCAGTGTTGCTGTGGTTGGCACAGTGGACTCAGGGCAAGTGGGTACCAGCTTTCCCGGGGATATTTGAGTCTGCGTCAGTGTTTTGCCCCCCAGATTCTGGGGGGAATCCCACTGGAAACTCCCAGAACCAACACCTCTCCCCACACGCCCCATTCTCACTATGTCGGACTCATTTGTCGCTTGGCATTCCACGCTGAGCAGCTGTCCAGGGCTTGGTTCTTCCTCTGTGTTGTGGCTTGATCCAGTCTGAGTTGGTGAGGTTTCTACGTGTCTGTGATCCGTCCCGAGGGACTGGGGCTGAGTGTGGTTTGGGTCTGGTGCACAGGATGTGAATGCAAATTGCACTAAAACAAATCCAGGTCTCTGTGCTGTATGGCTGCTCAGACTGTCATGGTGACAGTGGAGAACTGACCACAGATCCTCTTGTTCCAAAAGCCCAGCCCTACCCACTCGAGCTAAAGGAGAATCTCTGTGAGCTGTTAGCAGTACGAGGCCCATGACATGCAGCTGAGCATTTTTGATTCCATCCGGTAAATGGCTTTTAGCCAGTTTGTTCCAGGGTTTACTAGTTGGTGTGTTGGGAGTGGAAATTTCCCTAGTCTCACCTGCTGATGGGATTCTCTTGGTTGTCAGCGGCTTGTATGCAGAGGATGAGGAGTGCTTGGGAGGGCATCTGGGGTAAGGGGAGCTACGTTATCATGTACTTTGATTGTAAGGGCTGCCTAAACTTCATGTTAGCCCCGCAGGGTCACCTGGGTGTGGGGCTCTGCCCCCAAAACCCCATCCCAGCATCAGCTGGGTACAGCTCGCGTGCAGTTCCTCTGCATGGCTCTAGAACCAGCCCTGGGGGGCAGGGAGAGAAACAAGAGCTGACCTTACACATTCCTGGGATCAGCCATCGTCTCCTTGCACCATGTCCCAGGCAAAAGTGAGTCGCCAAGGGAGGCCACAAACCAGTGGTCCCAGGCGTGAGCCATGCCCGCATGGCAGTGCCATATTTTCTGTGTCAGGATGAGAATCCTCCCCTTCCTGTTGCATTGCTCCTGGGCCAGAGGAGTGGGGAAACGGACCATAAGGTGAAGTCCAAGGGACTACAGAAGCCCATGAGGAACACATCCAGTGTCATTCTGTGCCATTTCAGCCAGTGAATGCCAGCTCACTGCATGAAAGGCTGCAGAGCCAGTTAAGAAGGTACTGAGCGTGCGCCATCTCAGATGCTGGGTCTCCAGTCCCTTTGACCCACCCAACTTCCATTCTGGCTCTTTGTGACCACACAGCCCCTACAGGGCACCTCAGCTGCCTGGCTTGCCACACTAGGAGCTGGAGGGAACAGATCCAAAGCTGATCATACTAGCAGCAAGAAGAAATTCTATTAGAGATAAAAAAGAGAGACAGCATTAAACATCCCGTGTTGTTCCAGACACACTGTCTCTTCCATGCATATGCTATCTAGGAGAGTGTGCGTCTCTGACCTCTGCTTACCGTATGGATAAATACAGAACACACACGCCACACACACATAGTGCATTTAAATGGTAGGACATCACCACAAGCATTCTAGAAACTCTCTGTTGTGTATTAGTTTGTCCCGGACTCTGTTTTTCTGTGTGCTTCCTTCTGAACATTTCAATGTGAATGTTTGACAGCTAGTAGGAATTCTTTTTACTGTAGATACTGCTGCAATTTTTCTTGTTTTTTTTTTTTAGTGTGTCCTTTCAGGTAATATATATAAATACCTATACATAATATATATATTGGATTCCCCCCCCCTCCTTTCTTTCGTTCTTGTAGCAACTGGTAACAAATGTGTGGTTTTAACATTTATGGTGTTCTGGCTGTAATTTTGTTCTGGATTTGTTTTTAAGGTTTTGTTTTTTTTTCCTGGTTAAGGTGGAATTTACTGAATTTCAGACTTCTGTATGAGGTGAATCCTTATATTTTTGTGCATTAAGATGGTTGATGCTCAGAAAGTTGCATTGATGCCATGGTATTTACAGACGACTACAAAAACAAACTGGAACAAAAAATGATTGATGTAGAAAGGATTACTGTGTCAAAAACTAATAAAGACATTAAGAAGAACCTAGTAGACTCTCCTGCTTTTGTATCTATCAATGTTATGTGTATCTTTGTACTAACCTCGCAGGGACCAAAATGTGGGGTGGGAGGGTGATTACTGCAGGGCAGGTAAACAACTCTGGAGAAGTATCTAGACTGGTCAGACTGGGTTCAAGAGGCCCAAGAGATAAAGAGAGAGCGCTTGTGGCATGTCTCTGAAATCTGACTTAATCATGGTTCCACGGAAATCAATGGCACTGAATTCCCAGCAGCAGAATCCGGCCCTTCGCAAGCATGTTGGGTTGGGAAGCAAAATGCATCATGTTCCTGTGTATCTCTAAAACCAAACTGGCAATGAGTTTGGCTAGGAGCCTTTCAGAATAAACAGGAAACCTTGTTCTCTTCTGTCTGCCCTGGAGTTTCCCTATCAGGGAGCAGGGGGGAGGGGTCCCTTCAGAGAGCTTTGGGGGGTGTCTAATCATCACCTTCCCTCTAAAAGGGCTTCATCGGAATAAGGCTCCTATTTTAGCAACATGTATGCTATAAAGGCGAGCGAGCGGGGTCATAACGGATTGAATGGGATTGGGAACCTTGGTCTCAGTAGCCTTATTATACTGTATCCTTATGTGATGGGGTGTGTGGATCTTCACTCTGACACGGGAGCTGGAAAGGCCAGGGCAGAGACAAGTAGGACAGGTCTCAGATATGTATATTCCTTGTGGATGGCCCGGGAGCTATTTTCTCCTACTGTCACTAGAAGTCTGAGTTAGCATCTGACACTTGGCCTTCTGTAGTAGGTTGCAGTTCCTGCTGACACCTCCAAAGGAATGTGGGACGTAGAGGAAGGATGGGCCAGGGGTTAGGGTGCCACACTAGGATTTTGCAGATCTCTTCTCCACAGGCTTCCTCAAAACCCCTGGTCAGCTCCCATCTAACCCTACAGTTCTGCCAGCGGGCATACGCAAAGCCACCTACCTCCTGACCCACTCTGGTAGTATTCACGCACTAGGCATTCCCCTGCCTATTTCACCAGCAGGCCCGACCCTGTAGACATTCAGAGGCTCCCTTTAAATCCATTGACAACAGCATCCTGTTCTGCTTCCTTTGGCTAAATGGTTGAAGCTAAGCAAGCCAGCAGTAGCATCCACCCAGCTACAGGTCAGGGTGTCTGACACCACTTCTTAAAAGGGGAAACAAATGAGATAGGCCCAAGGTTTTGCTGCTTTAGTCGGTGCGGCAGTGACTAGAGGGTGCGGCCACAACCCCAGGAAGGCAGCTGGGCTGCTCTCATAACCACCCACTCTGAGAACAGATTTAGCTCACTTCACCCACTTCTTACTGCAAACAGCAGCAGCAAAGGGGTTGAATTTTAATTCATCTGGAAACTTCTGAAACCAGAACACTGAGGCCAAGTGTATCCAAGGGGCCCAGCAGCTGGACTGCCTTGAACACCTGCCCTCTGGAAAACAGGCTCCTTCGGGGCATCACTTCTCCCCACTCCCCCCGCTGCACTCCCAAAGCTCTGTGCACTCTTTGTTTGGGGAGAGCCTCCCATGAGAGCCCTACGCACCCAGGCCCCACGGGCTGCACATGGACCCCACACAGCCCCGCACTGGAAGGGTTTGTCCTGCCAGAATGACCCCACTGACTCCCCAGGGCCTGGGGCTGCCTCTGGCTGCTGCGACCCCCCCCCCGGAAAGGCTGCACTTTACTGGGGGGGGGGGGGGGTCCTGGCCTCATTCTCCCAGCCACTCCCCCCCCCCCCGCTCTTGGCACACAACCAGCCCCCTGCTGGGTCATTGATAGCCCCGCCCCCTCGCCCCCAGGTAGCCCTTAGGGCTGGGGCGGGGCGGGGCCTGCAGCTGTAGGCCCATCTCGGCCCCCGTAAGCGAAGGGGGCGTGGCCTGCCCCAGACCGGAAGGCGCCCCGGGTGCTGGGGAACCACGTGGAAGCGGCGGCCGCCGCCTGTTTTCTGCGCTGCGGACGCGGCTCCGTCCCACCCCCGAGACCGGGCATGGCGACGGCGGCGAAGAGGCCCAAGGTAGCGGGCGGGGGGACGCGCCTCTGGGGGCTCGGGCCCCTGCCCCCCGCCATGGGCGGCTCCAGCACTGGGGGGACCGGAGCGAGCCAGCTCCGTGGGGTGGGGCGGGACACCCCCCCCGAGAGATGCCGGGGACTCCCGCTGAAGGAAAAGCCCCGGGAGGGGGGGCAGTCCCGGTTCCCCAGGTAGCGGTGAAAGGGGCAGGTGCCTGCTCCACATGCTCCTCCCAGGGCTCAGCTCCGGCTGGGGCCACTGCGGAGTGAGACGCGGTTACACCGGAGTGAGGAAGAAGCGGATCTCCCAGGCTCGGCTGGGCAGGGCCGAGGAGGGAGCGGCGGGCTCGGCTGCAGCCAGTAATTACTGAGGCAGGGTGGGGAAGCCTGTGGGTAGCTGAAGCCATCTCTATCAGAAAGGGGATCTGACTTGGGTAGGGGGCCTTGGCTCTTAATCTGTATATTGAGACTTACTAACCCAACAGCTGGTCACTGTTATCGGGGCTACGGGTGAGAGCAAAGAGTCAGCCCCTGCCTTCATTAACTTAAAATCTACTTCAAGTGGGTTAAAGGCTGAATCTAAGATCTGAGATGAGTGGTGGGCAGTGGGGTGGCAAAGTTTGTATATGCTACTAAATTACTCAAGATAGTTAAGTCCCAAGCAGACTGGGGAGGGATACAAAGGGATCGGGCAGAACTGGATGTCTGGGCAAGGAAAAGGCAGATGGAATTCAGTGTTGATAAATGCAAAGTAATGCATACTGGAAAACATAATCCCAACTATCCATACAAAATGATGGGGTCTAAGTTAGCTGTTCCCACTCAAGAAAGAGATCTTGGAATTGTGGATAGTTCTCTGAAAACATCTGCTCAATGTGCAGCAGCAGTCAAAAAAGCAAACAATGTTAGGAACCGCTTGGAAAAGGATAGAAAAGAAGACAGAAAATATAATACCTCTATATAAATCCCTGGTACGCCCACATCTTGAATATCGTGCACAGTTCTGGTTGCCCCATCTCCAAAAAGATGGATTAGAATTGGAAAAGGCGCAGAGAAGGGCAACAAAAATGACGAGGGGTATGGAACAGTTTATGAGGAGAGATTATAAAGACTGGGACTGTTCAGCTTGGAAAGGAGATAATTCAGGGGGACGATGATGGATGTCTCTAAAATCATGAGTGGTGTGGAGAAAGTGAATCAGGAAGTGTTATTTATCCCTTCACATAACACAAGAACCCGGGGTCACCAAATTAAATTAACAGGCAGCAGGTTTAAAACAAAGGGAAGTATTTCTTCACACAGCGCACAGTCAGCCGGTGGAACTTGGTGGCAAGGCATGTTGTGAAGGCTAAAAGTATAACTGGGTTCAAAAAAGAATTAGATATGTTTACGGAGGACAGGTCCAGCAATGGCTATTGGCCAAGATGATCAAGGACACAACCCCGTGTTCTGGGTCTACCTAAACCTCTGTTTGCCATAAGGTTGGAATGGGCAACCGGGGATGGATCACTCAATAATCGCCCTGTTCTCTTTGTTCCCTCGGAAGCACCTGGCATTGCCACTGTCTGTAGACAGGATACTGGGCTAAATGGATCTTTGGTCTGACCCAGTATGGCTGGTCTTATGAAGATTAAAATCTGAAAATGAAATCAGACTGAGCTTTTCACCTTGCTCACATTAGCAACGAATATGTAGGGCCGGTGAGTCAGAAAAACACCTGAACAAAGCAACTTGACTCTAGAATACAGGTTTTAGGTACGGTTTTCAATAATTTTCACTAGGAAAGTAGCTCCCTTTAATTAGCAGCTTAGTCACGAACCAGCCCTGATTTCTGCAAATCTGTTTGTCTAATACTTGTTACAGGTTATAGACTCATAGACTTTAAGGTCAGAAGGGACCATTATGATCATCTAGTCTGACCTCCTGCACAAAGCAGGACACAGAATCCTACCCATCCACTTCTGTAACAAACCCCTAACCTATGTCTGAGTTACTGAAGTCTTCAAATTGTAGTTTGAAGACCTCAAGCTGCAGAGAATCCTCCAGCAAGTGACCTGTGCCCCACGCTGCAGAGGAAGGCAAAAAACCTCCAGGGCCTCTGCCAATCTGCCCCGGAGGAAAATTCCTTCCCGACCCCAAATATGGCGATCAGCTAAACCCTGAGCATGTGGGCAAGACTCACCAGCCAGCACCCAGGAAAGAATTTTCTGTAGTAACTCAGATCCCATCCCATCTAACATCCCATCACAGAGCACTGGGCATACTTACTTGCTGATAATCAAAGATCAATTGCCAGAATTAGTCTATCCCATCATACCATCCCTTCCATAAACTTATCAAGCTTAGTCTTATAGCCAGATATGTCTTTTGCCCCTACTACTCCCCTTGGAAGGCTGTTTCAGAACTTCACTCCTCTAATGGTTGGAAACCTTCGTCTAATTTCGAGTCTAAACTTCCTAGTGTCCAGTTTATACCATTTGTTCTTGTTTCCACATTGGTACTAAGCTTAAATAATTCCTCTCCCTCCCTAATATTAATCCCTCTGATATATTTATAAAGAGCAAGCATATCCCCCCTCAACCTTCTTTTGGTTAGGCTAAACAAGCCAAGCTCTTTGAGTCTCCTTTCATAGGACAGGTTTTCCATTCCTCGGATCATCCTAGTAGCCCATCTCTGAACCTGTTCCAGTTTGAATTCATCCTTCTTAAACATGGGAGACCAGAACTGCACACAGTATTCCAGATGAGGTCTCACCAGTGCCTTAGGGCTTGGCTACACTGGAGAGTTGCAGCACTGTAAACCCACCAGCGGCGCTGCAACTTACTCACCGTCCACACTTGCAAGGCACATACAGCGCTGCATCTCCCTGGCTGCAGCGCTGGCTGTACTCCTGCTCTGCCTGGGGTATAAGGATTGCAGCGCTAGTGATGCAGCGCTGCTCTGCAAGTGTGTCCACCAAAAGCGCTGCAATTGGCCTCCAAGGTATTCGGAGGTATCCCAGAATGCCTGTTCAGCCACTCTGCCGTTTTGTTGTGAACTCCGGGCTCCCGGAGCTGCTTATCTAAAAAACAAACACTGCTCGTTTGCTCGAGCAGGGGCAGGCAGGGGAATTCCTTTGGAATGTTCACAGCTTGATTGCTTGAGGAGAGAAGCAACATGGCGGGGGTGGGGGGTGGGGAGAGTCCGTTTTGGAGCAGCTGCTTATCTGGTCTGAAGGCTATTTGCATTTAGTGAATAAGAGAGGGGTGGGGGAAGGGGTCAAAACTTTTAAAATGATTGAAGGTTGGTGCTGTGTATCTTCCAGTCCTCAGAACTTGCAAGGCAGGGAGCTGACACAGTGTCGGCTCCAAAAATCCACTCTCTCTGTCTCCCCCACGCTCCCTGTCACACTCCACCCCACCCCCCTCGTTTGAAAAGCACATTGCAGCCACTTGAACGCTGGGATAGCTGCCCATAATGCACCACTCCCAACAGCACTGCAAATGTGGCCACACTGCAGCGCTGGTAGCTGTCAGTGTGGCCACACTGCAGCGCTGGCCCTACACAGCTGTACGAAGACAGCTGTAACTCCCAGCGCTACACACCTGCAAGTGTAGCCAAGCCCTTATATAACGGTACTAACACCTCCTCATCTTTGCTGGAAAGACCTCGCCTGATGATCCTAAAACTGCATTAGCTTTTTTAATGGCCATATCACATTGGCGGCTCATAGTCAACCAATACTCCAAGGTCCTTCTCCTCCTCTGTTACTTCCAACTGATGTGTCTCCAATTTATAACTAAAATTCTTCTTATTAATTCCTAAATGCATGACCTTGCACTTTTCACTCTTAAATTTCATCTTATTACTATTACTCCATTTACAAGGTCATCCAGATCTTCCTGTAGGATATCCCGGTCCTTCTCGGTGTTAGCAATACCTCCCAGCTTTGTGTCATCTGCAAACTTTATTAGCACATTCTCGCTTTTTGTGCCAAAGTCAGTAATAAAAAGGTTAAATAAGATTGGTCCCAGAACCGATCCTTGAGGAACTCCACTAGTAACCTCCTTCCAGCCTGACAGTTCACCCTTCAGTACGACCCGTTGTTGTGTCCCCTTTAACCAGTTCCTTATCCACCTTTCAGTTTTCATATTGATCCCCATCTTTTCCAATTTAACTAATAATTCCCCATGTGGAACCGTGTCAGATGCCTTACTGAAATCGAGGTAAATTAGATCTACTGCATTTCCTTTGTCTAAATAATCTGTTACCTTCTCAAAGAAGGAGAACAGGTTGGTTTGGCACGATCTACCTTTTGTAAAACCATGTTGTAATTTGTCCCAATTACCATTGACCTCAATGTCCTTAACTACTTTCTCCTTCAAAATTTTTTCCAAGACCATACTACAGATGTCAAACTAACAGGCCTATAGTTACTCGGATCACCTTTTTTCCCTTTCTTAAAGATAGGAACTATGTTAGCAATTCTCCAGTCGTACGGTACAACCCCTGAGTTTACCGATTCATTAAAAATTCTTGCTGATGGGCTTGCAATTTCATGTGCCAGTTCCTTTAATATTCTCGGATGAAGATTGTCCGGGCCCTCCGATTTTGTCCCATTAAGCTGTTCAAGTTTGGCTTTTACCTCAGATGTGGTAATATCCACCTCCATATCCTCATTCCCGTTTGTCATCCTTCCATTACCCTTAAGCTCCTCATTAGCCTTATTAAAGAGTGAGGCAAAGTACTTATTCAGATATTGGGCCATGCCTAGGTTATCCTTAACCTCCATTCCATCCTCAGGGTTTAGCGGTCCCACTTTTTCTTTCTTTGTTTTCTTCTTATTTATATGGCTATAGAACCTTTTACTGTTGGTTTTAAATCCCTTTGCAAGGTCCAACTGTGCCCTTTGACCATTGGCTGTTTTGTGTTGTATGAATGGCTTGTATGAATGGCTGTGCAGTCTTGTTTCTGCTCCCTCATTGGGTAAGTGACACTTTGAGCTTATCTACATTTCCGCTTATGGCGATGGAACGTACGTCGCTCAGGGGTTACGTTGACTTAGGCAGTAATGTAGACAGGCCCTTTGTAACACTATTCTAGAATGAACTCTTGGACCGGAATGATCACCCTGCAATTTGAAACATTTGGGATTAGCGAAGGATTAGACACCTTCACAGGCTAGCCAAGTGATTGTGAGTGACAATAATGGCCCCACAAATCCTTGCAAATGGAGCTCTGTGCTCTGATTGAGGGGGGGAAATCCCAGATTGTTGTGTTTTCCCTGCTACTTGGTTAACTTTTTCATTAACAGTCCAGTTTCAAATGCTAACTTTCAATGATACTTTAGTGATTTTTGCCATTTTCCTGTAATGTAAACTTAGAACATAAGAACGGCCGTACTGGGTCAGACCAAAGGTCCATCTAGCCCAGTATCCTGTCTATCAACAGTGGCCAATGCCAGGTGCCACAGAGGGAGTGAACCTAATAGGTAATGATCAAGTGATCTCTCCCCTGCCTTCCAGCTCCACCCTCTGACAAACAGAGGCTAGGGACACCATTCCCTACCCATCCTGGCGAATAGCCATTAATGGACTTAACCTCCATGGTCTGGCTGGCTTGGTCTGACCAGGAAGACAATTCAACCAACAGAACATGGGAGGGAGATGGGTTTTTATTCCCTTTGGGGCACAGATTCTCCAGTGGCGGGGAGAGCTGCCATGTCAGGTAAGGGTAACAGTAACTGTTACAGTCTCGAAGAATGCTGGGCCCTGTTGAATCTAAGAGCAATAGCAAATAATCTTCTGCCTGTGCATGTGGCCACAGAATGGAAGACCTACCCGAAGAAGTGAATAAACCTGTTGTAAACATTTCTGAGATCTTTTACCTCCCAGTTCAAATCTTCTGGCCACAGCAGAGAACAGCCGTCTTCTGTCACTCTTCCTTGCTGCAGCAAAGAAAGGGCCTGTGTTGGGAGAGAGAAGCATGACTGGCCTGTCTTATGATGATCTCGCATACATAAATATCCCCTTTCATCCCATAGCACTTCACTCACCGCAGGAATGCGGCCATCTGTGCCCAGAAACACAACCAATGTGTAACCCGTGCACAGCAGCCGTTTAAGACAGGAAGTGAAGGAAATAGGGTATCCAATTGAAGCTATAGGGATAGCTAGTAATAATACTCTGTCCGTCCGTAGACTTCAGAGCAGTTTACAAAGATGGATAGGCAGCCTCCTCACCCTATTTCAGATGGAGAAAGTGGGGCCCAGGGGAAATGAAATGATTTGCCCAATGCCTGACTGAGCCTGGCTTTGCTGGAAATAGCACCCAGGTCTCCTAACTTCTGATCTGTTGTTCCATCCACTGGAGCCTAGTGCTTCCCTCTGTGTTGTAATTTACCCAGGCTGGAACTCAACGAGGCCTCCAGGGTTTCCCTCCGTCCTCTGCTGTGAGATCTCTCTAATGCCTGAGCTGTCCTTGTTCCCTAAGCTTGACCCCTCTTTCTGTTAGCAGGTGGCTGCAGGGGGCAGCCCTGCAGAGGACTGCAGAGCTGACCCCCTTTCTGGCTTCTTGGACTGGTGTGAGAAAGTCGGGTTGGAGCTCAGTCCAAAGGTAGGAGGATCCGGATGATGGAAGCCGGGTATCGAGTGACCCTCACCCAGGTGTGAGTCCCAGTGTTCAGAGGTCTTAGGTTGAGTGTGGCGTATGGGTATCTGCCACCCGTCGGGCTGATAGGGTAAGGCTGGCTTTCCAAGGGCTGGGTGATCACTCATCCATGGAAGTTCTCGGGGGAGAGGTTGGAGTGGTGGGCAGGGAAACAGCGAGGCTGAGTGTGAGGGCTTACGAGGTGGTGATTTCCAGTTACTTCTCACGTGCACTAGTGCAAGGGTGCAGCCGTCAGGTTGGCTGTAGGTTTGTTATTTAAAAACCAACCTCCTGTTTACGTTGGCAGGAAATCCCTTGGCCGCGTGAGGGATGAGTCTAACTGTCTGGGCTTCCATGGATGCTGCTTGGATTTATTCTCCTGACCTCTTGCCTTCATTTCCCTTGCAATCCTTCACGGCTGTCCCACCAGAGGCAGGTTTTCACTGGGATCCCCAGAGGCCCTTACAGCCACATCTCTCCTAGGTCTACGTGAGCAAAGAGGGCACAGTGTCAGACTACGGCCTGTTGGCCAGAGAGGACCTCCAGATTGGAGAAGTCCTCTTCACCGTTCCAAGAGCCGCGCTCCTGTCCCAGCACACCACCTCCATCCGGTCCCTCTTGGAAAAAGGTACGAGAGCAGGACACGTGGCGTAGAGCTAAGGAGCCCTGCAGCTGACTTCTGCTGGCTGCCAGGTTGGAACAAAGTTCTTGAAAGTTGAGAGTTTTTCTAACCTGGTTCTTTGATTCTCCTGATTTCTCCTGCTCCCGTGGCTGCTCTGTCGCCACGTTGGCCCCCATTTTGTCGTCCAGCCGAGGCAGGAAAAGGGAGATTGGCTAAAACATTATGGTCACGCCTGCTGGGAGTAGACCAGTGATTAATATGCAGGAGTCTGGAGAATTTCAGGGGCAGCAAATCGGACCTTAGTCAGTGGCCAACGTGCTCTCGTCTGCTTCAGGCAGCCTGTAGCATGGGGGAACCTCATGGGGCTGGGGAGTTGCCTGAGCTAGACCTGGAGAGGGCAGTGGTTTGCAGAGCTTCTAACGAACAAGTGGGGTAAGGGATTGTTGGTTGAAGAGCCACCCCCACCCTCTTGTCTCTCTGCCATCCTGGGAGTAGCAAGTCTGGAGTCCCCAACTCACCCCCACCATCCCTTCTGCCGGGGAGCCTGGAGCAGTGCAGGGATTTTGGTCCTTAACAGTCAAAGGCACTGGCTCTCCAGTGAAGGAATAACAGGACCTGGGATCTCAGCATGTTCCTCCCCCTCCTCTCCTTCCTGTCTCCTCTGTGTTTGGCTCCCTAGACCAAGCGTCCCTGGAGAGTCAGTCTGGCTGGGTGCCTCTCCTTCTGTCTTTGCTGCATGAATACACAGCCAGCAACTCCCACTGGCGTCCCTACTTCTCACTCTGGCCTGACTTCAGCAGCCTGGATCACCCCATGTTCTGGTAAGATTATAACACACGCTAGCATCAGGCTGCAGAAATCCAGCAGCTTGCACGAGACTCGGTCCTGGGCGTCGGGTCCCTCCTGCCACTGGGGCGCTGGCTCTTGGGAGTTGGTGTGCTCTTGGGGATACAGCACTGTTCTGGCCTCGGTTCTGCTCCTGGCTGTGTGCCTCCTGCCCTCTTTGGTTGTTTCCCCAAGGGTCAGCAGCATGTAGCTTGGTTCTGTTAGAGACGTTGGCAGCCTAGGTGGCTGCCCATCCTAAATGCTAGCCAGGGTTTACAGTGGGTTGAACTTGGGGTCTGGGCTAACTAGATGCGGATAGCAGTAGAGTGGGAGGCCATTGAGGATCCAGGAGACTTGACTCAAGGGTAACTATATTAATTCAATCCCTTCCTGGGTGGGGATAATCCATGCCATGCCTGCCCCTTGATACAGGCCTGAAGAAGAGAGGGTGAGGCTCCTACAAGGCACTGGCATCCTAGAAGCGGTGGACAAAGACCTGGCCAACATCCAGCTGGAGTACACCTCCATCATCCTGCCCTTCATGGAGTCCCACCTGGACCTCTTTGACCCCAAGCTGCATACGCCGGAGCTGTACCAGAGCCTGGTGGCGTTCGTCATGGCCTATAGGTGAGATGGGGAGGTGCAGTTTCGCAGCAGACGTCTCTGGATCCAGAGGGGCTGAAATGAAGCCTCCTTGGGTGAGCCTGAGGAATCTCCTTGGGGAGTCAGACATGAGGGCTAGATTGTAGCTCACCAGGCTTCTCCTGGCAGGAGGTGGCTCTGGCGCTGCCACCGCCTGGGCTCACTTCGTACACTTCTCTCTGCCCTCCAAGGTAGCCAGCCAGCCCCTGGCAGTCACGGGCCCAGGGTGGGCTAAGAGCCACGGCTTCATTTTGCTTCAATCGGCTTGTTCTCACCTCTCCTCCCAAATAGCTTCCAGGAGCCCCTGGACGAGGAAGACGAGGATGAGAAGGAGCCCAACCCACCCATGATGGTGCCCATGGCTGACATTTTGAATCACGTGGCCAATCACAATGCCAACCTGGAATATTCCCTGGTGAGTAGGTGGGGATCTGCGTGAATGGCGAGTGTATGTATCCCTAGGCATTGGCCATGGCTTGTTACTCGTCCAGCTGGTTCTGTCTGATCACAACCAGCTTTGGTGTGGTTCCCCTCTGGCCTTTGACAGGGGCGTGGGAGAGGAAGCCCAGCCCTGGCTCTACATTGAGACTCCTAGATTCCAGAGCCAGGTAGGGGACTGTTCAAACATCCAGTCTGCTGCCCTGCCTGCCACAGCCCATAGCACCTCACCTCTTACCCGGGCTGAGCTCCATGTCTGGCGACCTGGATTGCTGCTGCGTGGCAGAGGTAAAGCTTGGCTACAATCGCCCTTGGGGATTCCACGCTCCTGGCCCCCAGTGCAAGGACCAGGTCTGCCCGTGTGAAGCCCAGAGGGGTTCTGCCTGGGCAGCAGGGTGTGCCTGTGCCAATCTGATTGCGGGGGGGAATTGGTGCCTCCACGTTGGGAAATAGGGGGCTTGGCTCTAGGACATGCCGAGGGCCTGAGCACTGGGAGGTACATTTTCCTGGAGGGAATGATGCTGGCCTGTTCACCCTCTTTGAAGCCTGATGTCCTTGTTTGCCATAGAACAAGCACGGGCGATGGCAGGGCAGACTCCCCCAGCCCAACGACTCAGGGTGGGGGAAAAGGGCTTGGTGGCCACCAAGGTACTTTTACGTGACAGGAGCAGGACTGGAGACTGAGCGGTAGCGGCTAATGTTACACTCACCTCTGTGTTTGCCAGGGACACTGGCTCTCCCAGGTCAGCCTATTGCACAAGGTATTGGATGGGACAAGGAGAAACCCGCCTGTGTTTGCCAGGCAATGGGATTTCCTGGTGTGTACCAGAATCACACTCTCTCCTGCGCAAGGGCCATTGTGGGGAGCCAGCAAGGCCTAGTTCCCTTGCAGTCCTGGCAGGGGGAACTTGGCCGCACTTGCCCCCTAAGGACGGAATCTCTTACTTTTGAGTATCGTGACGCAGCCTTCACCTTCGTGCCTGTTCCGTCCCTCTGCCTACAGGAGTGTTTGAAAATGGTCACAACGCAGCCCATCAGCAAAGGCCAAGAGATCTTCAATACCTACGGCCAGATGGCCAACTGGCAACTCATGCACATGTACGGCTTTGCTGAGCCCTACCCCGGCAACACGGACGACACCGCCGACATCCAGATGGTGACGGTGCGCAGGGCTGCCCTGCAGGGTGAGTGGCTTGTAGCATTTGGAGGTCGGGTAACTTAATTCTGAATGACTCTGGTAGAAGGAGACCATGGGCCTTACCTGCAGCTCTTTAAACAAAGCGTGTAGCAGCCAACTTCTCGTAACCACTCATCGTGGGGCACCCATAACATTTTCCTTCTACCCTCAGGGATGAGCTTCAAGGCAGCCACAGTCAACCTCTGCCTCTGCCTCTGCTTTAGAAACAGTCCCTGAAACTGCTTCTTGGTTTTAAGTGGGTGTGGTGCTCAGCACTTCGGGGCAATCAGGCCTCTAAGGCATTGAACGTTGGGGTACAAATTCGCTAGTGGCTTTTGAAAGTCTTGGCCTGTGTCTTGCTCTACGGAGTTTTGTCCGTCCTCCCCCCCTTGTGTAGTGGGCGTGGTTGACTTCTCTCCTGTCATCCTCAAGCAGGTGCCAGCACTGAAGCGGAGCGGCAGCTGGTCTCTGAGCAGTGGGATTTCCTTTGCCAGCTGGAGATGGTGGGGGAAGAAGGAGCCTTTGTGATTGGCTGGGAGGAAGTGTTGACGGAGGAAGAGCTCTCCATGACATTGAAGGTGCGTGGTGCAATGTCTGATGGCTGTGCTGATCCTGCCCCATGGAGGCTTGTTCTCCAAAGGCTTGGCTGACTTGTGCTGTTGTACCTTCAATGTGGGGTTACAGGTAGAATCTCTGCCTCACGAGGAGGATGGAGCTGCTCTGGAATAGTTTAGTTTATAAATACTGTGTGCTGACCTGCTGGGGGGCTTTTTCTCCTTTAAGAATAAAGGGGCTGGGGAAATTCTGCCTTCCTGTGGTTAGAGCTTTACTCAGAACGGGGAGGAGCAAGGGTTTAATCGCAAAGATGGAGTTTGGTGCTCTAGGATTATATGGAGGTGAAGTTAGAGTCTAGCGTGAAGGAGATGTGTGAGCTTCCTAGGGTAGCTGAGGGCTTGTCTACATCAGAAAGTTGCAGCGCTGGTGAGGGGGTTACAGCGCTGCAACTTAGGAGGTGTACACATCTGCAGGGCACCACCAGCGCTGCAACTCCCTGTTTGCAGCGCTGGCCGTACTCCCGTTTTGTCTCGGGTGTAGAGGATCCAGCGCTGGTGATCCAGCGCTGGTAATCAAGTATAGACACTTACCAGCGCTTTTCTTGACCTCTGTGGAATAAGCAGGTATCCCAGCATACCTGAGGAAGCCTCTGGTAATCAAGCTGGTCTCCTTCCCCGTCTTGCTCTCGCGTTCCCCGAACCCCGAGCAAGCAGGTCTCCTTCCCTGCAGTTTGCAGGGTGGTTCGGGGAACGCGAGAGCAAACCGCGGCGAAGCTGGTCTCCTTTCCCGGTTTGCTCTCGCGTTCCCCGAACCCCCGAGCAAGCAGGTCTCCTTCCCTGCGGTTTGCAGGGGGGTTCGGGGAACGCGAGAGCAAACCGCGGCGAAGCTGGTCTCCTTTCCCGGTTTGCTCTCGCGTTCCCCGAACCCCCCTTGAAGCCGCCCAACAGCGCTGCAGTGTGGCCACATCTAACACCACTTGCAGCGCTGGTTGCTGTAAGTGTGGCCACTCTGCAGCGCTGGCCCTATACAGCTGTACTAATACAGCTGTAACAACCAGCGCTGCAAAATTGTAGATGTAGACATGGCCTGAGTCTCCGTGCTCTGATCCTCTTCAAGAGAGAGAAGCTGTCTATGTGGCATTTAATGGTATTGTTAATGCCAGGATGTATTTCAGCATCCATTTTGAATGTAATCTTTAGTGTGGCTGAGAGAGCAGTCACAGGCCATTAATACAGTAATTCCTTGCTTAAAGTCATCCCGGTTAACGTTGTTTCGATGTTAAGTTGCTGATCAATTAGGGAACATGCTCTTTAAAGTTGTGCAATGCTGCCTTCTAACCTCGGCTTTGTCCACTGCTTGCAGGAAGAGCAGCCCGTTGCAGCTAGTGGGTGGGGGCTTGGAACCAGGGTGGACCAGTAGCGTCCCGCTCCCCCCCTCCCCCCCCAATCAGCTCCCCTAAGTTCCCTGTGCTGCAGCAGGCTAGCAATTGCAGCTATCCCTCCCCCCACTGCCATGTGCTGCTCCTGCCCGCTGCCTTGGAGCTGCTTCCCAAGCCGCCTGCTTGCTGTGCGGGGCAGGGGGGAGACGCTAATGGCAGAGTGTCCCCCTCCCCCTACTTACCATATAGAGCAGGGTGGGGACACAGCAGCTGCTGCCCCAGACTGTCTCAACTTCCTGATCCACTTAAAAAGACAATGCATATAAGAGTGAGTCAGCTTACTTAAAGGGGCAGTGTGCATCTCTCTCTCTCTCTCTCCCACACACAGTGTGTGTCTAGCCTCTCACACATGGAGACAGAGCCACTTAACGATGTGTTAACCCTTGAGGGCTCAGCCGAGTGCTAGTTCATCATTTAGCCCAGGGGTTCTCAAACAGGGAGTTGCGAGCTGTCAACCTCCGCCCCAAACCCCACTTTGCCTCCAGCATTTTATATATTTAACATTATAAAAGTGTTTTTAATTTATAAGGGGGGGGGTGTCATACTCAGAGGCTTGCTATGTGAAAGGGGTCACCAGTACAAAAGTTTGAGAAGCACTGCGAGCAAGGCATTCCCTGGGAAATATCCCACCCTTTAACTTCACCACCTCAACCAAGCTTCACAATCATCATAACTGTGAACAGTATTAAATTGTTTAAAACATATACTATCTGTATAATAACATTAAGGGTGGTGGGTGGGTAAGTGAATCCAATTTCCCCCTTAAGAATTAATGTTGTTTTGCTTAAAGTTGCATTTTTCAGGAATGTAACTACAGCATTAAGTGAGGAGTTACTGTATTGGAGGGTCTGTGCTTGTGACAGCCCCCATGAAGCTAGCTGGGAAGGGGGAAGTATTTAACACCCTGCCAAAAGGCCCCTTCACTCCCCAGCTGTGCACTAGGAGCACTGAAACTAGGAAACAGACCCCTGGAAATTGGGATCTTAAATGTTGAGCTGCTTTATTTGCTTGCTTTTTTTAAAGCTCTCTCATCTCATAAGAGATTAAATGTTAGTCAGCTGTACTGTGAATCTGTTTTCATGTTAAAATTCCCTGCTCCTGGACCCTTAAGAAACACAGCAGCCTCCCCCCCCCCCCCCCCCCCCCCACTCCCCAGGACAATGACAGTGTTGCAATAAAACTAAGTACTGCTGGGAAATTAAGGCCCCTGGAGATCAGATTCTGTACTGAAGAAAGCATGCTCAGCATTTGCATCTGGCCAAATGCCCCCACTAAACCAACGAGCTGCTTTGCTATCCTGCTGTCTGGTTATTTGCTACCTCCTTAGTGCCCATTCCCATTGCAAATCGATTGTATTTTCCTAGCATCAGTGGAGATTCTCTCTCTCTTCTTCTCTCCCCTCCCAGTGTTCAGTAGCTGAAAATTGGGACCTTGATTCTGTTCAACCTTAGTCATTATCTCAGGCAGTGACGCATGACTAGGTATCTGTGTGGTTGGTTGTAGGTGCTGTGTATGGCTGCAGAGGAATTCAAAGAGTTTAAAGAACATGAGGGCTGGGAAGAAGACACAGAGGATGAAGAGAGCTTTACTTTGTCTAACGAGACAATACCCAGACTCAAAGCCTCATGGAAGAAGCTTCTCCATGACAGTGCGCTGCTGACACTGGAGTCTTACCGCTCAGACCTGAAAGCAGAGCAGGACTTGCTAAATGACAAGGTGGCTTATGGCAAACTAAGCCCAAGAGAGCAGCAGGCCTTGCAAGTGCGCTATGGGCAGAAGAGGATCTTGCACCAATTGCTGGAGTTGACGAGCTAGCAGAGGCTGAACTGGGATTTGCAGCCTTTGTATAAAGCAGACATTGCGCTCTCACCCCCCTCTGTCGGGATGGATGGGGCGGCCACTTGTGTTCAGGAAGAACAGAGGGTGAGAGTTGATTTGGACCCAGTTATTCCTGATATTTCTGTAGTGGCTTTTCATCTACCTCTTGACTTTCTATAAATTACATACCTGTCTTACTGGGGAGGGAGAAGTCTGTTCATTAAATTTCAGCTGTAAGTGTGACAAACCCAGGGGGAACCCTCCTGCATAAGGCCCAACAGGGGTGAGAGTTAAGGAGGACGCATACCCACTCTAGCCATGCTAATGTTGACTGAGGAGTGTTTAGGGAAGGTACTGACCCCACCCCTCGGACACCAATTGTCTCAGAACACTGATTTTATCCTTGCAAGGATAACACCTTGATGTGGTTCTCCTCATGCACTGTTACAAGCATCTAAGATGATGCTCGCTCTAGTCAACAGCAGGATGTTCTACTAATGGAAAACTCCAACAGCCTTCAAATGCTGTAAGCAGCTATGACTGCAGCCCAGCTCTGTTAGTAACTTGTTCAAAGCCTGAGTAGGGCTGCAGATTTTTCCTAAGCTTCTGACTAAAGATAGCATGTTTCAGAACCCTGGATCTGCTAGAGAGTTGGCTCAGTTCTCTCCCTCGGACTTCATTCTGCATCTGGTCAAGCAACAAGCCATCAGCTAGCATCATATTGTTACTCAATTTTGCTGTAGGTAAAGCTGAGGTGTTTGGCAGTGCAACTGAGACTAATCAGTGCTAAAAGCCCATGTTTGTGTTATGCACTTTTTTGGCCAGTACGTGACAGGATGGTTTTTACCTGGTTCTGAGATGGCAAGAATTCCTCTGTGGTATTAGAGTTCAGTCCCAACAGTGAGGGAGGATGGGGGGCTATTTTGCTTATCTGCCTTTCTCCTTAGAAAGTCAGCAGCCCAGGATTTGTGCCATGCCATCTCTGCCATGCAGTAGGTAAGGGATACTTAGCAACGCAAGTTGTCTTTGGGAATTGCTCCACTTTCTAGAGGCCTGGCTGGTCACTGCCAGAATCTTAAGATCCCAGAGTTCTACAGCCTGTTCTGGAAGAGACAGCATGGAATTCCCTAGGTTAAGGTAGGTACCTCTCAAGTCATTCAGAGAGGGAGATGTGGCCTAGTTATTTGCATTCCTAAAAATGGTGCTGATTTTTTTTTAAATTTAAAAGGGTTCTGATTCCTTAGTGAAATGGGTTTTTTTTTTTTTTCCCCTTGCCTCTTAATACTAAAGGCTGTGCAGGCCCATTTATGCCCTTTATGAAAGCCAAGGAATTTGTACCTCACTTTGAGCTGGACTCTATTCCCTGTTCCTTAATCCCTGCTCTGCTGGTGCTGCAGGCTGAGGGGAAGAGTAGTTTTCTGCTTGCTAAAATAAGGGTATGACAAGTCACACAGGGAAGAGATCAGCTGCAGTAAGATTTACTTACCAGAGCTTTTGCATGCATCTTCTGTGGTCTTTTCAATGGGTATTTCTGCTTTCCTTTTAGTCCAGGGTTCAGCAACCTCTGGCAGGTGGCTTGCCAGGGTGGGCCAGTTTGTTTGGCTGATCGCAGTTCCTACTGGCCACAGTTCACTTCTCCAGGCCAATGGGGGCAGCCAGCACCTCCCTCAGCCTGCACTGCTTCCTGCCACCCCCATTGGCCTGGAGCAGCAAAGCACAGCCCCTGTGATCAGCCGAACATGCAGGCATGGCAGGTAAACTGGCCTGGCATGCCAGAGGTTGCTGACCCTTGTTTTAGTCAATCACTTGGCTATCAACTGGACAAGTACAAGTCCTTGATTTCCCCTTATTCACCACTGTAGTAGAAGCCTGGAAGTAGGCAGGGGGTGGAGGATGGGCTTGTATTTCTCCCACCAATTGGAAGTGTTGCAGCAGTTGATTAGGGGCAGTGAGCTTTTCACTTCAGCTACTGGCTAGCAGGTCTTAAGCCATGGTTGCATTGCCCTGGCTCTAGCCACAGATCTGCTTCCTTTACCTACAGCTAGAATTCACTGCATGGCAAGACCCTAATACACGTGCTTACTAGAGGGAAGGAAGCCTTTTGCCTGGTAGCAGTGAAGTTGGGGGTGCTCTCCCTTATTCTGCTTTGCCAGCTTTAAGCAATTTTGTAGGAACAGGCTCAGCCTTTTGAGGCATTGCTTGAGAGAAACCAGACAGTATTAGTTAGTGAAGGGACAGGCCAGATGCCCTTCAGCATGACTGTTTAGTTCAGTTTTGATATGGGCTGCTACAGCTGAACTGCGTAACTAAGTTAGTTGATCCCAGCAGCACAGATGCTGTTATCCAAAACCCTACTGCAGACCAAGCTAAGAAAGAAAAACCCTGGGTTCCCTTTTTCTATCTGCAACTAATAACCAGGTATCCTAGAAATTCATTTACCATGGGGAACACAGAATGGGGGAGGGCTTCTGCTGTCAGGTTACATTTTAATCATGGAAAAATGGATTTTCTTTATAAAGTAGGATCCCTGCTAATAACTAGTAAGGCCTCTCATCACCTTCAGCTGGAGTTCACCATGGTTAGATCCTTGGCTCTAGTTTGTGTGTGTTGCCAAGGGAGACAACATTGAGATGAACATGTACTTGTTTGCAGGCTACCAAGTGGAGGTTTTTCTTAAAAGGTAAGTGGGCATTTTTACATGAAGGTCATAGACTTTAAGGTCAGAAGGGGCCATTATGATCATCTCATCTGACCTCCTGCACAATGCAGGTCACAATTTCACCCACCCACCCAAGTAACAAACCCCTAACCTATGTCTGAGTTACTGAAATCCTCAAATTCCTTTCAGAACAGGGAAATGGCCACAGAGCTTTATCAATATTCATTTGAAGGGCTGCTGCTTCTGTTGATGCCCCTTTATTTACAATTTATGAAAGACTGGCCATCTTACCTTTGTAGGTAAATTTTGATATGAGACAAGCAAACATGCTTTCTCCCTTATATATAAAGCAAGCTAAAAAGGGGGAAAAGAGCCTTTTAAGTCTTAGCACCTTTTTGATTTGAGATTATTTGCCTTTGAAGCATGCAGGCCCTGCATCTGGAGCACTGAAGTTGTCAAACTGAACCTTGATGGATGAAAGCCAACCTATTAAGTATCATTAATGTGTAGCTGACTTAATTACTAAGATCAGATTGCTTTGAGGGGATTTATGCAGGAATTATATGCATTTGATCACCAAGAATTAAAGCAGTAAATTGTAGCTTAGTTGTCTTATCCACTCTCTCTTTTCTCCCATAATGCTATATTAACACACAGCCTCTCCAGCTGAGGCAAATCTAGCAAGGGAAATATCCAGAGCTCAAGTTTGGATGCTTTGACAACCTGCTAATGGCATCATTTGTGCATGTGAATGTGATTAACCTGAAGAGTCTCACTAGTGTTACACTACCCTCCTCTCCTTTGAGAGTGGAGTTACAAACATGGTTTGAACTTGAGTGAATTCAAGTAAATGTCATGTGTCTAAGGGGCCTGGCCCAGGTGGTATTGTACGATAATGTATTTCAAGTCAATGAGCAGAACTTTGAAAAACCAGCATCATGGTACTTGAGAGAATACACAGAGCTGCACTTGCTGCATGTCATGACTTTAATGTGTAACTACAGGATGCATACATACAAGAAGTGGGAGAACTAAAGCCCAAGAACTAGAAAGGCTACAAAATACAACACATGGACCAATACATTTACAAAACATTCAAAATCCTTACAAAATGGGCTGTATTGGTCCTTTGTTCTTTTTACAAACTTATGCTGTGTGGCTGCAGGGGGACAGTTCTAGATTTAGCTCCCCCCTTCCAAAAATTTACAAGTGTTAGGGAGAGGGAAAAAAAAAGAAAGCTATAGGCCAGGTCTCTACTAAAAACAGCTGACCCTCTCCCGAAGGGCCTGAAGTTTATCTTATCCAACAGAAAGGAGGCAGGCTCTGAAGGCTACTTCCCCCTCCATAAGCAATTGATTGGGGGGCAGGAGGGAGAAGCAACACTAGACCTTAATCCCAATCCCTCCCTCCCACATTCCATAGTATTCCCATATCCCAACACATCCATTTTTTTTTTAAACAACTTAATGATTTAAAGGTCCCCCATCCACAAAGAAAAAAAATAAGTTACATAATATTTAAAACTGGCTTTTCAATATTCTTTGGGAGTCCAGGAATGTCAGGACAAGGAGGTCTGCCCTAGACAAGTGCTTGGCATCAGCAGCTGCCCCTTTATTACAAGCTGGACAGGCACCAGTTATCCACCTGCCTTTAACACAATTTGCACAAACCCAAGAAGTCCAGACAAAACGTTTCGATTCCATGTATTTACACTAGTTCAAAATGATATTCACAGCATCTTCTAAATTTTGGCCAAGAGTCAAAATTTTGCTTTAAACTTTGGAACATGCCCACACAGATTTTCACCCAAAGGCTTGTGTGTACCCAAATCGAGGGGCTGGGAAGGTCAGGAAGAGCTTGAAGGATTCTTCTGTCAGTTTGATGGCAAGGGGACCTCCAGGCTGGCACGCTTACAATACAAGATGCAGTTCATCTAACTGGCACCAGTGCCTTCCATCACTTGCTGTGCCTGCTTCTGCCCCATGCAGCACTGTGCAACTGACTGAAACAACCTAAACATGGACAGAAGAGCAAAAATTTAAGGGTCAGAGCTATAGAGTTCAGTCTAAAAATCACTGAGACACCTTCAACACTGGGATTTCCTATAAACATAGGAATGCAAGAGCTTACAACCCACCTAGCACCAAGCTG
This sequence comes from Gopherus flavomarginatus, assembly GCF_025201925.1. Lineage (NCBI taxonomy): Eukaryota > Metazoa > Chordata > Testudines > Testudinidae > Gopherus > Gopherus flavomarginatus. The sequence goes on from NC_066630.1 coordinate 38,237,489, forward strand.
AATTTTGAGATGCTAGTCTGAAGTAGCAGTCATGGAATCTGTAGCATAATGGACAGTCCTTTTCCCAGTGTGACTGATAGAGCTTTCAGACAGGAATACATTGATTTGAGATTTCAAAAAGAAAACCACCCTCCACTAGAGAACACAGCATTTATCAGAGATTTATGAAATATCAAATTACATGGCAACATGCTATCATGAGGTTATGCAATCAAACATGTAAACAGAGGCATCAGAGTCAGACACTAAACTGTCCTAGGAGTTGGACAAGTTCTAGTCTCACTTCTGCCAGCATATTCTGACATTGTGCTTCACTCCCCACAATCTGTAAAATGCAATCATTCTACCTGCATCATGGATGCACTTAGCTATCTATCCATGTAAAGCATTTTATAAGGCCAAAGTAGTAATATTTATTGTCACCAATTTTATCCAGTGGCACTTAATATGAAATGGAATATCACCACTAATATTTCCATTATGTGACTGAATAAACCAAAGCAAGCATGAGTTTGTTATTAAACCATACAAAAAAAATATCTACTCACTTCTCAATTTCCGGAGCACAGTGAACAAACTCATGGTTCCAGAATTTAAACGCTGGATTTTTTATCAGCTCAATGAAGGTAATGAGGAGACCCCATGGGTGAGGTCTATTTACAATCAGTCGTTCCAACAGTACCCTGAAGAAAAAACACAAAACAGGGAAGGCTCAGCACAGATCTAGAAGACACTGATAATTTACAACACAGCACAGTGAAGAGAACATAGGTTTGCTCTTGAAAACAGCATCAAATTGCACTACATGTTCTATGGCACTAGACAGTAACATTGTACAACTCAATATAACACCTGCCTCCAAGACTATAAGTCATTTAATTTCAAGCGAAGTGAAAGGCTGAACTATAAAGGTTGTGAATGTAACTGCCCCTCCTTACCTAGTGATCTGTTCCTGGATAGCCTCAGTATTGGCCTCTGCAAATAGGTAAAGCATGGTACAACTGAAATAGTGCGTATGGCTGTTTGGGTACCGCAGCTGATTGGCAATTGCATTCAAGAAGAGGTACCGACCTGGAAAGAGAAAGTAGGTGTTTAGTAGGAAGTAATTCAATTCCATTAGACAACATAATGGAACAAGTATCAGAGGGGTAGCCATGTTAGTCTGGATCTGTAAAAGCAGCAAAGAGTCCTGCGGCACCTTGTAGACTAACAGACGTATTGGAGCATGAGCTTCCGTGGGTGAATGCCCACTTCGGATGCATGATGAAGTGGGAATTCACCCACGAAAGCTCATGCTCCAATATGTCTGTTAGTCTATAAGGTACCACAGAACCCTTTGCTACTCTATAATGGAACAAGGAAGCACCCTAGCACTGCTTAAGGATTCAGATGTATGGTACAGCACTACATAGTTTAAAGAAACATCAGTAAAAGGTAAAGAACAATTAGGGTGCTTCACAACATTGATCCCAGCTGGATTCTTGTACCAAGAATTTGGGCTTCCTCTTCATGAAATCTGTTTCAAAGCAGTACAGGTTAGCAGCTGTCCCAGGAGGGCTGAACAAGATTTCCTTTCATTGTACGGATTCAAAATTCTCAAAGCAACATTCCTACACCAAATTTAGAATCTATTAGATTAATTAATATTCATAACACACTAAGGAAGATTAAAGTTTCAAAGTGAAGTGTTACATGCCAAGTATTATCCTATTATAACACTTCATATTTCACAAGCCAAGCAGGTGTAAATCTAACTCTTTTGCAATCTTACCCTCTATTATTTATCTTGGATGGATGCTATTTATTAAATCCTCCCAGGGCAGATATACCAGTTTTAGTGTCGATTACTCCAGACTCTAGAGAACACGACCCTTGTGTCTATCTTGAAGCAAAGCTCATTGCACTTAAGGGTTATACCATGTAAAGGGGTGGGCGGGTGACTACCTGATCTCAACACATTAAATAAGTTTCCAGTAGAGGAAATATTTCTCTAACAGTCAAAATCTAGTTCACTCCAAAATTAATTTTCTATATAGTGAATAGTCAATGCGTTTCAGGTAAGTTTAGTTCCAATAAAATATTTTTAGTGTATTCAGAACTATCTTCTAATGCAGTGTTGCTTAATACAAAACTACTAGCAGTTAAGTGGTATTTCAGTTTTTTCCATAGTACCCAGAGTTAATCTGCTCTCTTCATTAAGAAGGTTTCAAGAACCATTTCAGCTTAGAAGCAAACAACTGATCCAGAGAAGTTCTGCTTACCTTCTGTGTCCAGGTCCACAGCCAAGTTCTGGAAAATGTCCATGTGAGCCGAATGGGTGATAGTGCTCATAGAGGGTGTGCTGCCTTTGTTGTGAATATGAGCAATAGCCTGAGTGCCTACATAGAGCACCAGTGCATTAATCAGCTGGATGTTGTAGCGATTGCCAGGTTCGTTTGATACCTAGTGGGCACAGCACAAGAAAAAGGTTAGCTTTTTACAGTCCTTGAGAGTTCTTAGAGACTGTGTGAAGGGAATGATTTGCAGAGATTTTCAGCATTCAAATATCTGCTTTCTGCAGAAAGCAGTGTAATTATAAATCTAAAGTCTCTTACTTTGTAGATAGTGCTTGCCAATACCTCTCTCTACACTACAGAGTATGACAGACAGACTAAATTAAATTACAGCCTAAACTAGATCTTAATATCCAACTTTTAGTATCCAATTCTGTTGCAAGTCAAGCTCTGCAGTTACTGAATTCACATTTAACATACACTGAAGTGGGCGTTAGCTTCCAGGGCCTGATTTTCAGAAGCGTTTGTGTATACGTATCATTTGCAATTGCATGAAACTATGTGCCAATCTGAATGTATACTTACACAAATAAAGAATTTCCATTAACAAGTCACTCAAAAGCAACTTCTGACTTGAACTTGTTTAATCAGTTTTAGAAACTGATTAGTTGAGGTGAATTCAATGAAGTCTGGTGAGACTCTCAAAGATGTCCAGGTTAAAAGCGCTAAGCTGATTTGAGAATTGCTGAAAAGACAGCAGACACGGACACCTCCTCAGCCAGCTGGTACCAGGGGCTCTCACTGCAGGAGGAAACCATCAGAACACACTGGCTTGGGGAATTTTTGCCAATTCATGCACCGAAGTAGTTTCAGGAGTAGGAGTTTATGGTACCCTGAATGGCAAGTGAAGTCCTATTTTTCTACAGGACTAAGATGGACTCTTCTCAAAGCTACATCGCTTGAAGATCGCTGCAGTTAACCACCACGTTTTCTTTGGTGATACTAAATTAACAAAGATTATATTTGTTGTGCATTGAGAAACACACCAAGTATCTAGCAGGAAAGAGCATTTTTGGAGGCTCTTATCCCAGTCACATCTTCCAAACAGTACATCACAGTATTTTATACCTGCTGTGTCACATTCTCTCACTTCCTACATGGTTTTCAGCCTCAGACTAAAAACATTTTCAGGGATGGATCCACTGACCTGTAGATTGCTGCGCAAGTCAGACAGGAAAGTGACAGGCGAGCGAGTTTTGAGATAGGAATCCAAATCTTTTTTGAACTGAGGTGGCATCACTCCAGTAAAGTTGGTGAGTATTCGTGGTGCAATATTAATCTCGCTTAACATGTCCACCTGCCAAAGAAAAACTCCATTAGTAATCCTTTAACTCCTGCTATTTAAAACCAAAATTATGGTTGCAAGACTTCCTAAGAAAAGGAAGTTTGAGTTCGTCATACCAGCCACTCCTATCTATACATTTTTATATCAGAAGATATAAACATTAAATTCAATTCTTCTGGTGCACTGCCAGAGCTCCTGATCTTTGTTTTCAGACTTCAAAATACCTGGTTTCTTAATCTGATGTCACTTACAAATTGCTGAAGACTGGATACGTCATAGGACTGGTGATGGGATACACAGCCTGACCTCTCTAAATCAACTGTTTGAAATCAAGCCAGATTGGTAGCATTCATTCAAAGATAGTGACGGGTATCTGTGCGAAGTAGATTTGGAAGTCTTATTCTAGCTCCCAGAGAATGAGTCCACATCAAAAACTGTCACTCACATTCAGTTCTCTTTTCTGCAGCCCCAGCAAGGAAGATGAACACGAAGTGGGCCATTAAAAACCATCACTCTTGCCACTTCTAGAGGTGGTTCATTGGTTCATGCAGTAAGGGATGACACATTGGGGCTTGTGGGGAAGCTTACACTGCTGCAGCTGTACCCATTATGTGGATTGGAAGACTATGGTGTTCAGGATTTAAACAGGCCAAAGCAGTCAGTCAGTCATTCTATTAAAATTTACTGACACTTCAAAATGGCTGATTTAAAAAAAATTGTAACTGGAGACAGGAAGTAACTAATGTGTATTTTGAGAAGAGTCATAAGTACACCATGCAGAGAGCATGTCATTTTTTTTGATCCAGTGGAGAGGACAATTGCTCTTTTCGCTGGTTGCTCAACTGGATTCCAGCCAAGCATACACTAGGGTGGATGAAATGTACTGTACACCTCCAACTTCTAGAAACCAGAGCAAGAAATGAAGTGTAAGTTGTCAGCTGAGCTCTGTTTAACTGACTTTCTTCCTTTAAAGAAAACCGGAGCATAATGAACCAACATGGAAGACTTCCAGAGCAGTCAGTGGTTTCACAGATAAGCAAACAGGAGGTAAACTTGTATAGTACACACAACTGGAATGATAGAGAAGGGAGCACTAATTCCAGTATCATACCTCCACTGGTCTTAAGTGTGGCATCAACATCTTTGCTCTAGTGTTCAGTAGTCAAGCATGATCAAGAAAACCTACATTTGCTTCAGATTTTCATACCCAAACCCCTTATGGTATTTTAACTGTGAGAAACGCAGCTTCCTGTTTAATGCTCCTCAGCTGAGCTAAGAAAGCCAAAGGACCTGATCCAGCAATTGGATCCGTACAGGCAGACCCCTGCAGCCATGCAAAGATCGACTGGCATCACTGAAGCGCCACATGGGCGCAAGTGTCTGTCCATGTGGATCAGACTGCAGGGCCAGGAGCTTGGACTTTTATGTTCTACAGGATGAGGACTGAGTCTCTCACTCTCTGGAAAGTCTCTAGCACATTGAGTGCTACAGCAATATCAATTAAAGACTTTTATACCAAGTTATAATTATAACAGGCTATTTTATTTAACTAATTCCAATGATGAATGGCATATCCAAAGTGTTAAATACTTTAGGAACTTCTAGGTTGTGTTTATCAAAATAGGATTTTGTTTCTGAAGTTTCATTCTCTTCCATATTGTATTTAAAAGAAACCACGCAATAAAGTTTCCCATTGTTTCCATGTGTGATAGTTTGAGATTGCATGCTACCTACTTTTAGGTTGGGAGTGAAAGGATCTGGGAGTCTCATGTTACGTGGGAAGGCACTCAGGATCAGATTCCTTAGCTGGATACAGTTTGGTGGGATCACATCACAGAACCCATAGTGGTAGTCACAAAGGAATTCTGGGAAATCATGCAGTAAGACCAGCAACACACGCAGAGTGCCCTACAAAAGAAAAGGGAATGAGGCATGTAATTAGCAGGTTTGAGCTTCCCCCAATAGCAACTGTACCACAGCCAGACAAGCAAAAAGGGCAGAGGAGACCTTTTTCTTCCTGATGCATCATATAATCAAAGTTCCTTCTTCCTGGTAATGAATTTAATAAGGCAGTGTCTACCAGTCAAATGCATTCCCTGGTCTCCAGTGTCTTACAGAAAAGTTTCAGCTTACCATCAAACTCTGATCAGTTACCTGTAATTAACAGTGCAAGCACTGATCTCCTGACCAGTGTCAATACCTAAACTGTACTTAAATTAACCTCTAACTCACAAAAGATAACAGATTCAAATAAAAAAAGTTAAATTTTATATTCAGCTAACAAAAACAAGTTACTTTCCAGTGCGCTCTAACCCATCTTCAAAGTCCTTTCCTGGAAAATGCCTGTATCAGCCAATACTGTTTACCTTGTAGAGAATTTGCATAGGTTTAGTGAGTTCCACATTTCTAAGGAAAGGAGCCAAGTACTTGAAGAGATCAATTAGCAGCTGGGCATACATAGGCCAACCCTGCCAAGAGAAAAACATCACATAAGTAATGTATAAACAAAAGCAATTAAACCTAGATTGTTAGGGTTTGGTAAAAAGCAGAGCAAATAAAGATACATCATGTTTAGACTTATCCCCATATAAGTCTGAAATGATCATTTGCACTAGGACTAATCTGACTACAGTACAGCTCCAGTTTTCTGAGGGTCTCAGCGTTACTGGAAGGTGTATTTAAAAAACGTCTTCCTCTATGTTTTGTATAGTACCAAGCATGCTATGCTTAACTGACATGGAAAGCAATGAACAGTACAACCCTCTGACAGTGAGAGAAAGCTTATGGGTAAATTCGATGATTTGGTTTACAATGAAAACCTTTATTTACAAAATTCCCCAGTTACCCAAATCTTGACAGTTTATTGGAACAAGGTCACCCCTCCATGCAGTTGTTAGTTACTGTGAAGACAGAAAACTACATATGAAGACATGCTACTAATGCACTTCAAAATAAATAAATAAAAAGATGTGAAACAGCATCCAATCAGTTAGGCACCCTTCTCAGTAAGACAGTTATAGAAGATAAACTGCAGCCACACCTTCTGCTGTGGTGTATGTGCCAGCATTCTCGCAATAAATATCCGATGGGAGATCAGTTCCAGCCAGGCATAAACAAAACCCGGAGCTTTTGTAGGTCTCAGGATGTGAAATGTGTTACTGAAAGAAAAGTTAAAGCTGATTAAGCGCGCACAGTGGTAAGACTGGTTTTCACAAATGTTGTGACAGGAGGTACATAGTGCTAATAGTAGGACACATTAGCATCTACATTTTACTAATAACCTCCATTAATAATGAATTAGACAATACACGATACTATGGTTACAAAAATGATCAGAGCTGCCACTACGAAGCTGTCGAGTTACTTTTAAATCCAAGTCCTCACCCTATTAGAAAGCTTTAAGTTCTCAGCAACAGCCATTCATTTAGAAGTACATACCAGAAGGCTGTAAGGGTCTGGAAGTTGATGGTCTCCAGCACATGTTCAGGAGCATTTAATTCTAACAGCAACATGATGAAAATGCGGTGGTAAGGAAGCTGCTGAAACTCACTCTGCCGAACATCATGGTCCTGGAGAAGAACTCCCACCACTATACCAAGAACCTAAAGAAATGAACGAACAAGCTTCACGGTTTTTAACATGTCAATTATAGAAACCATTTCACTAATCAAAGCCTGCATTCTGAGTACTACAGACCTGAAAGCCATTTTGGTAACCAGAGTGCACCATATTGATTGTCCGTTGAGTGTGCAGCTCAGCCTCAAACAGATCCAAGTTCCCACCCAGGCAATGGTATTTATTGTGGTTTCAGCCTTAAGACATTTTTTGTATCGGAGGCACTTTACGTTCATTTTAAAAATCTGACAGCATTGGCCTTTTCAGCAAAGGAGGAAGTTCAATAATACCATGTTTGAAATTGGTCAAAGCTACCTAGCTTAGCCTGCAGTCCTGCCTATACCCCATTTCAGAGTCATCTGAAAAGTTTAGTTCCCATCTCAGTCTGCCCCACCCCAATTTAAGGCCTATGTTTTAGCTCACAAGCAGAAATACATCTGGTTATGTAATCTAGGCATGTCAAGGACTGCTTGGAAGAGGGAGGATTTCCAACCTTGTTCAGTAGGTTGATCTTTGTGACAGTGTTGGTTGCCTCCCCAGAATGCTTCACTAGCAGTGCAATAAGCCGCACAAAGGCATCCAGGTTGTGGTAGCATTTGGCTCTGATCATGGTGGGATTGGCAGCTGGATTGTGCTGCTGCTCAGCCTGAGCACGATAGCTGATTTCAACACACATTTCAGTGCAAAGACGAAAGAATCGAGTTATCAGGTCATCCGTTTTCAGGATTCCTTGCTGGTGCATCTATTACGAGGACAAGAAAAACCCTCAGAACTACAGAATACGGTAATTTAAAAAAGAAACTTCACTGTTATACTGAAGCAAACAAGTAACATTTTTATGATAATTCATCTGCCATGCAACATGGATGGAACTACTGCCCGTTTCTTTTTACAGAGAGGTAGCTATGCGATTACTTCCTCCATTTACTCCCAAAACAGATGTTTCTAAAACAAACAGGAACAGCTAGAGAGTTAAAAGCTATGCTCCTACACAAAAGTACTTTATCAATGGCACCTGCTTCTAAATGAGAAAAATATCCTGTGATCCTACTTTTCAGCCATCAGAGCTGATGAAGTGTGGTTCAATATCAGTGCAGCAGTAATTTTCCTCTGCTACTGGTGGCTTAAGCCTTGGAAGGAGAAGAGTAGAGGCAAGAATTCAAGTTTCCCCACCTTTAGGAGCCCACAGATTGCATTAGAGTGATTGGGGTTGGTAAAGTTTGCCTGATGCCTTGTTGGACAATAGTGGTACAAATCTACTTGTTAACTCATAGTTGGATACTACACTTCACCTGTTAAGAACAATTTTTTCATAGGAACATAACATGCCAAAAGGAATGCTAGACTCTGCATAGTTTCAGTGGCCAGTGCCTGAATCTCTAGATAAAACTCTAGAGTTTGGTAACAAAGTACAAGGTTAAACAGGAGTAAGCTATTAATCCAGATTAGTAATGGACCCCAACTTTGCAGTTCTTGGACAAACCACCTTTTTGGAAGTTACACTGACAGCATGGCTGTAGCACTTAAAAGCAGCAGAAATTCTACTGCAGTGAAACTGGCATAAGTAGCCATGTCAAACTTTCAGGGGAAGCTTCTAGAACAGTGGGTCTTAAACTTTTTTACTGGCGACCCCTTTCACATTGCAAGCCTCCGAGTGCAACCCCCACAATAAATTAAACATGCTTTTTAATATATTTAACACCATTATCAATGCTGGAGGCAAGGAGGGTTTGGGGTGGAGGTTGACAGCTCACAACCCCCATGTAATGACCTCACAACCCCCTGAGGGGTCCTGACCGCCAGTTTGAGAACCCCTGTTCTAGAACGTATGAAGTGACTTTTGAAAAGTGCAGGTACATGCCTGCTTTGTTGTAAGACACGTGCTCCTTGATTTAAGGAAGCGCTGGGAAAGACGTGATAGTATTTAATTAACGCAGCCAACACAGACTGTTTTGAGCCGTATCCCCTTGTCCAATTGTTACCAGAGCTCCTTTTTTATCTCATGTAACTTAACAAGGAAAAAAAGTCAAGACTGCATAAAGCATTTCAAAAAGTTTTCAGTTATTTCAAACCCTTCCAAATAAAGGTTTATGAACTATCTAGCAGCCCTAATTACATTTGTTCAGAGTGTAAAGTAGCCCAAAATGTCACCAAAGCCATTTTCTTACTGGTCATTGAGGGGGCAGAAGTGGGACTGAAATAGCTCATGCAGAGTAAAGATAAACAAGAGGTAGAGAAAGATGTACAAAACTCTTTGTAGCAAGACCCATGAAGGGTTATTATATGCAAAGAGGAAGAAAGTACACACACAACATAAGTTACTCTGTAAAGACCGAATGTGAGGGCAAGGCAGCACAAGTTAAACAAAAATTATTATGGGTGTAAGTTGTAACATATACATTATCTATCTTTATAAAGAGCATCATATAGCATTTACAACCAGCCAGAAAGTGAGATGTTAGTATAAACTATATAGATGCTCTTTTATGGGCTAGAGCAGGGGTCAGCACCCTTTCAGAAGTGCTGTGCTGAGTCTTCATTTAGTCACTCTAATTTAAAGTTTCGCATGCCGGTAATCCATTCTAACGTTTTTAGAAGGTCTCTTTCTATAAGTCTATATTATATAAAGTGAACTATGGTATGTAAAGTAAACAAGGCTTTCAAAATGTTAAGCGTCATTTAAAATTAAAATAAAATGCTGATCTTACACCGCCAGCCTGGGGTTCCCTTCACCTAGGCCGGCAGACCAGGGGGTGGGGGTGGTTTCAGGGGTCAGGGCAGAATGCTGAGTGTGTGTGTGGGGGGGGGTCAGGGCAGGGGGCTGGGGGTATGGGGCGTGCAGGGCAGAATGCTGAGTGTGTGTGGGGGGGGTCAGGGCAGGGGGCTGGGGGTATGGGGCGCGCAGGGCAGAAGGCTGAGTGTGTGGGGGGGGTCAGGGCAGGGGGCTGGGGGTATGGGGCGCGCAGGGCAGAAGGCTGAGTGTGTGTGGGGGGGGTCAGGGCAGGGGGCTGGGGGTATGGGGCGCGCAGGGCAGAAGGCTGAGTGTGTGTGGGGGGGTCAGGGCAGGGGGCTGGGGGTATGGGGCGTGCAGGGCAGAATGCTGAGTGTGTGGGGGGGGGTCAGGGCAGGGGGCTGGGGGTATGGGGCGTGCAGGGCAGGGGGCTGGGGGTATGGGGCGTGCAGGGCAGAATGCTGAGTGTGTGTGGGGGGGGGGTCAGGGCAGAGGGCTGGGGGTATGGGGCGTGCAGGGCAGAATGCTGAGTGTGTGGGGGGGGGTCAGGGCAGGGGGCTGGGGGTATGGGGCGTGCAGGGCAGAATGCTGAGTGTGTGGGGGGGGGTCAGGGCAGGGGGCTGGGGGTATGGGGCATGCAGGGCAGGGGGCTGGGGGTATGGGGCGTGCAGGGCAGAATGCTGAGTGTGTGTGTGTGTGTGTGTGTGTGTGTGTGTGTGTCAGGGCAGAATGCTGAGTGTGTGTGGGGGGGGGTCAGGGCAGAGGGCTGGGGGTATGGGGCGTGCAGGGCAGAACGCTGAGTGTGTGTGTGTGGGGGGGTCAGGGCAGAGGGCTGGGGGTATGGGGCGTGCAGGGCAGAAGGCTGAGTGTGTGTGTGTGGGGGGTCAGGGCAGAGGGCTGGGGGTATGGGGCGTGCAGGGCAGAAGGCTGAGTGTGTGTGGGGGGGGGGTCAGGGCAGGGGGCTGGGGGTATGGGGCGTGCAGGGCAGAATTCTGAGTGTGTGTGTGTGGGGGGGGGGTCAGGGCAGAGGGCTGGGGGTATGGGGCGTGCAGGGCAGAATGCTGAGTGTGTGTGTGTGTGTGTGTGTGTGTGTGTGTGTCAGGGCAGAATGCTGAGTGTGTGTGGGGGGGGGTCAGGGCAGAGGGCTGGGGTGCTCAGCCCATAGAGTGCTCCCAGCCCCCTGCCCTGAGCAGCTCAGGGCAGAGGGTGGAAGGGTTATGCCTTGTTCCACCCCCTTTCCCAAGGCCCCATCCCTACCTCTTGCTGTCTCCTCTACAGAGCTGTGCGCATGCTGCCGTTCTTCTCCCTCCCCCTCACTAGGGCCATCAACTGATTGGTGCAGGGACGGAGAGGGGGCGGGGCAGGAAAGCACCACGCTGGGGGGGAAGAAGTGGGGGACGGGGAAGCTTGGCTGCCACAGAACCAAGCTTCTGCCTCCTGCCCCCAGAGGGGAGAGCAGAGTGGGGCTGGGGGCCAGGACAGCAGCAGGCAGCTGTGTGCCGCTCAAAAAGTCGGCTCATGTGCTGTGTTTGGCACATGTGCTGTAGGTTGCCGACCCCTGGGCTAGAGTGTGTTTTTACAGAGGGTTTGAGTGAGCTAGATAACATGTTTTGGCACAGGGAAGGGGGATTTTCTAGGCTGCAGGTAGGGTAGTAAGGTCTCTTCCATAGAGGGTGTATGGAGTAGCCCAAGTTGTGCAAGATTTGTTTTTACCCATACTGCACCACCACCTCAAGGAAAGAGAAAAAAGATTACAAGAATTTGTTAGACCAGCACGGAGAATAGAATCTTACACTCAAGGGCCTGCCAGGAGCTACCTGGCAGTTTCAACCTCTTAGTATTTGTACAGTCCCCAATCTCTTACAGAAACCAGGGAGGAAAGAGGCTCCATCACCTGGAGCCAATAAAACCAAGACATAGATCTGACAAAGTGAAGATAGTTATGTGATTGAGCTGCATTTTCAATAGCCTCACACAAGCCATGAAAAGTAGGTACCTTTCTATACGCCACATAAAAGCACTCAGGGAAAAAGAGCAAAGCACAACACTAGTTTCTTGGTCTCCTCATACAAAAAAGGAGCCACATAAGCAATTATTTTATGCCTGTCAGAGTTCATAGCCACGTCAGCAATACTCCACAGGTATCAGTAGCCAAAGCAGCTGATCAGATAGTGAGTATGAATTTAGTTCCCATCCATCACAAGGAAAAACACTGACTATTTAAACTAGGGACATCTGTGCCATGACCTGGCCTGAAGCCAGAATGAAGAGAGTACAGGAAGTTTGAGAGCAACAACTCTGGCAATGCTTGTCAGCCTCTCAAGTGAAAGGGTTACAAGCTAGTCTAGATTATTCATATCAAGAAAGGGTGTGAGGGCTTCTAGTTAGAGCTGACTCAAATAGATGGAAAAAGAAAGCAATACTCCTTAGCTAGGCTCCATTCCGCTTGCCCTGGCCTTTCAGCGAGACACTTAACTCCAGCTTAGGTTTCGTATAGCTGTTGCTTAGTGGCTGGTCAGTCTTCTATGGAATATCTAGGTTCCCACTGCTTAGTTTTGAAGGGGAAAGTGATATCAGCAGTCAGTATACAGAGTAAACTGGGAACTTGCTCTCCTTGCAGCCATGGCTAAATTGGCTTTGCAGCAAGTGCAGCTGTAACTGCAAATTCTATTTTAGCATAAGTCTTGCTGCTGGTTTACAACATATGTCAAACGACTGCATTTTTGTCCATATCCAAAGAGTGACAGTCAGTAGAAACACTGGCCTATTTAAATCTCACTTTTCTTCACTGCAATCCCCATCCAAGTGGGTGGAGTTCCAACTCTTCAGGCAACCCTGTAGTCATGTATGTCAAAGCAGAAACAAGAGGAATGGCACTGTTTATACTATTTAAGTTTAGAAATGATTTTAACCCATCCAGTCTAGTTTCCTCCAAGCATTGGCCTGCTAAACCCAGGGTTGTGAGTTCAATCCTTGAGGTGGCCATTTAGGGATCGTGGGCAAAAATCTGTCTGGGATTGGTCCTGCTTTGAGCACGGGATTGAACTAGATGACCACCTGAGGTCCCCTCCAACCCTGATATTCTATGAAAAAAATGGATAAAAATTGAAGGCATTTCCTGTTTAGGCAGGACAAGGCAATCAGATACACTTCCACGCACCAGACACTGGTTTCTCTAGACTGACTTTGCCACACACAGTTTCTGATAAGTGTAGGGGAGAAGCAATGTTAAGCCAAATTTCATTTGACAGAGCTGTCAGAGCTATTACCAAGATCTGTCATAACAGAAGCTCTCCTGCTGCTAGATTTACCCAATAGAATCACAATCTGCACTGACAATTTGTTGCTGCAGTAACTGAATTGGAACAGCACTCACTGAAGAGAGGAGAGATTTTCCACTAAAGTCTCAGTGATGAGAAAAACATATGCCATAGCACATAAGCTAGACAGAATTTTGATAGGGGTCATACTCATGAAAACTTCAAAAGGATGTTGAACACTGATACATAACACTGTGCTTTAACATTGAGGGCATCACACCCTACTTATGTCGAATAAAAAGCACCTTTCTTTCCAAAAGCTCTACCTGTCCAACAAACGCAGAGAAAGCTTTGGTACTGTCACGGCCAGCTGCAGCTGAATGGTAGAGATTCACCCATTCCCTCAGTAGATACTCTGCCTTCTCCCTCAGGCCTGGTGGATCATCATACTCAGAGGCTTGGGAGATCCCAGAATGCATCATGAAGTTAGGGCCTCCATGAGCACGGTCAATCATTGCTTCATAGTTGGATCGGACCACTTCCATCAACTGGGGTAATCTAGTGAAACAGACAGACCCAAATTAAGAATTAGTCCTATACATTTTATTTTTGGGAACAGTGCATAAATGTGAAGCTACTGAGACTAAGTTAAAAGCATATTGCAAGCCACTTAGCAACTGCCCTTCTGATACCTTATATTAGTCTCATTGTGCCATACGTAATGCAATGCTCCGGAAGGAGCTTTACTCCCATAGCTTCCCTGTACAATCAAAATTACCAACTCATTCATAGGGAAAGTCAAATTTTGAAGCCAGCCCTACTCCTTGAACTTGAGTGTTTTCAGAAAGCCATCTTTCCCATGACAGGATGAAAGCTTCACTTCCTATGGATTAGTGGGGCCCTTAGGAGGAGAGGGACCAGTGACATGCCACTGCCTAGTAGCCAGATCTGTGATAGCAGAGTAGACTGCACTGGAAGTGTTCCTTATGTAAGATCTCAGACCATCAGAGCAAGTCAAGAGATACTTGGCTGCAGCAACAGAAAGGTTGTTAAGGATAAAAAAGTTAAGTTGGGTTAGAAACCATGTGTTAGCTAATACAGGTTACTTCTCTACCAGTCTCTGCCCAATCTAGACAAACCTAAAATGGCTGAGTGAGATACTAAGAGAATCTTTTTGATATCCTGGTGTTGAAATATATAGTGCATAGCAGAGCTTCTTCTACCCCAAAGAAAGCAAGCCTTATTGCAGTTGCTTTTCCAAAGTGCACACAAATGTGTGTGAAAAAGTTTTAAATACAGAAGAGTTTCAGGTGGGGAGAACTACATCACTGATATCAAGACAGAACTAGATGAATCTACTGCAGAAATGTGTCTGAGAGGAAGTTTAAGTCAGAGAATATGCAAAAAGAATACAGTTTTAAGCCATTTTAAATCAGATCACTATTGAGCACCTTAGAGAATTTCATTGACCAGTATTTCAGTCTCACCCTTCTGGAGCATTCCCTCTGGAGTGAGCATTAATCCTCATCAGAGTCTCAATGGTGTGGAACAGATCTGCCTCTGTCACATGGGCTACACTCCTCTCATCCACCAACAAGATCCTCACCAACTGCATGGCAAATGCCACTGCCATGTAGTTCAAGCCATTCTCCATTGACTGCCAAGATGGAAAATGTAGTCAAGAATATGAAGTATAAACCCTTTAATGAACTGATTACATGAAGTATGTTCAAAAGGTAAACTCTTACCTGTGCCAAGTGAAGATCGTACTGCTGCATGGTAACAAGGTGATTGCGGATTAGCAGCTCCACAGCTTCTACATTGTACTTATACTCATCCCGGCATTCAATCAAGCACCTAGAAAAATTAGAAACCTTTTTTATACATGCTTGTTTAGCCCAGTTGGACCTATTAGAAAAATGCAATGCCTCGAGAAGGCTATAGACTTGAGACCCTGATTTATTGTTAGCTCTAACAGTGATATCCTCTACAGGATTCACCAAGTTAGTGTTTGATCTTAATAGTCAACTGCATCGCACAGCAGTCTAAAGCTTCGCCAGATCTTAGCTCTGGTCATCAGTCCTTTTTAAAGGACTTTTACACTGAACCAATGACACTATTTCCGAAGCATGGAAAATGGCACGCACTACCAAGCACTCCTGGAAATCAGTCTCCAGTAGTAACACCACATCAACAAGCAGCAGACGTATTCAAACTAGATTCTCTATAATAAAAGACAAAACTGTCACGCCCGAGGTATGTTTAAAACTTCTATTAAAAGTAGCTTCCTATCAAACTCTAGGGGAAAGCAGCAATACTTCGTCACCTAATTTTAGTTCACCATAGATAAGACAAACTGGAAGTGACAAATTATGTAGGAGTTAGTCTTTTGTACAGTTATACCATTTTACACACAACTGTTCTGGAATCACAAATGATAACTCAACAAGACTAGAGGACAAGGTATGAGGTATTCAAACAAGTGTTCTCTTCCTCCCTTTACTGACCTGGTGATCTGCTTGTTACACCATGGAGACCCATAGGCACGGCCATCCTGCAGAGCTTTCAGTACAAGTAGGTGACACTCACGGTAGCGGAGCAGGAGGTCAGCATCTGCACCACTAGTGGCATCCAGTAAGCCCTCAACAGCCTAGAAAAGCAGCAGCTGGTCAGCACATATGGAAAATCCAGTCCTGCACTACTGCCTCCTGAAACGATCAGTGAACTTAAAGTACTTTTCTCCAAAAGCCACTGTTAACCTTAAAACGTGGCAGCTAAAATACTGTCCAAAAACTTGTGATCTCTGCTCATAATGCCATACTATCCAGAAAGGTCTTATATAAGTTCACCACAGAGAGGGCATCTAAAGTATTCTGCCGGTCTCTACCACGTCTTAGTGATTTTATATAAACACTAAACAGCAAGAAACTAATTGCAACTCTATGGGCTGCCACATCATAAGCCAATGTCTTTTCATCAAACCCAGGTTCTAGAGTCTAATTCTATGTCTGGCTCAGATAAGAACATGGATGAAAATAAACTGGATGAGAAGATACCCGTTGATAGAAGTAAGCATTCAGACAGTCTACATTAGTAGAAGTGGCCAGTTCAGGTGAGGCTTAACATATAGCAGCTAGGCCAGTCCTAAAAAAATAACTTCCCCTACATTACACTAGGAAGGCAATCAGCTTATAGATCAATTTAGCTGATCAAGGTGCAGTCTAGGCTCCTGCCAAGACCTAGTCAAGACAAAACCAGTGGAGGTCCACATCGTCTGAGGATGTAAAACCATTTTCACAACTGGTTTTCAGCTTTTAGCACCTTTGGTTCTATCACTGTTCCTGGATTGTAAGAGAGCAGTGGCACTCAAGTGTCTTAATGCTAGTTTCCTCACAGAGCTTGCAAGATTCTTCTGCATTTGTTATCTCTAGACACTCATCACCCTAAAGCCATACATACCATGCTCAGACCCTAGGTAAGGAGTATTGTAATATGCTCTGTTATCCTTGATGTTTCAATTATTGCACAATGCAGAATTATTGCAGTATAGCCTCTGTGCTCAGCACTATTCATTTTGTCTACTTCCACGTGTAATTCAAAAGGTACTGATGAGCATATTTAAAGGAATCCAAGTTGATCTGGAAGCACATTAAGAGATTGGCTCTTGCACTCTAAGTGCAAGATCATCCCAGTTGATCTTAACTTCATTCAACAGACTTAATTCTCCCAGCTGCAGGGTCTCAGTGAGGAACCTCTATAGTGTTGGAACTTGTTCCCCTTCGTGACTTGCCTAAGCATGGCATCCTAGAGTGCATGATGCCAAGTGTCTGCATCTTGTGTGCAATCTGTTTTTGATTCTTTCATTTCTTAACATCTGAAAAAGGCAGTAGTGGTCCTTCAATACAATTCACTGAGTAGTTCCCCACAATATTTGTTCAATTCTAACTACGTATCTGCCAGCTAATAGGCCATCTACTGGCAAAAGGAGTAGTAAAAGCAAACTGAAGAGCATATGAGCTAACAGAGGAGAACTTGACACTAACCTTCTGGAGCAGTCCAAGCGCAGCTATAGCATCACGGGAGTTACGAGCCACTACTACAGCCTCCAACAGACTGCGTAAGGCTTGAGCTTGTGGGTTCATGGCCAGGGTATGTGGTATGGATTGTAGGTGTTGTTCCAGTTCTGTCATACATTTATCATAGATCTGTGCTACATCATCTGTAGCCCAAGCTTGCTGTTTTAAAAGAGAGTGCATGTGTTTAGTACGACTAGGCAAGGACTAATTATAATTGTGGGGGGGAGGGGGGTTTAAAGAGTAAAACAAGTATGTAGAATTCATTAAATACCAATTAATCTTTTGACTGCAGCAGAACCTCTGGCACCAGAAAATGCATTGTAAAGACAACTCTTAACTCAAATGCCAATTTAATTCCTTGATTAGTGATATTTTACTTGAATGTACAGTCAGATATTGGTAGCATACTAAATTGTGTAACTGGCAGAGGCGATCCAAATATCCCACTTTAGTTACAAGTCGGTCCATTAACAAGCTCCCAGAAATACCAGCATTTTTATCCATTTCATTCTCAAAAGTTACATATCTAGTCCTCTCAGATCCATGAGTAGCACTTCAGAATTCAAACACAAAAATATACACAATGTGAGGATGGTGTTAAGTTTCCTTCAATTTGGCTGTAGAGGTCACCAACATCCCTCAAAAAGAGTTTTCTGAGAGCCATAAAAGCCTGATTACCCACTGGTATTCTATGTGAAACTCTGCACTGTTCATCAAAATGGCTTTGGTATTTTCAAGCCAACACACAGTTACAGAAATCTGTACCTTCATAGGCTGAGCCAAGAATCCTGTAGGTTGGGTTAAATCATTAGTAGGCAAGAAGCCGGGGACATTGCGAGCAAACTCTTCATAAACAGCCAGCTGTTTTGGGTCCACACCACCAACCTTTATAATGAAAAAATGGCACGTCCTTTATTTGGCACTTGACAGTGAAGAAAAAAGTAAAGGGCAAGTTGTGCAATTACAGTTCTAATAAGTGACCTATATCAATAGTTCTCAACCAAGAGTATGCATACCCCTGGGGATACACAGAGGTCTTCCGAGGGTACACCAACTCATCTGGGTATTTGCCTAGATTTACAACAGGCTACATAAAAAGCACTAGGGAAATCAGTACAAACTAAAATTTCATACCGACAATGACTTGTTTATACTGCTCTTTATACTGAAATAAGTATAATATTTCTATTCCAATTGACTTATAATTGTATGGTAAAAATGAGAAAGTCAGCAATTTTTCAGCCAGTGTGCTGTGACACTGTATTTTTATGTCTCATTTTGTAATCAGGAAGGTTTGAAGTGAGGTGAAACTTGGGGTATGCAAGACAAATCAGACTCCTGAAAGGGCTACAGTAGTCTGGAAGGTTGAGAGCCAATTACCTATAGAGCATAAATGCAAAGCTGTATACATCCGGGTAAGAGTTCAGTACAGGGTTGGCAGGAATCCTATATTTCCTACACCCTACTTAACTGCAAAGCAGGAAAATCCCCCAGTCTATGCTGCTGCACTTAAGTATCCAGCCTATTTCTCCACTGAAGGAGTACTATAGACAAGCTCTAGAAGGAACATACAATATTCTCAGAGCTCAGAGGAAGAGAAGAGGAGAACTGAATATCTTATTTCACAAGCAAAGTTGTATGTTTCAGCTACTAAGCAGCTGGATTATTAGCCTTGAGACCAAGGCAAAGAAATACTCATCTGCTATGTGTTGCCATCTCCTCCTGCAGTTTTAAGACTAGGAAGAGAGGGAGAAGAGCATCACCACCAAAAATTTTAAAATTCAGCAAGTCTGTTCTCACCTTCAATCTGATCTGCTCTGGCATTCGTTCAGCCTGGTAAGTTAATACAACAGGATCACAGTACCGACGACCCTCTTGTCTAGCATGCTTTCTGAGCTCAAATTCCTGCAAAAGCAATAATACAGAGAAGTTGGTACTAGGTATTGTTTATGCGAAGCATCTAGAAGATAGACACTTCTGTACTTACAGTTGCCAGCCTCTTGTCCATTTCAGGGCCTGCCTTTTCCACAGCTGTCTTCTGAATGAAGCAACATGCTAATTCACAGTTATCCTGAGCTAACTGTGCAGCTGCCTGCTCCATCATCTCCCTCTGCTGTGGGGATGCTGCCTATTAAAAAACAGTATATTAATGAAGGCTGTAAGTTTCCACTGTAAAATGCATCAGTTAATCTTGAAATCTGAGCCACTGACTATACATAATGCCAGTATCAAACAGGGATGTTCTCATGAACATGAGTCACTTTGCATGAAGTTAAATGCTTTATGTTTTATATCAAAAAACTTTCAGTAAACCATGCAGGTAGGGGAGCTAACAAGCAACTTGATCAAGAAATAAAATCAAGAGGGATCTCCTGTACCTCCAGTGTGCGGAATTAAGGAAGAAAGCCCATCAGTACTAGGCTGACAGAGCAGTTGGTTCCTATGCAGGAGAAAACAAGCTTCATGTTAAACAGTCTGTGGCCCACACAAACTAAAAAGTCATCTGCAGCTAGCAGAGTAAGTTGCTCTATTTATTCCCATGGCATGTGAAACACTGACCCTAAAAACTTTTTCCAAGTAAATCTGTCAACATCTTCCATCTCCAGAAAGACTATGCGACCAATGCTCTACTTTAGGAAAGGAGTCCTGATGGGAAATACAGGTCACAGACAGACGTATTTTCAGGGGTACAGAACTTGCATTGCAGCAACAGGATATGGGTGCCCAGTACCTCAGAAAACCATGTCAATATAGTACAGTCAAATTTTTGTATACAATATAGCCTTAACTAGAATGCCAGTATTTTTCCCTTAGCATTTACAAAGGGAAGTGTGCAGGCAACAGCACAATCTATGCTATTTTCAAGACAGACACGAAAGACACGAAAAGGCATTATGAATCCAGATATTTTGGAACAGTTTTAGGAGCATACTAAGATGTCAAAGCTATCAGAATCATTAGTCTTTTTCCCCCCAACCAAATCAGAGTCTACTCCTTTACCATTATTTTCTAAAAACCAGATTGCCTCCTCTAGATATTAAAACTGGAATCTAACCCAACCCAGTCTAGGGACAAAAGCTGGATTTAACAACTGATTTAAGGTTCACCTTCTACAGTACCTTTTCCTCTGCAGCATTATTTTAACAGCAACGCTTTACAGTAAAGCTAGTTTGCAATCCAGGAAAATTCTATTTTAATACCTTTAGCTTCAAGGGTAGAGAAATCCCTGCTGCTTTTAAGATTTCTACAAACAAGGATAGTACAAACTATCACTTAAACAGTGCACCTCTGCAAAACTGAAATAATCCTTGGCTGTCCCTTAATTCAGAAAACCATGTAAACACAGAGATTTACCTGCTTCTGACTCTTTGGGAAACTGCCACAAATTCTGAGATTATTAATCCTTTTTTCCAGCTCATGTTATTTTGATAATCATAGCTTTAGCCATGATTGACGTAGTTAGTCTCCCAAAAAGGGAGTTGTCAGCATCTGCAGGCAAAAATCCAATGCATCTATTTTAAGCACGAAACTCAAGGTGGATATTTGCATCATATCCAATTTTCTATGACTCAAGTCTACAGAAATTGATGATCTCACCTATAAGAAGGCTAGACTGTCAGAAAAGAAAGATCACTTACCTTATAGTAACTGGAGATCTTCAAGATGTGTGGTCCCCATGGGACACACTGTACACGGGCATACACTCCATGCATCTAAGACTGGAAGAGTATTCGGTTGGCCTGCACCTATGCCCTATACCACCTCAAGATCTGAACCGAGGGTACAAAGGGTGGTGCAGATCAACTGCCTCTCTGGTTCTTACTCTAGCATGAATCAAGTGAGAATCTGAGCAGAAGGAACAGGAGGCTGGGACATGAATACCTGCAGGGACCACACATCTTGAAGAACTACAATTACAATAAGAGAAGTAACCTTCCTTCCTTCACATGCTGGGCAGGCACTGTGGGTGAACTCCCAAACAGGGCTCAGAGGAGGGTGCGAGGAAATTTCCCACACCACAACTGCAGGAATGCTGAAACAAAGGAAGCATCCTTGGCAGAAGCTTGCACTAGGGCAAAAATGCTTTCTAAAAGTGTGAATGGAGCCCCAAGGTGCTGCCTGCAAATCTCTGAAAATGGGCTCATGGGTTCAAATTGAAGGTTCAATATGTGCCAATTTGTGTTTTAATACAAGGGAGAATGTTCTAATAATGCCTTTTAGGAATTTTACAGTTGCAGGATGATGAAAACCACGCAGTAGTCCACTGAAGCAGGAAAGGCATTAATAGCTGCTAAGTAGTGAACTAATGGATACAGCTGATGTCTTCAAGGAGAGAAGATACTCCAGGATAAGAGGCACCGCAGACTCCTCACAGGCAATAAGTGAGGCTGCTGATACCAAATGGAAAAGTCATTCCATGTAGCAGGATAGCCCTTTCTTGTTGAGGGTTTCCTCCTATCACTGAGGATGGACTGTACTTGTGAACCTGCTCTCTAAAAATTTGTTGTCTGTACAAAAACTGTACTACTAGATGGACAGAGGCTGGTCCTGTTTCCGTTCTGAGGCACTAGGTGTATGTACGGACAGGAGGTCATCTGCAGACAGTGGTGAACTAGAACTGCCTTGGCCACCACCAAGATTACTGTTGCTTTTTCCTGCCTGATCTTCCTGAGACCAACCACTGTACCAGGAAGGCATCCCCTCTGGAACTGTGCCCCTAGGCAGCCTGAGAGCAATAGGCTGCATATGTGTTTCCTTGGGTTGCAAAGAGGTCCCAGGATGGGAATCCCTATAGCTGAAAATTATACAACACTCCTGAAGAGTGCAGCTCCCACTCATGATGCACCAGTTCCAGAGCTTGATTGCCTCCCAGCAAAGTGGGGCAGACTTCACTCCCCATTGTTATATAAGAACAGTCATGTTGTCCCACCTGATCTGGACACACATGGACCATACGAAGGGTAGGAAGATCTTGCACATCTCAAGCTTCAGGCAATGCATGACAAGACAGATATGTAATCGGGACTATCGTAGAGTTTGCAGACCCTGATCAGTATGGTCATCTGTGTTCCCTATCTCATTAGGGAGGCATCTGTAATAACTGTTTGTGGGTGATGTGAGAACAAAAAGTGAACCCCTACACAGATACGGTCCTTCATTTCCTAACAAGTGAGTGATGGCCAGATGCCTCCATGGAAGCAAGACTCTTATCCAGGGAGACCCTGCTCAAAGTGTAGACTGTCTGCAACCAGGCCTGATGACACCATAAGTGAAGCCTTGCACCTACATGATTCCCTTTGCATGAGGCCATATAGCATACCAGGACCAGGCAGAACTGGACTGTTATCTGGGGGCTGAGCCACAGTTGGGCCTCTGTCCCAAGGTAAGCAAGCTTTGGCTGCTTGCACATTTGGGTTTGCTCTTACAAATTCTACAACTTGTGCAGGAATTAAAGGAGACTTTTCCGTATATACCTGAAATCCCAAGGAAGGAAAGAGGCTGAGTAAGGAGGCAACTGGCACTCGTGCTCTCATATACAACTGTCCCATGAGCAGCCAATCACTTAGGTAGGGAAACATTAGGCTGCCTTGTCAGCACATATCCACTGCTGCCATGGACAGTACCTTAGGGCTATCAAGAGGCTGAATTGGGCACTCTGTTGAAAGTGCTCTAAGCCTACTAAAGCACAGGAAGTTCCTGTGTGTGGGGTGAAGGTCTACATGAAAATAAGCATCCTTCAAATCAAGAGGCATATTCCAAATGCCTTTGCTCAGGGACGGGATTACAGTAGCCAGTGTAGTCATCCTAGATTTTGAACGATGAATGAAGACATTTAGCTGCAAGGTCCAGGATGGCTCTCCAGCCCCCCTTCTTGGGGGGGGGGGGGGAGGAAAAATGTTTGGAATAAAAGTTCTTCCCCTTATGTGGGGGTGGTACAGGCTCTCCTGCCCCTAACTGGATTAGGGAGTCCACCTCTTGTCTGAGAAGACTCTCACGAAAGGGGGTCCTTGAAGAGAGATAGGGAGGGAGGTTTGGAGAAGGGGCAGCAAGGAATTTCATCAGGTAGTCAGTTGAGATAACATCTAACAGTAATCTGTCCAATGCGATATTCTGCCACATGAGGAGAAATGTGTCAGGCAGCCATCTAAGGGGGTGGTAGTAACTGCCTTCCTGGGAGGAAGGTGAGACTGAAGAGGGGAAGGCAGTGGTTGTGGCTTTTGTTCTGCTGTATCCTCTACAGCTTCCTAGGGGGCTCACAGGCTATACTGCTGGGTGGTACCAATGAGAAGGCAGTCTGTGACATTTCTATGGAGTACTTGGGTATATATCCTCAAAGAGCAGAGGGTGGCATGAAAGTCCTTGAGGGAGTGAAGCTACTCATATCTTCTCACTAAATAGGTTGTTACCCTTGAAGGGGAGATCCTCTACTGTTCCTTGGATCGCCTTCGGAATTCTGAGAACCACTGCTGGCCACTGAACAGAAAGCCACATCCACAGCATTGGGTGATGCCCGGAGAGATGATCTAGCAACTAGTTTCCCCTTTGTCCAGGATGGCCTGGAATTGGGGCCTACATTTCTGTGTTAGCTTATTAGCACGCAAATTGTGACAGTTTATTGTAATTATTTTATTTGGACATTAATGCCTGAACATTCGCTATGCTGAACAGTAAGCTGTCTGATGGAGTTCTTTTGCCAAAGAGATCCAGTCTCCTTGCATCTTTGTCCAAATGGGTGGACCTATGCTAGTGCATCCTGTTTTGCTCCCTGCCTGGAGCTTGGGTAGAGTAGGAAAACAAATATTCTGCCCCCTTGGAAAGAACAAAATGGGGTTGAGGCACAGGGAGCTGGTGTGTGCCAACACATTTTAGTGGGCTCCAATCAGGCCTCATTTGTAGGGAGTGTCAATTCGGAAGGAGCTGCAGTCTGGAGACTATCCAGGAGTTTACAAGTAAGATCTTGAACCTTTTCTAGTGGGTTCTGGAGAGCTTCTGTGATCCTCCGCAATAGGTCCTGATACTGCCTATGACCATCCAGTGGTGAGGGAGAGGCCAATGCCACCACCTCAGCTGGAAAGGCAGAAACTGCTACCGACAGGTCCAGCTGTACTGACTGTTCCTGCTGAACAAAGCAGTCTGGGAAGGACTGAGGCTCCTATCTGGGCACCAGTGCCAAAGATCACCTCCCAGTGCCCTCAGTCAGGGACTCAAAAGCACAGACCTCAGGAGCCCAAATGGTGGAATCATAAGGAGGGTACTACTGGTCACTAGCCCAACATTGCAGATCACAATGGGGTGAAGGCAACTAGGAGCCTCTGGAATCTGTCTGGGCTGATGTCTGGACTCTGAGCACCCAGGGGAACCACTGGTATCCCTTTGTGCTCATCTGAGGAATAGGAGTAATCCAACTATTGGCGGAGCCAGCAGTACTGTGTGCATCTTGCAACCACCCAAACTGTCACAGTAATCAGCAAATAGTGCACTGACAGTGTCCAAGTGCCCACAGCATGGCTGGTGCTTGGGACCGGCAAATGCTGTGCCAATGATTTAGGGATGTCTATCGATAACCTATCCGGTCCGAAAGGATCAGCAACTCCAGATCAGTGTAAAATTGCCAGGTCCTCGGGAAGAGCATATTAAGGCCTAATCCAACAGTTCTCAAACTGGGGGTTGGGACCCCTCAGGGGGTCGCGAGGTTATTACATGGGCAATCACGAGCTGCCAGGCTCCACCTCAAGCCCCGCTTCACCTCCAGCATATATAATAATGCTAAATATAAAAAAAAGTGTTTAATTTACTGGGTGGGGGGGAGGAGTCACACTCAGAGGCTTGCTGTGTCAAAGGAATCACCAATACAAAAAAGTGAGAGAACCACTGGCCTAAAAGGAGAGCTGGAGAGAGTCTTGGGTACAGGTGGATCCACTGGTGCGAGTTTTGGCACAGCAATTTTCTTATGGTGTGTTCCGAGGATGAACACTCCCTCAATCCATGTGTGGTGCAGGGGTCAGTCCTGTCCCTTTTACAGACTCTTTTGGAGCAGTAGCACTTCCCAATAGCAGTGGTGCTGTCCCCCATGAGCTCTTGGTGCACCCAGCCCTGGGCACAGCATCTCACTGGAGGCCAAGAGGGAGAGGATTCTAGGCTAGAGTACGCTGGTGCCAGACTGGCACTACCCAGAGGCTCAGGTTGACAAGATGGGGAGGAGGAGGAGGATCCAGCCTCACATTGGGGCCTCATGGGTTAAGGACTGGCTGAAAACCCCCATAATAGTGGAGAATCCAGAAAGACCAGGGGAGCCCCAAGAATTGGACAACTGATACCTAACAGAAGGAAACTGTGGCAGGCAGAAGATGTAAATTGATAACTGCAAGAGGACCAAGACAATGGACCAAGATCTGACCAGAGGCTAGGACAAGCAAGCAACAGCTTTTTGAAAGACACAGGGATCTCACCCAGGACTGTCAAAGAGGCCAAGAGGGGGAGAGAGCCAAAAATAGAGACTTTGGTAGCTTGGTCAGTCAGAAAGTTGGCCATTCAGAATGATCTTCACCTTTATTTTTCTAGGCTATCTTGAGGACTTTCCCAATGCTGTGTTCCAGTTGACTAAAACCCTACTGTTTTGAAAAGGCTGCCTGGTGTCACTGCAAATAATTGCTGAGCTGCACGAATCCCTGAAGAAGGCAAAAGTCCAGGAACAGAAGTCTTATTTGGACTTGCTGGACAGAGCTCATGGAGTGAAACAGAAGTGCTGGATCCCAGAGATTGTCTTGAGATGCTGAAGCCATCTGGCTTCCTTTTAAAAATGGGACCCCCTGGGGGTCTGGCACACTGAAAGAACTGCTTAAAAGCAGAGGCATAGCACAGATCCTGTGGATCTGTGACAACCTCCCACCTACCTCCAAAGCCACTTCAAGCCAATTTATGATGAAGCAAAATGTTGTTTGAGATGGGATGACAAAATTCCTTTGATCTACAAATGCCATGCCAAAGGGGTATTCACTCTGTTTTAGTTAGAGAACTAAAGCAACAAATTTTTTAAAATGCTTTCCTGGTTTAGTTTTAACACCACAAAAGACGACTGCGCTGTTCTCTTTGGCCTGGCAACCGGGTTTCTACACGTATTGCTGAAATGGAAATAATCTGTCAAGTGATTTACAGGATCAGGCATCTTAGATCAAATGTTGATCTACATTTCAGACTGCATTTTGGTGGCAGTGTGATCCTGGGATTATGTAAGATGCGTCACTGTTCATTTGAAGAGAACAAAATAAAAATCCATTATAGTACTGTAAGTGAAGAAGAGACAAGAGGTCAAACAGTACACTAGCTAGAAATTTGCTGTCCAGTCCTGGATGCATCAACAGAGTGCTATAATGAGATCCCTATTCATAGTTTCATGAGCTGCCAGGACTAGAAATTTGCAATGATAGATATGCATTAAGTTCTTCTAGTTACACCGAGTGTTTATCATCAGTTAATGAGACCTCAGCTGCTAAAGCTATGTTAGAACTAAAATGGAAAAATACAAGGTGGTAGTCTAAATTGGTATATTTTAACAGATTATTCTGTAGGTAGAAGCCTCTATCCATTGCTCTGAGTGCTTAAACCATACCAAGACAGTTATATGTAACTGACTTAATGCCTCAGTCACCCACTGTAATAATAGGTCTTGATCGACACTATGCCCCTTAGCCCTCACAGATGAATTGGGGAGTTCCAGAGTCATGCTGTGCCAGCAGTTCCCTCAATTTAAACCAGGGGCTCAAGCACCTCTGGTGGTCTTAAATGCTGAGCTACTGCATGGAGCAGTGGTCTGAGATTACCAGGTCCCTATATGCAACCATTTAGAAATTCACATCCCTCCCCCATAACCACCATTTACAAAGTGACATGCAGCACCAGTTTTGAATGTTCTCAACATGAAGCTCTGATCATTAAGAAGGCAGTTATATCTGGCACTACTTGAGGTTTCCAGGTCTCAAGAAATAGCCACAAAGAAAGTGCATTACAGTAAATTAGTCCATCAGGATGGCAGAGATATGGGTAACTATAGAAGTTCACACCCGAGAAGTGGTTACACTGTTCATCCTTGCCAGGCAGACAGGTTACTGCTTGAACATCTTTGCAGATAAATAAGAATCTTCAATTGTGAAGTATGCTATAAATAGGCAAAATCCTCTCAGCAGAGGCGTAACATGAACTGGTGAGGCTTGTTGCTCCCCCTCCAGCTACCATCATTCCTCTCTATGGCAAGAGCCTCAGCCGACTGACTCTCATCCTTGTCTTTAGTCTTAGAAAGCAAATTACCTAGATCATTGCACCCAAGAGGTCAAATGTGATGGAGAGCTGGGTGTCAGCTTTACTAACCTTTCATATTCCCTGCAATCCTCAAAATCCTGCCTTGAGCCCACTACCATGCAATGGAGCCAGTCCATTACAACATGACCCCTCACAGCCATAGAAAAAGGGGAGGGGATTGCCATTAACCAACATGTAAACAGATCTGTCCTGGAGCCCTAATTTTGCCCCTCAAAACAGCTATACCTTGAACTTGCATGATGCTTCAACCCTCCTATCTACCCCAAATGGTTCATATACTTGAGCTGGTGGTGAGTACGATAAGTTTTCTGGATGATGATCTACTAAACAATTTGTTAAGGGCTGGCAGTTCAAAAACTGTTTAAAACAAAATTGTATCATCTTACATTAGTTTAGCCAATGGAGAAAAGCCACAGGGGAAGCTTTAAAATAATGTGTTAGACTTAACAGCCTCTAGAAAAGCCAATAAATCAAGCAGTTTAATTGTACAGAATACTCTCTCAATTTTATACTTGCTAACAGAACAATTAAGTGAATGGAATGGTCTGAAGCATACATACATATACAAAGACAAACTTGTATATTTTGCCAGGAAGTTTAATTTTCAGTATCAAGGGCTAATCTCTCATTGTTTTTGAATTCTATTTTAAAAGGTAACAAGCCCATGCACTCCAAATACAGGAAAGGTGAAGGCAATCAAGAAGGTTTGGTTCTATGAAGTATGATACACAGACACCAGAAGATGCATCTGTAAAGACTGAGGGCTAACTCCTTCTCTATCATTTTAAAAGGAATTTAGTTCCGCTTCAGCTAACCATACGGTCACACCAATCGTACAAAGGTTTTTTGGTCCCTGGGATCCTCTACCCCCATATTCATGATTCCAAGTAACTCCAATAGACAAGTACTCAGTTTATGGCAATGCAATTAATTACAAAGTCAATGCTAATGAGTGACGTTCAATGAAGTTGCACCATCTTACCCGCAGTGCAGTAGCAAAACTGTTCTTCAAGTTGGTAGCAATGCTCATCATCAGAGGTTCCCTGCAGGTAATCATGGCCATACCAGCAGTCAGGTTCCGCATCATGTGGTGTGCCGCTACACGCATGCGTGACTCCTCTGAATCCAGTGCAAAGTCCTTTCTGACTATCTGTTCACAGGTAGTCATGGCAATCTTAATGGACCGGTCTACCACTGGATGGACAAGCTCTTGCACTGCACGCTCTATAGCTTGACGCACACACTGCTTTAGCTGTGGGTGGGCCTGGAACAGTGGAATCTACAGGGGAAAATTAAAACAACTTTAAGTGATTAGGCAACAGAAGGGTCAAACCAAAGTCAAAGAACAAGTACTCATACATCTACTTTTAAAAATAGTAAAATCGTAGTTCTGATTATTATTTTTTTTAAAAAAAGATCAGATGTGGATTGCCAAGAAACATCAGCAACTTTAACTGTGAATTACAGCTTTTCAGCTCACGAGACACTCCTCAGCCAGCCAACAGATACTTGTTTGACAACATCGGCAGCAGAGTGCTTTTGGCTACAAGAGAACAGAAGTAATCCTTTCAAAAAACTAGAGAAAAAACAATCTGGAAATGAACAGAAAGCCAATTAAAAAGAGTAAGAGGCAAAGAGACAAAAACTGGGAGGTATATAGGAGACAGGGCAGCAAAACTACAAAAGCTGCAGTTTTACCTTGCAAAAGGGCATCCCTTGAAGGAATTTAAAATAAAGTTGGATTAAAAACTAAAGTTAGTATCAGGTCATACACCTTCTTTGAGTTCCCTGCAAACTCTGATTTTGACCTGTTGCTCTGAAAAACCCATACAAAAAGGGAAGATTGGTATAGCACTGCCTATGCACAAAAATAGAAAACGCGCTTTAAAAAAAAAAGCTACCTCCTAGTGTTACTTGCAAAACCCGAGACTAACTGAAAGAAACTAAGTCTCCTTAAAATATTTTTGTTGGTGCCTTTGTCCACCCGCATTCCAGTGCGCACAAGAGTGAAATGAGCTACAAGTTCTTCAACAGGCTTTGTTCTGGACAGCTCTTTCAGTCAGATTGCTGGTGGAATCAACTGGAATCTTAAAACAAGAAGTTACAAAAAGCTTCCTCACTGGAATTGAGAGAAGTGAAACAACCAAAATTTACCATAGGCTAACTGACAAAGGTTCAGGTGTCCACTCCTCATTCGTGACATCACCACCAGTTAGTTTAAAATACTAAACCTCTCAAGCAGAGCTTCTTACAGATGAAGATTATACAAAATTAAGTATTCAATACTAGCATTCTAAATTGTCGTCTAGTGCACACAGATAGGTACAGGGAAAGCATCTATTCAAGACAGCATTGAGGTACTCCTGCAAACAATTGTTTATATAACTCCATTTAGTTCACCACATTTCTGTGGCATTTGGTGGACAACAGAAAAATATCACTTACAACACAGAACATTTTAGTTTTGACTCATTCCACGGAGGTTTGGCTGAAGAGACTGATTTTGTACATCATTGAAAGTTAGCGCCCTGATGGAGTAAATTCCATTTTCATGGACCCCAACATGTTCACTCTTGACTAGAAGCAGGGTGCAGTTCAAGTCAGCTAAGCAGCCTCAGCTGATCTCAGTTGTCATAACAGTAGTAAAGTGGTCTTTATGCAATCAATCCTAAACTATACTGACTTTCTACATTAAAGGAACTCAAACTGTACCTAAAAAAATTAAGCCACACCTGTGCTTTGTGTACTTCTATAAATTGTGTTTACTCTAATCGACTGCATTCTACTGAGGCAGAAGTTTTGAAAAGATCTTTAAGGGTGGGATAAAATATAGCCGATAGCAATAGTTGTTCCTGGTGGTGGATAATGTCATCACCTCTTCTGAATTAGCAAGGTTAGACCAGAACTCCCAGCGAATAGCAGAAAAGCATTCTAAGGGTACGTCTACACTACGGGATTATTCCGATTTTACGTAAACCGGTTTTATAAAACAGATTGTATAAAGTCGAGTGCACGTGGCCACACTAAGCACATTAGTTTGGCGGTGTGCGTCCATGGTCCGAGGCTAGCGTCGATTTCCGGAGAGTTGCACTGTGGGTAGCTATGGAATACGTAAAATCTTGCTAATTCCATAGCTACCCCATAGTTCCCGCAGTCTCCCCCGCCCCTTAGAATTCTGGGTTGAGAGCCCAGTGGCTGATGGGGCAAAAGTCATTGTCGCGAGTGGTTCTGGGTAAATATGTCATCAGTCATTCCTTCCTCCGGGAAAGCAACGGCAGACAATCATTTCGCGCCCCTTTTCCCTGGCAAACGCCATAGCATGGCAACCATGAAGCCTGTTCAGATTTTTTTTTTTCCCAGTCACCATATGTGTACTGGATGCCGCGGACAGAGGCGATACTCCAGCGCTACACAGCAGCATTCATTTGCTTTTGCATGATAGCAGAGACGGTTACCAGTCGTTCTGTACTGTCTGCTGCCAGTGTAAATTGGCAATGAGATGACAGTTATCTGTCTTTCTGTACCGTCCGCTGCTATCATGGGTGCCCCTGGCTGAGATTAGCCGGGGGCGCAAAAGCAGAACTGGGAATGACTCCAAGTCAATCCCTCCTTTATGGTTTCTAAAAATATAGAGTCAGTCCTGCCTAGAATATGGGGCAAGTGTACTAGAGAACCAGTGCATCAGAGCACAGCTGCTCCATGTCAGATCCCGCAGAAATGGTGAGCTACATGCCATTCACAGGGGGGATGCCCCTGCAACAACCCCACTCGTTGCTTCCCTTCTCCCCCAACCTTCCTGGGCTACCGTGGCAGTGTCCCTCTCATTTGTGTCATGAAGTTATAAAGAATGCAGGAATAAGAAACAGTGATTTGTTAGTGAGATAAAGTGAGGAGGAGGTAGCCTCCAGGTGCTATGACAGTCCAGGCAGGACATTAAGCAGTGCAGAGGAGAAGAGCCCAGCATCCCGCTGCTGTGACAGTCCAGGCAGTACAGAATCTTTTCTTTACACAGGAAAGGGAGGGGACTGATGGAGCTCAGCCCCCAGTTGCTATGATGAGCACGGTTACCAGCCGTTCTGTCCCATCTACTGGGAATGACTAGGAATCATTCCTATTTTTACCCAGGTGCCCCCGGCTGACCTCACCTGAGGCAAGCCAGGAGCACTCACGGGCTGATGGTGACAACGGATATCAGTCATATTGTACCGTCTGCCACCAGGGAGGGGAGAGGAGCGGATACTGCTCTTCACTGCTGCAGCATCGTGTCTACCAGCAGCATTCAGTAGACATAGGTTGACATTGAAAGAAGTCAAGAAATGCTTTCTTTCCCTTTTCTTTCATGTGGGGGGGGGGGAGGGGAGGGGAGGGGAGGGGAGAGTAAATTGACAATCTATTCCCTGAACCACGCCGGACAATGTGTTTGAACCTACAGGCACTGGGAGCTCAGCCAAGAATGCAAATACTTTTCGGAGACTGCTGGGGACTGTGGGATAGCTGGAGTCCTCAGTACCCCCTCCCTCCCTCCATGAGCGTCCATTTGAGTCTCTGGCTTCCCATTACGCTTGTCACGTAGCACTGTGTAGCCTGTAGATTTTTTTTTTTTTTTTTCAAACGCTTTGGCATTTCGTCTTGTGTAACGGAGCTCTGATAGAACAGATTTGTTTCCCCATACAGTGATCAGATCTAGTATCTCCCGTACGGTCCATGCTGGAGCTCTTTTTGGATTTGGGACTGCATCGCCACCCATGCTGATCAGAGCTCCACGCTGGGCAAACAGGAAATGAAAATCAAAATTTCGCGGGGCTTTTCCTGTTTACCTGGCCACTGCAACCGAGTTCAGATTGCTGTCCAGAGCAGTCACAGTGGTGCACTGTGGGATACCGCCCGGAGGCCAATACCATCGATTTGCAGCCACACTAACCCTAATCCGATATGGTAATACTGATTTTAGCGCTACTCCTCTCGTTGGGGAGGAGTACAGAATCCGATTTAAAGAGCCCTTTATATTGATATAAAGGGCCTCGTAGTGTGGACGGGTACAGCGTTAAATCGGTTTAACGCTGCTAAAATTGGTTTAAACGTGTAGTGTAGACCAGGCCTTAGTTACTGCTGCTACCTGGAATCGAAGAGCAATCAGGCATTCAGAAGTAAAAGAGTGAGTCTCTTTACCACAGATCGGACCTACTCCAGTAAATGCGGAGATGCTAACTGCACTTCCCTTACTTCAAAATCAATCTCAAATTTGGTTCAAGTCCCAAGGTACAGATGGGTGGGTCTCATTCTGGTTTTAGTAGATGCTAGCCTAAAAAGTTTCAAGGCAATTTGACACCACTCATAGGAGGAGCTTAGTGCAGAAACAGTTCTGGCAGGACATATGAGGGACTGACATACTTGTGTGAAAGATGCAGACCACCTGCATACATTGTGCTTAACTCCAGTCAACATAACTCGTTCCTCAATTTCAGAAGAGTGCCTTTTGGTGAAAGTGAGAGCGCCCTGCAGGCCATCTTCTACTCTGGACTACAGAAACTTTCTGTAACAAAATCACAATGAGCTCTAGTACTTACAGTAGGATTTAGAGTAATGTGTGGAGCCAGCCCTCCCAGAGAGTAGACGTTGATGTCATGGTAACTGTACTGAGGTTGTGGAGGAACGGATGCTGCACAAGTGGTGTTAGTAGCTGGGGTTGTAGAAGCAGCTGTAGAACATAGAAGTTATAAGAATTCATTAGAGTTGCTTCTTTACTAGAAACTAATTCACTGAGAAACTAAAATTCTACACTTGCCTCATACACTTGGAGTCCATCATTTGAAAAATTAAGTTTTTACCATTTAATTGCAAGGCTTCTGAAAGCAGGGTGATAAGCCAGTAACAGCTTACACCATTCTCCACCTTAATTTGTAGAAAGACAGCACTATTTACTGTCATGCACAAATTATAGCAATCCTTGGCTGCCATTCTGCAAGTGCACCTTGCCACCCTCCCCAGCATACCGTATTTACAAGTTTTCCATGTAAGAACGGTCCATGGCATCATTTCCACTCATTTCTTTAGACTAAATTGCTTACCTTTTTCCAATAGTTTAGGCATCACACTTCACTGATGTTCCAGTCTGTGTTCAAGCATTGAGACTTTGGAATTGTACACTTTTCAGTCAAGCCCCACTACACTGGATTCTTTTGTGAGATAAGCTACACAGGGCTGCTTACCTTATGCTATTACACTTGAGTTTTAAAACCAATCCCGCAGCTCAATCACTATCCTGCTTTTTAGTTTAAGGCAATTGTGTGTACAGACACTGAGTATGGGGACAGTTTTGGTACATCTTTCACTGGGGACTGCACCTTGACACCATGACATGTGAATGACCAAAGCACTTTACCAGTGGGAGTTTTACCTCCTGGTAGGGCCATCCAAGTCAGACAGGTCAAAGGATACGGACCAGATGAAAAGCAGTTCACTGGTCCTCCAGACTGGGGGAATAGGCTAAACATATCCTTGTAAAAAAAAAATTGAGATTGTCATGCTGTTTGCCAGAACAGCTAATACGGAAGCCTTATTTGTCCCTTAAGTGATATCTGACAATGCAGAAAGGATTCCGTTTTTAGTACATGCAAACATGTCTAGAAGCTTTCTAATCAATTCCTTCTCCAAATTCTGGGCTCTCGCCAGATATAAACTCACTAAAAACTGCTGCTATAAGTAATTTAGCAAGCCTCACTTTAACATCAAAAGCAGCAGATTGTATTTTTGCAATACAGCTGAAAAGTCAATTACTTACTGGTTGTTGTGATTGGCGGCAGCTCCTCCGGCTGTTTTACATCCTTCTTTGGAGCAGACAGCTGTTCATCCAAATTTTTCAACCGATCCTTGTCTTTCAGGAGGTTTCCAGGTTTCAGCTCATTGATGTCTAGTGCAAGGTTCTTGCAGAGCACCTCAATCTCAAATTTCAGATTTAGCTGCACAAAATTCCAGTATGATCACTTTAGGTTACACTAATAAGGGAATCCCTCTATGTTTCCCATTCTAGCCCTCATATCTCAAGACTCTAGGCATTAACCAATATTCTGCAAGGAGACTGTCTAGAAGCACTGAAGTTAGCACCAGGACTAAATGAGGCATCTAAATTCAGCAATACTTTAAAGATAGAGTTGAGGACTGAAGTTTGGAAGTCCAACAGTATTCCTGCATTACATTTTGCTAAGCTGATCAGTCAAGAAAATCCATTAATGTTCAGTAAATGTAGAAAAAAGTTAAAAGCAACTTACTTTTAAGTCATGTTCTTGATGCAGCTCAGCTAAAACGTTCATGATTGCCATCGTCCACGGGTTTGGAGGTCTGAAAACCTACCAAAGAATTGGAGAGAAGAGTCAGACAAAGCAATTCCTTTTCAAAAGGTGTAAATTAAAACTCAGCACAAGTGTACTTTAAAACCATAAAACACGTTAACAGCAATTTGTATTTGTATGGCTGTAAAAGGGTGATGACATTTTTCAATAATGGTGTTTATGTAGAGTACATACGGGGAGGAATAGCTCAGTGGTTTGAGCACTGGCCTGCTAAACCCAGGTTGTGAGTTCACTCCTTGAGGAGGCCATTTAGGGATTTGGGGATTGGTCCTGCTTTGAGCAGGGGGTTGGACTAGATCTCCTGAGGTTCCTTCGAACCCTAATAATCTATGATTCTACAACAATATCCCAGCCCAGCAGTATGTTTGGGGAAAACACCTCAGTTTAGCATTAAAGAAAATGTAATGCAAAGTTAATTCCAAACTGGAACATTAGAAGGAGCCAGTTCACTGTAGTTTTCATTTGCCAGATCAAACAGTGCCATTGCAGAAGCAGAACTGGGGAGACAAAAGCTGATCCAGGAAGGAGAAGGACACAAAGCTAATGAGGTTTAGAAGAAAACTGGGCTCTGGGACTTCCCCCATTTGGGGGCAAACCAAGGAACAAAGCTTATTCCAACCAAGCCATTCTTCCAGAATAAAAAGTGAAACATCTACAAGATCTCTCTTCCCTTTTTCTCAGGTCACAATCTCTTTACACACCTTGTTTCCATCCATTTCCTTTCCAATCACCTGACATAAGATACTTAGTTTTGAATGAATAATTTGTTTAAAAAAAATATCCAGTTAGTTTACATTTGTTACATTACAATATTTGCTAGTTAGTTAGTTTGGAGAGCCACTTCAATAGTTATGTCTCAGTCAGCAGGTTTGAGTTCACTTACCACACTCCTGACACTGGATTCTAAGACTTTGGCAACAAATGGTACTACATAAAGCAACTCCTGTTGCCCCTTAACATAAGCCTCCAGAAGTAACGATTTCACATCCAAATCCTAAAACACAAAAATGTCAATTAAACTTAGGTGTGGTGCAAGATACACTCCTATTTCTTGTTGGGCTACAGTTTCATTATAGCATTGACATTTGGTGAAATAAGACAGCCTTAGAATTTTATGGAGCTGCTACTTTTTCTGGGAAGTAATTACTTTGCACACAAGATAGTAAACATTTAAAAAAGGTACCTAATGTGTATTTACGGGGACAAAGTTACTTAAATCTTGCAAAAGTATGGAGTCTGGAACCTTTGATAAATAAGGTATTAAAACGTTCACAGATTTTAGTACTTCAGCAAGCTTATTGTACAAAAGGTAAGAGGTTTAAGGCTAAAGTTCAGCTGACTTTTTTTACTTCAAAACTATCACAAGCTTAACAAGTTTTTGGGGACAGATTAAATGTGAGCTACCGTGTGCAAGATGGGTTTATTTTTAGCCAACGTGATCATTCCCAGCCAGTGGCCAAGGTTCTTCAGAAGGGAACGGTCAGAGAAGTTGGCTGCAGCTTTATCTGATGTCAGTAGCACCTAACGGATGATTAAAAAGAACAAATTAGATAAACTATGAGAAACACCCAAAGTCAAGTTAAGCATTTAATACACACTGACTTTAGAAAGTCTTCAATTCTAGAACACTGAAGTATTTAGCTGCACTTTAACCATGAAGGAGAGTCCTTTGACTTTAGTACACTGAAACTATGGTTTGTCAAGTTTCTAGGAATAGTCCCCAAATAGCCTGTAAGGAGAACTACAATAAGTTCTTCTCCTTCCAAGGAGCCTTAAAACAAACTGCCAACATCCGGAAAAGTACAACTCGATGCTAGGACTGCCACACCTATGCCTCTTGAAAATCAGCAATCCAGAATTCCACACAACGGCTAGAAATCCCTCCTATCTAGTGAGAGGGAGTGTGGGTGAGGCGATAGATATTTTTATTAGCCAACTTCTGTTGGAGACACACAAGCTTCGAGCTTACAGAAAGCTCTTCAGGCCTGAGAAGAGGATTCGGGCCATGTCTACGCTACAAAATTACGTTGACCTAACTTATATTAGCATAGAGACATTAAGTCAGTGGTATGTGTCCTCACAAGGAGCCAAGTGTGCATACGAGTGGTTTAACTGTAATGTCTCTATGCTGACATAAGTTAGGTCAATTAATTTTGTAGCGTAGACATGGCCCGAGTACTCTTCCCAGGCCTGAAGAGCTTTCTGTAAGCTTAAAGCTTGTGTGTCTCCAACAGAAGTTGGCCTAATAAAAATATCATCTCACTCACACCTCATCTCACTAGATAGGAGGGATTTCTAGCTGTTGTGTCAGCGTGGGGCATTGTGGGACGGCTCCTGGAGGCCAACAACAAGTTATCTACACTGACACTGTTGACCTAATTACATCAACCGTGACTCTATGCCACTCAGGGAGTGGTGTTACTAAATCAGTGTAGACGGGTACTTCTGTTGGAAGAGACAAGTTTAAGTGAAGACACTGACATCTAGGTCAATGCAATGCAGTTAGGCTGAGTTAAGCTGCCTAGTGTAGATCAACCCTTAGGTGTCACCGCTAAATACAAGGTGGAAAGGATTGTTTAGCATAAGTGGCTAACGCACATTCCAGGGACCACTGAAGGTGAAGTGGCCTGATATCACCATCTTCAATGGTCCCTGGAAATGTGCCTTAGCTTCTTATGATTAACAATTTGTTTCACTTCATATTTAGCTGTGACACTGAGCACATTTCCCAGCTGTGAAAGAGCCCTGTATAAGCCCTCGAAAGCTTGTCTCTCTCACCAACATAAGTCTATCCAAGAAAAAGGGTATTACTTCACCCACTTTGTGTCTCATATCCTGGGACCAAAACAGCTACAAAAACACTGCATACCTCCCAGATAACGCCATGTAAACCATCAGCAGTGAAGCATAAGTAGTTAGCTTCCCAAATAGTTCAAGTCAGTTCTGGTCTCTGAAGACCTTTTAAACATGTAGTTCTGTTCCTTAGCTTATAGTAGCATCAACCAAACAGTAGAAGGTCAATTGTGCTCAGAAGAGTGCCAAGGAATTATTTTGCACTACAGCGTAACCTATAGTGGGGAGAAATCCCATCCACAGGTTTAAAAATAGTGCTAGTTGACATACTGGTAATTCACTCCTGTTTTTCCATTTTCCCCAGGCCATTTCTACAAAATTCCTTATGTTAAAATTGGGCTGCATTTAACCTTCCTCTGCCTGCACTTCCACTTTCATTTTTATTCTATTCATATTTTTTTGTTCTAACTAGAGGTCACCAAATGAAATTAATAGACAGCAGGTTTAAAACAAAAGGAAGTATTTCTTCAGACACCACACAGTCAATCTGCAGAACTCTTTGCCAGAGGATGTTGAGAAGGCCAAGACTAACAGGATTCATAAAGGAACTAGATAGCCATTGATGGACCTATTAGCCAGGATGGGCAGGGATAGTGTCCCTAGCCTGTTTGCCAGAAGCTGGGAATGGGAGACAGGGGAACGGATCACTTGATTACCTGTTCTGTTCATTCCCTCTGAAGCACCTGGCATTGGCCACTGTCAGAAGAAAGGATACTGGGCTACATGGATCTTTGGTCTGACTCAGTATGGCCGTTCTTTTGTTCTCCCTCATACTTCTATTGCCAAAGTAGTATACAGACTATGCTTTCCTCAGGCAGCCTAAGGGTTCCTTCAGTATTTTCCTACTGCCTTCACACCTTTCATACAATCTTTTCCACTTGAGAATTCTGAGAAAAATGGCCATTATCATTCATGTAAACCCTTAAAATTAAACTTGTGGATTAACAATGAAATACTCTGCAGAAGACATTTTTAAAAACATGACTGCCTTGAGATTAAATTTATCCAGCAGTATGCCAGCATACTGTGTCATTGTGTGGCTTTGCCCATTTAATTCAGGGGGTTGTCTACACCAATTTATAAGGGTACAGTTAAACCACTGCAAACCCCTTTGTGGATACTAACTTCTGTTTAAGACTCTCTTGTTTAAGTTTAGCTTCAACATATACCAATCAACTTAAGCTTAATCAAAAATAAGCCTGATTTAAAAACAAGTAAGAGCATCCACACAACCTTTTTACTGGTACAAGTGAGTTGATTTCTAATCACACCTTTAAACCAGCCAGAACTCTTGCCATTTCAACAAGTCCTTCAAATGGTGTAAACTGTAGGATCAAGGACCAACACCCCTACGGTTTTGTAGGGCACCATACACGCCCATGGTATTCCCCAAACCCCGCAAATTCATAAAATTTTATTAGAAGCTTGCTAGATTCATCATGTCACTGCAAGTCTTATTTAAAAAGACTCTGGCACTAGAGTGTTTTGTTTCACAAATCCTACGTAGTGAGTCAGTTCTAACAAGATAGTTTCATTTCTTCAATTTATTACAATGAATGACATCTGTAAGACATCTATTAACTGGTCAGCATTTTCTTGGATATGCATTCAAGCAGGCTCTATCTGCAACTCTGATTCTTGGTACAAAGAATGGATACAGTATTTCATCTGACCATTCACTGCAGTCTGCAAGCACAAGTATTTAAAGTGTATCCCAACCGCAAGAATGTTACTTCTAAGAAGCTGAAAATTGACAAGTCACTGATAAAGAATAAAAAAGTGGCAACACACTGATATCAAGCCAGTTTACACACTCAAGTCTTAGTCA
The DNA here is from genome assembly GCF_025201925.1 of Gopherus flavomarginatus. Classification (NCBI taxonomy): domain Eukaryota; kingdom Metazoa; phylum Chordata; order Testudines; family Testudinidae; genus Gopherus; species Gopherus flavomarginatus. Next base: position 38,277,136 of record NC_066630.1, read on the forward strand.
TCAGATTCAAAACCTAGTTATCTAAACCTAAAAGTGTTGTTATACTAAACAGGTTTGTAACTAACATAATAGATAACTAGCAGCCAAAAAAAACCAAACATGTTAATAGATATATCCTATTTCCTGACATAAGCTCAGTTACCCCTGGTCTGCTGAACCATACTTTTTGGAATTTAGTAGTCCTGTCAAAAACTTACTCTAAATGAACTAATAAAATTAAGGGATTGCTCCCCTTTCTATAAAGTTATGATTTTAAAATCATGACCATCTGGACACTGTTCCTATTTTATATGTAATTCTGAATGGTTTAATATAAAGATTTAATACAAATGTTTCAGAAAAGCATTTTTCAAGTTTTGTTGAATTTGTGTATGTTAACATTGAAACAGTTAACTAGTCTATAGAAAAACAACTAAACAGCAGTTGAACACACTACACCTGCCCTGGAGTCTCCCAAGCTGTTGGTTTTATAGCCCCGTTTTCCTTTTAAATGGATAATCTTTCCTGTGCTACTGTTTGAAATAAAAAACACCCACTCTCCCACACACAGAAGTTATCTATACAAGTGCTGTCAAATGCAAACATTTTCCCCTCTAATTTTTCACAAGTTTGCAGCGGGGCTTTGGAGCTGTGCCCCGGCTCGGCTCCGGCTCCAGGCAAAAACCTGCAGTTCTTCTGCTCTGGAGCTGCTTCGCTTCCAGCTCCAGGCTCTGCTCCAAAGCCCTGGTTTTTAGGTATAATTCTCCAGATGCAAGTGCAGTTTTTAAGTTGATTATGTCCCTATCACAGTGTCTCTTTACATTACTTTAAATGTTAATAGCCAATAGGCAGAGTCAATAGAAAGAATAATACACTATGGTAAGGTCTCCGTCTTATTGAGGCATGCCAAGGAAAACGTCCTTCTCCCATGACAAAAAGAGCTTCATAATGAACTCCTGTCCCTGCCAACCAAGCCTTGCAGGAGACAGTGTTCAGCCAAAACAGCAGCACAGGTAGATACCAAACCTACTCAACATTTAGAAAGGACCATCTAAAGGCCAATCACAATACTCAAGGCACTTTTCCTATCCAAACTATGAAAAAAACTGTCTATTTGGTAAATAAGGGATAAATTTAGAAGTTTCACACTATATTTGGATAGCGTTGCAGTGTCTGTATTACTGAAAACTGCAATTAGGCATCAGAAGAAAAGCAACATACTACTCACCTTGATATTTCTGTAGGTTTCATTCAGAACCATCTTGTTAAACTCTGGATTCTTAAGAGTGTCAAGGAAATTTGAATATAGGCTGTGAAAATTTGGCTCAATACTGACTCTCTTCATCACAAGATACTGTGAAACCCAAGGCATGAACTCCTCTTTCACAGTTTCCTTCAGCTCCTCAACCTGGCCTCACCACAAAATAAAGTCACAGAAATTAGGATGAAAAAACAGACTGGGGGGAAAATGACTTGACCACTACTGATAAATTGTACTAAATATTTTAGTGCTTGTTTTGACTGAGTGGTTCCCGAATCATTTTGGTCATTCAAGGATTACTTTAGCCAATGAATCAACTTAAAATCTGTTTCAAGCACTTGAGTGCAGTAACCCCATCTTTTGTGAAATGCTAGATAATTACTGCATTACAGATCATTAAAGTAAGAGTTTAATTTAGTTTAATTACTGAAGGACAGCCCTAGACATTGAATGTGTCTGTTCACAGAACAGAGACCATAGGTGGCAGCCCTGGAGCAGGTTTCTACTGCTACTGTGTACCTAAACTCTAACCTAGAGACTCTAGTGGAAGAGGATAGCAGCTTAATCTCTGATAATCAGAGCTAAGGATTGTATAGTCAAACAGATACTAGCTGTGGTTGCACTTTCTGCAGTGCGAATACTTGTCTAAATCACACCAAAAACAGCCATTAAAGTATTGTCCAAACAGTGATACTACTAGTACAAAACCTCTTTATTATAGCAGCTACCTACGAGGAAGTGTTCCCTTGAAACCAGAGGGGAATAGAATGTGACAATACACTGTTCTAGTTTACAAAAAGGATGTTGCTTTGTGAAGAGAATGAAGCAGCATCATTGAACAAGAGCAGTTAACTATTCAAAGATTACTCGATAACATTTCTTTGATGTGAAATATAGCAACACTAACATGGTCATTACTATTTCATCTTGGTACTCTTATCTTTGGGAGAATTGTTGAAAATAGCACGCAAAGAATATCTTTTAGAAGGGTACACTTGAAACTATTACTAACTTTTTTAAATGGACTAGATTTCAAGTACTAGAGTTGTCACTGAACTTGCCATCAATTTTTTTTCTTAAATAAAGTGTGTTGCTGTGACACCTATCCCTGTACATCAGATGTAGCACCCAAAACTATTTTTTAAAAAGACCAAAAAATTTAAGCTATGAGATTTCAAGTAGATCTCCCTAAAAAAAGGGGAAGAGGGAATTATTCAATGCAGTGCTGTAGGAATACACATCTTCTAGTCCCACAGTAGAAGGGCTACGAACAGACTCTGAGATGAGGAAATTAGTTAATATTCTTACAAAATATAGTATTAAAGATCTATAAAGTTTGTTTTTGCAAGAATTTCTGTTCACCTTCATCATCCATGACATTGGAACAGATTACTTCCTGCTAGAAACAGGTAATACAATGAAACAAGATAACATTCTGCCACACTTGCCTTCTGTGTCATATTTGATTGAGATAGATTATTGAATATGAAAGCAATTTTTTCCTGAACATTTTCTGGGGGCTCCACAATTCTCTCAGTTTGATCTGTTGCCACAAGCAAGGTATCGATGTTGGTAGTATTAATGGAAGGCTGTAGAAAGATAACGACAAATAAGAAAAACATATTGCAAAGAGGGACAGTACTGAGGCAAAAGGTCAAGGAGGACTTTTGGTCAGTTTAATAGTAAAGTTAGCACTTTGATCTTCTATTGAGAAAGGTGACAGGGTGGAAAAAGCAGTATTTATGAAGTGCGAATATTCAACCCAATCCCCATTCATTAGGTCTATAGTTCCCTCTTTTAAAAAAAGGCACGCTGCAACATGAAAACCATGTTACTCCCTTAATATTTTCTAGGCAAAAAGCAAAAATAGCTAAAGACTCATTGGCAAAAGGCTGGCCTGTGAAGAACAAGGTTATTTACTACCAGTCAAAAAAGGCTTGTAAGACTAAATGCTTTAAGCTACAAATATGAATCCAAAACAGGATCACAACTTGACAACCTAAAATATAAAAAAACTTCACGACTGGTTAACCCCTAGGTACTCATTAAGCGCCAGCTGTTTCCATAATTCTGTTGATCTCCCAATAAAAGTCTCATGAAGCAATAGGGTAACTTACCGGCACATCCTTTTTGAAGCTGACTCCAGTTGGTCGGGTGATTGTAATGGTTTTTGCTACAGTGGTAGTGGTGGTGGAGGTGGTTACTATAGTGCTGACTTGGCCAGCAAGAGGAGCTTTTGCTGGAACCTGGGCCTGGGCCTGAGCCTGGGCAAGTGCAATACTTCCAGGAGTGGTGATTGAACCCTGCATCTTCACAGGAGGATCTCTGGATTGTTGTCCATATTCAATGTACTAAAGTAAGGCAGACAAGAGACGTACTGAAATTCACACAGGTAGCAATCAAACGGCATCTTCATACTAGAGTCCTCCCAACTCTAGTTCACCACATTGAACTTTACAGAAAGTTGTAGTCTGGAAATTTTGTAGGAAAGTTTCTGGGTAATTCCAGAACCAGAATTAAATCACTCTGTATGACATTTGTAAATTCACTTGCAAAACTTGAACTCCCTGTTAAGTGAAGTTCTACTAGAGAAGCCTCTTTTCAGTCTCTGTTTATGTAATGGTAAAGAAGGACTGGATGGTATGGCCTTCAAAGGCATGAATGCTATCCCCAAGCTAGAGGGGCTACTGCTGAGTGCCACAAGGCTTGAGACTCCCTTCCAAGTCCACAGACAGATAGCATTCCCCACACTGCTGGCCTGCAGAGTGAGAAAAATGTAAGGGCAATGTGTGAACATCGAAAGACCTGCCATGCAGAGTGGACAAGAAAGTCAGTTCCAATAATCTGTCTTAAATTTCTACATCCACAGAAGTAATTCTACAGTGGTGCATTTGCCTAGATCAGTGGTTCTCAAACTGGGGGTCACAACCCCTCAAGGGGTCACAAGGTTATTATGTGGGGGGGGTCACGTGCTGTCAGCCTCCACCCCAAATCCCACTTTGCCTCCAGCATTTATCATAGTGGTAAATATTTTTAAAGTGTTATTAATTTATAAGTGGGTCACACTCAGAGGCTTGCTGTGTGAAAGGGGTCACCAATACAAGTGTTTTGAGAACCATGGGCCTAGATATTTACAATGCAGGAGTAAAAAAGTATACAGATGCCAGATGTATCACTTAAACCAATAATCTAATAGTTGAGACAGCTATGAGATTTTGCTTTATTTGTGGAGTAAAGGTATTGTCTACTTGACATCATGGCAGACCTTTATTTTTACCGAGCTGCAACTAAACATTCAAAAAAGTGTGGCCTTAGGATAACCTTCTGTACATGCCTGCCCCCACCCAAACAGAAAGATCATTGAGACAAACCCATAATCAACATTGCTTTTACTGTTTGAACTACAGTATGTTCCCATCATTTTGATCAGACCTTCAGGAACCTAGTTCTTCTGTCCCTTGTTTGGATTACTTTTAGCAGGTCTGAATACATAATTTGATCATTAACCACAGAGGAGAGGCATTTATTCAATAGGGGAGCCCAAAATTCTGACAGACACAGGAATATAAACCCCTGAGAAGATTCATGGCAAGGATTAGATCTTAGACATTAATACATGACGACACTTTTTAAGTGACAATATGCCCTGGATGGCCATATGGCTACAGAGGTTAGGCACTTATTTCAAAACAGCAAGCCAAATAAACTTACAGAAAAATGGAAGGCACTGGTCCCTACCCCCTACTGCCATTCCCCCAAACCCAAGGAAAATGCATTCAAATCTACCATTTGCTCACACAAAACATTAAAAATTGTTTGTATTTTGTTTTTATGGACTTGTACTGTCATACAAAACTTATGAACGTTTAAGGCCATTTTTAATGCAAATAGAAATCAACTCAATCGTTTATCAAATTAATGAATTAGTTCTATCATTTTTAAACACTCACCTCCTGTAGGTGATGAGGGAACTGTATAAAGTGACTAATAGAAGCCAAGTGCTGACAATACTGGGGATAGTCCTTCAATCTGTCAACAGTAAAACTATCCATTAGTCAGAGAGAAAGCATGAGCCCTGATCAAGAACATACCACAGCGCAATATAAACTGGTTACTGGCTATGTTGCTCCCTTAACACATCAAAGTTGCTTCTAAACTTTCCAGCTGTGCTATACAAGTGATTTTTGTAAGAAGATTTGTTGCAAAATAATTTGAGAGCAGTTACCCTTGCATTGCACTGCTATTAAGTCCTACTAATCCATTTATTCCCAAATATTTAACACCTAGACAGTTTACTATTCAGCAAGGCAACAACCTCACTAGATGCTAAATTTTGTGTCTGCAGCAAAAGGCAGCTTGATTATACTTCTAGTTTAATGTTTAGAACTACCCCTATAGCTGACAATGAAGCCTCTCCCTGTATGCACAGTGGTTTTATTCTGTGTGTTTGAGAATGCAAGATAGAGCACTACTAAAATGGATGAAAACTAAGTTTTAAAATCCCATGTATAATGGTATGTGCATTTTACCAAGAGAGAAGTAATAGAGGCTGCTAAAGTATTGGGTATGTCAGTCTTAACAGTGCGATTCTATTCTGCTAGGCTATAGAATGTTAATAGTTGTAACAAGACATCCAGCTATATAAAACAACTGTTTGTCTCTTAGAATATTTCAGGCTACATTTTAAGGCTGGATAAGGTGGTAAAGAAGAAACTGAGGAATAAGGGCAGAAGCATCTTGGGCAGAATCATGTTTTCAGAGCATACATTTAAAAGGAGCTAAATTGGCACCTCAATTAAGGAAGTCTTCTTAAATATAAGGAGGAAGACTTTTCCCTAGTGTCTCTAGTGATACTTAGAGAGCCAGACTTTCCAGACAGTTTCCCCATTTGCAAACAAAGAGCCTATATTCCATGCCTCAAATACCTGGGAAAGTCTAAGTGTCTGAGGAAGTGGTCTCACTGGCAATGTTTCATAGGCATTTTGTGGAAAGAGGAAAAATTAAGCATCTGCTAGCTGAGACGTATGCAGATAGTGAAGTTTGGAGATTTTCTTTGTATTACTACAGGGGTATTTCTTGTAACCCTACAGATAGCCGGTTAAGTAGAACATTCCACAACATGGCTCATCCGAGAGGATTTAACACTTTAGTGAGGGACTAAAATTTGTGTTTTATAGCAGCACTTAGTGTTTGACCAATCTCACTTCAGAATTCTCTATGTGCATCCTTATCATTCAAGAGTAACTTAAGTTACTTCTTAACCAGGGGATCAAGCTTCACCCATTTAGTCTCTAAAGTGCTGATATACCATTAAGTCAAGTCTTAACACTTAACTGAATTAGATTTCATAAAATATCGTCAGCTGAATTTTAGAGAGATGTTTGAATGTCGTTTCAACTCATGTTGACTATATTTAAAACACAAAAACTGACCATCTTAGGTAGGCTTTATATGTGAGCTTGGAATTGGTGAATTATGTTCTAGTTTTGAGATGTCTAAGTATTATGACATACCATTAACCTGTATTGCTACTACTAAGCATATGACTAGAGCAGACACAAGTTTAATAAGATATCCCATACAATTTTTTTTTTGAAAGATTACAAAAAATCACTCACCTATTTTTAAATCTATCTAGTGCAGCAATACCAAAATAGTACATTTTGGATGCAAAAGGCTTTCGTAAGGCTTCAAGAACATAGCGCAGGGCCAGGCCCAATGCCATGTAAGTAACCAGTCCTTTCTCTATTATCCCACCAAAGAGGCAGGCTGTTATGTGCAGCTCTTTGTCTGGGTATTGGGGGAAAAAACGGTACTCCTCAAACAAGTTCCTCAGCATACAGTTAAACACTTCTCGTTCCCGCTTAATGTTGGAGTCCTTAAACCTCTGTAGCATTTCTAACACCTGCAAAGAAATAGAAACTGTTACCAAGAGACTTATTTCATCTCAGCCCTTTCACACCAGTGGGTTCAAGAGCACCTGCAACTAGTCACTAATGTAAATTGCACTGGGAAAACCCAATTCCCAGTACAGAACTTGGGGCGGGGATCTATATGTAAAACTCAAAAACACTCAAAACTTTTATTATTTAAAGTCTTGTCAAGTGATGGCTGGAAACTAGCTTTTAGTGTAGCTGTTCTGCAGATTGTGGATGCTAGAAACCTCATCTGCTTGTACTGTAGCTTTCTTACAATTGTTCAGGTATCGTTTTTACAAAAGCTTTTGAGTAGTCTGTCAATCAGATAGCACTGCTACATTTATAGGTTACGTGGCTTCATCTCAGCTGTACACATTCAAATTGGGCTAAGTTTACGTACATAGTGTCAGCCCAAAAAGTACTAATTTTTAAAGCACCGAAAAGTGCAATTATGGTCAGAAAAGGGACCATGTTTAAAAAACCACTCACTCAGATCTGCTCTCTACATATCCCAGCTGTCTGCTTTAGGCTTTATTTTTATTTTAAGACCAACCTCGTTAGCACAGTATAGCTAACAGAAATGAGAAAGCTAGATTTTATTTGGTTCAGAGTAAATTCTGACTGCAGAATCATCATTGGGATAAGACATACCCCTCTCATTTGAATTTCATTCTAAGGTTGAGTTTGTAGGACTGGCAGTTATACAGATCTTTAGCTATAAAACTAATGGAGTTTGATCAAAACATGGAATCCCAAGGAGTCATTTTAATTGGTATAATCGTTTTAAATCTTCCCCAGGAATCTCTAAATGGTTATGAAAGTAACATTCAAGGCTTCACAACAGGAGTGTTTCAAGCACACAGTAAGGAGCGAGTGTGCAAGTACTTTACAAGCCAAATGTGCATCTGAGCAATAACTCCAATTATGCCCATCTGTGCAAATAAAATGTCAGACTGTCCTAAGCAGTAGTCTCATATGCATGTAAACTGCTTTTAAAAAGGCAGTTTTTCGTCAAATGTATGGCCTTGGCAAAAGGAATAAATAAGCAAAATCCTATTTTACTCAGGTCAAATGGACAGTTTATCAATTTTCTTCAAATCCTCAGACATTCTAGTGCGTCAGATCATACTTCCAACATGCTTGCTTCTGAGTTAAAAACAATCCCTTGAATGTCATTTTAGAAGAGTAATTACTTTCATTCTAAATTTTTCCATCTTTAATATACACGAAGTAATTGGAAATTTAGCATCAGATTTTTTATAGTATTTGGACTATGAAGTAATTGCTTGGGGGGAGGTTCCTAAGAATATTTGTAGATTAGACCTGCTAGAGTATTGCTCATAATTTCATTTTTCCCTTTATCAGATATTAAAGGCCATGTTTATATTTATAAATTGTCAGATTTATTTGCAATGGTCTTCAAATGAGACTTTTCTTTGTACTGCTCCTAAATTTGATTCCGAAATACAGGAAGTAGAGATTAAACAGTGCTTTTCAATAATCCGTAAGTGTGCAAATATATTTAAAGGGACATCGTTAACTTGAAATACTCTATTTCAACAAGCAAATTGAACTTGGCCTCAGGATTATACTTGCCACTGAGTCTCCCTGATATATGTCTCAAAAAAAAAAAAAAAAAAATTGGTAAGTGTTTTCTTCTCCCTGTTGTGCGAGACACCCAAGAAAGGTGAAACTGACTAGTGACAGGAGAAGAAAGTAAATCACCACACAGTACTGTCAAGGGTATCCACTAAAATTGATGAGCAGTTTTCACTTGTCATTTATAGTAATTTTAGGTGTTAATCGCATATGTTAATTATTTTCAAATAAAAATATGATTTAAGTTGACGGTGTCCCTTTAAGATTTGGCACCAATGTTGAATACTTGTGCTTGGATTTCACATGACTAGCTCCATCCAATTTAACATTTTCAGCAGCTAGAACTTAAAACTGCATTTAATGCACAAGTGCAACTGGGTGTTTTTACCCCGTGTACAACAGACAGGTTCTTGAAAATTTGTGCACTCAATTTACTTCCTCAAACTGCAACCAAACAAAAAGCAATGTTGCTATTGCCTCAATATTTAAAGACATTAAGAAGAATTACTTTCAACCATAAAAAAAGTCTCTGGACAAGTGATGTGATCACTGCAGAAGAAAACTCACCTCATCTACAGACATGGTGGGGTGTGGTGGATGATTATAAATGCGCTGAAAGTAGCTGTTTGCCTCATCATCTATTTCTTTACTAAAGTGCTGATTTGCCTCTGGCCACACCTGAGATAAGTCAGCTGTTGGGAAAATGGACAAAGTAACAATTGAGTTAATTCATTAGCAAATGAATTGAAAAGAACAAGAAAAAAAATTGTCATTTTCAGATATCTGTTCAAACATATGCAGAACCTCCATAATACTCTTGACGGGGCTGAAATGCTTTTAAGTAGTTTTTGTTCATTTAATGAGCACAAGTTATTTTATTTAAAACCACAGGTCTGTTAACTTAGTAAGATTTGTGTTTCACCAACAGTGATCAACTTGAAACAAACTGCATGTTAAGCTAGTGCGCCTAGAATATATTTCACCTCTAAAAATTATATTGAGGCCTAACCCAATGTGCAAATGAACATAAAAAGAGCATGCTACACAACACTAACATGCAGACAGTCTTTCACACAAGCACTTTCAGATCAACCAGTGCACTTCAAGCCAAGTCACTGAATGCTCAGCCCAAACAGCAGAAAGAGGGTCATATCAACCTCCAGCTGTATGTTCACTGGGAACCTATTAGTTTAGCTTTTCACACATTCAGTTTTATGGACAAGCTGCCAGATAGTGGACTTACTGACATAACGATGTTTGAAAGGTTTAATATCTGATTGCATCTTAGTCACCAAAGCACACAGTGTGAAATCTGACTGTATGCACAGTCAAGAGATACAGCTGTGCCAGTTAGACAGACAGACTCTTGGTTGGACTGGGGAGACCAAATATTCCACTCTCAGAAATGAACTAGCCTGAATTAGTTTCTCTTCCCAGTTTTAGCATCCTAATTCACCACCTCCTCCTTTTATTAAATCCTCTGATTGGTAATATCCCACTCAAAGCACCTCTGGTTTAATTAGTTTTCTCTACAGAATTTCATTTTTGTAACACTAATCTCACACACATACATATATAAACCCCCTTATAAAACACTGGGCATATTTTGTTCGTATACAGCAGAACAAAGCAGCAGAGCAACACTGTTCATGCAGATTTATAACATTTCATTGAGTTTTTTACTTTACTACAAAACTGCTTCTTTCTACTCCCTCAGGGCTACTCGGCAAGCTTCTACTGCTAGCAGTTTTAAAGTAGCCTGTTTCATGCTGCAGAGTGAAAACCAGAGCCACGTCTCTGGGATCTGCCATCTACTGGCTGCAAGCCTGCCCTGGAGGAAATGCAGGTTAGCTGCAGACCACAGTCACACTTCAGTCACAGACAACACTACCACTTACAAGGTTTCATCTTACTCTGCTGGAATGTAGGCTGGTTCAGTCCAGATGTACTCAGTTTCCTTTGCACGAATGGATCATTGTTCACTGCAGGGAGGCCAAGGGCCCCAGTCCCTATACCAGTTAGGCTACCCGTAGTAAGACCACCTACTGGAGCCAAACAAGGTATCAGTCATTTCATTTGCATTCAGCTACTTGCATGTAGTAAGAAAAAATGATTATTCCCACAAACGTGTCCAGCTAGGTCACGTAATAACTATCCCCATGTTATCCAATTCCATATGCAACTTTTTAGTCCATATTACGCTACCACCTGTGGTCTACTGAAGTCTGCCAAAAGGCTCAGATAGTTCTCAAACTAAATTTCATCCTTTTACTCAAATGCAGCACTTTAATATACTTCAGAGTCTTAAAAGGGCAAAACACATTTCAAAGGGGTCAGAACTGCATACCACAATTTTATTTTTTTTTAAACCACACACGGGACCCTCCTTTTATTGAAGTACATTATATTGATTTGTTATGCTGCACTGAGCACTTTGGCCTGGAAGTGGTAGCAAAGGTTATGTAATTTTAATTAAATCCTAGCAAATATAAGCATACTGCTGTTCTTGCCCAATACCTCTGACCAAGGCAACTGTAGCAGCACTTGAACAATTCTGTTACCTCAATATGCAAACAAGCAGTACCTGGAAGTTGTGAAGAGAGTCCTCCAATGCCACTGAAAGCAGTTGTCTGATTTTGGGTGGAAAGGGGAGGAAATGCTTTTGCTGGTGACTGAGGTGTACTGAAAGCAGAACCCAAGTTTGGAGGGAAGCCTTGCATACTCTGGGTATGTGGAACAGCTGAACCACCTAAACTAAGAGATGCCATCCCAGCAAGCGGGTCAATCTGAATAAAGAAATGCAGATTATAAAACAGCCATATACATTTATCCAGTTCTTCTTAGCAATACCTGACAGACACCACTCCAATGCTTTCTTAGGGACTATTTTTGACACATAGCTGTAACTTTAGTCTACGACATCATACAAGTCACCCCAACAAGATCTTGTTTATCTACAAAAATGTTAGGTTAAATCTAAAAAAGTGTGCTAAATGTCTAAGACCGCTACAACCCTAGAGAAGTAAAATCCAAGTCTATTAAAAGCTTTTGGAGATTCAAGACCTTCGTATTACACATTTGACTTCTAACAACAAAAAACTGGATTAAAAACCAATACGTAGATATCTGATATTATAGCAATTTATGACTTTCAGTTTTAGGTCACATTGAAAAAAGTTACTGGCTCCAGTGAAATTTCATGATCAACATTACTTATAGATATTATTGTATAAGGAATCCCACTGTGTCCAATTTTAAGAGAAAACTGGAACATGATATTTTGCATAGGCCTTCAGAGATCCCACAATATTAGCAACTATAATTAGAGATGGGACTAGGAGAAAAACTAAAATTCATTTGAGCATAAGCTTTTGTGGGCTAAAACCCATTCCATCAGATGCATGCAGTGGAAAATACAGTAGGAAGATATGACACACACACACCATGAAAAATGGGTGTTGCCATACCAACTATAAGAGTGATCAATTAAGGTGGGCTATCAGCAGAAGAAGAAACAAACCTTTTGTACTCACACCTTCTTGTCAACTGTTGGAATTGGCCATCCTGATCACCACAACAAGAGTTCTTCTCCTGCTAATAGCCCACCTTAATTGATCACTCTCATAGTTGGCATGGCAACACACATTTTCTCATGTTCTGTATGTTGTTCTTGGTAGTCCATCGATCCGATGACGACAAATCTGAGCAAATCATCTATTGTTGGTCTCATGGTGTGCCCTCTGATGGCTATACAAGCCAATTCTAAAGGTGCACATTTTGCTGCAGATGGTGCATGGGAAGTTTGCAGTCAGTGGGTTGTGCGCTGCTGGTGTTCTGTGACATCGTTCGCGTGCCTCTTGTAGACGCTGGCAGCAGTCTTCCTCAAAGGCGATGCAGGTATTTCTGACTATTGCAAGCCACTGTGTTCTGTCACTGGCAGTGTCCTCAAGGTCCCTCGGTTTGATATGGTTATACTGCAGATTGGCTTTGATGATGTTCTTGTAACGTTTTCGTGGATGACCTATATGCTGGATGCCCTGGGAGAGCTCACCATAGAGAAGCTGGCAGGGGATTCTGTTGGCATCCATATGGCTGACATGACTGGTCCAATGTAGCTGTGACTTCATGATCATCATTTCGATGCTTGTCACCTGGGCTCTCTCGAGGACCTCAAGATTGGGCATTTTGTCTTGCCAGCGGATCTTCATGATGTTGCGGAGGCAACGCATGTGGAACGCTTCGAGCTGCTTGATATGACGTCTATATAGTGTCCATGTTTCAAACCCATACAAAAGAGATGAAAGAACAGCAGCTCTGTACACAAGCAGTTTTGTTGACATCTGGATGTTGTGGTGGTTTAAAACTTTGACATGCAGATAGCCAAGTGCCTGACTTGCTTTGGATATTTGTGCGTTGATCTCAATATCCAGTGATGGATCACTGGATATGACACTACTCAGGTATTTAAAGTTCTCCACTACTTTAAGCTGAGTGCCATCAATGGAGATACCTCAGGACAGAAGCATTTGATCCAGGTACAGGTTGATGGAGAACTTCTGTCTTTCCGAGGCTGATAGTTAGTCCGAAGAGTTGCGAGGCCTCGGCAAACTTGTTGACAATGTGCTGAAGATCATTTTCAGCGTGAGCCATGAGAGCAGTCATCGGCAAAGAGTGCCTCAAGGAGGAGTTTTTGCACTGTCTTAGTCTTTGCATTCAGGCAACGGAGGTGAAAAAGCGACCCATCGTGCCGGTATTTCAAATATATACCTCAATCCAGATCTTTCATTTCATGGTTAAGGACGCATGCAAAGAACAGGTTAAATAAGACAGGAGTGAGAACACATCCTTGTTTCACACCGCTGGTGATGTTGAAGGGGGCAGATGTGGCTCCATCAGACAATACTTCGCCTGTCATGAAAAAGGCATATAATCTGGACAAATTTTCTTGGGCAGTCAAGTCGTGTTAGAATAGTCCAAAGGGCTTCCCTGTTGACAGTATCAAATGCCTTTGTCAGATCTATGAAGACAGCATATAGGTGCATGTTCTGTTCAATGCACTTCTCTTGTATTTGTCTGACAGCAAACACCATGTCGACTGTGCTCCGGCCAGGTGGAAAACCACATTGACTTTCAGGTAGATTTGCCTCGGAAATACTGGCTATTAGGCGATTCATGATTTTCCCTCCAATGGAGAGGAGGGATGCACCTCTATAAATTTCCACATTCTGCTTTGCTGCCTTTGTTCTTGAAAAGAGAGACAGTAGTAGCATCGTGGAGGTCCTGTGGTATGTTTTCATCCTCCCACACGCTGATGATCATGCTGTGGAACGCTGCTAGTGCTGCTGGACCTGCTGCTTTGTATCTCTCTGCTGGTATCCCATCTTTTCCAGGAGTGTTTCCTGAACTCATCCAGCTAATAGCTTTCTTAATCTCATCTATAGTGGGCGGAGAGTCAAGATCTGTCAAAGCAGGTTGTTGTGGAATTTTATTGAGGACATTATTATTCACGGTTGATGGTCTATTGAGAAGGTTGCTAAAGTGTTCTCGCCATCTTTCATTGATGCCTTCTTGATCTTTAATCAGCGCTGTGTTGACCATCTTACTGCTCTCATCAGACCTTAGTTTAGAAGGTCCATGGACAGTTTTAATAGCACTGAAGAACATCTTTGAGTTGCGGGTCTCAGCATTGTGCTCAATTTCTTTGGCTGTGCTCTCCCACCAGTTGTCTTGTATCTGACGGAGGTCCTTCTGTGTTTTGTTCTGAAGGTACTTGAAATGGTCCCGTTTGGAGACTGAGGATGGATCATTCTGCCATTCAATAAAGGCTTTTCTCTTTAATTCCAGAGCTGAGCATATTTCTTCTTCGTTCTCAAACCAATCCTGATGTGTTCTTTTCTTTGGTCGAAGAGATGTTATTGCTGTGTCAGTCACCATCTGCTTGAACTGGTCCCACTTTTCGGCTGCAGTACCGATCAGTTGTCCGTGGGATGTCAGTTTGTCATCAAAACTCTTCTGGAAGTTGTTAAAACATTGAGCATCCTTCAGTTTGGCTATGTTGGAAGCAGGCACAAATGCCCTAAGCATGTGCAGCCAAGAGGGAGCGATGTAAAGTTGGAGAGACGTCCTGACTCATCTGTGGTCTGTCCAGCACTCTGCACCTTGCATCACTCTGGTGATCAGTACATCTTGGATGTCTCGTCTTCTGACAATGGCATAATTTATCAGATGCCACTGTTTGGACCTAGGGTGCATCCACATAGTTTTGTATTTATCTGCTTGTCAGAACAGAGTGTTGGTAATGGTCACGTTTGAGCCTTCTCATAACAAAGGTTCAAAAGGAGTAGTGTGTATGTGTATTTTTTAATATATAAAAAACACACTCCATACACACACCCCTTACCTTCCTACTGTATTTTCCACTGCATGCATCCGATAAAGTGGGTTTTAGCCCATAAAGCTTAACACATTTATTTGACCATAGTCTAAGGTGCCACAAGTACTCCTCGTTCTTTTTGCTGATAGACTAACACAGCTACTCCTCTGAAACCTGACTCTAGGAGGTGCAGTTCTAGAACTCTCACCATCTATCCAGAAGATGGCCAGGCTACAGTCCAGTTGTCTAAAACATTCTGCTGCTCTAATTGCTCACAGTAGCAGTCTGTAGTGTTCCCAGGATATTAATAGGTTTATCTAAGGAGTAATTTTCCCACTTCTGAGAGCTGTTAGACTGCTTTACTTCTTTAGCCTACAAAATATTGATGCTTTTGACATCTATAGAAATACTGAAGTGCCACTAGTTTATAGGGAAAAAGTTCACTTCTTAACATTTCAATGTGGCATTGAATGTAGCTGCTAGAAGTAAAATCTGTCTAGAATGTGTTGCTCCCAGAGGCGGAAGGGGTGGTGAGTGGCAGGGAGTAACTTAAATGTACCTTGTTTTTAAAAGAGCAGTTCAGTTGAGAGCTGAAGAGCCCCAGTTATAACAAGTCCTTATGCTCTAGCACTGTTGCTTGGCCCGTGAAGCTACAAACAAGACACATCAGGTTCAAAGGCAGTGCTTATTCCTCAAAAAGTCTACGTAAGTTCTTTAGCACTTTAAAGAAATCTTCACTATATTTTTAATTAAGCCAAATTTGTATTTCACTTTCTACTGCTCCCATTCTAAGCTTCAGTTACTTGTTACAAACATTCCAGAAGTGAAAGTTAGCTCTGAACTAAACCCGTTACATACTATTTTGTAGTTAAAACACAAGCAAATTATGTAGACATGCATGTACAAGTAGTTTAAGGGAGCCAATTCTCATATTCTTTAGTTCCGTTACCAGAGTTCAGTTTATGCAGCAAACACCAATACCAATTATCACTGTTCTGAAACTGTAGCACATCATCATTTATCTACCTGTACAGGAGAGATAGCATCCAAGCTGCTAGCACTTGGTGGACGTCCCTTTGGCATGACTCCAGGTGGTGGCTGTCTAGCCTTGTTCATGACATTACTGCAATTGGCTACCATAGTGAGGATGGTCTCTGACAGCTCCTGGGAAACACTCCTGAGCAGAGAAGAGTTAGGTGATAAGCCATATAGCATTCCTGAGGCTGGCCAATCCAGCCTGTTCAGTTTCTCTTAAGCAAGTGGGATCATGTATTTCAAGACAGGTAATAAGTGTGGCTTTGGAGAAGTAGACAAAAGTTAAGATTTTGCAATTACTTTACAATAATTTGACTACCCCTACTGTCATATCTCTTCATTAGATTCAATAAGCAGTCAAGTGACTTGAGAAGCACTCTAGAGACTTCTAGAGCCTACAAACCACAGCATGTCTTTCTAAAAGACTTACGCTAGACCTTAAACCCAAAACAGATGGCTAAGTGACTGCAGATACCAGCTTTAGTGAAAAAAAGTTACACTCTTAAAAGTCAATATGCTTGGGTACGTCCCCCTCATGCTAAGATGATTCATGTTTTCAGATCCACATTTCATCAGGCACTGAAACATACGGAGCAATTAGCAGTGAACATGGAGTACCATATAGCTCTAAGAAAGCAACAAAACCCTGCCCCCTCAGGTGAACAGGCAGTCCTCACACTTATGACAACTGGTTCCTGAAAATTGCATTGTAAGTCGAAAGTGTAACCTGGAACCGCAATCCACTCCATTGCAGGACTGAGCATTGTAGAGTCAAAACCAATTGTCATAAGTTGAATCAGGGTATCAATTCATAAGTGCCGTTCATCGCAAGTAATAACTGTACTATACTGAATCTTAGCTACATTTTTTTATTTCATTTCCATTCGATACGCAGGAAAAGGACAGTCTCGATAGGGAAACTAGTTTTCCAGACTTACTCATGTCTTAGATACACTACTCAATAACTTTAAGGATTAAGACACACTGGGTCTCCTAAAAACAGAATATGCATCTTTGCCATAACAGAATTAAAAAGAACAGACTCCTAGGAAGCCCTAGTCTATTTCTTGGACAATATTTGAAACATGAGCTCTGTAGAAGAATAGAATGAGACAGTTTAAGAGGTTGGGAAGGCTGAAGTCTCCTTTTCGATAAGGCTACCCTGTTCTCCTATTTCATCAAGTTGTACTTTGAGTATCAAGGTTATATACCATATGATTAGAGTTCTGTTACTGTAAGTCCAAGACCATCACTGAGTTGCTATCATTCCATTTTCTGGCATTTTTATGCAGCAATAAGGGGCTATGCTTTGACCTAGCTGGCTAGTGTCATAGGAAAGCACCTAAGAGGATGGGCATTTACATGACTTAAGCAACAAAATTTAAGATGATTTTAACAAGATCTCAAGATGATCCAATATATTTAGATCAAAACAAGAGACCAGACAAGTCGCTAACAGCTTTTCTCTACAGAGACCTAGAAACCAAGATCCAACATATAAATCAAGGTCTTCAAGAGATGGTCATATGGGAATACGGAAAGTGCTTTGCAGAGAGAAAAGAACATACCCATTGCTAGTGGGCCTATTTTCAAGCACAGCAGACTACCAGTTTCTTGCTTCAATAGTATTTGAAGAGTCAGTTTGCAAGACTGTGCAAACAAAAGAATCTCTACCCCAAGAACTGCACAAATTTAAGTTTGGTGTGGATATACTTACTGTAGTAAACCCCAGAGATTATTTTGACTATGTCCTAATTCAGGGACAACTAGCTTAAAGGTGCTAAATCTTTGGGGTGAGGGTTGTTTAATTAAGGTACATTTAAAGTAAATGATGTTTGGGTGTTCAACTTACTTCCATGTTTAAGAGGAGACAAGTATTTCCAGGTAAAATAACTGCTTAACTACAATGTTTTCAAAGAGCTTTCTATGTCTACTCAATCTCAGCTCTACCTTAACAAGCTCCTTGCCCAGAAGTTCATGTTTAAAAAAAAAAAAAAAAAAAAAAAAAAAAAAAAAGTCTGAGCATTGCTCAGCAGCAACCCTCTCAGATATTTCATACCACCACAACTCTCCAACATGGTTTCTACTCCCACATTCCACAAATTAGAGCAACATGACCCACATCAACCTTGAAAAGTTCTTTACCTACTACTCCCCATGCTGTGGGCTACCATTATCTATAGTTCAACCATGTGGACTTTACGAGTCTAGCACTGTCATGGCGAGAGATGTGCACTGTCTCTAAGTCAGCTCTCTGTGCCTCATGTTTCCCCATTCTCATATTCTACAGGCCAATACTAGGTCTCCCCAGCTCTGACTCCCTTCTCTGTGGTAGGTCTCTAAAAAGGACAACGAACCTCTACAGTCTGAGTAGAGCTCCAGGTATACATATTCAGAAGCCAAGGAAAGAGGCGAACATGTCACATGTCATTACTTCACTAAGAAGTTTATTTTTAATCTGAAATAATTTGAAGCAGAGACTACAGGCATTTCCTGGCCACTCTAAGGTTATTAATCTCGGGGGACACTGGGAGGATAGAGACCATCCCAACATACATATAAAAAAAAATCATTCTTCTTGATATAAAACCACTGAGTAGACGGGCATGGGGATCTCTAAAAAACAAAAAAAGGCTGTACTGCTTCACAGAAAGCCTTAAGTAAACGTTAAAAATGCATGCTGCCCAAGATGAGGGCATCTTTCAGTGGGCTCTTAGACCTTATATAGTAGCAAGTAGTCAGAAGATAAAACTATTCATGTGTTATCCTCAAATATTACAACTGGCCTTCTCATATAGAAATAGATCCAAGGCTAGACTTGTCATTTGCCTCTTAACACAAGTCTTTCTTTTTATAAAGAATCCCTTGTTCTACATTAGCTGTAGCACCCACATTTTGTGAAAAGTGAGCAGCTACCCAGTAAGCAGACCTCAGAATTTTGAAGGAGTGCTCTCTCCCCCCTTCCACAGACTGATCAGAATTAAAGTGGCCTTAATGCAGTTTCTTAATTCATTAAACTAAACTGAATTATGGTCACTTCAATTTTGACCAGAAGCATCCACACAGGGATTTAATGCAGATCAACTAATCCACTTCCAATTCACACCTTTAGTTAATTTGGATTAATCTCCTTGGAGCCCCCCCATGTAGAAAAGCCCAAAGTATTGCCTATTCTCCATCTATAACCAGATGGAGGAGCACCTCACAATCCCTACTGTATTTATCCTCACACCACCCAAGAGGTAGGGAAAGTGCTATTATCCTCATTTTACAGATGAACTGAGGCAGAGAGACCATGATTTGCTCAAGGTCACAAGGTAGATTGGGTTCAAGTCCTTGCTCTGTTAAGTTTTCAGAGTCTGAGGCTGACCCCCTAACCACTAGACCATCTCTCTTTATGCATTCTCATTTGTAGCAGTTAATTCACATCAAGAAAGTGAGTTTCATAAAAAGGATTGCTCTGAAAGCATTTAATGTAAGCCATTGCTGTAGTTGCTACATAGATACTACGTGGATGTGAGGATGAGATTGTTTGTTATGGAGTCTATTTAAATAAGGCTCATACTTACGCAAGTTTGAAGCCAGCTTGGATAAAAACTAAAGAATTCATAATTTTACTGAAATTAAACACAGGTTCTTTTCAAAAATAAACTCATTTAAATTAAATTTGAAGTTACACCCTATGTTAAGTCCTAAAATGATTAAAATTAAAATGATTAAAATAATTTAAATGAAATACAAAAAAATATTAAGCAGAACATTTGATGCCAAGTCTTAAAGAAAGTCAAATAACTGAATTGGTGGACATCACTAGTTAACCACCTGAACCTAGAATTTGTTGAAGTGCTAAAGCAGCTGAAGACAGCTGCAGAGAATATTTTCTTCATTTCAGTTTATTCAACTACTTCAGGTCAATGACTAATTCCTCCTAAGGTAAGCCAATTGGGAGTTGGAAAAAAGGCAGGAAAATTTAGACTGGAAAAGAAAAACCATGTACAGACACTAGATGCGAGGATGAGATCTACTAGTTCCATAATCTTGAAGAACATAGTAAATTGAACTGATTTCTGATCACTAACTATAGCGAATAGTTCCTTCATTCATTAATCAGTTTTAAATGCAGAACAAGAGAAATGCATCATCCAGCATTTTCTAAATTACTAAAAAGACTTCAAATTAAGAATCTGAATAAGCGTCAATTAAGCTGTTTAATTGCTTAAATAATGGGTACAGTTATGATGTATCCTCCTGGTTAGCATAATGTTATGTTAATTTGTAACTAAATCTGTTTTCATGGTTACCAACCAATGAGGATCAACCTCTCCTTAGGAAAATAACTAAAAAAATACAAGTGCAAAACATGATTAAAATCAATTGATTCCTACTTGCTGATTTAAATCTGATTTGAAGTCAGTACACCCTGTTTGGAAAACACCAATGTTAACCTAATATGCCATGAATTCTACAAGAATCTCACATACTAATGTCCTGACATCTAGGCAACAAAAAGAACAGATATATCTCAAAATAGGTAAAATTGAAGACTCAGTTTTTCTCATCTTATAAAAGATTACTCCATTGCACAATGAAGAATTTTGTGGAAATTAATGTGCGTGCGGAATTTTCTTTCCCCCACGGAAATGGGCTACAGTGCTGCTAGCCCTCACTGGACCCCAGCAGATTCCTGGCAGCTGCCAACATGCCCTGAGAAAAGGAAAGGGCGGCACACAGAAAACTTTGAGCAAGCCTGGGATTGAGCATCAGGCTGTTTCTCCCTCCAGATCCCTAGGCTTGGGGTGAGATATGGGGGGCACATGCAGCTAGACTCTTGGGGGAGGCAAAGGGGGCAGAGAAACAGAAACTGGTTGTGATAGGGATTTCCATAACTCTGCTCCGGAGGTGGAGGGGAGAGAGAGAGAGAAGAAAGAAAGAGTGTGTGGGGGGGGGCAAGGAAGGGGAGGGTACAGACACTTGCTGAGAGGTTTTTGAAATTACCAAAATAATTGAAAATGGCATGATGCAGTGTTATTTTGACAAAATTTGCAGAATTATTGAATAGTGTGCGCAGAATTTTTAATGTTTTGGTGCAGACTGCCCCCAGAAGTACATTACGTAACAAATTCTAGGTTTAAAATTTAAGTATCTCTGCATATATGTTAACTTTGCAAAGGATCAATTAGAATTGGTACGACAAACCTGGAAGCCCATTTGCTTTTAATGTAGCAGCCCTAACAACAAATACAGGAAGATGCCCCATCTACTTACTCTGCAACCACAGGAAAGGGGGATCATAAAATTTTGTTCATCAGTATAAAAAAAATATTAGGAGAGGCTATATTGCCAATTAGGTCTGGCTCCATAAACATTCAACCCCACCCATTAAAATACCTAATTTAAAAAAAACTGTTACAGGAAGGAATGACACAGTAAGTGAAATCCATTTACTTTTCCTTGACTCAATTCTCCTCTCCCCCTACTCATGTTTCTATATTCTTCCTCTTGTCCTCTCCTTTCCCGTATTGTGTTGACCCCTTTCCATATTATCACTTCTTTCCCGTGTGGACTCTCCCAACCCCACCCACCATACTGTCCCCTATCCTTCTTCCCAGGACATAAGTTCACCAGCCAGCCTCATACCTTTGAAGTCCAAACACTATCATCCTCTCCTCAAAAAAAAAATCAAGCACGTGTACAGAAATTGAGAACCCTCCTCCTTCTCCCCCACCCCAAGAAACATTCACTCTCATGCAGCTTCCCAGAAGCTCAAATAGGCAGTCCGTGTATCATGTGCCAAGCATGTCCCAATTCCCTTATGCCCACCCACACAAGCAGCCTCTCCTCCTCCTCAGTTCTCTACCCGTGTCTCACAGTAGTTCCTTCCCCTACATTTGCACAAAGGCGGCCATTCGCTCCGATTCCCACACTTGCACTTCTTGTTCTTCCACTTCCTTTATCCCTTCAACCTCAAGATGAGTCTACCCCTGCTCAGAGAACGGAAACTGCTGTAGAGCAGGAGGAGGAAGTGAGGCAATATCTGTTCTTCCTCCCTCCACTGGCTCTGCCAGATACAATGATTCAGGAGCCAGTTAGCACCAACAGGAACCAGGGGTAAGGGAGAGAGAAAATGATGTAGTCTTGGGAGAATTAAGAGGAAAAAGAAGAAACCTTTTCATTTTTATTCTTCTACACAAAGCAGGCAAGGTATGTTTGGGAGGACTGGGGGAAAAACACATGCACATCTATTTCATATCAGCGACCGCACCTAGAGGGACACTTGTGGCAGCTTTTTAGGGTCATGAAACCCCTATAAATACAAGTACTAAAAAAAAAAAAGAAGATGCTACTGCCAACTTTTGACTCACTGTATACATATTCCTCGAGTAGAGGATTTGCCCCTTCCCTCCCCTCCAAGTAGCTTAGTGGTCTGTGAGTTTATCAGACACTAGCAGTTAAACAGGATTTCAGTGTCTACGCTCATCTGACTTCATTGCAAACTGTTCTTCAGCGTAAAACAGCTGTTTAAAATGTATTGCTATAGAGCAATATTACTGTGTTTACTAGCATAAGGACAAAGTGGTTTGGTCAAAACAAAGATTTCCAGGACATTTTGGCATCACTAGAAGTTCCTGGCACATCTGTTGAAATTAGATATTCCTATAACTAAAGTGCTGGTGTATCTTCCTAAACACGACACACCACAGTGCAATTGCAAGGTAAAGTGACTCGGAGACAACTTCCCCCATAAATTACAGTAAATCTGAACTTAACTTCTAGCCAGAAAGTTTACTAAAATGCTTGTTTCTAAATAAGACTGAAATCCAAGATTTTAGACGTGTGATTGTCATTAAGAAAGCCTGCATACAAGACTCTTTCTTCTCAATCTAGTCTCCTTTAGTAATTTTTCTGGAAGTGTGCAAACGGTTCAGATTCTTAGATAAAAATTAAGAGGAAGTAAAGGGTTGAGAAGATTGTTCTGGACCTTCTAGTTCTCCACCCCAGGGGACATTAGGATTCAGAGCACAGCCAAGTTATTGCTTGTTCTTAAGTGATCACTACGCAAGACTAAAGCTTTCTAAAGCCAGAGATAAAGAAGATTTTAATAACTTATGCATAATACTTGAGAGTACTCTCAAGAAGAGTGTAGCAGTAAGATTGAACACATTATTGGCTCTATCTAGGACTAGCTCTAAATGATACAGCCCCATCTTTCATATGCACCAAGGGAATCCAAACCTCAATTTTAAGGTAGTTTTGCAACTATGACACTTGCAGTTGAGTCTTCAAGCATATGCAGTTACCATAAGCGTGCAATTTTCTTACCCAGCACAAGCTTGTAGGCAGGCCAACATAGTTGCTAGTGTTTCTGGAGGAAGCTGAGCACTTTTGGGCTGGTCTTTCTCTGGGGCAAGGCCCCCCAAAATAGATGGGCATCGTCTCTTTAAGAAGGTCATACAGGCCTGGATGAAGGGCTCCTGGGGAAGAGAAATTCTTTCAATCTCTATTTAGACTGCATACCAGCCATGATTTCAAATTTAGCAACTGCAAGGTGGAAAGAATTGCACTAAGCTATTACATAGTTCAACATTTTCACTGAACTGTCAGACTAAAGTAGTTTTCCACAACTTCAATACTACTTAAAAAACTGTTATAGTGACTTAAGTCACCAAAAATAAAATGCAGAAATGAAATAAAAATCCTGCTTTACCCCATGCTCCCGAATTTTATCTGTGAGCCATTTGTCAAGTTTGAGGTATTCCCGTCGAGAGGCAAGTGCAGCAAGGTCAATAACAAAGGCAAATGGAGTACCATTTAGCAGCATTGACAAGGCCTAAAGAAAAAAAAAATAAGACTACTAGTCAAAATATCAGGTTACCCTACCCATTCTTTCATGACCTCTGCTCCCCACCTACTTTTTGGACAAGTTTTGCTACAACATGCTGCTACTGCTTTCTTGGTCAACAAAAAAATTTGGTACTATTCGCTTCATAGTTATATCTTGCTTATAAGACTAAGCAAGTGGTTCTAGATCTGAAAGCATGACACTACCTTCAACTAGACTTGACCTTGTGCTTGGGCTTTTACAGTCTTAATATGAAGCCTTACCAATAAGTGGCAGAGTAATAAAAAAAAAATTACTCAGTTTCTATTGCAACACCACAGAAATCAAATCAAAATATCTTATCACTCCCTGAGCACAACACAGGAGGATTTCACATCCATTCTGAATGTGCCTCATGGTCAACAGTAGTTGAGGCATGGAAATTTTTTTTCAGAAGGCAGTCTGTCCAGCTATACCAAATGACACCCCAAATTTGTTACATCCACTTTAACAGGTGACAGATACCTCAAAAAGGTGATAAATACCTCAAATATAAGTCAGCTGAAACTGTACAGCACATACAATTTCAGTGGACTAGTATGGAAAGTTACTGAACTATTGTCACTTGTTTAAACACATCTAAGTACAACTGTGCTATCTTTAAACAAGTTTAATTTTCTAGAGTAAGTTTCCTATGCTCCCACTTCCAGCATCTTCAAGAAAAGTAAGTCGGTTGAAACTATTCTTCTAGTTCTAGATCATTTTTATAGTCTGATATCCACTTATGCCAACATCTGAATCCAGACATTCTAGCAATACAGTTCTTACTAACTTTCTATCACTTGTTAGTTTAGTTTCTCTTATAAAAAGAAACATGAAGTTCATACACAGCACACTAAGTAAGTGACAAATGCCTCTCAAAAAACTCACCTTCAAGTCTTGGGCAACATCGAGAATGCGTGACAATTTTGCCTGGTCATACTGCTCCCCTCTCATGTACCATTCAGCCATTGCATGCATGATAAGTTGGCGTATTGAAGGAGACTGGCCCTAGGGAAAGTTAAATTGTGATTTCACTTTATACAGAGCTGCTTTTTTTATTATTATTATTATTAACACACACACACACACACACACACACACACTTTAGGTTGTTACAGAAGTTTACATTTGGAATAGCTCACTCACACTTATGCAGGATGTTTCACCTATTTGCCACAGTTTTAATGGTGTTTATATGCAAGTTCTGTAGTTAATACTAGTTATATTTCACTCAGATAATCTACTGCAAAAGCCTAAAATCACCACTTAGACATGATTCTACATCTTTGAATTTCCTTTTGAATGATGAAACAAGTTGAGTTCACATCCCATGCTATTCCACCAGTAAACTGGTCTAATTCTTTTCCCATTCACATAGGAATGGAGATCGGAATAAAACTATTGTAGTATGCCATCTGCACTTATGTAATGGAATACCACATCTCATGGCTTAATACATGTTCTTGGAGATAAAATGGGAGTGGAGGTCCCAAAAACAATTAACAGAATTCAGCTTTTCATTGGTATCAAGGGTCTTGAAGTCTAGCTGTTCACATCTTGGGAGCACTTAATTTTACCAGCTGATGGAACTGCATCATGAAAGACAGACCAATGTTCTGTATTTATGACACAATCTGGGCCACTGGAAAACTTCAGATCTTGCAGTTAAGATCTTTACTCAACTCAGCCCTCTGCAACAAAGCATTTCTCCAGTCAAGCAATAAAGACAACTCTATCCTTCAATTTAAGAGATTTTCCTAATGTAAACAAAACCACCACAACACAACTGGGAGAGCTTGAAATGAATGACACTGCTCAATGACCAATGACTTTGCAGTCAGTTTAGACCAGGACCAGGTCGGTTTTGTATTATTGAACTTCACTGTTCAAATGTACTTGAGCACAAGATTCTTCTAATGCAGATAAGCCAAATGACACAGGTCTCAACTACAGCCATCTTCTCCTTACCTCTCCCGTTTGGATAGCTCCATCAGTCGTAGCAACAGTGAAAGCTATAGCATGGAGTGGGCAACACGTAACCCAAAACAGCCTGCTTATGTACTCATTTAGCGCCTCACAGCTGCATACGCTAAAAGGATACACAGCCAGCCACTTCATTACAGCTCTCAGTTTAACAGATACAGGAATTGTACTATTGCATCACACAAATGTGACATTTGTAAAGTATACTGCCGTACAGATACTTCAGCCCAGTATGTATAATTATGGAATAGCCAATCTCTAGGAAAAGTTAATTGGGCTTATGCCTGAACCTGACAGTTTATATCTTAAGATAACACTCTGTCTTCTGTAAGAAGTATAATAGAAGACAATTTAAAAAAAAACCAAAAACCCACAACACTCAATGTGCCAACCAGCAAAATTTGTAAAACTAAACAAGGTCTTAGATTGAGCCTATATTCAAGTTTGAGTTTCCTAAGCTGATCTTTTGCTAAAGCGTACTTATTTACACAATGCAAAAGAGAGACCAAGTCTCAGCAGTTTGCCTTAAGATCCAAGTAGTAAGCAATCAGTGAGTTGCAATATTTTGTAAAAACTCAATACTTTCTACACTATCCTGGTCATAAATGAAGACATTTCAGTGTTTTGCTGTTCCGGCTGCCAAATCAATCCATCACAAGCTTCTAAAATAAAAGTAATCAAAGCTTTTGAGTACTCAATTGAAACACTTACCTGTCCATGCCACGCATAGTGCAAAATGATGGCAGAGTTGGGGTGGTTGCCAAGGAAAATTGGCATAAGTGTAGAGATGAGTTCATGGCGTAAGGTATGCCAGGAAGTGTTGATCTGTAATAAGGCCAATACCAACATATCTGGGCAGTGCTTGATGGGGAAACTGAAGAGCTGCTTAACTTGCTCATACTGTCCCACTTCTGCCAACCGCAACAGAGACTCAATCAAATCCAGGCTCTTCCTAACAAAAATACAAAGTTACATACTAGATGACTAACAGGATTCTGGTCTGCAGGCAACGCCAAGCATTATTAAAACGCCAATTTCAAATAAGCAAATTTCATACAACTGTTACAACTTTGCTGAACCCAAATGAGTCTGCAATGAGAATATTCCTATCTGATTTTCATTAAATATTTAAACTCCGCATTTAATAAAAGGTTAGAGTCAACTACTCTTCTGGTTAAGAAGTATTAAAAATCAACTGAGATATTTCAGGTTGAATATACAATTGAAAAAACTGTGGCTATATGTATATACTTTAAAAACTCATGTTTTATTTCAGGTACCTGGAGCAAGCTTCTCCAGTGTCCTGGGGTGGGGGAGCGGGGGGCAGGAAGACTGCTGAAAATTCTCTCTCTCTCATATCTATTACACGTAAATATTTTTAGAAGTGAAAAAGCACTCCCAGAACACATTAGTAGGAACTCCCAGACAGCTAAAGACACCAGTGGAAGGATCAACTGGCAGCATGCTTTACAAGTGTTACTACAGGCATACATGGGAAGTGCTCTGATAATGCAAGAACCAAGCACTAATTATACACAAGATACTTAATGGCTCCTCTGCTGAAATATGAGTGCAGCTAAAAACTCAAGTCATTTGAAAAAGCCAAATTTAACTGTCAAATTAGTCTTATCCTCCATTTACGAGAACATAAATCCAACTATGTGACCAGGTTTACCATGTGGCAATTTCTCGATTGTCATCCTCTGGTGGTGCTTTCAGGATGTCTGTGGCAACAGCATGACAGGGGTAGTCAGCAAAACAGAAGATCTCTGGGTTTATGAGGGAATGCTGGATGAAGGAGAGCTGGAACATGTGTTCAGAAAAAAAACAGGTTAGATCTTCAGCAAAAAAAAAGTTACATACCCTCTTTCTTCCTCAACCACCAGGAGAGAAATTTTCAGAAGGGACTCAAAAGTTAGTGCATACGTTTTGCACTTTAGTCCTGGATACAGTACAAACTGATCTGATTGTGTAACCAGGTTAAAGCCTTGCCACTACACAGTTATTGAACATAGTTCCAGTTCCATCTACACTACAAACTGGAATAATATTGGTAACTGTTTTCCTTAACAAGGATGCATAGTGCCCTTCAACTCAATGCACTTCAATATCCCTTAAGCCTTCACATAAGTTATACAGTTGACTAGACAATACTTAAGAAGCGTGCTCTGGGTCTGCAGTCACTCCCCGACAGAATTGCAAACTCATTCTTAGTTCTGGGATTAGTCTATTTAAGTTACTGTTTCACTACTCAGTGATGTTCCTTACTACACAAAGATATTAAGCCAGTACAATTGTAACTGTTAAGCATGTTAACTGCCTAGGACAATTAATTTGACAACAGCTCCAAAATAATCCTACCTGGCCCTCGGCATGTTTCCAAGGTCTGTATATGAGATCAACTGGGAAGACTTCCATGCCGAGCCCTCTTTGGATACCATACACCACAATCTGCAGACCCTTGCTGTCACGAAGTTGAAACCCAGGGTGGTCCAGTTCATAGGTTACTTCCTTGAAGTTCAAACTAGGATTCTGCAACCAGTAAAACAGGTTACCCAGCATCAAGATAACATCCATAAACATTCCTCAATACTTTCTGCAAGTGCACCAGGCCACCAATGATCATTAGTGCATTTCAATGGAAAAATTTCAGCACAAATAGTTAGTTTGGCTCAGCTGTAATTTAACTGAAAATAGGATCTTACAAGAGAGTGTTAGACAAACTTAAACTAGTGACATCACAACCAGAAAAGATTACAGCATCTGAATTCTGGCTAGGTGCTCCTGTCTTCCATGCAAGGTGCATAGTCCTTGAGGCGAAAGTGCTTATAAAGGTTTTCTGTGATGAGGAATACAGCATATTAGGATGTGTGTAAGATAGGAGTAAACAGCATGGAAGAGTCACTCAAGTTAGCCAGCCAGTCTCACACCTTTAGTTTCCTGTGGTATTATTGAGACATTTTTATTCAACTGAAGCAATAAAGACATTTCAGTTCAGAAGTGCTGGTACTCTACTCCTGAGAAAAGTATACCAGAATTGACTGGTTGCTCTGAATACTAATTACAAATAGTCTATATTGATATATTACAAGCAAGAAGTCAAACTTACCAGCTCTTTAAGAACATCAATCAAGACCTCCACATTCCAGGTATGGGCTTGTGTTCCATCGCTTTTATCTTTCCCATCACTCCAGATCCCACTGCCAGGAGCCGAAATAGACTGCAAATTAAATGTCTCTGATTATATACTAGTTAAACTTAACCAAGCACCAGAAACCAGAGCTTCAGAACGTCCCATTATGAGTAAAATCAAGCCGTTAAGTAAGCTAGGAAGAAAGAGCTCTGCACTTTTAATAGCACCTTTCTCCTAAGAATCAAAGCACTTTACAGACATGCCTCACTGTGATGCAATACCCCTCTGCAGAATAGGAATGAAAATGTGAAGTGAAGAATACAAGTTAAGTGACTTGCTTAAGGCAACAGTAGTGGCAGAGCCAGAAATGGAATCCTGGAGCAACAACTCCCAGAGTCCTCAGCTTTAGTGACAAGTTTTCATTTTAGTGAGAAGAGTGAACGTACACTGTTTACTATCACTCTTCAGTAAGACTACTCACTTGTAATGGAATACCCTCTGTCAACCCTGAATGAGTTCGAGCCATCATTCCCAAAACCCTGGCAACCTGGGCAGCTGTTACCTCCCGAACACCAAACTGCATGATTATGTTGCGACATTCTTCAACACTAAAAATATAACCAGAAGACAGACATTGATCACAGTATCAAAGCAGGTTTCAACATGACAGCCAGAGTAACACAAGAGGGACTAGAGTGAGATTTTCTGGTTAAAGGTAACACACTGAGACAAAAAGTTAGCTATTTCAACCCGATTTTGCATACAATAAGGAGTACGAGACTGCTTGGCTTTGCAATGTTTTCAGTTAGAAGGGTTCTTGCTTTCTAATTCACACTACAGACGCTCCTCAACTTATGCAAGCGTTCTGTTCCAGAACATCCTGCATAACTTGAATTTTGCATAAATCGGAAACATATCTGACCATTATGAAAAAAACCCTCCTATTTCTAGCTTATGGGACTTTTTCCCCGTAAGTGTGGATTTCTGTAAGTCGGGTTTTGCGTAACCCAGAGAGCAACTGTATTTATGTTCAGCCAAGATGACTATGTATAAACATCCAGTGTTTGCAATAAACATATTTTGGGAAATTACCATATATATATATTCAACTCAAAACCATAGATCTCCACCAAGTAATAACCATGTGACCTGTATTTGACCACTGCATATAGTTCATGCAAATTAAACTGTAGGATTTTGCTATGCTCTCAGCTCTCCATTAGACAGGAAAGGGGTCAAAAGTCTACAGGTAGATTACTCATGAACACCATCTTAGGTTCTGACATAGCTGGAATACCCAATGGTTACAGAAACTTCATTAAGTACCATCCATCTGCAACAGGTATTTGAGACCATGACTACACGCTTTGTGAGAAATTACCATGTATAAATTCACTCTACAGTTGTCAAATTTTCCTCAGTTAGACCAAGGTCATCTTAATAACACTACACAATGGAATTTCAACTCATGAAATATTTTAGCAGTTAAGTCAACTGCAGGAGCCAAGTACAAAAGGCAAATTAAATTGTTTCCTACAGCTCAGATCTTTATATCCCTCGAAGTTCCTTTTTTACTCTGAAAATGTAGACTGTTACCTAGCCTATAGGAGCATAAGTTAAAAAAAAAAAAGTGATTTTGACTTTCCTTTAATCAATAATTATGACTATGAATACCTTTGATTTTTATCTGAACTGGGAAGATACTTAAACTGCATAAATTATATCTAAATTAAAAGGTATTTTTAAACCAAAGTTATTTTCACCTTTGGATACTGATGCCATCTATGGGTTTCAAACAATGTGGGGAGGTATTTAAGGCTATTCAGAAGAAATGTTTAAAGTGTGGAACTGTGTTCCCTCTAATTTTTCCCCACACATGTGCAGAATGAATTTTGTTATGTGCACTAATATGGAGGTGGTGACATATCACATTCACATTGGTGCACATAAAATTCATGTGGTGGGGATAGGGCCAAGGGGTTCAGCATGGGAGAGGGGGCTCAGGGCTGGGGCAGGGCCAGGGATGAGGGGTTCAGGGTGCAGGAGGATGCTCTGGGGGGGAGAAGAGAGGACTTCCCCCCAGCTCTCTCCTGCCACAGCAACTTCTGGCTAAGCAGCACAGGCAGACTCTTGGGGTACGTCTATATAGCAAGCAGAAACCCATAGCAGCAAGTCTCAGACAGAGTCTACAGACCTGGGCTCATGCTAGAGTGCTAAAAATTGCTGTGTAGACACTTGGTGTGAGCTAGAACTTGGACTCAATCCCACCCCTGAGATTCAGAGCCCAAGCCTGAACATCTACACAGTTATTTAAGTGCTGTAGAGAGCCCAAGTCTGTAGGACAGGACTCAGACTTTCTGCTTGTCATGCAGATATACCCTCAGAGTAATACAGAACTTATTCATAAGTGAAGTATTGCACATTACTGTGTTAATTGAAGTTAAGAGCAAGTATTGACCAGATGGGTTCTTCACCTACAGTAAGAAACAAGAAGCCTGGCAGGTACTTGGTTCTGGGGCAGCTGTAAGGATAATCATGCTATAAGGTATTGGCAGGGAAGCTGTGTAAGTTCTGCGGTATAGTCAATAGTCCACTCCTTGACACTACTGCTCACAATGCTGCATAACTTCACTGTTTGTGAAGCTCTTCCTGCCCAGCATTCTAGAACTCAATACAGATCTCTAATACTGATCTTCATGTGAACACTCACCTGTGTTTAAAGCTTGACAACTTGCATGAAAGGAAAATTCTAAGAACCTAAGAACATAAGAATGGCCGTACTGGGTCAGATCAAAGGTCCATTCAGCCCAGTATCCTGTCTATTGACAGTAACCAATGCCAGGTGCCCCAGAGGGAGTGAACCTAACAGGTAATGATCAGATGATCTCTCTCCTGCCATCCATTTCCACCCTCTGGCAAACAGAGGCTAGGGACACCAGTCCTTACCCACCCTGGCTAATAGCCATTAATGGACTTAACCTCTATGAATTTATCCAGTTCTCTTCTAAACCCTGTTATAGTCCTGGCCTTCACAATCTCCTCAGGCAAGGAGTTCCACAGGCTGACTGTGCTGTGTGAAGAAGAACTTCCTTTTATTTGTTTTAAATCTGCTGCCCATTAATTTCATTTGGTGGCCCCTAGTTCTTATATTATGGGAACATGTAAATAAACTTTTCTTCATTCACTTTCTCCACACCACTCATGATTTTATATACCTCTCTCATATCCCCCCTTAGCCTCCTCTTGTCCAAGCCGAAAAGTCCTACCCTCTTTAATCTCTCCTCATATGGGACCTGTTCCAAACCCCTAGTCACTTTAGTTGCCCTTCTCTGAACCTTTTCTAATGCCAGTATATATTTTGAGATGAGGAGACCACATCTGTACGCAGTATTCAAATGTGGGTGTACCACGGATTTATATAAAGGCAATAAGATATTCTCCATCTTATTCTCTATCCCTTTTTTAAAATTATTCCTAACATCCTGTTTGCTTTTTTGACTGCTGCTGCATACAACATGGACATCTTCAGAGAACTATCCAGGATGACCCCAAGATCTCTTTCCTGATTAGTTGTAGCTAAATTAGCCCCCCATCATATTGTATGTATAGTTGGCGTTATTTTTTCCAAGTGTGCTTTACTTCTTTCATTTTCCATTTTGTTGCCCAATCACTTAGTTTTGTGAGATTTTTGAAGTTCTTCACTGTCTGCTTTGGTCTTAACTATCTCGAGCAGTTTAGTATCATCTACAAACTTTGCCACCTCACTGTTTACCCCTTTCTCCAGATCACTTATGAGTAAGTTGAACAGGATTGGTCCTAAGACTGACACTTGGAACACCACTAGTTACCCCTCTCCATTCTGAAAATTTACCGTTTATTCCTACCCTCTGTTCATGGCCTTTTAAATCAGTTTTCACATTTGTTAAGCCATGCCGGCTATTTCAGTTTTTACTGTGTTTTTTAATTTGGGGAATACATTTAAGTTGGGCCTCTATTATGGTGTTTCTGAAAAGTGTCCATGCAGCTTGCAGGGATTTCACTCTAGTCACTGTACCTTTTAATTTGTTAAACTAACCTCATTTTTGCATAGTTCCCCTTTCTGAAGTTAAATGCCACAGTGTTGGGCTGTTGAAGTATGCTTCCCATCACAGGAATGTTAAATGTTATTCTGGTCACTATTTCCAAGCAGTCCTGTTATAGTTATCTCTTGGACCAGATCCTGCGCTCCTCTCAGGACTAAATCGAGAATTGCCTCTCCCCTTGTGGGTTCCTGTATCAGCTGCTCCAAGAAGCAGTTAAAGAATTGAGAAATTGTCTCTGCATTTCATCCTGAGGTGACATGTACCCAGTCAAGATGGGGATAACTGGAATCCCCTACTATTAGAGTTTTTTATTTTGATAGCCTCTCTAATCTCCCTTAGCACTTGATTGTCACTATCACTGTCCTGGTCGGTAAGGCCAATAATAGATCCCTACTGTTATATTCTTATTAGAGCATAAATTACTATCCACAGAGATTCTATGGAACATGAGGATTCAATTAAGATTTTTACTTCATTTGATTCTACATTTTCTTTCACAAACACTGCCAATCCTCCTGCCGCCCCTGCACAACCTGTTCAGTCCTTCCAATATATTTTGTACCCTGGAATGACTGTCCCATTGATTGTCCACACTCCAACAGGCTTCTGTGATGTCTACTATACCAATATCCTCCTTTAACACAAGGCACTCTAGTTCACCCATCTTAGACAGACTTTTAGCATTTGTGTACAAGCACTTTAAAAACTTTTCACTGTTTATTTGTCTGCCCTTTTCTGATGTGTCAGATTCTTTATGTGAATATTTCTCTTCTGATCTGGCCCGTACTTTAGGTTTTAGTCAGGAGGAGAGGATGGAAGAGGATAGAGAATCTCTATCAATATCGGACAATCAGCTTTCCTCCATCTCAGTTTAAAAACTGTTCTGCAACTTTTAAACGTTAAATGCCAGCAGTTTGGGTCCACTTTGGTTTAGGTGGAGCCCATCCTTCCTGTATAGGCTCCCCCATCCCAAAAGTTTCCCCAGTTTCTAATAATCTAAACCCCTCTTCTCTACACTATCATCTCATTCACGCACAGACTCTGAAGCTCTGCCTAGCTACCTGGCGCTGCGCGTGGAACTGGAAGCAAAGAACTAGAAGAAAGTGCATTATCTAGGTATTTTCTGTAAAAAGAAAATACAGCTGGGACTGATAAGTGAACAGTTTACCTCTACTGCTTAGATGGGAATGGTCAACAGAAGCCAGTTTACATTTACAATCAGAAAATACACAGCAGTGGAAGTGAACATACCATAAACCAAGAACAAGCAATCTCATGTTACTACTTTGTACACCAAGGTTAGTGGAGTTACTTTAGGACTCTTTTTCCTTTACTGCAAAGGAAAAGGGACTGTTCCCAGGCAAGAGGGCTGATGTGCACGCGCTCTCTCGCCACACAGTTTTCCTACAAACCTTGTACAAAAGCCGTAGCCTACTTCTTGCATGAAGTCTGCCAGAGAGCTCTCCATCATTGTTTTGGCTATCCCTCCAGAATCAGGCAGGATCCTATCCATTAGGATGTCCCGTTTTTCAGGGTATAGAAGTGGTGCAAGCACCACGGGGCAACGCTCCTGGGGAAAATCTAAAAATGAGAGAAGAGCATGTATTACGATGCATTATAATGGCTTAACAAACAGGAAATTCTACACTACTACTTCAAGTCACAAATGACCATTAGGATTCTTTGTTTTTAAGTACTTATATTCAAATGAAGATTGCCTTGAAAAATACTATTACACATTGCTCCAGTAAAATGAAGGCTTTGAGCCTCCCTCAGGAAAGCTTCCAATTCCTGAAGAATTGAACCTTTTAAATTTCTAGCCACTACAGTTGCAAAGAAAAGCTACCAAATATAAGCTGAGAAAAATGACTGCATCTAGCCTACCAACATAGCTCCAGGTCCTCTATTGCTGTTTACAGCTTCCCCAAACTGCAGGAGCAGCATGAAATTGACAAGACTTCTACAGTTTCACTGCAGCTGCTTGGGAAAGCTATTAACTGCAGCAGAAACAGGTGCTAGAATGATTTGAGGGCACAATCACCCAAAAAGCACAGGTTGAAGAATACAGTAGGAGAGAGCAGCTGTCCCCTTCCACCAGAAAATATTGGGAATAGGGGATCAGTGTGGGGTGCTCCTCTCCATTCCAGGAGGGAGAGGTTTTCAAGGGACAGATGCACCATGGGACAGATGACTAAATTTTATGTTTTGGGCTATTATGCCAGCAACCCATCCACAACAGAACAGATTAGCCCAGTAGGAACCACCTAGGGGTTGGCCTTCCCTCAAAACAAGTTAGTGTGACTGCTTGTGTACTTTTGGGAGCATGTGGCACAAGTTATTGGCTTGATTAAGGGAACTAATGGTGGTTAGCACACCAAATTCTCTAGAGCAGACAATACTTAAGAGCATAAACTAGAATAATGCAAAAAAAGCAGCTGTCTTGCTCTATGTATCTGTTTAGACACACTATATCTAGTTCTTTTTAGAACTAAGGAGGAGTGAGGAAGGACAGGACGAAGAGGAGATTAAAGGAGTTCAAGTCAGGAATGTACTGCTCCTTTAAGAATATTTTGCTAGAAACCACCTCACCCACTGAACACACATTATTTCAACTGCCATAGTGTCACACAGACAGAGGTAGTCTCCACAACATACATGGCATCAGTAAAAAGTTTATACAAAGTTATGTTCCCTGAAAGTTCCCATGAAAGTTCCCCTAAACTTGTTCCTGGAACTTCTGTATTCTAGGACTTGCAGCAAAAGACACTGATTTTAATGTAAATAGTATGAAGCCTTAACTATATCCCATCAATCCAACTTCCCCTCATTTAGCATTCTGAAAAATTCCCTGTTTTAGAAAGATCATGTACTATGGATGTTTAAAGCTACAAAGAAGAAAAATATACAACAAATGAACTTTTGCAACAGGACAGAAGTTCTCCACTATCTAAAGCCTGTTCATTTGGGTATTCCTAGAGGTAGGCTGCATACCCCTCAAATTCTGCAGATTCTTTTTAGTATAGTGAAATAGTATGTTACCGCATACCCATGGAAAGAAGATTACAACTATTTCAAACCAACATGATTAAGTGGTACACTGCAACAGAGTACTTGTTCAGTGGATTTAGCCTCATGACACCTTATGCACGAAGCATCCTATTAGACCACTACACTGCTGCCACTGGAACAACAGGCTGTTGGTACATTTTGACAGGCATTCAAACAGGCTGAGTGGTAATGTTCTACTAACCTCTACGTAATGTTTTGAGGAAAGCGTCAATCTGTTCCTGTCCAACCCCAAAGGCTCCTTTCTGCCCAAAAAGGAGATGGGAGAGGAGGAGGTGCAGGACCTCTATTGCAATATCTTGGAAGCCACCTTCTTGATTTCCACTGACGTCTGCGTCAATGTAAGAACGCAGCAGATCTGGAAGTTTTTGTTTGATAAACTGGGCAGCTGTAAGAAGAGAAGAGAGGCTATAATTAAAGTCTGAAAATTACTTTAAAAATGTAACTTAGTCAAAGACTTAATTTGGTTCTGTTCGTCATCCATTGCTCCGGGCATATTTAACACACTGCACATCACCTAAAACAGTTGTCTACCACTGATAGACAATATCCTTTTCATGCTCTGTACCCCTCAGCCCCACCTTTAGTAGGCAAGACAGACTTTGCAGTATGTCTGCAACAGATATGGCTATAGTGAATCAGAACTAGGGAAATGGCAGAGGAACAACTCCTGCTCCAGTGCCTACTGATTTCAACTGCAGAAGCAAACTCAGGTAACCTAGACCCTAAAACGCTGTCAGGATTGTTCTTAAATTTGACACGACTTTGCTGTAGTATTTTGCAAACTCCTCACTTACCAAAACCTCGTAGATCTGAGCTGAAGGAGTTCAGTAAAGCAAGACCAAAAATCACCTGTGAACAAATGAGAGGAAAGTAAGAACCTATCATGCATTTAATTTCAGTCAAGCTTTGCACTGTACAAACTTAACCAGCTAGTTTGGGAAACAAAATGTTTACCTACCTCTTGAACTTTGCTTAATTTGATAACTTTACTCAGCTGGGCAAATAAATGGGGTGAAGGCTTTAGACTCTGAAACAGAATAAAGTATGAATTATTTATACAGATGGTCTAGCTTGTAGTGTGAAAGACAGCCTGGAGGTTTTATTTGCAGGAGAGGTAAATTTATTTGCAGGAAGGGAAGCCATTTTGCAGTAGACTAGCTCACAAAGCCTGAACAGAGCAGTCAAAAAACCAAGCAAAACCTGCCATTTTCAGGAGTTAATATCAAAATGACGCATGCTTGGTAGAAAGTTTAAATCCACACATACTTCTCACAAGTTACACTAGTTCAGCTACTAAGCTGTTGTTCTCAGGATCTCCTCCATGTCAACATAAAAATATAGAAGCACTAGGGACCTATTTTGTATTTTGATTGTTTTGAGGTCTAAACACAAAATGTTCAAAATCACAAAAGTTTAACACTATTAAACCAGCTTACTTTAATCAAGAGAAAGGCCCTTTCTAAAGTGGCTTGGACACTACTACAGTGCTTCTGTGAAAGTGGTAAAGTAAGAGGAGCAGTAGGAGAATAAAGTTAGATACAGCAGACAGTGCAATCCCAGACTTCCACATGAACAACTAGCATTAGCTAATATCACATGAGGGAACACAACACATAAGGGAATAAAGTTTAGACTCAATGTTAGCATTATAAAGGAAGGCTTAAACTTAGTAAATATTTTTTCATGAAAGTAGAGGTATGAGTCTTCCTTGGTTTTAAGTATTCCCATCAAGTCTTTGCAATCCAAACATTGCTGCATTATGGAATGAGTAAGAACCTGAAATTGACTAATTTAAATTTATTGTGGAAGCTTGAGTGAAGTACAGGGAGTGACAATAGATAAGGAGAGTAAGACTATTCAGTTTTTAAAATTCTTGGTACTAGAAAAGACAAGAGTTTGTTTTAAGAGATTAAATCTCAGTAAATACAAACAGAAGGTATAAACAACTATAAAAAAAGGCAAGGCCAGTGAGGATTTCAGGCAACAAGGGAAGCACGCCATGTCCTACTCTAGTTAAAGATCCTGTTCTTGAAGCTAAGAAACTGTCCTCAATCCTCCCGCACTAGCACCCCTTTAATCCATCAAAGTCTAGAAAACAGCAGCTCCTGAATGTAAAAGTAGATTAATTTCCTTCCTATAGGTTAAACCATTTCCCCTCCAACTCTAGCAAAACCTCTGTCACATTCCTCTTGTGCTGGATTTTTTGTCTTTAGTTACACTCTGAATGAATGCCACTGCCATCTTTGACAAGTTTTCCTGTTTAAAAAGCCATTTTAAACATAACTCATTAAAAACATTCTACATAATTCCACAATAAAATAGAGACTTATTTTTCCGTGACTGACCCTTTTAAAATAGGGTATACAAACCTTCTGATAGTGCAATGGATTGTCAATGGCGTAGGACAGCGTCGAGATAAAGTTTGGCTTTGTAATCAGCGACGCACACTCCTGGATCAGAAACTGAGTCTGAAAAGAACAAGGTAACTGTAAATCTGCTATTGCTTTGACATATTGCATCTGCATTTAAGTTATCACTTTACTTTTCACTCCACAGCCATAGCAGCAATAACCCAGTCAGATTTTAGAGTGCCTCAGCTTTTGAATTCAGTATTTTGTACCAAGAAACATGGAAGGGGACAGACTAGTGTCCAGCAGAATTTGACTGTCTACTTGTCATTAAAGATTAGGTTTTAATATTTGCCAGACTAGACAAGCTAACCAAACCAGACTAGACAAGCTCAGTCACTTGGCAAAGTAAACTTAATGTGGAAGTCTGATACTTTATTTCACTTGTCTTAGGCTCCTACAGATGTTAGTATAGATCATGTCTGTATGCACAACAAATAGCAGCATAGTATGCTAAATTAGGCAGTGGTTCTCAAGAGATTTTAGGAAAGAATGGAGGTTAAGCCAGGAAATGGGTGTGCCCCAAAAGTCTAAGTAGTTTGGAAGTGTGTAAAATAGTTGCTCATTGTATCACTAGCTTGGACTAAGCTTTAAAATGGTAAGGGATATTTTAAGAAGGGACTGCCTGCGGCCAAAAAAAAAAAACAAACAAAAAGTGGGGCCAGCACACTTTAGTAACAGATTTTCTAAGTCAGTTCTTTAAAAGAGAGACAAGCTCGCAGTAATTCCACCTTCTCACTAGAGAACCAACAAAAGGAGTTGTAATTCAAAAACCGTGCATGGATATTTTCCACCAATTAACTGAAGACTATAACCTGTATCCTGCCTTTGTGCTTAAAATGGCCTGCGAGCTTTGCAATAAGCCAATAAAAAGTGCAGAATTTACCTGATGGAAATCTTTGCCACTGCTTTTACCATCGCCACTGAAATCCACGTGCGAGAATAGACAGCGTAGTAAATGCCTGTCTGCCTCGGGACCGTGCCGATTCACAATCTGAAAGACCAAGAACAAACCATCTAGAAAACATCCAACAATTTTGATGGACAGTTGTCAAACATACTGATGGGGAACCAGTACTTTGGTTACTGTAGTAATTTCACTACTTTGTACAATAGAATACCCAAGTTCAAATAGGAGGCACTAAGGATCCAAGAGTTTAGTAATTAATTCTCAATACCCCTGTGAAGTAACGGTTAACCTCATTTGGGGATGGAAAGAATCAAAGCAGTAAAATATGACAGGAACAGAACCCAGATCTCTTAACTCCAAGTTGTAGTCTTTGATCATGCTTCTGCCCACATTAAGGCATCTTGTTTGTTTTTGAGGAAGGAACCAATACATAAGGGAATTCCCAGGGTGGATAGTGATTTTTTTTGATAAAACGCTTTAAGGGGGGGAAAAAGTCTAAAGACAGGTTTAATTAAGATATCTTTGAGCTATAACATATCTTATCATGGAATAGAGATTATAAATTCTAATTCTATAGTATGAGACAATATTCATGTAATGGTTAAGAAAAGTTTTGTAATTAAGTTCCAGCAGTTCATGATTAGGGACCCACATTTATGGGGTTTCAAGGGCTTCTGTATAGATTTAGGTTAATCTTTCTATCTACCCAATGGGACTCAGTATCTTCTAGACTGAGCACTATCAGAGATGCTTAGCTTTGCCATTCTCAAACTGCAGCTTTATCTTTTCAGAGACAACATGCTTGTTTACAGCAAAAATGTTTTTAAACAAACAGAGGTGAGAAATAACAGATCTCGACCCAATTGTTCCTCTGCAAATTTGTGTACACAGTCAATCCCTTACCTCTCTCTAAAAGTGCAAAGTTTCAAAAAGTTCAATGAATGGAAGATGGTTGGGGGTGGAATAGATCTGGACAAGGAGAAGTTTGGAGATAAATGTGAGAAGGGAGGGACAGGCAGTAGAAACGAAAGTGAAACTGAGCAGCATATTCCAGAAGTCTTGAGGTTTGAGTGTAGCCTTCATTGATTTGAGATCTACCATACCATTCTCTCACTAGAAGGGAAAACCTATAATGGCAGCAGGCTGTAAAAGAGACCCAGTTTGGGAATATTTTAATGAAGTTCCTCTACCTGTAGGTAAGACAGGCATGCATTCAAAATGCAAACAGTACAAGAAATGCAAGGCCTGGTTGCCTGAATGAAACATCATGAGAAGTGTTCCTTCTCAGGAGGAAGCTGAATTAACGATGATGAAAGGAACATGTCTGAACACGCAGGATCTTCAAGTTGGTAAACTTTTTTATTTCATACTTCTTTCTTAAGGACTGCCTGTCTTCCTTCTGGACTATTCTCGAATTCTCATGTTTGAGCAAAAAAATATATAGTTGTTACTCTATGATACTATCATTTTAGATGCAGTTGTGAAAAATAAACAGGTAAATCTTTTTACAATTTCACCTTTAAAGTAGTACTGAATGTCAACGGGTTGTACTGAAGAGTGAACTGTCAGGCTGGAAGGAGGTTACTAGTGGAGTTCCTCAAGGATCAGTTTTGGGACCAATCTTATTTAACCTTTTTATTACTGACTTTGGCACAAAAAGCGGGAATGTGCTAATAAAGTTTGCGGATGACACAAAGCTGGGAGGAATTGCTAACACAGAGAAGGACTGGGATATCATACAGGAAGATCTGGATGACCTTGTAAACTGGAGTAATAGTAATAGGATGAAATTTAATAGTGAAAAGTGCAAGGTCATGCATTTAGGGATTAATAGTAAGAATTTTAGTTATAAATTGAGGACACATCAGTTGGAAGCAACAGAGGAGGAGAAGGACCTTGGAGTATTGGTTGATCACAGGATGACTATGAGCCACCAATGTGATATGGCCATTAAAAAAGCTAATGCAGTTTTAGGATGCATCAGGTGAGGTATTTCCAGCAAAGATAAGGAGGTGTTAGTACCATTATATAAGGCACTGGTGAGACCTCATCTGGAATATTGTGTGCAGTTCTGGTCTCCCATGTTTAAGAAGGATGAATTCAAACTGGAACAGGTTCAGAGACGGGCTACTAGGATGATCCGAGGAATGGAAAACCTGTCTTATGAAAGGAGACTCAGAGCTTGGCTTGTTTAGCCTAACCAAAAGGTTGAGGGGGGATATGCTTGCTCTTTATAAATATATCAGAGGGATTAATATTAGAGATGGAGAGGAATTATTTAAGCTTAGTACCAATGTAGACACAAGAACAAATGGGTATAAACTGGACACTAGGAAGTTTAGACTTGAAATTAGACGAAGGTTTCTAACCATTACAGGAGTGAAGTTCTGGAACAGCCTTCCAAGGGAAGTAGTGGGGGCAAAAGACATATTGGCTTTAAGACTAAGCTTGATAAGTTTATGGAAGGGATGGTATAGCTTAATTTTGGCAATTGATCTTTGATTATCAGCAGGTAAGTATGCCCAGTGGTCTGTGATGGGATCTGAGTTACTGCAGAGAGTTCTTTCCTGAGTGCTGGCTGGTGAGTCTTGCCCACATGCTCAGGTTTTAGCTGAGCGCCATATTTGGGATCAGGAAGGAATCTTCCTCCAGGGCAGATTGGCAGAGACCCTGGAGGTTTTTTGCCTTCCTCTGCAGCGTGGGGCATGGGTCACTTGCTGGTGGATTCTCTGCAGCTTGAGGTCTTCAAACCACAAATTTGAAGACTTCAATAACTTGGACATAGGTTAAGGGTTTGTTATAGAAGTGGATGGGTATGGTTCTATGGCCTGCTTTATGCAGGTCAGACTAGATGATCATATTGGTCCCTTCTGACCCTAAAGTCTATGAGTCAGTGAATGCAATGAGTGATACTAAATGAGCAGAATGGTAATAATTAAACAACTGCATTGACTTTTGTTTAGGAGAATCCATTCTCAACATACAGGATTCTGAGGACTATCCACCTTCAAGGTCACCATCATTTTTTATAGTTTTAGAGTTATCTGCCAATGATAGTTTTTCAGTCACATCATGTAGGCCACATAGCCACAGTAAAGCACCTGTAGCAAAAAAACCCATCCAGAAACCACCATAGATAAGTTTGTGATAAGAACCAGATTACAAAAAGAGGTAATTGATGAAAAAAATTGCCTAGTTTGTTTATGCAACAAAATTCTTTCCTTTTGACTGAGAACCCACACTTCATTAACATGGTTCAGTCATTAAGACCAGGATACAGTCCACCCAACAGAGCAGATGTCAGACAAATTGCTGGATAAAGTGTATGAAACAGAAATTGAGCAGTGTGCAAAAGGTCTAGATGGTGAAATTGTTAACCTGACTCTTGATGGGTGGAGCAATGTCCACAATGATCCTATTGTATGTGCTTGTGTGACTAAAGAAGGGAATGTCTTCCTTATAGAAGGAAGAGATACATCAGGAAATGCACACAACAGAATACTTACAAGTAGCAGCCAGAACAGCCTTAAACAGTGGGAGGGGGAATGCAAATGTCTAGTACACAGCTTGATCACCGACAGACAATGTTGCAAATGTATCCAAGATGAGAAAAAAATTTAGAAGATGAATCGCCCAAGCTAACAACATATGGTTGCAGTGCTCATTTGATGCATCTCTTAGCCGAAGACTTGCATCCAGAAATAAATGATGTTGAAATTGCAAAATCCTTCTGTAATAACCACTCTGCAGCAGCTGCTCTGAAAAAAAAATGGGAGGAACCAAGCTAACTCTCCCACAAAATGTGCGACGGACCTCAGTAGCGGACTGTTTTGAGCACTATCAAGAACTGGCCTCATGTGATAGTTTGTGAATAAAATCGTAAAAAAAATAGATGGTACTGTCACAGCCCAAATTCTCAAAACTGGGCTTCAGAGAAATGTCGAACACATGCTGAGTACCCTAAAGCCTACTTCTGGAGCCTTGAACAAAATGCAGGGAAATAGCTGTTTTATTGCTGATGCTGCTGAAATCTGGAAGGAACTGACTGAGATCTTAAAGAGAGAAATATGCAATGACAATTAAATTACAAGCATTAAAAGAACAAATGGGACAAGCACTATCCCCAGTTCATTTTCTTGCAAGTATTCCCAATACCTGGTACCAGGGTCAAACCTTAACTGCTGAAGGAGTTTGCTAGATGTCCATGTCCTAGCCATCATCCTTCCATAATGCCAAGTATAATAAACTCCAGAGCTAAGGGTGAACCAGTCTAGAAATATATGTTTGCTGATGTTTCAAATAAAGTCACACCAGTGTGAACTGGAGAAAGTCATGTAAGTACTTGGATTCAGAGACTGTTGAAGTAATAATCTCACTTTTAACAGCCGTAGCTTCTTCTGCCAGCGTAGAAAGAATATTTTCTTCCTTTGGACTAATTCATTCCAAATTGAGAAATTGTTTGGGACTTGATAAAGCAGGAAAACTTGTTTTTCTTTTCCAGATTATGAACAAACAGGAAAATGAATGTGAAGATGACGGAGTTAGCTGCAAAAGCCAATATTTTATGTTTCTCATGTTGACCTGGCTGACAGTCTTTAATTTTTAGGGTGGTTTTTTTTTTTAATATTTCATTTAATTTGAGTTAAACAATTTTAACATCAAACCTGATTTTAAAAACTTGAATGTTTAACTAAATTCAAAAATTCATATGCTTGTTTTGTTAAAATATGTTTGCTGTTGAAGAAAAAAATCCAGAACAGATAATGTTTTAAATAAAACAGTTTAAATGTCTGTAACAGCATGGCAAGAAAATCCTCCAAATATTATTGATTAACCTGTTGAATTGGAGATAGTTCACCTCCCAACAACTTCACAAACATCTGCTTCTATTACTTATTTGGTTATTTCATTTACCAAAATCATTCATTTTCTGATTATAGCTGTAAAACTAATCAGAAAAGTTTTCAAAATAAATCACTTAAAAATGTAGTCTGAAATCTATATCTAAAATGAAATCTACATCTGAGTTGCGAAGAATATGTATTAAGGTTATAACAGCTAACAAGAATGCACTTTTATGTAGAAATCCAAAATTAAATTGAGCCTTCCAGACTAGTGATTTAAAATCAAATCCACCCTGGAAATTCCCTTAACATCCTAATGTGCCTATTTAGTTATCCTAATGCCACTGACTTGCACTGCTCCAAGGACAGTTATGAAAACCAAGGTGGTGTGAGCAGTGTTTCAGCTCCAAAACTGTAGGGATTCT
This sequence comes from Gopherus flavomarginatus, assembly GCF_025201925.1. Classification (NCBI taxonomy): domain Eukaryota; kingdom Metazoa; phylum Chordata; order Testudines; family Testudinidae; genus Gopherus; species Gopherus flavomarginatus. The sequence goes on from NC_066630.1 coordinate 38,322,016, forward strand.
CCCATGTGATCTAGACAGTCTGCAGAACTGAAAAGTGTCCTGGCACTTATTCTGTCAGATACCAACACAAGAAACCAAAAAGATGTTTTACAAACTACTTACCTGAACTTCTGACAGTCAGCGACCCACTTAAATTGCAACAAAGAGTCCTGTGGCACCTTAAAGACTAACAAATGCATTGGTGCATAAGCTTTTGTGGGTGAATACCCACTTTCTCAGACGAAGCTTATGCTTCAATACATCTGTTAGTCTTTAAGGTGCCACAGGACTCAGCTGCTTTTTACAGATCCAGACTAACACGGCTATCCCTCTGATACTTGCCACTTAAATTGGAATGTTTTGTCTAGTACCATGATAGAGCCAGATTTGACCTGGTTCGACCGTTAACATGAGGAGGTCCCCAACCTGTGACAATGCACTACTACCGTAATTCTTTTATCTGGAAAAAGGGGGAAATCGGGGTAAAGGGAGTATACAAGAGGGCAAGGAAATATAGTAAGAGTTAACTCCAGGAAGTGCTAAAGTGAGTTTTTCCACTCATTAAGACACAATGCCAAGATTATAGGCCATTTTGAAAGTAAACAAGCATCAGATCTTTGACATGTCCTTCAGTCTAGTCCAGGGGTTGGCAACCGACAGCATGCGAGCCAATTTTTAATGGCACGCTGGGGCCTGCCAGGACCCCAGTGTGCCAGTAAAAATCCTGGTGACGCAGCAAGCCGCAGGGTCCGCGCTCCTGGGCCAGAGCGCCAGGCCAAGCACAGCAAGCCACCGGCCCCTCACCCACCTTCCCCCGGAGCCATACCGCCGCACACAGCACTCTGGGGCCGAGGCTGCGTGCTCCCATGGGGCAGCGTTTGGCTCTGTGGGGAGGAAAAGATGCTCCCTGCTCATCCAGAGCCCTGCTGCTGTGCACAGCCCTGGCCCGCCCTCCAAAGCACTGCACACATGGCAGCGGGGCTCCGGATCAGTGGGGAGCCTCATGGTAAAGGGTCTGGGGGTGGGGGTGGGGGGGTGTTTTGGATAAGGGATGGAGGCAGTCAGGGGAGAGGGAGCAGGGTGGGCTGGGGGTCTCTGGAGGGGGCAGTCAGGGAGCAGGAGGGTTGGATAGGGCATGGGAGTCCCAGGATCTGTTAGGGAGCGGATAAGGGACAGGGAGCAAGGAGGGTCCTGGGAGGGGGGCAGTTAGGGTTGCCCCTGGTCTAGTCCACTATTTTTCTTGCTGTAGTTCTTACAATTGTGGAAATACTCATTCAGTATGGTCTTTTGCACATCCCGTTTTAAATAGCTTAGTTTAAACTAACTTGGGAATTACCTATATAACACACAGAATAAAGCTATCTAAAAGCACAGGGTTAAGAGGAATCTTGGGGATTCAGCTCTCACTTGCATTCCATAAAACTGCAGCTGTCTTGACACCTGTTCAAGCTTCTAGCCTCTTCCCCTCAGCAGTCATATGTAAGGACAGTTCTGTAGTGTCAACTCTGACCTAGCACTAGTAGCCATATATTGAGCTCCATACAGCCAGCATGCTGCACCACATCCTTCTGATCACAAGCCCTTCTGGGTTCACTATCACTACCCACCCATATCCATGGTGTTGAACTACACACCAGACTGGAACAAGTGTATGTTACCAGTGCGCCATTGTTCTCCCCACTACCTTAATAAACTCCTACATACTAGGGTTTTCTGTAATCGGAGTTAGTCTCTCACTCATCAGCAAGCTTTTCAGCATAGATTTTATATCAGACAGATGTAGCAGAGGTCTCTGCATCAACATTTTCCCCTCCAGTATTAATCCATTTATACCTAAACTGAAGAATTAAAACTAGTTTGTCAAAAGGCATAGCATCAATAGTTTATTTATCATAATCAATTCATTAGCTACTTTGCAACAGGTCTCCTAGCCATCACAGTGACTTAGTAAGGTTGTGGTATGTGGGCTTTAAAGCCTACCTTACTCGTCTTGTGTTTCTAAGTTCTTGGCTACTAAACAGCTCAAGTCCAGGCCCCTGCTGTTTTAACTACCTTGAGCTTCTTTTACACACAGCTATAAGTAGCAATAGCTAACAAATTATTTCCTTCCCCAAGTTTAGATAACTATGCAATTTTTTTTTAAAGTCACCTGTCCCATTACAAGCCTAGTCAGTAACAGAATGAGCAGAATCTGCCACCACCATCACCCTGTCATCACCTCCAAGCACTAAATTGTGAAACAGAAATAGTGTATAAATACATTTCAGTAGTCTAGCCTGTTTCCATGGTCTATTTCCTTACCCTCCCATTTCCACATGCTTCTCTTTTAATAGGTTTCTTTGTTTATGCAATAGGACAGAGTAGTACACCCATCTATTCAAGAGTAAATACCCGACACCATGACAGCGAGGGCCTCCCAATAGGTCATGTTCACACAGGAGAATTAGAAGTCCAGATGTGTTTACAGTACACCAAAAGCCTCAGATGAATTGTTGAAAGTGATTTGGTCAATCCAGGCTTCAGAATGCATCCAAATGACTTAAGTACTGATATTCAGACATAGCTACCATGCCTGTCCCAGACTTTTGAAGGCAGTTACTATCCCCTGGCTCTTCAGTGTGCTATACCAAATAAGTCTGTGGACTCAGAGTTACTAAAAAAGGTAGGAAAAGCCAAAGAGTATCCATATTAAAGCCACCATTACAATTGCACCACTATACTAACTAGCATCCATGAAATGACATAGCATGAGAATTAGGCTGTTCCCTCATTTAAATGTTGTATTTCCTACCGTAAGGTACATTTCTGTGCAGTGTAAAGGAAAATTTATTCTCCTCTGTGTCAGTCTATGGAGAGAAGAACTCTGACTTAAATGCATTTTAGTACCTTTCAACCAGGACTACAGTCACTTAAATTTTCCTTCAAGGAAGAATTTAGAATTGCCAGTTTGGGTCAAGGATTCCTGCTACAGGACAATTTATAGTAGAGTCAGTCTACTTGATAATACAGTGAATTTATAAAATCAAAAAACCGCTGTACTACATCAAGTATCTGCCTTGTTGACTACCAGTGGCAAGTCCACTACTGCCTACTCAGCAACATAGGTTAGAGTAGAGCTTTATTTTGTAGCATCTTGTTTTTATTGCTAAAAACTATTTGCATATCTAAGTAGATGTATAAATCAGATTACAGATGGATTTTCAGGAAGAGGTGGGCATTGTTTAAGTAAGAGCAACATTTAAGTTGGTGAATTTGAAGTTAGATGAAACATTAAGATTGTTATTACATCACTCCTTTGGGCAAAATCCAAATATTTAACACTACAGGTATGTTCTAGGAGCCAGCTATCCCAGAGACAATCATTACAGACACATTCAATAGTTCGAGGGCTTTCCTTTGTGGCATGCAGCTTGAAAAATTAATTTTATCTGCATTAGAAATATGATCGGTAGCACCACGTTTTCATATCAATTAAACAGAAGGTGTTGTGTATGTTGGAACCTTAAAAGCCACTTGTTGAATACTGAAGTACATGAAAGACAGGCCCCCTAGATAAAAATCAAAGTTTTAGACTAGCAGCAACTTGGCAAGCTTTAAAACCATAAAAATCTAACTTTTTTTTAATTGAACTCTAAGTAGTGTGTCCCCTTAATCAGTGCAGGAGAAAAAATATTTATTGAACATAGCAATTAGTTATATAATTTGCTGTTCATACAAACTCATGTTGGTATTGCAATGATGGTTAAGGAAGTTCTAGTTTCCAGTCCTTTTGAAGTTTCTGGTATGGATAGAAAAATTACAGTTACATATTAACCTCTTCTTCCTCAAAATAAAGTTAATTACACAAAAAAAAACTTGGCAAGCTTTTGTGTTTTCAAAGTCGAAGTCACCACTGTAGTTTATTGTGCAGTGCAGAAGTGTTTTCACAACTGATCTTACTAGAAAATTGTCACTCACTTTTCTTCAGAAGTATGATAGTGTTTGCTGATAACATTTATCAGCACATATTTGTGCATCTTATGAGAAAACCGAGTATATCAAGAGTAATTTTCCTTTTCTAGATCAATATGGTAACACCTTGTTCCTCTAACTCAGTTGATCTCAATTTCCCATATCTAGGTCTCCCATCTAGCTAGGACCCCCTTCCCTTTAACAATACTGGCTGGGCAGCCAAGAACACCTTATACCTGACTGCAACCTCAGACAGAGCCTGTGACCTAGATTTCAGCTTTCAGAGACATGTTCAGGAAGCCTCAACATAATTCCCAGTTTTCAAGACAAAGTCTTAAGAAAGTTTGTGTTATCAAATGGCATAAAGACATGTTAAAGCTCAAGAGCAGAAAGGCTACCCATTGCTTAAGAACTGCTAAAGTTATGTGTGTGAATACATTTGTGTTGCATAATACAACAGTTGCAAGAGACAGAAAAACAGGTTCAATTAAAGCAGGTTTTAATCTGTATTACAGAACACATTAGGTAACCAGTTTTGAATATAAGGAAAAAACCAGATACAATAATGTACTTTTCAAATATCCTCTACACATTTAGATGTAGCTGCTAAGTAAGATAACTAGATAACTTCCTAGGTCTTAATATCAAGTTTACCAAGCAGCATATTACAAGATTAATAAATTGCTAAGCCATGTGGCTGTAGCTACACTCTACTGTATTGAAGGAAACAGTGTTGAACACTCACATCTGTAACATAATACTAAATTAGTTTGTGTAGAATATAATATTGGATATCACAGGAGTTAGGATTCCAAGACTAGATTTTTAAGTAGAATGTTCATAGCCACCAATAAACTGGAATCTACATAATCCAGACAACTCCTGTAAAATGGTTCACTACCCCACCACAATCCAAATCTTAGACTCTCCAGTAAAACATTAGACGCATTCAAAACAAAGTGAACTGTAGGTCTATTTAGAGGCAGATTATCCACATCTCCTCAATGGCTTTGTCCATCTAAGACCTTCTCCCCACCTGCCCCTTCAACCACATACATAAATGCTTTTCATGAGAGATTTGTAAGAAGTACACCTCTACTCCAATATAATGCTGCCATCGAGAGCCACCCCCCCCAAAAAAAAAAAAAACTTACCACATTATAGGTGAAACTATATTATACTGAACTTGCTTTGATCTGCCAGAGTGCGCAGCCTCGCCCCCCAGGCACTGCTTTATCGCATTATATCCAAATGTGTGTTATATCAGGTCACACTATATTGGGGTACAGGTATATAAAGAATACCAGAGTAAACAGTCTGCTAATGGGTTTAGTGCCATAAAACAAGTTTGTTGGCGAGTCAAGAATTGATCTGAAGAGTGATTAAAACGGAACAGGAGTACTTGTGGCACCTTAGAGACTACAATTTATTTGAGCATAAGCTTTTGTGGGCTACAGCCCACTTCATCAGATGCATAAATCTGTTTGTCTAAGGTGCCACAAGTACTCCTGTTCTTTTTGTGGATACAGACTAACAGCTGCTACTCTGAAAACTGATTAAAATGGGTCTCTAATTTTATGGAATCCAGCTAGACTAGAAATTATAGGCAACTACTAGGTCTGCTTCAGTTGAGGCTCAAGGATTTAGCCTTTAGTGAGAAATCAACATTTGACTGAATGTGTTTTATCCACTAGTTACAAGATTATCGTAGCTAAAAGCTGCAAAATATTTTCAGTTTACCTTGTTCATGACAGTATTCTAAATTAAGTTTCACTGAACCCCCTACGTAGCCACTCTTGAAGAGAAATCCTGATCAAGGAGCAGAAATAATTTAAGATGCATTAAAAAATTCATGACAAAAATTTGGAGAGGTTATCAGAAACTGAAGTTTGCCAATTTCAAAATAGTTAAGTTGATAACATCCTGCATGTCAAATAGAACTATTCCCCTATAGTGATGTAAACCAGAACAGTACTGTGCTACTGCATAAAAATCAGAAGTGGAGAGAGATTAAATAAAGTTGTCCCATAGAAATTTGGAAGTGTAAGTGGCAGATTAGAAGATTAGATTTAAAAGTATTTAACAGCCTAAGATTTAAGTTTAAATGAATCTGACATCTTTAAGAAGCTTCACTGGAAAGGTAAGTAATCATATCCTGGGCTAAATAAGTTAGAGGCAAGATACAGGTTTTTTGTTTTGTTTTTTTCTAAGGGAGTAGTCTTTCTACATTAACCCTTATGCAAAACATCTAGCCATTAGACAAACTGAGAAACAGCCCTATTTGTTAGACTCTACTGGCAAGAGCAGTAGCAAGGAAGATGTAAGATTTGTACCCTAGGTGTTTCTGAAAGCCAGTTCCAATCAGTTTTCATTTGCTCAGATTTACTAAAGCCATTCCATTTCAGCCAATGGCCTAGATAGAATCAGATTCAAATGAAAACGAAGTACTTATCTAAAAAAGCTTCCTTAAATATTTGCACTGAAGTGTGAAAACAGTATAGTACCTTTTTGAGCAGTAAACTAAAATGACAGACCTGGGGAAAAAAAAAATGAAGTTTTCCACAAAAGCAGGACTTCACAGAAGGCAACAGTGCCCACTAGGCTTTGCCACTGTGTCTCAACCTGGAATTAGAATGTCCCCTCTACATGTGACAGGTTAGTTCTGTCTCCACACTCATTCAATCGTTTGATTCTGTTAACATTGCTCAACTGGCTGACTAGTGCAGACTGATGTGGTCATCTGCCTGCTAGGAACTGAACTAAACTGGTTTCATACAAGTCTGGAAGACCAGTTGCTTTAGGTGAACCAGTTCCAGAAACTGGTTCACTAACATGTGTTCCCTCCTCAGCAATCCACTGTGGACAAGGCTTTTCAGTCCAAGGGTTCCCTTTACAATAGAACACTAAACTCAAGATGTAGCCTGAATCTTAAATATCAAAACATTTAAAAAAGGTGTTAAGACAGGGAAGCTTAAAATGTTCACTGTCATCGGCAACCCAGAACCAGAAAGTGAACTTGACTTATTTTTCATGTTACACAAGCATCCAACAGTTAGCTAATTAAAAGGACTAACATTTTAAATACTTCTAACTTTCCTTGTATCTTACAATTTTAAATGTAAAGGAGTGTTTAGATTTTGCTAGGAAATTGAACAGTGACTCTAGAATTACACTTACCATCTTTTATTGCATCCAAGGTTTCAGGGAGACATTTTAAACAAGAAGTGTCAGGCAAGTAGCCTTGTAGGTTAACAATGGTACATAAACTTAAGGGTCTTGATATGAAGGAATTTAGGTAGAATTATTTGTGTAGTAGATTCTCTCAAGAGAAGCGTTAGAGCAACTAATCAGTAGCTATAAAAAAAGTGAAGTTAATAACAGACTCTGCTGACAGCTAGGGGCCGGGGTAGGGGGGAGAAGAGAATAGAAGAAGAGAAAAGAATTGCTTTATCACTGAGTGAAAGTTCCAATGAGACTCGTTTCCAAAGAGGTTAAAGCTACTATCCTGGATCTTGTGTGGGGGGAGGGGGGGAAGGAGTTAGTAAATGTGTAGAAATATACTAGGAATGCTGTGAGGTACAACTCAAAAGGGAGAGACTCCATTTTTGCTTTCATCCTTCCAGTCAAAGTTTCCTTTGCAGCACTCTTCTGTTCGTTTACTTACATGCTGTATTTCCTGCTGGCTGGCTCGGTAGTTTTTCTTGGTTAAATTGTCCACCAGGTAGCTGATTTGAGACAAGGCCAGCGAGAGCGAGTCAAGATTCATTGCTGGTTGGGGCGGAAGCAGGCGGCCGAGCCCGGCGCAAAATCACCATTATTCCCCTTTAGTCACCTCAGAGACAGGTTAATTTTTTTCCAATTAGCCTATATCTGTTCTGTGCTATTTCTTCAGCTCTTCTTTCCAAGTGGTTTTATTCTGTTCTGAAACATGGCACCTAAAAGACAAAATAGCATTGCATTAGATTCAATTTGTGTTAGCTTACAAATATCTTCCAGAGATTTCTGAAATTCACTTAAGCCCATCACTGAAACTGGTATAGTATTTAACTAGCCTTGTAAGTTTCACAGAGTTTCTGAATCACTTCAAATGTAAACGCTTTTCAAAACTCTAGGAAGCTTAAAAACAAAATGAAGGAAAACTTTGTTAGGTATTTCTATTAAAACCAGAGTTGGGAAAATATATTTTCCTGCAGTGATGGAAGTTCAGCATTATGACAGCGTAAGAACCAGAAGGCAAATTTAGTTTGTGTCCAAGAGGAGTGAAATGCAAAATAAATGGTGAAAAAGAATCAGTTACCACGTTTTACAGTCTGAGATACTGGTAACAAGGAATTTTATGATCTCCATAGCTTCCCTTTGATGTAAAGACGTAGCATAATATATGGAACATTGTTTAGATCATTTCTCATGGTAGCCTATGTGCATGTGCCAATAGAGTGCAGTGCCCACAGAAGGAGTTTGTTACAGATTTGCTCCCAACTCAACTTTGTTTATGCAGCTCTCCAGCAACCTCTGAAGGAAAAAAAGCTCAAAATAGACAAAAGGGACACTAGATATTTCAACATCTGCCAGCAGTGCTAGAGACAAGGGGAATGACATACATAACACACGAGATACCACAGACAGCAAGAACCAGTGGTCAATCATTCCAAGCTTCAGACAAAAAAGTTTGAAGAAGGACAATTCACTATTGGAAAGTTTTTGCAGTGTGCAATCTTAGTTTGCCATATGGATCACATCAAGCAACAGTAAATACAAGGATCTGCAATAAACTAACCCTAACATTTTATATAAACTGGCTTTCCAACCACAAAAGCAAAGCCTGAAAGCTTAACAAGTTACTAAGACAGTATGAAACCTTACTTAATATGAAATCTGGCTTGTCAAGTTAAGGATTGCTAGTGGGGTAAAATTGCATCCCAAACCAAGAATGTGTACTGAAGAGAGAGTCTAGCTCTTTAAGACAAATAGGAAATTGAAAGCTATACTGATAAAAAAAAGACATCAATCAATAAGCTCCATTCTAGCTTGAGAGTCACTGTATTGAAATGCCATCTGTTGAAAGTACACAAAAGAGAAGTCAAGCTGGCAACTTGCCAGGAATCTGAAGACTTCACCTTATTCAGAGTAAACATACTGCCACAAGGTACTGAGGAATATAGTCTGACCAATGTGCTCATACATACTGGGACATGTTTCCATGGGCTATGTTTCAGCACCAAGAGGGCAGACACAGGGTGAATGTTTAGTATTCTGACTCCCATATTTGTAGCAACTCAATTTAGGAAGCCACTTCAAGAGATGTGGCCTTATCCAGAAGGGTTTTTCTGCCACACAAGAATTAAAGTTGGATTCAACAAAAATTATGACAATAAGCAACAATATCAACAAAGCTGAAAAAGCTGCACTCTTCACCTCTGCCATCTCAAATTTAACCAAGAATTTTCCCACATTTATATAAAGCAATCTCTTCCCCTTCAATTAGGATTACAAGTTACACCTCCACCCTGATATAACGCTGTCCTCAGGAGCCAAAAAAAGTGTTATCGTGTTATAGGTGAAACCGCTTTATATTGAACTTGCTTTGGCCCACCACAGCGCTGCTTTACCACATTATATCCGAATTCGATATAACATGACCAGATATAACACGGGGAAGCAGTGTATGATGTTTACTTGACATTGGCTTTATGCTTGGAGTGGGAGTACATACACATGGGGCTGGTCCACACTCGGGGGGGGGGGAAATCGATCTTAGATACGCAACTTCAGCTACGTGAATAACGTAGCTGAAGTCGAATATCTAAGATCGGATTACTCACCCGTCCACACCGCGCGGGATCAATGTTCGCGGCTCTCCGTGTCGATTCCAGAACTCCGTTGGGGTTGATGGAGTTCCGGAATCGATATAAGCGCGCTCGGTGATCGATATATCGCGTCTAGATTAGACGCGATATATCGATCCCCGAGCAATCGATTTTAACCCGCCGATACGGCAGGTAGTCTGGACGTCGCCATGGTTAGGCATTTTGTGCTTCTCTGGTATCACAGATAGCTGACACTTCAAAGGACTTGACCAGGTGATGCTTTTATGACTAAAACTAAGTCATTTGCTTCTGGGGCACAATTAGCTAGCTAACAACTGTCCATCAAAATGTAAATTAGTATTCCATACAGAAGCAGCATGTCAGCTTCTTCTCAATAATGCCTAAAATTAAAGGGGTTGATTACATGTCACAAAAAATGTTAGGTTTTGTAGTCAGATCAGTTTTTGGTATTCTGGTAAAAGCTTAATTGGACTAGCTAACTAAAAGGGAAAAAATGTTTAAAAATCCAACAGTGTAGGTTGATAAAGAACTTAAAGCTACTCTTCTGCTGTATTAGAAAAGCCCACATTTTTACTGCTGCCTTATGCTACAAAAATAACTATTGCTGAAGCCTGTGCGTATGACTCAATTGCCACCATTTATGTGGGGAAAAAGAAAAAGCTCAGAAGTTAAGCGGAAACAAATCCCTAGAATTAAAAGACTTCAACTTCCAGAATCCTAAGACTTTCAACTTCTAAAAAGTGCCAGTTAACTGTACTGCAGAAGGAAAAATTTCAGACATCTAACATGTCTAACTAAAAAATTAGAGAAGTCCCTTTAGTTTTACAGTGGGCATTTGACAGGAGGATAATCTATTTACCCTATTTGGGGGTCTTTAGACCACAATGACCATCAGCAGATATATACTTTAAAAAGGTAGTTTTAAAAAACTACTAGAATACCACTTAAAAAAAGTCTTTCAATGACTAGTATTCCTGTACAAGTCAAACGTATATTCTTCAAAAGTTCTCACTGTGCACACAGAGGCAGCTTACTGGCCCAACAACTGTACAGCTTGAGAAGTTTCATACTAACCTTGTAGATATATAGCAGATAGGGAATGGCCACCAGCAAGGTCCAGCACTGTGCCATGTTAAGAAGTTGAGCTCATCAGCAAGATGCCAGTAAGAACTGATCACCTACCCTTTACGAGAATACTTGGATTCCACAGTGATTGCTATGGTAAGGTCTAGGAACAGCACTCTACCTAGATTTTTGTTCATGAGTTCTATTTTTGGGCAGCTGGTACCAAACTGAAATCTGAAAGACCCCCCCTGTGGAAAGTGAGAAGGAACTCTTCCTCAGGCCAAGGGTCACCACTATACCACCCAAAACCCAGTTTGTATATTTGGGCCCTCTAACCACATGGCTCCAGCAACTAGTTCCGCTGCTAACAACTTTCCAAAGAGCAACCTATGAGGTGACATGGCTCTTGCTTTCATCACCTGCTATGCAGTATCCTGTGGACAGCAGTGAAACTGACCACAGCTTTGTTAGCTTTTCTAAGCAGGGCAGAGGGAAGCTAGCAGCAACACAAGGAACAGGAAAACAAGGGCTTACTTTATGAGGAAGTTGATAACTTAACCTCTTCCCAACATCTCACTCACCAGTACAAGCATTCCTACTTGCAAGTCTTGAACAGCAGCATCTGACAGTATCATATAGTAATCAAACTCAGGATTTCAAATTTGGCTTTCATTTTAAAGCCAGCAGTATTTGAAAATGCCTGAGGTGATACTGTGGCTCAAGGATGAAATACAGTACTAACGTATTGTACATTAGTACAATAATGTAAGTATAGTTCTAGGAAGGAGCCTCATCTCAATGCTCTAAACACATCAAGATATAAAGCATGTGTAAGGAAGGGTAGATTATATTTGTTACAAGCTTTTGTGCTTATTCCCATTACAAGACACAGTCCAGAGAACTTTAAGACAATTATGTCAACTGCGAAAATACCTTGTAAACTCTTCATCATTATACCTTTATAAAAGGACATAACAGTTGATAAGATTAAGAAAATTAATGCAGTGCTTAGGGAAGAGCCTACACAAGTTGACATGTCTTGCACCACTCACTGAATGATTACATTTGGGTGAGTTTGAGTAGTAGAGAGTTCCAGGGGAAAATAAGTAAATATTTTAGACAAGTATATTATTGAGACAAGGCAGGTGAGCTAATACCTTTCACTGGACCAAATTCTGTTGATGGAAGCTTTAGAGATGCACAGAACTCTTCTTTGGGGGAAGAAAGCAGCATCTGAACTAAATACAAGTTGGGACAGATTGTTAAGCAGAAGAGGTAAAGCATACTGGAAGCCACCACTTGAAATAAAATGGGCAATTAGGGGTCAAATTGTTATGCACAAAGGATTTGAAATGGGCAATTAAGAGTAGCAGATAGTGCAGATGTGTTACAAGTTGTAACACGCTAGGCATAAGATTAGTGTCCCTGTCAAGTCCATAGCTTTTGGTGTCTAGCAGAGTTATGAACCGACGTTCCTGGGCTTGCCTTTTGAAGGTGCTGTACAGGTTTCCTTTGAGGGCGAGTACTGAAAAATCAGATATGGAGTTATCACATTGTGCTATCGCATTACTTGCCCACAGGTGATAGTGTTTTTTTTTCTTTTATCATATTTCTGTGCAAGTTCCTTTGAGAGCATAATGGTTTGATTTCACCCACACAGTTACTGGGGATTTGATGCCCTGGATGAGGTAACCACACGTGATAAGCATATGATACCCTCCCCACACGTTTCAAGATTCATAGTTCCTACACATTCTTATCACATGTGGTATAGCTCATCCAGAGCATCAAATGCCCCAACAACTATGTGGATTACATAAGACAAACCACCACTACACTCTCCTCCGATCCACACAAGACCTGATCCAAGATTAGTTGCTTTCAACCTGGGTTGTCCTTGGGTACCCAAACACCCAAAAGGCTTTCACCTGGGCTGGTATCCAACCACTTTGCAATGAGGACCAGAGGATAAGCCACTCAAGTGCTGATAGCCTTCCAATGCCTTCCCACCATCCCACCCACTCCCCATGTTCCCAGCAGGACAGACAAGCTCTTCTACAATTCACTAGAGTGGCTCAGCTTACTACAGCACAAAGAGCCATTGTGACATGCCCACAGAAGTCCTGACATGCAGATGAGCAATGCAGCACCAGGACACAGTAACTCAAGTATGGCCTAGCTTGTCTAGGGGTACGTCTTCACTACTCGCCGTATCGGTGCATAGCAATCGATTGCTCGGGGATCGATATATTATGTCTCATCTAGACGTGATATATCGATCCCTGAACGCGCTTATATTGATTCCGTAACTCCACCAACCCGAATGGAGTTGCAGAATCGACAGGGGGAGCCGTGGACATCGATCCCGCACTGTGAGGACAGTGAGTAATTTGATCTTAGATACTTCGACTTCAGCTACGTTATTCACGTAGCTGAAGTTGCGTACCTAAGATCAATTTTCCCCTGTAGTGTAGGCCTGCCCTAGGTGCGAGCAGCCAACCTCAATGATAGTCACCTATGTTAACTGAGCAGGGACGACATACCCAGAGAAGTCCATCACTTTACTCAGCAAGAAAGAATGTTATTATGTCAACCTGTTACGGTATGTATCTAGTAATTTTTCACACTTAAAAGACTTCAGTGTCAGAGTTCAGGCAGATTAAAAAATTTTATTAAAGTGAATGTTTGAAATGAAATACACACAAGTTAAGAGGGAAGGTACTGTATTTCTGGGTCATGCTTGGGTTATGCGGGGGTTACAGATATCGTTTGCAAGGATGAAAAGATACATACATATTGCATAACCAGCATAGACCCAGATTGGGGTGCAAGGGTTTTTTAAAGTGTCAGTGGATAAGTGGGCTTGGGTATGCCACCCATAGAATGAATAAGGAGTCCAAGTCAGTAACAGTGTAGCGGATAAGTACATGGGTAGGGTGCGTCCCTTGGTCTGTCGGGGAAGGAGGTGGGTTATTTCCCTGGTCAGAGATCTCAGTTACTCATATTAAGCTTGATCCTAGTCAACTACAGACAAGTTCTCCAAAAGCCATTTTAACTAATCAAGAGTGCCTTATCTTCTAAAGAAGGAAAAATTCAGTAAGAGTCCCTGGTCTTAAGTAATGCATGTGGAAAGCTGCCTTTTTCTCACCGCCACTTCGAAGAAGTCTCAATAGTTTAAAATTTCTGTGGCCCAGATATGACTTACTTGGCCTATTCTACAAATTAGACTAACACAGTTTAAGTGATCATATACCAAAGTGAAGAATCATTCACAGGGCAGAAAAAAGTCAGAATTGTGGATTGTAAAATTCATGTTAAATTAAAAGTTGTCATACAAAAACTATGAAGCTGAAAGCTTTATGGCAACTGAACAACAAGGCATTAGAAGTCACAGTTGATGAAGATGTTTTGGAATTGCCTCATTAGCAGTCTTCTTACAAGTCTGTTAAACATGGAAGTTGCAGAACATTATGAAGAAAGGACTTCTAGAATACTGCATTGGTTTAGCTAGCCATCAAGAGGGACAAAGTGGTTTTTATTCAGCTGTAATGTTTAAACAAGACTGGCTAGAATTTAACAGGCAAGGAAAGCCATTCTCCTTGAATGTTACATTGCAAAACTCAGTGACCCAATAGGACAATCAGATTGCACTCCATCACCTACAGTAACTAAAATAATCCTAGATGCACTATATCTTGAAGTAGATGCAAGCAAGGTGAACAGGCTCAGCCCAGGAGACATTTTGATACAAGCCAATTTTATCAGCATATTTAAAGTTTGAGTCCTGCAAATCTGCAGACCATGTTTGCAAATGGGGTGCAGATACAAATTTCGTATCCACGCAGGGTTTTATAAAGATATAGGTTCCTATGTTACAAGGGGCACTACCTTTATTAACAGATTCAGCCCTTCAGTCATCCTTTAAATGATTACCTTCATCTGTTTTAGCACTTACCTATACTCACACACAAAGTATATAATTTTATTTCAAGTGGTACAGAATACCCAATTTAGTCTGCTTGTAAATCTTGCATGGAATCATTACGCTTTCTAAAGAGAATGATGGGTATATCATAAGGATCTCCTGCAGCAGGTAACGTTTCAGTTGGTAATCTATGCAACTTTAGAAGTGCCTCTAATATTGTGGAATTCAGGTGGGCTATAAATACAAGAATAAAATTCTAGGCAAGAATCCAATAGTTTAGCAGTGAGAGCTAAAACTTCATTCTCCACAGAAAGTAGTTAGTATTCAGTATTGAAAAGGTTTTGCTATTCTATAAATCCAGTAAATTGAAATGCACTATCAGTTACTTTTCTGACACTTCAGCTGCATACAGTAGAAGCACCTGGCAGTTCACTTGTGTGTGTGTTTTACCACTGAGGAGGGTGAAGTGAAAATGTTTCTAAAGTGCTTTGAAATACTTCAAGACAAGAGACACTCTACAAACAGAGGTCTTTAAAAATTCCTAAAAAATTCAAATGAGCCATTTTAAGGTGTCAAACATGCATTTCAAAAGCCTTAGTCAACCAACACCTAACCTCCAACTTTTATGTTACCATTTTATTAGAGTCAAAAAATGTGAGGCCATTACAGGTTCTATAAGATACTGCATAAGGAAACAGTGAAGACCAAAATTACTGAGCTCGTTTCTGGTGGAATATTTTCATCTTGTCCTTCCATCAAAGCCATATATAAGTACAGTTTAGGAAGCATTCTACTAGTGCCTCAAAAGACTCAGTTAGGGAAGAAACTGGAGGTATGCTTCAAAGCTAATTTAGACTACAAGATAGTTACTACTTAAACATTTATGGCAAGAGAAAACTCACTGCATAAGCCACATGGATGACAATTTAAATACATTACTGGGAAACTTTACCCATTCTTTCCAATATAGTAGGGTGGATAAAAATCAATGATTTTTAAAAAAAGTTTTTTGATAAAATGCTTTTAGGAAAAACCCATCTAAAGATAGTTTTAATTAAGATACATTTAGCTCAAAGAGATCACATTATAGCTCAAAGAGATCTCATCATGAAACAGGGATTATAAAGTCTCATACTATAGTATGAGACAATATATTCATGTAATGTTTAAGAAAAGTTTTGTAAATGAGTTCCAACAGTTCATGGATTAGGGAACCAATCTATGGGGTTCCAGGGGCTTCTGCATAGAAAGATTAAACCTAAATAATCTATCAACCCAATGGGACTCTGTGTTCAGTCTAGAAGATACCATCAGAGATGCTTAGTTTTGCAGTTCTCAGACTGTGGATTTGTGTCTCCAGAGATAACAAGTTTGTTAACAGTAAAAATGTTTTTAAATAAATATACAGAGATGAGAAATAACAGACCTCAATCCAACTGTCCCTCTGCAAATTTGTGTACAGAGTTAATCCCTTACCTCTCTCTAAAAGTGCAAAGTTTCAAAAAGTTCAGTGATAGATTGTTGGGGGCGGAAAAGATCTGCACAAGGAGAAGTCTGGATATAAATGTGAGAAGCGAGGGACAGGCAGTAGAAACAAAAGTGAAACTGAGCAGCATATTCCAGAAGTCTTGAGGTCTTTCTGAGTGTAGCCTTCATTGATGTGAATCTACCATACCATTCTCTCACTAGAAGAGAAAACTTATAATGGCAGCAGTCCATAAAAGGGATCCAGTTCGTGAATAAGAACCATTCAAGAAATGTTTGCTGATGATATTTCAAAGAAAGTCACACCAGTGAACTGGTGGAAGTCACTTAAGCACCTGGATTCAGAGACTGTTGAAGTGATAATCTCACTTTTAACAGCAGTAGCTTCTTCTGCCACTGTAGAAAGAATATTTTCTTCCTTTGGACTAATTCATTCCAAATTAGGAAATTGTTTGGGACCTGAAAAAGCAGGAAAGGTTGTTTCTCTTTTCCAGATTATGAACAAACAGGAAAATAAAGGTGAAGATGACTGAGTTGGCTGCAGAAGCAAATATTTTACGTTTCTAATGTTGACCTAGCTGACAGTTGATTTTTGTTTTTATATTTCATTTAACTATTTGAGTTAAAAAACAAAAACAAACCTGATTTTAAAAACTTGAATGTAACTACATTCAAAAATTCATATGCTTGTTTTGTTAAAATACTATGTTTGCTGTTGCAGAAAAAATCCAGAATAGATAATGTTGTTGTTTTAGTTAAATAAAACAATTTAAATGTCTGTCTGGTGATGTTTTCCCCCTAATACAGTATGGCAAGAAAATCCTCCAAATATTAATGATCGACCTGTTGAATTGGAGATAGTTCACCTCCCAATGATTTCATAAACATCAGCTTCAATTACCTTTGGTAAATGAAATAACCAAACTATCATTCATTTTCTGATTATAGCTGTAAAATCAATCTGAAAAGAGTTCAAAATAAGTCACTTTAAAAATGTATAGGGTGTACCTTTGAAAAATGAAACCTACATCTGAGTTGTGAAGAATATGTATTAAGGTTATAACAACCAACAAGAATGCACTTTTATGTAGAAAACTATGATTAAATCACTAGTCAGGAAGACTCGATATTAAACACCCTGGAACAAGCTTAATATTTTGTCTAGTAATTCTCACCACAACCCCAAACAGCTTCTCTCCAAATAGAGTTTACATGTACTTTACAGAATAATTTGTAGAAAGCAGTTTGTTAACTCAACTGGCACAGCAGTACTCAACTAAAGGTCTCATTAGATATTCAACAAGCTTTAGCATCCCTCCCTTATTTTAAGGTTATCAACTCCATTTAGTCAATATGATTTTAGTAGTCAACATGTAGCCCCACTCTTACATTTCAGCCACAAACTTTCCTAAATACACTGTCTTGCAATTGTGTGCTACAGGGCATTTAACTAGTTAAAAATACCAGTTTCCAGCCACTTTTGCATTGCGAGTGTTGAATGCTGGTGGTACTTTTGTTCCCCAGTGTACTTACCTTTTGCTAGTGTCACAAATCACGAATGTGAACAACATTTAGGTAGTGTATATACTGTACAGCAGTGGTCTTCAATCTGTTTATGCACAAGATCACTTTTTCAATTTAAGTGCAACCCAGGAGCTACCCTGACCCTTCTGAGGCCCCATCCCACTCACTTCATCCTCCCTCCCTCACTCTCCCCCACCCACACTCACTTCCAGCAGGCTGAGCTTAGGGGGTTGGGGTGCAGGGCTGGGTTGGGGCTGTGGGAGGGTGCTCTGGGCTGAGCCTGAGGCAGGGGTGCAAGCTCTGGGACAGTGTTTGGGTGCAGGATGGGGCTCCAGTCTGGGGCAGAGTATTTGAATACAGGAACGGGTATGGGGTGCTGACTCTGGGAGGGGACTCAGGTAAGGGGTGCTGGCTCAGGGCTGGGGTGCAGGCTCCCACCAGGCAGCATTTACCTCAGGCGGCTCCAGGTTGGCAGCATAGCAGGGCTAAGACAGGCTCCCTGCCTACCCCAGCCCCACACTGTTCCCGGAAGCAGACAGCATGCCTCTGCAGCCCCTGGAAAGGGGGAATGTGGCACTGCCCCCCAGAGCTCCCATTGGACACACATTCCCTGTTCCCAGCCAATGGGAGCTGCAGGGGTGGTGCTTGCAGGCAGAGCAGCATGGAGACCCTTGCCCCCTCCCCCTGAGTCATGCTGGCCGCTTCTGGGGGCGACGCAGTGCCATGGCACACAAGGAGCCTGCCTTAGCCCCACTGGCTTCTAGCGGCCAGAGATCACAATCCACTGTCAGAGGCGCCAGGATCATCCAGTCGATCGCAATCTACTGGTTGGTGATCACTGCTGTAGAGCAACCAGGATACACATTTATATCCTATTTGCCTCCAATTTAACAATGCAGTTTGAAGTTCTCCCTAGACAGTGTAGTTAAGTTTACAATATATAGGATCTACCTTCCCTGACCAGCGAAGACTGATTAGAACTCTTTTTTCCTACTAAAAAAAGTAGTTAAAACTACTGATAAGTGTTACATGCCAGAGCCTTAAAGGAGAACTGGAACGATTAATTATAAATACACAATTTAGTTAATAAGTAACACTAAGAAAACACAAACTGAATCTTGCTAGAACACAGGAATATTCTACTCAACAAACTACACTTCCCATTTATGGAATTCCCTGCACTTTGGTTTATTGATGGGCATTTACTAGAGTACAAGGTTTTGATTATTTTTCTTCAGCAACAGTAGTTATAAAATTCCTGTTCTACTGCCTTCAGTACAGTCCATCCATATAGCTAAAACGTGACCAACTCAGCATCTCATTTCTATCAACTCCAGATATTAAATACAATTTTAAAGTAAATACTGACTAGAAGAATGGACAAAAATAAGTCTAGGGAGAAGGATGGGGCAGACTCGAGACTGGGGTTGTCTGGCAACAGGATGAGGGTCAGAAATTTAGACCACCATATTTATAGGGATATGGAGTGGAGGACAATACTGAACCAAGATGCAGGAGTGGGATGGAAAGCACATTTCTGCACAGCTATCAAAGGCTGCTTCCTGTTTACAAGGCAATTACCTCATCCAGGCTAATTTTGCATTTTATTCAATCCAAGGTATAGTTACCTTGGAATCAGGAAGCCTCCTGAAGTTACTTCTATGTATCAAGAATGAACTGTCGTACACTTCTCTTTAGAAACACCTGTATTTCACTACCGGCTTAATAATCTGACAGCAGCTGTTGTCTTTTCATGCTTTCCACCATAGAGTCCTTGAAGCTGAGCTCAGAAAGCATCTGCATTATCTGATCACCTGACAAAACTGGGGACTTCTAAACTAAGTTGCACGTTCCATGTACTAAGTCTATATTTGTCTGTCACAGTATCACCTTTTATTTGTTCATTGTACTTAAGGCCCTTGCACATCACCTCACTCCTTTTGAAGTCATATACACTGAACAAAATCTTCTGCAATTTGTTAGTTCGCTGGCAGTCACATTTTAGTTTCAACACCTAAGAAGGGGAGGCTATTACGCAAGCAATGAATGCCCATTTCAAGAGAGCTATTTTTAAAAAACAGTTTACACTAAGTTACTACAATTACACTAAGTTTTCTAGTTTTGAACTAAAATGTTAGGACTAAGCAACTGCTCATCACTCAAGTTAACTGGATGATAGCATTTACACATATTTCTTCCTTGCTAATGAATAGCACAGCCACTTCTGGTATGCTGAAATAATTCATAATTAAAGATCTTGTCTACATAGTACTTACTGTATGACCATGTACTCCATTTTTATGCCTTTACTTTTCATCAGCCAAGGTAACATAACCTTGTCTTGTAAATGCTGGGATTTTCAAAACCTCCTTTTACTTGGCTTTTCAAGAATCCATGTCAGGTCAGGGCTACCAACAGTGAACAGGCTCTTTAAGTTAACCAGCAGCCTACACCATCTTTCTGTTTCCAAAATCCAAACAATCTTGCCTTTCAAGAGATCTTCAAAGTTTTACTGTGATCAAGCAAGTCTACACAGCAGAAGCAAGGGGAAAATGCTACAGATTCTGGCCTCAATTTAGATTGACCAACGGTTTATTTTAATTCTAACTTAATTTCCCCAAGAAAAACTTTTCTGAAGCCAGAACTGCACTTTGGATGTTGTGACATATTTAAGATATTCAAGGCTTTCATTCTACTTCACACTAGGGCAGTGGTGCTCAGCCTATGAATTATTGTGGACGGCATATGCAGCTCTCTATGCTTTATGTGGATCACATCCACGTAATAAATACACACTACATATCTACCCTGATGTAACACTGTCCTCGGGAGCCAAAAAAATCTTAACACGTTATAGCTGAAGCCACATTTCCAAACTTGCTCTGATCCAACACAGTACACAGCCCCATCCCCGAGCACTGCTTTACCGTGTTATGGCCGGTCATGGGGTAGAGGTGTACTTGTATGGCCCTGAGGATGCACATGGACCACAGCTATGTGCTGACCGGGCCACAAGCAGCCCACAGGTTGAGAACCAGTGCACTAAGCTATAAACAAGCACCATTTGTGATTTCAAGTGTGTTTAAGTGACGAGAAGGTTCTTGATAAAGCTGCTTTTTAATAGGGCACTTACCATAAGAGGTAAGTGACAACAAAATAATTCATGTTTTGAGCTGCAACTGAGTAACCAGCTAGTTTTATTTCTGTATTTGGCCAACATCATAAGTAGTCTACCAAGAAGAGAACAAATGTAATTGCTGGCTGGAATCGATCAGTGAGGGACAGGTATTCAAAGACCCAGTCCAACCCACTTCAAACCCAGTAACTCATGGGGATCCAAAAGGAGTCCAAGGGGATGTGGTAGCTTAAGTCCATGCCTCCCCCCGCCCCAACAGGGAAGAGGCAGGTTGTCCTAGGCTCCCTCCTAAAAAGCCCCTTGACCCTGGTGTCTCAAAGAACCGAACCCCAGGAGAAAGGATAAGTTTCTGACATCCCTCACGAAAGACTGGGGAGCTGGAGTCCAGCCACTCCCCTCCTCCCTAGAGCCCCAGCCCGCGCCCCTGAAGCCAGGGCGACTGGCCCAGCACAGATCGCCCAGTCCTGCACACTGTCGACCCCCGGAAACGGCTGGGCCCCGGGGGCCTCCACTCGGGCTCCCCCTAGTGGGAGCTTCCAGCCGGGCTTACAGGCCCCACCACCCCAAGCCCACCCGCCGCTCCTGCTTCCCCCTCTCCCTCAGGACGGGTGCCGGGCTGTCCTGCTCCCGACTTATGGGGTGCCCCTCTACCGGCCCGGGCTCCCGGCCCCCCCAAATTCCGAGTCACGTTCCAGACTGGGCCCCGAGCGCCTCAACACCGCCCCGAGCCCCCCGCAAGCCTGGGGCTACGCCAAGCCTCATCCTTCCGGTCGGCTCCTGCTCGCCCGGTCCCACATACCCTAGGCCCAAGGCTGGGCCCGGGCCCAGGCCTCAGTACCCTTGGCCTGCTCCCAAGTGTCCAGCCCAGGGCCCCCGCCGCGGCTCTCACCTCAGACAGCAGGGCTGGAGGTCGCGGGGCCAGAGCAGGCGCCTTGTTCAGCCTCCTGCGCTTTTATCCTCTCTCAGCTTCTCGGCTCCGCTGGTTTCAATACAAAATGGCGGACGGGGTCGCGCGCTCACGTCGCGGCCTTTCCCCTCCCCAGTCCCCTCGCAGCACGCCAGGCGCAGGGCGGGGACGCGGCCCTCCGCCCCTGCGTACGCGGATTTCAGCCAATCACAATCCAGGCAGGCAGCACGGGCGCCTGCGCTCGTGGGATCCGCCCAATCAGCGACTGGGGTTGGTTGGGGAAGAAATGGGAGCGCTGAGTTTCCTGCCCCAAAGCAAGAGCTTTACGCTGATTGGTTAATAGGATGGAGGCCTTCCTCCCTCCCGTCTGCAAATCAAAGGTCAGGGCTCTTGTGCCTACGAGATGTGGCCAATCAGCGTTCGGTGAAGGCAGCGGAGCTCACAGGGTCTGGCCAATGGAAGAGGAGCGCGGCTGGGCGAAGAGGAAGGGGAAGTAAAGGAGGCCGCAAAGGGGGAGAGCGGAGTCAGTGGGGAAGAGGAGTGGCTGGAAAGGGAAGGGGATGCCTAGCCCCAACTTGAGGGACAACATCTCCTGCCCGATACCCCCGTCAGGTGCTACCTAATGGTGCAGTCCACGCGCCTCCTTGAGGCTCTGCTTCATGGTGTAAGTGTAAGTGCGCCCAATGGTAGACGAGTAGAATTCTCCCTCTCCCCCAGCAGCGACACAATGGTACGGTCCAGTCCGCCACCCCTTTTCTGTCCCCATACATGCGCGCTC
The DNA here is from genome assembly GCF_025201925.1 of Gopherus flavomarginatus. Lineage (NCBI taxonomy): Eukaryota > Metazoa > Chordata > Testudines > Testudinidae > Gopherus > Gopherus flavomarginatus. The sequence goes on from NC_066630.1 coordinate 38,344,594, forward strand.
TCTTCGCCCCACCGTTCCATTAGTGGTATGGCTCAGTTGCATTTTTCCTCTTCATACCCCCGTGAGGTGTTGTGCAATGGTACAGTCCACCTTGCTCCAGCCCCCTCGCCCCTTTTGTCACATGACGCCCCTGGCCACTTGCTCTGCACATGGCAAAGGCTTGGAGAAGCTGGTGAGCCAGGGCAGGTGCCTGCTTGGATCAGGCAGTCGGGGTCTGGTCTGCACCACTGCAAATCAGGAGTCACTCCTGAAGGCAATGGGAATGCACCACCATTAACTGGAGACCAGAACCGCCCGCAGCCAAGCAGGCAGCAGCACCTCCTTCCGCCTGGCTTACCCCACTCACAGACACGCATGGCTTGGGCTGGAGGCTGGTTCCTAACAGAAACGTGGCTACTTCTTAGCCATCTGTGGATCCACAGCAAGTGCACAGGGCAGCCTAGGGTGACCAGACAGCAAGTGTGACAAATCAGGACAGTGGTGGGGGGTAATAGGTGCCTATAGAAGAAAATGCCAGGGAAGTGAGCTGTAGCCCACAAAAGCTTATGCTCAAATAAATTTGTTAGTCTCGAAGGTGGCACAAGTACTCCTGTTTTTGTGGATATAGACAAACATGGATGCTAGTCTGAAACCTATAAAATAGGCACATCTGGTCACCCTAGGGCAGCCCCCACATCCTGGGGATAGTCAGATGCCTGGACACGGCCATGTCACATTTTTCCATTAGATTTACGGAGATGCCAACAAGGAAAACAAAAAATAGTCCAACACGAGAGGAATGGTTCAAAAATATGGTAGGTGGTGGTTATGGAAAAATTAATGCATCAATTACATACCAAGCAAAATAGAGGACAAATTTGTTGCTATTTATTCACTACTCACACAAAGTATATTCACATCTAAAAAACCCAGCAGGGTTTTGACTATTAACATTTAAGAGACATGCCCCTTCTGTTAAATATGTGTAATCAGAGATTTCAGTCTGTTTAAAAAAAAATCATTAAAAACAAGATGTCGTGGGTACTCACTCTGTAATATTGTAACACCCTATTAAATAGATCTGATTATTATATTACTGTATAATGTTTCTCTGAACAAACAAAGCTCACTGTTGTGGTGATTATTGTTTTTTCTCTATTTACTCTGCCAGCATTTGTAAACTTGTTAACTTTTTCCTCAGTAAAAAAAATAGTGTAATCAAAATGCCAGCAAGGACACCCATGACATGCCATGCCTTACAAATACAGGAGAAGCTTGATATTATGAATGTCTGTCTTACAAACAACAACCAATTATATGAACCATTTTTCATGGGGAAAAAATCACGTAACAAAAGTGATGTCGATGAAGAACAAGTTAATGTCCTTTCACAGTCCAGTGATTTCAGTGCATTGACAATAGCTTTGCAGTGCTTTGAAGGCTATGAAGAAGTTGATGTAGTGCAACATCCTGCATCTTGTGCACTGATCCTGCTGTAATTTTGAGATGCTCAATTTCCTGAACTTTTTGATATTCTGAACTCAAGCCCCAATTTGCTCATAAAATAGTTTACACAGCTGAAGTACAGCAGTACAAGTTAAGAGAGCCACAGCCAGGGAGCTGGGCAGCTTAAATACCCACCTCCTCTGAACAGTTGCCCACCTTTACACTCCCCATTTTCAAATGCCTGGAGAAAAAAAGCAGAGTTCTGCAACTCAAATACAATATGTATTTGGAATCAGCAATACAATAAAGTAACAGAAATGGGTGGGAGCATGCAGTGCATTGCAGTTTGAATTTCGGGCCTTTGATGGGTGCACAGAAGTTGGCAGAATCATTGAATTGAAGGGCATAAGCATGCTGAGATGGGTATTATGATAGTAGCTGGCTAACACATGGAGAATGGTATTGTGTTGGGTGTGAATGGTACCTTATTTCCTTGCTCTTTACCATAGGCATTATGAACAAATATATTTGAGCAGTCTTGAGTCTTAATCAGGGACGGCTCTAGGGATTTTGCCGCCCCAAGCACGGCAGGCAGGCTGCCTCCGGCGGTTTGCATGCAGAGGGTCCGCTGGTCCCACAGCTTCGGTGGACCTCCCGAAGCTGCGGGACCAGCAGACCCTGGTCTTAATGAAAGCCGCCCCCGGTCTTAATGAAGAGGTTTTTTTGCTGGGGGAGGGAAGGATTTCTTACCTTTTTTTTTTAATTAATTAAAAATGTAATCATGCAGCTAAGGACCCAGGGCAGGAGATTAGTTAACCGTCTGGAAAAAGGGGTTAGCTGGGGAGTGGGGGAGCTAAATAATTCCATCTCCTTCATTTACAACTGCATGCCCAGTTGATCAAGCTTCAACTGACAATCCAGCTTCCAACGCATGAGGCTCAAAGTTTTTATGTGAAGCAAAAGAAACTTGGCTTCCTGAAATGCTTTGAGCACCAGCTGGAGAAAGCTTAGGTGTCAGTCAAAGCCTTCCCTGCCATGGGTGTAACATTTTAAACTGAAGAGCTGTGGCTGTTTCACAGGTGTCCCAGTTTCCCTAGCCAACTCTGATCAAGGACCCTCAGCCAGCCTCTATTCCTTGCCTCACGTCCTAAGCAGGCACCGTCTGCCTGTTGTCCCTTCCACTGCCACACCCATGTTGTCCTGATTTTCTTCTTGTAAATCATACGCCTTTGTCTACACTGGGCAAGTTTTCCAAGACTTGGAATCTGTAAACCTGTTCGAATGTTTGGGAAAATGTCCTTAGTTTACTCAAGGCCTAAAGGCCTTAATTTCTGCACATGTGAAGTTTTATATTTGCAAACAGTTATTTACATAAAAATATATCCATATAAAAATACACCCATCTGAAACACATGCTTCAGAAACAGCCCAGTTGTTCCGTTGTGCCCACCCACTGTACTAAACGCAGCTGAGGGTCACTCTCTTTATCATCTCTCTCTTTATGAGCAGCACTCATCCCTGGAAGTCTTGAGCCTAGTTCTTACTCGTCTCAGTAGGCACTGTGGCTTATGCTTCACATTCCCAGCTTCATGCTGTAGTGGGTTGTAGCCCACGAAAGCTTATGTTCAAATAAGTTTGTTAGTCTATAAGGTGCCACAAGTACTCCTGTTCTCTCTGTGTTAGGACACAGTCGTCTTTGTGCAGCACCGCTCCATATTCAGCAAATTGATCTCTGTTGTCTCAATAAGTTTTTTGCTTGGAGGTGCCTGGGATTTTTCTTTTGGCCATTAATACAGAATCACTCTTTCAAGCTGTTGCAAGAGTGAATCTGTTGCATTTCTCATTTGAGCTTGTCAAGTTTTGCTTTAGAAATGAGTAGTACTTGAGTCACATTAACATAAGGATTCTCCACCAGCCCCTTGCTTTTATTATTGACGGGGCTTTTGAATGCATGGCCATTACAGGCCATTACCTACAAGGCCTGTATTTCACATAACCTCTTTAATTCACAGTCTCATGCCATGGCTACACTTGAGAGTTGCAGCGCTGGTGAGGGGGTTACAGCGCTGCAACTTAGGATGCGGCCACACTTGCAAAGCACGGCCAGCGCTGCAACTCCCTGGTTGCAGCGCTGGCTGTACACCCAGTTGAGCCTCGGGTGTAGGGATTCCAGCGCTGGTGATCCAGCGCTGGTCAGCAAGTGTGGACGACCACCAGCGCTTTTATTGACCTCCGGGGTATAAGGAGGTATCCCAGAATTCCTGTCCACAACAAACCGGAAGAAAGGGAGAGCTCAGAGTTCAGCCAAACTGCTTATTTAAAAAACAAACACAGCTCCTGTTTGCTGAGCGAGCGGAGGCAGGCAGGGGAATTACTTTGGAATGTTCACAGCTGTTTGCTTGAAGAGAGAAACAGCACGCTCACACCGCAGAGGGGGAGGGGGGAGTCCATGCTGAGCAGCTGCTTATCTGGTCTGACGGCTATTTAGGAGTACATAATTTGCATTTAGTGAATGAGACAGGGGTGGGGGAAGGGGGTCAGAACTTTTAAAATGATTGAAGGTAGGCACTGTGTGTCTTCCAGTCCTTAGAACTTGCAAGGCAGGGAGCTGAGAACAGTGTCAACTCCAAAAATCCATTCTGTCTGTCTCCTCCACGCTCCCTGTCACATTCCACCCCACCCCCCTCTTTTGAAAAGCACGTTGCAGCCACTTGAATGCTGGGATAGCTGCCCACAATGCACCACTCCCAACAGCGCTGCAAATGCTGCAAATGTGGCCACACTGCAGCGCTGGTAGCTGTCAGTGTGGCCACACTGCAGCGCTGGCCCTATACAGCTGTACGAACACAGCTGTAACTACCAGCGCTGCAGAACTGTAAGTGTAGCCATGGCCTTAGACTATACCCATCACTGTGGTATGTGGTGTGTGGTCAAGTGCTGTACCGCAGCCTATCCCCGGTGTTGTCCCCTATCCTGTGCCTTAATTACCCAGTGACCTCCTCTGCTGAAACTCTGGTACAATTATACCCTTCTCCTCTTCCAGCCCTCATTCCGCTTCCATCCCTGTACTCCCTCCATAAGTCACGTCTACCTCAAAAGCGTGCATGGGTGACAGCATCCTTAGTCCACACCCGGTTGCAGACCAGCCAATGAGGGGGCTGCTGCTTGCACACCCTGAACCTGCCCCTTCCTGCCTCTAATTTGACTAACTTTTGACTACCTTGCAGTCCTTCTGAAAAGACTGCTTGGGGGCTGTGGCTAGTGGACCTGATTACCAGCCTGGGACAATCAATCAGCCACCCCGGTTCCATTCCTAGCCCTTAGTTCAGGGCTCAGTTCATCCTTTAACACAAAACAAAAGCAATAGCCTTGGTTTTGTCTGAGTTGTGGAGCCCGCTGGCCTCCAGTAACTAAAAATAGGTCTCAGGGCCCAGGTCAGCTGATTCAGGCTCATGGGACTATAAAATTGCAGTGTAGCTGTTCAGGCTTGGGCAAGAGCCCTGGAGTCTCAGAGACCAAGCTCCAGTCCGAGTCTGATTGTCTGCACTGCCATTTTATACCCGTGCAGCTCAAACCTTGTGAGCCCAAGTTAGCTGACCCAGACCAGCCAGGGCCGTGCCATGGGTCTTTTATTGCTGCATAGACATATCCTAAAAAGGCTGGACCTCCCTAGCTGTGGAGAGAGGGGGGGCTGCGGGGCCTGCTCACCCTGTCACAGGTTGCTGCTGCAGCCAGAGGCGACTGTACTCAGCAATCCAAGGTTCCCCACGTAGCTGGAGCCACCCCTTGTTTATATCCTCCAGATGGGAATCAGACTGACTCATTAGCTGCTATCTAGGTAGGGGGGCTGATTCCCCTGCACCTGCCTGCTGGGCTTTCCTCCAGAACAGAACCACCCGCTTCCTGGCCCTCAAGAGAGTCAGACCACGCTCCAAATCCCCAAACCACACCCCTCCTCTACCCTCTTGAAGCACCAACGCCAGTGTTTGTTCAGAAAACTTGGGTACAGCGGCCCATCCCCTTTGAGAATCCCCATGGCCCTCAACTCGCCCTTGAGCCTCAGCCAGTAGCCCAAAGCTTCTGAAAAGCATTGATTAGGCCTTATTGATTAGGTCCAATGTACATTTACCATTAACATGAACTCCTTTAACTGCGGAATGATGTCTCCAAACAGGAAGAGAGGGTTAGTGCCTATTGGATAGCCAGTAAACAACGTGATCCCCCTTTAAGCAGAGGCTAAGCATAAACACACAACGATCTGTTCACCAATAGGTTTATTCATAGCTATACAAGTCTTAAATCAATTTTACTGTTTTACAAATGATTGAAAAGAATAATACAAAGCAGAGCAGATACTACAGCTTTAACTCTGTCTGACAGCTCTTCCTGCTGAATTTACTTAATTAATTATTGTTATTAGCGAGCAGGAGAGGAGGGGAATTGAGGTTTGTGCATTGGTGGTTGTTGCTGCTTCTGTAGGGCCCAGGACAGAAAGGGGTGAGGGGCTGTCTGGGAATTGGGAGGGAGAGATAGCTCAGAGGTTTGAGCATTGGCCTGCTAAACCCAGGGTTGTGAGCTCAATCCTTGAGGGGGCCATTTAGGGATCTGGGGCAAAAATCTGTCTGGGGATTGGTCCTGCTTTGAGCAGGGGATTGGACTACATGATCTCTTGAGGTCCCTTCCAACCCTATGAATCTATTCACGGACAGGAAGGAGCCGGTCAGATATAGGCAGCTTTGGAAAGAAAGCACTTAAACATCTTTGAGCCTGACCTGGTTTGTCCTGTGAAACCATTTGACCAGCACCCTGTGCATGAGAGAGGCAAGAGGAAAATATGATATGGAGGGGCGGAAAGGAGGATTTCAAAAGCATGTTCAGAAACTGCTACAACTTAACAAAGCGCCCCAGCAGCTCTTGTCCAGACTGAATGTTCTTCAGTATGGGGCTGGCTTTGCTGCTGCAGCATGTTTGTTGACAGATTTAATAGCTGCACAGATTGTCCAATCTTGGGTGGTCTCACACCTGGCCTGGCCACACGGGCACAGATGTTTATTGCTCTTCCCCGTATGTCACACAGGGGGAGAGGAGGATAGTAGCCTGACAGATCCTTTGGCACATGGTGACCCTCATTCTCTGGGCATCTTTTGAAGGGATCTTTCAGCAGATGCGGCTTTATCATAGGGTCCTCCAACAGTCAGAGCTGGGTAAGCCCAAACTTGTTTTATTCCTATACTCAGATACATAGATCTGAGGAGTCCCCACTCTTACACTGTGTGGTCTATGCTGACTTTTTCAACTGACTGTTTTTTAATTTGAATCTGAAACTGATTCAGATGATCTAAGAGTCTCTTGAGTTTACCAGTCTGTTCTGGGGGAGAAATTCACCTCTATGAAGCGGGACCATGGGAGCTCCCACAGAAGGAATTGTAGGATTTGGTGGTAACTCAGTAGGAATCTAGTAGCAATGGACTACTTAGCACTGTGATTGACTCATCCTTCTGTGATAAAGTTGCCAATACAGTTCACTGGGTCTTGTGCTATCGATGCCACAAAACAGGCACAAATTACGATGAATCAGTAAGAGGAGGGAGCTCAAACTATGGCTCTTCTTTATTATTACATGCATTGTACAGCCCCAAGCGCGTTGGACCCTTGTAAATGAATGATACTACTACTGTAGTGCAGCGTTTCCCAAACTTTTGAAAGTGGAGTCCCCCTCTCTGGAATATGAAACCAGTCACCTGTCTCCTGTGCGCACCACTTCCATGTGTTAAAAGCCTACCTACAGATTTAATGTCCCCCTTCCTGGTTGATCCTTTGCATGTGTCTGATTTGGGGAAATTCCAATCTCAGACTGCAGCTACGCTATAGCACTTGCAACTGCACCACTTGTGGTGGAGACACCCTACGACAACAAGAAGGCGCCACAGGCAGCGGTATCTATGTCAGTGGGAGAAGCTCTCCCGTCTACAGCAGCGCTTAGGTCGGTGTAACTTACGTTGCTCGGGGATGTGGATTATTCATACCCCTGAGCAACAAATTATAACGAAGTAACCTGTAGTCTAGGCAAGTTCTAGATCTTCATAAGAGGATCCTTCCCAGTGCACACAGTGTGCCAGACAATCACACAGCACTCATGTGAGTGATGTCACTGCTCCTGTTACTGGAGGTAGCTTTTGTGATTGATATTGCAGCCGCCTGCAGTAGCTCTGAGGTTTGTGATTAGTTTATGTTTCATTGTGGGCCGGGTGTTGTAGGCACGGCATGGGGGAAGGGTTAGCGCAGCTCCTCCAGGAATTAAAAACAGTGGGTGGGTGGGAGGCTGCAAGATGTGGTGTGGGCTAGTTGCTGAAATAGTAAACAACTTCAGAGAGGAACCACACCCTGAGAAGGCTTGCATATGCTGGTTCAGACTGGGTCTACCAGAGATCAACAGACAAAGAAAGGGCTTTTGGTATAAAAAGGCTGAGTTTAGAATGGTAGAAGACCTTCTGTTTGATTCAGCAAACAGACAGGACCCTCTGTCCAAGGGGCAGCCCCAACCCTTGTGGAAGGGTTGGCAAGACTTTGGCCATAAGGGCCCCATAAGGCTGATGGGTGATCGCTGGTGAGCTTTTAGCATGAGTGTAGGAACTAGTGTTGTTTTTTAAATGTTTTCTCTGTAATGCTTTTCCCCGAAGAATAAAATATGTTTTGCTTTGTGAAGGCTGGGTAGTGGCTGGCATACACTGTTGTAGTCCCTGGAGAAAGGTAAATCACAGGTGCTGGACCCTGATCTGCCCCGATGGGGAAATCACAGTGACGTACAGAGGCACTGCAAGCGTAAACTCCCAGTCTGGAGGGAGAGAGACATGAGTCTCCACCCAAGATAGGTGACGGCTAGGAAGTCTCAAACCTTTAAGTGGGTGCCCTCAAGGAAGTCCAGGAGGGAAGGGCAAAAATGCAGTCAGTCCTGAAACTGTGACCTAGCTGGTAGCAGAAGTGGAATCTATGGCCAGTGAAGTGCCAACAGCAGTGAAAGCAAGTACTACAGAAGGGCAAAGCACAGAGAAAAGTCTTGTAGTCTTTTGGGGAAAGGAAGAGTGAAGAGAGACAAAGGAAAGTGAGTTATGAACAGCTAGCAAAAAAAGTCAGCAGTTGAGATATGCAGAGAAAGGCAGCTCAACACTGAGGAGAGCACAACGGCCCAGCTAGCCAACCTGCCATACTCTGAGGACCGGGAAAGGAACAATGATCCAGAATCGCAGGGAATACACAGCCACTGGCAGAGAGTCCAGCAGGTTGGGGAGATCTCTTCCTAGAGGGAAGAAGTTGACAGAGGCAGCAACCATGCTCCATCCAGACCAAATGCACCCCTGCAGAGAGAGCATGGACAGATCTTTCTGCAGAGCAGGAGAGGGACAGACTGCCTCTGGAAGCCCAGCTGCATGCAGACCAGGAGCAAGAGCAAGCAGACCAAGAGAAGCAGCACCAACTTGAGGAGAGAGAGGAGGACAAGAGGCGAGAGGAGAGAGAGGAGGACGAGAGGAGAGAGAGGGAGCATCAACATCAGTTCAATATGGAGGGACAATGTCAGCAAAAACCTGAGTGGGAGGTGTAGCCGGACCTCAGGTACCTGTCCCAGTGGAGGGCATAGACTCAGGCAAGGGGATGACATGGATGTGTTTCTAAATGCTTTTGAAATTGGATGTGAATGGAACAAGGTGGGGCAGGAGAATGTGGGAATCTGGCTCCACTGCTGACGGGAAAGGCCTTAGACATTTTCACCCATGTGGCCAGAGAGGACTATGCAGATTATGGGCCATGCAAACAAATATGGTTGCAAAAGTGGAAGCTGACCCCTGACGCATACAGTAGGAGGTTCTGAGGAGTTCAGAAAACAGGGGATCCGGCCCATGTTGAGGTGTCAACTCAAATTAGAGGTTAGGTAAGAAAATGGGGAATGGGATGGGGTATCCACAGTTGTGAGGCCTATGAATTAATGGGTTTAGAACAATTCTACAAACTCTGCCCCCTGACCTAAAATCATGGACAACGGACAAGGACCCTAGAGACATGTCCATAACTGGGAAATGGGCCGACCAATAGGCAGATAGTTGGATTGAGTTTGATAAATTCAAGGGACAGTGGCATAAAACTGATCCCCACTCAGGACCTCTGCAGAAGGGAATAGGCCAGATCCAGATTGGTGCGGGGAGGAAACCCTACTCAGGGCCCAAACAAGGAGCCCAGGGATCTGAAATGCTTTTATTGCAATGAGAGAGGTCAGAAGGTGATGCACTGCCTGGGAGGCCGAGGACTAGTGGTAGTCCACATCAGGTCCAGGTGACAGTGACCCCACCAATGGTAGAACCGGATCCAGCCCCGAAGGCCCGATCAGTAAACCCGACCATTTCAGACCCAGGAGAGGAATCGACAAAACATTGTTTCCCGGTGGCTGTGGATGGAAAAAGGCCCGGGGTGGAGGGCTTATCCCTGATCAGCTCTTGACTATGTAGGGACTTTCCCTCGTGGTCAGATCCATCTAAAATGGGGTGACATCCAGGGGCCTAAGGATGCTGGGATGTGCTATCTCCCAGCTGCCAGGAGAAGTCTCACGGGGGAATGACTTAGACTCCTAGCCCCAAGCCACTTGGCTGCAAGCAGCAGCCCTTGGCTCTAACCCCAGGCTGGGAGGCGGCCCTGATTGCATGGCCAGGGCTGAGCAGAGTCCAGCTGATGAGCTGACCTGAGGAGGGGTGAGGAGCAGGTCCCAGGCTGAGCTCAGCCTCCCTGCTCCTGCTATGGATTTCAGACAGGACCAATTGACTGACCCTTCCCTAGAAAAACCTAGGGCTGCAGCTGGCTCCCCAGGCACCCCCAGATAGGAAACCAGAGGGTTTCTCTGGAATCAGGGGCTACTCTAGAGAGAGTGGATTCCCTGGGAGCGCTGAGCCCTGGGGAATACAGAGACCATTGGTGGTACCACAAAGTACTAACTTTGGCTACTCAGCCTGGCCCATGTTATACCCGTCTCAGGAGCCGTGGGAATACAGCACACTAAATGGAACTTGCCCCAGAATTTCTACTGGCCTGGGGTGTGTGAGGTAAGGCCTGTGACCCGTGCCAGAGGGTGAGGTAGGTCCGGGCTGCCCTGAGCCTACTAATCATCCCAGAGGAACCTCTTCAGAGGGTCACTATGGACGTTGTGAGGCCCCTTAGCAAAATTACCTGGATGGGGGTGGGGAAGTGTGGTTGGTTGGTAGTAGCTTATGCCACCCGCTACCCAGAAGCAGTAGCACTGTCCTCTGTAGAGGCAGACATGGTGGTTGTCCTGCATGATATTGGCTGATCGGGGGGTGGGGCAGGCAAACTTTATGTCTGCCCTAGGGGCTATAGAAGAAATGTGGGGTTCAACTAGTCAGGGTGTCTCCCTCCCACCCCCAAGCTAATGGGCTGATTGAGAGATTTCATGGAACCTTAAAACAATATTGAAAACTTTTGTGGAGCAGCACCCCAGACATGGGTTAAACGTTTACCTCCCTGCTGTTGGCCCATAAGGAGGCTCCCAGGAACCCACAGCATTGTCCCCTTTGAACTGCTCTGTGTGGGGACCGTATCGGGGGGGGTGTTGGACTTAATGAGGGTGCAGTGGGAAAGTACGGCCGCTCCCAAGGGCCACTCAGTGGTGGAGTCTATGTTGGCCTTCCAGGAAAAGCTCCCTGAATTCCTGGCTATTCCAGCCCCAGGCTGGCATACTCCACCTTCCCTCTCCTGCATTACTGCCAGCTTTTCTCATCTCCCACAGTCATTTTTTTCTGGGCAATTACACCCTGTCTTCTCTGCAGGGGCGGTGGAAGTGGGGAATGGGGGCTAGTGCCCCTAGAACAGAAATACTTGGTGTGTGTGGGTGGGGAGATCTGATCTATTCTTCTACTCCCATAGGTCGTTCTGCTACACATTCTGGGAATTAATGTTTCCTATAAACTCTGCTCACATGTCGGGGGGCAGAGGCAAGAGCAGGACACAGAGGGGCTAGAGCGGTGCCTGGAACTGGGCCAGGAAGTAGGTTGGACCTAGGGTGATCAGGCCAGATCTGGGAGCAGCTACACCTTATGGACAGCAAGAGAGACACCAACTGTTAGGACCCCACCTCCCCAGCCTGGAGCCAGCTGCCCATGTCCCCCACCAGGTCTCAGTAGTTCCCCTCACTCCCTATGCAGCGCCCCCTGCTCCTCTTTTTGTCCCTCTGCCCCCCACCCCTTCAAAGCAAAATCCCTGCCACCTCTGCTTGTCTGAGCTGCTTGGATTTTATGTAAATCTACAATCAGAATTTGTAAGCACAGATGGTGTCAGGGAGTATTGCCTAGCGGTGACACCAGGGAATGGCTTAGGATGCCAGAGGCCCAGACTTGCTACCCAATTACCATGTGCCCTTGGGCAGTCACTTAGGGACAGCTGTCAGGCGTATTGAGCACCCACCACTTATGCTCACAGAAGTGGCTTAACACTTCTGAAAATCAGGCCAGCGAGGTGTCTGGGTCTCTGTCTCCCCAGCTGGAAAAAAGAACATAGGACAGTACTGCTTCCCAGCCCCATAAGGGAATGGGAGGCCTCTCATATTCCTGGAATGAAAGGTAAATTGAACCTGGATGGACGGAAAAATATGCTAACAACTGAGCTCCATTTGACTGTGGAATGGCTTCCAAGGGAAGCTATAAACAGACTGATCACTATGGGACTATATTGCAGGGAAGAATTTTGCAATGGCCCCCAATGGGGGAAAGAGAGTGGGAATGTCCAGTGTTGTCAGTTACACTCCACCCCTTCCCCCAACCTGCTGTGCATTCTCTGTCGCAGCAACACATGACTGTGGTTCCTGCTTATTCATGCAGGGTGGGCGCCCTGTTCTGAATGCAAGGAAACAGATGGCCTCAGCAAGGGGCATGCCAGCCTCTTACAATGGCTTTACTTAGCATCTTTCACACAAAGGCACGTGACCCCCTCCGCTTGGCCAGGCCCAATGCCTCTGACATCAGAATGACCCTGCTGCTTGCGGGAGTTCAGAAGCAGAGCTGAATGCTGCTGTTCGAGCAGCAGCAACCAAACATTGGCATCTTGTTTTCGTTCTGTTGCTGGCATGTGGCATCGGAAAGTTAGTGGCAAAGAAACCAGGGTGATGGCACCTGCATGAAGCCGTGGGACAAGCCAGTGGGTTTTAGATGCACCAGTCAAAGCAGCTGCTTCCTCTAGGCTTTACATCTATAGGCTAATGGCATTGAAGACAAGTACTTGTTTTTTCACTCTAAAGCTTTGTCCCTAAGTGCAGGAGTCTCTGGCCCTCTCCCTGGGCAATGGGAAAGTTATGAGAGAAAGCCTCTAGTCCAGTGGTTCTCAAACTTTTGTACTGCTGACCCTTTTCACACACTAAGCCTCTGAGTGCGATTCCCCCTTATAAATTAAAAACACTTTTAAAATATATTTAACACCATTATAAATGCTGGAGGCAAAGCAGGGTTTGGGATGGAGGCTGACAGCTCACGACCCCCGCCCCCCCAATAACTTCGTGATTGCCTGAGGGGTCCCGACCCCCTCTTTGAGAACCCCTGCTCTAGTCCCAGAAGGCTGTGTTGGCTTAAGATACTGCACCCCCCACCTTTAGAATAATTTAAAGGCTCTTTGCCCTTTTCCACCCCGTCCAGCTGCAGCTTGAATGGCTGTTGCATTGCTGACGCAGATAAGACCAGTGTAACCAGGCTCCTGTCCCTCAGGACTGGCGATGCATTTGAAAAAGCCTCCCACCGCCCACTGGCACCGAAAGGGGAAGTAGCAGCCTGTAGGGAATTGTGCTAACCGCCAGGGCTGGATTAACCTTTTGTGGACTCAGCATCAGGGCCGGCTGCACGCACCAGTAAAGGAAGCAGGTGCCTGGGGTGGCCGATAGAAAGGGGCAGCATGTCCGTCGGTTGTTGGGGTGGCACGTCCGGGTCTGCGTTCGGCGGCAGCTCAATCGGGTTTTTCTTTTTTTTTTTTCCTTCGCCGCTTGGGGTAGCAAAAAAGCTGGAGCTGGCCCTGCTCAGCACCAAACATATTTGTGTGTCCCCTGAGGGCAATGGAGCATGATGTGGGGAGATCGGTCCCCGGAGTGAGGGGCAGGCAAGGGTCATGGTATGGCAGCGGCAGTCCCACTCCACCCGCCGTGAGGGCACTATTTACTAACCGGTAGTTGTCAGATGCACAGTATCCTGCCCAGTCCTGTGCTGCCAGGATCCTGACCAGCCCTGTGCCCGGCTCCCTGGCACCACTGGCGCCATTGTAAACCCGGAACTGCTAACCACACTGCCTCCCTGGGACTGCTACAGGAACCAGAGAGAAAGCAAGCAGCAGGAGGTAGCTGGGTTTCTGAGTGAGGCTAAGGGATTTAGGAGCATAAATCTGTTGACTTTCAAGGGGACGTGTGTTCCTAAGTCACTCTTGAAAATCCCACCGTCTGGGTGTATAACGCATCTGGGGCTTCAGCCAGGATGCCTCCTAAATGGTACCCAGCTAGCACCACTGCTGCTCAGAAAAAATGGACAAGAGGTGAGATGAGGTATGGGGAAGATGGGAATTAGAGGAGCATGTGGGAGGGGACTGAGGATTGCCTTGTACTGTCACCATAGGCAAGGGGTAGGGGGTCAGGTCCAGAGAGAAGAATCATGTGTTCCTGCTTCCTGGAGCTCCAGAAACAGAGTCAGGGGCCGAGTGGGTCCTCGGAGCTTGGCTGAGCTGGTGTTTCCATATGCAGTCGGCCGCATGCAGCATGCGCTCACCTCTCCCCCAATGCTAGCCACAACTCAGCCTAGGCTAGCAACGCAACTTCAGGTTTGTTAAGGGCCTTCATTGCTTTATCCATAGAAAATCTGTGCACATCCATTTTAAGAAACCCCATCTCATTATAAGGCATAAGGGAAAGCAATACATCAGGCTTAGTATGTCATGGACCCATGACACTGTTCCTGTCGGCTATTACCAACAAGTTGTCCCTTTAAGAGAAACAGAGCAGCCTCCAGTCTTTAGCCTTTACACCAGGAGCGGGGAACATCAACTTTGAAGCCCTAATATGGCCCACGAGATTCTGCAATTCAGCCCCACATCTTTAATTCACACATATGTCCTGCAAAGACTACATGTCCCAGCATTCAATGCTCTACTTTGACCTGAGCAGCCTGGCAAGCCAAGGAGCTGTGGTCTCCAGTGCCAGGCTGCCTCTCCAAATTAGAGATGGTATCAGCTGCAATTCCTTTTAGTAGGAGGCAGGTGCTGTCTGTGCCCCTCCAACCCTGGCTAGTGGCCAAGGTGGCCCTTGTTTGGGCAAACTCTGGGTGCCTCTCCCCCCAAGATTGTTGTTACACTCGAACACACGTGACTCAGCTCTGGAAAAGTGGCCCATGTTGGCTCCCTTCTACCATTACTGCTTGGGAAGCCCCCCACCCTTCCTTATTAAAAGCCCCTGGGGAGGGGAGCAGAGACAGGAACAAAAACACCTAAAAATGACTCCCAACCCACCTACCCAGAGCCAGGCTGGGGAGGGGAACCAACGGATCATGTGACTTAGCAGCAGCCCTGTTTGTTAGCACGGCAAAATGGCCATTCCACAGCGAACACTCCAGCAATGTGGAATACAGTCCGCTGCCCACTCCCCCTTTAGAGCTCATGACCTGGGGGCAGCAGCTTAACAGGGAGGAGGCTCAGCAATGGAGATGATCCAGCTCCAGAAGAAACTCCTGGTTTATGGGTCATAGAGTGGTGTACTAAAGAAGTGCCCTGCCCCTCCCCACCAGAAGCCCAGTGGTTCTCAACCAGGGGTCTGGGCCCCCCAAGCAGGGCATTAGGCTCGCTGGGGCCCAGGGCAGAAAGCTGAAGCCCTCATGTATGGGGTTGAACCCTAGATCCCTGAGCCCCGATACCCAGGACTGAATCCAAAGCCTGAGCAATGTAGCTTTGTGGGGGCCCCTGTGGCATAGGACCCCAGGCAATTGCCCTGCTTGCTACCCCCAATGCCAGGCCAGCCCTGGCTTTTATATGCAGAAAACCAGTTATTGTGGCACAGGTGGGCTGTGGAGTTTTTATAGCATGTGTGTGGGAGGGGGCTCAGAAAGAAAAAGATGGAGACCTCTGCTGTACAGCATCAGGCAGTGGTTAGCAAAAACCTTTAGATCCTGCTTCTGAGAAGTACCAAGCACCTCCTGAGCACCTCCAACTGAGACCTTGGGGGTAGAGGATGTTCAGCACTTCTGAAACTCTGGCCTTTACTGTTCTTCAGTGAGGGTGGGTCAGTTCAAGCCCAGTGATTCAGATGTTAATGGGGTGATGGATGAGGGGCTGCAGAAGCAGACAGCGGTCCATCTGCTTCTTCCCCAGGCTGCATTATTTCCATAGCTCAAGGTGTGGTGATAGGGTGGGTGGGGCTGGGGAGGAAGGGTTCTTTGAACTGGACGGACACTGGGGTTCCCGAGGAGCCAGAGAAAGCCCAGGATATGTAGGGATAGAAAGCAGATGGTGGGTCATATGAGTTGCAGGCTAATGCTGGCCACACATGAATGGGATTTGAATAAACTGGCACTCACGCAATGCACGATCAGCTCACTTCAGCTCAGTTTTCCAGAACATTGTGATCTTCAGAAAGACTGGGACACCCGTAGCCTGGCCTTATGCTTCTAGATAAGCAAACATGAGGTACTTCTAACTATGGTGCTCAACAATGGAAATAAAGGGAACAGAGCGAGAGAGCAGGTGGGGCTTTTCCATGAGCACCTGCTTTCATAGCGAATGAGCATCAAGATAAGGTCAGAGCTATCATGACACACTGCAGCACCCTGAATCCAGACTGAATTAGTCTGATTTGGAGCCAGGGATTAGCCACAAAGTGGGTTGGACCATTTCCCCCTTGTAATGAAATAGCTAGCTCTTTTCTCGCTTTATAATCAACTCTCTCCATTTCACAAGTGGGGAAACTGAGGCAGAGAGCAATTGAGGCTTGGACTGTCAATAGAGTTTGTGGGATTTGGGCACAAATAGTCTCAGGCTCTTGGAAAATATCAGCCAAAAGAACTTGCTCAAGGTCACATGGCTGGTACGTGGGAATGCCAGATATGGTGGTCAGGGAGCCCTGGAGCTCAGGCCTGCACTCAGACCACACTTCTCCCAACAGTCACAGAGCTAACTTGCTAAAGGGACCAGCTTGATTGTAATGCTGAGACAGGGTATTGCCTGTAGCAGCTCTGGGATTGAGAAGGGCCAGTGACCATACTACCATGGACAACCCAATGAAATCTGCCATGTGATCATCAGGCCCAGTTCTCAGCTCTATATGGCTCAGCTGGACCCATTAACCCTGGTTAGCTGAGACCATGGGCAGGAAGCAGAAGTCTCCCAAAATTCCCAGGGACTTCCCAGCTGGTGTGTCAGGGAACAAACATTTGCCCAGTAGTGGCTGACTCATGGGATCGGTATGTATTTAGTACTCACAAAAGGTACCAGATTGACAGGGCTCTGGAGACTGATGGCCTCTGATCACCCACAAAACCAGCAGAGCACAGCTAGAAGCAGTGCAGGCCTCCTCCTGCAGCCCCGCCTACCTGCCTCAAACCTCAGTTGGAGGGAGCTCTACTTCGAGGCCCTATTTAACCCTTGGAGACTCTGCTGAGACGCAGGGCTCACTTGCAGTGGCCTTGAGCAATAGGAGCACCTGTTCCCTGGAACTGGGCTGAAACGGAGTGTGTTCTGGCAGTACTGTATAGCTACCCTAGCAAAGCCCCCTCCTGTAGACGCACCTTATACTGACAGGAGGAGTTTTTCTGTTAGCCTAGGCCAGTCTACACTAAAACATTAGGTTGATTCATGCAGCTATGGCGCTCGAGCCTGTGAAAAATCCACCCATGTGACATACTTAAACCAACCCAAGCTGAACGGAAGAACTAATCCACCTCCCTGAGACACGGGAACTAAACAACAGGATGTAGCCAAGTGTCTACACTGAAGTGCTACAGCAGAGCGGCTGCAGTGGTTGACACGTAGACCTAGCCAGAGTAACACCACCTCCCTGAACCTTAGTGGTGCTGACAGAAGCCCTCTTCTGGTGGCACAGCTGGGTCTCCAGCAGGGCTTTTGCTGGCACAGCTGTGTCAGCTATGGAGGTGGTTTTTCCATACCCCTGACCACCACAGCTTTGCTACCAGAACTTTGTGGTGTAGACCTGGCCTGAGTTGAGGCTTTTCAAACTAGAATGCAGAAGTCTAGAAAGCCATACTGTGCAAAACAAAAGCACACACCATTTCACAGAGGAAAATTAGGGTGCCTAAAATTAGTATTTAACTGACACCACATCCACTTCGGTTCAGAGAGCGCACTGGCTTAATGACACCCTCATTAGGAGCTGAACATTTTTAGTATCACAGAATGGGGGAGCTGAGGGGGGAGGATAACATGCATACAGAGCAAGGGTGTGATATGCTCAGAAGCCGTGCTACTGTAGTGTTTTATTGGAAAGTGTATTTGTAGAGAGCAAATGTTATAAAGAATTAAACAGATTCCCATTGGGCCTCCCACATCATCTATGCACAGGAGAAGAGAAACATAATCAGAAATGCGTGATTGAAAACAGAATGTTACATTTCATATACTGACCACCACATTAGGGGTAACTCTCTGCAAATCTCCGTGGCAGTAAAGTTTGGTGTTCCTGGGAACATGCTTCTCCAGCAGTAGGAACAAACATTCAGGGAGAGAGGCAGGTCCCTTGGAGAACGTGGTTATATTAAAGAGTGGTCAAGTCAACTTAGGTTCAACATTTAGGTTTTATGGTAAAACACAAACCCAGAGTTATTTTATTTATTTTACAAAACAGATCAACAGAAAAGGTTGTTTTTAAACTCCAATGAGAACAGTTTTCCACTGAGATCTAACTACCCTCTACAGAGTTTGCAACCCAGCTACTATGCTAACCTCTGAGGCTAGCAGAGTGAAACTGACTAGAAACAAAAGTGAAACTGACCAGTTTGTTTCTCCTCTTCCAAGTGCAGAGAAATGCAAACAGTGAATAGTATAGTTTGTTTACTCTGGGCTATTTAGAAATTCTCAGTTTTAATAATTGTAGGTATTTAATATAATCCATGTGGAGGGCTTTTAAAGTTATTTAAGATTTTTGCCCTCACAGTGTCCCTTTAAACTTAAGATCAGGGCCAGCTCCAGGCACCAGCCCAGCTGGGGTGGCCAACGGTGAGGGGTGGCACACCCAGGGTCTTCGGCGGTGGGTCCCTCACTCCCTCTCGGAGCGAAGGACCAGCCGCCGAAGACTGAAGCAGCAGCGGTAGAGCTGCAGATCACGACCACTGGTTTTTTTTTTCCTCCTCCTTTTTTGCTGCTTGGGGCAGCAAAAACCCTGGAGCCGGCCCTGCCTAAGATTATCAGCCCCGTCCAGCAAACATCCGTCCTGGAAGAACAGGATTTGAAATGACAAGAGCCTTTGAAAACTCTGAACCCTCCAATCAATAAATAATTGTTACAGAGTCATAGCACTTTCACTAAATAGCGATCAAGCCCCCAAATGCATGAAGGGGGAACACTGGTTCTGTAAACATCACACTGCTTTGTTGGTGCTCAGTGGCACGTCAGGACAGATGTGCTTTGTTAGATTCTTCCCTGGCCCTGTTTTCCACCCAACTACAAAGAAGAAGAAAAGTGCTTGTTACAAAATAGCCAATCAGCAGCACCTTCCAGTAAAAATGTAAACCAATCAGAGGCAGGTTAAGTAATCCCCTGGTTGAGGTAAGTGAGAACAGAAAAGACTGACTAGATGAGAAAGCCCAGCATTTAAAAACAAAACAAAACAAAACAAAAACAAAAAAAATGAACAAAGTGATATGGCAGAAATTTTTCTATAGAAACTAACTTGATAGCCTAGAACAAAGAAAGGAATGTATTTACTAGAGTTCTTCATGAAGCATGATTGAGGAATTGCACTCACATGTATTAAAAAGCATTCCTTTCTTCAGCTTATCTGATATCTATTCCCTTCCCTTCCAA
Organism: Gopherus flavomarginatus; assembly: GCF_025201925.1. Taxonomy (NCBI): domain Eukaryota; kingdom Metazoa; phylum Chordata; order Testudines; family Testudinidae; genus Gopherus; species Gopherus flavomarginatus. The sequence goes on from NC_066630.1 coordinate 38,364,064, forward strand.
GCACTCTTACCATGACAGAGACAACGGTCTCATCATGCAAGAATGGAGTATTTCATTCTCACACACAGCATAAGGAGTGATCATCAATACAAGTATTGTTTCTTAGGGAAAATTTCCTGTGGTTTTATCATCTGAAGCTAAAAACCTCGACATGAATAATTCCTAAGTTCATAAAGCAAGGTTACCAGTTTGCTTTATAAGTCTCACCAGTCATTTCACTATTAAAACAGGTAGTTTAAGGCCCTTTTGTTTGGGAGAGAGGATTTGTCAGAGAGGAGATGCAGCCCAATGTAGTATGGTCTCCTGGTTCCCTGCTGGTCTCCTACGCTGGGGGTGGGGGGTACTGCCTATTACACACTGTGAATCCCAAACACACTTCTTCAGAGATTTCTACCCCAAAAGGGGTAACAATTCAGCATGGAATTCCAGTGTGGCGCTCCAGGGACCTTCTGCACAAAGGCTTCCATCATGACCTCGTTCCAGGAGGGCATCGTGCTGTGCACACCCACTGGGTCAGTGTCTGAATTCTCTGTAGTGAGCCTCTGCAATTTCCCAGGCCTGGGAACCAGAAGCTAGAACAAAACCCTGACCTGATGGTGTGTTAGACGATGAACACACAAGCCTGTAGGACTCTCCCAATGAAACAGACTAACAAAATCCCCAGCAGGAGAGGAATATGTTCCCCTCCAACCAACTTTTTGGAAACATCGGAAGCCAAATCAATTTTTTCCTTCAGTCCCGGGCTGTCCCAAAGGCAAAGCTACTTCTAAGGAGGGCAGCATCAGCCAGTCCTGTGGAATGAGTCAGGCCATCAGATCCACAAAGATGGCATTGGCAGTGGTTTGTCCAAAGATGAAGGCTCCAAGCGTGACCATAAACGTCCCATAGCTGACCAGCGCCCACCAGCTGTGAATAGAGAAGACAGGTCAGGGTGCAACATCAGGCAAAGGAACTCACCTTGATATAGTGTCTGGCTGAACCCCGCCAATGGGAACCAACGTCTGAATCATCTTGCAAAAAGGGAGGGAGAAATGGACAGCGAATTTGCTTTTTACCTGGTTGACCTAGTTTCCTGGATTTCGGAAAGTTTGGCTTGAATCAGGCATAGTCCTAGCAGGGAGGGAATGCAAACAACGTTGAACATCAGAATAATCATAGTGATCAGCAGTCAGATTCCTGAGCAGAGACTTAAACAGCCACACCCAGAAGGCAGAGGAGTCAGGAATTGGAGAGACACACAGACAAGCCCTCTTTGTTTTTTCTTGACTTGTTACAGTGAGATAGAGGGAAGATAAGACCCCCATCACCATCACCCTCCCCCTCCCAGCCTGACTGGGAAGTACTGTCCTATCAATGCTGCTAATTAATTAAAGGGATCAAGGAATTCCCTCTGCACCCCCCTTCAGCATGCAGCCTCTCCTGTCCGGGAGCATGGATGACATAAGAAGAAAGAGTCCAGAATAAGAAAGAACTGGATTCCCTTGCATGGCAGGAGACAGCACAGGCAATCAGTACCACCAGGCCATACCCTCCATCCCAATATGTTGCATTTTATTGCCTTCTCAAAGGGGACAGGTCCACCCCCTCTAGAAATGTGTGCTAAGTGCCCTGCTAACCAGCCTGGGGGAGGGGGAGCACTCAGTACCCCTCCCATACCTCTCTTACCCCGCAAGCGTATTAAGTTCAGGACACAGCCAGCCAAACTCACTCCCACCTCCCATTTAGATCCCACAATCACAAGTCTGGCTCCACAGTGACTTACCAGTGTGTGGTACACTTAACGTCACATGGGGACAGCACCAGTCCTTTCCTCTATACTACTTCTCATGATTTGGGGCCACTTTCTTTTTTTTGGGGGGGGGAAGGCGGGGGGAGAAGAGGGGGAAGGCAGTGGAAATGGGGGCATGGACTTTGGGCCTCCTTTGCTGCGAATTGAGCCCTTGATGTCTCCCTGTCCTTGAAGGGAGGATAATGTTTTGTTGTATTCAGGACCACAGAGGGAAAGGGAGAGGGAGTGGGAGAGTGTGTGTGTGTCCCCGTCTTGTCCTTTTGTGATCTTTTCCTGGAACCTTGGCTCAAAAGGGGCTGTACAGCACTCAGCATACTATGGAGCATGTATGGTGCGTGCCACCTGGATTTGGGGAGGCTGGATGTCAACGCCTGAAGCTCCCTAGAAGTGCATTGGCACCTGGACTGTGGCCCTGCCCCAAGGCCTGCTCTCTCTCCCCCAAGGGGAGGAAGGAGCGAGGCACAGGGCAGGGGAGCCTTGGAGGAGGGGGCGGAGCGAGGGCGGGGCCTCGAGGGAAAAAGACGAGCGGGAGCGGGGCCTCGGGGCGGAGCCATGTCCCAGGTGCCCTTTCAGTGGTGGTCTCCCAAAGGCGTCTGGCCAGCGGGTCTCCAAAGGGAGGTGCGCTGCATCCTGTTTGGCCTCCCCTTGCCTCCGATACACGCCCACGCCATGGAGCCGGATGGGATATGGAGCCAGACAGCCTGTACTGATCTCCTAGTGGGAACGGATCTGAAGGACTCCTGGCACATAAACCTCCAGGGTGCCTGTGAAGCGTGACCCCAGGGCCTTCTTCAGCAACCCAATGAAACACAGTGCTCACTGTTCAACAGGCTGGCTGCTTTCTGATTGGCTGCCGCGTCATTCCAACCCACGGAACATTGGGGCCATACCCGGGAAGACGAAGATGAAGCAGGCAGCCAGGCCCCCAATGAGAGAGATGACCTTGCCGATATCTGGGATGAACAAGGCCAGGAGAAGAGTCAGGAGAAACCAGCAGACTGTCTGGAACACACGCCGGCGCCTCTCGCGGACCACATCTTCCTCCACCATTTCCCCCTTGTAGCGTAGCCAGAGCCCCTCGAGCACAGCCCTGCGCAGGAGGCAGAGAGATGGGAGAATTGGGGGGCTGCCTACTGTGATCCCAGACCTCACATATCAGGATTCCCCCACCATTGATTGGTTACCAGGAACGTATGTACGTTCAGAACAGCAGGATCTCTAGTAGCCTGGGCACAGCCCGGCCTGCCCCTCGAAGACAGCATGGCAGCACAGGGGAGAACCAATCCATTTAGTCTGGAGCGCCCCATGAGCCACCTCCAGGGGCACTGGAATGGGAGGTTAGGGCGATACCAATAGTAATGGTAAGCAAGCGGGGGGGAGCAAGCAGGGGGCCACAGTTTGAGTGCCTGTGTTACCCCCCCCAAACACACAAACTTTTAGGGTACATCTGTCACTCCTGGCCACCTCCCATGCCTCTCACCTGCCGCAGAAGTGCAGGATGGGATAGGATGTCAGCACGCAGAGGATGATGAAGGCCCGTGCAATGGCAACGGGGACATCGTTGGAGGGGTAGGACAGCAGCACATCTTGGTCCACGCTCGCACCAAACGTCAGGAACCCGCAGATCCCTGGAGGGGAAGAGAAAGCCAGGGGAGGATGCCAGCAGGGGCTAGGGGAAAGATGGGGCACAGAGATTTGGCTGAAGGAGGTGGCTGGGTTTGTCCCTGGGGCCCAGGCTCTAGCTGGATCTGGGGTCAGAGTGCCGAATGCACACAGATGACAGCAGCTCTTCAGCTGCAGTGGCTGCGGGACAGTTTACAGCAACTCCAGCCCCGGGGTGTCTCTCTCAGCAGTTCTGCCTGAGGGGAAACTCGCAGCTTCCCCAACCGAAGTCTTCCAAGAGAACGTGCTGTGGCAACAGTGGCGCCCCGTGGGCAGGCCAGAGACAAGGGCCTTGCTCCTACCTGTCCCTGCGTAGACAAAGAGAGCGATAACCATAGCTGCCGTCACCACCACTCCCCACGGCTTCACCTTGGGCCGCTTCATACTATTGAAGACGGGCACGCTGCTCACGTGGCACTGCCAGAGATAGAAAGAGCATGCAAGGGGCTGCTGGGCCAGGCGTTCTGTGCTCCGGGGGGGAATCCATCAACGCCAGCCTTACCCTGGGAGAGGAAGGGGACACAAAGGCAGGCAGCCCCTCCACACACTGGAACAAGTTACCAGGGAAGGCAACCGACGCAGAGACCGTAACTGAGTTAAGAGACACCTGGATTTGTTTCTGGACAAGGGGAGCCCACCTCCCAGCTGTTCCTTGGGTTCAGTATAATTTACCCACCCCGGATCCGTCCAGCATAAAGCCAGGCCGTGTGCTGGCAGGGAAACATTGAGCCGTGAAATTGACATGATGGGAAATGTCATGGATGGCGAAAGCATCCCTCGCCCTACTCAGCCTGATGGATGCCACTACCCAGCCCCAGGGAGTTCAGGGAAGGGCAAGAAAAACAGGCCAGGGGGCGGGGCAGGGACTGACAGAGGAGGAAAGGAGAACAGCTAATATAGATGGCGGGGCTAGGCGACAGAATAACAATCTGCAAACACTGGAAGGGTGTGAATGCTCAGGCGTGTTATTCAGCCTGAGGTAGGGGCATAAAGGGACTCCTAGGCTGAACTCCCAGGGAAACACCCTGAGCACAAGTGAGCTCTCTCTCACTGGGGAACAATCTCCCAAGGAACTGGTGGAAATCTTGTTACTTGGGCCAGTTAGAACTAGACTGGACACAACACTTGACAAGGTCTTGCAGGGAACAAGCCAGTTCTGGCCTCAAAAAAGGGACCAAGTGGAGCACAACAGGTCATCTCTGTCCTCAGCTTCAATGGTCATTTTAAGACACTGTTGTTCTGCTGGCATCTCACATCAGTCTGAGGCCCCAGCAGGGGCAGTAGGAGCCTTGGTATTAAAGCAAAGGAGGGGCAGGAGCGGACCAAAATTAATCCAAAAGAGGGTCAGCAAATGAGACAGATGGACATTTCCTGCTCCTAACTTGTCTTAGATCTCCATCGGCCCAGGTCTTCCTGGGAGCAGCTGTACCTGGAATCCGAAGCAGATGGTGGGCATGGCGTTGAACACGGCCATCCAGGAGGCGGGGCTGTGGAGAGGGAAATCACAGCCAGTTCAGATCTAGCTGCCAGCGCAGACACTTAGGTTAAATAGCAGATCTCAACAGCACATGTACAGTCACTCTCCAGAGGGCATTTGCGGGGTGCACCAGGGCATGCTCATTTCACTGCAGTTCTGCACAATGACTGGAGGCTTCCCCGCACATGCAGTGGTCAATGTTTTCAAAGGGCACTAGTGATTTTTGGGGTGCCCCACTGGACACCTTAAAGGGCCCGGATTTTCACAAAGTGCTGAGCATCCACCCTCTCAAAAATCAGGCCCCTCTAAAAGTCATCTCAAGTCAGGTACCCCCAAACAGAGGTACTTGGAAAGTCACCAGCCACTGTTGAAAATCTTGGCCTGTGTTTCCCTCTTATCCCTATTTAGTTTGTTCTGAAAATTCTCTATAAGGTACTAAGCAAATAGAAGGGAGGTTAGATCATCAGGCTGGATCTAAAATCTGTTTGACCACAGTATGGATGGTGGGTGCAATGCTACATAAGAAAATCATAATATTATTTGACCAACGTAAAAATAATAGTGAGGCCTTCTTCTGAGGCACACGTACAAAGGGTGAGGTGGACAGAATTTAATCACCCAAGATGCAATTGGCCTGGACACTTGCAAAGGGAGGGAATTTTTAAAATGGCAACAAGTGATCAAGGCCTCTGTTTTACAGCTCATCCATAAGATGGCACAGTGCTCTAACACACACACAATGCTGGGAGGTTGAGTCAAAAGAGCAGCGTGCCATCTAGTGACCCATTAGCAGAGAAGAGGACCTAATTTGAAACACTACTGGAGACCAGTGAACCAAATCTCTTGTTCGCCCAGGAATGTGCCATAAAATACACCACTTTGTATCTACAGATAAATTTAACAAAGGCCAACAGCCTTTGCTTCCCTGTACAGCACAATATAATTCATTAATCCATTTGGCTAAAATGAAATGTATACTTCCATTGTTTTCCTTTATTACTGATATTTGATGTTATTTGTTGTATAAGATTAATAACTATAAAAGAGACCTGTTGGATATTTTGTCCATTGCCAGGATATTTAAAGCTGTCCTGCCTGGAAAACCCCCTATATTTTTGCCTGTTCTGAGTGACTATTTTAAGGTTTCCTCTCTAACCATTCGGAAATCCCAGCTTCCCCATAACATATAGCAAGCTGCTCTTTCTAGCTCATAAGATATCAGACTTTCATGGGGATAGATACCTGGTGGCAACCAAGGCCAGTGCTTGTCTGATGTACCAGACGTTTCTGCAGACTGTGTCATTTAAGAACCAATAACACGCTCTGTGCTGTACAAATCAGAGATGGACACAGTCCCTGCCCCAAGGATCTTACAATTCTCCAGGACAAAATGCACTGGGAGACCCACAGGGAAATAATAAAGTGCTCTCTCCCATCCTGTATAACAGTGGGACAGAGAAGGCACCTGGCTGAAATGAGTCAGCATTTACACATATTATGAAAGTGGATTTAATTTCCCTGTGGGGATTGGAGTAAGAAGCTTCAATTAAAATATATATTCGTTTAAAAGTTTGAGTTCAAAGAGTTCTTAGCCACCTGGTTGCAAAGCAAACCCCCTAGAAGCAGCCCCAATGGTGAACTGTCTGCCTGAGCCTGCAGCCAAACCAAAAGAGCAGCTCTTGGAGACATGTAGATTGAACTCATTTAGAGCGGGAATGTATGACCGTTCGCATTTCAGCATCATTAGCTTTTTCACTGCTGATCAGAATCAGACAGCTGCTCTGCGACGGGAGGGGCGGGGATTTCCGGTATAGGGCCACCCCTTTATCTCCCTAATCTAACTTGGGACTCGATACAGCCTGGTTTTGAAGCATGGGTGCAGCTTTCACGTACCGCGTGGGGATGTGTCCTGGGGTGATCTCCTTGTCAGGCCAGATGTATTTGATGACGACGACAGCGGTGACATACCAGGTGCCAATCACGCTCAGGGAGCTGCAAAAAAGAAGAGACTGGACAGATGACAGTGCTGCTCCCCACATCTGCTCACTCTTACTCCTTGTTCAGAGCCTCCCTGGGGAGAATCTGGTGAGCCTGGGCCAGGACATCTTCCAACGGCATCTCCCTTTCCCTGGTACATTCCCACGGTTCTCCCAGAGGGCCCAGCTGTGATATCCCACTACACCCCACCCAATTCTCCCTCCAGGACCCTGGCTCCTTCCAATCTCCCATCACTGCCACCATCAATCCAACTCCTTCAGTGGTAGCCTTAGGATAAGCCAGCCACCAATGGCCACTGATTTTCTACCTAGAACATCTGTTGTCTAGCCCTGCTCCAAGCCATTAGAGGACCTGGTGGTTAAAGCAGCAGACGCCTGTATACGCCTGTGCTCCCACTGCTCGCTCTGGGGACAGTGTGACATGCAAAGGAAAGTGTTAGCAGAGACATATGACACCTGCTTACCTATGGGACCATCTTCATTGTCCCCAGGGAGAAACCAGAGACACATGGAACCCACTCCCGCCATCCCAGTCTCCTATTCCGGCTTGGTATGGAAGAGCTGGAGAAGGGGGGGCTTGTGATAAACACAATGCTTTTCATATGATGCCCTGAAAGCACTTTACACCCCATATTACAGGTGAGGAAACTGAGGCGAAGAGCAGTGAAGGGACTTGCCGAACATCACAGAGTTTATTGCCAGAGCTGGGACTAGAACCCTGGTCTCCTTGATCCCTGTCCAGTGCCCTACTCATTAGGCTCTGCTGCCATCTTAGAACACAACTGAACACTCTGGTCAGGCCCAATTGCCTGCCTGTCCCTTTGGCATCCTCCCACCCACAGTTCCCAACCACCCACCTGGCGTATTTCTGGAAGCCAATCTCCTTTGGGATGGAGAGGGGCAGGATTAGGAGGAAGGCCGTGATGCTGATGGTGAACTTGCGGTCCGCATACCAGTGGCTGCCATCTGGCCTCTGGGGATCCTTCACCAGCGCAGCAATGACTGGTGAAGGAGACAAGGGTAGAACAGTATGGTCAGGACACAACCAAGCCCAATGCCAACTTCTTGCTAGAGGGCAGATCTCGAACCTGGGCCAGAGAACATGGGGAGGAGGAGGAAGAATGGAAGCTGCTCTGAATCAGAGGCAGAGAGCTCAGGGGCCCCAGCCCTGGCAGTTCAACCCTGGGACGCTGGAGGGTCTGGTGAAAGGAACCCAACAGACTGCAGGTCTTTGTGGCCGTCATTCAGGGCATCCCCTCAACCTGGCTCCTGAGGGCTGCCAGGCCCAGCACAAGCTGCAAGGATGGGGCACGGAAAATGCCCATCACTTGCAGAGAAGCAGGTTCGCCCCTGCTCCACGCCCTCCCCCAGGTGTAACACCCTCCCCTCCCTCTCAGGGGGCAGGCCTGAGCACTCACTCTTGTCCTGCTGGTCTCCGATGATGATGAGGAAGGCGATGCAGGTGCCAAAGGTGTAGACGGCAATGGCGACCTCACAAAGCACGCCAGGGACCTTGCCACACACAGCCCACACCACTTCCTGGTAGGTGCGCTCGTTGCTGGCCCGCGAGCAGTAAGCCAGGATCACCAGCCCTCCAATAATGAACACCAGCAGGGACTGTGGGCAGAGTAGGGCAGTCAGAGCTCTGGCGCCTCAAGCCAATGGCCCATCCCACCCAGACAGATATGCCGAGCCCGGGGCCTACCACCTGGCCCTGGAGCAGTGAGTGGGATCATTTGCTAAGATGTCTCCTGCACGATCCTGGAAGATTCTCTGCACCTTGAAGTCTTTAAACCATGATTTGAGGACTTCAATGGCTCAGACACAGGTCTGATACAGGAGTGGGTGGGTGAGATTCTGTGGCCTGCATTGTGCAGGAGGTCAGACTAGATGATCACAATGGTCCCTTCTGACCTTAAAGTCTATGATTCTATGATCCTCTGTCTTCTGCAGGGAATCTCAGGCACCCACAGCCCCTTCCCCAGGCCTGCCCGGCTCACCATCTGCAGTGCGATCCCTGCGGCCACGCCACCCGCAGTGCTGAAGGCTGCAGGGAAGTTGAGCAGCCCAGCCCCGAGGGCAGCATTCACCACAATGAAGACGGCCCCGAGGGTGGAGGTGGTCCCCGCTCCAGGTCTCTGCCCCTCATCGCTCTTCGGCCCAGTCTCCACATTGGGGCTCTGCAGTAGTCTTGCCCGCTCCCCGGCGTCGGCGCTCCAGTCCCAGTCTCTGTACTCCCTGTTGATCCCCACATTGTGCTGGGCCATTTCCCCGTCTGGCAGCGCGCTAACTGCTCTCTGCCTCTCCCTAGTGCCTCATCACCAGGCCAAGACCTCAGGCAAAGGAAACACCAGACAACATCGACTCCATCCAGCCCCAGCCTCCAAGGGGTCACAAAGCAGGCAGACTCATTATCTTGCTACAGGCACAAGTGGCCTTGTCCAGGGGTCCCCAGACACAGAGTTCAGGCTACTTTACTGCACCTAGAAGAGGAGCAGAGGAGGAGCAGCACCATCAAGCAGGGTGGATAAAAATCAATTATTAAAATAAATAAATCAGATTTTTTTGATAAAATGCTTTTTGAGGATAAAACCTATCTAAAGATAGTTTTAATTAAGATATCTTTGAGCTACAATGTATCTCATCCTGGAATAGGGATTATAAATTCTAATTCTATAGTACGAGACAATATATTCATATAATGTTTAAGAAAAGTTTTGAAATGAGTTCCAACAGTTCATGGATTAGGGACCCAACCTTATGGGGTTCCAGAGGCTTCTGTATAGATTATGTAGGTTAATCTTTCTATCTGCCCAATGGGACTCAGTGCTCAGTGTAGAAGATACCATCAGAGAGGCTTAGTTTTGCAGTTCTCAGACTGTGGATTTGTGTCTCCAGAGACAACATGCTTGTTAACAGCAAAAATGGCTGTTTTTAAGTTTTAATATTTCATTTAACTAGTTTATTTACGAACAATTTTAACATAAAACAAACCTGATTTTAAAAAACTTGAATGTTTAACTAAATTCAAAAATTCAGATAGTATTTTAACAAAACAAGCATATGTTTGCTGTTGAAGAAAAAAATCCAGAATACATAAAGTTGTTGTTTTAGTTACATAAAACAGTTAAAATGTCTGTCTGGTGATGTTCTCCTCCTAATACACCATGGCAAGAAAATCCTCCAAATATTAATGATTAACCTCCTGAATTGGAGATAGTTCACCTCCCAATGATTTCATAAACATCTGCTTCAATTACCTTTGGTAAATGAAATAACCAATCATTCATTCTCTGATATAGCTGTAAAACTAATCTGAAAAGTTTTCAAAATAAATCACTGTTTAAAAATGTATAGTGTGTACCTTCTAAAAATGAAACCTACATCTACCTCTGAGTTGTGAAGAATATGTATTAAGGTTATAACCACCAACAAGAATGTACTTTTATGTTGAAATCCATGATTAAATCGAGTCTTCCTGATTAGTTATTTAAATCATGATCTAAATCAAATCCACCCTGCCATCAAGTGTATATGAAAATCAGGCTAGACACAGCTGGCTTGCTGGACCAACACTCCTCTTGTACTCTACCAGCTGTTCCACAACTTAACCTCCCATTTAAACAGGACACTGCATCCTGGGCAGGTCGTAAGCAGTGGGAACCCAATCTGGGACCTTTGGTTCTTACAGCTTGAGCCTCTGCTGCCTGAGCTAGACGGCCCAGCTCTGTTGTCACCTGTGATAAGGATTTTTGCATGCCATCACCACAACTGCTCATCTTTGTCTCAGCTGACAGACCCAGGGGTTGGACAGACAGAAAGAGAGCTCCTGTCTCTGAACAATTGGCCCCTCCAGGTCAGAGCTGAGGCACAGCGGTGAGCTGTTTGCACTGCTCGCGTGGTCTATGCTGCACCCATCCTGTGGCTCGAGAGAACTTCAAGCCACAAGGGTGTGAAACTGGTGCCTGGTCACTAAAATTCATTCAAACACACACACACACACACACACACACACACACACACACACACACACACACACACACACACACACACACACACACACACACACACACACACACACACACCCTGTATTTCAAAGCCAACTTCCTTATTTCCAACTCATGTTTCTGCAAACACAGCAAAAGCCCTTGTCCTCCTTTGGGACAAAGTTCAGGGCAAGACTTGAAGAGCTGCCAGTTGGAATGACAGGAGCGCAGAACCAAGCGGAGGGAGCAGCTCAGAACGCCCCACGTGTCTGCTCTGCTCAGCAACCTCCCATGGCTGCTGCGCTCTCCCCGCAGGAGGGGAGGCCGGGAGGGAGGGGGCAGATGGAGTGAGGTATGTCCGTCTCCCACTGAGCCTCTCCCGAAGCATGTTCGGCTGCTCTCCCTGGCAACGAGGCCTGGTCAGGGAGCAGGAAAAAGCCACTTTTCACACTGGCTGACGCTGGCCACTCTGGATTGCTGACTCCACGCGCTACAGTGGCCTGAGAGAGCACCTGTCTGGGGCGGTGGCCTGGCTCGCCTGAGCCTGGCTGCTGGGTACAGGGATTGAGCAAGCTGGAGTTTCCCCCTTCCCCCGGCACATTTCCTGCTCAGTTGGACCCTGTCCACAGCAGTCAGGCCAGGGTGGGAAGGAGAAGGGGCAGGGCAGGCCGACCCCTTCCCCTCCCACCCCAGCCTTTCAGGCAGCCACCAGGCTGCATAGAGCAGTGATTCAGAGCAGCCAGCATGAAAAGTGCCTATCCCCGGATGCCAGAGACAGAAGCTGAACCTGCCTCAGGGCAGGGAGCCCCTCTCCCTCACCCCCGGCAGGCCAAGCAGAAATGTGGAGGGGGCACTTCACTCCACAATCCTCCCTCTCCCAAGCATTGTCTATGGCAGTGGTCCCCAACCTTTTTGTGGCCAGTAGCACGTTCATGTTTTCAGAAGAGTGTGGCGGGTGCCAACAATTTTTCAAGGCTTATTTTGTATTTGTACATTAAATAATACAAAAAAATCATATTTTATGACATAATATATGAATCTATAAGATAAAAAGGGTAATTTTACATGTAAAAGGTATTAAATTATTCGGCAATTACTCTTTCACCTTACCATGTGAATTTGCTCTTTTTTATCTACCTGTAAGAAAAATTAAGGCATTTTTACAAAATAAATATAAACAGTTTTCACCTTATTTATTTTAAAAAAGTAAAAAACACTGTTGAACTGCTGGTCCAAATATATTTATTATTCTTACTTTAACATAGAATGAAGCCTGCAGTTCCAGAGTTATCTGTCCCTGGCAGGGGCAGGGCCGTGGCTTCTCTCCAGCTTCGAAGCTGGAGAGAAGCTGCGGCCTGGCGCCTGCCGAAGACAGAGAACACCGATGCCCGCAACCTGCAGCCCCAGAGAATCCAGAGAGAAGCTGCAGCCCTGCACCTGCCAGGGACAGAGAACCCAGGCACCCATAGCCTGCAGCCCCGGAGTTCTCTGTCCCCGGCAGGTGTAGTGCCTCGGCTTCTCTCCCATGCTGGGCACTAGGCGGGCGCACATAAATTCCCTGGTGAGCGCCATGGCGCCCATGGGCACCATGCTGGGGACCACTGGTCTCTGGCTTTTCACACTCATCACGAGAGGACACCACAAAGTCATTGCTAGGTTGGGGATCTCAACTTTTGTGTAAGATCCACAGCTCTGGAGCTCAGAGATGCACAAGTCTGAAATCCTCCCCTTACGCTAGAGCTATTGCCAGTGCTTAAAGGGGACATGCAGAAGGTAGTGGCAAGAGATGAGACTGTAAACTCTCTGGGGCAGGGAGCATCTCCTTATTCTGTGTTTGTACAGCACCCAGCACAAAGGGGCCTGAGTTCACATCTACGGCTCCTAGGTGCTACAGTTCACAATAAAATAATAGAGGTTATGCCCTTGTTTGCTTCGGTGTGCTGAGGACAGGAGGCCTAAAAAGTCTATTTTTCCATTAGAAATGCAGATCTTGTTTTCCATTTCTCTTGGAAGATTCTATGAACTTGTCCTCTCCAAGTACCAAGGAAGTAAAACAAGATTCATTGAAAGAGGAAGTGATTTTCATTAAACTGTTTAAAATCTTTTGAGTTTTGCTAATATCGCTAAGTCAAATACCCAACACACAGTTGGGAGGAAACCCTGAATCATGGGTTAAGAAAGCTGCCACTCTGTTGCTGTAGGTCCTCCAAAGATCTCTCCAGCAAAAAAACAAGGAAAACAAAAATTAAAACTTCCCAAGGGTTAAAAAGCAGGAAAGACAAAGAAAAAAAAAATCTAAGAGGGGAAAAGGCTCCCTTCCCCTCCGCCCCCCCCCAAAAAGGGCACAAATCCAGGTTACTTTTAATCACAGAAGTATTACTCACGTGTCTGCATTGGTTGCTTTGTCCCCAAAGCTCTGTTTACAACTGAGCTACGCTAATTAGAAACTGGTCATGATGCAGAGGAGCAGCTTGAATGAGGAGCTGGACTGCATTTTTCCTCCCTTCCCCAGCAATGAGGGCCTTTATATTGTCCTTCATCGGCCCCACTATGCACAGTTACTGGATTAACCCTTATAGCATGAGGCGAGAGACACTTGCCTCCTTCCACCACAGAACAGTAATGACACCAATTGGTACAATTCACAGCTCCTCGGTATATTTATTCAGCTCATTTTAGTGCTGATCAGGAAGCAGGGAACAGGCAGACAGGAATGAGGAGCAGACTGAAGTTTGCCCTATCATGGGATCATCAACTAAGACCCAAGCATTAGTAAAATAAGCTACCAGCTTTGTCACCCAGCGTCTTACTCTAAGTGTAACTCAGCCATGCAGCATCAGCATTATAGCATAGGATTAGAGAAAACAAACCTAAACCATAAAATTAACAGGCCAGTAGTATTTGCCTCAAACCTGTAAGTGGCTCCCAATCCCCCAGGGAAACAGTTAAATACTGAGTCAGGTGCCTTGTTAGACCCACATACGTGAGCTGGGAAGGGCTCTATGGGGAAAGAGGATCCTGGGTGTGGGCTGAGCATTCTTGTGGGAGGAGCCTGAGAGCAGCCACACCAGGGGGAAGGTATGAGTTGATCTTTATGACCTCTCCCATTGTTTTCTTGGTTAACAAGGAAAGTGGATGTCTTCAAACACTACATACAGTGTGGAGCACTTTTGAGCTGCAGGTTGAGAACAGCATCTCCTCACACAGCCCTGAGATTGACTTCAAACACCTCTGTATGATTATTGGGCAAGTCACCCTTCCAGGGTAAAAGCTAGCTGAGGGCATACATATCCAAATTCATAAATAACTTCTAATTCACTATATAGTTAACTAGTGGAACTCCCATGTACAAGACAGCACTGAGACAGATATTTTTCTTCTGAAGCTTATTAAACTAGATACATACCTGGACAAGAACCACACTTGTAGGATAACCCTTAATACTACTTCCTAGTTATCAGTCAACATTTATGGGTATAAAATGAATTGCCATCTAGGGTCTGGATGAAATTTCCCCCCAGGACCAGGTTCCAGTTATTACAATAGTCATCCAGTGAGCTGAACTCCTTGTCTTGTATACTGCAATATCCATGCTGGCAGCAAACTTCATAATGTCAGGAATAAATGTTCTTCATTACAGTCTTATTTCACACTAAACCCTCAAATAGCATGGCACAGTCAATCAGGTGTAGTACAGGGTATCAGCCCTTCCTATGAAGCAGGTGGCATCTATCTCTCCTTACAGCCAGGAAGCTCAAACGTCTGTGACTAGCTGTCTAGGTTCAATTAATGATTCCTATGAATCCATTTGGAAGAACTACACTGCCTGCAGAAACTTTTAAACCCTTGCTTCTACTGCAGAGCTTCCTCGTGGGGAGTCTAACCCTGAAATCTGCTGACAGCAGGGACACTATAACCAGGAGAAAGACTCTTAGCTCCATGCCCTACCCTCTGCCACTGCTGACCCTCAGTCACAACACAGCCAGGCCACATGCAGCCTGCAGTAGGAAAACTCCAGCCAGGCAAAAAACAAACTGCCTTTCAAACACCTGCCTGAAAAAAGAGCAGACCCACTAGCATAGGAAATGGGGACAAAAGAATAGGGAAGGGCAAGCACAGAGCCTGCACCAAGCACCTCACAGGGAACAGTAATCCTCATTTATGGCGGATGCCGGGATGGTTAAGATCTAATGTCCACAGCAGGCAGCTCCACCGCGGGCCCTGCAGCAGCAGAAGTGTCACATGGGGGCATCCACAGAAGGGCGTAGGTGTGTGGGTGATGGTGGGTTTCCAGGGCTCTATTTCAGCACCGAAAGGGAACCGATGATCACATAGCTGCTAGAGACCCTGTTTAGTCATCCCAGATGGGGAGGAGGCCACTACCTGAGGGCTCCAGTACTGATGCCTAGAAGGGGTGGGCGAGGGATCCTGTTTTGATACAGGGGAGTTGGTGCATACAGACACCAAACCCCTCTCTGCTGGCCGCTGGGGGACACCTGTGCTCATTAATCCACCAGCCCCCCCAAGCCCAGCCACAAAGCGCCCCCTCCCCTTACTCATACCTGCGGAACGGGAACAAAAAGCCTCGCACAGTCCCACTCCTGCCCCTGAGCACCGGCTCTGAGCTCCTTGGGCAGATGATTAAGCACCACGTGCAACCCAGCTGGCGTCACCCGGCGCACAGCAGGCTGGGAACTGTAGTTCTCGCCCAGCCACAGCTGGGTCTCCGCTGCCGGCCTGCCTGCCTGCTCTCCCCCTCTCTGAGTAATTTCCTGTTTCCTAACCCAGCATTAACACTCAGCAAGATCTGGGTTTCCCTGCTCCATTTCACAGCCCCGAGGGTTCCCACCAGGTCAGCACAATTGTACAAAGTTTTCCATCTTACCAAGCTAGCTTCCTCCAATAAACAAGGCAATAAACAAGACCCCACAGCAAAACAGGTTTCAGATCTTGCCACACAGTTGTTTGCTGGGGCTTTGTATTCATAGGAGCAGGTTCTTCAGAGGTGGAGGAGACTAATTAGGGTAGCTCCTTACTGGCAAACACCTCGCCTAGAGGCTGGTCTGTCAGGCACACGGGGGAGGGGGATTCTTATTTTTCAGACCAAGTGAAATGTTTAAATATGTAACTGACCCTGCACACACTTAGGGCTTGGCCACATTTACAGGTTAGAGCACATTGAGTCAGCCCCAGGCGCCCTAACTCCTGAGGTGTCTGCACTGGCAAGGCATGTAGAGCCCCCTGGACTCTGCGGCTGGAGTGCCCCTGGTAATCCACCTCCATAAAGCTCCCTGTGCCCCAGCTGGAGCACTGGAGTGCCAGTGTGGACACTCCAGTCTATTAATGCGCTTTGCTCGGTCTCCAGAAGTGTCCCACAATGCCTGTTCTAGTCACTCTGGTGAACCCTTCAAACACACTTTGAACCCTACTGCCCTGCCCTCAGGTGACCAACCGTCAGACTTGACTTTTAAATTCTCTGGGAATTTTGAAATTCCTCTTCCTGTTTGCTCAGCCAGGCATGGAGTGCTCTCAGCGCATCTTTCCAGGTGACCATGCCGCCACCCACCAGGTGATCCCCAGTATGGAGCAATGGCAAGGTGTTGTACCTCATCAGTGTTTGGAGGAAGGACGCAGGGCCGGTGCAAGGATATTTTGCGCCCTAGGCGAAACTTCCATCTTGCGCCCCCCCCCTCAAATCACATACATTATACACAATACACGGTCACAGAGTAACATGTTATAATTTAGAATTTATGTTTCCGCACTTTAAGTTTAGAAAATTTAGAAAATTCCATTTTCTAACTAAATAGGTCACACACACTCAGATGGTTGCCAAGTGCTCTCTGTGATGGTATGTTCATCTGTTCTAAATGCCTACTAACTTCCCTGTGAAAATAATCTTTGACTTTGATCCAATGAAAGCAGGATGGAAAAACTCCCCCCGCAGAAGACCTAAGACATGATGGCTGGATGACATAAACAGACGCTCAACAAACTTGGTCCCTCACAGGCACTACCTCATAACATGCCAATTGTGCTCAGGACAGAACATCATAGAGGAATATTATGCATTCAGTGGTCTCTACACTGGCCAAGCAACAGCACGACAACTAACCTAACCAGTCCATCCAACTTTTTTGACTGCTTCTTGGGCACTGGTGAGGGGTAACGGTGCCAGACTGAGCCCGGTGATGGGTGCAGTACAAGTCTACAAACTGAGGCCAGGTGCTGGGCCTAGAGTCCTGCTGAGACTGCTGTCCTGCACCAAGTGGAGCGCAGCCTCCATGAGGAGAGAACTCAAATAAATATCACGCTCCTTCTGCATGATTCCCCCAAGCACTTCTTCAGGCAGCTGCTATGAGGGTCACTCACAGGCTTAGGCCTGACTGTTGCAGGCAAAACACAGCAGCAGGGCTTAAAACTCAGACAGGGCTGCCCAGAGGACTCAGGGGGCCTTGAGCAAAGCAAAATTGGGGGCCCTTTCCATAAAACTTTTGCAATACTATAGTAACATGTATTAGGAAATGTAAAAAATAACTAGTGAAATACGTTCAAAAATTAACTTGTAATAATTTGAAAATACACTAAATACATTATTTAAAAACATTAAAAGCTGTAATGGTCTGTATACATTTGCAATTACATAATGGGCAGATGATGGGTGATTGTGATGGTTGGTACCAATGGGCTGTCGCTGCCTGGGGGTGGTGCTGCTGTTGCCCAGGGCTGGGCAGGGAGCTGGGCTCTGGGTTCAGGGTTGCCCAGCTCACAGGGGCTGGGCTCAGGGATGTGGGGAGATGGGGTCAGGGTGGTGTCCAGCTCAGAGGGGCTGGGCTCGGAGCTGGGGGTCAAGGCTGTGGGGGGGATGGGGTCGAGGGAGGTGCCTGGGGGCACTGGGGCAGCTCAGCTCTGCAGGCTGCTGTTCTCTCCAGCCGCCCACACGCAAGGGGAGCAGGAGCAGGGACCAGCCAAGGACCAAGGGGGCAGGAGCACAGGCGCCTGAGGCCGAGCTGTGGGGAAGCACTTGCTTACCTTGCCCAGCACATGAGCGTCAGGGTCCTCTTTCTTCCTCCACTCCACCAGACCGCCGCTGAGGCTCTTTTCTTCTCCGTGCCCCTCGCTGGGGCTGATGTGGAAGCTGAGCCAGGGGGCAGCCCCAGCTTTCCTCCAGAAGTCCTTGTGTTGTGCCATCACAGGGCTCCTACCACGTGCCCTAAGCAGAGCTGCGCAGCTCTGCCCAGCAGCCGCTGCCCCCGCCGGCAATGAGAAAAATTGCATAGGCTGGAGCCCCTGCTCTGGGAGGGAGAGGGATTCTGACTTCTGAGCCTCTGCCGGCAGCCCAGGGATTCCACTGGGTCAGCGCGCCGCCGGCAGCCCGAACCTCTGGGCAGTCGCGGCAGCGCCCTGACCCAGGGGACCCCCTGGGCTGCCAGCTGCCGCAGCGGCACCCTGACCCAGGGTCAGGGCGCCTCCGCAGCAGCTGGCAGCCCGGGCTTTCCCTGGGCCAGGGGATCCCCTGGGCTGCCGGCTGCCGTGGCAGCACCCTGACCCAGGGGGCCCCTGGGCTGCTGGGGCGGCGCCCTCACCCAGGGTCAGTGTGCCTCCGCGGCAGCCCGGGGTTTCCCTGGGCCAGGGGACCCCCTGGGCTGCCGGCTGCCGCCCTGACCAGGGGGACCCCCTGGGCTGCCGGCTGCCGCCCTGACCAGGGGGACCCCCTGGGCTGCCGGCTGCCCCCGGCAGCTCAGACTCCCTCTCTGTCCCAGCAGCAGCAGCTGCTCAACCATTTAAAAAAATTTGGGGGCGCTTTTTGGTCTCGCGGGTGTTGGGTCAGTGGGTGGCAGTCTCGTGGTATTGGGACAGTGGGTGGGGGCATCGGGGGGTCAGGGTGGGTGGTGGTTCCACAGGTGTTGGGGAAGTGGGTGGAGATCTCGGGTGCGTGGGGTCTCACAGGTATTGGGCAGTGAGTGGGGGTCTCTTGGGTGTTGGGGCAGTGGGTGGAGATCTCGGGAGAGTGAGGTCTCGTGGGCATTGGGGTAGTGGGTGGGATCTTGTGGGTGTTGTGCCAGTGGGTGGGGGGTCCCTTGGGTGTTGGGGCAGTGGGTGAGGGTGTCAGGGGGGCAGGGTGGGTGGGGTCCCATGGTTGGGGCAGTGGGTGAGGGGTCCCGCAGGTGTTGGGGCAGTGGGTGGGGGTCTTGGGGGAACAGGATGGGTGGGAGTCCCATGGGTGTTGGGGCAGTGGATTTCAGGGGGGCAGGTTGAGTGGGGTCTCGCAGGGGTTGGGGCAGTGGGTGCGGATCTCAGGGGGGCAGGTTGGGTGGGGTGCCGCGGGTTGGGGCAGCGGGTGAGGGGTCAGGGGGAAGGGGGTTGGGGCAGTGGTTGGGGGGTGTCGGGGGCAGGGTGGGGGGGCTCACGGGTGTTGGGGCAATGGGTAGGGGTCTCAGGGGGGCAGGGTGTGTGGGGGGTCCCACGGGTGTTGGGGCAGTCGGTTAGGGTCTCTGGGGGCAGGCCGGGTGGGGTATTGTGAGTGTTGGGGCAATGCGGGGGGTCCCGCGGGTGTTGGGGTAGTGCATGGGGGTCTCGGGGGGGTGTTGGGGCAGTGGATCGGGGGGGCAGGTTGAGGGGGCTCTCGCGAGTGTTGGGGCAATGGGTGGGGGAGGGTAAGTGGCACTGCCCTGCCTGGTGCAAGGCCCAGGAGCTGCTCCCTCCCCGGGAGCGTCCAGACCGAGCCGTGCGAACACTGACTGCGCGGTTTGGTTCTTGCGCCGCCCCGTAGCCGTCGCCATGGAGACGGGCCCAGCGGCCTGCCCCAGGGCAGCGCACGGGAGGCGCCTGGAGCCACCGGCCTGGCCCTGAGCGCGCCCCGCGGGATGAGGCAGGAGCGGGGTGCCCAGAGCCGCCTCTCACTGCGGGGAGAAGGTGAGGAGCGGCCGCAGCCTGGAGAGCGGGGCCCAGGGGGGAGCGGGGCCTCCCGAGAGGTTCGTCCGGCTGCGGAGGGCGGAGCCCTTAGGCAGGGGCAGCCCGGCCCGGAGGGAACCTCCGCTTGCGGGGGCTGGGCGAGGAGCAGCCCGAGAGCCCCAGGGGCCTGCTGAGGGGGTCGGTACTCGGGCTGCAGCGCCCTGAGCTGCCCTGTGTCCGGCGAGTCCCCCTGGCCGGCGGCGGGGGATTCCTGCCTCCCGCAGCCCTGTATGGGCGGTGCCCCCCGTGGGGTTGCCCTTGGTGGTGGGATGGATTCCTGGAGATTTCGTCACATGACGTCATCTTTCATTAAAGATTGATCTTCAATCCCGGGCCACTCCAGGCCAGTCCTGGAGGGTTGGCAACTGTTGCCCACGTCCTCCTTCCAACACCGTATGGGTTTTTTAAATCGTCAATGTATGATGCACTATTAGAAATGTTACCACAGTAAGTGTGACTGATTTGTATAACAACTTATAGTAGGGTTTAATTATTCAAATAAAGAAAGCGGCTTTCAGTGGCTGTGTATAAAATACTTCTCAGGGCCCCCAAAGGACACATCCTGGTGACTTGGACATGTCACTCATCCAGCCTGACCCTTTATGCTTGAGCAAATATGCTGACATATAAGAACATAAGAATGGCCGTATGGGGTCAGACCAAATATCCGTCAAGCCCAGTATCCTGTCTTCTGACAGTGGCCAGTGCCAGGTGTTTCAGAGGGAATGAACAGAACAGAGCAATTATCAAAGTGATTTATCTCCTGTGTGGAAGTGGAGAAAGAGATAAAGGGAATTGAACATAGAGATCTTAGTTTGTCTTTAAGCAAGAGTCAGGCTAACAAAGTCAGGCCAACACTGACTCTAATAACGCAAGACCTGAAGGCCTAGGCGGATAGAAAGCGAGCGGGAACTGACAGTAAGAGATACTGTTTTGACATTCTGTTAGATAAGAACAGAATGTAGACTGTAGCAGAAATTAATGAGAAAAGTGAGATATCAGGAAGAAAAATGTATAACAAAATGCAGCTGTTGCTCATTATTATATGTAACACAAAGGTATAAAAGCTTGCTTTCATTATTTACATAATAGAGACCTGCCTGGACAGGGTGAATCCCTGCCAGAGTGTTCTCTCCTCTTTGCAATTGCTTGAGAATAAAGATGGTCTCTGACTTGCTGCACCCAACCAAAGAGTGAAGGCCTGTTTCTCTTGCACACCTGTCATCCAGTCCCAGCATCTGGCAGGCTTAGGGACACCCAGAGCACAGAGTTGTATCTTGGACCAATTGCCATTGATAGACCTATCTTCCATGAACTTATCTAATTCTTGTTTGAACCCAGTTAGTTTTGGCCTTCACAACATCTCCTGGCAAGAGTTCTACAGGTTTACTGTGCTTTGTTTGACGAAGTACTAATATTTTGTTTGTCACACACTGATCCACGTCCGATTTGTAGAGGAAATGAGTTATGATTAGCGCTATATGACAAAATACTTTTGGGTCACCTCAAGGGATGCATCCTTGTGACCATTACGAATAGATGAGGATATGCCACGCCCGGAGCCAAAGCTTCATTTCTTGGCCAAAATGTTTCTGCCAAATAGTGTGTTCCCATTTTCTTTGTTAGTAAACATACAATATGCATGTAAAAAAAACACACACACACCCCAAGCAATTAATCAACCAATTTGTTGCAAATCTGCTTGGAATGTTTTCATAGGAATTATATGAACGGTAAAAAATGATGAAATCTATATGAATCCTATTTGTTAGACAAATCAAGAACAGGGAAAATGGCTACATTTATCAAGATTCATTTAATTGTAGAATAAATATGAAAATATTTTTTTGATGTCTCTTGTTTGTTTCCCATCTAAAATATGAACAAACCGCATGGACACAGTTGGTTCCCAAATAATCAAGTTTATTAATTATATAAAATATACAAGGCCTAACTTAATACTGCTCTGACTGGTCTCTGATGGTTTCTAAAATATAGAACAAAGTGACTGTCTGGAGGGCTCACAAACTAAAGGATATGACTCTTATACAATTAGTTGAACCAGTCTTTAGACTTGTTGTGAGACTCATACAGCAGCAGAGTGACTTGCCTTTTTAAGGAATTTGGAGAACATTTCATCTGTGGCTGGAATATCTTCACTTCCTTTCCTGTTTTTAATTCCAAAATTCCATCACAGATTTGCCAACTGTGTTCCAAGTTTGTGGAAACATACAAAATGGTAGCCCATGTGCTTTAATGTTTGTGCAAATAACTGTCCTCTATTGAACTAATCAGTATTTGAAACAATAAATGCTGCATTTAAATTACATAGGAAAGAGTGACAGATAAAGGGTTTTTCTGGAATATGAGCATTTCATTGTCTTAGTATTCAGTGAATAGCATTTGAAAAGATGCAATTCAGCATTTTGATATAACAACCAAAGTGTATCTTGTTTTCTTTCAACTTACATGCTATCATGCACAGAAATCTCTCATGGAAATAATCTAGGGTCAGCTTTTTGAATTTTTCTGAAGTCAGACAATTGCAAGTGTAGTAAGTGAGATGCATGGTTCACTGTTAATTAAATCATAATTACTCAATTGACACAACTCATTCCACTTGTTCACTTTGACTCTGAAATTGTAAAATAAGAAAAGTTGCAGTTTTTTTATAACTGTTTGTCTGAGCAATTGTTGCTGTTATTTTTAGTGCTAATCACTGGTAAGAATGTGTATGTGCCTGTGTGTGCGCATACATGCATGCAACTATAAGCCTTCCTAATTATTTGTATTAAAACCCCTTTTTTACATGGAAGTGTGAGCGTGTGGGACCGGGGCTCGACCCTCTCCGAGGGGCGGAGGGGAGCCACACACCGGCTCGTTACACGTTCTCTGGCTGGGCCGGCCCCCTGGCTCTGATCCTGGGGCGACGAACACAAAGTCACACGGCTTGGGTCCCCGTTCGGGGCCGAGCAACACTACAGAGCCAAAAGGGGGGGCTCAGGCCCTCTGCTTCAGGGCTGAGCAACAATCCAGAGGCAAAAGGGGGGGTTCAGGCCCTCTGCTTCAGGGCTGAGCAACAATACAGTCTTAAAGGGGCCCAGCCCTAAGTTCAGGCGGGGAACCAAATGCAGAGTCACAAAGCTCAGGCCTTTTTGGCTCAGGGCTGAGCAAGGCACAGGGTTTAGGAAGCTCAGGCCCTCTGGTTCAGGGCTGAGCAGCAATATAGTCTATAGGGGCCCATCCCTAAATTCAGGTGGGGCACCAAATGCAGATTCACAAAGCTCAGGCCCAAGGCACCTGGTCTATAAGCCCAGGTCCGTAGGCCTGAGCTCCGGGGAGAGCGGGAGACTGCCACCCACTCCACTGCGTCCCAGCCCGGGGCCCTAACAGTGGCAAATGGTCCACTGCTGCGTCAGTGGGGATCCTGCCCGCAACACACTGACATAGGCTTGGATATGGTTGCAACCTGACTGGAGTCGGCTGCCCCCGGGCTACTTCCAACCTCCCCCTCAGGGCCTAGCTGGTCCGTGGGGTTGCCCCCCGGAAGTCCAGCACCATGGGCTCCTCGTGACCAGGGCTGGGTGGCAGGTCCGGTAGTTCCTCAGGGAAGTCCAGGCTGGCTTGCTCCGGTGGTTCCTCCGGATAGCAGCAGGGCTGGGGAGGCTCCAGCGGCTCCTCCGGGTAATAGGCACGGGGAAGCTCCGGCAGTTCCCCCGGGTAGTAGGCACAGGGAAGCTCCGGCAGCTCCTCCAAGTAGCGGGCGCGGGGAAGCTCCAGCCAGTCAGGGAGGCTGCCCTGGGCCCTAGAGGGTTCCCAGTCTCGAGCTCCCTGCAGCAGGTCTGCTCCCGGCGGCGACTGGGCTCTAACTGAGCTCTGACGGCTGGCTTTTGTACTTCTGGGTCGTCGCCTGACCCTCTGAGGGGCGGGCTCACCACTCCTTAGCCCCGCCCACTCAGGCTTCTGGCTGGGCGCTCCCTCTCCTGGGCAGGAGGGGCGCCACACCGACTCGTTACAAGAAGGAACATTTCTTCATGAATTCCTGCATAATTTGCTGCTGTCTGCCTTTCCAAAAGGAAGCTTTTATGATCTGTAATATGGATATTACCAAGTCCTACACCAAACATGCACAGGGAGGGAAAAACTTTGGTAAAAGTGTTTGTGTAGAAGGATTGGTGAAAGGTTTTCATGATTCATGGAATTTAAGGACAGCAGGAACAAATAGGTGATCTAGTCAAACCTGTCTCACAGACCATAGAATTTCAAAGATTTGCAGATTACAAGGTTAGAAGGGGCCCTAGTGATAATCTACTCTCTGCTCTGATCTATATAACACACAGAACTTCTCCCTAAGATCCCTAGAGCATATCTTTTAGAAAACATCCAATTTTGATTTATACATTTTCAGTGATGGAGAATCCACCACAACCTCTGATAAATTGTTCCAATGGTTAATTTCCTTTACTATCAAACATTTACATCTTATTTCCAATCTGAATTTGCCTATCTTTAACTTCCAGCCATTAGATTGTATTAGACCTTTCTCTGCTAGATTGAAGAGCCTGTTGTTAAATATCACTGCTCTACAGCCAAAATGCTTCTGAAATAAATGTAGCCCAACTTTACTAATTCTGGGTCACTGAGAACGAAAATGATGCTTAAAATTGTTGATTGGCTCTAGTTTTCAAGATATGCTATTAGGTCAGTATATACGACCCTTGACTTGGGAATGGCAGAGGATAAGTGAGTTATAAAGGGAAGGGATCTCAATTTAAACCAGAAATGACTAAAATACATCTTTGACTGGATCTATGAATAAATCTATGACTGGGTTTGGACAGTACTTGCTTTTTAGGTAAAACAATGAATGCTGCAATCTGAAGCTGGTATTGCGTCATACATGATATGAATTGCATCATGTTATTCCTAGAAGTCATGGATGATGCAATCATAACGAAGCTTACATCACTCTGCTGAACAAATTGCCCTAGATCAGCTCTAGAAATCATGCAGTGTGGTGCTCTCTTATTTGTCAGTGTTTGATTTTGCAAAGGGACACATTTCTGTTTAGCCAAAGTGAGCAGAGATGCCTCGTACTTGTGTGAACAGTGCAGATAACTTCTGCTATGTTTGTGGTGAAGTGACTTTTGCATCACAAAAGCGCAGTATAACCACTATGGTTAAGAAAGCCTATCACCTTTATTTTGGCTGCAAAATTGGAGATCAGGACAAGAGGTGGGCCCCACACATATGCTGCAACACTTGTGCAACAAATCTTCGCCAGTGGTTGAACAGGAAAAGGAAATCTATGCCTTTTGCAGTGCCAATGATTTGGAGAGAGCCAACAGATCTTACCAGCAATTGTTACTTCTGCATGGTGCCTCCAGTTGGGAAAGGTGTGTCAAAGAAGAAAAAGTGGACTGTGCATTATCCAAACATTCCATCAGCTATACGCTCAGTACCCCACGGAGAAGGACTGCCGGTTCCTGATGCACCAGAATCATTCTCGCTTGAGTCAGACGTGAAAGAGGAAGAGGATGAAACTTCTGGTCCTGAACCATCAATGTCACAGGACCCACATTTTCTCCCATCCTCCTCCTCTGAACCACACCTCATAACACAAGGTGAACTGAATGACCTTGTCAGGGATTTGGAACTACCCAAGAGTAAGGCAGAGCTGTTGGGCTCCAGACTACAGCAGTGGAATCTCCTGGCAGGCTCTCAGGACAAATGGAGCCCATCAATGCTTGCAGACTATTGCTGGACAGTGACAAGAGATGCTCCATTTAATGAATACAAGAGACAAGCCAAGAAGCGCCGAGTAGACACTGAATAGGACTAAACTATGTACATAATAGTTTTTTGCCTTTTGTTTCATAATACATTTTATTTATATAACCCTTTTGCTGATTTTTAAAGTGTTACATAAACAGGACAGGTGAAATATTATCATGTAAAGCAACCATAAACACATGAAAAGACCTAGGTTTATAATTTATGATTAAAACTCTACTATCTACACAATATACATAGACATAAAATGTAGAAACTTAAATATCTTAGAAACAGTAGCCAATCAGTTGTTTTAATTGCCATATTTGAATTCAGCACATCAAAATACATAATAAATATCACATTTTATCTCTGAAGCAGACGACTTCTCAAAAATTGTAGACCAGTGTATTTGTTCCCTGTGTAGGTACTTGTAAACCGTGATCAAGTTATCCCTTAACCTTCTCTTTGTTAAGCTAAATAGATTGAGCTCCTTGAGTCTCACTAGAAAGCATGTTTTCTAATCCTTTAATCATTCTCATGGCTCTGAACACTCTCCAGTTTATCAACATTGTTCTTGCATTGTGCACACTAGAACTGGACACAATATTCCAGCAGTGCTTACACCAGTGCTAAATACAGAAGTAAAATAACTTGTCTTCTCCTGGAGATTCTTCTGTCTGTGCATTCCAGGATCGCATTAGCTCTTTAGGCCATTGTGTCACATTGGGAACTTATGTTGAGCAGATTGTCCACCATGACCTCCAAATCTTTTTCAAAGTTACTGCTTCCCAGGATAGAGTCTCCCATCTTGTAAATATGGCCTACATTTTCTGTTCCTAGCTTTAATATGGCAAAATGTATAAAATGCATATTGTTTGCTTGCGCTCTGTTTTGCAAGTGATGCAGATAACTCCGAATCAGTGAGCTCTTCTCTTCTTTATTTACTGCTCCCTCAGTTTTTGTGTCATCTGAAGACTCTACCAGTGATGATTCTATGTTTTCTTCCAGGTCATTGATTAAAATGTTAAATAGCGTAGGGCCAAGAACCAGTCCCTGCTGGACCCCATTGGATGCAGATTCACTTGATGACAAGTCCTAGTTTACAATTCTATTTTGAGACCTGCCAGTTTTTAATCCATTTAATGTATACCGTGTTAATTTTATATAATTCTAACTTTTTAATCAAAATGTCGTGGCACCAAGTCAAACACTGCTTCTAGGTATAAGGAGAAACAGACGAGGCAGCAGTGCCAAGCTGCTCGTGATGCAGGAGGCACAATTTTCTTTTTCAAGTGTGGCTCACTCAGCAGAGCTGCTAGCATGCCTGAAACTGTGGGAACACTTGAAGTGAGAGCAGGAGTTGTATATGAAGGCAAGCTGAGGCTTAGATTGTGTAAGTGAAAGTGATGCTATTGGGCTAAGGAAAGGATCTTGAGGGTATGCAGAACTTGTTTCTGTCCCTGTTGTTGAGCCAAGGTCGAAGTTCTTAAGTAGATGCAGTGTGAGTGTAGACCCAGCCTTTCTTAGTCAACTGTTACTGTCCTCCAGCAGCTATTCCACAATGCCCCATACTGACCACTCTGGTCATCATTGTGAGCTCCACTGCCCAGGGGTCACATAGACTAGAAGCCCAACATCCCAATTAAATCCCAGTGAATTTTTGAAATTCCTTTTCCTGAATGCCCAGCTTCAGGAGCACACCAGGCAGCTCTTCATTGTTGAGTGCAACTTCCCAGCTGACCATACCGGCTACACAATCCAGACTCGCTCCTGGCTGGAGTAGACCGCAGGTATTGGATCTCCTTGGCCTGTAAGGAAAAGAGGCTGTGCAGGCACAACTCCAAATCAGCTGCAGAAACGTGGACATCCATGAGCAGATTGCTCAAGGGATGCAGGACAAGGGCTACAGCAGGGACCAGCAGCAGTGCAGTGTGAAAGCCAAGGAGTTGCAGCAGGCGTACCAGAAGGCCATGGAGGCCAATAATCAAACCAGTGACAAGCCACAAGAGTGTCCACTTTTAGAAAGAGCTACATTCCATACTCAGAGCCGAGA
Source organism: Gopherus flavomarginatus (assembly GCF_025201925.1). Taxonomy (NCBI): domain Eukaryota; kingdom Metazoa; phylum Chordata; order Testudines; family Testudinidae; genus Gopherus; species Gopherus flavomarginatus. Next base: position 38,391,758 of record NC_066630.1, read on the forward strand.
CCACCCCCACCCCCAAGAGCGTCATGGATACCTCTGAGAAGCCCGAGTCACTGGCCCCTGCTGTGAACAGCGAGGAGGAGGATCCAGCCTCCCAGCGAGCCTAGACTTGTTTTTGACTCCACCACAGTCTAGCCAGTCCCACAAGTTAAGCACTGGCAAGCCCAATGCAGGGGAAGGAACTTCAGGTGAGTGTGTAGTTTAATTTAAAATTACAGGGATGGCACTCCCAAAGTAGCAGGACACATCTTTTGACTAATCATTAATTTACTCTTGCTAGAAGAAGTAGTGGTACATCCAAGAGAGGTAGAATTGATATCTACTTTTCATTCCCCTCTAGAATTATGAGAGGGGCGGGGCATGCAGAGCAGTTTTTGTTCAGGGTTGTCTCGGGAATCCTCCAGAGAGATCTCTGTGAAACTTCCATGGAGGTACTCCGCAATCCTCTGCCAAAGATTTCTAGGGAGGGCTGCCTTATTTCTTCCTCCACAGTAGGACACTTTCCCACGCTATTCAGCAATAACCTCAGCAGGCGTCATTGCAGTACACAGTCTAGCAGAATATGTTATGGCCTGGATGGCCTCAGGATTCTAGCAGCAGTTGTGCTTTCTGCTTTTGTTACCCTCCGAAGTGAGATATGAGCTGAAATCACCACTGCTGGTGCAATACGGTGCCAGTATTCAGTGCCATTGTCCTATACTACTAGAATCATGCAAACAAGCAATTCCCTCCTAATTTCCCCAACCCCTGGTGGGCCATACTCACCATGACTGGTGCTGTTACTGGTACAGTGCACAAGCATTCTCAGGCAGAAGTGAGAATATAGTGCTTAAAACTTTAGGGGAGTGAGTTCAGCATCTTAAGTTTCACTTTCCATAGTGAATACACTGAAAATGCTACCACTGTGTGTTTTATCTGCAACTGCTGCCATTGTGGCTTTCAGGGTCTCCCCCTCCACACTAACTGAACACCTAAGCCAGATAAGGAGGAGAAAGAAGGGGACTCAGGATGACATGTTCTGGCAAATCCTGGAAGCCAGTTTTGCATCGGACAGTGAGCACAAGGCCAGGAGGATGAACATTGTGGACAGCTTGGAGAAGGAAAGAGTGGAGAGGAGAAAGGTACAAGAAAATGAAAGGGAGATGTATATAGGGATTCCGAGGTAGCAAACAGATGCTTCAGACTCATCCGTCCCATGCTTGCCTCACTCTGCAGCCCATTGAGAACTCCCTATGTCTCTCCTCAACATTCCATGTGGCATCGGGGTCGCTGCATTACCCCTACCACTCTATCCTGGGAGACATTAAAGACAATCACGGTGTCACGTATGCAGACTTGTGAAAGCCACAAGTGGTTTATGTGTAGCTGAAAGAGACACAAATGTTCTTTACTCTTCGTAAGTTCTGTTCTCTTAATTAAGTTTTATTAATTTTTTTAAATGTATTTGTTTTTAAATGATGTCTTTTTTTTTTTTTTGCACAGGTTTGGTTACAGAATAAAATTCTATTATTTGGAACACGATTTCTTTATTTGTTCACAACACATGCTGGCTGGTGCTCAGCAGTTCTGAAAGCAACCAATTACCTGTTAATGCACAGAGTCACACAACTCATAAGATCATTCACAAACAAAATTAACAGGTGCATTGACAATATTATATCCCCGTATGTACAGCAATCACCACATAATTCATACCAGGCTGCAAAAGAGCAGGGCCAGATAGAGCACACTACGGCAATACACACGACTCTGGGTCACAATTACAATGGTCTTTCAAAGCCTCCCTGAACCCATATAGCTCCACATGAAGCTCTTCCAATAGCCCTTGTATCTGGCTGTTCAAATTCAGCAGAGAGCTGCTCCACCTCTGCCTCGGTGGAAACTTTTCCCCCTTAGCTTCACAGATATCATGCAGGACACAGCAGGCAGCTATAACCATTGGGATATTTTTCCCACTGAGGTCAATTTTGTGAGGAAATAATGCCAGCCTCTCTTCAAACAACCAAAGGCACATTTGTCTGTCATTCTTCACCTGCTGAGCCGGTAGCTGAAGTGTTCCTTGATGCTATTGAGGTTGGTGGTGAATGGCTTCATGAACTGGAGAAGCAAGGGGTAGGCTGGTTTGCCTAGGATCACTACTGGCATTTCACCATTGCCAGTGGTAATCTGCTGGTCAGGAAAGAGAGACCCTGCTTGGAGCTTTCTGATTAGTCCTGTGCACTTAAACATGCGAGTATTATGCACCTTCCCTGACAGCCCACATTGATATCAGTGAAGCATCCCCAGTGATCCACCAGTGCTTGCATAATGATAGAAAAGTAGCCCTTTCTGTTGATGTACTCTGAGAAAGGTGGTCTGGTGCCAAAATAGGGATATGCGTGCTGTCTATCGCTCCAGCATGCTTTGGGAACCCCATTGCGCTAAATCCATCCACTATGTCCTGCACTTTGCTGAGAGGCACAGTCCTGCATAGTAGGAGGCAATTAATGGCCTTTCACATTTGTATCTCAGCGGCCCCCGTGGTGGATTTCCTGACTCCAAATTGATTCCCGACTGGCTGGTAGCAATCTGGCATTGTAAGTTTCCACAGTGCGATTGCCGCTTACTGCTCCGCTGTCAGTGCAACTCTCATTTTGGTGTCCCTGCACTGGAGGGCTGGGGCAAACTTGGCACACAGATCCAGGAATGTGGCCTTGTACATCCAAAAGTTCTCCAGCCACCACTCGTCATCCCAAACCTGCATTACAGTGCGATCCCAGCAGTTAGTGCTTGTTTCTCAGGCCCAGAATCGGTGCTCCATCATCTGCAGCTGCTGCATGAATGCCAGCAACAAACTTAAATTGGTTCTGGCTATGTCCCACAGCAATCTGTCCTCCAAGGAATCATCATTTTCCCTGTCTCTCTTCTTGCAGCTCTACAAATACTGTAGGATTATGCACCCTGTGTTTGCAACACTCAGGACAATAGTGCAGCGCTGTGCAGGCGCCATCCTTCTGTCCAAGATTGCAGATAGTAAGGAGGACTGTGGAGATTTGTGGGATTTTGAAAGAAAGATGCAAAAATTATGGGGTACAGATGAAATTATGGGATGGAGACAGTTGTGACTGGGAAGTTGACCCAGTCATCCCTGCGTGACTCTCATTGCCAAAACTTCCCAAAAGAGAGTGTGCTGGACATGGGTGAGTTGCACAATGGGATACATACCCATCATGCACTGCACTCTGCATCAGTACAAGGACTCCTGGTGAATACATGCATCGCCGACATGAGTCAAACATGCAAGCGCACAAGTGATGTATTAACTATGGTGGCTATATGCTGATGTAATTTGAGTGGATGTAAATGTGTAATGTAGACATGGCCTTTGTAGCAATAGTAAAATTATGAGCAGAAGCGTAGGCACTGGAGCTGCATGGTTCACTTTTGGTAGGGTTTTTTTCCCCACAATCATAAGGGCTAGAAATTATTTTTTAACTGAAGTTTGAGTTCTGCAGAATTCCTTAATTACTGCAGGTCTCCTTAATTACTGGGTAAAGCTTACTCCCCGTTCCACTTGTGTACACACTTTTACACCCACCCTGTTCTGCTAGTATTAGATGTCAGAACGGTTCTCAAAATATTTCTGGTGCACCATGTCCTCATCAGGAATAAAGCTTGGATTAGGATTGCCCAGCTAAGAGATATTCCTAGTCTGTGCTCTGTAATGTTCATTGACCTCTTGTACCACATTCCACCCTCACAGTTTAGTTGGTATGTTGGGGAGAAATATCACTTGAAAATCCAGGGCTGCCCAAAGGATTCAGGGGGCCCGGGGCAAAGCAGTTTCAGGGGCCCCTTCCATAAAAAAAGTTGCAATACTATAGAATACTATATTCTCGTGGAAGGGGGCCTGCAGGGCCTGGGACCTGGGGCAAATTGCCCCACTTGCCCCCCCCTCCCCCCGGGCAGCCCTGTGAAAATCCTAAACCAGGTAAGTTCAGTGAGTAAATAAATAAGTTAAATTTGCAGCTCATTTGATTTGCTACTTATTAGTTCCTGCCCTTCTGGACAAAATTGACTGCCGCTGTCAACTACTGAGCACTTTTGGGGCTGTATAAGTGTCCTTTGAAAATTGGGCTGGACTGGTGGTACTCTGTCTTGTGCTTATCTGTGGGTACTAAAAAACAGCATATGGGCACTGCATGTTGCTGTTAAATCCTATCGTTAAAACTACAGGGTTTACTTCTACAGGCACAGGTGGTTAAATAAGACTCTGTACACTTAAAAAGCTGCACCAGCGCAGCTGTGCCACTTTAGTGCTTCAGTGAAGATGCTACTATGTTGACAGGAGAGCTCCTCTCATCAGTGTAGTTCAGTGGTTCTCAAACTTCGTTGCATTGTCACCCCCTTCTGCCAACAAAAATTACTACATGGCCCCAGGAGGGGGGACCGAAGACCGAGCCTGCCCAAGCCCCACCACCCAGGGCGGGGGGGGGGGCAAAGCTGAAGCCCAAGGGGTAGAGGGCATGTAACCTTAGCCCTGGGCAGTGGGGCTTGGGCTTCAGACTTGCTGGGGCACAGGGCCAACACCAGCCTTGGCGACCCCATTAAAATACGGTCCCGACCCACAGTTTGAGAACCCCTGGTGTAGTTAATCCACCTCTGCAAGAAGCGGTAGCTATGTCGACAGGAGAAGCCGTCCTGTTGACATAGTGCTGTCTACACCGGGGGATTGCTCACGGGTGTGGATATTTCACACCCCTGAGCGGCGTAGTTATACCAATGTAAGTTTGTATTGTATACCTGGCCTTAGTAACAGTTTTTAGCAATCCCTGTCTTGCCCTGTTTTGGTATTTCCTGAGCTCAGGATAGTGCTGATGTCTCTCGCAATTAGAGCTGTTATTGTCCTGAAGCTTTCCAGCAGGAAATTTTGTCCATTGCAGGAAATGCAGCTCACATTTCCCTCACTAGTGCATTCACGTGGCTTTCAGAACGATTGCAAGTTTTGTTGATTTTAAAAAATTTGCCTAATCAATGTTAATATTAACTTTTTTCTAAACAATTAATGTTACCTTATGTGGTGGGGTGACTGCCCCACCCCCATGAGAGAGAGGGCTAGAGTAGGCCAGAGTAGCTGTGCAGGCAGCAGCCAATTAGAGAAGGGCCTACTGAGAGCCAATCAGGGCCAAGATTACAGCCAGCCAATCAGGGCCAGGCTAGGCCCTATTTAAGGACTGCCTAGGAGAGGAGCAGGCAGTCTGTCCCAGATCTTCATGGGGGAAGGTCTGTCTCTGGAGTAGGAGACCAGCACCTTGGACAGAGCAGTTCTGGGGAAAGCTAGAAGATGCTGGGGTGCTCCAGCCAAGGAAAACCCCAGGCTGTGGGCCTTGCTACAAAGGACTGAGTGGGTGTACAGGGTCTGACAGAAGGATGGAACCTGCCCAGCTCTGCACCATTGTCATGAATGTTGAAATAGAGGACGTATAATCTTGCTGAGCTTCAAGAAGAACTGAATCCGCAGGGAACATGACCGTTTCCTGGAGGGTAGATTGCTGTGTGACATAGCAAGAACTAATTCAAGGCTATTGATGGCATTCACAGAGCAGCTGCAGATGGTGGAGCACTGCTTCTGGGCCTGAAAAATAAGCATTGATTGGTGGGATCGCATCATAATGCAGGCTTGGGATGACGAGCAGTAGCTGCAGAAATTTTGGCTGCACAAAGTCACGTTCCTGGATCTGTGTGCTGAGCTTGTCACTGCCCTCCAGCACAGGGACACCAGAATCTCAGCAATGTGCAGGGCATAGTGGATGGATTTCCGACAATGAGGTTCCCAACCTGTGGTGGGGCAATAGATTGCACGCATAGCCCCATTTTGGCACCAGACCACATTGCCACAAAATACATCAACAGAAAGGGTTATGGTTATGGTTATGCAAATGTTGGTGGATCACCAGGGATGCTTCACCGATATCAGTATGGGCTGGTCAGGGAAGGTGCATGATGCTCTCATGTTTAAGAACACAGTGCTGTTCAGAAAGCTGCAAGCAGGGACAGTTTTTCCCAACCTTCACATTACCACTGATAATGATAAAATGCCAATAGTGTTCCTGGATGATCCAGCCTACCCCTTGCTCCTCTGGCTTCTGAAGCCATACACCGGCCATCTTGATCACACCAAGGACAGATTCGACTACTGGCTCAGCGGAGGCAGAATGATAGTTGAATGAGCTTTTAGTAGATTGAAGGGACATTTGCATATAGCTGCCTGCTATATCCTGCGTAATACCTATGAGGAGTATGGAGGCACATGGAAGCTAACGAAAGAAGGATTCATGACATCGTTTGCACTGTTTTTGATTGTTTGGATAATCTTTTACACTGCCATCCACTATGACTGACAGTCTGCAGCCTTTGCCTCCCATTCCGGTCTTCAATAAATCCAAGAACATTTTAATAAATCAGAGCCTGTAATGGACGGTGGGTGATGAAAATCAGCCACCTTTTTGTTATCGGTGGTCCAAGGAGCCTGGAACTGCCGCAGCTCCCCTAACAGAGAAGCCAGTCCATCTTGATTTTATACAGGTGTTGCTTATTGAAACTTTTTAAAAAGCCATCACCATTTTTGAAAGCAGTTCAAGATTATTTAGCTTTTGAACTTTTCCCCATGACTTTATTTGATAACTGTAACAACCTCCTGTGTGCTAAAGGGTGAATCTATTAATATAATTTGTGTAAGTTACCTCACCCTCTGGGTGAAAGGTCATTAAATTGTGACTTGACTTCCATTGTTGTCCTTCAGACATACAGTTTTAAAACAGCAGTCACTTTAAGTTACTTTCAGTGGAGAACACTGCAGCATTCAAGTAGTACATGGAGTTCAATGGTTGCCCTTGAATTCTTTGAAGATAATTAAAAATATGACTTATTTGAGTACAAATAAGAAAAGTTACTGCAGTGGTGGAGGGCAGACGTGGCGTGTCTGAATTTGAACAGCAATACAACCCGTAGACCTGGTTGTACGCAGGCAAGTCAGGCCTGGTGGTCAGCATGGGAGTCGGGCCTAGTGTTCAGAGCCCAAATGCCAGAGCCAAGGGTTGAGAGACAGTTTGAGTCTGGAGTCAAAGCAGAGAATCAGAACTGGATTACCAGGAATCTGGGAAGGCAGGAGCAAGTTTGGAAGAATATGGGAACAAGACGGGGTGCAGGGCAGGATGTGGGTTGGAATGTGGACGAGCAAAGCAGGAGCAACGCTTGGAGAGACGAGCACAGGAAAGCAGAGAGTCTGTGGAGGTGTGCTTTGAGCAGCCAAAGAGCCATCAGTCTGCTGGCTTCCTCAGCCAATCTGGCAGGGTGGACCATCAAGCAATCTGGCTGTCTTGTTAGGGCTTCAGAAGTACTGAGCAGGTACAACTGAGGGCCTTACTTCTGACAGCTCTATTGCTCAGGGAGACTTTGTAAGTGCACTTTAACAGTGAGTCCCAGTAATGCACTGTTGTGTAGTGTTCTCTCCCTGGCCTGTTACAAATTGTGTGGTGCTTGGTGTTCATCTGTGACTATAACAGTGTCAGTGCACCTATTAATTTGGGGGTGCTTGCTGTACACTAAAGATTATTACACTGTGTTTCTCACTGAGCCAATGAGTGGTCACACTGTGCAGTACAAAGTAAGCAGGAGCATTCAGAACTGCTAAGCACTCCACAGCATATGTTGTGAACTAATAAAGATGAATTATTTTCCAAGTAATGGAATGTTATTCAGTACCAAAACCAATGCAAAGAAAAACCCATGCAACTTAAAATCAGACATTAAAAACTTTATAGATTACTGGAACAGAACTTAACAAGGGGAAAGAACATTCTGTCCATATTAGCTACACATACAGCTAATGTGGCTTTTACAAATCACTGTATGTGAAGCTGTGGTTGTCCTGTGGTGAGTGGTAGGTGTAGGTCTGCAGCCCCTGATGCCATGTGACATGTTGGGGGGGGGGAGGAAATGGAGGTGCTGCAATGGGGTTCTCGATGGATTGCAAAGGGAGGTGAGCTAGTGATTGATGAACCTGTAGGTGCACAAGAGTCTGCAGCATCTGTGTTTGCTGGTGGAGGTACTCTATTATGTCCTGGTGCATCTTCCTCTCTGGCTCCTGGGTCTGTCTTTGTCTGCTCTTTCTTTCTCCATACAGTCTGCTGCAGTATTCATCCTCCAGGCTCTCTGTTCAGTCTGATGCAGCACTGGCTTGCAGGGTCTCACTGAACATGTCGTCCTGAGTCCTTTTCTTTCTCCTCTTTATCTGGTGCAGGTGTTCCACAGGTGTGGAGGGGGAATGCCTCAAGGCCGCAACACACAAAGGTATCACTGTCAATAGAGTCGCTACGGAAAGTGAAAGTTAATATTCAGAACTCCCTTCCTTGGCTCCCCTAAAGTTTTAAACTAGACATACTTATTGACACTTCTGCTCCAGAGCGCTTCTGTGCGGTGCCACTCACAGCACCAGCCATGGTGACTCTGGCCCTTCAGGTGTGAGGAAAGTGAGGAGGGAGTTGCTTGGTTGCATGAAACTGAGTATAGGGAAATGGTACTGAATACTTGCACTATTTTCCACAGGTGGTGGTGATTTTAGCTGATATCTCATGCTTGAGGGTAACAGAGAGAGAGAGAGAGCACAGCTGCTGCTGGTATCCCAAAGCCGCCTGGGCCCGTAGGCCGCTATCCTGTGTACTGCAGTGGTGCCTGTAGTTACTGATGACTGACATGGGAAAGTGTCCTACCGTTGAGGATGAAATAAGGCTGCCATCCCTAGAAACCGTCAGAGAGGATTGCAGAGAATTTCAATGGAAGTTTCATTGAGATCTCTCTGGAGAATTCAAGGGACATCCCTATTGTGACAAAGTTCCTCCTCGACCTTAGTGGGTCCTGCACTTATTGGTGGATTTGCTCACCTCAGAGATTCACCATGTGGATCAGGAAACAGCCCAGAGACCTTCCCCTCTGGTAGAAGCCACCGTCCAGGTCAATTCCTTCTGTGTCTGATCAGGAGTTGGGAGGCTTGGGGGGAACCCGGGCCTACCCTCTCCTCCAGGTTCCAGCCCAGGGCCTTGTGGACTGCAGCTGTCTAGAGTGCTTCCTGGTACAGCTGCGTGACAGCTACAACTCCCTGGGCTACTTCCCCATGGCCTCCTCCCAACACCTTCTTTATCCTCACCACAGGACCTTCCTCCTGGTGTCTGATAACACTTGTACTCCTCAGTCTTCCAGCAATATGTCTTCTCACTCTCAGCTTCTTGCATGCCTCTTGCTCCCAGCTCCTCGCATGCACACTACAAACTGAAGTAAGGTCCTTTTTAACTCAGGCGCCCTGATTAGCCAGCCTGTCCTAATGGATTCTAGCAGTTTCTTCTTAATTGGCCCCAGGTGTCCTAATTAGCCTGCTTGCCATAGTTGGGTCCAGCAAGTTCCTGCTTGTTCTGGAACCACCCCTGTTACCTTACCCAGGGAAAAGGGATCTACTTAATCTGGGACTAACATATCTGCCTTCTAACACTCTCCTGTAGTCATCTGGCCTGACTCTATGTACATAAACAAACTATGCTGCATGGTCCTCCTTGCCTAACTCAACAGGGGAACGAAAAGCAGATAACTCTACATCTTTGTTGTACCACTACCTCTTCTAGTATGAATAAATTAATGAAAGCTCGATTACTGTGTCCTGTTAAATTGGGAGCACCATCAGTACATCGTTATAATGGAGAAAACAATTAAACACTTACCTGGGGTTCCTTCCCTTGCATCGGGCTCACCCATGCTTGACTGCAGTGGAGTCTCAAACAGGTCCTGGCTCACAGCATAGCTGGACTCCCCGAGCTGCATGTCCCCAATCCTCCTCCTCCTCCTCCATCTCCTCATTCTTGCAGCTCACGCCAGGGGCTTGTTGCTCAAACACCTCAGGTATCCCCAGAGGTGTGTGTGGTAGTAGCAGAGATCCCACCAAGTATGGCATGCAGCTCTTTGTAAAAGGGGCAGGTCTGTGGATTGGCACTGGATTGACTGTAGGCCTCACGGACCTTCTGATATGCCAGCCGAAGTTCCTGTGCTTTCACACAGCACTGCTGCTGCTACCTGTCGTATCCCTGCATCTGCATTCCCCCATGCAATCTGCTCATAGATATCCTGGTTTCTGTGGTTGGTCAGTAGTTCTGCCTGGACAGCCTTTTCTCCCCACAGGCCCAGGAGATCCAATATCTCTTGTCTACTTCAAGCCAGAGTGCCTGGAGCATGTAGCCATCATGGTCAGCTGGTCAGTTGCATACAACAATGGAGAACTGCTGGATGTGCTTGCCAAGCTGGGCAATCAGGAAAAAGGCATTTAAAAATATACAGGTCTTTAAAGGGGGTGGGGGGCATTCCAGTCTCTGTGACCCCTGTGCAGTGGAGTTCACAGTTGTGACCAGAACAGTCAGTTGGGCATTGTGGGACACCTGCTGGAGGACTGTTAGGGTCAACATGGGTAATGCATTGTCTACACCAGGGGTGGACAAACGTTTTGGGCCGAGGGCTGCATCTGGGTGGGGAAATTGTATGCAGAGCAGGGGGTTGGGGTGTGGGAGGAAGTGCGGGATGTGGGAGGGGATGTGGTGTGCAGGAAGGGGCACAGGGCAAGAGATGGGGCAGAGGAGGGGTGTGTGGTATATGAGGGGGCTCAGGGCAGGGGTGCTGGAGAGGGCTCAGGGCAGGGTTTGGGGTGCAGGGTGTGGCAGGGAGTTCAGGGCAGGGGGTTGGGGTGCAGAAGGGGTGTGAGGTGCAGGCAGGGGGCTTAGGGTAGGGAGTTGGGGGGCAGGAGGGGTTTGGGCCCTGGCCCAGTGCCTCTTACCTAAAGCGGCTCTGGAGTGGCAGCAGCGCGCACCGGGGCCAGGGCAGTCTCCCTGCATGCCACGCCACTCCAGGAAGCACTGCGACCCCTGGAGGAGGGGGGCAGAGGACTCCGCCTGCGCGGCCCTTGCCGCACCTCCAGGTACCTCCCCCGAAGCTCCCATTGGCCGTGGTTCCCCCTTCCTGGCCAATGAGAGCTGCGCGGGGTGGTGTGTGGAGGCAAGGGCAATGCACAGAGCCCTCTGCCCCCCTGCCCAGGGGCTGCAGGGATGTGGTGCTGGCCACTTCTGAGAGCGGCGCGGGGCCCATGGTGGGCAATCCCGCGAGCCAGATCCAAAGCCTTGAGGGGCTGGATCCGGCCTATGGGCCATAGTTTGCCCACCCCTGGTCTACACTCACACTGCATCGGCCTCAGTATATCAACCGCGGCTCAGTGCCACTTGGGAAGGTGGTGTTACTGCATTGCCGTAAGAGGGCGTTTGCATCAGTGGGAGGCAAATGTAAGTGTAGACACAGGCACAGCTCATAGACTCATAGACTCATAGGTCAGAAGGGACCAATCTGATCATCTAGTCTGACCTCCTGCACAAGGCAGGCCACAGAACCCCACCCATCCAATTTTGTACAACCCCTATCCCAGGACCGAGTTATTGAAATCCTCAAAAATGGTTTGAAGACCTCAAGCTGCAGAGACACCACCAGCAAGCGACCCGTGCCCCACGCTGCAGGGGAAGGCAAAAAACCTCCAGGGCACCTGCCAATCCGCCCTGGAGGAAAATTCCTTCCCGACCCCAAATATGGCGATCAGCTAAACCCTGAGCATGTGGGCAAGAGTCACCAGCCAGCACCCAAAAAGGAGTTCTCCGCAGCAACTCAGTACCCATCGCATGCAACATCACCCCGCAGACCATTGAGCAGACCTGTCTGGTGGTAATTCAAGATCAATTGCCCAAATTAACGATCCTATCATAACATCCCCTCCATATACTTATCAAGCTTTGTCTTAAAGCCAGGAAAGTCTTTTGCCCCTACTACTTCCCTCGGAAGGCTATTCCAGAACTTCACTCCCCTAATGGTCAGAAACCTTCGTCTAATTTCAAGTCTAAACTTCCTAATATCCAGTTTATACCCATTCGTCCTCGTGGCTACATTAGTACTAAAGTTAAATAATTCCTCTCCCTCCCTAACGTTAACCCCCTTGATATATTTATATAGGGCGAGCATATCCCCCCTCAGCCTTCTTTTGGCCAGGCTAAACAAGCCAAGCTCTTTGAGTCTCCTTTCATAAGGCAGTTTTTCCATTCCTCGGATCATCCTCGTAGCCCGTCTCTGAACCTGTTCCAGTTTGAATTCATCCTTCTTGAACATGGGACACCAGAACTGCACACAGTATTCCAGATGGGGTCTCACCAACGCCGTATACAACGGTACTAACACCTCCTTATCCTTGCAGGAAATACCCCGCCTGATGCATCCCAAAATCGCATTTGCTTTTTTTAACAGCCGTATCACATTGGCGACTCATAGTCATCCTGCTATCAACCAGTACCCCAAGGTCCTTCTCTTCCTCCGTCGCTTCCAACTGATGCGCCCCCAACGTATATCCAAAATTCTTATTATTAATTCCTAAATGCATGACCTTGCACTTTTCACTATTGTATTTCATCCTATTTCTATTACTCCAGTTTACAAGGTGGTTCAGATCTTCTTGAATAGTATCCCTGTCCTTCTCCGTGTTAGCAATACCCCCCAGCTTCGTGTCATCTGCGAACTTTATTAGCACATTCCCGCTCTTTGTGCCAAGGTCAGTAATAAAAAGGTTAAATAAGATCGGTCCCAAAACCGATCCTTGAGGGACTCCACTGGTGACCTCCTTCCAGTCCGACAGTTCACCTTTCAATACGACCCTCTGGAGTCTCCCCTTTAACCAGTTCCTTATCCACCTTACAACTTTCATATTCACTCCCAGCTTTTCCAATTTAACTAACAGCTCCCCGTGCGGAACCGTGTCGAACGCCTTACTGAAATCTAGGTAAATTATATCTACCGCATTTCCTTTATCTAAGTAATCCGTCACCTTCTCAAAGAAGGAGATCAGATTGGTTTGGCACGATCTACCTTTAGTAAATCCGTGTTGCAATTCGTCCCAATTACCATTGACCTCTATGTCCTTAACTACTTTCTCCCTTAAAATTTTTTCCAAGACCTTACATACTACAGACGTCAAGCTAACAGGCCTATAATTACCCGGATCACTCTTTTTCCCTTTCTTAAAAATAGGAACTACATTAGCAATCCTCCAGTCATACGGCACAACACCCGAGATTATCGATTGCTTAAAAATTCTCGCTAACGGGCTCGCAATTTCTCGCGCCAGTTCCTTTAATATCCTCGGGTGGAGATTGTCCGGGCCCTCCGACTTCGACCCATCGAGCTGTTCAAGTACGGCCTCTACCTCAGTTGCAGTAATATCCACTTCCATATCCACATTCCCGTTTATCATCCCTCCATCATCGCAAGGTTCCTCACTAGTCTTATTAAAAACCGAGGCAAAGTACTTGTTTAGATGTTGGGCCATGCCTAGGTTATCCTTAACCTCCATTCCATCCTCAGTGTATAGCGGCCCCACTTCTTCTTTCTTTGTTTTCTTCTTATTTATGTGGCTGTAGAACCTTTTACTATTGGTTTTGATTCCCTTTGCAAGTTCCAGTTCAATGCGGCTTTTAGCCTTCCTCACTTTATCCCTACATGTTCTGACCTCAGCAAGGTAGCTTTCTTTACTGATCCTGCCTTCCTTCCACTCCCTGTAAGCTTTCTGCTTTTGTCTAATCCCCTCTCTGAGTTGCTTGCTCATCCAGTTTGGCCTGCAACTCCTGCCCATGGTTCTTTTCCCCTTTCTCGGGATGCAGGCTTCCGACAGTCTCCGCAGCTGTGACTTAAAGTAATTCCAGGCCTCCTCCACATTTAAATCCACTAATTCCCCTGTCCAATCCACTTCCCTAACTAATTTTCTTAACTCTTTAAAATTAGCCCTCGAGAAGTCGAAAACCCGAATCGCAGATCTACATTTGTTTATCCTTCCATCTAGTTTGAACTGAATCAGCTCATGATCACTCGAACCAAGGTTGTCCCCTACCACCATTTCTTCTACGAGGTCCTCACTGCTCACCAACACCAAGTCTAAAATGGCATCCCCTCTCGTAGGTGCTTCAACTACTTGATGAAGAAATCCATCCGCTATCACATCCAGAAAAATCTGACCCCTATTATTTGTGCAAGTACTTGTCCTCCAGTCTATATCCGGGAAGTTGAAGTCCCCCATAATCACACATTTCCCCTTTGTGTTTACTTCATTAAAGACATTAAAGAGGTCTCTATCCATATCCCAATCCGATCCCGGCGGTCTGTAGCACACCCCAAGCACTATCTCAGGGGAAGCTCTAGTTGCTTTTTTACCCAGCGTGATTTTTGCCCAGACAGACTCCGTCTTATCCATTCCATCGCATCTTATTTCGCTACATTTAATTTCATCATTGATGTACAAGGCTACTCCCCCACCTTTGCCTTTCTTCCTGTCTTTTCTGAACAGCACATAGCCTTCAATACCTGTGCTCCAGTCATGAGTACTATTCCACCAGGTTTCGGTAATCCCTATAATATCCGGCTTCACTTCCTGCACGAGTAACTCCAGTTCCTCCATCTTGTTACCTAGGCTCCTCGCATTAGTGTACAAACCTTTTAATTTTCGGCGTTTGGCGTCAGTGACATTCTTTCCCCCGTCGTGCACAAAATGTCTGCCACCAGCATCACCCGTTACTCTGGTTTCTACTCCACTATTCCTCCTTGGATCAAATCTTGGGGCCGCAAGGGTATCCCCGCTCACTTTGTTTACTTCCCTCTCCAGGTTATGTTCTGGCGTGGAGATCTCCCGAACATTTCCCAACCATCTCCCCCAACTTTCTAGTTTAAAGCCCTCTTGATGAGGTCGGCGAGCCTCCATCCTAGAATCCTATTTCCCTCCTTGCTGAGATGAAGTCCATCCTGAGCAAACAGTTGTCTATCCGTAAATGCATCCCAGTGACCGTACATCCCAAAGCCCTCCTTATAACACCACTCCCTGAGCCATCTGTTGATTGCCATAATCTTGTCCCTCCTTCGTCGCCCCGCTCTAGGAACCGGCAGAATCCCACTGAAGATCACCTGAGCCTCGATGTCTTTAAGCCTCTTCCCCAGTCTGAAATAGTCCTCCTTGATACAGTCCAGTGAGTAACTAGCTGTATCGTTCGTTCCCACATGAAGGATAATCAATGGATTTTTTCCCGCTCCCGCTAAGATGGTATTCAGGCTCAAGTCCACATCCTGTATCTTAGCCCCCGGCAGACAGCACACTCTTCTGTTCTCCCGATCCGGTCTAGTTACAGGCCTGTCTACTCTTCTCAGTAGAGAGTCTCCAATCACGTAGACTTGCCTTTTCCTGGTGACAATGCGATTCTCCGGTCTATCCCCCACAGCAGCTGGCCGTGATTCCTCCCGATTTGTATTTGACCTCACAATCCTCCTAGGGCTCGTACTTGATGTTGCCTCCACTGACTGCTCCCCTCCATCTGCAGGACTAGCTGCTTGCCTCTTCTTCCTTGCCGTTACTCCTTCAGCAGCCCGCTGTGTTCCATCTTCATTTCCCAACTCAGCAAACCTATTCCTGAGTTCTATTTGTCCATCGCTGGCCCGTCTTATCCTCTGTCTGGTTCTCCTAGTGACATGCTTCCACCGTCCACTTTCCTCACCCAGCAGTCCCTCCTCAGAGTCCTTAGGTCCTGCTTTTGTCCGCTCGCCTGAGCTTGTCCCCTGTGCCTCATCATGTCTGTGTTCCATCATCTGCTCAAATCCCCTTCTAAACTCAGCCAGAGTTTCCACTTGCATCTCCAGTCCCCTTACCTTTTCCTCCAGCAGCTCTATCAGACGACACTTCATGCAGATGAAACTCCTTTCAGGTGCTCCCTCTAGGACCATGTACATGCCGCAGCTACCGCATCCGGTCATCCTCAGTGTGTCTGCACCTGCTGCCTCTGCCTCCATCGTAGCGCTGCAACTCTATGCCTGGCAATCCACAGCTCACACCGCACCGCAGGCCGCCGACCAGCGCAGGGCTGCCTCTTCCCTGGTCTGCCTTCCCGGTTCCTCTGCCTTGATCTCCCCTGCAACCTCCAACAGCACTCCCACTGAAACTCCCCTGTTAGCCGCTCTGTTCGCCGCCTCCTGTGCCGCTGCAGCTGCCTGAGTGCCTGGCTCCTTATATAGGACCCCTCATCAGGTAAGCCCCGCCCCCAACTCAGGGCTCAGCCTCGCTCTCAGCACACAGCCCCTAGCAGCCTGCACACACACTCACTCACACACAAACACCACAAACCACAAAAACCTGCTCCTCCAACAGCACTCCCACTGAAACTCCCCTGTTAGCCGCTCTGTTCGCCGCCTCCTGTGCCGCTGGTCAGTGCAAGGTGGCTTATGTTGACCTAACTCTCTATTGTAGACCAGGCCTAACTTTCCTGTAATAGCTTTAGAAACCTATAACAAGCTGTTTGATTGAAGACGAAGGCAGATTTCACTTTGTTGCAGGAGGTTTATTATTTGGTTTTGACTATACCATGGAATTGTGGCAACCACTATGGTTTGGGGCAGAAGAAGCAGTAATGACCAAGAGGAAAAAAATAAATCTTTGAACAGTTTGATTATTTGGTTTGAGTGAATGGTGAGGAAGGAAAGTGGATTCTTGTTTTCTCTGAACTGGTTGGCTTGTCTCCCATACAAGCTAAGAATCTGATCAGCGTTTGATTCATATTCAGCTCATTCACAAGTAGGGCAGGGAAATAACATAATTATTTTATATACAAAAGTGTTGGATAACATAATTATTTTATATACAAAAGTGTGATTTTTAAAACTTATTAAAATAATATTAGTAAAACTAATAAACAACTATAAAGTCTGTCAAAGCCATTTTTGATTGCTGGGGAGAAGGTCTCATCCTCACAGAACTCTCTAGGTTTAAGAGCTCCAGCTACAAAGAGAATGGACCCAAGATCAGGGCTCCATTACAGTAACATTTTCCAATACACTGATAACGTTTGCAGATGACACAAAAATTGGGGAAGTGGAAAATAATGAAGAGGACAGGTGACTGATTCAAAGCGATGTGGCTTGCTTGGTAAGCTGGGTGCAAGCAAGCAATTTGCGTTTTAATGCAGCTAAATGTAAATTTGTACATCTGGAGACATACAATGTTGGCCATGTTTACAGAGTGGGGGGACTTGATCCTGGGAAGCAATGACTCTGAAAAAGATTTGGAGAGGTGATGGATAATGAGCTACCAGTGCTGTGGCCAAAAGATCTAACGCAATTTTTGGATACATAAAGACGGGCATCTTGAGTAGGAGTAGAGAGATTATTTTGCCTTTGGATTTGGCAATGGTGTGACCACTGCTGGAATCCTGTGTCCAGTTCTGGTGTCCACATTCAAGAAGGGTGGTGGTAACTTGTAAAGGGTTCAGAGAAGAGCCATGAGAATGATTAAAGGATTAGAAAACATGCCTTATAATGATAGATCCAAGGAGATGAAGCTATTTAGCTCAACAAAGAGAAGGTTAAGGAATAACTTGATTACAATTTATTAGTATCTACATGGGGAACAAATATTTAATAATATGCTCTTCAATCTAGTAGAGAACAGTATAACACAATCCAATGGCTAGAAGCTGAAGTTAAACAAATTCAGACTGGAAATAAGGTGTGAATTTGTAGTTAACCATTGGAACAATCCACCAAGGATTGTGGTTGATTCTCCATTACTGACAATTCTTAAAACAAGATTGTATATTTTTCTAAAGGGCCTGCTCTACAAATTTTTGGGGGGGAAGTTCAATGGCCTGTGTTATTCAGTATGTCAGACTAGATGAGCACAATAGATCCCTTCTGGCTTGGAATCTCTGGACATACCTTCTGAGAATGCCAAGTGTAACAGGAAGGGATTTTCCTAAGGATTACCTTTTTGTTGTTTTTTTTCTGCTCTCTGTAGATGAACATCTGCAACAAACCTCCTAATAAGACAGCTCCAGAAAAGGAGGGTGAAACAACTGCTGAAGTCCAATCTCAGCACGCCCGAAGGAATGGCTGGAGCTGGCCTCTACATCCCTTCCAGATTATTGCCTGGCTGTTATATCTCTTCTTTGCTCTGATTGGTTTTGGAATCCTTGTGCCTCTCTTGCCTCACCACTGGGTGCCTGCTGGATACATTGTATCCTTTCAACTGACAATTAATGTTATATACCACAAACACAACTTCAACTGTAATGGGACAATGATGGTATTTTTAAGTTTATTTAGGTACTGTAGATTGAAATCATCCGTATGTCATCTCCTGCCTTGTGATGATAACTACCCCTTGCTCTCCTCTAGTCTACATAAAACACATCTTTTGAGTTTCTTTCTCTTCCACTACTTTAATTGTGTTATTACCATTCTGCTCTATCCTTCCTATCTCTGTACTTTTTACATTGAAGCTATTGGTCCTTACCTCCAAGGCTCTTTCCATCTCCACCATTGCCTATGTCTCTCTCATTTCATCCTGCACTCCCTATATTCCTGTGCTTCCTTTTGTCTCTTCTCCTAATCTCGTCTTCTTGACTTCACTCATACTGCCTCCTGTGCTTGGAATAGCTTCTGTTTCCTTTTGCAAATCCCCCTTTAAAATTAATTTATTTCATAAAGCCTTCCTGTGCTGATCTTTCTTCCAGGGATATCTGCACGTTTCTCGTGTTATGAACTGCAGTCCCATGTTTGTATTGATATTTGTTTGCATTGGATTGCAAGCACATCAGAGACAAACCTCATCCCTTTTGTATTCCGAATAGTGTCACATAAATTTGTGGGATTCTGTAAAATCAGAGAGTCTTAAACTCTGGCATAAGGAGCATTTATTGGTGAGCTGCAGAAAGATGGCTAGTTATATGGTGGTGTCATTTCTTGTTTCCAATTGCTAAATCATGTTAAAAGATAGCTACAGATGCATTCATTTCCTAATATTACTTTTCCATACAATAATTGCTAGAGTTGCCCAAAGGATATTATTTGATTATTAATGGAAGGGGAGTTAGTCTATTCAAATGTGAATGTTGGGGGAGCAGAAAGACCAGGTGGATGTCGTAATATCTTTTATTTGACCACTATCTGTTGGTGAGAGAGACAAGCTTTTGACCCATACAGAGCTCTTCTCTGTGTGGTTCGACAGCTTCTCTCAAGCCAAGAGAAGTTGGTCCAATAAAAGATATTACCTCACCCTTGTCTCTCTAATATCCTGGGACCGACACAGCTAAATCCACACTGCATATGATGTTGGAGGAACAGTCTGTTAGGAGACAGTCTCTCTAAATTTGGCCCACACTGTGGAAAAAGTTTGGGAAATCCCTGCTATAAATATTTATCCATGGAACAGATGCAGTAGCAGTAACTATGAATGACAGGGCAGGTTCTGCTGGATTAATAACCTTTCCTGTTTTCCATAATGAGAGTGTTAAGGAAGTTATTTGAATATTTTCTGTATTATGATGGAGCAGATGCGAGTCCATATTTAAGGTTGCACCAGATAGATCAATATCTCTAGGTAAGCATATGTCCTTGCATTCAAGTTCCATCATCTGCCCCATCTCTGCAATCCTGAAATATTTATTAACTCTGTCTGCTTAAACCAAAACCAAAATGTAGACATTTATGTGATGTCCATATCATCAACAAGCAGCAAAAAATCCTGTGGCACCTTATAGACTAACAGACGTTTTGGAGCATGAGCTTTCGTGGGTGAATACCCACTTCCTCAGATGCATGCATGTATTCACCCACGAAAGCTCATGCTCCAAAACGTCTGTTAGTCTATAAGGTGCCACAGGATTCTTTGCTGCTTTTACAGATCCAGACTAACACGGCTACCCTCTGATACATATCATCAACTTATCCAGTCACTAATCAAGGATCTTTTGTGTTCAGACATCCTACAATCAAAATATTTCTATAAAAACTAGTTTCTACTTTCTCTTCTATTTGTGAATCACCTCCTTGTTGAGACTTGAATCTAGGTCTTGCCAATTCTGTTTGAACATTTGGGTGAATGTTCTGTATATCATCTGTCCCTGAGAATAGCGTTCCTAATAACAATAAAATCAGCCAGTGGATCAGTGCAATCCACTTTATAATACCTGAACTTGCTTATAAAATGTTCTGTAAAGAAGGTAGTCTTATGCCCACATCTTTAGTTTGTGCTTAAATTGTATCTGTTTTTCATCTGAACTTGTATTTTTCCATAAACAACATACTTTACCAGTGGAGTCTAGATTACGTAGTCCTAATGTACAAATGGCCTTCTGTAGGACTAAAATTCTATTCACGTCTTTGTATGTGACAGAAAACCTAGAAGAAGATTCCAGGACTCTTTGCTCAGAGATTCTCTATGCAGATAAAATTTTGCATACAAATGTATGTGTTAAAGTTACCTGAGAGTCTTGGAACACATTCCACCCACAAAGTTCAAAGCAGATTCCACGTTACATCTGAGAAATGTCTATGCTTCAGAGACATATAAGGTTGCTACCTTGAGGTCTTTTCTTGCAAGTTCTTTGGGTCAGGGATTGTCTTTTTGTTTTGTATTTGTACTGCTTCCAGCACAATGGGCTCTGTTGTATTAATTTAGATGGAATATATGGGCCCAAAGAGTCAAAGGTGTTAACATAACCCAATCACAGTCTGTGATGATTCTCGGAGTACCCAGGACCATGAGTCACCCTGTTACCTCCTTGCCTTCGGCATGTGGGAGTCTTGCTTTGCTTAACTGGGTGTCAGCTCCCTGACACCACCAGCCTATTAGCTCATCTGGCTTTTTTCCAGCATGGAATAGGCAGCGATCTGCACACAATTCTTCACTCTGCAAACTTGGGTGCCTCACAGTGCTTTGCTGTTGTAACTCCCATCTGGGCTGTTCACAAATCAGCCTTCCAGCATTCAAGTAACACCCTGAGTGCCTGTGGGTAACTGCAGCCTACCAGCACAGTCCAGCTGTACTTTGGCTTCCATCAGCCTTTGTTACCACATGTACGGTGACCCCAACACACTCCCAGTTCTGGATTTTCCCCAAAAACATGTGTTTAGCACTGTCCAGTTCTCTCTTGGACAATTTGGGGATCAAGATACAACAGCTTCCCATCTCAAATGGAGTTACCCACACAGTTCACAACACTAGATTAGTTTTGATTAAAGAATAAAACAAGTTTATTTAACTGCAAAGATTTTAGCTTTTAAGTGAATTCAAGTATTAGGGCATTAAAGTCAGAAATGGTTACTAGAAAAATAAAGATAAAACGCTTCCTAATACTAAACAAACCAGACTTGGTTTCAGGTGATGTTCCTATCACAGATATTCAGTACACTGCTGACCAAACTCTCAGTCCAGGATCTGCTCCCCAGGTCCAGTGGCTGTTTCTTTTGTCTTCATAGGTGAAAAGAGAGAGATGGACAGGGAGACATAACTTGGGGTGGTTTTGCACCTCACTTTTATAGTTTAGTCCTTTTGAAATGCAGTTTCCTAAGATATCAGAGGGGTAGCCGTGTTAGTCTGGATCTGTAAAAGCAGCAAAGAATCCTGTGGCACCTTATAGACTAACAGACGTTTTGGAGCATGAGCTTTCGTGGGTGAATACCCACTTCTTCAGATGCATGCATGCATCTGAAGAAGTGGGTATTCACCCACGAAAGCTCATGCTCCAAAACGTCTGTTAGCCTATAAGGTGCCACAGGATTCTTTGCTGCTTTTACAGTTTCCTAAGAGTGACCCCTAGATAAAGTTCTATCCAGTGGAAAGCAAGGAGACGTGTAGCCTGATTTGAGGTGTGTTAGTAGTGTTTGTTTAATTTATCCTCTTAATTTAATTTTATTTAATTAATTAATTTTAATTAATAATAGCCAGGGCTTTGTAAAATTGTTGTGGGTGAGGATGAAACGGATGAGTTTGGACATGTATCTGGGGTGCTATCTGAGGGTTGTCCACTATCTTGTAAAGTATTTGAGGCAGGCGACTATGCTGTCATAGTGATGTTGGCGTTTAGGGAAGTGGCATCCATGGTGGCAAGGATTGGTGTTCTAAGGGAGGGTGTAAATGTGGAGTTTGTGGAGGAAGTTATTTGTGTCCTAGAGAAAGCTGGCTCTTGGTGAGTGTGGTGAGTGGTTTGAGGATGGTTTCTGAATCCTGATGTTCCTTCATTAAGAGTACCGTGGCCAGATATGATGAGCCTGCATGTTAACGCGCCAATCCACCTTGAATGGTCCCTTAGAATATGTGCTAACTACTTATGCTAAACAGTGTATTCCACCTTGTATTTAGTTGTGATGCTCAGAATATCTTTCCCAGACCCGAAGAAGAGCTCTGTGTAGCTTGAAAGCTTCTCTCTCTCACCAACAGAAGTTGGTCAAATAAAATATTCCCTCACCCACCTTGTGTCTCTAATATCCTGGAACCAACATGGCTACAACAATACTGCATAAAATAATTTGCACACATTCTAGATCTGATGTAGAAGAGCAGTATTTACTTAATCAGCACTCACAATAACTCCCTCTCCATAATAAGACCCATCTCCTTTGAGAATTGGTACACCCAGTACTGTAGTGGAGATCTGTATAGACAGTAGCTGCAGAAAGGAAAGTTACTTTCTAGGAACTGTGGCTCTTCGAGTAGATTATCTGTATAGATCCAAACTTCCTCAATCTTTTGTAGTAATTCTGAAAAAGCAAAAGGAACTGGCGGCATCAGAGCCACAGTTCTTTTATTTAACTTCATTCTGAAAGTTTGACTTTGTGAGGGAACATACATGTGGCCCTTGTGACTGATTGGATCACAGAAACCCCCTTGGGACTGGCAACTGATGTGCCAAAACTACTTTTGCCCCTGCTTTCCCTGCCAGCTTGGGACTCAAGCACCCTGTCTTGTTGAGCCAGATACGCCAGTCTGCTCCAACACCGACCCAGGGTCTGAACCATGTGCCCCAAAGCTGCAGACTTAACTGAAAGCAACTTAAGAAGTGTTCCTATCTTTAACACTCAGATGCTCAACTCCCAATGGGGTCCAAACCCCAAATAAATCTGTTTTACCCTGTATAAAGCTTATACAGGATAAACTCAGTAATTGTTCACCCTCTGTAACACTGATAGAGAGAGATGCACAGCTGTTTGCCCCCCCCCCCCGGTATTAATGCATACTCTGGGTTAATTAATAAGTAAAAAGTGATTTTATTAAATAAGGGAAGTAGGATTTAAGTGGTTCCAAGTAGTAACAGACAGAACAAAGTGAATTACTAAGTAAAATAAAATAAAACATGCAAGTCTGAGTCTAATACAGTAAGAAAACTGAATACAGACAAAATCTCACCCTCTGTGGTGTTCCAGTAAGCTTCCTTTTACGGACTAGTCTCCTTCTGTATAAATCATGTGAGGTGTCATTGGAAAAGTTAGGATTTGCTGAATATGATTATCCTATTTGTATGCATGTATCATTTCTGTATCTGAAGTTATAAATACTGACTATGTATCTGTACTTCAAATGGTAGTTACACCTGGGTAACGTCCATTAGACAAGATGCTTTCAGTCTAGATTGTGGGTGGGGAAGGGCCTATTCAGGATAATGGGCCATTAGGAAAAACAATAGGCCTTGGGAGAAGCTTATCCCCCACATAGTGAGCCTTCCTGAGAACACTTCAGACAGCCATGACTCTACAAGGACATGTGACCAGGCCACATGATTCTGGACTCCATCTTGGGATGTCAGTATTTTTCCACAAACTGGTTTGGGAAACCAAGCTTTGAAACAAAGAGTTCCTGCCATATGCTAAAGCTGTATAAGGCAGGGAATGACATCATTTGGGGTTTTTCACTTCCTCACCCAAGAAGACTTCTTCAAACACCCTGAGGAACAAAGACTGAACTGGGGGAAGGGCTGAATCCAGGCTAAAGGAATTTCTAGCCTATGTATGAAAGACCTGGGGAGTCAAAGGTGTAAAGCAAGGGCAGCTTGCCCCTTAAGAATCTGCAACCTGCTTGTATAATTTCTCAGGGTGAGAATCTGCTAATTCATATCCAATCTATTTAGTATATTAAGCTTAGGTTGTGTGTTTTGTTTATTTGCTAGATAATCTCCTTTTATCTGTTTGCTGTCACTTATAATCACTTAAATGCCATCTTTTGTAGTTAATAAACTTTTTTTTTTTAAATCTAAACCAATGAGCTTTGACTGGAGTGCTTGGAGAAAATCTCTGCTTGGTTCCCACAAGAGTGCATTGTTCTCTTCACGTTGAGGGAGAGGTGGGCCAGGTATTAAACACACATACTGGCCAGATTTGACCAGGGCAGGATGGTACTGCCCTGGGGTCCCAGGCTGGAAAGCTGGTGGTCAGAGAGCCTGCGTGTAACTGCAGCTGGGCGTGTCCCTAGCTGTGTGAATGCTGGTGAAAGTGCAGGCTGGAGGGCTTTGCAGCTTGTCACAGCAGTACTGTGTGAGAGGGAGCCCATGCTGGTGGGTCAGAGGGCTAAGTAGTACCCCAGTTCCAGATGGCACCCCTGGGGGAAACTGTCAAAAACCCACTCAAAGAAGGACAGCTTCTGGAAAGTAAAGTGAAGTGTTCTGAAATCTCTGTAAACAGAAAGGTAATGGTACTCCCTTACAAGATCACAGGAAGCATTATTCCTTTAGACCTAGCTAAGTTTGCCTGGAGAAAGACTTATTGGGGGTGAGATGGGCAACTCTCTGTCCTAATGGGGAGCAGATTTTTTGAGTGATACTGTGATCAGCTACGTAAGACTTTCTAATTGCAGACCATAAATTTCTTGCTTGTTTGGATTTAGTTTGCTGATGATAAGCATGAGCGTTAATCTGAGCTGTTCCTTAACTATGTGTTTCAGTGTCCAGGAGTGTTTTTTATCTGCCACCTAGTGGTTCATTTCACTGCAGTCTCCATTGATCCAGCTGATGCCAGTGTGCGAGAGAACAAGTACCTAGGGCAGCTGGCCACTTTCAGCCGTGACCAACATGCTCATGTCATTGAAAACCGTCACTGCCATGTCTGTGATGTGGATGTGTAAGTACTACCCAGGACCTTCCCCTTGTTTTTTTCTTTCTTCTTCATCACAGTTAGAAGGTGGGATGGGTACCCTAAAGTCTTTAGGGATGTGACTTTGGGATAGCAAACTGAGCATAATGTGCTCATCTCCAAACTTATGACCATAAAGACTTCTGAGCTCTCTACCATGTGTATCTGTGTCTCTACTGTATTTTCAATTGAGCTCCTGTTTTGGGGGAGAGATTGTGTTGGGTTTAGTTCTGTGTTACTTGAATCCCAGAGAGCAACATGTAATTCCCTGGCCTGTTATACAGGAGTTCCAATTAAATGTTGTCTCTTCTGGCCTTGGAATCTATGATTCTATGCATTTCTTTGTGTTTGGATTCTGGGCAGATAGCAGTTTGAAGCTGGATATATTTAGCTTGGGAAACATTAAGCTTAACATGTGGTAGCAGAATTTGTAAAGAATTCACAGATTGAAAGCATTTTAGTGGTCATTTCCAGATTAGAAATCTCTAAACTTGGGGGAAAGGCCTCAGAAACTCAAAAAAGGCAGATTTGGGAATATTTAGAATTATGGATCGAGAGAGGCTTGTCCCCATGGGATTATGTGTCTGATGCAATGCGGCATTGATGTCAACTGAAGTCTTTTTGACTTCATTGGGCTATGGGAGAAGAGCTGCCAGATCACTGTATTATCAGTTTAATACTGAATTTATCATATTTGTAAAGATGGCTGTGTCTTGGAGGTTATGATTCTTGTCGTTACTATAGTGTGCCTAGAGGTCCCCCGGGGTTCAGGGCCCCATTGTGCTAGATACCTTACCAACACACAATAAAGAGTTCCCTGCCTTACACAGCTTGCGGTCTTGATTAATGATGATGCAAGAGATGGAGAAAACAAACAAGCAGGTAGGGATGGGGGAGAGGAAGCATGTGGTAGCAACAGTAGGAGCACGTTTTCATGTAGATTAGCAGTGTGCACAGTGTAGCTTGTTTCTTGCATATGTGCTATCTGCTGGCAACACTAGGTAGGAATTGTGGTAAAACTGAATTTTATGGAGGGATTTGAAGGAGAAAAATATGATAGGCTTTTCTTTTGAAAATACAATGACCAGTGGGCATAGTTTATCAAGGCTCCAGAAGTTTTTGCTTGATTATTTCATTGTATCTGTTGCTATGTTTGTGCGATGAACTTTGGGTGATGGCAGATGGTGAAGGAAAAGATTGGCATATCAGGATGAAGAGTGAATCAAAGAGGGGTGTTTGCTGTGCTTTATTGTATTTGCTCACGCCAAGAGCAATACTAATTCCGTGCCGTATGTGTTGGTTGGTGACAAAGGATAGAGGCCTGAATGGTCCAACTCAAAGATGGAGCTGCAGTGAGCCCCAAGGTGCAGCGTAGGGCAAAGTAAGTGAAAGAGCTGAAGGGCCAGCAGGCAGAGCAGACTGCAAGTAATAGGAATTGCGAAGGGGAGTAGGGCATGTCCAGTGGACTCTAAGAGGCTCTAACAGGTGCATTGTTTAAAAAGCTCATTTATTCAGTGAGAGAAAAGTGAATAAAGAGTGTTTAAGTGTTTCTGATTCTAGTTAGTTTTGTCATTGAGGCCCAGCCCTTCTCTGAACATTTGTTTCACAAGAAAGGTCTCTACCTAGATGAAGATGAGTTACTGTTATTCTGGTTTTATCTTCATTAACATGATCCTTTCTTTGGCAGAAGCTCCAAGTCGAAACACTGTGGAACCTGCAACAAGTGTGTATGTGGCTTTGATCATCATTGCAAATGGCTTAATAACTGCGTGGGGGAGAGGAACTACTGGTAAGGGTCTGGCCCTATGACACCAGGGCAAAGTCATCCAGGAAATGCTAGTACAGGACTTCTCAGCCTTTCTCATGTCTTGGCCCAATTTATATTCAGCTCCTCAAAACCACCCTATACTGCGATTGCAGGTTCCTTTGAACTGATATCAATATCTTCATCAACGACTTAGATATTGGCATAGAAAGTACGCTTATTAAGTTTGCAGATGATACCAAAGTGGGAGGGATTGCAACTGCTTTGGAGGATAGGGTCATAATTCAAAATGATCTGGACAAATTGGAGAAATGGTCTGAGGTAAACAGGATGAAGTTTAATAAAGACAAATGCAAAGTGCACCAATGAGGAAGGAACAGTCAGTGTCACACATACAGAATGGGAAGAGACTGTCTAGGAAGGAGTACGGCAGAAAGGGATCTAGAGGTTATAAATATGAATCAGCAGTGTGATGCTGTTGCAAAAAAAGCAAACATGATTCTGGGATGCATTAACAGATGTGTTGTGAGCAAGACATGAGAAGTCATTCTTCCGCTCTACTCTGTGCTGGTTAGGCCTCAGCTGGAATATTGTGTCCAGTTCTGGGCACCGCATTTCAAGAATGATGTGGAGAAATTGGAGAGGGTCCAGAGAAGAGCAACAAGAATGATTAAAGGTCTAGAGAACATGACCTATGAAGGAAGACTGAAAGAATTGGGTTTGTTTAGTTTGGAAAAGAGAAGACTGAGAGGGGACATGATAGCAGTTTTCAGGTATCTAAAAGGGTTTCATGAGGAGGGAGAAAACTTGTTCATCTTAGCCTCTAAGGATAGAACAAGATGCAATGGGCTTAAACTGCAGCAAGGGAGATATAGGTTGGACATTAGGAAAAAGTTCCTAACTGTCAGGGTGCTTAAACACTGGAATAAATTGCCTAGGGAGGTTGTGGAATCTCCATCTCTGGAGATATTTAAGAGTAGGTTAGATAAATGTCTATTCGGGATGGTCTAGACAGTGTTTGGTTCTGCCATGAGGGTAGGGGACTGGACTCGATGACCTCTCGAAGTCCCTTCCAGCCCTACAATCTATGAATCTATGATTCTCATTGCATATTGGAGGACCGCAAGAATTGGTGCAGCAGTTTATAGATTACTGCTGGCAAGGAGCCAAATAAATTCGATTCATGCAGAAATCAGAGAAATTGAAAATGGGATCAGGCTTGTGACACCCAGGCAACTGGAGTGGGTTGTGATGTTCAGGCTGAGAATTGCTGCTGCTGCTCTAGACTTGGGCTAGACGGTTGTAAAAGGGCTTCATTAGTACATCTGCCAAGACCTCTGCTCCATGCTTAAACCTCTTGTAAGTAACTGATCCTGATGCAATAGTGCCACAGTTGGGATCAGCAGAGGTCCTTGAGTGTGATCACCTCTTTATTAGAGGGAAGGAGCTGCTGGCATGGTCTTACCCTTTCCCCAAGGTCCAAAATAGCCAGGTGTGCTGCAAAGCCCATCTGATTGAGTGAACATTGTTCCAGGACTGAGGTAGTTGGCACGTGTCTGGTGGGAAAGTGCAGTGGAGAATTAGTGGGAGATTTTTCCAAAGCACAGAGGGGGCGTTAAGCGCCCAACTCTAATCAACTTTCAATAGGAGGTGGGTACCTCTCTGCTCTTTGTGTCTTTAAAAATCTCCTTCTCAAGTGGTAGGGTCACAAGGGTGGTGATCAGACGATGTGTAATAGGGAAGGGGGGAAAAGAACTGCTGTTTTGAATGATTTGTGGTTTGTATCTTTTGCCCTCTTGTAATTTTAAATGTATGTCTAGAGTGCTTTACCCTGGGGGTGTTTCATGTGACGGATCTTTCAGACCAAAAGCGAAATAATAAATATTTTCATAATTGCTTCTGAAGCAACGTTAAGAAATACTTATTGGAAGTTGTACAGGCATCCCTAAAAGTTCTGAGGCGTAGAGTGGTTAGACAATCACAGTCAGCTTGGGCAGATACACCTAGCTTGATCAGGTGTTTAAAGCATTCTGCCTTCTCACTCTTGTCTCCAGGCACTGGTTTCAATGTGTGATGCTCTGGAAGGGGCAGCAGCAGGGAAAGCAGAAAAAACGTGTTGTTTGTCGACTGTGAGGTCACTGAAGGCCAGGGACTAGAGGGGCAGCCGGTGTATGTATGTGCTGGGGAGGGGAAAGGAAAAGGAGTGTTACTCCTTCCAGCAATCTGTCTGTCAAGGGAAGTGGTATCCACATTTTTCAGCCAGAGCACTGAATATGTTATTTGAAAAAGGCTAAGGTAAGGTGCCACAATCAGTGTTTTGGGGCAGATTCTCTATCCCATTCTGCTCCCTTTGTGCTTCAAAACAAAGAGAATGCAAACTACCCACAGATCTCCAGATCTCCTTCTCTGTGGAGTGTCTCCAATGGGCATACAGCTGGCCAAGCTGTCTCCTGTGCCTCCCTCCCCACAGATCCCACGGGGTGCAGATGGTGGGATGGGCAGTAACTGATCCACATTCTGCTCTGGTTATCCTCAGCTTGTATACTTCCTTTATGGGACTGTTGGGAGCTGGCATGAATTAGGCCAGTGCAGAGTCTGCTCTAGCCTGTGCTGGGGTCGAGGCATAGAATCAGGGAGCCGTAACTGGTGATTGTTTCTTGGCTTCTTTCCTTCATTCCTGGGTTGCACTGGGTGGTTGTGTGGACGAGGATGGCCATCCTGTGCTACGTGCAGGAAATGGAACAGCCAGAGCTATTCTCCTTCCTCGCTTGTGAAGCAGTAGATAGGGAGTAGTAGGTGCCCAGGGAAAGGAGAGCAGATGCTCAGAGCTGCTCCTGGGACCACAAGGAGGGTAAGGGCAAGTGTTGTCCCCTACTGTCTTCTTTCAGTCACACAAGTTCTTGTGCAGAGAATTAATTTTCCACTCATAATCAAATACACACTGTTTTTCTTACCACACGTGCTCTAAAGGGCCACAGTTTTGAGACTCCAGTACAACATATTGGACACTGGTCTAGATGGTTATCTATAGGGCCCTGCCAAATTCACGGTCCATTTTGATCAATTTCATGGTGAGAGGGTTTTAAAATTGGTCAGTTTCATGTTTTCAGATGTTTTCATCTGAAATTTCAGGGTGTTGTAACCATGGGGATCCCAACCCAAAAGGTACCTGGAGGTAGGTCTGATCTCTCCCTGCTCCAATCCCCTAACAGCCCTGCAAGGGAAAGACAAATCCTGTCCCTCTCCAGCCTGGTGGGGACTTGCAGCTAGGAGCCCCCCTGCTGGGGCACTCCCAGCAGCAGGGGGCGATCGGACCCATCTTCACAAGCCTCCTCCAGCTGCAGGAACCCCTGGGGCTGCTGCCCAGCACTGGAGCTTCTTGCAGCAGGAGAAGGCACTCGGAGGTGGATCTGACCTCCCCCAAGAGCTACCATGCAGCTAGGAGCCCCCTGGCTGGGGCACTCCCAGCAGCAAGGGGGAGATCAGATTTCACGTGGAAGGGCTAATTTCACAGCCCATGACACATTTTTCATTGACGTGAAATTGGTAGGGTCTGATCTAGTAGCCATAACTGAGGTATCTGAGCACCACTAAAATTATACAAAAACAATGAGGAGTCCTTGTGTCACCTTAGAGACTAACAAATGTATTTGGGCATAAGCTTTTGTGGGCTAATGAAGTGGGTTCTAGCCCACGAAAGCTTATGCTCAAATAAATTGGTTAGTCTCTAAGATGCCACAAGGAGTCCTTGTTGTTTTTGCTGATACAGATGAACACGGCTACCACTCTGAAACTAAAATGATGGCATGTATACAAAGCAGTTTTACTGCCTTTGTCTTTTTCTTCCAGTCAGTAGAGGCTGGGTTGTTTATTTGTACGTATGTGGTATTATTGAAGGAGTAGGTTTTGCATTTTGCTCTGAAGATGCTGAGGTCTGTTGTGCTTCCTTGGCAGGCTCTTTTTGAACAGCGTGGTATCTGCCATCCTGGGCCTCGTCCTCCTATTGCTCATTGCATTCTATGTCCTTGTGGAGTTCTTCGTTAACCCCATGATGCTGCGCACCAACCAGCACTTTGAAGGTATCTGGCCACTCTCTGGATGAGAGCTGCTTCTGATCCACGCATCAGCTGAAATGCCTGGGCTTCAGCTGTTCACTGGGCCTGGACTCCTCTGGGCCCTTACGTGCAAGAGTAGCCTCCAGCTCTCTACCCTGCCTCAAACTATTATGTGACTGCAACCATCTCTGTGACCCCAATGATTCCCTCCTGAGCCCAATGACTTTGCTCTCCAAGGGGGTTTTTAGACAGCCTGCAAGATCCAGAGGCACTCTGGGGCTTCAGGACAGCAGATCAGGCCTATAGCTAGCTTTTTATCGAAATTACAATATTTCCAGCTATGAGCTTTTATTAGTGAGGGGTGCTTAATGTCTGGACAATCTGTTTTCCCCCAGTTCCTGTGTTTTCATTCCTTTACCTTCTACTCCCCCTCTTAGTTCTCTGGCCCAGTCACCTTCTCCCTCCACCTCTTAGCTCCTTACTTTCTGGCCTCACCACTT
This sequence comes from Gopherus flavomarginatus, assembly GCF_025201925.1. Classification (NCBI taxonomy): domain Eukaryota; kingdom Metazoa; phylum Chordata; order Testudines; family Testudinidae; genus Gopherus; species Gopherus flavomarginatus. Next base: position 38,423,101 of record NC_066630.1, read on the forward strand.
CTTTGCCCCACATCTGTCCCCACCACTGTAACTTGCTCACTCTCCCTTCCTGATGTGTGCTATTGCTGTGCTTTCATTCCATTGTTGTGTTTCTCTTTTTCAGTATTAAAGAACGACACGGACATCTGGTTTGTGTTTCTACCTGCAGCTCCCATCGAGACCCAAGCTCCTGCCATTTTGGTCTTAGCTGGGATTCTCATTCTTCTGGGCCTGTTGACTGTGATCCTGTTAGGCCACCTGCTGATCTTTCACATCTATCTTAGTAGGTATCGAAGTCCGGTTGCACTGCACTGTCCACTTGATTCTCTCTTCACTTTATGCCATACACTCATTGGGCTTTCACCTGTATCACACACACAAATTGTCCAAAAGCACCAATGAAAGCACAGAGGTTTTGGTCCACACGTTGGCATTCCTGCCTCTCTCCTGAGCTTGTTGTTGTGCTCTGCCTTCTGGAGGATGAATAGAAGAAATCCTTGTCCCTTGCTCATTTTTCCTGAAATGTTCTGTAACTTAAGTAAGATTCTTTTGGTACAGTTCAGAATCTAGCAGAGAGAAAAGGCCCTGCAAATGCTTGGTTTGTGATGAGACAGTACAACACAGTACCTATTGGTCCCTCCGGCTTGCTGGTCTGTAAACTAATATTTCATTTCTAAGACTCAAATTAGTTTTGGAGTTCTTCAGTTGTAGAACAACTCTTTACACCTCAGCGCCTTTGGCTGAGGTATGCTAAGCCTCAGCTTTGCCTAAATTGTCTCTAGGAATCATCACTGGTCCATCTTTCTTGGGGTGGATGGGTAGCTGTCCACTGTATCTCTCCAAAAGGAGGGAATGAAGCCACTAATGAATAAAGTGCCACCTCTGCCAGGTCCCCCCAGGTGGGTGAGCAGCACTTGCAGTTAATGGTATTAGAGGCTGCTGATAGATCTAATAAAATGAGCATGGACACTTGACTTGTCTATCAGAAGGAGATCACTGACCAAGGATACTGATACTCTCTCATTGCTCTACCTAGGTTTAAATTCAGAGTTACCCTTCTGTAACCATTTCAGTAACCTCCAGAACCACCCTGTGAAAAAGGTTTAAGAGTGGGCAGTAACCGCTAAGTCCTTAATTCAAGTGATGGCTTCTTGAATTTAAGGCCAAAAGGAGACAATAAACTGTCTAACTAAACTGTTAACATATTGGAGTCTCTTGGTTACTATAATAACACAGGCCTTTTATTTAAATAAAAAGAACTGCATAACTCCTTTTCCATTAGGAATATCAACTTCTTAATTGTGTTCCCCTGATAAACATTGTGAAAATTGCACTGCATTTGCCCAAAGTGAGATTTGGAGGAGGATGTAGATGGACGCACAGTGGAGGGGCTACTTACAGTCTCTCCCATCTTCTGCCTCATCCAGGAGGCGCATTCCCATTTACAAATATAGGTGGCACTGAGAACCTCTCCAAGTACCCTTTAGTCAGTCTCCAGCAACAATGAAGCTGACAACTCCCAGCTGGTTTTCACCAGTCATAAGCAGAAAGATCTATCTTGCAAGCTACAGTTGTCAGTGGTAGCAGAGTGGAAGGGAAGTTGAGTGTACCAGTACTGGAATAACGATAACAGCTGGAAAATGAAAGGGCCATTTTAGTAAAATAGAAAAGACTAAAAACGAAATAAATGATGTGGCTGTATCAGAAAAAGTTCCCTATGGCTAGAATCTATTTAGTCAAGTGCAGATCTAATGCAAGCTATGTGGTTACTGTATTGATGCACAGTTTCCACAAGGTGGTGCTGATTTATTGGGATTAGGCTCATGGAATCATAGATTCATGGGGTTAGAAGGGACCACGTCATCTAGTCTAATCCCCTGCCAAGATGCAGGATTTGTTGTCTCGAAACCATCCAAGACAGATGGCTCCAGCTGCCTTTTGAAAATCTCCAGTGAAGGAGCTTCCACAACCTCCCTAGGTAGTCTGTGCCATTGTCCTACTGTTCTTCCAGTTAGGATTTTTTTCCTGAGATTTAATCTAAATTTCCTGTGCTATAGTTTGAACCCATTGCCTCTTGTCCTGCCCTCTGTAGGTGAATAGCATCAGACCCCGCTGACTTGAATTCGTTCAAATTGGTCAGAAGATCTCTGATATAGTCTTCACGTATCCCATTTGGCATCTCTTTCCCTGTATTGTCTGTGGTGACTTTGCTAGTCATCCAATCACATGTTGTTTTTTGTGAGAAGACTGAAGCGAAGTAGGCACTGAGCAGCTCTGCTTTCCTAGCATTTTCCATTACCACCTCATCTTCTCCAGTGAGCAGCAGATTCACACTGTCCTTAATCTTTCTTTTTTGTCTAACATATTTGAAGAACTTCTTGTTGTCGCTAACATTCCTTGCCAGCTGTAACTCATTCTTTGCCTTGGCTTTCCTGGTTTTGTCCCCGCACACTCACTATTCCCATGTATACTTCCTTGGTGACGTGCCCCTCCTTCTATTCCCTGTATGTATCCTTTTTGGTTTTTAGGTAGCATTGGCCTCTTGTGGCTCATCTTATCTTTCCTCTGCATCAGAATAGCTTGATGTTGAGCCTCTTGTATTACATCTTTTCGGAACTGCCAGCATCCTTTGACTCCTTTTCTTCCTAACTGGTTATTCCATGGAACCTTGCCTGCTATTTCTCTAAGTTGGTTGAAATCTGCCTTTCTGAAGTCCAGTGTCCTTGTTTTGCTGTTCTCATGTCCTGCTTTCCATAGGATCTTGAATTCTATCAGATCATGGTCACTTCCTCCCAAGTTCCCGACCACCTTCACATTTGCAACTAATTCCTCCTTTTTGGTCAAAACCAGATTCAAAATGGATGACCCCCAGTAGTTGTTTCCTCAGTTTGCTGAATCAGGACGTTGTCCCCTACACATGCTAAGAATTTGCCGGACATATCATGTTTTGCTGTAACAGTCTTCCAGCAGAGATCAGGGATGTTAAAATCCCCCATTAAAACTAGCTAAAGTATGTTAGCTAAAATATTGTTACCTGCTGTAGAATGACTCATCCACTTCCTCCTTCTGATTTGGTGGTCTATACTAGACCCCCACCATAACTTTACTACTATTCTTTTCCCTTTTTATCCTCACCCAGAGACTTCCAGCAGGTCTGTTGCTCACTTCCTCTTGGAAGTGTATACATTCTTGACATACAATGCAACACCTCCTCCCTTTACCCCCGTATCTGTCTTTTCAGAACAAGCTGTATCCCTCAATGCTGGTATTCCAATCATGGGAGTTGTCCCACCAAGTTTCTGTAATGCCAATTAAGTCATAATTTTCTTCATATACCATGATTTCCAGTTCCTCCTGCTTGTTCCCCATACTCCTTGCATTTGTATACAGACATCGAAGATATTTTGAAGACTGTCGTGTTGTGTTTCTTCTTGCCTTTTTAATGCAATTGTGATTTCAAGTCTCTTCTCTAGAAATTAGCCCCTTCCCCTCATTACTGTTGCCCGGATTTTTGTCACAACCCCCATAGGACCTAGTTTAAAGCTCTCCTTATTAGGTTAGCCAGATGATTTCCAAAGATGCTTTTCCCAGTATTTGATAGATGGAGCCCATTCCAGCATAGCAATCCTCTTTCCTGGACATCAGGTCATTGTCAAAGAAGCCAAAGCCCTCTCACCAACACCACCTGTGTAGCCATGCATTTACTTCCACGATTCAACGGTCCCTGCCTGGGCCTTTTTCCTTCAACAGGGAGGATGGACAAGACAACCACTTGCCCCCCAGACTCTTTTATCCTTCTTCCCAGAGTCACATAGTCTGCAGTGATCTGCTCAAGGTCATTCTTGGCAGATTGTTGGTACAAAAGATGGGCTTTCCTTTGTATGAAGGAGGATTTTCACCTGCTGAATCAATTTTACTCTGCCTTTTTTAGAGGAATTTTGAGCCAAGTTCAGTTTTGTTTTGAAAACATTTGTGATCCATAAGTTTGAAAGAGATTTTTATTTATTATCCTTATTATTTTACATTAATACCTAGAGAGACTTCAGAAAACTGTGGAGCATTTTGGGACATGATGTTAAGGGTCAGGGGAAATACAATTTCCCAAATATTAAAAAATTATTCTTGTGACCTATTTATGGCAAGCTCTAGCAACAGCTGAAGTATAGCAAGGAATATTCCCTATCTGAAAGTTGCTGCCTTTCAGTGTCACAGTGAAGTTGGTTTAGATTTGACTAGGTCAGGAGGATTTTAAAAGTCTTTGTGCAAATGAAGTACAGTTTTCAGAATGATTGTAGTATTTTTACCGGCTCCTGCTGCCATTCAAAGGGAAAGTAGACTTTGCTGTGTGTGCATCCACACTTAACTAAGCAGCCTAGTAATTCTAATGCTCCTAATGAGAAAGCAGACAGAGTTCCACATGCTGAAATGTCTATTTGTTTCATCCCAGTGTGGAACAAATTGACCACCTATGAGTACATTGTGCAGCAGCGTCCCAGACAAGAGATGAAAGAGGTCAACAAACAGCTGGAGTCTTGTCCTCCCCCGGTGAGGCCCACTCAGGTACTGATTGTGCTTTCAGCCTTTCTTTCAAAAAAAACTTTTGTTTGCTGCGGAATGTTTTGGTGGTTTCAGTGGGAAATCCAGATTCATCCAGAATCTCTGCTCAGGATGTTAGGCAGGTGCTGAAGGCAGGATTTTTGAGGTACTTTGGTGGAGTTGTGTGGGGCTCCAAACAGGAGTAGCAGTTTATAATTGAGGTGCATCAACAGAGGTATACAAGGCTCCAGGACTGGACTAGCACAGAGAAAGCGTCGTTTTGGGAATACCAAGTAGCAAGTTGTACCATCTAGGAAAGAAAGGGAGTGTAAATCATGTTTGGAGAGTAGCCAGCCATTCCCCATAGTCTTAAATTTAACCCCAGAGTCAAAGGTGAGTTTCAGGGATCTTATCAAAACCTATGCACTGGTGTGTTATACTCTATTACTAAAACATGTCTTCATATTTTACAAATCCTCTTGGATTATGTTATAAATTGGGAGATTTCTCGTCTTTTCTTCTGCAGGAAGGCAAATCCTCATGTCTCTTACCTAGTCCCTTACAGCTAAATTACCTGTTACTAGAACTGCTTTGATGTTCTGTAAGAAAAGAATTATTTGATTTCTCTCCATCCTTAATTCATCTGGAGACATGACAAATAGTACACGGTAATGTAAATAAAGATGGCATTTTAATGCATTTGAACACAAGGTAAAGCTACAGTTGTCGCTTCCGGCGCACACTTCCAGACGTTTGAACATTTAACTTCACATTGCATATGTTGTTATTTATTATTTGGTTGTGTCTCGAGGCCATAACTGAAATCTGAGCCCCATTTGTGCTACATGCTGTATAAACAGTGTAAGAAGAGACAGATTCTGCCTCAAAGAGCTTCCAATCTAAATAGACGAGACAAGGGATGAGTGGAAAGGGATATTAGATACAAGCAGTGCACACAGTGTGAAGCATGGCAAATATCAGGTTAGTGCCATGATATCTGTGGGGAAGAGGGTAGCTTTGTGAGGAGATCAGCTAAACTGAAAGGAAGAGGGAGGAGACACTAGGAAATGAAAAACACCACATGCTGAGCATACAGCTATGCTGAGCTAACCGCTGGTTGCAGACAGCGCTATGCCAACAGGAGGGCTTCTCTCGTCAACATAGCTACCGCCTCACGAAGCCCTCCTCTTGGCGTAGGTGGCGTCTTCTCTGATGCGCTACAGCAGTGCAGCTGTGCTGTTGCAGCTTTTTAAGTGTGACCTGCCAAAGCAACACCACCTCCCCAAGCAGCACTGAACCATGGCTGACATATTGACATTGGTGCAGCACGAATGTAAACACTGTTACCTGTGTCAACCCTAACGTTTTCCAGCAGCTTTCCCACAATGCCAGACACTGACTGCTTTAGGCATAATTATGAGCTCCCCTGTCCAGAGGTCACAGAGACCAGAAGGCCCCTTGCCCCTTTCAAGCCCTGCAGATTTTTGAAACACCTTATCCTGATTGCTCAGCTTGGCAAACACGCCTAACAGCTCAACTTTCTTGTGTGCAGCTGACCGTGATGGCTACACACTCCATTCAGGCTCTGACTTGGAGTAGATAGGAGATATTGGATCACTGGGGTCTGTGGGGAGAAGAGGCTGTGCAGACACAGCTACAGACCAGCCATAGAAACATCAACATCTAGGAGCAGATTGCAAGGGGTATGACAGGGATCAGCAGCAGTACAGTGTGAAAGCAAAGGAATTGTGGCAGGCATATCACAAGGCCAGGGAGACTGAGAGTTGATCCAATGCCAAGCCGCAGACCTGATGCTTTTACAAGGAGCTGCATGCCATACCTGGCAGAGACACCACTGCCACCCTGCACACCACCATCAATACTTCCAAGGAGTCTATGCCACAGGCCCCTGAGGATGAGGAGGAGGAAGAGGAGGATGGGAGTTGTGACCTGGGAGTCCAGCTGTGCCATGAGCCAGGACCTGTTTGAGACTCCACTGCAGTCTAGTCAGTCCCAGCAGACGAGCACAGGCCAGCCCAATGCAGGAGAATGACCTTCTGGTAAGTGTGTACATTTATTTCCCATTGCAGTGATGGGGGTCCCCAACTTAACAGGACACATCTATTGACTTTGCATTAATGTACTCATACCAAAAGAAGTAGTGGTACAACAAAGAGAGGTAGCATTCTCTGCTTTTCATTCCCCTAGGTAAGGAGAGCCTTATGGAACAGTTTGTTTGGATATGTAAGAATATCCCTTCCCAAGGATGTCTCGATGAAACTTCCATGGATGTACTCTGCAATCCTCTCCCGAAGATTTCTAGGGATGGCAGCCTTACATCTTTCCTCACGATAGGACACTTTCCCAGGCCAGTCAGTGATAACTTCAGCAGGCACAATTGCAGCACAGAGACTAGCAGCATAAGGGCCCGGGTGGCTTTGGGACGCCAGTAGCAGGTGTGCTCTCTGTGTTTGTTACCCTCAGGCGTGAGGTATCAGCTAAAATCACCACCACCTGTGGAAAATGGTGCCAGTATTCAGTATCATTGCCCTATACTCATAGTTTCATGCAACCTAGCAATTCCCTTCTCATTTCCCTCATGCTTGGAAGGCCCTAGTCACCATGGCTGGTGCTGTGAGTGGCACTGCAGACAAGTGCTCTGAAGCAGAAGTGTCAATAAGCATGTCTTGCTTAAAACTTTAGGGGAGCCAGGGAAGGGAGTTCTGAATATTAACTTTCATTTTCTGTTTTGACTGTAGTGACAGTTGTACCGCTTTGTGTTTTATCTGCAGCTGTTGTGGCCTGGAGAGGTTCCCCTCCACACCCATAGAATATATGAACCAAATAAGGAGGAGAAAGATGGGGACTCAGGATGACATGTTCAATGAGATCCTGCAAGTCAGTGCTGCTTCAGACCATGAGCACAGGGCCTGGAGGATGAACATTGCAGAGAGCCTGGAGAAGGAAAGAGTGGAGCAGAGAAAGGCCCAGGTGTCCCATCAGGAAAAGGAGAGGAAGATGCACCAGGACATAATGGGCCTTCTCCACCAGGAAACACAGCTGCTGCAGACTCTTGTGGAGCCTACAGGTTCAACAATCCCAAGCTCACTTCCATTTGCAGTCCATGGAGAACTCCACTGCTGCACCTCTCTGCCCTACCACTCAACTTCCACATGGCATCAGGGGCCCCAGCCCTATCTCTGCCTCTCCGTGCAGGAGGACGTTAAGGACAACCACAGCTTCACATAGGCTGACCTGTGAAAGACATGGTAGCTTTATGTGTAGCTAAAATGGACATGAATGTTCTTTCCCATTGTTAACTTCTGTTCTATTAATTTATTAAGTTTTTAATGTATTTTCTTTTAAATTGCACAGATTTTTCTTTGCACTGATTTTGTTACTCAATAAAGTTATATTATTTGGAAAAGAATTCATCTTTATTAGTTCACAACATATGCTGCAGAATGCCGAGCAGTTCTGAAAGCACCTCCCTTCTGGTTACTGTCCAGTGTGACACAACTCATAGGATCAGTGACAAACACAGTGTAATAATCATAAACATACAGCAAGTGCTGCCAAATTAATAGCCGCATGGACGATGTTATATTCATACATGTCCACCAAGGACCACACCATCCCTAACGCCCCAAAACAGCAGGCTTAGATAGAGAACCATACACCACTGCGGCTCACTGTTCAAGTGTTTATTCAAAGCCTTCCTGCACCGTATAGCTCTGTTGAGCTCTTCTAATAGCCTTTGTGTCTGGCTGTTCAAATTCAGCAGGCAGCTGCTATATGCCTGCCCACCGTCCACCCCAGTTGCAGCTTCTCTCACTTTGCCTCACAGATATTATGCAGGACACAGCAGGCATCTATACCCACTGGGATATTTTTGTCACTGAGGTCAAATCTTGTGAGTTAACAGTGCAAGAGTCCCTTCAAGCGACCAAAAGCACATTCAACTGTCATTCTACATCTGGTGAGGTGGTAGTTAAAGCGTTGCTTGATGCTGTGAAGGTGGGTGGTGAGCTGGGGGAGCAAGGGGTAAACTTGGTTGGCAAGGATCACTATTGGCATTTCAACGTTGCCAATGGCAATCTGCTCATTCGGAAAGAAAGTCCCTGCTTGCGGCTTTATGAACAGCCCTATGTTTTTAAAGATGTGAGCGTCGTGCATCTTCCCTGACCAGCCCACACTGATATTGGTGAAGCATCTCTGGTGATCCACCAGTGGTGGCACAACCATAAAAAAGTAGCCCTTTCTGTTGATGTACTCTGTGGCAAGGTGTTCTGATGCCAGAATAGGGATATGTGTGCAATCTATTGCGCCAGCATAGCTCAAAGACCCCATTGCTGCAAAACCATCCACTATGGCCTGCATGTTACTGAGAGTCCCAGTCCTGCATAGCAGGAGGCAATTAATGACACTGCACACTTGCATGATACCGGTCTCTGCAGTGGATTTTCCAATTCCAAAATGATTTCCCACTGACTGGTAGCAATCTGACGTTGCAAGTTTCCACAGTTCAATCACCACTTGCTTCTTTACTGTCAGGGCAGCTCTGAAATTCTGCTGTCTCTGTGCTGGAGAGCTGAGGAGAGCTTGGCACACAGATCCAGGAATGTGGCCTTGCACAGCCAAAAGTTCTGCTCATGATCCCAAGCCTGCGTTACAGTGCAACCTCAACAGTCTGTGCTCATTTCTTGGGCCCAGAAGCAGCGCTCCACCATCTGCAGCTGCTCCGTGCCACCATCAACCTTTAATTGAGTCTCGCTGTGTCACATAGCAGTCTGTCCTCCAAGGAATCGTCCTGTTCCCCCGCTGATTTGGTTATTCTTGTGGTTCTGCAAATTCCAGAGGATTGTGCGTCCTGTGCTTGCAGTGCTTATGACAATAGTGCAGAGCTGTACATGCCCCAGGCTTCTGTCAGAGATGGTGGGTAGCAAGGGGGGCTGCATGAGTTCATGGAATTTTGAAAACTGGTGTGAAAATTATGGGGTATAGCTGACTATGGAATGGAGACAGTTGCATGCTGGTAATTTGATCCTTTGCTCCCTGTCACCCCGTGCAATTCATTTTGGGCCCACAATGCATTGCCAAAACTTTCCTGGATGGTGGTGGGTTGCACGCTGGGATATCTACCCATGGTGCACCGCACTGCATTGACACAAGCACTCCTGGTGAGTACACACAGCACCAGTGCAAGGAGACAAGTACGTATGCACACAAGCGATATACTATGTGCGGTGGCTTTATGCCAGTGTAACTTGTGATGACAAAAGTTTGTAGTGTAATCATGGCCTTGACCTTGGAATGTGCAGCGAAGGCTGTGGAAGCTGTGAAAAGAGTACCCTGGCATTATTCATGTATGGTAGGTTTGGGATATCTGGTTAATTTGAAGCACTACACAGTCATGGCGGTAATATTTATTTTATGTTGCTGCAGAGGTGGAGGCTACGTTTTCTGACCACTGTGTTGCTGGGAGGTGGTTTTGTATAATCTAAGGCATAGATTCTTCTGCCCCCCTAGACGGAGGAGACTAAAGAACTGTGTCCTATTACGTGATGCTCTGAGCCAAAGAGGGGATTATGGCTGTGTTGTGCAGTATTCCTCTTGTGAGAGTTCATCACGTTTACTAGCTGTCAGGTCTGCCTCCATTTGTTTTTGCTGGTCAGCCCTTATGCCTTACTCTAGGGGTGGCCACCCTGAGCCTGAGAAGAAGCCAGAATTTAACAGTATACACTGCCAAAGAGCCACAGTAATACGTCAGCAGCTCCATATCAGCTCCCCCACCCTGCTCCCAGCACCTCCCACCCACTGGCAGACCCACCGATCAGTCCCTCCCCCTCCCTCCCCACACCTCCTGATCAGCTGTTTTGTATTATTAAGGAGGCTGTGGTGGGGAGGAGCGAGGGCATTGCAGGCTCAGGGTAGGGGGCGGGAAGGGGTGGAGTGGGGGATGGGCCTGTGGCAGAGCCATGGGTTGAGCAATGAGAACCCTCTGGCACATGGGAAAGTTGGTGCCTGTAGCTCCAGCCCCGGAATCAATGCCTATACAAGGAGCCGCATATTAACTTCTGAAGAGCCACATGTGGCTCCGGAGCCACAGGTTGGCCGCCCCTGCCTTACTCTGTTCATATGTGACTAACAGACTAAAATGAATAAAGTGGGTTTTAGAAGCCTTTTTTTCCTCTAGGAGAGGGTTGCTCAGAAAATTCCTGAGATGTGTCCTTTGTTAACCTTACTGGTGTTGCCAGGCCTGCGTTGCTGTTCACTCACGTGTTTGCATTCTGTGGACATAGCAGAGAAAGTTTTCCAAGCATGTGTGATGCAACGGATGATCAATGTTCCTCTTGTCTTAATGGGTAGCTTCTTTGTCTGTAGGACAACAGAATACTTTCCCTAGTGATGAAAGAGTATACAGATCAACATGAGAGGATAACTGGAGAGCTTTGTTGCTAACACATTTCTCACCCAACTCTGTTAAGGGAGGAGATGTCGCACTTTGTTACTGAGCAGTAACTGGATAGCAGATTGTAGGGTTGAACTCAGCATTGAGAAACCCCTTCTTTGTAAACACTAAGCCCTAATCACTCCCAATAGCTGTGCCCTGTAATGGCCAGTCTTGCTTGGATCTCTCCATGAGCAGCTCTTTTCAGCCACAAGGTGGTTTTCTCTGAAAAGATCTAAATCTCTCCTGCCTTGGTGTGAGATTGTGTCTTACTGTGGCCTCCCTGTTGCCTCATTTGACATATACACCCTGCTCATACAATGTGAACAGCTAAGTAATTCCACGCTCCCAAAGTGGTTTGTTGACTTGAAGAAGTTCATATATTTAAATCTACTAAGCCAATTATTTTCAAACTTGTCTTGATATTTAAAAAATGGGTTCAATAGTTCTAAAGTTATGAACATTTAAAATTTAAGACGAGCATTTTTGAAAAGTTGGCAGCTCTGAAGTATTCTGTTCTGCTTTCCTTTAATCAGGAGGTAAGATGGTACCAGGACTTCAGACATTCAGACCAAGATTTTCGGTGCCTACAGTTTTGGGTGCCCGACTTGAGACTGATTTTCAGAGGCGGGGTGCTCAGAATTTTCTGAAGAGCAAGCCCCTTCAAGATTTCCCAAAGTGGGTGTGACAGAATGCACCCCTGTATTCACACCTTACACACTATTGTAATAATCTTTGTACCTTTATGCCTTGTGAGGTATCATTTAAAACCCATAAGTTGCTGGTCAGTATTGTCATGGTGAAATATAGATAGCAACATTGTATGTGAAGTTATAAGATTCCTCCTGTATGGTGTTATTAGCACATGTTCCAAACCCCACAGCCCAGCCCAGGCAGAAGTTGGCAAACAGGTCTATCCTAAACAAGGGAATGTAGGCTTGCCTTAATTTCCATTTAAGCAGTAAACAGAATCATCAAGCAGAAAGGGGAATGGAGGAAACAAAAGGAAACCCTCATGTGAGCATACATTGGTGAAAAAACTCAGCAGGGAACATCCTTCCCCACGGACTCTTTGTCTTCTGGGTCTCAGCTGAAAATGCTTTTCAAGAGGGGGACTGACACTTATAAGAGGAGAGACAAACAGTCCATGACACTTCTCCTCTCCCTCCCTATCCGTTTCACTCTTTGCACCTGAGAAGACAAAAGAAGCAGCCGTTGAACTTTAGGGGAGGGATCTTACTTAGGGTATGTCTACATCTACAATTTTGCAGCGCTGGTTGTTACAGCTGTATTAGTACAGCTGTATAGGGCCAGCGCTGCAGAGTGGCCACACTTACAGCAACCAGCGCTGCAAGTGGTGTTAGATGTGGCCACACTGCAGCGCTGTTGGGCGGCTTCAAGGGGGGTTCGGGGAACGCGAGAGCAAACCGGGGAAGGAGACCAGCTTCGCCGCGGTTTGCTCTCGCGTTCCCCGAACCCCCCTGCAAACCGCAGGGAAGGAGACCTGCTTGCTCGGGGGTTCGGGGAACGCGAGAGCAAACCGGGGAAGGAGACCAGCTTCGCCACGATTTGCTCTCGCATTCCCCGAACCCCCCTGCAAACCGCAGGGAAGGAGACCTGCTTGCACGGGGGTTCGGGGAACGCGAGAGCAAACCGCAGGGAAGGAGACCTGCTTGCACGGGGGTTCGGGGAACGCGAGAGCAAAGCGCAGGGAAGGAGACCTGCTTGCTCGGGGGTTCGGGGAACGCGAGAGCAAACCGGGGAAGGAGACCAGCTTCGCCGCGGTTTGCTCTCGCGTTCCCTGAACCCCCCTGCAAACCGCAGGGAAGGAGACCTGCTTGCACGGGGGTTCGGAGAACGCGAGAGCAAACCGCAGGGAAGGAGACCTGCTTGCTCGGGGGTTCGGGGAACGCGAGAGCAAACCGGGGAAGACCTGCTTGATTACCAGAGGCTTCCTCAGGTATGCTGGGATACCTGCTTATTCCACGGAGGTCAAGAAAAGCGCTGGTAAGTGTCTACACTTGATTACCAGCGCTGGATCACCAGCGCTGGATCCTCTACACCCGAGACAAAACGGGAGTACGGCCAGCGCTGCAAACAGGGAGTTGCAGTGCTGGTGATGCCCTGCAGATGTGTACACCTCCTAAGTTGCAGCGCTGTAACCCTCTCACCAGCGCTGCAACTTTGTGATGTAGACGAGCCCTCTGAGGTTTGGTCAGTATGGCTATTGGAAGCATGTGGAGAGGAACTTTGCTTTAAATCTAATGTAGTTTGTTAAGTTAGGCAGTAGAAAGCGTTTTATCTTTTATTTTTCTTGTAACAATTTCTGACTCTTATGCCTCTTATTGCTTGTACTCACTTAGAATCTCTCTCTTTATAGTTAATAAACTTTCTTTATTGTTTTACCCAATCCAGTGCATTTAAATTAAAGTGTCTGGGTATCTCTATTTAAAAGTAATAAGCTGGTGTATATGATTTGGATAAAGAAATAGCAGACTTAATATATTTGGACTGTCCGGAGAGGGCTGTTCAGTGCAAGACATTCATTTCTGGGGGATAATCCAGGTCTGGCAGTGTTGGGGTTGCCCTGGAGAAGGAACCAAGGCTGGAGAGAGCCAGAGTGTACTGTGGCTGGCAAGTTGCAGTTTCACACAGACGCTCAGGGTGTGACATGTATGTTGGAAAGCTGTTTGTAAGCGGCCCCAGTTGGACCTACTGCAGCAAGGCATTGTAAGGCACCCAAGGTTGCAGGGCAGCGGTGACATAGCCCCTGCCTGGTCTGAATTGCATCTTGGTATGTCAAAATGGGCAAGATGCAATTCAGACCAGTCAGGGGCTATGTCTGGCAAGTCACTATCACTTTTAACAGTCTTGCCATCATAACTTTAAATCAACTGTAGTGATGTTCATTAAGCTTGTCTTTAAAGTCTCCATGAAACCTACAAGCTAAATCAGTTTTGGAGAAGACTGGCTTGGTGGTAGGTCAGGTTTCAAATGAGTTGGAAAAGGTGAACTCAACTGAGGTGTTTCAGCCCTGGCTCTCCTGAACCAAGTCTGTCTTCTCTGATGGCTACCTACCAATCTTGATGCTTTTGTATTCTGGCCATCTCCATTGCATAGTGAGGTTTATTTATTTCTTTATTGGGGTGGTGGGTAGGTTGAGGGGCCTTCCCCTTAATCCAATTATTGGGATTTAAAAGATGTATTAACTCAGCCATCATGTATATTGACATCATAATGTAATATGTAAATTCCAGATCATATGTTATCTTGGATATATGTACGTCTACAAAAACATTCGTCCAAAGGAGTAGCGTTAACCTTCACTGTTGCTGTTCCTGGCCTTTGCACACTTCTCTTTGAAACATCAATGTTGAATTAACAGCAATTTTTGTATTTAATATTCGAATAACTTTGCTTTAATCCAGCTGTTTGGGTCTGGTGAAAATTTTTCTGAGGGACTTTTTTTAAGGTCCAAAGAAATTGAGGTTGGTGTTCATTTCTCCATTCTGATTGAACTGCAGATCTAGTCTCAGTTGATTGATCCGGTCGGCATTTCATACAGTGGGGTCTCATTAACCAATAGACCCCACTGATATGTCTCATTTGCTGGCTGGCTGAGCAGAAAGCCTTCCTTCCGACTTGTGATTAAGGGGTAAAACCCGCTCCTTAACCCTGCTGATGTGTGTCCTTCATCAGGTGCCCATATACTTTTATTAATGTTTATTCTTGTTCTTTTCAGGAAGTGGATTTTTATGCAGGAAACCTTGGCTACACCAACCCTGAGATACAGGTGGAAGACTCATCAACAGTGACATCAGGCAGAGAGTGAGTACAACTAACGCTAGCAGAGGTTTCCTGGCATGGTGTGTGCTGTGTATGAAATTGACACCCAAGTCAACCCCTGTGACCCTAGTGGGGGTAAAAGTGCGTAGGAGACTGAGGCAATGCATTTGTGTGTTCAAGCATGCCATGCTTTAACCTTGGTGCCTAAAAGTGTGTAAACACCTCCAGAGGTTCTTTAACCTACCAGGAAAACGTCTTTCCTAGAACTCTCTAGCGCAGGGGTGGGCAAACTATGGCCTGCGGTCCTGATCCAGCCCCTCAAGGCTTTGGATCCGGCCCATGTGATTGCCCCCTGTTGCACTGTGGGCCCCGTGCCGCTCTCAGAAGCAGCCAGCACCACATCCCTTTGGCCCCTGGGTGGGGGGCAGAGGGCTCCATGCGTGGCCTCCAGGCACGGCCCCTGCAGCTCCCATTGTCCAGGAATGGGGAACTGCGGCCAATGGGTGCTTTGGGAGAGGTACCTGGAGGCGCGGCAAGGGCAGCCCTCGGCCCAAAAAGTTTGCCCACCCCTGCTCTAGCAGGACTGTCTTACATTAAAATGTCTTAATGGGATCTTTGGTGTTGAAAATTCTGCTTGAAAAATTCTGTGCACTGACTGAAAACCAGAACACTAAGCTTTGTTCTCCACTAGGGGTGTGCGCTTGCCTTTGGAGTACATGGAAGCTCCACAGGCAGGTCTGAGAACGTGACTGGGATCAGAGAGCTTTCAGATAGAAGCAGGAAGCAACTGGGTATCTGAGACTGCCTTACCATGAAAAGGGCTCTGCTGTTCTGAGAGTTTGCCACCCGACTCTCATTAGATTTTTACCTGTCCTTGGGCACCATGTCATGAAACCTCTGCAGTACAGCATGTTGACAGAAAACTACCCTGGGTAAGAAGCGGTGAACTTTACTGCCTGGCTGGTTACTATAAACACATGAGGAAAATACTCTTTACTCCTGCCGTAGGGGTCAACTGGCAGAGACGACTTCATCTTATCCAAGTACCTTTTAGTGAAACTGTAGGGGATTCTATCCTTCCATGATGCACTGTGACGAGGTTGCACCTCCCTTCATGCCTTCCAGCTGTTCTCTCTGAATGATGGCAATGCCATCCAACATCTACCTCCGGAAGAGACAGGCATGACCTAGTAGTCTGAGCTTGGGCCTGGGAGCCAGGAACTTCTGCATTCTAATCTTGGCTCTGATGCTGATTCATTCTGTGGCCTTGGACAAGTGACTTAACTTTTGTACATCAGTCTCCCTACCTGTAAATTGGGGATAATAGTCACCTAGCTCACAGAGGTGCCATGAGTTAGTGTTTGTATAGTGCTTTGAAGGCAGAAGAGTGCTCGGTACTCTTATTCTATATGGTGAGGCTGAACCCTGATTTCTATATCTGAGGTGCTTTTGATTCTCTTTGCCTAACGAGTTTCCCCACAGCTCCTCCAGGTATCTCAGGATCAATAAATGTTTAATAAAACTGACTTTAATTCAAGCCGGAATGTGTTTACCTAGGGAAGGGGTTTGTGTGAGTGAGGGAGCAGTGAGAGCATGTTGTTAATGTAAGTGGAAGGAGGTATGTGTGTCTAGGAAACCTGCTTCGTTATGCTCCCCCTCCAGCCTCTCTCTGCACCCAGGACTACATCATTAGGCCAGGCCATCCAGGGAAGGGAGAGAGAGGAGAGGAGAAAAAGGACAGAGAGGAATGTATGCCACTACTTTTATGCAGTTAGGACAGTAGGAAAAGCCAAAATTGGACAACTGGATACACTCCATCCCAGGTATATAAAGTGGAGTGCCCCAGGGGTCGGTCCTGGGGCTGGTTTTGTTCAAGATCTTCATTAATGATCTGGAGGATGGCGTGGATTGCACTCTCAGCAAGTTTGCAGATGACACTAAACTTGGAGGAGTGGTAGATACGCTGGAGGGTAGGGATAGGATACAGAGAGACCTAGACAAATTAGAGGACTGAGCCAAAAGAAACCTGATGAGGTTCAACAAGGACAAGTGCAGAGTCCTGCGCTTAGGATGGAAGAATCCCATTCACTGTTACAAACTAGGGACCGAATGGCTAGGAAGCAGTTCTGCAGAAAAGGACCTAGGAGTTACAGTGGATAAGAAGCTGGATATGAGTCAACAGTGTGCCCTTGTTGCAAAGAAGGCTAACGGCATTTTGGGCTGTATAAGTAGGGGTATTGCCAGCAGATCGAGGTACGTGATCATTCCCCTCTATTCGACATTGCTGAGGCCTCATCTGGAGTTCTGTAGTGTGGGGCCCAAAACTGGACACAAGAAGGATGTGGAAAACTTGGAAAGAGTCTAGCGGAGGGCAACAAAAATGATTAGGGGGCTGGAGCACATGACGTATGAGGAGAAGCTGAGGGAACTGGGATTGTTTAGTCGGCAGAAGAGAAGAATGAGGGGGGATTTGATAGCAGCTTTCAACTACCTGAAACGGGGGTTCCAAAGAGGAGGGATCTAGACTGTTCTCAGTGGTACCTGATGACAGAACAAGGAATAATGGCCTCAAGCTGCAGTGGGGGAGGTTTAGGTTGAATATTAGGAAAAACTTTTTCACTCAGAGAGTGGTGACGCACTGGAATGGGTTACCTAGGGAGCTGGTGGAATCTCCTTCCTTAGAGGTTTTTAAGGTCAGGCTTGACAAAGCCCTGGCTGGGATGATTTAGTTGAGAATTGATCCTGGCTTGAGCAGGAGGTTGGATTAGATGACCTCCTGAGGTCTCTTCCAGCCCTGATATTCTATGATTCTATAACCCTCCTCTGAAACACCAGCATGAACCAACTGTTCCTCTGTGAGAGGGATATGCACCAGGCCACATGCCCCTGGCATCTGCTCCCTTAGGGCTGCAGTAGGGATATGAGAGAGACTTTCCACTTTCCTTGCACTTCCAGGACTTCCCTTCTCTCTGATTGGGAACCCTGTGACTTGCAACATAAATAACTTCCTGTGGAAGTGGTGGTTCTGCCCAGTTTGACTTCACTTTGAGATCCTCTGCTGTCATCACACCGATAAGGGGAAAATTACTAAGTTTGACTGCATGGCTAACCTTCATGTACAGCCCTGTCACATTCCATGGCACATGCTACTATGAAGTTCGGTACTTGGAACACACCGTTGGGGTCCTGGTTGGAATGTGTTCAAAATCCGGCCCCTTGTTTTCTTCCTCCCTCATGCTGGACACAAAACTCCCAGGCCCTCACCACTGTGCAGTGTGAGACTCTTTAAATACTTCACACGCTTTCCTCTCTCCTTCCCACATACACGCACCACTAGCCCCTCGGTATCAGAAAGGATCCACACACCAAACCATACAGTGTTATTTCCTTTACCATACCCAAAAGTCCATCCTCTCTTTTTTAGACCAACTGATAAATTGGTTAACTCTCACCTTAACTACTACAACCTTCTTTTCTCTGGTCTCCTTGCCTGTCACTTTGCCCCTGTCCAGTCCATTCAAAATGGATCTTTCTTGCACGACACTCAGATCATGTCACTCCACTATTCCACTCCCTTCACCGCCACCTTCTCACTGTTCACATTATGTCCAAACTTCTGATCCTTCAAAGTTCTGCCTAGATTCATAGACTCCAAGGCCAGCAGGGACCACTGTTGTCATCTAGTCTGACCTGCATAACACAGACATCCCCAGCTCCTAATTTGGTCTTTTGAGGGGGCTCTGCTGCTCCTGACTGTCCCTCCTTAGTCTGACCTCAGTCAGGGCAGTTCTTGGACCCTCAACTCTAAGTCTAGCAGTCTGCTTCAGGTTCTCATCTCTGTTCATGCGGGCAGCCTGGTGCAAAGGTATCACTCCTTTGCTGTCCTAGGCCTTTCAGCCTCCCTTTCCTTCTCCGGACTCTCCTGTTTATAGCAGGCCTTGTTTCCTCTGTTGGCTGCAGCTCTCAGTGCCTGCCTCCATGATTGGCAGCTCTGGCCTCTGCATGGGGAGGTGGTCAAGCTGCTTGTCTGTAAACTGTAGAGGCTCTTTTCCCTCTTCTGTCTGTGCTCAGTATGGAGTTTAAAGACCCCTTGACATAAGGCCATAGAACGTACTCAAAGTAACTCCTGTTTGACATACAGAGTATCTTTTAAAAATGATTTTTTTCTCACTCTCCTACTCCCTTCCCTCCACACAAGCCGCCTTTCCAGCTACCATCTCTCCCATCTATTTACAGCTTCTGTGCTGCTCCTTACTCTTCAAACTCCTCGTTCTTACTACCCTCTCTTTATTCAAATTCCTCTCTTCCATGATGCCCCCCATTCATGACCCCTGAGGAACTCAATTATAGATCATGATTTAACTAAAATAAATACTTTTTAAAAATCATTGTTTTGAGATTGGACTTTCACCTGGTCTCCCAATGTTACTGTTTATTTTGTTTTGGAATCCTGTTTCTGTGAGGACTATGTTAATGCACACTAGGCCTTTCATTTCGCACCAGCACCAGGAAGGTCTTCACGGGACAGTTAGAGCAGAACACGGAGCACTCTGCAGTTCACACCCCCATAGCTTGGTCTGGCATCAGTGTAGACGGGCACTGAGGTTAGTTTTGTGGTAGATTATAGATAATTTAGTTTTGCTGGTGTTTCAGTCACACTGCAGAGATCCCCGGGATTTAAGCTGTGTTCAGCTTGCAAGGCCGTAATGCCAGGAAATGATAAACAGTCTCTTTTGTTTGGGAGAAGGCATGTGAGGGACAAGTGTCTTATTTGCACCCCATTCCCTTCAAGAACTAACAAATCTAGAGATCTTCAGGAAGACAACACATCCCTCTGCAGACTCTAATGGCCCTGCTCATGAGAAGGCTGAAAGCTCATCTACCAAAGTGCTCTTCCAGCTGCCTGGTGCCTAAGGTGAAACCTGGGGAAAAGAGGAGTTCTTCTTCTGCCTCTGTGGCTTCATCAAAGCCAAAGAAGTCCAGTTTTCTGTTGGAGGCTGAGGCCAGATTGAAAAAGTCTTCACCCACAACTCCCAGGAGTGACAAGTCAAGTAAAAGACACAAGTCCTCTGGTACTGTGCTGAAGTCAGAACACAAGTAACAGTCCTCTCTGGTACCAACCAGCAGAGGCAACACCGTCACCTCTAGCACAAGGCTTCAAGACAGGTGCCTTCAGCATTCAAGATCATTCCAACTCTGGTACCACTTTCATGTACTCTCTGTACACAAGTCCGTTCAGGTACTTTTATACCCATACCACTGGGACCAGTACTGCCTGTTCTATCTACTGAGGCTGTGCCTCTTATTTTGGTCCCCTGGATGCCACAGCTTTTTTGGCTGCAAAAGATTTGTTATGTCTATTTATACTGCATTTACCTCTATTACATCTTCCAGTACTGACCTCTGGCAGGACATTAATAATGGTGCTATTGGTACAAATGACAGTACAATCAGTATTTCACCCTAGTCAACTACCTCAACAGTTTCATCAGGATCGCCATTGATGCAGACATCAGTACCGCCAACATAGGGACCTGCATAGCCAGTACTGAGATCATCTTTAACTTCAAATGGAGCTGTTCCACCATTTGCTGTGGAGATCTGCATTACTTCCTTAGAGTTGGATGGTAGCAGACAGGCTTCACCAGCCAGATTCTTCTGTTCACCTTACTACTTTTAAACACAACGTTGACTTGCTGCGAGGACCTGTGCTCTCACACAAGAGCATTACTTGTCCAGATATTCGGCCGTGGTGCCCTCCCATCGCTTGCCTAAGGCAGGAAAAAGTGACGAGGCCACAGCCCTGTGGCCTCCTGGTGGCCCCCCCTGTTCCGGGAAGGGGCAGAGAGGAGGGAGTGGCAGGTGGGAAAGCCTTGGAGAGGTGGGGACCTTGAGGGAGGGAGCAGAAAGGAGTGAGCTGAGGGCGGGCAGGGCCTCGGGGGAGGATGCATAAGAACATAAGAACGGCCATACTGGATCAGACCAAAGGTCCTTCTAGCCCAGTATCCTGTTTTCCAAGAGTGGCCAATGCCAGGTGCTTCAGAGGGAATGAACAGAACAGGTAGTCATCAAATGATCCATCCCAAGTTACCCATTCCCAGCTTCTGGCAAACAGAGGCTAGGGACTGCATCCTGGCTAATAGCCATTGATGGACTTATCCTTCATGAATTTATCTAGTTCCTTTTTGAACCCTGGTATAGTCTTGGCCTTCATAACATCTTCTGGCAAAGAGTTCCACAAGTTGTGTGAAGAAATACTTTCTTTTGTTTGTTTTAAACCTACTGCCTATTAATTTAATTGGGCGACCCTGAGTTTTTGTGTTATGAGAAGGAGTAAATAACACTTCCTTATTTACTTTCTCTGCACCAGTCATGATTTTATAGACCTCTATCAAATCCCCCCTTAGTCTTCTCTTTTCCAAGCTGAAAAGTCCCAATCTTATTAATCTCTCCTCATATGGAAACCATTCCATACCCCTCATCATTTTTTTTGCCCTTTTCTATACCCTCCTAGTTATCAGTCCCATGTGCATGTTGAACAGGAGGGGAAAAAAGATGGCGCCCTGAGGAGTTCCACAGAACAGTGCCCTTGGGGAGGGGAGGAGCAGTTGCCCCACAGCACTCTCTTGGAACACCCTGCAAGGAAGGAGCCCAGCCCAGCTGTTTCGAGGCACTTGGGCATCAAACAGTTAACTGTTCCTTAAGAAAGCTGCAATATCTTGTGTATTCTTCATGTGTTTTAGCCTTTCAAAGTTCTGTGTCCACAACGATGGAGCAGACCCTGAGCTCAATTCTTCTTCTGAGCTCCCAGCTCTTCAGTCCATAGTCCACCCCCAGGTAAGTGGGAGACCTGCTATAGCCTGTGAGCTGCTGTGCTTGTACAGTGTTGTCATGTCTCTCACAGGCACAGACACATACATGCACCCTGCTGTCACTTCATTCAGATACATGTCTCCTCCTGGCTTCTCATCTTGTGCTCACACACAGGGTATGTCTGCCCCACTGTAGCTGTAGTGTAGACACTTACTACAGAAACAGAGCGTTCTCACCCCCAGAGCAACATAGCTAGATTGACCTAACTTTCTAGTGTAGATCAGCCCACAGAGACAAATAGTCGTATCCCCTCACTTCACACACATGGATAGGCTCTCCTATCCCTCACTTCATGCATGCAAACACCCACATATGCATATCTTCTCTTTTCTTTCACAAAGAACATACCCTGCCCACAGTAACCCAACACGTACACTGCACTGTGACCTCACAGACGTACCCCGGCGGCGGTGCATGCTGCATGTGCACTCTCCTACCGTCTCATCCAACTCAGTACAATACAGAATGCTTTATTTCCAGAGTGAAAAAGGCAGGAACCGTGGCTTCCCTTGGAGCCTCTGTCCAGGGAAAGACTGTGTGTTTGTGTCTTCCCAGTGTGCTTAGAATTCAGTCACCCATGCCACTATGCCACTGCTCTTCATTCCTGACCTGGTGGCAAGTTGCTATGTAATGTGATGCTCTCTCCTTTCTCAGGGCTTATGCCCAATCGTTTCTCATTTCTTTTAGCAGAAGGCCTTACTAGGCGCTTGCACACTTCATAGCTTGTGTCGGCCAAACCGAGTGCACTCAGTAGGGGCTCCTTGCATCGCTCCCTCCACCCCCTCAATTCCTTTCCTCCCAAACTCTAAAATGAAATAATTTATAAAACTCGTTTAAAAAATGAAGGAAGTTAAACAGAGACAGGAGTTATAAAAGCTGCCAGTGCAGCATCTTTGAACTAATGAGTGGATCTTCCTTCATCTGAGCTTCTTGTTTTCATAGCAGCAGCAGAAGCGGAAGAAGAAAAAGGTGCATAAGGTTCCATTCTCAGTCATGGATGAAAGGTCCAAGACAAGCAGTCAGCCCAGGCGCCCTCTCCCAGCTACCCAACCAGGTGAGTGTGCTTCAGTAAGTCCCTCTGCTCCAACTGCATTTACATGACAGTCAGGCAGGCAAATGGGCCATAGAGAGCTCCTCTCCCAGCACCCTAACCAGGTAAGTGAGCCACAGGGAGCCCCACAATTAGGAGAACTGTAAGGGAATTAGCAGGGAAACGTTAGAAAAACAGAAGAGAGAGGAAAGCCAAAGTTAAGAATGCAAATCCCTGGGGGGTAAACTGGTTCCAAACTGAGCTCTCAGGAGAGCTGGCTTGTCACGTGATGCCACTTTGCCCTTGCTTGTAGCTCCTTCCTCAGATATCAAGGCTCGTCAGTGGGAACAAGGCTGGAGGAGCTGGGAACAACTAGGAATAGCCAGCCCAACTTTTAGGAACTGCAGCTTCAAAAGAGGAAGGGACTGGAGCTGCCAATGAGAAAGGGATGTTTAGGGGGAAGGGAATGAGGTGGCCAAGTAGTATGTGCAAGTAGGTGAAGCAAAGGACTGTGTGGCAGGGAAGCACATGCAGGGGACGGGAGGAGACCACATAACAAAGAAAGGAGTATGTGCTGGGGGAGCAAGGGAAGAGGGAGGAAAATAATAAGTGGAAGGGGGAGATGCAGTGAAGAGCCAAAGCAGAGTGTGTGATGAACTTTGGAAAGGACCAAACGCTTTTCACGCTAACGACAGTTATAGGATCGCATCTTGGAGTAGCATTGCCTGTGCCCCTTCCCACATGGCTGCCCTTAAAAGGAGAGAATGAGGGGAAGATACTTCCAGACTGAGAGCAGCAGTGAGGACCAGAGAACTCACTATCCCATGCCCCTGGACCTTCTCTAATATGAGGGTGGGAGTGTCCATTGAGCTTACTCTCCAGCCTGGGATGGAGGGCAATGTGCAGCGACTTCTGAGCAATTCTCCTCCCGTGGGCTTAGGCATGGCTGGCTGGAGAAATGTGGACCTTGGGCGTCCAGCAGCAGGAAGGATGACTTCACTGTTTGTAGAGCCAGAGGGAGACTCCTAATAATAGCAGTGACACATGGGACCCCCACTGCTCCCCACTCTGTCACTTGACAGATGGGTAAATTTCTGAAGTTAAGCTGAGGAGCTGCTGCTGTTTCAGGCACTACCCGTCCTCCTCTCAAACCTGGGTGGTAGAATCTATTCAGCTTCTAAGGCTCTTCTTGCTTGGGGGAATGGTTTTTCTGAAGGAGCAAATATGAGGAAATACCAGACAGGTTTAAGCTGCCATTGCCTTTTCAGGACTCTAATGGCACTTAACAGCTATGGAGTCAGGCAAGCTGCAGTACCACAGTGGGTTCCAACCAGCTCTGCACTGCAGAGCTCAATGGTGCAGGATTTGACCCACCAGGAAAATGAGGCTTCAGTAGAAAGTGAGGGCAAGTCCTTTGAAATGCACTCATGAAATTTGGGACTTTGACTTCACTTTATCATTAGGTGCCATGGATTGCACATGTGATTTCATGTCAGGATACATGAGGGAATGTAACTGTAGGGTCAGGGGGCTTGTGGGACCTGTATGTGGAAAAGAAGATAAAGGGGGTATATGAACCCAGCAATGGGGAGAACATAGCCTGCCTTAGAAGGGGAAATGGGTTGGTCATATGGTGTTGGAAATACTGTAAAATGTTTCGTGCATGTATTCTTCCATTATTGAGAATTGACTTGTGGGCCTTTTTACATCTGGTTTTGCTTGAGCATGTATGGGCTTCTTTAATTTTGGTGGATCAGTCCCTTTTTTATCTTAATTGCCCCTGGGACTGGGGACATGTGTCTGGGAATGAGGGAAACCACAGTCTCCTTTGATGCTTCCATTTTCCTTTCTTTCCACCTTCAGAATTTTCAGCCACTGCTGCCATCTCATCATCCTCCCACAGCCTTCATCTCCCTATGCCAGCTTTCCCTCACAGAGCTGCCATGCCTGCAAGCAGCATTGGCCATGTCCAGGCAGCTGGACCTCCTGTTGAATACCACTCAGAGTCTGCAGAGTCCATGGATGAGATCCCTGTGGCTCAGACCCGCCTGGGGAGCGCTGCCCCTATGGGGGCTTCCAACAAAAGCCTTAACAACTTTCACCATCATTCCTTGTCCACAGCCCATGCCAGAGGTGATGGGGAGAAGAATCTATATCCTGGGCACCTGGTAAAAAGGAAAAGCTGCCCGAGAGCCAGTGATGGGGAACAAGAGCTGGAACTGCTCTCTAAGATACCTGCTGTGTTTGTGAGCGAGAGCAGTGGTGAGCCTCCAGTCCAACCTGGTGAGATAGTATCCAAGCCCCATCACAGGAAGTGCGGTAGCAAACAGCATGTGGATGAGCAGGACCCACACTTGTGGGACATGAGGACAAACACAAGAGCAGCTTAGTTATCCGCCTTCCAAAGCTTACTTGCCAGGATTTTGTCTTCAAGGGAAGGGAAAGGAAGTTGCTCACTCTACAAATATGTTGGTGTCCAAAGATGTTGATTCCAGTGACTCATCTTATTCCATGGGGTCAACTGAGTTCAGATTCTTTGATGGAAAGATTCTTCTTTCCAGCAGACCAAGCTGCAGAGCAGGAGGAGACCTGTTATCCCACCTTCCTGACTGCTGCCTGCTTCAAGATCAGCAGCATGTGCATCAGAGCAGGGTGAGATGTTAGCAACTCAGCTTCCTTCCCATTACCCTGGGGAAGCAGTGGGTGTCGTTGGGGCATAGACTGTAATATGGGGACCTCAGGTGTTCCCCAGTGTACTGGAGAGCCCACACTCAAACTGTGGTCACCACCAGACTGCAATGAGACATTTACTGCTGCCGCACCAGGGGCAAGAGCTACCATGGTGACAGGTCAGAGAATTCTGCTTACCTTGGCACATTACTGTGGGGTACTCTGGAAATCTGCTTTCCCAAGGCAGAAGGACACTACCTCTCCAACTGAAACTTGTGCTGATTCCACCAACATCCTGGTCTTCTGGAAAGTTGTTCTCCGTTAATGTTGTTAGATGGAGTATGCGTGTAAGAGAGGTGCATTGAGCCCAGATATCTGAGGATTGCTTTCTCACCATCTCTGTGCATTGGCTTACCTTGCAAAAAACCTGGATTGGGATGGTTTGACCCCTCAGAGGATTGAGTGACCCATATGTGCTAGCCACCAAAATTAATATGCTTAAATCTCCAAGAGGTGATTCCTATGGTCTCAATCCAGAAGGCAGTTTCCCTCTTTTATACTGCCCATTAGTAACGTGGGCCTTTGAGCATGATGGGCAGCACATGTGTTCGCGTGTGAGCAATACCTGTAGGGCACTCAGCCTGAAAGCAGGGATAGAGCCATCATACCACTGGTGTATCACTGCTAGGTAATGTCCTTGTAGTGTTCTTTCCACTTCTCTCATCTGTTATTGTCTGTATCTGTCATCTAGGTGAAATTCACCTTGTGCAAACTCTGTGCTTGAAATGATCAGAAGGCCGATTACTCCCATTGGCCTGGAAGGGGCTGGAAAATTCTCTCAAACAGTAGCCACTAAATCACAACTTATTCCTTTATGTTCTCTCCTCATGCAGCAATATTCTGAGTCTTGTTGTGTGGAGCTCCATAATCAGCTCTGTCCACAATAAAATTTTCTATGACCTTTGCTAATCATTTCCTATTCTTTGTTGCAATAGTTGTTTGTTCCCTTGTCCCTGGCCATTTGTTGGTGCCCAGGGTATTAAGAGGTGTGTAGGCAGCTTCACCTATCTCAGCTGTCCCAGCTAGTCCTCATATGGCTAACCTGTCCCCTGTCAGAATGAGAGCCTATGCGCAGCACCTCACATATTGCTTTTTCTTGGATGTAGAGAAGCAGCTCCCTTATCAAGTGGGTCATGTGACAGTGGCTGAGTCACTTTGCTGCAGCTGGAGTCGAATGACGAAAGAGGCAGGAGAAGGAGAGCAGCACCAAGTGTCCATTTTAGCCCACAGCTGTGATACAGTGGGCTGTGGGAATGGGCACGGCTGGCTTTAGGAAGTGTGGGGCCCAATTCGAACAGTTTTGACGGTGCCTCAGCAAGGATGACTTAAAAAAAAAACACGTAAAAAAACAAGTGGGGCTTGTATTCACCGGGCGGTGCTCCGAGTCTTCGGTGCCACTTCAGTGGTGCGTCCTTCACTTACTCCGGGTCTTTGGCGGCACTGAAGGAACCACCACCGAAGTGCTGCTGAAGACGCGAAGCGAGTTAAGGACCCGCCGCCGAAGTGCCGCTGAAGGACTGGAGTGCCGCTGGGTGAGTAAAAATTAAAAAAGCGCCTCTAGCCAGGGAAGGGATTCTAACTGGGTGCGGGTCTCTCTTAGGGGCGGGGCTCAATTCAGGGGAATTGGTGGAATAGGCCTAAAGCCGGCCCTGGTTAGGGTTCCTATAGGTAGTGCTTCCCGCCCTAGTGTTAGGGTTCCTAAGGGTAGGGCACTTGGAACTGGGGTTTGGGTTCCCATGGGTAGGGCACTTGAAGCTAGGATAGGGTTCCTCTGGGTAGGGCGCCCCACCCTAGGGTTAGGGCTCCTATGGGTAGGGCACTTGGAGCTAGGGTTAGGGTTCCTTTGGGTAGGAGTTTCCTGCCCTAGGGTTAGGGTTCCTAGGGGTAGGGCACTTGGAGCTAGGGTTAGGGTTCCTTTGGGTAGGAGTTTCCTGCCCTAGGGTTAGGGTTCCTAGGGGTAGGGCACTTGGAGCTAGGGTTAGGGTTCCTAAGAGCAGGGCACTTCAAGCTAGGGTTAGGGTTCCCATGGGTATGGCTTCCCGCCCTAAGGTTAGGGTACCTAACGGTAGGGCACTTGGAGCTACGGTTAGGGTTCCTATGGGTAGGGATTCCAGCCCTAGGGTTAGGGTTCCTATCGGTAGGGCGCTGCGACCTAGGGTTGGGATTCCTAGAGGGTAGGGCACTTGGAGCTAGGCTTAGGGTTCCTATGGGTAGGATACTTAGAGCTAGGGTTAGGGTTTCTATGGGTAAGGCGCCCTGCCCTAGGGGTAAGGTTCCTAAGGGTCTGGCATGTAGAGCTAGGGTTAGGGTTTCTATGGGTAGGGCACTTAGAGCTAGGGTTAGGGTTCCTATGGGTAGGGCATTTGGAGCTACAGTTAGGGTTTCTATGGGTAAGGCACTTGGAGCTAGGGTTAAGGTTCCTGTGGGTAGGGCACTTGGACCTAGGGTTCGAGTTCCTCTGGGTAGGGCTTCCCGCCCTAGGTTTAGGGTTCCTAAAGGGAGGGCACTTGTGTCATGGTATAATTCCCCACTCTGAACCTTAGCGTCCAAAAGATGGGGTACCAGCATGAATTCCTCTAAGCTTAATTACCAGCTTAGAATCTGTAGCGCTGCCACCAACCAGGAATTCCAGTGCCTGGTACACTCTGGTCCCCCGAAGACCTTGCCCAGGGAACCCCAAGACCCAGACCCTCTGGATCTTAACACAAGGAAAGTAAACCCTTTCCCCCACCATTGCCTCTCCCAGGCTTCCCCTCCCTGGGTTACCCTGGAAGATCACTGTGATTCAAACTCCTTGAATCTTAAACAGAGAGGAAAATGCACCTTCCCCCTCCTTCTCTCTCCCCTTCCCAGACTCTCCCTGAGAGAGACAGTAATCGTAACACAGAGAGAAATTAGCCTCTCTCTCCCCCTTCCCTCCTTTCTCCCCACCAATTCCCTGGTGAATCCAGACCCCGTCCCCTGGGGTCTCACACCAGAATAAAAGAACAATCAGGTTCTTAAACAAGAAAAGCTTTTAATTAAAGAAAGAAAAAAACCAGTAAAAATTATCTTTGTAAATTTAAGATGGAATATGTTACAGGGTGTTTCAGCTATAGACACTGGGAATACCCTCCCAGCCTAAGTATACAAGTACAAATTAAAATCCTTTCAGCAAAATACAAATTTGAACTCCTTCCAGCCAAATACACATTTGCAAGTAAAGAAAACAACCATAAGCCTAACTCGCTCTATCTACCTAGTACTCACTATTCTGAACTTATAAGAGCCTGTATCAAAGAGATTGGAGATAAACCTGGTTGCACGTCTGGTCCTTCTGAGCCCCCAGAGTTAACAACAACCAAGAACTAACAGCACACACGCAAACTTCCCTCCCTCAAGATGAAAGTATCCTGTCCCCTGATTGGTCCTCTGGTCAGGTGACAGCCTGGCTCACTGATCTTGTTAACCCTTTACAGGCAAAAGAGATATGAAGTACTTCTGTTCCATTAACTATTACTTATCTGTTTATGACAACTTGGAGCCAGGGTTAGGGTTCCTATGGGTAGGACAGTTGGAGCTTGGCTTAGGGTTCCAATGGGTAGGGCACTTGGAGTTAGGGTTAGGGTTCCTATGGGTAGGGCATTTTGAGCTAGGGTTAGGGTTCCTATAGGTAGGGCTTCCCGCCCTAGGGTTAGAGTTCCTAATGGTAGGGCACTTTGAGCTAGGGTTAGGGTTCCTATAGGTAGGGCTTTCCGCCCGACAGTTAGAGTTCCTAACGTTAGGGCACTTGGAGCTTAGGTTAGGGTTCTTATGGGTGGGGCACTTGCAGTTAGAGTTAGGGATCCTATGAGTAGGGCACCGCACCCTAGGGTTAGGGTTCCTGTGGTTAGGGCACTCGGAGTTAGGGTTAGGGTTCCTATGGGTAGAGCACTTGGAGCTAGAGTTAGGGTTCCTAAGGGTCGGGCATGTAGAGCTAGGGTTGGAGTTCCTATAGGTAGGGCTTCCCGCTCTAGGCGTAGAGTTCCTATGGGTAGGGCAATTGGAGCTAGGGTTAGGGTTCCTATGGGTGGGACACTTAGAGCTAGATTTAGTGTTCCCATGGTTAGGGCGCCCCACCCTAGGGTTAGGTTTCCTAAGGGTTGGGCACGTAGAGCTAAGGTTAGGGTTCCTATGTGTAGGGCACTTAGAGCTAAGGTTAGAATTCTTATGGATAGGGCATTTGGAGCTAGGGTTTGGTTCCTGTGGGTAGGGATTCCCGCCCTAGGCTTAGGGTTCCAATGAGTAGGGCACTTGGAGCTATGGTTAGAATTCCTATGGGTAGGGCACTTTGAGATAGGGTTAGGGTTCCTATGAGTAGGGCTTTTTGCCCTAGGGCTAGGGTTCCTGTAGGAAGGGTGCCCCGCCCTAAGGTTAGGGTTCCTATGGCTAAGGTTCCGCGCTCTAGGCTTAGGGTTCCTATGGTTAGGGCACTTGGAGCTAGTGTTAGGTTCCTATGGGTAGGGATTCCAGCCCTAGGGTTAGGGTTCCTATCGGTAGGGCACTGTGCCCTAGGGTTAGGATTCCTGGAGGGTAGGGCACTTGGAGCTAGACTTAGGGTTCCTATTTGTAGGACACTTACAGCTAGGGTTAGGGTTTCCATGGGTAGGGCACCCCAGCCTAGGGGTAGGGTTCCTAAGGGTCGGGCACATAGAGCTAGGGTTAGGTTTCCTATTGGTAGGGCTTCCCACCCTAGGATTAGGGTTTCTATGGGTACGGCACTTGGAGCTAGGGTTAGGGTTCCTATGCGTAGGGCATTCAGACCTACGATTAGGGTTCCTATGGGTAGGGCACTTGTAGCCAGGATTAGGGTGCCTATGGGTAGGGCTTCCCACCCTAGGCTTAGGATTCCTATGGGTAGGGCACTTGGAGTTAGGATTAGGGTTCCTACGGGTAGGGCTTCCTGCCCTAGGATTAGGGTTGCTAACGGTAGGGCACTTTGAGCTAAGGTTAGGGTTCCTATGGGTAGGGCTTCCTATCCTAGTCTTAGGGTTCGTAAGGCTAGGGCACTTGGAGCTAGGGTTAGGGTTCCTATGGGTAGGGCACTTGGAGCTAGGGTTAGGGTTCCTATAGGTAGAGCTTCGTGCCCTAGGGTTAGGGTTCCTAAGGGTACGGCACTTAGAGCTAGGGTTAGGGTTCCAATGGGTAGAACACTTGTAGGTATGGTTAGAGTTCCTGTTGGTAGGGATTCCCACCCTACGGTTGGGGTTCCTATGGGTAAGGTACTTGGAGCTAGGGTTAGGGTTCCTATGGGTAGGGCTCTCCGCCCTAGAGTTAGGATTCCTAAGGGTCAGGCACTTGGAGCTACGGTTAGGGTTTCTATGGGTAGGGCTCTCCACCCTAGAGTTAGGATTCCTAAGGGTCAGGCACTTGGAGCTAGGATTAGGGTTCCTATGGGTAGGGCACTTGGACGTAGGGTTAGGGTTGCTATGGGTAGAGATCCCACCCTAGGGTTAGGTTCCTAAGGGTAGGACACTTCGAGGTAGGGTAGGGTTCCTATGGGTAGGATACTTAGAACTAGGGTCAGGGTTCCTCTTGGCAGTGCTTCCCTCCCTAAGGTTAGGGTTTCTATGGGTAGGGCACTTGGAGTTTGGGTTAGGGGGTCCTATAAGTAAGGCTCCATGCCCTAGGTCAGGGTTCCTATGGTTAGGGCACTTAGAGCTTTTTAGCGTTCCTATGGGTAGGGCTTCCCGCCCTAGGGTTAGGGTTCTTAAGGCTAGGGCGCTTGGAGCTAGGGTTCGGGTTTCTATGGGTAGGGAGCCCTGCCCTATGTTTCGGGTTCCTAAGAGTTGGGCACGTAGAGCTAGGGTTAGGGTTCCTATGGATAGAGCACTTAGAGCTCGGGTTAGGGTTCCTATTTGTAGGGCACTTGGAGCTAGGGTTAGGATTCCTATGGGTATGACTTCCCACCCTAGGCTTGGGTTCGTAAGGGCAGGGCACTTATAGCTAGGGTTAGGGTTCCTATGGGTAGGGCACTTGGAGCTAGGGTTAGGGTTCCTATGTGTAGGACTTCCTGCCCTAGGGTTAGGGTTCTTAAGGCTAGGGCACTTGGTTAGGGTTCCTATGGGTAGAATACTAGGAGCTATGGTAAGGGTTCCTATGGGTTGGACTTCCAGCCCTAGGTTTACGATTCCTATGTGTAGGGCACTTGGAGCTAGGGTTAGAGTTCCTGTGTTTAGGGCTTTCCATCCTAAGGTTAATGGTTCTAAGGGTAGGGGACTTGGAGCTAGGGTTAGGGTTCCTATGGGTAGGGCACCGTGCCCTAGGGTTAAGGTTCCTATGGTTAGGGTACTTGGAGCTAGGGTTAAGGTTTCTATGGGCAGGGCTTCCCACCCTAGGGTTAGGGTTTCTAAGAGTAGGGCACTTTGAGATAGAGTTAGGGTTCGGGTTCCTGTGGGTAGGGCTATTTGAGCTACGGTTAGGGTTCCTATGGATAGGGCACCGCGCCCTAGGGTTAGGGTTCCTATGGTTAGGGCACTTGGAGCTAGGGTTAGGGTTCCTATAGGTAGGACACTTGAAGCTAGGGTTAGGGTACCTATGAGTAGGCCTTCCCGCCCTAGTGTTATTGTTCCTAAGGTAAGTGCACTTGGAGCTAGGGTTAGAGTTCCTATGAGTAGGGTTTCCCGCCCTAGGGTTAGGGTTCCTATGAGCAGGGTACCTGGACCTAGGGTTAGGGTTCCTATGGTAGGGTACCTGGAGCTAGGGTTAGGGTTCCTGTGGGTAGGGTACCTGTGGGTAGGGCTTCCTGCCCTAGCGTTAGGGTTCCTAACGGTAGGGCAATTGGAGCTAGGTTTAGGGTTCCTATGAGTAGGCTTCCCGCCCTAGGTTTAGGGTTCCTAAGGGTAGGGCAGTTGGAGCTAGGGTTAGGGTTGCTATGGGTAGGACACTTAGAGCTATTGTTAGGGTTACTATTGGTAGAGCTTCCCGCACTAGGGTTAGTATTCCTCTGGGTAAGGCACTTGGAGCTAGGGTTAGGGTTCCTACGTGTAGGGCACCGCGCCCAAGGATTAGGGTTCCTATGGTTAGTGCACTTGGGGCTAGGGTTAGGGTTCCAATGGGGTGGACACTTGGAGCTACGGTTAGGGTTCCTTTTAGTAGGCCTTCCCGCCCTGTGGTTAGGGTTCCTAAGGGTAGGGCACTTGGAGCTAGGGTTGGGGTTCCTATAGGTAGGGCACTTGGAGTAAGGGTTAGGGATCCTATCAGTAGGGCACTGTGAGCGAGGCTTAGAGTTCCTATAGGTAGGGCACTTGGAGCTATGGTTAGGGTTCCTCAGGCTAGGGCACTTGGGGCTAGGGTTAGGGTTCCTATGGGTAGTGATCCCACCCTAGGATTAGATTTCTTAAGGGTAGGGCACTTGGAGGTAGGGTTAGGGTTCTTAGGGGTAGGATACTTAGATCTAGGGTTAGGGTTCCTCTTGGTAGTGCTTCCCTCCCTAGGGTTAGGGTTTCTATGGGTAGGGCACTTGGAGTTAGGGTTAGGGATCCTATTGGTAAGGCTCCGCGCCCTAGGGTTAGGGTTCCTATGGTTACGGCACTTAGAGCTAGGGTTAGCGTTCCTATGGGTAGGGCTTTCCGCCCTAGGGTTAGGGTTCCTAACTGTAGGGTACTTGGAGCTACGGTTATTGTTCCTATAGGTAGGTCTTCCCACCATACGGTTAGGGTTCATATGGGTAGGACAGTTGAAGCTAGGGTTAGGCTTCCTATGGGTAGAGCTTCCAGCCCTAGTGTTAGGTTTCCTAAGGGTAGGGCACTTGGAGCTAGGGTTAGGATTTGTATGGGTAGGACACTTGGAGCTATGGTTAGGGTTCCTATTGGTAGGTCTTCCCACCCTAGTGTTAGGTTTCCTCAGGGTAGGGCATTTGGAACTAGGCTTAGGGTTCCTATGGGTAGGGCACTTGGAGCTATGGTTAGGTTTCCTATGGATAAGGCTCCGCGCTCTAGGGTTAGGGTTCCTAGGGTTAGGGTTCCTTTGGTTAGGGCACTTGGAGCTAGGGTTAGGGTTCCTATCGGTAGGGCGCCCCACCCTAGGGTTAGGGTTCCTAAGGATAGGGAACTTGGAGCTAGGATTAGGGTTCCTGTGGGTACGACACTTAGAGCTAGGGTTAGGGTTTCTATGGGTAGGGCGCCCCGCCCTGGGGTAGGGCACCCTGCCCTAGGGGTAGAGTTCCTAAGGGTCGGACTCATAGAGCTCGGGTCAATGTTCCTGTGGGTAGATCATGTGGAGCTAGGGTCAGGGTTGCTATGGGTAGGACACTTGGAGCTATTGTTAGGGTTCCTATGGGTCGGGCTTCCCGCCCTGGGGTTAGGGTTTCTATGGGTAAGGCACTTGGAGCTATGGTTAGGGTTCCTGTTGGTAGGGCACTTGGAGCTAGGGTTATGGTTTCTATGGGTAGGGCACTTTGAGCTATGCTTATGGACTGGTGCCACAGCATCCACGCTCCTATTTTTAGCACACTAGCACGAGCCCCACTTGGTCTCTGCTGCAGTCTTGTTATACCCATAGATACCAACTTTTCCTGGCACCGGTGGGTGCTCAGCTCCCCTGCCCCCCACTTGCCCCCATTTCAACCCCTTCCCCAACATCCCCGCCCCAACTCTACCCCCTCCCTGCCCCTATTGGACTCCTCCCCCAAATTCCCGCCCCGGCCCTGCCTCTTCCGTGAGAGTGCCCTGTTCCCCCACCTCCTTCCCAGGGCTTGCAAGTGCTGGGCTCTAGGGGGAGAAGCAGAGCTGCAGCGCATTCTGGGGAGGAGGTGAGCTGGGGAGTGAAGCTGCTGGTGGGTGCAGACCACCCACCAATTTTTCCCTGTGGGTGCTCCAGCCCCGGAGCATCCATGGTGTCGGTGCCTATGGTCACACCCCAACATAATATCAAAACAACACAACTTAACGCTAAGATAACAGCATCATGTATTGCTGGAGGTGCTGTTCACACTGGCCCTTACAACTCTTCCGCCCCACCCCACTTTAGTTTCATAAGAATTTGAAAATAGTAACACAAGTGTTATTGATGTAACTCCTAGGAATTCTGACAGCCATTCGGGTTTCCATGGTGGTCTGCCTATTCAGTGCTTTAGCCAGTTATGGAGTCACCTCTTGTAGTTGGCTCTAGTTTATCATTGAATAAAGGGTTCGTGTCCTCCACATTAGGCCTATCTATTGTGGATAGATCCTCTCCTGAGGACTGTAGTATGGTGCGTTTCTGAGGACATACCAGCAATTCTTTGTCCACGACTGGTCTCCAGTTACAGACTATAGGAACCTGCTGGGGTATTTCCAGCCTACTTCTGCCACACCCTGTGACAGCTGCTGAGTATCCTCAGTGTCTGCCTGCTGCAATGACTCTGTGAACCAGTTCTTGATATGCGTTTTGTCTTGACAAGGATAAATTGTTTAGTTTCTTAGTGCGTCCCCTCCAAAAAGGAATATGTTTGGACTTTTTTCCTGGCTGCCTTTTCTAGCTGCATTACCACACTTTCTCACCTACCTAGATGGACACACAATTCTCTTTCCTTGCATGTTATGCCTGGCATGCTTAATTCCGGCTCATCTGTTCCTCCACCTCCTAGTGTGCTGATCTCAGCTCACTGATATAAGACACTGCCAATGCCAAGTGCAGGTGAGGGGGGCCTTGCTGGTTCTTGCTGTCAAAACATCATGTCACAGGGAAACAAGAGTTTGGAGTCCAAAAATGTTGTCCTGAACAGAGGAATGGATAGTTGAGTGCTGGCTGGTGTCATACAAAAAGATGACAAAAGGCGACTTTGCATCCGAGTGTCATTGGTTTTAATGTAAGAACCTAAGAAAAGCCATACTGGGTCACACCAATGGTCTATTTAGCCCAGTATCATGTCTTCCGACAGTGGCCAATGCCAGGTTCTTCAGAGGGAATGAACAGAACAGAGCAATTATAAAGTGATAATCAACTGTCATTCAGTCCCAATGCTTGGCAGTGTGAGGCTTTAGGACACCCAGAGCATGGGGTTGCATCCATGACTATCTTGGTCAATAGCCATTGATGGACCTATCCTCCATGATTTTAATTCTTTTTTAAACCCAATTGTACTTTTGGCCTTCACAACATCCTAGGGCAACAAGTTCCACAGGTTTACTGCGTGTTGTGTGAAGAAATACTTGCTTTTGTTTGTTTTAAAACTACTGCCTATTAATTTCATCAGGTCAGCCCTGGTTCTTGTGTTATGTGAAGAGGTAAATAACACTTCCTTATTCACTTTCTCCACACCAGTCATGATTTTTTTAGACCTCTATCAAATCACCCTTTAGTCATCTCTTTTCCAAACTGAACAATGCCAGTCTTTTAAATCTCTCCTCATATGGAAGCTGTTTCATACCCCTAATCATTTTTGTTGCCCTTCTCTGTATTTTTTCCATTTCTAATATATCTTATTTGAGATGGGGTGACCAGAACAGCACACAGCAGTCGAGGTGTGGACATACCATGGATTTATATAGAGGCAATACGATATTTACAGTCTTATTATCTATCCCTTTCCTAATGGTTCCTAACATTCAGTTTGCTTTTCTGACTGTCACTGCACACTGAGCAGATGTTTTCTGAGAACTATCCACAACTTCAAATCTGTCTTGAGTGGGATTAGACCCCAGTTTGTAGGTATAGTTAGGATTACATTTTCCAATGTGCATTACTTTGCATTTGTCAACGTCTCCACTGAGTAAGACGCTAAGCATGGAACCAGTGGTTCAGTGTATTCTCTCCACTCCCCCATTACTTGCAGGTGGATAACACAGGTCCTCACTTTGGTTATCTGGAGTTGCTGGCAAACCTGGTGTAACAACCATGATTCAAATTCCTTCCCCTGATCACTGCAGGACCCAGACCGATGATATCATTACCAGAGCACTACAAAAGGACCTGTAGCAAGTATTTGGGTTTTATAACCCAGTGCAGGCTCTATTTCCTGAGGCAAAGGCAGGACTGGTCATCAGCCTTCTAACAGGTGAGGCCCTGGACTGGGTGTCCCCTCTGCTCGATCAGGATCACCGCAGGCAATCTTCGTTGACCCTACACTGAGCTCGCACTGCAGAGGTAGCTCTACATAGACTCCGGCAGGCCTCTGGATTAGCTGCAACATATGCAGCCCGGTTCTGACAGGTGGTGCCGGATATGGTTGGAATGAGCTGACCTGGCTACACCAGTTCTGTCTTGGTCTCACCAAGGAAATAAAAGATGAGCTTGACTAATGATGGAGATTACACAATCTCCCTAGGTAATTTATTCCAGTGCTTAAACGTCCTGAGAGTTAGGAAGCTTTTCCTAACGTCCAGCCTAAAGTGCCCTTGCTGCACTCTCATTGGGTGCCCGGACAATATGAAGGCCCTAATAGGAACATGAAGCTGTCTGAGAAACAGACTGTTGCCTGCTAGGTGCTGCCTAGATTGTCTTGCCCTGCTGCCTCGCTGTCTCACTCAACCTCGTCTCACCATCCCACTGACCCGGGACTGGATCTTCCTGCTATTGACCGCTGTGATGCCCTCAGATCCACTCCCAATACAACAGCACCAGAAATATTGGTCACCACTACGACTGTCCATTTACTATGCAGAGACTGCAGATTCAGAGAGAGATGGATTTCTCCTGTTTGTCTGCAATGTCTAATGATTAATAGTCACCAATTTAACTCCTGCTGTACAAATTTTTCTTTCTTTCAACACTGAGTGTTCTCCATGGATCAGACTTATTGCAGTTCCTGAATCCGACAGCACTGTGGTATGCCAGCTGTTGATTTCGCCAGATACCCAGTAACAGGTATTTGGGCATCTCTTTACATGCGCCATTCCTACAGCTGCTGATGGTCCTACCAGGGCCGGCTTTAGGAAGTGAGGGGCCCAGTTCGAACACTTTCGCCGGGGCCCTGGCAGGGATGACTTGAAAAGAAAAAAGTGTAAAAAAAGCCTTCCATTTCTTCCATGTATTATTTACTGTCCATAACTATATAAATAATAAAATTATATATTATGTACATTGCATCATATGCGCTGTTGATTGGTTATTAATGACTGCCGTTTCACATGTGTGGGGCCCCCCATCACTCCCTGGGGGTGTGCACATGTGTAGGTCCTAGCTGCTCCCTTACCCCCTCATTGAAGCAGGTGTGTAGGTTACTGCCCTGGGAACTGCAGGGCAGCAGTGGACATGGGGCTGGTTCGAGGTAGGGCAGGGGCTGACTGGAGGTAGGGTCTGGCTGCAGGCAGGGCAAGGGGTGCGGGGCTGGCTGGAGACAGGGGAGTATGGGGCGGGCTGGCTTCAGGCAGGGCCACAGGGGGGTGCGGCAGGGGTTGGCAGGGCTGGAGACAGGAGTATGGGACTGGCTGGCTTCAGGCAGGGGGGTGCAGCAGGGGTTGGCTGGAGACAGGGCAGGGCGGGCAGTGCAGGGCTGATGCGGGCAGGGGTGTGTGTGGGGCTGGCTGGCTTTAGGCAGGGCTGCAGGGGTGTGTGGCAGGGGTTGGCTGGAGACAGGGCAGGGGGTGGCAGAGGCAGCTGGAGCCCTGGCCCTTTAAATAGCCCCTGGAGCCCTCTGCTACCTCAGGGCTCTGGGGGCTATTTAAAGGGCCCAGAGCTCCAGCTGGGGCCACGGCACTTACCGCGCTCCGGCCGAAGCTCTAGCCAGGAGAGCGAGGCCGCGGGGCTTGCCGCGCTCCGGCCAGAGCTCCAGCCAGGAGAGCGAGGCCGCGGGGCTTGCCGCGCTCTGGTCAGAGCTCCAGCTGGGAGAGTGGGGCCGTGGGGCAGCCACGCTCCAGCCAGAGCTCCAGCTGGGAGAGCGGGGCCGTGGGGCAGCCGCGCTCCCGCTGGCGCTTTGGTCAGGGGAGCGGGGCCATGGAAGACCCCGGAGCAGACCGCAGCCGGAGTAAGTAAAAAAAATTAAAAAGGCACCTAAGGTGCGGGGCCCTCTTAGGCGCGGGGCCCTATTCCTGGGAATGGGGCGAATCGGCCTAAAGCCGGCCCTGGGTCCTACTACATCAGCAACTTCTAATTTCCCTGGTGTGGCTTCCCTCTGGTTGGGCAGTTCTGTCTCCAACGGTCTTAGCTCCCACATTGCCTGCAAATGTCCTCAGGACTGAGACCCATTCAGGAAACTCTCTCTTCTGACCCCTTGGATGCTTGTGAAGAGCTTGGGCCTCTTCCAGTTCTTTAGCCCTTTCCTAGCAATTATTTCTTGAAGTGCTGCATCTCCTGTAAAGGAGTCACTTTGGGCCAAGGAATTAACATCTTATCAGGAAACCCCTGTTACTGCTTCCACAGATGTACCTCTGTATGTAATCAGGTCCATATGTTTATCTAATATGCTATCCTCCTGCAGCAGCAGGTTATGAAGTTCCCCTGTTAAACCATTTATAAGATGACTTTTCATGCGGGATTCTCTCTCGGATTGCCACTGGGCATTGTCCCCTCTCTGCATTGCCTGTTCCAGGTTTGGCACAGCAGGTTCCACTTCCCTTGAGCCCGCTTCTGACAGCTGAAAGCCACTTTGAGCCATGTCCTGGCCAGGCTGGCACAGCCCTATTGAACTGTCTCCTCAATGCACACAAATAACTGTGCAGGGATTCCCCTTCATGCTGCCTCCTGGCTTCTATTCCTTCCAGTGTTTCAGAAAGGCCAATCCCCCATTGTATAAGTGTTTGCATAGCTGTCTGTAAGATCCATGATCTGCACTGAGAAGCTGCAGGTAAAAGGCTTTCACATCACCATCCAGAGCCACTGCTAGGTACTGTGCTGCTTTCTCATTGGTCCACTCATTCAGAGAGCAATGGGTCAAAGTCTGTCCACTGCTCACATTCATAGATTTATAGATTCCAAGGTCAGCTAGTCTGACCTGCTGTATAACACAGGCCAGAGACCTGCCCCAAAAATATTTCCTACAGCAGGTATTTTAGAAAAACATCCAATCTTGATTTCAAGTGTCCATGATGGAGAAGCCCCCATGGTCCTTGGTAAATTGGTCCAATGGTTCATTATTCTCACTATTAGAAAGCTACGCCTTATTTCCAGGCTGTATTTGTCTATCTTCAACTTCCAGGCATTATTAACTATTTGTTCCCCATGTAGGTATTTATAGACTGTAGTCAAGTCACTCCTTAACCTTCTCTTTGTTAAGCTAAATAGAGGGAGCTCCTTGAGTCTTCACTGTAAGACAAGCTTTCTAACCCTATAACCATTCTCTTCGCTCCTCAGTGAACCCTCTTCAATTTATCAACATCCTTCTTGAATTGTGGACACAAGAACTGGATGCATTATTCCAGCAGCAGCCACACCAGTGCCAAATACAGAGGTAAAAGCACCTCTCTGCTCCCACTCGATTCCCCTGTTTATGCATCGCAGGATTGCATTAGCCCTTTTGGCCTCAGCATCACACTGGAAGTTCATGTTCAGCTGACTATCCACCATGACCCTCAAATATTTTTCAGTGTTACTGCTCCCCAGAGTCCCCCAATCCTGAAAGTGTGTCCAACATTCTTTGTTCCTAGTTGTATGCATTTAGGTATATTAAAATATGTATTGTTCGCATGAACCCAGTTTACCAAGTGATCCAGATTGCCCTGAATCAGTGACTCATCCTCTTCCAGGTCATTCTAAAGTGCCTTGCAAAATCTGAGAGGGATGTGGTGGGTAGCATGCTTTCACAAGTCTTAAAAGAGCAAAACTCCGATGCAGAAACTACAGAAGTGAACCACCAAAAAAGAAAATCAACCTTCTGCTGGTGGCATCTGACTCAGATGATGAAAATGAATATGCATTGGTCCACAGTGCTTTGGATCGTTATCGAGCAGAACCTGTCATCAGCATGGACACGTCCTCTGGAAGGGTGGCTGAAATTAAAGGGACATATGAACATAAGAACAGCCATATTGGGTCAGACTAAAGGTCCATCTAGCCCAGTATCCTGTCTTCCGACAGTGGCCAGTGTCAGGTGCGCCAGAGGGAATGAACAGAGCAGGTAATCATCAAGTGATCCCTTCCCTGTTGTTCATTCCCAGCTTCTGGCAAACAGAGGGTAGGGACACCATCCCTGCCATCCTGGCTAATAGCCAATTAATCTTTACTGCATCTGGCACGAAAATAGCTTGCAACGCTGGCTACAACAGTGTCACGCAAACACCTGTTTTCACTTTCAGGTGACATTGTAAACAAGAAGTGGGCAGCATTAGCTCCAGCAAATGTAAACAAACTTGTTTGTCTGAGCGATTGGCTGAACAAGAAATAGGACTGAGTGGACTTGTAGGCTCTAAAGTTTTGCAGTTTTATTTTTGAGTGCAGTTATGTTTTTGTACATAATTAAGTTCAACTTTTTGGGTAAAGAGGTTGCACTACAGTACTTGTTGTGGTAGACCCAGGCCAGTTGGGAACAGCAGAGTAGTAGAAGGGAGACATACTGGCGACTGGATAAGCAGTTTTCTGTTCCCTGAGTGACCAGAGCAGGGACTGCTCCAGGCTAATGAGAACACCTGACTCCAATTAGCCTGCTAAGAGTCAGGTGAGGCTGTTAAGCACCTGACTCTAATTAAGGCCCCTCTGATGCTATAAAAGGGAGCGAGGGAGCCAGAGGAGAGGAAGTGCGTGCAAGGAACTGGGAGCAAGAGGCTTGCAAGATGCTGAGAGTGAGTAGGCATACTGCTGGAGGACTGAGATGTACAAGCATTATCAGACATCAGGAGGAAGGTCTGGTGGTGAGGACAAAGAAGGTGTTGGGAGGAGGCCATGGGGAAGTAGCTCAGGGAGTTGTAGCTGTTGCACAGCTGTACCAGGAGGCACTCTAGACAGCTGCA
Source organism: Gopherus flavomarginatus (assembly GCF_025201925.1). Lineage (NCBI taxonomy): Eukaryota > Metazoa > Chordata > Testudines > Testudinidae > Gopherus > Gopherus flavomarginatus. The sequence goes on from NC_066630.1 coordinate 38,464,307, forward strand.
GTCCACAGGGCCCTGGGCTGGAACCTGGAGTAGAGGGCGGGTCTAGGTTCCCCCCAAACTTCCCAACTCCTGATCAGATGCAGAAGGAATTTAAGTGGACTGTGGCTTCTACCGGAGTAGAGGGTGGGTCCAGGTTCCCCCCAAATCTCCCAACTCCTGATCAGACGCAGGAGGAATTTACCTGGATTGTGGCTCTGTTCCCAACCCACAGGGTGAATCTGTGAGGCAAGCCAATCCCCCAATAAGTGCAGGACCCACCAAGGTGTAGAAGAGGAACTTTGTCACATTGTATCCAAACCCTGGCTCCAAGAGCCCTCCCCATGGGAACCCTAACCCTGGCTCCAAGAGCCCTCCCCATGGGAACCCTAACCCTGGCTCCAAGAGCCCTCCCCATGGGAACCCTAACCCTGGTTCCAAGAGCCCTCCCCATGGGAACCCAAACCCTAGCTCCATGAGCCCTCCCCATGGGAAACCTAATCCCAGCTCCAAGAGACCTACCAGTGGGAACCCTAACCCTAGCTGCAAGAGCCCGAAGCAAGGGAACTCTAACGCTAGGTCAAGAACCCCTACCCATGGGAACCCTAACCCTAGCTCCAAGAGCCCCCTCCCTGGGAACCCTAACCCTAGCTCAAAGAGCCCTACCCATAGGAACCCTAATCCTAGCTCAAAGAGCCCTACCAATGGGATACCTAACACTAAGTCCAAGAGCCATCCCTATGGGAACCCGAACCCTAGCTCCGAAAGCCCTACACATGGGAACCCTAACCCTAGCTCCGAGAGGCCTCCCCATGGGAACCCTAACCCTAGCTCCGATAACCATCTCCATGGGAACCCTAACACTGGGTCGAAGAGCCCTCCCCATGGGAACTCTAACCGCAGCTCCAAGAACCCACCGCATGGGAAACCTAACCCTACCTCCAACATCCATACTCATGGGAACCTTAACACTAGTTCCATGAGCCCTCCCCATTTGAACCCTAACCGTAGCTCCAAGAGCCCTATCCATGGAAACCCTATCCCTACCTGCAATAGCCCTACCCATGGGAACCCTAACCCTACCTCCAAGAGCCCTCCCCATGGGAACCCTAACCCTACCTCCTAGAGCCCTCCCCATGGGAACCCTAGCCCTAGCTTCAAGAGCCCTCCCCATGGGAACCTTAAAAATAGCTCCGAGAGCCCTCCCCATGGGAACCTTAAAAATAGCTCCGAGAGCCCTCCCCATAGGAACCCTAACCCTAGCTCCGAGAGCCCTCCCCATGGGAACCTTAAAAATAGCTCCGAGAGCCCTCCCCATAGGAACCCTAACCCTAGCTCCAAGAGCCCTCCCCATGGGAACCCAAACCCTAGCTCCGAGAGCACTACCCATGGGAACCGTAACCCTAGCTCCAACAGCCCTATCCATGGAACCCTACCTCCAGCTCGAAGAGCCCTACCCATGGGAACCCGAACCCTAGCTCCCTGAGCCCTTCCCATGGGAACCCTAAAAATAGCTCCGACAGCCATAACCATGGGATCCCTAACCCTAGCTCCAAGAGCCCTCCCCATGGGAACCCTAACCATAGCTCGAAGAGCTCTCCCCATGGGAACCCTATCACTATATCCATGAGCCCTCCCCATAGGAACCTTATCCTTACCTCTAAGTTCCCTACCCAAGGGAACCCTATCCCTAGTTCCAAGAGCTCTCCCCATAGTAACCCTAACCCTAGCTCCAAGAGCCCTGACCATAGGAACCCTAACTCTAGGTCCAAGAGCCCTAACCATGGGAACCTTAACATTAGCTCCGAGAGCCCTACCTATGGGAACCGAAACCCTAGCTCCAAGAGCCCTCCCCAAGAGAACCCAACCCTAGTTCCATGTGCCCTCCCCATAGGAAACATACCCCTACTTCCAAGTTCCCTCCCCATGGGAACCCTAACCATAGCTCCGAGAGCCCTCCCCATGGGAACCCTAACCCTAGCTCTGAGAGCCCTTCAATTGGGAAACCTGACCCTCACTCCGAGAGCCCTCCCCATGGGAACCCTAACCCTAGCTCCAAGAGCTCTCCCCATGGGAACCCTAACCCTAGCTCCGAGAGCTCTCCCCATGGGAAACCTGACCCTAGCTCCATGAGCCCTCCCCATTTGAACCCTAACCCTAGCTCCAAGAGCCCTACCCATGGGAACACTGACATTAGCTCCAAGAGCCCTACCCATGGGAACCCTAACCCTATCTCCATGAGCCCTCCCCATTGGAAACCGAAACCTAACACCAAGTGTCCTAGCTAAGGGAAACGTAACCCTAGCTCTGAGAACCCTAATCATGGGAACCTTAACCCTAGCTCTAAGAGCTCTGCCCACAGGAACCCTAACCCTAGCTCCAAGAGCCCTACTATAGGAACTGTAACCATAGCTCCAAGAGCATTATCCATTGGAACCCTAACCCTGACTTCAAGAGCCCTACTCATTTGAACCCTAACCTTTGCACCTAGAGCCCAACTCATAGGAACCTTAGCCCTAGCTCAAAAAGCCCTATCCATAGGAACCCTAACAATAGCTTCTAGAACCCTACCCATGGGAACTCTAACCCCAGCTCCAAGAGCCGTACCCATGGGAACTCTGACCCCAGCTCCAAGAGCCCTACCCATGGGAACTCTAACCGTTGCTCAAAGTTCCCTACCCAAAGGAACCCTAATCCTAGCTCCAAGAGCCCTACCACAGAAACCATAACCTTAGCTCCAGGAGCTGTACCCATAGGAACCCTGAACCTAGCTCCAAGAGCCCTACACATAGAAATCCTAAATGTAGCTCCAAAAGCCCTACCCATAGAAACGCTAACCTTAGCTCCAAGAGCCCTACCCATAGGAAGCCTAACCCCAGCTCCCTGAGCCCTACCAATAGAAATCCTTACCCTAGCTCCAACTGCCCTACCCATCGGAACATTAAAACTAGCTCCTAGAGACCTACCACGGGAACCCTATCCCTAGCTCCAAGAGCCCTACCGATGCGTACCCTAACAGTAGCTCAAAGATCCCTACCCACAGGAACCCTAACCCTAGCACCAAGATCCCTACCGAAAGGACCCTAATCCTAGCTCCAGTAGGCGTACCGATAGGAACCCTAAGCCTAGCTCCAACTGCCCTACCAATCGGAACATTAAAACTAGCTCCTAGAGCCCTACCCACGGGAACCCTATCCCTAGCTCCAAGAGCCCTACCCATGGGAACCCTAACAGTAGCTCAAAGATCCCTACCCACAGGAACCCTAACCCTAGCACCAAGATCCCTATCGAAAGGAACCCTAATCCTAGCTCCAGTAGGCGTACCGATAGGAACCCTAAGCCTAGCTCCAAAAGCCCTACCTATAGGAGCCCTAACTCCAAGAGCCGAACCCATGGGAACCCTAAACCTAATTCCAAGAGCCCTTCCCATAGGAAACCTAACGCTAGCTCCAGGAGCACTACCCATAGGAACCCTAACCCTATCTCCAAGAGCCCTTCCCATAGGAACCCTAACATTAGCTTCTAGAGCCCTACCCATTGGAACCCTAATCCTTGCTCTAAGAGCCATACCCATAGGAACCCTACCCCTAGCACCTAGAGCCCGACCCATAGGAACCTTAGCCCTAGCTCAAAGAGCCCTACCCATAGGAACCTTAACCTTAGCTCTAAGAGCCCTATCCATAGGAACCCAACAATAGCTTCTAGAGCCCTACCCATAGGAAGCCTCACCCTAGCTCCTAAAGCCCTACCCATAGGAACCCTAACCCTAACTCCAAGAGCCCTACCCATTGGAACCCTAACCCTAACACCAAGAGACCTACCCATAGGAACCCTAACCCTAACTCCAAGAGCCCTACCCATTGGAACCCTAACCCTAACACCAAGAGACCTACCCATGGGAACCCTAACCCCAGCTCCAAGAGCCCTACCCATGGGAACCCTAACTGTAACTCAACGTTCCCTTCCAATAGGATGCCTAACCCTACCTCCAAGAGCCATACCCATAGGAACCCTAAACCTAGCTAAAAGAGCCCTACCCATAGGAACCCTAAACGTAGCTACAGGAGCCCTACCAATCGAAAACCTATCCGTAGCTCCAAGAGCCCTACCCATATGAAACCTAACCCAAGCTCCCAGAGACCTAACAATACAAACCCTAACCCTAGCTCCAACCACCCTACCCATCGGAACCCTAAAACTATCTCAAACAGACCTTCCCATGGGAACCCTAAGCCTAGCTCCAAGAGCCCCACCCACTGTAACCCAAACCGTAGCTCAAAGATCCATACCCACAGGAACCTTAACCCGAGCTCCAAGATCACTACCCAAAGGATCCCTAACCCTAGCTCCAGTATCCATACCCATAGGACCCTAAACCTAGCTCCAAAAGTCCTATCCATAGGAACCCTAACCCCAAGTCCAAGACCCCAACCCATGGGAACCCTAACCATATCTCCAAGTCCCCTACCCATAGGAATCCAAACCCTAGCTCCAAGAGATGTCCCCATAGGAACCCTTATCCTACCTCCACGAGCCCTAAATATAGGCTCCCTAACTCAACTCCAACAGCCCTACCCATGGGAACCCTCACCCTAGCTCCTAGAGCCCTACCCATAGGAACTTTAACCGAAGCGCCAAGAGACTTACCCATGGGAATCCTAAGCCTAGCTCCAAGATCCCTACCCACGGGAACCATAACCCTAGCTCCAGGAGCCGTACCCATAGGAACCCTAAACCTGGCTCCAAAAGCCATACCCATAGAAACCCTAACCCTAGCTCCCAGAGCCCAACCCATGGGAACCCTAACCCTATCTCAAAGTTTCCTAATCATAGGAACCCTAATCCTAGCTCCAAGAGCCTTACCCAAAGCAACCCTAACCCTATCTCCAAGTTTCCTAATCATAGTAACCCTAATCCTAGCTCCAAGAGCCCTGCCCATAGGAAAACTAACCCTGCCTCCAAGTTCCCTACCCAATGGAACCCTAACCCTAGCTCCTAGAGCCCTACGCATAGCAACCCTAACCCTTGTTACAAGAGCCCTACCCATAGGAACCCAAACCTTAGCTCCAAGAGACCTACCCATAGGAACCCAAAGCCTAGTTCCAAGAGTCCTATCCATTGGAACTCTAACCCTAGCTCCTAGAGCCCTACCCATAGGAACCTTAACCCTAGCTCCAAGTTCCCTACCCATAGTATCCCTAACCCTAGCTCGTAGAGCCTTAACCATAGGAACCCGAACCCGAGCTCCAAGAGCCCTACACATAGGAACCCTAACAATAGCTTCAAGAGACCTACCCTTAGCCACCCTAACCCTAGCTCCAAGAGTCCTACCCTTTGGAACCCTAACCCTAGCTACGAGAGCCCTACCCATCGGAACCTTAACCCTAGATTGAAGAGCCCTACCAATAGGAACCTTAGCCTTAGCTCCAAGAGGCCTGCCCATAGGAACCCTATATCTAGCTAATAGAGCCCTACCCATTAGAACACTAACCGTAGCTTCTAGATCCCTACCCATAGGAACCCTCACCATAGCTTCTAGAGCCATTCCGATCGGAACCCTAACCCTAGCTCCAAGAGAACTTCCCATTTTAACCCTAACCCTTCTTCCAAGAGCCCTACCCACGGGAAACCTAACCCTAGCTCAAAGTTCCCTACCCACAGGAAACCTAACCCTAGCTCAAAGTTCCCTACCCACAGGAACCCTAACCCTAGCTCCAAGAGCCCTACCCACAGGAACCCTAACCCTAGCTCCAAAAGCCCTACCCATAGGAACCCTAAACCTAGCTCCAAAAGCCCTACCCATAGGAATCTTAACCCTAGCTCCAAGAGCTCTACCCATAAGGAACCTGGACACTCGCTCCAAGAGCCCTACCCACAGGAACTCTAACCCTAGCTCCAGGAGCCCTACCCATAGGAAACCTAACCCTAGGTTCAGGAGCGCTACCCATAGGAAACCTAACCCTAGCTCCAAGAGCCGTCCCCATAGAATACCTTACCCTAGCTCCAAAGGAACTACCCATAGGATCCCTAACCCTAGCTCCTAGAGCCCTACCTATAGGAACCCTAACCCTAGCTCCAAGTTCGCTACTTATAGGAACCCTAACCCTAGTTCCAACAGCCCTACCCATTGGGAAACTAACCCTTGCTCCAAGTTCCCAAAACATAGGAACCTAGCTCCTAGAGCCCGGCCCCATAGGAATCCTAACCCTCGTTCCAAGAGCCCTGCCCATAGGAACACTAACCCTAGCTCAAAGAGACATGCCCGTAGGAACCCTAACCCTAGCACCAAGAGCCCTACCCATTGGAATCCTAACCCTAGCTCCTAGAGCCCTACCAATAGGAACCTTAACCCTAGCTCCAAGTTCCTTACCCATAGGAACCCTAACTCTAGCTCCAAGAGCCCTACACATAGGAACCCTAACCCTAGCTCCAAGAGACCTACCCATAGGATCCCTAACCCTAGCTCCAGGGGCACTATCCATGGGACCCCTGAACCTAGCAGCAGGGCCCCTACTCATAGGACCCATAACCCTAGCTCCAGGAGCCCTGCCCATAGAACTGCTAACCCTAGCTCAAGGGGTCCTGCCCATAGAAACCCTAACCCTAGCTCCAGGGGCCCTGAACATAGGACCCCTAACCCTAGCTCCATGCACCCTGCACATAGGACCCCTAACCCTAGCTCCAGTGGCCCTATCCATGGGACCCCTGAGCCTAGCTCCAGGGACCCTACCCCTAGGAACCGTACCCTAGCTCCAGGAGCCCTACCCATAAAAACCCTAACCATAGCTTCACGGGCCCTATACATAGGAACTCTAACCCTAGCTCTAGGGACCCTATCCATAAGAACCCTAACTCTAGCTCCAGGTGCCCTACCTATAGGAACCATCACCGTAGCTCCACAGGCCCTACCCATAGGAATCCTAACCCTAGATCCACGTACCTTACCCATGGGAACCCTAACCCCAGCTCCAGGGGCTCTACCAATAGAACCCTAACCCCAGCTCCAGGGGCCCCACCCATAGCAACCCTAACTCTAGCTCCACGGGCCCTACCCATAAGACCCCTAACCCATACTCAATGGGACCTAGACATAGGAACCCTAACCCTAGCTCCACAGGCCCTACCCATAGGAACCCTAAGCCTAGCTCCAGTGGCCCTAAACATGGAAACCCTAACCCTAGCTCCACGGCCCCTAACCATGGGAACTCTAATCATAGCTCCAAGGACCTTACCCGTGGGAACCTTAACCCCATCTCCACGGTCCCTAACCATGGGAACTCTAATCATAGCTCCAAGGACCTTACCCATGGGAACCTTAACCCCATCTCCACGGCCCCTAACCATGGGAACTCTAATCATAGCTCCAAGGACCTTACCCATGGGAACCTTAACGCCATCTCCACGGCCCCTAACCATGGGAACTCTAATCATAGCTCCAAGGACCTTACCCATGGGAATCTTAACCCCATCTCCACGGGCCCTAACCATGGGAACCCGAACCCTAAATCCACTGGCCCTCCATATGGGAACCCTAACGCTAACTCTAAGGGCCATCCCCATAGGACCCTTAACTCTAGATTTAGGAGCCATACCCATAGGAAACCTAACCCTTGTTCGAGGGGCCCTAAGCATAGGACCCCTAACCCTATCTCCAGGGATTCAACCAATGGGAACCCTACCCCTAGCTCCAAGGGCCCTACCCATGGGAACACTAACCGCAGCTCCACAGACCCTACAAATAGGAACCCTAACCCTAGATCCACGGGCCGTACTCCGAGGAACCCTAACGTTAGCTCCAAGGGCCATACCCATGGAACTCTAACCCTAGATACATGGACCCTACCCATAGGACCCCTATCTCTAGCTCCAGGGACCCTCCCATAGGACCTCTAACCCTGGCTCCAGGGGCCCTAACCATTGGACCTCTAACTCTAGTTCCAGGGGCTCTACCCATATGACCCCTAACCCTAGCTGCAAGGAACCTTCCCATAGGACCCCTAACCCTAGCTCCAGGGGCCCAACCCATAGGACCCCTAACCCTAGCTCCATGGGCCCTGCCCATAGGACCCCTAACCCTAGTTTCACAGGCCGTACCCATAGGACCCCTAAACCTAGCTTCACGGGCCCTACCCATAGGACCCCTAACCCTAGGTCCAGGGGCCCTACCCATAGAAACCCCAACCTTAGCTCCAGGGGTACTACCCATAGGACCACTAACACTATCTCCAGGGTTCCTACCGATAGGAACCCTAACCCTAGCTCCAGGGACCCTACCCATGGGAACCCTAACCCTAGCTCCAGGGACCCTACCCATGGGATCGCAAACCCTAGTACCAGGGACCCTACCAATAGGAACCCTAACCCTAGCTCCATGGGCCCAACTTTTGGAGCCCTAACCCTATCTCCACGGTCCCTACCCACAGGAACCCTAATCCTAGCTCTATGGTCCCTATGCATGGAAAACCTACTCCTAGCTCCAAGGGCCCTGCCCATAGAAACCCTACCCCTAACTCCAGGGGCCCTACTTTTGGGAACCCTAATCCTAGCTCCAGGGGCCCTACCCTTGGAAAACCTAACACTAGCTCCAGGGGCCCTACCCATAGAAACCCTAACCGTAGCTCCACGGTCCCACCCATGGAAACCTTAACGCTAACTCCAGGTGCCCTACACATAGGAACCCTAACGCTACCTGAGAGGGCCCTACCCATGGAACCCTAACCCTAGCTTCAGAGGCCCTATCAATAGGACTCCTTAACATACCTACAGGGGCCCTACCCATAGGACTTCTATCCCTAGCTCCAGAAGCCGTACCCGTAGGACCCGTAAGCCTAGCTCCATGGGCGCTACCCATAGGACTCCTAACCCTAGTTCCTCTGGCCATAACCATAGGACCCCTAAACCTATCTTCACGGGCCCTACCCATAGGACCCCTAACCCTAGGTCCGGGGGCCCTACCCATAGGACCCTGAACACTATCTTGGGGCCCTACTCATAAGAAACCGAACCCTAGCTCCAGGGGCCCTACACATAGGATCCCTAAACCTAGAACCACGGCCCTACCCATAGAACCCTAACCCTAGCTGCAAGGACCCTACCCATAGGACCCCTAATCTCGGGTACAAGGGCCCTATTTTTGAAACCCGAATCCTAGCTCCACGGACACTACCCATGGGAACCCTAACCCTAGCTCCAGGGGTCCTACCCATCGGACCCATATACTTAGCTCCAGGGGCCCTACCCATCGGACATCTAATCCTATCTCCAGGAGCCCTAACCATAGGACTCCTAACCCTAGCTCCAGGGGCTCTAACCATAGGACCCCTAAACCTAGCTTCATGGGCCCTACCCATACAACCATTAATAATAGCTCCAGGGGCCTTCCCCATAGGACCCCCTAACCCTCGCTCCAGGGGCCCTGCCCATTGGACCCCCAACCCTCGCTCCAGGGGCCCTGCCCAAAGGACCCCAACCCTCGCTCAAGGGACCCTGCCCGAAGAACCCCTAACCCTAGCTCCAGGGACCCTGCCCATAGGACCCCTAACCCTAGCTCCAGGGACCCTGCCAATATGACCCCGAACATGAGCTCCAGGGGCCCTGCCCATAGGACCCCTAACCCTAGCTCCAGGAGTCCTACCAATAGGACCCCTGTCCCTACCTCCAGGGTCCCTACCCATAGGACCCCTAATCCTAGGTGCACGGGCCCTACCTATAGGACCCCTAACCCCTGCTCCAGGGGCCCTACCTATAGGACCCCTAACCCTAGCTCCAGGTTTCCTACAGATAGGACCCCTAACCCTAGCTCCAGGGACCCTACCCATAGGACCCCTAACCCTAGCTCCAGGGACCCTGCCCATAGGAACACTAACCCTAGCTCCATGCGCTCTACCCATGGCAACCCTAACCCTAGCTCCACCGGCCCTACCCATGAGAACCCTAACTCTTGCTCCAGGTACCCTACATTGAGGAGTCCTACCCATAGGACCCCTAACCCTAGCCCCAGGGTCCCTACCAATATGACCCCAAGCCCTATCTCCAGGTTCCCTGCCCATAGGACCCCTGAGCCTCGCTCCACGGGCCCTACCCATAGGGCCTCTATCCCTAGCTCCAGGGGCCCTACCCATAGGAGCCCTAACGCTAGCTCCAGGGGCCCTACCCATAGGAGCCCTAACGCTAGCTCCAGGGGCCCTACCCATAGGAGCCCTAACGCTAGCTCCAGGGGCCCTACCCATAGGAGCCCTAACGCTAGCTTCAGGGGCCCTACCCATAGGAATCCTAACCCTAGCTTCAAGGGCCCTACCCATAGGAACCCTAACCCTAGCTCCAGGAGCCCTACCCATTGGAAATCAAACCCTGGCTCCGGGAGTCCTACCCATTGGAACCCTAACTCAAGCTCCATGAGCCCTACCCATGGGAACCCTATTTCTAGCTCCAAGGGTCCTACAGATGGACCCCTAACTCTAGCTCCAGGGGCCCTACCCATAGGACCCCTGACTCTAGCTCCAGAGGCATTACCCATAGGACCCCTAACCCTAGCTCCAGGGGCCCTACCCATAAGACCCCTAACCCTAGGGCGGGAAGCCCAACCCATAGGAACTCTAATCCTAGTTCCAAGTGTCCTACCCATAGATACCCTAACCCTAGCTCCAAGTGCCCTACTCATAGGAAGCCTAAACCTACATCCAAGTGCCCTACCCATAGGACCCCTAACCCTAGGGAGGGAAGCCCTACCCATTGGAACTGTAAACCTAGCTCCAAGTGCCCTACCCATAGGAACTCTAACCCTAGCTCCAACTTTCAAGGTATGATTTCCCCACTCTGAACCTTAGCGTCCAAAAGATGGGGTACCTGCATGAACCCCTCTAAGCTTAATTACTAGCTTAGAAATGATAGAGCTGCCACCACCCAAAAATATAGTGTTTTGGGACACTTTCTGGCCCCCAAACCCTTCCCGGGGGACCCCGTCTCACAACAAAGGGAAATAAACCATTCCCTTCTCCTTTCTTCCTCCCAGATTCTCCCCTCCCTGGGTAGCACTGGGAGATCCCTGTGATTCAACTCCTTGAATCTTAAAACAGAGAGGAAATTCACCTTCCCCCCCTTCTCTCCCCCTCCCAGACTCTCCCTGAGAGAGAGACAGTGATCCTAACACAGAGAGAAATCAGGCTTTTCTTCACCCCTTCTCTCCTTTATCCCACCAATTCCCTGGTGAGTGCAGACCCCCTCCCCTTGGGTCTTACACAGGAAATAAAAAAATCAATCAGGTTCTTAAAAAGAAAAGCTTGTAATAAAAGAAAGAAAAAAAGTAAAAATTGTCTCTGTAAAATCAAGATGGAAAATGTTACAGGGTCTTTCAGCTTATAGACACTAGAGAGAATCCTCCCCCCAGCACAAATACAAGTTGTAGCAAACAGAGATACAATCCTTCCAGCAAAATACACATTTGCAAATAAAGAAAACAATCAAAAGGTTAAACCACCTTTCTAACTAGTACTTACTAAATTGAACAGAAGAGGCTGTTTCAGAAAATTGGAGAGTCTGTATACATGTCTGGTCCCTCTCAGAACCCAGAAAGAACAAAGAAAAAACCCAAAAAGCACAGACAAAGGCTTCCCTCCACCGAGATTTGAAAGTATTTTGTCTCCTGATTGGTCCTCTGGTCAGGTGTTCCAGGTTTACTGAGCTAGTTAACCCTTTACAGGTAAAAGAGACATTAACCCTTAACCATCTGTTTATGACACGCCTCCTAAATCGCAGACAGTGGGGAACCTCACTGGCAGTGATTTCTTCCTAGAACTTTAAAATAAATAGATTAATACAACACATGCACCTTTACATATACTACTGAGTATGTAAACTACAAGACATTTTACATTTGAAGGACAATTTTTAACCAGTTGATTGTGGGAAACTTTCATGGGAGAGTGCATCAGCTACTTTGTTAGAAGCTCCTGAAATGTGTTGAATTTCAAAATCAAAATTTTGGAGAGCTAAACTCCATCGAAGCAGTTTTTTGTTGTTTCCCTTGGCAGTATGAAGCCATTTTAGCGCAGCATGGTCGGTTTGTAGCTGGAACCGCCGTCCCCAAACGTATGGAACCCTAACCCTAGTTCTAAGTGCTCTACACATAGGAACCCTAAACCTAGCTCCAAGTGCCCTACCTATAGGAACCCTAAACCTAGCTCCAAGTGCCCTACCCATAGGAACTTAACCCTCACTCCAGAGCCCTATCCATGGGAACGCTATCCCTAGGGCGGGAAGCCCTACCCATAGGAACTCTAACCCTAGGCGGGAAGCCTTACCCATAGGAACCCTAACCCTAGGGCGGGAAGCCCTACCAATGGGAACCCTAGGTCTAGCTCCAAGTGCCCTACCCATAGAAACCTTAATCTTAGCTCCAAGCGCCCTACCCATAGGAACCCTAACCCTTGCTCCAAGTGACCTACCTGTAGGAACCCTAACACTAGGGCAGTAAACCCTACCCATATTAAACCTAACCCTAGGTCCAAGTGCCCTACCCATAGGAACCCTAACCCTAGCTCCAAGTGCCCTACCCATAAGAACCCTAACCCTAGGGCAGGAAGCCCTACCCATAAGAACCCTAACTCTAGGGCAAGCCCTACCGACAGGAACCTTAACCCTAGGGGAGGAAGCCCTACCCACAGGAACCCTAAACCTAGCTCCAAGTGCCCTACCCATAGGAACCCTCACCCTAGGACGGGGCGCCCTACCCATATGAACCCTAGCTCCAAGTGCCCTACCCATGGGAATCTAGCTACAAGTGCCCTACCCGTGGGAACCATAACTGTGGCTCCAAGTGCCCTACCCTTAGGAACCCAAACCCTAGGGCGGGAAGCCCTACCAATAGGAACCCTAACCGTAACTCCAAGTGCCCTACCCTTAGAAACCCTAACCCTAGGGCAGTAAGCTCTACCCATAGGAACCCTAACCCTAGCTCCAAGTGCCACATCCATAGAAACCCTAACCCTAGGGTGAGAGCTCCTACCCATAGGAACCCTAACCCCAGCTCCAACTGCTCTATCCTTAGGAACCCTAACCCTAAAGTGGGAAGCCCTACTCAGGCCAGCTACCTGCACTCTGAGTCAGGACGTAGAGGGAGCTCGGGTCACTAGCTCCTCTACCAAGGCTTCAATCTCCACACTGCTATTTTTAGTGTGCTAGCATGAGCCCATCTACCACATGTCTGTCTGGGTTGGAAGGCTCACTCTCATCTGCAGTGTAGACATACCTTTGTTTCAAGGGGATTCAGAGGACGTTAATGCTGCCCGTGCGTGCTGGAGTTGTTACTTACTCAGTGGAGCTGCTGATAAATGCCAAGCAATGCACATTGGAAAATGTAATCCCAGCTATATCTGCAAAGTGTTGGGGTCTAATTTAGCTGTTCCCACTCAAGACAGAGATTTGGGGTCATGGATAATTCTCAGAAAACTTCTGTTCAATGTGCAGCGGCAGTCAGAAAAGAGAACCGAATGTTAGGAATGTTCCTTGCAATGGTCCAATAACCTCCTTGAGTTCTGTAAGCCGGTGTGACAGTACCCTCCAAGAGGGCATTGCACTTCATTCAGGAGAAAACTGCAGGTGTCCCCAAACCAGTGCAGCATGGCCCCAGTGCAAAGCATTAGAGTGCTAAATAATCGATGGATGGCCCTGGCCTAGGGAACCCTCCGACACAGAGACGTTTTGCCAGAACCTCAGTAAGTCCCAAAGAGGGACAGGAGCCATGAGCCTGTTAATCTAGACTGTCATGGGGTGCAATGGGAGGACAGATGGACCTTCCTGCAACTTACTCAAGGCAAATGGTCCTGGGAGGCCTGTGCTGCAGGGTAATGCTTCATGCATGGAGCACTGGCCCATCTGTCCATTCCTTGTTTCTCTTGTCTGTGTTTTCTCTGATGTTGCTGAGTCACAATAGAGACGGTGGTCCATTCCCCAAGACTCCGTGCAGACTTGTTTTCCACCCGCTTGCTCCAGTTCAGCTCGTTGCTTGAGGTTTGCTCTGCCTGGCTGCCTCCTGGGAGGCGCCTTTGGAGTTGGAGCATGCCCTGCAGCATGCACAGTCACTCAGAGCCCAGACTCTCCTTGCCCAACATCTCCAATTGTCAGTTCTGTGCTCCCACCTCGCCCCTGCTTCATGAGAACAGCCAGAAGGAATTCTGTTGGAGGGGAGCTATCCCTGTGCTGGAGCAGACATTGGTGCAGGGGTAAGGGGAGGTAATTTGTGGCCCCCGATCCTGGGGCTGCTGAGGGCTGTTCTGATTTGCACACTGTCTGCAAGGAAGCCTCCGGGCCCTGTGGCAGCTGAGGAATAGAGGGGGCACAGTATCCCCTGGTTTGCACACTCCGTGCCCTTGAACATGGGTGCTTGTGGGCAGTGTAGCCAGCTCTGCAGCCCTGGTGCCAGCCCCTTGCTCTGGGGATAGCCTTTGGGGGAGGGTCATGTACAGCTGCTTTGTAGCCACTTCCTGCCAACCTAGATATTTCCTTCCAAGAGCCTCTCTCTCCTTGTCCTCACTCTCCCCTGGGCTCCCTTCTAACATCTAGAGGAGCTTCTCCCCACCCCGAGCCCTTCCCTGAACTCTGGATATAGATTCCCAGCTTCCACCGCTCCCTTATGTGAGGCCTCTGCATCCCAAGGTGCTATGGTGACAACTAGACACACAACAAAATTAGTTGCTTGGAAAACAAGTCTGCTGTGAAACCCAACCCTCCGTTGACAGCTGGGTGGGGTGGGGCAGCTTGCCAGCCCTGTGACAGGCATACATGGCTGGAGGTAAGTGCAGAGCTGCAGCGGCTCTCCAGACATGAGCGCGTCTTGCCTCTTCTCCTCAGGTTCTCAGCCCCCCCCCAGGAGGATGGAGAGATGGGTGAGGAGTGGCTGGGGGACAGGCACCAAGCAAGTTTATGCAGCTTCTCCAAGCAAATGAGTCAGACTGCAATTTTTTCACTATCATAAATACAGTTCATTGGGGTGCTGCATTGTACCTCACAAAAGGAGGCCAATGCCAATATTCCCAGCCCAGCTTTCAAGCCCAGGCTTAAGGAGCTAGTCTTCTGCTCCTTAGCCAGCACACCAAATGTTTGAGATGATGCCAGCATGGCCTTTTGATGCGTGTCCAGGACTGAAACAGAACAGGATTGCACCCCCGGTCTGTGTCCACCTTATAAAATGGGGAACAGCCAGAAGCTGATCTCTGCTGGGCTTTGGTTCAGTTTGGTCTGCAAAAAACAGAAAAGTATTTCAGCACTGCAACTCTAAACATGTGTCTCCCAGCCTCGGGGAGAAGCAGTCCAGCCACCCGTGAGAGCTTCTGTCTGTGTGCCAGAGGCTCAGCAGTGCTCACAACATCCGCAGTGAACACAAATGTTTCCTTCAGCATTCTGCCCCTTACTCGACACTAGGCTGGCCTGGTATATAGTACTAGTGTAAGAAATCTACTGAACCTGGCACCTGCACAATCCCTGGTGTCCCTGGTTGGAAGCCAATTTAACTTAGACCCTGGCCAGAATTCAAGTGTCTCACGTGCTGCAGGTTCTGAGCCTCACACCATCAGAGTGCAGAGACTACCCTGGGGCCAGCATCCCTTACCTGCAGCAGAATCAGGACCTGCCATAGAGATGCCATTGCAAAACAGTTACATAGGCCACATCTATACTGCAAACTTATGTTGACGTAGGTTCCATGGATATATGGCTGCTGCAGTCAGTACACCAGGTGTGCATGTGCAAACTTGGCACCTGGTGTCAGCAGCGCGTGTCCTCATCAGGGGAGTGCTTGTATTGATGTGTGGTGCTGTGCACCACAGGCAGATAACCCACTGTGCAACTCACCACGATCCAGATAGCTATCTTTTGGGATGTTTCAGCAATGCATGATGGGGCCAAAATGAGTTATACTGAGGTGACTGGGAGCATGGGGTCAACTTCCCAGTTGCAACTGACTCCATCCCATGATGTTATCCTTGTCCTGTAATTTTTGCACCTTTTTTTCAAAATCCCACAAACCTGTGTGGCCCTCCTTGCTGTCCACCATCTCCAATAGAAGCACAGAGCCTGCACAGCTCTGCACTATTGTTGTGAACGTTGCAAGCATGGGGCACAGGATCCTGCAGTATTTGGAGAGCCGCAAGGAACATGACGATTCCTTGGAGGACAGATTGCTTTGGGACATAGCAAGAACCAATTCAGTTGGTGGTGGTGTTCACAGAGCCGCTGCAGATGGAGTGCCAGTTCTGAGCCCAAGAAACTAGCACTGACTGCTGGGATCGCATTGTCATGCAGGTTGGAGAACTTTTGGATGCGCAAGGCCATATTCCTGGATCTGTGTGCTGGGCTTGCCCCAGCCCTCCAGTACAGAGACACCAAAATGAGAACTGAACTGACAGCGAAGAAGCAAGTGGCGATTGCATGGTGGAAACTTGCAGTGACAGATTGCTACCGGCCAGTTGGGAATCAATTTGGAGTCAGGAAATCCACTATTGGGGCCATTGTGATGCAAGTGTGCAGGGCCATTAATTGCCTCCTGCTATGGCCTCTCAGCAATGTGCAGGACATAGTGGATGGGTTTAGTGCAATAGGGTTCCCGAAGCATGGTGGAGCGATAAACAGCACACATATCCCTATTTTGGCCCCAGACCACTTTGCCACAGAGTACATCAACGGAAAGGGCTCCTTTTCTATGGATATGCAAGCACTGGTGGATCACTGGGGACGCCCCACTGACATCAGTGTGGGCTGGTCACCCACCCACTCACATCTTCAAGAACACAGGACTGTTCAGACAGCTACAAGCAGGGATTTTCCTTCCTGACCGATGGATTACCACTGGCAACGTTGAAATGCCAATGGTGATCTTGGGTGACTCAGCCTACTCTTTTCCCCCCTGGCTTATGAAGCCATTCACTGCCCATCTCGACAGCACCAAGAAGCGCTCCAGCTGCTGGCTCAGAATGACAGTTGAATGTGCCACTGGTGTTTACTCACAAGATTGAACCTCAGTGAGAAAAATATCCCAATGGTTATAGGTGCCTGCTGTGTCCTGTATAATATTTGTGAAGCAGGAAAAGTTTTCGCAGGGGTGGAGAGCGGAGGTGGAATGGCTCTCTACTGAATTTAACAACCAGATCCATGGGCTATTAGAAGAACTCAATGTGGAGCTGTACGTCTCAGAGAGGCTTTAAAAGACCATTTCAATAGTGACCCTGAGTTGTGTGTGTTTCTGTAGTGTACTCTATCTGACCCTGCTCTTTTGTGACCTGGTGTGAATCATGTGGCAATGTCTGTATATGTAGGAATATAACATCATCAATGTACCCATTCATTTTGTTTGTGAATGATTTTATGAGTTGTGTGACTCGGTACAGTAACAGGTAATTGGTTGCGTTCAGAACTGCTGAGCATCAGCCAGCATGTGTTGTGAATGAATAAAGATGAATTTTGTTCCAGGTAACATAATTTTATTCTGTTACAAAATCACAGAAAGAAAAACCTGGAAAATTTAAAAACAAATACATGTAAAATGTAATAAAACTTAATAAATTAAGAGAACAGAACTTATGAAGGGGAAAGAACATTCATGTCTCTTTCAGCCTCACATATGCCAATGATGGCTTTCACAAGTCAGAGTATGTGAAGCTGTGATTGTCTCTAATGTCCTCCAGGTGGAGTGGTAGGGGTAGTGCAGTAACCCTTGATTTTAAGTTGAATATTGAGGGGGGTTGTGATGCAGGTAAACCACAAGCCTTCTCTTGCCAAGTCTGTAGGTGTGAGCTGAGCACTGACAAATTCATAGCTAGAAACCAGACCAGCTCACCTATTTGTTAATATTGATCAAGATAGGTGTTACACTTGTAAGGATGTGTTTACACTCTATAAAATGCTTGCAAGCTGCCACATGCATCAATGTTACTTGTAATGGCTGTATTCCATGCCATAAGGTAAAATATGTTTGTTTTATAATTGTAAAACTGCCTGCTCTGAACATGTGAACTCAGATGTGAAGAGTGGCTCCACTCGCCCATCCAGGAGGACTATCAAATATAAGTGGGCCATTGTAGAATACAAGTTTAGTTAATTGCCCCATCCATGCATGGAGAAGTACATGCAGAAGGCCTCCTTCCATCAGTTTGAATGCTGGACGAGGAAAATAAAAATAGCTGACATGAAGATTGTTCATCTCTTTGTTGTTTGGACTCTTAGAAGGGCTGGAGGTACGAAACAAAACACAAAGATCTCCAGGGTCACTCTGGGTTAGCCCTGAAAAGACATTCAGTGCTGACAGATGACTACATCTCTGTCAACTTTTGGAACCACAGACTTTGTATATATGTAGCCTGCTTTAACCTGTAAATAACTCTCTCATTTCTTTTTCCTAGTTAATAAATCCTTAATTCATTGGCGACCAGCATTGGTTTTGGTGTGAGATCTAAGGTACAAACTGACTTGGGGTAAGTGACTGGTCTCTTGGGACTGGGAGCAATGTGAATATTTTGTGATTTTTGGTGTAAGTGACCATTTATCACCAAGTCCAGCTTGCCTGGGGGACAAGATAGACTGGAAAGCCCAAGGGGACTGTCTGTGACTCCACAAGTCCTCCTCTTTCTCCTCCTTATCCGGCTCAGGTGTTCCACAGGTGCGAAAACGGAGACCCTGAAGGCCGCAATGGCAGCAGCTGCAGATAAAACACACAGCGGTACCATTGTCAGTGTATTCACTATGGAAAGCGAAACTTCAGATGCTAAACTCGCTCCCCTAAAGTTTTAGGCACTATATTCTGGCTTCTGCGTGGGATTGCTTGTGCCCGGCGCCAGTCACAGCACCAGTCATGGTGAATGCAGCCCACCGGGGGTTGGGGAAATGAGGAGGGAATTGCTTGGTTGCATGAGTCTAGTAGTATAGGGCAATGGCACTGAATACTGGCACCGTTTTCCACAG
The DNA here is from genome assembly GCF_025201925.1 of Gopherus flavomarginatus. NCBI lineage: Eukaryota > Metazoa > Chordata > Testudines > Testudinidae > Gopherus > Gopherus flavomarginatus. Next base: position 38,483,231 of record NC_066630.1, read on the forward strand.
GTGCTGGTGATTTCAGCTCCTATCTCACTCCTGCGGGTAACAGGCAGAAAGAGCACAGCTGCTGCTGGCATCCCAAAGCTGCCTGGGCCCATATGCTGGTAGCCTGTGCTGCAAGAACTGCAGCAGGCACTGCTGAAGTTATCACTGAGCAGTGTGGCAAAGTGTCCTGCCACAAAGGAAGAAATAAGGCTGCCCTCCCTAGAAACTGTCAGCCGAGGATTGCAGAGAACCTCCATGGAAGCTTCATTGAGATCTCTCAGGAGGATTCAACAGACATCCCTATGTACATAAACAAACGGCTCTGGATGGCCACCCCTGCCAAACCCTACAGGAGACTGAAAAGCAGATAGCAACTCTACCTCTCTTGGTTGTGCCTCTGCTTCTTCTAGCATGAGTAAATTAATGATCAAACGATGTGGCCTGCTACTTTGCCATCCCTGTAATTTAAAATTGAACTGCACACTTATCGGAGGTTCCTTCCCCTGCATCGGGCTTGCTCATGCTCAGCTGTCGGGACTGAGTAGGCTGCGGTGGAGTCAAAACCAGGTCCTGACTCACTGCACAGCTGAATCCTCTGGTCGCCTGTCCCCCATTCTCCTCCTCCTCCTCTAGTCCTTGTCCACCTCCTCCTCCTCCTCACTGTTCACGGCAGGGTCCTGTGACTGGCTTCTCAGAGGTATGCACGGTGCTGTGGGTGGTGGTGTCTCCACTGAGTAGATCATGCAGCTCTCTGAAAAAGTGGCAAGTCTGCAGCTCAGCACCAAATTGATTGTTGGCCTCCCTGGCCGTCTGGTACACCTGCTGCAGCTCCTTGGCTTTCACCCTGCACTGCTGCTGGTCCCTGTCGTAGCCTGTAGATGTCCACATTTCTACAGGTGGTTCGGAGCTCTGCCTGCACAACCTCTTCTCCCCACAGGCCCAGGAGATCCAATACCTCCTCTGTACTCCAAAGGATGTGTAGCCAGCATGGTCAGCTGGACAGCTCCACGCAACAATGGAGAGCTGCCAGGTGCGGCAATGAGGAAAAGGAATTTCAAACATTCAGGGGGCTTTAAATGGAAGGAGGGGCTTCCAGCCCTCTGTGACCCCTGGACAGCGGAGTTCACAGTGAAAACCAGAGCAGTCAGTGCAGAGCATTGTGGGACAACTGCTGGAGGACAGTTAGGGTTGACGTAAGTAATGCAGTGGGTCTGCATTCACAATGCCTCAACCTAATTACATCAGCTGTGACTCTGCGCCACACGAGGAGGTGGTGTTATTAAGAAAGTGTAACGGGGTGTTTATATCAGTGGGAGACAAATCTAAGTGTAGACAAGTGCACAACTAGGTCGATGTACGCTGCCTTGCGTCTACCTAACATTGTATTGTAGACCAGTCCCTCGTCCAGGCTAGGTTAACAAAGAGACTTCACTGTGGTGTCACTCAGCATTGCCACACCTAAATCTTAGGTTCCCAGAAAAGCACTGTGGTCTGGTCTACACTAGAAAATGAATCAGTTTAAAAATCAACACCCCTGAGCGGTGTAGTCCAGCTGACCTAAGTCCTTGTGTAAACAGAGCCTGGTGAGGTGGGAGATCCCCTATACCGATGGGGGATAGTCCTTCCCTTGGAGAAGGTAGCATCTAAATGGAAGTGCTACAGCCAGGGTAGGTAGCAGGTTCCTCTGGTCTTGTCCCTCTCCATCCCAGAGAGCACTGGGATGTGAGGAGGCCCTAGTGCATGCAGTGACTCAGAGTGATAGTTGGGTGAGAGCCTGCTGGATGGAGAGTCAGAGACATTAATAATGACAGGAAGAATTAGTAACAATGCTTTACCAGTGTACAGTCTCTGGTTTTCCCAGACCCCAGGGGAATATGATAGATGGAACTGGCTAGGTCTTTGCCATCCCTGATTCCCTTGATTCGGTGAACCTGGCATTTCAAAGCCTCAGCTCAGATGTGAATTACTGTGGGGCAGGTCTCTGGCCTGTGCTAACAGGAGGTCTGACTGGTTGATCACAATGGTCCCTTCTGGCCTTGGAATCTATGAATCTACAAATCTATGTGTCAGGAGTGAGAGCCCGCAAAACTCCAACAGGAAGTGACAGAACTGCCCCATGGTGGGCGAGGCAATACTTTGTGTCAGCACTAACCATGTCAGTTGCTTTGACCTATTGCTCTGCTCCATCCCGTGAGGACAGAACAGAGGGAGGAATTTCAGGGGCCTGGAATATCAGGTGGTTTGCAGGATTGTGAATGGGAGAATGCAGTGAGTCCTGTGAAGGAACTGTTACAGTGACTCAGTCCTGATAAATCTAAAGCTCAGACTAAATCTTTTTATCTGCAGAGAAGTTCACATAACTGTGAATTGTAGCACCAGCCGACAGGGACATCTGATGGAGGCAACGTCTGACTGAATGTGCAAACTAAATGGGGGCTAGGATCTAGCAGGGACTCTGGGATTCCAAACAGGGCCAGCCCCGTGGAGACTGTGGGTTACCTGTTTACCCTGGATTGGATGTGGAATGATACCAAATCCCAACATCCTAGAATCTGCTTGCCAAATTGGAGGGGGAGGGGGGAACAGATGAAGTTACATTAGGACAAACTGCCTTAATGGGGTTAGGACCTTGGATTGCAGAGACTGTATCTTGTCTGTCCTGCCCCAAAGATGGGAAATTTCCACTCCAAAACATGCTGTGCTCATAAATTTCCACTGACTTCTGGTCAGCTTGTCTGTGTCTATGAACCCTACAGTCTCTACAACACTTAAGGATAGAGGTTACAGCATAAAAGTTGTTTCTTCTCCCCCTCCACCCACATAGGAAGCTTCTCTCCTTTTAATCTCTGTGCCTCTCCCTGGAGTGCAGGAGGTTTTGTCCATGAAAATGCAGCCTTTTAAATTCTAACGTACAAGCTAGGGGCAGACAAAAGGTGAGTCGAGACAATGGGGTAGGAAGACAGAAATCATCTGGCAAAAGGACCTGTGTCACACTTTCCCCTCCAGTGAACCCTTGCGTATAGAGCTACAGTGACTCTGCTTCTCAGGTAAGGAGCCGCCTCAATGATAGAACCTCAGTCACACTGGGGATAGGGATAAACATGGTAGCCCCTGACTTAGGCCAGGTCTACACTAGGAAATTAGGTCAGTATAACTACATCACTCAGAGGTGTGAAAAATCCAACCCCCGAGTGATACAGTTAAACTGACCTAACCCCTGGTGTAGACAGCACTAGGTCGACCTCTTAGGGAGGTGGATTACCTACGCCGATGGGAGAAGCCCCCCTCTCAGCGTAGGTAGTGTCTTCCCTGAAGTGCTACAGTGGGACAGATGCTATGTTTTAAGTGTAGACAAGCCCTTATGTCCGTCCCTCAGTGCTCATGAGACTGAGCCATGTCTCCAAAGCATGATGCAGCTGTCACACTCCGGCCTGGAGTAGACAGGAGATATTGCATGTCCTGGGTCTGTTGGGAGAAGAGGCTCCACGGGCACAGTGCTGAACCAGTTATAGAAATGGCAGCATTTCAAAAATTCACAGGCATTTTAAAGAGGGAGGCAGCTTCTGGTCCATGTGGCCCCTGGGCAGTGGAGCTCACAATTGTGACCAGAGCAGTCAGTGTCAGGCATTGTGGGACAGTGGCTGGAGGACTGTTAGGGTTGAAATAAGTAAAGCAGTGTCTACACATGCTCTGCATCAACCTCCATACATCAACCATGTCTCTATACCGCTCGGGGAGGTGATGTTACTGTGGTGGCATAATGGGGCACTTACATCGGTGGGAGACAAATTTCAGTGTAGACACATGCGCACTAGTTTGACCTAAAGCAGCTTATGTTGGCCTGACTTTGTAGTGTAGACCAGACCTACTGCTCTCAAAGCTCTCTTCTGTCTAGAGGAGTTTACCAACACTAGCAGACAGAGATGTGCATGCTAGCTTCATTCCACTGCCAAGCATGTGTCTGGGCTTACCAGCAGCACAGCCGATGCTCTCTTGATTGCATGGCAACAGATTCAGAGCACTAAGAGGCCGAGGAAGCACCAGAACAGGTGCTGTCAGCCCTGTGAAATCTTGGTTGCTAGAGGCAGCCCAGGGAGCACATGTGCTGCACCCCTTTCTCGCTCACATCATGGCATTGAGGCCTTCCAGATGGGCTGAGGTTCTACCACCGACCCGGCCTAGACCAGGACTCCAAACTTACCAGTTCATGGTCCAGTTATCACTAACCAGTTAGCAAGGGTGGCCTTTGACTGGAGATCTGTGGACTAATGTCATGAAGTCAGTGACTTTGCAGGGCCTTAGGCAATAAGCTGAGGTTCTTCCTGGGGTCTACCATTTGGGGGTGAGGCTGTACTCTTCAAGACAGACTTTCTGTTGGTTTTCTTTGGGGCCTTCTGAGTCTGTGAGAGGTTCCCTTCTGCCAAGGGAGACTCTTTACGGTAGAGTCTCGAACTACAGGACTCTACAGCTCAAGGTCTGCAGAGCAAAATCTGATCAACTTGGGGCTGGCAAGACTGTTGCTCTACCCCACTCTGGTGAATTGGGCCTGAGTCCTGGACGGGCACTGCAGGCATATGTGACTCACTGGGGGTCTCCTGTTCCTGCATGGGGGTCCTAACCACATTCTGGTTTGTGGGAGTGGTTAGGGAAGGGCTATCAATCCTGGGCTTGCCACCTGGAGAGTACAGCTCCCACTGGGTCTGGGGGCATCAGAGGTCCAAGCTATAGGGCGTGAGTGATTCAAGGCCTATAAGTCCCATGTGCAGTTGCCTGAGAGGAGGCCAGTGCAGGAGGTGGGCCATAAGCATAACCATGTCTTTTTCTTTCCTTGTGTCCATGATATAGACTGTATTAGTGCATGCCTATGGCTGGGGATATGGATTTATGGGCACAGCCTTGTGCACTGGGATCCCAGGAGAGGGTGTAATTCAGGAAGGGGCTTGCAACTGGCTTTGGGGATGGATGCAATTTTTGTCTTGGCACAGCAGACGGGGCTTTTGCGTGGGCTGGTGCCCCATGAGGACACGCTGGACGTCACTGTTATCCTCTTAGGGAAGAATGACCTGCGAATGGGCTGCAGGCTCCAGCTGATTTGGAAGGCTACATGGGATATTGGCCAGCTGATGGGCATGTTTCCGGTGTGGGGACAGTATGGTTGGAGACAGTAGCCCGCAGGGTTTGGCAGACTGCAGTCCATCCATTAAAGAATGTGGATAGGGCCCATAGGAAGGCCAACTGGAAAGTATCGACATGGCTGGAGTCCTGAGATAGCTCAGTTATCAACCCACTGTGCAACTGAGTTTTTATTGAGAGGATGGAGTGCACCTCTCCAATATAGGGCAGATGTCTTCCTGGATGATCTTGGTATTGGATTGGCTGAACTTCTAGGTAGCTCATGCAGGGTGGGGTAGAGGCAGCCAAGCTGATGCTGGGGCCTCCTTGTGGCAGGTGCCCAGAGCAGAAACTCACTGATTTAGGCTCTAGATCCAAAAAGGTAACATAGTGGGCATCTCAAGAGCATAGGAACTTTGTGTCGAACCCCCTGAGGCAAATGCAGACCATGGGCGGGGGAACCGCCCCACCATTGCATGGGATGGTGGTGCTGGCTGGGGAACAAGGTCCCCTCTCACCTCAATTTCCAAAATGGGGAGGGATGCTAGTGAGCGAGTGGAGGTGCCCAGAGACCCTCCTCATGTGATGATTGGCTCACTCGATGGTGGGAGCCCCCAAGAATCGGCAAAAGACCAGTGAGGTGTGAGTGACTGCTCTGGGCTGTCTCCCAATGGGAATGAGCACATAATTAGGCTAATACATTTATGGCCTGGTTAAAACCCATCCCATGTGTCCTTGCCTTCTTCTGTGTGGTGAGCACACAAGCGTTCACACCGGATAGGCTGTAACAGTCAATCAATCAGTTTTACTTCCAGAACCTTCTATAATGTAACAAAAAAATATACTCAGTTAAAATTGAAGCTCTGAGTGTATATTTGGACTTAGCAAATTACCTGAGTTTCTGCGAGGGAGGAAGTTTACTTCAGTGACAGATCATAAAGCCCTTGTTAAAGTTCTTAGACCAAACCCCAGTATTGCGTCTAGCAATGCCTGGATCTCAGGGATGGGCTTATGCTAACATCTTAGCACACACATCAGGATTCCAAAACATACTGAAATGCTGATGCATTCTCCAAACTGCTACCACAATCCCATTTCTAGGGCCTCTTCCTGGGAGAACCTCCTGGCCATCACTGCAGAAAAAATTGCAGCAGATGCTGAAAAAGATGCTAATGTACCGACTGGATGCAAAAATCATATTGGTGGACAAGTAAAAATTAAGAGAAAGAATGAGTGAGTGGACAGGCAGAGGATGCAATTGGCCATCATCCAATCCCTGCTAACCACAGAGAGATGGTTCTGCAGCATTTAAGTAGCTGAATATTTCATATGTAACACAAGGTCAGAGAGTGAGTCTGAGCGTGTTATAACTGCCACACACACAAAAAGGAATCATGCTCCTGGCCATTGTGCAGGGCACCAAGGTGCTGAGACAAGGCGAAGGGACCAGAGGAAAGCTTGCTCTGGCATATCAAACAAGGCTTTTCAGGCTGCACTTCGCTTTGTCATTCTCCAAAGCGGTTGGCTGCATCCTGATTGGGCTCTGCCCCATTTCATCAGCCACTCAGCGTCAGTCCCCTTGCTGTGTAACCTTGGCAACAGGTTCTTCCACTCCTGATGGGCCAGGACCCTTCATTTTTCTTCTCCCAGGCAGCAGTTCACATGCCTCAGCCATGGACACGTCATCACCGATCCCAGCCCATCCTTGCTCGCTTAAGGGCTGGCTTACACCGCAGCACTTCTTCTCCCCTGAGAGATCTGAAAGGCTTTTAGCACTAACTCCTTGTGCTCCCTGGTTTCCTGTAATTTTCCCTGAAAAGCCCTATTAGTTCCAGCCCACTTGCCAGTCCAAGCTCTCGTACGCTCTGAGCAGCTCTTTGTAAAGCCACATTAGCTGCTGCTCTTTCCCCGGGTTTTTCTTTAGCCGAGCGATGCTCAGCTAGGCCTTCGTTAGCACATTTGCAGGTGCCAGCCTGGTTCATGACATTTAAAAAAAAAAAGTCTATTCATTACACTTCATCCATAAGCACAGCAGTGACCCTATGGACAGGTCTGCTGTAGCTGCTACCTATGCTGAGAGGAGGGCGTCTCCCATTGGTGTAGGTACACTGCCTCCTGGAGAAGAGCAGCACCTGTCTACACCGGAGATGAGGCCGATTTAACTGTGTTGCTCAGGGCCCGGGGCTAGGGGGACCGACTAGCTAAGCAGTAGTTCTGCAGAAAAGGACCTGGGGATTACAGTGGACGAGAAGCTGGATATGAGTCAGCAGTGTGCCCTTGTTGCTAAGAAGGCTAATGGCATTTTGGGCTGTATAAGTAGGGGCATTGCCAGCAGATCGAGGGAAGTGATTATTCCCCTCTATTCGGCATTGGTGAGGCTACATCTGGAGTATTGCATCCAGTTTTGAGCCCCCTATTACAAAAGGGATGTGGACAAATTGGAGAGAGTCCAGTGGAGGGCAAAGAAAATGATTAGGGGGCTGGAGCACATGACTTACGAGGAGAGGCTCAGCGAACTGGGGTTATTTAGTCTGCAGAAGAGAAGAATGAGGGGGGATTTGATAGCAGCCTTCAATTACCTGAAGGGGGTTCCAAAGAGGAGGGAGCTCAGCTGTTCTCAGTGGCAGCAAATGACAGAACAAGGAGCAATGGTCTCAAGTTGCAGTGGAGGAGGTTTAGGTTGGATATTAGGGAACACCATTTCACTAGGAGGGTGGTGAAGCACTGGAATGGGCTACCTAGCGAGGTGGCGGTATCTCTATCCTTAGAGGTTTTTAAGGTCTGGCTTGACAAAGCCCTGGCTGGGATGATTTAGTTGGGAATTGGTCCTGCTTTGAGCAGGGGATGGGACTAGATACCTCCTGAGGTCCCTTCCAACCCTGATATTCTATGATTCTGTGTCATTATACCAACTTAATTTCCTAGTGTAACCCTGGCCTAGGTACCAAGAGGTAACTTCAGTTATTTAGATTGGAAAGAAAGCCCCCCATGCACTTGGCTCTAATCACTGGCCTTTTGGGACTCTTGGGACTGGACCCAAGCTCTCTTGTTGAAGCTGTTCCCCTTTGTGACACACGTTTTAACAGTGGGTCACACAATTGTTTGTCAGCACCAGAACATTAGCTAACAGCCATGCTGGGTTTCTGGTCCTGGTTCTGGGACAGGAATGGAGTCTAGTGGTTACAGGCTAGCCAAGCATCAATTCAGAGGTCTTTCAGCATGGCAGCATGGCTGAGATTGGCTCCGTCAGTAGAGACCGGGTTTTCAGACCTCTCCAAGCTATGTCAGAAATTACATTGGCTTCTGCCAATAGTAAGCATTGTCACATGTACAGCAATGCTGACGGTGAGAGACGTGAGATGTGGTCTCCTGGACCCCAGTGTAAGGTACTTTCTCCTGTGCTACAGGGTGTTTTGGAGGGGAATGCTCTCACACATCACACAACAAATTGTCATTTTGCCTGTCTGGGTCTCAGGAAGACACGACAGCCTCCTGAATTTAGGGACTGTAAGCCAGCGGTGTCGGGACTCGTCCCTCTCAGGCACGGCGGGGAGCCAGGGCGCCTCCTTACACACAGCAGTCTGGGTAGGCCGAACCCCTCAGCAGGCGTTGAGGGAATAAAGGGTCTGCAAACACAGTATATCAGGCCAGGCCCTTGGGCAGGGTGGGGCAGTAGCAGTTCCGACTCAGGCCTTCAGCAGGCTGAGCAAACAGTATCCCAGAAGTCTATACAGCAGACCTCCTCAGGCCAGGGAGAGGGGGAGTCTGCCACCCTTGGGGGGTGGCAGGGGGAACGCAGGCCCTCCCACTCCACTGCGTTCCAGCCCGGGGCCCTAGCAGCGGCAAGGGTTCGCTGCTGTCAGTGGAGATCCTGGCCAAAACACACTGACATGGGTTCAGGCTCTTCGGGAGCCAAACCAGGGTCGGCTACCCCCGGACCACTTCCGACCTCCTCCTATCTGGGTACTTGTCTCTCGCCAGCGTTGTCTGGGGGGTCCCAGACCGTGGGCTCCTCCGGGTACCAGTCGTAGGGAGGCTCAGGCCGCTCCTCGGGATACCGGTCGTGAGGAAGCTCAGGCCGCTCCTCAGGCTACCGAGCGTGAGGCAGGTCAGGCCAGCGTTCCTCCGGGTAGTGAGCGCAGGGCAGGTCAGGCCAGCGTTCCTCCGGGTAGTGAGCACGGGGCAGGCTGGGCCCGGCGGGAGCTCAGGCTCCAGCATCTGACCTCTCCGGCAGCTGGCCACCAACTGAGCGCTTGGACCGGGCTTTTATAGTTCCTGTCCCGCCCCGTGACTTCCAGGGGCGGGGACAGGCGGCGGTGGCTCTGCCCACTGAGGCACCTGCTCTGGCTCGTCCCTCTCAGGCACGGCGGGGAGCCAGGGTGCCTCCTTACAGGGACCGACTTGTGAAATTTGAGAGTGGTGGCAACCTTACTGTAGTGTAACACATCTGCCATCCATGGAGTTGCCAGCAACAAGGGCCAGGTTCAATATCTAGCTGTTCCTTTTGACAACACAACCCAAAACTCGGGGCCCCACCCAATAATCTGGGAAAACTCTACTCCACTCCTGGGCGCCTCTAAGCGGCAATACTTCCCCTCTTGCAAGCACCGAGTCTGTGTTTGGAAAAGAAAACTTTTAATAAAAGAGAAGGAATCGCATTAATTTGGGAAATCGCCACAAGCATTATTCGAAAACATATGACCATGAGCAGAATATGCACCCCAGAGGACGTTGGACAGTGTCCTTTTCCTCAGTCTCTCACCTTGTGGTGTGAAAGGCCGACAAACAAATGTCCCTTTAACATGCCACTCCTCTCTCCCTCCACTGCACCCTACTCACAGTTGTTGTCTTTGATCAGCAACAACCCAGCGTTCCAAGGTGCGGGGGAAGGAAAGGCGTCAAGCAAGGCCTCAGCGGCTGCTACCGGCTGCTCTGTTGTCATTCACTCAGCCACTGTCTTCTCTACTGCAGCCTCTGAGACGTCCTGAGGGCCCCTCACTTAACACAGCTCTCGGTGATTTCAGCTGTTCGTGGGGGAGCATCACTGCTCGTGCAGGCTGGGCAGCCTCTTTCACCAGAGATGCTGCCCCACAAGCAGGTGTAAGGTTTACCACTTAGACCAGGTTATCTCTGATTTCAGCTCTGCAACAAAAGACTCTGAATTAGGTCTTAATCAGCTCTATCCATAAACAGTGGAGAGGGGGTGGCTCAGGTGGTGGCTATGGCTCTTAGAGCCCACCTGACAGGGCAAAAACACCTGTCCTCACCCTCTCTCATCTCCACTGGGCTTTGGCACCCCTCCTCCCTGCTGAGTGAGAACCCCCCCAGTCAGGGCCTGCCAAGCACAATTCTGCTGCCCCTTTAGTCACACAACAAGGTTGACACTTTATTACCCCTGCACCCAATAACCGTGTGATTTGCAGTCGAACATCAGCCAGAAGTGATTGTTTGGGCCGAACAGCCCCATCGTGCTGTGCACCTAGGCGGAGTGGGTGTGTCTATGCAAACAAGGTGAGTTCCTGAAGTCGTCTTCCGCAGCTCATCACGAGTTATCTGGGGAGAGCTCATTCAGACCCCGCTTACAGTAGAGTGTAGGAACTGGATAGTATCCTTTTCACTATTTTGTGGGTCTTCTGGTGGCCCTCACTGTCTTCTATGTTTCAGCCTCAGAACCCTGCCAGAGCAGCTGTGTTTGTGTAACTAGGATTGTGTATAGTTCATAAACATGGTTATTCTGAGTGCACTGTGGCTATGTGGTTCCTTTATATTACATATGTGCTGACACAACATCTTTCCACAGTACTCTGTCAGCTGTACACAACATGTACCTAGACTCCTGTGAGCCCACATATGTACACACCATGTTCCCAGTCCAGCTGGGCCTCCATCTGCACCTTGTACCAAGATCCAGTGTACCCCAACCAATACAGACTGTGTTCCCAGCTTCAGGATGCACTGGCACCCAAACATGTCATGTCCCCAGCCCCCTTGGCAGCCTGACATACCGTGTTCCCAGCCTCTGGGCATGCCCACCACTTCCCCCAGCCCCACCATTACCAACATGCACTGCACAGAGAGACATTCTGTGCAGACGTCCCCAGGGCCACATGCACTCTATCCAGCCCTGTGTCCCATCCTCACTACCTGCGCTGAGCCATGTGCACTGGCAGTGCTGTTGTGTTGCGATCAGTGCTCTGTAGAATGGCCTCAGCTGATGTGCTCCATTTCTAGGTTTTGTCCGTCTGCCAGGTGCTCCTGGAGGGGAGAGCTGTGCTGGGCTTGCTCCAGCTCATGCATTAACCCCAGTAACAAGGGCTTTGCGCAGGGAACATACTTAATAATCCCATGGTGCTGATGTCTGGACTCACTCCACTAGACTCCTTAGCAGGGAGTGGCCCTTGCTGGGCAGAAGCCAGAGGCAACGTGTGTGAGTGTGTGTGGTCACATGGGATCATGTGCCCCCCCCCTCAGATTTTTGCCACGGTTTGCTGGCCCCACTCAGTCACATGGTGCCACTGGGTCCCCTCCCTCCACAGCAGCTGCTGAGGGTGGCAAGCTGTGAGCTGCAGCTGTGGGGAGAGGCAGCGGCAAACAGCTGGGAGCTGCAAGGAGGGGCCACTGAGGGTAAGGGGGTGTGTGACTCAAGTTGTTCGGGGGCAAACCTTTAAATTGTGGCCCCTCCACCCCCGCTCTCAGCAGGCACCAGTTGTCTCTGACAGAAGCCCCGAGTCGCACCAACGCTGCAGGGCAGAAGCCCCGAGCCTCCCCCGCATCAGTCTGGTAGGCAGAGGGGCGGGGGGAGTGCTGCGAGCCTCCCTTTAACTGTAGGAGAGCTCACAAGCTGCAGCCTGGCCACCCCTGCCCTATAGGGATAACCCTTCTGCCAGGGTACCAGCTGCGAGGGATGGGCCTGCAGGGCTGCTCCAACACCCTCTTCCAGGCAGAGGTGCAGCAGCACTTGGGTTCCGATCCAGCCAGGCTGCTAACGAAGGAGGAGCCTGTCCCTGACACCTGGCCCCTGCCTTCCCTCCCACCATCCCTCACCAAGAACAAGCAAAGCCAGAGCCACGCGAGGGGATTGATTCCTCCCTCCCAGCCCTGCAAGCCCAGCCCCTTTCCAGCAGCAGTTATTACACAAATGGACCACCGGGCTCTGCTCCAGCAGGCCTGATGGAGGTGTGAAAGGGCAGAGGAGCCTTTCCTGCCCCAGGCGGGCGGGAGGGAGCGTAGATTTTCACAGTGACCTTGGTCACCCTCCTGCATTAGTTCCGCACCCTGGCTGTTTAGCAGGCTGTCTCTATGGCTACCGGAATAAACAGCAGATAATAGCGCTGCAGCCTCCAAGCAGCACTGCAGTCTGGAGACCAGGAGGGAGCAGGGCTTCTCCGGGTAGCCTGCCACAGCTCACCAGAGGCACTTCAGGCGGTAAGTCAGCAAAGCAGCAACCTGATGGGCTGCTTCTGCAGGAGGAGAAGGAGGGGGGTGAGGGCTGGCTGACAACACGGGGGTCTTGCTCAGTGCACTGGCTGCCTGGATTGGCATCACTGAATGGTGGCTGATTCCCCCATCTGGGGGTGCAGAACAGGGAAGCGAGCTGGCCTGCATGCCTGGGGGACTATGCCTGTGGAGAAGCACTGGGCTGATGTGCAGGGATGGAGGGAGCAGGGTTGGAGCTCATCTGCAGCGGGCTGCATGTGCTGCTTCCAGGGACTCAGCTCAGAAGCCAGCTCACTTGGATGAAAGGGAGGGACACGCCCTACAGGGCAAGCTGGCTGGCTGCTCCCCCCGAACAGCTTTGGAGATGGGGTGCTCCCCCATAGGCACCTCCCGCAGTATCGGTGTTGCCTTCAGTGCATCACATGGCACAAACCATGCACCATGCGTGGGACCAGAAAGAGGAAATGCCCACAACAGGCAGGCTGCAGCACAGCCCTCCCCCATGCATCGCCCCTGGCCACACCCTTACCCTGCATCCACCTGCACATTCCCCTCAGTCCCCCCCAACACTGCATTTGTGTGCACCCCTCTATGGAGTCACCCCTGCACACACACGGATGCTCCAGCCCGCACGTGTGCCCTGTGCAAACCGCAGCAATGATACTTAGCACTTTTCATCCCTAGGGCCCAAAGCACTTTACAAAAGAAGGGACGTACTCAACCTCCCTTTCACAGCTGGGGAAACTGAGACCAGAAATGGGCCAGTATCACCCAGCAGGACAAAGGCAGAGCCAGGAACAGGACCCAAGTCTCCTATCCCAGTACTGCATCCGATCCACTAGCAGGCTTCCTGCACGCAAGCCTAAGACCTGCTCTGGGGCTCAGCGGCCTGTGCTGTTCTGGGGCCTGCTCCCCCTTATGCCTCTGTGAATTCACTGAGTGCTCCCTGGAGAGGGCGGGATCCTGCATGGTGCCTTTCTCTGGGTGTGGCGCTGTGTCCCACGCTGCTCAGTATTGTCACAGGGTGTCTGCAGTGCTCGGGAGACAGAAATAACTCGTAGGTTTGTGTCCTGCTGGCAGCTTCCTCCTCTTCCCACCTTCCCCTCCATGCAATCCCTATGCCCCCTGCTAGCCTGCAGACCCACGCTGCATATGCGCTCACAGTCTGGAAAGGAGGACGGTCAGATTAGCTGTAGATGGTACTGACCCAAGCGCTGGCGTGACTGGCCTAGGAAGCAAGGACCTCGCCACCAACAGTGGATACAGCATGGTAGCAACAGGACTCACATAGCCCCCTGCCACCCCTCCGATCCCTCTCTCCCACACTGTCCTGTCCCTGGAGGGACTCCTGGCAGGGATGTTGGCATGGGCAATCTGTGGGGCCCTATCAGTCCTGGCTAGCTTAGGGCTAATTGTGATAGTGAAAGAGAAGGCAAAGCCAGAAGGGGTGGCTTAGTGGTGTATCAGGTGTGAAATATCAGGTCACGATCCCCGGTAAAACAGGGCCCAATCTTGGCCCGGAAGACCATCTCTTCCCAGGTGCTGTGTGTAGCTTTCCGGCTAGACCTGAGCATGCAGGGTCTAGTCTGCTCAGACGATAGTGCCCATGGTGCTCTGCAGAAGACCGGGGGGTTGGAATAGCTGCCCTGCAGCGTGCTGCAGGCTGGTGAGCTGGTCCCCGGCTTGCAGGAAGTTGCACTGCAGTGGGGCTGGGTGGGGAGAATGTGTCCATTAGCCAAACTGTGGCCATCAACTCAGTTCAGCAAGACCAAAATTACCTGAGCCAAGGAGAGGGACATGTTTGATAGGCTCACTTCCTGGGAGAGAGAGAATCAGTGCCAAGAGCCTTCTCTGGGCCCAGCCACTGTGGGAACAGAGCTCCCTTTGGCTGCAACATGTCGCTTTGCTGGCAGGTTACACACACACTGATTAATGGCCTGCAGCTGTTTCTGCTGCAGCAGGCCCGAGTGGATTCCCATTGGGAAGGCCAGCCGCTCTGAACTCCTTCCCTGTGCACTGGCAGGAGTGGCCCCAGATCTGCCAGGCGCCTGAAAATAGACAAGATGGGGAGTACTACAACTCCTGAGTGTGGCCACGAGGCCCTGTCCCGGATCTTGGGCATGGCTGCCAGCTCGTCAGTGTGTGTCTGGGTGTGTGTGTGCCTGTGCGTGTGTCTCTGTGAGGCTGTGAGTGTCTTTATGTGCCAGCCTAGGGTTTGCCCCCTGCAATTCCCCCATTGCCAGCCTCAGGGAAGCTGCCCCGATGTGGGCCTTGATGCTGCCAGGGGGTGAGAAGACACGAGGCCGCCTGGAGCCTGGTTTTAGCAGTGTTGTAAGGGAACTGAGGCCCATCCGGCTGGCCGGCCGCTGTGCAGTGTAGCTGTATCTGCCGGTCCCCAGATATTTGAGAGACTAGGTGTGTGATGTAATAGCTTTAATAGCTGGGACGCCGGCAGGACCTTTCCCAGACCTGAAGACGAGCTCGGTGTGGTTCCCAAGCTTGTTCTCTCAACAACAGAAGTTGGCCCAATACCAGCTATGACCTCACCCGCCCAGTGACTCTGGCTCGGTCTGGACTCAGTGCATATGCGAATAGTCCAGCCCCGCCATGCCTCCCACAGCAACAGCCCTCCCTAGCAACGGTCGCCAGGCAGCGCAAACTCTGGCCACGCCAGCAGACAGGCCCACACGCCTGTTTTTGTTTAATGTCAGACTGTAACTAGGGCCCGGGGCTAGGCAATCCCCTGAGCCCAGCCAAGGCCGGGTGACTCTGCCCTGGGGCTGGGTGTGTCCAGGGACCTGGAAGAGAGCAGGGGTGGGTGGCGTGGAGCTGGGAGCTTGCTGGGTTAAGGCATTTCAGAATTGACCAGCGTTGCTGGCTCCCCAGCTGGTGACAGCTTAAAGGTCCCAAGGTTCAGAAGGTGCTGCCCCCCCGTCTGTAAACCAGGCCCCTGAATGGTGTCCCAGGCTGGGTCCCCAGAACCCCAAGTCCCTGGTGAAAGGCTTGGCCCTGGCGCTCAATGACAGACCTGCAGGCCCTGAAGTACCTTGCCCAGCTGTGGCCATTTTGATGTACTGTGGCCCCCCAACCCCCGTTTCCCACAGGCTGAAGCACTTGCTCTGTTCCCACTCACCTGCACACCGCCTCTGTTCCCTGTGCAGTGTCAGCAGGATTCCCAGCACGGAGGGCATGCCATAGGCAGAGCTGAGCTGCCCTGCCAGAGACAATCACCTTGGTGCCAGTGCACTACCAGGCCCAGCCCTGCCCAGTGCCTGCCCCTATGGAGGTGATGGGAGGACATGAAGATGCTGACCTTGCTTTGCTAATGCACAGAGCCAGCAGCATTTAGAATAGGGTGACCAGAGAGCAAGTGTGAAAAATTGGGATGGGGTAGGGGATAGTAGGATCCCATATTAAAAAAAGCCCCAAATGTCGGGACTGTCCCTATAAAATCGGGACATCTGGTCACCCTAATTTAGAAGGTGGGAGAGGCCTGTGAGAATCAGAGTGGCCAGGGGGGTTGAGGTGGCTGGCCACAGGCTCTGTGAAAAGCGAAGGGGAGTGACCTGATGTGAACTGCTAAGTGGCAGATGGCCGCTGTAGAGTGCCCGGCAGTTGTTCCTCCCCTGCTCATGGCACTGATGTGCTGGCTTCAGAGATGCTGATCAGGGAGAACACGTCTCTTTAGCACAACCAGTTTAGTTGTGAAAAAGTCTCTTGGTGACAGCTTTCCAAGGGGATTAATAGCCATAGGAGTCAGGCATGGAGGCGACTGTGCCAAAGGGAGGGGATAACCTGATATTGACAAGAAATGCTGATCAGCCAGGGCAGTGCTGTCTGATGTAGGAGGGGGAAAAGAAGCAGTGTAACACTGTAACACAGTCTCAGTACACTGGGTCACCACTCCCACTACAGCACTGCCAATGCCCTTCTGTCCTGACCCACAGTGCCAGCCTTGGGGCCCATACACAGCTCCATCAATGCTCCCCAGTCCCTCTGCTATTCTAGCCCTGGGACCCACACACACAGAGCTCTGCAAATGCCCTCAGGCCTGATCATCAGATCCCACTGCTATCCTAGTCCTCGGCTCCCCCTTCCATGTCTGCCAGTGTGGCTTAGTCATGAAGGGGCCAGGCTTTTGTGGGAGGCAGCGGCATAAGGGGTGTTGCAGGGTGCAGGGGTGCACAGATGGTACGCACAGTATTTGGTGGGATTGATGGAGTCTGCGTAGTAACTGGATCCTTTTCTCCTCTGACTACCAAAGGTCAGCATGGCTGGAAGCACTGACGTGGCAGCGCTGGAAGAGAGCTTCCGGAAGTTTGCAATCTATGGAGACACCAAAGCTACAGGACAAGAAATGACTGGGAAAAACTGGGCCAAACTGTGTAAGGAGTGTAAAGTAATGGACGGCAAAGGGGTCACCGGCACAGATGTGGACATCGTCTTCTCCAAAGTGAAGTAAGTGGTTCCCTTGCTTCCCTCCCTTCCCTGCAGCCTGCTCTACATCAGCGGCTGGCTCCTGGAGCTTAGCAGGGCTGGCACCGCCAGGCCACTTAGCTCTGTGTGCTGCCTGCTGGGTCACCCATGGGCACACTCCCATGTCATTCATTTCAGCCCCCTCCAGCCCTGTCACACTCTGCATGGAGCTTAGAGGAGCCTGGCATCCAGGACAGAGTTTCTTGTCCACCAGATACCGGCTTCACATCTTACTCATGGATATTTGCAGCACATTATTACATGGCTGCTCAGCTTTCATATAGATACACACACGTGTCTAGCCTTCATTGTTGACTATGTGACCTGAGTGTAACGGTGCAGTGACACCTGCCTGAATCTCACAAGCACCTGAACCATGTAACCCAACGGGCTGTTAACCCCGTAACCTAAACTGGCCATTTCAATATGTACATGAATGATTGCATTGCTGATTATTTGAGCAGAACCAGTCAGCTAGCATGCTTATCCCACACACCCAACCTGCCCCTCGCACCTTCCCAGAGCCAAAAGTCCCAGCTTCTCTCTGAGATCTCTGGGGCAGTTACTTGCTCCCCAGTAAGAAATCTGTGGCATCCCGACACCTGGAAGTTCGGGGCAACAACTTGAGACTATAAAGAAGTTGGGGGCTGCTGGGCTGCTGGATTATTCATCGGCACGTCGGATTCTGTAGGAACCTCGATTTGAATAGATCTGAGGCTGCTGCAGAACACTCGGAATCCGCCGTAGAGTCTGCCAAACTCACAGCCCGTGCAGCAGAGTTTGGGAGGGGCTGTTCATGGAGTGTGTGGGCCTTCAATACGGGTTACTATGTAAACATGATGCCAGAGACGCCCTGGGCTCTATCTGCAAAGGGAAATTCGCACTGTGACAGCTCTGAGGTAGGCGTGCAGGGACGGGGAGAGTTAGGGCTTGTCTATGCTTAAAATGCTCCAGCAGCACGGCTGTGCCGCTGTACCTGCACTGGGGTTGAGCCAGGGCCGGTGCAAGGAAGTTTCGCACCCTAGGCAAAACTTCCACCTTGCACCCCCTGACCCCTCCAGCCTGGCGGCAGCTCCCTAACCCCCCCCACCCTGAGGCGTCCTCCCCCGGGGAGCTGTGCGGCACCTTCCCACCCCAGCTCACCTCTGCTCTGCCTCCTCCCCAAGCATGCCGCTCCCGCTCTAATTCTCCTCCCAGGCTTGCGGCGCCAAACAGCTGATTGGTGCTGCAAGCCTGGGAGGCGGGAGAAGTGACGCAGCAACCGCGCGCTCGGGGAGGAATGCTGTAAAAAAAATTGGGGGCACCGCTTTTTGGAGCCTAGGTATGCTGACCCAGGGGAACCCCTGGGCTGCCGGCTGCTGGCGGCGGTACGCTGACCCAGGGGAACCCCTGGGCTGCCTGCCAGCGGCTCAGACTCCCTCTCCTTCCCAGCGCAGTGGCTGCTGAAACACTAAAAAAATTGGGGGCGCTGCTTTTTGGCACCCCCAAATCTTGGCACCCTAGGCAATCGCCTAGTTGACCTAAATGGTAGGACCGGCCCTGGGCAGAGTTTCAGTGTAGACACTGCCTGACCCGATGGGTATTCTCCCGTCGTATGTAATCCACCTCCTGGAGTGGCGGTGGCTAACGTGACGGAAGAATTCTTCCATCGACATCTTGAGGTATTGTCTCTTGAGGAGGTGGATTACATACCACGGGAGAATCCCTCTTATCTGCATAGATAGTGTCTACACTGAGGAATTCTTCTGTCAACCTAGTTCTGGCTCCAAAGAGACTAGGCTGGTTTAACCATGCCACTCGGGGGTGTGGCTTTTTCACACCCCTGTGCCATGTAGTCATGCTGACTTAATTGTCTAGTGTAGACAAGGCCTTAGGTGCTTTAAGCTGGGATCCACAAAAGCCATATGCTCAGCAGGGAGCTGCCTAAGCTAGACAGGGGAAATGCTGAGGAGAGGGGTAGGAACTAAACCCTGGCTGCTTCGGGGCATTAAGACCGTAACTGTGGGTTGCTCAGGATTCACAGCCAGGAACCTTCTGCTGAAGTTAGGCACCAAACCAGGTCACTCTGTCCTTTCTTGCAAAAAATCAAGCCAGTGCCCCTCCTATAAGCAGTAGTCCAGAGGCTGCAGCACTTCCCTAGGCTGTGGGACACTGGCTTCAAATTCCCTCTCTGCCTGTTATGGTGTGAAGACTTGAGCCCAGAGCTCCTGTGCCTCCCTGGGGAGTGCCCTAGCCACTGAGCTCCTGTTGCCTCTTGTACCGCTTCGTGTAACAGTCACTTGAGCAGGGACTTCAACTCAAGTCTCTGCCCTCCCAGCTGCAGGCCCCAACCCCCAGGCTACGGTGCCATTCTCATAGCCTCTGGCCCCCTGCAGACCCCCATGAAATCTCACGTGATGAGTAAGTCCCTCTCCCCTGCCCTCCCTCCATACTGTCCCGCTGTTCCCTGGGGACAGGATTCTGCCCATCTCATCACAAAGGAGTTTTTCAGTCTTATAAAGTATTTAAATGTTACCAGGCTGCACTGCTGCTGGCTCAGTGGAGCAAGGGTTGGGGATGGATAGATGGAACAGAGATGTTTGCCCCTCGTCATCTGCCTGGAAACAAGAGCTCGTCCAGTGACATGGCCCTCGTCAGCAAAGGGGTTAATGCCTGCCAGGGACCGGCTCCTGCAGTGCATCCTGGACTGCAGTGCCTCACAATAGCCCCTCCACATCCACATTGACCCAGTGCTGGAAGAGGTCGCAGTCTGCTGCTGGTGGCTGAGGACAAGGCCTTGACTCTAAGGATTGATGGTCAATGAACAAGAACTTCCTGTATCCGTTTGTGCGTCAGTTCTTGTGTCTCCTGCAGTCTCAGCCAGAACTAAGATTCTTCTCTCCTGTTCTTTAGAGCAGCTGTCAGGTTCTGCTCAGCTGTGGCTGCCTTTCTGGAGGAGGGATCCCTGTGTAACTCAAGCAGTTCACATGTCAACTATTTCAGTAACTGGTTCATCAAACGTTCCTCTTTTCCCTCAAAAACCATCTGTCTGGGTAGCAGGGCTGGTCACCTGGGTCTCCCTGTCACAGCTGGGAATACAAGCGCCATTTGCAAGTTCAGCCCCGGTGTCTGTCTTGCCACAGCTACCATTCTAGTGAAGCGTTTGCACTAGGTCACTCCCCAGCCCTTGTGTCTTGCAGAGGGAAGACAGCCAGAGTCATTGGTTACGAGGAATTCAAAAAGGCCCTAGAGGAGCTGGCCCCAAAGAGGTTTAAGGGCAAGAGCAAGGAGGAAGCATACGAATCCATCTGCCAGCTGGTGGCAGGGAAGGATCCGACCAACGTAGGCGTCACTGTAAGTGATTGCTCTTCTCAGACACATGGCGCAGGAGTGTGGGGTGGGGAACCTGGCAAAGATGGTGGGGTCTGTCTGCCAGTGGGAGCCCCCCAAACGTCACATAGCAAAGCAGTGTGTCCTGGAAGAGGCAGGGATCTGGGAGGGTGTGACAACTTAAGGGAGAGAATACAGGACCGGGCCCTGACCAGGGGGGACAGCATGTGGTCTGGAGAGTGCATGGGGAATGGAGGTGTCTGGAGCAGTGAGGGACAGGGTGGGGAGTGGGCCAGTGTCATGGTCTGTGGGGGACTGAGATGGACTGGGGGGACAAAGCGGCCTGGGAAGGGCACGCGGGGGACGGAGGGGCCTGGGAAGGGCACGCGGGGACAAAGGGGCCTGGGAAGGGCACACGGGGACGGAGGGGCCTGGGAAGGGTACATGGGAGACAGAGGGGCCTGGGAAGGGCACGCGGGGACAAAGGGGCCTGGGAAGGGCACGCGGGAACGGAGGGGCCTGGGAAGGGCACATGGGAGACAGAGGGGCCTGGGAAGGGCACGCGGGGACCGAGGGGCCTGGGAAGGGTACATGGGAGACAGAGGGGCCTGGGAAGGGCACGCGGGGACGGAGGGGCCTGGGAAGGGCACATGGGGGATGGAGGGGCCTGGGAAAGGCTATAATTGCTTCTCTGTGTTTGACTGCCCTGCCCCGTTTTCTTGCTGACAGAAAGCTGCGACCGGCGGGGCGGTGGACAGGCTGACGGACACCACCAAGTACACGGGCTCGCACAAGGAGCGCTTTGATGAGAGTGGCAAGGGCAAAGGGAAGAGCGGGCGGGAGAACATTGTGGACACCAGCGGCTACGTGGGGGCCTACAAGAATGCTGGCACCTACGACGCAAAAGTGAAGAAATAGGGAGAACTGGAAGTGCCACCGACCCTCCCAGGCCCAGGCACCCCACAGCCTCTAGGCCTTCAATCACATCAGCCTTGGGAACTGGCCTTAATGGCACAGGCCTCCTGAGACCGTGCTGGGCCCAGCTCCTAGCCACGGAGCCACAGCTGATAGGCCTCTTGTCACCACGGGCTGATGTGATTAGAAACTGACCTGGACTTGCACTTTGCTCCCAACATTACATCAACTCCAGATGTGTTGTGAGCCATGTCCCTCCTGCTAGCGCTAACGAGACTTTCTCCTCGTGTGCCCCCAGGGCACCACGCCCCTCCTGCTAGCGCCAATGAAACCTTCTTCCCATTCGCCCCCGGGCACCACGTCTCTCCTGCTAGCGCTAACGAAACCTTCTCCCCTGTGCACCCCCAGGGCACAACGCCCCTCCTGCTAGAGCTAACGAAACCTTCTCCCTGTGCGCCCCCGGGCACCACAGCCCTCCCACTAGCGCTAATGAGACCTTCTCCCCTGTGCACCCCCAGGGCACCACGCCCCTCCTGCTAGCGCTAACGAGACCTTCTCCCTGTGCGCCCCCGGGAACCACGCCCCTCCTGCTAGTGCCAGCCAGACCTTCTCGTGTGCCCCCAGGGCACCACGCCCCTCCTGCTAGCGCCAACCAGACCTTCTCCTCATGTGCCCCCAGGGCACCACGTCCCTCCTGCTAGCGCTCACGAGACCTTCTCCCCGTGCACCCCCAGGGAACCATGCCCCTCCTGCTAGCACTAACGAAACCTTCTCCCTGTGCGCCCCCAGGGCACCATGCCCCTCCTGCTAGCACTAACGAAACCTTCTCCCCGTGCGCCCCCAGGGCACCATGCCCCTCCTGCTAGCGCTAACGAGACCTTCTCTCCATGCGCCCCCAGGGCACCACACCCCTCCTGCTAGCACTAACGAGACCTTCTCCCCTGTGTGCCCCCAGGGCACCACGCCCCTCCTGCTAGCGCCAACCAGACCTTCTCCCCATGTGGCCCTAGGGCACCATGCCCCTCCTGCTAGCGCTAACGAGACCTTCTCCCCTGTGTGCCCCTGGGGCACCACGCCCCTCCTGCTAGCGCTAACGTAGGGTGACCAGACAGCAAGTGTGAAAAATCAGGATGGGGGTGGGGGGTAATAGGAGCCTATATAAGAAAAAGACCCAAAAATCGGGACTGTCCCTATAAAATTGGGACAACTGATCACCCTAGCGCTAACAAGACCTTCTCCCCGTGCGCCTCTATGGCACCACGCCCCTCCTGCTAGCTCTGACAAAACCTTCTCCCCTGTGCACCCCCGGGGCACCACGGCCCTCCTGCTAGTGCTAATGAGACCTTTTCCCCTGTGTGCCCCCAAGGCACCACGCCACTCCTGCTAGCGCTAATGAGACCACCTCCCCTGTGTGCCTTCAGGGCACCATATTCCTCCTGCTAGTGCCAACCAGATCTTTTCCTCCATACCCGTCACAAGGCCACCACATTCCTCCCACTCGCTACAATGAGGCCTTCCCTTACTCATGCCACTGGGTGCCTGCCTGTATCTCTTCCGCTAGTGAGGTCTTCTACTCACTACAGATGCCAATTTCCCTCCTGCTAGTGACAGATGCGCCTTTTCCAACCCTATGTCCCTTCAGCTCAGGCCACGTCTTCACTAGGAAATTAGGTTGGTATAACTATGTCACTCCGGGGTGTAAAAAATCTCCCCTCACCCAGCAACCCAGTGATGCCAACCTAACCCCCAGCGCAGAGCAGCACTGTCGGTTGAAGGGGCGTCTCCCATCGACAGAGCTACTGCCCCTCGGGGGGTGGTGTACACGACAGCTGTACCAGTGCAACTTTAAAATGTAGACCTGCCCTAAGATTAACGACACCGTCTCCCCTCCGGGCACATCAGTCACCAGTGTTACCACAGCCCCTTCTCCTCAGGGCACTTCACTTGTCAGCATTAATATCAAACTGTGTGCGCCTTCCCTGGAGAACTGGCCTGCATGTGTTTAACCACCACCCCTCAGGCTACTCCAGCAGCCCCAGGCCCCATCGGTCCCAGTCCAGTCCTCAGACGCCTGCCTTCTTGGCGGAGTCACAACCAAAGGCCTCCCTGCTCTGTAACCTGGCTCTGCAATAAACCTCCCCCTGTTTTGTACTAGCGCCCGTGTGCTTTTTCGGAGGGAAACAATGCAGGCAATTCAGGGCTGAGGCAAAGGAGGCTGGTTTTGACCCAGGATCAGATCAAACAGGCCAGTCAGTCGACTTGGCTCCAAGCCAGACTCTAGGCGAGGGGTGGTGCGGGCTTGGCCCTGTCACCTCATGACTTTGGCAAGCTCCTGGCCGCCCTTGTGCCCCAATGTTGCCAGAGCAACCAGAGAGACACACAAACATTCAGGCACCTGGCTCCAGCTGCTGCAGTGTTTGCAACCAAACACATGAGCTCCTGGTAACACTCCCTGGGAACTGGGTCTTAATTGGAACCACCACATCCCATGGACATGGCCTAGCATCTGCCACCCTCTCCCCCAACCTTGCTGTGCTTTAGACAGGGCTCGAAAGCCTCTTACGCACAGGCCTAAGGCCCAGATCCTCAAAGGCACCTAACTCCCAGGTGCCTAAATACCTGGGCCTTGGGCTCTGGCCTCACAACCACTGAGAGTGCTGGAACTGCCTCCCCTGACTGTTGGGTCTCTCTCTTCTGAAGCCAGAGGTTAGAGGAATCCCAGAGTCACCAGGCCAGAGAGGACACCAGAGTGGGCCAGAATACTGAGGTCAACAGAGACCAGGCCTGGGAATACTGTGTGTCTGCGAGTATTGATGCTCGGCTCTCCCATCTTGTGGCGTCTTGTGCCACTGCCTCAGGAAGCCACTGCTTGGCCACAGAGCTGATCAGCTTAGAAAAGAGATGACTGAGAGGGGATGTGATAGAGGTCTATGCAATCATGAATGGAGTGGAGAAAAGGTGTTATTTACCCCTTCACATAACAAAAGAACCAGGGCTCAGCTGGTGACATTTATAGGCAGCAGGATTAAAACAAGCAAAAGGAAGTACTTCTTCACACAACACACAGTCAACCTGTGGAACTCGTTGCCAGGGGATGTTGTGAAGGCCAAAAGTATAACTGGGTTCAAAAAAGAACTAGATAAGTTGATGGAGGATAGGTCCATCAATATCTATCAGCAAAGATGGTTAAGGATGTTACCCCTGAGTGTCCCTAAATCTCTGACTGCCAGCAGCTGGCACTGGAAAACAGCAGGTGGATCACTCAATAATTGCTCTGGTCTGTTCATGCTCTCTGAGCATCTGGCACTAACCACCGTCGGAAGACAGGATACTGGGATAGATGGACTCACCCAGTATGGCCGGTCATATATCCCCTTTTCCCTGCTTGTGTGTCTTGGAGGAATTCAAGGTATTGAGTCCTGCTGTGCTGACAAAGCTGCTCCTCTGATGCACCACTTCAGCTCACCTAAACATTTCTCATCTGGATTTTTCCTTCTCATCAGAAATGAGGCCTTAGCTGAGTTATTATTTATTTAGCATCTAAAGGGTGCTAGGAACTTTACAGAACAGGAAACACATCCTGGAGAACTCACAATCTGCCAATGGAGAGAACTGTCATCATCCCAGTTGAGTTGGGAGGAGCAAGGAACAGAGGGAGGAAGCAGTGGGGGAAGGGGAGAGAAGTGGGGAGAAGAATGGTAAGGAAAGCATGATGAAGGTTAATATGATGCTAGGTTCCTGACTCAGCATTGCTGGTCCCCATAGCTCCTGCTCCCTTAGTACAGCAATGAACCCAACCAGTTGATTAACTATCCTTCTGTCCAGTAGCTTCATTGTGGAGGCTGGTTCCTGGCACTTCCCCTCCTATCTCACAGGCCAGAGTCTCCTGACAATTGTGCAAAACACCCGTGGGCAGCAAGTACCCTACCAACTAAACAGCCTTCTCAACAAGAAGTCAGATTACACTATATGTCCCAGAGTTCTTTGCAGGTGCCAAGTGCCTCCTGTGGCAAAAATTTGGTTCACCAAGAAGTGTCTGTTTGGATGGCGGAGGCATGTTAGGATGTTCTATTCTATTGAGGTTCTTATAGGGAGTTCCTGCTGGGAAACTTGCTTGTGTGAGATTTTCTCTCTGAAGTGGTCTAGAGAAGCCCATGAGTTACTGCATGTGCATCCAGACTGAGCCTGTGAACCTGCTGAGGTTTGCCCACCCCTGCAGCATGTTGTGGAAATGAAGTACATAAAGCATGCCCCATATTTCCAATTTGTAGTCACCCATTTAAGATCTCTTCCTGCAGCTCTACAGTGTCAATGGTTTCGATTTCCATAATCTCATAATTTATGTATGGATAGAATTTCCCCGTGCATCTCTCCCTCTTCTTCTGTCTAAACTACAAAAATGCCCCAAAAGTTGATAGCCAAGAATAACACCCTGCTCTCCTCTGTATAGTGGCCATTGCATCCTGGAGTTCATCAAGTTCATAGGCGAGTGTGAAAACCACAGGAGTTAAGCTAGGTAGAAATAACTTCCTGAATGACCTGTAGAAAGAGAAAGGTTCTATGGGAAAATTTTCTGATACCCCTAGAAATCCAAGCCAGACAGCTTTCACTTCAAACTAAGAACTGTAAAGTTGTCTGCCTTATGAAGCAGACATACATCTCTCTGTATGTGATTAACCTGCCTTTTCCCTTCAGAATAATGTCTCGTTGTAGTGTAAGTTCCTGAATGATGTGAAATGAAAGGTGTGAAATATAACCAATGAAGGAATGGACTAGGCCTGCTATGTGCAGAGTAGCTATAAAGCATTTTGTTGGCATTCTGTCTAGCAATAGGGTGACCAGACAGCAAGTGTGAAATATCGGGACAGAGGGTAGGGGGTAATAGGTGCCTATATAAGAAAAAGCTCCAAATATCAGGACTGTCCTTATAAAATAGGGACATCTGGTCACCCTAGTCTAGCAATGACATGAAAAGCATAACACACAAAGGAGTTAAGCACCTAACCAGGGTCTAGCTTTGAATCATAGACTATCAGGGTTGGAAGGGACCTAAGGAGATCATCTAATCCAACCCCCAGACAGATTTTTGCCCTAGATCTCTAGATGCCCCCTCAAGGATTGAGCTCACAACCATGGGTTTAGCAGGCTGATACTCAAACCACTGAGCTATCTCTCCTCTCCTTGTAGTAAAAGAAGTTTCCTGAAAAGGGAGTATTCCATTTAATAGCCTGGCTAAGACAGAAAGACAGGCCTGGAAAACAATGGAACATAAAAACCTTCTTAATAAGAAAATGATAAAAGAAATGTATTATACACTGTTGCCATCTACTGGATATTGATAGAAGCAGCAGTAAAAATGAGAACAGAACCCAGAGACCCCTTGGCAAGCATCCAAAAGAAATAAGAGCTCCTCCGGCAAATCCCCAATGAGGGTGTATAAATGGAGGTTATGGAGGTGGATCACAAAGTTTTGCTGAACCTCCATGGCTAGCCTTTCCCTTCCTCCAGAGTCACAGGACTAAGAGAAGTTTGCTGAACCCGCAAAAGAAGCTACAGAATTCAAAAGTGCTACCAGACACTTGGACCAGCTCTATGGCCGGCTCTCCCTGCTTCTAGGGTTACAGGCCTGAGAAGAAGCAGTGACATTCCAGTTCAGAGATTGAGTAACTGAAAGTTTCCTTGCTAAGTCTGCACTTTCTAGTGAGACCCCAAGGAATCATAGGTGTGATTTTAACTGAGTAATGCTAGCTGCATAGTGCTCCATTGTAAGTCCAAGTAAACAGGCCCAAGAGACTCTCAAAGAACTTTTAAGCAATTGCCTTTGATGTTTTAAATTTGTCCCTTTTATACCCAACACTAGAAAGAGCAGGGATCACATTGCTAAGAGTGTCTTAAGACCCAGATTACAAGGCCTGAAGGGAACATTGTGATAATCTAGTCCAGCAGTTCTCAAACTTCATTGCATCGCAACTCTTTTCTGACAACAAAAATTACATGACCCCGGGTGGGGGTGGAGTGAGGGAATTTCTGGATCCTGAGCCTGTGCCTCCTCTCCTCCCCCGGGCTGAAGCACTCAGGCTTTGGCTGCAGCCCCAGGTGGAAGGGGTCAGGCTTCGGCTTCAGTCCCAGGCCCCAGCAAGTCTAACACTGGCCCTGGTGACCCCATAAAATGGGGCCCTGGCTCCCAGTTTGAGAACTGTTGATCTAGTCTGACCTCCGTATAACACAGGACAGAGAACTTCCCCAAACTAATTTCTAGAGCAGATGCTTTAGAAAATTATCCAGTCTTGATTTAAAAACCCTCAGGGATGGAGAATCCACCACAACCCTTGGTAAGTTGTTCCCATGGTTAATTACTCTCACCATTAGAAAATTGACTCCATATTTCCAGTCTGAATTTGTCTAGCTTCAACTTCCAGCCATTGGATCATGTTAGACCTTTCTCTGCTAGATTGAAGAGCCCATTATGAAATATTTGTTCCCCATGTAGGTACTTACTGTAATCAAGTCACCCCTTTGGCATATAACGCCATGTAAAGGGACATTGGCAAGGTTGCCATGGCAAAAATGTAACTAACCTTTTCTCATTAGATCTGTTTTTTGCATAGTCTGTACAATTGTTTCCCAGTATTATTTCCGCCCCCGCCCCCCCAAACAAATTCAACTGGAAGAGGGTTGAGATCACTAGAACCCTTTATGAGGGCACTTTCAATAGAGTGGAGAGGACGAGAGGTTCAGGAAATTGTTGGCTTAGAGGAAAACATGGAGACAGATACCCTGCTCAGGGGAGGAGGAAGATGGGGCATAGAGAGACATGTGGATCCAAGTGAAGATTCCTCAGGACTGTGGAAACAATAGCTGCTTGAAGGAAGAGGGGACAGAGAGGAGATGGTATTTACTTTCCTGAACCAGTAGCAGATTACTGCACGAGCCAATGGAGCCCTGCCCAGGGGCCTAGACTACTTGGAGCCCTGTGATGGTTTGGAATGAGCCCTGAGGCCCCCTACTGGAGGCCTTGTGGCCCTGCCACACCCACCCCAGAAAAGGGCAGTAGAGAGGTCCTCCAAGCTGCCTAGAGCAGCTGTGTGGGAAGTAGCCAATCAGGGCCCAGAAGGCTTGTATAAGAAGAGCTGTAGGGCCAGGTCCACTTCTGTTCCTTACTAGAGCTGGAAGAGACTGGATGGGGGCTCTGTGCTTGGACTTCACCAGGACAAGGCCCTGAGGTAAGGGCAGGGGTGGTCCTTAGGCATATGTGGCTGTGTAGGGCACCCCTGGGTCTTACTGTCCTCCATCCCACCTGTGCTGACCCTTCCTAAAAGCCTCCAGCCTGCCAGACCTATTAGCACAACATTGATACTCTTAGAGAGCCATTCAAGGGGTAATAGAGCCATTTAACAGGCATTTGCCAACCCCCAGGCATAGACTGCCTGAATTTACTGATAGAAACAGTTGTGCATCACTGTCATGTTTATTCAGAACAGGTTAGTCTACAGGACCTTAGTTTAAAATTTGCTTTAAAAATACATCTTTAGTGTGATGGTGAAAATGATAAAATCACATCTCTAAAAACCCCTTACACATAGTTTTAGATGCACAATCTGAGTATTTATCTTTAGCCTTAAATGCTTGGATTGCTTTTAAAATAAATCCTTCAAAAGACCCCCTTATGATTTCAGAGTTTAAATCTGAAATTTCATGGCATTGTAATTGTAGAGGTCCTGACCCCAAAAGGAGTTGTGTGGGTGGAGGCACAAGGTTATGGGGGTGGGAGGGGGAGGTGTGTTGCAGTACTGCTACCCTTACTTCTGTGGTGCTGCTGCTGGCGGCACTGCCTTCAGGGCTGGGCAGCTGGAGAATAGCAGCTGCTGGCTGGGAGTCCAGCTCTGAAGGCAGAGCTGCTGCCAGTATCAATGCAGAAGAAAGGAAGGATGGCACAGTATGGTATTCTCACTCTTACTTCACATCTGGCCAGCAGCTGCCACTTTCCAGCTGCTCAGCTCTGAAGGCAGCTCAGGAGCAAGGGTGTCAGTATTGTGACCCCCTTAAAATAATGTTGTGACCCCCCTGGAACTCCCTTTCAGGTCAGGATCCCCATTTGAGAAATGCTGGTCTCCCCTGTGAAATCTGTATAGCATAAGGTAAAAGCACACAAGACCAGCTTTCACAGGAGGAGACCAGATTTCATAGTTTGTGACATGTTTCATGGCTGTGAATTTGGAAGGACCCTAGTGACTGGACTGATTGAAGAGTGAGCCCCAGGATAGGGCTGCGGATCGAAGGATCCTACAGAGGGTGCTGAGAAGGGAGTTGCTTGGCTTTTATCACACAGACAGTGTGTGACTCTGCTGGAGAATGAGTCACCAAAAACCCACCACAGGTAGGTGGAGAGAGTGTGCAGGCACATGCACTCAGCCAGGGGGTGCTCACGTGAGGTGACTGTGAGCCCATTGCAGGCCCCCAGTTAAATTCCACCCCACTGACTGTGGCCCCAGGGCTGGAGGGGCTCTCGTTCCCTGCCGCAGCCCTGGGACAGGGCTTTTCTGGTCTCTGTGCTGTGGGGGTGGGTGGAGGGTGTGTGGAAAGAAGTGAGCAGGGTGGGGCTGCCAGGGAAGGGGGAGAATGGGGTAGGGCAGTGGATGAAGTGGCAGGTTAAAGGGGTGGAATGGGGGTTGGGCTGCAGGTGGAAGGGCTGGGGCAGGGGCCCCATCACTTGCTCCAGCTCAAGGAGACCTTGATAGGCCTCTGTCCTGAACACTGAACGTGGTCAGATATTGCTGCTCCTTTCTGCAAGTGATTTCAGGAGTGCGTGTTTCCATTTGCCAGGATGATGACTTTTTTGGAAATTCAGATAAATTTGGCAACTTTCGCTATCAATCTGGGAACTACTGGATGTATTCCCTGAAAACACAATGGTAAACTCTCACATGTTTCCAAGATCTCACATCTAACTGTCAGACTATTATATTGAGCAGTACCAGATGGTATGGGCAAAGGGGATCTTTGTAGACTACTATATCAATAAGGGGTATATGTGTGTGTGCCCCCAGAGATCCAGCTCCTGCCAGGGCTCTGGAGGCTGATAGGCTGCCTGTGTTTCAGCAAAAATTTAGTTGTCTGTTTAAAAAAAAAAAAAATGCAGCAAAACACTTCACTTCAGCGAATGGGCATTTTCCAACAAAAATGGATAATTTCCAGCCAGCAACACTCTCTTAAATGGGAGAAGCACCTGCTCTGTCAGAGCCTATTGATGCCAACTGGCAGAGGGCACCAGGGATGCCCTGGGGTTTTTACAGGTTATCATACTGTCAGGTTTACTGGTTGTCATAGTCACTGTGAAATGTACATACAGAGGTTTAAAGAGTTATGAGCCTATACTGGAAATTATGTTCTCAAAGCCTTGGAGTTAAGGCAGGTAAACAGGAGGTGACATGCCTTGACTGGTTCCTTCCAGGCAGAGGGTAACAGATGCATATCTCCCTGTCTGCTCATTGTGTGTGATCTGCTTCACAATGCAGATCTGTTAGCACGTGCAGCCAAAATGCGAGTCAAGAGACTATGAAATCTTCAAGAGAGGAAATGTACAGCTGGAGGGGATCCTATTGAGTACAGATTGTTTGCGTATAGCTGGGGGGCAGAGGTACCTCCCTGCATCTTTAACTGAGAAGACAAGCGGACAGTGTGACTTGTCTCATGAATGGAAGATCACAACCAAGCCTGGCTGTAAAATGCTGGAATGGCTTTGACCATTGCTCCAGAAAATGTGAAAATATCTTAAGTTTAGGTTCTAGGATGCACGTTACAATTTTAATCACTTGTTTCCAATATCTTTACTTGATATCCCTAGAATCTCTTCTGTGTTACATCACCTTTTGCTTGCTTTCACTATAAACATATCTAGGTGCTGTGTGATCAGTGGAGCTATGATCTAGGCTGTAACCAATAAGATGAGGGGCAGGGTTCCTTTGGGAGCAGTGAGTCTGCGAATACTGTGAGTGCCCAGTGATTCTGGGACTGGACACTCCAGGGAGAAGCTCACTGGGCTCAGGGGTTAGTGTGGGCCTTTCACTAACCTGCAGAGGGACAGCAGAGCCTACACAAGCAGAGGGGAAGGCTTGTGTTGCCTGTGGCTGGTGGAGTCAGGGAGCTGACCCATGGCAGGCACAGAGAATGCCCCCTCATGTTAAGGGTATGTGGTAGCGAGGTGATGCTTCCTGGTGGTACAATGGGTGGTGAGGCACATCTGTATGGTGGGTTGCACAGGGGGCTTGTCCAGGGAGGTCTGTCAGTATTTATTCCAGACAGGTCACAGATCAGTAGATAAGAGGAGTTCAGAAGAGTTTTGAGATTTAGCTGGAGCTAAGAACTAGCGGCTCAGACACTCCTTGGGTTCTGGCATGCTGTCACATGCAGTAAGAGGAACTTGAGGGAGGGTCATGGCCACTATGCCCTCTCATGGGAAAAGTAGGAGACACATGATGCATGTGCAGCTCCACTGGACACTGCTATTGAGAACCCCAATCTCACATGTGCACCTACAGTGGGACCTGCACTGATGCATACTCGGAAGAACATGGATCAGATATATCCTCTGACTTAATTGCTTTTATGTTTAATGATTGAAAGCTAACTCATTGTAACCTTACACCCCATATTCTTATGAAAATATGCTTATGATACAGATACGGCATAACAGATATATTATGCAAGATGAGTCTTGTAAGGTATCATCAGAAAGGTTATACTATACTGAATGTGATTATCCCATTTGTATGCATGTATCATTTCTGTATCTAATGCAGGGGTCTCAAACTCAATTTACCTTCGGGCCAGTGCAGGCCTCAAATCCTCCCACCAGGCCAATGTCACTCATGCAGCCCAAAACCCAAACTCCACCTCCCACCTGCCTAAGGCTCTAGGACAGTTTGGGTGGGGGAGGTGGTCTGGGGTAGGGAATTGGGGTGGGGAAGCAGGTCTGAGGCACAGGCTCTGGGAGGGAGTTTGGGGGAGGAGGAGGAATGAGGGGAGGGGGTGCAGGCTGTGGCAGGGGGTTGGGGGTGCTGCACTTACCTGGGGCTCTGAGGCAGGTGGGCTGGGGGGCTTCTGCATGGTTCTGCTCCTGCAGCGTCCCATTGGCTGCAGGGGTGCTTGGGGTGAGGGCAGTGTGTGGAGGCACAGCCCCACCCCTGGGTGGCAGGGAGGGGCCAGCAGCCACTGGAGTGAACGGGCAGATACCATTCAGCTCAGCTGCGCTGCTGGGGCTCCTGAGGGGGGAGCACCCGGGGGCGGCAGGTGGGGCCACATTGGGGAGACTTGCAGGCCAGAGATGGCCTGTGGGCTGGGAGTTTGAGACCCCTGTTCTAAAGTTAAGAGTATTGACTATGTAACAGTTACAACTGTGTGTATTTGGGAGACACCCACCAGACAACAGGCCGTCAGCCTTGATGGGCCATTAGGAAGAAACAATAAGACTGAAGATACTAATCTCTCTCCTTCCTGAGAGGTATCCTGGGATGTAGCTGTGATGCTACTAGGTCAGGTGGTCCTGTCACCTGGTACTAAACACCATCTTGGACTGCTAGTAATTTTCCACTAAAAGGAGGGGGAGGTCAAGACTGGGAAGCAAAAGATTCCGCATTGTGTAAATCAAGGCAAGGCAAACAGGACTCTTCTCCATTGCCTTCCTGCCCAAGAAAAGACTGCTGAAGATACCTGAAGAGACAAAGGAACTGACCAGTGGGAAAGGCAGGGGCTGAATCCAGATGAAGACAGGAGTCTAGTCTGTAAAGAGAAATACCTGCAACTTTGAGCTACAGAAACTCTGCAACTTGCCTAAAACAACATTTAGGGGGAGAAATTACTACTTGAAACCAGTCCCTGTAAGATCTTAAGCCTGATAGGAGTTTTGTTTTACTTGCTTGGTAACCAGCTTTGTTCTGTTTGCTGTCCCTTATCGCTTAATCTGCCTTTTATAGTTAATAATAAACAAAAACAAGTTTATTAAACCCAGTTTGTGCAATTTCTAAGGGAGGGGGACATGGCAAGAAGTTGTGCATATTTTCCTCCACATTGAGGGAGGGGGCAAATTTATGAGCTTACGTTGAATAAATTTCTCTACAGCGCAAGACAATACTTTGGGTACTTCCAGAGCGGAGCTGCACTTGAATGCTGCGCCATTTTCTAGCTGAGTTTTCTCAGAGCCGTTTGCAGACAGGGATGCACCAGCTGTAGAATCACAACCTGTGTGTGTGAGAGCCTAAGTCAGCAAAACAGGGAGAGGGAGCCCAGGCTAGTGGAGCAGGCAGGCTCAGTGAAATCCCAGTACATCAGAGGTCCAAGGGGGGGTGGTGTCCAAGCCGCACACTTATGTTAAAATATATCTGAGTCTGCAGGTGTGAGTTTCCTCTCCTTTGCTCCCTTGAGTTCAGGTTGAGCAGTGCCTTCTATTTAAAGAAGATGACTCTATTTAAAAGATGACTCTTCTAAGAACTCTAAAATCTGCATGCTTATTCAGATTGTCTTGAAATTGTGCACCCCATGGAGGAGCTAGGTAAGGTTACTACTGCAAATTCTGTCATTTGAGCATGGGGTTCTTGAGATACACCCACCCACCCCAAACAAAACTACATTTCACAATCAGCAGCTTCTCACAATGTTTATTTTTACACAGGTGGGGCTCAAACTGTGGCTTTCATCATCCCCCACGCGGTTGCTCAATGTTCATCTCCGCGTGTGCCCCTTTGGGGAAGCTCCATTGAAAACATTGTTCACGGAAGAGCTCAGCTCTCTAGACTGGTACCTGGCAAACACTCGTGCAACGAAGAGAGTGAAATGGGCAGAGGTAGCAAGAGGCTTTCCAGCCACGCTCTGATCAAATGACGTGAGTGACTCAAGGGGACATGCTATAGCCATTGAACCTGAGTGACACCCTTGCACTGTAAATCTGAACCCTGCATGTGGCAGAGATCTGAGAATGATTTGTAGGAACAGGGCTAGTAACTGCCTCTCAAGCATTTTTTTTTAACTTTTGGGGAATGTGGCCTGCTAATTTGTACAGTGACTTTAGAAGACGTTCAAACCACTTTCTCCTAGACAAACCACACATGCGCTCTGCTGATGTGGGAATGAGGGCAGGGCATGATGCTACCTTCTCCACTTGCAATAGCATAGGAGAGCATCCGCCCTGGTTGATCAGTCAGCACAGGTTGGCTGGAGGCAAGATGAAAGACCGGACAATGTAATCATGTTTCTTCAACAATGGAAATGATCACTTGAAGGCCAAGGGGTTCCCGGTTCACAGCCCCTTAAACGGGAAGTACTCATGATATTTTTCACTGAGTGCACCAAGGCCTTATCTTCAACTAAGTGGCATTTCTGTTTTTTTCCTGTTTGTCCAAACTTTCGAACTCTGCAACTGATCAATTCCAAAATTTCAGGGAAAGTTCTAGACATTGGTGACCAGAACCCTACTGATTTGGGGGGAAATCGGAAAACAAAGAGGGGATAATGGGGGCACATGAAGCCCCCACCGACTCTTTAGCACAGCCACTGCCTCAAGCACCCCCTTCCACTGTCAAATAGATGAAACAACTGGTTAATGCACTCATTAAATGTAACAATACCCCCAGGGCTGTTGCAACCATTTAGGCGACCTAGGCGGTCGCCTAGGGCACTAGGATTTGGGGGGCACTATATTGGCAGCGGCCGGATCTTCGGCCGCCACTGGCACTTAAGCAGAGGGAGCTGGGGCAGGGCCACTTGCAGCAAGTAAAGGGGAGGAGGGGCGGCATGCAGGGAAACTCCTCACCCGTGCCCCGCCTCGTCCCTGTGGCTGCTTCACTTCTCCTGCCTCCCAGGCTTGTGGAGTCAATCAGCTTAGGACCCACAAGCCTGGGAGGCAGGAGAAGTGAAGCAGCGCTGGGGTGCTTGTGCATGGAGCAGGGGGGAGCTGGGGCAGGGGGGTGGGAAGCTGCCACGGGGGGGCGCCTCAGGGTAGGGCCACGGGAGGGCACTAAGAAGTTCCACCTAGGGTGCGAAACATCCTTGCACTGGCCCTGAATACCCAATCTCGGCAATGCCTATCCTCCCAAAAGAGTTTAAATGTTGAAATCCTGAGTGACTTATCACCACCCAAAAAGATGACTAATGGTGAGGGGAAAGGCCCCTGGCCTGCGGTGGCGGAAATGGGGTACTCTGGTTTGGGGGGAGAAGCGGAAGTGGTATGAGGAGAGGGAGGGAAATGAGGGACAGTCACAGAACCCCAGGCATGGCAGGGAAGGGGAAAGGGTTTAATGAAGGTTCACACAGAGCCCCTGCCATGAGGGAGAATGGGGGACACTGCTGTGAGAGGGGGAGAAGCATGGGCAGAGAAGGGAGAATGGGGGACCCTAGACTGGGGAGAGGGAGGCCACACAGTGCCCTTGGCATGGGTAGGGGGAAGGTGGGAATGCAGAGGAAGGGGACTAGGTTGAACAGGATTTTTTTTGGCATGGGGGGGAGAGATTGGGGGAGTAGAGTATCTGGACAGGCAGAGCAGCTAGAATGGGGTGGAGGGAATGGAGCGTATGGGGTGAAGTGGGAATATGGGGCACACAGAGCCCCTGCTAGGGAATATGGGGCAGGGTCAGAGCTGGGAAGGGGAATGCAGACTTGTGGAGAAGCAGTGATAAAACCGGGCTGTTTGGCAGCATGCAGGGAGAGGAGGTGGATGGGGTAGGGGTATAAGTAGGGAGAAGGGTTGGGAGAGTTTAGGCCAGTGGAAAAGGGAGGGAATTGGGGGAGTGGAAGGTGAGGAGATGGAGTAGGTGAAAGTGGGAGAGGTGAGGAGTAAGGGCAGGGGCCTAGTTACCTCCACATTCTTCCCTCCCCTGCCATCATGCTGGGATCTGGAGTGCTTTCCCCTCTGAGCTCTGCTCCCTGTCCCCTATGCTGTGCTCAGAGGTGGGGGTCTGATCCCCTCTCGCTGCCCCCATATGTGAACCAGAATCTCAAAAGGACCCTACCCCTCCCTCTGGGAGGAAGTCTGAGCCCCTCCCCCTATCCCTCCATGTGAGCTGGGATCCAGAGAGGCCTGCCCCTCTGGGGAGTATGAACTCCTCTCCCTGTGTGTGGTGGGATTGGAGGCCTCTCTGCAGGAAGTCTGAATAATAGATTCCCAGGCCAGAAGGGATCATTCTGATCATGTACTCTAATCTCCTGTATAACGAAGGAAAACTAGGAAATTCTCTCACAAAAAACATTGTTATTGCAGAGTTTAAGGTTGCTAAGTAGTATCTCCGACCTTTCCAGAACACTGAATTCAGCAAAACTTAACCTCTGAAATCCAGGGAAGAGAGCGTTAAGGTACCTGCCAATGCCACCTTAACTCTGCCCTCTGAGCAATGTTGCTAAGACCTAGGTAAGACAGTAGTCCAAATGAGCTCTCCGTCTACTGCTGAACTGGAGGAAATGACCTCGTGAACTGACCATATCTGCACAGCCGCACACATCTTGCCAAGGTGATACATTTTGGCTGTTTTGGGTTAAAATCCACGAAGGGCTTGGCTACACTAGAGAGTTGCAGCGCTGGTGAGGGGGTTACAGCGCTGCAACTTAGGATGTGGCCACACTTGCAAAGCACGGCCAGCGCTGCAACTCCCTGGTTGCAGCGCTGGCTGTACACCCGGTCGAGCCTCGGGTGTAGGGATTCCAGCGCTGGTCAGCAAGTGTGGACACCCACCAGCGCTTTTATTGACCTCCGGGGTATAAGGAGGTATCCCAGAATTCCTGTCCACAACAAACCGGAAGAAAGGGAGCGCTCGGAGTTCAGCCAAACTGCTTATTTAAAAAACAAACACAGCTCCTGTTTGCTGAGCGAGCGGAGGCAGGCAGGGGAATTACTTTGGAATGTTCACAGCTGTTTGCTTGAAGAGAGAAACAGCAGGCTCACATGGCAGAGGGGGAGGGGGAAGTCCATGTTCAGCAGTTGCTGATCTGGTCTGACGGGTATTTAGCTGTGCATAATTTGCAATTAGTGAATAAGAGAGGAGTGGGGGAAGGGAGTTAGAACTTTTAAAATGATTGAAGGTAGACACAAGTCCTTAGAACTTGCAAGGCAGTGAGCTGAGAACAGTGTCAACTCCAAAAATCCATTCTGTCTGTCTCCTCCACGCTCCCTGTCACATTCCACCCCACCCCCCTCTTTTGAAAAGCACGTTGCAGCCACTTGAATGCTGGGATAGCTGCCCACAATGCACCACTCCCAACAGCGCTGCAAGTGCTGCAAATGTGGCCACACTGCAGCGCTGGTAGCTGTCAGTGTGGCCACACTGCAGCGCTGGCCCTACACAGCTGTACGAACACAGCTGTAACTACCAGTGCAGCAAAACTGTAAGTGTAGCCATACCCTAAGTCTTGGATGCAGAGGTAATGAAAGGTTGTTATCCCTATTTGATGACTAAAGGGCAGCAGAACTGTACTTAATATGCCCTAATTGAAGCATATTAGCTACAGTCACCATGACTGTAATCTCACTCACTAACTGTGGGGGCAGGGAGCTCTCTCCGAGTAAAAAACCAGAGGGGACAGGGCAGCTGTTACTATCTAGTAGTGAGCCTTCTGTTTAAGGGTCCTAGATACTTATGACATTCCAGGGTGCAAGAGCACTGAGGGGCAGTGTCACTCCTGCAACTTGGGGTACCTCACAGTGCTTGACAGCTGTAGCTCCCAACCTGGGCTTCTCACAGCCAGACACCCTGAGTGTCCGTGTGTAGCCACAGCCCCTGCGGGGCCAACAGCTCTGCCC
Source organism: Gopherus flavomarginatus (assembly GCF_025201925.1). NCBI lineage: Eukaryota > Metazoa > Chordata > Testudines > Testudinidae > Gopherus > Gopherus flavomarginatus. The sequence continues at coordinate 38,521,239 of NC_066630.1, forward strand.
CTCTGATTGTAGGTGAGAAATTGCATGAGACCAGGATTATAATCTGTTACATTTTAGACACTGGAAAGTGTGCTTTATTTTATTACATTTGAAACTATTTTTGGTCTCTATGCTTAGTATCACTTAACTCTCTGCTATTTATTAATACATTGATATTAAAACAATAAGTTTACCTCTGAGCAGTTCTATTAAGGTAAAGAGTATGTCCTCAGCGGAGCTAACAGGCTAGTTCAGTGGTTTTCAATTTTTTTTTTCTGGCGACCCAGTTGAACAAAATCTTTGCCTGTGACCTGGCAGAGCTGGGGATGAGGGGTTTGGGGTGTGGGAGGGGCTCAGGGCTGGGGCAGAGAGGAGGAGTGTGGGGGTGAGAGCTGCAGGGTGGGGCCAGGAATGAGGGATTCAGGTTGTGGGAGGGGGTCAGAGCTCTGGGCTGGGGGTGCAGATTCTGGGTGGGGCTGGGAATGAGGGGATTGGGGTGTGGGAGGGGCTCAGGGCTAGGGCAGAGGGGAGGAGTGTGGGAGTGAGGGCTGTGGGGTGGGGCCAGGAATGAGGGATTCAGGTTGTGGGAGGGGGCTCTGGGCTGGGGAATGAGGTTGGGGTGTGGGAGGGGGTCAGGGCTCTGGGGTGTGGGAGGGGGTCAGGGCTCTGGGCTGGGGTGCAGGTTCTGGGGTGGGCTAGGGATAAGGGGATTTGGGTACAGGAAGAGCCTCCAGGTTTGGGGGGCTCAGGGCAGGGGATTGGGGCATGGGGTTTGGGGTACGGGCTTATCTCAGGTGGCTCCCAGTCAGCGGTGCAGCGGGGGTGCTAAGGCAGGCTTCCTTAACACACGGCCAGTGGTTTTCAAAGTGCAGGTCGTGACCCAGAACTGGGTCGCAGATTGTAAGGCATTGGATCGTGGCGGCTCTGGACAGCACTGCCAACCGGGCCGGTAAAAGTCTCTTCAGCGGTGTTGCCTGGCTAAGGCAGGCTACTAGTCCCTACCTCGTCTGACATGGTACTGCAACCCGGAAGCAGTCAGCAGCAGGTCTGGCTCCTAGGCAGGGGGGCCACGGGACTCCACATGCTGCCCTCGCCCTGAACACCAGCTCCATACTCCCATTGGCCAGGAACTGGTGGACCGTGCTGCACCCTGGAAGGGGCCAGCAGCAGGTCCGGCTCCAAGGCGGAGGTACGCAAGTGGCTCTGCGTGGCTCTCGCCTGCAGGCACCTCCCCACAGCTCCCATTGGCCAGTTCCTGGCCAATGGGAGTATGGAGCTGGTGTTCAGGGCGAGGGCAGCATGTGGAGTCCCGTGGCCCCCCTGCCTAGGAGCCAGACCTGCTGCTGACTGCTTCCGGGTTGCAGTACCATGTCAGACGAGGTAGGGACTAGTAGCCTGCCTTTAGCCAGGCAGCACCGCTGAAGAGACTTTTACCGGCCCGGTTGGCAGTGCTGACCAGAGCCGCCACGATCCAATGCCTTACAATCTGCGACCCAGTTCTGGGTCACGACCTGCACTTTGAAAACCACTGGCCGTGTGTGTGTGTGTGTGTGTATGTACGGGCTCTTCGGAGGCAGTGGACTTAACTTCTATGAGTGTCCAGTGAGAGGGACTGGACACTACAGAGAGATGTCTTGGGAAGTGGGGTTCGCTGAATGTTACTTACAAGGCAAAGTTAAGACTGGCAGAGTCTCGGAGTTTGCTGGTGTGGCAGGGAGCTGGCGCATGGTTTAGGATCCAGCAAGAAACTCTTACTGAGGCAGAGAGGTAACACAGTGGCTTATGGCTCTGGGCTCCTTGAGGGAGGTGTCATGGGGCTCAAATGGGTTTTGTTTTGTAATTAAGAGGAATCCCTAGATATTGAACCCGGCCTTTGGTACTGCCAGTACCAGCTGGCAGAAGGGTTACACACTAGATAGAGCAGAATGTGCATTCAATAGAGCATATGCCCACTGTAGGACAGAATCAAAGGCAAAACTTGCATGTAGGTGAGGTTCCTGTTCAGTGCATTACCTGCACCTGCCCAACACTCAGCCACTGAGCCTGCTCCATAAAACATCCCCGTCTCTATTGCATTTTACAGTCCTTTCACATTTGCATACAGAGTTCCTCTAACACAGCACTTTTATTTCTCCACCATAACAGCCACTCTCACCTCACTGCCCACAATCCCCATGGGAAGACCCCTCAGTATCGCTACAGGCACAACTACACAATTGAGTGCTGATATGAGGCAAACTGCATCCCTTAGGGTACACACATACCCACTGCTTTTCATCACACAGAGGTGCTCAGATTCCAGCGCCCCCATCACCTCATCATAATCACAGTTCTGCTAAGCTGCCCCAACCAGTCCCTCCAGCATTCAATACAGCTCCACTTAACACAGCGAATGCAGCTAGAATGCATGCAGATAACTCCTATAGGCTAGTGCCAGCTCCAGGGGGACAGAGATAAGGTTGCATTGGTGTCCACCTTTCAGGCGTTAAAGGCTGAATTACCTTAATTCTTTATTTCCTGGTTTTCAGCACTTTAAGTTTTATTGAACTGGATGTTGTAGAAGAGCACAAGATACCACTGAGCAACTTTAACTCACTAAATCTTTCACAGTGAACATACACTGGAATCACCATCCCATAGCTGAAATGCAACCGTCTCTAGAGTAAAACATGACAGCTGTTAGCAGCAAACAGCAACAGTGCAGGAAAGTTTAGGATACGGAGAAATTATTCTGTACTAAACTGAAATTGCAGAGGGAATGATTATCTGCAGATTATCATCCAAAATAAAACGTCACCAGGTCACTGGGTTTAAAACTCCGAATTCTTGCAAAAAATGCCATGGGACATTACCTTAATTTTACACTTTATATCAAATATTGGATCTCCAACCACACAGCCACCTAGCACGGGACACTGATTCAGTACCATTTCAGAGGACACTGAATCCACTACTGAATCACCAATACTTCCTGAGGTGTGACTCTGTATTCTCTGTAGTATCCGCGAAGATCATACCTCCTTGGGACGGCAAGACTGCACACTATAGTTTTATTACAAAGAGCCTTGTGTGGGTTTTTTTGGTAAATCAAAGACAGAAAAACATAATGCTAACACCAAGTGGTGCTTAAGATGCTAATGCAAGGTAAGATTAGAATGACATAGTGAATTCACTTCAATAAAAGTAGACATTAGACACATTTGAATATAGTTTGACATCTCATATTGTATTTAAATGGAAAAGAACATAATCCATATAACATTAAATGTGTGAAGTGACTCCATGTTTCCTTTAGAGAGGAGAATTGCTTAATTGCTCTGCATTACTATACTGACTACAGCTGTGTGCTGATACAGGCGGAGTTCTTTCTAAAGGAGGCGATCTCTCACGAATGGTGAATTTCTCAGAAGAAAGCGTTGTTTTTACTGAACTAGGATTGTGCTCTTTATTCAGCTGTTGCAGCAGGAAGTTGTTCGTGGACACTAAAGACCTGGACGAGATGGCGAAGAGGTGGTTAAAATGATGCATAAGCCTGCATTCATTTGCATGAACTCTGCTAAGATGTGGAATGTATTCCCTGAAATGACACTAATTTCCATTTCTTCAAATTTATAGCAAACGGAAAGTTAAAATGAAGCGTGTAGTTCATGCTTCTGTATTTCAAACCAATTCTAGCAGTCACACTTTAAGGTTCCATTTATAAATAGTTTATAATGGGCTAAAATGATTGATGTTATAAACCTGTTACAGGCATAAGTAATGTGTTATGGACAGCTACAAGCACATCAGTAGAAAGAGTTATGCTATAAATGATAAGAAACCTACTGACCTGATGGACAATTGATTAACCACCCTTAGAACACATGGTACTAGATTCACATCTGTAAATATATTAAATCCAGTACTTCCATATCTGAGCAATTTTCGAGAAATGCTCTGGAATGTGTGCCTTTGGTTATGTACATATGCATCTATGATATGCTAATATGAGCTGTCACCACGTGCTGATGCATGCAAGCTACCTCTTTTTTGTTTGTTTGGTCTGATCATTACACATGGTAGCTACGTGTCTGAGAGTTTCCTAGCATAACACAACCCCTATTATGGTCATTTTAGGGTTCAGTAAGGAACAGCCTGTCTTCTTCCAGTCACTGACTATGGTTTCAAAGAAGGAAGGAGTAGTCTCTCGTACCAATTTAGATTGGTGCAATTTGGTGAAAACGCTAAAGAAACGTCGATCAACTACATTAGGCTATGGCAACACTACAGAGCTTGCAGCGGCACAGCTTAGGCATGTACCATTGTACTGCTGCTAGTGCAGATGCTCGAAGCCGATGGGGGAGAGCTCACCTATTGACTTAATTAATCCACCCCCAACGAGTGGCAGCAGCTACGTCAGCCGGAGAAGCTCCCCTACCAACACAGTGCTGTCCACACCAGCACTTAGGTCGGTGTAATTTACGTCACTTGGGGGGGTGGCATATTCACACCCGAGTGACATAATTTATACTGACCTAAGCTGTAACATGTACATAGCCAGTGTCTTGCTTCTCAGATTCAGAGTCACTGTTACAATGTATACGGATGCTATTTTATATGTCCATAATATGAACGCAGGATTGTCTCTAGGTTTTTGGTTGTTCTATAAGCTGTTGTACAAGATCAGAGTTGGATGGGTCACTACAAAAACTAATTTCTCCATGCTAATTTCCTCCTACTGTTACTCACACCTTCTTGTCAACTGTTTGAAATGGGCCACCCTGATTACCACTACAAAAGTGATTTCCCCTCCTGTTGATAAATGTCCACTTTAATTGAATTGTCTTGTTAGAACTGACCCCCTACTTGGTAAGGCAACTCCCATCTTTTCATGTACTCTGTGTGTGTGTGTGTGTGTGTGTGTGTGTGTGTGTGTGTGTGTGTGTAAGTAATATATGTTCTTACTGTATTTTCCACTCCGTGCATCTGATGAAGTGGGTTTTAGTCCACACAAGCTTATGCCCAAATACATTTTTTAGTCTCTAAGGTGCCACGAGGACTCCTTGTTAAGATTACTTGAGTGACATCAACTGTAAAATTCCTTACTATTAAGGTTTAGCTGATTTTTTTTAATGTAATCTTAATTTTGATTTTTTTCCAGGCTAATATGTTTGTATTTTAAGAAAACTACAGTATTCATTCATTTAAAATTAGAACCTGGTTAACAAAGTGTTGCTTTGGCCTAATAGCATATTTAAGAACTGTTCACCATCAGGAATCCCTGACAAACTTGTGAGCTGTGCAAAGACACTAGTGATACTGGGCTGATCTTGTGAAGTGTGCCTGGGGCCATGAGGAGTTCGGAACTCCATGCAGGCTTTAGAATGCATGAGGAAACTGCTGTGAACAGATAAATACTTTCCCCCTGAACTGATCAAAGTCTTTACCAAGATAAAAACATATTTGGATTTTTAGGCAAAGACACTTTTGAAAATGTGAGATCATCAAATGCTTTGTCAGTTTTTTCTGAACCTCTGTGAAAAATCCTCCACTGTTTAAAAGTTCATGTTTCTAAAATCAATCTGCTTGAAATTTTACTTTTGATTTAAAACTGGGCTTATAATGAAAATTATAGTAGCTCACCCCACACTATGAATAAGTCAATCATGTTTCTACAAATATATAGTGGAGACAATATAGTGACACAGTGCAAGTCACCATAATCTAGGTAGATCCCATTTTTAGAAAAGGAGATGAGCCTAAAACTCAATTTGATTTAATATTTGATATTTCCCCCACCTCAATGCACTGATGTGTAGCCTGATTTTCAGAGGTGTGGAGCATACTTTGTTCTCACCGACTTCAATGAGAGTTGTGTGGATGACCAGGACATTTGAAAATTAGGCCACAGACTCTTTTTTCTGCAAAAAGTCTCTGGGCAGGTCTATAGTTAAAGCGCTGCAGTGGCGCAGCTGTAGTTTCAGTGAGGACAATATCGACGCCGACAGGAGGGCTTCTCCTATCAGCACTGGTACTCCACCTCCCTGAGAGCTGGCAGCTATTGCAACAGGAGGGCTTCTCTCATTTACATAGTGCTGTCTACACCAGTGGGTTGGTCAGTTTAACTGAATCACTCAGGGATGTGGATTTTTCACACCCCTGAGCAACCTAGTTATAGTTATACTGACCTAATTTCCTAGTGTAGACCTGGCCTCCATGTGTGTAGAGCTTCTACTTCATACTGTTAATCATACCTCTGACTCTCCTGTAGAAGATGCACGGTCTCCTGCAGTTTCTTATGTTGTTTTAATTCCAGAGTTAAGTACTCTACTTGGACACTCAGCTGCTCGTTCTTATGTAGCAACTCATCTAAAAAAATACAGTGAGTTGAGGTCAGCAAAATACAGAGCTGTATGCCTGAAAATGCATTTTAAAATAAGTAACATTATTAATAGTAATGACAGAACCTCTGAGTAGAATGAACTACTAGTAATTACTACTACTACTACTACTAACAGGGTTGCATATTTTGTAGCTTCTGTAGGCCGAACTCATGGAACAAACCAGGGACTCCTTGCATCTTGCCACTCCAGCTCACAAGCTCCATGTGTCCTGCATGTTTCCCTCTCCACCATGCCACTGTCGCCCATTCTTCCTGTCCATGGTAGAGTCTACGTGTTTCCCCCAGCTCCCCTTGCCTCATACCGGGGTCCCACATTCTTTCCACCCATGTCAGGGTTCTGTGTGCTCCCATTCCCATCCGCCCAGGCCGAGGGTTTCCCACTCTGCCCTGCCAGGGGCTCAGTGTGCACTTCCCATTCTTTCCTTCCACCCTCCCCATTTGTCCTCTTTCTGTCTGGTGATAAGTCATTCAAAATATCAACATGTTAAAGTCTATTGGGAAGATGAGCAGAGATGAGATGAAGTATTGTTATCCTGGAAAGTGTTAACTGGAATCATCAACCAGTTCTTTGATCTCTAGGTAATTACAGAGGTGCTTGAAGCTGTGGTTCTGCTACACAGATGAAAGGGACTCCATGTGTCTCCCATTTTCTCCCTTTCTGATTTTCTGATTTTCACCAAAATCCGTATAGTTCTTCTCAGCTGGCTGTGATGTAGAACCTCAGCCCATTATTATTTTATTTTATTATTCTAATTCATGTTTCTAAGGGGATTTTCACCAAAGTTTCTAGATTATTTTTCAGTTTGTTTAAAATAGAATCTATGATCCCTCCCGAGGAGGAGTCGGTTCTGTATTTCCGTATTTTATGAGTAATTTGATCTAGATTCTAGGTGCATTATTTCAGGAGCAACTGCTAGGGCCATTTTATGGTTTGTTTGTTAAGGAATTGCTTACATTCAAATAGGAGCCCCACAGCATAATCTGCTCATTGCAAGCTCTGGGCTCAGCCAAATTTTGGTGTTATCAAATTCCACAACCAAAGTCAGGCCCTGTCATACAGCAGACACTTACAAGTTCACTGTCCGGTACATGAACTTGGCAAAACTGTTGCTAGCATACTAGGCACTAGATATTTCTGTAAATATATTCCAGCTAGTACAGATACATCCCAAACTAGTACAAGATAAGAGATGTTGACAACATAATGAATAGGGCTGTTTTGTCCACGATATCAGGAACAAGGGGAGGTAACAAATGCCATGAAACGTGTAAGTTTTGTACGTTAGGATTTTTTTAGCCTATAAATGTTGGGGTACTTGGCCTTGATTCTTTGTTCAGCTGAGGTGGCAGCAGAAAATCCAGCTGCTGACTGAGCTGTTCCTTGACACAGGGCACTTATGTGTCAGTGTACCTGAAACCACCGAGCCAGGGCTCTACGACTGTGTCTTGACGTCAGTAAACCTGGCCGAGTGCCTGTGTCACTGAACCATGCCTGTGGTCTGTCTTTGAGTAACAGTGCAGCGTTATTAGCAAATATCGCAGCCTGCTGAACTAACATTGAATTTCAAGGACAGAACCACAGAGCAGCCTGAACAGTGCTACCGAGGCAACAATATTCCAGCTCCCAGCACTTAACCATGCTGAGTAGTACTAGCAAGAGCTGCTGAACCAGCTATCCGCGCAGAGCTGGGAAAGCACATGGAAAGCACACAAACACGCAAGCCAATTGACGACAATACTCTATCACTAAAGAGTTAAAGGGTGGAAATACAATTAATACCTCTCATCATGGGTTCATGTAAAATAGATCTTATTAAATGAACTCGATATACTTTGACAAGATTTAAAGTCCAGTTGTTAAGAATGTTAAATGTTGATAAATGAACTTTAATATGGCCAAGTTCAAGCTCCTACATCTAGGAACAAAAAATGTAGGCCACAGAATGGGTGACTGTATCCCAGAAAGCAGTGACCCTGAAATTAATTTCGGGGTCAATATAGATGAAGTTTATGTTTAGCTGGTTAAGTGTGATACTGTGCTTAAAAAAGGGCTAGCGGAATATTTGGATATATTAACTGGCAAATACTTAGCAGGACCACGGTTGTGGCATTACCTCTATATATGACATCGGTAAGGCTGTTACTGGATAGCGTGTCCAGTTCTAAAAGGATGTTGTATATTGTGAAAAAGCGCAGACAGCTCAGAGAAGAACTACAGGAACGGTTCGAAGTCTGGAAAACATGCCGTACAGCAAGAGGCTAGAGGGGTTAAATCTATTTCACTTATTAAAGAGAAGAGGTGATTTAATGATGAGTTGTAAGTACCTACAAAAGAAGACTTTGATCTTAGAGGACTCTGTAGTCTAGTGGACAGGCAGAACAAGATCCTATGGCTGGAAGCTGAAGTCAGTTAAGGTCAAATTGTAAATAAGACAAATTTAACACCAAAGGTAATTAATCATTGGAACAGCGTACCAAGAGATGTAGTAAATTCTCCATCATTTGCAGTCTTGACTTAGACTTCAAATGATGGAGAATTTACTTCATGTTTTTCTAAAATGTATGCTGTGGTTCAACCACAAATTGTTGGGTTAGAAGTAGGGATCCCTGGGTAAAATTCTAGGGCCTGCTTCAGAAGGTCATATTGGATGGTCAGACCCTTCTGGCCTTCTTCTATGAATCTGCCTGAGATGAGGTTGTGGCTACTACCAGTATTACTGGCAACTGATCTCATGTTGGGGAGCATGAGTTTAAACTTAATCCCACTGCCGTCTGGTGCCTTATCCTCCGTGGGATAGAGACAGGTCAAAGCTATCTGATACGTGGAAAGGGATTCCCTCACTTAGTCCTGACAGGAATTAGGGAGGCCCTAGGGTTCTCAGAGTCTGTCCTCTGGTGGTATTGTTCTAATGCGTTTCCTGATCCCTACATTTATTACAATCTTGTTTTGGTTGCCCAACCCTCTGATGTGCCCCAGAAGGGCACATGTGACACAGCTGGTCATCAGCATAGTGCTTCATTAGTTGTGCAGTGGTAATATTTGTATGCACTAAATCACGTTAGATGCCTGTGACAGTCCCCTTGGCAAATGGTCTCCCATTCTTTGCAAACAACTCTCACCTCAGACCTGAGAAACTCATTAGACCAAACACAGGTCTTGTAGGGTATTTGCTCATAAGAGGCAACATGTAAGGTATCTACATAAAGCTCTTATCAAGACTCATTATCGGTGTTCCCACCCAATTTTTTCCACCAGTGTGCAGAATGAATTTTGTTATGTGCACCACTATGGAGGTGGTGTGTGACCCATCACATTCATATCGGTGCACATAACAAAATTCATGTGGTGGGGGTGGGGCCGAGGGTTGGGGTGCAAGGGTGTGAGGGCTCTGGCTGGGGATGCAGGCTCTGGGGTGAGGCTGTGGATGAGGTGTTTGGGGTGCAGGAGGGTGCTCCAGGGCTATGGCGGGAAGAGAGGACTCCCTGCAGCTCTCTCTCCCCGCAGCAGCACCAGGGGCAGGGGGTGGGGCAGTGCCTCTCCCCACTGCAGCAGCTCCAGGGTTGGGGCCACAGGCTAGGCGCCCGGTCCCTGCAGGTCCGGCCAGGACTAGGTTCAGGGTGGGATGCCTCGGCTGCAACAGGTCTGGGCTGGGGATGGGTTTGAGAAGGAGCACCCCGTGACAGGGCTGGGCCGGGCCAGGCTGCTGTGGCTGGGTCCAGGCCAGGACGCCCGGGTTCTTTTTTTTAACGAACTATAGACAGGTATCATATACAGCAGAGATTCTTAACCTGGGGTGCACGCAGCCCCTGGGGGTGTGAGACATGCCAGTTTTTTTTTTTTAGAAGGTAAATCATCAAAACCACAAATTAAGAATAGGCATGTAAGTACATCTACTTTATTTCATCAAAGCTATGTATTTATTAACATTATCCATTTTTTAATGATTACTGTAATATACAAACAAAAAATATATCTAGGTTTAAGGGGTGCGAGAACATATTTTGAGAACCAAAGGGGTGCAGGCTGCAGTAAAGGTTAAGAACCACTGATATACAGGTATCGAGAGAGACTTGCAGAAGCAAGGATAGGGTGCTCCAACAACCATCACAGGAGGTAGGAAGAAACTGAGGAGGGCCTGGGGCAGCTCAGCCCTTTATACCTGCATGATGTGCAACAGCAGAGGGTGCTCAGGCTGTCCCAACAGATACTGCTAAGAGTAAAAACTCTCTGCCAACTGTGCACTCCAGTGCACAAACACCTACAGTGGAATGGACGTGTGCAATCACTCGAAGAACCTACTTAATAGGTACCTTTCCTAACTTATAAATAAGTGTAGCCCCTAGTTGGTTTTATGTTTGTTTGTTTGTTTCTTGTTTATAGTTGAATCTCTATTCCTTCTTAAATAAAGAACATAAGAACGGCCCTATTGGGTCAGACCAAAGGTCCATCTAGCCCAGTATCCTGTCTTCTGACAGTGCCCAGTGTCAGGTGCCCCAGAAGAAATGAACAGAACAGGGAATCAAGTGATCCATCCCCAGTCACTCATTCCCAGCTTCTGGCAAACAGAGGGTAGGGACACCATCCCTACCCATCCTGGCTAATAGCCATTGATGGACCTGTCCTCCATGAATTTATCTAGTTCTTTTTTGAACCCTGTTATGGTCTTGGCCTTCACAACATCCTCTGGCAAGGAGTTCCACCTTTTTCTTGTTTTATTACAAGTGCTGTGTGGTATACAGGAGCAGTGATTTAAGGTAAAATTAGTAACCTACTCCTTTGGGAGCAGAAGATCTGGGATTTCTGTGAGCAGCCTCTGGCAGGGGCTGGTTATCAGAGGGGAATTGTTCAAGAGGACTCGGGGACTGGAGTGCCCCTCTTGTTAGCCTGCAAGATGAAGCCAGGGCTGGCATAACCCAGGGGAAGATGCGTGAGTGGCTGAAAGGCTGGTGCTGTTAGGGAGTTAACACCCAGTTACCACAAGCAAGGCTCCCTCAGGCTAGAGGCAGGGGGATAACAGTGACTCTCAGTCCTGGGCACCCCAACAACCATCACAATACCACTAACTAGATGCTACAGCCTTTCTGGCTGAAAACTGATCCTTCATTTCTCAGGGTATTAGTGTTGAGCAGCATCTAAACAAACACTTGGACTTATTTCTAACTCTTCAGAGCTGCAATAACAGCACTTACCGGCAAGGAGAAAAGAATAATTCAGACACAGTCATATTACATATATTAAGCCAAAACCAAGCCTTGTGAACCTACCGTAAGTGAGTGAGTGAGTCCCACTGAAGCAATAATTAGAGGCAGCAGTGTAGTTCACTTCCTGTAACTGGGAAGATGACACATGGCTCTCCTCCTGCCCCTTGGCTTGCTGCTGCTGCTTCACACAGTCCAGAATTTGACAAGATAAAACAAAACAGTTGAAAAATCAAAACATGTTAAGAGAAATTAAATATTTTCCTACAGTCTGATCCAATGTCCACCAAAGCCAATAGGTTTCAGAGTGGTGTTAGTCTGTATCAGCAAAAACAATAAGGAGTCCTTGTGGCACCTTAGAGACTAACAGATTTATTGGGGCATAAGCTTTCATGGGCTAGAACCCACTTCATCAGATGCCTGGAGTGGAACATACAGTAGGCAAATATAAATATACAGCACATGAAAAGATGGGAGTTGCCTTACCAAGTGGGGGGTCATTGCTAACGAGGCCAATTCAATCATGGTGGACGTGGCCCATTTCCAACAGCTGACAAGAAGGTGTGAGTATTGACAGAGGGAAAATTACTTTTTGTAGTGACCCAGCCACTCCCATTCTTTATTCAGGCCTAATTTGATGGTATCAAATTTGCAAATTAATTCCAGTTCTGCAGTTTCTCATTGGAGTCTGTTTTTGAAGCTTTTTTGTTGAAGAATGGCCACTTTTCAATCTGGCCTTAATTTGAAAACTTGACACCATCAAATTAGGCCTGAATAAAAACCAGGAGTGGCTGGGTCACTACAAAAAGTAATTTTCCCTCTGATACTCACACCTTCTTGTCAACGGTTGGCAATGGGCCACATCCACCCTGATTGAATTGGCCGCATTAGCACTGACCCCCCACTTGGTAAGACAACACCCATCTTCTCCTGTGCTGTGTATTTATACCTGCCTACTGTGTGTTCCACTCCAAGCATCTGATGAAATGGGTTCTAGCCCACAAAAGCTTATGCCCAGATAAATTTGTTAGTTTCTAAGCTGCCACAAGGACTCCTCGTTGTCAAAGCCAATAGGAGTCTTTCCATTGATTTTGATGGTCATTATATCAGGCCCTTTGTGCAGTGATGAATGCAAATGGGGGCAGTGCTGCTGTGCTCTTTCCCCAAAGCCAGTACACCTAACCTTTTAAAGACTTGGCTGAAATGCGTTCTTAAAGGAAAATGGCGCTCTCAGCCATTAACAGAGTGTGGAGAAGTTCTGCCATTTCCAAATAGATACTTTAAAAACCAATACAATACAAAAGGCACTTAAGAGACACTGGCAGGTAGTTCAAGGTTTTGTCAGGAACCAGATTTAAACTGATATGTTTTTCGATACATTGTTTAAAGGATTTAATTGAAAACAGGTTTTAACTTTGGACATAAACATTTCCCCTGCAGTGTCTGCAAGCTGAACACTGCAGCATTGCCAGACAGTGTGGTCTCTCAGCCTGAGCATGGGCCCTGCCCCTGATTTACCCTGTGCTTCGGGCCAGTCACAAAAGCTCTCTGCCCCAGTTTCTCCTTCTGTAACAGGGTGTTAACTTGCTCAAAGGGATGAAGTCTGGACTGATGTTTGTAGACTGCTCTGAAGATGAAAACTGATATGTAAAGTGATGGCTATTACTGTCATTAGTGCACTGCTGCAAAAGAAGCAGAAAATGAAACTGTCTGGCTACAAAGGTAAAAGTGACCAGTCTGTTTTCACTGGTCACACTGCATGAAGCGCAAAAACTAAGCAAACTGCATACATGATAAATTATTATTTTTAATTATTTCATTTTTAATAATCTGGAGGAAGATTTTCCTGGGCATGAAAGGCAGATAGATGGGAGCTGAGTGCCTAACTGCTTTTGTGCCTCTGAAAATTTGCCCCCCTGAAATGGTGTTAGTGATTTAGATCAGGGAAGATTTTAATATACATCTTTTCCCTGACAATGTCCCTTTAACAAACACATGACATTGCAAATCAAATGCAAGACCATAACTCTCCAATCACCAGAGGCACATCCAAGATAGATCTTTCTCTCGCAAGGCATTATCAGTAAAAATGTGCTCATGTTTGACACTTCCACTGTACTGATACTTGCCAGGAGGTCTAGTCTCATCTACAGTATGGTGGGACTCAAGGAATGCAAATCCCACTTGAATGCAGACAAAAAGGCAATTTGTGTGTCATTTACACCTCTTTGCAATCAGCTGTACTGATTATCAGTTTGGGATTTTTATGTTACAAGGAAGTTTTCCTTACTGAAAAGTTCATCCCCTTGTTTCCATATGACACAGGCATGGGAAGGGAAGAAAAACACCTACCAAAGCCATGTTTGCTCTGTCGAACGGCTCAGCATACTTCACCTGGGACCTTTGAAGTCTGGAAGTATTTCCAGCTAAGACTGATGGGCTATCCCCACCTGGTAGGTGAACATCCTTCTGTGGAGGGGTAGAGGCCATAAGATACAAAAGCAAATCTTGGGCTGGAGCTACAGAAAAACAAATGGGTTGGAAAAGCAGAGTCTGAAAAACAGAGCATTGGTTTCATGTTTAGTGACAGTATCAATAGCATTAGGTGGGAAATGATTTTTCCCACATGGGGAAACTTTCAAGATTTTGAAAAATTTTCCTGCCTTGAATCAAGATGAAAAGTCAATCTCAAAAAATTTCAGACTGAAAATCTTCCCCAGAAATAAATCAGTTCCTGTTTGTTTCAATAATTTCAAACCATTTTATTTAGACATCAGCCATTTTTGTTTGAACATCGTTTTTATTTAAATTTTGAAATGTACTTAGTTTACAGTGTTTTTTGAAACCAAAAAATCATTTTGAATCAAAACCTGGAACTTTTTCAATTAGAAAATGTCAATGTCCCATTTTGACAAACTGGAAGCATTTTCCCTCCAAACATTAACAAAATGGCAATTTTGTGATAGAAAAATGCTTAGCTGAGAAATTCCTGACCATCTCTAAGTATCAATACACCTGAACTTTTTTTTTTTTTACAGTATCACATCTGAAGAAAAGGCCTGAATTCTAAAAGGTTGGACAGTTTGGCTCTGACACACTGGTTGGTCCCTGTCATGAACATACAGCTAAGGGTAGCATAAATCCCTCCTTTTGCCTGTAAGGGGTTAAGAAGCTCAAATAACCTGGTTGGCATCTGACCAAAAGGACCAATAAGGGGAGAAGATACTTTCAAATCTGTAGGAGGAGGTTTTTGTTTTGTCTCTTTTGTTGTTCTCTTCAGGTCAGAGAGGAACCAGGGCAGGAAAAATACATCTCCTAAAGCCATATCTGAAATAAGCATCTAAGATTACAAATTGTAAGTAATAGCAAGGAAATGTGGTAGGTTATCTTTTGTTTTAGCTTGTGAATTGTCCCTATGCTAAGAGGGAAGTTTATTCCTGTTTTTTGTAACTTTAAGGTTTTGCCTAAAGGGGAATGCTCTGTGTTTTAAATCTATTACCCTGTAAAATTACCTTCCATCCTGATTTTACAGAGGTGCTTCTTTTACTTTTTTCTTTATAATAAAGTTCTGCTTGTAAGAATCTGATTGGGTTTTTAGGAGACTAAAAACCAAGGGTCTGGTCTGTGCTCACCTTGTTAACCTAGTTGGTTGGTATATTATTCTCCAGCCTCCCCAGGAAAGGGATTGAAGGGGCTTGGGGGGATATTTTGGGGAAACAGGAACTCCAAGTGGTCCTTTTCCTGAATCTTTGTCTAACTCACTTGGTGGTGGCAGCAATATCGTCCAAGGACAAGGAAGAATTTGTGCCTCAGGGAAGTTTTTAACCTAAGGTGGTAGAAATAAGCTTAGGGGGTCTTTCATGTGGGTCCCCACATCTGTACTCTAGAGTTCAGAGTGGGGAGGGAACCCTGACAGTCCCTAAGGATTAGATTCACAGAGGAGCTTAAGGAGGGTGACTCTGAGCATCGTCACACCTTATTTTTAGGTGCTTGGAAAATCACTGGGATTCTCAAAGCCTGAGTTCAGCACCCAGGTTCCCTATACAATGAATGGGCAGACATAGATGCCTGAGAATAGGATTCACAAAAGCCAGCACACTAGGCAACTCCTTGTCTAAAATAACCAGTGTGAGATGCCAAGGGTTCTGTGGTAAGCTCTGCCCCTCGCAGAGATAGGTACCTAAATCCAGGCTGCAGGGAGGTGCCTCCCTTTGCCTGGGATTGCCAGGTGTGAATCCTCTCTTGGCATTAGATGCTTACGTGGTTCTAGCAAGAAGCTGGGGTGCAGATGCTCCTGCATAACTTTTAGCCTAGTGGTTAAGGTACTCTTCTGGAACATGGGAGACCTCCTAGTTCCAGTCTCACCTCTTCCTGAAGGGGAGAAAGGATTTGAACAGGGATCTGCCATGTCTCAGGTGACTGCCCAAGTCCACTGGGCCATGGGATTTTCTGGGTTGGAGTTCCCTGTTGAAGCTGTTCCACTCTAGATACATAATTTAAAAAGTCATTGGAGCAGGGGGACTGAATCCTGGGTGTCCTACTTCTCACATGAGTTTTTTAACCACCAAGCCCATGCTCACTTCTTCTCTTTCTCTCTGGCACAATGCTGAAGCTGTTCCACACTGGATAAATAATGTAAGAATCATTGGGCCAGAGAAACAGAGCATAAAAATGACCCTATAGCCTGGTGATCAGAGCATCTTCTGGGGAGGTGGAGGAGCTAGAATCCACTGTCATAACTCTAATTATTATTTTTTAAATTATCCACAGTGAGGAAAGTCCCCCTGTTGGAGTATTCTACAGCCCTGTGGTTAGGGCACTCACATGAGAGGTGGCAGATTTCTGTTTAAATTCCCGCTCCCTCTTATGCAGAGGTGGGACTTGAACCAGGCTCTCCCACATCCCATGTGAGTACCCTAAACATTAAGGTAGGACCTTCTCCACCAGCTGCTCTGTGTGAGTTCACTTATAGGCACCTGTGATGGGGCACTCTACTCACTGCAAGATGGCACCTCCTCCAGGCCTGCCAATGAGGGGGGCAAAGAGGACAATTGCCCAGGGGCCCGGGCAATTTAAAAGGGTCTAGGGGCTCCTGTCCACTGCTGCCAGCCCTGGGCCCCTTTAAATCACCCAGGCAGGCCACAGGGCTCCTAGGCACACACAACCGCTCTGGGCCCGTGCTTTGGGGGCCCCACCCTTTGTGGGGCTTCATGGGCCGGCACGACTGGCCAGCGCAGGTGGTTCTGGAAGTGACAGATTCGTCACTTCTGTCCTGGGCCCTGCCCCCCTAGAGACGGCTCTGGGCCCGGAGCCTGGAATTTCTGTCAGCGGGCCTGGCTCTGTGTCGCCAAGATCCCTCACTGCAGTTGCATGCCATCTCTCTTGGTCTCCAACCTTTCTCTCACTCCAGGAGCTGCTGCTGCTTCTCCGTGACTCGGCCCTTTGGCCAGGTCCCCGTGCAGTTTCTCCTTCTGGGTGTGTATCAAAGTCCCTTCTCACCAGCAGTCTTCCCTTTTGCTAACCCATGATGCCACTTCCCTCGTGGCAGGTGGGAAACCCAGGCCTGCCCTCTACGCTAGGTTCCAGCCCAGGGACCCTGTGACTCATAGCCAAGGTCTGTTCAGTCCCCAACCTTGCTGCTTACTCCCTGGGCTGCTCCCTATCCTGTGTCCCACAGGCTCTCTTTCCCACTCTCTTCAGAGTACAGCCTTCCCTCTAGGTTGGGCCAGGCCCCCAGGGTCCTACTCTTTCGCTGGATTCCCTCCTTCCCTCTCTACTAAACAGTGGGTGATTGCAAACTTGCAGCCTTTGCTGCTGCCAGCTTCCTGGGTTCACACTAGCCCAGCTCCCCTCTACTCAGGTGAGCTTCCCTCTAATCAAGGCTCTCCACTCAGCCTATATCGCTCTCTTTTACTGCTTAGTTGGCGGACTGGGCCCGTCTGTCCTAATTCAGCCCTCTCAGAACCAAGGTGGGGAGTGCACCCTATCGCAGAGCCCAGTCTGGTAGGTGAGGTCTGAGCATGCTCACCAGATCAGGCTCTGCAACTGAGTTAGGCAGCAGAACCCCTCTTTTCCCCTAGCTCATGCATCATACTGGGGTTAGGCTTCCAGATGTCTGGCATGTGGCTGCAGTGCGAGTGCACAGAGGTAGAAACGCAGGCACCTAGGGAACTGCAAAAATATAGGTGCTTAGTGATTATTTTAGGAGCCTACAGGGTTTGGAGGCAGTTGAGCAGCAGTTTTGTGAATCCCCATGGGGCCTGATGCTGGGATTTAGGTGCCTGAAGTGGTCGTTAGCTCCTTTTGTGAATCTAGCCCTAGATTTATTGCAGCTTTTCTTGACTTGCATTTCTACTATGCATTACACCTGCACTGCATATGCTATGCAGCAACTGTAAGGAAAACCACACCGCAGAGTCACAGAAAACATTACTTACTGCTCAGCAATGTATGAAAAATCATCATATCTTAAGAGAATTCTCCAGAATGGGGAGCTACCACTTTGTAACTGGAAGAGACTGCAGGAAAAGTTACCGCCGAAGCCAGAAATTGCACCAAGTGAAATCCAAATGACGAACAGTTAAAATAACTTCCCATTCGCAAATGCCAATTGGGAGAAAGCAGTTTGATGTTTAAGCCACAGAATTTCAGGTTGCCTGGGAGGATCGGTACAGTAGAGACAAAAACAGACTTAGACTATTCATTCAAATTCAAATGAAATAACTTACCAAGAAAATTCTTGTTGAGGAGGAGGGATCCAGCTCCATCCCAGTAACGATCTACCAGCTCCAGGAGCTGCTGTAGGACAACAGCAACATGTGATGCTTTCTCAGTCCTTTTGGGACTTTGACTTTCTGTGAAACTCGTATCATTGCTCAGATCATTGGGAACAGACTAAGGACAAAAAAGGCAAACCCAGCTGTTTATTTTTCCAGATAAATTATGCAATAGCTTTGCAAGCACCTAACTTATGTGCATAAACCAGGTATTTGTGCATGCATATTTCCAACTGGCACAGAACTGGCCAGGTGCACAGGAAGATACCTGATTTGTGTGAGAATGTAAGCTTGGGGCACCTGAATTTACATGCACAATTGCATGAGGTTCATTTTGTAAAGGCCACCTGTACATAAAGATACATACAATCTAAATAAATCACATAGGACTTTAAAAACATAAAGAAAAGAGAATTTTTCCTCTCTTTGTATTAAGGACATAAAGCCCCTTTGAAGTCGTATGCTGCACACAGGTACTACAAGTAAGATGGGTACTAAGAAAGAGACTACTGGGACCATGTAGCTTCTCCTCCTGTATAATGCAAGCTAGAGAATTTCACACTGTAATTCATTCATCATCTCAGGAGCGTATGTTTTAAAAATACACCTGATCTCGATTTAAAGACTTCAAGTGCAGGACAATCCAACACATTCATTGGGAAGCTGTTCTGGTGGTTAATTACACTTGTTCAAAATTTGTGTCTATTTCCAAGTTGAATTTGCCTCGCTTCAACTTCCAGCCATTGGTTTCTGCTTGATTAACAAGGGGTCTCTACTATTTTTCTTCCCGTTCAAGGATTTACAATCAAATAGCCTCCTAATCTTTTTCATAAGCTAAACAGACTGAGCTCCGTAAGTCTCTCATTTCCAGTATTTGAATCAATCTCTTGGCTCTTCTAAGCCCTTTCCAATTTTTCAACATCCCTTTTCAAATGTGGACACTAGAACTGGATACTGTGTGTGAAATCCTGGCTCCACTGAAGTCAGTTGTAGTTTTGCCATATACTTAAATGAAGCCACAATTTCACACACTTTTCCAGTAAAGGTCTCACTAAGGCTTCTTACAGGATTAATATAATCCTCCTACTCGATATTTCTCTCTTTGTACATCAAAGAATTGCATTAGCCCTCCTAAAGCATCGCACTGGGAGTTCACGTACAGTTGATTTCCACCAGCCATGACCCTTAAATCCTTTTCAGAGTCACTGCGTTCCAGGACACAGTCTCCCAACCTGCAAGTGTGACCTACCTTTGTCCTACCTGTCTGACCTTGTGTTTGGCCATATTAAAACATATGTTTGGCTGTGCCCAGTTTACCAAGTGGCCCAGATTGCTCATCACTAATTATCATTAATGATCCCCCAAGCAATATTTGTGTCATCTACATGCTTTATAAACAATGGTTTTATGTTCCCTTTCAAGAGCCCTGAGATATTGAGGAATTCCCAGCCTGTTCTCTTAGAACCTCAGAAAATTTACCATGGGGCACATTCTTCACTGCATCATAGCAGTGTGACCTGCTGGTATAATTCCATTGGCTTCCATGGAATTATAAGTAAAACTAGTATAATGCAGTGGCAAATTAGTCCCAGTGTTAAGGTATATGGAACTAAGAAGACACAAGAGAGTAGACACAGGCCAAAACTCTATCCTCAGGAATTCACAAAATGCATACAGTGGGAATCAGGACTAGTGTACAATGTTGGCATAAAGTCCCTGCTTGTGTTGTTCTGATTCCTAGAGTTTTAAGGCCAGCAGGGACCACTGTATCATCTGGTCTGGCCTTCTGTATATCACAGACCATTACATTTCACCAAGCTACCCCATAGTGAGCCCAATAACTTAGGTTTGGCTAAAGCAGATCTTCCACAACGGCCATCAGTTTTGTATCTGAGACATCGAGAGATGGAGAGTCAACCATCTCCCTTGGAAGTTTGTTCCAACAGTTAACCACCCTCAATACTAAAAAATTGTGCCTAATTTCTAACCTGAGTGTGTCTGGCTTCAGCTTCCAGCCACTGCTTCTTGTTCTGCCTTTCTCTGCTAGACAAAAGAACCCTTTAGTTCCCAGTATATTTCTGGTGCTACACTGTGCACGCCCTTAACTATGTATTCCACATTACAGCAGACTGAGGTGCTGAACAGCAGCAGGCTTAGGACAGCTAGTATGGTGCAATGTCATCACAATCACTTCTCCTTTGTGGTAGCCATGCCCACTTCTCACTTATAACAAAGAGGACGTGATGTACAGCCTCTCCAACGTCTGTAGACCACTGCACGTTCACACTTGTGCTTGGGTGATAATCCACAAACCACTTAGAAAATGTTTGTGTCCAACCTACTCTTCCAGTGTGGTGCAAAGTGGGCACAATAACTCCATCTCTAAGACTGGACATTCCATAGTAAGGTGATCCCAATGCTGCTGGGCTTGGACCCCCAAGTCTGCAAGATCCTGGATTCAAAATTAAGTGCTGCCAGGTAGTGTCAGAGGAGGATCTATTGCTTACTCAAGTTGGGGTACTGTTTTCTTAGAGTACGTTTTTCATGTTATCTTCCGTAACCCATTAAAGTAGCATTCTACAGTTTTGTAGTATTCAGAATAATCATACAAAAACATATCCACACCATAGCTCTTACAACCATTTTCTGTTACAAATAGGCATAGTATAATGAGATGCCAATATAAATCGCCACTAATAGCAAATGCATTTCTGTACAGCAAAGAGGCTAAATAGTAAGACACTTGCCTCCTTATTTGACTCTTTAAAACAATGCTGAGGGGCCAGTGATGAATGCAGTCTGTCACTTTGTTTATACCCCATTTTAGAAGGGCTCATGCACCTGTTAGCTGCAGATTCGCTGTCTTTCCTAGGCATTGCAGATGGGAATGTTTTTCTCATTGTTGCTGGCTGTGAATGCGCAAGCAACGCTTCAGCTGATAAAAGTTGATGCCTTGATGTTAAATCACTGAAGCTGGTAGATAATGTAGAAAAACGAGTGGCTAACAGAGCAGGGTCACTGGTTAGGTGTGTATTGGTGTTCAGATCTAGGGGAAGGAAAACAGGAATGCAGATTAACCATCTCAGATGTTTTTATCCTGCTTCCCCCTTGTATCTTTCGGTGTTCTCCTCTAAGCAGTAACTCACATATGCTTATCAGTAAAGGAAGGACTATGATTCTAACAAAGTTTCAAAGGGGTCATTCATATAAAACAAAAGCAAACCCAAAACACTGAGTGACTGTGTTTCTGGCAAGAGCATAGAGGAGAAACAAAACAGCTGGAGCGGTGGATAGATGTAGGCCAGGTTGAGTGAATATGTTCAGACCCGCCCAAAGATCAATGATCTGCAATGTGATATAGAACCAACATTTTTACACTATGTCAAAAATAATCTAATTAAACAAATATTAATTCAATTTTAGGCAAAATGTGGGAGATGCATCACTTTGCAGACATCTTGTCTGAAAGGAGGGTGTAGTCTTATGAAGCTGGCTGTGGAAAAGAGAGACGGGTCTACATGAAAACCTTTGATAGATATGTTCCCTTAAAAAAAGTCTTAATAAGTTTAGCCAATGGAGATTGATTATGCTTCAAGATTCTAGCCTCCACCCCCTTCATGCACGGGAAGCACTGTATACACAAGCTGTAAATGAAACAGTCCATGCAAGAATTCCTAGTTATGTACACAACACTGTAAAAGAACTTGACACAAAATATTAATCATTGGAAACAAAAGACTTTTGTTATCCCCTCATTGTAAGTTGTTTAAAGGTACCAGACCAGGTAGCTGGTTATCCCTCACTATTGTTTTCTTTTGCAATGAAGCCATTTGCAATAAATGTGAGAAACAGCCCTATGGTAAAGGGATCAAAATGCCTTCTGGATTAGAACAGAAAATAGCTTTGTACATGCTGATGAGGTCTTGTTTTTGCAGGCACGAGAAACCCTGTTAAAATGATAGAACAATGGACTTTGGAATGTGGGCAGGTATCAGGGATTCCACATGAACTACAACAAATCTGAAATGGTGGGAACTACTGTTCCTCAAAGGGTCAAACCAAACTGTTGTCAGCTACGTACATTTAAATGGGTAAAGAAATCTTAAATATTTTTAAGTATGTTGTGGAGAAACATAAAGAGCATTACTGTCTGATGCAGAATAAAATAATACAAGACTGGAAGAAATGGAAGAGCTATGACATTTCTTGGCTAAGTAGTGTAGCCATGATCATCATCTTGTCGTGTCCTCATATTACTTCCCACCATGTCCATGCACATGTGACTGCTAATCACTGCACTCTGCCAGATCACTGGAAGAGCATTTATTCTCAAGCTGCTGACATCACAGGAGATGCTTCATATTTTAAGGTTCTCTGCTACAGACACAGGTATTGGGGCCAGAAAGATATAGCCCCACTTGAGCATCACATCTTGTAGCTTAAAGTCATTTATGCTTGTAAGAAGTGGGATAAACAATTGCCAAATGGTAGGGTAGGAGATGATTGCATGCTGAGGACCGGTCATCTGTCCTCGACCATTGTGTCAAGATGCTTGATTGGAAAAATCAGCTTTCCAAGAAGAAGTGGCAGCTGCAGAAGATGCGGGAGGAGACGGATGCATTTTGTGATTTCTGCTCTTCTGTCTGGACGGGTCCTGGATACAAGGCATAAAAGCTGGATACCAGTGAGGATGCTGAGGGTGATACTGCTTTCTTTTTGTTGCTGGCATACAGAAGCCCAGAGACTTAAGCGTTGTCCTTAAATATTTGAGACTATACAGCCTATCATCTGTTTTGTCTGAAAACAGCAAAGGACCCTCAGACGGGAGGCCTTAAATGATCTGTTGAGTTGACCCTCTGGAGGACGAGAGCCATGAACACCTCTCCATAGCAATGGCCAAAGCCTGAGCAGCAGAGTCATCCCCATCTAGACGGCCTGGAGAGCTGTCCTGGCCACTAATTCTCCCTCATCCACTATTGCAGCAGACTCCTGTTTCATTTCATCCAGTAGCCTGTTCTTCACCCTTAAAACATTTCCCACAAGGTAAAATCATAACGACCCAGCACAGCCTGCTGGTTTGCAATCCTAAGTTGTAAACTTCCTGTGGAATACATTTTTCTTCCAAACAGATCCAATTTTTTTGCCTCTTTTCCTTTGGGAGTTGATGTCTGGTGGCGCTCTCTCTCTCTCATTAGCAGCAGAGAATACGAGGCAGCCTCAAGAGATATGGGTATACAGATATCCAAACCCCAGCAAGGGGACACAGTACAGTAGGGGGCAGAGAAGAGGGGATCTGCCCTAACACCTTGATGGGCTCAAGGATAGACCATTGATGGCAGGGCTTCTCTACAGGAACCTGCCAAGGCTAAAATGTTCACCGATCTGTGTGACTGGCTCATCTCAGGTGCTAAAATGCCTAGTTACGGCTCTGATCGAATTAATTTCTTTTTTTATTGTTAGAAGGTAAGCTTTGTATTGCACATTATTGGAAAGGTGTGGCCCCCCCTCCTACTCCTGGAGTTGTGGTACAGCAAAATATGGACTGTCCTTGTAATGGAAAAGCTTTCACATCAAGTACACGTACAAGAGAAGCATCAAAAAGAGTATAGGTGTTTAGACATTTGATCATGCTTTTTAGTGTGGAGGAAAGCTCACCAGCGAAGAAGACAGAATCTTTAGCCAGCTTCTTTGAATATTAACCTGATCCTCAATAAATAACATCTTATGCAGCATGTTAACATTTTATTGTAACTTTGCCTTAATAAAAAGAGGATGAAAGAAATCCACCTATGCTATTATATTAGGAATCTAAAAGAGGCTTCAATATGAATGATCTTGTGTTCAGGGCCCTGCAACTAGTCAAATATAGACCACACAACAGACCTAGAATCAGCCCATGACATAGAGGATAGAGAGGTAAAATCAAGGTCCTGTCTACTCCACAAATAAAATAGTCAGGGAGGCTGGTTAAAACGTATTTTTTAATTAACATGGTTCCAAGTCGTAATGTACATTGGCCCTTCACTGTGTTTGTCCAGATCAGGCTTTAGGCTGATTATGAGATTCCTCTGCTACCTGGAACTCTATCTGCAATCAGTTTAGGGGACAGCAGAGTTATAATCACGCTCCCTGATGTAGTTTTATCAAATACCCCAACAGCTATGTGGGTGAAGCCAGACAATCACTACACTCTCAAATGAACTCACATAGAAAAGTAATAGACAAACACACCATATCACCCCTGGGCCACCACTTCACAGAATGATCACTCCACACCTGATCTTTCAATACTCATCCTCAAGCGAAACCTACATAACATCTTCAAAAGGTGAGTCTGGGAACTGAAGTTCATGCTGCTAGACAATAAGAGCCATGGACGTAACAGGAAAACTGGTTTCATGGATCATCACAAAACCCTGTAATACACACCTGCCAGCTAACCTTTTAATGGCCCACTTCAAACTCTGTTCATATAAACAAGCTAACCCTTATTGCCTACTCTATCTCCAGTGACTTCCTATAACACGTTACCTCTTATGCTTAACTATCTGTCCCAACTTGTATTTAACTCAAACACTATGATTTCTTTCCTCAGATAGAAGAAGAGTTTTGCGTAGTTTGAAAATTTGTACCTTCCATAAGCGAAGCTGGTCCAATAACAGATTACCTCACCTTTCTTGTCTCTCTCATATCCTGGAACGAACATGGCTTTTATTTGTAGGTTAGCAAGGGCCTAACACTCATTTGGTGGCCACAAAAGTAGGAACGGCAGTAAATACAATCCTCTCTGCCATAGCCTGAACCTCTCAAAAGGAAAACCATTAAGACAAGTAAGTGTGTCTTTACCTGAACTGAGTTTTAAGAGGCTTCGGGTGCTATTGTCCATCTCAGTGTGCTGTGTCAGTAAATCACTACTAGTGGACTGTGAAGTTGTCTTCATTTCATTAGCAACGCTTACACCTGAATCTCGGAAATTTGTACTTCTCTTATCTTTTTGAAGTCTCTTAAAGTCCTTGTTCTGAGGGGTGGAGGAAAGGTAGAGGTGGTCATAACTATCTAGACTAGTATCTCTGTGTGACTTGTATGGGTTCGTTTTATTGGTGTCACTCAAATGAAGTCTCTTGGTTGAAGAAATGTCCTGGTTAAGGTAATAAGTATTAGGTTTTCCTACTAAGTCCTTCTCAAGAGAGGAGTCTAAGGAATCGTTTTCTGAAAAGGTCACCCGAAATCCTCCTCTTGTGAGTCCAGCTCTTATTTTGTCTGGGGAGCGCAGGGATGAACGCATTTGTGGTGGTGATGGAAGGGATCTGTATTCTGCCAAAAAACAAGCACAAACATAGGAGTAAAAATTGTGAAAACTGCAAAAAATTCACCGAAAGTTATTTTTACTCATATTCCAACCTCACACTTAAGTTGCCTGCATTTATAAGCCTCCTGTGAAGAACAACTGGCTCCCACAGAAAGAAGTCATAAGAAAGCAGGCACTTGAATATAATGTCTTATGTCGTACATACTTATGAAAACATACATTAGAGATGGAAAAGATCCATTTGATCTCAGCTATCCCTTCTCCTACAAGAACCAATTCAGGATTATTCCTTACAACATATTCCCCAGTGCTTGAAAAATTCCAGTATTAAATGTCTCAAATGATGGGGCTTCCGCCATTTCTCTTAAGTGCCACATTTGGATGCCCTGTCACCATTCACAATCATGTGCTTTTTGTAATGTTCATTGCCCCAAGAAATCTCCAACAACTTTCAAACAGTGGAAATGCAAAGAAAGTCACATACTTCTCGAGTGGACGTTGCAAGATCCAGTGCTAATGGCTTTGAAGTTTTAACTCTTTAGCTGGGACAAGTGAAGGGTGTGAGAGCTCAGACAACTTGGCAAGAGAGGACCCTGTGCAGTGGGAGGCATTGGTGAGCTGGCAGGGGACCTACGACGGAGAGGTCACTGCTCAGCTGAACCACTATCGATCTCTGCAGTTGTTCTTGTGAGCAGAGAGCAAAGTAGCACTTGAGAAAATCCTTCAGCAGGAAAATCCAGTCCTTGCTCTTCTGAGTTACAGACAACACCAACAGGGAGTGCTGGATATCGCCTAGCACAATTCCTGATGGGAAGACAACTCAGAACTGCTGTTCCAACTCTGGAAAAGAATCTATCTCCAAAGTGGCCAGACACAAAGAGTAGCCAAATCAGACAAAAGGTAAAAACAGCTTATGAAAACTTTTACAACAGATGACGCTCAGCTAGACCAGGCAGTTCTCTAAAACTTGGTGTCCACGTTTGTGTCAAATTGGATAGCCAAAGACAGCAGTCAGAAAGAAAAAATAATTCAATGTAGGGCCGGCCCCAGGCCAAAGGGCACCCCAGGCAAGGAACATCTTTGGCGCCCCCCCTCATTTGTTAAACTTTTGAATACCTTATTTTTTATTGCATTTGTAGCCCATTTGATTATTTTGATGCACGATTTACATGCATGATTTATCGGTCATATAAGACAATAAATTTGCACGCTAGGCTAGGATCTGTAAACTTGTATTTATTCATGTTAACAACAAAAACAGCACCCCAAGCTCAGTGCCCCCCCAACCCCAGCACCCCAGGCAGTTGTCTGGGTCACCTGCCCCTAAATCTGGCCCTGATCATATGTGATTGAGACCAACAGTGGAGAGTTCAACAGAAGCTATCAACATCTACAATTTGTTCCTCAGAAAGAGCAATCAGAGCAAAATCTACGGATGACAGATGCAGAAGAAGATTCAAGAATTCCGAACCGACCTCTGCTGGTCGTTGCAACTAATGGACTGCCAGATGATCAAGTTGTTATATGTTGTTACTAGTGTAATTAGAAAACCAGTAGAGAGAGAGTACCAATTCAGAGATACTTAACAGATTGAGCTGTACTTAACTTTAATGATAGGGTGATAGTGTACGTTAAGTAAATGGTAGGAATGTAAACCTTAGGAGATGTACAGTAACTCCTCACTTAATGTTGTAGTTCTGTTCCTGAAAAATGCGACTTTAAGCAAAACAGTGCTAAGCGAATCCAATTTCCCCATAAGAATTACTGTAAATGAGTGGGTTAGGGTTCAGGGAATTTTTTTCACCAGACAAAAAGTCTCTCTCTCTCTCTCTCTCTCTCTCTCTCTCTCTCTCTCTCTCACACACACACACACACACACACACACACACACACACACACACACACACACACACACACTTACACTTAATTTAACAAAAACAATTTAATACTGGTACACAGTGATGATGATTGTGAAGCTTGGTTGAGGTGGAGGAGTCAGAGGGTGGGATAGTTCCCTTACTGCTAAATGATAAACTAGCAATTGGCTGAGCGCTCAACGGTTAATACTTTCACTCTACACAAGGCAGCAGGAATGGAGGGAGATATGCACATTTCCCTTAAGTACACTGCCTTGTTAATTAGTTCTACTTGCTGAGACAGCAGCTGCTGCAAGCTCCCTCCATGTCCTGAGCCCTGTTGTGTCCCCCCTGCTCTATGGAAGATGGGGTAAGTGGGGTGAAGGAGCAGGGAGGAGGGGGACAACCTGACATTAGCCCCAATCTTCCTTCCCTCTCCTCTCCCCCCCACCCTGCACAGCAAGCAGGAGTCGCAGGGAGCAACTCCAAGGCAGAGGGCAGGAGCAGCACATGGCAGTGGGGAGAGGGAATCAGCTGAACTGCAGGCATCTGCTGCACAGGGAACTTAGGGGAGCAGGGAGCTGATAGTCCACCAAGCCCCCACCAGCTAGCTGCAACAGGCTGCTCTTCCTGCAAGCAGTAGACAAAGCAGACAGTTACCAAAGGGCGTTAGAAGGGAGCATTACACAACTTTAAAGAGCATGTTCCCTAATTGATCAGCAACGTAACAACGAAACAATGTTAACCGGGACGACTTTAAGTGAGGAGTTACAGTTAAGTATTCCATTAGTTTCAGTATTATACTGTTCAGCCACTAGATGGTGCTATGTGTAATATACCTTATTTAAGCTAACCTCAGCCATACCGGATCGAACAGTAAATGAACCTATAGTGACCATATGTGGTGTGTATTACTGAGCAGGAAGCGCTGTGGTCAGTCCAAACCTGGTTCAGAATCCTGACCTGTTTGTAGTAGCCCTTCAGCCTATTGTGTACAGGAAATACATGACAACTATATTCAGAGCACCACTTCTACTGGCACAGTCAATGAACAGATTCATAGATTCCCAAGGCCAGAAGGGACCACTGTGATCATCTAGTCTGATGTCCTGTGCAGCACAGGCCAGAGGATTTCCTGGAATTCATTCCTGTTTGCACAAGAGCAGACCTTTTAAAAAGCATCCAATCTGGATTTAAAATTTGCCAGTGACAGAGACTCCACCATCAGCAGTGATAAATTGTTCTAATGTCAATATTAGATTCAGCAGTGCAGCAGGATGAATTTGAAAGAGAATTACAGGATTATTATTGATATAGGAAAGAATTAAAAGTCCCAGTGTTGAAAGAAAATTGAAGATTGAAGCATTTACCATCTTCCAGGTGACTGTGATTCAGCAACTGTTTTCCTGCCACTTCTTCCAGCTGAAAAATATTTGAAACATCAGATCATGCACTTCGTACTGATCTAGAGGGTCCGAGTCATCCATTTATTAAAAGAAAATTTGAAAATGTGAAGCCTTGTGCTCCCTGAGTGAAAGGATTGCAACAGACAGGCTTTCTATGGCTACAGAGGCCACACTGATAACAAATTAGGTGCAGAACACAAGAGTGCAGGCTTGAACACAAATTTAAATGAAGCTTTTCTAACATGAAATCACTAGCACCAGGAATTCAAACCCACAGTATGTCCGCTTCATTGGAAGTCTGCATTAAGGTTAAGAATTTAAACACAAACATCAGGACAAT
Organism: Gopherus flavomarginatus; assembly: GCF_025201925.1. Classification (NCBI taxonomy): domain Eukaryota; kingdom Metazoa; phylum Chordata; order Testudines; family Testudinidae; genus Gopherus; species Gopherus flavomarginatus. The sequence continues at coordinate 38,550,486 of NC_066630.1, forward strand.
CAAAAGTAAAGATTCCCACACCAAGGGGAACTAGCTCACACTGATGTCTGAAGTATTCTATATACCCATTTATGCTTTTAAGCTGATTGCTATAGGTACAATGAATCAGAGCATAGCCTCAGCTCAAGTAGCCCAAAGAGGATGGAAAATGGAGTTTCCCCTTGTGTATCCCCAGGTAGTGGCGGCAAGCCAGCGTGGAGGTACACCATCCAATCTTGCCAATATGGAGCACATGGGGAGAGCTAACAGCATGGCAAGAGCATGCGCCTCACCAATAAATTTGGGGCAATTATTACCATGTTAGAGCAAGCCATTCAGTGTGCCCTGGGATCAAGCTGTCTCAGGACAGGTGATCGAAAGCTATCTATGTGTACCAACTGGAGTTCTGGGACATCTGAGCTGGCCTAATCTGTGGACACCTTATTGTATCTGTAGGAGCCGTAACTATGAATTTCTTGACTACTGTGTATTTCAATTCCCAATCTTAAGGCTCTAGTCATAAAGATTTTTGCACTGAACTTCATGTGCTTTTTAAATGATGTTAAAGTAAAAGGAAAAAGCTAAGCTAAACTATACTATCCAGCCAATCTGCGCCCATGTTATATACAGCCGCTGAGGAAGGAAGGCAAAAAAAATTAAAGCATCACCAAAAATAGATACAAATCACTTAAAGAAGAGCAAGCAATGTGCAAGCATAGTGTTAGTGCTTAAACAACAACTCAAGAGTGTCTTACTTGGGTTCCCGGCATGTTGCTGCATTGTTTATTCTCTTTAGCTGAACTGCTGGCCTGTACTGCAGAAGCAGATGAAGCATTTAGTGAGGAATCCATTGCTTCGCATTTTAACAGAAGCTTATGAGTTAACTGCTTTTCGCTTGACTCTGTTAAAAAGAAAATAATTAGAAGCCATGACTCAACATTGTAGAGGTAACTAGAAAGCGGTTGCTTTATTATGGGAGAAGGGTCGATTCTCAGAAAGAACCACCTGATCATTGGCAATCTTCAAAAGCTCTCCCTAAAAAAGATGCACTGTGCACATAGTGAGTGCGCAAATGTCTGGGCTTTCGAGAGACAGCTCGAACAGGGGGCCAAAGGTCCCTGAAGTCCTGAGCTGCCAGTGACCAAAAAGGAAATGAAAATGGTTGGGAGTGCATTCTTTTTTAATACTCTTCAGGCTCAAATATTTGTGCTCACAAGGGGCACCTGCAGGACCCCAACTATCACTCCTTTAGAGAAGATTCCAACCTAGCAGCATGGGGGATGCACACAACCCAAAGTGTGGATCTACACAGCCAAATCTCAAAGGCAGTGCACTTTAGTTTTTCTACATGGACTGTAGTCAGTAGCTGAACTTTTTCCTTTTAAAGAGATGCTAATTATTGAGTGATTTCCAAAATTAGTCAGAATAAAACATGAGGTTTGGCTTCCTCCTGTATTTTCAATACCTGCATATTTCCAACTTTGTATACAAGCCTACTATACATCTTTATATTTGCTACATTAATTGATAAGAAGCAACTTACCAGTTTGATTTCTGCTGCTATCAATATCCAAACTAGGTCCTGAAGAAGTCCCTTTATCTACTGCATAGTTCTTCATTGTATTCTCCCTACAGCTGCAACCGAAAAGAGATTTACCAGGGTTAGGTGTGGAGTAATATGAGTAAGAGTGGCAGGATCGGGCCCTGCAACTGTACCCAAAGGTAATAGAATTTTAATATCCTGTTTACACTCCTTCTCTCCCTCAAAATGTCATTTCCTACCAATTACATTTTACAAAGAATACTCCCACTCTCTGGATGCAGGTACAGACAAGAAGAATATGACTGGTTTAAAGGGCATGCCATAGATACCAAAAGTCTCTGATCTACCACGTTCTCTTCTACCAAAATCCACTTCTACCACTGTCTATCCCAGCATAGAAAAGTGACAATTTTCTTAAGGCTGATCTATGCAAACATTTAGCTCCTGGCAATCTGGGGTGTAAATCTACCCCCCCAATACTTTGAGTGCTTTGATCCAGTCCTGTTTCAAAGTGGGGTAGGTCAAAGCACACTAAGGAACTGTTAGTGTGCATCAGCAGGGTCCACAGTTCCTTAGTGTGCTTTCATCACCTGCTTTGCAACTGCACTAGATCAAAATGCACTAAGGAACTGCTAATGCTTGTCTACATAGTGCATTAGCTGGGGTATAAATTCTAGCACACACAAGCATGTTGCATACTAACTGGCTGCGTGGACCCCCCTGGCATGCACTAAAAGTTCCCTAAGTGCACATGGACATAGTACTATTCAAAATGGGACTACATCATCATGCACTAAGGAACTTTTAAGTATCAGGGGGTAGCCACGTTAGTCTGTATCCACAAAAACAATAAGGAGTCCGGTGGCACCTTAAAGACTAACAGATGTATTTGGGCATAAGCTTTCATGGGTAAAGAACCTCTCAGATGCATCTGAAGAAGTGGTTTTTTTACCCACGAAAGCTTATGCCCAAATAAATCTGTTAGTCTTTAAGGTGTCACTGGACTCCTTGTTGTTTTTAAGGAACTTTTTACTGAGTGCCATCAGGGCCCTCATGGCCAGTTCATGTGCGACACTCTGGGGCACGCTAGAATTCACACCCCAGCTAGTGCACTTTAATGCACCATATAGACAAGCCCTCAGTGTGCATCAGCAGGCTCCGTATGGAAAGTTAGTGTGCAACATGTTAGCATGGGTAGATTCATGCCCCCAGCTTGCTGCGAACTACATGGTCATGTATACAAGCTCTTACATCAACTTAAAATGGATTCAGATCGGATGGTCTAATATTGCTTCCGTTGAAGACAATGGTAAAACAGCCAGTCCTGGAAGTGGCTGAGATCTCTAATTTTTCCCTGAAGACAGTGGGAGTTGGGAAACAATCATCACTGTTCAGGAGGCACTCAGAACCTCCTGGGACGGGGAACACAATGAGTTTAGTCAGAGACAGGGCAGAAAAATATGCTGAATATATCTCAGGGTTCAGGTACTCTATCCTCTCTCTGTATTGTTTCAGCTATGTAAATTCGATCAATATTTTGTTAAAATATTTGCAAAGAGTTATTGGTATGTAAATAGATTTTCAAGACTTGTATATGCCAATCTGGAACAGAGCCCTCTGCAGCATTTAAAATATTGTTGATTGTTACTTTGGTGAAGCAAGGAGAGAGAAGTACTATGAATAATGCTGTATGTTGAGTGGAAAAAGGAAGTCCCTCGCACTGTTGTATTTGGGTCCATTACAGAAGTTGTGCTGCAGGCAGAGTTGCTTTATACTTGTGAAAACTCAGTGGCCATGTTGTATAAAATTACCATCACTGAACAGACTGGTCTCTGTGTTTGAGTCTCTGGCTTTAATAAGATGAATATTCAACAGTTATACTACAGCTGAGAACAATGAGAAGCAGTGGCCATTATTGCTAAGGGCAATCTAAACTTCTTTCTTATAAGACCTGGGGAAATGGCAACTAATTATTTAAGGGCAGCCTGAGGCAACAAGCCTACAGAGAACAATGGGAAATGGGAGCCATTTTGTAAATGGACAATTCTTTGTGAGTGTCTCCGAAAGAGAAGATTCATTGACTGAGTCTCTGCTGACAAATACATTTTCTTTTATGAAAAATGGCAAAAATTCCCTTAACCCAACAATTTTTCCCCAAAACTACCTGTTGTCTCACATATGCTCAATTTTTTCCTCATAATTTTGGTGTAGATAGTCAACATTAGTTTAAAGATACATACTAGACCCGATTTTCAGAAGTGCTCAGTAGCCAGCAGCTCCCAATGAGAACAGCAGGAGCAGTCAGGTGCTGAGGTCTTTTGGAAATGTGGCCCATCAACAATAAACAGTTAAAACCCCTGCCAAATTTTAGTCAGAGATTAATTCAAAAAACGCATTAGAAATTTATGATAAGAAGCTAAAAAACCTACACAAAAAATTAAAAGGATATGAATTATCATGGTGTAAAATTTCATACAGAAAGACAACTATACGAAGAGACAAACAGAAATGGATCCCCCGTTTTAAGCCTATTTCAGCATGGAATTGCATTTATTGAGACATGACAAGCACTTGCATGTCTGGTGTTAATAAGACATTGCAAAACACTGCTGGCCCAATTTTTAAAAGAGCTCAGGTCCTATTTAGGCACCCAGCTGAAGCAGCCAGATTTTCAAAGGGAGAAAATCTTGCCACTTGAGTTAGGCACCTAACAGGAATCTGGGCTCTTTTCAATAGCTTGCCCTTTATATTCAGAGAAATTATATACTTGTGCATGCCAGTTAATCATGTTGCTTGTTACCTTTCGTAGCATAACCAAAGCAATATATTTTGTAGTACAAGTACAACTTATGGTGCTGTATTTATAAAACAAAGAACTAAGACAATTTAGCAGAAAGCTGAGTTGAATAAAACAAAACCCTATGAATCAGCAAATTGACACAAAGCAAAGAAAGACAGATTACCCAATGATATAGCTTAAGTGTGTTCCATAATATTCCCTTCTGTTGTAGCGCTTTTAGTCACTTTTTAGATAATCAGTTGAACAGATTTAGGCAGAACAATAAAGTACTAATCATTGTTTACAGCCCATGATTTCTACAGCAGGTAATTCCAAGAGATAGTAACTATTTACCATCAGGACCAAACTGAAATCAGTGGTGTGCCATCTGCTTACCCAAAGCTGAATTTGGCCCAGAAACTCATGGGTATGTCTACACAGGGATAAAGGTGGAGGGTTTGTTATATTTATTTCCAGGGACTTTGTCTACATGGCAAAGGAACATCAAGTCGCTACGTAGGGTACTATCAATTAAATACAAAGCAAACATGCTTACCTTATGCTTTCTTTTTCAGAAAATAAACTCTCCTCTTTTCTCTTGAGGCCAAAATGCAGTATGGCAGCTTTTCTTTCACTCTCCCTAACTATTCTGTCATCTAAAAAGAGGGAAGATTATTTGAACATTTGTAGATTTCTTTTTGCATATAAGCACACTAGTGTTACAGTATAGCCCTGACGACTGTTATCACAAGTGTAAGCAAAAACAGACTCTAGAAATTGCACAGCAACAGCCCGTATACTGCATAACCACAACTCGAGAAAGTAAAATATTAACATTTAAAGCCTTTCCCACACCAGGTGAAATTCCATTAATTATTAGAAAACTGATAACAGATTAACCTAACCCAAGATTAAAGATACATATAACCCCATTTGGAATGTATGGGACAGTCTCACAGTGCAGCTGCTAATATTATTACAGAAGTATTTCCATATGAATACTCAGTGTATCAATTTATTAGCAAGTTAATTCAAAATCAGAAGGGAAATAATTTCTAAGATTCTGATAAATTGTTTATTACTCATTGCCCAAATTTGTGTATTTAGTGTCACCAAGAAACGTAAGATGAATGCACTGAATTTTTTTGTTTGTGAGAGTGGTACCAACTGTTTAAATTATGATTACATAAACAACTCCACTCTACCCTCCCTCCCCCTTTCAATTACTTATAACTTTCTTAAACGTACACTTTCAGGCTGTAATTTTCAGACATTACGCTAACGTGTGCTATATACACTTAAGATAGCTCTGCCAAGCTAGCCTAGCTCAATTAAAAGGAGCCATACTGCAAAGTAACACAAAAGTTGCTGTGTCCACAGAGCTGAAGCTTCACTCACTCATGTGTGGAGCTAAGGATTTGCCTATGTGGTACGGTAATGCGCTCTATGGATGTGTGATTTCTAAAGCGCACTAACATGTAGCACATTAATTGGGCTGCACAGGCCCTGCTGGTGAGCTTTAACGTCGTGCTGCCTGAAATAGTATTACATTAAGATGCATTATGGGATTTTAGTGTGCACCTGCATTGTCTACACAGATCAATTGATGCACAATACATTAGTGCGCTTTAGAAATCACAACCCCATAGAGCGCATCACCCCACTATGTAGTCAAGCCCTTAGACGTCAGTGGCCATATTCCAAGGTTCTTTGCACTGCAGTAAGCTGATGGTGGTGATTTTGGCACCAGACAAAAACCTGTGGCTAGAGAGATGTTTGTGGGGTTAAGGGCAGAACATTGGAAGTGGAGGCTACTGGAAGAGTTAGAGCACAAGCAGTGGGGCCTAGCAGCCTCCAGCCTTTTGGAGTGAAAGTTCTATCAGCTCAAGATGGAAAGAAGTTACAGTCTGCTCCCCTTCCTGTCACTGGGTGTGCTGTCTCCAGATCACATCCTGTGACTAGTAAACAGAGATCTCACCTTTCCCCGGCAGGTAATCTCCATGTCAGAGTTCTAGGCTGAAACATGGAGATCTCTGACTAAAAGATACATTAGCTGCTGGGACTCTCAGCGGTGTTCTAAACTGGGGGTGGGGGTAAGTAATACAGCATGTACTGTGCACATTACTAGCACTTTGGGGTGCTTCTGTAGCTCATAAGTACCCAGGAACATTTTGCCCAATAATGCTGAAATTATCACTTCATTGTCCCTTCATTCATTCATAAATTTATATCAGCACACATGAGCAGGCAACACTCCACGATAAACAATCAGCAGGTCTGAAGAAGACAAAATGCAAGTCTCTCACGCTACCGAAAGGCCCATCAATGGAACCCCTGTTCCTTAGCAAAACTCCAATCCCTGTTACATTAAGTCAAAGATTTTCAAATGGCTTCTCAATTCAATAAGTCTTTTAGTCTATGTCATGAAGCTTTCCAGACTCTGGCTCCGGCTGACCACTGGAGGGAAATGCCCAGAGATGTGGCTCTCCATGGAGAATAGCCCCCTACACACCACAAACAGTCTAACCCAAGGAACCAAGAAGATTGTAAGTCCTGCAATAGGATATATTAGAGGGAGATCTCCCAGACGAGAGAGTCCCATTCCGGGCTTTAAAGACCATAACTAACCCCCTGAATTGCACTCAAAGAATAATCCGATAGCCCAGTACAGAGCACTGGTGTTACATGCTCAGCAGCTCACCCTCCTTAAGAAGTGTGTTACACAGTATTCTGCACGAGTTGAAATCTTGAGGTATTTTTCAGGGACAGCCAGAAGCAGAGCACATTTTCGTCACTTGGCTAGGCATGTGATGAGCTGAGATGTCCCTCTTTCTCCCTGTTCTTATTCCCTTACTCTTCTTAACTCCTCTTTGTCCCCCTAGCTCACTCCACTTAAAATAAATAGCTCAACAACAACAACATGTAACTAACACAAAATCGAGCATTCATTGGTTTATATGTTATAGCCCCATCCCCATCCCTTCATTTGTTTAGGTCTTTTAAATCCTAAGCCCTCCAGGGCAGGAACAGTCTATGTCTGCAGGACCCAACACAATACGTCCCAAATCCCCCAATATGCTACAGAACTACCTGAGCCAATTTGATGTTGTTACAGAGACTGAGAGACCCCAGATGAATATAATAAAATCAGTGCAGACATTGGTTACAGGGTGACTGACTCTTTAAGAGGGAGCAGGGCCAGTGTACCTGTGCTGCACCAGCTGACCCAGGGCTGGTCTACCCTTAAAACACTGCACAAGGGCAGCTGTGCTGCTCTAGCGCTTCAGGGAAGATGCTACCTATGCTGAAAGCATAGATACTCTATCTCCCCCAGAGGTGGCAGCTTTGCCAATGGGAGAAGCTCTCCCATCAACATAGCACAGTCTACACCAGGGGTTAGGTTGGAATACCTTATAGCAACCTAATTTCTTAGTGCAGACCTGGCCCCAGATTAGGCTTTAAAGGAGGGCCCTTGACCTGGGGAAGTAAGAAAGACCTGATGAGTCAAAACTAGGAAGCCAGGTTTCCAGAGTCCCCTGGGAGAGGAGGCAGAATGAGTGCCTGAACGGTAAAGAGAAAATATCCCCTAGGACTTATAGCCCAGCGTGAACTGCAGAACTGTGTTTGTTTAAGTTTGGGACAATAAAGCCATCTAAAAGAGACTCTGGGTGTGTGTGGCAATGGATCCTTTTCAGGCTGGGGAGAAGCCTGGCCTCGTTACAACATTGAAATTGATGTTCACAGCAAAACACCTGATGATTCCACAGCCAGGCCTAAAAAAATCTAAGTCAAGGTAGGGAGGAATTCAAGGGAGCAGAGTGGTGCTGTTCATTACTATGGCTCCAACAGAGATTTTAAGCTAGGATCTAAATACCAATAGTTAACTTTTCAAGTGTGTCTCTGAATTAGGAGCTTAACTTCCACTGACTTTGAATATGGTCTAGGCTTTCTTGTGCTGGAATCACTTTTGAAAAGGGACTGAGGCCTGGTCTATGCTACAGGATTAGGTCGACATAAGCAGCCTTGTGTTGCCGTAGCTGTGGAAGGGTCTTCACTTAAATTTGGCTCTCGCTGACATAAGTGCCTCTCTATGCTGATGTAGTAACACCACCATCCCAAGCGGCACAGAGTCACAGTTGATGTAATTAGGTGGCCGCAGTGGCAGTGTAGAGGCTGCATTACTTACAACTGTTACAGCAGCCATCCCACAATGCCCCACGCTCACAATACAACTGATAACAAGCGCTCCTGGTGAGGACGCAACTACTCTTACAAGGAGCCAAGCATGTGTGCACACCAGTGATTTAATAACTGTGGTGTCTGTATGCTGACTTAAGTTAGGTCGACAAAGTTTTGTCATGTGGACATGGCCCAAGTTACTAAAGGCTCTTTAAAATTTTAGCCCAAGTATATGTACTTACCTTAGTCCATTTTTGGGGCTGGAGTGCCTCATACATGCTAAGATAGGGGCAGAATTATTAGCCACACTTCTCCCTGACTCAGTCGCTGTGCACTGAATTGAGTATCCAAACGGAGAAAGGCTTGCCAGCACAGGGCATACTTCACTTTACAGTCTACTGCCATGGCAACAGCCTGCGAAGTCAGACATACTGCTTTGACTTCAGCTCTTTCACATGGATTCTGTAGTGAAGTCATAAACTTGCTTTTAGCTTCAGTTATTTCCATAGCAACAGACTGCAACGTGATACATTCAGGACAAAGGCTTAATTCTAGATCGAGCATAAAGTTATGCTGGGGTCTAATCAAGTACCTTCAAACAGTTGGAAAAACACAGAATTATAAAAAATTAAACTGGAAGGCAGCTCTGCACAGGCTGTAGACACAGTCCTTACACACAGCAGAAAAGATTGTAGACAAGGGCTGAGCCTTTAAGAAGCAACACAGCAATGAACAACTTTGTGGCTGAGTCAGCATTACTAGAATGCCTTATGTTTTTCATTTGCTTTGCTGAGGATTTAAATTTGTAGTTGTACATTTGTAAAGTTACATTTATACAATTGTTCGTTTTGATTTTCTAAGAACAGGAAAAATACTGAGCTGTTAAAACTTGAGGAGCTTGTAAGTTCTCTGAACCACAACTATGGGAACGGTAGAGATTACCGGTTTTGCCAGCTTTACCTGCAGAACTTGGAAGAACCACAATCTGCATGATTATAAACTCAGCAAGAAGGCAGGAGCCTGAGGAGCTGACAAACAACATGGGAGAAATCCTCCTCCTTCCCATGGTGCGTTTGAACTGCCACAACAGTTTATGACACTGATCCAGTAATAGTAGATTTCTGCTATTGAATACCTTTTCTTCAGCATTCAACAGTAGTATCTCTCACCCAGTTTTTCCAGGGCTTGTAGCGTGTAGACAGCGAACAGTCTATAATCTGATTCTTTTCTGGTAACGGGGTTGAGGCGCAGATCCAGCTCTGAGAGGACTGGTAATGTTTGGAGGCGTGACACTTCCAGCAAGGATGAGATATGATTGTAATATAAATTCAGATTTTGTAACAAATATAAATATTCAATACCCTGTAAGGAGAAAAACAAAGTTATATATTTAAAAGAGTAGCAGCATGATATAGTCTTTAGCGCACTAAACAGGGAGACTTCCTCAGACTTACTGTGGCACATTGGTCAAGTCTTTTACATTCTTTGCACATCGATTTCCCTATATGTAAACTGGTGATAATTATGTATAGCTTGGCAAAGCACAGGGAGATATTCAGATAAAAGGCACTCTAAAAGGACTATTATCCTGTGATCCAAATAAAGATGGAAAGCAATACAGGATAACCTCTGATAAGCAAACATCATTTAGCCAATCAGTTCTGAATGGGTTCACTTTCTCCCAATTGCCTTTCACAGCACATGTGGTTTACCACACACACATTTGTCTGAATATTTTGGAGAAATATTCATTTCTACTGAACTTTTTTGGGGGGGACTTTTGTTACCTGGAAAGGTGATTGAACTCTGAGAGTGACCCAGCTGTAGTAAGTGGAAATGGAGGCAAGGAGCTGTAGCAACACAATGGGGTGCTTTGGAGGTGGCAAGCCAGCCATACTTGCTAAGAGACGTTTGACTGCAGAGAAAGTCAACCCAGAGGAAAAGGAGCTAAGAAAAACTGTAGAATGGTTACTCTGAACCTAAGGAGCTAGACATCTTTATGAGTGCTTGTCTACCCTGCTGAAAAGGGAGGTACAATTTCTTTTGGGTTTTTTTGGTTGATACTATATAGTCAGGAGCGAAGCCCTTTGGGTTTTTTTGGTTCATTGTTTTTTTCGCTTGCTTTGTCATGAGGGAGAACTGGAATTGTTTTTACAGGGCCCAAATTAATTTCCTGACCTCAGAGAAGGAAACAGAACTCTTTGCCTGGAGGAATGGGACTGACAGGTTACCAAAAGGGTAATCATGAAGAGTTTTCCCTGCCTGAGTGAAAGAAAACTGGTTTGTTTTAATCAGGTTATCAGATTGACTAGATTTTTTTAAAAATTAATTGTTAATCCTTTATAACACCAAACCTCTTACAAAATATCTTGAGGTTGCAGAGTTCAACAGAGAATGGGGAACTTACCTCTAGACTGACAATCATATTTCTGGACAAATCTAATGATTGCAAGCTTTTAAAATTTTTGAAGGCATCTCCAAGGGAGTGGATTTTCCCTTCATATGTTCCCTGCAGTGAGAGGGACTCCACCTGTTCTGAAAGGAAAGAACTTGTAAAGGTCCTAAGGTCTCTTCTAGTTTTCTAAAAACTGAATGTAACTTATATTTTAGACCATCCAATAACTCCAGTTTCATCAGCTGCTTGTATGTGCAAGAGCCTCACTTTTTCATTTTTAGAGGTCTCTCTCGTTCAGTAACAGGGAGCTGAAGTGCCCTTTTCTGAGAGAAAATCTGACCGTGCCAGAATTCTGTGGTGAATGCCCCAACTGCCCTAGAAGAGGGGGAAAATCACAGTAATACTTCCTTTAAAATAACCCTTATTTCAGGACTGTAGTGTTCGGACCCACCATAGAAAACTGACTTATGTTGCAGGTTTCATACCCTTTAGAGCTCCACAGGGGAACTAGTCTGGAGGGGAAATGGGCAACTCTATTCTGCTGGTGTCTGTTACCATGACCCAACATTATCTACACTAGGGGAAATGCTCTGCACTGTTAAAGTAAGTGGGCGAGTCCTTATTTAAAAAAAAAAGTACCATAACACACTTATGGTACTTCCTCAAAAAGTGCCAGAATGGTGTTCCAAAGCATTCTGGCATGACTTGACCCCTGGGTAGAGTGTTTACTCCAGGTCTGCCATGCCCTGCTGGCTTCTCATCAAGTTTCTCTTTCAGTTGTCTATCAGCATCTGGATACACCTTGGGTCAATCTTGAGCTACTACTGTCATTCAAGTCATAATATGAAGCCTGTGGCAGGATGGACTAGTCCAGAGGGTCCCTACTGGAGGCCTCATGGCCCTGTGTCTCCCTGCCCCAAAATAGAGTAGCGAGAAGTCCTCCAAGCAGCCTAGAGTGGCTGCAGAGGAGCAGCCAACCAGACGGGCTGCTGGAGTGACCAATAAGGGGCCAGATAAAAGGCAAGCAGCAGAGCAGAGTCTTCAGTTGCCCTATGGAGCTTGATGAGGGAGGACTGGGTGCTTGGCTGACTAGACAAACAGGACCAGGACCAAGGACAGCTCACTGCAGAGAGCTCACCAGACAGAACCACCCAGGGAAGGCTGCCAAAGACTGGGTGCCTGGCTGTCTGGATAGAATAGCAGCAGGACCACAAGAAGCTTAGGGTGGGCAGGCTGAGCCCCGGAGGACTGAGCACAGAACCTGGCCAGACCAGATAAGGGTACCGAGATGAGTCCTGCTAATCTGGTTGCGGACTGAGTCCAGGGAGGGCTGCTGAAAAGGACACCAGCTGAGGGTACCAAGATGGGCTCGGGCTGGGTGGTTGAAGAAGGCGGTGCCTCTGGAAAGAAGCCTAAGAGAGATGGCCCCATACCAGGGCCAGGATAAGAACCCAGGACTCTATACGCTGGAAGTGGGGACAGCGTATGCAGCTTGGCTGGTGGGCTGAGTTGCCGAAGACTTGCCAAAAGAACCACTGGCTGGGGGTGCTCACGAGAGGTAGGTGCCACCTTGTTGAAAAAACTAAAATCAAACACAGGATCACACCCAACCAACCAAAGGGGGCCGCCCCTGAAAAGAACTGTGATTGCAGGTACATCGGCCAAAGAAAGGGGGCACTTATGAGACGCAAGTGCCAACCCCATTAAAAAGACCAAGCGTGGATACGCTTTGCAAGAACTCAATTGAAGAAAGCAATGTTTAAGGGATTTGCTGCAAAAAGATTTTGCTGTATATTAAAGACTACGAATTACTTCCACAGCAGCTCAGTCTCAGCCTGGAGTTTGTTTGCATTGAACTTTAGAAGATTAGGTCTCCTGACAGCAGGTGATAACTGTAAATTGTTATGATCGCTCTCTTCCTGTGTGACCTGATCATATACTATAGCTAGGGTGACCAGATGTCCCGTTTTTAAAGGGACAGTCCCCCTTTTTGGAACTTTTTCTTATATAGGTGCCTATTACCCCCCACCTCCCATCCCGTTTTTTCACAGTAGCTATCTGGTCACCCTAACTATACCTGGCTTAATGTGCATCCTTTCTCAGCATCTCTGGATGTCATGAAGTAGTCTGTAGTTCTCTCTCCTTTGATATGGCTAACATTATACAGCTACAGCAATGAAAGAAATTGAATCCTTGCCATTCCAGATTTTTTTTTTATTAACCTGTTGACTGCATACACTCAATTGATCTCACTACTGCCAAACTACCATAACCACACATTGACTGTGTAGCCAGCCTTGGGAACATTCAGCCAAGAATTAATTTTTGTTCAGAGCAGGGCTTGAAAACTGTACTGTTGCTAGTAGGCATATTTTCCTGGAAACTGCCATCAACTACTGCAGAACTGAGTTTTTTTTTAAAAATAAACTACAGCTGTCAGCTCTTATGGCTACAAACAAAACTTCTCAGTCATAACCAGAGTGTAACAGATGCAGTGCTGTCTGTGTGAATTTGCAGATAGTGCCAGCGCCTTTGTCGCTGTTCAGAGCCTTTCCATGCAGCAGCTGAGTGAAAACTAACCTGGTTCTCCTCTGTTTTCACTACTGCTATTCAGTATCTTGTGGCCAACCATGAAACTGACAAAAGTCTAATCAATTCCACTTTGCTGCTGCTCAGCAGAATGAGGGATTGGAGCTGTGTGCTGGAGAAGAAAACGGAAGATAAAGAGAGTAGGGAAGGATAAAGTAAGAAACCCCCATGCAACAGGTGGAAAGCTGAGGGAGGGATAAGGGGACACAAACCAATCCTTGCAGAAACCAGGAAGCTTCTGAATGAGAGGGATGAGCAGAAAATGACTATTCATGCTTGCTTCACACAGCAGGTTGGGGACTGGAAGGTGTTGGCTTTTCACTTGGGTAATGACATGGGACAGTAGGAAGTTTTCACCTTTCACACAGGCATTTGGCTAGAGGGATTAGTCCTCTGTGATGTGTATGGTGAAATTTCACCGCTCCTATGTGTGAGCAGTGTGTAGTAGTGGCTGCATGGATGAGTGTACAATACGAGAGGGCACAGGAGGAAAGTGCGAGAAGAAAGATGAGAGAAAATGTAAGGGCTTTGAATCAGCTAGAATAGAGATTCAAATCTGGATCTATAGGAGTGCCCTAATTACTAGGCCAGGGCTACACACATGCCCACAATGACTGTCTTTATGCAAGGCTCAATCTGGTGGACTCAGGACGTGCCTACTGCATTGGGCCCTGCAGGGGAGATAGATGGGGAAAACCCTAGCTTGAGAATCCTGCCAGCGCTTAGTTGCCAAGTGTCAGGATGTAGGTGGCTCTGCTCGTGCACAGTGGCAGAAGCTTAGGCACCTAGGAACTGCAGCTGGCAGCTGAGCAATGTTTTTTCTGATGGGAGTGGGCCTAAGTGTTGGTCTTAGGCATTTTAAGAGGGAGTTAGCCACTTAAGTCCTCTTGTGAATCTAGCCATTGGGGGTGGGGGAGGTGCCTTCCTGCTGTTCATTGTTCATGAGTTGTCATACTCGGTGCCAATGGTATTTGCAGCATGCAAATGAGTGCACCAAAGGAGAGACATGTTTCTCTGACTGCACAGACTACGCATCATAGTACTGATTGTCAGATTTTTCCCCTTCAAAGATCCCTCTGAATCATACTACTGTTTTGTATCTGTGCACACGACTGCACGATGAATTAGAAAATGCTGCGAATACTATGCAGGTACTGTTTGTTCCCCACTATGTGCTTGCAGCACTTTGTCTATAGGAATGTATCACTTCAACAGGGCTTGTGGATCTTACACAAATGAGACCTTTGTGAGGGTCCCCCTGTTCAATACTATTTCAGCTATTGCCATGAACTTCAATTTTTTTATGGAAGTACGGAGGTACTAACAACTGCCAGGTAATGTATCAGAACCAGCATTGTACACTTCTATATAACCTGATGCTGACCTCCCACTGTTACAATGGACTAGCATATGGTTTCATATCAAAAAGACACCTTTTACTATTATTACTAAAATATTTAATTTGTCATACCTCAACGCATCATAAAACCCAGTGTCCTATTATGCTGGAGCTAAGCAAGCACAGATGTTGCCTTTTGACGTGGAGTATGGGAAACTTGCCACCCTTATCTTATGTGCATGGCTGCAGTATGCACTTGTACAGATGGCTACTAGCGCACATGCCCTGTTGAATGAGCGTAATTTCCTGGACGGTCAGACCTGGTACTCGCGTGCAATCACTGCTCCCTGGGTTCCTGTGCTTCCAGCCATCACTGTTCCACAAACAGCCCTGCTTACCCCAGTGTCCCCCAGTACCCCTTTGTGCACCACCACCCTACTGGCTGCCCCAATACCAGCCCCTGCTGCAGCCCCCAAATACCCTGTGACCCTGATTCTCCATCCCCCTCCATGCCCCTAGATCCTGCTGCTGCCCCCAAATACCCTGGAGCCCTGATTACTCCCCCATGCCCCAAACCCCTGTGGCTGCCCCCAAATACCCTGGAGCCCTGATTACTCCCCCATGCCCCAAACCCCTGTGGCTGCCCCCAAATACCCTGGAGCCCTGATTACTCCCCCATGCACCGAACCCCTGTGGCTGCCCCCAAATACCCTGGAGCCCTGATTACTCCCCCATGCACCGAACCCCTGCTGCTGCCCCCAAATACCCTGGAGCCCTGATTACTCCCCCATGAACCAAACCCCTGCAGCTGCCCCCAAATACCCTGGAGACCTGATTACTCCCCCATACACCAAACCCCTGCTGCTGCCCCCAAATACCCTGGAGCCCTGATTACTCCCCCATGCACCAAACCCCTGTAGCTGCCCCCAAATACCCTGGAGCCCTGATTACTCCCCCATGCACCAAACCCCTGCGGCTGCCCCCAAATACCCTGGAGCCCTGATTACTCCCCCATGCACCGAACCCCTGTGGCTGCCCCCAAATACCCTGGAGCCCTGATTACTCCCCCATGCACCGAACCCCTGCTGCTGCCCCCAAATACCCTGGAGCCCTGATTACTCCCCCATGCACCGAACCCCTGTGGCTGCCCCCAAATACCCTGGAGCCCTGATTACGCCCCCATGCACCGAACCCCTGCTGCTGCCCCCAAATACCCTGGAGCCTGATTACTCCCCCATGCACCGAACCCCTGCCTCTGCCCCCAGATACCCTGGAGCCCTGATTACTCCCCCATGCACCAAAGCCCTGCTGCTGCCCCCAAATACCCTGGAGCCCTGATTACTCCCCCATGCACCAAACTCCTGCTGCTGCCCCCAAATACCCTGGAGCCCTGATTACTCCCCCATGCCCTAAACCCCTGTGGCTGCCCCCAAATACCCTGGAGCCCTGATTACTCCCCCATGCCCCAAACCCCTGTGGCTGCCCCCAAATACCCTGGAGCCCTGATTACTCCTCCATGCACCGAACCCCTGTGGCTGCCCCCAAATACCCTGGAGCCCTCATTACTCCCCCATGCACCAAACCCCTGCTGCTGCCCCCAAATACCCTGGAGCCCTGATTACTCCCCCATGCACCGAACCCCTGTGGCTGCCCCCAAATACCCTGGAGCCCTGATTACTCCCCCATGCCCCAAATCCCTGCTGCTGCCCCCAAATACCCTGGAGCCCTGATTACTCCCCCATGCCCCAAACCCCTGTAGCTGCCCCCAAATACCCTGGAGCCCTGATTACTCCCCCATGCACCAAAGCCCTGCTGCTGCCCCCAAATACCCTGGAGCCCTGATTACTCCCCCATGCACCAAACCCCTGTGGCTGCCCCCAAATACCCTGGAGCCTGATTACTCCCCCATGCGCCAAACCCCTGCTGCTGCCCCCAAATACCCTGGAGCCCTGATTACTCCCCCATGCCCCAAACCCCTGTAGCTGCCCCCAAATACCCTGGAGCCCTGATTACTCCCCCATGCGCCAAACCCCTGCTGCTGCCCCCAAATACCCTGGAGCCCTGATTCTTCCTCCCCCCACCACAACCTCAAGCCCCTGCCCCCAAGTACCTGGGGGCCCCATTCTCCCCCCAATACCCTGGTGCTGCCCCGCCAGCACTTCCCGCATCCCCAGGCCTGCCGGGGGCGGTACCTGGGCCAAGTCCCCGCAGCGCCGCCTGCTCCCGGATCCAGGCCTCGCTGAGCTCCAGCTGCAGCGCCATCCCCGCCTTGTTGCCGGGCAACGCAGACAAACACCCACGGCGCGCGCCCCGCGCCGCCAGCCGAGGACAAGGCACGCGCAGAGGTCAGAGAATGGAGGGGGCGCGCCGCCCGCGCCGAGGACAAGGCACGCGCAGAGGTCAGAGAATGGAGGGCGCGCGCCGCCAGCCGAGGACAAGGCACGCGCAGAGGTCGGAGAATGGAGGGCGCGCGCCGCCCGCGCCGAGGACAAGGCACGCGCAGAGGTCGGAGAATGGAGGGCTCGCGCAGTCCCGCGGCAGGGCCAGTTACTGGAACCTCAGTGCAGCCCCCTCCCTGCCAGCCCCACCCCGAGAGGGAAGAGGGGCCGCCGCTTTCGCCATGGTATGAACCATGAAGGGGGAGGAGAGAGCAGCCCCCATGGGATCAAAGGGGAGGAGAGAGCAGCCCCCATGGGATCAAAGGGGGAAGGAGAGAACTGCCCCCCATGGGATCAAAGGGGAGGAGAGAGCAGCCCCCATGGGATCAAAGGGGGAAGGAGAGAACTGCCCCCCATGGGATCAAAGGGGAGGAGAGAGCACCCCCATGGGATCAAAGAGGGGAGGAGAGAATTGCCCCCCATGGGATCAAAGGGGAGGAGAGAGCAGCCCCCATGGGATCAAAAGGGAAAGGGCAGCCCCCCATGGGATCAAAGGGGGGAGGAGAGAGCAGCCCCCATGGGATCAAAGGGGAGGAGAGAGCAGCCCCCATGGGATCAAAAGGGAAAGGGCAGCCCCCCATGGGATCAAAGGGGGGAGGAGAGAGCAGCCCCCATGGGATCAAAGAGGGGAGGAGAGAGCAGCCCCCATGGGATCAAAGGGGAGGAGAGAGCAGCCCCCATGGGATCAAAAGGGAAAGGGCAGCCCCCCATGGGATCAAAGGGGGGAGGAGAGAGCAGCCCCCATGGGATCAAAGGGGAGGAGAGAGCAGCCCCCATGGGATCAAAGAGGGGAGGAGAGAACTGCCCCCCATGGGATCAAAGGGGAGGAGGGAGCGGCCCCCATGGAATCAAAGGGGGGAGGAGAGAGCAGCCCCCATGGGATCAAAGGGGTGGAGAGAGCAGCCCCCATGGGATCAAAAGGGAAAGGGCAGCCCCCCATGGGATCAAAGGGGGAAAGAGAGAACTGCCCCCCATGTGATCAAAGGGGAAGAGAGAGCGGCCCCCATAGAATCAAAGGGGGGAGGAGAGAGCAGCCCCCATGGGATCAAAGGGGAGGAGAGAGCAGCCCTCATGGGATCAAAGGGTGGAGAGAACTGCCCCCCATGGGATCAAAGGGGAGGAGAGAGCAGCCCCCATGGGATCAAAAGGGAAAGGGCAGCCCCCCATGGGATCAAAGGGGGGAGGAGAGAGCGGCCCCCATGGGATGCAAGGAGGAGAGGGAACGAAGGCCCCCATGGGATCACGGGAGAACAAGAGCAGCCCTCCCCTGGGAGCATTGTGGGCAGAGGAGGGAGAAGTTGGGACGGTTGCCAACTTTGTAATAGCACAAATCTGAACATCTCTGCCCTGCCCTGTCTCCGAGGCCCCACGCCGCTCACTCCATACCCCCTCCCTCGGTGAGTCGCTTTCCCCCACCCTCACTCACTCACTTGCTCATTTGCACCGGGCTGGGGAGGGTCCCTTTTCTACAGGGTGTTCTGAGCAATGCATGAGTCAGTGTGCAAACATTGTCTCTGTTGCTCTCCTGAGATGTAAATGTAATGGACTCCTCAGGTCACAGTTAAGGGCATCATGGTTGGTGTCTGTCCAGCCAACTTGTCACTTAGGCCTTGTCTGCACAGAGACTGGCACTGCGTCATTGCAGTCGGGTGTAATCGGAGCTTTCAGTGCCAGTCCAGGCATAGATGCTTTCAAATCTTTTTTGTTTTGTTTAAACTGACTTGAATTTGGGGCACGCTTTCCCCAAACCAGTGTCCACATGTAGACTTGTGCTGAAATAGTTGGTGTGAATTGCAGTTAATTTCATAAGAACTTAAGAACAGCCCTACTGGGTCAGACCAAGGTTCCATCTAGCCCAGTATCCTGTCTTCTGACAGTGGCCAATGCCAGGTGCCCCAGAGGGAATGAACAGAACAAGGAATCCTCAAGTGATCCATCCCCTGTTGCTCATTCCCAGCTTCTGGCAAACAAAGGCTAGGAACACCATTCCTGCCCATCCTGGCTAATAGCCATTGATGGACCTATCCTCCATGAATTTATCTAGTTCTTTTTTGAACCCTTTTATGGTCTTGGCCTTCACAACATCCTCTGGCAAGGAGTTCCACACAGTGCCTTGTGTGAAGAAATACTTCCTTTTATTTGTTTTAAACCTGCTGCCTATTAATTTCATTTGGTGACCCCTAGTTCTTGTCTACTTTCTCTACACCAGTCATGATTTTATAGACCTCTATCATATCCCCCCTTAGCCATCTCTTTTCCAAGCTGAAAAGTCCAAGTTTTATTAATCTCTCTGCATACAGAAGCCATTCCATACCCCTAATAATTGTTGTTGCCCTTTTCTGAACATTTTCCAATTCCAATATATCTTTTTTGAGATGGGGCTACCACATCTGCAGTATTCAAGATGTGGGTGTACCACGGATTTATATAGAGGTAACATGATATTTTCTGTCCTATTTTCTGTCCCTTAATTATTCCTAATATGCTGTTCACTTTTTTGACTGCCACTGCACATTGAGTGGATGTTTTTAGAGAACTATCTACAATGACTCCAAGATTTTTCTTGAATGGTAACGGCTAATTTAGACCCCATCATTTTATATGTATGGTTGGGATTATGTTTTCCACTGTGCATTACTTTGCATTTATCAACATAAAATTTCATCTGCCATTTTGTTGCCCAATCACCCAGTTTTGAGAGATCCTTTTGTAGCTCTTTGCAGTCTGCCTGGGTCTTAACTATCTAGTAATTTTGTATCATCTGCAAATTTGCCACTTGACTGTTTACGCCTTTTTCCAGACCATTTATGAATATGTTGAAAAGGACTAGTCCCAGCAGAGACCCCCAGGGGACACCACTATTTTACCTCTCTCCATTCTGAAAACTGACTGTTTATACCTACCCTTTGTTTCCTATCTTTTAACCAGTTACCAATCTATGACAGAACCTTCCCTCTTATCTTGTGGCAGCTTACTTTGTGTAAGAGCCTTTGGTGAGGGACTTTGTCAAAGGCTTTCTGAAAATCTAAATACTGTATATTCACTGGATCCCCTTGGTCCACATTCTTGTTGACCCCCTCAACCACGTTGACTCTTCCTCAACAAATTTTCTTCATCTATTTGTCTGACGATATTGTTCTTTATTATAGTTTCAACCAGTTTGCCCAGTTCTGAAGTCAGGCTTACAGGCCTGTAAATGCTGGGTTCACCTCTGGAGCCCTTTTAAAAAATTGGCATCACATAAGCTATCCTCCCGTCATCTGGTACAGAAGCTGATTTAAATGATAGGTTAGAGACTACAGTTAGTAGTTCTGCAATTTCACATTTGAGTTCCTTCAGAACTCTTGGGTGAATCCCATCTGGTCCTGGTGAATTATTGCTGTTAAATTTATCAATTTGTTCCAAAACCTCCTCTAATGATATCTCGATTTGGGACAGTTCCTCAGATCTGTCACCTACAAAGAATGGCTTAGGTTTGGGAATCTCCCTCACATCCTCAGCCGTGAAAACCGATGCGAAGAATTCATTTAGTTTCTCCGCATTGTCCTTATTGTCCTTGAGTGCTCCTTTAGCACCTCGATTGTCCAGTGGACCTAACCAGATCAGCCACACCATCACTGGTTCATTCACCTGCACATCCACCAATGTAATATACGCCATCATATGCCAGCAATGCCCCTCTGCTATGTACATTGGCCAAACTGGACAGTCTCTACGGAAAAGGATAAATGGACACAAATCAGACATTAGGAATGGCAATATACAAAAACCTGTAGGAGAGCACTTCAACCTCCCTGGCCACACTATAGCAGACCTTAAGGTGGCCATCCTGCAGCAAAAAAACTTCAGGACCAGACTTCAAAGAGAAACTGCTGAGCTTCAGTTCATCTGCAAATTTGACACCATCAGCTCAGGATTGAACAAAGACTGTGAATGGCTTGCCAATTACAGAACCAGTTTCTCCTGTCTTGGTTTTCACACCTCAACTGCTAGAACAGGGCCTCATCCTCCCTGATTGAACTGACCTCGTTATCTCTAGCTTGCTTGCTTGCATATATATACCTGCCCCTGGAAATTTCCATTACATGCATCTGAGGAAGTGGGTATTCACCCATGAAAGCTCATGCTCCAAAACGTCTGTTAGTCTATAAGGTGCCACAGGATTCTTTGCTCCTCATTTGTGTGTACTTCCCCTTTCTGAAATAAATTCTACAGTGCTGGTTTCATTACTTCACTTCCTATTTCTGTGAAGTCGAGGCCTGAGTGGTGCGTTCACTGATGCAGAGCAGTTCACATAATTGTCATTTTACAGGCAGGGAGCTTGGAGCACAGAAGCCACACAGCTGGAGAGTGGAGGAGCCAGGTGTGGAGCCCAGCGTTCCTATTGGAGTTGATTGTCCTGTCCTCCAACAGTTTTGTTCCTTTCTTACTGAGACTTCCTGACTCCAGAGATTTCAGGCTGCAGGATGGTCCTTTGGAGAGCCATTGAAGGCAGATGCAGTTTAGAGCAGCCCAGGTTCAAGTTCATTGAGTTTGCTGAAGTTTACTGGGCGGCTGTTTCAGGCTGGACTTTTAAATAGTGATACTGTGTTGGAAGTGCATAGAATTAAAAAAAAAATCCATGATGCATTTTGTTAGAGTAAGAGTTCATTAGTTTGCCCTGGAGTAATTATGTAGTGCACACTGCGCCTGTCTGTTAGCTGTTGCTCTCCTCCACAGAGGCTGCTGCAGTTCCATGGCTCTTTATGTGTATAAAATGAAGGATGCTATGTAATTATAAACTGTTACTACAGCATACTCTTCTTCAATGGGACACACTAGATCAGGATAGCTGTTTTATTGGGACATTTCAGAGTGTGATGCTGGAAAGTGTAAATGGCTGCTATCCGGTGGGTCTTTGATATAGAGACAATCACAAACTTTGTTAAATGGGTGGGGCAACTAAATGCTGCTTCATGTCGTGATGACTGGAAACATTAGGAAGCCATTTTCCAAGACAATGGGCTATATTACAAGGCCACTCAGAAACTAAGGCTATGTCTACAGTAGCACTTTTGTCAGTATAACTTTAGTCAGTCGGGATGTGGAAAAATAACACACTCCTGACCGACAGAAGTTTCACCGACAAAAGTACTGGTGTGAACAGCACTATGTTGGCAGGAGATGCTCTCCCACTGACATAGTACCGCCACTCGTTAGAGGTTTTAATTATGCTGGCAAGAGAGCTCTCTTCTGCCAGCATAGAGCAGCTACGTGGGAGACCTTACAGTGGCACAGCTCCAGTGGCTGTGCCGCTGTAAGGTCTGTAGTGTAGACATAGTGTTAGCCCTGTTGTCTGCCTGTTGTCCTGTGTTTCCTGGGACTAATTGCAAACACAGAGGTGAGGGGACTGATTGGCTACAGCTGTGTGTGCTAGAAGCAGAAACTGAACAGGAAGGAAGAGAGCAGTCATCAGTATGGACCAGACATGAAGCAGAGATATGGAGCTCCTTAGGGAACAGAACGGACTGGAGAGGCAGGCTTTGAAATTATGAGAAAGGAAATTGCCTGTGTAGTTTTTTTCCCCATTGTGTTCAAGGAAACAGAACTTTATACTTGGCAAATAAACAGGATAGCACCAAAGAAATACCTGACTTATATAATCAATTTCTTCTCCTCACGGAAACAATCTGGCAAGGCCCCAGATATTGGCTAACTGCTCAGGCCAAAAGGGGCAACAATAGGAAAATGACTCAGGGCTTGGCTATACTTAAAATGCTGCAGTAGCCTGCTGTAGCACATCCGCATAGACACTATCTACACTGATGGGAGGGCTTCTTCCGTCAGCGTACGTTATCCACCTCTCTGAGAGGCAGTAGCTAGGTCAACAGAAGAGTTCTTCCATCAACCTAGTGCTGGTCTAAACGAGGGATTAGCTGGGTATAGCTGCCTCTCTCAGGTGTATAGATTTTTCACATCCCTGAGAGACGTAGCTATACCAAAGTTAATTTCCATTGTAGACTAGACCTTTGGCTAATGATCATGTATAGTTATGACTGTTGCTTAATTTGGATAGTATTTAGCATAAATTTAGCAAGCAGTATATCAGTGAGTGGCATTAAATGGATATGAAGTTGTAAGATCTTACCCTGCCACCCTTATCTAAGGCCTCAGTGTCTGTGGCTTTGGTCAAGGACAATTTTTCTACTGGTGTCTAGCCAAATAAATTTATATTGTGGAACTTTTGTGACCTGTTTGTAATCTTTTGTAAGCCAGCAGGGCTTTCAGGCCCTGGAGACTTTTTCTTCTCTTGACTGTTTTCTCATTCCTTTAAATTCCTGCAATTCCTTATTCTTTAAAAAGCCCAAAACACCAGGGAATTTGGCACCAAAAAGTATGTAGAGAAAACGTTTAACAATATAAGGTTTGCATAACTTTTGGGTGCCATATCAAAGTTAAGGCTGCATGCACAAAACTTTGCAAACTAAGGGCAGGTCTACACTTAAAATGCTGCAGCTGTGCTGCTTATTCCTGGGGGAATTCTGTGCCATTGTGCAAGTGTAGAATTAATATTCCCCCGCAGATCCATTTCCTGCCTCCCTCCAAATAAATTATTCTGCAGGGGAGGCAAAGGGAAGCCATGAAAGGGGTCATGCTGCAATTGCACCTTTCGCCCACTAGGGGCTGATGTGTTGTCAAAAGAGAGAGCAGCTGGCTCCCCACCAAAAAACCTGTTCCGCAGTTCTCCCACCCACACCCAGCAACCCTCCAGGTTCACTCTCAGGGCTGGTCCAGACTAGGGGAGGAAAATCGATCTTAGATACGCAGCTTCAGCTACGTGAATAACGTAGCTGAAGTCGAATATCTAAGATCGAATTACTCACCCATCCAGACGGCGCAGGATCGATGTCCACAGCTCTCCGTGTCGATTCCGGAACTCCGTTGGGGTTGATGGAGTTCCGGAATCGATATAAGCACGCTCGGGGATCGATATATCGCGTCTAGATTAGACGCGATATATCGATCCCCAAGCAATCGATTTTAACCCGCCGATACGGCGGGGTAGTCTGGACGTGGGCTCAGGCTCCTTCCCCGCAGTTACTTCCCTCTCCCTCAGATCCTCCATTACCCCTGACTCCCCAAAGCTTTGCACAGCTTCTGAGGGGTGCAGGAAATATGTTGCTGTATTGTAGTTTAAATGAATTATTACTCTAAGTTCTGTATTAATATGCCTAGTCAGGAATCTATTTTTCAAAAAAACATTTCTGGAATCTTTTTTGTTGCCTGTATTGTTACAGACATACTTGCTGACAGGTAATTTGAAACTGGCAGGATTATTATGTGTTATTTTGACAAATAAATGTGCAGAATTTTAAAATACTGTGTGCAGAATTTTGAATTTTTTGGTGCAGAATTTCCCCAGGAATAGCTGCTGTAGTGCTTCAGGGAAGACGCTACCTATGCCTACAGGAGAGCTTCTCCCATTGGTGTAGGTATTCCACCTCCCCGAGAGGCATTAGCTATTGTTGTCAAGAGAAGCCCTCCTATTGACTTAGCGCTATCTACACTAGGGGTTATGTTGGTTTAACTGTGTTGCGCCGGGATGTGTGGATTTTTCACAGCCCTGCGTGACGTAGTTATACCAACCTAATTTCATAGTGTAGGCCTGGTCTAACTTTAGTCTTTCTTGATTAAATAAATTTGTCATATGGATATAAATTTATGAATATATAAATTTTCACTTGAAATTTCTAGATAAAATGATTTTAAGGCATTAGTTAACGTTAAGAGTATGAGAAATTAGAGTAAAAACTTTACAGGGGTGTTATAATTATCTCAAAAACAAGCATTCAGGGTTAAGGTTCACCTTAAAAGAAGTCTAATTGTGTTTACCTATGGAAATTCACAATTAGGGCACCCAGGCAATCTGTCCCTGCCCTCCTTGTGAAATCTTTAGATCTGTGACTGGCCCTTCCATAATAATAGTTAATATATGCATTTCTAGATAGCAACAACATATTTTTCTGTGATGGTTGTAAGACGCATTAATGCGTTATTCAGAATTGTTTAGGATAATACCTTATTAGAGCTGTTCATTTGGATTTTACTGGTATGTGTTTTCTGCTACTACACACACTGGGGCCATGCTGCTCTCACATTAGTATAAATCACTGAACTTCACTGAAGCCAATTGAGTTACAGTTCTGTCCAACATCCATATAAGTGGTTATAGTCAGACCCATTGTTGTCAGCCATGTAAGTATTTACTAGAGGCACAATTTTATTTGAGCATCTACTAATGATATTATTCTTTAAAGTTTACTTTTCATTCAATGGTAACACACTCACTATACATTTTGGACCTGACTTTCAAAAGTTGAGACATGTATTGTGTGCACAAAAATGCATATGTGTTTGCCTAATTTGCATGTGCAGTTACCATATTTGTGTGAAATATGGTGTTTGTATGCACAAGTGATTGTGTAGGCAATGTAATTGGTCATATGCATGCTTGTTTCATCAGGCCCAATGTGTAGTACGTGTGCTGCCACTAAATGAAAAATCAAACATAAAGACCAATGGCATTTTGAAATAAATTATTATAAGACACTGCTTCAGAACCTACCCATTCACTCTAGCCTACTGATATGATTTTCTTTTTCAATTAGAAGGAACCAGAGACAGTTAATGAATCTACAGAAGAGGACTCAATTCATTTTAATGTTGGCGGCTGGCATTTCTCTATTCCTAAAAGTAAAATTGCTCAGTTTCCAGAATCCCTGCTTTGGAAAGAATCTTCTGCCCTGGTTCCATCTGAAAACCCAAGACTTTTCATTGATAGAGATGGATTCACATTTAGACACGTCCATTATTATCTACATACCTCAAAGTTGTCTTTTTCCAGCTGTGCTGAATTGAATTTGTTGTATGAACAAGCATTAATTTTGCAGCTGACACCTTTATTGCAGGTACAGTGTGATGTTATGTATTACTTTTATACAGCTTTTGTTCATTCATAAATAATAATGACTACATAAAGATTTCAGAGTATGTGTGAATATATAGATCGGGGTAGGCAACCTATGGCAAGTGTGCCGATTTTCAGTGGCACTCACACTGCCCAGGTCCTGGCGGCCACCAGTCCGGGGGGGCTCTGCATTTTAATTTAATTTTAAATGAAGCTTCTTAAACATTTTAAAAATGTTATTTACTTTATATACAGCAATAGTTTAATTATATATTATAGACTTATAGAAAGAGACCTTCTAAAAACATTCAAATGCATTACCGGCACGCAAAACCTTAAATTAGAGTGAATAAATAAAGACTCGTCCCACCACTTCTGAAAGGTTGCCGACCACAGATATAGATGCTTGGAATGGATGCCTAACAATTAATTTCTGTGTACACTCATTCATTGTGGGCTGCTGAGTACAGATATAAATCCCGAATATGACATTTGACCTTTCCATCAGAGGCCATTGAAAGGTCCTTACTCATATTAAAAACACAGATTCATAGAAACATAGGGCTGGAAGGATTCTTAAGAGGTCATCTAGTCCAGCCCCTGCACTGAGGCAGGACCAAGTAAATCGTGATCATCCCTAACAGGTGTTTGTCCAATCAGTTCTTAAGAACCTCCAGTAAGTGTGTGATGGTTCTCAGGGTACCCAGGACTGTGAATCACCTGGCTGCTCCCTGCATCTAGCTTGAGAGACTCTTGCTTGTGCTTAACCAGGTATCAGCTCCCTGACATCATCAGCTTAGCCACTCACACGCTTTCCTCTGGAATCTGCCAGCCTTTAGCTTGTCTTGCAGGTTAGCAGTAGGTGAACCTCAGTCCCCAAGCCCCTTTGAAGCATTCCTCTATAGCATGCAGTCCTTTTTCCACTAAACACTGATGGAAATACCAGGTCTGCTGTACCTAAGGGAACAGTGTACCCACCAGCTTGTGTGATTCAACTCAGAAGCAGAAGTACCTTGCTTAATATCACAGCACTTAAATATATTATAGTGAAAACACGGAGAAGTTTATTACCAAAGAATCAAGTTATTGTGAGTAAGGATTTTGGAAACAAAAGTATAACACGCTTTCTAGAGACTAAACTTAACAAACAGGTTAACCTCTTGACTAAAGAAATTTATCTCACTGAATGTCTTCTGCTGTCTCTTCAGCCAAGGTTGGCTGAGGTCCCATTTTCGTGAGGGTAAATGCACTGCCCATTTACTTCCTACGGGCAGGATAAAGGGGTGTCTTGTTTGTCTTCTTATATCCCTAAAGTTCATTGTATGTACTGTGGTTAGCAGGGCCGGCTTTAGGCCCTGCGGGGCCCAATTTGAAAGAGCTGCCGCCGAAGACAGCGGCGGGACTTCGGCAGCAGCTCAATTGGCTGCTAGTGCCTTCGGCAGCATGTCGGCGGCAGGTCCTTCTTCCAGGCAGTGATCAAGCTGCCTCCAAAAACAACGGCAGGACTTCGGTGGAAGCTCAATTGGCTGCCGATGCAGCAATCGATCTGCCACTGAAGACAGCAGCAGTACTTTGGCGGAAGCTCTATTGGCTGCCGGTGCCTTCGACGGCATGTCGGCAGAGGGTCCTTAGGGCCGTTGCGGGGCCCTCTTAGGGTTGCAGGCCCTGATTTGGGGGAATCGGGGGAATCACCTTAAAGCTGGCCCTGGTGGTTAGTTTCTCTTTTGTGCTTCTGTCCTGTTGACTTCTAGCCTCTTTGATAACTTCAGTTGTAAATAGACATCCATTATAGCAGCTTACAATGCTTAATTTAAATCCAACAGGCAGATAGATAAATAAACATCTCTTGTCTGACAGAAAACCTGTTTCTTCACCTCTGCTGGTGACGTATACCTTGACACAGAATCTAAGAACATGTTTTCAGTGTATATCGCTAATTCCTTATGTAGTATCTGTCGGTGCAGTGTTGTTGTGCCATGTTGGTCTCAGGATATTAGAGAGACAAGGTGGGTGAGGTAATATGTTCTATTGAACCAAGTTCTGTATGTAAGCTTCTGTGCTTACATAGAGCTCTCCAGACCTAAAGAAGAGGTCTGTGTAAGCTCGAAAGCTTGTCTCTTTCACCAACAGAAGTTGGTCCAATAGAAGATATTACCTCACCCACCTTGTCTCTTTAATATACTGGGACCAACATGGTTACAACAACACTGCATATATGATTTCTGTGTCTTAGCTTCACATAATCACTTTTTTGGCACACAGGCTAGTGCCTCTTCCTCATTGACATTTAGCTGGAATGAGCAAGTATATCTGAGCATAATTTCAGTGCTACATGTATCATAGAGAGAAATTCATTTTCCAGCTCAGTCTTGTATATTGTAATAGTTGATACATTTTCTTCTCCTGTTCTAATAATTTAGAGTAGAGGTTTTCAGCCTGTGGTCCCTGCAGTCTAAGGGATCCACAAAAAGTGACTATGAAAATAAAGTTTCAGATCCTAGAAAAGGCTTTCCATTTTTCTGATCAATCAAAAGAAGTGAATACCCCCATCTATTAGGTCAAAACCCAGAAGTGTTGTCATTACCATAGAAGCCCACAGTTTAGCACCCTTTCTCATGTGGTGTTAAATACCATGCAAAGCATGTGCAACATTTATAGTTGAGCTCTGTTCAGTCGGTTTTCAGTCTAAGACTCTATGGTAGGGGTCCACAGACAACAAGTTGTATTTCCAAAGGTGCTTTGCATCCATTTGAAATATTTTAGGGGTCCGCAAATGAAAAAAGGTTGAAAACCACTGGTCTAGAGAAAGGGATATGGTGGAATTTGACAGGCACTACTAATATTTGTCTTTCTGAAGCAGGTTGATCATGTAAGACAGTGAACTCATAAGCACCATCAAGATGTAGAATATGTTTTTTTTGTTTTTTTTTTAAAGGTTGCCAAATGGCTTACAAATGAATGTGGAACCTCTCCACCGGCTTCATTTGAGAGAAAACTCTAATGAGTCCATAAAAAGTTCCAAAACATGGCCCTTTTCTGCAGTGTTTTAACCCAGTACTAATTCAGACCACTGGCAAGTCAATACCTTGCTGAGTGGTTTCATGTTTACTTTTTGTTACTTTTCTGAAGAAATGCTTCTAGCAATTAGGGTGGTATTTTCTTTCTGAGGCTATAAGTTTACTTACACCAGCTACACATACACAGAGCTCATGTTGATACTCTGGTGCCTCATGTATTTGTTCATTCTGAATGTTGTTGGACAGAGGTTCACTTACTCAGCAGATGGGTGTAACGAATATTTATTAAGGCAAAACAGTCAGAATAGTGATCTGTTACACTCACAAGTGAGAAGCTTAACAGGACAATCTCATCAGAGTCGCCTCCAGCACCAGACAATACAGCATCAGCTTCTCTTTGTTACACAAACTTATTTATAACTTTATCTTTTCTTATACATACTTATTAGACTCTCATTTCCATGTTAACTCTCCTCCCCTCTCAGTACAAGATTAATGTTAGTCCAAACTGGTCTTTTCTAGTTTTATAGTTACTGTATCTTTTCTTGTTCTCATAAACATGATTACTCTGTAATTTCTTACACATGCACAACACTAAACATGATTAGTCTGCATTTTCTTAATGTACATAGTTCTAATTAGGCTTATGTTGTTAAATGTTATCAGAACAGATGCATAAAATCCAAAGCAGGCTTCTGTTAGGCCTAAATATGCCTTCATTCTCAACAGTTTTTACAGAAGAAACTTTTTGTTTGGCACTTCCACTCTGGCAGAAAATGCAAAGACTCCAGTACACTGGGGGAAACTTGCTCTGAAGTACTGTCAAGGTTCTGATGATTGTAATACAAGATTAGATTTGCAGTTCACCCTTACTAGGTGATGAAGTACCTTCAGTGAAGTTCCAAGTCTGCTAATTTTACTTGTATTATAGCCAATCACTGTTCACTAGAAGCAACAACGCTGTTCCTTTTCACTTGTTGTTGGCAACTAATGCATTGTTCATAAGATACTGTTCAGGAGTGCTTCATAGAATCATAGAATATCAGGGTTGGAAGGGACCTCAGGAGGTCATCTAGTCCCACCCTCTGCTCAAAGCAGGGCTAATTCCCAACTAAATCATCCCAGCCAGGGCTTTGTCGAGCTGGGCCTTAAAAACCTCTAAGGAAGGGGATTCCACCACCTCCCTAGGTAACCCATTCCAGTGCTTCACCACCCTCCTAGTGAGAAAGTTTTTCCTAACAGCCAACCTAGACCTCACCCACTGCAATTTGAGACCATTGCTCCTTGTTCTGTCATCTGCTACCACTGAGAACAGACTAGATCCATCCTCTATGGAACCCTCCTCCAGGTAGTTGAAAGCAGCTATCAAATCCCCCTTTATTCTTCTCTTCTGCAGACTAAGCAATCCTAGTTTCCTCAGCCTCTCCTTGTAAATCATGTGCTCCAGCCCCCTAATCATTTTTATTGCCCTCCGCTGGACTCTTTCCAATTTTTCCACATCCTTGTAGTGTGGGACCCAAAACTGGACACAGTACTCCAGATGAGGCCTCACCAATGTCAAATAGAGGGGAATAATCACATCCCTCCATCTGCTGGCAATGCCCCTACTTATACAGCCCAAAATGCCATTAGCCTTCTTGGCAACAAGGGCACACTGTTGACTCTTATCCAGCTTCTCGTCCACTGTAACCCCTAGGTCCTTTTCTGCAGAACTGCTGCCTAGTCATTCAGTCCCTAATCTGTAGCAGTGCGTGGGATTCTTCAGTCCTAAGTGCAGGACTCTGCACTTGTCCTTGTTGAGCCTCATCATGTTTCTTTTGGCCCAATCCTCTAATTTGTCTAGGTCCCTCTGTATCCTATCCCTACCCTCCAGCGTATCTACCACTCCTCCCGATTTAGTGTCATCTGCAAATTTGCTGAGGATGCAATCCACACCATCTTCCAGATCATTAATGAAGATATTGAACATAACCGGCCCCAGGACTGACCCTTGGGGCACTCTGCTTGATACTGGCTTCCAAGTAGACATGGATCCATTGATCACTACCCGTTGAGCCTGACGATCTAGCCAGCTTTCTATCCACCTTATACTTCATTCATCCAGCCCCTATTTCTATAACTTGCTGGGAAGAATACTGTGGGAGACTGTATCAAAAGCTTTACTAAAGTCAAGGAATAACAAGTCCACTGCTTTCCCCTCATCCACAGAGCCAGTTATCTCATCGTAGAAGTCAATTAGGTTAGTCAGGCATGACTTCCCCTTGGTGAATCCATGCTGACTGTTCCTGATCACTTTCCTCTCCTCGAAGTGCTTCAGAATTGATTCCTTGAGCACCTGCTCCATGATTTTTCCAGGGACTGAGGTGAGGCTGACTGGCCTGTAGTTCCCTGGATCCTCCTTCTTCCCTTTCTAATAGATTAGCACTACATTAGCCTTTTCCCAGTCGTCCAAGACCTCCCCCAATCGCCATGAGTTTTCAAAGATAATGGCCAATGGCTCTGCAATCACATCCGCCAACTCCTTTAGCACCCTTGGATGTAGCGCATCTGGCCCCATGGACTTGTGCTCATCTAGCTTTTCTAAATAGTCCTGAACCAATTCTTTCTCCACAGGGGGCTGGTCACCTCCTCCCCACGCTGTGCTGCCCAGTGCAGTAGTCTGGGAGCTGACCTTGTGCTTGAAGACAGAGGAAAAAAAAGCATTGAGTAGATTAGCTTCTTTCATGTCCTCTGTCACTAGGTTGCCTCCTTCATTCAGTAAGGGGCTCAAACTTTCCTTGACTTTCTTCTTGTTGCTAATATACCTGAAGAAACCCTTCTTGTTACTCATAACATCTCTTGCTAGCTGCAGCTCCAAGTGTGATTTGGCCTTCTTGATTTCACTCCTGCATGCCTGAGCAATATTTTTATACTCCTCCTTGGTCATTTGTGCAATCTTCCACTTCTTGTAAGCTTCTTTTTTGCATTTAAGATCAGCAAGGATTTTATTGTTAAGCCAAGCTGATCACCTGACATATTTACTATTTTTTCACACATCCGGATCGTTTGTTCCTGCAATCTCAATAAGGATTCTTTAAAATTCAGCCAGCTCTCCTGGACTCCTTTCCCCCTCATGTTATTCTCCCAGGTGATCCTGCCCATCAGTTCCCTGAGGGAATCAAAGTCTGCTTTTCTGAAGTCCAAGGTCTGTATTCTGCTCTCCTTTCTTCCTTGTTTCAAGATCCTGAACTCGACCATCTCATTGTCACTGCCTCCCAGGTTCCCATCCACTTTTGCTTCCACTACTAATTCTTTCCTGCTTGTGAGTAGCAGGTTGAGAAGCGCTCTGCCCCTAGTTGGTTCCTCCAGCCCTTGCACCAGGAAATTGTTCCCTACTTTCCAAAAACGTCCTGGATTGTTTGTGCACCGCTCTATTGCTCTCCCAGCAGATATCAGGGTGATTGAAGTCTCCCATGAGAACGAGGGCTGGTGATCTAGTAAGTTCTGTTAGTTCAAGAGTGCCTTCATATTTTGTCTATGGGATACCTGAGGATAATAATAAATATAATTAATAAATACCATATGAATACTGAATAAATAAATAATCTATATTTATCAGTATGTAGCTTATGCTGTGGATTAGGTATCCAAATGGATACTCCACCCACACTGTAAGCAAAAGTCTGCTTTAGGTTAGCTTAGTAGTTAGGGCTAATAATTAGCTCCTAATAATTTATATTTTTGAAAGAGGAGAATTTACAGAAATAAACTGTAACGTACTATATTGTGGATGATACTTTGTGCAATGCATAGCAGTACATTTAACTCCTTCACATATCAAAAATACCTGAAAAAGTAGTTCATTTACTTAATCTTAAATGTCATCCTTATGGCAAAACCAACAAAATGTAAGTGCACAACATCAAGGGACCAGAGGAGGCAGAGAGTCTGATCTTTGACAGAGATTGCTCCCTGCATTTTCTGATAGCACAGTTTCCAAAATTAGAAAAATATTCTATAATTAGTACTCTCCTTTACTTTCTGTTTTTATGTTACAAATGGTATCCGTTTTCTTTTTTCTTTTTACTTACCTTAAAGTTCAAAATTCATCTTGATAAACATCACTTTCAGATTCCACACATCCAAATTATGAAAGAAAAAATGTTTATTAACTTTTCTCCAGAAATGCTTTCTTGTTTCATGAATATCAACTTGGCTTACTCTAGTTTTTAGGTGGGGCAGTGGCCCTAGTTGGTGGATATGAGCTACTCTATTGCATTCTATGTACCCTTTTTCCTGCAGGAAAGGATGTAGACATTCCTCAGGGCTTCTTTCCTTTGTTGTGAGTGATAGAGCTGAATCTAGTCAGGAGTTCAGGATGGTGGTTGCAATCTGGTCTGGGTTAGGACCAGTTTTACTGATCTGTTTCATTCTGTTGATAATCTCTGTGAAGTAGGATGGGAGCTCTTTTTAATGGTTGGTGCTTGGGACTGATGTTTGGTTTATGGAATCCAGGTAGAGCTGAGCGAATGACAGATTTTTTGCTTCAGTGGCCAAAACAAAACAAAAAAGTGTTTGAGTGGAACAAAAATGTTGACTGTAAGATACTATTTACTACTAGCACCAGGGCACTTTTTATATGAAGCTAAACATTTACTTCCCTTCTTAGTCCCTTACTTCCAATAACCTACCATCATGATGTCATCAGAACCCAGCAGGCCCTTCAGCCTTTGTGCTGGGCCTGTTTATTTCTCATTGTCCATGCTAACTTTGCCAAATCAAAGTGCTCAACATTCAAGAGTTACACAACAAACAGGAGAGATTTCTGAGAGTTTTAAAAACAAATATAGCACATTGCTTTTCACCCATCTTGATATTCATCTTGTGGGAGAAGTTGCTTACCCCCACTTTGTGCATAACCATCTTGTTTTCAAAGTTCAACTTTAAATGCACACACAAAAATGTCACCTCCCTGTTTGCTACCTGAAGAGGATTTACCTTATTCTATCCTCCTGCCTGGTGTGTGGGAGCAACAATCCTATCCCCCACCCTATCCAGGCAGAGTAGGTCATTGCCTATTCCACTTTCTACTTCAGTTTCCTTACTGCTCCACACTTTCCCCTTAGGCCTTCTTCCCCCCTGCCCCGCCGTCTCTCCTCTGCACCCCTGCTCGGTCCCACTGACAGTGATGGGAGATGGTGACCCTTTGGGGTAAGGGCCAAATTTTACAACATTGAAGGTAGAAGTCAGAAATTCCTAAAAGCCTTTATCCTGCTCTCCCTTCCCAAACTATTGGGAGATTTGTGATCAAACTGTGAATATTGGTTGTACTGTACTGTCACAGGACGAGGCATGTAGACCCAAATACACTTTTTGGAATATATGAGGGCTCTAATTAGATTACATATTCCTATGAAAATCCACCCGTCATTCTTACTTCTACCGAAAATAGGAACATTCTAAGTTTGGACCTGATCACGCCTATAGAAGCTATTGCAGACATATTGTACAATATTCCATGACATTTTTTTATGGATGCAAAGGGCTGTTCACCAGGCATTAAAGTATCATCTGTGGCTACTTTTATGTTTTGAACTATTTATTTGAATTTAAAATAGTCGATAACTTTTCTATATCTTAACAGACTTTAGACAATTTGAAGGAAGGGAAACACAATCTGCGTGTGCGACCTGCAGATATACCAGTAGCTGAAAGAGCATCCATGAATTACTGGAGAACGCAAAAATGTATCAGCAAGCCATCAGAGTTTCCCATTAAAAGCCCAGCATTTACAGGTAGATGTCCCAACCCTACTCTCTGTGAATGTATCTGGTACTTTAAATTACTTAGCACATTCTGTAGGTCATGTTGTGGAAAACCGACCACACGGTTGATTTTGGATCAGACAGCCTGAGGCTCCTTTACTGATCAATCAAACATGCATGCATGGAGGAGTCAGCCAAGGCAGCCGACCGCCCCCGACAGATAAAATACGAGAGCTAATATAGGATAAAACCACAAAAATTACATGTACTTCCTTGAAGTTTTACATGCATATAAGGAATAAAGCAAAGCAAGCCTTTCTGTTTTTCCTTACTTTTGCCCTTTGCGGTTTCTTGCTGAATCACATGGCAGCTATTAATCATAAGCTGTTACAAAAGGTTAATTCTACTTTTATAATTTCTACAGTTAGTTCTGCTTTAGTAGTTTCTGTCGACTTTTCTCCTTTCACCACCACCCCCCCTTCCTCCAGGCCACACATACAGTTCACCTGACCATACATACAGTTCACTTGACCAAAGTTTTGCCAAAGTTTAGGCCTTAGGCCATTTTCCTCCACAGTCATAACCCACTCGTGTTGAGCCAAGATTAGGATTTTTAAATATTTTAGAATCTGAAAGTTCTTAATATGTTGTGCTTTGTATGCACGTGCTCAACTTCCAGATGACTAATTATATGAAAGCAAAGGTGCAAATTTAGTTACGTGCACATACAATTAGGGATTTTGGTGTGTGCATCCAGGCAGGCATGTACCTACCTGGGTGCAGTATCCAATGTGGGTCTCACCAATGCTGTTTACAGAGGAAACACCACCTCCCTACTCCTACTCAATACTCCCTTGTTAAGACATCACATCAGCCCCCTTTGCCACAGCATTGCCATGGGAACTCATGTTCGGCTGCTTAGCTACAATGACCCCAAGTCCTTTTCTTAGTCACTGCTTTCCAGGAATCAGTACCCCATCTGACAAGTGTAACCAACATTCTTGGATCCTGAATGGTCTTACATTTGGCTCTATTAAAGTGTGTGGTGTTTAACTGTTCCCAGTTAACCAAGTGATTCAGATCATTCTAGATCAGTGAATGGTCTTAATCAGTATGTGCCACCCTAACAAATCATGGATTCATAGATTCCAAAGCCAGAAGCAACCACTGAGATCATCTAGTCTGACCTCCAGTATAATGCAGGCCAGAGCACTTTCCCAAAATAATTCCTATAGCAGATCTTTTAGAAAAAGAATCCAATCTTGATTTTAAAATTGTCAGTGATGGAGAATCCACCAGGACACTTGGTAAATTGTATCATCTGAAAACTTTATTAGCATCAGTTTTATATTTTCTTCTAGGTTATTGATCCAAGTCCCCATGCCAGGTGATCCATTGCTTAGCTAGCAGCCTACCTAGATGGACTGGTTTTCTTAGTCTGCCTTTTTTGTCCCAAGGGTATTTCCATAGACTAGGAGACTATCAAGATCTAACAACCCTCTTTTGTTAACGCTGTGTCACCATCCCTTGAAATTTCATCCCAAAATGAAGGTAAAAAGGCAACAGAGAAGACAGACAAGCCCCACATTTAAAATGGAGTTTGCAGTCTGGCACAAATACACACAGAGAATCCACAGATCTCCCAAATTGTCTGCCTGTCTGTCTGTCTCTCTCTCTCACACACATACACACATAGGCTGATAACTCCCCATTAACAACTATATATTCTATTTTCCACTGTTAATCTTTGATATGTGTCATACTGTGTACAGAGAGGAGACATGAACACGCATGCTAAGAAGAACTCTTTGTACCTTCCGCCAACAGAAGTAACAAAATTAATGGCAATTTTCCTTATTTGTGTATTGATATCCTCTGATTTTCCTCTAGGATTACATGATAAAGCTCCCTTGGGGTTGATGGATACACCATTACTTGATACAGAAGAGGAAGTGCATTACTGTTTTCTGCCATTAGACTTGGTGGGAAAGTACCCTACTTTAGTCAATGATGATAATTTGCTGTGGCTCCTGGAGAATGCAGCTCTGATAGAGTGTGAATGCAGTGAGTTCCGTTTCATAGGTAAACCTCATTTTTTTCTGTTTGGAAAGCTGCTTGCACATTTGAGCACTATCAGAATAAGTTACAAATAATTATACTCTACCTCTGTCTCTCAACATCTTCAGTTTCATTCTGGTGTCTGTGTAGGGTGACCATATTTCCCAAAGGGAAAAAGGGACACCAAGGGGGGCTAGCCTGAGCCCCCACTCCCATTCCCCTGCCTGTGTGGGGCTGGCCTGAGCCGCTCACCCAAGCTCCCCTCCCCACACAGGGCTGGCATCGCTGCTCACCGGAGCCCTGCCTACTGCCTGTGCGAGGCAGGGGCTGGTGTTGCTACTCGCTTGAGTCCTGCCTGTCCCTCTTCACACCCCGACCGAGCCCTGCTGTCCCCCTGTGTGGGGCTGGTGTCGCTGCTCACCCCCCCCTCGCACTTTCCTCCACACCCTGCTTTTTTGACAAAAGCGGGCATTTGTCCTGTTTGGGCTTAATCTTAGCAATTGATAAAGTTGGCAAAAGCAAACTGAACCAGTGCCCACTTTGGCCAAAATGGTCGGGATGGTCAGGACAGGGCTTAAAAAATGAACTGTCACGGCCAAAACGGGCTGTATGGTGTGTGTAATATATGTATATATGTAGCTGTATGGTGTATGTGTGTGTATATATATATATATATATATATATATATACACACACACATGGTTTATTGTAATAGGTTTATAAATTTATATTAAAGTAAGTTTGGCTGTAATGCAAAAAAACCTACAGGCTATATTTTGTATGTTAAGCTAAGGCAAAGTTAGTATATTTATATTAAAACCTTTTACTTAAAAATCAAAGTTAAGCTATATTTTGTTACCTAAATAAATAAGTACCCATGCCTAGGTTTATATCCTTTTATTAAAAACCAATAAACAATAAAATATGGCATTTTTTTTAATTTGTACCTACGAACTTCACAGGTACATCACAAAAAAACATATATGTGTAGGTACATGTCATCAATACGCCCATACATACTAGCCTATGGAGTAGGCGTACCATAACATTTTGTGGGTAAAAAATAAAATTTGGGTA
Organism: Gopherus flavomarginatus; assembly: GCF_025201925.1. Classification (NCBI taxonomy): domain Eukaryota; kingdom Metazoa; phylum Chordata; order Testudines; family Testudinidae; genus Gopherus; species Gopherus flavomarginatus. The sequence goes on from NC_066630.1 coordinate 38,588,570, forward strand.
TAAAAAAAAATTTCCAGCACTATAAAAAAAAATAACCCAACTCGCTAAAGCACTCCGCTCTATCATTCTCACATACATTCTATTTCTACTCTATCTCTCTATCTATTCTATTTAGTTACAATAACTACTAGTATTAGTAGGCTGTAGTTGTTCTTCTTAAACTTTAAGTTTTTAAAAAACTAGGCTAAGCTTGGTTTCACTAAGTTTTATTCTTGGTTTTGTGTATTAGGTTTTAATTTTAAGTTTATGTTAGTCAAGTAAACCGTAGTCAGCTTAAATAGCTCTTATCATTAGTTTTTCCTAAGCACTGCATCCCGCACTCAAACATTAAAAAACCTAAACTGCAAGGCTGGTCCTGTGTCTCTTACCACCAGGTTATCAAAAAAAAGAAAAAACAAGGAAGTATATTAACCAAAGCGTTGTTGCATATAATACTATATTATCATATGTATCTTTCAAATAGCAATAATGCAATTGTAACTTTGTAACTCTAAGTATTTTACCATTTTCTTACTATTATTAATTTTAATAAAAAATCTTTAAGGCTATATCTGTGTCAGTGTAAGCTTCCTGTCATACCCCCAAAATCCTTTGCAAATTCTATAAAGCCTCATTCAAAACAAAAACATTAATCGTTTTATCAAACAAATTGGCAAGCCTAAAACCCATATTAATTAATATTAACAATTAATTATTATTCATATTATTAATCAAATTAAGTTAAATAAAATTAAAAATAAATAAAAATTTATATTATTAGTACTCCCTAAATCAGGCTACAGTGGTCACCCTATCTCTGGATCATTTTTGGTACTAAACTATTTCTAAGTCAGTCTCCAATAACATTTATTTTTAAACCAAAATCTTTGATTTTCTTCTTACCCACCAGTTTTACTTGGGCCAGTACACCACAATGAGGCATCAGGACATGTGGGGACTTCATTTCACCTTAGTGCAACCTCCCTGTGATGCAGTTTTTCTGAGCATCATTTCTTAAGTGTCCCAATCAATATGTAGGCCCACTGCCAGGCTGGCTTAGAAGCTGAGGAAAACGTGCGACTCTGCATTCTGGAATTCATGTTTAGGGTCACCAAACAATATAGAGCCAGGAGGTCTCAGGTTTGGTTCTGCTGCTTTGCAGTGTGATTCCAGCAGAATCTGGCCAGATAGTCAATTTATCTGACACCAGAAGGATTACTCCAGTTTGGTGAAATCCTCTGTTACAGATCTAGTGCAGTAATTCCTGCACCACCTCTGCCTTGCTGGTGGTGCATGGGATAGAGTTGGCGCAATGGCTAGGGCTCCCTGGCACAATGCCTGTCTTCAGCTGAGGTGTCAGATATTGGGGGGCTGTTGGCATCCAGCATAATTTGGAGCAAGCCCTTGGGCTGCTTTTCTGTCAGGGGATTGGCCCAGCACACGGCCATTTCAGGATCAAGGGAGCGCAAGATGAGCTATACGCCAGCTTTGAATTAACACAGTCTCCCTCCATGTCTCTGTATATGCTGATACCATAGAACTGTATGTCACTAATTCAGGCATAGGGTTATAGGCTGTATTATGTTAAACACACAATAGTCTGAAAACAAATATAAACTTTCACTGTGCATTAAGTATGCAGCGTTGCTGTAGCAATGTTGGTCACAGGATATTAGATAAGATGGGTGAGGTAATATCTTTTATTAGACCAACCTTTGATGGTAAAAGAGACAAGCTTTTGAACTTACAAAGAGCTCTTCAAGTCCAGGCTCGGAGAAGAGCTCTGTGGAAGATCAAAAGCTCGTCTCTTTCACCAGCAGAAGTTGGTCCAGTAAAAGATATTACCTTAATCCACAGTGAGTGAGGTAAGGGAGTTGGAGGAACGGAGAGAGGGCCTTGGAGTTGGGGTGGGCAGTGAGGCTGAGTAACTGTACTAACTTGCTTGCTGCCTACAGCCCTCATCCTACCTGCCTGTAGTCCCTCATCCATATCCCTTCAGTCTCCCTTGGATAGTTTAAACTTCACAATGGGATTCCCAGTCCAACAGACCTGGTAAATTTAGTCAGACCAGATGTCTTCTCTGGTGAGCTATAGAGAAGCTGCCTCTGTAGCAGCGCAACAAACTTCACTTGTCAGGGAACTTTACCTGCAAGTTTACCTCACACTCTCTCTGTGGCTTTTGCCCTCTGTTTGCAGTTAGACCATTTCTAGAACTAGTTCAGCTGCAGCCACTGATGACATCCATTGCTGGCAACTGGTAATTTCCTAATGTAGACAAGACTAGTGATAACATTAAAACATTATCCATAAATGTGTGTGTGTGTGTGTGTATTTATACTGAAGATGGCTGTAGAACACAAAATGCTACATGAAGCATATATAATGCCACTGAAACTTTCTAAAATTAAAAAAAAAAAAGGAAGTTTAGATACTATACTAAATATATTCAAAGGATACTCACTTCGTGTGGAAATGTATATACCTGCAAAAGTTCATGTTACAAATCCCAAAATGTAATACCAAATGTTACTGGAAAAACAGTTCCAGCTATATATATCAGGCTCATGGGGCTTGTAAAATGGTGCTAAAAATAGAAGTGTAGACTTTTGGGCTCTCAGACCCACCCTCAATGGGTTTTAGAGCTTGGGCTCCAGTCTGAGCAGGAACATCTACACTGCTATTTTTAGCCTGTAGCATGAGCCCTGGGAGGTCAGTTGATCCAGGTCTGAGACTTGCTGCCATGAGGTTTTGTTTGTGATGTAGACACACCCTGACAGTGTTAAATCCTTTCTGCCACTGGCACTGCTGACTGCCAAGCATAAAAACAACAAGGAGTCCGGTGGCACCTTAAAACTAACCAATTTCTTTGGGCATAAGCTTTTGTGGGTAAAAAACCTCACTTCTTCAGATGCGTGGAGGGAAAGTTACAGCTGCAGGCATTATATAATGACACATAAAGAGAAGGGAGTTACCTCACAAGTGGAGAACCGTTCTTAACAGGGGCAATTCGATCAGAGTGGATGTAGTCCACTCCCAATAATAGATGAGGAAGTGTCAATTCCAGGAGAGGCAAAGCTGCTTTTGTAATGAGCCAGCCACTCCCAGTCCCTGTTCAAGCCCAAATTAATGGTGTTACATTTGCAAATGAATTTTAGTTCTGCTGTTCCTCTTTGAAGTCTGTTTCTGGAGTTTTTTTGTTCAAGAATAGTTACTTTTAAATCTGTTATAGAATGTCCAGGGAAACTGAAGTGTTCTCCTACTGGCTTTTGTATGTTACCATTCCTGATGTCCGATTTGTGTCCATTTATTCTTTTACGTAGGGACTGTCTGGTTTGGCTAATGTACATGGCAGAGGAGCATTGCTGGCACATAATGGCATATATCACATTAGTAGACGTGCAGGTGAATGAGCCCTTGATGGTGTGGCTGATGTGGTTGGGTCCTCTGATGAAGACACTAGAGTAGATATGGGGACAGAGTAGGCAATGAGGTTTGCTACAGGGACTGGTTCCTGGGTTGATGTTTCCGTGGTGTGGTGCGTAGTTGCTGGTGAGTATTTTCTTCAGGTTGGGGGGTTGTCTGTAAGCGAGTACTGACCTGTCCCTCAAGATCTGTGAGAGTGAGGGATCATTTTCCAGGATAGGTTATAGATCGTTGATAATGCACTGGAGAGGTTTTAGCTGGGGTATGTACATAATGCCCATTGGTGTTCTATTATTTTCTTTTTTGGGCCTGTCCTATTGTACTCGTCTTGCTCTATCAATCTGTTTCCTCACTTCCCCAGGTGGGTATTATAGTTTTAAGAATGCTTGATAAAGATCTTGTAGGTGTTTGTCTCTGTCTGAGGGATTGGAGCAAATTCGGTTGTATTTTAGGGCTTGAATCCTAAGATACAACCACTGAAACATGGAATCCCCTTGATATGGATGGGAAAAGAGACTTATAACAAACCATAGCCTCCCAGTGTGCTGAAAGCAGAATCCAAGGAACAAACTAGCTATTGAAAAAAGATATACCACAAAATATGGTCAAAATGTACAGATTATCTTGAAACAGACAAAATGGTCTAAATATTTTGAAACCACTGCTCGTAGTCTTAATAGAAGGAAATATATTGTGACAGACCCAGACCAGTGGGGTAGAGGAGTCTGGTAGAGGGCAAATATACTGGTCACTGGCTGCGTAGTTTTCTGTTCCCTGAGTGACCAGAGCAGGGGCTTCACTAGAGTAATCAGGAACCTGCTAGAACCAATTAAGGCAGACAGGCTGATTAGAGCACCTGCAGCCAATCAAGGCAGGCTAATCAGGGCACCTGGGTTTAAAAAGGAGCTCACTCCAGTCAGGTGAGGAGGAGCCAGAGGAAAAGTGCGCGTGAGGAGCTGGGAGCAAGAGGCACAAGGAGCTGAGAGTGAGAAGCTGTGCTGCTGGAGGACTAAGGAGTACAAGCGTTATCAGACACCAGGAGGAAGGTCCTGTGGTGAGGATAAAGAAGGTGTTTGGAGGAGACCATGGGCAAGTAGCCCAGGGAGTTGTAGCTGTCATGCAGCTGTTACAGGAGGCACTCTAGACAGCTGCAATCCACAGGGCCCTGGGCTGGAACCCGGAGTAGACGATGGGCCTGGGTTCCCCCCAAACCTCCCAACTCCTGATCAGACACAGGAGGAGCTGACCCAGACTGTGGGGAAGATCACTGAGGTGAGCAAATCCGCCAATAAGCGCAGGACCCACCAAGATAGAGGAGGAACTTTGTCACAATATATATTGGAACAAATTTCAATTAGACTGAAAATCAAACTTGTTATGCAGGTTTTGGAATATGTAACACTAATGGTGAATAGTTTGAACCAAAAGAAAAGCTTATATTTGATTTAATGTAATTCGCAACTAGTATGATATACTGTATATTAATACAATAATTTCTAGATGTTAATGTAAGCTTACCTACAATCAATCGATTAATAATATAGATTCAATAATGTTTGTCAAAGTTGAAATAATAATTTAAAATATCCTAAAGCCAGATATGGGATTAAGGCATGTTCCTATAGCTTTTGCTTATGTAAATAGGCCCATTAATATGCTGTGCAACAGGTGGAAGAAGGATGGTGGGCCTGATTCTCATTTATACCAAGAGCCCTTTACACTGCTAGAGCAGTATAAATGGGAGTAAATTTCACCCCCTTTTTAAAGCCTCTTTAAACTACCAAAGCAGTAGAAAAGGGTCTTAGTGTATATGAGAATTGGGTTCTTTATGTCTCTGGTAGTAACAAAATAATTTTTCATTTATGAAAGGACCATCTAGCTTCAAAAGAGTTATGAACCCTTTTGAAGTGTGGCAGAAAACCACAGCTCCTCCACTAAGTGTTTCTTGTGGATTGTACTACCTATCATTTTGCTGTGCTTTAAAGTAAAGTGACGTTTGATTTTACATCTTGATCTTCAAAATGTGGCAAATTGCCAGCACTATTATGATGGGTCTTGTGCTTTCTCTTCGTTGGGGGGAGGGCAGTTCAGGGCACCATTTCTTGCCCCAAATTGGAATATTAACTGCCCCACTAGTGTCCTAGAGGAGGGGAGTGGAGAGGGAGGGACCTGGGCCCATCCTCTACTCCAGGTCCCAGCCCAGGGGCCCTGATGATAGTGGTAAACCATTTGAACTGACGGTTCCTTCCCCTGGGCTACTTCCCTCTCCTGCTCTTCAGCTTGTGGGGGCTTTCCTGCCCTCCCTCTGTACAAGCCAGGTGCCCCTTTACCTAGGGTCTTGGACTTCTTAGCCCACCGCAGCACTTCTCCAAACTGTCCTCTGCTTCCCTTCAAACTGTTCTCTGCTCCAACACCAATCCTTTCTGCTCCAACTCCTCCAAACTGTTCTCTGTTCCAAACCAATCCTCTCTGCTCCAACTACTTCAAACTGTTCTCTGCTCCAACACCAATCCTCTCTGCTCCAACTCCTTCAAACTGTTCTCTGCTCCAACTCCTTCAAACTGTTCTCTGCTCCAACACCAATCCTCTCTGCTCCAACTACTTCAAACTGTTCTCTGCTCCAACACCAATCCTCTCTGCTCCAACTCCTTCAAACTGTTCTCTGCTCCAACACCAATCCTCTCTGCTCCAACTCCTTCAAACTGTTCTCTGCTCCAACACCAATCCTTTCTGCTCCAACTCCTTCAAACTGTTGTCTGCTCCAACACCAACCCTGTCTGCTCCAAATCCTCCAAACTGTTGTCTGCTCCAATACCAATCCTGTCTGCTCCAAATCCTCCAAACTGTTGTCTGCTCCAATACCAATCCTTTCTGCTCCAACTCCTCCAAACTGTTGTCTGCTCCAACACCAATCCTTTCTGCTCTAACTCCCACACTGTCTGATTGAAGCAGAGGTTTTTATCATGTGACTGGCTTCAGGTGCTGTAATTGGCTCCAGGTGCTCTAGTTAATCTATAGCAAACTTTCGGCCCCTTACAGGGAATAAGGCTCCCTTCTAACTCTCTCCTGCTGCCCTCTGGCCATGCTGTATCACAAAAAAATGTTACGATTATATTAGTTTCCAGGTATTTATTATGAAACAGTAAGAATCTCCTGGTTTAGTTCTAGAATATAAAATAACTAATCAATATATTGTTGGGGAGGGAGGGGGGAAATGTCAACAGCCTATTGTTTTTGCGAGAGTGAACCTTGGACAGGTAAATGACAAAATTAACACTTTGGTTTTTGTCTTTATTTTTCAAGTAAATTTTCTTCGCTCAGAGAAGATTTTGTTGCCTGATAATTTCTCCAACATAGATGTTTTGGAAGCAGAAGTTGTAACTTTGGGAATTCCTAACCTTACAAATGCAGTGAAGCTTTATAGGGGTAATTTGGTGTCATTTTATTTTCAGTGTATTCTCCCATTCACTTTCCGTCTCAGCTAAGGTGTTTAAATATTGAGGTGATGCATAGATACATAGATTCCAAGGCCACAAGAGACCATTGTGATCATCTAGTCTGACCTTCTATGTAACACGGACATAGAATTTACCTCAAATAATTCCTTTTGAACTAGAACATTTTAAAAAAAATCCAATCTTGATTTAAATTTTATCAGGGATGGAGAATTCACCATGACCCTTGATAAGTTGTTGCAATTGGTAATTACTTACACTGTAAAAAATTGACACCTTTCTTCCAGTCTGAATTTGTCTAGCTTCAACTTCCAGCCATTGGATTATCTTAGACTTTTCTCTGCTAGATTGAAGAGCTCATTATGAAATATTTGTTCTTCATGTGGGTCCTTATAGAATGTCATCAAGTCACCACCTTTCCCTTTGTTAAGCTAAATAAGATTGAGCTCCTTGAGTCAGTCACTCCAAGAGGCATGTTTTCCAGTCCTGTAATCATTCTCATGGCTCTTATCTGAACCCTTTCCAAATGTATCAATATCCTTCTTAAATTGTGGACACCAGAACTGGACACTGTATTCCAGCAGCAGTCACACCAGTGCCAAATAGAGGTAATATAACCTCTCTGCTCCTACTCAAGATTCCCCTGTTTATGCATCCAAGGATCTCATTAGTCTTTTTGGCCACAGAGTCACACTGGGGGCTCCTGTTCAGCTGATTATCTACCCTCCCACCCCAAATCCTTTTCAGTCTCTACATCTCAGGATAAAGAACTCCATCCTGTAAGTATGGCCTACATTCTTTGTTCCTAGATGTATACATTATATTTGGCAATATTAAAATGCATATTGCTTGAGCCCCGCTTAATACAGAATGCTCTGTATCAGTAACCTGTCCTCTTCATTATTTATCACTTCCCCTAGTTTTTTGTCATCTGGACATTTTTAATGATGATTTTATGTTTTCTTGCAGGTCATTAATAAAAATGTTAACTAGCCTAGGGCACGACCTGACCCCTGCAGGAACCCACTAGAAACACACCCATTCAATCCATTCAATGATGATTCTCCATTGACAATTGCATTTTGAGACCTATCAGCTAACTTTTAATCCATTTAATGTGTCATATTAATTTTATATTGTTCTAGTTTTCAATCAGAATATTATACAGTACCAAGTCAAATGCCTTACAGAAGTCTATTACATCCACACTATTACCTTTATCAACCAAATTTGTAATCTCGTAAAAAATCAAGTTAGTTTGACAAGATCTAGTTTCCATAAACCCACGTTGATTGCCATTAAGTATATTACCCTTATTTTATTCTTTATTAATCAAGTCCTATGTCAGATGCTTCACTGTCTTGTCCGGGATCAATGTGAGACTGACAGGCTTATAAATACCCCGGTCTTCCTGTTTACTCTTTTAAAATATTGGCACAACATTCGCTTTCTTCCAGTCTTCTGGAATTCCTTCGATATCCCAAGACTTATTGAAAATCAACATCAATGGGCTTGATCTTGAGCTAGGGCAATTTCTGACATAACGATTCCTGGAGACAAAAACTCCTATGTGATGGTCTCCTCAGATGCAGAATTACAAGATAAGTCATTTTCTCCTCCTTGCCTTTTGATCAGACACCATCACTTCCTTCTTTGAGTCCCTCAGTTAGTGCCCCTTGCCCATGACATTATATTTAAACTTCTTGCCCTCATCTTTATGGCCATGAACAACTTTGCCCGGGCCTGCAACTTGGATCTTAATTCTTATTGTGTCTCTTGTTGCTCCTATGTGTCTCACCATTAACAGTGGCCCATACATTCTCTTCTCCCAATTCTACTTATTCCATATTGCCCTATGCATGGATCTACTTCCCAATCCCAGTGTGTCAGGTCCTCTTATGTACAGCTCTCCTACAGACTGCCTTCTCAATTTCTCTTGCAACATTAAAGATAGATGATATCTACACCACAAATTAAGGTTTATTGTGCCACAGGGATCACTACCCATGCAAGTTCTTAGTGACCTGTTACTTGAGGGCTCTAGGAGCATCTTGAGCAAGCACTACTCCTTGTAGTTATGCCAAAACATCTGCCATAAGAAATGCAGGGCCTGCTCTTAAACAAGCAAACAAAACCTTTTCTATATTGGAGTTGGTTATAAATGCAAATTCTGCAAACAAAAGGAACATCTTTTCCGAGTGGGAGTATTTTTAACATTCATTTTCTTATGGACAGAAAAATGTATTAAATGGATATTTTGAACCCAGAGGACTTTTCAACAGATTGCGTGAATGCTGAGAGAGAGGGCAAGTGTTGCTGTAATTATTAATCTTTTGCTTGTTAGAACACGGTCTTGATACATTTATGTATTTCCTTTTCATGTAGGAAATTGCTCTATGCTGACCTCTAACCTTGAAGATTCTATGAAGGGTATAGTAAACAAGATGCTGGATGTTCAGGTAGTCCTGAGGCCCCCTTTGTATGTTATGGCACTTGGTGTCTTAGTAAAATACCCCGATTCAGCACTTGGACAGCTCCATATAGAAAGTACTTTAGACCGAAACCAGCTGTACATCTCTGGGAATGGAGTCCTCTTTCAACATGTCAAGTAGGTATTCTTGTATATACTAGTCTTTATGAAATTCACGGGGCTGGGTTCATTTTCTGTTTGAGTTCTTCAGTCATATTGCATATTAACTTTGGAAGAGCAGTCCTTCAGTCTTTCTTTTTAATTAGTTTTACTCCTGAAGATATATTACTAAAATGGAATATTGTAACTTCTAAACTGCACTGAAAGTGCTAAATTCTGCTTTGTCACAAAGTGATCCTATATGCCTAGAGAAGGGCAGACATCATTACACTAGACAGAAGGAATGACTCCCCAAGGAGCACTAAAGAGGCACTGAAATGCTTTCCAAAAAGTTTATAAATGTAAGAAACTCAAAGGATGAAAGAAGGGTGTGAAACATTAAAACATACTTTTCCAAAAAAATTGTTTAATAATTTCTTTCATTTACCTGCTGTGACCTGAGTTCATCCCTCCTCTCAGCATTCTGCATTCCTCTGCTAGTATCACTGATCACTAACATTGCAGAGTGAGGAGGACAGCTCTTAAACTGGCTTAGGTGTCTCTACTAACAGCAACCATTGCCAGGTCTCGGCAGATGAAAGGCCTGTAAGTTCACCTACAATTTATATTAGTTTAAAATTTTCGGACAACACATATAGTCTGTTAGGGCCTGATACTGTAGACGTGTTCTAAATCTGGTATGGAGCACTCATGTGAAGGTTCTAGTGAATTAGCATTATTTGTCAAGTGGAAGAAATGCAGAAGTGTTCAATGGGAAAAATCCCATTGAAAGCTCAAGTATTAATGGCTGGAGAAGTTTTCTACCAGGTGTTCTTAACAATGACTTGGCCTGAATTAGTTAAAAATAAATCATGTAAAAGTATTTGGTATAATAAAATAGATAAAGATCTAGTGACCTATTCTCAATTAACTTTGAATGGATAGGAACTGGCTAGGAACTTGCCGCCTCCCACTTACTGAAAATATGTCTGAAATCCATGAACTCTGTGCTTACTTGGACAAAAGGGACATCACATATGAACCAATGAAAGATGCTTTGAAATCATATCTGAAACAAAAGATACCTGCAGAGACAAAGGGACACGGTAAGTAAAGGTTTTTCAATAAGTGATTGTATTGTTTTAAAATATGATGAGTGGATATTGGCTGATTAAGAATAAAGATTCAATAATCCAGTGCTAGCTAGGAGGAAAAGGTAGGTTTCAAATTAACCAGGGTTTTATGTGACCAACAAACTCCTCGTTTTCATAAAATCTAGTATGAGCCAATAGTTATTAAGAAGTAGCTACTGCAACCCCCAAGCTTTAGAAGAAATGCATAGTGACTGCACTACAGTAACATTTATTTCGGAAGAGGCATTCATATTTATCTTTAGAATATACCTGCTTGCTTGAAAATTCTGTCTCTTCCCCACTCAAAAGAGACAGAATTAGTGAAAACCCTTCATGACATACAGCATATTTCCAGGCAGATATGCAAATAAGTCTTGCATCCCAGAAGGTCTCTGTGAATTGAGTTGCTACAATATATTTTCTGGTTAAGGTTGTATGTTGTACACAGCACACAGTCAACCTGTGGAACTCCTTGCCTTAGGAGGTTGTGAAGGCTAGGACTATAACAAGGTTTAAAAGAGAACTAGATACATTCACGGAGGTTAAGTCCATTAGTGGCTATTAGCCAGGATGGGTAAGGAATGGTGTCCCTAGCCTCTGTTTGTCGGAGGGTGGAGCTGGATGGCAGGAGAGAGATCACTTGATCATTACCTGTTAGGTTCACTCTCTTTGGGGCACCTGACATTGGCCACTGTCGGCAGACAGGATACTGGACTGGATGGACCTTTGGTCTGACCCGGTACGGCCATTCTTATGTTCTAATATGAGACTAGGGGATTGATATTTAAAGTGGGTTTCCTATGTGAAATCTATGTACCTACAAAGGACTGAATCCTACTAATTCTTTTGATGGAATTAAAATCCATGATAACAGGGCTTTGTATGAAGGAGTTCAGTCATCTCTGTTGCATCTTGATGTCATCATGACATACTGTGGGGCATAGCTTGTGTTAGAGAAATTACACGGGAAATAATTGTAACAATCCTAAATGCCTAACAATTGAGTTGTTGTTATTTGTATTACAGTAGCAACTAGGGACCCCAGTCATGGACCGGGGGCCCATTGTGCTAAGTGAGATACTGTACAAACTCATTTTATTTTACATATTCACGTTCCAGAGTTGTCTAATCTTTTCATATTATTGTCCACGTCCCTCCAAACATCACTTCTGTGAGAATGTGACTGCTGTGTATATCTTTCAGGACTGACGTGCTATTGTAGGTGCACAAATCTTTTCATAATGCAGGCGCTTTTCAGATCAAATATTTTTTAACCATTTTTATTCTGGTGAATAGTTATTTAAACTTTCCAGCCAGCATATCACAGGATAATACAGTAACTGTTTTGAGTCACATGGACTATTCCTGTTACTGATTTCAATTTAAACTTTTCCAGAAAGTCATTTACACATTCAGATAAAATCTAGACTAGGGGTAGGCAACCTATGGTACACGTGCCAAAGGTGGCACATGAGCTGATTTTCAGTGGCACTCACTCTGCCCGGGTCCTGGCCACCAGTCTAGGGGTGTCTACATTTTAATTTAATTTTAAATGAAGCTTCTTAAACATTTTAAAAACCTTATTTACTTTACACACAACAACAGTGTAGTTATATATTATAGACTTATAGAAAGAGACCTTCTAAAACCGTTAAAATGTATTACTGGCACGCAAAACCTTAAATGAGAGTGACTAAATAAGACTCAGGGCATCTCTTCTGAAAGGTTGCCAACCCCTGATCTAGAGGCTAAACACAGAGCCTAAATTGTGCCCAAGCTTGTGCGGGTGCACGGGAGGGCCTGGAGCAGGCACCATAACACTACTTCCATTCCTTGCACACAAGAAGTGTGTGAGGCTAGCCTAATGTCTCCAAAAGTAGTGATAAAAGGAACACACAAACGGTGGTGAAGAAATAGCTTTGCTTCCCTTGAGCTCCCTGAGCTTAAAACCACAGTCAAGTCCAGTGAAAGCTTTCTATCAGTCGTAACTTTCAAAGCAAAGCCCAACACACTTCAGCTTTTCCCACTGCTCCTGAGTGTTGACATTGGGTACCTTTTTGGTGTAGGTTTAACGGCATATCCAGCTTTATCTACCTTGGGCAGGTAAACGTACCAGGTTAGTGAGCCCAGACTGAACCAGACAGATGCAGACCAAGACTTTGGACTGGACTGGAGAGAGGAATACTGGCTGCAGCATGGGTGCTTGCTGTTGCCCATTTGCATGTTTATTTCTTGACAATGCTTATATCTGACCCCGGGAAACAGAATGCAAGGCCTGAGCTCCGCGTGTGTTTGCACAGAATTCTCTACAGTCATTTAGCACACTAAAGAATCCATGTTATTATTACACTATTGTGATATCCCATCAGTAGCTCACGACTGTCATATCCACCACCAAGTTTCATTATTTTAAAATTACTTTCACTGTGACCTTGACATTTTGAACCTTATCCCTTAGATGAAGACTGGACAGCAGAAGTAAGAGTCCACTCCCTACATCAGATTGTGAAAATTTATGTAGGAAGCCATTGGTATGAAACATACTTACAAACCTTGCTGAAGGTATAGTCAATAAGTATCTTTATATTGCCTTACCATAAGTCTGCCTAAGACATTTCAGTAGTGGAAAGGTGATAAGATAAGTCACTGGGGCTGGCCTGGCAGCCTGGGGCAATCAGAGCTTCATTTCTGGGCTGGGAGCTGTATGAAGGCAACATGTTTAGCCCCTGAAGAAAATAAGCACCTGGAATTATTCATGAGAGAAGGGTTCCCCTCCTGGCCAACAACACAAGCAGCATTGACTGAGGCTGATAGAACCTGGTTAAGTCTTCTTTCATCAGGTACATGGGCTGCCAAAACCATGTGTGGGGGCAGGCTGCATTCCCTCAAAATTACTATTAGAAATCCATAAGAACAAGTAGACGCTCATAAGTATGCGGTTAACTTCATGCACGAGCTGAAGTTCCATTGAATTCAAGTTTAAGTTAAGCACGTGCTTAGGAGCTCTGCTGAATGGAGATGGATTTAAGCACATGCGTAAAGTTAAGAAAGCCCTGGGTGCTTTGCTGAATCAGGGCTGAAAAGAGCCAATCTTAAATCTCAAAATGCGCACGTGACACCCCAGGGCACATTTTCAGAAAGGTGGCCTGTCTTTTGCCCCTCCAAAAACTGCACTGAATTTTGGGTTTGCAATTCAGCTGAAGGCACATATTTGAGCAGGTGCACAATTCTAATTCCCTGACTGCAGGAACACTAAACTGTAATTTACAGACACAAATTGCACCTGTAAGCAAGGAAAACAGACTGAAACGTTTCTCCCTGCACAGAGCCATCTTTGCCCTCCCTTTATCCCCACCTGTTTATGTAAAGGCAGGTAGAGAAGAAACGGGGGGGGGGGGAGGGATGTGGAACGAATGAGCCTCTCTTATAAATGCAGCCTTGACATCAAAGAACGTACATGGGGCTCTTTCGTAGGCCTTTCACGTTTCCAGGTCCGTGCAGGCCAATGTGATTCAAAGGGCATGTCTACACTTACCTCCGGAGTGATGGATCCAGCCGGGGTCGATTTATCGTGTCTAGTGAAGATGCAATAAATCGACTGCCGAGCGCTCTCCCGTCAACTCCAGTACTCCACCAGAGCGAGAAGCGTAGGCAGAGTCGACAGAGGAGCATCAGCAGTCAACTTACTGCAGTGAAGACACTGCAGTAAATAGCTCTAAGTACGTCAACTTCAGCTACACTATTTTCGTAGCTGAAGTTGTGTAACTTAGACTGACTTAGCTCTCTCACCCCTCCCCCTGAGTGTAGACCAGGCCTAAGAGTGGAGGTCTCTGGAAGTCCTGTATTCAGAGAACCCCCGTTTTCTGGTGTGTTGCCTACTGTACACAGGCCTCAGAGACTTTAAATGACAAGAATCAACATTCATCCTTTAAAATGTTTGTACTAAGCTCATGGTTAGCGCTGAGCTTTTGTGCTGCCACAAATGCCAGAGCAAGCAGAGAAAGTCTAGATATACTGCAAAGTACCAAGCTTCACCTGGGAAGGGACTGTCTCATGATATAAATCAGTGGTCCCCAAACCGTGGAGTATGCCCCTCTAGGGCATAGAGCAACGTTTTGGGGGGCACATGGTGGGACCCGGGCCAGCCACCGGGGGTGCAGGGTGGGAAGGGAGTGCCACCAAGCCCAGCTCAGGCCCCAGCTCAGTTCCAGCCACACCTCCACTCCACCCCCTGCTCCATCCCCAGCCCAACTCTGCCCTTATTCCCTCTCCCTGACCAGGCCAGCTCTGCCATCAGCCCAAGCTCCTCTATTGAGCCAAAAGTGCAGTAATGGACGAGGGGGCACAGACGCATTCCAGTACTGGCAAGAGGGGGCATGACAGGAAAAGTTTGGGCACCACTGATGCAAATGAACCCCGTCGGCAAGAGAAGTAGCATCATGTGCTAACAACTTGCTCTACGTTTAGCTACATTCAACCTTCCCTGGCTAGAAGGAGAGTTGCTTTGAGATGTGATTTGGAGGGACACGGTGGGAAGAAGACAGGTCTTAAAGTAACTCTGACTTCCTAAGGTAAGATATATGTTTATTTCTGCAGTGTCCAGAGCTCCTGTCAAACTGCAAAAAAGTTTATTGGATTACATATGGTCAGAGCCTCCTAATCCATGGAGATGGGCAAATATTTCGACACATTCTCAACTTCCTTAGACTTGGCAAGCTGTTTTTACCATCTGAATTTAAGTAAGAAAAGAGAGATCATGCATTTTATTAGTCTTATTTCAGATATCTATAGGAAAAAAGGTATTAATCTTTTATTCAACCTATAGGTTTTCTGATTTACATGGTGATTAAAGTATTAAAGAAAGATTTTTAGTTCCAGTAGTATTTTATTATCAAATTCATACAGCAACATTAGTGTGAAAAATTAGCATAAGGCTTTGTGAATTTAAAGAAAATCTGAGCAAATAAATTGTAGCCAATAATTTATTCATCAAATTTAGCTTCTTTTTTCTGTGTGAAAATTGACTGCAAACAGGTTGTGGTTTACTTAAACTTGTTTGTTCAAAATTATTTGCTGTATGATTTCTACAAATAAATCTTGCTCTGTTGAGCATTCACAAGCAGTTTGTTTTCAGTGTTAGGTATTCAAAGTGTGAACTGTTTTTCACAAAAGAGTTCACTTATTTTGGATATCTGGAATGATTCTGGTTCAGCTGAAGTCAATGGAAGCTTTGCCTTGACTTCAGTGGAGCCACAATTTCACCTTTCATTGTTTGGGTTCCCAACTTGAGATACCTATATGTCAGCCAAAAAACAAGGCACCCAAAATTCGTAAACACGTTTGAAAGTTTTGGCCTCTATTTTTAACATGTGTGAAAATGGTATTGCATCAGTAGCAAAATAAAAAATTACTCAAGTTAGGGAGAGTACATTTTGCACCATCACTTTGCATTGTTGATTACAGAAGATGATTTCAAAAATTGACTAGTATTTAGAAAAGATAATCTGAATGTGTTTGAGAGAATTACTGTACAGTTAAGTTTATTTACAATTTACAGAGAATGGTCTCTATTTTGTCAAGAAGCAGAGGAGTACAGAATTCCTTCTCTTTTTGAAGCACTTTATCAGTGTGATGGATACAGGTAAAGAAGATGCTTGTCTATTTTCTATAGTTTCATAGGCTCATAGATTCCAAGGCCATAAGGGACCACTGTGATCATCTAGTTTGACTTCCTGTATAACACAGGACATAGAATTTACCCCAAATAATTCCTTTTGAACTAGAGCACGTTTTAAAAAATAAAAAAAAAATCAAATCTTGATTTAAAATTTTCCAGGGATGGAGAATCCACCATGATGTTTAGTAAATTGTCCTAATGATTAATTATCTTCACTTAAAAAAGCACACCTTATTTCCAGCCTGAATATGTCTAACTTCAGCTTCCAGCTGTTGGATCATATTATACCTTGCCCTGCTAGATTGAAGAGCCAAACATTTGTTCCCCATGTAGATATTTAGACATTGTGATCAAGTCACCCTTTAAACGTCTCTTTGTTAAAATAAATAGATTGAGCTCCTCGATTCTATCACAAGGCAGGTTTTCCAATCCTTTAATCATTCTCCTGGCTCTTCTCTGAACCCTCACCAAATTTATCAACATCCCTCTTAAATTGTGGACACCAGAACTGAACACAGGATACCAGCAGTGGTTGCACCAGTGCCAAATATAGAGGCAAAATAACATCTTCACTCCTACTCAAGATACCCTGAGATTACGTATTCAAGAATCACATTAGCCTTTTTGGCCACAGCATCACACTGGGAGCTCATATTCAGTTGATTATCCACCTTCCCCTCTCCCAATCTTTTTCAATCCCCCATCCTGTAAGTATGGCCTGTATTCTTTATTCCTAGATGTATACATTTACATTTAGCCATATTAAAACACACATTGTTTGCTTGAGTTCAGTTTACCAAGGGATCCAGATCACTCTGCATCAGAGACCTGTCCTCTTCATTATTTACCATTCCCCCAATTTTTGTATCATCTGCAAACTTTATCAGTGATGATTTTGTTTTTTTTCAGGTCATTGATAAATATGTTAAACAGCATAGGGCCCGGAACTAGTCCCTGCAGGATCCCATTAGAAACAGACCAGCTCAGTGACAATTCCCTGTTTACAATTACATTTTGAGAACTATCAGTTAGTCAGTTTTTAATCCAGTTAATGTGTGCCATGTTAATTTTGTATTGTTCTAGTTTTTATAAACAAAATGTCATGCAATATTAAGTCAAATGCCTTACGGAAGTCTAAGTATATTACATCAACACTATTACCTTTATCAACCAAATATGTAATCTCATCCAAAAAAAGATATCAAGTTAGTTTGACAGGATCTATTTTAGAATAACCTATGTCAATTGGCATCAATTATATAGTCCACCTTTAATTCTTTATTAATCAAGTCCCATATCAGCCACTTCATTATCTTGGCTAATAATTCCCCAATAATTAAAATTAATGTAAAACTAATTTTAACATCCATCAGAATGCACACACAACCCAACAACCTTAGGCTGTCCCCAGAAAAAAATTTGAAGGTTCACAAATGTAGCAAAACTGAAAAATATTCATTTTGCAGATTGTGGGTCAAAAAACATGAAACTTACGATGAAGCTTCTTTTCCATTTAGAAGATTAAATATTGTGACTTGGGATAAGGAGTGTGAGTTCAGCAAAGACCCAAAAGAAGTAAGATTTTTTTCAGAAATAGAACAATAAGTTTTAAAAAACAGTTCAAACCTAAATGTTAAAATTGTCCAGTTGCAGCTTGGGACAAGTTGTCTTAACTCTTATTACAAAATTATCAACAAAAATGAAAGTCTTGAAACTTCTACGTGAAGAGGAAATCTTTATTCGAAAAGTGCAGTAATTTCTAAGAATCTACTCACATCAAGGTGCCAGTAGCAGTTCACAAAAAATACTGACATTTCTTTTATAGAACCAGGGGTGCTGGAACAATTTGTATAGTGGGGGAGCTGAGAGCCATTGAACCAAACTGTAAACCCTGTATATGATGGAAACCACTTCAAGCCAGGGGGTGCGGCAGAACCCTCAATCTCTCGAGTTCCAGCACCTATGTATAGAACCACAGGTTTTTGAGCGTCAAGAGATACAGATTCAGGGTAAAACAGCCAGAGGTATTTTCTTTAAATATTACAGAAATGTGAGAGGGTTCCTTCTATAACAGGAGAAAGAAAATCTCAGTCATTTGCAACTAATTATTGCCATTGAGCTGGTTTGGATAGCTTTTCAGTGTTCAGATGTGTTTAGATGGCTTCTGTGCCGTTGCCATTTTGGGTTCCCAGAGCAATTTGTGCTTCTTTTCTGGAGTAAACATGCCTGATCAAGGCCTGTCCAGTTTGCCCCAGGGAAGGTCACTCCCTGTCTCAATGTTCTCTGTGCTAGGTTTTTAGTTTGGACCATTACGAACAGGCGCAATTGGCCCTACTCCACATCAGGCAGAGGGGATTTGAACCTGGCCTGGGTTTCCCATCTCCTGGGTGAATGATCTAACTACTGAGTATAAGGGTGGCACTTCCTCCACCTGTGTCTGTTTTATGCAGGGTTGGCATGCTCTGAGCATGCCTGCTGGATTGAGCCCCACAGGTGAGATAGGCAGGGGAATGCCTCATTGGAGAATTCCACTGGGCCTTTGGCATGAGTTGCCTAAAGTGGCAGTTAGACACCCACATCCCTTGTGGGTCTAGCCCACAATGTCTAAGTACCTCTGTGGGCTTAGCCCCATGTGGTTATAGCTTTGGTACCATGGGCAAGGTTCAGTGTGCGGCCCCTGAAAGGTCTAGATGGACAGGTGCTCAGAATGACCAGTTCTCAGCTCCTGCTGCCTTACAAGTTTATTCCAATACAATTTAGACCACAAAATGGCCCTGCTTATGCATGTCCCTGCCTGCAGGTATATGGGATCTTGGGGAGCAATTACCACACAGGTGGGGTGCAAAATAAACTTTATTAAGAAAATGCAAAAACAGGGAAAATTTAATAGTGAGGGGTATGGGGTTTGTTAAGGTAGGCAATTGGGGAGGGAGTTCTTTTAGTATAGTATAGGGGGTTTCAATAGTGGGGTACAATACAGTGGGGTACAATACAGTTGGTAACCAACTAACACTGAAGTATAAATGTAACAGGTAGCTAACAATTTCTAGGTAAAGGGTGTGTCACAGCAGCATATAACCAACTAACAGTTATGGGTAAAATGTGTTAAATAACCAACAACTCTAGGTAAAAATGTGTCACAGTGGTGTAAATATAAAATGTGAGGTGTGTGAGAGAGAAAAAGGGTAACCAATGGGGTTTTATGCTAGACTTCAGTAATACAATTGAGGTTTGGCAGCAGTAGGAGCGGGGTGAACACGTGAGGGAAGGGATTAAAAGAGAGAGAGAGAGAGAGAAAGGCAGTGGTAGAGGAATGAGGTTAGGGGATGGGGGAAGAGGAGCACGTGGTGGAGCAGAAACCAAAGATAGAGGCGCTACAGAGGGAGATTTAAACTCAGGGAGACACAGAGAGCAGACAGGCTGCAAGTTTAAACAGCAGAGAGACTGCAATGAGTGACTGGGGAGCTCGGGGGGGGGGGATTGGGGCAGTGGGAAGACAAATTCAAATAGTAAAAACCTTATCTATCCCCTAACTTAATCAAACTTATATAAAATGACAAGCAGCTACAGAATACAACCAGGCAATGATTTTCTAAACTTATCTTAACCAACAATTAGGCAACACAACAAATATCACAGAAACTTACAAGCTCTACAATCTTAACAAACTATGACTTATTAAATTAAAAAAAAACAAGACCTATGGTGCACCTTATGCTATGGGGAGGTTACAGAGGGCAGAGTGGTATGTATCCAGGACCCAGCTCCCAAGGAAGCCAAGGGATGGTGGCTACAGCGGTGGATACAGCTGAAAGCAGAGAGCCCCAAGGCAAAGCCCACAGGAGCAGAGCTTAGCAGTGGCAAAGAGCCCTGTAGTTTAAGAGAGGTTTTAAGACACAGACCAAAGTTTAGCTTGAGTCTGTGTGCTGGGGAAACAGAGCCAGCAGCTAAAATAATAAAATAAAAGTATAGAAAGTTTTACAGAGGGATTCTTACCAGTCCCCAAGGCAGCAGCAAAGGCAGAAGCAGCAGCAACATCAGAAGAGGCAAGGAGGGTTCGGTACAGTCTCAATAATCAGGAGATCTCTCAGGTAGCAATTCGTTCTTCGTGGGGGGGGGAGGGCGTTCAAAAAACGGGGGTACGCTCAAAAATAAAACGAGAGCGGAGAAAGGACCCCCCAGAACCCCTGGCTGATCAGACCAGGCAGCAATGCAGGAACCTTTCTGAGGTGTGTTTCAAAAATGTCTGGTTTTAAAGGCAAACTTGGGCAGTTTCCCACCAGTAATCCTGATAGGCTCCCTCTGTCACAGGGGAGGGGGCACAGGGGAAAAACTGAAGGTAAGCCCAGAGACATGCCTGGACATAGTCCTGTGCAATAGGTGACTCAAGAGCACATGAGACTATGACTCATGCCCAGGATCTTAAAACCACAATAGGCCTTGCAGCTCTGGACATTGCCTACCCTACACCAAGCCCAGGTTCAACGAGGTGATAACAGGACTAACCCTTTGAAAAGGGCAGTGGTCCCACTTAGCATGCAGCACAAGTGGCCATCCCTTTGAGAAGGGCAATGGCTCTTGTTAAACAACTTAAGGGGCCCTCCCTTTGAGAAGGGCAGTGGCCCTGGTAAACAACTTAACAGCCAGGGAAGGGCGGCCACAGGAGAACAGAAAACAAAATGGAGTCTGGGGAAACAAAATGGAATAGGGGAATAGCTGTAACGGACAATGCAGTGCTAAAATATAAGTGATCGGATAAGGCAAAATTTACCTTTCATTTGGCACAAATGGAAAGAGTCATTCAAAAATAACCGCTTTTCACTGCATTTTTTAGGAACATTGCTACACCGCTGTGGATTTCAGTAACTGGTGTGTTAATACCTGGAGTAAAATAAAAGACATGCAGGATAGCAAAGGAGAGAATGAGAAGTATACCAGAATGATTTCACAGTGCAGAGGGACAAAACGAAGGAATAAACCTGGAGGATATCATCAGTCTACAGACTTCGGGGGAAATTCCAGCTACTGTAAACATTCCGCAAGCCCTCCAAGGAAGAAAGGGGAAAGAGGGAATTTAGCAAAAAAATCAGAAAATAGAAACTCAGCCACTCCCATTCAGAAATTGATTTCCCTGGTAAAGGAATGGGACATGGTGAACTCCAGAAGATGTGAATGCCAGCATGTGATGATATCCAACAGTAACCTTGCAGATAATGTACCTTGTCAGGAAACACTTGAAAATGGGGGTCCCATCAAAGATCCTGCTGGCAGGTCTCCTGGGAAAATAAGTCAGACAGTTCAGGAAAACGACCAGACTATTCAAGCTGCATTCAGTGCTGAAGAGAAACATTCGGAGCAACACACATTCAAACAGAATTTGCCAGTTACCCTAACTGCTGAAAAACACAGATTCAGCACCATAAGGGAGACTTACCCAATGGAAAAAACTGCAGCCTTCAAAGAGTGGAGGGGCCCGGAGCAAACAGGAAAAGGTAAGTGTCATGTGCTCATTGCTCTAACAATGGCAGGAGAAATTAACTAGTAAACGTGATACTTAAACTAACTAGAAATGTCTGGTGATACTGATTAAGAAAAAAGAAATGTCAGGCTGAAAGAATCTCACCTCTTCCTCTTGCTCTCCCACAAACCAGAGGGGTTCCCACCGCAGCTAGAGGCAAGCACTAGCTCAGTGGTTTGAGCATTGGCCTGCTAAACCCAGGATTGTGAGTTCAATCCTTGAGGGGGCCATTTAGGGATTAGTCCTGCTTTGAGCAGGGGGTTGGATTAGATGATCTCCTGAGGTCCCTTCCAACCCTGATAGTCTATGATTCTATGGTCTATGACTAAATTCACCCCTGTACACGGCTATACCACTTGAAGCCCACTTCAGCTTCCAAACTAGGGGCAGATGTACGCGTAAAACACTGCAGTAGCACTAACTGTGCTGACAGGAGGCTCCCCCTATGGGCAGAGTTACTCCACTTCCCTGAGAGGCAGTAGCTCTGTTGATAGAAGAAGCCCTCCCATTGGCATAGTGCTGTCTACACTGGGGCTTAGGCTGGTTTAACTGCATTGCTCAGCAGTGTGGATTTTTCACACTCCTGAGTGACATAGTTCTACCAACCTAATTACCTAGTGCAGACCTGGCCTAGGGCTTGAGTGCGACTGAAGTGGTGCACACTCCTTGTGCAGACCCACCACGTGTAAACTAATGCGGATCGCTCATAAGGGGTACGAAGGTGAAGAGCAAATTTCCTTTTCCTTCAGAAAAGCTTTCTAGGTTCCCCAGTATGTATCGACTATGATTTATTTGTATTACTTTATCGTGTACCAGATTTTAAAATGAAAGCCCCTTCTGCAGGGATATGAGCATCAAAGCACCTGAGGTCGCACTGCTCAGCCCCTGCTGCACTACATTGTGCACCCTGGGTTCCTCAGCACCTTGCAGGAGTGGAGGCCTGAGCCTGAAGTTCAGAAGCCTGGGGAGACACTAATTTATGTGTCTAGGGAACTGCAACATGGGAGGATGCACCTAGGCAGCAAGATGTAAAAAAGATTTGAGAAGAACTGGAGATTAACAGGGAGGAGCTGTGCCAAAAAGTCCCGATTTCTTATTTGTGTCACGATGTCCCCTCTCTAACAGATCCTCAGCCAACCCTTCCCTGGCTAAAGCAGCTTGAAACGGGCATGTTCGGTGTGGGGATGAGCGGTGGCACTTGCCCAAGTACCATGTAACTACTTTCAAATGATTATTATTTATTGAGGGCTGTCAATCAGTGTACACAGCGCTGTGTAAAGCATAGAGAGACATAGGTCCCTGCCCCCAGGAGCTTAATATAAGACCCAATGCTGCAAGTCACTACCGCCCAGATTCACAAAGGGACGTAGGCATTGGGATGCTGAGTGTCACAACGCCTAGAAAATCACACAACCCTGTAATCCACAAAGCCTGAGTTCTGTGCCCAGGCTCTCTATATAGCAGGGGTGGGCAAACTTTTTGGCCCGAGGGCCACATCGGGGTGAGAAACTGTATGGAGGGCCGGGTAGGGAAGGCTGTGCCTCCCCAAGCAGCCTGGCCCCTGCCCCCATCTGACTCCTCCCACCTCCTGCCCCCTGACTGCCCGCCTCAAAACCCCACACCCATCCAACCCCCACTGTTCCATGTCCCCTGACCACCCCCTCCTGGAATCCCCACCCCTAACCATCACCCAGGACCCCACCAACTATCTAACTCCCCTGTTCTGCCCCCTTTCCCCCCGAGAACCTCTGCCCTATCCAACCGCCCCCTGTTCCCCATCCCCTGACCGCGCCCCACAGAACCTCCGCCCCATTCAACCACCCCCTGCTCCCTGTCCCCTGACTGCCCCCAAGGGCTCCCTGCCCCTTATCGAACCCCCCCACCCCATGACTAAGCGGGATAGGGAACAGCAGGGGAGGGGCCTAGGGCTAGCCTCCTGGGCCAGGAGCTCAAGGGCTGGGCAGGACTGTCCCGTGGGCCAGATGTAGCCTGCGGGCCATACTTTGCCCAGCTCTGCTATACAGTGTATGAGGAGAGGGATGGGATCTACAAAAGCCAGCACGTTAGGCGGGGAATTGCCTAACCTAGCCAATGGGAGATGCTTGTGAGAGATGTGTGCTAAGCCCTACCCCTCTCAGGGAGATAGGTGCCGAAATTTGGGCTGCACGGAGGCACCACACTTTGCTAACAATTCATGAACTGTGGGAAGGCAGATGCTCCTCCACCTAATTAATGTGAGGGGCCTGTGTGATGGGTTGGATCACAGAAACCCTGTGGGATTGCCACCTGATGTGCTGAGACTACCTCTGAGCCTGTTTTCCCCACCAGCTTGGGACTTCAGTGCCCTGCCTGGTTGTGCCAGACACGCCAGCCTGCAACAAACACAGACCCAGGTCTGAACCACGCCCCCTAGAAGCTGCAGGCTTAATTGAAAACAGCTTAAGAAGTGTTCCCGTCTCCAGCAGTCAGATACCCAGCTCCCAATGGAGTCCAAACCCCAAATAAATCCGTTTTACCCTGTATAAAACTTGTACAGGATAAACTCATAAATCGTCTGCCCTCTATAACGCTGATAGAGAGATATGCACAACTCTCTGCTCCCCCAGGTATTAATACGTACTCTGGGTTAATTAATAAGTAAAAAGTGATATTATTAAATGCAAAAAGTAGGATTTAAATGGTTCCAAGTAATAACAGACAGAACAAAGTGAATTACCAAGTAAAATAAAATAAAACACGCAAGTCTAAGCCTAGTACAGTAAGAAAACAGAATACAGATAAACTCTCACCCTCAGAGACGTTTCAATAAGCTTCTGCCACAGACTGGAAGCTTCCTAGTCTGTGCACAATCCTTCCCCTTGTACAGCCCTTGTTCCCAGCTCAGGTGGTAGCTAGGGGATTTCGCATGACTGCACTCCTCCTTCTCAATGGAAAAGCACCAGGTTAAAGGTGGATTCCAGTTTAGGTGACATTATCACATGGCACTGCAAGACTTCATTACCCACTTGCAGAGCCGGCTTCAGCTTTTATACCACCTCAAGCAGCAAAGGGGAAAAAAATTAAAAAAAATAAAGCCGCACTCAGCGGCAGTTCGGCGGCAGCTCTGCTGCACCGCTTCATTCTTCGGCGGCAATTCGGCGGTGGGTCCTTCCCTCCGAGAGGGACTGAGGGACCCGCCGCCGAAGACCCGGACGTGCCGCCCCTTTCCGTTGGCTGCCCCAAGCACCCGCTTCCTTCGCTGGTTCCTGGAGCCAGCCCTGCCCACTTGCCAGCACACAGGTATACAGGAAGACTTGCAAGTAAACAGAGCCATCTACAGTCAATTGTCCTGGTTAATGGGAGCCATCAACATTCCAAACCACCATTAATGGCCCCCACTTTGCATAATTACATTAGGACCTGAGTTATATTTCATATTTCTAGTTTAAGATACAAGAATGATACATCCATACAAATAGGACGAACACACTCAGTAGATTATAAGCCTTGTAATGGTACCTTACAGGAGACCTTTTGCATGAAGCATATGCCAGTTACAGTATATTCACACTCATTAGCATATTTTCATAAAATCATATAGAGTGCAACGTCACAGCCTGATCAAGGAGGCATGCTCAGAAGCTGATTGCACAAAAGAGCAGAGGAGGAAGGAAGCAGGAGCAGAGAAGATGATTTTGGTGACAGCACATTGGTAGCATAATGTAATAACAGCAAGTTGTGCAAGGGAATTGTTCATAGTGAGCCAAAGAAAGCTGAATTCATTGCTATTGATTTCAATGGACTTGCAATCGGGAAGAATTTGGCCCAGTGAAATTAGTTCATGGATAATTTCTCTGCTCCTCCTCCATTACAGACACTGGGCAATTCTGACCTCAGTTACAGAGGTGTAAATCCAGAGTAACTCCGCTAAAGTCACTAGTTCACCTTTTTACCTGTATCAGAGGGGTAGCCGTGTTAGTCTGGATCTGTAAAAGCAGCAAAGAGTCCTGTGGCACCTTATAGACTAACAGACACTTTGGAGCATGAGCTTTCGTGGGTGAATACCTGTGTCACTGAAAAAAGAATCTGGTTTCCTGTGCTTAAAAACACTTACCCGTCCTTCTGTCTGAGACAGTTGGAAGCTCAGTAACATATTATTGTCTCCAGAAAGAAATGGGATCGATTACTTTAATAACACTCAGTGACTCCTCTATGCAAACCCTGACGTTCTGTGTGGAAGTTGGGAGCATGATGAAAATACAATGGGAGTGCGATTCTAGTCCTCGTTCAGAGAACTGCGAAGCTTGGTTCCAGGGCTTTTTGAGCAGAGGGAGATGATCTGACCAAGTCTTCTTCAGAGTTTGTGTGAAGATACTAGTACAATTATTTTTAACTATTGGAGTTACTGTATTCCTTAGGCTTTGTCTGTAGTACCATAGGCATGCCTGGCACAGTACAGAGCCAGTAAGGGTACAGGACCAGCTCACAAGAATTTATTTGCACAACAAAACTGAAAAGCCTCTATAGTCTGTGTGCTTCTTAGTTTCAGATGCAGGGCATTACAGCAAGCCCAGAGCACATAATTATTAGTCTTGTGCTAGCCTGAACTGAGATAAAAAGAACAGGAGTACTTGTGGCACCTTAGAGACTAACAAATTTATTTGAGCATAAGATATATACACATACAGAAAACATTAAAAGGTGGGAGTTCTCCTACCAACTGTAAGAGGCTAATTAATTAAGATGAGCAATTATGAGCAGGAGAAAAAAAACATTTTTAGTGTTAATCAAGATAGCCCATTACAGACAGTTTGACAAGAGGTGTGAGGATACTTAACATGGGGAAATAGATTCAATGTGTGTAATGGCTCAGCCATTCCCAGTCTCTATGCAAGCCTAAATTGATGGTATCAGGTTTGCATATTAATTCAAGTTCAACAGTTTCTCATTGGAGTCTGTTTTCGAAGCTTTTTTGTTGCAAGATTGCCACCGTTAAGTCTGTTACTGAGTGGCCAGAGAGGTTGAAGTGTTCTCCTACTGGTTTTTGAATGTTATGATTCCTGATGTCAGATCTGTGTCCATTTATTCTTTTGTGTAGAGACTGTCCAGTTTGGCCAATGTACCTTTTCGTGTTCTCTGTATGTGTATATATATCTCCTGTCTGTGTGTTCCAGTCTATGCATCTGAAGAAGTGAGCTGTAGCTCACGAAAGCTCATGTTGAAATAAATTTGTTAGTCTCTAAGGTGCCACAAGTACCCTTGTTCTTTTTGAGGATACAGACTAACACGGCTGCTACTCTGAAACCTGAATTGAGATAGGCTCAGCTGATGTCAGGCTGTGGTGAGAACATTTTGCAAGTCTCTGCTTGCAATGAGCTACTCCTGGGGAAAGACTGGAAGAGCTACAGCTGAGGTTTTCAAAGGCACCTGGTGGAGTTTGGGACGGTCGAGCAGGTCCTGCCTGGGGTTCACCTGATCTCAGTTCAATTTCTGTCTTAGCTGAAAACTTACTGCATGCTCCCACGCATGTCACACAATGACCCCTGTGCCTTGTACAGAGGGGAAGCTGGCACTGACTACCTCCTAGGGGTGATGTAAAGGTAGAGTGTATTAATGATTGCAAAGTGCTCTGGTACTATGGCGAGGAGGCCCATATGATTACCTCACTAGCTAGAACTCTTTAGGCTCCTTTGACCATCCCAAGCTAAATCTGTTTGGACTTGGTTAAGCAATGACTAAGGGAGCACATAATAACCATCGCTAAGTATCTCCAGGATTTCAGTACCAAGGAAGGAGAATATTTGTGGGTTTGTACCTTTGGTTTGTAAGCTCTTTGGCGCAGGGACTGCCACCTGTCATTTATATTATGGTTGTCCTGCACCTCACACCAGACTGGTAGACTCTAGGTGCTACTGCAGTCTAAATGTTTGATAATAATTCATTAATAATTAAGGGGTACAGCTAGGGGTAATGCGGTGAAAATGCTGTGCCCCTCATTTTCTGTTAAAAGACGTGCTAATCCTATTACAAGTTTTGCAAGTTATACTGGCTGAAAATCCACATATTTTTTATCCCCAGAAACAACCATCAATGACCAAACCAACATGGTAACCCAAGTATTTAATAATGTAGGATTCATCCTTAAAGTCGAACATCCTCCAATTGTAGGCAGTGATGGTTCTTGCACTTGGCATGAAGAGAGTGTTGTTTACAGTGCTGGCATCAAACCTGCTAATGCAAACAGTCAACCAGTGGCTAGAGGTACAGTAACATTGAAAAGAACTGGAAATCTGGCACCTTAATTAGCGTTTCAGTGGTGCCACATGGCTTTTTGGGAGAAAACAAATGCCTCTGATTCCTTTTCCTGGTCTATGGTATGAGGAGCTAAGTACCAAACTTCTTGGTAGCACTTTTATAACTATTCTTGTATAGTGTTTGCGCTGGCGTGAAGGCCAACAAGTTTTTATCATTAGTAGAGGGAAGATGAGATGAGATGACAGTAGATATATCATAAATATCATAAATCCCTAACAAACTATAGATGTGTGTAGTCACAGTTGGCTAGAATCAATCAGTCCTAGCACTTACAGTACACCCCGAGTCGTAACTGACTGTTCCCCAAAGGGCAAGTATGACAGATTCCCAGCGGGGTGCCACCTGGAACTGGGGTACCACTGAGCCCTCTCACTTACAGCCTGGGCTCCCTCTCGCACTGTGCTGGTGTGACAAGCCGGAGACCCCTTCCAGTCCTACGCTCCTACCAGCATCCACACAGGCAGGGATGCACCCAGCTGCAGTTACATGCAGGCTCCAACCAGCTACTGCATGAGCCAGCAATAGAGAGGCTACAGCCAAGAGAACACCCAGCTCCCCGCTGAGTATAAACCCAATTTTATACGGTGTTGCACTGCACAGGCATCTGTACAAGGCAAGCTCGTAAGTGGGTGGCCTCTCCCTCAATATGTTAACCAAGCTGAGATTTACCCCCAGACACTTCACTGAAAGGCACGCTGGTTTCGATAAAGCAAAAAGCAGGTTTATTAACTACAAAAGATAGATTTTAAGAGATTATAAGTGATAGCAAGCAGATCAAAGCAGATTACCTAGAAATAAACAAAACTGCAAACTAAGCCTAAGAGACTAGAATGATTGGCTATGAATGAACAATTTCTCACCCTGGCTGATGCTACAAGCAGTTCAGCAGGTTTCCATACACAGGCTAGAAATCCTTTTAGCCCAGAACCAGCACTTCCCCCAGTTCAGTCTTTGTTTCTCAGGTGTTTCCAGGAGTTCTCGTGTGGAGAGTGAGGCGGCTAGATGATGTCACTCCCCACCTTATATAGCATTAACATATGGCAGGAATCCTTTGTTACAAAAACAGTTCCCAGCACAGTTTGTGGAAAAATACAGGTTCCCAGAATGATCAGTACCATGTGGTCTGGTCACATGCCCTTGCTGAGACATAGCAGCCATAACTTACCAACCAGCTGAAACCTTCATGGGAAGACGAAGCTTTTCCACAGCCCATTGGCTTCGCTGACGAGCCATCAGCACTGTCCAGCTTCATCACTGTTGTACCTGAAAGGCTGGCTGTGGGTGCTGCCAGAGTAAGCACATTTGAAATATGGATCCACAGGCAATCTTCATAACTTCAGATACAAAAATGATACATCTTCAGTAACTCCTGCCTTTTCCAGTGACACCTTCCGTGACCCAGCTTGTACAAAAGGCATCATCATTATGCCATAATCATAGCATAATACTATTACTGTGACGAATATGGGGTGCAGCAAGATCCCCACTCCCTGCTCTTGCAGTACAAGCTACAGGCCAATTTATAGACTGAGTCCCCACTGTTAGTTCCTGCCAACTAGTAAGCAAATCACTAATCGCTTCAATTGTCAGTGAGCTCTGGGGACTACCGGGCAAGGGGCTGGCCAGATTGCAGCTGCAATGCGCTCTTTGGTCCTGGCGAGGAGCCCAGCAGGGCCAGCTCTGGGGCCAGGGCTACACACACACACACGTGTCCCTGATAGACCTCGCCAGGTATGTGCACACCCAGCCAGCTGCTTGCCTTGCTGTGGATGCTGTTGTACTCACCCAACCCAGTATCAGGTAAATGGGTGGTTTGGCAATTCACTACCTAGTGCAAAACGTTTGTTAGAAACGCTCTGCTGTGACAGCGGCTTTACTGCTTGAAACGTACTGAAGCTGTTTGCTAGCTAATCGCGGTGGCCTTTTCATGCTCCCCAGCAGGCAAAGCTCGAAATCACAGATTCATAGACTATCAGGGTTGGAAGGCATCTCAGGAGCTCATCTAGTCCCACTCCCTGCTCAAAGCTCAAATCTTTTTAGCAATTAAAACAAGCCAGGGTAGAATCATGAAATCCTTGTTCAGGTTTGCCTTGGCAAAGCTCCCATTGACCCTGGATCGGCACATGTAGTGTGACAAGATTCTGTTGCACCCATGACAATGCAGGCAGGTGATCAGTGGCCGGCTAAATGAAAAGGGCTGGAGCTAGCGTGCTAACTCAGTATGTTGTGTTTGACACTCTTCTTGTAGATGTAGTTTTCCTAAGTTTTGCTTTGGCACGGGAAGAGATATTTTATGCCAGGAAGTGCCACTGTTTTCTGACTGACATCATCCTGAATTCCATCAGGCAGAAGGATGCCAGAGAGATCACAGCCAAAGTTGTGAGGCTTGTGCACAGGCTTTGGGTAGGTATGATTGCCTAACGGTGCTGAAGCTAGGCCAGGTACTGAGGGTGCCTAGTGTGTCTTTCTATGCCTACAGTTGCCACTGTCATTTAACCTAAGTCCCCATGGCACCTACGTTGCTGCCCAGCAGCTTTGCAAAGCTGCCTAAGGAGTGATGCTGCTCCCGCAGCTAACGAGCGGCTCAGAGCCTAACTCAAGTCACAGCCCCAGAGGCGCCGAAGCAGGAGGCTCAATCTAGGCAGGGGAACGCTCACTTTCACGTCCCTGGCCCACATCAGGGGACCAAGAGGTGGAAGGAGTGGCAGAGTGCCTGCATAAAAGGGAGCCAGAGGCACAGGGAAAGGTAGGGTGAGTGTCAGCGTTATTGAGCATGAGTAGAAGAGAGCGACTTGGCTGCTAGGACTTGGGCTACTTACGTGGCTGAGCTGGCTTAGATGCTAACTCCAGAAGGGGGTCCTGGCTGTGACTCATCAGCTGGAGGAAGAAAAGCCCTCCTTGGGCTTGTGGCGCAGAGGGGAAGAGTAGAGACCCACAGTCTAAGGCAGCACACTCTCCTGGGCCAGAGGAGAGAGGAGCTGCAAGGAATCACACAGGCACATTTCCCAGTGGAAGCAGTGAGTGCAGAAGCTCAAACCGCCAGCAAGAGCCAGAGCGTCTGGGGCTAGAGCCACAAAGGGACCTCGGTACCTAACTGCCACTTAGGCAGCTGAGTCCACCATTCCTGAGAGCCTCAAAACTCCTGCTGAGATGCTGCCTAACCCCGTAAGCACCTAAGTTACTGCTGGTTAAGGCCCCCCCAGGTGGCTACATGTCAAGCCATGTGCATGCACAAAGCCACTGCTGTCCTACCACCACCAAACTGCCTAGCACCCTAGTGCACACCTAACCCCTGGCTGGATTCTCAGCCTGGCTTGTCCCACCCCCCAGCTCACCGGTGGGGGTTCAGCAGGTGGGTGTGTTTTGAGCATGCCTAGGCTGCCGGGGACAAGCACATTGGGACGCTGAGGGCAGCTGTTTGGCCCAGAATACCCACCAGTGCAGTGGTTAAGACATGCAGCTATGGTCGGTTTTCAACTTCCTGCTCTGACCACATTAGAGCAGTGACTGGCAGCCACATGCCCCACCTCCCAGACGCATGCGCTGCACCTGAGGCTTTGGCGCTCTCCTATTGAAGCCATTCCACTTTGTGTGACTGATGAGCTAGTGGGTGGTGCCTCTGCAGCCTGGTGGGCAGGGCACGCGGCTGGGCTGTGGCGTCCCAGCTCCAATGCAGGGATTTGAACCTGGGCTTCTCCATGCCTGCTGAGTGCCTGACTCACTGGGCTACTGGCTGCAATGAATGGGGGGGCTCTGGGTTTTCTCTGCCCTGGTGCCCACCCCAGGAGCGGGATCAGCTATGAATCTTGTGGAGGGAGGTGCCCAACTACCTTTAAGGGGCAGAGGGGTTCGGATTCCTGCTCAGGGTGCTGGCTTCGTGAATTGCTTTTGTAGGGGATGATTAACACTGCAGTTAAGCACCCGCGGCCGGCCTGGGCCAGCTGACTTGGGCTTGTGGGGCTTGGCCTGCGGGGCTGGTTACTTGCGGTGTAGCCTGTCAGGCTCGGGCTGGAACCTGGGATGTAGGCCCTGCAAGGTGGGCTGGACCCAGAGGTGAAAGTAAGCCGATCCGGTCTGGTACGGCGTAATGGCAAGAGCCAGTACACCGTGCTGGACTGCATCAACTTCCACAGTGGGGATTGAAAGGGCTCTGGGCTGCCTGCGGTTCCAGGCAGCCCAGAGCCCTTTAAATCCTGGCTGCTGCAGGCAGCCCAGAGCCCTCTGAATCCCGGCTGCGGCTCTGGAGGCCGGGCTGGGGCCAGGATTTAAAGGGCTCTGGGCTTCTGTCAGTGGCAGGAGCTCTGGGCCCTTTAAATCCCTGCCCCAGGCCCGCAAAGCTCGGGGTTCCCCCTGGCGGCCAGAGCCCCGGGCCCTTTAATTTGTCCCTGAGCCCCGGGGGGGGCTCCCAGCCACCTCTGCAGCTGGGATCCACTGGGTGATTTAAAGGCTCTGGGTCTCCCAGCCACAGCTGGTTCCCTAGGGCCTTTAAATCTTGAGAGGCCCCGCCTCTTCTGGGAGAGGCCATGCTCCCCATCAGGACTCTGGCAGTACCGGTAAGTCCTGTAAATTACTTTCACCCCTGGCTGGACCCCAGCCCCAAAGTCTACACCCCAATTAAACATCCCCTTAGCCTGAGTCAGCCAGCTGGGGCGGTTAATTGCAGTGTAGACAGACCCTTATGCACCTCATGCCCTGTGCACATTATAGGGAGTCTGGGAATGACACTGCATGGCAAAGAGACGAAGGGTCTTGGTGGCTCGAGCCCTAGGTGTTCAAGGCCAGGCCCTGGTGAAAGGCAGGGGCATAGCCCCCCCACCTCTACACCTGCAGGTTTGTTGTGGGCCGGCCAGGGTCTATGGCTGGATTTGTCAGTGTGAGTAAATCTGTTGCTCTTCCCTGTTTGTTTCTCAAATCACTGTGTGCCCCATGTCAGCTAGGGCTGGGGTGAGCAAAGCGTGACTACCTGCCCCCAGCACTTTCCTGCAGTGACGCGGGAGGCTGGGTGGTTCTGTGAGCTGGGTTGGAAGCAGCTGATTTTCAATGGCCAGTTTTAAAAAAGTGTTTCCCATCAGACTGTGGAGGCCGAGTTGCTTCTCACACGTCAGATCTAAGAATGTAACAAATCTGCCACTCTGGGAGCAATGCGTTTTCTCTCCCAGTTCTGTACACATCAGTCGTTCCGGGGGCTACCAGGTCTGGATGCAGCTCTGCACGTGAATAAGCCTGAGGGTCATTGGCAGGACCAGGTGTGACGAAGTGGGAATGTTCTTGATGTGTTATGTGAATGCTGAGTGGGGAGTATTGACCAGGGAAGGTTGCAGGGGAATTTGAGGTGGCCTGCACTGGGGAAGGGAGCATACCTGAGTATGTATCCTGAGAACCCAGGTTGGGGGGTTGGAGGCCAGGTAACACCTCAGCTGGGAAACTGGACAAAGGGTGGGGGAGGAGCTGGGGGGCAGCTGAGAGAGAGGCTGGAGGGAGTTTCAGTTTGGAGCTGGCTGGACAATGGAGGGGGCACCCCAACAGGGCTTGGGCTTTCCAATGGGGCTGTGGCCTCCCTGGGGCCCCCAGATGGACCTAACTAAAGGGGGTCCTGTTGTCTGTACCAGCAAAACCTGTTTTGGGCTGGCTGGGAAGAGGCAGGGAACCCAAGTCTGGGGTCTAAGATCCTTGCCCCCCCAGAGGGACCTGGCTGAGGGGTCCTGGTTGTACCTACAAGCCCTGCTTGGGACTGTGTTCCTGTTGTCTAATAAACCTTCTGTTTTACTGGCTGGCTGAGAGTGACCGTAAATCGCAGGAAGTGGGGGGTGCAGGGCCCTGACTCCCCCACACTCTGTGACACCAGGTGCGAGAACTATTGAGACAAGCCTTCTTTTCCATTAGACCCAACAGATCACACCAAAGGAGTTTGTTGCTGATGTCTTGAACACAAAACCTTTTAACGATGATAGACACGTTCGTGAAAAG
Organism: Gopherus flavomarginatus; assembly: GCF_025201925.1. NCBI lineage: Eukaryota > Metazoa > Chordata > Testudines > Testudinidae > Gopherus > Gopherus flavomarginatus. The sequence continues at coordinate 38,622,585 of NC_066630.1, forward strand.
CTACTTCGATGGGTGGAAGTAAGTACAGAGCATTCAAGAGCCTTGTGTTGTTACAGAAGCCAGACTCTGCTTAACAAATTTACCAGCTTTTATATTAGTTTGTGGTTCCTCAGCTTTCCTTGTGGGATGATTGAACTAGAAGCTCGTTTACAGCATATGCTGGTAAAAGTTGTACCGAAGTTAATATTATTAGTTTAAAATCATACCAATCTTTCAGATGGCTTCAGTTAAAGCAGAAGCCATGCAGGGAATCATTTTCTCCATCTATAAAATGGACATAATAATACCTGCCTTCTCTAGCGCTCACTGGGCCTCAGCTGTGTTGGGTATTTGGTTGTCATGGGTTTTGTTCCTATGGCAACTGAGTTAGATTATTAGGGGATAGCCCAGCTTGCTTGAGCTGGTCAGGTGAGCTCTGTGTCTGTAAACAGATGGTAGCTTTGTTAGCTGGCTGCTCTCTGGGCTCAAGTGATTTCTTCCTAAACCGGCTGCCCCCAAGGATATAACAAGTTGGAGTATTGAGGAGCAGTTCAGGAAAGAGGTGGACAAACTGGAGAAAGTCCAGAGAAGAGCAACAAAAATGATTAAAGGTCTAGAAAACATGACCTATGAGGGAAGATTGGAAGAATTGGGTTTGTTTAGTCTGGAGAAGAGAGGACAGAGAGGGGACATCATAACAGTTTTCAAGTACATAAAAGGTTGTTATAAGGAGGGAGAAAAATTGTTCTTCTTAACCTCTGAAGACAGAACAGGAAGCAATGGGCTTAAATTGCAGAAAGGGCGGTTTAGGTTGGCCACTATGAAATACTGCCTAGCTGTCAGGGTGGTTAAACACTGGAATAAATTGTCTAGGGAGGTTGTGAAATCTCCATCATTGGAGATTTTTAAGAGCAGGTTAGACAAACACCTGTCAGGGATGGTCTACCTAATTAGTCCTGCCCTGAATGCAGGGGACTGGACTAGATGATCTGCAAGGTCTCCTCCAGGCCTATAATTCTGTGACGCTGTTACATGCTCATGTTTCACTGCTCTGTATTATGGCTGATGAGTAACAGTTTGATTATTCCTTTCAGTTTACGCTGCCATTTGCATGGAAGTACAGCCACTGCATTGATTTGCTGCTGAAGAAAGGGTATTCCAAATCCATCGCATATTTTGGCTTGGGAAAATAAGTTACAGGAGCTTTAATAAAGTTTGACCTAAACGTTTCTCGCTGTGAAATGTCTGTCCTTGCGTCTGACAGCTCAGCTGGTAAAGCATACATTACCTATGTGGAAGGTTATACAGGTCCCAGCTAAAAAGCCGTTCTAAGGTGAATTAAGGATGAGAGAACTAGTAACAAGCATTAGAAAAACCTTACACAAAGCTTTTAGTTCACGCAAACCAACCAACTAACCCCCAAAAGAAGCAGGAAATTCAGAATTAGGTTAAATTTATCAGAAACAAAACCAGTTGAAAAAGAAGACGTGCGAGTTCAGGCGTCTGAACGCCTGTGACTGTCCCAGGAGAGACACCAGCCTCTCAGCTCTCCTTGTGTGGGTGGAACAGAACAGATGTGATCACAGCCTGTTGGTTTTATTATATGTGTGTCTCTCTCACCTCCCCCCCCCCCCATGCTGACACTGCTGCTTGGCACCACTCTCACCTTGACCACAACGCATAGTAACGATGGCAGATACTGTCACAAACGTGCTCTAATGTAATGACCTGTTTCGTGTGTGGCAATATCCGACCTCTGGCTACACGAGTGATTGCCAGGCACGTGGCTTGGCAGAGGAGCCCTGGGGGCTCTAGGGAACAGATGAGGCCAATAAACAACTTGAGATGCCTCCACTGAACAGATCTGTGACCTGACTCCAGTTGGGCAAACTAGTGTGTGAAGAATTTTCTAACCACGCACCAGCTTGTTTGCTTAACATCAGGCTTTGGGGGGGAAACACTGTCATCAGAGAACAGTCTTTGCTAGGACCAGGACAGGCTGTCTCTAAACGCAGGCAGAAGGTTTCCCCCCAGCAGTCATTTGATACCCTGTTTTTAGCTCTTTGGAGCATCCTTCCCAGTCTGACACTATGTAAAAATGAGAACTTTGAAAACGCGCATTCAAGCAACGCTGGTCCTGTGCATTAGAGCACAAGTAGTTTAGCCAGGTAAACCCACTTCACCCCCGTCCTGCTATGGGTGGAAAATGTTACTTTCGGCTCAGACCTGCCGTAATGTTTTGGCGTATTCCTTTGTTCACAGCGTTTATGGGAGCACACATCGGCCTCAGCTGCAGCTGTATAGCAAGGGACAGTGCCTGCTGCTGTCTAATGTGCATGTGTGATGAAGTGGGAATTTGCTAATTTTTTTTAATGACATCATGTGTGCCTCATTTTCCCCTCTATGTTGCATTATTACCCATGGAGGGGGAGAGTTGTTTGTTCTCCGGGAAGACTGGGAAATGTAGGTACGTATGTCGCCTACTTATCTGCGCCCAAACGGGTCTTTAAAAAAGGGTGAGCCTCCCTCCCCCCATCAATAAAAAATCCAAGTAGCCAGTGGAAAAACCACTCACTGGGCTATGACACCTAGCGACCAGTGCCCCAAAGGGAGGAGGATTTCCCCCAGCTCTCAGCAGGAAAGCTGGGCACAGACCCCAGCTTGAGAGAAAAGCCCGGGTATGTGTGGTGGAGGGGGTTGCGGGCTCGCCCCTGGCAATGTCCTATGGAGGTGAGACAGAGCGAGCCTGAACAGCTTGGCTGTAGGAGAATGGACCATGCTTTAACCTCCATTTTTCAGTGCTAACCTGAAGCCTTCTTATGCTGTGTTCCAGTTTAAACCCGACTGGTTGGCCAACGCTGCTTGAGTGTCACTGCAAATACTTGCTGGGGTGCCTGAATCCCTGAAGAGTGCACATGTCTCTCAGCTGGACAGAGCTTCTGGCATGAAGAAGGAAAACTGACACCCCCGAGGCTCAGGCTTAGGAGGTGGTGAGACCATGTGGCCTACCCTGAAGGAAGAGTGAGACCCCCCCTTGGACTGTTCCAAAACTGGGGGGTGGAGGGGCTGTAGCACCGATCCCGTGGCTGCGTGACAGCGTGCATTCCACATCCAGCTTCCCGTCTCTCGTCTCCAACAGGAATATGCAACACAAATCAACCTCATACAAAGAAAATAACCTTTATTAGGTCGTGAAGTCAAATCCTGGCAAACCAGGTGGCAGCTGAACATTTCTAAAGATTCTTCCAGCAATGCAGAAACCTCTTTAACAGGAACTTCAGAAATTGGTCACAATGGTACTTCCATGTCCCCCTTGGTTTAACGTCTTTCCCTCGTTAGTGGTATTCGCTAGCACTGGTTGACGCACAAAGCTTAGAATTAGCTAGAGATTTTTACACAATAGGTTTTAAAACCTTGCCTGGCCAATTGTTTACCCCGCATTGTATAAAAAATGTCAATCATCTTCCATTTTGCAATCTAAGAAGGAATAAGACTGAAAAAGTGTCAGCTTCTTAAAAGAACATCAAAGAAGTGTCACATGTACATTACACGGCTTTCCAAAGGCAAAGGAACAGGGCTAATATGCAAAGGCTAAATGGGAGACCATGAGGTTTAGCATTCATGAGCCTGGGAAGCAGTGAACTGTCAATGGACCAAAACCAACAGCTCTGCGGAGACACCAGTTACATGGTTGCTGCTCCCTACTATCCTTAAGGCCAAGTGTGATGTGTGTGCGTGTTGCGAAAGCTGAGGGATAAAGGTTTGCAGCAAGCGAAGAAGCTGTAAGTAAACATGCTCTCCGACAGCAGGTTTGCATTTCCCCATCTACACGTTAAATGAAAGTCTTGCAAGCCAAACAAGCCCAAACTTTCCTGACCGCACCTACCAAGGAGCTCAAACATTACTGACTGTCCCAAGGGGCGCATCACATACAGGCAAAGGTTGGGTCTCTACTGGAATTACACTAAATTAAAGCTGGGGCCTTTACTGTTTCAGTGGCATAATAATCTGGGCTCCACACACTCGACGGCTGCTGTACTCAGACATGGGCTCTGGCCAGTGCTGCTTTGATTAACGCTACTACATGCTAGGGCTGGGTATCTGACTGGGACTAGAACATAGAACAGTTCTAAGCCATCATACTCCATGTCCACCCATCTACCCTGGGCACGTCCTCTTTCCTTCTGCAACAGCCTCTCCACACTGCTGACTTTGCCACTTACGCCTCGTGCTGTTAGATGCTGGGCTGATTTTAGCAGCAGGCCCAGGCTGCCGCCTGTGTGGTCTGCCCCCAAGACAGCAGCTAAGCGGGGCCAGGACAGCATGTTCTCTACACCCAGATGTGCTGCAGAGCCAGGAGAACATACTGGGTTGTCCTGCTGTACCCTGCAGGACTGCTTCCATTGCCGTCGCCTTTGACCTGCATCTCTGCTGTGCTGGGGGCTCCCCACTCAGGCCCTTGGCACACACCTCTGCTGCCCACTGGGATGTCGATATTCCCAGCAGCCACACAGGGAGGTGGCAGACACTGACAGCTGATGGTGGTACTAAGGCAGGGAGCAGCTCAGTACTGCAAGCACCTGAAGTAACAATGAACCTGGTTTTAGTAAAACGAAAGGGTTACACCAAGGAAATAAATTATCGCTGCACTCGGATAAGCTAAGCCCGAGGGGAGGCCGTCACTCTCGCACGGCAGCGCAGCAGGCAGCCCAAACGACGCTACTTTTATTGATTACCTCGTTTCCTCCTCAAGCCCTTCCATAAATGCTATAAACTGTGCAGCACGAAGAACAGAACGAGTAACAAAATCTGTACAGTCCAGAGCTTCCAAAACACTCTCGCTTTGCAAATTGCTATGTTACTTGTTAACACATTTATCAAGGACTAACTGCCCCTCCAACGCACCAGCGATGGGGTCGAGTTAACGGGGCTAATTGGGGCGCTCCCCAGTCGAGCGCCAGTTCTTGGTTTGAGGAGCCTGTGGTTGTGCTTGACCATCTCCAGGAAGGCCGGCAGTCTCCTTGTGCCGGTCAGACACGTGGACTCTTCCGTGGGTTCAGTGGAAGCAGCGATCAGACCTGGAACACAGTCCCAGGCAATGGTCAGGCTTGCTGCACTCCACCCGGGGAAGGACTGGGGCCATGTTTGTGTCGGCTGCTCTCAGAGACACTTTGGCTCAGGAGTGAGTCCCCTTCGGCTGCTCTCCCCAGGCCGTGTGGGTCCGCGTCAGTGGAGCTCTCCTGCAGTCCCATGTGCGGCCGCCCTCCCAACCCTGCCTCTGCAGGACAGCTGCAGTCCCCCAGCGACAGTGCAGAGCTGAGCGGGAGCCTCAGGGCAGACAGGCAGAACGAGGCCATGGCTCAGGTGATGTTCTAGCAGGGGCTGGCCTTCCTAACGAACTCTGCTAATGAGGCCCTGTCTCCTCAGGGACAGACACGGAGACTGAGCTAGCAGCAGCCTTGGGGGAACATGGCTGACGCCCAGCGCCAAGGCAGAGGCACTGGTGTGCAGCAGGCTGTTGGCAAACGGGAGACAGGCTAGTGGCTAGATGGCTGGGTCAAAGCCAGCCTCAGGATCCTCACTGGGCCAGTGGCACCGAGAACGGACCCGAGCTAGTGCCCCGTGTCCTCAGTAAGGACTCCATTACACATCGCCTCAGCTGCTGGGAGCCAGACCTTGCAACGTGTCTGTAAGCAGCTGGGCCCAATCTCTGGGGTTAGCCAGCAGCACCGCATGCCATGGGAGCCAGGGCTGAGATTCTCCTGGCGCAGGGCACGGCTGCCAAACCCGGCCAGCCCTGAGCCCCCCCGGCGGCTACTTACAGCTCTGTGTCTTCAGGCAGAACCCTTGTGCAGAGGGGCTCACACGACTGTCGAGGGGCTCACGGTGACCGGGCCTGCTGTCTGCAGAGGAGAAGAGCCAGCGTTAGAGGACACCAGCTCACTAGGCTGGGAAGAGTAAAGGCCTGGCAAGTCAGAGGGATGCCAAGGAGACACAGTAACAGAACATTCAAACTCATGAGTGTCCCACCCAGGGCTCCTTCATCCTGGCCCCCACGGAGCACACCCAGCCCTTCCCTGGGAAAGGAGCCGTGGAACACCTCCGAAGCACCACTACTCTGCATAGCAGCAGCTGAAAGGTGCTTGCTGATGCCCAGGCATGGCCAACTACCCTCTGCAAATGGCACAGACATGCTGCCAGGGCTGGCACGGCAGCTCCCTCCTCAGGGCGGCATCCAGTTGCTTTGTCAGGATCCCACAGCGCTGGGGGGTCAAGCCTGGTTCTCTGGAGGCAACATGCGCTGTGCCACCCAGCTGGGCGGGAGGAAATCCCATGTCCCCGCCCTGGGTCACGCAGGCGCAGCACCTCTTGCTCTGCCTGTGCCGCGGTGGTTTGTCTGGAACGGCAGGCAGGGCATGTGGGGGCTGCAGCTGCTTTAACTCACCGCAGACCGGTACTGGCTTTTAGCGAATTTGGGGTTCTCGTCCAGCGGGGAGGTGAGCGTGGAGCTGTGCCGAGAGCCCAGCGGCGGGTACACCGGCGAGCCCACGTCGTCACAGAAGCTTTCCTGGGGGACGCCGGAGACACAGCCGCTGTCGGAGCCACTGGAGCCACTGCCCGACATGCACTGGGAGGACTCAGAGCTCTCCGTCGCTGGGAGGAGAGAGGGCAGGAACCACCCGTAAGGGACCAGGAGAAGCCACCCGAGTTAATCCCAGGCTGCACACACCAGGCTCCGTGGCGCAACTGTCTGTGCAGCCCATAGCCACACCACCTCAGGGCAGGCTGCCTGCAGGCCTAGCTACCGCTCACGGCCAAGGGGGCTGTAGGACACAGCACTGGGGATTCAGCGGGGGTAGGGGGTGGGTTTCAGCATGAGCCGAGCAGGGAGGGGGCCTTTGGAAGGCGCGAGGGAGGGAGCTGTGGGCCCTTGGGTGATTAAAAGCCCCATGGCACTTCTCCCTCCGTACATCTCCCCCCCACATGTCAACAGGAGATGATCCACCTCGCTCTAGACTCTGCCCCACATAGCTGTGTGCTGCTAATGAGTTACTCAGAGTGGCTGCCTTCTGGCTGGGGGCAAGTAGTCCCAGTTTATACGTGCGAAAAGCACTCTGGGCTGAACGGTGCTTGGCAGGGGGGCCTTGGGCATGGCAGGGGGGTCTAGTGACAGGACAACAGTGGGGGACTAGAGCCCTGGGTTCAGTTCCTGATCTGGGGGAGCCTGAGCAAGCCACGTGGTCTCTCCCAGGCTAACGGCCCCGCTCTGCCTCGCTGGGCTGTGAGGAGAAATGTGAGTGAGGGGATGGTGATGAAGGCCAGGTAATATGGATCCACTTCTTCCCTAGCAGAGCAGCACTGGCCCCAGTGCAGACCCCAGGCCTGTCTGAGAGCTCCTGCTTTATCCCCCCCAGTGACAAAGGTGACCTGCTTTAGAGCCGCTGGTTCAGATGATGACCCTGCGAACATGCCAGAGCAGGCTGCAGGTTCCTCCTGCAAGTATCTCAACTGAGCTGGGCGCACTAGCACAAGGGCTGCTGTGCCGAGGGCTCCCCACTCCCTGATGGCAGAAGGGAGGAGTGTCCTGCTGCCCACTCCCCGTGGGCAGCAGATAGCTCCACTCGCTGGCGTGTGGCGCAGGCGAGCTCTGCAGACGTGACATGTGGAGCTCTAAGGGGTGGGGGGTGGTCTCCCCACCAGCTCCTGCAGGAAGGGGGGTCAGGGATGCTGCAGAGAAAAGGGTTCACCACGGACTGAGAGCGCGAGGGAGCCCAGGACCCTGCCTAAAGCCAGCAGAGCCGCGCTTGGGGTCTGGGAAAACAGCCACCACGAAACACCAACAGTCTCATGTCCAATGCACACAGGGAGGGGGGATGGCAGAGGGGTTGGGGGACAGTCCCCGCACGGGGCACTGGCTGTGAACTGGGGCCCATCCTAGCCCCCCAGCAAACGGGGGCAGAGGGAGACAGGCCCATGGGAGATCATGTAGGCAGGGCCCTGGGCTGGTCTGCATGCGCTCTGCCCTGCCCAGGGGCCCGGCCCAGTGGTGAGGGAGCTGGGTGAGGAACAGGCTGCGACAGGGCTCTGCGCTCTGGCTGTCCAGGCAGCAGAGGGGCTCCTTGCGCGCCCAGCGGCTGTCCGCTCAGACGTACTCAGCGAAGGCTGGCTGCTGGTCTCGTGCTCCTGCTCATCTTCCTCGATGCAGGCGCCGGCGTGGAAGGGGCGGCCGGGGGCCAGCACGCCCGGCAGCAGGGTCTGCTCCAGGTACACGTGCAGGTTGAGGGGCCCAAGCAGGGAGGAGGAGGACGGGCTGTAGGAGGAAGGGGTGCTGCCCGCGGAGAGTGGCGTCTGGGTTCTCTTGTAAGGGTTGGAGTGGTCAAACAGAGACACCGCAATGGAGGCCCTCGTCCGAGCTCCTGCCACAAAACAAAGCCATGAGCGTCAGCCCTGCACGCTGGCTCTGGGCGGAGGGGCAACGGGGCTGGCACCTACCTCTGCCCTTCATGATGTAATCGATGGCGCGGTCGTTGATAGCTGCCTCGCTGGGCGTGATGTCGAGAAACGGCTTGTTCCCTACCCCCATGGACACCATCTCCTGCCTGCGGATTTCTGAGGAGACAGCAGCGGAGCATAGAGTAAACTGCAGGCTCTCCCCCTTCTCCAGCACAGAGGAAAGTGCACTGAGCCCCTGGGCCCCGAGCCCACAGCAACCCCGCAGGCTGCTGGATCTCTGCTAGCGAGGCAACGGCCGGGCTCGGCTCCTCTGCCGCTCACCGCTCGCGGGACGCTCTGTTGAGAGAGCTGGCAAACAAGTGAGTGAGCCCCACCAGGACTGGGAACTCTGGCCAGGGCCAAGTGCGGGGTCAGGCTCTGAATGGAGGGTCTTCAGCTGCATGCCTGGGGGAGATGGGTGCTGCCCTGCAAGCCCAAGCATAGGGAGCCTGCGCGGCCTCCTGGAAGGGACATTGCCCTAGGACTCAGGAGACGCGAGTTCTCGTGTTGGGAATTTATTGTAATAGTCTTATGTGTGCCTCAGTTTCCTGCATGCTTTGCATTGCTACCAGTGCGGGGGAAGGGATTATGGCTGCTCTTAGGGCAGGCTAAGGACGACACTAGGAAATTAGGTCAGTACAACCACATCACTCGGGTGTGAAAGATCCTCCTCAGCTGAACCTGCTGGACCGAGTTCCTGGTGTGAAGCCCAGCTCAGGCTTGGACAGTGCGGACGCGGATCCTGCTCTGAAGGAAGAGTGGGACCCAGGGTGTGTGTGTGTGTGTGTGGTACGCAGAGGAGGCTCCTCCAGGAGGTTGCCTAGAAGCTGGGGTGTAGCACAGACCTGGGGAGCTGTCACACCTGGCTCGGCCACCGATTTGCTGAGTGACCCCTGGCAAGTCTCTGTCCCTCAGCCTGGGCAGCACAGTGAGTGGGACACAGTCGTGCGGTACAATCAACCGAGGGAAAGAGCATGGGAGTGTCATCATTCCCCATCGCACGTGGCAAAGTGGCTTCCCAAAGCTCCCAGGTTCCCTGGGTCAGTGTGGAGAGCAGGGACCCAGGGAGCCCCCAAGGGATGGAGGTCCCATGGGGAGGGGCCGCACCTTTGTTGCGGGTGGCCTGCTGCCACAGGATCTTGGCAATGTCCTTGGTCCAGACTTGCTTGGTCTCCGCTGTGCTGGCCTGGAGGACGTACGTATCGCTGGACTTCCGCCGTCGGAACCAGATCTCAAAGCGCAGGCCGCTGTCCCCGGTGTTCTCCGTCAGGCCGATGTCTGCCGTCTGGGGAGAGGGAACACGCGATGTCTAGAAGGCACGGGGGGAGGGGCTATGGGGGCGCTGGGAAGGTGGGGCCACGGATCTGTCCTGGATCGCGCCCCCAGCCCATGCTGCGGAACACGTCCTGCCCTCCAGCACATCCCTGGAGACGCCGAGAGAATTCAGCCCCCTGGCCTGCATGACCCTCATGGTGAAGGCTACTGAGGCCCAGCCTCCTCTCGCCTGGCAGTGCAGCAGCAGAGTCATGGCACTGTCGGAGCCCCCACCCCAACGCTGGGGCAGCCCTCTCCAGCAGCACAGCAGTGCCCTGCCAGCCCTGGCCCAGCAGGGAACACGGGGCCATACGCATATCGTCTCCCTCTGGAGCTTGTCTGCTACACCGTGAGCTGCCTGGGCAGGGGCCATCGCTCTGCCCTGCGTCTGTACAGTGCCTGGCACTGGGGAGTCCTGGCCCAGGTCTGGGCTCCGAGGGGCTCCCGCAATACAGGTGACAGGCAGTAGTAAGAGTGTGCCCAAGAACGCCCCCCAGGAGGCGCTGTTGTGTGGAGCACGCCGCAGAGGCAGTCTGACCTTGAACGAGCGCTTGTAGATGTACACGTCGAAGCCGCCCTCGATCCTCTTGGGCTTGCTGAAGAGAATCAGGTCCTCAAACAGGAAGACGTGTCTCTGGCACTTCTTGCGGCCCAGCCAGATGGTGAACTCGTCCTGCCGCATCAGCTGCCCCTGCTCCTTGAGGTTCACCTGGCCACAGGGAACGCCAGCCCAGTAAAGCAGAGCCCACAGCTGAACCGGCTGGGACTGATGCCCAGCACACAGCACTGCCTTGACTGCAGCAGACAAGCAGCTGCAGAGGGCAGGACTGTGTGGGGAGAGCAGGGACCTGATGCTTGAGGCAGCCTGGTCCCCATGTCCCCGGCTGCTGGTGAGACACTGCAGCCAGATATGGCAGAGGAAGGAAATTTGCAGAGGGAAAGATGGGGAGACTGAAAGAGGAACCTTCCTTGCTTCACCCAGGAACACAAGGGAGATCCAGGTCACGAGGGGCAACATGCACCCCACAGAGCACCACTTGAGTCCTCTAACTAGGATTTAAGTGCCCGGAAGCCGCAGTACCAAGGCCTGGCCGGCCTTCTGCTTGGGTTATTGTCCCCCTGCACAAGTCCGGGCTGCCAGCCACTTGCATGGCAAGTCTGGAAGTACCCGCCAGGGCCCGTTCTCTCCCGTATCGAGGGGGAATGTGTGAAGATGTGGGAATATTCTGCAGTATTTGTATGATGCCGAGGGCAAGCCTCAGTTTCCCTCTGCATGTTGCATTGCTATCCAGCGGGTGTAAAAGAGTTAACAGTGCGCCTGGACAAGCACAGGAGGTGTGAGTGTCACCTCCCTGTCTGGGAGGGAATGAAGAGAGTCAGTAAGGAACCCAAATCAACCCAGGGTCCAGTAAGACAAAGAGACGGCCCAAGGTCTGAATGATCAACACCTATGAGCAGGAAACCCCAGCAGGTGGGACTGGGAACTGAGCTGGAGAACAGGGTGTCAGGTGACTGGAAGAAGGGGTTTTTTTGGGGGGGACTCAGGAGTGTGAACTTGGGAAGACAAACAGATGACGGGAGAGAGCCAGAGATGAGTCCACCGCAGCTTGGCTGGCCCATCGTGGCGCTGGCTTAGCCAGGGTGGACTATGGCTTAACTCCTGCCTATCTGAGCTAACTCCAGTGCGTTCAGGTTCTGTGGCCAGGTGACCAGTCAGTGGTACCGTGGTTTGGAGAGGCTGCCTGTCTCGCTGTGAATACTCACTGAGAGCACTGCGCCCTGATGGGGGACAGCACAGATCTCTCGCAGGAGTCTGGCTGGGCTGGATTCGGTGCAGGGAGCCATGAAGAGAGATGTGGTCACTGGTGCCAACAGCCCAGTCTCTCAGTCTGCCCCGGTGGAATGGTGAGGGGCTTTGGGGCCCGGCCCACTACAGGGGCACTCCCAGCAGACTGGGGCGCAGACGCTGGGACTCTGTGACAGATTGTTACTAGCAGGGCCGGCTCCAGGCACCAGTGGAGGAAGCACGTGCCTGGGGCGGCACATGCTAAGGGGCGGCACATGCTAAGGGGTGGCTTTGCCTCTTCCCTCCAGCCTTGGGGCAACACAGTCCAGGCGGTTTTTTTTTGCTTCGGCAGTTCGGGTTGGTAGAGCCGGCCCTGGTTAGTAGGTCACTGGAGAGATGGGTGGAGCCCAGCAAACCCTATGAATGGTAATGCCTACCCCTTCTGGCCAGAACCTCCCCCACGGCACCACAAGCCGTGTCCATCCCTGCCCCCAGCACTCCTGCGAGGAAGAGCGGCTGAGCTCAGACCCAAGCTCTGGGAGGTGGTTCTGTGGGTGGTAGTCGGCACCTGTCTCCACCCACAGACAGCTCGGCCTGGGATCTGCTCCACTGGCCAGCAAGCAGGGATGGCATCACAGCCACTAAACAGGGCACAACCCCTTGCACTCAGCCAGGACTTGATGACACAGCTCAGGCCTGGTCTACACTACAAAATGAGGTCAGCGTCTGCCCTGAGCGAGGCAGTTAAGCTGCCCTAAGTCCCCATGTGAACAGTGCGAGGCTGACAGGAGAATTCTTCCATGGTCTTTGCTGCCGCCCCTGGGGAGGGGGAATGCCTGTGCCAATGGGAGAGTCCCACTTCGCAGCAACCCTCAACTCATGGAGTCCTTGACCGCAGCATAAGGGGCTCAGCACCTCCTCCCAAGGCCTTGTCCTCTGCAAGGCCCAAGTGGGCTTTGGGATCCTGTTCCCCATATGGTGCTACGGGGCAAGTCCCAGCATCTGCCGGGGGCTGGGTGTGCACGTGGAGGGAAGAATGAACCCCCTGTCCAGGGAGAGGGCCCCGCACATACATCACAATCTCGGATGGCGTCCATGGCTAGCAGGTCGTTGCCGTGCCGAAGCTGGAACTTCACCATCTCCTCTGCTGCTCGGAGGTAGCCCAGCTCCTGCTCCTGGGCCTCGCTGCACTCCTTGATCAGGTCCTTCAGCAGCAGGGCGTATTTACTCATGCGCTGGATGGGTTTCAGCAGGTAGGAGGCGAGATCCATTTTATCCCCCAGTTGTACCTGCTTGAACTGAGACCCCCCGAGAAAGCTGATCAGCAGAGCGGTGTGTGTGAGCAGCTGCTATTCCTGGGGAGCGGCAAGGCCTCCGCTGCCCCAAGCCCTGGGGCTGGGACTAACGGATCGCTGAGTTTGCCAAACGTTCTCCACCGGAGCCTCCTGCTCACTAGGGTTTGTAAGCTACGGGAAGGAACGGAGCCAGGACGTGCAGAGGAATTAATAAGGAGGAAGCAGCAGGGCCGGTGCAAGGATACTGTGCACCCTAGGCAAAACTTCCACCTTGTGCCCCCCCCTCCCCCCTTGCACATCCGTTCCTTGAGGGGCAAATCCCAATGAGCCTTGACAGACCCTAGGGGCCAACCTGCCCAGGGGCCAGCAGTGCCCAGGGGCTGCTCCCCTGACCAGGTTCCCCCTCCCCGCCCCATTGAACTCCCCTGGAGGGTGCACAGCCCCGCTGCGAGCCCTCCCCTCCCCACCCCCATGAACTCCCCTGGAGGGTGCACAGCCCCGCCGCAAGCCCTCCCCTCCCCACCCCACCCCAGCGGCCCCCGCCCCGAGTCCACTCACTGGTTTTGTCGGGCTTGGGCTGCTGCAGCAGCTCGGCAGGGAGGAGCCGCCTTCCGGAGGCACCAGAGAGCCAGAGCGTCCCACTTGCGGCAGCAGCGAGCCCCAGCCTTGGAGGAGCCGGCGCGGCGCAGGGGGCAGCAGCCCTGCAAAGGCGGCGGTGCTGCTAGCAGGGAGCAGCCGCGCCCCCCAACCCTCCTGCCCAGGCTGAGGCCCGGTGCCCCCCCGGGGGCTCCTGCAGGCTGCAGCGGATGCATGTGGGCAGCGGCCCTCATATGTCCCCCAGCTTCCCGCTCGCTGTGCTCACGCTCTGCGGCTCCCGGGCATGTGAGCTGCCGCCACCACTGAGGCAAAGGGCCCAGAGCTTGCTCTGGAAGGGGCAGCAGCGGCAGCCGCTCACACTCCCAGGAGTCGCAGAGCCTGAGGGCGGCGAGGGAGGAGCCAGGGGGCGCACGGGGGCTGGCACCCGCATGCATCTGCAGCAGCCTGCAGGAGCCCCCCGGGGGGGAGGGGCGCCAGGCTGCAGCCTGGGCAGGAGGGGTGGGGGCGCCATCGCCTTTGCAGGGCTGCTGGCCCCCTGAGCCACGCCGGCTCCTCCATGGCTGGGACTCGCTGCCCCTGCAAGCCGATGCTCTGGCTCTCCGGTGCGACTGGAAGGCGGCTCCTCCCTGCCAAGCCAGGGCACTGCTTTTTGGCACCCCCAACCACTTAGCGCCCGAGGCCACCGCCTAGTTCGCCTAGGGATTGCACCGGCCCTGGGAATCAGTTGTTTGCAGGACACCTTTCCAAGGCAGCGTACTCTGCATTTCAGCCCCCTTCCCACTTGGCTCCTCATCCTGTGTGAGCCAGGCAATTCCAGGAGACCCGTTCCCTGCACCCAGCACAGAGACAGCACCCTGTGTCCTGAACAGGGGCTAGGTTTCTTTAAGCAGACGAGGGAGGGACCCAATCCCAACCCCAATGAACCATGGAGCCCTGATCTGGGCTGAGGGCACAGGGGATTTACCTTAAAGAATGTGTTCCCGTGGCTGGCCAGCAGCGAGTCGGATTTGGGTTTGTTTTTGCTGTATAATGCGTACATCCCAAACTGATCCTTCTGCAACAGAAACAAACACCCCTGAAGGGCCCCTGCACAGTCCGGGACTGTGGCTGTCACCCGAGTTAATGCCAGCCCTTGTTGTCAAGTGATCCCGTTTCCTTTGCAGAGAATTGCTGCAGAGAGTCTGCAAACCAACTCCCCCGGGGCCCCGGACTTTAACTGGCTACACTGGGCCTGTGCACATGGGAACTGGGGAGGACGACTCTCCCTACGGATTCCTGGGACCTCGCCAGGAGCCCTGGGTACCTCCTTCAACTCCATGTCAGCATTATGGCAGACAGGGTTGTTCGCTGGTTCCCCCCCAGGATCTTCCTTCTGCCCCTTGCCTGGGAGTCCCTGTGGGCTGTATGGCCTGCAGACCCTTACAGCGACGGCTGAACATGACTGTAAAGAGACACTGCAGCTGGTGTTCCCGGCCTGGTGGAGAGGGAAACAAGCTGTCCTGCCACAACCCTGCTTTAGAGCCAAGGCTCCCTGCCCCTCTCCCGCACTGTGCTTCATTATTAAAGCCGCACCCAAGAGTCGAGGATCTTTGTACTTGGGGTATATCTACATTGCAATTAAAAGCCCATGGCTGGCCCATGCCAGCTGACTTGGGCTCCCAGGCTAATGGGCTGTTTAATTGCAGTTTAGACTTCTGGGTTCAGGCTGCAGCCTGAGCTCTGGGACCCTCCCACCTCAGGGGCTCCTAGAGCCCAGGCTCCAAGCCAAGCCTGGAAGTCAATACGGCCATTAAACAGCCCCGCAAGATGAGCCCCGGGAGCCTGAGTCAGCTGGCACGGGCCAGCCGCGGTGTCTAATCGCCGTGTAGACGTACCCTGAGAGACCACCTGCTCCTGCAATTCCTTCCCCAGCTGACATCACAAATGGAGCATGAGTCACAGGGGCTGATGGGTCTAAAGAGCAAAGATCCTGCTGCCCTGGAAATGTCCCTTAATAGTCAGGGACAAGGGGAGAAAAATGCAGCATCTGCTCTTCCCCAGTCTCGGCGGAGCTGCCTGGAGCGCAAGCTGCCTGCTGCACACTGGCCGCCTCCGCTCACAAGCCCTGAGGATTTGTTGCCTGGAGGTGGTTTTGCTGGTGAACTAGGAGCAGAACCAGGCCTAGGTCTGAGCAGGAAGGGGCCAACAGGCCTGCTTCTCCCATGGTTTGTGCTGGGACGGTGGGCATAACATCGGTAAAGCCAGCATAGGCCATACTGGAGCTCTCAGCAGAACTGATGAGAGTCCCCTGGCCATGTCCACATTACGGTCCCCAAGCCTGGATTGTCCTACTGTGCTCCAGGGCCCTGGCCTGCAGGAAGTGGCCAGGAAGTGTTCTCTGCTCTGCCCTCCGGCCCCAGATGGAGCTTTCAGGGCAGGCCAGTGTACAAAGCTCCTATTCCCTCCCATACTGCAGGAGCCAGGCAACAGGCCTTAGGAAGCCTGTGGGTCTGGGAGCCCAGCCCAGCCATCACCCCCGGGTCGGGCGTCCTGGGGAACACCACGGGCTGTGTGTCTGCAGGGCAGAGAAGTTCATTAAATGGACAGAAAATGCCGAGAGGTGTGAAAAGGGCAGCGTAAGTAGTGAGCACACAGCAGAGCCTAGGAAATCAGCCCAGGGCAGGTCTCGTGGCTCCCTCGGGTATAGGGTCCAATGCATGGCTCTGCTGGTCTCAGGGCCCTGCACCGCACCTCACCTGGCTAATGCTTCCCCAGACTGCGGCCCCTTCCCACTTCCCAGCCCCTGCTGAGGCAGCTGGGCCGTGCCTTGGGGACCCTATCGTACTGGCCCTGGCTGCCTGAATGTGCACTGCTCCTTCCCTGTATGATCACAAGGCCACGTGTCTCTTACACACCTGGGAGCAGGCTCTAGCTGCTCGCTGTGTTAACAAGACACAACTCCTTCCAGAGCAGCACATTCATTTCCCCTCCCAGCTCCGCAAGCTCAGCTGGGCTTTGGAGCGAGGCTTGTAGCAGGAACCTGGGCTGCTCCGAAGGCATTACTCTGGAGCTCAGTGTCCTGGTCCAACATGGGCTGGCTCCGGGGCTGACGCCCAGGGACAGGCTCTGCAGTAACCCCTGGTCTGAGCAGACTGCACAGACAATGGCACCTTTTACAGCCCAGCCCAGGGGCAGGACAGCCAGGCGGGCGCAGGTGCCTTACGTGTCTGAGGAAGCCATGGCTGACGCGCAGCGGATGGTTACAGCAGCTCTCCAGTTCCCGCAGGAAGTACTGGCTGTGAAAGTCGTAGAGCTTCTCCAGGTTCCCGAAAATGACGCTTCGCTTCCCTCTCAGGTCCTGGGGCAGGTCCAGGCGCTCCATCTCGGGGAAGTAGCTCTCGATGATGTAACACAGAGACCGCACGTACTCCCGCTCCGTGGTCACCATCTCGTCGATGATGTGCCGCAGTTTGCTGCAGAGGCAGAAAATCTCAGTCGGGAAGGGGAGACTGGCGGGGCTGGCTCTGGTACAGGCTCTGCAGGCACAGGGGTGCCTGGGCTCGGCTCCGCCCGCCGGGGCGGCATCAGAATCTCTGCTTTCATTTGAAAACATTCTGTTTCCTGCCCTGCTAACGGGGAAGGACAGCGGGAAAGCGCGGCTCCTCGGGAAGCAGCTCTCCGAGTACATGCCAGGCTGGTCACCAACAGGGAGGTAAGAAAGTGCAAGATACTGGACGTGCACGTGGGGGTGTTGGAGGGAGTACAGCCGTCTTAACAGCCTTTCCTGCTACACCCCCACCACCTCTGTGAGAAAGGTTCCTCCCACTCCTACCTTGCCATGGGCAGCACCGTCGGGCTGGCCCAGGACAGATGGCTGTCACAGTCAAGTGACTAGAAAGGCAAAGGGATGCCCTGGGGTGCAGGAGGGCATCATACAGACCATGGGAAGCTGCTCTTGGGGAGAATGATCCAAAAGGCCCCTCCGTGGGAACAGTGCCCCGGAGAGCCATGGGGGACCCAGCCATGGCTTCCTGCTCACTGGCATCCCAGCCCCGAGCAGGGTGGGGTGGGCCCATCTACATGTCTCTCCTGTGACCACCTACACCAATGCTCACGCCTGGCCAGGAAGATACTAACAACCTGAGGCCTGGGGGCTTGGCTTGCGTGCTGCAAGCCAGCAGGGGGCAGAGGTGTTGGCAGGTCCCTTCTCTGCACCCCAAGGGGACTGGGATATGGAAAGACTCTTTCCTTTGGGGGCAGGTGTAGTTGGCTTTTAGCTGAGAAGCTTCTGCTTTTTGATTTAACTTTCGGTGGGAAATTAATTCCTTCCTGCCTGCTTCACCCTCATCCTCACCCCTTTCCCTTACAGCAGCACCTAGGTGGGTATCCAGAAGGGAGCAGCAAAAAGCCCAACAGGACCCTGCAACCGATGCCCTCAACAGGGATCATACTCCCAGCTGGTTGCTCCTTCCAGCTTGCACCCCTCAGCCTTCGCCTCTTTGCCAGCAGCAGCTCCAGCATTGCCTCACAGAGTCAAACAGTTGTTTGCCCGGCCACAGCCCCAAGGAACTGCTCTGAGCACTCTCCAGCTTCCCCCGGACATTCCCCTTCAGCTTCAGCACCCTTTAGGGGAACAGCCTACCAGCTGAGCGCCAGGCAGAATAGGAGGTCTGCCAACTCTGCCAGAGGCAGCTAAGATCCTCCCCTTTGGCCTTGGCTGCTGCAGTAGCAAGACATGCTGCACGTACGTGGCAGGGCTGGCAGTGGACCAGGGCACCCTGAACCACTTTGGGATGACCCAGATCCTGAGCCCCCTTCCTCAAGTGACGGAATACAGCCCTGGGTTCACACCTGACATGCTACAGTAATAATCTCTGTACAAGCCATGCCCTGAGAGGTGCCATTTGAAACTCATAACTTGCTGATCAGCAGTATCATGGCAAAGCGCCTATAGCCACATTATATGTAAAGTTATGGACATAAGCTGAAATCAGCTGACTGACGAGTGTTTCCCAGGTAAGTCTGGGGAGTGGTTAACCCAGTTTCTCTCAGACAAAGGGGCGAGCTGACGTCCCAGCCAGGGGACAACAAAGCTAATGGGCCATTTCCTACCAAATGGCCAGTCTTTGACCAAAACCGGGATCCGGGGCCGAACGATCTGCATCTTAGCAAAGAACCTGCACGGCATCTCCTTTGTGTAGCAGGCCGCCTGGCTCCTGGTGCTCAGCTTGAAATGCTTTTCAAAGAGGGACTAAACACCTCTAAAAAGGAGGGGCAAACCCCCCAGGCTCCCCTCTCTCCTTGCCCATCTCATTCGCTGTCCCTGCGAAGACACAGGGAGCCGCCTGCTGGACTCCGGGGGCGGGGGGGCCTGACCCAAGGAGTTTGGTCAGTATCGCTGTGGGAAGCACGTGGTGAAAAACTTTGCTTGAATCTAATGTCGTTTGTTCAGTTAGGCACTAGGAAGAATTTTATCTTTATTTTTTCTTGTAACCATCTCAGACTTTTATGCCTCATTGCTGGTACTCACTCAGAATCACTCTCTTTGTAGTCAATTCACTTGTTTTATTGTTTTATTTAATCCAGTGTGGTTAAGTTGAAGTGTCTGGGTAACTCTACTTAAGATAACAAGCTAGTATATATTCTTCCCTTAAAAGAATAATGACCTTGCTATAGCTGGACTGTCCAGGGGGGTGGGGCTGGGCAATATAGAACATGCATTTCTGGGGGAAAGTCCAGAACTGGGAGTGAGCTGGAGTCACCCTGCAGTAGAACCAAGGCTGGTGAGAGACAGAGTGTGACTGGCAGGCTGCAGTTACACACAGACACATCCGGGAGTGACCTGAATGCTGGCAGGCTGCTTGTGAGCAGCCCAGGCTGGGAGCTGTACCAGCAAGGCATTGCAAGGCACCCCAGGTGACAGGGCAGGGGGGACACAAACCCCCCACAGGTCTGGATTATACCCCAGCACGTCACATCATCCTGAACCACTTTGGGATCCTCAGCCCCTTTCCTCGCCTCTCTTCCACTATGGGGAAACTGTGCCATTGTTTTCGGGCATGACAGGCAATCTCTGCAGACTGCTGGGTCCCTGAGGGGACTGAGCAGAGTGTGCGCCTTCCAGTTCAAGGCCACGCAGAAACCTAACCTCCTTCCCCTTCTGGGCACCCCTCGGGGGGAAATGCTGCAAGAAGACGTGTCAGCCCTGTTGAAAATGGGACCCTAGAGCCCAGTGCCGTACCAGGGAGAGGCTTTTGTCCTGGTGTTTCTTTATCCCCAGGAAACTGGTGCCCCAGTTCTTACATCTTTATCATACCACTTCTGCATTCGCAAAATAAAATAAATATCCACCTCATTGCAGAGGGTCCACAGCCTGGCTAGAGGTCGTCCTCCTTTAATGCCAATAACCTAGACGTTGCCCCATGAGAGACCCTTTCCCCTCCTTCCTCGCAAGGGAGCATCGCTGTAGAGCGTGTGGTGGGAGGTGGCGACTTCTCCCTGACCCAGCTGGAGCTTCCCTTTTGCGCCTCTCTGACTCTGCCTCCTCAGCCCATGGGGCCTGTCTCCACCCCAAGACTGGCCCCAGTGCTGGAGATTAAGCAGGCTCCGGCAGAGCACTTGGTACAGTGTCACCAGGAGTGCTGCTTTGCACCTTAGCAGACACAGTGAGAACCATCCCCTCGCAGCCTGCCTGGCCCCTGCACATGGGCTGCGAGAAGAAGTCACCTACCTGCCCCGGCTCTTGGCCTCTGGTGTGGAGCCGTAGCTGCTCTGCTCCTCTGGCAGGCAGTGCGCAGCCCAGCTGTGAGCAGCTTGCTGCCGTGTCGTGTGAGTCCTGTCCGCAAGCTCCGTGCTGCTCACTTCCAGCCCCTTAATGAAGACTCCCGTGTTGCCGTACCTGGCCGGCTCGCTCAGAGTCCTCTGGCAGCTGGACCGCAGATTCTCACTGCAGGGAAGATCAAAGCTTTGGGCCTTTTTCAGCACCCTCTTGGACGGTGGTCTCCTGGAGGCTGACGCAGTTGAGCAGGATGAATTCGCTTCAAGAATTTCTAAAATACTCTCCAGGTTTGGCTTGTCCTCGGGCATGTCGCATGGAGCCTCGCAGGCCACTGTACCAAGAGAAACCCTGCTCAAGTAGGGACTCATGCTGGGAGCAGTGTGGGAGGTCAATTCTTCCCCAGCATTGACATCCCTGGAGCTGCTCAGGGATGGTGAGAGAGTTTTTTCCCTGGTCCAAGCAGGAGAACGGTTTGGCCTGCTGTAGAAATGGGACACGTTGTGACTCCTGTCTGAAAGCAGCCCAGGGATGGCTCCCTCCGAGTGCCTCCTGTGGGACAGCCAGCTGCTCTCACCACCACACCGGGAGTGCTCCCCCTCACCTGGTTTCTGCTCAGAGAGCAGAGACCTTCGTGTTCTCAGGGCAGCTTCTAGCTTCTTCTCAAAGACCACTTTTGTCTCCTGGCACTTGGACCAGGCAAATTTCCACTGCTTCAGCCCTTTGTCGCTCTTCAGCTCACAGGCCAGCTCTTTCATCTCCTGGAATTTGGCATCGCTGATTTCCGGGTGCTGTCCCTTGTAGCTTTCCAAACACTTGATCACTGCTGCACAGTGCTCTGGGGAGCTGCAGTCCTCCATGCTGATGCAGGCTAGGTGTCGCATCCCCTCCAGCGCCCACTCGTACGCCTGCAGGGAGCAATGACAAGGAAAACAGCCAATCAGTATGCTCTGAAAGGATAAACCCCCCGCTCAGTGCCCAAGTGCAGCCCAAGAGAAAAGGGTCAGTGTGCGGGCCAAGTGCGCGAGCCAGAGGGGCTGCCATTGTCAATGGGGCTTAACAACTCCGCAAATCAAAAGGCTCTTTATGCAATGGGCTCCAGCTGTGCTGGCTACTCCGTCACTGCTCCACCCTGCAGCAGGGACACTCCCCGGCACAGGCAGCGCTTGAGATGGCCTGTCCGTCTTCCCCAGTGCGCACGCTAGGAGGGGCAGGCTGTGAGCAGCACCACAGCAGTTTTCAGCCCTCGGTGGGCCTGTGAGGTGCACAGCCCTGGAGCTTA
The DNA here is from genome assembly GCF_025201925.1 of Gopherus flavomarginatus. Taxonomy (NCBI): domain Eukaryota; kingdom Metazoa; phylum Chordata; order Testudines; family Testudinidae; genus Gopherus; species Gopherus flavomarginatus. Next base: position 38,644,085 of record NC_066630.1, read on the forward strand.
CCTGCTACTTGCATCCAGCATTTCAATTCACCCCCGTTAACTGAGGTCGGAGGGGTCAGTAGCAAGCGGCAGTTTTTGTTGGGAATGAGACTGTTGCTCCCTCTCTAGCTCTGCTGTGAGACTGGGGTGTGTGCACTGCCAGTAACACCATGGAGGACACCTTCCCTCTCCAGGGGCACTGGCAGTAGGACAGTGGGTCAAGCCCTGCCCAGACGCCTGCTCCTCTTTGAGAGGGTTTCGAAGGGTTTAGGGGGAGAGGTCTACAGTGTGCACTGGAATTGGGCACTGACCTGCCCCAGAGCTCAGCTCACAGGCTGGGGGTCAGGCCTGCCCCTCCTCTCAAGATCCTCTAGAGGGGAGCTGGCTACCTGGCAGGGATGGAGAGGATTGCTGAGTTCAGCTCCACAAGGGCAGTGGGAACCTGCAGGCTAGGCAGGTGCACCTGGTACTCTGCAGACACAACAGCCATTCCCCCTCCTGGGCAGGGGGTGCATAGCACATGAGGGAGGAGGACCCCTTCCCCCAGCCTGAGAGGAGAGCTCCCAGGGCACTGCAGGCTGCTCGGACTGGCAGGGGGCTGGGAAAAAGGCCAGCCCTGACCCTCCTCTGCCATCATGGCCCCTAACTCACCCAGGTCTGACCCTCCCCTGCCGCCATGGCCTCTAACCCAGCCAGCCCCGACCTTCCCCTGCCATCATGGCCCCTAACCCACTCAGGCCTGACCCTCCCCTACCATCATGGCCCCTAACCCACCCAGGCCTGACCCTCCCCTATCGCCATGGCCCCTAACTCAGCCAGCCCCGACCCTCCCCTGCCATCATGGCCCCTAACCCGCCCAGGCCTGACCCTCCCCTACCGCCACGGCTTCTAACCCAGCCAGCCCCGAACCTCCCCTGCCATCATGGCCCCTAACCCGCCCAGGCCTGACCCTTCCCCCAACCATGGCCCCTAACGCAGCCAGGCCAGCTCCCAACACCATGGCCTGTGATCTGTTAGTCAAAAATTCTGGTTAACAAAGAGAGAGGGAGTTTGGGTGTGGGACAGGGCTCAGGGCATGGGGTTGGGGTGTGGGAGGGGTTTTGGGGTGCTGGATCCAGGCAGCACTTACCTCAGGTGGCTCCTGGGAAGTGGCGACGTGTTCCTGCTACTCCTAGGCAGAAGCAAGGCCAGGCAGCTCTGCACATTGCCTCCACCCCCAGGTGCCGCTCCCACAGCTCGCATTGGCTGAAGTTCCCAGCCAATGAGAGCTGCAGTTCCCAGCCAATGGGAGCTGCAGAGCCAGCACTCAGGGTGGGACGGAGGCAGTGCAGGGAGTCCCCGTGGCCATTCCTCCACCAAGGAGCAGCAAGGATAGGTCGCCGCTTCTGGGAAGCCATGCAGACCCACGTAGGGAGCCTGCTGGCCCCGCACCAACTGGACTTTTAAGGGAAATCAGAAATGCCAATTCTAGAGCTTTCTGGTTGGTAAAGTGCCAGATAACACCGCCTTTACTGTACATGGATGCTACAGCATGAGGTTAGTAAGAATTAATCCACACACAGCTGCCTAAACCAGACTCTTCAAACATCCTGGTATTGGTAGAAATTACAATTGTATTGCAGGAGTGGTGTGGAGTGACTGACAAGAATCAGAGCCCGCTGTACTTGAGCACTGCCCAGAGGGGCAGTAACAAGACAGTCACACTCCAAGGACTCCCAATTGAAATGTCCAATTTCTGTGAATAGTTACTGCAGCCGCAGTTTTTCAACAAGCCCAAGCCTGGCAGAATTAGACGGGACAATAAGCTGTACAAGGCCTGGTCTACACTGGGGAGGGTGTGTGTATGCGGGGGATTGATCTAAGATATGCAACTTCAGCTACGACAATAGCATAGCTGAAGTCGAAGTATCTTAGATCGACTTAAGTCACGTCCTCGCAGTGCGGGATCAATGGCCGCCGCTCCCTCGTCGACTCTGCTTCCACCTCTCACCCCGGTGGAGTTCTGGAGTCGACAGGGAGCGCGTTCAGGGATCGATGTATTGCGTCTAGACGAGACACGATACATCGATCCCTGATAGGTTGATCACTACCCGCCGATCCAGGTAGTGTAGACATACCCTTAGCAGCGAGTGTAATCAACAGTTGGGACAAATTATCAAAGGTTGTGCTGGATCACTCACCACTTTAAATCAATTTTGCATATTTTTCTAAAGGATCTGCTGCAGTTCACACAGGAACTATTTCAGGGAAGTTCTCTGGCCCGTGTTATGGCAGTAGCTTCAGTCTGCTCTATTTTATGAAAATTAGCTTGCCCTTCAGACTCCTGGCAAGTTTCCAACGTGAGTCCTAGATAAGCAAAGTTTGAGTGCCACAGCTGTGCATGCTCTTATGGCAGGTGTCACCAGGGGGCGCAGTTAAACAGTCTACGTCCACACTAGGAGCTAGGGGAGTGATCCCAGCTTGTGTACACTTCTGCCAGCTCAGTGAGAGCTGGTGTGAATATAAATGGCAGTGTAGCTTGGTGATACGGGCAGCAACAACAGGGGCACACCTTAGCTGAGATGAGTACAACCTCACCCAAATCCTGGGGGTATCTACTTGGCATGACCAAGCCATTGCACAGCTACTGCCACCCGGGATACTGCGACTACCCTGCTATTTATACTGAGCTAGTGTGATTGTGTGGCTGCAGGCTGGGAATCACACACCAAGCTCTCAGTGTAGCCATGGCCTTAGTGTGCAAGCAAATGTAAGGCTTGGGAAGACTTGCTGTGCTGGTTTTCGTTTTGGTTTGAGGAGAGGCAGGTTCTTGGTCCGAGGAGTTTGTTCTCCGTGTGCTGAGTGACCACCTCTGTTCCAGGACTAGTGAAGGTGTGCAAATACAATGAGTTACACGTACAGGCTTCCCAGAGCCTATGTCACTGCTTTCTCCTCCACTGGGAAGCCGACCTGCAAAGCCCCAACATCTGCTACCTCTCTGTAGAGGGGGACAACACTATATGGGAATAGTGTAGGCAGTACAGGTACTGGACTCTTTGCTGAGCACTGGACAATCACTAAAGCAGAAGCATTTGGCAGAAAAGGACCTAGGGGTTACAGTGGACAAGAAGCTGTATATGAGCTGACAGTGTGCCCTTGTTGCCATGAAGGCTAACAGCATTTTGGGCTGTATAAGTAGGGGCATTGCCAGCAGATAGAGGGACGTGATCATTCCCCTCTATTCGGCACTGGTGAGGCCTCATCTGGATTACTGTGTCCAGTTTTGGGCCCCACACTACAAGAAGGATGTGGAAAAATTGGAGAGAGTCCAGCAGAGGGCAACAAAAATCATTAGGGGGCTGGAGCACATGACTTATGAGGAGAGGCTGAGGGAACTGGGATTATTTAGTCTGCAGAAGAGAAGAGTGAGGGGGGATTTGATAGCTGCTTTCAACTACCTGAAAGGGGGTTCCAAAGAGGATGGATCTCGACTGTTCTCAGTGGTAGCAGGTGACAGAACAAGGAGCAATGGTCTCAAGTTGCAGTGGGGGAGGTCTAGGTTGGATATTAGGAAACACTATTTCACTAGGAAGGTGGTGAAGCACTGGAATGGGTCACCTAGGGCGGTGGTGGAATCTCCTTCCTTAGAGGTTTTTAAGGTCAGTCTTGACAAAGCCCTGGCTGGGATGATTTAGTTGGGAATTGGTCCTGCTTTGAGCAGGGTGTTGGATTAGATGACCTCCTGAGGTCCCTTCTGACCCTGATATTCTATGATTCTGTGGTTCTATGGTAACAGTCTGTATTGTTAATAGTCCTGATTCACTGCTGTGCTCAGTGGGGTGATCCAATATAGCCAAGTGCCAGCAACCGAGAGGCAACAACTAGAATGCAACTGTGGAGCAGAAACTGTCTCCACACAGAGAACACAAGATTCCTCCACACAAAGAGGAAAACGCCAGAGGTTCCCCTTATACTAGGGATGTTGAAGCAGAGGGGGAGAACATGCCCTAGGTGTTATGAGGCCATGGAGGAGGAACGTACGCTCAGCTCTGTGATCTGTATGGTCACTGAATGCCAGTGCACAGGGCCATATCTGTGGGGGCAAGAGACAGAGCAGAGCCACTCCAGAGACAGATGCAAGGGTTGGGGAGCCTCCTCAGTCCTTTAACTACTGTTCTTTCGAGCTGCAGTTACATGGAGTGTGCCCAGCCAGTCTCACTACACATGCAAAGCTAGAAGCTACTTCAGAAACCGCAGCAGCTGCTCCAGAACAAATGTTGTCAGATCGACAAAGACAACAACCAAAGCCTGCAGACACAGCAGCAGCCCTGCGCTGACCTGCCTAGCACAGTGACAGTCCGTCCAGTCCGACTGTCCTGACTCCTCCCTGACCCCTGGCAGGAGGCTTTTAAAGAACACAGCTTGGTGGGGAAGAAGTGTCTGCTGGTGTGGGGGGGTGTCTGTCCACGGGGGGGATGGAAATAGGGGACGATGCAGGGTTGTCACTGCGTTGGAACCAGGGTTGTTCTGTGCTGTGGCAGTGACACCTAATCTCCAGGAAGGTGAGGGCAGGATGGGGCGACCAGCTGGCAGCAGCAGAGCTTGGTCCATGTTGTCCCCTATGTGACATGTAACTAATTTTGCTGGTCCACGCCCTGGGGCGAGGCAGCAGCCCCTGTTGTTGCTGGCAGGTTCCTGGGCAATGGCAGAAAGGAGCCGGGAAAAGCTAACAGCCCAAGAGGAACTTAGAAAGGATTGTAAATCTTGATGGCAATTCAAGTCCCCAGTGTCTGTGACAGGCGAGTTAATAATGCAGCTTTGTCCCCTGCACAATGGCCTCTGCCTTCCATCCTCCCCACAGTGGATGGCTAAACGGCCACTGCGGCTTTTCCAGGTCACGTCATCTTCCCAACTGCACTTTCCAGCCGCAGAACAAGGACAAGGAGAGGAGAGCACCGCCCAGCATCCAAGTGAACAACGTACACACCAGCTCTTCCATGGGCTTTGCTGACTCAGGCCTTTGCGCACCTTTAATTTCATGAGTCAGCTCACGTAGAGCTGGGCTGGAAAACGGCCCCGGGGTGCAGGACAGAGAAGCTCCCAGCTGACCTCCCATTCTGGGGTGCACTGAGGTGTGTGGCGAGGGTGGAGGGGGATTGGGGTTCTGGGCTTCAGTCGTGTGTGTGTGTGGGGGGGGCGCTCTGGCTTCATTTCTCCAGAAGCTAACAAACAGCTAGCACAGTACAAAGATGCAGGTCTGTGTGTGGTGGAGGAGCTGGATGCTACTTACATTCTCAAATCATGCCCAAGGAATTAACTCTGGGGTCAGCAAGGAAAGAAACTGCCGTCTTTTGTGATCTAATTAGCGTTAAACCATAGAGAGGCCTTTCCTGAAACTCGTTATCAAAAGGATCATAACCGTCCTCCCTCCACAGAGCCTACTCATGCCACAATGGGATTTAGGTGTCAGTGCCAGACCTGTCCTACACCAAGGGACCAGGGCAAAGCAGAGTTTGCAGTGACCATCCATCCCATTAGGGAGAGCCAGAAAATATCCCTCAGAAAGGCGCAGCACATCCTCAGAGAGAAGGTGGATTTACTGCTCCCTAATCAATAAATTACCAGGATATTGTCACTGCTGTCCACAGTATGAGTGTGGATTGGTACACATTCAGGAAGAGAAGCTACCTGGAATTTGTGTCTCAGGGATTTCTACAGCACCCATCACATCAACGTTAAAGGGCTGCCCACGTAAAGGGTGATAGGAGAACACTCCCAACCCACAATCAGTGGGTGCGTTCAGATCTCTACTCAGCACTGCAGACACATCATCTGGTGCAAGCAGCACTTTTCACTCAGGTTCAAAGCCCTTCATTAATCAGGAGATCAAGAATCTTTTCTTCCTTAAAATCTGTAAAACATAGAAGAGATTGCTCATGGATTGTAGTCACAGGGACCAATAACCCTTCAGAAAAGCAGGACACATCTCCTGGAATTGCTTAAAGGCACAAGGAGTGAAGGAGCAAGAGATGGGCATTCTGTTATCTGGGGATGGAGTTAAGAAAAGGATGGACTGGTAGACCCCTGTTCTTCTACCACTCCTTCCTCCTCTCCCCATACGTGAAAGGCCGTAATATGGGGGAGCTGAAGGAGGAGATGTGCCTTTTGGAGAAAATGAACCCAATAGTTCAGAGGTTCTCAAACTGTGGCGGTGGAAAACCCGTGGTCTGTGAGCTCCATTCAAGTGGTCCATGAATAGTTCCCTCTAAGGTGCACGCCTGGGAGGCGCAGGCATGACTCCACTAATTAGGTGCCCGGACCCTGGAGAAGACACACATGTAAGGTGAGGTGGTGGTTTTGGGGGAAATAGGGGGTTGGTAGGAGGGGGAAATGGGGTGAGAAGAGGGGGCGGGGGCAGGGGCGGCTCCAGGCCCCAGCACGCCAAGCACATGCTTGGGGCGGCAAGCCACGGGGGGCGCTCTGCCGGCTCTGCAAGGGTGACAGGCAGGCTGCCTCTGGTGGCTTGCCTGCGGAGGGTCCGCTGGTCCCACGGTTTCGGTCCGAAGCGGCGGGACCAGCGGACCCTCCGCAGGCAAACCGCCAGAGGCAGCCTGCCTGCCGTGCTTGAGACGGCAAAATCCCTAGAGCTGCCTCTGGGTGAGGGGAATTTGGGATGTGCAGGGCTCGGTGGCTGCTGTGGCGGGGGAGAGAGGGCACATCCATCGTATTAGAAAGGTAAGACTATTGATATTAAAATACGAGTTGTGTGCTTTTAGTTGTAGAACAAAAACGTTTATTATTATTAAGGTTTTTTTATATAGCGCTTTCATCCAAAGTGCTTTACAATCCTTAGCTAATGGTACAAACAACATTAGGAAAGTGCATTAAGTGGTCCGCCGAGACCCTCAGCAGTTTTCAAGTGGTCTGTGAAAAAAAGAGTTTGAGAACCACTGCAATAGTTGGTTTCTCCTTAGTGCTCAGGGTGCTTGGCGTTCTTCACCTACGGACTAACTACAATAGGCTCTAGGTACAAGGGCTGCCACCACACACAATAGGTCAAGAATCAGAGAGCCGTAAGGACTGTAAGGGTGTTGAGGTGGCATCACGCGAATCCCCAAGGAGAAGGAAAAGCGAAAGGGAGAAGAGTGTGTAAACCAGGGCCGGCCCTAGACCAAATGGTGCCCCAGGCGAAGAGCATCTTTGGCGCCCCACCATCCAATTGTTAAACTTTCAATACTTAATTTTTTATTACATTTGTACCCCATTTCATGACTTTGATGCGTGATTTGCATGCATGATTTATCCCTGTCATATAATATTATAAATGTGCACACTAGGATCTGTAAATCTGTATTTATTCATGCCATATATAAGTAAATAAAAACAAAGTTTCCTCTAAGCTTATAGAAACTTCTTAATTTTTAATAATAACTGAAATGTACTAACATCAAGAAATTGAACTTTGCACCAACACTCGGTGGATCAGTATAAAATGGTATTACAGTAGGTGACAGCCTTAGAATTGTAACCATAGTCCTTACGTTCAAAAGGGCGCTTTTCTTGCCTCTGCCCTCGTGAATTGAAGCAATGTGTCAGAGAGATCCAAAGAATGGCCAATGGCATTTGCAAGTGATAAAATAGCAAGCGATGTCAGTCTCTCATCAGCCATCGTCAATCAAAGATATGTTTTAATGAGCCTGAGCTTTGAAAATCTGCGTTCACCACTCACGACTGTGACCAGCAGCGTAAGCAGAATCCTCAAAGCTATCCGCACATCAGGAAAAGTGTCTTTCAGCCCTGGATTATGAATGGAGAACTTCGAGTGGAGAGTGCATCCCATGTGGCAAAATGTGACAGATGTCCAATTCAACATAGAGATTTTTATCATTGACATCCAAACATTCCCCATATGTCAGCATCCAGTGAAGGTCTGTACAATTGCTAAAAGTGTTTTCCTGTCCTGGCAGCTTACAAAAGTCATACAAAAACTCCTAGGTCTTTTTGTGGTGCTTCATTTGTCTAAGCCTTTCTTCAGTGGTCACTCAAACCGTGTCAACAAGTGAGCAAAAAAACTCCCTCTTGAATTTTTCTTCCGAGCTACCCATCACCTCATCATTGCCCTTGAAACCAAATTGTCTCTTCTTCCAATGAATGCAAGTTTCCTTGAAGACAGGCTCAACTTCTAAGTTTTCTGCCATTTCTTTGGCAGCAGTGATGGCATCTCCAAATCTGTTGTCTCTGTAGGCCACAACGAAATCAAGGCAGCTTCTCACCAAAATAGTAGCAGTCGCAATGTTCATTGACTGAGTTTGTAATGCCTTGCTAACAATGTTTACTTGGAACAGGATATCATGTCAAACTACAATTGAGACCAGAAATTTGAAGTCAGTGATCTGGTTTGCCAGGTTTTGTGCCTCATGTTGGATTCCGGCCTCGGCTTTACTCAACTGCGCCAATTCCATCAGGGCGTCATAAACCTCAATCACTTGGTACCTCACTGGCCTTATACTGTCAATGCAGCTCTCCTAGTGAGAGTTACTTAGTGGGGCTTCACAGTCAGTTTTGTAACATTGTTCATGAAGATCTTCCACATGATAGTTGATGCTGAAAACAGGATATGTATCCTTTGCAGTGCTCCAAAGAAAGATACCAAATTTGAAGAAGATGCCGCATCTGACACAACCAGGTTGAGGGAATGGCAGCCATAACGCACGAAAAAAGCTCTTGGATTCAGCACAAGGATCCTTGCCTGGATGCCACTGTTTCTTCCCGTAATGTTCACACCGTTGTCGCAGCCTTGGCCGCAGGAGTCCTGAAGATTTATTTTATTCTCTTTCAAACCGTTCATAAACAGTCCTGGTAGGCCTTTTCCAGCAGATTTGTCCCCAGACCGGAAACAGATAAACAGATACTTGGACACAGCCATCCTCATCATCAACAAATCTTACTGCAAATGACATCTTTCGCAGCGTGACTTTGAGAAGTGTCGCTTTTGCTCATTTATTGGAAACGTCATATCATAGGCGCCGACTCTGTGGGTGCTCCAGGGGCTGGAGCACCCATGGGGAAAAATTGGTGGGTATTTAGCACACATCAGCATCTCCCTGCCCGGCCCCCCTGCTCCATCTCATTTCTGCCTCCGCTCCGCCTCCTCCCCTGAGTGTGCCGCCGAGTCCTGCTTCTCCTCCAACCCTCCCTCCCAATGCTTGCGCCGTGAAACAGCTGTTTTGCGTGGCAAGACTGGGAGGGAGGAGGGGGAATGCGGAGCGCTTAAGGGAGGAGGCGGGGCCAGGGCGGGGATTTGGGGAGGGGTCCAATAGGGGCAGAGAGGGGGCGTAGTAGGGGCAGGGCTGGGGCTGGGTGCGAGCACCCACCAGCACTGATGAAAGTTGGCGCCTGTGCGTGATATCCTCGATTTTGCCCGGCCCATTCAAAATTGTACGATCAATACATTCTATTTTCCCTTTTGTTGCTAAGAACAAAAACAGAACCCCAAGCCTGGCACCCCTAAGCCTGGCACCCCATGCAGTCACCTGCCCTAAATTCAACCCTGGTGCAAACCTCCAACATGAGTAAGGAGGTGTCTGGAGTGGGAGACAGAGGCACATCAACCACTCAGGCTCCCTCTGCAGAGATGAAGAATGTACACTGCTCCCAGGCCCGGGAGAACCTTCCATCCCAGGGAGCAGCGAGGCTGATGCTGAAGGGTCATGCATCTGCGCCTCTGAAGCAACGACAAATGACCATACAGGGAAGATCAAAGAAGGCGACAGCAGAAACCCAGGACTTCTCCTTCCAGGAAGCCACAAAGGACCGTCTGCGTCTCCGCAGAGAATGAAGCATAGGCTGAGAGTCTACTGGTGGCCTTGTGTCTAAGCACCTTGCACTAGTGACCAGTGCCAAGGAAGTTGGCAACAAAAAGCTGTTGTAAGTCCCAGGCCCCTGTGGCTCTGGTACTGCCCGATGCTAAGTCCCCTGTGATATTTCTGCGTTGGGAAATGGAGGAATGGGCAGGCAGGGAGTGAGCGGGGAATACTGCTACTGATTTCAAACAACCCAACCATCCTTGGCCCCTGCACATTGCTACTGTCTGCAAGGACTATTACCCTCGCCACTCAGGGTACTTGCTACACCTGTCTGGTCGTACCCCCTGCAAGCTCTCTGGGGCAGGGACTGTCTCTTACTAGATGGCTACATAGCAAACAGCACAATGAGGCTTCAGTCTGGTTGGGGCCTCCAGCCACGACCGCAATGTAACTGACAATCAGCACTTCAGGTGGGAGTTTGAAAAAACGCGGCTGGCAGGCAGGTGCTTTGGTGCTTTACATAGAAATTGGGCAAGGGCTTGGCATGGCTCAGTTCAGGGCTGCGTGTAGGGTACAGGAGGCCTTTCCTTGGATCTCTGCTCCTGCACTGCACTGATGCGACCTATCCTGCCGACAGCAGAGATCCTAGGAGATCCCTCCTGAACGCTACATGCAGCATTGACTGGCCAAGCACCTGCCCAGTTTTTATGTAAAGTGTAACACGTAGAGGCTTTTTGAAGCTGGCCTCGGCTCCTCCTACAGTGGGGTCCTGCAGTGTATTTATCTGCAGCAGTCAGCTGCCAAGGCACTGAACTCAGGAGAGTTGGGACCCCACAGATTGTCATTCTCTGCAAAGACAATACTCACAGTGCAAGCTTTCAGAGCGACGGAGCACACAATAGAGCGAAAGCCAAAGAAAATGTCTCTCTCCTTTCTGTCCCCAGCAAACAATCTGCCAGAGAAAGCACTCTGCATTTACTCCGAGAATGATTCTTTGTATTAAAAATCCCAGTCATTCAAACCCATTCCCTCTAAAATCCACACAACACCTGGACAACCACTAGCATTTGTCCAGTCACAACAGCAAAGTGTCCTTTGTCACATTTTGCAATATGGAAAACCCAACCCAATCAGACCTGCTGGCTGGAGATTGCACCCCACTTTAATAGTTCTCAATGATGCCATGAACAAACAACGTTAGACTGAAAACACTGGCATGTTATCCAGGCTTATATGTGACCATCACAACAAAGCAGCCCATATACAGACAAAGAAAACCCTGCATCTCTGCTAACTTAGAGCAATTAGTTACACTAGGAATTGTTTCTGTACAGCACTTGGCTTCTAATTTGTTTTGGGTCTGGTTTGAATTTCCCTGTGACAATAGCCTCGCAGCTCTCAGGCAGCACATTAACAATGCCCAGCAGCGAGACAAACTTCAGGCCACGTAGGCAGCACATTATTGAGTGATTAAGTTTGAAAAATAAACCTAATCCTACCTTCAGATTTCTACAGCGGGGATCCAAACCGCGGCTGAGTGCAAATCCTGGCGCTGAGCGCTATCATCCATTGCAGTCAGACTGAAGCAATGGCTCCCAATTAGCGCACCCTACCAACTCTGCTATTCACAAGGAAATGCTGGTAGCCTAAATACCAGATGGACAGTCCCTGGTAACTAGAGAAAACAAAGTGGGGGAAGGGCCCCTTAACTTCACACTGAAGCTACTGAAGCAAGCAGAGAACACGTAGCACTGGGCACTGGACACGCCACCTGTATTTTAATGCTGCAACAATAGCAGGAAAAAATGTCAGCACTAAAACCTAAAGAGATATTGCATGGCGAGGCAAGAAACTAACTGCCCTCGAACACACAAGGGCTTTGGAGAAAACGATTCTGAACTTTCAGGGGGAAGGGAAAGCAAAACCTCTCCTCCGCATCCTAAAAAAAAGATGTCCAGTCCCTTCAAAACACATGATGGAATTCACAGAGACGGAATTCACCTGTGACCTTTTCATGTGTCAGAAACCAGGTATTTCATAGCATAGTTTCTCACAGAAGACTCATCATACCCTGTCAGTTTTGAGTAACTTCCTCTTTACGCAGACGATTCATTCATCTATTACTCCGCTCCCCGCAAATGAAGAATTTTGCACTCCCACGCTGAAAAGACGGTTACTCACCTTTGTAACTGTTGTTCTTCGAGATGTGTTGCTCATATCCATTCCAGTTAGGTGTACGCGCCGCGCGTGCACATTCGTCGGAAAACTTTTACCCTAGCAACTCAGTGGGCCGGCAGGTCGCCCCCTAGAGTGGCGCTACCATGGCGCTCGATATATACCTCTGCCGGCCCACCCGCTCCTCAGTTCCTTCTTGCCGGCTACTCCGACAGTGGGGAAGGAGGGCGGGTGTGGAATGGATATGAGCAACACATCTCGAAGAACAACAGTTACAAAGGTGAGTAACCGTCTTTTCTTCTTCGAGTGATTGCTCATATCCATTCCAGTTAGGTGAATCCCAAGCCTTACGTAGGCGGTGGGGTCGGAGTGAAATGCGGCAGAATGAAAACTGCCGAGTCAGAGGCCACAGCCTCTCTTGACAGTTGAACCAGGGCATACTGCGAAGCAAAGGTATGGACCGAGGACCAATGGAGCTTCGCGACAGATCTCGTGGGTAGGCACACGAGCCAGCAAGGCGGCAGACGAAGCCTGAGCCCTGGTAGAATGCATGGTGATGTGGCTTGGTGAAATATGAGCCAAATCATAACAAGTGGGGATGTCCGCCATCACCCAAGATGAGATCCTCTGAGAGGAAAACAAGCAAGCCCTTCCTTTGGCCCGCTACCGCGACAGAGCCGGGGCACCTTAGGAGATGGGTCTGTCAGCACAATATAAATGCGAGCCCTCCACAGATGCCCAAGGAGTGCAATGGTTATGCCCATTGCGTTGAGCTGTGGGTAACATGAAAGGCCGAAACCCCTTAGGGAGGAGACGTAACAGCTACGAGGAAAGCTGTCGTGCAGGACAGGCATAGCAGAGGGCCAGTCGTGAACGGCTCGACTGAGGGAGACATAAGTCTGGTTAAAACGAGGCTGAGCTCCCAGGTCGGGGCTGGGCGGTGCACCCGAGGGTGCGAGCGCTCCAAGCCCTTGAGGGACCTCGAACCCATAGATCGTGAGAACAGGGAACGGCCACCTTAGCCTGCTGGGAGGTAGAGAGGCTGCTAAGTGTATCCTCAGCAATGATACCGTCAGGCCCTGCCGCTGAAGGCCAGAGGCAGGCCAAATAGAGGGGATCGAGACCTCAACAGGAGCAAGATCGAGCGTATTGCAGCCGTAAAAGAAACACTTCCACCTGGCCCTGACCGTTGACCAGGTGGAAGGCTGCCCGTCACCCCGACTCAGGTACGCAGCAGCCACACCGTGAGGTAAACCAGCTGCAGGACCGAGCGACAAAGCCCGTTGTCGCCCTGAGTGATGAGGTCTGGGTGGGGTGGAAGGGTAATTAGGTCTGTTACCGACAGGCCGAGCAACATGGTAAATCAGTGCTGCCTGGACCACTCTGGAGTGATCATGACGATGCACGCTCTGCCCCTGCGGAGTTTGAGCAGGACCTAGCGGACCAGTGGGAACAGTGGGAAGGCATAATGCAATTGGCCTCTCCACGGCATCAGGAATGCGTCCAAGATCGATCCTGCGGAGAGACCTCGGAAGGAGCAGAACATCTGACATTTCCTGCTCTCGCAGTGAGCGAACAGGTCTGTGTGAGGAAACATCTCAACTTCCGGAAAGCCGAACGCCTCACATGGGGCAGAGTGATCGCTCGTAAGACCAGAAAGACTTGCTGAGGCAAAGCGTTAAGACGTTCCGAACGCCTGGGAGAAAGGACGTCGCCAGCTCCATCGAATGGGCCATGCAAAAGACCCGGAAATGGATGGCCTCCTGACAAAAAAGGGGGGGGGGCAATGTCCCTCCCCGGATACTCATGAAGCACATGGCCGTTGTGTTGGCCGTAAACACCGAGATACAACGGCCTCGCAGCTGCCGCCGGAACCCCTGGCACGCCAGGCGGACTACTCTCATTTTTGGGGCATTGATGTGGAATGCCAGCTCCCAAGAAGACCAAAGGCCTTAAGCCCGGGGGTGACCATGAGCACTCGAGCAGAGAGATGACGCGTCCGTCATCCGGGCAGTGAGGGCTGGGGCGGATGAAACCGCATCCCTGCCCACATCAGGGAGGGAGGTAGCCACCACTCTAGGGAGTCTATGGTGTTCGAGGGAACGGTGACCACCATGACCATTGGCTCCCTGTCCGGGCGGTACGCCGAGGTGGGCCGGACTTGGCGAGGACGGAGGCGGAACGTGGCGTGTTTGGATACAAACTTGCGGGCAACCATGGACCCAGGAGACTGAGACAAGAACAAGTCGAGGTCGTTGGGAAAGCCCTTCGACCTCCTATGATTGTTGCCATCGCCTAAAACCGCAGGTGTGATAAGCAGGCTCCAGCTGGGTAGGAGACCAGGATAGCCCCTTGGAAGCCCAACCTCTGCGTGGGAACCAGAGTGGATTGCTCTATAGGAACCATCAGGCCTTGGCCTGTGAATAAGACCGTGACGATGTCCACGCACTGAGCGGTTTGTGTCTCAGAGTCTCCTCGGATAAGCGAATCGATGGTAGGCGGCGACTATGGCCGTAAGCCAGGAGAGTGACCGTTGGCTATAAAGCGGAGGTACCTCCTGTGCGGAGGGAAGATGGCGTCACGAAAGTACGCGTCCCTCATATCCAGGGCGGCATAGTAGCCCCCAGGAGGTAAGGATGGAATAATGGTTCCCAGGGATACCATGCAGAACTTCAACCTAATTCTAAACCGGTTGAGTCCGTGCAGGACCAGGAAGGTCTGACCTGTGCCCGCGTGGGGGACTAGGGCATAACGGGAGTAAAACCCCTCGCCCCTTTCGCCCGCCGAAGGGGGACAGGGCTGGAGCAAATTAAAGGTGATACACTGTCCCCAGGTACACCTTGGAAGGTTCGTCTCCGGTCCCAGTGGTAATTACGAGGGACCTTGACCTTGGCTCTTTAGGGGGCCTGACGTTCGTCCGCGACCACCTTGGCCTTGCCGTTAGCCAAAGTTCTGCCTCTGGCTAGGCACAGAGTATGGCGGCTGGGGCCAGAAAGGCCTGCGTTTAATCGCCGGCGTATGCATGCTTAGAGAGCGCATTAGGAGCCCATTGACCACCAGGCTTCGCAGCCTGGGGCTGTCCCTGCCACGACGAGGCCTTTACCAACAAAGGGTAAATCCTGAATGGCAAACTGCAGCTCCCGTCGGAGGTTTGAAACCTGAAGCCATGCACCTCATGGCGACGCCCAAGGCCAGAGTCCTGGCCGCAGTGTCTGCTGCGTCCAACGAGGCCTGGAGGGACGCTCCGGGAACCTCCTTTCCTCTGTCCTCCGAGACGGCAGCGGACTCCTGGCGGGAGGTCTGAAGGAAAACTCCTTCACCCCGGTGCTATAAGTATTGCAGCTAAGCAAGGCTTGTTGCTTTGCTACCTAGAACTGTAGGGCCTCTGCAGAGTACCCTGGCGGCCAAGCAAGCCCATGCGCCAAGCCTCTTTCGGCATTGGGGCGGGCGCCCGCTGGCCATCATGTCAGGATCATGGTCCTGAGCATAGAATCTGCGCATATGGAATGACACAGATGCATGTGCGGACTGCCACGGAGGTACTAAAGAAGGCACAGGCAGAGTCTCTGACTCACTCGGACCTTGCCCAACTCGGCACCGGGGACCGGCACCGGGAGGCGTACCGGTACCTGGAACGAGATCCAGACCCGCAACCAGAACGGTGCCGGGAGGTCAACCGAGATCTCGAGGCTCGGGGAGAGACTACAGGAGTCAAGGTATCCGCCGCGGCGCCGGGAGTCGGAACGGTGCCGACAGCGGGTCGGCGAACGGAATACCGGGCGGTGCAGCGAGTGTGACCAGTACCGATGAGGAAACAGCATCGGGACTGCCGATGGTGCCGGGCGTGTCGACAGAACCTGGAGTGCCTGCGGGACCGTAATCATGAACGGTGCCGCTCTGCTGTGCTGACAGAGGACGGTCACCTGAAGAGACTGTATCAGGCAGCATCGACTCTGTCATGGCAATGAAATTCCTCGCCGTCGGTAACGTCTCCGGCGTGGAGGGAACAGCAGGCTCAACCACAGCGCATAGTGGGGAGCTGTCAGGCATCGGATTCGATAGCCCTTGTGGGACCGGAATCGACGGTGCCGACATTGTCGGTGCCTCAGAGGCGTCGGTGCTGGGCAATCCGACCGAGACTAGCCCTCTGGCTGCGATGCAGGTTGCACGGAAGCAGGAGCAGGGCTCTCAACCACGGCGCGTGCAGGGGAGCCCTCAGGCCCTGGATCCTAACGGCCCTCGTGGGACCGGGACCGACGGTGCCGACGTCATCGGTGCCGCAGCAGACGTCGGTGCCGGGCGATCCGACTCAGAGGAGCCCTCTGGCTGCGGTGCCGTTGGCACGGAAGCAGCATGAGCAGTAACTCAACCACGGCGCGTGCCGGGGAGCCGTCAGGCACCGGATCCTAACGGCCCTCGTAGGACCGGGATCGGCGGTGCCGACGTCATCGGTGCCGCAGCAGGCGTCGGTGCCGGGCGATCTGACTCAGACGAGCTCTCTGGCTGCGGTGCCGCTGGCACGGAAGCAGCAGGAGCAGTAGCTCAACCACGGCGCGTGCCGGGGAGCCGTCAGGCACCTGATTCTACGGCCCTTACGGGACCGGGATTGACGGTGCCAACGTCGTCGATGCCTCAGCAGGTGTCGGTGCCGGGCGATCCGACCTAGACGGGCTCACTGGCTGCAGTGCCGCTGGCACGGAAGCAGCAGGAGCAGTAGCTCAACCACGGCGCGTGCCGGGGAGCCGTCAGGCACCGGATTCTACGGCCCTTACGGGACCGGGATCGACGGTGCCGACGTCGTCGATGCCTTAGCAGGTGTTGGTGCCGGGCGATCCGACCTAGACGGGCTCACTGGCTGCAGTGCCGCTGGCACGGAAGCAGCAGGAGCAGGAGCTCAACCACGGCGCGTGCCGGGGAGCCGTCAGGCACCGGATTCCACGGCCCTCGTGGAACCGGGATCGACGGTGCCGACGTCATCGGTGCCGGGTGATCCGTCTTAGATGAGCTCTCTGGCTGCGGTGCCGTTGGCACGGAAGCAGCAGGAGCAGTAAGCTCTACCACGGCGCGTGCCGGGGAGCTGCCAGGCACCGGATTCCGTGGCCCTGGGGGACTGGAAACGACGGTGTCGACGTCATCGGTGCCTCCGCAGGTGTCGGTGCCAGGTAATCCAACTTAGACGAGCTCCCTGGCTGCGATGCAGATGGCACGGAAGCAGCAGGAGCAGGGGGTCTCAACCACGGCGCGTGCCGGGGAGCCATCAGGCACCAGCAGGAATCGTAGGCTCTCTCGACCTCGGGAGAAGGGAGCGGTGCCGAGCCGATATCGGTGCCGGCGACGGCCGGTGCCGAAAGGCCTTGGTAGTATCGGCGGGGTCCGGTGCCAAGGAGGCGCTACTGCCCGCCGCTTGATCATCGCTCGGCGCCCCAGGTGGAGGGGTAAGTGAAAATCCCACACCGTTTTGTTCTCGGCTTAAAAGCCTTGCAAATGGGGCACTTAGCTGTCAAGTGTGATTCCCTGAGGCACTTGAAACAGGAGTCGTGTGGATCTCCCTTCGGCCGCGGCTTCTGGCACGCCGGCCCATTCGAAAAAACCGGTGAGCCCCGCATGGGCTCCGGGACCGGGTTCATGGAAGGGGCTACTTCCCGAACCCCGCTAACTAAACTAACCATGTTAGCAAAGAAAACGTATAACTATACAAATATATAAATAAAAGGGTTATAACTGCGTAACTATATACGAGAAATACGAGTAGCTAGGGAAGTGGAGGTCAGCTAAGCCGCGCTCCACTGTTCCAACGACCGACACGGGCGGTAAGAAGGAACTGAGGAGCGGGTGGGCCGGCAGAGGTATATATCGAGCGCCATGGTAGCGCCACTCTAGGGGGCGACCTGCCGGCCCACTGAGTTGCTAGGGTAAAAGTTTTCCGACGAATGTGCACGCGCGGCGCGTACACCTAACTGGAATGGATATGAGCAATCACTCGAAGAAGAATTTGGAGTTCTGTCTGGGTTAAATTAACTAGCAGAACTGAACTAACCAAGATCCTATCTTACTCCTGATATATAATCTGGTAAAAGAAACCTAACTAAGTAGATCAGATCTTCAGGCAATGCTGCAGGAGAGATATACACCCTTGGAGTAATGTGAATCGCTGGGTCAGTAACATGGTCTCCTCATCCCCTCTTAGTAGGGGAGGCAGTGACATTTAAATTACTAGCCTGCTTACATCCAGCCATCCTGCTCATCTTCTGAGTTATGATGATGATGATGCATTATTTGCACTGCCTAGGAGGCCTCCCCAGTGACCAGGCCCCCTCCCCCAGCGCTAGGTGCTGCACAAACATAGAACAAGAAGCTGACAATCAAATATAAGGCAAGCGACAGCAGGTAGATGCAGACACCAGATAGACAAGGATGTACAAGGGAACAATGAGGCAGCATTGATCAGCATGACAGCCTGAGGTTTCAGCACACCAGTGGACTAACAATTGTCAAGTTTTTTGTAGGCATCATGGCAAAGGAGAGTTTTAAGGAGGGATGTGAAGGAGATGAACAAGGTAGCTTTGTGGATGTTTACAGGGAGCTGTGTGTGAGGGGCAGCATGGGAGAAAGCATCATGGTGCTTGCGTGATAATTTAATAGGTGGGCGATGGAGGCTGGCATTATGGGCCAATCAGAGGCAGGAGTTGTTTAATTCCCATGCCCTGGCGAAATGGACTTTGAGTCTCCTGGAGCAAGAAGCGGATGCCAACAGGTGAACATTCCTGTGCGTTCAGGGTTCAGCCTGTCCCACTCCCATTGTAAAAGTCTTTGGTGAAAGGCAGGAGGCAGGGAGAGGGGGGAGCAGCGGCAGCAGACACTTGGGATCAGGTTTGTGATCAAGTGTGAGTCACGGGAATTCTGTACATGTGTTTCGCTGCTCTGGAAATGTCAGGGAGCACCTTCTCTAGGTGTGTGGTCCGACTGAGCAGTTGGTCATTGTGAGGCGTGGGTGCTCTGGCCTGTGCACCAAGATTGCCTTAACCAGAGACTTCCTTGTTTTCAGCTGTTAGAGTTCCTTGGGTGTAGCACCTCTGCACCTCTGCCTGTGATGCAGCGAGGTCTTTGGATGGTGGGTTAAATAGCACTCGATGGACAAAAACCGTTAGTCTCACATCTGAGCCATGCAGCATGAGGACAAAGAAAAGCCCAGAACATTGTGAAGTCTCTAACGGCATGCTCTGCTAAGACAGGAGAGTGGCAATGAGTGAGCAAAGACTTATTTCCTTTGGGATGTGAGTTCAGCAATGCAGCTTGTAACAGACCACCTCGAGGAAACAGCCTGGAAGCTGATGGAGCTGACAACGAATTCTTGGAGGAAGATCAACACTGCAGAAATCTCTGGTCACTAATTTGGCAAAACATAATGCCCTTGATGAGCTGTGGCAAGCTGGATTTAATCTTTCAATAATTCCTTTTTGTTATAAATTAGAATCATTGTTTAGAGAGAAGTCTAAGAACTCTACATACAATGCTCCATCTTGTTAAAACCAAGGCAGGGAGTTATCTACCAGGTCAATAATTTAGTCAGAGACAGTCAACTTTAGCAAGGTTTATAGGCCTTAGAAGAGAACTTTTCCAATAAGAACCAGAGGGCAGAAATAGCTGAGAGCTCCTATTGCGTGGATCAACCTTCCAAGCCTGTTCACTCAGCAGCACTAGGTAGAATAGTGACTGACTTTCAAACCCGACAATAAACCTCCTCAGAGAGCACATCTCGGTGGGATGCCTGATTTTACACGAAACACAGACTGTAACTGAGGGAGATGACAAGAGAGAAAGAGGACCTGAAATCAGAGGCTGTCTCACAGAGATGCTGCCTGGCTAAGAGGGGTAAAAGAACCCAAGGTGACTCCATCTAGATGAGTTTCGCAGCCTGGCAGACTACAGGTGTTATGCAGACTACTTATTTTATGTTAATCTGATCTTTTTTCTCTATCCTGAGTAAATCTCCTGAGTCTCACGCTGCTGTCTGGGACTTCCATGCAGAAAGCCCTGAAGAGAGAACACCAGCGAGGGAGAGCATGCTACATGTTTATCCCACTCTGGATTCTTGACCGAAAGTCATGGTGTCAGAGGCGACGCATGGGGTGTATCCCAGTTTGGAGCCATTACCCTCATGGGAATAAGGCTTATTTGCTGAGTTTCTTCAGTTCTCATCTAATGTACAGAGCTGGGAACCTGAGCTTCATTGAAAGACAAGTAACTCACAGGCTGATCTAGACTCCTGTATGCAATAAAAGGTGGCTCAGAGTTTGAAAACTCTGGGCCGCTGCCCACTCCTGGCTGGCAGGCTCCCTTCCAGCTGTCTGTCTATGGTTCATCTAGAGTCGTGGTTCTCAACCAGGGGCACGTCTTCCAGGGGGTACATCAGCTCACCTAGAGATTTGCCTGGTTTTACAACAGGCTACATAAAAAGCACAAGCGAAGTCAGTACAAATTACAATTTCATACCGACCATGACTTGTTTATACTGCTCTAGATACTGTACACTGCAATGCAAGTACAATAGTTATCTTCCATAATTATATGGTAACAATGAGGAAGTTGGCCATTTTGCATTGTTAGTGTGACTGTGACACTTTTGTATTTTTATGTCTGATTTTGTGAGCAAGTAGTTTTTAAGTGAGGTGAAACTTGGGGGTACACAAGACAAATCAGACTGCGGAAAGGGATACAGTTGTCTGGAAAGACTGAGAGCCACTGATCTACAGCACCTCTTGTCTTTGTGCCTAGGGAAAGGGCTGAATAGCAGAGGCTAGGTCTACACTGGGGAGGAGTCAACCTAAGATACGCAGTTGCGTAGCTGAAGTCGGCGTATCTTAGGTCGATTTACCTGGCCGTGAGGACGGCGGCGAGTCAACCGCTGTTGCTCCCCCATCGACTCTGCTTCTGCCTCTTGCGTGCAGTGGAGTTCCGGAGTCAACGGCAGAGCAATTGGGGATCAATTTTATCGCGTCTAGTGTAGACGCGATAAATTGATCCCCAATAGATCGATCACTACCCATCAAGCCGAGCCAGCGGGTAGTGCAGACATACCCAGAGAGCAGTCTCCTCACTGCACTCAGAAGCAGAAAGCGCCTTCTCCCTTTCAGTAGCTGGAGGGGCTGAACTACCAAATGTAGCCAGGGCTGCTAGATAGAGCAGGGGTTCTCACAAGAAAATTTTTGGTGGCCACTCTTGCCGGTGGCCGCTCTGACAATTTTTCCTAAAATACTTAATTAACTTCTGGAAAAACAAATAATTATGCACATATACATGTCCAAATCATTGCAATTTATTTACCTAGCATTTTTTTTCAGACTCAACAATAAAAATAACATACAGTTGTTTCCATTCATTACTGGACCTAAACAGAATAGAAACAAAATAAAGTGCATTGGGGGGAGGGATAGCTCAGTGGTTTGAGCATTAACCTGCTAAACCCAGGGTTGTGAGCTCAATCCTTGAGGGGGCCACTTAGGGATCTGGGGCAAAAATCTGCATGGGGATTGGTCCCCCCTTAAGCAGGGGGTTGGACTAGATACCTCCTGAGGTCCCCCTCAACCCTGATATTCTATTCTATGCTTTGCATGTTCTTCTCTTTTTTGTTGTTGTTTCTTTTGCTTTTTTTGGTTGTTGGTTTTTGTTTTTTTTTGAGACTTGCTAGCTTCTATGTCTGCTCCTGTGAAAACGGATATTTGTAGATTTGTTAATATCACTTTTCACAGCAGACTTACTCAGCCCTGGCAAGCCGGGGAACAAATTAAGTTCTGAATGGGTGAGTAGGGAGGCATGGGGGCCATGGCTGATGGGTGGTGAGCCCAGGGCTGGAACCTGAAGCACCATGGCTGGAACTCAAAGCCCCATGGCCAGAGCTGCTGCCCAACACCCCAGGGCTGAAGCCAGAAGCCTGAGCCCCACTGCCCTGGGAAAGGGGGCACACATAGTGGCTGCCTGCTCCTCTGGTGTTTGTGGCTCCAGAGGGGAGCAGGGCCCAACCCCTACTGGTGGCCCTGGGGAAGGGGGTGAATGTTCTGCACATCCCCCATCCCTGCCCAGGAGGGTGTGGCCACAGGAAATACCCACGGTGGTCACATGGAACCATGGTGGCTGCATCTGAGAAACACTGAGCTAGAGGCTGACATGAAAGATCCCCAACCCGGTGGGTCCAGGACATCATCTTTCCATTTTTCAGCAGCAGAATGAACTGGGTGCTGGTTGTCTCACCAGCGAGATGCCCCTGAAACTTGCTGGTGGAGACTCCAAGTCCTGCTGTCCATAACGACCTCTGGTGAGGAGGTGCAGTCTTCTGTCTTGGAGGAATCTGGTTAATTTTTCAAACCCTAGTTTTCAAATTCCAAAATTTAGATAGCAAGCCCATCCCCTGAAATGGGAGAGAGCGTTCACCCCACAGGACAGCCAAGCCCTGCACAATCAGAAGCAGCATGGAATGAGCAGCAGGACCAAATCACAGCTTTCTGCTGCCTTCCATTGTCCAAAACGAATCAAACAAAGCCATGCAGAAAAAGGGAGCCCCTCGCCAGGCACAGGTACGTCTGTGGCAGCCTGCACTTTCTAACTTCTCATGCCAAGGGTTTCCCAGGCACCCAGCGACCACAGCAGCTACATTTACACTAGAGTGCAAAGATCGTAAAGCATTGGCAAATAAAGGGAGAATTCAGTTCACATTAGTGGGCTGTCGCTGCTATATTAAAAGACAGATGGTGCAACTCTGGGCTTTACAGAGCATGCAAACGTGCCCACACACAGAGAGTCCTTTGGATTCTGTCTGAACACAGCACACAAGCTTCACCCTCAATACACACAGACCAGTGCACACGAGCTACTGAATGGAAAGCCTTGTTCTCAACTGCCTCAATCTAACGGCATGCTGGATGCTTGGTACTTACAAGAGCATTTTCAGTGTCTGTTTGCTGCTGAAAGCAGGGGAGTATGTATTTGATTCAAAGGGAAAATGCAAGGAGAGCTGCAGAGAACTGCTCCTGAGAGCGGAGTCTGGCCCACATGCAGCTGTGAGCTGATGTCAGCCAGGGCCCCCGGCCCGTTTCGGCCCATAGAAGGAGTGACACTTGCTGGCAGATGGAATGTACACCCACATTAGCATTCCTACAGGGACAATGAGGAGGGGCCACCATATAGATTACAGGCTGGCTGTCCCTCCCTCAGTCACAGAGGGAACAGGAACCTCCTTCCCCGGCCTGGCCTTTGTTTGCTGACTCACAAAGGAGCGAGGTTTCTGTGTTCAGAGTCCAAGGCATGAGAAACTCTGCAGGAGGGGCGTATGTCACAGAAGGGGCTTCTCACACACACAGAGGCTCCCAGACCAGGGAGGCGGGAGGGGAAGGAGCACCACAGCAGACAGGCCACCAGGAGGGGATGGAGGATGCTCTCCAGGCACAGCAGAAAACTCCCGTGGGGAGAGGGCTGTGCGCGAGACAGAGAGAACCCCATCGTCTTGGAGGGCTGGGAGTCTCCACAAGACAGACACCCAGAGGGAATCCTGGTGAGCTGGGGGGCAAGGGATCCTGTGACAGAACAAACCCCACAAAGGATCTGACTGGGGACCCAGAGAACCCCACAGAGGCAGGGTCAGATTAACCTTTTGTGGACCCGGCTCCAAACGTATTTGTGGGCCCCCATGGAGGCAATGGCACATGGCACGGAGGTGGGGGTGGAGGTTGGTCCCCAGAGCGAGGGGCCAGCCAAGGACAATGGGGCATGGCGGGGGTGGCCCCGCTCCGCCCAGCCCAGTGCGAAGGCCCTATTTACAAACTGGCAGTTGCCAGATGCACAGTGGCTTGCCCAGCCCTGTGCTGCCAGCCTGCCCCTTCCCCTCGGGGTGGGCCCATGCCATGCCACACATCCCCCTGCCCAACACAAACCACCCCCGACACCCTATGGCCAAGCCCTCCCAGACCCGCTATGCTCAGCACTCCCCCGCAGACCCTGTCACAAATGCACAGTGCCCTGTACACTAACACCTCTGTCCAGTGCCCCCTGCCCACAGCCCCACCACAGCTGCCAGGCACCTCACACACAACCCCCAAACCCTAGTGCCCCAACACATACATTTCCCCACCCCCTCACAGCCCAGCACCCCCCAGATCCCCACTCCCCAACGCCCTGCCTCCCAGCTGCACTCACCGGCCCTCTGGGAGGTGACTGTGTCTACCGGGCTGAGCCGGCAGCACAGCCAGGGCTGGTCCCGGTGCAGGGAATTGCTCCGGCCCCTCGGGAGTGATGCGATCAGCCAGGCCAGCGCCTGCCCCAGCTGGGGTCCCTCTGAACCAGCCCCACCCCCAGCTTCTCCCCCACCTGGCTGAAACTGGCCAGGCTTCTGCACCAGTCCCAGGCGGTTCAGCTGAGGAGACAGGTGGTGGGAAGCAGAGACTGCCCAGAGCTGGAGGTGCACTGGGGTCCAGCTAGGGGGCGGAGAGGAGCCGGCGGGTGGGGCCAGGCTGGCGGGTGGGGCCAGGGGACAGAGAGGAGCCGGGCCGGCAGGTGGGGCCAGGGGGCAGAGAGGAACCCTCAGCTGGCCAGTGAGCAGGCAGAGAGGAGCAAGTGGTGGGCGGGGGGAGCCAGCGGGGTTTTGGGGCGCAGTGCAAGCGGAGCAGGCTGGAGCCCCTTCTGAGCATAGGCCCGGCTCCATGGCGCCACTGGTGCCATTGTACATAAGAACGGCCATATTGGGTCAGCCCAAAGGTCCATCCAGCCCAGTATCCTGTCTACCAGCAGTGGCCAATGCCAGGTGCCCCAGAGGGAGTGAACCTAATAGGTAATGATCAAGTGATCTCTCTCCTGCCATCTATTTCCTCCCTCTGGCAAACAGAGGCTAGGGACACCATTCCTTACCCATCCTGGCTAATAGCCATTAATGGACTTAACCACCATGAATTTATCCAGTTCTCTTTTAAACCCTGTTATAGTCCAGCCTTCACAACCTCCTCAGGCAAGTAAACTCAGGACTGCATAGAGGTCAGGCTTGGTCGGGCAGACAGAAGATGCACACGCATCTCCCTTGCAGAAAGCCTCTTACAGGCCCTTCCCCCATAAGGGTAGCACGTGTCAAATCCCTCCTCCAGCCCAGTCTCAAACATCCCAAGCAATGGGACTCCCACAGCTTCCCTTGAGAGAGTGGATGCAGAAGAAGTAGGGGGAGCACCCCCTCAACTGAAAGCAGCCACCCCCCTTCCCCCCACTAGGCTGGGTAACTCCCTGAACCTTCAGCAAGGGACGAGTGAGCCACAATCTTGCACAAACCCTTGGCATGCTGGAGAAAACCTCGGCCTGGAGCCTTTAGAGTTGGGAGTGGCTCACGGACGCATGGAGGGGTCTTTTCAGCATACAACAGAGGTTTTCTTCAAGCTAAATCCAAGCTACATAAGAGAGTAAGAAGTTCCATGAATGGATTGAGGGGGAGCAAAGACAACTGGGGAAACAATTTTACTTAGAGACATAAATGTAGAGAGAGAAAAATTAGATGAGTGAGGCGAGAGCACGCGAGACCTGCTTTGGCTTGAGTGATATCTGAGATGGCTCCCGTCTCTGCTGGATCACAGGCCAGCGGCGGGTAGTAAGAGGATGAGGGGGTGGCAAAGGCCCTGTGCATCTCAGCACAGACACTAACTCTCCACAGTGAAGCAATCCCCAATGCTTTATGCTCTCACATGCCTCTTCGCTCGCTCGGCCTCTCCATTCTCCTCTAAAGCACAGTGTGGTGCCTTTAGGTCTTGAAACTGAGTAATCAGGGGATAGAACCCAGCACATGCTCAATAGTATAAGAACACGACAGGTCCCACTAGCACATTCAAGTGCAATTTTCGATCATCTGAGAACCAAACTCCTTGCATTTGGAGGTGATTCAAGTGGGCTCCCCAACCTGTCCTTGCGTCCATATGCATTGTTCTCACGGAGAGGCTCAACAAGACCCTCATGTTCCTTCCTCACACTCGAAGGATCCAGCCACCAGGTCAGTTCTTGCAGGACTGAGGCAGCACCATGACAGATCTGATCATATGGTGCTTGGCTGGGGTGTGCACTGTCCTTAGCCAACGTTGCAATGGCCACAGGGGAAGTCTGGCAAGCGGCATCGCAAAGGTACATGCCAATGTGTGCCCTAGTATGACGAAGTGGGAATGTTCTTGATGTGTTCTTTGAGTGCTGAGTGGGGAGTGTTGGCCTGGGAAGGTTGCAGGAGAGTTGTGCTTGGATTGTGCATTGGGGATGGGAGACTTGCCTTGAGGGAGGATATCTGAGCACCAGGGCCAGCTCTGGCTCTTTTGCCACCCCAAGCAAAAAAAAAAAAAACAAACCTGCAGGGCGGCCGGAACAGGGAAGGGGAAAAAAACCAAAACCCATGGGAATGCCGCCCCTTGGAATCTGCCGCCCCAAGCACGAGCTTGCTCAGCTGGTGCCTGGAGCCGGCCCTGCTGAGCACGTAACATGAGAACCCAGGAGGGGGGTTGGAGGCCAGGTAACACCTCTGCCCCGGAAACTGGACAAAGGCTGGGCGGGGGGCGGGGGGGGGGCAGGAGAGGCTGAGTGAGAGGCTGGAGGGAGTTTCAATTTGGAGCTGGCTGGGACAATGGAGGGGAGCCCCGATGAGGCTCTGGCCTCCCAACGGGGCTCTGGCCTCCCTGCCGCCCTTCCCAAGATGGACCTGACTGAGGGGGCCCTGTTGTCTGTACCTGCAAGACCTGTCTTGGACTGTGTTCCTGTCGTCTAAATAAACCTTCTGTTTTGCTGGCTGGCTGAGAGTCCTGGGGAATCGCAGGAAACCGGGGGTGCAGCGCCTTGTCTCCCTCCACACTCTGTGACACCTAGCAATCCAAGGCATGTGTGAACTGCTGTACATGGTCTTGCCCTTATATCATGTATGAAGAACTGTAGGGACCTGAATCTGTGTGGCAGAGCAGCCTGTGCTGGCTGTGATTTGAGCAGTGCTCCTATGAAATATATCCTCCGTGAGGGTGTGTGAGACAATTTCTCGTAGT
Source organism: Gopherus flavomarginatus (assembly GCF_025201925.1). NCBI lineage: Eukaryota > Metazoa > Chordata > Testudines > Testudinidae > Gopherus > Gopherus flavomarginatus. The sequence continues at coordinate 38,671,059 of NC_066630.1, forward strand.
TCACAAGGAGTCCTGGAGCTTGAAGTGATGGAATGATGGAGGCAAGTGTTACCTCCTGAAGCTGAGGCAGTGAATGCGTTTGCTGAGCCTCCTCAGATGCAGCATAGGACAAAGACCAGTTCTTCTCTGGAATGAGGAGATACAAGGAGTAGGAGCCTCTTCCCCTGTATTCCTGTGGCACCTTCTCTATGGCTCCTAGACAGAGCAACGAGGCCACAGCTGATTGTAGAAGGCTCTCATGAGAAGGATCCCTGAAGAGGGATGGGGAAGGGAGATGGAACTGGATGGTATAGCTACGGGTGACGGTATCTATCATCCATTTGTCAATGGTGATGTCCACTCTTGCCCCATGGAACAAGGCGAGGTGGCTTCCAAAAGCAGTGCTCACTCAACTGATCTTGGTGCAGCTCTCAGCTGAGCTGGCAAATTTGCTGCCATGTGGCCAGAGTGATGTGCGTGGCCAGGGTTGGGGAGGGTTGATGTGCTCTACCATATCTTGGCCACATCCTGGACTGGCGGTGGTACGAAGGTGTCCCTTGTTTCTGTTGGTGCTGCTGTTGGGGTGGTGTGTTTTGCAGTATACACCAGATGTGTGTAGATTCACGGGGGCTGTAGGGCTGTCTTGGAGTCATCCAAGTTTTGGGTCCTCCACTACAGAAGGGATGTGGACAAATTGGAGAGAGTCCAGTGAAGGGCAATGAAAATGATTAGGGGGCTGGAGCACATGACTTGTGAGGAGAGGCTGAGGGAACTGGGATTGTTTAGTCTGCAGAAGAGAAGAGTGAGGGGGGATTTGATAGCAGCCTTCAACTACCTGAAGGGGGATTCAAAAGAGGATGGAGCTTGGCTGTTCTCAGTGGTGGTAGATGACACAACAAGGAGCAATGGTCTCAAATTGCAGTGGGGGAGGTCTAGGTTGGATATTAGGAAACACTATTTCACCGAGAGGGTGGTGAAGCACTGGAATGGGTTCCCTAGGGAGGTGGTGGTATCTCTATCCTTAGAGGTTTTTAAGGTCAGTCTTGACAAAGCCCTGGCTGGGATGATTTAATTGGGATTGGTCCTGCTTTGAGCAGGGGGTTGGACTAGAGGACGTCCTGAGGTCTCTTCCAACCCTGATATTCTATGATTCTATTTTAGCCATGGACCTAGCAGAGGTGTCAGCTGTATTCAGTAAGGCTTGCAGGCAAGTCTTTGTCACTAGCTTATTCCTCTTTTACAATGTCCTTAAAAGCCTGTCTAGCCTTGTGAGGCAGTTTGACTGATGAATAGCATCACTCTGTCCCATGTTAGAAAACTGCATTTGGCTAGTAGAGTTTGGAAATTAGTGACTTGTAGCTGGAGTGATGCAGAGGAATGGGACTTTCTCTTAAACAGCTCCAGTTGTTTGGGATCTTTATCTTTCAGTGGATCTTGATCAAGTTGGGATTACTTGAGATCTGGGTTTGGGGAGGGGGTGAATAAAAGACCCCCCCAAAGTGGCACCTGCATGGACACAGATGATGACTTTCCTGCCTGGATGAATTCCACATCTCAGACCACTGCTCGGTTCACCTTCCATTCTCCACTTGAACCAGAAATCACAGGACTCAAGCACCGCCTCCGACAACAATCTCTGAGAATGGTGTCGTGCCCAGAAGAGCCAGACTCGAACACCCCCTTTCGAGTCAAAACCCGACCATCCAGCGCTCGGTCCAGCAGATAGGCAACTCCAAGGCTTGGGCAGAGAAGTCAGCACCAAGTGAAGGTGTGCAGGTACAGACAGTCCATGCAAGGGTTGTCAGCACACACCACACTGCTAGTTTCTATCCTGCTGGCACAGGTGGTAAGCGGGAACCCGGGGGGGTCGTGGGCCTGCCCTGCCCTTTGTGCCCTTGTGGCAGTGCATGAGGAGGTGGGGGGGGCAGGGGCGCATGCACAGCCTCATGGGTGCTGCTAAAGAATCTGGCTTCGCGCACTTGAGGCACACATACACCAACACTGGGATCCACACGGACACATACTCAGAGATGCAACCCCCACCCTTCCTTCCCTCAGCAGGGGCAGGATGGGAAGCCTCCTCTTCCACCAGCCCAGCCTTTGTCAGGCACCAAGAACTGCTGTTATAAAGGAAGGGCAGACAAGGGGAAGCATTCAGCTTGACCTTAGCTGCATCCTCTGAGGAGTGAGGGAGAAGGAATCCAGCCAGCCTAGTGTGCGAGCTGCCTGCGGCCTGGCCCCAGCTCAGGCTGCTTTACCGCACAGACCTTTCCTCCAACTGCTTGTCCTTGGCCTCTGATAAACCCTTCAGGCAATTCTGGTCTGCCTAGTGATCCCATCCCTGGGGCGGGGCTGCCCCTCTGAACATGCATGCTGCAAAGGGCTCTGGGACACTGAATGCTGGAATCATTCACCCACGCAACCTTTAATGGCCTCAGTCAAGTCAGGCCCGAGAGTAGGATGCAAAGGACAGGTCTTTAGGGGTCTGCCAAGTGGTGAAGCACTGCCCTGCTCTCACATCCTTCCCCCAATATCCCAGTGAGCACTTTCCCACCACAGGAAGCCCTCATCTGGGACAGCAGCCCGCAGATTTCCTGAGGTGGAATTCACCTCTCTCACAGGGCAGCAAGTATGTGCATGGGCCAACCACACAATCCCTTTGGAAGCCTGGGCTCCATTCTTCTGGCACCCGCCATATTCTGCAGCACCAAGGAGACTCTCGAACCCACAGAGCATGCGGCCTGACTGCTCACCTCCAGACCACGTGACCTAGCACATGATCTAGCACACTTTATGGGGAAGACGACCAGGGATGCTGCTAATATCAGCCTCCTGCCACTGCGCCATCCAGGCTTGGGCTTATCAAGGAGGCCTTTTAGGGGTCAGGGAGCCACCAACGGGAGCAGAAGGTAGTTGTGTGAGATCAGAAAGGCCCGGCAATGGAAGAGAGTAAATTAATTTAGACTTAACTTCTGTTCTTCCCTCTCCACATCATACCATGCCTCTGACTTTGCCCTTGCCTTTGGCAGGCAGGATGGATTTGAGATAGAGGTCTAATGTAATCATCTCATGAAACTTCAAACTGTTCCGTCAAGTTTTGCATTCACCAATGCACCTGCAGAGCTTGTAAGACAAGCTTCCATCCCCACGCTGCAAATGTAACCCACACACCTCCTGGGTGTGGTGTGCTGTCCCATCTAGTGGCACCGAGACGTCTTAGAGAGAGATTAATGAGTCTGTGTTACAGCCTTAGCTAACAGCCATAGGTTTTTAGCTCTTGTGGTAGAGGCTCATGATTTAGCTCCAGAGGCCCCAAGTTCGATCCTGCCTGCCAACGAACGGGGTCTGTTAGTGTTACAAGTGGAGACTCATCCAGGATTTCAACTGGGGAGTCTCTGAAGTTTGGGACGTGCTTCCTCAGCTAGGAGAAGTATGTAACCCCACACTCCTTCTGAGTGTGGTGTTCTGTCCCATCTAATGGCACCGAGACCACTTGGAAATAGATTGATGAGTCTGCTTTACAGCCTTAGCTAAGAGCCACATGGCTTTTGGCTCGTGCATTTAGCTCCAGAGGTCCCAGTCTCAATCCCATTAATGGACTTAACCTCCATGAATTTATGTAGCTCTCTTTTAAACCCTGTTATGCACATGTAACCTCCCCTCAATGAAGGACCAAGGGCAGAGCATAGCCCGGGATGGGGGAACACGCATGTGCAGAGACTGTCACCAAACAACCACCCTGTTTACTGCCGCACAGCAATATCCTGGGCCACTTCCTCTTCACCCCTTCATGCTGGAGCCTGTTTCTGAATGTTTTCGTGTTTAGCAGCATTCACACACACACCCTGAACACCTCTGGCTGCCAAGGCAATTCAGAGAGACGGCGTCTAAGCGGCGCCTACATCTGGAACAGCTTAACTGGAAGGGTCTGATTCTTTCTGGAATTTGAGAATTTCAATACACAGTGTTTGTACAACTGGGAAATAAATAGAACACGGAGTCATTTGCCTTTTACACTCGTCAAGGATTTTTAAATGTACATGGAAACTCGTTTCTGCATCGGCGACCTCAGAAACTAACCTGCACCAAGCCCCCAATGGCAGCAGACCGAGTTCACGTCAAAGCAAAGGAGCGAGAATTCTGGGCACTCAGGACTCCTGTACAATGTGCACGGCACCTGGCCTCCCCATGCCATTTGTTCCAACTCACTCCCCATGGGCCTCACCAACCCTCCAGGATCGTCCAGGAATTAAAGACTAATATTTAGTTAAATATTATATCATGTGATGAAACCTCCAGGAATACATCCAAACAAAATTGGCAACCCTACTCACCAGCCAGCTGCCATCACCCCCGAGGTTCTGGGCACTATATTCTCAGACCTGGTTTCGTTGCATGGACTTGCCCAGAACAGAGAACTGGCTCTTTTTATGGTTGCAGATGAAGGGACTGCATGACACATCAACACATGTAACTGTCCACAACATGAAGGACACATTATTCAGCAGAACACCAGCATTGCCATGGCCTGGAAGCCTCCTCTGCGCTGAAAGGCAGGACACCAGAACTCTGGTCCCTTGGGCTCCAAGCTAACTGCTCAAGGACTCTTCTATCCAACTGAGACACTGGTGCTGACTGTAAGGATGTGCCCACCACATCGGGCCTGGAGATTAGAAGAATTAGACCAGAGGAAAACTATGGAGTCTTCCCTCTATTCCCCATTGAAAATGTCCTTTCATGGGCACATACCTTCCCCTACTCAAAGCTCAGTGCTTTGTTTCCTTACCTTGTCGAAGAATTCGTACAGCCTGACTGTCTCTCCAATCCGACTTCTGGTGTCATCCAGTCGGGTGCAGAACTCCTCCAGCTCATTTCTATATGTCTGCAGCTTGAGTCCATAAACATGCAAGTCTGCAGAGGAAAAATCTTCCCACCTGTCCAGCTTCTTTAACACTTCCTGTCCCTTTCTACAATATTCCTGAAAGAAAATTACAGTTGTGGATAAGTGTGCTGCACTGGAGACCTGGAAACACAGACCACAGGAGACTTCCAAAGCCCCTGGGAACCATTAGGACTAGCTAAACCCAGCGGCAGCTCCAGGCACCAGCACACCAAATACGTGCCCGAGGTGGCAAGCCGTGGGGGGCGCCCTGCCGGTCCCTGTGAGGGCGGCAGTCAGGCAGCCTTCGGCGGCTTGCCTACAGGAGGTCTGCCGGTCCTGCAGATTCGGCAGCAATTCGGCAGCAGGGACGCCGAATCCGCGGGACCGGGGGATCTCCCGCAGGCAAGCCGCCAAATCCACGGGACCGGGGACCTCCCACAGGCAAGCAGCCGAATCCACAGGACCGGGGACCTCCCACAGGCAAGCCGCTGAAGGCAGCCTGCCTGCCGCGCTTGGGACGGCAGAGATGCAAAACAGTAGCTCTCTCGGGCATTCATTCTTTATCAGCATCCCATTAAATTGGGAAGTTCAGATTAGATGCAGTGAATCTGTAGCTTCAGCATAAAATTTCTGCATAACAACAGGCTATTTAGGATGAAAGAAATGGAAGTGTTTCAAGAACCTAAAGTGAGTTCAAAAAATCCATTTCACATCCTGGAAATGTCTGTAAACATTCCCGTCCCATGAACAGACATGTGACTCATCCACTGAGCTGTACACACAATAACTGTCTTGTAGATGGCTTGGAAGCGGTGAGCTTTCCAGAGGAATTTGCCTGAGGAGGCAGCCCTGGCTTGGAGAACCAGGACCAGGAAGGTGTTTTATACATGTAAGCAAGGTCTGAATGAGCTCTCTCCTGACACCAAGTGGTGAACTGGGGTGGGGAGCGGGGGAAGACTTCATGAGAAGACTGTATTTGAACACATAAACCTGCTCTGCCAAAGTATCAATTTTGGCTGGTTTTGGGTTACAAGTCACTTCAGTTCTGATCGCAGGAGTAATGAAAAATTATCTGGATTGTAAGAGTAAAGGGCAGCAGAACTGTACTTCCATGCCCTGATTGAGGGAGTCCCCTAAGCTGGACCCCACTTGCTAAGCAAGGCATGGGGATGCCAAGTCTTGGTGAAAGTCAGAGGGGGCAGGGGCAGGGGTTGCTTCCTGGTGGCGTGAACTCTGCTTAATAAGCCCTGGGCACCATTTGACTCACCCCTCTCCAGTATTTAAAGACAGAGCTGATCAGGCTCAGGGGAGAGTCCTCGTTTCTGTTCAGTGATCACTCAACCTGACAGCCCTGACAATCAGGTCTCAGGGCCAATCCTCAGGCTATATCTACACGACAGAGTTAAGTCAACGCAAGTTACACTGACAGTCATACACTGCTATAATTACATCGCTTATGCATGTTCACACAACGCTCCTTATGTGGGCGGACCTGGTGAGGGGACACTGTTGCAGGGAAAGACAACGGCACTAGCAGTGAGGTTCCCCGCTGCCTAGTGAAATCGCTAAGAGCCGGGCAGAGTGGTGGAACCCCAGAACACAATAGTGCACAGCTGGCAGCGAGCAGCAGCAATAACAACAGTGGCAGCAAGTGGTCAGTGGGGGCAGAGTACCTACACGAATGCGTCTCTGAACTCTTGGCCTTCGCTGACTGCGGACTACCAACCATGGAGGGCCATCCCCAGCTATTCTGGGGCCCTATGCAGCCCTCCCCCCTCGCAGGGGGGGCAGCCTCTGCTGGAGGGAGTGGGGGGGGCTGGTCTGAGGCCTCCACAGGGGAGGGAGGACCCCGGGCCACCGCAGGGGGGAACTACCCCCCAGCACTCACCAGCGGCGTGTCTGGGGTTGGGTCGCTGCATTCCTGCCGCTGGTGAGTGCAGCCCTGGCCCTGCTGCAGAGCTCAGGGGAGTGGGAGCGGGGCGGGGCTGAGGCAGGGAAGGGGTGCGGGTGGAGCAGGCAGAGCAGGGGTGGGAAGAGGTGGAGCAGGGGCTGGAGCAGCACGCAGCTGCACAGGACACCAGGAAATTTGGTGCCCCAAATTTCCTGGTGCCCTATGCAGCTGCGTACTTTGCACATGGGTAAGGGTGGCCCTGCAACCGTGAGTGGTGTATTGAAGGGACATTCATTCATTGGACTTTCACATCGAAAGGTGGGAAACTGAGGCAAAGGACACTGCCCAATGTACTGTGGAGTGGGTGTTCACTTAAGGAGTACAAGCTTTTGAATTGGTGTTGCAGTATTTTCCCAAATGAATGCCGTTTCCTCTCACTTCAATAATAAGTTTTTTTTTGTCATACACAGAGCCAGTGCTTGCCAGCAGGGAAGTACTGCCTCCAAGAGGCACCCGGGGTGAAGTTTAGTTTTCTCAGATTACTGGGTGGGGGCTCGAGCCAATTCTGCTTTGTAATGTTAAGAGGACCCCTGGATATTGAACCCGGCCCTGGTTGCTGCTGAAACCGCTTAGCGGAAGGGTTACAAACATATGGACAGTATGGAAAAAGTCCTGGAGTGAGTGATGGGCAAAGGAAAGGAATGGGAAGGTGGTGCGGGAGGCACACATCGCTGGCAGTTTGGAGAGGGGACAGGGGAATGTGACAGGAGGCATCATGAAGGTCCGGGTGGCGTTGTTCAGAGACACAGATGTAACTTACATAAAGTCTCTCTCTGAAACACGTGTTCAATGAAATCCTCAGCCCACGTAGGCAGAGACTAAGGCAGACTCTACTCCACAGCCTTCCAGGAGGAACAGCTCTCTCAGCGCTATCCACAAATGTGTTGTGTCTCCAGCCTTGAGTGTACGGCTCACTCTGTCCCAGTGTAGGTCAGAGGTCGTTTAAGCCTGATCTGTGGGATGTGCCCCCAGGACGGTTTCAGCACACACTATGAATCAGCCTGGCAGGCGGCACCCGCCAGCCAATTCCCCCATTATTGTGGCAGGCAGGGGTGTTCTTTCCCACCACAAACTGTTCTGCCCCTCTTTCCAATCCGAGAACACTTACACTGGCAACAAGATCAAATTCCCTGAACTGCTTTTGTGCTCGAAGCAGCAGCTCCAAAGAATCGTCCAGGTCAATCATTTCCTTTAGCTGCTTCCCGCCAACGTTCTCGATCCAAATGCTGACCTAGGAGAAAAAGGGGAAAGCAGTTGTGCTAGTCGTCACTCAGTGCTGCTGTGCAAGGCAGGCCTTTGTGTGGAAAGAGCAGAGAGCTTCTCTGCTGAGGTTGGTCATTTAATCATTGGAAAGAATGCATGAGCATTTCTCCCCAAATCTCAGCATTTCAGTGTATGCCTCCTGCTTTACACATGGACCTTTTCCACGTTAGGTCTCTGGATAATTGCTACGCTCCGCTGTTGCTCACAGGGCCTTAGGCATAAGCAAAGTGAGTGGCTGCTTGAGGTCTGTGCTTCTGGGCAAACAGCAGTCGGATGAAAGCTCTGCAACTCCTGGGCTGGTCCTATCTTCCTACTGCTCCTGCTGCCAAAGCTCCTTTTGCTGTCACATCTCCTGCGCCCCACTCCTACTTCTGCCTGGCAGAAGGATGAGGAGCAACGGCATTACCGTGAACACAGCAATGGAGTCGCACCTATGTGGTTATCTGGGGCCCTATATCTGCTGTCTTATTTCCTGAACACAGTGCCCAATATAATCTCTGGTATCCATGTTATTCCTAGCAGCTCCTCATCACAGGCCAATCACTGACACTGGGCTCATCTCCTCAGGGATAGTCAGACTTTGTCACCTGGCTAAGGACTGTGTTGGTCTTCATCTGCCTTCCCTACAAACACCCTCCCTAATCCCATTCCCACCTTGGGGGCTGAGATGGCTCTGCTCACTCTGAAGGGATGGAACGAGCCCCCATTGGCCTCCTCTGACACGGGGGAAGGGTTCCTCAGCGGTACCTCCAGAAGAGTTTCTCTGCAGTGCTCCATGGGAAACACCATGTGTTTGTGCTCCTGGCCAGGAGATCTCTGCACTCTAAGGGAGTAATCTGATTTCCACCAGTGTGTATCAGAGGGAACCTTACTGACATTAATGGGGTTATACTAGGTCAAACCGGTATGAAGGTCACATGCTTGGGGCTGGACTTTCCGAAGTGCTGAGCATACAGAGTACCTGCTGACTTGGTGCTCAGCACATCTGAAAAGCTAGCCCCAAGTCTGTATGTCTCGTTAGTACAGGAATGCCGGGTCCCTGAATGCTATCAGGTGGGTAGTGCCCATCTCAACCTGGGCAGAAACTACTAAACGCCAAGTTGCTTATGGAGTGTTTTTGTGATCTGAAGGCATGTCCCTTTGGGACCCTTTCTGTGTTAATTTACTACCACCTGGTTCAAACCCTGACGTAAACTGGGATTAAATACTTGGCCACCTTTGTGGGACATGCAGTCAAGGCTAATCACTACAACAAATGACAAACTGGTCTTACCTCCCTAAAACCTTCTTCAAAAGCCTCGAATTCCATCACTAGCTCCAGTTCCTGGATGCGTTTGTTTGACAACATCACCAGTAGGTGGACACCCTCATCCACTCGGTTATAAAGTGTCCTAGCAGCATCTAGAGCATCTCTGAAAGGGAACACAAGTCCGGTCAGCGTGTTTCACATTCTTATTCATATTTCATACCTATATATGACTTGGCTATTGGCAGCCCCTGAAGGTATGTCCACCCAGCAAAGAAAGACCCGCGGCTGGCGCTTACTTGTGCTGTGGGTCTTTGAAGACTTCTGGGCTCGGGCTTGAGACCGGACTCTAGGACCCTGCAGGGTGGGAGGGTCCCAGCCACAGGTTTTTCTTTGCTGTGTAGACATACCCTCAGTCACCCTTCATCTAGAAGTTTCTTGTCATACAAGAACAAAGTACATCACAATATATATTAGAGAACAGCAGGGCACTTTCACTGCTTCAGCTTACAGTACTAGCATTCCAATACCCATGTCATTGCATTCTGTTCCAGAACAGAGAAAGAGATCCTACCAAGGAACCAGGGGTTCTTCACAGTACTTCATTCCAAAGCTTACATGGTCTGCAAGGGGCACTCAATTTTTTGACCCAAAATTTAGACTTTGTACAAATGTGGAACCGAATCAAATGCCTTTCTGAAATCCAAGTAAATTATATCTATTGCACTTCTTTTGTCTAAAAAATCAGTTATCTTCTGAAAGAAAGAGAGCAGGTTGGTCTGGCACAATGTATCTTTTGTGAAACCACATGTTTTATCCCAGTTCCCATTTACCTCTATGTCCTTAACTACTTTCTCTTCAAAATTTGTTCTATAACCTTGCATGCAACTGAGGTCAAACTAATAGGCTGGATCACTTTTTTCCTTTCTTAAAAATAGGTACTGTACTAACAACCCTTCAGCCACAGGGTACGACCCCTCAGTTTACAGATTCATTAAAAATCCTTGCCATTGGGTTTGCAATTTCATGCACCAGTTCCATTAATATTCCTGGATGAAGATTATCCAGGTCTTCTGGATTTAGTACCATTAAGCTGTTTGAGTTTGACTTCAACCTCAGATGCAGTAATTTCTCTTTCCATATACTCATTTCCATTTGCTACCCTGCCATTATCCCTGAGATCCTCATTACCCTTATTAAAATCTGAGGCAAAGTATTCATTTATGTGTTGGGCCATGCCTAGATTATCTTTAATCTTCACTCTATCCTCAGTGCTTAGCAGTTCCACTTCTTTTTTCCTTGTTTTTTTTTATTTATATGACTACAGAACCTTTAACTTCTTGTTTTAATTTCCTTTCCAAGGTTCATCTGTGCTTGGCTTTTGGCAATTCTCACTTTTCCCCTATACTTTCTGACCTCCAAGGTGTAGCTTTCTTTACTGATCCATCCCATCTTCCATTTCTTGGAGGCTTTCTGCTTTTTCTTAATAATCTGTTTGAGATGCTTGCTCATCCAACTCTGTAAGCCTTCCCTAACAATTTTTCCCCCTTACTTGGGATGCAGGCTTCAGATAGCTTCTGTAACTCTGACTTAAAGTAGTTCCAAGCCTCCGTCACATTCAGATCCTTGAGTTCTTCAGTTCAGTCCTCTTCCCTAACTAATTCCTCTTTTATAGGGCCCTTAATCAGGGAAGCCCCACCCCTTAATCAGGGCTCTGCTGTAATTGATGCTGGAGCCTGAATATCAGTGGGTTCCTGCCTGCTTGCATCATCACCACCAGGAACAGAGGTTCTGGAGCTCTGCTAGAGATTGTAGAGGACCCACGTGTCAGGATGCAATCAAAGCTCATTCTTCCCTAGCGACAGAGGTTCAGCTGGGAACCCCTTGTGTTTTAGTTAGTGTGTGGTGTAACTGAATCGCTCAAATTTATTTATTTAACTATAGGTATAAAGAAGGAAAGACATGGAAGCAGAAAAGAAACAATGTGATATCTATCAGCCCTTACAAGAAATACTGTGATACCCTTCAGTGGTACTGCCAAGCACTGTCACTATAGTCTGTTCTCATAAGGGATGCAAACGGTCACTTTGGATCAGACATACATGTCCTCGTAAGGTTATTACCTACCCATCTATTTTACAGATGCTTCAGATCATTTTTTTAACTTGGTATTAGGTATCATTTTTATCCTACCACGGCCAGGTGTCTTAGTCCAAGTGCACCAGGCACAGAGGAGTCATATAACACTCTAAAAATGATCTCATTTTCTTTCCATAACATGACCACAATTTTAAGAGCAGCTCTATCTTGGGATATTCCAGGGCTAAAAGTGAATGTACTGCCCCTGCTGGAAAACTGGGAGTCTCCACTCCCCAACAGGATAAAGCTTCCTCTTCCAGCTGTGTGGGGTTGCAAGCTATCAGACCTTGCTGGTGGTTCAGGACTGAACGTTGCTTATCCTGGGCCTTGGGCAGGAGTAATTACTTTTTTTTGTTTGTTTTGCGGGGGTGGGGGTTAGGAGGGGAGGAAGATTCCATATTTGGAGGAAAAGCAGGGAATATTCTCTACAATAAAACCAGTGGTGGGTATTTGAGCTGCTTGGTTGTTCAGAATGTTAGGATAACTGGGGATGGGAGGAGGGAGATGGATTAATGGGCAGAGTGATGGTGAAATATCCAAGGTGTATGATACATTTTATTCGTCACTTCTCCCACAATCCATCACGTGATATCAGCTCCACATTTCTAGCATATCTATGCATATATTGACACTTCCTGGATTAAAAAAGCACAAGGAAAAATTTTCAAAAACACTTAAGTGACTTACGAGTCTAAGCAGGGGTGTAATCCTGATATTTTAAGAGCAGATAGGTACTCCATCCGCACCAGCCCCCTGGCTGTCATGGCCCCACCTTGACAGCATGCTCCCCTCTCTTCCCTGTCCCCACATTTTCAAAATAGATGTAGGGACCAGATTTTGAAAGGATTTTAGGCACCTAAAGATACAGATACCACCTAGTGGTATTTTCAGGAGTGTCAAGGCACTTGGCTCCACTGGCCTATCTACATCTTCGGCACAGAAACCTCTTTAAAAATCTGGCCCTTAACAGCCTAACTCTCAGGCTCCCAAGTGACTGAGGAGCTTTTGAAACTGTTACCCCTAGGAAGTAAGTTATTAACATGGATCCTCAGCAGTCCAGGACCCAAGCACATTATTACCATAAATTACAGCCCTTTTGTCTATGAATGCTGGTACTTACTGACAATCATCCTGCAATTTTTTATTTACTATCTAGCTGGCATGAGGCTGCGTGATTGCGCTGAACAACTAACTTGGCACAGCACAACTCCATAGAAAACTTCCATCCAAAGCGATGCCAGATACTCAGCAGCCAATTTTTAAGCTTCAGTCTCTTTCGGCACTTGTAACTTTGTTTGTTTTTTTCTCTTCAAAATACCATCAAACTGAATGGATTCCTCGATAGAGCAGCCAAGAGCAAAATCACTCCTGGACTGACACCTGGTACACTAGAGTTCAGAGGAGATGGGGTTTTGACAGCAACATTGCAAACTCTGGTGAAAAGATGTTAAAGGGAAATGCTGGTACTGCCTTTCACAGACCCTGGGTACGTCTACACTACGGGATTATTCCAATTTTATATAAACCGGTTTTATAAAACAGATTGTATAAAATCGAGTGCACGCGGCCACACTAAGCACATTAATTCGGCGGTGTGCGTCCATGGTCCGAGGCTAGCGTCGATTTCCGGAGCGTTGCACTGTGGGTAGCTATTCCATAGCTATCCCATAGTTCCCGCAGTCTCCCCCGCCCCTTAGAATTCTGGGTTGAGAGCCCAGTGGCTGATGGGGCAAAAATCATTGTCGCGGGTGGTTCTGGGTAAATGTTGTCAGTCATTCCTTCCTCCAGGAAAGCAACGGCAGACAATCATTTCGCGCTCTTTTTCCCTGGATTGCCCTGGCAGACGCCATAGCATGGCAACCATGGAGCCTGTTCAGCTTTTTTTTGTACAGTCACCGTATGTGTACTGGATGCCGCTGACAGAGACAATACTCCAGCGCTACACAGCAGCATTCATTTGCTTTTGCATGATAGCAGAGAAGGTTATCAGTCATTCTGTACCGTCTGCTGCTGGTGTAAATTGGCAATGAGATGACGGTTATCTGTCGTTCTGTACTGTCTGCTGCTATCATGGGTGCCCCTGGCTGAGGTAGGCCGGGGGCGCAAAGGCAAAAATGGGAATGACTCCCAGAGTCAATCCCTCCTTTATGGTTTCTAAAAATAGAGTCAGTCCTGCCTAGGCTATGGGGCAAGTGTGCTAGAGAACCAGTATATCAGAGAGCACAGCTGCTCCATGCCAGATCCCGCAGAAAGGATGAGCTGCATGCCATTCACGTGGGGTGCCCCTGCAACAACCCCACCTGTTGCTTCCCTCCTCCCCCAACCTTCCTGGGCTATCGTGGCAGTGTCCCCCCCATTTGTGTCATGAAATTATAAAGAATGCAGGAATAAGAAACAGTGACTTGTTAGTGAGATAAAATGAGGGGGAGGCAGCCTCCCGCCGCTATGACAGTCCAGGCAGGACATTAAGCAGTGCGGGGGAGAAGAGCCCAGCATCCCGCTGCTATGATAGTCCAGGCAGGACAGAATCTTTTCTTTACATATGAAAGGGAGGGGGGTGATGGAACTCAGCCCCTAGTTGCTATGATGAGGATGGTTACCAGCCATTCTGTACTATCTACTGGGAATGACCGAGAATCATTCCTATTTTCATCCAGGCGCTCCCGGCCAGCCTCACCTTAAGCCAGCTAGGAGCACTCACGGGTTGATAACAAGGATGGCTACCAGTCCTACTGCATCGTCTGCCACCGGGCAGGGGAGAGGAGTGGATACTGCTCTTCACTGCTGCAGCATCGCGTCTACCAGCAGCATTTAGTAGACATAGGGTGACATTGAAAGAAGTCAAGAAAAGATTTCTTTCCCTTTTCTTTCACGTGGGGGGGGGGAGTAAATTGACGAGCTATTCCCTGAACCACGCCGGACAATGAGTTTGAACCTACAGGCATTGGGAGCTCAGCCAAGAATGCAAATACTTTTTGGAGACTGCTGGGGACTGTGGGATAGCTGGAGTCCTCAGTACCCCGTCCCTTCCTCCATGAGCGTCCATTTGAGTCTCTGGCTTCCCGTTACTCTTGTCACGCAGCACTGTGTAGCCTGTAGATTTTTTTTTTCAAACACTTTGACATTTCATCTTCTGTAACAGAGCTCTGATAGAACAGATTTGTTTCCCCATACAGCGATCAGATCCAGTATCTCCCGTACGGTCCATGCTGGAGCTCTTTTTGGATTTGGGACTGCATCGCCGCCCGTGCTGATCAGAGCTCCATGCTGGCAAACAGGAAATGAAAATCAAAATTTCATGGGGTTTTCCTGTTTACCTGGCCACTGCATCTGAGTTCAGATTGCTGTCCAGAGCGGTCACAGTGGTGCACTGTGGGATACCGCCCGGAGGCCAATACCGTCGATTTGCGGCCACACTAACCCTAATCCGATATGGTAATACCGATTTTAGCTACGCCTCTCGTCGGGGAGGAGTACAGAAACCGATTTAAAGAGCCCTTTATATCGATATAAAGGGCCTTGTAGTGTGGACAGGTACAGTGTTAAATCAGTTTAACGCTGCTAAAATCGGTTTAAACGCGTAGTGTAGACCAAGCCCCTGAATAAAACCAGGTGATCGTGTACATGCTGTCTCCCAACTCTCCTGGTAGGCAGCAAAAAATCAGTGAAGGAAAAATTGGAGACTAGCATTGCTATTGGACAGAGTTAAGATTATTTGGGCACATTAACAGTGTTTTTCCTTACTTATAAATGTTGGGGCTCCTTTTAAATCCAATCTTAACTCTGAATTTCCTGGGATTTTAATGCTTGTTATAACTAGAACGGTTGTGTAAGTTACTTTTTACCTTTTAACTCACTGATATGTGCCCTCAACCTTAACGCTAATCATTACTTAATGTCTAATCATTTCTGGATTCCTGCTGAGGACATGGCCTCAATGATATCTTGTGACAGGAATTTCCATAGGTTAATTATACGTGTGTGTGTAAACCTTGAATGAATGCATATAATATACGCATCCTTTTATGGGATGGACTCAATACCTTTTTTCACCATCACTACCCTCTATGATTCTAAAAGCAGCTTGCAATGAAGAAAACAGATCTGACTCTCTGGTTTACCATTGTGTAGAAAAGATGGCTTCTATCTTGTTAACATAAGAAACTAAAAATTGGTGGTTAAAAGCCTTTAACTGACTTCACTAGTGGCTTGTGCAACTCTCCCAATGAAAAGCAGGGGGCAGTCTGAAAACACCGAGAAATCTCATCCAGAGCTAAAGCTCAGATTTGCTTGAATCAGTCAGTTTCCCCTGCCCACGTGAGTGTGGTAGACAGCCTTTCACTGCATTCTTTCAGGGTCAAATCATTCACATTAAATTTGCAATACTGCAGAGTCAATATAATTTATAACAAAAATGAGTAGCTTGATTTCAGCTTATATTTCCCTGAATCCTGTTTTCATTGGGCAATTATCGTTTGTGTGGAAAAGGTTCCAAGAGTCTTTAACAGTTTTCTGGTTCAGTGCCAGTACTGTTGTATAACTCTAGGGTAATTTTAGACACATAATTCAAGACTTTTTTCACTGCATTTTTTTTTTCTGAAGATTCCTTTCGCAAAGCTAGAATTGGACTGTCATGGGGCACTCTCACTGCCAGATAGTGCCTCCTCCTGGCCATTCTGGGGATTAGTTTTGCAAGGTCGATGCCCCTTCCCGTGGTTTAACGCCATCTTTCTGTCTCTGCAGATGTGTACACCTCCTAAGTTGCAGCGCTATAACTCCCTCACCAGCGCTGCAACTTCGTGGTGTAGACAAGGCCTCAGTCTGCAGCCCCTCTCTTGCTCCCTGAGCTGCTGCTGCCTCTTTGTGCCTCAGCCCTCCGGCCAGGTCACTGGTACCCCCCAAAAGGGGAGACCATGTAAAGTCTTTCTCCAGCAATCCTAGGCAGTCTTCTCATTCACTGCCTCAGGTGCTACTCACTCAATATCAGGTAGGAGAACCCGGGCCCAGCCTCTACTCCAGGTTCCAGCTCAGGGGTCCTCACTTCAGCAGCCAAGGTCTGTCCTACCTCATCCCTTGCTGCTTTTCCCCTGAGCCTTTCCTGTCTTTCTAGCTTTCCCCCTGCTCTGGGTTTGCCAGCCCAGACTCCCTCCTCCCAGGGAGTGACTGCAGATTATGTCCCTACAGCCCCCCCACCCCCACCCCCTTTGCTGCTCTCAACTCCTTGGGCTTTAGACAGGACCCTCCTGTTCCTGTCCAGCTAAGCCCTGTCTAATTAATCCCTGCTTCCTGGCTCCTCATCCAGGTGCAGTCTGAGGGGTTCATTGCCCCCCTCAGCCACCTTAACTCCTTCAAGTCTTGTGTGGGGTGGACACCCCCATCAAATGGAGATTTAGGGATTCACTTTCCAGAGAGGGTTGTGTGTAAGAACATAGCCCCAGGAGAGGACCCCGTGGGCTGCCAAAAACAGGTGCCTGTGTCTTGTGCCTGTAGACCGAGGTGAAGAGCAAATGGCGTACTGATTTCTAACAGTAGCAGAAGAGTGATCCCGGCCATTACTGTCCTGTCGTCCAACTTTTAGCCTGACCAAATAATGGAACAAATATTAAGAGAAAATATCTCTAACCCACCAATCTAGAGGGATGTGGAAGTGTGACGGGCATGGGGAGCCAGCAAGAAACATCTTCCCAGACTAACAGGATAGGTTTACAAATAATACCGGTGGATGGAGGGGCACACTCTAACCCGGTGTTTATTAAAGCAGTTGATAATGGGTCTTGTGAAAGTCAAATAGCTTGGGCAAGACAGCTGTTGGCATGTGGGACCTGGCCCAGGTCCGTAGTCCAGTCCTCTATGAGCTGAAGGAAGGCTGGATCCACCTGGGAGGAACTCTTGCCTTTCGTCTCCTCTCAAAAGTCCACTGTCTCCTACATGTGCAAGACGGGGGCAGGAGAAAGAGACACTTCCACCTGCTTGTGTTCACAGATCAACCAGTACGGATGGTACCCAGACTTCCAGGAGTCGGGGGTGGAATACAAATTCAGACCGAGAGACAATTAACAGCCTGGACTGCAACATCCCCTGTGTCTTAGTCTGTGAGCTGCATTGTTGCTGGAGATGAAAGCTCTGAGGTTGCCAGATGCACATTGACACCTGTCGTCCCAAGGCCCCCTGCAAGTGCTGTGACAAAGGATCCGCATCAAGAACTCTTCTGTGCTGACTCTCATGGACCTAGAGATTCCACAGCTTCTAGGGCTCCAAGGACACCGGCACAAGGACACTGCTGCAGTGGGCCAAGACGCAGATCACCACGGAAACAGTCTGCTGGGACATGATGTCAGTCACTAGGTCCCACTGTGTTCCAGGATCCATGGCCTTCCCTCTCTCAGCCTTGTGACCAGCACACGTACAGAGAGAATTATAATGCCCCTGGCAGTCTGTGTGAGGAGTCTGCCCGACCCTCCTCGGTGCTCAGAACTGTGAGGTGGGGCATAGGCAGGGTCAGCTCCAGGGTTTTTGCTGACCCAAGCCCCGGAAAAAAAAAAAGGGGCGATCTGCGGGAGCTCTACCGCCACAAGTTCAGTCTTCAGTGGCAATTCAGTGGCAGGTCCTTTATTCTGAGAGGGAGTGAGGAACCTGCCGCCGAAGAGCCGGACGTGCCGCCCCTTCCCCGTGGCCGCCCCAAGCACCTGCTTGCTGGGCTGGTGCCGGCCCTGGGCACAGGAAGGGGCAGGAATGGGGTTATTAAAACATCCCAGGAACTCCGATCAAGTTCAACCCTTCACATCCCAAATACAGGAGCAGAAAACAAACTGTCTGGAAAATCAGCTTCCTAGCAGACAGCTTACAGCTTGCTAAGCACAGACCAGAGAGGGAGCAGTTATCTCCAAGTCATTATCTATACAGTCGGGGCATCCTACGACATTGCAGGGCTGCCGGTTTGATATCACTTGAGATGAATATCTGTGTACATTTCTGAAAAGATCAAAGGGAAGGAGACTTGAGAAAGCACGGCTTGATTAAAAATAACCAGCCTGGATTCAGCAAAGAGAAACCATGCTTAATTAACTGATGGGAATTCTCCGAGACTTGGGCTGGGATGCAGCTAGACAAGATGCAGAACGCAGTGTTTACTTAGCCATTCAGCAAGGCCTTGTCAGAGTTCAGCCCAGAGGACTGTGTCTACAGGCAATATTTTCAAGCTAGCAAGAGAGGTGACTTGAAGGTTGTCCTTTACAAGCAACTCCTGTCTCAGACCTGACAAACTCACTACACCTAATATACTGCTTTCATAGTATTTATCTATAAAGAAGAGCATGTGAGGTCTCTACTGAAAGCGTGTAATGTATCAATATTCCTAATTGTTGCGAGATGTGTGTATGAGTAATATTTAAGAAGTAATGTGACAATATTGAAAATGACGCCTAATAGGCTTGGAGTACAAGTTAGTCAGCAGGGAAATGTGTGTGTCGCGGATGGCTATTCAAGCTGGAGGGAGTTGCCACTCCTCCCCAGTTAGCCAGTAACGTAATGCAAGGCTCAGCTGTCTACCCTTGCCCCCTCACAGAACTATCAACAGAAAACCATGAAAAACAACTGAAACCACTGAGAGGTAAAAAGGGGAAATTATACCAGACAGGTGACTGCAGGTCTCCGAATAGAGACAAAAGCCTGACTCAGTATCTCACAGGGTGGGGAAGAAGCATCTGGTGGTGCAGGGGTGTTTCAGGAAAGCCTGGATCCTGATTCCTGGGAAGCCAGCCATCTCTGCAACAGACTGAATTCTGGGAGGGGGGAAACCTTTTATATTAGCTAGAAAAGTTATAGGACTTATTACAGAAAAGGTAACTATTAACAAGTGTTGCCCCTAGTTCAAGTCTTATTGTTTGGTTTTGTATGTAGCCATTTGTTTCCGTCACTTGCTCCTGTTTCTAGTGGAATCTCCATCTTAAACCTTCTTTCGTTTTATTTTAAGTGCTCACCGGTGCTGTGTGGTTTACAGGAGTGGTGATTTAAGGTAAAGCTGATAAACTGGGGCACAGGCTCCTATGCAGGCAGAGGATCTGGGATCTCTGTGAGTAGCCAGTGCTAGGGGCTGGATGTCAGAGAGGAATCATTTAAGGGGATGTGGGAACTGGGGTGCACCTCTTGTTAGCCTGCAGAGCAAAAGCAGGGTTGGCCCAGTGTGAGTGGCTAACACTCAGCTAGCACAGGCAGGACTTTCTCTCACTAGAGGAAGAGGGTAACAAGGTGACTCAGTCCTGGGCACCCCAAAAACTGTCAAACACCTTTAAACGGGAAGGCCAGAGGGAAAGGGCTTCTCTCCGCATCCACCCGCAACATAGGAGACTCCGAGGGGGGTGAAGTGGCCCATTCCTGTCAATGTGATAGTCTCATTGAATGAGAAAAGCCCCTGGAAATGATACAGCCTGAAACAAGAGCTCTGAGCCATGTGAACCAATGCATTCCTCTCCATAGCCCCCCCTGCCTGCCTCAGCGCCTGCATCATATCCTGCATGCGGGATGGGTGTGAAGCATACCAGTTCTCAGCTCCCCACTCAAAGGGGCAGGCCTTCCCAGATCCTCCCTCACGTGGGGGCAGAGAAGGGGCCTGAGACTCTCCCAAAAGGACAAGCCCCCAAGAACCTGGGTCACATGAAGTGAGTAGGGGTCCTAGGGATACCACCAGTCTCTTATTAGAAGGAACGTCCCTCGTTCCTTCGTGGCTGTGCAGCAGGAACTCCCGCAGGGAATGCCGGTGAGTAGTGCTCATTAACGATTGTGATAATAATAAAATATCAGGAAGAGAGGGAAGTGGGGGTGCTAAGAAAACAGTCTCATTTTTGAAATACAGTGTTGGCAGCCATAGGTCCAACTCCCCTAGAGGGACAAGAGCCTCCAGACCCAGACCCCCCCCACACACACACACCAGCAAGAGGGACTCTGGCACTCCCAGATGGGCAAGGCCTCCATAAACCAGACCATATGATGGGGGCAGGGAGGGGACTCAGACCCCCCTAGAGGAGCAAGAGTGCCCCAGATCTGAGAACATGCAGAATGTGGAGCTGACAGATGTCCTTGTCACTATTCCCCCCAGGACTCCCGAAACTCACCCTCACATCTCTAGTCCACTGTCCCACCCCTCCACCCCCTAACTCCCAAGCCTCCTTCACCTTAGCCCCCAACCACTCCCCCTCCCCTACCACCCATCCCCATTTATCCCCTCCCCATAACCCCACTCCTCTTGCTGCAGCCCCAAACCTCTAATCCCCCACTCCTGCACCCCCAATCGCCCTCTTCTCTCCCAGGAAGCATTCACATGTCTACATTTTTTTACCCAAAGACTTTGAGCGGTCCAGGGGGGTTGAGGTTCACTGGAAAATCTGGAGAGTGCAGGGGGTAGTATACAGTATTGCGGTGCACTGGCAGAGCTGTGGGGTGCATTGGAAGAGCTGGGGGTCTCATGCCTGAATCCCCACTCTCTCTCAGCTCCCCTACCATCCATTCCCATTATCCCACTCCCTACAGCTCAAAACCCTCTTCGCACACTCCTCCACCCCAGTGCCCCTCCCCTACAAGGAAGCATTCACATGTCTAGCTTCCCCACTCAAATATTTTGATTACATTCCCCCCAAAATAAAACTGCCACCCATGACACTCAAACTGTAGCCAGTTACTCAGTCCAAAACGCCCTTTGCCTTAGGTGGGGGCTTACGGTTAACTGATCCTTAGCTATGATGAAAGAGGGTGACTTCGCTGCCATTAATCTCAAGGTGTTGTGTCGTTCATCCAGTGATTCGTACCTCAGAGTTTAACAGCACAAGGCAGTGCAAGGAAACAGTGTTTGGGGGGATGTTGCTATAATACTCCCAAGTCAGACTCAGATGGATTTTGAAATCTCAGTGAGATCAACAAAAGAAGCTACATGGGAATAAAACTGGATAATACAATCTACCTATAGGGATAATTGTACTTCATGTTTGTAAGTGGCTTTACAAGCACTGCCTAGCATGAGAAGACCGGTACCTAGTTCTACATTCATATTAAATGTTATTTGATTTGCATTGAGCTCTGGGTTATCCAGCTGGTTTGTGTTCTCCGAGTAAGAATTAAAAGACTCAGCACCACACACAGATCTACAGGGACAATCCTCATTTATAAATCACGTTCCCCAATTCTGCACACGCGCCCCATATCCTCATCTAGACAATCCATTACTTCATACTATATATAGTGACTGTGGCTATACCATTAAATCTGTACCAATGTTAGAATAGTTCCCCCAAGGCGAGCTGAATGCTCCCAAGCTTCATCCATATGAGCAGCTAGGCCTGTGGGAAGAAGCAGGCTGACCCAGAAGCAACTAGGTAGCAGAACTGGTGTCTAGCATGGACAACACAGGGTTTTAAAAACTCAACATGTGCAGCATGTAACTAAGCACCCAACACGCACGTGGCATAATGCAAATACTGAACAAAAATTAGCCAGAACCTTGAATTCTTCCTCATATAAAACTGTCATTGACTCAATTAGACTTTTGCATGAGCAAGTACATAGTAAGTGAATAGCAGCGGCAGCAGCTTCTGTTGGCTACAAGCTGGGATTCAGTAGCTTGCCCTTTCTGTCACTGTAAATCCTGCCATGTATGCTATTTTCCATCTCCAGGAACGTTGTCCCATGGAAGAAAGTCACCTTTCCGGACCGTGAAGCACTGCCTACCTTCACTACAGAACCGGGGACCCAAGGAGTCACCTCAAGGCGCAATCAAAACTTACCTAAAAAGGCCTTGACTTCCTCTGCTGGTCTTTGAGAAGCTCAGGAACTGCAGCCTTCATAACACACCTTTGGAATGGCTGTGCACTCCCTTATGTACAGAGCACCAGGGTTTGTTTAACTGTGATGTGAGTGCTCTTCACCAGGCTCAAACCACCAGGTAAACACAAAGAACAGGTTGGACTGTCCAAAAACGACAGCCTGGAGTGAAGGTATGTGACTGGATAGAAATGTCGCTGTGTGCGTCTTTGCATTTTGCACTACACCTCACACAAATGGAGGAAAACTTGGAGCAATTACCTGCTCACCGGGGAGAGATCAGAATGCATTCTTTTGAGAGAAACTGACAAAATATAACATGACCTCCCTTCATAGATTCTAAGGCCAGAAGGGACCAGTATGTAATAATAATGGTCAAATCCTGAGGTCCTTAACCAGATTTGCAGAACGACTGAGGCCATGTATACACAACAAACTTTGGTTGACGCAAGTTACGTAGGTATAAAACTGTCACAGTTAGTATATCGCTTGCGGGCAGGCATAACTGGCTGCTTGCCTTGGTGCTACACATACTCACTAGGAGTGTTTGTGCTGATGCAAAGTGTAGTGCACTATGGGTAGGTGTCCCAGTGGGCCACATGCCATCCTCCAGTGCAATGCCTTCTGGGGAATTTTTGCAATGCATTGTGGGGCACACATGAGCTGCACAGGGGTAAAGTTCCCATCATGCAATTTTCTCCATCCCTATCTCAACATTTTCACACAATCTTTTTTAAAGCCCGCAAACCTGCGCAGCATTTTTTGCTGTCCACCATCTGACAGAAGTACGGCGTCTCCACAGTTCTGCACTGTTCTCGTGAACGTTTCAGAGCCACAGGAAGAACCACAACAAAGAGGGGCAGGACGATTTCTTTGAGGACAAATTGCTAAAGTCATAGCAAAAAAAAAAACCAATTCCAGGTTGCTGGTGGTGTTCACAGAGCAGCTGCTTTGGAGAAACGAGCACTGACTGGGAGAACTGGTACAGAAGTGCCGCTGCAGCGCTGTACGTATAGACATGGCCTTACTCAGAGTCTTCGCTTACAAGAAGCTAGAAGCCTGAATGCCAAGAAATGTGGATTCTGGCAAACTCATAGGGGTCAGAGCTATCTCGGGCCTCCGTCTTCAATGGCAACCATTTAGGGACGGTCAACAACACAACTCAGCTGATCTCAGCCACCATATCGCTGTATAGGCAGAGAGGAGAGGAGGTTCCCAAACCACGTAATGTCTTTATAAAATAAAACCAACATGCTGAAACTGCACCTGGATGTACTGGGAAGCGAGTGCTCCACATGGCGCAAGAGAGGTACAATCCTTTTGATCCTCTTAAATAACTTCTCTCCCTCCTTGGCACTAGTGCCATTTACACACCTAGTTCCTAAGTTTTCAGGACAAGGAACCACTCCTTTGACCTCCTGCATAATGCACCCCATGAAACATGGCTGAGTAAGGCGCCTCTAGGGTATATCGTTTAGACAGACTTTCAATTTTGATTTAAACACTTCAAGTGATAAATACATCATGTCCCTTGGTGAGTTGTCCCAAAGGTTAATTACACCTCTCTGAAAAAAGAGAATCTCATCTGAAGTCTGAATTTGTCTAACTTCAGCCATTGGCTTCCATTCTGCCTTTGTTTGTTATATTAAAGAGGCCTCTGCATCAGAAATCTTCTCCCCAGGTAGGAGCTGATGGACTTTGATCAAATCACCTCTTATCCTTCTCTTTGGTAAACTATACACATTCAGCTCCTTAAGTGACACACTCTCAGGCAGATTTTCCGATCTCAAATTCATGTAGTTTTTCCCTGAACTCCCTACAATTTTTCAACATTTTTTTGAAGGGTGGACACCAGAACTGGACCCAGCCTCCGATAATGGTCTCACCAGTTACCAGGTAAAGGTAACACTGCCTCACTCCTGGGTAAGGCACTTGTAGTTAGGGTTCCTATGGGTGGGCCTTCCCACCCTAGTGCTGTGCTTCCTATGAAGCAGGCATTTGGAGTTAGGGTTCCTATGGGTAGGGCACCTGGAGCTAGGGTTTGGGTTCCTATAGGTAGGGCTCCCCACCCTAGGGTTAGGGTTCCTATGGGTATGGCTCCCCTTAGGGGTAAGGTTCCTATGAGCAGATCAGTTGGACTTAGAGTTAGGGATCCTAAGAGAAGGGTTCTTGAAGTTAGGGTTAGGATTCCTATGTGTAAGGCTCCCTGCCATAGGGTTCCTGTGTGTAGGACTCCCTCCTAGGATTAGTGTTCCTAAGGCACATGGAGTTAGGGTTAGGATTTCTATGGGTAGGGCTCCCCACCCTAGGGTTAAGGTTCGTATAGATAGAGCTCCCTGCCCTAGGGTTAGGGCCCCTGGAGTTAGGGTTCCTATGCATATGGCTCCCCACACATTGACTGGGGTTCTAATGGTAAGGGCTTCCTGCCCTGGGGTTAGGGTTCCTATGGGTAGGGAACAGGGCCGGCACTTCCATTAGGCGACACTAGGTGGTCTCCTAGAGAGCCAAGATTCGGGCGGTGGCATTTTGTGCGCTCCCCATGGGGAGCACAGGAGCTTCCGGTTCCGCTCCCATCGCCCTGATGAAGAAGGACCTTCTGTCGACGTGCCACGGAAAACAGCGGCAGGCAATTGAGCAGCTCAATGACTGCTGCTGTTGCCTGCGGCATTTCGGCGAAGGGTCCTTCTTCGGCGGTGTGATGGGAGTGGAACTGGAAGCTCCCGCACGCCCCCTGGGGAGCGCACAAAATGCCACCCCCTGAATTCTGCCTAGGGTGCCAGAAACCCTAGCACCGCTCCTGGTAGGGAACACGGAGTTAGGGTTATCATTCCTGCAGGTTAGGGGAGTAGCTAATCTCACTCTGGCTGGTCATATACAAATTAAGAATTGTATGGTTCACAAGAGATGCCCATTTACAATATTAACAAGATCTCAATCAATAGTTGCTAGGGGCTGGAGGGAAAAACAAAACCCGCAGGAGTTACCCTTTTTAGGAGTACGATGATATATTCTGAAACTATATCTTGAGTACAGATGAAACCTCAGGTATTCAAGAGAAACATCAAACGTAACAAGAGAGACAAGGTGGGTGAGGTAATACTCACCCACCTTCTACTGGACCAAATTCTGTAGGTGAGAGAGACAAGCTGTTGAGCTACACTGAGCTCTTCTTTAGGTCTGACCTGAAGCTGGTCTAATAAAAGTTATTACCTCACCCACCTCGTCTCTCTAATATCCTGGGACCAACACAGCTACCACAACACTGCATATAGCATAACAACAAGTCGTGCTCAGTAAAGATGAACCTTACTACATATATATTATCTGGGTACACATATATTATCTGTCACGCATTTGATGTAATTCTAAGATAATGTCTATACTATATATATATATATCTATATATAAAAAGAGTGTAAGCTTGTGGACAAAAATATAGTGCTCAATGGAGTTTGTAGCCCACTCAGCGTATAGCAAATTCAGAGAGAATGTTGCTAAAGAAGAAAACTGTTCCTCAAAAAGCCTTAGAAACATCTTTTGTTGTGGCCATGCACACTGCAAAATGCAACCCAGCATACACTGTAGAAGACCTTCTACTTCCAGCAGCAAGAGACATATAGAGCATTATGATTGGGGAACCGCCCTGGCACTGAAAACCATTCCAAGTCAAATAATGCCATCTGTCAATACATTGTAGAAAACATGCAGGACCAACTGACAGAACTAGTGAAGAAGAGTCAATATTTTGCACTGAAGCATGATAAAGCCACAGATGGGCCAATATGGCTCAGCTTCTGTGTTATGGGACGGTCGTCAAAGCAGGTACAATAGCTGAAGAAGGCCCATTCTTCTCATGGAAATGTTAGGCTGAATCTGAACATGCCAAAAAAATTGATATTTTCAAATGATAGCTTTAAAATCCCAAATTAGATCCGATGATATAATTAAACTGTATGTGGTTGAATATAGTCACAAAACCATCCAAACTCTGGTAACCCTCCTCTTCAATCTAATGTACTTGGTTGGGTTATTTTGTGTTTTTTTAAAAAAACACATAGTATTTGGCTATGGGGAGCCACCAAGTTTTAAAATATCTGTAAGGAAGCCACAGTACTAAAAAGTTTGGGATCTCTGGTGCTAGACTAAATGGACTCAGAGCACACATTGATCACATGGTGATTAAAAGATCAGCAGCCACTGGGCACCTCATCTGTGTTAGAGCTCCCAGCTTTTCCACACTGCTGTAGCGGCAATAATGGAAGTGCAATGATGAGAAATTTTAAGATAGAGACTAGGTTTTAGTGACTCACCTCCACTCCCTCCCTAGCACCCAGATCGCATTCTTTCATAAGGACTCACACTGATGCTGCCTCGCCTCAGCTGGCTTTTCAGTGCTTAAGATGAGAGTCTACAGAAAAGGTGTCTACATCCCCCACAAACTAAGTAGTGAACTAGAATATTTACCACAACTAATGTCGCAAAGAATTTGTTCTGAGCTGGTATGCAAAATAAAATGCTTCTTAAATACATATAATTTGCCTGCCAGAGGAGTTCACTTGTTTGAAATGGCACTGAGGAATTTCACGGCCAGTAGCAGTGTCTGCTATTGCAGGCAGAGTCCATCATTTTTATGCTGCTATTATTTATCTACATTATTTGTCTGCTCTTTGGCTAATGGCAACAGCAGGACTTGCTGAGATTCCTAGATTTGCATTTCAACACAGCCATACCAAATCTACTACACCAAAGGATCTATACAGTAGAACGTGGAGGCTTCCATTGTCCATGCTAATGATCCTGAGTTTAGTATGGCAAGTATAGCAAGCTGAAATCTTGGGTACAAACACAGATGTACGGTACTTGCAGCTGAAAACACTGCCCCCCAAGGACTCTATTCAGCAGAAATTACATGCTGGCTACCATGTCACGGAAGACTACGGAAGGTCCCAAGTAGGTGCTGCCAGCCTCAGCACTCAACAAGACACTTTTTTGGACTGTGAGACTTTTATTAGACAAGATTCCCCCATAGGCTGGACTGGGACAGAAATCTTTTCATTTCCTTGATTTGATCCGTGCCTGATTGGCCAAGACCATCTTCTACATCTGGCCATTATTGGGGCAGGAGGAAGAGCAGGCTTAGGGGCTCCATGTACACTGAAAATGGAGAGCGAGCAGATCTGTACTATGTTAAGGGTGGATTAGAGTACAAGACAGCTGGGGAACATCCAGCGAGGGTACCAACAGACAGCTACACTGCAGTTGTCTATAGGCCTAGGTGAAACTTCAAGATTTTGTCTGAAACACAGACTTACATGCCACACCATGCTCTTCCTAACTAACAACATCTCTTACACGGTGTCATTGTCAATTTCTGAGACAAGCCACTTACCCTTCAGGTTTAGAAACTCAGAATGCTCCGGGTCAGGTCCCTGGCTGTCACATACAGGGAGATTGCTCTACATGCCATGGAAAGC
Source organism: Gopherus flavomarginatus (assembly GCF_025201925.1). Lineage (NCBI taxonomy): Eukaryota > Metazoa > Chordata > Testudines > Testudinidae > Gopherus > Gopherus flavomarginatus. Next base: position 38,698,802 of record NC_066630.1, read on the forward strand.
ACAGAACGGTAAACAAGCATGCTAGAGAGGGTGGGGAGGAGGGCAGGGAGCCAAAACTAACAGCTGGGGCATGGGGCAGGGTGGGGGATGTCTCATTATTAAAGAATGACTGAAGTGAGGTTTTTTGCAATGTATTTCCAAAAGTGTTTGTCAGATAATATTCTATTACAGGGAGTACAAGCCTGTTTCCTTTCCTTTCCGATGTGGGCTCCTGCATATTTTAGTGCATTGGTCACGAATCTGAAAGAAGGCATTAATTAAATGTTTTCCATTGGGTTTGTTTTGCTCTGTATTCCCACTTTATGACTTGAATTTTCTGTCACATTAAGCCATGAGCTAGCAAGGGAAATTAGGCCTTCAGAGCCAGCAAGTGTACTGGGGTTATCCTTCGTAAGAGTCTTGCTTAGTGTGGTTTAGTACAGCCTTTCACTCACGCCATCCAAATGAGAACGATTATAAACTGCATCAGTCCTTTCTATGCCTTATCAATGAACGTTATCAAAGTGACAGGATCAACTGAAAAGCCACCCTGCAGTCTGACATGGCTTAGTTACTATGAATACAAGTACTGACTGTCACCATGACAGCTTAGAGAAATCTATTATTTCCTCCATTGTTTCTGTTTGATTGCGTTGTGTCTTTGACTACACCTTGTGTACAGTCATTCTCACTACCTCCTAGCACCAGCCAAATGCAGCGAATCACATTCCCCTGTTTATGTCAGGCTTCCACACAGCAACGGGAGACAGAACAGCATTTTAAATAACAGGAAAGTGTGACTCAAGTGACAAAACGTTGGCAGGGGGACCCGAGAGTAAAATGTAAAACTGTGTTTAACTCTTTTGTAAAAAATTTGATTTCAAGTCCTTTTAAATACAAAAATTATCCAATGACTGAGAAAATTGTACAATCCACACCTAAAAGTTAGGAAACGCAAAAGCTAAGGTTGTGCACAAGAGTGCCTCTGCCCGTGTGTATCTACAAGTCACAGAGCCAAATTCTGCTATTTTTGCCCCAGTATAAATCTGCAGCTACTTCAGTACTAGTTCTAAAGGTCAAACAGACATAAGTAGAGGTTACTGGCCTTCTGTAATAACTGCAGTCTTTTGAACTGTGTCCCACTATGGCTGCTCCACTTAGGGTGACCAGACAGCAAATGTGAAAAACTGAGACAGGGGTGGGGGATTAGTAAGAGCCTATATAAGGAAAAGGCCCAAAAATGAGGATTGTCCCTATAAAATTGGGACATCTGGTCACCCTAGCGCCACTTCAGGTGCACATGTGCCTCTCGTGCCCGTCATTAGAGGTTTTTCTTCTAGCAGTGCCCATTCAGCCTACACATGCGCCTTTGCCTCCTACTGCCAAACTCTAAAGCTACACAGGGATGCCCGGGTGAACTGCCCTGGGTTTCTTTTCTACCCAAATGTCTCCACAGAGAACAGTCCAAAGCAGAGGGAAAGGGAAGGCAGGTATCCTATCGATAAACTATCCCTAGTCTCTGAGCAGAAATCATAGATCCCTGGAATATATCTGCGAAGAAGATGAACAACCTGGCTGATCTTCAAAATTGCTTGGTCCTATCCAAGTAGAAGGCCAGAGCCCTTCTGACACATAGGGTATGCAAATAGGACTCCTACAAAGAGTTGTGTGGCTTCAGCAAAAACATTGGTAGATGAATAGATTGGTTAAGGTGGAACTCTGAAAGAATCTTAGCTGAGAATGTAGGATGTGGGTGTAAAGAAACCTTATCCTTGAAAAATACAGTGAAGGGTGGGGGGGATCTGCCATCACATCACCGATCTCCCCAGCTCTGTGGGCTGACGAGATGACTAATAAAATGGTCTACTTCACAGATAAATGGAGTAGAGAACAGATTGCTGTAAGTGTGAATGGATGTTTCATAAGGTAACTGAATACCAGGTTGAGATCCCTGCTTGGTGTGGGTCTCTAGTCTGGGGGTAGAAATGTCCAAAATCCTCAATAAACCTAGATGATGCAGGATGAGCAAATATGGAAACAGTCAGGTGAAGGTCTGATACTGCAGACAAATGGAACTAACTGCCCTAACTGATAACCCTGATGTCTTCGGATCCAGCAGATAATGCAGGATGACTGAAAGAGGCACAGATCCAGGCAGCAAGCAGTAATGACAGCACCAATGGAAGAATCTCTTCCAACCCTGCAGGTTAATCATATGGGTTGACTTCTTCCTATGATTCAGTAACATCTGTTGCACTTCCTTAGAGCTGGAGGATTCTAGCCCCATGATCCATTGCAGAACCATGTCCAGGGGTGGAAAACTCCCAGACTGAGGTGAAGCATGCAACCCACATCCCAAGAGAGGAGATAAGGGGTGGTTGGGAGCTTTAGCAGTAGATGGATGCGTAGATGAAGCAGGTAACTGTACCTGGCGTGTCTTGGCCAGGTTAATACTAGAAGGATAACTCTGGCCCTGTCCTGTCTGATTTTGTTCATCACCTTCAGTATCAGTGGCATTGGAGGAAACACAGAGCAGACCCTTCTTCTAGGGCAGAAGAAAGGTGTCCCCCAAAGAGTGGTGGCCCAGAGGAGAGACTGACAGGAAGCACTCGGTATTGGAAATGATCCTGGCCTATAGTGAATTGTAAATATTTCCTATGCAAAAGGTGTATCGTTATATGTAAATAGGCATCTTGTAGATTGAGAGTGGAAAATCAATCTCTCTTGTCCAGTGAAGGAATTATAGATGCCAGAGTCACCACTCTCAACTTCTGAGGCTTTATGAACTTGTTCATAAAAGTCTTAGATCTAAGAATGGTCGCCACCCTCAATCCTTCTTTGGTACAAGGCAATACTTCAAGCAAAATCCTTTGCCCCTGTGAGGGGCAGGGATTGGCTCTTTTGCTCCTAATCGGAAGATAGAGTCCACTGCTTGTTAGTACAAGCTCATGAGGTAAGGGGAGTTGAAAGGAGGGAGACACAAATGGATGGAATAGCTCTATGTAATGATGTTTATGATCCTCTTGTCTGTAGTAATCCGCTTCCAGGAATGTTGGAAATGGAAAAGGCAGTTCTCAAATGGAAAGTGATGGGCATTTGGGAGAGGCTATGAAACCAGAGATGTGGAGGATTCAAACCCTCGACCAGCCCATCAATATTGCTGCTTAGAAGACGGTTAGGTAGTTGTGGAAGGCAGGTGGGAGGCCCTCTTTCTCTGAAACTTATGTCTTTTCCTGGGGGTGGGGGCAATAGGGGACCTGTGAAATCCAGAGAACTGAGAAGGACATGATCTCTGGGCAGTTTGTGACCTACTGTCTCTTATTTGTAGGTGTATATATGCCCAGGAAATGTAAAGTGGCACTAGAGTCCTTCAGTGTATGCAAGGATTCATCTGTGGTCTTCAAGAAAAGCCTATGACTGCTGAAGGGGAGGTCCTCAATGACGTTCTGTATTTCTTTTGGAATCCTCAAGGGCTGGAGCCATGATGCCTGCACATAACTACCGCTGCTGAGATGGACCTAGCGGCAGTGTCCACAGCATTCGATGATACTTGAAAAACAGTCCTGGCCGATCACTGGCTCTCTGAAATGGTGCACTGGAATTGCTCCCTGTGTTCCTGTGGCAGGTGTTCAATAAAGGCCATCAATCTATTCCAGTCTATGAAATTGTATTTTGGCCTTGACCGCCTGATAATTCAAGATCCTGAACTGCGGGGTTGCTGAAGAACAAACAGATCCACGCTCTTTTGGTCCTCATCATGTGGAGTGGATCTGGAGAAATGCTGCCTGCCCCACTCGTTTACTGTACGCATTAGTAGGGAGCAGTAGCGTAGCTAGCGGGGTGCAGTGAGGCAGCCGCTTCCCCTCAACACATTTTTCAAATGCGGTGCCTGAGCGGGGCGTCTTGGAGCTGCCAGAGCTCTGAGTCCCTGTGCAGTGCGGTGCGGCTCGGCAGCGGGAAGCTGCTGTGGTGGCAGCTCAAGACATTCCGGCACTAGGCAGAGTGCTGGCGCTTCGCGGCATGGAGGAGCTGCAGCGGGGCACCCGGCTCGGAGCGCGGGAGAAGAAAGTGAGGGACAGGAGGAGGCACTGCTGCTGCCCGGGCACTGGTGCTGCTGCTGCTCCAGCTCTCCGGACGGTGGGGTACAAAGTGCCCCCTGAGCAGCGCCGCCGCAGGGGGATGTACCGGCTGCTTCGCGGGTGCAGGGACCAGCAGCAGCGAGGACTGCAGCAACCGCTGTGGTGGGTGGGCGATGGAGCACGGGGCTCCTCCCCCTCTCCCCAGCAGCACTAATGTGCACACACGGCTGAGGGTGTGCAAGTGGTGAGTCTCCCTCCCAGCTCCTCTCCATGGGCACAGCCAGAGCCACGAGTTGCAGGACTCCAGTGCACCTGCCCACGCCTGGCCAGAAGGGCTGCGCGCTGCCACGTGGGGCAAACGCACCCTGCACGGCTGCTGCGGGAAGTCTGGCCACAAAGAGGGGATTAGCTGCAGCTGCCTCCCTCACCTCCCCGTTCCCGCTCTCCCGCCAGTGCTGGACGGCCAGAGCGCGGGCACCTCAAGGTAAAGATGGTGTTGTTTGCCACCCTTGTAAACAGGTGGCATGTGGGGTGCTGCATTCTGCCCCTGGCAAGCGGGAGGGACTTGGTCTCCATTCCCCGTGGGGAGCCGGCTCCTAGGTTGCACCGGACTCAGAGGGAACCAGCAGGAGCTGGGTGCCCTGGCACTGTGGGGCAGGAGGAGGTAGCTCATCAAAGGCACCTGGGCAGCCAGGTAAGCACGGACCCAATGAGCGGGGTGTCTGGGAGGGGGGGTGTGCAGCATGGCTGCAGCGTGGCCGGAGGACCCAAGGGGGGAGGGACCGTGGCATGGCTGGAGGAGTGGGGGGAGGGCGTGGAGCGGCCAGAGGAGGACCCAAGGGGGGGCATGGCCAGAGCAGGAGCCAAGGGGGGCGCCTTTTTTATGTTTGCTCCTCCTGCACTTAGAACCTGGCTACGCTACTGGTAGGGAGTTAAGTGGAGGGTGGGAGAACAAGAAATCAGAGTCTCTAGGAAGGAAGATAATACTTTTTATCAGTCATTTACATGTTGGTGGAAGAGTAGCAGGTGTTTGTCTCACAGTCTTAGCTGGACCGAGGAGCACCTGGTTGATGAGTATCGCCACCCTGGCAGGTGTTGCTGACTGTCGGAAATCCAACAGCTTGTGTTGTGAATCCCTGACCTCTTCTTGTGGAATATGAAGAGTGTCAGCTCCCTCTTTAGGACATCTTGAAATTGTTGAAAATCGCTAGCCACAGAAGGTAGTGGAGGCATAACCACTTTGTCTGGATATAAGGAGAATATGGGTGTTTGAGGGGTGGCCTCTTTATCCATCCTGCCCCCTGTTCCTCAAATGTCTCCTCCTGTGGAGGTGACTGGCTGGGGAGAAGAGGACTGATCAACCCTAGTCTCCCTTTGAGATGGCACTGGTGGTCTGGAGGAGAATTGCTGTCTGTAAGCAGTCCAGGGATCCCTGTATGGCCACTGCGGAGGCCCCATAGAAAAGGGTGGAGAGTCTTGTGGTGCCAATGGACGGTAGCAGCCTAGAGACCGAGATCTTCGTACCAAAAGGCGTTCGGTATCCATGAGGAGCAGGGATTCCAACTTATCCATTATGAACAAGTCCCTTACATATCTAACCTCCTGCTGTATCGAGTAGGGAATTGGTACCGATGCAGTAGCCAAAGCTGATGGTATCACTGATAGTGGGCATACTGATGTAGGTGCCAAATAGGTAGGTGCTGACAGCAGGACTGAGTCTGGCGGCATGGGACCTGGGTGCTCATCTTTGCCCTCCTTGTCTCGGACAGAGAGTAACAAAGCCCCATTGGAACCATGTCTTTTCTTGGAGCTCCAGGGCTTTCCAGCTCCCTGAGTCCTGGAGGAGGAATTCTTCAACTCAACAGTAGCAAAACAAGAGGTCAAGGCTTTGGAGATCTAGATCTCGCAGGGGATCTGGGCATTGTAAGAGCAGGTTACTTCAGATGATAGTCTGTACTTGGGAGCCCTCTCAGAAGCCGCCAATGACCTCCCCTTCTTAGGGGAAGCCTGAGCCAAAGTGGAAGGGGCACTGGATCTGTCCAGAGACAGATGTAAGCTGGGGTCCCCTGAGCTGACTCAGAGGGCTCCATCACTAACAGGCTGATCTTAACTTTCCTGCTCTTCCTTGCCCTCGACTTGAGGGCCAGGCAGACACTGCACTTCCGGGAGACGTGGGACTCCCCCGAACTATGGACACGCTTAGAGTGGCCATCACTCACAGGTATAGCCTCTTGGCAGGAGAGGCAGAGTCTGAAGCTTGGAGAGCCAGGCATGCCCTGCCAGGAAGACAAGGCTCCTCAAGGAAAAAGAGAGTAGAGAAAAAAAGAAAGAACTGTCCTCTCACTGCTAACACTTACTAAGTAACTATAACTACTACTAACAACTAGCTATACTAACAAAACAAACTATAAGACGACGAAATAGCCCAGGCACTCTCAAGGCAGGCGCCGTAGAGCTCTGTCTCAAGCTGAGGTAGCGGAGAAGGAATTGAGGGTGGCTCACCCACACATCCCGATATAGCCCTGGTGTCCTGCATAAGGAGACACTGGGCACGTGTGCAGGCTGAACAGGCACTGCTAGTGGAAAAACCTCTGACCAAGGGCTTGAGAGGCACATGTACATCTGAAGTGGAGCATCCATAGGGGCACCACTCAAAGAACAACCAGCTTTCTTCAAACCTGATTGAAGTGTATGTCTCAGTGCGGCCGGCAATACAAGCCCAGTTTGAGTAAAATTAGTCCGGTAGTTTTAAGACCAGGAGTGTCTACAATCAGCAAACCAGTGTGAGAACATGCACTCACCCAGCTGGGCATGAATAAGCAGGATGTCTGCAAGGGGCTAAAACATGCCCTACCTGTGTGGTGGGTCCCCTAGCAGAAAAACGAGTGAGGTTCCCCCATTTAAAGGGGTGGGGTTCAAACAGTCCACAGCTACAGGATGGGAACGGAGCTATCTGAATTCTCTGCTCCTCTGCCCTGCAGTGGAACACGTAAGGCTCGTGGGCAGCTCCTTCAGCCAACGCACTATGTGGTTTGTAGCTTCAGCAATCACTCTATGCCAGGGGTCTCAAAGTCCTGGCCTGCAGCCATCTGCCGCCCGAGAACCTCCCTACTGTGGCCCGCAGAGGAGAAACGCAGGTGGTCACGCTGCCAGCAATGTCTGCTGCAGGCGCTACCTCCCGCAGCTCCCATTGGCTGGGGGAGAGGGCCAGAGATATGATCACTAGTCGCTGGGCAGAGTCAGCCATGGAGGAGGCATCGTTAGTTGCCGGGCAGAGTCAGCTTCACATTTTTCCCCACAATGAATATAAACAAGTCAAAATACCGAACACAACTATCTGACGCACACCTTGCTGCAATCCTGAAGGTTTCAACTGCTCAGTCACTGAGGCCAAACATCAACAAACTGACAGAACTGAAGTGTTGCCAGGTGTTTGGCAAACACTAAAAACTCTCTGGCAGGTGAAGAATTGTATAAAGTTGTATGGCAGCTTTATTATTTCTAAGAAATTCAAAATAAAAAATACAATATAAACATTTTCTTTTCTGAGCACCATCTTCAGTGACGTTATTGGCCCGCTGGGAGGATTTCAGGACCGGCACTGGCCTTAAGGTAAATTGAGTTTGAGACCCCTGCTCTACGGTTTGGAGGAGTAGGAGGTCTTCCCTCATCCACAGATGTCGATGCTTAGCCAAGTTTCTCAGGCTTGGACCCACTGACTTCAGTAGGCACTGGATCAACCCTTACTGACCAAGCAGAACAAACACCTACTACACGTGTTCTGCACACACTATACAAGCACACAGAACTTTGTCCAGTCAAAGCAGTTTGTTCTCCAAAAGGGCTCTGCTCACATTAAGTTTCAGAGTCAGTCATTTTCCTATAGCTTTGTCTATGTGAGTGTAGTTAGGATTTTTTGTGGGAGAAATAGTTTCCCCACCCTCTCTGAACTCCCAAATGGCTAAACTATCCATGTCCAATGCTGCTTTTAGAGAGAGGCTCCTTTGCTTCCCCTCCCTCGGCCCAACTAGTTTGAGCATTTATTTTCTTTGCTAAAGTGACATGTTCCAGTACATGCCAGATAGCATTTTATTAACCCCATTAAAAATTATAAATGGGATATTCTTTTCCCTAAATTTCCCATTGGCTCCATTTTCCTTTCCTTGCTCCCCTCTATAGCTCACATCACTCTATCTGCTCCTCTTCCCCTCTCCACTCCAATCTCCCCCTCTTCCCACAAGCACAATCTAGGTCCCACACCCTTCATTTCCTTACTTCTGAAGGACCAATCCTGGCCCTCTCTCCAAACCCAACCTCTCCCCCTCCTGTCCCCATCCGCACCTCTGTCCCTCTCATGCCAACATTCCTAACGTCACACCTTTCTCCCTCCTTGCCCCTGCAGTTCCCCTTTTCTTGCTACTCCATCTCCACAAAAATCTCAGCCATCCATGACCTCTTCATCTCTCTGTCTCTGCAGCTCATTTGCAAAATGTTGAATTTCATCTTCCATTTTATCCTTCAGTCAAGTGATATCCCTTGTAACTCTTCGCAGTTAGCTTTGAATGACAGCTGTCGATTAATAGCAGTTAAGTCATGCAATTAACTCAAAAAATTAATCACGATTACAAAAAATGTATTGCGATTAATCACAGCTTTAATCGCACTGTTAAATTTATAAAATATTTCTGATGTTTTTCTACATTTTCAAATACAACAGAAAATACAAAGAGTGCAGTATGCGCTATATTACTTTTATTACAAATATTTGCACTGTAAAAATGATAAACAAAAGAAATAGTATTTTTCAGTTCACTTCATACAAGTACTGAAGTGCAATCTCTTTATCGTGAAAACTCAACTTACAAATGTAGATTTTTTTGATTACATAACTGCACTCAAAAACAAAACATTGTAAAACTTCAGAGCCTACAAGTCCACTCAGTCCTACTTCTTATTCATCCAGTCGCTAAGACAAACAAAGTTGTTTACATTTATGGGAGATGTGCTGCCCGCTTCTTATTTACAATGTCACCTGACAGTGAGAACAGGCATTTGCATGGCACTTTTGTAGCTGGCACTGCAAGGTATTTACATGCCAGATATGCTAAACATTCGTATGCCCCTTCATGCTTTGGCCACCATTCCAGAGGACATGCTGATGATGCTAGTTACAAAAACATCGCATTAATTAAATTTGTGACTGAAGTCCTTGGGGGAGAATTGCATGTCTCTTGCTCTGTGTTTTACCCAATTCTGCCATATATTTCATGTTATGGGAGTCTGAGATGATGACCCAGCACATGTTGTTCATTTTAAGAACACTTTCACTGCTGATTTGACAAAACACAAAGAAGGTATCAATGTGAGATTTCTCAAGATGCTACAGCACTCGACCCAAGATTTAAAAATCTGAAGAGACTTCCAAAATCTGATCGGGATGGGGTATGGAGCATGCTTTCAGAAGTCTTAAAAGAGCAACACTCTGATGCAGAAACTACAGAACCCAAACCACCGAAAAAGAAAATCAACCTTCTGCTGGTGGCATCTGACTCAGATAATGAAAATGAATGTGTGTTGGTCTGCACTGCTTTGGATCGTTATCGAGCAGAATCCATCATCAGCATGGACGCATGTCCACTGGAATGGTGGTTGAAGCATGAAGGGACATATGAATCTTTAGTGCATCTGGCATGTAAATATTTTGCAATGCCAGCTACAACAGTGCCATGAGAACGTCGCTTCTCACTTTCAGGTGACTTTGTAAACAAGAAGCAGGCAGCATTATCTCCTGCAAATGTAAATAAACTTGTTTGTCTAAGCGATTGGCTGAACAAGAAGTAGGACTGAGTGGAGTTGTAAGCTCTAAAGTTTTACATTGTTTTATTTTTGAATGCAGTTTTTTTGTACATAATTCTACATTTGTAAGTTCAACTTTCATGATAAAGAGATTGCACTACAGGACTTGTATTAAGTGAATTGAAAAATATTATTTCTTTTATTTTTACAGTGCAAATATTTATAATAAGTAAATATAAAGTGAGCACTGTACACTTTGTATTCTGTGTTGTAATGGATATCAATATATTTGAAAAAGTGGAGAACATCCAAAAATATTTATATAAATAGTATTCTATTATAGTTTAACAGTGCGATTATTCGCGATTAATTTTTTTAATCGTTTGACAGCCCTGCTTTGAACTAAGCTGGTCTTGAGTAATTTCGTATTGTCTGCAAATTTTGCCATCCCACTGTTTACTCCTTTTTCCAGAGTATGTTGACCAGCACTGGTCCCTGTACAGACCCCCGGGGGACACCACTATTTACCTCTCTCCACTGTGAAAACTGGTCATTTATTCCTACCCTTTGTTTAGTATCTTTTAACCAGTTACTGATCCATGAGAGAACCTTCCTTCTTATCCCATGCCTGCTTATTTTGCTTATGAGCCTTTGGTGAGGGACTTTCTCAAATGCTTTCTGAAAGTCCAAGTACACTGTATCCACTGAAATCACCCCTGCCGTGTTTGTTGACCCCCTCAAAGAATTCTGATTGGTGAGGCACAATTTCCCTTTATAAAAGCCTATGATGCCAAGTAACTTGATTCCTGCCTGCAATCGCCCCATGATGCCAGCCTCCACAGTCCACTTGTTAGATTTTCAAACAAGTACCTTCATGCTTCCTCCTTTGCTGCCCTTCACACTTGGGACGAGCTCCCATAAACATCCACATAACTAACTCATTAACATCTTTAAAACTCTTTGTCATGATGCCTACAAAACATTTGGTTACTATCGTCTCATTAAGCAGCAAAGAATCCTGTGGCACCTTATAGACTAACAGACGTTTTGGAGCATGAGCTTTCGTGGGTGAATACCCACTTCTTCAGATGCATGCATCTGAGGAAGTGGGTATTCACCCACGAAAGCTCATGCTCCAAAACGTCTGTTAGTCTATAAGGTGCCACAGGATTCTTTGCTGCTTTTACAGATCCAGACTAACACGGCTACCCTCTGATACTATCATCTCATTGTTTCCTCCCGCATCTGTTTTGTCTGTATCTAGCTGTTGTCTCTTGTCTTTCACTTTAATTGTAAATTCTTGGGGGCAGGAGGCATGCCTCTGTTCTGTTTGTACAGCACCTAGCACAACAGAGTCCCGGTCCAGGACTTGGGCTCCTAGGTAAGACAGTAATACAGAGAATCTATATGATACGTTTCCAGGACTGTCACTCTGAAGCCTAGAATGTTTGTACTGTCAATAGCAACCAAGAGTCCTGTGGCACCTTATAGACTAAGACGTACTGGAGCATGAGCTTTCGTGGGTGAATACCCAATTCGTCAGACAAATGGAATGGAAATTTCCAGAGGCAGGTATACAGTCAATGTAAAGCATGAAAACAGCACGGTTTGGAGCGCTTTTCCTTCAGAATATTACCAGGTTGTGGCATCACTGGGACTCATGGCCTGTTACTGTCCCATTTTTAAGGTGTCAGCCATTTTGACTTTACGAATTACACTCGTGCGGTGTACAGCTACAATAGGGCATGAATCTGTGCCATGCCAAGAGTCCTAGATCACTGTGACATCAGAGGCAACTCAACTAATGTCAACCCTTACTCTGCAGCTAATCTGCATGCCACAATTTCACTAGTTGCATGAGGGAGACTGCACAGAGCGGATTGCTTGGCCCAACTGTCAAACACAGGGCCACAGCCCAGACTTTCAGCTACTAGTGAACAATAATAATGCAAAAGAGAGGTGCAAATCTGAGAGAACTGCAGCTACTGACATTTGCGCCACAACTGATTTCATGATTCACTCATGCAAGGAACATCACTTATGGGTGCAAACTGCAGCTACAGTCAAGGAGACCAGAGCTCGGCGCAGCACAAAATATACCATTATATATAGGCCAGAAAATCTCTCTGTAAAAGCAGCTGTTTTAGTTTAGTTTGAAGCTGTGTTAATTTAACATATAAACACTGCTGGAATCACCACTTAAGGCAATTTTGTAAGACATTTGTGGTATGCAGATGAAATCCAAGCATAATTCTGGACAGGAGCAGTCCACCCCTGCACAGGAAAGGGTTTGGTTTTAAAATGGAGCTCAGTGTTATCTAGAGGAATCTACCCTGCAGGTCAGTAGGACTTTTAAAGAGACAAGACGGTTCTTGGTATTTGAAAAAAAAAATCAGAAAAAAGTATATTCACCACATTCTTAATTTCTGCTGTTTTCCCCAAACACCCGTCAAAGCGGGAATTGCACGGGGACTTTTTGCTTGTAGAGCTTTTTAACCTTTTCCCACAAACAGTCTCTGTCTGCCTTTGTTTGACTTCCTCTCCTTCTTCCCTGCCTTCCCACGGACTCACCTGTAGTCCTCAGTGACAGTAACACAGGACTCCTCCTTCCTCAGCCTAGCCAGAAGAGCTCCACCTTCCAGCTGCAGTTTAACCAGCCGCGTGTCATCAAGGACGTTCTTCATTAATTGCCTATAATTCCTCAACAAAACACTGGCCTCCTGAGGAGTTAGAAGAGCAAAGCAAATACAGTAATTTAGCTGTTACAATGTACGGGCATTAGCAGAACAAAGAAAACATATCCTGTCCCAATGGTACATCTCAACCCTACCCTTGAAAAGCCTCCTCTCTAAAGGCTGGAGGGGGAAATTCAGTCCCCATTGCCCTTTCAGTCCACCGCCTGTCTGTCCAGGCTGCCAAGAACAATGTTATAGTGGTGTTTTGCTCACAGCGTTCGTTTGACTGATTTGGCTCTACAAAGAGAAGCCTTCCAGCTCATCCTCATTTTGCTACCCAAAGCCATTGCATGATAGCCCATCATCTCCAAGTGATGGACCTCACTGCACCCCAAGTACTGGCAACAGGTTCATCTCTGATGGCACATGGTCAGGGGCGGCTCTAGGTATTTTGCAGCCCCAAGCACGGCAGGCAGGCTGCCTTTGGCGGTTTGCCTGCGGGAGGTTCCCGATCCCGCGGATTTGGCAGCACGCCTGTGCGGGACCAGCAGATCCTCCGCAGGCATGCCACCAAAGGCAACCTGCCTGCCACCCTCGTGGCGACCAGCAGAGCGTCACCGTGGCTTGCCGCCCCAGGCACGTACTTGGCATGCTGGTGCCTGGAGCCGCCCCTGCACATGGTGTTGGTGGATGCGCATGCAGGAGGAGGAAAGATCTGGTACAGCATCTTTCACACTCTCTGCTGGAGGACAGGATGCCTGGCAGTACATTTTAGCTGCTTGCACAATGACAAGGTTACATAATTGGTATAACTCATGTGTACCTTGAAAATACATTTTGGGCTTAGTAAGAGAAAGCTATCACTGCAGAGTCATACTGATGTAGGGCTTTTTACAGCTGCAGAATTACACTCGAGAGAAGGAGGGAGATTTTTTCAGTGTCCATTTTACCAGCGTCAAACCCCACAAGCTCTTGTACAAACAAGCCTTAGAAGAGGCTGCCTCCTAGGCAGGATTTTGCAATTTTAGATGTCAACCGCCATGACAATAAATCTTGGGAACAAGTGACAGGCACAGTGCTGTAATTAAAGGCTCTTTGTTTCACGTTTGCCTTCTGGCAAGGCCTGATCTTTCCTCACTCTAAACTAGCTTCCATTTGACTGGCATGGTTAATTGAAAATCTAAGCTATTGAATGGTAACTGCAGAGAGAACAATTTGTCCTGTTCTCCTTGCCTTCCTTTTATCGTACTCCTGCCACCCCCTCTCTCTGTGCTTGAAAGCACAGACTGGAAAGGATATGGACTGTACGGCACTGCTTTCTTTCCCACTGAAATCAATATCTCATCAGTTAACTCCTTTCCTCTGGTCAGGCAGCAGGCTCTTCAGAAAGACCAATGAGATGACACCCCTCAGAACAATGCCCTTCCCTGAGGGGTTTCTAATAATGATAGCACCAAGGCACTTATTGCAGACAAATCAGTACTCTCTTTGGACATGAAGATGGTCATCAGAGACTCACTTTACTCAAATGTATGAACCTTTAACAGCTAGAAATCCCATTACAAACCACACTGGCATATCATCGCAAAGCTGATTGAGTGGAAATCTCCCCCAGCACTGGGACAATGACAAGGTTACATAGATGGGAGTAATACCAACTAACTCGTGGCCAGACACCAGACTGGGTCTGCTTATTGTAACAGGGAAAAGAACAATAAGAATGAGCTTTTAAGCAAAAGTGCATCCAGAGAGGAATGAAAAGAAAGCTAGAAATTAACCCTGGAAAAGCCTTCATGATGCTCCACTGCTGGGTTTCTCTCTTTCTTCCATGTCCTCTTCCATGGCAGCATGGAGATCTTAGTCTCTTTTGGCATTTCCTTTTCACAACACTGGATTTTGTCTCTATATGCGTCTAGTCTCGCCCAGTTCTTTTCTGTACTTGTTCTCGTTAGAAATCTGAGCCCCAGAACAAACATTACAATAGCCAGCTCACTGCTAGAGAGGGAGGGGCCTCGGATTAGGGCCAGGATGCAGAGAGCTAACCTATGTCAATGTGACTTTACTTTGATGGTAAAATTTAATTGCTCTTTTTAATCCATTTTTCTCTAATCCAGATATGAAGTCCCATCTTCCCAATCTCCATACAAACACTTAGCCATTTGGACACCAGTTGTTTAACTTTAAGATCTTTGCTCTGCCCTAATTTATTGAGAATTTGAGTATTCATTTTTTTTAAAATGCAGCATTTAGCATGAGCTGCCATTATAGCATTAAAATTTCAGCCTGGCAGCCCCTGTCTAGCATCCTGCTTGTTGTGCCTTTGTCTGGCACTAGAAGACAACACTTACCTCAGCTCTTTCTGGTAATCTACAGGACTCCACCCTCTGAATGGCCCCATGCAGGAAAGCACAAGCACCCTGACATCCTTGTAGCAAATGCTCCAGTTTCTGAAGGGGAAAGGAACAAGGCAGGGGTTACTGTCAGCATGGTTTTCTTCGAGGCAGACGAGAAATAGCAGCTTGCAGGGAGCTCTAGGGAGTGGTGGAAATCTCGAGTGGAGCAATGGCATGGTGTATGATGGGTTCAGGGCTCTCTGTGAAACTTATGAATTCCGGTTCATACGACAAAGTTGCTCTTATGAAAACTGTTGGATCATGGAAAGCTGGGCTAAAAGACTCCAAGAGGAAGAAGCAACCCAACAAGTATAATCCTCATGAGTCAGAGGACCCTGCCTGCCTTCCTGAACCACCAATGGTCCCCCAGGACTCCCCAGAGAAGGGCAAGCTATTGAGGGGCACTGCAGTTAGGGTTGGTTGTGCTGTATATGAGCTGTACTGCTTGTGCTTTAGCTGTCAAGTAAGTGAGCAATGATGCTAGATTCCGGTGAGAAGTCTCTGTCTGTTATATGCCCCATGCCTCCAGCAACATTTCAGCAGTAACCCAGGAGGCTCACTCCTTCGTTGTGTTAAACTATGGGGGAGTCTGAAGGGTCAGCAGTGAACCAAGGGTTGAGCAGCAAGTTCTCAGTGCGGGGTGACAGATACAGGGTCTGCACCCTGAGGCTGTGCCTATGGACCCCAAAGACTGGGGCAATGGTTGGGCTCCATTTAGGCTCCAGAGGTTTAAAACACCCAGGATCCAGAGGCTTGGGTTCCCTCACAGCAGTCCAGTGGTAGCCAGGAGGGGGTGTTCGAATGGGACCTGTGACAGCATGGTATTAGAGAGACAAGGTGGGTGAGGTAATATCTTCAGGTCAGACCTGGAGATCTCCGTGTAACAGATTCATAGAGTCTAGGAGTGGAAGGGATCTCGAGAGGTCATCGAGTCCAGTCCCCTGCCCTCGTGGCAGGACCAAATACTGTCTAGACCATCCCAGACAGACATTTATCTAACCTACTCTTAAATATCTCCAGAGACGGAGATTCCACAACCTCCCTAGGCAATTTATTCCAGTGCTTAACCACCCTGACAGTTAGGAACTTTTTCCTAATGTCCAACCTATATCTCCCTTGCTGCAGTTTAAGCCCATTGCTTCTTGTTCTATCATTTAGAGGCTAAGGTGAACAAGTTTTCTCCCTCCTCCTTATGACATCCTTTTAGATACCTGAAAACTGCTATCATGTCCCCTCTCAGTCTTCTCTTTTCCAAACTAAACAAACCCAATTTTTTCAGTCTTCCTTCGCAGGTCATGTTCTCAAGACCTTTAATCATTCTTGTTGCTCTTCTCTGGACCCTCTCCAATTTCTCCACAGCTTTCTTGAAATGCGGTGCCCAGAACTGGACATAATACTCCAATTGAGGCCTGACCAGCGCAGAGTAGAGTGGAAGAATGACTTCTCGCGTCTTGCTCACAACACACCTGTTAATGCATCCCAGAATCACATTTGCTTTTTTTGCAACAGCATCACACTGTTGACTCATATTTAGCTTGTGGTCCACTATAATCCCTAGATCCCTTTCTGCCGTACTCCTTCCTAGACAGTCTCTTCCCATTCTGTATGTGTGAAACTGATTTTTCCTTCCTAAGTGGAGCACTTTGCATTTGTCTTTATTAAACTTCATCCAGTTTACCTCAGACCATTTCTCCAATTTGTCCAGATCATTCTGAATTATGACCCTGTCCTCCAAAGCAGTTGCAATCCCTCCCAGTTTGGTATCACCTGCAAACTTAATAAGCGTACTTTCTATGCCAATATCTAAGTCATTGATGAAGATATTGAACAGAGCCGGTCCCAAAACAGACCCCTGCGGGACCCCACTTGTTACACCTTTCCAGCAGGATTGGGAACCATTAACAACTACTCTCTGAGTACAGTTATCCAGCCAGTTATGCACCCACCTTATAGTAGCCCCATCTAAATTGTATTTGCCTAGTTTATCGATAAGAATATCATGCGAGACCATATCAAATGCCTTACTAAAGTCTAGGCGTACCACATCCATCGCTTCTCTCTTATCCACAAGACTCGTTATCCTATCAAAGAAAGCTATCAGATTGGTTTGACACAATTTGTTCTTTACAAATCCATGCTGGTTATTCCCTATCACCTTACCACCTTCCAAGTGTTTGCAGATGATTTCCTTAATTACTTGCTCCATTATCTTCCCTGGCACAGAAGTTAAACTAACTGGTCTGTAGTTTCCTGGGTTGTTTTTATTTCCCTTTTTTATAGATGGACACTATATTTGCCCTTTTCCAGTCTTCTGGAATCTCTCCCGTCTCCCATGATTTTCCAAAGATAATAGCTAGAGGCTCAGATACCTCCTCTATTAGCTCCTTGAGTATTCTAGGATGCATTTCATCAGGCCCTAATCTTGAAAGCTTGTCTCTCTCACCAACAGAAATTGATCCAATAGAAGATATTATCTCACCCATCTTGTCTCTCTAGTGTCCTGGGACCAACATGGCTACAACACCACATACAAGTAAGGTATTAAGCTTTTCATGTCTTGAGTATGGGATGGCCGCATTAGCCACAAGTGACCAAACCAGGAATTGAAATAGGTCATCCCACAGCAGGTCCAATACAAACCTAATTTATTCCCACCCCAAGCTACTATGGATTTTGTTTGTGCCACGGTTTAGAGAAGAGGGATTTTAGTAACATTCTTTTAAGATCTGGATTTGTTTCAGAATGAATAGTTTTCATATCCTTCCACTGGGAAAGCTAAATTGCCTCAGTTATAATGTATGGACCCTGGAGTGATAGAAAAAATAGAATACACATTTAAGACTTCTATACAAGTCGTAAGTTAGCTATTCTACACATCAGGGTGATACAATTTTAAGGTCTGACATCTGGCAAACTTCCAGAACTAGATTCAAATGATTTATACCATAGAAAACCTGCATTCTCAGCTCTCCTCTGGGACAATGGTGGTTCATGAGATATTGCCCCTTAAAAGTGTCATTGATCCAGGTCTGAATACTGTTGTCGTCAGCCTATAACCAGTGAAAACTGGGGGCAAATTCCACATTCACAGGCAGATTCTTATTTTTGTAAAGAATGAGGACCTGTTTGAAGCTGCTCCCAGGTTTGGAATGTTGTGAGCAGCCCCGCTGGAGATGGAGACGGATTAGTGAGCAGGAAGCAGGTGAGCTCATCAGAGATGTTAAATAAATAGTGTTTGACATGTGGTTGCAGAGCTACAGACATTTATCACTTGGGTCATGGTCACATTCAGTGCATCGATTAGCAGCTCTGTGCCGTCAAATTCCTTCATGAACTCCCCCCTCAGCTACAGCTTTGGGAAAGATATTGACTTAAAATGTAAGAAATGTGAAACAAGAGGTGGCCCTGAAATCCTGTATTCTTCCCCAGAGTCTTTATTTATTTCCAGGTATTTCCCTAGCTACTCCTCACTATGTCTCATACCCAAAGCGTTCTTGGAACTTACTGGGGACAATTTTCTGTTTCAGAAGGTGGAGGAGATCATGAGGGAGACAACTATTTTAGACATGCTTCTAACAGGGAGGAATTGGTGGGGAATCTGAAGGTAGAAGACAATTTGAATGAAAGTGATCATGAAATAATAGATTTCATCCTTCTAAGGAAAGGAAGGAGTGAGAGCAGTAGAATAAGGACAATGGACTTAAAAAAACCAACAGACTAACAAACTCAGAGATCTGGTAGGAACAGTCCTATGGGAAGAAAATCTGAGAGATAAAGAAGTTCAAGAGAGCTAGAAATTTCTCAGAAAGACAATATTAAAGGCACAAGAGCAAATTATCCCAACACAAAGGATAGGAAGGATAGTAAGAGGCCAATATGGCTCCATCAGGAGCTCTTTAGTGACCTGAAAATCAAAAAGGAATCCTACAAAAAGTGGTAACATGGACAAGTTGCTGAAGAGGAGTATAAAGAATAGCACAAACATGTAGGGACAAAATCAGAAAGGCCAAGGCACAAAATGAGTTACACCTAGCAAGAGAAATAAAAGGTAATAAGAAAAGTGTATTTCTCTTGCTCCTAATGTATTTAAATAACAAGGAAAGGAGTCCTCTCCAAAGCAGGGAAGAAGAGTTAATAACTGATAAAAATCAAGATGGCCGAGGTGTTTAATATTCTAGTCTGTAATTTTCACTCCATACATCGGAAGAAGTGAGGTTTTTTACCCACGAAAGCTTATGCCCAAATAAATCTGTTAGTCTTTAAGGTGCCACGGGACTCCTTGTTGTTTTTGTGGATACAAACTAACACAGCTACCCCTGATATTTTGATAAGGCTTTGGATACAGCCCCACATGACATTTTCATAATGAAACTAGAGAAATTTGTTCTACAAGAAATTACTATAATGTGGGAATGTTCTCAATGGCTCGCTGTCAAACTGGGAGGGTGTATCTAGTGGGATCCTGCAGGGGTCAGTCCTGGGTCCAGAACCATTCAACATTTTCACTCATAACTGGCATAATAGAGTGGAGAGTGTGCTTATCAAACCTGCAGACGATGCCAAGCTGGGAGGGAACTTTGGAGGTCAGCGTTAGAATTCAAAACAACCCTGACAATTTAGAGAACTGGTCTGAAAGCACGGGATGAAATTCAATAAAGACAAGTGCACAGTTCTGCATGCAGGAAGAAAAACAAAATCAAAAGCACAATTACAGAGCAGGGAGTAAGGGGCTGGTGGTGGCACTGCTGTAAAGGTTCTGGGGGTTATTTTGGATCGCAAATTCAGTATGCAGTTGCAAAAAAAGATGAATATCATTCTGGCATAGATGGAGAGGAGTGTTGTACATTGTGACGTTGCACCCCATAATGCTTTATAGAAATATGCTTATGAATGTAAATATGACATAACTGGAATATGTTTGATGATACATATGCCATGTAACATCTCAGTAACATATCTACTGAATGTATTCATCCTATTTGTATGCATGCATCATTTATATATATATATTTTATAATGCTCTATGCTTGAATTTAAAGTGTTTGCTGTAGAAAGCACCTAAGGCAGATTTGGTCAACATAGCGTAAAGAGATTATTCAAGTAATTGGAAGTACTTGGCCAATGAAAGACCTTGATAGACACCAATCCACACCTGAGCTTTCCTGGGAACGTTCAGGCTAACATGGTGTCGGTCTGTAAAGAACTGAGTCATGCATGGACATGTGACTTGCCCATGTGATTCCAGAACTCTATCTTGTAGCTCTAATTCTACACAGGGGAGAGAGGGGTGTCCACCCACAAGAGGGAGGCTACATAAGCCCCTGAGAAACCCCTCCATTTTGTCTTCAGCTAGCTCAAGAGACAGCCTCTCCACCCCAAAAGATGCCTGAAAGAAACTGGAATAAAGGACACTAACTACAGGGATGAGAGTGATTGCTGGACCCAGACTAGAAGGAGGCTAGTCAGTCAAAGAAGCTTTATTTAGTTTCCTACTGTGTTAGGCTTAGACTTGCGTGTTTTATTTTATTAGTAGTAGTAGTAGTAATTCACTTTGTTCTGTCTGTTACTACTTGGAACCACTTAAATCCTACTTTCTGTATTTAATAAAATCACTTTTTACTTATTAATTAACCAGGGGCTGTATTAATACCTGAGTGGGGGAGAACAGTTGTGCATCTCTCTCCATCAGTGTTATAGAGGGCGAACAATTTATGAGTTTACCCTGTATAAGCTTTATATAGGGTAAAACAGAATTTTTGGGGGGTTGGACCCCATTGGGAGCTGGGTATCTGAGTGCTGGAGACAGGACCATTTCTTAAGTTGTTTTCAGTTAAGCCTGCAGCTTGTGGGGGACGTGGTTCAGACTTGGATCTGTGTTTATAGCAGGCTAGCGTGTCTGGCTCAATCATGGCAGGGTACTGAAGTTCCAAGCTGGCAGGGAAAACGGGCTCAGAGGTAGTCTAGGCACATCAGGTGGCAGTCCCACAGGGGTTTCTGTGAACCAACCCGTGACATATGTAAGACCTAGGAGATAATTATATGACGCTACTTGGCATTGGTGAGGCCTCAGCTGGAGTACTGTGTCCAATTCTGGGCACCACACATGTACAAATTAAGAGTCCAGAGGAGAGTAACAAAAATGAGAAAAGGTTCAGAAAACCTGATTTCTGAGGAAAGGGTAAAATAAAACTGGGCATGTTTAGTCTTGAGGAAAGAAGACTGAGGGTGGATCTAGTAACAGCCTTCAAATATGCTAAGGACTATTACAAAGAGGATAGTGACCAATTGTTCTCCATGTCTACTGAAGGTAGGACAAGACGGAATGGGTTTAATCTGCAGCAAGGCAGATTTGGATACTAGAAAAAACTTTCTAACTCTCAGGGCAGTTAAGCTCTGGAACAGGGCAGCTGTGGAATCCCCATCATTGGTGGTTTTAAGAACAGGTTGGACAAACACCTGCCAGGGACAGTCTAGGTTTAATTGGCTCAGCCACCGTGCATGGGGCAGAACTAGACGACCTCTCGAGGGCCCTTCCAGCCCTACAGTTCCATGATTTCATGATTCTATATGGCGAGGGAAGAGAACTTTAATGATGATGTTTCTGATTGCCTTATATTTGAAGTAAGTTGAAATGAAGAGAGACAGCCTCAGAGACACAGCAATATCATCTGTGACATCTTGATAGACAGCTCAGCATTTAGGCATTGCTACATTGTGCCCTAACCAATAACATCAGGGCAGAAACAAGGCTGAAACCCGTGGAAGCAGAAACCATGAAATTGGTGCCATCCCAAACACAGTTCGGCAAATCAAACGCAAATGGAGACACTGCCCGTTTGTGCACGCTGCCGATGATCCTTGCAGGGAGTCGCAGATGAAAGGAAATGAACCCCCCCATACCTGAAAGTGCTGAATCACACCTAACGGTACTACGACAGATGTGGCTCTTATTGATACAGGAATACCCTGAAGCATGTGGCACAAAGGAACTGAAGCTCCTTGATTGGCTTCTGAGGTGGAATGTGGTGGCAAGTTTGGTACAATCTGTAAATCACCAGTGCTGGAGGACAGGGGTGTTCTCAGCCAATTCAGGCATTTCCTCCAAGAACTCCAGCACCTGCATTCTAAAGCTTTACAAATGCCAGGAGCATAGTCCTCAATGGGCAGTTTTTTATATATTCCAGGAAATCTGGCTCCAAAATAACAGAATTCTAACTAATTCTGATCACTTTGAAATGTTTATTATTCAAATTATTATTTGTTAAGTGGTGACATTATTCTAATCACTGATGAATGAGACAAACTTCAAGAGAGTTCCTGCCCTGGAGACCTGGGAGTGTACAAGAAGGAAGGAGTCTGTCTCCCCTCCCCGCAGAGGGCTGCAATGATCCTGCTCCCTCCTGTCAGGGTCAGGCCGTGGGCGGCCCATGTGCCCTGGTCAGCTGCTAAGTTGCGATTGAGAGAGAAGTCGCAGGCTCAGGATCCCGGGAAGTCGGGATCAGGCACCAAGCTACAGACAGCAGTCAAATAGCAAAGGCAAGGACAAACCAGGGCCAGAAGCTGGAGTCTGGGGTTTATAGCAAGCAAGGCCCGGAGCAGAAGCAGGCAAGCAGTCAGTTTTGTTGCTCAGACAGCTCCCTATCACGGCTTATATACTAGTACTGGCCAACCAGTGGGCAGTGAGGGGCCGCCACTCAGGCCCTGCCACGTCTAGCTTCACAGGGTCCTCTTGTGGCTGCCTAACCTAAGCCTCTAGTGGCAATGCGGAGGCATCAATAGCCCAGTTCCTCCCAGGGTCTAGCCCTGCAGATTCTCACGCATCCACTGCTCCCTCTGGCAATTACATTCTTAAACATACACAAATTAAGACATTCAAGGTTATGGTTCCCATAGCCATGCTGATCTGGACACTTGGCACATCATCAACA
This sequence comes from Gopherus flavomarginatus, assembly GCF_025201925.1. Lineage (NCBI taxonomy): Eukaryota > Metazoa > Chordata > Testudines > Testudinidae > Gopherus > Gopherus flavomarginatus. Next base: position 38,721,652 of record NC_066630.1, read on the forward strand.
CCAACACGAGACAAATACGGCCATGCAGACATGCACAGTGCAGATGAGACATGGCTATCAGGGGAACCGGAACTTCACCTCTCCCGTCTTTGGTAAGTTTCATATTTATTTGCTGCTAGATCTTGCACTAACCCAGTTAATTATAAGTTTCTCCTCTACGGTGTATGGGAAATCTGGCCATAATCCTAGAAGCAGCAAATTTAAAGACTGTTTCACATCTCACTCACCATGCGAAAGCTTAACCAGTCCCGATGGCAGTAAGGGAAGGCTCCATCCAATTCCAGTGGCAGCTGTGTGCTGTCTATGTGCTTGTGGAGGGACTTCATTGAGGGGAGAAGTTCAATCTGAGAAGAAAAAAAAGCACATCTGCATCACGTCTGCCTGCAGAAAGGAGCACTGACGAGTCGAGAGTGTCATGTCTACACTGCCAGAAAAGGAATGTTCTTAGCTTGGGTTAGATAACATGCATTGAAACAGCAGTGAAGACACAGCATCTCAGCTTTTAACTCAGTTTAGTAGCTCGAGTTCAACCCCAGGCTTCCCTTTTAGGCATCAGCTGAGGATAAAAGCCGAGTTGCTCTTGTCTTCAGTGCTATTTTAACCTGAGTTAGAACAGAAGAACGGCCATACTGGGTCAGATCAAAGTGGCCAATGCCAGGTGCTTCAGAGGGAATGAACAGAACAGGGAATCATCAAGTGATCCATCCCCTGTCACCCAATCCCAGCTTCTGGCAAACGGAGGCTAGAGACACCATCCCTGCCCATCCTGGCTAATAGCCATTGATGGTTGGCTAACCTGAGTCAAGAACACACCTTTTTTTGCAGTGTAGGCATACAATATGAGGGGAAGGGAATAAGTAAGGTGAATGTCTCTCTAGTGATCCACTTTCCAGCAGGGCTAACAAGAGATCCCAGCTCTCTATGACAGCCTGAATCTCTACACACACAGGGGAGGTACGTGAAATCCAATTACAATACGAAGGAAAAAACAAAAGCTGAGCAATCTTAGAATAATTCACTAGCTTCCCGTTCTATAGTTCAATGAGCAAACTGGAAGCAAAGCAGTGTGAAACGGAAGCTTGAAAGGAGCCAGGAATTCCTCCAAAGCCAAAAATTATCTGGTGGCGACAGAGCAAATCTCTGCCTTCCATGGTCACATGGCATAGTATGATTCATGCATGTTTATAAAGTTTCTCCGGGACTGTAAAACTGGCCACAGGCTTCCCAAAGTAATGCCTGACGAAGCATCCTAACACAGCAGATCTTCTCCGCTCCAATCCCAGTGCGCCTCTGATCTATGCCAGGAGTCATTTGCCACTTAGAGGGTACCCAAGATCCAATACACCCAGCTTGCTCCGGTTAGAGGCTGCAGCTGAGCTGGGCCATCCAAGGAACATAATACCCACAGAGAAAATGGACAAGAGCTGCTGAGAGAGCCTGAAGTGCTGGGCTGGGAGTGAGAAATTCAGACACAAACATCCAACATTCTTCTCGAGTTGCAAAGTTTCCATTTTCTCATTAAAACTGTGACTTTCCCTTTGATTCTGCTGTATGCCAATTTCTTTATTAATCTCTGTTCTGCACCTTCCTGATCCCCTTGGATTTGGCAGCTTTCACTTGTCTAAAAAACTTTTTTTCCATCTATTACTTTGGTTGTTTTCACTCACACAGATATACCTCCCTAGCCCTTGCTCTGTGCCCCCCGCATCCACACACACACAAATGCCCCCTTACGTGTGAATGACTGGTAACAAATGCCTCTGGCTTGTCACCTTTGCTCATTCTCTTTGTAACCAGAGATGGCAACACTCTGCACACACAGCCACATTAAAACAATTTCTCCCCAAATGAACCTCAGAACATTCAGGACCTTTTTCTGAAGGGATCCTGGGTGAAATCTTGGCTCCACTGAAGTCAGTGGGAACTTTGATTTCAAAGGGGCTACTGCTTCACCCCAGGTTTCCTGGCTCCTTACACATTTACAACTGAGGTGGTGTCTGACCCGAGTGCTGACAACATGTTGAGTCCAATACTCCACTCACTCACCTGCCGGCAATTCAGAGAGCGTCTTCCACACTCAGACTGTGAGCTCTTTGGAGCAGAGATTGTCCTGCTATATCATGTATCTACAGTGTCCAGCACAAGGGCCCTGTGAAGGAGTATGCAGCAAACTCCGTGCTGGGCAACACAGGTTAACAGGATAACGTGGGCTCCGCCCCATCACATTTATGAGAGCTTAAAAGGGAGAAACCCAGCTCAGATGATGGGATACCAGACCAGACCTGACCTGATCTCCAGTCCTCAGCTCCTGGAGAGAGGGCTGGCTGAAGGCAGGAGCTCCTCAATGAACCCTCACTGAGGGAAAGGAGACCCCAATGCTGACTCACCTGGAGAGGGAACCATTCCCCTCTATTACCTGTGAAGTCATTTTAGGACTGCAGCCCAACGAGCACCCTCCGAAGGAGGAGAGCCTAAGATCAGCTTTGGGATGATTCCGTTGTGTTATTTCCCTTGTTGTTCTGTTCACTGACAACCCCAGAAGGGGCCGACTACCTGGGGCCCAATCAGATGGCTCAGAACTGCAGTGGGAAAAATGCCCAGACATCAAAGAGCACAGAGTGGCCCAGGTGAGTGCTTAGGCCCTGACCAGAGCCTTAGGGGGTCCCTGGGGAAGGAACTCTGGTGACAGAGCCCCACCCCTGACTGGGCCCTCTAGGTGTTGCTACCACCCTACAAATAATATACTTTTGGAGGCTGCTCTATCAATTTTGACTCACTGAAGTCATGCGGCAGTTGCAAGGTCAGAACTACGGGTGAGAGGGGACGCAGAAGTTAAGCTTCCAACAGCCACACTAACTTAGCCACGCTGTGCATCTTCTGCATTTTGAGGTTTACATTTTGCAACTATCAGCAATATATTACGCTACTCCTTTAACACGCCCCTCCCTTCGTTGGACCTTTCTGTGCTGAGCTTCCTGGAGTCACAGAACTGCACCTCTGCCACAGAGTTCAAAGCCAGGAGGGGCTGCATCTAATCCAGTGTTTCTCAAATGCGGCCACATGCGGCCACCAGGGCCTTTCCTTGCGGCCACAGTCACCTGGCCTGTGATGGGGGGGCGCAAAGCAGTGGCTCCTCTCCCAGGTCCACAAGCATTCAGGACTTAAATCTGTCCCAGGGCTTGCCGGGGCTGAGTAAGTCTGCTGCGAAAATGGTATTAACAAACATACAAATATCACTTTTCACAGCAGAAGACTTACCAGCTAGCAAGTCTTAGAAGAAGAAAAAAAATGCAACCAAAAATGCAAAAGAAACAACAACAAAAAGACAAGAACATGCAAAGCACCTTATTTATGTTTCTATTCCGTTTAGGTCCAGTAAAGGATAGCGACAACTGTAAATTATTTTTATTACTGAGTCTGAAAAAACCCTACCAAGAGTTGGTGGCCGCACTCTGAGGCCACCAAAATTTTTGTTGTGAGAACCCCATGTCTGACCTCCTGCATAATACAGCCAGAGAATTCTACCCTGTGATTCCAGTGTCAACCCCTGACTTGGGGCTGAGAACATGACTTGGCCATTAAAATTACTCATTTTCTACCTCCGTGTGATGAAATCATGGGGCCTTTTCCTAAAGCCCTCACTCAGCCCACGCCCAGGTCAAAGTCTCAGGGAAGCCACTGGGGAGTCCTGTGGTCACTGGGCCCAGCTGAAGGGGCCTGTATTTCCTCTGGGACAGCGGGAGTACGGGGGAGTGGCATTAGTGGAGGAAGTGCCTCCCAACTTCCCAACATCCCAACGTGAGTGCCAGCTGGGGAGGTAGCACCCCCTGGAGACACCAAAGCCAGACAACAGTTCTGAAACATAGTCATCAGCAGCCAGGACTTCCAGGCCCTAGGTCTGACGATTCCCCACCGCTGGGGCAGTCAGAACTGGCAGAAGAGAACAGACACTCCACCACTGAAAAGGGTGTTGATGTTCCCCATCCTTGGTGTCCTCTCTTCCCCTTGTAGGAGTGCTCAGCTGAGCACAATAACAATGCTGCCCCATTGGGGGATTTAGCCTGTTGTTGACAACAGGGCCTGAAAAGTTCTCAAGTCAGTGTTCATTGTGCACAACTCCCCACTGTATCCTTCCTGCTAGAGTCTTATCAAAGAGCTTTCTGGGATCCTGACATTCATGGGCATATGTGAGAGTGATGGACTTGGCAATAAACGATCTACTCAATTCATAAACATTTATAGCCCCTTAAATATCACACCGGAAAGAGAGACCATCACCATAAAACAGAGAGCAGCACTACAGAGATTTCAAGTGAGAAAGAACGTACATTAGTGCACAGAGAGCTCACTGTTCAGAGGGTTAACACAAGTCTCAGGCGCTCCCCAACAGTTCCTGCATGCATGCTTCCATTACCTGCACTGCTGTTGGCTTCTCCATCCGAAAAGTGAGATCTCTTTCAACAAGCAGCAGAACTCCGTGAATACAGTGAGGAACCATGTCCTGTAACAGAGAACAGAGCACAGATCTCTTACGAGCTGGATGGATTGCTTAGGAGTATGTACCATTAGTTTTATTTCAACACAAGAGATTGCAATGCCTTCTTCAAAGATAGTTGCAATTGCAAACTGAAGGGCACAGTCTCCCCCGAAGGGGCAAGCAGTCATATCTGTTGGTGAGGATCTGCCCTAAAGGGAACATGCTCTCCAAGCTGTTAGCCCTGGGAAACACTGCACAGAGTCAGGGTACCTGGATGCAGTAAAAAATCTGCTTTCTCACCGGGCACTGCCCCTAACTGAAAAGTAGCATTTTCCCCACAATGCCAGCAAATTTGTGTTCTTTACTTAACTGCTCCTAGCCCAACACCAAGGACGTGCCTCCAGCCACTAGCGTTAATGGACAGAAGCACCAAATTCAAGGATGTCCTGGCAGCTGTGGCCTCAAACTCTCTCTCTCCTGCTCCAGCAGGAGGCCTGCACAGGGAGAACATTCCACAGGGAAGTTAGAGACAGGCCCAAAGAGCTAAGACAGGAGTAAAGAAAACAGACAATGTGAATAGCGGGGTCACTATGGCTTGGTTTGGGCAGCAGGGAAGGCTTCATATTTTAGCAAATGTTCTAATAACAGGCACTCTTCCAATAAAAGGCTACAGGCAAGTCTCATCTTACGCGGGGGTTCCGTTCTGCGGTTAGCGCATACAGCAAAAACCGCGTATAGCGAAACTCACTGAGTTGAATGGCGGGCGGAATCACCCGCACCACAGATGCAGTTTTTATATTGTTATTTTTCTTTTTTTTCCCCGTTTTTGCCGACTGTGCAAAGCTGAATTCGCGCATCTTTAATGCAACTAAGATGCGACTTGCCTGTATAGAAAAGCCTTTGCCCAAGCTAAGTTGTGAGGGTTTTTGGACTGGTAAAGCCAAAAGACCAGAAGTAAAATTATAAGCAACTGTGATGGGTGTCCACCCACACAAGAATGGAAAGGTTAAGGTGGCGAGGGGGGCCAATTAACTGCCCAGGCTGCACCTGGAGGAGGAGCCAGGGAGCAGGGATTAATTAGACAGGGTCAGCTGGACAGAACAGGAGGGGCCTGTCTAAAGCCCAGGGGCTGAGCGCAGCAGAGGGGCTGCAGGGAAGCAGTCTGCAGTCACTCCCTGGGAGAAGTGAGGTGTGTTTGGGGCTGTAGATACAGGTAGCCTACAGCTACTCCCTGGGAGGAGGGAGTCTGGCCTGGCAAACCCAGAGCTGGGAGAGCTGAGAAGGTAGGAAAAGCAGCAACGTATGGGGTAGGGCAGACCTTGGCCACTGAGAGGGTCCCTGAGCTGGAACCTTGTGTAGAGGGTGGGTGCAGGTTTCTCTACCAGCCACCGGGGAAGCAGTACGGACCAGACAGCAGTGAATGGACCGCCTGGGACAATTCACCTTGGAAGACTTCGATACCCCAGAAGGGGAGGACAATAGTGACCTGGGTGGGAGGGCCAAGTTCATGAACAAGAAGCTGCAGCTGCTGGGGCAAGAGGTGCAACAGGGTGAGAGAAGATAGGTGAAGGGACTGCTAGAGGAGGGTGCAGCACGTGGAAAGAGTTTATCCCCAGAGCAGCCAGGAGGAGGCGCCCTGGTGATGAGTGAAACCCCCTGACAGCAAATACTCTTTTTTTTGTATAGCTTCAGCTGCAATCTGTCCAGAATAAATGCAATTGACCAGCAAGCCTTTGACAGGAGAACTCTGTAACCGTATTCTCCAATGACCTTTAAGGACATAACACCCAGAGTGAGCAGCAGCACAAGCAGACAAAATAGGCAATCACTGGAAAACACAGGGGATGATGAACTCCAGTAAATAGCACTGCAGATTGCTTTAACAGTCTCCCATTTCTACCCCATAGGCTGAACTTGACTCTGCATTAATGACTTGAGAGCCAGCTCTAAGAACACACTTCTGCCTCAACTCACTGCGAAAGGTGGAAGGGGTGGTCCAAGCCTGATGTCTTTGAGTTCTAAAGGTGCTTCCCCTTAACTGAGCTAGTTCTTGGTCTTTCTTCTGACTGAGAAATTAAAGGCCAATGTGCAGAGGCCCAATTCAGGATTCTACAAATATAAGGGCCAAAACCGCAGTGGAGATCTTTGGGCAAGGAAACAGACTTTTTCTTATGCTAAATAAGTATCTCTCCTCATTCCACCCCCTTGGTCTCCTTGTATGAGTGGGATACAATTCTAACAATTGTCCCTTCTAAGCATACAGGGGTTTTTCTGAATCTTTTATTCACCTTTTCATTTGATCACTGACAAATGTCAGGAAAAGGCCAGAACAGCACAACAAGTTCAGAATTACTGGGGTAAAAACTGGAGATCACCGGGGAGGGGACGGGACAGGGAGAGAGACAGAGATCACAGCTGTACAGACATCCTGGAATTTGACTGGTGTCTCTTCTGGATAATGCAGGTGGAGGAAGATGAACCATCATTTCAAGACAGCTGGTGGCACTGAAAATGTATATTTAATTAAGTTCCCCGCCACTGCCCTTCTTCTCCTCCTCCTACCTGCTTGCATAATAGGGTCACGATGCTAATGTTCTGACAACCCAATAATTTCTGAGAACACACGGTGAGGCTGTAAAATTGGAATTATGATTACAGATAATCAGAAAGTGTGCGTGGGGAGGAGGGTTCCTGTGGAAATTTTCATTGAAAAATTAAAAAATTTTCATCCAAAAACTGTCAGAGACTGAAATTTTTTTAGTTTTCCAGAAAAGAAAATGTCAGAAGACAGGATTGTCAGTGGCCAGGCCTAGTGGCTAGAGCAGGAGTCAGGCCTAGCGGTCAGCATCTAGACACCAGAGCCCCGGGTTGAGATAGGGCCAAAGCCAGGAAGCAGGGCCAAAGATGAGAATCAGAGTCAGAATTCAAATGCCAGAGCCAAAGGTGCAGATGGAGTCAGGAATCAGAACTGAGAGTCAGAACTGGATCACCAGGAATCAGGGAAGGCAGGACGGGAACACGGCTGGGTGCAGGGCAGGATGTGGGCTGGAGCCGTGGAGGAGCACAGCAGGAGCAGGGCTTGGGGAGACAAGCACAGGAAGGCAGAGTGTCGGTGAGCATGTGCATTGAACAGCCAGCAAGCTGTCGCTGCTGCTAGGTTTAAGAATTGGCCTGCGGGCTTCTTCAGCCAATCAGGTTGCCGAGGGCGTCAGGAGTACTGAACGGGCGCAGCTGAGGGCCATACTCCTGACAGAATATGGAATATTTCTAAGAAAAGCAGACACTTTCCGCACCAGTTGTTGTTTAGTCAGAAGCTCAATGATCAGTTGGAAAAAAGTTAACAGAACAACGTTGACCAGACCAAATTCCGACTTGCAGGTTGAATGAGGCAGAAGGAGGGACTGGCTCACAAGAGGTTAGAAAGGGAAGGACAGAATCTGAGCAAGTAAGAGGCTGGCAAAGGAAACTTCCCATACCTCACAATCGATTTTTGACAGGTTTCAGAGTAGCAGCCGTGTTAGTTTGTATCCGCAAAAAGAACAGGAGTACTTGTGGCACCTTAGAGACTAACAAATTTATTTCAGCATGAGCTTCCGTGAGCAACCGAAGAAGTGAGCTGTAGCTCACGAAAGCTCATGCTGAAATAAATTTGTTAGTCTTTAAGGTGCCACAAGTACTCCTAATCGATTTTTGGTCTCTTGCTTGCTGTGTTGCTGTAGCCGCATTGGTCCCAGGATATGAGAGAGACAAGCTGGGTGAGCAGGCTAATAAAAACTAAAAAAGAGCTACCGTTGCTTAACAATCATGTAAAAGAAGCAGTGAGAGATAAAAAGGCATCTTTTAAAAAGTAGAAGTCAAATCTTAAATAGAAAGGAGTATAAACACTGCCAAATTAAGTGTAAACATGTAAGAAAAGCCAAAAAGGAGTTTGAAGAACAGCTAGCCAAAATGTAATAACAATGTTTTTTAAGTACATCAGAAGCAGGAAGCCTGCTAAACAACCGTGGGGCCCCTGGACGATCAAGATACAGAAGGAGCGCTTAAAGACGATAAAGTCATTGAGGAGAAACTAAATTAATTCTTTGCTTCAGTTTCCGTGGCTGAGGATGTTAGGGAGATTCCTAAACCTGAGCTGGCTTTTGTAGGTGACAAACCTGAGGAATTGTCATAGATTGAGGTGTCATTAGAGGAGATTTTGGAATTAATTGATAAACTTAACAGTAACAAGTCACCGGGACCAGATGGCATTCACCCAAGAGTTTTGAAAGAACTCAAATGTGAAATTGTGGAACTATTAACTAGGGTTTGTAACCTGTCCTTTAAATCGGCTTCTGTACCTAATGACTGGAAGATAGCTAATGTAACACCAATATTTAAAAAGGGCTCTAGAGGTGATCCTGGCAATTACAGACCGGTAAGTCTTAACGTCAGTACTGGGCAAATTAGCTGAAACAATAGTAAAGAATAAAATTGTCAGACACATAGAAGAACATAAATTGTTGGGCAAAAGTCAACATGGTTTCTGTAAAGGGAAATTGTGTCTTACTAATCTATTAGAGTTCTTTGAAGGGGTCAACAAACATGTGGACAAGGGGGATCCAGTGGACACAGTGTACTTAAGATTTCCAGAAAGCCTTTGACAAGGTCCCTCACCAAAGGCTCTTACGTAAATTAAGTTGTCATGGGATAAAAGGGAAGGTCCTTTCATGGATGGAGAATCGGTTAAAAGACAAGGAACAAAGGATAGGAATAAATGGTAAATTCTCAGAATAGAGAGGGTTAACTAGTGGTCCAAGGGTCAGTCCTAGGACCAATCCTATTCAATTTATTCATAAATGATCTGGAGAAAGGGGTAAAAAGTGAGGTGGCAAAGTCTGCAGATGATACTAAACTGCTCAAGATAGTTAAGACCAAAGCAGACTGAACTTCAAAAAGATCTCACAGAACTAAGTGATTGGGCAACAAAATGGCAAATGAAATTTAATGTGGATAAATGTAAAGTAATTCACCTTGGAAAAAATAACCCAACTATACATACAATATGATGGGGGCTAATTTAGCTACAACGAATCAGGGAAAAGAATTTGGAGTCATGGATAATTCTCTGAAGACGTCCACGTAATTTGCAGCAGCAGTCAAAAAAGCAAATAGGATGTTAGGAATCATTCAAAAGGGGATAGAAAATAAGATGGAGAGTATCTTATTGCCCTTATATAAATCCATGGGACACCCACATCTTGAATACTTGTGTACAGATGTGGTCTCCTCATCTCAAAAAAGATGTACTGGCACTAGAAAAGGTTCAGAGAAGGGAAACTTAAATGATTAGGGGGTTGGAACGGGTCCCATATGAGGGGAGATTAAAGAGGCTAGGACTCTTCAGCTTGGAAAAGAAGAGACTAAGGGGGGATATGATAGAGGTATATAAAATCATGAGTGATGTGGAGAAAATAAATAAGGAAAAGTTATTTACTTGTTCCCATAATACAAGAACTAGGGGCCACCAAATGAAATTAATGGGCAGCAGGTTTAAAACAAATAAAAGGAAGTTCTTCTTCACACAGTGCACAGTCAACTTGTGGAACTCCTTACTTGAGGAGGTTGTGAAGGCTAGGACTATAACAGGGTTTAAAAGAGAACTGGATAATTTCATGGAGGTTAAGTCCATTAATGGCTATTAGCCAGGATGGGTAAGGAATGGTGTTCCTAGACTCTGTTTGTCGGGAGGGGAGCTGGATGGCAGGAGAGAGATCACTTGATCATTGCCTGTTAGGTTCACTCCCTCAGGGGCACCTGGCATTGGCCACTGTCGGTAGACAGGATACTGGGCTAGAAGGACTTTTGGTCTGACCCAGTATGGCCATTCTTATGTTCTTAGCTGAGGGAACTGGGCTTAGTTAGTCTGCAGAAGAGAAGAGTGAGGGGGGATTTGATAGTAGCCTTCAACTACCTGAAGGGGGGTTCCAAAGAGGATAGAGCTCGGTTGTTCTCAGTGGTGGCAGATGACAGAACAAGAAGCAATGGTCTCAAGTTGCAGTGAGGAAGGTCTAGGCTGGATATTAAGAAACACTATTTCGCTAGGAGAGTGGTGAAGCACTGGAATGGTTTCCCTAGGGAGGTGGTGGAATCTCCATCCTTAGAGGTTTTTAAGGTCTGGCTTGACAAAGCCCTGGCTGGGATGATTTAGTTGGGGTTGGTCCTGCTTTGAGAAGGGATTGGACAAAATGACCTCCTGAGGTCTCTTCCAACCGTAATCTTCTATGATCTTTTCTTCTGGAACAAACAGGAGTATATAACCATTCATCCCCTGAGATACATTGGGATTTGAACACCAAAACATATTCTAGTCTATACGCTACAGTCTAGGTAATAGGGCCTTAAGGCTAGGGTACTGACCTAGGACTCAAGAGTACAGGGTTTTATTCCTAGCTCTGCCATTGGCCTGCCGGGTAAGAAAGTCACTTTAATTTCTCTGTGCCTCACTTTCTCCATCTGTAAAATGGGGATAATGATACCGACCTCCTTTGTAGAGTGCTTTGAGATCTTCTAATTCACAGATTCCAAGATCAGAAGGGACCATTCTGAGCATCTAATCTGAACTTCTGCATGACACAGCCCACAGAACACCCCCAAAATAATTCCTAGAGCATAACATTTAGAAAAACATCCAATCTTGGCTTAAAAAGAGTCAATGATGGAGACACCACCACAACCCTTGGAAAATTGTTCCCAGTAGGAGGAGTGGGGAGAAGAAACCCAACTGGTTTGAAAAAGGAGCTTGATAAATGTATTAACAGGATGATACAATGGGGTACCATGATACCAGGGAACTGGACTCAATGACCCAAGTGGGAGGCCCGTTCTAGTCCTATGTTCTGATCACTCCAGCTCCCTAAGATCATTGCTGATTTCTAGGAAGTCTGTCATCTGAAACATAGCTATGTAGCCTACAGAACCCAGCGCCTCTGCAACACCTCAGAGCCCTGAGCCAGGCACCAAGGAGCGACACTATGGGCTTGGCTACACTTGTGAGTTACAGCGCATGAAAGGAGCCCCGGGCGCACTAGCTCACTGGCAAGGCACTGAGAGCGCTCTGACTCCACGGCTACAGTGCTGCTGGTTCTCCACCTCGGCGAGAGGAATAACATTTGATGTGCCCCTACTGGAGCGCTGCGGCATCAGTGTGAACGAGGTGTTGCATTACTGCGCTCTAATCAGCCTCCGGAAACATCCCATAATCCCCTTAAGTCAAGTGGCCACTCTTGTCATTGTTTTGGATATGCTCTTTGAAAGCTCCGTTTGACAGCCGGTTGCTTATCTGCTCCAAGACAAAGCAACCATTACTGTGGAATGCTGTGTGTGTGTGAGAGAGGCGGGGAGAGGTCTGCTGCTGTCTGAACTTACAAGACAGTATGGTGACATGCTCTCAGCCCCCCAAAAACCCACTCTCTCTCCCCACATACAAACAACACACTGTCACACTCCACCCCAGCCCCCATTTGAAAAGCACGTTGCATCCACTTGCATGCTGGGATAGCTACCACAATGCACTGCTCTCTGTGGCTGTTGCAAGAGCTGCTAATGTGGCCATGCCAGTGCGCTGTCAGCTGTCAGTGTGGACAGACTGCAGCGCTTTCTCTACTGCACTCTACGAAGGCTGGTTTAACTCACTGTGCTCTCCAAGTGTAGCCATGCCCTATGAAATGAAAGACACTCCCTTTCCCAGGAGCTGTGAATGTTACCCCTGCAGCACTGGGAGCAAGAGCACAGCACGGTCACCATAAGATACTCCCTTGCCCCAGGGGCTAAGCATGCTGCCTGAGCACAGCTCCCAACTCCACCCAGCTCTGGAAGGAAGAGAGGAAACCCATGACTCAGCCCTAGCTCTCTGATGTGGCAGAGCAAAGCACCACCCACCCAGCCAACCGGCCTTTCTGTATGCACAAGTGTCATTAAAATCTCATCCTGGGTTCATTCAGAGTCTGTTTGAGTGGACACCCTGAGGGGCCAAAAGGCCAGTGCAAAGAGGCACCTGCTTAGCCATGATTAGTTGCAGCTACAACTCATTATCTTGTTTGGATTTCTAACAACAGATGGGAAATAAGTTCTGATCAATGTCAACACAATGCACTTCATTTCCAGCTGACTGACATGAAAGCCTGTGACCTGAAACAAGATTAAGTTACAGCATGTCTGCTTCCAATCATTCCCGCCTTCCCCACCCCCCCACCAGATCAGCAGCAGTACGGGTTCCTCAGAAGAGCACTGACATAAAGCATCGCCCTCCTCTTTCAGAGACAGTCCCGCCAGCCACAGCCACAGCACTGGCGTTTCTGCTTCACTTTTAATTCGTCTTTGAAAGTGACGGTCTACTGAATATTTCATGCAGCTGATGAATGAAAACAAAATCTTGATGCCAACAGAGACACTCGCCAGAAATGTGGCAGCACATTCTGAGCAGAGTTCCGTGGACAGCACTTACGAGCCTGAGGACAAGGCTCTCAGCAGTGGCTGAAAGGAATGCAGCTGTTTTTCCCCCCAAGTCAGGACTCTCTCTTTTCCTGAGGGCTGGGAAGTACAGGCAGGGGGGTCCCCCTGAAACAGGCCAGCGCTCCACCTCCTGAAAGCAGCCAAAACCTGGGATGGCATGGATGGATTTCAGGAAGACAGAACACAGCAACCACACCAAAGAGCCTGAGGCCAAAGGACTTGGGCTGCTTCTACAGGCTCACCTGCAGTAAATTGAAAGCCTTAAAAAGGGCAGGAACTGGTGAACAGCGACGAGCATCTACCAGAATGGTTAGGCCCAAAGCTCGGCACTCTGCTCTGTGAGGAAAAGAAAAGACGAGTTAGTGTGTCATTGCCACAGTGCAGCATGGGCTATTCATGCGGTACTGTTAGATAACATGGTGTACCGTGCTGGGCATGCCCGATACAACTCTGTAAACGGAAGCCACTAACTGGCCTCATTTTGTTAGCCACAATATCTTCCCTTTGAGGTTGCCTAGGGTGCTCCTTCTTCTTCCCTTGTACTGCTAAGTAAATTCCTGATGCCCCACCTACCACTGTGACACTGTAATTCCAGCCATGCTGCTCCACTCCCCAGACCCCAGCAGCAAATCCTCTGACAACACAGACTATCACATTTCTCCGGAGGCAGGTAGTGAGGAGGGAAGCCATGGGGAGTGCCAGCACTCACTGACTGTGCCTGAGGGCTGGAATGCAGCATCACTTACATCCTTTCGGCTGCACTGACAACAAAGCTCACACTTGGAACTAATCGTATTTTTCAAAGTATTACAAAACGCAGACCAGGAGCTAAGACCCAACGGAGTCTGTGAGTAGGGTGACCAGACAGCAAATGTGAAAAATTGAGACAGGGGGTGGAGGGTAATAGGAGCCTATATAAGAAAAAAGACCCAAAAATCAGGACTGTCCCTATAAAATCGGAACATCTGGTCACCCTATCTGTGAGGATCTGGAAGAAGCCCCATGACAGCAGCAGTAGGGGTTGAAAACTACAGAGCACACGACAAACTGATACATTCTGAATGCGTTTAGCTCTACCAGGCAAACTGTATCACATCCGTGATGCCAATACCTCACTCGTCCAGCTGAGGTACACTTGCTCAGCCTCTGCAGCCACCTTCAGCACTGGAGGACAGGCTGTCAGGAAGATTGTTTCCTAGATCTATATGACAGGGCTGTTGCGTGAGTTGCTGGGCTACCCCAGAATTGTCAACGTCATGTTTTCTAAGCCCTATTTTCTGAGTTAATGCAGAAGAGTGAGAAATGGTTTGGATTCATGGCAATGCTTGGAAACGTAGAACAATATACACATAGCACTACTGCTTAGCATGTGTATATTGCAAGCTGCATGACCAAAGCCAGCAGATCTATGGCTTGTGCAGATTCTGAGCTGTTTGGGGCCATCTCCTCATGCTGCCAAAGGCAGCCAGCTCCATCTAGCTCCAAACTAGGTGCCAGTAGAGATTGCCCTGTTCTGCCTGTCTGACACCCTGCCCAGCCTGGAAATGGCACCAACCTTGGGATGCTGTGCAAGTACAGGAGGAGGCGCACCAGCTCGCTGGTGTTGCAGTGAGGGTTTAGCCAAATCGTGTTCCTTGTGGTGATTATGGCCACTGCACGTCCACACTTGTCTCTGGTGCCTGAAAATGAGAATTTATTTTAACATCTGCAGTTTATCAGAGCCTTGAAGGATTCCCCCACAGATTACCTCCAGGGCAGCCCAGCTCACCCACGGCCCTTAGTGATTCTCCCTGTAAATTACGGCATTGCTGTTGGGACCAAATGCTCTTCTCCCACTTTCCACCCCCACAGAATTGAGTACACATCCTCTACGACACACCAGTGCCCACCAGAAGACCAGGACTTGCCATTGAAGCAGTGCCATGGCCACTGAGAGGCACAGACAATGCTCGCTGTTTGCACGGTCTCTGTTGCAGTTACTGGAAACAGCGATTCAGGCCCACACTCAGCACCGCAGAAAGTAATAAAACTCAGGCTTGAAGGGTCTAAAGCCCTCTTGGCCCTCAAGCAGCACGATTACTTTTGCAGCTGATTGCTTATTTAAAGAGCTTTGAAGAACCGTGTGCAGCCTAATCAAATTCAGCACTAGTATTCCAGGCGGAGGGAGGAAAGCCTAGTCTCCCAGCACACAAAGCAGCAGGCTTCTCTTCAGAACAAATCTATAGAGAGGGAACCCGCAGCTCTCACTCCAGGGTCAACACAAGATGGAGGCATCAGAAGCATGGCTTTCCCCTCACTGTGGAGGAGCCCACCACACTATGGCAGCCCTAAAGGGACAATGGGTGCTGGGCACACACTGTTAACCTTGCAGGAGGTTTGGAGTCCTTCTGCAGGGGATGCCAATGGGTTAAGATGTGAACAAAGAGAGCATACACAATGCAGCTGACTCCCCCACCTAAAGCAAGCTGAATTCCCCAGGGCTCTATGCATGGAGCAGATGAAAGACCTTTGCTTTAGCCAAACGCCTCTGGTCTTGCCAGCCAGGAAAGGAGAGCTGAAGGCAGTTGTGGCTCTCTCCTTCATGACAAAAATTCCAGTGGCAGAAGTTGAGGGGGTATTTAAGAGATTATGCAGCTTTACACCAGGAATGTGCGATATGTGTTAATTGGCATTCAGCAATCCTCCTTGCTTGGCTCGGGACTGCTTGGCTCTGCACTGAGAACAAGGAAGCAAAGGACAGGGGTGGCTCTATGTATTTTGCTGCCCCAAGTGCGGCAGGCAGGCGGCTTTCGGCGGCGCACCTGTGGGAGATCTGCTGGTGCCACAGATTCGGCGGCATGCCTGCAGGAGGTCCACTGGTCCCGTGCCTTCCGCGTACCCGCCGCCAAATTGCCGCCGAAGCCAGACCGCTGGCTGCCGAAGGCTGCCTGACTGCCACCCTCCTGGCGACCAGCAGGCCGCCCCCCGTGCCTTGCTACCCCAGGCACATGGTTGGTGCGCTGATTCCTGGAGCCGCCCCGGCAAAGGACCCAACGGGGCAGTGCAACTGCACCCGACCGGTGTGTTTCAGAGTTCTACATTTCACCTCAGAGATCCACACCTGGTCTTTTCTAGTCAACAAACCTGGCAGGGGCCCCAGGCAAGGGCAAGTTACCAGCATTGTTGTACCCCACAATCTCACTGTTCTGAGGAGACCGCTCATCTATACAAGCTGGGAACACATGTATCTTGTTTGTTGCAAAAATGGCATGACATGATTAAAAACATCCCAAGAAACCTAAAAAAAGCAGAATCCTAAAAAAAATAATAATTAAAATTACACTTTTCTGTATCTTGCCCACTTGACCCCTGCTGTCCCCTTGGAGGGAACGTGAATAGAAATAGAGCAAAGTAAATAAGTGGTTTCAGTGAGGGCACAAAGGGCCCCAGATAAACAGATCTGCCCTGCTAGGAGCAAATCTCTCAGTGGCGTTTGGTAATGAGAGCCAGGGCCCCAAGCAGGCATTATTTCAAACAGAGGGGAAATCACAAGTAGGGTTAACCCCTTTTCAGGGAGGAGGACCATTAAATGGTCTTTGTTCTTCTAAAGTCAGGTCTAAACGGGAGATTAAATAAATCAGGAGCCCTGTTACTGCACCTGGAATATTGTGTTCTGTTCAGGGCAGTACAAGACCAAAAAATGGTGCTAAAATAGAAAGAGTTCATTAATACTATATGGAGCTCCGTGAGTTAAGAGAGAAGCCATCAAAACTCTCATGCTCCAGGGCATCAGCTGAGTGCCGGAGAGATCAGGATGGAATCCTCTCTTTATGGACAAGATGATACAATGGTCAAGTTCAGTAGGGGTTGTTTTCACCTTTTATTGAAGCACCAGTTATTGTCCTCTGAATTATTAACTGCAAAAACTGGATTAAACTTTCCCCTGACTCCCACATAGGAGTATAGAAATTACCTGACCAGCTCAGACAAGGGGTCTGTCTCCATCAGTGGCTGGGACTGGATAATTCACAGGAAACTGCAAGTGCCACAACTGACTAATGAAACATCCTGCCCAGAGGAAAGCTTCTTTTGAACCGCCACTGTTAGTTCCTACCCCTTATAAAACCGTTTTTACTCTCTTCACTGTAACCACAGTGTTCCCATAACCCCTACCCACGTCTAATACCCCATTAGAGGGGTGTGTCTGTGTGTGTTTGAGCACATGGACATGTCCTCCCCAGTTCACACTCCTCCTAGTATTATGCTGGGCACACCCACTTCCCAGGGATGAGTTGGATGCATTTAGTGCTTCTGATGTTGCTCCTCCCTCAGATGAAGGTTCTCTTCAAGCATTGCTGGAAGGCTGCCCCTGTGTTCACATGTTATGTGCATGTGACAATTTTGGTTTGCATTTTTCATAGATTCATAGAGTTTAAGGGCAGAAGGGACCATCAGATCACCTGGTCTGACCTCCTATACAACACAGGCCAGAGACCTTCACCCAGTTACCCCTGTGTGGAGCCCAACAACTTGTGCCTGGATAAAGGATATCTTCCAGAAAGGCATCCAGACTTGATTTGGTAGTTTGTTCCAATGGTTAATCATCCTCACAGTTAAAAAAACTGGGCCTTATTTCTAATTTGTCTGGTTTCAGTTTCCAGCCACTGGTTTGTGTTCTGCCTTCCTCTGCTAGATTAAAGAGGCTTTTAGTAGCTGTTATTTTCTCCCCATGAAGGTCTTTCTGTAACCAAGTCACCCCTCAGTCTTCTACACGTTGAGCTCCTGAAGTCGCTCATTGTAAGGCATTTTTGCTAGCCCTTGAGTTATTTTTGTGGCTCTTTTCTGCATTCTCTCCAATTTTTCAACATCCTTTTTAAAATGTGGACTCCAGATCTGGATGCAGTATCCTAGTATTGGTCTCACCAGTGCCATATGCAGAGTTAAAATCACCTCCCTATAGGGTGACCAGACAGCAAGTGTGAAAAATCGGGACAGGGGGTAATAGGATCCTATATAAGAAAAAGACCCCAAAATCGGGACTGTCCCTATAAAATCGGAACATCTGATCACCCTACCTCCCTACTTCTGCCCACTAATCCCCTTTAGATAGCCACGGATTGCATTAGCCCTTTTTGCCACTAGGTTGTACTGGGAGCTCTATTGAGTTGCTGGTCCACTATGACCCTTTTCCTACATTGATCAGAACTCTGTCCTAGATTCCTGAGCTCTCTGTCTAGATGCTGTGCACATTGGGCACATGGGTCCCCGTGGTCAATATACCCTTGTTTTACCTCTCTCCTTATCTTTCTCCATGCTGGTTTTCTACATTCATCCCTCTGTAAATAAATATTTCCCTTTCCTATATTCATTGTACTGTTCCAATATGTATGTATTTACGTTGGGGGTTGGAACAGGTGCCCCTGGGGTAGAAGGGGAGCACCTTTCCTTGACCGCAGCCATCCCGCAGAGTGGATTCCATCTTGGCCACAAGGATGCTATAGTTACATTAGGACTCCTGGATGCAAATTATCTAGTCCTTCTTGAGCGCGAGGTCCTGTTTCCTGCCAGTCTCCGACTCGGCTTGAAAGCTCCAAGAGTTGGCCAGGGATTTGAGGACCGAACTTCAGAAATGTTTATAGTGAAAGGAATACGGCACACACAGACCTCCTGCCCCACGGGAAAGTCTAAAATGCATCCCTATCAGCAGCACACCTACATCAGCCCTTTTGCAGCATAAAGCTTCCTGCCCATCCCTCTGGCTCACTCACTCACCTGGCAGACAGGCAACTCCACTCCTGAGCACGTCGAGGTTCACTTCCTTCGCTGTGACGGGTGCAGTATGTAAACTTCTGGGTACCACATAAGATGGAGGTTCCTGGTGAATAACAGCTGCTGAGCCTTCCTTTGGGGAACAGAGTCGACCTGCTGGCTCCCACGAATCTGTGCACATTTCTTCTTTTATCTTTTCTCCCCCTTTCAGCCGTGTTCCTGTAAAATAAGATAATCCCACTGGTGTCAGGAGCCTGGGGGCAGATCTCATCCCCAGTCAGAGGTGTCAGCTAACAAACTCCAGACACATGAGACTTGCTAGGACTGCACTG
This sequence comes from Gopherus flavomarginatus, assembly GCF_025201925.1. Lineage (NCBI taxonomy): Eukaryota > Metazoa > Chordata > Testudines > Testudinidae > Gopherus > Gopherus flavomarginatus. The sequence continues at coordinate 38,740,699 of NC_066630.1, forward strand.
AGCTCTGGCACCCCAAACCTCTTCAACAGCTACTAAGTAAACTGCTGCATCAACAGCTGCTGTCACTATGCAGCTTATTTACAAACAGAGACACATTTGGAGCTACTTAGTTAAACAGCTGTACCCAGAAAGCTGGGTCTCTTCAACTGTGGCTTGAAGTGGGATCCCTGGGAACTGTAGGAGTGAATGCTGCTGTTTATAGGTTGATGCCCATCCCATGCTATTTGCAAGCTCCCTTTGCCCAGCTTAAAAAAAAATGTTTTACACTGTGTTTGTGCCCTACAAGAACAGGTCTGAGAATCACAGACACATTAAAGAGTTTGCTGGTTATCTTATGAGGACATCATTCTCTGATGGAGTCCAACTCAGGATAAACTGGCCTACCCCAGATAAGGGAAAGGAAGGATGTCTTGTGTTTGGACCATGTACAGGAGGCAGCATTTCATAGATTCCAAAGCCAGTGTGGACCAGTGTTATCAACTAGTCTGATCTCCCCTATGACATAGGATCATAGAAGAGGAGGGTTGGAAGAGACCTCAGGAGGTCATCTAGTCCAACCCCTTGCTCAAAGCAGGGCTAATCCCCAGACAGATTTCTACCCTGTTCCCTAAATGGCCCCCTCAAGGATTGAACTCACAACCCTGGGTTTAGCAGGCCAATGCTCAAACCACTGAGTCATCCCTCTCCCATAGGCCAGAGAACTTCTCCAAAATAATTCCTGGAACAGATCTTTTAGAAAACCAGCCTATCTTGATTTAAAAATGGTAATTGAAGGAGAATCCACCACAATCCTTGTAAATTGTTCCAGTCATTAATTACCCTCAAAAATTTATACCTTCTTTCCAGTCTGATTTTGTCTAGCTTCAATTTCCAGCCATCAGATCATGTTACACCTTTCTCTGCTAGACTGAAGAGCCCATTACTAAATATTTGTTCCCCATGTAGCTACTTAAAGACTGTAAACAAGTAACCCCTTAACCTTCCCTTTGTTAAAATAAGTAGATTGAGCCTTCTGAGTCCATCACTTTTTAATCCTTTAATCTTTCTCGTGCCTCTTCTCTGAAGCCTCTTCAATTTAACAATGTCCTTCTTGAATTGTGGACACCAGAACTGGACACAGCAGCAGTCACACCAGTGCCAAATACAGAAGTAAAAAAATCTTTCTACTTCTACTCAAGATTCCCCTGTTTATGCATGATTTTATGTTTTCTTCCTGGTCGTGATAAAAATGTTAAATAACATAGGACCAAGACCCAATCCCTGTGGGACCCCACTGGAAACGCACCCATTCAATGATAATTCCACTTTACAATTACATTTTGAGAGCTATCAGTTAGCCAGTTTTTAATCCATTTAATGCATGCCATGTTCATTGTAGATTGGGCTAGTTTTTTTTAATCAAGATGTTGTGCGGCATCAAGTCTGATGCCTTACAGAAATCTAAGTCTATTAAGTTAACACTACTGCATTTATCAACCAAGCTTAGGAGAAGTACCACCATCATAAACCTCTGTATGTGTTTAAACACTAGAAGGTGCAACAGTCACACTGTGTAGTGAGGTCCAGAAGCACCTAACATGGCATGTTCCTTCTGAAATGCTATGTGGCAAACTGGATGAGAATTGGCTCTGTTATGTTGGGTTCTATGGCAAGCTCTGTCTGAAATGAGCTTAGGCAAGCTCTCATTTCTCTTACCTATAAAATAGGTGAATGAGAGTTACCCCTTGAGGGAACAATACAAAACTCTAGTTTCATAATAAGTGTTATGAAGGGAACAGATATATTTACAGCAGCCATGGGGAAGAACTGGGAATAGAACTCATGCTCCCTAAGCTTGCAGTTTAATGCACTGGCTATGGCAGGACTGGTATGAAATACCTCCAAAGGCTTCAGAGCTTTGTGCCTGGGGAATTTCAGGCCTGGTCATGTAGGGGGCCCTGAGTCTGGAACTCTGCTATGATGGGTATTGCAACAGACATAGGGCTTGTCTACATCAGAAAGTTGCAGCGCTGGTGAGGGAGTTACAGCGCTGCAACTTTGAAGGTGTACACATCTGCAGGGCACCACCAGCGCTGCAACTCCCTGTTTGCAGCGCTGGCCGTACTCCCGTTTTGTCTCGGGTGTAGAGGATCCAGCGCTGGTGATCCAGCGCTGGTAATCCAATGTAGACACTTACCAGCGCTTTTCTTGACCTCCGTGGAAGGAGGAAGCCTCTGGTAATCAAGCTGGTCTCCTTTCCCGGTTTGCTCTCTCGTTCCCGGAGCCCAGAGCAAGCAGGTCTCCTTCCCTGCGGTTTGCTGGGTGGCTCCGGGAACGAGAGAGCAAACCGCGGCGAAGCGGGTCTCCTTTCCCGGTTTGCTCTCTCGTTCCCAGAGCCCAGAGCAAGCAGGTCTCCTTCCCTGCGGTTTGCTGGGTGGCTCCGGGAACGCGAGAGCAAACCGCGGCGAAGCGGGTCTCCTTTCCCGGTTTGCTCTCTCGTTCCCAGAGCCCAGAGCAAGCAGATCTCCTTCCCTGCGGTTTGCTGGGTGGCTCCGGGAACGAGAGAGCAAACCGCGGCGAAGCGGGTCTCCTTTCCCGGTTTGCTCTCTCGTTCCCGGAGCCCAGAGCAAGCAGGTCTCCTTCCCTGCGGTTTGCTGGGTGGCTCCGGGAACGCGAGAGCAAACCGCGGCGAAGCGGGTCTCCTTTCCCGGTTTGCTCTCGCGTTCCCGGAACCCCCCTTGAAGCCGCCCAACAGCGCTGCAGTGTGGCCACATCTAACACCACTTGCAGCGCTGGTTGCTGTAAGTGTGGCCACTCTGCAGCGCTGGCCCTATACAGCTGTACTAATACAGCTGTAACAACCAGCGCTGCAAAACTTTAGATGTAGACATGGCCATAATATCCTCTAATATCCCAAACAAATCTTATGGAAGTAAGATAAACTTTACTGAATGGAGTTCAACCTTACTGAACTGGGGTCCGCTGTATTAAAAATGAGGTTGTTTATGTGGAATTTATGTATTTCCACAGGAAGTGTAAACAAGAGAATAGCAGGGAGTGATCAGGCTAATTCACTCAGGTGGGACATCTCTAGAGAAGCCACCCCTGGAAAGATGAACATACACTAGTTCAAACTGGATTCCCCAGGGACCCGGCAGACAAAGACAGGGTCTGCTTCCTGTTCCAGAAAATGGACAGGACCCCAGGTCCACAGAGGGCCCCAGTCCTTAGAGCAGGATTGGAAGGACTGGGGCTACTGAGGCCACATAAGATTGGTGGCTTGTTCTGGGATAAAGCTGTGATGAACTTGTAATGACAAGGTATCCCCTTGGGTGGCGGGGTGATGGACTGCTCCTGCCATGTTGGGGCTGGGGTGAACCCTGGTAAGCTTGTTAGCATGCATGTAGGCTCTTTTATTGTGTTTAATATGATTCCTCTGTAATAGCTTAAGAATCAAGTAAGCTTGCATAGGAAGTGCTGCCTGGTACCTCAGTAGCCATTACACTCGTTAACCACCTCTCTAGAGAAAGCAAGCAGGTGTTCTTGGGCAACGTGTCTGCACTGGGAATAACACAGTGAAGGCAGGGAAGAGAGAGGGAGATGGGTCTCCATCCAGATAGCCAACAGCTGGGGAGACGGAGGCCTGAGGATGGGGGCCCTGGCCGGAACACAGCAGAAATACAGGTGCAGTTGCCCTGAACTGACAGGTATGTTTGGAGAATTGTCATTATGATTTGGTGCAGGGGATGTGGGATTCTGTGGCTAGCCAGCCTGCAGTCCCAATGAGAGCGTTTGCTTTGGATTAGTAATTGCATCACTACAAGCAGGTGCAACCTGTGCTGCAGAATGGTCACCCAGGAGGGTAACTGGCAAAGCTGTGTCCATCTGGAGCAGCAAGGAAAGGTAACCACTACAAACCACAAGGAGAGAAGCGGAAAGAGCCTGAAAGGAATTCAGCACACGGGAACGTCTCACTCTCATCATCCCAACCGCTGCCCAGCACTGGACAGATCGCAGGGCAGCTGTGAGCTGAGCATTGACCATTCCTCACCCAAACCAGGGAATCCACCCCCCCTGCTTCTGCACCTAGACTACATCACTATTTGTAATATATTAAATGCAAGAACAAATATGTTTGCAGAACACTGAAGCTCTGGCTGAACTGATGAGGAACGGCACCTCTCAGAGGTACAGCCACTCTCACCACAGCACAGATCAAAGCTGCAAGTAAGCGATTCTAGCAGGGACATTTTTTCAAAATATGAATGAATTGTGCATGCTCGTGGCTTCACCCTTTGTGCTGCCATCAGCAGGGGGGGTCAGCAGTTAACAGTGGACCCCAAGCAAACCCAGGTGATTCACAGCTGAGTCAGTCCTGATCCAGTGTCCTGGCACACTAGCCATCCACTCCAAAGTTCCACTCAATGTCCCAATTCCCACTGTCTGGGCTGGACAAATATAGATGGAAAAAACACTGGGTACAAGTGTCTTCTGCAGGCTAGCGCTCCTCAACTCCTTATGGCTCTCCATGCTGGGAGGGGGCAGGAAAGAAAGGGGTACCTAGGGATATTAAAAGGGAGAGGCTGGAAGGGGGAACCCGAGGAGAAGTGAGAGGGAGAGAAAGGACTGTTGCCCCTGGAGATGCCAGAGGAAGAAAGGGCTACTGGCCCTTGACTTCCATTTGCCCAGAGGGCAGGACTAGAAAGAAGAAGGAGGAACCTAGGCAGTTGTAAGGAACAAGCCCATGGGAAGACTAGAGGGGAGAGAAGGAAAAGGAGGAAAATCTCCTGGGGTGAGCTACAGGGGACTGCAGGCCACTGGGCTTCCCAGACCAGAAGGCCAGGAAGCCAAAGCCAGTTGGGCAGGGGGCTAACCATGCTGGAGCAGTGCAGCCTTCACACTGCACCAGCCTGATTTCTGCTTGGTCATGAAAAAGCCAATTCCTGGGCTTCATGAAGTAAGTATTTCACTGGCCCAGCCAGGTTGGGGCATTCACACCTCACTGATAACAGGGCTGCAGCACAACTGTTTATTGTGACAAAGTTCTTCCTCTACCTTGGTGGGTCCTGCGCTTATTGGCAGATTTGTTCACCACACAGATTCACCCTGTGGGCCGGGAAACAGCTCAGAAACCTTCCCCTCTGGAAGAAGCCACAATCCAGGTCAATTCCTCCTGGGTTTGATCAGGAGTTGGGAGGTTTGGGGGGAACCCGGGCCCACCTTCTACTCCAGGTTCCAGCCCAGGGTCCTGTGGACTGCAGCTGTCTAGAGTGCCTCCTGGTACAGCTGTGTGACAGCTACAACTCCCTGGGCTACTTCCCCATGGCCTCCTCCCAACACCTTCTTTATTCTCACCACAGGACCTTCCTCCCAATGACTGATAACGCTTGTACTTCTCAGTCCTCCAGCAGTATGCCTACTCACTCTCAGCTTCTTGCATACCTCTTGCTCCTAGTTCCGTTCTGTTCCATTCCGTTCCGTTCCGTTCCTTTCCTCTCCTCTCCTCTCCTCTGGCTCCCCCAGGCCTGACTGGAGTGAGCCCTTGTATAGCATCAGAGGGGCCTTAATTAGAGTCAGGTGCTTAAATGCCTTACCTGACTCTTAGTCAGGTGTTCTCATTAGCCTGGAGCAGCCCCTGCTCTGGTCACTCAGGGAACAGAAAACTGCATATCCAGTGGCCAGTATATCTCCCTTCTAATACGCTGCTGTTCCCAACTGGCCTGGGTCTATCACATTATGTTACTGCAAAGTTGGGAAGAGGGCGGAGAGCTTAATTTTTTAAAAAAGGAGATTGCAGAATGTAGCAGATTGCAGAAAAATCTGCAGTGAGAGCAGGGGCGAATGAATTTGCCACAGCTGCAGATTTCTCCTTTCCCTGAGGTTAAGGCAGCAATTGTGGGAGAAGGCTGGGCTGTGCAGGTTGCAAACGGACATTGGTATTCCTCTTGCAAACTGCCCCATCGACAGCCGAAGAGCCTCAGCTCTTGCAGATTCAGCCCAGTCCATGATTCTGGCCTGATCCCGGTGCGCACTGTAACATCACTAGTGGGCAGGGCGGTAAAAAAATCTTAGATGCTGCTGAACATGCTCGGAAGTGATTTTTCAGTCACGTAACTATGTCATTAATAGCCAACTCTTTTTTTCCAAATGAGGACTCCTTCCATGACAAATCTGCCTTGTCTTTACGTTATCAGTCCAGGGGAAATGGCAGCTGGAATGTCTGTACCTGGGAGCAGCGGGAGTTTGCTGTGCTATCCCAACTCAGACACAGCAGAAGGGGCTTTGCTTAGACTTTCCAAAGACACTTCACTTTTGGGTAGAGATCAAGCAAAGTATGTTTCAGCTCAATTTGGGACTGTCTCAGGACGTCAGGGGTGTGATGAAATATGGGATTATAATGGCAACAGTTTTACAACCTCAACTATAACGTGAACTGGCCGCGGGTTAGATTGCATGACCCCTGCAGTGCCTTTTAATCCTATAGTTCTACAATTCTATGAAGTGAACGATCAAGAATTTCACTCTATAACTCTTAGAACTTACAGACACAGAACAGCTGGCAGGGAACACGCCTGGAAATGAATACCAAAAGGATAGTAAATACTGTGTCTAGTTCACTTTGGAATTGTATCTCTAAGGTTATGTCTACACTACAAGCACTACAATGGCTCTGCTGCAGCACTGCAGCTACACCGCTGCAGTGTAGACACTTACTACAGTGAGGGAAGAGGTTCTTCTGTTCTGTAGTAAACTTACCCCCTTGACAGGCAACAGCTAGTTGATGGAAGAATTCTTCTGTCAGCCTAGCAGTGTTTATACCGGGGCTCAGGTCAGTTTAGTGACATCTCTCGGTGGGGTGAATTTTTCAAATCCGGAGTGATGTACCTAGGCTGACCTAAATTTTAGGTGCAGACGAGGCCTTAGTTGTTGTTTGGGTTAGAAATGGCGAGATGAATCATAACGAATTAAACAAGCACCTGCCATCCAAGGATTTCAAAGCCCTCACAAATGTTATCGACCTAACTAAGCTTCCCACACCTCCGTGAGGTACATTATCCCCTTTTGCACTTTAATTTATTGTAGTGCCAGTGGTAAGGAAACACTCTGAGTATTTTTAAAAGCCAAGTACCGCCAGCTTTGAGACAACATTTTGGTTTTCCCTACCCCTTAACTCATATTTTGAGTAAAGTATTTTTAACACAAGACCTTTCAACTGAAGGGCCACGGGCCGCGGCTCAGAATAGCAACATCCAGGCTGGGACTCACCTATTTCTGCAATATCTCCACTGTCGTGACCTTTAAAACCCTAATGTATTTTTGAAATAGAAAGGCCCTTTGCTTTCCCTCTAAGTATTATGTCACTAAGTTCCACTACTGCAGTGATTAGACATTGCACGTGAACTGGAGAGCAGCCAGCATCTCTCACTTTCATTATCTCATAACCTCAACTGGGATCAGTTATTTTTGGACTCTTCAGATGGGAACATTGAAGCACTGAGGCGAGGGTCATTAAAAGAGTGTGTGGCAACCTGAATACCCAGGTTTTCTGACTTCCAGCCATGGGTCTTTCACCTCTGGGTCATCAGACAAAACCTGGCACAAGACGGCAATGACTAAAACCAGTTACCATCCAATGGCTGCTTTGTAGCCCATGTGGAGAGTGTCTCATTCTAAGGACACATCACAGTTGTTAAGTACTAGCATCCACCACTGAAAAGCCTACACACTGGGCATGGAAGTGAACTCCTATTGTTTGTGTGGGTGTGTCTGGTCAGGACTGATGTTCATTAGTGGGGTAGCATTGTCAGGGGGAACTCACCCACAATGTACCAGAACAACAGGTAGAGCAAGTTGGTTTCCCTAGCTGTCAATACGTCACTTTCACGAACACTGAGGCCCAATCTTCTCTACACCTATAACTGCCAGGAAACCCAGCTCTGTCCCAGTGTGTCCTGGTGCTTTAGTGTTGACACACCCTAGCTGTGGGTATGTCTACACCGCAATCAGGAGGTGTGACTGCAGCGCCAGTAGATATACCCAAGCTAGCTTTGATCTAGCTAGCAGTGAAGCTGGGACAGCATGGGCGGCAGCTGTGCAAGTACATACCCAGGGTCCTAAGAGGGCAGGACAAGCCCCCTGGCACCCGCTCCCGCTGCCACGGCTTCGCTGCTATTGTTACTAGAGCTAACTTTGATCTAGCTACGTCTACACATGCTGCAATCACACCTCTCGATTGCAATGTAGACATGGCCAGTCCAAGAGACATAGGGTATGACGTTAGCCCAATTACAGGGATGAAATTAGGCCCGGACTATACTGCAACTTTTGGACATGGAACAGTCAGGTAACAACAACTATGCTTGTATCCAGATCCCACACCTCAGTTATGGCTGTAGTGCAACAAAAGGAAGGTGGGAATTTTGTGTCTACAGTACATGCACTGCATGGAAGCTCCCATCTGTCTACTGAGACCCCACAAGATCTGTCTCTTTAGATTTGGTCAGGTGAGCTCTAGCTAATGCAGTTTCATGGTCTGTTTCCCACTGCCTTTCAACTGTTCTCTAATTCTACTATTCCGGCCCCTGCTAATTTTTCCTTGACTTAGAGATGTCTAACTGGAGTGTCCTGTGCCCGTACAATGTTTTGGAGGATTTGAACTGCACGGATAGGTCTGTAGCTCTGCTAACTCTCGAGACAATATGACTCGAGCATTGCAATCTGTCTGAATAGACACTACATCCATATAACCTTATGCAGGAGCCTGACATTTTACCTGCGTGGCCAGTTTCCTCTGTGGGAAGGATTGTGATTTCATTAATGCACAAGCCTGGATGTCAGGTGATCTGGGGTCTGATCCCAGCTCAGCCACTGAAACACTGTGTGACTTGGGTCAAGCCACTTAACTTCACTGTGCCTTCACTTCCCCATCTGAAACGTTGCGATTAGCCAGGCTACTCAGGCTAACAGCCTGCTAGTTTAATCATAAGTGAGTTGGAGAGAGGGCGTTTTCAGTGGGGGTCCTCAGTACTAGGATTTGCTTTCTACACTACTTCACCAGAGTCCCAATCTGGTGTTCAGGTCACATTAAAAAGCCTATCTGTTTTCCTGTGGCCTTTTTCTGCTGCAGCCTTCTGCCCCAGGTAACCTCCCAGATCTGGCCTTCAATTATGAAAGGGTCAGAACAATATACATTCTGTTATGATGGGATGATTTATTGGGGTTGGTCCTGCTTTGAGCAGAGGGTTGGACTAGATGATCTCCTGAGGTCTCTTTCAACCCTAATCTTCTATGATTATTACACATTTCTATTGTGCATATTTATTAAGCGCACATTACCATGGGAAGTGGGGATTACCTGGTCAACGGAAGGGCTTTAAAGATTGGCAATGTTGTGTTGGACAAAATACCCACACTATGCCCACTTGAATGTAGGATGACAACCCCAGGCCATAGTGATTCTGGGTGAGAATAATGCCTCTCCTGCCAGTGTACATTCATAGTGCCAAGGTAAATGCTTCCAGAATCCTCTCTCAGCCACAGGCTCATCTAAATGCACAAATATAATTAGCATTTAAACAGTGTTTAACTTTTGCCAATTTTTTTTCTCCAGGAGGGCCGCTGCCTGTCAGGGGTAGGCTGTCTGGGCCCTTCTCTCTGTGTGCATATGTGTCTCAAATACAGAGGACAGATGCTTACCTTTAGAAGGTGAATCCTGAGAAGCTGCTTCCTGCTTGGAAGGGGTGGGTTTTGTATTGCTGCTCCATTCAGCCAGCTGCATTGGCCTCTTAGTATTATCTCCATCCGTAGGTGGACAAGATGGCAGTGTGGCCTCCAGTTCCCCTGCTTTGGGTTTCAGCATGTCTAGAGTTTCCAAGGCTGCCGACTCATTTCCAGCCTTTAGGATGGTCCTTCTGCATGATCTCTCTTGTTCAGCAGCACCTTGTTTGTTCTCCAGACCCCCTTGCAAATCCTGTCCTGCCACACATTCCAGGCCAACCCCTTCTGCTGGGGTTTGCAATAGCACAGAGTTCGCTACACTTTTATGACACTGGATTTCCACACAGCTTTGTTTCTCCTCACATTTCTCTCTATCCCTTTTGGTTTCAGTTTGGCACGAGCGCTCTGTATGTACTCCTACCATTGTGCCATTGTTATCTAGCCATTTTGCTGTCTGTCTGATCTCTGTTAGCCCAGAAGTTTGGAGTAGTTTGGGTTCTTCTACTTTCTGTTGTGTACAGCCCATGACCTCCTGTCCTTTGTCCTGTGGCAAGTATCCATCCACCCCCCTGTCAACAGCAGAGGAGTATGTATGGCTATTCTGCTTCTCGTTCCCAGTGAATGTTGGTTCATCAGTCTCTTTGCAGACTTCCTCAACACTAACTCCACTGCCTAACTCTCCTAACTGGTCTGCTTGTCCTCGGTTCAACTTTGGAGGTTGACTTAACGGAGGACGATGTTCTGCTAGCGGATTACTGCAGTGATTGTGTTCTACAATTCTATCTGGCACATCCACTGATGAACGGAAGCATTGTTCTGTCAGACCTGAGGATTCAGATGTAATCTGAATGCCAGAGTCTTCCTCAAGTCTGCAGTTTGCTGTGGAATGTCCCGTGACAGAAATCGGAGCAAAATGCACCCGGGTGCTGTCACAGTGGTCATGGGCTCTGAACTGGTTTTGCATTCCCTCCCTAGCAGCAGCATTAAATGAAAGTGCTTCTGGGCTTGGCTCTGTGGTTTCTTTCCCAGTTTCTGCCCTATCATTTTCAGCTTCCATTTTTCCAGGAGTCTCTACTAATTGTTCCTTGCATTCAGCACTGTCTCCAGCACAAACATCATTGTAACTGCACATTGCATATCTCCAGTCTATCGTGTGCTCACTGTGTGCCCCTTGCCCCATGGAGGATGAACTCTCTGCACTGCTGGCTGCAGATGCAGCTGTGTGAAAGTTAGAGTCTGAATTCCCCATGCTGCCAGGATCATTTGATTCCAGCTGACATTTTGGTAACACTTCACCACGTCGCATCATTTTGTTTTCCAAATGAATTCCATTTTCATGAGCCCCTGAATAAGAGGCCCTCGGTGTGTTCGTCTGACCGTGCTGCTTTTGTATGAGTGCTGAACAAACCAAGTTCTTTGAACATGTGCTACTGTCCCGAAGGACAATAAGCCTGTGTTTGTCTTTAGAGACATTCACTCTTGGTCTGGGCTGAGTTCTAGAATTTAAGGCGATCGATTGGGTTAAGGAGCCCACTTGTGGCCCAAATCTTGGCAATGAAACTTCCGTGAGCTCTACGTACTCTCCTTCAGGGTCGCTTTCAGAGTCCTCCAGGGGCACAGGATTCATACCATTAATAATGGGGTCAGCTGATTCCTGAGTAGTCCTGCTAATGACCAAATTGTCCTGCATCACTTCTTGCTCCAGCAAAGCTTGAGGTCCAGGAGCAGGTGAGTTGCATTTGGGATGCTCCATTGGGAAGCACAAATTTGAAGATTCTTTAGCCATTTTGAGAGCTGTGATATTATTTTCAATTATTTTTGGTTTATCAATAAATTCAGGATTGACGATTTTATCCCAGGGAACCCGGAATATTTTATCATCAGAGGCTAGTAAACAATTTTCCAGCGCTGTACCCATCCGCTCTCCATTGATGGACTCCAACCATTCCACAGAAAAAATAGAGGTGTAGGAGACCTCTGGGACCACAACTTCCTCTACATTATGTTTGTCGTTTGCCAAACATTTCAGTACTATTCGTGGCGACTTCTTTAGGTAGGGCACCACCTGCAGGTAGAAGTCACCAGGCTTTAAGGTTCGCCAGTCTATGGAGGCCAGCTGGACTACAATCTTCTCATGGACACAGAGGGGCCAGCCTTCATGGTGGAACAGCAATCCACAGTACTGAACCTATGGGGAGGAGAAAAGCATTTCAGCACCAGTGATAGAAAGAGGTCACCACAGTCTTTGTGACAGAAAAGATGACTGGCTCCCTATTACAGTTTGCAGTGTTGCTGTACTGTGTTGGCCTTAGGATATGAGAGAGACAAGGTGGGAGAGGTCATATCTTTTATTGGACCAATGTTTGTTGGTGAAAGAGACCAGCTTTCTCCCTACACAGAGCTCTTTTTCAGGTCTGGGAAAGGTACTCAGAGTGTCACAGCTACATACAAGGCAGAACAGATGGTTAAGCATAAGGAATTAACATGTTGCAAGGTGGCCTCGTGCACAATTATTATCTCCGTTTTAAAGATGGGGGAAATGAGGCACAAAGATGTGAAGTGACCTGGACAAGGGCACAGAGAAGCTGGGTTTAGAAAACAGAAGGATTCCCACATCCTAGAGCAGTGGTTCCCAAACTTTAACAGCCTGTGAACTAGCATGTCAAGTCTCGTGAACCCCCTTTTAAAAATGAATATTTCCAGGGATTTTCTCCTGTACCTGAGTATAAATTATAAAAGCAGTGATCTTGGAAACATAAAATTTGTTTTTATGACATGCTTATTACACACTATTTATTATTAATTATTTATCATTACAGTATTTTTATTATATTAGGAAAATGGCAACACTCTTCCAAGATCTCACTTTTCCAAGATCTCACTCAAAAGAGTACAAGGAGCGCTAATGGAGGGAGCACTGCGGGGCTTCTAGCAGGAGGGGTGGTAGCCAGCCACCTATCAACAGGCTCTGGGAAAATACCCTCCAGCTGCCACGAGTGGTTCTGAGCTGGGAATTAATCATAGATTTTTGGTCTGTCTCCTGATATTTGAATCTCTCCTACCAGCCCTCCCGTGTATGATAATTGGTTTGGCCAAGCCAGCTCTTGTATGCAGCATGATGTGCCTGTGTCCCCTGCACACCGACCTCCACTCATTACGCACCCCAGCCCCAGTCAGTCAATCTGCCCCTGGCTTACAGCGCCACCCCTGCTCCTCCTGCAGCTGTGGAGGCTCTGCATGGTGCAGACTGCACCTCCAGGCCTGGGAGAGCAGCCCTGGGGCACTCACCACTGCCAGGCTGGAGCAGCTCCAACAGGGCTCCTCCTCTGCCACTTCCCAGGGTGCAGCACAGAGAGGAGGTGGGAGGAAGGTGCCAACCCACTGTCAGTGGGAGGCCTGGGGGAGGAGGGCAAAAAGCCGGCCCCGGAGCTATGCGGCTCCTCTCAGCCGTCCCGCTTGCCTACCCAAATCTCCTTGGTACCAGTTGGGCAGGAGCACCGGCAGCCGGACTGGCTGTTCTCTCCCAGGAGGTGGGAAGCGGGAAGGCAGCCAGTAGGAGGGGAGCAGCTGCCTGCAGCAGGAGCCGAAGTCCCTTCCTTTGCCGTGGACTTGCCAAGGCAGCAGTGCCAGGCGTTTGTTCAGAGGGGCTGCCCCACAGGCACTGCACAGCAGCAAGTCCCAGGGGGCTGCCACAAGGTCTCTCACTCACCCCAAGGAACTCTCATTATCTCCCCTTATTTCCCAACATGCTCTGCCAGACTCTAGAGTCTGACTATAACTACCATGTGGACTACATATCCCAGCAGGCCTTGTTCTCAAAGAACGACTGGCTGAGCTCACCAAGAGTTAGCCGCTCCTTCCCTCTGACTGGGAGGGGAACTGCAGCCCAACCTGCCCCAGCCTTGGACCCAAAAGCTGAGCTCTGAAGAAGGAGCTTCTCTATAAACCTTCCTGCAACCACTGCCTGCAACCACTGCCTGCCCCTCAGGGACCACATCTCCTGTTTCACAGGGTCTTTATGGGCAAATCTGGAACAGGGGATTACTGAACCGGGAGGGCTCCCCATAAATCTCAAAGAGCCTGTACACTCTATTACAGACCACAACCTGGCCTGCACCTCTGTGTGTGCAACGTTAGATGTGCAAACCTGCACAAGTACATTCAAGCAGGAACACCTGCACATCCAGCTAATAGATTGCAGCCCCTGTGCATTTTCACATGCAAATCACAATTTTCACGAACTGACAAATGGATCACTTACAAGTGTGACAGTGCAAAGTACATGTGCAAGATTGCACACACACCAGCTGGAGACCACTAACAATCAGGCCCAACATTTACAGTGTTGCCAACATTTGCAATTTCATCGCAATTCTCATGATATTTGTTGTTTTTCTTAAATCTCCAGCTCCTGGAGGCGAGTGATCACACCAGAATCTCAGCTTTCATTTCTTCAATAAGAAGTTTCTAGCCCTCCTGGTGGCAGAGAAAACCTTGAAAATGTGACCCAAGTGCACCCTAAAGGCTCAGAATCCAGAAGACAAAAGGAAAAAAAAGTGCATTTTTTTTAAAAAGATCATATGATTTTTAAGCCAATCTAATAACTTTGGAGGGCCTGACTCATGATTTTTGAATGCTTAGCGCTGGCAACACTGGAAAATGCTAATCTTGGCATTATAGTAGCAGCAATGTAATGTGACTCCTCGAGGCTACTGAGTCTGGGAACATTCCAGCAACCATCAACAAGGAGCGGGAGTTCTGGGCAAAACACCGACTGGCAACGTTTAATCCAGAGTGTTCTCCTGCCAGCAGCAGAATCTGGCTTCCTACTCCGTATCACTGAGGAGACTCTAGGGAATAGAAACTACCATATTCCAGTTGGGTGTACCTCAGTAAAGGTTCAGAAAGAGACTCAGCTAAAACTCCCTTCAGTCCTTTCATTCAAGGCCTATGTTTATGTGCTCGACAAAGGCACCAGCCCACTTCTGATTTCTGGAATGTAGCTTTCAATAACTAATCCTCAACCATTTCTTGTCGATCTGCCTGTTTACATACTATAAACTAACTATAAACATAAAGAAATACATTAATGATACTTTTTGCCAGCACTTTTATGGACTAATGCTACAAGAAAACAGTGCCTTGCAAGGTTTCAGAGTGGTAGCCGTCTTAGTCTGTATCAGCAAAAACAATGAGGAGTCCTTGTGGCACCTTAGAAACTAACACATTTATTGGGACATAAGCTTTCGTGGGCTAGAACCCACTTCATCAGATGCATAAAGTGGAAAATACAGGAGCAGGAATCAATACACGAAAGGATGGGAGTTGCCTTATCAGGTGTCAGGTCAGTCTAACGAGACAATTCACTTAACAGAAGGATACCAAGGGAGGAAAGATAACTTTGGAAGTGGTAATGAGAGTGGCCCATTTCAGACAGTTGGCAAGAAGGTGTGAGTAACAATAGGGGGAAATCAGTATTGGGAAAAATAGGTTTAGGTTTTGTAATAACCCAACCACTCCCAGTCTTTATTCAGGCCTAATCTGATGGTGTCCAGTTTGCAAATTAATTCCAATTCCGCAGTTTCATGTTGGAGTCTGTTTCTGAAGTTTTTTCTGTTGAAGAATTGCCACTTTTAGGTCTGTTATTGAGTGACCAGAGAGACTGAAGTGTTCTCTGACTGGTTTTTGAATGTTATGATTCCTGATGTCAGATTTGTGTCCATTTATTCTTTTTATTCTTCAAAAGTTATCTTTCCTCCCTTGGTATCCTGCTGTTAAGTGAATTGTCTCGTTAGACTGACCTGACACCTGGTAAGGCAACTCCCATCCTTTCATGTATTTATACCTGCTCCTGTATTTTCCATTTCATGCATCTGATGAGGTGGGTTCTCGCCCACAAAAGCTTATGCCCAAATACACTTGTTAGTCTCTAAGGTGCCACAAGCACTGCTTGTTGCTTTTTCTACAAGAAAAGCCTCCTGAGGAGCTGTACACAGGCCTCTGGGCGGGAGTGATACTTACACAGGCATCCTGCTGAATGCACTGCAAGATGTGCTTTGTTGGAATCAGGAAATCTATGAGGTAGCGCAGTCCATCCCCGCAGTATGTCTTCTCCACCACGTCAAAAACCTGGCACAGAACCGTGGCTGCTGTGGCCTCAAATGGAGGGTAGAGCACGGATAAGGTGCTCTGTATGCACCTGTCCAGTGATTCGGAGTCCTGTCGAGAGAGAACATTAATGGCACCAGGATGCCGCATGTCCTAACCTCGCCTCCCAGAGAACAGCGGGGATAGCAGGCTAAGGACCCCCAGAACTCCTGGGGTGCAGCCCCTGCAGGATGTAGGGCCTCTCAAGCAAAGGAGGAAGAGGAAGAATGAACTTAAGTCCTTGTAAACTTCCTTATTATGTGAATTTTCATGTAAAATAGTCTTTAAAATAAGCTCCCCCAGTGCGTGAGTGAAGTGCGCACATAACAGAGAGCTGCACACGGCTCTGAGATCATCACAGCATCCAGCTAACACAGCAAATCCTTCTCCCTGCTGAGTCGGGTGGGGCTGCAATTAACGTGTTATTGCCGCACATCAGTGAAGTGGGGCGTGTGGATCTGCAGCCCCAAGTTTCAAACACCTTTTCAACCACGCCACATTTGGAAGCTCCACTCAGCACATAGGTGTGTACAGGCCGGTGTTTCATACCTCCGAGGGCTAAAGAGATCCTTCACTAACACCACCCACTCCCCATGCTCATTAACCCCGCCCTTTCCCCGTGTTTGAAAAGTAGACGTGCAGCAGGACAGGTGTAGCCATGTGGAGTCAGTGGTGATTTTAATGATGTTGCACAGTGTGTCAGATGCCTCAGGAGGAGAAGTTGTTTTGTATGTGCTATTGAGTAGCACTTAGAGGGCCAAACTGTTTGTCATTTTGATTGTTTCAGATAACTCCCTCAAAGTACTGAGCAGGTGCTTGGCTCCCAGGGGACCTTGGTGGCCAGAGAGCTGCCACGGCAGTGGGAGGGTCTCTACAGTGCGAGCTACTCCCTATAGATCCTATTCTGGGGAATGTGAGTGGGATCTCCCTTCTTTCTAAAGACACAAACCTGCAGTGCTCAGTGATGGCACTTCCATTATTCTCACACTCATACCATTCCTGCAGCCCTATGGAAGTCTTCACAAGACAATTATTAACATGGGCATTGAGTCAAAACCCCTTGATAATGTTACAAAAATCCAAAATGCATATTATCCCGCCTTTAGTGAAATAAATGCACAGAAAATAGCCATTGCATGTTGTCAGTGTAGTTTAAACAACAGTACAAACACAGAATAAAGATAATACGTAAGTCCCCATCTCCCTTTAGTTACATCGATCTCCAAAAGCCCGCAGGAGTTGCACTTGTGAGGGGGAAGGGATCCACTCAGTTCCTTATGTAGGACTAATACAGAGATAAACATTAAACACCAAAACATGGGAGTGCATACAGACCAGTTGTCTCTCACGGGGCGCAGAGAGCACTGATATCCTGGACAAAGAGCCCTGTGGCTTCAGCAGCAACATCCTTAGCTAAACATAAGACGGTAAGAACGGCCATACTGGGTCAGACTAATGGTCCATCTAAACCAGTTTTCTGTCTTCAGACGGCAGCTGCTGCCAGATGCTTCAGAGGAATGAACAGAACAGGGCAATCTGGAGTGACCCATCCTCTGTTGTTCAGTCCCAGCTTCTAGCCGTTTAGAGACACTAAGAGCATGGGGTTAAATCCCTGCTCATCTCGCCTTGTAGCCATTACTGGACCTGTCCTCCATGAACTTGTCTAAATCTTTTTTGAACCCAGTTATAGTTTTGGCCTTCGCAACATCCCCTGTCAACGAGTTCCACCGGTTGACTGTGTTGTGTGAAGAAATACTTTCCTTTGTTTGTTTTAAACCTGCTGCCTGCTAATTTCATTGGGTGACCCCTGGTTCGTGTGTTCTGAGGTAAATAACACTTCCCTATTCACTCTGCCCACACCAGTCATGATTTTATAGACCTCTATCATATCCCACCTTAGTATCTCTTTTCTAAGCTGAACAGACCTACTCCTTTTAATCTCTCCTCCTAGGGAAGCTGTTCCATACCTCAATAATTTTTGTTGCCCTTCTTTGTACCTTTTCCAATTCTAATCTATCTTTTTTGAGATGGAGTTACAAGAACTGCACGCAGTATTCAAGGTATGGGTGTACCTTGGATTTAGATAGTGGCATTATGATATTTTCTGTCTTATTATCTATCCCTTTCCTAATGGTTCCTAGCATGCTGTTCACTTTTTTGACTGCCTCTGCACATACAGCAGATGTTGTCAGAGAACTCTCCATGATGACTCTAAGATCTCTTTCTTTACTGGTAACAGCTAGTTTGGACCTAATCATTTTATATGTATAGTTGGGATTATGTTTTATGATGTGCATTACTTAGCAAATGAAATTCAATGTTGATAAATGCAATTTTGTCACCCAGTTCCGTAAGATCCATTTGTAACCTTTCATAGTCAGCTTTGGACTTAACTATCTTGGCAAAATTTGAAGACAATGCAAAATTACCCACCTCACTGTTTACCCCCTTTTCCAGTTCCTTTATGAATATATTGAACAGCACAGGTCCTTGTTCAGATCCTTGGGAGACCCTGCCATTTACCTCTCTCCATTGTGAAAACTGACCATTTATTCCTACCCTATGTTTCCTATCTTTTAACCAGTTACCGATCCGTGAGGAGACCTTCGCTTTTATCCCGTGACTTCTTAATTTGCTCAAGAGTAGTTGGTAAGAGACCTTGACAAAGGCTTTCTGAAAGTCCAAGTACACTATATCCACTGGATCAACCTTGTCCGTAGGCTTGTTGACACCCTCAAAGAATTCTAATATATTGGCAAGACATAATTTCCCTTTACAAAGCCATGTTGACTCTTCCCCAACATATCGTATTTATCTCTGTACCTGATAATTCTGTTCTTTGCAATAGTTTGCAGCAATTTGCCTGATACTGAAGTTAGGTTTACAGGCCTGTAAGATATGTTACAAAGACGTAGTTAATCTTCCCAGTCCTCCGTCTGCTTTTGGGGACTTGGTTTTAAGCAATATAGGGACACAAAGAGTACCCACAATTATGCACCTAACTGGCAGTTACATTCACAAATGGCTGTTTCTGGGCACGTGCACACATAGGTACCTGATTTGAGTGTGCAACTGTAGTAAGCATGCACCTAGCTTGTTTACAAATCCAGCCTTTAACACTGACATTTCCTGAGTCTCAGTTTTAAGTAGAAAACCTTAATGATCCTATGGCACTAGGGTGACCAGATGTCCCGATAAAATCAGGACTATCCTGATATTTAACCCTTTGTCCCGTGTCCTGATCAATGTACGATTGGGACGCCATTTGTCCCGATATTCAGGTTAGAAGGCGAGTTGGAGGGAGGCGCTGACCCTGTGGGTGCTCCGGGGCTGGAGCACCCACAGGGAAACATTGCAGCCAAGCTCCCCCTTCCTCACCTCCTTCTCCCCCCTCCAGCACTTCCCGCCACCTAACAGCTGTTTGACAGCACTTAGCGCTTTCCAGGAGGGAGGGGGGAGGAGCAGGTACGCGGTGCGCTCAGGGGAGGAGGCGAAGAAAAGGCAGGGCAGGGGTGGGGACTTGGGGGAGGGGGTGCAATGGGGTGGGGTGAGAGCGGTGCAGGGGCGGGAAGAGGCAGGGGGTGGGCGAGCACTCACCCAGCAGAGGGAAGGTCAGCGCTGTAGGGGTGAGTGGCGGGCAGGGGAGTGAAGAGGCGAGCGGCAGGTCAGCAGGTAGGGAGGCGAGCAGTGGGTGGGGGACTGAGGAGGGACGCAGGAAGTCAGTGGCAGGTTGGCAGATGAGGAAGGGCATGGTGGGGGGGCCAAGCTGGTGGGATCTGGGGCAGAGTGGGGGCAGATCCTGGGAGGAGTTGGAGTGGACTGTGGGTGGGGCTGATGGCACCCCACTGTGTCCCGCTATTTTAGTGAGGTGAACTGGTCACCCTATATGGCACAAACAGGGATTAACTAATTAACACACTGATTGCTGCAACAGCATCTTCTAGCATTCTCTGCAATTCCACTCAGCCACTGGCCCTTTGAGCGCGATGGATCTGGAGCAGCTCCCGAGATAAGCTTTGCCCTGTGTATGAGGCACTGCACTGTGGGTAGAACTAAAGCCATTCTAGGAGTCCATTTGGGAAGCCCGGGGCAGGAGAGGCAGGGGGGCATGTAGTGGTAAGTGCTACATCTGCAGGATGGCATGTCCTGATCCTGCTGGGTCCCAGACTCACTAAGGGCCTTGGGCACATCCTCCGTTATCTCTTGTGGGTCAGTCAAGCCAGACTGGGAGACAGAGTCGAAAGCAGAACTTCACTGAAAACCAGATGCTGCCTCAGGGCTGCACCTTCCTAAGTAAATACATGACAGCTGCAATCAGCTGAAGTGTTTAAAGGGTTAACGATCTCTCTGGGGCAGCCAATTCACTCTGCTCATTACAGCAATTCTCCACCCTGGGAATGGGGGGATTCTGCTGGTTTTGCCTACCTACCTCAGAGGGGTCTGAGGAAACAGCCTCCATGAAGGGCTGAAAGGGGTCTATATTGTGTGTCTAAAATACAAGGTTAAGCCAGTGAGCAGTGCAGTTCCTGCCTTGTGCTGCTCCAGCAAACATCACAGGCACCAGCCAGGTTTGAGGTTAAGAAAAAAGGAGAGTTGCTCCTCCCCCTCCCCACCCCAGCCCCATAGGGGTGTGAAGAGGAGGGGAGCAAGCAGCAATGCCAGCTGCTCCATGCCCCCTCTGTGCAGGGTTAGAGGTGAATACACATTACTATGCTCAGCATTGCAACACCTACCCCATAGGTGGGCACTACTGTCTAGCATGCAGGTTAGGCATGATCTGAGCACACCTGCTGGATTGGGCCCACAAGTGAGATAGGCAGGGCAATGCCCAGTGTGAATCCCATCGAGACTTAGGTGTGAACTAGGCACCAGCCGCTCTTTGGCATTAGGAATTAGGTGGTTTTGCATACGGCCACCAGCCAAAACGAGGTGCCATGGAGACTTTACTGGTAGAAAGGAAGGTTCTTAGGGAATTTAGGCACCTACAGCATTAAGAGGCAGGTGAATCATGGTTCTGAGGATCTCAGCGGTGTCTAAATGTTGGACTTAATGTGCCTAAAGTGGCAGTAAGGTTCCTAAGTCCCTTTGTGGCTCTAGCCCCTAGGCTGTTTTGTGACCAAGCAGCACGCACGCCTGCCCCTGAATTGCTCAGCAAAGTAAGAAGGGAGAGGTCAGAACTCACACTTGGCCACAGCCCGGCTCTCAGTTCCACAAGCGTCGACCCCTCACCGAACGCTGCCCGTGCACATGTAGACTCCAAGGTGTGGGGAGCATGGGGAGAAATGCACAAAGGGAAAAGGAGGGAAAGATACAGAAACTAGGAAATAATAGAGAGGAGAGACCAGCACAACAATGGACAGAGAAGAGAGAGAAATGGAAATAATGGAGAAAGCAGCAAGGCGTCCCCAGCTCCAAGTTTAGTGTCATTCTCCATGGACCCCTCGCACTACCCTGGCCTCAGCCAAAGAGTAAAAACGGAAACATTTTGTCTGAAAACTGGAGGTTTTTACAGTTTTTGAGTTTTCTGCTGAGATTTTTTTTGGTGTTCATTGTTTCGACAAAATCTAAATGTTTCACTTATTTTCCAATCAGCCCTAATTTCAGCAACCATCAGTTTCCAAGAGAGCACTCTACAGAGAACAGATGTAAGTCCACAGCCTCCACTGTTCACTTGGAGGTACCAATGCTTAGGGGCAGAAGGGAGAAGACGACAAGCTGATGTTTTACCCATGCTTGGCTTGCAGTCCCAGAGTCACTATATGTTTTTGCTAAAATGGTCTGCTGTTAAATTCTGTAGGTGATACTTAACTCTGAAGCCCAGTGTTGGCAATTTAGCTTCCCAATGAGATAAACAAGAGCAGTTCACCTCTCTCATAGGGTTCTTGCTTCAGCCTGCCTGTAGGTTTAGGATGAAAGCACAGAATCCATGCACACATGGAAGGCTGTATCTGCAGTCCGAGTACTACAGAGTCAGGCCTGATTTTTCAGAGGTGCAGCCACAGCTGCTGTTGAGCTCAGCTGGAAATGTGGGTGCTCACGTCCTTTGAGAATATGGTTGCTATGCTTCCATCCTGCAAAGCGCCGTGGGCCACCAGAGAAGCACTGATACAATGTGCTACCACAACCCAGCTCAAGCCACACACAGCCAACACTCAGCCACAAGCCTGACTGCTCTGCAGCTGGCTAATAATGCAGCTCACACAGCAAAGCGGTGCTCCACAAAACGAAATGAAAGTAAATCACTTCCACATGTGGCCGATCCACTCTCCCAGCTTGGTACTGACGCTGCAGCCTTGGAAGCTGTTACAGGACAGTATGCAGGATGATCATTACAGTCACTGCAGAAAAACAAACACTCGGAAATGATTAGCTTGCAGTCTTTGCTTTAATTCGAACCAAATTAAGATGAGGCACTTGCTTTCCAGAATGCACTTCGGACACAACACCCCACTTCTGTACATGTTCTCAGTATACAGTTCCTCAGCACTTTGTAAAAAGCATCGCAACGCCATGCCCAAACGCAGACAGCGACTGCAACATCTGCCAGGAAGTGAAGAGCAGAACAGACTGGAAGCAGCCTGGGCTTCCAGATGACAGGTATGATTCTACTCAAGAAGGGCTTTCCCAGGATTGCTGCCAAAGTCAAGTACTTCCCCTAACATGCCTCTCCACTGGGCACAGGCAGGCCGAGGGCCTTTGGATTTAATACGTGGCACAAGGTTTCACCAACCAATATCTTCCCACTTCAAAGAAAAGCAGACCAGGGCTGTTCATCTCTGTGGCCAGAAACAAGCTGCAGAGTTGTTCTAAAGTAGAGAAGGGATGACTACCAGAGGTATCAGCCAGTCAGCTGCACCCATGTTCCTTTTGCTGGCATACTTTGCACTGGGCAGTTTTTGGCACAGCCAAGCAATCAGCATGTGATAATGCGACAAGTTGCACATGGCTGCAAAGCCCTGTGCCTTCAACCCGAGAGGTATGCAGTATCTGAAAACTGCCCTAGCACGAGGCTGCACAGAGCCACAGCACAAGGGATTCTACAGCGCGAGCTGCTGTTCGTTATAGCACAATTTATGCTACATTAATCCCAGGGGCTGTCCTGCCTGCAGATCTGCATGTGTGTCCTTAAGGGCTATGCCAGGGGATTGCAGTGGTGGAAACAAGAATGTATGGTTGCCTAAGAGCCTGGAGAACCAAATATCCTGCCTCCTGTCTGTATACAGTTGTGGGCATGGCATGAGCTTCTATCCAGTGCAGAGAATGAATGCAGGGCTTCCAAGCTCCAGCCAAATGCACACGGGGTAAGTCAAGGCATTCCTGTCCCACTGAGCACTATCAAACCCAGAAGGACCGATGCAGGGCACCAGGTCAAGCAGCCACACGGGGAGCGACATCAGTGGGTAGGAGGCTTTGCACCCTCCTGACTGTCATTCGCACAGCTCTGACACTGGGCCCTGGATGTTTTTCTCCAGTTGCTATATCAATATTGGTTGGGTGATGGGGGTGGAATGGGGACAAGAAGGGAGCAGGGCAGGGTGGGAAAAGGCAGGGTGGGGAGGGGACTTTGGGGAAGGGGTGGAATGGGGATGGGGCGAGGGCGATGCAGGGGTGGGAAGAGGCGGGGCCAGGGGTGGGGGTCTAGAAGGGAAGTTGGTGCCTATGATCGAAAGTCTTACTAAAGTCGAGATATGCCACATCTACCACTCCCCCGCCACCCCCCTTCCCCGCCAACCATAAGACTTGTTACTCTGCCAAAGAAAGCTGCTGTTAGGTTAGTTTGCCATGATTTTTTCTTGACCTGCAGTAAAACACAAAACAAAGGGATGAGGAGATTGGGGCCTCTAACCACTTCGAGCACTTTGCCTGTATCCCTCATCTCTGGCTTTTGTATTTTCAAATTCTCAGTTCTTTCTGGGCAAAGACCAGAGCTCAGTGGGTGCTAGGGCCAGGCGGTGGGTATGGGTGGCGGGGGGGTGATTGGTGCAGAGATCAGTGGGGGCTGGGCTGCCTGATGGCTGAGCTTAGTGTGTAGGGGGGGACTTGGGCTGCCTGGGGCAGGCAGGGGTGGGTGCTTGCAGGCTGAGCTAAGTGGGTGCTGGGACCGGGCGGGGGGTGTTGGGTGGCTGAGCTCAATGGTGGGTGCTGGGTGGGAGGACTGGAACTCCCCTCCAACTTCTGTCCCCCTGGCTGCTTGGAGCCAGAGGGGAGGAAAATAAGCAGCCATGCTCCACAGCGCCCTCCAGCAGCCAGAAAGAGGAACTGCAGCTCCTCACAGCCCAGCTGAGTGGGTTTTGGAAACGCCTTTGGTTACACTGGTGCAGCTCTGCACACAGACAAGGCCTCTCACGCTTTTGAAATGCCAGACTACAATGATAATCTTTATACAACGTTAGTGCAACTTAACACTACCTAATTTTGTTCCCCATTCCATTGTTTTCTAAAGAATTCACACAATGCTCAAAGGTCACTCTATTTGAGAGTGGCTCACGTGATATGCCCAGGGTAGAGCCCATCACTCTTACACTACGAGAGCACAGTGACAGGCTACAGACGTGCCCTCCATTTAGCGGTCAAGTGGGACACGTATATTTCTAAAATCAGGAGTCATAAGAACTGTCATATCGCAAGTGATAGAATGACAGAAGTTAGAGACAGGAGACGATTTATTAAAACACTAGTCCCTGAAAGGCTGGCTGTCACACAGATGTAATTCATAAAGCCACGTGTGTAAAAAAAGCCACAAATAGGGGCTCTGGTTTCCATGCCCTGTGCAGTACTGAGCGATGTTGTACATATTCCCAAAGGTTGTGCACCAAGCTGCCCCCTAGCGGAGATGCACAAGCACCTCTTTGTTACCTCCATGGAACTGTTACTGTCTCCTCTGAGCAGCCATCATGGTCCTACCACCACGGAGCCTTTTAACTCCAACATCCGATCTGGTTCGCCCAGGGCCACCTGATGTTTGAACCTGGTGATGTTCTGAACATCGCTCACACTGACTCAACAGACGTTCTGGGCTTCAGCGTGATGTTTGGGGTTACTGTGCTGGCTGTGTTTTTGTTGTTGAGTGGTTGTGTTGATTTGTGTCTGAGGGGGTTGTGCTCGGAGAGTTGTGTAAATTTGTGAGAATGGCGAATGAGGAGTGTGTGCTGTCATAAGGGGCTGTGTATGTTTGGGATTCTTGTGCTGCTGGTCTTGTGTGGGTGGCTGTGTTGATTTGTGTCTGAGAGGTTTGTTTGAGGAGATTTGTGTGTGTGGCAGTTAGGTGCATGGGCACAGCAGATGGCGTTTCCCTCATACAACCAATGAAATTGTCGCATACAAATTAGCTGTAGTAAGGGTGGCGATTGGAGGAGTTACCTCCAATATCATCATGGTTGCGGACTCTTGGCATGGCACAGATGCTTTACTGTCGCTGTATACCAGTGTAAAGT
The DNA here is from genome assembly GCF_025201925.1 of Gopherus flavomarginatus. Lineage (NCBI taxonomy): Eukaryota > Metazoa > Chordata > Testudines > Testudinidae > Gopherus > Gopherus flavomarginatus. The sequence continues at coordinate 38,765,976 of NC_066630.1, forward strand.
GGATGCTTACAGACCACAAAACCCACTGATGATTCAGCCTAGAGATATTCTGAACAAAAGAGCTCTCAGCCACACTTGTAGCTGCTTCCATCACTTCACGTTGACTCAACAGTCATTCTGGGCCCCAGAGTCTCACATAGAGTGAGATTCCTGCAATCTTACTGTAGATAATAAGTCCACCTCCATTGAACTCATGCAGGATTGTGCCTAGATTCCAAGTTCCACTTTGAAATGACCCAAACTATAGGGCATCCATTCCTTTCCTTAGTAGACTTCTAGAAAGATTCTGTGCTCCAACAGATTTCACTGTTAGGATTTTTTTCCCTCCTATCCAGCAAGCATTATTGCCCTGGTTTGATTTCATCCCATTACTCCTAATTACAACCCTACACTTGTTCCCAGCTCCAGATTTCAGCACAGTGTGTGACATGCCAGGAAGCACTAACACAATCATTCTGACCAAGGCCTAGAACCAAGGGGAAGGAGACTTTAATGTTTGTGAGCAATCTCCAGCGAGCAACAATACAGGGAAACCAGAGCAAAACGAAAGGACTTCATTTATATCAGCTTGGCGCTGCATAAACTTTCGGCTCATTTTTAACATCTTTTAGCCAGGAGCATTACACAGTTTCAGCAAGTTTTACACAATATCCATCACCTTGAACTCAAATACCCATCCGGGAGCATCTTCCAGCAGATTGGAAAATGCCTGTGCTAAAAAAGGGAAGATAATCCACCAGCAAAATGACTAAGCAGTGCCAGAAACTTTATCTTCACATCAGCGAGCACTTAAATAATTGTGTTACATGATTATATGCATTTCTCTGGCACACAAAGGCATAACAAGATCCAATGGCGAGATGCTGAAGCCAGACAAATTCAATTAGAAATACGACTATTTTTAACAGAGAGGGTGGTAAGCTCTGGAACTAACTACCAAGGAAAGCGATTGATTCTCCATCTCTTGAAGTCTTGAAATTAAGACTGGATACCTTTCTGAAAGACATGTTTTAGTGCACAAGCTATGGGGCTCCACACAAGGGTAACTGGGTGAAATGCAGGGCCAGTGCAAACAGTTAGGCGACCTAGGCGGTTGCCTAGGGCACTAGGATTTGGGGGGCGGCATTTTCTTCGGCAGTGACTGCAGCGACCGGATCTTTGGCCACCTCGGTCGCCGCTGGCATTTAGACCGAGGGAGCTGGGGCAAGGGAGTGCGGGGAGGGCTGCCTGCAGCAAGTAAGGGGGGTGGCGGCATGCAGGGGAACTCCCCGCCCCCATTCACCCCTGCCCCGCCTCCTCCCCGAGCATGCCGTGGCTGCTTCACTTCTCCCGCCTCCCAGGCTTGCGATGCCTAAGCTGATTGGCACCGCAAGCCTGGGAGGCGGGAGAAGTGAAGCAGCCACGGTGTGCTTGGGGTGGAGGCAGAGCAGGGGTGAGCTGGGGCAGGGCGGGGGTGCCTCAGGGCAGAGGGTGGAGGGTGGGGAGCTGCCGCAGGGAGGACGCCTCAGGGCGGAGGGAGAGAGCTGCTGCGGGGAGGGGCAACTCACGGCGCGGGCTCGGGGACGGGGGAGGGCGCAAGGTGGAAGTTTTGCCTAGGGCGTGAAATATCCTTGCACCAGCCCTGGTGAAATGTAAGGGCTGTGCTATACAGGAGGTCAAATCAGATGATCTGACAGTCCCTTCTGGCCCTAAACTCTATGAATCATTATGACATACTGATGCAATGTCACAATATTGTAATGTTAATGTCACAATGTCATAGGGGAAAGGAGCTAGCCCCATCAGACTAATAAACAAAGTGGCAACCCTAGGAGGGGAGGGATGGCTTCCTAGGGCCCCTCCCTCTGGTTGCCTATCACTGGATCTCAAATGACAAGAGATGCTACGGTGGATCCCACACACTGGGAGCCCATATCTGGGGTACAGGCTGCAGGAAAGGATCAGCCTCACGGAGACGTTTCCAACCCAGAAGAACCCTGGTAACTCATCCCTAGAGCACAAGGAGAATGGTCAGCTGATTCCTCATGAGACGAGCCCTCTGCTGCTCCAGCCACTTGTGCTCCTCCATTCCCAGGAGTCATATTCCTCTAACTCCACGGAGCTGCTTGAGCACTGAGCAATGCTGTGTCACCTCAACATGAACTGTGTTCTCTAGCCAGACTCAGTTCAGGTTCACCCAACTTTGCAGCTAACACCAGAACCCAAAGTGCTTTGAAACTCTGGCCACAAGAATCGGAACACTCAAACATGCTCCACACTCAGTAGATCCCACTGAAAACAATGGGAGCTGCAGGGTGCAGAGCTCTCTGGAAAACCTGTCCATTAACACATAACCCTTTGTCAGAACTTTTCTATGACTTTTGCATGACCACGTGTTGGGAAAGAAAGAAACACATTAATTCTGCCATGAGTGCAGGGGATTGGATTAGATGACCTCTCGAGGTCCCTTCCAATCCTATGATCCTATGAATAGTCATGACCTCAAGTTCTCCTTCTCCTAGGGCCTGCTGTTCAGGACTTACATGAACTGGATGAAAACCTTTCCCATGCTCAAATACAGTGTTAGAAACACATGCCAATAAGCTAGCTAACTCAGTGATAAACTGAGTGGATCGCTTTCACTTAACTCCTAGCCAGAAAGGAATAAATATAGCCCCAGAGATACTCCCTTTATAGCCTGTTTGAACAAAAGCAGTCTCATGCATTTCCATTATTTCCATACATATCAAAGAAGGGCGGAGATTTAACGAGTGATTTCTAAAAGGCATCTTTGTGCACAGAAGAGATGGATGCCAAAATGTGGGTGGTTATGAAGCTCAAACACACAAATAAATACTTTCACAGGCATTTTTTTCTTTCATCCATGAACGGGCCTGCATACCAGTCTCCTGAGAGTATGAGAAGAACCTTATTCAAAAGGTAAACAGTCTGAGAGGCAGTACAAGTTTGAAAGAATCCACAGCCATGAAGCATGAATCAAGGTGGATAAAAATCAATTTTTTTTTAATTCAAAAAAATCTGATTTTTTTGATAAAATGAGTTTTGAGGGGAAAAACCTATCTAAAGATCATTTTAATTAAGATACATTATAGCTCAAAGATATCTCATCCTGGAATAGGGATTATAAATTCTAATTCTATAGTATGAGACAATATATTCATGTAATGTTTAAGAAAAGTTTTGTAAATGAGTTCCAACAGTTCTTATGGGGTTCCAGGGGCTTCTGTATAGATTATGTAGGTTAATCTTTCTATCTACCCAGTGGGACTCAGAGTTCAGTGTAGAAGATACCATCAGAGATGCTTAGTTTTGCAGTTCTCAAACTGTGGATTTGTGTCTCCAGCAACAACATGCTTGTTAACAGCAACAATGTTTTTAAATAAATAAATAATGTATAGAGGTGAGAAACAGCAGACCTCAACCCTATTGTCCCTCTGCAAACTTGTGTACAGAGTCAATCCCTCTAAAACCTCTCTCTAAAAGAGCAAAGTTTCAAAAAGTTCAATGAATAGAAGATAGTTGGGGGAGGAACAGATCTGGACAAGGAGAAGAAGTCTGGAGATAAATGTGAGAAGCGAGGGACATATGCTTGTTTTGTTAAAATGTTATATGCTTGCTGTTGAAGAAAAAAATCCAGAATACTTAACCTTGTTGTTTTAGTTAAATAAAACAATTTAAATGTCTGTCTGGTGATGTTCTCCTCCTAATACACCATGGCAAGAAAATCCTCCAAATATTAATGATTAACCTGTTGAACTGGAGATAGTTCATCTCTCCTAGTGACTTCATAAACATCTGCTTCAATTACCTTTGGTAAATGAAATAACCAATCATTCATTTTCTGATATAGCTGTAAAACTAATCTGAAAAGTTTTCAAAATAAATCACTGTTTAAAAATGTATAGTGTGTACCTTCTAAAAATGAAACCTACATCTACCTCTGAGTTGTGAAGAATATGTATTAAGGTTATAACAACCAACAAGAATGTACTTTTATGTAGAAAACCATGATTAAATTGCATCTTCCTGACTGATTTAAATCAAATCCACCCTGGCATGGATTAAGCTCAACAGACACTGCAATGGTTTAAACCTAACTCTGAGAGTCTGCCCCAAGAGAATGCCAGCTAGAGGAGGCATGTAACCAAAGGAGAAATACAGTGAGAAAATATGGAGAAATATCGTTTCACTATAACCCTCCTGATTAAGTCATCAGAACCACACAGTGAGACTACAGTCTTAGAATTAAGCATTTTCGTCTTTGTGTTGCTTTCCTAGGACATCCAGATCACAGGCCTAACCTCAGGTCCCCGTACCCAGTCTATAAGGGCGTACTGGGGATGATCACATATTATACAAGTGCCCCACACCACCAGCTCCGTTGGTGTTCACACAAGGAGCACATAAAGAAGAGCAGAGCAGAAGTGTGATTAAAGCTGACCCATGGAAATCTTCCAACATTTCCCAGCACACTGCAAACTGTCGTTGGTCATGGTGATACCAGCTCAACTCCATTGAAGTCAGGGGAGTTCCTCTGGTATAAGCGAGAGGAGATTTTGGGTGCCACAGCATATGCCTGGCTGATAGTACACCAGGTTGTGTAAATTTAAGCACTCAGACAAGTGGATTTTCAGCATTCACTTTCTGTCTGTTAGATCCCCTGAGGATTCTGATTGGCAAAGACCTGCCATCTTTTGACTATTTAGCCCAGCAGATGCATTCCTATCAGCCAGCTACCAAACTGCCCAACAGTAGTGCCCAATTTACCTATGCTGTCTCCTTATTCTGGCAATCTCTCCTTGCCTCTCACAACCACTGCTCTGTCAGTAGCGTAACTCAGTAGGGGCTGGTGTGAGCTACTTGATTCTCTACTCTAAGGGTACGTCTACACTATGGGATTATTCCAATTTTTGGAAACAGATTGTATAAAGTCGAGTGCATGCGCCCACACTAAGCACATTAATTCGGCGGTGTGCGTCCGTGTACCGAGGCTAGAGTCAACTTCCGGAGCGTTGCACTGTGAGTAGCTATCCCATAGCTATCTCATAGTTTCCGCAGTCTCCCCCACCCATTGGAATTCTGGGCTGAGATCTCAATGTCTGGTGGGGCCAAAAATTTGTCGCGGGTGGTTATGAGTAAATGTTGTCAGTCAATCCTCCCTCCGTGAAAGCAACAGCAGACAATCATTTCGCATCCTTTTCCCTGGATTGCCCAGGCAGACACCATAGCATGGCAACCATGGAGCCCGTTCAGCCTTTTTTCACTGTCGCTGTATGTCTACTGGATGCTGCTGACAGAGACGGTACTGCAGTGCTACAGAGCAGCATCCCCTGGCCTTTGCAAGTTAGCAAAGACAGTTACTAGTCATACTGTACCATCTACTGCTGTCATGGGTGCTCCTGGTTGGCCTCGGTGAGGTCGGTCAGGGGCGGCTGGACAAAAATGGGAATGACTCCCCAGGTCATTCTCTTCTTTAAGTTTTGTCTAATGGAGAGTCAGTCCTGCCTAGAATATCAGACAAGCCTACTAAAGAACCAGAGAGGCAAACGGCCGCTCCGGGTCAGAGCCCGAGACATCCCGCAGAAATGATGAGCTGCATGCCATTCTAGGGAGTGCCCCTGCAACAATGCCACCCATTGTTTCCCTCCTCCCCTACCCCTCCTGGGCTACCGTGGCAGTTATCCCCCCATTTGTGTGATGAAGTAATAAAGAATGCATGAATTTGAAACAACACTGACTTTATTGCCTCTGCAAGCAGAGATCAAAGGGGGGAGGGGAGGGTTGTTGGCTTACAGCAAAGTAGAGTGAACCACCATTCTACACTTGCTCAGCCTACAGCTGAAAATGGGAATCTGTGATAAGCACTAGGCTAGAAGCACAGGCAGGACTGAATCTCCATTTGTGTGGGGGCCTTTGGTTGACACTGGTAAAATACAAAATGCCCCAGGATATGTATGTTGGGGGACACTTCTAAACGGCAGCTTAATTTTTTTATTTGCAGAAAAATGTAGAGGTTTAAGTATCTGATTGTGAGCCCTGGTAGCAATGGGTAGGCTGGGGTAGGCGCGACCGCGTGGTGCTGCTGACTGGGAGAGCAGCCTGAGGCAGAAGATATTCCAGGCAGGACTGAAACTCCATTAGACAAAACTTAAAGAAGAGAATGACCTGGAGTCATTCCCATTTTTGCCCAGGCGCCCCCGACCAACCTCACTGAGGCCAGCCAGGAGCACCCACGGGACGATGACGACGGATACCAGTCCCACTGTACCGTCTGCTGTCCACAAGGCAAGGCAAGGCAAGGGGATGCTGCTGTGTAGTGCTGCAGCACTGCGTCTGCCAGCAGCATCCAGTAGACATATGGTGACATTGAAAAAAGGTGAGAAACAATTTTTTTCCCTTTGCTTTCATGGCAGGGGGAGGGGAGGGCTGATGACATATACCCTGAACCACCCACGACAATGTTTTTGACTCTTCAGAGTTTGGGAGCTCAGCCCAGAATTCAAATGGTTTTTTGAGAGTGTAGGAACTGTGAGATAGCTACAGTCGTCAGTTGCCCCTCCCTCCGTGAGTGTCCATTTGATTCTTTGGCTTTCTGGTATGCTTGTTTCAGCTCCTTAAGTTTCACGTAGCACTGTATTGAGTTCCTGCTGTGGCCTCTGTCCATCATGGCCTAGGAGATTTTTTCAAATGTTTTGGCATTTTGTCTTTTGGAACATAGTTCTGATAGAACAGATTCATCTCCCCACACAAAGATCAGATTCAGTATCTCCCGTACAGTCCATGCTGGAGCTCTTTTTTGATTCTGGGACTGCATGATCACCTGTGCTGATCAGCACTCCACGCTGGGCAAACAGGAAATAAAGTTCAAAAGTTCATGGGGCTTTTCCTGTCTACCTGGCCAGTGCATCCGAGTTCAGATTGCTTTCCAGCACGGTCACAATGGTGCACTGTGGGATAGCTCCCGGAGGCCAATACCGTCGAATTGCGGCCATACTAACTCTAATTTGAAATGGCAATGTCGATTTCAGCGCTACTCCCCTCGTCGGGGAGGAGTACAGAAATCGATTTTAAGAGCCCTTTATGTCGACAAAAATGGCTTCGTTGTGTGGATGAGTGCAGGGTTAATTCTATTTAACGCTGCTAAGTTTGACATAAACTCGTAGTGTAGACCAGGCCTTAGGAAATGTGTCCTTCAGCTCTGAGAGGAAGGAGCCAATCGACCTTCTGGCTAAGAGGGGTGAAAACATTATCTAGGCTCCCCCACAAGACAACGGCAAAGGAAGGAATGAACATCTCCCCTTACTGCTGTATCCCCAAGTGGGGTCAGATGGAGGGGCTGTGTTGACAGGGCTTTGCAACCTTGTACAGCCTCTGGGAAAAGCAGGCTTCATTCAAATGTTAAAATAGAGGTTTTTAATTAGTTAAATATGAAAATGATTCATCTAATCAGTAAAGAAGCCTCTGTGTTTGTTACTCTGTTAGTGATATAATTAGTGCAGTAGCCTCTGATCATTACTGCTATATCCAATTCAGTTTTATGCTGGCCTTACATGTTCAGGGTTTTTTTACAGCCCAGATTTGTGCTGGCTGCTCCTAACCCTATTTGAGAAGTTGTAGGGAGCAGCTGGGTGTCTTGGCTTCAAGGCAGGAGACAGCTGGGATTATTGGTTTCTGGTGCACAGTATAGGATTGTGGAATAATTCTCTTCCCTAGGTGTTTCTATTAAAATGATCAGCCATGAAATAGTTAATAATGCTCGATATTTACAGCGTGCTCTTTTGGAATGGGAGTGAACAGCACAATGAGGTGACTGGGGCAGTTCACCCTGCAGGGTTATTGTTTCAAGTTGAGTGTAGACTCAGGCAGATGTGTCTGCATCAGCTACTCTGAAGTTATATTTTCAAGGTTTTTCTCCCAACCGTGAGGGCTAGGAATGTGAGGTTTTTTTTAATTAAAGTTCAGATTCTAGGGGTGCATCTGCAGCAAGGGCTGGGCAAGAGGTGGGGCGCAGGGCCCCCACCATCCTTCCTGTTACAGCGGGTGATCCTGCATTTTGTTAACTGGCCATTTGATTAGGGTGCCTGGGATTGGAGCATCCTCATTGAACGCTTGTAGTTTGGGCACCAGCTTGGCCCAGAATATTTCATTTCCTCTCTGGTGCCTTATCTATTGTTGTTAGTGGCTCCAGGAAGTCACGCTTACCAATGACCTTACTCTCTTTCTTCACAATGAAGATATGGAGCCACCCTTGCAGCACTCTTCCCTCTGCCAAGGACAGGTACCAAGGAGAAAGGACAGAGTTGTCTCCCCAACCCCACACAGTCTGCCACTAGAGCTGCCTAGCCACAGAGAAGGGAGTGAGCCCACTGACTTAATGCATAGTCTTTCCTGAAGGCCTCCCTGAGGCAGTGTCTCTCCTCTGTTTCCCTCTCAGGGCTGTGCCTCACAGAGCCCTTCATGCAGCATTAAATGTTAGGTTTGGTATACAGTAAAGAAAGCTTCTTGGTCTCAGTCTAGGCTTTGGCAAACATGTTCACATCACATATACTGTTTTGAAACCATGCAGTGCTGTTGTTTGCTTGTGTTAGGGCTGCCAATTTCAGTTTGACGTATACGGGTCTTGTAGGGGTGTTGTCTGGATACTGATCTCAAAGACCTGAAGAGTTCAAGGTGCTTAGAAACTCTTTCACTGTCTAACATTAAACAGCGATAGGTAGGTTCAGGGTTATTTTAAAGAGAGGCTTTGATTTTACTTGGTTACTTAGCAAACACTTCAAACATTCATTTAGATTAAAAGTGTATTGATTTAATACAAGAACGAATACAGAATTAAAACAGGTATTTATACTGAAACTCTGGTTGAGTGATTATGCAAAACAAACAGTTAAAACTTTTAAAGTTTTTCTCCTTTTGGAGGCAAAATATTAGTTTCTTATTTTCAGAACAGCCTTCTCTGATGACAAGGAAAGGGGTTAATTTTACTCAGTCCTGAAGTGTAGAGGCAATTTGCTTATCTTGTTCTTAGCAAACAGACACAAGGGGCAGGAGAGAAAAGGGGGGGTGAAATACACCCACTGGTTAGTTATGAGTGGCGGTTTTGACTGGCAAATCAACCACAACACCTGCTGCCTGGATCCTGGTTTCAGGGATGTCATCTGATTGGATCTTTTCTATTTAGACAAGTCAGGCTTGGATGAGTGGGACATAGCTTTTCATTGAATAGTGAAATCAGCTAAGAGTGAGAGAGAATAGCAGGAAAGAAAGAGGGCAGAAAGTAACACAACAAGGGAAGGGAAAACAATGCAGGATCTCATGTGCCTTTTGCCGTCCTGGGACTTAGATATCTCCACTGATGGGCTGGGGGTTGGATGCCATGATAATGTGATTTGCAGTGTGGTTGTAGCCATATTGGTCTCAGAATGTTAGCGAGACAAGGAGGGCGAGGTAATATCTTCGATTGGACCAGCCTCTTTCACCAACTGATACAAATGTTCGAGCTTACACTGAGCTCTTAGTCATATGATGAAGAGCTCGGTGTAAGCTTGAAAGCTTGTCTCTTTCACCAACAGAAGCGGATCCAATAAAAGCTATTACCTCGCCCACCCAGTCTCATGATAATGTGATGACTTTCAGCATTCCCAGATGAACACAAAGGTCCTTGAACAAGGTCAGGGCTAGCCTTCCTTTTAGGGGGACGAGCCGGGGGAGATGAGGCGAGGAGAGCTAGGACACATGGGACAGGAGAGGACAAGGAGAGCTAAACTGAACTGACCTTTTTTTTCAAAGTCTCTTTATACGAAACCCCCAAAAGGGAAAAAGTGGGTGGCATAGTTCATCTCCCCTCATTATGTTGTCCTCGGCCATCACACCAATATGGGCTATTAACATCTGGTTCCATGTTTTTCATTTTTACCAAGCATAATTTTAACAATCCTTGGATTACAGTAACATAGCTTTTTTGATGTAGACTAATCCAGCTTCTTCGTCTGGCTCTCTTCCAGTTGTTACAACATTTAACGTCATAAACAACTTCATCTATTTTTCATGGTTATTGGAACATCTTATGAATTTTCACATACTTTTTACAGTTGAGCTCACAATGAGGTACACTTTGTAGGTTCAGTAGACATTAACTCTACACCAAAGAAAAAATGCCATCCGAGAGATTAAGCCAGGAAATGGACTGTATTCGTGAGATGCACTGCTTCTAAAAAGAAATGCACCACAACTAACAATATGCATACATTTCTCTAAGATTAACTGATTATACCACCTATTCAACAGAACGATCAGTAATAGTACCGCTGGACAACTTCCAATAATATTACACACAACGATTATGCAGGTAAGAAAATACCTGTCTTTCTCACATTCTCACCTAGGGCTGGAATACCAGAAGATGATGTTGGTTATCATTGATATGCATTGGCACAGCTGTGTAGGGAGCCCAGCATGAATAGCAGGGCATCCTGCAAGTCCAGATTGAGTTGCATTAGTAGAGATTGTAAAGCAAGCTTGTATCTCACTTATTCAAATCTTGCCTGACTTTAACCACTATTGTTATTGTTACCAAGAGTACCGAGTTTACCAAGTTTTTAAGGAAAAAAGCAAACCCATGGATACACGAATAATTATTCTCCACATGTTACAGGAGATGTTTTCCACCTCTCAGCATGAGCACTGGATTAAAGCTTTCCATGCTTTGTCTGTCCATGGTCCAGTATTTCACTCATTGCTCTGCACAGAAACAAAGAATCGGATCCCCAATGCTTAAAGGTTTTTGTGATTCCCATTGTCACTTCCTTCCCACCCCAGCAGAACTACAACCAAAAGGTCGCAGTAAGTTTATGTTTTCTGTTTGGATCCATCCTTTGCTCCTGCTAGCCAGGGGCTGCTATCTGAGCACAAGTGCTGGAAGACACAGGAATCAGCCAGAGGACTGTGATACACTAATACCCAAGCACAGCTCACTGGCGCTAAGTGACACAGTTTGAATTAGAGACAGAACACACAGCACCTCCCCGATCTTACAGAAATGAGGAGCATGGGCAGCTCCGTGCAAATTCAGTGACAGACAATGCTCTCCCCTAAGACAGCAGCCTGCATTTCCTCAGTAAACTGCCCTATTTAGTGTAATAATTACCTTATTTGCTGACTGCCTCCTGCGAGCTGTCTGGAATTACAGTCCAGGCTCCAAGCAAGAAAGGAAATTAACTTTCCCAACACAGAATACAGGAAGCATCATTATCTATTTACTGTCACCTAAATATTATCTGAAGTACTTATGTGGCCCCCCATTCCCAGCACCTCACAATGTATTTCTCCTTACCCACCCCGAGGAGGCAGGGTAGAGCTATTCTCCCCACTGCTCAGATGGGAAACTGAGGCACAGATGAAGTAACTTTCCCACAGGCACACCAGGAATCTATGGCAGAGCTGGGCTAGCACCCAACCCACTGGCCCATCCTTCCCCTCAATAGTTAGTGATCATTTCCAGTGTAAACCAGTCCACATGCTGAGAGATGCCAGCACAATGCAGCTGCCACACAGCACTGCTGCCATCATCAGTGTGACATTATTGACATGAACTGTGACCATATAGATCATTGTTGCAACCAGGGTCCTATGGTTGCACAGAAGAGGTCAAGTGGGGAATCTATGGAAAGGTTGTAGTTTACTGGTTATGATTATGCTGTCTGTATGTGTATATCATTTTTGTATTTGAAGTTATGGATATTAGCTATGTACTTGTATCAATGTGTTTGATTCTAAGTAGTCTCAGTGAAGCATTTGGTCAGCTTCTTGAGAAAGGACTATTCTCAGTAAGTGCCCAATCAAGAAACACTTAACTGACAATGGACTTTGGGAGATGCCAATCCACATCTGAGCTTTCCTGGGAACATTCAAACTAGCATGTAAACAATGGCGTCGGCCTGCAAAAAGCCGAATCATTCATGGACATGTGACTTGCCAGGTGGCTACAAACTCCATTTTGTTGCTGTGATTTTGCACAGGAGAACAAAGGGGTTTCCGCCCACAAGAGAGAGAATATACAAGGCCCTGGAAACCTCTCAATTTTGTCTTCAGCTGGCTCAAGAGATGGCCTCTACACCCCCAAGAGACGCCTGAAAGACACTGGAACAAAAGGACAGTAACTACAGGGGTGTGAGTGATTGCTAGACCCAGACTAGGAAGAAGTCCAGTCTTATTGGGACATCTCTGAGGGTGAGATTCACCTGTATTCAGTTTCCTACTGTATTAGGCTTAGATTTGCATGTTTTGTTTTATTTTGCTTGGTAACTTACTTTGTTCTGTCTGATATTACTTGGAACCACTTAAATCCTACTTTTTATACTTCATAAAATCACTTTTGTTTATTGATAAACCCAGAGATATCTGGGGGAGCAAACAGCTGTGCCTATCTCTCTATTGGTGTTATAGAGGGCAGACAATTTATGAGTTTACCCTGTATAAGCTTTATATAGATTAAAACTGATTTGTTTGGGGTTTGGACCCCATTGGGAGTTGGGTTTCTGGGTGCAAGAGACAGGAGCACTTCTTAAGCTGCTTTCAGTTAAGTCTGCAGCTTTGGGGTGCCTGGTTCAGACCTTGGGTCTGTGCTGGAGCAGACTAGCAGGTCTGGCTCAGCAAGGCAGAGTTCTGGAGGCCCAAACTGGCAGAGAAAATGGGCTCAGAGGTAGTCTCAGCACATCAGGTGAAAAGTCCCAATTAATGGCTATTAGCCAGAATGGGTAAAGAATGGTGTCCCTAGCCTCTGTTTGTCAGAGGGTGCAGATGGACTGCAGGAGAGAGATCACTTGATCATTACCTGTTAGGTTCACTCCCTCTGGGACACCTGGCATTGGCCACTGTCAGTAGACAGGCTACTGGGTTGGATGTACCTTTGGTCTGACCCAGTACGGCCGTTCTTAATTTCTTATGTTTTTATGGGTTTCTGTGACCAAACCCGTCACAATCAGTGCTTAGAGGTGGGGACGGTCACAAGAAAAACACTAACACTTTTACAGATGGGGAAGCCGAGCTCTTCCCTGATGAGTGTCACTGGAATAATCCTTCACTCTGGATGAAATCCCACTGATCTCAAGGAGAGTTTTGCCACTGACAACAATGGAGGCTTTATTTTCCCATTCTGGTTCTATTCAATCACACCATTTGCTGTGAAAATGAGCACGAGTGGAGAGGGGGAGTAAATAGCCAAGTGTGGTCCTTGATTATTTTGCACATTGAGGACATCTTTTCCCTTCCTTTCTGAGTCCTGCCCCTTGCACAGTCTGCTTCATTGCTGGGGCAGGGTCTCAGAAGGACCAAGCTGGCGCTCGTGCTCAGATACAGCACGGCTCGGCTGGCCCACAGTGTTGGCTAGTTCTTCCTGCAGAGTAGAGGTTGTGAAGAACAGAGCTCCAGGACTGAACTGGAATATCAGGGGAAATGACCTAATTCTGCTAGGTCCACGGGGTTATTTTAAGCAACCACATTTTCAGAAGTGGTCAGTGATTTTGGGTGCTGCAATCTGTGGGTGCCCAGCCTGAGACACCCGAAGGCCGTTAAAGTTGGATTCCCAAACATGGGAAGCACGCCAAACCAGTGGCCACATCTGGAAATATTTGGTTATGCTGGGAGCGGTTGTAACTGCTGCAGTGTAGCATGTTCACCTGTGTTGGAAAAGCAACTCTATACTTCAATGGTAGCAGCTCTGACCAATATCACCAAAACCCTATGCGAGCCCAGAACCTGTGTGTGCAATATCCTCTGAAACGCTAGATAAACGCATTGTAGAAACTGTGGGCCAGATGTTTGGTGTGGTACAGTAGAGGAGAGGACATCAGAGCTCAGTTATGGTTCATCCTCTGCCAAGCCTGAGTAAATGCAAGGGACCTGCGCCAGCCAAGAATAGCCCTCAAGGGACTGTCCACCAGCAGAGGATAACTAGAGAGCACCGCAGTCTGGCCCTATGGCTCCCGGTTTCCCTGCCGTGCAAAGCAGCCTGTGCCACCTCTGAGCTGCAGGGGGGCAAGATGAGATGGCGAAGGAGATCAACTCCCTGTGGGGACCTTCTGGCTCCGTGAGAATCCCCCACAAAGAAGATAAGGCCGTTCTTACTTTCCATGCCCTGTGCGCCACCTGAATGGCACAAAGAGGACAGATAGGGTAGAGAATCTTGCACTCTGAATCTGTGCTTCAGGTTGGCACAGCTGGCAGGAACTCTAACCGTGTCTTGTTTAACTTGACATCTGTATTGTATAGGTTTACATGGCAGCTCTGTTCATACTCTAACATAGCTATTTTTGCACAGTGCTTATTTGGGTTTATTGCTGTAGGCACCATCCAGCTGCAGCAGCCTATACAATGGATACAGAGTGCTGTACCACAGCAGCCACATCACAACCAGCAGCATAAGGAGTGCAGCCCCACTGGCACTTACCTGGGCCCCAGGTCTGTGCGTGTGGTAGCTCGGGGAGAGGCACACTACCCCTGGGTTCCTCAGTTGGGAAATTCCATCCAGTTAGGTTCCCCATAGGGCCTACCACAGTACCGTGAAGAAACGAACTACCAAGCAGTCAGTTCAGCTGGCGACCTTAACTGTCACAGCCGACACCCTGGTCACTGACAGTTACCTCAGCCAGGAGGAAAAGCAGACAGCATCTATCTAAACTTGTTACCTCCTTGTGAGGAGAATTCAGACCATCGCTTGGAGCTGAAAAGCGATTTCTGACTGCTCTGTGGATCCTTGGATCCTTCAGACCAGGACAGACACTGGACCATAGTTCCTGCACCATCTACAAGTGCACCACTGACACGTGCCTGGACCCAGGGGTGGTTCTATGTATTTTGTCACCCCAAGCACAGCAGTCAGGGGGCTTCCAGTGGCGCGCCTGCAGGAGGTCCGCCAGTAACGCGGATTCGGCAGCTTGCCTGCGGGAGGGCCACCGGTCCCGCGCCTTCAGCATACCCACAGCCGAATTGCTGCCAAAACCATGGGAACAGATTGATAAGACACCTCCTGTTTCTGAGGCATCTGGTCTCTGGGGTAGAGAACCAATCAGAGCTGAACTGGAAGACTCTCACCAAAGTTATGGGTCAGACCTCAAGGTCCATAATGGACATCAGAAACTACTAGAAGTTAAGAATTTTCTCTAGACTGAAACCTACTCCTAGAAGGGAAGATGAATTTGATCCATGGATGGATCAGGCTACCCAAATGCTACAAGAGTGGACTGTGGCAGATGGGGAAATGAGGAAATTAGTGGCTGAAAGTCTTTGTGAGAATGAAGTTTCACAGGCTCATCAGAAAGCCATAGAAAGCCCACTACTATAGTAACTGCCCCCACTGTTTCTAATTCTGCAAGAAATCAAACACTGACCTTAGTCAAAAGGATAGAGGAGTTAGAATCCCATCTTGCCATGCCATGCCATGTGTTAATACCCTTGGGTAAAGCCATTGCCCTCCGTGTCACTGCAGACATGGCAAAAAGAATATGGTGATAGATCCTTTCCCCTGAGAAATTCTTCTAGGGGAAGGAGCAAAGACTTTTTTCCTACTAGATCAAGTGAGCCTGTGAGAATTTTGGGGCATATGATGGGATTTTTCTGTTAGCATTGTGGAGGGTATAGTCACACTGCTCACAGGTGTAAGAATCCTGAAAACTTAAATGATGTTCTCAGTGGTGGCAGATGACAGAACAAGGAGCAATGGTCTCAAGTTGCAGTGGGGAAGGTCTAGGTTGGATATCAGGAAACACTATTTCACTAGGAGGGTGATGAAGCACTGGAATGGGTTACCTAGGGAGGTGGTGGAATCTCCATCCTTAGAGGTTTTTAAGGTCTGGCTTGACAAAGCCCTGGCTGGGATGATTTAGTGGGGAATTGGTCCTGCTTTGAGCAGGGGGTGAGACTAGATACCTCCTGAGGTCCCTTCCAACCCTGATAGTCTATGACTCTATGAATGATGTATTGAAGACAAATGTCAGGGAAACCACAATGGGCCCCAACAGGGAGTGTTCTGGGCCCCACAAGAAAAATCACTGCAGACAAATTCCAGTATTTGGGGGAGACCAATCTACAGAATTCTCCTTTGACTCCAATACCAGATGGACTATGTGGACTCCAAACCAAAATTGAACTGAAGATCGATGTTTGGAAGTGTAAAGCTGTTTTGGACAGTGATTCCCAGGTCACTCTTCTGTTCAAACCATTCTATGATAGCAATTGAAGAATACATCTATTCGCTGCTGGAACGACTATCGGTATGGGGACTCTGCAACACCAGTTTCCTGTACCTTGGATATGTGAACATAGAATTGGAATTCCCCAAATTTATTGTGGGAGTGTCCACCAAATTACTTTGGCCCTAGTATGCCCAGCAACCGGCTATACTAACCAAGTACCCCAATAATTGGGACGAATGCCAATATGTTTGGAGAACTAGCTAAGGAGTGTTGAGAAATGGTAGGAGCCAAACATGCAGAGGCGCTTAACGTGCATTTCCTGTTCCTAGATCCCTATCAGAGGAAGGAGAAAGAATAAATTGTGGTGCCAGAACAACCAGTAGGTCGAGTGATAAAAGTAAAAAGTCTGTACCGACTCTACCAGGAGGTGCAACTTGTTATGTGGAAGGACAATTAGAGGTATCCAACCAGGCCAAGAACCAGATAGTGACTATTGAAGCTCTGGCTGGGGACACCTTAATCCATAGTTTGATGGCACATTGTTGAGTGACACTCCTGTCCACCAAGACTGGGAAGACAGTCGCAGTACCCATGATAAATGAATCTGCCCACCCAGTCATTGCGTATCCTGGAACTCTATTGCCCATGTTTATGTGTGGAGACAGTTAGTGGCTCCTACCGGAATAACAATGCCAATGTGATACTTGATACCTCTCACTTGAACTTTGGGGATTCCCCAGTTCTGCATGTCTGGAAAGAACTATTAAAAAAGAAACTTGCTCAGAGAATTAGCATATTCTCCCAGAGTGAGTAAAGCACATCCCAAACCTCCCGAGTTTGTGCCCTCGAAGATGGCAGGGAGGTTACAATAGGTTTGTAGTTCACACTCATCACCACAATATCTGAGCATAACGCATTAAGGAATGTGACTAGGATCATCAGTCAGCCCCCCAGAAATCATGAGATTGGCTTTAAAATGAGGAGATTTAAAAAACAAACCATTAATGTAGGGTTCTTTCCATTTGTCTTCTGATTTCTAAGCTGTGGGAGGCACATTTTCAAGCTCCCCCCGCCCCCCCCCCCGCTCCAATCATGAGGGCAGGAAACGTGCTTTTTTTTTTTTTTTAAATCTAAGCAAAACAAGGCCCTTATATGCCACTTGATGGTAATTCTCCTTATGTCTGTCTGTAGGTATGCAACATGATAACTTTTGAATGCCATACCCAATCAATTCCACAGTTTCAGGGAATGTTCTAGACATCAATGGGCAGAACTCTACGGATTTTAGTGAAGAGTTAGACAATCAGAGGAGGGAAATGGAGGACACAGAGTCCCTGGCATCTGACCAAGGCTATGGCTTGTCTACATTACCTGCTAGATCGACGGGCAGTGATCGATCCAGGGGGGGTCCTTTTAGCGACTCTAGTCTAGAAGCGATAAATCAACCCCCGAGCGCTCTCTCGTTGACTCTGATACTCCACCGGAGTGAGAGGAGCAGGTGGAGTCAACGGGGGAGCGGCAGCAGTCGACTCACTGCAGTGAAGACACCGCGGTGAGTAGATCTAAGTTATGTCGACTTCAGCTACGTTATTCACGTAGCTGAAGTTAGGTAACTTAGATCGATCTCCCTCCCCCAGTGTAGACCAGACCCTAGAGAGTTTACAGCAGTGCAGTTGCACCAGTGCAGCTGTGCCACTGGAAGCTCTCTAATGTAGCCACTCTAAGTCGACGGGAGAGAGCTCTCCCGTTAGCTTGATTACTCCAGCCCCAGCAAGCGGTGGGAGCTATGTTGGCAGGAGAAGCTCTCCCACCAACATAGCACTGTCCACACTGGCGCTTACGTCAGTGTAACTTATGTCGCTCAGGGGGGTGGTTTATTCACCCCACTGAGTGACACAAGTTAGGCTGACAGAAGCAGTAGTGTAGACGTAGCTTAACAAACTCAGCAGCTTCAACCAGGTCTGTAATTGTCTACGGATCTAAAAACAGAACCCCACCCCCTGCACACACACCTCTCAGCTGTGCCCATCAGCCCAACTGAGTTTAATATATTGACACCCTGAACGACTTCTCCCCCAACCAGAAAGAAAAGAACTAATGGTGATGAGGGCGCACGGAACCCCTGGTATAGGCAGTGGGGTGGGGGTTGCATGGAGTCCCTGAAATAGAAGGGGATGGAAAGGTGGCACACAGGGAGCTTGTGGGTGGAATGGAGGGATGCAAGGAGTCCCTGGTGTGTGCAATGAGTTCGGTTGTGGAGTACTCGAGCCCCGAGTAAGTGAAAGCCGAGCTTCTCACCATCAGAAACCAGCATTTTAAGTATAACTCTTCTACCAGGTGGAGGCGGCAGCAACAAGGCCCTCCTTACATAAGAAAAACACTAAATATAACTAAATCATTAGCGTTGGCAACACTGTATGCAGATTCTGTTTCCTCCGCCTGCTTAGTAGAAATAACTTGTTCGTTCCTGATCTTAACAAGAGTTCAAGGAGAGACTAAATGTGTTTTACATGGGGAATGCAGGCAGGAAGCTGGGGACATAACCTGAAGTGAACCAGGCTAAAAGCCATCAGAGAACCTTACAGGGGAATCCTGGGCAAACTCTGGGAAGGACACAGAAGAGGACCTCTCTCTAAAAAGTAGGCTGTAGTTGCTGGGCTCAATTATGTCACTTACACAGCAAGGAAGAATAAGTCTACTGCAGAAATCTCTGGTCTGTGTGATGCAGGAGGTAGGATTAGATGATCACAGAGGCACCTTCTGGCCTTAAACTCCCTCTCTCTCTCTCACACACACACAGACACAGACACTCACACACGCACTAGTGAGTGGTTGGAATGCGCACACACACACACACACCAGTGAGTGGTTGGAATGCGCACACACACAGACACACACACACACCAGTGAGTGGTTGGAATGCACACACACACAGACACACACACACACCAATGAGTGGTTGGAATGTGCACACACACACACACCCCAATGAGTGGTTGAAATGCACATACACACACACATACACCAGTAAGTGGTTGGAATGCACACACGTATATGCACACACCCACACACACCAGCGAGTGGTTGGAATGCACACATGTGCGTGCACACACACGCACACACACCCGTACACACCAATGAGTGGTTGGAATGTGCACACACACACCAGTGAGTGGTTGGAATGCACATATGCGCGCGCACACACACACACACACCGATGAGTGGTTGGAATGCACACACACACACACATACACCAGTGAGTGGTTGGAATGTGCACACACACACACACACACACACACACCAATGAGTGGTTGGAATGCGCACACACACGCACACACACACACACACACACACGAGTAAGTGGTTGGAATGCACACACATGCACACACCAGTGAGTGGTTGGAATGCACACATGCACGCGCGCACACACACACACCAATGAGTGGCTGGAATGCACGCTCACACACACACACACACCAATGAGTGGTTGGAATGCACACACACACACACCAGTAAGTGGTTGGAATGCACACACGCACGTGCACACACATACACACACCAGTGAGTGGTTGGAATGCACACACACGCCCACACACACCAGTGAGTGGTTGGAATGCACACACACACACCTCAATGAGTGGTTGGAATGCACACAAGCACCCACACACACCAGTGAGTGGTTGGAACGCACACACACACACACACACACACCCACCAATGAGTGGTTGGAATGCACACACACACACACACCAGTAAGTGGTTGGAATGCACACACGTACGTGCACACACATACACACACCAGTGAGTGGTTGGAATGCACACACACGCCCACACATACCAGTGAGTGGTTGGAATGCACACACACACACCCCAATGAGTGGTTGGAATGCACACAAGCACCCACACACACCAGTGAGTGGTTGGAATGCACCCCCCCCAATGAGTGGTTGGAACGCGCACCCCCCCCATGAGTGGTTGGAATGCACACACGCACCCACACACACCAGTGAGTGGTTGGAATGTGCGCGCGCGCGCACACACACACACACACACACACACACACACACACACACACGTGGTTGGAATGCACACATGCACACGCACCCACACCAGTGAGTGGTTGGAATGCACACACACACACCCCAATGAGTGGTTGGAATGCACACACGCACCCACACACACCAGTAAGTGGTTGGAATGCACACATGCACGCGCATGCACACACACACCAGTGAGTGGTTGGAATGGGTAGAATGCATCTGTCTGGATTTCCTTTTACAGTTCCTGCTGCTTCCTGCTATTGACCATTTATCTAGCTCTGACCCTGTGCTGATACCCCTCCTCTCTTCTGCATCTAGCAGTGAACATGGAAGATTTTCTAAAGGGACCAGTGTTTTTCTATGACCAACACTTTCTAAAAATCAGGCCTCTTTTAAGGCATCTCAAGCTGGACCCCAAGTCACTTTAAAAATCAGGGCCTCTCTACGTTTGTTTCCACACCCAGGAATAGTCATGTGTTTGTCAAGAGGTGAGGGCTGTCCTCAGGGAAATGGGGTAGGGGATGGGTTGCTGGTGGAATCAGAGAGACAAGTCAAAGTGGCTCCATGTGAGCCCCACCAACGTGAACACCAAAAAAAAAAAAGGAACCAAGTGTTCCCCAAACACTAGTGACCAGGACTTTACACACGTTAAATCCAGGAAGCAGAAGGTGGTGAGGCCCTCTTGAGACATGCTCCCCATCTCGGGGGGAGGGACAGCTCAGTGGTTTGAGCATTGGCCTGCTAAACCCAGCCAGGGTTGTGAGTTCAGTCCTTGAGAGGGCCATTTAGGGATCTGGGGATTGGTCCTGCTTTGAGCAGGGGGTTGAACTAGATGATCTCCTGAGGTCCCTTCCAACCTTGATATTCTATGTCCCTGCCTGTTACCAGCTGGCACTTATTACTAAGGATCAGGCCCCATTGTGTCCAGCACTGCATATGCACCCAGTGGGAGACAGTCCCTGCCTCAAACAAGTCCTCAGGCCAAACAGAAGAGACAAAGAGTGGGAAGGAAAAGGGAGGCCCAGTGAGTTGCCCATGGTCACAGAGGAAGTCTGTGGCACAGGCAAGAGTAGGAATCAGGATTCCTGGACAATGCTGCCTTTTACCCCATACAGTATGGCTTTCTAGCCTAAGTTAATAGAGTTAGCATGTACACCTGCCTTTGCCAAGCACACGATGCCCAACTCCAGTGCCTTATAAAAAACAAAGCATCACAACGGCTTTACAAGCATCTGGGCCAATAAAAAGATATTACCTCATCCACCTTGACTCTTTACAAGCACAGACATTAATTCACACTGGAAAAAACCCAGGGTGCCGGCGTTTTCAAATACCCGGG
Organism: Gopherus flavomarginatus; assembly: GCF_025201925.1. Taxonomy (NCBI): domain Eukaryota; kingdom Metazoa; phylum Chordata; order Testudines; family Testudinidae; genus Gopherus; species Gopherus flavomarginatus. The sequence continues at coordinate 38,787,542 of NC_066630.1, forward strand.
CTCCCTGATGCTTAGTACAGAAATATAACACACAGTTTAGAAGACTGTCAAAATATGCAAATCTCCAGCATCTCCACTGTGAGCAGAACCATTCAGTGCGTGAGTGCACAAGACATCTGCAGCGAGCACACTTCCTCCCTCTGTAGCATGGCCCTTGCCACTTGCTCCCTGGTCCTTGAACATGCCATCTCTTTTCTCCCCAATCACTCCATTAGAGCTACATTGGCCCTGCAAAGTCCCTAATTGAGATGTTCTTGTTAGGCCATATGTTAGAGAAAGGGGGTGGGGGAAGTACCAGACCATCCCAGAAGGAAAAATATGCACCTAAAACTGTGGCTAGCCAGTGCATTCATTGGGTTGGAGGTCAGGAAATGTTATAGCTACGTTTCAAACTTACTTTGGATACAGTGGCCATCCTGGTCCATATCAATATGTGTGCAATGCCATCTGCAGCAGTCTCCCAGAATCCTCTCTCCAGCTATTTCAATCAGCACGAAATCTTGCAAGATGTCTCATTTTTATTCCCATTCCTTTCACCGGCTTCCTAGCCATCTGCTGCCAATTGAAACTTTCCACTCTTACATATCACGCTGGCACCAGAATCACTCCAGTTCCTGCCTTCCTGCATCACTTCCAACCTTTGTGCTCCGTTCATTCATCCACTCACAGTCTCCTTACTGTGAGTCACTTTGCCACCGCCATTGCTAAATGGTGCAGTTCCTCTCTTCTAGCTCCACTTCTTTGGAGTTCCCTTTCCTGAACCGGATCATCCTAAAGCCCTTCTCAAACCCTCTCTCTCTTAATACTACTGCTTCCCACGAGCACATTCTTCTTACTCTTCACGTGAGCCTGATGTCCTGCTCTCCCTCTCACTTGTTGACTTCTCTTTTGTTGTTGGATATTGTTGGTCACCGCTTGATTGCTGTGTCTCGGCTAGTTTATTCCAAAGCTTTGGATAGTATAATCCAAGAGCCTGGCCACGTTGCTTCCTGAATCCATCTTTTGTGTGTCGCCCCCAGACTCTGAGGGGCACGTTAGGCTTGTGGTGGTGCACTGAACCCCTCTGAAGCAAGGCATTTAGTAGACCCGTTTCTTTAAGGATTTCTATTTATGTATCTAACCAGTTCAGAAAAGAGCTTCAGGAATGATTCCAGGTCTGGAAAACCTGCTTTACAGTGAGAAACTAGGAAGCGCAATCAATTGAGCGTCACAAAACAAGGTCAAGAGGTGACTTGATCGCAGTCTACCAGCACTTACACGGGGAGAAGATTTCTGAGAGAAGAAGGCTCCTTAATCTTGCAGACAGGGACAGAACAAGAGCCAGTGACTGGCAATAAAAGTTCAAACAGGAAATAAGATGAAAGGGTTTTTTTTCAAGTAAGGGTAATTAGTCATTGGAACAAATTGCCGGGGGGATGTGGTAAATTGGATAAGCTATGCTATAGTACAACCATAAGTTACTGAGTAAGATGCAGGAATAATTGGGTGAAATTCTATGGCCTCTGTTATGCAAAAGGTCAGACTACTAGATGGACATAATGGCTCCTTCTGACCTTAAAGTCTATGAATCTCTTCAACTGCAACTTCAGACACAGTAGCATTGAGGCCAGATTTGTAGAAACGGGTGAATGTAGAAATTTGCACGCACAATGACAGATTGCACAAAATCATTGGAATAAATATGTAAATGGCTTGTAAGACAGGTAAGCTGTAGTGTAATTGCACCTGCAATTGAGGGAATTGTGCACACAAATCTGTGTAGATGTACGTCAGATGTAATGTGGTATCCTCTGTGTGTGGCCATGTTAAGAGGCAGTCCTGTTCTCTTCTCTAAGAATAAAGAAGCTCCTATTAACACTGGTACTTACCTGGTAATATGTTCTGCTTCCTCTTAGCTTCAGCAGCTCCCACGCCCTCTTTTTAAGAGCGTTGAGTAGTTTGTTTGTTTTTACAGGGCACTTGACATCTTGGAGGTCATAATGTCCCTGCTCCGAGTTTGTACTGACTCCTTGTTGGAAAGGCACTCCCTGCAGCATCTGTGTCCGCACACTTTCTTAACTGCACTCTTAGACATTGGGTCAAGCCTGTGAGAGTGAGTAGTTTCCAACACTCAAAATCTATCATATCGGAGCAGCCAGAGGGAGAAACATCCCAGGCATTCTCAAACTAGGGGTGGGACCCCTCGGGGGGTCACAAGGTTATTACATGGGGGGGTCAAACCCCCCAAACCCGACTTTGAATCCAGCATTTATAATGATGTTAATATATTAAAAAGTGTTTTTAATTTATAAGGGGGTCGCACTCAGAGGCTTCCTGTGTGAAAGGGGTCACCAGTACAAAAGTTTGTGAACCACTGCCTTAGTTCTACCAGATCTTCCAGTTCCTCCCTGTGCAGGTACAATATGGAAACCACAGAGAAGATGCATTTGATTATTAAACTAAGATGGACACCACAGAACTAATGGCAAAAAGAAATCATTGCAAAACAGTGGTAGAATACAAACAAACCAAATGCTAAGCAAGATAACATTCTGAAATAGTGCAAACAAATTCACGCTGCCACTCCAAAACAGCCAGGTAAAAGTCAGTCATTGGCAAGTGGAACATGCTCCTGATCGGCAGGACTTCAGCACAGGGAGGGTTAACATTATTACTGAATTGGGGATGTGCACACTCCTGCCACACACGAATCAATCTAATCAGAGGAGGAAGCACAAGGCCCAGGCTGGTTTTCCTAATGCACTGAAGGTTAGGGGCAAGATTATCTTCTCATCCCACTGAAATTAGATCAGGCCAAAAACCAAAAACTTCTCTGTGAGGGTTGTTTTGTTTGTTTTTTTTACACAATTGAGAACTTCAGAGTCAGTGAAGGAGAAGTGACAGCAAACTCCTGGTGCTCTCACTGGACGCAGCTCTTCAGACACTCACAGCTTTGCATTGGCAAAGGACCGAGGAGAGAAAGGAGCAGCACTAGCGTTGGGGGAGCATACAAAGAAATGACACAAAGTCTCAGTTCCAGTCTGGTCACTTGCCCTTCTAGTTTCCGTGCGGCTATCACATGAGATGTCTTAGTCCAACTCCTCTCCGAGGACAGCTCTGCATCTCTCCAGCCCAGTGGATCCAGACTGTAGCTAAGTTACAGACAGGCTTGGGGTTTGGTTTTTTTTGAATTTATTCTTTCGGTTCAAATATGTTTTAATGTAAAAAATATCCAAAGACCCAAACTTTACTTCCTAGGATTCGCTCAGGCTCCCCCCACAAGCCCTGACAGCAGCTACAGCCAGTGCCCAGACAAGCGATCTGTGTATCGTGATCTACTTACCATGTTTCTAAACTCCTTTATCCTCACCCTCTCACTTCCAAAAGCAGCGTTTTTTCTCTCTTTCTTCCATGGTTCCCCCACACAAGGTTTTACTCTCTTCTTATAAATACGCATAAACCACTGAACCACTTTGAGCGTGGAGCTGTAATCCAAGCCCTTGCCCGCCCCACTCTGCATTTCCAACTAATCTAACTCATGACACAGCCTTGGGGCTGGACTGGGGGACCCTGAAGGCTGCTGTGACAGCCAACAGGCTGCGCTTTGTTTCGCAGTAATAGATGTAGTGACAAGTGCAGTAAACACTGGCTTCCATGTGCAGTGCAGCTAGAGACGCTACAAGCCCAGCGATACACAGGTACCATAAGGCAGAGTCAACAAAAGGCACAGGCCTGTTATTCCATAGAAGCCCCGTATAACTGATTTATACTTTCACTAAGCGGTTTCTTTGGAATATGTCTGACCTTACTTAGGAGACTTTCCCTTAATGCAAACACTGTCATTCAGAACCGAGGAAACGTCCTGCTCTCTTTTTCCAGAAATAACATCTAAAGGAAACACTACATGTGGGGAGCATGCCAATGTCCCCTGAAAAGAGGCCTCAACCTATGCGAGGTTTTCAACAAATTTCTCTTTCCATTTCTGGAATGTAAAGAAAAGCAGAATGTTTTCACCCAGAAGAGACCCCAAAGGATTCAGGGGGAGGGGGACTGCCACGGATTTCCAATAAATGAGTAACAGGTCAAGTTAAACCATGGGAAATAACAATGGAGCCTACAGAAATGCACAAAAATAGTATGCTTAACAACATTTAGAAAGGAAATAGAAAAGTGATGACTATGTCATGCAATGGCACCAAATCACATCAATATCAAGCTGGGTATAAAGACCTTTTTTCCCCAAGGGAGGAAGTAATTTAGCATGGCAAATTCCTCCGCCCCTTCTTTAATTGTTTAAAATGGCCAGTGGCCAGAGCAGTGAGGAAGGTCACTGAACAGCCCGGCAGTGGCCTACAGAAAAGACAATGGAAAAGCCAGAGGGGGTAGAAGGTGGGTGGAAATGCAGGTGCCTCAGTGCTTTCAGTGATCCATCAACACACATGGATCCGATATAATGGTGGAGGAAAACACAGAGCCATAGGACATGAGGACACAAAGCCTGATACTGAGAATCACTGCAAAAAACCATGTTGCATGGAAAGACAACAACATCCGGTGCAGCTCAATGGTGGCGCAGGGTTTGGCAGCTGTGTTGGATGTACTGCTGGAATGTTTGTGGGCCACATGAAGGAGAGCAAATGAGCCCCTTTATCTTTCACTAGGACAATAGATTCAGTAACATGAGGCAGAAGACCACGGGGACAAAGGAACCAGAAGCCAGCCATCTTCGATGGTAGAATAGAAACTATCATCAGCATCTTCCGCCGCCACCTCAGACTCAACAGGTCACGGTGTGTGCTGGCAGCCTTGTTTGGCTGTTGTCCACAATTCAAAGGAAATTGGGGTGCTGTGGAGCCAGGCTGCCGCCACATACTGCCATAGCAACCGGCAAAGGCAACACAGACACTAACTCAGCAGAGAAGGGGGGGGAGAGAGGACTACACCAGAGCCAGAAAAGAATAGAGTGATGCTGTAAGCAACAGGTATTATTACAAACAGCCCTCCTTCCCCTTCAGAAAGAAACCTTCCTAGGGTATCGGAGCAATGATGGCTAGAGGAATTGACGCCAAGGACTGGAGAGGAGCGAGGGGCTTTTCTTACACTCCTGAAACGGGGTTGCCGGTTTGTGACTTCCCTGAACTATAGAATGGCACAGCTGGCAGGTTATTCAAGCACTCACTAGGCAGTTACCAGATTAGCAGTTAAACTAACTTGGTTTCAAAATCTTCTCCCTTTGATGGAATATTGAGACCATGCCTGGTAATCAAACTGGTGCCTCTGTCTCACTTTTAGTGGGCATATTCGGCGTGGTCAGCACTGGATCCTAGAGAAAAGTCTGACCCAACTGTAGGACTCGCCTTGGATGCGTGACTATTAAGGGTAAGAGTGCAAGTAGCCTGTTAAGGAGTGGTGCCCAACTGTTTCTCTGCCGCTGCGCATCTTGATATATTTAATTCTTTTGAAGCACACCACCATATTGTCTCCAAATGAACTCATGAATATTCATGAGCCAATCCAGAGCGAGGCTAGTAGGCTTACAGTCAAAACAACCAGGGCAGCTAACATTAGATCGCGATCTGGCTATTGTGTCAACATTAACATTTTCAACAGTAGAAACTAACATTAAAGCCAAACATAAGAACTCTGGATGAAAGCGAGTTCAGTGAAGAAAGTGACATGCAACTGAGAATAATATTTTGGGATGAAAAGCACTTAATAATTTATTGTTTCTTCTCATTCCCAAAATAGTCTTCCCAAGTGTGTGCACATTTCTCAGCTGTTTTTAAAGGCAATGTCATTAAGTCCCACTCAGAGTTCTGCCAGCCTCAAGAGATCAAAAAATAAACAAGTCAGACCCCCCAACAAATCAGGAGATTGGCCCCAAAACATGTGGCTATTTGCAAAGAGATTATATTGTTTTTTCAGTCAGTCTAACGATTGGTGAACTGCCCCGTCCATCCTCAGAGGGAGAGCGAGAGAGCGATAGTGCTGCCCATGCTCCCATATGTACTGGGTACGAGGGTTTTGGCCCCTGCTGCAGGAGTTCTGACCCCCCACATCTACCCATCCCGTGCCTGGCAATGAACTCTGCCTCCCAACCTCCAAATCAATCCTGTGCCCCAAGGCTCCAAATCACAGAACATCAGGGTTGGAAGGGACCTCAGGAGGTCATCTTGTCCAACCCCCTGCTCAAAGCAGGACCAATTCCCCACTAAATCATCCCAGCCAGGGCTTTGTCAAGCCTGACCTTAAAAACCTCTAAGGAAGGAGATTCCACCACCTCCCTAGGAAACCCATTCCAGTGCTTCACCACCCTCCCAGTGAAAAAGTTTTTCTAATATCCAACCTAAACCTCTCTCACTGCAACTTGAGACCATTACTCCTTGTTCTGTCATCTGCCACCACTGAGAACAGCCAAGCTCCATCCTCTTTGGAACCCCCTCCAGGTAGTTGAAAGCAGCTATCAAATCCCCCCTCACTCTTCTCTTCTGCAGACTAAACAATCCCAGTTCCCTCAGCCTCTCTTCATAAATCATGTGCTCCAGCCCCCTAATCATTTGTGTTGCCCTCCGCTGGACTCTTTCCAATTTTTCCACATCCTTCTTGTAGTGTGGGGTCCAAAACTGGACACAGTAATCCAGATGAGGCCTCACCAATGTTGAATAGAGGGGAATGATCACATCCCTCGATCTGCTGGCAATCCCCCTACTTATACAGCCCAAAATGCCGTTAGCCTTCTCGGCAACAAGGGCACGCTGCTGACTCATATCCAGCTTCTCGTCCACTCTAACCCCTAGGTCCTTTTCTGCAGAACTGCTGCCTAGCCACTCCAGCTGCCTCAAGTTCTGTCCTCACCCTCCACCAGTCCAGCCCCACCTCACCCCAGTTCTGCTTCCCTAGCTCCCCCAGCCCCCACCTCACACCAATTCTGATCAAACCCGCACCAGGGCCCAGCACCGCCCCCCGACTCCCCCTCAGCCCCACCCCTCAGTTCAGCCCCCTGCCTCACCTCTGCTTCTCCTGAGGTTCTTCCCAATCCCAACCCTGGAGGGTGGCAGTGGGGTCCCCTCTCCCCTTCCAGGTGGGGGGGATGTCTCCAGGGCTCTCCCCCTGCTTCCAGCTGCAGGATGGAAGGGGAGGGGCAGAGGCACTGGCCTGTTGAGGGGAGGAGAGGGAGATTGAGCTCTGATTGGTTGCTCTGCCCCTGGAGGAGGCAGTGCAGTGAGGCACACAGCCAATCAGAAGGCGCTTTCCCTGCCTTCCTTCCCCCTCCCCTGTCTCCACTCAGCAGGATTCAAATTTGCTATCTTAACCTGGCTTTGGGGAATGGATGTGACACATGCATAACATCTGAAAGGGGCCTCGGCCCGGACAGCAAAGGGACAGAATCCCATCCAGCTCCGACTCTCCTTAACATACACGGGAAGGGCCTTTCGTTCTCATGTGTCATTTTCCAAAAAATGCAGTGGCACACCAGTTGGGAAGCACTGCGTTAGGGGACAGCTACATCGCATTTTGGAGGGAATGGGAGCAAGCCTCCCAGCCCAGGTCGACAGATTCAGGCTAGCAGGGCCCACACCAGGTCTCTAAAAAGAGCTGTATAAAGAGAGCTTTCAGGTTGCGACTTGGGCTGGAGCTTGGGCTCTGCCTGCATGAGCTTCTGAATGCTCCAAGATCTCTGGTACCCGGTACACACTCTGGCCTTACAATGTGTTTTGGGTTGTAGTTTGATTTAAAAGTCCTGGGGTTTGGATGCTACTGGAGCTCATGATTTGATTACATACATAGTTTGGTCAGTTTCATCAGGTTTGCTTCTGGTATTGGGGAAGGCTGACTTTCTCTGCAAAACCCCAGTGAAGCTTTTCTTAAGCCGAGAATTGTATCAACAAGGAAAGATGGCACACACCTTACTGGAGAATGGCCAGCATGCACCAAGGCACAACACCCTTCTTATGGCTCTGGCACTCTTGTTTTGGAAGCAGCCTTGTTTAAAGCAGGTTTTATTCCGGCCTGTGTCAGGTAGGTGGTTAATATAATTATTTTTAAAGGGACAGCAAATGTCCTTTCCAAGAGGGCCTCTGCAGGATGTCATCTGTTCAACAGGGCAGTATAAAGGTTGAAGGACTCTGGCTTGTGTTATACAAGAAGTCAAATTAGATTATCACAATGGTCCCTTCTGGCCTTATAATCTATGAATCTCTCTCCACAGAACATTAGACTGGTATCTGTCCGGTATGGACACTATCCAGCTATATTCAGCTGTGTCTGTATATTCTCTGCTGTATGTATATGGGGCAGCTTTTCCTTTTCAATCAGAAAAATACTCATAAAGGGAAGGTGGTGGCAGCAGAGGCAGCAACTGCTCTGGCAGATTTCCATACACATTCGTCTGGGATTTAGAACATCGACTTTAATTACAGGTATGGCGGGTGAAGTTTAGGCGTAGGCCAACGGGCAGGCAGTGAAATGGAATAGCTGTCCATTAACATTAGCAACAAGGAGAATAGCAAGGTTAGGGTTAGTGATACTTATCTGTGTTCACCCAAAAACAAAAAGAAGATGGGAACAAGAAGGGTATCCGGGATGTGTGGATTTTGTAATATATATTTGGGCAGAAAAGTGGGCCATCTCAGGGGGGTTATATGATCATCTAGCTTGACCTCCTGGATCCACAGGTTGTAGAATTTCACTAAGTAATTCCTGCATCAATCCTGTAACTTCTGATTTAGTTACAGCAGATCTTTTAGAACGACCAGCCCCTTCCAACTTAAAGATTTCAAGTGACTGAGAATCCACCACAGCCCCTAGGTAACTTGGTCTAATGGTTAATTACCCTCACTGATAAAAATGTGTACTACATTTGTAGTCTGAATTTTTCCAGCTGCAGCTTCCAGCCATTGTTTGGCTAAATTAAAGAGCCATCTTCCTATCAGAAATTTTATCCCCATTTAAGTACTTATAGACAGTGATCAAGTCACCTCTTAATCTTATATTTGATTAATTAAATCAATTGAGTTTCTTAAGTCTCTCACTGTAAGGTAGGTTTTTTAGACCTCATATCATTCTTATAGCTCTTTTCAGAACCTTTTCCAATATTTCAACATCCACTATAACTAAACAGTGTATTCCAGATATAGTCTCAAAAATGTCCTCTACAGAGGTAATGCCACCTTCCCTACACCTAACTGATGCCACAAGACTACAGAATATAGTTGGGGATTCAACTGAAAGAAATGTTGATTGATCAAGGGTGATGAGGCAAATCCAATTGATAAACACAAAACTTCAGGTGCAGCAGCAGTGACACACAGCTTCTGTTGTGTTGGTGCCACATTTAAGTGAGAGCAAGATCTGGGGAGCTCCTAACTGGCTTGAAATGAAATTTCATAGATCAGAAGCCTGCCTGAGGTTCTTGAGTAAACTCTACCATCCTGCCTGAAGGTGAGTAAAGGCCAAAGACATGTGACAAAGATATCACTTTGGAGAAATGGACAAGGAATTCATCAGGTAGTGATTTGAGCAATCAGAGGGCTGCACTTTTCAAAAGGTTCTTAACTTTTTTCTTTTTGCCACATCATAACTTCAAAAGTTTAGCCCATACATTCTAAATATAGCCTATTCTGTTGTCGTCAATATGGCCTTTCACTATTTTTGCAAAGGTTGTGTGTTCATTTTGGAATTATTTGATGTGACTTTGTTTTTTAGGACCTATCAGAACTCTGCGAAGTTTACAGCTTGTACACAAAGGCGTAATGGAGACCTAGGATTGAAATTTAAAAAATTAAGTCTCTAAGGGGAAAATTTCCAAAAGAAGCTAAAGTCAGCAGCCTAAATCCCGTTTTCAAAAGGGATGTCTGCACTTTTGAAAAATGGCACTTAAGTTAGGTCTACGGTAGGAAATTAGGTTGGTATAACTACGTTGCTCAGGGATGTAAGAAATCCACTCCCCGAGTAATGCAGTTAAACACTACTAGATAGAGACCCATCAGTACTTCATTCTTTGAAATATGTCACAGGCTATGACCGTCACTATTTCAGAGAGAAGACTCAGATTCCAAGGCCAGAAGGGAGCACTGTGATTATCTAGTCTGACCGGTATAACACAGGCCAGAGAACATCCTCAAAATAATTCCTAGACCAGAGCTTTTAGAAAAACATCCAATCTCCATTTGAAATGCGCCAATGATAGAGAGTCCAGCACAACCCTTGGAAAATTGGTCCAGTGGTTAATTACCCTCACTGTCAAAAGTGTACACTTCATTTTCAGTCTGAATTTGTCTTGCTTCAGCAACCGGATCATGTTATGCCTTTCTCTGCTAGATTATATATTTGTTCCACATATAGAAATTTATGGACTGTAATCAAGTCACCCCTTAACCTTCTCTTTGTTAAACGACAGAGATTGAGCTCTTTGAGTCCATCACTATAAGGCAGGTTTTCCAATCCGTTAATCTTTCTCATGGCTCTTCTTTGAACCCTCTTCAATTTATCAACATCCTTCTTGAATTGTGAATTGATGGAGAAGGAATATTGCCTAAAACACACAGTATTGCATTTCCATTGGTAACAGTTTGGAAAAATACACTGCTAGCTAGGACATTTATGGCACACTTAGGGTAGCCGTTTAAGACACATTGTAAACTCATTGTAAACATCTTGCTGCTTTGCCTGGCCGGTGTACAGGGTGAGAAGGTAAAAGGAACCCATCAGGTTGTTTGGGGATCTGTAGTTCTGCATCTCAATACTTTCAAATCTGTGATGGTATTATATTTAAGGTAGAATTTCCTTGTTTTCTACCTTTTTAAACTGCAGTGTTTTGATAAGATTTTCCTTTCTGAAACCATGGCTACAAATTTATAAACTTAATTTGGTCTTAACTACATTTTTGTCAAGTCAACACTAATTTCATCAGCAAGTGAGTCTTTGCAACAATCACATCCTTTGCTGATGATACAGTAAACTGCCCCCTTGTCATAAACAGGCATATTCTATTTGCTGCTGGAGCGCCACCCATTGCTCTTGCTCCCAAGAGCTTAGGACCATACCATACTGATGGCAAATTTTTGTTCTTTAGGACTGCCATTGCCAGTGGGAACAATAAAAACTGCTCAGAATACAAGCACTCATGACGTATAAAGACAGACAAATCCATGGCTGACTTTGTGAGAAGTTGTGCAGATTCATACAGTGATTTTTTGTCCCCTAAGTATGATGGTTTCGGGTCCCTCCTTTGGAATGGGATGGTGCCATTGTACCTCGGCGCCAGCCAGGTTACAATACTGTATTTTGATTCTGGCTGTTTTTCTCAGCACCTTGTGCTGTGTAAAGTAAAGCTGTGGACACCCGCATCCCAAAACCAAGGGGCAGGCTGACTCAATGCTAGGTGCCAGGGTGGGGATAGAATGGGAGCTTGTCTGTGTTCAGATGCTATTGCTAAGCTGACCACTTGTACCCTGTCTAGAACACATGTCGTTGCTCCAGAACTAAGTCAGCTCTTTGTTTTGTCATGTAATTTGTTGGCTTTGATTATGAGGTTATTTTTCACGTTCGCTCTGATTATCTCCAGGACAATGCACTGTTGAGTCTGTTCTTTCTCGCAGCTGCATTGTTTGGAAATAGAAGAGGTAAAAGTCTCCTAGAATTCAAGGACTCTTGTATGTGAGTTCCACTCCTACCATTCAAACCAACTCAATGGGAAAAATGAGACTGAATGGCTGTATTACATTTTTTAAAATGATTCGTGTATTGACAAAAAATGTGGATGGAACTGTTTGTCAGCTTGAAGAGCAAACAGTCTCTGATGCACACATCACAAGCTTTATCCCCCCCATCAAAAATTTCAAGGCTGACGTTCACCTCCTCAGCCCTAATTATTCAAACTGATGAGGTATTTCCTGTGCCTGCAGCTATCAGTAATAACAGGGAGTCTATGCCCAGAAGGACATCCCCTTGCTATATTTACTTGTAGCCGTATCCCAATATAGCTTTTTTAGTGGAAAGCTGCTTTCCCTCTCTTTCCTGTAGTTCAGATACATTTTATGTGCAGGCACATAGGAGACAGCTGCAGCCAGCGCTCCAGTGGGTGTTAAAAGCCCCTCTTCATTGCACGCTGCCAACAATGCCAGGCTTGTTCCCCAGCACAGGCCTGCACTGTCTGCATGGAGGAGCAGGCATTTGCTCTCGAACTCAGCCTCCAGTTGCTATGGCAATTCAACTAAATGTAAAACTAGTGAGAAAGGCGTTGTGCTGGCCCTGGAAGCGTTCTGATGCTGCTCATGGACCCAGATAGGAGTGACCCACGGGAAAGGGAAATAGCACCCCCATAAATGCATTACCAAACGCGACCATGGGGAGTGCTGGTCCCTCCTGTTCCCCGCAGTAGCCCAGGGCAATCACCGAGTGTGAGCAAAGCCTAAACCCCACCCACATTCCTCCAGGGCATTGGACTCTCAAGCCCAGCCCCACTTCTTACGTGTCTGGACTAGGGCCTTTGGCACAGGTGCTGGAACAATTTGCATAGTGGGGTAGCTGAGAGCCATTGAACCAAACTGTAAACCCTGCATATAATGGAACCCACTTCAAGCCAGAGGGTGCAGCAGTCCCCCTGCACCCCTAGTTCCCGCACCTATGGCTTTGGCTCCCGGTGAACAGACTCGGGATCCATGAGGAATGACACTTTCTGCCAAGCATTGTGAAGCCTTAGCTACTTTAGAGGTGCATATAATATAAAGGTCAGGACTGGAATGTCATTTACCCCCCAAACTGTCATAAGTGACCTTAATAGCCAGGCTCAGCTGTCCCTCCCCACCAGCCAGGCGTGGTGGGGGAGGAAATTATATTTGTACTCATTAACCAGGTACCTAACTCCTAATCCTTACCAGGCTTGGGGAGTTTAAATTGTCAGCCTCTTTATGCTGGTGCAGTACAAAAATCCCCACTTGTGTCCATGTGTAAGGAAACGTGCAGCTCTCCAAGAGTGAAGTTCACCCCGGTGGCAGGGCTAGCGTAGGAATAGGTCCCACTTACATGTCACGTAAGGACTCATCCCAAATACATCACACTGATGTTGTCTCCTAGACGCAGATACTTCAAGGCCAGAAGGGACCAACGTGATCATCTTGTGATGCTGTACCCCATAATGCTTTATGGGAATATGACATAACTGGAATATGTTTTGTGCTGCCTGTGCCATGTAACATATCTCTGTAAGGGTTATGGTCTATTGTATCTATTCATCCTATTTGTACACATTGATTATTTTGTACTTGAGGTTAAGAATATTGGCTGTATACTTGCTTGATTTCTAAGTAAGCTTCGTGACGCATTTGGTCAGCTTCTTTAGGAAGGAAGTTGCAAGGTTAAGTACCCAACCAGGAAGCACTTGGGGAACAATGCATCTTGGAATGCTCCAATCCATATAAGAAGTCTTCTTGGAGACATACAAGATACCATGCGGGCAATGGCTTCTGCCTGTAAAAACTGTGATTCATGCATGGACATGCGACTTGCCCAGGTGACTCCAGAACTCCATCTTGGTGCTGGACTTTGCATAGGAGTGAGGAGGGGATCTCCACCAACAAGAGAAAGTCTATTTAAACCCCTGGGAGATCCCTCCATTTGGTCTTCAGCTGGCTATAGAGAGAGCGTCTCCACCCCCCAGAATACTTGGAAGAAACTGGAACAAAGGGCAGTGACTGCAAGGGGTGTGAGTGATTGCTGGACCCAGGCTAAAAGGAGATTAGTCTGTAAAAAGGAGCATTCTGGAACTGGTGAGGATCTTATCTGCATTCAGTTTGATTAGACATAGATTTGCGCATTTTACTTTATTTTGCTTGGTGACTTACTTTGTTCTGTCTATTATTATTTAGAACCACTTAAATCTTACTTTCTATATTTAATAAAATCACTTTTTGCTTATTAAAGCATAAGCTTTATACAGGGTAAAATGGATTTATTTGGGTTTAGACCCCACTGGGTGTTGGGCATCTCAGTGTTAAAGACAAAAACACTTCTGTAAGCTGCTTTCAGGTAAACTTGCAGCTTTGGGTCAAGTAATTCAGACCCTGGGTCTGTGTTGGAGCAGACGGGAGCGTCCGGCTCAGCAAGACAGGGTGCTGGGGTCCTGAGCTGGCAGAGAAAGCAGGGGGCAGTAGTAGTCTTGGCACATCAGGTGGCAGCTCGCATGGGGTTTCTGTGATCCAACCTGTCACACATCTAGTCTGACCTCCTGCACATTGCAGGCCACAGAACCTCCTCACCCACTCCTATAATAGACCCATAACCTCTGCCTAAGTTACTGACATCCTCACATCATGATTTACGGACTTCGAGTTATAGAGAATCCACCATTTACAAACCAGCAAGTGACCCATGCCCCATGCTGCAGATGAAGGCGAAACCCCCCCCAGGGTCCCTGCCGATCTGACACAGCCAAAAATTCTGCCCCCTGCAGTAGCTGCTGAGTGGGAGCTGCCCTCTGTGATATCAAGGTGGCAGAACCCACAGATTCTCATCACTCTGCCAAAACCTTTTGTGATTCAGTCCATGCTACCTTACTCATAAAGACCTGGATTCAGATTTACTGAGGCCCTGAGCACAAAGAACATTTGGGCCCCTCCCCCACTCTCCTTGCCATGAGGCCCCACCCTCTGCTCCTCCCCTTTCCCCGAGGACCCGCCCCCTGGCCAGACCGAAAACCAGGCTGTGGTAAGAGGGAGCCCCGGCCTGTGGGCTCTGCTGGGTGGTACCCCGGCTCCCACCACCCACAACCGCCCGGCACCTGACCCAAGCAAGGGGGCCAGGGCCAGGCACAGACATGGCACAGGGATGGGTGACACGGTTACCATGGAGACAAGCCCCGCCCCACCTCCCAGGACTCTGCCGTTGCCATAGCTGTCCTGTGGCCACCTGACAACAGGCAATGCCCCCCCAAACGATGTCTGGCACGGACCCTCCACCTGCCCTGGGGGGCGCGCGCTGGGGGAGGTAGGGACATGGACCCGGGGCAGCTCTTGGGCATCCCAGCCCTCCTCAGGGCACGTGGAGGGTCTGGGACTTCCCACAGCAGCCCAGGCTCCCTGGGTGGCTTTTACTACAGCCTGGCTCCTGCTTCCGGCCTGGCCAGGAGGCCAAGTCCTGGAATTGGGGGGC
The DNA here is from genome assembly GCF_025201925.1 of Gopherus flavomarginatus. Lineage (NCBI taxonomy): Eukaryota > Metazoa > Chordata > Testudines > Testudinidae > Gopherus > Gopherus flavomarginatus. Next base: position 38,802,671 of record NC_066630.1, read on the forward strand.
AACAGTTCTGGCACCCGGGGCCCTCCACTTCTATACAGGTTCTGGTGCTCCCGCAGAGGCCCCCAAATTGGCCAAGGCCCCTGGGCACGGGCCCCATGTGCCTGTATATTAACCCACCACTAGTCTCATCATGGGCGTAGTCCAGCTGCCGTCAGTGAGAGCGCAGCGTGAGATGGGCTTGCAGCGTGAAGCTCTGAAACACAGGCAAGCGCTACCTTTGAGGAGCAATGTGGACCATAGAGGAGGAAAAGCCAATGAAGCCATTTGGACTCCACTGGATCTGGGTTCTCTATCCTGCCATAGCATGGCTATTCCTTCTCTGGCAACCCCCGTGGGATGTTTGGGTGAGCAGCTGCCTGATGCTCAGCACGAGCTTGGGGCTGTTAGTAGTGTTTTTTCAACTGTTCTGTTATTTTTACTCCCAAACATGGCAACTTACTTTCTTTCTGGAAAGTTTGTTTGGCCAGCTCTGGGGAGGCACTTGAGTTGGTGAGGGGCTGTCGGCTCCTCTCCAGCCAAAGGCTGCAGCGTCTGAGTGCAAGAAGCATTGCTGGTCAGACAAAATGATTCCAAGTCACAAGACAGTATCAAGTGTCTGATTTACAGGTGCTGAGTAGGAAGGGGCTCTCATCCCTGGAGGGAGGGGGGATAAACTCCCTGTCAAAAGAAGGAGGGTGAAATGAAATAGATCAGAATGGGATATGGCAGGGCAGAAGAGGCCAATTAGAAAGCTGTTTGCGTGAGCTGACCTTCACGTAGGGTGACCAGACAGCAAATGTGAAAAAGCGGGATAGGGATGGGGGGTAATAGGAGCCTATATAAGAAAGACTCAAAAATCAGGACTGTCCCTATAAAATCGGGACATCTGGTCACCCTACCTCCATGGCACAACTGCCAGCATTTGAAAAACATACATTTGTATCTGAATAACTTCAGATTCCTGGTGCTAAAGCAATACACCTGTCCCAGACAGAATAGGAATTAGGATTTGCATCCTCATAGGGGTTCCAATAAAGCTAACATCATGCAACTATTTAAACTCTATGGACAGCTTAATACCATTTCCCACTCCTCATCCCTCTCCTTCCCTTAACTCTAGGTCAGCTCCATGCAAGGACATTTCAGAGCAATACTCCCCTGCAGTTGTTTTCTGAGACAGAGCCTCACACAGCATCCCCTGTCCTGGCTGAGAACAGCGGCGTATCCAGGCAATGGGAACTTTGCAAGGCTGCTGGTTTTAGAGTGGGAAATCTCAGCCAGCCCATCTATGGAAGGTAGGTGCCCATGGTGTTCAGACCATCTGTTCCTTTCAAACCAGGAAATAAAATTACTCTATGTAATAAAACAAAAAATTGACTAGTGAAAAGACAAAACAGGTTTGGATCCCCAGGGAGTAGGGAGTGTGAGGGAGCGAGTTATATATGAGGCATAGCAAACAAGAATCACAGGGAAGTAATTTTCCCTTCTGTCTCATAAGACCTGCAGCAGACAGGGCTGCAAGAAGGACCATAGAACAAAGGCCTCATGCACAAATACTGCAGTAAAAGACAAAGAAAATTCAATATACCTGCAACTCCACCGCAAATGTCTTGTTACAGAGTAAGGTTCAGATAGCTCCCCCAAAATAAGATTGAGACCTCCCCCAGATTGATTAAAATATTCCTAGGGAGTGAAACAGTTTGGGCAGCCAGAGTCTGGTAAGATTTAGGTAATGCAGGTCACCCAGGTTCTAAAGGCAGGGTTCCAGTGGAACGTGTCTTTCCAAGGAACATAGCTGCTCCCTGGTACCCCAATTGCCCGTTCCTTTCTGAGAGCAGCCAGTGAAGGAAGGTCAGTGTACCCAACCACCTCAGCTTCCCTGCTAACCAGCTCTCAGCAATGCCGCAAGCAGTTCTCATTTGTTCAGAGTATCTTTTACTCCTAGGGCTTTGACCCTTAGCTTGCTATTAACAAGAAATCATTCCAGAACTGGCTGGACCGGCCATGGACTCATTTTAGGCAAGAGGCTAAAATTGGGATTGGCTACACCATTTGAAATTACATCTGTCGGTGAGGTAACGGTGAAACTGCCTCCAGAGACCCCGCTCCAGGACTCTCACCAGCTTGGAACAGTTCCAGACAAGCCTTGTACCTCTACATACATACTCGCAGCCCTGAGGCCTGGCCTTAGCACATTTATAAACTGTAATGCCTTGTGACCAAGGCGGCCTAGAAGCAGTCCAAAACAGTCCTCAAGTGGATGTGAGTGGCTGGGTAGCCAGCAGGTCAATCCGTATCAGAGGCAGTCCAGTACAGCGTTTCTGTTCTTGCAGGGGTCAGTAGTTGGAAGATCCAGGCAACAAGGCAGGGTCAGAAGAAGGAGCACCCAGCAGGCAATGGTCTGTTGCTCACACAGCTTCAGTTTCCTGTTGGGGCCTTTATATAATCCAGGCACCCAATTAGAGTGCTGCCTGTCCACCCAATCAGGGGCCTGGGGTGTGGCGGCTATGGGCCTGTGGGCCTTTGGCACCAAGTCTGTTGGCTAGGAGCCGTGGCCAAGGATGCTGGCTGAGGTTCTGCTGGGCCTGGGTTCATCCCAGGCTCCTGATATCACCTCCTTCCCTCAGGGCACCAAAGGTCTAGACTCATCTGCATGGGCTCTGTGAAGGGCTCTGAACACTGCTTTTCTCTGGTGTAGCATAGAGCCTGTATTGGCAGAGTCTTTCTAGGATCTTCTGCACATGCTGGTTGTGCACAGGGCTAGTCTTCAGGGTAAATTAGTAAGTCATCTAAGTAGGTGACCACATAGTGGTCCAACATATCTCATAAGACATCATTAATTAGATGCTAAAAGGTCGCAGGCAGGTTAGTAAGTGGCCATACAGAGTGCAAAGAGCAGTTTTTCATTTGTCTCCTCACCAGATTCTGAGTAGGTTGCACACCCCTCAGGGATCTAACTTGGTGAATACCCAGGTTGTTCTTGCCCAGTGCAGGGGTTCTGGAATCAGGGGTAGCGGGTGTTGATTCTGCACTGTGATTTTATTTAGAGCACGGTAGTCCACACAGAGTTTTAGGGAGCAATCTTTCTCTTTCACACAGAGGATAAGGTCCCTGGCCAGGGATGTGGAATGCCAGATGAGACCTTTCTCCTGATTCTCATGGATGTAGTCTTTAAGGGTGGCTAATTCGGGTTCTGACATGGAATACATTTGACTGAACAAAATTTTGGCCCCATGCTGTAAGTCGGTCGGCAGTCATATTATCAGTGAGATGGTAGTGTGTCTGCATTTCGTTTTTCAAATACGTCAGAAAATTCTTGGTATTTTGTGGGAATTGTGACAGCTGACCCTTGTAAGGAGGAGGTCTGCTCTGTTGCCTGGAGCATCTCTCCCTGTTTCCGAAGCCCAGGCAAGACATCTGAACAGAGGTTCTGAAGGCTTGAGCTTGGAAGGCAGGAGTCAGTTGTCCTGGCAAAACTTACAATTAAATCTCATGGTGTGCTGATGTCAGAATATGTACGGGGCATGTTTCGCTAGCCAGGGGATTCAAAGGGAAGTGTGGGGACTGGATCAGGCTAAATTGGAGGAGCCCTCATTGTGCTCCCCAACCATCCCCTCCAAAACTAGTTTCCTGACTGATGGGGCTAGTTGCAAGCAGCAACCCTGGAATGGGTTTCTGGATGGGGCGTGGTGGAGATTTCCCCACATCACCCAGGCTCAGCCCCTTTACTGAGGCTGGGCAGGGTCATTTCCCAGAGCTGTATGGTTCAAGGACTTAGCAGGACCAATGGTCACCACCAAGCTCCACCCAGAAACCCATTCCAGGTGCCTGGCCTGACACTTTGAAAATGTCCCTGCACCTACAACTCCAGCTCCAGGATTCCGGACAGGAATCCACCCACAGAGGGCCATGACTGACCCAGGAGCTGGTGATAAGTTCATGCACGCTACCGTAGCTCAAGTACCTGGCTTACTGATACAGCCTAAGGCCACCCCTGATTTTTCCCCTTGCTTGGACGCAGGCTTCAGATACTTTAAATCAAAGTTGCAGAAACTAATTCCAAGCCTCCTCCACATTCAGATCCTTGAGTTCTTCAGTCCAGTCCACTTCCCTAATTCCCTTAATTTTTTTAAAGTTAGCTCTTTGGAGGACCCTTGCTGCAGATCTGTTTTTGTTTAACCTGAATTACCTCACGATTGCTGGAACCAAGGTTGTCCTCTACAACCAGTTCTTCTATGACAAGGGTGGCCAACCTGGGGCTCCGGAGCCACATGCAGCTCTTCAGAGGTTAATATGCAGCTCCTTGTATAGGCACCGACTTCAGGGCTGGAGCTACAGGCGCCAACTTTCCAATGTGCCAGGGGGTGCTCACTGCTTAACCCCTGGCTCTGCCACAAGCCCTGCTCCCACTCCACCCCTTCCCAACCCCTCCCCTGAGCCTGCCATGCCCTCGCTCCTCCCCACAAAACAGCTGATTGGGAGGTGCTGATTGGCAGGGTTGCTGGTGGGTGGGAGGCACAGGGAGCAGGGTGGGGGAGCTGATGGGGAGCGCTAACGTATTACTGTGGCTCTTTGCAATGTCAATTGGTAAATTCTGGCTCCTTCTCAGGCTCAGGGTGGCCACTCCTGTTCTATGAGGTCCTCATTTCTCACCAAAAGCTACTCTAGCTGGTTCAGCAACTATTTGGTGAAGAAATCTGTCAGCTATCACATCCAGGAAATCTGGGCCTTAGTGTCATTAGTAGCACTCGTCCTCCAACAAATATTTGGGAAGTTAAAATCTCCCATAATCACACAAGTCCCAGATGTATTTATTTAATTAAAAAGGTCTCAATCCATACCGAGATTGGATCCTGGTGGTCTATAGCACACCCCTAGCACTATATCAGGGGAACCTCTAGAAGCTTTCTTCCCCAAAGTGATTTTGGCCCAGACAAACTCTGCCTTACCCATTCCATTACTTCTAATTTCTTTGCTGTCTACTTCATCATTGATATACAATGCTACTCCACCATCTTTGTCTTTATTTCTGTCTTTCCTGAACAGCACCTACCCTTCAATACCTGTACTCCAGTCATGACTACTATTCCACCATGTTTCTGTTATCCCTATAATATCCAGTTTCACTTCCTGCACCAGTAGTTCTAGCACAACTTGCGCCTTGTTTATCTGGGTGAGGGCCATTCAGTGAGAGGACGTGAGCTTTGTTTTTCCTCACCCTAGTGTAGGCCAACAGCATCCAAGACAAATCCCTTAGACTTCTGCTTGAAAGCTCTCTCACACAGGACATTGCAGCCAGCTTGAAACTGTCTTCAGTTCAGCCTTTCATTCCATCATCTGCAGGATCATTACCCCGAGCCCATCAGTGGATTTGCACCTCCCACTCTAAGAAATGCCAGGGGCAGATGTGGTGGAATTACTTTTCCTTCTCTAGGACCGTAAAACGTGAGGGCTCACAAAGCTCCATCTTTTCATCCCTCCAGCTCAGTGTCTGTGTGAGGCCCTTTGGGAGGCAGTGAGATGTTTGGGGCTGCAGCTAAGTCCTACCTCTCTTTTTCACTGAGCTTGGATTCCGTAGTTCCACAGTTTTGCAAGTGCTTGGCTGAGATGGGGATCTGGATGAAAACAAAGGCTGTGGCTAAGCCTGGATAAAGAGGAAATAATGTTTTTGTTGATTGGGGAATTAACGGAGTTTTGATATGAAAAAGAACAACACAGTCAGCCCCTGGGTACCTTATTGTGATATTAAATTCTGTTTATTGTACTGCATCCCTGGGTTTCCAATGTGCCGTCAGTGTTTATGCTGACGGCGCGTAACTGCATTGGAAAAGTCGTCAGCGGGAAGCTAGAGGTTCTGGCTCCTGGGCAGAGGGCAGCTGGGGATTTTGACACTTGGGAAGTTGTGAGATTGTGGAATAAGCACTTTAGCTAAACTTTTCCACTACAATGAGCAGCGGTGAAATAGTTAACATTCATGAGATGCAGTTCAGGAGAACCCACTGCCCATTAGATCAACATGATCAGTAAAAACGATGCATGTTTAATGATAGAGAAAAAAGAAGGATTACCTGTAAAGGTGAGTTTGCACTTGTGTGTCTCTGAATCAGCGTTCCTACTGGATGCAAGTTCCCAAGCCTCATGGCTGGAAGTGAATTGTATCTTGGGGAAGAGATTTGCATGTGGTGCAGCTCAGTTTGTAACAGGCAGGGCTGTTTTTCTTTAGCCAATGGAGAAGTGTAAAAATGTGAGACAGATCAGAAAGCCTAAAAGGAGCCTGCTTATGTGACAAACAAACTCATAAATAAATAAAAACATCAATAAAAACAGCTGAAGTGCCAAGGCAGCAGATGCTGCTGGCAGAAAATCCTATTCACAGCTAACATCTGTCTTCTGTGCTTCTCACCCAACATGAATACAGCATATGGATAAACAGCCCTCCAGCAGCACTGTCCTCTGCTAATCTACTGCTAAGTGGAGAAAGAGCGTATGACTACAGATGGAAAGGAAAGCATGAGGCTGTTGTACTGTACTGTTTGTGTTTCCACTACCTGGGAAAACTTAGAAGGACGCCTGGTTATTAGCTGTGTTTTTCCAAATCATCCTGGTATCATCATCTTGCATTTCTATAGAGCTGTAAAGGTACATCTTGCTTTACAGACTTAGATAAGACACTTTTGCTGTCCTGAAGAGCTCGTTTAGTCTCATTTAGCCTGCAAAACAGACCCAGGGCAGGACAATGGCCAAGAGAGGGTGAGAGAGCAGGATAGTTGATGAGAGGGAGAGAGAGAAGGTGTTTGGTAGATAAGATGCCACATGGTTCTCACATGGGCATAACCACAATAAAAGGCAATACACTGAGTGGGAGAAAGAGACTGGGAGCAGTAAGGTGAGAGGACGGAGATGGGAAGTGGGGTGAGAGAAGTCAATGTCTGTGTTGTGTTGCACTTGTATTTGTGTCTGTGTGTGACTCCTGCTTTGGCAGAGGCCAGGTCTCAGCATGAACATAGATGAGGTGTGCATAGCACAATGAGCGTATTTCCACATTATTCCTGCAAACAATGTTTTCTACTATGAATTGTTCTGTTTTAGCCCTTTGCTCTCTCTTGTGCTTCTCAAACTGCAAGATTTGAGGATGACGTGAACAGGTGATAATTGGGAACTATTTAAGAACACTTTATTGGATGGCCAAAAGGCCACAATTGAGGAAGAAGTCTGTATTGGTTAAAAATGTCAACCTGCTTCAGGAACGGAGTGAAGGCAGTTATGAAAAAATATATAAACAAAAGGACAAAAGAGGAAGTTGATAGTAATGAATATCAATCAGAAGGTAGCAATTGTAGAAAATTGATAAGGGAAGCAAAGAGGCACAAGGAGACATCTATGGACAGCAGAGTTACGATCAATAAGAAGTTGAAGTATATTAGGAACAAAATGAATTCTAAAAATTGTATTGGTCCAGTACAAGATGGAATGTTAGAATTATCAATTATGCAGCAAAGGCAGAAATGGTCAATAAATACTTCTCTTCTGTATTTGGAAAAAGATAGATGATGTAGTCATATGATGTGATAACAGTGGAATGGAAAGTGTGTTATCTCAGGAGGATGTTTAGCAGCTATTAAAGTTAGACATTTTTAAAATCAGTAGGGCCAGATAACTTGCATCCAAGAGTTTTAAAAGAGATTGGTGAAGAGCTTGCTTGGACCATTAATGTTGATTTTTCAGTAAGTTTGGAACACTGAAGAAGTTCCAGAAGATTGGAAGAAAGCTAATGTTGTGCCGATTTTTAAAAAGGGTAAAACGGGATGAGCAATGTAATTATAGGGCTGGCAGTTTAACACTGATCCTTGGCAAGATAATGGAGTGGCTGACACTGGACTTGATTAATAAAGAATTAAAGGAGGATAATATAATTAATGGTAATCAACACGGCTTTAGATCTTGTCAAACTTAATATCTTTTTTTGGATGTGTGGAAGTAGTGAAAGAACGGACAGGGATTTGTAGGGGATCTTAATGCATGACAGTCTCTGATAGCAAGAGTTAGGCTAACTGTAACCCTAATAACGCGAGATTTGCAGAAGCAAGGATTGTGTGAGGCGAGTGGAAAAGAACTGTGTGAGAAGTTGTTTTGACCTTGTGTAGATAATATGAAATGTAGACTGGAGTCTCTTAAGTGAGAAAAACAAGATATCAGGATGATCTATGTATAAACAAAATGCAGCTGTTGCTTATTATTGTCTGTAACAAAAGTATAAATGCTTGCTGTAATTGTTTACCTGTTGAGACACCTGTCCGGGACTGGGGCAACCCTGTGTCCTAGGGCACTCCCTCCCTCTATTGCAATTGCTTGAGAAATAATAAAGTATCTGACTGCTGCACCCAAAGAAAAAGTGAGAACTGAGTTTTTCTCCAACAATTTGGGGGCTTGTCTGGGATGGCAACGCCCACGGACCCACAGACGGCTGCTACGGATCGTTCCCCTTTGAACCCCATGTTGTCAGAGGTGTTGTCAGATGCTACCGGTGTGGTGCTCTGCTCTCTCCTTGTTGGTATCACTCGGCTGCATGCATGTGTTCCCTCTGTATGCTGCCCCAGCTCTGCGCAAATAGCTGACACAGCAGACCCGAAAAGAACCCCCAATGACCACAGAATCTAGTAAGGTTCGAAGTCACGTCGGATAGGTTTATTGCGATCTTGGACACAATGGCAGTTCCCCATAGATTACTTAGTCTACTGGGCATACTACGAGAAAGTGCCTCTTGGCAATGGACCCGGCTCAGTCAGTGGCGGGACTTTCCACTGCCCCCTCGGCCGGACCAAGACACCACCCCAGGGACACATTCTTATACACAGGTACAAACAAATTACACATCACTCCTGACGTACTGAGGTGCAACCCCTTTACGCAGTAAGGTGCAACCCCTCTACGGAGTAAGGTGCCGCCTCTCACCTGGTACATATTGGTTCGATCAAAATAACTCTATCCATCATTTTACCCTTTTGCCCCTGTTATTGGGATGGGTCGGCCTGTTCTTTCTTATCTCTGGAATGCTCCAATATAAGGTGTTCTGGTACCGTGTTTATACTTCGATATGCTAGGTGAATATATGCTTATGCATCATCAGCCTTTTCCTTGCTAGCATCTGTGAACCAAGCCGGCTTCCAGCTCATAGCTTGACTTTGCTTTTTAGCTAAGTCTTGACCATTACTTTAGTTCAGGCCTCAGGCCTCATACTGGGCCTTTATCAGGGCCTTCACTTACTACACCCCATGGCGCCACAATAGAGGTAAGAGACCTTTTGAAATCTCTGTTGGAGTGTCAGAGGAGGACTGTCCGTGGGGACGTCTGTCCCTGTTGGGTTCACGCCATCTGAACTTATTGACTGTGCAGCACGATCAGATGCAGAGTGGTATCGGGGAACAGTTTTGCCACCCCAGCAAGGTTAGTTTGAAGCAGTACTGGGAAACTGCTTGGTTGGCCAATGAGGTTAATGCATAGGGAAATGCATTAGGTATGCACCGGTGCTAAGGGGTTTTTACCGCCTCAAGAGGGTTATTATTACAAGTTTCGCTGATAACGGCAATAGCATTGATGATACTTTGACTTCTGTAAGGCATTTAACTTGGTACTTCATGACATTTTGATTACAAAATTAGAATGATGTAAAAGTTACATTGCACACATTAAATGGATTGAAAGCTGGCTAGCTGATAGGCCTCAAAATGTAATTCATAGATTCATAGATCCTTGCAGGACTTCACTGAAAACACTCCTGCTCGATGACCATTCCCTTTTTAGAGTTACGTTGAGATGAATCAGTTAGCCAGTTTCTAAGCCCTACCATTGTAAATAGGGGATCATCATCGAACGGGCATGTATCTAGTGGGGTTCCGCAGATCAGTTCTTGGGTTTCTGCTATTTAGTAGTTTACTAATGACCTGAAAGAAAAACATAAAAAACACTGAAAAGGTTTGCAGATGACACAAAAATTGGGGAGTGGTCACTGATACAGAGAGATCTGGATCACTTGGTATGCTGGGACCAAGCAACCAATATGCATGTTAATATGCCTATGGCGGGGTGACCACTCGCTCCAGCCCGAAAGGGGTTGGAAAAGCCCTGCAGAGGGTGGGGGCTGGGCAAGGTAAACCCTGGCTGATTTGGGGGAAGTGGCTGCAGCTGGGGCCATGCCCCAAACTGAGCAACATGGCCTTATAAGAAAGCCAGGGAAGCCAGAAGCAGCAGTCTTTCTCTGACTGAAGAGGGAGACAGGCCTGGCTGCTGGGAAACTCACCCAGGGGACCTAGAGTGAGTCAGGGCTGGGGAAAAGCCTTAGGAGCTGGGAAGCCCTAGGCCAGCAACTCCCCAGGCTGCAGGGCTTAGTTTTAGGCCAACCTAGGTATTGGGTTTGCAGAGGGGCAGCCTGAGGGTGGGTAAGGGCAGCCAGTCCACACCCCTTTGCCTATGATGAGTGGCTGATATTGCAGTCGGCCCCAGCGAACGGGGGCTAGATGGAGACTGGGCAGTAGCCAAAACTGAGGCGAAGTGGAGATAGTGGGTTGGGGGTTCCCCAGGGAGGGAAGACCCAAATCGGTGTGGTACTGCCAGGGAGCAGCACTGGGGTCCAGGGAGGGACATGGGGGCTAGAGGATGGGCGGATCACAGGCCTGCAGAGAGCACTCCAGAGCTAAAACAAGCTAATTCCCAGAAGTCACCAGCAGGAGGTGCCGCAGGGGTGAGTCTGCACCTCTACAATGCCTAAATATAAATATATACCTCTAGGAACAAATAATGTAGGCCATGCTTACACAGTGGGGGACTCAATCCTAGGAAGCAGTGACTCTGAAAAACATTTCGGGGGTGGGTGAATAATCAGCTGAACATGAGCCCCCAGGGTGATGCTGGGGCCAAAAGAGCTAATTCAATTCTTGGGTGCATAAACAGGGGACTGTGAAGTAGGAATAGGGAGTTATTTGATTTCTGTATTAGGCACTAATGGAATACTGTTTCAGTTCTGGGCCCTCAACTCAAGAAGGATGTTGCTAAATTGGAGCGGGTACAGAAAAGAGCCATGAGAACGATTAAAGGATTAGAAAACCCGGCTTGTAGTGACAGACTCAAGGAGCTCAGTCTATGTAGCTTAAGGGTATGTCTACATCTACAATTTTGCAGCGCTGGTTGTTACAGCTGTATTAGTACAGCTGTATAGGGCCAGCGCTGCAGAGTGGCCACACTTACAGCAACCAGCGCTGCAAGTGGTGTTAGATGTGGCCACACTGCAGCGCTGTTGGGCGGCTTCAAGGGGGGTTCGGGGAACGCGAGAGCAAACCGGGGAAGGAGACCAGCTTCGCCGCGGTTTGCTCTCGCGTTCCCCGAACCACCCTGCAAACCGCAGGGAAGGAGACCTGCTTGTTCGGGGAACGCGAGAGCAAACCGCAGCGAAGCTGGTCTCCTTTCCCGGTTTGCTCTCGCGTTCCCCGAACCACCCAGCAAACCGCAGGGAAGGAGACCTGCTTGCTCGGGGGTTCGGGGAACGCGAGAGCAAACCGGGGAAGGAGACCAGCTTCGCCGCGGTTTGCTCTCGCGTTCCCGGAACCACCCAGCAAACCGCAGGGAAGGAGACCTGCTTGCTCGGGGTTCGGGGAACGCGAGAGCAAACCGGGGAAGGAGACCAGCTTGATTACCAGAGGCTTCCTCAGGTATGCTGGGATACCTGCTTATTCCACGGAGGTCAAGAAAAGCGCTGGTAAGTGTCTACACTTGATTACCAGCGCTGGATCACCAGCGCTGGATCCTCTACACCCGAGACAAAACGGGAGTACGGCCAGCGCTGCAAACAGGGAGTTGCAGCGCTGGTGATGCCCTGCAGATGTGTACACCTCCTAAGTTGCAGCGCTGTAACCCCCTCACCAGCGCTGCAACTTTGTGATGTAGACAAGCCCTAACAAAGGTTAAAGTGTAACTTGCTCACAGTCTATAAGTACCTACAAGGGAACAAAGATCTAATAATGGGCTCTTCGGTCTGGCAGAGAAAGGTCTGACAAGGTCCAGTGGTTAGAAGCTAGACACACTCAGAGTGGAAATGAGGCACATTTTTAACAGTGAAAGTAAAGACCATTGCAACGATTTACCAAGGGTCATGGTGGATTCTCCATCACTGACAACTTTTAAATCAAGACTGGCTGTTTTCCTAAAAGATCTGCCTTAGGGACAGTTCTCTGGCCCATGCTATAAGGGAGGTCAGGCAAAATTATCACAATGGCCCCTTCTGGCCTCGGAATCTCTGAATCCTCTATGAGAGGTAGCAGAACTGGCTCTTTTGTTAAATTTACACAGTGCTAGGGACTGGACCCCTGCCTAAAGCACCCTGCACATAGGAGGGTGAATGGGACAAGCAGCTGTACGTGTCCTGATCTTCAGAAAGCAAAGGATGAGAGTATCTGAGGGGCTGGCCTTCCTCTAAAGCACTAGTCCACTTCACTCCTTATTCTCTTCTAGCTCCCAAAGGCTTCCCGGACATCATCGTCACTAAGGATACCAAGAACAGAGTTTGCTTTTCTCAGTTTGGTGGGCATGAAAACAGATGTGCAATCTCTCCATCCGTGTCACTTCACACACACCTACATACACTCCCTGTCCCACTCCTTTGCAGAATCTCATGGCTGTCCCTCGCCATAAACACCGCAGCAGAGAGCGGGAAGGAGGAAGACTGTAATGGCACCAGGACACTCCTCCAGGGGGAAAAGTGGGAGGAAGAATTTGAAGTTTCATCTTCTATTCAGTATCCCTGCAAGCCCTGCTTCAATGCAGCCTTCCTTTCCCATTCTGTGCACAGGTGTGCTGTACCACCCCATGGCACCAGCTTTATGCTGCTGTGAATTTGCTATCTCAGTGACGGTTTTTCCATCAACGGAGTTAATCCACCAGTCCAAGAGGCAGTAGCTATGTCAACAGAAGAATTCTTCCATCAAACTAGCCACATCTACACTAGGGGTTAAGGTCAACGTAACTACAGCACTCGGGACAACATTTTTCACAACCCTGACTGCCGTAGTTAGGTTGATCTAATTTTTTATTGTAGACCAGATCAGAGTCTCCGAAGTGTCTCCAATAGCTGCTTGTTGTAATGCAGGGCAGAAAGTGCCTCTTGTAGGTGGAGAGGCAGCTGATAGGTGGGAACACAAATGGTTAATGTACAGTCAGGGAGTCGAGGTGAGCTAACGGGATCTGATACGTACTGAAAGGACTGACTGCTCGCCAGTGTAACTGCCATTGCTGCTGACCCTTCAGCGAGGTCACAGCTGCAAACGCACTTTGACTCGGTTTATGTAATGTGTGATGCTGTTTATGCACAGTATTATGCTTGTTTGAGACAAGAAAGTAAGGATCCTCGATTGTCACACTGTGTTTGCTAGACATTAAATAGTTCTAAGTTAGCAGTATGGAGGTACATTTTCAGCCGGGTGTAACTTATCCGGCAAAATATGTGACCACAATTTGCATCTGCAATTAAACTGCTGGTGCAAAGCTGAATGTTTGTGCTTTCAACACCTGTGTTAGATGTCTTGACATCCAGGAGACAGTTGTTACTGTTACCAAGTCAATGGTCCTGTGCACAGAATATGGAGGGAGTTAGAAATGCATCAAACACCGGGAGAAAGGGGAGGGGAAACAGAAAGGAAACGCTTCCTGGTTGTGATAAAAATGGATTTCAATTACACAAAAAAGAGTCATGTGACATGACCTTGGGGTGCAAGCTAGTATCAGAATGAATGCAGGACAGGAATCAAACGCCCTATCTTTATTTATAGGCCAAGAGACGCCACTCTGACACAGCTGAAGCACAACCAATAGAAGGAAATGTTTTTGCCTTCCCAATGGAGCGGCAGAGCCCAGAACTGGGTGCTTTCCAAACAAGAATGGAAAGGAAGCCACTAATCATGGCCTGCCAGGAAAAAAATGCCCCACCTTCAGTGATGGTACAGCATGAAAATACCCCTACGCTTACAGGGCCAGATTCACTCCTGGCAGAACTCACCGGCTGTTGGGTAGAGAACATGAATATGTCAGTGGGTGTATTCTCACTTTAGGGCCAGACTGTATCCAGGTGCACACCGTGGGGAGAGAAGAGACCACTCACAGTGTGGCTAGGGAGCAGAGCCAATGTTCTGTGCTAGCCCCAGTGGCAATGCCACCCAAAAGGGGCTGGGGGAACAATGCAGGGCCCTGGCCTCAGTTTTGGCCAGAGCAGTCCAGCTGTAGGATGGAGGGTTCCCATTGTAGCATGCGCAACCCTATGGTACGCACAGTCATTCCTACTGAGTCTGCCTGAATTGCTCCTACTGCAGCATGATTCTGCCACACATCCTGAATGCAGCACTGGGCCTTAAACTCCCCAGCTTGCCTTTCATTTCCACTAACATTAATGGGCGAGCAATAGCCAACACTGCAAACACAGAGTACCTGCACCACCTGCACTCTGCTTACTCACCACCCCATAGTAAACTTCTTCACACAACAGATAGTCAACCCATGGAACTCATTGCCTGGGGATATGGTGAAGGCCAAAAGTATAACTGGGTTCAGAAAAGAATTAGCTAAGTTCATGGAGGACAGGACTATCAAATGGCTATTAGCCAAGATGGTCAGACACACAACCCCATGTTCTAGGTGTTCCTAAGCCTCTGACTGCCAGAAGCTGGGACTGGACTACAGGGGGTGGATTACTCAATAAATTGCCCTGTTCTCTTCATTCCCTCTGAACCCTCGAGCACCAGCTGCTGCCAGAAGACAGGACACTGGGCTAGATGGACAGTGAGGCTGTTCTTATGATTAAGGCATGTGCCATAGACTGCACATGTGGTCCCACTGACAGCACTGCACCTAAACTCCCTCTAAGTAGACGCTGCTCATCTGTCGAGGCATTAAAGAGAGTGAAGCTACACAGCCTGCAGATGGAGACTTCACATCCTTACTCATGACACTAGAGCTGAGCTACCTCCGGGCTGCTCTGCAGCAGTCTGATGGCCTGCCAGACAATGCTAACATCAAACAATCAAGGGGACAAACCCTGCACGGGGTTGGGTCACTCTCTTCCCTCGAGGCCGTCTCTTTCTCCTCTGTAACGGAAACTGCCCACCAAGATAACTCCCAACTCAAACAAACCAGGCTGGCCTAACTCCATGGAAGCCACCAAGAATCCAAAGCCAGCAGAGACTTGCCAGCACTCGCCTGGAAGTCTTAACAAGCTTTCAGTGCACTTTGAGGTGACAGTGGCTAGCGCTGGGATGGAGCACAGCATAATGACACTGGGCCGTGCCCTAGCTGGGGCAGTAGGCTTTTGTCCTTACTGATGGATTATACATAGGCTTGGCCAAGTGCAACCTTTGTTTATTTATCATTTTGATGGAAGATCAGTGTTTATTTTTAAGCATGTTTTAAATTTTTTATCTACTTAAATTTTCACCATCACAGGATTATTATTTTTTGTGGGGGACCGGGGAGAAGGCAGACAATTATTTTAATGACAATAAACAGAGTCAAAAAGTTAAAGCTTTGAAACCATTAAACCCAGAAATTGTCAACCTCACATGTCAGAACGTACCAAGTCAATATCCTTCAATCAAACTCTAATACATTCTCAAGCAGCATTTCTCTTACTTGGCCTACTTGTAAGTTTGGATCATCAATCGAAATGGGTTTGTTCCATTTGTGTGTGTACGATGAAATCGACATTGATCCATAAAATCGAATCCTTCGGAGCCTAGTTAAATGCCATGGCCAGCTCTTCCAGTCACAGCACCCCACGCAGGCTTTTCACTCCATCCTTGCTACTGGGTGCAGATGACATGGGCATAGCAGGGTTCTATCCCAGGTGCTTATGCAGCTCCTTCAGGGAAAAGGGGTTTTGCCACTTCCTGGGGAGGCCCAAAAGGCAGGACAGAGAAAGGGGGAAATGGAGACAAATGGGGAGTAGAGAGAGATGGAGAGTGGAGAGGACAAAGGCAGAGGAAAGAAAACACCAGGCCCTTTCTCAGCAACTGGCCCATGCTGACACTCCCTAAATATCTGTGTGTAGGGGGCTGGAGGCAAGGCACACCCAGGGGAAGGGCCTGCCTTTGAAGCCCATGTCACCTCCCGGTGCAATGGAGGCCATGTTTGTGACCCCCAGGGCCTGTTCCCCCAAGGTGGAACGGAGGGATGGGTCTGGTTTGCCAGAAGAGCTGATATTGGTCACTTGATGTTGCTCACAGATCATGAGCCTTGTGCTCAGAGTCCCCACAGAGGGCACATTTCACACTAACCAGCTCCCTAGCATTTCAGTTGTTTCCACTCGCATTTCCACACCTCCGCTTGTCAGCATCTCTCAGCAGCTGCAGCGGGGAGGGGGCTCTCTGGGAAGCCGTCTGATTTTCACTTTGATTATTAGCTGCTTTTGCGGTACCAGGCTGGTTTCAGCTGGAATGAAAGCCCTTGGAGTTTTAAGACCCTGTTTTCCGTAAACATCCAGGCAGGAGATATACTGTGATGTGTTCCTGCTGCAACCATTCTAGAATGGTCTCACATACCACCAGGGTGTAAGTTACCCAGGGATATCCGGTCATCAGGAGGAGCTCAGCTCCCCTGAGGTGTTTACACGAGGCCCTGCCTCTCTGATGCTAAGCAATTATTCTTGTCAAATTCACTAACCTTCACGAAAGAATCCCCTGCTGAGAATATTGTTCATTAGCTGCTGCGGATTTGCGATGGCAGTGCTTCAAGTTCCATTTATGAGCTGTGATGCCTGTTCACCACAGAGGATAAGTTGGATGCTGAAAGCGCAGGGTCGGGTAAGATACATTATGAATTCGTTCAGCCAGCCATCAGAGTGTATTCAATTCACCTAGCACGCAGTCTGCTTCACAGACATGGGGAACTCAGGATTAGCATTGAAAAGCCACACAGAGCACCAAAAAGCAGCTGCCACCCGTGAGGTGATTTTCTGATAAATGTTTCCAGCAAGTGTAGTGATGAACCAAAGCAAAAATATGAAAGTCTACAGCAATTAAAGCCATGAACAAAACTCCCTCATACTGACCTGGGCATTTGCAAAGAAAACCAATTCTCCCCTGCAGCTCTGTGAACATTTCACTCCAATATTCCAGATACGCTGTTTAACTATATTAAATCCTCATTTCAGATTGCAAGTAAAGTGAGGGCTTTGCTCAACAAAAGGATGTCATGGTTTAACTAATTAATTCAACAATCCTCTAATTGCAATCCTCATGAGACGGTCAGCTTTTAAAGAAAATAATTACCACTAAGTGACAACCTCTTTGTGAAGTCCAGTCTGATCAGGGGAATTTTCTTAAGCCAGAAATATAATCATGGCATGATTTCCCAAAAGAACAGAATGGAACAGCTGGGCACAATCACAGTCTGAAGACGCGAGATTCACTCAATTACTAGATCTTCAATTTAAAATGTCATTCTATAGATTGTGCAAACATGATGGTTATTTAACATTCATGCCGCGTGAAAGCTGAAATTGTATCCAGACAGCAGTCAGGAAACTCTTGAGATTTGAGATTTGCACACAAACCGTCCATGTGCCCCATAAGAAATATACACAACTCTCAGCTCTTTCATTACGTTACCACACAAAATACACTGTATGAAATGCAAAAAACAAACCACCTTATGTTAATGCAACCATTAGGCTGCAGAGTTAACACAATCTAATGTCAAAAAATGCCAGAGTTTAAGCTGAACATGCACCTTTGCCTCTGTCCCCTTGTGCACACATACTATGGTACAATTTTTAAATTATGTGATCACATACTACTACTCAAATAAGACAATATAAGATGAATATTCTTTGGACCGCTGGATACCCTACTGTTTGCTCTAAGGGTGTATTGTAAGACGATATTTTTCTTTTTCTTGGAGTGTATCTGTACCTCATATATTACTGTTGCATCTCACAAGGTGTTTTCACAGACAAATACACTTCAGTGCATTTTAATGTCTTGTTTTACTAAGTCACTTTGAGGTAAGCTGTCAAACTATCTTAATAAAGCTCAACTAATATTCTGAAAACAAGAAGCACTTTCCTAAAAATATCATTAAAACTTTCTGAACTTAATGAGAATTTTTGCACAGAATCTAGACATGCAAGTTACTTATCAGTATATTTCTAATAAGACAAGTACAAGTAAATGTTCAGTTGATTTTCCCCATAACTGACACGAAAAGGGTGTGTTTTTCCAGGAGCTAAGTATTTAATGGCATGAAGCAGTAATGAGTAAGACCATAATTTTGTCACGGAGGTCGCAGAAGTCACGGAATCCGTGACTTCCAGAGACCACCATGACTTCAGCCTGCAGCAGCTGGGAGCTGGATGGTCCCCCCATGGTGGCTGGAAACTGAGGGGTACCCTCACTCCCAGCCACCACAGGTGTGGGGGGGGCACAGCTCCTGGCCACTGTGGGGGTGACCCTCGCAGCTCCGAGCTGCTGCGGGGTGTGGGGGGACCCTGAACCTCCAGCCAATGGGAGTGTGGGACTCTGGATATCCAAGCCCCCACAGCTGGTGGGGCTCCTGGAGCTCTGAGCTGGGTTCCCCGCGGCTGGAGTGGGGACCCAACCGTTCCCCATTTTGTCATATGTATTTTTAGTAGAAGTCAGGGACAGGTCACAGGCTTCCGTGAATTTTTCTATATT
Organism: Gopherus flavomarginatus; assembly: GCF_025201925.1. NCBI lineage: Eukaryota > Metazoa > Chordata > Testudines > Testudinidae > Gopherus > Gopherus flavomarginatus. The sequence continues at coordinate 38,821,354 of NC_066630.1, forward strand.
GCCCATAACCTGTCCGTGACTTTTACTAAAAATATACATGACAAAAATCTTGGTCTTACTAATGAGATATTTACCAGTCCTATGGTGACAGAGCTGTGACAGAGAGTGGGACATGAGCCCCTGTTGAGTTCCCGGGAGTGGATGGGCACAAGCCCATCAGCATCTGAATGTTCCTCCTGCAGCCTAAGGGGAGGGACCACTGAACCCAGAGCTCAAGTGAAAGCAGGGTGGCAACAAATGATCAAACAGGGATGGGAGTGAGGGTCACAGGATCAAAAGCAGGGAGCCGGCACTCTGATCTCTGCAAGTCCAGTTAGCTGGCCCAGAGCACGCCTGGCTATGGCCACTGCTTCCCATTGATAGATTGGGATGGGCTGGGAGGCGCTAAGAGGCCAGTTAACTCATTAGCCCACATGGTAACAAAGGGCACAGGAAGAGTGTGTGCGGGGTGCAGAGTCAGAGCCATGAGCTGCTCCACCACAAAAGCCCAATCAGAGGTAGTGACTCTGTCCCTGGGATGGCTGGTGTGATTTAGTCCTTTCCATAGGGAAGTACACTGTCACTACACACCTGTGTTGTTGGACATTGTGCAGTTTATAGGATTGTTGTGTCTTCCAGGAAACAGGACCAGACTAACAGCAGCAATGACGAGAGCTCCAGCCCATCTCAACTAACTTCCTCATTTCCCCTCCACGAAAGGACAGTTATTACCAGCTTTAATACCATCGAAAACTGTCAAACGGGGTGTGTTTCCATCTACCAACTCCAGACAAAGGAAAAGGGAATGAGGGATGTGGTTACAATGAAAGCCTGACTTACCACCTTACATTTCACATGCTATGATGAACTGGGAATGTTCTTAACATTTCCTCTGAATACTGTGTGGGCGCCTCAGTTTCCCCTATGCATTTCTTAAGTTTCTAGGGGGTGAGATTGTTGCAGAGCAAAGGGCCAGGGTGCATAAACAGCTGACTTTCTACCTCCTAGCAACTAGTGGCCGGGGCCCTTCCCCCCGCAAGGGGATGCTAAAGGTGTCGGAGAACAAAGAGATCAGGTAACCTCCTGGCCTGGGAAAGAAACAAAGTCCAGAGGAGGAGGGGCTGGAGGGGGAGTCAGTTTGGAGCTAGTTGGGGACAAGGAGTGAGTACAGACGTGGGTGTCTGGCTTGCTGCCTCCCCAGGATGGACCTGGCTGAGAGATCCCATTCTCTGTACCTACAAGCTCTGTTTTAGACTGTGTTCCTATCATCGAATAAACCTCTGTTTTACTGGCTGACTGAGAGTCACGTCTGACTGCAAAGTGGGGGTGTGGGATCCTCTGGCTTCCCCAGGACCCTGCCTGGGCAGACTCGCTGTGGGAAGCGTACGAAGGGGCAGAGGATGCTGAATGCTCCAAGATCAGATCCAGGAAGGTGCCCTAAAAACAGTCTGCTCACAAAGAGGAGACTTCACCAGAGTCCTGGCTGGCTTTGTAGGGAGCAGTTCCAGAGCATCGCCCGGGGACTCCGTAACACATGCTTTCCTTGTTTCCTTCTTTTCTGTCTCTTTAACAAAAGATTTGTACTGCAGTGTTTGCCATGGGACTAAGCAGGCTCAGGTCTCTGTCCACCAGGCCTCCAACCTCATTTAACACTGTTTTAATGTTGGATAGTGACTGGGTCTTGTTCACACCTTTGACTCTGTGGGCCCCTTTATTCCATCACAATACATACAACAGTGCTCCAAGGCATAGACTCATAGGACTGGAAGGGACCTCAAGAGGTCATCTAGTCCACTCCCCTGCACTCATGGCAGAACTAATTATCTAGACAATTCTTGACAGGTGTTTGTCGAACCTGCTCTTAAAAACCTCCAGAGATGGAGAATCCTCAACCTCCCTAGACAATTTATTCCAGTGCTTGACCACCCTGACAGTTAAGAAGTTTTTCCTAATGTCCAACCTAAACCTCCCTTGCTGCAATTTAAGCCCATTGCTTCTTGTCCTATCCTCAGAGGTTAAGAAAAACTATTTTTCTTCCTCTTCCTTGTAACAACCTTTTACATACTTGAAAACTGTTATGTCCCCTCTCAGTCTTCTCTTCTCCAGACTAAACAAACCCAATTTTTTCAATCTTCCCTCATAGGTTTTCTAGACCTTTAATCGTTTCTGTTGCTCTTCTCTGGACTCTGTCCAATTTGTCCACATCCTTCCTGAACTGGACACAATACTCCAGTTGAGGCCTAATCAGCATGGAGCAGAGCGGAAGAATTACTTCTCGTGTCTTGCTCACAACACTCCTGCTGATACATCCCAGAATGATGTTTGCTTTTTTTGCAACAGTGTTACACTGTTGACTCATTATTTAGTTTGTGGTCCACTATGACCTCCAGATCCCTTTCCGCAGTACTCCTTCCTAGGCAGTCATTTCCCATTTTGTATGTGTGCAACTGATTGTTTCTTCCTAAGCGGAGTACTTTGCATTTGTCTTTATTGAATTTCATCCTATTTACTTCAGATCATTTCCTTAGTTTGTCCAGACCATTTTGAATTTTAATCCTATCCTCCAAAGCACTTGCAACCCCTCCCACCTTGGTATCATCTGCAAACTTTATAAAAGTGTACTCTCTATGCCATTATAGAAAACATTGATGAAGATATTGAACAGAACTCGACCCAGAACTGATCCATGCGGGACCCCACTTGTTATGCCCTTCTAGCATGACTGTGAACCACAGATAACTACTCTCTGGGAATGGTTTTCCAACCACCTTATAGTAGCTCCCTTAGGTTGCATTTCCCTAGTTTATTTATGAGAAGATCATGCGGGACAGTATCAAAAGCTTTACTAAAATCAAGATATACCACGTCTACCACTTTCCCCTATCCACAAGGCTTGTTACCCTGTCAAAGAAAGCAATCAGGCCAATTTGACAGAATTTGTTATTGACAAATCCATGCTGACTGTTACTTATCACCTTATTATCTTCTAGATGTTTGCAAATTGATTGCTTAATTATTTGCTCCATTATCTTTCCGGGTACAGAAGTTAAACTGACTGGTCTGTAATTCTCTGGGTCGTCCTTATTTCCCTTTGTATAGATGGGCACTATATTGGTAGCATATATATCCATAGCATCTGGCTATGACCTGTCTCACAGGACAAGTCCTGCTTTAACCCACCCCAATGCCTTTGGAGTGGAGAAGGAGTGCAAAGCAGGTAACAGGAGCAGCACGGGCCCAAGACCTTCTGCCCTCAGAGGCCTTGCTTCAGATAAAAGGTGGTGTTTAGAAAGTGAGAGCTAACATGTCTTACTGAGTGCTTAGTGTGGACAGGAGAAGTTGTATTATAATGCTTGTTAGCTGGTCAGGAAAAATCTAGGCTTCCCCTAAGCCGTACCACCCCCAGCTAACACAATTTCAAAGGGGTTCAGCTGCATCTACACTATGTGTTAAGTGTTATTGCAAACACTTTAGCTAACAAGAGGAAAAAGTGGTTTTTAAGCAAGTCTAGACAAGGCAGCAAGTAGCAATAAAGGCCATGACAACAGCCCGTCTCTCCCCCACTCGGGGCTCTGGGGGCAGCCCTCCCTCCGCTCTCTGGTGCTGTTACTCCCCCACCCTAGAGCCACCAGGGTCTAGCTCTTAATGTGAGTCATGGGGAGGATTGCACTGGGCGGGGGAGGAGGGGCATTACGTGATGCACTGACAATTTCCCTCCTGCAGGCTGGCCCAGATCAGCCCCTCTGCCTGCTGCACAAGAGCCTGTTCTCAGAACTGGGAAGTCAGAGTAGGCAGGACCCAGAAACTCTTCGTACCTGTCTGCAGAACATGCTCAGAAGGGATCTTTATCAACAGCCCAGAAGTCTTGGATTCTCAAATCCATCCCCAACACACACTCTTAGCCAAAAGCCCCCATCTCAGGAAGGCACCTTTCTTGCTCAGCCTTTTTGGAGCAGAGTTGTGAAACAAAGCATGATCACTTTTTTTGCCTCCAACAACTTAAAAATAGTGGAAGGGTTTTTCCTCCAATTTTCAGCAACTGCAAGAGCCCACAAGCGAGTGAGTGAGCGAGCAACATAGCAGGTTTATGCCTCCATTTCAGACCATCCTAAGTGAAATGAGGGGTTGCAGGGAAAGACCTGACATAACATTAACTAGAGGGTCATAGGGTGACCAGATATCCCGATTTTGGGTCTTTTTCTCATATAGGCTCCTATTATCCACCATGCCCTGTCCTGATTTTTCACATTTGCTGTCTGGTCACCCTAAGTGGTCATGACCAAGAAAACTCTGTAACAAGCAAACCATTTCCAGCTGCATGCATCACAACCCCGTTGTAGAAAACTATGCACTGTTTGCAATGCCATGGTTTCTTGATGCGATAATTAATGTTTCTTAGCTTGGGTAATTCACACCAAGGCTACAAACTTGAGGAAGGGCCTGTAAGATTGGAGTTTCCCACTTTGGAAAGTCTCAGAAATCTCTACATTTGCTGCTTCTACAGATGCTCTTCCCTGCAATGACCCCAGTCTGTGGCACTCACCCAGGGCCGGCTTTAGGAAGTGCGGGGACTGATTCAAATACCCAGCGGCAGTCCAGGTCTTCGGTGGCACTGAAGGACCAGGAGCGAGTGAAGGACCCGCCGCCGAAGTGCCGCCGAAAACCCGGACCGCCGCTGGGTGAGTAAAAATTAAAAGTTACGCGCTCTTCTTTAGGGTGCAGGGCCCTCTTAGGCGTGGGACCCGATTCGGGGGAATCGGCATAAAGCCGGCCCTGCACTCACCCTGGCTCCACTCAAAAAGTTCATTTCATTTTGGAAGATTGTGCCAGTGAGAGTGATACACCCTCCACTGGAACTGAGCAATACCTCTGGGACTTGAGATCTCTCACTAAGGAATTAACTCCAGTGATACCATGGTGATACCCAGAGGCGAGGGGGAGGGTCTGTTTTACTGACCCCTCTGAACTCTCTTCCCCAGTGATATTGATAACCATTCACAGCTGCAACACTTGCATTCTAAGCCAATTGATTGAGTCCCTGTCAGGAGCTGTTACTGTGGAAGCAGATGCAACAATCCGTGGTTCCTCCACACTGACTTACTTCAGAGAGCAGAGCGAAAAAGCAACTGAATTTTACAAATAAATGCGATTTCCCCGAGACGTCTTTCCGCTCTCCAAACACACAACTCCAACCTAACACAAGGGTTTGCTGAATCCACAGGGTCACGCTTTCGGTGCATGGCTAGTATCTGCCCTGCTCTTTCAATGTACCTGCACAAGACAAGTGCTCCTGTTGAGTTCAGCAATTTGGATATTTTCCTGTCACTGGACTTTCAAAAAAGCCAAGTGTACAATCAGATTTGCAAAGACGCCCATGTTCCACAACCCCCAAAAGCCCCTCTGATTGCTCGTCTCTTGCTCATTCTTAATAAAGCTCACAGAATCCTCACCTGAATAAAGGCTGCTTAGAGTTACCAGCTCCTCTGGGTCAGGAGTACGAGCCAGAAGGTTGCATAGGTTTTGCTGTCACAGCAAAAGAGCTGCAGCCGGATACCTGAAAAAGGTGCAGCTCTGGCTCCAGCTGTGAACATATGATCAAGATTTTATATGGCAAATGGGTGTTCCCTTCAGCCCAGCTTTAATTGCCATCTGCAGCTGCATTGCCTGGACTCTGCTCACATGCTGCTCAGTGAACACATAATGGGACGCTATGCAGTTCAACCAGGTGTGTCTCAACAAATTCTTAATCGCGCTACTATTTTTAGATTGGTAAAGGAAATCTGCTTCTTTAGTGCACCTACCCTTTCCCCGCCACATTGACCTAGCATGAGAGCTCTGGCTACCTCCCTGTCATTTCTGGGCAACTCAGCTCTTGGGGTAATGTGAAGGAGAGTCCCAGGATTCAGCATCCTTTTGTAAATCAATACTTGACTTTCCAAAAACGTCATCATGTTTGGAACTCAAGTTGCACTGCAGCTGAGGAACATTTGGTTAAGGGCCAGGAAAAGACAAAGACTCTCCCCTTGCAAAAGGTCTGAGTCTATCAAAACTGGGGCTAGCTGGAGACGGAGGATGGTCAAGTGGGCACCAGAATGCATATGAGACTTCGAGGTGAAGTAGGAGCTTGAACCTGGGTTTTCAGACTTCCTGGGTGGCCATGAACAAGTCACTTAGCCTCTTGGTGCCTCAGTTCCCCATCTGGGAAATACCAACTCACAGAGGCGTCGGAAGGATAACAACATTAAATATAGTGAGGGGCTCAGAAACTGCAGTGATCGGGGCTAGATAAGTTCCATGGATAGACAGCCAAAGGGTCAGCTGAGAAGCGAGCCAACCCTGTATTCATCCTTCCTTCTGGGTCACCTACCAACTCACTCACTTGCTCAAAACAGTGCAGTGGTGTTAGCTGGTGACAATGCACCACAAACACATCTCCTTACAGAATTATTCCCAGTCAAAAGACTTTTGTTGGGCTAGTGTTAAGGCTGCAGATAAGACAGCCCCAAATACTGGAAAAATCAGGATATTTGGAGTTAAGATTCCCCAAACAACCTTAATTCTGACCCAATATTAAGACCCATCTGATCACAAACCTTCCCCTCACATACCATACATAGAGAATCATTCTTAGATCTATTCCCATCTCAAGTCAGCCACAATCATCCTCCCGTTCACCTTACAGTTCATGGCATTGCACACCAACATCTTGCTTCCTACCCATATAAAAGACAGAAAGTGCAATGGTAGACTGGGTTCTTTGGCTCACAGACCCACCTCTCTGCACCATCCAACCAACCTCTTAAGGCAGCTGAGAAACACTCTATTCTGGCCCTTTTATCTGAAGATCTCTAGCTTTAACAAGCCTACTACTCACCTTTACTCTGTCCATTCTGTCCATGAGCCACAGAGCCAGAGCTCCAGTCAATGGAACTGACTGAAACTTGCGGATAGTATATCCGGGGTTTTCATTTGTAGTCAGCGATGTGAACAGTTGGAGATGTTGCAATACGTGTGATGGCCACGGAGCTGTGTCCCTGTCAGATGAGCACGGGGCCAGGACTAGGACTGTTTGTAGAACCTGAGGTCTGAATTTCTTGACTTTTGAATGTTTCTTTTTATTAAATAGCAACAAAGTTTTAACGGTATGTTAATGGCAGCTAGTTACCTGAACAAGACATTGTCCGGGAGTTTCCTAATTTAGAAAAATCCTAACATTTAGAAATTGTTATGACATAAAATTGTCTTGAGAAATATACGTTTTCCTGAGAAGGTTGTTATATAGCAAACTCATGTACAAACTAGTGCTTCTGGGACAGATGCATATGGAGACTTCATCAACAGCTCCACTCCCCCGTATCTTAGAAGCTCAAACTGCAATCCTCATCCTGCGGCATTTATATAATCTCCACAGGAATCACATCTCAAGTGGCAGATACCTTGCAGGCCAAAAGTGAGCCACTGAGGGCAGGACCAGGGAGACCCCCCAAAGACCCCCAAAGGCCTGCAAGTCTATGGAGTTTATAAGCTCTCCAGGACCAAAGCTTTTAGCTCCAACTCTGTAGCCCACTCTGGTCCTGTGGTTTTTATATGCAAGATCCCTAGACTAGATAGGCCTCTACTGTGCACAAAATGTGAGATTCACATGAGCTTAGCTAGGCACAAATGGAGCTTATATACTTCTCCACTCACTGGCAGAACAGACTTTGCAAACTCTGCCAACAGCTGTGTGGATTTTATAGAATGCCAGGGTTCCTGGGTTTTATAAATTCTGCAGAATGCTTATAGGCCCAGAACCACAGCAGCTACTTACTCCAAATCTAACCAATCAAAAGTGCCAACAACAGTCAAAGGCAAAAGAATAAATCACATCTGAAGTTTTTAGGCTAAATAGTTTAAATGTCCAGAGATTTACCAAAGCAAAAACTCTTGTTTCTTAAACTGTCACATCAGAGGAGCATCTCGCTGGATTACCCTCAAATATTCTCGAAAAGTTCTCTGGCAGAGAAGCATGCATCAGAAAAGGCAGGCACCTCAGTTTCATTGGTGGACGTCAGAGGAAGGATAAAAGCCAGACTTGGAACAGAAAGCTAGGAACTAGGGAGAGATCTTCCTAAAGTGGACTGAGAAAATGTAGCTACCAGTGGGCAAAGCAGCCATGCGCCCACAGGCTGAGCAAAGTCACTGATCTGGCTGGCTACTAGCCTTCGTTGCCACTTTCAGGAATTTGACTTGGAACAAATCCCTGGGATCTCTCCACACGGTGACTGGGGCTTTTGGTGCCAGGAGTAAACAAAGCACTTTGTGCTCTGTAAAGCATCTTGCCATGGTGCAGGATGCAGACTGTCAGTGACCCTCTCCCCTTCCTGCGTTACCTGCACCGTTAACATTCATCAGGAAGCAGCACATGAAGCAACCCCGTCAACAATAATTACATGCCCATCTCCTGAAAGAGCAGAGCAGCTTCTCCCAGAGAGACACAGGAAAGGGAGGGAGGATACACACTACCTGCCCAGTAAATCAGCCCTAGAGAATCTCTGCTTGCATCTTCCTTGGCATTCCCACCTTCTGTCATTCCTTCCCTCTCCTTTTTGTCTCCACCGTTAGTCCAGCTCCTTTCTGTATACTCCCAGGTAACCCGTTAAAAAAAGAGCTATGGGTGAGTATGCACCTCAGGAATTTAACATACAGCTCATTCCAGGGCTGTTGTCCTGAACCCCAAAACAAGCACCGTAAGCCCAGCAGATTCAGGTGTAAGGGTAACCTTACAAGAAAGTGACACATGTTCAGATATGGAAATGAACAGTTAGGGCACCCAAACAACCTCAACCCAGCCCTGCAGGCCCCAAAGCAATAAGTGGATACTGCTAATTGGAGAAGATCACTGATTGTGGTCCCAGAGTAGATAACACTGATTTTTAAAGATGCATTTGATTTTTTCCATGTTTTTCTCCTGACAGCATAAAGGGCTTCTTCCCAGAGGGCAACTTGGCTTCACTCCCATTGGGAACAATGGGAGTAGGTGGCCATTTTGAAAGAGAGAGCCACCATCTTCTCTGAGGGCACTTCTATGGACACTTTTTCAGATGTTTACTGTCCACATGTAGAACTTCGAGGAGCTTTTGTACAGCTCTTCCTACTGGAACTCTTGCTGGGAGGGACATTCAGAGCCCCATAGCTATGGATAGATCTGTCCAGAGACTTTCCAGACTGCAAAATTGTCATAGGCGTCATTATTCATAGAGATGATCTTTAGCCCAAAACAGATTCCCCCTTAGATGAGATGGCATCTAAAAACATTTAAGTCTCTCAATATAGAGACTGAATGCTGGGTTCAAGTCCCCATCATGGGAAGGAATCAGGCTGGGAAGCTATGGGTGAGTCATGCTGGTGAGGGGAAAAGATTGGAAGAGCAATGGTCTAGTTCAGCTGAAACCCAGACCCCATGTGTCACGGAGTGTGGGGGAGTCCGGCCCTGCACCCCTCTTCCTGGGACCCACAGTGACTCTCAGCCAGCCAGTAAAACAGAAGGTTTATTGGACAACAGGAACACAGGTTACAGCAGAGCTTGCAGGCACAGTCAGGACCCCTCCACCGAGTCCTTCTGGGCTTTCAGGGTGCTTGGATCCTAGCTAGGATACCCTGAATTCCGCCCACACAGCCCCAAGCCCAAACTCAAACTGCTTCCCTCCTGCCACTCCCTTCCTTTGTCCCCTTCCCGGGCAAAGGTGTTGACCTTTCCCCTCCCTTACCTAGCTCAGGTTACAGGCCCTGGCATCGTCCATCCCCTAAAGTCCTCCCCTGCTCTCCCACTCCCCACACAGACAGTCCCTACTGCATCACACCATGTCAGTGAGGAGCCTAGAGAAAGGCTGAAGAATGACCACCAGTCTGGTCATTATTCAGCTGAGTGGAGGGAACAGGGGCAAGAATAGGTGCCATTTAGGGGGAGAAGCAGAGACCAGGCTGGGAACATGGACATGCTTAGTGAGAGCCACAGTAAGATGCCATGGCAGAGCAGGACTCTTCAGTGGAAGAAAGAGGTGAAGGCAAGACGGTTTCATGAAGTGCTGCAACGAAAGGGGAGCAACAATCTCCTGGAAGGCAGGACGAGCTTTAGAACCACTGCAAGCACCTCACGCTTCTAACCGATGTTCAGAGTGCTCCAGTGGTTGTCCCTGGCCTGGCAGTGAAAAGGCTACAGCTCTTACCTCCCCCCCACATCCCCCAGTAAAACACCTTCCTGCCTCTTCACCTAGGTGCAAGCAGAACCTTTTGCATGTCCCGTGACAAAGCAGGGCCACTGAGAGCCTGATCACTAACAGAGAGATGACGAGTCCAAATGGAGAATTTGCCCACTGCTGAGAGGAGAGATCTGGGACTGCAGGAACTACCCACGTCAGGAGGCCTGTGGGTCCAGGCCAGAGTCACCAGACTCACATGGGTATTTTCTCACCTCACGTTATGTCTCCCACCTTGGGCGATAGGGGGTGGAGAACAGGCTCACAGAAATGTCCATCCAGAGTGACTAGTTGCAGTTGACACTGGACCTGCCAGTAGACTTGAGGGATGCCCTATTTCACACCCAAAGGGCCGAAGAGTAGCAAATGGGAGTCTCTATTCAGTCAAATGAGCCAGCTGAAGGAACTAGAGATTTCACTCTTGACTTAAATAGGGGCAGGATTTTTTTCTATGTTATTAGTAATCACGTTTATTATGAAAGCACATACGGACCAACAAGGCCCCATTGTGCTAGGCATTGCAAGATAGTAAAAGACAGTCATGGCCTTCAAGACCTTATAATCTAAACAGACGGGATAGACACAAGGCAGAAGAAAGGGGCATAACACCTCAGCATGGTGAACAGTGTGATGGCAACAAATGTCATGTTCGTTCCACGATTATTATTATTGTGGTGTGGCGTGAGCCCTTAAAGTATTAAGCTGAAGAACATAAAAGCAACGATTAAAGGAGAGACAACGAAGTTACTGCCCTGACAAATCCCAATTTGTAATAGCAAATATGGTTATAATTTACCTTTACAATGTACAAGACACAGGTAAAACCTCACTGATGTATTTTTTAATTAGTTTAGGGATTTTATAATCCTTTGGTGTTTTTGCTAAGATTAGTTCTATCAACAGTCTTAGGGAGTATCCATTACTGGGATTAAAACGCTGAAAGATCTCTTCAGAACAGGGTATACAGGTCTTGAAAAACAGTGCCAAATAGCTCCATGACAACTACACATTGATCTCAAAAACACAGCACACCACCACCTACAATTCAAAACCCTGCCTCACTGTGGTGGTTAGATGTTGCTTGTAATTATTACAAGTGGGAGCACTGGCTGTTGGGAGTCTGAAAGGACAGGAAACAGGAAGGAGGGGGAGGAGTTGAGGAGGCAGAGTGAGAGTTACAGAGGGTGCAGCAGCAGCTTGGAAAAGAGGTTTCCACTTTAAAACTAAAGTCCTGTTGAGGTTTGTTAGTACCTTGCCTGGTTGATACAGCATCCACTGGACTTCAATAAAGGTTGTCAGAGCAAATTAGTTCGTATGCGTGCGCAGAGAGTGGAATTTGGAGTGGTCAGCAATTCAGTCAGCTGGCCGTGAACAGGTTTCCAGCAGGACACATTAGCTGGTCAGAAGCTCCAAGGTCAGGGAAATGATCAGTCCAACACACTAATGTGGATTTTCTCCTCAGTTCAGTCTGAAATGGGGAAAGACCCTGTCACTAACGCCCAAAGGAACTAGCTCGCCGTACGAGTTACAAACAAACCACATCAGACAAGTGAGGTAAAGTCAAATTCTTTCCTTTAACCGTCATGCCCACGAGCGTACAAAATCCAGGATGTTCAGTGAATCCAGAGTTCTACATGCTGCCTACCTAGTGTAACCAGATGTCCCGGTTTTACAGGGACAGTCCCGATTTTTTGGGTCTTTTTCTTATATAGGCTCCTATCACCCGCCACCCCCGTCCCGATTTTTGCTGTCTGGTCACCCTATGCCTACCTTACTGTCTTTCTAGCTCTAATTTACCATCACAACAGGATTTTGGATCCCAAAAAAACTGCCTCAAAATCTCTTGAGATGTAACAGGTCGCAGGGAGGGTCTGGGAAAGCACATACAGGATGGGCCTGGTTGACTGGCTAGCCCAGACCACGGTCCACTTAGGCAACAGCCTGGAGGAGGCTGAAACTGTCAGCAAGGCAGTCTCCATCTCTGCAGCTTTTATGGCCCAGTCCTGCTCCCACTGAAGTCAATAGGAGTTTTGCGATTGAATTCAGTGGAAGCAGGACTGAGCCCTTAGGTTGGGGATAGTTTCCTCCTGCTGAGGCCCGACTGGGAAGGCCATATGGTTTTCTAAGGAGACCACAATCCTCGGCCTACTTCTTCCATTCTGCCACATGGCAACTTCCTCTTGCTCTTGCAGCCCTTCTGCTCCCATCCAGAAACGTCGGGACAGCTGGCAGGAGGATGAGAAAAAGGCCCTATCAGGATTTTGTGCTGGCGTGTTTCCTGTTGTAGGATTTATAGTTATTTATTGTCCAGAAGCTCTACTGAAACACAGGGTCTTTCCCAGCTCTAGTTTTTGACTCCATGCTGACACCTACTGGTATCATGTGGTATTTGATTGTTCACACCATGCTTCTGGAGCATCTGGCATTCGCTTCGGATCCCGCCACTGACGTACAACGCACCCCTTCGAGACTGCTGCATGTCAGAGAACCCTGCTGGTTAGACTCAGAAAACACCGATCCGGTCATTACTACGTCTCCGGGGGCTTCCTAATGCATAAATTGTCCCAACGTTTCTAAAGAATCCCTGGTTCCGGTTGCCTCAGGTTCTGTTGCTCAGCTTGAGACAACCTGGGCCTGATTCTGGAGTCCATTCCAGCTGCTCGGCCATGCTCCAGTGCACAAGGCGGCCAGATCTCTGCACGGAGAGACAGGGAATCCCTGAGGAGTGCAGAGCAGGTGAAGCAGACCACCCCTCTGGGAGAAGGACAGCCTTCCCATGCCCTGTGTCTTTGGGCTCTGCACAGCTGGCTGCAGCTTTTGCCAGGACAGCTCCAGGATCAGGGGAGTGCAGAGGTGGCTTAAGGCTACCTCCCTCCTACACTCATCCACTTTGGTCCTGCCCCATGTGCTGCCTGGTCAGGCCACAGATCTGTCACTCCTGCGGCTCCCAGTGATGTCAGTGGGAATGGAGAACCCGCAGCCCTTCTGGGGACTGGGACAGCCGCGTTTCTCTGGGCACCCAGACTCAGTGCCATGTTGGGATGGGTTGGCTATAGGGCTGTACTTCCCACCTGGCCACGAGTGCTGTGTCCCCTCCTAGAGTGAAAGGACCCCCCCAGAAGGGGCTTCTCCCACCCCAAGAGAGTCTCTTGCACAGTCCAGTAGCTTTGCTTGAGAGCCCATGTAAATGTCCCCCGTCTTAACTTCATCCTCCCTTCCCAGCTGCACAGCCCAATATGACCCTACATGACTCTCCATCCTCAGTGCCAGATTAATCCTGGAGCCATAAGGTGCAAACTCCATACCCACCACTGCCAGAGTGGGGGTCTCCTCCCAGGAAAAAAGCTTTAACACCCAGCCAGAGCTCCATAGGAGTCCCCGGGAGGTGGCTGCATGCCTTGGGGAAGCATCCTGTGGATTGCATAGGCCTGCCCTGTCCTACTCATTCCTGGGGCTGGGGCCAGCCAGCTCCCTGTCCTTCTGTGCAGAGTGAAATGTGGATGGATCGCACGGGGATGTCTCTGCTCCTTGAAGACTGATCCTGGAGCCAGAGAAGTGAGAGCAGCTACTGCAGCAGCAGAGGGAGGTGCCATGATCAAGCTGTCTATTGGCTTTGAGATTGCTGTGCGTACTCCCTGGCTGGACTCAGCAGAGGGACTGAGTGGATCGACTGAAAGCAGCATGTGTTTGGTGGACAGTTCTGTCCCCAGACAGGTGTGTGTTCTCCACGGCCTGCAGGGAACAGCCTGGGCAGCCGTTACAGAAATACCCATCACGTTCTAGGGTACAGCCCAGACCAGTGAGAGCTAGGTCGCTGCCTGCCCTGTAATGCTAAGTGCTTCAAAAGGATCTGCGGCGGTGGTGTGCTTGTCTGGACGCTCCTAGCGAGCACAGCAGCTGCATTGAGTGTCTGCGGGGTAGGCAGCTCTCACGCCTCCCTGTCCTTAAAATCATGACTATCATTTCAGTCATTTTCACCCAAATTGCCTTCCACCTTCAGATTCGCTATCAATTCCACCAAGTTGGTCAGAATCACGTCTAACGTGGCTGTGCCCTGGTTATGTCCTCCACTCTCCGAAACAAAAATGTGTCCAATCCACTCCAAAAACGTATTGGAAATTTTGAAGGTGTATGGATACACTTTATCAGAGTCACTTCGGAGGTGTGAGACTACCTGCTTTCAAGACCAGATGAAAACACCAGAGCCATTTCACCTGACCCTCTCCTGGTTCCTGTAGGACAGAGATCCCAGCTGATTCATAGATTTTAGGTAGGACTGTCAAATGATTAAAAAAATGAATCACGATTAATCGCACTGTTAAACAATAATAGAATACCATTTATTTAAATAGTTTTGGATGTTTTCTACATTTTCAAATATATTGATTTCAATTACAACACAGAATACAAAGTGTACAGTTTTCACTTTATATTTATTTTTGTTACAAATATTTGCACTGTAAAAAACAAAACAAATAGTACTGGGAAAATCGATATATTTGAAAATGTAGAAAAAGATCCAAAAATATTTAATGCATTTCAGTTGTATTCTACTGTTTAATAGTGCAATTAAAACAGATTAATTGCGATGAATTTTTTTTTTAGTTAATCGCAAGTTAACTGCGATTAATCGACTGCCCTAATTTTAAGGCCAGAAGGACCATTATGTTCATCTGTAGCAAAACACAGGCCATAGAATTTCCCCATTCCTGCATCCAACCAAAGTAATGTATGCTTGAGAATGCCTTTTAGAAAGAGAAATCCCATCTTGATTTAAAGGCTTCTGGCAGGGCAGAATCCACCATCTCTCTTGGGAAGCTATTCCAGTGGTTATTTACCCTCCCTCGTATTTTCAGTTTGAACTTTGCTGATTTAACCACCAGACACTGGGCCTTGTTATGTCTGTGAGAATCAAGAGCCCTCTCGGATCAGAAAACTCCCTGTGTTGGGACCCTCAGAGTGTGGTCATGTTACCTTTTAAGAGTGGTAGCTGTGTTAGTCTGTATCAGCACAAAGAACAGGAGGACCCGTGGCACCTTAGAGACTAACAAATTAGCCCATGAAAGCTTATGCTCAAATAAATTTGTTAGTCTCTAAGGTGCCACAAGGAGTCCTCTTTCCTATTACCTTTTAACTTTCTCTTTGATGAACTAAACAGATATTGTTTCTCAAGCCTGTCACTGCCAGGCAGGTTTCCCAGACCCTGAACTAGTCTAGTAGCTCTTCTTCGACCCCTCTCCAAATTTTCACCATGTTCTTTAGAGTGTCTAAGGCAGTGGGCTCCCCAGTGCCAGACAGAGGGATAATACCATCCCCTGATAATCTCCTTCTGGTAGAACAGCTCAGGACTGTGTTAGCAATTTGTGCCACAGCATCGCAATGGGAGCTCATGTTCAGCTGAGTCTGCACAATAACCACCAAGTCCAGAGGTAATCTGCCGCCCTTAGACTTTCATGGCAGGAACCCACTTCCCCTCTGTCCCCTGCATCCCTCCCTGGAGACCAGGGACCTGCTCCCCATCTGACCCCTGCAACCCTCCCCCAGCCACCTCCTCTTCCATCCCTGGGGCCAGGGACCCACTCCCCAGCCATCACCCACAACCGTTTCCCTGGAGCAGCTCAGCTCAATCACAATACCTGGGCACCACCCTCCTGGCCCCCTGCTGTCCACATGCTCAGCCTGCACCCCCATGCTCCCTGCACTCCACACCCAGCCCCAGCAATCTGCACCCCATCCCATGGCCTGCCCATCCCACCCTGTAGCCATTGCCTGGCCCCCCAGCATCCTCACCCCCCATTATGCCCCACACCTTTCCAGCTGATTTCCTTGCTGTTGGCTACAGCATGAGTCCAGGGTAGTGGCAGCTGCAGCCAGAAGCCAGGCAGATTGGCTTGTGGCTGAGGCCCTGGCAGCACTTGCAGTGCCAGCAGGAGCACCCCGAGCTGCTCAGCACCCGTTATCTTACCTGCACTGGGGGCAGGGAGGGGGTGGGAGAACTTCCCTGACAGCCCGACTGGTGGCCACTTCCTGCTCCTCAGAGCCCTGGCTGGCGGCCATCCCTTCTCCTGGGCAGCCCCACCAGCCGCATCCCCTGCCACTACTGCCCAAATCACACCCCTGAGAGAAGCCGTGCCTGAAGCTGGGAAGGGGAGACATGGGACAGCGCTGATTGCCCTGTTCTGTTCCCTCCCTCTGGGGCACCTGGCATTGGCCAATGTCGGCAGACAGGATAGTGGGCTAGCAGGTGCCATCCGGTGTCAGTCCGTTCTTATGAAAGATGTCGCTATGCCGATCTCAGCCCCATTATAGACGCCACTAAGTCAATGGAAGAATTCTCCTGTCAACCTAGCTGCTGCTTCTCGAGGAGGGGGATTTCCAGCCACGACTGAACAATGTCTTCCAGCAAGCTAGGAAGCATCTACACCGCCATGGCCCAGCTGCAACCCCACAGCGGTGCTGCTGCAGCGTCTGTACTGTAGACAAGCCTCAGAAACGGGCCACCCTCGGCAACTGCCTGGAGCAGCCTCTCGCCACGTCCTTTTCAGAGTTACTGCTTGCCGGGACACGGTTCCCTCAGCTGCTAAGTGTGAGCAACCTTCTTTATTCCTAGATGTATCACCCTGGATTTGGCTGCATTAAGAAACATGCTTAGCTGCACCCAGCTTCCCAAGCAATCCACGCTGCTCTGTGGGCCTGTCTGCATGAACATTTGTTTGCAGCCAGCGGAGGCGTAAATCTACTCTGCACTTGCCCTGTCGCGCTCCGTGCGTCCACATAGACCCCAGCTTTACAGTCTGCCCTGCTTTGAAATGGGAGCAGATCAAAGCACCCTGGGGAATGGTTAGTGGGGCGTCAGCAGGGTCCGCACGGACAGCTAGAGCGGGGGGAGGCCCAGCCCACCAAGCACTACGTGTCTGTGCGGACAGGCCCAGTATCAGTGATCGATCTGGGCTTGTTATTGGTCAGCCCACCAATGAACGTGTCATCTGCAAACTTTATCCGCCATGGTTTTCTGTTTTCTTCCAGATCATTCATAACAATAGTGAACGGTTTTGGGATAAGAACCAACCTTTACAGGACCCCGCTAGTTACACATCCACTAACTGATCATTCCCCATTAACAGCCCTGTGTTGATAGCTAATCAATTACTTGTTACCCCATTTCATTTTGGCCACATTGACCTGGGATAATCCTTGTTTTTCAAATCACAACGGCAGTTGTTGCTAAGTCAAATGCTTAACAGAAGTCCAAGTATGTGTTATCAAGTTACCTTTATCATCCAAGCTTGTAATCTCGGTAAAAATGGCATCAGGTTTGTTTGACAAGCCCTATTTTCCATGCAATCACATTGATTGCTATTAATGATAACTTCAGTTAAGTTTCCAGATGGAGTCAGGGGGCCTGAAGCACCCTCCATCTAGATCGTTATATCTGCATGTAGACACAGCTAAGGGCCTCCTCTGTAACTTAATCATGAACGGTAATTGCTTTATTAGCCACTGACCTGGGACTTAATGACTCTCTTCCTTGATTTCTGTTATCAGCAAACACACCATACTCCTGAGATGAAACACTGTCCTCAGGGTCTGGAACTAAAGGCCATAGCCTCTGCCTCCTACTTACTTCCACCTGCATATAGTATTATCTCTCTCTACACACCCTATTGATTGTAAGGCCAGGAGAGACCATTTGTGACGAACTGGGAATGTTCTTAATGTTTTCTCTGAATACTGTGTTGGTGCCTCAGTGTCCCCATGGCAGTTCTTAAGTATCTGGCAGAGCAAGGGCCAGTGCACCTAAATGCCTGGCACTCTGTAGCAACTGATGGCCTGGGCCCCTCCTCTGCAAAGGTGCCAGCTGAAGGTGTTGGAGACAAAGGGATCAGGTGACCTCCTGGCCCGGGAAAGGAGCTGAGCAGAGAGGAGGGGCTGGAAGGGGTGGTTAGTCTGGAGCTGGCTGGGGTCGAGGAGTGGAGGGCAGACGTGGGGGGTCTGGCTCACTGCCCCCCCAGAATGGACCCAGCCGAGGGGTCCGGTTCGCTGTACCTACAAGCTCTGTTTTAGACCCTGTTCCTGTCATCGAATAAACCTCTGTTTTACTGGCTGGCTGAGAGTCACGTCTGACTGCAAAGTGAGGGTGCAGGACCCTGTGGCTTCCCAGGACCCCGCTGGGCCAGGCTTGCTGTGGGAAGCGCACGGAGGGGCAGAGGATGCTGAATGCTCCAAGGAGAGACCCAGGAGGTGAAGACGTGTGAGCTTCTTGCCCTGAACAAGTCTGCTCCAAGGGAGAGGAGGCTCCCCAAAGTCCTGGCTGGCTTGGTGGGGAGCAGTTCCAGAGCATCGCCCGGTGACTTCGTGACAACTGGCAGCAGTGGGACATACTGCACCCTGTGAATGGCGCTGCTTGCAGTAAGTGACTGGGGAGCAGTAAAACAAAGGAGGGATAATGAGGACCAGGCGTGCTGAAGGCTCAGAGAGGGATGGTTTCAGGGGGCGGTTAACCTCTGGGAGTGTGTGACCAGCGAGAAGGACTGTTGGAGTAATGGGGTCCCCCTGAGGACTGTAGCGAGCAGTCTCAGGGGCGGAGGAGCTTGCTGCTCGACCGTGGGAGAGAGAAGGATTTTTGCAGTAGCAGGGTTCCCCTGGGGATTGCAGGAGCAGTCCCAGGGGCGGAGGAGTCTGCAGCTCGACCCTGGCAAAGAGGTGGTGATCACGAGAAGGGCTGGCACACCAGGGGTTCTTCCTGGAAACCATGGGGGAGCCAAGAGCACACAGGCCTGTGAGTCCAGAGCCACTTGGGAACGGTGAAGTGATGGCCTATCACCATCTCCTTAAGAAGGACATTGTGATCCTGTGCACAAAGGAGGGTTACGCATGGGGAAATTCACCAAGGCACAGTTAATCGTGCAGCTGCAGGACAAGGACCGCTCTGAGGAGCAGATTCCTGGCCCAGATGGGGCTACAAGAGGAACTGGGAGCAGCTGATGCAGCAGCCAGGCATCTCCGAGAGTCTGGTCCCCAACAGACGAGAGTCTTCACGATCGGGTTCCCCATCAGGGCATCGGAGACGGATGGGTTTGGAGCAGAGCCCAAGAGAGCAAGAGGACCGTGAGAGAGAGCAAGAGCCCGAGGAAAAGCTGCAGGAGAAGCAGCATCAGCATGGACTGGCGATGGTGGAGTGGAGAGACATAGGGGGCTGCCTAGGGGTCAGTGGGGAAACACGCCTGGGGTGGCGAGATCCTGGGACAGAGGGAACTGTGGTGGTGCAGTCGCAGATGCTGAGGGGCTGTGGGACCTGGGTGAAGGTCCCCGGGGTGAAGCCCCTCGCCCTGCCTATGGGCCGGATCCCTGTGCAGACCCAGGAGGGGTCAGGCTGGCTGGTCGTTGGGGTTCTCCAGGATATCGGCTGGGAGGCCCTGTTGGGGGGTAACTGTCTCCCCATGGGACAGGATCCAGGCCCTGCTCCTGTAACGGCCGAGGGTCTGAATTTAAATCCAGGGAACCAATTGGCTAGGATGGAAATGGTCAGTGAAAATGCAAATGACCTGGCTGGCAGGGGGGAGGGGCTGCTGTGCTCAGGATACCTGCCTACCTGTAACCAGCCCCCTGGGGCTGAGTGGGAGGGAGAGATGCTCCCCGCCCCCCTGCACACCAGAGAGGGGCTCACGCTGGCTCTGATGCCGGGACCAGAGCAGAGAGCTCTCTGCCTGTCCCCACTGGGACAGCAAGGGCAGCGCCGAGCATGGGGGGAGCTGAGACCCCAGCTGAGTGGGGGAACACCCAGGCAGGGCAGGTCGGCTGCCAACCAGGTTTGCCTGGTCCAGACGTGCTGCTGGGAAGTGATTACACAGCAGGGAGGGAGCTACCAGGGACAGGGCTCAGGGGGGCTGTGACCCCAGGCCCAGCCAGCGAGAGGGAGCAGGTCCCACTCCCTGCCCCAGCAGCTGGATTCCAGACCGAGCCGCGGAAGGATCCCTCCTTGGAGAAGCTGAGGGAACTTGCTGGCCACAGCACTGCAAACCCCCTTGGAGAAGGCTGCAGGGACAGAGTCCTGCAGGAGAAGGGATTCCTGTACCGGGAATGGGCTCCCCAAGGGGAAGTAGAACTGGGGGGAATCAGGAGGCAGCTGGTGGTGCCCCAGGAATCCACAGGGTTCTTCCCATTTGAGCTTCTGGATGGGAGGAGAGTGAGGGGACCCCTGGACCTGAAAGGGGAGGATTGGATGGAGAAGGGGGAAGACCCCCTGGGGGATCTCTTCCCTGAGGTGGGAGCCAATCTCCCCATCAGGTGTTCCCCGTTCAGAGTCACTGGAAAAGCAGCCCAGAACCTGGAGACAGAGGTCAAGGACCTGCTGGCTTTAGATGTGATCCAGCCATTCAACAGCCCATGGGCCTCACCTGTGGGGCTGGTCCTCAAGGAAGACAGGATGATCTGGTTCTGTGGGGATTACTGGAAGCTTAAAGCCATCACGGTGTCCGATGCCGACCCCATGCCTAGGCCTGGGGAGATTCTAGACAAGCTGAGGGGGATGGAGAACTTGGCCTTGGCGTACATTGATAACGTGCATCTTTAGCCAGACCTGGGAGGAACAGGTGTCCCAGGTGAAGAGGGGGCTGGGCTGCCTCAAGGAGGTGGGACTGACGGTAAAAGCTGGAAAGTGTAAGGGGGGACGGCAGAGGCGTTGTGTCTGGGCCACAAAGTGGGAAGTGGCTGCCCAAGCCCAGAGCTGGCAAAGGCCAAGATGGAGGCTCTTAACCAAGAGAGCCTGAATTGCAGCCCAGAGTGCTGGGTGAAGACCCTGTCCCGGTTTGAACCCCAGGGGTATTGGGGTGGCAAAAGGGTTCAAGCTGCATAAACCTTCCCACATGCGGCCTGCGAGTGCCATCAAGCACACCCGACCTAAGGGAGGGCGTGAGACTGGACTGTCCTGGTGTAACTCACACCAAGGAATGGGAGAGATGCTGGGGCACCCATGGGAAAGTTGGTGGGTTCGAACTTCCCCAGGTCACTGGCTGGAGTGACCTCGCTCAGTTCGGTCTCGAAGGGGTGAGAGATGTGATGAACTAGGAATGTTCTTAATGTTTGCTCTGAATACTGTGTTGGTGCCTCAGTGTCCCCATGGCAGTTCTTAAGTATCTGGCAGAGCAAGGGCCAGTGCACCTAAATGCCTGGCACTCTATCTCCTAGCAACTGATGACTGGGCCCCTTCCCTGCAAAGGTGCCAGCTGAAGGTGTTGGAGACAAAGGGATCAGGTGACCTCCTGGCCCGGGAAAGGAGCTGAGCAGAGAGGAGGGGCTGGAGGGGATGGTTAGTCTGGAGCTAGCTGAGGTCGAGGAGTGGAGGGCAGACGTCGGGGGTCTGGCTCACTGTCCCCCAGAATGGACCCGGCTGAGGGGTCCGGTTCGCTGTATCTACAAGCTCTGTTTTAGACCCTGTTCCTGTCATCGAATAAACCTCTGTTTTACTGGCTGGCTGAGAGTCACGTCTGACTGCAAAGTGAGGGTGCAGGACCCTGTGGCTTCCCAGGACCCCGCTGGGCCAGGCTTGCTGTGGGAAGTGCACGGAGGGGCAGAGGATGCTGAATGCTCCAAGGAGAGACCCAGGAGGTGAAGACGTGTGAGCTTCTTGCCCTGAACAAGTCTGCTCCAAGGGAGAGGAGGCTTCCCAAAGTCCTGACTGGCTTGGTAGGGAGCAGTTCCAGAGCATCGCCCGGTGACTTTGTGACACCATTGGAATCCTCTAGTCTGATCCCTGGTAAAACACAGGCCAGAAAACTGCCCCATAATAATTCCTAGAGTGGAGCTTTTAGAAAAATACCCAATCTTTATTTAAAAATGGTCAGTGATGGAGAATCCACCACAAACCTTGGTAAGCTGCTCTAATGATTAATTACTGACTGTGAAAAACGCACACCTTATTCCCAGTCTAGATTCATCTAGTTTCCACTTCCAGCCACGGGGTCAAACCTGAAGCTGGGAGTAGCAGAGTTCATAATCAGGTTTCAGGCCAGGGTCAATACCAAGGGTCTGAGTCAGATTCCAGGCAAGGTCCAAATCAAGCTGTCAGAACAAGAATGGTCAAAGCAGCTACAAAAGATCCACTCTGTGGCCTGGTTACTTCCTAGAACCTCTTGGGCTTATATAGGGCAGAGACCCCATCAGGAGCCATGAGGCTGCTGCCTGTCAGAGCCCTTGATGTGGGACTTCCCATGGTCTATGTCCACAGCAGGTCATGAGGAGTAGAGTACAAGCTAGTTCTCGCTGCTGCTGTATAACAGCAAGGCAACATCTGCAGTCTGGTTAGTCTACAGGCCTGAGTTCAAGGCCCCCAAGGCATTTGTCTTATTGAAACTCAGTATTAACAGTCCAGCCGGCTCTTTTAAAACTCTTGGATGCAAGTTCGCTGAAGCTACTGATTTAAAAAATGCCTCACTTTAGTAGCTTCTGTTTAACAGGCTCCAGAGAGACTTGTGAAATGGAAAGAATATCATCACCATATGACGAGCCTGTATCAACTGCATCATGCTGTGACAAAGTGGGTATGACAAAGCATCCGTAGATTCATCCGGCCACACACTATTGTAATAACCTTTGTCCAAAATATGCCTCGTGAGGTGTCATTTGAAAACTAATAACATCCTGGTCAATAATATCAAAGCAAAACATATGTAGCAACATTCTATGGACAGTTATGAATTCCCCCCGTATGATGTTATTAGCACACAAGTGGTTAAACAGCTCTCTCCTAACCGACGGAATGCGTGTCTACCCCAAGTGACTAAGTGATAACCAGGGTCCTCAGGTCACAAGAGGGAGAAATGGCAGGAGTTGCGGCAGAGCTGCAATTCAGCATAAACAGGGGAGAAAATAGAGCATGGAGACACCTTCCCCACCAGACCCCATGTCGCCTGCTTGACTGTTCGAATAAAGTTTACTTTGCAGGATAATCATCAGCAGAATCCACTTCAAAGGGTGGCTGAACTATGAAAGTACAGTGTAACCCGCTATAACGCGATGTTTGGGGTCCAAAAACTTCGATCACACTAAATGCGAGGTTGCAATATAGCAGGGTTTGTCAGTGGCTCCCAACGCGGTGCATTGATGTGCGCCGCCTAGTGCCCCTAGTACCTAGTGCCCAGCAGGGGAGAGGAGCCATGGCTCCCCACCTGCTGGGGACAGAGAATTCGGGGACTGCGGGTGCTGGTGCTCTCTGTCCCCGGCAGGTTCCAGGCCGCGCCTTCTCTCCGGCTTCAAGAGGAGCCACAGCTCCCCGCCTGCTGGGGATAGAGAGCACCGGCGCCCGCAGCCTCGGAGTTCTCTGTCCCCGTCAGGTGCGGGGCTGCAGCTTCTCTCCCCTGCCATGGTGTTGGGGACCATTGGTACAGAACCGTACTGTTTTATGCCTTAAAGGGGAGCCAGCCTGTGATCACGTTATATGCGATTTCGTGTTATGGCGGGGCGCGTTATTGCCAGGTTTGACTGTACCAGGGACGGGACACTGGGCTGGGGAAGGCAAGGCTCTGAGACGTCATGGAGCATTCTCTGTCTCAGCCATTTGGCTGGCTGGTTCTTGCTCTCATGCACAAGGGCTAACTGACTGCTAGATGTGAGGCAGGAAGGACTTTTCCCCCAGGTCAGACTGGCAATGACCCTGGAGGGGTTTCACCTTCTTCTACATCGTAGGGTATGGGTCACCTGCATCTATCTCACCTAATCATGCCCCTGACATGGTCCCTCCTGTTCTCTGCCTGTGGCACACAATAGCTCTGTTTCTGGTGGGCTGTAATACTTTGGTCTCATTGTGGTTGTGGGGTTCAGTGTGCAGGTGCTGGGTGGAATATGATAGACAGGAGGTCAGACTAGGAGATCTGGTGGTTATACACATATAACAGAATGTGGTTTCACTCTGAGTTCCCCAAGAAACTGAAACAAAACTTTAGTATAGCAGCTAACAATGGTGTGTCCTCAGCTGACCTCTAGGCTGGCTCCTTAGCGCAGTGGTTTTCAAACTGCGGGCCACGACCCTGTATTGGGTCATGGCAGCTCTGGTCAGCACTACTCACCAAGTCATTAAAAGTCCCATCGGCGGTGCTGCCCAGCTAAGGCAGGCTAGTTCCTACCTGTTCCGACACTGCGCTGCACCCCAGAAACGGCCAGCAGCAGGTCCGGTTCCTAGGCTCCTAGACGGGGGGACCACGTGTGCTGCCCCCACCCCAAGCACTGGCTCTGCACTCCCATTGGCCGGGAACTGGGGGGGGTGCACACAGGCAAGAGCCACACGAAGCTGCTTGCGTGCCTACGCCTAGGAGCTGGACCCGCTGCTGGCTGCTTCCAGGATGCAGCGCGGTCTGCGGTGCCAGGACAGGCAGGAAGCCTGCCTTGGCACCCTCGCTGCACCGCTGACTGGGAGCCACCCGAAGTAAGCCCACACCCCAACCCTGCACCCCAATCCCCTGCCCCAGGCCTGAGTCACCCTAAACCCAGAGCCCCCTTCCTTCACCCCAAACCCTTCATCCCCGGCCCCAGTCCATTGCCTGCACCCCCAGTCCAGAGCCCTGACCTGCTCCCGCACCCCAACCTCCTGCCCCAGCCCAGAGCCCCCTCCCACACCCTGAACCCCCTCATTCTCAGCCCCAGCCCGCAGCCCTCACCCCAACCCTCTGCCCCAGCCCTGAGCCCCTCCCACACCCCAAACCCCTCATCCCCAGCTCCGTTGGGTTGCGGGCATCAACAGTTTTCTTCAAGTGGCTTGCCAGACAAAAAGTTTGAAAACCACTGACTTAGAGAGCAGCTGAATGATATCACCCAAACTTAGCCCTATCCCCCCATGACAAAAGCTAACCACAAAGGGAGATGTGCAACAAACCTCTGGAAAATACAGGCCTCGTCAAGGGAAAGTAATTGTTTTCCAGCCAGAAAGGTGAACCAGTATTGCCAGTTTCAGGAGACCAGAAATCATGAGTCAGACCCCTGAAAAATTATGAGTCTTTTAAAAAGGATTGTTCAGAGTTTATTGGTCTGTCTCTTGCCGTTTAACTCCCCTGCCCATCCCCAGTGCGTGAGATGATTCGTGTCGCCAGCGCCCCCAGACGGATTGAGTGAGGTGACTTTGGCCCCAGCTGCAGGAGCTGTCACCTCACCTCTGCCTGTCCCAGCCCTGCAATGAATTCTGCCCTCGCTCAGCCCACCCCCCGCCACCAATTCCGCCCCCAGCCTCGCCCCCTGCTCCCGCCACTTCCCCAGCGGGTGCGGCAGGAGGGAGAGGGAGAAGTGGGGGAGGGGCAGAGGCGCTGTCCCGTCCCCATTGCTCACAGGGGGAAAGGCGGAGAGCTGTCCTGAGCTGCTGGGCTCTTTAGATCCCGCCCCCTGCTCGCGGGAACAGTGTCCACTCGCGGGGTGGGGGTGAGGGCTTGTCCTGCAACAGCTCTGATTGGTTGCTCTGGGCGAGTCGGGTGGGCAGCCAATCAGAGGGCTCAGGTTCACTAGAGGGCTGAGCCTCCTCGCATCACTGCAGACTGGATGCAGCCCCGTCCGAAATCCCATCCCTGCGAGAACCCGACGGGAGCCGGCAGCCCTGGGGGGCTCCTCAGTTCCACTCTGCAGCCGGTGCATCAGTGTGGCTTTCCGTCAGGGTCTGCCTTCACTGAGCGCTCAGGCGGGTGT
Source organism: Gopherus flavomarginatus (assembly GCF_025201925.1). NCBI lineage: Eukaryota > Metazoa > Chordata > Testudines > Testudinidae > Gopherus > Gopherus flavomarginatus. The sequence goes on from NC_066630.1 coordinate 38,847,234, forward strand.
CGATCCCATCCACACACAGAACTCTCTCACCCCCGTGCGGTGGTGCTTTACACTGGGCTAACTGGCCTGGCTACCTGTACTCAGGGCGTTTAGTCCAGCCCCCTCCCACTTTCACTGGGGCCGGTAACCTGCCCACTTGGCAGCGAGGACACAGACTAACCACTCGAGCGCTCACACTCCCCCACGTGCCCAGAAGAACAGACAGGTTCCCCCACAATCCCCTGGGAATTAATCATAGGGCATCTCAGCTCACTGTAGCCCAAAGCACCGTGCGCCCCCAGGAGACCTAGCCGACACGCGCAGGAGAGCTCAGCACCAGTGAAGAGATGCTAACGCAAGTCTGGCGCTCCCACCCGGGCCAGGCTAAGCCAGGTGCCAGTCCCCCCGCTAACTCAAGCCCTGGCGGGGTGGGAACACTTGCCAGAACACAAAGCGTAAGGAAGTGATATTATCCGTAGAGAAAACTTCAGCATTCAACAACACTGCTGACTTCTCTTGGCATTAAAACTTCCTGTGCCATGACAGCAGTGCCATTGCAGCCTCTCCTCCGCGTTAAGCCTCCCTGCACTGGCGGAGCACCCTCGCGCCAGCAGACTCGGGATCGTTCACACAGTGATGGTCTAGGACCCAGAAGAACAAGCTAACACACCTCCTCCTTCCACCCCCAAACTCAGAGAACTAGTAAGTATTGGGTTAAAGGCTGGCTGACTAACACCGACGCTGGCTCTTTGGGTGATGGCCCTGCGGTGAATTGCTCAGCCATCTCCACAGATTCCAGAGGCCATTGTTAAGCGTCTTCCCTTCACTCCTGGCCTGCACAAGACTAGCTCCGGGGAGCAGAGTGATAGGGGCCTGCCTCTGCTTCTCCCTTGCATTCTCCGGGAGGAGGAGCAGGCTGTGGACGAGGGATGGCACAGATGAATAAGAGTTTTACTAATCCCCTTGTCCCCTTTCAGCTCAAGGAAGGGAAGTGGGGGACAGGCTGCAGCAGGCTCTTGGAGTTGTTATGATAGCACTCAAGCCAGGCTGGAGACGGTTTTCATGTCACCCCACATTCCCCCCAGAACATTTATATTGACAAGACAAGCAAAGGCTTGTTATTCTGCACCAGAGCACACGGCTGGGGCTGAGGGTCCTCAGCGTCCCAGAGACCTCCATTCTCCCCAGCCACGCGCTCCGCAGTTCCCTTCTCACCTGGGCCTGAGCCTGCCTCGTGGCGAGGGGTCAGAACGCAGGGCAAACAGGAGAAACAGCAGACAAGGCCCGGGCCCCCTTGTGTACCTTCTTCTAGGGAGCTTTGCCTTTCCCCTGGGATGCCAGGTACCGCGGAGTAAAAGGCACCTCTGTTCTCCTCCGGCTGAAGCAATGTTCTCAAATCGGGTGGACGGTGCACTCAGTACAGCCCCAGCCTCCCTCCTGACCACGACAGCAACAGGCCCCAGGTGCAGCATGCGGGCACAGGGAGATAGTCCATCAGCGCTGGGAATGCCACAGTGGAGTGTATGTCTCCAGGCACACACAGAAAACCCGAAGGGGAGGGAGTGCAAACAACACTCAGATCCAATTCATCCCGCCAGCGCTCACCCTGGCTGTGCCCTCGCTTGCATAGGGACTGGAGAAAAGCCTCTTCGTAAGCCAGCGGTGGACACGACACAGCTCCCAAGTCTGGATCGCTCTCAGTTAAGGGCCATCGCTGTCAGAGGAACGTGGCCTGTTCCATGTGGAGCCTGGAAACAGTCACTCTGCACAAATATCAGACCAGCCAGTGGCAATGACAGGCAGGAGACTTGAGCATCAAGCTGCCGACAAACCCAAGGGACGCAGCCCACGGTGAAGAGGCGCTGCCTTTCCCAGCCACACTGCCTCTGACCTGCAATGCTACGCGAGAGCAACTGCCCAGGACAAATCTGGTCTTCATTATCAGTCCTGAGCAAGCTGAGCTCATGCATCCCCGGCTCACCCTGCAATCAGAGCAGCACACATACCGCAGTGCTGCACATCCAGCCGAGCCCGCCCGGAGCTGCTGAAGTCATGCAAAGGAGAGCACCCAGCGCAGGGAGGCGGCATTCGGTCTCCAAACACACACACACACCCCTGAGTGGCAGCATGGGCCAGCTGCCCAGAGTACAAACCCTTCCAGGCCCCGGGCAGGGATATGTATTCAGCACAGCTAAACCTTGCTGCCCGTGCCAGTGCTATCTCAGCTGTGCTATGACTTTTAGCAGGGGCCATGATGGGGGCGCTGAGGCTAGCTTCAGGGGGACATTCAATGGGCAGTGGGGGTAGCTGCGGGGGATACTTAGGGGTCCTGGGTTAGCTGCAGGGGCATTCAGGGGTGAGGGGGTAGCTGCAGAGGATACTTAGGGGTACTAGGCTAGCTGCAGGGGCATTCAGGGGTGAGGGGGTAGCTGCAGAGGATACTTAGGGGTACTAGGCTAACTGCAGGGGCATTCAGGGGTGAGGGGGTAGCTGCAGAGGATACTTAGGGGTACTAGGCTAACTGCAGGGGCATTCAGGGGTGAGGGGCTAGTTGCAGGGACATTCGGGGGTGAGGGGGTAGCTGAGGGGGATATTTAGGAGGTACTGGGCTAGCTGCAGGGGCATTCAGGGGTGAGGGGGTAGCTGCGGGGGATCCTTAGGGGTCCTAGGTTAGCTGCAGGGGCATTCAGGGGTGAGGGGGTAGCTGCAGGGGATACTGGGCTAGCTGCAGGGGCATTCAGGGGTGAGGGGGTAGCTGAGGGGGATATTTAGGAGGTACTGGGCTAGCTGCAGGGGCATTCAGGGGTGAGGGGGTAGCTGCGTGGGATCCTTAGGCTCCTGGGTTAGCTGCAGGGACATTCAGGGGTGAGAGGGTAGCTGTGGGGGATACTTAGTGGGTGCTGGGATAGCTGCAGGGGCATTCAGGGGTGACGGGGTAGCTTTGGGTTATACTTAGGGGGTACTGGGATAGCTGCAGGGACATTCAGGGGTGAGGGGGTAGCTGCAGGGGACACTGGGCTAGCTGCAGGGACATTCAGGGGTGAGGGGGTAGCTTTGGGCTATGCTTAGGGGGTACTGGGATAGCTGCAGGGGCATTCGGGGTGAGAGGGGAGCTGAGGGGCAGGGGCGGGTCTAGGGATTTTGCCGCCCCGAGCACGGCAGGCACGCCTGCAGGAGGTCCTCTGAAGCCGCAGGACCTGCAGACCCTCTGCAGGCAAGCTGCCAAAGGCAGCCTGCCTGCCACCCTCGCGGCGCCGACAGAGCGCCCCCTGTGGCTTGCTGCCCCAAGCACGCGCTTGGCATGCTGGGGCCTGGAGCCACCGCTGCTGCGGGGGATGCTTAGGGGGTACTGGGCTAGCTGCAGAGGCATTCAGGGGTGAGGGGATAGCTGCAGGGGATACTTAGGGGGTACTGGGCTAACTGCAGAGGCATTCAGGGGTGAGGGGATAGCTGCAGGGGATACTTAGGGGGTACTGGGCTAGCTGCAGAGGCATTCAGGGGTGAGGGGGTAGCTGCGGGGGATACTTAGGGGGTACTGGGCTAGCTGCAGAGGCATTCAGGGGTGAGGGGATAGCTGCAGGGGATACTTAGGGGGTACTGGGCTAATTGCAGGGGCATGCAGGGGTGAGGGGACTGTAGCGCTGCTCAGGGGGATCAGAGGCAACAGTCTTTCCGGTGGCTGGTGTGGGGCTGGTTCTCGGCATGGCCCCTGGCCAGATTGGCCCTCAGAGGGGTCTGTGGCGGGGTAGCCTCAGTTGGGTTGGCTGGAGTGGGCTGCTGAGTGAGAAGCTGTGGGCATGGGTCCCGGGTGGAGACTGGACTCTCTGATGCCCCTCTCTCTTGCCGGGGTTATATCCTCTATGCCATAGGCACTGTCTTCCACGTCCATTCATGTGGAGCTAAGCTGCCCCTGTGCCCGGGTGCCTGTTAATCCCTTCTGCTCAGCTGAGCATCGTCTCCTTCCCACTCACCCTCCTGAAGCTCCCTCAACCCCTGCCCCCTGCTGCACTGCCCGGGCCTGGGCCAGAGAGCAGGACCTGGGCCAGGCAGCTCTGGGGATTAGAGGTGTGAGCAGGCGAAGAGCGAGGGAGTCTGGGCAGTGGTGCAGAGGGGCGGAGAGCAGAGCATTTAATTGGGGTTATTAGCACTGCATAGTGGTTGCCCATCTCCCAGCCTGCACTAGGCTTGCCAACAGGGACCCAGGGCTGCAGACGGAGCCTGGACAACGCCATCTAGGTCTGGGACTTCAAGCCCCATCCCTTGTGCCCTTGCCAAGAACCTGCAAGCCACAGACTGTGTCTTGCTCTGCCTGCCCAGAGTGCTAGAGCCAAGGCTACTGTCCCATGCTATAGTGAGGCGGAGTGGCCTCCCTCCAGACCCGAGGGGGAGGGACCATTACAGCATTCAACAAATAATCCATAATACCTCCACCACATTGCAAATACCAAAGTGTCTGTTAGGCACACATGTATAGCGCCAGGCAATCGAAGGCTAGTCCAGCCCATTGAGACCATCTAGTCTGACCTTGGGCACAACACAGGTCAGAAAATCCCAGCCAGCTACAAGAGGAAGGGCAGGAAACTAGCAATGCCAGGGGAAGGAGGGCAAACGAATCCCAGGCAGCTAGTGACCAGGGATAAGCCAGGGCAGAAAGAGACATCTAGTCTTGATTTAAAAGCTCTGAGTGATCGAAATGGTAAATTGCTCCAAGGGTTAAAAACTTTTGTCAAAGTTAGAATCAGGACTCACAATTTGTCAGACCACTCTGTTTTATTAGCACAGCGCTCTGCCAATAACATTCAGAATATGTGAGCGGCCATGCAAGGCCAAAACAGTCTTATTTATACAGATAAAAGAGCGGGAATCAGACAAAGGAACAAAGAAAGCAAAACTGTAAAATTCACCTAGGGCACAGCATGCATATTCTACTTTCTTACTAACTCTTTATGGATCTGAGGCTAATACTTTACCAATTGCCCTTAAATGGTGCAATTGTTCTATGTGAATGTCTGTATTCCTGACACCTGGATTGCAGCATTCCAACAGTTTTTCTTAAAGGTACAGACAGCATTTTTTTAATCCTTTCTATTTTCACAATATAATTTATTCTACTTTCACAATCCCTCCTTTTGGTCAAGCGCACGCCATGACCAACAATTACTGGGTTCCACAAATTAACCGTTTTTTATCTTTTTGTTTATCAGTGATATTCAAAATTATTATATTAGCACTCTGTTTTGGGGCAGCCATCTGGGTGACACAATTCTGGATACAACAGATTAACTGAAAGCATACAAAAATCACTAAGATTTCAAACAGGATAGTTAGGGCTCCCTGAAACAACCAGTTTTCTATGCCAGAGAAATTGAACAGGTTACTTAGCCACTTCCATAAAGAACTCAGCTCTTCATGAGGAAGATATGCGATTTGTTCTAAGTGGCTGTAGCGATCTATTACCTTATTGGTATTGTATAAACATACAACATTGTTTTCCAGTGAGAGCACAGGTCCCTCCTTTGGCCGTGAGCACTATGTCCAATGCCTGACGGTTCTGGAGGGCCACCTGTCCGATCGCCTCTGTTTCCTTGGCCAGGGCTCTTAAACTTTTTCTGGTTTTATTTGCCATTATTTAACTACTTAGGAGCCTTTTTGCCTGGTGTATTGCTCCCCCAAGTGGGGTAAAGGAACTGCCAATAGCCTCTTCCCAGGTGTCATTACTGTTCCATATTGTGTTAAACAGACAAGGTCCTCCAGTGAGGTCTGGGGAATTGAGTGGGATAGCCAGGACAGGAACACCAGTTTGAGAGTGGGCTGGGATGTGGCTGCAGACCCAGCATTTAGAAATAATAAGGGTCTGAGCTATCCACACTTGCTGCTGGATAAAAGAATTGTTATTGTGTGCACTCCAGACCTTAAGATACCAGCAGCCGAGGAACAGGCGCTACCAGAGCTGCATGTTGGAGGCAAGGCCCTTCTGGTTCTGACAACCTTAACTGAGGGAACTGCACTCACAGTTTTATGTCCACCAGGCAGCAGGCGCTCGGCTCACTACTGCTTCTTCTTGGGCCTTGCTTTATGTAGTCATCTGCTTCTGGCAACCCTTACGAGAGCGTAGATTGTAAGGTATTGCAGGCTGTTTCTCTACGTCTTCTTCTGGAGTCAAAAAAATTGACTCTGCGTGGTCCTGAGGTGGTGTTTGGTTCACTGGGGGTGGTGCATTCTTACACTGCGAAGCATGTATCCACTCTGAGATGCCAGACAGTTTAACAGCCGTCCCTTGACTCTGGCTATAACAATGGCCTTCACACCTTATCTTGTCCTGATGCATACATTTCTTATTCACACAAATAGATTTGAGAATACAAACAGTAGTATTTTATATTGAACAAAAAAAACATTGCAAATTAAACCTTGCTAAGTTTTACAATTGATAACTAAGACAATTTACATTGAGACCCAGGCCTTCAATGTTTCTCTAATTTACTTAACACAGACACAATAGAGAATCCTGTCTCTTACAACCTAAATCTTAAAACAAAGAGTTAGAGAGGGCCCAATTTGTAATGCATATGGGAAAACAGAATCCTATAGTCCCAGGGGGTCATTTCTTTCTGCTATTTAAAAATAGTGACTAGCAGGATGAAATCAAATTATACTTTAATTCTTATGGGATATTATAAAATCCTGCTTCTACATATCCCCCTTTTGACACTAAGATTATTAATCGCCAGTGTCACTTCTTATTTAGTTTACGTAACAGAAAATACTGGGAGGTGATTTGGGCCTGTGGCTTTAGCTTTACATACATTTGTTTTATTCACCAGCACATTTTAAACATTTTAATTAAACACATACAATGTAAAACCAAAAACAATTAGGGTAGTAATATTAGTATGCCAGTAGTTGTGGGAGACCATCCAGAAAATGTTCTACCAATGGTAAGCTGTTATGCTTTTATGCAGTGGCAATTTTTAACATGTTCCCATTTGCGTGTATAATATGAATAGTTCAGTTTTTTACATTTTTGTTTTTATTTTTTTTTTTTAGGAGCCATGTTACCTTTTTACCTTTTAACAGATGATTGGTAACTGTTTGCCATTTAATGCCAAGGTTGATAGAGAACTCAGCTAAATCAGTGCTTACAGTAAGCGGAGACTCTTTTGTTGTTGTTGTGGCAAATAGTAAATGTGATTATTGGTAAACACAGTACTTACATTACATTTACATTTGTCTTCTGGTGGGTTGCTAGCACTTTTTAAACACTTTTTCCCAAGAATTAACACATACACATAGTCCATTATACAGTACTTTGGATTATCTGAAAGACAAAAAGAACAGTTTTCTACCCCTTTTGGGGTGGCATTGATTATTGCTTAAAGATTTCATTCTTTTACAAATACCCTTCCTGACTGCAGGCAAAACAGAGGAATTACCCCCATATTTTCCTGTGTGTTTTTTTTTTTTAAATAGGCAGGCCAGGTTTTAATGGCTTTTACATTTTAAGGGTTATGCAAAAATTATTTTACTGTTTAGTTATTAAATTCATGAGGTGGTGTACCTTAAGTTTTGCCTCTTATATAGCAGACCAAGTTTGTAATGTTTTTCCTGCTGTGTTAAGCTTTAAGTTTATTTACAGGTAATAGCTGAGAAGCATTATTACCATATTACTTTAAAGGATTTTTCCAAAAATCATACACACTACAAGTTGTTACAGGGGTACTCACTAACATTAAAGTTATTTTAATGTTTAATATTAACAGTAACATTAGCATCAAATAAATTAAAGGTATCTTGTTATACCATGCCTTTTATGTAGGCAGTTTGTTTGCTGACCAGGTATGTTTTTTATTTGCAGCTTCGTTTGTGCTGGCAGTTTTTACCTTTCTTTATTAGTTAGGTAATTTGCATCAACGCAGGCTAGGCTTTTGGATTCAAAGCCATTAGCAGAGCTCAGAGACTCTGTCTTAACACACAGGGATCTGAAAAAGAAAACACAGCCTACTGCGGCTCTTTTTGGAGCCCTAATAGGATTTTAATTCAGCAGCATGTTTCATTTGCATTTTTTTTTACATTCCTTTCTACAATATACGCTGCACATGTCCTACGGAAAATGCACATTCTTTCTATACTATAACTTTTTAAAAACATTAGCCATATTAATTTTTACATAAGGTATAACTGTTTCTTTTGTTTTTACAGAGTTTTCATGTATTTTTATCAAAGTGACAGTCTGATTTTACAGAGCCATTTTAAGGCTCAGTGTTTTTAATATTGCTTCTTTTTGTTTTGTGCACCTCACCTCTGCTGTTGCTTCAGAGGGTCACTGTTAATTTTTTATTCTGTCATTACAGCTCTTATTTACTATTGTTACAAAAAAAAAACAAACCAACCAAACAAAAACTCCAGAATCTCTACCTATTCTCCTGATTCTGACTGCCCTATTGCAGCCATGACTTGGTCTTTATTTAAAAACATTTTAATTTTTGTAAAGAATGAAGTTACCCCTTAAGGGTTAAATGCTAAATCCCAAAGCCAAACAACACTAATTGCCTGTGTCTTGCAAAAAGGTCTGTCAGTTTTGCAACTTTGAATTAGAGTTAAATGAATTTGTAGTGGCATTAAAAACAAAAAAAACCAAAATTAATTTATCATATCTACAAAACAGGAGTTTTACAACCCAGATGTGTTGGTTTAGATTTTTAGAACTTTACATACACAGACAAATAGATACATACACATTTTTTTTTCCTTAACATTTTTTTTACACTGCTTTGTTTTTGCATAGCTGTGTATATATATAAGGATTATTTACAGGCACTCTTCTGGAAAAGGGCCCATTTTTCCTTTAGAATGTTTGCAAAGAAACCAAGAATTTTTTTTCTTTAACATGGTCCTTTTTAACATTTTTCACAAAGTTTAACTGCTTAATTCTCTCCAGCCTCTATAGTTAACTTTTCACTCTCTTTTCTTAAATTACTTGTTTATGTTTTAAAATGACACCTTTATTACCTTAGATTTCACCCTTTTAAGTATTGTTCCAGAGGTTCATGCCTGCACTTACTACTTTTTTTTTACTCCTGACACTATTCCCTTAGGGCTTTCAACCTGTTTCTTTTCTGTTGCTTGCCTGCTTGTCTGGGCCCGATCCTGCTTTTTTTTAATGAACCATTTGTGAATGATATTGTGGTCATTTCACAATTTTGAAAGAAATGTTCAAGGAAAGGGACCAGGAAGGGTGGGGGCTAGTTGAGGAGCCCCCCCCCGCCCCCAACCTTGCTGAATTGGTAGTGGGACACTATAAAGAATCAGTTTCTGAGGCAGACAACAAAGGGGAACAGAACAAGGGGCTTTTTGGTCATTTTTACAATGAGATGGGAGTATGAAGCGGGCTGGATCGATCCGGGGTTTGGAGAACGGGGTAAAGGGGAGCGCTCGGTCTAGTGGTGGGAGAGGAGGCTTTTAATAAAGCTTTTAACTTATTATTTGAATAAGTGAGAGAGGCCAGTTTTGATTTTGTCCACCTATGATTTGCCTCTTCCCACCACTGCATGAAACAATTAACCTCTCCTTTAGCCAATTTAGTTTTAGGTTGGCCGAGTTTGTCCTTTAAGACGTCCACTCAGTCTTTGTTCCAAGATTTTAACAGTGGCCACTGAGTTTTGGGATCCCCCTGAGTTAGCCTAGACCATTTTCCCAGAAATTTACAGGAGTCTGGACCCTATTTACAGGAGTCTGGACCCATCCTAAATACATAAAATGAGCCGGCGTTCATTTAGAGAACTGTCCCGACTTAGACGTCTGGTTACCAGTACAGGAGGACTTTCACACACCAATCACACAAGAAGGAAATTCGGGTTCATCAGAGCGATGCCCGCTGCAACACACACAAGGAGCCCACAGGCTACTGCCTCAATTGCCCTTGCTTTCACACTAAGGGTTTTACCCAAGGTGTGGTGCGGCTGCAATTGTGCAGATTTCACTCACTCAGACCGCGGGGACAGGAACCCCTTGGTCGGCCGATCCCCAGACAGAGACGGCACCCAGACTCAAACACTCCACAAGAGGACAGATAGACATAGAGACAGGACAGTCCTCAATCTGGACAAAACACAGAAATAATTACCTGACCAGATTCCTGATGTCAGATCCCGGGATCCCTACCAGAACAGAGTGGGAACCAACAGGTTCGATGGCGTAGACCTCACTGTGGCTGTGCGCCTTTCCGCTCTAGTGGGGGACCGCTTGGGCCAAATGCCCAGGTGCCGGCTGCCACGGTCATCCCACAAAAACAGTCAGGAATCACACAGCCCCAGTGAAGACGGTTGCCATCTCGGTGGAACCTCCAAATTGTCAAAGTTAGAATCAGGACTCACAATTTGTCAGACCACTCTGTTTTATTAGCACAGCGCTCTGCCAATAACATTCAGAATATGTGAGCGGCCATGCAAGGCCAAAACAGTCTTATTTATACAGATAAAAGAGCGGGAATCAGACAAAGGAACAAAGAAAGCAAAACTGTAAAATTCACCTAGGGCACAGCATGCATATTCTACTTTCTTACTAACTCTTTATGGATCTGAGGCTAATACTTTACCAATTGCCCTTAAATGGTGCAATTGTTCTATGTGAATGTCTGTATTCCTGACACCTGGATTGCAGCATTCCAACAGTTTTTCTTAAAGGTACAGACAGCATTTTTTTAATCCTTTCTATTTTCACAATATAATTTATTCTACTTTCACACTTTCACTATTAAAAATCCACCCCTTGCATTAACTATAAATACAGTTAAAAGAAGGTTGAATTAAGAGGACCAGCATCTGCTTACACCATAGAAAATTGTTCAGAATATATTTTTAAGATCTTTAAAAAAAGATGAAATGAATGCACATGTGCTATAGATTAGCGTAATATTAGAACACTGAAAAATTCTGTTCAGTGCCTCTTTCATCAAAGCAAACTTGCTAAAACAAGTGCTCTATTCTGGGCCGGGGGAATAATGTGTGTGTGTTCTAGGATAAATCAGAGGGATTTTAGTCAATAGGGTTTTCTCTTTGTGTGCCGCCCTTTGAACTGTCAGCCTGGCAGCATATGAGGATATAGGATAAAGAGAAGGCAGCAGAAAGTAATAGAGGGTGGACTAACTATTTAAAGATAATGCATCTTACCAGGTACAGTCAGGTGAACATCTCTGGGAAGCTTTTTCTTTAGTTTTTCCATTTTTTCTCTCCTCTGCTGTGTTTCCCCCTCCTCCCCCGTTATTACTTAAAAATCTGTCACCAACTCTCGTGATTTCATTGCGATTGTCACAATATTTGGTCTTTTTGGTAAAGTCTCAGGCCCTGGAATCAGGTGAATAGGTGAGAAGCAGCTTCCATTATGGAAAAAAAATGTTTCTAACCCCTGTGGTTGCAGAGAAGAACTTGAAAACATGAGACCTGAGTGTGATCTAAAGGCTCTGAATTCAAATGACAAAAAAAACAAAAGGAACCCACTCTAACAGGGTGGCACTCACCTCTCATGAGTGCCCCCTTGTTCAGGTGTGTCTCTCCACCTCTCTGTTTATGGTGACTCCTATTGGTGGTTTCTCGGGCGGTTTCGATGACTCAACCCTCCAGCCAAGTCACACACACAGTCTGTGACCTTTCAACAAAATAAAACCCCTTCCGGGCTAAACAATTCAACAGTAAAAGTCTCAGTCTGCAGTCTTTTCACAGGCCCAGGCCTGGTATTGAGCCATATCCCCTGGGCTTTCTCCCTGGAGGCAATGGTTTCACCCTACCTGGGGCCTTCTGCCCCCAGATGGGCCACTAAGTAGTTCAGTTCCTCTTCCAGGGGTGTATCAAAGTCCAATGCCCTCCAATATTCAGCACATTTCCCCAGTGGCTAATGGGGAGACCCAGATCCCAGCCCAGGGACCTCATGACTAGCAGCCACATGTCATTGTGTCTCCTTTAACAAACTGCAGTTACAGTTCCCTGGGCCACTACCCTGTGGCTCCGGCCTTCACCAATGCTTCACCGTAGGGCTGCAGTCTTGGGCTCAAGCCAGCAGCCACCCAAGAGCTCCTTCTTGCTCCCGCCCATCCCTGCCAGCAACTGCCTAACTCTGGCTCTGCAGCTCCATTTATATGGCCATCCTGTACTCTGATTGGCTGCTCCCTGCAACTACTCTAGGCCGCATGGAGGAACCCTATTGCTCCTTTCTGGGATGGGGTGTTGTAGAGCCCTGAGGCCTCCAGCAGGGGGCCTCTGGGCCTGGTACACCCTGTCACTCACATAAAACGTATTATATTTTTTAAATCTCATACATTTAAAGTTAATCTCGTGATTGTGGGGGCTAAGTTCATAATTGTTGAATTCCTGAGGTTGAGAATACTGAACTGGACCACCAACCCACTTTGGAAATATAGAGAGGAAAGGAGACACTGTGTCAATTACCTAGTATCTAAATGATATTATTCTGTGTTGTGAAAACAAGTTTATACTTAGATAGCCTGATTTTCCAAGATACCGAGCAACTCACAACCTTACAACTTCGATTAACTTCAGCAGGAGTTCTGAACCCTCAGCATCTCTGAAAACCAGGCCAGGACTGAGCATGCGTGAATGTAAATCACCATGGAAAAAAACATATTTCAGATGGAACCACAATGAGAGGCCTCGTACAAAATGATAGGTCTGGGATGCTCAGGCAGCCCACTCATTGGATTGCTTTATAATAACTATTACAAGGTTGAGTGTATCGGGCTGTAATCTGATGAGAAGATCCATTGCCTTATTGCATGACTCCAGACTTAGAGAACAAGAGGTCTGGCCATTTGTTCTTGTGGTTTGGCATGTTAATGTTATTTTCCATAGATAGATGTTAGTATTTTTAGGCTGATAGATACATAAGAACATAAGAACGGCCAGACTGGTGAGACCAATGGTCCATCTAGCCCAGTATCCTGTTTTCCAACCAGATGCTTCAGAGGGAATGAACAGAACAAGGGAATTTATTGAGTGATCCATCCCGTCATCCAGTCCCAACTTCTGATGGTCATTGTACAAATCTGTACAATGGTATAAGGGTTAGAACAGTCCCACACAGGCTGGACTCTTGCTGCAAATAAAGGACCGGGGTGTTAAAAAGATATTGAAGAAATATCTAATCTATGGAAGAACCTCAATTCCTACAGGAGGGAAACTCCAATAATGAATGAACAGAAACCTCAGTTGGCCCAAGACATCTGACATGGGCATTAAATGGCATGTGGTGAGGGCAGGGGGGATGTAATTAAGATTTACTTCAACCTCCCAGATAGTGATTTGAAAACCCTGGAGACGTACTGTACTATGGAAAAGGAAATCACAGCTAGTAAATTATCATGTCTTGAGCCAACGGGTTTGACATCTCTGCTGGAAACTATTTCCCAGGCTGCTCTCAAGAAGCGAGTTTGACAGCTTAAACAAATCAGGGCCTAGGATCAAATAACAGGTTTAGACACTGGCAATCAGGACTAGTTATTACTAAACCCCAAACATTTTGGGCTCTCTTCTCTGAGGACTTCTGTTCCCTTGACACAACATTTCCAGGAAGGTTATTCAAGTGCAGTGTGGAGGAGCCCACTGTAAAACAGCTGCCACATTGGAGAGTTAAGCTCTCTCATGACAGGCAATGCAGAAGGGGAGGTTAAACGTGCAGCCTTAATATTGATCTTTTGTGCACTGGCATCCTGACCCCCTGTGTTTTCTTTGTTGATCATAGACTGGTTATAGAATCATAGAATATCAGGGTTGGAAGGGACCTCAGGAGGTCATCTAGTCCCACCCCCTGCTCAAAGCAGGACCAACTCCCAACTAAATCATCCCAGCCAGGGCTTTGTCAAGCTGGGCTTTAAAAACCTCTAAGGAAGGTGTCATAAACAGATAGCTAAGGGTTAATGTTCTTTTACCTGTAAAGGGTTAACACAGGGAACCAAACACCTGACCAGAGGACCAATCAGGAAACAAGACTTTTTCAAATCTGGGTGGAGGGAAGTTTTGGGGTGTGAGTTTTTTGTTCTTTGTCTTGGGTCTGACCTTCTTGGCTCTGAGAGTGATTTTTCTATCTCCTGGCTTTCTAATCTTCTGTTTCCAAGTTGTAAGTACAAGGATAGTAAGACAATAGGTGTATATTGTTTTCTTTTGTATTTACATGTGTGTAGTTGCTGGAATGTTTTAAATTGTATTCTTTTTGGATAAGGCTGTTTATTCATTTTTCTTTTAAGCAATTGACCCTGGATATTGTCAACTTGATACAGAGCCTATTTTTAATGTCCTTTTTTTTTTCTTTTTAAGACCTGTTGGAGTTTTTCTTTAGTGGGGACTCCAGGGAATTGAGTCTGCAGCTCACCAGGGAATTGGTGGGAGGAAGAAGTCAGGGGGAAAAATCTCTTTGTGTTAGATTTACTAAGCCTGACTTTGCATACCCTCTGGGTGAGGGGGAAGAGAGATTAGATCTCTCGGTACTTGTGTTTCCAGGACTGGAAGCAGGGAATCTCCTAGGGTCGTCCAGGGAGGGGAGCCTGGGAGGAAGTAACAAGGAAACAAGGGGAGAGGGTTATTTCCCTTTGTTGTAAGACTCAAGGCATCTGAGTCTGGGGGTCCCCCAGGGAAGGTTTTGGGGAGACCACAGTGAGCTAGGCACTGTGTAATTCCTAGCTGGTGGCAGCAAATACCAGGTCCAAGCTGGTAACTAAGCTTGGAGGTTTTCATGCTAACACCCATATTTTGGACGCTAAGGTCCAGATCTGGGAAAAAATGTTATGACAGAAGGGGATTCCACCACCTCCCTAGGGAACCCATTCCAGTGTTTCACCACTCTCTGAGTGAAAAAGCTTTTCCTAATATCCAACCTAAACCTCCCTCACTGCAACTTGAGACCATTACTCCTTGCGACCCAACAGAACACGAATTTGGATATAACGCGGTAAAGCAGCACTCCGGGGGGCAGGGCTGCGCGCTCTGGCGGATCAAAATAAGTTTGATATAAAGTGGTTTCACCTATAACGCAGTAAGATTTTTTGGCTCCTGAGGACAGCGTTATATCGGGGTAGAGGTGTAGTTGTTTCCAGACCAAGTTTCTTAATATAACATGTATGCCCTCCCATATTCTAATTCAATGGTTCTCAGCCAGGGGTAGCCATACCCCAGGGCATACATCAACTCATCTAGATATTTGCCTAGTTTTACAACAGGCTACATAAAAAGCACTAATGAAGTTAGTACAAAGTCAAATTTCATACAGACAATGACTTGTTTATACTACTCTATATACTATGCACTGAAAGTTAAGTACAATATTAATATTCCAATTAATTTATTTTATAATTATATGGTAAAAATGAGAAAGTAAGCAATTTTTCAGTAATACTGAGCTGTGACACTTTTAATACAGAATATTCCTGATGTGTGAGTAGCTAAATTATGCTGTGTACTCTTGACATGTTTTGCATTTACATCAGGGATTGGGAACCTTTGGCACGCGGCCCCCAGTGGCCTGGGATGGCAAACTGTGGCCAGTGGGAGCTGCAATCGGTCAAACCTGCGGACGCTGCAGGTAAACAAACCGTCCCAGCCCACCAGCAGCTTATCCTGGTGTGCCACAGGTTGCTGATCCCTGATTTACATTATACCTGTCTCTGCCGACTAATCTGCGCCCTCCCATGGTGTTACCTGGCCCCGCTAATCAGGGATCTTTTCACACTCAATGGACAATACCAGAGGCTTCTGAGGAAGGTGGAAGACATGACACACCTGTCTGTGCAATACCATCCTGTGATAGACGATCTCCTCCTGACCTCAGCAAGTGGTAAGCCTATGCCCTCAAGCATGAAGCTCAATAGACACTATAGATTCTGGTCCATGTTCTCACCCCTCTTCTGGCCGCTTTGTGGCTCTTACAGTTCAGAGGTGAGCTATACCTGGGACCTCTGTCTCAGCCTTCCTTTGGGCATTACTCTCCCTGAGAGCCCTACGTCTCTGCTTCTCTCAGAATGGAATCCTACCATACACCTTACTTTGACAAGAGCGCTGGGTTACAGACCCCCTTTTCCCAGCCATACTAGCTCCAGCAGGGCCAAATGCATCTGATCTCACCTTAAACTTCATAGACTCATAGATTCCAAGGCTAGAAGGGACCATTGTGATCATTTAGTTCAACCTCCTGTGTAACACCAGCCAGAGAGCTGCCCCAAAATAATTCCTAGAGCAGATCTTTTAGAAAGACATCCAACCTTGTCCTTGTCCCAGCCACGCCTTCGGAGTCCGAGGTTGAGGCGGTGTCTCTGCAGATGCTCTTTCCCAGTCTGTGCCTCTGAGTTCACATTTATTCATTTCAAACTTCCTTTGTCTGCCCCAGAACCCTGGTCCTGGTCAGGGTGGTTTATGCATCTTCACCAGGGTGAGGTGGGGGAGTGGATTTCAAAGCAATAGGCTCCCTACTGCTAGAAGTATTGGTCTGCTCTTCCAATCTATGTGCTGTCAGCATATACAGGAAGTAATTTTTTTTAATTAATCCTGGTATCGCCCATGCTCATCATGCTATCACCCAGTGGTTGGAGTGAGAGGGAGCAGTTCAGCAACTCTCCATTGGTTGCTTGGAGACTCTTGCCAACTGATGTCAATTTGAGCAACTGCAAAGCTGTTATAATTTATGCTGGGGATATGGCCAGGGCAGTTTGGGAATCTCAGGACTGGGAAGAATTGGAACTTCTGTTCTTATCCATCAGTGTCTGGTCCTTTTCTTAAAATTACTAAATTATATCCTCAACAGAATGCAGCAGGGAGACCTTGGAAGAGACTAGTTGCAGATTTATGCAAATTCAAAGGCCATCATTACCTGATCATAGTGCTATATAGAAACAAAGTACTTGAAAGACATAACATGTTGCTGTGTTATTGAGAAACAGAAGTGCACTTTGGCTCATTACAGTACTCCAGAACTAGTGACGGAGAACGGACTACAATTCACTTCAGCACAATTTAAAGTCATTCCAAACAAAATATGATTTTGATCTAATTACTAGGAGCCCACGTTGCTCACAAGTGTCTGGAGAGCAAAGTGAGCTGTACGGACAGCCAAGAAAATCCAACCAAGGAAGATCCAGTCCTTGCTCTTCTGGACTACAGATCAACACCAATAGCAGCTACTGGACATAGTCCAGCCCAACTCCTGATGGGAAGACAAGTCAGAACGACTGTTCCAACATTGGGAAAGAATCTCTCTCCAAATGGCCAGACACAAAGAAAGTAGGAAAATTAGATAAAAAGGCAAATGAAATCTTAGGAACACTCTTACAACAGATATCACTCAGAGAACTGCCAGGTCTAGAACCTAGTGGCTCCATCTGTCATAAAGAAAAAGAATTCAGTGCCCAGATCATACAGCATGTGATCGAGAACGACAGTGGAGAGCTCAACAGAAACTATCAACATCTACAGTTTGTTCCTCAGCAAGAACAATCAACAGAGCAAACTTTACAGATGGCAGATGCAGAACAAGAAGATGACGACTCAGATTCCAAACCACCGCCAGCCATTGCAACTAACGGACAGCCAGATGATCAAGTTGTTATGCATCGGAGTTGTGTAATTAGAAAACGAGTATGATTCAGAGACACTTAACAGACTGATCCTTACTGAACTTCAAAGACAGCATGATAGTGTAAATACTGTCAGTTGTGGGAGCGTAGAACTTAAAGGGGGAGATGTAATGGACTGCTCAATTAATGGAATGCTCAATTACCATTCAGCCACTAGGTGGTGCTGTGTGTAAAATATCATATTTGAAGGGACCTCCACCATACCTGGCAGAGCATTTGAAGATCCTATGATGAACACAGTTGGGGTGTATAAAAAGCAAGCTCTGTGACCAGTCCAGATCTGGCACAGGAGCATAACAATCCCCTGTCAATCTGGATTGGCCCAGTCGCCAAGTGTGTAAATTAGGAGGGATAGTGTGCAGCCCTATCTTGAGCATCTCAGGCCATGTCTACACTACAAACCTTGGTCAACACAAATTACATTGGCATAAAGCTGGTGTAGTTAGTGTATTGCTCCTGTGCATGCATACTTGGCCGCTTGCATCAGCACAGTATGTACTCACCAGGCGTGCTGGGGTTGATGCAATGTGCAGTGCACTGTGGGTAGGCATCCCAGTGTTCCATGCACCACCCTCCAGCACAATGCCTTTTGGGGAACTGTCACAATGCATGATGGAGCACTCATGAGCTGGGGGGAGGCTTGGAGCAAGCAGTCAAATTCCCATCATGCAATGTTCTCCATCCCATAATGCCATCCTGATGTCACAATTTTTGTGCCTTTCTTTTAAATCCCACCGACTGAGTTTGACCAGCCAGACATAAGGGCCATCAGAAGAGCTCAGCTTGGATCTACTGGCTGACAGAGTCACAACAGAAAGCTAAAGAGACATTTCAGAACTCCCTTTCCTTATTCCCAGAAGAGTTTTAAGCAAGACATGCTTACTGCCACTGCAAGTTTTGAGTTACTCCCGGAGTGAGGGGGTGGCGGGCAGTGAATGAGGAGGGGATTGATTGGTTGCATAGAACAATAAGATGTTGGACCCCATTTCCATGGGTATGAGCACAGGGCAATGACACTGAATACTGGCACCATTTTCAACTGGCGGCAGTGACTTTAGCTATCTCCTGCCCGAGGTAACAAAGGCAGAGAGAGCACAGCTGCTGCTAGGGTCCCAAAGCTGCCTGGGCCTGTGTAGCACTGGCCTGGGTGCAGTCATTGCGGAGTGGCGTGAGATCAGGCTGCCATCCCTAGATGCCTTCAGGACAGGATTCCAGAGAACTGCCATGAGAATTTCATCGAGCTCTCTCCGGAGGATACAAGGGGCTTTCCTGGGTACATAAACACCCTGCTTCCCATCCCTCCCATCCCCCACCTAACCCTACAAGAAAATGAACAGCAGATAGCAACTCTGGTTGTTGTAGCGTTCCCTTTTCTCGTGCCCATAAAACAATGCAAAGTAGGTATCTGTGCCCTGCTAACTTGGGGTTGGGCCAGGTGCTGTCTGCACATTTACACATTTTAGGGAGAATGCATGCACCACTTCCCTGAGGCTCCTTCCCCTGGGTCAGGCTTGCCTCTGCTTTGCTAGCAGGACTGGCTAGGCTGCAACAGAGTCTCAAACATTTCCTGGCTCCTGGCATAGCTGGACCCCACCCGCACGATGTGTCCCTTCTCCTCCTCGCTGTTTGCAGCAGGGTGTGTGTGTGTGACAGTCCTCACGCGGGGGTTGAGTGGTCAGGCAATGTCACCGGGCAGTCCAAACTAAGCCCTTGACCTGCAGGGGGGTTGTTGGAAGGTGAGCACAGGCCCTTCCACTCCACCAGGCTCCAACCCAAGGCCCACTGAGGGTGATCGGTGAGGTGACAGCTGAGGCTGCTTAAGACTGCCCTCCCTGGACCCCTTCCTATCCCTCTCGCAATTCTCCCAGCCGCCTTTCCATGTTCAGGTGGTGTGAAGGGCGCCTCCTGGTGGCAGCATGCAGCATGGCAGGCCCTTTGCTGTCAGGCAGCAGCTGCCTCCTCCCACGGTGTGGTATGGACCATCCTCAGGCCAAGGGCTTTCCCCTGCTGGGGTGGTCCAAACAAAAAATAAAGGGGGTTGCCAGAGTTCAGGGAGGGCCCTTCGGGCAGTTGTCATGGGGAGAGATGTCTGCCTTCCCTGCGCTGTCCCCTGCTGGAGCTGCAGGTCACACATCTGCTCTCTTCCTTGGGGTGCCCCCAAACAAGCTGCTCCCCTGCCTTCACTCCTCCTCCGGGGGCGCATTTCCTACAAGTGCGATGGAGCTGGGCTAACTGGGCCCACAGTAGTTCCTTAACCCCTGGTTGCCCAGGGTGGGGGCTGTACACCCCATCACAGGTTTCCTGTCTTAGGCTCCACACCCACTGAGGTATCCACAGTGGCCTGCAGGGTGCTGATGGGGTCTCCACCAAGTACGGCATGCAGCTTGGCCCCAGATTGACTGTTGGCCTTCCTGGGCCTGCGGCAGGTCCCTCACTGTCACACGACCCTGCTGCTGATCCCTGTCAACCCCTCCTCCTGCATCCCCCATGCAATCTTTTCATACAGGGCATGTTTCCAGGGCTGGGCCTGCACATACTCTGCTCCTCACAGGCCTAGGCGAGGCAATGCCTCCCGTCTGCTCCAGGCCGGAGCATGTCTAAAGTGTGTAGCTGGCATGCTTGGTTGGGCAGCTGCACACAAGGGAGAGCTGCTAGGTGTGCTTGCCACCCTGGGCCATTAGAAAAAAGCCTGTTAAAACTATGTGGGGGGAGGGTGGCTCCCAGGCTCTGTGACCCTTGGGCAATGGAGTTCACAAGTCCCTCACGGGCATTCTGGGACAGCTGCTGGAGGACGGATAGGGTCAAGACGGGTTAGATGGTGTCTACATTCGCACCATGTCAAGCACAGTACTCTGCCCATGGCTCTGTGCCATTCAGGAGGTGCTTTTACCATGTTGCCGTAACAGGGCGCTTACATTGCTGGGAGACAAATTTGAGCACAGACACATGCACCACGAAGGCAACATACGGTGAATTATGTCAGGCTAACTCTGTAGTGTAGACCAGGCGTAAATGTTGAAATGTATAATTATTATTCGACTCTCGGCAGCAAAGAGCCATTTATCATGTTGTTGACAAAAGCCAAGATCTAAAATCAAGGAAATGATTAGTTAAGAGTCTCAAATCTTCCAGTGCCAGCAGAGCAAATCCAAGGGCATTTTTCCTATCTAAACGCCTGTTTCGTGGTAACATAACGCTCTTGGCTCGGACGCAGAATAAATATTAATTCGTTTCAGCAACTTCCGCACGTAAATACAACACCAAGGCAGACAGCTGGTTCTGAGCAGACATCGCTGCACCTGAGTTATGGCTGCAATGTGGCTTCTGCATAAAGCTGATTTTTGCCTATTCTCAGATATCCACATCAACAGTTTGATCAGCCTGAGACCCGCTAGGCCAGCTCTGGTAGCAAAACAGATTGTTGGGGTGCAAATTTGAGCTAATCTGCTCTCAGGGTGCTTGCAATATAGACTTTCCCCCGCCCCCATTACCTGGCTTGAACATTTGAAATGTATCCTAACATTTTGGATCAGAGAGGGAAACAGCAGGGGCAGGACCCACCTTGGACCGACATTACGGTGCTGCCCTCAGTGCGAACTAGTGTTCGGAGTCATCAAAGGGAGGATTTGGGGGCTGCTTCCAATCTGAAGCCCAGTGCTCTGCTTGGTGTTAATGTCTCTGGGGGCTGGCAGCAGTGCCGAGGCTCTGTCCTTTGATGACATGGTGGCCTTCCATCGACTCATTGCAGCCTGAAGGCCTCTCCAACATCCTGGCTCCCCGGGTTCTGCTGCCGTCTAGGGAACCACAATGCAACCCAGCAGCACAGCATGTGGGCTCAAGCAGGGACAGTGCTGGCTCAGAAAGTCCTGCTGGAGCATTAGCAACACACAGCCTGGAACTGCTGCTCAGGTGGCTAGGCTGGAGGTAAGTTTTTGCTGAAAACTGAGTCTTGCATCGTCTCTAAAATCTATCAAACCCCTGCAGGTCAGCGGTTCCAAGAAGTCCCTTCTAGCCCAGGCTTGACTCAAACTCTGCTTCGTCCTGTAGCCAAGCCAGCACCCAGCCACCTCACCGAAAGACTGGCAGGCTCCATGTGCTTTGGGTTCCCGCCTGCCCACCTCAGCAAAGCACAGGGAGACGGATTCATTTGCCTAGCAAACCGTTGCCTGGAATGAAATTTCTGTGGGGTGTCTGAGCCAGGGCAGTGCAGGGAGGACAAAGCTAAAGTCACGGCCTATAACCCTGAACCGGCTTTCATCCCGGCTTTCATCTGCCACAAACCACATCAAGCAGCCTCTTTGGCGGTGCTGTCTCAGGCTCTGGTGAGGAGAATCATCCTGAGCCACTGCTGGGCTTTGGGGAGCTCTTGTTTTTTACCCTGACAATAGCGACTCTCATCCAGGTATTTGTGGAACAGGCTCCAGCCGCAGGCACTGGAAGGGGCAGCTAAGCACCTAAGTGAATCTAGCCCCAAGGTGCTCGTTTGAATATTTGAGGCAATCGCTGGCATTGTTAGCAGGGGCCAATGTCCTGAGAGCCCAGGAGAGACGACGGGTGGGCAGCGCTAGGCCATGGAGGGCCTTGGCAGCGAAGACGAGTTCTTTGTTGACGTGACAGAGAAGGGGGAGCTGGTGGAGGGATGCGCAGAGATGTGAGCGGGTCAAAGCAAGGCACCAGGGGACTGATGCAGCAGCTTTCTGGATGGGGCTTTGTCCAGGATGGAGTGGAGATGGGGCAGGAGCAGAGAGGCGAGATGAGTGGCCTGGATGAGTGGGGATGGAGAGGCCAGGCGGGTTTTAGAGCTGGTCTGTAGGAAGAAGCAGCCTGGCTGTGTGAGATCTAGTGAGGGTCGAGTGGAAAGGGGGGGACACATTGAATGTCTTTCCAAAGCTATTCAATGTAACCTGTGGCATGATCATTGCACTGCCACTACCACCAGTGTCCACAGGCAGCACGCGAGTCCTCAGTTTGGGGGCACCCTACCCCCGCTCCACCTCTCCCCCCAAGGCCCCACCCTCACTCCTCCTCTTCCAGCCTCCTCTCCAAGGCCCCACCCGCCTCTCACTCCTCTCCATCCCCTTCCTGGAACGGCCCCATCACCCTTCCCTGCTTTAGGCGAGTGCCAGGGGCGGAGAGGAGTGAGCGGCAGGAGGCCTTGAGGGACAAGGCAGAGTGGGGGCAGGGTGGAGTGCAGGTGGGCCCCCCATTTCTAAGGCAGCGGTGGGCCGGTGGGCATCCGGAGGGGTGACCTTCGCTGCGCCCGCGGCATTCCCCTCCCTGGCCTCTCATACGTGGTGCCTATGCCAGTGTCTGGTTATTTGTGAGTCATAGCCGGGCAAGTTCAACACTGCTTATGCCACAACTGCGTTTCCTGCCGTATCATCTGCTGATTTCATCCCAGGGTAACCTGACCTCTGAAATCCCAGGTTCACACCCTTGTTTGGGTGAAGGACCACGCTCCTGTATTGTGCCTTAATGCTCCCTCTGGGAGCTGGCAATCGAGGGCCAGCCTGCAACCCAGCCCTGCGATGCGCCCATGAGCACAACGGGAAGCACTGGTTGCAGAGTCCAGTTTATTGTTTCCAATGCAAGCTACAAAATACTTCGCATGTATTGTCACGAGAAAACAATATTCATTGCAATTAATAGTCACGCTTTCACCATTTGCTGCGCTCATGAGTACAGAAAACACAACCGAGCTAAAGGTTTCATTATGGTCTGATCTCAGAAATCATCAAAGCCCCATATACAGTATGGGTAATGCAAACCCATGTAAAGCCCTCCCTCCTCACCCTGTAAGCCAGGTACGGACAGTGCACCTGCACTGAGGACACCATGAAAGCAAACAGAGCCTGCGCAAGGGCTCCAGAGACCAATGCTACGGGGCCGCCAGGGTTGTGACCAGAAAGGAATGAAATTTGCTCCGGTTCTGCTTGGTCTCTAGCCATCCGGCTTAGAGCAGTTTCAGGGCCTGTCCCCTCAGCAGCTCCAGGTTGTCTGGGCTGTTACCTAACTGTACCAGAACGTCCAGATCACAGCTCTGACCTGAGAAATAGCACCAAACCCACTCACCTTCCCAGCCTTCCTCACTACCCCCAGGCAGCACTCTGTGCAGGATGGGGGCAGGGGAGAGTATCCCCTCCATGCTGACCCCCTCCCGTTCCCAGGGGAGGGGACAGCTGGGGTCCATGGAAGGATGCTGCCTACCCTGGGGTGGCACCTGTGACTGACCTGCTACTAACTCCCACTGGCAGCATCTCACGTTCACCTTGTGGGACAGAAGCCTGTTTCTGGTGCTGCAGCTGCTGGGCTCCGGTCCCACTGACAGCATGGGGCGTGTCATGCTTGTCACACGGGCTCTGCCTGGGGCCAGCGGCGAGGTGAATAAGCTGCAGCTGGAACGGAGACCTTTCCACTTAGTCAGTACACCAGGGGCTGGCCCACTAATCCCATGGCCTCGCCATGTGCAGCTCCAGAGGCCTTCGAAGGTGCAGCACCGGGGGGCTCTAAAAGAAGCAGACTCGTGCAGGGGCTGGAGACGTGCCTGAAAGCCAGAAGGGGCTGGGGGGATTCTCGGGGCTGTAACAGTGCTGCTGCTCTCCCCACTCACCCCCAACTCCCTGAAGGAGGCAGTGGGGTCTAGTGGTTAGAACCACGGACTGTGGTGCTGGATGTTCCTCTCTGCTTCAGGGGCAAGGGCGTGAGCTGGGGACGCATGGGAGCTGAAGGAATGAGCACACCTCCCAAACTGCTCCAGAATCAAAACTTGAGTACCAAACACCCCCGTAACAGGGTGCTCTGCCCCTCACAGGGCCAGGGGGCCTGGGGCCAGCCTGCCCTCTTCAGCCAGAGCCCCTTTAAGGACAGGGACAGGTAATGGTCAGACCCTGCAGGGAAGGCGGCAGGTGATTCCAGAAAGGGCTGAGCAAGCTCTGGTGGAAGAGGGAGCGATGGGGAGTGGGCTCGTGGCAAGGGGCAGGAAAGGGATGCCGGGGAAAGGTCTGTGGCTTTGGTCAGGGATACAGCTTCGTTCTGACGTCACTTTCCAGTTTCTGGCTTGAAGAACAGCCAGTGCCCCAAAGGGAAGGCGTGAGCAGACACAGGCTGCAGCGACTCCTCCCCACCCTTCCACATGGGACGTGAAGGTAACTGATGCACCGTCAGCCTGCGTTTGCAGAGAGCCTGACACAACAGCCCTGGGAAGTGGGAGCCATCCTGTTCACCTCAGGGGGGGTTAACTCCAGTCCCCAATGGGGATGATTTAACTGCCAACTTTGTTAACTCTTTCACTGCTCATCAAAGCATGTGAGGAAGGAGACAGGGACCGTCTCATGAAGCTCTGCACGATCGAGCGGGAGTGGCAACTCAGTTCTGTGCCACTAGCGTACAGAGCTGGGCCGGGGCGTTTCTGCTTTTCCTAACTGAGGAGGAAAATAAGCAAAGCGCAAGTTGTCTCAGAGGGGCCAGCAGGGCATCCTAGCCCAGCGAGAGGGAGCCAGGGGCTGGCAGAGCGCACCCAAGCGATACCCCATCTGGCAGGAGTGCATGTGTGCCGTCTCATGCGGGCAGAGCTGCAGCATGTACCGCCACCCATTTGACCCCACCCAGGGCAAGGTCTCAACACATCTCCAGTGAAGACTGATTTGGTTTGACTGCGACGGTATCTCAGGGATAGAGAAACCTGACCCTGACTCAGAGGCCAGCCATTCCCAACTGCCTGGGCCCTCCCTGCTCGGCCCGCCTCCAGGCCCTTACACTGGGCAGGGCCCCAGGGACTGGTAGAGCCCAGAGCAAGGCTCCAGGGCGCTGGAGACAGGACAGCGTCAGTGCGGTGGAGATGGGAACATGCAGCCACCTGCAGCGCCTACTGAAAAGTCCCTTCCCCATCAACCCCGTCCCGTCAGGCTCGTCTACTCTTGACCGTTAATTTGCATTAAGGTAGGGATGAGTTGAAAGCCCACTAGTTATTCCAGATTAACTCTGTGTGTAGACAGGCCCTGACAGAAGCTGCTCACAGATGTCCCGGCTCCAAGTACTAAGCGCTGAGCAGGCAAGTGGAGCCCACGGTGCTGGGAGTCTCTTCGGTTAGTACATGTCCGTGCCCAGACACCCCGGTGAGGGACATTTACACGGGTGATCTAAACACGCAGAGCTCCAGCAATCGCTGGGAAGAGGCGATGGAAGTGTCCTGAGCTCTCGCCTCCCAGCTGGCGTTTGCCTTTACTGCCGATTAAGGGACGCTCACCTGCATTTTATTTTCAGCTCCTTACCCAGCTAGGAGCCAGGCTGGTCCCTGCCGTTGCAACAACCTCCCAGTGCTAGGCTGCTGTGTCTTTGTGGCGCCACACAGGCAGGGCACACCACAGCCTCTCGTATTATGTCACTCACCCGACACGGGCCGGCCACTCCAAGAAATGCTGAGGCTGGGGGCTCCTGCCTAGGTGCCGTTGTTCTGGAACCCTTCCTCGCTCCTGTTGCCGGCTGGAGAATGGGCAGCAGGGACTGCAGAGCAGCACCTACCCCCTGCCTGGGAGGTCTTATGATGCAGAGAGGGGGTGAAAAATCGGCTGTCATGGGGCAACCAGGCCATGGACCAAGACACCAACCAGCCAGGCGGGGAGGAAAGTGCCCCTCGTGCTTTAGGGTTTGGAAGGGCTGGGTTTAGGATCTGGTTATTCCCACTGCGCAGAGGAGCTGCGAAGGGCACTGACACTATTACAGCAGGCAGCCAGCCCACCTGCTTGGAGTTTTGAACGGCTACCTCCACCGGCCGACGCCCGCTGCTGGCTCAGTGCGAACTCAAGCTCTGAAAGGCCTCCCTGTCCCACGCTCTCCGACCGCACTTGCGAGCCCTTTGATTTACCAAGACAGCCCCCGCGAGGTTCGAAGCCAGGTGCCTAGCTCCAGCCGAGCGGTCGCTCTGCAGCGACGGCTGAGCGCACTATCCATCCAAAAATCTGGCGTGTCTATTGAACTGAATTAGCCACCTGCTGTTGCTAGGCCCGGCAGACGTACTCATCCTGCCGTGCTCGTCCGGAGCCATCAAAGGCTGCAGCTCCGGCTGCTCCGTCCTTTCCGGGCTGCCAGCGCTCTGAGGCCTGCTGCTTCTCAGGAGGGGATTGGGGAACTGAAAGCAGGTGGGCTGCTCTGGCATCATGTGTCTCTCCTCCGGCGCCGGGCCAGCCAACATCTTGGCATGTGGGTCTGGCTCGGCCCCGGGCGGGGAGGCGACGCTCTCCAGCGAGGAGATGCTTTGCTTCCACGCGGTCTGCATGTCGACTGGCACAATTTTGGTGGTTTCTGAGGAGATGTAAACAGCGAGGTCACCCCGGTCACCCTTCCAGGGCAGCTCCTTCTCCGCCGAGGTGGGTGAAGGGGGGATGATACGTGGGCTCGGGCAGACGTCCAGGCTGCCTGCGGGGACACAGGCAAAGGAGAGTGAAACAACCGGCTGCCAGGGCCACCCGCCACCATTGCGGGTTTGCTTTCGCCCTTACCACAATGGAGCATCGGCTTTCCGTTAGCAGGGGCTGCGGGGCGACTTTTTGTTTTAATTGGTGTATGTGATTGTGTGGTGGCGGCGGTTTGAGAACCAGTGTTAATGCAAACCAGCGCTGTACTGAAAGCCCCACCCCCCATGGACTTTATTCTTCACGGACCACCTCCTATTAAAGAGGTGGCTCATCCACTCACTCAGCCCCAGGACCACCCCAGTCACTCAAGTGGGGGCATTCCTGCTGGGGCCGGAGACACCAGGCCCAGCCTGGAAAAGGTGGGGGGGTCTTCTCTTCTCCTCAGCTCATGGGCAAACGAATGCAGGGGGAGCAGCCTCCAACCCAGGGTTAATCCACAGAGCTCTCCCATGAGACCTGAGCTCCCCCTCTGGCTCTGCCCTGAGGCTGGATTCCAAGCACAGCTGTGCAGTGCTCAGCACCCAGATACGACCCAGTGCTCCCTCCCCAGGGGCTGCCAGGGCTAGGCGGGAGGCTCAGACGAGCTAGCTGGGCCTAACGCAAAGCAGGTTTAGGTAACAGCACTCTTGTTTGTACCAATCCTTTACCAGGCGGAGGAGCTGTGTCGCCACTGACTTATTCCTGATGCTGCCTGAAAAACAGACCAGTGAAGTTTTGGGTAACAAACCCTGCAGTGACGGAAGCTCCCAGTACAGCCTGGCTGCTGACTTGAGGCAGGACGGTTCCTGCTTTCCTGGCACAGTGCCCTGCGGCAGCACCACTGGCCTTTACCCCGCCAGCTGCCCCGTGGCACTCAGCTCGGGCTCCCTGTGAGCCAGGCACGCTCTGCTCCTCACCGGCCCAGCCTCATTGCAGCCCAGGCTGCAGCTCTCCATGCCAGCCCTGCAGCACTAGCCCCCTTGCAACCGCTGGGAGAGGGCCCCTACCGGACGCCTTCTTGCCCTGCAGGATCTCGTCCGTTGCTCGAGCGATGAAGATGATCCCCTCATCATCCTCCTTCTCTGTCTCGGAGCTGTCACTCTCCTCATCGTCGGAGTCGACCGCCACTAGAACGGCAGCTGCCGGGAGAGAAGACGGGGAAGCGTGGTAGGTGCAGGCCTCAGATTCCTTACATGATCTGTGCACCTACACACCATGCCGGCCGCTGCAGCCTCCAGGGGATGCCAGGGCTGGCCTGGCTCAGCCCAGCCCAGGGACCATTTCCAGCTGCTCCATGGCCTCTCCCAACCTTCCCCCCAGATCCTGGGCTTCCTGAAGCTCCTCTCCGTGAAGCTGCCACCCACTGGGGTTGGAGGGGCACAGGGTCTGTTGTAGCTGCAGCCTGGTCAAAAGCAGCACAGTGCCAAGGGTGCCAGGGCCACACCTGACTGCACACCCCCGGCACCTTCCAGCTGGGATTTGGGAGGCCTACAGCCCCACCCTGCCCTAGACGGGATGTGACGGCGCTGCCTCCAGCCACTGGAAATGCCCAGTGAGGCAGGTGTCCGAGGATCAGCTTCTAATGAGCCCCACCCCCCAGGGGAGCAGAGCAGCCCCCCTGCCCACTGCTCCTTCCTAGCTTGTGCTGTGCCAGGCTGCTCTCCAGAGACCAGAGCTGGCAGGAGGCTGCATGGGGCCAGGAGGCTGTAAGGAGAGCACGAAAGGGGGCATGTTGCTTTCCTGTAGGCTTCTATTCTTACCGGTCCCTTAAGGCCTTTCCTCCTGGGAACACATAGTGCAGAAAACCACAGGCATCACGTTCCAGGGGCCTATCCTAGTGGGACAAAAAGCCCACTGCCCTCCCCATGCCTGGCTCTCCCATGCCCCCCTGCTGCCCCTGGGCCTTACCTGTTTGCTGCCAGGTAACGCTTCTGGGTGGCTTTCCGTTGGGCAGCTCGGCATTCGCGGCACTCTTCTTCTGCTAATGACGAGAAAAGGCCTTGGGTCAGATCCCTGCTCTGGAGCCTGGGCTGAGTCCCCCATTCCCTGAAATATTGCAGAGCCGTGCTACCTACGTGGCGCTCAGTGACTCGCCAGGGGCACCACTCCCAAGTGTCTGCTCTAGAGCAAACACAATGCTCCTGCACGCCCCCCACAAACGCTCAGGTGTACGCACGCACACACAGACAGCGCTTGCGTCCTGGTGCGCGAACACACGCACGCTATCATAAAAATAAAGGGAAGGGTAACAACCCTTGTGTATGCAGCAACATCAAATCCCTCCTGGCCAGACGTACTGAGGGGGTTAAGAAGCTCAAATAGCCTGTTTGGCACCTGACCAAAAGGACCACTAAGGAAATATGATGCTTTCAAATCTGAGAGGGAGGTTTGGTTTGTGCCCTTTTTGTAGTTCCCTCTCTGGACGGAGAGAGAGACCAGGCAGGTGAAACATCTCCTGAAAACAGACCTGAAATGAGCTCTCTAAAATTACATAAATTGTAAGTAAGGGCAAGGAAATGCGTTAGATTATCTTTTGGTTTAGCTTGTGAATTGTCCCTATGCTAAGAGGGAGTTTTATTACTGTTTCTTGTAACTTTGAAACTGAGCCTAGAGGGGAATCCTCTGTGTTTAAATTTTTTTATTGCTCCGTACAGTTACCTTCCATCCTGATTTTGCAGGTGTGATGCTTTTACTTTTTCTTTAAATAAAGTTCTTCCTTTAAGAATCTGTTTGATTTTCAGTGTCCTAGAGACAAAGGGTCTGGTTGGTATTCACATTATTCTCAAGCCTCCCCAGGAAAGGGAGTGAAGGGGTTTGGGGGAATATTTTGGGGGAACAGGGACTCCAAGTGACCCTTTTCCTGAATTTTTGTGTAAATCACTTGGTGGCGATATCGTCCAAGGACAAAGAAACATTTTGTGCCTTGGGGAAGTTTTAACCTAAGCTGCTAGAATATAAGTTTAGGGGGGCTTTCATGAGGGTCTCCACATCTGTACCCAGAGTTCAGAGTGGGGAGGGAACCCTGACACACACATCAGATTCTCAGCACCACTCTAGCCCCTTTGCCATGCTCCAGTGATGTAAACAGGCTGGAAAGGCAGTTTAATTGGCTGTGACAAAATATACCCGAGTTCACACCCCAAGTGCTGTTGTAACAATCATAAACATCATCTGAAAACTCATGATTTGCTGGCCAGCATTGTCCTGATAAAATGTGTGTGGTGAGACTGTATGTACAGGGGTAAGATCCCCTGTACGGTGTTATTAGCACATGTTCCAAAGCCCACAGCCCAGCCCAGGCAGAAGTCGGCAAACAGGTCTCTCCTAAACAAGGGAATGTGGGTTTGCCTTAATTTCCATTTAAGCCGTAAACAGAGTCATCAAGCAGAAAGGGAAGACAAAGGCAGCTCAAACAGGTGACAACAAGCAGCAGGGAACATCCTTGCACACAGACTGTCTCCTGGGGCTCAGCTCGAAGTGCTTTTCAAAGAGGGACTAAACACCTATAAAAAGGAGGGGCAAACCCCCCAGGCTCCCCTCTCTCCCTGCCCATCTCATTCGCTGTCCCTGCGAAGACACAGGGAGCCGCCTGCTGGACTCTGGGGGAGGGGGCCTGACCCAAGGAGTTTGGTCAGTATCGCTGTGGGAAGCCCGTGGTGAGAAACTTTGCTTGAATCTAATGTCGTTTGTTCAGTTAGGCACGAGGAAGAATTTTATCTTTATTTTTTCTTGTAACCATCTCGGACTTTTATGCCTCATTGCTGGTACTCACTCAGAATCTCTCTTTGTAGTCAATTCATTTGTTTTATTGTTTGATCTAATCCAGTGTGTTTAAGTTGAAGTGTCTGGGTAACTCCACTTAAGATAACAAGCTAGTATATATTCTTCCTTTAAAGGAATAATGACCTTGCTATAGCTGGACTGTTCGGGGGGGGAAGGGGTTGGGCAGTACAGGACATGCATTTCTGGGGGAAAGTCCAGGACTGGGAGTGAGCTGGGATCACCCTGCAGTAGAACCCAGGCTCGTGAGAGACAGGGTGTGACTGGCAGGCTGCAGTTACACACAGACACATCCGGGAGTGACCTGAATGCTGGCAGGCTGCTTGTGAGCAGTCCAGGCTGGGAGCTGTACCAGTAAGGCATTGCAAGGCACCCCAGGCGACAGGGCAGGGGGGACACAAACCCCCCACTGGTCGGGATTGTACCTGGCAGTCCCGCTGTTTCCAAAAGCTGTCTGTGGCAGGCAAAGTGGACTCTGTGTGCCATTCTGAACAGAGTCATTGCAAAATTCAAAGCCATTTAGGCGTCGCTGAAGCAAATAGCAGATGATAACAACAAAACAATTGCATCACACCCAGCGAATGTGACACTGCCCACCTGATGCGGGTTTGTTTAAAGGGCTGAGAGCTGCTATTACTGGTGGGTTACATGCACAGTGCTGGAACTAAGGGTGCTGGGGGCACTGCTGCACCCCCTGGCTTGAAGTGGTTTCCATCGTATCCAGGGTTTACGGTTTGGTTCAATAGCTCTCAGTTCCCCCACTATACAAATTGTTCCAGCCCCCCTGATTACATGCAACTGTAAGGTCACGTGTCATCCCTGTACTAGAGCCTGATTACGCTCCATGCATTGAGGAGTCAATCCTGAGCTAGGCTCCAGCCAATCCACCATCCCAGAGCTAGTCTGGTGACCCTCAGGGCACGTACAAAAGCCTCACAGGAGACACAGCAGCTCAGTCTGATCCACTTCACTGCATGGCTTGGAACTCTCTCCTGCCCAACTGTGGTACAGACTCTACAAGCCATAGCCTGTTCCTGCTCCTGCCCTGTTCCTAGTCCTTCTCCAGCCTTGCTTTCACTCTGGCCTTGTTCCAGGCCTACTCAGGACTCCTGATTCCGGCTCTGACCACTTGGCCAGACTATCTCCATCATGGTTTCTGACAGCAAGAGCATGTAATACAAACAGTGGAGAAGAGAGCCCTGCTTGGACTGTGCCTCTCACTCCTCCAGGCAGCCCTGAGGCCGAAAGGAAGATGATGCCATGCTGGAGTTTGCGAAGGGTAGAGGGCAGCAGCTTATCTGTGTCACTTCGAGGGCTGTTTCCGCAGAGGGGATGCGTAACAGACTTGGAGCCTTACAGGAGGGACAGGAATTGCCCAGTACACACTCAGCACTGGAGTTTGCTTCAGTGTAACACCACCGGGAGGGTCTTTCCAGGTGAGGACATTGGCTGGCTTTGTGCATGGATCTCATTGCCACAGATGCACCATTTGCTTCCTGGTCAATCAGAACAGATTTCCTGGGACTAGGGGCGCTGGACTTTTGAAGAAGGGGTCCCATAAGGTCACCATAGGAGACCATCGGTGACATATAACTCTCCTAGTTGAAGGCCAGATACACGGACAGAGCCGCTCACACCTGGTACCGTCTAAATGCACGGCTCAAAGCACCTAAGCCAGGATCCCCTGCCATGTTGGGCTGTCCCCAGGGCCTGTCTGCCACGTTGGCAGGTTCCTGCTGTCCCGTGTGCTCTGGCTAACACGAGGCTGGTTTCCACTCTGCTGTCAGCCAGGGGACAGTGGCTGGTGGGGCTCCAGCCAGCAGAGGGAGGTTGGCCCACGCAAGACGGGTAAGGCAGGTGGGGCAGCGCCATCCCTAGGGAACTCACCTTTTTCCTGCCATCTTTCTTCAGCCTGGCCTTGCTCTTGGCGGAGCAGACGTTGTGCTTTGTGGACTTGAAGGTTTCCAGCCGTCTCTTCATGTTCTGCTGGAATATCTCCTTGTCCTGCCGCTCTTGTGCACTCGGGGAGATGAAGTGGCGGCTGTAGCTGGCCTTGTACTAGCCGAGGGAGAAGGCAAAGAAACATAGATGGAGCCTCTGGGGAGGTGGGGTGAGTGATTCATTCCGGGGCCATGAACTGCTCATCCCTCCCCACCCACCTCATGGTGTCTGCCCACTGTGGCCTGCTTCTCCACAGGCCTAGCATCACGTGCCCCTTGAGCCCGGCCCACAGCCTCCACCCAGCCGCTCGGCACCGTCCCAGGAGGAGAGACGAGGACACAACAAGCTCCTCAGGCTGCCCTGCTCTCGGGCCATCATTCAGCGAGTGTTCATGCCCCACGGGACGAGATGGCCAAAGACAAACCAACCCCACCTGTTTCAGTGGGTGCTGTGTGCCTAAACCCCCTTGACAGCTTTGAAACACTCAGCTGTTGATGTCATCAGTTCTCAGGCACGCTCTTAAAGTTGGGGCAAAGTTCCTGCACACCTTGGCTGCAGCAGGGCCTTGGCCCAGCAGCCCGGGGAGAGCTTGT
This sequence comes from Gopherus flavomarginatus, assembly GCF_025201925.1. Classification (NCBI taxonomy): domain Eukaryota; kingdom Metazoa; phylum Chordata; order Testudines; family Testudinidae; genus Gopherus; species Gopherus flavomarginatus. The sequence continues at coordinate 38,880,545 of NC_066630.1, forward strand.
GTGGCTGAGAGCGGGCAGGGCCCCCGAGATGCACCATGCTGGTTTTGTGTCCATGATGCCAGCTGGAAGGGGACAGGCAGTGACAGCAGGGGCATGGGGGCGTGTACGGGAACTATCGCCTGCTGGCAGCGGGGGGCAGGGGGCTGTGCATGCGGGCGCCATAGGATGCTGGCAGTGGGGTGTGGGGGTGTTTGCATCTGTCTGTCTGGGCATGGGCTTTAGCCCAATGTCCTGTCACGGTGTGGTGCTGCCTGTTACACTCTGCGATTCCTAAAGGCTGGCTGTGCTGGGGCATTCCTCCCTCCGGAGCACAGTGACTGTGGGCGTCTGTCTACGCAGCATGACTTGAGGGGGGGGAGCCCCCCAACCGGGGTACACGGACTCACATGAGCTAGCGCACCAAGAGGAGCCGTGTGGACATTGCAGCTTGGGTTGGAGCAGCAGCTGGGACCTGTGCTCACTGCACTTGGGGCAGGGCAGAGTGCAGATAGGACTGTGCAGACTGGGGCTGGCTCCTTGGGGCGGATTTCTAGTCAGAGCCACAATCTGCAGGGCCCAAAGCAGGAATTCGACGGGACCGGACGGCTCTTAGGAGCTGTGGCTCCACAGCTGGGAGTGGGCCGCCACCCCGACGTACTGACCTCTACCAACGCCCGTCAGAGCAGCGGCACCTGTGCCCCAGCTAACGCAGCAGAGGGGAACGTGGGGGGAGCAGGGCCAAAGGCTGGCCGTAACTTTGGAAACGGCTGGCTCCGCACGGCCCCAGACACACAGCTGGCCTAGGCCCCTGGGGAAGGGGCAGCCCCAGACCTCGCCCTCCAACCCCCGTCAGCAGCAGCAAGTTGCTCCCTGGACAAGGAGCCCACAGGGTTTGGAAGATGCTGGTTGGGAGAAAGCCCCCAGAAAATCGAACCAGAGGCCTAGTGACTTGTACTGGTTTCAGAGCCCCTTAAGAACGACCAGCAGGTGGGACTGACGCAACCGCTCCTGTTTAGGATGGGGCCAGCTACGGACAGGCTTCTGCATCGGTCCTGATCCCTCCCCTTGTTCCCTGCCCCAGGCCGATGCGGCCGCTCCGGGCACTACACAGGGCCTCTCCCTGTTTTATGTTTTGCTCTATTTCCCCGGTCCCAGGGATACCGGCCTGATGGCTACTCAGCCTCCCTTGCCCGTTTAACTCAACGCTGCCCCATCCTCCTGTGCACAGCAATACAAGGTGTGGGCGTGACGCCCCGTCCAGCTCAGTGCTAAGCAAACTCCCAGGGCTGCGGGACCAGGCGATTCTGAATAGTTCTGCTCACCATGACCCTGGGAAAGGACACGTCCAGGGGCCAGGCTGGTGCATACAGCGAGTGCTCGGCCAGCACTGGGCCAGAGCCCTGCTCCAGTGAGAGATACCAAGAGTGGGGAGGGCTGGTTTCTATGCCCCCACAGTGTTTCCTACGGCTCATTACAGCTCCTGTCGGTGCTGCAGCGAGGTGGTGATGGGGCCCAGGGACGCTCACCCTCCTGCGTGGTTTGTAGAGGCTCCCGCATAACACATGGTGCATCACGGCATCTTCCTTATCCCTCCTGCTCCTCACGGTGTCGATGACCTGCAGATCCAGACATGCGCCGCTGCCGCTTTCCCTCCTGCGAGGGAGACACAGGCAGAGCGCTCAGCGCCCCCCGCTGGGGCAGGCGGGGCAGAGCCAGAGCGCAGGCGTCGCACGGTCAGTCTGCCAGCGCCAAGGGAGCGGGTGAGCTCTGTGCGCCTCCAAGCCAGAGCCATTACAGCGCCTGGCCTGGGGCATCGGCAGAGCCCCGCAGAGCTCGCTGGATTCCCGCGCTCTGAGCTCCCTGTACTCTGCTCTGCAGCGCCCCCTCTGGCCAGTGCTCAGAGTTCGGCTCGGCCCTTCCGCAGGGAGAAAGCAGGTGTGTGTATGTGTGTGGGGTGCACACCTGTTGTGTGTGCCTGTGCACACAGCCAGGGGCACATCCCGGCTCCTACGCACTCAGGGACAGCCTGGACACTCCTCCCAGAGAGAAGCAATTCGCTGACTCAGGGAAACCTAGATCAGATCTGCCAAGGGCAGCCGACAACTGGCCCCATGCGCCAGCTCTTCGTCCTCTCTGATGCCACTCAGCCTGCCCCGTCCCTCGCAGTGCTGAGAGCAGTCTCTGCTGCTGTCCCCCCAGCCCCACCCCTCCCCCCATGCAGACTCTAGGGGCAGACGGAGGGCCAGAGAGCGACACTGCTCTGCTGAACCCTGTCTGAGCCCAACCTTGCTCCAGCTGGAGCCCTGCTTCTCCCATGCTCCCCTTCATTCCATAGTCGCCCCTCATCCCCCTGCGCCACACCTCTCCCACCGCCCCACTGAACACAACTCCCCCCACCCCTTGTCTCAGCCCCTTTTCCAGGGAAAGATCCATCACCACCGAGGAGTGCAGAGGAGCCGGGAATGGAGCGGGCCTGTGCGAGGAGCCATGGGGGCGTAGCAGATGTCAGCGCTGGCTGACAGCGTGAACACACTGTCTACACTTCCTCGAAACACCTTGGGGATTCACACTCTAAAACACGTTGTTAGCTTAGAGACGCTCCCATTTCCCACCCTTACAGCACACTAAACCACCAGAAAGTCACTGGTAACGGCAGCTTCACCCGCATCAACCTCGGCTCACGGGCCTGACCCCAGCCACCCTCACTCCCTTCCAACGTATGGCAGCGGCCACGGGACACAGCGCAGGAGAACCCCTCCCAGAACTCCAGCCCCCCCTGCTCCCTGTGGCGGTAGGTGGGGTGCGGGAGGGAGCTAGCTAGCGGTGGAGCAGAGCAGCCAGAGTGTGCGTGAGCCCTGGGGTTTTCAAGGGCGGAGGCATCAGAGCAGTAAGTGGGGCCCAGCAGTAAGCGATGGAGTGAAGATAACAACAAATCCTAATGCATGGCCTGCAGTCACCACAGCACTCAATGCCCCAGAGGTGGCAGCAGATCTGCCACCTGGGCAGGACACGTCAGCCACAGCCTGGACCATTTGCAGGTGTGTAGGAGGTTAGGGAGGGCTCCATTCCTCCCAGCAGCCACCCCTCTGCAGAGCTGGGGCGGGAGGACCAGGAGCTCCCAGGGCAGGACATATCCCGGGCGCAGTGCACTCACAGGAGGTTTGTGACCGACGACTCCGACATGGAGCTCCTGCTGGGCATAGAGGGCAGCGTGAGCCTCGAGGCGGAGAGCACGTGACCACCCTAAAGGGAGCAAGAGACCAGAGCGGCGTCAAAGCCCCTGCCTGCGCTCAAGCAGATCCCCCCCGCAGAGCCGAGATGGGAGGTGCCAGGGTTCTGCTGGCACCTTGTGTCCCTCACCAGCCACCCAGCCGCCAGCTACCCCCTGCTGGCACCACCTGTCCCTCTACCCGACCTGGGGGCTGGGCAGAGCTGGCTGCCAGGGGGATCAGCCCCCCACTGACCCCACCTGGGGGCTGGGCAGAGCTGGCTGCCAGGAGCAATTGCTAGGTGCTCTCAGAGATATTTAACAGTTTGTGTTCTTTACTATTGATGGGCCACTTAAGGGCAGCGCCCAGGGGCCCAGGCCGGGGGGGAGGGGGGAGCACTCGGGGGGCTCAGCCGGGGGGCAGTGCATGGGGAGCCCCACTGGCCCCGCTTTCTGCTCCTGGCTCCAGGCTCTACGGGGCTGCCAGCTGTCCATAGGGGAACTGCTCTGGCCTGACAAGCTGCGACTGCCAGGGCCCTGGCGGGGGGTGGGCTGCCAGCACGGGAGGACTGGTTGGCCTGGGAGCCGGGGCAGAGCTGGTCCCTGTGCCTGGCGGGGAAGTGCCCCCCGCAGGGTTGGTTCATCCAGGAGAGCTGCAGGGGTCAGGCCCCGCCATGCCCTGGCCAAGCTGCGATCCAGCTGCCGCCGGGCAGGGCGTGCGGTAGCTGCTGGTGACTGCACTGGTACCTGATCTACAAAGCTGATGGCATCGCGGATATTCAGCTTGCAGTAAACGTCCCAGATTTCGTCTTTCAGCCGATAGGCCGATTTCCGCATCAGGAGCTGGCTCAGATATCTCTTGTCAAACTGCTCCCATCTGGCACAAGAGGGAGGAGGAGGTGATGAGCTCCCGTGCGCAGGGGTCTCCGGGCAGCCCCCTGGCCCCGGCACACCTGGGATTCCAGCCGAAGGGGCAGGTTAACAAGGCGTCTCCTCTAATGTTCAGCCACATGCCCCAGAGACAGGTACAGCAGCAATCGAGCTGCGATTCCCAGTGGCACTGGGGGAGGACAATTAGAACCATAGAACATCAACGTTGGAAGGGACCTCAGGAGGTCATCTAGTCCAACCCCCTGCTCAAAGCAAGACCAATCCCCAGACAGATTTTTGCCCCAGATCCCTAAATGGCCCCCCTCAAGGATTGAACTCACAACCCTGGGTTTAGCAGGCCAATGCTCAAACCACTGAGCTATCCTTCCCTCCATGGGGGCGGGGGCAATGCTCATTTGGGGCAGTGAGGGGAGTGGGTGGGGTGGGAGCATCCCTTAAGCAGCCCTGGCAGTCACTGGTACAAGAAATCAGCTGTGCAGTGGCTGGGGGAGAAAGCTCTGCCGCTAGTGTGCAAAGCTGGCTGGGAGCTGGTGGGGGGAGCGGCCCCCCATGCTGACAGCACCACGGCTCCGTATGGCAGGCAGGGTGCGGAGGGGCAGGAAGAGCATCCTGTGGGAGGGGGTGGGCAGCAGGAGGGGACCCCGCAGGGACTGCAGCGAGCGAGCAGGGCAGGGAAGGCTCTCCCGAGCTGGAACCCCTCCCCATCAGGAAATGGACTCAGGGCTGTGGTGCCTCACAGGAGCTGTCGCTCCAGCACCTTTGTGCCCCACATCATCCAGGGGGCTCATGCCTGGCTGGACTCCATCTCCCATGGAGCCCCACAGTCTCTCCCTGCGGCCAAGCTGCCATGGCCCATCGTGGACTCTCACAGAGCATGGCAGAGGCCCAAGACTGGGGTGACGGTGCACTCCGTACGCTTTCTAAAAATATGTTTCTAAGTGTGAATATGCTGTAACTGGAATATGCTTTATGCAAAAGGTCTCTCGTAAGGTGTCATTACAAAGCTTATAATCTACTGAGTGTGTTCGTCCTATTTGTATGAATGTATCATTCTTGTTTCTGAAACAAGGAATATGAAGTATAGCTCTGTGGTCCTACTGTAATTATGCAAAGCAGGGGTCATTAATGGTGGTTTGGAATGTTGATGGCTCCCATTAACCAGGACAATTGACTGTAGATGGCTCTGTTTACCTGCAAGCCTGCATGTGGGTAATGAAAAATGGGGTCTTGCAGTGACATGTCACCTGATACTGGACACCATCTTAAACCTGGTCCTTTTCCATTTAGAAGGAGGGGTGGGAACCCAGAGAGACAAAGGATTCCCACCTTGTGCCAAAGCTATAAAAGGGAGTGGAGCAGGACAAGGAGGTTCCAGTCATGAGAAAACCCCTAGTTTCCACCTAAGATGCCTGCTGGAACTAACAAGGGCTGTACCAGGGGAAAGGGTTGGGCCCAGACTAGGAAGAAGTCTAGTCTGTGAAAGAAGCTTATTGCAACATCTGAGGGTAAGATTTACCTGTATTCAGTTTATTAATGTATTAGACTTAGATTTGCATGTTTTGTTTTACTTTGCTTGGTAACTTACTTTATTCTGACTGTTATTATATGGAACCACTTAAATCCTAATTTTTATACTTAATAAAATCACTTTTGTTTATTAGTAAACCTAGAGTAAACGATTAATACCTGGGGAAGCGAACAGCTGTGCGTATCTCTCTATCAGTGTTATAGAGGGCGAACAATGTATGAGTTTACCCTGCATATGCTTTATATAGGGTAAAACAGATTTATTTGGGGTCTGGACCCCATTGGGAGCTGGGTGTTTGGGTGCTGGAGATAGGTGACCTGCTGAGCAGTTTTCGGTTAAAGTCTGCAGCTTTGGGGGCATGGACCAGACCTTGGTCTGTGTTTGTTGCAGGCTGGCGTGTCTGGCTCAGCAAGGCAGGGTTCTGGAGTCCCAAGCTGGCAGGGAAAATGGGCTCAGAGGCAATCTCAGCACATCAGGTGACAGTCCCAAGTGCGTCTCTGTAACCAAACCCATCACAACTGGCACTTCCCACTGGCCAGGCCTGGTGCTGAGCAGAGGCTGAGAGAGGAGGGCACCACGGATTTAAAAGTGTGCTGAGCAATCCCATCTTGCGTCTTCCTGGCGCCAAGGTCATAGTCCAAGAAGCTGGGAGGTCAGGTCAGAGCGGGTGGAGAGATGAGGGAGTTGTGGTGGTGGTGGTGGTGGGTGGGGAAATGAGGGTGTCACGGGTTGGGTCAGGGAGAGGAGGTGGTTGGAGTGGGGGTGGGCGGGGAGAGGAGGTGGTAGGCGTAGGGGTAGGGGTAGGGGTCGGGGCAGGGAGACGAGGTGGTTGGGGTGGGGGTGATGAAGAGGTCGGGGCTGGGGGGGTGGGCAGAGAGGCAAGCAGTTCAGGGTCAGGTTCAGAGCGGATGGAGAGATGAGGGGGTCGGTGTTGGGATGGGCATGGGCATTGGTGGAGCGATGAGGGTATCGGGGGTTGGGGCAGTCGGGGAGATGAGGGTGTCGGGGTTGTATGGGGAGAGGAGGAGGTTGGCATGGGGTGGGCGGGGAGAGGAGGTTGGAGCTGGGGTGATGAAGAGGGGTGGGCAGAGAGGCATTGGGGTCAGGTTCAGAGGGATGGGGAGATGAGGGGGTTGGGTGACAAGCCACGTGAGAGGGCCGGGGTGGGTGGGGGTGAGCCCCCCTAGACAGGTGCTGTTGGCTCTCGGGATGCGATCGCAGGGACAGGAAGGCCCGAGACCCGCTGGGATGCACCGTTCCCCTCAGTCCCAGGGAGCCAGGCCCATGGCGGGGTCCTGGGGCAGAGAGCAGCACTGGGCCTGCCAGCCACACACCAGCCTCACGTTGCTCCTCTCAGGCCTGCAGACTGAGGGGTCACCTTCCAAGCCCCTGTAGGGCCCCGGGGTCCCCACTCAGTGCCCCACAGCTGGCACGGGCCCAGGGAACACACAGGGCCAGAGCGCGACGGGGGGCACTCACTTGTCTCGCCAGTACCGGTAACCGTGGTGACCGACCACATCCTCCACCGCTGCCAGAATGTGGTCAAAGGCCTTGGAAAGAGAAAACACAGTGAGGGAGTGCTGGGGGGGGCCTGGGGCAGAGTCTGAACTGGCGCCCGGTCCCTGCTGGAAACTGCCCCTGTCAAAAGGAGAGCCGGGGCAGGGCCCGTGGCGGGCAGGGCCAGGGAGACGCCGGCCGTCCCGGCTTGGCCCCGCTACCTACGTGCTCGTGCAGCTCCTCGTTCAGCGTTGGCTTGTGATGGTCGCTCCGCTTCACCTTCAGCCACTTCACCAGGGGCTTGATGGTCAGACCCTGAAAGGGCAGAGCAAGACTGTCAGTGAGGGAGCAGCTCCCGCAGGGCCCCGTGGGCACCAAGCCAGCCCCAACTCTCCCCAGCAAGGGGAGGCCGGCCCAGCTGCCCCAGCCTAGGCAGCATCTACCCTGGGCCTTTGCCACTCCGCTCTCCCCTCTTCTGAGCGCATCCTGGGGGAGCCCGCCGAGCCATCCGCCCCAGTACGCAGGCAGCCAGGGCTGCTGGGCCAAGATGCAGCACAAGAAAGGAGGTGCTGTCCCAAGGCCTTGGCACCAGGAGACATGTGCCTACAGCGTACCAGGGCCTCCACGCCTCTCGCACGCTCGTGTGAATCAGAAGTGGCGCCAGTGCCATCCAAGTGACACTGGGGCAGGGAGGTGTTAAAATTGGGACCTCGGTATGGGCTGAGGTCCTTAGACGCTGTCTGCTACAAGCAAAGCTGACAGATGCCTGGTTTCTCAGGCAGGGAAGAAGCCCTTGGTAGAGCAGTGGCTGGTGCAGTGCAGGGGAGAGGACGCTTGGGACCAGCAGCCCCCAGTCAGGCGGTTAGCTACCAGCCGGCACAGTGAATCACCCAGTCATTCACAGAATAAAATCCCGGAGAAGTGCAGAGGAAGCAGAGGCCAGAGCACATAGAAGTGCAATGCTCGAGCCAAGGGAAGGGGAAACCACCATATGGCCAGACATGATGGAACAAACATGAATCACAAAACACCCCGGGGCAATTCCAGCAAAGGCAGCAGAGTCACACCAGCGTGGGCTTGACCCACTGACGTCGATGCGATGAGGAATCACAGAACAGCAGCAGTGAGCGGCGCGGGTTTATAAAGAACCCCAGTCTCACCAGCCAGGCTCGGTTGCTGGCTTTGGTGAGGAGCTTCTTCTTACTGGCCGCGTGCCCAATCTCCATGAGGGACGGGATCCCTGTGGGGCAGGCGCCGCCCTTAACTGGAGGTGCAACAGGAAGGCTGCCCCTGTGCGGCCTTCAGGAGACTGCAGGGCTCACACTCGGCCTGGCACGGCCGGGGTGGGCAGAGAGCAGCACAGGGCAGGGCTCACACCCGGCCTGGCATGGCCGGGCGGGCAGAGAGCGGCACAGGGCAGGGCTCACACCCAGCCTGGCACGGCTGGGGCGGGCAGAGAGCAGCACAGGGCTCACACCCAGCCTGGCATGGACGGGGAGGGCAGAGAGCAGCACAGGGCAGGGCTCACACCCTGCCTGGTATGTCCGAGGCGGGCAGAGGGCAGCATAGGACAGGGCTAACACCCAGTCTGGCACAGCTCAGGCGGGCAGAGAGCAGCACAGGGCAGGGCTCACACCCGGCCTGGCACGGCTAGGGGGGGCGGGTGGCAGAGAGCAGCACAGGGCAGGGCTCACACCCGGCCTGGCACGGCTACGGGGGGCGGGTGGCAGAGAGCAGCACACCGCAGGGCTCACACCTGGCCTGGCACGGCTGGGGGGGGGGGCAGAGAGCAGCACAGGGCAGGGCTCACACACGGCCTGGCACAGCTGGGGGGTGGGGGCAGAGAGCAGCACAGGGCAGGGCTCACAAACGGCCTGGCACAGCTGGGGGGTGAGGGCAGAGAGCAGCACAGGGCAGGGCTCACACACGGCCTGGCACAGCTGGGGGGTGGGGGCAGAGAGCAGCACAGCACAGGGCTCACACATGGCCTGGCACGGCTGGGGGGGGGGCAGAGAGCAGCACAGGGTAGGGCTCCCACACGGCCTGGCACAGCTGGGGGTGGGGCAGAGAGCAGCACAGGGCAGGGCTCACACACGGCCTGGCACGGCTGTGGGGGCGGGTGGCAGAGAGCAGCACACCGCGGGGCTCACACCCGGCCTGGCACGGCTGGGGGTGGGGCAGAGAGCAGCACAGGGCAGGGCTCACACATGGCCTGGCACGGCTGGGGGTGGGGGCAGAGAGCAGCACAGGGCAGGGCTCACACATGGCCTGGCACGGCTGGGGGGCAGAGAGCAGCACAGGGCAGGGCTCACACCCGGCCTGGCACAGCTGGGGGTGGGGCAGAGAGCAGCACAGGACAGGGCTCACACCCGGCCTGGCACAGCTGTGGGGCGGGGGGGCAGAGAGCAGCACAGGGCAGGGCTCACACCCGGCCTGGCACGGCTGGGGGGGGGGGCAGAGAGCAGCACAGGGCAGGGCTCACACATGGCCTGGCACGGCTGGGGGGCAGAGAGCAGCACAGGGCAGGGCTCACACACGGCCTGGCACGGCTGTGGGTGGGGCAGAGAGCAGCACAGGGCAGGGCTCACACCCGGCCTGGCACGGCTGTGGGGCGGGGGGGCAGAGAGCAGCACAGGGCAGGGCTCACACACGGCCTGGCACGGCTGGGGGTGGGGCAGAGAGCAGCACAGGGCAGGGCTCCCACCTGGTCTGCCCAGGGACTTTGCCCCACCAGCATTTTAGCGAGGTCACAGTGCCACCTAGTGGCCACGCCTGAGTTTCACCCTGGGGACCGTGGCGGTGACAAGCACAGGGCCCACGTTGCTGCTGTCTGCCCGTGCAGATGGATGGGCTCTAGTGTGGCCTGCTCACAACTAACCCAAACTACATCACACGCGAGTGCCAGCGGCGCCTGCCCGAGCTGCAGGGTGTGACACCCAACTCCGAGGCGCAGGCCTGAGCAGACCCGCCCCACAGCCAGAGAACGAGGGCCGCTCACTAGTACTCACGAGCAGCACAAGAGGAGGCACCGCTGGCACCCTATGAGCACTGCTGCCCACTGACTGTCTGGGTGAGCGACAGGGCCCCGCGGACTCGCCCTGTGCTGCACTGGCACTGGGTGGGGGCCAGAGCCTGCGCAGGGAAAGCAGACGGGGCCCTGGCCAGCAGGGGGGCCAGGACTCACAGGTGCATCTCCACTCCCCTCCTGCCCCTGGCTCTGTGCAGGCTCTGTCTGGCAGGACATGCGGACGGGGCCATGTGGCCTGGAGCTGACCTGAAGGGGCAGGGGTAGTGAGGGGCTCTGTCTGGCAGGGGGCTCAGCACTTCCAGGGGGTAGCCTCCCCGCTCGCAGTCTCTGCCAACGTCCCCAGCTGCAAGAAATACCTCAGGCGAATGCAGGTGAGTCCTGCTGATTATTCCTGCTGATTATAATACTGGGGTGGGGGGGGTGCTAAGAAAACAGTCCCCCATTGACAACCCTATCTGGCAACCCTGGAGCAGCTTCTCCTTAGGCTGAACTGGGTGTAAGTGACAGGCATCAGGAGCAGAGCGCGGGGGAGGGAACACGGGGGGAAGGGGTAGGTGCCAGCTCCCCTCTAGTAGCCACATGTCTTTTGCTCTCTTTGCTGCTGCCCCCTGGCTCTGTGCCCCAGGCCTAGTGCGTGTGCCCAGCCTGGGTGCCGAAAACAGCCGGGGGAGCTGGCTGGTGCCAGGCACAGCAGGCAGGAGGGGAGTGTCCAGCCCCGTCTCTCTAAGGCATGTTTTGTCTAAGAGAGAGATGCAGCTGCCCCATCCAGAGAACTGCTATGGGCCCTGCGATGCCCAAGGGGGCAGGGCTGTCTGCCCATATCCCAGCACCCCCAGCTCCAGTCCTGCCGCCCCAGAGGACTGGAGTCCTGCAGTGCTACCTCCAGCCTCCTCCAACCCAGGCCTTGTATCTCCCCACGAGCTGCCTCCGAGGCCAGCCCCCTGCAGCCGGGCAGGAGCACCACAGCTAGCCCTGCTCTCCAGCACAGAGCCAGGCTGGAGGTTTGGTGTGGTTGGGGATGGCCGGGCCCTGCCATGCTGACCTGCACGAGGACGGTGAAGAAGACCACCACGATGGTTGTTGCCACGAAGTAGTCCTTGGCTCGCACCTTGGCTCCATCCAGCAGGATGACCAGGGCAAAGGCGACGGCCCCCCGCAGGCCCCCGTATGACATCACCACCTGGTCGATGCGATCCAGTGGCATGAGGCGGAAGTGGTTGAGCACCCAGGTCTGGAGGATGACACCTAGGGGAGAAGGGGAGGGATGCGGATGAGGGCCTGGCCTGGGTGTGTGCTCTGCAGGATGCAGCCAGGGACAGGGCTCTTACAAACCCTCTGCAAGAGCCCCCCAGTCCTATCCCTGGCAGATTGCCCCACGAGCCAGGAGGGAGCTCTGGGCATCTGTCACGGAGTCTCCGGGCGATGCTCCGGAACTGCTCCCCACCAAGCCAGTCAGGACTTTGGGGAGCCTCCTCTCCCTTGGAGCAGACTTGTTCAGGGCAAGAAGCTCACACGTCTTCACCTCCTGGGTCTCTCCTTGGAGCATTCAGCATCCTCTGCCCCTCCGTGCGCTTCCCACAGCGAGTCCACCCCAGCGGGGTCCTGGGGAAGCCACCGGGTCCTGCACCCCCACTTTGCAGTCAGACGTGACTCTCAGCCAGCCAGTAAAACAGAGGTTTATTCAATGACAGGAACAGGGTCTAAAACAGAGCTTGTAGGTACAGAGAACCGGACCCCTTGGCCGGGTCCATTCTGGGGGTCAGTGAGCCAGACCCCCACGTCTGCCCTTAGCCAGCTCCAGACTAACAACCCCCCCCCTGCCCCTCCTCTCTGCTCAGCCCCTTTCCCGGGCCAGGAGGTCACCTGATCCCTTTGTCTCCAACACCTTCAGCTGGCACCTTTGCAGAGGAGGGGCCCAGGCCATCAGTTGCTAAGAGACAGAGTGTCAGGCATTTAGGTGCACTGGCCCTTTGCTCTGCCAGATACTTAAGAACTGCCATGGGGACACTGAGGCACCAACACAGTATTCAGAGAAACCATTAAGAACTTTCCCAGTTCGTCACAGCATCCTGGGGACCTGACAGCCCCCAGCCAGAGGCTGAGAGCTGCAGACAGCACAGGATAGGAGAGCGACTGACCCACGGCCCGGAAAAGCAGGATGAAGAGCAGGGTGCCCAGCACCAGTGCCGTGTCCCACGCCCACTTGGAGGTGTCCACGGCGGAGATACCCAGGAACATGAAGATGACGGTCTCGGAGCTGCTAGCCAGCGTTTTCATGGTGTACTTGACAGTGGTGCGGGATTTCCGTGAGATGTTGGCTTCCACATATTTCTTACAGCAGATCCCACAGAAGGTGACCCTAGAAGGCAGCAAGAGCTTGGGATTGATGTGGGTAGGGCCACACTACCCCCTCTCCGCTCCCTTTGCACTGGCCAGCAAGTGCCATGAGCCCTGCACGCTCACCACGGTGGGATCCCCCTCTCCCAGGTCCTCCACCCGCTGCTCTCACTCAGCTGAGCCAGAGGGGCCAAGTCTGGGTGTGCAGCAGGAGGACCAGCCGTCGCTCAGGCGCTGCTTCCACCCCATGTGGCAGCCCGCAGAGCCCTGTGCCATGTGATAGTCATGCCTGTCTCATGTCCAGCTCCAAGGTGCTGCCATCCAATATTGTGTGGCTGCCTACATGCCCCGGCAGACAAAGACCCGGTTATGGGATCTAGAGACAGGGCATACAGCACCTGCAGCATGTCACAGACAGTGTCAGCAACTCACCAGGCGCCCGGTGCAGAGCTCAGAGGCCCACACCCAGAGAGAAGGACAGCAAGAGCCCACCAGCACACCAGGGTTCGCAAACTGCCTGTGGTTCTCCACATACTGTGTGCCAGGCGTGCCAGCTACCATGGCTGCTCTGCTCTCTGGACTCTGAGTAATGGACAGAGTCAGCGTCACCCGCCACCACCCTCTGCCCGCCCCCAGCTGCTGGAGCTCCAGCCTCAGGCCTTAAAGCCAGGCTGGGCAGAAATGGCTTCTTCCTAAAGCCCCCCTGCTTCCCCAGGAGCACTGCCTGCCCTCCCCTGCCACAGAGAGAGCCCCTCCTAGCCCCCGAAGGGCCAGCACTCCTGCTTAGAGCAGTACTTCAGTGCCAGCCACAAACGACCCTTCCTCATTCAGTCACAGCTTTCTCCAGGCTCTGCCAGGGCCCTTACACGATTCTTCCTATGCGTGGCCTGGGCCCCGGAGTTACTGCTCACGGCCAGTGACTGAACAAAGCAAGAGGGAAACGGCCAGATCAGACCCTGGGGCACTTGGCTCCAGGATGTTCCCTGACATGGGCGGGGGCAACAGGCCAGGGAGGGAGGCGGCAAGAGACAACCATACACGGGGCCCCTCACGGATGGCAGCACCCCAGGCAGTGCCTCCGACAGGCAAGACTCTGAGTTCAGGGAGGTTCCGTTTGGTCTGAGCTGGTCAATGCGGGCGCAGAACAACATCTCTGAGCGAGCCCGGACGCCAGCGATCTCTGCGCTGCAATTGTCACCGCCTTGGGCTGCTCATCGAAATGCCGCCAGGAGGTGGATCTGCCCAGGGACGGAGCTCTCCTGGGACAGCATTCCAGGCAATTTACCCGCAGACAGGAACAGCGTCAGCACCTCTCAGCAGCTCCAGCCTGGCCCCGGCTGGCTGCCCTTGCCCTGGCGTCTCTCCCCCGCAGCCTCTCCTCTGTCCCATTGGGGAGGCGCTGAGAGGCTCCCAGAGGGGGAGAAGGGAGCCTGCCACTATGGGGGGGAAGCTTTGTCCCAATGCTGCCATTTCCGCTCCTTTGGCCGAGTCCCCTGGACAGACAGTCCCCGGGAAAGGCCCTTTCCCGAGTGACAGGAATCTAGTTGCTGAACCTACAAAATCAAACCAGTCTGGGCTCAGAACCCACCCAGCGACCAGGAGATCATAGTATAACGTATGCGATCCAACGCCCAGCTCCAGGGCACCAGCTTTGTAGCCCATGTGTAGCAGCAGCTCCTGGGGAGAACGGGAAGGGCACCCCCAGCTCAGTTCCTAGGAAATGGCCCCAGCAACTCGACTGGGGCCCGGGAGTCTCAGGCGGAGCACGCGGGGTCCGGGAGAGAGGAGGAGACACTGAATGCAAAGGGAGCCTGGGAGTCCCAGCGTCTCTTCTCGGTTCAGGGTGTTGCTGTCTCAGGCCAGGCCGACAGCAAGAACTGAACCACAGCCCCCTATGACAGGGGGGGTCCTCGCAGAGCTCTGGTAGCAGAGCAGCCAGGGCCTGGAGACCGTCAGCACCTCAGGTGGGAAAGCAAATGAGGAGTCTGAGTGCTGGAGATCAGCTCCTGGAATGAGCAAAGAACCTTGGTGGGGGGCGAACCCTGGAGATCCCCTCACAAGCAATTAACTCGTCTATTAAGTGACTGGGTCAGGGCTATTGTCTGGCGATGTGAAGGGGAGGGGACTGCGGGTGGGGAATCGAGGAGCGATGTGAAGGGCTGTGGATCCAAGAGTGATGTCAAGGGGAGGGAGCTGTGGCTGGGGATGGTGGAGCGACGCGAAAGGGAGGGGGCTGCAGGTGGGGCTCGAGGAGCAGTGTGAACAGGAGGGCAGAGGCTGCAGGGAACCTGCTCCCACAAGGATGTGCCACGCCAGTCCCATGGGGCCCAGCATCCCTCCCGCCCAGGTTGGATCTCCAGGGAAAAGCCCAAGCGTGCGGTACTCACGCGAGGATGGAGGAGAGTGAGACCATCTCGGCGGCAAGGTACGCCATGTACGCCAGCAGGAAGACGAAGAGCGGCTCGATGATGCGCACGCGCTTGGTGAACCTGGTGATCAGCGCCAGCAGGAAGGCGAAGAGCAGCCCCACGGCCGCCCCCCCGAGGCTCACCACGAAGAAGGAAGCTGGGGGGCACAAGAGCAGATCCTCATGGAGTGAGTCTTGCTGGCTGCAGCCTTGGTCTCGGCAGCAGTTTGCTTCCCAGCCGTGAGCCCTGCAGAAGGCAGCTTGTATCTACCGCCAGAGGGAGCCTCTCCCCTTTTCCCGGAGACCTGCCTGCTGAGCCTGCCTTTGGAGAGGCCTCTACTGAGGATGGCTGCGCCCCAAAAGCAGTGAACCCGGCTAACTGCAGAGGTCGGGACACGCTGCACAGGGGCTGTTCTTTCTTCCTTACTGACAAATATGGAGATATGCCTATCTCGCAGAGCTGGAAGGGACCCCGAAAGGTCATTAAGTCCAGCCCCCTGCCTTCACTAGCAGGACCAGGTACTGATTTTGCCCCAGATCCCTAAGTGGCCCCCTCAAGAATTGAACTCACAACCCTGGGTTTAGCAGGCCAATGCTCAAACCGCTGACCCTGCTCCACCCCCTTCCCCAAGGCCCCGCCTTCACTCTGCCTCAGTCACTGCATTTTTAACAGGCACGTTGCTTGTCAAATAAACCCCCTTCGGAGGAAAGCCCATCCGAGAAGCGACGTGCCTGTTAAAAAAGCAGTGACAGAGGTGGAGCGAGGGCGGGGCCTTGGGGAAGGGGGCGGAGCAGGGAGAGGCAGGGTGAGGGCAGGGCCTTGGGGAGGGGGCAGGGCGAAGGAAGAGGAGGAGTGAAGGCGGGGCCTTGGGGGAGGGGGTGGGTATTGCCCTCGGGGTGGAGCACCCCCAAGAAAAACTAAAAGTCAGCAGCTGTGTCTCTGACTTTCCCTCTCTGGCCCATGCATGCACCGCGGAGCGCCAGCCCGGCACAGATATGGCAAGCCGGCACACACAGCATAGGGAAATAAGGGGCAGGGAGCAGCTCTCTCAGGACAGAGAGCGAGGCCTGGAACTCCTCAAAGGGCACAGACCTGAGGCACAACAGCATCTGATGAGGAGGCCTCCAGCGGAGACAAAGGAGCCCCTCTGGGAACGTCTTGGCACTGCCTGGCGTGGCAGAGTGGGAGATATTGGACAGTCCACGGGGAGTGAGGCGTTCACCTCCTGATTCCAAACGCTGCCTCCTCTGCCCATGGGGGGAGGCAAAGGGGAGCTGCGGCCCCTCCCCAGGATCAAAGGCAGCCACCAGGCCCCGGGGAACAAAAAGCAAAACCTTCTCCTGTGCATTTCCTGGGGGCCACCCCCTGCAGCCTCCACCTCCACTCCATCCCCTAGCTGCCAAACCTCCTGCTCGCCCCCCCGAGCAGCTACACAAACAGCCCACAGGGGCAAACCAAACACTTGGGGGCAGTAAAAATCAGTGGAATTGAATCTATAAATAAATACCCCAAGAATTACAGGATTGGACAGGGGATTTCAACTATGCTACTTTGGGTGACACCTACTAACACTTCAGGTACAACAATGGAAAAACCAGACAGGGCAGATGACCCATCAGCAAGAACAACAGACTGTGAAAAGCTTGGCCTTCCTGGGGACGCGTCAGACTGCCCCTGACTCATGGACGCTGTGATCCTACAGTCAGGGGGTCTTGTCACCTGACACTAAACATTACCTGGGACTTCTTGTAACTTTCCACTGGAAGGGAAGGGGGGATTAAGTTTGGGGAACAAAGGATTCCCGCCTTGTGTAAATCCTATTTAAGGGTGGGGAGGAAGGCAAACGGGTCTCCTCCTCCTCCACTCTATGGCCTGTCTGCCCAAGAAGAAAGACTGGTAAAGCCACCTGAAGGGAAGGCGAACGGGAGTCCAGACTGAGACAGGGTCCAGTCTGAAAAGTAATATAATGAACTCTGAACCCCAGAAACTTTGCAACCTTCCTAAAATAACATTTAGGGTGAGAACTTACATTGTGTAACCTGTTTCTTAAGTCTATTGAACTTAGCTTGCGTATTTTGGTTTATTTGGTCAGTAATCTGCTTGGTTCTGTCTGTTCTCTCTTATATTCATTTACAATTCACCTTTTGTAGTTACCAAACTTATTTCTTCTTTATAATATAACCCCCATTTCTATAATTTCTAACGGGGGTAAGGGGAGAAGTCATGCACATCTCTCTTCATATTGAGGGAGGGAGCGAATTTTATGAGCTTGCGCTGTACAAATATTTCTATACAGTGCAAGACAGGGTTATTTCGGGTTTGTCTCCCAAAAGGGGTGTGCACGTGAGTGCTGGGGGAGCCCCTCACACAGAGCTGACTTCAGTCTGTGTCTGCAGCAGGGTGTGGGGGTGTGTTAGTTAATAGGCCGGCGAGCCTAATCCAGCAAAGCAGGGAGAGGGAGCCCAGGCTGATTGAGCAGGGGAGGCTCAGTGAAACCCCAGCACATCAGGTGGCACCCAGAAGGGGGGTCCAACCCGTCACACCAATCAACCAAAACAAGCCTCCACCTATGACTGGAGACCAGAGGCTGATGTTTGCTGCTGTATGATCTGTGAAACGAGACATGGGCACATGCTACAACAGGGGTGGGCAAACTTTTTGGTCCAAGGGCCACATCGGGGAAAAGACGTATGGCGGGCCATGAATGCTCACAAAATTGGGGCTGCAGTGCAGGAGGGGGTGATGGCTCTGGTTAGGGGTGCAGGCTCTGGGGATGAGGAGTTTGGGATGCAGGAGGGTGCTCAGGGCTGGGATCAAGGGGTTTGGAGAGCAGGAGGGGGATCAGGGCTGGGGCAGGGGGTTGGGGCGTGGGGAGAGGCTCAGGGGGTGCAGCCTGGAGTACCAGAGTGGACCCAAGCCGCTGGCAGTTTGCCCACCCCTATGCTACAAGCTGGCCAGATGCTCGGGGTGGGTTGGGACTGGCCTCATAACCTCAGCCGGCTCATCTCCTGACCAGAGCCCTTGGCCATGGTTAAGGTGTGTTGGGCTTGTATAAAATCATAGAATCGTAGGACTGGGAGGGACCTCGAGAGGTCGTCTAGTCCAGTTCCTTGTACTCCTGGCAGGACTAAGGATTATCTAGAGCAGTGCTTCTCAAAGCAGTGGACCGCGGACCGGTGCCAGTCTGCGAGCCATCCGCTGCCAGTCCGCATCGAGTTTCCTCATAAGAGTGTCAAATACGATAATAATATAGCACTGGTCCCTGGCACATTGGAAAAAAAAATTGCCGGTCCCCCACATGAGCTAGTTTGAGAAGCACTGATCTAGACCATCCCTGACAGGCGTGTGTCCAACTAGCTCTTAAAAACCTCCGATGATGGAGATTCCACAACCACCTTAGGCAATTTATTCCAGTGCTTAACCCCCTTGACAGCTAGGAAGTTCTCCTGGCTTTTGGTCCCCATCCCCTGTCTGTTTATCCACAGAGCTCCTCGGGGGCAGGGCTGCCTATGGGGCAAGTGGCCTGCACACCAGGGACGCTGTCAGACACAGCCAGCCAGCATGGACATCTGGCCAGGTCTATGCACAAAGCAAACGGTTAGAAGCTGCACCCTGGCACCTGAGATCCGCTTCTACAGCCTCCATTTAGACTCACTTTACTCACCCAGCCACAAGAGCTGGGAGAGAGCTCCTGAGTCACACCTCCCCTGTCTCTGCCAGCCGGCCATGGCTGTTCAGAGTACGTGGTCCCGTCCAGTTTACACATCCCAAGCGATGGGACTTCCAGCACCTCCCCTGGGGAGCCAGTCCACCGCAGTCCCTTCCAATGGCACGGCATCTGCCCGGCTCACCCGCCTGCCCATCCCCTCTCCGCATGGCCTGCTCCCCCCCAGACCCACAGCAAGTTGGGAATGTCAGGTCCTTTCTAAGCCTGTCACATTCTCTTAAGGACTTGGGATCTTCAAGCATTTGACCCTGGAGACCGGCTGTGTGCATGGCCTGGCACCCCAACGAGCTGCTCAGTGGGTTGTACGGGGCAGGGCAGGCAGGTGAGTTCTTTACAATGCCCTGGAGGGGACGTCGTCCTGTATGGCCCACCATGCAGGCTGTCAAAGCAGCCACCCTCCTGTCACCGGCCCAGGGCTGTATGGAGGGCACTTGCCTTCACGCAGTGCTCCCCAGTGTCAGCCAGTCTGGTCTCCCCAGCAGGGGGAGCTGGCAGCCACGCCCGCTCTACACATCCTCCAGCAGAGAAAGCAGGCCCGGGGACAGTGTGTCTAACAGAGAGGGGCTGGAGACACACTCACCGACACCCTTCAGGTAGTCTGTGGCCTGGACATGCACAGGGCCCATCTCCACAAAGGAGTTAAAGACTTTGTACAGCACCTGCAAGGCAAAGCAATGGGTTTAGCCCAACGCCTGGGCCCCGATGGACCAACAGCCCCTTCTTGACTCTAGCCTGCGCTGTCCTAGGCAGCGTGAGGATGTGTTTCTCCTTCTGGGCATGTGATGCCTGCCCTGAAGACCCTGCCTCTTGGGCGGCGGAGAAGCAGGGAGGTAGCAGACTCTATGCTCTCCAGGTGTGGGGCTTCCTAGGCGAAGGGACACAGGGCCAGAGTGAGAGTGTACGTCTCCTGCCGACACCTGCTCTGGATCTGCCTAGGGCGATTGCCCAGCTAGTCCTGTGCTGGGCTCTCTCAAGCACACGCTGAAGTACCAGGGGGTGGTGTGGGGTGTGCAAACCCCTTTGGCTTGTCTCTTGATCCAGCTGTGAAGCCACGTTGTTCAGATGACTGCTGGCCCATTACCCACCCTGCTCCTATGGTATCCTATCTCCTGGCGCCTTGGAGACTCCCTTGCTCCATGCCCACAGCAGGGCAGGGCTATTACTGAGACGGCAACCCCCCGAGCTGGGCACAGTCCTATGCCCTGGAGGACAGGACGTCCCACTGAGGAGAGGGCTCTGGACATGCAGACGGTAGAGACCACAGAGAGTGGGACGAGCGTGTCCTGTCTGGGCCTTGGGGCCAGGGGCTTTCTGCCCCAGTCGGCAGCTCTAGGACTAGAGGAGAAGCTCCCACTATCTGGCAGCTGCAACATGGATGTCTCAGGCCTCCAGCCAGAGAGGGCAAGACTCCCCCTAAGCATAGAGCCCTGGGCCATACTCACCACGGTGACAGCGTCGTTCAGCAGGGACTCCCCGAACACGATGATGAAGAGGGTCTCATTGATGTGGACTTCCTCGAAGACTGCCAGCACCGCCACAGGGTCCACAGCTGAGATGAGGCTGCCGAAGAGCAAGAAGTCCATCAGGCCAGCTTCCACGCCCTTGTCTGCCAGGACAGAAACACACCGCTCAGGGCACCTCGGAAGGGGGCATGGACTGAGCTCCAGCCTCCTGCATCTCCAGCAGCACCCACCTCACACAGCCCATGGGAAGCAGACCAGGATTCAAGCCCTAAGGGCCCAGCCAGACACATCAGGGAGCGAGAGAAACGAAGGAGGGACCCCACCTGCCCTGCACAGAGCTGCTGCAGATGCCTCCGCTGTGGACCCCGTTATCACGGCACACAGAGCAAGGCCAGCCTAGCAGGCCCTGATAAACAACAAGCTTCGTGTCTGCTCTGTGGTGACCATGGAGTGGGCAGGAGATACCATGAATCTGTCTCTGCACATCATGGCAGACAGGGCACAACGCAGGGCTCGTGCTGTCGGCACCAGCTATGCCAAAGGGCTCAGAAGGGACCCTCCCCTGTTCCTAGAGAAATTCTCCAGTCCCAATTTTGTCTGCTTGGTCTCAATTCTGAATAAGCCGGAGCCAGGCCACTCCAAGAGGAAATATGCAGATCTTGAGTATGCTCAGTGCTAACACAGGGTGAAAAGTTCAGTTAATTGGCAGACTGCCAGGAGTGCTAAGCTGGCACCCTGGCAAAAGGCCCAGTAGGTGAGAGAATCGGCAGAATCATAATGCTGACGTTAACAGCAACCGTGAGCATGTGCAGAATGAAAGGGGTGACAGAAAGGTTAACAGCCTCAGCCTGAACTGACATGGGCCGGTTTGGGGCTGCTTCTTCTGGTAGCTGAAGATGAGGTGATGTGGGTTAGAACAGTATAAATACTACTATGCTGACAGGCAGCCAGTCAGTCAGGAGCCAGCGAGGAGAGCGATCGGGAGAAGACGGAGTAAGAGAGAGGAGCCAGCAAGAACAACTGCTGGAAAGGAGTTACAAGAGCGGCTGCTGGGAAAGAGAGATTGGAGAGTGGACAGAGGAGCCACTGAAGAAATTTTGTAGCAGAGTGAGAGAATCCACCAAGAGAACCAAGTGGCAACAACTACGAACAGCGAAACAGGGCTAAGGGAGAGTGAATTTGGAACACTAGCAGCAGCTAAAGTTTGAAGAGAGAGTGACAGCTTAAAATCCTGAGGAGAACTCTTCTGGGAGAAGCTGCTTCAGCAGCAAGCAGCAGCAACTAAAGAAAGTTGCCAAAGAATTTACAAAATAAATTAGTTTTATTATAAGTATTAGTGTGTGTGCGCGCACTAATAAGAATGCATAGAATATTGTTATTAACTGACATTTATTTATGTAAAATCTAAAGTATAATTGAAGAACTACTGTCCATGATTGGTTATAGACTGGCCATTCGCTTAGAATCATTTAAACTGTATGCTATTGTGGTTTGAATGCTCTTTTAACTTGCAATAAGGGATGTGTGTCTTATTTAGGACTTTAGATTATATTGTATTAGGGATTATTAGTTACAAGAATACTTCTGTGTCAATCACTCTATTGGAAGGTTAGATCCGTGTCCTTCAAGTGTTTCCTTAACAACTCTGGAGACTCAGATCCCAGGAAAAGCAGATTGAGGGGGCAAGAGGGTGGTTATTTTAGGACACCCCAGAGCCTAAATTTCAGGGTAACACCCTGGCAGAGCTGCTAGGAACTGCCCTTGACATCACCATCCCCCTTGTCTGCCCACCCAAGCTTGCCGAGGTGCTGGAGCCTAGATGAGGTTCTGCTAGCAGTGCTGAGACCCCACCAGTTCCCTGAAGCCTGGGGAGGATACCAGAGGAGGGGGTGGTGAGGTTGTGGGCTGAGGGAGAGAGAGACTGCACATGTGAAAACCTTGCCCTGGGGTCCAGGGAGTGGCACTGGCTGGTCCTGAGGGAGCAGCAGCCTCAAAGAGTCACCGAGCAGCCCCTTGGGGGAAAGGGGTGAGTAGCAGGGAGTGGGGGAGGATTAGCTCTGGGATGGTGATGGCTCAGTCTGAGCAGTGATTGCCAGCCAATGCATCAGCCATGTCTGGGATGTGCTGCAGCTGCTGGGGCTGTAACGGGCACAGCACAGTCGGTGGCCACCCAAGAGCTCAGGGGCACATGGGGATGAGGGGTCGGATAAGAGGAATTTCTCCACTAAAATCCCTGAGATCCCCAATGGTGGGTGTGAACCCTTCCTGGACCTCACGGAGCCTCCGGCTGCAGGACCATGCCGGGAGTATGCAGCACCCCTGCCTTTGCCCAGTTTTGTTCCTTTCTCATTCCCTGGTTCGTTGTTTGATGAACCCCCAGATCACTTCATAGTGTCAGAGGTGCTGAGCGAGAGGGAGCCTGTGGTCAGTCTGAGGTCAACTCCTGGGCTTGAAATGAAAAGCAGAGGCAAGGGAGCACATGGAACAGCAAACTGAGAAGAGCAAAGGCCTTTGTATGTATCTTATGAGCACAGTCGAAGCTTGACGAGCTTAAGAAGGGGAAAAAGCCAAACACGGATGATATGCAAGCTCCATCCAGTCTGCCATTGCCAGGCAACATCGCAGACAACTGGAAAAAATTCCAACAGCGGTTTGAATTGTATTTAGCAGCCACGGGGAAGAGCAGAAAAATCATCAATCTTTTTGCATATTGTTGGGGAGGAAGCATTGGATACTTATAACAACTTTAAATTTGAAGAAGATGAAAGCATGAAGTAAAATATGATTTGAGGAGCACTGTGTGATATTCTACACCTTGGGGGAGCACTCTGTAACTCTCATATTCCGCATTTATATATAATTGTATGCCATGGGAGGTATCAGGGGAAAGTTTATGATCTGCAGAAAGTCACTGCTCTATCTAAATATGTAGATCATTAGTGCATATAAAGTTAAGAGATTGTGTTGTATGGTTGTCACTAAAACATGCTGTAAGTTGGGGAATCGGTCAGATATTAGCTCCCCAGAGGCAACAGCAAGGAAAATAACCAACGCCTGGGTGGGATGTCAAACAATCAGGAACAGCCATTGTTCAGCAAGGGAGCTACAAGGCAATGACTTACCTGCATGAGGCCACCCCAGGGGAATTGCTCAACCTTGCCTAGGGACTCAGCAATGCCCCAGACATGTTTTCCAGGCACATGGACTAAGGGTATAAAACAGAACACTGCAGCCCCGTACTGCGTCTTTTCCTCTCTCCCCCTCCCACCTACGCTGCAAGCAACAAGGACACTGAAAACACTGAAGACTCCAACAGAGGAGACTGGCCCAGGTTTCAGGCATGAAATGCGATATCCAGGGGGATGAGAAAAACTGCTTAATCTAAATGTTGCCCAGTCTAATAGGGTTGAGAGTTCAGACTGCGCGCTTATATTCTGTTTTCTTTTGGTAATCACGCTGACTTTTTGCCTATCACTTATAATCCCTTAAAATCTATCTATCTATCTTTTGTAGTCAATACATTTGTTTTATTGTTTATCTTTACCAATGAGTTGCCTGAAGTGTTGGTAAATCTGCTCAGGTTTTACAAAGGCTGGCGTATGTCCACTTTCCATTGATGAAGTGGTGAACCAATTAATAAACTTGCACTCCTCATCTTGAGCAGTGCAAGATGGTACAGCTGGAGGATGCAAGCCAGGGAGCTGGGGGAATTGGGCTGGTGCCTCTCTCAGTGTGACTCATGAGTGGGCTCTGGGAGCATTCATGCAGTCTAGCTGGGTGTAGGGCTTCATATCCGGTTGTGCTGAGTGATCACAGCGCCTGGAGGGGTTTGTTGCTTGTCACTAGTATAGCACTGTGAGAGACAGACCAGGCTGGAGAGTTAAGGGGGCACAGCAGTTCCACAGTCCCAGGCTACACCCCAGGGATCCCGTCACATACTGCATGCTGAAGAGGAGTGAGACCTTTGAGACAGATGGATTTTGTACACGCATAAAAAGCTGACGACACCAGAGAGCAACGTCACAGAATTAAGGAGCATCACTAAAACGTGTGTCTTTGGTAAGTGTCTGGTCAGAGATAGAACCATTTGTGGCATTACAGACCATGTGTTAAGAGAGAGATGGTTCTGTGAAGATTTAACTTTAGAAAAAGCAGCTCTCCAGATAGGCAGGGCAGCAGAAACTGGGAAAGCACAAGCCAAAGGGCTGAATTCACCAGAATGGGTTATCCGTGTAGTAAGCACAAAAGAATATAGCTAGAAAAGGTAAAATCAAAGCGTGGAACCACTCACTATGAAAACCACTGCTGGGGGACACTGGGTGCAGACAGCTACATGGAAAGTTGTGAGTCACAGCATGGCCCCAAATGGTGTGTTGTCTTTGGGAAACTGTTATAAAAATGTAGGAAAAACAATCATTTTGCAAAATGCTGCAGGTCCCAAAAGCAGAAAAGTGACATGCGTTAAGTTGAAGACAACCTAGTTGAGGACTTTTACATACACGTGCTGGGATCTAGCAAGCCTGATGAGAGGGACTGGATACTGCCCATGACAGCGAATGAAACAATTCCACTGAAACTGGACACAGGAGCTCAGGTCACCGTTCCGTCTGAACAGGATTATGAGAGACTGAAGACAAGACCAAAATTGGAACAAATAGACCTGTGAAGGGGAGGTGAATTGCTCGCATCAACCAAAAAAATAACACGTACATGCTCCCATTCACTGCAGTGCCAAAGGACATGACTCAGTTTTAGCCCTAGCTGCTTCGGAAAAACTCAATCTGGTAAAACAGGTGCTCTCACTACAAGATCATACTGACCCTGGCTATGGGGCACTCTTTTGGGAATATCATGATCTGTTCCAAGGGTTGGATTGTTGCGGGGTGAACATACAATCCGGATAAACAAGCAGGCCCCTCCAGTTTCCATCCATCTAGAGAGGTGCCATTTGCACTCCGTGATAAACTCAAGGCTGAGAGCAATGCAAGTAATACCAAAAATGGAGGTGCCAACGGAACGCGTGAGCTCCCTCGTCATTGTGGAGAAAAGCAACGGCCAGCTACACACGTACTTAGATCAGCGAGACTTCAACAAGGTGAAAAAAGAGAGAGAACATTTCAAACTGCCAACCAGAGAAGAGATTATGGCTCAATATTTCAGCACATTGGCTGCCTCTTCAGGATTCTGGCAGCTAAAATTAACTGAAGAAAGATCAAAACGATGCATATTGAATGCCCCATTTGGAAGATACAGACTCTTACGCCTACCCATCAGCATAGCTTCGGCACCAGAAGTGGCCCACAAAACCATACATCTGATTCATGAACATATTAATGGTGTCAACACCTCAGTGGCATGCTTGGGAAGCATGGGGGTTGAGAACGCAGTGTAGCTGTGTGCGCAGCTCACTACAGACTCGCTCGTGGGTTTTTTTTATTCTTTTGTCATCCCGGCATGTTGTTTAATGAACCCTCAGATCATTCCAGGCCTCCCTGGCATGAGTGGGATGGCTAGTGGCATGGCCAGTTCAGTTACCATCCAACTGCGGCTGCCCTGCCACCTGCCCCACATGTTGCGAGAGGGGCAGATCTCCTGGGGCCCAAATCACTTACCCATCAGCCCCGCTTGCTTCACGCCCCAGAGGGCGGCTCCGGTAGCGAAGGAATTCCACAGCGTGCCAATGACCGCGTAGGTCAGGATTGCCCCAAGATTGTCAAAGAACAACCGGCTAGGCATGAAATAGCCCGAGTCCAGGACGATGGGGGGCAGGAGGAAGAGGAAGAACATGCTTGGCTCCAGCTGGTACTCGGCTCTCTTAGCGATGGCCAGAACAATGCCTCCAAGGCCAAGCCCCAGCAGGATGAGGAGGCAACTCTCTGGGACCACGGACGTCACCTTCTTGGACAGCTGGAACACTGCAGTGCAGACAGGGAACAGGGGATCACTGCAGGGCCCCAAGCCCCAACTTACAACACTCTGGGAGTGTGCCACCATCCTCAGTGCACTGACACTGCAACAGGGCTTCCTTAAAGGACTACGTGGGGTCCAGGGGAATGAGGGAACATCCTAGCCTGCCCCATGTCCATGTACACATGGCCCAGCTGGGCACTGGTGTCCCAGGACATCCCAGCTGCCCCATGTCCATGTACGCACAGCCAGCTGGGCACTGGTGTCCCAGGACATCCCAGCTGCCCCATGGCCCAGCTGGGAACAGGTGTCCTGGTACTCCATGCAGCTGGCTATAGGGCACTCCTATTTCATGCTCTAAAGAAGCAGAGACATTTAAGTCCCTCTGTGCTTTCAGGCCCTTGTCTGCCATGCTGAGGGTCAGTGGTTAGTTTATTATCTGATTCCTAGGTTCTAACTATTTCCTGTTAACACCAAGTAATTCATTTTCTGTTATTTTCTTCCAAATTGTCACCTTTGGTATTGTACAGAAACTGAAGACTCAATCGATCAGTCTTCCTGGTTGTCCTGCAGGCAGCCCTCTGTTCACCCCAGTCCTGCAGCTCAGACGCTTCCCTGAGGAACGGTCAGCGGGACTAACGTTCCCTTCGCAAAGAACGGAATGACTCTCCAAGCAGCCAGAAAAGCCTTCTCTGCAGCAGCCGCAGCCAGCAAAGAGGACACATCTGACCAACTGCTGCAGAACACACACTATCGAATCCCCAGACAGCGGCACACAGCTTCCCCCAGAGTGACTTATGTGCAAAAAAATACAACATGCAAAAAAGGTGCCAGCGTGGCACTGGATTGAGAGGGTATTTCTAAGTGATTTATTCCATTTAGGGTCTGGGACCGAATCTTAAATGGCTACCGAATGGGACTGTTGGGCAAACTGTTCATACTGCAACGCCAATCCGCCAGCTGTGTGACAAGGGCAAACAGCATGCACACAGCAACACCGGGCAAGGCAGAAGGGTCTCCTCGGCATCCCCTTTCTAGCAGGCCCACCTGGGACCTGCCTACCCTCAGCCGCTGTCAGACCCCAAGCCTGGACTCCTTCTGCAGCAAATAACCTTGCTGCATGCTGCTGACCTTGTCACATCCTCTGCCACCCAAGATGATCTCCCCCAGAAACTACATTGCAGCACAGGGCCCTCCTGGTCAACCTAGCGAAGACCAGCCATGATCTTCCCCAAGAAGCCGCCAAGCGAACAGGCACAGACAGTGACTTCTGCCCAAGGGATCGGTACCTGGCCTGATAGTGAGTGCACTAGAGGTCTCAGTCTGGGGCGCTACCGGGGCCATGTTGATTGGGTGTTGGGAGCTTTTAGGTGTTTTCTTTGAGCTTAAAAACTAGGAGGCCTGGAGCCGTGGCCAAGTACGATCCTCCCCCGGTCTGGGAGCACGTTACTAATCAACACTTGAAAACCTTGCAGCAGACATCCACTGTTCGGCTCACCGAGATGCCCAGCATGTCCCAGGCTTGGCATGATGCTGGGCAGAGATCACTGAGCTTTGCTCACAGCTCCAGGGTAGCTCCAAAGCCTTTGAGCTCCGTGTCTTTGGCTGGCTCGCACTGGCATGAGGATCCCTAGCCCCCAGCACTGGTCCCGGCTGAGCGCTGGAGAAGGGCTTGCAGCAGTCAGTAGTAACAGGATCACTGAGCAAGCGGAGTCATCCCCAGTGAGCACAGGGAGCGAGCACTGCCCATCAGCCAGTCTCAGCTGCCTTGGGCTCTGCGGGTGGGATGGGATTCGCTGCCCCTGGCAGGGGCGTCTCTCTGGTAACATGGCACCTTCCCGCACACACACATGCCAACACAGTGGTCTCCCCATTACCAATCGCTGCTGGGAAATGGTCTCCTGGCTTCAGGTCGATCACCAGTGCCACCCCAAAATGCAGGCACAAAGTCTGTGATGGGATGTTAGATGGGGTGGGATCTGAGTTACTACAGAGAATTCTGTCCTGGGTGCTGGCTGGTGAGTCTTGCCCACATGCTCAGGGTTTAACTGATGGCCATATTTGGGGTCGGGAAGAAATTTTCCTCCAGGGCAGATTGGCAGAGGCCCTGAAGGTTTTTTGCCTTCCTCTGCAGCATGGGGCACCGGTCACTTGCTGGAGGATTCGCTGCAGCTTGAGGTCTTCAAACCACGATTTGAGGACTTCAATAACTCAGAGATAGGTTAGGGGTTTGTTACAGGAGTGGATGGGTAGGATTCTGTGGCCTGCAATGTGCAGGAGGTCAGATTAGATGATCATAATGGTCCCTTCTGACCTTAAAGTCTATGAGTCTATAAGCCTGTGCCCACTGTCTGCTGAGTGCCCACTCCCATGAGATCACGGGAACTCATGGGGAAACACTCTGCAGCATGGGAAACCAAACCATCGGCACTCAGGCTGTGTGACTGTCACTCTCAAATGGGCTCAGGACACATGGCCTCTTCCCCCTCTCCAGGGCCCCCCTGCTGGAACCCCATAGATTTCCCTCCCCACTTGGCAATTGTTGGGGTTTTGGTGTTGGTGACTCAGTAGGGGGCACTCTCTCCTTCAGCCCTCGTCCAGACTAACCCGCGGCATCGGCAGGTTAAAATCGATTGCTCGGGGATCGATATATCGCGTCTAGTCTGGACGCGGTGTATCGATCCCCGAGCGCGCTTACATCGATTCCGGAACTCCATCAATCCGAACGGAGTTCCGGAATCGACGCGGAGAGCCGCGGACATCGATGCCGCGCCGTCCAGACTGGTGAGTACCTCGATTTTAGAAATTCGACTTCAGCTACGTTATTCTCGTAGCTGAAGTTGCGTATCTAAAATCGATTTTAATTCCTAGTCTGGACGTGGCCTCAGTCAGTGCTGACCCCAATGCCCCAGCATGGTCCTAGAGGGCGCCATGCTGCAGGCAGTGGGGTGGAGGCTCGGCAGGGGAGGGGAGCTCTGTCCTCAGTCAGCGCTGATCCCAATGCCCCAGCACATACCTGCGGGATCGTGCTGCCAGAGGTGCAGGCTTTTGGAAGAGACATAAAACTGAGTCATCTTCAGGATCTTGTAGCCCGTTTCCTAAGACTGGGGCTACTGACCTCACTGTCTTGGCTAAATTCCAACCGGAGCAATTCAATTCTATTCATTTAACTCCTCCCTGCAGCTTTCATGAGAGGCCATAGTTGTCTTCACTGAATTAATCACAGCAAAAGATGCTCAGACAAAGACTCGGCCTATGCCCCAGACAGCACCCAGGGTCTGTCAGCACGAGGGTGTCTTTCCCCGTGCTGACTGTAAGTGCTTCCAAGGGGCTCCACACCTAAGTTGGGTCCCGAGGGCAAGCAGGACCCAATGCTGAGGGTGATGCAGGCCACTGCTAGTCACCAGACCTATTCTGATTACCCAAGCTGCTTGAGAATCCTACAAAGCTTCTGACCTCGCTGACATCTTGTGGCAGTGAGTTCCGCAGGCTGAATGTGTGTTACGTGAAAAGGTTACTTCCTTTCATCAGTTTTAAATGTCTCCTCTCTGTTTCATTGGGTGCCTTTTGTCCCCTCTGGGGTCCCCACAGGGCTCTCTCCTTTTCTCCCCTCAAACCTTTTCCCTAGGGGGGTCTCACCTCTTCATCCAGCCTCAGCTACCAAGTCCATGCTGATGGCACACACATCTACTTTTCCATTCGTGACCTATCTCCCCGCAGAAGTCTCACCAACAGCTGACTCCTCCCTCTCCCTCGCCCCACATGTCTAGGGCAGGTCAAGATCTTTACACTTCTTGCTCCACAATGTGTCAAAGAACTATCTCTCATCCCCACCTCGTGACAACGTGCCCCAAATGCAGGTGCTCAAATCCTCCTGGCTTGTCAACCTGACCCCATCCTCTGCTGAATGATTTCCTCCATGTCACCAAATCAACCATCAGCTTCTCATCCTCACATTCAAGGCCCTGACTAATGCTGGCCCATCACCTCCCCTTCCCAATGCTGGGTGTGCCCCTCACGCTCTCTCACACAGCTGCCATGCCCGGCCATCACCCTCCCCACACCTGCATCTCTCCCAGAAACCCTCCTCTGCAGCAACACCCCCAAGGAGTGAGTCAGACATGTATTTATACCCACATAACGATCCAGCACCCCCATGCTGTGTGCTAGCCTGGCTGAGGGGCCACGTGATCTCCCTGTGGTGTCTCCGGCCCCGCTCTCACTACCTCTCTGCACTGGGCCACTGCCCCCTCAGGGCAGCACGTCTGAAATGCCCTTGGATGCTTTTAGGGGTGTGGGGGTGACCTGCCTCTGACTGTACAGTCAGGTCCTGGCACTGAGAAGTACAAAGTGCCGTGAATGGTGGGCAACAGTTAACAGGGGCTCTGCACACGGCTCACCCGTCCCCGCTCAGTCCTTTCCTCTCAGGTAAACGGGCCCAAAGCCCCATTCGCCTCGGTGGGTGCAGTGCCAGGACTTAGAACGGGACTGGCCCTTCTGCAGACAGAGCCAGGAGGAAAAACTGACCCCAGCATGAGGGTTCGCGGGCCATTTCCTGCCGTCTCTGCAATGCCAGGTAGGCGACTCCAATGGCCCTGGAGAGCCCATGGCAATTCCACGGAGGGCTGCAGATTGTCCCCTCACAGCAAGCACAACAGGAAGGCTGGGCCATAGACATCTCAGAAAGCGGAGCGCAAACCATAGCTGTTGTGGAGGAAAAGGTGTGCCAGGCTGGTCACGCCCGGGCCTCAGGCTCAGAGCACACCCTGCAGCCGGGCCCTGGGAGCAGCCCCAGGGAGAGACACGAGGGGCATGTGGCCCACTCCTGACGTTACCAGCACAAGCTCTGAGAAGGAGGAGGAGAAAGATGAAGGCCCCAGCCATCCCTTTCACTGAATACCCGCAGGATCGGTATCTAGAACCTTTTGCACCCAGGGCGCAAACCCCGTGCAAAGAGCCACGTTCCATGGGGGAACACAACCTGCATTTTCCATTTTTTTCATGTGCACCCTCCTCCTCCATCCCCACTGGCGCCCCCAGCTCCCGAGGTGGAGAACAGGCTAGCGGTTTGCA
The DNA here is from genome assembly GCF_025201925.1 of Gopherus flavomarginatus. Classification (NCBI taxonomy): domain Eukaryota; kingdom Metazoa; phylum Chordata; order Testudines; family Testudinidae; genus Gopherus; species Gopherus flavomarginatus. Next base: position 38,911,591 of record NC_066630.1, read on the forward strand.
TGGGGCGCAGCTGGGCCGCCAGGCCGGTCTGACAGTCCGCAGCACAGTTTGAAAGCGGAGAGGGATTTCACTGCTAAAAGAGCAGCCCTTAGGCTCAGCCACACGCAGCCCAGGTGAAGGGGCCATTCCGCCCCCCGTCAGCTCCATGTCTGCAGGTAGCTTCCACTAGCTCCAACACCCAGACGGGCCAAAGGGGTCCGTGTGCGTGAGAGATGCAGCCCCGGGGAAGGCGCCGTACTCAGCTCACTGCAAGAGACAGAATCTGCTTCCCACAGGAAGAGAACTCTGGGGTGCATCCCCAAGGAGCTCAGGGGCTCCACCCCCAGGCTGGGGATCAGAGCGATGGGAAATCTAGATCCCCTCGGCTCCCCCTGAAGACCTACACCCCTCCCCACCCCCAGTCCTCACAGCCATGCCAGGAGTCCCATCCCATCTGTGTATGAGGGAGCAGGAAATGCTGCTGCAAACAGGACACAGCTTCCCCTCCCAGAGCAGAGTCTGTATCTGCCCACGGGCCATAAGGCGCTAACCTTAGCAGAGAGCTCTACTCTGTTCAGGGTTCATTTCGTGTCATCTCCTGCCCTCCCTGTCCCCCTTATCCTGGTGTCATATTATGTGCCTCAGGTGGCAAAAAGGGGGGACCGAGATGCCTGGAAAGGATGAAGTGAGATCATAGAATCATAGAATATCAGGGTTGGAAGGGACCTCAGAAGGTCATCTAGTCCAACCCCCTGCTCAACGCAGGACCAACCCCAACTAAATCATCCCAGCCAGGGCTTTGTCAAGCCTGACCTTAAAAACCTCTAAGGAAGGAGATTCCACCACCACCACCCTAGGTAACCCATTCCAGTGCTTCACCACTCTCTGAGTGAAAAAGTTTTTCCTAATATCCAACCTAAACCTCCCTCACTGTAACTTAAGACCATTACTCCTTGTTCTGTCATCAGGTACCACTGAGAACAGTATAGATCCATCCTCTTTGGAACCCCCTTTCAGGTAGTTGAAAGCAGCTATCAAATCCTCCCTCATTCTTCCCTTCTGCAGACTAAATAAGCCCAGTTCCCTCAGCCTCTCCTTGTGAGTCATGTACCCCAGCCCCCTGATCATTTTCGTTACCCTCCGCTGGACTCTCTCCAATTTGTCCACATCCTTTCTGTAGTGAGGGGACCAAAACTGGACACAGTATTCCAGGTGTGGCCTCACCAGTGCGGAATAGAGGGGAATAATCACTTCTCTCGATCTGTAGGCAATGCCCCTACTTATACAGCCCAAAATGTCATTGGCCTTCTTGGCGACAAGGGCACACTGTTGACTCATATCCAGCTTCTCGTCCACTGTAACCCCTAGGTCCTTTTCTGCAGAACTGCTTCCTAGCCATTCGGTCCCTAGTCTGTAGTGGTGTCTGGGATTCTTCTGTCCTAAGTGCAGGACTCTGCACTTGCCCTTGTTGAACCTCATCATGTTTCCTTTGGCCCAGTCCTCTAATTTGTCTAGGTCCCTCTATATCCTACCCCTATCCTCCAGTGTATTTATCACTCCTCCCAGTTTAGTGTCATCTGCAAACTTGCTGAGGGTGCAGTCCACACCATCCTTCAGATCATTAATGAAGATATTGAACAGAACCGGCCCCAGGACCGACCCTTGGGGCACTGCGCTTGAAATCGGCTGCCAGCTAGACATGGAGCCATTGATCACTACCCGTTGAGCCCGACGATCTAGCCGGCTTTCTATCCACCTTATAGTCCATTCATCTAGCGCATACTACTTTAACTTGCTGGCAAGAATACTGTGGGAGACTGTATCAAAAGCTTTGCTAAAGTCAAGGAATAACACGTACATTGTTTTCCCCTCATCCACAGAGCCAATTATCTCCTCATAGAAGGCAATTAGGTTAGTCAGGCATGACTTGCCCTTGGTGAATCCATGCTGACTGTTCCTGATCACTTTCCTCTCCTCTAAGTGCTTCAGAATTGATTCCTTGAGGACCTGCTCCATGATTTTTCCAGATGTCCCAGATGATTCTGGCAAGTGACCAGCACCTCATGCTGCAGGGGAAGGTGAAACCTCCCCAGGTCACTGCCAATCTGACCCAGGGGAAATTCCTTCCCAACCCCAGTATGGTGGTCAGCCAGATCCCGAGGTGGCAGCTGAGGAGCCCAGAGCCTAGAGTGGGTGCCCTTGAGGGCCCAGGGAGGGGGAAACACAGGTGCCGTGGCCCTGAACCAGACACGCTGTACACCCAGGAGCCTCCATTCGCTCCCTAGGGACAGGTGTCACAGGTGGCTCAGGAGAGTAGGGCAAGCACATTCCAAGGCCTGAGGATGCTGCGAGGGGCCTGCAGGCTGAGCCCCCCGGCTGAGCTGAGCCCGCCAGGCCACACAAGCTGCTCAGCACAGCTCATCGCCACCTGGCTGAGGGGACCAGGACGCCATTAGGAAGCACTCTGATTAACAACGCAGACAGTCCTGTAGCTGCCTTTGGAGGCGAGGGAGACTCCATTACCTCCTGCCATGCAAGGCATTTTCCCAATCCTGGGCACGGTTCTGATTTGTCTGCATATTCCCACATGCTCGGGGCCTGACGCATGTGCAAGGAGCTGGCTAGCACACATATGTGCCTCAGTTTACTAATGTATAATGTGCCTACAGCAAACTAGCCACAGTGCTGAGAGAACACCGAGGTGTAAAAAACCTCACATGAAGTGCTAGCGTATTAGCAGTGGGTTGTAGAATGCTGTGTGCCATGCAGTGTCACACGGCTACACGCTGCACACCTGTTCACGGATATTTTTATCCCCATCACGCTCGCTCACCCAAAAAGTTGAGACTTGCCTCACACATTCCACTCTAGCTTCTTCTTTACTATCTGGTGAGTCCCAGCCATGTGCTCGGCCTCCTAACAAACACGGAATGGTGACGGCGAAGATCTAACTCATCCACACATCTCTGGGCACTTCACAAAGGAGGTCAGGCTGATTATCCTCATTTTACAGATCGGGGCAACTGAGGCATGGACAGGTGAAGCAATTTGCCCATGGTCACCCACAGGCTGGTGTAGGGTGACCAGATGTCCCGATTTTATAGGAACAGTCACAAAATTCAGGGCTTTGTTTTATAAAGACACCTATTACTCCCCACCCTTTGTCCCGATTTTTCATATTTGCTATCTGGTCACCCTAGGCTAGTGGCAGAACTGGGAACAGAACTGAGGTCTCCTGAGGCCCAGAACAGTGCTCCAGAGAGGCCACACTCCTCCTCCTTTCATCCAGCTTTAAAAAACTGATTCCAAACTATAAAGAAACTTCACCATCACCCCACTGCACCCAAAATGTAGCCTTTTCTGAGGTGCCACCTGCTACTTAGAGTAAAAGCTGCTCCGGGGCCTTCCTTCAGTTTCCCATGCAATTACCGACCCAGCTGAGCCTCATTTAACTTGTACAGCCCGACCCTACAGGGCCTCTCTCTTCCTTCCACAGTTCCTCTGTCCCTCTTCCTGGTCACGCCCCATCCTCCCACGCCCCATCGCCCCATCCTTGCAATCCCTCACCTATAGGGAGATGTTTGTTCCCCACATCCTTTGATGTCACTCTCTGCTGAGTTGTTGTTTGTTGTTGCAGGGTGTTAGGAACAGCAGTGCTTGCTCATGGTGGGGATGCTGGGTAAGGCGGCACAGCAGCTAAAGCTGCCCAGCACAGTTGGGATGGCTAAAGAAGGGCAGGGGAGCAGGGGGACAGTCGGAGCTGCTCTCGCCAGCTGCAGGCTGCTGATTTTTTGGAGGCGCCCGGGCGGGTGTGGGGCTGAGGAGGGCTGTGATGGAGAGACCTGGGTGCCATGGACAAACTTGGGGAGGGTGTGGCCTGAACAGGGAGGGGCACGAAAGAACGAGCAAAGACACTTGTGAGAGACGTGAACAAGCGGGTGTCCGGGGCTAGTATTACTGGACAGGTCCTGGGCCACCTGATAAGAGACAAAGGGGAGAAGTAGGGAGGAGCAGAGATGGGCAGGGCCCACATGGGGAGGATGAAAAGCTTGACCTTGAATCAGAGGTGGAGTAAGGTCTCCTGGAGCTCCCAGTGCCAGAACTGTGGCCCTACCCAACCTCTTCTGCCTATGGCCCAGCCCTGTTCCGTCCCTTCCCCCGTGTCCCCTCCCCCTTCCCACCCCTTCTGCCTGTGGCCCTGTCCCGTTCCACCCCTTCCCCCGTGGCCCCACCTCCGTTCCACTCCTCCCGTGTCCCCGCCCCCATTCCACCCCTTCTGCCTGTGGCCCCACCTCCGTTCTGCCACCTTCCCCAGTGGCCCCACCCCTGTTCCACCCTTTCCCCGTGGCCCCACCTCCGTTCTGCCACCTTCCCCTGTGGCCCCGCCACTGTTCCACCCTTTCCCCCATGGCCCCACCCCTGTTTCACTCCTAGCTCTGTGGCCCCGCCCCCATTCTGCTCACAGCCCCCCCCAGTTCTGCTCCTTCCCTGCAGCCCCGCCCTCCTCTTGCTCTTTGACACCACCCCCACCACCCCGCCACCGCTGAAGCCCCAAGACCAGAGAAACTCTATGCCCTCACCAGAGCCCCGGGGCCCCGGCAGGGAGCAAGAGCTCTTCCAGCCCCGGGGGCCCCGGCAGGGAGGAGAAAGTTACTCACCTTGCAGTAACTGAGGTTCTTCGAGATGTGTGTCCCTGTGGATGCTCCACTCTAGGTGACGGTGCGTCCAGGCGCTGTCGATCGGAGATTTTCGGTAGCAGTGCCTGGCTGGGGCACACGCACCCAGATGGTATCTCCCATCTAGTTGGAATTTTCCTGAGTGCGTGCGCCCCACACCCTCCTCAGTTCCTTCTCTACCGTGGAGAGTCATCCCAGTACTCCAAAGTAGAGGGGAAGAGGGCAGGGAGTGGAGCACCCACAGGGACACACATCTAAGAACCTCAGTTACTGCAAGAAGAGTAACTTTCTCTTCTTCGAGTGCTGTCCCTGTGGGTGCTCCACCCTAGGTGAATGTGTAGCAGTACCCACTAGGGTTGGTGGAACTTTGGAGATGCGGCAGGTAGTACTGAAGATAGTACCGTATGGCCTACTGTTGTGTCTGCCGTGGTGTCTTGCGTGAGAGCATAGTGTTTTGCAAACGTGTGTTCAGATGACCATGTAGCCGCTTTGTGGATATCAGGAATGGGAACGTTGTGTAGGAAGGCAATGGATGCCGACATGGCTCTAGTGGAATGAGTTCTAATGCCGTCGGGCGGTTGAAGATCCTTCACATGGTAACAGGATCTGATGCAGTCAGAGATCCACTTGGATGGACGTTGTTTAGAGACAGCTGTGCCTTTCGATCTTTCGGCAATGGAAACAAAGAGTCGTGGAGACTTGTGAAATGGTTTAGTCCTGTCTAAATAAAAGGCAATTGCTCGCCTGACGTCGAGAGTATGCAGGGTTGCGTTCTGCGGAGTTTTGTGAGGTTTGGGATAGAAAGTAGGTAAATACATAGGTTAGTTGAGGTGGAAGGTCGACACCACCTTAGGAAGAAATTTAGGATGTGGTCTCAAAGTGACTTTATCTTTGGATAAGATTTTGTGTAGGGAGGGTGGGCCATCAGGGCACTCATTTCACCAACTCTCCTTGCTGATGTTATGGCAACTAGGAAAGCCACCTTCATGGACATATGGAAATGAAAGGAGGTAGCCAAAGGCTCAGATGAAGGTTTCATGAGAGCATGAAGAATGAGGTTAGGATTCCATGTAGCCACTGTTGGGTGAATTTCAGGGTAGAGATTTTGCAAGCCGGTGAGAAAGCGTTTAGTGGTGAGGTGTGTAAAGAGTGAGTACTCATCCAATAGGTCATGGAAGGTGGTAAGCGCAGCCAGGTGCACTTCGATGGAGCTGAGTGAAATTCCGTCCTGTTTTAGTTTCAGGAGGTAGTCTAGAATGTTAGGGAGGGTCACGTTATTGGGTGCTAAATGTTTATGTGATCACCAAAGAGCAAAACGCTTCCACTTCTGCAGGTAGGTTTTACGAGCGGAGTCTTTCCTACTGTGTAGGAGGACATATTGGACTTGCTCGGAACAGGCTAGTTCATGGGTTTGGAACCATGAAGGAACCAGGCTGTGAGGTGGAGCTTTTGGAGCTGGGGGTGAAGAACTTATCCGCTGTCCTGATAAAGGAGGTCTGGCCTGTTGGGGAGAGCCCACGGGTGACGGGAGGACAGGCGGAGAAGGTAGGGATACCACGTCTATCTTGGCCAAGCCGGGGCAACAAGGATGACCTGGGCCTTGTCATCCGCAATCTTCCGAAGAACTCTGTGTAGCAGAGGGATAGGTGGGAAGGCATACAGGAGGTAGTTGTTCCATGGGATGAGGAATGCATCCCCTAGGCCATCCCGAGTCCCGCCCTGGAGCAAAACAGGGGGCATTTTCAGTTTTGACGGGGTGCCCCAGTTGGAGTATTGCGGGGTGCAGTTCCCATCCGTGTTCTGTTGAGAAGTGCCTGCTGAGTGCGTTGGCAGTAGTGTTATGGCAGCCTGGTAGGTAGGAAACGATGATCTGTATTCGATGTCGTATGCACCAATTCCATAGTCGAATGGCTTCCATGCAAAGGGAATGTGATTGGGCTCCCCCTTGTCTGTTTATGTAATACATACATGCTATGTTGTCTGTTAGGATTTGCAGGTATTTGTTCTTTATGAGGGGAAGAAAGCGAAGGCATGCTCTCCTCACTGCTCTGAGCTCTAACAGATTTATGTGTAGATGCGTCTCTGATGCGGACCACCGGCCTTGTGCCCTGTGTTCCCCTAGATGCGCTCCCCAACCGATCAGGGAAGCGTTCGTGGCAAGCATGAGCGTTGAGGATCATTGCTGGAAGGAAACCCCTACGCAGACGTTTTCTGGACTTGTCCATCATTGTAGGGAAGTTATAACATTGGGAGGAGGAGTCAGCAGCATCCCTAAGGGATGTCTGCTGGGTTTGAAACTGGAGTTGAGCCAGCCCTGGAGGCATCTCATATGTAGCCTGGCGTGTTGAACCATGAAGGTGGTGGCTGCCATGTGACCAAGGAGTTGTAGGCAGATTCTTGCATGCGTTCTGGGACGAATAGAGAGCGTGCGTATGAGCTGCGTGATAGCGAGGAATCTGTTGTATGAGAGCGAGGCCCTGCTCTGGGTTGAGTCGAGATGAGCTCCAATGAACTTTATCTGTTGCGTAGGTGTCAGGGTGGATTTTTGGATGTTTATTTGGAGGCCTAGGCTGTGAAAGAGGGAGATGGCAAAACGCATGGCTTGAAGTGTCTCGCCATAGGAGTCACCCTTGATGAGGCAATTGTCCAGGCAGGGGAACAGTGTGACCCCGTGTTTGCAGAGGTAAGCCACAACCATGGCTAGGGTCTTGGAAAAAACTCTTGGAGCTGTGGAGAGTCCGAAAGGAAGAACTCTGTACTGAAAATGATCCTGACCAATTGTGAATCGTAGGAAGCGTCTGTGAGCTGGATGAATTGATATATGGAAGTAAGCATCTTGTAGGTCGAGGGCTGTGAACCAGTTCCCTTGATCCAATGCAGGTATTATTGTGCCCAGTGTGACCATCTTGAATCTTTGTGTTCTCACGATTTGTTCAGTCGGTGTAGGTCTAGTATAGGCCTCCATCCCCCGGTCTTTTTCTGCGTTAGAAAGTAATGGGAGTAGAAACCTGTCCCTTGGAGTTGCGTCAGCACAGGTTCCACTGCGCCTAGTTGCAGAAGGTGTGCCACTTCTGTGCGAAGTAATTGTTCGTGAGAAGGGTCCCTGAAGAGGGACGGGGAAGGGGGAAGGGTAGGAGATAAAAGAGATGGAGTAACCGGTCTGAACTATTTCGAGGACCCAGCGGTCCTGTGTAATCCGCTGCCAGGCATGTTGGAAATTCTGGAGGTGGTGGCCAAATGGGCAAGTAAGCGGTGGAATCAAGGGGTGGTCGTGCAGATCCTCGACCAACGTTTCAAAACTTGTTTATTGCCCGGTGGACGGAAGATGGTGGCTTGATTTTGATTTTGTCTGCATTTGGGGGGTCTAGTACGATTCCTAGTTGTGTCGTATGGTCTGGGTTGAGGGTGATAGTACTGATGTGTGCGTGGTCTTTGGTAGGGTTGGTATCGTTGTCTCCTGGGAAGAGCTGGGTGAATGCCCAGGGTGTGCAGTGTCGCTTTAGAATCTTTCATGGTGTGGAGGAGTTGATCAGTTTTTTTGAAAAAGAGTTTGTCCTTATCAAAGGGGAGACCCTCCACTTTGGTCTGGAGTTCTTTAGGAATGCCGGACGCAGAGAGCCATGAGCATTTGTGCATAACCATAGCAGTTGCAGTGGTACGGGCTGCTGTGTCCACCGTGTCTAAAGACGCCTGTAGGGCCGTTCTGGAGATCAGTTGTCCCTCACTCAGGATTGATTTGAAGTCTGCTCTTCTGTCCTCTGGAATGTAGGAGGCAAATTCAAAAACCTTATTGTAATTATCAAAATCATAACTGGCAAGGAAAGCAGAATAATTTGCAATCCTGAATTGTAGTGTAGAGGATGTATAAACCTTGCGGCGCAGGACATCAAGGTGTCTAAGGTCCCTGTCTTGCAGGGTGGGTCGATATTGTGACTGTTTGGTCCTCTGTGCTACTGCATCCATGACAAGAGAGTTCGGTGGTGGATGAGAAAATAGGAAGTCTGCGTCCTTTGCAGGAACGTAGTATTTACGTTCGGCCTTCTTGCAAGTTGGTACTAGAGAAGCTGGGGTTTGCCAGAGAGTGTCAGCTGGCTCCATGAGTGCTTCATTTATAGGGAGCGCGATTTTCGAGGGTGCAGACAGTTGAAGGATTTTGAGGAGTTTGTGTTGCATCTCCTGAACCTCTTCTAAGGGGATATCCTGACTGAGTGCAACCCTCCTAAAAAGATCTTGAAATTGTTTGCAGTCATCCATGGTCTGTGGAGGTGAAGGGAGGATGGCTTCATCTGAGGCTAGTGGAGAGTTAGGGTTAGGTGAGTCAGGAAATGGTGCGTAATTCCCAGTCTCAGGAGGGGGCTCAGGCACCCTGGAAGTGGATGGAGCAGGGATTGAGGCACAGAAGGAAGGTGATTGGTAAGAGGATGTTGCCACGGTACCACTGAGGCCAAGGCATGGGGTAGGAGAACCCAGGTGCCGCCAACAGGGGGGCAAAGTAGGGAAACTGATGCTGCTGAGCTAGAGCCATGACCTGAGGTGGTAAAGGTGCCCGTGGAGGAGAAGCAGGAGGGGAGAACTCGGCTTGCTGCTGTAGCTCAAGGTCACCGTCAGTGAAAGCCACGTCAGGTGGAGAGAGCGGCAGTTCAGGAAAAGAGTCTCTGTATCTGGGAGCGGAGAGTGAGGCTCAAGTGGCACTAAAAGGTCACTGAGTGAAAAGCTGTTGCTCCTGCTCCCTGGGCTGAGCTAAGCCTGCTCTCTGCTCTAGCGCATTAGCAGGAGCGAGTGACAGAGAGTGTCCTGCTGTATTGAGTCTAGAGGTGCCCTGCAGGGGGTCTGCTGCTGGTGCGCGGGTAGAAGAGTGGCTGGGTGCCGACGCCCTTCTCGGTGCCGAGGCTGATCGCGCTGGTGGCACCGCAGCTGATTCGCTGCTGAGGCAGAGCGCGCTGGCGGGACCACCGCTGCTTTTGGCGCTGAAACTGACCGCGCTGCGAGTACCGCAGCCATTTTCATTGTTGGTGCTGAACGCACTGCCGGCACCGTGGCCATTGTTGGTACCGAGGAAGAACGCGGTGCCAGTGCTGTGGCCATTTGCGGCACCGAGGAGGAGTGAGGTGTCCACACCGCGGTCGTTTGCGGTGCTGAGGGGACTGAATCAACAAGTACCTTCCCGGCGCGGGAGGTCGGGTCCCTGCCTCTGTGCTCTGTCAGAGCCGTTATTGAAGCATTAGAGGAGGCTGAGGCACCTGCCTTTCGTGCTGTCAGCACAAAGGATAGGGATCTCGCGGGAGACCCCCTACCCTTGTTAGAGTCTCTTCTGTGAGACTGCTGCGCTTCTTGCCTCTGCTCCAGGGAGGGTGACGCTACGCTCCCCACCAGTTCCGATCTGGCTGGGGAGCGTGTGGGAGCGGGTTTAACCTTTCCCGTCTCCAGCAGCGGCTGCAGGGATTTTTCCATCATGATGATTTTGAGCCGCAGATCCCTGTCACGACGAGCTCTTGACTTCAGGCTCGCACAATGGAGGCACTTGGCGGGGATGTGGGTGTCCCCGAGGCACTTCACACAGTGTGAGTGGCCATCTGACCGTCACATGGAGTCCTGACAGGAGATGCAGCTTTTGAATCCTGAAGTTCCTGGCATTATGAAGTAGAGATGGCCGAGGAGAGTGTCTCAACGGGAGACAAGTCTGAGGGGCTTTTTTTTTTTTTTTTAAACTAAGTAACTAACTATGTAACTATACTAAAGGAAGGGAAACAACTGGGAAGTAATTAATAATTATTCCTATGTTCTTTGTTACTGTTTCCTGTAGAGACCAGGGAAGAAAGGCAGCACTGCCCCGAGTCCCATCTTCAGCCGAGGATGGTAGAGAAGGAACTGAGGAGGGTGTGGGGTGCATGCACTCAGGAAGATTCCAACTAGACAGGAAATACCATCTGGGTGCGTGCACCCCAACCAGGCACTGCTACCGAAAATCTCCGATCGACAGTGCCGGGACGCACTGTCACCTAGAGTGGAGCACCCACAGGGACAGCACTCGAAGAAGAACGAGAGCACTTCCAGCCCTGGGGGCCCCAGCGGGGAGCCAGAGCCCTTCCAGCCCCGGGGGCCCCGGCGGCGAGCCAGAGCACTTCCAGCCCCGGGGGCCCCGGCGGGGAGCCAGAGCTCTTTTTCTGGGGGGGGCCCAAATTGGCCAGGGCCCCTGGGCACAGGCCCCATGAGCCCATGCGCTAATCCACCACTGCCCTGATGAGGCCTGCAGGCAGTGCCACAGTCAGGTCAGCAGGATGGCAGGAGGAACCGAGGGCGGCATCAGGAAGGCTGCAGGGGAGGAGGCGGCAGAGGAGCGGTGCATTCTGGACACATTCGAGAGGCACTGGCTCATTCTCTCTAGCGGAGAATAGCTCAGAGCAGCCAGGAACCGAGAGCAAAGGCCACCCACTCACCCAGGAGGAGCAGTTCCTGCGGAGCTGCGCGGGGGCTGCAGCAGCAACGTGACAGGCGCTGAGGGCGCCGGTTATTTGGGGATCGCGCTGGCTGGAACAGACCAAACCCACCACCGGCCTTGTCTTGCTTTTTTACCCCTTTCTCCCTCACACCCACTTCTCCTGCCCCTGCTTCAGCCCCTGTCTCCACGACTGCTGTTCTCTCTCTCCTGCACACAGGGTTCCCTGCCTTTGTTCCATTTCCTTCCCAGCCCTCTCTCCATCTCGGCTCCTTCCCTTCCATCTCTGAGCCCCTCCTCTGCCTTCTCCCCTCTTCCATTTCCCTGGGCCAGGATCAGCATTCCCGGAAGGTCCTGACACAAGTCCGGCACTGGCTTGGCTCTGCACCCCAGAGCAAATGCGCAAGCCAAGTTCATGAGAGGAGCACATGCCGTTACTCACCTCCGGCATGGACAAAGCACCAGGGGCAGGCACAGAGCACTCAGGGAGGGGACAGCCAGGCTCTTCCCAACTTCTAGAGCCCAGGGGCTTTGCAGTCACACAAGTCAGGCCCAAAGAGTGCCAGGGCCAGGGCTGGAGCGGGTTGTCTCTGGACGGGGGGAGTTTAGTCACAGTGCAGACACAAGCTCATCTAGACAGGCCCGGGCAAGGCAAAAGAGTTGGAAAAGGCCAAGCGAAAAGCTACCAGCATAAAGTGGAAGAATGTGACAGCACCCTGCAGCCCAGGGCATCCACCCCTCTCTGCCTGGGGCTCTGCTCTGGGCTCCTGGGAGACACATTTCTGCATCTGGCTCCCCAGAGAACAGCTCTGGCCAGGAGACAGCCCTTCCTTCTGTGACTGCCACAGCTGTCGTGGGCTCTGCCTGGCACAGCTGCTTCCACTAATGCAGACTGGGATGCCCACCTCCTGAGTGCAGCTGGCTGCACTGCCAGGGAGCTTCTGGGTGCTGGCTACTACTGACAAAGCCCTAACATGTGTATGCTGCTCGCAGGACCGGTGCTCGCCCTCCCACAGAGTAGCCTGCAGGAATCACACAGGCTGTGGTGGCAGACCATGTCCTCTTTGTCGCTCTCCTCAGTGGGGAAGGAACTGGGTACAGCTCCTCAAGCACATGAATGGTTGTTGCCTTAACACAGGGGTCGGCAAACTACGGCCCAGGGGCCACATCTGGCCCTTCAGATGTTTTAATCCAGCCCTTGAGCTCCTGCGGGGGAGTGGGGTCCGGGGCTTGTCCTGCTCTGGCACTCCAGACACAAGCTTGCCCTGCTCCACATGTGCTGTGGCTCCACACAGCTCCCTGAAGCAGCGGCATGTCCGCCCTCCGGCTCCTATGCACAGGGTCAGCCAAGGGGCTCCGCAGCTCCGCATAGCCAATGGGAGCTGCAGGGACGGCACCTGCAGATGGGGCAGGGTGCCGAGCCACCTGGCTGTACCTCCGCATAGGAGCCGGAGGGAGGACATGCTGCTGCTTCTGGGAGTTGCTTGAGGTAAGTGCCACCTGAAGCCTGCACCTCAACCCCCTCCCACACCCCAACCCCCTGCCCTGATCCCCCTCCCGCTCTCCAAACCCCTCAGTCCCAGCCCAGAGCACCCTCCTGCACCCCAACCCCTCATCCCCAGCCCCATCCCAGAGCCTGTACCCCCAGCCAGAGCCCTCACCCCACTCCCGCACTCCTGCCCCAGCCTGGAGCCCCTTCCCGCACCCTGAACTCCTCATTTCTGGCCCCACCCCAGAACCTGCCACTTCCACACCCCAACCCCCAATTTCATAAGCATTCTTGGCCCGCCATTGAATTTCCATACCCCAGTGTGGCCCTCAGGCCAAAAAGCTTGTCCACCCCTGCTGTGTGCCCCAAAACCACTCGCAATCTGAACAAACCAATGCAGAAATGCAAACTCCTTTGTAGTCATGGTGCAGCAATCGGGGAAGGGAGGAGGGTGGAGAGCTCTAATTTTACACATAAAAAGCAGGAATTTGAGAAATTAAGGTTCCCACAGCAACTGTAACTTGGCCACCCGTGAATTAACTTCAGCGCCTAAGCACCATAGACAGCATCCAAAATACCGTGCAGTAAGGCCGATTTGCAGTTGCTATGAGAGCTCTGAGGCAAACACAGCTCTGATACACTGGTGGTTAAAAAAGGAGAACGTTGCTGACATGAAACCACAGAAAAACCTCTGAAAAACTCCTATACCCAGGAAATAAGAAGTGCCAACGTAGTCAGTGACGTGCCCAAATGCCTGTGTGTGACTGGCTGGCCTTGCACAGAAAGCTGGCCTTCAGAGATGAAGGACAGGACAACCAGGAGAATGTTTCTTCATTGTGAAAAACCCTTTGATTTTGTGCGACCTTGCCACAGAAATAATTCCGATCTGCCACTGCAGACAGGCACGACAGTTAGAGTGCACAAATGCATCACTCCCAGAAAACTTCGGACAAGGAGCTCCTGCCACTTAAAAGCCTCCAAATCGAGACCTGGCTTCAGCCTGAACTCCGGCATCTCCAACGAAGTGTTGGAACAGGATGAAAATTCTCCACTGGACACAAGGCTGGCTGTCCTGACAAGGATGACCCTTCTCCTCACAGATTTTGGTCCATTCTTTTCCCTGTACAATTTTAAGCATCCCACAAGAATGGCAATGAGAAGAGGTCCCTGAATGGGCCTCACAAATTTCCCAAGTGGTCACCAGCAAGGAGCTCGCTTGTAGACCAAGAAGTAAGAAGACAGGCAGAGTCTGTGGCTAGATGCTGGTGTATTGCCTTTCAGTGTATCCCAGTGCTTGTGAAACAGGCCTGCGGCTAGGGGAGCAGGGATCCGTGTGGGCTGTACCCACTGCAATAACTAAGTGTTTGGGGAGAAGACCTCTCGCTGGCAGCAGCACTCCAATGATCACACACCAGGCCAGGGGGCCCCTTTACAACGTCTCGGGTCGGGTACTTCTGAAAACAGGACTCTACCTCGCCACCAGCCGTGGTGGGCATTGAACCCTCGCATAGCTAACTTGACATCATCAACTGGGGGGACTCAACAACCTTCTGTCAGCTCAGAATTCCTTCTCTCCCCACCAAGGGAGAGCAGAAGAACTAGTTGGCTGTTTGCTCACATGTCTCACGCAGAGCCCTCCCTTAGGGGAATTAACCCCCAGACATATGCCTGACAATCACGCAGCCAAGGGATCCAGTTCTTTCCCCAGTTAGCAGAGCTCCAATTCTGCGAGGCACGCGAGAGCCAGCAGCCGGGTAAGAGTGTTCATCGTGACTCCGGTGCTCCCCTTCAGGGCCCTGCAGCCACCCCTCCTGAGCACCAGGAAGGCCTCCCTGCTAGCAGAGCTAAATGGGCCACAACTGTATCCACCCAGCCGACAAGAGCTGCTAGCACATGCAGGCAGCACCAATCCCCCTCCAGAGGCAGCTGCCCTCAACAAGGAGCACGAGCTGCTCTTATCCAGAGACACTCGGGCTCCTTCTAGCTTCTCTCTCATTACACCTCAGTCAGGCAGAAACAGGACTCAGACCAGGGACAGAGAAGACTCCATGGAGCCTGGTGTCACAATTTCAGGGCAGCTGCACCTGTATTCCCCATCTGGGGTCCCTTGAGGGCAGCCACTTAAGGTTTCCAGCCCCCAGCTGCCCCCTCTCTTGGGCAGAGACCCGCAGGGGTTTTAAGACTGCACAGTTCTCTGCATTACACTGTGATATCCCCAGCAAGCCAGACTGCCCAAACAGACGCTTTGCTGTCTCTTGGAGGATTACAAGCAGCATATTGCCAGCCCCTTCTCAGCAAACACATCTACTCTTAAGGTGAAAGCATTACAGAGAAACCATATACAAAGAATAAAAGAACTGACAAGCATGCTAAAAGCTTATCAGAGGTCACGTGCAGTCTTGTGGGGTCCTAGTGAGCCAGGGCCTTCCGATCCTTCCCCAAGAATTGGGGCCCCCTTGGACAGAAGGTCCTATCACTAGATCAGCAGCAGGTCCTGAGTCAGTTTAAACTCGGGTTATTGACCCAAAAGTCCTTTCTTTGTCTGTTGGCCTCTGGAGAATCCAGTGTGAACCAGTACGTGAGCCTGTCCAGGAAGCTGGTACCTTTCGGGTGGGTTACAACCTGGCTGTTTAGCCTTAATCACCAGACACAGGGTTTAGTCCCTACAGCAAGCCCTCCCCCATGGAGCAGAACACAATCACACAGAAACCATTCCTTTCACACAATGGACCCCAGAGACACAGCAAGGGGTCGCCCTAGCTCTCACACCTGTATGGCAGCTTCGCCTTCGATGAAGCAATAGCCCGATGAGCTTTTCCCTGGCAAAGTGCGTTTGAGCTCGGCTGGCCCAGGGCAGACTGGGCTCCACCAATGCTGAAGAGAACAGAACCTACTGTCATTTCCCTGGTACCACAAAAGCAAAACCACATCCTTATGCACAATCTAGGAGCAACTGATCTAGCAGTCCCACATTCACCCTCCAGATGTGCTCCAGATCATTGTCACCCTGCCCAAGGGCCTGTATCACCAACACCTCCCACTCCCTTACTATTCCCAAGGGGTTGGGACCCCCACTCCTCCTCCTCCTCACCCAGTGCAGCAAGCACTTCCCCTCAATCAATTCCTCTGTGCGTGCCTGGGTCACCTCTTGCCTGGATTATCATGACCTTCATCTCTCAGGTCACTCTGCTTCTCGCCTCCCCCTCAGTCATTCTATGCAGAATGTGGCTGTAAGAATCCCCGTCCTCTCCCGCTCTCCAACCACATCACCACTACAGCCACTGGAACGTTTCCAGTGGAACATCTCTCCACCGGAAAACACCCAGGCAATGATCCATATGGATCAATGTTGTCTAATTTTTTTTTACAAGAACTTCTGAGAAGGTTTTAATTTGGTCATTTGAATATTTCTGATTCAGGACAAAAGGAAATTTCAGAATATCAGAACAGAAATTCTGAGCTTCAACCAGCTCTGGTCACCACCTTCTTGTGTCCCTCCATGACCTTCTTGTCTCACACTCACCCTCCTCATCCTCATGGCTCTACAGAATTTCTCTGCTGTGCTAAGGGCTCTAGACCTCACTCAGGACTAGTCATGTGGCACTCTCCCTTCCACTCCAGCCAGAGTCCACCAGGGAAGAGTCTTCCTTCCACCAAGAAGAGCCTGCTTTATGACGTGAGGCATCAAGGTTTATATCGCTCAGATATTCCTATCCTATCTCACGTCATTGTGGATGTTCTCATTAACCCTCTTTGAATCCCACAATGTTCTCGGCCTCAATGACATCTTGTGGCAATGAGTTCCACAGCTGGGAACTGTGTACAAATTTAACAGCTTTAATTTGGTGCCTCTGAATTTCATTGGGTGATTTGTTCTAGGGTGAATAGGACCACCTGAGAGACCTTCTCTAGGTCAAAAAAAATGAGGAGTCCTTGTGGCACCTTAGAGATACAGACTAACACGGCTACCACTGAAACTCCTCTAGGACGGTCATTCGTGACTCTGAGTATAGACCAGTCATAGACCGTTTTATTCCTCTCTCCTCTGAACTCTATTGCCCTAATTGATTTAATCTCCTTTCCTGCAGAAGTCTTTATGTGCCACTAATTGCTAGAGTCCTGCAGATCGGTGAATATCTGCAGACTATGTATGCAGATTTTGTATCCGCACTGGGTTCTACTAATCATGTTTACTGTCCTCTGAGCCCTTCTAGTCTGCTGTACCCTCTCTGAGGCAAGGTGACCAGAATTGTTGGAGGTTACCGGTGGTGCCTGGGTTGCACCACAACGTGCTTGGCCCTGATAGGAAGACACAGCCCTGGCCTGCCCAGCTCCTAGTCGGAGCACACGCTGTGCCAGGAGAGAGAGGGCAGGGCACTGCCTGTATCCTGGCATTATGAGCGAGGCAGGATTATTCTCCAGCTGCTCCTTTTCCAATTCCTCACCCCACGTTAGGGGAGAAAACAGTGGGGGGCCCTCCCCCCACAATGGGCTTGCAAGCGCCTGCCAGCTGCGGGTCCCCCACGGGTGGGAAGCCCAGCTCCATCCCCTTCGTGCATTACCCTTTTGTACCTGCCCAGTGGCCAGGTGCCCCTTGGGTGCCTGCCGAGCTCCGCTGGCTGGAGGTGGCGAGAGGCACCGGGAGCGCGGGGTGGGGGCCCTCCGGCGAGGATTACAGGTATCCGCGCCCCCGAGAGCCGAGCCCGCTGCAGGGCACTTCCCGGGGGGCGCGGCAGGCCGGTGCCCCCCGGGACACCTGGGTCCTTGCTCGGCCAGGCGCGGAGCCCCGGCGCTCCGGGGGGGGGGGCCCGGGAGGGTGCAGGGGGGGGCCGGGATCCCGGGGTGGGGGTGCCGGGGGGGACTCACCGATCTTGGCCAGACTGGCCACCAGGATCCAGCCCGCCACCAGGCAGGGCGCCTGCACCTCCCGCCACTGCCAGCGGAGCAGCGACGAGCCCGGGGCCGCCCCCGGCGCGCTCTCGGGGGCAGAGGCCAGCGCGGGGCCCGTGGGGGGCTGCATCGCGCCGGCTCCGCTCCGCTCGCCGCGCTCCGCCGGGCTGCGGCTTCCCCCGGCCCCGGGAGAGCGCGGGAGGGAGTGTCACGTGCACGTGGGGCAGGCACGCCCCCGCCCCCAGCCCCCCAGCCGCTCCTGAACCCCCTCTGCCCCAGCCCCCCTACTTCCGAACCCCCCCAGCCGCAGCCCCCGAACCCCCCAGCCCCACACCTACTCCCGAACCCCCCCAGCTCCACACCTGCCCCTAAATCACCCCCCAGCCCTACACCCGCCCGGGAACCACCACACCCGCCCCCCGAACCCTCCCAGCCACACACCTGCCCCTAAATCATCCCCCAGCCCCACACCCGCCCCCGAACCGCCCTGCTCCACAACCACCCCTAAATCCCCCCAGCCCTACACCTGCTCCCAAACCCCCTCTGCCCCCAGACACCCTGCCCGCCCCTAAATCCCCCCAGCACTACACCTGCTCCCAAACCCCCTCTGCCCCCAGACACCCCACCTGCCCCTGAACCTCCCCGTCTCCATATCTGCCCGTGAACGCCCCCCCCAGCCCAGCCCAAGCTCCAGACCTACCCCTCAACCCCCCTGACCCCACACCTGCCTCTGAACTTCCCCCAACCTTCACCTATCCCTGAACGTCCCCCAGCACCACTTCTGCCCCTGAACCCCAAGACATCCCACCTGCCCCTAAACCCCCCTAGCTCCACACCTGCCCCTCAACCTCTCCAATTCCCAGACCCCTGCCAGCCCTGGACCCCCACCTGCCCCTGAACCACCCCTTCAGCTCCACCCTGCCCCCTAAACCATTCCTGCCCCTGAATTCCCACCTGGTCCCCTGAATTCCCATCTCTTGACCTTTCCTACCCCCCATATCTGCTCCCTCTGAATCCCCATACCCGCCCCCAGACAAAGGGCTCTGCTGATGGGTGTCACTGGCCCCTTTCCCAGGCAGTGTGGCCAAGCCCTGCTATCCAGCCTTTCTCAGCATGTGACCTTCAGAACTATTCCAGTGCCTTAGGGTAGCAGAACATGGTGGTACGCACTGCCCACCCTATCACTCCTCCCTCACCCCCCTTTCACCCTACAGCTCGCCACGTCTGTCCATCTTCCCCCCAGTTCAACCTTCTTCCTCTTGGGCCCTATGGCCAGGGCTCTCAGGAACATAAGAACGGCCATACTGGGTCAGACCAAAGGTCCATCTAGCTCAATATCCTGTCTTCCAACAGCAGCCAATGAACAGAACAGGTAATCATCAAGCGAGCCTTTCCCTGTCGCTCATTCCCAGCTTCTAGCAAACAGAGGCTAAGGACACCATCCCTGCCCATCCTGGCTAATAGCCATTGATGGAACTATCCTCCATGAACTTATCTAGCTTTTTTTGAACTCTGTTATAGTCTTGGCCTTCACAGCCTTCACAACATCCTCTGGCAAAGAGTTCCACAGGTTGACTGTGTGCGTGTGAAAAAATACTTCCTTTTGTTTGTTTTAAACCTACTGCCTGTTAGTTTCATTTAGTGACCCCTAGTTCTTGTGTTATGAGAAGGAGTAAATAACACTTCCTTAATTACTTTCTCCGCACCAGTCATGATTTTATAGCCCTCTATCATATCCCCCCTTAGTCATCTCTTTTCCAAGCTGAAAAGTCCCAGTCTTATTAATCTCTCTTCATACAGAAGCCGTTCTATACCCCTAATAATTTTTGTTGCCTTTTTCTGAACCTTTTCCAATTCCAATATATCTTTTTTGAGACGGGGCAACCACATCTGTACACAGTGTTCAAGAAGTGGGCGTACCATGGATTTATATAGAGGCAATATAGAGTGACCAGACATCCCGATATTATCAGGACAGTCCTGATTTTAAGACATTTGTCTTAAATGTCTCACATCAGTTGGGATGCCCTTTGTCCCGATATCGGGGACCGCTCAGCATGAGTCACTGCCCAAGTCCCGGGGCTGGCATGGCGGCGCTTTCTGGGACAGCTCCTGGCAGCACGCCTGCCCGCCGGCAGGAACCTGCAGTGTGGGCAGCCCGTAGGCACAGAGGCGGAGGGGGTCTCTGCGTGTTGCACCAGCTCCCTCCTGCCCAATCAGAGCTGCAGGGGAAGAGCTTGCAGGCACCGGCAACAGGCAGAGCCCTCCGCCCTCTCCAACCCCCCCGCACCACCTGACCCTAGGAGCCAGAGGGACCTGCAGGATGCTTCCCAGGAGCCACCCCAGGTAAGCACCACCAGGACTCCCCACCTTGCCCCCCAGCAGGTCCCTCTGGCTCTTAGGGTCAGGGCGGGGGGGCAGGTGGCTCTCTGTGTGCTGCTGGCACCTGCAAGCCCCGCTCCACGGCTCAGCAGCTCCCATTGGTGCTTTTCCCAGCCAACGGGAGCCATGGAGCTCATGCTTGTGGCAGGCGCAGCACGTGGAGAGTCTGGAGACCCCCCCTTGCCGCTCTGACCCTAGGAGCCAGAGACCTCCCAGCAGGGCTGGTGTGTGCAGCCAGGAAAGGGGGCAGGGTGTGATGGAGTGAGTGTCTGATGGTACGTCCAGACTACCCGCCCTGTCGGCAGATAGCGATCAATTTATCGGGGATCGATATATCACATCTCATCTAGACGCGATATATCGATCCCCAAACGCGCTCCCGTTGACTCCGGAACTGCACCGGAGCGAGCGGCGGTAGCAGAGTCGACGGAGGAGCCGCGGACGTCGATCCCGCGCCGTGAGGACCCAAGGTAACTCAATCTAAGATACTTCGACTTCAGCTACGCTATTCACGTATAGACCAGCCCTGGGAGGTGTGTGTGGGCTGCTGGGCTGTGATGGTGTGGAGGGTGCTGGGGGAAGTTTGTGTGTTTTGGGGTGCCAGACAGTGGGGGCCTGTTGGGGGGTGCTGGGCAGTGGGGGAGATCTGTGTGTGTCAGGGCACTGGGCAGGAGGGGTCTGTATGGGTCACTGTGTAGTTGTGGTGGTGGGGCTGTGCGGAAGGGCACATGGAGGGAGGGAGGAGAAATCTGTGCGTATTGGAACACTAGCATGTGGGGGGTTCTGTGTGCGGTGCTGGGCAGCTGTGGTGGGGCTGTGGGTGGGGGGAGTGCTGGGCGGTGGGGTTGTGCACAGCACTGTGCATTTGTGGTGGAAATGTGAGAGGATTGTGGGGGGGCTCTGGGCATACTGAATCCAGGGGGCACTGGGCAGGGGAGCTGTGTGGCGCAGCATGGGCCCACCCCCAGCAGAGTGTGTGCAGACTGGTCCACTTAGCTCATGGCAGAGTCAAGGAAAGGAGGCACCTGCCTCTGCACATGCTGATTCCACCCAGGGCAGGCCCGGGCTGAGTGCTGCTAAGCTGCTGCCCAGGTCACTTACCCACATTGGCAAGCAGGGATTGCACCTGGCAGCTTACATGTGCCCAATGTATAATCGGGGCACCATTTGTCCCGATAGTCAGGTAAAATTTAGTAGTGAAATAGAAAATTAGTGGATTGGGAATGTCCCATGAAACCCGATTGGGATCTGTTATCTACTGGCAATTTTGGTTTTTCAGGTTGTTTTCAGGTGTAACACAGTTTACAGTAGGGATCTGTAGTTTACAGTTCTGAACCACAGTGCATACCGTAGGACAAACTACAGTGGGCACGTAATAACATGTAAGAAGCACAGAGACTGCACGGTTCTTTTCAGTGGCTAGCTAGGTAGCTAGCTAATGATCTTCAGCTGAAAACCCCACCCAAAATGGCAACAGCAAGGGAGGAACCAACTACCAAAACCCAGCAAAGATAGTTCAGATACCGGACAGAATGGGAAGCCACTTACACCTGGATTCGGAAATCCTACAAGGGTGATTCAAAAGCCTTTTGTGAAGTATGCAAGAAGGAATTTAGCATTTGCCATGGCGGGGAGTCTGATGTTAAGCATCCTGCTGATTCAAAAAATCATGAACAAAACTCCAAGACTCACAAGAGCAATACCTTGGTCTCACATTTTTTCAGCCGGCCAAATGAATCCTTCAGTAACAAGGTTATCGCTGTTGTGCTAACTCAAGTTTACCACACAGTCGTCCATCAACACTCCTATCGCTCGTGTGACTGTGAACTTAAACTGGCACCTACTTTGCATCCAGATTCAACGATTGCAAAGCATGTCAGCTGTGGCCGGACTAAAGCAGAGGTATTGATAAAAAATGTGCTGTCACCTCTCAACAGAATTTTGACCTCAGCAAGCCAGACGGTCCCTATTTCTCAGTTGCCACAGATGCATCTAACAAGAGCAATGTGAAAACTTTCCCCTTATCGCTGAGATACTGGAGACCTGAACATGGGGTCCAAGATAAACTGTTAGACTTCTATGAGCAAAGCAAAGAGACCGCAGAGGCAATAAGCAACACATTACCTGGAAAACTTTCAACACAAAATCTAGACCTAAACAAAGTGTCTTCCTACTGTGCTCATAATGCAAACGTGAATTATGGAAAGCGACAATCAGTGTGCCAGAATTTTCAAAAAACAAAACGAAAATATCTTGCCTGCAAACTGCCCTGCCCATGTTGTGCACAATGCCATGAAACATGGTAGCAATACCCTACAAGTTGACATGGAGACTCTGGTGATTAAGACGTTCAATCATTTCAGCAGTTCAGCTAAGAGAGTAGCAGCATTGAAGGATATGTTTGACTTTGTGGATATGGAGTATGCCACTTTACTGCACGACGTTCTGACGCGCTGGTTGAGTCTTTTCCCAGCTGTAAACAGGCTTGTAAATGCGTCACAGGCTGTTAAGTGCTACTTTGTTTCTTTGGGCAGTGAGAAGTGCCCAACATCTCTATGGATCTGGGATAGGCAACCTATGGCACGTGTGCCGAAGGCAGCACGCGAGCTGATTTTCAGTGGCACTCACCCTGGCTGGGTCCTGGCCACCGGTCTGGGGGGCTCTGCATTTTAATTTAATTTTAAATGATGCTTCTTAAACATTTTAAAAACCTTGTTTACTTTACATACAACAATAGTTTAGTTATATATTATAGACTTATAGAAAGAGACCTTCTAAAAACGTTAAAATGTATTACTGGCATGTGAAACCTTAAATTAGAGTGAATGAATGAAGACTCAGCACACCACTTCTGAAAGGTTGCCGACCCCTGCTATGGATGTCGTTCTCGGACATGGAAAATGGTGAAGAAGGTGAGGGGCCTAGCAAAGTTGAGGTTCATCTGTTTTTCCTCACGAATGTCCTGAAAATCTTCAATGATACTGTGCTCTGTTTGGAAAATGAGAGTATGACAGCATGTGAAGTGTATGCCATAATAAATACTCTGAGAATTAAGATTCAGTAATGGAAGAGTGACAAATTCTTTGGCTCCAGAGTTGAAAATGCATTAACTGAGATGCTGCCTGTCACTGCTGCATATCTTTAGCAAGACTTCATGAAATTTTATGATGTGTTGATCCTATATTTGGAGAAATGGTTTGATTTTTCAACAACTGGCTACTTGTTCAATACCCAGTGCTTGAACATCAGTGTTAATAGGGCATTCAAATACAAGGATCTGTCTGCGGCCGTGACAGCTGTAAACCCCCAGAAAACAGTGGAACTTGATCAGCTCTACGATGAGCACTGTATCATCAGACATCAACTCCAAGCTGGAGCCTGGAAACTACTCAGCTGGGGAACTCTGGTCTCAAGTGCTGAGAAACAAGGATGGTAGCATTTATGAATATGTTGAACAGCACAGGTCCCAGTACAGACCCCCGGGGGACACCACTATTTACCTCTCTCCAGTCTGAAAACTGACCGTTTATTCCTACCCTTTGTTTTCTATCTTTTAACCAATTACTGATCTATGAGAGGGCCTTCCCTCTTATCCTGTGGCAGCTTATTTTGCTTAAGAGCCTTTGGTGAGGGACTTTGTCAAAGGTTTTCTGAAAATTTAAGCACACTACATCCACTGGATCCCCTTAGTCCACATACTTATTGACCCCCTCAAAGAATTCTAGTAGATTGGTGAGGCATGATTTCCCTTTACAAAAAATATGTTGACTCTTCCTCAACAAATTAGGTTCATCTATATGTCTGACAATATTGTTCTTTATTATAGTTTCAATCAGTTTGCCCGGTACTGAAGTCAGGCTTATCTGCCTGTAGTTGCTGGGATCACATCTGGAGCCCTTTTTAAGTATTGGCATCACATTAGCTTTCCTCCAGTCATTTGGTACAGAAGCTGATTTCAATGATAGGTTACAGACTACAGTTAGTAGTTCTGCAATTTCACATTAACTCTTGGATGAATACCATCTGGTCCTGGTGACTTATTACTGTTTAATTTATCAATTTTTTCCAAAACCTACTTTAATGACACCTTAATCTGTGACAGTTCCTCAGATTTGTCACCTAAAAAAGAATGGCTCAGGATTGAGAATCTCCTTCACATCCTCAGCCATGAAGACTGATGCAGAGAATTCATGTAGTTTCTCCGCAATGCAATGGTCTTGTTGTCTTTGAGTGCTCCTTTAGCACCTCGATCGTCCAGTGGCCCCACTGGTTGTTTAACAGGCTTCCTGCTTCTGATGTACTTAAAAATGTTTTTGCTATTTCTTTTTGAGTCTTTGGCTAACTGTTCTTCAAATTCTTTTTTGGCCTTCCTAATTATAATTTTTACATTTCATTTGCCAGAGTTTATGCTCCTTTCTATTTTCCTCACTAGGATTTAACTTCCGCTTTTTAAAGGATGCCTTTTTGCGTTGTTTAGCCACGGTGGCACTTTTTTGGTTTCTCTTACTATGTTTTATAATATGGGGAGTACATTTAAGTTGAGCCTCTATTATGGCGTCTTTAAAAAGTTTCCATGCAGCTTGCAGGGATTTCACTTTTTGTGCTGTACCTTTTAAGTTCTGTTTAACTAACTTCCTCATTTTTGCATAGTCCCCCTTTCTGAAATTAAATGCTACAGTGTTGGGCTACTGTGGTGTTTTCCTCACCTCAGGCATGTTAAATTTAATTATATTATGGTCACTATTACCAAGCGGTCCAGCTCTATTCACCTCTTGGATCTGATCCTGTGCTCCACTTAGGACTAAATCAAGAATTGCCTCTTCACTAGAGGGCTCCAGGACTAGCTGCTCCAAGAAGCAGACATTTAAGGTGTGAAGAAACTTTATCACTGCATCCTGTCCTGAGGTGACTTGTACCCAGTGTAATAGACCCAGTCCAGTTGGGAACAGCAGAGTAGTCCTATTGGCATCCAGCGGGGGCGCCCGCCCACTTCTAAAGGGCCTCCCCCCAGCCTAAGGGGAGGACCCACAGGTCTGGGACACCAAGTAATTACGGGGGACAACTAATGAAAAAACAGGATCGGGAGTGAGGTCATAGGGCTAAACGAAGGGAACCTGATGGGGACACCGAGCAGAGAACCCCGGACAACGCCCACTGCTCCTCGAAGGCATCAAGGGAGCCAGTGGTCGCCGCCCATAGGAACTCTGCCCGGATGCGTGAACAGACAGAGGAGCGGAAATAGGCCCTACAGTCGCAGGAAATCCCGTCGGCCAACCTCCTCTCCCTGGTGTTGTAGATGGCCAGTTTGGCCAGGGCCAAGAGGAGGTTGAGAAGGAGATCCCGCGACTTCATGGGGCCACGGATGGGGAGCGTGTAGATAAAAAGGTGAGGGGAAAAGTGCACCAAAAACGCAAGAAAATATTCAGGAGGAGCCGGAACAGGGGCTGCAACCTGGTGCACTCCAAATAAACGTGCGCCAAGGTCTCCTTCTCACCACAGAAAGGGCAGGTGCTAGGGACAGGTGTGAACCGCGCCAAGTACACGCCCGTGCTCACGGCTCCGTGAAGGAGCCGCCAACTGATATCCCCGGCAGGCC
Organism: Gopherus flavomarginatus; assembly: GCF_025201925.1. Classification (NCBI taxonomy): domain Eukaryota; kingdom Metazoa; phylum Chordata; order Testudines; family Testudinidae; genus Gopherus; species Gopherus flavomarginatus. The sequence continues at coordinate 38,937,039 of NC_066630.1, forward strand.
TCGGGACCAGGGCAGAGTACAAGCTGGCCCACCGGGGCTCCTCACCCTCGAGAGGTGGCAGGAGGTCCCGCCATTTGGTATCGGGGCAGGACGCGAGGGTGAGGTAGTGAAGGGTATGGAGCACGAGCGAGTACAGATGTTTCCGTGGCACGGTCTGGAACAGAACCGGCTGCAATTCATGCAGCCGGCTGGCAGTGAAAGGGTGAGGGGGCCGATTGGGTCCACGGGGCAGGGGCCCGATAAAAATGTCCACGGGGCCTGGGGTGGAGGGTGGGCGGGGCGTGCCCTCTCGCAGGATCCGGTCGAGGTAAGCCCGAGCAGCAGGCAGTAAAGCGGCCTTCACCTCCTGAAGTACGCGCTGGGGAGTACGAGGTCTGGAGAGCCCCATGCGCTGAGCGAGCGTCAGGGGATCCAGCCAGTCTCCCCGGTCGTAGTCCAGGAGGTCTCCGACCCTGGTGACTCCCGCCGAGACCAGCCTCTGGCACACCGTGGGGGACTCCACCACCGGCACACGAAGCTGGGGATTGTGTAGCAGGGGCTCCGCGAGGAGGTCAACCTCCATGGTGGCCGCCACGGACCTGGTCGTTGAAAAGAGCTGCCAGGTCCGGAGGAGGTCTTGGTAGAAGACCGGCAGCCCGGAGAGGTCTCGCGGAAGACCTCTCGGATGGAGGTAAAAGAGCTGCCGGTCGTATCGGAGCCCTCGGAAGCGGCGGAGGAAGGCGTGCGCCAATACGCTCCACGCCGGACTACCCGCACCAAACAGGAGCCTCTGCAGGGCCTGGAGGCGGAAGACATGGACCTGAGCGCGTAAGCACTTCAGGCCCTGCCCTCCCTCCTCCAGGGGCAGGTGGAGGACCCCTGCAGAGACCCAGTGCGTCCCTGGCCAAAAGAACTCCAGAATCGCCGTCCGGAAGTTGGCCAGGAAAAACAGGGCCGGGTACAGCAGAGTAGTAGAAGGGAGATATACTGGCCACTGGATAAGCAGTTTTCTGTTCCCTGAGTGACCAGGGTAGCCAGGCTAATGAGAACACCTGACTCCAATTAACCTGCTAAGAGTCAGATGAGGCTGTTAAGCACCTGACTCTAATTAAGGCCCCTCTGATGCTATAAAAGAGCTCACTCCAATCAGGCCAGGGGGAGCCAGAGGAGAGGAAGTGTGTTTGAGGAACTGGGAGCAAGAGATGTGCAAGAAGCTGAGAGTGAGTAGGCATATTGCTGGAGGACTGAGAAGTACAAGCATTATCAGACATTGGGAGGAAGGTCTGGTGGTGAGAACAAAGAAGGTGTTGTGAGGAGGCCATGGGGAAGTAGCCCAGGGAGTTGTAGCTGTTGCACAGCTGTACCAGGAGGCACTCCAGACAGCTGCAGTCCACAGGGCCCTGGGTTGGAACCCAGAGTAGAGGATGGGCCCGGGTTCTCCCCAAAACCTCCCAACTCCTGATCAAACCCAGGAGGAATTGACCTGGACTGTGGCTTCTACCAGAGGGGAAGGTCTCTGGGCTGTTTCCCGACCCACAGGGTGAATCTGTGAGGCGAGCAAATCGGCCAATAAGCACAGGACCCACCAAGGTAGAGGAGGAACTTTGTCACACCAGTCAAATGGGAATAGTTGAAATTCCCCATTATTATTGAGACCAGGAAACAAAATATCGGGACAAATGGCATCCCGACTGTACTCTGGTCGGGACGTGGGACAAACTCCTCAAAATCGGGACAAACCATAGGTGTGGTTGGCCTATATCTTTATTTGGTTTTGATGGCAACCAATGCAGAGTATCCCTTGCACTCAAGCAATGACTGTCAGGGGCTCCAGCACAGCATGCCCAATCAACGCCACTCTTCTCAACAGACTGTTTTCAAAGATTTAAACATCTACAGAGATCCAAGTGGCAAAGATTCCACAATAAGAAATCGACTACACTGTCACACTCATACCTTACCTACGTCAACCACTTAGCAACATTCTGCACCCCAGGCACTCATCTAACAGTAGAGCAAAGAAGTGGCTACATCTTGTTCTAGCCTTGACTGGTTTGATGTTTTGTATTCTGTGAGAAGGCCCATTATTAATAAAGGAAGAAGGTTAAATTATTGTTGCCTTTTCTCTCAACATTACTGACGTCATGTCCTTAGCCGGCAAAACCTGCTTTCACAGCCTAGAGAAGATGCTTCCAAAGCTTTTGAATGGTTATTGCCAAAAATACAGGCAGATTTTACAGTGTGTTTTATACACTCAGCAATGCGAGTTTCCTCCATAGCAGTTGGACAGCTGCCTGCAGCTCCATGGTAGTGCTGAAGCCCATAGCATGGCAAATTTCCTCTGCAGAAGTGGTCAGTGGCTCTCTGGTAGCACTGAAAGGATTCTGCTGCAAGCTTCCTCTGCAGCAGTGACAGACGTGCCTCCCTGCTCTATGGACTCACTGAGCCATGGCGCTGCGAGCTTCCTCTGCAGCAGTGACAGACGTGCCTCCCTGCTCAATGGACTCACTGAGCCATGGCGCTGCGAGCTTACTCTGCAGCAGTGACAGACGTGCCTCCCTGCTCTATGGACTCACTGAGCCATGGCGCTGCGAGCTTACTCTGCAGCAGTGACAGACATGGACCTGTGGAGTAGTGCCAGGGTGCCTGTCATAGGATGCACAGGTTTCAATATTTCACCTTTTCTGCCCTGGAAAAAAAAACAAACAACCCTGTACTAATCAGCCAGTCTCTACTTTTAACAAAGCAGCAGCAGCCCTCATTCTTTAAAGAATTGCTTGGTTAATTTTCAGCCAACTAATTGACAGATCAGCCAATCCTCATCTGCCAGCTGCTGGTGGGTGCGGACCATGGCTTGGAAAGCACTGGCCGAAGAGGGATTTCTCTCTGAAACCTTGACAGCAGTTCAGGGGAAAGTAGCTTTGCCCTGTGACATGCTGGTGCTAATGAGCTTGTACATTGGGCTCCATACAGGGCATGGCCACGTTTCCAGAGATGCTGAGTGGCCAGTGCCATCAACAGGAGCTGGGGGCAGCCGCATCTCTGAAAATCAGATTCTGGGTCTTCCCCAGCCAGGCGCCACCAAACCTCTCCCATAGTTGGTCTCTGCAGCTGGCCTGAAAGAGAGGTGGCTTATTCTTAGTGATAGGCTCTGGTGTTTATATCTTGCAGGAAGGAAATGGTTCTAATCTGGGGAAGGGAGGTGGACAGTGATGACCAAGCAGCCACGGCAGTAATTTGGGTAACGCCAGGAGAGCAGAGGATACTACTGTTTGACACTACATGGAATAGCAGATTACAAAACAAAGCCTGTGAGGCCCCTGCAGCAGGGCGATGACTCACCGGCATGGTGCCTCCTGCTGGTCGTCCAGGGAATTAGCTCTTCTCCAACTCAGGAGCACCCTCTGCCTGCTGATGTCTCGCCTGCCACTGGCCCCCATGTCCCTCCTGGACCCCAGTGCCCTTTCTCTGGTGGTTCTGCCCTCTGCAGTACCCCCCCCCCCACATTCTGGGTCTCCCTACCCAGGGGAGCCCCCAACCCCTCTATCCTCCCCTTGCCTCAGTGGCTACAGCCAGTCACCATCTAGCCCCCGCTCCCTGGGACCAGGGCCGGCTCCAGGCACCAGCGCACCAAGCAGGTGCTTGGGGCAGCAAACGGAAAGGGGCGGCATGTCCAGCTCCTCGGCGGCAGGTCTCTCAGTCCCTCTCGGAGGAAAGGACCCACCGCTGAATTGCTGCTGAAAAATAAAGCGGTGGCGGTAGAGCTGTTGCTGAAGTGCTGCCGATCGCGGCTCTTTTTTTTTTTTTTTGCCACTTGGGGCGGCAAAAACGCTGGAGCTGGCCCTGCCTGGGACAGACTGCAGTCTATAAACCACTCATCATCGGCAAGGGGGGTTGAACCAGCTGCCTCTGCCTATATCTGGGCTGCCCTGGTACCCTTTTGTGGGCCCTTATCTAGGCCTGCAGCCTGGGGCTTTGCTAGGCCAGAGCTCCCCAGCTCCCTCTGCCCTTTCCCAGCACTGCTCCACTCTAGGTACCCTCCTCAGTTTCCCAGGCAGCCAGGTCCTTCTCTCTCAGTGAAGCTGGACAGTGTCTCCTCTTGAGCTCCTGGCTCATGGCCCTTTTATAGGGGCATCTGGGGCCTGGCCTCAGCTGTGGCTGCTAAACAGTCTTTGCTCAGCCACAGCCCTCTCCAGAGCTGCTTTCAACCCCTCCGGGCAGGAGTGGGGTGACCACCCCGCTGCAGGCCCCAAGGAATGACCACTGCAGCCAGACTAACCTAACTAGGACCAGAGTGAAGGGGGCCTGTCACAGGGGCCCAAGCAACCTCAGAGTGAGGGAGATGCTGGCTGACTCAGTAACTGGCTCTGCATTGGCCTGAGGATGAATCAGGCCCACAGACCCCAAGCTGGTTGTCAGACCCCCATCTTCCCACCGGCACACCAAGCACAGGGGACCCAGAAAAGCACCAAGTTCCACACTGCCACTGCTACAAAGACCCTTCTTGGAGTAGAAGTAAGAACTCTGCTCAGGCAGCATATGCCCAACCCTCAGGCACAAGGAAGATGAGCGCTGGGATACGGAGTATGCTTAAAGTGTGCACACACACCCCCATGACCCTATATGGGGCTAGAAAGCCCTCCAGAGTATGTGAGATACAACCTCACAACGTTCTGCCCTCAGTCTTCAGGCTACTCTCACCTAGGATGAAACCTAAACTGTAGCTGCTCCATTTCCCAGACCTGAAGAAGAGCTCTGTGTAAGTGCCAAAGCTTGTCCTCTCACCAACAGAATTTGGTCCCCTACTTTGTTTCTCCAATATCCTGGGACCAACACAGCATGAACACGACTGCACCACTCGTTATTTAACAGAGACAGCTCAAGGAGGAAGAGCTGTTTGGGGACAAACAGGCCAAGGCTGAATGACGAACGCTGCATTTGAATGGATAGTAGGACTGTGCACGCCCAGCCGTGGAATGCAGCCACTCCTCTCTGCTGTCACACTATTACCGCAGTCATCTGTACAACAGATCCTCCTGGGCTGGGCTGGGGAGCCTCGCAATAAGTCTTAGGAATCTTTCCAGTGGCATGTCACAGCCCCCCAGTGACCAGCCAGCCAGGATCCCAGCAAGGCTGTATGTGTGTTTCCTGTGCGAGGGGATTCATTTGCAGAGGATTCTTTGCAGGGGGAGAAGGGCAGTCGCTGAGCTCCATTCTTTGTCTCCAAGGCTGTTGTGTTGCCAACTTGCCTAAGGCTATTGGCTCCCTGCCCAGCAGCAGCAAGACACACCTGGTCTCTGCAGACAAAGCAGGACACAAAGGTGCATGGAAGCATCTAGTTACCTTTGTAACGTGCAAAGGTGCAGGGCTGTGGGCTTGTTCACCTGCCATAGGCCTCAGTTGATAGGTCATTTATCTCCTCTACTCCTTGTCCCTAGCAACGAGGTGCTGCTTCATTCCCCCGTATTCAGTGGCACTGGCCCAGGCCTCTGGTCACTATAATCATGCTACATCTTTCAAGGCTGCTCCTGGGGCTGCCCTCGGGGCCATTAACTCCCCTGTCGCAGTTGGGGCAGAGCGACCTCTTCCATTGGCAGCAGGGCTAGAGCTCGGAGAGAGGCAGCACTGGGCACAGGCCCCACCCCCAGTTGTGCACAGGGCAAATTCCCCTCATCACTGCAGCGAGGGCAGCAATCCCACAGGCCTGGGCCTGCTTTGACTGTAAGGGCCAGGACATAGGCAGTTTGGCCTTGCAGTCACTGGTGGGCTAAGGTCTGCCCACTGGGGACGATTGTCACTGGGCCAGAGTAGAAGGAATCGCCAGGCCAGGTCCCATAAATAAGAGTCGGAGTCAGGCTGGGGTCAGAGACAGGAGCTCAGAGGCAGTACTGGGCTAGAATTGATGTTGAAGTCAGGCTGGGAAGTCTGGCATTGCAGCAAGGCACATCTGTGTGGCTGCCCAGACAACTTTCTCGGGCAACCCCTGGGGTTAAGTAGGGACACTTGGCCAATCAGAGGGCTGCAGGATACTGTCACTCTGGGTCTCTTGGCAGGTACTTCCTGTGGCACCTACTCTCCACAGTGCTTCCTGGGTGTGCCTCTGCATAGCCTCTTGGTAGCACTGTGGGGATATCAGCTACCCAAAGCTCTGTACACCTGGGTTCCAGTCCTTGGGTCCTTATCCTGATCTCTAACGTGGCACCCATTGACTCAGGAGGCTATATCCACCTGCGGCTTAGCCTTCCAGCCAAGTCAATAATTAAAACGTCCCCCCATCTGGAATAACAAAAGTGTAACCCCACAAAGAGTTCTTTCATCCCACTTGGGCTCCTCTACCACCCACCTTCTGGGCTCCTATGATGGAATGTACCCCTGTATTCACATGCTATTATAATCATCGTTGTACAAAGTACACCTTGGGAGGTATCATTTGAAAACTAATAACTTTCTGGTCAGTTACATCATGGTGAAATGTATCTAACAACGTTATATGTGAATTTATGAACATAAGCTGAAACCATGACTGACGTTTGTTTACGAGACAGGTCTAGGAAGTGAGTGAACCTGTTCTCAAAGATAAAGGATAAGTCCAGCCAAGTATTATCAAAGCTGATGGGCCATTGTCTATCCCAGGAATCGGCAACCTTCGGCACGTGGCCCCCCAGGGAAAGCTGTTTTATTTAGGGGGCTATATTCCGGGAACATCTCACTCAAATAGCCCCAGATTTGGATCACTAACCCTACCCTGTACCCCTATCAACCATAGCAGATTTCAAGATAAGCTGAGGAAGCATGCCAATTTTAGAAGAATTGACCTTTAAACAGAAAAGTCTTCTCAATCTTAACTATATCAGAGCTGGTACTCTGCTATAATATTGTATTAAATTAATCATCAGCAAGGGCTGTGCTATATATGGGGGGAGGAATAGCTCAGTGATTTGAGCATTGGCCTGCTAAACCCAGGGTTGTGAGTTCAGTCCTTGAGGGGGCCATTTAGGGAACTGGGGTAAAAATCTGTCTGGGGATTGGTCCTACTCTGAGCAGAGGGTTGGACTAGATGACCTCCTGAGATCCCTGCCAATCCTGAAAGCATAAGAGGCTCAGGGAGGTGTGAAGTGGCCCATACATCTCAATGGCATGGTCTCCCTTGAATGGGAACAGGGGGAGAGGAATACAGCCTGAAAAAGAGCTCTGATAGGTGAGCTGCTCCATTAATCTCAGTGGGTGTCTTTATTGACCCCACCCCTTGAGGCCAGTGCTTGAAAGCCTGTGATATGCTTGTCCTACATCTTCTGACCTCAGTCTCAGCAGTGTGTTCTTGGGGTATGTTCTCAGCTCCCCATGCAGAGAGGAAGGGCTTCCCCCTTTGCCAGATCACATGGGGGACAGGCTCAGACACTTTCAGAAGGAAAAGGACCCTCAAATCCTGGCTTACCAAGGAAAGGGCTTACACCCCCCCAGGGGGGACAGGGGATCAGATCCCACATTGAGGAGTGGTCAGGGAAAGTGGCTTAGAAACTCCTAGAGGCACACACCTAGGGGGAAGGAAGAGGGCTCAGATAATCTCAGAACAGGGGCCCATTGATACCTGCTCATATTGGGGGGAGGGGAACAGACCATGAGAACAGCAGGGCCCCCAGATCCCTGATGGTGGGGGGCATAGAAACGTATATGGGAGGAGTTCTGCTGCAATACCCAAACGCTGAATATTTTCAAATATTTCTAGAATATTCCAAGTCAATACTTTAGCTGAATAGTACACCCTACTGTCTTGTATTAGCAGGGGACTGAATGTGCAAGAACTGCTGCAGTGGAACAGACCAACAGTGTACATGGTTAGGTATCTTGTTGCCCATTTTGGAAGTGGTAGGGGAAAGTGGAAACCTCGCTCTAATGACTCCATTCAGTATCAGACTGTTTGGGTAGATTTCTTCCTGATGCTGGCACTGAGCAGCTCACACCCTGACTTAGCCCTGATCCACACTGGGAGGGCGGTCGACCTAAGATACACAACTTCAGCTAGGCAAATAGCATAGTTGAAGTCGGCGTATCTTAGGTCAACTTACCTGGCCGTGAGGACAGTGGTGAGTCAAGCGCTGCTGCTCGCCCATCGACTCCGTTTCCGCCTCTCGTGGAGTTCCAGAGTCAATGGGGAGCACATTCGGGGATTGCTTTAGCTGCATCTAGATGAGACGCGATAAATCGATCCCTGATAGAGCGATCTCTACCTGCCGGATTGGGGTATAGTGAAGACCTGCCCTCATGAAGGTTTACAAGAGATACAACTATATTATTCCCTTACCTGTTGGGGACAGAACTCCAGGCATCCTTCCAGAAAGGCCATACAGGCTCCTTGTCATCCCTTAGTCCAACCAACCTCAGCATTTTCTCATAGATCCTGATTCTCTAGCAGCTCTATTTACCCAGCACCCTTTGGTTTTCCTTGATCACTAGGGTGACCAGATGTCCCGATTTTATACAGACAGTCCTGATTTTTGGGTCTTTTTCTTATATAGGCTCCTATTACCTCCCACCCTGGCCCGATTTTTCACATTTGCTTTCTGGTCACCCTATCGATCACACTGCTTTTGAGGGCTGATTGCTACTTCTGTTATACTTTGAGCTCTGTCCAAGCAGACTCTAGCATTCCATTACAGCCGCTAAGCCAATCTGTATTACATTATTCAGCCACTAGGTGACACTTTGTGCACAAGATCTGATTTAAATGAGCCTCACCCACACCTGGCAGAACATTAAAGGAATGTATGAACACAGGTGGAGTGTGTAAGCAAGCTCTGTAGACAGTCCACAGCTGGTAGAGGAGCATGCCAGGTGTCAGAAGTTAACTGAGAACAGAAACATATGGAAAACAGGAAAGATTACAGACGGAAGGAACATGATGCAGGATCTCATCAACATGCCACTCTTCAATGCCCCAGAAAATGTCAGCTTTCACAAACCTTCACAATAGACGGCTGGAAGCAGTATTTTGAAAGTTTTTGAATTGCAATTAAATTCCACAAAAAAAACCCTGGAGATATACAGGTATCTAATTTATGCTATGGGGAAGCAAGGCAGCGTATATCTTTAAATCCTTTGGCTTTAGTGAAGACAGCCACAAAGACAACTATTAAAGGGCTCTGGCTATGTTTGATGCATACTTTATACCTCAGAGAAATGTGGTTTAATGAAAGAGCATGTTTTCACCAAAGAATTCAAGAACCATGAGGAAACGTTGAATGTTTTATAAGAGCTCTGCCTGCATTTGCTTACAAAGACTAAAGCTGTGTGTTCAGATTGTATGTGATCAAAGCACCACAAACCAACACCCTATGATGGGCCTAGTGAGAAAGGTGGAAGAACTCGATGGAATATTTGGTGATATTCAACTTTTGACAGGAGATCCAGTACAAATAACCTTAAGAGACAATGCTGCACTGTATAGTGTACATACATCTCGCACGATTCCTATCCCACTACTTCATAAAGTGGAAATGGCATTGAAGAGAATAGAATGATTGGCATAATCAAGAAAATTGCTGAGCCAAAAGCATGATGTGCCCCAGTGATACCAGTTATAATGAAAAATGGAAAAATATGCATCCGTGTGGATCTTAAAAAGACAATGAAGTAGCTGTGGGGAAAATATGCTCTTGACACGGGCTGACTTACTCCACAAAATGAAATGAGATACAGTATTCTCCAAGCTGGATGCCTCAAAGGGATTCTGGCAAATTCCTTTAAAATCACATAAAGTGCTAAACTAACCTAATTTATCACACCCTTAGGGGGAGTTTACTTTTGAGGATTATCAGTGCACCTGAAATTTTCCAAAGAAAGATGGCAGAACTATTAACGATCCCAGGAAGCCACAGAATCTCCTTCAGGCCCTCTAGCCCCTCATACACCATCCAGACTTGGGATAAATGATTATTAAACCAAGAATCACATATATTAGGTTATTCCGATTCCAAAGAACCAGACACACACTCCAGGTCAAAATATACTTTAGATTTCACCCAGACCCATGCTGGTAGCCAATCCTTTAGTAACTAAAATCTAAAGATTTATTAGTATACAAAAAAGGAAGAGTTAAGAGGTTTAAATGAATCATATACATTACAGGTGATTTCAGAGTTTGTAGATCAGGTTAATACCAATGATGTTAAATCTGCCAGTTTGTAATAAGTGGCTCTGGTTCATCCCAAATATTGGGGCCCTCAGTCCATTGTCCTAAACTCTTGTTAGAAATCATAATCCAGAGATGTGGAGCAGGAAAGAGGCTAAGAAGTGATGTCACAGTCTCCACTTTTATATACTCAGCTGATGTGCATGGAAAGTTACTGGCACAAACAAAGTCTTGGATTACCTGTCCTTACATGCCATTGCTGAGTCATGGGTCATCCAATGTCAGCATGCCTTTTGAGAATACTCAGGAGGACTCACTGAAGAGATGATTCTCCTTATGGGCCATCAACACATGGCTGACTAGCCTTGATGCAAATCTGTCTTGTGGGTGATATCCAGGAACACAACACATGTGAGATACAAACACACAGCAAATCTTCATAACTTCAGATATAATGGTGATATATGGATTTAAATAGGAAAATAATACTTAGCAGATCATAAGACTTTCATGGATACCTTACAAGACATACTTGTATAAGATTTATCACAATTGTGCACAAATGGTGATACCTTAATGTAAACAGGGTCGTCTTTCTTTTTATACAATGTCCCAACCATCTCAGACAAGCCCATGCAAAGACTGGAAGTTACGGGATGGAAGCACTTGGTGCACAAAGATTTCTTATGTTGATGTCAAATGGAAGATTTGAACAGCTGGTTCTGAGGCAAGCTTTGTCTATATAGGCAAGTGTGTAATGAACAGGCTGGTGTGTAAATGCATATATCTCTCATAGTTTCCTGGCTGTCATGGGCCCTGCACTGCTAACAGATAGCAGAGATTCTCCATTAGCTCAGGCATCGGGGCCTTGTGCTTTGGTGCAGGTGATGGGGATTCTGTCCCAGCCACAGCTGTGAAGCTCTCTAAGTCTGTTGTGTGCAGCACAGAGGCACATGGTGGTTCCAACTGGCTGTGGAACTGGCACTAGAGAGTTGTACCTCCCTGAGTTACTCCTTCGCCATCCCAGTGATCTGTTCAATACAGAGAAAAGATTGTTACAGAATAGAACAAGGTCAAATAAAAGCTGGCCACTGTAATTTGCAATCCATGTGTGAATGACAGGGGCCATCATTTCATCAGCAACTGTGAAAAATGTGCATTGCCAGACTCCTCTGCTGGGACTTCAGCCTGGGACTCCCCAGGTCCCTGGAGCTGAGCACATGTGAGTGCCGGGGTGCGCTCGCTGACACGTGTGGCTCTAGGAGATCTTTCCACCTGGCCACCAACATGCAGTTGTGTCAGGGTCAAAGGTTGTCAACAGCCAAGGGGCAGAAATCAGCCCCATGTGCGCCAAAGGCTCCAGGACAGCACTGACCATGTGAGTGGCCTGAGCAATACCCTGTGGGTGTGTCAGTGCCATGTTCAGCCAGGCCTCGCAAGAATCACCGCTGTGCAGCTAGCACGCTGGCTCATCAAAGAACCGCAGGCCAGGGATTCCAAACACCCTCTAGTGGGCACATCTGGTGATTAGCAACTTTAATGAGAGCCTTAGCCCCAGATGTCCTTTCTCTCCTAGTGCTGGGAAGGGCCAGGGCCCAGGCTGGTGACATGGTTCTGCCAGGGCTTAGCCCTGCACAGGGGTGAGGGAACCTGAGCAGAACCAGTGGCGCATGGCAGACAAGGGGTGTGGGGAAGACAACAGCTCCATCCTGAGCTAACTGCCTGCACAGTCCCTTATGGCACAGATCTGTACAGCAGCTAGCACGTTCCATGTAAGCGCCATCACATGACCCCACTTGGGCACCCCTTACGCTCCTAGTGCCTATGGTGATGTTAATGTATCCCCTTCTCTACTACCACCTGTGCCTCCCTCCTGTGCCCCATCTCCTCCCCTTCCCCCTGTACCCCCTCCTGGGCCCCCTCCCAGCCCCCCTGCACCCCCTCCTCCCCTTCCTCCTGCACCCCCTCCTGGGCTCCCTGCACCCCCTCCTCCCCGTGCCCCTGCACTGCTTCCTAAGCCCCGTGTGGCCCCTTCCCCCATGTCTCCTCCTCCCCTGATCCCCCCCCTGATCCCCCCATCCTCTTCCCAGGCCCCGGGCCCCCTTCCCCGTACCCCTGCACTCCTTCCCGAGCCCCCTGCGCCCCCTCCCCCCCACGTCTCCTCCTCCCCGGCCCCCTGCACCCCCCCCTTCCCGAGCCCCTGCACCCCTTCCTCTCCTCACTCTTGCGCCCCCTCCCACTGCCGCGCGCCCCCAGGCACTTGGTGCCGCTGCCCCCTACCTGCAGCAGCCGCACGTAGCTGGCTCCGCCCGCTGGGGTGCGCTAAGCCCCCAGGCCCCACCTGCCCGGAGCAGCTGCTCCGCGGGGCCCGTTAGCCGCAGCCGGACACCGCCTGCCGGCAGCGCTGGCCAATCGGCTGCTCTGTAGTGGCCGGTTGTCTCGGTTACCGGCCAGCGATTGGCTGGCGAGCCGTAGCCCCGCCCCAGGAGAGGCAGCGGGGCGGCGCGCGGGGCGGGCTCGGCCTTGCCCTGGGCCGGGCGGGCGGCGCGCGGGCAGTTGCGCCGGGTGGGCGCGCGGGGAGCACCGCTGCGCTGCGCCCATGGAGGCCGGGCCCGGCGCCGCGCTCTGCCGCCTGCAGTACCTGGACGACAGCGACCCCTTCTCGTGCGCCAGCTTCCCGGAGCCGCGCCGCGCGCCCGTCCACCCGCTGCTGGAGGCGCTGCCGCTGGGCGCGCAGCTGCCCGCCCTGCACCGCCTGCTGGGCGCGCCCCTGCCGGTGAGCGGGGCCGCGGGCCGCCCGCCCTGGGCCGGGGCGGGGCGAGCGCTGGGTGGGGCCCGTGCGGCGGTGGGGGGCGGGGCTGGGCTGGAGGAAGTGAGGGTGGTGAAGGGTCTGCAATGAGTCTGGGGGACGGGGCTGGAGGAAGCAGGAGATAGCGCCTGTACCAGGGCTGGGGTGGTGGGGTCCCCATGAGGTTGGGGGGCTGGGCTGGAGGAAGTGGGGTGGTGAGGGGCCTGCAATGAGTCCGGGGGGCGGGGCTGGGCTGGAGGAAGTGGGGGATAGGGCCAGTACCAGGGCTGGGGTGGAGGAAGTGGGGTGGTGAGGGGCCTGCAATGAGTCCAGGGGGGCGGGGCTGGAGGAAGCGGGGTATAGGGCCAGTACCAGGGCTGGGTTGGTGGGGTCCCCATGAGGTTGGGGGGCTGGGCTGGAGGAAGTGGGGTGGTGAGGGGCCTGCAATGGGTCGAGGGGGGGCTGGGCTGGGCTGGGGTGGAGGAAGTGGGGTGGTGAGCGGCCTGCAATGAGTCTGGGGGACGGGGCTGGAGGAAGCAGGAGATAGCGCCTGTACCAGGGCTGGGGTGGTGGGGTCCCCATGAGGTTGGGGGGCTGGGCTGGAGGAAGTGGGGGTGGTGAGGGGCCTGCAATGAGTCCGGGGGGCGGGGCTGGGCTGGAGGAAGTGGGGGATAGGGCCTGTATCAGGGCTGGGGTGGTGGGGTCCCCATGAGGTTGGGGGGCTGGGCTGGAGGAAGTGAGGGTGGTGAAGGGTCTGCAATGAGTCCAGGGGGGCGGGGCTGGAGGAAGCAGGGGATAGGGCCAGTACCAGGGCTGGGGTGGTGGGGTCCCCATGAGGTTGGGGGGCTGGGCTGGAGGAAGTGGGGGTGGTGAGGGGCCTGCAATGAGTCCGGGGGGCGGGGCTGGGCTGGAGAAAGCGGGGGATAGGGCCTGTATCAGGGCTGGGGTGGTGGGGTCCCCATGAGGTTGGGGGGCTGGGCTGGAGGAAGTGAGGGTGGTGAAGGGTCTGCAATGAGTCCAGGGGGGCGGGGCTGGAGGAAGCAGGGGATAGGGCCAGTACCAGGGCTGGGGTGGTGGGGTCCCCATGAAGTTGGGGGGCTGGGCTGGAGGAAGTGGGGTGGTGAGGGGCCTGCAATGAGTCCAGGGGGGCGGGGCTGGGCTGGAGGAAGCGGGGGATAGGGCCTGTATCAGGGTTGGGGTGGTGGGGTCCCCATGAGGTTGGGGGGCTGGGCTGGAGGAAGCGGGGTGGTGGCAGAGCCCATGTGGGCTCGGTGAGGAGGGCAGGGCAGGAGGAAGTGAGATGGTGTGGGGAGCCTGCAAAGGATCAGGGGGTGCTGGGCTGGAGGAAGAGGGGTGGTGATGGGGCCTGCATGATTAGGAGGGTTTGGGGGCGGGAGTGGGATTAGAGTAGGACCTATGAATGGGCTGGGCTTGTTGGGTGTGGACATCCGGATCTTGTGCAGCCCCTTGGCTCTCTCAGTGCTCCATGCATCTGAGGAAGTGGTTTTTTTACCGACAAATGCTTATGCCCAAATATATCTGTTAATCTTTAAGGTGCTACGGGACTCCTCATTGTGTTTGTGGACACAGGCTAACACGTCTACCCCCTGATACTTCAACAGAGTGTGTAGAACTCACTGGCCTGCGTACATTTTCCCCAACCCTTCTTCACTAGGCTGGTGCAGGTTTGTGCCTTGGGCATAGGCTTTTGGTAGGGCAGGCCTTGGAGCTGAGCCATTACAGCGAATTGTTTGGGCAGTACCGAGGAGGGACCAGGGACTGGGCTAGTGAGGATGGGCTGGCTGGATTTCTGCCCTGACCTCTAGTAACTGTCTTGTCATTCATGGATCAGTTGGTTGGCTTGTCTTTTGTTTGGTTTGAAACCTTTAGTCAGGTGAAATCCATTCAGACTGGATTTCTCATTTCCCAGGGAGACCTGGCAGCATCAGGCAACTGTACTGGTAGACTTACAACTGGGAGACATCGCTCCTCAGCATCCAAGCTCAAACCCATTTGATAAACCCCCCTATGCACACAAAGAATGGAAACGGTCAGCATAAGGTCTTGTATTTAAACATAGCCTGTAGCTTGCCGGTTAGGGCCTACGTCCGCTATTTCTGTGTAGCATAAATATTCCTCTAGCAGCGTGTTCTTGGTTTAACCACAGTTTTATCTGTATTCTGAAATGTCATCTCCAGTAGCACAGGGCCCCCAACGCCAAACTGATGCATAGACTGAGAACTGACTTGAAGGAAACAGTGATGTCTTCTGAGTCACCAGCATTGCTTCCTGCACCATCTGGAGTTTATGTAACACTCCTTGTACTGAGGATTCTGTTAACTGGCAAAAGTATCAGCCATTCAGGGTGCCACAATAGCTCTTACACAGTCTGAAAAATCAGAACTGGTTTAATGAAGAGCAAGGTTGAGCAGGACTTCTGGGCTGTCTTCACACTCTTGAATAGTGACCTGCAATTTTTAGCTTTTCCCCTGGCACAAGTGGGAGGAAACTCTCCGGAATGATCCTACTTCTCACAGTGCAGCACCCTGTGACTATTCTTCAGTGTCAAATGTGAGGATGAGCATCAGCTCCTCTTTTTTTTCATACGCAACCTTGGCCATGTTGGTACCTTAGCTGCGTCATCTGGAGTTTCTATCCTGTTGATGGGGTGACGAAACCCCTGAACTACTGGCTAATGGGGCATGCGTGTTAACTGTCCACATGTAGATAGCTCGACAAAGGATTGCATTTTTCTTTGAATAAACTATGTATTCTATGGTATGTTTCTTACAAAGTGCATCCCAAAATGGTCCAGAGCTGGATGAGACAAGAAATTAAGAGGGTAGGCAAAAAGTAGAGTAACAGCTTCAAAAATGGCAGAGGGATACAGTAAGGCAGTCAGAGCTGACAGGAGCTGCAAAGGAGGAGGCTCTTGGATCAGCATCGACAAGGTTGTGTGTGGTCACAGAGCAGGGGGGAAGGATCTGGGTGAAGAGAAGAGAGGAGGTTTATGAAGTCTTCTATGGAGGGTTTGTAAATCAATGCAAACTTTGACTTAGACTGGTCCCTGTAAGGAATGGGAACCAGCAAAAGTGTCTGAGGATGGGTTTGATATGGTCATGCTTTGAATGTATGAGGAAATGGCAGCAGCATTCTGGAGAGCTGGAATGCTATGTGGGGGAGTGGCCGTAAGTAGATAAGGCAAGAGGTGCTGAAGGCCTGGTTGAGCCTGTTGTCAGAGGTGGAGTTGGGGATAAGCAGATCTGCAAGCTAACAGTGACTGGCGTATGTGTGCGCATTGAGGCTTCAGAGGTTTCTGGAATGATTATCTGGGCCCTTCTGCAAGGCAGGCTAAAATTAACTGGAAATTGTCTGGTTTCCTTCCCGGCACTCTTAAGTGGGTTATCTGGGGGGAAGTGGACAGGCACTTGGAATGTTCTCTGCTTCAGTGGGAGCAGGGCCCTGAACCTGGCAGAAGGCTTTGTGCTTTTAGTGTGCAGTTACTCAGTCCGGCACTATTCAGGGATTCCAAAGCCAGAAGGAATCATTCTAGTCATCTAGTCTGACCTTCTGTAAACAGGCCTATGGCTGCTCTATGGGAATGAGCTGCTGGAATCTCAAATTGTCCAGCACACCATTGTTTCCATGTCCCATGGTATCTGTATAATTTGACTAATTCTGATCTTCGGTCTGCCTCGTCTGGGCCTGGATGCTGTAGTATTCTATTGGGGCACATCATGGCATGTGACCTGGTGTGCTACCCTGCTTTGTGTGTCTGCTGATTTAGAGAGAAATCAAATGGGTAAGAATGAAAGAACTTCAATTTTCCATAGGTCAGAGTGTGGAAGGAAATCTAGGGAAAGCTGTCTGTAGTGGAAAGATGGCAAACGTGTAATCCAAAGCGACACCATACTTCAGCTAGGAGAAAGGGACTGAGAGACTTTTTGTCCATTGGACATATGAACTTTAACCATAAACTCACTAAACATTAAATCTCACCAAATAAGGGTCAACCCATCCTCTTCATCGTATCCACTCATACTCTACACCTGAACATAGTCATTCTATGAACAACATACCCTCGTATTTCAATGTCTGTACTTCGACCCATTAACCTTTTACCCCCCCGCCCCAGTTGGGGATATTGCAGATTATGTATTTCTTATGCCATTTGCTCTTAAACCGAATTTTGCCCCCTTGATAATCTGTGTGTTATTCCCTCATAAGAAGAAACTTCTATCCTTAAACTCTGTGGTGGTCACTTTTTCTAAACATCATCTTAATACAGTTTTTAAATCTATTGCACGCAAGTGTCTATTCAGGGGAAACAAAGGTGTAACACAAAGGCTTAATGGCTGCAGTGCTGAAGCCCCTGAGGCAGTGTTGCTTAACAGCCTGCTGGGAGCACCTAGGTAAGGCCCTTTGTTCTCAGGTTTTATTTTAAAATTTCCTTAGAATTTATCGATGTTTGTTTTAAAAAGAAATTAAAAATGGGTGAAAATTGGTTCAAAAAAGAACTTCACAGTATTCTGGGTAAATATTGGGGGACAGGAGGACAGAAAACACAACAAGAAGTAGAGAAATATAAGAATTCTTCTGACCCAGCTCTGGCAGATGAGGTGACAGGTATATCTCCATATATCATAGAACTGGAAGGGACCCTGAAGGGTCATTGAGTCCAGCCCCCTGCCTTCACTAGCAGGGGCAAATACTGATTTTGCCCCAGATCCTTAAGTGCCCCCCTTACGAATTAAATTCACAACCCTGGGTTTAGTAGGGCAATGCTCAAACCACTGAGCTATCCCTCCCCTTCCCCAGCTTGGTAACCTGGGTGGCTTAGATTAGTGAGCTACTGTCTCCTTCCAAAGTGGGGAGCTGGATTTGGGGAGTTCAGGCACTTCGTTTTGTATTTAAGCGGATCAAAATTCCAGTGACAATCAGTACAAACTGAATGATAGCCTTTGTAAAACCTGGGACATTTTTGGTAAATTCCTTACACGTAGAGAATGGAAGGGAGTTAACATGCAGGTTGGGGTAGTGTGAATAGAGAACTCTGTAACTCAAAACAGAGACCACTTACGCTGTCCTATTCTGTGCTGCCCCACTTGGCAGCAGGGAGCTGTTTACCTTTTGTTAACAAAGAAACTACTTTGTGAGGCCAGTGGAAATAGCTGTCCAGGTGAAACTTATTAACCAACAACCTGCTTTTCCTAGGGCAGTGGACAGCTAAGCAGGGAGCACCTTATCTGCACTGTATTGCCTTTACTTGTTGGGGAGACGCGTGCAGTTGTCTGATCCAGAGCACAGAAAGGCAGAAACGGCATTAAGTGTCTGCTGGCTTTAAGGTGAGGAATCCTTGCTTTTGTGAGGAATCCTTCCTTGGGATGGATGATTGTACCATGTCTTCTAAATGTCATTGGTGCGTCTTACCAACGTATTCAAAACTCTAGGATGAAGATGAAACAACACATTCAGTAAAACGTCCTATAAATCCTCCTGAAATCTGAGAGGTGAACTAAAGAAATAATACTGGGAAGAGTAAATAAGTGAGGGATGGAAAACAGGGGAGTTAATGGAATCCAGCACAAAACGATACACTGCTCATCTACTGGTGATTCTAAATTTGCAAAGGTCTGATGAGCAACCAGAACAGCTTCGTGCTGCCATAACTAGCAGTGAATTGGCATCCCAGTTAGAGGCTGGAGGGAGATCTCAGTCCTCTTTTTCTGAACACCACCCATTTTATTTGTGGGCAATGGTTCATGACTGGAGATGAGAGCAAACTGCCCCATTGCAATGTGACATTGGGTAAGTACAAGGGAATGCATCACAGTAATGCATTGTTCAAAAACCAGCCAAATGCTCAAGCAGCAGTAGGATAGCAAAATGCACATAAAGACCATTGAAGTGGGAGAGGGAAGGAAACCTTGCAAGGTGCAGATTTGGGGATCAATTCAGATAAACACCCAGGCTTTAAATACTTATCTGAACTGTATTTGAAACTCCATCCCTTAGTCAAGCTGGATGGCCATTCTTCTTCTTTCCCTATAATGCCTGGAACTATTCCAGCAGAGTTTGGCTTCCCCCACACTTTTACCTTGGAAAGGGGGTTGGGGGAGAAGCATGGGTTTTCACTCACCTCCAATCTCATGTGAGCGGACAACAAGCCTAATCTCCACTGTTTTTGTGGCACTTCCACTATCTCTTCCTCTCAAAGGTTTCCTTTTCTCTCTCCTTCCACTCAAATTCCTATTGCTGGTTATTTTTGTTTCCCCTGGAGGATTGGATTGCCTTCCCCTGTGGCTCTAGCCTAGGGGACCAGATGATATTCTTCTCCCACCCCATGATGGAGCAGTGCTCCTCCAGCTTCTGCCTGCCTTGCAGCCAGGCCTAGTGTGGGAGGAGTGCCAGGGAGGAGCAGAGGCACAGCAGGATGGGCTCTGTTAGTGCTCCAAAGGAGAAGAGGACTCAGCCTGCTGCCCACCACTGCAGCAGCCAGCAGTAGAGGCGAGGGGAGCGTCTCAATGCAGGAGGGCGGAGTAGGCAGGCAAGAAACACGGGCCAGATACATTTGACTCCCACATGAGCTTGGGAGCCTTGGCGTGTGTGGTTAACAGAACTTGTTGTTAAACCTTCCTCTCAACCAGACACGTGCCCTTTCGTCCACATCTTCATTTTTCTTGGACTGAACCAGTGTCATGTCATGAGTTATTTTTTCAAGGGTGACTAAGTGGAGTTAATTTGGGAACAAACAACAAAAGTGATGCCTAACGAAGCAAACAGATCTCTGGCAAGGGTTTTGCTCTCTGAGCCGGACTCTGTGTGTAATAAGATCTTTTAGTTGGACTGGAGGGGATGTTATAACGAGTGTGGCAGGAGAGATTTCGAGAAGGGATGTAAATCTAAGTGGGGTAAGGAAGACTTGGGAGTCTGTCAAGGCGCATTAGGCTTTTTTAGAAAAATATCCCACAGGACCCTGGCAGTGATACTCTTCCCTTTGTCACATAACCTGAAATGTTGTCACTGTTGAGCTGTCTTCCAGGGTTTTCAGTTTCATGTGCAATAGTCCATTGTCCTTAGCAAACTCTGTGAAGGGCGGTAGGACTCTGCTCCATGACTGCATGAAGGGGTCAACTCGCTGGCGCCTCCGCATGGTCAGGCATGGCAGCTCACTCTCTCTGTTGGGGTCTCCTGCAGGTGGCTGCTGCTCCACCTCAGCGGCAGCCTGGCTCTCCAGCCAGGTCACTTTAAAGTCTCTCCCTTTCTGGGCAGTGTCTGATCAAAAAGCAAGGGGAGTTAACCCAAATAACCAGAGTCAGCAAGGGAGAGAGGGGTATGCCTCCCTCCCTCTCGGGGCATATGGGGATATGGCCCTCCCTCCCAGGCAGTGGGTGTCTGGGAAGCTCCTGCCTTCCCTCGGCCCTTTCCTCAGGGGCTGATGGTCTGTTCTTTCCCTGGTCTGCCCATGTCAGCTGTTCTTCTCCTCTTTTACCTCCCCCGCCCCACCCAGCCTGTGCCTGCCTGTACCGGTGTGGCGGGGTGGGCCTGGCTCAGCCCAAAGCAGCTCCTTAAAACCCGTTGTTGACCAGTGTGGGGTTTGCATGCCCCATCACAGATTGCCTTCACGTACTCCAGTCTTCTCGGTGTGCCTGCTGGACTTTGTAAGCCCAGGATGGACTCTTGAGCCCTACTAGCTCCAGTACTCTGTCACTTGAGATCTTTGAGTCCTTATAGGGCCACAGGTTTGGCTTGGAAGAGCCATAATTTGTAGAGTGGCATCTTTTGTCAAGAAAGCAGCAGGGAGAGGGTGGCCCTGGGGCACCCTCCACCTTGCCTTGGAGGACAGCCAGCATTCTAAAGTGCTGGTTTTGGTCTTATCTTTAATACCATTCTGGGTGCAACACATCCCCTCTGAGCAGGGAGTAGTGAAACCTCCAGTAGACTAAGCCTGTTTAACTTATTCACAGCCAAATTTCTGGATCTCCTTTAAGAGCCTGTCTGCATTAGAGAAACTTGCAGCGGAGTCATTACGTCAATATCTTTACCCTAACGTGGACTCTCAGCACCAGTGTAAAGTGAGGTTCACTTGGATAATTTATCAGATTAAGTTTCCCAGAGGCGTCCCTGGGGATATAGCTGATACTAAACGTTCATCCTCTACATTGCAGCAGAACTGGGCTATCCAGCCCCCCCAGCACAAGTATTGTGATACTCTCTTTTCACCAAAATGTAGTCCAGGTCGTATTTATCCTCTTTCAGAGACTGCTGTTGGGGAGGCAGCTGGCGCAGCTTGGAGGTTTAGGTGCTTGTGTCTTCAAAACAGAAGCCGAGCTAGGGCCTGTTTATAAATCACAAATATAAACTGGGTACCAAATAAGGGTCCTGTGTATTTAGACTGAAGCATACAAGCAGGTCTGTCATTCTGATTCAGCAAATGCAAGCAACTTGTCAACACCACCACTTGTTCCCATCTGTCAGACAGCAAAGGATAGGTTACAATAACTAGTGATGCCAGAAATAAACGCCATGGAGATGCACCAGTGTGACAATCTTAGGAGCTCTCTGCTGTTGTCTGGTATTTCCAGCCTTCATTTTACAAAACAAATGGCTAGCCTTTCTGGGTGGGTAGCAAACCATTGTGACCTAACCCAATGCAGTGCCTTCCGGCTCTGCAGGTGCACAGAATAAAACAAAGCCACAGTCATCCCATTCATCTGAGCAGGGAGCGAATTCTGAAACCTAATAACGACAGCTTAAATGTCAATATTTAAAACTATTTAGTGGTTGATGGCCATAGCAGAAACATCCACTTGGGTGCAGGGATTTCTTCAGAAACAGCTGGGATGGTTAGGCACCTCAAACATGGAGCAAAGGTTGTGTTCTTTTTCTCTGTCCTGCGAGCCAAGTGCTTGTGGGCACTCAGGCATCTTGGGCATTGCTACTCTGCAATCACGGCATTGCAAACCTTGGGGATGTATCAGGTGATATGTCAGAGTTTCTTTAAATGCACCATGGGGGTGAAAAATAAGAGCATTGGTGGGGTCATTAATAGCACAGAAGAGCTGGAAATTATTGCTAGTTACTGAAACAAATCACAGGAGGTGGAAGTGACTTCTTCACACCTGTGCTGGATAAAAAGAATATTAATGGCATGTCCAAGGAGTGTGCCTTTGTGTGATAGAGGACAAGCCAAAGGAGACCAGAATTATGGTTGAAAGCCAGTATCTGGATAGAAGTGAGCTAGGTAGAGAGTAAAGACAAGGTGTGATGCTCTTAGTGCTAGGAGGAGTAAATGGGTGAACCTTTAATAAATTTTGGTAATGGAAAAGTACCTGGTGCTCAGAAAACAGTGACTCTTGTTCCAGTGTTCAGGAAGAGGCTGCAGGAACACCTGTATTAGGAAAAGGTTTTTAAATACTTGGGATATTGTAGCTTACGGCTACATTTGGAAAAGTACAAGCTAGTAGGTATGAGTCAGCTTGGATTTGTGAAAGACAAATCATGTCCCAGATTGCTGTCTAAAATAACTATCCTCCTGAGATTTCTGTTCCTAGATTCGGCTGTATACCCCTGATATTTGTAAGAAGCTTATTCAGATCCCTCACACACATGGTTCCAGGTTTATTTGGGGAAAGGAAAAAGAGCAGAATTAGGCATACATTACATCAGGACAGCATCCAGCCCGAAACACTGAGGTCTGCCCAATGGACTGCAGTCACTGTACATCACCGTCGTTGGGCACGAACAGTTAGCCTTTCCTCCTGGGCCACCGAAACAGGGCAAAGAGCAAACACGTGGGCTAAAAACTCCCTTGTTGTCTGGGACTGTGTCGAGAAGTTATGCCTCAATTTCTGTGTCCCATATAACTCTCCCCTTCACAGCACTGATTAACTGGGGAGAGAATAAAATGACTTTTTTTCAGATTTGGGGCTTGTATACAAGAGAAAGTTGCACCAGTTTGAAGTGTGTGTGTGTGTGTGTGTGTGTTTTAAACAGATTTAGTTAAACTGGTGCTAGCCCCTGTGTGGTCACTCTTAATTCAGTTTAAGAGTGGCTGATTTTAGTTTAACTTATATCCAATATTTCCTTTCAGAGTTTTACAGTTAGCAAAAGAGTGTGTGAAAATGCCTGCCCCAGCCACTTAGAGCTTCCTGGTGGGAGAAGGCAGCACCATTGTCCACTGTGGAGTTTCCAGGGACAATTGGGGACACTTGAACCCCATAATCTGTACTATCGCTCTCCCTAGTAAGACACCTGTGTGCTTGCAAAGTGTTAGCTTCCTCCCCAAATGGATATCGTCACTTTAAACTGTCCCCCAGGCCATCCTGTCAGACTGGTAAAAGGGCCATGGTCAGAGCTTTGGGCCTAGGACTGACCTTCCCGTTTGCATCGCTTGGCAGGGTCTGTGTGGTCCCCACACTCTGAGTGTCAGGTTTCAGCTATTGGGGTGGAGAACTGGGGTTTAAAACAAGCAGGGAAGTTCTTGTATTCACTGTAGCTTGGCTGTGTTTAACATGCAGCGTCCTGTCTGTGCTCATGCTGGAGTGAGGTCTGCATTCGTCTCTGCAGCAGTAACAGGCAGGGCGAGTAGCTTTGTTAAGTTCTGAAACCTTCCACTTGTGGCTGACTGGAGTTCCATAGCAGAAGACAGGGCGTGTGGCTGGCTGGGAGAGGAGGCCTCTCCATCCTGCACTGAGCTGCTTCGCTTGTTACTATCCATACCATGAGGGCTTCGAGCCCTTTAGCTCCATCTCTGTTGCAGCTGACTGTAACCTTCAGTCTCCCAGCTCTCACGATCAGCTAACTGTTCCCAGGCCCTTGCTGACTGTAGCCTGTATCTGGGGGTGTGTGAACATCTTTGGATATCACCTTAGCCTAGTGTGCCAGATCATTGACCGGTCGCTCCCTATCTGCCTCTTAGAAGAGGTTATCAGGTAATTCCCCTGCCAGGATGTGTAACCGTGAGAGTGCCTCAAAAGCAATGTAAGACTCAGAAGGCTGTGTTAGAAACAAGGTTTGTGAAGAACGAGAGAGTCGTATTACCGAAGAGAGTCCCCATCACAGAGCTAATCTGATGCACCTTGGAAGCTAACCTAAGTAGATACCAGTGTGGGATTGCTCCAGCCGGTCCTGGCCTCCCCAAGCCCTTAGCAGGGCAGTTTGTCAGAGATCCTTCATGGTATCAGGTGCCTGGTGCCAAATCCCCCTGGAGCTGTCCCAATTGCACTTTCTAGGTTACTTTGCGGTCATGTGCAATCCTGCTCACGGCCTTTGCAGGCGTCTCTCCCCTGTCTGTTCCATGTATGTTTTCTGTAATCCTTTCATATTGGAATGATTAAACGTTTTCCTTGTTCTTCTGGATGTCTATCCACATAGTGGGTGTCTCAGTGCAAGGACGCATCTTCGTACACAGGGATTGGATGTCCCATCCCTGCCACCCCTTCATGGCTGTCTCCTGTTCTAGTTTGCAGACACCCTTTGTAATGTTAATTGTTCCTGGCTTTAGGTGTTAATCTGTAGCCAGTTCAGCATTCCCTTGAATCTGTGGTTAAAGTGACAGGCTATTTTAAGGTTATTTCACACGTGAGTTCTTGGCAGATTTAAACTGAGTTCTCACACTGACTCAGAGTAGAGACATGGTTCTGTACCCCGGACGCCTCTCCCCGTTACAGCAGTGGCTAGCCCTCAACTGACTGCCTCCAGCAGTGTTACAACAGCATCTGGACTTCAGTATTTCTGGTCAGGGCTTTTTCTGCGAGTGTGTCCCAGAGCCTTGTTTGGGTGGAAGGAAAGGAACCAAACCTAGACCCTGCCGTTTTCACTGCCCTCTCCTGCAGGAATTCCCTGTTATGGGAACTGCCTTTAAAGAGTTCCCAGGACAATGCAGCTCGTGAGCTGACTGGAACAACATGTCTCTGTCCCCAGGGGTTAGCACTAGGAGACGTCATGTGCCTGGGGTAGAATCCAAACCACGAACGCTGCGGGTGGAGTTGCATTCCTGCCACGCTTACATGAGAAACTGGCATCCGAGTTCCTGCAGCAGCCGGGAGGGCTTGGCCTCCCCAGTAGGCTGGCTCATGTAATTAGGCCCCCTGAAGCAGGCATGGACATTGATGCTGACCTGCCTGCGATTTGCGGGGTTGCTAGCGAGGCTTGAGCACTCCTGGGAAAAGTGTGGGGGTGGGGGGCAAGCTTCCCCTGCATCAGACCACTCCTGGGAGAGGAATGAATTCTGTGTTTAGTTACAGCCCATGGGCTGGGATGCGAACCTGGAGCTGCGTATACCCCACAGTCTCCAGCACAACTCCCATAGTGACCGGGAGAGGTTTACGCAGAGATCGAGAGTCGAATATGGCCTTTATGTAGGAAATAAATCTCTTCATCGGCGTGTCTCTGCTCAGCACCTCATTGTCACGTTCTGCATTGGTCAGTGGGAAATGCTTGGCTTAGGGTGACCCGCTATTTCTGTGCTCTGTTTCTCTTCGGCCCTCCTCCCCATCCTGCCTTTCTTGGTTACCCTCCCTCTGCCCTGGCTTTGTGTCTGCAGCAGCTCCCAATTTGCACCCCTTCCTACAACCCTGGGTTTCACTTCCAACCCCTTCTCCATTCCCTTCTCCGCTAACTTGATCGGCAAAGAACTAATTATTGTGGACATTTAATAGGTCCTCTCTACACGTGAGAGTTAACACCCTAGTGAGAAGCTGGAGAGTTCGTACCACTCAGGCAGACAGTACGGCATTGGCTACGCTGGGTTCCCATTTGAAAGAGTCTATATGCTTTCTATGTAACCAGGAAGGGATAGAAATGTGCCTCGTTAAGTGAAGGTTGGTTCTGCAGAATCTGCATGTCGTGTGAGTCGCACCAGTACTTCAGTGCATCAGGTGATCCATGAGTTTGATATCCGACACAGAGTAAAGCCAAGGCTACATGATTAATAGTAACAATCTGATAGCACGTTGTAAATGATTTGGGGACCCCTGGGGATGCAAAGTGGCCTACAAACCACATAAGAATCCCATCAGCACCCAGTAGTGACACAGCAGTATTGCCAGCCCCACCCATTCACAGACCATTAGTCAGGCCTTAGAAATTATGAGATTGGCTTTAAAGTCACAAGACCTTTAAAAAGTGATACATTTTGGGCTTGCTTTCTCTGGCCTCTGGTTTTGAGCCTTTGGGTCGCGCTGGAGTCACATTTTCAAGCTTTTCTCTGCAAAGAGGAGGGCTAGGAACGTCCTTTCATTTTTAAATGAAAGCTAAGATTGTCATGTCCGTAATCACTCCTGGAGCTGGGGCTTGATTAAAACAACAAATATTACAAAGATTGCGACAAAATAGCCAGAGTTGGCAGCACTGCAGTTTAGGTTGAAACAGATCAGTTGAACCGACTGGTGGAATTGAAGTTGGCAGAAGGCCCCGTCACTTGCAGCGGAATTTGAGAAATACTGGGGGAACACCCCAGAAGTGTTCAGTGGTTAGCTTTTACATCACTCTAGCACTGCATGAGTGCATCACTTGACAGGAGAGGAGAACAACTCTGAATCTCCACCACAACTTCCTTCCACACTCACGTGATCCTTGGCGTTGCCTCCCCAAGTCCTGACCCATCCTGATTCCTTTCAGCTGCACCTCAGCTTGCAACCAGTGGCTGCTCTTGATAGGTTACCAGTTGCGACTCTTAGCCCAAGAGGGGAATGAGTCTCCCTGTGTGCAGATATTGTTGGGGTCTGCCAGTTAGAACTTAGTCTCCAAAGAAGGGGACCAGTACTCATGAGTTCCAGGCTCCTAGTCTTGTGCCCCATCCACTAGGCCATGCTTCTCTTCCCCTCCCATCCCCCCCGCTGTGGGAGGCACGTTTTGGCAGAGGGCCTGCGATCCCAACTCTAGCTACATACTTCAGGCACAGTGGTGAAAAGAGCAGCCGTTTGTTGGTGGAATCAGAGAGAGAGAGAGAGGGCTGGATGAGATCTTGACAGGTCATCTAGTCCAGCCTCCTGCAATGAGGCAGGACCAAGTAAACTTAGACCATCCCTGACATGTTTTTTCCAACCTGTTCTAAAAAGCCTCCAATGATGAGGACTCCACAACCCCCTTGAAAGCCTATTCCAGCGCTTAATTGCCCTTGGAGGTAAGGTATGGCTACACTTGCAACTTCAAAGCGCTGCCACGGGAGCCACTCCCACGGCAGCGCTTTGAAGTGCGAGTGTGGTCGCGGCACCAGCGCTGGGAGAGAGCTCTCCCTGTGCTGCAGGTACTCCACCTCCCCGTGGGGATTAGCTTACAGCGCTGGGAGCCGCGCTCCCAGCACTGGGGCACTGTTTACACTGGCGCTTTGCAGCGCTGTAACGTGCTGCACTCAGGGGGGTGTTTTTTCACGCCCCTGAGCGAGAAAGTTGCAGCGCTGTAAAGCACCAGTGTAGTCAAGGCCGTAGATGGTTGTTCCTAGTATCTAACCCTGGCTGCAAATTAAGCCCATTACTACTTGTCCTACCTTCAGTGGACATGGAGGACAATTGATCACTGTCCTCTTCGTAATAGTTCTTAACATACAGTTATTAGGTCCCCTCTCAGTCGTCTTTTCTCAAGACTAAACATGTCCAGTGTCTTTAACTTTTCCGCATAGGTTTGGTTACCTAAACCTTTTATTGTTTTTGTTGCTCTCACCTGGACTCTCTCCACTTCCTTGCCTAAAGCGCAGTGCCCAGAATCGGATGCAGTACTCCAGCTGAGACCTCACAGTGCCGCGTAGAGCAGGACAATTACCTGTCATGTCTCGCATACGAGACTCCTGTTAATACTCCTCAGAATGGTGTTAGCCTTTTTTGTAACTGCATCATATTGGTGTCTCATTCAATTTGTGATCCACTCTTACTCAGGCTATGATTATGTCATGAAGGTCATGGAATCCATGACATTTTCTGCCCTGGGGCCGGAGCTCCCAGCCAGCCCCACCCACGCAGCTCCCAGCCAATACTTTATTGGCCCTGGTGGGCAGCTGGGGGAACCCGGGAGCCCTAGCAGCAGTGGGTGCTAAACCCACCTACCCCTTTTGCCAGGGATATTTTTAGTGAAAGTCAGGGACAGGTCACGGGCTTCCATGAATTTTTGTTTATCGTCCATGACCTGTGCATGACTTTTACTAAAAATATCTATGCTAAAAACTTAGCCTTAACTGTGACCCTTGAATCCTTTAAGCAGTACTATCACCGAGTTAGTTATTCTCCATTCTATTTTTCCTTCCTATGTGCAGTACTTTGTACTTGTCTTTATTGACTTTCCTTTTGTAGAATTTAGACCAATTCTCCCATTTGTCAGGGTCATTTTGATTTCTGATCCAGTCCTCCAAAGTGCAAGCAGCCTTTCCCAGCTCGGAGTCATCTGCAGATTTTATAAGCACACTCTCCACTCCATTATCCAAGTCATAAATGAAAATATTGACTAGTACTGCACCCTGGATGTACGTCAGCAGGACCCCACTAGATAGATCCTCCTAGTTTGACAGTGAACCATCGCTTACTACTCTTTGGATAAGGTTTTTCAACTAGTTGTGCACCCACCTTTGCTCTTTTTGCCGCACTGCCAATAGGAAGGCAGAAGGTGAGCATGACTGCGTCCCAAAATAGCATTTGGAGCAAACATGCCAGGCCTAGCTCTATACTTAGAGTATGTCTACAGTGATGGAGTTTTTGCTCTGTAAGTTCCACCAGTGAAAGCAAAGCGCTGGTTTGTGTCCTCACTCAGTTCCTCAGGCCCCAGAGAGTGTTTACACTACCAGCACTTCCATCGCGGATGAGAGCAGCACTTTAGGGCAGCTATCCCACAGTGCAGCTCTCTCGATAGGTGTTGTGGGAAGAGGGGGGTGAGCGGAAGGCATTCTGGGTCCCTGCTCAGTGCCCCGTGTTGCCCTGCTTCATGTCCCAGCAGCCCCGTTACTTCCTTGTTTCTTTCATGACTATTTTTTTTTAAACCCCTGCTGTCCGGCTGCTTTCCCTGCCACATCTACAAGCACAGGGAAAGAGAGTTTAAAATTTCCCGGTGCTTACAGGGCGAGTGGCGGACGTCTGTTTACTTGGCGTCAGAGCAGCGGAGATGCTGGGCAGAGTGGTCACTTTTGGAACTGTGGGATATCCTTCGGAGGTCAGAAGGTGTTTATGCTGGTAGAACGTGTCTTCACTTTCACAGCAGCGCAAAAATAACAGCAGAAAGGACTGTAGCCTCTTTTGAAGGTGGTTTTCTTCTTGAACCTCAGAAGTTTCACTGCAAAAAGTCATTAACAAGTGTAGGCACTCCCGCGGTTTTAGTGCAAAAAAGAGACTTTTTGTGCTTTTATGTGGTAAGTGTAGACATAGCCTGAGAGTTGCTCTGGCTAGGTTCTGGCGGTGTGTGCTGCCCACCACACAGAGCACCGCTGGAGGGCTCTCAGAGCATTTGAAGAGAGACCTAACTCATTCCTGTGTACTACTGGCTAGAAAAGATGTATTAAAACTGTCTGCTTTTTTAGCGGCACCACTGAACTCGGTTGGCAGGTCCTTCTCATAGCAACAACACTGTTGGCTTGTGACTTGGCATAGCAAGATACCAAGGCCAGTAAAGCCCTGCCTTTCAAAGGCCAAGCGCGAGGGCGTGTAGCTTGATCTGCAGCATGTGGGGCCAGGCTTGCAGAGGGTCTGCTCCCTGATGTCAATGCAGAGTGAACCTTCCAGACCGTGAGAAGGAGCTGTGATGTGGGATTTCCTGTCCGAAAAGAGCCAGGATTCCAGCTGACACCCAATCCCTGCTGGCTCCCCTGTTACCCATGGACTGATTTTGGTGCGTCAGCTGAAATGGATGTTTGCCACCGGTTACTGGTTGAAATTGAATGCTGCCAAGCCTACCTGTGTGCGCCGGAGCCAGATCCCAGTTGTTCTACCTCCTGCTTCCCCTTGGTCTCCTGACGGTATCCCAGAAGGAAGTGCCTTGTCTGTCACAATGTGGAGTGCTGGGGTTGAACACTCCCCTTTCCACGGAGGGTGCTTTCTCCCCCCAGCGAGGGTCTCTGTGACAATCCCTGACCCCAGTACAAGAGTTCCTGTCACACACACTGGTACAGAATTCAGAACACCGGAGTGAGATAAGAAGCTGGGCCGAGGGTGAAGATGATTCCAGCTGCGTGTCTGAGTGAGGTGGGCTGTGGGAGTCAGAGGAAGAGGCAGCATTTGGGCAAGCTGCTCTAATTCGAGGCTGAACTGGCTGGGAGCTGCCCTTTCCCCTCACGCTGTTCAGTATGGGAACCTTCTTACGGTAGCTTTTCTGACTTTCCTCCACAGGGCTGAGATTGCCAGTCCCTGCTTGGCACTCTCCCTGTCACCCTGCTGGAAGGGAGCATCCTCTCTTGTAGGAGGGAGGGAGGGAGGGATCTTACTTCTGTCCACTGCAGAGATGGCAGGCAGAGCCTGCCTGGCATGAGGCCAGGGCCACGTGGCCGATCCCCTGGAGTGGTTGCATTGTGACTCAGGAATGGCTGAACCTGCTGGGGTTGTGCTCCCCTGCTTGGACCCCTTTATTTTGGGATGTGAATGCTGCACAGCCTGGAGGCTGTGGTTTTCATGACTGGCAGGAAGCAGCCAGGCAGCGATGAGTCAGTGTGCAGGCTTTGTCAGGATCATGGTGGTGGGTGAGTCACCAGTGCCTGTGTGTCCCTCTGCCATGACTCCCGGCTGCAGCTGGCTGCATCTCTAGAGTGTGTTGGAGGGATGAGTGGGGGAGAACTGCTAGTACTTGACAAAGTGGGTATTCACCCACAAAAGCTCAAGCTCCAATACATCTGTTAGTCCATAAGGTGCCACAGGACTCTGTCGCTTTTTACAGATCCAGACTAACACGGCTCCCCCTCTGATACTTGCTAGCACCTAGTCGCTACTTTAGGTGCTGGTATGGTGTCCTTTCCTCTCACCTCACCCCCACTGATGAATTCTCCCTGCCCCCGTTCCCCCCTCTATAGGTTGTCTTTATTCTCCACCCCCCGTTTCCTTGGAGACTCCTTTTTGGGCCTCTTTCCTCACCCTAAGCTCTGTAGGTCCGTGCTGAAGTGCTGTAGAGATGAGGGTACCAGTGCATTTCACCCAGCTGCCAGCACAGGACCATGATCTAGCAATGGAAGCAGTGACTCTGAAATAGATTTGGGGGAGGATGGATAATCAGCTGAACGTGAGCTACCAGTGGGATGCTGTGACCAAAAGAGGTGATGTGATCCTGGGATACATAACAATGGTGAGTAGGAGTAGAGAGGTTATTTTACCTCTGTATTTGGTGCTGGTCCCACCACTGCTGGAATCCTGTGACAAGTTCTGGGGTCCATAATTCAAGACACATGTTGATAAATCGAAGGGGGTTCAAAGAAGAGCCCCGAGAATGATTTAAAAGATTAGAAAACCTGCCTTATAGTGATAGTGTCAAGGAGCTCAATCTATGTAGCTTAGCAAAGAGAAGGTTAAGGGGTGACTTGATCCCAGTCTGAGTTCCTACATGGGGAACAAATAGTTGTTAATGGGCTCTTCAGTCTAGCAGAGGAAGGTCTAACGCGATCTGATGGCTGGGTGCTGAATCCAGACAAATTCAGACTGAAACAGGGCGTATGTTTTTAAGCGTGAGGGCAATTAACTATTGGAACAATGTACCAAGGGACATGGTGGATTCTCCATCACTGACCATTTTTAAATCAGGACTGGCTGTTTTTCTAAAGGATCTGCTCAAGGAATGGTTTCGGGGCAGGTCTCTGGCCTGTGCATACAGGAGGTCAGACAAGATGGTCACAATGGTCCCTTCTGGCCTTGGAATCTCTGAATCTGGTGAGGGGAAGAGAAGACAGGAAGGTGGAGAAGTGGCCTGTGAAACCCCAACCCCCGAGCCTGGGGATGGAGTGGGACAGAACGCTGCTGCTGAGGGGACATGGAACAGGAGTTTCTGGACTTGTGGGTGACTTACACTCTGGCCCCCAGAGCTGAACTAAAGTGCCTCAGTTAAATCCTCAGCGAGCCGTTCCCAAGGCGCTGCGCGGCTGTGCTAGCCCCACAAAAGGGGATGGCTAGGGAGTCGCATAGTTGAGAGGTGGGGGCAGGAGGTCTGGGAGTCAGGACTCCTGGGTTCTACTCCTAGCCCTGCTGCTGACTGGCTATTTGTCCTGTACTAGTGTACAGTGGCAGTATAGTATCAGAGGGGTAGCCGTGTTAGTCTGGATCTGTAAAAGCAGCAGAGAGTCCTGTGGCACCTTATAGACTAACAGACATATTGGAGCATGAGCTTTCGTGGGTGAATATGCACATGCATCCAACGAAGTGGGTATTCACCCACGAAAGCTCATGCTCCAATATGTCTGTTAGTCTATAAGGTGCCACAGGACTCTCTGCTGCAGTGGCAGTATAGTTATTGGGGTGCCTAAAACTGACCCTGCTCCCCACAACCACGCTATGCATTCCTCCCTGCCGTTAGCAAGCACCATCACTGATCTATGGGGGGTCCTTGTGTTTGCAGCTAGCGGATTGTACGCTGCAGGTCTCACCATCTGGACAGTACCTGGATCTTGATCTGTCCCTGCTGGAGCAGAAAGATGAGCTGGAAGGATTCTACGAGGAGATCAGGTGAGTTGCTGGAGTCGCAAATATACCTATCTGAGCCGAGTGAGTGGGACATGAGTCACCGTCTCCACTCAGAAGACTGCCCAGCCAGATGACATGACCCTGCTTCACCCACCTTTGCCTTCTCCAGATGCCCCCATGTGCTCCACTCCTATAAAACACATGGAGTGAGACTTTGATGCATATTGCTCTTCTGCCTGCTCAGCAGGATGGAGCAGACTGGTGAGGGGCCTGCGAGGGAGCAAGAATGCCCGGAATTGAGGCTGGGGCTGGTAGAGTCACTTGGGGGATTCACTCCTTTGCCAACTACTTCCTGGATGTTAAAATGAGCCCCTGGGCCAAGAGCCTGGTGACAGGCCAGTCTGGGGCAGTCTCTGGGGAGTGAGGGACCTTAGACTTGAGGTTCCTCAGCAGAGCTGTGGGGAGAGATCAGGCCTGGGAAGCAGGAGCGACCACAAATCAGGACAGAAGTATGCTGGCAGAGGTGCGTGGAGGCCCCAGGACAGTGCACCAAGGAGCTGCCCCTCCCCCTCAGTGTGTATAACTGCATAGATTTGGATTCCTGAGGGTGGTTGTGATGATCTGGCAGGCCCCAGCAATAGCCGGGTGCTGCTGCTGTCAGTAAGCTATGGAAGTGGGCCATGGTAGGGTGGGGAGCTGTTCTAGGGGAGAGGTGGCTGGCAGATCATTAGGGGAGTGGAGGTGCTAGGGCTGGAGCTCTGGCTCTGGTGCTGAACATGGGGACAGGCTGGTGCCCATTGGTTGGCGTGGGTCTGGGCCTTGCTGACTTGCAGGTTCCCAGTGGCGGTGCTATGAGAAGGCCCTGGCTGCCCGCCAGTGAGGTTATTGGTGACATTCGCGGTGACTTACCTGCATTCCTCTCATTCCAGCAAAGGGAGGCGGCCAACTCTGATCCTGCGCACACAGCTCTCTGTCCGAGTCCATGCCATCCTCGGTGAGTCCCTGATAGCCGAGGGCTCTGGGCCCAGCCCTTTCTGTATTCCTCGGGGCCTTGCCCATAACCTGCCCAAGGCCGCTCGAGCCAGGAGCACTGTGACACAGGGCTGTGTGGGGCCTGGCTAATTTGGCCCGTGGATTAATTCCTGAGTGCTTCTGGGGGCTGGCTCCTGGCTCCCTTCCCATGATCCTCTGAGCTCCAATGTTCTCTCCGGTTTCATGTCTCTGTCTGCCTTGGCTGGGTTTTCCCAGCCCCTGTCACTGCCACAGCTGGAGAGGAGCAACTGGGCGAGGATGGGGGCAGGCTTTGAGGGGGCACGGAACATTCTCTCTCAGGTGCTTGGCTGACTGGTTCCTGCTCACATGCTCAGCATCTAGCTGGTTGCTATCAAGGGGGTTGGGAAGGAATTTCCCGTGGGTCAGGCTGGCAGTGACTTGGGGAGGTTTCACCTTCCCCTGCGGCGTGTGGTATGGGTCACTTGCCAGGATCATCTGGGATATCTCACTTCATCCTTTCCCTGCCATGGCAGGGATCTCGGGCACCTAGGTTCTTCCTGTTCTCTCTGTGTGTGTAATAACCTGGTCTCCTGTGGGCTGTGATACTTGGGTTGCTGGGTTCCATGTGTGGGTGCTGGTGGGCTGTGCTATGCAGGCAATCAGACTGGAAGACCTGGCCTTAAACTCTGACTCGGGTCCTTGTTCCTCACGTGGCTCTTGGGGCTGAAGGGGTTAATTATTTTCGGCACAAAGAGCCCAAGTACAACAGTATTTTTGCCTGTAATCCTGAAAACATGCCGCATGCTACAAATATTCTGGGTCACTTAGGCAAGCTCTAAATATAGACTTGGGAAGCACAAACAACTGTCTCACGTGGCCAAGAACCCTGACGGAGGGTCAGCATCCAGTGCTGGGAACCAGCATGGCTCCTCGGAACTTGGTGTCTCCCCATTCCTGAGCTTGGTGGGGGGAGCACGAGTATTGCACAGTATTGCTGTATTAACAAGATCTAGAGCGGCCGCCCCTTTGCTGCAGCCTGGGGCCCCCTTGCCAGCAGCCCGCGGGGAGCTGATGTGGGGAGTGCTGCTCACTCTGCATGGGTCCAGCTACTAAAATGCAGTTAGTCCTTTCCTTGCATCACTCTTCCACGTGGCCAGCTACGGCAGCTGCCCCGGGATGCACTGTGGGAGTGGGAGGAGGTAGGCCCGCACTGAGAAGACTTGCTGTTCTGTGCAATAGGAGCCCAGGTGATAACCGCTGAGTAGGTTTCTGAGGAGCTCTGTCAGCCTAGACCAGCCTTTCCCAAACAGTGGTTCCCAATCCTTTGGTAGATCCCAGAAGGGTTGAGTGGGGTTGCACTTACCCTGGAGGCGCTTTCACTTCCCCTGAGGAGTCTTCACCTGAACGGCTGACCCAGGCCTGGGAAGGTGGAGCATCCCACTCTGTCTTTGTGCCTGTAGTGTCTACCCTTTCCCTTCCCGTGTACCTGCAGGTCTCTTAGGGACTGGGCTCCAGTGCAGTGTCTGCTAATTCTGCAATCCTTTCCTTGCAGAGTGGCTGAGGTCAGGGTTCTGCTATCTGCTGGGGCCTCTCAGGCTCTGGCCGGGTTAGGGTCTGCTCTGCTTTGTGTCTCTGGTGCTCAGACATTCCAGCAGCTGGAGGGGGCAAAGGTCACCTGAACTGCTAGTTAACCAAAAGTCCTAATCAGCGTTCCTGAAATTTTCTCGGAAGGCTGCTGCTTGCCTTGTTAGAGCGTCTGACTGAGCCACCTCAGGATGCTGTAGAGATCAGCTGGACTGTGCTTTAATAACTGCCTATCAGACAACAGGAATCAAGAGGAAACCAGCAGTAGAAACTAACCCTAAACCAAACACTAAATTGGCAGAAACTTGCCAGCAAGTTTAAAAAATAGATGTTGGACGATTGAACTATAAGGTGGAAAGGTCCAGCTGGCTCGGTCGTCGCGCTCAACAGGTAGTGATCAACAGCTCGATGTCTAGTTGGTTGCTGGTATCAAGCGGAGTGCCCCAGGGGTCGGTCCTGGAACTGATTTGGTTCAATGTCTTTATCAACAATCTGGATGATGGAATGGATTGCACCCTCAGCAACTTTGCAGATGACACTAAGCTGGGGGGAGAGGTAGATATGCTGGAGGGTAGGGATAGGGTCCAGAGTGACCTAGACAAATTGGAGGATTGGGCTAAAGAAATCTGAGGTTCAGCAAGGACAAGGGCAGAATCCTGCACTTAGGAAGGAAGAATCCCATGCACTGCTACAGGCTGAGGATCAACTGGCTAAGCAGCAGTTCTGCAGAAAAGGACCTGGGGATTACAGTGGACGAGAAGCTGGATATGAGTCAGCAATGTGCCCTCATTGCCAAGAAGGGCAATGGCATATTGGGCAGTATTAGTAGGAGTATTGCCAGCAGATTGAGAGAAGTGATTATTCCCCTCTGTTCGGCACTGGTGAGGCCACACGTGGAGTATTGTGTCCAGTTTTGGTCCCCTCACTACAGAAGGGATGTGGACAAATTGGAGAGAGTCTAGCAGAGGGTAACAAAAATGATCAGGGGGCTGGGGCACATGACTCATGAGGAGAGGCTGAGGGAACTGGGCTTATTTAGTCTTCAGAAGAAAAGAGTGAGGGGGGATTTGATAGCAGCCTTCAACTACCTGAAGTGGGGTTCCAAAGAGGATGGAGCTCAGCTGGTCTCAGTGATGGCAGATGACAGAACAAGGAGCAATGGTGTCAAGTTGCAGTGGGGGAGGTTTAGGTTGGATATTAGGAAACACTATTTCACTAGGAGGATGGTGAAGCACTGGAATGGGTTCCCTAGGGAGGTGGTGGAATCTCCATCCTTAGAGGTGTTTAAGGCCTGGCTTGACAAAGCCCTGGCTGGGATGATTTAGTTGGTGTTGGTCCTGCTTTGAGCAGGGGGTGGAACTAGATGATCTCCTGAGGTATCTTCTAACCCCAATCTTCTATGATTCTATGAGTACAACTATAAAACCCCCAGCTGCATACACTATACTGCAGGACATCAGCCCGACACCATGTCCTGGGTTCATTGAAAAAGCAGCATTCACAAGTCGGCTCTGACAGTGATCAAATGCAGAATTCCAGTCTGTGCTGGGCAGACACGTTCATCTTGGCCAAACCAAACACGTGAGCTGCACTGCTCTGGTGCAGACATCCTTGTGGTCAGAGGGAGAGGAGCGTTAGCTAGAACCCTTGCTCCCTCCAGTCACTGTTTGCAGAAGAACCTTCAGGGTCAGGGCATCAGGATCTTCCTTTCTTTAGCTGGAAACTCGACTTGTGACCCAGATGTGTCAGGCATGCAATGTGCAGATCAGGCTACTTACAGAGCAAAAGCTAGGCTGGCTGCTGTCTTTGCACGCAGACTTGCTCGGGGGGCTGGCTGCTGGAGCCTGCCTGCAGACAGATTATGCATGGCTGCTGCAGGACTCCTAAACTACTTTCTGACTGTGATTCAGTCACACACTCTTGCCCTCTTCCTGACTTGCCTTTGCAGCATTTCTGCTGTAATCAGATTGCTGATGAAACCTTATTTACCTGGAATATCGTGGCGTGTGTGTTGCTCTTTGGGGGATGCCTGTGAAATGCAAACTCTCCCAGACCGACCAGACGGGCTTTGGGGAAGACACCATTGAATAGGCCTTCTCTGGCTGCTGCTAGCAATGGTTATTTGCGTGGTGTCTGCAGCAGGCTTGGTGTTGCTGGCACAGGAAGTCGCGTTAGTTTTTCCTGTCCCTGACGCATGCGGAAGGATGTGTCTGAACACCAAGTGCCTCTTTCACGTTCCTGCAGAGATGAGATTTGCCTACAGCTCTGACCCAGGGGGCCTGGCGAGAGAACATGCTAACTCTTGGATTAGTGGGATGGGGGCCGAAATTTGGTTAACTTTTATTTTGCCAGCTTGGTCAGCTGCATGACCTGACTGTCTTCTCGGTGTCCCTAGACCTTTGTCCCTGGCATCTGCCTTGCTTCCAAGTTTTCCATTAGATCAGCAGGCACAGCATGGCCCTCACCTCCTCAGACTGCTGGGGAATGCAGCATTTCTATTAGCTCCTGGCCTGCAGGAGATAGGTGGGGGATGGGGGGGGACGCTGTGGACACTGGCCCTGCAGAACCTCTTGGTCAGGCCCCTCTGACTCCACTCATGTCAAGCCCGACAGGCCTAGCAGTTCAGCAGTTGCAGCTTCAAGATGTTGTATGTTGTGATGCAGTAGGGACTGTCTGTGTGGGGAGTGGGAGAGCAGGGGAGGACTTTAGGGGATGGACGATGCCAGGGCCTGTAACCTGAGCTAGGTAAGGGAGGGGAAAGGTCAAACACCTTTGCCCGGGAAGGGGAACAAAGGAAGGGAGCGGCAGGAGGGAAGCAGTTGGAGTTTGGGCTTGGGGCTGTGTGGGTGGAATTCAGGGTATCCTAGCTAGGATCCAAGCACCCTGAAAGCCCAGAAGGACTCGGTGGATGGGTCCTGACTGTGCCTGCAAGCTCTGCTGTAACCTGTGTTCCTGTTGTCCAATAAACCTTCTGTTTTACTGGCTGGCTAAGAGTCACTGTGGGTCCCAGGAAGAGGGGTGCAAGGCCGGACTCCCCCACGCTCCGTGACAACTGGTGGCAGCGGCGGGAGATACTGCACCCCGTGGACGGCGCTTCCTGCAGTAAGTGACTGGGGAGCAGTAAAACGAAGGGGTGGTTAACCCCTGGGAGTGTGTGCCCAGTGAGAAGGACTTTGCAGTAACAGGGTCCCCCGGGGGATTGCAGCGAGCGGTCCCAGGGGCGGAGGAGTCTGCAGCTCGACCCTGGCAGAGAGGTGGTGACCTCACGAAGGGCTGGTGCACTAGGGGTCCCCCTGGAAACCGTGGGGAGCGGCGAGCACCCCGGCCTGTGAGTGGCCAGCAGGAAGAGGTATGCCAAGCGGCGCAAGTGTGACCTGCTGGAGCTGTGTAAGCAGAGGGGGCTGCACCCAGGGAGGCTCAGCAAGGACCAGCTGATTGCCCAGCTGGAGCAGGGAGACCGCATGAATGAACGGAGCCCTGTCTCTGAGGGAAGCAGCCGAGCAGATGCAGCGCAGGCACCAGTGACTGTCCCTGCTGGGAGTGGTCAGCCGGCAGACGAGGGCTTCCCGAGACCCCCCCTTCCTAGGCGTAGAGGAAGGGCGGGGAGGAGCCCAGTGTATACCGAGGGCACCGTGACACCCCCGGCCAGCAGGGGAGCCTCACGGCGAAGCTCACCCCCCAGCAGGGGATCCTCCCGGCAACGCTCGGCATCCGTGGAGTGGATGCGGCTGGAATATGAAAGGGGGCTGAGACGGGAGGAGCTCGAGTTAAAGAGGCGAGAGCTGGAGGAGAAGGCGAAACAACGTGAACATGAGCGGGAGGAGAAGGAGAAACAGCGTAAACATGAGCTGGACCTGGCCCGGCTGAGGAGAAGTGAGGCCCCGGCTGCGGTGAGTGAGGGGGGACCCAAG
Source organism: Gopherus flavomarginatus (assembly GCF_025201925.1). Lineage (NCBI taxonomy): Eukaryota > Metazoa > Chordata > Testudines > Testudinidae > Gopherus > Gopherus flavomarginatus. The sequence continues at coordinate 38,975,997 of NC_066630.1, forward strand.
CCTACAAAGAGCTTTGATAAGCACTTGCTGCCCCGGCGTAAGGAGGGGGAGGACATAAATACCTTCCTGACGGCTTTTGAGAATGCCTGCGAGCTGCACAGGGTTGACCCTGCAGACAGGATTGCAGTTCTCACCCCCTTACTGGACTCCACAGCCGTGGAGGTGTACAGCCGACTGAAAGGGGCGGAGGCAGGGGACTATGAACGGTTCAAACAGGCCCTGCTCCGCGAGTTTGGGCTGACTCCTGAGATGTACTGGAAAAAGTTCCGGAGCCAGCGTAAAACCCGTGAGGTTACATACCTACAACTGGTCAACCGGGCGCAGGGGTATGCTCGCAAGTGGACAGCTGGGGCCCAAACTAAAGAGGACCTGCTTGACCTATTTATACTGGAGCACCTGTACGAGCAGTGCCCGTCCGACCTGAGGCTGTGGTTGATGGACCAGAAGCCGGAGAACCCGCAGCATGCAGGCCAGCTGGCCGACCAATTTGTGGACAGTCGGGCAGGGGATGGCAGGGAGGAGTCTCGAAGGAGCAGGCCTGCCTCAACGCAGAGAGAGAGTCATCATGGGACCTCCCAAAGGGGGCCTATGGAGAACCCCCCCAAAAGGGGAACATCCAGCGGCAGGTCCCTCCAACCCACTCAAGGGGACCCACGAGATATGGGCTGCTATCGCTGTGGCCAACGAGGTCACATACGGGCCCAGTGCCCCAAGCTCAGGGACAGACCAAGCAGACCCAACCCGCAGAGGGTGGACTGGGTAAAAACCCAATCGGAGGAGGGGCTACATTCCCAGGAAAGGGGGGTTGGCAACATACCACCTGTGGATGCTCCCGGTTCCGGGTTTTTGGTTTACCAGGTGGGCGCGGGGCTGCCCCTCCAGAAAGAGTGCATTGTTTCCCTGGAAGTGGATGGGAGGAAGGTCACTGGGTACTGGGACACGGGCGCAGAGGTGACGCTGGCCCGGCCCGAGGTGGTGGCCTCAGATCGGATGGTGCCCGACACCTACCTGACCCTGATGGGCGTGGGCGGGACCCCATTCAAGGTACCCGTGGCAAGGGTACACCTGAAATGGGGGGCCAAGGAGGGCCCCAAGGATGTGGGGGTACACCAATATTTGCCCACTGACGTGTTAATGGGAGGGGACCTTGAGGACTGGCCTAGTAACACCCAGAGTGCCCTGGTCGTGACTCGTAGTCAGAGTCGGCAAATGGCACTGCTCCCCGACAACGGGGAAGGTACTCGACCTGAGGTGCAGGACCCTAACTCAGGGAGCGGGGAACGCCCAGGGGCACGGTGCATAGAGGCTGCGGCCTCAGACCCAGCCAGCAAGAGAGAGCCGGTCCCCATTCCTGTCCCAGCTGCTGAGTTCCAGGCCGAGTTGCAGAAAGATCCCTCCTTGCGGAAGCACAGGGACCGGGCTGACCTTAGTGCGGTACAGACCATGAGGAGAGGTTGCAAGGAAAGGTTCCTGTGGGAGAAGGGGTTCCTGTACCGAGAATGGGCTCCCCCAGGGGAAGTAGAGTCATGGGGGATCAGGAGGCAGCTGGTGGTTCCCCAGAAGTTCCGTCACAAGCTGTTGTACCTGGCCCATGACATCCCTCTCGCAGGGCACCAGGGAATCCGGCGCACCAGGCAGAGGCTGCTACAGAACTTTTACTGGCCTGGGGTCTTTACCCATGTCCGACAGTACTGCCAATCCTGTGACCCCTGCCAGAGGGTGGGGAAGGCCCGGGACAAGGGGAAAGCGGCTTTGAGGCCTTTGTCCATCATAGAAGAACCTTTCCAGAAGGTAGCCATGGACATAGTGGGACCTCTCAGCAAGACGACCCGGTCAGGGAAGAAATACATCCTGGTGGTGGTGGATTTTGCCACTCGCTACCCCGAGGCGGTGGCCTTGTCCTCTGTCGAAGCAGACACAGTGGCAGATGCGCTGCTGACAATTTTCAGCCGGGTGGGGTTCCCCAAGGAGGTCTTAACGGACCAGGGGTCCAACTTCATGTCGGCCCTGCTCCGGTCCTTATGGCAGAAATGTGGGGTCCAGCACAACTGGGCCTCAGCGTATCACCCCCAGTCCAACGGGCTGGTAGAAAGATTCAACGGGACTCTGAAGATGATGCTAAAAACATTTATGAACCAGCATCCGCAAGATTGGGACAAGTACTTACCTCACCTGCTGTTTGCGTACAGGGAGGTACCCCAGGAATCTACTGGGTTTTCACCTTTCGAACTGTTGTATGGAAGGCGGGTGAGGGGGCCCCTAGACCTGATGAGGGACGAATGGGAGGGGAAGGCCGCTCCCGAGGGAGAGTCAGTGGTGGAGTATGTCCTGACCTTCCGGGAAAGACTGGCCGAGCTCATGGGCCTGGCCAGGGAGAATCTGGCCCGAGCCCAGAGGAGGCAGAAGGTCTGGTATGACCGCACAGCACGAGCCCGTACCTTCGCCACCGGGGATCAGGTGATGGTTCTTATCCCCGTGAGGAGAAACAAACTCCAGGCCACCTGGGAAGGGCCCTTCAAGGTTATCAAGCAACTGAATGAGGTAAACTATGTGGTGGAGCTGTCAAACTGGGCACATCACCGTCGGGTGTACCATGTGAACATGATGAAACCATACTATGACAGGGGGAATGTGGTGTTGGCCGTGTGTGGACATTGGGAGGGGCAGGGAGATGACCCCTTAGTGGATCTATTCCCTGGGACAAAAGCTGGTTCCCCCCTGGAGGCGATTCCCCTCTCTGAGCAACTGACCCCGGGCCAGCACGCTGAGATCAGAGGGGTGCTGCATCTGTACCGACAGCTGTTTTCCAACCAGCCTGGACGCACTAATTTGACTGTCCACCGGGTGGAGACTGGGTCACATCCCCCTATAAGATGCTCCCCTTTTCGGGTCACTGGTAAAACTGCCCAGGATCTTGAAAGAGAGGTCAGGGACATGCTGGCTTTGGGGGTGATCCAGCCGTCTTCCAGCCCTTGGGCCTCGCCAGTGGTGCTAGTCCCCAAGAAGGATGGGTCAATCCGGTTCTGTGTGGACTATCGAAAGCTCAATGCCATCACCGTATCTGATGCCTACCCTATGCCCAGGCCTGACGAGCTCCTAGACAAGCTAGGAGGTGCTCGGTACCTCACCACTATGGATCTTACCAAAGGCTACTGGCAAGTGCCGCTGGACGCAGATGCCAGGCTGAAATCGGCCTTTATCACCCCTCTGGGGCTCTGAGTTTCTGACCCTGCCCTTCGGCCTCAAGGGAGCGCCAGCCACCTTCCAGCGCCTGGTGGATCAGCTACTGAGGGGGATGGAGAGTTTTGCCGTGGCGTATATTGACGACATCTGCATCTTCAGCCAGACCTGGGAGGACCACATGTCCCAGGTTAAACAAGTCCTAGACCGACTCCGAAAGGCTGGGTTAACAGTAAAGGCTGAGAAGTGCAAGGTGGGGATGGCTGAAGTATCTTACCTGGGCCATCGGGTGGGGAGCGGCTGCCTGAAGCCGGAACCAGCCAAGGTGGAGGTGATCAGAGACTGGCCTGCTCCCCAAACCAAAAAGCAGGTACAGGCCTTTATTGGGATGGCGGGGTACTATCGAAGGTTCGTGCCCCACTTTAGTGCCATAGCCGGCCCCATCACTGAACTATGCAAAAAGGGGAAGCCAGACAAGGTGATCTGGACTGAGCAGTGCCAGGAGGCTTTCCGGGCGCTGAAGGAGTCTCTGGTTAGTGGCCCAGTTCTGGCAAACCCAGATTTTGACACCACCTTTATGGTGTTCACTGATGCCTCAGACACGGGACTGGGGGCAGTGTTAATGCAGGAGGATGAAAAGGGGGAGAGACACCCCATCGTGTACCTGAGTAAGAAGCTGCTACCCCGGGAACAAAGCTACGCAGCCATCGAGAAGGAATGCCTGGCCATGGTGTGGGCCCTTAAGAAACTAGAGCCATATCTCTTTGGGCGACACTTCACCGTGTACACCGACCACTCTCCCCTGACCTGGCTGCACCAGATGAAAGGAGCCAACGCCAAGCTCCTGAGGTGGAGCCTGCTCCTGCAGGACTATGACATGGACGTGGTCCATGTGAAAGGAAGTGCCAACCTGACAGCGGATGCGTTGTCCCGGAGAGGGGGCCCTGAACTTCCCCAGGTCACTGGGCAGAGTGACCCCGCTCAGTTCAGTCTCGAAGGGGGGAGAGATGTGATGCAGTAGGGACTGTCTGTGTGGGGAGTGGGAGAGCAGGGGAGGACTTTAGGGGATGGACGATGCCAGGGCCTGTAACCTGAGCTAGGTAAGGGAGGGGAAAGGTCAAACACCTTTGCCCGGGAAGGGGAACAAAGGAAGGGAGCGGCAGGAGGGAAGCAGTTGGAGTTTGGGCTTGGGGCTGTGTGGGTGGAATTCAGGGTATCCTAGCTAGGATCCAAGCACCCTGAAAGCCCAGAAGGACTCGGTGGATGGGTCCTGACTGTGCCTGCAAGCTCTGCTGTAACCTGTGTTCCTGTTGTCCAATAAACCTTCTGTTTTACTGGCTGGCTAAGAGTCACTGTGGGTCCCAGGAAGAGGGGTGCAGGGCCGGACTCCCCCACACTCCGTGACATATGTAAACCCCATCCAGATCTCTAACCCCTCTCACGCTCTGCTGCATGTGTGAAGGAAGCAGGCCTGGCTCTACAGAGCACAGGGGGTGAGGCTGTTTCTCAGTGTCAACAGCTTTGGGCTGTTTTCTGTTCCCCCTTATTACTCCCCCTGTGCGGAACTCCTGTGCCCCAGGGCAGTGCTGCTCCCCTGTCCCTGGAGGCCCCTGCAAGTTGAGCCCATCTATGCACAGGGTGTGGTCAGGGCCATCCTTAGGATTTATGGGGCCCTCTGCAGTATTATTAAACTGATGTCCCAATGCCCGGTGCAGCCCAGGCTCGCATGTGTATTTTAGGTAAGGGGGGGTCTTTTGAAGGATTTATTTTAAAAACAATATGTCTGAAGATCCATGCATTTAAGGCTAAAGCTAAATACTCAGATTGTGCATCTAAAAATCTATGCAAGGGGTTTTTAGAGATGTGATTTTATCATCTTCTCTAACACACTGATGAAATATTTTTAAAACAAATTTTAAACTAAGGTCCTGCAGACTAACATGTTCTGAGTAAACATGACAGTGATGCACAACTGTTTGTCAGTAAATTCAGGCAGTCTATACCTAGGGGTTGACAAATGCCTTTAAATGGCTCCGTTACCCCTTGAATGGCTCTCTAACAGTGTCAATGTTGTGCTAATAGGTCTGGCAGGCTGGAGGATTTTTCACTTTTAAGTACTAGATCCCCTCTGGAGGAAGACTAGGGAGGCTGCAGCAGCCAGCTGTGGTGGGAGCCTATAGGAAGCTGGGGAGGGACAGCTCAGTGGTTTAGGCACTGTCCTGCTAAACCCAAGGTTGTGAGTTCAATCCTTGAGGGGGCCATTGAGGGAACTGGGGTAAAAATCTGTCTGGGGATTGGTCCTGCTTTCAGCAGGGAGTGGGACTAGATGACCTCATGAGGTCCCCTCCAACCCTGATAGTCTGTGATTCTATGAAGGGTCAAAATAGGGATAGGAAAAGGCAGGAGGGTGGACACTAAGACCCAATGGTGCCCTAGATTTTCGGGTGCCCTACCCAGCCTTGTATGCCTAAGGGTGGCCCTGGGTGTGGTGCAGGGGGAGGTAGATGCTCTCTGCCAGTTCATGTTACCTTGGACATACCTGTCTGCCATCACCTGGCCCGACCTCCTGTGTGTCCAGTGTTCCTCCCACACTGACTGACTGCAGGGAAGAGACATTTTTCACCTATATCCCTAGTTTGTCTCTCAGCTGTGTAAAGACAGCAGCAGGTCTCAGAGGGAGAAGGGGCCGGGGCAGGAAAGCCGCCTCTTGGGTGGGTGTGAGAATCTGAGGGCTCTTGCTCGGGAAGGGCTATCCAGTGGTGCTCTCTTGCAGGGACTCCAGAAGAGGGGGGTGAAGGGGAGTGCACCTTTCTCTTGGAGCACAGAAAGGATTGTCCAGGGACTCGCTCCATACGGCGTGCAGATCTGCACCTGTTCTTCCTGTGCTCTCATCTCCATAAGACATTGAGCCTTGTGCTGCTGATCCGTCACTCTGGGAGCTAAGAGGGGCAATCATATCTCATGCTGCAGGACATGAGCTGATTGTGCCAAGGGTCAGGAAGGAACCTGTCCCATGTACAGAACTGTACAGCTTGCCAGGTGTGGCAGGAGAGGTTTTCACCTTTCTCAGGCACATGAGTCGCTGATCACTCCAGGAGGTGGTATAGCAGACCAGACAGAGCAGTGTCTGACGTGATGTGGCAGATCCTGTGCTGCCTGGCTTTAGCTGTCTGCACTGTCTATCTGTGTCCTGCAACCATGACATGGACCCTCTGTGGTGAGAGCAGACATGTGCTTGATTTTCTGCGGTGCCTTCCGTCTGCGGGAGTGGGTGCCCAGCAGAAACTGTGTTGGCAAAGTGCTAGTGCTGCTGTGATGGGCAGGCTGACCCCTGGCACAGCCCAAGACACTAAGCCCTGATGGGCTGTCACCTGGGATTCTGCCATTGTGTCCTAGGAGTGTCACCTTCCAGCTGGATGGAAAGAGCCCGCCCTCTCGGACTGCCCCGGGGGGAAGCCAGCAGGGCTAGCTATCTTGGGCTGTGGGCCAGAGGAGAGCAAGAGGCCATGCCTCTCATCAGAGTTCCTGTTTCTTCTCTGAGTAGGAAGCCAGGGGAGATATTTATAGCATTGTTATGCAAAAAGAAAACAGGAAATTGGCAAGTTCCAGATAACCCGCCATTGCTGGGCTGTAGCTGTTCCCTGGCTGCTAGCCCACGTGTCTGCTTCCCCCAGACCCCAAGGCTGACAACAGGCCCCGGTGGCCACGGGCTCCTCTTAGTGCTCAGGGGAGGAGACACAGCAGGGGCTCCAGGAGCTTCGCGGGGCCTTCCCAAACGGAGCAAACTCACCTCAGGACTGAGACTGAGCAGGGGCCTTTCAGCCCAGGGGACTTTTCCACGCCTGCTCCAAGCTGAAAGTAGCAGTTAAGAATGGAGGGAGGGAGCTCTTGTCTTAGCGTCCTGGGTTAGGAGCCAAGGGGGAGAGGGGCATGTGCACCTCTACAGGGGAGATTCATAGCTCAAGTGCAGCTTGCTGCTGGGGGAAGGATCGTGCACTCTGGCTTAGAGTCCTGCGTGGGACTATTGTTTGTAATCCCACTACCATCTGCTCCCCGGTTGTTTCTTGCGTTTTTATCCCAGTCCCACCCGCAAAAATCTTAGATCCCACACGAGAGTTCCCCATTCCTCCAAAAGTTCGTTAACATATTGCGGGGAGCGGGACTGTGCCTTGTGAGCCGCATGCTGCTCTTTTACGGTTAAAGTGCAGGGCCCCCTATTCTCCCCACCATGTTCTCCACCTACCAAACTGGGGGGAGGCTCAAGGCTTCTGCCCTGCAGCTGGGTGGTGGGGTTAGGGGCTTCTGCCAGAGACAACTGGTGCCTGCTGAGAGTGGGGGGTACAACTGAAAGGTGTGGGCCCCCCAAGAGCTTCAGTCACCGCCCCCACCCCTCCAAGGCTGCAGGATGGGGCTGCTGCTTTAGCTCCGTGGGGAGAGGCAGCAGCAAAAGCAAGGAGGCCTGGTGACACCACATGACCAAGTAGGACCAGCAAACCTTGGCAAAAATCTGGGAGGGGCACGTGACCCCACATGTCCCTCCGTCACATGTCGCCTCTGGCTTCTGCCCCGCGGCCTTAGGCCTTCAGGGAGCCCTGAGCCCTGGCTGGCACCTCCCATGGGGCTGAAGTCCCAAGCCCCAGCAGCCGTGCCCCAGCTCTTGAACTTTTGAAGATTGACATAGCGACTCAGGCGGTTAGTAAGTTTGGCCGCCCCTGGCATATTGTCTATATAAACGGAACTCAGACACAATTTTTACCACTAAAAGAATATAACAAATCTTGCTTTAAACCATGTTAAAAAATACTTCAACCCCTGTTATAAAAGACATCAAATCTCTTTCTATCCCTCACTTAAATTTAAGTATTAAAGCCTTTATTTAAAAAAAAATAAAAAGAAAGAAAAACTTGCTTTACGTTGCTGCAATTCTGTGTATGACAAACTGCTGTCATGTATATCTCACGGAACGTCAAAACAAATTGCACCACAATTTTGCCTTAAAGGTGCAGATGTTTCTAAAGATTATAATCATTAAGTTGTTTAAAAAATGTTGTAAACGGCTTAAGCATCGTTCTTAGAACTTTGAAACGTGCCTTTGAAGTTATTTATCTGTCAGGGTAATTACTGCTTTTTGGGAAACGTTTAATGGAAAAGCTGCTCACAGCTTAGGTTTTTGATAGAAATAAATTTTAAACAGAGGCTCAAACGAAGTGATCAGTAGTAAGGTCAAATTAAACAGCAGGTGTACCGGGGTGCAGTCTGTGGGTCTGGAGCTCAGGGAGTAGGTACAGGGAACGCTGGGCTGGGAGGAGGTGGTGGCTCTGGAGCTTATGAGGACAATTCAGTTCTTAGGCGGTTGTGATGTCGAACGCTTTCTGGCTGTTTGTTGCCAGGGCAAGAGCACAGCATAGCTTCTCCTTGCACACCCCCTCAGCTGGGGGGTAGAGGGCGCTGTCCATGCAAGCCATGCTGTAAGCCAGGCTCACTGTGCGGCCCGCAGTGGGGAATCAAAGGTCTCTGGGCTGCCCGCAGCAGCGGGGAGCCCAGAGCCCTTTAAATGCCAGCTGCTGCCAGGAATCAAAGGGCTCTGGACTACCTGCAGAGATTCCTGGCGGTGGCTGAGATTTAAAGGGCTCAGGGCTCCCCGCTGCCAGGGGCAGCTCAGAGCCCTTTGAATCCCAGCCGCGGCTCCAGCGGATGGGCTGGGGCTGGGATTTAAAGGGCTCGGGCTCCCCTCAGCAGCAGGAGCTCTGGGCCCTTTAAATCCCTGCCCCAGCCCCGCAAAGCTCCGGGTTCCCCCAGCCGTCAGAGCCCCGGGCCCTTTAATTTGCCCCTGACAGCTCCCAGCCATCTCTACAGCTGGGAGCCCCTGGTTGATTTAAAATCAAGTATCACCTCCCCACCCCCAACCTTCCTTTTTGGCCCACAGCTGTTTTGGTGGGGCAGCGCTGGGGAAGGAGGTTTTGTTTCTGCAGGGCTGGGTGGTGTTGGGGCAGGGAGTTTCCGCGGGGCCGGGAGGTCCTGGGGGCGGTGTTTCCGCGGGGCCGGGGGTTTCGGCCCTCAGCTGTTTTCTTTGGAGTAATGTGGCCGTCGCTGCTTTACGAGTTGTGAAGGCCTGTTGTAAGCTGTCTGGGGGTGCGGTCAGGCTCCCCAGCAGGAGTGCAGAATCTGCATCAGTCTCCTCAAAGCATCCACTGCAGCTGGAAGTGTTTGTTAGCCCTGGTTTCACAATTGGGTCATTTCCTACGTATGGTGTCTAACTGTGCCCTGGGCTGGCATCTCGTCCCTGTCTGGCTGCCCCCAGGAGCAGGGTGGGTGATCTCATGGTGATGCTTGGCCTGAGTGTGTTTCACTCTGCAGGGGTTCTCGCATGGCAGGTGCCGCCTGACTCCCGAGGGCTGCAGGCTATAGAAAGCAGAGAACCTCCCTCACTGGGGTGTGGGGAATGGACCGGCTCAGGAAGCGGGACACAGGCCTAGCTCTGTGGGGCAGAGAATGGGATCCGGAGCCTCCCCTGGCGGGAACTGGTTCCAAGCCGGCCCCAGCTCAGTTGCTTGAAGGTTTCTTGAGCTCTGTGCTAACTCCTCCTGGAGCGCACAGTGCTGCCTAGCATTCAGGCTCAGCACAAACCCTCTGGGCCGCGAGATGAGGAGTTACCACAGCATGCAGACCTCTGCACGAGGAAGCCAAGGAACCTTGTCCCAACCCCTCCTCACCTCCTCCGGGCTGCAGCAGCCCAGAGTCCCAGCTGGCAGCTTCTCTTGCCACCACCCCGAGGGGAGGAGATGTGTGCCTGGGACCCCTTGGGAGTCAGCTGAGGGGCATCCGCCTGTACTGGGGGGCAAATGGGCCGAACTGGCCATTGCGGTAGGTGGCAGGCGCAGGGCTAGGCCTGGAAGCAGGGCTGTCCTGCTGGGCAGAGCCGGGCAGTCTGCCAGCTGGAGCCCTCGAAGCCTCATTCCGGCACAGGCACCCCTCGGGCCCTGGGTGGTTCAGTCCCGAGTGCAGCGGCCTCTGGCCCGCACATCAGTATGGGCAGCCAGCCTGGCAGGCACAGTGCCCCAGCCTGTCTGTGTCACACTCTTTCCATCCAGGGGAGGGGGGTGTCCCCTGCTTCGATCACTGCCCCAAGGTGAAAGTCACGTGAGTGACACCAGCCCCCCTCTGTCCCCTCTACAAAGGGAGAGAGCCCAGCTGAGCCCTGGCACTGAGCGTAGGGCTTGGCCAGCGTGCGCTGTCCCCCTCTGCTCCAGCGGGGAGGGTTCATGGCTTTTCCCCATTGCTGGAGGATGCTCCAGGGTCCATGTCCCCCACCCCTCTAATGCAGCGGCTGTGTCTGCTTCCCTTCCAGAGAAGCTGTACAACTCCCAGGGGCCGGAGCTGAGACGCTCCCTCTTCTCCCTCAAGCAGCTCTTTCAGGTATGTACCCCCAGCCCCTCTGTGGGCCCTGGCTCGCCCCACAGCCCAGTGACCTCAGGCCCTGTGGGCCTGTGCCCAGGGCCATGTGCTGTGCAGGCTCCAGGGGGGCAGCTGGTCATGGAAAGCCTGTGGCGTTAAGTGATGCTGGGGGATCCCATCAGCCCAGCTCCCATGTATCCTGCCTTCCCCCCATGCCCGATTCCCGCTGCCCCCAGTTCCGCACTGAGGGAGCTGCAGGGCTTAGCACCAGGGGAGCAGGAGCTCTGGCCCAAAGCCAGAAGAGGTAGTATGGGTTTGTTAACCCAGCCCCTGCACCATGGGGGGCTGTAGATTTGGGCTGGTGTCTTGAGCCTCACCTCTCAATCTCTGCAGCACCCTGCTGTCCCACAGCTTCTCACCCAGCAGTGACCTGTGGGGTATAGCCCAGGCACTGCCAGCATTGCCCCTTTCCCCCTCAGCCCCCCTCCCCCATAGAGCACAGCCCAGGCACTGCCAGCACTGCCCCCTTGCCCCCCAAACCCCCTTCCCCACAGGGCACAACACAGGCACTGCCCCCTTCTCCCTCAATTCCCCCCATAGGGCACAGCACAGGCACCACCAGCACTGCCCACTTTCCCCTCAGCCTCCCCTTCCCCATAGGGCACAGCACAGGCACTGCCGGCACTGCTACCTTCCCCCTTGCCACACCCCCTCCTTTTTCCATGGGGTACAGCACAGGCCAGCCAGCATGGTCCTTCCCCCCACCACAGGGTATAGCTAAGCCTCTTCGTTTTCAGTTTAAATTGATTTTTACAGAAAAATTCCCACATTTTACAAAAAGTATTATTCATTTTTTTCTGATTTTCACCCTACTTTTGTGTCATTCAAATATATAAAAAATAACTTGCTTTATTAGGAAAATACAAACACGTCTTATGAAATGTAATTACGACAATGCATTAGTCTGTGGGTCTGTGCACAGCTGCCTGGCGAAGTGATGCTCTGTATTAGTTTAGAAGAGACGCACAATAAACAAACAAGCACACAGGCAGACTCTGAAGTGCATGTGCATTTGAATGCCTGCTGAATCTCACACCCACCACATACATATTTCAAGCTGTTAGCAGATAATGGTTTAAAGATTTGACACACGAAAATGGAAAGAAAACAAAACTCTGTGTCAGGCTACATTGCGGAACACAAGGGAGCATTTGAAAATAATAAATTTAAAGAAAAACAGGAAAAAGGGTGAAGTTGAGTGTATGCGCTGCAAATGATGTGGCCTAATTACTAAATGAAAACTATTAGCCTATAAATATTTAAATTCTACACCAGTAAACTGTTCGTTCAGCTGAGAAGTTTTATTTAGGGATTAGAGAGATTGTTTTCCTAAACTCAGGAGCGGCAGTGTTGTGCTCTGAGTTCTGTTTTAGTTCTGCAGCAAACCACACTGATGAATGGAATTCAGAGCATTAATTTTCTGAATACTTTTTTCCCGTCTTTCCATCCACCAAAATAACCCCCTGATATTTACCCAGAGAAATGGATATTTTGTTTGGTTTTTTGGACTGATTTTTCCCCCTGTTTTGGTTGTGGTGGTGGTAAACACAGATACATTCTTAAGAAAAATTAAATAAAATAAAAACTGAAAACAAAGGGCCCTAGGTACAGTACGGGCACTGCCGGCACTGGCCCCTTCACCCCCAGCCGGCTCCCCCCCTGGGGTACAGCATGGGCACTGCCGGCACTGGCCCCTTCACCCCCCAGCCGGCTTCCCCCCCCTCGGGTACAGCACGGGCACTGCCGGCACTGGCCCCTTCACCCCCAGCTGGCTCCCCGCCCTTGGGTACAGCACATGTACCGCCGACACTGGCCCCTTCACCCCCAGCCGGCTCCCCCCCTCGGGTACAGCATGGGCACTGCCGGCACTGGCCCCTTCACCCCCCAGCCGGCTCCCCGCCCTCGGGTACAGCACAGGCACCGCCGGCACTGGCCCCTTCACCCCCCCCAGCTGGCTCCCCCCCTCAGGTACAGCACAGGCACCACCGGCACTGGCCCCTTGTCAGACCACACCTCCCCTAGCTGTGGGGTATGGGCAGCCCTTGGGCTCTCCTGACCCCCAACCCCTTCTCTGTCAGTCTTGCCCTGTTTGCCCCATCCCTGCCTTAGTGGGGGTATGGCTAGGGCCTGTTCCAGCTTCGTGTCCCCCTGAAGCCATGACTTTGGGGTGTGCACCCCTGCGGGCAGATCAGTGGGATCTCTGGTTTGTGCTGCAGGAGGATAAAGACCTGGTGCCGGAGTTCGTGAACTTGGAGGGGCTGACATGCTTGATCAAAGTAGGGGCGGAGGCCGACCAGAACTACCAGAACTACATCCTGCGAGGTTGGTGACGGGACTGGCCCTCTGACCTGCCTCCTGGCAGGTCCCAGAGCCACTTGCCTGCTATTCTGGAACCCCTGGTTGTGGGGGAGGGGAGATTTTGGACCTTGAACCCCAGTGGCCCAGATACACACATATGGGGGTGTGGGAGTCCCAGCTGGAGGGGGAGGACTGCTCTGGGGAGTTCCTGTAGAATTCAGTTCATAGGTTATAGTCCAATGTCCAAATATCACATTCAGGGCGTACCAGCATAGCTGTGACCTCAGTCTTGCGATTCAATCTTCCCCTGACGGAGTCTAAGCAGATCTGAGATGAGAGAATCAGGACCAAAGGATCTTTTATATAATTTCTTGTCTTTTGACAAGTTGGGAGTTTCTCTGGGAACAAAAGGTCATTAGGATGACTTTGAAGAATGTCCCTCCCTGGTACTTAGCTATACAAATTAACATAAGGCCATTTGCTTGTTCCTTCACCATTCACAATACATTTCAAAAAGAGATGAATACCGAGATATCCCATGTTTACAATTCATTTAAGTGATCAGATGTTCTTTTGACCTCTGAATATCAGAATACAGCACAGACAGGGACTGTTGATTATGTTGTTGACCCTGCTCACACCTATGTAAATACACAAAAACACAAACATTCTCTCCCCATGTGTATTTTAAGGGTTATTTATTGTGCAAGCTGTTTAACCCTTTCTAGCCATGTGTCGTACTGCTCTTTCCCTCACAGCGCTGAGCCAGGTCATGCTGTTCGTGGACGGGATGTTGGGCGTGATCGCGCACAACGAGACCGTGCAGTGGCTCTACACGCTCTGCGGGAGCTTGGTGAGTGAAACAGCAAGCATGCCCCGCCGCAGCTGCACCCGTTTGCACTGGGCCATTGCTGCCTGCTCCCAGCCTCTACTTCCTGCTGCTTTATTGCAGCTGGGATTTGTCAAGGACAGGGCTTTCCATGCAGTGGCATTGCACTTTCCACGAAGAGTGTGCTAGGAGGTGGGGCTGCTGAGTGCTCCTGCACTCCCTGCTCTGAATCCTCTCTGCGTGGGTAACCTGCCTGCTCGCTCACCCCCAGTGCCAGGCCTGTGCCTCGCTTCCCGTCCAGCTGGGCTCTGCACATGCTTGCTGAGGGCAGGTTAAGCAATGCTCTGCCCTGGGCCATGTTTGGGGTCTTATTATCTATATACCTACCGACATCACGCTATGGTGGCTGTGTGCACACGTATTCCAGAGCAGATCTCCTCTGAGTGATGGTCCCTAGCTGTGTTTCACACGTGGGCATGTATGCGCCATGCACCGGCATTTCTTCAAAGCAGTGTCCATAGACCCGCACATGCGCAGCAGCTCGCCTCATGCTTCCGACCGATGATACAAGAGGCAGTGCGGGTCAACGCCTCTCCAGTTCCCTCTCACTGCCGCAGGGCCTGAGACCTGGGATTCAGGAACTGCGTCTCCTGCCCTCGCTCCTTCTCCATCAGCGATGAGCATCACTGGTGCCCGTGCTGTCTGGGTGAGGCACGTGTCTCTGCCAAGTGCCGGGTGTGTAAATCCTTCTGCCCAGAACTGGAGCTCCGACTGAAAAAGCTCCTGATGGAGGAGGCTATGCGGCCCCTCTGTGACCCAGGCCCAGGGGACATTGTCAGTACCACCTCGTCTATGTAAAGACTGTCTGGCTGTGTCAGACAAACCGGGCCCTTCAGGCATTTCTACTGGAACTCCTTGGATTCCAGGTCCTACGGTGACCTTTGTAACATCAGAGGATATCTTCCTCCCCTACCTGCAGTCTCCACTCCTGACCCAAAGCAGGAAGGATTCTACTAGGCTCTGCTACCTGGCTAAATGGTGGCAGTTTTCAGCTTGATACTGTGGACGTGCCATTTATCCATGGCAGAAAGGTTGTGAGGACAAGCCGTATCCTCACAAAGGGTTTCTAAGTCAGTTTCAGGAGGCATCTTAGAATGCTACAAAACAGCAAAGCTTCCCCCTCGTGGGCGTATCACAGCTCGCTCCGTGTGGGCACAAGCTGCCTCCCTGTCATCCTTCTCGGACATCTGCAGGGTGTCGACGTGGAGTTCCGTCCGTGCTTTCATGTCGCACTGTGCTCAAACTGTCAGCAAGAGCGGAGGCCGCCACAGGGGCGGCAGCACCTCTGCTGCCAGCTTCCTCGCACCCTTTGCTCTGAGCCCTGCTTGTGCAATACACCTAGGGGCCAGCCCTCGAAGTAGTAGTGGTGGTTACTTACTGTAACTGGCGCTTCTTTGAGAAGTGTGGTCCCTATCTATATTCCTCACTCCGTCCCCTCTGCTTCGCATCCACCCAGAGCAGCATTGACCTGCCCTGCCTCTTGCACCCACGGTCAGGCTCGTGAGCAGAATTACTGCACAAGTGTGGGTCAGCGGCCATGGCTCTGAAGACATTCTGGACTCGCGTGTGTGGTGCTCATGTACCCACATGTAGGATACCGATAGGGACCCCATGTCTCGAAGAACCTCCACTTTCAGCTAATAACTTCCATTACCCCACTTGGTGTGTTTGAACAGCGTGCTCAGGAGGGCTCGCCGGCACTCGGTCGTTTCCTACCTACCTAAAGGATTCTGGTAAAGGGGGTCCCTTTAGGGGCCTTTCTCTTTGAACCAGAAGCTGTAGAGGTGCCCTCATTTCCTGCTGTGAGTGGAGTTTGACACTGCAGGGACAAAATGTGCCCAACCGCAGGCAGAGAGGGGCTGTGAACAAGGCTGGCCTCCCTCAGGCCACTTGGCAGAGCCGCCTGGCAGGTTTCAGAGAAGTAGCCGTGTTAGTCTGTATCAGCAAAAACAACGAGGAGTCCTTGTGACATCCTAGAGACTAACAAAAGACAAAGACACAGCAAGGGCTAGAAGCGCTAGCTCAGTCTAGGGGCTGCTTCTGCTCCAGCCGGCACCAGCCCTTGGAGTTTGTTCTCTGTGCGGCACAGCTTGCTGGCCGAAGTGTGGTCCTGATCTTGACCTGCAACAGCCTGTCTGGCACCCAGAGCATTGTGTGCTGGGACCGGACCTCTCCCCTCTGCACCAGGACCCGGGTAGCTGCTGTTGGCTCTGCTTTCTGGGAATCGGGTGCGGAACAGTGAGCTCCTCACTCGCCACCCCTTTAATTCGCCCCTCTGCCTCCCCAGTACCGCCTGGTGGTGAAAACGGCGCTGAAGCTGCTGCTGGTGTTCGTGGAGTACACGGAGTCCAATGCCCAGCTCCTCATCCAGGCTGTCAACACGGTGGAGCAGGCTAGAGGTGAGCCTGGCAACCTCCCGTGCCTGGGGGAAGCCGCCTGACAGGCTGTGAGCTGCAGTGTGCAAACACTCGGGATTGAAATAGAGGTGCCCTGGATGGGTCTCCGCAGGCCCCCTCCTTCACAGTAACAGCACACACTGTCATCAGAGAGACTCGGTCGCACTCGGGCCCTGCACGCTGCCCAGGCCAGCACTGGAAGGCAGGCCAGGGGCATGGGGCGTGGCTGGTACCCAAACCCTCATGCTCCTGCGGCAGGGATTTGGGTGCATGCGATTCAGAAGGCTCGGCTATAAACGTCCCATCAGGCTGCACGCTGGCTGAGCCGGTAGAGGAGGCCCAGCGGCTGCGTAGCACTGTGATGTTCTGGAGGCTCAGCAGCAGCTCTGTGCTTCAGATGGAAACTTGCTGCCTTCCCACCATTCCCTCCCCGGCCTCGGCCCACCCTGCTGCCCTGTCTCGGTGTGCTCTCTGCCCAGAGCCGGCCCTTGGGGCAGCAGTCCTCTCTCCTGGCTGCCCGGCCTGTGAGCTCCCCATCTAGCCTGAGCCTTGGCAGGCCGGGGGCTGGGTTGTTCTTTTAGAAGACAGCTGCCAGGAGACAGGAAACCTGCCACTGTAACTCTGCAGCCTCCTGCCTGCATGTCCTGAGAGCCGTCTCTCTTCCCGGGGCATGCCACCTTCCCCAGCAACACGCACCCGTGCTGCTGCAGCAGCTGGCCCCTGCCCTGGCGAGCCGTGCCCAGGCTCTGGGTAGGACTGTGACCCCCAAGGGCGGCGGGATGGGCCTGTGGGCAGGAAGAGGTCAAAGTGCTGCCCAGCTACATCCTGCGGAGGGTGACTAGGCAGGGATGCCCCAGGCTAGGGGCAGTGTCTCAGGCTGGAAAGGAAGCTGCCAGTGCTGCGTGTGGTGCTTCAACGACCTCTGGTGGCAGGTCAGGGTATTGAAGGGTCTGTCCCAGTGGTAAAGTCAAGGAGTCTGGTGGCACCTTAGAGACTAACAGATTTATTTGGGCATAAGCTTTTGTGGGTAAAAACCCCACTTCTTCAGATGTCCCAGTGATGAGTGTGCCCTGTGATTGGCACCAGGGCGTGAGCCGCCACACTGCACCGCCAGGCTCCAGTTACCCGGTCCGCACTGGTGCCACACTCACCTGTGTGGCGCTGGGACTTCTGGGGCACGTCCCAGGCTGCTTCACGCTGCAGTGAGTGAGATGTTCCTTCCCAGGGAATGGTGGGGGAACGTGTCTGTCCTGGGCACGTGGGGGGAATTCTGGGAAAGGTGGAGGACTGTCAGCAGTCACGTGGCTTAGCCTGGGTCCTCTCTGTGAAGTGGGCCTGTGACCAGCCCCAGCGAAGGCAGAATTTGAGCTCGAGCTACAGCCAGGCCAGCTAGCCTGGGTTTACAGCAGCAGCACACTGGAGTGAGAGGGGGATGGAAGGGGCGACACCCCGGTTAGAGCCCGGGTTAACTCTGCCGTGAAGACAGAGGAGAAGGGGAATAAAGGTTGTGTAGGGATCCTCCTTCTGCAGGTTGTATCTCCATGGTGCAGGCTGTGCTGGGTCTCTGGTAACAGATGGTGCTTGAGCACCTCCCGTCACACCAGGACCGTGCGTGTCCTGAAGGCGGCAGAGGGATGCAGGGCCTTCCCAGAGAACACCTTGGTCTGAACTGGCTGGCAGAGAGCCAGGTTCCAGCCTGAGGTGGCATGCTGCAGGGGCTGGCAGCTCCCGGGGGCTTGCGGCCATTCTCAGGCCAGCCCCACGGAGAGCACGCTGCAGTGTCCTGCTGGGGCGGGACAGGCAGGCAGCTGTGGGTTTCTCTGCTGCTGTTCCCTCTTGGTCCACTGGGCTCTCTGAACTTGTCTGCGCTGGGCTCTGGGGAGGAGAGCCGAGCTCTCGCAGCAAGGGTCCAGGGCGTGGGGTGGAGACTGCTGTGGCAGCAGCAGCCTCCCACACACGTGGAGCCCTGGGGATGGAGAATAGCTCCCCAAGCTGTTCTGGGCTCTTGGAGGAGAAGGAACGGAGCAGTATCGCTCCAGCCCCCATGCTCTGCAGCAGCGAAGTCTGTGAGCCCCCAGCGCTATAAGAGCAAGGAGGGTGGGCAGCAGCATGAGGAACCTGGCTGGAATGGGAGAGCTTCTCCCCTCTGTTACATGTGTGCCCCCAGGCTCCCTGTCATGGAGCCGGAGGAGGGGTGCAGCACCCCAACTATTAATCAGTCCCCAAGAGGAACCCCCTCAGTGTGCCAGCCCCCAAGGGTCCCTGCAAGGGCAGGCCACGCAGCCTCTCTCGCTTCCCCCATGAGCTCTGCCTAGCAATGCCAGCTGAGATAAATGCCTGGCCAGAGACTTTCACCCTCCTCAGAGTTTGAAGCACCTCAGCCTGTGACACCAGGCAGCTGGGGCTATAGTCATGCAGAAGATAGCATGGGGAAGCCCTCAGGTTAGCAGAGAGAAGCAAAGGTCAAGATGTCGTCCATCCTGGCCAGCCCCGGGCCTCGCTTGAACCATGATGCTGTAGGTTTCCTTTCCCCTTCTCTGTTCCTCCTTGTGTCAGTCCCAGGTGAGAGCCCAGTTCTTAGCACCCCCTGCTGCCACCTCTGCCCGTTGTCCTCCTGCCTCAGGACCTTGTGGAGCGCACCCGTGCTCCAGGCCGGGAGCCGCCCACGGACAGGGGTCGATTGTTCAGTCATTGGGGTTTCCACTGTCTCTGTCAGGTCTTCCATTGATGTGGGTTGATCCCAGCCAGGCCTTAGTGACCCCTTCTTATCACCCCAGACAGCTCCCTGCTGACTCCCATGCATTACACTCAGCACACAGTAGTACGAAGCACAGAGGGAAACTGAGGCGCACCAGACTCTCAAAAGTATTACCAGAATTCCCATGTTCATTGTCTCCCCAACACTTAGTGTGCGGCGTGCTGGCTGGACCAGTGGGTCCGGCTACTGTCCTCACATGGCAGTAAGCCCCACTCGGAGGCTCTCGGTGGATCTGTTAACATAGGATCCCCTTTTGGAGCTCTCACCTCCCTGGGCGCCAGCAGGCTGCAGCTCTGAGTCCTGGGTCTCAGGCGCAAAACTCTCCATGGGAGGTGCAATGTAATGAGCTGGTGGGGGGCTCTGACGCTTCCTCAGGGGGGAGGGCTGGGGGAGGGAGTCCAGAAGTGGGCCGATCTGCCTGGCTGCTGGCTGATAGGGGGCACCAATCACAAGGAGGAAGCCTGCCTGCTAAGGGACCCTGTTTGCCAGGCTTGTGGTGTTTCCTGTTTCCTAGGTGCGTATCCATGGTCCAACCTGGTTGCAATCTTAGAGGAGCGCAATGGGGCTGACACAGAGCTGCTGGTGTTCGCAATGACACTTATTAACAAGGTCAGTACCGCGAGGCAGAGCGGCCGCAGCACGGCACATCCCACCGACCCCCTGGCTGCTCAGAGGGCAAAGAACAAGCAGCTGGCGGCTGTGGTATGGAGCAGGTTTTGTGCATGCCTGGGAGTGGCCCCCAATGTTGCTCCTTCCTCCCACCTCTGCTCTTCACCTGTGCAGTCCCACTCTGGTGCCTGGGCGGGGAGGTGTGGGCAAGAGGCCTGCTAGCCCCTGTGGCGCAGGCTGGCCTGACTGCGTCCCCTTGGTGTTGCTCAGACGCTGGCAGCCCTCCCGGACCAGGACTCGTTCTATGATGTGACAGACTGCCTGGAGCAGCAGGGGATGGAGCGCATTGTGCAGCGCCACATGCACAACAAGGGCCTGGATCCTGACGTGAAGCAGCAGTTTGCAATCTATGAAGTGAGTGCATTTCCCCTTTCCATGGGCTGCAGCCGCCTGCCTCTCCATCTCCCCTTCCCTCGGGTGCAGGCCAGGGGCTTGGAAGGACTTCCCTCACCTCCCCCTCCTTACTCAGGGGGTTCTGGGATTGCCCTGGCCACACCTACGGGAGCATCCTGCTTGCAGGGAGATGCCCTGGAAGTTGCACCGGAAGGTGAGGATCTTCCAGGTACTGACAGTTGCTCCAGCCTCTCTGGGGCTGGGCAGGTCACTGGGCTGTTGGGACAGGCCTTGTTCTGCTGACCGCCAGCATGTCCAAGCCTCCAAGCGCTTAGGCTCCTGAATGGCCTGGTGGAAATCTCACTGCTTCTCGATGAGCCTGGGATCACTGCCCCAAGCAGCAATGTTGTATCTCCTCCCAGCCGGGCGTGATCCAGGCCCCACCTCCCCAGCCCACAGAGGGGATGGAGAAGGTCTCTGGGTCACAGGAGGGATGTGCTGAGGCTGCAGTAGCTGAACCCCCCCCCCCCCCCATTGTCACAATCAGCATCCTGTGTGACGTTACATGTTAGTCGCTCCCCGGTGCGGCTGATGGGTGCTGGGGGTATTCATGCCTCTTGGAGCTGTTGGTTCAGGCTGTCAGCAGGTTCAGGCAGAGAAGGCAGCCTTGGTTCACGTTTGTTTGAAGCTGGGAGGCTATTTCCATAGCCGTGAGGGCTAGAAATCTGTTGTGTGGTTAACGCCGTGGAGACGGAATAGGTCAGGTGAGCAGAGGCAGGCAGGCAACAGCTGAGCCCGGTGGGCATAGGGAACTCTGTGAGCGCATGGGGTAACGGCCCTACGGCGGCTGGTAGACACGCTCTGCCCACGTGCTGCTCTCCGCAGAGCTCGCTCAAACACGAAGATGGAGTGGAAGAGCTGGCGCCGGGGGCGCGCAAGGAGCGGAGGAAAACAGACGAGAACCGGCGGGGCCGGCGCTCCTTGGGTGGCAACGTGGATGCTGGAGCCGGTGCAAGCTCCCCAAGCCCAGCCGTGGAGGACAACAAGCTGCCTGAGCCCTCCAGCCCCCCGAGGGAACCCACTGCCAAGACGGTGACGGAGAGCAGCCCAGCTCCGTGAGTACTGGGCATTCGGCAGGGATAGGCAGGCTGGCCAGTAGCTGTGTGCAGTGTGTAGGAACAGAGCTGGGTTTCCGTGCCCACCGCGAAGCCTTGGGTGTTTGGGGCAGGACTGTTCTGTGCTGATGAAGGGTTTGAGTGGTACTGCAGAGGCTGGGGCAGACCTGGGGCAGTGGGCTGGGCGTGCCCAGCCAGGGATCTTCATGTGGCAAGCTGTGATCTGCTCCATCCCCCACTCCTCAGGGCTGGACCTGCAGGGCTCCTGTCCGGGCGCTTGGCCTGGGTGGGCACCCTGGATGAAGTGTCTGCGGCAAGGCCCCGAGTCTCCGTGTGTGCCCCCTGCAGGTGAATGATGGGGTGCTGTGTGTGATCCATTGAAACGTAAAAGGAAGAGCACCTCTCGGTGCGTGCCAGGCCCTGCTGGCTGCATGCCTGCAAAGGGGGACTGGCTTGTGGGGTGTAGGTTGAGTCTGCGCTGCTGCCGTTTCAGGCCCTGCTTCGAGAGTGTTTACAACAGCACGTCCAATGTGCGGCTGTCTGCGTCGGCCTCCCCGGAGGAGAGGGAGCACCCCAGCCTGGGGGAGAGGAGCGTTTTCAAGTGAGTTTCCTCAACTTGGCGGGAACTGAGGAGTGTGTGCTGGCCCTGGGGAACCCTTCCTGCTGGGGTACAGTGCGAGACAGGCCTGGGGGAGGCTCTGGGCAGGACACTGAGGTAACGCGAGTCTGAGGGGGCACCACGAGGCCAGAGGGACTGAGGCAGAGACCCCTCTTCCTTCCCCACTCCCTGTTCCATCCCGTCTCAGCAGAGATACGCCAGAATGCGTCTACACAGCAAAATAAATGAACCACCGCAGCAATGAGTCTGAGCACCCAGGTCCAGTAACTCAGGCTGGCGCTGTGGAACCGAAACCAGCGGTGTGGATGTTCCCACGTGGGCTCTGAGACCCTTTCCCCTCGCTGGGTCTCAGACTTGGTGGCAGGGGTTTCCTTTGCAGTGTAGACGTCCGCACGCTGACCTGAGCTGAGGCTGATCCATGGTCTCAGGCGCTCTGGGTGTGTTTCAGGCAGTGGGTCGGTGGCGCTGCTTAGCCCCCGGGCCCTTCCTGTGGGGGTCCAGGGGGAGCCCATCGACAGCCCATCCTTCTGGGGATGCCTGGGCCCCCAGGCTGCGCAAGAAGGGCTTTGTGTGACGGGGAAGGCCGGTTGTGGGTCTGGAATGGTTCCTAGGGCTCGAGAGCCAGCCAGCCCCCCCCCCCCCCCCATGGAGGAGCGGGGTTCCTTGGGAGCTGTGTGGAGGGAAGCTGTCCTGGTGTGCAGGAGGGGTGTGTAGCGGATGGGCCAGCAGGAGGGGGCAGCACTGCGTGAGGGGGACGGCATTCTGACGTACCCCGTGGAGACAGCACACTGCTGGGACGGGGTTTCCAGCTGTTGCCCCTGTGTCCTGCTCAGCTGGGTGGAGGAGTCTAGTGGGTGATCAGTACCCTCCCAAAGGGGGAAGGCCCTCTGGCATGCAGCCAGCATCCTCCCCCCACAGAGTGGGGTCTCTGTGAATACTGGGATCCCAGCCAGCACCATGGGAATGGCCTGTCCACTCCTCTGCTGGCAGTACCCCCTTGGGCTCAGATGAGGCAGGCTTGCCCCAAGTGGATGGGTGGCATCTCTAGCTCCAGCTCTCACGCTCTCTGCTCCTTCTCTCAGCACTGATTCTCCTCTGCCTAAACTTTCTTTCCTTTTTCAGACTTCACCAAACTGCCCCTGTTTGGTAAGTGACACGGAGGCTGCATGCGTGTGCATGTGACCCTTCCCGGCATGCTCCTCTCGCGTGCTGCTGGCTAGTTTCCTCTCCCTGCCTGTGGCTGCTCTGTCCAGGCCACCTCTCCCTGCGCTCCATTAGGCTGGAGCGTGGGCGCTGCACTGGGGTTTGCTTGCATGAGGCTCCATCTGCTGCTTCCAGGCCTGGGTCTCCTCTGATTGCTGGTCACACGATTCTGTCCTCATTATATGCTTTGCGTTGCCGGGCAGCACTTCCTGAGACTCCTTCGCTGGGCTGGGATCTACGTTCCACTCGGCAATCAAGGTCCCATCTTCCCTGATCACTGAGCCAGCCACATGAGGCATTATCCTAGGCTGGGACCAGAGACCTCCTCTCGTTGCTTAGCTTGTCCAGGCACCTCCGCAACAACGCAGGAAACCCCTCGGCTTGTCTCTGCAGCACTTCCCCCCTCTGCCCCTGTCCTCTCTCTGCAACCTTGAGGGCCAGCGGAGCACCGTGCACTCTGCCCCACTTCCCCTTGCCAGCATGTTGGTTCTTAGTCAGCCGTCACGCCAGACATGGTGCGCAGAGCAGGCGGCGAGTGACTGGCTAGCTCACTGCTGGAGCGTGCGGCGCGACCTGGTTCAGGCCCATCCCTGAGTGAGGCCTGAGCTGTGCACTCTGACTGCTGGGCTGACAGCACCATCCTCGGAGTTGGGGTCTCTGTGAGAGTCCCTCGTGCTGTCCATTTGGGCTGGCCCCTTGTTCTGTGCCTGGATGGAGGGGAGCGGGGAGGTGACTGGTTATAGCTGGGTGCCCTTGAGGGTTCAGGCATCGGGTTCAGCAGCTGGGCCTGCCCCAGGGCGTCACTAGAACCCGCATTCCAGAGGCTGCTGTGCGTGGCTGGAGGCCGGCTGTGTTAATTGACAGCTCGTGTGTGGTGGCCGCCAAACTGGGTGTGAAAATGGCTGCCCTCCAAAATGGCTGCCGGGACGCCCTCTGGAAGCGTGGTGGGTGTGGGTGTGGGAAGGGTGGCAACCCCCCACCCCTCCACAAGCCCTCGCAAAGGACTGGTCCATGCGTGGAACCCCATTCCTTGCCCCAGTGACCTTCGCCACGGCTGCTCCTGTAACGGTTGTTATGGGGGGGGGCACCTCTGCTGAGGGAGGGGACAACGAGACTGATGATGGCAGCCTGTCGAGTGACCAGTGTACACTGTGCACAGGGGGCTGTCGGCTGGCCTGGGAGGCAGGAGGAGGACACACGGGGTGCTGAGCCCCTCATCTCTGAGTGCAAGTGCCAGTTGGTCCCATAGTTAGTGGATCTCGCTTCTCCAGGCATGGTTGTCAGTTGGCCAGGGCTGCTGCACGGCAGGGATTTTCCCAGTCTGCTGTAGTCTGGCATGCAGAAGTGGGCCCCATGCAGCGGCCGGGGAATGTCCCTGGGCTGGACAAGAGGCTCAGAGCGGCAGCGGGGAGCTCCGATTGTGGTGACAGATGTAGGATATGTCTACACTGCGAGTTAGCCCAGGATCCATAGAACACGACGTAGCAGAGCTGGGGTTTGCTAACCTAGGGCTTCAGCATCTACACTCGTTTGTAACCCCAGGTGAGGAGAGGTTGGGTCCCAAGTTGGGGCTCCAGCATCTTGACTGCATTATGCAGGCCCGTGTCCAGCCACTCGTATCCCAGGCTGCCCAGCTTTTGCTCGTGGTGCAGTGCGGGGAAAACGTGACTGCCAAGCAGACAAGGAAAATCAAGCTGTGGGATATTTTTGGCAGATGCCCAGAACACAAGTCCAGTGGGGCTGCGTCTCCCCTGCAAAGCAATAGGGGTCGGACCCCAGGTCCTGGCTTGGACTCTGCCCCCTTATGGGACTCTGGTGTTGCTCGGTTTGTGTGTAGGTGGAAGGCGGTTTCAGATGGAGGCTGAGTTCAAACCCTGGGCTTGGCTTGCAGTGTAGACATGCCCTTAGGGTACGTCCACACTGGCGCTGGGGATGTGATTCTCAGGTCCCCATGCTTGCTCTGATCAGGCAAGCCTGGTCAAATACTGTCGCCGTGAGCAGCAGGAGGGGCTGCCTGCCCCAGTACAGTGCCAGCTCAGATACTCCACACATACCTGAGCAGCAAGACCCTCACGCTGCTCCTTGCGCGCTAGCTCGGTCAGAACTGGTGCTGTATGTCGCCCTGAGGTGGAGCTGTCGCCTGCAGCCCAGATGTGCCTGTAGATGGATTGGCCTGGAGAGCACTGGGGAGAGCAGGGGCTGGCAGCACAGGAGGGCGGTGCCATTCGCTCTGAGTGTGCTGTGCCATTTGTGCTCAGGCTGGAGCCCCAGGGGCTGCCCTGACGCAGGGCGCCGACGGAGTGGAGCTGAGAGGCGGCTGCTGTGTGGAAAGCATGCAGAAAGCATGGGCCGGGCCACGCTGGGCAGCGGTGCTAACTGCTCTTTTCTCTCAGGCGAGAGGAGAGCCCCCCTTTGCGTGGGGACAAGCCTGTTCTGAGGAAGTTTGAGTAAGTACAGATGTGGGCACATCTTTAGATGTGCCTTGGGTCCTGCTGGAGCCAGGCCTAGATGCCCCCGGAGCGGAGCAGGGCTCAGGTGTTGTTCTCTAGGGCAAATGTCACATGGGTCAGGGAAGCTGGGGGGCTGATTGGCTCCCACACATCTGCCTTCCCAAGGCATGTGTGGCTGCACTTCCCTCCACCGAGCTGCGGGACAGCGCCTGTCAGAGCCTGGCTTGGATGGAGCGGTGCCAGGGCAGGGGCTGTGTCCTCCAGAGCAGAGGAGTTGGGCTGTGGAAAGAGGGGAGATTGGTTTCCTTGATTACCTCCAGCGTGCTTTGGGGGTAACCCACAGCGAGCGACAGACACACATTGGTCCCAGCCCTAGGAGGACCCTCCAGCCCTGCCTAGTTTCTCAGAGCACATTAGCTTGGGAAGCTGCAAGCTTCAAGCCCAACGTGTGCTGGAAGATTTTTAGTGTTTCAACCTTTCTGGGTGTCCGGGCTCCCTGGGCAGTGCCAGAAGCCAGTGGCTTTCGGAGCTAGAGCCCTACAGAGTTCTATAGGGGCCCTTACCTGTCTGGGGCCCCTGGTTGCAGAGAGTCTGTGAGAGTCTCTGCCAGGGCAGGTGCTTGCCTGGCGGGACTCCAGAGCTTTGGGGAGCCAGGCGCCTACGTCTGTAGGGGCGAGCCGCACCACAAGGGCTGGTGTACAGTGCTGTGAATAGATTGTATCCCTTCGCATTGCCTTCGAATCAGGCAGCTCTCATGGCGTCAGCAGAAACCGACCTACTGAATAGTAGGGAGAGCCGGCACGGGCGTCCAGGCCAGCCAGGCATAGGCTCTGCGGCGAGGCCCCTGGGTCCTTCAGTGCTGCTGTGTGCCAGCCACAGCACTGCGGTGGGTTCCTTTCCACGGCAGACGTCAGATTGTCATGGCTTACTTCAGACAGGGAATCGGTTGGTCTGACCAGCAGCCCCGGGCTCTCAAGCAGGATGATTGCTCATTTTGCCTAGCCACCCCGTTTTCCATTCTGAGTGTGCTGCAGAGGTTTGCCCGAACAGCATAGGGCTCAGACGTTGTCAGGGAAGCTGGAGACGATTTTTGCTGGCACTTTTGGCACCAGAGAGTCAGTTTGGGACTGAGAGATGCACACATTAACTGGGTATCTCTTGCTAATACGATCAGCAGTAAAGTAGTTAACTCTGAGCCCTAATGATGACTGTTCAATTCTTAGCTCTGCAGTGAGGGGAAGGGGTGTCTCTCCAGGCTGAGCATTTGTTTCAGGCTGAAGGCAGACTGGGGAGACAGCAATGGAGCTGCACCTGTTTCCCAGGTCTCAGGGTGACGTCACAACCACTAGGGCTAGGGGCAGCTTCTTCCTCTGAAATCAAAGTTGGGTTTCTGGAGCATAATTCTGCGGCAAGTGGCACATTTCGCAGCGAGTTCTGAGGCAGCAGGATCCGCAGGCCCTATGGGAACTGGCTCCCTTGTTTTCAGTTAGCCTGTGCCCTGGGTTTTGTTACATTCCTAGCTACCCCCAAGGCTGAGATTTAAAGCAAGCCCATGTAATGGCCAGGGAGCCCCGGAAACCTGAGGGGAGCCATTTTTAACGTCTTTGAACTGCCCCCTGTTGAACATTTTCCTGGGTAATTTCTCCAGCCTGTCCGGAGAAGACGGGGTTGTTGACCCAGAACACCAGACGAAGGGAGAGTCCCTGCTCTGTTAAACTACCTTCAGCACACTCAGCCACCTTAACTCTGAAGCTCTTCCCATCTCCCCACTGGCCTCTCGCATGCCTGCTTTCCCCACGGCCAGAATGCGTCCGCCTCTGGGCTGTGGGTGGCAGCTGCCAGTAGCACATAGCAGCCTGCCATGGTGCTGCACACATGGGTGGGGAGCGAAGGCAGCAGGATTTTAGCTGGGAACTGCAGTGTGACCCCGGCCCTGGGGACTATTTGAATCCCTAGGCAGGAAGACTGCACCATGCGTGTTGGCAGCTTTTGTGGGGGGCCTACCCATTGCGTAAAGGGGCCGGGAGTGTCAGAGGGGGCAGTGGGGTGATTTCCAGGGTGTGTCAGAGCTGAGCGGGACTCCTGGGTTTTCTCTGCCCCAGTGTGGGAAGGAGGAGCTGGGGACACCAGGGCGCGCTTGGAGGTCTGGCCAGGCCATCCTGGCGGCAGGAAGGGAAGGCTGCTGGACCTGGGTGGCTGTAGGGTACTGGCCTGAGACACACATGGCTCCACGTACTGTGAGGTGCGGTGCGTGCTCTGACCCAAGAGGCAGAGGGTGCCAGGCATGAAAGCAGTGCTGTCCCGGGACACGACTGCCTCTGCTAGACATGTGCAGTGTGGCCTTGGGCCCGGCTGCATGCGGCTGGTCGCAGACATTCAACTCTCTTTTGCAGAGCTCGCTTCTTGGAAAACCTGGCTTCATCCCAAAAGGAGAGGTTATCTGCGATGTCCAAGGAGCGACTTGACATCCTCGCCGAAGCCATTCCAGGGGGAGGCCAACTCAGTCCAGAGCCACCTCCAGCAGGTATGCAGGTCCCGTGTGCCACCCCCAGCAGGTACGCAGGCCTTCCCCAGCCCAGAGGGGCGGTGTTCCACCCCCAGCAGGTACGCAGGTCCCGTGTGCCCGGTGCATGCCAGGCAGCCCGGAGGGGTGGTGTGCCACCCCCAGCTGGTATGCAGGTCCCGTGTGCCTGGTGCGTGCCAGGCAGCCCGGAGGGGTGGTGTGCCACCCCCAGCTGGTATGCAGGTCCCGTGTGCCTGGTGCGTGCTAGGCAGCCCGGAGGGGTGGTGTGCCACCCCCAGCTGGTATGCAGGTCCCGTGTGCCTGGTGTGTGCCAGGCAGCCCGGAGGGGCGGTGTGCCACCCCCAGCAGGTACGCAGGTCCCGTGTGCCTGGTGCATGCCATGCAGCCCAGAGGGGCGGTGTGCCACCCCCAGCAAGCATCCTGCCCCTCACATCTAGGCAGCGCCACCTTGCCGCTGCCTGGTCATGTCCAGACCCTTCCCCCCCCTGCCCCTTCCCGAGTGACAAGGAGCCAGGCTGCAAGGTCTCATCTCAGCCCCCTTCCTCCTGGGGCCCGTGAACACTTGGGGGCAGGGATCCAGCTCCAATCCTGCTGCAGGCCTTGGCTCACTGGCACAATAGACATACTGGTCCCCTGGGGGTGTGCTCCGGTCAGCTCGCTCCCGTGCCTGGCTCCCGTGGGAGCGCGCACAGACGCAGCACATGGGATGTGGGGCTGGTTGTGCAGGTACCAGCCAGGCTAGTGGCACCTCCATCCGTGTCTGTGAGAGCAGCCGCCAGATGCTGGGAGCCCCCTGTCCACCGGAGGAGTGAGACCTGCCTACTAGGGAAACTCCCCACCGTTGCAGGGACTTCACACACGCGCTGGGGGTGGGGTGTGATGACCCAGGTCCCAGGGCCAGCCTGCACTCCCCACCTTGCCCCTGCCCTGCCCAGCAGCACCAGGCTTCCTAATGACTGCTGTGTCCTGGCTATAGGGAGGCTGGTGCTGAACGAGGAGAAGGAGCAGAATGAGACGGCAAACGAGCAGGAACCGCGCCTGCCATCAGTCGGGATCGCTCTGGGGAGGGACGAGAATGGAGACGGCACATCAGGCAAGGACCTGACCTAGGACCAGATGCTTCTGCCACCTCAATGGCCCCCCTGCACCCCCTCCCCCAAACGCGCCTGCTTCGGTGACTAGGGACCCAACCCCCCCACCTCCTTGAGCCGCCTGGCGCCACCTGGAGCCCCCTGCCGCTTGTCATGGCTCTAGCTTTCCCTCCCAGTTGTGCCAAGCGGCCGCCTGTCCTGCCACCCCAGAGAGGCGCATCTAGTGCCGGGGGAGAGGGGCTTCGCTGCAGCAGCAGTGCACTGCCCTGGCGGTCCCTGGGCAAAGGGGCTGTGGCAGACAGTGAGAGCGGGGGGGATAGGCAAAGGGGCTGTGGCAGTCAGTGAGAGCGGTGGGGCACAGTGGGCTAAGGGGCTGTGGCAGACAGTGCAAGCGGGGGGCACAGTGAGTGAAGGGGCTGTGGCAGACAGTGCGAGCGGGGGGGCATGGATGAAGGGGCTGTGGCAGAGCGGTGGGGCACGGTGGGCGAAGAGGCTGTGGCAGTTAGTGAGAGCCATGGGGGGCACTGTGGGTGAAGGGGCTGTGGCAGTGTGAGAGCGGGGGGGCATGGTGGGTGAAGGGGCTGTGGCAGACAGTGAGAGCGGGGAGGGCACGGTGGGCAAAGGGGCTGTGGCAGTCAGAGCGGGGGGGCACGGTGGGTGAAGAGGCTGTTTCGGTCAGTGAGAGCGGTGGGGGGCATGGGTGAAGGGGCTGTGGCAGTCAGAGCGGTGGGGCACGGTTGGCGAAGGGGCTGTGGCAGTCAGTGAGAGCGGGGGGGCACGGTGGGTGAAGAGGCTGTTTCGGTCAGTGAGAACGGTGGGGGGCATGGGTGAAGGGGCTGTGGCAGTCAGAGCGGTGGGGCACGGTTGGCGAAGGGGCTGTGGCAGTCAGTGAGAGCGGTGGGGCACGGTGGGTGAAGGGGCTGTGGCAGTCGGTGAGAGCGGGGGGGCACGGTGGGTGAAGGGGCTGTGGCGGTCAGTGAGGGGGGGGGCACAGTGGGCGAAGAGGCTGTGGCAGTCAGTGAGAGTGGTGGGGAGCATGGGTGAAGGGGCTGTGGCAGTCAGTGAGAGCGGGGGGCACGGTGGGTGCAGGGGCTGTGGCAGTCAGTGAGAGCGGGGGGCACGGTGGGTGAAGGGGCTGTGGCAGTCAGAGCGGTGGTGCACGGTGGGCGAAGGGGCTGTGGCAGTCAGTGAGAGCAGGTGCAGGGGAGCGTAATGGAACTGGATGCAGGCAGGGCCGGCTTTAGGCCGATTCCCCCGAATCGGGCCCCAGGCCTAAGAGGGCCCCACGCCCTAAAAAAGAGCACCTAACTTTTTAATTTTTACTCACCGGGCAGTGGTCCGGGTCTTCAGCAGCACTTCGGCGACGGGTCCTTCAGTGCTGCGGAAGACCCGGAGCGACTGAAGGACCTGCTGCTGAAGACCCAGACTACTGCCAGGTATTCAGATCGGGCCCCGCACTTCCTAAAGCTGGCCCTGGATGCAGGGTGGAGCTTGCAAACTCAGAACGGCTGCCATGGAGGTTGACTGTCTGGCCTGATCTCTGCCCCCGCTCCTTGGCCAGCACTGGGCCTTGCAGCACAGGAGATCTGTGCCTCTGAGCCGGGACAGCCTGCAGGGAAAGGCACCAGATAGGGTGACCAGATGTCCTGATTTTATAGGGACAGTCCTGATTTTTGGATCTTTCTTATATAGGCTCCTATTACCCCCAGCCCCCTCCTGATTTTTCACACTTGCTGTCTGGTCACCCTAGCGCCAGGCCAGCTATGGCCTGACATCTAGGGAAGCAGAGGTGAAGCGTGCTGGGGTGCAGGGAGGCAGTGGCACCGTACCCATGGGAGAGTGAATGCCCTGGACACACTCTGTCCTCTGGTTCCTCCACAGGGCACTGTGTCCCCCCGCAGGAGAGCGCCACTCCCTGCCGCTCCAACTCCTCGGACAAGAAGCTGATGCGCGACATGCTATTTGCCAAAAGCCAAGTGGAGCCAGAGCGGGCCCTGCTCTTCCCTGAGGCGTCAGCCTCTACCCAGCGCCACCAAGTGGCTGGGGACCAGCCGAGCCAGGCAGAGCTGCAAGGCAGTCAGGACCTGGAGAACACCAGGCCCGAGGGCCAGGCCCCTGACAGGCAGGTCTCCAGCGCCCAGACCCGGCTCCCGTGCACCCAGTCCAGCATCGAGGCAGAAGCCAACGCTCAGAACGTGGAGCGGGCCCTGCTGACCCCGTTTAAAAAGGACTTTGAGTTCATGTGGGATCGTCTGGAGCCCGGCCCCGTGCTGCTGAAAATCAAAGACCTGGACTTCTCAGACCTGGGTGAAGAGGAAGATTTTGATGCCTTGGAGCAAGGGGCAGTAGGAAATGACTCGTTCCATGTGCCTCCCCCACCCCCTCCTGGCACTGAGGCACTGACTGTGGGAGGCCTCCTGGCTCCCCCACCACCACCCCCTCCTCCTCCTAGCTGTCCCCCGCCCCCTGGCTGCCCTCCACCCCCACCCCCCCCTGTTCCTGGCTGCCCACCCCCTCCTGCGTTGCTGGGCGCCCCTGCGCCAGATGGCCGTTCCCCTGCCAAGAAGAAGAAGACGGTGAAACTCTTCTGGAAGGAGCTGAAACACCCCAGTTCCCACACTGGGGCTGGCCGATTTGGCCGGGGCACCGTGTGGGCATCCCTGGAGAGAGTAGAGATTGACGCGGCCAAGCTGGAGCATCTCTTTGAGTCCAGAGCGAAGGAAGTGCTGAGTTCCAAGGTACGCAGCAGGTCGGGGGCCAGCGGGCTGGTCCTGGCAGCCTGCAGTGAGTGATGGGGCACTGTGGGGTGTGGCCTGAGAGCTGGTTGCCGTGGCATGCAGGGCTCCCTGGGGTTGGCGGGTGTCTTGGGCCCATAGAGGAATATTGCTGGTGTGTGGGGGAGGCCCAGTGTGGAGCAAAGG
This sequence comes from Gopherus flavomarginatus, assembly GCF_025201925.1. NCBI lineage: Eukaryota > Metazoa > Chordata > Testudines > Testudinidae > Gopherus > Gopherus flavomarginatus. The sequence continues at coordinate 39,007,898 of NC_066630.1, forward strand.
CCCTGGATTAGCTGGGTTTTCCTTGTCATTCCCTTTCTCATAGCGTCAAGAGGAGGATGGTCCTGCTGGACTTCCCAGAGCCTGGTGGGGTCACGGTTCCGGGCCTACAGTCTAAGCAATGCTCAGACACTGCACCCCTGGAGTGGTTCCTTTGGTTTGGTGCACCAAACGTCGTAGGAAAGCGCCCTCCTGGGTCATGGATCCAGTCCCTGCTGGCACACGCAGCCTGTGGACTAGTAGCCCTTTGCAGGGAAAGTGAAGTGAATTCAGTTTCAGTTCCACTGGAAGGTCTCACCCAGCCCTCCTGTCTGTGAATGGTCCCCTGCTAGTAGCATCCCAGCTGCCTTCCCAGGGCTGTGCTGGTCTGCACTGCTAAGGCAGCACAGGCTTGAGGGTGGGAGACAGGGTGGAGGGTAGGGCAAAATCCAGGTTTGTCACATGCAAAAAGATAAACCCAGGAGCAGACATATTCCACGTTTTCTCCCAGGCTGTAACAGCTGCCCCAGCCTAGTGTGCGGTCTGGGGAGGGAGGATTGTGTGGCTTCTCGGAGGAGCGTAATATACCACAAGAGTCGAGAATGAAATTCAGCTGTGTTGGAAGTGAGCTAGTGGATCCAGGCTGCCCTGCACAGCCAGATCCTGGCTCTGCAGGACCCATTAGAAGCAACATTTCTGTAGCAGACGGTCACTCCACGGCTGGTGCCGTTTGGGGTGCATGCCGCTATTTCTTGGTAACTGACCCCAGAGAGAGGGTCCACTCCTCTTCCTTGGGGCCAGTCGAGCCCAGGACCGTTAGTGTCCCCTCACTGGAGAGAGAGAGAGAGAAGGGTCCCAGTCTCTCCAGGCGCAGCTCGTCTTGCACCTGGCATGGCCAGTGGCATCTCTGACAACTTGAGCCCAAGGAGGTGCTCTCACTCTTGGAGATACCAGCTGTAGTGAAAGGTCAATAGTTCTGCTGTGACCCCTACCAGCATGCAAGGCTGTGCTCTGAAACTGCAAGTTCTGTGGGGTAATCTCCTCACCCGCAGGGGTCAGGAAGGACCTTCTCCTGGGGATAGCACTGCACAATGGCCTGGGTGCATGGGAGGGTGGTGAGGTGGAGCTGCCTTCACCGGATCCTGTGTTGGCACCGATTTTGAATAGCTCAGTGGCCTGCCGGGGAAATGTGGCTGTTTCAGGGTAGCCCGTGCGCTCCCAACCTACCTTTCAGTCCCTTTTCTTCTGCTTCCTATTGCCCCCTCCCCCCGCCCCGAAGAAAGCTGCTGACGGGAAGAAGTGCACAGTGGTCCTCGACCCCAAGAGGAGCAATGCCATTAACATTGGCCTGACGGTGCTGCCGCCCGCTCACATCATCAAGACGGCCATTCTCAGCTTCGACGAGTTCGCCATTAACAAAGAAGGGATTGAGGTGAGGCTGCAGTGATTCCTCCCACGAGCCGTTTCTGGCGGTAAACGTTTCCGAGTAAAGAGCAGATGAAACTCCTGCCCCAGAGGGTCACCCTGCTCGAAGCGCGTCCCAATCCGTACTGGGTTTCTCCTCAGCACCCCTGTGCAGGCGGCAGGGCTCTTGTCCCTGCTGTGCACACAGAGACTAAGGGACTGGCCCACAGCTGTCTGTGGCAGAGCAGGGTGTTGAACCGTGTCCACTAAATCCTAGACTAGTGCCCGGACACTGGACTGGAGAGGCCGGCCATCCTCCCTAGCCTGCAGTGTTCTCCGACAGCACTCCGGCTCCAGGGCTGTGCGTGCCACGTGGGTTTTTACAGAGCGTAACTGGATCACGTAGACTGACCTGCACAGCCCAGGCCAGAGTGTATCACAGTGTGGTTCTGCCTTGACCCAGCACCCCTGGAGCACAGCTCTTAGAAAGAGAGGCCCAGTTTTGATTTAAAGGCTGCAAGTAACAAGGAATCTGCCCCAGCCCTAGGTCACCTGTTCCGAAGTTTCATTATCTTCACTGCTAAAAAGGTGCACCTGATTCCGGTGTGAATTCTGTTGGCCAGCTTCCAACCACTGGATCTCCTTCAGTTTTTATCTGCTTGGCTAAAGAGCCCTCGTGTGTCAGAAATCTCCTCATTGGCCCAGGAAGCCTCCCATCCAATATTCTGCTAGAGGAGCTTTAAATACCTTAAATAATTATCCTGTCATTTCTTCGGGACGTGGGCAGGGTGACTCCCAGGCCCAGTCCCCAGCTCAGCTTCCCATCATGCATTTCAGACACAGGAGAAGAGTGCTGGGGAGAAGCAGCTGCTGTTAGGAGCGTGGCACCTGGCACATTGTGTTCCCCAGCCTGTGGATGTTGCTGTGTTGGAGAGTGAGATTCCAGCACAGGCCTTGCGTTGTTCTTTCCTGACATCCTCGTGTGACAGTCGCTGCATCTAGATGCTGGGTGGGCAGCCCCTGCACATAGCTGGGTATTTGTGGGTTCCTTGCAAACAGCATCTGCCCCAGGCTGGCAGACCAATCTCTCCCTGCCCTTCTCCAGCTCCAGAGTTCATCAGATCTCGTTGCATTTTGGTTTTGCCCCAGGCTTGGCCTGTGGATGCCTGTGGTTTGAGGAGGATGAGTGGTTGCGTTTCTCTGGTTCCCCCACCCGCTCTGTCCTTTGCTGCCATGTGGCTTAGCTTTGCAGGAGGGGTGCTTGACTGATCGCTTCCTGGTTCCCCACTAACAACAAACGGTCCCCTGAAGGAGAGCCCCGCGTGCAAGCCCTGGTGAAGGCAGGCTGGAGATTGCTGTAAGATTGGATCCCCATCCCCATCCCTATCCCCTGTGCTCACAGCAGAGCTCACTCCCAGCCAAGCCCCGCTCCCAGCTTCGCTGCTCCTTGTGTTCTCCTCTAGCCAAAGCAAGCAGAAAAGCACCCCTGCATCCCCAGGATATCAGCACTCGAGAGTTACTCTGCTGAGGCCAAGCGCGCAGGCCTGAAGGCTGTTTGGTTGCCCCGTGCCCTGTCGATGCTAGTCCCGGTGTATGGTGAGGGAAGTGTAGGACTCTCCCAGGTAGGCATGGCAGTTCAATGAACCATGATGTGTGATCCTTTACGGTGTCAAAGTTAGACTCGGGACTCAGTTTGTCAGGCCACTCTGTTTTATTAGCGCAGCATCTGCTAATAACACCCAGATAATGTGAGCACCATGCAAGACACAAACTATCTTATTTATACAGATAAAAGGGTGAGAACTTAACAAGATAACAAAGGAAGCAGAATCTGATAAGTTTACCTGGGCTAAGCATGCATAGCTTATTTCCTTACTAACTATTACCGATCTTCTGTTAATGTTTCGCCATTAGCACCATTGTTTATGCCTAATGTTTCTTTTTGTGGCACCTGTATTTCAACATTTCTTATTTCTGCTTAAAGGTACGTACAACATTTCTTTAATCCATTCTTATTTTTACAATTAAATTCATTCCACTTTCACAATGGCTACCGCTGAGACCAGCTTGACACAGTACTGCTGGTACTACTTGCTGTTTGGGCAGCTAGACCTGACCTGCTGCCTCGGACGTGCGGCTCCGTGTGTCTTACAGAAAATCCTGACCATGGTTCCCACCGACGAAGAGAAGCAGAAGATCCAGGAGGCACAGCTTGCCAATCCCGACCTCCCCCTGGGCTCAGCCGAGCAGTTTCTGCTCACCCTCTCCTCCATTAGCGAGCTCACGTCTCGGCTCCAGCTGTGGGCATTCAAGCTGGACTATGAGAGCATGGAGCAGGTAATGGAGCAAACCCAGCCCACTGACCGTTTCCCTGGCAAACCAGACCACGAACATCCCTGACCTTTGGGTTTGGTAGTGCAGATTCCCCTGGATCTCTGCGCCCCACTGCCATGCCTGGGGACCCTCAGCCACATATGTGAATGCCTGTGGCAATTCAGTCCCTGCCTGCTGGTTGGTTTGGATGGGGGCATGGCGCAGCTGCTCTCAGCAGCTGGAGCCTAAGGGCCAGGCCTGCCCTGCAGAGGCCGGCAGCCTAGCCTCCCAGGCACAGGATTTCCCCTGGCTCGGGTGAGTTCTGCATCCTTTGGGCTGAATCCAAGGTCAATGAGCCCACGCAGCGCTGCCCCCTGTCCCAGGATGGAGCGGGACCCGGGCTGGCTGCGGCTAGGTCCCTGGCTCCCGGCGGAGCGGTGAGTGCGTATGGGGGCTGGAGCCGGACGTCGCTGATTTACCAGTCACAGTAGCTGCACCTTTTCCTGTTCAGGAGATCGCGGAGCCTCTGTTTGACCTGAAATTGGGGATGGAACAGCTGGCCAAAAACCAGACCTTCAAGTGTATCCTGGCTACTCTGCTGGCCATGGGGAACGTCCTTAACGGCTCCCAGGTGAGGGGTAGAGGGAGGGACCTGGGGTCTCCTGCAGCTGCCAGCACAGAGCTCCTGGGGGTAAGGAGCTGCCAGCCTGGGCTTGGAAAGGGATGCAGAGTCCCCAGGGGGAATGGGGCTGTGCCCCCAGTGAAGCTGTGTGCCCAAACCTGCAGCTGTGTGTTAGAGAGCAGGCAATGCGTGCAACAAGGAACGCCACACCTGGGGCTATGGTGCCAAGCTGGGTGGGAAATGCTGGGGGCTGGCTGCTGAGGGGGCCAGGGCCTGGCAGCAGGGGGGCCTGTAGGGTAGCGCCTGGTGGGCTGACAGGGCTTAGTGCTGGGGGCTGGTCTGTTGTGTTGCTGCAGAACATACCAAGATCTTGTCAAGTGAAAATCCATGCAGGGAAGTGTAAGAGAGCAGATCAGAGGGTGGAATCTGCTCAGTTGAACTGGAAGAAACTACTAAGGGGAATGGCTATCTGTGGAATGATGGTGTTAGGGCCCACCTGGGATTGCACCAGGTGCTGTAAGAACACATTGTGAGAGGCAAACCCGGCCCCCAAGAGCTCATGAGTTAAACAGACAAGGCATGGGAGGGGAAACCGAGGCAGAGAGGTGATGGCCACGCAGCAGGTTGCCAGCTGTGCTCCCAAGTCAGTACTCTGCCCACTGGACTACTCACTGGTGTTAGGGAAAACAAAGTGGGAGTAGACTGTGTGCAAGGCGGGAGTGCCAAGCTGCGGGCGGTCAGGGCTATCTAGAGCAGCCCCAGCTGAGATGCTGGGCCATAGCTGAGCTAGGGGGAAGGGGCTACAGAGAGTGTCTGGAAGGATGCGGGAGAGGGGCTAATTGGCTCAAATAGCTTCGCCTCCAGAGGAGCAGATGGCAGAGACAGTGCTGGTGCATAACCCCTGCCAGGGAGGGCCACGGGCCTGGGACTGCAGCTGTGAAACTCAGCAGGAGCAAGTGGGAGCCCGGCTGGAGAGGCACGGGGCAGAATCAGCTGCTGGGAGAGAACAGTTGACTCCAGGAAGCCAGGAGGGGTGACCCAGGCTCCCCTGGCTGAGTCTGTGCCTGCGTTTGGGTTTCAGAGCCGGGGCTTCGAGCTCAGTTACCTGGAGAAGGTCTCGGAGGTGAAGGACACCGTGCACCGGCAGTCTCTGCTGCACCACCTGTGCCACGCGGTGGTGGAGAGGTTCCCCCAAACCAGCGACCTCTACTCGGAAATCGCAGCCATCACTCGCTCAGCCAAGGTAAGACACATGTTGGAACCAGCAGATATTCCAACTCCCCCCGCACTGCCCCCAGCCATGCAGCCCCGGGGAGCGACACCTGAGCCTGGCGAGCTGCATGGCTTCTGCAGGCCCAGGGCAGAACACGGGGTCATGTGGGGTTGCACGGCAGCGAGGGGATCCCAAACGCAGCACAGCCATTGGTGGGGAGGGATAGCTCAGTGGTTTGAGCACTGACCTGCTAAACCCAGGGTTGTGAGTGGAATCCATGAGGGGGCCATTTAGGGAACTGGGGTAAAAATCTGTCTGGGCATTGGTCCTGCTTTGAGCAGGGGGTTGGACTAGATACTACCTGAGGTCCCTTCCAACCCTAATCGTCTATGAGTCTATCTTCATTCCTTCCTCAGGTTGACTTTGACGAGCTGGCAGAAAGCCTGAGCCAGCTGGAGCGACGGTGCAGAGCATCATGGGACAACCTGAAGGCCATCGCCAAGCACGAGACCAAACCGGGCCTGAAGAGCAAGCTGACGGACTTCCTGAAGGACAGCTCCCAGAAGATCCACATTCTGAAGGTGGTGCACAGACGCATACTCCACAGGTCGGTCTGCCTGCTAGGCAGGGACCCCCCGGGGTTTGCTATGGCTGCCCTCGTGGGGTGGCGGGCAAATGGCAGGGGAGAATTGGCTGGGGGGAAGGGGTGAGCAGGGGTGACAGGGGAGAAGGCTGTGGGGGGGAGAGCATTTGGCTGGGGGGAGGGGAAATGTTCCTCATTCCCAGTGGAGTTGAGAGTGTTCTCAGGCCTGGGGGGGACAGAGAAGTGGAGGTGGTGTGCAGGGCTGGTGAAGCAGGAGGGGAAGGCGAAGGGGTGGGGGATCCGGGCTGGTTCAAGGACTCCTCCCTTCTGGCAGTGATTGTCAGGGCGGCCTGAGTCAGCTCCAGGTGCAGGAGGGATCGGGGCTGGGTCATGGGCCCCCGTGTCCAGCCCTCACCCCCAGCTGATCCGTCTCTTGGCAGATTCCGCTCCTTCCTGCTGTTCCTAGGCTACCCGCCAGCGGCCGCGCGGGACATGAAGGTGACGGGGTTCTGCCGGCTCCTGCGGGAGTTCGCTCTGGAGTACCGCACGTGCCGAGAGCGTGTCTTGCAGCAGCAGCGCAAACGGGCCACGCACCGCGAGAGGAACAAGACCCGGGGCCGGATGATCACAGAGGTAAGAGGCTGCCCTGGGGGCGGTGGGGGGGGGCCTGCTGAGCCCAGTGCCTCCCCCTCCCCTCCCCTCACGCTGGCCGTGTCTCTCTGCAGATGGAGCAATTCTCCGGCATGGCCAACAGCCCTGAGGCAAGCTCCTCTCCAGCCGTGGGCTTGACCTGCCCGAAGCAGCAGGCGGATGCAGGCCACGAGACCATGAAGAGCGTGTTGAGCTCAGCTGTGGAGCCCCAGAGCCGGCGCAGCAGGGCCAGCCGAGGTAGGGGTGCACGGCCAGCCCGGTCACTGCACTTGCCCTGGCGGTGTGGGAGCGTGCACCAGGCAGCAGCTGGCATGACCCTGACTGCATCTCCACGGGTGGCTCTGCGCAGGCCCCAGGCAATGGCTCAGCTGGGAGCCTGCCAGGGCCCCGCGCTGCACAGAGCAGCTCACGGATCCCACCTCCCACAGCTGGGAGCCTGCCAGGGCCCCGCGCTGCACAGAGCAGCTCACGGATCCCACCCCCCGCAGCTGGGAGCGTGCCAGGGCCCCCCCGCGCTGCACAGATCAGCACACTGGGCTACAGGCACGGATCCCACCCCCTGCAGCTGGGAGCGTGTCAGGGCCCCGCGCTGCACAGAGCAGCGCACGGGTCCCACCCCCCACAGCTGGGAGTGTGCCAGGGCCCCCCCGCGCTGCACAGATCAGCACACTGGCTGCGGGCACGGATCCCACCCCACGCAGCTGGGAGCGTGCCAGGGCCCCACGCTGCACAGAGCAGCGCACTGGCTGCGGGCATGAATCCCAGCCCATTCCGCTGACTCTCTGCCCAGCACAGTCTGTGCTGCAGCTGCTCCTTGGACCTGCTTTATTTGTGGGACCTCAGGGTCATTCCTGCCCATGCCCCAGTGCCTTGGTGCTGGTCTGTGAGCAGCCAGGAACCCCCGGAGGCCCTACAACACGAACTGCCGAAACGCCCCTCTCCAATGGAGGATGTGACACTGGGGGTCCTGCCATCCCGTTCCCCCTCCACACACACACGCATCTTCTAGAGGACAGGATGCTGGGGGCCCAGCCCAGCTCCAGGGTCCTGGCTCGCTGCCCAGCTCAGCGCTGCTGGGCTGTCCCATTCATGGGGCCCCTTGGGATCGGGGAGATGGGGCTCACTCAGGAGCAGGTGGGGTGCAGCATTGCTCCCAGCCAGGTACAGCCCCACGCTCCATGAGCTCCACACGGCCCACTCCCCCGTTGCAGGGCATTTAGTGGGAGCATAGGGTGTGAGAGGGATCAACGGGGTGCAGAGGAGAAGCTGTTGGACTCTTGGGGCTGACAAGCATTCGGCAGTGGTGGGAGGAGGTGCTTGCTGCGGGGTTAGCTGATGGGTTTGGCAGTGGGGGTGGGGGTCAATAGAGCACCCACGGGAGGGAGGTGCGTTTGGCAGGGAGGCAGTAGGGCAGCCGTGGGGGAGGTGGGAGCTGGGGGAAGGGAAGCAGCTGAGTGGCAGTGGGGGCTGTGGCAGCAGGGTGTGGCAGCTGGAGGTGTTGGCTGGGAGAGGACAGCTTGGCAGCGGGACTGGCTGCCCCACACCAGCTGCTCCAGTCCCTCGGCCGATGTTCCTGTGCTCTCTGGGCAGGCGTGGGCCGGTCAAGTCCCTCCGGCAGCTCTGTGCCCCAGGACGACAGCTCTGGCTCCCCGGCGGACGTCTCGGATGAAATCATGGATCGCCTTGTGCAGTCCGTCACCCACAGCACCGGCCCACGGTCGGGTGCCGCCAAGGAGCGCAAGAGGTCACGTGTCAGCAGGAAGTCCCGTAAGTGCCATCCCCAGGCAGAGCCTGCCATGGGGCTAGGGCCAAGCCGTGCCATGGCATGGCATTGCTGGGCAGGAGCGGCTCTGCCTCTGCCAGCCAGGGTGACTCCTGGGAAACTGGCGCCATGGTGTCTGGTCTGACCAGCTAGGCCAAGAGAGTCTTCATGTGCAAAGCCTGTGGGAGGCAGAGCCAGGAGCTGTGCAGGCCCTGGTGTGGGCACTGCCCCGGTGCTGCTGCCAGCCCATGGGGGGAGCGTGCAGGGGGCAGACCCCAGGGCTGGCTGGTGCTGAGGGGCTGTGCAGGCTGGAAGCTATCCCAATGCTGCAGAGCTCAGCCCTGCTGGGCTGGCCCAGAGCCCACAGAGCAGGCGTGAGCCCCTCCAGTCTGGCAGCTGGGCTGAGCGTGTGGCTGTGGCTGGATGGAGTCTCCCTCTGTGGCTGTTCAGAGCAGGCGTGATGGCGGGGGCAGAGGGGGAGGGCCGACCCCTGGGCAGGGTCCTAGAGCCGTTTGCCCTCCAGCAGACCTGAGCTGTGCCCTGCCTGCCGACCCGCCCTCCCTGGCAGCAGGGCCCTAATTCTTGCCTTTCTCCCCAGTGAGGCGGACTCTGAAGAGCGGCCTGAGTGATGACTTGGTGCAGGCCCTGGGCCTGGCGCAAGCTCCCGGCGTGCAAGTGTGACGGTTGTCGTGGCCAGCGGAACCACTGCGGATGGAGCCTGCCTAGAGCCTGCGATGCCCCACTCCCCAGAGCGAGCGGGGCCAGGAACGCGCTGAGTGAGAGCCCGGCCAGCCCAGCCCAGCACTCTGCGGCCTGGAGGAAGGCACTCGCCAGGCAGGGCCAGTGCTTGGGGAGCACCGAGCCCCTGCCCCGGGGCCATAGCCTACCTCTCCTGGCACCACTGGAGCCCCTCTGAAGCCACAGCGGCTACTGCTTCTCCCCACCCCCACCATGGTCTTCCCTGCGTCCTGTCCCTCCCCACACACCCTGCCCTATGGGCCCCCCCGCACCCTGCCGTCCATCCGTCCTGTGCTTTCCTGCAGTGGGACCGTGTGCCGAGCGGATTTGCTCTGGGGACACTGTAGCATTTGAGCTCTTTGCTGGTAGCTGGCGAGTGGGACGTGTGCTGTGGATTAGTTAGGCTGGGCTCTGCAAAGAGAAGCGCTGGCTGCAGTAGAGGCTTGGGCATGGATGGGCTGCATGGCACTGCCATCGCAGCTGCTCCTGGGTGCAGACTCCATCTCCTTGGGTTTGCCTCCTGCCCCTCTTGCCTTTCCCCTTCAGGTCACTGGATTCCAGGGCTTCTCCGAGATTCAACAGGGTCCCACTAGGAAGCGAGTAGCATTTCCCTAGTGGCTGGCACCCAAGTTCTCCCAGGGCTCCTGGCCCTTCCTGGGTGCTGGTGATGGGCGGGGTCTGCGTGTGCACTAGCTGAGCAGTGCATGGAAGCCCCCCTCCCCTGGGGGAGCACAGGGCTGGCTGGCCACCTGGGATGTGCAGTCTGACCCCTGGTACGATGAATCGGGTTGTGTGCGCTGTAGCCACCCTCCAGCAGCACCTGGGGTATGAAGGTCCCAGGGCAGTCACTGGGGCTGGTGCTGATTGGACTGAATAAAGACACCTGCTGTTGATTGCTGCTCTGTGGGTCTCTGTTCAATACAGCTGGGCAGGAGCCCAGCTCTCCTCTTCCCTGCCCATCCCAGCTGCGTGCAAGGCCAGCGGCTCACTGAGCTCCGGTCGCCTGACAGTGTTCAGGGAGCTCCTCGTCCCACCCCTGTGAGCCATGGGTCGCTGGCTGTGCTCCCATCCCCGAGGGGCTGTGTTTGGGGCCCATTAGCAGCACCTACCCTCTCCCTGAGCCCAGCTGCGTTTCGGCCCCTGGGGTCGTTGGCACGGGCACTGTGCTGGGGTGCAGGGAGGGCGGGTGCGAGACGAAAGGGGTGGGGAGGCCAGGGTGAGGGGGGATGTACTCCAGTGGTGCCTGCTCTAAGCAAGGGGGTGTGCTGAGTGGCACCAGGAAAAGCTGCTTCCAGGCCCTGCCCCTTCCCTGCAGAGCCAGGCCTGGTATGGCAGAGGGGCTGGAGGTGGGTTCTGGTGGGAGGCTCATAGCCTGACTCCTGGGCTCATTGGAATGGTTCTGTCAGGCCCCAGAGAGAGGGTCTGTCCCAGCCTGGGCTGTCTGCTGGGCCCGGGTAGGGAAGTGTGGTCGTTACCCCAGCAAGCCCAGGGGCAGTGTGTGCAGCCCTCCAGCAGCAAGACCGCTAGGTTACACAGGGAGCCCAACTGGCAACCATGATGGGGTGGGGATGAAGTCTGGTGAAGATTTCAGGCCCTTAGTGCACCTGTCTGGGCCAGGCTGTGCTGCTGAGCGGGGCCGGGCATCCTTCCTGACCCTTCTCCCACTGGTGACCAGCTGTGCACTGAAGCCCAGGGTGGAGAGACCCTTTCAGTTTTTACCTGAGTGCTGCAGTTGGTCACTTGGCAGGAGGCACCCACTGGGTAGCAAAATACAGAGGGAAACTGAGGTACGCATAGAATTTATAAAAATATTTCAGAAAATTCCAACTGTGCCATACAGAGCAGTGTTCAGTCGTAGGAAACCGCAGCCAGCCCTCGCGGACATGGAGCGTAACTAGCAGCGCCGGAACAGTGACACAGTTCTCAGGAAAGTGTCCACAGGCTCTTTAATGCTCACAAGTGAGGCCCTCAGTGCTACATCCCAGCTCCATCCCTGCTCGGACATCAGAGAGGGGACCGTTTTCTGTGGGAGAAAAGTCAAGGAGTTTGGCTGGGTGGCCGAGTGGGTCATCTGGGAGTAAAAACACTGCATATAGTAAGGCAGCGGAGTGTACAGTGGAGGTACCTCAGTGCTGGAAGCCGGGTCATAAACAAGGAATTATGCTCAGTTATTAAAAGAAATTGGCTATGATTTTGACCACTGCCCGTGGTGGGAGGAGTCACATGACGGGTATGTTATGGTCACTGGATACATCCTAGTCACCCTAATACAGACTGAGTAAAAGGGGCATAGTCTGGACACCACAGAACTAAATTTGGTGGTTGCATAGGTATAAGCAATCATGACAATTTCGTTTACTAGGTCCAAACAGAATGTAGTCAAATCCAGGAATATAGATACTCGATGCTTTAAAAGGGCCAACTTCCGCGAAGTGAAAACAACCAAGAGCAAAACTGAGGGGGAGGATATATTTAAACATGCAAATGTGGATGATGATTGGGAAGGGTTTAAGAATGCTTTATTAGATGTGAAAATAAACAACAGACACTGTCTACAATCACAAAAGAAGGCTTCATTAATTAAAAAAAAAAAATCCTAGTGAAAAGGAGTGGTGAAAGAAGCAACAAAAATATACATATAAAAATGGGAAAGCTGATACCATGGAGTACATAGCAGTAAGAAATGCAGACAATTGAAAAGGGAAGCTAAAAGTATAAGTGAAAAATCTATGGCAGTAGGACCAAGGGGAGAATTTTCAAGAGTGCTAAATGACTTAGGAGCCTGAATCCTATTTTCAAAAGTGACTTAGGTTATTAGGGTCCTGAAAAGGTGTGTGATCTTGAAAGCTCTTAACTGCACCATACCATGAGAGCCAGCAGGTAGGAGAAAAAGGCCAGCTCGGGTCGGGCTGGGCTCTCTACAGCCACCCAGCATTAAATGGTGCCATAAAGCAATCCTTGTGGCAGCTTGGTGCACCTAAGTCCAGCAGGACCCCTCACTCCACATAGAGCCTCCCTCCTCAGTCTCGGGGGTGCCTGCTGGGGAGTTGCTCTCTGGCCCATTCATCCTTGTTGCTGTGTTCCTTGCCACAGCTCAGTACCATTGTAGCATGTTGCCCGAGCCCATTCCAGTTTTCAGAGTGCTGGGAGGCCACATAACACCTTCTTTCCCACCCCAGTAATTACCATCTTTAACACCGGGGGTGGGGGGAGGGCATCTTTCTAAAGACCCTCTCCAGCTAACAGGAAAAAGAATGAGGCCTGTTATTACAAGGAAAGCCTTACGTTGCAAATGCTTTAACTTTTCCTTTTCTGTATCTTTTAATAAAAAGTTAAGAGGATTGTCAATGGTGTGTTTGCCGTGGGACTAAGCAGACTGAGGCCTGTGTGCTAGCCCACGACGGGGCCATGTTAACGCTGACTCTGGTATCATGTATTCCATAGAAATTAACACAGCAGGGGCCAGCAGCTGCTCCTGAGTGTAACGCAGGGGCCTATGCTGCTTCCCCAGTCTCTGGGAGGCGAAGGGGAGCCTCACTCAGCCTCAATCTCATGGGGACGTGTTAAAAGAATGGCCACACGGGGTCAGACCAATGGTCCATCTAGCCCAGCAGCCTGTCTTCTGACTGCGGCAATGCCAGGTGCTTCCGAGGCAATGAACAGAACAGGCAATAACAGTGATCCAGACCTGGCTTCTGGCAGGCAGAGGCGTAGGAACACCCAGAGCACGGGGTTGCATTCCTGACCATCTTGGCTAATGGCCATTGCTGGACCTACCCTCCAGGAACGTAGCTAGTTCTTTTTTCAATCCAGTTATAGTTTTGGCCTTCACCATATCCCCTGGCAACAAGTTCCACCGGTTGACTGTGCGTTGTGTGAAGAAATACTTTCTTTTATTTGTTTTTAATCCTGCTGCCTGTTAATTTTACTGCCTGACCCCTGGTTCTTGTGTTCTGAGAAGGAGTAAATAACACTTCCTGATTTACTTCCTCCGCACAAGTCATGATTTTATAGCCCTCTATCATATCCCCCTTAGTCTTCTCTTTTCCAAGCTGAAAAGTTCCAGTCTTATTAATCTCTTCTCATACAGAAGCTGCTCCATACCCTTAATCTTTTGTTGCCCTTCTCTGCACCTTTTCCATGTCTGATGTATCTTTTTTGAGATGGGGCAAACAGAACTGCAGGCAGTATTTAAGATGTGGGCGTATCATGGATTTATATAGTGGTATTATGGTATTTTCTGTCTTACTATCTATCCCTTTCTTAATGGCTCCTAACAATCCCTTAGCTTTTTTGGCTGCCGCTGCACGAGTGGATGTTTTCTGAGAACTATCCACAATGACTCCAAGATCTTTTTTGCGTGGTAACAGCTCATTTAGACCCCATCATTTTGTATGTATAGCTGGGATTATGTTTTCCAATGTGCATTACTTTGCGCATATCAACGCCGAGTTTCATTTGCCATTTTGTTGCCCAGTCACCCAGTTTTGTGAGCTCCCTTTGGAACTCTTCCCAGTCTGCTTTGGACTTACCTATCTTTAGTAATTTTGTATCTGCAAATTTTTCCACCTGACTGTTTACCCCTTTTTCCAGATCATTTATGAATATGTTGAACGGCACAGGTCCCAGTACAGACCCCGGGGGACACCACTATTTACCTCTCTCCAGTCTGAAAACTGATCATTTATTCCTACCCTTTGTTTCCTTTTTTTAACCAGTTACTGATCCATCTTATGCCATGACTGCTTAGTTTGCTTAATGGCCATTGGTAAGGGACCTTGTCAAAGGCTTTCGGAAAGTCCAAGTACACTGTATCCAGTGCATCACCTTGTCCACGGGCTTGTTGATTATCTCCAAGAATTTAATAAATCGGTGAGACATGATTTCCCTTTATAAATACTGTATTTTCTCTTCCTCAACAAACCATGTTCAGTCTGTATGTCTGATAATTCTGTTCTTTGCTATAGTTTCCACCAGTTTGCCTGGTCCTGAAGTTGGCCTGTAATTGCCAGGATCGCCTCTGGTGTCTTTTTAAAAAATTGGCATCATTTTAGCTGTTCTCCAGTCATCTGGTACAGAAATGGATTAAAGTGGTAGGTTACATACCACAGTTAGTAGTTCTGCAGTTTAACATTTGAGTTCCTTCAGAACTCTTGGGTGAATCCCATCTGGTCCTGGTGACTTACTGCTGTTAAATTTATCAATTTGTTCCAAAACCTCTACTGACACCTCGATCTGGGACAGTTCCTCAGATTTATAACCTACCAAGAATAAATTGTGTGGGATTCTCCCTCACATCCTCTGCACTCAAGCCCAATGCGAAGAGTTCATTTAGCTTCTGTGCAACAGCCTTGTCTTCTCTGAGTGCTCCTTTGGTACCTCCTTCGTCCACTGATTGTCCGGCAGATTTCCTGCTTCTGATGCACTCAACTATTTATTTATTTATTTTATTTGCTGTTTGTTTTTGTTCTTTTGCTGGTTCCTCTTCAAATTCTCTTTTGGCCTGCCTAGTTCTACGTGGTTTGCCAGCGTTCACTTCTTGCTATTTTCCTCAGTAGGATTTGACTTCCAGTTTTTAAAACATGCCTTTTTGCCTCTGACCACTTCTTTTACTCTGTTTAGCCATCATTTAATAAACAATAGGAAGATTTATTAAATAGGAAAAGGAAACTAGAGCTTTATTTACAAGGCTAAAGCAAGCCAGCATCAAAATACAAATGAGTTTGTCTTAGGTTTCAAAAGGTAATATAGGTTTCTAGCATCAGCAAGCTCTATTTGTCCCTTAGGGCTAGCCCAGGCTAAGCAGCTGGGGATCTCTTGCTTATGCCTAGGAACACCTGGCCCATCCCCCAACCACCCCCAGAGTACAAGCAGCACAGAGATACCTAGTTCCTTTGGTTTGGGGTTCTCTGGCCACGTGCTCTGAGCTGCAAGCTTGGCTGATAGGAGGAGTCAATTTACATAACTCATTTTTGCACAGAGAAGGGGGCGTTACAATTTCTGTAGAACAGTTCTTTCCACTAACTAACGTCCTGCCAGGAGGGCAGGGCACTGGACTAGGTGACCTCTCAAGGTCCCTTCCAGTCCTATGATTCTAATGTCCTTCTCTTGTAAGGTGATTCACATGCAGTCACAGAGGCTCACTGTACAACACTACAATGTGGAATACAGATATTACAAGTAAGATCAGTGCAGGCAGCAACTTACACGCATTTAGTAGAGCCCAGCCTCAAAATTTTCTTATAACTCTAATATCTGTCATCTTCGTATTAATCCACAAGTGAGCTAGATTCCAGCTATGTATCTGTTTGTGTCCAGCTGAGACCTGGGGATCTTGGCGTGAGCTGGCACCTACTCTGCCAGCATCACAATAGTATACCAAATATTTCCTATGATAAGGTTTGACATTATTGAAATGAAATGTTTCAATGGGGTGAGGGATAGCTCAGTGGTTTGAGCATTGGCCTGCTAACCCCAGGGTTGTGAGCTCAATCCTTGAGGGGCTATTTAGGGTTATGGGGCAAAATCAGTATTTGGTGCTGCTAGTGAAGGCAGGGGGCCAGACTCAATGACCTTTCAGGGTCTCTTCCAGTTCTATGAGATTCGTGTGTCTCTATATATTTAATGGTCCTGATTCAATATTTTTTGACACTTCAGTTCCCCAGAAAAGTTTGAAATGTTGGCTTTTTGTTCCCATTTGCAATTCATTTGTTTTAGAAATATTGGGATTTCTGTGGAACAGAATTTCCATTTTCCAACCATCTCTACCTATCCCCATAGCATCTAAGGCAGGGGTAGTCAATAGGCGGACTGTTGGCCAAATCCAGACCGCCAGACGCTTTTGAACAGACTGTGAAATCTTTTTATTTACTTATTATTATTTATTATTTATTATTTATTGTATTATTTTCTCTGGAGTCTGGACCTTGACTGTACCTTGACCAAGAAATTTGGACCTTGACAAAAAATAATTGACTACCCCTGATTTAAGCTCTGTAGGTGCACAGAGATTTTCTTTGCCTGTTTTTGCCTCATATCAGTGCAAGATGAATTCCAGAGCAAGACTCCTGATCTCCATGACGGAGCCAGCGGAGCTACAGACACCGCTGATGGCATCCTGCTATCAGTATGTTCAAAGGAAAAACACGGCGCAAACCTTTGCGCTATGCTCTAGAAGTCCTGCAGAACTGGCGCCTGTCTCATCCTACAGCAAAGGTCAGCCTGAGTCAGTAAGGTACGTGACTACGGTGAGAGGGATCAAATTAGATACAGCTTACGTGAGTGTGAAACAGAAAGGATTGTAGGCCCATGCAGAGCTGGAGAGAGCCCTGGACATCTTGACCTGCCTGTCCAAGGTTGCCCTGAATGTACCCCACGCTGACAACTACCAAAGCATAAGAGTGGAAGTGCTCAAGTAGATTTCAAGATGCTCAAGCCTCCTTGCATTTTCTGAGTGAATCTCATGTGGGTAGAATGTGCTGGTGTGAAAGACTTGGATGCGGAAGCCCTCTGGCCACAGAACAACTTCTGCAAAGCAGCTGTAGGGCCCCTGGGGCCTGAAAACATCCCCACCTCTAAAGGAGAGAGGACGAGTCCGTTTCCCCCAATGGTTCTCTGCTGAGTGGCCAACCAGGGGCCCTATAGTGCCAAGGTGATGGCTCCAGCTAGGAACCAGACAAAGCTGACCACCTCACTAGGCAGAGTCCAAACAGCCTTCAGACAGTAACAGCTTCCAGTCGTGCCTGGCCTGGCCTGGACTCCCATCTGGGGAGCTGTTGGTGAATGGAACAGGACCGGGGGCTCTTGCCTGAGCTCCAGCTTTACTTGAGTAGGTCACCTGGGACTCAATGCACCCATGAAGGCCTCAGTAAAGGAGCCATTGACCAACACAGTGTGACCGGGGTCACAAAGGGGCCACATTGAGATTGCAGTTTGCCCTGATCAAGCAAAGAATGGTGTAGGCAGTCCCCCAACCTGGTGGTTATTTCTAATGCTTAGATTCACCAAGCCAGCTACAAAACAGCTTCTACAATCCCTTACTCCTTACCCAGAAGCCAGAAACAGTTCCCTTAAAGCAACCCAGCCTTGGGCTTCCACCTAGACAGCCTAGTCAAATATGATGAGGATTACCGAAAATCTTGTTAATCATATGAAAAGTTCTACCAATCCCAAAGGATCGGACACATGACCCACCAGGTTAATGAATATCTCAGATCTTACCCAAATACACACTTACATCCAATTCTTATTAACCAAACTAAACTTTATTCATAACTGTATGTATAATGAACTTTTAACCTATACTCTATTTCTTTTTTAAATAGAGTCCTTAGGTCAGTTTCATGCTTGAGATGGTGAGCTTTGGAGTTGCGGAGAGTCCTTTCAGAATTAGTCCCTAGGTTGCTGTCCAATGTCCAATATCAGGGTGATCCAGATGGAACTGGAGGCCTCCGTCTTGTGGCCCAGGCTTCCCCTGAAGAAGCTTAAGCAGATCTGAGATGAAAGAATCAGGGCCCAAGAGGTTTTATAGAGATTATTGGTAGGCTATGATAGCCTCTTGACAGCATGCAGTCCTTGGGTGAGCAATAGGCAATTATCCTAGTTTTGAAGTAGAGGACCTATTTCCTAAGCATCGCCAATAATTAGCTACATGGATTAACATAAGGCAATTGCCTGTCTCCTGCCGTTTGCAGGTGATTTACCACAAACGTTTAAGTGGCATTAAGACAGTGATGTCACTACATTTGCAGTTCATTTAAACGTTAACATTTTTTTTTTGATCTCTGAATTAACAAAATACAGTGATAGTCAGGAACTGTTTGGTTACATTGTTAACCTCTAACGATATAAACGTAAATGCATAAAAACACACACATTGTCTACTGATATGTCTCTAAAGGTTGCATCTGGGTCAATTCACCTGCTAGTTGTGTAACCCTTTCTGGGCCTATGTCTCACACGGTCAGCGCTCTTTGCCCCTCTTTGGTTTTCTCAGCCTGTGGGCCAGGAACTCTACAGTCTCTTCTTAACCTTAGAGCTGGTCCCTCCAGCTTAGGGCAAAGGCACCGTGGTAGGAGACAGAGGGGCAGTTCAACGATGGCGGGGGGCTATCAAATCGATTTGCTTTATGAAAGTGCCTCTGAAGTTAACTTTCCTGTCTGCAGCTGCTCAGTCAGGTTGTGAACCTGCAGCGCTGGCTGCATCTCACCTGCGTTTGCTAGGTAGGAAGGAGCTGGTGGGACAAGTGCCATGATTGCGTGAGTGTGTGTATGTGCCTGGATGGGGGGGAGCAGGAGATGTGTGCAGCAGCAGCTCCCGTATGCGGATGCTAACCCAGGAGGTTTTCGCCTGAGTCCTTCCTGTGGCTGTGGCCCTGACTCCAGCGTGTGCCCAGCCCAACGCAAGCCCCTCTCCCAGCTCTGGGCTGGAGATCGCATCGCCATGGAGAATTGGGAAGGGGAGAGTTGCCTTGGGATGGCAGCCAGAGTTCATGTCTGGCTCCAGCACACCCACGTAGAGGTGCTGATGGATGGCAGCCAAGAGCCGGTCCTGCCCGCTCCCCTTGTTCATCGCTGCCTGGCGAAGGTGGATCTCTGCCCACCAGCTGTAGTGCCCACCTGGCATGGCACTGGCAGCACCTCGTGGTGGGAACAAGCCTTGGATTGTGCTGGGTTCCTGGCCAGGATTTTTCGCCCTGGGAACTGTAAAGGTAGATTGGTTTCCTCACTGTCAGAGAGGGGCTGGCATCGCTCAGCCACCTGTATTGCTCTTGGCTCCCCATCGGTTCCTGTGGTGCCTGCGCTTTTAATATGCTCTTACCACTCATGCCAGAGGAGAAACCAACTGCTTGGTCTGCAATCTGCCCATGAGTTGTGTGTCTTGGAGCCAGTGGGACAGAGGCAAGTGCCAGCCCTTGCTGGGAGGAGTTCCTGCTTGATTAGCCTAGCTCGGAGCTCCCAAGCCTCGGGAAGCTTCATTAACCCCCTGAGCATCATCAGCTCAGCAAAGCCAAACCTCTCAGCCCCCATGGGGCCTCCTGGCCCACTACCACATGCACCTAGCCTGCCCTCATTTTCACTGGATGTCCTCAGCCACAGATCTCCTGGTGTGACGTTCTGGGGTGCAACCCCGAGCAGTGAGAGGTTGTGTCACTGTCTGCCCTGCAACTCTGGGTGCCGTAAATGCTCTGCTCCTGTGGCTCCCTGCCACGACACCCGTAGACCAGCTCGCAGGTCACACCCTGAGTGTCTGTGTATGCGCAGCCCTGGCTCAGGGCTCTGAGCGCCGCAGCCCCTCCCTGGTCTCCACCAGCCTGGGTTACTATTTACAGGGTGACCTCAGCACACCCCCCCATCCCAAATTTCTCTAAAACCATCTGCCCTGCAGTGTCCAGCCCTCTTCTGGCCCACTCAGAGGAGTTATGAAGTTTGCTGTTCCCTTTAAAGGAACAGCACAACGGCCATGTACCACCTCACTGGGGTTAACGAACGCTCTGTTTTATTCAAAGCACTGGATTGGTTTGTAGTCAAATGTACAGTGTGTTTATTAAATGAAAATCCTAGGTTAAGTGATCCTCCTCATCCTCACTGTTCTCAGCAGGGGTCTGAGTCTTTGCTTCCTTGGAAGTATCCACAATGCTGTGTAGTGGGGGGAGGGGTATGCTTGCAGCTCTTTGTAAAAGCAGCAGGTCTGCGGCTTGGCATTGGATCGACTGCTGGCCTTCCTGGTCTCCTAGGGCAGAGGGATAGCTCATTGGTTTGAGCATTGGCCTGCCAAACCCAGGGTTGTGAATTCAATCCTTGAGGGGGCCATCTGGGACAAAATCAGTACTTGGTCCTGATAGTGAAGGCAGGAGGCTGGACTCAATGACCTTTTGGGGTCCCTTCCAGTTCTATAAGAAAGGTATATCTCCATATATTATATTATATTTATTTAGTATGCCTGTCACAGTTCCTTGGTTTTCATGCGGTCCTGCTGCTGGTCCCTGTCGTAGCCTGTAGATGTCCATGTTTCTACAGGTGGTTCAGAGCTCTGCCTGCACAGCCTCTTCTCCCCACAGGCCCAGGAGATCCAATACCTCCTCTGTACTCCAGACCAGAGTGAGTCTGGAGCATGTAGCCAGCATGGTCAACTGGGCAGTTGCATACAACAACAGAGCGCTGCTAGGTGTGCTTGCCATGCTGGGCAACCAGGAAAAGGGATTTCAAAAATTCGTGGAGATGTAAAGAGGCAGGGGGCCTTCGTGACTCCCTGGGCCATGGAGTTCACAATTGTGACTAGAGCGGTCAGTGTCTGGCATTGTGGGACAGCTGCAGGAGGACTGTTAAAGACAACATCAGTAATGCAGTCTTCACACTCATGCTGCATCGGCCTCAGTACATCAACCATGGTTCTGTGCCACTTGGGGAGGTGGTGTTACACCATTGACATAACGGGGCACTTACATTGGTGAGAGAAATTTAAGCATAGACGCTCAACTAGGCTGATGCAAAGCGGCGTCCATCAACCTAACTGCAGTGTAGAGCAGGCCTGACAAATAGTCACCAGATTTACCTGTTATTTTGGGGTACGCTACTTTATCCAGGTTACTCTTTGTGGGGGTGGGAGTTCTGTAATTCTATCAGTGTGCTGCTTGTGTCACTTGTGTTCTCACACGGAGCTCCACTTCTCCCTTCTGCAAGTCCCCTCCCAATGGAGCTACCCTGCAGGACCTCCGTTCCCTAGGGCTGGGTTCCTCCAGCCTCAGAACCGGATGAACACGCCCACCCACACGTACATTAACAGAGCAAGTCTGAGCGAACCGGATCAATCAGCACTGTCAAGCTGACCCCTTATATGTCTCTGGACTCACGGGGCTGGACGAAGCAGCACTTCCAAGCTGACTCTCCTTATCTGCCCCTGGGCTCCATGGACTGGGTCACGCAGCACTTTCAACTGTTACCCGTATGCGTCCCAGATTCAGCACGTCCCTATCCCCATTCTCACATCACCATTGTACTGGCAGTAACCTGCTTGGTGAGCAAACCCCACAGGATTTGGGGTTCTGCAGGGAGCTTTAGCTTAGGTAAAAGAAGCCTTGCTGCAGAGTGAATGGGGGAAGCTAAAAACACAAAAGAGTAAAGTTCAGCTAGAGAGAGAGAAGCAACCAGCTTAACCATACACGTTATTTATTGAATAGTGATAACTACACAAGGAGGCTAAACCATCATAACGTACATTATTAAAGGTTAATACCTAAGGTAGAAAGGAAAACAGAGAGGGGGGGTGTCTCACTGCTCCCTGAAGCTTGAACTGGTCGGGGTTCCCAGGTGATGGTGGTAGTTCAGGGTCCTGAGTGCTGGAGACAGGCAGCGCCCCCAGCACGATCAGTCAGGAGAAGATGGAGTCCCAGTGGAACTGATGCCTAGTTTGGATCTAAGCATCAAAACACTGACTGGAGGCAGGGCTGGTGCAACCATTTAGGCGGACTAGGCGGTTGCTTAGGGCACCAAGATTTGGGGGCGCCAAAAAGCGGCACCTCCAAAAAAAATTTTTTTAATGGTTGAGCAGCCGCTGCTGCTGGGACAGAGAGGGAGTCTGAGCTGCTGGCGGCAGCGGCAGCCGGCAGCCCAGGGTGTCCCCTGGGTCAGGGCACCGCCGCGGCCGCCGGCAGCCCAGGGTGTCCCCTGGGTCAGGGCACCGCCGCGGCCGCCGGCAGCCCAGGGTGTCCCCTGGGTCAGGGCACCGCCGCGGCCGCCGGCAGCCCAGGGTGTCCCCGGGTCAGGGCACCGCCGTGGCCGCCGGCAGCCCAGGGTGTCCCCTGGATCAGTGCGCCGCCGTGGCAGCCGGCAGCCCAGAGTGTCCCCTGGGTCAGGGCGCTGCTGTGGCAGTGGGCAGCCCAGGTCCCCCCTGGGTCAGGGCGCCGTCGCGGCAGCCGGCAGCCCAGGGGCCCCCGTGGGTCAGCGTGCCGCCACGGTAGCCGGCAGCCCAAGGCCCCCCCAGGTCAGGGTGCCGCTGTAGCAGCTGGCAGGCCATGGGCCCCCCTGGGTCAGCGTGCCGCCACGGTAGCCGGCAGCCCAGGACCCCCCCTGGGTCAGGGCACCGCGGCGGCAGCCCAGAGGTTTGGGCTGCCTGCGGCGCGCTGACCCAGGGGAATCCCTGGGCTGCAGGCAGAGGCTCAGAATCCCTCTCCCTCCCAGAGCAGGGGCTCCAGCCTGTGCCATTTTTCTCGTGGCCGGCGGGGGCACCGGCGGCTGGGCAGAGCTACGCAGCTCTGCTTAGGGCACGTGGCAGGAACCCTGCGAGGGCAGCGCTACACCAGGGCTTCTGGAGGAAAGCGGGGGCTGACCCCTGGCTCGGCCTCCACGTCAGCCCCAGCGAGGGGCACGGAGAAGAAGAGCCTCAGCGGTGGTCTGGTGGAGTGGAGGAAGAAAGAGGACCCCGATGCTCATGCATTGGGCAAGGTAAGCAAGTGCTTCCCCACAGCTCGGCCTCAGGTGCCTGTGCTCCTGCCACCTTGGTCCTTAGCTGGTCCCTGCTCCTGCTCCCCTTGTGCCTGGACAGCTGGAGAGAACAGCAGCCTGCAGAGCTGAGCTGCCCCAGTGCCCCCAGGCACCCCCCCTGACCGCATCCCCCCTCACAGCCCTGACCCCCAGCTCCGAGCCCAATCCCTCTAAGCTGGAAACCCCCTCACCCCATCCCCCCCACAGCCCTGACCCCCAGCTCCGAGCCCAGTCCCTCTGAGCTGGAAACCCCCTCACCCCATCCCCCCACAGCCCTGACCCCCAGCTCCGAGCCCAGTCCCTCTGAGCTGGAAACCCCCTCGACCTCATCCCCCCACAGCCCTGACCCCCAGCTCCGAGCCCAGTCCCTCTGAGCTGGAAACCCCCTCACCCCATCCCCCCCACAGCCCTGACCCCCAGCTCCGAGCCCAGTCTCTCTGGGCTGGAAACCCCCTGACTCCATCCTCCTCACAGCCCTGACCCCCAGCTAACAGGTAGTGTCCCTAACACAGTTATTGCTCTTTGCATCCTCTTGACTCTCTCAGTTTCTGTGGCCAGTAGTGAGCGAAGCTTCTCAAAGCTCAAGTTGATAAAAACATACATGCGAACATCAATGTTGCAACAAAGACTTATTGGGCTATCTACCTTGCCAATAGAACATGACATTGCTCACAGCATTGACTTGGAGGAACTTGTTTCTGAATTTGCTAAACTTAAAGCGCGGAAACATAAATTCTAAATTATAACATGTTACTCTGTGACCGTGTATTGTCTATAATGTATGTGAGGTTTTTTTTTGGGGGGGGGGAGGGGGGGTAAGATGGAAGTTTCGCCTAGGGCGCAAAATATCCTCACACCGGCCCTGACTGGAGGGTGAGCAGGGATTTTTGTAGAGAAAATACAGTGGTTGAAGGGAGAACACTAGATTTGTTTATCAGTAAGCTGATGACTCAAGGGTTTTCTTTAGGCTAGACAATAGGAGCTGATCGCTCTTCGCTTTGGGTGGTGTTTTCTTCCAGGGAGCTCACAATGCAGTTAGGTAGCTTCAGTATTTTGGAGACCAATCAAGGATTCATTACTAGAATTGGTCTGATAATTGCTGAGCTGGGTGTGTGCAGGCATAGAGTTACTAGCATCTGGAGCAGAAATCCCCCATCATGCACTGCTTCCCTGGTTTTTCTGGTCCCAGAGTTCAGTGCAGTTCTCTGTTCTCCATCCTGTATGCAAATTGAGATGTCTCCCTGTTCCATCTCTCATACAGATGGGGCTAGGGGAGTTGTCTCTGTTCTTCATTCTGTATGCTAATGAAGATATCTTAATCTTGTCACCCTTGTCAGGAGGGGTCTAGGTGTGCCTCCCAACGCCCTTCACCGCTCTCTGCAACTTTTTCCTCTGATGGGTTTTGTTTAAGCAGAGGCTGGGGGGGAGGGGTGTCTTTCATGAGTCAGGCTGGATACTGCACCCCGGTTCCCCAAGAACACAGAGCTGACTGGTATCAATACATGGCTGGCATTAGCCTGGCTGACCTGTGCATTAGTATTGTTAAAATATGTACTAGGGTTATAAAAATGTGTTTAGCCATTATGGAATGCTTGTGAATTGCTTCCTGCATTAATCTGACTTATAACAGCAGTATCCCACGCCGTATCCCACGCCGTAAGGTAACATCTGAGCAGCTGCATTTTGAGTCTCTGTAGCTGTGTAAACCACCAGACAGGAGATAGATGTTAACTAGGGTGAAGGGCTGATCTCCAGCAGAACGAGTTACTTCTCCCTCACAGGGAAGGTTCAGCAGTGCCAGATAGACTATTGTGGAACATTAAAGAGGACAAAAGACATTTGTTGTTTTGCTCTCCCCAATCTCCCTGTGAACATGAGTCATGCAAGTGAATTCCTCCCATCCAGTGAGTTTGCAGCTCAGAACACAAGTGAAGAAGGGGATAACCCACCCCCCCCCCCCCCCGTAACAAGAAGCTGTAGCTTGATGCTGCTTGGACTCTGGGGCGAGGTTTTCTAGGCATAAGAAAAGATCCCCATCTAGAGCTTGCTTATCACAGAAGCGTCTATTACCTTTTGAAACTTAAGACTGGAACTCCTTTGTGTCTCTCTTACTTACTTTTGCCTTGTAAATAACTGGTTTCCTTTTCCTAGTTACTAAATCTGTTGATGGTTTGTTACAGGATTGGCTACAAGCCTTGTCTTTGGGGTCAGATCTAAGATGCAATTGACCTGGGGTAAGTGACAAGTCCTTTGAGACTGGAAGTAACCTGATTATTGCTGTGATCTTTGGTGTAGGGGACCATCTCTCACAAAGGTGGGCTCACCTGGGTGGCAAGAAGACGGAGTGCCCCAGGGATTGTCTGTGACTCCACGTTAAGGCTGTTACAGTGCCTGAGGTGTTCACACTTGATACTTGGGTGGTGCAATCTAAGTATAGAACTCACAGCCAGGGTGGGGTTTGTGCCGGTTCGTAACGGTCTGCTCTGAGGTTGGTACCCATGCTCTTGATCCACTGCAAGACAGCTGAACAGTCCTGAAGCTGCCTATGCTTGTAAGCCTGTATTGCAATGGTGCCTCCTGAAGGTATCGCCAACTGGCGTGGGAAAGCGTCCTACTGTGGAGAAAGAAATAAGGCTGCCATCCCAGCAAATCTTCAGGGGAGGATTTCAGAGAACCTCCATGAAAGTTTCATCAACATCTCAGGGTGATTCCAGGGACATCCCTGTATACGTGAATAATCTGCTCCACACGGCACCACCTGCCTAACTTTACAGGGGAATGCAAAGTAGATAACAACTCTACCTCTCTTTGTTGCACCACTGCCTCTTCTGGGACGAGTACATCAATGGGAAGTCAATAGCTATGCTCTGCTACATTGGGAGCACCAGCAGGACATCATTGCAATACATTTACATGCTTACCCAAGGTTCCTTCCCGTGCATTGGGCTGGACCATGCTTGATGGCTGGGACTGACTGGACTGCAGCGGAATCTCAAACAGGTCCTGCTCGCAACATAGCTGGATCCCTGGTCACATGTCCCCCATCCTCCTTCTCCACTTCCTCGTGCTCACTGTTCAAGCCAGATGTCCGTGTCTCGGATTCCACGGTGGTCTGCAGGGTGCTTGTGGGGGCTCTGCCAAGCGTGGCATGCATCTCTTTGTGGAAGTGGGTCAGGGTCAGGCATTGTGGGACAGCTGCTGGAGGACTGTTAGGGTCAATATAGGTACGACAGTGTCTGCACTTGCATTGCATTGACCTCAGTATGTCAATCATAGCTCAACGCCGCTCAGAGAGTTGGTGTTACTGTTTCAACGTAACAGGGCGCTGATGGTGGTGGAAGACAAATTTAAGTGTAGACACAGGCACAACTAGGTTGACCCTAGGGGGTTTACGTTGACCTCACTTTGTAGTGTAGACCAGGCCTTATTTCCATCAGGAGCTGTACCACTAGAGTGAGGCTGCAGGGTCCTTTCTCTGGATTGCTCTGCCAGGGATAAGCCAAGGGTTTGTTGCTAGATTCTTACTAAGATCACATTTCAGTGGGAAGTGGGGAGCAGAGCAATCAGTTCTGTGTTAAATGAGAGGAATGGTGTTTCCTGAGAGCACCGAGAAGGAGCTGCCATAACAACTTGAGTCGACGTGGCCGGCCCTCCACGAGAGAGAACCCTGCAGCACACATGAATCTCTTGTGCAGCCTCTGGCTGGGCTTGGCTATAAATCAATACTCTGAGAATTAGCCGTGTTACTAACTTGAAATGCAATAAATACCCAGGGAAAAGGCCTGGGCTCTGTATAGAGTTCAGATGCCTTGGTATGTGAAATGAGGGCGCTGTGGTTTGAAACTATTCCCACGTTATGAAGGTTAAAGAAGCCAAAAGACTGTGGCTTACCATGGCTGCCTGCAACACAAATTCTGTTGCCTGGCCCTGCGTGAAAGATCTCTCACACCAAACTGGCACACCCTCAGTAAGAGGCAAAATGTGACCTTGTACTGAAAGCACACGTGCTATGTAATGTTAACAGCTTGGTTCACTGTGAAAGAGTCTACCCATTGTTCTCTAAAATGTGTCTTTTTAAAGACTACTCTCCTTTGTTTT
This sequence comes from Gopherus flavomarginatus, assembly GCF_025201925.1. Classification (NCBI taxonomy): domain Eukaryota; kingdom Metazoa; phylum Chordata; order Testudines; family Testudinidae; genus Gopherus; species Gopherus flavomarginatus. Next base: position 39,034,739 of record NC_066630.1, read on the forward strand.
TCCTCCCACAGCTGCAAATGTTTCAACGCTCCCTGTATCATCTCCATCCCAGAGGCTAGCGAAGATTAGAAGGCAAAAAAACCGCACTTGCGATGAAATGTTCTCTGAGCTCATGCAGTCCTCCCTCACTGAAAGAGCCCAGCAGAATGCATGGAGGCAAACAATGTCAGAGTGCAGGAAAGCACAAAATGAACGCGAGGACAGGAGGGACGTGCAAGAGGACAGGTGGCAGGAGGAAGAGGAAAGGTGGTGGGAGCAAGATGATAGGTGGCGTCAATGTAAAGAGAGGAGAGGGAAAGCAATGCTGAGGCTACTGGAAGATCAAACTGATATGCTCCGGCGTATGGCTGAGCTGCAGAAAAGGCAGCAGGAGCACAGACCGCCGCTGCAGCCCTGTGTAACCAATCGCCCTCCTCCCCAAGTTCCATAGCCTCTTCACCCAGATGCCCAAGAACGCGGTGGGGGGCCCTCTGGGCACCCAACCACTCCACCCCAGAGGACTGCCCAAGCAATAGAAAGCTGGCATTCAATACATTTTAAAGTGCAGTGTGGCCTTGTCCTTCCCTACTCCACCACCCCACCAGGTGCTTCCCTCCTACCCCACCCCTCCCGATGAGGGACCCACGGTATTGGTGCTACCTTTGCAGTTATCCCTCCATTTGTTTGACGAATTAATAAAGAACGCATGAATTTGAAACAACAACTTTATTGCCTCTGTAAGCAGTGATCAAAGGGGGGAGGGGAGGGCGGTTGGCTTACAGCAGTGCTTGAAACTGTTATCATGTCCCCTCTCAGTCTTCTCCAGATTAAACACACCCAGTGTTTTCAATCTTCCCTCATAGCTCATGTTTTCTAGACCTTTAATCACTTTTGTTGCTCTTCTCTGGACTTTCTCCAATTTCTCCACATCCTTCCTGAAATGCGGTGCCCAGAACTGGACACAATACTCCAGCTGAGACCTAATCAGCGCAGACTCCTTTCCTTGGTGACTATACTGCCTGCGGCATCTCTCTGGGAGTTTTGTCTGCAGCTGTTGCTGTTGTGGCCTGGAGAGGGTCCCCCACCACATCCACAGAATACCTGAGCCAAATATGGAGGAGGAAGAAGAGGACTCAGGTTGACAGTTCATCGAGATCCTGCAAGTCGGTGCTGCCTCAGACCATGAGCACAGGGCCTGGAGGAAGATCACTGCACACAGCCTGGAGAAAGGCTCAGGAGCCCCAGCAGGACAACGAGAGGAAGATGCACCAGGAGATAATGAGGCTTTGCTGCAGACTCATGGGGAACCTACAGGTTCCACAATCCCAGGCTCCCCTCCCTTTGCAGTCTGTGGGGAATGCTCATACAGCACTCAACATTCCACATGGCATCCCTACGCCCAGCGCTCCACACCACTTCGCTCACGCTGGCCTGTGAAAGCCAGTTTCTGTATGTGTAACTACAATGGGCAGAAATGTTATTTCCCTTGTTCAGTTCGGTTCCAGTAATTTATTAAGCTCTAAATGTATTTGCTTTTAAATTACATGGATTTTTTTTTGCAGTGGTTTTGTTACTCCATAAAATTCTATTATTTGGAAAATAAATCATCTTTATTAGTTCCCAGCACACACTGCAGCATGCCTAGTTGTACTGAAAGTGACCAATTCCTTGTTACTGTGCAGCGTGACACAACGCATAGGATAGCGACAAACACAGTGTAATAATCATAAATGTACAGCAAGCACTGCCAAATGTGCTGTCTTTGAATGTCCTTTTCTCCCTCTGGGGCACCTGACACTGGCCACTGTCGGGAGACAGGATACCGGGCTGGATGGACCATTGGTCTGACCCAGGGTGGCCGTTCCTATGTTCTTAATTTTTAACCACTTGTTTGCCTTCACTTTTCTGTTTCTCCCATTTTCTTTCTCTCTGTTCTGGAATCTGGAAGCTGAGCTTTGGCTGGTTTGCTCCTGGACGCAAGGGGGGACAGTTTAGCCAATGTCCCAGTGCAAAGGCAGCACATGCAGCTGGCATCCCCTCTCCCCATCTGCCTGCCTGGGAGATCGCACTGGCTGCTCATGCAGAGAATGTGTCTGGGTGGGACTGGCAGACCCAGCCCTGCATATTAGCAGCAGCACCAGCTAGAGTGAAGGTTGTCCAGCGGTTCCCATTATACGATGCTGTTTTCAGATACTTATATCTCTGCCTAACTTCAAGCGTTCAGGCTGAAATTTTCCATGCTGGGCGTCTGCCTCAGGCTCCATTTTTTTGGAAAGTTTCAGCTAAAACAGCTCAGCAGTTTCCCAGAACAAGAGCAGGGAAACCACGTCGTTTTGCCATGTTCCAGTGATCTGTAGAACTGTGTGTTGAGACACTCCAGTACCTCCGTGCTTTGAAGCAGAGACTTGGTGTTTGGCAGGGGCAGGGGCACCCTGGTGTCAGGACGTGCCTTTTGCTGTTCCCACAGAAATCTGTACACATCTGGCCAGGTTACAAACCTGTGAAAAATCCCAGTTGGGCAGAGGCTTGCTTGAAGTCAACAGCAAAATTCTTGGAAGAGTTTGTCTGGACCGAGCACGCTCTGGCCCCTCAGAGCCCCTGTGTGTGACCCAACTGAGCATGTTCCAGCCCAGGGCTGCAGTGGTTGAGCAGGACTTTCCCTGCTGTGGTTCCCTCCAAATGCCACGGGCAGGGGGCTGCTGGGCACCTGAACTGAAAGTGAGGAGCCTGCCTCTCCTGTGGGCTCAGTGCTCCTGCTGCTGGGTACAGGCAGCCTGGAGGGGAGGAGAAAGGACCCAGATTCCAATGCAGAGCGAGAGGAACAGAGAAAGCAGGGCACTGATGGGCAGAAGCTCAGGTGAGACGGGTGGACAGGAGCAGGCGTAGTGAGGGGCAGAAGATGGGGGAGGGATAGGAACGAGTTGGGGGCAGGAACTGTAGGTGGCAGGAAGAGACTGGAAGGGACAGGAGCAAAAGGGTCTGTAATGGCTGCAGAACCTACTGGCAAAGTGTGTGTCTTATCCCCATCATGTGGCAGGTCGGTACATGTAGAAGATAACAACCTTCTACTGCTACCAGCTACTCTGTTAGCTCTCATAGCAGAGGTCCGTGCTGTGGATGCAGAGATCCCAAGTGGGGGTCAATATGGTTACAGAATGTGACATTTTGGGGTTTTTTTTCAATTTTTAAGTTGTTTTTTTAAAAAAAATAGGAAATTACATTAAAAATCATGAAAGGAATATTCAGGTTGCAAAGTCAAGCACTCCTTGCCAGTGTTAAGGTTTTCTCTGCAACCTCTTAATTCACTCTCTGGTGCATCTGCATTATGATACACGCATTAATTACATGATCACATACGATTTTCCCCATAGAACCCCTGCCTCATTCAGTGCACAGGACGGACCTGATCTGGGGATGACTCAGGGCTGTGTAGTAAGACCCTCGTCTCCTTTGTTGCAGAAGTTAGGCAAGTGTGTGGTGAACGAGGCAAGGGATTGTGGAAAGAGAAAGGATGTCTCCCATAAGCCACCTCTTCCTTGGTGCCTTGGAGTAATTTCAGGAGCCATCTTCAGGCCTGCTCTGCCCAAATCAACCACCTTTCCTGAAAGATCATCTCTGTGCATGCCGGGTTCCCTGGGCTGGCAGCCCAGGAGGGGAGCAACTGCTTGCTAATCCTCCAGGGAGTCCTTTCCCCGCTGCCCCATGTCACAAAAGCTGTATGTGCAGGAGGGACCCCGGGCCTGCTGTAACTGCAGTGTTCACTCCTAATAGTGAACTCCATGAAATGGGTGTGTCATTCGTTCTCTCTCTCTCTCAGTGGGCTCCATCACACAGGGCTGAGGCAGTCAGTCAGTCAGGAGTCACCGCAGCTACTCCACCTACAATCCCACCCTGGAGCGGTGCCGGCTGATGGGACTTTCAAGAAACGACGAACAAGTTCATCTGACTCAACTGTTTTCCTCCTCTACAATGAGTGGCACAAGGGCAGCCCCAAGCAGGGTGTGTTGCATTCACGATCCCTGGAGGTGACAAAGGAATTTGCAAGGACCACGTCAGAGAAGAAAGTTGGCAGCCTCCTGGCCAGCTGTACATAACGGACACACCGCAGGCTATTGCTGCTTCTGGAGATGATGCCGCCAATGGGACCCGCCAAAGAATGAACCACCATGGCCAAAGGCAGGAAAACCCCTTCGACAGAGGAGGGTCATTGTTATCAAAATCTGCTGGCAGATCTCATCAAATCAGCATGGAGACCTTCTCACCTTCTATAACTAGGAGACAAACCCCCATCGATATCCATAGAGGGCCAGATCCCAGTGCACTCTGTCCGCTGGGCACCACTTCAGTGACCTGAAGCTGCTGCAAACCTGACTCGGCTGCTTGGCATCACTGGAGCTAGACAAAGCGGCCAGAGTGAAATAGTGAATATGGCTCATAATTTCCATGCCAGCCCCAGGCCTGAAACCAGACAAGGAAATCGGTGGGACCTAAGCGTCGCTGGAGTGGCTCCGACTGCACCTTCTTTACTGCAAGATAATGTACACTGAGAGGAACAATTTGGACTACTCAGACACATTGCTGGGTTCAGCATTAATAGTAACCACCCAGGAAAAAGACCCAGGCATCTCCCTGAGAACCTTTGCTCGAGGGACTGCAGCCCTGAGAAAAGCAAATGTAACCCTTCTGCCAGGTGGAGCTGGCAGCAACAAGGGCCAGGTTCAGTATTTAGAGGTTCCCTTTCACCAGCACAACACTGGCTCGAGCCCTCGCCCAGTGACCTGGAACAATTACACACCAACCTCTGGGTGCCTCTCAGAGGCAGGGCAGTAGCAACAATGAACATGGCCCCTTCCGAACATATGTCCGGGGCCCCTTACAATGCAGAAACTGGAATGCGGTATTTATTTTATACAATATACAGGGTTCATATTATGTATACATAGGCCTACAGTGTACATGTATTCCGTATTTAGGCAAAGCGCTTCTTTCGAGCCTTGTTCTCCGCAAATTGGTTAATCAATGCGTCATAGTCCAGAGATCTGGCAATCTTGTTTTCGATTGAGATAACTGCAAGCGCAGAAAGCCTGTCATCTGTCATGGTTGAGCGCAGGAGATTCTTGATCAGTTTCATTCTGCTGAAGCCCCTTTCAGCACCAGCGACAGTAACTGGTGTGGTCAGAAGAATTCTGATGCAAATGCAAAGATTCGGATATATCTCCTGAAGGCTGTTCTTGTATACGTACGTTAAAAAATTGTTTGCCGTGACAAGTCCTCTCTCTTTATTGATGACATAAATAAAACGATTCAATTCCATTATGAGTTCGTTGGCATCAATGTCTCCCATTTTTCTTTCAAAATTTTTGCTGTGATTCTCCAGTTCATTTTCTCTGTGACACTGCTTCAGGCTGTTAGTGTTGTACAGAAATCCAAACAACTTATACCACTCCACGAGTTGGTCAAATCGCGACGAAACAGAAGATATGGCCTGATCAGTGAGAACAAGAAAGAACTGCGATTTGAATTTTTCTTCGGCAGAAAGATGACTCAAATCATCAGCACATTCATAATCAAACATTCTCTTCTTATGTTGCATCCTGGTTTCTGGAAACACCTGCTCAATACCCATACGCTCTGCTATTTCACGTGCATTTGTGACCACAGAGTTATATCCTGTATTTCGATAGTCTTCCAAAACCTTCATTGTAGCACCGACTTCTGCCTGCAGTATGTCAGTTGACACATCTGGTGACTGAATTAATTTGCTGGTTTTATTGACGTGAAATAGTATATCGTACCACGTGTACACAGTCAGAACAAAAGGCCACGTAGTAACATTGTCTAAAAGCGCACCGGCTTCTGTTGCTGTATTGCCATCTTTCTTTTCGAGCGCATATTCTCGCAAAGATGACAAAGCATTGCACAATTCTTCAAGGTGATAATGCAATGGCTTCAGAGCATCAATTCTCGACTCCCAACGAGTGTCCGATAACCCTTTAACAGATATTGGCATATGTTCTTGAAGTATATCCCAATGTGAAGGTGAAGAAGAAAAGATAATGTATATTCTGTTAATCAGACCAAAAAAGTCAACGGCATATTTCGATGACTTTGCCGCGTCTGAGATCATAAGATTCCAAGTGTGAGCTCCACATGGTACATACAAGGCACGGTCATTTATTTCTAGCATGCGGGCTTGAACTCCTTTATTCTTTCCTCTCATATTTGCGCCGTTATCATAAGCTTGGCCTCTCATGTCAGCAATGTCTATTACTAAGTTGTTTGCCTTTTCAAGAAACGCTTCCAATAAGCCCTCGCCAGTTGTATCATGAACATTAAGAAAACCAACAAACGCTTCACGAATATTGACACCATCTTCACCGTTGCATTCAACAAAGCGTAACACCACAGACATCTGTTCTTCATGTGACACATCGGGAGTACAGTCCAAAATAACTGAATAATATTTTGCTTTTTTAAGCTGCGCTAGTTGGCCTCTTGAATGTTACTGGCAACAAGTTGAATCAGCTCGTTTTGGATCTGTGGACTGAGGTACTGAACATGTGTCTCTGCCTTCTTAATCCTCTGTAAAAGTTCGCTGAGGACAGTATCATACTTTGCAAGCAATTCAAACAGTCCCAAAAAGTTGCCATTCGAAGGATCGCCGAGCTTTTCATTACTTCCTCGAAATGCCAAGTTTCTTTCAGACAAGAAAATAATGACATCAACCATGCGTTTGACAACATTTCTCCAGAAATCTCTTTCTTTCAGAAAAGCCTGCAATTCGAGTTGGTCAATAGATGTACGGTTTACTATGCCTGACCGAAGGTCAAACCATTTCACCATACAGTCTTGATGACCTTTGCCTGTTTCATGCTGCTGAAGTCTTTTTGACAGTGCTTTCCAAGCAGATGTTCCACGACGTAGCGGTATGTTGCCAGTGCCAAATAATTTACAACAAAAACAAAAAATGGCATCTTTCTGAACTGAGTACATTAACCATGAATGTCTTATTTTCTCGCCATTTGCCATGGTTCGATAGAAATGAGTACTTGTGAATCTCCGTCTTTCCTCGTTAAATGGAAATTCGTAACTTTCATTCTGCTGCGGTGGGCCACGTGCAACAATGTCACACACTTGCCTGTCCGATATTATAGACAGTCAATCTCCTAGATCATCAGTCTGTGGTTCAGATTCAGATACTTCTTTCCCGGCAGCAGCTGGAATATCTGTCACAGTTTGTTTGGTAGAACAACTGGCTTCATCTTCGACCTCACTTGAAGCACTTCTGGATACTTCTGGACACGATTCGTCGCTGCTAGCGCTGTCCATTTCATGTGCCTGTACCTGTATGTTGGATTGCAGAGCAAAATACGTTGACAACATTGGAATTTTCTCAAGTTCCTTCTTGGCATCTTTTGCTGCCTTTCGTTTACTAGCTCCGCTCTTATACATTCTCTTAGACATCACAAAGCACGCTTCTGCATTGGAAACGATAAAAAACTAAACAACTAAATTAATAACATTTATCCGCCGACCGCCATTATGAACGCAAATACACATTCTTTGAATGGGTCCAACTACAATTCGAAACTGACCGACAGACAACTGATGTAGCCAATAGCATTATGATGTATCATAATGACTTCACGGTTTTGTCAGTAAAACCGACGTGGATTGTGCAATAGCGTCAATAAATGTCACTTACCTAGTTATACCTTACTTTTTTTTGCCACTTTTAGGGGCCCCCTTCCTTGCGGGGCCCCCTCCGGTCGGAGGGTACGGAGGGCGCTCGCTACACCTCTGCTCAGAGGCCACACTTCCCCTCTTGCAAGCACAAAGGCTGAGTGTAACAAAAGCTTTTAATAAAGGGAGGGAATTAACTCAGCATTAATTTGGGAAAACACCACAACTAGGGTTCATAAACACAAACCACAGCGAAAGAACCACCCCCAAGCAAGTTGGGCAGTGTCCTTTTCCCCTCAGGTTCTTAAGTCCAGCAACCTGAAAGTCTTTTTTGCACTTTCCCATGTGGTGAAGCACCCAGCTAGGTACAAGTGCCGGCCTTGGTTTCAGTAACCACCAGTGCAGCAGGCCTGTAGTTGTGGCTGAGAGCTTAAGGCAATAGACTAGAAACCCACTGGGCTTTGTCTGCACGGCTTTGAATCCTGCTGACGATCTACCGCTGTGTTTTCTTGTGTCCTTTTGCTGGGCAGCGCGCTTCTCATAGAGCTTGAGAGAGGGAGGAAAAGAGTCTCTGTGTGCTAGCAGAGGCCCTCCTAAATATGCCCTTTGGCCTGTGGAAAAGCCTCCAACGGTGACACCTGGAACCCCTCGCCTTTCTGCCGTTGGAAAGCGGGAGGAGGAGCCTGCAGCTTCTTTCTCTTGCCCTTCTTTGGCTGTGCAGGGGTGTGGAAGGACAGGGCCAAGTCCTTGCCATCCAGTTAAGGCGATGGGGGAGTGCCCAGGCAGGTTTGAAGTGAGAAACGCCCCCCCCCCACCCCACACACACACACTCGTTTTCTCTTCTCCTGGACGAAGCCTTTGCCGCACTGACGGAAGCAGCTCCAGCGGCAAAGCCCTGGGGGGGGGAAGCTGTGATCTTGCAGGTCACCTCCGCGGAGGTGTAAAGTGCTGTGGCAATGGAGCTTACTCTCTGCTATGCAAGACTGAAGGGGTGGGTGGCGGGGCTATTTAGGAATTTGCCACAGTTCCATTTATTTTTTATGGCTGAAATCTAACAAACTGCACTTGCTAATGTAAGCAGGGTCTGAACTGGCTCTCCCCTGACATCTAGCGATGAGCTGGGGGGAAAGATTTCAGGAACAGACATGTCTACTCTGCCTAGGTGCGCAGTGTGATGGAGCCGTTTTGCCCAGATGATTAATTTGGGCTGGTGTCGAACTGCAAGTCACTTTGGTGTGGGCTGCAGGGGTGATGAAAGGCTGTTGTGTGAGTGGGGGCAGCAGAACTGTGCTGGGCCTGCCCTGACTGAGGGCTGTCACTTTATCAGGTGTGATTTTAACACAGGCATTGAGTTCTAGCCGTTGTTTGGACTAATTCAGTTTCCGGCCCCCTTTTCTCATCAACATTTTTTGCTGTTGGTCATTGTGACATTTTATGACTTTTCACTGTTTACAGTTGAGCTCCCAAGGAAGGTTAGTTTGAAGGCTCGATCAGTGCACCAAAGGAAAGTGACTTGGGCAGTGTCACCCCGGAGGCCAGTGGCTGAGCCAGGAGGAGAACCCAGGGCTCCTAAGCCACGCTGCCTCCGTAGTTAAGGACAATGCTCTCAATCTCTCTCCGTATTTCTACCAGGCCCATCACCGTGACATCTGAGTGTCTCAGCCAAGCACTAACAGCCTGGGGTTAGGAAGAAATGTTCCCCATGGGAGTTACTGCATGACTGTCCATTCTGGGGGGTCACATATTCTTCTGAACAGCTGCTTCACAGGTAGAGACAGGGTACTGGACTGAAGGCCACTGGCCTCATCCAGGATCACCTTTTTAAGTCTCACCACACAGCACCCACCACCACCACCACCTCCCAATCACATCTCTGGTGCACTGAGTCAGCAGCCTCCTGGTATCACTGCATGGATGCCAAAGGATAGTCTGCAATGCCACTCTAGAGGCATCACTGAGGTTGCTCAGCACATGCAGTCTCAGCACTAGGCCCGTGAAGAGCGTGGCCAGGTCGTGTGGAGGTTAGCAGCACACTCTGAGTGCTGCCAGAACTCGCCTGTTCTCTTCCCCCCACAGGAGTCACATGCTCTGTGGATGAGTTTCATGTCCCCAAAGCCCATGATGTTTACGTATTAGCTCTGCCTTCAGGAACACTGAAGAATCCCATGCACTGCTACAGGCTGCGGACCAACTGGCTAAGCAGCAGTTCTGCAGAAAAGGACCTGGGGATTACAGTGGACGAGAAGCTGGATATGAGTCAGCAGTGTGCCCTTGTTGCCAAAAAGGAAAACGGCATTTTGGGCTGCATTAGTAGGAACATTTCCAGCAGATCGAGGGAAATGATTATTCCCCTCTATTTGGCATTGGTGAGGCCTCATCTGGAGTACTGTGTCCAGTTTTGGACCCCCCACTACAGAAAGGATGAGGACCAATTGGACAGAGTCCAGCGGAGGATAACGAAAATGATTTGGGGGCTGGGGTACATGACTTACGAGGAGAGGCTGAGGGAACTGGGGCTTAGTCTGCGGAAGAGAAGAGTGAGGGGGGATTTGATAGCAGACTTCAACTACCTGAAGGGGGGTTCCAAAGAGGATGGAGCTTGGCTTTTCTCAGTGGTGGCAGATGACAGAACAAGGAGCAATGGTCTCACGTTGCAGTGGGGGAGGTCTAGGTAGGATATTAGGAAAAACTTTTTCACTAGGAGGGTGGTGAAGCACTGGAATGGGTTACCTAGGGAGGTGGTGGAATCTCCATCCTTAGAGGTTTTTAAGGTCCGGCTTGACAAAGCCCTGGCTGGGATGATTTAGTTGAGGTTGGTCCTGCTTTGAGCAGAGGGTGGGACTAGATGACCTCCTGAGGTCCCTTCCAACCCTGATAGTCTATGATTCTATGACCCAGTCACCCACTGGAGGGAGTAGGGGAGCAGGAGGGTAACACGTTAGCCGCTGGGCAGGTCACAGCTCAGTGTTCTGGTGCATGGGGAGGCAGGCTGGCTCCAGAAGCTCTGGGCTGGCTTGAACCCAAAATAAAGCCATTGTTCCCCTTTGGCTCATGGAGGCACTTTGTCTAACCCTGGCACTGTCGTGGTTGGAGGGGACGCAAATCCAGCCAGAAGCACCAAGAGCCAGGAGGGTGGCAGGGAGTTTTATCACCTCACACGACCTGCCCTGCTGGCAGACTCAGCCCAGAGGCCAAGGGCTGAATGGGCCAAGGATGCTCTCCTTTCGCCCCACGAGTGGCACGTTGGGGAGTTTGCCCTGCCGCTGCCCATGCTACACCAGGCCTGTGCATTGGGGATGCCACTCTGCCGGGCTGGCACCTTTCCCCAGGCTGCTCCACCACTCTGACACAGGTTGTAAAGGGCAGCCTGGCATGCCGTAGGCAGCAGACCAGGCTCACCTCATGCCATGTAAGCCACCCACCCCTGACATCACACGCTGAGCAAGGGCCTGCGTGAACAAGTGCTTGTTTTTCTTGCAGATCTCGGCTTTGTAGCCTTGGACCCGCTTTGCCTCCCTTCCACAACCCCGTCCCCCAGGCTCCAAGCAGACGCTGGCCTTGAATGGTGCCTGAAGGGCTTGAATTCATTCTGATGAAAATCAAGCCTGGCTAATAGAGCATCAGTTGTGCAAAGGTCTTGTTGGTGCCGAGTGCACCGCTAGAATGAGCGATGGGGCTGGGTGGGTGCACAAGGTCACTCCTAGAGCAAGGGGCAGGCTCCCAGGCCTGGTCTGTTCACTCCCTCTGGGGCACCTGGCATTGGCCGTTGCTGGAAGACAGGACATGGGGCTAAATGGGCCATTGGACTGACCCAGTGTGGCCGTTCTTATGATTTGTAGCTGCACCAGTCCAGACACAGCCTCATTTAGATGGATTGCTCCGTAACTTAGAGACAACTGCGAGGTCTGAGCAAAACCAACCACGCTGGCTTGGGAACAGGCGCCTGCAATGGCCTCGCTTTCCTGGAGCACTGAAGCACCCAAACTCCACCTGGAAAACTTCTCACAGTTACCCTTGCTATTGCCTACGCTTACCGCTAGGAGGCAGCACACCCCTTTGTACTAGGGAGAGGAAGCATTGGCCACCCTGCATACAGCTGCCCTACTACCAGCCTCCCAGGGAAGGCCCCTGGAGCCCCCCAGCTCTTCCTTCTGTGCTGCTGTGCTACTGTCCCACTTGACTTGGCTGCCTCTCTGCATTTCTTCCCTTTAGTCACCCAAGTGATTCGGGCTGGCAGGGGTGGGGATATGAGCAGCGGTTCTTAGTAGCCGTGCACTGTACCTTACCAACAGGGCCTGGGAGACACCTCCCTGTATCTGCCTCGAGTGGACAGCCAGGCGGGGCAGGGCAGTGCAAGGGGCTTAGCACCAGAGTGACAAGCTGAACAAAGCAAAGGCAGAGGCTGGGTCTCAAGAATCATTTCCCGACGAAGTGGGTATTCACTCTCGAAAGCTCCTGCTTCAATACGTCTGTTAGGCTGCAAGGTGCCACGGGACTCTTCGTTGCTTTTTCCTGACATTGAGATCTTGCAGGAGTGAAATAATCTCCCCAGGGATAGCAGCCGCCTCTTGGCTTGTTTAAGAATGGGCTGGCCTGAGAACTTAGAAACACAGCATTGTGTTGGGGACAGTCCTGCTCTGGCCAGGAGACCGGGCTAGGTGTGACCAGAGAGGCCTCTGCCCTCTAACGTACTGGGAATGTCCACATTCCTGCCCTGCAGCGTCTGGCTGGCAGAGCTCCTGCGCACATGGGACGGGGCTCCAGTGCGCTTTTGCAAATGTTGGTGGTGCTGGGCAGCCACCTCCCATAGCTCTGGGTCCAACAGGAGAAATGGATCATGGATTAAATGAATCTGGTGAGCATCACCTAGTCCCTCCCTGGAAGTCAGTTGTCCATTATGCAGCCACTACCCAATTGGCACAACTAGCAGCCTTTGCTCAAAGAAGGCCAAGGACTAGACAGCAGGTGTGGGCACTTGTCAAAACTAGGGGCACTGGTAAAGCTCTGGTTCAGGGGAGCCCAGGGCTGGGTAGCGGATCTACTGGTCGTTCCCATTGACAGTGGGCAGCACCAAATACTAAGAGGAAGATACAAGAATACAGATAATTATCATTTATGGGATAAAGCTGCCCATAGAGGATAGTTCTTCTTTAGCCTCTCTTTTCCTGGTTAGTTCATGCCGCAGAGCACCAGGGTTTATACCCCCTAAAATGTTTCTTTGCTGATCTATCTCTGCATGTTCCCATCATCCATCAAAACGTCTAATTCTCTTCAATCGTCTGAAGCTTTTGGCCTCAGTGTTGTCTTGTGGCAAGGAGTTCCACATGCTTTTTGAGTTGTATAAAGAAGTATTTTTGTTTCTCAGCTTTAATTTTACTGCCTTCATTTTCATGGACTGTCCCCTTGTTCACGCATTATGAGGAATGGGAAGCAGGAGGACCTAATTTACCGTGTCTTTACCTTCATTTCTTTATTTCTACCATGTGGCCTCTTTTTCGTCCCCTCCCCAACTAAAAAGCCTTAATGGTTGCTGTCTCTCTTCTTTCTAGGCCTTGCAGTCCTTAAATCCTTGTTCGAAAGGGGTGCAGAAGTGAACGCAGTACTCCAGGTAAGGGCACGCAGTTGCTTTACACAATAGCATTTGCAATCCATTTCTGCAACAGAATTTGGGAGGCTATTTTATGGATTTATAGATTCCTAGGCCAGAAGGAACCATCATGATAATCCAGGCTGACAGCCAAAGAACCCATCCCGTGACTCCTCCATCCAACCAACATCTTCTGGATGAGCTTGAGTAGTTCCTTTAGAAAGAAACGTCCAATTTTGATTTAAAGACTCCCACGTGATGGAGAATCCACCACGTCTGTTGGTAAGTTGCTCCAATGGTTAGTTACCTCACTGCAAACTTTTGCACCTTATTTCCAGTCTGAATTTGACTTCATATTCCAGCCATTGGCTCTCATTCCACATTTGCTAAATTAAAGAGCCCTCTTCTGTCCCAAATCTTCTCCCGTGGAGTTGCTGATAGACTGTAATCAAGTCACTTCCTAACCTCTTTGCTTCAATGCAGTGTTGTTGTAGCCGAGTTGGTCCCAGGATATTAGAGAGACAAGGTGGGTGAGGTAATAGCTTTTATTGGGCCAACTTCTGCTGGTGAGAGAGACAATCTTCAGAGCTTACCCAGAGCTCTTCTTCAGGTCTGGGAAATGTATCTGAGTGTCACAGCTAAATACAAGTGGAAGGGGGAACTGATAGTTTAGAATCAGTAGCTAACATATTTCAGGGGCCCATTCGAGGTGAAGCGGTCCAGTAACACCGTTCCCATCACGGGAGGGGGGACTGGGGAGTTGGGCAGGATATCGAGGGCCATGCAGGTGGGGAAAGGCATCTTTCCTCAGTGCCCCGACCTGGCCGGAGCTGCCGCAGCAGAGGAGAGGTGCCTCTCCCCCGACCCTGGGCTTCTGCGGCGAGAAAGGGGCACCACAGCCCTGGGGCAGCCTGCACCCCAAACCCATCATCTCCAGCCCCACCCCAGCCACACCCCAGAGCTCTTACCCCTAGCTGGAGCCTGAACCCCCTGAACCCCAAACCTCTGTTCCAGCCCTGAGCCCGCACCACACCCCAAACTCCTTATCCCTTGCCTCACCCCAGAGCCTTCACCCCCAGTTGGAGCCCTCACCCCCCACACCTCCCCAACCCTCTGCCCCAGCCCTGAACCCCCTCCCGCACTCCAGAGCCCTCACCCCCCACACCTCCTCAACCCTCTGCCCCAGCCCTAAGCCCCCTCCTGCATTCCAGACCCTTTATCCCCAGCCCCATCTCAGAGCCCACACTCCCAGTTGGAGCCCTCACACCCTACACCTTCCCAACCCTCTGCCCCAGCCCTGAGCCCCCTCCTGCACTCCAAACCCCTCGGCCTCACCCGCGCCACACATCACCTCTATATTGGTGCACATCAGAAAATTCATTCCGCACATGGACGTAAAAAATGAGAAGGAAGGTTGGAGTTAGGGGGTGTAGTGGGTTACAGATTGTTGTAATGAGCCATGAATCCAGTGTCTGTTCAGTCCATGATTGTTAGTGTCTAGCAGAGTTATTAACTGAAGCTCCTAGCTGATCATTTGAAAGTGATTTCCAGGTTTCTTTTGAGGAGGCGTACTCACAGGTCAGACACTGAGTGATTGCTTTGTGAAAGGTGGTCACCACAGGTGACAGGGTGTTTTGTCTTTTATCATTTTCCTGTGTTTATTGCACACGGTGTTGGGAGAGGATGTGTGATGCACAAAGGGTTTGGTTTGCAAGGGGAAGAGGCTTGGGGGTATCGCTGGGACCATCCCCCAGCTTGAGCAATGGGTGACAGATCTGCTTCCTCAGGCGTATCAGACTCAGCGCTACTGACGTCCTGCCCTTTACTCCCATCGGCTCTGTGGAGCCAACCCAGCCCTGGGAGAGGGACCCAGGGTCTGCTCCTTCTTGGGCATCATCAATACAGCTGGTTGCACCTGGGCAAACCTCTAGAAGGCCATGGGCTTGCTCATGTGTCACCAAGAGCATCTTTTGTCCTCAGCCTTTCGTTTCTGAAGATGATGCAATTCTCTGCCCTCAGGCTGAGTCTGCAGGACTAACTGTGAGAACCTGAATCTGATCTGCAGTGACTGAGTGATACTGAACATGGGCCCCACCACATCACCACTCAGAGCAGAGCTCCAACATGACAATCTCTGGGTTATACCAGGCCATCTTCTTCCTCTGGGTTTGCTAGCAGCACACGCTCCAGGGGTTGGCTCCGTCAGCTCTGCTTGGGCAGAGATTTAGAAGAGTAATCAGAGAAGGAAGGAGGCAGAGGAGGTGCCACTGGAGCAGCAGAAAACATTCAGTGCATGGGCAAAAGAGTTGGTGTCACCTTTCCTGGGGCTGAGAAGTAAAGTCTTTACCTTTGTTCCCAGCTGGACCTGGCTGTCCCAGAGGAGTCCATCGCTCATCTGCTGTGACACACGGACCATTAAATTGCACCCAGTTACATTGTATTGAGCCCAATAACTTTGGCTAAAGCGGGTCTACCATGAAGGCATCTGGGCTGGATGTGGTGATATCAAGAGATGGAGAGTTTGTCACTTTCCTAGATAGCCTGTTCCAATGGTTAACCACCATCACTGATTTTTTAAAAAGTGACTTATTGCTAATTGAATAGGTCTTGCTTTAACTTCCAGCCGCTGGTTCGTGTTCCACCTTTCTCTGACAGATTCAAGATCCTGTTAGTATTATAGAATATCAGAGTTGGAAGAGAACTCAGGAGGTCATCTAGTCCAACCTCCTGCTCAAAGCAGGACCAACCTCAACTAAATCATCCCAGCCAGGACTTTGTCAAGGCTGACCTTAAAAACCTCTAAGGAAGGAGATTCCACCACCTTCCTAGGGAACCCATTCCAGTGCTTCACCACCCTCCTAGTGAAATAGCGTTTCCTAATATCCAACCTAGACTTCACCCACTGCAGCTTGAGACCATTGCTCCTTGTTCTGTCATCTGCCACCTCTGAGATCAACCAAGCTGCATCCTCTTTGGAACCCCCTTTCAGGTAGTTGAACGCAGCTATCAAATCCCCCCTCATTCTTCTCTTCTATAGACTAAACAAGCCCAGTTCCCTTGGCCTCTCCTCATAAGTCATGTGCCCCAGCCCCCTGATTATTTTCGTTGCCCTCCGTTGGACCCTCTCCAATTTGTCCACATCTCCTCTGTAGTGGGGGCCCCAAAACTGGACAGAGTACTCCAGATGTGGTCTCACCAGTGCTGAATAGAGGGGAATAATCACATTCCTCAATCTGCTGGCAATGCTCCTGCTAATATAGCCCAATATGACGTTAGCCTTCTTGGCAACGAGGGCCCACTGCTGACTCCTGTATTTTCACCCCATGAAGATAATTATGCACCGTAATTGAGTGACCTCTCAATCTTCGCTTTGATAAGCTTAAACACAGAGAGCAAATGAAGTCATTCACTTTCCAGCTCACTGTTGTGCTCTCTTCGGCACTCTCCCCAGATTTTCAGAGTCCAGAGCTGGGTGCAGTTTTTCAGTACACAGAGCAAAATCACTTCTCTAGGCCTGCTCACTGCTCCCGTGTTTGTCCATCCAAGGATCACCTGAGCCCTTTTTGCTCCAGCATCCCACTGGGAGCTCACACTGAATTGCTTGTCCGCTATGACTGCTATGTCCTTTTCAGAGTTACCGCTTTCTAGGATACATCCCCTCTCCCGGAGGTCTGGCCTGCATGCCTTCTTCCTACAGAGGGGCCCTTCCACTGGATTTAAATGCATTTTGTGTGAATGGGCCCAGCTCCCTAAGCGATTCAGACCTCTCTGTACAGCTGCCCTGTCTTCATCACTTCTTACTCTCCGCCAATCTTTGGGTCATCTGCAAACGTTCTCAGCAGTGATTTTGTATTTATTTTCAGGTCACTGATGAAAATACTGAATTGCCTCAGGCCTAGTACTGATCCCTGGGCATCCCCCTCTAAGCAGAGTCAGGATGAGCTCTACCCTGACATCTAGTGGTGAATTATGGCGAGTGTGGAAAAGAACTTCAGGGGCTGACCTTGTTTGCATAGGCACACCCACCCCGCCTAGCATAGCCCACAGCAGCCCAAAACAGTCCACAGAGAAAGTTGTGGGAGACATGAATTTACTGCAAGTGTTAGTTTATTTGGATGACCTGATTGTGTTTGGAAGAACCTTGGAGGAGCATGAAGAAAGACTTCTTAAAGTGCTTGATAGGTTGGAGGATTATGGTTTGAAGCTTTCAGTTGACAAATGCCAGTTCTGCAGGACCTCAGTGAAGTACGTGGGTCACATCATGTCCCAAGAGGGTGTGAGTACTGACCCCGATAAAATAGAAGCACTCACTACATGGCCATGGCCAAGTAACTACAGAGAACTCAAGACCTTTCTTGGGTTTAGTGGCTACTACCGCAGATTTGTGAAAAACTATGCTACCATTGTAAAACCTCTGAATGATCTTACCAGGGGATACCAGTCCAACAAGAACAAACCTAAGACCAAGAATAAGGGGTCTCCTGTGCAGAGACACTCTGGCCCCTTCGAACCATTTGGGCCATAGTGGGATGAGAGATATGAAAGGGCTTTTCGAGAAATCATTGCTTGCCTAACTCATGCTCCAGTCCTAGTCTTTGCTGACCCAAGCAAGCCATTTATCCTGCATACTGATGCTAGTTTGGAGGGTCTGGGAGCAGTCCTGTATGAGGAGGTGGAAGGCAAGCGTAAACCTGTAGCCTTTGCCAGCCAAGGACTGTCTGATAGTGAAACCCGCTATCCCACCCACAAGCTGGAGTTCTTGGCCTTGAAATGAGCCATCACTGAGAAATTTTGAGACTACTTGTCTGGTGCTCAGTTCCAGGTGTGGACAGACAGCAACCCATTGACTTATGTGTTAACAAGTGCTAAACTGGATGCTACAGGGCAAAGATAGGTGGCCGCTTTGGCTAGCTATGACTTCAGCATTCAATACCGATCAGGGAGAAGCAATGTAGATGCAGATGCATTGTCCAGGCGTCCACAGGCACCAGGAGTTGCTGTGATACCCACAGATGGAGTGAGAGCTATTTGCAATGTGAATCGCCGAGAGCCAGAGGCCCATGAGAGCCTTCATGGCTGTGCTGCAGAAGCTTTGGGCCTGCCCCCTGAATTGTGCCTTCTGCTTCGGTGAACTATATCGCTTTGGACCAATCTCCTTTGCCCATGCTCAATGAGGCTGACTGGCAGGAAGCCCAGCTGCAAGATATTGCCAAAAGGGAGGGGCGAAGCCCAGCTGTGGTTGTCCCACCTAACCCAGAGGGCAAACTACTATTGAGAGAATGGACCAGACTAAAACTGATTCAGGGAGTGCTACACCGCATGACCACAGACCCTCTACAAAAGCAACGGACTCAACTAGTGCTGCTGAAAGAGTACAGAGCCCTGGCCATGAGGGCCCTGCATGATGACTTTGGACATTTAGGGATGGAGAGGACCCTGGAACTTATTCGCAGTAGGTTCTATTGGCCCCGGATGGCTGAAGATGTTCACAGGAAATGTGAGACCTGCGCTTGATGTGTTCAAAGGAAAACTCTGCCCACGAGGGCTGCATATCTGAAGAACATCACCAGCAACAAACCTCTGGAGCTGGTTTGCATTGATTTCTTGTCCTTAGAAGTGGACAAGAGGAATATTGGGAACATTCTAGTTGTGACCGACCATTATACACGATATGCGCAGGCATATCCCACACGTGATCAGAAGGCCACCACTGTCGCTCGAGTGCTGTGGGAAAAATATTTCTCAGTTTATGGATTCCCAGCCCAGATACACTCAGATCAGGGGCAGGATTTTGAGAGTCATCTTCTGAAGGAGGTGCTGAGGATAGCGGGGATTAAAAAGTCTAGAACAATGCCTTATCACCTGCAAGGTGATCCTCAGCCAGAGAGATCCAACAGAACCCTATTAGATATGTTGAGGACTTTGCGGCCAGAGCAGAAGGCAACCTAGAGCCAACATGTCACATTTCTGGTCCACACCTACAACGCTACAAAGAACGACGCTATGGGAGTCACCTCATAACTCTTGATGTTTGGATGAGAACCAAGATTACCCATAGATCTGTGCTTTGGTGTATCAGAAGATGGAGATAGCTATGAAACTCACCAGCAATATGTATCCCAACTAAGAGAAAAGCTGTGGGATGCTTATCACTTAGCTACATCTGCGGCACGGAAGAACGCAGACTGCAACAAACATCGATATGATGCTAGGGTACGTCTGCAAGAGCTCCAGCTGGGGGACAGAGTCCTGCTGCAAAATTTGGGTATTGCTGGCAAACACAAGATAGCTGACAGATGGAAAAGCTAGGAGACCTGCTGGTCTACAAGATCAAAACCGAAGAGGGTCCAGAGCAGACAAAGACAGTGCACAGAAACCTTTTGCTCCCTGGAGGGGAATTGGTAGGGACCCCTTATGAGATGGGCCACAACAGGGCAACCGGACAGAACGAAGGTGCTGGACCAAAGCCGCCCTCCAACATGGACAGTTGGCCCCCTGCAGCTAACCTACTCAGCACATCTGAGAGTGAGTCTGAGGAGGAAGACACAATCATGGTGTATCCTGGGATGGAGACAAGATTTCAGTCTCGATCAGCTGAATCAAAAGAGAGCTCTTCCTCTTCTGCCCTAAAGCCCATGGCAGAAGTATTTAGGCCCATTCCTGACATCTCTGAGCCACTGGTGGGACCCCCGTGTGATGACATACACAGGTTATTGGACAGTGGAGACATACAGGTGGAGGATGTCCTGGGCACCTTTGACCCTCCACTGTTAGAACTAGAAATGCAGGAGCCTATGCCAGTAGCCAAGGGGACCTCAAAGGAAACCTCCATCCGTTGCTCAAGAGGATGTTCCCCCTACCACGGCAACAGAGATTCTCAATAGGCGAGACAGGGTAACAAGACCAGTAAAACGGTTAACTTGTGATGCACCTGGGGTGACTAGTGAGGAGCCAATACATTTGGCACACAGGCTTGTGGAAGCTAAAGTGGGCTATCTGAGGCCCTTTGGAGGGGACCAGTGAGTTGGTATAGTAGGGAGTGTGATTTGTCGGGACGACAAATTCTCAGCTTAGGGGAGGATGTAAGCAGAGTCAGGATGAGCTCTACTCTGACATCTGGTGGTGAATTATGGCGAGTGTGGAAAAGAACTTCAGGGGCTGATCTTCTTTGCATAGGCACACCCACCCCACCTAGCATGAGCCTACGGCAGTCCAAAATGGTCACTTTGACAGCTTTGGGAGCCCCAATTTCTCTGTTTTGGGGGGAGGAGGAATAAAGTGTTGTTACCCTGATTATGTGAATGAGGGACTATGAAACTGTTTTATGACAGAGGCACTCACAATCAGCTAAGTAGCACTCGCTAGAGAAAGAACACAGGTTCCAAAACCCAGTAAAGGGGGAGAGGTTGAGGACAGGTATGTGCACTTGATGGTACGGGTCCCTTTTGAGGGCCTAGAACACTAATTGTACCGTCTCCTATCTCCACAGGGAATATCAGAGCTAATTTTGATTCCATTAGGAGTCTAGCTAAATGCTGAGCTGAATTCACTTTGGGCCAACAGTGCACAAGCACTGGGGCTCCCCTACTGTGAGCTGAAATCACTAAAAGAGCTAAAATGGCTGAGCTGAGATCACTGAGTGCTGTGTTAACTACTGGGGGAGCCTGAAGGTGTATCACTAAGCGGCTGGCAGAGTGGAGCAGTTTGCAGGATGGTTAGAGTGGCCTACAGAACAGTGAGCGGAGCGGAGCTGAGCGGTTCATGGGACAACTGGCGGAGTGGGAGCGGCTGGCAGAGCAGAGCAGAGCAGTTTGTGGGATGGTTGGAGCTGCACACGGTACAGTGAGCAGAGCAGAAAGGAGCAGTTTGTGGGGACAGATGGAGTGGCTCATGGGATGGCTGGAGGAGCGGAGCGGCTGGTGGAGCAGAGCCGTTCATAGTGAAGGCTGCAGCAGAACTCCATGGAGAGGTGGGTCAGTCGGCCTCGGCCAACGTAAGGTTCCCCTTAACACCCCATGTGCCCCCCCATTTCCACCCAGGCTGGGGGGTAAAACTCTACAGATTAACTTTTGAACTCTGGGGCTGCACTGACCAGGGACAGAGACTCTGGGGTTGTTGGACTTTGGAGTGATTGGACTTAAGACCCTGAGGGGGAAAGGACATTGCCAAAACGTACTTGGAGGTGGGTCTTTTGCTCATGGTTTACGTTATGAATCCTGTTTGTGGTGTTTCCCCAACATGATGCCGCATTGTTTCCCTCCTTTATTGAAAGGATTTTGCTACACTCAGACTCCATGCTTGCGAGAGGGGAAGTACTGCCTCTTAGAGGTGCCCGGGGGTGGTGGTATGTGATTGTCCCAGGTCACTGAGTGGGGGCTCGAGCTGCTTTTTGCATTGCGTTATTGAAACAGAACCCCAAGATACTGAACCTGGCCCTTGTTGCTGCCAATTCAGAGGGGCAGAAGGGTTACACTCCCTAGAAATCTCTGATGCTGACGCTCCACTGACTTGAAGAGATCTTTCAGGAGCCAGTTTTTAACCTATTTAACGTGTGCTTTACTGGGATTGTACAGTGCTCGTTTTTCAATATTCCTCTCATGGTACTGTGTTAACCGCCTTACCAAAGTCTAAATCTAGTACACCTATGCAGTTATCTTTATCAACCAAACTGGAGATCTCATTAAAAAAAATTAGACTCAGATTTGTCTGACATGACCTATTTTCCATAAACCCCTGTTGATTGGCATAAAATATATTCCCCTCCTTTAATTCTGTATTGATTGAATCTCCCATCGGCTTTTCCATTATTTGCCCTGGACTGATGTCAGGCTAGCCAGAGCAGAGTGCTGCATGTTGCCGCTAGTCAGTGGCAGAAAGGAAATAAATCATGGTAAGGAGGAGGCTAGGAGTTACATCAGCACCAGTTGTTCTAAGCGCACTGTGAGTGTACAGGATGTGCTGTTCTGCTGAGATGTGACATAACCCCCAGACCTGTTTATGGGCTGGAGATGTCATAGCCCTGTCTGCAAGAGCCAGGGTGTTAACCACACGGTCCTGACCAAATTCCAGCTTGGTAATTATATTCTGCCTCCTTAAAATTGCTCCTGTAGTTGCAAGTGGTTGATTCATTCTTCACGGAGAGTAATTAGGCACTGGGACACTTTACAAAGGGCCTTGGTGGATTCTCCATCTTTTAATTTGTGAGTGGCTGTTTTTCTAAAAGATCCACTGATCTAAATGAATTACTTTGGGTCAGTGCAAGGGCCTGTGTCATGCAGGAGGTCAGACCAGATGATCACAATGGTCTCTTCTGGCCTTGGAATCTATAGGGTGATCAGATGTTCCAATTTTATAGAGACAGTCCTGATATTTGGGGCTTTTTCTTAAATAAGCTCTGTCACGTTATTGATTTGAACTGGGACCATATAGAACATGGTTGCAACCAAAGTCCTGTAGTGGCACCAAATCTTGTCTAAAGGGGGTCAAATGAGGTGTCTCAGACAAGGTTATGGTTTACTGGTTATGATTATGCTGTCTATATGTGTGTATCAATTTTGTAGTTGAAGTTATGAATATTGTCTCTAGATTGTCTGTATTTCAAACATATGCTATACTTCTGGGAGACATCCCAGACAAGTTGATGTCAGCTCTGCCTAGCCTGCTTGATAGCCCATTAAGGACCATCAGCTATACAACTGACTCATTGAGAGAAGGCAGATACATCTTGTAACTCAGCAAAGTATGCAGGGACTTGCCCACGTGACTCCAAACTCCATTTTGCTGTAATTTTCCATAGTAAGAACAAAGAGGTGTTCTTACACCTGGAAAAGACTATAAAAGGCTGATGCCTTATGTCCATCTGGTCTTCAGTCCTGCTTCTTACCTCTGGAGGGACTTTGCTAAAAACAGAAGCTTTGAACAAAGGACTGAATGACCCATCCCAGCTGTGGATGTACTCCAGAGACTTGATTTTAAACCTGCACTTTATTCTATCAGTGCTACAAGCCTGAACCAAGAACTTTGCCATTATTGTATGTAATTGATTCCATTTAACCAATTCTAGCTCTCATCTCTATCTTTTCCCTTTTATGAATAAACCTTTAGATTTTAGATTCTAAAGGATTGGCAACAGCGTGATTTGTGGGTAAGATCTGACTTGTATATTGACCTGGGTCTGGGGCTTGGTCTTTTGGGATCAGGAGAACCATTTCTTCCTTTTACTGGGGTGTTGGTTTTCATAACCATTCATCCCCAGGACGAGTGGCACTGGTAGTGATACTGGGAAACTGGAGTGTCTAAGGGAATTGCTTGTGTGACTTATGGTTAGCCAATGGGGTGAGACCAAAGTCCTCTTTGGCTGGCTGGTTTGGCTTGCCTTAGAGGTGGAAAAACCCCAGCCTTGGGCTGTGACTGCCCTGTTTTAAGCAATTTGTCCTGAATTGGCACCCTTGGTTGGGTTCCGCCAGAATCAGCATCGTTACAGGCTCCTATTACTCCCCACCCCCATCCTGATTTTTCACACTTACTGTCTGGTCACTGTCCAGAATCTATGAAGCACGTCCTGTCCTCAGAGCTCCTGTGCAATGTTGCTGCTGCAGTGTGGTTGCCGTTTCCCAGTCCGGACCACGTGACGAGCATGGATGCAAACGGGTGAGAATGTAGCCAAGTCGGGCATCCCATGGTCATTAGCCTAGTCCCAGGGCACAATGAGGGCAGGACCCCACCACAGAAATGGAAGTGCTGACATCTTCAGAACCTTCCCCTGTGGCTCAGTTGCTCACAGCCCAGTCCCTTCCCAGCTAAGGGTGTAGCCACATCTGCTCCAGGCTGAACGCATTTCAGTTGAGGGACCCCTCCATGCCATGGGCGCCTGTTCTCCAATAACCTCCAAGCCGTGCAGAGCTGGACCTGGGCCCTGCTGTGTGAGGGGGGAGAGCAGCACAGGAAGTGTCTTCAGCCATATCCCTCCCCAGGAAATGGAGGGTGAAGCCTGGTCCACTCTGGGGGATGGGGCAGTGATAAGACAGGGGAGGCAAGAGGAGCACAGAACAGGGGGCCGAGAAATGAGGCGGGACGAGGAGCCAGAGGCAGGCTTGCCACGTGTCCAGTTTTCGACTGGAACGCCCGGTCGAAAAGGGGCCCTGGTGGCTCTGGTCAGCACTGCCAACCGGGCCGTTAAAAGTCTGGTTGGCATGGTGCTGGCAGGCTCCCTGACTCTGTGCAGCTCCCAGGAAGGGGGCCGCATTCCTCTCCAGCTGGACGGCTGGGCCTGGCCCTAGCAAGCCCGCTGCCCCGGAAGCAGGACAACTAGCGTGGAAGCAGCTGGCATCAGCTCAGCAATGCAAGGGTTAATGGGGCAGGGCAGACAAGGCACTACAGACCCTGTAGGAATGTTTCCAAAAGGATTGGGATGGGGCGGGGCCCATGGGTGCAATGGAGTCACCCCCACCCCCCACGACTTGGTGCAGCCGGGGGCAGCTGCACTGTAGCCGTCATCCATGACAAGGTGGGCAACCCTGGGCGACTGGTGTGTTCCTGGGTTGTATGCATCCTCCACCCACACACCGACTCAGTGGGTGCCCTGTAGGGTCGCTGCCATCTCCATGGGGCCCCGCGGGGGCCAAGGAGGGGCTGGGGGTCAAAGAGGGCCCCAGCCTGTGGGGTTGCTGCCCTCCCGTGGGGCTGGCGGTCAGGGTGGGGATGCGGGTCAGAGAGGCAGGTCTGGCCTTACCATGAGGCGAACGGAGGCGGACGCCTCAGGTGCCAGACTGTGTGGGGGATGCCACTAGCACCCAGAGTGTAGAAAATTGTGTCTGCTGCTGGTGCATATGTATTCTCTCTGCTCTAGATGCACAGAGATGGAGGAGTGCTGTGCTGGAGGAAGGAGGGCCCAAGAGACATAACAGGCAGGCAGGAGAAAAGGTGAGAGGGAATAACAGAAAGCAGCAGGAGCTGCAGGGAGAGAGGAAAAGGAGCCTCTTGTGACCTCTCTAGCATCCCCAGGAGCCTGGACTGATTCACACCAGCTTCTTAGGGAGCTTTCTGTTTCCTGCTGCTTCCCTGAACCCACTTGAGGAGAACAGGCAGCCAACTGAAGCAGTAGGAGCCAGTTAGACCCTTAAGATGCTGATATCTGCCCTACTCAGGCCCTGCTACCAGCCTGCTTATTTGTCCCCTTCCACTGAGTGTTGAGAGCCACTCAGGGTGACCAGATGTCCCGATTTTATAGAGACAGTCCTGATTTTTGGGTCTTTTTCTCATACAGGCTCCTATTACCCCCCACCCCCATCCCGATTTTTCACATTTGCTGTCTGGTCACTCTAGAGCCACTATAGCTGGCACAGAACAGCAGTTATGAGTGAAAGAAGAAAACTCCCCTCTGGGGCAGCATTCAGAAAAAGAAAGAAAGCAAAGGGAGCTTTTCTATCTAAGCAGGAAGGAGCTCTCCTGGGATACATAGACACAAATGTTCATGGTGAGCCTTCCGGCCCCACTGAGGATGTGAGTGGTGAGGAGATGCCTGATCTTCCAGTTAGTCAGAATGCAGGTGACCTGACAGCTACTGGAGCAGCCATATCTCCATCTCAAATGGATGTAACCATGCACATTCCTGAAGAAAAGTGTAGATCAGAGAAGAGTGTGGAGGAGGCGCAAGAAACAGCTGCTGCTGAGTTTAGTTCCTTAAGTCTAGATGATCCAGGACTGTGGACCCACTTGAGCAGTAGCCTGAGGAACTTCCTTGTACTGCATGGGCCACAGCAAGTGGGAAAACTTCATGTTCCCCCAAGACAATTAAAATAGAAGTTTCCATCCAACACATTACTGGTGTGAAATCTCCAATGGTGACAAAGTGGAGAGGCCCTGGCTTATGTACTCAAAAACCCAGAATGCTGCATGCTGTCTTTGTTGCAAACTCTTCCAGGCTAATGTTCCAGCCACATTGAGTTCTACAGGAACAAAGGACTGGAAAAATCTGGCTAGAAATCGGGCACGCCATGAGAAGGCAGTAAATCACCAGAGAGCATTCCATAGGTGGAAAGAGCTTGAGATGAGACTAAGGTTAAAGGCCACCAGAGATGATCAGCATCAAGAGAAGATTGCATCAGTCTCTTTACTGGCAAAATGTTCTGAAAAGGCTCATTGCCATTGTGAGAATGCTTGCTACCCAAAACCTAGCACTGCGTGGCACTTCAGATCAGCTGTATGTGCCAAACAATGGAAACGTCTTTAAAATTGTGGAGCTGATGGCTGAGTTTGATGCTGTACTCCAGGAGCATCTAAGAAGAGTCACCACCCAAGAAATGTACACACACCACCACCTTGGAAAAACTATTTAAAATGAGCTCATACAGTTACTGGCAACAGAAGTCAAACAGAAGATTGTGGCAGATCTGAAGTCAGCAAGCTATGACTCTGTTATTCTGGACTGCACACCTGACATCAGCCATATGGAACGAATGACTTTAATGGTGCATTTTGTAAGAACCTAGTGAAAAGGTCCCTGCAAATGGTGACTGTCAGAGAGCATTTGCTCCACCAATATTTAGGAACATGGACCCAGCTCCACCAATGTCTGGGCTTACCATGCTTTAGGGGCCACGCGCTTCAGTGGAACGCAGGGTCCAGGGAGGCCTGGGGGATTAGCGGGGGGCTTGGCACCGGCAGCAGCAAGCGAGCAACTCAACCCCAGCCTGCTCCACTCCACCCTGCCGGCTCCCAGCATTGCCTGGGGGAGGGGGTGGAAGCCGGAAAGAGATAGAGCAGGGGTTTGGGGGAAGGGGTGGAATGGGGGCGGGCTGGGGCTGGTAACTAGCATGGAAGCAGCCGGCACCAGCTCAGCAATGCAAGGGTTAACGGTGCAGGGCAGTCGAGGCATTACCGGCCCTGTGGGAAAGGACTGGGACGTGCTGGAGCCCGCAGTTGTGCTTCCCAGAGAGGAGTGGGGACAAACGGCTTCACTGTGAGACAGCCGGCGCCAGCAAACGCTTGCCTGCCAGAGCCACTGGGCAGAGGCTGGCAGGGCCCGAGGCAGCCAGGCTCCTGGGAGGGAGGTTGCAGACCAAGCCCAACCCAATGAATGGGAGGCAGGCAGGGGGAATAGTCAGGGTGGGGAGGGCACACATCCCCTTGCTGCATTTCCTCAGCAGCCCCCTCCATTGGGTTTGCACGCTGCCCTTTATCCTCCCCAGTGCCGGCTCCAGGGATGACCTGGATCAAAGAATCTTGACATCTTTTTATGATGAGATTACAAGTGCGGTTGACAGAGCTAATAATGTTGATGTAATAACCTGCTGCGAGGCATTTGACTTGGCATTGCACAACATTTTGATTAAGAAACTAGAACGATACAAGATTTGCGTGGCACACATTAAATGGATTCAAAACGGCCTAGCTGATAGGTCTCCAAATATAGTTGCGAATGGGGAATCATCATGGAGCAGGTGTGTTTCCAGTGTTTTTAATGGGGTCCTGTAGGGTCACAGAATCATAGAATATCAGGGTTGGAAGAGGCCTCAGAAGGTCATCTACTCCCACCCTATGCTCAAAGCAGGACCAATCTCCAGCTAAATCATCCCAGCCAGGGCTTTGTCAAGCCGGCCTTAAAAACCATTAAGGAATGAGATTCCACCACCTCCCTAGGGAACCCATTCCAGTGCTTCACCACCCTCCTAGTGAAATAGTGTTTCCTAATATCCAACCTAGACCTCCCCCACTGCAACTTGAGATCATTGCTCCTTGTTCTGTCATCTGCTACTGCTGAGAACAGTCTAGATCCATCCTCTTTGGAACCCCCTTTCAGGTAGTTGAAAGCAGCTACCCCCCTTACTCTTCTCTTCTGCAGACTAAATAACCCAGTTCCCTCAGCCTTTCCTCATAAGTCATGCGCTCCAGCCCCCTAATCATTTTTGTTGCCCTCTGCTGGATGCAATACTCCAGATGTGGCCTCACTAGTTCCGAATAGAGGGGAATAATCACTTCCCTCAATCTGCTGGCAATGCCCCTACTAATGCAGCCCAATATGCCGTTAGCCTTCTTGGCAACAAGGGCGCACTGTTGACGCATTTCCAGCTTCTCATCCACTGTAACTCCTAGGTCCTTTTCTATAGAACTGCCGCTTAGCCAGTCGGTTCCAGCTTGTAGCAATGCATGGGATTCTTCCATCCTAAGTGCAGGACTCTGCACTTGTCCTTGTCCCGCAGTGATTAACGTTTTTATCAATGAGCTGGAAGAAAACATAAAGTCTTCACCGCAAAAGCTCCCAGACGATAATGAAGAGGACTGATCACTGATACTCAGCATACTGGATTGCTTGGTAAACTGGGTGCAAGCAAACAATATGTTTTAATTTGGCTAAATGTATACTTCCAGAAACAAAGAACGTAGACCATACTTACAGGATGGAAGAGTCTATCTGGGGAAGCAGTGACTCGGAAAAAGATTTGGGAGTCGTGGTGGTGGGTGATCAGCTAAACATGAGCTCCAGATGTGATGCTGTGGCCCAAAGGGTTAATGCCATCCTAGGGTGTATAAACGGGGGAATTTTGAGAAGGAATAAAGAGGGTGTTTTCCCTCTGTACTTAGCACTGGTGTGACAGCTTCTGGAATGTTGTATCCAGTTCTAATGTCCACAATTCAAGAAGTATGTTGATAAACTGGAGACGGTTCATTCGGACAAGAGCCGCAAGAACATTTAAAGGATTAGAAAACCTGCATTATAGTGACAGACTCAAGGAGCTCAATCTATGTAGCTAACAAAGAGACAGCTAAGGGGTGACGTGATCACAGTCTGTTAGTACCTGCATGGGGAGCACATATTTAATTACGGGCTCTTCAGTCTTGTAGAGCAAGTTATAGCAATGGGTGGAAGGTGAAGCTAGACAAACCCAGACTGGAGCTAAGGTGTAAATTTTTAACAATGAGAGTAATTAACCGTTGGAACAATTTACCAAAGGGCACGGTGGAGTCTCCATCACTGGCCATTTTTATAACAAGATTGGGTGTTTTTCTAAATTAAATCAGGGCAGTTCTCTGGCCTGCATTATACAGGTGGTCAGACAAGATGATCCCAGTAGTTCCTTCTGGCCTTGGAATCTATGATTCCATGAACAATCCTGAGCTAGGATGGAGCCGTGAGGTACCAGAGCTAGGCATGCTGGATGACATCCTCCAGGAGAGGATTGGGAGATGGTGGCTCTTACAGAGATCCAGGCTCTGACTGAAAGGGGCCAACTTAGCAGCAGTGTTCAGGAGGGCTCTGGGAGTTAGCGCCCCTGCAGCTTCAGTCAGGTAGGTTTGGAGATGTCCTTTCCTCCGAGGTCCAGCACATGAATGAAGCCCTCGTGATGGTATACTGTGTCTTCAGCACCAAGGAGGAAATTCAGACACACACAGCTGCTTCAGAGGAGTGGGCCACCACACCGAGCCGGAGGGTCAGAGAGACTAGAAGGTAACCAAGAAGCACAATGGCAGTTGGCTCCACTCCAGCCACACTGGGAACAATTTTCCAAACCTGCCCAAGCCATGTCTCTCCCTGGGCTTCTGGAGGGAAAGGGAACCAGAACTTGGCTGTGATGTAGCTCTGCAGACGTGCGGGGCACGTGAGGGACCGCAGAACAGGGGGAGTGCTGGCCCCTGGCCCTACGCTCATTCTAGAGAAGATGCATGTAACCCTCACAGAATGACGAAAAGTGTCTGCACGTTCAGGGAAAAGGGAAGATACAGAGGGCTGTGCCCAGGGGTAGCATTAGTGGCCATTACGTCTGAAAAGACAGCGGAGCCCTGGTAGAACTAGTGAGCAGGGTGGCATTTCCTGTGGCGCTGTTGTGAAGGATGTTTTACCTCAGAAGTGGTTAAATACTCATGGGAGCTGTGTGAAGTGAACAAGTATCCCCATGTCGCCCTCAGGCCAAGGGCCTCTGGAAATGTTTTGTGGCCTTTTGAAAACAATGTAATGAACCTTGGCAGGTCTGATTTGGGAGCGCAGCAAGGACCCCAGCACCTGCTGGTCACCTCTGGGGGGTCTGCAGGAACCCACTGGGTGTCCCCTAGATATGAGGAGAGCCTAGAGCAAGGGGTCATTGTTCTGTTTCCTTGAGACTGGGAAGAGCCCGTCCTACAGCATGGGGAATCCATGCTACTTGAGGTGCTAAAGGATCCAGAACATTTGAGGTCTGGATGGAGGAGGCTGTGATCAGACTAGGCTGAGCTCCAACAAAACAGAAAAACAGTTATGATAAGCAGGCCAGGGCCAGGATGGAACAGCTGGGTGTGACGAGGTGGGACTGTTCTTAATGTTTCCTCTGAATACTGTGTGGGTGCCTCAGTTTCCCCTATGCATTTCTTAAGTCTCCAGTGTGTATAAATGGCTGATAGTCTGTATCCTGGCAACAAATGCCTGGGGCCCTTCCCCATGCAAGGGAATAGCTAAAGGTGAACAAAGAGATCAGGTGACCTCCCGGCCCGGGAAAGAGACAAAGGCCAGAAAGGAGGGGCTGGGGGTGGGGTTCAGTTTGGAGCTGGCTAGGGACGGGAAGTGAGGGCAGACGTGGGTGTCTGGCTCGCTGGGCCCCAGAATGGACCCGGCTGACGGGTTCCCATTCTCTGTACCTACAAGCTCTGTTTTAGACCATGTTCCTATCATCTAATAAACCTTTGTTTTACTGGCTGGCTGAGAGTCATGTCTGACTGCGAAGTGGGGGTGCATGCAGGACCCTCTGGCTTCCCTAGGACCCTGCCTGGGCGGACTCACTGTGGGAAGCGCATGGAGGGGCATATGCTGAATGCTCCAAGGTCAGGCCCAGGAAGGTGAAGCCATGTGAGCTTCTTGCCCTGGAGACAGTCTGCTCCGAGGGAGAGAAGGATCCCCAAAGTTTTGCCTGGCTTTGTGGGGAGCAGTTCCAGAGCATCGCCTGGGGACTCCATGACATTGGGTGATGGTAATAAACCCCAGCGGTTTGTAACAAATTCCAGGCAGCTCGGAAGGGACCTGGAAAGCTTGTGCAATTAGAAGATGAACTGGCTTATGCGGCCGAACTCTCCAGTTTGAGGAATAGCCACTGTCACTATCACTATCCTAGCAATATGTCAGCTCTGCACCATGCAGAGGATGGTCCTTGAGAGCAGAAACATGCAGAGAGTGCAAAGGATGGCCAGTGGGACGTCCCTGGCCTCCTGCCAAGGCAGTCTAGACCCCCAGTGGGGCAGCAGTGAGTCCCGCCCTGGTGCTCCAGGCCAGAGATGTGTGGGAGAGCCCTCCTGCCTGGGGAAGAACCTCATTAATGTTCTGGGCCTCCCGCCCTAGGCCCCCGAATCCAAGGAAGGATGGGGACTTACAGGCACCGGCCAGCTCGGGGATACTCAGCCTGAGGCTCGTGAGCCGCATGTGGCTCTTTCATATGTCTCCTGCGGCTCTCTGCAGCATGTGATATGAAAACACTGTGTGATTTCATTATTAACCAAGCCAAGTGATTAACCAGTCAGGATGCTTTTCCTATGATATCTATTTATCTATCTATATATCTAATCTATCTATCTATATATATATCTATATATATATCTAGATATGCCAATGGCTAATTTGGCTCCAGAACCACTGAGGTCTGAGTATCACTGGGCTAGCGCCAACGAGGCTGCTGCAATGAACCTCCCCCATTCACCTGGCAATGAAGTACCATAAAAGGTGGTGCTCAGACCTGCTGGCTAAGCTCAGGGTTAGCAGTGGATGACATGACAGCCTCTGCACCAGTAATGGGATGTAGGAGGCACAGAAAGTGGCCCCATTTCCAGGGAGTTGTGCAAGAGGATGGAAGTGTGAGAGGATTTACCCAAGGGTGCAGTAAGGGACTGGCAGGCGACAGTCCAACTAGCCAGTTTGCTACCAGTATCAGATTATGGACTGTGACTAATTAACGTATCAATTTCCCTGGCAGCTGTTTCAGTGCTGGGCTCTCATTTTCCTCTAGCATCAGTATGGCTGGGTCGTGCCAATTTGCCCAGGGTGTTCTTTGTTCAATAACAGCATAGACAATGTCTGAAATGCAGGCTCAGCACCCCCAGGTGCATTGGGAACTTGCGTCATCTGACGGCTGGCTCTGCTCAGGACGTAGTCCTGCCATTGCTAGATGAGTGATGCACGTTACACGTGTTCAGAATATGTTGCCATTAGCTGACACAACCTGTGTTAGGGCAGAGAGCCTCACACAGGCAGGGGCAGCTCTAGGTATTTTGCCGCCCCAAGCATGGCAGGCAGGCTGCCTTTGGCAGCTTGCCTGCAGTAAGTCCCCGGTCCCGCGGATTCGGCGGCAGCCTGCAGGAGGTGTGCCAAAGCCGCGGAACCACCGGACCCTCCAAAGGCAACCTGCCTGCCGCCCTCTCAGCAACCGGAAGAGCGCCCCCTGTGGCTTGCCACCCCAAGCACGCGCTTGGTGTGCTGGTGCCTGGAGCTGCCCCTGCACACGAGGGCTGCTTACCCTTACCCAGTGCGTCTTGAATCGGACTCATACCACTGGAAAAAGATCAACTAACCACTTGACTGGAAGTGCTGGCAGGCCATGGAGCACTGGTGTGGATGGGAGGAAATGGATATTCCCTGATAATGCTGGCTCATATAACCAACAGAGAGCAAAAGGGACGTAACCAGCTCGTTCTGGGCTAACATCGGACACAATCCCAAACGCTAATGGAGACACCTCAATGTGAAAAGTGAGAATTTCCATTTGCACGTGTATGGCCACTCTCCCCCTCCCTTTTTGAGGTATGGGGCCTGAAGGAAAGAGGCAAATTTGGAGCAGTGTCTCAGATAAAGACTTTGCTGTTTTGTAAGATTTTCTTATCTCTTCAACCCTACAAGCCCGAGCAGTATGTTCCTTAGTATTGACTTAGCTGTGCTCATTTCTTCACCTCCATAGAAACATCCACAACGCCCCAATCCGCTGAACTATCACAGGTGGCTGGTGCGCACCCTCTACCAGAGTCCAGCATTCACGGCAGCGACGAATTGTCAAAGCTGTTTGTGGCTCTAATTGCTTGGCCCTGGGCTGAGCTGATGTATGTGGTCAGATACTGAGTGGGGGCTGCGATGTGGAGGTTCTGACCTGTGAATTATATCCCTGTACCCCTGGGCTGGGACACGCTGGGGCCATTCCTGGAGGAGGCTGTCAGCACTTGGCCGAGGGAGGGCATCCCGCCAACGTCTCTTAAAGAAGCAATTGTTAAGCCTTGCCCAGGGAATCATCTCTTTGAAGCTGAGGCTTTGTCCAGTTGTCACTCAGTTTCGGATTGCAACGGCCCTTCGACTGAGGAAGATCGTTGATAAGGTGTTGATGAGACAACTCCCCAGCACTCCCTGCATTATGGAGGGCGATTTGGCGCCTCCCCGGGCCTCGATGGACTCTGGCTGTCGGCTGCAGAGTTGTGCATGCTCAGCCCTTGTGAAAACCAGGCCATGGGCCCCTGGCTGGGCACAGACACAGGGAAGCACTTCAACTTTTGTGAAAACGGAGGCCTCGCAGCCAGAGTGAAGCAGGCGTTTTCACTAGGTTGGAATGAGATTTGTAAAACCACATTCGCAAGAAAAGGGTCTGTCTGAAATGCAGAGAAAATGGCTGATTAGCTGTTGTGTGCTTTGCCTCCCTCTTTTGTGCTAATACAAGGTTAGCTACAGACTTGACGGGAAACAAAATACACGGGATGGTTTTGTGTGCAGAGAACTTTAGTAACCAAGGGAATTAAAGATCAGAGATAAAACACCATTACGTTCCACTAAGTTATGAATGGAACATAATGTTCATAAGTTATGAGACGTGCATCCGACGAAGTGGGTATTCACCCACGAAAGTTCATGCTCCAATACGTCTGTTAGTCTATAAGGTACCACAGGACCCTTTGCCACTTTTACAGATCCAGACTAACACGGCTACCCCCCTGATAAGTTATGAGTGCCTGTCACGGAACGTGATGGAGAAAAATACATGCCAAGTGCTGCAGTAGACATTGTCATAAAACATGCTAAAATCCTAGAGCCATGTACTGTGTGTGAGTAGGATTATTGTTCATCTGTAGGTCACGCCTAGAGGCCTCCACCAGGATCACGCCTCTCTTGTGCGAGCCGTTGTGCACACATAGTAAACAGTTTCTGCCCCTAAGAGCTGACGCTCTATGTAATCTCACCTTTTGTTTTCTGGGTGCTGCATCTTTAAATTCCTACGTGCATGGGAGGCAGAGCTGTACTGTGCAGTCACTCCCCCGCTCTCTGGCCCAGGGATTCTTCAAACAAAGTGGAACAGCTCAGCATCAGGGCTTGAGAAGGCAGCATACCCTCGCCTGGTGCACGGGGCGCTCAGCTGGGAGGTGAGAGGACTGGGGTCACAGCCCTGCTCCATAGCAAACTGAGTGGGATTAGAACCTGGGTTTCCTATATCCTGAGTGAGTGCCCTTCCTACTGGATATAAACAGGGCCAGATTTACACCTTACACGCCCCGAGGCGCAGCATCTTCAGTGCCCCACCGCCTACCGCCGATCGTCATGTTCTCCCATCAAAAATGAAACTTTTAACCCACTTTTAGGTGCCCTTAGAACGCCAGCGCCCCAGGCACATGACTACTGTGCTGAATTAGAAATCCAGCCCTGGGGATAAATGGGGGCTGCTCTAGGTGTGCTCTGAGCACCCACGCACTGGAACAGGCCCGCTGGGTGAGGGAGGCAGAGGAACACCGAATCTGAGAATCCGGCCAGGGCTTAGGTGTGAGCCAGGGTGCTGAGCCGGGTCAGGGTTGAGGCAACTTTGTAAATAGGCACTGGCAGAAAAGTAGCTTCCCAGGGGACTTCGCCAGCAGGGATTTAGGAACCAGTGGGGTTCGGTGGCAGCTGAACAGGGCTTTGAAGATCCACATTTCAGACTTAGGTGCCTACGGCCGTTGTCTAAGTCCCCTTGTTGGTCTGGCCCCTAGTGTCTCCAGGCAATGGGCTGCGTGTGCTTTGCCTCCTGCAGTGGGGTGCTGTAGTGGAGGAAATGCCCCCCCCCCCCCGACAGACAGTTATTTTAGTGGCTGTGAGGGTGACACTGGGCTTTCATTCACTTTTTAGCTTTGCTTCTCCCATTGGCAAATGGTCTGTTTGGGCAGTTCTCAGGGGGCGGAGTTTTATCTCAGAGGGTAACCGGACCCACTTGCTATTTTGGGATCTAGTGGCTTTTACTCCCCCAGTGCAGGGCGTGTCTTCAGATGGTAAGAGGACAGTAAAATATCCCCTAGCTGGGAGTTTGTTTTTACTGAGCATGGCTGGAGTCAAAGGGGTGAGCGCCAGGGAATGGGCTCTGTACCCCAATAGCAATGCGCTCAGGCAGCTGGATCCCCAGGAAGTGCTAGCATAGGAGAAGACTCACAGCTAGCTAGCTAGTGCATGCTCCAGAAGACATGAAAAGAACTTTAAGGGTGCAAAGTGAAGCTACCCACGACACTTTAGTTCTGCTCCCACGCACATATCCAGTAAGCTAGGCTTCAGCTGCAGGAGTGCAGACTATATTTTCCCACATGGTTCAGCATGAAGGTTTGAGCGTAAGCCTCTCAGATCCACAGCACAGTCCCCTACGCCATGAGCTAAAAGAGCAGCTCCTAACAGAAGTAGGCTGTTATCCTCTGGGTGGACCAATTTCACAAGAGGGCTGTAACACACACTTGATGAGTGAATCACACCACTATTTGCTAGCCAGAAACAGTAGAACTGTGGGTATCCAAAATCCATTGTTCTGTTCCCTGCTCTGGGAGGGGAGTGTTGTCAAAGAGTTAGAGCAGCAATTCATAATAGATAGGCCAAGTATAGGCGGCTCTGTCAGGTGGATGATACTTACCCTTGCAATGTTAGAGACCTGGGTTCTCTTCCCAACCGACTTGGATATAAACTGGCCATCAGGAAGTTTAGACTTGAAATTAGATGAAGGTTTCTAATCATCAGAGGAGTGAAGTTCTGGAACAGACTTCCAAGGGGAGTAGTGAGAGCAAAAGACATATCTGGCTTCAAGACTAAGCTTCATAAGTTTATGGAGGGGATGGTATGATGGAATAACCTAATTTTGGCAATTAATTGATCTTTGATTATTAGCGGTAAATATGCCCAATGGCCTGTGCTGGGATGTTAGATGGGGTTGGATCTGAGTTACTACAGCAAATTCTCTCCTGGGTGTCTGCTGGTGAGTCTTGCCCACATGCTCAGGGTTTAACCGATCACCATATTTGGCGTCGGGAAGGAATTTTCCTCCAGGGCAGATTGGCAGAGGCCCTGGAGGTTTTTTGCCTTTCTCTGCAGCATGGGGCACAGGTCACTTGCTGGAGGATTCTCTGCACCTTGAGGTCTTTAAACCACGATTTGAGGACTTCAGTAACTCAGAGATAGGTTAGGGGTTTGTTACAGGAGTGGATGGGTGAGATTCTGTGCCCTGCGTTGCGCAGGAGGTCAAGACTAGATGATCATAATGGTCCCTTCTGACCTTAAAGTCTATGAGTCTATGACTTCATCTTACAGTATTTGTAAAACGGGGGGAGGGGGAGAGCGGGTGATACATGTCTGCAGAATAGGGAGATCATAAGCTTTCCATAATATTAAGGGGTGTGACCTACCCAGAGATAGTAACAGCTGAAGAGATGACTTAAACTCCTGGTCTCTGGGCTCTTAGCTCAGTGCACCTTCCCTGTGTCATAAATACTCGTGCAGGAAGGTTGCACCTTAACATTACTTTATTTCATAGAATCCAAAATGATAACATACAAGAATTCAGAAACAGAGAGAGATGAAGCAGGCTGCTCCCTAAGGCAGGCAGAGGCACAACTCACCCCTCCTTACGCTAGGGTGTCTGGCCCAGGTCACATGCTGCCTTACAGAGCCCTCCACCTGCAAGCAGGACCAGGAAAACCCCAGAGAATTTAAAGTGATAGAGCAGAATTCTAACACAATTTTCAATACACCATACCCTGAGGCTCTAGGGACAGGTCCGTGCACAGGGAGGAATGGGTCTCTCTTTCTTCCTCCCTACACTTTTTCCCTCGTAGAGCTGGAAGAGAAGGATTTTGGATGTGCTGGAGCTCATGGTGACAGGACAGTCTCCTGAATGTATTCACTTTCTGAGTTACCAGTAGCTGGTGGCTTGGGGAAATGTCTTTGATTTTAATGGGTCTATCTGAGTGCTAGGTGCCATGTCGGGGGTGGGGAAGGAAGCTTTGCATCTCATCCATGCGCAAGTCCACCTACAGAAAATGCCTGAATTCCTCTTGGGGAATGCCTGTCACCTGCTGTCTGAGAACACCCGCCCCCCCCCCCCCCACACACACACACATACACACGTTGGCATTTCCTCTCTTGGCTTTGTTGAAATGGAAAGGCTGTGAACTGGAACCCTGGGTTCCAGCACCACGCCCAGGAAAAACCACCCAGGCCAGTTTGACATTGCGGCTCCTGCTGAGCTGCTGCCGGGGGTTGTGAAATGTGTTTTTCCCCCGGCGCAATGGGGTTTGTTTTTGTAACATGCCCAGCAGCTCTCCTGAGAAGGATGCAAACGTCATTCTTCTTCTCTTCGGCAGGCCTGGTTCTCAGGCTGTGCCAGCACGCAGGGCCCTGGCTTGCTGCTGCTCCCTCCCCTCTGCCTGTGCCCACCCACTGCCCTCCAGCGAGGGAACTGGTAACTCGGCGACAATGAACCATTGGTAGAGCCTTGGCAGAGCTCCTTGAACCATGTGCGAGTTGGAGGTTGGCACTGATCCTGGTACACGGGGGTGTCTCTGCCGCCCAGACAAACACACGCAGAGGGCACCAAGGTCAGGCATGTCGCAGGAGACGGTTGGTGATCCAGGGCAGAGAAGCACGAAGGATCACCGAGTACCGACTCGGTGAAATATTGAAAAAGGCGCTTTATTAAGTGAACGAGGCAGAAGCAATTACCTTGTGTAATAAATAAGGAGACAAAAAGGGACTTTGACCCACCGTCTCACAGGATGTGAGTGGGAGCTCTTGACTCATTGCGCTCTTCATCACACAGGCTCAAACTCGTCGGCAAAGTGGGGCACTTAGGTTAACTCAACCATTTGTCTGTGGCTACCCAAAATGGGTCAGTGTGGTCACGCTTCAGCATTCAGAGCCCCCAGTGTCCTTCCAGCCCCCTCCACAGCCTGCCCAGCCTCGCCTGAACCCCCACCTCCTTCACAGACTCAGCCACTCCCATCTGCCTGACCTCAGAGACGCCTGGACACCTGGCTCTCTTCCCCACACAGCCCAGCTCCCATCCATCTGCTGGGACTATCAGGAGGAGCTTCTGAGGTGGCCTCTGGCCCCTGGAATCCCCCTCACAGCTGCCTCCTGAGAGCAGACACCTACCTGCAGTTGATAAGCTCTGCTCAAGTTCACAGCTCTGGCTTTTTGCTGCCCTGTTCTCTCTCTGCCTCCCACCTCATGCCCCCTTCCCCACCACACTCACCTCCCCGCCTGCTCCCAGCCCCCCTTGTTACATCCCCGCCGCCCCAAGCCAAAGTAACAAACAACCCTGCTCGCTCAGTCGCGTGCTGAGCATCATGTTATCATCACACGCACACAACAAATGCTTCACGCCAGCCCCCGCCCCGGCTGCATGCCTCCTTGGCAGGTCCTTTCCTGCTTGCTCTGTACTGTGAGCAGTGAGGGCGAGGACCGTGTGATGTCTCCTGCGTGTCTGCACAGAGCTTGGCACAACAGGGCCCCATCCTCACGAGTGGGAGCTAAAACTCTTAAATAACACTTGGCACCGAAGCAGCGTATTGCCTGTACCAAGCCGTGAACAAACAGCTGTTGATGGTTGTTACATCCCTGGGAGCAGGTCAGGGTCATTATCCCCATCACACAGCCAGAGGAAGTGGCTTGCGCAAGGTTGCCCGGCATGTCAGTCAGCAGCAGCCTGGAATAGAATCCAGGTCTGCTGATGCCCTGCCCTGTACTCGCACCTAATAACAGCGCAGGAGCAAGGAACTAACCCAGCTTAGCCTACTAATGGATATGGGCCCCGCTGGTCTGCTTGGTTGCCATGAGGAGACCCCTGGGAAATCCCGCTGCACCAGCCAGGTGGAAAGGAGGGAGTGCTGGGTGTGGGGAGGTGGGTGGCAACGGGAGGCGAAGTCAGACTTTGAAAGGGGCACAGGATGGTCCCTTTACCCCAGCCCAGGACTGTATCCCCCAAGTTGCACCAGCACTGGGGCTTGGGCCTTCGTAAATGAGAATATCCCCTGGAGCTGCAACGCGCTTTCCCTTTGATCTCTGGCACTTCCAGGGGCAGGCAGAGCTCTGGGCCCACCTGGGTCATAGCTGTGCAGCTCTGGGCCACCAGCAGAGTGGCAGGCGTGACTCCAGCCTCGCTGTGTGGGGTTCCACCTAGTGAGTGTCACGGATGTAGATGCCCCTGGGATCACTCAGGATGCCCCCATACTGATTTAGGGGCCCCAGCAGGGGAGGAGCCTGCAGGAAAGTAGAGACAGCACTGCCACAGGAGAGAACTCATCCTCACCTGGAGCCTGAAATCTGGGCAGGTTCCCTGGAGGGGGGACATGGATACAGGTGGAGTGCACAAGAGGTGGGACTGTGGTTAACCCTTTAATTGCCTTCCTGCTGCAGAACACCAGGAACGAAGCT
Source organism: Gopherus flavomarginatus (assembly GCF_025201925.1). Classification (NCBI taxonomy): domain Eukaryota; kingdom Metazoa; phylum Chordata; order Testudines; family Testudinidae; genus Gopherus; species Gopherus flavomarginatus. The sequence continues at coordinate 39,074,629 of NC_066630.1, forward strand.
CTATTAATATATGGAAGGTGCCCAGGTGAAGCTTGGCTGCAAAGACTAACAGCGTGGAGAGGGACAGTGTCTCTCCGCAGGAATGGGAGGGGAGCCTATTTCAAGAGGAAGCAACAGCGTCAGCAGGAACGTGCCTAATGAGCCTTTAGACAACGGAATCTGTCCCTTCCGTGCAGGCTGGACTAAGGACATGGATGCATGTGTCCCGTAGGAATACATTACTGATCAACCCAAGGGTCAGCCCCAGACGCTGGCAGAGGGACCTGGCTGGGAGCTCACGCTGCACACGGTCTTGTTTTTAAAAATCTCTCCTCTTGTTTCCAGGGTGGTTCTGGGCAGGGATTCTACACGCTTCTCTCGGGGATGAACGCTTCTTTGTCATTGCACGGCCATAGCTTGATCCAATCTGCGTGTGTTGTTGTTTACAACACGGAAAACATTCAGTAACAACATTCAAAATTCCTTCACCTCGCACAACCGTTTCTGCCAATGCTCCTGGCGCGCTTCGCAAACACCCCTTTGGGGGAGGTGATCACAGCTGGTAACTGTTCACAATATGCGAGGCATAGGGGGTTACTCACCAAGCTGAATCCAAACTGGGTGGGTGGAGAACCGTTGCCACTGTCCGATGACTGCTCAGTAGCGTGTGAAGCAGACCATGGGCCACAGGAAGGATGCCCAGGGGTTGGGGTATTCACCTGGGACTCAGGACATCTGGCTTAGGTCCTTGCGTGACTTTGGACAAAGTACTTTAGGCTACAATATTAGCCCATCTTCAGGCACCTAAAAAGCTTTAAAAGACTGTCCCTTGGCCTCTCCCTGCCTGAGGTCCCCACCTGAGAGTCAGGGGTAAGGCCCTGCCCCGGGGCGTTGTGCCAATAAACACATCAACGTTTGTGAGGCTCTTGGCTACTCCAGTGATGAGGGTCCTATCAGAACCTAAAAGATTCTCAACCCCACCTTTCAGAGAACCATCAATCAGCCCATAAAGAATCACAACCCATTACAAAAACAGCAACCGTGGGTGCTCTCTTGGTGGCTTCTGGTTCATAAGCTCATAGGGGGACAGACACTTGGGTCACTGTTCCAAGTGGTTAGCCAGGGGCTCTACCCACTTTACTTTGTATTGAATGAACGCAGAGAGTCTCTTTGGATCACCTGACTCCAGGAGCTGGGGCTTTCAGACGCACACCCAGTGATGGGAGACTCCCAGCAAACTCAGGAGAGCTGGCCCCCCTGGATAAGGAGAGCTGGGCTTCCCTCACAGTGGCAACAGAGTCCAAGGACTGAACGCCTGGCAGAGATGGGCCCGGACGGGGGGGCTTGTCCTGGCTCGGGGGCGCCCCTCCAGGGCTGGCAATGGGGCACTTTCCACTCTCCTCAAAGAGGAAAAAAAGAGCGAGACGCCGCTTGGCCGAGGAGCTCCCGGGGGGGTTGTCCCCGCTGCGCCCCCAGCCCCCGGCCCCGCGCCCCGAGCGGCCCCTGCCCGGCCGGCCCCTGCTCCTCCAGCGCGGCCTCCCGGGGCGCACGTGGGGTGGAGGCGGCGGAGAGGGCGCCCCGCGCCGCGCACTTTCATTTTGATTCTTCGAAAGCCGCGGCCGGGCCAGGGCTCCCGCAGCCGGCGGGGGCAGAGGCTCCGCGGGCGGCCGGGCGCTGGTCCCGGGGGCTCCTGCGCGCCCCGGCCGCGGCCAGCTTGGGGCAAGAGTGTGTCGGGGCGCGGAGAGCCAGCCCAGCCCGCGGGCCGCCTCCCATTGGCAGGGCAGGACCGGCTCCGCCCTCTCCCGGCCGGCCCCGCTATAAGTAGGCGCCGTGCCTGACCGCTGCCTGTGCCGCACGCCGGGCACTGCTGGCCCCGAGCCATGGAGCGCTGGGTCTACGGCTCGCTCTGGCTCCTCTTCGCGGGCAGCCTCCTCCTGCGCCTCTCCCGCTCCCAGCTGCTCCTGACTCGGGCCCTGCTGCACCTGGGGCTGCTGGTCCTGCTGCAGTACCTGTGCCAGGTGTACCTGCCTCTGCCCCTCGGTGCCACGCTCACCGCCGCCGGCTGCTTGGCCCTGGGGTGCGTGGCCCAGAGGCGAAGGCTCCCCGTGGTGGGGAAAGCCGTCTTCATCACAGGTGAGTGAGCCTGGCATCCCGTGCCCAGGGCAGCCTCCCTCCTCCCCGGTGGTTAATGTTTAATCAGCCTCAGCTGGGATGCCTGTGTTCCTGGGCAGCCTGCTTGTGCCAGGAGCTGGTGAACTTGTCTCCGGTTGGTGAGTGCACCTTGCCGCAGTGCTGGATGGGTGACTGCGTGGGCATGTCGGTGTAATGGTGTGATGTAAGTGGCACGTGTTCACACACAGGTTCCTGCATAAGGACTCCTGTGGAAAGGGCCCACCCGGCCTGTGCAGCAGAGCCTGGGTTCTGAAGGCTCAAAGTGAGACGGGCTGGTTCCCACGCCTGCGGTGTGGTGTCCCGGATCTGCACGTGGCTTGACTGTGAGGGACACGGTGATCCAGGCCACTGTGTGGGCTGCTGCTGTGCCTGGGACTGAGGGAGGCAGGATGCCCCTTGGAGCAGGGTATGGTGGTGTGTTTGGGGTCAGCTCGGGGGCTTTTTGGCCATCGGAAGGCTCCTGTGCAGGTGGTGGTGTAGCCTCAACTCCAGGTGTTTCTCCCAGCACCCAGAGGAAGTTACACTTGTATCACATGGCCCCTGACTGGCCCTGAGGGTGGGAGGTTGGGACAGTAACTGTCCCCACTCCGTGAGCAAGGCCTATCACTGGCTGCCCCATAATAACCCCTTCCTTCCACCTCTTCCTGCGCGTGGCGATCTCTGCCTGGCCCAGCCAAGCAGACAGGCGTCCCCCTCCCAGGCTCCTGCTCTCTGAGCTGGGCCAGCCGAGCTTGGACTTGCACTTAGAAGTGCTTCCCTGGCTGACGAACTGTACGTCTACAACACAAAGAAAAACCCATGGCTGCCCCGGGCCAGCCGACTCAGGCTCAAGGGGCTTGGGCTGCGGGGCTGGTTCTTTGCTGTGCAGACTTCAGGGCTTGGGCCTGTGCTCAGAGACCCTCCCACCCTGGAGGCCCAGTACAACCTGAGCCAGGGAGTCTCCGCCACAATGAAACCGCCCCGCGGCCCGAGCCCCACGAGAATTGTTCCTCAAAGATGGTGTCTCCAGTGTGATGCCGGCACGCTGGCCGACAGCTGCATGACTGGCTAGCCTGGGGCTGTGCTGCTGCCAGGGATGAGTCTCTGGCACTTCCCTCTTGCTCGCTGAAGCCTGGTGTGCTGCTGGTACTACAGGGCCGTGCTTACCTGTCTGATGGTGAAGCTGAGCCAGGGCCAATGAACACTGTGAGATGCCCTTTTATGGGAGCAAGTGTGCCCCAGTGAGGAGGGCAAGGTCCTAGCTCCAGCTCTGCCCTTAACTCTCTTTGTTAGTGAATCTCCCAGGGCCTCTGTTTTCCCTCTTGTAAAATGGTGCCATTCATGTGCACACCCACCCATACCCCTTGGAGAGTGCCAAGCCAGCTATTGTAATGGCCAGGGCTTCCCTCTTCAGGGGCTGGCAGGGCAGGCCGAGGTAGCCCTCCATGAGCACTTCCTGGCTTCTGGGATCCTGATACCTCCTGGAACGTGCCCACTAACTGATGCAAATCACAATATGCTCCAACAGGGCGAGAGCCATGGTCCAGGAGCTGATGTGATGCTGGCATGTGGGGAAGGTTTGGGCAGGTGCTTCCCAAGGGAGCAAGGCCTGACTCCTTGCAGGAAGAGTGGAGGTTGCTCTTTGGCTCTTTGACAACAGCAGTCTGATGGGGTAGAGGTGCCATAGTTTCTGGAGTGGTGCTGGCCTTGCCAAGAGAGGAAGGTGGGACTGGGGGGGGGGGGGGGGGGGAGGGGGCTGGCTATGGGAGGAGATGAGGCCAGAGGGACTTATCTGGGCCTGACTTGGAGGATCAGAGCATGACCCTGGCAGTTAGGGAGCCATGGGCAGGTGGGAGGTGTTTCCATGCACATACAGCTGGGAAGGTGGCTGCAGAACAGAGTGGCCTCTCAGGGACACCTGTACTCAAGAGGGAGCTACAGAGCTCAAGGTGAGAGCTGACAAATAAAGCAGGTGTGAATGATTCAGCTGAGTGAAGGTCGAGGTGGCAGCAGATACAGGCTGTGCTAGGGAGGGAAGAGCAAACGTGTTCTTCGCTGAAAGCCGCCGTGCGCGAATTGCGTGTGCACACGTGTCGTGTTCCTGGGCACATGGATGGTCGCCTGCATCTGAACATGTGCATGTCTCTGGCAGATCCCTTGGCATTCCCAAAGCGCAGTGACTCCAGCTCTCCAATGCAGCATGCTGACCTGGGATGCGGCAGAGCACGTCGCGCAAGGCCTGTGCGTGGCATTGCTTGTATTGCATTGTGAATCAGTGAGTGGAACGAGGTGTTCTCGCCCCAGGGCCTGGAAGGGACACTCTGCAGGTCTGCAGCGTTTGCTGGCATTTCCTTGTGGCTCCAGTTGCAGCTGGTGACCCAGGTCAGTTTGTGGCTGTGCCCTGGCCCCGACCTCTTTGCAGGGTCAGATGCCAAGTGCTTCATTAAGGCAGGACGGGCATCAAAGCAATTTAGCATTTGCATAATAATTAACCCCATTCCCTGGTGAGTTAATTCAGGGCACATGCCTGGCAAACAGGTTCTGGCTCTGTGTGTGTCACTCCCTCAGACAGAGGCACGCAGTCCCCAGGAAGAGGTGGGGGCCTCTGTCTGACCCAAGCCATGGAGAGCCATGTCTCTCCCCCGCCCCATGCCTTCAGGATGGGGCAGCCTGAGGCAGGGTAGTGAGGCTCCTCTCTTCTTACACAATGCCAGCCGCAGGAGCGTGTGGCGTGCACAGCCAGCCTCTGGCTAGCAGCTCTTTCCTTCAGCATTCACTTGCTCAGGAGATTCTCGTTGGGCAGTGAGTTCCACAAGTTACCGATGCAGTGTGTAAAGGCAGGATTTTCTCTACTGTGAGTGCAGCAGTGCTGGCCCGTGATTCAAGTGGCATTCACAGTTTATTTCCAGGAGTATCCCACTTTTGGACCCTGTTGCAGGCTGTGTGAAAGCTACGAGAAGCTGCGTTTTGCTGCTCGGTGGTGCTGTCATGCACTGAGTCAGATGGGAGCGGATAGACCGAGGGGCTGCTTGTTTATAGAGCAGTTTTAGAATACAATAGCTGTGTAACCCAATGGGAACAGGTGGTAAAAGCCTCTTCTGCTGGTCCACAGAGCAGAAAGCAGTTCCTCCTGCAGCTCAAGTGGTACGGCTCTGAGCTGGGAATCTGCCAGATTCCAGGCTGTGTTGCTGATCTCTGGGGCATGTGTTGGGGTGGGAGTGGGGGGGTGGTCTATCTCTCACAGACAGATCTCTTTAAAACAGATTGTTTAAACCAGGATTGGGCAATTGTGGTAGCAGACTCCAGGGGTTCCTGTGGCCATCCCTCCTGCATGTTTGTTTGGGTCATGGGGGCATCTGCTCAAGAGCAGAGAGGCAGGATCCACACGGGTGGGAGGGCAGAGCTGGCAGATGTGCTGCAGGCAGGTAGTTGCTCTTGGTCCTAGTCGGGTTCCAGGTGTCCATTGGCGGCTGCAGTGTGTTTCGGGAAGCAAGCGAAGACAGCGGCACCCTTATGGGGCTGTTGCAACTCCTTGTGTTTAGCAGTTCTTAGTCAGTAACTTGTAAGTGGGGTGCACAGACCTCAGCCCTGGATGCGTGGGGAGCCTGGCTACTGATTTCTCTGCTCCGAACGAGAAGGGTGTGATAGGATGGGACCGGCATGCCCCATGGTGGCAAAGGAAGCCTTAACTCTCTTGTCCTGGGAAAGAGCACAGCTCTTTGCCCGTATTGCGAAGACACTGAGGGGGGCAGGGAGAGAGAAGATCCATCCTCGCACTCTGGACAGGGGAATGGAAGCCCTGGGCACAACCGCTCCTGCAAGACTCCAAATGGCTTAAGCTCAGGAAAAAGCTGCAGGATGCCTGGAGCCCAGGGAAGGGCTCTGGGAACAGCTGAGCTGCTGCCCTTAGGGGCTTGCACTAAGTGGGCTCAAGCTAGCCTGCCAAAAACAGCTGTGTGGACATGGCAGCTCCAGCAGAGACTCGGGCTCAGCCCCAGATGGTTGGCTGGGCCTAAGATGTTGCTTGATTGTCACGGTGGCTGCGTCAGGACCTATTCAGAATGATGGCAGGTGAAATTCAATGTTGGTTGATTGTGAAGCCGTGCACGTTGGAGGGCAAATGGGAACTGCTCAAGCACCTGGCAGGGTTTGAAACTAACTGCCAGAGGTGCTGGCCAGAGGTCTCCTTCAGTCTCGTCTAGCCACAGGCAGTTCACTAGAGCTGGCCCAGTCTGAATTGCAGCCAGGACCTGGGACGCCAGCAGCTGCAGTAGCACTGCTGGATGAGCTGCTGCTGTCAGTGGCTGGAAGGTGGTCAGACATCCATTCACATCCTCCTGGACCTCTCTGCAGCATTCCACACGGTCAATACAGAACATCAGTACCCTCGGTGATTTTCAATGGCTAACTACTCTCCATGGTGTTTTTTTAAATAATTCCTTATTTCTGGTTTTAATGTGTCTAGCTTCAACTTCCAGTCTCTGAATCAGGTTAGACCTTTCTCTGTAAATTGAAGAGTCTGTTATTCAGTATCTGTTCCCCATGCAGGTACTTACAGACTGTGATCAAGTCACCCCTTAGCCATCTCTTTAAGCTAAACAGACTCAAAGAGCTCGATCTATCACCTAGACAGCAGGTTTTCTAAGCCTTTAATCGTTCTTGTGGCTTTTCTCTGAACCCTGTTCAATTTATCAACATCTTTCCTGAATTGTGGGCACCAGAACTGGACAGTATGCCAGCAGCATGTTCCCCAAACTGGTGGTATGCCCTAGCATAAGATTTCACCAAGCCAGGAACAAATGTCCTTCCAAAATACTCTACTGGTTGTTATGAAGCCACAGACAGTCTCCCTCAGGCCTCGCCCCTCATGCACCACCCAGACAAGCCAGGCTTTATGATGAAAGGCTGTTAAAATCAAAGTTCATCGCATCTTAGGTACTTCCAGAGAGGCACCCACTCACCTCGGGTCAATCTGGACTTCAGGATCTCACCAAAAAACCTCAGTGATGCCAATCCTCTAATAAACTAACCTTTTAATAACACTTTTTTATTAATAAAACCTTTTTGTTTTTAAAGTGAATCATATATATTATAGTTGATTGCAGAGTCTGTAGATCAGTACAATAGCAGTAGTGATATATCTGCTAGCTTGCAATACGTCTTTCTGGTTTACCGAAAAGATTGGGGTCCTCAGTCCATTGTTCAAAGCTTTCCTGGTTGGAAATCAGTCCAGAGATGTGGGGCAGGAATGAGGCTGGGAGGTGATGTCACCACCACCCCCAGTCCATGGCTCAAACTCAGAGCTTTGCATCACATGCTTTGTGTGCCTTGCTGAATCATGGGGTTTCCATTGTCTGTGCTGAGGCATCTTCGGGAGAGGTTCACTCAGGGGACGGGGAAAGCGGGGGGCCTGGCCCCCCCAATCAGTGGGGGCACAGAGCTCCTCTGGCCCTGGGGTGGGGAGAGCGAGCTCCTCTGGCCCTGGGGTGGGAGATCCAGCTCTACCGGCCCTGGGGCTGTGGTGGGGAAAGAGCTCCTCTGGCTGCTGGGGGCACAAAGTGCCAGTCCATATGCAGCCAAATTTTTATTCTTGTGCACACCCCTGGATCCGCTGGAAGAGTGGATTCTCCTTAATGCCCATCAACACGTTACTGGCTAGTCTTGGTGTCAACCTGTCTTGTGGGTGTTACCCAGGAACACATCTTTAGAAACAAGCATGTTCAGAAACCATAAAATTTCTTAGCTTCATACCCAATGACGATTCACACATTTCCCTGAGATGTAATCTGTGGAACAATGTTAACTTTTCTACTGATACCTTGCAAGGCAGACTTTGTAGAAGATTTATGGCAATTGTATAACAGCTGTGACAATATTAGTGAAGACAGTCCCCTTCCTTTTTATACAGTCTCACAGCGTAGACCTACCCAGGTCACCCTGCCTTCCCTTTTTAAATATTGGCATAACATAGTTTCTTCCTGTCTTCTGACAGTTCCCTTGTGTTCCAAGATTTATTGAAAATAAACAAACGAATCTGAGCAAATTCATCCAGTTACACAGAACTTTGACCTCAGCTACATTGACAGTGGGTGAGCGTAGCCAGTGACATAAGCGACCAAGGGAAAGCGTAGATCTCCCGTCTCTTGGAGTCTTCAACTCTGGATGTTTCTAGAGCAGGCTTTAGCCAATCACAAACGATGGGATTCAGTTCAGGGGTACCTGGGTGAAATGGAATGGCCTGCTGTCATAAACAGATAGTTAAGGGTTAATGTCTTTTACCTGTGAAGGGTTAAGAAGCTAAGTGAACCTGTCTGACACCTGACCAGAGGACCAATAAGGGGACAGGATACTTTCAAATCTTGGTGGAGGGAAGTCTTTTGTTTGTGCTCTTTGTTTGGGGGTGGTTCGCTCTTGGGATTAAGAGGGACCAGACGTCAATCCAGGCTCTCTGATTCAGAAAGATTTGGTCTCTCATATTTCAAACTTGTAAGTAACAGCCAAGCAAGGCGGGTTAGTCTTATTTTTGTTTTCTCAACTTGTAAATGTTCCTTTTTGCTGAAAGGATTTTACCTCTGTTTGCTGTAACTTTGAACCTCAGGCTAGAGGGGGTTCCTCTGGGCTATATGGATCTGATTACCCTGTAAAGTTATTTTCCATCTTGATTTTACAGAGATAATTTTTACCTTTCTTTCTTTAATTAAAAGCTTTTCTTTTTAAGAACCTGACTGATTTTTTCCTTCTTTTAAGATCCAAGAGGATTGGATCTGGACTCACCAGGGATTGGTGGGGGAAAGGAGCGGGGGGGATGGTTACATTCTCCTTGTGTTAAGATCCAAGGGGTTGGATTGGTGTTCACCAGGAACTTGGTGAAAGCCTCTCAAGGCTGCCCAGAGAGGGGAAGGTTTGGGGGGACAGGAAGTGTTCCAAACACTGAAATTTCTGGATGGTGGCAGTGTTACCAGATCAAAGCTAGTAATTAAGCTTAAAGTGTCCATGCAGGTCCCCACATCTGTACCCTAAAGTTCAGCGTGGGGGAGGAGCCTTGACACCTGCGATAGACAGGAGGTTAGAGGGACTATATGGGCCCAAAGACTAACAGGTGCTAACAAGACCCTGCCACTGTCCAACATTGCAGTGTTAAACAAAGCTCGGGGGCTGGTACACGGAGATCTCTGCCTGCTTAGTCCCATGGCAAACACAGCATTACATGTGATTTTAACCTTTTAGCAAAGATACAGAAGAAGGCAACCCAGTTAAAATCCTTCAAATGTAAGGTGTTAAGTCAGGCCTCCGCCCTTGTTCTTTTCCCTTTAGCTGGAGAGAGTCTTTAGAAGGAAAAGACCTTTGGCTGACAGTCCCTTTGCTGGTGTAAAGATGGGAATAACTGTCCTGTTGGGGCAAAGATCAGACGTTAGTAGAGATGGGCTGAAGCTGTTGGTTTTGTTGCTGCTGTTAAAGTCCAATCACATTTCCTGCGAGACAAACACATGCAAAAGGGGAGAGGAAGGAGCAGCCAAGAGAAAATGCAGCTTCTGGCTCCGGTGTTGACCCTCACTTATACCCTCATGGCTGGAGAAACACAGGCCCAGCTGTGGGATAGTCTGAGGTGGGGCTGCCTCATTCTCTCCAGTGGAAGCTATTTCACTCTGGATTAGTAATGAAAGGGTGACTGGAGCAGGGAGACTGGACCCTCAGCCTGCTGCCTCTGTGAGGGGCCCTAAACGCCAGGCTACGGAGTCCTTCTCTCTGGCCCAATCACTAGTTCAGTATTTCTGGAACAATCCGAGAGTGACAGGGTGAGACCGGTTCTGTAGCCCAGTGGTTTAGGAACCCACCAGGCAGAGATACAAAAAGTTGGGAAACCCCAACCCCCAAATTTCAACATTGTCTAAACTACATTTTCCATCAAAAACAAAAACCAGTCAGAAAATTCCTGAGCAGCTCTATTTTCATGTCCCTTTGGGCCCTGACGGTCTCATTTTGAATGGGCTCATTTAGCCTGACCTGGCCAGAGGATTTCAGACTGACTCTGTTGCATCCATCCCAATAACTGGTGCCTGAGCTGGAGCACAGCTCTTGGACAGGCTGCCAGCGGCCCTGCCTTGCCCACCTGTTCCAATGGTGAATGACCCTCATTATTCGGACAAGGTCTTATTTCCAGTCTGAACTCTGCTGACTTCAGCTTCCACCCACTGGAACCAACCTGTTCCACGTTGCCTCCTGGATTGCAGCCCTCTAGCATCAGAGCTGTTCTCCCTCTGTAGGTAATTATAGAGTGTGATCAAATTACCGCTTTACCTTCTCCCTGATAAACTGCATAGATTGGGCTCCTTGAGTCGTAGGTTTAAGTGCTCTGCTGAACTGTGTACTGAGCATTCAAGGATTTCATTAGCCCTCTGAGCCAGCATTGCACTTTCCCCACTGCTTTCCAGGATACAGTCCCCGATACACGCCACACTTAGAGGATTCTTTGTTCCTAGATCGGTGACCTTGCATTTGGCCATACCAAAATGCATGTCTGAATGTACTCTATTTACCAAACAGTCCAGCTTGTTTTGTGTCAACGACCTGTCCTTGTGTAGTTTAGCACCCTATCAATCGTTGTCAGTTGTAAAGCTCATCAGTGGTGATTTCATATCATCTTCCTGACCACTGATAAAGGAATGAAATCTCATTGGTCTAAGAACAGGTTTCTGCAGGGTTCCACTACAGATGTCCCATTAACACATTGTCAGATCTATCAGATAACATTTTTTTTAAAGTGACATTAACTGGATTAGAAACTGGCTAATACTTTAATCAAAATGTTATATGATGCTAAATCAAATGGCTCCCAGAAATCAAAGTAGTGTAACTGCTGTCACCATTATTAACCAAACTTGTAATTTCATTTAAAAAAAAAAAGATATAAAGGTCACTTGGCGAGACCTATCTCCCATGAAACAATGTTGACTTCTATTAATTAGATTTCTGTCTCTAGTTGCAGTCCCATGTCAGCCTGACATCCATCCCAAGAAGCAAAATAGTGGAAGAGCTATCTGGCCTGTAATTTTAAAGGTAGGCACAAAATCAACTAACTTTCCGGAACTTCCCAAGTTTGCCAAAAATTATTAAAAACTAACAGTCCAGGCAGCTCCTCCCCATTTTTTAAAACATTCATGGTGCAAGTTATCTGGTCCTGCAAACTTAAGAACGTTTCACATTAGTAGATGCTGTTTAACATCCTCTTTAACTGTTGGAAAAGTGTGTCTAGCTTTGTCCCCAGCAGAGAACAGAAATGTGGCTTACCACTCAGGCCCAGATGCCCAAAGGGACACAGGCAGCGTCAGGTGCCTTGAAAATCCCTGTGCTGCACAGAACCCTGAGCTCTGGGTCCAGACTCACTATACGATGAACGGGGAGAGCATAGCACCTTAGACTGGGATCCCCAAAAGCCCTGCCGAAGCTAGCCCAGGGGAGAGGCTGAGGAGAGGGGGTCCTTCTCAGAGGTGCCCCTCTCTGCTAGCAATCCTCTACCAGGAGTCAGGCTGCCCTGGTACCTAAGCTGTTCTTGCACGAAATAACTTAGGCACCTACCTAACTGTGCACAAAACTGCCGAGGAGGGTGGGTGGGTCAGGGAGGGGCCTCCCTTATAACCTTTAGTCTAGTGATTAGACCACTCTCCCAGGATGCAGGAGTCCCCAGTTCAATTTCCTCTCCCTGCCTGGGGAGGGGAAGGGACTTGACCAGGGGTCTTCCACCTCACAAGTGAACCCCCTCCCCCACCACTGGGCGAAAGCATCTCTCCCACTTTCTCTGGCCCAGATAATATTGAATTCAAATGGAACGTCCTCAGCAAGAGAGACTGACGTCAGGGTATCCCCTCACTCAGCGGTTAGACTCCCGAGATGGGAGAGACGCCTTCAGACAGAGGAGGGCCGATGGTGGAGTCTCCACTACCCTGGGGGAGTGCTCTAACCCCTGGGCTGAAGGTTCTGCTGGAGGCAGCTGGCTTCCCGCCCACTGTTCTGTGCAGAGCTCACCGCCCGAGGCCAGCCCTTGGAGAAGACAGGCGGAGGGATGCCCACTATTCACCTGGCTCATGGCTCGGGTGAGGGATAGGCGTCCCAACACCTACTGTGAGGCAGCAGGCACATGTATCCCGACGTAGGTGCCTTGGGAACCGTGACAGCAGAAACGTAGCTGCCGACAGGGCTATGCAGCAGCTGAGCAGGGGGTTCAGGGATCACCTAAAGTTGGGACATAGACCAGGGCAGAAAACATTAAAAAACAAACAATGCAGCAGCCTCTTGAAGATGGTGCCCAGGGAAACTGCTCATCCTTAGACATAGCCCTGCTTGGGCACCTAGATCCATGTGTGGATCCTTCTGACCCTTCCATCTCTTCTGCGTCGTTCTGACAATTCTACCTTCTCCATCTAGCACCAGGCCTCTGCGGTGTTCGAATTCCTCTAGTTCCTGAATATGGGCAGCAGGGCAGGCTGCCCTCAGCCAGCCCTCTTTGGAGACAGTGCCCATTAAAACCTGTTGTGGGGGGTGATTAGCGGGGAGGGGGTCCAGTGCCGCTTCCTAGAAAGGCTGATCGCCTGGGCTGAGGGGAGCTGCAGGAAGCAGCCTGGGGGCTGTGGTGGGCAGTGGGATTCCTAGGCAGATGGAGGGAGAGGTGCCTGGCAAGGAAGCTGTGGGGTTTATGCTGAACTCTTTTGGGGGGGTTGCTGCAGGTTGTTGGTGCCCTGAAGAAAGGCCTGAGTGGGCTCTGGAAGTGGTGGTTAATGCTTCCTGGCACGGGAGACAGGCCAGCAGCCTGCAGTATCTCTCTTGAAAACTTCCTCCTTGCTGCCCTTCGCTCTGTCGTAGGTATTTAATTGATACCACTGGCAATTGACACAATTGTCTGTAGTGCTTAACCTCACTTGTAGACATGGCCCTTGGCCCCCTCCCTCCATTTTATCTATATAAAAACTGCACTGCCCCCCCCCCCCACACACACTTTTTTTTTTTTCTTTCAGTCACCAGAGTAGTTTTCACTTGAAGTAGCACTTTACCTGACTGAGACTCTCTGCCTATCCTGGCATCGAGGAAAGTGTCCGAACTCCCCATTCTCAGTCATGCTGACCTCTTTCCTCCCAGTCGGCTTGGCTCAGAACGTTCCGCTTCATTTGCTGATATTGGTGCCTGGGCTGTTGTAGCCAGCTCATAATTGTTCATAACTAAGGCAATCGCTAATTTTTAGTTCCGAGCTCAGTTAGTCTAACCATCAGGAAGAGACCTAATATTGAATTACTCTGTGCTCCCCATCCCAGAAGGGGATACGTTGTAGGCCATTGAAGGGGGCTTGTCCATCTCTAGGACCCCCTCCTCCTTCCACCCTCCTGCTGTTTCTCTAGGTGGGTGTAAAAACCTATTAGAAAAGTATCTGGTCTGCAGAAACTCAAGGTCATCTTGCAACGGGCAGCGTGAGAGCCCAGCACGATGAAGTGATTTAGGGTCCGTTATGGTCTCCCAGCTGCCACCTTGCTGGAATACTGATCCACATGCAGTTGAGATCCTGTGTTTCCAGGTCCCCAGTAACTCTGAGCCGTGAAATGCGCCTTCTGGTGAAGGGTGCTTCACTCTTCCCACTCGCCCAGCCCAGTCTGCATGGGTTGTAGCCAGGGACTCTAGCATTCCAGTCCTGCAGAGCCTCACACCAGCTTTCAGAAACACCGACTGAGAGAATTGTCCTTGTATACGAGTGTTTCTAATTCCTCCTGTTTGTTATCCAGCCTCCTAACACTAGGATGTGGGCAAAGAATCTATTCCCTTCATGCACCTTGACACCTTGAGCCTGAGTGGTGTGTTTGATCGTTTATGCTTGTTGTCTCCTTACCGCCTTCCCTTCGCATAGCTCGTTTTAATGACTGGTTCTGTACTTGTGCACTGGGCCATATGCAGCCACTTCTCCCCATAATGACCCTCTACTTACCTACCAATAACTTACCTCCAGTATCTTCTGCTGTCTGCTTTTCCTTTGATCATGGGACAGGAAATTTTGAGATTACTTGGACTTTCCTTTCCTTCAGCTCCCTTCCGAGATCTCTGAAGTGTACGAGCCACATGGCATCAGGTGACAAGATTCCACTGGTGATTCGTGACAAATATGCATATTGGCCCGCTGCTTTCAGAATCCCTTCCAGCCTGATCCCCTTGGCTTCATTCCAGAAAACAGCACACGGTCTTGCTGTCCAGTTGTCATAATATGGAGTCCTCAGTGAGGATTGCCTGTTGTCGATTTGAGCTGAACAGCCATCCTCAGGTATGGCCCCTGTAGTTCTGTGCTGCCTCAGATGTTTCCCTGGCCACCATGCTGCATAGTAATTCTAGCTCTGAGTCCCTCCTGGTCTCTTCCTTAGTCACAAGACAGCTCAGCTTCTCTCTCCTGCTGCTTTCCTCTGGAGGACGCAACTACCAATCTCGAATGTTCTCTGGCTTCCTCATTGCAGATTTCTCCCCTGGTTGTACCTGGCGGTGCTGCCTGTCTGGCTGTCCAATAAATACTCGGCCTTTCGGACACTACGTAAGGTCAATGGTTGCTTTTCAAGACCACAAACCTCTTCTTTCAACACAGCTGCCAACTTGCACTTCATAGGTCTCTTCCTCCTGGGACAACCCAGGACATCTCCTGCAGATCACAGTAACTGTTCCCTCTCAAGCAGTTCCTTTACGCCCAGAGCCTGGGTCTGACGTCACAGTGGAGTGGGGGAGAGAGGTTGATGGGAGGGGGTTGGGAGCAGTGACGTACCTGGCAGAGGTGAGTGGGGAGTTCATACTGAGCAGCTAATACAGGAGCGGTTCAGGAAGGTGGAAAGGTCTGAAAATGAGCCTGGTAGCTATGTCGTTCCTGGGAAGGAAAACAGTTAATGCTGCTTTTTGGCCCAAATGTGATGTAAACCAGGGTTACTGCAGAAGATGAATCTCAAAGTGCAAAGAGAGCAGAGGAGAGGTCACTTCCAGCGGGTGGAGCTGGCTGGGTGGGAGGGTCCTGCGCTTGTAGGCTGGGGTGTTGACCTGCCTTGTAGTGCTGTCCAATAGCAACCAGTTAGCTAGCGGTGGTGCTGTGAGATCCCTCCAGTGTTCACTATGGGTGTTCCCTGCCTCGGGAACGATCTCCGTAGGAGCTGGGCGCTCTAGGGAGCTGGTGCACCAGACCATGAGACTCCTCAGCCGAGGCTCTGGGGCTGTTTGCTAGCGATAGAGGAAACAATCTTGCTGTCTTCACCCCTCTGGCCTGTTTAACAAAGAACTCCTGCACCATGGCCACCCACTCTGAGATTTGTGGTGACTTCAGAATCCCCTGACTTGCATCAGCCTTGGGGATACACAATCCGTGCTGCCCCTTCCCTAAGTACCTGGTTTGGAGTTCGCTGCCCCACGATATCGCTGAGCCCACCCGCTCTGCGGGAATAAAGTCCTGGCCTCTCCTCAGCAGAATGGGAACATCTACCCACCAGGCCATTAGACGGGAGTTAAAAGAAAACGGATGTGGGGATTGCAAAACACTTCTGCTTGTTCCATTATTTCCCACACTGGGGATCTTGCACCTTCTGAAACATTTGGTCCCAGCCACTGTAGGAGGATGGATAGACCCTCGGTCTAATCCCCAGCAGCAGTTCTGATGGACAGTAGCTTTCAGTGCTGCCTCAGTTTCTCCAACACTGCTGTTTTCCTTGTATGGCCCTTCAGAATTAGCCATAGCCGCCCTGTATCATTTTTCCCTTCTCGGTCCCCATTTTAAACCCCTTTTCTGACACCGCTTTAATTCTGGAGGGGCTGTCCCGGGCCTCCCCAGTCCCTCCCAGGAGGGGAGGCCACAGGGCAGCACTAGAGAGGGACTCTAGGCACCCTGCCCCCAAGCATCCAGGTGACCCTCCTGCTGTCCCACCCCTAAACCAGCCCTGTTGCAGCACACTCCCCACCTCAGCCCACAGACAGGGAGCGAACGCTGGCTATGCCCCTCGTCCGATCCTGTGGCCTGGGGCTGCTGGCAGTTCTGTTTCAGCTGCTCGGGACAGAGGCGCTGCTCTGCGCCTTCTCCCTCCACGTGGGCCATGCCAAGAATTTGTTCTCTTCAGCTCGAGTTCACCTCGCCCATTTATCACTCAGCGTTCCAGGCTTGCGCTGCGGCCAGGAGGCGCTGGCTCGGCAGCTCCCCCACAGACACACGCTCTTTTGTTCACCTGTTTCCCCTTCCCAGAATCAAACCTGACACGGGAGATCCTCTTCCTCCAGGGGTTCAGTGCCTGGCATCTGCACTGCCTCTCTGCCCCATGCCTGGCTGGCTGTCCTCCAGACTCACTGCCACTGAGCCATTCCCAGGCTGCAGGGTGGGCTGCCAGCGAGGGGAGTCCGAGAGTGCACATCTGGGCCTGCTGTTGGTCTGAAAGCCTCAACCTCAGCCCAGTTTGCCTGCTGCTTTGCCTCCCAGCTGCATTGGGGATGGGAGGTGATGCTGAGCGTCCTAAGGGATTGTTACTGAGCACTGGCAGTTTAGAGCTGGGAGGCCCTGGATTAGTCAAAGGTGTAACCTGCAACAGGCTCACGGCTGGAGCCTGGAGGGGCCTTTCCTGGATAGCTCCATCTGCGGGGAGGCAGAACAGTCTGGGAGGGGTTATCGCCACCCATCAGCTTTAGGATCCGTTCAGTTGCAGGCCACGTTGCCAAGGTCAAATGTGCATCCGAATCTTCTCTGCACTGGCAGAGGCTCTGGAGAGCTCTAAACTTTGGTTTGAGAATATTCCTCCTCTCCCAGCCTGGATTGCAGGGGGTCAGTGAGATGGAAGCTGCTGGCTTTTCTCTTTGCCATCCTGCAGCGCAGCGAGGTTCAGTCACGGGCCGTAGGAAGGGGTGTGGAGGGGTGCACGCAGGAGGAAGCATGGGGGACCAGGAGTAAGGAGGTCTGCGCGCTTTAGTTTTCACCAAGGCTGCAGTAGCTGCCTTGCAATAACTTGATGTATAGGAAGAGGGGTGAGCCAAACGGCTGGCGCGTGAGGAGGGCAGGCTGACACTGAGAGCAGGTGCTTAATGAGTGAAGTGCAGGAGTACAGTCTGGGTCTGAGTCTGCCAGGAGAATAGTTGAAGGGTTGGGCATATGCACAGAGTCTTGATCCACACTGATCGTACCTGCTTACTCAGGCCAGCAGGCTCATTAGCACCAGCTTGTCTCTGGACGCTCTTCACTGTGTCAATCACAATATTGCCTCTTTCCCGGTGGCTAGAGCGGGGACTCCATTTCACTTACCACGGCAAACTGTAATCCCGAGGAATAAACACCCCACTGGGCGTGTCTGCCGTCCCGGGCAATCACAGGCGAGGGCATACAGGTGTGTGCCAAGGGTGGGGTTTATTCCAGCCAACAGCAGGCACTAGTGGAATGGAACAGGATCAGGAGTTGCCCAGTGGGTTAAAGAGCAAATACAGAACACGCACATGGAGGCTGGTACAGCTGATGCTGCATGACTCATGTCTGAAGGCCTTTGAGCTGTTACCTCCTCGGCCCTCGGCACAGCAGCAGCGTCCGTGGGCTCCGTCGGGTACCTCTCCTCCTTCTTTGGTGGGTCCTTCCAGCTGGAAAGGCCTGAGCCTGGATTTTGCCTGTGTCAGTGTGGCTTGCATGGCCAATTCTTAGCCTAAAGTGCTTCCTCCTGCCTTGCCACCTGGAAACTGTCCACTAATCCAATTCCTCGGGCCCTCTGCATCAGCCCGTCGGGCTTTCTGCATCACTGATCTTTGTTTCCCAATGAAAAATATCTGTTCCAAAAGAGACCCTTCAGCTAGAGCCAAGTTATTCAGAGACAGGCCAGCATCTGCACAGGTCTGCCTGCGACAGCTCCACCCTGGCGCACTGTGAGCCAGCGAGACCATGAGGCCTGTGTCCATCGCTGGCTGTAACAGCTGTCAGGCTGTGCCTGGGCCAGATCCTGCCGTCGGTCACCCTCATGGCCTGCTGCCAGTAGAACGTTCTCCCAGGCTGGGGGCTACCTGCCTGGGAACCTGGCATGTTTCTGTAGCAGCAGCAGCTGTCCGTTTGCGGCAGGTCTGAGTGAACTGTTCTGGGATGAGCTGGGCAGTGAGGGATGCCCACAAAAGGCAGCACGCAGAGCCGGTATAGATGACCTGCTTTGTCTGGGGTGTCCTCTCCAGGGGATGCAGCCGGGTGCTATATAGAGCAGTGTGTGCTATGGGGCAGGCTGCCTCCAAGCCAAAAGCAAATCTGGCAGGCAGAGTGGCAGTAAGCAGCATGCTGGTGACAGGCTCTTCCCCAGACCACCCCCTGCAGGCATGGGGCAGGCTGGGTGCTGCCTGGCAGCACTAGCAGAGCTGCCAGGGTTTCACTGCCCAAGAGCTGTCAGATCACAGCCCTTTGCAGCTGTGGAGGAAGCTGTCACTGTGGCCAGGCTGCTGATCGGTCAGCTTTCTGCTCCTGGGCCGTGTCTCAGGCTGTCAGTGAGCATTCACTGGGTATGGTGCAGTTAAACACCCGCGCTGGCCCGTGTCCGTGGACTTGGGCTCTGGGCTCCAGGGCTCTTTAATTGCAGCACAGACGTCCAAGCTCAGGCTGCAGCCTCCTGTCTACACCTGCAGTTTGACAGCCCTGCAACCCCCCTAGTCCCATGAGTAAACTATTGCTGGGAGTGACAGCCACCGTACGAACAGCCTGCGTGACGGGAGAGTCTCCTGGGCTGATGTCAGAGCTGTGCTGAAGCTGCATCATGATCCGAGGCCAAGCGTGGGCACATGCTGGGAACTGTGGTTCAAAGGGGGCTTCTCTGAGCATGTGTGAAGCCTAGTGTTGGGCCCAAGCTGCAGACTGCGTGTCCAGGTTCTGATCTAGTTCCATACCGGGGTGTTCGGACTGGGGGGTCCGGTTTGGGCTGATCCCTAGCGACGCTGCCTGTACACCTTCACTCCTCTGACTAGCTTACCCCTCCTCCGCTGCTTACACTCATTAGTGCTGTGCAGTGTTGACACCAGGTTCTAGTGCTGGTGGACCAGGTTCCAGTTCTGTGCTGGGGGAGAGGTCGGATGTGGGGGCTTTTGGAGTAAGAGCAGAGCTCGTGTTGAGTGGGGAGCTCTGCTTCCTTGAGCTCCCCTCTGAGGCCAGGCTACAGTCAGTAGCCACCTCGCTCCCCTCTTGGGCAGAGCAGGGGCTTTGTGTTCCGCATTGATGATGCTCCCAAAACCTCTGGGCTGGGCCCCCTGTGATTGCAGCTATTCACTCTGTCCCCAGGATGGTTCCTCTCTCCCCTGTGAGTGCCTGGTTCTTCACTCCAGGTTAAGGTTTGGGAGGCTGGGTGGACACTCCAGCTGACAGCAGTACAGGGGAGCCTGGCTCCCTTCCCAGCCCCTTGCTGGTCAAATCCACAGCTGCCGAGTCCATCCGCACCAAGGGGCATCCACTGACTTGCACTCTTCTAAATAATATGACCAGGCTTTCCTCCCTCTGCAGAGACTTTTCTTGCCTGGGTTTTGGTGGTTTGGTTTCGGTTTCATCTAGTGACTTGCATTTGTGCACGGAACGTTCGCTGTGGCCCACGACCAGCACCTCCAGCAAGTACGCCATGGTTTGCAATGATACTATTGCAACCTTGGCATTCTAGCCTGGTTCTGAGACTCCTCTGACCCTTAGCAAACCTTGAACACCTGCTATGCCGAATTGGAGTCCGAAGGCCAATGTCTTTCCAAGTGCCCGCTGTGACGACCTGGGAATGTTCTTAATGTTTTCTCTGAATACTGTGTTGGTGCCTCAGTGTCCCCTATGCAGTTCTGAAGTATCTAGGTGGTGGTGGAATAAGAGTGTGATTGCTGCAGAGCAAGGGGCCAGTGCACCTAAATGCCAGGCACACTGTCTCCTAGCAACTGATGGCCTGGGCCCCTGCTCTGCAAAGGTGACAACTGAAGGTGTTGGAGACAAAGATCAGGTGACCTCCTGGCCCGGGAAAGGAACTGAGCAGAGAGGAGGGGCTGGAGGGAGTTGTGAGTCTGGAGTTAGCTGGGGACGAGGAGCGAGGGCAGACGTGGGGGTCTGCCTCACTGGACCCCAGAATGGACCCGGCCGAGGGGTCCGGTTCGCGGTACCTACAAGCTCTGTTTTAGACCGTGTTCCTGTCATCAAATAAACCTCTGTTTTACTGGCTGGCTGAGAGTCACGTCTGACTGCAAAGTGGGGGTGCAGGACCCTGTGGCTTCCCCAGGACCCCGCTGGGGCAGGCTTACTGTGAGAAGCGCATGGAGGGACAGAGGATGCTGAATGCTCCAACTAGAGACCCAGGAGGAAGTCGTGTGAGCTTCTTGCCCTGAAAAAGTCTTCTCCAAGGGAGAGGAGGCTCCCCAAAGTCCTGACTGGCTTTGTGGGGAGCAGTTCCAGAGCATCGCCCAGGGACTCTGTGACACCCGCTGACTTGGGTTGTCTATCTCCTCACTGTTGGCTTTAGACACCCTGGTTCCTCAAGCTGAGCACCCAAAATCAGTGGGTTTTGGGACTAATCTTATTTTATCTTTTTTTATTTATTTATTTATTTATTTTTTATTACTGACCTTGGCACAAGAAGTGGGAGTGTGCTAATAAAGTTTGCGGATGAGACGAAGCTGGGAGGTATTGCCAATACAGAGAAGGACTGGGATATCCTACGGGAAGATCTGGATAACCTTGAAAACGGGAATAATAGTAATAGGATGACATTTAATAGTGAAAAGTGCAAGGTCATGCATTTAGGGATTTATAACAAAAATTCTTGTTATTAACTGGGGATGCATCACTTGGGAGTAACAGAGGAGGAGAAGGACCTCGAAGTACTGGTTGATCACAGGATGACTATGAGCCGCCAATGTGATATGGCCGTTAAAAAAGCTGATGTAGTGTTGGGATGCATCAGGCGAGGTATTTCCAGTAGAGAGAAGGAGGTGTTAGTACTGTTATACAAGGCACTGGTGAGACCTCATCTGGAATACTTTGTGCAGTTCTGGTCTCCCATGTTTAAGAAGGATGAATTCAAACTGGAACAGGTTCAGAGAAGGGCTACTAGGATGATCCGAGGAATGGAAAACCTGTCATATGAAAGGAGACTCTCAGAGCTTGGCTTGTTTAGCCTAACCAAATGAAGGCTGAGGGGAGATATGATTGCTCTTTATAAATATATCAGAGGGATAAATATCAGGGAGGGAGAGGAATTATTTAAGCTTAGTACCAGTGTGGACACAAGAACAAATGGGTATAAACTGGACACTAGGAAGTTTACTCTTGAAATTAGATGAAGGTTTCTAACCATCAGAGGAGTGAAGTTCTGGAACAGCCTTCCAAGGGGAGCAGTGAGGGCAAAAGACATATCTGGCTTCAAGACTAAGCTTGATAAGTTTATGGAGGGGATGGTATGATGAGGTAGCCTAATTTTGGCAAATAATTCATCTTTGACTACTAGCGGTAAATATGCCCAATGAGCTGTGATGGGATGTTAGATGGGGTGGGATCTGAGTTACTACAGCAAATTCTTTCCTGGGTGCTGGCTGGTGAGTCTTGCCCACATGCTCAGGGTTTAGCTGATCGCCATATTTGGGGTCAGGAAGGAATTTTCCTCCAGGGCAGGTTGGCAGAGGCCCTGGAGGTTTTTTGCCTTCCTCTGCAGCATGGGGCATGGGTCACTTGCTGGAGGATTCTCTGCACCTTGAAGTCTTTTTGAACGACAAGTTGAGGACTTCAATGGCTCAGACATAGGTTAGGGGTTTGTTTCAGGAGTGGGTGGGTGAGATTCTGTGGCCTGCAATGTGCCGGAGGTCAGACTAGATGATCATAATGGTCCCTTCTGACCCTAAAGTCTATGAGTCTGAGTGTTTGGCCTGGCTCCACTGCACCTGAATATAGAGAAGCAGCATTGTTTTCAAAGGAGCTCAGCAGCCAACAGGAGCGCTTCTGCAAATCTGTGCAGGGACGTCCCAATGGGAGCTGCTGGCCCCCAGCTGGGGGTGCTGAGCCCTTGAAACCTGATCTGCGTGCTTGTGGAAATCCAGCTCTGTTCAGGCCTCCATGCGCCTGCGTTCTGTGATTCCCTCGCTGCATAATGAGTGCCATTAGCCTGTGGCAGCCGGGTCCAAGCTTCTCTGTGCTCGCATATGCCAGTGAGGTACCCGGAGCAGGGATGGCGATTTTAGGCCCCAGTTCAGCAGAGCTTTTTACTTGCATGATGCAAGCATCAAATTCCAGCAGAGTCTGACCCTTCCTGACAAGGTCTCATTCGGCACCCACTCCTGGCAAGCTCCTGCACAGGCGAATACCAGCTGTCTTTATTCGCTGAGAAATCAGCAAACAGATGAGCAACAGCAAAGCCCGAGATGCAAACCCCCAGAGAACATTGTTGGGTTTCCAGGAAAGAATGCAGCTGGCAGGGCTTTTGTTTATTTCCTTTTACAAACTAGATTGCCCAGCCTCTCTGAGGACAGCACCAAGAGGCCCTTGGTGTTTGCTGTAAGCCAGGTATGACTGGATTCGTGGTCACTCCGCACCTTCCAGGGACAGCATCCTCTGTGCAGAGCCCTCACCTGGACGTGTTTTGAGGGGGTATCTAATGCTTCTCAGTGTGGGGGCAAATGCTGCTGGTATAGGACAGGCCTGCCCCACGGCCCCCTGCAATTCTGGTGCTGAGCTTCTCCCTGCCTCAAACCAGGCAAGCCTTGCAGTGACTCTTGGCAGCAGAAAGGAGCTCCTGGGACCAGACTGTTCACTTCATTTTATTTGGGATCTGATGCAGGGTTGGAATCTGGGGCTGGAAACAAAAGGGCAGAGCATCACCCACCTGCCCCTCTTCCCCTTGTGATGGAGTAGGGGCTGTCTGTGTGGGGGATGGGAGAGCCGCGGATTACTTTAGGTGAGGGACTAGGACCTAAGGCTGTAACCTGAGCCAGGGAGCAGGGAGGTGTGTCAGCACCTTTGCCCGGGAAGGTGGACAAAGGAAGGGGCCGGCTGGAGGGAGTTGAGTTTAGCTTCGGTTTTGGGCTGGGTGGTTGGAATTCAGGGGACTAAGCTTCCTGAACCCCAGCAGGACTTGATTGAGGGGTCCTGGCTGTGCCTACAATCTCTGCTGTAACCTGCATTCCTGTTCCCCAATAAACCTTCTGTTTTACTGGCTGGTTGAGAGTCACTGTGAGTCCCAGGAAGAGGGGTGCAGGGCCGGACTCCCCCACGCTCCGTGACAACTGGTGGCAGCGGCGGGAGCTACTGCACCCCATGGACGGCGCTTCCTGCAGTAAGTGACTGGGGAGCAGTAAAACGAAGGGGTGATTAACCCCTGGGAGTGTGTGCCCAGTGAGAAGGACTTTGCAGGAACAGGGTCCCCTGGGGGATTGCAGCGAGCGGTCCCGGGGCGGAGGAGTCTGCAGCTCGACCCTGGCAGAGAGGTGGTGACCTCAAGAAGGGCTGGTGCACTAGGTTTCCCTCTGGAAACCGTGGGGACGGCGAGCACCCCGACCTGTGAGTGGCCAGCAGGAAGATGTATGCCAAGCGGCTTAAGAGCGATCTGGTGGAGCTGTGCAAGCAGAGGGGGCTGCGCAGTGGGAGGCTCACCACAGACCAGCTGATTGCCCAGCTGGAGGAGGGAGATCGCTTGAATGAACTGATCCCTGTCTCTGAGGGAAGCAGCCTGGCAGATGCAGCGCAGGCACCAGTTTCTGTCCCCATTGGGAGTGGTCAGCCGGCGGCTGAGGGCTTCCCGAGACACCTCGTTCCTATGCCTAGGGGAAGGGTGAGGAGGAGCCCAGCGGCTACTGAGGGCACCGTGACCCCCCTGGCCAGCAGGGGATCCTCCCGGAGAAGCTCACCCACCAGCAGGACATCATCCTGGTGACCCTCGGCATCCGTGGAGCGGAAGCGGCTGGAATGGGAGGGAGCTAAAACTGAGAGAGCTGGAGGATCGTGAGAGACAGAGAGAACAGGAACATGAGGAGAGACAAAGACAGCGGGAACTGGAGGAGAAAGAGAGACAGAGAACATGACCGGAAGGAGAAAGAGCGACAGCGTCAGCATGAGCTGGAACTGGCGAGGCTGAGGGGCAGTGGGCCCCTGGCTGCGATGAGCGAGGGAGGGCCCAGGACTGCGCGGAGCTTTGATAAGTGCATCCTGGCCCAGCGTAAGGAGGGGGAGGACATGGATGACTTCCTGGATGCCTTTGAGACGGCCTGTGAGCTGCACCAGGTAGCTCTGGCAGACAAGCTCCGGGTTCTCACCCCCTTACTGGACCCCAAGGCCATGGCATCATACCGCCAACTGGGAGAGGAGGAGAAAGGGAACTACGAACTATTCAAGCAGGCCCTGCTGCGTGAGTTTGGGCTGACTCCTGAGATGTACCGGGAAAGGTTCTGGAGTCAGGATAAAACCCCTGAGGTCTCATATCTGCAGCTAGCCGTCCGCATGGAGGGATACGCCAGCAAGTGGACAGATGAGGCCCAGACGAAGGGGGACCTGGTTAAACTGCTGGTACTGGAGCAACTGTATGAGCAGTGCCCATCCGACCTGAGGCTGTGGTTGAGGGACCAAAAGCCAGAGAACCCGCGACATTCAGGGCGGCTGGCTGATGAGTTTGTGAAGAGCCGGTTAGGGGGTGGCAGGGAGGAGTCTCAAAAGGAACAGGCCCGCTGCGATGCAGAGAGAGAGAGAGAGTGAGTCATCCTGGGACCTCCCAAAGGTGGAATAGGGAGAACCCCCTCTCAAGGGGAATGCCCAGCGTCAGGGACAACTGACCAGTTCGAGGGGACCAACGGGACATGAGCTGCTATCAATGTGGCCAGAGGGGCCACATACGGTTCCAGTGCCCCAGGCTCAAGGACAGACTGAGCAGACCAACCCCACACCGGGTTAACTTGGCAGACACTCAGCTGGACAAGGGGCAGCGTTCGCAGGAAAGGGGGGCTGGCAACGTACCACCTGTGAAGGAGGGAGGAGGGCCCCAGGTCTGCTCCTCTGGGGGCTGGATGCTCCAGGCTCCGAGTTTTTGGTTTACAGGGTGGGCGCGGGGCTGCCCCTCCGGAGAGAGTGCCTTGTTCCCCTGGAGGTAGATGGGAGGGATGTCACTGGGTACTAGGACACGGGCGCAGAGGTGATGCTGGCCTGGTCCGAGGTGGTGGCCTCAGATCGGATGGTGCCCAACACCTACCTGACCCTGATGGGCATGGGCGGGACCCCATTCAAGGTGCCCGTGGCGAGGGTACACCTGAAGTGGGGGGCCAAGGAGGGCCCCAAGGACTTGGGGGTACACCCATATTTGCCCATGGAGGTGTTAAGGGGGGGGACCTGGAGGTCTGGCCAAGCAATGCCCGGGGGGCCCTGATCGTGACCCGTAGTCAGAGTCGGCGAAGGGCACTGCACCCTGACAATGGGGAAGGTACTCTGCCCGAGGTGCAGGACCCTAACTTGGTGGGGAGGGAACGCCCAGGGACACGGCTCAGACGCTGCGGCCTCAGACCCAGCCAGTGAGAGAGAGCAGGTCCCCATCCCTGTCCCAGCTGTTGAGTTACAGGCCGAGTCGCGGAAAGATCCCTTCTTGCGGAAGCCCAGGGACCGGGCTAACCTCAGTGTGGTACAGTCCATGAGGAGAGGTTGCAAGGAGAGGTTCCTGTGGGAGAAGGGGTTCCTGTACCGAGAATGGGCTCCCCCAGGGGAAGTAGAGTCATGGGGGATCAGGAGGCAGCTGGTGGTTCCCCAGAAGTTTCGCCACAAGCTACTGTACCTGGCCCATGACATCCCTCTCGCAGGGCACCAGGGAATCCGGCGCACCAGGCAGAGGCTGCTACAGAACTTTTACTGGCCTGGGGTCTTTACCCATGTCGGACAGTACTGCCAATCCTGTGACCCCTGCCAGAGGGTGGGGAAGGCCCGGGACAAGGGGAAAGCGGCTTTGAGGCCTTTGTCCATCATAGAAGAACCTTTCCAGAAGGTGGCCGTGGACATAGTGGGACCTCTCAGCAAGGCGACCTGGTCAGGGAAGAAATACATCCTGGTGGTGGTGGATTTTGCCACTCGCTATCCCGAGGCGGTGGCCTTGTCCTCTATCGAAGCAGACACAGTGGCAGATGCGCTGCTGACAATTTTCAGCCGGGTGGGGTTCCCCAAGGAAGTCTTAACGGATCAGGGGTCCAACTTCATGTCAGCCCTGCTCCGGTGCTTGTGGGAGAAATGTGGGGTCCAGCACAACTGGGCCTCAGCGTATCACCCCCAGTCCAATGGGCTGGTGGAAAGGTTCAACGGGACGCTGAAGATGATGCTAAAAACATTTATGAACCAGCACCCACAGGACTGGGACAAGTACTTACCTCACCTGCTGATCGCGTACAGTAAGGTACCCCAGGAATCTACCGGGTTTTCGCCTCTCGAACTGTTATATGGAAGGCGGGTAAGGGGGCCCCTGGACCTGATAGACGAATGGGAGGGGAAGGCTGCTCCTGTGGAGAATCAGTGGTGGAGTATGTCCTGACCTTCCAGGAAAGACTGGCCGAGCTCATGGGCCTGGCCAGGGAGAATCTGGCCCGAGCCCAGAGGAAGCAGAAGGTCTGGTATAACCGCATGGCACGGGCCTGTGCCTTCGCCACCGGGGATCAAGTGATGGTTCTCATCCCCGTGAGGAAAAACAAACTCCAGGCTGCCTGGGAAGGGCCCTTCAAGGTTATCAAGCAACTAAATGAGGTAAACTATGTGGTGAAGCTGTCTAACCGGGCTCATCACTGCTGGGCATACCATGTGAATATGATGAAGCTATACTATGATGGGGAATGTGGTGTTGGCCGTGTGTGGATATTCGGAGGAGCAGGGAGGTGACCCCTTAGTGGATCTATTCTCTGGGACAAAAACTGGTTCCCCCCCTGGAGACAATTCCCCTCTCTGATCAGCTGACCCTGGCCCAGCACGCTCAGATCAGAGGGGTGCTGCATCTTTACCGACAGCTGTTTTCCAACCACCCTGGACGCACTAATTTGACTGTCCACCGGGTGGAGACCAGGTCACATCCCCCATAAGATGCTCCCCTTTTTGGATCACCGGGAAAACTGCCCAGGACCTAGAAAGAGAGGTCAGGGACATGCTGGCCTTGGGGGTGATCCAGCCGTCTTCCAGCCCTTGGGCCTCGCCAGTGGTGCTGGTCCCCAAAAGGGATGGGTCTATCCGGTACTGTGTGGACTATCGAAAGCTCAATGCTATCACCGTATCTGATGCCTACCCCATGCCCAGGCCTGACGAGCTCCTAGACAAGCTGAGAGGTGCTCGGTACCTCACCACCATGGATCTTACAAAGGGCTACTGGCAAGTGTCGCTGGATGCAGATGCCAGGCTGAAGTCGGCCTTTATCACTCCTCTGGGGCTCTACGAGTTTCTGACCCTGCCCTTCGGCCTCAAGGGAGCGCCGGCCACCTTCCAGCGCCTGGTGGATCAGCTACTGAGGGGGATGGAGAGTTTTGCCGTGGCATATATTGACGACATCTGCGTCTTTAGCCGGACCTGGGAGGACCACGTGTCCCAGGTTAAACAAGTGCTGGACCGACTCCGGGAGGCTGGGTTAACCATAAAGGCAGAGAAGTGCAAGGTGGGGATGGCTGAAGTATCTTACCTGGGCCATCGGGTGGGGAGCAGCTGCCTAAAGCTAGAACCAGCCAAGGTGGAGGTGATCAGAGACTGACCCGCTCCCCAAACCAAAAAGCAGGTCCAGGCCTTTATTGGGATGGCGGGGTACTATCGAAGGTTCGTGCCCCACTTAAGCGCCATAGCCGCCCCCCTCACTGAGTTGTGCAAGAAGGGGAAGCCGGACAAGGTGGTCTGGACCAAGCAGTGCCAGGATGCTCTCCGGGCGCTGAAGGAGTCTCTGGTTAGCGGCCCAGTTCTGGCAAACCCAGATTTTGACAAGCCCTTTAAGGTGTTCGCTGATGTCTCAGACACGGGACTGGGGGCGGTGTTAATGCAGGAGGATGAAAAGGGGGAGAGACACCCCATCATGTACCTGAGCAAGAATTTACTACCCCAGGAGCAGAACTACGCGGCCATTGAGAAGGAATGCCTGGCCATGGTGTGAGCCCTTAAACTGGAGCCATATCTCTTTGGGCGACACTTTACCGTGTACACCGACCACTCTTCCCTGACCTGGCTGCACCAGATGAAAGGAGCCAATGCCAAGCTCCTGAGGTGGAGCCTGCTCCTGCAGGACTATGACATGGACGTGGTCCATGTGAAGGGAAGTGCCAGCCTGAAAGCGGACGCGTTGTCCCGGAGAGGGGGCCCTGAACTTCCCCAGGTCACTGGGCAGAGTGACCCCGCTCAGTTCAGTCTTGAAGGGGGGAGAGATGTGATGGAGTAGGGACTGTCTGTGTGGAGGATGGGAGAGCCGGGGATTACTTTAGGTGAGGGACTAGGACCTAAGGCTATAACCTGAGCCTGGGAGCAGGGAGGTGTGTCAGCGCCTTTGCCCGGGAAGGTGGACAAAGGAAGGGGCTGGCTGGAGGGAGTTGCGTTTAGTTTCGGTTTTGGGCTGGGTGCCTGGAATTCAAGGGACCAAGCTTCCTGAACCCCAGCAGGACTTGATTGAGGGGTCCTGGCTGTGCATACAATCTCTGCTGTAACCTGCATTCCTGTTGCCCAATAAACCTTCTGTTTTACTGACTGGCTGAGAGTCAATGTGAGTCCCAGGAAGAGGGGTGCAGGGCCGGACTCCCCCACGCTCCGTGACACCCCCTCCCTCTCAGCTGTACCTCTCAGTGGTTCCTTAGGGGGCCTCATTGTCCTATTCCAAACCCTGTCTGCCCCGTGTGTATAGTTCACCCCCTACATGTGCAGGGGTGGTCCTGCCCCCCCAGCCTCCACTCCGCACTGGGCGCGC
Source organism: Gopherus flavomarginatus (assembly GCF_025201925.1). Taxonomy (NCBI): domain Eukaryota; kingdom Metazoa; phylum Chordata; order Testudines; family Testudinidae; genus Gopherus; species Gopherus flavomarginatus. The sequence goes on from NC_066630.1 coordinate 39,103,635, forward strand.
TTAGAGTCTCACGGCAGGAGCCCAGTCTGGGAGGGGCCCCCGTGTGACTCAGCAGAGCATTGGATCTGCAGGACTCTGGAGGTTTGGGGATGCTTGCTGTGTCCCAAGGACACCTGTCCCTCCCTCCCCAGCAGGGACATTGGGAGCGCCTGGAGGACAAAGCCTACACCAGGCTGACTGCGACCAGGCCAGCAGTGGGGCATGGTGCAGACAGAGTCCCTGGCGGTTTAGCGCTCACCGGGCTGGCTGAGCAGTGTGACCCTGAGTAGGACAGAGCAGGTAGGATGGCCTAGTAGTCAGGACACTAGTGTGGGAACTTGGTAGACCGGGCTTCAAGTCACTGCTCCGCCACAGGCTTCCTCTGTGACCTTGGGCCAGTCACTTAGTCTCTCTGTGCCTCGGTTCCCCTCTGCACAGTGGGGAGGCGAGCACTGCTCTGCTGCCTAGGGCTGTGGAGGGTAAATGCGCTGATCCCCTGTTCAGACAGGAGCCCCAGGGGTTGCTCTTTCACAACCGCCTGCAGAGGGCTGGCTGGAATCCCAATACCACTGAGTGCCACGGAGGCATCTCCTGCCCTGGCACACCCTGTCTGTTGGAGTCGTGTAGGGCTGGTTACGCTGGGCCTAGAGCGCTCCTGGGCGGGGGAAATTTCCCCAATCCCTGTGTAGCTGCTGGGTCAAGGGGAGCACAGCCCCTGTATGGAAAGAACCCCTAGATGTGTGTGGGAGGGGCGGACCCTGGTGCCTCACAGGAGGGAAATGGCTGCATGAGGAGCAGAGCAGAGCTCCCTGGTGAGTGGGCTGTGGAAGGCCACCTAGTGAAGGCAGTTTAGACCCTGCCCCCAGTCGCGACTCTGTTTCGTGGGGGGCTAACGACTCCCCTGTGGCACCCCCGGGATCTTGGCTGGCTCAGCAGCCGCATACCTGGCTGCACCGTGCGGCTGGGCACGCCCTATCGGGGAGAGCAGGGCCCGTTCCTGCAGAAGGGCAGACCTCACCCAAGCGTCCTCTCCCATTAGAGCGAGCCGCGCTGGCAGTAGCCTCAGGAGCCATCTACTGGGACTCCTGGCTCTGCTGCAAAGAGCTGCAGCAGGAGGCAGAGGACCCCAGAAAACTCCATTTTCCCCCCCCACCCACTTCCCTCCTCTGCACTTCCATGTCGGGTCTTGCCAAGCAGCTGAAAGCCATTGCTGTGGTGTGGAATGGGACAGAAGTCACTTCTGTAGCTATTTAGGCACTCGCCCGCTGGGGACTGCTGCCACCTGGCTGCAGGGTGACGAGGCCCCTTGGGCACAGGAAGGTGCAGCCGGTCGTTGGCGGAGCTGGAGCTCCTGGCTTCCCTCCTGCTCTCTGGTCACAGCCAGCTAGTCAGAGAATCTCCGTAAAGGTCAAGGAGGCCCGCGGGGCAATGGGGAAGAATCCAAACCAGACTATCCAGTCTGAAGGTGACTTAAAAGAACCAAGAACACAAACACGAGCTTCTCGGCCTCCCCGGGGCTAGGAAAGGACCTTGTAAGGTCATGGCGCTCTTGCTTCAGCTCGCTCGCAGAATTCTGATGCTGCGTCTCTTCGAGCACTAGCCACTGAGCTCAGAGCACTAGCCAGGAGCAGCTTGCAACCCAAGGCAAAGCTGGGGGGAGGGGAGCTTTGAACTGCAGCACACAGGTGACCTCTGCAGATGGCTCTCAGTGGGAAGGATCCCTGCTTGTGGCCAGGATAAAGCCATGTGGGACCTGCCCTGCACAGACCTGGTGGGGGCTACAGGCCAGGGGTTCCCAGCCAATCCTGGCATCTTATGTCAGATAGCCCCTGCTCCTTCAGCGCCCTTCTCCCACTGCCCCCCCACCCCCGGCATTGGGGATCCTGGCTGCCGGGACTCCCTGCGGAGACCAGCCCCCAGCTGAGTCAGCCTGGGATGTGCTCTGAGGAGCTCCATGGGATCAGCATGAGGAGAGGCCTGCAGAAGCTGTGTGGACTCGCTGCCCTTGCCTGAGAGCTAGCAGCAGCCTCCTGCAAACCACTGCAGGCCTCCACGGAGGACCACTATCAAGCCGCAGGACAGGCTGGATGAGCCCAGAGATGCCATTCCTGCATCTGGCCCCGTACCCCCTGGCTGAGCTGGAGCACCAGTGAGTGACGCCCAGTTGAAACCAGGGCACCTTCTTTCCAGCTCCAGCTTGGCTGATGTTGGCATTTTGCAGCTCTTGGTTCTTCTGCCTCTGCCCGTTAGAGTGAAGTATCTGTTCTCCGATCCTGTCTCCCCTGTGGGTACTTAGCGGCTCTGAGCCTTCTCTTGGCTAAATTCGAGATTGGCCTTCTCGGGCCTCTCACTGTCAGGCGGGTTTTCCAGACCGGGAGTCATTCACGTGGTTCGTCTCTGAACCCCTACCAGGGTTTGAACGTCCTTTCTGCAGTAGGGGCCCAAGAACTCGACCCTGTGTCCAGTCATGGGCTGCCCAGTGCAGGACTGATCTCACCAGTGCATATAGAGAAGTGACTTCACCTCCCTCCCCCGGCTCAGCATTCCTTCACTTGTTCTTCCTGGCCGCATCATATGGGCAAGTCCTGGTCAGCTGGCGTCCACCAGGAGCCCAACCTCCTTTTTCTGAGTCACTGCTTTCCAGGGCATAGCCCGCCACCTGATCGGTCGGACCAACATCCTTTGTTCCTAGTTGTATGATTTTGCATTTGGCCATATCAGATGCGTGTCTGATTGTGCCCGGCATGCCAAGTGCTCTAGAGGGCTCTGTAGAAATGCCCTGTCCTTATCTACCATCGCGCTAATCTGTCCCCTCCATACTCGGTCAGCAATTCTCTTCCAGATCATTGATCTAGATATTGAATCACTTTGGGCCAAGAACAGGCCGCAGCAGGACAGCACTGGAGGAAGATTCCCAATTAACAGTTACACTTTGAGCTCAGCCAGTTACCAAGGTACTAACCCCATGTTAGTGCTACCCCCCCCCTGGCAAAGCTAATCACTGCAGACCCAGGGCTTTGCTCCGGAGACGTTCTCTGCCCCTGGATACTCCTGGCCTTGGAATCTGGGGCTGGAGTAATACTTCTCCACAGCCCCGGTGGTCCCACAGATGGACTCTGGCTGAGCAGTCTGCAGTGGGAGCAAAGGACAGAGATCCTGAGCCGAACTCGCTGTTGCCCTGTCATGTGGTCAGGGCCGGCGCTTCCACTAGGTGACCCTAGGTGGTCTCCTACGGTGGCAGGATTTGCAGGGTGGCATTTTCCTGCCCTCGGTGGAAATTCGGCGGCGGGTCCCGGAGCGAGTGAAGGACCTGCCGCCGAAGCGCCCCAAACACACGGAGCGGAAGGACCCCCCGCCGCCGAATGCTCAGAGGAGGAGCGCTGCCACCTTGGGTGGCAAAAACCCTGGCGCCGCTTCTGCATGTGCTGTCACTTGCACCACCACAAAGTGAGTGTAAAGAGCTGCCATGCGGATCGGGGATTGTTTTGCCCCCATATACCCATGTAAATAACCACACGAACAGCAGGGCCATGAGGAGTAGGCCCTGGTTCCCATGCAAATGTCTTTGACACTTCGAATCCCTGCAAGGAGCTCGAGGGCCTTACCAGCGCCAGAATGTTTCTTGTAGTTCCCCGCTGCCAGCACCACCAATGGGATTGCTAGTGTAGACAAGATCCGTGGCAGCTCGCAGCACTTTAACCACCGTGTCTCCTAGAGCCAGTCCAAGTGACATGCTGGTTAAACTGCTGAGGTGACACAAGGGTGCTTACTGCAAAACCACTTCCTCGGTTTCCCCTGTTCTGCGCACTCGTGTTTGGCGTGAAGAACATGGGAATAAAGTGGGCCACATGAATGCTGAACCGGAGAAGCTGGGAGGAGCTGGCACTGCTTCTCTTCCAGCATTAAGCAGTTAATGGTGCTAGGTTTTGTCTGGGAGCCGTGGTTTTGGTGTTTGTCTTTCAGCATGTGGTCGGCCTAATGCTGGGGAGCATAAGCCGCGCTTTCCCCGCTGCACCAAAAGAGGCATGAAACGGGCACGTGTCCGTGGTGCTCGATTTAACCTCACCAGCTTCTCTGTGTGAGGAAAAAGTGGCCCGGGGAATAGCAAGGGGAGTGGGGCCAGGCTAGTGGGGCAGAGTTCACAGGAGGGGACTCAAGGACTCCACTTGCATCACTGAGACATTTGCATTAAATGTGCCTGTGGCCTCTAGTTCACGAACTTTTTCCTTCAGTGACTTCTGAAAGGCACTCGCAGGGCTGAGCCATGTGAGTCACATCTGGTGTCATACCCGTATTCCTTACCCAGCAAAACGAATTCCAGCCAACACTTTAACTCTTCCTGGCCTCGGACTCTGAAGGTGGATGTTGGGGAGGGAATGGAGACATGGTGACTCGGTCAGTGCATCGTACTGATTGCTTGTAGCAGGGAAAGCAGAGGGGCCTCTGATCTCTAGGCTCTCCAGAACCAGGCTGTGGGTTGGGCCTGATAAAGGACATGACTTTGCCGGTAACTGAACCTGTGTTTAGCTCTTTCTGATCGCAGCAGGCACAGAGAGACTAAGTGACTGGCCCAAGCTCATAGAGGAAGCCTGTGGCGGAGCAGTGACTTGAAGCCCAGACTCTGTTTGAGCCCCATCTTGCTGGAATTGACCTGGCCCACTGGAGGGGGGTGCCTCAGTTTCTACATCTGTGCAGCGGTGGGGTGTTGAAGACCAATATCTGTGCAATGCTTGGAAAAGGAGGAAAACCAGCTTTCGTCTAGCTGGTGCAGCTGTCACAGTGTAAACCTAATGGCGTGGGTGGGCTAGCTGCCCCAGCCCATCATGCCCACTGGGGACGTGCTCTGGTAGCCCATGCTGAAAGCCCGTGCCACTGGGTCTGCACTGCTTCTATTGCCCAAAGCTGGCATGGGCCTGGTTACTGCAGCTCCAGTCATGCAGCACAGACGGCCCTTTAGCAAGCTGGAAATCCCCTGTGGTATCGCAACGATCCTTCCTGAAGCTGGGACGTTACCCAAGCCGTATCCAGAGGAAGGGGGTGCCCAATGGAATTTTAGTGTGCAACTGGACGGGAGCAGAGCTCCCTGCTCTGGGCGCTTGACGTAGGCGCTGACTCTCTCTTTCTTTATTTTTCCCCAGAGGTGCCTTATCCTCGCTCTGCCTCTTTCTCCCCTCTCCACCTTCTCCCAGAAGCCGCCTGACACTGCTTTCCGCCCTGCCCTCCCCGCCCTGAGCCGCCAAATGGCTGTTTGGCAGCACCATCAATCACCTGTGGCTATTCTCCCACCCCCCCCCCCCCATGGGTAGTCCAGCCCTGGAGCACGCACAGAGTCAGCGCCTATGGTACTTGGGCAGTCCTAGCAGGGACAACGTCCTCTCGACTTGCAGTCTGGCAGCATTTCTCTATAGTGGCGCTCTTGTCTGAGAGTCTCCAGAACCACTTTTCTGCTGCATCACAGGAACTGGCTAGGAATTTACAAGCAGATTGTCCTGTGAAAAGCCAGACCAACTGCTCTCCTTGGGCTGTGCCAGGACCGTGCACTTCGGAATGCATCACGATCAGGCTTGGGAAGGGATAGGGGTGTTACACCCTGACACCTCGATATTCACCACTGTCATGTAATTAGGATATGTCTACAAAGTATGCCTTGTGAGATGTCATTCTAGAAGTCTTGATCTACTAGACATTAATATCTCATTGGATTGTACGTACTATCGTCATACATGAAGTTATGAAGTTTGGCTATGTATGTGTTATTGAAACATGTCCTGAGGCTGAAAACACCCACAGGCAGCCTTTCAGGTACAACAGTGAAAAGGCCCAACAATGTTAATGGTTTATTGAGAAAATGTACACGAGGATTATCCCAAGAACTGTGTACAAGAGAAACCTCTCGGATAGCGCTGCACAGGCCGAACTGTTTTTTGCTGTGACTTGGGTTAAAGAGCTTTCAAGCAAGTAGGGAGAAGATATAAAAGGGGGAAATGGCATTGTGGGTAGTCCTCACTCTTCCTACAACACACCTGGAAACACTTGAGGAACAAAGACTGAACTGTGGGAAGTGATGGTCCCAGGCTAGAAGGATTTTTAGCCTGTATATGAAAACCTGGGAAAACCAAGGCAACTTGTGCCTTAAACAGGCTAGCAGATTCTTATCACTCAGGGTGAGAATTTTGCTAATTTATATCTTGCTATCTAGTGTGTTAAGATGTTTGCGGATTTTGTTTATTTACTAAGGTAATCTGCTTTGATCTGTTTGCTATCCCTTATAATCACTTAAGTTTATTAACTACAAAAGGTAAATTATTTCTTGTTTATAACATGTCGGGGGGGGGGAGGGGAGAAACTGTGCGTATCTCTCTCCACATGGTGAATTTTTACAAGCTTGCACTGTGCAGATCTTTCTGTACAGTGCAAGACACTATTACTTTGAGTTTACTTCCTAAAGGGGGTGTGCACGTACTCACTCACAGCTGGCTTCATTCCGTGTCTGCAGCTGGCTGTGGCCTTACGTGCGCACACGTGTGTGTGTGTGTGTGTGTGTGTGTGTGCGCGCGCGCACTAGCGAAGGCTTAAGGGCCTGGCACAGCATAAACAGCGTGAGGAAGCCCCAGCTGGTGGAACGGGTGGGCTCAGTGAGACCCCAGCACATCAGATGGCATCCCAGGTGGCGGGGGGGTCCAAACTGTCAGTGGGATATTGGGGTGTCAGGGTGTAACAGTGGGGTCTTTGGATTAGAGAATGGCTGCTGCTTCCTTCCCCTCCTCGCTCACCCCATCCACATGATACTGCTCCAAGCCAAATGGGCACTGCCCTGTTCCATAGATAATCACCGTCATCCCATCTTACATAGTCGCTCACTCCTAGTGGCCAAATCCATTGGGCATCTTTCCATGGCTGGCAGGTGCCTTCCCTTCCCTTCCCTTCCGTCTGGGAGTGCCTGGCATGTCACCGGCACTGCCAGAAGTCAGGGCTGGGTAATAATCCTCCCTAGATCCATCTGACATGAGAAATGCCACAACCCGTATGTGCCAGCAGGTATGGGCATAGACAGGCAGTAAATAAAATATCTTTAAAACAAGCCCTGGGCCTGCTGGCAACCACTAAACTCACCCCCCCCCCACCAACTCCACCAATTAAAACCTCCATCCCGCAGGCTGCCTTCATGCCATCAGTGCCATATGGTAAATGCCGTGTAGCCAGACACGGCACTGCAATTGCAGAATAGCACTATGGTTGCATCCCCCTCGGAGGGCAAAGATGAGCTTTGCCAGTGATGAGAAACCTTAAACCCGGGCAGAGACGAAGCCAAGAGAGGAGTGAACCCAGCCAGGGAGTCTTCCCAGAATCCACCGCCCCAGAGTACAGGATGAAGTAGCCGTGAGGCCTAAACCATTGTAACCACCTGTCTGCAACTGCATAACTCCAGCAAACTCATACTGTTTTGAGCTGCAGGTCAGAGGGTGGGGGAGGGGCTCTGCCTCGTTACAGACCCCCTATAACAGCGGGCTCTACTCCTGGTTATATGCCTGGTACTCAGAAGTTCTCTGGTCACTTTTACTGCTTAGCACAGCTGGACCTAGGCAGTGCTTGAAATCCTCCCGGTAAATGACTCCCTCCAGGTCCACTAATCCATTTATCTTCTCTGAGCTCCCTTCCGTTTGCCTGAAGCCGGTAACGAGCCTCTGAGAACAGAAGAGCAGGTGCAGCCCTGGACCAGCGAGGGGAACGCTGCCCCGCGCATGCATCAATCCAGCTGATGCCTCTGCATGGCCACGGTAATATAGCTGCTCCACACACGCCTGCCACTTGCTCTCTGCTGTCATCCTTGGAGACGTCGCTGCTTCCCCCGCTTGTGTTCCACGGAACGGCCAGTCCCCAGACGTTTTACCTGCATTGCCCCAAGATGAAGCGTGTTTTTCTGTTCCCAGCCCTTGGCTCGCTCTTTCTCTGCTCTCGCTCGTGTTTGCGACTCTGCCAATTGCCTGTCATCTGGGGCTTTGTTCTGTTTACTCCTTCTTTCTGGACATTGCTGAAGATCTTAAATAAGACCAGAGCCTACTACCCACCTCCTTACACCCTCCTCCGGTGCCTTCTGTCTGCAGCCCTTCACCACTCTTAGGTCCACCTGTCAGCATTCCCAGGCAAGCCAGCAGGAGTTACTGGTGCCAGTAAGATTTCTTGAGGCACTGTCAGACACTGGAGGACATCGGCCGCTTTCCTTTGCTCCACGCTAATTTTATTTTAAATCTGGTGATGTCTCTCTCTGCCCTGCCTTGTTCTCTCCCGGCCCATCTTCCCCTGACACCACAGGCAAGCCTGTATTCTCCTTTTTGACCAGGTGTTGAGGTTGGGTGCAGAGTAGCAGCTACCCAAGCTGTGCTGCTTTCCTTCTTGGGAGCTGGGCCCAGCTCTGGTTGTCTCTGATCTCTGGGGGAGAAGCACCAAATGGGGCACAACCCCTAGACTCTTCACTCTGTATACGCCAGTGAAGCAACAGGGCCTGAGCCAATGCAGGGCTGCAAGGAGCAGGTGCAATCTGTACCCACACTGTTTCTGTGGAGGCCACACGGGTAGGGGAGCTGCCACGGCACATTCCTTGGGGATTCGGGGCAGTACCAGTTGCCTGGCCTGACCAAGCAGCCCCATCTACTCTGGTGGGCACTCTGCTCCTTGGCAGAGCAGGGTTTGCAGGCTGCCTCGTCGCCTGCAAATCCTGTCTCCCTCAAGACACTGCCAGCCTGTGCCAGGTGACTCACCACTGCACGTGCCCAGGTAGCCCGCTGGGAAGCATTGTAGTACCCATCTGTGCTGATCTCCAGAGGATGAGTTGTTACAGACCCCAGCAGCAGAGTCTTGCCTCTCTAGCTTACGCTGTTACCGCTTCTGCTTTTTTAGCACTGAAGGTCCCCAGGTCAATTCCTCGTGTTGGCCAAGGCACATCCTGTACATTCCACCCCATGCCTGGGTGTGCACAGCCAGACCTGCAGAGCACTTGCAGCTTTGGGCTTTGTCTGGTTTCTCCATGTAGGTGGCTTATCCCAGGCAATGCATGAGCACTGCGGGTTCATATGACCCTCACTCTGTAGGACAGTGATTCTGGAAGTCTCTCTTAATCTTTCAATGTTGCTGTTTTCTGTTTTTCTCGGAGTTACCAACTGTCACAAAAACCCTATTGGTCACTGTCAAAGAACCCTCGCTCTGTTCTCCTGAAGGAACCTTTATCCTGGTCTTTGAAGGTGTTAAATGCAAATCTGCCTTCTGGAGAGCCCTTACGCTGAGCCCACTCTCCAGGGAGAATCCAGCAGTCACAACCACACACTCTTAAAAGCTGTGTCGTGGTGTTTCAAGTACGTGAGTAAAGGTCTCTGAGGTCTTCCGCGCACCAAAGCTCAGCTCGGAGCTGCGTGTCCATCTGCCCCTCTTGAAGGGTAGCCCCGAAGGGGTGAGGGTAGGCCAGGAAGAGCTCTGTGTCGAGCAGGTCTGGCCAGCCAAGCCTGCTGGCGGCACGGCTGAATCTCTTGTGCGTATTGGACGAGGCTTGGGAACTCTGACTCTCACACACACACACCTCCGTCTGTGATCAGCGGGCTGTGTCGTGACCCCTCGAAGGAAGGTGGCCTGCGTTGAATGAAGCTGTCACGGAGTGTGGGGGAGTCCGGCCCTGCACCCCTCTTCCTGGGACCCACAGTGACTCTTAGCCAGCCAGTAAAACAGAAGGTTTATTGGACAACAGGAACACAGGTTACAGCAGAGCTTGCAGGCACAGTCAGGACCCCTCCACCGAGTCCTTCTGGGCTTTCAGGGTGCTTGGATCCTAGCTAGGATACCCTGAATTCCGCCCATCCAGCCCCAAGCCCAAACTCAAAACTGCTTCCCTCCTGCCGCTCCCTTCCTTTGTCCCCTTCCCGGGCAAAGGTGTTGACCTTTCCCCTCCCTTACCTAGCTCAGGTTACAGGCCCTGGCATCGTCCATCCCCTAAAGTCCTCCCCTGCTCTCCCATTCCCCACACAGACAGTCCCTACTGCATCACAGAAGCGAGTAGCCTGTGATTGGGTATTTAAAGACTCGCCTTTCCAAAGGGAAAGATTTTGGTAAATGAAGCTGAGAGGCAATTCTAGTGCTTAGGTTGCTAGCTCTGAAGGGGCGTTGGGAATCTATCCTGTTCTATGTCCTTCCGGGGGCTGCGCTGCTCCCACGCTCTCGGATGCCGCTGCTGGGCTTGGCTGGGACTCGGTTTGCTCTTCTAACTACCCCCGGCAGTCAGTGGCGGAGAGTCAAGAATCAAGAGTGAGCATCTGTGCAACTTTTCCCTGTGCACGTGATGTGTGTCGGGACCGCAGGGGCCAGGCTGTGTGTGCCCTGAGCACAAGTCGGTGTCCCCTCGTGGCTGGGGTGGGCTGGGGTGGGGGAGAGCGGAGGAGTTTCACCTTGTGGGATCTGTGCAGACTGATTGGAGGGAACCACTTCAACAGGCAGCCAGAAAAAGCTCTGATCTGGTGTTCCCCCAGCGTGGGGCTGGGGAGGCCCCTGTCCTCAGATCACGGGGCTCCCTCCGGCCTTGGGCAGGCACCCCAGCCAAGAGCCGTAAGCACCAATTGAGAGGAGACACCCTCTCAAGCCACCATTCAGGCAGCTGTAAGGTTTGGCCCTGGACTGCAGGGAGGCTGAATGCCGTCACCAGACCCCTAGGAAACAGCCTGGGAGACATTTGGACTCCCCCTGGAGCGCTCCTCGCCCCATCCATAGCGAGTCCTGGACCAGGCGGCCCCCTGGGGATTTGGCTGCTGAGCTGCTCACTCCCTTTCTCAGCTCCGTGCCCTGCAAGGCGGTTGGCGGCTGGACGAGGCAGAGACTTGAGCGGTGCTGTCTCTTGGCTTGCAGGTGGGCTGGCAATCTCAAACCAGAAGAAAAAGCACATGGTGTCCTGGTGGCTTGAACGCCAGTGGAAACACCTCTTAAGTGGGGCCTGGCAGCAGGGGCGCCGCGGAAGGTGAAGTGGCCGTGATGCTGTCAGCAGCCTATTGACCAGGCCTGGCTGCTGCTCCGCCGCCTCTGATCTCATTCGTTTGTCCCTCTGTCGCTGTCGTGCCCATGGATTGTCTTGCTGTAACAGTGTGTGTGAAATACATGTATTCCAGCCCGACTCTGCCTCCTGGCTGTGTCGCTGAGGGCATGGGCAGGGAGGGGAGGCAGCCGGGGTGACTATGCGGGACGCACAGAGGGGTGCATCGTGCTCTGCAGGTTCTGCGACCATGGGCTCCTGATGTTTTTCAAGGCCATGAGCTGGAGGATGGGGAGACCTGGTTCAGCCAAACTAGCCCCCTTTCTCCGCTGCTTGGACCACGTCCCAGCCTGCCCTGGGACAACGACTCCCTGACCAGCTGCCTCTACACAGCCTAAAGAGAGGTATTACCATAGCATCCCCATCCTGCACAGCTGCTCATGTGAGCTGCCAGCCCAGACGTTCGAGGCAGGCGGGTCCTCTCCCCCAGTGGGACTGAGCTTCTGGTCTAATTCTCCTGCTACGGGCCCTCCCTGGCTCTTTTCCTTCATCTCTGTGCGAAACCCAGGTAACTTGGACAGCTCTGGCCCTGGTCGGGTGGTTTGTTCTGCAGGCGCCCCCGCCAGAGAGCAGGGGTAGATTCTTACTGGTGACTAGACTGGTAACAGGTCACGTTGCTCTCGTAACCTTTGACCTTATGGTGTGAGTGGAAGGAGGCAAAGGCAGTGTCCAAAAGTGCTTAATAGTGATTAAATATGTGAACTAAGAAAGCTTTGTCTGGGGGATGGCCGAGCATTCGGATCAAACTCTGCATTAAACAACCGAGGGCTGTAACAAAGGTTTTTGCCTTCTACAGTCTCGAGGCATGGGCGAATAACACCTAAGACCATGGCATCGTGGGATAGATCTGACATTTCAAATCTGGTCCTGTTCCCAAGAACTCAAGGGCAGCAAATGTCGTAGCTCTTCTTTTGAGCAAGGCACTGGCTATCCAGGGCACTAGAGACGTGGCGCCTTGCGTCAGTACCTGGCAAACTGGATGAAATAGTAATTCAAACCCAAGAACACGTAGATGAGCATGAGCCAATGGGGAAGAATCGGCACAAGTTCTGCAAAGGAAAATCATGCCTCACTAATCTCTTAGAATGGATTGAGCCTGTCAATGGAAGAGTGGACGGAGGAAATTTTGATGGATGTTTTATTTGGACTGTTTTTTTGTTTTTTGTTTTTTTGTTTGTTTTTTTTTGGCAAAGTCAAGATACTGGTAAGAAAAGTAATCAAGGGGTGGGAGCCAAAATATTGTTGTGGGTAATAAATGGAGTAAGCTGCTAAGAGTAGGAATGGAGTCAGCTTTCCTTGTGGCAAAGGCTAATGGTGGGTTCCCTGCTAGGACTGGCGTTGCCAGTTCCATGCAAGGAATATATGACAAGCCCAAAGCTCCTGTGTTCAGGCCACTTGCTACTACAAGTCTTTCTTCTGCAGCAGAGACAAATGGCCGATGCAGTTTTTTATTTCACCAGTAAGTGGCAAAGGAGCCAAAATGGAAATTGCTGTTGGCACGCCCCCCCATATCCCCTTCCCCGCCTGGTGTGCCTGATGCTGCTGCAAAGGATGGTGCTGATCAGCTCCGGCTCAAAAAAGGGCATAAAGGGAGCACCCTAGGCACTGCTGCCCAGTTGGCATTAATGGCCTGTCGCCAGGGTGCGTTGGGGAGGGTGAGTGTGCAGGCTGGCTGTGAACACGTCCTGCGCAGGACCGAGCTGGAGCGTTGCGTGGGAAGGTAGGGCAGGGAGAGTCCTAATGGGCTTCAGCCTCCCAAGGGCTGCCAACGGTGGCTGTGGAGTGGTGCTGGAGCTCAGGTCTGGCATTGATTGATAGCATCTCCTTTGACTGTGTTTTAATGCAAGTGCTTGGAGAAGCGTCTGTCTGGGATGAGTGCTGGTAAATCCGGGGAAAGGAGCACTTTGTGCCTAGAGGGAGATTCAGGGAGACCCCTGTGTCTGACGCGGGGCAGGCTGGCTGTCCCAATGTCTTAAGTCAGGAAATGCCTGTGGGGCTGCTTTCTGTCTCTCCCCAGGAAGGCTGGATGTGCGTCGGGTGTCTACGAAACAAGCCGTGGAGGAATGCGTTGCTTGGAGGATTTAATCCTTGGGAGGCTGTTTGGGTGCAAACGGCTTTTACGTTTTCACGGGGATGCCTAGCAGCAGCAACTCTGTGTTCTCTGGCTTGTGCTGGACAGGAGGTCAGGCCCCTTCTGACCTGGGAATCTGTGAATCTCTTGGAGGACTTTATGACGGTCTCTGTAGCCCTGCTCTTCTACCTGGGCACAAGGGAACAGTTTCTGTCTCTTCCCTGGGTGTCTTTCTGGTAAAAATATCAGTGCCCTTAGATAACTGCTGACCCATGTGTCCACCCACATCCATGGGCATCTTCTGTCCTTACGCCATCTGGATTTTCCTGTGTGATGCTGGTGTCACCTGAACTCCTAAGCACAGTTGAGATTCAGGGACTGCCAGTAGCTACTGCTGTTGGAGACGGGCACAGCAGACCCCAGGACCCAGAGAAGAGAAGGCTCTGCCTTCATGGGGATGACTGTTACAAAGGAAACCAGGGGTGTGGAGGCCCCCATCCCATGGGGTTTCAGACTCTGGTATTTCTTGCAGACTTTACATGGAGCGTCTGCCACCCGGATGTGATTTGCCAGGGGGATGCATGGACCGGGTGTCGCTCTAGGCTGCCCCTCAGCGTGAGCACATAGCTCTTGCCACTGCAAGTCTGTGGTCCTCCTGGGAGCGAGGGGCTGACTCTTGTTCAGCAAATGCTCCTCTCCTGTGAGTAGTGACCCAGCAGCAGGGGGGCCGTCCTGCCCAGGCTGCAGATGGATGCGCAGGCTGGAGCCCATCCTGCCATGCGTTGGCCTGGGGAGACAAATGACTTTTTCTTGGCTTGTGAAATTAAGTTACTCTCCCGGAAGCAGCTCAGCTGGCAGGTCCAGATGGGCCGGGGAGCGAGGTGCTGGCATCTAACTGCATTAGGAATGCTGGGAGTGAGCAGGCAGGATGTCAGGCCCTGAGAGGGCTAATGGCCAATAAAAGCCAGGCAGGAGCCCTGGGGACACAGCCGAGTGCGCTTTCGTTTATAAATCTTATCTTTATTGCCCTTTTCTCCTGCCTGTGGGAACCACATAATGCACCTTATCTCTGCCGGCTTCTGGCAGCCAGGCCTGTTCACGCTCACGCAGGCTCCCTGGTAACTGCAGCTCACGCAGGGCAAAGGAGATGGAGAGACTAGAGAGCCCTGCACTCGGCCGCTCCCTTCCCATGTGCTGGAGCTCAGCATTTCTCTATAACTGGTCTGTGGACTGACGCTGGTCCCTGAGATCTCCCTGACAGTGGAGAAAGGCAGCAAGACAGCCCCTGGTATCCAAAAGGTTGAGAAACACTTCTCTAGGTTCCCGAGGTCAGGCCCTCTTGTCCTCCCATCTTCCCAGCCTGCGGCATTTTGGGGGAGACCTGACCTCTTGTGTCACCAGCGTTTCAGCATTCTGGGACTGTTCTGCTCCCTTGATGAGTTCCCTCCCGTCTAGACGGAGCATCTCACTCCCTCAGGCGTGTCTCGTTCTCTCATCCTTGTCCCTGCTTCCCTGTCGGCGGGGTCTGGGTCACTGCAGACCCATTGCATCCCTGCTCCTGTCTCTGCAGAGTGCCTCTGGGATCAACGCTGGCTGCTTCACAGCAGCCTCCCGCCTTCCCTGGCTTTGCTTGCCAGGTAGTGCTGCGGGTGTCCTCACCCCGGGTGGAAGACTTGATGCTTGTTAGCCCTGGATCTCTGTCTGCAACCCCTGTCTGTGTCTCCCTGGGATGCTGCCAAGTGCCATGGGGCGACTCCCCGCTTGGTACCAGTGTGCGTGGTGGCGTTGATCCTACATCCCAGATCCAACCCTCCCCCCCCCCCCCCCCCCCCCCCCCGCAGTTGGTTCCTGCTCAGTATGTAACTTCTCATCCATTTTCATGACCCTGTATCTGGCAGGTGTTTGTCCAATTTCTTCCTAGGTTTATGAGGTGGCACTAAAGTCAATGGAGCATGGGACTGAAATCCAGTTTACTCTAGCCACAGATGGCGCTTATCTCGGAGATCGACAGTGAAGGGAGGGCTCTATTGGCTTGGCTTGGCTTCATTTATTTGCGTTTGCTGCTTCCTGATTGAGGTTAACACTTCCTTGTTCTCTGCTCCAAGGCTAGGCCAGGAAGACCCATCAGGCTGATGGCGGCTGGTTCTCCAGATGTCCCTCAGACTGGTCCCACCCAACGTTTACACAGTTCTGCCCAGAGCCTGATGCTCTTAACCCTTTGGCTCCCTCTCGCCCCGAATGGGATTTGTAGGGAGCCCTCCTGGGCTGATGCATCTGGTGCTTCGGGGGGGGCTTGGAGCACTGTAAACAAAGCCCCAGTAGGTGCTGACCGTCGGTCACCATTTTCCAGCCCAGTTAGAGATTTTCACCCTCTGGGAAGCACTCAGCAAGCTGAGGGATTGGGTGAGCTGCTGAGTGGGTGGTGACCAAGCTCTGGTTGAGCCAGGCCTGGGGAGAGCCATGCCCCAAACTGGGGCTGGGGAGGGCTTGGTCTGTGTGTGTTGCTAACCTTTTCACTGACCTGGGAGCCACGTTCTCCTTGTTAAGCTGAGGAGCCTGCCTGTGGGCCCAGAGAATGGACTGCTCTCAGCCCTTTAGCTGTGGGGCTGGCATGTGTGCCCATCGCTAGTGTCTCAGATATGGGTAGAGTGGTGGAGCCAACTGGCTGTGCCATCTGAGCTGGGGAGAGCTGGGCCAGTAACTGTCTCTTCACTGCTGAGTCCCCAAAATCAAAACAATATTAACCCACAAGGTCTCAAAATGTCTGGCAAAACAAAGAGACGGAAAAACATTTTTTTGGGGTCAAACAAAATGTTGTGTTTGGCCTGTAATGAAGCAATTCTGGCAATGCTGAGCATTTTTAACACAAATTTCAAACTTTCCTTCCATTCCATTTTTTTTTAAATGGATTCGTTTCAAATCGAAACTTTGACAATTGGGTGAAACTGCCGAGAATTTACACACTACTTGCTCGGCATTCTTTCCCCAGCCACTGTTCTGTCTGGAAACGTTGGCAGGGTGGCCTCAGCAGTGGCTGGAGAAGCAAAGGCGCCAGGCAAACCCCTTCCTCCTGGGACGTGGCCCCAGGCAGGCGGGCTCTGGCACAGAGTTCTGGGATCTCTCCCTGGCGGGGCGTGTGGGCTGAGCTGCACCAGCCAAGATTGGGGCCTGTGCTGCCAAGCAGTCGGGATTCAGCACTTAAACCACCTGATCCTTGTTCCTAGTGGTGTAATGCAGACCTGGCCTCTGCCCTGGATCCCCACAGTACAAGGGAACGGCAGGGCTGAGTAGCTTTATGGCCAGAAGCATAGAGATGGACCTCACGGGCTTCCCTGGCACCGCCAGATCTCTGGAGCAGCACTGGACTACAGCGACATCCAATCCTGCTTTAAAAACAGTCCATGACTGAAAATCCACCACGGCCCTTAGCAAATTGTACCCGTGGTTAATTACTCTCGCTGTTAAAAACGTACGCCTCGTTTCCACACCAAATGTGTCTGGCTTCAGCTGCCAGCCATTGCATCGTGTTAGACCTTTCTCTGTTGGACTGAAGAGCCCATTATTAAATGTTTGTTCCCTATGTAGATGGTAATCGAGCACCTCTTAACCTTCTCTTTGTTAGACTCAAGGAGCTCACTCTATGTAACTTATCACTATAAGGCAGGTTTCTGATCCTTTAATCATTTTCTTGGCTCTTCTTTGAACCCTCTCCAATTGATCGACATCCTTCTTGAATTGTGGGCACCAGAACTGGACACAGGATTCCAGCAGCCCTTGCTCCAGCCAAATAGAGATAATAGAACCTCTCTACTGCTACTCTCCCTTCCCCTGTTTTGTGCATCCCAGGATCACATCCGCTCTTTTGGCCACACATTGCACTGGGTGTTCATGTTCAACTGATTCTCTACCATGACCCCCAGTCTCTGTCCAAGTCACTGCTTCTCAGGACAGACTCCCTCATTGCGCTGTATCCTTGACCTCTTGTCTTCATTATTGATTTTTGTCAATGAACTGGGAGAAAAAATGTTGCAGGTCTGCCTCTCCCATTGCTCCCCTTGTGGCGGCAGCACGGTGTCACTGCGTGCGGCCCTGTTCGTTCGAACAGCAAAGGGGCTCTGCAGCCCCCCAGTGAATGCACCAGCCCTTCTCCATTACATGCCACCCTAGAACAAGGCCGGGGTGTCTCAGGTTCTAATTCCCATTTGTGCCTGTCGTAAAATCACAAGGTGGTTCCGGTTGGATCTAGAGCTCCTGAGGATGAGAGGAGCACTGGGGGGGTGCTGGTTGGGATTGAGGGGTACTGACGTTTCAGGGCTGGCACAGCAGGGGGCTGGGGTTGGGATTGAGGGACATTGGCAGCACTGTGTGTGGGGAGCCCAAGGCTTGGGTAACAGGGGCCTGCAGGACTGGCAAAGGAGGCCTCTAGGAAACCAAGGAGAATCTAACTTTGCAATGACGTTTCATGGAAACAGGGTTCTATGTTTGGTTACTGTGACAGACTGACAATGGCCTGCACTATCTGGGACAAACCGTATGCAATTAACATAAAATTAATTTAATAAAGGGAAATGTTCTTGAGTTAGAGTTAATACCTTTGGGGTCTGTTGTATTAAAAATACGATTGTTGGTGTGTTAGTATGGGCCTGTATGTAACTTTTCTAGGAGACTGGCTAGCGTCAACCTTGGGGGAAATGTTAGGAATGTCCAAGGACTTCTGGGGTCAAGGAGTGTAAAGTAGATTTCCTAGGAAATACTGGGGGGCTGGGTGGGAGGGGGGAAAGCAAATGACCTACTTCCAAACCATCCTTTTGCAGCGATACCCTGGGAGAGAGTCCCGTTGTCGACTCATCACCTGCTCCTGAAAACTCCAGACAATGACCCCAACCTATATTAAAAAGTGGATTAAACCGTTCCTGAGAGTACTTGTTCTGAGCTGAAGCTGTGATGAACTTTGAGCCCACAAGGAAAACCCTTGGGTGGAGTCCTGGACTGCTCCAGCCAGAATCCAGGTCAGGGATCTCTGGGAAGCTTTCGTGCATGTAGGTGCTTTTAGTGTTTTCTCAGTAGTACTTTTACCTTAAGAATGAAATAAGCTTGCACAGGAAAAACTGTGGTGACTTATAACCATGGGCAATCGCGCTCTTCTCAGTCGTGGAAGAGAAAGCAAGCAGCAGGACTGGTTAAGCAGACTCTGCTGGGAGTAACCCAGTGAAGGCAAGGAGCTGTTCAGCCAGGCCAGAGAGGAGGGAGACAGGTCTACACCCAAGGGGGGTGAGGGTCAGGGAAGCCAGAAACCTGAGAGGAGGTGCCCTCTGGACCGCTGAAGGAGAGACAGAGGGGCAGATGCCCTGACCTGTGACAGAGTCCGGATCATATTTAACCTTTGCAATAAATGCATGATTCACACGGAATGTGGAGCTCCCTGAGACATGCCCTAGTCCAGGCCTTGGCAGTGGATAATGCATGTGGATTCTGACCTCTCCTCTTGCTCTTCTAGAACCTGTTTCAGGTGCAAATTCCCCAGGCTAGTCTCAGGCTTGAGCATATTTGGGGAATTTTTAAATACCCAAAAGTGCCTCAAGGGATTTAAGAGAATTTAGGAAGATCAGCGAGTGGCTTCCCCGTCCGGTGTGGCTTAATCTCCTCCGTTTTGGTTCATCCATATCTCCATAATGGAGAGGCTTGGAAAGGGCAGATGGTCGGGGAGAATGGGGCCAGCAGGGCCTGGGCTGGGGCCATACCGGTAGCTAGGAAAAGCCCTTCCCCAGAGGGGAGGTGTGAGGTGCTTGGCAAAACTGAAGTGGTTAAAGAGCACTTGGCTACTGTAATAGCAGGGTGCCATTCGAAACCCCTGTAACCTCTTGGCAAACACCGTAAGGGTGGCCGGCTGTGCTGGCACAATGGGTTGCCAGGAGTCACAAGTTGGCTTTCTGGGAAATAGTCAATTTGCAAACATTAGACGTTCCATCCTCACCTTTATGGAGTTTCTAGGTTGTGATGGAAGTGTCAGGGCTAGCTCACCGCCATTATGAAACGCTGGCTGTATGGAGGAGTTGGTATTCCCCCTGGTGTGAAACCCCTAGTTCTCAAGGGGGTAATGCCCACACGTCTCAGCGTTCAGAAACTAACCTTAAAAGTTATATGAGGCCTTGACTGAAAGTTGAATAGATGTAGACCACACAGGGCAGGTGCATCCAGGAGGGGTCAGGGAACAGTGCTTGGGCCCCTGGCCGTGACTTATGAAAATCCTGGGAAGGTGCAAGGAGACTGGAGAAAGCAAATATTGCGTACAAACAGCTCTGAATAAAGGACAGTATGGCCACGTCCCAACGCCAGAGCTGATGTGGGCACAGCTCTGCGGGTGTAGCTAGGCCAGCATGGCCCCCTAGGGAGGAGGCAGAGAACGCTGACAGCAGGGGTGTGCCATCGGTGCAGGACTCAGGGCCGGTGCAAGGATATTTTGCGCCCCTAGGCATAACTTCCACCTTGTGCTCCCCCTCGAGCATCACTTATTATAAAATTTCAGAAATGAATCCTGCATCATGTGGCATTGTTCATTAGAATTAACACAAGGGGCTCAGAGGAGATGATCACAATGGCCCCCTATGAGCAAGGAGGAGGCTGAGAATGCCCCCAGCTCGCAGGGTCTCTAAACATACCCAGGCTCTGAGTACTTCACCCTCTGGGGGGGACCCAGGGGCAAGGAGGGCAGAGCCGGGCTCTCCCAGGGAGCAGGTGAGGATCTCCCTGGGGATCAGGGCCGGCTCCCTGCATTGGCACAGTGCCACCACGGGGGGCGGGATTGGTGTTTGGAAGCGGCACCTGCCCCAGCCTTTTCCTCTCTGTCGCACTATTGGGTTTAATTTCACTTTCCTTCGCTCAAGGAGGTGGCTGCGCCTGGGCCCAGGCGCAGTGCGTTGGAGGACGAAGCTCATCTGAGCTCAGGACCGCGTCCTACCTCCCCCAACGGCTCCGTCCCTCGGCTGCGCTGGTCGCCGCGTCCGGCCAGCTGTCTCCTCCTTGCTCCACCGCAGGCTCCCACTGACCGTCCTGTGCAGCACCCCTCGCTGCGGGGCGGGTTTGTCATGGAGGCCTCGCTCCCCGCTCAGCTGACTCCTGTGACACTGGAGATCGCTTTTTGGTGCCCCCAAATCTTGGCACCCTAGGTGGACACCTAGTTCACGTAGTGGTTACACCGGCCCTGTGCCTGCAGCCCCCGGTCATGCATGGAGGACACCATTTTGTAGAACAAAACGGAGTCCTCTGTACACCATAACCACCCGTGCACCGTACCTGCCACAGCATACCACAGAGCCGATGCCATTTTGCATGCAAGTGAAAAATTGCAGGCCTGACTGAAAACGTCACCGAGGCCCGGTGGGTGAGGTAATATCTTTTTATTGGACCAACTTTCGAGCCTACGCAGAGCTCTTCTTTAGGTCTGGGCAAGATCCTACCTCACCCAGCTTGTCTTTCTAGTATCCTGGGCCAACATGGCTACAGCCCCGCTGCCTTATAAAACCGGCATGACGCATCCCGGGCGCCAGGCAGAGTAACACACCTCCCTGAATGGAGGAAGCTGTGCTGACAGAAGCACTGTTCTGTTGCCTTCTCCCTGGGGGGGGGAGGGTTCGGGCATAACTGGGGTGGGGGGCACACTCAGCTGCTGCAGCGACTGAGACAGGGCACCTGTAGACAACAGGCTCCCTTTTTAACCCTGCCTCCTGCCCTGGCCATCCTGGACAGGGAGTGAGCGGTGCTGGTTAACGGGCAGGGAGCTGAGTGGGGGGGCTCACTGGACATGTGTTCTGTGTCCTCTGGAATACATGGGAGTGGGGTGGGGAGGGACGGGTGGGTTGAGTTCTGAGCAGGGGGCGTGTTCCCCATGGGCTGAGTGAGTGGATGGGCTGCATGGGGGTACGTACCCAGCAGGGTGAGAGAGCAGGTGCTATCTGTGGGTTGGTGCATACTCCATGTGTGGCTAGGGAGCAGAGGAGAGAGTACCCCATGGTCAGTGTGACAGTAGGGTGTGGGGGCTGTCTGGGTGAGGGGCTGATATTTGCACAAGTCTGCGAGTGGGTGTGTGCGCTGTGTACACCTTTGGCGTGCTGGGCCGGGATGAGGCGGGGGCAGGGGTGTGTGTGTGTCTGTGGGAGCGTGCAGCCTGCATAACAAGAGCTGTGTTCCTTTGCCAGGCCCTGCTCCTGTTAATGGTTAATGTTGCCAGCCAGCGGCGCACAGCCTCCTGCCAGGAGCTATCAGCCCTGCCATCAGCACTGAGAACAAACTGTACCTCGGTGGGATTGTTTGTTTTCATTCCTTTCTCTCCTTCCCCGGGACATGATACCTGCAGGTGCACTGAGCTCTAATTGGCCGCACGGGATTGCGGCTCTGCACTGCTGTAATCTTCCCCAGTGCTGCCACGTGCTAGGCTCCGCTAGCCCCTTGCTGCTGCCTGCCACGCACCGGCCCCCGCCTGGGCCTCGGCTCAGCCTTGTTCCAGCCAGGCCCCTCCTGGCGCCCTGCGGGGTCGCCCCTCTGCCGGGCCAGGCTGGTTTGAGCTGCGTGAGTGTGGGCAGTTCTCTGGGCCTGCCCCCTGTGCTAGCCCACGCCCTGTGGCAGGCTGGGCATCCAGCGGGCAGAGCCGCGCTGCAGCTCAAGGCTGCCCCAGGAGGCTGTAACACCTGGTCATACCCAGGTGGGGAAGAGAGTTAGAAAAAAACACACTCTCTCTCCCCTACACACCCTGATCCCTGGCAGCTCCCTCAGATGCTGGTCCCTGCATGACAGCCTGAGATGGACGCTGGCTGGGACACAAGACTATCCCTGGCTCCACAGAATCAGCCATGTGGCTGGCCAGCGGGGCCTGGGCCCAGCTCCAGCGTCATACCCCTAACTGACCCCCACTGCTACCCTACAGCTCCCTCTGCACAGGGCCCCAGGGCACAGAGCCGTTGTCCTCCCTGGCATTGGGCAGCCTTAGATGGTGCTCAGGTGGGCGGGGGGCTCTGGGGCGGGGGTCCTGCCTGGGTAGTGGGAGCCTTTGCATTCCCCGCTGCTGCGAGGAGGGGCATGTGTCTGAAGCAGGAAGGGATGGGATGTGGTGCTAGGCTTTCCTGCTGTTCTTGGGCATCTCGCCTGCCGTCCCCTCCTTCCCACAGGACAGCTTGGAGGCACAGCAAGACTCACTCCTGTGGGTTTTCACACCAGGGCAAGTCAGGGCTCTGCTTCTGTTATAAATCCCAAGGGAAGGTTTCCCCCCCATGGCCTACTCTGCCCCAGCAGAGGAGTGCGTTGGGGGCCCAGAACTGCCCAGGCCAGCCAGGTGTTCGCCATTGCAGACTGAGCCTTTCCGTCCCCGGGGCTCGGCTTGAGGCACCAGAGCGCGTGGACAGAAAGGAGACCCTTATTGCTGAGCGGTCCCCGCCCTCCCCCAGCACCCAAGACACCCTGTCCCTGCTCTGCAGCACCGGGGCTCCTTGGAGAGCAGGTGTCAGTCCTGCTGGCTAAGGAATTGTTGGGAAAGGCGGACAGGGGGCTGGGTTGTGCTTGACTCACTTGCCGCTTGCTTCCCATAATGTCCGTCAGCAGCCAGCAGTGCTGCGGGTTGCATTGTCCTACAGGCAGGGTGCCCTGTCCAGGAGAGCGCTGTCAGAGCCTTTTGCTAAGGGGCAGTGGAGATGGAGGGGGCTGAAGGGCCTCACGGAGCCCCACATTAGTCTTCCGCCATTCTTGATATGAAAAGCCAGAAAATAAAGGTTCCTGAATCGTGCTTAGCAAAGGGTGGGTCCTTGTTCAAAGGACAAGCCCCTCATCCCGGGCCGCCATCTCTCCCTGTGCACCCCCGGGGGCCGCAGCCTCCTGAGTCACCCACCTATCTTCCCTGCCAACCCACTGCCGGCTGCCAGTGGGAGGTGCTGCATCTTGGCCCCAGAAGAGTGAATCCTGATGCATGCGGCAGGGAGAGGGGGCGCCTGAGACAACCTCTCCTCCCTCCATTGCTGCCTGGCTGGCAAAGCACTGAAGGCCCTACATAAATAGTGACTTTATTGACGGTCTCTGCAGCAGCCTGGTGGGTTTAAAATCAAAGTGAAGATGACGGAGATTCCAGCAGTTCTCGCTTGTGTTTGCCTCACACTTTGGAGACGCGGCCTGCTAAAGGGCGCTAAACACTTACTCTAGCTGGAGCACTAGCCGGGGCTAGAGTTGACGGTGCTGGAGTGTTTCCATGTAAACAGTCACTGGTCAACTAGACACTGGCCAGGCCTGGGCTCTGCCCGAGGGGGAGTGTTTCCGGGAAGTCTGATTTCTGAGAGCGAGGAGAGGGATCCAAGACACCTTGCCGGGCCAATCGAAGGGAAGGGAGCATTTCCTGACCAGCTTCAGCCCCAGATGGGACGCTGGAGTGTGGCAGGGGAATAGCCCTCCCTGAGGCTGCTGCCGGCTGGTTTGATTGGGTAGGAGGACTGGAAAATTGCCGTTGGTGACTGTGCTGTGGCTGTGCTGTGCACGGCCTCTACACTCTTAGTAACAGCCCCTCAGGCCCTGGAAGCAGGAAGCTGCTGCATGAATGCCACCGTCTGGAGTGCACTGGCCACTTCCCAGGGAGGGGGCAAGCTGGAAGGGATGCCCTGTTTGGTTTTGCATTGCTAGATGGGAGAGTTTAAACCTCACAGATGCCACTTGGCCAGAGAATTGCTGGGCTGAGATTGCACTCGGCCTCCCAGAACACGGAGGCCTCTTTGCTGCTACCACCCAGCGAGAAGGCAGGGCCGGGCGGGGCAGTGGCTGAATCGGGAAAGGTGCCTCCTGTGTGTTTGCGTTGTTCTGATACAGTCTTTAACGCTGTTACTGCAGCTTGTAAGTTGTGTATGAATTCTGGCCCTGAGCCTCTGCAGCACTTGCTGAAGCACCTGAGGCATCCCATTGACTT
Organism: Gopherus flavomarginatus; assembly: GCF_025201925.1. Lineage (NCBI taxonomy): Eukaryota > Metazoa > Chordata > Testudines > Testudinidae > Gopherus > Gopherus flavomarginatus. The sequence continues at coordinate 39,127,683 of NC_066630.1, forward strand.
TGTCAGGCCCCGTAAAGCCTCTAGGGAAGCACGGGTTTAAGTGGGTGGTGTCGGTGGAGCTTGGGGCTAGTCGCCATGTTAAAGCGCTGCCAGTGTATTGTGTAATCGCGGCAGAGCGCTGGGAGACAGCTCTAAAAAACCCACCTCCATGAGGGGCGCAGCTCCCAGCGCCGGGGCACTGTCTACACTGGCGCTTTGCAGAGCTGTAACTTGCTGTGCTCAGGGGGGTGTTTTTTCACACCCCTGAGCGAGAAAGTGGCAGCACTGTAATGTGTCAGTGTTGACAAGCCCTTAAAGTTGGAACAGGACACCAAGCGTTAGTCTTTCCCCTTTTAGCCCAAGATGTTAGTCAATATTCAGGTCCTTGCTGGTGGTTTTTGTTAAGAGGAGACATTGATGATGAAGTCAGGTGTTTCAGTGATGCAATCCTGTTTATTGACAAAGAAGATAGAAAGTCCTGTTTGACTTCTGTTGTGTTCAGTGCTAAGAGCATGACCCTGTGAGAAAGCCGACACAGAGACCTCTTTGGGCAGTGTGCTTGCTGGAAAGAGGCCACCCAAATCCAGCAGGCACAGGTGCCAGTCTGTCTGTCCCGTCCTCCTCACCTCTCCACAAGTGGTTGGGCCTTCTTTAGGCTCAAGAACGAGGTTCAGGAAGAAACGAGCCCTGGACCCTGGCCTCTCTCCTCCTGCAGTGCAGGCTCAGGCACACTGGAGAGGCAGCACGCGGCGGCTGCTGCTGTCTGGGCCGTACCTGGTTTGGGGATAAGCCGAGGATGTCCACCTCCAGGGCTGTCAGTAGGGCACATGCCACCACATGAACGTCATCCGCTCCAAATGCACACAACTTTCCTAGGCCTGCAGTACCAGCCCCAGCTGCCTCCTGCACCTTCCCATGCTGCCCTGCAGCCAAGCCCTGCTCAGACTCCACCACCTCCCTAATCTTCCCCTCCAATCTCCTCAGCAGACAAGCAGCAGGGGAGGAGGCCCCCATCCCCTGAGGACATGACCTTGGCACAGGGATTTATTAGGTCACTCAGCTGCTGTTTTTACCTCACGGAGGAGGAACAAAACACTCATTTATCTCCAAACCCATCACAGAGCACAGCTCTAAAAATAGCCTCAAATAAACACACCCTAGATCATTCAGACTGCCGACCGAGAATGGGAAGGCTCAGGGGCCAGCCGGATGATACCGCTTGTCAGATCTAGCACCTTGTCCTGGGCTGGCTCCTGCTAGCACCGCATTCCCTACTCAGCACTCCCAGCCCCATGCATTCAACACTCAGAGGCTGGCTACAAAGTCAGGAGGGTTTAAAAATGTGAACATTTGAGATTCTTTTAATTCATCATCTGGCTTTTCAAGTCACATTTTCATACAACCATGAGGGCTAGCAACTCATTTAAAAAAGAAAAAAAGAGAGATTCTCACATAATCACCTGACTCCAGAAGCTGGGGCTTTGTGACGTGCCAAATCTCACAAGACTAGCAATAAAAGTCAGCAACACTTCCTTTAGCTCTAGCGTTGCCAGTGTAGACTAGCCCTAAGTCCTTAATTAAGGCCAAGTCTACACTTCTGACTTCTGCCAGAAGAGCTGTGGTGGTTGGGGTGCGAAGAGGTCTGAGTCCTGATCAGCAAAAGCCCAGAGTGTAAATGGAGCTAGATGTGAAAGTTGCCCTTTTCTGGGGATAGCTTGTTTTGCTCGGAGTTGTACTATACCAATACGTAGCGCAGTTTTGTCACTGTAGTTGCATTCGCAGCAGGAGTGCTTTGTCAGCCCCACGTACCAGCACTTGCACGCCGTGGGCACACTCCTAGCTATGGGTGACACACACACACATTTGGAATGTCTCAAGTTGCATTTCCAGTTGTACTACTCTCAAGTTAACCCGGGACCAGAAACTCTATCTGGACACCCTGTCTGAGACCCGTGAAAGCAGTTGGGTCTCTGGGGTGCGGTGTACATGGGTTTAAAAACATACTTCTCCCAGCTGGGCTCCCAGTCACTTCTGGCACTCGGCTGGGAGCTGCTGCTGTGCTAGAGGCAGTGCTGTCCAGTGGCTGGATGAACAGACTGGGAGTCGGGCACCTGGGTTCTGCGCCTGACTCTGGACCGTGTGGTGCCATTCTTTGCTGTAATTAATGGGGGTTCAGCTTAACTGCTAGGGACCCCCCTCTGCCCCTCAGTCACCAGCTCCCTATGACAACCTGGCAGGTCACTGGGCCTGCCTGTGCCCATCTACAAACTAGACTTACCCGCCTTTCAAAGGCCCATTGAGTGGTTCTCATGAAAGATTTTATTGTTGCTACGAAATCCCCATGAAGTAGATCCTGGGCCCCTGCCCGCAAGGCGCACAGGTGCTGCTCCAGCAGAGGGTCTCTGCATGCGTCCCCACTCTGGGCCAGATTCTCGGCTGTGCCCGGTGGGGAGTGGCTTACTTACCTTTCCTCTACATGTAGGGGGAGGATGTGATGTCGATCTAGCTGCCATGGCTTCACACCACCCCCAAACTCCTCGACACAGATAATCCTGGCTGCCCTTTCAGGGCGTCGTCTCGGCTAGGGAGGGAAGGGATGTGCCTGTCCCTGTTTCCCAGAGCTCAGGATGTGGAGGCTGCAGCCGGGCCGGGTTGTAGGCAGCGGGCAGCGCTTGGCACCCTGACTCTCTCTCTAAGTCTTCTCTGGCCTCTTGCAGGGTGCGATTCTGGGTTTGGAAAGCAGGCCGCGCACCACTTGGATTCCATGGGCTTTAAGGTGTTTGCGAGCGTGCTGGACCTGGAGAGCGCTGGCGCCCAGGAGCTCCGGCAGCGCTGCTCGCCAAGCCTCACGCTGCTGCAGATGGACCTGACCAAGCCGGAAGATATCCGGAAAGCCCAGCAGCTCATCCAGCCCCAGACGGCGAGCACAGGTAGGAGCCTTGGCTTCCGGGTACACCCATCCATATCAGAACGCCGGGGGCAGCCCATCGCGAGCAACCCCACTCGGTGACCTCAGGCTGTGGAGCAGGACCCCAGACCGGCCCCTTCTGGTTACGCTGCTCAGGCTGCACCCACGGCCTCCCACCACGATCCGCTCGGGAGTCTGGTGGTGGTTTCTCCCCCTCCTTCCTGGCAGTGGCTGTGCCCCCAACTCAGCTCTCCCCTCGCCCTTGGGACGTGCATGGAAACGATCTATGGCTGGCTCTGAACCTCTGTCCCCTCCTGACCTGGGGAGCACTCTCTGGTGGGAGGGGATCACTCAGGGATCATGCTGGGTCCCCTCCCTGCCTCAGGGTAGAACTGAGCTCCCTAAGCATCCCCGATGGGCACGGGCTTTCCAGGCATTCGAACGGTCGGCCGCCTCAGGCCATGCTGGTCCCGTGCCTCCATCCTGCTAGTGCTCACTTTCTCCGGGCCCCTCCCCGCAGGGCTCTGGGGTTTGGTGAACAACGCGGGCTTCGACGACACCATCGCTGACGCCGAGCTCTCCCCGCTCTGCAAATTCCGCACCTGCATGGACGTGAACTTCTTCGGCACACTTGAGCTCACCAAGGCGCTGCTGCCCCTGCTCCGCTCCGCCCGGGGCAGGATTGTGACCGTCAGCAGCCCGGCAGGTAAAGACTCAGCCCCCACCCGGTGGGGAAGAAGTGGGGCTGGGTGGGGACTGGGCCGTAGTTTCTCATAAGAGCGGCCATACTGGGTCAGCCCAATGGTCCAGCTAGCCCTGTACCCTCTCTTCCAGCAGTAGCCAAAGCCAGGTGCTTCCGAGGGAATGAGCAGAACAGGCAATTGGTGAATGATCCACCCCCTGTCGTCCACGCCCAGCTTCTGGCAGACAGAGGTTTCACAGGAGCTGTAGTTTGGTTGCCTGATGTCTAGAGCTTAAATTCTCATAGAGTATTTCCCAAAGCCGCCCCCTCCTCCTCCCACACACACCCAGCCAACATGCTATGAAAACTCCATCGGGCTTGGAAATATTGACCGGAGCTCTGCTCTGGACAGCCCCGGCTGAATTTCAACTCTGCCCATGTCCCTGTTCTCTATGGGCCAGGCACCCCAGCCAGACTTCGTCTGCTCTGAAGCACAGCAGCCATGTGACTAACGATCCACCATCCCACCCACAAGAGAGGATGGTGTGTTATGGGAGATGTAGTCCGACCCATGGAGCCTGGCTTATAAAGAACAGGAGCACGAGTTGCCCACACAGCAACTCCCATGAGCCACTGAGGCAGCACGTTGGAATTTGAAATATTTTGGATTTGGATTTTTTTTTCCCCAAAAGTTAACGTGTGCCATGTATTTCCCCCAGTTCACACCCGGGGACTTGCTATCAGCCTACGGGCCAAAAGCAGGAGTTATCCCATATAATAGCCCTGAACCAAACCAAACCAAACATGCACCGTTCTCCTAGGTGCCTGGAAGGCAGATTTGATGGTGAGCTTCTCACTAGGATCCCAGTATCTTTCATACTGGCCTCAGCTAGTAGCTACCAGTCCCCAGTAATGTACGTTTGATTTGGCAGCTGTGGCCTAGGGTTGTCAACTTTCTAATCCAGGGGTAGGCAACCTATGGCACGGGTGCTGAAGGCAGCACGCGAGCTGATTTTCAATGGCACTCACACTGCCCGGGTCCTGGCCACCGGTCTGGGGGGCTCTGCATTTTAATTTAATTTTAAATGAAACTTCTTAAACATTTAAAAAACCTTATTTACTTTACATACAACAATAGTTTAGTTACATATTATAGGCTTATACACAGAGACCTTCTAAAAATGTTGAAATGTATGACTGGCACACGAAACCTGAAATTAGAGTGAATAAATGAAGACTCGGCCCAGCACTTCTGAAAGGTTGCCGACCCCTGTTCTAATCGCACAAAACCGAACACCCTAGCCCCGCCCCTTCCCTGAGGCCACACCCCCTGCTCACTACATTCCCCCTCCCTCAGTGGCTCACTCTCCTCCACCCTCACTCACTTTCACTGGGTTGGGGCAGAGGGTTGGGGTGCAGAGGGGGTGAGGGCTCTAATTGGGGTGCAGCTGAGGGGTTTGGGGTGCAGGAGGGGGTTCCAGGCTGGGGCGAGGGGAGAAGGGGTTCAGGGTGGTGGAGGGGGCTCTGGGCTAGGACAGGGGAGTTGGGGTGCAGGTGAAGGCTCTGGCTAGGGGCACAGGCTCTAGGGTGGGGCCAGGGAGGAGTGGTTTGGGTGCAGGAGGGGGCTCTGGGCTAGGGCAGCGGGGTGGGGTGAGGGCTCCAGCTGGGGGTGCTGGCTCTGGGGTGGGGTCGGGGATGACAGGTTTGGGGTGTAGGAGGGGGCTCTGGGTTGGTGGGGGCTGAGGCAGGGCTTACTTCGGATGGGTCCTGGTCAGTGGTGCAGTGAGGGGCCTAAGACAGGCTTCCTGTCTGTCCTGACTCTGTGCTATGTCCCGGAAGCAGCCAGCAGATCTGGCCCCTAGGCGGAGGTACGGCAGGCGGCTCTGCACGCTCCCTTATCCGCAGGCACCACCCCTGCAGCTCCCATTGGCCCTGTTCTGCCCCCTCCTAGGAGCCAGGCATGCTGGCTGCTTCTGAGCGCAGCACGGAGTCAGGACAGGGTGGGACTAGCTTGCCTAACCCTGCAACACTGCCGACCGGACTGTTAAGGGCCTGGTCGGTGGTGCTGAACAGAGCCACTGGGGTCCCTTTTCGGCTGGGTGTTCCAGTTGAAAACTGGATACCTGGTCACCCTACTGTGGCTGCAGCATCTGAGCATGCCAAGCAGCAAACCCAGCGAAGAGTCCAGCAAGCGGGCTAGCTGCCTCCTTCATGCCCAGAAAACTGCTGAATGTTTTTATTTTTGCTGGGCAGCTGCTCCCTCTTCCCCAGCTGCCATTGTGAGGTTTGCATCTTGTTCTGAAGGCAGAGCTCCAAGCGCTGGGGTGGGTCCCTCCCGCAGGAGGCAGGTCCATAGTCTTGTGTTACTTGCCAAGAACTTCCCACCCCTGCTCCCACGCGTCTCCCCCTGGAGGCTGGCGGGTCCATCCTCTCTGGGGAGTGGAACTGTTCCGGGAGCTCGCCGCGTTGGGCGAGTGACGCGGCTTTCGGTAACTTGCTCCAAAGCCATGGAGGTCTCTAGGGAGGAGAAGAGATATCATGACACTCGCCCGTTGTTCTAGACAGAAGCCAGTGGGGACTGTGGTGCCGGGGCTGAGGTGCTCTCAGCTGGAGGCAGAGTGAGGACTCAAACTCGGTCTCGGCTGTGACAGTCCTGAGTTTCATCCCGTGTGTCTCTTGGAGAGGACGTGCCTAGCTGGGCTGGGTGGAGGTGCTGGACCACACAGGACCGGGCCTCAGGGGTTCTGATACTGTTGTGCTGTCTTGCAAATAGTTGTGTCCCCGCAGCAATGGCCCATGTGTTTTCTTCTCCCCAAGGCGACATGCCGTACCCTTGTTTAGCAGCGTATGGGGCCTCGAAAGCTGCCCTCACCCTCCTCATGGACACGTTCCGAAGCGAGCTGGAGCCCTGGGGGGTCAAAGTGAGCGTGATCCTACCTGGCTACTTCAAAACTGGTAAGTAAGTGCCCCTCGCCTGCCAGCCGGGCTGTGCTGGGGGGGGACATGTGCTGCATTGGGCAGGTTTGTCACAAGTGCCTGTGTCTCGGGGAATGCCCCACACTTGGTGGGAGTGACGCCTGGCTCCGAAAAGCTGCTGTGTGGGAAGACGCCCCTTCCCCGCTGTCCCCCTGAATGTTTCCTGAGCATTTCACAGCCTTTGTTAACAAAAGCCTCTGTCTGTACAGGAGAGGAGAAAAGGACCAGCCCCGTCTGCCTCTTGGTAAAGGTCAGAGCATGGAGAGATTGCTCAGGATGAGTTCAGGCACGGCCAGGACTAGAACCCTGAACTCTCTAATGGCCCAGACCCAGCTGTCATTTGCTTCCCTTCTGAGAGCTCTGTGTGCTGAGCCATGCTGTGTCTGGTTGCCCAGAGCACGCTGTCCAATGCAGACCCACCCTAAGGGGCGAGACTGCCAGAATTCCCCCCTCATGGCCACAGTAAGAACAGCGGGAGCTGCTGGGTGCTGAGCTGTGTGGAAAATCTGGCTCTGGGTGCGATGCTGAGCCTCTCTAAAAGTCTGGCCTTAGCTGTCCCTTGGCTGCACTGCATTCAGCCCTCGCTCTTTTCTGGTCCTGTGCTAACGTCCCTCCGGCCCCCGGTCACGGCAGTTGCTCTGCTCTGAACTATCTGCAATACCCTCTTCCCGTTGAAGTGCCCAGAACCGAACCCACGTTCCAGGCCTGTTCGCACCCCAGGGTTGGAGAGGAGCATTTCTCTGATGTGAGGGGAGACCTGCCAGGTGGTCGCTCTCCAGAGCTGTACAGAGGGGGCTTCATTGACACGTGTTCCGACCAAAACTGCACGAGGCTTTTTCTGCTCCACTTCCGGGGAATGCAACAGGGACAGATTTTGCTATTCAAACCCCAGCCAGTCCTAGCGTGGGGGGCAGGTCACTTGTGGTCAGCAGGGGAGGCGGGACTTTAATATCATGGAACTAACTTAGCCCGTGGATCCTTCCCTGGCTGTGTGGTGTCCCTCTGGGCCAGAGATCTTGTCCTTGCTCTGTTTTGATGGGGCACTCAGCAGCCTGCTAGCTCCTGGATGAGGTGGTGCTTTTGGTCTGCCACATCCTGTCTAATTTACTCTCCCCGAGTCTCAGCAGTTCTGCTTCCCAGGGCGTATCTAGGCTTGGGATTATTCCCCCAGCTATTTAACAATCTTTTTGCGGGTGGACTCTCACTTTACCTGCTGCCCGTGTGTCTCGTCCCTCTGGGGCCTGCTGTGGGGTTTCACTGGCCTCACTGATATTAGCAACTCCTGCCAATGTGGTGTCATCATCGGCACATGTCGTCCATGTGCTGTCATTATGATGCTGTTACTTAACAGTTATTGTACAAGAGCAGCGGTGGGCAAGGAGTTTCACGGAAAAAACTGAAACCCCGGGATCCGCAACTCGCAGCTAGATCAGAGACAGCAAGTGCAATGAGACACGGCCCTGGGGAAATGTCAGCAGGCGGTAGGGCTGTGTCACGGAGTCACCGGGCGATGCTCTGGAACTGCTCCCCACCAAGCCAGTCAGGACTTTGGGGAGCCTCCTTTCCCTTGGAGCAGACTTGTTCAGGGCAAGAAGCTCACACGGCTTCACCTCCTGGGTCTCTCCTTGGAGCATTCAGCATCCTCTGCCCCTCCGTGCGCTTCCCACAGCGAGTCCACCCCAGCGGGGTCCTGGGGAAGCCACCGGGTTCTGCACCCCCACTTAGCAGTCAGACGTGACTCTCAGCCAGCCAGTAAAACAGAGGTTTATTCGATGACAGGAACAGGGTCTAAAACAGAGCTTGTAGATACAGCGAACCGGACCCCTCGGCTGGGTCCATTCTGGGGGGCAGTGAGCCAGACCCCCAGGTCTGCCCTCCACCCTTGACCCCAGCCAGCTCCAGACTAACAACCCCTCCCAGCCCCTCCTCTCTCCTCAGCCCCTTTCCTGGGCCAGGAGGTCACCTGATCCCTTTGTCTCCAACACCTTCAGCTGGCACCTTTGCAGAGGAGGGGCCCAGGCCATCAGTTGCTAGGAGACAGAGTGTCAGGCATTTAGGTGCACTGGCCCTTTGCTCTGCCAGATACTTAAGAACTGCCATGGGGACACTGAGGCACCAACACAGTACTCAGAGAAAACATTAAGAACTTTCCCAGTTCGTCACAGGCTGCACCCGGGATGCCAGTAGTTACTTTTAAAAAGCCTTGCACTGCATTGCCCAAAGGAGGAGGGTAGGCTTTTCCACACATGGAGCTGTGCTGGAGTAGCGGTTCTACTGTAAATTCACACCCCAGCTTAGTCTGGAATAAGGGTCCTGTGTAGACGAACCCTTCCGTGACAACAGAGGGTCCGGCGCCATGAGGTGCGGGCCGAGGCAGCGTGCGGGGGGCACTGAGGTAGTGGAGACTCCAGGACTGAGGATGAGGGCTGACGGCAGCTCAGAAGTGAGCCCCACGGCAGCTGTGTGACCCCCTTTTGGGTCAGGACCCCCATGGTTACAACACTGTGCAATTTCAGGTGTAGATAGTGACACCGTGCCACTGATTAATTTTAAATTCCTATGACCATGAAGTTGACCAAACTGGACCGTGACTTTGGTAGGGCCCTACCGAGCAGGGACGGGTCACCAACTTGTGTCCAGAGGGTACGTCTACACAGCCAAAAAACCCTGGCAGCGAGTCTCAGCCAGGGCTGACTGCCTTGGGCTTGCGGGACTCATGCTCCAGGGCTGAACAAAGCCCTGGGGCTGGACACCCCCTCCCCAGCCCGGGCGCTGACCTACTCCCTGCGTTTCAGCCCCAGCAGCTACACTGCTGGTTTTTGCCCTGTAGAATGAGCCCTGCAAGCCAAAGGCAATCAACCCAGGCTCTGAGCCGCACGCCTGCAGGGTATTTTTGCTGTGTAGATGGCCCCTGAGAACCGGAGACCATTTCCGAGCAGGGGTGTGTTCGCGCTGCTGACAGACTGTGGCTCACTGGGCAGCCTGGCCCTTAGAAGGGATTGTGTGATGAGAACCACTGCCTGACCTCCCCCCCGCCTCCGTCCTGCCATAAGCGCAGGCCAGCGGGGCCGGTTCTCGCCCCCATGGCTGGGAGGAGGGCTGGCTCCCTAGGTTTGGCAGCCACGGACGCCCTGGCTGGAGGAGGGAGGTGCTGCACTCTCTGCGTGCCCCCAGGCCAGGGCAGCCGGAACACTAGGGCTTAAGGCTGTTTGGTTCGTTCTAGGTACGAGTTGCGACCCTGCCTACTGGCATGAGAAGAAGGAGCAGCTCCTGGCCAGCCTGCCCGCCGACCTGCTGCAGGCCTACGGGGAGGACTACATCCATGAGATCAACAAGCAGTTTGTGAAATTCATGAAGACTGCAAACGAGGATTTGAGTTCAGTGGTGAACAGCATCACCGACGCCCTCATCTCCGCCAGTCCGGCGGCACGCTATTACCCGGGGGCCGGCATGTGGCTCATTTACTTCATCCACCACTATCTGCCCTCCGTCATCAGAGACCTCTTCCTTAAAACTTTCTTCATCAACCAAAAACTGCCCCGGGCCCTGCAGCCCAAGCACCAGAATGGCCTCAAGCACGACTGACCCTCGCCCGCAGGCTGGGGCGGGAGACAGGAAGGCGCCTGGAGCTATTGTAAAGCAGGGGCAGGGTGGAGGGAGTCTTCTCACTTTATAGTCCTAGGCACAAACCTAGGTAAAACTGAGAGCACGTGTGTATGGCACGACCCAGCCGCCACGGTGTTCTTGGGGGCCAGACAGGGATAATCAGCACACTCAGAAACCAGATTGCTCTCTCTGAATCAAACGGCTGCAGATCTATTTCCTACTGTGTAAGAATCAAAGTGTGCTAGAGACCTTGGTTTGTATTATTTTTCTAACTGCGGGTGTGTCTCATGACAAGGCCGCTGGCGCTACGCGAAATAACGGCTGGATCATTGGCCCCTCATCATGGCCTGTACCTCAGTGATTTTTCTCAGCTAAGTGAATTTTTCTTTGCTGCTGCTGGAATGTGAGTGTTAATCTCTCCGCTGGCTCTTGACTGGCTCAAGAGCAGTGGTTTTTTTCTTGTCAGTGGATCAAACCTGTGTCTGCCTCTCGGCGCAGCTTTTCACACTCCAGCCCAGGAGCCAGCGCTCCTGGACGTCAGCCGGGACTGTGGTGGCCGAGTCTCGAGCGGACGCTCTACAGATCTTTTCACAGGATGAATTATGTGATTGTCACTTTTTAAATAAACCGGTTATTTGTATTTCAGCTAAACCCTTGAGGCCTCAATCTCTCTGGGTGGGAGGCGGTGGGGCCTCCCAGGAGAAAGCCACGCCCAGAGGTGTTGGAAACAGTCATTAAATCCATCCCCCAGCCAGTGCAGGATTGGGCCCTACCAGACTTGGCAGGGGGAGGAAAGTCTTTGGGTGATGGCAGCCCTGCAGGGGTGCAGCTGTTTTCTGGACTGTTGTCTGTGTCGGGTTCTTTGTGGATTGGTGTGTGGGGGTGTTAGTGGGTGGCTGGTGCTGTGATTGTTGTGTCGATGTTCCGGGGTTTGGCACATCCACCCTTTTGTCGGTCTGGCGGCCAGGGCAGTGATTGGGGGGGGGGGGGGGGCGCAGTATGCAGGGGTGGTTGTGGCCAGCTTTGTGGGTGCTGTGGGATGCGTTGCAGTGGGGGTAGGCAGGCCAGTGCCCATTTAGCCAGGGAGACGGAACAGTTGGCTCTGCCAAGCCATCTCCAGGACACTTGCGCATGGCATTGGCATGTGATGGAATATGTGCCCAGGTGCTATTGGGGGTGTGAGATGGGCTTCGTGGGATGCACCAGCCCTGGGGAGGGGCACCTCACTGATGGGATAGGGAGCTTGTGAGGTGGGTGGCAAGCTGCAGCCTGAGCACAGCTGGGGCAGCCTGAGCACAGCTGGGGCAGCCCAGCCCTTCTCCCTGAGACACGGGGTGATGGGTTCAGCCCCGCTGCGGGTATGCAGTGCAGTGGCACAGAGGAGACAGTGCTGCTTCAGCACCTGTTCCCGTCCCAGGCCCACCCTCCAGCACCCCCTGCTGCACAGCTCACCTCCTCCTGAGAGGTGAAAAGCAAACTCAGTAACAGGCACCATCAGCCCCCTCCCCCCCCCCGGTCCTGGGACCTTTGCTGCCCCCAGTCCTAGGGCAACTCCAGGCTGCCCCCCACCCACAGCAGTAGTTCCCATTCCACCCAGTGGCACGGCTCTTGCAGGGACTGGCGGTGGCTGGGCTAGGAGGTCTGGGACAACTCCAGGGTCCCAGCCTGCCCCAGCTCCCTTCCATCCTGTGACTGGGGCATGGTACAGCCCCACAGCTGCCTGGGGAAATCAGAATGGCTCCGGGCCAGGCTGGAGAGCAGAACTGGTTCCCATGCCCAGCTCTGCCCTCCTGTGGGCTTGCAGCCAAGGCCATGAGGCAGAGCCTCATTTGTCCCTCTCCCCAGGCCCAGCCCCTCATTTATACACCCCACACAGTCTGCGAGAAATGGCCTGATTTGGCTAAGCCGTGATGGTAACTCTGGAAACTGAGTGCCAGCGTAATAGAGCCACCGTGCCAAGCTGGTACCGCCTCATGCCCCTGCTCTGTGCAAGTCACTCACTGCAGCTGGGCTCTTTGGGACAGGGCTTACAGGCAGTGCAGCTAAGCCAGCATACAGGGCCTGCAACAAGGGCAGCTGCCTGTGCTCCAAACCTACCTGCAGTGTGTGTGAATATAGAGCGAGGGAGCTGGCTGGGCACAGGACCACACCGGTGCCTGGGTGTAGGCCTGCAGCCCCAACGAAGGGTCCATCTCTCACACTGAACTGTGAGCCTGGTCGACTGAGCTTAGGAGCAGGGGCTGTTCTCGGAGGTTCAGTGCATGTTACTTGGTGGAGCGACATCCCGGGGGGCAGAAGGATGTGTGCTTTGCCCAGAACAGCCGCAGGGCCACCCCCATAGCTGTGGGGCTTTGCGCTCAACTTGGCCACCTGTCTCCTCTCCCTGCTACACAAGGGGCCCCCATGCCTTTGTTTCTGCAGCTGGGCCGGGAGCATTCAGGCTTTGCCTCCTGTTACCCAGTGCCAGGCCCCAGGGCAAATGCTTCCAAGCCTGAAGCAAACGTGTCCCCATCCTGACCTGTGCACACCCGGCACAGCCTGCTCTTTGGGGCTAGGGGCAGAGTGGCACAGGTGGTGGCGGTACTGCCGTGAGCGACGTGCTGCTCTCGTGACAGGGGCTCAGCCGTGACCACAAGGCAAACGCCAGGGAGCTGCAGCCCCATGTGTGCGGGTGCCCCCACACTGGTCTCTGACAGCCCATCCACCTCTGACAGGCCCTGCTCTCTCTGGACCACATCCCCTGATTCTCCCACTCTCAGGCCCAGGCACCAGCCTATGACATCCTGTGTGCCAGTCGCCATTACGCAGCAGGGTCAGCACCCACAGCTCACCCCTTCAGCAGTGGTGACCTGGGTTCATACAGCGCCTCACCCCAAAGCCCTGTGGGAAATAAGGCAAAGCATGAGAGAAAAGGGTTCTCCCAGGCTAAGCAGGCTGTAGACTCGCCTGGCCAAGTGCCAGCTGCACCAGTAAACTTAAGAATGGCCTGGGGTCTTCAGCTCACCCACCCACACACCCCCCCCAAGCGGGCACCTCTGTGTCATTCTAGGCTTCATGAGCAGCCCCCTGCTGCGTTGGCTCTGCTCATTCTCCACCCTGGCCCAACAGCTAGGCAGATGGACCATCTTCCCAGCTAATGCCTCAGGCCTGGTCTCAGCTCCTGAGTGGCTCGCCAGCCAGTGTTTCACCTGGCTCCACTGTTACCTTCCTACTTGCTGCCTACAGTGCCGATGTTAAACCAAAGCCAGATCGGCACACTGCCCATTCCGCTAACCCAGTTTGGCCATGCAGTACCGAGTCCAGTAACCAGGTCCTAGAGGCCCATCGCTCCGTAGCCTTCACCCAGCGCTCCAGTACCCCGCATGCTGGAGGATGGCAGGGTGCCAGCCAGGGCACAAACCAAACATGAGGCAGCTGCCCTAGTGCCAGGCTGTGCCATTCTGCATCTGCCAACTAGTAGCAGCCTCCTGCTGCAGTGCATAAAACAGTCCCTGGCCTGCCAAACACGGCCAGAGCTCTGGAAGGCAGGGCTATGTGACCCTGTGTGCACAGAGCGCTCAGCCCTGTCACAGCCACCAGCGATCATTCGCTCCTCAGCTCTGACCTGTAGCACACAGGCAGGCCCTGTTATGATTTCACCCTGGCTGGAGCCCACCCAGGAACTTGCATTTGACTAAAGTGTAACTTGTTTGGCTGAAGCATCTTCCAGAAAGGCGGCTGGCTGTGATGTGAAGCCTTCCAGGCACTGGTTCTCCATCTGCCATTCTCTGCTAGTGTTAAAGTGCCCGTTTGGCCCCAGCCTTTTCACATGAACGTCCATCACACTTCCTTTTGCGGAGCGGCACCTACTGAGGGCCGCAAGGCTCTATGTTTGAGGCATTTTATTCCGCCCGCAACTCATGGGGGTGGCTCTTTTTTGCATCCTCTCCAATTTTGACACCCTTTTTAAAACGTAGCCCAGACCTGGCTGCAGTATCCCACTCTGTCTCACCAGTCCTGCCCCGAGGTAAAATCCTCCCCGAGCAGGGGGAAAACCAGAGTGACACAGCCTGAGGGCTGAGGCATGAAGAGGATGCTGCGGGTGTGCAGACGGAGATGACAACGAGAGAGGCACCACCAGGAAAGGGTGCACCCCCTAAGAGAGCTAATCCCTGAGACAGCCAGCAGGAGGCACTGTGAGCGAACTCTGTCACAGCCTCACAAAGTAAAGAACAAGGATTACCACCCCGCTTCTGCTTCCAACACCCATTAAACAAGACTGCACTGCTCACACTCCATCCCATGCACCCCCTCCAACGGGGAACAGCGGGTGTACAGCTGAGACTCAATAAGAACATCACCCACTGCTAAGATTTTCTCTTAGGCTGGGTCTACGGTACCACTTACTTCAGCTGCCAGGCCCGCTCCAGCTGTGTTGTAGCTGGCCCCAGAACCCAGCCAGAGCAGCAGCGTGTGGCTGTAGCCAGGCCTGGCCTGTTCAGGTCTAGTTCTGTGTGGTTCCTCCGTAGCGTCCATGTCGTATAAAGAGCGAGAGCCCCAGTGAGGGCAGGAGCCTAGCTGGGAATCTCTGGCTACACTCAACCCTTTGAGGACCATTTTACTGGGTGCAGGGCTCAGGACAGGGAAGGGGAGGACACTGGCCTACAGGATCTGCCTCTTGGCTCTCCTGGAGTGACCTGAATGCTCCTCGCCAGGTGACAGCAGTAGCAGCAGCCAGCCCATGCAGTGTGGGCAGCCCTGGCCCCAAAGACCCCACAGGATCAGCAGGACACGGTGCTATACCAGAGTAGAGCCAGTGAGGGGGTGATATGCTGGCCCAGGCTGCAGGAGCTCCACCCCCAGGTGCCAGTCTCCTGCCTGGCCCCAGTGAGACAGCCCAGGCCGTGACAAGGGACTAGGCCCTTACTGATGTGGGAAATGGCACCGGGACTGCTGATAGACCAAGGGCTGCTGCGGGATTCCTGCAGTGGGAGGCTGGCGACGGGGAATGGGGAGGCTGGTGGGAAGAGCTGGGGCCCAGGAGGAACATGTTTGAGAGTTAGGCCTGGGGGCAAGTCACTGAGCTATGAAATGGGGATAATCCTGCCTGCAGCCCCCAGTGTCATCTGTCCAGGCAGCACCAGCCCCTGCAGGTGCCATGAGGTAACAGCAGCAGCTATTCTGCAGCCTGGCTACCTACCCTTGGATGGCTCCAAACACGAATTCAGACTCCAGGGAAGCTGGAGGCTTCAACCAAGCTCACCTCAGCCTGGGCCCATCCCCCACGATCCCTGGGCCCACAGCCAGGACTGTTTGGACCACCCCTCACCTGCAGCCACAGCCCTTTCGTCAGAGAAAGCAGCTGCCAGGACTGGGTCCTGGGGAGGCACTAGCCCAGCCAGCCAGCATGAGTGTGGGAGGAGGCTGCTGTCCCATACGCACAGGCCTGCACCGCAGCGGGAGAGCTGGCCCAGGCAACAGGTACGCTGGGAGCAGCACTGCCCATGCCCAAGGATTGCCAGGGGCTGGGAGCTGACATGCTGCAGGCTCTGAGCTCTGGCCTTGCCCCGGCCATCCCAGCACAGGGCCCTCCGTCTCACTGCCGCAGATGGGAAGGGCTCGTGGAGCTGCAGGCGAGAAAACAGTCCAGGCAGCATGGTGCTTTAGGCAGATATTTATTGTCATGGGGGAGGGGAGCCAGGACAGCAAACCACTCTGCAGAGTGACAGAGGAGCAAGGCCGGGGCCAGGCTGCTCTTACATGTCTGTCTCCTACACATGCACGTGAGAGCAGCACAAAGCTGTGGAGATACAGCCATCAAGTGCCAGCTTGGAGCAAGCCAGCAGAGCAGCTGGGCCAGGCCCTGGCCAGGAACCACGACCACCCCCAGCCTGCTGAGCACCCTGCTTTGGGGCCAGTGCAATTCCAGCAAGTCATCTGCGGGGGGCTGTACGCCAAGGAACCTCACCCCAGGGAGCAGCAGAGCAGAGACTGCAAAGAAGGGTGCTCTGGAGACAGGAGGGTGGAGCTCTGCACGGGCCAAGGGGGCTCTGAGCAGAGAGCAAGTGTGTGTGTGTGGTAGCTAAGGGCACCAGAAGTCACACTTTCCCTCCCTCCGTGCACAGAGCAGTAGCGACCCAAAGCCAGCAGCAGGGAAGGTAGGAGACACTCCAAGCCCATGCTCTTCAGCTCTCCCACTCCCCCAATCTCAGCTTCCATTAACGGGCTGCAAAACCCATGTCGCTGAAGGCACGTGTGCTCTTCAAGCTAGCCCACCTGTGCAGGGCAATTACAGGCTGAGGCAGCTACCTGCACTGCCCACCAACACCCCAGTGTTGGTGACAGATGCCCAGCATGGGTGGGATGGGGTTTGGCAGCTTCCTAGAAAGCCCTGGCCTAGAAAGAGCAACAGATCACTTCAATAGCCGTCTGGATCCCTTTGAATGACCATCTTACCACCTGGGAAAACACAGCCGCCAGCCAAGCCCCTGCTCCCAGAGCCTGGGAATGAGCCTGCAGTGGTTATGGGGACACGTGCGCCCTGCTCACTGCACACAGGGACATGTCACTGCAGTTTGTATAGAAAGCAGGGGACTGCTCCCAGGATACAGGCAGCCGGCCTGGCAGGACAGCCAGCTCAGAGCCCCCAGAAATGGGCAGAAGCCAGTGGCTTCCAGAAGAAAAGTGGGAGCTGGTGGGGACCCGGGGGGAGCCATGGGGCTTGGACAGGCTGGCTAGTACCTGCACTCAGCAGTAGGCACGTACTGCCCCCACAGCTACTACAAGGCCAGCCTCGCTTACTACCTGTTCCCAGGTTGAGAGCAGGTTAGCAAGAATCTTTCTGGGGCAAAGGCATTTGCTGATTGGGTCCCCCCTTCAGTGACTGGCCTGCCTCAGCACCAGCAGGGCCATGCAGGGCAAGTGCTGCCTGGTGACAGGGGGAAGGACGCAGCCACCATGTGCTGCTCAGAGCCCTGCAATAGCCAGCAGGAACCTCTGCTTCCACCTCAGCTCTTGGGACAAGGGCGGCTCAGCTTTCTGCCCTCACAGGAGTCAGACACAAGATGATGCAGGAATTACACAGCAGCATCTGCTACACTAAGGGAGGCAAGAGACACACTCACATGAAGCTTCTGGGGGACAATACTTCCTGGAGCTAGACTGCTCGAATCTCAGCCTTGGTACAGGGGACATTTAAACTCAGGCAACACATCTAATGAGTCACTCGAGAGCAAGGAGTTAATGGCTGAGAGATACCAGTTCCCTCAGAGATCAGCACTGGCTCGCTCAGTGAAGCATACACAGCTGATCAGTACAGTGACACAGGTACAATTATAATACATGGACTGGACCCTCCTGCTCCATAGCTGCAAGGGCCCCGCACCTGTCCCAGGCCCCGCTGGCCCCTCACAGCACATAACTCACACAAACAGCAGCAGCTCTGGAACAACAGACGGCGTTTCCATCCAAGCCTGTTCCAGAGAGGAGCAGTGCCCAGAGCGAGGACTAGTGATCATTCGGAATGTACTGGGGGGGGAAGGGCAGTTCCACGGGGCTCCACCCGGCAGCAGGAGGGCCGAGGGCAGTTAGAAGATGGGGATGTAGTTGTCGATCTTGGCGCGGTGCCGCTGGGCGATGCACTCGGCAATCCACACAATGTTGCGACACTCCTGCTCCTTCAGCTTGACGAAGGCGTAGAAAACCCCGAAGTGGAACTGGTTGAGGAAAGCCAGCTTGTTCAGCTTTACCTTTGAGAGCAAAGAGTACGGGTCACTGCCTGCAGCACTGCCCCTCCCAGCAGCAGGCCACCCCCTCAGACACCCCCATTCCCAGATCCACAGCAAAGCAACCCAGTGCTCCAGAGAACAGGGCTCCTGGGATGAATGGCCTCAGCCAGAGTGGAGCTCCTGTTGCAACCAGCAGTGCAGGCTCAGTGCCTGTGCAGAGTCCGTAGGAGAAGCCTATCCTCGGGCACCAGCTGCCAGGGCAGGAGGGTGGCGTGCGGGAGAACAGGGACATACCCACCAGGTTTGGGTTGCCACTGTCTTGCCGGGGAAGCCCCAAGAGCCCTTTGCAAGCATCACTGCTGCTCCCTAGGTTCTACGGTGAATCGCCTGGCAGGGAGCTAGGGACTGGGAAGAAAAGCAGGGGCAGGTGGCAGGGCACAGGACGTCTGAGCCAGTCGCCCCCTCCACACCGTGTGACTGACTCTGCTGCCAGACATCCCTTTGCAGATGCTCTGGAGACTTCCGCTGAGCGCTGCAGCAGCTCCTATGGCTCAGCACAGAGGGTCCTTCCCTCACCTCATGCTCGAAAAAACGGTCCTCAAGGGTTTTGTCTCCAGGGTTGCTCCCGGCTCCTTCGAACAGCAGTTTGTATTCCTACGGCAAGAGGAAGGGGTCAAGGAACGCATCAAAGCAAGAACCTGGCACAGCATCAGCATCATCCCTCCCAGTCCTGCTCTAGCAGCATGCTCCCTGCAGAGTGCTTATATATCACCCAGTGTGTGTGTTGTGTGTCCTCTTTCCCACCCTGCAGAAAGGTAAGTACCCACTCCAGATAGAAACTCTTCATCCCGGGCAATTTCGCACAACAGCCTGCACCACAGACGGCGAGAAATGACGGTCAGAAGTGAAGCAGACTCTTGTCCCTCCGCCAGGCTGGCGGCAGCAGGGCATTGGGCTGGCTCCCAGAAGGAAGGCCAGGATTCTCTGCAGCAAGCACTGATTTACCACCCACTTACATTATTTGGAAATAGGGCACTTAATCTGGAGTGAGCGCGTCCACATGGTCTTGCACTGAAACTACAGGCGTCAGTGACAGCAGATTTGGGGCCTGGTTTGCGTGTAGACAAGTGCAAATATGAAACTGATTTCATTGCTCTGGTTCCAACAGGAATTAACTCAGGACCATTCTCTGGCCTGTGTTATGCAGGAGGTCACATTAGCTGAACCCAGTAGTCCCTTCTGGCCTTGGAGTCTATGAATAAACCAGGGCTACTCTGTGGGCACTCGCTGGTTTAAACCTGGCTCCTGGAACGCTACCGGTGCAGATCAGGGAACCTTTCATTAAACCAGTGCAGTGTGTGTTGAGACAAGCCCTTAGCTACAGATTCCTGCCAGGAGGTGCATCTCCCCCCTAGTCTCCATCCTCAGGCTCCCAACAGATTTCGTGCCATTTGAACAGGTCCCCGGCAGGTTTCCAGGCACTCGCCATACAGCATTCTAATGCTAGGGTCCAGTCATAAGGTGGGGGGGTCTCTTCAGCCACCACCTCCACGAGTGGCCCCCTGTTGCTCCGTGACCCCAGCATGGATGGAGACATGGGGACTCAGAACTGGGTCTCAATGCCCCTGTGCAGCAGATAACTCAGGCTCTTCAGCAGAGGAAAGAGTAAATTGCAGCACCTTGTATCCCACCTGCAACCAGCACAGCACCGAGTGATGCTGGAGGGAGCCCGGTCCAGCCCTCTCTCAGTCATAGGAAGCATTGCTGAGCCCCTGCCAGACAAATCCTGAAATGCACCAGGGTATCCGCCCCCACACCCCTTCTCTGTGCATGTTGTGCCATAAACTCACTGATCGATGTGTGGAAAGCAGTCGGCTCCTGGGACCCCCCCCCGAGGGTACTTACAGGGTAGTAGTCAGCTACTGTTTTGACTTGCTCGTAGTCATCTGCTCTGGCTAGCTGGGCCAGGCCCTCAGGGTAGAGCTTCCCGCAGTGCGGGAACAGCTTAGCTCGGTCCTCTTTGGAGAGCTCCGTGCCAAACGAGTTGATGGTGATGATGAAGGCTCTCCTGTCTGCTTCAAACTAGGAGAAAGACAAGCGGCATTAGGCAGTGCGGTGCCCGTCCCCCTGGGCACTCAGGAACTGGGAGCGATGGCCTGAAAACCTGGGGACCACGTCTCGACTAATCGGTTTGGTCTCTGTGCTAGCAAATCAACTGCTTGTCCTACCTACTGCACTCGGGTGCTCGCGTGCCGCACGCAGTCACTGCCCCAGGGTCGATTTTCTAAAGCCAGGCACAGATCTGGGCAGCCCGTCTGCAGAATCACTGTTCAGACGCTGGCTTCTCGGCACTATGCGCAGGAATCATAGGGAACAAGGCTGAACTGGTGGAGACAGCCTTGCAAGAGGCGCAGCGTTGCACTCCATTGCCAGGAGTTCGCAACAGAGACAAGGTGTGTGAAAGCTCTGGCCACAGGTGGTGTGATAAATGGAGGGGGGCGGGGGGAGCCAGCCAGTTAGCTATAAAGTCCCTCTTGGTGGCTGCTCTCTGCTTGCTTTACCTGTAAAGGGTTAAAAAGTCCCCCAAGTAAAGAAAAAGGAGCAGGCACCTGACCAGAAGAACCAATGGGAAGGCTAGAACTTTTTTAAATGAGGAAAAAACTTCCTCTCTGTATCTGTTGCTGTTCTCCAGGAAACAGGGGAACAGGGAATGGTTATGCTATGAGAAGCGTTAAGCCAGGTATGATCCTAGAGCATCAGCTTATACCTAAAATGACATATTTGGAACCCCCGGATGTGTAAGTAGATCAGAAATGTTTAGAAAGACGCAATTAGGTTTATTTCTATTGGCTGGTGGACTCCTCCATGCTAACCCCAGATGCTTTTGTTTGCTTGTAACCTTTAAGCTGAACCCGAAGGAGGCTATTTTGGGTGCTTAATTTTTGGAACTGCTCTTTTAAAAACTAGCAAAAGCCTAAGCTTCAGATGTATTTTCTTAAAAACCAAAAAGAACACCCGCCCGCCTTTTTTTTTTTTTTTTTTTTAAACAGGATTGAATTTTTGGTGTCCTAAGAAGTTTGTGCATTGTTTAAATAGCTGGGGGCAACAGCTAATATTGTGTGTGTGTGTGTGTGTGTGTGTGTGTGTGTGTGTGTGTGTGTGTGTGTGTGTGTGTGTACACGTACGCACGCATGTATGTACACGTGTACATACACACCAACAGAAAGGAATTCCCAAGTGCGCCTTCCTGAGTTCCAAGGGGTTTGCGTTTGGGTGGTGGTGGCATCTACCCAGCCAAGGTCAGAGAAAAGCTGCAACCTTGGGAGTTTAATACAAGCCTGGAGTGGCCAGTATTAATTTTTAGAATCCCTGCAGACCCCCACCTTCTGCACTTGAAGTGCCAGAGTGGGGAATCAGCCTTGACAAGAGGTTTCCACCAGTCCCTTTGGCTGAGGGGCAGAGTGTGCCCAAGGACAGGTATGCGCCTGGCCACTTGAGCAGAGACCCGTGGAAGGAACTCTCATGGGCTTGGCTACCAGGAATGGGGAGAGCCACATTCCACCCTCTGCCCTTCTGGCTGCTTCATAACTTGCTCTGTCCCTGGGCTCCTCTCCAAGTCAAAATGCGCCACTTCCCAGGCCTTTTGCATTTCTGGCAGAGGGCAAAGTGGGAAGGTGTTTGTGGAACCTGCTGTGATGACATCACCCGCTTCCCAGTGCTAGCAACAGCTTCTCCTGGCTCCCCAACCAAGCAAGCCAGCCACATGCACGGAGGTGCAAAGGAATTTTAGAAACCAATGTCTCTGCGGTCGATCGGCAGCTCTGAGCTGCTCTGGTTGGAGAGCGCTGAGCAGCGCACAGTGTGATTACTGTTACATTATACTGTGCAGAATGTGCAGGGGTGTCCCGTCTGCAGCCTACCTCCAGGATTGGACACATGGCGTCTGCAGTTGTGCCTCCCAGGATGTTGCAGAACTTGTAGAAGGATTCCAGGTATGCCTGAGGAGAAAGCCAAGCAGATGAGAGGACAAGTGACACTTATCTACAGCCCACATGATCCCCAAGCATTTCTGAATGTGTCCAAAGACCTCAAGACATGAGCCCAGTAGGACCTCTGCATCATGGCACGCATCTCGTGTCGCTACTGCTCATCTGGTACATCCCCATGAAGCTCCACCCACTCCAATCACCATGCTTCCATGGAAGTAGAGGGAGGCCAAAGAGGAGAAAGGCTGCAGGTGGATTTCAGAAGTAGGTAGCAGCCTGGCACTCGCTGTGAATACATTTACGGCTCCTCTAATTGGTCCCTTCTTGTCTTCCAGTCTATGAACCAAACAAATAGGCAGTGAGGCAGGGTATGCTGGAGTTCCTCGTGTGGGGTGACTCACTCTGGTCTAGCCAGTAACAGGCTGCCTGAATTTGTGCTAACACACTTCATGGTTCATAGCGTAGCACTTCCAGGTCAGAAGGCACTTCCTGCTGAAGGCCCTGTGCCTACCACCTTACCTCCCATGGGGCAGGCTGTCTGATAAGGTACAAGAGATGCAAAGCTACTGTGACATTGCACTCTATGATTTTATGAAAATATGCTAATGTAACTGGAATATGCTTCATGCAAAAGGTCTCTTGTAAGGTATCATTACAAAGCTTATGATCTACTGAGTGTGTTCATCCTATTTGTACAAATGTACCACTCTTGTATCTGAAACTAGAAATATGAAATATAACTCAGAGTCTGTTGTAATTATGCAAAGTGCAGGCCATTAATGGTGGTTGGAATCTTGATGACTCCCATTAACCAAAGCAATTGACTGCAGATGGCTCCGTTTTACCTGTAAGTCTTCCTGTAGACATGCGTGCTGGCAAGTGGGCAATGAAGTCTTACAGTGACATGTGATCATGTCACCTGAACTGGAATCCATCTTTAACCTGATGCTTTCCCGTCGAGAAAGGGGGAGTAGGAACCCAGCGGGACAAAGGATTCCCGCCTTATGCAAAAGATATATAAAGGGGCGGAACAGAACGAAGAGGAATCCCCTAGCTACCACCTGAGCTGGAATAAGGGCTGTACCAGGGGAAAGGATTGTGCCCAGACTAGGAAGGCATCCAGTCTGTGAAAGAAACGTATTGAAACATCTCTCAGAGTGAGATGTTATCTGTAGTCAATTGTATTACTGCATTAGGCTTAAATTTGCCCATTTTATTTTGCTTCATTTCACTTGGTAATTCACTTTGTTCTGTCTGATACTACTTAAAACCACTTAAATCCTACTGTCTATGTTTAATAAAAATCACCTTTTACTATTAACCCAGAGTCTGTATTAATACCTGGGGGGCAAACAGCTGTGCATCTCTCTCTACCAGTGTTATAGAGGGAGAACAATTTATGAGTTTACCCTGTATAAGCTTTATACAGGGCAAAATGGATTTATTTGGGTTTAGACCCCATTGGGTGTTGGGCATTTAAGTGTTAAAAGCCAAGAACACTTCTGTAAGCTGCTTTCTGTCAAGCCTACAGCTGTTAGGGGGCGTGATTCAGACCCTGGGTCTGTGTTGGAGCAGACGGGTGTGCCTGGCTCAGCAAGACAGGGTGCTGGGGTCCCAAGCTGGCAGGGAAAGCAGGAGCAGAGGTAGTCTTGGCACACCAGGTGGCAGCTCCCAGGGCGGGGGTTCTGTGATCCAACCCATCACAGCCACACTTACCCTAGGACTGCAACACCAACCACCTGCAGGACTAGTGATGTAAACTGCTGGACTGTCTCATTCAGCTCCACTGTGCTACACAGAGTCACTACTAACAAGTCCCCATTGAGGGCCTGATGGCCACAGAAAAACCAAAGGACCCACAGTCTCATTGTTGTAGCTCAGAATCACTCCGGCCTGGTTTATGCGCAGACTGTAGACTCATTTGTTCTGTGAAGTGACATCTATGTTTGCGTTGCTAACAAAATGCAAGAGACCCTCAACCCATCCTTTTTATCAAGACAAGCTCTCTGCACCCCTCTTCCCCAGGGAGCAGTTGGGGGGGAGGGGATGTCATTGTGGAATGCCAGCTGGAGAGATTAAAGTGCCTCTGGCGTCAGACACATGCTGAGATACCAGGCTGTCGCTTCAGACTCCAATGAGAGACCAGAGAAGTGCCGTTAAAGTGAAACTCTTCCTAGGAAGATGCTGCATCACAGCAAGTCACCTCACTGCACATTCACATCTGGAACATGGCAGGAAACCTCAGTGGGGAGGGAGCGAGAAAGGTACACCAGCCGAGACAGTGGGGAGTGCTGCCCTGCACAACTGCCGCTCTGGGCAAAGGTGTTCCTCATTTCCAAAAGGGCTTTCAACCGAGAAATCAAGAATGTGACGTGTCCCAGGATGGGGTGCTCTCGCTTGGGCCCCAGGGTGACGGCATCTGCCCAACACTCCTTGCCTTCAGCTCTGCCTTTCACCACTCTCGGGCCAGGACTGCCGCTGCAGCCCCAGACAGCTCTGTGAGAGATCTGACCAGCTCCCTGAGAGCACTCGCTCCCTGCACCAAGTTTGACCTCAGCCTGGAAGCAAATCTGGGGAGAAAAGTTGAGGAAAATCCTTCCTGCTATTGAGTTACACAAGCCAGACGAGCATTTTAGAGTTTTCTGCTAGCCAGTGCACAGAGCTACTGCGGAACCCCCACGCTCCGCACGCTAAGGGGCCCAGAGCAAGCAGCCAGCCCCTTGGGAGGGTTATTGACAAATACCATAGGGTCTAAAGGGGCTCCGGCCTGGTCGTGCACTGCACATGTCACTAGAGACGGTCCCTGTGCTGAGGAGTATTGCTGGAGTATTGCCTCCAGCGACCAGAGGTAAGAACACAGGCAATGTCTGCCAAATCAGCAGTGTCCTATAAAAGAATTAAATACAAATCAAACACCAGCTTAAAAAAAGCACCGTACAGGAGCTGGGAATTATTACTCAAAAACAAATCTAGAACAGTTTCTATACAAATGCAAGGAGTTTAAAAGCAAAAACTAGGAGCTGTAGAATGTTTGACAGCTGACAGAGGTCCTTTTGATCACAGACATCAGCCACTGTTTCAGAGAATTAAAGGGAGGCAAACATGCCCATATTTACGCAGTTCATGGGTGACCTGTGGAATTATACCCCTACGTGCTTTTTGTACCCAACAGACTGAACTGATATTGTCACGAGGCGAGACACAAAAGTATTGTCACAGATCAAAAACTGCCTAGGAGACAGAAAGCAATGAGCAGGGTTGAACGGCGAACAGCAGGGCCTCAAGACACTGTCCTAGGTCCCATGTTTAATGTATTTATTAAACATCTGGAAAGGGAGTGTGCAGCAAGGAACCTCAGAGAGGACTAAAAACCAGGAGAATGGGCAACACATAATGTTGCTATGGGCAGCTCAGAGACCTCTGCTCCACGTGCAGCTGTGGTCAGAAAAGCAAATGCCGTTTGGATGCACAAGGCCCGGGATGGAGACCACCACAGAACATTCTAGCACCTTTATATCAACCACTGGATACTAGGCACAGTACTGGACACCGCACCACACACAATCATAGAAGATTAGGGTTAGAAGAGACCTCAGGAGGTCATCTAGTCCCACCCCCGATCAAAGCAGGACCAACCTCAACTAAATCATCCCAGCCAGGGCTTTGTCAAGCCGGACCTTAAAAACCTCTAAGGATGGAGATTCCACCACCTCCCTAGGTAACCCATTCCAGTGCTTCACCACCCTCCTAGTGAAAAAGTTTTTCCTAATATCCTACCTAGACCTCCCCCACTGCAACTTGAGACCATTGCTCCTTGTTCTGTCATCTACCACCACTGAGAACAGCCATGCTCCATCCTCTTTGGAACCTCCCTTCAGGTAGTTGAAGGCTGCTATCAAATCCCCCCTCACTCTTCTCTTTTGCAGACTAAATAACCCCAGTTCCCTCAGCCTCTCCTCTTAATTCATGTTTCCCAGCCCCCTAATCATTTTCATTCCCCTCCGCAGGACTCTCTCCAATTTGTCCACATCCCTTCTGTGGTGTGGGGCCCAAAACTAGACACACTACTCCAGATGTGGTCACACCAATGCCGAATAGAGGGGAATGATCACGTCCCTCGATCTGCTGGCAATGCCCCTGCTAATACAGCCCAATATACTGTTGGCCTTCTTGGCAACAAGGGCACATTGTTGACTCATATCCAGCTTCTCGTTCACTGTAAACCTCAGGTCCTTTTCTGCAGAACCAGAGGGGTTTAGAAAAGAGCACTGAGAAGGACCAGAGTACATGCAGGGATACGTGTGTTTTGTTTTGTTTTTTTACACAAATACACTGCTCCAAGCTGTTTGCACATGGCAGGCACATACACACGTGTGCACATATGCTGCATGCAAGAGATCACACTCAGCTTAGCACGTTTTCCCCTAACTAGCATCCATGCTGAAACTGACCTTCACTACCACCCATCAGAAGCAGAGGTCACACTCCAGCTGCTGGCTAGTTCCGATTATGAAAACAAGGAAGACAGATATAATCTGTATCCTGCCCTTTACCAGACACTCAAGATGGAGTGATAGCCTCATGGCAGCACTGGCTGTGACCAGCACAGGAGTTGGTTTTCATATTAATGAAAAGTTCCTGAAAGTGCTGGCTAGAACCAGACCGTATTGGTAGGAGCTACAGTTAGCTCTGTACACATGCCATCTCCTTATTCCTCTATGCTGCTGCATTGCTGGGGTATCCATTGTTCCAGCAGCTCGGCTGAGGTGCTGAAGCCTTTTTCCAAGCAAACCTTCACTTTTTAAAAAAGCACGTTACTGGTCCATGTTCTCGGAGCCAGGCCAGAGGGAGCAATCTTCACGTTGGCTAGGTCAAGCCTCCACTTCACATGGATTCTGTGGCCACCTCTGTCAGCCAAGGAGCAGCCCTCTGCCAGAGCCTGCACAACTCATGCAAGGTTATTCAGAGAGGTGACGTCAAAGGGTACTTTAAGAACACCCTTGCTGCCAGCCGGCTGACACCGCAGCAGAGATTGGAAGCAGCTGGCACTAGCAAGCTGGATATAATAGCACTGTGTGAACCAACCTCCAGACCCCCCAGCCTGGCACACTGCTTCATTCCATCCTGGACACAGACCCTGTTCTTGGTCACGTTTTAACTGCATTATTGCTCCCGGGGGGAGCTGCTTCTAGCTGGCTTTACGACACACAGCAAACATACTAACCACTCTCTCCTTACCCAGCCTGGAAAAGCTGTCTTTGGAAATAGTCAGCTAGGACAGCGCTCCATGAGCGCTCCCCCTGCTCAGATCCCTCCACAGCAGAACGACCAGCAATGCCCCAACCCCTCACAGCATGAGTCACTGATGTGTTACTCCAGGAAGCTGTTTCATTAGCTCCTTCCCTCCCCGCAAGGGCCACATTTACCTTATACAGCGTGTTTCGGATGATTTCAATGTTCATTTCATCGAGGTCCTGCTCCGATATGCAATCCTGGAAGAAGGCAGCTGAAACAGACAGAGAAAGCCATGAGCAAAACTGCAGCGTGCTCCTGCTGCTCTGAATTGCAGACTGCGCTCCCGAGAGAGGGACTGGAGTGTAAGACCTTTGCAAGCAGGAGACCAGGTTTCCAAAGGCACAGCACCCAGCATGACCCTTACGGCTGGATGTTCAGAAGTGCTCGGATTGGGAGCTGAGCTCGGAATAATCAGGCCTGTATTCTGGTGCCTAGATGAGAGCTAAACTCTTCTGAAAGACTGGCTGTGCCTTTTCTAGTCCCTGGGTGTTACGGTGCCACAAAGCCGGGGAACCACCAGGCGTCCCACAGAGCTCTGCAGGAAGGGGCAGTGTCTTACCAGTAGTTTTATGGTGGTGACACTAGTGCCATTTAGAAATCGAATTTCCTAGGGTGCCTTGAGCTGCAAGGCTATTAGGTCTCAGACTCGGGTGCATGTCAGACTGCTGCAGCAGCAGTCAGCGTGCGTGTTTGTTAGGCAGCACTTCACTATTCCCCAGGACCAGGCCAGCACCAGCCACAGTGGTGAACAAACGCTGAAGTAGACAAAAAGAAGGCATATGCAATCAAATGGGGGAAAAAGGGAACTCCATGTGCCTGTAACGGTGATAGGACATTCTGGAGGGCAGAGGATGTTAAGCTTTTAGGAAGATAAAGGGCTGGATTAAAAAGACTCTGGCCTACAGGAATGTTCTACACTGCCTTGTTTTTCAGCAAGAGATTGTCATTTTCATTCAATATAAACCCTGGACACTTGGAGCCTAGAGATGGACACACTGCACAGCTGATCAGACTTTTTTAAACAATGCATTTCAGCTTTGGGAATTTGCCATCCTGTGAGACAGGACACCAGTAACTGGAGAACACACTTTCCACGTACTAGAGTTTGCAGTACCTTCCGTTACACTTGCGGTTGCTATTTGCGTTAAGGGTCCCAGTTTTCATTCCGCTCCCATCTTGCTGCCCCTTTTATGCTAGAGTTCACTTTCTGTTTTCCCATGCTCATGTTCAGGGAACGTATGTCAAGGCTTTGGCTTTGCTGCAGATCCTTCCCTAGCAGAACACTCAATACATGGGAGCAAGAGCTCTCGCTATTGGTTCAGTTTTTGACCAATTTCTTGGCTCGTCTAATGAGTCATTTTCTCATCAACTATTTCTCGGCCTTATCGTCCCAGGTTGTGTTTATGGGAAGCACTTTCTTTCCCAGCTATGAAAATCTAGGCTGCTACCAACTGTACCACCAGAACTCTATGTCTGTTGAGGAATTGCATCCTTTCTGGAGCAGCTAGAAGAACTGCTCCTGAATCATCCCACTGATTTTGTTCCTTTAACTCTGTTTGCCAACACTAGCCCAGGAGGCCTGTGTCTCCAGACAGCCACTGTGCACAATGGAAGCATTCGCGCATCTGCTCCTAGACTGCTCCACTGCAGGCTTTAGGTCTGTCTGTCTGTGACGAACTGGGAAAGTTCTTAATGTTTTCTCTGAGTACTGTGTTGGTGCCTCAGTGTCCCCATGGCAGTTCTTAAGTATCTGGCAGAGCAAAGGGCCAGTGCACCTAAATGCCTGACACTCTGTCTCCTAGCAACTGATGGCCTGGGCCCCTCCTCTGCAAAAGGTGCCAGCTGAAGGTGTTGGAGACAAAGGGATCAGGTGACCTCCTGGCCCGGGAAAGGGGCTGAGGAGAGAGGAGGGGCTGGGAGGGGTTGTTAGTCTGGAGCTGGCTGGGGTCAAGGGTGGAGGGCAGACCTGGGGGTCTGGCTCACTGCCCCCCAGAATGGACCCAGCCGAGGGGTCCGGTTCGCTGTATCTACAAGCCCTGTTTTAGACCCTGTTCCTGTCATCGAATAAACCTCTGTTTTACTGGCTGGCTGAGAGTCACGTCTGACTGCAAAGTGGGGGTGCAGAACCTGGTGGCTTCCCCAGGACCCCACTGGGGTGGACTCACTGTGGGAAGCGCACGGAGGGGCAGAGGATGCTGAATGCTCCAAGGAGAGACCCAGGAGGTGAAGACGTGTGAGCTTCTTGCCCTGAACAAGTCTGCTCCAAGGGAGAGGAGGCTCCCCAAAGTCCTGACTGGCTTGGTGGGGAGCAGTTCCAGAGCATCGCCCGGTGACTCCGTGACACTGTCTGTCTCTTGCTGGGATAAGGTAGCACTGGGATAATTGTTTCACAGTGGGACATAGACAAGTCTGGCTCTGCAGACCACAGCAATTATCAACATTTAACAAAATTAGTGGCATCTCCCACTTGGAGAGTTACTCTTCCCCTCTACTGTTATGTCTCTCTGCTGGTGAGAGAAGGCTCTGCTGACCATTCTTCCAGCATAACAGTAACACTTCTGCTAGATTCCACATTCTACAGATCGGTATAAGGTAAGTCAGTTCTCAAACCGGAACTCCTAGTTTACAGCACTCATGGTTTATGGAGCGACTGTTTGTTCTTACTGCCTGCGTCAGTACAAGTAAAGGCAGAAAGGAATGGAAGTGGGAGCTATAGGGAAAGATGCCCACAGAAAATGGCCAGCGTACCAACCAAAGTGCTCAGTGTTCCAATGGGAATAGTAAATCTGTGCCAGAAACTTGCTAAATTAAGTAAAATTACCTCACTCCCTCAGAGGGCCTTCAGATTATTTGCTAAACTGCCCTGCATTACCTGTGTGTCAGTCAAGACAACAGTGTTAAAAGAAAATTACATTTAACATGCTTCAACTTTCTATCTTCAGGTTTCTGCATAAGACCATTTGCAGAGCAGCTGATGGGGAACTAAGGGGATCATTGAGTTGTAGATGCACAAGATAGTTCAAGACAGACATGCAAGGCAGTAAAACCCACCATGCCTGTCTCGGTGGTTAGACAGTTTTGTAGTCCCGGATTCAGAAACACGGGTTTGTGCCCATCCTAGTGCATGAACGGGCAGAGCGGTTCCAAGCCCAGCTGAAAGGCACTTTGAATAAACACTGCTCACCCAGGGGTGTATCCACCAGGATTGCGTTGTAGAGCTCTGCAGGGGTCTGAGCAATATTCACAGCTTCCATTTGCTCAAAGCTTCCTAGCGGATGGCACTTGGGCACCAGCTCCGCGATGGAGCGCTGGTGCAACGTCCCGGTGATCAGCAGGATGACGTTATCGATCATGTAGCTGTAACTAGGAAGAACAGGAGAGGGGAAGCATGTTACTGATATGGACATCAGGGCAGTAAGGTGAGTGCACATGTTGGCTCACAGAAGATACCACACCCTCTGGAACCAGTCTATGCTGCCTCTCCAGTCAACCTGAAGGCTCTGTAGAAAGTTGCCAGGTGTACCCAGGAACCAGAGGAGCCTCCTTTTCAACACTCACAGGTCTATCAGCCTGGAGGGAGAGGAACCAAGCTTACTCCCAACTTAAGATCATTCCAGCTAGACCCCAGCCATCCACACTTCTCTTCCCACCATGCCCCTCCCTCTCCCAAGCCACTGGGACCCCCTCATGTCACTCCCCCTTTTGTGGCTGTACAAAGCATTGCCTCAGCAAGCCCAGCAGCAGCCAGGGAAACTGATGGGGATGAGGATGGACAGGTCTTCATCCCTCTGGCTGTGTTCAGCTGCTGCATCTGGGGAGGCACCATACATCAGCAGCATGGGTGCCGTTGCACAGATGCAGTGGGGAGAATGCAGTGTTCCTGCAGCCCTGTGCCAAGCCTGGCCCTGTATCTTGTGGCTACTCACTTGGGAGCACATACCGGGTTTAATAAGGCTGCCCAGTGTAAGAGGAAAACTGCATGTTATTAATCCCCATCTCCTTGCAGCCTTTAACTCCAGGCTGGAGGTTTCCAGAAGCCCTGACGAGTTTGGTGGAGAAATCACTGGGTGCGGGCCTATGGCTGCGTTATTACAGAGGCTCAGATTAAGGTCTCTTCTGTCTTCAACCCATGAATCGTTTATACTGCAGCAGAGGCTACAGGTCACACCCCAACCAGGGCTGCCTCGTGCTATGCACTGGACACAAGCCCCTCCCACAGAGATTCTAGCTTGAAAGACAGGCCAAGCCGGAGGGGTGGAAGCTGCAGCAATCAAGAAGCAAGGTCAGGGCTTCGACAGAAGCTTTGACATCCTAGACCAGTGGTTCAAACTTGTGTCCTGGTGACCCCTTTCACACAGCAAGCCTCTGAGTGCGACCCCCCCTTAAACATTATACAAACAAGTGTGTGTATTTAACACCATTATAAATGCTGGAGGCAAAGTGGGGTTTGGGTGGAGGCTGACAGCTCACAACCCCCCATGTAATAACCTCGTGACCCCGAGGGGTCCCATCCCCAGTTTGAGAACCCTTGGCCTAGCCAGAAGGAGACATGTGAGATTTAGACACTGCCTGGATGCTGGGCTAGCGGGCAGGCAAAGGCGCGAATGTGGGCTGGTGCTGCCCAGCACGACAGAGGTAGGGAGGGAGAAGGCTTTGGGGAAGATCAGCAGCTCAGCTGGGGCCATGCTGCATTTGGCCATGCTGAAATTTGGTAGGTCCAGGAGGCGGTGTACAAGAGGCCATCAGAGCTGTTCTGGGGGAGCAGAGAGGGCAGAAGGTGGACGGGAGTGAGGCTAGAATGGAACTGCTGAGCGCCGCACATTGAGCGACATGAAGGGCAATGGAGGCCCAGCCTGGCAGGGAGCAGGGCTCCAGGCTGTTCTCTGGATGGCCGGAGGGTAAGTTATTGAGGGGAAGGGACTGGAGGAGGGTGAGAAGGGGAGGGCAGAAATGAGGTTTGAGGAACCAAGCAGGAAGGACGTGGCCTGGCTCTGCTCAAGCACCATACCACGTGGGGTGGGTACCTGGCCCTCCAATTGCCCTCCACATCCCCACACGTTTCTGCCTTCCCCTTATGACAAAGGGCTTTGCGGGGCTCTCAGTGACCATTACGATTTGTCTCACTTCACCAAGACTACAACATTGCCACAACTGCATGACGTTGCTAGCAGTCTCTCAGCTTAAAGGCAACCCCTGGCCTGCCTCCACAGCCCCCTCCCCCCTGTGGAGATTAGAACATAGTCAAGGCCACCTGAAGGGAAGCCCCCTGCCCCCCCCCTTGTCTGTGACAGAAGAGACGCAGAGACAGCTGTAACACAGGAGTGTGATTAGCACTGGATGAGTGGCCACAAGCCATCAAGATGCACCTCAGTGAAACACTCAGACCAAGCCCTGGCTGAAGCATGCACTGCTAGGACCAGCCCGTGCTCGAAGGTACCAGTTTCCAGGCTATACTGTCTGCTTACAAACAAAAGCAACTTAAGACAAGGTTTCATGCCATGATTCTCAGGAAAATCCCTGACAGGTTGTCATGTGCCCATCTGCAACGCCCCTACTCTGCAAAGGCTTCCTGGGCTGCATTAGGGCATCGCCTACACACAGCAAAGCAAAGCACGCTGGACCTCACAGAGGGCACACAAAGCATAAGATCCACTCAGGCCATGTCTACATCTAAAGTTTTGCAGCGCTGGTTGTTACAGCTGTATTAGTACAGCTGTATAGGGCCAGCGCTGCAGAGTGGCCACACTTACAGCAACCAGCGCTGCAAGTGGTGTTAGATGTGGCCACACTGCAGCGCTGTTGGGCGGCTTCAAGGGGGGTTCCGGGAACGCGAGAGCAAACCGGGAAAGGAGACCCGCTTCGCCGCGGTTTGCTCTCTCGTTCCCGGAGCCACCCAGCAAACCGCAGGGAAGGAGACCTGCTTGCTCTGGGCTCCGGGAACGAGAGAGCAAACCGGGAAAGGAGACCCGCTTCGCCGCGGTTTGCTCTCTCGTTCCCGGAGCCACCCAGCAAACCGCAGGGAAGGAGACCTGCTTGCTCTGGGCTCCGGGAACGAGAGAGCAAACCGGGAAAGGAGACCCGCTTCGCCGCGGTTTGCTCTCTCGTTCCCGGAGCCACCCAGCAAACCGCAGGGAAGGAGATCTGCTTGCTCTGGGCTCCGGGAACGAGAGAGCAAACCGGGAAAGGAGACCCGCTTCGCCGCGGTTTGCTCTCGCGTTCCCGGAGCCACCCAGCAAACCGCAGGGAAGGAGACCTGCTTGCTCTGGGCTCCGGGAACGAGAGAGCAAACCGGGAAAGGAGACCAGCTTGATTACCAGAGGCTTCCTCCTTCCACGGAGGTCAAGAAAAGCGCTGGTAAGTGTCTACATTGGATTACCAGCGCTGGATCACCAGCGCTGGATCCTCTACACCCGAGACAAAACGGGAGTACGGCCAGCGCTGCAAACAGGGAGTTGCAGCGCTGGTGGTGCCCTGCAGATGTGTACACCTTCAAAGTTGCAGCGCTGTAACTCCCTCTCCAGCGCTGCAACTTTCTGATGTAGACAAGCCCTCAGTCAGACGTCTCCTGAGCGTAACCTGCAACTAGGAACAGGCAGGGGAGAGGAGGATAGAGTGCTCAGCTATTGCCAGCGCAAGCACCTACCAATTATAGGCAGAACAGCTCTTTACCTGCCCTAGCTCACCTCAGGTCCTGCCATCAGCATGACAAGGGCAGCCTGCAAGGAGTCAGACCCACAGACATGGGAACGGTAACACTTCTACAGCTACTGGTGAACACAAACGGCTCCAGAACCGCGCTCACTGATCCAGCCTTCTGACTAGCCAATGCCACATGAACAGAACAGGGCAATTTATCAAGTGATCCATCCCGTTGTCTAGTCCCAGCATCTTCAGTCAAAGGCTTCAGCACACCCAGAGCATGGGGTTGCATCCTTGACCATCCTGGCTAATAGCCTGAACTTATCTAATTCTTTTTTGAACACCATTATACTTTTGGTCTTCCCAACATCTCCTGGCAATGAGTTCCCCAGGTTGACTGTGCATCGTGTGAAGTAATTCTTCCTTGTGTATGTTTTAAACCTTCTGTCTATTAATTTCATTGGGTGACCCTTGGTTCTTTTACTACAAGAAGGTGTAAACAACACTTCCTTTTTCACTTTCTTCTCAGCATTCATATTTATTAACTTCTATCATATCCCCTCTTGTTGGTCCCTTTTCCAAGCTGCCAAGTTCCAGGCTTTTTCAATCTCACCTCACATGGAAGCTGTTCCATACCCCTCATTTTTGTCATCCTTCTCTGTACTTTTTCCAGTTCTCGTATACCCTTTTTGACACAGGATGACCAGAACTACATGCAGAATTCAAGGTGTGGGTGTACCATGGATTTATAGAGAGGCATGATGACATTTTCTGTCTTTATTATCTATCCCTTTCCTAATGGTTCCTAACATGGATAGCTTTTTTTTGGCTGCCGCTGCACATTGAGTGGATGTTTTCAGAGAACCATCCACAATGACTCCAAGATCTTTCTAGAGTGGTAACAGCTGATTTAGATCCCATCATTTTGTATGTATAGTTGGGATTATGTTTTCCAATGTGCATTACTTTGCATTTATCAACACAGAATTTCATCTGCCATTTCCTTGCCCAGTCACCTAGTTTTGCAAGATCCCTTTGGAACTCTTCCCAGTCTGCTCTGGACTTACTTATGTTGAGTAGTTTTCTATCGTCTGTAAACTTTGCTACTTCACTATTTACTTTTTCCAGCATCTGAAGAAGTGGGTATTCACCCACGAAAGCTCATGCTCCAAAACGTCTGTTAGTCTATAAGGTGCCACAGGATTCTTTGCTGCTTTTACTTTTTCCAGATCACTCATGAATATGTTGAACAGTACTGGTCCCAGTATAGGTCCCTCAGGGACCCTGCTATTTACCTCTCTCCTTTCTGAAAACTGGCCATTTATTCCTACCCTTTTCTTATCTTTTAACCAGTTTCTGATCCACGAGAAGACCTTCCCTCTTATCACAACTTCTTACTTTGCTTAAGAGCTTTTGGTGAGAGACCTTGTCAAAGGCTTTCTGAAAGTCCAAGTACACTATATCCACTGGATCACCCTTGTCCACATGTTTGTTGACCCCCTCAAAGAACTAATAGATTAGTGAGGCATGATTTTCCCTTTACAAAGGCCACGTTCACTATTCCCCAATATACTGTGTTCATCTACGTGTGTGAGAATTCTGTTCTTTACTATTGTTTCAACCAATTTGCCTGATTCTGAAGTTAGGCTTACTGGCCTGTAATTGCCAGGATCAGCTCTGGATGCTTTCTAAAAAATTGGCATCACATTTACTATCTGACAGTCATCTGGTACAGAGGCTGATTTAAGTGACAGGTTACATACCACAGTTAGTGGTTCTGCAATGTCCTTCAGAACTCTAGGACCCCCACATGGTATTCACTCAAGTGACCTATTACTGTTTAGTTTACCAATTTGTACCAAGACCTCCTCTACTGACCTCTCAATCTGGGACAGGATCCTATCTAGAAAAAATGTCTCAGGTGTGGGCATCTCCCTCACATCCTCTGCAGTGAAGACAGAAGCAGAGAACTCATTTAGCTTCTTTGCAAGGGTCTTATCTGAGTGCTCCTTTAGCACCTTGATCATCCAGTAGCCCCACTGATTGCTTGGCAGACTTCCTGCCTCTGATGTACTCAACTTTTTTTTTGCTGTTGGTTTGCGTCTTTTGCTAGGTGCTCTTTACATTCTTTTTTGGCCTGCCTAATTTGTACTTTTGCACTTGACTTACCAGAGTTTATGCTTCCGTTTTCCTCAATAGGATTTGACGTCCAGTTTTTAAAGGATGCCTTTTGCCTCTAACCACCTTTTACTCAGTCATTTAGTCATAAGGGCATATTTTGGGTCTTAATATATTTTTTATTTGGGATATACATTTAATTTAAGCCTCTATTATATGTTTTTTAAAAGTTTCCATGCAGCTTGCAGGCATTTCACTCTTTGACTGTTCCTTTTAATCTGTTTAACTACCTTCATCATTTCTGCATAGTTTCCCCTTTTGTAGTTAATGCTACTGTTGTGGGCTTCTTTGGTGGTCCTCCCCTAAAACAAGAATGTTAAATTTAATTACTTCATGGTTGCTATTACTGAGTGGTACAGCTATCTTCACCTCTTGGACCAGACTCTGTGCTCTGTTTAGTATTAAATCAAGAATTACGTCTTCTCCTGGGGTTCCAGGACTAGCTGCTCCAGGAAACAGTTATTCTGTGTGTCTAGAAATGTTCTCTGCATCCTGTCCTGAGGGGACATGTACCCAGTGTGACAAAGTTCCTCCTCTACCTTGGTGGGTCCTGCGCTTATTGGGGGATTTGTTCACCTCAGTGATCTTCCCCTCTGGTGGAACCCACAGTCTGGGTCAACTCCTCCTGTGTCTGATCAGGAGTTGCAAGGTTTGGGGGGGGACCCGGGCCCACCCTCTACTCCAGGTTCCAGCCCAGGGCCCTGTGGATCGCAGCTGTCTATAGTGCCTCCTGTAACAGCTGCATGACAGCTACAACCCCTGGGCTACTTCCCCATGGTCTCCTCCAAACACCTTCTTTATCCTCACCACAGGACCTTCCTCCTGGTGTCTGATAACGCTTGTCCTTCTCAATCCTCCAGCAGTATACTCTCTCACTCTCAGCTCCTTGCCTTCTTGCTCCCAGCTCCTCACACATGCTCTTTCTCCTCTGGCTCCTCCTTGCCTGACTGGAGTGAGCTCCTTTTTAAACCCAGGTGCCCTGATTAGCCTACCTTGATTGGCTGCAGGTGTTCTAATTAAAGTAGCTCTCTCTACTGCCCTCTAGAAAGATCTTAATTGGCCCCAGGTGCCTTGATTAACCTGGAGCAACTGTCATTTGGTTACCAGGGTACTAGGGATTTGTTTAGCCTGGGGCTAACATACCTGTTTCTCAGTACTTTACTGTAGCCATCTTGCCTTGTCCCATCACACCAGTAAATATGGAGATAGCTGACATCCCTAATATTAGAGTTTTCTATTTTTATAACCGCTCTAATCTCCATGGGCATTTCACAGTCACTATCACCATCCAGGTCAGGTGATCAGTAGTGTATTCCTACTGCTATCTTCTTATTATTCAAACATGGAATTTCTATCCAGAGATTCTATGGTCCAGTTTGAGCCATTTTTTCCCTATATTTGACTCTGCTTTCTTTCACATGTACTGTCACTCCCCTACGGGTGTCACCTACTCGGTCATTCCTATATATTTGTACCCTGGATTACCATGTCCCAATGATTGTCGTCATTTCCCACGTTTCTGTGATGCTGTTATATAAATATCCTCTTTTAATACCAGGCACTCAAGTTCACCCATCTGAGTATTTAGACTTGTAGCATTTATAGACAAGCACTTATAAAATGTGTCAATATTTAGTTGTCTGGTAGAGGAGACCACAGTGTAAGGGACAGATGGTTTGGGGAAGCCAGCTGGATGCAGCGAAGACAAGTCAGAGTGTCTCCTAGTCTACGCGAAAAGTAGTAGGTTTTGTAGTGGTGCTCACAAAAGCCACAGATCATAAGGCTACAGCTAGTTTTTCAGACTCGCAGACCACAAACAGCTTTGATCATAAGGGGACATTTTTAAAATGTTCTTGGCTGGCAAAGCTCTCCTATTGCAATGAATGCTAACAGCAGAACACTAACTGGTGAGCCTCATCTCCGCTTCACTTTAACCTTCTGGGCAGGCAGCCAAGAATCAGCGTTCCAGCCAAGCTAGCAACTTCTCACCTTGGAGAGACCTGGTACCTGGAGTTTCAGGAACCTCAGCTCCTCCACCAAGGCTAGGTCCACCTGAGAAAAGGCCTAGCTAAAAGCAAGTAATGCACAGAAGGAAGGTGGTCCAGCCACATGCAATACTGACTGCAACTCCTTCATATCGCCCCAGTCCAGCAAACACACCCTCTCTCGAGATTGCAGACAGCTTGCTAGCCAGCTAAGTAAGCTAACAAATTGCTGTTCTGCCTGCTGGAACTGGCCCAGCCAAACACAAATTCTGTGTGTACTGTCACAGCAGTGGCTCAGCCTTCTGTGCCCCATTCAGCACCGCAAAGTGTGCCCCCACACTGTATCCATTCAAGTATACAGTATCATTGCAGAGGGAGCCTGAAGACCAAACGGCCTTGGAAAGCAGCTTCACTTC
Source organism: Gopherus flavomarginatus (assembly GCF_025201925.1). Classification (NCBI taxonomy): domain Eukaryota; kingdom Metazoa; phylum Chordata; order Testudines; family Testudinidae; genus Gopherus; species Gopherus flavomarginatus. The sequence goes on from NC_066630.1 coordinate 39,166,039, forward strand.
TGGTTTCAGAGCAATCCCTTAATGAACCCAGGAGTTCTGTTTTGCAGGTTCAACTTGTTCTCTACACACTACCATCATCTCAACATACAGAGAGGAAGCAGAGGAAACTGCTACCAGGGTGAACTTCAATGCCTCATTACTACCCCCCTCCCTTTTCACCCCCATTCTCCACCCCTCCCTGCACCAGCAGGGTACAGTCTTGCCCCCCTCTGGCCCAGAAGGAATGTTCTTTTCCCTCCTTGTATCATGGCTCATGTCGCAACAGCTGCAGCCTTCAGCTGACAGCAGGAACCCGGTCTGCTACAGAGCTCTGTTCACTACCTAGAGCTCACACAAGCTTTGACCTCCCTGTTACTGACACAGCACCTCCCCTTGGAGGAGGCTGTCTGCTTGGTAATGCTCCAACTCTCTGCTCTCCAGGCTCTGACCCCCACCCCCACCACATGGATGGGGCATAGCACAGAGAAGTCAGCAAGTAAGCTTGTACTTTTCCACCAGCCATCAGAACCAGTGTGTTCCGCAATGGGCAACTCCCAGCTGACACCCATTCATGGCTCCTTTTCTCATATCCCATCAATCCATACCTCACCCGCTTGCTGACAAACGCTGGCCTCTGCCCCAGGGGTAGGCACTGGTTTGTGACAGAGTGCTGCTATTTTCACTACATTGTGTCTCACACTAGCTAATCCGCCAGGAGTACAACACTCATGTTTCAGTCAATCCACAGGCACCAATGCAAATACCCAGACGTATCCCCAGGAGACATCTGAGATAGTGCCTTTTGGACTGGCACTGCGTCCCAGTTTCCATAACCGTGAAACTCTATCTTCCAAAGAGCACAAAATCAGCAAGGTAAATTATGTTGTGGCCAAAGAGGACAGAGATCCAAAGAGTCTCAGCTGTGGAAGTGTGGACAGGAAAACAAATGGTCAGAGAATGCAAAGTAACAGAACTTGGAGAAACCACTGGGGCACCAAGCTATTTAGAAACCTGGAAAGCAGTGATGCTGAATCAGACATAGGGAGGGGCAGCAGATTAGACAGACTTGTAATGACAGACAGCAGCCGACGGAAAAGACCTAGGGTGGTTCACAGCAGAAGCAACACATGAAAAAGGGAGAGAATCATCTTGGTCTCTGAGACTGCACCTAAAACAAAGATATCAGTAGGTCAGAGATCACTAAGCAAGGAGCAAAGCTATGTGGGTATTGGGCTGAAGAAACTAGCTGAGAGAGTAAAGAGAATGCAACTGGACCTCAGCTTAACAGCAGTTAGGCTGAGGAAAAGCAGCAAATAACTGTGTACAAATATTGAAAGATGCAAGTGTTCAAAAGGGAAGGATTATTTGAGATGAGCAGAGTGATGAAAAGAGCTAAAACCAAGCAGGAAGAAAACATGGTGACAATCAGAAAAAGGAGCGTGTTTGACTGTACAGTCTCCCAAGGGAACCAGACAGAGCCCCATGGCTTGGGACATTTACAAAAAGACTGAAAAAGGCACTGCAGAGTAATATTGCATTGGCCCCAAGGAGAGAGTACGCGTGACCAAAGAGATCCCAGCACTTATTGCTAGGCTTGGCAGAGTCTGATTTATTTTACTTTGGCAAATGATGATTATTATGTTTTTAGATTTTTATCTATTTCAGTTTTCATAGTAGCAGGAAATGATGGGTGGGTGGGTCAGACAATTTAATGACAGTAGACAGTCAAAACGATTCAAAAAAGTTAAAGTTTTGTAAACATTAAAACACTGTCGACATCACATGAAAAGCATGCAAAGGAAATATCCTTAAGTCATAGAATCATTAAGGTCAGAAGGGACCATTATGATCATCTAGTCTGACCTCCTGCACAACGCAGGCCACAAAATCTCACCCACCCACTCCTGTATCAAACCTGTGTCTGAACCATTGAAGTCCTCAAATCATGGTCAGCAAATCATACCTATTTTTACTATTCATTCACTAGCTCATTTGTCCAAGTCTAAATCACCGGATTTTGACTGAGTTTGCAAGCAGCGTTTTTCTTATTTTGCCCATCGATGGAAATCCCTTTTTGACGTGCACGATGGAATCAACTCAAAATCTAACCCTTCCAAGGCCACTTAGGACTCAGTCTCAAACTCATCAGGTAATATAGTTTCATCCCCAGTCAAAAAACTGCTCTCTGTCCCAGGATACCAGGGAACTTATTAAAAACCAATGCACGTGGCTACAGAGCATGATTAAGGACAGGACACTGGATAACCTGCGTGTCTCACGAATCTTCTGAGAACTCAGCCACACTGTACTGGAACAGCTGCCATATGCCACGGTCCCAAGCACTGTCCTCCAGGAAGGCATGACAAGGACAAACGACTAAGGCAGATCCAACAAAAGCTGGAGGCTGTGCTCAACTGGGGCACAGGAAGGTTAGGGCTGCTGTTAAGGCACATGATGCAGTCAGGAGCAGAGAGTCTAGAGTCTCTTAACTACCAACTTCTCCTTGTTGAAGGACACCATGAACAAGTCACTAACCACCTCAGCACTTGGAAGGAGACAACCTGCCTCACGGGAGTGAGTTTGTTGTCCGGGAGACTCCCAGACGCGAGTCCATGACCATCCTAGCAAGCAACGGAAACCCCAAACCTCCAAATACAGGCGACCGTACACCCGCAGCCTTGTAAGGGAGCCAATCCCCCTACTGCACACTGCACAGTCTGCATGCTGAAGGATGGAAACATTTATCTATAATTACACTTTCACACCGGATCATAAAGCATATGCACAAGGGTCAGAGTAAGAATGACCAAGCAACTCAACTTTCAGACCAGGAAATGCCAGTGTTTTACTCTGCAACCTGAACCTTCTTGTACGACTACAAACAACATGACCTCGGAGCCCAAGCTCACGCCTGAAGGTCTGCAAGTGATCAGAGATTCCCCACTTTCCAGGGAGGACACCACACCTGGATGCTGTAGCCTTGGAAAGGGCTAAAGAAGGCTCTAGGCATGATGTTTTAGGGTCCAGAAAGGCTATTTTAGTGCTTTTATGCAGCTCCTGTATAACCGGCAGAGCTGACTCATGGGAACTAAGGCCCTTGGCTCAACAGACAGAGGGATACAAGAAAGAATCAGTACAATTACAATTGTACAATAGCTTTCCTGTGGCTTATACAAGATAGATGTTCTTATGCAGGAAGAACAGTGCTAAGATTCAGCCTCTCTTATCCATCCACACACTCATCCAAGCTCTCAATATCTCACATCTCAATTACTGCAGCATTTCCAGCCTTGACAAATGTCATCGTGCCCTGCTCAGATCCATTCAAAATGCTGCTGCAGAGATCACTTTCTTAGCCCATCACTTTGACCATTGTCACCCCTCTCTTGCCATCCCCCTCCACTGGCTCCCTCTTCTCTACCGCATCAAACAAAAGCTGCTGGTCTTTGTTCTCAAGGCCCTTCACAATCGGTCCCCACCCAATCATCTCTCATCCACTGTCAAAGCTCATCTCTGATGGCTCATATCACACGTCTCCATCACCCACTTGTTACATCTGTAAACAAGCATCATCGTGCTTTCTCCCAAGCTGCCCCTACACCTGGGAGGCGCTCCCGTGAACATCCTTCCTTCTCAACCCTCCACAAGTCTCCTTTGCTGTGGCATCTACAAAAACATGACAACAGTTAGGCTACTGGTGAGAGACCATGGCACATCCGACTCCTTGTACTCCATCTGTTGTCTCCTACACTCGTCAGCTCCTTGGGGCAGGGACAGTTTTTGTTGTGCTTGTACGGGGCCTAGCACAACAGGGTCCCGGTCCATGACAAGGCCTGCCAGGCATGACACTAATACACATGTGAAGATGTGCAGTCCGCTGCTAGTTTGGGTGACGGATGAATGGCAGTGGAAGACATCACCACTTACATACACCTAAATTCAACCGCAAGTGATGGGGCTCAACGCAGCCATTGCTGGATGAGGTTCTCCAGCTAGCGTCAGGCAGGTCAGAAGAGATGGTCAGAATGGGCTCTTCTACTGGCACTGTGAGGACACACTGCACTGGCAAAGGCAGCCAAACGTGAACGCTCTGCTCAAAGAGCTGTTGGCAAAACTTTTCGGTAAGACTTTCTAGTCTATACTAACACTGAACTGGGATATTCTGAAGTGGTCTAGGCAGAGCAAGGTATTTGCCCTGCTCCAAGCTGGCACCCTCATGTAGGCCCGCTGGATGTTTGGACATTTTACAAGCATGCATGGACAGCGTTTTACAAGTGTAAAAGATGCTTGAATTAGTGCTGTAAACCCACAGAGCAGCTGATGTGATGTGGCTTTAAAGGAGCAGAAAAGACGAAAGGAAGATGTCAAAGAGCCTGATCTCCTGGCATTAGAAATTGATCTTGTAGAGAAAAGTTGGACACAGCATTGCCCTATACCAGAGCCAGACGCTCAGGTGAGCAGGCAGTTCTGGGAGAGCAGCGCACCTTTGGGCTCTCAGAGGGCTTGCAGTTAACATGCCAAGCCCCGCGCTCGGTACTGTAATAGCTCATTACCATGGCACAGTGGTGTTTGCTAAAGAAATAACTTGAACTATACTTTGCTCTGTATTTACCAACTACTCCAGGTAATGTTCTCTAAGCTTACTTTGAACTGAATTATGTTATTTTATTGGCCACTGTACCTTGGTGAAAAAAAACAACCACCACTAACCCTATGTGTTTCTAAGAAATAAGCCGTGCAGGTGTATTGACTGAAGGATCAGGCCAATTCTCCATTTGTGCACTGAAAGTTGAGAAGTGTAAACTCTCCTCTCACCCTGCACTTGTCACACAGCCCTCCCCCTTGGAAGGGAAGTGAACCCTCAGCAGATTCCATGGCCATTTTCTGAAGAACTAACAGCCACTGAACTAGCAAACTGGAATGCCTGCTCTCTTACCCATCGGGAAAAATAGCTCCTTCAGTCACCGTTCAGTTCTAGAGGCAGCTGGGTTATATAGTGGTTTCCAGCACATACCATGGAAGCTCATTCCTAATGAGCATGAAAACGTAGTTTCCTTTGGACAGATGTGGAAGGATTGGAGTCTCTGCCATTCAGGATGGCATTGTCAGAGACCTGCTGCTTAGAAGCCTTTTCAAACCACAGGCTGTATGCAAATGGGGGGTTCTGAGACAGTGTTGTTACTTCTTCCTTCAAAGACCTTGGATCTTCCACAGTTCTCCTGGACAACCCCTCTTCATCCAACTAAACCAGTCTCTTCAGTTCTGCCAAAGTGGCTTGTAAAGCTTTTATTCCGAGATCTGCAGAGCTCCTGGAATGTTCATTTTCATCCCCAAAGATTCAAATCCCTCTTCTAACATGTTCTGCTTTTCAGTTAATATCTTTGTTCGTATATTATGGGTAAGAGCAACCAGGAGTTCCCAGCCTCCTCCCTCGGCATCACTTACTAGCTTAGACACCATCCTGTCCCCTCACACAGAAGCCTTCCAGGCATCTTATTTTCCTATTGCTACTCTCTCCCTTTCTGCAGTTCGGTGACTGGAGGCGAACAGCCTTCCAGATGAGGTTATAGAATGGCACAGCAATGCTCTCTGTATTCTCCACCCCATTTCTCACGCACAGCGAGACTGCTGGCTCGTTGTGAACACTGCAGCGCACTGTGCGGCAACGCCAGGTCCCTTCCCTGGGTGTTCCTTAGAACCCAGGGAGGGGAGCCCCTTTAACCGAGCCTCGGTCCTCTCCAGAATCAACTAACCTAAATGATTGTATGTTTTAACAATTTAACCACCTTACTGCCCACCCCCTTTTCAGATCTTTAATATATTAAGCGTGGCTCCTGGGTGAAAGAATGCCCCATCCCAAAGAAAGGGGGCTGTGGGATCAGCCAGAGCAAGGGGATTCCACACCACCTCCAACTCCTGGGTCTACCAAGGAGGCAGGGATAGACATCTCTCTCTGGACAGCAGGAAGGCACTGACAGAAGAGACACAGTGGGCATTCCGAGCAAAGACAGCAGTTCCACTGATGGAGGAGCCAAAGTAAGGAGCCTGTCTATTACAGGGAGTTTGACCACACCAGGTGACTGTGCTTTGATGAAGACATTAAGCTATGCAATTGCAGAAGGCAGTTCCTGAGAGTTAACCTTAGGGTCTGTAGCATCAGTGGTCTCTGAGGGAATCCATCAATGACAGCCTTATGTTACAATGACACGCTAAGTGCAATCCACTTCAGAAAAGCTTTCAGTCCAACAGACAACCTGGTCAGATTAAAATCGACTATTTGGGAGCTATCCCAAAACAAAGAAAGAAAGAATCTATCCAAAATGTATACTAGATAGCTATTGGTGGACCTAGCCTCCATGAATCTATTAGCCAGGATGGGCAGGAATGGTGTCCCTAGCCTCTGGTTTGCCAGAAGCTGGGATTGGGTGACAGGGCATGGATCACTTGATGATAACCTGTCTGTTCACTCCCTTTGGGGCACTTGCCATTGGCCACTGTCAGAGGACAGGATACTGGGCTTGATGGACCTTTGGTCTGACCCAGTCTGGCCGTTATTATTTATAAAGGAACGTTAAACTAAACAAGACAGTTTGTTCTGTCAGGCTAATAAAAAGAACAAAGCCTTTATGTAAAGTCAGTGCGGCAGAACATTGAGAAACACCTAAAAATCACTTTCACCCCGCAAGTCCATATATTTGTTCAATTCAGGAAGTGGTTTTGCTGCTTCAGGTACACTTAATACCTGTGGTAGCTGCCCTGAAACATGACTCTATAAATACTCTGAGCTGAACAGTCAGCTATTTGCGTGGGAGCTAGGATTTTGACAGCCAGCTTGTGCCTATGAGTCTGAAAGTTGTTACATAAAGGCATAAAAGAATCAGGAAGAGACACTCCTTGCAATAAGAGATTGATTGATTATTGACCATAGACAGAAGTGGCTGGTGTGAAGCATGCAGCACCCTCTCCCTTACACTGGGTTAACAGGTCACTAGAACTGATGAAGTAGCTTAATATCACCTGATAAGAGAAATCCTCTGCAAGATCACTTTGCCGTTCTGTTCCCGAGAAGCTTCTCCCCCGTCCCAGTGCTTCTGCATGGCGCAGAGTCCACACAGAAGACCCGTGGCAATTTCCCTGGCTGGCTTTGCAGTACAAAAACAACACAGCTCTGCTGGCTATGCTGATACGTGAATACGCAACCCAACTTCGCTGGTTGTCTCCTTTAGAAATCAAAGCTCTGAAATGAGGAACTTGGTTGACATCTTGGCTCTTAAGGCACCATGGGACCTACTGACCATCAGGGCAAAACATGTCTAGGCAAGAGACAGAGCTTTCTTAGGGTGGGGGTGCAGTCTGGGGAACAAACCACCCCAGGAACTAAAGGACCATCCCAAACCTCCCCACCTTCTACTGTAAGTGCCAGGCTCACATCTCCAAGTGCTTTTCTCCAACAGACATGGAGCAGTATGGACATTTAAAAAAATCCCCCAAGCAAAACCCTACCAAACCAAAGCCTTCCAGTGCACACACAATTTTCCCTCTAGGGAAGGGAAAAAATGAGCCACATGTGTGACAGGTGAAAGTCACCTCACTTAATGCACACCTGGAAGACCGTCCAATACCCGGATGACAAGGGCAGGATAAAACCCTGTATAAAATAGGAGGCCAGCTCAGAGGAGCAGCATTCACGTCCCAACTCATTCCCAAGCTCCCCAGCCGGCAGGGGCTGGGAATATTACAAAGGCAGCACTTTCGACCAACATCAAAGCCAGTGTGAGAGCACCAAAAGTAAACTAACATGAAAGAAAGACAGGCCAAGAGAGATGGTTTTATGCTCTACAGTTCAATTTGCAATCAACTGTAAAATGTTTTCACTGTAGAGATGTTTGTTTTAGTGCAGCCATTCCCTGGCAAAGCAACTATTTAAAAAACCAAAGACAGGGCAAAGGAACACATTGTACTGTCTTTGGCAAATAAAATCTGGAATGATCAGGCAAGATCAGGACTGCACCAGGCTAAGTTCAGGAAGGACAAGGCACAAAATGAGTTACAGTTCGCAAGTGACATAAAAGGCAATAAGAAAAGGTTATATAAACACTTCAGGAACAAGAGACCAATGCCGGAAGTCTAGGTAAACTACTTAGCAGGGAAGGAGAGCTAATAACTCATGATAATCACAAAGGCGGAGGTGTTTAGTGCCTATTTTGCTTGTCTTCACTATAAACATTAATGGTGACCACATACTTAAAACAATATTAACGGAGGCAGGGAGGGAGGAATGAAAGCCAGAAGAGGGAAAGAACAGGTCTCAGAACAGTTATCTATTATCTTCGAGAACTCATGTAAGAGGTGAGGTCCCAGAGGACTGAAGGGAAAACCTGTCTTTAAAAAAAGGAAAAAAAGATCCAGAGAACTACAGATCAAATCAGCCTAACTTCATTACCTAGAAAGATACTCTACCAAATTATTAAACAATCAATTCGTAAGCACCTAGAAGATAATTGGGTTATAGAGAATAGCCAACATGGATCTGTCAAGAACAAATCACGCCAAACCAACCTAATTTCCTTCTGTGACAGGGTTACTGGCTTAGTGAATGGGGGAAGCAGTAGATGTGATGTAGCTTGATTTTAGTACGGCTTTTGAGACAATCTCAACATGACATCCTCATAAGCAAGCTAGGGAAACACGGTCTAGATGAAATCACTATAAGATGGGTGCACAACTGGTTGAAAGAGTAGCTAATGGTTCACCGTCAAACTGGGAGGGCGTATCTAATGGCATCCCACAGGTGGCAGTCCTGGTTCTGATCCTATCCAATATTTTCATTAAGGACTTGGATAACTGAGTGGAGAGAGTATGCTTATAAAATTTGCGGGTGACAACAAAGGGAGAGGTGCTGCAAACACGTTGGAGGACAGGATTAGAATTCAAACAGCCTTGAGAAAACTGGAGAATTGGTCTGAAATCAACAAGATGAAATTCAATACTGACAAGTGCAACTTACTACACTTCGGAAGGAAACTACAAAATGAGGAGTAAGTGACCAATCAAGAGTACTGCTGAAAAGGATCTGGGGGTTAGAGTAGATCGCAAATTGAATACAAGTCAACAATGTGATGCAGCTCTGAAAAACCACGAATATTTTGGGGTGTATTAACAGGAGTGTCCTAAGTGGGACACAGGAGGTAATAATTATCCCACTCACCAGGCATGGCTGAGGCGTTAGCTGAGCACCGGGTCAAACTCTAGGCACCACACTTTAGGAAAGTTGTGGACAGACTGGAGAGAGTCCGGGGATGGTCTAGGTGTAAGCAGTCCTGGCTCAGTGGAGGGGGCTGGACTAGATGACCTCTAAAGGGCTCTTCCAGCCCCACATCTCCATGATTCTCTGGTTGCCCCAGGCCATGGAGAAAACCATCCTCATGCTCAGCTCTAGTCACAGTACAGAAGCCGGCTGGTCAGAGGTGCACACACATGGGGTCAGCGTACCACCACCTGCACCTGACCGGGAGCTACGTGACACAGGCCTATCCCAGTGCAGCCTGAGCCCTCTGAGGGGGGACACTGCAGTCCTCCCCCTCTGGCAGTGGGATGCATGCACAGCTGCAGGTCACAACAGGTCCAAGGGAAGAATGTTTTCCAGGTCACTTGCAGTGCCAGATTTGACAAGTCCGTCTGATGCTGAGATTTCTCTGTTAACCTAAGTGGGACTTAGGGACAGAAAAATACCAGTGCAGGTTACTCCACTGCCAGCTTCAGGGGGAGGGAATAGAAGCTCACCATCTCTTGTGTTTAAAGGTGAAAGGCAAATCACAGGGGCCTTCAGCCAGGGTCACACACTGGAGACCTCATGCTGCCAGCAGTACAACCTCCTTCCAGTGTCTGCAAATTCCAGGTGAGTTTTCTAACTGGAGTAATACTATTCCCACCATGGGGCGATTTAGCCTGAGACCTCATGCTCTCATACAGATGACCACTGATTTTTAGTAGAGTGATCAATGGTCACCTAGGTATGAGTAAGGCTAAAATTTTATCACGGTTATTTTTAGTAAAAGTCATGAACAGGTCACAGGCAACAAATAAAAAATTCACGGAGCCCATGACCTGTCCATTACTTTACTAAAAATAACCGAGCAGGGGCCAGGGCTAAGTAGGTGGGAGAAATGGAATCCGGGGGGGGGGGGGGTGGGGGGGGGGGGGGGAGGCGCACCATGGCAGGGCCAGCTCCAGTGGCTGCAGCAGGGGCACAGCCATTGGGGGAGAGCATGGGAGGGACACAGCCCTGGACAGGGGTGTGCAGCCCTGACTGCAGCCCTGCCAAGCCCAGGCCACAGTGGTGGGGGGCGGGAGAGAGAAGAGAGGAGACACAAGGTCCTGGGAAGTTGCAAGGGGGGTGACCGGCATGTGGCCCCAGCTGCAGCCCCCAGAGACAGCCATGGGGCTGGAGCGCATGGCCCCGGCTGGAGCCCCCACGAAGCCCGGGATGGCATGGGGCTGGGATGTGGCCTCCTCCAAAACCACGATACTGCAGGGCTAGAGTGCACAGCCCCAACTGCAGCCCCTGGAGGAAGCCGTGGGGCTTGGGCTGCAGGGTCCTGGTTCCAGCCAGCCCTAGTTGCAGGGCAGGGGTCCACTGTCCTGCCGCCTCCTCCTGAAGCCCTAGAAGTCTCCGAGGTCTGGTAAAGTCATGCAATCCGTGAGTGCCGTGACCTCTGACTAAATCGTAGCCTTAGGTATGAGTGACTAAGACACAGTTATAGTTGTTGTGTGTCAACAGAATCCCAGCCAGTAACACACACACACACACACACACACACACACACACACACACTGTGAAGCCGTTCCAGTTGCTACCCATTATACCTGAGAGAGACTCACAGAAGCAGGTAAGTGCATTTAATCCATCTCATGGGACGTCCCTATTCCTCCACCTTGTTCCATTGTCACGGCCCTAGCTGTGCATGGCAACCTCAAGCCAGATACATTCAAATGAGAATAAGGCAGTGGGGATGTCAATCACTGGAACAAACTACTAAGGGAAGTGGTGGATTCTGCATCTCAGGAGATCTTCAAATCCAGATGGGATGCCTTTCTGGAAGATACTTTAGTCAAATGCAAAGTTACTGGGCTCAATACAGGGATAAGTGGGCAAAATTCTCTAGCCTATGATAGACAAGAGGTCAGATGATCCCCTCTGGCTTTAAACTATGAGTCTATTAACTCTGCCCACATCAACCACCCTTCATTGCGTTACTTCCCCCCAGCACCAGTAGTGGTGGATGTTTGGTGCTGTAGTTGGTTGTTTTGGGAGAGGGTAGCTTGGTTGCAGTTGCAGTTACAGCAGTGCTGGAAAGCCGGGACCTCTAGCGGGCAGGGAGAAGGTTATGGCATTTGGTCTAAGCCCTCGTCCAGACTAACCCGCGGCATCGGCGGGTTAAAATCGATTGCTCGGGGATCGATATATCGCGTCTAGTCTGGACGCGGTGTATCGATCCCCGAGCGCGCTTACATCGATTCCGGAACTCCATCAATCCGAACGGAGTTCCGGAATCGACGCGGAGAGCCGCGGACATCGATGCCGCGCCGTCCAGACTGGTGAGTACCTCGATTTTAGAAATTCGACTTCAGCTACGTTATTCTCGTAGCTGAAGTTGCGTATCTAAAATCGATTTTAATTCCTAGTCTGGACGTGGCCTAGGGTGTATAGTAGGTGTGTTAGTGGTAAGGAGTGTCTGAATGGACACTGAAGGACGTACTGTCAGATGGCTTATCTACACGTCCCTGCTTCTGTGGATTTGTGACAGGTACATTGTACAGCCCTAACTACGTCACAATCAAGTCTGTGCTTTAGCTAACTTAAGCAATAAAAAAAATCCCCAGGAAACTAAATTTCTTATCCCCATCCTGGTGGAGGACAGTCCTTCAGCAAACTGTCTCAGACCCTCCTCTGCTGTATGAAAAAAATCTGACCGATATAGTGGCTGATGAAAGTGGTTTCACAGGGCTGGCCCTCAGTCTGCTTTAGGGGCACAGCTCATAAGCTTCTGGTCATGACCAACAACAGCTAAAATATTATCCCAAATTCTGTTTGAGACCGCTCCCATTGCACCAGATCTTCTCAAGAGCCACCTCTGCTGTGTTGTGCGTAGACCATGTTTTTTTAAAAAGACAGTCAATGAAAGATTGGACTGTCAAGAACAAATTTCAGCCAGAGCCCACTTTAAATGGCTTCCTTTTAGAAGGATGTGAAAAGGAAAACCTTTACCGACAAGTGAAAGAGTGTGAACGAACAGTGGGGTTTTTCAGACCAAAAGGCCACATCCTAAAAGAAAAGCTAGAATAAATGCACCATTTTAAGCTTGGCCTGGAACCCTACACCTATGCAGTTGCTACTAAGTGCCTTTGATTTTTTACAACAGCCAATTTCCTAAACCAAAAGTGGAAAGAAAAGCTTAATCAGAAGTGTGGAAAAAAAAAATCAGGAGTTGTGTAAGAACACTTTGTGAGATGCCTAAAAATCTACAATTCCTCATTCACAAAAAATGCCCCCTCCCCAAAAGCGCAAGCTGTAAGGAGTACAGAAAACTTGAATGATTAATAACTATTAATTCCCTTTGGCCCTTAAACATTAGAAAAGCTCTCCACCTCTGTTTATCCCAAAATAGGATCTACCTAGTAAGTAAAGACAATAGGAAAATAATTCGCATCATGAGACACTTTGTCTGAGGCCCCATAGGGCAGCTAAGATTAGGATTTCCACTTCCCAAGAACAGAAAAATGGCTGAGTAACTGCTTTGGCAAGACGCAAGAGTCTCTCATTATTTGTATATGGATAAAATCTTTCACCCTCCCAACCTAATTAAGAAGAACTCCAAACAAGTTGCCAAGCATTATGCTTTGCAATGCAAAGTTGCCCACAATGAATGGATCAAGAGATGGGTGGGGAAGCTGCAAGAAATAACTTGTGAGATTGGAGGTCATATAGGCACTGCTTGTTAACTCAAGAAATGCAAATCACATGTTTTTACCCCAAGTGACAAAACAATACATTTGTTTGCCTTATAAATCGCATACATCGTGTTTTCTCCAGTCATGTCCTTCACCTCAAATCAGAAGCTGCACATTTGTCTGCCCTATGACTCAGACAAACTCTAAGTGAATGTTTATTGTTCTGTTGTAAGCCCTAAATAATGTGAGATGCTCCTATACAGTCAAAGAATGTATGAAATACAAATGATTGTTGCAGTCCACGAGACACAGGCATTGTACAGCATAAAAAGGAAAGTTAAAGAATCACAAACCAGGGTATAAGTTTGATTTATTAAAAGACATTGCTTGATTAAAATGAATCAAATATAAAAAGCCTCCAATAAGACATGGATTGAAGAAATTTGTTACACTCTAACGCTGTCTTCTGGATGCCAACAGAAGCAGCGAGATGAAATCTGAGCACCCGGTTGGAAAATAGCCAACAGAAATCAGCTGGTGGTCCCCTCCCAAGAGCTGTGGAGTGTGGGCCCCCAGAGCTCACTGGACCTCCATGGACAGCCTCGCCTCTTGTCCAGTGTCCCATGACCAAGCATGGACTGAACCCACTAAGCTGCAGAATCCCAGTGTGACAGGTGCCTGGACCAGACACATGAAAAAAGGGCTCTACTCTCATCCCAGGGTTAACAGGATCAGAAGGAGCTGGGAGGGGTTGCAAGTGCTTTGGAGGATAGGATTAAAATGCAAAGTGATCTGGACAAACTGGAGGAATGGTCTGAAGTAAATAGGATGATTTCAATAAGGACAAATGCAAAATGCTCCACTTAGGAACAAATCAGTGGCACACGTACAGAATGGGCAATGACTGCCTAGGAAGGAGCATCACAGAAAGGGATCTGGGGGATTAGAGTGGGATCACAGCTAAATATGAGTCAGTGTAACACTGTTGCACAAAGAAACAAAAACAAAAAGCCACTTAATTCTGGGATGTATTAGCAGAAGTGTTGGAAGCAAGACACGAGAAATAATTCTTCAGCTCTACTCTGCGCTGATTAGGCCTCAACTGGAGCAGTGTGTCCAGTTCTGGGCACCACATTTCAAGACAGACAAATTGGAGAGAGAGTCCAGAGAAGAGCAACAAAAACAATTAAGGCTCTAGAAAACATGACCTATGAGGGAAGATGGAAAAATTGGGTTTGTTTAGTTTGAAGAAGACAGAGGGGACATGATAACAGTTTTCAAGTATGCAAAAGGTTGTTGGCGGGAGAAAAATTGTTCTCAACCTCTGGGGACAGGACAAGCAGCAATGGGCTTAAATTGCAGCAATGGTAGTTTAAGCTGGACATTAGGAAAAAACTTCCTAACTGTCAGAGGGGTTAAGCCCTGGAATAAGTTGCGCAGGGAGATTGCGAAATCTCCATCATTGGAGATTTTTAAGAGCATGTTAAATACCTGCCAGGGATGATCTAGATAATACTTAGTCCTGCCAGGAGTGCAGGGGGCTGGACTAGACGACCTCTCGAGGTCCCTTGCAGTCCTACGATTCTATGATTTCAAAGACTGTATTTCTTCTTTTGTTCTTTACCATCTGTAACTGATGGCTACCTTGCTGAGTCCACATTCTTTAATGAGACCTCACATAAACCACATTTTAGATGTTAACTAGTGCAAGATGCATTCCCTCCTTTATAAGTCCAAGCAAATTGGCCTAGAGAGATTTGAGCCATAACTTTAAGCAATTGCTTTTGATATTCTAAATTTGTCCCTTTTGGACCAATGCATTCAAATAGCAGGGCCCATATATTCCCACAAGTGCCTTAAAGACAAGTACATCCTTACTCCTTGGAGAAATACTGGAAGTGTGATAAGTGTGTTTGGTACCAAAGAACTGACGGTTCATTATTATAACTACAATAAGGAATCTTGGAGATCTGCAGTGTTCCTTGGCATAACTGCTGAGCCGCAGTCACAGTCTGGGGCAACTGATTGCAAGCCAGTATTGGTGTGATCAGTACACACCTAGAACATTGGTTGTGTCTACACTTCACTGGTGAACCACGGATGTAGTTCTGGGTGCATTAATAAATTGATTGGTTAAAAATAACCCAAGTGTTTAAAAATAACCCAAGTGTTTCAATTTCACAAATACTGGTCAAGTTACAAGCTGATCTGAAAAGAACCTAGTGTTAAAGTTAGTAAGAAAATGTTCCCTGGACTCAATAAGAGGGGGTTATCCTATGAGATTCATTCTAATATTGGCTATAACACTATCAAATTGGCAAACCTAGTTTGTTAGATTTCCGCTTTAAAATTTACCTGGCATCTTGGCAAATGTATAAAATTCTCTCTCTCACACACACACACACACACACACACCCTTCATACTTACAAAGCACCACAGAAAATGGAAACTAGGATCAGCCGATGACAGTGAATATAAAGCACATACAGTTAATAAAGGAAGTTACAAAAAGTTTCTGCAGGAAATGTGGCCTGTAGGGTAAAAAACAAAACACAAAACAAAACAAAAAGCATAAAAAGAATCTTGACACTGGTATGGATCCATCCCTAGTTACAGATAGTAAGTTGTCAGTAATAAAGCAGAGAAGATAGAAGTGCTCAATAAATATTTATTAGCGGTATTTAGAAAAGCTGGATGATGTATCATAATGAGAAGGTACTTTCTATTTCAGTAGTAAAGAGGATTATAAACAGCATCTATTCAATTTAGATTATTGAAAATTAGCAAGCACAGAAAACTTGCACACATGGGTTTTAACCGTTTACCGAGGAGCTCTATGGATCTTGATCATTTTTAATAAATCTTCAAAAACTTGGGGACAGGGAAAAATCCACTATTGCCCCAATATTTTAAAAGGGACAAATGGGATAAGCCAAGCAGTTATTGACCAGACATCGAACCCAAGTGAAAACATGAAGGGGGTGATACAGGACTATCAAAGAAAGGAAATATAATCTATACCAAATCAATAGGATTGTACAGAAAATGGATTTTGTCAAATGAACTTGGTATCTGAAGAGATTACAAGTTTGGTTTATTAAAGTAATGAAATATACTCTGATTTAGCACAGAAAGTGATTAAAAACTAGCACTACGTAAAATCAGTGCAGCACAGTGGGTCTCAAACTTTTTTACTCGTGACCCCTTTCACATCGCAAGCCTCTGAGTGTGACCCCCACAATAAATTAAACACACTTTTTTATATATTTAACATTATAGATGCTGGCGGCAAGTGGGGTTTGGGGTGGAGATTGACAGCTCGCGACCCCCCATGTAATGACCTCGTGACCCCGAGGGGTCTGAACCTCCAGTTTGAAAACCCCTGTTGTAGCACATATTCAAGGGATTATAAACTGGCTGACATGTCTCAAAGTATGTGTCAATGGAGGGGTGGGGGTTTCAAGGGGAATCTTCCAGGGATCTGCCTTGGCCAATCTCAATTCAAAAGCTCTATCAAATATGCAGGAAAAAAAATTATTGATACAGCTTGTAGACAGACTGGTTGGGTGATAAATAATGACTGATCTCACACACAGCACAATCTGGACTGCATGGTAAGAGGAGTACAGAAACGGGTATTTTATTACAGCTAAATGCAGACTTGCGAATCTAGGAACAAAGAATCTAGGACACACTTAGTGGTTGAGGGGGCTGCATGCTGGAAAGCAGGAACTCTGAAAAGGACTTGGATCACGGTATTAGCCAACCGAACATCAGCTTCTAGCATGATGCTGTGCTAAGCAGCTGCCATGACCCATGATGCATAGACAGAGAAGGAGCAGGAAGAAGGTATTACCTGTGCATATAGCACTGCTGAGACTGCTACTGGACACTGTGTCCAGTGCTGGTGCCCAAAGTTGGAAAGGGTTCAGAGAAGAGCCCTAGGCAGATTCAAATACAGGGGCGTTGTGGGCAAAGCGACGGGTTAGGAAAATGACATCTGCAGCACCATTATGAATGGATATGAGCGAGGCAAGAGTGCATGTGTCAAAGCCAGAGGAGGAGGATGCTGGCAAGATGAGAACCTGGACAAGAGTTTTAGCTGTGTGGACGGATAGGAAAGGCCAGATCTCAGAGACATTATGCAGAAAGAATCGGCAAGATTTAGAGACGCTGACTCGGAGCTCTCCTTTAGCATCCAGCCAAAGATGGCACTCAGGTTACAGGCCTGGGTGCACAGCTGTTGTCCCCAGAGATGGAGAAACACAGTGGGGCGGGGAGGGGAGATTAGGAGCTCTCGCTTTGCCAGGTGGAGCTTGAGGTAACAGCTAGACATCCACAAGGAGATATCAAAGATTGTAGAATAGATCATAATGGCCTCTTCTGGTCTTAAAACCTACAAATCACTTGCAAAAAAACACCACTTCAGCCCTCACTTTCCAGCAAAGATTTCCTCCAGGTTTGCTGTGGAATTGCTGTACCTTTCACTTCATCTACATGTGAGGAGGGGACCAGTACAACTGGGAGTGGATAGAGAACGCAAGGGGGGGCGGGTCACCACTCCCAGGCATCTGCAACGAGTCTTGAACTATTTAAGCTTTGCAGCTGGCCTCTGATTAAAGCTTAGTGCAAGTGAACAGTCAGACTTGTATGCTGCCTTATCTGTTAAACGTCAGAGCCACCTACGCACACAAGGCGGCTTTTTGGTGTGACCACACTAGCATGGCAGCTCCTGGGCTTTATTTTAAGATGGAAGATCTCAATGCCCATGGAAAGCTTTGAAAAGAAAGATTAAGTCAGTCTGTACTGAAGCAGATGTTGGCAGTTGTATTAGCAGGGGAGACACCTGGAGAACCTTTGGAGTGGAAGCCTTTGGAATACACATCTGCCCACGGCACTGTGCAGCCAGAGGAGGCTGTCAGCAGGATCCCAGGGCAATTTCATCACAAACTTGCGAGCCTACAGCTGTTATGTCCATCAGGTGAGAAAGGCCCTTTCAAGTTAGGAAACTCAGCAAAGTCTGCTTCCACGTGCTGCTGTGAAGCAGCTCGTACTCACGTGATGAAGTCCAGGAAACTCGCCAATGGCTCATACGCGTGGTTCCTCATGTGACGAAACTCCACCACCATCTTCTCCTTCAGCTTGTCATCTATGACAGACACAGTAAGGGGGGAGGCTTCGTTGGCCAGGAAGTTCCCATAATCCGTGCTCTGGAGGTGCAGCTTCAAATCTGAAAAGCAGAAACCACTATTCAGGATATTTTAGTTTTGAACTATTACAGAAGAAAAAGCTCCAGCAAACACTGTGCTTTGATCTGAGTATTCCCCATTTACGCTGGCACACAGTGACACCTGCTGCTCAGAGAGGTACCTCTGCTTTTCTATTGCATAATTCAGCTCATTGTAATTCCTACCAAGTGCAAATCCAAGCCCACGAGGAAGCCAGCCATTTATCTTAGTCGCAAATTTGTTTTCTTCAAGCAATGCTCTCCCCCTCTACCCTAGAAAAAAATCGAGAGGTCTCAAACACATCTGCCCTCTCTCCCCTTGACCATTTAAATTTGCACCCCCCATGTTTATAGTCCTGTGTGCTGATAATCTGCCTGCGTTTGAGGGCTACTATCATTCTTAGAGATGTATCTACAAGCACATTTGAAAACCAAACGCTTTATTGTGCCCAGCGGTGCTTTGGCCTCAGACTTCATTGCAGGGACCCTTCTCTGTGAGTTTTTAATAGGGAGAAGTCAGGATCTCATGTGGCTCAGATACAGTTATGATGAAACGGATACATCTGTAAAGAGGCGCATTTGCTCTGTGCATGGTGCCTTGTACAGATCAAGACACCAATTTCAGAAACCAAGGGAACCCAGACCACCACCCTGGGAATTTCAGAATCTGCTGAAGTGGTAGCAAAGTCAGTTTCATTCTGCAAGCAGGTACTGGTCATCAGCTGGATCTGAGTAACACTGCACTATGTTAAAGTCAAGTCTTGTGTCAAGGGGAAAGAGATGGTGCTGGGGAAGAGGAACAGAATGTGTTCCCTTGGGGAGGGAATGCCTAGTACGAGAGAGTCAAGAAAATCTGAATGATAAAGCAAGTGCACAAGTCGACTCTCCAACTCCAGACACCAGTTCTGTTCCTCAGCTCCCCCTGCAATGCCAGCTGACCCACTGCAAGCTGCGTTGCCAGCAATCAGATAACCCCAATGTGACAATCTCTCCTTTGTCAAGATAAACACTTTTAGCTCAGGTAAGATTTTTTGATGCATCTCCATGGAGACTCAAAAATTAAGTAATTTAGAATTGTTTCTCAAAGGGTTACTAGTTGCTCTAGTACTGTGTGTTCTTCTGCCTTTAGCTTCATCTTGTGAGAGCATTAGTGAGGCAATGCCATTCTTCTAGGGACTAAGGGGTTGAAGGTGGAAAGGGATAGGCAGGGAAATTTAGTTGAACCAGATGTGAACATGCTATTCAAAAACCTCTTCCTGGTTTCTTGGAATCCAAAGTGTTTGAGATACACAATTCAGTGGTAGGGCAAGAGTAACAACACAGCTTTACACCAAGAATAAGAGTAGCTACCAAGGTTGGGTACATATCCATCACCACTGGAAAGACTCAGAAATGAGCTAGGTATGTCTAAGGGCCTGATTTTTCTAAACTGTGCCCTTAACCTGTATGCATAGTTACAGCCAGCTGCACATGCAGTTGCTCAACTACACAACATTCAGAGTACAGTTATCACTAGACAGCATTCAATGGAGCATACATTAAGAGGATTAAAAAACCAGCTAATGGAGCTCAAAGTAATTTTAAAAGGAGAATACTAATCCACTGAGGGCATTTCCAGTGGGGGTCTGGCAGGGATCTGTGCTTGTCCCAGTGCTATTCCACATCATTGATAAAGATACTGAAGAAAATATGAAGTCACTGCTAGTAAATTTTACAGATTGCACATTAGTGGAGCACTAAATATGGAGGGATCATTTCTACAGACCAATCTGGATGGCTTGGTCTGTAGAAATGGGTTCATCTGAATACTTTAACAAACCAGGATGCAAAATTTAAAAATAGAGACTGTAGATCTTGCATACAGGAAGGGGGCATATATCCTGGAAAGCAAAGACTCAAAGGGACTTGTATATTATGATTTCCACCATAACACCCAGAATTGGAAGAGATTGTCTAGGAAGGAGTACGGCAGAAAGGGATCTAGGGGTTATAGTGGACCACAAGCTAAATATGAGTCAGTGTGATGCTGTTAAAAAAAAAACAAACGTGATTCTGGGATGCATTAAAAAGTGTGATGTGAGCAAGACACGAGAAGTCATTCTTCCGCTCTACTCTGTGCTGGTTAGGCCTCAGCTGAAGTATTGTGTCCAGTTCTGGGCACCGCGTTTCAAGAAAGCTGTGGAGAAATTGGAGAGGGTCCAGAGAAGAGCAACAAGAATGATTAAAGGTCTTGAGAACATGACCTGCAAAGGAAGGCTGAAAGAATTGGGTTTGCTGAGTTTGGAAAAGAAGACAGAGGGGATATGACAGCATCCTTCAGGTATCTAAAAGGGTGTCATCAGGAGGAGGGAGAAAACTTGTTCACCTTAGCCTCCAAGGATAGAACAAGAAGCAATGGGCTTAAACTGCAGCAAGGGAGGTTTAGGTTAGAAATTAGGAAAAAGTTCTTAACTGTCAGAGTGCTTAAACACTAGAATAAATTGCCTAGGGAGGTTGTGGAATCCCCATCTCTGGAGATATTAAGAGTAGGTTAGATAAATGTCTGTCAGGGATGGTCTAGACAGTATTTGGTCCTGCCATGAGGGCAGGAGACTGGATTCGATGACCTCTCGAGAGCCCTTCCAGTCCTAGAGTCTATGAATCTACGAAAACCAACCCAACTTGAGCATTGCATCATGGAGTGCTAAAAAGATTAACAGTCTTTGGACATATTAGCAGGGAAATCTCAAGCAAGGTAAGGTGAGGAGGTAACCTGAGCCACATCGAAAACCTTTCTGTTCACTGCAAAGAGGAGCGGACAGAGAGCTGTAGACAGGAATTTGAGACTTTGACAGAGGGAGGCTTAAAATGGTGAGGAGGACCCGTAACACCTGTGCCAGCACTGCTTCTGTCTCCTCCACCTGCGCCTGTAGCCAGACAGAGCACCAAAGCATGGATGCTTTTACCCAGATTCTGGTGTGGGCTTGCAAAGACTGTAATTTGCAATTTCCACTTACTGATATCCAGGCTGGGGGTGGCATCCAATGTGAAAGGTGCCTACTGGTGGAATCTCTCAGGCAGCAGGTGGGAGAGCTACAGGAGGAGGTGGCCTGGCTGAGGAACATCTATGTCCATGAGCAATTCCTGGACAGTATCCATGTGGAGACAGCTGATGGTGCTGTCCCAGTTGACGGGACTACTGACACTGCAGTGGAAGAGGAGATGCCTCAGGGTGTACCTGACACACCAGTGGAGGAGGAGGCTCAGGGTGGACACAGCCAGCTGGTTACTTCTAGCAGCGAGCAGTGCTCCACCACTGCTGCGAACTCTCCTGTTGTGGTAAAAGATACAGGAGAGAAGAAATCACCCCCAACAGTTAAGGGGGTGAAGCCTCGTACCCCTAAGGCTGGGAGGTCTGCTGCCACCACTGATAAGAAACGTAGGGTAGTGGTGGTTGGAGACTCTCTGCTGAGGGGGACGGAGACACCCATCTGTCGCCCTGACCGTTCATCCCGGGAGGTATGCTGCCTGCCAGGGGCCCGTATCCGAGACGTTACAGAGGCTTTGTCGAGGATTATCCGGCCTTCTGACTACTATCCCATGCTACTCATCCATGTGGGCACAAATGATACTGCGAGGTGTGATGCTGAGCAGATCAAGAGTGACTACAGGGCTCTGGGAGTACGGGTTAAGGAGTTTGGAGCGCAGGTGGTATTCTCTTCGATTCTTCCTGTTGAAGGTAGGGGTCCGGGCAGAGACAGATGCATTGTGGAGGTGAATACCTGGCTGCGAAGATGGTGTCGCCAGGAGGGCTTTGGCTTCCTCGACCACGGGATGCTACTTGAGGAAGGACTGCTAGGAACAGATGGCGTTCACCTTTCGAAGAGAGGAAAGGCCTTATTCGCGCACAGACTGGCTAACCTGGTAAGGAGGGCTTTAAACTAGGTTCGACGGGGACAGGTGAGCAAAGCCCACAGGAAAGTGGGGAACAAGACCTGGGAGATGGGTTGGAAGCAGGAGGGAGCACAGGCTATAATGGCAGAGAGGAAGGAGGGTCAGGGCAAAGCTGGGAGGCAAAATCAAACCAGTATCTTAGATGCCTTTATACAAATGCAAGAAGTATGGGTAATAAGCAGGAAGAACTGGAAGTGCTAATAAACAAATACAACTATGACATTATTGGCATTACTGAAACTTGGTGGGATAATACACACGACTGGAATGTTGGTGTGGATGGGTATAGTTTGCTCAGGAAGGATAGACAGGGGAAAAAGGGAGGAGGTGTTGCCTTATATATTAAAAATGTACACACTTGGACTGAGGTGGAGATGGACATAGGAGACGGAAGGGTGGAGAGTCTCTGGGTTAGGCTAAAAGGGGTAAAAAACACAGGTGATGTCGTGCTAGGAGTCTACTACAGGCCACCTAATCAGGCGGAAGAGGTGGATGAGGCTTTTTTCAAACAACTAACAAAATCATCCAAAGCCCAAGATTTGGTGGTGATGGGGGACTTCAACTATCCAGATATATGTTGGGACAATAACACCGCGGGGCACAGACTATCCAATAAGTTCCTGGACTGCATTGCAGACAACTTTTTATTTCAGAAAGTTGAAAAAGCTACTAGGGGGGAAGCTGTTCTAGACTTGATTTTAACAAATAGGGAGGAACTTGTTGAGAATTTGAAAGTAGAAGGAAGCTTGGGTGAAAGTGATCATGAAATCATAGAATTTGCAATTCTAAGTAAGGGTAGAAGGGAGTACAGCAGAATAGAGACAATGGATTTCAGGAAGGCGGATTTTGGTAAGCTCAGAGAGCTGATAGGCAAGGTCCCATGGGAATTAAGACTGAGGGGAAAAACAACTGAGGAAAGTTGGCAGTTTTTCAAAGGGACGCTATTAAGGGCCCAAAAGCAAGTTATTCCAATGGTTAGGAAAGATAGAAAATGTGGCAAAAGACCACCTTGGCTTACCCTTGAGATCTTGCGTGACCTACAAAATAAAAAGGCGTCATATAAAAAATGGAAACTAGGGCAGATCACGAAGGATGAATATAGGCAAATAACACAGGAATGCAGAGGCAAGATTAGAAAAGCAAAGGCACAAAATGAACTCAAACTAGCTATGGGAATAAAGGGGAACAAGAAGACATTTTATCAATACATTCGAAGCAAGAGGAAGACTAAGGACAGGGTAGGCCCACTGCTCAATGAGGAGGGGGGTAACAGTAACGGGAGACTTGGAAATGGCAGAGATGCTTAATGACTTCTTTGTTTCGGTCTTCACTGAGAAGTCTGAAGGAATGTCTAGTATAGTGAATGCTTACGGGAAGAGGGTAGATTTAGAAGAGAAAATAAGCAAAGAGCAAGTAAAAAATCACTTAGAAAAGTTAGATGCCTGCAAGTCACCAGGGCCTGATGAAATGCATCCTAGAATACTGAAGGAGTTAATAGAAGAGGTATCTGAGCCTCTAGCTATTATCTTTGGGAAATCATGGGAGACGGGGGAGATTCCAGAAGACTGGAAGGGGGCAAATATAGTGCCCATCTATAAAAAGGGAAATAAAAACAACCCAGGAAACTACAGACCAGTTAGTTTAACTTCTGTGCCAGGGAAGATAATGGAGCAGGTAATCAAAGAAATCATCTGCAAACACTTGGAAGGTGGTAAGGTGATAGGGAATAGCCAGCATGGATTTGTAAAGAACAAATCATGTCAAACTAATCTGATAACATTCTTTGATAGGATAACGAGCCTTGTGGATAAGGGAGAAGCGGTGGATGTGATATATCTAGACTTCAGTAAGGCATTTGATACAGTCTCGCATGATATTCTTATAGATAAGCTAGGAAAGTACAATTTAGATGGGGCTACTATAAGGTGGGTGCATAACTGGCTGGATAACCGTACTCAGAGAGTAGTTGTTAATGGCTCCCAATCCTGCTGGAAAGGTATAACAAGTGGGGTTCCGCAGGGTTCTGTTTTGGGACCGGTTCTGTTCAATATCTTCATCAACGATTTAGATGTTGGCATAGAAAGTACGCTTATTAAGTTTGCAGATGATACCAAACTGGGAGGGATTGCAACTGCTTTGGAGGACAGGGTCAAAATTCAAAATGATCTGGACAAGTTGGAGAAATGGTCTGAGGTAAACAGGATGAAGTTCAATAAAGATAAATGCAAAGTGCTCCACTTAGGAAGGAACAATCAGTTTCACACATATAGAATGGGAGGAGACTCCATAGGAAGGAGTATGGCAGAAAGAGATCTAGGGGTCATAGTGGACCACAAGCTTAATATGAGTCAACAGTGTGATACTGTTGCAAAAAAAGCAAATGTGATTCTGGGATGCATTAACAGGTGTGTTGTAAACAAGACACGAGAAGTCATTCTTCCGCTTTACTCTGCGCTGGTTAGGCCCCAACTGGAGTATTGTGTCCAGTTCTGGGCACCGCATTTCAAGAAAGATGTGGAGAAATTGGAGAGGGTCCAGAGAAGAGCAACAAGAATGATTAAAGGTCTTGAGAACATGACCTATGAAGGAAGGCTGAAGGAATTGGGTTTGTTTAGTTTGGAAAAGAGAAGACTGAGAGGGGACATGATAGCAGTTTTCAGGTATCTAAAAGGGTGTCATCAGGAGGAGGGAGAAAACTTGTTCACCTTAGCCTCCAATGATAGAACAAGAAGCAATGGGCTTAAACTGCAGCAAGGGAGATTTAGGTTGGACATTAGGAAAAAGTTCCTAACTGTCAGGGTAGTTAAACACTGGAATAGATTGCCTAGGGAAGTTGTGGAATCTCCATCTCTGGAGATATTTAAGAGTAGGTTAGATAAATGTCTATCAGGGATGGTCTAGACAGTATTTGGTCCTGCCATGAGGGCAGGGGACTGGACTCGATGACCTCTCGAGGTCCCTTCCAGTCCTAGAGTCTATGAGTCTATGAGACATTACCTTTACATACAGCACTGGTAATGCCATTGTTGTGTCCAGTTCTGGTGTTCAAACAAAAAATATTAAATCAGAAAAGGGTTCAGAGAAGAGCCACAAGAATCATTCGAGGTCTGGAAAACCTACCTTACAGTGGTTGACCTCCTTGACTCTATTTCGTTTATCCAAGAAAACGATAAGAGGTGCTTGACCATGGCCTGCAAGTACGTACATAGGGAGAAGATTTCTGACAGTGAAGGGTTCTCAGCTAGCAGACAGAACAAGAGCTGATGATTGGAAGCTGAAGATGGACAAAAATTCAGCTAAAATAAGGTACAATGTAACTAGGGATGTGGTGGATTCTCCAGGATTTAATCTTTTAGAAAGAGATCTAGTGTTGAATTCAAGACAATTTCTGCATCAAACCCATAAGAATGGCCAAACTGAGTCACACCAATGATCTTGCTAGCTTAGTATCTTGTCTTCTGGCAATGGCCAAACACCAGATACTTCAGAGGAAGAGAACAGAACAGGGCATTGAACAACATGATCCATCCCGTTGTCCAGTCCCAGCTTCTGCACTGTACAGGTGAGATTAGATAATCGTCCCTTCTATTAATTTAACTGTCCATTAGCATGTGCCTTTGAAAACTCGTGGCAATCAGGGAAGGTCCTGGACAATTGGAAAAAAGGCAAATATAGTGCCCATCTTTAAAAAAGGGAAGGAGGAGAACCCGGGGAACTACAGCCTCACTTCAGTCCCTGAAAAAATCATGGATCAGGTCCTCAAGGAATCCATTTTTAAGCACTTGGAGGAGAGGAAGGTGATCAGGAACAGTAAACGTGGATTCACCAAGGGCAAGTCATGCCTGACCAACCTGATTGCCTTCTAGGATGAGATAACTGGCTCTGTGGATATGGGGGAAGCAGTGGACGGGATATACTTTGACTTTAGTAAAGCTTTTGATACGGTCTCCCATAATATTCTTGTCAGCAAGTTAAAAAAGTATGGATTGTATGAATGGACTATAAGGTGGACAGAAAGCTGGCTAGGTCGTCGTGCTCAACAGGTAGTGATCAATGGCTCCATGTCTAGCTGGCAGCTAGTATCAAGCAGAGTAGCCCAAGGGGTCTATCCTGGGGCCAGTTTTATTCAACATCTTGATTAATGATCTGGATGATGGGCTAGATTGCATCCTCAGCAAGTTCACAGATGACACTAAGCTGTGGGGAGAGGCAGATACGCTGGAGGGTAGGGATAGGGTCCAGAGTGACCTAGACAAATTGCAGGATTGGGCTAAAAGAAATATGATGAGGTTCAACAAGGACAAGTGCAGAGTCCTGCACTTCGCATGGATGAATCCCATGTACAGCTACAGACTAGGGACCAAGTGGCTAGGCAGCAGTTCTGCAGAAAAGGACCTGGGGATTACAGCGGACGAGAAGCTGGATATCAGTCAGCAGCGTGCCCTTGTTGCCAAGAAAGCTAACAACATATTGGGCTGCATTAGTAGGAGAATTGCCAGCAGATCGAGGGAGATAATTTCCATCTATTCGGCACTGGTGAGGCCACATCTGGAGTACTGCATCCAGTTTTGGGCCCCCTACTATAGAAAGGATGTGGACAAATTGGAGAGAGTCCGGCAGAGGGCAACGAAAATGATCGGGGGGCTGGGGCACATGACTTACGAAGAGAGGCTGAGAGAACTGGGCTTATTTAGTCTGCAGAAGAAAAGACTGGGGGGGGGGGGGATTGGATAGCAGCCTTCGACTACCTGAAAGGGGGTTCCAAAGAGGATGGAGCTCTGTTCTCAGTGGTAGCAGATGACAGAACAAGGAGCAATGATCTCAAGTTGCAGTGGGGGAGGTCTAGGTTGGATATTCGGAAACACTATTTCACTAGGAGGTTGGTGAAGCACTGTTGAGACTCAGGGATGCTGTGTTCCATCTCAAGCGCCAGACGGGAGTGTGCTCCAGTGGGCACAGACTTCTGCCCACTTCCAAGCTTGACCTCTTCTGCAGCAGCCCCTCCACCTTGTTCCTGTCCTCTCTTTCCCCACCCCGAACCTTATCACACATTCTCTTTGCCTACCTAGTCCCCGTCTCCACTCAGGAGGAGTATCCCAGTTCCCTTGTCCAGGCTTTTCACCCAGCCTCCCTCACTTTTTGTTCCAGTTTCTTTGCCCAGGCAGAGACAGTTTTGACAAGAAGCTGGGACACAGGGGGTAGACAGGGCCGGCGCTACCATTTAGGCAGCCTAGGCAATCGCCTAGGGCACCAGGATTATTAAGGGGGCAGCATTTTGCCAGGAGGACGGCAGGCGGCTCTGGTGGAGCTGCCGCAGGCACGCCTGTGGAGGGTCTGTTGGTCCGCTGCTCCGGTGGACCCTCCGCAGGCGTGCCTGCGGCAGCTCCACCGGAGCCACGGACCAACGGACCCTCCACAGGCGTGCCTGCGGCAGCTCCACCGGAGCTGTGGGATCAGTGCGGGAGGCGGCGAAATGGCCATGCACCTAGAGCGCGAGAAACCCTGGTGCCGGTCCTGGGGGTAGATCTGTTTCCTTCCCTCCTACCCCACCCTGGTTCCTAGTCCCAGTCTCCTTCCCTTCCCCCAGCTTCTCATCCAATCCCAGTATTCCCTCAATTCCAGCCAACTGCCTTCAGTCCCCACCCTCATTTGCCGCACTGGCTCCCAGTCCCAGTGCCAGGCTGGCGTTGGTCCACCAGGAACAACACTTGCTCGGTTTAAAGCCCAAGTGAGTGTTGTCCTGGGCCCGGACATCCTATGACAAACCTGGAAGCCTAACATGGCACCTCATCTATGTTTCACTTGGCAGAGCACAGAGCAAACACTACAAGAGAGGGAAGGAAGAGGGGGATTCCAGGAGGACACTTTTTTAAGCTGAATTGGTTTCAAGTACTTGGTAACCTTCCCACATGAAGAATGCACCAAGCTTGCTCCAAGCTCACACAGAGAGCTCCTTCTCACAAGTCAGCGAGCCCTCGTCTCAGTCGCAAGCTAATAAGTCTTGGACAACACCCCTGCTTTTTCACTTCCCACAGGAAGGACTTGTTGCTTCTGCTCAGCCTCCCAACTGCTTCACACAGCAATCTCAGTGGTCGAAACGGACAAGAGCTTCACGGCCCACCCACTACTAGGAATATCAGGGCCTGCCCAGAGCACTGTACCATCCTCCAGCTCCATCCTTGATGCTATTGGAACCAGACCCTTATCGCTGTTTAGCTATGCTGCTGCCTGATACACTGATGCCCCCTTCAACTCAAAAGCTCCCTGAACAGACACATAGACACTTAGTTCTTTCCTCGGGGACCTGTCAGAAACCTTTCCCCTATCCCCACATCCCTCAGTCCAGTGACAGATCACCCAGCTAGGTCCAGCTCATGGGAGGGGGCAGGGGACGTTGCTGAACTGCAAGCCCCGGTCAGGTGTGGAATTTACAGCCATCCCCCAGGCATGACCCCATTGACCTGACTGGTGCTGCCCCCCCAAATATGGACATCAAACTAGGCCTATGGCCCTGCTCTGGTGGTCAATGTAAAGGCCACACCCACAGCAGCGTCTGTGGCTGCACATCTGCTCCAACATGCTCTCCCTCTCTGTCCCAGGGAGCCAGAATCAGGCCCCTGAATACCATGTTAAAAGTACATCATAGGCGTGCGCACAGGGTGTGCCCGGGCACACTCTAATGCCCGCGAGCCAGATCCGGCCCCTCAGGGCTTTGGATCCAGCCCGCGGGATTTGCCCCCCATGGTGCTGCAGGCCCCACACTGCTCTCCAAAGAGGCCACACCATGTCCCTGGGGCAGCAAAGGGCTCTGTGCATTGCTCCAGGCACCACCCGCCACAGCTCCCATTGGCCAGGAATGTGGAACCGCGGCCAATGGGAGCTTCCGGACAGGGGGTATCTGGAGGCGAGGCGAGGCAAGGGCAGCGTGCAGAGCCCTATGCCCGCCCCCCAGGGGCCACACAGAAACATGGTGAGCAGCGGGATGCGGTGAGCGGCACGGCTTGGGGCCAGGGCAAGCAGGCAGGAAGTGTGCCGCTGCAGGTGAGCGGCACTGGGCCAGAGCCCGAACCCCCTGCCCTGAACCCCTTTCCTACACCCCATACCCCTCCTGCACCTCCTCAACTCCCTGCCCTAAGCCCCCTGCCTGCACCCCAACTCATCTTGAGACCCCTGCTGCACCCTGCACCCCAACTCCCTGCCATACCCTGCACCTATACTGTACCCCAACTCTGCCCTAATCCTCCTGCCTGCACCTCACACCCCTCCGGCACCCCACCCCCTGCTGAGCCCCCTGCCGCACTCTGCACCCCAAACCACTGTCCTGAGCCCCCTCCTGCACGAAGCATCCATCCTGCACCCCAACCCCCTGCTGTGCTCCCTCCTGCACTCCACACTCCTCCCCCAACCCTCTTCCCTGAGCCCCCCCTCATACATCCCACACCCCTCCTCTGCCCCAATCCCTTGCCCTGAGCCCCTTCTCGCACACCAAAGCCCCTCCCGCACCTCAACCTTTACAATGTTCACCTTTTAAAAAAAAATGAATGAAGTGTGCTGCGCAAGCCTATGAAGTACATAAATACGTGCCCCATTCTCAGAGGTGCTCAGCATGCACTGCTCCCCCTGAAATCTCTCGGGAATCACCCAAAACAGGCAAGTCTGTTTGTCAGTGAATTTCCTGGTAAGGCATTAGCTGTGATTTCCAGGCCCCCTACTGACACACAGGGACCACTGCACTACTAACTAACTCCCAGCAGGTGCGTTTTATTTGCATCAGCGTCGCTCAAATCCTGTTTGAGATAACAGGCGAAGGAGCAGTCCAAGCAGCAAGCTCTGCATAGCAACCTCTCAACGGGAAGGCTCCGAGGAAGCTTCCATTAGCCATTTGTTTGGACCCCTCTGCGTTGCGTGCGGAGCTACTCGGAGAGGAACTCATTTCAGTGGCACGAAAGCCAGCTGGAATTGTGAGCACGTTAGGGAACCCTGGAATGGATTTCTGTGAGAGGGGAGCCAGTCCAACAACTCTGCAAACTAGAAATCAGTTTCAACTAGGCGCCTCCGCTGCCTGTGAATTAGCATCCAAGCACACTGAGCACTCTCTCAAAGGCTGGTATAAACTCTGCTTTCTAACTCCCAACTCTGTGGCCCAGATGCCTCAGACAGGCATACGTGGGCCGCAGATCGACTTGTGTTCCTGCACCCACAGGGGCCAGTCACCTGCTCTCAGCCAAGGAGACTAGTCATTTTATAACAGTGATCGCCAATCACTTCGGTCCAATGGCTTGCACCACCCATCCACGAAGGAAACAGTGGAAAACCTGCCCCAAGAGCCAACTGCTGAACAAGTCTCCAGTGTGCCAAACGCTGGCTCTGGGACACTCAGTGGGAATGAATTTTCGGTGGAGTACGTGCAGAGGAGCAACAGCAAGAGCATCCTCGCTTATGTTAGCCACCACAATAAGGCAGCAGAGAAAGGGGGGATACCTAGGGAGACGACTGGCAACGCCCCTTGTTCTTTGGGTTCCTCACACTTTCATTATAATCCCTCCTTTTCAGCGGCTTGTGACTTTGCCAAACAGCGACAATTCAGGTGGGAGTTTCCCACGCTTGGCCTCTGCCTCAAGAAATTAAGTTTCGGGGGAGGGGGGGGGGGGGGAACAGTTCAGCCGTTTCTGAAAACAATATTAAGGGAAGGAGGAACTTTCACCAGGTCAGACTGCTCTGACGTTCCTCCTCCCCAAACCCAGAATCTGAATTTTGGCCGGGGCATCCATTTGGGTCAGACAAGTGCCTCTGCTCTTCCCCTGAGCATGGCCAGCTATGGCAGCGCCGCAAGTGCCAGAAAATTGTCATTTGTAAGAGTTCAACAACTTGTCAGAGACCTGCCCTTTTGTCTGCTGATCATCCCACGCAGAGAGTATAAAGACTGCCATAACATGCACACAAGAGGGCTAAATGATGATTGCATTCAACCAAGCATTTCTTAACCTTTACACGTTTGACTGTACAACCTTGTAGTTATTTCTATGTAATTTATAACATTGTGACAACATGCTCAGTGCTGTAAGGAAACAGAGGACCCAGTCCTTGCCATGTGGCGCTTGCAATCTACAGCAAGTATTTTGTCCTTACCTGTAGGATTGTTTTGTCATAGTCACCTACCAGTCTGAGGGAGACTACTGGGTCACCACATTCATAGGTACTCCTGGAGTCAGCTCACTGGGTCAAAGCTCGGCACCCAGCTGCTATCCAGACACACGCTCTCAACTTGCACTATCCACCCCATATATAACCGCCACTGTTTGGATTTTCACTCAACAGTTGTCAGGGTCTGAGGGCTTCCAATTGTCCCTGTTTAAGGAACTTTCAGGTAAGGACGAAATTGTCTTCTCAGGCCCAGGTAATCTATCCATCTGAAACAGTCTACTGGAATTAGCAAGGCCCTTGCAACTCAGAGGGAAAAGAATTAGTTTTTTCTAGATATTTCAAAAAATTTAAGGGAGGATTGTAGGCCGCAGTTTCATAGAAGAGCCAAGCAGAGACCCAGGCTGTGGTCTTGCTGATTTCCTCACTGGATGCATAACTTCTTTTAGAGTGGAAAGAGACCTTGAAAAACATGCTTAGAGAGACTGGGAAGAGATTTACCAGCCTTCCCATAAGATTGAACCACTGCTTCCTGGACCCACGAGGAGACAGCTATTTCAGAGCAAAGTTGTTAAATACCCAGCCCAGTGAAGGAGTTGTGGCCACATGCCATTCATTTTCTGCAGAATCTACACCGTCATTTAAGTGTTTAGCCCTTCTGGCTGTGCAGCTACCCTTCCAAATGTCACCCGACTCCACACTGATGTGTTGCCTTCCCACGTCTTTGGATACTCTGAAGCAATGATTCCAGGAGGTGAACTCCTTGCCCCACATTTGGACATGTTGGAATTTGGCTTAGCTTTCCACTGCCTCCATTTCCCCTTGAAAGCTTCCCAGCTGGCCAAGCAGGTATCTGACATGAGCCTGTCAGGATCTGGCACAGAGCTAGCCCTTGCCCAGGTTCCTAGATTAGTTTTGCCATCTTAAAATGTAAAGTAAACCAGAAAAACCACTTTATTTGCATGTGTGTTGTGCTGGGTACTTGACTCTCAATGGGAATGCTATAGTTTAACAAAAGACCCTCTGTCAGCCTTAACAGTTCCTTGCTTAATATGCAAGCCAAACTGCAACTGAGAGAACAGAAAAAAAAATTCTCTCTCGTTCCTTTTAAAACCCACCCTTTCCCTCTGCATAAAAGCCCTAGCAGAGAAAAAGAAAAATATTCCTACTGGCTTCTGGAGTCTTATCTTATCCCACCTCTGCCACCATGTCATAACTCTCCTACTCAGATCTGAACCTTAGAGTTCAGAACATAAGAAGCTAGAATGAAACCTCCAAACTTAATTACCAGCTTGGATCTGATATCACTGCCACCAGCCAGAATTCCAGTGTCTGGCTCACTCTGGTCTCCCCAAAACCTTCCCTGGGGAACCCCCAAGACTCAGATGCCATGAGTCTCACCACAAAGGGAAACAACCCACTTCCCTTCTCCCTCTTTACCTCCTCCCAGATTTCCCTGCCCTGGGTACTCTCGGAGATTCCCTGCTTCAAGTCCTTGAAACACAAGTACCGAGAGATCAATCTCTCTCTCCCCTCACCCAGAGGGTATGCAAAGTCAGGCTTAGTAAATCTAACACAGAGATTTTCCCCCTCCCTTCGTTTCTTAGCCTTAACCAGTGAAAAACACTAACAGGTCTTAAAAGAAAGCTTTATATAAAAAAAAAAAAAAAAAAAGACATAAAATGGTCTCTGTATCAAGGTAACAATATACAGGGTCAATTGCTTAAAAGAAAAAATGAATAAACAGCCTTATCCAAAAAGAATACAATTTAACACATTCCAGCAACTACACACATGTAAATACAAAAAAAAACAATATAAACCTATTGTCTTACTATCCTTGTACTTACAACTTGGAAACAGAAAATTAGAAAGCCTGGAGATAGAAAGATCACTCTCAAAGCCGAGAGGGTCACCAAACCAAGACAAAAAACAAAGAACTCACACCCAAAACTTCCCTCCACCCAGATTTGAAAAAGTCTTGTTTCCTAACTGGTCCTCTGTCAGGTGTTTGGCTCCCTTTGTTAACCCTTTACAGGTAAAAGAACATTAACCCTTAGCTATCTGTTTATGACACAGGGACACAAAAACTGGAGTGGTGAGGGTGATCTGACTGGGTGGGTCACAGTCTGGTACTCATGGCATAGTCGGAAGAGTGCATGCAAGGCAGTGCTCTGAACTACATCCAGGCAGCAAACCATCCATCTTGGGAGATGTTGGGTCTGCCAGGCCTCCGTCCCAGGTACCAATGTAAAGCCTATGCCATCGTTTTCTTAGCCCACCATTTTGACCGTGTCGCCCCATCTCTACACGTTCCCTCCACTGACTCCCTCTTCTCTAACACTTCAGACACAAGCTACTAGTCTTCACTTTCAAGGCCATTCACAGTCGGTCTCCACCCTACCTAGCATCTCCCATTCGCCGCCTGCCTCCTATCAGCCTCCATTGCCCACTTCTGTTTTCAAACAAGCACCTTGGTGTCTTCTCTCATGCCTCCCCTCATGCTGGGGAGGAGCATCATGCAAATATCTACCAAGTCATGTCTCTATCTTCCTTCACAGCCCTCAACACTGCTTTGCAGGGCAGCCTACACAAATATTAACAAGCTGCTGGTGCACTGAGACCCACTGCCTGCCACGCTGACTAACACTTTCAAGTTCCTCATTCCCCTCCCGCACATGCCTGCGTCTAGCTATCTGTGGCAGAGATTGTCAACCCTTTGGGGCAGGAACCGTCTTTGTGTTTGTACAGCAGTGAGCATGGCATAGTTCTGGCCCTGGCCTAGAAGCAGGCCTCCTAGACACTGCCGTAACACAAATGAACAAGAACCTCCTGACTCATTACTGGATCATAGGTAAAGTGGGCCCTGCCAAGATGTGCAGAAGTTCAAGTTTCCTGATGGGCTTCCTCCAAGTTAATCACAAATACAAAGAGCAATTCAAGATCTGCAACAGATTAGAAGTGCCAACGGTCGGTCATCCTGTTTGCACCATGACCCAGCAAGGGAGCACTGCGGGTACTGGCAGCCACTGCTACGATCTTGGAGAAGCTCTGTGGGGGCAATGAATGGCAGAGGAGAGAGTGGCACAGCGAAAGTGCTGCTGCTCTCCTCAGCCATGGACTGCAGGGCTCTGGAGTGCACAGGCTGTTCTTTGAATTGAATTGATGATATGAATTGCCTCCATCTGTGAGCAGATGCCTCTTGCTGCCAGGTTTACGGGAGACAGGCCCAGGACCAGGCTTAATCCCCCACTCTTTTTAGAGCCAGGAACTTATGCCCGAGCCCTTCTCCTGACCTGAGAGGTGCAACTGCCATCAGAGTTTTCCAAAAGGTGCTGAATGCCATCCCAAAGCGCTGCCCACTTGGGTCGGCTGAATGGCAGCGAGGAAATGGCACAAGATATTAGGGAAGGGGATACAAACTGAGCACCACGTTGCATTATGTCCAGCACACACTGGTCCTAGCTGGTTCTGACCCAGACTCAGCAGTAAGGTTTCAGCCTGTCCCCAGCAGAAGAGGGGATCCAGGCCAGTCTGCTCTGATTAGTTCCTGGAGGAGGGAGTTTTTCCTAACTCAGTGATACTCAGACTGAGGCTCCTAAGCTGGAGGCAGCTCTTTAACGTGTCTCCTGTGGCTCTTTGCAGCACATGCTATTAAAACACTGTGGTTTAATTATTAACCAATCAGGATGCTTTTACTACGTTATTAGCCAACTGTAGCTAATAAAATAATACTTGGTCAGTCATTTTGCTGTGATCATATATAAATAAATGACAATGAATTCACTAGCCTGTAGCTCGTTTGGGGAATGCTAATAGTTAATTTGGCTCCTGAACCCAAGGTCTAAGTATCACTGCTCTAGCCCCTCTGGAATCTTTCCCTCTGTCACACTCGAGTGTGCACCAGGGAAGTGGCTTCTCTGACCCCCAACAACCCAAGCTCTCACCAGCCACTCTCCTTCAAGACTGTTTTATTGGTAGTGACACGCGGAGTGGGAAAGGGGCCAGAGCGCCCCCATTTTTGGTGCCCTCTGGCCGTGTACCAATCCGGAAGATGCAGAAGACTATAAGTTATGAAAGGGGCAGCTGGAACAACTCAGATATTAACTTGCCCCCACATAGAGCAGAACCATGTTACACCTCTGATCAACCCAACATGCCAGCTACGGATAGAAGGTGAAGAGCTTTGGGGAGCGCCGCATTGAGCGAGTTACAAGATCAGAACAAATCTCAGTCAAGGTTCATGAACTCCAGAACAGAGAAGCAGCCCACAAGTACACGACTGAAGGGGAAGCATAACTCTTCCGCTCCCCCTCAGACGTAGGGAGCCCTCTGTGTGCAATGCCACGGGGCGCTATAGACCCCAGTGACAGGAAAATTAGCACCCGGGGCTCTGTAGACAACAGGAGGATTCAGCACTCCAGTAAAAAGGAAGCACTGAGAGGACCACAAAGCAGTAGGACATTCTCCAGACAGATGCCCTCCAGGGCACCTACTTCTGGGAAGTGACTGACTTCATTCTTTTGTTAGAACTTGAATGCATCATGTTCATTCACTGCACAGTCAGGCCTTTGTATCTGTATCATCACTTGCTAGAGAGACAAGGTGGGTGAGGTAATATCTATTAATGGAACAATTCTGTTGGTGAAAGAGCCACTTTTGAGCTTATGCAGAGCTCTTCTTCGGGTCATTTGCTAGTTCATTAGCCCCACTGTCAGACGGGGGCACGTAACGATTGGTTGCCTTTCAGAACCAATCCACAGCCAGCAGCACGTTCTTCACTAGCCAGTTATGGATTCTCTGCACTTGTGGGCAAGTGACGGGGTAGGCCAGCTACCAGGGTCTGAGGGTGAAGATACCCTTACAGTGTGATGGACTGAATAGGTCTACACTGCAGTAAGAAACCCTCTGGCGGGGTCTCAGAGTCCAGGCTCCAGCCCAACTCCAAAACGGCAACACTGAAAATTTTAGCCCCAGAGCCTACAAGCCCAAGTCAACTGACCAGGCTCCGAGACTCAGTACTGCAGGATTTTATTGCTGTTTACACATACCCTAAACATGTGGACACGCTCCACTTTTATAAAAAGGCACACTTCTGGCTAACGTTCCAAGTAACCCCTAAGGTCACTGGAACTGAGAGACGCCAGAGCAGTGTAGTCACCTGTTTTTTCAGTTCACATTTGACAATGCTATGTGAAATGTAGAGTCCATTTCAACATTTGCCCTGTCTTTCACACAGCAAGAGGGGAGGGGGACTCAGGGGAAGCTGTAATACTAGGGTGACCAGACATCCCATTACAGCCAGAACAGGGCCTTTTTCAAGCCTTGTTCTGACTGTCCTGACTTTTTTGGCAAAGGCAGGAATTTGTCCCATTTGCTCTTTCCAACTGATCGAGGCAAGAGCAAACAGCCAAATGCCCACTTTTGTCAAAAAAGATTCAGGTGCCAGCCTCGCGTAGAGGGGGCAGGCAAGGCCCGGGAGGGGCAGGCAGGGCTTGAGCGAGCAGCAACCCCAGCCTCACATGCAGTGGGGAGGGCTCAGAGGAGCGGCTCAGGCCAGCCCCAGGTGGTATCCCATTTTTCCTTTGGGAAATATGGTCACCCTATATAATATTCAAAAGCTAGTTTAAATCTAGTCAATTAAAAAATGTTAAAGTGGCCTGTTCCATTAACAGCCATGGCTACCAAATTTTGGAATGCCCACACTAGCCGCTACAGCAGGGGAGGGCAAACTACTGCCCACAGGCTGGATCCAGCCTGTCAGGGCTTTTAATCCGGCACGTGGGACTGCCAGCCCTGTGGCACAGCAGAGCTAAGGCAGGCTCCCTGCCTGCCCTGGCCCAGTGCTGCTCCTGGAAGCGACTAGCGCCGCGTCGCTGTGGCCCCTGGTGGAGGGGAAGCAGAGGGCTCTGTGCACTGCCCTCACCTGCAGGCACCGCCCCCCATGGCTCCCATTGGTCAGGAATGGGGAACTGCGGCCAATGGGAGCTTCAGGGGTGGTACCTGGAGGCAAGGGCAGCATGCAGCTGAGTCCCCTGCCCCACCCCACCCCCAGGAGCCACTGCTGGACATGCTGGCCACTTCCGGGAAGCCTGCCTTAGCCCCACTGCACGCCACTGCCACCCTAGAGCCACTCGAGGTAAGCGGTGCCAGGCTGGAGCATGCAGCCCGCAACCCAACCTCCTGCCCTGAGCCCCCTGCTACACCCCTCCTGCACCCCAACGCCCTGCCCTGAGCCCTCTAACCCCCTGCCTTGAGCCCCCTGCCGCATCCCAATCCCTTGCCCTGAGCCCCTTCCTGCACACTGCACCCTCTCCCGCACTCTAACCCTCTTACCCAGCCCTACATTCATGGCCCTGAATATGATTTCCCCACCTAGACGTGGTCCTCGGGCCAAAAAGTTTGCCCACCCCTGCACGAGAGCAACACTGGAACTACACTCCAAGGGAATTTAGAATGAGCCAACCCTTCACAAAATGCAACTTAGGCCTTGGCTACACTCACACTTTACAGTGCTGCAACTGGGGTGTGAAAAAACACCCCCCTGAGCGCTGCAAGATACAGCGCTGTAAAGTGTCAGTGTAATCAGGGCAGCAGCGCTGGGAGCGTGGCTCCCAGCGCTGCACGCTACACCCGTAAGGGATGTGGTTTACATGCAGCGCTGGGAGAGCTCTCTCCCAGCGCTGCCGCTCTGACTACACTCACACTTCAAAGCGCTGCTGCGGCAGCGCTCCCGCAGCGCTGCCGGGGCAGCGCTTTGAAATTCCAAATGTAGCCATACCCTTAAAATGCAGCTTGATGGGTTAGTTTGTTATTTAAAATTACTGTTTGCTGCACACACACGTTGTCAGGGCCAATTCCCCGCAAGGATTCAAAAAATTAATACTGGCCACTCCAGGCTGGTATTATAACTCCCAAGGTTACAGCTTCTCTCCGACCTTGGATGGGTAGATGCGGCCACCACCTAAATGCCAAAACAAAAAAACCCTTCTGAGACCCCAGAAAGGCGCACTTGGGAATTCCTTCCTGTGGGGTATCCTCAAGCCCTTTCTCTCTCTCTCTCTCTCTCTCTCTCACACACACACACCCCCTCGCCCGCCCGCCCCCAGGGAAGAGCTGAGAAAGAAAGAAAGAAAAAGAAAGGAAATCAGCTGTTGCCACCAGCTAATTAAACACCGTGCAGAAACTTCTTAAGACACAAAAATCCAATCCTGTTCTTAAAAAAAAGGTAAATTTTATTAATGATTTTCTCTGTTTTATCTGGGAATTTAGGCTTCTGCTACATTTTAAACAAAACAACTATAAGGATTAAGCATCAAGAATAGCTCCGTTGAGGTCCAGCTTCAAAGTTACAAGCAAA
Source organism: Gopherus flavomarginatus (assembly GCF_025201925.1). Lineage (NCBI taxonomy): Eukaryota > Metazoa > Chordata > Testudines > Testudinidae > Gopherus > Gopherus flavomarginatus. The sequence goes on from NC_066630.1 coordinate 39,204,631, forward strand.
ACAAAAGCACCTGGGGTTAGCACAGAGGAATCCACAAACAGGGCTGGCTTTAGGTCAATTCCCTGGAATCGGGCCCCACGCCCAAGAGGGCCCTGCTTCGAGGGTCTTCGGCGGCGTTTCGGCTGCCGGGGGTTCTTCAGTGCCGCAGAAGACCCGGAATGGACCCCCAGCTGCCGAAGTGCTGCCGAAGCCCCGGACTGCCACCAGCTATTTGAATTGGGCCCAGCGGGTCATAAAGCTGGCCCTGTCCACAAACCATAAAGAAATAAAAGGGATAAACCTAATCGCGGCTTCCTAGACATTTCCTGACCTACTTACATATCTGGGGTTTTAGATGATTAGTTTCTAGGTATGATTTAATGATTTTTCATACCTGGCGCAAGCTCTTACAGCGTAGTCCAGCCCTGCTCTCTGGAAGAGCCACCACAGACAGATAAAAGGGCAGTCTTGTTTCAATTTTAACAATTCTAGCCTTCCTATTGGCTCTTTAGGCCAGGTGCCCTCTCCCTCCCTTTTGCCTATGCATCGCAGTGAGACTTTTTAAACCCTTTACAGGTAAAGCAAGTAGAGAACAGCTACTAAGAGGGATTTTATAGCTACTGGTTGGCTGGATGTCAGTCAAACGGAGCTACCCCTTCCCCCCTCCATTCATTTATCACACATTAACTGGGCTCACATTGTAAATGCAGCGACTGAGTCATTCTACAGATAAGGTTCTTGTAAGTCTTGGAACCATTTTGGATAAAATGCACTAAATTATAGCCAAGTAGCAGCCCAGGTTTAGTTAAGGTTGAGAAGTTTACTGGTTAAAAGACAAACCGTTTTAAAAGCTTTAAAAGCCACATACGGATGCAGACGGTCGTGAAATCCGTTGTGCTTCATGGGGGTATGGGGTAAGGTCAGTAGTCCAAATTTGGAACCAAGTGAGCATGGGGGTTCCAAAATACAGCCTTCCCCCCCCCAAAAAAAAGAAAAAAGAAAACCAGACACTTACAAAGTCACCTGGTTCTTATAAGGGTTTTGCCCACACTCGGGGCTCAAACTGCTCTGATCCTCCTCAAACTGATCGCCCTCACTCAGGATTATCTCAGCTAGAGCACTGCACCCACTGTCCCCTTTGGGGAACCAATACTGAAAATGTTACTCATGATAAACTTATCCGATTCTTATCTTTGGGAGCGGAGCGTGGGAAAGGAGGGCTGGAGCAGTGCGGTGACACCTTTCACTAATACGGGTCATCACCTAGGCCAGGTCTACACTACAGACCTATACTGGCATTAACTACAACGCTCAGCGGCAGAGGTACACCAAGCTAACCCCCTGTGCAGATAGCACTCCGTTGGCAGGAGAGTATCTCCCATCGACAGAGCTACTGCCTCTTCCACTGGCAGAGTAGCATCTTCACGAAAGCACTACAGCTGCGCCACTGTACGTGAAGACAAGCCCCCAGGGCTGTACTGGCCACTCAGTGGTTGTGCCTGAGCAAAGCCTACGAGCCAGCCAGCCACGGTTTTTGAAAACCCAGTCTGATGGCTGGTCGCTGATGAAGAACTGGGTTTCCAGTTGTATTTTTCTATGATCCCTCAACCAACAAGGAATCAAAGGGACCTTTGTTCTCTGGGAGCTCAGAAGTGCTGACAGAGCAAGACCAGCTGGTCATTTTCCCTTCAAAGTGATATCTGTGGGAAGGGGAAGTGAGTGGTAGTGGCTAAGGATATAGATGACTCCATCTCCCCTATGAATTTTATTAAAGTTAATGTTTAAAATTAAATAGACAAATTAAGAGGGAAGGTACTGTACATCTGGGGTCAGGCTTGAGTTATGAGGGATTACAGCTATCGGTTACAAGGATGAAGAGATACATACATATCACATAACCAGCATAGACCCAGATTGGGGTGCGGGAGTTTTTACAGTGTCAGTGAATAAGTGGGCTCAGGTACGCCACTCATGGCATGTATAAAGAGTCCAAGTCCGTATCGGTGTAGCAAATAAGTCCATGGGTGGGGTGAGTCCCTCCGTTCATCAGGGAAGAAAGTGGGTTATCGATTACCCAATGTAGTACTGACAGTGTCCTGTGATGTGTTCCGTATAAATGTCTCTGGACCACCTGATGGTGTTGAACACCATGAGCCGGGCATAGCGTCGACCGACTCCACACGCTCTCAGAACCGGCTCGTTGCAGGGGTCCCACGAGCCCACTGCCCAAGGCAAGGGAAGGAACCTAGACCTCTCCTTCCCCATCTGCCTCCAGTAGTGGGGAAAGGACACCCTGCTCACCCTGCCCCCAGCACTGCTGTTTCCAAGGGAAGAAGGAGGTCAGAGCAGTGCAGGGGAGCACGGGGAGGAAAGGGGGTGGTCAGCTGTGCAGTGGCGGTGGGGAGGGGGGGGGAATGTAGGGAGGCCCTTAGTTCTACCCCCTCAACTTCCCCATATCCATACTCCCATTTCTGTCTCCCCTTAAAACATGCCCCTGCTGACTCCATGTCACTCCCTGCACCCTCTGCCAAGCACCTTGACCTGCAAGTCTCTCACCAATGCCTGTGCCCTCCCGTGTGGGCAGGACGAAGGACTGGGGTGTCCTGGATTGGCAGAGAGACATGGACGATGCAGGGGCACTGATGGGCTGACATGCAGCTGGTTTGTGCTGTGGCTGGTTCTCTCCTTGCCAAGGAGCTACAGGCAGTGGAGAGGGGGAGACTGACTACTGAATATGGAGGTGCCGAGATTTATTTTTAAAAACCAAGGAAATTAACTGCTCAAAAAGCTTCATTAATGCAGGGGTGAGGATGCCTGGTGGTGCCTTGTATCCTTTCAGAATGCTGACTTCCACTACGTGCAAATCTCTGAAAACCAGCAACACCATCCCCACAACCCAGTAACTCTGCCCTCTGAGTGATGGCCTGACATACCAACAACTCACATGCTAGCGCTCTGCCCTCACCGCTGCCACAGAACATGCTAGGGACAGAGCCACATCTCTTTGTTAAGGCAAAACTCAGGCTCAAGTCAAGTGTGGCAAGCAGGAGCTACTGCACCTGGCCTCCATTCAAACACTGAGCCTACTCCACAAAAGCCTCCCCAGATTTGCAGCGTTACCACCCCTTTCCCTGAGGGTTTCTGTTTTCCTTCAGAGACACTGCTTCAATATGCCCTGAGCCCACCACCAGACCGCTTACAATCCCCAAGGCAAGAAAAACCTCTGACAGCCTGGAGAACTCAGCATGGGAACAATGCACACTTGGTCCCTCATCATATCACAGCAAGAAGTCAGGCCTACCTGCTCCAGCTAACCCCTCCACTACTCAATACAGCTACACTTGACACCACTGGAGCGCGTGCAGATAAATGCTGCAATTCAAGTGTGTGGAGCAAAAAACCAAACCAAACAATGGCACATTCTTAGTCATTCTTCACAGCTGCTTACTGCACCCGCCTTCACTAAACCTTTCCCAGTGACTACTGCCAGCTCCAGGGAGCAGAGTTAATGTTGCATTGAAGGATGGGGTGTATCTTAACTACTTTCTGGTTCAGAGGTTTGAGGGTTGCTGAACTCCGGACAGGTAAGAAAGCACTTAACGGATGTCTGACAAAGTGTGGCGCACTTCATAAACGTAAGAGCTTTATTCATCTGAACTGCAACTACCTCTGTGACAAGGATTTAATAGCACACTGCACCACATTTGAGGACAGGAAGTGGATACCACGTAACTAGAATTCCATGGAACATCTCTGAGGAAGATACAGCGACATTTTAACTTTGAGGAACACAACCCAGGATTGGAAGTCCAAAAATCAAAGCTTTAAGCAATTCCAGCGTAGAAATAGGAATATTTGCCACAAGTGGAAATGACTGGTTGAAAATCAGGGCCTGATGCTAGGTGGCACCCACTGCATTAATCCCACAGCAAGTCCAGTAGCTCCAGGATCCTCCCTTTGTTGGCAGCCATCAGGGGACGCCATTACGACAATAGCACTACAGTCGAGGACCATGAGAGACCCTTACATCCCCTCACCCTGCAGGAACAGGAGAGTGCACGTTAGCCCTTCTGTCCCACAGATCCTCCCACAATGGCTGCATTGGAAAAAAATCACTAGCAAGTGCCACTAATGTGCATTAGAGCCAATCACAGTGACACTGTGCCTTTAAAAGGTGGAGCCTACGTGGGTCAAGGCAGAGTACTGCACGCCAGGCTCCTGGGCTCTGTGCAGGGAACACCCCTGTGTTAGTGGAGGTGGGTTGGGCCACACTTCTTACTCCTGCCCTGTTCGGCCACCCCTGCAAGGGCTCACCCCCCTGTGACAAATTCCACTGGAAGGTACCAAAAGCACCTGTACCCAGTAGTGCCCTGGGGATGCACCACTGAGGGGGATTACAATGACAGGCTATTTCCCCCCTCTTGACTAGTGTTTGTGGTGCTGGCGCCCAGGAGCGGTGCCAGAGTTTTTGGCGCCCTAGGCAGGGGTCCTTCCGCACTCCTGGTCGGCGGCAATTCAGCGGTGGGGGGGCTCCTTCCACGCTCCCGGTCTTCAGGGCACTTCAGCAGCGGGTCCCGGAGCGAGTGAAGGACCCGCCGCAGAATTGCCGCCGAAGACACGGAGCACGGAAGGACTCCCCACCGCCGAAATGCCGCCGAGGGCCGCAAAATGCCGCCCTCCCAAATCCTGGTGCCCTAGCGGTCGCCTAAATGGAAGCGCCGGCCCTGCTGGCGCCCAACTCTGCCCATGCTCCCTGTGCCCTCGCAGAGGCCAGAGCATTTGATTCAACACCCATGGCAAAGCCAGGAAACATTGAGCTGGGGTGACATTTCCCACACAACCCAGCCTTAACTCTGCCTGCCCTGGGGATGGCTACAGAAACTGGGAATATCACAATTCACCTCTCCCCAACGCAGCCTGCCACTGTGTCCATCATAACTCCCAGTCAGCCCTCCTAGTCACGCAGCCCACAGACATGTGCCATGCTCTGGGCAATACCTGCTGCTGGCTGGCAGAGGCGGGGGGGAAGGTATTGTGATGTCCCTGAGGGACTCCCAGAACAGGGAGCCCAGAGGCAGCATTAAGGCTGTGAGGGAGGAGTCACTTTAGCTCGGAAGGCCCTGGCTTGCCAGCATTTGAGTTCTGGATAGGCTCAAGGAGCATGGGGCAGTGCTGAGCCCTAGCAACCCTAACAACATTTTTGCATGCAACTTTACGCCTTGTCCACAGACGAGGGAATGAAGAGGCCAGAGTGAGAAGCAATTGTGGGAGGAAATCTTTGCATATGGAATAAGCAGAGAAATGAGGCTTAAAATAACATTTCCCCAATAGTCTCAGTTTTATAAAATGTTCTTCACTCGGCTTTAGGATCTGAGATCACTCAAGTTGCAACAGATTATGCTGTGTACCTTCTCTCTCCAAAATGAGGAGCTCTAAGCAACACAATTTCTGTTGACAACTGGATTTCTAGGAGGGTTGGAGAATTTCTGGGGTTCTCCCTGAAGAAATTCCTTCTCTACAAGCTCCGTGCAGCATAGCAAAAGGCAGTCCAGCAGCTCAGTGACAGTGCTATGCAATCATGCCAAACATTTATATTCTAAGAGCAGCAGAAACTGGGCATGCCGAGGGAGCACCGTAACATCGCTGCTCCAGGCAAAATCTGTAAGCAGCAGCTTTTAGTAGCCCTGAAGGGAATCCTGACAGCAGATTCAGGAGCCTTTATCTAGGACAAGATCCCCAAAGGGACACAACATTTCTCCAATACGCTTGGTTCAGGCACACAGGAGAACTTGGCAGAGCCAGCTAAGTAGTACATGAACACCACCTTGTGTTGAACACAAGAACTTACACTTTTCTGGTGAGAAGGGCAGAGAGCGGTGATATTCACCCTGTGCACCTGCACGGGACACACAAGTCTACATAGGAAGAGCAGTTACTAGCAGGCTCTCACTGGTCTGTATTTAAACTTGAATTCTTTTCTAAGCATGGAGGGTTTCAATAAAACCCTTCTCAGAGCGATGGCCAAGCCCCTGTCCACACAATAAAACAGGGGATGGTAACAAGCTTTCCTAGTGCCTGCCCCAGGAGTTTGATGCTAAAAATAAGATTAATTTAAAAAGATGTAAAAATAAACTTTCATTTGCTTTTGCATCAAAGGTGGGGAAGGCTTCCTGGGAAGGGAATATTCAGGAGGAGAAGACAACGATCAGTTGTCTCCTTTAGAAGGCTGAGGAAACACGCTGGGATCATTAGACCACACATTCTGTCTGAACATGCTAGAGGGTACAGCATTTGAAACTGACAGCAAGCAATCCCAGCAGCAGAACAGCAGCAACTGCAAGTCCTCTTTCTCCTTTCACCATCTTACTAAGAGCAGTGAACTAAAGCTAAAGCAAGTTTCCAATGCCATCACCAAGGAGCCTGCAGACCGGGCAGCCTGTTTGACATTGTGATGACACAGTCTGTTCTGAAAATTTTGACAAAGTGATTGAGTAGAACGCCAGAGGGCTCCAGGTACGACAAATGTGGCACCACCTAGCTAGTTATTCCTCAATTTGTATCTGTGCAATTGATTTTTCTTTCCAAAGCGCAGAACTTTGCACCTGTCTCTATGAATTTCACCTTGCTGATTTCAGACCAATTCTCCAGTTTATCAAGGTCCTTTTGAATTCTATTTTTATCCTCCAAAGTGTATGGAACATCTCCCAACTTGGTGTTATCTGCAAGTTTTATAAGTATACTCTCCAAGTCATTAATAAAACTTTTGACTAGCACCAGACCCAAGACATCCCACTGCAGAATCCCATCAAGTCTGTCCACCCAGTTTGACAGCAAACCATTGATAAGTACACTTTGTTTTTGACAAATCAGTGCTGGCTATTAATTTATTACCCCATTATCCCCTCTCTGTGCTTACAAACAGATTGTTTCATATTTGTTCTAGTATTTGAGTATTAAAGTTTAGCCAATAGTCTAATTCCAAGTCTTCTGTTCCCCTTTTTAAAGCTAGTACTACGTTTGTCCTTCTCCAGTACCTTACCTGTCCATCCTCCAGGCGTTCTTGAAGATCATCGCTAATGGTTCCAAGATTGAGTCAGCTAGTTCCTTAAGTACTCTACTCTAGGGTGAACTTCATCAGGCCCTGCTGACTTTAATCTGTCTAACTTATCTAAATATTCTTTAACCTGTTCTTTCTCTGTTTTAGCGTGTGTTCCTTCACCCTTGTGGTTAATATTAATTGTGTTAAGTATCTGGTCACCATTAAGCTTTATTAAAGACTGAAGCAAAACAGGCACTAACCACCTTGATGTAATCTGTTGTTAGCTCTTTCCCTGATAAAGAGAAGTGTAGGTCCATTGCTTCTCTCTTGTTTCTAATCAGAGTGGATAAAAATCAAAGATTTTTTTTAATTGGATTTTTTAATTTAAATTGGTTTTTTTGATGAAATGCTTTTTGAAGGAAAAATCTAAAGATAGTTTTAAAACTAAGAGATCTTTGAGCTATAATGCATCTCATCATGGAACAGGGATTAAAAACTAATTCTACAGTATGAGACAATATATTCATGTAATATTTAAGAAAAGTTTTGTAAATGAGTTCCAGTAGTTCATGGATTAGGGACCCATTTTATGGGGTTCCAGGGGCTTCTGTATAGATTATGTAGGTTAATCTTTCTATCTGCCCAAAGGAACTCAGTGCTCTGTCTCTAGGAGATACCATCAGAGATGCTCAGTTTTGCAGTTCTCAAACTGTGGATTTGTGTCTCCAGAGATAACATGCTTGTTAACAGCAAAAATGTTTTTAAATAAATATATAGAGGTGAGAAATAACAGACCTTATTGTTCCTCTGCAAAAAGTGCAAAGTTTCAAAAAGTTCAATGAATAGAAGATAGTTGGGGGCAGAATAGATCTGGACAAGGAGAAGTCTGGAGATAAGTGTGAGAAGGGAGGGACAGGCAGTAGAAACAAAAGTGAAACTGTTTGAGCAGCATATTCCAGAAGTCTTGAGGTCTGAGTGTAGTTTTCATTGATTTGAGATCTACCATACCATTCTAACACTAGAAGGGAAAAACCTATAATGGCAGCAGGCTGTAAAAGACACCTCGTTTGAAAATAAGAAATATGTTGCTGATGATGTCTTAAAAGAAAGTCACACCAGTGAACACGTGGAAGTCACTTAAGCACTTGGATTCAGAGACTGCTGAAGTGATAATCTCACTTAACAGCAGTGGTTTCTTCTGCCACTGTAGAAAGAATATTTTCTTCCTTCGGACTAATTCATTCCAAATTGAGAAATGTTTGGGACCTGAAAAAGCAGGAAAGCTTGTTTTTCTTTTCCAGATTACGAACAAACAGGAAAATGAAGTTGAAGACCACTGAGTTAGGTGCAGAAGCCAATATTAAGTTTCTTATGTTGACCTGATTGACATAAATGAAATTAAAAAAAACTATTTTAGTTAGTTAACCAATTTTAACAAAAACAAACCTGATTTTAAAAAACTTGAATGTGAATTTTTTAATTTAAATACGCTTGTTTTGTTAATGTTTCCTGTTGAAGAAAAAAATTTGGAATACAGAATGTTGTTGTTTTAGTTAAATAAAACAATTTAAAATGTCTGTCTGGTGATGTTCTCCCCCAATACAGAATGGCAAGAAAATCCTCCAAATATTAATGATCAACCTGTTGAACTGGAGATAGTTCACCTCCCAATGACTTCATAAACATCTGCTTCAATTACCTTTGGTAAATGAAATAACCAATCATTCATTTTCTGATATAGCTGTAAAACTAATCTGACAAGTTTTCAAAATAAATCACTTTAAAAATGTAAAGTGTGTACCTTCTAAAAATGAAACCGACATCTAAGTTGTGAAGAATATGTATTAAGGTTATAACAGCCAGCAAGAATGCCCTTTCATGTAGAAATCACTAGTCAGGAAGACTCAATTTAAATCAAATCCACCCTGCTCCTAGTGTATTTATACAACCTCTTCTTATTACCTTCTATGTCCCTTGCTAGGTATAACATTTTTGCCTTAGTCTGATTTTGTCCCCACACGCTTACATTAATTCTTTTGTACTCCTCCTTCGCAATTTATCCCTGTTTCCACTTTTTGTAGGATTCCTTGTGAAAGTCAAAGGCTAATAATGGATTCAAGTCAGAGGAGGAGAGAGAGGCAGCCAGGGATGGAGGGATCATTAGAAAGAAGGTCATATCCAGGTAGTGCTTGGAAAGCCAGAGAGCTGGAATTTGACAGGGTCACTAGCCTAGTGGATGTGGGGGGAAAGCACGGATGAGACATATTTTGATTTTATTAATGCTTTTGACAGTCCCACATCACATTCTCATAAGCAAACTAAGGCAACGTGGTCTAGAAGAAGTTACCACAGGGCAGGTGTACAACTGGTTGAAAGACCGTACTAGAAGAGTACCTCTCAATACCTTGCTGTTATTCTGGGAGGGTGTACCTGGTGGGATCCTGCAGGGGTCAGACCTGGGTCTGGTCTATTCAGCATTTTCATTAAGAACTTGGATAAGGGAGTGGAGAGTGCGCTTATAAAATCTGCAGACTAAACCAAGCTAGGAAGGACTGCAAGTAATTTGGAGGATAAGATTAGAATTCAAAAGGATCTTGATTTCAGACCAGTTCTCAGATTTATCAACAAGATAAATTCAATAAAGAGAACAAAGTACAACACACACCACTTAGGAAGGGGAAAAAGCAAACTACACATTTTGCACAACTACAAAATGGGGAGTAACTAGCTAGGCAGTAGTACTGCTGAAAACGATCTGGGGGTTACAGTGGGTCACATATTGAACAGGAGTCAGCAACGTGATGTAGTTGTGAAAAAGGCTAATATTCCAGGGCAGAGTAACAGGAGCATTACACATTAGGAAAATTCTCTTTTGTGTCTACTCTACTTGACACTCATGAGGCCTCAGCTGGAGTAGTGTCTCCAATTGTGGGTACCACACTTCAGGAAAGATCGGGACAAACTGGAGAGAGTCCAGAGGTGAGCAACAAAAATGAGAGAAGGGTTAGAAAACCTGACCTCCGAGGAAAGATTAAAAACTAGGCACGTTTCATCTTGAGAAAAGATGACTGAGGGGGAACCTGATAATTTTCAATTACGTTAAGGGCTGTTATAAAGAAGGACGATGATCAGGTTTTCTCCATTTCCACCGAAGGAAGCAAAAATGGGCTTAATCTGCAGCAAGGGAGATTTAGATTAGAAAGTTTTTCCTAATATCCAACTCTAAGGGAGGCTGCGGAATCCCCACCATTGGAGGTTTTTAAGAACAGTTTGAACAAACACCAGTTAAGGATTTGGTTTACTTGGTCACGCCTCAGCGCAGGGGTCTGGACTGGACTTCAAGGTCCTGCCAGCTCTACACTTGTATGATTCTATAACTAGTCAGTATGGAGGGAGGCACCACTCCAATTTAAAGAGCTTGGCTGAGCAGTAGCTGAGTGGAGACAGATGGATAAAAGGCTACAAATACAGGCTGGATGTAAACACCAAAAAGAGAAAAATTGTGTCTGATTCACAGGGATTAGGATAAGGAAGGAACAATTTAGGTTAAGTATCAGGAAGCATTACCTAACAGCAAGGTGAATCAGGCTGTGGACTCATTCCCCAAACAAGGCCAAAACTTAAAAGCACTATTTACTTGGGACTTAAAACCTGACCCATTGCCAAAATATTGAAACAGATACCGTCAAATATAGTCCCAAAGCTGGCCAAATGTGAAAGGCACTATTAGCTCTACTAAAATATTCCCAATGTTATAAACGGACTATGATGGATCCCACATGCCTATTACAGGCAGGTCTTGTAACAGCCCCAGCGCTGGAGGTGCATACAAGGGATTTCCAGCCTCTCCGATTCGGCACACCCGCAGAAGGCTGCACAGGAACAAGGAGAGCATACAGGAAGCTCACCAAGTGTGCATGAGCTTTGGGGATAGGAGATGCCTCACAATCAACATCCAGAAACGGGCTGCAGCCTCTTTAACAACGCTGAGAAAAGAGATGGAGACCAGACACTAAGCCACTCAGCACAGAGCTACCTACTGTAGCACCCTTGGAGAAGAAAACTCACTCATGCCTCAGGAAAGGGTACAATAACATCCATTCTTACAGTGACCTACTTATGTGCCCTCATCTCTTCGCCTCTGTGTCCTGTTATCTTTTTTTCATGAAAGGGATGCAGTGCTGCACTGGCCATGAGAGGAGCTGCACAATCAAATAGGTCTTTTCCTGCGATCGTGCAGAGGAGGAGGGGGAAATTAAAATGTCCTTGTCTATGAGCAGCGGGTTCCAACCTGTGGTCAGATCCCTCACCAGAATGGCAACTAGTGCCGATCCTCCTCCAGTCTCAGATGAGCAAAGCTGGAGTGAAGAGGAAACAGAGTGTGATAAACTGTCCTCAAGAGACACCCCACTTACTACACTAGACACGGCTAAAAATTCACCAGTACTTTCCTGATGCTGCTTTCCTCTGGAAGCAATTGCCATAGGTTCCCAGCCTAGGCTACAGGATCACAAAGGGGAGCAGAGCCGGAGCGTCACTAAATTGAGTGTAAGGAACCTGTTTTAGAGAGTAAGAGAATAGAAGGAAAAGCGTCAGAGGAGTTAGCCTGTCACGTGAGCTGAAGTAAAAGGATAGATGAGCACAGGGTGTGCCCAGGAAGCTGTTTCAGACATAAGGGTCAGTGTGACAAACTGCAAGTGGAGAGGGGATTGAGAGGTGGCAGAAGCACAGTGCAAGCAGGAGCAAAGACAGCACTGCACAGAGCCTAGGAAGTGAAGATGCAGAACCAGTGGGGAAACCAGAACACGTTGGATGTGGCAGTTAGCTCCAGCATGTCCGCACTGGGGCAGAGAGGCACAGTAGCCAAACAAAGAGGGTAGAGGGTGGCAAACCAGCTAACTTGTGTCTGACTAAGGCTAAGATTTGATCATGGTTATTTTTAGTAAAAGTCACAAACAGGTCAAAGAGAATAAACGAAAATTGAGAGCTCGAGACCTATCTGTGACTTTACTAAAAATAACTGGGGGGGGGGGGGTATGCAGGGCTAGGTAGGAAGAGGAATGGAGTCCCATGGGGAGCACTAACAGGCCGAGCCCACCTCCATGGCAGGGGCACAGCCCAGGCTCCAGTGGCCGCAGTGCGGGACACCACCACAAGGGGGCACAGCCCCCGCTCCAAAGCTAGTTGCAGCTGTGGGACAGGGGTGCACGGCCCCAACGGCAGCCCCTGCCAAGTCCCAGCCGGGCAGCGGGAGGGGGCACACAGCCCTGGGAAGCCACAAGGGGAGGCACACAGTCCCAACTGCAGCTCCTGCCAAGCTCAGGACACCACCAGGCAAGGGTTCACAGCCCCGGCTGCAGCTCCTGCCAAGCCCAGGATACCGCAGGGCTAGGGCGCACAGTCTCGGCTGCAGCACCCGCCAAGGCCAGGACACCACCAGGCAATGGCTCGCAGCCCCAGCGGACGCTGCAAGGCTGAGGTACATGGCCCCAGCTACAGCCCCTGGCAGAAGCCACGGGGATGAGGCTACATGGTCCTGGTTCCAGCCAGCCCCAGTTGCAGGGCAGGGGAACACAGTCCTGCCTCCTCCTCCTGAAGCCCTAGAAATCATGGAGGTCTGGTAAAGTCATGGAATCCGTGACTGCTGTGACCTCTGACTAAATCATAGCCTTATGGATGACCCATAATAGGAGGCATTGCAATTATCAGGACAATTCATTTGTGTGTGGATATCAAAGAAACAGTAATTAGGCTAGCCCTCTCTAACCATTGTGCGATTACCTATGTCCTGTTAGAAGCAAGCAAATTAGCTTGTAGGTGACAAGTCCCTTTCATGCCTTAATTGCCTTTACATTATATATACACAACTGTGTTCAGGCATCCTTAAGATCAAAGATATGAAACACTGCATGAAACTAACTTTACCTATACTGTCTTCAGCTTCTCTCTCCCTGTTATAATGAATGACTGGCAGGTGTCTTATGTAATGTGTGCACAGGAAATAGAATGTTAACTTCAAAGTGATGGGTCAGTGTGTGCTCAGTCACATGCTGTGCTCATAACACTTGACAGCTTGTTTCAGCTGTGCAACCTTGGCTGCTGGTTATAGGGTCCCTGAGCTGGAACCCTAAATAGGAGGAGGGCCTGGGTTCCCCTACCAGCCACTGGCAAAGTGGCATGAGCCCAGAGTCAGAGGCTGGAGATCTGACGCAATGTCTTGGCATAGGCACTGACTCCGTGGGTGCTCTGGGGCTGGAGCACCCACGGGAAAAAATTTGTGGGTGCTCCACCAAGGTCCCCTCCCCACCTCAGCACACCACATCCCTGCTCCTCTGCCTACCTCCCAGCACTTGCTGCCGCCAAACAGCTGTTTGGCAGTGTAGCAAGCTCTGGGCAGGGGAGTGGGAGGAGCGGGAAAGCAGCGCGGTAAGGGGAGAAGGTGGGGAAGAGGGGCAGGGATTTGGGGAAGGAGTCAGAATAAGGGCAGGGACTTTGGGGAAGGGGCTAGAATGGGGGCTGGGGTGGGGCCAGGGTAGATGGGGGTAGAGCACCCACTGGCGTGAGCAGAAGTCAGCACCTATAGGTTCTGGAATTATTTGCTGAATTTCGTTACCCCAAAAGGGGTGGACATTAAGATTGTGAACTGTCTGGAGGCCAGGTTACAAAAGAGACCAGCGCAGCAAGGAGCAGCTGTTAGTGGGGGCACCAAAGTGAAAGATGCCCCACTTGGAGATTAGTAGGCACTCCTGGGTGAGTGACCCCCTTTACAAGCCTGGAAAACCTCCCCCATGAAGAGGAAATGAAAAGGCTGGGACTGTTTAGTTAAAAGAGATATGGGGGAGGGAATGGACATGATGGAAACACAAACGCACAGGTGTAAAACCCAGAAGGGACCATTATGATCACCTCATCATGTGTTTAAATATCGCTAAGCATGAATGTCTCCATCTAGGAACAAAGAAAATGGGCTAAACTTACAGGAGGGTGGCTATCCCAGGAAGCAGAGACTCTGACAAAGATTTGGGAGTGGTGGTGGTGGATAAACAGCTGAACATGAGCTCCCAGCGTGACGCTGTAACCAAAAGAGCGAATGCGATCCTGGGATGCATTAACGGGGGGAAGCCGAGTAGGAGCGGAGAGGTTATTTCACCTCTACATTTGGCACTGGTGCAAATGCTGCTGGAATGCTGTGTCCAGTTCTGGTGCCCACAGTTCAAGAAAGAGGTTGATAAATTATAGAGGGTTCAAAGAAGAGCCATGAGAATGATTACAGGATTAGAAAACCTGCTTTGTAGTGACTGAGTTCTTTGAATCTACTTGGCTTTAGAACATTAAGGGTGGCTTGACTGCAATTTATAAGCATCTACATGTGGAACAAGTATTTAATAATGGAATCTTCAATCTAGCAGAGAAAGGCATAACAATCCATTGGCTAGAAGTTGAAGGTAGACAAATTCAGGAATTAAGGAAAAAAATTTTTTTTTAACAGTGAGTAATTAAGCATCGGAACAATTTACCAAGGGATGCGGTGGATTCTCTGTCCCTGACAATTTTAAACTCAAGTTGGATGTTTTTCTAAAAGATCTGCTCTGGGAATTATTCTGGGAAGTTCTCTGGCCTGTGTTGTACAGGTGACCAGACTAAATGATCACAGTGGTCCCTTCTGGGCTTGTAATCTAGTCTGATCTCATGCATGGCTGCCGGTGGAGGAAGAGCACCCACTAATTTCTCCCCAGGAGTGCTCCAGCCCCGGAGCACCCACAGTGTTGGCGCCTATGCTAGTCAACAGTTTCACAGAAGACGGGCCTGCTTTTGGTGGGAGGGAGGGGCAGGATTAGAGGGGCAGGATCAGAAGTCCAGTTGATAAAGTCAACTAGAGTAGCCTTGGAGAAATCTAAGTAATTTGACTTAGTACCACATAACATTTTCATTAAAAAAAACAAAAACTTTCATCGAATTAACAGGGCACATTATGAGGACTAAAGACTAGCGCGCTGACTGATCTCAAAGCAGTTATTAATGGGAAGATGTGACTGAGCAGGGCTGTTTCTAGCGAGGTCTGCCAGGGATTGATTCTTTGTTCAATGCTGATAAAAACGTTAAATTTTAAATAATCATTTATACAATGTAAAATCTTTACTAATAAGGTTTGCACACTCAGACTTTAAGGTCAGAAGGGACCATTATGATCATCTAGTCTGACCTCCTGCAAAAAGCAGGCCACAGAATCCTACCCATCCAGTTCTATAACAAACCTCTAACCTATGTCTGAGTTACTGAAGTCTTCAAATTGTGGTTTAAAGACCTCAAGCTGCAGAGAATCCTCCAGCAAGTGACCCATGCCCCACGCTGCAGAGGAAGGCGAAAAACCTCCAGGGCCTCTGCCTATCTGCCCTGGAGGAAAATTCCTTCCAGACCCCAAATATGGCGATCAGTTAAACCCTGAGCATGTGGGCAAGACTCATCGGCCAGCACCCAGGAAAGAATTCTCTGCAGTAACTCAGATCCCATCCCATATAATACCCCATCACAGAGCACTGGGCATACTTACCTGCTGATAATCAAAGATCAGTTGCCAAAATTAGGCTATCCCATCATACCATCCCTTCCATAAACTTATCAAGCTTAGTCTTAAAGCCAGATATGTCTTCTGCTCCCACTACTCCCCTTGGAAGGCTGTTCCAGAACTTCACTCCTCTAACAGTTAGAAACCTTCGCCTAATTTCAAGTCTAAACTTCCTAGTGTCCAGTTTATACCCATTTGTTCTTGTTTCCACATTGGTACTAAGCTTAAATAATTCCTCTCCCTCCCTAATATTAATCCCTCTGATGTATTTATAAAGAGCTAGCATATTCCCCCTCAACCTTCTTTTGGTTAGGCTAAACAAGCCAAGTTCTTTGAGTCTCCTTTCATAGGACAGGTTTTCCATTCCTCGGATCATCCTAGTAGCCCGTCTCTGAACCTGTTCCAGTTTGAATTCATCCTTCTTAAACATGGGAGACCAGAACTGCACAAAGTATTCCAGATGAGGTCTCACCAGTGCCTTATATAACAGTACTAACACCTCCTTATCTTTGCTGGAAATACCTCGCCTGATGCATCCTAAAACTGCATTAGCTTTTTTAAATGGCCATATCACATTGGCGGCTCATAGTCATCCTGTGATCAACCAATACTCCAAGGTCCTTCTCCTCCTCTGTTACTTCCAACTGATGTGTCCCCAATTTATAGCTAAAATTCACGACAAGGATCGGTGGGGTAGTAACTAATGAGGACAGGCTACTGTTAGTGATCTGAATTGCCTAGTTAAATGCATCGAAAAGTGTTCTAATGCCACCAAATGGAAGGTAATACTGCTGGGAACCAAGAGCACCGGTTATACCTACAGGATAGGGACTGACGTGGAAAGCAGTGATTCAAGGACTTGGGGACCATCGCTCATCACCTCAACATAAGCTGTCAGTGCAATGCTGTAGCAAAACTGGCTAATGCAATTATTTGCTGTATCAAAGGGGAATATCAAGCAGAATTAGGGAAGCGAACCTGCCTCTACACAAAGCACAGATAAGACAATAGGATACTGTGTCCAGTTCTAGTGTCTGCACTTCAAAAAGAGCATGCAGAGTTCAAAGAAGGGCCACACAAATGCCCCAGGGGCTGGAACACAAGCCTGAAGTTGTCTGTTCGTAAACCCCTTCATTTTCAGTTTTTAACTATTTTTACCGAAAAATGCCCTGGTTTTACTAAAAGTAGTATTCTTCCCCCTTCTCCTCCCCCCTCCCCAACTGTCACCCTACTTTTATATCATTTGAATATATAAACAACTTATTTTATTAGGAAAATACAGTATACTGCATAATTTGACACATTAAAATGGGAAGGAAACAAAATCTGTGTCAGAAAACACTGCAGAGCACAAGGAAGCATTTGGAAGATTTAAAAAAACAAAAACAGGAGAAAAGGATGAAGTTGAGTGTATGCGCTGCAAATGGCGTGGCCCAATTAGCCTATAAATATTTACATCGAACAGTTCTAAATCTACACCAGTAAACTGTTTATTCACCCTTAGCCCCCTTCCCTGCCCCAGTCACGGCTGGCGGGTGAAGGCCAGGAGCCCTGGTCCTTCCAGGCTGGATTCTGCCCTCCCAAGGGGACAGGCCGGGCCCTTCCCCCACCTCGGAGCCCGTGTCTCCGCTGGAGCTTGCGGGGCGGGGGGCGCCGCAGAGCCGGGGTGGGGGGAAGCGCGGCTGGTTTATGCAACAGCCCGGGGCGCCCCCGCACACACCCGCCGGGGCCCGGCGGCCTTCCCGGGAGCCCCGCCCAGTCCCAGCGACCGAGCCGAGGCCGGGAACGGGTCGGAGCGCGCGGGGGGGGGCGACACCGGGGAGCGGCTCGGGCCGGACCGCGCGGGGGGGGGGGGACGAGACCGGGGAGCGGCTCGGGCCGGAGCGCGCGGGGCGGCGGGGGACGAGACCGGGGAGCGGCTCGGGCCGGAGCGCGCGGGGCGGCGGGGGGCGGCCGGGGAGCGGCTCGGGCCGGAGCGCGCGGGGCGGCGGGGGGCGGCCGGGGAGCGGCTCGGGCCGGAGCGCGCGGGGCGGCAGGGGGCGGCCGGGGAGCGGCTCGGGCCGGAGCGCGCTGGGGGCAGCCGGGGCCGGGACTCACCCTCCAGGCTCTCGCACTGCACCAGGTTCACGTAGTCGCCCTGGCTCAGCACGCCGGCCTTGAAGCCCCGCACCAGCCCCTCCAGGTAGCCGCTGTCCACGTTGAAGTAGAGCTCGGGGAAGCTCGACATGGCGGCGGCCGCGGACCCGGCTCGCTCCGGGCGACTGGGGGAAGCCGGCGGCTGCGAGTCACGTGACACGCGCTGCGCTCACGTGACAGGGAGGGGGATATCCCGGCGTGCGCCGCGCGGGGCCGCCCCCGTGAGCCCGGCGCTGAAGTGAGGAGAGTCATTGGCCAAGGAGGCCGCGGGGCTCGGCCGGGGGTGGAGCCATTGTTGGCAGGGTGGGGGCGGGGCTGTTGTTAGGGGGCGGGGTTGTTGGCGGGGTGGGGGTAGTGGCAGGCCAAGGGGCGGGATTGTTGTCAGGGGGCGGGGTTGTTGACAGGATGGGGGTAGTCACAGGGCGGGGCTGTTGACGGGGCGAGGTTGTTGACAGGATAGGGGTAGTCGCAGGGCGGGGCTGTTGACAGGGGGCGGGGTTGTTGACAGGATGGGGGTAGTCGCAGGGCGGGGCTGTTGACAGGGGGCGGGGTTGTTGACAGGATGGGGGTAGTCGCAGGGCGGGGCTGTTGGCAAGGGGTGGGGTAGTTGCAGGGCGGGGCTGTTGGCAGGGTGGGGGTAGTGGCAGGCCAAGGGACAGGGTTGTTGGCAGGGGGTGGGGGCTGTTGGCAGGATGGGAGTAGTTGCAGGGTGGGGGCGGGGCTGTTGGCAAGGGGAGGAGTTGATGGTAGGGGGTGGGGTAGAGGCAGAGAAGGAGGCAGTGGAGGGTTGTTGATGAGGATGGGTGTCACTCCCACTGGTATAAATAGAGGGTTGTGCTGTGCTATGAAGGCTCCGCCCCTGTACAGTATGTGAATGTCCAACTGTGTATCCCTATGTGGGTATTAAAGAAGCACAAGGAAAACCAGCCTGCCCTGTGGAACTAACATGACATTCTCCCCATTGCCCTGATCACTTTATGCGTGTTGCATCAGTTGATCCGTCGTCCATCAGGCGTGTAAGCTCTTTGAGGCAGGGACCATATATTAGCGTGTACAGCAGCTACTACAATAGCCCTCCCATCCTGAAGGGAGGCTCAAAGTCCTACTGGGACACTGATAATTAACAAGAGCTGTGCAGAAGGTGGAAATTCCATTTAACAAACCATTTCAAGATTTCAAAACGTGGCTTCATTGTTTCAAACAAAAAATGAAAATATTTGGTTCCAAAAATGTCCAAAGAGGATGTTTCAGCATTGTTAGAATTCCCCCCCATCCCGTTTTTTCTCCAAAATTTTGATGAGATTGACACAATTTTACAAAGCGTTTCTGTTTCAACAGAGCTGCATTCTCCAATGGAAAATGGTTCTCCCCAAGTGTCTCCAACCAGCTATAATAATAAATAGAATTCCCTCCCACTCTGTAGCCCTGTCTGTGCCCCTACGAGTAGGCTCTGCACCTTCCGTGCCCAGTCTGAGCCTCTCTTAAGTCAATTGTGACTTTTTTGTGATGTATACAAATAGGAAGTAGGTTGAGAGAAACGCTAAGTTCATTTTCACTTGCCATTTTAGATTAATCCTTGCATGAATACATTAGGCACATTAGTATTTGTCCTTGGCAGCATTGGCTTATATTATACATGTGCTAACCAGTTCTTTCTTCCTGGCAGAATTAGCCTTGGGTGCAACAGCCGTTGAGGGAGAGGGGATCTCTCACAGCGTTTGTACCACTTCAACGTTTTAGAAACTGATGTAGTTAAATTGGCACCATCCCCTACTGTGGACACAGTCACACCCATCTAAAGGTGCTTACATCAGTATCCTCACTTTGTATAATGAGCCCCATTGGTAGATTCGTAATATGGCTCCTGGGTTAAGTCTCAAGGAGCTAATATTTTTCCTGTTTTTAAGAAAGGGGGAAAAAGCGATCTGGGAAAATACAGGTCTGTTAGGTTGACTCCAATTGTGTGCAAGGTCTTGTAACAAATGTGGAAAGAGAAGGTAGGTAAGGACATCCTGGTGAACGGTAAATTGGGATAAAATTTAACATGGATTTACCAAAGGTAGATCGTGCCAGACCAACATGATCTCCTTCTCTGAGAAGATAGCTGATTTTTTTAGACAAAGG
Source organism: Gopherus flavomarginatus (assembly GCF_025201925.1). NCBI lineage: Eukaryota > Metazoa > Chordata > Testudines > Testudinidae > Gopherus > Gopherus flavomarginatus. The sequence continues at coordinate 39,224,475 of NC_066630.1, forward strand.
AAATGCGGTAGATCTAATCTATCTGGATTTCAGTAAGGCATTTGATAAAAGCAAAAAATTTTGCTATAAGCTTAGGACATATCAGTTGGAAGTGACAGAGGAGAGGAAAGACCTGAATGTATTGGCTGATCACAGGATGACTATGAGCCGCCAATGTGATAGCTACGAGCCACCATGTGATCATGAAAAAGGCTAATGCAGTCCTAGGATGCATCAGGGGAGGTATTTCCACTAGAGACTGGGAAGTGTTAGTACCGTTATACAAGGCACTGGTGAGATCTAGTCTGGAATACTGCTTGTAATTCTTGTCTCTCGTGTTTAACAAAGATAAATTCAAACTGGAACAGGTGCAGAGAAGGGCTACTAGGATGATCTGAGGAATGGAAAACGTAAGTTATGAGAGGAGACTCAAAGAGCTTGGCTTGTTTAGCCTAACCAAACGAAGGCTGAGGGCAGATATGATTACTCTACATAAAAACATCAGAGAGATAAATACCAGGGAGAGAGAGAGGAGTTATTTGAGTTAATCACCAGTGTTGACACAAGAACAAATGGATATAATCTGACCATCAACAAGTTTAGGCTTTAAATTAGTCTAAGGTTTCTAACCATCAGAGGAGTGAAGTCCTGAAACAACCTCCCAAGGGGAGCAGTGAGGCCAAAAAAAACTAACTTGTTTCAAGACTGAGCTTGATAAGTTTACAGAGGGGATGGTATGACGAGATTGCCTGCAAGGGCAGCATGCAACTGCTAGCAGCAAATATCTCTGATGGCTGATGCTAGGACACTAGATGGGGAGGGTTCAGAGTTACTACAGAGAATGCTTTCCCAGGGTCTGGCTGGTGAGTCTTGCCCACATGCTCAGGGTTTAGCTGATTGCCATATTTGGGGTCGGGAAGGAATTTTCCCCCAAGTCAGATTGGCAGGGACCCTGGTGGGGTTTCTCCTTCCTCTGCAACATGGGGCACAGGTCATTTGCAGATTTAAACTAGTGTAAATGGTGGATTCTCTGTAACCTGAAGTCTTTAAACCATGATGTGAGGACGTCAGTAACTCAGGCAATGGTTAGGGGTCTGTTTCAGGAGTGGGTGGGCGAGGTTCTGTGGCCTGCAATGTGCAGGAGGTCAGACTAGATTATCATGATGGTCCCTTCTGGCCTTAAACACTATGGTCTATGAGCCCGACTGGTCTGCTCTACATCACCATGGTGGACTTGTGAGGATTTTCTTGAGGTCACCTGATTTCAAACATTGTTGTATGAGACCATCTGTGTGCCATGGAGGATTGCTGCTCCCCCGAAATGGGAACCACTTCTGCTTTCCAGCTGCTCCACCTCCAATGTGGAGAGAGCACTTTGTGAAATTCCATAGACTCTCATGCCATAGGCAATCTGGTGGAAACAGGACATGGATGGCATGGCTGTCAGCACTCTCACAAGACTAGATAGATAGCCCCTGCCTTTCCCAGCAGTCACCTCTCTGAGATAGAAATCAGACACAGAAGGTCTCTCTAACATGTTTCTTGCTAATGGTCATGAAGATATTTGCTGTTTCCTGCTAAAGGAGAATATCCCTGTGAGAGGCAAAGAAAAAGCCAGAGGCAGAACAACTGAACGTGGTGACACTATTTACTAGTAGATCATTTATTGGACCTGCAAAGGGCACATGGGCATAAGGAAAACCAGTTACTAATCCATGGAGCGAAAAAAGGGAGTGGCGGGGAACAAGCCAAAGCTAGTTCTTGCCACATGGGAATGTGGCATTGATTTTCCTGCAATAGCAAAAGGCATTGAAGAAGCGGCAGTAGCAGGTGGCACAAGGATCACAGCAAGGGAGCTGGTGCCCAAGGCAGGATTCCAGCAGGCGGACACATCTGCGTGGAGAGCGCTCCTCTCGGCCCTGAGCCTCCAGTGCAGCAGACAACACCTGCAGGAGGAGCAAACGAGAAGGGTTTTCATACAGGACAACCATGCACATGAATGGTGAACCCCTCAGTGTGTTCTTGGGACCCCCACTGGCAGAGGATTAAACATTTGCTGTGCTTGCACTGAAGTTGGATTGATTTAGGGGTTTCATCAGATCTCCAGAAGGGGACATGGAGCAGGTGCACAGACATATGCAATAACTGGCTCCAGGGGGTGGGGGAAGAGTGTGCCCTGAAGATAACCATTTCCAGAGGGTCTGAACTACACCTGCACCAGGGCGCACTCTGTGAGGGTATGTCCCCTTGTCTCCAGGGGAGGCTACACAAACCTGGTGAGTCTGACCTGAAAGTCCTGGCCCTGTGTTCTCTGCAGCAAGGTCCCTGGACTCTGGTGACATTCGTAGCTTCAGATAATAGTGAGGTTTGTAATGAATTAACCATGTAAACAGATAATGACCCAATCCATGCAGCAGCCTCTGGATGGTTATCTTGCTATTGATTTCAGTTTGTTTTATACTCACCTCACATTTTAGTTTTCAGTGTGCCCAGGGCCGGCTCTAGCCATTTCGCCGCCCCAAGCACGGCGGCATGCCGCGGGGGGTGCTTTGCCGCTCGCTGATCCCACGGCTCCGGTGGACCTCCCGCAGGCGTGCCAGCGGATGCTCCACCAGAGCCGTGAGACCAGCGGACCCTCCGCAGGCACGCCTGCGGGAGGTCCACCGGAGCCGCCTGCTGCCCTTCGGGCAACCGGCAGAGCGCCCCCCGCAGCATGCTACCCTAAGCACGCGCTTGGCGCGCTGGGGCCTGGAGCCGGCCCTGAGTGTGCCATGGATTTTTGTATTGATAACCCATAAAAACACCTCAGCAGTTGCCAGGCATGGGAAAGCTGGAGGTTTTAGCATCAGAGGATGATAGGGACAGTTAGGGCCTGGGGTACAAGGAGAATGTGGGAAGTCACTTGCTGGATGTTTCTGCTAAAATGATCAGCGGTGAAGCAGTGAACAATATTGACATTTAAATTGTCATCTTTAGGTTTAGGAATGAACACGTCATAGGGATGAATGGTGCTGTTCGCACCTCACAGAGCACTTGCTTCAGGCTCCCTGCAGACTCAGGCAGACAATACTGCATCTGTTACACTAGAATCATGTCTAAGATTTCTTCACAACTATGAGAAGTACAAGTAGCAATGAAATCTCAGCTTCTGGAGCACAAAAGTGTGGCAAGAAGTGAATTGCTCAGCGGTAGAACACTGGCCTGTGTTCTGCAGAAAGTCAGACTAGATGATCACAGTGGTCCCTCTTGGCATAAGAATCTATGAATCTGTGACATGTCTCAGAATACATCTAGTCAGTGAGACAATGTTAGTAACCCCCTAGGGATCATAGGAATTTACCTCTGGCTCCAGTACACTGGCTTCCTTTATGAAGTCCTCATCAGCTACGCGGAGCTCCATAGCCATCCTGTCAAACCCAGGCCTTGGTAAAGTCCCTGTGAAATACAGACAGGGTGAAGGGCGCTGCTGATTGGCTCCAGGGGACTGGCTGAGCCAGAGCTCCACTCTGACCCACCCACCCACTTCTCTACAATCCAGAGTGAAGGAGGACAGGGAGAGATTAAATGGTCACAAATGGGTACTGAGTTGCTGCGGAGAACTCCTTCTTGGGTGCTGGCTGGTGACTCTTGCCCACATGCTCAGGGTTTAGCTGATCGCCATATTTGGGGTCGGGAAGGAATTTTCCTCCAGGGCGGATTGGCAGGTGCCCTGGAGGTTTTTCGCCTTCCCCTGCAGCGTGGGGCACGGGTCGCTTGCTGGTGGTGTCTCTGCAGCTTGAGGTCTTCAAACCATTTTTGAGGATTTCAATAACTCGGTCCTGGGATAGGGGTTGTATGGGATTGGATGGGTGGGGTTCTGTGGCCTGCCTTGTGCAGGAGGTCAGACTAGATGATCAGATTGGTCCCTTCTGACCTATGAGTCTATGAGTCTATGAGTCTATGTGCCTCAGAGGTGCAAAGGACTCACCCATCTGAGATGTGCCTAAACACACATAGAGCGGCTCCCATCTGCCCCTCACCTTCACTGGGCGCAGCCTGCAGAGCTCAATGCCCCAAGCTGAGTCCCATGGGAAAGAAGCCCCCAAGATCTCTATCATGCCCTTCCTGTGTTAGCTGGGAGCCGGTGGCACTTCCCATGCCCAACAGGCTTGGGAGTGACAGATCCAAACAAAGGAAAAAGAGTCCAATATTGTTACACTCTTAGTTCTTGTCAGTCACAGCTGTAATGAGGAGATCCTGCAGGGCAGGAGGGAATCTCCGTCGCTGCCCAGTGCTCCCTGCAGATCCCCATACACAGGGGATAGGGGAGACCCTGCAGGGCAGGACGGTCCGTATTTACCCCATAGGATAACATGCAGTAAGTTGTCAGAGTCAGCCAGGTATCAAGTTACAAGTCTGGGCGTGGCTATGCTAATTAGGGGATGCAGTGTTGCCATGGGAATGACTACGTTTGTGAGGGATGCTGTGCCAACCAGGGACCAACTGTGTTCTTGCCCAATGGGAGTGAGACATTCCCCTAGCTGGGGCAGTAACGGAGGGGTGAGCCAGTTCTCCTGACACAGCAGACCCTGGGTGTGGTTCTGAACATCACGCCCCTCGAGGGAAGCTGGGCTCTCCCAGGACGAGGGGCTGCATTTCTTTAAATGATTTCTCTTTTCCTAGGCTCATAGACTTTACAGCCAGATGGGACCATCACGATCATCTAGTCTGACCTCCTGCTTGCAAACTGGAACAGGGGGCAGCGCTGCTTGTGGCCACTGCCATGTGCCAACTAGCTCACTGTTCATTGCTCTCATCAGGGAGATAGAGCAGCCTGCGGGAGGGAAACACTCACCTGCGGGCCCCACAGGTGCCTCCTTGACTTTCTGCAGAAGGCTAGGGTAGCTGGACCTGTCTGCCCCATCCAGACTGCGGTGCATCTCTGACAGGTGACTGCTGCTGAGGTCAGAGGTGAGGATGGTCTGGATTCCCTGCAGCACCCCCCAACTCAGCAACAGCATATTCAGCATGATCCCCCAGAACCTGCACAACAGGAGGAGGATCAGGGATTGGGCAAAGGCAAAGTTCAAAACGTCCACCCTGCAGGCTGAATGATAGAACATGGATTCAACACAAGCTCCATTTCCTGGTAATCAGGGAACCGATCATCTCAGGTGGACACTGTACCGAGGGGAAAGGTGGCTGGCTGCCTGCAAACAGGCAAGTCCTAGAGTCCCTCAACACATTTATTCACTTGAATGAAAGGAGAAGACCCTGAGCTGGATTGCTCAGTGCACCAGGAATGGACTCTGGATACAGTACCTGCACTCTCAGGCAACTCTCCAGATTTTAGCATGAGTCTCATGATTGGCACCCCAGCCCTGACTCTCTAGAGAAACAAGAATTGGTCTAGGGGACTCCTGAAGCCCTCTTTTTCTTAGATTTAGGGGAGCCCTTTTCACTGGAAACTGTTCTTCCTCTTAGAGAACAATGCAGCCTGGGCTGTGTCTGTGAAGATGTGCAGCTCACCCAGCATGTGTAACATACCAGGGTACAATGGGCAGCTGTGGCACCCTTGCCCTGCAGCCTTGGGTGCCTCGCAATGCCTTGCTGTAATAGCTCTCACCTGGGCCACTCACAAACAGCCTTCTAGCGTGCAAGCCACACCCTGAGTGTCTGTGTGTGACTGCAGCCTGCCAGCCAGCCTTGGTTATACTGTCAGGTTACCCCAATACACCCCTAGTCTTAGATCTTCTTCCAGAAGCATATGTCCTGTACTGCCCAGCCCTCTCCTGGACAATACAAGCTAAGTTAGGTCTGTTATTTCTTTAAAAGGAATACTATGCACACAACTTGCCACCCCAAATGGAGTTTCCCAGACCTTTCCATTTAAACACACTGGATTAGATAAAACAATAAAACAAGAGATTTTAAGTGAGTATAAGTAATGAGGCATAAAAGTCAGAAATGGTTATAAACAAAATAAAGATAAAACTCTACTGGTGCTTAACTCAACAAACTATGTTAAAGTCAAAGCAAAGTTTTCTCACCAAATGCTTTCAGCATTCTTATTGACCAAACTTCTTAGGGCAGGACCCCCCTCCTAGTCCAACGGCTTCTTCCTCTATATCCCTTCAGGTGCACTGAATCAATGAGCAGGGGGAGAAAGGAGTATCCGTAGGGGTGTTTGCCCCTTGTTTTTATAGTTTCAGTCCCCCTTTTGAAAAACATTTTAATCTGAGAAGAGAGAGAGAAGTTTGTGTGGAAGGATGGTCCCTGCAGCTTTGTTTTCACCTGTTTGCACTTCCTTTGTCTCCCCTTCCTGCTTGTTGACTCAGTTTACTGCTTAAAGGCATACTAAGCAGAGCACACGTTCCTTTGTTTGCAACAGACCTGTTTGCCAGCTCATGTGTTAATAACACCGTACAGTGGAATCTTACAACCGGGGCCAGCTTTGGTCAGATTCCCCCAATTCCCCGGAACTGGGCCCCGTGCCTCAGAGGGCCCCATGCCCTAGGTGCCTTTTTAATTTTTTTTACATATCCAGCAGCAGTCCAGTCTTCAGAGGCATTTTGACAGCTAGGGGTCCTTCAGTGCCGTGGAAGACCCGGAGCGAGTGAAGGACCCCATGCCGCCGAAGTGCCGCCGAAGACCTGGACAGCCACCGGGTATTCGAATTGGGCCCCGCAGTTCCTAAAGCCGGCTCTGCTTACAACTTCACATACAATCTTGCCACACATATTTTCCCGGGACGATACTGACCAGCAAATTACAAGTTTTCAAATGATACCTTACGATGCATACTTTGTGCAAGGGTTAGCACAATAGTGTGTCAAGTGTGACTACAGGGGCGCATTCGGCCACATCATGTTGTCATAGGACACATCTGAGATGTTTGCTGGTGTCCACTGCCTACCTATTGTCCTGGTGGGCCAGAAAGCTCTAAGGGACAAGCAAACAGACGTCCTGGTGAAGAGGGATTATGAGGCGATCCGGCTCTCAGACCCACTCCATTGGTGTGGCCACTGCTAAGGCCACGCTCCCTGGAGTCACCTTGGAGTAGGCACGCTTTCGTCCCCATTTTCCTGACAAACTGGGGTCACCAGGCATTGACTCACGTTAATAGGACAAATGCAGACACCTTGACTCGCTCACAATAGAGACAGCTCTGGTGCTTGGTGCCTCTTTTTAGGACATCTCATGTGATGTCCCCTGTGCCTCATGCTGCTCTCCCCTGATGCTGTGAAGAGGACACTTGGCTCCATACCTGGGATACGGACTGCAAGTCCAGTACCCGGGACCTCACAGCTCCATTTGGTGGGAGACCCCCAGCACCAGCCTCCTATGAGGGCACTGACCTTGGCAGCCTCCAGTTGCTCAGTGTGGAAATGCAAGGGGGGTTGTTTCCTGCCGAGGTACAGCTGCGGGGCAGGCTACAAGTACCCCTTCCTCCAGAAGCCACAGCGAGTGAGTGGCCAGCCTGCGACAGGCCTCCTCCCTGCCTGTTTGCACCACATCACAGTGAAAAGTTGCATCTCCCCAGGGGATTTGGCCGAGTGGTGTCCTCCCTTTGGGTCTGTTCTAGTGCTGGTAAATGGGGAGGGGGAGTGTTGTTCATCTGGGGCAGTCCCTAGAGTTCTTGCTCACTTCAGCTGTTTCACAAGTGGGTTCTCGCCCTTCCCAAACGCATGCCCGACTCTGCTCCAGGGGGCACAGCTGGTTCAGTATTGGGGAATTCATCCTACCCCCAAGAGGAGTAGAGCCAGGGAGAGTGCTTTCTGCTTCACGGCCTTTGTACCTCTCACTACCTGTCTTGCACCCCCTCCTGAGAGCGGAGACCCCATGGTGCAATTGCTCAGCCCCCGAGCTCAGTGCTAACCCCTCAGGGGTCCCCCGACTCCCATAAATTAAACACATCATCTTTCAGGCTGTGGGCAGGGCAGAGAAGGGTGTATGGGGCGGGGTAGAGAGAGTGTATAGGGAAGGCTGTGGGACCAGACAAGGAAGGGGATAGGATAGGCCGTGGGACTGAGGAGGGAGGGATATGGGGCAGGCTGTGGAGCAGGGCAGAGAGGGGGCGTGGGGCAGACTATGGGGTGATTCCCCGCAGCCTGTCCAACCCCTCACGTCATCCTTGATTCCACACAGCCCACCACTCAGATTGTCCCTGATTCCCCGCAGCCTTCCCTCCACATCGTCCCTGATACCCCATGGCCTGCCCTTCGTGTCGTCCATGATTCCCCATGGTCCCCCACCCCTCACGTTGTCCCTGGTTCCCCGAAGCCCGTCTCTCACGTCTCACGTACTCTGGTAAAAGGCTCCCATCTGCTTCACTCCATACAGGTGCAGACGAGGCTCAGCTTGCCTCTGCGCCTGAGTGTCATAAAGAGCGTGAGGAAAGCTCTGAGGGCGCGAAGCAGCGACGAGGGGCCAGAATGGATTTATTTAAAGAGGAAACCAAGTAAAGCTCGGCAGCGTCGGTAGCAGAGCACTAGGGACAGGCACGTTTCCTGAGCGGGTAAATCAGCCCAGAGGTGCAGGAGGAATTTCTAAGACTGGAAGTAAGGGAAGATCCCAGGAGAAGGGCAGGAAGTGAGGTGAAGAAATGGGATGGAATTAAGGTGAACAAAATAGACACCGAATCCAGGGGAACCTTCCCACCAGGGCATCGGACTGAGCCGATCAATTGTCTCCTCAGGGAAGTGGTGGAAGTCGAGTTGCTTGGCATATTTAAAACAAGCCTAGGCAAAGCCCTCCAGCTCCCATCCCCATCCCCCGCTGGTGGGCGCATCTCAGTCACCTGTTGCCTCTTGTCGTGCTCTGGACCAGGAGCTCTTTGGGGCAGGAACTGGCTTTTCCCTGAGTATCTATGCAGCTCCCAGCACAATGGGCTCCAGCCCCTGGACCAGTCCCTTTGGGCACTACTGCATGGCAGAGAGAACACTACAAAATCCCTCTGGTGGCAGAACCCTGGGTTGGCCTCTGGATGGATGAAAGTGCACCAAACAGGGCTGACCCGACCTCACTTTCACTTCTTTGACCCCTGCATCCAAGTATCATGGAACTAGTTCTCTGTTGCTGTGCAGATCGGGGTGGTTTGAAAAGCTGTGTAAGCAGCACTGGAGTGGGAATCACATGGAGCCCCCGGCTCTCTGCAGTCCAGCTGTCAGAGTGCAAATTCACCTGTCCTCTTGGAACATTTCCATTCCCAGCAGAATTTCCTCATCCCATTCACTGTAGAACTCCCAGAGCCCTGCCCTGCTTCCAGGGAACCTCCACACGAGAGAGCATCTGAGACTGGCACGCAAACCCCTATGAAATGCACATGCACATCATCTCCCCCAGAGTGTAACACCACCGTGCCCACAGCATGGTCGCCACGCATTTGCAAACCCCTATGAAATGCACATGCACACCCGCACACCATCTCCCCAGGAGTTTAACACCACTGCGCCCACAGCACGGTCACCACGCGTTCAGATACACCTTCACACACAATCTGCACATGCCACAAATCCGAGACATCGCACAACACAGGCATTTGAACATGGTCACCGGACTTACCAGGCTCCGTTCTGCTGATCTCTCTGGGAAAGGTGCCGTGCCTTTATGTCTAGATTTCCCCTCTGCTAGTAGAGTGGGGTTTATATCGGCTTTCTGTAATTAAGTACTCCAGCCACATGACTGTGCTAACCTACCAGGTAGGTGGGCTTCTCCGCAAATAGATCTATGTCCATATCCTTCTGCAGCTGGGGGAAGGGCTGGGGAGGGGTGGAGGTGGGGGGATAGGGAGACAGAGAATTGTATACTTCTCCACACCCTGCCAGGCTCTGGCTCCAAGGAGGGTGACTGGCTCCCTCACTGCCATATGCACCAAATTCAATCACAGACTCTCACTGATTCAAACAAGTCCTGTCTCGGCACCAGCTGCTGCATGTATGGATATACTGCAATCTCAGAAGCTGGTCCACACAATGCCAAAGGCAGGCATTATCCCCACCATGATTTTGCTGGAAATCCTGCATTTCTTTCTGGGCACCACCTAACCAGAAATATAGGGTCATCCAGGGAGAGTTAAGAAGAGCAACAGAAATTGACAGTGTGAAGGAACATCTAAAGAACTAAGGGCCAGACCTCAATTGGTATAATCAGTGGTGCTCCACTAACTCCAGTGATGACTGGTCCCATTGACTCTAAAGGAGAGACCTCAGTTTACACCAACTAGGGATCTGGCACTAAGACTCCTAGACTTTAAGGTTAGAAGGGACCATCATGATGGTGCAGAGGTTCTCAAACTGTGGTCCATGGACCACCAGTGGTCTGTGAGCTCCATTCAGGTGGTCTGCGGATAGTTCCCTCTAAGGTGTGTGCCTGGGTGGCCGCACACAAAAGAATGAAGGGCCACCCACCTAATTAGTGGAGCCACCCCTGCGCTAATTAGGTGCTTGGACCCTTGAGAATATGTACATGTAAGGTGAGGTGATGGCCTTGGGGGGAATAGGGGGTAGGTGGGAGAGGACAGTGGAGTGAGAAGAAGGGGTGGGGAGAATTTGGGATGTGCAAGGCTGTGGTGGCCAGAGAAAGAGGAGACTTTCTCCAGCTCCAGGGCTGCAGCTGCCAGGGAGAGACGGCCCTCCTTCCCAGCCTGAGCTCTGTGGCTGCTGTGGCAGTGGAGAGACTCCCTCCTTCCCATCCCCAGCTAAGGGGCTGCTGCAGTGGAAGAGAGACCCCCTCCTTCCCAGCCCCAGCTCAGGGGCTGCTGTGACGGGGGAGAGTCCCCCCCCTTCCCATCCCCAGCTCAGGGGCTGTCGCGGCGGGGGAGAGGGCACATCCATCACATTAGAAAGGTAAGACTACTGATATTAAAAGATGAGTTGTGTGCTTTTATCCACAGAACAAAAAACGTTAATTATTATTATTTTTTTTATATAGCGCTTTTACTCAAAGCGTTTTACAATATTTAGCTAATGGTACAAACAACATTTGGAAAAAGCATTAAGTGGTCCGCCGAGACCCTCAGCAATTTTCAAGAGGTCCGCGAAAGAAAAAGTTTGAGAACCACTGATCTAGCGTGATCTCCTGCACATTGCAAGCCACAGAACCTCACCTGCTCATTCCTGTAATAGACCCCTAACCTCTGGCTGAGATACTGAAGTCCTCAAATCTTGATTTAAAGACTTCAAGTTACAGGGAATCCATTTACTTTAGTTTCAACAACAACTGACCCTTGCCCCACACCACAGAGGAAGGCAAAAAATGGCCAAGGTCTCTGCCAATCTGAACAGGAGGGAAATTCTTTCCCAATCCCAAATATGGTAATCAGGTAGACCCTGAGCATGTGGGTAAGATCCAGACACCTGAGAAAAAATTCTCTGCAGTAACTCAGAGCCTTCCTCATTTAACGTCTCATTTCTGGCCACTGGAGATATTTGCTAAAAGCAGTCACACTATGGGCCATATGCCATTGTAGGCAACCTCATCATACCATCCCCTCCATAAACTAACTTATCAAGCCCAGTCTTGAAATAAGATAGGGTTTTTGCCCTCACTACTCCCCTTGGAAGGCTGTTCCAGAACTTCACTCCCCTGATGGTTAGAAATCTTCACCTAATTTCAAGCCTAAACTTGTTGATGGCCAGTTTATAGCCATTAGCTCTTGTGTCAGCACTTATACAGCTTATCTCCCTGCCTGGTGTTTATCCCTGTGATTTATGTATAGAGCACAATCATATCTCCCCCTCCCATTTTGTTGGGTTAAACAAATCAAGATTTGTAAGTCTCCTCTCACAAGATAGGTCTCCATTCCTCTGATCATCCTAGTAGACCTTCTCTGCACTTGTTCCAATTTGTCTTTATTGAATTTTATCTTCTTGGTGTCAGACCACTTCTTCCATTTGTCAGGGTCATTTTGAATTCTAATCCTGTCTTCCAAAGTACTTTCAGTTCTTCCAAGCTTGGTGTCATCCACAATTTTTTTAAGCACACTCTCCACTCCATTATCCAAGACATTCGTGAAAATATTGAATAGTACCAGACCCAGGACAGACCCCTGCAGGACCCCACTAGATACGCCCTCCCAGTCTGACACTGAACTGTTGATAACTACTCTTCTTGTTCAGTCTTTCAACCAAGTGTGCACCCACCTTATAGTATTTGCATCTAGACCTCTTTTCCCTAGTTGTTTATGAGACTATCATGTGAGACTGTGTCACAAGCCTCACTAAAATCAAGATCTATCACATGTAACCCATCCCAGAATCATGGCTGCAGCCTTACCCCTTTTCTCCTCAGGGGTACGGGTCCTGGGTTCATCTCTAAAGGCACCTGGTGCCTCCACCCAAGGAAACCCCTCCTTGTGCACAGAACACAAAGGGCTTGTCCCTGGAGAAAATATTCCACATATAATCTCATACAGAGGAGTGTCAGTCGGAGCACACGTGAATAAAACAGCTCTCACCATTTCCAGAGTAATAAAACAGGATCCAGAGCTTTATTGGTTATGGGGAATTCAAGATACAGGACAATGGGGAAAAAAGAACCAGGATAAGAAAAAATAAAAACACCAATACATACACTCTACCCCTCCCGACATTTACAGCCAGTACCGACCATGCTGTGCTCCCTTCTAGTACCTGCCCAGGCAAATAGTGAACTTAGGCTCGGGTTTTGGTGGGTGGTGCAGCACTGGAGTTGGTGGCGGACTTAGAACAAAATATCAGAATAAACAAAGGTGTTCTAACAAAGTATTCCCACCAAGGCTTGTAAGGTCATCCCAGGGGCTCTCTGGTCTGGACTCCAATGTGTAGTTTGCCTGGCTCATGGTAGCCCAACTGTTACTCTTCTCAGCCTCCTAGGGTTCTGGTCCCTGCTAAGATGACACTGTTCAATGTCCCAAAAATCTCAAAAGGACCCAGAGTCTTCCCTGGGGTAGGAATGTGGAGGGGAGAAGGATCCTCTCTGACTGTGATGCTTCTTTCCTTGCTACTCTCCAAACACAGCCAAAACCGAAAGTAAAAACAAACCCATTTGCCTCTGAGTTCCAGCTCATGATTGGTCCAGTTCTGTTTCTGCCCTGGACCCTAGACAATCTGGGAAATGGAATCCTGAACCTCTGCTACCATTGCTGTTGTAGTCGAGGGATGATTCCCCTAGATCAGGGGTCCCCAACGCGGGGCCCGCATGTGCCATGGTGCCTGCGGGGGCATCTAAATGTGCCCGTGTCCTGGCCAGCGGTCAAGCATCCGCCGAAATGCCGCCGAATTTCAGCGGCATTTCGGCAGCGACGTCTCTCGATGACGCCGCTTGCTGCCAACAAGTGATGTCATCGAGAGGCGTCGTCGCCTAAATGCCGCCGAAATGCGGCCAAATTTCTGCAGCATTTCGGCGGATGCTCGACTGCTGCCACGGTCCTTCGTCTGGCGGGCGCCAGACAAAAAGGTTAGGGACCACTGCCCCAGATGATCCATGTGGTATTTCAGGAGCACCCCTCCCGAAAGGGCTATACATGTGTCATAAACAGATAGCTAAGGGTTAATGTCTCTTTCACCTGAAGCACCTGACCAGAGGACCAATCAGGAAACCGGATTTTTTCAACTTTGGGTGGAGGGAATTTTGTGTCTGAGGTTTTTGTTTGTCTGTCTGCCTGCTTTCTCTGAGCTTTGGAGAAGTAGCTCTGCTTTCTAATCTTCTGTTTCTAAGTGTAAGGACAAAGAGATCAGATAGTAAGTTATATGGTTTCTTTTCTTTGGTATTTGCATGAATATAAGTGCTGGAGTGCTTTGATTTGTATTCTTTTTGAATAAGGCTGTTTATTCAATATTCTTTTAAGCAATTGACCCTGTATTTCGTCACCTTAATACAGAGAGACCATTTGTATGTATTTTTCCTTTCTTTTTTATATAAAGCTTTCTTTTAAGACCTGTTGGAGTTTTCTTTTCTGGGAAATTTCAGGGAAATTGAGTCTGTACTCACCAGGGAATGGGTGGGAGGAAGAAATCAGGGGGAGATCTGTGTGTGTTGAATTTGCTAGCCTGATTTTGCATTTCCTCTGGGTGAAGAGGAAAGTGCTTTTTGTTTCCAGGACTGGGAACGGAGAGGGGGAGTCACTCTGTTTGGATTCACAGAGCTTGTGTCTGTGTATCTCTCCAGGAGCACCTGGAGGGGGGAAGGGAAAAAGGATTATTTCCCTTTGTTGTGAGACTCAAGGGATTTGGGTCTTGGGGTCCCCAGGGAAGGTTTTTCAGGGGGACCAGAGTGCCCCAAAACACTCTAATTTTTTGGGTGGTGGCAGCAAGTACCAGGTCCAAGCTGGTAACTAAGCTTGGAGGTTTTCATGCTAACCCCCATATTTTGGACGCTAAGGTCCAAATCTGGGACTAAGGTTATGATATGAGTAGCAGCGGTGGGATGATAGACAAAATCCAGAAGCCAGTAGGAATATTATATTTTTCTTTTCTCTGCTAAGGGCTTTTTAGCAGAGAGAAACAGTTTGGTTTTAAAAGGGAACCAGAGAGAATTTTTTTTTCTGCTCTCTCTGGCAGTTTGTGGCTTGCATAATAAGCAAGAAACCATTAAGGTGCTATTAAGAGTCTTTTGTCACACAATAGCACTCCCATTGAGAGTCATTCCAGCACTTATATTCATGCAAATACCAAAGAAAAGAAACCATATAACTTACTATCTGATCTCTTTGTCCTTACACTTAGAAACAGAAGATTAGAAAGCAGAACTACTTCTCCAAAGCTCAGAGAAAGCAGGCAGACAGACAAACAAAGACCTCAGACACAAAATTCCCTCCACCCAAAGTTGAAAAAATCCGGTTTCCTGATTGGTCCTCTGGTCAGGTGCTTCAGGTGAAAGAGACATTAACCCTTAGCTATCTGTTTATGACAACATGTCTCCTGCTCCCCCCATCCACTAGGCTAGAAACCATGTCAAAGAAGGAAACTAGGTTGGTTTGGCCTGATTCGTTCCTGACAAATCCATGCTGACTATTCCTTATAACCCCATCATCCTTTAGGTGCTCCCCAATTGATTGTTTAATAATTTATGCCAGTATCTATCCCAGGGGTCGGCAACCTTTCAGAAGTGGTGTGCCAAGTCTTCATTTATTCACTCTAATTTAAGGTTTTACGTGCCGGTCATACATTTTAATGTTTTTTAGAAGGTCTCTCTCTACAAGTCTATATATAATATATAATATAACAAACTAGTGTTGTATTGTAAAATAAACAAGGTTTTCAAAATGTTTAAGAAGCTTCATTTAAAATTAAATTAAAATGTTGATCTTACGCCGCCGGCCTGCTCAGCCCGCTGCTGGTCTGGGGTTCTGTTCACCTAGGCTGGCAGTGGGCTGAGTGGGGCCTGCGGCCGGGCCCCCCAGCTGGGAAGGGTCTGGCAGCCAGAACCCCAGACCGGCAGCAGGCTGTGTGGGGCTGGCAGCAGGGACCCCAGACCGACAGCGGGCTGAGCAGCTCAGCCCACTGCCGCTCAGGAGTTCCATCCTCCAGCTCCTGCCAGCCGGGATCCTGGCTGCCGGACCCGCTCAGCCCCCTGCCTGTCTGGGGTCCCGGCCCTGCCCACATACAGTGGATACCTACCTTCTCCCTGGTTCTGGCCCATTCTCTTCCTCTCTGCACTGAGCTGAGGTTGGGAGTGGACCGAGCACAGGGCTGGGGGTGAAGGGTCTGGCCAGGAGCTAGAATGAAGGAGGGAGCTCAGGGTTGGGGCAGGAGGTTTGGGTGTGGGGGCGCTTACCTGGGCAGCTCCCATTTGGTGTGTGAGGGGTGCAGGTGGGAATGTGACTCCCGTTTGGTGCTCAGGGTGGGGGTGGGGATGTGAAGGGTGCATGGGATGGGGGGGATGGGGATGTGGAGGGTGCAAGAGTCAGGGCAGAGGGCTGGGGGCATGTGAGGGGGTGCAGGTGTCAGGGTAGGGGGGCTGGGTATGTGTGGGGGTGCCAGAGTCAGGGCTGGGGTCATGGGGGAGGGGAAGGAGTCAGCAGAGGGCCGAGTGGTACAGGGCTCAGGGCAGGGGCCTGGGGGGGGGGGGGGTGTGGGGGGTCAGGGCTCAGGGCAGGGGCCTGGGGGTGTGGGGGGAGGTCAGGGCTCAGGGCAGAGGGCTGGGTGACTGCCCCTCCCAGAACCCCCAACCCCCCACCGCTCCTTGTCCCGACTACCCCCTCCTGGGACCCCACCCCCTATCTAAGCCTCCCTGCCCCTTATCCCCTGACTGCCCCCCTAGGACCCTACCTGTCCCATGACTGCCCCAACCCTTATCCACACTCCCGCTCCCAGATAGACCCCCGGGACTCCCATGCCTATCTAACTGCTCCCCGCCCCCTGACAGGACCCCCAGAACTCTGGACCCATACAACCCCCGCCCCTGCTCCCTGCCTGCCCCAAACCCGTCTCCACACCCCTGCCTCCTGACAGCCCCCCTAGAACTCCTGACTCATCCAACCGCCCCAGCTCCTTGTCCCCTGACCACCCCCTTCAGAGACACCCCCCCCCCCACCCTAACTTCTCTCCCAGGACTCTCCTTGCTCCCTGTCCCCTGACTGCCGTGACCCCTATCCACCCCCCAAACAGACCCCGGGACTCCCATGCCCCATATAACCCCCCTGCTCCCTGACTGTCCCCTCCAGAGACCCCCACCCCTAACCACCCCCCCGGGATCCCACGCCCTGATCCAACCCACCCGGCTCCCTGTCCCCTGACTGCCCTGTCCCGGCCCCCTTACCATGAGACTCCCTGCTCATCTGGAGCCCTGCCGCCACCGCGCACGCAGCCCAGCCCTGCCCTGCCCCTCAGAGTGATGTGCGCGCAGCAGCAGGGCTCCGGACGAGTAGGGAGCGTCTTTACCTCTCCACCGAGCCAAACGCTGCCCCATGGGAGCGCGCAGTCCCGGCCCCCAGAGCCCTGCGCACGCGGCGGCAGGGCTCTGGGGGAAGGTGGGGGAGGGGCCGGTGGCTTGCCGCGTCGGCAGGATTTTTAATGGCACGCGGAGTCCCAGCAGGCAGCCACATGCCATTAAAAATTGGCTTGGGTGCCATTGTTGGCTCGCGTGCCACAGGTTGCTGAACCCTGATCTATCCAGTAACTGAAGTAAGGCTGACTGGCCTATAATTCCCCAGTCCTCTTTGTTCTCCCTTTTAAAGAGAGGTATTGTGTTTGCCCTTCTCCAGTCCTCTGGGGAAATTCTGGGGGCTCCTGAACTAATGCAGATTGCTCTTCCCACTCTGCTCCACTACAGTACCCCACAGTCTAAACAAAGGTGGGGCCAATTGTCAGCCTTCTCACCAACAAATCACTCGATTGGGCTTCCCCCTGACTGGGACGCCTTCCTGCAAGCCTTCTCAACCATCTTTGATGACCCACATCACATATGGTCTGCAAAGCCTGCTCTCCGGAAGCGTGACAACATGACCTCACCTCCCGCCCACCTCAAAAAAGCTTGGGAAATGGACCAGCCCTGTCCCAGTTGGGGGTACAGCCTGGACATCATCAGAGCTCCATGCTTTGGAACCACCCCCCCCAAGTAGAATCCAACCCATGAACCAGGGGGTCTTTCTGCATTTTCAATTGCTGCTATGGTTGTGGGTCTTGGGGCAGGTGCAGCAGATCCCCCTGTAAATGATGATGATAGCATCTATAAAGTTGACAGTAGCCCCAGATTCTAAGGCAGTCCAAACCTTCCCAATCCCAATCTGGCCAAAAACCATCCCAGACCTGGTGGAGATGACTGATGGATCACCCCTATCATCAGGACTAGTGACCCAAGAAACCATCCCCTTAGAGGCTGTAGTGGAAAGCACTAAGAAATAATATGCTTTGATGTGATCCACTCTCCGTTCTTCCCAATAAATCTTGGCATTGCTTGGTTGGAGCAGCATGATCCATTTTCTCTTGGTGGTGGAGGTGCATTACTTTCCTCCAAATATTGCCAGAAAGCTTGCCTCAACCAAACCAACAAACCAGCTTGGTGATCTGCACCCCCGGCCCCAGGATTGGATAAGGTGCTCGGAAATGAGACCCCAGACGACAGGGTCTAGCCAGAAGGAAGCAGCTCCAGACCAGAACCTCAGTTTCCCAACAGGTACTGAGACATTTTGAATGTATTAGAAAAGAAATACATAGATTCACTACCTCAACACAGAGACTATGACAGTCAGATATACCTACAGTCCGGGCAAAAGCACCCAGTGGTCAGATATACACCATGTCTGAACCAGAGCTGGAGGCACTATGTGTGTATACCCAGGAAAATCTGTCAAAGGGCTTCATCTGAAGATCCACCTCCCCAGCGGGGGCACCACTCCTCTTTGTGTGAAAAAAGGTCGGGCCACTATGTCTCGGCATAGACTATTTGTAACTGTACCCCCTACCCCTCATCCGGGAATTGTTCGACACCTGAGGACTGCCAGCATCTTCACTAGACTAGCTCTTTGGGGGACATACAATCTAGTGCACGTAAGGCCAAGGAGCAAACGAAAGACCACTTTTCAAACCTGATATTGGCACTTTGAATGCGTAGTAATGCTATTTGGCATAACCAATCCCCCCACAACATTCAACATTTTGTAAATGATGTGTTCAAGGACACCCTGAAGCGGTACGCGATCATCTACCTTGATGATATACTGGTGTTTTCTGAGAACTCTGACCAGCACTGTCATCAGGCCTAGGCAGACTATGGAAGCACGGTTTGATCACCAAACTAGAGAAGTACACTATCCACCAGGCCACCATTGAATTTTTAGGTTACATCATCTCCCCGAAGGGCATTTAGATAGACTTGCAGAAGATGGGCGCCATCTGCAACTGAACAGCACCCTGGACCTTCTGAGAACTTCAGAGCTTCCTGGATTTTGTAAATTTTTATAGGTGATTCATCACCACTTCTCTGAACAAGCAGCCTGCTGACTTCCCTTCTTCATAAAGCCATTTGATTCATTTGGTTGCCTGAAGCCCAGCTCACTTTCCACCAGCTCAAGACCACCTTCATCACAGCCCTGATTCTGGCACACCCGCCTGACCCGACTCACCCATTTGTAATGGAAGCAGATGCATCCAGCCCGGGCTGCAGGTCAATACTCTCACAGTGATCTCAGTCCGTTCTGCATCCTCATGCATTCTACTTTTGGAATCTCACCACTGCAGAGATGCACTATGGAATGCTGGACAAGGAGATGCTCACCATCAAAACTGAATTTGAAGAATAACATCACCACCTTGAGGGAGCTTGGCTTCAGGGGCGGCTCCAGGCCCCAGCACGCCAAGCTTGTGCTTGGGGTGGCATGCCACAGGGGGCACTCTGCCAGTCTCCGGGAGGGTGGCAGGCAGCTCCGGTGGACCTCCCGCAGGCGTGCCTACGGAGAGTTCGCTGGTCCCGTGGCTTCAGTGGACCTCCCGCAGGCGTGCCTGTGGAAGGTCCGCTGGTCCCGCAGCTGCAGTGGACCTCCCGCAGGCACGCCTGTGGGAGGTCCACCAAAGCCGCAGGACCAGCAGACCGCAGCACCAGCGGAGCCTTCACAGGCACGCCCGTGGGAGGTCCACACCAGAGCCACCTGCCGCCCTCCCAGCGACCAGCTGAGTGCCCCCCGCTGCCGCCGTGCTTGGGGCAGCGAAATGTCTAGGGCCGCCCCTTGGCTTCCAGTGCTGGTTTTCACTGACATAAAACCTTGAGTACCTCCACAAGGCCTAAGCTCTGAGCCAGAGGCAGGTAAGGTGTTTTTTTCTCAATTCAAGTTTACGATTACCTACCATACAGGAAAACAAAATGGGAACACCAACGTGCAATTGCTAAAGGGGGATTATTACAGGGAAAACGAGGAACCTTCTTCCGAGCTCCCCTACCTCCTCAAGCCTAGTAACTGTGTTAATGCTGCAATCCAGCAAGACCTGCTCTCCCTCACCCTGTCTGTCTTGAAAGAAGACCCACTTACCCTAGGATCACAGTCTGTGCCCTTAGGGGCTGAGCTGCACCTTTCTGTCTGGGATGGTATAACATACTTGCAGCACATAAATGTCCCACCTTGACGCCCCAGACTGGAGGACCTATGGCTGTGTCACAATGCCTGGATCACTCTGGCTGCCAGAAGACCTCTCATATGGTCGCCCGTGTTTTCTGGTGGTCCTGAATGTAGGCTGAGATCCAAGCTTATGTGGACTCCTGCAAGGGCTGTGCATGTACCAAGTCATCCCAGACCAGACCGCTCGGCACCTTAGTGACCCTGGAGAACCCAGCTAGGCCTGAGTCTGCCATCAGCCTAGACTTGGCCACACCACAGTCATAACAGTCATGGATCATCTGACTGAAATGGCCCATTTCATCCCTGCAACCACCTGCCCTCTGCTGAGACTACTGCCCAACTCTTGGTGCAAAACCTGGTCCAGCTCCACAGACTTGCAGACCATAGAGTTTCGGACCCACGCCTGCAGTCCACCTCTTGTTTTTGGCATGAAGCATTCAGATTACTGGACAGCCACATATCCACCACCACCACATACCTCACCCACAAACAGATGGAGAAACTGAAAGCATAGGCAGCAGGTTTGTATAATTTTTGGTGGTGCCCAAAATGGTGGTGCCCCCCCGCTTCCCCCTGCAAGTCGATATAAAATGAAGCTACAACGTGTCAGCACTACAAGATTACAAGGGTAAATTAAAAGTGGAAAGTCAGAAGCAGCACTTGCCTGCTTCAATATATGGTGGTATATTTTGTTGCACCTGTTGTGACAAAGTGGGAATGTTCTTAATGTTTTCTCTGAATACTGTGTGGCTGCCTCAGTTTCCCCTGCAAGGTGCCAACTGAAGGTGTTGAGGACAAAGAGATCAGGTGGCCTCCTGGTCCAGAAGAGACACAAAGGCCAGAGGAGGGAGTGTCAGTTTGGAGCTGGCTGGGGAAATGGGGAGAGGCCCAGAATTTGGGTCTGGGCTCCCCACCCCCCAAGATGGACCTGACTGAGGGGTCCTGTTTTCTGTACCTACCAGCTGTGTTTTAGACTGTGATCCTGCCATCTAATAAACCTGTTTTACCGGCTGGCTGAGAGTCACGTCTGACTGCAGAGTTGGGGCACAGGGACCTCTGGTTCCTCCTTCCCCCCACCCCTCCTGAGGTGCTCCAACAGTCTGCTGGCCACTGCTCTCTATAGCCTTAGGCAGAAGCAGCGGCAGGCAGCTGGCAGCACAAGCAAGGAAGAGAGGCACCAGCTGTTTTCTTTCAGGCAGGGAAGCTTCGGGACGGGGGAGAGGGGGTAGGCCCACTCCAGACAGGGCCAGGGGAGCAATCCAGCTCCAAATATTTGTGGAGCACAGCCCCCAGCCTTGAATATTCCTGGTGCTCGGGCCCCTTGAGCTCATATAACCTGCTGCCCCTGCGAAAGGGTGAACCTGATACAGAAGCAGACCTTGAAGTGTTTTGTAAATTAGCACCAAGAGAACTAGTCCATGCTCCTGCCATATGCAGAGTTTTCGTATAATAATACTGACCATGTCTCTACAGGTCGGAGCCATTCGCTAATTATGGGTTCCAGGCCAGGTTTCACCTGGCATTACCAGCAGCCTCCCCAAACCCAGCCACCACAACTGGGTCCTGCAGATCCTAGAAGAGGTGAAGAAGGCTTATAAGAAGCATGCAGACCACCAGGGACAAGAAGCTTCTGTGTTCACAGTAGGCATGGTTTGCTGACAAGCATCTCCAGAGCTGTCAGCCCTCCCGGAAATTGGACTATTAGTCCAATACGCCAGCAGATCAACCCAGTTACCTTTAAACCACAGCTTCCCCCACCTCCAAACGAACCCAGGTTTTTTCAGGCTTCTCTTCTGAAGTCCTGAGCTGAGAACCCTTCCCTGACTGAACCACACCACCCCCTGAAATCCAGGATAAAGAGGAGTACAAAGTGCATCTTGTCCTCAGTTCCCAATGGATGCCTGTACTGTCTGGTGGACTGGGAAGGCTACAGCCCCAAGAACCATATTTAGCAACCTGCTTCCCATGCCCCTGCTGTGCTGGGGAAATTCCACCAGACACATCTGGACCAGCACCACCCTGATGGGCAGAACAATGTAAGAACCTGCAGGACTGGACCCTAGGACCATGGGGCTTGTGTACCACAAACATGTCCACATCACCACTGGAAGCTTAGGCTGGGTTTTTGCTGGAGCTAGGCACTGCAGGAAGTACCACCAACAGTGCTTGAGTGGGAGCCCCCTGCAACCCACTGATTGGCTCACACTGTCTATGAACCAGGAAGGCAGCCAGGGGAGCTGTCTGAACAATGATGCACATGGCTGCTTGCTTCTGCTCCAGACAGTGTCTTGCTGCAGACCCTAGACCTCGGCTCCTGACTCTGGTTTGTCCCCGACTCTGTAACCTGGTGCCAGACCCAGACTCCCTGGCATCCTGACCCAGCTCAGCCCCGCCCTGCTACTCATCTCCTCGCTGCAACTTGGAGCCCAGCCAAGAGACTGGTTACCTGCGTTCGGGGGTTGTCACTGCGGGGGACAGGACAACAAAGCCTTCAGCCCCAAGGGACAGCATTTGTAGAATACAGGGAATTAGCCCGCGCAATGAATGAGTTAGGCTGAGCGGTTGCTGGCCAAGAATAAACAGAGCCACTGGGAGAGTAGCAAAGAATCCTGTGGCACCTTATAGACTAACAGACGTTTTGGAGCATGAGCTTTCGTGGGTGAATACCCACTTCTTCAGATGCAGCAGCGGCAGGCAGCTGGCAGTACAAGCAAGGAAGAGAGGCACCGGCTGTTTTCTTTCAGGCAGGGAAGCTCCGGGACGGGGGAGAGGGGGTAGGGCCCACTCCAGACAGGGCCAGGGGAGCAATCCAGCTCCAAATATTGGTGGAGCACAGCCCCCAGCCTTGAATATTCCTGGTGCTCGGGCCCCTTGAACTCATATAACCTGCTGCCCCTGCGAAAGAGTGAACCTGATACAGAAGCAGACCTTGAAGTGTTTTGTAAATTAGCACCAAGAGAACTAGTCCATGCTCCTGCCATATGCAGAGTTTTCGTATAATAATACTGACCATGTCTCTACAGGTCGGAGCCATCAACATCTGAAGAAGTGGGTATTCACCCACGAAAGCTCATGCTCCAAAACGTCTGTTAGTCTATAAGGTGCCACAGGATTCTTTGCTGCTTTTACAGATCCAGACTAACACGGCTACCCCTCTGATACTGGGAGAGTAGTGACCGTCCGTGTCCTGCCTGCCCACTGGAGCACCCTGGAATAGCGGCACTGTCAGGGCATGGTCTCCCACAGAGCCCCCTTGTGATACAACAGTGTCCTGTACTCACTCTGCCTTCGGTCCTCAGTGTCCGGGCAGACAGAGAGCAGGTCCGGGATGGGGAGACTCAGCTCTTCAGCTGAGTCCAGCAGGAGCCACCTGAAAACACATAAACTGATGCGAGTTCACTTGGGGACTCCCTCCCTTCCTTCAAGGATCCTCGGTCAGGCTGGGTCCCGTCCAGCACCCACCGGTGGGGCTGGCAAGGGTTCCAGAGCAATCCTTCAGACTCAGACCCACTTCCCCTCGGGGGGCTCAGATGGGCTGTCCCTGTTCTCAGCTGCGCTCTCCTCTGGGCACTGAGGAATGGAGATTCTCCTCCTTCTTCTCTGTTCTCCTCCCAGGGCGGCTGCTAACCGAGCGGGGCTTTGCCTCTTTTAGTGTCTCCCTCCAGGCCTGATACACCTTGTGGGTATGGCAGGGCAGGGCTGCTACAGCTCTTACTTAGCTCTCCCCTGGCTGGTGCAGGGCTTGTGCACCCCAACACAAGCACCCTTACCTGCCTGGCTCCGGAAGAGGGCAGGCGCTGGTCTGTGTCACCTAGTCACCCATAGCCATTGACTGTTACTCGACCTACCCGGGGACTGCGTAGTTGCCAGCACATCACCAGGAAGGTGAAGTCTGTGTTTGTTCTTTGGGGGCTCTGGGTGGAGCTCGTCACAGACACTGCCCCGCACCTCATGCAGGACTCTAAGGCTTTTCTGATAAGATACAGTCACATCGCAGCTCCCGCACTGCCCTCAAGCACAGGGAGATGCTGAAAGAGCCGGGCGGGCAAGAAAGGGAATCTTGTGTCCGGAAGACCGTGTCTTAGCTTTATTAAGCTGCAGGGCTATTGTGGTTAATGCAGCTGCATCTCAGTGGCGATGGGCAGATGGCTCCAATCCCTGCACTGGAGGGGTGTTGGCATCTGGAAGAGGCAGTAAGAGCTGAACTGGATGGAGAGAAAGGATGGGTGAGTTCAGCTGCAGTGAGAGAGAAGAGCATTTCATTGAGATCCCATGAGACAGAGTGACCAGAGCACTGTAAAGAGGGATTGGAGATATGCAAGGCTTCTCTTGCATGAGGATACTGAAAATATCAGGGTTGGAAGGGACCTCAGGAGGTTATCTAGTCCCTTCTCCTGCTCAAAGCAGGACCAATCCCCAGACAGATTTTTACCCCAGTTCCTTAAATGGCCCCCTCAAGGACTGAACTCACAACCCTGGGTTTAGTAGGCCAGTGCTCAAACCACTGAGCTATCCCTCCCCTCTGTAGTATATGGAGATATACGTATCTCATAGAACTGGAAGGGACATTGAGTCCAGCCCCTGCCTTCACTAGCAGGACCAGGTACTGATTTTGCCCTGGATCCTAAGTGGCCCCATCAAGAATTGAACTCACAACCTGGGTTTAGCAGGCCAATGCTCAAACCACTGAGCTATCCCACCCTGCTAAACAGTGAGTAAAAACTTGCCTGGCCCTGGTGATAGTCTGCTAGCCCAGTCTGCTCTCCAGGTGCCTACACCCAGCGGGGCCGGATCCCACCAGCCAGAGAGCATTTGTGGCTGTGCAACCTCTGACCCTTCTGTAGAAATTGCACATGGAAGGATTGAAAGGGAAACTTGAATGGCACAGAAGCAACTGGGTCACATAGGATAATAAACCTTGAAAAGGATAGGATGCTCCCACAGCTGTTATTAAGGCACAGGGTTTGCAGTGTTGTGGTAGCCGTGTTGCTCCCAGGATATGAAAGAGACAAGGTGGGTGAGGTAATAACTTACAATGGACCAACTTCAGTTGATGAGACGTACAAGTTTTTGAGTTACACAGAGGTCTTCTTTAGTCTGGGGAACAGAGGCAGATTAGGTGTTTGTGGAGCCCTGGGCCAGAGCAAGTGGAGGCCCCTTCCCACCTCTTCAGCCTGCAGTCCCCCCATGTTCCTGTCGCGGAGCGGGGTCAGGGTGCGGGGGATTGCCCTGTCCCGCTTGCCCAGTGCTCTTGCTGGGGACTGGGGTCGTGGCACAGGGGCTTCTCCTGCTCCCTGGCAGGAGTGCCGGGCAGGAAGAGCAGGTTGGGGTGTGGGGGTGCCCATTTTTCCAGGGACACCCCCAACTGGCCCCGGATCCTGAACATGGGCCCCATTGGCCCAGTGGTTAATCTGCCACTGCTGGGGAAGGAAGCGGAGTGTCTGAGCTAAATACAAGTTGGGGCCAATTGTTTAGCAGAAGGGTTAACACGTGGCAGATGGTCACTTGAAATAAGGTGCGCAATTGAGGGTTAGATTGTTATGCATAAAGGGTTTGAAGTGGGCAATTAATGGTAGCAGGTTGTGGGGCGTATTACAAGTTGTCATGAGCCATAAAATCAGTGTCCCTCTTAAGTCCAATAGATGCAAAACCTGCAGAAATATCTCCACTGCTACAACGATCCCCCACAACACACCTGTCAAGATCCAGGGTCCTACAGATGCTTATCACAACATGTGGGGTACCTCATCCAGTACTTCAATTGCCCCAGCAATAACTACGTGGGTGAAACCAGACAGTCACTATGCTATTGAATGAACTCACACAGAAAAATGATAAAAGACAAAAACACTCTACCACCCATCCACAGACACTTTTCACAGAGTGATCACTCCCTATCTGATCTTTCAGTACTTGTCTTCAAGGGAAACCTGCACAACACCTTCAAAAGATGAGCCTGGGAACATCAGTTCATAACTCTGCTAGACACCAAAAGCTATGGACTTAGCAAAGACGCTTGTTTTATGGCTCATGACAACAATTTGTGACACGTCTCATAGCCCATTACCCTTAATTGCCCATTTCAAGCCCTTTAAGTATAACAATCTAACCCCCAACTGCCCACTTCATTTCAAGTGACTGCCTCCACATGTTACCCCTTCTGCTTAACAATTTGTCCCAACTTGTATGTAATTCAGACCAGTGGCGGCTCTAGGTATTTTGCTGCCCCAAGCATGGCAGGCAGGCTGCCTTCAGCCATTTGCCTGCAGGAGGTCCCGGGTCCCGCGGATTCGGCGGCTTGCCTGCAGGAGGTTCTGGGTCCCATGGATTCAGCGGAATGCCTGCGAGAGGTCCGCCAAAGCAGCGGGACCAGTGGACCCGCCACAGGCCTGCCTTCGCCCTCGTGGCAACCAGCAGAGCACCCCCCATGGCTTGCCGCCCCAGGCACGCGCTTGGCGTGCTGGTGCCTGGAGCCGCCTCTGGTTCGGACACTTCACTTCCTTCCCCAGACCAGAAGAAGAGCTCTGTGTAGCTTGAAAGCTGCACAGCAGAAGTTAGTCCAATAAAAGATATTCCTCACCTACCTTGTCTCTCTCATTAACGTCCATCTATCTCCCTAGCATCTGTCATGAGTTCAAATCCCAAAAGTGGAAGATGTGATGTTTTTGATCTTGGTATTTTAGTGGGCCAGTAAGGTGGATCTTTTCAAAGCTACACGGGATTAAAATGCAGAAATGCCATTAAAATACTGTTTTTAAAATTAGCCTTATAGAAAATCAACGTAGCCCATATGAAATGGATTAGAGAATGGGTAACTATAGCTAGAAAGTAACTGTTTAACAGAAATGACCATCCAGGGAGGGGAGGGTTTGAGTAGGGTCCCTAGAAAGCTATTCAACACCTTAATCAATGATTGGGAAGCAAGTATAAAATCACTGCTAGTAACGGTTGCAGATGACATCAAAACTGATAGAGTGGTAAATAATGATAACGAATAGGTCTGTTCTACAGAGCGATGTGGGTCACTTGATAAACTGGGCTTATTCACAATCCATGGATTTTAATACAGCCAAATGCAAAGTCACACAACAAAGCGCAAAGAATGTAGTCCAGTCACATATACGGGAGGGGGCGCTATATCCTGCGACACAGTGACTCTGACAAGGACACGGTGCAGAAGCACCTAAATATGAGCTCCCAAGGCCACAGTGCAGCTAAGAGGGCAAATGCAATCTTTGCACGTATTCACAAGGGAGTATCAAGTAGGAAGAGGAAGGGAGTGTTACCTCTGTACACAGCGCTGGTGAGACAGTTACTGACGTGTATGCACTTTGGGTGTCCACACTTCAGAAAAGATGTTAAAAGTCAGAAAGGGCTCAGAGAAGCCGTACGAGAATGATCTGAGCTCTGGGAAACCTGCCTTACGGTGAGGGGTGTAAGAAGTTTTATCCATTCAGCTTACGTAATAGAAGTTTAAGAAATGACTTGACCACAGTCTGCTAGTACCTACGTGGAGAGAAGGTTTCTGAGAGCGGATGGCTCTCAAACCGAGCTAAGGCAGAAGAAGAGCCAGTGGCTGGAAGCTGATGCTGAACAAATTCCAATTGGAAAGAAGGTGCACATTTTTAACAATAAGAGCAATTAACCTTTAGACCAAGGGACCTGGGATGCAGAGGATTCGGCATCATGGGAAGTCTTTTAAAATTGAGATGAAATATTTCTTCTAAAAGTTCTGCTCTTAATATATTAAAAGCTATGAGCTCACTGCAGGAATCCCTGGATGAAATTCTCCGGCTTGTATTATGCAGGAGGTCAGTCTAGATGGTCTAAAGGGGCTATTTGGGCCTTAAAAATTTGTGGATCTATTGATAGAAATGAGGCAGCTGAATTCCTTCCGCAGGGTGGGAAGTCGCAGCTTGCGCATCTTGGTTTGCTGCATTGAATTGCTAAGCGGGCTAGGGGTCTGGTTTTGGGGCCTAAGCAACCCTGAACAGCACCCAACCCAAAAGCCCAGTTACCCTGGAGCAGAGGGAGGTGCCAGGTCATCAACATGCACCAGATGCTGCTCAGCCAGGGCCGCCTCCTCCATCCAGCCAGGCTCCTTGAGATGATCCAGTGAGTGACAGGGAGAGGGAGAGAGAGAAGCAAGCAACAGGGCCGGGGCCTTGGGGGAAGAGGCAGGGCAGGGGGCGGGGCCTTGGGGGTCCACTTACCAGCAATTAGAAAAGTGGCAACCCTAACCCACCTATTTCCCAAGGGGGCAAAAGCCTGTCTGAGGCCATGGCTGGTTTCCTTACTAAACGCCTTGTGATTCAGGACAGAGATTCCCCGAATCAAGGCAGGGGCCACTCTGCTCTGACGTAACAACTTGGTGATGTGCCGGGGCAGTTGTTTCTGTGAGGAAATAGGATTCAGGAGGTAGGTAGGAGGACTAAGGGCTCTGCCCCCAGGAGGGACGAGGGACTCTTGGGAACCCCACATGCCCACAGAAAAGCCCTTGCTGTCCAAGTGCAGATAGTCCCTAGTGCAAGCCCCAGCTATTGGGCCAGCTATGTCCCTGGGGAGCAGGGTGGGGAGTTCCCCAAGGCGGGAATTGCTGGTGGACTCTGTCCTGTGTGATGTGGCCTTAACACCAGTAGGTCGATGCGCAAGACCCAAGGGGTCATCACCCAGGCATGCAGGATGCCTGCCACTTCCACAGTTTGCCTGCAGCCCTGGGAACGGCTAATTCCTGCTCCGCCCTGCGTGGCCCCTGCATCCCAGGCTCATTAGGGATGTTTTCGGCCCGTGCTGCGGATGTGCTGCAGGGAGGAGTGGGTTCGGGGAACACATTAATGCAGTAACGAGGGAGGCGGCCCGGCCCTGCACTGAAAGCTTTTTAATCTGCGGGAGAAACGTCCACTCGATGCACTTCCCCAGCATGGGTAACGAGCTAAATGAGCCTCCACCTGCTCTCCAGTCACTTCCAGGAAAAGCAGCCCCAGAGAGCGGGGACAGCGCTGGCTTTGTCAACACAGTCTGTTTTTCTGAAAGCCAGTGGGAAGGGGAGGGGAGGCTCGTGGTGACCCCACACAGCAACGCTTCCCCATGGTCTCTGCTCCCAGCTGTGTCCCTAGGGCTCCTCGCAGAGCCCTGCTGTGCCAGCGCTGCCCTCTGGCCTGCTGCCTCCTGCTCAGCGGCTCCAGCCACTGCCCCCTGCCTTCAGCAGCTCCAGGGAGCAGAGCGCTGGGCGGGAGCTACGCCTGCTCCAGACACAGCTGGGAGGTCCCCTGACTCATGCCAGCACCGCAACATGGCAGCTGAGTGCCAGGGCTGGTTGGCACCATCACGTACTCCCCCTGCCCCCGGTAGCTTCACAGCCCCATCACCACCGGCCTCCCCTGGGGAGTTCTCTCGGACGCTGGCTCCAGGCTGCGCTGACTCTCTCATGCCCTCACTCCTGGGGCTGGGGACCTTAACAATGTTCAGTATCGCCCTCTTAGCATGCTCTTCCCCCGTTCATCGCCTCTCCCTTCTCAGCATTCCCTGGCCCATCTCCTGCAGTGCCCCTGTACTGCAGGAATCAGCAGTGTGTCGTCACTGTACGCCGACCTGGCACCCCAGCACCACATCACACCCTTCCTCGATTCAGAGAATTTAAGACGAGCACGGACCATTAGATCATCTACTCTGACCCGCTGTCAGCAGAAGCCGGAGAATTTCATGCAGTTACCCTGGTATTGTGCCTAATAACTTGTGTTCAATTAAAGTGTCTTCCGGAAGGCGTCCCTTCTTGATCTGAAGACATCAAGAGATGGAGAATCCACTATTTCCCTTGGTAGTTTGGTTTCTTTCAAGGGTTAATCACCCTCACTGTTAAAAATCTTTGTCTTTTTTTAACTTGAATTTGTCAGGCCTTCTCTTCCAGCCATAGGTGCCTTTCTCTTCTAGATTAAAGAACCCTTTAGTACCCACTGTTTTCTCCCTGGCAAGGTGTTTATACACTCCAACCAGTCACCTCTCCATCGTCTATGTAATAAACTGAACAGACTGAGCACTTTAATAGAGATGGTTGGAAAGTTCAGTTGGAAAATGCCGATTTATCAAGCCTGAAATATTCCGCCTGAAATATCTTGGTTTGGTGAACTTTCAGAAAATCCAAGGCACATGCTGGTGCTGTTGAGCAAATTTCATTTTCTAAACACCATGTGGTGATGTTTCCAAAATTAAATTGGGGGGAGAGGGTCTGGTTTTGGTGAGAAACCAGACAAATTCCAGTTTTGGTTCCATCAAAGCCATTCCCCCCCGTCCGATGTTTCAGTGTAGCCCTTGAAAAAAATCAATTCTTTGCTGTGCATTTTAAGCCTCTTACTCTGAGGGGGCATTTTCTCCAGCCCGTGAATGATTTTTGTGTTTGTTTTCTTCACTCTCCCATTTTCAACATCCTTTGTAAAACCAACCCCAAACTGTACACAGGGTTCCAATACGGGTCTTATCAATGCTGTATATAGAGGTCCAATTACCTCCCTCTAGACTGCTCCCCTGTTTATACATCCAAGGAGCCATCAATAGGTGGATCCAACCATCATACGTCCATCAGTGGCTGTTAGCCAGGATGGGCAGGGCAGGGTCCCTAGCCTCTGTTTGCCAGAAGCTGGGAATGGGTGACAGGAGATGGATCACTTGATGATTCCCTGTTCTTTTCATTCCCTCTGGGTACCTGCCATTGGCCGCTATCAGAAGACAGGATACTGGGATAGATAGACCTTTGGTCTGACCCAGTATGGCCGGTCTTATGTCCACATGGAGATCTTTTTGCCACAGAATCATACAAGGAGTTTATGCTGAGTTTCTTGAACACTAGGACCCCTAAACTTTTTCATAAGAACATAAGAACGGCCATACCGGGTCAGACCAAAGGTCCATCTAGCCCAGTATCCTGTCTACCGACAGTGGCCAATGTCAGGTGCCCCAGAGGGAGTGAACCTAACAGGCAATGATCAAATGATCTCTCTCCTGCCATCTATCTCCACCCTCTGACAAACAGAGGCTAGGGACACCATTCCTTACCCATCCTGGCTAACAGCCATTAATGGACTTAACTGCCACAAATTTATCCAGTTCTCTTTTAAACGCTGTTATAGTCCAGCCTTCACAACCTCCTCAGGCAAGAACTTCCTTTTATTTGTTTTAAACCTGCTGCCCATTAAGAATCACTGCTTTCCAGGATACAGTCCCCCATTCTTTAACAAACTCAGAGACCTGGTAGGTAAGGTCCCATGGGAAGAAAATCTAAGGGAAAAAGGAGTTCAGGAGAGCAGGCAGTTTCCACGGAAGAGCCCCATACAAAGGGTAAGATTGGAGATGCTACAGACAGGTGTGAGAAGGCCACAGCAGGAAGAAGCCCAGGGAAGTAGCAGCAAGGAGTTGGGCTGAGCAGGCCTTGGAAGCTGGTTATATGGTCACTGGGCTGGAACCCAGTGTAGTGGGAGGGCTGGGTTCCCCCACTCACCACTGGCAAGGTGGAATGAGTCCAGAGAAGGGGGCAAGGACGACAGAGAGCCTTGAGAGAAGGTTGTGAAGACAGCAGGTCCTGGAGCGGGGGAGCTGAAAGCTTATTATAAGGGTATTGGACTATTTATTTGTGATTACTGGACTTTGTTACCATGGAAGCAGTGGACTTAAATTGTGACCTAGCCAGAGGGCCACGTCACAGGAAGAGGCAAACCGCTGGAAGACTAGAGTGACCCTTGGGTGCACCAGGTGGAGAGAGCCACTATGGGATGCCCAGCTACAGGGAGGCACTCGAATGGTGACACACGCTTTGCCAATCAGTGTAGCCTTCTTTCTTGATGAAGGCATTGTGGCTTTTTGGGCATCTAGTCAAACCATTCACCAATTATCATTCAGAGTTTTCTGGTTAGATTCTTCCTCCCAGCTGCTTTGGCTCATAATTGTTTTCGGCTTTGGGAAATTGGGCCTTATAAAAGCGTCAATTGTCTTTTTACTGCTGGTTGGAACTTTAATTCAGTTTGCACATCATATATGTGATGAAGAACTTAACGAGAAAACTCTGAATCATAACTGGGAGTGGTTTAAGAACATTTGACTAGATGCCCCAAAAAGCCACAATCCCACAAATGAGGAAGAAGGCTGACCTGATTAAAAAAAAACAATCTGGTTGAGAGAGGAACTGAAGGCAGCTCTAAAAACTAAAACATAAGAAATGGAAGAAAGGGAAAGTTGACAGCAATGAATATAAATCAGAAGTTAGGAATTGTGGAAAATTGATAAGGGATGCAAAGGGACACAAGGAGAAATCTATGGCCAGCAGAGTTAAGAACAATAAGGAGGAATTTTTTAAGTAGATTAGGAACAAAAAGAATCCTGACAATGGTATTGGTCCATTACTGTATGGAAGTGATAGAATTATCAATAATAATGCAGAAAAAGGCAGAAGTGTTCAAAAATATTTTTGTTCTATATTTGGGGGAAAAAACAGATGATGTGGTTCACCAAACAGGATGATAACACTTGTCCATTTCACTAGTATCTCTGAAAGATGTTAAACAGAAGCTACTGGTGTTAGACATTTTTAAGTTAGCAGATCCAGATAATTTGTATCCAAGAGTTTTAAAAGATCTGGTTTATGAGCTTGATGGACATTAATGCTGATTGTCAGTAAGTCTTGAAGCACTGGGGAAGAAAGTTAATATTGTGCCTATTTTTAAAAAGGGTAAATGGGATAACCACAGTAATTGTCAGGCTGACTGACCTATATCAATCCCAAGGAAGATAATGGAGTGGCTGATATGGGACTCAAATAATAAAGAACTAAAGGAGGGTAATGTAGGTAGAGCAAGTTGACATGGATTTATGGAAAATAGGTCCTTTCAGACTAACTTGGTATCTTTTTGATGGGATTAGAAGTTACATTGTAAAGATAACAATGTTGATGTAATATACTTAAACTTCTGTAAGGCATTTGACTTGGTAGTGCATGCCATTTTGATTTAAAAACTAGAATAATATAAAATTTACATGGCACAGAGTAGCCAGATTAAAAACTGGCTAACTGATAGGTCTCAAAATGTAACTGTAAATGGGGAATTGTGATTGAGCAGGTCTCTTTCTAGGGGGGGCCTGCAGCAATCTGTTCATGACCCTACACAATTTAACATCCTTACCAATAAACTGGCAGAAAACAAAATCACTGATAAAGTTTGCAAATGAGACAAAAATTGGGGAAAACGGTAAATAATGAAGAGGACAGGTCACTGATTCAGCACGATCTAGATCACTTGTTAAAGTGGGTGCCAGCAGGCAGTATAAATGCCTTTTAATGCAGTTAAATGTAAATGTGTACATCTGGGAACAATGAATGTCATCCATAGTTATAGGATGGGAGACTCTACCCTGAGAAGCTGTGACTCTGACAAGGATTTAGGGGTCGTGGTGGATGATCAGCTGAACATGAGCGCCCAGTGTGACACTGTAGCCAAAAGAGCTAATGATACCCTGGTATTGTTATGGACTGGGATGTAGGCAGTCTGGCCTAGGAGTGGGAGCAGGAGTCAGGCATCCAGGCTGAGGAACAAAGCCAAGGGTCAGCACCAGAGTCAGCTGCCAGTTATCAGAGCCAGGGGGCAAGCCAAAGTCAGAAGCTGGAGGGCAGGGTTGGAGACAGGAGGCAAGGTGTAAGGGCAGGAGGAGAGGCAAGGATCAAGCATGGAACAGGAGCATAATGGGGACAGGAGTGAAGGCAGGAGCAGAGCAGGAATCAGGAACAGGGTTGGGTGCAGGGGGGGTACTCAATGCAGCCACAACAGGAAACCACTTTGTTGCTCAAATGAACTTCCTCGGCCTCTGTGGTTAGACAAATACGTGGAGCCAGGTGACCCTCCAGTCAGAGCTCCCATGGGAAAAGCCTTGGCTGGGACTATAGTCCTTGTAGCTTCTCAGCCCAGGCAGCCAGGGTGTGGCAGCTCTCGGGAGATGCCCAGGGCTGGATTCAAGACTCAGGATATTACAGGACTGCATAAACAGAGGAATTCTGAGTAGGAGCAGAGAGGTTATTTTACTTTGTATTTGGCACTGGTGCAACCGCTGCTGGAATCCTCTGTCCAGTTCTGAGGCCTACAGTTCAAGAAGGATGTTGATAAATTGGAGAAGGTTCAGAGAAGAGCCATGGGAATGATTAAAGGATTAGAAAACCTGCCTCACAGTGATAGACTGAACTCTTTGAGTCTAGTCAATTTATCTTAACAAAGGGAAGGTTAAGGGGTGATTTGATCACAATCTCTAAGTTCCTCCATGGGAAACAAATACTGGAAATCCATTGGGGTTCCCGCACAGGTTCGGATACTGCTGACTACGCCACTGTGACGGGTTGGACCTCCACTCTTGGGATGCCACCTAATGTACTGGGGTTTCACTGAGCCCCTCCTGCTCCATATTCATATTATAACCATATTTCTATGAAAAGTATGGGGTGTAACATCACAATGGGCTCTTCAGTCTAGCAGAGAAAGGTCTAACACGATCTCATGTCTGGAAATTGAAGTTAAACAAATTCAGACTGGAAATAAGGTCTAAATTGTTAATGGTGAGAGTAATTAACCACTGGAACAATGTAGCAAGGGGCATCACCGACAATTTTGAAATCAAGACGGATGTTCTAACAGCTGCTCTGAGGATTCTGCTGGGGAAGTTCTGTGGCCTGTGGTATTTGGGAAATCAGACTAGTTGATCACAGTGGTGCCTTCTGGCCTTGGAATCTCTGAATCTCTTGTATCTAAGGCCCTGTCTACACTGGCAAGTTTCTGCACAGTAAAGCAGCTTTGAGCGCTGTAACTCCCGAGGTGCACACGCTGCCAAGCCACTGAGTGCGCAGAAACTGCACAGCTGCAGTGCTGTAAAAAACCACTCAACGAGTGGCATAGAGCTTTCTGCGCTGGGGCTACAGCACTCAGGTGCCAGTGTAGACACCCTGGTCAATTACAGCGCTGCAACTGGCCTCCGGAAGGTGTCCCACAATGCCTGTTCTCACCTCTCTGGTCATCAGTTTGAACTCTACTGCCCTGCCTTCAGATGACCAACCGTCAGCCCCACCCCATACATTCCTTTGCAAATTTGAAAGTCCCCTTCCTGTTTGCTCGGTGATATGTGCAGTGATCTCAGTGCATCTTTCCAGGTGACCATACCTGTTCCACACATCAGGCGATCCCCTGCTTAGAGCAATGCTGAGCTGCTGGACCTCATCGGCATTTGGGGGGAGGAGGCTGTCCAGTCCCAGCTGCGCTCCAGCCGTAGGAATGATGAGACCTACGGACAGATTTCATGATGCATGAGAGAAAGGGGCCATGACCGGGACACACTGCAGTGCAGGATCAGCACTAAGTTGTTATATGCAAAAATTTCATGTGCCTAAGTAGTCCCTGGAATCATAGTTCAAGTTTCCTCTCTCCCTTCCTCCCACCCACCCCAAAATCTGAAGTGGCGCCCTGAGTGAGCCAGGAGAGCATGGGCTCTGGCAAGATGCAGCCCCCACATGACAGCACGAAGCCCTGAGCCACAGGCCGAGCATCAGGCATCACAAGCCACAGCAGCAGCACAGAAAGGTGTCAATATACCATATATCAGGCCACCCTGACTTCTGCACTGCTACTGGCAGTGGTGCTGCCTTCAGAGCTGGCTGCCCAGCCAGCATCAGGCCGCACGGTCACTGCTTAATTTGTGCCAGGGCTCAGCTCTAGCCTCTGGCATCTCTTTCAATACAAATTAAAGACTGGGAGGGCCAGGAGTGTTTCAGGGGGGCGCCAAAATCCCAGTTCACTCAGGGTGCCATTTTTCCTAAGGCCGACCCTGCGTGGAGGAACATTCAGGGTGGGGGGAGGTGCCCGCAGCCACTTGGGGCTGATAGTGGGAGCTCACAAAATTACAGCTGACAAAATTGTGGTGGAACCCACAATCTTTTCCAGAGCAACAACTACCTTTCCAGCCTTTTTATAGCAACAACTATTTTCCCACCTTCCGGTTCAGTATCTCCTGTCCTGTCCTTCCACAAACAGTTGTGCAGTGCTTTTTCCGCTGGTGGTTTGCTATGTCTTCAAATCACGTGGTGAAAAGTGGATTGGAACCTGTTGCCAAAAGCTGGTCGTGTTCCGAAACGAACGGCAGAGGCTGAAACAACTAAAGTCAATACAGAGAAAAACTTCTGCAAAACCAAGAAAAGACGATGAAGCATATTTGGATTTTGGTTTCACTTCCATTGCAGTTAACGGAGAAATTATGCTTTAATGTATGGCCTGTGCAGTAACGTTAGCAAGCGATCACCTGAAGCCAACCAAATGAAGATGCCGTTTAGAAACAAAACTTGGCGATCTGATAGGAAAGAGAAGAGATTTTTTTCAAACAAAATGGGAATTTTCTGTAATATTTTGTATTAAAACTGTGTGTTATGTGCTGTGAGGTTAACGAGGTGGTGGGGAAAGGCTGTTTACTTCTGTCAGAGATCCACAGGCCCAGTGCTCTGGAACAGCCCTTGGAGGTGTGCCAGACCATCCTTAGGGTCTCAGTCTTTCACTAGGGCTAGCCACTTGGCTTCACCATCTCCTTGCACCAAACCTTGCCACCTTCAGCATCCCTGCTTCACACCATGAGCTCCCTTCAGCAAGTCCACCTAAGTTGGAGACCTGAAAGAGACTTGTACACCCCAAGAGAGCCATGCATCCCCACATTCTGCATCCGCAGTGACTCTCAGCTGGCATTGTAAAAGCAGTAGGGTTATTAGATGTCTGGAACATAGGGTAGAAAGTCCTTGGTTAGCAAAGAGAACAGAAAGTTACAGCATGGGCCATCTTGTTCAGCCAAAAGCCTTCTTTAGTCCCAATTCAGGAGAGTCTCCAGCTTCCATCAGCCTACACTTAACACCCCCTTACCTAGCTCCTCCTTGGTCCTTTGTTCTTGTTCCTGGGCAAACATGGCTGGCTTCCTGCAGAATGATGAGCCATCCATGGTGGTTAGTTGCATTGTCTTCTCAGACTGTCTATGGATATGGGGCCCAGGCCTCAGATGCTGGGTGTCAGTCACACATCTGTATCTCTAGGTCTCTGAAAAGAGTAAACAACCTTTTCCCACCACTATACAACACACCAGGGAAACTGAGGCACCGAAAGCAAACTCTTTGCCTCTCTTTGGCCATGGGACTCCCATTGTCCTTGCCTTGCTCAGCCCCTTCCCCTGGGCTAGCCTTGGCCCTACAACTCATGCCAGGGCACTGTCTCCGCAAGTGCCCCAGTTGCCCACAGGCCCAACATGCACATCTCTCCCTGTTTTCCTCACAGGTGAGACTCCTTTGGGCTCTTGATCCTTCCCGCTCTCTGGGTGAGGCTTCTGTCCCCCATCCTGGTAGGGGCACTCCCTCTTCAGGGGCCTGTGTTGCTCCTAGGCATAACATGGCCCTACCCTGGGGCTTTGATTCTCCTCTTGTTGTCTGCGGCTACCCCTTCCTGCAAGAGTTTGAGTTGCTACAGCTGCTGCTCAGATAGCTGTGCCATACAGGCCTGCAAGTACTCCTGTGCCTCCCATTGTCACTGGTGGGTTTCGAGTACCTGAAACAGCAAGGCCTGAAGCTGCCTTTGCTGCTTGCCAGCCCCTTTCCGCAGGGGCACCAGCTCTGGAGTCCAGCCT
The DNA here is from genome assembly GCF_025201925.1 of Gopherus flavomarginatus. Taxonomy (NCBI): domain Eukaryota; kingdom Metazoa; phylum Chordata; order Testudines; family Testudinidae; genus Gopherus; species Gopherus flavomarginatus. Next base: position 39,262,135 of record NC_066630.1, read on the forward strand.
GGCAATGCACAAGAACCCTCAATAAAGGAGGCCTCTGCAAACCCAGGCTCCACTGTCTCAACCTTCACTGTCCCTCAGTCTCTCAAATTCCTGTAACGGGCAATCGTATAGCAGGAGTTACCATGTACCCATGCTCTCCACCACGTCTAGCTCCACTCATCACGCTGGCACCTTCTGCTGGTCTTGGGGATTAGCTCTGCAGGTCGGTACACCCACTCCCAGGGGTGCCTCATCCACTGTCACTCCTGCTTCTGGACCCACGTCACTCCATGGACTGTGGTGTTCTCTTCATGACACAACCCTGTGGTCGTGTTGGGATCTGTGCTCCCACCTTCCAGAGGAGAGTGTTGCAGTCCAACTATCCTACCACTTCCCTCTAGCCCCAGCACCCTCTTCGCCCTTGCCTCAGGGCCTCAGCCTGCAAATCCCAGCAGCCAACCAGGAGCTCTTCTCTAGCTCCCCTGGTCCCTGCTAGCAGCACTACTCTGTCCAGGGAGCTAGCTTCTTTCTTTCTTTCTGCCTGCCAGGCACCCAGGTCTCCCCCCTTGAGCTCCAGGGAGTAACTGCCTCTGCTCTGCCCTGCGGCTCTTCTTATATGGGCCTGCTGAGCCCTGATTGGCCGCTTCCTGCACAGCCTCTCTAGGCCCTATTAACGCCTTGCATGCCAATGTGGGACGGATGCCCCCTCATACAGGGTCAAAGCTGGGCAGGCACATGAACACATTAGTCCTGTGCAGTGCTGTGTCAGGTTCATGTGCTAAAGGTCTCGCTCTCCCGTGGGGAGAGAAGGGAGGAGGACAGGACAGGGCAGAGAAGCAAGGATGCTGCCGGGAGAGGGAGCAGAGTTGTGGGAGGGGCATTGCAGGAGATGGGGTAGGGGATGCTGAGAAGGGAGAGGCGATGAACAAGGGAAGAGCAGGCTACGAAGGTGATGGTGAGGGAGGTTAAGGTCCACAGCAACAGTAGGGTTACCAGTTTCCTCATTGCTGGTAACTGGACCCCTAAGGCCCCACCTCCTGCCTCACCCCTTGCCCCCAAGGCTCTGCCCCATCGTTAGCTCCTCACCCCCATCATGCACTGGATCATCATTCGCTGGATCATCTCAAGGAGCCTGCCTGCAGGTAGGAGACAGCCCCAACTGAGCAGGGGCTGACACGGGCTAATGACCTGGAGCCTTCCCCCGCCCTGCGGTAACTGGATTTTTGGTTTAGGTGCTGTTTAGGGCTGCCAGGTGCCTGGGTTTTGACTGGAAAGTCCAGTCAAAACCCAGGCACCTGGCAACCCTTAATGGCACCAGACACAGAAGCCAAAACCAGACTGCCCAGGTAAAATCCAGAGAGGTGGCAACTCTAAGCCCCAGGAGTGAGGGCATGAGAAAGTCAGCGCAGCCTGGAGCCAGCGTCCGAGAGAAGAACTCCCAAGGGGAGGCCGGTGGTAATGGGGCTGTGAAGCTACCGGGGGCAGGGGGAGTACGTGGTGGTGCCAAGCAGCACTGGCACTCAGCTGCCATGTTGCGGTGCTGGCATGAGTCAGGGGACCTCCCAGCTGTGTCTGGAGCAGGTGTAGCTCCCGCCCAGCGCTCTGCTCCCTGGAGCTGCTGCAGGCAGGGGGCAGCGGCTGGAGCCGCTGAGCAGGAGGCAGCAGGCCAGAGGGCAGCGCTGGCACAGCAGGGCCCTGCGAGAAGCCCTGGGGTCACAGCTGGGAGCAGAGACCATGGGGAAGCATTGCCGTGTGGGGTCACCACGAACCTCCCCTCCCCTTCCCACTGGCTTTCAGAAAAACAGACTGTGTTGACAAAGCCAGTGCTGTCCCCACTCTCTGGGGCTGCTTTTCCTGGAAGCGACTAGAGAGCGGGTGGAGGTTCATTTAGCTCGTTACCGATGCTGGGGAGGTGGACGTTTCTCCCGCAAATTAAAAAGCTTTCAGAGCAGGGCCATGCCGCCTCCCTTGTTACTGCATTAATGTGTTCCCCGAACCCACTCCTCCCTGCAGCACATCCGCAGCACGGGCCGAAAACATTCCTAATGAGCCTGGGATGCAGGGGCCACGCAGGGCGGAGCAGGAATTAGCCGTTCCCAGGGCTGCAGGCAAACTGTGGAAGTGGCAGGCATCCTGCATGCCTGGGTGATGACCCCTTGGGGTCTTGCGCATCGACCTACTGGTGTTAAGGCCACATCACACAGGACAGAGTCCACCAGAAATTCCCGCCTTGGGGAACTCCCCACCCTGCTCCCCGGGGACATAGCAGGCCCAGTAGCTGGCACTTCAGTGAGGGACTATTTGCACTAGGATGGCAAGAGCTTTTCTGTGAGCTTCCAAAAGTCCCATCTCTCTCCCTCATGGTGGGGGCAGCACAGGTAGGCTCTTCTCCCACACTCCAAGGAGCCTCCTCCAGGCTGGGGGAGCAACAGTTCCCAGCCGGCTGCAGCTCTGAGTGGCGTCTCTTGCCCATCCACTGGGAAAACAGGAGTTCGGCTGGACAGGCGGTCACTTGGCACATGGAGCATCTCTGATTGACTGCTCTTACTCAGGAAGTGGGGAAATGAGGAAGCGCAGCCAATCAGAAAGGATTTCCCTGGTGACCCCCGGGGGATTCTGCCACAGAAGGGTCTGAAGACCTTTGAAGGTGGCAGGTGTTCCTGCTCCCCAGTAGCTGCTCACCCACTGACAGCCCTCAGCTCCGGTCTCAGCCCAGCCCCGCAGCTCCCGTCCGTGCAAAGCAGCCACGCGTTAGGAGTGAGGAGCTCTGTGTTAAGCGACTCCTTGCTGTGCCCTCCTGCCTAGGGTCCTGCCCTCCTTTCCTCAGCAAAGACCCCAAGAAGCTACCAAAGGCCACCTCTCTGCTGCCAGACTCCTAGCCCAGCCATGCCTCGGGCCAGGGCATGGCACCTGGCATGTGGGTGGGTGGCCATGACAATGGGAGGTCATCCTGCTAGGCCATTCTGCAGCGTTTGACTCTGCTGATCGGCAAACATCCCTCCTTGTGCAGGCCAGTCTTCCTCCTGTCCACCCACTCAACAGCTATGTTCCCAAACGATCTTAGCAGGGAGGTAAGGTTGAGAGCCCATGCCTGTGACTTAGGTACATTACAGGGGGGTTGTAATTATCCCAAACAAGCATTACAACCCGAAGGAGTTCAGTTCTGAGTAACCTTAAAAAAACCACGTGAAGGATGTAAATGCACTCCAGTACCCTTAACACTGCCCCGCCATTCACTAGTCATAGAATGACAGGATATCACGGCCTGTAGGCCCAGATCAGAACAAATTGAGTGTTACACACAGTTTGCTTCACTTCTTTTCCTTCATGGTGTTGCTAGGGGAGAGGACTAAGGCCACACATTGCCTTTCCAAAAGATGGCCACTGTCCCTTAGGGTGTGGCTACACTTGCAGTCATACAGCGCTGCCGCGGCAGCGCTTTGAAGTGCGAGTGTGGTCGCAGCGCCAGCGCTGGGAGAGAGCTCTCCCAGCGCTGCACATACTCCACTTCCTCGTGGGGATTAGCTTACAGTGCTGGGAGCCGGGCTCCCAGCGCTGGGGCAGTGTTTACACTGGCGCTTTGCAGCGCTGTAACTTGCAGTGCTCAGGGGTGTGTTTTTTCACACCCCTGAGCGAGAAAGTTGCAGCGCTGTAAAGCGCCAGTGTAGCCAAGACCTTAATCTTCCCAATACCAGTGAAACCAAGCTGCCCTCAGGGAAGAAAGTGGTCCTAGGGGCAGGGACCGCTTTTTGTTCTGTGTTTGTACTGCACCTAGCACAACAGAGCCCTGGTCTGTGACGAGGGCACCTAGATGCTATGGTACTACAAATAAATAACAATGCTCATATGCTGTCAGGAAGCACTATATGGAGCAAGGGGACGGATGCCGCAGCTGTCTTTGCTAAGGGAGCAGTATTGCAAACTCCAAGCACTCCAAAAGCACAAGTTAGATCCCAAAAACCATAAGTCTGGGTTAAAAATCAAGAGAATTTTAAAAACAACAAAAATTGGGATCTTTTCATTGGCCTTCTGGTCTCAGATCCTGGAGATGGTGTTTCCAAGCTAATTTCTGCCACCTGAAGGCTAGAACCTCACTTTAAGCAAAATGCAAGTAGAGATTTTCACCTGCAATCATCTGACTCCTGGAGCTGGGGCTTGAAAAATAAAACAAAAACAAAAACAAATATTGTGAGACTTGCATTGTGAGAGTCAACACTGGGTCTCAGACACCCTGAAAACAATGAGAGATGGTGGAAACCCTGTGGGTTTCTCTGAAAGAGAACACCGCTCACCAGTCCCTGCTGACGACAAAACTTTCAGTTATGAAGAATAACAGCAAAAAATGACCATTAACCATATTTTTGCCCCAGACTACCCAAATCTACTCGAGTCACCACTCAGCCAGTGGAGATCACCTGTGCCAAACAGGCTGATACAGGATGCTAAATTTCTTAGAGACAGTTTTAAAACTGACTTTAACTCATAGATGACTGTAAGTCACTTGTTCAGTACCCAGAGGAAGTGCGGTCAGTCTGGGGAGGGTATGCTATTCTTCAGACATAACCAGCTCAGGCCGAGACCGGTGCCTCCACGCTGAAGCAGCCAGGCGAGGTAATGAGCTAAAAGGAGCTGATGTGCCAGCAGCATGCAGATGACACCCAGCTGTTTATCCCCCTTACAACAGCACCAGGTCCCAGCTTCCCAAATGGGGAGACCGACGGCTGAGATTGACGCTGGGTGAAGCTGAACCCAGACAGGATGGAGGCCATGCTGCTCCAAAAGCTCACCTCGTCCATGACAGCTCCCATCCCGATGGCATCTGTGGATCATCCCCAAGACTGGACTGCACCTGGACAAACAGCACCTGTCGCACGGAGCACCCAAAGCCATCTGTGGCTGGCCACAAGGCATAGCCTGTCCATCACTCCCAGATCTGGCTGTGGTGATCCAGCTTCTAGACTCTATCAGATCCAGGAATGGAGCCCTGTCATGGAGTCCCCGGGCGATGCTCTGGAACTGCTCCCCACAAAGCCAGGCAGGACTTTGGGGAGACTCCTCTCTCTTGGAGCAGACTGTCTTCAGGGCAAGAAGCTCACACAGCTTCACCTCCTGGGCCTGACCTTGGAGCATTTAGCATATGCCCCTCCATGCGCTTCCCACGGCGAGTCCGCCCAGGCGGGGTCCTGGGGAAGCCAGAGGGTCCTGCACCCCCACTTTGCAGTCAGACATGACTCTTAGCCAGCCAGTAAAACAGAGGTTTATTAGATGACAGGAACATGGTCTAAAACAGAGCTTGTAGGTACAGAGAGCCAGACACCCCCATCTGCACTCACTTCCCGTCCCCAGCCAGCCCCAAACTGAAACCCCCTCCAGTCCCTCCTTTCTGGCCTTTGTCTCTTTCCTGGGCCAGGAGGTCACCTGATCCATTTCTTCACCTTTAGCTATTCCCCTGCAGAGGTGGAAGGCCCCAGCCATTTGTTGCCAGGATACAGAGTGTTGCCCATTTATGCACACTGGAGACTTAAGAAATGCATAGGGGAAACTGAGGCACCCACACAGTATTTAGAGGAAACATTAAGAACAGTCCCATTTCGTCACAAGCCCCATGCCCTGCGGAAGCTATAGCTGGTCCAGAACACTGCGGCTCGTCTGGTCACTAACAGGTTGCTAGGAACACATCACCCCAATTCACTGCTCCCTACGCAGGCTCCCAGTGACCAGAGTCCCCTGCACTGATTTTCAAAGCCCCCAAGTACTAGCCCTACTGCCTGACAGACACCTCGGTTTCCACCGCCAGAACCTTTCCCCGCGGCTGAGCTCCAGCGGAGAAATGGCCCTGGCCACAAACCAGGAGACTTGTACCTCCAGGAGGCTGAACGTTCCCGAGAGGCCACCCGTCCCCCACCTCATCTGTGCCCTGGAGGGCAGATCCCGCCTTCCTGGCCCCACCCCAGAATGTGGAGTTGGCTAAACTTAAACTCTGAATGCCAGAAAGCATGGAAATCAGGCACACACCATCCTTCATCCATGTGGGGAATCCCCTGAGAGCAACTCTTCCTTAGCTGTTCTTGGGAGCGAATGGTGGCAGTAGCACTGGCGTGTTTGTGTTTCTACCGTGTATGACCTTGGTGTGCCGTGTCCCTGCCCTCTATCTTGTCTGTGTCACTAGATGCTGGCCGTAGCTGAGTGGCTGCCATCAGCTGTCCCAGGGGTTCTCTGGCGCCTCTCTCACAGCAGGATGTGGTTTGCTGTCACCGTGGTTTGAGTTGTTCAGCTGCTGTTCCTGCAGCTGCTGTGCAGTGAGGGTAGGCAGTGCAGTGCGTGTGCCACGTGACATGAGGCGCTGCACAGAGCGGGCCCGGGCCTGCTATGCGGATATTTCTGCAGTCCGGTAATGCTCTCCAGGGGTCTCTATCATGCCTTTTTATGAGAGCCACTCCTGCTTTGCCATTAGACTGGCTGAGACGCAGGGAGCGCGTGATCTATTCCGTTCTGCTGAGGCTACAAACTGTGCACGTTCCCAACAGGCGAACAGCCTCGGGAGTGCCACATTAGGCAAGCGCAGCTGTGCAGCAGGACGCTGCTGTGTATAGCAGAAGGGATCTGTTTCCCAATAACCCAAATAGCGATCAGCTGTCACCAGGGAGACGTGATCTCCCCCTGTACAGCAGCCCACGCCTGGCTCGATCGGATATTTCGTGCACCACGAGTAATTCCGTTTGCTGATTTGCAAGGAATTCATTGCTGAGACTGCACTGGCTTATGAAGTCTTTCACCTCACGGCTCATGTTGGGCCAATACAGGGTTTTCCCTGGCTTTGCTTCGTACACCTACGGCTGGGGCGAGCATTTTGGGATGCACGTCTTTAGGCATCGGCACCGACTCTGTGGGTGCTCCGGGGCTCAAGCACCCACCAAAAAAATAAAGAAAGAAACCGGCGCTGTTCAGCACTCCTGAGCCACCAGTAGGTGGCAGGAGCATGTACGTGGCGCACAGTGAAACTGAAAGGTGGAAAATACCCACCAGCAAAACCAAAAGTCAGCGCCTGTGTCTTTAGGCATTTTGACCCTACTGCCTTTCTAGGGGGCACCATTTGCTGCTCCGAGTTCTCTGCGTGACCAATATTCAGGAATACAGGACTAAGTGGCTTCTCTTCGTTCTTGTAGTGCCATCCTGGCCCAGTGGCTTGCTGGAAGTGCACTGGCTGCAGACAGGTCTCTGTGTCTGCAGAAGCCCCTGGGCTGTCGTGTGAAGGAAATTCTACGTGGCCGCGGTATTCAGATTCCTGAGGAAATTCCTCCTCTTGGTGTATTGGGAGGATTTCATATTCAAGGGAGTCAGCACCAGGGCCGGCTCCAGGGTTTTTGCCGCCCCAAGCGGCAGAGGGCGGGGTGGGGGGGGAGAGCCACAATCGTGATCAATGGCAGCTCCACTGTGCCGCTTTCTTCTTCAGTGGCCGAGAGGGACCAAGGGACCTGCCGCCTAATTGCCGCTGAAGAGCCCGAGGTGCCTCTTCCCCTTGGCTGCCCCAAGCACATGCTTGCTGAGCTGGTGCCTGGAGCCGGCCCTGATCAGCACCATTGTCTGTTATGTTCCTGCTGCCCCAGATGGACAGTCTGCCCCGACCATCACAGAGCCCGTTTGTATGGTGCACGCATGCGATGGTTTGGATTGAGCAGGGGGTGGGACTAGAAGACCTCCTGAGGTCCCTTCCAACCCTGATATTCTGTGATTCTATGACGTGCTTTGGCAGATGTTCCGGAGCTGATAACATCTTCCAAAAGCTGTTCTCCACAGGTCTGCGGCCTGTGCCCACATGGCTTAGATCACATACAAAACCAATGGCTAGGCTTTCCTTGTCTGTGCGAGGCTTTCCTTGTCTGTGCAAGCACAGTTTGGCTCTGGTACAAACAGTGTCCTAGTCGCAAAGGCTACAGACTGGTCATCTTGTAATAACGTTGCTCCCAATCCATGTTCACTGCATCCCACGTGATAGTTACAGGTTCCTTTGCATCATACTCTTGCAGGACCAGTTGGCTAATCACTACCTTTTGGAGCTGTTCGAAATTCCCAACATCATCTAGCATTTTCATTGATCAGTCTCCTTGTGGATTCCCTGAGCAGGGAGGTGTGTCAGGAACTCGGACAGATCATTAGCAAATCCCCCAGAGCTGTGTGTGTCTTGGACGTTGTTTGCACAGGGCACACCCAGAACTGCTCAACTTTTCCCTCTCCTGGCAGGAGTCCAATACACAGCACAGCTGCCAGGCAGTCTCATGTGTTTCTTATTCGGTGTGGGATTCACATAGGGCACTCTGCTGTATCAGGTTAGGACCATGATCAGGAGCGTCTGCACAACCAAATGCTCAAGTGCAAATACACCAACCCCTCTAGTCCCATTAGTGCTGCATGGTGACATCTCAGGCACATTTCTGGGAAAGAGAAAAGCCAAATAGCATCTGCAGTCATCTCTGCCTGCCAGAACAAACCCAGAGTCACCCGAGCTTTCTTCAGCAAGTTTTACCTGCCTGAAACCCCCTTTGGCACCTAAACCAGAACACATCTTAACTTTGTGAATCTGGGCTGGATCTCTTCATCTGTTGGTAAGGGGTAATGGAACACTGGAGAGCTTTGCAGAGATGGAAGGAGTCAATATAAACACAGAAGAGACCTGGTTTTTAATAGCTACCATATTGCTGTTCCTGTCTGTTGGTGTGTAACTTCTTTAAAACTCCTTGTCAATATGTTTTACATTTCTTCTTCAAAGGAATCACTACTCTGCCAGGTGGTTTTCGTTGCAGTTTCACCCCAGGGTTGATTTCCAAGTGATGTTCTCCAGGAAGGTATCCACACCCTTCAAACCATCCCCAGATGGACGGTGCTATTTGTCTCCTTGGAAGAGGCCTGTGGCTGGAACGGTCTATCGCATTGTGTGTCAGTCCATCATCCGCCACATACAAAAGCCCCAATTTTCCACTTGATTCTTCTGAGCACAGAAGTGCTTGTGGCATTTCAGCCATTTCAGTCTAGTTCAGGGGTCGGCAACCTATGGCTGATTTTCAGTGGCACACTGACACTGCTCGGGTCCTGGCCACCGGTCTGGGGGGCTCTGCATTTTAATTTAATTTTAAATGAAGCTTCTTCAACATTTTAAAACCTTGTTTACTTTACATACAACAATAGTTTAGTTATATAATATAGACTTATAGAAAGTGACCTTCTAAAAACGTTAAAATGTATTGCTGGCACGCAAAACCTTAAATCAGAGTGAATAAATGAAGACTCGGCACACGACTCCTGAAAGGTTGCCAATCCCTGGTCTAGTTTGCGGTGCTTGTCCTTGTCTGGACCAGTCAGCTCCAGCTGCTTGAAGATTTTCTGATTGAACAGATTCTGGCTGGAGAACGCTGGCTTGTCCAACCCAACATTTCTCACAAAAAGAAGTTGGGTTCAATGAACTTTTTCTGACTCCCAGGCAGGATCCCAATGGAACCTGGCTGGCTGCAGGGGAGCCCCGCGGCATCATCTGCCCCAGAGCCAGGGATTGCAAGATTCTAGGGGCCTTGGCTCTGGGGCAGCCCCACTCTTTCCAAGTTCCTGGCTGTGAAGCTGTGAGCCTAGAAACCCTGGGAGCCCTACCTGGAGCCTGGACTCTCAAGACTTCCAGGTGCCCAGCTCTGCAGCAGGGAGACGGAAGCCCAGGAACTCCCAACTCTAGCTGGGGTTCAGTTCCTGGCTCTGCAGCAGGGAGTCAAGAAATCTTGGGGCCTCTCAGGGCTTCCTGGCATGGAGCTGGGAGGCTGAAAGTCCTGGCCTGGGCTCCTAGTGCCTGAGACTCGGGGGCAGCCAGACCCCAGGCTTCCAGACTCCTGGCCCCTTGCTCTCTGGGCTGTTTGCCTGGCATCCAGGAGCCTGGGAGCCCCGTGGGCTCCTGCTCAGTGAACGTGAAGGTTAGTGTCACTCAGGAACTGCCTGTCCCTGGGGGGCGATCCGAGCCCTTGGCAGCGGCCCCCGGGCCTGGGGGCGCTGCGCGGGTCCATGCAGCGCCAGGCGCAGCGGACAAATCACCTGCCCCCTGCTCTGCGCAGCTCCGCGGCAGGGGCGGGCTCAGCCCTGCCCAGCCCGGGACTCCGCCGCCGCCTCCCGCAGAGCGCCCGGCTCCAGCCCGGCCTGTGCGCGCAGCCCCGCCCGCCCGGCGCCCGACGTCAGCCGGGGACCCTGCCCAGAGCCGCCGCTGGGAGCCGGGTGAGTCGGGGGCTACGGGCGGCGCGGCCTGGGCCCCGGGGGGGTCTGGCGCGGGGGTGCTGCTCTGCCCGGTGCGCTGGGACCTGCGCGGGCTCGCCTGCTGCTGCGCGCCGATCTGCGCTGCGCGGCCCTGGGGCTCTGCGCGGCTGCTGTTTATAGCCCTGCTCCCTGCAGCCCGTGCGCAGCCGGGGGGCATAGCGCAGCCGGGGCTCCATGCACCCCGGGGGACATGGCACGGCCGGAGCTTCCTGCCAGGCGGCCGGCGGGGGGGGGGGGGGGGGCATGGCACGGCCGGGGCTCCGTGCAGCCTGGGGGACATTGCACGGCTGGGGGGGGGGGCATAGCACGGCCGGGGCTCCGTGCAGCCGGGGGGACATTGCACGGCTGGCGGGGGCGGGGGGGGCATAGCACGGCCAGGGCTCCGTGCAGCCGGGGGGCATTGCACGGCTGGCGGGGGGGGGGGGGCATAGCACGGCCAGGGCTCCGTGCAGCCTGGGGGACATGGCACGGCCGGGGGCATGGCACGGCCGGGGCTCCGTGCAGCCTGGGGGACATTGCACGGCTGGGGGGGGGCATAGCACGGCCGGGGCTCCGTGCAGCCGGGGGGACATTGCACGGCTGGCGGGGGCGGGGGCGGGGGGGGGCATAGCACGGCCAGGGCTCCGTGCAGCCTGGGGGACATGGCACGGCCGGGGGGGGGGCATGGCACGGCCGGGGCTTCGTGCAGCCAGGGGGACATGGCACGGCCGGGGTTCTCTGCAGCCGGGGGGGCATGGCACGGCCGGGGCTCCCTGCCAGGCTGCCCGGCCCGCAGAGCAGGAAGCGCAGGAATGGAGCCTGCTCCATGGGGAAGCGAGGCGGGGAAGGCAAGGCTGGGAGCCCGGCTCTTGGGGCCGTGCTCGGGGTGTGTGGCAGTGTCCGGGAGCCCTGCGGGGCTGGCTGGGCACTCGCTCAGAGAGAGGCGCACCCCCCACGGAATCACTGCCCCCCGCCCAGGACCCTGGCTTTCCAGGCAAGGCCCTTGCCCAAGTCCTGACCCAGCCTGGCTATGCTTGTGCCATGCACTGGGCCCAACCTGGCGCTCAGCCCGCCCCAGAGGGTGCTGTGCCCTTGCCCTCCCGGGAGGAGAACCCGGCCTCATTCCTGTGATGGGGGAGCAGCACTGCAGCCAGTGCTGGAGACGGAAATCAGCTGGCGGATGCCAGGAAGTCCCCCTCCCAGCAGCGTGTGCCGTGTGTACCAGCACATTGCACACAAGGAACCCGCCAGCCAAACATGGGCACGCTGCCAGCCCAAGGAGCTGTGCTTGTTCTGCATTAGTGTCTCAGGGGTGGCAGGCCCTACCGCACACGGTGTTCCCGGGGCACGGCCCCCAGACGATGCCTCTCCCTCCTGGGGAACCCCAGTTCCCTGACACGCAGCTGTGATGCCAGGGGTAGTCAGAGCCCCAGGGCAGCGAGGGATTTCCACAGCCCCCTCCCCTCTGTCTGTGGGGTTCCCCTGTGCTGGGCTCACTCCCCTTCATCTCCCAGTGACCCCAGAGCCCCAAGTGACCCAGGCTGTGCCCAGGTGATGGTCATTGACAACAGCTGTGGTGTGGATGACTCTGGGTACCATGCAACTGGCCACATCCCCCACCTGCTAACCACTGGCTTCCAGGCATGGGCCCTGGCCCTGTGAACACCCCCTACTTGGTATGACGCTATGAAAGCCCTGGCTGGGATGATTTAGTTGGTGTTGGTCCTGCTTTGAGCAGGGTGTGGGACTAGATGACCTCCTGAGGTCCCTTCCAACCCTGATATTCTGTGATACCAGCTCTTGCTGTTGGCAGCCTGGCATGACCTGTCTGGCACCGAGGTGCTCACTGCCTTTAGCCCTAAGTCTGAAAACACCTCGCCGCCCTGCACACCGAGGGGCCTGGCAGGGCTGGGGGGTGTCAGCAGAGCTGTGAGCGTACATGAGGGCAATGCCTGGGGTATTGGGGGGGCTGCAGGTCAGAATTGAGGGGCATTGACTGGGGGGGTGCTAGGATTGAGAATAGTTGGGGTGGAATTAGGGGGATCCAAAGAGCTAGGACTGTAGGTAGAGCTGGGGGAGGGTGGGCAGTGCCAGGGCAGTAGGGGAGCTGCAGGTCGACAGTGAGGGGCAGCGGCAGAGCTGCCATCCCCTGCCCCTCTGCTGCCAAAGGTTGCTCGAGCCAGCGGTTTGTTTGGGGAAAATATTGAAAGCCCCCAACCCTCCCCGGTGTGACCAGGAATCAGAACCACGCGGTCTGGGCCCCTGCCCCCTGGGACAGCCTGCTGGCTTCGTGGGCTGCAGCTGGAGCAGCCTGGATAGGGGAGCACCTTTAAACACCCCACTCCATTGGCACCTGCAAGGGGGGGGAAGCCTCTTGTGTGCACACACCCCTCCCCCAGTGGCACCTGGCCAGCACTGTGGCTCATGTAAATCAGTAATGCCCCATGGGGGGTCTGCGGCTGCCCCTTGGCTTGGCTGGGGGAGCCTCTGGGCCGACGTGCTGTGCGGCTGCTGGAAACTCTATCCAGCGTGGCTACGTGTACAGATTACTGGCTGGGAAGCTTGGGGCAGTTATAGGCTCAGCCCAGAGGGGAGAGGAGGCCCCAGGCTCTGGGGGTCAAGGTGTGACCCCCATGGGAACCCAGAGCAAGAGCTCAGGTCTGGTCTGAGCTGGGCAGCAGCCCAGTGCCAGAGTCATGGGGGCACCTGGCCACATGCCATCCTGCACAGGCCATGGGCATGAGCACACATCATACAGTCAACCTGTGGAACTCATTGCCAGGGGATGTTGTGAAAGTCAGAAGTATGAAAAAAAGTTTCAAAAAAGAATTAGATCAGGTCATTAAGGACAGGTCCAGCAATAGCTATTAGCCAAGATTGTCTGGGACACAACCCCATACTCTAGGAGTCCCTAAACCTCTGTTTGCCAGATACTGGGACTGGGCGACGGAGGATGGATCACTTGATGATTCCCTGTTCAGTTCATTCCCTCTGGGGCACCTGAAGTTGGTCACTCTCGGTAGACAGGATACTGAGCTAGATGGACCTTTGGTCTGACCCAGTATGGATGTTCCTATGGCCCTGGGCAGCTCCTTGCACTGTGAGAGTCAGCAACATGTGGCGTGTGTGAGAGCCAGGATCTCTGTGAAGGAGAGTTGGGCTCCATCTGTGCAAATGTAGGCCAAGGGGGTGCGGTCCCTTTGCTCGGGGCACTCTAGGGGCAAAGGGCTGCGCACATGGATGGGTGTGGGGCTGGAAAGGTCAGGGTTCCCCATGTGCTCAGGGGGGTGTCTGGGGAATGGGATGGCCGCCGTGCTCAGTGGGGTGTTTGGGCAGGGAGTGTGCCTGGTGCCCCCTGTGCTGAGTGGCTTCTCTGTTGTGCCCAGCCTCCCTGATGCCCGGCCCCTTGTGACGCTCCGGTGCAGCCATGGCGGGGGCCAGGGGCTGCTATGAAGGGAAGATCGCCGGCCTGTACGACCTGGAGCGCACGCTGGGCAAGGGCCACTTCGCCGTGGTCAAGCTGGCGCGGCATGTCTTCACGGGGGAGAAGGTGGCGGTGAAGGTGATCGACAAGAGCAAGCTGGACATGAGCGCCGCGGGGCAGCTGCTGCAGGAGGTGCGCTGCATGAAGCTTGTGCAGCACCCCAATGTGGTGCGGCTCTATGAGGTCATCGACACCCACTCCAAGCTCTACCTCATCCTGGAGCTGGGGGACGGCGGCGACATGTTCGACCACATCATGCGGCACGAAGGCGGGCTGGCCGAGGGGCGCGCCAAGCACTACTTCGCCCAGATCGTCCATGCCATCTCCTACTGCCACAAGCTGCACGTGGTGCACCGCGACCTCAAGCCCGAGAACGTGGTCTTCTTCCGGGAGCAGGGCGTGGTCAAGCTCACCGACTTCGGCTTCAGCAACCGCTTCCAGCCCGGCAAGATGCTCACCACGAGCTGCGGCTCACTGGCCTACTCAGCACCCGAGATCCTGCTGGGGGATGAGTACGACGCCCCAGCCGTAGGTACGTCACCAGGGTTCTGGCTCCCATCGGGTTGCTTGGGTGAGGCTGGCACAGCCCGGAGCGCTGAGCGGGCATGTCTGTGAGGGTTGGTGATGGGAGACTAGGGACAGGTCCCACATTCTCATTACCAATGTGCGCATAAGGCTCCGGTCAGCCTGGGACCTGAGCGTCTCGCCCACGTTTATGGACATCCCCTCCCGATGTCCCTGCGAGACGGGGGCAGCTGTCCCACTGGGGATGCCTGAGGTATGCAGAGGCTAATATAGCATGGGCAACAAGGGAGGAATTAGAGATTGGCTGTGATTGGTGTCACTCAGCTCTGTGGGAGGAGTCACACGACAGGGATGTTAATGTCACTGGATGCACTCTGGTCAGGGAGGACAGAGTGAGCAGAAGGGGCGTGGCCTGGACATCACAGATCCTGCCCCCTACACTAGTGACCGACAGCTGAATTCAGAGGGGCAGGAGTATTAACTGGGTCAGCCTATTAATGACGTGTCACAAGGCAGGATACTGGGTGGCGTCTTTTATAGAGACCAGTCGGACAAGGGAGCAGGATGAGCAGCTGCTTAAACACCCATCCCTAATGTGTAGAAAAAGAGACAGTGTTGTCGGGTGGGGAGGAGGATTTCTTTGTCTGTGGAGGGGGAGACATGCTGGAGCTTTCATGCTGCCACTAGTAAGATATCCTTGGAGGTTCTAAAAATTATACATGACTTTGTAGCTCAAGAATTCTTACGACCAACTTGGGGTCATTCCTCATACAGATGAATTGAGCAGAGAATTAAATTTGATGGTTGTCTAGGTGTAACCGATCATGACTTAATGTTATAGGCTAGGTGCAGACTGAATGTAGTCCCATCCAGGTGTATATATGTACGTGGTTCTTTAAAAGGGCCAACTTCCCAAAACCGAAAACAATCATGAGCAAAACAGAGTGGGAGGAGATATTTGAATATGCAAATATGAATGATAATTGGGACTCCTGGGAGTTTCAAAAAATTATAGCTGATCATTTTCAGACTCAAAAAGTATTGCAACCAACTTGGGATGGTTCTGTATCTGACTTCATTCTGACAGGTAAAGAATTGATCACTAAATTAAAAATTAGCAGTTGTCTAGGTGCAAATGATTATGATCTAATTTAATCCTTTATGTTCAAGCAGAAAATAGTCCTCTCCAGGAATGTATGTACTTAGTGATTGAAATGGCCAGTTTCCACAAACTGAAAATAATCATGAGCAAAACTGAGTGAGAAGAAAAATTGGAATAGAACATGAACAGTAATTGGGAGCTGTTAAATAATTTACTAGATGCCTAAAAAAACCACAATCCCAAAATCATGAAAGAAGGCTTCTTCAGATTAAAAACAAAAACAAAAAAACAGATTAAAAGGGAAGGTGAAAGCAGCAATAATAATATATATGGGGAAAGTTGATGCAATTACTATAAATCAGCAGTTATGAAATGCAGACAATTGAAAAAGGAAGCTAAAAGTATCAATGAAAAATCTGTGGCCAGTAAGTTAAGGACAATAAAAAGGAAATGTTTACTAGATCAGGAACAACAGAATTCCTGGTAGTGGTCTTGGTCCGATAGTAGGTGGGGATGGTACAATTGTCAATAATGATGCAGAAAAAGCAAGAGTGTTCAGAACATATTTGTGTTATGTATTTGGGAAGAAGCTGGGTGATGTATTCATGGCTCACAGGGGTAATGAAATTCTTTTTTTATTATAGTAGTAACTAAGGAGGATATTTCACAGCAGCTGCTAAAGTAAAACCTTTAAAACCTGCAAGACCAGATAACTTGCACCTAAAAATATAAAAAGCATTAGCTGAAAAGCTGTCTGGGACAGTGATGTTCACTTTCACCAAACTTGGAATGCTGGGGAAGTTTCAGAGGGCTGGAGAAAAGCTGCTATTGTGCTGATGTTTAAAAAGGGTAAATATGGTGATCCGGGAAACTACAGTTCAGTTAGCCTGACTCTGATCCCTGGCGAAATCATGAGGACGCTGATATGGGATCCAATCTGTAAAGAATGGCAGCATAACTAATGCCAGTCAATGTGGTTTTATGGAGGCTAGGTCTTGCCAAACCAAGTTGACGTTTTTGCTTCTTGATGAGATCACAAGTTTGGTTGATACAATAACTGTGTGGATATAACTGAATTGGGCTTCTGTAAAGCATTTGACTTAGTTCCACATGATTAAAAAATTAGCACTCTTCAAAATAAGTGTAGCCCATGGTAAATGGACTAAAAACTGGCTAAGTGATAGATCTGAAAACGTAACTGTGACTGGGTCTCCCAGAGATCTGTTCTTGGGCTGGTGCTGCTCTATACCTTTATCAGCTATCTGGAAGAAAACATAAAATCACTGCTGGCAGAGTATGGAGATGACCGCAGACATGTGCGTGGAGGGGGAGCGCCCATGTGTTTCGCCCATGCTGCCCTGGCACAAAGCCATGCAGGGAACCCAAGTGCCATGGGGTGCAGCCTGGCCAGGTGCTGTTAACTATGGGGGGGGGGGGCGATCTGGGGGAACACAGAGGGGCATGTGGCTTTGAGGCCCACTCTGCTCAGTTCTACAAAGGCTCTTATCCCGTGGTATCTGAACGCTCTCCAGTCCTGCATTAAGTGACTTGGGGCTCGTTCTCTCTACGTGTGCCAGGGTAGAGCTGTGCGGGCTCTGGGAGGTTTGTTTGTATGTGTCTGGGCTGATATCAGAGCAGCACTGGGAGTGGGAGGTCTGGGATGGCCCTGGGGGAACTCGTTCCACAGCTTGGGGCTGGCCCCTGAGGAAGCTCTGTTTCCTCCTGGTGGTAGAGCACATGAAGACCAGGGGGCGAGCCCTTGGACTCTTCGATGGGGAGTGGCGGATGGGCTGAAGAGCTGGCGAGTGCCTAGGTTGGCTGCGGCCTTGTGCCCGGAACACCAGACATGCGGGCGTTTCCGGGAACTGCGTGGCCCCCACCTCCCACTGTGGCCCCACCCCCAGTGCGACCTCATGTACACGGGGGATGCCGTTTCCAAGAGGGTGCCGCCCGTCCCCGCCGGCCTGACCTTGCACCTGGATCACGTGGTGGGAACGGAGCAGGGCACTCTTGGAAATGGTGTTTGCACCCTCGCCCCCCATCTTCCACCGCATCCGGCTTTGGCCCCTTACTGGCCAGGGACAAAGCAGCCCAAAAGAGGACAGTGCAGTGTGACACCGGCCGGGTGCCTCCCCAGCGGGGCCCGTTGTGCCAAAGAGCCACGGCAGAGTAGCTGGAGTGCCCGTAGAACCTGCGCTGGGGTGGGGAGGGTCAGGTGGAGCTGAGCTGAGGCTGAGGTGACAGGCCCTCCTTGCCCCTCCACTCAATGGAAAGGTTGAGGGGGCTGGGCCTGGGCTGCAAGGGAGAGGGTCAGGGCTGGAGCTCACCATGCACTTGCCCCACCCCGTGGCGAGGAGCAGAGCATGGCCATGCAAGGAGGGGACAGGACAGGAGGGGGCTTGGCCGTGCAGGTGGCGTATGGGGAATGCGCAGGGAGTGGGAGGTGAGGCAGGGCGGGGCAGTTTGTAGCCAAGGCCAATCAAGCAGCTAGTGTGTGGAGCCCAGTGAGGGGCTGGCTTGGGGTGGAGGAGGCTGTGCTGGCACTCGGAGGGTTAAGCCCCCTCGCTGGTGGCCCAGGGAGGCGTGTGGCACCCAAAAGGCGCAGAGGGAGATGCTTCCCCTCCCACACATGCTGTGACACAAGCCAGGCCCCAGTGTCCCTCCTGCTCCAGGCTGCGGTGCCCATGGGGGCATTGGCCCCTCCAGGCTGTCGCTTCCCTGACGCAGGGGCTGGCTCAAGGTGGCCAGCTGGGGCGAGAGCTTGCTGCCTGCCTGCTGAGGGCTAACTCCGAGCCCTGATTCCTGCCTTTCTTGGGGCCGGGTTCCTCCCCTGCGGCCCAGATCCCTGCATTGCTGGAGGCTGTACGCAGCAGGTAGCAGCTGCGAGAGGGGCAAGCTGCCCTGGCACCTCACCAGCTAGTAACGCCCAGTCTCGCTGTTGGGGGGGGGAGGACCGCCAGCCCCACCCCAGCAGGAAGAGTCACACAACGGGCCCCACCCCCCATGTCAATACACCCAAGCTGCTAGGGTGCCCGGCCAGAGGGACTCTGCTGCTTCCCCTGCCTCTGGGGGGAAGGCAACCCTCTCACCACTCCCGAGGTGGGGCCCTGTGGCCAGGGCCCCAATTTGCTGGCAGTAATGCAGAGCCTGGCCCAGTCTTCTGGCCTCCTGGAGCTGAAGCCTTGCAGTCGCAGGGGCATCCCTAGTGTTGCAAAAAGACCTGGCCTTGACTGCCCCCTCCCCTCCAGTCCTGTCTCTGCACCATCCCTGTGGCAGTGACCCCATCTCTGTGTGGCACGGGGGTGTGGGCAGGGTCTGGGCAGAGCCCGGCACGTCTGCTGGAGCTGGCCATGGGGCCACTTGGAGATGGGGTCACTGGGCCAGGGGAAGCACTCGGGAACAGTCTGTGCTGAGCGGAGCCTGGAGGGTTATGGCAGGAAGGGCCTTTCCTGTTCCAAGGAGCCTGGCTGGGCAGCTGGCCCAGCCCAGTGAGGCCCCAACAGCTCGGTGGACCTAGCTGGGCCCTGCCCTTCCCCAGCTCTGCTGATGTACAGGGATCCCCCGGCCGTGGCCGTGTGGGGAGGGGGGCAGGAGTTGGTGCTGCCGGGAGGGATGAATGGGGGATGAGCCCTGGCACAGAACTGCAGCTCCAGCTTCTGGTGGTCTCCATGTCTCTGTGACCGGCGCAGGTACGGGGCCAGGCTGGTGTCCATAGGGGGAACAAACAGAGCCCCTCTTCACCCAAGCCAGCCCCAGGCCACTGCCCCCCACCCCAGCTCTGCATCGCCCAGGAATGACCCCCTGCCCCTCCCGAGCACCCTGAATGGGAATGGAAGCGCCAGTCCTCAACAGCCCTGCCAGCTCCCCAACGGATGGGTTTGGGCCCCTCGTGCTCCTGCACAGCCTCTGGGGTCCAGTGCTGCACTCCACACCCCCAACTGGCATGGAGCCTCCAGCCCCAATGTCCCCCTGACAGCCCCCCACCCCCGACTGGCACAGAGCCTCCAGCCCCACTGTCCCCCTCATAGCCCCCCCCACCCGACTGGCACGGAGCCTCCAGCCCCACTGTCCCCTTCACAGCCCCTCCCACACCCGACTGGCACGGAACCTCCAGCCCCACTGTCCCCCTCACAGCCCACCCCCACCCCCAACTGGCACGGAGCCTCCAGCCCCACTGTCCCCCTCACAGCCCCCCCACACACCCCCGACTGCCACAGAGCCTCCAGCCCCACTGTTCCCCTCACAGTCCCCTTCCACACCCCCGACTGGCTCAGAACCAAACAGCGCCTGGGTGGCACAGATGCCCCTGAGCAGTGCTCCAATAGTGGGTGCCAGGATCCAGCCCGTTCTCCCCTGGGGGCCTGGCCTGGTCTGTGTGTGATGCTGCTGCCCTTCCCCCTGGCCCCCCAGGCCTCACCCCCCCCCTCACCCCCTCGCTCTCCGGGACGCAATCTGCTTTCCCAGGGAGCCTGAGCAGCTTAAGGCCCTGAGAGGCACTGACGTATCAGCACCACGGCTTTGTGGCCCCCGTAATCCCTGCTCCTTTATCCCTTTTCCCAGCTGTGTGGGGCGCACACACGCTGCTCTGCCCCACGGCTCCCTGGAGACTTCCCCCAGCAGTTCCCACTGCACACGCGCACCCCTGCTCAGCAAAGCCTTCGGCACACTGAGCATGAGCAGACGCTCAAGTCCCAGGGCCTGGACAGCTGAGCTGCCCCCACCCCCTAAGAGAGACAGCCCCGTGCTATAAATAACTGGTAATCTCTTCAGATGGAGGTGGACTCTGACTCCCCCTCCCCGCCCCCCCCCCCGCAGCCCTTCCCGCTTGTGCCTCAAGGCAGCCCTTGGGGATGGATTCAGTAATAGTCCATGTCCATGGGGGGGGGGGCGGTGGGACATGGGACTGAAACAGGCTGGCTGGAGACAGGCACAATGCAGTTAGGTGAAATGCAGCAGGCTTTCCTCTCACTGCTCTGTGAGATGCTCCTCAATCCCCATCCGCAGCCCCCTGCCCCGGTTCCCCCCCTCCCCAGTCCTTCCATCCCACTTTATCCCAACTGGGTTCTAGAGCAGGACGGGGTCAAGAACCAGCAAACCAAGGGTAGGAAGATATAGTTTCCTCCTGGTGAAAGGCGACAGGAAGGGGCCCCTGGTGTCACACTGGCACTGGGGTTCTTCAGTGTTTATGTGTGATGTGAGTGGGACGGAAATGAAAAGACAGGTGTCACTGCATCGGTTACGCTCGGGGCAGCTCCCCCCTCTCAGAGCGATGTGCTCAGGCTCTCTGCAGACCCAGGCAGTGTCACTGCATCGGTTACATTCGGGGCAGCTCCCTCCTCTCAGAGCGATGGACTCAGGCTCTCTGCAGACCCAGGCAGTGTCACTGCGTCGGTTACACTTGGCGCGGCTCCCCCCTCTCAGAGCGATGGACTCAGGCTCTCTGCAGACCCAGGCAGTGTCACTGCGTCGGTTACACTTGGCGCGGCTCCCCCCTCTCAGAGCGATGGGCTCAGGCTCTCTGCAGACCCAGGCAGTGTCACTGCGTCGGTTACACTCGGGGCAGCTTCCCCCTCTCAGAGCAATGGGCTCAGGCTCTCTGCAGACTCAGGCAGTGTCACTGCGTCGGTTACACTCTGGGCGGCTCCCCCCTCTCAGAGCAATGGGCTCAGGCTCTCTGCAGACCCACGCAGCGTCACTGTGTTGGTTACACTCGGGGCAGCTCCCCCTTTTCAGAGCAATGGGCTCAGCTCTCTGCAGACCCAGGCAGCATCACTACGTCGGTTACACTCTGGGCAGCTCCCCCCTTTCAGAGCGATGGGCTCAGCTCTCTGCAGACCCAGGCAGCATCACTGCGTCAGTTACACTCGGGGCAGCTCCCCCCTCTCAGAGCGATGGGCTCAGGCTCTCTGCAGACCCAGGCAGCATCACTGCGTCGGTTACACTTGGGGCAGCTCCCCGCTCTCAGAGCAATGGGCTCAGGCACTCTGCAGACCCAGGCAGTGTCACTGCATCGGTTACACTCGGGGCAGCTCCCCCCTTTCAGAGCAATGGGCTCAGGCTGTCTGCAGACCCAGGCAGTGTCACTGCATCGGTTACACTCGGGGCGGCTCCCCCCCTCAGAGCAATGGGCTCAGGCTCTCTGCAGACCCAGGCAGTGTCACTGTGTCGGTTACACTCGGGGCAGCTCCCCCCTTTCAGAGCAATGGGCTCAGCTCTCTGCAGACCCAGGCAGCATCACTGCGTCGGTTACACTCGGGGCAGCTCCCCCCTCTCAGAGCGATGGGCTCAGGCTCTCTGCAGACCTAGACAGTGTCACTGCGTCAGTTACACTCGGGGCAGCTCCCCTCTCTCAGAGCGATGGACTCAGGCTCTCTGCAGACCCAGGTAGCATCACTGCGTCAGTTACCTTCGGGGCAGCTCCCCCCTCTCAGAGCAATGGGCTCAGGCTCTCTGCAGACCCAGGCAGCATCACTGAGTCAGTTACACTCAGTGCAGCTCCCCCCTCTCAGAACAATGGACTCAGGCTCTCTGCAGACCTAGACAGTGTCACTGCGTCAGTTACACTCGGGGCAGCTCCCCTCTCTCAGAGCGATGGACTCAGGCTCTCTGCAGACCCAGGTAGCATCACTGCGTCAGTTACCCTCGGGGCAGCTCCCCCCTCTCAGAGCAATGGGCTCAGGCTCTCTGCAGACCCAGGCAGCATCACTGAGTCAGTTACACTCAGTGCAGCTCCCCCCTCTCAGAACAATGGACTCAGGCTCTCTGCAGACCTAGACAGTGTCACTGCGTCAGTTACACTCGGGGCAGCTCCCCTCTCTCAGAGTGATGGACTCAGGCTCTCTGCAGACTCAGGCAGTGTCAGTTGCACTTAGGGTAGCTCCCTCTTTTACGGCATCAAAATGACAGCACCAGCTTTACCCTGTGAGCAGCACCACCATGCCACTGCAAAGCCCACTCATTCTGGACTTCCTGGCTCTTCCCCTTGGGGTCTCTGGAGCAGTGTACCAGGCTGCTGCAGGTATTTCCTGGGGCACCCACCTAGCCTGGCATGAGCTGGTGAAGATGGAGGCTGCAGCAGCAACTCTGCTGAAGGACTAATTTTCCAAATGCTTTTCTATTCCTAGGAAGACTCAGATCAGTTTGGAAATGGCTGGCCCAGCTGGGGGCCTGCAAATTGGGGATACAGGTCTCGAGTCTTGGCTCAAATGCAGCTGACTGAAGGGACCAGCTGTGACTTTGCAAAGTGCTCTGAAATGTCCGTGCAGAGCCGGATGGACTGGGAAGCCAGCAGGGCCAGGCCAAAGACGGAGACACGTGGTCACGCAGTCGTGGCCCAGGGCTCCCAAATACATCTTACAATGCAGCAGGCGCTGTGTGGGGCGCAAGCAGCGTGCTGGTTGGAGGGAGACAGAGCTGAGAATACAGAGGCTCAAACCAGGCCACGGGCCGGGGCAGGGAGCCCCTCACTGGCCCCATCACATGCTCCTCACACAACTCAACTGTGCAGGTCAGACCTAAGACCGCTCCAGGCCTCCGGGAAGCTTCCCGCCTCCCAGGGGTTGCCTGGTTCACACCTGTTTATACTGCGGAGACGGGGCCGTGGCTGCAGGGGAGCAGACCTTGAAACGTGTGTGCCAGGGCCGTTTCGGCACCAGTGACTGGCTCCATCCCCCCTGCTGGATCCTGTGCCCCATCCCAGCTGGACACTCGTGGCCCGATGCCGATGTGGGCTGAGCTCTCTGTGTCCTTCTCTCTGCAGATGTCTGGAGCCTGGGCGTCATCCTGTATATGCTGGTGTGCGGCCAGCCACCCTTCCAGGAGGCCAATGACAGCGAGACGCTGACCATGATCATGGACTGCCGCTACATCATCCCGCCTCACGTGTCCTCACAGTGTTCTGAGTATGCACCCCCAGCCTCCTCCGCCCCCTCTCCTCCGGGCTTGCCCGGCGCTCCGGGGGCCCAGCCAGATGGGTGCCACCGTCTGCAAGGGCATGCGGGGGGCATGGGGTTGGCTGCTCACACCCCTGCACAACCCAGCTCAGTGCCAGGAAGATCTGAGGGCTCAGGTTCAGTAGGGAAGAAGGGTGCAGATTTTTACCAGGACGGGGAACCAGTGGAACAATTGTCCCAGAGGTGTGGTGCATTCTCCATCTCTTGGAGAAAGACCCCCAGCCTCCATGGGAGGCCTGGAGATAGGGATCGCTGGGTGGGTTCTCCAGCTCAGACTTGATGGTCCCATCTGGCCTCAGAGCCTGTGGCTCTGTGCATCTCCGCTGCGGGTGCTGCTGCGGGCCTGGGGCAGCGTCTCCCGGCTGTTCACTCCTGGGCCAGCTTGTGACCCTGCCCCCCTCTACTCTCTGATAGTCTGATCGGCAGGATGCTGCAGCGGGACCCCAAGCAGCGGGCCTCCCTAGAGCAGATTGAGACGCACCCCTGGCTGCAGGGCGTGGACCCCTCCCCAGCCAGCCGCTGCCTGCTGCCCCTGACATCGCACAAGCGGGTGTCCGAGGAGGAACATGACATCATCATCCAGGCCATGACATGTGGGAACATAGCGGATCGGGACGTCATCCAGGAGTGAGTGCCGGCCGGGCGGATGTGGGGGGAGGCAGGCAGCAGAGTCGCTGCACCAATCTCCCGCTGGGCTATTTCTGGGCAGGCTCTTGTCTGTGTGGTGTCCTGGGCCTGGCATCTCCCCATCCCTCATGGACAGAGGGCAGGGAGCTCTGCACAGGGCTTGGCTGAGTGACTTATCTCCAGCCCGGCCCTTGCGCGGAGCGATGGAGACCCTGTGAAAGAGAGGGGCAGGTCCTCTGGCACCAGCAATACCCTCCTCCCCCTGGAAAGCAGGGCAGCTGCTCTTTCGGATGTGAGAGGCATTTCCTTCTGGGCAGGGGGGCAGGCCAGGGGGTTCCCTGCAGGCTGAGAGGGCAGGGCAGGGGGTTCCCTGCAGGCTGAGAGGGCAGGGCAGGGGGTTCTCTGCAGGCTGGGGGGGCGGGGCAAGGGATGGGGCAGGGCAGGGGGTTCCCTGCAGGCTGAGAGGGCAGGGCAGGGGGTTCCCTGCAGGCTGAGAGGGCAGGGCAGGGGGTTCTCTGCAGGCTGGGGGGGCAGGGCAAGGGATGGGGCAGGGCAGGGGGTTCCCTGCAGGCCAGAGGACAGGCCAGGAGAGATGCGGGAGGTGGAAGGCAGACTGTTTTCTGCAGATTAAGGGAGCAGGGCAGGGGGTTCCCTGCAGGCTGAGGGGGGCAGAGTAGGGGATTCCCTGCAGGCTGAGGGGGGCAGAGCAGGGGGTTCCCTGCAGGCTGAGGGGGGCAGAGCAGGGGGTTCCCTGCAGGCTGAGGGGGGCAGAGCAGGGGGTTCGCTGCAGGCCGGGGGACAGGCCAGGAGAGTGGTGGGGCGGAAGGCAGGCTGTTTTCTGTAGACTGAGGGAGCAGGGCAGGGGATGGGGCAGAGCAGGAGGTTCCCAGCAGACCGAGGGGGCGCAGGCGGAGGGCAAGACAGGCCGTTCTCTGCAGACCCAGGGGCAGTGGGGCCATGCCCAGGGCGTGGAGCTCAGTGCTCTGGTGTCCCCCAGACCATGAGCAGCCAGCATGCTGCTCTTGGGTAGCGCTGCGCTGGAGTGCGCCCAGAGCCCTGTGCTGGGGCCTGCTGGGTTCCTTCGGGGTGCGGCTCTCACCTGTGCCTTGCATCCCCCCAGGGCCCTGGAGGCCGATCGCTACAACCACATCACAGCCACGTACTTCCTGCTGGCGGAGCGAATCCTCCGGGAGAAGCAGGAGAAGCAAAGCCACAAGCTCAGCTTGGTCTACAACCTGGCCCAGCAGGTGCAGAACGGGTGAGCCCGCGCCCTCTGGCTGGGACAGGCTACAGCTCAGCACCAGGGGCCACAAGCACAGCCGGCCCCACCCGCCGGCAAGGGTCCCTTCAGGTGTGCTGTGGGGGGGGGCCCGTGGCGCCGGCAGCAGAGTGCTGTGCATGGCACCACAGCCCTTCACTGGAGCTGCCCAGGGAGGTGGGATGAAATCCTGGCCACACTGACTCTAGTGTCACTTCACTGGGGCCCAAACTCTCCCAGACTCCTGTCTGTGGGGGATGGCATCCGGCCTGGCACAGAGCCGGGTGTGGGGTACCCGACCCCCAGGTTTTCCTGTCCATGGCCCTGGGGATCGTGCCAGGGCCTGGGAGGCCTGGATGGGCAGCTGTAGTACTGATCCGACACTGGCTCCGGCCTGCTGCACCACCTCAGCCTGAGCGGCCACGCTCGCAGTCCTGCCCCAGCTACCACAGTGATGGGCTCTTCGGCCCCAGCTCTGGATCCATGCTGCGGGTAGCCCAGAGTCACTTAGTGCCCCTGCCGCAGCTACTCCCGGCTGGCAGCTCCCAGCCTGGGCCTGATCCTGGGCACGCTCCCCTCTCTTTCAGCGCCAACCTGTCGGACCCATTCAGCGCCATGGGCGACACCCGGGACCTCTCGCCCTTTGCAGAGATGCCAGATAGACTGGCAGCTTTCTCCAACCCCCAGCCCCAGGCTGCCGCCGAGGATTCTGGGAAAAGAGATGGCAGACCCATTTCTTTTTCTGCCCTGGGGGATGACAACACGCCCCATGAAAATGAGCAGCTGGTCCGAGCCCTGCTCAGTCCCGCCCTGGCGGATGCCCCCATGGCCAAGAGCACCCCGGCTCTGCAGCAGATCTGCGAGGAGGAGGAGGAGGAAGAGGAGGAGGAGGGGAAGGCCAGTGCAATGGGAAGGAGAAGCTCCTCGCTAAACCAAGAGCAAATGCGAGATTTCCAGAGCTCCAAGGTCTCCCTGTTGTTCTGCCGCAGCACTGTGGCCCACAGTAAGGGGGAGAAGAGCTTTGCGGCCACCAAGCCAGGCCTCTTGGAGCAGGGCCTGGGGAGCAGCTGGCAGCTGCCGCCTCTCAGGAGGGCGCCAAGTCCCAGGAGCGAGCCGGGTCAGCCCCGAGAGGTGACAAGCCACGGTGCAGCACGGGAGGCTATGGACAACCTCAGCGTGACTGTTGGGGAGCATGCCCCCAGCCCCCTCCGTGCGGGGACACTGGCAGCAGAGGGGGACCCAGAGCTCCAAGAGGGTGGGGGAGTGGGTCTGCAGAGGTGCCAGGATGAAGGCAGCTCGGGGCCGGAGGAGAACACCACCACCACCACCACAGAAATGGAGGATGGGGGCAGCCTGGGGCAAGTGGGCAAGGCCCTGTATCCAGGGAGCTGCGAGGGCCCCGTCGCTGGCTCTGCCGTGAGCTCTGGGAGCCTCCAGGCCACTTCAAGTGGGATGTCAGTTCCAGAAGACAAGTCCAGGAAACTTGACGGGCCCCCTGGGACCGGCTCCTGCAACAGGCACCCAGCTGAGAGCACTCACTGCGGCAGCACCGCCGGCGGCGAAACCACGGCTGACAACGTGATCAAGTTAGACCCTGCTAAAAACAAGAGCACCCACCTGAAGGACAGGCTCCTGCAGTTCCCGCTGTGCGAGAAGGCTCTGGCCTTCAAGATCCGGCCCAGCTCCAAGGAGAGCCTGCTGTCCCTGGGGCAGTTCAACTGCTGCCACGTCATCTAGTTGGGGCCCGGGCAGGAAAGTGACGGTGCACAGTCCCAGGCCAGGGGCTGCTGGCAGGTGCAGGGCGAAGGAACAACATGCTGCTTCCGTTCTCGGTCTCTTGCTCCCACAGAGCAGCTGTTCTCCTGGCTCCCTCGGGCCAGACTCGGACCCAGTCCTGCCCACACTCCCTTCCCTCGCCCCGGGGCCCTGCTTTGGGAGCACGCTGAGCGCCCGGTTCCTCCCGTAGCCATGCATGTGGGCCCTCAGACGGCGACAGTGTGTGCTGGCCGGGCGGGAGCCACCTGGCTGGCCGGTCTCACGGAGAGCGTCCCCCTCGCCCACCCGGGATGGCTGCTGATGCTCTGTCAGCTCCCCCCTGCAGCGGCGCATTGGGCTCCTGCAAAATTCCTGCCTTCGTGCTGACCCCTGAGCCCCCACAAAGGTAGGTCCGACATCAGCAGCTGGCAAAGGGCAGCCACAGGCTGGGATCCGCACAGGGGCTAAGCTGCATGGCTGCATGGTCTCCTGGAAGCCCTGGCCTGTCATAAAGACCAGTGTGGTTGCAGCTGCACGGGCCAGCAGCCATGCTTCTCTGTTCCCAAACCAGAGCCCGGGAGGCTGAATAGAACGTGGGACCCCAAGAAGCACAGCCACCCAGATCCCTAAGGGAACGCACCGAGGGCCAGCTGCACTGCTTCTCCCTGGGGACGGCCTCTGCTGGGGCAGAATCTGGGCCAGTTACCAAAGGGTTAACAGCGGATGCCAATGCTCCTTTCTGGGGAGGAACCCAACCTCCTTTCCACTGCAGCCACGCACCAGAAGCAGCCCAGGGCCAGACTTCAGCTGCCCCCAGGACCCTTTCACACCTGCTGGCTGAAAGGATGCACTGGGGCTGCAAAGCACCCTGGGAAATGCCTCTCCAGCTGGCCCAGAGCCATCTCCAGATGCTGGTGAGTCTCTGGGCTCGTGCAGGGCAGTCCAACACCCTGGAGAGGGCCATGGTGACTGGGGCACAAGTTAGGGTGACCTCAGAGTTGCTCTAACCTGCTCCACTGGCCCCGGCAGCCCAGGAAACAGCCATATTCCCCCAGTCTCTGCACCAGGGACTCCTCGGTGGCAGCACGGTCTGCGCAGAGTGCCACAGAGTTCAGCAGGAGCCGTGCTCGTGCCATGCACAGCCTCCTCCCCGGTGCACCACCGGCTCCAGGGCCCTCAGCTGGGTCAGCCCATGGCTGCCTCTGCGAGCAAAGGAAGGAAGGTGCTTATGGAACCCAAATGGCGGCACCCCAAGACACCTGCCAGTGTGTAGCAGTGATGCCAGCATGCTGTGCGCTGGGCACACGGGGTCGTACAAGGCTGGCGAAGCCCCACCTCGCTGGGGGAGGCCTGCCAGCCCTCAATGCACCCTCTTCCTTCTCTGGCAGCCAGGCAGAGGCTGGTCCTGGGGGCACATCGGGTGGCTCTCAGTGCCCAGGCAGCCAGCTGCTGCCTCCACCCGCTTGGCTCTGCCTGGGGTGTTTTTATAACTATTAGAAATAATTTTTTAAAATAGTCTATTTTAATGGAATTTAAATAGAGATTGCTATATCCCCCTCCCCTGCCCGCCGGGGCACCACACTGCGCTTCCAGCCCCAGCTATGCATGGCCCCAGGAGCGTTTCCCGTCCCCGTACTCACCCACCCTGGAGCCAGAGGGGCCATGCCACGGCCGACAGCGTCTCTGTCTGCAAAGTGGCTCCTGCTCTGGGGACACGGGGGAGGATGTATGTCATGCACACGCACACACGTATACAATCTAATCTGTTCCCTCCAGACCCCTGCAACGATAAGCTTTCTATTTATTATCTCTTTGTTTTCTTGCTGGCAAGAAATGAATTGTGAATAGAGTCTGAAGACAGAGCTCACTGCTGAGTTCTGCATAATGTGCACTGAATGGATCGGGTCCAATTGGGAAGCAAAGCAAGTCAGTCCAGTAAAATAAGC
Source organism: Gopherus flavomarginatus (assembly GCF_025201925.1). Lineage (NCBI taxonomy): Eukaryota > Metazoa > Chordata > Testudines > Testudinidae > Gopherus > Gopherus flavomarginatus. The sequence continues at coordinate 39,291,026 of NC_066630.1, forward strand.
TCTTGATTTCAAAACTGTGTCTCCGTTTCCTTTGCTGGGCTGCCAGAGAGAGAAACAACCAGGATTAATGTCCTGTTTTATACTGCTGCCTTCTGCCAAGCAGTAACAGATGCCAGGGCTCTGCGAGTTGGCTTCTTGTTGGAGCAGATATGGGTGATGCTGAGTCTGGGTATAGTATTAATGCAGTTTGATTATTTTCACTTTACACAGCAGGCCTGGAGCAGAGGTGGTCACAAACAGCATGCAGGCTGGGCGCAAGCCCCAGTTGCCAGAGAACAACTCTGCCCCAAGAACCGACCCTAGTTATATTAAGCAGAGCCCAAACGTCACTGCTGCTTGCCAGAGCTCCTTGTAAAAGAAACATCAAAAAAATTCCCAGTGCAGCATTTCATGAGAGGCTGGTTGGTGCCCAACCTCTGAGGAAACTGCCGTGCCAGGCCATGTGTGCCAGCGCCCCCTGCTGTTCACCAAAGGTTATTTTCAGGTTCTCAAAGGTGAGCTGGGCAGGGGAGAGAAACTCCCTGTTCTGAGGGGGTTAGAGCCCAAATTCAGGCAGGACCAACAAGCAGGGACGCCAGGCGCTGAGGAAGGAGGTTCCCCTTAGAAGGGCAAAGGTGTGTGCACAGTGTCATTGGTTGGGTAAGGGGGGGTCTGTTGCCTTTAAGGAGTAGTGGGGATGGGGCCCATCAACCCCTGTTCTGGGACATCATGGGTCCTTTAAGGGTTTAGGGGCAGAGGTGGACTAGGCATGGAGAGGCAGGTGCTGGGAGGAGTGAGGGGGATTGTTTGTGCCTGGGGCCCAGGAACTGTGGAGCTCAGCTCCCCTCTCTCCTCTGAGCCAGGGAGACCCTCACAGCAGGGGGTGGTTTGCCCTGGCCTCCGAGGGGTGGAGGAGCACTGGACCCCTGCAATCCAGCAGCCAGCCGGGAAGGCAGAATGATGGGAGTGAGGGGGAGTCTCCCTGCAATGGGTACTGGAGGCGGCACGGCAGGGAGCTGCCTGCACCACAGCCCAGGCCGAGGGATGTGCCATGGAGCAGGGCCACACTGGGCCAGGCAGGGGGCCTGCAGGGCCAGGCATGGGGTGAGGGGCCAAGGACAGCACCTTGCCACAGCCAGAGCACATTTCCTTTCCTTTTGCTTTTTCTTACATTAATTTAAAATCAAAGCGCTGCCCTCTCATGCCACGGTGGCTTGAGCACTGCCCCCCCCCCTCAGCCCAGCCCAGGAACCCCTCTCCACATGCCATACTGCATCAGGCCACTGCACCCCCAGCCCAGCCCCCCTCCCCATGTCATAGTGGATCAGGGCACTGCCCCCTCCAGCCATGATCCTGCCTATCATTAGTGGTGCCACCTTTGGGACACAAAATTGGATGCTTTGTTGTTGCTGCACAAACACTTGAAGAAATCATTTCAGGAGCCTGGACATTGGCTGAGGCAGGGAGAGATTATGGCAATGGCTGATGGCCCTCTCTTCACAGCTGGTGGTGCACATTGCCCTGCCAGGCCAGGTGCCAGGGCTCCTCTACAGGGAGAAGCTGACCCCTTTGGGGAGCTCCCTCCCTGCGCCCAGCATGACACATCAGTGTCACAACTGGCTGTGCTGTGCATGGCACTGTCCCTGCTGGCTGATCCTTTATAAGGGTGAGGGGACAGCGCTCCCGCCAAGATCAGCTCCCCCACCCAGCAGGTAATAATGCTCGAGGTCTCGTGTCTAGCCCATGCCAGGCCTGGGGTTCTAAGGGACAGCCCTGTGGGAAGAGCCCTGAGGAAGGGGCACCCCTCAACTCGTGGGGCTGGGAGGGCCAGGCAGTCCGGAGGCCTGGGGAGCAGCAGCTGCAGAGAATCTCAGAACCGTCTGAGCCAAGTCAGACGCAAGGCTGGGGCCTGGCTCAAATAGCTGGCGCGAGAGCCAGAGGCTGGGATGGGGGAAGGCAGGGGCAGCTGCTCAGAGAGCAGGAAGAGCCAGTCCCTTGGGGAGGGTGCGCTGGGCCCCGCTGAGCCTAGGCAAAGCTCAGTCCTGCCAGGCAGGGTGGGACACAGCAACTCCCCATCCTAGGCATCTTGAGCACGAATCACCTGTTCTCCCCCAGCCCTGTGCCAGCCCCTCCCTGGGGCAGTTTCAAGGAGGCAAAAGTTTGGATGGAGTTGGGCAGGGTCTTGCTGGCAGGAAGACACTGGGGAGAGAGTTTCTCATGGCAGCCATGGCAGCTGGGAAGGGGCGAGCTTCCCTTCAGCCAACACCCCTGGGCAGGGCCTGCTACCCCTTCTCAAAGGCATGATCGCCCTGGGAGCGTCATGCAGCCAGGTGCTGCGTTGCCAGGTGCAGGGGTCCACGGACAGTAGCCACCTGTCCTGTTGGCAGCATGAAGCTCAGGTGCAGAGAGCAGAAGGCCAGGCCAGCTGGAGTCACCTGCATGCTGGGTCCCAGGGGCAGCTGTCAGGCAGAGGGGCCCCAGCGAGGATGTTTCATTCACAGCTCAGGAGTCACAGCCCAACCACGCAGAGGGGCTCACGCTCCAGAAGCCAGAGGCTGGAACATCCCAGCCATCAGCAGTAACATCTGGGGTGAGGAGAGGATTTGGGGAACTGTTGGAAATCCCAGACAGCTGCACAACAGCAGTCGAGGAACGCCCCTAACCCTCGGCCCTGGCCGAGCAGCTGCTTCCTGCCGACTTTTCCTGGCTGCGGTGCCACACCCAGGCCTGCGGCAGGAGGGTGGGCGGCTGCCAATTGCTAAGCCCTCCCTCTGGCTGCTGAGGGAGAGACAGCGTCAGAGAAACAGGCACAAAATGCCCATTGGACAGACCTCCCAGCAGCCCTTTGCACCCCCCTCAAGCAGCGCCACGGCTTGTCTGCCCTGGAAGCCTCAGCCTCGGGCACTGTCAGCCCAAGACGCAGGGTTCTGGGCTTCGGCCTGCTATCCCCACCCACACGAGTGCAGTGAGCTTGCCTGCCCAGGTCCCCTGGGGGGAAGGGGAGGTAGGTGGTCCTTGCTGGTAGATGCTGTTCCACTTCATGTTAGCAAAATCCATCTAAAAAGCACCTTCAGGTTGTTCCTGGTGCAGACTAGGGTGACCAGACAGCAAATGAGAAAAACCGGGATGGGGGGAGAGGGGTAATAGGAGCCTATATAAGAAAAAGACCCAAAAATCGGGACTGTCCCTATAAAATTGGGGCATCTGGTCACCCTAGTGCAGACAGGCCAAGCCACACATGGGATGGCCCATGCCAGCTCAGTGTGCCCATAGAACCGCCCCTATTGTAGCAGGACCTGCTTGTGTCCCCCTCATGCCCCCTCTGCTCACTGTCCCACCATGCTTACATCAGCCCCATCGCCTTCTTTGCAACCAGCGTCACGCCAGGGGGAGCTACACAGGTTTTGTTGCTCATCAGATAGAACCATGCGGGGTCCAACTGTCCTCCTGCCACTATCCCCTGTGGCAGCAGCTCCTACCTGAACTGCCCTGCCCTTCCTGCACACCGCTGCTCTGCAGTCACCTGGCCCATGTGCCTCCCCTCTGGAGCACACGCAGCCACCCTGGGACCAGGCCCCATGGCAACGCTGCACATTGGCCCCTGGCTCAAATGCAACATGCAGGCGGCCCAAGGTTCCTATTGGAGCTCACTTCCATTGCATGCCCACGACTCAGAAACCACCGCCAGCCCCTGCCTCCATGTGGTCCCCTGCTGCAGCCCTCTGGGGAAGGACCATGGCCAGGCCCACTGCACTGGGACACTAAGATGGACCAGCAGCTCTCAGAACAATCGAGAGACATGGGGCACTCCCAGGGTGAGGCCTGGTGCCTGCGCAAAGAAGGCAGGGCCTGTGTCTTCCCCAGCTGCTCAGAGAGCAGGAAGAGCCAGTCCCTCGGGGGCGCAGCTGAGCCTGGGCAAAGCTCAGTCCCGCCGAGCCGGGCAGGGCAGGACCCAGACACCACAGGCGGCAGCAGCAACTCCATCCCTGCTGTGGTGGGAGAGCGAACGCTCACCTGGCTCCCACTGCGCTGGCAGCCTGAGCCAGGGCTGTGACCTGGCTGAAATCCCGGCAGAGGACCAGGCCAGAGCCCACACTAGTAGGTCCTCTTCGCCACACCTGGGTCCCGCTATCAGAGACTCTTCAAAGCCCCTCACGTGCCTGCTGGTGAGGCAGCTGCGTGGTCCGCCGGGCCTTGCCAAGCTGGGAAGAAATAGCCCTTCCTGTGGACCAACTCAACAGCTCAGGGCAGGGCAGACATCAGACACATGGGTCCCATCCACCGACCCAATCAAGCCTCTGCAGCAGCTGGTCACAGAGCAGCCGCTGAGCTGAGCAGAGCTGGGGCTGAGCAGGCTGTGAGTGGCGCCTTCCTGCAGGGAATCAACCAGGCAGGTGCCAGTGCCGGCCACACGGCTCCCAGAGCCCCGGGGAATCGGCTGTTACAGTGAAGCGGGGACCCAGAGAGGGCAGAAGTCGGCTTACGTGGCTCAGGCACCCTCCCTCCCATGGGCCAGGGAACCGAGTGATACAGAGAGCACTGGCTCCATCCCCAGAACTGGCAGGAGCAGCTGAAGCCATCTGATCGCTTGATGTTTGAAAAATAAACGAGACCCCAGGAGCAGCCTCCCCCTGCCCAGGCCTGAGGTCCATCCAAAGCATTTGTTGAACTTGCCACCTGGCCAGAACACAGCAGCAGCAGGTAACTGGCCTGGCCAGCCCATCCTTCGCCCAGTGCCTGCAGCCAGGGACTTGGTGTGAAGCTCCTGCTGGGGACCCTGCAGAGAGGAGAGGAGAGGGACTGATCCCACTGAGAGAGCAAGTTCCCTGCAGCCAGGGTCTGCCGCTGGTTCTCTTGCCTCAGGTCTGCTAGAGATAACTCAGAGCAGAGTGTGGGGCTGCCACTGATGGCCCTGGGTTAACGAGCGTGGCAGGACAGTTACAGATGCCTCCAGTGATTGCCATTCTCCTAACCGGTGAACCCCGACACACTCAGCAGGGGCTGGAATCTGTGAGCATCCCCCTCAGCCATTACTTTACTCAGCACCCCGAGAGATTCGGGGCTGCACCTCGGAGAGGAGGCCCTTGCGACTTCCAATCCTGCGCCGCCCCAGACAGCCCCGAGGGCCTGGCTAGATGCCAGCAGCCTTCTGGGGCAGCCCTGCAGGTCACAATGCTGCATGCGGCCACACTACCCCAGCATGCCCCTGTAACGGGGAGGCCTCGGAAGGCAGCTGCACATGTTTGCCACACAGCCTGCCCCAGGGACTCCTCCCCTAGTCAAATCCGGGCTTTCCAGGGCCCTTTCCATCACTCCAGCCCCTTTACCAGCATAACAGGGCTGGAACAAGGTTGGGACCAGCCTCTCCTAGAACTTGGACACCATGCTCTCTCTTAACTTCCCCTGGACATCGCTTGCATGGAGAGCTGCACTCCATGGGTGACTTGTTTTGTGACTGAGCTGCCTGGTGCCGGAGTCCTGCAGCCTGCAGGACAGACACCGTCGTTTACTGCACTGTCATTCTGTACATGCAAGAAGCCTACTCTGAACTGTTCCTAGGCTGCTTGGGGCTGGCATAGGGCCTCGTGTACACACACTGACTGGCTCTCCCTGATTATCCACAGGCTTGTCTGTGGGGAAAGAGCCGGATTGAATTATTCATCAAAAAGAGTTTTTGTGATGAACTGGGAATGGTCTTAATGTTGCTCTGAATACTGTGTTGGTGCCTCAGTGTCCCCTATGCAGTTCTTAATATCTAGGTGGTGGAATAAGAGTGTGTGATTGCTGCAGAGCAAAGGGCCAGTGCACCTAAATGCCTGGCACTCTGTCTCCTAGCAACTGATGGCCTGGGCCTCTCCCCTGCAAAGGTGCCAGCTGAAAGTGTTGGAGACAAAGGGATCAGGTGACCTCCTGGCCCGGGAAAGGAGCTGAGCAGAGAGGAGGGGCTGGGGGGGTTGTTAGTCTGGAGCTGGCTGGGGTCGAGGAGTGGAGGGCAGATGTGGGGGGTCTGGCTCACTGTCCCCCAGAATGGACCCGGCTGAGTGGTCTGGTTCGCTGTATCTACAAGCTCTGTTTTAGACCCTGTTCCTGTCATCGAATAAACCTCTGTTTTACTGGCTGGCTGAGAGTCACGTCTGACTGCCAAGTGGGGGTGCAGGACCCTGTGGCTTCCCCAGGACCCCGCCTGGGTGGGCTCGCTGTGGGAAGCACACGGAGGGGCAGAGGATGCTGAATGCTCCAAGGAGAAACCCAGGAGGTGAAGACGTGTGAGCTTCTTGCCCTGAACAAGTCTGCTCCAAGGGAGAGGAGGCTCCCCAAAGTCCTGACTGGCTTTGTGGGGAGCTGTTCCAGAGCATCGCCCGGGGACCCTGTGACAGTTTTGCTTTGGCATTATTGTCTCAGGAGTACAAAACTGCTCGATGAAGCCAACTGTGCATTAAAAATAAACTATTGCATCCTCTGTTCACGAGAAAGGGCACGTTAGTATCACCCATGCCATTCAAACTGTTGAGCCAACATTCTTAGACCTGGCAAATGTTCTCAAACATCTTGACACTCAAGTGTACATCCTGCCCGCTTCCATGCCCACCCCCACCCCCGCCAGACAGAGGGACCCTACCCCCGCCATGTGGACTGGATTCGGTTCTGTTCGGCCCAGTAGACTGCAGGAGCCCGGGTTACGTCTGCAATGAAGACGCCCTCAGGGTGAAAAATAGCTGAAGCCAGGGACTGATGGGAGAAGTAACTTTGGGGGTCACCATCTGTCCCCCACCCCAGCAATAAAACCATGGCTCAGGGAGGGGCTGGGAGATCGCAGCAAATTCCCACTCTCTCTCCCAAACACCCCAGAAGGGATGTTTGCTGTTCCCAGGAACTCCCTCTGCCCCCATGCTCTCTGCTAGAGGATGCCAAACCCAGCCCTTCCCCATTGGCAGGAGGTTGGAGCCCAGCCCACCACTGCCCCCATGGCAGGAGTCCTAGGCTGCAGTAGCTCACTTAGATGGTCCCCACCAGAGCCAGCTGTCCCCACTCTTTCTGGTCCGGCCCCACACACCAGAGACAGGGCAGAGATTGATTTCCTCCCAGCCACCCCAGCCCTTGGGCTGCAGACCTGCCCAGATAGCCACAGCTCACATGACCCCCCACCACCAGCGCCACCCCTGCTGTGACTGGGCCCTGACCTGGCTAGGGCATCCCAGCTGCCTGCCCCCAGGCCGCTGGGCACCACTCATTAGCTGTAGGTAGCCTCATGGCACTATGTGGAACCCATCTCCTTGGCAGTGCAGGACTCATGAACACCCCACCCCAGGGTGCTGCTCTGCACAGGGACTCCACACTGAAGCCAGAGCCTGGGCCAAGGGCTGTCCTGGTTCTGAGCTCCCTCTGTGGGACTCGGCTGGGAAGTGGAGAGATCACCCTCCCCTCCCTGTGACCCACGGCCGAGGCGCCGAGTTGAGGTCAAGGCTGGCTAATACAGACCTGACCGCAGTAAACCACGGCTGTGTTATTAGTCTAGATAAATGCCCCAGGAATGGCACAACGGATGACCAGCGTGAGTGCGGGAGACAGAACTGCCATGGGGAAGGCCCCGGACCACAGGCTCCCTCCTGCCAGAGCTAAATTGCAATCACTGTGTCCAGAGCTAAATGCAATTGCCCCCGTGACAGCTTTCCCCACTTGCCCTCCTCAGCCCCCTGCCTCCCCACAGAGACACTCACAAACAAGCAAGCAGCAAACTCAGCCAGTGCAGCAAGGTCTCCCTCAGGTGGGCTGGGTAGAGAGCTTGTTACTGCTCTGGTTTGAAAGAAGCGAGTCCTGTAGTGATGGGGCCCCTGGCAGCATCTAGCCTATGCAGGGCTGACTAATGGTCAAGCAGTATTTAGTTCCTGTTTAAATCCACCTCTCCACAGTCACATCTGCCACATCAGGTGCCATGAAATGGATATGCTGCTGTGGGGCCCAGCTTAGCGCTTGAAGGGGAATCCGGGGCCTGTAATGGCACGGAGAGCACCCTGGCATACCCCCTAGGGTGAGGCGCAGCCCTGCAGGGGAGTCCCAGCCTCAGTTTCCCCTCACCCAGGGGATAAAGTCCACGGTGGCTTTTCTAGTATGAAAGAGCTCATTCGTCAGAGGGCTCCCTTCATTTAACAGACAAGGGCAACCCAAAAACCTCAGGGAAAGCTTCAGTCAGCTGCCCAACTGGCAGCTCTCTGCCCCATCTTAATCAGTCTTCTATTTCGCCAGCCCAGCCTGGGGGCACTTTCAGGTTAGATCCCTGCCTGCAGCCTGGGTCTCTGGGCAGATGCTAGTCATCCTCCAACAGCGCTTTACTCTTTACTGCCCCAGGAGATCCCATACCCAGTTCGTTCTGCTGGGCTGCTCCAGTGCCTTGCCTGGGTGCATCATCTGCCTAGGCCTGTTCCTCTCTCCAGGAGCCTCTGCTTTCCAGGGAGATGCCTCAGGAACTAGCTTCCTACCCAGCTTCCCTGAGGCACATCCACCATCAGCAGCTGGGTGGCTTGTGGACTGAGCCCTCATAAGCCTTTATTAGCCAAGCTGCTCCTGGCCTAATTGCTGCTCAGCTACATCGGCAATTAACGATGCACAGGTGGGTCTGGGCTGGCTCATTCTCCTGCGCAGAATCTGCAGGTTGGCTGGGTGCCTGGCCCCAGGGCCACTGATCTGATGCAGCCTGTCTCAAACCCTGTTTTTTGCACCAAGGGAGGGAAGAATCTGTGGCCAGATCCATCTCTGGCTCCAGGGGGCTGCCCCAGCGGAGATCTGAGGTCTGGCCCCAAGAACCAGTTCCCAATCCCGGCACTCATGAGCGCTCGGTCCGCCAGCGTGGTGTGCCGGGGGATAGTGGGGCCGCCAGCCACTCAGGCGGCTTTACTAACCCATTATGTAAGTCCAATGGGAACGAAGCCACAGCCTGATGCTGACCACAGCGTGCAGCTCCCGCCTTTGGGCCCTCAGTACTGAGACGTCCCTGACGGACTCCCCAGAATTTGCCCCACTAATGTTACATGAATTGTTTCAAAATCTTGTGTGTCCAAATTTTTCATCCAAAAAATTTACAGAAAATTTAGAACAAAATTAAAAAATCCATTTTGTGTGTGTGCACGCGCGTGCATGCGTGTGCGATTGTAGAAGGGGTGTATGTGTGTAGAAGGCTGGGTGGATTTGGGTGTGGAAGGGGGGGTGTAGAAGGCTGTGTGTATAAGTGTGGAATGGGGTCTGTATAGAAGGGATGTGTAGAAGATGTATGTGTGTGTGTGTGTGTGTGTGTGTGTGTGTGTGTGTGAGACACACACAGACAGGAGTCTTCTCCACCTCCCTTACTTACCCATTGTAGAGCAGCGTGGAGACCATGGGGCCTGCCCTCCGTGGGCAGTAGCAGTGGGTCTGGCTGCTGTGTTGCAGAACAGCCCCTGCTGAGCTGCCGAGAGCCTGGGCTGTGCAGGACAAGTCAGTGCAAAGGCCACAGGCAGGGGCTCCTGGGGAGTGACCCGTGGCCCAGAGACACCAGCGCTGTGCAGGGCCGGATCCTTGCTGCCCCAGCGCCCTGCCCCGTGGGGTAACAGAGGGCTCCACTCGGTAGTGCCAGCCTGCAGTCGCTGCGTTCCCATGGCCGTGACCTGTGGTGGGGCTGGCCAGGGCTGTCAGGGGAGGGGAGCTGTCCCCAGCCCTCAGTGGGGGTCAGCTCAGGGAGAGGTGGGCGCCCACTCTGGGTGTCCCTGCTTTTGGGAGGCCGAGGGCTGGTTTTCAGGTCAGCCGAGAGCCCTTGGCTGCAGCGGGAGACTGGGGACGGTGTGTGCAGTGCAGTCACTCTGCCCTCCGCTCTCCCTCCCCCCCTGGCCGTCCCCCTGCGGCTCTCCCCTCCCCCCGAGCCTCCTGGCCTGATCTGGTGCTCTGATAAAAGAAAAGGCTGTTTGCTGGAGGTGCAGAAGGGATCCCAGCCGGACCTGCCATGGGGAGCGCAGGCTTCAGGGCTCCGCTGCTCGCGCTGGCGCTGCTGCTGCTGCTCCCGCAGCCCACAGCCCACTTCTGGCTTTTCAACGTGCTCTTCCCTCCCAGTGCCACGCCAGAAGCAACCCCCTCCAACAGCACCCCGCCCGTGGTACTCGGTAAGGTTACCCCGGCACGGCAGCATGGAGACACTCACCATCCCCAGGGGCTCTGTTTGAGCATTGGGGGCAGCCTGCACCTCGTGCTCGGAGAGCTTTGGGGCAGAAGGAGCAGGTCAAGGAGCCCAGCCTGGCCAGCACAGGACAATCCTTTGGAAGGATTGTTTCATTCGCATGCCAGGTGCTGCAGTCACCGAGCAGGCAGGTCTCTGCCCTGGGACCCAGCGTGGGGACAGGACAGAGAACTGGTGCGGGGCCTTCCTTGTGCTTTTCTTTCTCTCCTGCTGCTCAGTTATTCATCGGTCCCTCTTCATCCCCTGCGCCCGCGCCTGTCCCTCTTCCTGAGCCACTGCCTGCACTGCGCCCCTGGCCTGTCCCACTTCCTGAGCCATTCCCCACACTGCGCACCCGGCCTGTCCCTCTTCCTGAGCCACTGCCTGCACTGCGCCCCTGGCCTGTCCCACTTCCTGAGCCACTGCCTACACTGTGCCCCCAGCCTGTCGCTCTTCCTCCACTGTGCCCCCGGCCTGTCCCTCTTCCTGAATTGCTCCCCATGCCGCACCCCATTCCTGTCTCTGTCCCAGAGCCACTTATAGAATCATAGAATATCAGGGTTGGAAGGGATCTCAGGAGGTATCTAGTCCCACCCCCTGCTCAAAGCAGGACCAACCTCAACTAAATCATCCCAGCCAGGGCTTTGTCAAGCCTGGCCTTAAAAACCTCTAAGGAAGGAGATTCCACCACCTCCCTAGGGAACCCATCACAGTGCTTCACCACCCTCCTAGTGAAATAGTGTTTTCTAATAGCCAACCGAAACCTCCCCCACTGCAACTTGAGACCATTGCTCCTTGTTCTGTCATCTGCCACCACTGAGAATAGTCTCGATCCATCCTCTTTGGAACCCCCTTTCAGGTAGTTGAAGGCTGCTATCAAATCCCCCCTCACTCTTCTCTTCTGCCGACCAAACAATCCCAGTTTCCTCAGCCTCTCCTCATAAGTCATGCACCCCAGCCCCCCTATCATTTTCGTTGCCCTCTGCAGGACTCTCTCCAATTTGTCCACATCCTTTCTGCAGTGAGTGGTCCAAAACTGGAGCAATACTCCAGGTGTAGCTTCACCAGTGCCGAATAGAGGGGAATAATCACCTCGATCTGCTGGCAATGCTCCTTCTAATACAGCCCAATATACCATTAGCCTTCTTGGCAACAAGGGCACATTGTTGATTCATATCCAGCTTCTAGTCCACTGTAACCCCTAGGTCCTTTTCTGCAGAACTGCTGCCTAACCACTCAGTCCCTAGTCTGTAGCAGTGCATGGGATTCTTCCGTCCTAAGTGTAGGTCTCTGCACTTGTCCTTGTTGAACCTCATCAGATTTCTTTAGTCCAATCTTCCAATTTGTGTAGGTCACTCTGGACCCTATCTCTTCCCTCCAGTATATCTACCTCTCCCACTCTCCATGGTATGCCATGCAGTAGAGAGAAAACAGCTCTGTTACTGACCTCCCTAGCACACATACCTGCCTGGTCAGTCACAACTGTGTTTATGCCAGCGTGAGCCCCACACTGACAGCGAGGCCACTGTTTCTTGGCAGGAAAGGCATTTGGCACCTGGCCCAGATCCTCATCGGTATTTAGGCACCTTTGTGGCTCTGGGCCTTTCTTCCCCTCCACTCGCTCATCTGCACTAGTGGCACGTCCATTACAGGCCCAGGGTGGTGTCTCTGACTGGTTACGATGAGGTTCCAGCTGTCACTCACAGCAGGGATTGTATGTCTCTGGTTCGCGTGAAGAAGAGCGTGTCTCTCCCCAGGATTTACTGCCCGGGTTAGCTGCGTAAAGTTGGAACTTTCTGTGGATTGTCAGCTAGGTTGATTCCTCCATTAATTAATAATGGGAGTGTTAAGAAATCCTGGTGGCCGTCTTTCCCCTTTTCCGACTTTCTTTCACCAGCAAGTGACTGGTTTCCTATTCATGTTGTCCAAACTCTTAGTGCGCTCGTGATAAAAGTGCACTTGCAGAAATGATGGCACAATTAAGCAAATTGATTAGTGGTTGTTTCCTGTCACTGGAAACCCTTAAATTCAATTTTCCCTTACACAAAAATGGCTGCAATTTCGCATAATTTACATGAGGTCCAACATTTCCCATTGGTTTTGTAGCTACTCTGGCTCTCAGTAGAAAGACAATGTGGGTGAGGTAAATTATCTTTTATTGGACCAACTTCTGTTGGTGAGAGAGACAAGCTTTCCAGCTTACTCAGCAGAGACGGCTACTGGGGGCGAGTGCCCCCTAGTGGTTACTGTCTCTCATAGTTTCCAATGGGGCTGATACCATGGGCAACCTCAGGGAAGATGGCTGCCATGTCTCTAAACTACTTATAAGGCCCCTACTTCCAGAGCATCTGTGCACCTCATAATCGGGGGAAGGGATGCCATTAGCCCCATTGTACAGATGGAGAACTGAGGCACACAGCAAGTGACCTAGATCACCCAGAAAGTCTGTGGCAGAGAAGTGACTGAAACCCTAGGGGTCACTGTTCTTTGCTGTATTTTGCACCTGCACTGACAGTTTTAACTGTAAAAGCTGTTTTCTCCATTTGTTAATTATACAGATGTTGGTGTTTTCGTTTGTTTGTTTTTAAGAAAACGGGCAACCAGAAATTCCATCACGTGCAGCCAGCAGAGTTTGAACCCTCAGTCTTCACATCATCCGCACAGAGCTCTTGCATGTGAACTAAAGGGGTACACATCAGGTGGAGCACAGGGGGCCTGGTCCCACAGTTTGCCAGTGGGTTACACAGATATTTGATAGACAGCAGCAGAGTGCTGGGGCTCAGGACCCCCGGGTTCCAGTCCTGGCTCTGTGTTCTAGTGGTTTGAAGTTACAGTGATTAAAGACAGCACAGCCAAGCACATAGATTTGGCACATTTGGTCTGAAAGGCAACGTGGTGGCAATTTGGATCTGCCCTACTAGAAAACTGGAGCTGGATTCTCCAGCTAACCAAGTTCACTTGTGCCAGGCTCTGCTATTCCTTTCTCCACTGGTGTAACGTGCCGGAGCCGGGCGCTAGACGAGAGGAGTTGTGTAGGACAGCACTCGGTGACAGAAGAGTTGGCCTGGACCTAGGAAAGAGGCGGCAGCTGTACAAATGGAAAGAGGTCTTGCAGCCACTGACAGCATGTTATCGCATCTGATGACAGGTAGCCCTATCTGTCCCATGGGGGCTCTGCTCCAGTCAGGGCCAGGGGCCTGTGGTTAATTACACCTTATTTCCAGTCTGAATGTGTCTAGTTTCAGTTTCCAGGCAGTGGAATTTGTTCTGCCTTTGGTTGCTAGATCAAAAAGCCCTCTGTGATCAGAAATCTCCTTCCCACACAAGTACTTACAGACCATGATCAAATCACCTTTTCACCTTCTCTTATAGATTGAAATACTTGAGTCTCTCACTCTCAAGCAGGTTTTTCCAGATCTCAGATCATTCAAATGGCTACGCTCTGAACCCTTGCCAGTTTTTCAACATCCTTTTTGAAGTGTGGACAATCACTGGACACAGAATCCAGTAATGGTCCCAGCGGTGGCATATACAGAGGTAACATCACCTCCCTACTCCGCCCTGCATGTGCAGCACTTACTCTCTTAGCCAAAGTCTCGCCCACCCCTAGCTTGGAAGGAGCATTCCCACGCTCCACAAGGGAAGCCAGCCAGAGAGGCCTGCCTCATCATGTCGCCCAGTGGGACTGGGCTGGCATTTTTCATGGAAGCTGCTGCACTGTTTGTTCTCACACTGCTGCTGGACTCTGCACTGTTTGTCCAACCCCATGCACAGCAGGGAGGGGCTGTGTTTGATGAATCACGCTGTCCCAGGGCAGAGATCAGCTTGAGCTGGAGAGGTGAGAACATCCGACTGGAAGAGACCTGCTGGGTCACTGAATCCAGTCCCTGCTATCACAGGCAGCCTCATCATATCATCTCACTCATAAAGCTCAGCTTCAAACCAGCCCTTCTCAGCCCCCCTTTGGCTAGGCGAGCCAAACTCTTCCAGTCTCCTTTCATACAACAGGCCCTGCATTCCCCGATCATCCTAGTAGCTCTTCTCTGCACCTGTTCCAGTTTGAATTCATCTTTCCTGAACACAGGTGACCAGACCAGCACACACTATTCCAGATGAGGCCTTACCAGTGCCTTGTACAATGGCATTAATACTTCCCTATCTCTCCTGGAAATGCCTTGCCCGATACATCCTAGAACAGCCTGTCTCTGCAGTCAGAGTGTGGGAAGAAAGCCCTCAGTCTGTGGTCATGTGTGTCAGAAAGGCCACCCCTGGGACGCTGTTATCTCCCCTGAGGGGATGGCATGTGAGTGGCATGTTCCATGTATTTGACATGTACTGACATGAGAGAAAACACCATTCTGAGCTCCCTGTGTGAGCAGTATGTGGGAGGCGTGTTGGAAGCATATGATCAGCATATGGGAGGTGAGTGGGCAGTGTTTGGGAGGTGCCTGGGTGTCATGTGAAGGCCGTGTGACATGTTTGGGCAACATGCCAGTGGTGTGTGGATGGTGTGTGGGCAGTGCGTGGCTGGCATGTGGGAGGCTTGTGGATGGCATGCTGCCTCTGAGCAAGTTGTGTGTGTGTGTGTGTGTGTGTGTGTGTGTGTGTGTGTGTGTGTGTGTGTGTGTGTGTGTGTGTGTGTGTGTGTGTGTGTGTGTGTGTGTGTGTGTGTGTGTGTGTGTGTGTGTGTGTGTGTGTGTAGAGAAGGGTTGTGTGCCCTGTCTCCGGTGGGGAGGCAGAGAGATGCAGTGGCTGGGGGCCCAGCCTGCCCTAGTGAGTCCCTGGTACAGGCTGGGCAGGAGGGTTGTGTGCCCATTATGTATAGTTCAGAACTCTGAGCCTGCTGTCAGACTTGCTCAGAGGAGACGGGGCAGCTGTTCGAGGCCAGCAGTGTGCTCCAAGATCTACATCAGGGGTCCCACTCCAGAAGGGGACTATTTTTAAATGCTATGGCCTGGTTGGAGCATTTGAGGAGACAGATGAGAGGGGAAACTGAGGCAGCATGCTGCAGAGCTACAAGGAGCGGCTTGGAAGGCGAGCACCCAGCCACACTGTCCAAGAGGGGGATCAGGATGCCCCACCCGGGTCGCACGCTCTGGCATGCATTGACGACATTAGCATCTCCAGGCAGGGCTGGGAAGACCACCCGAGGCACATATCAGCCATACTACAAGCCCTTCAGGAGGCAGAGCTCACAGCCAACCCAACCAAATGCCAGCTGGCCCGGCGAGAGGTGACCCAAGTAGGAGTGGGGCGGTTGAAACCACTCATTGACAACAAGCAGGCCCTGGCGCAATGTGCCACCCCCATGACAAAATACCAGGTACAGCTGTGATGAACTAGGAATGTTCTTAATGTTTTCTCTGAATACTGTGTTGGTGCCTCAGTGTCCCCTATGCAGTTCTGAAGTATCTAGGTGGTGGAATAAAGGTGTGTGATTGCTGCAGAGCAAAGGGCCAGTGCACCTAAATGCCTGACACTCTGTCTCCTAGCAACTGATGGCCTGGGCCTCTCCTCTGCAAAGGTGCCAGCTGAAGGTGTTGGAGACAAAGGGGTCAGGTGACCTCCTGGCCCGGGAAAGGAGCTGAGCAGAGGAGGAGGGGCTGGAGGGGTTGTTATTCTGGAGGTGGCTGGGGACGAGGAGTGAAGTGCAGATGTGGGGGTGTGGCTCAGTGCCCCCCAGAATGGACTCGGCCGAGGGGTCCGGTTCGCTGTATCTACAAGCTCTGTTTTAGACCCTGTTTCTGTCATTGAATAAACCTCTGTTTTACTGGCTGGCTGAGAGTCACGTCTGACTGCCAAGTGGGGGTGCAGGACCCTATGGCTTCCCCAGGACCCCGCTGGGGTGGGCTCACTGTGGGAAGCACACGGAGGGGCAGAGGATGCTGAATGCTCCAAGGAGAGACCCAGGAGGTGAAGACGTGTGAGCTTCTTGCCCTGAACAAGTCTGCTCCAAGGGAGAGGAGGCTCCCCAAAGTCCTGGCTGGCTTGGTGGGGAGCAGTTCCAGAGCATCACCCGGTGACTCCGTGACAACAGCACTTCCTCGGCCTCGCGGGTTACCATCAGCACTTCATATCCATCGCAGTGCCCTTGACAGACCCCCCTGTGCGTACTCCGGAGGGTGGGCACTGCCTTGTCGCCCCTTTCTCTCATCTTCCTGCAGTGGGCCCTGCGACAGGGCATTCCCCGCCCACCCCTCACCCCAGGCCCTCCGGACCTTTTTATCGGGCCCCTGTTCCGCGAGCCTCCCCAGCCTCTCCACTCCTATATGCCCAGCCGGCTGTGCACCCTGTGGCCAGTTTGCTTCCGAACCACGCCCAGGAACCAACTGTACACGCTCATGCTCCACACGTTGCATTTCCTCACCCTCTCGTCCCGCCCTGACACAAAGTGGCTGGACTATTAACCACTTGTGGAGGGTGAGGAGCGCAGGTGGGCTAGCCTCTATTCCACCTTGGTTCCAAGGCCTGCTGGGGACATTGGTTGACGGCTCCTTCATGGAACCATGAGCACAGGCGTGTATCTGGCACAGTTCATCCCTACATCCAAGGCCTGCCCCTTCTACTGTGTGAGGGAGAACTTGGCACACAGCTATCATGAATGCGCCAGGTTGCAGCCCCTATTCTGGCACTTCCCCCCGCACCTATACCCTTTTTGCACACCCTATCCACGGCCCCACAAAGTCGCGAGACCTCCTCGTCAACCTCCTCCTGGCCTTGGCCAAAGTCATCATCTATAACACCAGGAGGAGGATGCTGGATGAGGGGGGTGCTCTGCGACTGTGGGGCCTATTTCCATTCCTCCCTGGTTTCATGCAGCTGGGCAGAGTTCCACTGGGCAGCATCCACTGGCTTCCTTGACAGCTTTGAGGAGCAGTGGGCACTGTCCGGGCTCCTCTGTTTGGTGTCCCCATCCGGTACCCTTGTTTTGAACCTTTGACCACCACTCCCTACCCTGTTTTCTCATTAGTTGCCCCATGCAATCAGTTGGTTCCTGGGCCCAGTGGTCCCTCTTGCTAGGCTGGGGGAGTGGCCTTTAGAAGTGGGTGGGCTTGTGCCCACCCACCTCCCAGGTTTTCCAATAAGGCCCTTGACAGACCTGGCAAGGAACACTAACCCAAGGAAGGTCCCGTGGTCGGTGACCTGCGAGAGGACCTCCCAGGAGCTAAAGGAGCAGCTGAGCTGAGAACCCATGCTCACCCATCCTAGTTTCACCAAGAAGTTTACATTCCAAACAGAGACCTCCGAAGTGGGCCTAGGCTACCCCAAAACATGGATGAGGAAAAACACCCAGAGTGTACCTCAGCAGGGAGTTGTTCCTGTGAGAAACCACCTACTCAGTCATCAAGAAGAAGGCCCTAGCAGTGAAATGGACGCTCTGAGGTGCTATTTGTTGGGGAATGAATGCCTTTCAGCTAGTGACTGACCATGTGCCGCTACAATGGCTGAATACCATGAAAGACACCAACCCCTGGATTATGCGGTGGTACCTCTCCCGGCAGCTGTACAGCTCTGAAAGCCTTCACCAGGTCGGGTAAGGATCATGAAAACACAGATTTTTTTCCTGAGAGATTGTGTGCACAAGAACCACAGGACCATGCCCCAGCACCGATTCTGAGGGAGGGAGGTGTGACAAGGCGTATTAACCCCTCATTGGACAGGACGGGGGAAAGAAGCAACCCTGGGCTCAGGAGGACCCACTTCTCCCATGCTGAGCATGCTCTGGCTGGAGGCAAGGTTTAAAAGGCAACTGGGCAGCTCGGTCAGGGCTAGGTAGGAAGTGACTCAGGGAAGCTGATGCAAGGCATCATGAGGTAAGCAATAGCCTCCCAGAGCCCTAGGTCAGAATCCAGTGGAGTGGGAGGGCCCAGGTTCCCCTAGCCCACCTGAGAACTGCACCCATAGGTGGAGCTGCTGCCCGTGAACTGAACAAACTAGCTGGGGTTGCTGCTGAGAACTGTACCCATTAGTCAGCGCTGCCCTCGAAAGCAGCATCTAATAGGTGGGGCTGCCACCAGAGATGAGCCATCGGGTGTACCTGCCACCTTAGGCCCTAACTGCTAGGCAAGAGACTCTGCTTCCTGCCCACACACATAGTATGTGTCCATCTGTGGTGACAGCCTCACATGACCACAGGGAAACCTCTTGGGACCCCACAGCTGTTTGCAACCTTTGTTTCCCTTCACAGAGAAGCACTGCATCATTTTTAATGAAGTGGTGGTAGCTCCTATGACCCAAAATCATGCAGAGTTTTTTATTTTGCCTTATCTGTCTCTTTATACATCAGAGTCACTGGGGACTACGAGTCCCCAGTGACTCTGACATCAGTTTCTAACAGTGCAGGCACTCTTGCTTTCAGTTTTCTGGTGGATGAAATGTCAGCAGGTGACAGCCTGTGCTTCCTGGCATCAGAAAAGGTTCAGAGAAGGACAACTAAAATGACTAGGGGTTTGGAATGGGTCCCATATGAGGAGAGATTAAAGAGGCTAGGACTTTTCAGCTTGGAAAAGAGGAGACTAAGTGGGGGATATGATAGAGGTATATAAAATCATGAGTGATGTGGAGAAAGTGAATAAGGAAAAGTTATTTACTTATTCCCATAATACAAGAACTAGGGGGCCACCAAATGAAATTCACAGGCAGCAGGTTTAAAACAAATAAAAGGAAGTTCTTCTTCACACAGCGCACAGTCAGCCTGTGGAACTCCTTGCCTGAGGAGGTTGTGAAGGCTGGGACTATAACATGGTTTAAAAAAGAACTGGATAAATTCATGGAGGTTAAGTCAGTCCATTAATGGCTATTAGCCAGGATGGGTAAGGAATGGTGTCCCTAGCCTCTGTTTGCCAGAGGGTGGAGATGGATGGCAGGAGAGAGATCACTTGATCATTGCCTGTTAGGTTCACTCCCTCTGGGGCACCTGGCATTGGCCACTGTCAATAGACAGGATATTGGGCTGGATGGACCTTTGGTCTCACCCAGTACGGCTGTTCTTATGTTCCCTGGTGCCTTTCCATAATTTAACATATGGATCAGAGTCTGACTTTGCAGCCTTTTTCAGTAGGCACTTTATAATTCTGACACCATCTTCCACCTAAAACCCTGGATTAGGGACTGTGGGGACTAGCAGCTACACGTCTAAACCTGTACTCACTGCAAACTTCTTAAATTCATGCCCACTAAACTGCAGCTGTCTAGCAAAAATAAATCTGATATGCACCTGCTATGACCCTGCTTACTTGTAGTATCTTCTAGTAAGGCTGCCCTAGGGAAGTGAGAATCATCCTCTAGGACAAGTACTAAGTTTTTTCCAGCCAATGTAAACAAATCAATGCCTGCCATGCTCCAGGGGGCCAGTTTTTCCTATGCCACAACATAGGCTCTTTTGCTTAACTTAGCTTGTATTTTTGGCACATGCAACAAGCCTTGACAGGTTCTTCAATGTCACTGTCCATTTGAGGCTAGTGTAATACATCTCTGGCCCTTCTCCTAGAGTTGTCAGTCCCTAAATAATCTTCATGTATCCTTCTTAGCATATTCTTCTGCAACACTTTAGGAATCACCATCCTGGTGCCGCTAAACAGGACCTAGTAGTGACAAACCCACTTCAATTGGAAATAGCCTTCAATACTTTCTGCAGGGCCTCATCCTGAGCCGTAGGTGCAGCAAGCCCAGTCCACACTGCATCTGGGACTGGACAGTCCTTTGTCCCAGGTCCCGATTGTGATCTGGTCTCTTATCAGGTGCTCAGTTAAAATGGCAAGACCGGCTCTTCAGTCTTAGATCAGTCACAAACTCCTCTTGCATTCACTCTTCTTTTTGTTCTCTCTGCTTAAAACCATCTCTCCTAGGGTTCATTTTGACTTGGAGTGCACCACTCCTCACCTATCTGTGCCACAGTTCCATAGTTAGCCTCCCCTGCCTGAGCTAACAGCGCTGCAGAACCAGCTGCTGTCGGAAATAAGGCTACCTTCTTCTCTGCTGGTGCCCATCGCCCACAGACAGAGTCAAGCCTGGTTTAAACCTTCTCCAGTTGTTTCAGCTCTGGTGGGGCTTTGGCCTGCTCCGTTCTTCTACTCAGGGTCTCCTCTCAGTTTGTACCACGTGGGGTTCAGTGATCATGCGGTGCCTGTCAGAACTCTGCTATAGGCAGTGTCTGAGCTCTAGCTGCTCAGCACTGCATAACATGAGCCTCTGCACACTCCAACAACCGGCTCTTGCCAGAGCCTTTTAAAGGTACACTTCCCCACAGGCTGGGCTTCACTCAGGGAACCTTCCTGGCCCCAGGAGGGCCTGGTTTGGAGCGCAATTGCTGGGTGTTAGACACTATAGAGCTAGAACTGAGGCCCGTAGAGGTTCTGGGTTCCCGACACCTCCACATTGCCATGGGAGGCTTAGGTGAGGTACCCACAGGAGGACCCTGTGAGGCTGAGCTCAGCAGGAAGTACCACCCAATGGGACTGGAGTGGCAGCCCCTTACAGTCCCCTGATTGGCCGATACCAGTATATAAACCAGGAAGCCATGCAAGGGAGTTGACTGAGTACCAACACAGACTGACTACCTGAACTCCAGACCCTGTGCTCTGGCTTCTGGCCCCGGTTTGTCCTTGACTTTGCTATTCGATTGCTGTCTGTAACCTGGAGCCTGGTCTCCTGGTAACCCTCCTGATGCCTGACTCAGTTCACCCTCTGACCCGCCTCACAGTGATCTCATGGTACCTGACCCCTGCTCTGACCTATAGGTCTGACCACCCTCGTCCCAGTCATGACACTGTAGCCAGAGCAGCCTCCTGCCTCGGCCCCTCCTGTGCCTGGGTTGGTCTCCCTGTGGCCCTGGTGTCACAGCACCCTAAACCCCCCTGGAGGAGTTGGTGTCCTAGGACAGTCCGTGCTACCAGTGAGACTCAGTGCTGAGTCTCGGAACAGGCTGGGAGCACAGGGCAAGCGCTGGGGTCCCAACTCCAGACCTGAGTCTTCAGTCCTGTCAGCATCCCCAGGCACAGATCCTTGGGTTGCCAGCCCATCCCCACTTTTGGGCTGCTGGCAGAAGCTCTGCCCAGCCCGCCACCCTTGAGTTCCGTGATAACCTTTGGAGTCTGTTATAAATTCCCTTAATAATTATCTAATGTTCTTGTGTGACGTTGTGTCCCGGCGAGCCTGGGGCTCATGGGGGCCAGACAGCATAGCTAGAGGCTGGTGGGCTGGTGGCATTGCATCCAGCTAAATCGCCACCCACAGCTCTGCTGGTGCCCTTCAATCCCAACTGTAGCCACCCAACAGCCCTCGGTCCCCACCCAAGGGCCCCCTTGCGTCAGCCCTGGGCTGCTTTCCTCCTGCCAGGCTGAAATGGGGTGGAGTCCATTAGCCGTGGCAGGAGCCCCAGCTCCTCTGACCAGTCACAGTCTGGCTGTCAGCTTTGCGCCACTGGCTTTTCTGAAGTCCCCTCAACGGTTGACTAATCCCAACCCTCCCCCTGGCTTTTAGGGGAGCCAGGGATGCTTGGCCTGCCGAAAATGGCTTTGGGGCTCATCCGGGAGAGGATCAAAGTGACACCCAAGTGCTGCTGGGGAGAGCGGGCCACCACAGTGCAGCCAGAGCCCGTGGTCTGCACCAGTGCCCAGAGAGACACACCCTCGTAGGGTTTCAAACCAGGGTGAGCTGCACCCATTATTATACCAGTGCTGCGTGTCTACACTGAGGGGCTGCAGGGGGGCAGCTACATTGGTGCAACCCCTGTGCAGCCATGCCCTTGGGGGAGGAGCCCCAGCCTGAGCGCACCCCTGCCAGGCACCCGTATGGTTGCTGCCCCCCTACAGGTGTCCCAGTCTGAACATGTCCCTGCCTGGCACTGTGCAGGCCCCACTCACCTAGGAGAGCCCTAGCCTGAGGGAGCCCCATGGTGACACTAGGCAGCAGCAGAGGCGGCTCTAGACATTTCGCCACCCCAAGCATGGCAGCATGCCGCGGGGGGTGCTCTGCCAGTTGCCAGTCCCGCGGCTCCGGTGGACCTCCCACAGGCATACCTGCAGAGGGTCCGCTGGTCCTGCAGCTCCACTGAAGCCGCAGGTATACTCCACCGAAGCCGCGGGATCAGCGGACCCTCTGCAGGCACGCCTGTGGGAGGTCCACCAGAGCCGTGGGACCTGCAGATCCTCCTGGCGACCGGCAGAGCGCCCCCCGCAGCATGCTGCCCCAAGCACGCGCTTGGCATGCTGGGGCCTGGAGCCGCTCCTGGGCAGCAGGGATGGGGTCTGGCTGATGCAGCCCTCCTGGCACTGCCAATGCTTCCTGAGGGCTGCTGTGGAACCAAGGCAGCCCGGCAGACCCCAAGCAGCAGAGCCCAGGGCCTGTCGTGCTGCGCGCTGGGGTCTGATTGGCTGCTTCCTCTCTGTCTCTGGTTCCTGCAGTGCCCGCATGCCTGGGGAACCAGCTGGAGGCCAAGCTGGACAAGCCAAATGTAGTGAACTGGATGTGCCACCGCAAAACCGAGGACTACTTCACCCTCTGGATAAACCTGCACATGTTCCTGCCGCTTGGCGTCGCTTGCTGGATTGACAACACCAGGTACCTCCCCGACCCCACCCCGGAGCTCCTCTTGGAGGGTCCCTGCCAGCCCTAGCTCGCTGGCACTGTGCCAGCTGGCCCCATAGGGGAGCCCTTTGACTGGCATCGGGGCATTGGATGGACCCACTCACCCAGTGCCATTGAGTGTTGCCCTCTCTCCACACTCGCAGCCACATCAGGCCGGGTCCATCCAGGGCGTCTGAGATGCAGCTTTAGTCAGGGCTGCGGGGAACCCAGCAGCCAGGGCCTCCTGGAACTCCCAGCTACCTCAGCGAAGACAGGATTCTTCTGGGATTGTCTTATGAGCACAGACCTCTGACACCAGCTCAGAGTCCCGGGGCGGGAGCCTTGGCCACGGCAGCCTGCTCGGGACCCAAGCTGCGCAGGCTCCTTGTCTGGGGACTGAGCCCCAGGAATGCAGGGAGGCTGCATGGAAGGAGGTTAAAGTGCAAATAAAGAGCTCTGTTGCACTGGGAGTCGCTTGAGCACTCAGCTAGTGCTTGGGGTAAAAGCCCTGCTCCTGGGAGGGACAGGGGAGCTGGGAGAGCCACAGCCCCCCAAAGAGCAGCAGCTCTGCCCCATCCCTCTGTACGGCCCTGGTGCAGCCATGCCTGAAATGCTGCATCCCCTTCTGGGCACCTCCATCCCGAAAAGCCATCCCCAGGTGGGCGCAATGGAGAGGGAAGCAGAGGAGGTTCACGGGCCGGGGGGGATGGGCTCTGGGGAAGGGCAAAGTGTGGCTACTTGGCTGGGACTGGGGGCTCCTCAGAGGGACACGGCGAGGGTCTGCAAATACCTGAACAGCAGGGAGAAGGTCTGTAGAGCGAGATGGGGTGCGGCGAGGCCTAGAAATGAGCACTAGGAAAATGGAAGTGGAATTAAGGAAAGCTCCTGGCCAGTGAGAGCTCCCATAAATCTAGCGCTTATAAATCTAGAGCCATGGGCTTGCAAAGGCAGGCCACTGAACTCTGACTAGCCCACGTCATTGAATGGTTTCTTAACCTCCGCAGGTGTTATATTCACAGCACACAAACTGAAGTTAGACATGGCTTTATTTCTTAGCCTCCAGAACCCTACCACACCAAAACCAGAGAGAGACAAAGCAGGCTGCTCCCTAAGGCAGAGGGGCCCAAATTACTCTAGGTCAGCTCTTTGCAGTCTGGCTGCTGAAGACCCTCATCACACACTTCCCTACCGTGCCCTCTACCCTGCAAGCAGCCTGGGGAAAACCCCTGAGAACATAATGTGATAGCTTATAATTTTAACAGAGTTTCCAATATACCATTTCAGGCCCCAATTCCGTGTCCTCCCATCTGCATCCAGTGCGGGGTCAGGAGGACTGAGGGGCTGTAAGCAGGGTCCTGCTGTTCCCATGCAGCAGAGATTCAAGCTCTCAATTTGCATGGAGAATACACTGCCTCTTCACCAGCTTCCATCACACCATCTGGGAGCGAGGTGCATTTCCTGGAGATCTGCAAGTGAACCCATTGCCTTGTTAAAATGGGCCTTTTAAGGAATGTTCTATATCTGATCCTTTTCCCATAACCCTCTAGTTCCCAAATGGCTGGTTTGTTATCAGTCAGTTTCCATGTCAGTAAAATTTATCACTAACATTCCTTGACTGTTCATCTAAGGAAGTTAGATTGTAATTAAGCAACGTCAGTCGGTGCTTTTCCTATCTTGGTCACCATTTGCCCTGACTCCCATTCCTTGCAACGGGGCTGTCTCTGCATTCCTTCCCCAAGGAACACTCTAGGCCAGGCTTTGCACTCTCCCAGCCTCTACCCTGTGCTGCATGGCTGTTCCACCATGCTGGTACAGCTTCTGGGGCTATCAACAAAGACAAAAGACATGGACAGACATGAGCTGCCCCAAGGGGGGGCTAAGGCTCTCTCTTCAGCTCCTTCTGGGAAGCTTTGGCCCCAATTGGGCTCACAGGCTAATACGGAAGAATAGTCCCATCAAAAGTGGATCAGCATTGTGACCCTCCTTTTCTTCAGGGAGGAGTTGGGAGGCAGTGGTCAGCTGAGGAACTCCTGCCTTGCTCCAGGGGCTGAGGACCAAAGATCTGCTCACCCACCAGCTATGCTGGGTTTGCCCTTTTTAAGCTCCTCCCTCCAACTCTGATGCCTCTCACAGGTGTGATAGAGTGGGGCCACTCGAGCCCACAAGAACTCATTAACTCTGTGCTACCCAGTGTGGGGTCTGTATACCCCATCACAGGAACCAAAGCTACCAAATAGGATTGAAGATTAAAAAACTAGAATGATGTAAAATTAACATGGACCACATTACATGGATTAAAAACTGGCTAACTGATAGGTCTCTAAATGTAACTGTAAAGGGGGAATTGTCACTGAGGGGGTGTGTTTCCAGTGGGGTCCAGCAGGGATCAGCTCTTGGACCTATGCTATTTAAAATTTTATCAGTGGCCTGGCAGAAAACATAAAATCATCACTGATCAAGTTTGCAGGTGACTCAAAAATCGGGGAAGTGGTAAATAATTACTAGGACCAGTCACTGAGTCAGAGCGATCTGAATCTCTTAGTAAACTGGCAAGTAAACTTAGTCGTACTGTCATAACATTTCTTCCCAGATCTGGACCTTAGCGTCCAAAATATGGGTGTTAGCATGAAAACCTCCAAGCTTAGTTACCAGCTTAGACCTGGTAACGCTGCCACCAGCTAAGAATTATACAGTGCCTAGCTCACTGTGGGCTCCCCAAAACCTTCCCTGGGGGACTCCCAGACTCAGATGCCTTGAGTCTTACAACAAAGGGAAATAACCCCCTCCCCTTGTTTCCTTGTTACTTCTTCCCAGGCTCCCCTCCCTGGACGACCCTAGGAGATTCCCTGCTTCCAGTCCTGGAAACACAAGTACCGAGAGATCTAATCTCTCCCCCTCACCCAGAGGGTTGCAAAGTCAGGCTTAGTAAATCTAACACAAAGAGATTTTCCCCTTGACTTCTTCCTCCCACCAATTCCCTAGTGAGCTGCAGACTCAATTCCCTGGAGTCCCCACTAAAGAAAAACTCCAACAGCTCTTAAAAAGAAAGCTTTATATAAAAAGAAAGAAAAAAGGACATTAAAAATAGGCTCTGTATCAAGCTGACAATATACAGGGTCAATTGCTTAAAAGAAAAATGAATAAACAGCCTTATCCAAAAAGAATACAATTTAAAACATTCCAGCAACTACACACATGTAAATACAAAAGAAAACAATATAAACCTATTGTCTTACTATCCTTGTACTTACAACTTGGAAACAGAAGATTAGAAAGCCAGGAGATAGAAAAATCACTCTCAGAGCCGAGAGGGCACAGACACAAGACAAAGAACAAAGAACTCACACCCAAACTTCCCTCCACCCAGATTTGAAAAAGTCTTGTTTCCTGATTGGTCCTCTGGTCAGGTGTTTCAGGTTACTCCTTTCCAGGTGAAAGAGACATTAACCCTTAGCTATCTGTTTATGACATGCCCCCCAAATTGCAGACAGTGGGGAACCTCACTGGCAGCGATTTCTTCCTAGAACTTTAAAATAAACAGATTAATACAACACATGCACCTTTACATATACCACTAAGTATATAACTAACAGACTTGTACATTTTAAGAACACTTTTTAACTACTGGATTGTGGGAAACTCTCACGGGAGGGAGCATCAGCTACCTTGTTAGAAGCTGCTGAAATGTGCTGAATTTCAAAATCAAAATCTTGGAGAGCTAAACTCCAACGAAGAAGTTTCTTGTTGTTCCCGTTGGCAGTATGAAGCCACTTTAGCGCTGCATGGTCAGTTTGTAGCTGGAACCGCCGTCCCCAAACATATGGGCGTAGCTTTTCCAGGGCGTACACAATGGCGTAGCATTCCTTTTCACTGACTGACCAGTGACTTTCCCTCTCAGACAGTTTCTTGCTGAGAAACACGACAGGATGGAAGTTGTGATCTGTTGCTTCCTGCATGAGAACTGCTCCTATACCACGCTCAGATGCATATGTGGTTACTAGGAATGGCTTGTGAAAGGGGCCATTAGCACAGGGTCAGGCATGAGCATTGCCTTAAGTTGGGTAAAGGCCTTTTGACACTCATCAGTCCACTTAATTGCATTCGGCTGGGTCTTTTTGGTTAGGCCGGTCAGTGGGGCAGTGATTTGGCTGTAGTGTGGTACAAATCGCCTGTAATACCCGGCCAAGCCTAAGAAGGATTGGACCTGTTTCTTTGACTTTGGGACAAGCCACTTTTGGATAGCATCCACCTTGGCCTGTAGGGGGTTTATGGTTGCTTGACCCACCTGGTGTTCCAGGTAAGTCACTCTGTTTTGGCCTATTTGACACTTTTTGGCCTTAACAGTTAGTCCGGCCTGCCTGATGCGCTCAAAGACCTTTTCCAGGTGTTCTAGGTGTTCGGGCCAGGAATCAGAAAAAATGGCCACATCATCGAGGTAGGCAACTGCATATTCGCCCAGTCCTGCTAGTAGACCATCTACCAGCCTCTGGAAGGTGGCGGGTGCATTTTGAAGGCCGAAAAGAAGGACATTAAATTCATACACCAATCGGGGAAGTGGTAAATAATTACTAGGACCAGTCACTGAGTCAGAGCGATCTGAATCTTTTAGTAAACTGGCAAGTAAACTTAGTCGTATAAAAACACAAGCAAACCCTATAGGTTTTAATATGGCTAAATATAAACTTATACATCTAGGAGGAAAGAATGTAGGCCACACTTCCAGGATGGGGGACTCTATCTTGGGAAGCAGTGACTCTGAAAAAGATTTGGGAGTTGTGGGGATGATCAGCTTAACATGAGCTCCCAGTGTGAGGCTGTGGTCAAAACAGCTAATGCAGTCCTGGGCTGCATCAACAGGGGAATTCTGAGTATGAGCAGAGGTTATTTTACCTCTGTATTTGGGACTGGTCCGACCGCTGCTGGAATCCTCTGTCCAGTTCTGGTAGCCACACTTCAAGAAGGATGTTGATAAATTAGAGAGGGGCCCAAAAAGAGCCAGGAGAATGATTAAAAGATAAGAAAACCCGCCTTGTGGTGATAGACTCAAAGAGCTTGGTATATTTAGCTTAACAAAGAGACGGGAACAATGATTTAATAATGTAGTGGAGAAAGGTCTAACACGAGCTGATGGCAGGAAGTTGAAGCCAGACGAATTCAGACTGGAAATAAGGGGTCAGTTTTTGACAGGGAGGATAATTAACCGTTGGAACAGTTTAGCAAGAGGCGTGGTGGATTCTCCATCACTGGCAATTTTTAAATCAAGATTTGATATTTGTCTAAAAGACCTGCTCTAGGAATGATTTTGCGCTGGTTTCTGGCCTGTGCTCTACAGGGGGTCAGACTAGATGACCCAAGTGGTCCCTTCTGGCCTTGGAAAATTACGAGTCTGTGACAACACTCCTGCCCGCAGTGAAGACGGACACTATGTGGCTAGTGGAAGAGGCATCCCTAGCGGATAGCTGCTGTTTCCCTTTGTTTCCAATGGGACTGGTGCCACAAGCTGCCTTTGGGAAAATGGCTCCCATTCCTCAGAGGTTTCGCTGGTATAGCTCTCTGCCTTCAGTATCTTCACTGTTAGCATTGGACAAGCTGATGTTTAGAGGGTCACCGTAGCTCCTCGAGCTCAGGTGATAGAGGTCTGGGCTGGGATCTATTCCTGGCTCTGGGAGGGGGCATGGGCTAGTGGTTAGCAGCAGTATTCTGAATGGTAACATGTCTGCGACTGGGGTCTGCTGTTAGAGACCTGGCTTCTATTCCCAGAGTGACTGGCGATCGCCTCAGTTACCTCATTTGTACGATAGGGAGGCTGGCTCTTACCTATCCCCAGGTGTTGCTCGATGTGAGTAGACGATGACTCCAGAATTGACCTCATGGTCTCCTGGCTCCCACCACAGTGCACCTTCCCCTAGGCTGTTTTAATGAGGACTGCTTCCTCCTCCCCCAAACAGGGAACCTGCTTCGGTTACTCTGTGGTACACGTGAGGGCTCCGCTAGCTGTGTGAACGTGAGGCCGCTGCTGAGTTGAGGTTGCTGGATTGTTTCCAGCGGGACCGAAGCCACAGACTGCGTTCGAGGAAGAGGGCTGCCCCCTGTGTTCTAGGGTTAGGAAGCTGTCAGAAGAGATCCCATGTGACGGCGCTTAGCTCAGCTGGGAGGAGATGGCCAGGGTTCCCGGGGTTGAGACACTCTGAGTTCCAGGGCCAGGGGCTCTCCAGCGTGTTAAAGCTGTGCAGCTTGGACAGAGTCCTCTGCCCTGAGAGCCAGGCCTGGCCCGGCGGCCACAGGTCAGAGCTCAGCACTCGACAGCTCCCCCATCCCGGAGCACAGGCTCCATTGTGCTGGAGTTGGGAAGGGTAGAGATGGATTCACCAGGCCTCTCCATGCAAGCAATGAACCCCCTCTTCCCTGCAACCTCAGACATAGGTGCTCCTTCCTTGTCCCCACACACCAGAGGGGGAGTCTGGAGGGCATCCCTGCCCCCCCAGACCTGAAATCCTCCTACATAAACAAAACCTTTACCTTTGACGAGTCAGGCTGGGTCAGTGTGGCAAGCCCTAAAAAGCCAGGAAATGCCAAGTTATGGGGCACCTCTTCCCCATCCCTTAACCCCACACAGCAGGTCTCCTGCATTGTCACCAGGGGTTTCTGCCTCTAGCTGACCAGGACTCATCTCTGCCCATTGCAACGCACCTGAGCCGCTCTAGCTCACCTGGGAGGGCTGGGGCCGATGCTGGAATCCCTGGGTGAGATCCTCTGGCCCGTGATTTACAGACTGGTCACAATGTGCTCCTGGAGCCTGAATACCCATGAATAACACAAACTCTTAACAGCCACCTCATCGGCTATTCAGGGCTGACACGTGCCCTGTGGCGAGCAATGGGCCACAGAAACAAGCCCTCTTCACAACCCCCAGCCTGAATTCCCAAGCAGGGTGTTTCCTGTGCGGGATGGGGGTTACCTGGATTTCTGTCCCCACCCAGAGGATCTGCCACCCACCTGCCATCTCCTGTCCTGTCCCTGCAGAGTGGTGTATAACCGCAGCACCGGCAAGATGTCCAACGCGCCCGGGGTGAAAATCCGTGTGCCTGGCTTTGGCAAGACCTACTCTGTGGAGTACCTGGACAAGAGCAAGCTGGCAGGTGAGGGGCGCCCTTCTCCCAAAGTGTCCTAGGTGAGGGATCACCAGGGTCTGGGGGGAGCTCCCGAGGGTGCTGATCCTGCTGCTGCTGCCCAGCAGT
Source organism: Gopherus flavomarginatus (assembly GCF_025201925.1). Taxonomy (NCBI): domain Eukaryota; kingdom Metazoa; phylum Chordata; order Testudines; family Testudinidae; genus Gopherus; species Gopherus flavomarginatus. Next base: position 39,320,990 of record NC_066630.1, read on the forward strand.
AGAAAAGGGTCCTGGCTGCTGCAGGATTTTCCCAGGCCTGGCTTTGCAGGGCTCTCTTGAGCACAGGACTATTACCCCTTATCCCTGAGTCTGTCCCAGCTCTGGGACCTTTGCACATCCAGACCCCACAGCCGGGAGGGGGCGGTGGGAAGCTGAAAGCCAGGGGAGGCGAGATCTCTGCAAAGTGACCTGTGTCTGAGAGGAGAGGGCTGTCCAATGCCACTAGGGAGTGAGGGGACCCAGAGCACAGTGCCCAGAACGCACTGAGCCAGCATCTCTGCCCAGAGGAACCCAGACACTGGGCAGGCCAGACAGGAGCTTGCCCACAGCCAGGAAGTGAGGAGGAACGCAGTCTGGGTGAAGGGCCAGGGGCCCCTGTGATGCTTTGGGGTTCAACCCAGGCCAGCGAGAGACTACGTCACCACATGCCCCACAACTCTGGGTGCCTGGAATGCTTTGCCGTGTGGCTCACAATCTGGACACCCACAGCCAGCAGACAAGCCAGCAGGTCACACCTTGGCTTCCACAGGGTGCCCCCAGCCCCGAATTTCCCCCAACCCATCTGCCCTGCACTGCCCAGCCCATTCCTAGAGCACTCACAGAAGTAATCAAGTTTGCTGCTCCTTTAAAGAGACAGTAAACAGTAGCTCCTTAATTTAACTAGGGATTGTCTGACACTCGTGTGCCAATCACAGCACTGTCAGATCATATTTTAAAAAAAACAAGCACATTAAACAAAAAGCCATAGGGTTAAGTGCAGGGCTGATGGGTTGGGGGAAATTCGGGACTTTAGGGGCTGCAGCCCACGGCCCCAGGCTAAGGAAGGCCTTGGCACAGCAGGGCTCAGGCAGGCTGCCTGCATGCCGTGGCCCCACGCGGCCAGCTGCTGGTATGACACTGAGTCCCCTGGTGGGGGCGGGGGGTGGGCAGAAGGTGGCTCCGCACGCTGCCACCATCCCATGCAGCTCCCATTGGCTGGGGGTGGCACTTGTGGGTGTGGGCAGCACACAGAGACACACTCTCCCCCTCATCCCAGGGGCCACAGAGACGTGCCAGCAGCCAGTCACTTCGAGGAGCGGCATGGGGCCACGGCATGCAGGCCGTCTGCTGGCCTGCCTGTATCCCTTCTACTTGGTAAAAGCAGCAAAGAGTCCTGTGGCACCTTATAGACTAACAGATGTTTTGGGGCATGAGCTTTTGAGGGTGAATATGCACATGCATCCAACGAAGTAGGTATTCACCCACGAAAGCTCATGCTCCAATACGTCTGTTAGTCTATAAGGTGCCACAGGACTCTCTGCTGCTTTTACCAAGCAGAAGGGATACAGATAGGAAGGGTTACAAGCAAACAAAAGCAAAAATACATTTCTGAGACTAAAACTTAATTCCAGCAAGTGACAGGCTTTGCCTGAGCAGGTTTCTCACTTTGCCTCAGCTCCCAGAGATGGTGGAAGGATCCAACATTCTGTGATTTCAGAGCGCTGGCACTTACTCCCTCACGTGATAGATGCTAAAATGGCTTTTTCTCTCTCCTCTCATTCCCCGTGGAGTGGTCTTTTCCCAGGTACCCTCCAGATGGCTTTGTTTACCTTTCCTGTAAAGGTGCCTTCATTGTCTCTGCCTGATGACCAGACAAGCAAATCCATGTTCCTTTGTCTGGGACAGAGCGGGTTATGCGTTGCTTACCAAACACATGTTAAGAACATTATTCTCGCACACATTTATAACTCTGTGTACACACCCCGTATGTACACCACACAGTGAGTGTCGGAACCAGAGTGTTACCAGGTTGTATGTACAGGTTATGACAACAGTGAGTTAGATAACTGAGTCTCAGGCCTGGCACAGAGCAGTCTGTCACCCGTCCCGTAGGATTAGTCACTGGCTACTCTGCAGACGTTGGTTCAAAGTCCCCCTGAGCCCACAGACTGAGGGGCATCTTTCCTGCGCTTAGCATTCGTGCTCCCCTAGTGGTTGCTTCTCCCCCATCTGGGTCACCCAGGCCAGTAGAGGGTTCTGCCACCCCTAAAGGTGGGAAACCAGGTCTCTTACCATCCTGACTCTTCTGTCTCACAGCAGAGTGCTGGCCCCTGGCTACCCTCAGCTGTGCCAGCATCTCACTGCACCTTACAATTTTTGAGCCACAGAACCATCCAGCTGTGCCTCAGTTTCCCTGCTTTCAGTGGCATTCTGGCCCACAGCTGTGCCAGAGTCTTACCACTCCCAGCACTCTTCCCTATCCTCAGTGGGGCATTAACCCACAGCTATTTACTTAGCTATGGCAGGGTCCCCCACTCCTAGCAGATCCTGCCACAGACACACTCAACCCAGACTCAGTTTCCCCGGTGAGGGTTTGCCCCCTCGACCACTGAGTCTGGCCGTGGCAGGCTTGTATCTAAGCCCTCAGTCTCAACCCTGTCACATTGTTACAGAAAACAACACATCAAAAAAATCACTTCCCACATTCCCCCCATCAGAATCCCAGAGTAACCTTTAGTGTCCAGAATGCCTCAGGCTACAGGCAGAGTGATGGGGTCCATCATACACACATCTGGTGGTCTGCTAGCCCCTGATCAGGCATGCCATTATGTCCTTCCTCCTGGGTCCCATGGGAGGGACTTGGCCCTCCTCTTCTGTGTGAGCTGCCTGCGTTGGTCCTGGTCAGCAAGCCTGGCCTCCAGCTCCATACAAGCATGCAGGACAGGTTATCTGCTGCCTCGTTATGTGTGATATTCTTGCAGTGTCATGCTCCACCATAGCAGCTTGGAATTGGATCCCTTGGTTTTGTGCAAGCAAAGCAATGAGGAGTGGTCAGTTGGGACCCTGAACTTCTTGTTAAAGAGAAGCTGCCTGAGTGCAGATAGCCTAACCGGGTGCAGGGGGGAAGGGTTGTTAGTTTCCTTTGATTGCATTAGTATAGCACCTAAATCAACATCTGGTGCATCTGTACAGAGTTCAAAATCTGGACTAGCCAGAAGAGGGTTTTCTTCACCTTATCAAAACCCTCATGAGATGCTACACCTGTGTCTGGCTTTGTCTTGTTACAGTTTCCAAGAGGTAAGATCAGAAAGCATCCGTAATTTCACCTACAGCTTTGTGACATACATTTCACAGTGGTATTAACAACCGGAGTGTTGTTAGATTCCAAATGATCTATTACGTGTCACCTTTTAAATAAATATCATGGCAGCAGTACGTGGCTGGGGACCCCCAGCTCCCACGCTGTGTCTGCACCAGGAAGTGCTATCTGTCTCCCCCTCACTCATTCACTCTCTGGGCTGCCGCCAACTCCCATGCTATGTCTCTAGAGCCTTCCAACCTCCACCCTGTACCTCCCTGGAGCCCCACAAGCCTTGCCCTGTATCTCTGGGGGTCCCCCTACCTCCATGCTGTCTCTCTTGGGGTCCCTCCAATCTCCGTGCTGTCTCTCTGTAGGTTACCTATACACCTTGGTGCAGAACCTGGTGAACAACGGCTACGTGCGGGACCAGACAATACGGGCTGCCCCCTACGACTGGAGGATTGGACCCAGTAAGTGCAGGGTTGGGACCAGCTTCCACCTCAGTCCAGACAGTCAGGGAGGGAGGCGGAAGGGCACCCACACAGGTATCTTGGCGCCCAGGGAGAGCCCTGTGCCCAGGAGGGAGACCAGGCCAGAAAGCCTGACAGGGAGCAGTGTGAGAGCGCCTGAAAGAGACACCCTTGAGGGGAGGGGGGGCCATGCTGGGAGAGATGTGGGAGGAGGAACCCCGCAGGGAATGATCATATCGTTGGGACAGGGGGGGACCCAGCAGGGAGTAATTCTCTCATGGGGGGGGCCTGTATGAGTGCCCCCCAGTGCGTTTCCTCTTCTGCCTCCACTGGAGGGTCCAGGCCTGGGTTCCTGTGTCTCTCATTGTGCTGGGTTCTAGGGACTTGCCCCCGGCTGGGCTCCTGCTGGCCCATGGCACGATGCCCCTCTCTCCCCAGACCAGCAGCCTGACTATTTCCAGAACCTGAAGGCGCTGATTGAGGAGATGCATGACACCTACCAGAAACGGGTCTTCCTGCTTGGACACAGCATGGGCAACCTCAACATCCTCTACTTCCTGCTGCAGCAGCCCCAGGCCTGGAAAGATCGGTTCATTGCGGGCTTCATCTCCCTCGGTGCCCCCTGGGGTGGGGCCGTCAAGGCCATGCTCGTCCTGGCCTCCGGTGGGTAATGGCTCCCACTGTCCACTTCCTGCCTTCCCTTCACGGAGCAATGGGGAGGTGTGAATCTGTTGTAGAGCCCCCAGGGTGGGCAAAGGTCTGCAAACGGCTCCATCAGGAGCTCGCCAACCACCTGGAGTCTGACCGCAGTGCCCCTGAAGGAGCAGGCGTCCAGTCACAGGGAGCCTGTCTAGGGTTTGCTGTGGGTAGCATTGCCTCACTGGCCAGGGACGAGCACTTCAGAGCAGACAGGGGAGGAAACGCCTGTTGTAGAAACAGAACAACAGTAAAAAGACTCCCACTGAAGCTCTACCTGCTATTGCCTGCACGCACAATGCACACCCGCCTCCCAATTCACTCCACTTACAGCTCCTTGGGAAACAGTTCCCTCACCCCAAAATAGCCCCTTGCCTGGTGGTTAGGGCAGGCAGGTAGGATGCAGGAGACCCAGGTTCAAGACCCTGCTCTACCTGATTTTGGGGAACTTGAACTAAGCTCTCCCTCCTCCTGGGTGAGAGCCCTAATCAGCAGGCCAGGGGCTATTCTGGGGCATGCCTCTCTCAGACTCTCTTGTTGAAGTTCTTCCACTTTGTGTAAATAATCCCTGGGCCAGAGAAACTGACTCTATAACCCTGCATCAGGGCACTCCCCTAGAATGGCAGAGACGTGAACCTGTGTCTCCTACATCCCAGGTGTGCACCCACCCCAGCGGCCTACAGAGCCTGGCGGTTTTGTTCTCTGGCCTGATGACTTGTAGTTATACAACGTGGCCCATTGGCTGGTCTGGGGTAGGTCTCTCACTCCACCAGAAATTCCATCATGCACCAGAGTCCTCTCCTGATGAAACCTGCATCACAGCCAATGAGTCCCCATTGAAACAAATTGACATTTATCAAAAAAAAAATTTTGTCAAGAGTTTTTTTGACCAGCCCTATGCCCACCCTCTCTCACCAACTGGCTCCATTCCCCCACACCCAACCCTGCCAACACAGTCGGTCCCTTCTCCATTGTGTCTGTACTCTCTTTATACCACGTTCAGAAGATGAGGAAACCAACAGATGCAGCTAGGGTCCAAAGAACGAACTAAGCAAGGCCTAGCTCTGTGTATAAGCTGCTGCTCTGACAGGGCTCTGGTGGCTTCTGCTGCAGAAGACAGGGAGGTCCTTTAAACTATTTCCTCTACATGACACCTCCCCACTCTAATCCTCCCCTAGCCCTACCCGCACGAGTTCAGAAACACCTCCCCACACACCACCTTCCCTGAGAGGCAGAACCTCTCTACTTCCCACCCAGTCTCTCTCCCATTCAGAACACGACTGAGCCCTCACCCAGTATTGTCAACCCCAGAAGTTCTAAAATCATGATTTGGACCTGAACAAGTCATGAGAGTGGCTTAAAAATCATGACATTTTGAAAAAAAAAGACATTGTAGGTGCTTTTCCTTTGCCCTCTGTTCTATGAGCCTTTAGGACTGCATTAGAGTCATGTTTTCATGCCTTTCTCCACAACAAGGAGGGTCAGAAACTTACTTTTGGTTTAAAGGATGCTGACATTCTCCGGAATAATCACAGGACTCCATGAGCAGGGTCTTTTCAAAATACGCCAAATATGGCAAGACTTGCAGTAAAACCAGGAGAGTTGGCTCTTCTGACCAACACCCTTGGAAACACCCTCCCCCTGCAACACACACACAGAGACAGCTTAGAAAACCTAACACAGGCTTAGGACTCTTTCTCTTCCTGCTGGACACCCAGCACTACCAGCTGAGAAACTCCCCCAGCACAAAACCTTGTCCCCATACCCCCAACACACACACTTCTGGTTGGGCTTAGAGAAGCAGGGACAGATGCCCAGCAGGGAAGGAGTGGTGTGGGGGATTCATAGGGAGCGCTCCCCCCTTAGAGTTAGTGCTGACCCCAATGCCCCAGTGCGGCGCTACAGGGTACTGTGCTGCAGCAGGGCAGGGAGCTCTGTAGGGGGCGCCCTCCCCATGCAGTCAGAACTGACCCCAGTGCTACAAGGTGCTGAGGGCTGTGCTGCAGGATGTTCCATCATTTGGATTAGCCAATAATTCAATAGTTTTACCTCAAAACAATATTTCTCTTGGCCTCCTGCCCTGAATTACAGCGTATCTGTTGAGTAGCAGCCTTGCCCGCCCCCAGTGATGGCTGCATTTCAGTAGTGAATGTTTTCTGTATATATAGTCTGTACACGGCTTTGGGACCCTTGGGACATCTGTTAATTTTGCTAGAGCTGCTGTTCCTGACGAGTGCCTTTGTGAACTGTAGGAGATAACCAGGGCATCCCGATGGTCACAAGCATCAAGCTGCGTGAGGAACAGCGCATGGCCACCACAAGCCCCTGGATGTTCCCGACCAACATAGCCTGGCCCGAATCACATGTCTTTATCTCCACGCCATCCTACAACTACACATACCGGGACTACCGGCGCTTCTTCCTCGATGTCAACTTTGAGGATGGCTGGTACATGTGGAATGACACCAAGGACCTGCTGAAGGGGCTGCCTCCTCCTGGCGTGGAGACCTACTGCCTCTACGGCACAGGCCTCCCAACAGTGGAGACTTACATCTATGACGAGCACTTCCCCTATGAGGACCCCGTGGACGTGGTCTATGGGGACGGGGATGACACCGTCAGCACCCGCAGCATGAAGCTGTGCAACCGATGGGCCAAGCAGCAGGAGCAGCGAGTGCATGTGATGGAGCTGCCAGGAGTGGATCACCTCAATATGGTTTTCAACAACCAAACACTGAGCTACATCAACGAGATTCTGCTGGGCAGCTCCCAGGCCAGTGCGGAAGAGCAGCGAGGGCAAAAGACCCTCTTCCCACCCAACCCGGAACCAACACGGGCCAGGAAGAACCTCTCTGGTCGGAGGGCCACTAAGAACCCCAAAATGAACTGAAGGCAGTGAGGGTCAGCTTTGCTCCCAACCAGCTGCCCTCCAGCAAAGGGTTCAAATCTGAGTGCCTGTGGAGGGCAAAGCAGCACCCACTCCTGCTATGACTGGCTTTTGTTTTGTGAATGGTGATTAATTACACATTAGAGGCTTGTTACTTGCATATTATCAGATGGGTAATTAACTACATTGCCAGCTAATTCCATCACGCTGGCAGGTGTCACCATGACACTGCCATCACTGGCCAGCTAGTGTAATGCCAACAGACCCCAGTTGTTGGCAGGTGGGATCGAACCTGGGACTTGCGAAGTTTAGTGTGTGAGCCTCTACTGCATGAGCTAAAAGCCACGTGGCTCTTAGCCAAGGCTGTAGCAGACTCATTAATCTCTAGGTGATCTAGGTGCCACTAGCCGGAGAGAGCACACCACACTCACCAAGCCACTCTGGCCACAGGACAGTCCCAGCCTGTGCCAGGTCTGAGCTGTGCCCCCTTGGTCCCTGTGCTGGGCTTGCAGCAGCCAGGCTTGGATTTGCACCCCAGAAATCTGCACCCCAGTGGCGCTGCAAAGCAGGGGCCTCACTGAGAAGCTGAGCTGTTCAGCTCAAAGAGAACGAATCCTGCCCCCATCCTAGAGCCAGAGAGCCACAGGCAGCTGGGTAACTGAGTGCATGTGCCAGGCCCTTTAAGGTCTGTGACTGAAGCTGACTGCAGTGAGGGGCCAGTGTCCCACGTCTGGGTTCTCACCAGGCTGTGCACAGGGACCAAAGGGAGCACTCTCCCTCGTGACATTCAGACAGCATCTGCCATTGCACAAATGGTCACTGTTCTCTGCAGTAACTGTCCAAAGCGCTCTGCTTCCAGGCATGCCCTTATTGCCGGCTGTAGCGGCACACACCTCTGAGGCTGGGCCTTTGCTAACTGCGGCCATCACAAGCCTACCATCACTAGGCCTAGTGGGAAGCATTGCTGCAGGAGACTGAGAGCTGCCTCTGGCCTGTGGGAGAAGCACCTCCCTGGAAGGATCCGCTGGAGCAGGGGGCTGGCCCCTGCATAAAGCACTGAGTCCAGGCTAGGATCACTCCAGCCAGCCCAGGCTGGGGCTTGCAGAGCAAGCAGTGGCCTTGACGTGCTTACCCAGGGCAGTGAGGAATGCTGTGTAAACATCTCTTTGCCAAAGGTACCCCCGTTTCTCTCTCCGAAGGTGTCAGAGTCCCAGGAGAGCCTGTTGTGCATACTGCTGAGAGTATCCAAATGCTGAATCCCCATGTGCTTTAAGCTGCTGGAGTCTGAACAGAGCCCAGGGACTGCCCTTACTGGGGGTCTCTAGACCCACTCCTGGGGTGCAGATCCTCTGTCTTAGCACCCCCTCGCCATTGCTCTTTACTAAATTGCATTAGAAATGCACAGGTCTATGCAAAAACACTAAACCTCCACGCTGTTCCCTGCCTCACTATCCTCACCACTCCCGAGCATTCTTTGAGCTGGGGTCACAGTCCTCTAGTCTAGAGGCATCCAGGGTCCTTCTCCTGCAGTGCAAGGCTGGTCTCGCTCCCCATGCAGGTCAGCATGCTCTCACCTTAGGGCGTCCCGCACCTAAACCGGGCTCCCATCCCACTGCTAGGAGCCTGTGCGTCTCTTTCTATCTCCTGCCAAGAACTCCCTGTGCAGCTCTGTAACTATTCCCTTGACCCATGCCAAACGTTGTGAGTTTTAAGGTCCAGCATCCACACCTTAGGGGCTTTCTTCTGGGCTGTGGGGGGGTGTCTTCCACTCTTCACATGCAAGCCCCCTCTTACAAGCTTGGGGGAAATTGATTTTCCAGCTTCAGCCAAGCTCCTTAGCCTAGCCTGTCATGAGGTCCCTGGGTCTGGTCTATGCCCCAGCCTGTAACCAGTCTGCTGGGAGTGCCTCTGTAGTGGGCCAGGCCCCAAGGCCCCACACCGTTCCACCGGGGCAGGCCTGTGCCCTCCAAGACGGAGAGACTGGGCTGTCGGCACCAGTGACCCCGTCTCTCTTCGTGGCTCCCTACACCGAATCCAGCTCAGCCAGACTCCTGCGGGAGATCTGTGCTGTCCCCCATCAGGGTGCAGTGCTGTCAGTAAGTATTCACAGCGACACAGGCAGCCTCTCCAAACCAGGGTACCACTGACTGGTCACCTGGCTACAGAACCTGAACGCACTGGGGTTAGCTCAGATAGGCAGGAGTTAAGCCATAGTCCACCCTGCCTAAGCCAGCGCCACGATGGGCCAGCCAAGCTGCGGTGGGCTCATCTCTGGTGCTAGTCTCTGTACTTGTTCCTGAGTCCCTCCAAAACGGCCACCCCAATTCCAGCCTTCTGACACCCTTCTCTCCAGCTCAGTTCCCAAGCTCCACCTGCTGGGTTTCCTGTGTTAGATGTTGATCATTCAGTCCTTGGGGCGTCTCTCTGTCTTGTTGGACCCCTGAATTGAGCCAGTTCTTCAATGACTCTCTTCATTCCAGAGACAGCGAGGTGACACTCACACCTCCTGCCTCCTGTGCTGTTCCAAGAGCAGTGTTGGCCGTTTCACACCCACTGGGTAGCAATGCAACATAGAGGGAAACTGAGGCACACATACTATTTATAAAAATATTACCAGAAATTCCCACTTTGTCATATCTCTTCCCCCTTCAAGACTGAACTGAGCAGGGTCACTTTAACCAGTGAGCTGGGGAAGTTTGAACACACAAACATTCATAGATGCCACAGCCTATTTCTAGTATTGCCAAATGTTAAAAATCATGAGTCAGGTGCACAAAAAATCATGAGATTGGCTTTAAAATCATGAGATTATGTAAAAATAATAGCTTCGGTGTTCTTCTTATTGCCTCTTGCTTTTTGAGCCTTTAGGGTGCACTGGGGTCACATTTGGAAGCTTTCTCTACCGCCACGAGGGCTAGAAACTTACTTTTTCTTTAAGAATGAAGGCTGGATTCATCACATCTCCACTTGACCTCAGGAGGTGGGGCTTTAAGGAAAACAATAATTATCATGAGACACATGACAAAATAATGAGAGTTGGAAACACTGTATTTCCAATCCCTTGGTAGCTGTCCTACCAGGCACTTTCATTATTCTTACAGCACAGTTTCTAATCAATCAAACTTCCAATACACAATCCAGAGCAGTTTCACATCCTCCCTTAGGTCTGGTCTGTTAGATGGCACCACCAGGACGCACATGTGGAGTTTTCATCCTTTTGCCACCCCAAAACCATTGGGTTTGAAACTGGGATGGAGTCCTGCCACTGCCTCCTTGTACTCATCTGCCAGGGAGCGAGGAGGTCAGTAAACCCACATTCCTGCATGTGTCAGCCATCTTGGCTGTATACTGGAGTGTTCTTATCTTATCCCTTGCTTGGGGTAGGAAATAACCCCTTGAGCATTTGTGGGGGAAGGGGGGATCAGTGTAGATTTGTCCCTCTGCAAGGTAGGTCTTCACCCAGCCATATGTCTGTGGCTCTGGTGATGCAGAGCAGCCCCCACATTGGCAGGCCCCCTCTGGAGTTGTGTTCCAACCCCAGGCTGTGTATATGCAAGGGACCCAGTTCCCATTTTGGGGTTAATATGTTGTTCTTACCCCCAGGACAGAGTCCTCCCCACCCCTGGATGGGCTGTGATTCAAAGTCTCTTGGTTAAGAGAATCCACTATGGCCCTGACCACACTGTGACCATGTGTCCATTACCAGCAACAGCCTTCCAGCTGCTTTACCCTTCTATGGGGCTTCTCTTACCTGTGGATAGAACAACCATGTTTGGCAATACCCCTTCACTGCCTGTGTCTTCCCACACTCAATTGAGGGCTCAGCAACCGCAGGGCTCAACGCTGCCTTTGCTTTCCCAGTGAAGGTTGGCCATGAGCTTGCTCCTATAGTCACAGCATCAGGCTTGAGGCAATGATGCCTCAGCCAGGGGAGAGGGTTTCAGGTCTTTTTTCTGCCCCACTCAGATTCAAGTGTCTAGCTACAGACAGAAAGTTGTCTTGAGATTCACAGCCTTTCCTTTGTGTTGCAAGCAAGCGGGGCGGTGGGGGGTTCAAGTCCTGTATCAGCCGCTCCATTATATTGCCTAGGATCAAGGTCAGACCAGCAGGCCTATAATTACCCCGGTCATCCCATCTACTCTTTTGAAATATTGGCACAACATTAGCTTTCTTCCAGTCTTTTGGAATTTCCCTGGTTTTCCAAGACTTATTGGAAAGCAACATGACTGGAGCAGTGAGCGCCTCAGCCAGCTCTTTTAAAACTCTTGAAGAAAAGTTATCCAGACTTGCAGCCTAAAAACATCCAACTTTAGCAGCTGTTGTTTACCATCCTGCTGACACACAGTGGACTGGAAAGCGTGTTCTCCTGGCATACAGGCTACAGGCCAAGTGCATAGTGTCTATAGAGGCTTATAGAGGGGCTAGGCTGGGTTGGGGCTCCAGGCTGCATAGAGCCTATAGGCTCCATACAGGGCTAGGCAGGGTCTCTGGGAGGGGGCTGCCGCCCCTCCCCTCAGGAGGCCCCGGGGACAGGCGCGCGCACACTGAAGCAAGGGGCAGAAGCGCGCGCCCCAGCCCCCCTCCGCAGCACAAGCGTCTCGCGCGGCCCCGGTGGGAGGGGGAGCCCCGCAGATGTGCCTGGCCAATGGGAATGAGGGGCGGGGCGATCTCCCCCTGAGTCGCTCCCATTGGGTCTCCACTCGAGGTCGGCCCGCCATTGGCTGGAGGCGGTGAGGGGGGCCGGGATGTCGGAGGGCTGCGGGCTGCGCGAGGCCTGGCCGGGGTGAGACGCGGGGCTGGGCCGTGAGCGGGGTGGTGGGGCCGGGCCCTGGGGTCGGACTGAGTCTCGCTCCCACCCGTGCGGCTGCCCCAGCCCGTCTCCCGCGCGGTGGGCGCGGCCGGCTCCGTGCGAGGGAGGAGGCGGGGGGCGGCTGTGCCAGGGCTCCGCGCGCGCGCTGTGGCGCCCCCTGGCGGGAGGGGGAGGCGGAGCATGGCGGCCTAGGGGCGGGGCGGGGCCTGTGATCTCGGGGCGGGTCCGCGCGGGCCCTGGCAAGCACGTGACAGGCCTTTGTGCCTCGCGCCTTCCCGCCATCCCCGACCCCGCCCGGTGCTCGCCCTGCAGCGCCCCCCCCCCCCAGTGCCTTCCGCCACCCCCGCAGCGCCCCCTGCCGCACGGCGGTCCCCTTCCCCCAGGCCCGTCTGCCAGGCTTGCAGCCCCATACACCAGCCTGCGCCCAGGGGGGCTGCCCCACAGGCTTGGGAACTACACGTGTGGGACGGTGCAGGGAAAGACTGTATCGTAAGGGGAGGGGGGAGCATTAAGGGTCCTCGGGTAAACTTCATTCTGACCTTTCCTGACCTTTGATTGCTGACGGCGTGACCTGAACAGTTATTTCATTTGTTCCTGTCCTTAACTCACCCTAACATTTTGCACATCTCCATCATCACAAAAAAAGCCTCCGCCCTCCAGTACTTCTTCACAGGCTGTTCTCCTAGCAGCAGCTGCCTGATCAGCTTCCCAGCATACTTTAGGCTACTCTTTTCTGGGGCAAAGTACAAAATGAGTGGCAGCAGGACCATTCTGTGAAAGAAGCAGGAGTTCCTCAGTCCGCTTGCTGCCCCAAGTGTCCACACAGCCTGGGTGAGGGATGTTAGTTACCCATTGTGCAAGAAAACAAGACTGGGAAATGCCCTCTCAGTGCATATAGTTCCAGTGGCACATATGCAAGGCATGCATTGCATGCCCCAGGAAAGCTGTGCCTGTGGGATGACTATGTCTGGCCCCTGAGTGTGCATGAAGGATGCTGTTTTGGAGAAAAGAACAGTGTCCTCCACATAGCGTGACCTCACATGCGCCATATGTGTGATGTAACATTGCATGGAGAATGTCTGTTTGCATAAGTGCAGAATTGCATGCCTGGCTAAAAATGTAATTAGAGAGACAAGATGGGTGAGGTAATACCTTGTATTGGATCGACTTCTGTTGGTGAGAGAGAGACAATCTTCAGAGCTTACACAGAGCTCTTCTTCAGGTCACCTAGACCTGAAATAAGTTAACTAGACCTGAAGAAGAGCTCTGCGTAAGCTCCAAAGCTTCTCTCTCTCACTAGCAGAAGTTGGTCTAGTGAAGATATTACCTCACCCACCTTGTCTTGCTAATATCCTGGGACTGACGTGGCTACAACCGCACTGCATATAAAAATGTTATGGCATGCCATTGTACAGTTCTCATTAATGCGAGAACTGTAACGTCTGCACTTCCTGACTTGGTTTTAACTCCGCAATCTTAACACTGCAGTAAGGCAGACATCTGCACCTTATAGTTTTGTTTTATTCTATTCTTAATTTTTCCTTTAAACCAAACCAAATCCATGCTCCTCATTGAGAACTCTGTCAGGGCCAAGTTAGCTCTAGTTATATTGAAATACTGAGGTTTTTTTAACAATAGGAAAAGCACATTTTCTCCACTCCCATAACTCACACTTAGGGCTTGTATCTGTGCAGTGTGTGCACCGATTTAATTAAATCAGCAAATCTTTTCTGTGGACACTTAAACCCTCAGTGGGGCTGGGGGCATGGTTTGCACTGATTTAATGAGGTTCATTTAGAAACTAGATTGGTGCACAAGCTGTGCATATACTTGCGCTGACTGTGGAAATGACCTCTTGGTACATAACAAGCAAATAAAACCTTAGATCCAAAGTTGCAATTTTGAGTGAGAAAATGAAGGTGAGGCTGTCAATCACCTGGTGCTTTTTGGTCTAATCTCTTCTGGAGAGTTGGTGGCTGGGGTGGGCTCGCCTCCGCGTCTGGGGTTACTGAACTTCTGGATGTGGAGAATTTACCTGCAGATGTAGGTAAGAGCCAACCTACTCGGGAAGAAGAGAGGTATTTTGTTCCTCATAACTATGCTGTCATCACAGTTACAGCATCCTGGTGTCTAGGAGACTTCTCTTTTGAGGTTATTTGTGCAGTTCCTGCATCTCTTTGTGTGTGTCTGTAGGTACAAGGCTGAGATGAGAGGAGAGCGCCTGGTCTGATGTAATCTCGACAAGGATTTTGGTCAAGGAAGATGGTGCTGGACTCGGGGACGCAGTCGTATGAGCGGCATCGCAATGTCCTGAGCGCCAGCCCCCAGCGTGAGAGGGGTGGGAAAAAGTTCTCTGAACACAATGGGCTGCGACTCTATTCCTACCTCTCCCCTTCGCCATCTCCAGATTCAGACCCTACCCACCTGGGCCAAAAGCTCAAAATGCCTCCTAGGCTCAAGTGCTCCAAGGTCTCAGAAGCAAGGCCTGAGGTCAGGCGGCTGTCGGAAACCTGCTCTGCCTGCCCAAGCCCCTGCAGCTGGATGCGCCGTAGCGAGAGCACCTGCACTGTGAATAGTAGCGGCCGGGCACGTGCACAAATCCGCAGTGCAGCTTCCCTGCCTCATATTGCCAGGCCAAAGGTTGAGGAGATCAGCGTCAGCAGGAGGAGTCCTTGCCTGCTGGTGGCCCTTAGGCCTTTGAACGTTGACAAGGAGAGAGAGAAGTTCTTCCAGTCTTGTTATACTTACAACCCACAGTTTGAGTATGAGGAGCCTGTCCCTACAGCTGTGCTGGAGAAATACAGACATGCATCAGACCAGTTCATTACACAGGTAGAAACCATTCCCTTGAGCACCCCTCCCACAGGCAGGTTGGCTCATTACCCTGAGGGACGGACACACAAACCCACCCACCCCTTACAGCAAAACGCCAGACTGTCTTCTTGCCCTGAGACTAAAGCCGCCACACAGCAAGGAGTCAGATTAAGTCAATACCCAGGGGATAACCCTCTCCCCCGTCTAGCAAGGAGGTGGGCTGGTTTGACACCTGGGAGATAGCTTTCCCCTAAGTACAGCCAGGGCTTGAACCAGGGAATAATGCTCCTCCAGCATTGGTAGGCGAGGGGATGTCCTTCTGTCAGAGCAATTCCCTGAGTCTATCACATACTGCAACAGTTAAATAATCGTGTGACTGGTTTTCTGGAATATGTCTTCATTTGAAGGGCTCATACTAAGGCTTTGTCTAAACTGACAAGTGAAAAACGGAACTTTTGTGAGAGGTGTTAAAAAAAAAAAACACCTCCCCGAAAGACAGAAGTTTTACCGATGACAAGCAGTTTGAGCAGCATTTTGTCGGCAGGAGAGCTAATGTGGTGCTTGTTGAGAGTGGAAGTGTTTTGTCCTCCCGACAAACAGCGGGTGCACATGCGTTTTAGCAGTACAAACAGCCTCTGTCTTCACAGACCAGGTCAGCACAGTGTGGGGAGAAGGTGACCAGCCCTCTGTGGAAAAAAAAGTGGTTCAGGACTATTTAGAAAAGCTGGATGAGCACAAGTCCATGGGGCCGGATGCGCTGCATCCGAGGGTGCTACAGGAGTTGGCGGAGGTGATTGCAGAGCCATTGGCCATTATCTTTGAAAACTCATGGTGGTTGGGGGAGGTCCCGGATGACAGGAAAAAGGCTAATGTAGTGCCCATCTTTAAAAAAGGGAAGAAGGAGGATCCGGGGAACTACAGGCCAGTCAGCCTCACCTCAGTCCCTGGAAAACTCATGGAGCAGGTCCTCAAGGAATCGATTCTGAAGCACTTAGAGGAGAGGAAAGTGATCAGGAACAGTCAGCATGGATTCACCAAGGGCAAGTCATGCCTGACTAACCTAATTGCCTTCTATGAGGAGATAACTGGGTCTGTGGATGAGGGGAAAGCAGTGGATGTGTTATTCCTTGACTTTAGCAAAGTTTTTGATATGTCTCCCACAATATTCTTGCCGGCAAGTTAAGGAAGTATGGGCTGGATGAATGGACTATAAGGTGGATAGAAAGCTGGTTAGATCGTCGGGCTCAATGGGTAGTGATCAATGGCTCCATGTCTAGTTGGCAGCCAGTTTCAAGCGGAGTGCCCCAAGGGTCGGTCATGGGGCCAGTTCAGCAAGTTTGCAGATGACACTAAACTGGGAGGAGTGGTAGATACGCTGGAGGGTAGGGATAGGATACAGAGGGACCTAGACAAATTAGAGGATTGGGCCAAAAGAAATCTGATGAGGTTCCACAAGGACACTGTTACCGACTAGGGACCAAGAGGCTAGGCAGCAGTTCTGCAGAAAAGGACCTGGGGATTACAGTGGATGAGAAGCTGGATATGAGTCAACAGCATGCCCTTGTTGCCAAAAAGGCTAATGGCATTTTCATAGAATCATAGAATATCAGGGTTGGAAGGAACCTCAGGAGGTCATCTAATCCAACCCCCTGCTCAATGCAGGACCAATTCCCAACTAAATCATCCCAGCCAGGGCTTTGTCTAGCCTGACCTTAAAAACCTCTAAGGAAGGGGATTTCACCACCTCCCTAGGTAACCCATTCCAGTGCTTCACCACTCTCTGAGTGAAAAAGGTTTTCCTAATATCCAGCCTAAATCTCCCCCACTGCAACTTGAGACCATTACTCCTTGTTCTGTCATCAGGTACCACTGAGAACAGTCTAGATCCATCCTCTTTGGAACCCCCTTTCAGGTAGTTGAAAGCAGCTATCAAATCCCCCCTCATTCTTCTCTTCTGCAGACTAAACAATCCCAGTTCCCTCAGCCTCTCTTCATAAATCATGTGCTCCAGCCCCCTAATCATTTGTGTTGCCCTCCGCTGGACTCTTTCCAATTTTTCCACATCCTTCTTGTAGTGTGGGGCCCAAAACTGGACACAGTACTCCAGATGAGGCCTCACCAATGTCGAATAGAGGGGAATGATCACATCCCTCGATCTGCTGGCAATCCCCCTACTTATACAGCCCAAAATGCCATTAGCCTTCTTGGCAACAAGGGCACACTGCTGACTCATATCCAGCTTCTTGTCCACTGTAACCCCTAGGTCCTTTTCTGCAGAACTGCTTCCTAGCCATTTGGACCCTAGTCTGTAACAGTGAATGGGATTCTTCCGTCCATTTTGGGCTGTATAAGTAGGGGCATTGCCAGCAGATTGAGGGACGTGCACTGGATGGGGTACCCCAGGTGTTGTGATAGGCATGTGCAGGGCCCACGGATCTTGAAAGGTGTATTGTGAGGTGTTGATCATTGTAGCAGTGATGATTTGTCTGCAGGTTTTGTAGCTGTTGTTCTGGGAGCACCTGGTGCTGCTTTGAGTTGATGTGTTCTGGTCTGTGGGGAGCTTGCTTCTGATGATGAGCTTGGAGAGTTGGTGTTGTTTGAAGGCCAAAAGTATGAATTTAGGATTCTTCCTTTCAGGATAGGGTCCTCATCAAGGATGGGTTATAGTTGTTTGATAATATCCTGTATAGGTTCCAGTGTGGGGTGGTAGATGACAACTAGGTGTGTGTGGCTGGAAGGGGTTTTATTTCTGTACCGAAGCAGGTTCTCTCAAGGTATTCAGATGGCCCGTTCCAGGATGCAATCTACTTCTCTGGTGGAGCATCCTCATTTGATGAAGGTGTTTTTAAGTGTGTTAGGGTATATATCCCAGATTTTCTCCTTGGAGCATATTCTGTGGTATCTTAGCAACTGTCTGTAGATAAGATTTCTTGGTGTACTTGGGGATCTATGAAGGTAAGTGTGGTGATCTGTGAGTTTCCTGTATATAATTGTCTGTAGAGTTCCATTGTTGAAGCTGGTGGGAGTGTCCAGGAAGTTGATGCTGGTGTGGGAATGTTTCAGAGAGAGTTTAGTGGACTGGCGGTGATTGTTGGAATTATGATGGAAATCTATGAGCGAGTTTAAGCCATCTGTCCAGAGGATGAAAATATCGTCAGTGTGTCTCAGGTATATCATTGGTTTCATGGTGCATTTGTCCAGAAATTCTTCCTCAAGAAGAACCCAAGAAGAGGTTGATATATTGGGGAGCCATCCTAGCCATCATGGCTGTTCCCCTGGTTTTGACAAAGTGTTTGTTGAATGTAAAATTGTTATGGGTTAGGATGAAATAGATGAGTTCGGCCATGTATCTTGGTGCTATCTGAGGGATGTCCATTGTCTTGTAAATGTTTGAGGCAGGCAGCGATGCTGTCATTTTGAGGGATGCTGGTGTTTAGGGAAGTGGCATTCCTGGCGGTGAGGATGGTGTTCTGAGGAGGCTGTTAATGATGTGGAGTTTGTGGAGGAAGTCATTTGTGTCTTGGAGGAAGCTGGTCTTTTGTGTGGTGAGTGGTCAAGACGATTTCTGTGAGTTCTGATATGCCTTCAGTAAGAGTGCTGTGGCAAGATATGATGTGTCTGCCTGGGTTCCCTTGTTTGTGTTTCTGCTACTGCAATACAAATAATAAATAAGAACTCCTTACTTGATATGGGGAGTGATTGCTACTGGCTGACAGATCACGCTGCACACAAGTTACCTCTCCTACTGTTTCCAGCGGCATAATCGCTGTTAAAGACTAACCATGCATTAGGGGCTTTCTTACAATAATTTCTGTGTAGTTTAAGTAAATATGCTCGGCTCCCAGAAGAATGAATGGTGCATCTAGGAGCTGGAGGGAGATGTGTTTGTCTTGTGTGTGAAACAGCACCTTAATAGTGCTGCTTTTGTATGCAGAGCTCTAAATTTGGGGGTTGTTTTTTCTTATCTCTTTGGGGAAAGATATTAAGAGCAGAAGGCTCCACTGGGTGGCAGCAACCTTAACTCTGCTATTTTTTCTCAGTGAGTGTTCTAGCAGCTGATGATTGTGACCTGCTATAGTTAAGGTTGTATAACAATTTCTAGCCTAGCCTCCTGTTTTGATTGATTGTAACTTTCTGAAACTTTCACTTTATGGGCTGAAATTTTCTAGGCTTGGTGTCTACCACACGTGGTCATTGAATATATAAGCTTGAGCAAATAACATTCAGTCATTTGAATGAGAGGAGACTGAGGTAAAAATGTGCTGTGTACACGTACGCACACACACTCTTAAATTTCTCTGTGCCTTAGTGCTGAGATGGCTGGGGATCAAGGGCTGATGATTGATATGCAGATAGCCCTCCCTCAAAGAGAAGTTAAGTGTTCCTGTGAGAACTGATTGCAGATTGGCCAAGTTATGAGGATCTGAAAATGTATACTTTGTATCTGAAATACAATTAATTCCTCTTTCAGAGCAGTGTTCGGAAGATAAGTGATTGCATTGCACACATGTAATTACAAACTATAGTCCCTGGAATCATCCAGAACCTGTAAAGAATAATTTCCACAAGGTTCAGGGCCATCTAGGTTCTAGTGAAAGAAGGGCAACAGTGGCTTCTGAGTTCTTCCCCACACTATCTCTTAGTCCAGGAGGTCTGGGATCCAGGAGGTCCTGAGATCTATTCTTCCATCTTATGAACTGCAATACTGGATCAGACCATCTAGTCCGGCATCCTGTCTCAAACAATGGCCAGTTCCAGGTACTTCAGAGGAAGAAGGTGGAAGAAACTCTATAACAACAGACAATTATGTAATCTGCATGGAAGAGACATTTCTTCCCAACTCAGAGCAGTTAGTGCATGATCTATAGGCTGAAGCAGGGTGGGTTTGATCCCTAAATATTATTAAATCTGTCTGCTCTAACTCTGGATGTTTTTGTTATACATATCTCATCCTCTTTGAATCTCCTGCCAACAAAGAGCGGCTGCACTGTGCACCTTTTAGCGGCACGGCTGTGTCGCTGAAAGGTGCATAGTGTAGATATAGCCTAAACCAGTGGTCCCTAACTTTTTTCATCTGGCGAGCACCAGACGATGAGCCACGGAGGACCGTGGCAGTGGACGAGCATCCACCGAAATGCTGCCAATGAGCGGTGTCATCCAGAGGCATCACCCCCGAAATGCCACTGAAATTCGGTGGCATTTCGGCGGATGTTCGTCCGCTGGCCAGTACGTGAGCGCACTTAGACGCCCTGGCAGGTGCCGTGGCACCCACAGACACTGTGTTGGGGACCTCTGACCTAAACTAATAAGCCCCAGTCTTTTCTATCTTCCTTATACAGACAACTTTTCAGCCTCTCGTCATTTCCACCACTCCTATTTCTGCTGTAGCTTTGTGACAGGGAGACCAGAGTGAGCACAGTATCCCAAGGGAGGAAGTGTTGATTTATGACATGTCATTGTGAGATCTTCAGTTTTATTTTCTCTCATTCTTCCTGCATCTAAATGTTTTGTTTGCTTCTTTTGACTGATGCTGCAGATTGAGCTGTTTGCAGTGACACACGAGTCTTTTTTCTGGATGATTACCATTAGTTTACAGCCCAGTAAAGTGTATGAATAATTCAGATTATTCCATCCAATGCGCATATCTTTTCATTGTAAGACTGAATTTTAAGTGTTCAATTCAATCTGAATTTTCTAGTCTTGATTGACCTATATATCTTTATCTGAAACTTTAGCCATCTCATTGCTCTCCCATTATTCCAGATAATAAATATTAAACACCTGTTCTAGTACAGAACCTTGAGATATCCTAGTGATCACTTTCAGTATTGAAAATTGACCATCTGTTCCTACTCCTGAGAATCTTTCTCACTCAGCCAAGTTCTTAAGCATGAGTAGTTGCCTCTCACCTCGTGACTATGTAATTTGCTTCTTTGTCAATTTTGTTTTTATATCTTGTAAACTAGTTCTTTATCCACATAACAAAAGTAAAAATAGTTCAGACACAGACTGTCATTTGCAGCTGAAGCTGTGCCATCTCTACCATGTGTTATTTATGTGGTTTTATAATTCTCCTTATGTGTAGTTTTAACCAGTTTTCCTTGCACTGAATTAAGGCTCCTAAGCCTATAATTCATAGGATCTCCTCCAGTACTATTTTTCAAGATAGGTATAATGTTTGTTCCTCTGCAGTCTTCTGGTATAAGCTACTAGTTTTTAGGATATTGCATAATTTTGGTAGTACCTCAGAAGCACATTCCTCTTTCCTGGATTAATACTGTCTGGTCCTGGTGACTCGCTGCTCTGTAATTGTTGTTTCAGAACCTCCTCTTTTGATAACTTAATATTTATTACTTAAAAAGAATAGGTAACTCCCCAACATACAAAACTACTCAAGATAGTTAAGTCCCAGGCAGACTGCGAAGAGGTATGAAAGGATCTCTCAAAATTAGGTGATTGGGCAACAGAATGGCAGATGAAATTCAGTGTTGATATATGCAAAGTAATGCACATTGGAAAACATAATCCCAACTCTTCATATAAAATAATGGGGTCTGAATTAGCTGTTACCACTCAAGAAAGAGATATTTGGATTGTGGGTAGTTCTCTGAAAATATCCACTCACTATGCAGCAGCAGTCAAAAAAGTGAACAGAATGTTGGACATCGTTAAGAAAGGGATAGATAATAAAACAGAAATTATCATATTGCCTCTATATAAATCCATGGTACACCCACATCTTGAATACGGTGTACAGATGTAGTTGCCCCATCTCAAAAAAAAATATTGGAATTGGAAAAGGTTCAGAAAAGGGCAACAAAAATGATTAGGGCTATAGAACAGCTTTCGTATGAGGAGAGATTAATAAGATTGGAACTTTTCATCTTGGAAAAGAGATGACTAAGGGGGGATATGACTGAGGTCTATAAAATCATGACTGGTGTAGAGAAAGTAAATAAGGAAGTGTTATTTACTGCTTCTCATAACATAAGAACTAGGCATCACTAAATGAAATTAATAGCCAGCAGGTTTAAAACAAATAAAAGGAAGTATTTCTTCACACAACATACAGTCAACCTGTGGAACTCTTTTCCAGAGGATGTTGTGAAGGCCAAGACTATAACAGGGTCAAAAAAGAACTAGATACATTCATGGAGGATAGGTCCATCAATGGCTGTTAGCCAGAATGGGCAGGGTAGTGTCCCTAGCCTCTGTTTGCCAGAGGCTGGGAATAAGCGACAGGGAAAGGATCACTTGATGATAACCTGTTCTGTTCATTCCCTCTGAAGCACCCAGCATCGGTGATTGTTGGAAGATAGGATGCTGGGCTAGATGGACCTTTGGTCTGGCCCAGTATCGCCGTTCTTATGTTCTTAACGTCATCTATGGTGAAGACTGATGCAAATAAATCCTTTAGCTTGTCTGCAATGTTCCTACCCCCTTAATTGCTTTCTTTACCTCTGGTGGTCAACAGGACTTCTTGCTTCTAATACACTTCAAGAATTTATTGTTCTTATGTCGCTGGGTGTTTGCTCTTCAAATTCCCTATTATTCCTCTGACTTTCCATTTTAGCTGTTACAGTTTTATGTTCTGTTTGTCCATTGCTTCCCTTGGGCTGGATATCCACTGTTAGAAGGTAACCTGTTTGGTTCAGGTAATCTCTCCAACCTTACCAGTTAAGCGTGTCCTTTATTCTTCTCTTGCCTCCTTTTCAGTGAGAGCTCCGCGTGCCTCTTGTGGTTATGGTCGTAGAATTCGTTTACATGCTCAAACCGTGGTTTTTTAATTCCTTCCTTTTGGCTTAAAAAGGAGAACCACAGCTAGTCAATCGGATCATACTTTCCATCTTCCTACAATTTTACGATCCTTTCCCTGAGGATGTTGATTTTACTGATAGTTAAATAATATAATTGCCACTTCAAGAAATATGCAGTCCTGTGTGTTGCTTAGGACTAATGGAAGAATAGCCTCTCCTCTTCTGGTGTAAAACTAGCTGTTCCAAGAAGCAATGATTTGTAATGGTGAGTGGTTGCTTCTTTAATTCTTGTTCCATTGTGACAGACGTGACACGTATGCAGAACTGAAGTCACCTGTTATCGCTGCATTGTTGGAGATGGTTGCCTCTCTGGTCTCCTACAACATTATGCTATCCCTTTTCCTCATCAGGAGGCCACTAGTATATGTGTACACCTCTACCCCGATTTAACGCGACCCGATATAACATGAATTCGGATACAACACGGTAAAGCAGTGCTCGGGGTGCGGGGGCTGCGCTCTCTGGTGGATCAAAGCAAGTGCGATATAACACGGTTTCACCTATAACGCAGTAAGATTTTTTGGCTCCCGAGGACAGCGTTATATCGGGGTAGAGGTGTATTGTTAGGATTTGCAGTTGGTAGGTCCTGTCAGTTCAAAACATTTCTTTTTCATTTCTATGAAATCAACGAGGTGCTACTCCGCACCTCTGACCTGACCTGTCCTTCCTGTATAGTTTAGGGTTCCACTGGCTGGTCTTAATCATTGTCTGCAGTTCAAACCTCTTCCCTGGGAGGTTGGCAAAATATGTTGCTTACGCTTTTCAGATGAAGTAGTAACTGAGGCACAAAAAGGTTAAGACCAACACTTTAAAAAATGGCCACTAATTGGGGATCCTTCACTATTTAGGTAGCTAATTGTAACAGCTTGGGCCTGATTTTTTTCAGAGTTACTGAACAATCATAGTTCTCATTGACTTGAGCTGGAGTTGTGGGTACTTGGCACTTCCAGAAATCAGGTCCCAGGTAGACACCTTGGGTACACCTACACTGATATGGGCTCCCAGGGCTGGTGCTACAAGGCTGTTTTAGCAGCGTGGATGTTTCAGAGCCTGGTCTCTAGCCCACGTTGGAACCCAGGAAGGGGAGAGAGTCTCAGAGCCCCAGTTCCCACTTGAGTGGAAATGAATAAACATCTATTTTTAGCCTCAGAGTGTGAGCCCCACAAGGCCAAGTGTGCTGCTCAGGCTCTGCGACTTGTTGCTGTGGGGTTTATTTTGCAGTGCAGAGATATCCTTGAGACCGAGTTAGACTCTGAACGTCAGCAGCCTTGTGGCCTGTGGTTTGCACGAGGTCACACAAAGTTTATGGCAGATCTGAGTACAGAACCAAGATCACTGCATTAATAGACCCATAGCTGATCCACCAGATGACATTGCTTGAGCAAAAGCACTTCACATGTGGGTGGTTGGATATGCTGTCTGTAAAGTGGGGCTATTTGTGTCTGTCTGTCAACTGCTTTGAGATCTGCAAGTGGGAGAGCTAAGTGTGAAGGGTGTGGGGCTGATCTGTAATAACGTCTCAATACTACAAATGACCTGAAACAATGAGGAGTACTTGTGGCACCTTAGTGACTAACATGTATTTGTGCATAAGCTTTTGTGGGCTAAAGCCCACTTCATCAGATGCAGGGAGAATCATAAAATATCAGGGTTGGAAGGGACCTCAGGAGATCATCTAGTCCAACCCCCTGCTCAAAGTAGGTCCAATCCCCAGACAGATTTTTACACCAGTTCCTAAGTGGTCCCCTCAAGGATTGAGCTCATAACCCTGGGTTTAGTAGGCTAATGCTCAAACCACTGAGCTATCTCTCCCCACCCCAATACCTACACTCTCCTGATTGCAGTAGAGTGGAAAATACAGTAGGCAGAAATATATACTGTGACAGACCCAGGCCAGTGGGGTACAGGAGTCTGGTAGAGGGCAAATATACTGGTCACTGGGTGAGTAGTTTTCTGTTCCCTGAGTGACCAAAGCAGGGGCTGCACTAGAGTAATCAGGAACCTGCTAGAACCAACTGAGGCAGCCAGACTGATTAGATCACCTGCAGCCAATCAGGGCAGGCTAATCAGGGCACCTGGGTTTAAAAAGGAGCTCACCTCCCAGTCAGGAAGGGGGAGCCAGAGGAGAGGAAGTGTGTGAGAGGAGCTGAGTGAGAGGGTGTGCTGCTGGAGGACTAAGGAGTACAAGCGTTATCAGACACCAGGAGGAAGGTCCTGTGGTGAGGATAAAGAAGGTGTTTGGAGGAGGCCATGGGGAAGTAGCCCAGGGAGGTGTAGCTGTCATGCAGCTGTTACAGGAGGTACTATAAATAGCTGCAATCCACAGGGCCGTGGGCTGGAGCCCGGAGTAGAGGGCGGGCCCGGGTTCCCCCCAAACCTCCCAACTCCTGATCAGACACAGGAGGAGTTGACCCAGACTGTGGGGAAGATCACTGAGGTGAGCAAATCTGCCAATAAGCACAGGACCCACCAAGGTAGAGGAGGAACTTTGTCACAACACATAGTACATGAAAAGATGGAAGTTGCCTTACCAAGTAGGGGGTCAGTTCTAACATGGCTACCACTGTGAAACCTGTCACAAATGAGCTGGTTATTGGGATAGTTACTGTAGGACTGTATTGAGTGATTGGATTGTGCACTGTGTGCTTGAGTGGACTTAATTTAATAGTGGAGCAGGGCTGTTAGGAAACTAGCAGGAAGGCAACCTCCTGGTAAGCATTTCCTAAATGACCTCCTGGTAAGCATTTCAAGGGAGCTAAAAAAATGATGCCTGTGCTATTAAGCTGTGAAGATGTTATTTCCAAGCACCAGTAAAGTTAAGAGTTGTTTGGCCAGGGCTTGGGACTAGCATGTCAGGACAGTCATGCTCTAGAGTGAGGGGGATGGCAGGTACCACTCATCGTGATGTTTTTTGTCTGTTGGCTGTCAAAGTTAGACTCAGGACTCACAGTTTGTCAGGCCACTCTGTTTTATTAACACAGCGTCTGCTAATAACACCCTGATCATGTGAGCACCATGCAAGACACAAACTATCTTATTTATACAGATAAAAGGGTGAGGACTTAACAAGATAACAAAGGAAGCAGAATCTGATAAGTTTACCTGGGCTAGGCATGCATATCTTATTTCCTTATTAACTATTACCGATCTTCTGTTAATGTTTCACCATTAGCACCCTTGTTTATGCCTAATGTTTCTTTTCCTGGCACCTGTATTTCAACATTTCTTATTTTTGCTTAAAGGTACATAAAACATTTCTTTAATCCATTCTTATTTTTACAATATAATTCATTCTACTTTCACAGCTGCAACAAAATTCCATTTGCGATTGAATTCGTTTTTTGTCTAATACAGGATGAACCTGAGCCATTTGGAAATTTTTCATGAAAAGATGGAGGGAGGGAGAGGGAGACCTGTTATAGTTACTAGTCCACTGGTATTAGGCACTCACCGGGGATGTGGGAAACTCAGGTTTAAGTCCCTGCTCTGAATCAGACTTGAACCTGAGTCTCCCTCATCCCAGGTGAGTGCCCTAACCACAGGAGGCAGTTGGCTATTCTAGAAGCATGCTTTCTCTCTGGTTTAACCAGAAATTCATTCCTGGACCTGAGAAACCTTCCAAAAGAATCAACATTTTCTGACCAAAACCCCAAAATGTTGGAAAATTCCCAACCAACTCTTATCTATCTGTTATTCCTTTATCAGATAACACAAAAATATATACAATGTCTTTGTGTATCAGAAGCGGTCAGCCATTTGATTCTTTTATCAAGTATTCCTTTAACTGGCTGTAGCCCAAGGAAATTTGTGTATAGCTATGGAGGCTGCACTTGAAACTGTAGGAGGTAGCTTGGGGTAAGACTAACTCTCTTTTATGTGTGTGTGGCAGGCAACTGGGATCATTCATGCCGTCCTGGAGAAGTACGGCTCTTATGAGCGCTTTGAAGTGGCTACTGGTGGAAGAGTGCTGAGCAAGTGCCAAATCTGGTCTATTATCCGGAAGTACATGCAGAAGGAGGGCTGTGTGGGAGAGGTAACAATTGTCTTCATTTGTTTATGAAGCACCTTCACCACAACCACTGCTAGCACAGCTCAGTAGGGATAATAGAGAAAAGAAGAGTTGGACGCAGAAGTATGATATATACCAGGGGTCTGCTCGCACATGCCAAAGGTTGCACGTGAGCCGATTTTTGATGATACGCAACACGGGCTGAGCCACTCAGCCTGCCGCCGCTCTGGGGTTTCTGCCGCTGTCTCCTGCCAGCTGGGGTCTCACTGCCGGTTCCACTCAGCGCCTGCTGCTGGCCTGGGTGAAGGAACCCCAGGCTGGCAACGCGCTGAGACCCTGTCTGGCAGGAGCCGGCGACTGAAACCCCAGAGTGGGAGTGGGTGGAGACACTCAGTCCACCGCTGAAACCCCAGAGCTGGGTGGGCTGACCTCAGCCTGCCGCCGCTCTGGGGTTCCAGCTGCTGGCCCCTTGCCAGCCGGGGTCCCCGCCACAGCCCCACTCACCTTGCTTCCGGTTGGAGTTCCAGCACAGACCCCCTGCCAGACAGGGTCCAGGCCTCCAGCCCTGCTCAACCCTACCAGCCGCCAGCACTACTCACTTCAGTTGCCAATCTAGGGTGTCAGCTGGTTAACAACTGATCACGCAGAAGCCTGTGTGCAGCTTAAAGTATCCAAATATGTGCCAGACATTGGAAGACTCAGCAAGGAAAAGCAAGGGCAAGGATCACACTAAACTGATAAGATCTGCATTTTAATTTAATTTTAAATAAAGCTTCCAAAACATTTTGAATGCCTTGTTTACTTTACATATAACAGTAGTATGGTTATATATTATAGACTTAGAGAGAAATCTTCTAAAAAATGTTAAAATGTATTACCGGCACGCAGAGCCTTAAATTAGAGTGTATACATGAAGACTTGGCACACCACTGCTGAAAGATTGCCAACCCCTGATGTATACTGTGACATGTTGGATCACAGAAACCCCCTTGGAAGCTGCCAACCGATGTGCCAAGACTACTTCTGCCCTTGCTTTCCCTGCCAAGTTCGGGACCCCAGCACCCTGTCTTGCTGAGCCAGACATGCCCGTCTGCTCCAGCAAACACCCAGGATCTGAATTACTTGTCCCAAAGCTGCAGACTTAACTGAAAGCAGCTTACAGAAGTGTTCTTGTCTTTAACACTCAGATGCCCAACACCCAACGGGGTCTAAACCCAAATAAATTCTTTGTACCCTGTATAAAGCTTATGCAGGGTAAACTCATGAATTGTTCACTCTCTATGACACTGATAGAGAGCTATAAACAGCTGTTTGCCCCCCCCCCGGCATTAATACGTAGTCTGGGTTAATTAATAAGTAAAAAGTGATTTTATTAAATACAGAAAGTAGGATTTAAGTGGTTTCAAGTAGTAACAGACAGAACAAATTGAATTACTAAGTAAAATAAAATAAAACATGCAAATCTAAGCCTAATACAGTAATAAAATTGATTGCAGATAATATCTCACCCTGAAAGATGTTTCAATACGTTTCTTTCACAGACTGGATGCCTTCCTAGTCTGGGCACAATCCATTCCCCTGGTACAGCCCTTGTTCCAGCTCAGATGGTAGCTAGGGGATTCCTCTTCGTTCTGTTCCGCCCCTTTATATATCTTTTGCATAAGGCGGGAATCCTTTGTCCCGCTGGGTTCCTACTCCCCCTTTCTCGACGGGAAAGCACCAGGTTAAAGATGGATTCCAGTTCAGGTGACATGATCACATGTCACTGTAAGACTCATTGCCCACTTGCCAGCACGCATGTCTACAGGAAGACTTACAGGTAAAACGGAGCCATCTGCAGTCAATTGCCTTGGTTAATGGGAGTCATCAAGATTTCAAACCACCATTAATGACCTGCACTTTGCATAATTACAATAGACTCTGAGTTATATTTCATATTTCTAGTTTCAGATACAAGAGTGGTACATTTATACAAATAGGATGAGCACACTCAGTAGATTATAAGCTTTGTAATGATACCTTACAAGAGACCTTTTGCATGAAGCATATTCCAGTTATATTAGCATATTTTCATAAAATCGTATAGAGTGCAATGTCACATATACCGACAAAGCCAAAATTAAACATAGCTATTGATTGAGAGGAAGACATTTGGGAACCCATGAGAGTGAGTAAGTAAGTATGAGCTTGCAACACGAAGTGGCTGCAAACAAATCTGATGTAATTTTGTGTTGCAGGAGTATCACTTAGAGTAGCAGGGTTTTAACAGCACTTCTCTATAAGGCTCTGGTGTCTGCAGCTGGAAATATTGTTTTCTCTTCTGAGCACTTCAGAACCAGGAAGATGTTAACAAACTGTAGCACAAACAGTTCTAGGAGTGTGGCACAGGAAAGGCTCAAGGCATTTTGGCATAAAAGTGATATCCAGAGTGACTACATAAATCAGATATGTTGATTCCAAAACACAATGTTACCAAGCTGAGTTTTCACCCTTTGTGCGCTAAATCCAGTTCTCGTGGAAGCAAGCACCCTTGTCTTGGCTACAGTGGAATTATACCAGAGCATCAATGAGCCCAGTGGCAGCTGTAAAACGTGCAAAAAAAGATACAAATTTATCTTAGTTTATAAAGCTGCTCCTCCTATTAAATATGGGAGCCAAAGATCTCACCAAATGTAGCCAATACTGGCCCATCTTGAGCTCTGTTCATGGCTCGCAGGGTGCAGAAAACTGCCCTAAAAAGACTGCTGAGGATTCAGCTAGTGCAGCTCTGCGCCACTCCCTCCTGGCCCCATACCATAGGGGCTGCAGATTCACAGACTTTTAAGGAAGAAGGGACCACTGTGGTCATCTTGTCTGATCTGTATAACACAGGCCAGAGAAGTCCCCTGAATTAATTCCTGTTTTATTCCAGGAATTAAGATTTTCTAAAATTAATTCCTGGAATCAAACATCCAGTATTAATTTAAACATTTCTAGTGACAGAGAATCCACCACAGCCCATAATAAGTTGTTCCAATGCTTAATTACTCTCACTATTAAAAATTTGAGCCTTGATTTCTAGTCTGGGTTTGTCTGGCTTCCGCTTCCAGCCATTGTTATAACTTTATCTGCTAGATTGAAGAGCCTTCTATCAAATTTCAGTTCCCTACGTAGGGACTTAGACTGTAATCAAATTACCCCTTGACCTCTGTTTGGTAAGCTAAATAGGCTGAATTCCTTGCCTATTGCTGTGAGGCATGGTTTCCAATCCTTTAATCGTTCTTGTGGGTCTTCTATGAACCCTCTCTAGTTTCTCAACGTTCTTCTTGAATTAGGGATACCAGAACTGACCACAGTATTCCAGCAGCAGTCACTCCAGGGCTAAATACAAACGTAAAATAATCTCCTTTTTCCTTCTTGAGAGTCCCCTGTTCAAACATCCGTGAGTCACATTAGCCCTTTCGGCCACAGTGTCACACTGGGAACTCACGAGCAGGCACGCACCAGCAATCGCCATCAGGGTAGGTAAGAGCCCTTTTGGAGCCATTAAAGAGCAGGACATATATATGAGCAGCCCTTACTGCCATAATTTGTGCCAGGGGTCAGAATCTGCCCTCTGGAAGCCCTGGAATTGGTCATGTACCAAGATAGCATAAAGCTGCTTTTATCTTTACCCCACTCTGAGTCCTGCACTGAGCATTATAACTGAGAGTGTATATTGTATCAGACATGCCATATACAAAACGTATGAGGATCTGTTATCTTTAGTCACCAGGGCCCACTCAGTGGGATATCTTATGGTAATGTGTTTCACCTGTGACACTGTACAGTAATTAACATCAGTTAGCAGTGGTCAGGCTTGCTAGGGCTTGAGGTCAGTGAGTCACTGTGCTGGAAGCTGGAGAAATGTCAGAGTGTGACAGAGCTGCAGCGCTGCACGAGACTGCTGGGGTGACAGGGAAGTGAGCTGCAGCTCTTCGTGAATGGGTTGGAAATTAGAAAAGCAACATCAGCATCAAGGGGCAAGGGCCTGAAAGCACTGCGGGCGGAAACTTGCTTCAATAAATACAAGTCTCGGCTGGGGTTTGTTCAGTGGGGCTGATTGTTCACTTTAAGGCGTGAAGTTATGAATGTAATTCATGTTCCAATACGCGGAAGTGACACAGCTCACCTAAAAATATTTTACAGAGCTCTAAATGAAGTAACATCCCCTCACCGCTGCATGTTCCCCCAGAGATAACATTGGTGAGCTTTATCTCACTTCTGTGGTGAAATTCAAACAATTTGTAAGATTTTATAAAGAATTTGCAGACCAACAGCAGCGTTTGATTGTGCGGACATTGGCATAGGCTGATTGAAGAGTGTAGCCAGCTGACAGGGTCTGTACGTGCTAGAATTCCTCCTGGTATGACAAGAGTGTTTGCTTTGTAGGTGATCAGGTGGTATGTAGCTTGGTGTTGAAGATTTGGGTGTAAGAGTATTTTGGATTAGACATGACTCCCATTCCTCTGTTTGGCACTGGCCAACCATCAGGAATGTAATTGGGCAAGATAAGATTTACTCTCACTCCTTGGTGAATGCTGTACTTACCAGTAGCGTAACAGAGTAGGCCTTGGATTGCCTTACAATGCTTTTGCCCAGAGGCCCTGGAACAAGCCCAGTCAGTGTGACATTTATACACACCCAAAGCTAGCAGGTCTAAAAGATGAACTGTCCTGCAGATTAATCTGTCCAATGTCTCTGTAACTGCAATGACCGAGTTTTTCAGACATGTAAGCACATCACAAACCAACTAGTTCACACTGTCGTGGTTTTAGGAGTTAAATTTCCTGAAGATAATATACCATGTGTCTTTTGGATCCAATCCTTTCTCTTACTACTTCTCAATACAATATACGACAATATACTCCAAGCATAGGCGCTGACTCCACCGGTGTTCTGGGACTGGAGTACTCACGAGGAAAAATTGGTGGGTGCTGAGCACCCACTGGCAGCGCCCCCCCCCCCCCGGCCTCAACTCATCTCTGCCTCTGCCTCCTCCCCTGAGCACGCCGCCGGGTCTGCCTTCTCCCCCCTCCCTCCCAGTGCTTGTGCCGCAAAACAGCTGTTTTGTGTGGCAAGCCTGGGAGGGAGGGGAGGAGGAGGAACGTGGCACGTTTGGGGGAGGAGGTGGGGCCGGGGTGGGAATTTGGAAAGGAGTCCAATAGGGGCAGGGAGGAACGGAGTTGGGGTGGGGACTTTGGGGCAGAGGTGGAGTTGGGGCAGGGGCAGGGCCAGGGCCAGGGGGTGGGGCACGAGCATCCACTGGTGCTGAAAAAAGTTGGTGCTTGTGACTCCAAGCTCATTTCTCTGTCCTTGTTCATCAGAGCAGTGTGTAAAGCCAGGACTCCTAGCACCACTGCATAGATTTCTGCTGTTTGATCCAAAGAGGTAACGCCTTTACCTAGAAGGTTCCTATCGACTCAACATGAACATCCAACACCAACTGACCCATTGGTTCACTAATCACCTGCACCCCACAAAAAATAAATAAATAAAGATCACCATTTGACCTAGTGGAAGCAAGTATCATTCAGCCCCTTCTTCCAGATGGTGAAAATGAGAACAGAGATTCCACAAGCTCGTGTCCCTTTTGTCAAGATGGGTTTTTAACTGAAGTAGTATGTTTTCATAGCTGCAGAGTTTAGGAGCTCCTCAACATCGCTCAGTTCTCTGGCATCCCACTATCCTTCCCTGTGGAATTGGACAGTTGAGGTTGTGAACAGACCCTGTGGGATTCCAGCCCTATATGCCACTCCGGCAGGGTGTAGGATGCATACACAGCTCGCAGGGGCTCAGTGGAGTATCTCCTCCTCCCACCCTCCCCCCCATTCCCCCCGTGCAGGCACTACATTGCTCTGCCTTAGGTAGCCCTACACTGGCACCCCTCCAAGAGCTGGGGTGGAGTCAGGGTGGAGCCATGTTGCCCATTGCTATACCCTGCTGAGGTATTCCTGGGAGGCTGCCATAACTTACAGAAGCCCCCATTGTTGCCTGAGTTACACCAGGGGTGGAATGGAGAGTGCTCCCAGAACAGATCAGAATCAGGAGGCCGCCCTGCCTTTGGCCTGGGCCAGGCATGCTGGGTCTCCACCAGTGGCAGCACAGAATCTCAGCCACACCATTTAATTTAAAACATGATCAGAACGTTGTAGTGAAAATTCAAATACTTGAAAGCCAGGAAACAGGGAACTAATATAGTGTGGACACAATTTCAGTGTCCTCTAGCTGCCTGTCCCCAGCCAGATCCCTGCCTGCAATTCTGGGGTCTCCTGAGGAGCTGCATTCAATAGCAGTAGTATATACAGTCAGACGTGTCGATGAAGCACCACTGATCGTGTCTTAGAAACAGAGCTCAGCCTCACCCAACAGCCTGGTCTGACGCCACAGTGATGGACTGCAAGTGGGCTGCAAAGGGGGTTCCTCCCCACCTAGGCTGTGTCTAAACTGAAGTTTGGGCCTGCTGGAACTCAGGGTGATTGGCAGTTAACACCTTTGCAAATGCTAATCTAGACTAAGCCAGAGCACTCTAAATCCTGGACCACGCACTTGTGAGTGTCTAGATTAGCATTTGCAGCAGCCCAGCTTTCTCACCTCCCCCACCCCTGCCCTGACCAGTGAGAAGCTGACTGCAGAGAACCCTAATGGGCTGCTTGGGCCAAGCAGTGGTAGTGGCTTCCAGAGCAGTGAGGGCGTAGCTCCCATCCTCCCTCTATCCCTGGTCTCTGGGCATCAAGGGGTATACTGATCTGGGAAGGCAGAATACCACGGGTTCCTGCACATCGAGGAGCATTCCACTGGTAAGTCTTTTTGCCTTACAATTGATGCTGAGTATTAAAGACTTCCTTCAGGATAGTTGAGGCCGTAGATCCTGACCCTATCTGGCTCTGTTCTGGCTCAGGGCGGAGGTGATGTTGCAAGAGCTCATAGAGACCTCCCCACACTGTCCATGACTCTTCTAGCTGCTCCCACTCCCTGCAGCAAAGGAACTCTCTGCCTATACTGGTGAGTATAACTTTACTGCACTGTTATGATATGCAGCTAAAGTGGTCTTTGACGTGGCTTCAGTCAGGTTCTGCATTGTGCTGGCCTTGCCCATGGAGACAGTTGGTGTACGAAGGACAGGACAGGACTGACTGGGTGTTTCTACCCTGCAGCTGGGAGCGTGCCTCCAAGCCCCTGTAGACAGACTCGAGCTAGCTCTGCTCAAGGCAGCATGCTAAAAATAGCAGGCTGTACACTGCAGCATGGGCTAACCACCTGAGCTCAGAGCCGGGCAAACTTGGACTCAAGCCACCACCTGAGCTGCAACCCTCCTCTCAGCTCCTGAAGGGTGGGGTGGTGAAATATCCTTGGCTGCTTCCTGTATCAGCCTTGATTGGCTGCTCCTGCCCAGAAGGTGGGGCAGTCGGGAAGGCAGCCAGTCAGAGGAGGGGTTCTCTCAGACAGGGCTGAAATTCATAAGGAAGTGGAGCTTTTGCAGCATTGCCGACTGGCTCCAGGCTGGCTGAAATCCCGTCACTCGAAGAAATTGTGAGAGCTGGTGACTCTATCAGTTCTGCTTTAACACTTGTGTGATCCTCCCACTGTTCTGTGGTACCTTGGGAAAAATCTCACGTGGCCCAAACTTTCCAGGATATAGGCCTGAGACAGGAACAGTTCTGTACAGTTTACAGAAAGTAGGGATTCCCCCCTTGGGGACTGATCAGCCAGGACTACTGACAAAATACGCTCAGACATGTTAGTATCTAGAATCGTGTCCTGTGTTTCTAGCCCTCAGCAGTCAATAACTCCCCCGCGCATCTTTACAGGTAGCAGCCACCCCTTCGCTGCATATCCAGAACATGGAGTATCAGAGAATGCTTCACTCTTGGCTTTAGCCCCTGGTGCATTGGTCAAAGGAGGTATCTTTGTGCTGTTCGGTAACCAAGGTGGTTTCAGCTGTATATATTGCACCCTCAAATGCCTCTGATTGTCCAGCTGTTCCTTAAAAACAATGAGGAGTCCAGTGGCACCTTAAAGACTAACAGATTTATTTGGGCATAAGCTTTCGTAACTTCCTTCCAGTCTGACAGTTCACTTTTCAGCACAACTTGTTGTCATCTCCCCTTTAGCCAGCTCCTTAGTCACCTCACAATTCTGTACTAATCACCATCTTCTCCAATTTAACTAATAGTTTCCCACATGGTGCCATGTCAGTGCTTTATATTAGATTTACTGCATTTCCCTTGTCTAAAAACTCAGTTATCAAAGAAAGGTATCAGACTAGTCTGGCACGAAGCAGATAATGAGTTATCTTTACAAGTTCCATTTAAACACCATAGTTTGCATGAACCACATCTGTGTGAAGAAGGGTTGGTTAAGCTAGAGCGGGGTTGTAAAGGCCACGAGTATCCTGCTGTTTGTAGGGAAAAATTCAAAGAAGGGTTGTTCTCCTACTCAGAAAGAAATCTTTTTGTTTCCTGTGATGCAGCCCGCAAAGGTGGGTTCTTTGAAAGTAGAAAATATGTCACACTGAATATTATAAGTCACAATCTCTTGTATTAGAGCTGATCAGAAATGTTCCAGCAGAATGTTTTTGACAGATTGTCTTCCCATTCCTCAGGAGCCCACTTGGCCGGCTGCAGGTGCCACCAGGGCTCCCAGGATCCTGGGTCCTTCTGGCGGGCTGCCATGAGCCACGACCCCAGGCTCCCTGGGCAAGTGGCTGAGGCTCCCTGATTCCCTGGAAAGCCACTTGCCCAGCTACATGGGGAACTTGTCAAAAAAATTGGTTCCTTGTTCCCCACAAGCCCAGCCAGAGCCATCCTGGGCTCATTCAGATAACGAGGATTTTCAGCGGTGCCCTGCGTTTTGTGGAAGAGTCCTGCTTTTTGATCCAGGAAAAGTGTGAACTGCAGCTGCTCATCCAACAACAGAGAATTCGGCAGGCAAAGAAGACTGGCACAGAGGTGAGCTCTTGTCCCACCATAGACTGCCCGGCCGGGGGAAAGCACTTCTTGTTAGAACAGGAGAAGTTTGATCCTGGGTTGGGAGTTTGTATTCTCCTGCACGTTCCCAGGATTTAATGCTCTAAATTCAGTCCTCCTTGTTTCCTTCATACAGGGCCAACTGCGAGTGACAAGACAGCACATGTGCACCTTGCCCAGCCCTCCCTGCCAGCAGAGAAGTGTTCATTTGTTGATGGCCTGACAATGGAGATCTGCAGGCTGATGAGAGAATGTCATGCTCGTTCCCCCTACAAAACCAGCGGATCATAAGTGTCAGAAATATGATGTATGTCTGGGCAGTGCACTGGACACCAGATGGGCAGAAGAGCAGGCTAGGACTGAGTCTGGCATCAGAGTCAACAGCTGCACTGCAGGCACCAAGTTTCCTTAGAAGGACACTGCTGCTGGCATTGAACCGGGACATCCCTGCATGGGCAGCAGGAGAACAACCTTGGTGATGCAGTGTCCTCTGGCTCCATTCCATTTAACTCTGGCCGATCTTACCTCGACCTCAGCCCCAGCTGGAACACAGCGTCACCATCACACAGACCTGGCATGGGACACTGGATTATCAGACAGAAACTTGGTTAAATGATGTTAAGATTGCAAAGTGAATCCCTTAGAAATCAGGAAATAGCTATAATAAGTTTGCACATGCACCCTTAACTCGGTCCTCTTGTGCATAGACATTCTAATACAGGTTCTGACCCTGCACTGCCCTCCACCTTGTCTAACCATTTAGACGTGTGCAAAATAAATACAAAGTGGAGTGAAATGTTGTCAGATCAGAACTGTCCACTCCCCCCGTGGGAGTGTTTTACAGCCATTTAGCACAGGTGTCAATGATGAAGACAGTGGGGGATCAGGCAGTCTTTAACTGCACAACAACATGCTGCTGTTTCTGCTGAATCATGGGGTCATTCAAGCCCCGATTCAGGAAAGCATCCCTAGTGAAGGCAGCACTTATGGACACACATAAGTCCTATTGCACATGCTTAAAGTGCTGTTCTGAGACACTGCTTCGATGTGCAGGTTGGACATTGCACAGTGGAAGAAGGAAGTTGCTACATTTATTTTTAAATAACTTAGTAGAGCAGAAGTGCACACAGAATACTTGTGGCCAAACGAAACTGAAATCAACCCTTTTCTCTGCAGGTTCCAGACACTATTCTTCACTCTGTCATTCCGCAACGGATGGTTTTTATTCTATTAAATGCGTGCAGCCCAGCCTTGTGACAGCACACTGTCCTGCCAGCACTCCTGAACTAGATGCTTCTCTCAGTGAGGCTGGTGCAGATTTGAAGCTCATTGACTTTAATGGGTTTACTTCAGATTTGTCCTGCTGTAACAGATTTGGGTTAGAACAAGTGAGGGATCTATGGGACCCTTGCCTCATTCCCAGATCCCCATCCATCCTATTCACTGAATGAGATAGCAATCCTGTGGGAAACAATAGCATGTGATCATGTAATTAAAGACTGCACTGTAGTACTGTAACGCACACGCATACATGGGTCAGAATTAAGGTTACTCGGGCAACCTTAACTTCCTGGCATTTCTAAACTTTTGAGTGTTCCACTTTGTAACCTTAAGGTTCTTTTATTTAGATGCTTTGGCTAGTCCAGGGGTCGGCAACCTCTGGCATGTGTCTCGCCAGGGTAACCCCCCCGTCCCCAGCGGGCCAGGCCAGTTTGTTTACCTGCCTCGTCGGCAGGTTCGCCCAATCG
Source organism: Gopherus flavomarginatus (assembly GCF_025201925.1). NCBI lineage: Eukaryota > Metazoa > Chordata > Testudines > Testudinidae > Gopherus > Gopherus flavomarginatus. Next base: position 39,358,289 of record NC_066630.1, read on the forward strand.
CGGCTCCCACTGGCCGCGGTCCACCATCCCAGGCCAATGGGGGCAGCGGGAACCCGCAGACAGTGCATCCCTCGGCGCGCGCCGCTTCCCGCAGCCCCCATTGGCCTGGGACAGCAAACCGCAGCCAGTGGATGCCATGATTGGCCAAATCTGCTGACGTGGTAAGTAAACAAACTGGCCTGACCCACCAGGGTGCTTACCCTGGTGAGCCCTGTGCCAGAGATTGCTGACTCCTGGGCTAGACCAACACAAGAACTCAAAAAGCAAGCCAAGATCGGAATTCATCTCAAAATATCCTGTTGGTTAAGGCAAAGTGCCATTTCATTCAGTTCACATTTGCCCACTGAATGAAACCTGGCTCACAGTGTTTTTTGTAGGACTTGGAATTCCACATGCATGTGCATGAAACACAGAGACTCATAGAGTAGGTGCAGTGCAGGTGCAAAGTATCATTACAGCCTCATCGCTCAGCTGAACTGAAGTTGATTTTTTGCTGGAAAACTGAAAGGCCCTTCTCCTCACTAAGGACTATAGCAGGCTTTGACTTTCCAACCTGAGAAGCTTCACCCCAAAATAAAACCAGTGGAAAGAGGGGATTTTTAATGGAAATGGTCAGCAACCTTAACTGTAAGTGCCTTGCAGCTCCAGCAGTCACTGCAACCCAAAGTGCTGAGTTCAGCTGGCGCGTCACTGAGCACTGACATTTTGGGACACCCTGGTGGGTTTGCTGTCGGTTCTTTTCATCAGAATATGTTTTACTGTTATCATTCCCTTTGTATTGCAGTGTCTGTCAAACCATTGCTTGTTCAACACGGGATTTCCAATAAATCGCCATTAGTTGAAGTAACAACTTTGCTTCTCTAGTTCCTTTCCCTGTCTGATGTGTGCAATGGTTCCGTGAGCAGAAAGATGTGGACTATCGTGCTGAAAGCTCTGTCAAAGTTAGACTGAGGACTCACAGTTTGTCAGGCCACTCTGTTTTATTAGCACAGCGTCTGCTAATAACACCCAGATCATGTGAGCCCCATGCAAGACACAAACTATCTTATTTATACAGATAAAAGGGCGAGAACTTAACAAGATAACAAAGGAAGCAGAATCTGATAAGTTTACCTGGGCTAGGCATGCATATCTTATTTCCTTACTAACTATTACCGATCTTCTGTTAATGTTTCACCATTAGCACCCTTGTTTATGCCTAATGTTTCTTTTCCTGGCACCTGTATTTCAACATTTCGTATTTCTGCTTAAAGGTACGTACAACATTTCTTTAATCTATTCCTATTTTTACAATATAGTTCATTCTGCTTTCACAGCTCCAACCCTCGTTTACTCGGCTGAGCCAGGCTGTATTGGAGAAACCTGTGGCAAAGAGACTCATAGTCCGTACTGGGCTGTGACCCCACTGCAATCAGTGGAGCTTAGGACAGTGTAAAACAGCTGCTGGTCAAGGAGAGCCAGCCCAAAGAGCGAAAGACAATGCTCTGAAAAATGGCTTTACACAATTGTGCTTGATCCATGTGGCTCCCAGGGCCTCGGTGTGATGTTTTCTTTGAGTTCCCAGGACTGTCAGTCCCCTTGTGCTTAAAGGGATGTCAGCTCCCTGACCCCATTAGCCACCCACACAATCTCAGGGCTGTGTCAGCCCTTACTTTGCCTTAACAGTAGGTGAACCCCTTTGAAGCATTACCTTGTGATATCCAGCTCCTGTCACTGATTACTCACAGAAATATCAGGTTTGCTATCCCCAGTGGGACAGCGTACACCCCAGCTTGTTTGAGTCAACTGAGGATCAGCTCCTATATAAGATCACAACACTGAGATATATTTATAGTGAAAACAAGTTTTTTATCAAAGACAAATATTTAAGAGATACTGAGTAAGGATAATGGAAACAGAAAGGTTATATATAAAACAGAACCCATACACGCTTTCTAGAGACCAAACCTAACTTTTACAGCCTAACCACTTGTCTAAAAGGAGCCTTACCTCACTTGTATGTCCTTCACAGTGCTCTCAACCAGGGCAGGTTGGCATCCTGTTTTCATGAATGTGATCACACTGTCCAGTTCCTTCCTCCAGTGCAGGATAAAGAGGTGTCCTTTTGCCTTCTCCTTATAACCCCCAAAATTCATTGTTTCGTCCCCAGGGTAAAGGGACTTACAATGCTTCATTTACATAGAACCTGAGGCAGAGAGGTGAACGTATATCCTTTGTCTGGCTGAAACCTGTTTCTCAATCCTTCCTTGATTCAGACTTCCTTAGGAATATATTTTCGGTATACACACGCGCACACAAAACATTGTACATGGTATTTGTACATATATGTCACAACCATGTTAATGACCAATGTGACCCTGGCTTTTATTGAAGACCTCACCTGTATGGATAAATACTATGTAAGCCATGTGCTAGGGGTGGTGAGGTTGTGAGGCCTGTGTGATGTTATGAGGTTAATATAATATCTCATTGAAAGGTGACAGGGCCAGAAAGAGTTAGTTATCTCACAGAGTGACCTGACCCATGGCCGAACTTTAGAAACTGGTTAGGAAGATACGTAAATGAATAGAGCTTTGAAATGCAAGTCTGCATTGTTAGAGTTAGAAGTTTGCTCAGGTCTTGTGATATAAGCAAACAAATCTTGTCTATTGCTATAGCTTTGATTCAAAGATAAAAAGGGAATATTGACATTTAGAAAGATACTTAAGTGAAACAGTATTATTGTCTATATGTCTCTTTGAAGGTTGTGGTAACCTGTATCTGAACTGTTTAATGGATAAATTGTCCTGTGCTAATTGCCATAATGTTTAGGAGAAGGGAAATTAAGCCTATTGTTTTCTCAGGCCAAAAGGCTGCAGAAAATGTATTAAAACCCTGGGACACGATCCTGCTTCATCTCAGATCTGCTTTGGGTTTCAAGAGGGGGAAACCTTAAGCCACAAGGATTGAGATCCCCAGTCATTGACTGGAGTCACCCTGAATAGGAACATTAGATGTACCCTATGGACTATTTCTAAAAGAACTTTTGGCAACTACATACTCATCTCTACTATGTATCTGAACCTCAAGAATTGAATTCAAATCTGTATGTATATTGATCTTTTAACCAACTCTCTCTCTCTTTTCCTTTTAAATAAATTTTGGCTTAGTTAATAAGAATTGGCATTAGGGGTGTGTTTTGGGTAAGATCTAAGTTATAATTGGATCTGGGTATGTGGCTGACCCTTTGGGATTGGAAGAACCTTTTCTTTTATATGATGAGATAAGATTTTCAGGAATCATCATCATATCTGACATGTGTCTGGATGGAGGCCTGAGGCTGGGCACTTTAAGGGAACTGCGTAGTTTGAACTTCTGAGTAACCAGTGAGGTACTGTAGAAGCTGTTCTGTGCTGGCTTGGTAAATTTAAGTATTGGAATATCCACCAGCGTTTGGGGTTTGTCTGCCCCGTTTTGTTTGCAGTTTACCCTAATTGAGTGACCTCAGCTGGCTCCCACAGGCAGCATGGTCACAGCCTGTCAGGAGTTACTGTTACAGAACAGTGAACCCTTTGCTAGTTGGCAGTGAGGGGCTCTTAGGGTCACACTTGGTAGTCTCGTTTTCCCCAAGAAACTGCTTTGCCCTTTATGAAGGTGTTAAAATACCATGTGCCTGCAGGCTTCAGAGAGCAGCCCCTCCATTGCAGTCCCCAGAAAGAAGAGCATAGGAGAGACAAACATTAGCAAGAGCCCAGAGCATCACCCACAAATCTTCGGTCCCCAAACCAATCTTTATAAATGTACCATGAGGGTATGTTCCTCCCTAAGTCCCCAAGAGTAAGTTCTGCCATGTGGGTGCCTCATCACAGGCAAGGCCAAAGGGAAATCAGCCTGCACATCTCAGCCCTCATTGCTCCTAAACAGGAGACCACGAGAGATGGAAGACAGTACGGATAAAAGTGGGTCTCAAGGCGGCAGTCCCTGCCTGGGATGTGTTACTGCAGGGGAATCTGTAGCTTTGGGACCATGACGCACAGTGAATAAGAAATATTAAAGCAGAAGCAGAACCTGAATGAGCAGAGGACTTCCTTCCTCTAGCTGTAGCCACTGGCACAAGTGCCAGAGGGCACTGGAGGAGGAGGAGTTCTTTGCTTGTGTGAGGTTGGGCCGTGCACTGGTACATACATGGCTGCTTGGGGAGGACAGACCCAAATCCTCTACTTGGGCCACTTCCCATATTGCCCCCTCACTCTGCATAGTTCATTGTGACAGGGAGCAACCTCACGTGTTCATGGGTTAGGCCTCAAAAAGTCATTTCCACATGCCTGGAGACTGTTAAAAAAAAAAAAAAAGACAGGTGGGAGGTGTGTGGGGAAATTAAGATAAAGGAGGAATAATAAGGTGAACAGTATTACTATGTTCATTGTAACTGGTCCATCATTGCGGCTTATGCTTAAATCAGGCAAAGGCAAATACGCTGTTAGGTAATAAAGCAAGTTCTCACTCACCTCTCCAGCACCCGAGTTCGTGCGGAGTTGGTATGGGGCACACAATTCTGTCAGAGACCAGACACCAATGCGTTGATCAACGGGCTCACACTATTTTTAGCTTTAAAAAGCTTTAGATTAAGTGTGGCCCCTTTATTAGGGGTGAGCATCAATATTTATACACAGAAGTAAACAAAGTGATTAACAAAAGATAATGGTCATGCATAATTAATTAAGATTTTACAGGAAAAGCAAGTTAACAAGTAAATGCATAGAGATAAAGGCTAATGGCTACTAGGGAAAGGGGGTGTCATGAGTAGTTTGCAGGTCAGTGCTTTGTTTAAAAGGGTTCAGGAAGGATTATGCAGAGACAGTCAGTCTGGGTGTGTTTTGGCTCCCCAAAGTTCACCAAAAGTTTAGACCCAACATTCCTCCATTTGTAGCTTTGAGATAACTATTAATCAAAAAGCTACACCCTATTTTAAGATCTCAAGGGCCGCTTGGCAATTTCAGCCTGGGCCAATTCGAAGAGAGTAAGGCTTTTAGCTGAAGTGGGAAAAGAATAAACTGACTTACATGAGTTTATGAGGGAGGGGATACACTGAATACAGCAACACAGTATTATAAGGACTACTATGGCCCCAACAACACCCACCAAGAGTTTTTTTAACCCACCCAAATCCGGGCAGCCAATTCCATAAGGCTTTCCACCAATTATAAGGTGGCTGGCCAGAGGAATAGTTTTTAGCCATTTCCCTTAGGTGTTTGGTACGTTGAAAAGTGTCAGAGTAGGTGTCATTTACAAAAACACAGCATTCTTCATAAGCAGAAAATAAACTAAAAAAGCATAAAAAAAAAAACCATACAGTTGTCAGAATAAAGGGTCCTCTCATTTTTTTCGAGTCAATTTAAGTTTAATGTTTGAGAGAGGTAAGCTGGTCCACTGGTCGAAGGCAGTGTCCTCAGTGGTGACAAGAGCTGCTGGTCCGTCACTGTGGTCCACTACGGCTGGCTTGACGTGGGAGTGGTGGATCCAAGATTTGCGTCCTTCCAGGAACACTGCAGTCTGGGTTGTTAAAAGAACCTGGTGGGGTCCAGTAAACCTTGGCTGGAGGGTGTCGTCACGAACGAACTTTTTGGCCCAGACGAAGTTCCCTGGTTGGAACGGGTGGATCTGTTCCTCCAGCGGCACGGTCTGGGAAAACTGTGAGGCTTTCCAAAGGGTACGGAGGCGAGCCTGTAGGGAGAGAAACTGACACGCGGTCATATGATCCCCTCCCAATAGTGAAACATCAGCACGTGGTAGCGCCCCGCCTTTGAAAGGGGGGTGTTTATAGAGCAGTTCAAAGGGGGATAATTTTAATGCGCGGGTTGGGCGAGTACAAAGGTGAAACAGGACCAAGGGAAGTACCTGAGGCCACTTTAATCCTGTTTCCTGACAGTATTTAGCCAATGTAAACTTAAGTTTCCTATTTATACGCTTAACTTTTTTGCTAGACTGGGGGTGGTAGGGTGTATGAAAGGAGTGTGAAATGCCCAGTCCTTGTTTTAAACGGCCAAGGACATGACCAGTAAAGTGAGGTCCGCGATCTGAGTCGAGCACAAGAGGGATGCCAAAACGGGGTACAATGTTTCTAAGGAGAATTTTTGCCACTGTGGCAGCAGTACAATTAGCAGTAGGAAAAGCTTCGACCCAGGAAGTCAGAGGGCAAACCAAAACAAGGAGGTGTTTTTTTTTAAAAGCCTTTGGCATATTTGCAAAGTCAATTTGAAGATGTTGAAATGGAGCAGCAGGCGGAGGTCTTCCACCCTTAATTTTGTTAAGAGGTGGAGCAGGTCCATTACGCTGACATGTGCTGCATGCTTTCACTATTGATAGGCAATAGGGTTGAATGCCTGGAGCATACCAAAAGCGAGCGATGGTGTCCACGAGGGCGTGCGTGCCGTAGTGACCCCCTTTCTCATGGTGCCAGCGAACTGCCACGGGGTATGTGGAGCGAGGGAGGCAGGCTCGGCCATCTGGCATAAGCCAGGTCCCTTTGACCAGAGTGGCCCCGAGGCTCTCCCACGATTGTAGTTTAGTAGCGGGTACTGGTACGGGGTGCGGTGGAGTAAAGGAGGAGGCTGCAATAGCCAATGTGGGCATGGCTAAAGGTAAGGTGGCAGCCTTCTTAGCGGAGGCGTCAGCCAGGGCATTCCCACGGGTAACGGGGCTACTATCTTTAGTATGGGCCCGGCAGTGAACTACAGCCAGGACAGAGGGTTTTTGGAGGGCGTCCAAAAGCTTGTGGATGAGGGGGAGGTGCTGAATGGGTTTACTGGCAGCTGTCTGGAAACCTCGAAACTTCCAGAGGTGGATATGACAATGCACAACTCCAAAAGCATATTTGCTATCAGTAAAAATGGTAACGGTCTTACCAGCGGCCAACTGGCAAGCTCGGGCCAGGGCATAGAGTTCAGCGGCTTGGGCTCCCCAGTTGCCTGGCAGTGAGGCGGCCTCTTGAATGTCCCATTCAGAGGTGACAGCATAACCAGTGAAACGCTTGCCATTAACATAGAAGGAGCTTCCGTCCGAGAAGAGGATGCAATCGGGGTTGTCCAGTGGCACGTTAAACAGGTTGTCTCTTATCTGTAAGATGCTGTAAACTACTTCCACACAGTTGTGCTGATCCTGGAGGACTGGCAGGTCAGGAAGCAAGGTAGCTGGATTAAGGGGTCCACACCTTTCAAAAATTAGGTTAGTGTCTTCTAAGAGTTCGGCCTCTAGCTGTTGCTGACGATGGGCCGAAAAGACTTGGGTTGTGCCCCTACGCAGAAGGGCTGACAAGGCATGAGAGGTCCAAACCGTGGTAAAATGACCCAGGGTTAGGCTCTTTGCCTTTGTGATTAGCAGGGCAGCTGCTGCCAGAGTCCGGGTGCAGGATGGGGTTCCCTGAGCGACAGGGTCGATTTGCTGAGAGTAAAAAGCAAGCGGGAAATGGTGGGGCCCGCTCAGCTGGGTAAGGACACCACTAGCAATTCCGCCCCTCTCGTGGACAAAAAGGTGAAAGGGTTTGCTGTAATTGGGGGGGCGGAGAGACATGGAGGAGGCCACACTGTCCTTGAGTAACTGAAAGGCTTGAATAGTGTCCGGGGACCACTGCAAAGGGTCAGGAGCAAGGTTAGCAGTGAGTCGGTGGAGCGGTTTGCTTAACTCCCCGCAGGACGGCAACCAGGGGCGACAGAAGCCAATTAATCCTAAGAAACCTTGAAGTTGTTTTTTGGTGTTCGGTAGAGGGCAGTTTTGAATAGTCTTTATGCGGGCTGGGTCCATCTGTCTTCCCTCTGGGGTTAACAGGAAGCCCAGATATCGGACCTTTTGTGAGACCCACTGAATCTTTTTAGGGTCTACCTTGTGGCCTCTGGTGTGTAGGTATAATAAAAGTGCCTTACCATCGATGCGGAGGGCAGCTTCTTCGCGATTACCTAATAGGATGTTATCTACGTATAGGACCAATGTGGATCCCTGCGGACTGGTGAAACCTTCCAAGTCGTGGCGGAGGCACTGGCTGAAAATCGTGGGGCTGTCTCTGTAGCCTTGAGGAAGTCGTTGCCAGACATAACTTTGTCCCTCCCAGGTGAAACCAAAGAGATACTGAGAGTCTGGGTGCACAGGAATGCTGAAAAAAGCTGATTTTAAGTCAATAACAGTGAACCACTCAGCATCCCAGGGGATTTGGCTGATGATAGTAGCTGGGTCAGGAACTACTGCATGAAGAGGGACCACATACTGATTAACAACTCGTAGATCCTGTACAAAGCGCCAACGAACAGGGTCTCCGTCCTTTTTAGGAGGCTTTTTGACAGGCAGTATAGGGGTGTTACAGGGAGTGCGCTGAGGGCGGACTAGCTTTTGTGCAATGAATCCCTCGATAATGGGGCGGATGCCCTCCCGGGCTTCCAGCGACAGGGGGTATTGAGGGACTGACGGGGGGGTTAAGGAAGGCTTCACCTGAATCCTTACGGGCTCTGCCGAAAGGAGCAGGCCAACATCAGTGTCAGAAATTCCCCAGAGGGTTGAAGGCAAGTCAGTGAGGTCAGGGGAGAGAGAGGGGGGTGTTTCCCAATTACCCTGAGTAGGGGCCGAATCTTCTAACACTGTCATCAATAATCCTACCCCTTCAGGAGTGCAGGTTAAAGTAGCCTTAAGCTTACAGAGTAAATCCCGGCCCATCAGAGGGATCGGACAAGCTGGGGAAAAAAGAAAACGGTGAGGAAAACATTTATCAGCATAAATAACATTTAAAGGCAAAGTGAGTCCCAGAGACTGTGGGTTGCCCTCCACCCCAGTCGCAGTTTTAACCTCAGAGGATAGCCAGGGAGAGGGGGCATGATTTAAAAGAGAGAAAGTAGCCCCAGTATCAATGAGGAAAGAGACAGGCAGTCCCTGGACTGAAAGGGTTAAACGAGGCTCTTTGCTGGGAGGGGAGAAAGTGAGAAAGGAGCCGGCTAAAGACATTAAGGAAATAAGACCATCACATTGTTTGTCTTCGCCCCCGGGGTACCGTCATTGAGGAGGCTGAGTTTGCTGCGGCTGCTGCTGTTTCCCGTAGTTGATCCAGGCCTGGGGAATGGGCTGAGCTGGTGGTGCACCTGTAAAGGCATCTCTCTAACTATACTTTTATTACTCGCAAGAGATTTGACGGGGACATCCTCTGGGCTATCCTCGGGGGGGGGGGGGGCATGCACCCTGCTGTATCTGTTTGGACATTAGCCTAGTAACTACTCCTCCCGAGGTTTGCCCCTCCATTTCCTCCTCATCCTTCTGCAGAAATTCCAATCTGGGATTCTGCAGATTCCCCTCTGCTACATGGAGAGAGTCCCCCTGCGGAGGAATAGGGGAAGGTGCAGAGGGGACCAGCTGACGAGTCAAAACACGCCGTGGTCTACACCCTTCATCGAAATAACCTGGAGGGGGTTCACTCTCGGGAGAGTACCTGACTGCCATAATTTTTAAAGATTTCCACAGCTCTGCTGCTGTGTCCCAACAAAACCAGTAACATAACTGTCCCGGATGGTCTTTTTCGATCTGGCTCTTTACTCCTCTTAAGGCAGCCTGTTCGAAAGAGCCATACGAAGGCCACCTCATCTCCGGGTCGGCCAATACCGCGGTATACCCAGTCCAATTCCTTACACATAGTGTGTACAACTTCTTTCTAGACATTCCTGTCTGTACTGGGAGTTTCCCTTCGTTCCATAACTTATTTACAATCCCCAACGGACTCTCAAGAGGCACGCTAGTTCCTTGACCCATGGTGTCTGACAGGAGCCCTCCAACTGGCGTTTACCCTGCTGTCCAATACACGACCCCTCAATATTGAATTGGCTGGGAGAAATCTCCTGTGGCGCCTTGCCAATTCATATATGAGTGGTCTGACCACTGGACAGAGGTACCGCACCAGAAGGAATCCCGGACGAGCCCCCAAATTGTTAGGTAATAAAGCAAGTTCTCACTCACCTCTCCAGCACCCGAGTTCGTGCGGAGTTGGTATGGGGCACACAATTCTGTCAGAGACCAGACACCAATGCGTTGATCAACGGGCTCACACTATTTTTAGCTTTAAAAAGCTTTAGATTAAGTGTGGCCCCTTTATTAGGGGTGAGCATCAATATTTATACACAGAAGTAAACAAAGTGATTAACAAAAGATAATGGTCATGCATAATTAATTAAGATTTTACAGGAAAAGCAAGTTAACAAGTAAATGCATAGAGATAAAGGCTAATGGCTACTAGGGAAAGGGGGTGTCATGAGTAGTTTGCAGGTCAGTGCTTTGTTTAAAAGGGTTCAGGAAGGATTATGCAGAGACAGTCAGTCTGGGTGTGTTTTGGCTCCCCAAAGTTCACCAAAAGTTTAGACCCAACAACGCTATTGAAAGTTCGTCTTAGATCTGCCACTCTGTTTACCCCATGGTGGCCTTTTGATGAGGCTGAGACCACTGGGCCAAAGTTAACCTGTGTAAGTTCTGACCCAGGAGCTGGGGAGCCAAAGTGCCCGGTCAGCAGAGCCAGCTCCAGGGTTTTTGCCACCCAAAGCGGCAGGGGGAAAAAAAAAAGCTGCGATCGGTGGCAACTCCACCATGCCGCGTTCTTCTCCAGTGGCAATTTGGCGGCAGGTCCTTCCCTCCCAGAGGGACTGAGGGACGTGCTGCCCCTCCCTTTGGCCGCCCCAAGCACCTTCTTGCTGAGCTGGTGCCTGGAGCCGGCCCTGCCAATCAGCTATGAATATTTGGAGTGGGCGGCACCAGAGAGCGTTTCAGTATAGGCTAGCCATGTCTCTGGCTGTGGGGACTGTAAGGTAATTGGGAACTTCTGGCTGGACTTAGAACAAAAGTTCCCCAAGCCAGGTGAGCCAATGCTGCTGCTCCTATCAGAGAGAGCAGGAATGGGCCACCTGGTTGTTTCAAGTTCACCAGCAGATGGCGCACAAACAAGAATCTAACAATCGTGTAATTCATTCTCATCATGGATTGGCCATTATACCAGGCTGCCGTATGAGGCAGCCAACATTCTGGCTGTGTTTTCGCACAGAAAGGACCCAGTGTGACAGAGTTCTACTGGCTGCCTGGATGAAATACTTATTAGAGATGTAAATGAGGCAGCTAATTTGAGAGACCTAGTCCTGTGCCGCCGTGGTTTGAAGGGTCTCTATTTCTGGGACAGAAGGGTTTTTTTCACTAGTGGGTCATAGAGCTTAGCCCCTAAGGCCTCTACCAGAGAAAATAGTTACTAAGAATGTCACAAGTCACTGCTGAGATCCTAGTGAGCTCTGGTTACTTCCTTAACTGGAAAACTACTTCTGTCCTGTCTACAGTAAAAATCCCACAAACTAAAACCCGGCGCTGTGGTTGTTCAGAACGGATAAGAGTGAAGAATGTCACAAGACATTTGATGCAGACCAATAGCCTCATTTTTTTAAAGGTGCTAGTAGAGTTAGATGTCCAGGTGGGACCAAAAGGCCAGCCAGTCACTTTCAGAACCTCAAGTCAAGTGACAAAAAAATGTGCTCAGCTGTAGCACGGCGTTCTGTTTGGAGTGAGGAAATTCCAGGAGTTTCTGTAGGAGAGAAATTCTACTTTAATCACAGACACAGAATCACTGGTCACAATTCTTGACTCCAAAATGGGACGGCCGGTTTTAGCAGCTTCGGAATTACAGAAATGTGTTCTGAAGCTAACATCTTATCACTGTTGCACCTGCTACAAACCGCCTGAAAACTACAAAAGCACTTCTGCCATTAAAGATTAGAAAGACCCAAATCCCATTCTGAGAATCTCCTTTGTGGAGATTCTGTTTCTGTTGCTGCAAAAACTGAATGACGCTTTCTGCTTATGGCACATAGCAAACTTCATTACCAACTCCCAGAGTACTTTATAGATTTGTCATCACCCTCCATTTGCAGAGTGGAAAACTGAGGACAAAAAAGAGAGGAAGGAAGCTGCCTGAGGTAACGCAGCCAAGTCCAGGGCACTTGGACCTAGACTGCAGTCCCCCAGGGTACAGCTCTCTTCCTCACCGCAAAATGAAGACCAAAAGACTTGGTCTTAAAAGAGAGAATCCTAGCAGGTGATTTGACTGTTGTCAGTGAAGAATGATGTAAGCTAGAAGCAGCTCAAAAAGAGAATTCAGCAGAGGGACGATAGTGCGGGGTTTCCATGCAGTGATACCAGAATCCATGCCAGCTCTCAGACTTCCACTGTGAATTCAAGCCCCACTGGCAAAGCTTGAGTAAGAACTGGTGGCCAGTTCCACTGCTCTTCACCCCCCACCCCCCGCATCCATAAAGCTTGTCAGCCTGTCAAAGAAAGCTATGAGTTTGGTTTGATGTGATTTGTTCCTGACAAATCCATGCTGACTTACTTATCACCTTATTGTCTTCTAGGTATTTGTAAATTGATTGCTTGATTATCTGCTCCATTATCATTCCGGACTGAAGTGAAGCTGACTGGTCTGTAATTCCCTGGGTTGTCCTTATTCCTCTTTTTATAGATTGACACTATATTTGCCCTCTTCCAGTCTCCTGGAATCTTGCCTGCCTTCCGTGAGTTTTTGAAGATAATCTGTGGCTGGCTCAGATATCTCCTCAGTCAGCTCCTTGAGTATTCAAGGATGTATTTCATCAGGCCCTACCGATTTGAAGACATCTAACTTGTCTAAGTAATTTTTTTAACTTGCTCTTTCCCTAATTTAGCCTCAGATCCTACCTTACTTTCACTGGCATTCACTATGTTAGATGTCCAATCGCTACTAACCTTTTTGGCAAAAACTGAAACAAACAAGTCATTTAGCTCTTCTGCCATTTCCACGTTTTCTCTTATTGTCTTTCCCCTCTCATTGAGTAATGGGCCTACCCTGTCCTTGATCTTCCTCTTGCTTCTAATGTATTTGTAGAATGTTTTCCTGTTACTCTTTATGTCTCTAGCTAGTTTAATCTGGTCCTGGTGATTTATTACTGTTTAATTTCTCCTCAAACCTCCTCTATTGATGCTTCAATCTGGGACAGTTCCTCAGATTTGTCACCTAAAAAGATTGGCTCAGTTATGGGAATCTTTCTCACAGCCTCTGCTGTGAAGAGTGATATAAAGAATTCATTTAGCTTCTCTGCAAGGGCCTTGTCTTCTTTGAGTGCTCCTTTAGCACCTCAGTCATCCAGTGTCCCCATGGATTGTCTGGCAGGCTTTCTGCTTCTGGTATACTTTAAAAATTTGTTAGTTTTTGTGTCTTTTGCTAGTTGCTCTTCAAATTCTATTTTTGGCCTGCCTAGTTATACCTACACTTAACTTTCCAGAGTTTATGTTCCTTTCTGTTTTCCTCAGTAAGATTTGACTTCCAATTTTGAAAGGATGTCTTTTTGTCTGTAATCTCCTCTTTTACTCCGTTGTCTAGTGGTGAAGATTTTTTGGTCCTGTTCCTGTTTTGTTTTTATTTGGGCTATACATATACACCTCTACCCCGATAGAATGCTGTCCTCGGGAGCCAAAAAATCACACCGCGTTATAGGTGAAACCGTGTTATATCGAACTTGTTTTGATCCGCTGGAACGCACAGCCCTGCCCCCCCGAAGCGCTGCTTTACCGCGTTATAGCCAAATTCGTGTTGTATCGGGTCGTGTTATATCGGGGTAGAGGTGTGGTTTGAGCTTCTCTTATGTGTTTTTAAAAGGTTTCCATGCAGCTTGCAAGGATTTCACTCTTGTGACTGTTCCTTTTAATTTCCATTTAACTAGATTCTTTGGTTTTGCGTAGTCCCCCTTTTTGAAGTTCAGTGCTACTGTGGTGGGTTTCTTTGGTATTTCCTCCCTACAAGACTGTTACATTTAATTACACTGTGGTTGCTATTACTGAGCAGTTCCAGCTATGTTCACCTCTTGGACCAGATCCTGTGCCACTCAGGACTAAATCAAGAACTCCCCCCTTCCCCCTTGTGGGCTCCAGGAGTAACTGCTCCAAGAAGAAGTTGTCACGCTGCCTGGAGTGGCTCACAACTGTGAGTGCCTACCTCAGGGCAGACTGTCAAAAACAGGGCAGACCCCTCAAACTGGTGCTATGTTTTATAATTAGATTTCACCAACCTCGTACCAAACATGAACTCCTGGATCACCATACCAGTATTCCCATGGGGGCACAGACAGTTCCGAGAGACTCTCCAGTCTATTTTGCCACCCAGACAAACTGAACTTAGTGATAAATGGTCACTTACACCCAAAATTACACCATATTCAGGCTGCTTCCAGTCCCAAGAGACCAGTCCCTTAGCCCAGATAAATTGCTACCTAGATCTTACACCAAAGACAAGGCCTGTCCCAATCCTGTAATAAACTATCTAAAGGTTTATTAACTAGGAAAAAGAAATGAGTTACTTACAGGTTAAAGCAAGCAAAATAACACAAAGAAATGAGTTATCATCTAGATTCTGAGAGTGACAGAATTGTAGTGATCTGTCAATTCCAAGTGTCTTTCAGGGCAGACCCAGGAGGGAGCCCCTGGGGACCTCTGGCTTCAGTTTGGCTTCTCTTGCCCTGTGAGAGTTCAAACAGCAAAGAGATGAAAAATCTCCCCATCAACTATTTCTGTTTCCTGCTCCCAGCATTCAAAGCCAATGGACGAGGCTCCATGAGTGGACTGGGCAGTTAACAAAGCTTTTGTCTTATAATGGCCCACCTAAACTTTGATAGTCCTCCTGGGAGTGCACAGTATCACCTAGGTGTGCATGGGGCTGCCAGTTGTGACCATGCCATCATCCTGACCCTTATTCTCCATCTGCCCCCAGGTGGTCGTTCATCTGACCGAGGACCTCCTGTCCCAAGCTGTGATGATGGTGGAGAACAGCCGGCCCACCCTGGCGATCAACCTGTCTGGAGCCCGGCAATACTGGCTGGAGGGCATGCTGCGCCACGAAATAGGTCAGAGCCGGGCTGGAGGCATGGGCCATGCAGGGACTCGCCTGGAACTAACACTCCTGCTGTTGAAAGGGAATAAAATGGAGCAGCATATTGCATGGCCTTTGTGGGGTGAGGTGGGCAGAAGGAGGCTGGAGCCTATCACGTCACAGAGCCGAGAGGCAGCCGTCCTTCCCTATAGGTCTCTGGGGTAACCACACTGGAAATAATACCCTGAACTGGGAGCACCTCAACATTAGGATGTTGAGGGAGGCCTCAGACAGAAAAAGGTTGAGAACCCCTGCTCTAGAGCCCCCACCACCACTTGCATTTGGGATGCTACTGACGATAAGAGGGAGGGAGGAGGGAGGAGAAGAGCCAGAGGTGGTGAGGGGCTGCAGAGCCTGACCGGATCCAGTGCCAGGACCCCTTGGAGCTGGCTCTGCACAATTGTGGGTTGAGGACTCGGCACTTCATGGAGAATGCCTATGGAGGGAGGCACAGAGGGGGTTGTTTAGGGCAGCAGGCCAGGGTAGGACGCCAAGAAAAACTGCTCAGAATTTTTCACAGTGGACATTTTTTTCATTGCAAAGTGTCTCGCTCTTCTTCAAAGGCCTCCGTGTATCACAGGGGCCTTTGAAGAAGAAAGAGCCATTTTGCAATGAAAAAAATGTCCACCGTGAAAAATTCTCCATGCAGTGCCGAGTCCTCAACCCACAATTGTTCAGAGCCAGCTCAAAGGGGACCTGGCACTGGATCTGGTCAGGCTCTGCAGCCCCTCACCACCTCTGGCTCTTCTCCTCCCTCCCTCTTATCGTCAGTAGCTTTGAGTTGCCCCTTGGCGGCAAGCACAGAGCCCTCTTCGAAGCCATGTCTGTTGGGGAGCAGGAGCCCCCCCAGGTGGCACTGAACACGTGGCACTGATGGCCGGAAGAGCTGAAGCACCCTCGGCCATGCCCATTGCTGTGAGGGAGGGTTAACGCCAGTGCTGGAATTAGTTGAAAAGGTGTTAGTGTAGTGTTAGGACAGGGCAGGATGGTGCTAGGGTGGTGTAGCGCAGTGTAGGAGCACTACCACTATAGTCACACACAGTTACACCCAAGGAGAGGGATGGCTCGGTGATTGGAGCATTGGCCTGCTAAACCCAGGGTTGTGAGTTCAATCCTTGAGGGGTCCATTTAGGGATCTGGGGTAAAAGTCTGTCTGGGGATTGGTCTTGCTTTGAGCATGGGGCTGGACTAGATGATCTCCTGAAGTCCCTTCCAACCCTGATATTCTATGATTCGTTAAACCAGGGTTGCAAAATCAAGCCTTCAGAAGCACTAGAATTAGGGTTCCCCTTCCAACCTCCCTTTGGTCTCCTTGTGCATATGCATTAGGATACAGGATCACATGCTACTTTTTCCATAGGACCCTGCCTCATTCGGTGCCCGCTGAAAGACCATTCAGAGCTCTCAGCCAGAAGGGTCCAGACAAAGGTGTCCCCTCCCAGGAGGTGCTTTCTCAGGGCTAGGATGGGAGATGGCAAGGAGAAACCTGACAAGCAAGGAGAAGACACACATTGGAAGGGGTGCCAGTGCCACCTTGGCATCCCAAATGCAAGTGGTGGTGGGGGCTCTAGAGCAGGGGTTCTCAACCTTTTTCTGTCTGAGGCCTCCCCCAACATGCTATAAAAACTCCATGGCTCACCAATGCCATATAAAAGCCAGAGCCAGCATTAGAGGGGAGTATGCAGGGTAATTGCCGGTGCCCCAAACCACAGGGGGCCCTGCTGAGCTACGTTGCTCAGGCTTCAGCTTCAGCCCCAGGTGGCAGGGCTCAGGGCACCAGGCTTCAGCCCTGCACAATGGTTCTTCAGCTTTCTGCCCTGGGCCCCAGTACATCTAACACTGGCCCTGCTTGGCGGAGCCCCTGAAACCTGCTCACTGCCCCCCAGGAGGCCCCAGATCCCTGGCTGAGAAGCACTGCTCTAGAGAGAGGCCTGAGTGAGGGTTGTTCATTTCTAGTTATTGAACCATGGAGCCTAGATTTTGTAAAAGTTTGTTAATCTCATCAGTGAAGCCATCTGGCCCTGGGGGACAGTTTAGATATCAAAGGATTAATTGAGTATTGTTCCAGCCCTCCTGCCACCAGCTAGTGACTGCTGTGCCCCTTAGCTCTGAGGGAGAAGATCAAATGGCAGAGGTTTTGTCAGAGAGACAAGGTGGGGGGAGGTAATACCTTCTCTTGGACCAACTTCTGTTGGTGAGAGAGACCAGCTTTTCTTAGACTTTTATCTGCTGAAAGAGCAGCTGTGGGGTAGGGGGAGTTTGCCATGTCCCTTATCAACATGGGGAACGATTTCCCCCCAATGCGCCTGATTTCCCAGCGGCATTACCCAGGAGCTTTGCACAGGGTGCGTGAGACACGGGTTGTAGGTGACTGATTTCTCTCTCTTGTCTTCTCTAGGCACTCACTACATCCGTGGGGTGAATAATGCCCGCCAGCCTTGGCACAGCATGGAGGGCCGTAAGCGGTACGGCCTGAAGCCTGCTAACCCCACAGAAGAAGGCCTGGCTAGTCTGCACAGTGTCCTCTTCCGTAAGCAGCCCTTTCTGTGGCGGGCAGCACTGCTCTACTACACTGTCCACCAGGCCACTCACATGTCCTTCAGCGCGCTCTTCCAGCACTTGGAGCAGTATGTGCAGGACGCCCTCGTCCGGTGGGAGTACTGCGTGCGGGCAAAACGAGGCCAGACTGACACCTCACAGCCAGGTGGGCAGATGGCTCCACTGCCGTGGGTGGGAATGGGACTTGGTGACTGGACTGGGAGGCTGGGGTCTGCTCCAAGTTCTGCTACTGCCCAGGGGTGAGTCTCTGTTCCTCATCAGAGCATGGAGGGTCTCTTGCTGTGGCTGTGCAGGGCTGGGGATTTGCTGTTTTAGGTGAGGATTGGCAGGAAAGGGAGGGTGAGCATGGAGGGCAGGTGGCAGGAGGGGGATGGTGCAGACACCCATCAGCACAGGCTCCAGCATGAGAACTGTACAAGGCCGTGGTGTCACAGCTGGGCCCTGCTCTGGCTGTGGCATCCGTGGTGGCCTCTGCCAGCCCCTCCTTTCTAAGCTGAGTTCACATGGCTGGGGAAGGGGCCACCCTGGCGGGGGCGGTGTTTGCCCTGAAGAGTTCTGCCTTTCTTGTGTCACTCTGACTAGCTTTGAAGGTGACACTATCCCTTTAAGTTCTCTGCAAAAATGAGTTAAAAAGTAGCCTCAGGTCCTAGCCCAGCCGTTCTGCCCTTGTCATTTGGCTGTGAGAGACCCACGTGAGCCAGAAGAGAAACTGGCTGCTTGTAGAGGGGTAACTGTGAAACTGACTAGATGGACTGTGGGATACGGAGTCTCTGTGCACAACTCCTCTGACACCTCAGCCTTGCTTTTTTGCTGTAGCTCTTGCAGAGCTGGGTCTGTCCAGGAAGCGTTACGCAGGGTCCAAGGCAGCGCTGCAGTAGCCGGAGCCCTGAACTTGGGTGATAGTAACAATTCCCATGCCTCACAGCTGGGGGAACCAGCCTGTGTGTTTGTCAGACAGATACTTACACTTAACACGCAGAACTCTTGTAGAGGGTTGTCGAAATCCCGAGATTACAAAGAGTGCTGCCGCTGCTGATGCTTTTCGGGCCAGGAGGGGTCACTGACCATCCCTCCTGCATACACAGCTGGAGAATGTCACCAGGGATCCCTGTGGCAGCCCCATCACTCAGAGGGACTTAGATGCTTGACTCCCATTGGTTTCACTGACTTTTGAGCGGCTGCTCCACACTTCTGTGTCAGTTTTTTCAACGGTTAATCACAGAATATCAGGGTTGGGAAGGACCTCAGGAGGTATCTAGTCCCACCCCCTGCTCAAAGCAGGACCAATCCCCAGACAGATTTTTGCCCCAGATCCCTAAATAGCCCCCTCAAGGATTGAACTCACAACCCTGGGTTTAGCAGGCCAATGCTCAAACCACTGAGCTATCCCTCCCCCCAATTAATTACCCTCATCTAGTTTCAACTTCCAGCCCTTGGATTTTGTTCTGACTTTATTTGCTACATTAGAGTCCTCTACTAGTGCTTCACTTGTGGGGTATTGAAAACTGTGTTACCATTACCAGCGCTACCACTTTAAATTATAATGGGTTTCCTGCTCCTGCTTGCAGGCTAGGGGGCTCGGTAGGGAAGTGTGTGATCTGGGCATAGCAGCAGTCAGTCTGTGGAAGGCCAGCCTAGAGCAAAATGGGGTGAGTTAGACCTCTCTCTTTCTTAGGGAGCAGCCTGCTTCGTCTCTCTCTGGGGTTTTTTTGGTTGTTTTGGGTTTGGGATCTGGACCCTATGGGTACCTCTACATGTGCAGCTAGGGGTGTGATTCCCAGCTCGAGGTAGCTCTCACCCAGCTCGCGCACTAAAAATCAAGTGTAGCCATGAGCTAGGCGTGCTGAGTATGTGCCAGACTTTCAGACAGGTACATACTTAGGGGTGGCTGGTCCGTCCTGCAGCTTGCACTGCCACAGCTACGCTCTGGTTTTAGCACCCTGTCTCTCCTCAAGCTGCACCCCAGCTTGAAGTGTAGACATAGTCTAAGAAATGACCTAGCACTACATGGCAGCCTGCAGAAAGAGTATGTCTGGTTTTCTTCTATGCGCGTGTGCGCGTGTGTGTGTGCGCACGCGCGCGCGCCGTGAACGTAACAGAGAACGCTAGGACAGCTTCTTTAGGAAAGAAAAATAAAGAGGACGATGAAGAGTAGAGATAAAATGGCTACCTACTGCAGTCTGGAGAGTTTCCAATTTAACGGGGGCAAGAAAGGAAGATTTTGCAACATACATTCAGAGACTTGAGCAGTATTTTTACGTGTATGCTATAGAGGACACAGATAAACAGAGGGCTGTTTTCCTAATGTTGGTGGGAAAAATGACATTTACCATGCTTAAGCTTGTGTTGTCCACAGAAACCTGCTGAGCTGGAGTATAAAGGAAAGTCTAGAACAGTGGTTTTCAACCTTTTTTCATTTGTAGACCCCCTAAAAATTTCAAATGGAGGTGCGGACCCTTTTGGAGATCTTAGCCATAGTCTGTGAACCACTAGGGGTCCCTGGACCACAAGTTGAGAACCACTGGTCTGAAGAAACCAGATCATACAGCTTCTCTCAGAGCCTCCTAACCTGCAAGCAGGCTCAGGAAACCCTTCTAGTTTACAGTGAGAGCTTTAATTTTCTCCTAAGCAGATTTCATCTCCTCACTCTTCACCCCCTTTTCCAGGTCAGTAATAAATATATTGGAGACGGCTGGTCCTAGTACTGACCCCAGCCCACTGGACTTGCTTCTGACCTCACTTACACCAGCTCTTTTCTAGTCTAACTCTAAGGGATGTCTGCACTTGGAGCTAGGGCTCCAGTGCTGAGTGTGTGTAGACGTACTCACGGTAGTTCTCATCAAGCCAGCGCATTACAAGCAGGAGTGTAGCCGCAGGAGCACTAGCTGCCCCATGTACATACTCGGGGCCTGGGTGGGTTTGTACCTGAGGGGGCCAGCCTGTGCCACTGCAGCTGCACTATGATCCTTGTAGCTGATGAGAGCCAGCACGGCTTGTCTGTGTGAGCTGGGCACTGCACCCCTCGCTCCAAGTGCAAACACACCCCAGCTGACATCTGTTGAAATGCTGTTGATTTGCACCAGGGTGGGATGAAAATTAGGTCCATGGCAGCCAGCATGTTGGTAGGTGGCTGGGTTCCCACTTCTCCTCCTTGCTCTCTTCCAGGCTGTTTCAGTAAGGATCAAGTGTATCTGGATGGAATTCTCCGCATCCTGAGGCATCGGCAGACTATTGACTTCCGGTTGCTGGCAGCACTGGGCAAGGTAACAGCCTGGAGTGATGGACAGAACCTGTTTCCTGATGTGAAATCAGTACATGGGAACGGTTCTGCTGCAGGATGGGCCACAGTTTATAGATTATTTATGTGGTGTTTTTACACCCCCAGCCAGTGCGATAACCAGGGTTCTTCCCCTTGGTCTCAGGGACGTAATTGTAAACTTTGCTATTTGATTAGTGTAAATACTCAGGAGATTAACATGAAAAACCCAGCTGTGGTCATTAACCCTGTTCTTAAATGATGGAATTTAGCACAAATACCAAATAGAAAATTACTGGAGAAAGGGATCTGGAGATTATAGTGGATCACAAACTGAATAGGAGTCAACAATGTAACACTGCTGGGAAAATGCGAACATCATTCTGGGCTATATTAGCAGGAGTGGGGAAGTGGGATACTGTTAGGAAACACAAAGAGGAAGGTGCAAGACGGGAAGCCTCCTGATTCCTACTGAGAAAGTAGGGCAATCGGCTAGTTATCTCAGGTGAATGTACACGAACGCAAGAAGCTTGGGAAACAAGCAGGAAGAATTGGAAGTCCTGGCACAGTCAAGGACTATGATGTGATTGGAATAACAGAGACTTGGTGGGGTAACTCACATGACTGGAGCGCTGTCATGGATGGTATAACCTGTTCAGGAAGGACAGGTACGGGAGGAAAGGCGGAGGAGTTGCACTATATGTAAGAGAGCCTGTTCAGAGTCTTTGGATTAAGTCTAGAGGCAAGAGCAACAAGGGTGATGTTGTGGTGGGCATGTGCTATAGACCACCAGACCAGAGGGATGAGGTACACGAGGCTTTCTTCCAGCAACTAACTGAAGTTTCCAGATCACAGGCCCTGGTTCTAATGGGGGACTTCAATCACCCTGACATTTGCTGGGAGAGCAATACAGCAACACACAGACAATCCAGGAAGTTTTTGGAGAATGTTGGGGACAACTTCCTGGTGCAAGCACTAGAGCAACCAACTAGGGGCCATGCTCCTCTTGACCTGCTGCTCACAAACCGGGAAGAATTGGTAGGGGAAGTAGAAGTGGGTGGCAACCTGGGCAGCAGTGACCATGAGATGGTTGAGTTCAGGATCCTCACAAAAGGAAGAAAGGAGAGTAGTAGCAAAGTATGGACCCTGGACTTGAGACTTTGTCTCCTTCAGAGAACTGATGGGCAGGATCCCCTGGGAGGCTAATAGGAGGGGGGGAAAGTTGTCCAGGAATGCTGGCTGTATTTTAAAGAAGACTTATTGAGGGCACAGGAACAAACCATCCCAATGTGCAGAAAAAATAGCAAATATGGCAGGCGACCAGCTTGGCTTAACAGTGAAAGCTTCGGTGAGCTTAAACTCAAAAAGGAAGCTTACAAGAAGTGGAAATTTGGACAGATGACTAGGGAGAAATATAAAAATATTGTATGCAGGGATGTAATCAGGAAGGCCAAGGCACAATTGGAGCTGCAGTTAGCAAGGGATGTGAAGGGTAACAAGAAGGGTTTCTACAGGTATGTTAGCAACAAGAAGGTGGTATGGGAAAGTGTGGGACCCTTACTGAGGGGAGGAGGCAGTCTAGTGACACATGATGTGGAAAAAGCTGAAGTACTCAATGCTTTTTTTGCCTCGGTCTTCACAGTCAAGGTCAGCTCCCAGACTGCTGCACCGGACAACACAGTATGGGGAGGAGGTGAGCAGCCCTCAGTAGTGAAAGAACAGGACAAGGACTATTTAGAAAAGCTGGACATGCACAAGTCCATGGGTCCAGATCTAACGCACCCAAGGGTGCTGAGGGAGTTGGCTGACATGATTGCAGAGCCATTGGCCATTATTTTTGAAAATTCGTGGTGATCGGGGGAGGTCCCGAACGATTGGAAAAAGGCAAATATAGTGCCGCAGGAAAGAAAGAGAACCCAGGGAACTACTGACCAGTCAGCCTCACTTCAGTCCCTGGCAAAATCATGGATCAGGTCCTCAAGGAATCCATTTTGAAGCACTTGGAGGAGAGGAAGGTGACCAGGAACAGTCAACATGGATTCACCAAGGGCAAGTCATGCCTAACCTACCTGATTGCCTTCTATGATGAGATAACTGACTCTGTGGATATGGGGAAAGCGGTAGATGTGATATATCTTGACTTTAGCAAAGCTTTTGATACCGTCTCCCACAGTATTCTTGCCAGCAAGTTAAAGAAGTATGGGCTGAATGAATGGACTATAAGGTGGATAGAAAGCTGGCTAGATCGTCGGGCTCAACGGGTAGTGATCAACGACTCGCTGTCTAGTTGGCAGCCAGTAGCAAGAGGAGTGCCCCAGGAGTCAGTCCTGGGGCTGGTTTTGTTCAACATCTATTAATGATCTGGATGATGGGATAGATTGCACCCCCGGCAAGTTCACAGACGACACTAAGCTGGGAGGAGGAGCAGATACGCTGGAGGGTAGAGATAGGGTCCAGAGTGACCTAGACAAATTGGAGGATTGGGCCAAAAGACATCAGATGAGGTTCAACAAGGACAAGTGCTGGCTGGTGAGTCTTGCCCGCATGCTCAGGGTTTAGCTGATCGCCATATTTGGGGTCGGAAAGGAATTTTCCTCCGGGGCAGATTGGCAGAGGCCCTGGAGGTTTTTCGCCTTCCTCTGCAGCGTGGGGCATGGGTCACTTGCTGGTGGATTCTCTGCAGCTTGAGGTCTTCAAACCACAATTTGAAGACTTCAGTAACTCAGACATAGGTTAGGGGTTTGTTATAGAAGTGGATGGGTAGGATTCTGTGGCCTGCTTTGTGCAGGAGATCAGACTAGATGATCATATTGGTCCCTTCTGACCCTAAAGTCTATGAGTCTATGAGTCGTGCACTTAGGAAGGAAGAATCCCCTGCATCGCTACAGGCTGGGGACTGACTGGCTAAGCAGCAGTTCTGCAGAAAAGGACCTGGGGATTATACTAAACAAGAAGCTGGATATGAGTCAGCAGTGTGCCCTTGTTGCCAAGAAGGCCAACAGCATATTGGGCTGTATTAGTAGGAGCACTAGCAGCAGATCGAGGGAAGTGATCATTCCCCTCTATTTGGCACTGGTGAGGCCACATCTGGAGTATTGCGTCCAGTTTTGGTCCCCCCTACTATAGAAAGGATGTGGACAAATTGGAGAGAGTCCAGCGGAGGGCAACAAAAATTATTAGGGGGCTGGGGCACATGATTTACGAGGAGAGGCTGAGGGAACTGGGCTTATTAGGTCTGCAGAAGAGAAGAGTGAGGGAGGATTTGATAGCAGCCTTCAACTACCTGAAGTGGGGTTCCAAAGAGGATGGAGCTTGGCTGTTCTCAGTGGTGGCAGATGACAGAACAAGGAGCAATGGTCTCAAGTTGCAGTGGGTGAGGTCTAGGTTGGATATCAGGAAACACTATTTCACTAGGAGGGTGGTGAAGCACTGGGATGGGTTCCCTAGGGAGGTGGTGGAATCTCCTTCGTTATTGGTTTTTAAGGCCTGACTTGACAAAGCCCTGGCTGGGATGATTTAATTGGGAATTGGTCCTGCTTTGAGCAGGGAGTTGGACTAGATACCTCCCAAAGTCTCTGACAACCCTGATATTCCATGATTCTATGAGTATTGTTAAGCAAGACACAAAAAGTAATTCTTCCACTCTACACTGGTAAGGCTTTAAGTGGAACATTGTGTCCACATCTGGGCACCACACCTTGGGAAAGATGTGGACAAACTGGAGAAAGTCCAGAGAAGAGCCACAAAAATGATGGTCTAGAAAACATGACCTGTGAGGAAAGACTGAAAAAAAGTGGGTTTGTTTAGTCTGGAGAAGAGAAGCCTGGTTGAGAGAGAGGGACATAATAACAGTCTTCAAGTACATAAAAGGTTGTTATAAAGAGAGGGGTGAAAAATTGTTCTCCTTAACCACTGAGGACAGGACAAAAAGTAATGAACTTAAACTGCGGTAAGGGAGATTTAGGTTGGACATTAGGAAATACTTCCTAACTGAAGGTAGCTGAGCACTGGAGCAGATAGCCTAGGAAGGTTATAGAATCTCTGTTGTCGAAGGTTTTTAAGAACAGGTTTGCCAAACACCTGCCAGGGATGCCTAGATAATACTTAGTCCTGCCTCAGTGCAGGGGACTGGACTGGATGCCCTATCCAGGTCCCTTCCTGTCCTGAATTTCTATGAAAAAGAATTATGAGAGAGAATAGAAACAAGTGTGAGTGATGGAAACAAATGATGACATAAAACAACCATAGAACACAAACTAGGGCTGACACTTAGTACTCGTTACCTTTCCTAACCAATCAAGTAGATTCTCTCCTGTCCTAGTCCCCAGGAGCTAGGACAGCATCTTCCTTGCAGCATCGCCCCTCACCCAGGTTCTTTCTCGGTGGCTGGATGCTGCAGCATGTCTCTCTCCACCCTGTGAGACACTGAATCAGTCCTTTGCCTTTCTGCGGAAGGCGTCTCCTCGCTGCCATAGCAGCCCATCTCACTTCAGTGGACTTATGGTTTATCGTTGATGGTTTGCCACTGACCGTTTGGGCTGCTGCAGTGGTGGACAAGAGCACTATACAGTATGTAATTGGCTAGCCAGCGGGGGGGGGGCGGCGGCAATCACTTCCCACTTTAATGGGCTTTCCTCAAGACCCATAAGGGCCTAATTTTCAATCTAGTTACATTATCCCTTAAATATAACCCATGCACACATCTTGCAATGATTGAGGATTGGTAAGTTACAAGCTTTCAGCAGAGACCTCACAAGCTGCCCTTCGTGGATAAATACCTTGGAGGCAGTGTGAGTTTGTCAGGTCTGAGCCAGGCATTGCTTGTAAAGGACAGTGACCCCTTTCCTGGCAGGCGCCAATGGGTCTCAGTGTCACAGTTGGTAACTCTCTTCCTCCTGTACAGGGAGTTGAATTCACAGGAGTGTCTCTTGAGCAGATCACACTGAGCCCCTCTGTACCTCAGGCCAGGTTTCAGGCAGTATCAGTCTCATACAAAGACTGCAAAGCGTATGCTTGTATGACAGTGAGGGGTTCCCTGAGACTGCTAGGTCATGTGGCAGCTTGCACGTACGTGGCTCAGCGTGCCAGACTTCTCCGCAGAGTCCTGCAGAGGTGGTTGACGTGTGCCTGCTGTCCCACTTGGCATCCACAGGACGTGCTGACTCATGTACATCCCTGAACTGGTGGATGGATCTTGCCAGTGTACACAACGGGTTCCCTTTTCCTCAACCCTCCCCTCAGTGACCCTAGTCACAGATACTTCATCTGTTGGCCAGGGAGGACGTTCAGGCTTAGGATCTCTGGTCAGCTCAGGAGCTCTGTCTCCACATCAGAGTTTAAGAGCTTCCAGCTAGTCACCCAGCCAGTTAAGCGTATCTGCCTCACATCAAAGGTCACTCTGTGCAAGTGTCCATGGAGAGCACTGCTGCGATGATCTGGTTAAACAAGCAGAGAGGTGCCTGTCCAATGAACCTGGGGACTTTCTGCATCAATAATGGACTAGTGCTCAAAGCATCCCCCCCCCCCAGCTCTCAGAAATGTCTAGTGAACCATCTCAGCAGTGATCACAAACGGTCCCTCGGACTCACCATCGCAGAGGCCAGTTTCTGGAGGTGGGTAATGGCAACAATAGACCTGTTCACCACCCGCCAATCAGGAAGTATCAGCAGTTCTGTTCCAGACCAGGTTGCAGCCCGGGTGCTTTGTCACACACCTTTCTACTCCCCTGGAAGGGGAAATGTCGCTATACTTTCCCCCTCCCCCTTTCCCATAGGCACCAACTCCTGGAGCACCTACAGGTTAAAATTTGTGGGTATTCTGCACCCACCGGCAGCCAAGCATCCCTCCCTCAGCCCCCCCCTCCCCCCCCCAAGCATGCCTTGTCCCTACTCCTCTGCCTACCTCCCAGCGCTTCCCAACCGGCAGCTGCCAAACAGGGAGGGAAGGGGAGGAGGCAGGGCCAGGGTGGAGATTTGGGGAAGGGATTGGAATGGGGAAGAGGTGGGGCCTCATGGAAGGGGCAGAGTGGGGGGTAGGGGTTGGGGGCAGGGGAGGGGCAGGCACCCACAGAAAAGAGGGGAAGTTGGCACCTGTGCCCTCCCCCTCCATATGGTGCTGATTTGAGCAGACTCGGACAGGCTCGCCCCATGCTAATTTTGATAGCTCAAGCCTGGCCACGTGAACATTGGTTCTCACCTGGTGAAACCGGTCATGTCGCGCTCCCATATTTCTACCGCACAGAAGAGCTTTTAGACACAGGTGTCACTTGCTACCCTGGGCCTGCGTTTTTCCTGATCACAAAGATGAGGAACCAGCGGTGTGAGGTGACAAAACCCAGCACATTACCCTGCCTATCTGGGGATTCTCCCAAGACTGTAACTACACCCCAGAGACTCTGTTGGTCCTTCTTTGGCTTGGCTTGGCCTGGGCCTCCAGAGGCTAATGTGTATTTCTGAAGCTCTGGCCTGACCCCCGTTTCTCACTGCATGACTTGTGTCAATACATTTGCTGATTTAGGCCTAGGGTAGGTGCTCTGGTCCCCGCCACAGTGATATGGGCGTGCTTACTTCTGTTTGTTTTATGGCTGAGCAAAGCTGTGCCGTCCCACCCTGGACCTTGCCCTCGCTGCAGCCCCAGCAGGTGCAAGCTCAAGGGCTGAAGCAAAGTTCCTGTCAGGCCACAGGAGCTGCCTGTGCTCTGTGTCACGTGCCTCCAGATCAGCAATTTCTGCTCCAAAGGGGAAACTGACCTGCCAGGCTCCAATATCTGCACAGCTCGTTGGGTCTCATGCACTGCAGTGAGAAACAAGAGTATCTGTTGGAAGCCTCTCCATGACCCCTCCATGTCACCCCTGACCCTAGAGTCTGGAGCTGGTGGTTCACAGCCACCCAGCCCTCCTGGCCAGAGTGTGACCATGTAGCTCTGGTGCCTGGAATTCCAGAGAACGTCCCATCTATTCTTGCCACCATGTGGGGCCCTCTCAGTAAGGCCCAGGCTAGTGTAGCTAAGTTAGCAGCCTTCCCCCAGATGCTATAGCAGGAGGTGAGTGAATCAGAATGCATTCAGGGCTGCGTGTGTGCAGAGATCGCCTTGGATGGATGGCCTAAAACATCCGTTTTCTTTCTACCAGGTCTCCTACGAAGATGTGAATCAGCTGAAGAAATTTGGGGTTCTGGAGAAGGCACGAATCCCCCATTTCATGCAGGACATGGAACGGTACAGGCAGCAGCTTGACCACATCGTCGCCACCAACAGACTGAACGAGGAGGAGCTCGAGCAGTTGCTGCCGGGCTGACCAGGTCTGCAGGGTCCTGACCTGCCTGCCCCTGTGGCAGTGTCCCACTTCCCAGGCCACACTGCCTTGCGGACAGGAAGCCTTAGGCACAAAAGGGAGTTGTCTTGTGTGCATGTCTGATTGCAGCCGTCCAAAGCATTTAGGGTGCCCAGGGGTCTGTGTATTATTCATTTTGTGACTGTTCGGCAGGTCAGTCCTGACCGGGAGGAGGCTGCCATTTCAGAGCTTCCTCCCAGCCATTCAGCATTGGGTCCTGCAAAGGGAGAGCTGGTCGGGTGTGGGTTCCTGCAGCAGGCCACGGCTTAGCAGTATGGAACGCGGCAGTGAGGGTGGGGGGAGGGGACGATGGCTAAGATGCATGCAATGCCACAGGAGGGAACTAGCACCACAGGTGCTTTGGGGGTGGTGTTTTTAAATGCTGTTGCTGGGAGAGGGCGCAAGGAAGGATGATGGAAGATAGTTAAACAAATCCAAGGTGGAGAACAGAAATGTTCTATAGGAATCACTGAGAGGACGGTGAAGTCTGCAGATCATAGATTAAAACCCTAGGAGGAAGCGGTGGACTGGTCAGGGAGGGTGGAAGGATGTGAGGTGTTGGAGGAGCACAGCCGGACGAGTGCTGCACTCCAGGAGAGGGTGAAGGAGCACCAGGGCTGTTCTCATCTATATCGGTTCTTGTCCTGTGCTCATCGCTGCAGTACCTGGGCAGAGGGGAAACCATACAGCTAGGAGTGACTTCTCTAGCTGGGGAGAAGGGACTGGATATTATTAAAGAAATCAAATGTAGGCTGCATGCCATGAAAAGCTTCTGCCAGCGCGGTATTCCCTCATCAGGAGGTGCTCTGGTCAGCACCAGAACTCAGTCAGCTGCTTCTTTGCTTCCCACCCAGACATTGCCTGTAAAAATGCCTTTGCCCCTGACCATTCCTCAGCTGTAAGGAAGATTTTAATCCCCCCAATAAAGATTTTTTTTCCACTCGTGTTTACATGGGAAGTGTCAGTGATGCTGGAGGCCTCACTGGGGGACTAGCGAAGAAACGGGGGATGGTGTCACCCAAGAACTTGAAATCTGAGCACCAGCTTTCTGGCAGTGCTGGGGGACTATTGTGATGGTCCCTGCCCAGTCAGTGGTAGTTCAGTGAGAGTGGCCAGTTCCATTCTGAACGTCCTTTCTCCATTGCTTAGAACTTTGTCAAACTTTCACTTGGCAGCATGACATTTTCCAGCTCTCATCTCTGCCTGCTGGTGATTTTTTTGTTGCAAAGTCTGACCCTGAAGCAAACATCGGCCACCAGTCCCAGCGCTTACATTCTCCTCTTTAATATATTTCCTCCAACAAGGCAATTCCAATCCCCAAACTCCTTACACCATTGCTCGAAAAAGCTATTTACACATATCCCATTGCAACCTCCCTCCCCCTTGTCAAGTAAGGCCCCAAGTGGTGGAGCAGCCCCTGATGTGACCATCAGAAGCAGTCAAGGGAAGTCTCTGGCAGCCTTTATAGTGGAATGGATCGATGAGAGGGTGATAGACACTGTGATGGTTTCTGATTGGTTTAAATCGCATCCCTGATGAAGTAACAAGGTGGAGATGGTGAATTAGATCTAATCCACCCCCACGTGTGTAGCTAGAAGCGCTTCATCTGGCGGCGCTCCTGGCGGCGTTGCTTCTTCTCATTTGGCTCCTGGGTGGCAGCTGAAGAGTCAGCCGTGAGCCAGGGCCCCAGGATGTTCACCCACAGGAGATAGAGAGCCCGTCCTGGAGCCTACAAAGCACAACAGGCAGCAAACTCAGTTACTGTAGGACCAGGTACCGCAGAGCTCTGGAGAAGCTGATTCTACATCCAGAACTGGACATGACCCCTGAGTCTAGGTCTTTAGTGACGTTAGTGCTGGTGAAAGGTGCCCCTAGATACGTGCTGCAGGCAATGGGAGCTGCAGGGGCTCAGCGCTTTTGAGAACCACCCACTTCTTTAAAAGCAGCAAAGAATCCTGTGGCACCTTATAGACTAACAGACGTTTTGGAGCATGAGCTTCTGTGGGTGAATACCCACTTCGTCAGATGCATGTCACCCATGAAAGCTCGTGCTCCAAAACGTCTGTTAGTCTATAAGGTACCACAGGATTCTTTGCTGCTTTTACAGATCCAGACTAACACGGCTCCGCCTCTGATACTTGCCACTTCTTTAGGGGCCTAAATATAGACTTG
Source organism: Gopherus flavomarginatus (assembly GCF_025201925.1). Classification (NCBI taxonomy): domain Eukaryota; kingdom Metazoa; phylum Chordata; order Testudines; family Testudinidae; genus Gopherus; species Gopherus flavomarginatus. The sequence continues at coordinate 39,388,538 of NC_066630.1, forward strand.
AGGCCCCATGATGGGAGCCTAGTTATGAAAATCTTGGCTTCAGTTCCTAAGACCTCCACAGACCAGGCCCCACTTCTCAGCAACGGGCTCACCCCCATTCCAGGAGGACTGCTCCTCGAACAGGAGAATGTGGGCTACTCCATTTCAGTGCTTATTCAATTCAGTCTGTTCCTCCTGACAAGACGCCCAGTGTGGGGGTCAGACCTGAGGCTGCTCCGCCGACAAAGGGAAATATTCTGAGTTACCTTTTAGCCAGCCAGCCATTTATAACGGGTGGCTTCTGCCACACAGACCCACTGGTGACAAAGCTAGGTACTAATCAGCTTGGGATTTTTAATCAGTCTATGCAGGAAGTTCTGTTCTGATGTACGTCTCCCTGGGCCAAGTGTTAACGTCATTGATAAGTTAGAAGGGTCAAAAAAAAGTTGATTTTCAGGGGTGCTGAGTGCTCAGCAGCTCCCCAGTTCAGGCAGGGCTTCCCCTGCACCGACACAGTCAAGCAAAGACAGATAAGTACTCACAGCTCACCCCGCCACCACACTGATGTAAAGTATCACAATGCGCATCCCAAGACAGCCTGGACTCTGCCCCATCTATCATTGCCCTCTGGGCCTCTCACTGTCCAAGGGCTTTCAGACAGGTGGCACCCAAACCCCAGCAGGCCTCAGCATTCCCATGCATAACAGCACTCTCTCATCTGGAGAAGACTGGGGGAGGGCTGCATGGGTTACCAAAACCCAGCTCCAGGCTGGGAAGGGAAGGTGAGAAATGAAATGGAAATAAGGGGTAAACAGTGAGAGTAATAAACCACTGGGACAATTACCAAGGGCCGTGGTGGATTCTCCATCCCTGGCCATTTTTAAATCAAGACTGGCCGTTTTTCTAAAATCTGCTCTGGGAATTCTGCTGGGCCAGGTCTCTGGCCTGTGCTCTACAGGTGGGCAGACTTGGTCCTTAGGCTGGCCTTGGAGTCTATGAAATGGAGCAGAGCTGGAAGGGAGAGCAAGGCAAGGGTTGAATCTGGACATAGAGAGAAGGGCCTGAACGACTTACCAAGAGCCAGAAGTACCAGACATAGACGGAGAAGCAGCTGAGCACTTGGACAATGGCAGTCAGTAAGATCACATCCTTGAGGTGCCTGAGAGGGACAGGAAAAGCAACAGGTTAATTGCACTGAGCCAGGGCCCGTTTTCTGTACTGAACATCGGTAGTCGCAAACCCTGTCGTTAACACTCCAGTTCTGCTGCCACTGCAAAGCTACTGGGCTCCCCTCTAGCCCTTCCCCGTTCTCCTTTGGGCAGGAACAGTTCCTTGGCTTTGGCTTAGCCTTAGCCCACAGGGGAATTGTGTGTTAAATTCCCCATTCTGCCAGGTGAGTTAGGGCCTCGGAGAAATAGTGTCTTCTGGATTAACTACAATTGGCTGAAGACTCAAATAGGGCCTTGGGCTCCCCAGCGGAGGGGTAGGGCAGGCCTGGCTGAATGGGAGAAAAAATGTTCAACGCCATTACAGGCAGCTACATAGGAATTTTGGCCTGTGTTCTGCACGAAGCCTGCTCGCACACAGGACGCTGAGAGCTGTTAATCCCATGCCACAGCAGCTAGCCCCTCCGCATGCACTCTCCATTTCCATACACAGCGGCTGAGCTGACAATGCAGCATCCCATGGACAAACATACCCCAACGGCCACAAACTGAGCCACAGGGACAACTACGCATTACTCATCTGACCCCAGGCCAGGTCCCCCACCCCTTTGATTTCCCACACATAAAACCATTGAGGTAACATTCAAACGGCGAGAGCCATTGGCAAGGGTGGGCTGAACACCAGCTTTGATTACAGAATTGCAGCTCTCACAACAGCATGATATACACAGCTCAGACACACACAGACTGTTGTCATGTGCACAGAAGAGAAACAGTCCCCCGGCACTCACATGAAACAACACGTACTGGAGTAAGAAACCAACAGGCTGGCACACAGACCCTGCACCAGCGGGAATCAGCATGTCTCACTGTATGCAGTGCCGCACGGAGCTGTCCAGCATTTGGAAACAGCTTCTCTGGGGACCTGACCACATAGCACGTGAGCACCTCGCAAACGGGAATGAATTTCGCCTCACCACAGGGCCTGAACCTAGATCTCCCAAGTAACAACTGCCTACACCACACCCTCAAGGAACGTACAAAATCCAATTCGGGGTTAGATGAGACGCTGGAAATACATTTCAATCAGTACTGCACAAAAAGCAGTTTCAAGTCAGCGTTTGTTCCCGTGGCAAAGTAAAAGGTGACAGGACTGTCAGGTGAAAGGGGAGTGTAACAATGGCTCTTGGAGTGTTTCAAATGGCATACTGACATGAACTGAGCAGCTGAGAGTACAGCACATTAGTTCTAACACCGTGCACCTATTCTGACCCTGCTGGGAAAAAGTGCACAGGAAAATACTGGAAAACCCAGGGATCGCATCATGGGAGACTATTCCAATGCACAAACACAAGGGGGCAGAGCGGAGCAGTAAACCGTAACCGCATTTCGTGACTTCGGTGTCTCTTAGCACATCTATGCTGCATTAATAGTGGTTTTTTGCATGCACTATTATTTATCTTGGACAAAAATTATTCTAGGCGGTGAACTGTAGTATATCAGGCAAGTAAAAACTCTCTCTACTGCCCAGGCAAACGTAACTCAGGACAGTTGTACCAGGAAAGATAGAACTTATATGAGTTGTGGATTCGAGGGACATGTACAATCATTTACCTACACTTTTTAGAACAAGCCAATAAAAGTCCCATCCCTGCCAATCCATTCCCAATCACTCAGCTGTATGGTGAAGCACCAGGCCATGTGTCACATCTGGTGCAACATCATTATCCAGCCAAACAATTTCCCATAGTACTAGAAGGATTTCAGAAAAGATCAAGTGGTGCTTTTTTTTCACTATCACTCTGTCCTGTACAGTGTGCGTCACACAAAGGCCCCAGCAAGCTTTCCAGAGGTAAGTGGTCAATGAGGAGAGTGAGAGAGACATTAAGTAGTAAGGAGACGAGAGGAACCAAGTGGGTGAAGTGGCGATACCCAGGCCAGTTGCGCCAGAAGCTATAGTGCAAACGGCCCTTGCACCAACACACGAGCAGTTTCTTTTTCTGGTAGTAGCCAACTTCCTCCTCTTCCCTTACCTCTCCTTGTCTGAGTCCTCCCTTGCACATAAAGTTTGAGAAAGTCTTTGGTTTAACTGCAATGTCAACTTTGCTCACATGAGCAACAGACACAGAAGACAACAGGAGGAGTCACAGAGTGGTGATGGCAACAGTGCAGTCACGTTGGGATGGTTCTGACGTTCCCACCTCTCAGCGGGGCCCTTAACATTCAATGCTGCAGACATGCCCTTGGGGAGGGGATGCCACCCTGGGCCTCCCAGTGGAATTCAGTTTTTCCCCTCAAATTCTGTGGAAAACATTTAGTTCCAGGTTTAAAAAGGTGCCATTTCTTGCCTATCTGGCAGAAGGGGGCCTCCTGAACATACAGCAATGTGCCGCCATCTGCCCAAGCCTGCATGTGAACCCCCTCTGATTGGCCTGGCCCCAGCCGACATGCCGCGACAGACCCCTATGGCGACATCTCCGTACCGTACGGGGCACCACGTGAAGGAGTTAGGGATGTAAAAGGTTCAACGGTTAACATTAGGCTTACTGTTAACTGACCGTAACCATTAACACTCAGCCCCCGCCCCGCCAGAGCCTCCTCGGTTAACCGGTTCAATGATATAATTTTAATTGTTTAACTGGTTAACTTTTTAAATGATATTTCCATCCCTAGGAGTGAGACTTTGTTTGTACTGCCCCCACTTTGACACTTACCCAGCTCACCCCTGGAGCAGACTGCCTGTTTCCCCAGCCCCTCTCTTCCTCCTGGGAGTACCCCGGGCCCAAGAACAGGGCTGGGCACTGAGCATGTACAGACACACTCAGTCCCTGCCCCAGAGAGCTGACAATCAAAACAGAGCAGGCAGATGCAGGGTAGGGGAAGGGACAGACACACAACCAGAATGCCTCACCTCAGATGAGGAGGACCTTTAACAAAGATCTGACAAACAGGTGGAGTGGATCGAGGGAGGGGACTGACTCTCTCTGCACAGCGTGGGGCTGGATCTCCGAGGAGAGGCCAGAGAGCAAGGACTTGCTCTTGACTACACACAATTGCCTGGTCTTTCCTGTAAGCAAGCTGAGGGTGCCTGAATTAGCTTAGCTCACACGTATAAATCCAGGTCTGTTAAGCAAGCTTTTAATTACATTGTCTCTCTGTTTAATAGGTCTTGCTCTGTTCTAAGGAAACAACTCTTGTGTAGGTGCCTCAGGCAGCCAATCCAAGGAAAAGAACCCTATAACTCTGGAGAGGGTAAAGATTTTATGCACCCTAAACATCCCCCTCAGTCAAAGGGCAGGGGAAGAGCTGTCCTCTGCTAGAGAATGTAACACCCCAGGAGAGAGGCCAAAGGGCTAGGGAGGAGTTGGCGGAGCAGCTGGGTACGGTTGCCCAGCCAGCCTAGTGCAAGTCACTGTCTCAGCCTAGCACACTTCCTGGGGTGCCCATTCCTCACTTCCTGGAGGCAGAGCTAGACGTTCAAGCAACAAGGACAGTTTGACGGATTCTTGGCAAATGACAAGAATGATTAGGAAGTTTCCCACTGGGGAGAGCAAGTGAACTCTGTGGGACGGCCTCAGAGCTGAGGCTCTGCTCTGTTTCTTCCCACGCTCTCAAGGGTAAATGGGTCTGTGTACGCGCTCAGGCAGCAGGTCCTGCTCACCTGGACTCGGGTGGGTGTGGACACTCACTCTGCCATCCCCTGCTCCATATTCAGGTCAATTCCCCCGTCAGCAAGGTTGCCATCGTCAGTGAAAGAGGCCTTTGCCATGGAGTTCATGGAGCGGTAACTGGCACCATAGATCACCATGCTAAACACAAACGCAACCTGCAACAAGCAAACAAAGGTCAGCCATGAAAGCAACCCGTCCACAGGGGAGGAGCAGAGCCCCAGAGCAATGATTACTGACATTCCTGATCAGTGAAGATCTTCTCGTCTCAGCTGGGTAAAAGCCCCTCACGGGGTCTGTGTGTCCAGGGAAACATGGCTTATGCACTGCCTATCAGAGCAACCTGGAAACAATGGGGGCCCCAGACAGTGTGAGTGAACGCCAAACTCCACACTAACCCCAACAGGAGATCTGAGGGTCGCTGTTTGAACAGCCAGTAAAGATTCCTCATAGCCCCAGGGAGAAGCTGAAGGAAGGGCGAGAGAATGGAACAAATACCCCACCAGGTGTTACACCCTCGCTTCCTCCACCCTGAGCAGAGAAGGGTCAGAGATTAGGGACTTACCCAGGTCCAGGAGGAGGCTGTTGCGTAGAAGATCACCAGGTTCACAACTGCATAAATGGCCTGAAGACAAGGGAAATAGAGCCAAGAAGCCAGAATGAGTGAGTGTGAGGGGAAGGAACACCTCAGGGACGGGACAGCTTTGGGCCTTCTCCCAATCTGCTATCATGAAAAATGGCCTAAGTCTCAGAGGGTCACCCCTGCTTGCACCTTGCCTGCTTCTCCAAGATCTATTGCCCTACGACGCTGGAAAAGGAAAGCTTCAGAGAGCTCCCTGGCGTCAGAAAGCTGAAGCTGGATTCAGACAGTTTTCAGAGCCAGGAAAGCCCCAGGCCTATGAGCTGGCTCCAGCAGAGCAGAAATGTTAGTCTGACTAGGGGTGAAAGCTGTAAGGCAAAGGAGAGCTCCTTGTTTTCCTAGTGCCAGTTCTTAGCTCCTTCATCCCTCCTAGCCACTCGTGCCTTTACAGTACGCCATAGGCCAAGACATATATGGAGTTTTGGAGACTGTTTCTGTCATTTGTGGGGCTGTACATTTCTCCTCCTCCCCAGAAAATAAATACCCAAAGGAAGTCTTGCCCACCCCCGAGCTTTCAGAGCGCTGGGTGGGAGAAGGTGCACTTCCCAACCTGCAATTCCTCACTACAGGCCAGGTTTGGGTCAACTCCCTCCCTGCTAATCCATTCCTGGAAGTTAAAACCACTCCACCTCCACTGATAGACAGAGGTGTCAGCTCTTTCCCCAGGTCTCTGGGGACTCAGCAAGGTGTGTCACTACTCCCCCTGCAGCCCTTAAGTGCAGAAGTTACGTGAGGCCGTACGGCCCTTTTCATGTTGGCCCTGACTGAAATGGAGCTGCTAGCCAGGGAAGAAATCCCTTCTTCATCTCCCCCAACCCTTCAATCCCCAAGGCCACACAGGATTTAGGGCTATCAGGCCTCACAAAAGGATGGGACAGAATAGGCATCTGAGAAGGAAGCAATGTCCTGCCCAACATGCTGGGATTTGCCATTCCAGCCAGTAGCTGCAGACAGGAATTCATAGCCCTAGAAGACTGATGGAGAGAGACACTCACGTTAGCACCAAGGATGATCCGCATGTAGAATTTCAGCGTCTCCTTGTTCTCTTCAAAAATCTGCTTTTTCCCTTTTGTTCCCACCTTCCCCTTTGGCTGGAAAAAGAGCGCAGCCTTTAACACATACATCCTTACACCCCTCTGCTCACATCTCAATCCCTTCCCCAAAGCTCCTCCTGCCTAACCCCCCCCCCCAACCCACTGTCACTGATCCCAAAGGCAGTGCTGTTGAGGCCTGGAATAATTAAAGAGCATAAACATTTAGCTGCTTTGAGTGTGGAGACACCAGACACTGAGTACTCTTTTCATATAGTGCTAAAGGGAAAATAAAAATCTCCATTATGTCCAGCCGTCATTGGGCGAGTTCTTGTACACGTGTATCATTTGTTTGCAGGACTGTAGGTTTCTTGCCCCAGCTGCTGTAGATGGCTGTTAAGGTTGGGCCCTTGGCTTTGCGTCCATATTCCAGGATGGATTGGATTATGCTGTCAGGTCATTTTCATAGCAGTTTTCGGATGGTCGATCTTTATCCTGTGGCTTTTGTTAATGGCACTTAAGCCCTACAGGCTTCTTCTGCTCCTGTGTTTGTCAGCAATCTAGAGCGCCACGTGGGTTCTACCCCAGCATTTATAAAGCATAGTTTAGTCTGCTGGTCTTTGGGCATTTTGTAGACGAACATTTTTTGTTTATCCTAAGCTGACCTGCAAAGTCCAAGCATTGCCATGTGCTTCTAACTGTTGTCAGTTTCTCTGAAGGCCAGCTTATGTGGGTGAGCATATCATCCCCAGTTTCTACCTCTGTTGTTCAGTTGCAGCCCTGGTTTGGAGAACTGTTCTGCGACAGTTGGTCAGTCATTGATGTTTACAGGCTGGACAGGGCACAGCTACATCTCTGTCACTCCCCTTTCTTTCCTGAAGGCCCCTATCTGCATGTTGTCTATTATAACCCTACCCTTGAGGGATCCATACACAGCTCTAAAGAGATAGTCAATGGAACTCATGTCAATTTAACAAACAAGCATCACGTTCTACATCCACCCCCAAGATCCCCTCACCATTTTCTGTGGTTTTACAATCACCGCCCCCCCACCCTGCTGTGCAGCCCTCGTGGGGGAGCAGCGATAGGGTCTCGCACAGGGAAACACCCTCCTGTTTCGCTCTCAGGAGTGTCGAAGCTGAGGGCCTAGGCCAGGCCCAGGAGGGGGAAGCCGGGGTGGACTCAGGGTACAGGGTAGGGGGGCGGGCGGGAGGCACAGGCCAAGCCCGGGGCAGGCAGATTCAGACCAGGCCACGGGGGGGTGGAGGAAATCCTCAGGCCAGGGCCAGGCGGGGCGGACAGGGGGGCTCAGGCCAGGCCAGGCCATAGGTGTGGGAGGGGCCGGGCGGGGGCTCAGGCCAAGCCCAGGGTGGGCGGACTCAGACCAGGCCATGGGGGGGTCCCCTCAGGCCAGGGCCAGGCGGGGCGGACAGGGGGGCTCAGGCCATAGGTGGGGGAGGGGCCAGGCGGGGGGCTCGGGCCAGGCCCGGGGGGAGGGGCTCAGGCCGCCCCCAGCGCGTGCCCGGCGCTTTGCGGGACCCCAGGCGCCCCGCAGCCCCTCACCGCCATTGCGGCTCCAGCTCCCCCGGCAGCAGAGACACCAACTCAGCAGTAGCGCAACTTCCGGCGCCGGGGCCGCGCCACCGGAAGCGGAAGGGACGAGCCGGCGCTGTGCGAAAGAGGCGGGGGTCTGACCCCGCACCAGGCTACCATTCCCAGCATCCTTTGCGGCGTTGCCATGGTGAACCCGGAAGTGCGGGCACAGAGACCGGCAGTGAGTGGGACGGACACCGGGATAGGATGGAAGGGACAGGGGAGCGCGTGAGTGACGGACAGACGGGGGGGTGGGGGCAGTAGGACAGAGGGGTGCAGGCAGTAGGACAGACGGGGGTGGGGGCAGTAGGACAGACAGACGGGGGGTGGGGGCAGTAGGACAGAGGGGTGGGGGCAGTAGGACAGACAGACGGGGGGTGGGGGCAGTAGGACAGGGGGGTGCAGGCAGTAGGACAGACAGACGGGGGGGTGGGGGCAGTAGGACAGGGGGGTGCAGGCAGTAGGACAGACAGACGGGGGTGGGGGCAGTAGGACAGGGGGGTGCAGGCAGTAGGACAGACGGGGGTGGGGGCAGTAGGACAGACAGACGGGGGGTGGGGGCAGTAGGACAGGGGGTGCAGGCAGTAGGACAGACAGACGGGGGTGGGGGCAGTAGGACAGGGGGGTGCAGGCAGTAGGACAGACGGGGGCGGGGGCAGTAGGACAGAGGGGTGCAGGCAGTAGGACAGACGGGGGGTGGGGGCAGTAGGACAGAGGGGTGCAGGCAGTAGGACAGACAGACGGGGGGTGGGGGCAGTAGGACAGGGGGGTGCAGGCAGTAGGACAGACAGACGGGGGGTGGGGGCAGTAGGACAGGGGGGTGCAGGCAGTAGGACAGACAGACGGGGGGTGGGGGCAGTAGGACAGGGGGGTGCAGGCAGTAGGACAGACAGACGGGGGTGGGGGCAGTAGGACAGGGGGGTGCAGGCAGTAGGACAGACAGACGGGGGGTGGGGGCAGTAGGACAGACGGGGGTGGGGGCAGTAGGACAGAGGGGTGCAGGCAGTAGGACAGACGGGGGTGGGGGCAGTAGGACAGGGGATGCGGGCAGTAGGACAGACAGACGGGGGGGTGGGGGCAGTAGGACAGACGGGGGTGGGGGCAGTAGGACAGACAGACGGGGGTGGGGGCAGTAGGACAGGGGGTGCAGGCAGTAGGACAGACAGACGGGGGGGTGGGGGCAGTAGGACAGACAGGATGGGGGCATTGGAGAGGGCCAGGTGTTGATAGCTCTGTCTGGACTCCAGAGACTGAGGCCCTCGCTTGGACAAACCGAGGGGAGCAGCTGGGCCTGAGCAGGAGCGATCCGTGCTGGGGGTCCCAAGAAGGGGCAGATGCAGCTGCTGTCCCCTGGACACCGACATGGAGATGCAAAGGCTCCCGGTGGAGGTAACACCTTCTGATAGCTCAGGCTGGACAGCAGCAGGCTGGATGGGGGACCCCTGTGGCACTTCCTAGTCCCGTCAGTGTCTGGAGGGTCACAGGAGTTCATATGACTAGAACTGGGATTCAAATTAGGACAACACTCCTGTGTTTCCTTGGGCTCTAGGTTGGTAGCAGGGCCCAGCCTATGTCATCTAAATGGGCTGCTGGAGTGTTATTGCTGGGGTGTGTGTTACCAGTGTCGGTCCTGCTCTCCGGGGACAGGGACTCACTCCACCAGAGATGCTGCTTCCTCATGGCTTCAGAGAGGGCAATGGCTCTTCAGGGCTCATCGCACCTTTACCACACATTATAGGACAAATGTGTATGCCTCTGTGGAAGTGCTTGAAGGGATGCTGCTGTTCACAGCCAACTGCTATAATCTCCAGTAAGCTGTTCATTTGGAGAAGACAATGTTATAACCTGGCACAGGGCCCTTCTCTATGATCACTAGGTCTCTTGCAAGCAGAGTCCCATGTGCTTCCCAGCCAGTTGGCTCTGGGTAGAATTGAGTCGCTGCTTCTAGCTCAGGCAGCTTATCCTCTGGGCTCAGACCTTCTGTCTCAGGCCCTTGTTGGGATGTGGGATGCTGCCCCCCCCATCCCTGAGCCCCCCAGGATTCCCATTACCAAAACTCCAAATCAGCCAGCATCTCTTTTCTTGGTTTTTTCCTTGTAAAGAGCCTTGTTTATATTAAGAAACATAAAACTCTATACCCACGCAGCCCCCAAGCTCCACCTTAGCTGTGGGTACTCTGGCTTCTAGTTTAACCCCTTCGGGGACAATGTGAGGGGAAAGCAAGGAACACAGGCTGAGCCAAGGAATTTTTGGCCACAGTACCTCTGCTGGTAAAGCACTCGAGAGGTGCAGATCTTTGAACTAAGGAGAAATCCTGAGACACCCTCTTCTGTGGTCCAAACTTACCGTTGGGTGTTTCTATTGGGTGTTGAGCAGCCTTAGTTTCACTGGGATTTGATTTCACTGGGATAACTTTGACTTCCAAGGGAGCTGGGAGTGCTCAGCATTCTGCAGGATGTGGCTCTATGTTAGAAACCTTTGCATCAAGAGGTTGGTGTGAGCTTAAAAAGCACATAAAGTATTCAGCCATCTTCTGTACAGTGAGGATAGTGCTGCTGTGGAAACACCCTTTAGAGGAGTCATTAAGGATGCTGATAAGAGCAGCTAACGTTCAGCTCTGCTATGACCCAAAGTCCAAAGTACCTAACAGTAACAAGCAATAGACTGGCAGAACAGTTTCGCTAGAATTCTCTAGACTGCTTATCTGCCTTTATTACCTGGCCTCCCTCAGCTTCCCTCAATGCCTTTGATCCCCTGTGGGACTTGGTGATGATACTGTCACTCTTAGACCAGGCCCTGGGCTGCAGGCCCCTGTGGACTGACCATGCTCACCCTGCCTGTGTGATGGGGTTCGGCCCTTGTGGGTATTCCCTTGGGGAGCTAGTGACCAAACAGCCTTCTCTCGGACCACAGCAGTATTCGTGTGACCTCAGGATCCAAGCAGAGCATAAGAGAAAAAGGGATTTTACAACAACAAAAGTCTACACGTCTAGAGTCCTTACCTGGAGGGGGACTGTTCCCCATAACATTTCCCCCCTGCACGCCCCATCCTTTCTTGGCAGTTTCGTGGGTTTGGAACAGTTTGGTGAGCTCTGCCAGCGGCCAGGCTGGAACAGCCAAGTGAAGGGTTCTTGCCTTGGCTCTTAGATGCTTGCAGGGACCCATCCCCTCTTCCTAGGGCATTTCTGACAATGCTGCCATTGAACTAACTCAGCAGATGCCTGGGGAAACCCCCCAGTGGCCTGGCCCTGATGCAGTGCCCAGGAAGCATCACAGGTGTGGCGAAGTGGACTGGTCTAATATGTTTATGAAGGATGTGAATGGCAGTAACGTACTGAACGTGGGATTGCCACCCCATGGTGCAGAAGGGTTAACTCTACACCTAGAGCAGAGCAGGAGCCGTGAGGTGTGTGTGTCACAGAACTGGCTGGGGTGGGATGAATCGGGTGTTAAAGGACTGGCTGAAGCTGACCCATATCAGTGGAGGATCCAGAATGACAATGGGAGGCCCAAGGACGTTGGAATCTCTGGCAGGTGGAACATGTGACCTCACCTCAGCATGGGTTGGCAGAAAGGGGATCAGAGCTGACTTTTGGAGAGGCTCAGCAGCTCTCACCTGGGACTGACAAAGAGGTGACTGAGGAGAGGGCCAGAAATGGATTCCAGGCAGCATGGCTGGGTGAACGCTGGCTTGGCCAGGATGGACCATGTCTTAACCGTTGCTTGTCTGTACTAACCTAAGGACTTTCCAATGCTGTCTTCTGGGTGACTAACAAACCCACCTCTGCCTGGTGTCACTGCAAACACTGGCTGAGATACGCTGGTCCCAGAAGAGTGTAACGGTCTCTGACCAGGAGTCTGTCTCAGTTGGACTCGCTGGGTGGAGCTCATGGTGTGAGGCAGGAGTGCTGGAGCCCAAAGCTCAGTCGTGGAAACGTTGAGGCTGCCTGGCCTACCCTGAAGAAACAGTGAGACCCCTTGCGGATCTGGCACAGTGAAGGGGTCCTTCCAAGGAGCTGTTTAAAAGCTGGAGTGGATCCATGAAAACAGGCAGCTCCAAATCAGTCACAGCCCCATCCTAGGCCATGTAGGTTTGTTCCTCATGTAAGCAGGCCACGCTGTTTTCACTTAGGCTTTTCTGACCACTCTTGGGCCTCTCTGTCCTTTAGTGTGGAGTCACGAGGTTCTGATCAATGAATGAAAACAACACAGATGTAACTACAACTTCTCTGCTGGAGCCAAACAAAATCCTGATCCCAGCTGGCCTTGCTCCCACTACAGCTGTGCAGAGTATTCCTTCCGTTCTGTCAGTGCGCACCCTTGAGACAGCACCGGCCAAAATGCACGTGAAATATTACAGGGTGAAAAGAAGGTTGGGAACTGTGCCTGCACGCATACTAGGATAAAGCATTCCTCACTTCCTGTCCTAAATGCTTGGGCAGCGTCTCTGTGCATGCCCAGCTGCTGTGTCCCACCACAGAAGTGGTCACACACATTTCTCCTCGGGGCCATGTGCATGGCAAACTTGATCTGAATTCTTCAGCACTCCCATGCAGCAGCCTGGGAATTGGGCAGAAGCTTCTGAGAAATTAAAACAAGGAGGTGGTCTATTGATTCATTAAAGAGGACAATGACTCACAGAACCAGTGCAGTGTCTCTGGGTTGTTGAATTTGATCATTTGATTTTGCGCTGTCTCTAAGTTGACAGCATACTCAGAGTTTTGTGTTGATCATATAGCATGACATTGTGGAAGTTGTCTGAGGGAAGCTGGCTCCTTTGGCACCAGAGTCAGGAACAGCTGGGGCTTTTGTCAGCTGGGAAGGAGGGAGAGGCAGTTTGGGATTGTGGGATACAAACGTGAGCTGGAAGTTTCAGCTGAAATTGTCTGGAGTGAGACAGTTCATCATACTGACATTTAGATTAGCATTTCAGAGCTCACACATCATCTGCACAAAGAAGGTAGTTCACACCTCTCAGAGCTATTGCTTCAGGCTGGCTGCAGACACAGGCAGACATCATGGCATCAATTATGCTGTGTTCTTATTTTAAAGAAGACTGTACAGCAGTATCTCACTGCTGCTGTTCTCCAGTCACAGTTTCCCCAGCACATGCCCTAATTCTTCTGTGCTGCGTAAATCCTGCTCTGGGGCCCTTCCTCATGCGTCTCCCATTCTCTTCCCAGGTCATCACCTACATCCTCAGCTTCTTGCCCATTGCTGACAGGAAGGAGGCCTCTCTGGTGAATCACACCTGGTACTTTGCAGCCCAGGACTCTCTGCGGCAGGTAAAGCCTACCCCTCCCTGCAGCCTTCATCTGCGCGGTGTGCCCACTGGCCCAGTCCTGCTGAGTCCCCTGTGTGACCAGCTACAAGCCTGTGTTAATCGGCCCCCACCTTTGGATCCCACCTGCCCAGTCAGCTGGCTCTGGGCCGAGTCCAGTCCCTGGTTCAAGCAGCAGGACTTCTAGGGCACCATCCTCAGGGAAGACCTGCCATGTGGCCCCCTTCCTGGGATGAAGGACTCCACAGCCAACAGCCTCAGGCCACAAAGCTAATGCTGAGAGTTCCCAAGCCTCTGCAGCCACTCTGCACAGTCCCCCAGAGCCTCATCCACCTGTACGCTCTCTGGGTGGCACCATGTGGCTGGTAGAGCAAGGGAAGTGGCTTTGCAAGGATCTTCTTAACACCCCCTCTTTACTCTTAGACAGCACAGGAGAGTTACAGAGCCAGGCCAAGCACATACCTGAATGCAGTCCTCCCGCCCCCCACCCCCTCAGCTCACTGCAGCACTCAGTCCCCTCCAGGCTCACTCTGCAGTTCCCCCCTCCTCCCCACAGCTCTCAGGCAATGCACAGGCTTGCACTCCTGTGGTCACTCCCTGGGACCTGCATTCGCTGCCTCATTCTGCACATGCTCAGTCTGCCCCCAGCTAAGGGGCTGTTCCCTGGCTGTGTCTCTGGAGCCTAGGGTACCTCTGTTGTTGCCCCCAGACCCAGGTTTTGGAGCCTCAAGGCCTGTGCTAGCCTGTGTCTCCAATGCTTCCCCCAAGCCATCTCTCCCTGGAGTCCTGCCTCCCCTCCTGGGGGCATTGCTAGAGGCCTGGATGGGGGAGCGCCTTTGCTCTGCCTTCCCCCATAGCCACTCTCCTGTCGATTCCAGGAGAACATCCTGTACAACATCCCAGCCACCTCTTCCTCCCTGGCTACCATTGAGAGCCTGGCCAGACGGCGCGTGAGCTGCGTCAGCCTGACCAGCCTCGACAGCTCCACTGTCTCCCGGGACGTGATCCAGGCTGTCTCCTGTCACCTGGGGCCACACTTGCAGAGCTTGTGTCTGCGTGGGAGCAGCCTGACCGAAACATCCTTCATGCACCTCCTCCTTGCCTGCCCCTGCCTCTCCTCACTGGATCTGAGTGGCTGCAACAGCCTCTTCATGTCCGGGACGCTGCTCTCCAAGCCAGAGACCATCGGCCAAGCCCAGCGAGCACTGACTAACCTCCAGGAGCTGAACCTGGCCAGCCTGCGCTACCTGTCGGATCTCAGTTTCAACCGGCTGACAGGCTGTGCGCCACGCCTGGCCAGACTCTCGCTGGCTCGCTGCCACCTCACCTTTGGGTTTGACCCCTACCGCGGGTCCAGCAACTACAACTCCTCTGCCCTGCTGTCCTTCCGCAACCTCTTGCGCTTCCTGAAGGAGCGGGCCAGCAGCTTCAGGGCCTTGGACTTGAGCGGCACCAGCATCACCTCGCCAGCGATGAGGTCCCTGGTGCAAGTGGAGGGGCTGTGCCTGCAGGAACTCGTGCTGCAGAACTGCAGGGACCTCTCCAACGAGGCCATCAGCCTCCTCTGTACGCACCAGCCCCACCTGACCGCGCTGGACCTCACTGGGTGCTCTGAGCTGTCCGACCAGGCCGCCCTCGCTGTGTCAGCGGGGCTGCGAGCTCTGCAAAGCCTGTGCTTGGGGAAGCTCCAGCGGCTGACGGACAGGGGTTTCCTGGGCATTGCTGAGCTCCGGAGCCTGCAGAGGCTGGACCTGTCTGAGTGCAGCCTCGTGAGCGGCAGTGAGCTGGTGAAAGTGTGCTCCGCCCCCGAGCTGCGGCCTAACCTGGCCTCCCTCAGCTTTGCTTTCTGCTGTCTGCTCAGAGTAAGTTCCCCAATTCCTGCTCTTGGCAGAGGGAGCAGGGCCCTGCCTTTCGGTCCCAGACCCCTTCACCTGCAGCCGGGCCACCAGGCTCTGCCCCACCGGGGAGGCCCTGGTCGCGTGGGGCTCTCTCCTGCACAGAGCCTTGGCCAATAGGGCAGGCTTGGCATTGCTCAGTGCAGCTCTTTGGCTTCTCACTCATTCCCTTCTCCTCCCCAGGACAGCTCTGTCCTCTCGCTGGCCAGGTCCCTAAGCCCCAGTCTGCGGGTATTAGACCTCTCCTCCTGCGTCTCCATCACCAACGTGAGCATCCAAGCGATTGCCTCCCACCTCCCCCGGCTGACTGTCCTGAGACTGGCCTGGTGCAAGGAGCTGACGGACTGGGGCCTCCTGGGCATAGAGGAGCGTAACCATCACAGAGAGGTGAGAGCCTGCTCCGGAGCCTGGCTGATGCCCATGGAGTGAAAGCCAAGGCAGCAGGGGCTCTCTGAGTGCTGCCAAGGGCCAGCCTGTGCCCAGACACGAGGATGCATGGAGGTGGTGGCAGCGCAGTCACAGCTCAGGTTCCTGCAGGGGGCCAGCATGGAACGGGAACGTCTGTGGGGCTGTTCCTTCTCTCTGGGACTCCAGGCCCTGACACAGCTCAGAGGATGGGAGGCCGAGAGCTTCCCGGGCT
The DNA here is from genome assembly GCF_025201925.1 of Gopherus flavomarginatus. Lineage (NCBI taxonomy): Eukaryota > Metazoa > Chordata > Testudines > Testudinidae > Gopherus > Gopherus flavomarginatus. The sequence goes on from NC_066630.1 coordinate 39,404,431, forward strand.
CAGCAACGTGTCCCTTTTCTTGGCAGAAGGACGCAGGGCCACAGTTCAGCAGGAATTTCGGTAACATGGGATTCTTCCTGCCGCCCCTGCAGAACCTGGAGCAGGATCCCAAGGTCCTCAGCGACTCTGCCTCGAACGAGTCCCGGAAGCAGCACCGGGCCTCCTTGCAGGCACTAGAACAGCTGCAAGAGCTCGACCTCATGGCCTGCAGCAAGCTGACTGACTGCAGCATTACCAAGGTATGGAGAGCCCAGCCGTGGATTGGGGTTAGCCCAGCCCAGTGGCTGTCCAGTGAAATCCTCCTGGGCTGCGTGTTCCTGTGCACGTACCAGGTGAAACGCTGCTGGGTGCTAACAGCTCCCTCTCGGCACCAGATTGCGTCACCACTGCCCACCAGGCACCCATGTGACGCAGGGTGCCGAGGTGGAGGAATCAGGCTCCGATCTGCTTCTCCAGCTTTGAGTGCTGCTGGGGAGCTGCCGTGCGGCTGGGTGGGCAGCGGGCAGACGCCAGGCTGACTGGGTTAGAAGCTGCCCTGCCAGCAGCGGTACTGACCCAGAGAGAGATTGGGGGTAAGACCTCATTCCTCAGAGCTCCCTGGAGCCACGGCTCGGGTGGGAGCTGGGCTGAGGACGCCTTTTCTCTCCTGCCAAACACTTTTCTGCTCTGAAGTTTTCTGTGCAAGCTTTGCCCAGGCCGGGAGCTGGTGGTGAAGATGTGCTGGGACTCAGGTGGGCACAATGGCTGTAATACTATGGAAAGGTTCAGGCCGGCTCTGCCCGATGGGCTCTCATCCGTCTGTCCATCCAGGTTATCCGCTTCCCAGCCCTGAGGCGGCTGTCCCTCAGCTTGCTACCGGAGCTCACTGACGCAAGCCTGGTAGCGGTGGCCAGGGGTTGCCAGAGCCTGGAGCGGCTGTCCATGAGTCACTGTGGAAAGCTGACTGACAAAGGCTTCATAGAGGCCGCTAGCTCTCTACGGAGACTCCAGCACTTGGTCATCTCTGGCTGCAGCCAGCTCACAGGCCAGTAAGTATCGCGAGGCCTTCCTCTGATGCTGGCCTTCAAGGGGGGAGTCGCCCTGCCTGCTGCAGGCTGGGAGGAGTGAGGAAGAGAGTCCTGACTTGTCTCCTTTGCAGGACACTGGAGGCCATCAGCAGGGAGTGCAGACAGCTGAAGAGCCTGGATGTCTCCATGTGCCATGGGATCAGCATGGCTGATATTGCGCTTTTCCAGGCCCAGCTGCCCCTGCAGACGTGTGTCCAGTCACGCTTTGTGGGTGGAGCAGACCTTTCCTTCACCCTGTGAGCGTGGCCAAGCGGCAGGCTCAGATCCCTCCTGTCTGGGGCAGTTCGGAGAACGGCTGATGCTGCAGCTCAGGCCTTTCCCCATGGGTGCGCTGCTGCATCCCACTCCCAGCTGGGGGACACACTCCACGGTGTCTTGGCCTGGGCTGGGGGGCGAGTGGTGGTTCTGTGACACCCCTTGGCCAGAGTTCTAGTGTCCAACACCAAGTGCAGCTGGGCCACTGCCAAGGTCCAGGTGTGCAGAGACCCAGGCCAGGCCCGGCCCTGAGCTCCCTCCCCGGCACGCCCCCAGGGTGCCTTTGGGATATGCTGGTCTGCAGGGCTGTTTGCAGACTGCCTCCACTGGGGCCCTGGCACCTCCACAGTGAGTTCCAGGGGTCCCCAGCTGGTCACGCAGGGCTGAGACAGTGGGAAAAGCCGAAAGCGCCAGGGGGAGAGGGTGATAAAGCCCCTTGAAGGGGTTGGGTGCTTCCTTCCTCAGCAGCATTGGGCAGCAAGAGCTGCTGTTCCATGCAGTCGGCTGTGATTGAGGCCGAGGCCAGCGACTCGTCCAAGCCCCCTGCCCCGTCTCCCCAGCACAGGCTGCAGCTCAGGACTAAGCCTAGTGCTGCAAAGAGGGTGGGAGGGGGGAACTTCACTGCCTAAGCCACCCCCTGCTCTCTGGGAGACAGAGTGGCAGGGGAGATGTCTCACTGCCCGCTCTCCCCCTCCAGCAGTGAGGGGGCAGGGATGGCTCACAGCCTGCTCTCCCCCTCCAGCAGCGAGGGGGCAGGGATGGCTCACCACTCCCTCTCCTGTGCCAGGACAAAGCTCGGTGCTGCCAGCCTATGCCTGCCCCAAGCATGCCAGCAGGCAAGGCCCCATCAGTTGCCTCCAGAGCACACTGGCCTCCGTTTCAGGCGTTCCTTACCACCCACCACGACCCTCCTGGGACCCCGCCCTGCGTCAGACTCCACCAAAGCGGCGTGTGGCACCTTTACCCGGCGATGCGGCCAGTGCTCTAATAAAAGCCTCGAATTCAAACAGCCCCCTGCCCTGTGCTATTGTGCAATGGCCCAGCCCCCCCTCTGCCAGTGCTGCCTGAGGGCGAGGGGTGCGACGCGGCTTCTGCCCGTAACCAGGCTCCAGCCCAGGGAGGCCAGAGGAATCGAGCTGGAAACCCCAAACTCCCCCCCCTTAAGAAAACAGCCCGTGGGTTTCTCCATACAAGTGTTTATTGCCCAAACGCTGGGGGGTGGAAGGGATCTGTTCTCAGCCCTCTCCAGCCCCAGGGCAGGGGACAGTGCAGGTCCAGTGCTGAGACAATCAGGCAGGTCCCCTTAGTATTATTACAGTGCCACATACCAGAGGAGGGGGGCTGGTGCCATGGGGTCCCTCTCAGTAGAGGCCCCAGGCTGGAGCGGTACAGAGCAGGGTGAGGGGCCAGGGAAGCAGGCTGGCCGGTTAGTAAGTGCAGCATTCTGGCTAAGGGGGCAGTGGATCCCGGGGCCAGACAGACAGTGCTGGGCTGGGACCAGGGGCAGCTCGGCTCACCTCATGCAGCTTGCGCCACAGGCCTGGTGGGGCTCTGGCAGGACTCCCCTTTCTTGTACTCAGTGAATTGCTCAGCCATTTGGCCCCAGCAGCGTTAACACCGTAGCTGCTGGAAGGCAGATTTCCCCCCAAACGCCCTCTTGTCCATAAAGAATAACACGGGCTGCTAGCACCACGTCAAAGCTCAGGGCAACAGCTGGCCCCTACCCTGCAGTGTGACATTTTAGCTTCCTCAGGCGGTGCTGAATGTCAGCCAGGCCTCTGGCTGATGAGCCAGCAGCAGAGAGAGCCTCAGCAGGTACCGGGCCAGGGAGAGGCACCAGCCCCCCCCGCCCAGGCTGTCACTTATCACTGTGCCTCCCGTGCCCAGAGAGCGGCAGGGGGAGCGCGGGGCAGCACAGGATCGTACCTTCTCAGGCGCCACCTTGGCGTCTTTCCCTGGGGCGTGCCCAGGTGTCCCGTATCGTACCAGCTCAGCAGCTGAGGACTCCTGTGGGAGGATGGCACCAGCCAAAGGCTCTGTCAACCCCCCAGGAGCAGGCTGCCATGCGGACCGGGGAGCCCCAGGCCACCCCCCATGGTGCAGTAACAGCAGCAGCACCAGTGCAGTGAGGGGCAATGAGACACTGCGGTGAGCCCCGCTCGGTCAGGGCAGCAAGTCGAAGCGGTGGGAGGCTGCCCTGGGGGAAGGGGCAGGCTCAGCAGCTCCGCCGGGGCAGAACCAGGACAAGGGGGGAAAGGGGATCAGGGCCCAGGTCAGAGTGAGTCTCCTCCCCCACTCGCTCTCTGCCCAGCAAGAGGGGCCACGGTGGGGAGCCAGGTTTTCCCTTCCTCCCCCTTCCAGTGCAGCCTCTGGCCCAGACTTACCGCTAGCTGGGGCTGGCTCAGGGGAGCGAGAGCACCATGGCCGGGGCGAAGGCCCTCACTGTTCATGGGGGCTGAAGTCATAGCAGAAGTTTAAATTGCTGGGGGGGTTGGGGACAGGGGGAGGGGTGTCAGGGATGGAAATGTTCTCCAGGTCCAGGAGGCGCAGCTTGAGCTCCATGGAGAGCAGGATGTCGAGCTCGCTCTGGGTTCGCTCGCTCGTCATCTCCCGACCCAGCAGCACGTTCAGGCCGTCCGTCCACAGGCAGAACTGAGGGGTAACCGAAAGCTGGCCTCAGCCTTGGGGTAGTCGCTCCCGCCCACCCCAATCTGCCCCATACCCCCGGTGTGCCCCTCGCCCACATGCTTCAGACAGGGCAGGGGGCAGCAGCAGGCCAGGGAGGGCTCCAGCAGCTGGCTTTGTGCAGCCACAGCTCAGTCCCCGGCCCCCAGCATCTGTGCGGAGGTCTGACCCCCCGGGCCCTTGGCTAGTGGCAAAGTCACACTGGTTCAACCTCAGTCCTGCATGGAATACTGCCAGCGGCGTGTAGTGTCTTGTCCAGGCAGGGACAGTGCTAAGGCCTTGTTCCCCTCCCATGCCTGTCCCCCAGTGCGCCCCCCTCACTGCATTCGTCTCTCCACCCAGTCCACCATGCATCCTCCCCCCGTTCAGAGGCATCTGGCATCTCAATCGCCTCCTCCTAGCTCCACGTCCATCCACCACACTCCCCTGCCATCCATCACCACAACTCTTCCTCCATCCCTTCCCGATGCAGGGCCAGGCCCATCTCCTCCCAGCCTAGGCCGTGTTCCCATCCCAATCTGATCTAAGCCATGCGCATCCCCCCCGTTGATCCTACAACACCCCTCGCCCTTGGATGTCTGTTCAAGCCCATCCCCAAGGGCCCTCACTTCTGTCCCAGGCTGAGGGAAACTGACTTCCCATTCATCCAGGTTGGTCTGTGAGCCTCTGAGGACGCCTGGGCAGTGAACTGCAGAACCTGCCTTCCCCAAGGCACAGTCACATCGACGTACAAAGGCATGACTGCCTGCACCCCGGCAGTGGGGTGGGACTGCCCTGAGCAGCGTGGGCACTGCCAGCTCACCCAGAGAGTTACAGCTCAGACCACCGTTTCTGGGGAACAAGCTCTGGGCCCACTTTGCTTCCTGCTGTCCATCCGCACGGACCCCACCATCCCTACCACGCACCCTCCACTCAGAGCCTGACGGGTGTGCCAAGGGGGAGCCACCTCCCTCTTTCACAGATGGGGAAACAGACAAAGGGGCAGAGACTCTGCCCAGATCACCGCCAAGCCAACGGCAGAGCCTGAGCTAGAACCCGGCCCAACGGACCCCAGGCAGAGGCTCACCTCATAGCGAGTGGGGGCGATGAAGTTCAGGTAGTACTCCTCCACGTCGTAGCTAATGGAGAAGGCCAAGTCCAGGACATCCTGTGGGGAAACGGCAGCACGTCTCAATCTCTCGGCAGCCAGTCCTGGGTGCGGCTGCAGCGAGGGCAGGAAGGGCTGTGCAGAGCACGAGGCCCGGGAAGGCAGCGGATAGGGCTGTACCCTGCGCTGACAGATCGCAGGGCTGGGCTGCCATGCCGGGACGATGCCGTGCAGCAAGCTGGGGTGCTATTTGGCTGCCCAGTAATGCCTGTGTAGACAAGCCCCTGGAGAGCTGCCAGACGTACACGTGGTGTCAGTGACTCCCAATCTCCAGGCAGGGAAAACCCGGGGCAAGGAGCCGGTGAACTCGCTGGGCCGTGGGGGAGCACCCAGCTGTGTTCGTTCTCAGCGCCTCTTTGCTGGGCTCTCATGCTCTGCCCTGTTCAGGTTCCACGCTGGGTCCTGTGCTGCCAGCCAGCCCAGGGGGTGCAAGACCCTGACGGTGGCCAACGCAGGGCGGCTGCTGGCCCTTCACCACTGCCATTGCAGCATGCGCCTGCCCAGATCCCAGCTCTCTCTGCCTTCCCTGGACCAGTGCAGTGGATAACTAGCAGAGGGAGGCATCAGGCTGCCTCACCTCCAGGACCCCATGGACAGACACATGCCTGTACAGAGCCCAGCATAGGGGGGTGACTGGCCGGGCAGGGAGCAGCTGCTGACCTTGTTGTGTTTCCCGGAGCCCTTCTCCTTCATGTGCGGGCACTCCCTGCCAACCAGCAGCTCCTTGATGTCAGCCACGGGAACTGGAGGGACAGAGGCATGGCAGGGGCGCTCAGCAGAGCCCAGCATGCTCCCCCCACCCCCTGCCTCACAGCCCTACCCAGTCCCTGACAGCCCAAGCCCTTGCAGACTCGCCCCGAGGGAGCCCAGCACAGCTCTCTTGGCAAGACAAGCACAGGAGGAAAGGCAGCCCCCTTGGGTGCTGAGCAGGGTGGGTGCATGCCAGCAGTATGGGGTTAATCAGCAGCCCAGGCCCCACCAGGCAGGCTCAGAGCCAAGGCCCATCTACCCAGAGTCCCATCTCTCTCAGTAGCCAACGCCAGCTGCTTCAGAGGGCAGTGCCCAAACCCCAGGAGCAGATGGGGACACTCTGCCCCCGCTCTCTAACAGAGACCAGCTGAAGCCCAAAAGCAGGACAGTTAATATCCTGTCTAGGCTGAGTGTTGGCATGAACGATGCCAGTTCTGGCCACTCCATAGTCGCTCTCTGGGAATCTTCCTAAATTCTTGGCCTCAGCAGCTTCCTGTGGCCATGAGTTCCAGAGGCTAACCGCCCCGTGGGAAGAGCATCGGTTTGGAATTTCCCACCGTCACCAAGCATCCCTTGCTCTGTGTTACGGAGAGAACAGAAGCCCCCGATCGCCGCTCCCCCATTTGTTACTTGGCACCCTGCGATCACATCCCCTCTGAGGGACGACCCCCCTCTTGGCTGTCACGTACTCTTCTCCGGCAGGCTCTCGATGGGGGCGCTCTGCACTCCCTGCTCCACGTCTCCGTAGTGCAGCACCTTGTGGTTGGGGGACAGGCGGCAGTACCACAGCTTATCTGGAACGGGAAGGGAGCGGCAATCAGGGCCCCCAGCTCACCCACAGATGGACGTCTCCTCCTCCCCTAAGGGGTGTCTCTGTCCGAACCGTGTGCTCCTCCACACGTGTTGGCTTTCCCCCAGCCCTCAGTTTAAAAACAGTTCTACGACCTTTTTAGTTTTACCTGCTGGCACTTTGGTTCTGTTTTGGTTGAGGTGGAGCCCATCCTTCTGTATATGCTCCTCCTTTCTCAAAAGGTTCCCTGGTTGCTAATCAATCTAAACCCCTCCTCTCTACACCATTGTCTCATCCACGCATTGAGGCCCTGCAGTTCTGCCTGCCTAACCGGCCCTGCGCATGGAACTGGGAGCATTTCAGACAATGTTGCTATGGAGGCCCAGGAGTGTAGTCTCTCACCTAGCAACCCGAAGTTGACCTCCAGGATCTCTCTACCTTTCCCTGTATCATTGGTACCGACACGTACCATGACCACCGGCTCCTCCCCAGCACTGCACGCAAGTCTGTCTAGATCCAGGATTCTCAAACTTTTTTGCTGGGACCCCCCTCTGGAAATATTTCAGGCTGTGATGACCTCCCCATACCACGCTGCCCTTACTTCTGCGCTGCTGCGGGGTATCCTCAGGGCAAGAGGACACTATGGCAACATCTGGAGGGAGGGTCCCAAGTCTGGGATCGTTTCTCACCCTCCTGCTTGAAGTTCTCCTACCCTGAGACTTTCATCCTCCTCAACAGCACAGGGGCTGCCAGCCCAGGGGTGGGACCGTCCCAGGGGGTCTCCTCACGTACCTCTCCGTCTCCCTTAGCTCCTCCAGTTCAGACACGCTGGTCTTCAGAGTTTAGCGAATGTACTTCAGTGCCCTCTCTGAGCCCCCCGCAGGCGTGCCCACCTGGGGCACCTCGGACCCCTCCCCCACCACCTGAGGGACACTCATCACTCCCCCCAAAGGCTGGGAACCACAGCGCCACACCCCCTCCGTCCCCCGGGTGTCAGGGCCCAGCGTGCCAGGACGTGGCACTGCCCCTAACCTCACCCTGTCTGCGGCGGCTGCTGATCTTGCGGAAGAGGGTCCCCTCACACAGCCGCAGGAGCCGCTGCTGGCGGATCAGCTGCAGGAGCTCAGGCTTGAGCCTCTCTCGCAGTTCCCTGGGGAGCGGGTGAGATAGAACATGGGCAGGTACACCCCGAGCGCAGCGCTGAGCCCCAGCGGACGGGCAGGGCTCCCCCGCAGCGCTCAGCGCAGGGACTCGCCCTGCCCCCGCAGCGCTCGGCGCAGGGACTGCAGACCCCCCCCCCCCAATGCTCAGAGCAGGGACCCCAGACTTCCAAGGGCCCAGCTGGCAGAGTAGGGGGCTCCTTCTGCAGCCCCGACTACAGAGCCAGGATCCCTCTCCCTGTGCCCCGGCCCCGCTCCCACTCACAGCACGGGCACGGCCAACGTCTCCTCCTGGTGCATCCTCTCCGTCTGCCGCAGTCTCAGGATCTCGCTGTAGTTAAGTGCATTCACTCGGGTCTTGAACAGCTCCAGGGAGGTGGGTTTGAGGGACAGGGTCCGGGTGATCTGCTCCCGGACCACCTGCAGCACCTGTGGGCACAAGGCATTGTCATGGGACCCCGCTCCACAGCCCCCCACACCCCCTGCGGGGCACACGGCACCATCCCGCCAGCACGGGACCCCACTCCACCGCCCCCCACGCCCCCTGCGGGGCACACGGCACCACCCCGCCAGCGCGGGACCCCGCTCCACAGCCCCCCATGCCCCCTGCGGGGCACACGGCACCACCCCGCCAGCACGGGACCCCGCTCCACTGCCCCCCACGCCCCCTGCGGGGCACACGGCACCACCCCGCCAGCACGGGACCCCGCTCCACAGCCCCCCACGCCCCTGCGGGGCACACGGCACCATCCCACCAGCACGGGACCCCGCTCCACTGCCCCCCACGCCCCCTGCGGGGCACACGGCACCATCCCGCCAGCACGGGACCCCGCTCCACTGCCCCCCACGCCCCCTGCAGGAGACATGGCACCACCCCGCCAGCACGGGACCCCGCTCCACAGCCCTCCCTGCCCCCGGCGGGGCACACGGCACCACCCCGCCAGCACGGGACCCCGCTCCACTGCCCCCCACGCCCCCTGCGGGAGACACGGCACCACCCCGCCAGCACGGGACCCCGCTCCACAGCCCCCCACGCCCCCTGCGGGGCACACGGCACCACCCCGCCAGCACGGGACCCCATTCCACAGCCCCCCACGCCCCCTGCGGGGCACACGGCACCACCCCGCCAGCACGGGACCCCGCTCCACAGCCCCCCACGCCCCCTGCGGGGCACACGGCACCACCCCGCCAGCACGGGACACCGCTCCACTGCCCCCCACGCCCCCTGCGGGAGACACGGCACCACCCCGCCAGCACGGGACCCCGCTCCACTGCCCCCCACGCCCCCTGCGGGAGACACGGCACCACCCCGCCAGCATGGGACCCCGCTCCACAGCCCTCCCTGCCCCCTGCGGGGCACCCAGCACTGCCCCGCCAGCACGGGACCCCGTCCACAGTCCCCCACGGGGCACACGGCACCGTCCCGCCAGCACGGTACCCTGCTCCACAGCCCCCACTCATGCCCCCTGCGGGGCACACAGAACCGTCCCACCGGCACGGTACCCTGCTCCATAGCCCCCCCCATGTCCCCTGCGGGGCACACGGAACCGTCCCGCCGGCACGGTACCCCGCTCCACAGCCCCCCCCCCCCACTCCCCCTGCAGAGCACACAGAACCGTCCCACCAGCACGGGACCCGCTCCACAGCCCCCCCAGCCCCCTGCGGGGCACATGGTACCACCTCGCTCCACAGTGCAGATCTGTCCAGATCCTATCTGCCCAGTGAGACCCTGGACACCCCGCTACACTGCAGCGTGGGGCTCACCTTGTCGAAGTCCTCCTGCGTGGCACGCATCTCCTTCCAGGTCTTGTTCTGCAGCTGGATGCAGATACAGAAGAGCTCTTGGAAGAAGTGGTCCTGACCGAAGAACATGAGGTAGAAGGCCTGGGCCGTCTCCGAGCCTGAGGCAAGGAGGACACAATGGGATCAGGTTTCCCTGCTCTTTTGGAAAACCTCAACAACCAGGAGGTCCCGGAAACGGGGACCATGATGCCCGCAGGGTATGGCTGCACTCATCCCCCCTGCAGCCAGGACACCCACAAGGTTTCAGCTGGGCCCACCCCCTAACCCAGCCAGGATCTGTGATGCCCACCGGTTTCAGCTGCACCCACCCCCTAACTCAGCTGGGCATCGTGGGGCTCTGGATGGGCTACGTTAGCAGACCCAAGGGGCCACGCACTCACATGGTTCCCCGACATGCAGGATCTCGCAGAGGGCCAGGGTGAGCTGGATGCTGCTCCGGGCAAACGGGCACTCGTGTTTATCGTCACGGCTGCTGTTCTCAAGGACAAACTGAGAGACACAGGCCCCGTCACAGCTCCCCGAGCGCACACGCCCCCAGGCAGCAGAGCCGCCATAGAGCTCTTCCCGGCAGGGGCGGCTCTGAGGGCTAGTGAGGGCAGTGACGGGTAGGGTCCACATACCCCCTCCAAGCCCAAAGGCTCCCATAGCTGTACCATGGTCAGGGACACAATGTTTTTACTGGCATCTCGGCCAGCTCCAGAATCAAGGCGCTACGGTACCATCTGTACTGCATCACAGCCCCCAGCGCCAGCGCTGCTCAGTGCCCAGGGGAATGGTGTGCTGCTATCAGGACCCGAGCTGCATTTATTTGTAGGTTTTTCAGACACACAGAAAGGACCCTTGTTCTCAGCTAGTCTGACCCCCTGTACAGCACAAAGCAAAGAACCCAGCGCTTTGCGTCAGGGAATTTGCCCGCGTTTCCCGCCCTGTGTCCTGATGAGCCCAGGCTCCTGAGCTCTCTTACTCCATGCGTGTGAAGATAATTACACTATTCTATTTTGGCCAAACCAGAGACAGTTTTTAGCAGTGCTGAAAACCCCACTGGTTGCCCAAGGGCCACAGGAAATTTCAGCTGCCCAGCCTGCTTCAGCACGAGAGCAGGACAAAAGCACCGCCAACATCTGTACCCAAAGTGTAGTTGCTGCTTTCCTTGCACTCCAAAATAGCCTGGCTCAACACCCCCCTCCCCAAACCAGCCAGCCTCAGGCAGGGACAAAGAGCAGCGAGAAGGTTGGCCGAACAGCTGAGGATGTTACGAATAACTGACAATACGGCCTTAGGATAGGAAGGCCCAGGCAGACCTACTGCTAGGGGGCGTTGGCTCTCCAGCTACGAGAAATAAAGGCTCGTCTACATTGGAAAGTTAATTCAGATTAAGGTAGGGAGGGAATTTAAAGTGAATTAACTATTTCTTAATAGCTCCACATGTAGGCAAACCTGGCGAGATGGGAGAAACCTCCCAGGGCTGTGCCTGGGGCGCAGCTCGCGAGCCGGGAACACGCACTCACTCTGCTATAGGCGCTCGGGCAGTGTCTGGAGAAGTAGACCATGTTGTCCAGGGCCAGCAGTCCCGGAGGCGCGAGGTGCAGGTCCTGGGCAGGGTTACTGTAGTTCTGGGAGGACACAAGCGGATGCAGCTTTCGTGACTGATCATAATGGCAAAAAGCCCTCAGTGCAAAGGAGAGGGCTGCCGTGGCGGACGCCGATACGGACAGTCGATTCGTATCCGTCACTGTCCCACGGACTCCTGACGGCTCCACAGACCTCGCTGTGCTGCGCAGTGGAGAACGAGGGGCTGAGATGAAGCCAGGCGGCTCAGTGAGAACCAAATGAGATTTTCCCATCTCTTCATGAGGACGCACAGCCTGGGCAGGGCACAGGCTCCCCAAGCCAGCAGCGCATACTGAAGGCCCCTGGTGGGGCATGCTGAGCTCAGATGGGCTGGGATACATGCAGCGCACAGAAGCGAGGCTTTCAGACATGGAGAGGAGCTGTCATTTGTATGTTCTCCTGCCTGCGCCGGGTGCCCAGGCTGGCCCCAGAGCCCCAGCCCTCCAGCACCTCTTGGCTGATGTAAAGGATCCTGCAATCTCACGTGGTGCAAGGCCACGGTCCAGGTAGGGGTTCTCCCCTGCCGGGGGGCTCTCCAGTGTCAGGGAGATGGAGCCAGGACTAGAGCTGGGAGGGCGCTGCTGAAGTGTCCCAGGGAAGGATGTAGCCCTAGGCAGCAGGGACAGCGGAGTCTGGAGAGGACAGTCGTGCCAGTGCCTGGTCCAGGCCCAAGCCCACGCTCGAGGGGTGGGCAGTGAGCTGCCCTCTATAGGGGCTGGGGTCAGACCCTGTACCCAGGCGCAAGGGCCTGGGAGAAGGACACGCTGCTGCTGGGCTCTCTAGACGCCTTCTCACCCAGAGCAGGAAGGTGAGTTTTTAAACCCCTCTCCCTTTCCCAGCATGCACTGCTTCCTGCCCACAGCCCCCACCTTCCACTCGCACAGCGCCTCTACCCGAAGGGCCAAAACAGGGTGGGAGGGGGCGAGGCCTTCCCTTAAGGGGCCAGCACACCCTGGTGCAGTCCCGACGCCGCCAGAAGCCAAGCACTGGTCGCGGTTCCCCTGCCAAAGCAAGAGAGGTGGGGGCTGCTGGGGGAGAAACAGCCACAACCCGCTCTTAGCTCCTGCCCGCCGCCAGCCGAGGAGGACGTGACCCCTGCAGCTCTCGGGGCAGGGCGGTTCGGAGCCTGCCCCGCAGAAGGGCTGGGCGGCGACTCACCTGGAAACCCAGCTTGCGGAACTCCGTGACACACACAGAGCGCCGGCGCTCTGCGCTGACGGTGCCGGCAGAAGGCTCGCTCTCCAACTCGAAGGCACTGTGACGCAGGAACTGGAGAAGCTCCCGTTGCTCCTGCAGAGAGAGCAGGGCCCAGCCAATGCCTCAGTCCAGCCGACCCGAGCCCCATCCCACAGGCAGAGCTCAGACCCTGCTGGGAAATAAATGGGCCCCACCAGGCCTCCCCATCTAGCGCCCCTGGGATCACAGCCCCCCAGCTAGCAAACACCACCACCAGAGCTCTGCGGGGTCCCAACCCAGGAGAGGGGAGGGAGGCCCAGCGTCAGACCAAAGGTCCATCAAGCCCAGTGTCCTGTCTCCCAACAGTGGCCAACGCCAGGTGCTTCCAAGGAAATGAACAGAACAGGGAATTATCAAGTGACATCTCATCATCCAGTCCCAGCATCTGGCAGTCAGAGGGACACCCCCCTCATCCTTAGCTTGTTCTTTTACGAACCCTGTTATAGACTCATAGACTTTAAGGTCAGAAGGGACCATTATGATCATCTAGTCTGACTTCCTGCACAATACAGGCCACAGAATCTCACCCACCCACAAACCTGTGTCTGAGCCACTGAAGTCCTCAAATCGTGGTTTAAAGACTTCAAGGTGCAGAGAATCCTCCAGCAAGTGACCCATGCCCCACGCTGCAGAGGAAGGCGAAAAACCTCCAGGGCCTCTGCCAATCTGCCCTGGAGGAAAATTCCTTCCCAACCCCTAATATGGTGATCAGCTAAACCCTGAGCATGTGGGCAAGACTCATCAGACCAGGAGCTGAGTCCTTGGAAAGGCCAGTTCCAGCCATGGGTGCTGAGCACCCAAACGCAGCCCTACGCGACCTGGGCACCCCTGGGATAGCACCGACCTGCCTCCCTCCACCAGCAGGGGGTGGTAGCGCCATCCCCTCCAGCCAACACTCAGCAGGACTGGAAGCAAAGAGGAGCGGTGTAATGGCAGAGAGGCCGGGGCCACCTAGGGGCTCAGCTCTCTAGGGCAGGGGGAGTGGCAGAGGCAGGAAAGGTGGGAGGGGGACACTTTGCGGAGGAGTTCCGGGGAGGAGAGCACCCAGGGCAGACCCAGGAGAGGGAGAGCGCTCACCCGACAGGCCCGCGCGGGGGATAAAGGGCAGAAGAGCCCGGCAGACCTGCGAGTAGGGGTCCATGGGGGTCCGCATCCTCCGCTCCAGCAGGTTGAGGGTGATGGATTGCAGCACGTAGAGATAATGGGCCATCTCATCCCCCATCGGCTCCGAGGCGTGGATAATGTTCTACGGGAACCCCCAAAGGCCGTCACTGACCCCAGCCAGATCCCAGCTTTCCATGCCCCTCTCCCAGGGCGAGAGCGACGGGGTGCAGAGCTGCTGGGACCAGCACTGGACAGACACAGCTGCAGGCACCCAGGTGCCAGGGCAAGGAGCGGGAGGGCACAGCAGCACTGGCAGGAGGCTGGCACAAAGCTGGGGAAGGGGACAGAAATTCTGCAGGTGGAGGCTCTGGGTGCACAGACACCTGGCTTAGGGGTCAGGCAGCCCAGCCGCAAGGGGGCAGACCACAGGGGCGGGGCGGGGCGTGAGGCCAGGAGCTCTCTGCATCCCCACCTTGTGAATGAACTGCCGGATGTTCCTCTCACCCAGATAGCCCATCATGTCCTAGGAAGGGAGAGAGCGGGTGAGACGCGCCGCCCAGCCCAGCCCCGCCCAGCCCAGCCCCACCAGCTCCCCACAGCCGCTCTCCCCACCAACCCACCAGGCGAGGCCAGTTCCCGGGGCAGGGCAGGGGGGAGAACAGCCAGGCTCCGAACGTTACACGGGCGTGCAGGGAACGAAAGGATCTAGCACCCAGGCGCCTCCTGCTCAGGGGGGAAGAGTCCAGAGAGCCCAGGGGTGGGCACAGGGCAGGCAGCCCAGGCCTGACCCTGCGGGGGCTGTCTGTGCGGGGCTCTGCGCAGGGCACAGAGGGCGATAAAGCAGCTGGCCAGTTAGTCCCTGCCGCATTCTCGGCACCGCGCAGGGCAACAGAAGTGCAGCTCTTCAAAGGAGAAAGGTGGGGCAGGCAGAGCAAAGGCCCAGGCCCAGGCCCAGCTGCCCTGGTCCATCCCCTCGGCCACATGCATCTCCTTCCGTAGCAGCCGGGGGGGGGGCCGGGCTGTGGTGCTGGGAGCTCAGTGCGACTCAGCAGGATGCTCCAGGCAAGCAGCCAGCGCCCTGGGCTGCAATTGGTCGTGGAGCTCTGCCAGCCAGAGCCCTAGTGCAGACAGGCACCAGCTACTGCTGTTATGCCCTGCGTCTTCTCGACCTGCCCGAGGGGGGTCGGACACCACGGCAGTTAAAACGCTGGCCCGTCTCTATGCCAGGACTCCAGCATCGCCCCCTCCAGGGAGCTGAGCTGGCACTAGCAGCACTGGGACATACCTAGGCAAAGCGCCTCGTGGAGCAGCCCAGCAGGGCGACACCCCTGGCAGGCAGCAAGCCGAGCCTGGCACAGCTCCCATGACCTGACCACTGTCTTTTCCAACATGGACAGGCAGCCTCCATCCTCCCCTACCCCAGCCCCAAACAGCCCTTCCCAGAGGGCTCGCAGACCAGTGACTGCCCCCAGACTGCATTCCTCCTTGCCCCAAGCCCCACAGTGCCCCCTGGGGCATGGTCAGCTCTGGGGGACCTTACCCTCCTCTCCGCATCGCTGGCATTCAGCAGCAGGGCGATGAGCAGCGCCATGGCTTTGAGCTGCAGCTGCTGGTTGGTCCTAGGGGCAAGGAAACGAACCACTAGCGTGACTAGCCCGGAGGGTGGGCCTGAGCCGCCCACCCCCAGCTTGTCTCCCAGCCCAGCTGTCCCCACCAGCCCCACGTAACCGGGCTGCACATAGCTGGCAGCTCCCAGCAGGGAAGCCAGCCGGAGGCATCTGCGAGCCAGGTACAGATCAGGGGATGTTCCACTGGCGCCCGGTGCCAGGGCACAGGCAGGCACCGTAAGGGCAGCGGGCTCCCTGCAGAGAGTGGGCACGAAGAGACTGAAGGGCATTCAGGGGCCTGGAGAGAGAACTGGGGTGGGGAAGGCCAGAGCAGAGCCCTGCTGGGCCCACGACCCAGCCGACAGTGCAGAGAGAAGGGGGCCTGGGGTGGGCAGGGGGAGGCGAACGCCTGCATTTGACAGGCTGTGCATCAGCAGACGGGCGCCGAGCACCTGCACCATGCTGGCAGGGCTTATCAGGAGGGATTTAAACCCAGGCAGGAGGGGGAGCTCCCCGCACCCTGACGCTAGGGCATGAACTTCCTGCCGCCTAGCCATGCAGAAGGGGCCTGTTCCAGAACCGGCGAGGGACAGCAGAGCAAGGAGCTGTCATGTCAGCCAGGCTTGCCCCCTCAGCCAGTGTCGGGGGAGGCTGGCTGGGCTCATCAGGGGGCAGGAGAGGGCGATGCCACGCGCCCAGCGTTCCCAGAGCCGCATGGAGTCGAGCTGGCCGGGGCAGGAATGGAGAAAAGAGGATAAAGGAGAAACCAGAGAGTGTTCGCTACAGACCTGGCTGGACCGAGGGCAGGAACAAGTCAGGACCAGCTTGCGCCGCTGGAACCCCCAGACTCTGCTCTCCTGGGGGGCTGTAACTGCCTAGAGGCTGCGGCTCATTTCAGAGCTGGCACACAGCTCCACCAGCTCAGATCCCCCCGAGATCGGCCAGGGGTGCAGTTCCAACAGCACCCCAATGCTGAGTGTGTTACTGGCGCCAGAGATTCCACGGGAGAGCGCAAGCCGGCGAGCGGCAGTGCTGAGGGACCTTGCAATGAGCACACCCAGCAAAGGAGTGAGGTTCTGCGATGTGCCGGAGCAGAGGGGCAAACAGGCCTGCCTGTCTCTAAATGGCTACAGTGCACGTGCAGCCGGCATGCTGGGGCTACTGGGGAGCTTGTTCCCAACTGGAGCTAGATGGGAAGCCTGGAGAAGCAGCAAAACTCGGAGGAGGCGACACGGAGCGAGCCAGGCGGACGGAGATATAGAACTACATGTAGCTAAGCCGGGACGTGGGGACCAAACATCCAAGGGGCGAGTCCCCACGAGGGAGGGGGGTTAGAGAGCATTGCCCGGCCGTAGCCCAGCAGGCTGGGCTGAGATCATAGTGGAGAAGGAAGGCAGAGGAGCAAGGAACTGGAGTAGGCTGCAGATTGCTCTCCCCAGGAAAGTGGGGCAGGCTGAGGAGATGGAGGCCGGCAGAGGCAGGATGGGATCATGGCTTGTGCTGTACTCATAGGTGCCGGCTCCATGGTCAGCAACCACCCACTGATCAGCTGTTCGGCAGCCCCCACCCATCAGCTCCTCCCCCTCCACCCAGCACCTCCTGCCCACTGCCAATCAGCTGTTCGGTGGCGGGTGGGAGGCCCTGGGGAGAAGGGGAGGAGCAGGGCAAGGAAGAGGCAGGGCGGGGCGGAGCCTTAGGGGAGGGGGCGGGGCCTCAAGGCCAAGCGGGGGTGAACGTTGAAAGTCGGTGCCTGGGGCTGTACTTACACCTGCAGGTGGGTGAGGAGGCGATCCAGGGTCACTTCACGTTTGACCAGCTCAAAGAGGAGGCGGCTGCTCGGGACCATGTTCTCCAGGATGGACAGGGAGAGCTGCTGGACAGAGGCGTCCATCCCACCCGTGTTGACGTACCTCACTATCTGTAACAACGGGAGCAACGGGAGGTCAGAGACGCCGAGCTCAGTCGCCACGGCACGGCGGGGGGCGCAAAGGCCCCGGGGAGGCACCTACTTTTTTGATGAAGGCCGGACTCAGCGTCTCCCAGGAGACAAAATCGTGCTCCATCAGCTCCATGAAGGCCTTCAGGGTGTGAGCTAGAATCTCCCCTATACTGGAGCAACAGAACAGCAAACATGGTGAGAGGGGGCCCGGGAACCCCACAGAAACGCCGCTCAACAGGCCGGGGCAGCAGTGACAAAGCCACCCAGACACCACAGCGATGGGCACATTAGAAACACCTAGAGAGACAGAAAACAGGGAGAGGGCGAGAGAAAGAGACAGGGGATGAGCAATGGAGAGAGAACACTTGGTACAAGAAATCAGCCTCTGGCTTAGCCCAGGGAGGAGTCTGGAGACCCGGAAAGCGCCAAGGACACAGGACTTTAAGGTTGCACAGTTAAGCATACAAGCGTCAAGGAAATCCAGGGTAACCCTGAATTCTGCTGCCTCAGGCACATGCTCTACAATGGAGTCTAACGACACGCACATGCAGCGCTGCCAGACAACACGACACCCGGCGTGGAGCCAGGAAAGTGCAGGCTGCCCGGCAGGGCCCCAGGGAACACTGACACCTGCTGAAAGAGAAGCCGAGACCGAGAAAGAAGCTGAAGAGCTACGTCTGTCTGGCCTGGCCAAGCGATGACGGAGAAGGACACAGCAAATATCCAGGTTGGGGGGTCACACTGAAGGAAGGCGAGGGATCAGTTAGGGGGGTACACGTGGGAGGCAGTGACTAGAGCAATGGGGCGCAGAACAACGCAGGATGATCATCAGGAGATTTCCTGGCAGTGAGATCCAGTCTCCTCAGGGGAGGGATGGAACATCTGGGATGGACAAACCTACCAGGGGCAAGTCCCGCCCTGCCAGGGCCCCAGGCAGAGGCCTGTCCTCTAGACTTCCAGAGCACAAGGGTGCATGCAATGCATGCAGAGCGCGTACTGCAAAGGCATCCTACCTCCCCTGGCTGCACAGCCTCGCCGGGGAGGGGGCTGGGGAAAGGACAAGCCAGGCACGTTTGTACGTGGGGGCAGAGAGGGGAACTCATCGGATGTTAGGAGGGGCAAAGAGAAGCAACTCACTCACTCGTTCCCTTCTTCCACAATAAGGAAGAGCTGTTTCAGGCCGTTCCTATTGATGAACTCCTGGGCAAAGGTGATGTCTCGGGAGAGGTTCGCCAGCTTCTTCAGGGAGTCTGCCTTCACGTCCAGGTTGTGACTCCGGATCCCGCTGTGCAGCCGCTCAGCCTCCTGATCCTGCCAGACCAGCGTCAGACCACCGCATGAGAGAGGACATCAGGGATTCAGAATTCCAACAGGGTGAAGGGGGAAATTGGGCCAGGACAATCCCATAAGGAGAGACTGGGTGAAGAGGTTACACTATAGCAGGGTCAGGCCAGAGCAGTCCCACGGCGGGAGCTGAAACAGGAAGCCAGACCTGAGCAATAGCAACTGCTTGGCACCAGGGATCTCAAAGCACTTTACAAACACTAGTCAAACCTCAAATCCCCCTGCAATTGTACTAAGACAGGTCAGTATCCTTATCCCCACATTACTGCTGGGGAAAACGAGGCACGGGGGATCGATGGTGAGTCAGCAGCAGGATCCGTGTCTAGCTCTGACTCTTCAGTCACAAAGAGGGGAGGAGGATACGGGCGGGACGTACTGGAGAAGTGGTCAGCCGCAGAATGCTCCCATTCTTAATCTCCGCACGGTTCTACAAGGAGACAGACAAGGACACGGGATGAAGAATCCATAGGTCGGAACTGGCCAGCGAGGGCCTCACGCACTGCCGGCCACTCACCGACTCAGTGATGTACGTCTGCTGCCCGTCCACATACTGCAGGGCGTAGTGCTCGGCATTGCCCAGGTTCCACCTGCAGCGGGAGAGAGAGTCAGATCCCCCCCTTCCGCCCACGCTCATTGCCTGCCGGCTGCCCAGCGTGCCACACAGCTGCGCCAAGGGAAGGGCACACGCTCTGGGGTGGGGAGCAGAGGGACTAGCCAAAAAGCTGGGGGAGGGGAGAACAGCCCCCAGAGGGCCTGCTCATTCTCAGAGATGGTCCCCAACAGAGGCAGATTAAGATTTATTGAGGCCCTTCACAGCTCTGGACTCTCCATCTGCCCTGGCGGGTGCACCGCCAGGGCAGGGACATGGGCCAGAGGCTGCTCTCGAACACTCGGGTCCTCCCCCCAGGGCAGATGGAGAGCCATGGACTCCCCACAGCTGCCCACGTGACTTTTACCACAGCCTAGGACAGCAGCCCCCAAACTGCCACGGCTAGAGAGCAGACAAGAGAGTTACTCACACGTCACAAACCTCCTTCACAACCGCAGCCAGGGGCTTGGTCTGAAAACAAAGAGAAACAGCGTGTGGGGAGCGTGGCTCGGGCGTCGCCCCCCGGCACAGAACCGAGCACACAGCATGAGACACAGCCCTGCCAGCCCCTCCAGTAGCAGGACCCCCCCACTATGCCAGCTGGGCTTTCCAGGAGGCAGGAGATTACCTGGTTGAGTTCGATGAGCTGCGGGATGGCTCCCATCATCTGAATGGCAATTTTCACCACGTCTTTAGGGGGCGGCATGGTCCTGGTTCTCCAGCTCCTGTGCGGAACCTTCCCCGCCCCACACAGCAACTCCTGAAAGAGAAAGGGGGGGCACTCAGTCGCGACAACCGCTCAGAAGTCACCCACCTGCATCACACTCGTGGGACTGGCACGCCCTCGAGTGCGCCAGGTGGCACCATGACCACCACTGGGAATGCACATGGGCAGGGGGAAGATGAACAAGGTCCTAATAAATGCACCACAGAATTACAGTCCTTCAGAGGTCCCGCTCACTGGGCAGGAGACCAGCGGGATCCCGGTCAGATGCGAGCAGCCACATGCCATCAGCACACGCGGCACCAGCAGCGCTCCACACAGAAGCCGATGCTAAGGGCCATCAGGTGCCGTTACGGCCAGGGACACAGCCTGAAAACCCCATTCAGCCAGGGGGAGAACGCTCTCTCGGGCGACTCCCGTCAACTCCTGCGCAATCCAAGCCTGTGTTTGATCATGCAGGAGCACAGAGATTCTGTTGGCACTGCTACCGTCGGTCAGGGAGGCAAGTCATTACGCCGGCAGAAAAACCCTTTCCATGGACGTACACCGCACCCAGGGGGCCATCAGCTCAGTAGTGCAAACATGCCTCCATCTCCCCCACCTCAGCTGTGCCTGAGAGAATCCACAAGCGGCAGCCAAGTAGAAACTGGCCCTCAAGCAGCCGGTCAGTTTCATTCAGAGGTCACTTGGGAAAGCTCCTGGCATGCCCCAGAACCGGCTGGCAGTGGCAGGGAACTCAAAGAGAGAGGCGGGAGAAGTGGTAAAGCAGCAGAAAAGGCAGAAGCCAGAGAGAGGGCAGAGAACTGCCCTGATCAGAGCTCCCCCAGCTTTGCCATCACCCTGCAGCCAGCAGAGTTAGTCAGCTGCTCAGCAGGGCTCTGTTAACACCTCCAGGGGGTAGGAGAGGCTGGTAGGATTTGATAGGGGGGTGAGAGGGAGAGAGAAAATACCTAGAAGGCAGGAGGCGTAGGAGTGGGAAGGGAGGAGGCAGAGACAGAGAAAAGAGGAAGTTGGCTCTGAAGACTGCAAGAAAAGAGACCCCCAGCTATTTCAGGAAAGAGAAAGAAAAAGCGGAGGGCAGCCAGGAAGGGAAAAAAGGAAGAGCGACAGCAAAAGTGAAGTAGGAACCCACGACGACTGTCAAGCGGGGCTCTGCAAACCCACGCCACTAGTCATTCCTCTGCCAATCGCCAAGCCTGGGTTCCATAGATGGGGTTTTGTGGGGTTTGACCAGATAGCAAAATCCTCTCCAGCAAAGAGCTCGTTAGCACAGGTCCACACAGAGCTAAAAGTCCCACCGCTCGGCCGCAGCTGGGCCAGGCTCAGGAGGTGAAGCTAAAATTTGCTGTGCAGTGGTTCCGGCTCAGGCCGGCCCATTGCAGGCCCGAAGCAGGAATATTCCCCCCCACCACCCCAAAGCAAACAGGGGCTCCCTAGAGCTGCTCAGGGCCCTAAGCAATTGCTTAGTCTGCTTATTCCCCCACACTCGCAGGGTCCCAGAGCACCAGCTGAAGCATCTACACAGCTGAGCCAGGGCCAGCAGCGGGTTCTTTGTCCCTGTGCAGACACCCCCTTCGGCGTTTAAATCGACAGAGCACAAGCCCGCGGATGCCGAGCAGCCAGCCTGAGGAGGGGGTTAGAGTTTGGGGGGGGGTAATCCTCCCACGCCCTCAGAGCGTCTGCCGGCATTCGCCATGTGTTTCGGTCTCCTGCTGGCGCGTCCAGGCTTCCGAGCGGATGGCTGATGGATGTGGCTTCTTTTCTGCAGCGTTCGGCGTAACGTCGCCCGCGTTGTCTCCTCCCCGGTGGTGGCCATATTATCCTGACGGCGTGGCCTAAACGTGCCCATGGTCGGCCTCGCACCACGCTGGCTGCGGTAGGTTGGTTTGTTCTCCTTCCAATGTCTGGTGGGGCCAGACACTCTGCAGTGAGCTCTGCAGTGAGCTCTGCCGCTCACCTGCAGGCCTTTCGGAACGAGTTACGGCTCTGGCTGAATAACTGGTATGTTTGCAATGCAGAGCACGACCACAGCGGGCAGGGAAAGGGCACGGCAGGAACGGGTCACGGGGCTGACAGGCCCAGCTAGCTCCAACACCTGGCTGGGAGTGTACGGCTGGCACGGAGCCAGCTGAACCTGCCAGAGCATGTGTGCCCTGGGCCAGGCAGAGCCAGGCAGGGTAACCGAGCCTCGGGGTGCCAGCTCAGCTACACCCACCAACCCCGAAAGGGAGAGGAGTGGAGGGGACACTGGGACCCACCATGGAGCAGGAAGCTGGAGGAAAGGAACAGCTGGTGTGCCCGATGCCAAGGGCCACCCAACTCAGCCTACCCCCGGGCCCTAGCAGCCGGCCCACCCCCACGCTTGGGGCCATAACGCCTAGCCCACCCCCACCCCTGGGACCTAGCACCCAGCCCACCTCTACACTAGGGGTCATAGCATCCAGGCCACCTCCACCCCCACCCCTAGGAGCTAGCACCCAGGCCAGGCCACCCCACCCCTGGGACCTAGCACCCCGCCCACCCCTACACCAGGGGTCATGGCACCCGGGCCACCCCCACCCCGGGGCAATAGCACCGAGGGAGTCACCGCACCCCTGGGACCATAGCACCTGGGCCACCCGCATGGGCCCCCGGGGAAGGGCTCTGGGGCCGCCCCGCCGCACTCACCGGCCCGGGCACCCCGCGGACCCGCCGCCGCCTGCAGTTCCGGGTCGTGCCGCGGGTCTCCGCCTTCGGGGCGGGGCGGGAGTCGCTCGGCGGGGGGGACGCGGGCAGCCGAACCGGGCCGAGCTCTGCTGTGGGGGCGGGGGGGGGTTACCCGGGGGTTACCCCAGATCCGGACACTGCGCCGCCGGCAGCGGCTGCAGAACTAGGGGGCGGGGGCGGGGCCCCGGCCCCCCCGCAGGAGGAGCCGCTCCGCCCCCCGGGCAGCCCCGCGCCGCTCGCACACCCCGCCCCGTCCCGGCAGCCCCGCGCCCCGCCGTGCTCCGAGGGGCGGCCTGGCGCAGCGCTGAGCCACCGTCACCGCGGCCGGTAACTCGCCCGTCTTCAGCCGCTGAGCAGCCCGGCCTGGCCAGCGGGACTCCCGGCTCGTGCCTGCGGGGGTGTCCACAGGCCCGCACGCTGCCGAAGCCGGGCCTCCCACTGTGTGCCGGACCAGCGGGGCCGCGGCCCCCGGGCCTGGAGCTGGGGCGAGCTCCCTGGGGCTCAGCGGGGCAAGGCACAACTGCACCCCCTGGTCTCGCCCAGCTCCGGCACTCCCAGCTCCCTGGGTCTGCTCCAGCTAGGGGGACCAGATGTCCCGCTTTTATAGGGACAGTCCCGATTTTGGGTCTTTTTCTTATATAGGCTCCTATTACCCCCCACCCCATCCTGATTTTTCACGTGCTGTCTGGTCACCCTAAGTCCAGCACTTCCTACGCGCAGGGCAACGTGCATCTTTAATGCTACATTTTGTTTGCTTTTTCCAATATCGAAGTTTATTCTCTGGGATCATGTGACTTTAAGGCTGAGTTCCCCCGTTCCTCCCGAAACTCCTTCGCTTTCCTTTGATCCACCAATGTTACCTTTCTCTCCAGCAGCACCCCCCCCCCCCCAGCTTCGTCACAGCCTCATTGGTGCACAAACCTTGGGTCTCAAATATTCACTAAAGGCAGGGCCAGCTCCCAGCACCAGCAGAGGAAGCACCTGCCTGGGGCGGCATGTGCTAAGGGGCAGTATTCTGGCCATTCTTGGGCTGACCCAGTCAGAGCAGTTTTTGGTTTTTTTTTTGGCTTAGGGCAGCAAAAATGATAAAGCCAGCCCTGCCTCAAGGCCCCTATATTATCTTATATGATGCTTCTCAATGGCAAATTTCTACTGTAATTTTTACTATATACAACCCCACAATAGAGTAACCACAAGACTGCAAATCTCAGGAGCTGTGCACCTGAAATGAAAGTAATTAAATGAAATAAATAACGTTTTGGGTTCTTGCACTTTGCCCTTTTGTTTCTGAGCCTGTAGGCTGCACGAGCTTTCCTACTTCTGTTACCTCCCCCAAGGGATCTGTATCTCCAACAGGGATGTAGACTCCTCTAATACTGTTCTGGATTCTAGTAACATGATTCCCTCTCTTTCCCCGGGGAATTCAAAATGTATTAAAAATCCGTATTTCTGTAAGTAATCCCCATCTTGCCGACACTGACACGTACACAAATGCCTGTGATTATCCAGCTGTTTCTTAAAAACAATGAGGAGTCTGGTGGCACCTCAAAGACTAGCAGATTTACTTGGGCATAAGCTTCCATGGGTAAAACCACTTCTCAGCTGCAGATCTCCATGCATCCTGGGGCAGCCCTCGCACTTAGCCCAAGCCCTGGCTCCCTCATGGGCTGGTCTGGGGCTCAGTCCTCCCCCACTTTCCCCCAGGGAAAGGCCATGGTGGAGGTGAGGAGGGTGCTTGCCCCAGCCCCTTGCGGCAGAAGGAGTAGTTCTAAGTCAGGACCCTCTTTTGTCATGGCCACCTGCTCCCGCTGCCCAGCGCTCAGGCCTAGTCAGGGAAAGGGGGCTGAGGTTCCCCAGGGCACAGGACTGTTCTCAGCTCGGAAGGGAGGGCGGATCCATACCCAGTTAGTTACCTGCACACGGCTCTTCAGCATAAGGCAGGCCAGTGACCTCTGGCTTCAACTGGTTAAGAGCTAGGAGCCGCTAAATCCAGATAAGCTGCTCTTAAACACGTTTTAGAGCCCCCTCCCGCAGGCCATCACAGCCAGGCACAGAGCAGACAGCACCTCCGCACGGGTGCACGGGGCAAAGCACATGCGCAGGAGATGGCCCTGCTGGCCTGTCCCTAATGGTCAGAGCTCCAGGAGAGAACTGGGACACAGGCCCCAGGCCAAGGATTTCCTCACTTCTTATCTGACCGGTGGATATGTCCCAACACACAAAACTGACAACTCTAAAATGCTCAGACTAATCCCAACTATAGACCGGCCGCCGCTGGTGAACAGCAGCAGGTCCAGGAGCCCTCTGGAAGTGAGGGCATACTGTCTCGAGGGGTGCGGGCCCAGCACCACACTGCAGCACCCACAGGGCAGCTGGGTGAAGAAATGGCCAACTGGACAATGCTTGGTCATGCTCAAGGGCTGACAGGAGGCTCTGAAAGGTTCAGTTTATTCACTCCGAGAACACTGTACAAATATTACAGGCAATTTTCTTTCGCTGCAAAAGGTATAAAAATAATCTTTATATACGAATCCAAGTTCGTTACTGTAAATTCTCACTAAATATCTTTTCCAAACATCATCTAACTGATGGCAAGAGATCAACAGCTTCAAGGAGAGAGCAAGGCCAGGCAGTACACAGAGAACTCTAGCTACTCATAAAGGCCATGGCCTTTGGCTAACACACACGCTGGCCCCCCAGGTTCCAAGCAGCTCCCATGCAAGAGAGGACAGAGGTTTAGGAACTGGTGCATGTGGATTTGGAGGCCTATTGTCCCTCTGTCTCCAGTACTAGCTGCTCACTGCTGGCAGTGGAACCAGAAAAGGAGACACCCAGGCCCCTGCCTGCTCCTCTAGGGTTTCCAGTACTTGTTCTCCAAGGGACCATTCCC
This sequence comes from Gopherus flavomarginatus, assembly GCF_025201925.1. Classification (NCBI taxonomy): domain Eukaryota; kingdom Metazoa; phylum Chordata; order Testudines; family Testudinidae; genus Gopherus; species Gopherus flavomarginatus. Next base: position 39,429,838 of record NC_066630.1, read on the forward strand.
CACAGGATCTCTTGACTCCTCCCCTCTCGCTGGGCAGCAGTCAGAGCTGGCTCTATCCTACAGACAGACCAGGCGGCTGATGGGAGCAGTCAACTGTCTTGTTTTTGTTCTGTTTTGTTTTTTTTTTATTTTTGGGGGGGGGGGGGGGGGACGGAGGGGGTGGCTGAGAGCTGCAAGAGGACAGGCAGTGGCCCTTCTAGATCCAGCCCCAGCACTAGCAGCTCTGCAGCCAGCAGAAGCAAGGGAGCTGCTGCAGTCGGATGTTCAAGAAAGGTGCAAAGCTAAGATTTTTCTCAAATCCCGAATCAGGGGAGGTGGAGCCTGGCAAACACAGTGCAAACCCAGAGACTGACTGCACCACCTGCAGAGGGGTTTTCTACTCCCATGACCAAAATTCAGAGGCATGCAAGGCAGAGAGAGCCTCAAATCGCCAAAAATTACAGAAGACCTTCCGTTAACAAGGGAGGAGGAAAAACTGGGCAGGAGAGGGGAGACGCAGAGAGAGCATCACACCAGGTAGCACCCTGCCACCAGATCAGGAAGGAAAGCAAAGGCCATCAGGCCACAGGGGAAGAACCCCTAACGCACTGGCAAACCCCACCCTGAAGCAGATGCTTGGTCTGCCTCAGAGGACATTGCTGTCTGTGCTTCAGCAAAACAGAAGCAACTTGTCATGGCAAAGTGCTACCGAATGGGTCCACCTCTGCCTCCTGCCACGCCAACCCAGGCTTGAGCACAAGGTGAGGAGGACAGATTGATTCCCAGATGTCAGAAAAAACAGCCCCTCAGCACAGCTCCAGGAGAGGGAGTGGAAATGGAGCCTCTTCATGTTTCAGCACAGAGGTTTAAATAACAAGGCCTGATGCAGGATCGCCAACCCTACCAGGGAGAGAGCAGGGGGAATGCATGACTCAGCTCAGCTCCTGGGCCCGAGCAGCACAGCTAGCAGCTGCCAATTGCTCTTCACTTGTCAAATGAACTAGCTGGAGTCACTGAGGACCAGAGCTCACAGGGCCAATTTTCACAGCCGAGCACACCCACCCTAATCGGAGAGGGGCCAAGGCTGCCGTCCACTGATGGGTTCAGCTAACTACTTCTGGGCTTGCTAACTGACCATCATACTAAGATGCCCTCTGGCAGCTGATGCCTAGGAGATGCAAAGTGCCTGTGGAAGTGCAGGAAATCCAAGGCATGCGGATGGAAGGAAGCTCTGTGAGGCACATGGGCAAAGCTGTACAGGGAAGATTCAAATACGGAGCCTTTCAAAAGAGGCCTAGGATCCAGTGGAGAGACAGAGATGTAGTAGGGTGAGGTAACTCAAGGACCTGGCATGTGCAACACGGGAAGAGAGAAGCTACGGGGAGGCTCCCAGTCCGCAAGTCCATGTCTTGCCAAGAGCCCCTCTGACTCATCCAGCACTAGCACAAAAGGAATCCGAAGAGACTTTCCAAAGCCAGCTACAAAACAGTCCGTTCACCAGCCCGGCCGCCACGCCGGGGAGTCAGAGGTTGAGGATAGGCACGTCGAAGAGGTCGCAGACGCCTTCGCTCTCATCCAGGTTGTAGATGTAGTCGTGGTCTCCGGGGGGAGGGGAGAGGCGGAGCAAGGGAGCAAATACTGTTGAAGAGAAAGCAGGGCCGTACTGTTACAAGCCTGGGAACTATCCCACCTACCACCCCTGGATTGGAGCCTCCAAGCCCCGTCACAGGGAGACCTCAGCTCTCACATCCCACTCCTCGTCCGCAGGAGGAAACTGAGGGCAGAGTTTGTCTGAAGAGTTCTTCTGCCTGAAGCGAGGCAGGACTGAGTGCCAGACAGTGTGGGGCTGCCCCCGGAATGCCAGACATCGTACAAACGACAGCCCCCCTACCCCAAAAATAAAAAGTTCAGAGGCAACGAACCCCCGCAACTCACCTTCGGACGACATCAGCTCTTCCAGCAGCTCGGAGTTCACACATTCTGGGGGGAGACAGCAGGGTGAGGGGCGCACTCTGCTTTCCAACGCCTAGTCTAGTTCTTCCTCAATGCCCTTCCCCTCCCCCGAGTTCTTTCCTCTCAGTATCACGGAAGCCAAGTCCCAGACCTGAACTACAGGTAGCTCTGGAGCAGACAAACAGGAGGGCAGGACTCGAGACATTAACTCTGTGGCAGAGGGAAACTGGGCCAAAAAAATCCTGCAAGATTCTTGTGCCTGCTCCAGCATGACAAACCCTGCGACAGAGCCCCCAGCCAGCCCAGGTCGGGGACTGCGCCTCGTCCCTGCGACAGCGGCCCCAGCCGGCCCAGGTTGGGGACTGAACCTTGTCCCCGCGACAGAGCCCCCAGCCAGCCCAGGTCAGGGACTGAGCCTCGTCCCTGCGACAGCGGCCCCAGCCGGCCCAGGTTGGGGACTGAACCTTGTCCCCGCGACAGAGCCCCCAGCCAGCCCAGGTCAGGGACTGAGCCTCGTCCCTGCGACAGCGGCCCCAGCCGGCCCAGTACCAGTAATGTACATTTTCCCCAGCCTGAACATATTCCAAACACTTCTTTAAAAAGAGACTGCAGCAAAAGTGACTAAAATTGGCCCACTGAAACTTGGCAAGTTCGCAGTCCTCACTGAGGACAAGTGACTGCTTGCATGTGTTGGGGCAGGGGATTTACCGGGGAGGGAGAGATTAAAAAAAACAAAGCAACTAAAAAAACACGTCTGATCACTGTCTCTCTCTCCATTAACTAAGACAGTCGTCAAAATGTGAACAGGCTTGGACCTAAGCTGTGCTCATGTGCACCTACAAAGAGATTTGACCAACTAGCCCCTAGGACAATCAATACTCCGGGTCAGCCACACCCATGATGCGTTGCTTCCCCACTCCCCAGAAGATGGTCTGCAAACAGCCGCAAAAGCACTGCCCCTCCCCCAGCCGATTCAGCATGGCGAAGAGGGAATTGCAAAACCAAAACCATGAAGGATTTTTTCTTTTTTCTTAAAAAAGGGGAAATTAAATACAAAATCTGTGTCGTTAAGTCTCCTACAGCAACGGTAACAAGGGCACTGCCGAGGTCCTGCTTGCTTGGTGGGATGTGTGAAAACCAAATGGTAAGCTATGAAGCTACACATATCAAATGAAAAACAGGAGGCCTCCTGGCCTTCCTCTGCATGCCAGTGGGCAGGAACTTTAACCCCCCAGCCATCAGCACCAACCCAGCACCCAGGCCCCGGTACTGTTAGAACGCAGAGACACGAAGGTCGGAGGGATATTTGCTGCAGGCCCCATCTCTCTGGGTCCCATAGTCACGGCGCAGGTCAAACCCTATGCCTTAACACAAACTGGTTCGTGCAAAGAGACTGTTCTATGGACATCTCACCAGCAGCCCCCGAGGTCAACTGCACCTGTCCCCTGCTGCTGCATTTAACCTCCCTGCAGGATCTGGGGCATTCCCTCTCCACATCATGGTAAACATCGCACAGAACAGGGAGTATTTATCTCCTGCGGGCACTGGCATGGCGCTCCCTGTGTACCAGCACAGCACATCTGCGTGACTGTCTGCCAGCAGTAGGCTAGGAAGGACAGGCTAGGGTGCTACAGCTGTTCATACGGCACAGCCTGATTTGCTGCCTGGTTGCATTTCACCCGAGTCACGCACGCATGCTCTGGCGAGGGGAGCCCAAAGCACAGAGGGTTTCATGGGTCACCAGCGGAGTCTGTTCTAGGAGCCCACAACACGTGACTGAAGCCCACCCAGCAGGCCCGGGAGGGTGAGGGGAGCCCTTCATGGAGACCGCTCTTGTGCAGTGACCTGCCGAATGGCAGCCGGACACTCTCTATGTGCTGCACTTGTGGACGTGCCCCAGTGCTGCAAAGCAGCGGCGTGTGCTCAGCTTGTTCTCTGGAGGCAGCCAGGCCAGCTGCATCTTCACAGCAAGGCTAGGAAGCACCATGCCAGGGGCTCAGGAGAGAAGCCCCAGTGAGAAGAACCAGCAATGTGAAGCCCTGTTGCCTACATTAGCCTGACTTCCTTGGCGTTCCTCACCCTTGGCACCATTGTCTCAGCTGCATCACTCAGCGTTGCGGGGGACTAGCCAATGGCCCCAGGCTTTTTAACCCATGGTGCCAACGGAGCAGCCTCTGAGCTGGGCGAGATGAGAGCCACAAACTCCATGGCCAGTCTTTGGCAGAACCAATACAAGCACCGTGGGGGACTGCAGAGAGCAGGGACTAGTCTAGGCCGGTCCCCAACTCCAGATTATTTGTACACACGAGCCCTGTGTGCACAACTGAAACCAGACCAGCAGGGTCTGACTTATCACCTTAGTCTGGATGCTACAGACCAGACGGGGGCAGGCAGGAGGGGAGCCTAGGACACCATTTTATGTTAGTATGGGGGTCGTGGGGGAGATTGGGCCCATGTCTGATGCGCTGGCAATAACCATTTGTTGGCAGCACTGGTCACCAGTATAGACGGGGTCTGAACAGATTAATTGTTGTCACCCCAGAAGCCTCCACCAGAGGTCGCTCAGCATCTAGTAAGCATAGAGACTGCAGGTGCCTCACAGAACCAGGTCCCTAGAGGAACCGGAAAGGACTCCTGTGCACGGTCTCCTTCCAGTGCTAAGGACTAGCAGAAGAGAGCTGAGAAAGGAAGGGAGAACAGAGCCCGTCCCTGAGCACAGGGAGGGCAGGCAGAGGGCAGCAGGGGTGAGGATGATCAGTGTACCTCGTGTTGGCTCAAACATCTCCGAGAGTTCTCTGGGAAGTTCCAGCACTGTAAAGACAGACAATGAACCAGACTGGTTGGCACTGCGCCATGCAAGGTCTGAAACACAACAGCACACGCCGGCCCCGCCTAGGGCGCCCATCCTCAGTCACCCACATTGTGACCCAGCACACTTCCCAGGACACGTTCTCCCATTCATCCCAGTCCCCACACCTGGGCATGACACACCCAGGCAACCACCAACCCACGTCCCTGGAGGGGGGCACCACCCCCTGCTCAGAAACAGGGGCTCTACAGAGGGAGGGTCCCAGGCTCAGAGAAACGAGAGGGGACGTGACCCATAAGAGCTAGCCCCCCTCCTTCCTGGACAGCTTGCTTCCTCCCATACAGTGAGGGTGCCAGACAACATGACCAGCTGCACCTAAAGTAGGCACCAGGCACCCGGCATTCCAGCCCACGCTGGTGCTGCCAGCTGAAAATTCTGTAGCAGCTTCATTTCCACTAAAAAGCTGGAGGTTTACTACTCTCGGAGCTGTTGTTTCAGGCTGCCTGCAGACTCAGGAACACAAAACTGCAGCAATGACACCTGGGTCATGTTTTCAAGGCTCTCGTCACAACCAGGAGGGGAAGTGTGTTTTCCCCCCCAAACATCAGCTCAGATTCGGGAGCACAAGTCTATGTCAAAGGAAGGAGGAGCACACGGATAGGGTGATCAGAAAGCAAGTGTGAAAAATCGGGACGGGGTGGGGGGTAATAGGAGCCTATATAAGAAAAAGACCCAAAAATTGGGACTGTCCCTATAAAATCAGGACATCTGGTCACCCTGCACAGAGTTCTGCTCACCTAGTGCTCTGTCCAGCCTGGCCTTCAGCAAACCAAGCAGATCCCTGGAGACTATTCCACAGCCAGACACTGGAGCCATTCCTTATCTCAGCCTCCCCATTCTCCCCTGTTATACTGTTCTCCCCTGGCCCTCCTGCCCTACGTCCTAGTCCTTTCACCACAGCCACTGGCACTTCAATTAGTCGCCAGGACACACCGCAAGACCAAGTCAACAAGGCCTAAACCTTGAGGAGCTCCCACAGCTGTGGCCTGTGGAGCCATCAGGTAATATGGTGCGACCCCAACCCTGGGAATCCCTCCCTTGGTCCCTCTCGAGCTCCTGGACCTCACGTGCGGCCCAGTCCTATCTACGGGCCACTCCGCGAGCCCCCCACAGCCCCTCGCATTCTTTAACGAACGTCTCTTCAACCCCAGCGCGGCAGGGCCGAGCTATCACACGGGTGTGGGAACTGAGGCTGAGTGACTGGCTCAGGGTCACATGCGCAGATTTTAGTGTAGCAGGGAACTGAACCCGGACCCCCAGAGTCCCAGGCAAGCACCCTCGCAACTAGCCCCCCCACCCCCTCTGGCCACAGCATGGAATACCAACACTACCGGGCGGGGTCCGTGCAATGGCCTGTCTCTCCTGACCAGGCCCATCAATGGAAGCAGTGGAGACTCTCACTCCACCTGTGTCTCTGCTCTCCCGCCTCACTCCCTCCTCTCCCAGCTCCCCATCGCCTCCTCTCAGCCTGCTTCAGGTACAACAGCGTGGGCCGCCTCCCCCTGCCTCTTCAAACCCTGCCTGCTCAGCCTGTGGAATTTCCAGGGGCTGGCAATTCAGCACAGGGTCTCTGCCCCTGGGGTGACTCCAGAGCCAACACAGGGCAGCAGGGGAGCTGTGCTCTGGAAAGGAAACGACGAGCATCCTGGCCGCTTGCCAGTAAAGAGCCCCGAGCCCTTCCCCACAGAGCCAGGCTGTTTGCGGTGCCTGGCTGTAGTCCAGCTCGGCTTCTCTCACGTCCCTAGAGGGATACGGTTCCGCTTCCTGCTTACACTGCATGAAACAGCTGGCAGGTCCCACCTCGGAGCAGGCTGCTCTCCTGGGGCCATGGCTCTCAGCAGAGCAGTGTGAATACCTGAGATGCATGTCCCTACAGAGAGACTCAGTCTGACTGTAACCCTGAGGAATGGGATGAAATTGAGAGCGGAGAGGGAGACTAGTTATCAGGAGAACCCTCCCAAGGGAACAGCTGAAAGGACTGAGGCACTCAACTGGACACAGGACTGCAGAAGGGACTGTTAGGGGAGAACCCTGCACCGCTGGCTGTTAACAGGAGGGATAGATGGGGGTCCAGAAGGGACCTCTTGGGTCAGAGCGTCTGCTACCAGCGTTAGAACACAGACAGTAAACAGCATCTCACCAGAGAACCATCTCCGCCAGCTTTTTCACCTTCGCCACCGCCATGCACACAGTGCCCCTGGGGGTGCAGGGATCTGCCTGCCCCTTCCTTTAGATCCCAGCTTGCATGGCTTGACTGAAGCCTCTCAGCAGAAAGCAAAGCAGAGCTCAGCCCTGTCTGGGCAGCGCCTGCGGCAGAGTCCCCCAGGAGCCCAAGGCTATACTCACTCTCTGTGGGATCTGGCTTGATTGGCTCAAAGGAGGTAGAGGGATTGGGCAGGACGGAGCTGCTGTCTAGCGAGGCAGATGACTGGAGCGGCTGCGTATCTAATACCGGTGGCTGGCTGGCTGGCGCGGCCACTGAGCTGAGAGGGTCGAAGTCGCTGCTGCTCTTGGACTCTGCTGCAGAAACGCTGCATTCTGTTACACACACACACACACACACGAGGGAGGGATGGAGTAGGGGGAAGGATTTCAGGGGACTCCAGAATACATGATCCCAAAGCAGCAGCCACAGCCCCCAGCAAATCCAGCCGCTGCCCCCTTGTTAACAAACCTGGCCTAAGTGCAACAGACACTGGCATGTCCACAGACAGAGGGCTTTCTGCCTGGTTCTCAATTCCCTGGACGAGCCTGAGTCCCTAGCACACACAGACTCGCTATCTAAACTCTCCTACTGCCCCCAGCACCTGCTGGCTGAGAGCACTGTCTCCAGCCCAGCCTAGGGGTCACTGCAGTGAGGGGACGGCCAGCCTGGCCCCAATCAGAACAGGAGGTAAAGGCTGGAATTGACTGACTCAGTCAGTGCACTTCAGCTCCCATATACGCCCACAGCCATGGAAGGTGTAGGGAGGAGCAGGGAGGATCCAATGGACTAGAGAACAACTCTGGCAGGGACCGGGGGGGGGGGGGGGGGGGATCCACGTTTAGCTGTATCTGGACATTCGGAAGCATTCCCATACGAACTCCAAGTGCTTCTAAAAAGCCTCCCTCATTGCTAGCTGGTACCTTCCCACTCGCCCGGCCACCATCCCACTCCTTGCTCACCTGGGCTCGTTGTTTTCTGTGCAGCTGGGCTGTGGTCCTGAGTGCTGGTCGGCGTGGGCGTGGACGGGTGCGTACTGCTGGGGACAGATGCCTCCTGGAAGTGGGCAACAGGCGATCTCTGTGGTTTAGCGGGCACGACTGGCTGGCATTGAATGAGGTCTTCAGGGGGAGGGACAGGGAGCACCACAGGGGGGGAGCTCAAAGCATCTTTGTTTACAAGGAGGACATCAATTGGACCACTAGTGCTTTTCAGATGGATCTGATATTTCTTCTGTCCATTCAGGCCCTGAGGAAATCAGGAAGCAAAGTACCCAGATACAATTAACAGCAGTCCTCAAAACAGGACTTTAGCTTCCCAGGGCAAGATCCGCGCTCTGGAATGGCTCAGCATGCTACAGGAGCTCCTCCCTCAGATAGCTGCTCTCTCTCCTCCCACAGCTACCTGTACTCCAGCACACTCAAACGGAGTGATCCTCCTTCCCCAACAGCACAGCAAGCAATGCCCACATCCTTCCAGTAACTCCAGCCAACCCAGGCCATCTCCATCCCAGCCTGGTCAAACACAGCACCCACCTCCGGAATGGGAACCTCCAACCGAGTGCCTGACGGTGCTCGAATTGCTAGGAGGGTGTCTCCTGTGAAAACAGACTGATCAGCACTCGAAGGGACGTCTCTGGCTGCTGGGCCCAGTGTGAGCAGTCATTCACCCAGGCCCTCCAGGGAGAACTCTTGGGCATTCTCACCAACCAGGACTGGCCACCCTGCCTTACTGGGGAATCACCATCCATCCTTCACAACGCACCCCTGGCCCAACACACGGCCCCAGGGAAACTAAACACAGAAAACAGAGTGCTACGGGTAGGAGCGCACGCACTCAGATGTCATGGAGGTCCCTCCCAGGGCAGGACCAGGATGATCTGAGAACACTTTGTATGGGCATCCTGAATGGCTTGTCCTTCCTCCTCCCTGGAGATTCCCCACCACTGCAGCTCAGCCCTCTAACACAGCCTGATTCCCAAGGAAGGGCTATTCTCTGCGCCAGGCCCCAGTTCAGTTTCCAAAGTCACCAAGTGCTGAGCCAAAGGAACAGGGAGATATGTGGATTAACGCTGTTTGCGCTGGTTTTTAAATAAGCCCCATAGCCACTAATGAAACGGCCAACAGGACGGCAAGCAGGCAGGCAGGCAGTGAGTGAAGCTCAGAAATCAGACAGACACTGAGTCTAGCAATAGCTGTCAGCAGGGCCAACACAGGATCGCAGACACTTGACTCCAAAGCTTTCATCCTTTGAGAGAGAGAGATCAGATTCCAGGTAGCTGTCCTAGGACCCTGCCAGCGATTCAGAGCTCGTGTCGAGTGCTAGGACTCTAGTAGCAAGAAAAGAGGGGTTGAGCATCTCCAGAGGAAAAGGGAGCTAGGTGCAGGGACAGAGACCTGTGCAGGGAATGACCCCAGAAACAGCCAAGTTCAGGTCAAAGTTTGTGTGAGTTACTGAAGTTAGCAAGAAAGGACACCACAAAGGGAGCAGTAGGGGCCCACGCCCAGCATGTGCCGAGCTGAGCTAGGAATGCCACCGCCTTGCAGAATCTTAGACATTTAACCCCTTTCTTTCCAAAGATGTGCACTTAGTTCATATTGAACACAGAAAATAAGACTAAAAGTATCATGCTGGCCCCCGTGTGACTGACATCTCAGCCTTTACATGGCATGAATTAGTGTTTTGCCTTTAACGTCACATGGTTTATTAATAAAAATAGGTGAAAGGGAGGAAAATCCCAAAAGTCACTAGAAAGGAAGAACAGTGGGAGAGAACATTCTTTGATCTCAGCCCGGTAACGAACGGCTGTCCTTGTAAATTCCCTGGCCCAAAGCAACATGGCTTACTAAAGTTATTGCCAATCCTTGTGGCGTTTGTAAAGTGGGGAATCTTCAGCAATTTATCTTTACCGCATACAACAGATTAAAATATGAAAAGAAGAGTCCTAAAGTAGATGCTTAAATTCCAAACGTTCAATGTTACAACTATTGAAACATGTTTCAAATTTGCCTTGATCTTTAAATCTCAAGAAACAAGTCACGTCTGATGTTTGTGCCTTGATCTTTTTCAAGTTTCTGAGTGAAAATTTTAAGATAGCGACATAAGGTAAATAAATATTTTTTCCACTCAGTCTAAGAAACAGCGCAACCTATTTTCATTCAGTTTTTAAAAATAAATTCACATTTGAGATGTGGGCTGAAATTTCCCTCTTTGGCCCTAAGGTATTTACTGAAAAAAGGGGACATGGTGGAATGGAAGTTGGAATTCAGCCTGAAGTACAAGGCTGCGATACAAGAGCAAAGCAGCTCTCCAAAGACCATCGAGAGTGGAAAGTCAGGTCTCCTACCCAAGGCATGTTTTCTGGCTACACACAGATCAGCTTCACCCTGGGAGGCCAGCTGGGATCACCCTGTAACACCACGAGGAGACAGGCTGAGATGTCTGTCTTAAAACAGCTGGATAATTCAGATCCGCTCCCAAAAAGACAATCGTGACCTTGAGTCCAGCTGCAAAGCCTTCCCACTGCAGAGTGAGGTTTGGCTTCAGATGTAAATCTGCTCTGAAGAGCAGGAGTGACAAGCAACCTCTGAACTCTTTTAGACTTGGGCTCTTGCACCCCAATTGCCTCCCACACATAATGGCTACCACACAACATTTGTCTACTTCTGTTCCATCACATCCTCCCATGCAATTACAAGTTATTTGGTGCCTTACATCTTCCTGGTTCTTTACACAAGGAGACAGAGACCAGACATGGCACAGCAGGAAAGCGGAGGATTGCTGTGCACAAGTTACTGGAAGGAAAACAAGAGAAGATTCCTGGAAGAAGGTGGCTCTTGAGGAGAAGAGAGAAAGCTTGGTGAGTAGGTAGAGAAACCACCGCAAGCCCAGGAAGCAACAGGAGGTCAGGCGCAGAGTCGAGAGAGGGGAGGACAATGGAAGTGCACTAAGGAAAAGGGACGGGGAGGAGTGCTGAAAGAAATAGGAGCAAACAGTCAGGGGGAGGCGAAATCATGTAGGGCTTTGGATCGACCAGGGCCTTTGAAATAAAGGCATTTATTTGTACAAATGAGGCAAAGAAAAAGGAATGCTGGCTCTTCTCAGTCAGGGGGGATAGCTCAGTGGTTTGAGCATTGGCCTGCTAAACCCAGGGCTGTGAGTTCAATCCTTGAGGGAGCCATTTAGGGATCTGGGGCAAAAATCAGTACTTGGTCCTGCTAGTGAAGGCTGGGGCTGGACTCGATGACCTTTCAACGTCCCTTCCAGTTTTAGGAGATTGGTATATCTCCAATTATATTATTATTATATGCAAAGCAGCACATCTCAGCCCTGGGGAGGGCTCTGCTACGGCTCCCCTAGGAAGGGATGACCTGCCAAGGAAAGCTGAAATCCTGCAATTAAAAACTTGCCCCATAGGATAACATGGCCCCAGATACAAAGGGACAGAGCAGACAGCCCCTTACTGCAAGTGTGCTCTAGGGAATTCTGTGGTCTGCACCTTGCACAGAACGGTCCCATTCCCAGATGGGACTCCTCTGACTGCAATGATACAGCTTGAATTTAGTGGCAGCTGATTCCTGGGGTTGTGGGAGAAGATGCAGGACTGTCATGTCACGGAGGACACAGAGAGCACATCTTGGGGACCAGCTAGGATCTACAGCCATCTCCCTCCTGGGAAATGGGGGAGCACAGCTGGGACAGCCAGGAAGGTCTGCTGCCTCAGGCCATGGGAAACCAGTAGGGGCCCAGCACCATCGCCTCACCTGTGAAGCACTTGCAGATATCTTCGTGCGTCACATAGGCTAACGTTCCCGCGGTTAAGGAGAAAAGGTGCAGCTTCCTGTGGGCACACAGAATTCAAAGAGCACCTGGTGTAGTGTCTCCTTCCTGCATGCAGATAATGGAATTCCTAGAAGCTAAATGCCTGCCCCAGAGCCTCTGAAGTGGTCTGGAGGGAAGGTCTACCTGCAGCAGGGTTAGCACTCAGAGGAAACCTGCCAGAACAGCTACATGCTTGAGAACGTAGCACTGATGACTCAGAAAGAGGCATTTCTGTCCTGAGTCTGTATTGAAGCGATGCCTCAACATGGTGCTAGGGGACACCACAGGGCCAGAAGTGGGGCCTTTTGGGTGAAATGCTCTCTAAACATCCCAACACATCTTCCCCAAAGGTGGAGCAGTCCTGGTGAAATTCCAACCCAGATGATTACACTTGCCTCCCCACACATTCCCTGCAGTGGCATATGGATAGTTTGCTTTACTTGCTGTTGTATGCTGCTGGGTCATGTTACAGACGTGGATGCATTCAGGGCTGGCTATTATTATTAATTATTTGTATGAGCATACTCCCAGGAGCCCATCCTGCTAAGTGCTGTGCAAGTAACATTTGTGCGATGCTGTGCAGGATTTGATGAGAAAGTGCTATAGAAATGCAAGCTCATTAGTACTGGAGGGAGAGGCAACCGTCCCTTCAGGCCCAGCCAGCCTGCAGCCAGCCCTGGGGGAGGAAGAGGGAGAGCAGCAGGAACTGAACCGGGAGCTGGGTGTGCTGAAAGGATATCCGCTGTTCTGTACGTCTTCTGTGACGTTTTTGATGCTCTGCTGGACCCACATCTTCTGCTGCTCCAGCTCCTGTTCGCGCTGCTCCAGGTCCTCTATCTCTGCCTTCAGCTCAATGAGTTTGTGTGCTATCTCACGAGTGTTACAGCCCGGGCCCACACCTCTGCGCAGACAAAGAGAGGAATGAGTGGCCCAGCTTCATTAAGGGAGAAAATACGATTTGCAGAGGGCACCGACTGCACTGCCTTGGAAAGAGGTGCCACTCCCAGCTCTCTCCTGACACACAGGTTGGAGTCCAGCTATTTCACACTTCACCAGCACCACAGCTAGAGCCCCTAGCTCCCCTCACCGTCTCCCATCGTACACCAGGGTCAGAGGCCCCAGACCTCCCATCTCCCCACCAAAGCCTCCTTCCAGTACAAGAGGGTCAACACCTACCCTCCTACTGGGGGCAGACTCCTTCCTCTCTCAACACCAGGGTAAGGGTTGGAGGCATCTGTTCTGGTCAAAGCCCCTGCAAGCACCCAAAGCAACAGCTACATACCTCAGCCGCTGGAGAAATGGCTCCTGGCCCGCGTCTATACTAGCATTTCCGCCTCAAATTCCCCACAGTCGCTACTGGCACTGCTCAGCTAGGGGAGCGCTAGTGCAGACCAGTTGGCAGACACTGCACTCAGAATGCCAACCAAAGCTTGAAGTCCCGGCTCTGCTACCTCTGCCACCATTCCCGCCGCAGGTGGAGGTGTGCCAGCAGTAGCAAGGGTGGGAAACTTCAGAGGGGGAAAACGGGGAGTGGATTGTGGGCAAGGCCTCAAAGTGAAAGGAGCATTGAGAGGAACCCTCCTCCCAGAATTTTCCCACACTGCTCAGAGCATCTCAGTCACTCACTTCCACTGGATACTGTTCTTGGATTTCTTCTCAATCAGCCCAATGCCCTCCAGAACATTTGTGATGTCGTAGATTCGCCGTTTCTGCCGCACCGCCAAGGTATCCGCTGCCTGGGGGTTAGAGGTGGACGGCTGACTCCAGAAATTCCCAGTTATGCTCTGCCCCCCACGGCCACGGACATTACATCACCCCAACTACAGATCAGCCCCCCCCTGCTTCCAACCGCATCTCCTTTGTGCCCCCATTTCTCAAATTACAGATCAGATACCGTTCCCAGGGACATCAAAACTATCACTGATCTGCCCCACAGTTACTGACTATCTGCCCCACAATCCAATTTCTCATCCCACTAGCACTTCGTCAATCACAGACCAAACCCAGACACCTCCCCAGCTCCTTTGGATTCCATGCAGATGGCTCATCTCCATGACAATGCCATGTTGGGAGGGAGGGGAATACATGTTACATCTGTGTTCTAGGGAAGCTTTGTGTGACGACCTGCAAACTGGATGCATGCTCTTGACTGCTCAGACCCAGAGGGTAAGAAGGACAGGAATGGGGAGGCGTGGGAAAGAAAGAAGAAACTGGGTCTACTAAAGGCAACAGTTCTGCACTGTCAGGGAGATGGGCTGGACAGTCCCACAGGCCTTTTGCCCCTGACTTCCATGACGCTGGGTGGAAAGTGTCACCGCCTCCCTCAGGTGAGCTGCCAGCATCTCTCAAATGGGCATTGTTCAGCCCATGCACAAAAAGCCACCCTTTGGCTCTCAAAATTTCAGCCCCAGGCTATTCTTTTTTTAAGCAGATTAGGGAGGCTGTGATGAGGCAGCTCTTGTACTACCCAAAGTCCTCCAATTTCCTTGACTCCCTTGGACGTCGGGCCCAGTGTCCACACAAGAAGGTTCCACTGGTGGAACTGTCCTTCGGTTGGCAGGAACTGCTGCCCATTAACACGAGTCCCTTGACTCCAGCTCCCATCCCAAGTAACCCCGCATAAGTGGGTATTACATCGGTGCTGGGCCAATGTGGACGCATAACCTGTCTGTACTAACAAATCCAGTGCCACACTGCACTGGATATTGCAGAACAGACATGTCTGGCCACCTTTCTAAACAGCAGTGCTCCCGAAGCCACACGTCTGTTCCAACGATGCTGACAAGCATGACTCCCATTTGCCAGCCATTGCTGAAGCAAACACACACCACTTTTCTGACACAACGTAAACATATTTGGTCACCTCCTGCATATACCTGAAGCCAGACAGAAGGCACCAGTGTGAACACACACAGCTGGTGCGATATATATGGGTGTAACTCCACTGATGCATGTTGCACTGGTAGAACTTTCACGTGTAGACAAGACCTAGGTTTAGGCACTGGGTATGACATGGAGACTGTGTTGCTTACTTTGAACAAAGATCTCCAATGGACAAGGATAAAGTGCCTATGCCAATTCTCCATCCACAAGCTACCTTCAATACCACACAGTACAAGGCACAGATGACTCCTCTGCTGTAGGTATGGCTGTGTTTGCCTAGCTCGGTTATCTTCCCTCCCAGGTCAGAAAGGCAGTAATGAGTAATTGTTGATCTGTCTCAAGGGCTCCCTGATGGAGGTACCACAGAATTCTGGGGAGCGAGCGAGCGAGCAACAGCCTTTGGGCTGTATTTGATAACAGGATACACAAGACAGGTCACTCTGCATCTCTTATTCACTGGACCTGGACTGTACAGGCACTTGGACTTCCCACTATCTGCCCATGAGTGGAGCCTCAGTGAGAGCAAGATCCAAATATGACTGAAGGGTGAAGCAGCAGAGAGGATCTGTTGGAGCTGTTCCATTTTGGGCTGGGTGGCCTGTGCTATAAAGGGCTCAGATGAAATGATCTAGTGGTTCCTTCCGCCCTTAAACTCCATGAATTATTCACTGGGCCAAAGAAAGAGAGAATGACTCTATAGCCCAGTGGTTCAGGCATTCACCTCAGTTCTGACCAGCATGCTATTGGCTACGCTGAGGTCTCTCTCTCGGACTGGTTCTGAAAAACCTGCCTGACAAAAGTTTCCTCAAAACGGACAGGTTCTGTGAAAAGTTTCACTTTTGACAATCAGCATGTTCCAGAAAAAACAAAAGAAAACCCACATTTTGATCAAAGAAATTCTGACCAGCTTGAGAGGAGTTCTGCTGCATCCTAGTCATGCCTGGATGCAAAAGTGCTTTCTTCTATCGGCACTCAGCCAGCAGGCCACAGCCCTTCCCAGATCTAGTAAGCCTCCTGTTTTCAGTCATCCCACCCTGGGCTCCCAAGTGAATGCCTACATCCATGCCTGCTGCCTAGAGCAGCAATTGCAGCACTGCAGATCCCAGGGAGATACATCCAGCTCCTAGAGTGCCTCTACACAGACAGGCAACCCCCAGAGAGAGACCCAGTTCTGAAGAATGAGCATTCCACTGTCTTAGTTCTCTGGACAGCAATGCAGCTGGGAGCTTCTCCCCATGGTCACCACCTGAGATAGACGACGTCACCTCTACTGACCTGGAGGATGCTGGTAGCCTCTCATAGGTGCCAACAGTTCTGGGAGGCAGATGCCCATCCCAAATGTCACTTCTGCACCCTATTTCCCCCCACACACACAAATCCCAACATGATAAGCAGCAGCTCCCGGGGTAGAGGATGCTCAGGAGGCAGGCTGCAGCCCAGCACCATAGAAGGACATTCAGCTTAACCCCCTCCAATCTGTCCCTTGCAGCCCCAATCACCTGCCCCATTCTACCTCTCTCCAGGCCCCATCCTGAGCTTCAATTTATCCAAAGCAACTTTTTTCATATTGAAACTCCCTCTCTTCCCCCCAGAATCGTATATGTTGAAAAGGCTGCTCATCAGGGCGCTGTGAGCTGCACGTTAGTGATCTAGGACATGGTGGGGTGAGATAGCTTTGGGGACAGACTGTGCAGTGCACTTCTGTGATGCATAAACATGCAGCTTGGTATCAGTGATGTGAGAAAATGCATGTTCATCTCATCACTTACATGTAATCTCTAATGCTTCAGCCAGAAATGGTCTGATTTCCTCTCTGCTCCTCCACTCCCCAAGCATCCAGGCCTTTATCAGCTCTAGGCCGGAGGAGACAGAGTGCCCTACCGGGGCTAACCCTAAAGATCATTTGGAAACTTCAGCTGGTGGAGAAGTGCATGCCCTGCTTGCTTAGCAGTGCTTTCCCTGCGACCTGCAGATTGCACTGGTTTCCTGTCAGGTCCCAGATACAACACAAGGGTTGATTTTGATCTGTGTATCCGTTTCAAGTTGGGGTCTGCTTAATTTAGTGCTGTTTCTCTGCATTGCAACCTGAAATGAGCTGCTGTGCTAGGGCCGGCAGGTCCTAGATTTGGTCTGGGATCTTATGTTCTCAGTGATGGGACCCTTGGCTCTGGAAATTGCTTCCCTCGTAGGTGGGACACGAACCAGGTGTGTTGGCCTTCAGGGCACACTGGAAGAGTTTTCCTGGGGCAGGGTTTTGGCTCTTTGCAAGGGTGGGGGCAACTCCTTTCACATTGTGTCACTATGCAATTATGATAGGTAAACTTACATATTTATAAATACCCCCTAGTAATATGGCTGACACTGAGGGCTCCACCCAGGCCCTGCACTCCTCCCTTCTGCCCACAGCCCTGCACCCAGCCCCATGGCACTAATCACTACTTCCCCCAGTGCACATCCTTCCAGCCTAGCACCCAAGGGCACCAACCACGGGAGACATAGGGTACACCTCAGCCTGGCCTCACAACAGCTTGGGCCCTACACAGCCCCCACTTGGCAACTAAGGTAACCACTTCACACCCTACAGATACCCCCACCCCTCTGCAACCTCCCATGGACAGATACCCCCTGATGGACAGATATCCTCCTACCCCCTCTGGATGCCCCCCATGGATTGATATCCCTGCCTGGTCACAAATAGCTACCCAACCCCTACAGACCACCCCCTCAACACCCCATGGAGAGTTACCCCTCAGCTAGCCCCCCCAGGATAGCACCGCTCCCTGCTCTCCCCCTCTCAGGATAGCCCCCCGCTCTCACTCCCCCCAGGATAGCCCCTCCCTCCGCTCTCACTCCCCCCAGGATAGCCCCTCCCTCCGCTCTCACCCCCCCAGGATAGCACCCTCCCTCCCTCCCGCTCTCACTCCCCCCAGGGTAGCCCCCCCCGTTCTCTCTCCCCCTCTCAGGATAGCCCCCCGCTCTCACTCCCCCCAGGATAGCCCCCCCCGTTCTCTCTCCCCCTCTCAGGATAGCCCCCCGCTCTCACTCCCCCCAGGGTAGCCCCCCCTCCCTCCCGCTCTCACCCCCAGAATAGCCCCTCCCCCCCACTCTCACTCCCCCCAGGATAGCACCGCTCCCCGCTCTCCCCCTCTCAGGATAGCCCCCCGCTCTCACTCCCCCTCTCAGGATAGCCCCCCTCCCCCCCCGCTCTCACTCCCCCTCTCAGGATAGCCCCCCTCCCCCCCGCTCTCACTCCCCCTCTCAGGATAGCACCGCTCCCCGCTCTCCCCCTCTCAGGATAGCCCCCCTCCCCCCCGCTCTCACTCCCCCTCTCAGGATAGCCCCCCTCCCCCCCGCTCTCACTCCCCCCCAGGATAGCCCCCCTCCCCCCGCTCTCACTCCCCCCCCAGGATAGCACCGCTCCCCGCTCTCCCCCTCTCAGGATAGCCCCCTCCCCCCCGCTCTCCCGCCCCCCGGGATAGCCCCCTCCCTCCCGCCCGCCCGCCCGCCCGCCCGCCGGGCCGCACCAGCTTGAGGTCCAACACGCCGTCCTTGGCCTCCTGCAGCAGCGACACGAACTTGGTGGTGAGCAGCCCCAGGCTCTTCTCGTGCCGGCTCGGGGCCCCCAGGGGCTGCGGCCCGGACTCCGCCATCTGCCTCCCCGCGCCGGCCGCTCCGGTCAGCCCGGCCGCATCCGCTTCCGCTTCCGCCCGCGGGGCACGACGGGAGCCGTCCGGAACACCCGCCTCCCGCGGCGGGGGGGCGGGGCCTAGGGAGCCGGGTCCAGCCCGTTGCCATGGCGAGGGCCGGGCCTTGCTCCGCGCGGGGCTGCGGGTTCGTCTCACCCCGCCCGTGCGGGGCGCTGCCCGGACCCAGCCCGGCGGCTCTCGGCCTTCGCAGCCGCGGCCCCCCGCCCCCGTTTCTCCGCGGCAGCAGGAGCTGGCGCAGCGCCCGGCGCCCGCGTGCGAGAGGTCCCCGTGCGCGGGCGCTTCCCGAGCCGCCTGTGGTCACAGCGGGCAAACCTCGGCGGGGCCCGCCCCGGGCTGCCCCTGCGCTGGGGCACTGGAGCGGTGCCCGGGCTGCCCGAGCGCCTCCTGGCGCCGGCCGGCGTGTCACTAGACCCAGCCCCCCCCCAGCTGGGATAGAACCCAGGAGTCCTGACTCCCAGCCCCCCTCCAGCTGGGATAGAACCCAGGAGTCCTGACTCC
Source organism: Gopherus flavomarginatus (assembly GCF_025201925.1). Lineage (NCBI taxonomy): Eukaryota > Metazoa > Chordata > Testudines > Testudinidae > Gopherus > Gopherus flavomarginatus. The sequence continues at coordinate 39,448,751 of NC_066630.1, forward strand.
CAGCCCCCCTCCCCCCCCCCCCCAGCTGGGATAGAACCCAGGAGTCCTGACTCCCAGCCCCCCTCCCCCCCAGCTGGGATAGAACCCAGGAGTCCTGACTTCCAGCCCTGCCCCCCACTCTAACCATTGGAACCCACTCTTAGCTGGTAGCATTGACACCCATCTATATACTCTGGCTCCGATAACCCCTCACGGCATGTTTACATCAGCCACTCTCCTTTCCCTTTATTGATGGAGCCCACGGTGCCATCTTTGATCTCACAGGTTTCATCGCTGGCACCGCTGATATTTCGCCTGTCTTTCCCTGCCAGCCCGAGGCCTGGCTAGATTTAGTGTAGCGGCACTTCTGAGTCCTGGCCCCACGGACCTCTCGCCATGGCAGGATCTGTTTGGGGATGACGAGAGGCATGTGGGCGTGTTTCTAATACGCCTGTGTCTGTTACGGGGAATTCCTTCCTAAAGTTTTCCACCGTTGCTACCTCTAGCTTAGTTTGGCTGCTGTTAAGGACGGTGAGAGTGCTGGTGTAGACGGCTCCAGGGACTGCTGGCACTTCTGTCTGATTAATTCAGGGAAGCTATGCAGGAGATCAAACAATGATCACAATGGTCCTTTCAGGCCTTGGAATCTCTGAATTACTTCAATCACCGTGTCATCTAACCTTGCTTAGAGCAGGCCTACATGACTTCACTGTAAGAGCTACTGCTGCAGTTGTGCAGCTTTGCCACTGTAGTGTAGACACTTGCTACAGTGACAAAAGGGGGTTTTCCCACCCCTTCGAGAGGTGGTAGTTAGGTTTATGGAAGAATTCTTCCGTTGGCCTAGCAGTGGCTATACTGGGGGCTTAACTACATCTCTTGCAGGGTGAATGTTTCACTTCCCTGAGCAATGTTGCTAGGTCAACCTGCATTTTAGATATAGACCACAATGTAGTGCTTAATATGTCAGGAGCCACCAATATCTTGTCTACCCTCGTACTAGGGTGAACAGACAGCAACTGTGAAAAAACAGGATGCAGGTGGGGGGTAATAGGTGGCTATATAAGAAAAAGTCCCAAAAAACTGGTCTGTCCCTATAAAAACAGGACATCTGGTCACCCTGCCTAGCACTCCCACCAATTCTTCCACCAGTGGTGAGGACTGTGAGAAATTTTAGCAAAATACCCCAGTGCAGCTAAGGCCTGTGCATCTGGGAGAGGGAGGGTCCATGTGGGTGGCGGTGGAGCATGAGAGAAGGAGTATGTGTCTGTGGGAGTCAGTGAGGGATCAGTCCAAAGCCCACTGAAGTGAATCAAGTCTTTGCACTGATGGTGATGGACACTGGACCAGGCCCTAAGAGGGATTCAGTGTGGTATATTGAACACACGGGGTTTTGTCTGGAAGAAAAAGATGCAAACCTTGAATTTTGCTCTTATGAAACTACCGTGCTTTATTATTCCTGCAAATACAGAAATACCAAACTTTCTGCTAAGGTTTCTAGCTAGTGTAGTCCATCAGTCCCGTGGTTCTCAGCTTTTGCCACACAAGGACCCCCCCTTCTCCTCCAAGCCTCCCTGGACCCTCTCTCAGTTAGGCCAGGACCTACCACCCATGTAGAAATATAGGAAGGGCAGGGTGATCCCAGCCCCTCTTTCTGATTCCCATGTTGATCCTTGTCCTGTACTGAGTGGTATTGCCATAAAGTTAGAACTCCCATCAGAGAACATTCAAACCAGTACGTGTATCAATTACTTCCTTCCTCCTCCCCATCTTGTTATAAACACCTTACCATTTCTCACAGGGTAAACCATAAAATCCTGACTGTTCTAGAGCTCTTCTAGATGATGTTCATTGAAGATTAATAGCCTGATTTTGACAATTTTGTAAAAAAAAAAAATTAAAATTGTTGATAAATTGCAGTTAACTCACGTGGTTAACTCAAAAAAGTTAATCTCGATTAAAAAATAAATTGTGATTAATCGCACAGTTAAACAATAGTATACCAATTTAAATGTATTAAATATTTTTGGATGATTTTCTACATTTTCATATATATCTATTGCAATTACAACACATAATACAATATGTACAGTGCTCACTTTCTATTTTTTTACAAATATTTGCTCTGTAAAAATGATGAACAAAAGAAATAGTATTTTTCAATTCACCTCATACGAGTACCATAGTACACTCTCTTTATCATGAAAGTGTAACTTACAAATGTAGATTTTTTTGGTTACATAACGGATCTCAAAAACAAAGCAATGTAAAACTTTAGAACCTGCAAGTCCACTCAGTCCTATTTCTTGTTCAGCCAATTACTCAGACAAACAAGTCTGTTTATATTTGCAGTAGATAATGCTGCCCACTTCTTGTTTACAGTGTCACCTAAACGTGAGAACAGGCATTCACATGGCATTGGTGTAGCCGGTGTTGCAAGGTATTTACGTACCAGATGCGCTAAAGATTCACATGCCTGTTTATGCTTTAGCCACCATTCCAGAGAACATGCTTCCATGCTGATGATGCTCATTAAAAAAGTAACGGGGTAATTAAATTTGTGACTGAACCAGTATTCCCTCTAATTTTTCCCATGCATGTGCAGAATGAATTTGGTTATGTGCACCAATATGGAGGTGATGTGTCATACATCACCTCCATATTGGTGCACATAACAAAATCCATGTGGCGGTGGTGGGGTCAAGGGGTTCAGAGTACAGGAGGGGGCTCAGGGCTGGGGCAGAGGGCTGGGGTGTGGGGGGGTGAGGGCTCTGGCTGGGGTGTGGGCTCTGGCCTGAGTCCAGGGATGAGGAGTTTGGGGTGCAGGCTGCCCTAGGGCTACAGCAAGGAGAGAGGACTCTCCCCATCTCTCTCTCCCTGCAGCAGCACCTGGGCTGGGTTGTGTGGGAGCTTCAGGAGAGGTGCCTCTCCCCCGGCTGTGGCAGGTCCAGGGCTGGAGGAGAGGCATTTCTCCCCGCCGCAGCCCTGAGTGCCTGCGTGGTGCTTAATAGGCTGCTGCATAGCCACCCGCCCTTGCAGCTTAGAGGGAATTTAGGAGTGAACTCCTTGCGGGGGAATTGTATGTCTCCTGCTCTATTTTACCCACATTCTGCCATATATTTCATGTTATAGCAGCCTCGGATGATGACCCAGCACATGTTGTTCATTTTAAGAACACTTTCACTGCAGATTTGACAAAACATTAAGAAGGTACCAATGTGAGATTTCTAAAGATAGCTACAGCACTTGACCCAGGGTGTAAGAATCTGAAGTGCCTTCCAAAATCTGATCGGGATGGGGTGTGGAGCATGCTTACAGAAGTCTTAAAAGAGCAACACTCTGATGTGGAAACTACAGAACCCAAAGCACCAAAAGAGAAAATCAGCCTTCTGCTGGTGGCATCTGACTGAGATGATGAAAATGAACATGCATCGGTATGCACTGCTTTGGATCGTTATCAGGCAGAACCCATCATCAGCATGGATGCATGTCCTCTGGAATGGTGGTTAAAATATCAAGAGACATATGAATCTTTAGTGCAGGGGTAGGCAACCTATGGCATGGGTGCCAAAGGCGGCACGCGAGCTGATTTTCAGTGGCAGTCACACTGCCCGGGTCCTGACCACCAGTTTGGGGGGCTCTGCATTTTAATTTAATTTGAAATAAAGCTTCTTAAACATTTTAAAAGCCTTATTTACTTTACATACAACAATAGTTTAGTTATATACTATAGACTTATAGAGAGAGACCTTCTAAAAACGTTCAAATGTCTGACTGGCACACGAAACCTTAAATTAGAGTGGATAAATGAAGATTCGGCACACCACTTCTGACAGGTTGCTGACCCCTGCTTTAGTGCATCTGGCATGTAAATATCTTGCGACACCAGCTACAAAAGTGCCATGCAAACACCTTTTCTCACTTTCAGGTGACATTGTAAACAAGAAGCAGGCAGCATTATCTCCTGCAAATATAAACAAACTTGTTTGTCTTAGCAATTGACTGAACAAGAAGTAGGACTAAGTGGACTTGTAGGCTCTAAAATTTTACATTCTTCTATTTTTTAATGCAGGTTTTTTTAACACATAGTTCTACATTTGTAAGTTCAACTTTCATGATAAATAGATTGCACTATAGGACTTGTATTAGGTGAATTGAAAACTATTCTCTCTTTTGTTTTTTACAGTGGAAATATTTGTAATAAAAATAAATACAAAGTCAGCACTGCACACTTTGTATCCTGTGCTGTAATGGATATTAATATATTTGAAAACGTGGAAAACATCCAAAAATATTGAAATAAATGGTATTCAGTTATTCACTAACAGTGCAATTAATCGCATGGTTAATTATTTTAATTGCTTGACAGCCCTGTGGACAGGTTCCACCGCGGCTCGACCCTCCCTGAGGGGGAGGGGAGCCACACCGGCCTCGCTGTCGTCCCTGCAATCACAATCAGCTCTGGCCCTTTCGGCAGGTCAGAGCAATGGCGACGTCAAAAGGGGCCCAGCCCTTGGTTCGGGCGGGGCACCAAACACAGTAACAAGCAGCTCTGGTCCTTTGAGGTAGGGCAGAGCAGTGGCAACGTCAAAGGGGGCCCAGCCCGTGGTTCGGGCAGGGCACCAAACACAGTACAATCAGCCCTGGCCTTTGGAGCAGGGCAGAGCACCAAACACAGTTACAATTAGCTCGGCCCTTTGGAGCAGGGCAGAGCAGTGGCAAAGTTAGAAGGGGCCCAGCCCTTGGTTCAGGCAGGGCACCAAACACAGTACAATCAGCTCTGGCCTTTGGAGCAGGGCAGAGCACCAAACACAGTTACAATTAGCTCGGCCCTTTGGAGCAGGGCAGAGCAGTGGCAAAGTTAGAAGGGGCTCAGCCCTTGGTTCAGGCAGGGCACCAAACACAGTACAATCAGCTCTGGCCTTTGGAGCAGGGCAGAGCACCAAACACAGTTACAATTAGCTCTGGCCCTTTGGGGCAGGGCCGAGCAGTGGCCTTAGGCCAGAGACAGAGGGAGTCTGCCACCCGGATACGGGTGGCAGGGGGAATGCAGGCCCACCCACTCCTCTGCGTTCCAGCCCGGGGCCCTGGTAGTGGCCGTCACCGCTACCAGTGGTCAGTGGGGATCCTGACCGAAACACACTGACATTGGCAAGGTTAGCTCTGCAGCCTGACTGGAGTCAGGTGCCCCCAGGCTACTTCCTAGCTCCCCCTCTACTCCTACCTGGTCCGGGGCCTCCGTTCCAGGGACATCCAGGACCATCGGTTCCTCCCAATCTGGGCTGGGCGGCAGGTCCCATAATGTTTCGGGGAAGGTGGGCCAAGCCTGGTCTGGGGGTTCCTCGGGGCCATAGTAGGGGCGAGGCAGCTCTGGCGGCTCCTGGTCTCGGCCTCTGGCTTGGGCAGTCTCCCAGTTACAGGCGTCGGCGGATACGTCTGCTCCTGCCGGTGGCAGACCCGCAACTGAAGGCTGGGGCCCGGCTTTTATTCTTCCGGATCGCCGCCTGACCCTCTGAGGGGCGGGGCTTCCGCTCGGCGGCCCCACCCCCATGGATGACTGATGGGGCTCGACCCTCCCTGTGGGGGAGGGGAGCCACACCGCCTCGCTACAAGCCCTAAAAAAATATTTAACACTTTTGTAAATTATGCCTCTGTCTTATACAGGCTGAGGGAGAATTCACAAATAGAAATAGATCTCAGGACATTTTTCAGATAAAATAAATACACTGGAATCAATGGAGCTTTTCTGAGGTACACCAGCTGAAGATCTGGCCCAGTATTTGGAAATATAGTTTTCGTTGTTTTCCCAGCCCAGCCCTGGTACATGGTTCTTTTCACTAGTCATTATATACCTAGAGGCAAAATGCTTTGGTTTTTCTGGCCATCTTCCATCAGCTGTGATCTCACAGCCCCATTAAGCTCTGTGATGCTTCCCATGCTAGGCAGGGTGCTTGTGGGTATTGCAGTTGATCAACACATTATCACCTAATAGCTGTCATCTGTATTTATCATAAACACCCCTGCTCCTGAGACCATTTCCAGGGCCAGTCTCCCCAGAGTAACTGGCAAGACCTAGTTAAAGGGCTTTCCAAAAAGTAATTTATTGGACTTAAAAATGATCAAAGTTCAGGGAGTTTTTTCGAGTGCCTGAGCCAGAGTGGAATCCTGTCAGCATCTGGGTGCCGTGCAACACGTAAGCCTCTAGGGTGTGTCTCAGATATTCAATAGTTGGTGGTAAAGCTGCACCGTTAGCCTGTGTTCTGTTCTAGACAACTAAGCACAGCTGCCAGAATGAGCAGGTGTTTTGCCTCAGCGTTGTTGTGCTCTAGCTGGTACCAAGCAAAACAACCTTCACGGTTGAGTCCCTGCAAAGCTTAGTCTGTCACAGGCTGACCCAGAGCCTGGAAGCAGCAGTGATACCTGCGCAGCTCCTCAGCAGCGGCGTGTCGTCGCCTAGGCCGACGAGGCCTAGGCCTGGGGTGGCAAATTTGCAGGGGTGGCAAATTTATAATAGCAGAATTTTTGTAATCACGGCATCAGTGATGTAGCGATTCTACCAATCATAGCGCGTATTGAAACCGCCAATGACGGCGCAATGCCACTTAGTAAACATACTCGCGAGAGTCCTAAATGTTAATAATATGACTGGAAGGAAGAAATTAAGCAGTTCTCAGTTTTGGATCCATGCGTAGTCCTGGGCTATAAGCGAAATCGCGCTATATAGACTCGCATTCAAGCGAGGGTTCACTGTACTTGTAATTTTATTTATAATAAAACTTGTAAATGTTCAATTATTTCAATTATATTTAGATTCATTTTAGTTCAAACGTATTTGTAAAAAAACTAAAACAAGTTCAAATGGGGCCTAGGGGCAGCAAATCATTTATCCGCCACTGCTTCTCAGTGGGTATTTATAACCAAGTCCCCTCAGAGTCCAGATCTGGCTCCAGTCACTGGGAAGTATTTGACAAACCAAGCTTACTGAAACAAGTGCATGCTGCCAAGATCACAAATAAGTCTTCCCCGTGGATCCAGGGTAGCTTTTGTCATCTCTGCATTGGTTTTTGTGACCTCACAGCCACTGCATATTTGGTTTGACACCTCTGGGTTGGGCTTAGGGCTAATGATGTCCACCTTGGATATTTCATGTTTGGTCTTGTGTTAGTTCTTGGTCCTGGAGCACATCTGGCACCTGGCAAAGTTTTGGAAGTTGAGCTCCAGGGTGTGATTTACTCTGATAAATGCCTCCTGTATGAAGCAAACTCTTTTGCTGAATACAGATTTATGGCTAGCTAGACTCTTCGTTTTTACAGTTTTTTTCCCGGGGCAAATCCAGCGTGTGCACATGAAAAATACCAGATCCATTATGTACATCTCCTTGGATGAAGTTGTGTCCAGTGAGGTTAGTGATTCCCTTTGGCCAAAATTCCTAACGAGCACAAAACATAAAAATACAGAAAGTCCTGAGTTGAGTTTTCTTTCACAAACTTTAGAAATCATTTCCCCTTTCATACATACTATTTTAAGTCTTACACTCACATAAATACAAAGGAGAAATCAAATTTTAAATACCTTCAACTGTGATTAAAAACCAGTATAACATGAAACCTATTATAGCAACCATTAAAAGGCTTAGAAACCTGCTAACTGATAGACTTGAATTGTTCAAAGGAATCCTCACCAAATGTGAGAGTTTTTAGAACCTCAGGGATCAGTTCTCAGCCCAATGCTATTTGTTATTTTTATCAATTATTTAAAAGAAAATATACACTCGTCGCTGATAAAGTTTGCAGATTACACAAAGCTTGCTGGAATGGTAGATAATGAGGACGACAGGTCAGGAAGGCCAGATGTGCACTAAAAATTTTTGCCGGAATAGAACTGTTGGTTAGCACGTGATTTTTTTTTTTTACGATATTTCCGCACAGTTATACTGGTCTAAAATTTATCTCACTCAGGGAACAAGTATGAACTATATCAGCAAATGCATTCCTTTGCTGGTATAAAGTGCATCTGCTATAGGAGGGTTTGCCAGTATGGCTATACCTGTAAACCTTCATACAGCATGGTCTGGTTCGCTTAGCTGGGTGCAATCAAACCATACACATTTCCATACAGTCAAATGCAAAGTCCAGCATGTAGGACCAAAGAATGCCAGCCATGCTTACAGGAAGGGAGGCTGTATCCTGGAAAGCAGTGGCTCTGAAAAGGACTTAGGGATCATGGTGGAGACCAATCAAGCATGAGCTCCCAGGGTGACGCTGTGGCCAAAAGGACTAAGGCGATTCTTGGACGTATGAACAGGAATATCAAGCAGGGGTATTACATATGTGCGTAACACAGGTGAGACCACTACTGGAATATGGTGTCCAGTTCTGGTGTCCATATTTCAAGAAGGGTTCAGAAAACGTTGCAAGAATAATTAGAGTGAGAGGCTTAAGGCGCTTGGTCTATGTATTGTATCTAAAAGAAGATGAAGAGGTGCCGTGCTCATGGTCTGTCAGTACTTACATGGGGAGATTTCTGAAAGCAGGGGGCTCATTAATCTAGCAGATAAATGCAGAACGAAATCCAGTGGCTGGAAGTTAACCTAGACAAATTCAAACTGGACATAAGGCACAGAACAGCGAAGGGAATTAATAATTAGAACTACCTGCCATTTCAGGGGTGGATTCTCCATCACTGAAAACATTGCCATTAAACCTCATCGACTTCCTGAGATGACCACAAATTCTTGGGCTTAATGCAGGAATTACAAGTTATGGGGTTTTTTTGCCTTATGTGATGCAGGAAGAACAACAAGGGGATCCCATGTGATCCTTTCTGCTCCTAAGATCTACGAATCTAGGAACTGTGCCCAGTTTTATATTTTGTAAAATAATATTGCACTTCAAGGTCTGGTTGACAAGTTTCTGTGTCACATTTAGAGTTGGTCAATTATCCTAACAAGCGCTGTTTGTTCCAGAGGAATACTGTATTGTGTTTGGGTGATGCTGTGTATTTAGTGGGATAGCTCGAAATACAATCTCTGAAGTATGAAGGTATCTTTACAATTCATGCAAAAAGGGTAAAAGTCAGATATTTCTGGTTGGCATTGTGTACATATTTGCAATAGGCCTTCTGCATTTCTTCTTTCCCTTTCTGTGATAATTTTGTGGTAGTATCCATAGCTTTTCACCATTATTTTGGTGTAATTCTCCAGAATTGCCTGAAACATCGTGCCCACTTAGCAGGGGTTCTGGGAAAGGGTTAAATGAATCCTGCTGACTTGCAGATGCAGGCGACTCATTGCTCCATCCAGGAGATGGGAGTGGCTCAGTGGGAAAAGAGGATCTAGGGTGCGGGCTTAGCAGTTTTGATTGAGGGAGGAACTCTAGGAGCATCCCAGCCTGGGGAGAAGTTTGTGTTGTTGTTCATTTCCATGTTCATAAAACCAAACCCTGGGAAGGGGGTGGATTTGGACTCAGAAAGCAGGTTAGGAACAGCTCCTGTTCCCAAAGTGACTTCTCAAGCTGCTGAAAGCCCCTTACCTTGGGATTCCCTGTCTGTCTGTTATTTTGGGATGGATGTCAGCAACCTGAACTCCATGCTAGGCAGGTTTTTGTGGTGGACTACAATATACACACAAGCAGCCAGTGGCGCAGACACATGCCCATAGAGTAGGAACGCAGGCACGCTCCAAGACACACAGCACATGTGATATGAACAGAGGCAGCCACACGCAGACAGATGCACACGTTGTACAGTCAGGCAGCCACATACACAAGCATATGGCAACAGCACATAGCAGGCATAAGAGATCTCGAGAGACATCCACCACGGACTTACACGCATAGGAACCTGGATCCATGCACAAAAATATACAGGTGCACATGGTACATCACGGGAAACATGCCTCTGCAAAGGCAGCCACAACACCCTGCACACCCAGACATGTACACACAGCCAAGCACATGTAGCATGCACCCCTATAGCCATGTGCACATGACAGGCACACATTGCCATGCAAAGACATGTACACCCAGGCATGCACAAACAGCTATGCACACACAGTCTGCCCCCAGCGAGACACTGTGCATGGAACGATTTACATTCACAAAGAGTGAAAAATGTCAAGAGCATGAGCTGCCTCCCCCTTCCCCGCTCCCCCCGCCTCCCCCAGACATCCTGAGTGTGTCTGCAGTAACACAATGAGCCCCTGAGGAGCTGTGAGTGGAATCACTGAAGGAAACTGCTGGCTGTGCTTCCTCTCTTCAGCCCAGCCCTGTCCTCTGAACCCTGCACACAGCGGCTGGAGCCATGGGCATGTCTGCAGAACAGGAGGAGGACTCCCGCAGCCCCAGAGGTAAGGAGAACTGCAGCTCGAGGGAGGGCAGCAGGGCGCAGGGCTCACGCAGGGACTCCCTGCACTGGAGTGACCATGGGGAAACCTGGCTCCAAGTCTGGGGGTGGGGGGTCTCAGTCATCTGTCCCTGGCCAGGATCCTTTCCCAGTCAGGGTGGGGTAGGCTCTCCTGCCCTTTGCAGTGAGGATGGGGGGTAATCCCCTGCCCCTGGGGGGGAGGTGTACATCTCCCCTGCCTGCCATCTGGGTACGTTTAGGATCGCTGCCTGTGCCCTGCCCTTGGGAAGAGAGCGATGGAATGGAGCAGGGGGCTTATATGGCAAAGCATCTATTCCTACAGTGCAGGTCAAGGCATTAGGCTGGTGTTATTTAAATATCCCAGGACTGGGGCTCCCTTGGGAAGCGACTCCACAGTCTCACTGGCAAGCAGCTTTCCTCCGTAGCCAGCCTGCGTCCTCCCTTGCCCCTAATCACAGCCCCGTGAACGACCCTGTGAATAACCCCTCGGCCTGCGCAGCGCTCCCACCTGGCAGCGAGCTGCCGCCACCTCTGCCCCGTGTCAGCCAGTTTGTCCCAAAGCTCTCTCACGTTCCTCACAAATCCATCTCCTCCTGCCCCCAGGCCTTGGGCTGCCGTTCTGCCACTCTCCTGGGCCTGGCGGTGCCCTGCCCTGGCAGACGCTAGGCGTGGCCACCGTGTCAATAATTACTGCCAATCCCACGGGCCGCTGCGTGGGGGGAGCTGCTGGCAATGCGGGGGCATGGAAGTGACAGGAGAGGCAGCACCGAGTTTGGGGAAGAACCTTGTGCCAGCCCCTCGCACACCCATGGCATCATCAGTGCCTGGCCAGGAGAGCAGCAGTGCTGGGAGAGGCCAGGCGCCAGGCAGCGTCCCCAGCTGGGTCTGCGCTGCTCCGCAGACGAGGGGCGTAGGACCTGGGGAGGGCGGCTCTGGTTCACAGATCCCGTCTGAGTCAGGCACACAGAACCAGGCTTGTTAAGAGCCTGAAGAGACACCCAGGGCCAGGCGTCCTCCAACATGCCTCTAGGTTGGTTCGGGGACCTGCATTTCTCCCCCACTGTGTCTGGAGCTGGGGCAGCGTTCAGGGCACTCCTAGTTTCTAGCTCAGCTGAACTGCCCCTCCCTGGCATGGTGCTCAGGGGAGAGGCCATAACCAGCTACTGGAGAGGCAGCGGTGGGTGATGCCGGGGGAGGGGCAGGCTCCATGCCCAGTGGGTAGGACTGGACTGACCCCAGCCTGCCCCGTTCCCTGCTTGGTCACTTAGTCCTTGCCAGCTGCGGCTGTATCTTTCCTGCTGAGTCACTACCTCGCTTGCAGGCCCCTATCGGCGGCTCCCAGACGGCAAAGCCACAGCACGGGGCACCTCCGTGCTCTGTGCAGCCATCATACTGGGCGCACGAGCTCTGGGGCAGCCAGGAAGGGGCTGTGTGGAGTAGGGCCCACAGGCAGGCGGAGGGACACTTAGCAACTCCGTCTGGCTGTCCCCATGTGTATGTGTCCATCCCTAGGTCCCCATACCCTCTGGGGTGTGCCTGTGCACACGTGTGCCTGTCTGTCCCCGTCCCCTACTGTGCGTCTGGCTGGCCTTAGGCTCATTTTTCTAGGATTTTATAAGGTCTCTCACCATGGTAGTAGCTGAGCGCCCGTGTGTCCCCACAGCCTCATGTGTGCCTGTTTGTCCCTGTCCCCATGTCCGTTTGTGCAGGCGTGTGTACATCCACACCCTGCTTCCTGTGCCTCCGTCCTGGGGAAGCAGCTGGAGTGGAAATGCTCTTCCTGTCTGTGAAGGAGACTCCGGTTTGTTTTCTTAACTGATAATGTTGCCCCTAGATGAGGAATGGCCAGAAGCGGAGAAGGCTGAGAAGCTAGCAAGAGGAGCTGCTTTGAAATGGGCCTCGGGGGTGTTTTACCGCCCCGACAAGTTGGAGGGTCTGGGACACTACCGGAGCCGGGAAGCCCAGCGGAACAGCTCGATCCAATCCCGGCTAAAGGTGGGTGCTCGTTGCAGGGGGCCTTAGGCCCAGAGAGGCCTGGGATTCCTTACCCCAGGGGAGCTTATGCCATTTACCAATACTTAGTCCATTTGAAACCAATTCTCAGCTGGTGCTATGCAGGGTAGGTTGGAATTGTTCATGGCGGGAGCACAGAAACATACCGGAGCCATTACAAAGCACGAAAACACCCCAGGACCCTGCTCAGCTTTCCCAGAACCGAGCCCAGGGCTTTTTCTGGTTCTTTCAGGAAACTTGCCTTTAGTGGGAGAAATTGCAGGCCTAAAGTTAGAGGCATTTTTGGAAGAAGTCGCAGCTTGTAGGAAAAGGACCGCTGCTCTCCGGCTGGAACCTCTCCCACCACAGCAAGGGCAGGCTGCAGCGATAGCACTGAACTGGGGCCATGACCAAAACGCACGTCTGTCCCGAATCACAATGACATGGCAGAGGCCAAGGCTTTCTGATCACGTGCCCGTGACTTGACTTACTGGCCTGTGAGCTCAACCTTGCAATGTAAAAAGAAAAAAGGGGTGGGGGAGGGGGCAACTGACTAATAAGCATCACTGCCACCACCGGCTCCTCACCAGAATGAGCAGAGACCCAGGCTTCATCCCTGGGCCCGTGCCAAGGCAGCGGAACACCGCAGTTCCTGTGCTGGGGCAGCGGGCAGGGGGATGCCGGGGCGTGGAGCTGCTGTTCTTTGCTCTTCTTGGAGACAATCTCCTGGCTGGACTGGCTCTAATGTCTAAACCCAGGAGCCATGCGGAAGAGAGTGGGTACGGAATGGGGTGGGATTTCTGGGTGCTGCCATGACACGGCAAACTCCCCCAGGGCCATGGCGGCTGTGGCTACGACATGCACCTCACGATTAACATCTGAAGGGGGCAGCCCACTCCCCAGCCCCCCAAATCGTCATCTTTACCCCACCAACACATCCTCCCCATGGACATACCCCTCCCACACAGTACCGCAGCTACCTGCCCCTCCCTTGGTATTACTCCCAACCTCCCTGCACCCACCGACCCCTCCCCCGGTATTACACTGACCCTCCCTGTGCCAACACTCCCCTCTCCCAGTGTTAAGTCCACCCCCCCACACTTGCTGCCCCACCAGTATTGCTCCCATGCTTCCCACACCCACATTATACTGCCACTACCAGTTACCATAAAGAAGTCTCTGGATCAGAGAGCAATTATGGGTTGGCAGGGGTCTGGAGGGGCTGTGAAGGGAGGGGTCAGGGGAGTAGGGGGTCTGGAGGAGCTGTGTAGAGTGGGGTCAGGGGAGTGAGGGGGTCTGGAGGGGCTGTGTAGGGAGGGTTAGGGGAGTGAGGGGGTCTGGAGGGGCTGTGTAGGGTGGGGTCAGGGGAGTGGGGGGGTCGGAGGAGTCTGGAGGGGCTGTGGAGGGTGGGGTTAGGGGAGTAGGGGGGTCTGGAGGGGCTGTGTAGGGTGGGGTGAGGGGAGAGAGGGGGTCTGGAGGGGCTGTGTAGGGCGGGATTAGAGGAGTGGGCGGTCTGAAGGGGCTGTGTAGGGTGGGGTGAGGGGAGTGGGGGGTCTAGTGGGACTGTGTAGGGTGGGGTCAGGGGAGTGGAGGTCTGGAGGAGTTGTGTAGGGAGTGGGGGAGTCTGGAGGGGTTGTGTAGGGAGGGGTCAGGGCAGTGGGGGTCTGAAGGGGCTGTGTAGGGTGAGGTCAGAGGAGTAGGGGTCTGGTGGGGCTGTGTAGGGTGTGGTTAGTCTGGAGGGGCTATGTAGGGAGGGGTCAGGGGAGTTGGGGTCTGGAGGGGCTGTATAGGGTGGGGTGAGGGGAGTGGGGGGGTTTGGAGGGGCTGTGTAGGGTGTGGTTAATCTGGAGGGGCTATGTAGGGAGGGGTCAGGGGAGTGGGGGTCTGGAGGGGCTGTATAGGGTGGGGTGAGGGGAGTGGGGGGGTCTGGAGGGGCTGTGTAGGGTAAGGTGAGGGGAGTGGGGGGTCTGGAGAGGCTGTGTAGGGTGGGGTCAGGGGAGTGGGGGATCTGGTGGGGCTATGTAGGGTGGGGTGAGGGGAGTCGGGGAGTCTGGAGGGGCTGTATAGGGTGGGGTCAGGGGAGTGGGGGGTCTAGTTGGACTGTGTAGGGTGGGGTCAGGGGAGTGGGGGTCTGGAGGGGTTGTGTAGGGAGTGGGGGAGGTCTGGAGGAGCTGTGTAGGGAGGGGTCGGGGGAGTGAGGGTCTGGTGGGGCTGTGTAGGGTGGGGTTAGTCTGGAGGGGCTATGTAGGGAGGGGTCAGGGCAGTGGGGGTCTGTAGGGGCTGTGTAGGGTGGGGTGAGGGGAGTGGGGGGGTCTGAAGGAGCTGTGTAGGGTGGGGTCAGGGGAGTGGGGGGTCTAGTGGGACTTTGTAGGCTGGAGTCAGGAGAGTGGGGGTCTGGAGGGGTTGCATAGGGAGTGGCGGGTCTGGAGGGGCTGTGTAGGGAGGGGTCAGGAGAGTGGGGGTCTGGTGGGGCTGTGTAGGGTGGGGTTAGTCTGGAGGGGCTATGTAGGGAGGGGTCAGGGCAGTGGGGGTCTGGAGGGGCTGTGTAGGGTGGGGTGAGAGGAGTGGAGGGAGTCTGAAGCGGCTGTGTAGGGTGGGGTGAGGGGAGTGGGAGGGTCTAAAGGGGCTGTCTAGGGTGGGGTGAGGGGAGTGGGGGGTCTGGAGGGGCTGTGTAGGGTGGGGTGAGAGGAGTGGGGGATCTGGAGGGGCTATGTAGGGTGGGGTCAGGGGAGTGGGGGAACTGGTGGGGCTGTGTAGGGTGGGGTTAGTCCAAGGAGCTGTGTAGGGTGGGGTGAGGGGAGTGGGGGTGTCGGGGGGGTCTGGAGGGGACGTGTAGGGTGAGGTTAGGGGAGTGGGAGGGCTGGAGGGGCTGTGTAGGGTAGGGTGAGGGGAGTGGGGGGGTCTGGAGGGGCTGTGTAGGGAGGGGTCAGGGCAGTGGGGGTCTGGAGGGGCTGTGTAGGGTGGGGTGAGAGGAGTGGGGGGAGTCTGAAGCGGCTGTGTAGGGTGGGGTCAGGGGAGTGGGGGATCTGGTGGGGTTGTGTAGGGTGGGGTTAGTATGGAGGGGCTGTGTAGGGAGGGGTTAGAGGAGTGGGGGGTCTGGAGGGGCAATGTAGGGTGGGGTTAGGGGAGTGGGAGGGTCTAGAGGGGCTGTGTAGGGTGGGGTTAGGGGAGTGGTGGATCTGGTGGGGCTGTGTAGGGTGGGGTTAGTCCAAGGAGCTGTGTAGGGTGGGGTGAGGGGAGTGGGGGTGTCGGGGGGGTCTGGAGGGGACGTGTAGTGTGAGGTTAGGGGAGTGGGAGGGCTGGAGGGGCTGTGTAGGGTGGGGTCAGGGGAGTAGGGGATCTGGTGGGGCTGTGTAGGGTGGGGTGAGGGGAGTGGGGGGGTCTGGAGGGGACATGTAGGGTGAGGTTAGGGGAGTGGGAGGACTGGAGGGGCTGAGTAGGGTGGGGTCAGGGGAGTGGGGGGTCTGGAGGGGCTGTGTAGGATGGGGTTAGGGGAGTGGGGGGGTCGGGGGGGTCTGGAGGGGACATGTAGCGTGAGGTTAGGGGAGTGGGAGGTCTGGAGGGGCTGTGTAGGGTGGGGTTAGGGGAGTGGGGGGGGGTCTGGAGGGGACGTGTAGCGTGAGGTTAGGGGAGTGGGAGGTCTGGAGGGGCTGTGTAGGGTGGGGTCAGGGGAGTGGGGGATCTGGTGGGGCTGTGTAGGGTGGGGTGAGGGGCGTGGGGGGGTCTGGTGGGGCTGTGTAGGGTGGGGTTAGTCCAAGGGGCTGTGTAGGGTGGGGTGAGGGGAGTGGGGGGTCTGGAGGGGCTGTGTAGGGAGGGGTCAGGGGAGTGGGGGAGTCTGGAGGGGCTGTGTAGGGTGAGGTTAGGGGAGTGGGGGGGGGCGGGGGGTCTGGAGGGGACGTGTAGCGTGAGGTTAGGGGAGTGGGAGGTCTGGAGGGGCTGTGTAGGGTGGGGTCAGGGGAGTGGGGGATCTGGTGGGGCTGTGTAGGGTGGGGTGAGGGGAGTGGGGGGGTCTGGTGGGGCTGTGTAGGGTGGGGTTAGTCCAAGGGGCTGTGTAGGGTGGGGTGAGGGGAGTGGGGGGTCTGGAGGGGCTGTGTAGGGAGGGGTCAGAGGAGTGGGGGAGTCTGGAGGGGCTGTGTAGGGTGGGGTTAGGGGAGTGGGGGGGTCGGGGGGTCTGGAAGGGACGTGTAGTGTGAGGTTAGGGGAATGGAAGGTCTGGAGGGGCTGTGTAGGGGGCACTGGGGGAGCATGGTGGAGGTGGGTAGGTTCTCCCCATATCTCTGGGGCTGGACATCGCTCACCATCCCTGCTCTGTGTGTTGCCAGTCGACCGTGCAGTCCCACCTCGAGGGGGTGAGCGCCGGGCTGGAGCAGCTGCGCTCAGCGGCTGGGGACGTGCGGAGTGTGCGCCAGGACCTCTGTGCCGTGCGATGGCACCTCCTGGGCAGTGCCGAGGGCTTCCAGAGGCTGGCGCCGCTGCGGGCTGTGGTGACGGAGCACGCGCAGCTGGCTGCCGTCGTGCGGGCGCTGCCCCAGCTCTCCTCAGGTAAGGGGCACCGAGCCAGGCCTCAGCGTGCCCTGGTGTGCGGCACAGCTCCTGCGCGGGCGCTGGGCCTGGCTGCCCTGTTGCCTTGAGCCCCGCAGGTGGCTGAAGGAGCCAGGTCCTGGGCCGCTGTCAGGCAGGTGGCTGGAGGGAAGGCCCAGCCTTGCTCCTAACAGCAAGAGCACCCAGCCCCACGAGGGCATCCCCAGGCCCAAGGCTTCCCAGGGCTCCGCAGAGTTGCCCCACAACGGCGCAGGCCTGGCTACGCCCTTGTAGCCACGTGGTCTCAGCAGACGGACGCGGGTCTATGAACAAAGTCCCCATTGGCAAGGAGAGGGGCATGGGCACAGCGGCGCCCGCCAGGGGCATGTCTTGCTCCCACAGAGTCCCAGGCATGGGCCCTTTTGGCCAAGCACGTCCTGAGAGTGCTGCTGCCTGTCTGGCGACAGTAGGACCCAGGTTTTCTAGCCAGGAGCTCCCTGCTCAGGGAGTGCCAGTCCTGTCCTGTGCCCACCCCACCACCTGAGCAGCTGCCCAGCGTGGTGCCGGGCACAGGCAGGCAGCTAACACTGCCTGTGGGGGGCCGCAGGAGGTTTGCAGGGGGCCTGCTCAGAGGGTGTCTCTCCTCCTCACCTGCGCTGAGCGTGGGATCCCATGTGCCCAGCGCTGAGTCCTGCTGCCATCCATGCAGAGCAGCCGGGCGCCAGCTCCCGTGGGGTCCAGACTGTTGGATCTCTCCTCTCCGCGCAGTACACGAGCTCCTTGCCCAGTCCCTCCGTCTCCTCCACGGCCAGCAGCTCTTGGAGGCCCACGCCGGGCTCATGGCGCTGGAGCGCCTGCGGGAGGAAATCACCTCCCAGCTGCACAGCAGCGGTAGCCTCCCGAGCGACCAGGCCCTGGGCGTGGTGGAGTCCTTCTTCGCTGGCCTGCAGGAGCTGAGCGACGCACTGGCTCAGCAGCTGTGGCGCATCGTGGGCGGCGGCGTGAGGCTGGTGCGGGAAGACCCAGCCCTCTTCGTCTCCGCCGTGCGGATCATTGAGAGAGAAGAGAGCGTCGATGATGCCCTGCTGCTGGGTCCCCATGCCAACCGCTTCCCCGCCCCTGGGCGCCCCAAAGCCTGGAGGCAGCGCTTCTACCAGGTCATGCAGGAGACCATCGCTGCTGCCCACTTCAAGGCTGCTCATGTGGACGTGAAGGGCCTGGGACTGGGCCGGCACCTGGCCACGCTGCAGAGCAACATCCTGGTGGAGCTGCGTGTGGTGAAAGACCTGATGGTACAGTGCTGCCCACCTCACTACAACATCCTCAGCATCTGCACCCACATGTACCACCAGGGCCTCTCCGACTACCTGCAGGACATCCTCAGCAGGGACCTGGACAAGCAAGAGATCTTCATGCTCCTCAGCTGGGTTCTGCATGTGTACCAGAGGTCAGTGCCAGGCTGCGAGGGGAGCTCAGCGTGTGTGTGAGGAGCCCTGGGCTGGCGGAGAGGGTGTGTGTGTGTGTGTGTGTGTGTGTGTGTGCGCACCCGTGGGCATGTGAAAGTTTGATTTGGAAGTCATCCATCCGCCTGGAGCATGTGGTGTTATTCACTGGCTCCTCTTGTTCCTACCCACAGCCCGGAAATGATGGGTCACCCAGACCTTCTCCCCGAGGTGGACGTGTCAACTCTGGGCCCCCTGGTGTCCCCAGAGGTGGTGGAGCAGATGGAGAGGAAATATGTGGGGAAAGTCAAGGTGAGTGAGCTAGGGAGGATGTGCTAGCAAGTGTCCCACGCTGGGCTAGTTACCCATTTTGGGCCTAGCAAAACCTGAGAGTCAAGTCATGACAGTGTGTCTCTCCCGCCCGCCGCCCCCCGCCACACAGAGCGCTGTGTGCTCTGCTGGGCCTCTCCCCCTCGTTCATTTGCCCTCTGCCCCGTGCCAAGCTCCCTGCAGGAACAGCCCATTCCGCTGCCCCCGGGTTCAGCTGTGTTAATATCTAGTCTTAGATAACGTTACATGAGGCTCGGGGGCTGGCACACAGAGACCACGGCCTGCTTAGTCCCACGGCAAACTCAGCAGTGACAACCGTTGTAAGCCTTGGTTGAAGAGACAGACAAGAAGGAAGGGTGGAAAGGTGGGAATAACTGTCCTTCCGGGGCAAAGAGCAGAAGTTAGTAGGGATGGGCTGGAGCTGTTGCTGCTGCTGGTAAAGTCCGATCCTGTTTGCGAGAAGACAAAGCAAGACACACAAAAGGGGAGAGGACAGAACAGCAAAGAGAGAAAATGCAGCATGTGTCTCGGGTGCCGATTCTCACTGGTAGCCTGGCTGCTGGAGAAACACGGGCCCAGCCCACAGGCCGATCAGCCACTCCGAGATCTGGCAAGCTGGTATTAGCACTGGGCTGTGCAGGGCATTGCTTTTAACTGCCTCCCTGGTCCCTGGCTAACAGCAGTGTTGCAAACTCTACCGCGTCGGCCGACTAAGCCAGATACTTGTGGGACAGAAGGGAAGAGGAGAGAGGTAGGGAAGAGGAAATTCAAGAGGGAAGGAAAAGGGGAGGGGGAGGTGACAAACTCTCACCTCCCAGCTGGTGTTCGGGATTGATCTGGGTCCCTCCCTCTGGCCCGGTCAGGTCAGAACCCCGGCACAATTACATCACGATGGATCCCGGGAGCCCAGGAGACAGCAGGGGTGGCAGCCATGATGGTGAAGCCCACTCCCTCCCTTTCCCCCCAGCGTCTTTCGGAGGCCCCCAAGGGAGCAGTGGGTGGAACAGCCCAGCCCAGAATTATTCTGTGCACTAATTAGGCTTCATTTCCGACAAGCCCATTTTGGTTAATTGATTACTCAGCTCTCTTGTCTACCAGGCCTGAGCGCGACACAGGCCTTGAGTTCTACGAACCGGGCGCTTGGGTTGGGTGGACTTAGGCTCCAGCTCGTTTCGCGCCGTTGCCCACCACCACAAGTTCTTGTGATCCTTCAGGAGGGTTCTGCCAGCTCTCAACTAAGGCAAACGTGGAGTTTCTGCAACTGCTGTCGTTGCTGAGAGTTTTCCTCCTTAGCTTCCACTGTGGCCTCGTCCCCAGCTGCCCCCCGTGGGCACAGCCCCTCTGTCACTGCAGCTGTGCCCTGCTCCGGAGCTGCTTCTCTGCCCTGCGCACCCTCCAGCCCACGGCCTCACCCTCCTAGGCCAGAGCGACTGCGGGGGAACAGAGACAAATGTTGCTGCCCCCTGAGCCGGGCCAGCTAAAGAACATGCCCTTGACCTTGCCTGCCCTGTGCCCGCTCCCTCAGCGCCACGTCAGCAGGATGCCTTCCTTTCGCAGCACATGGTAGTGCTGCTTGGAGAGACAGTCCTACCCGCCAGCCTGAGCCATCCTCTTCTCTCCTGCTGTGCCCCCATCCCCTGGCTTCCCCCATGGGCACAGGCCCCTGTGGTGGGAGACACCTCCACTAGCAGGTGCTAGGGCACGCAGGGAGGCACATCGGCGAGCTCTGCCAGGTGTGGCACCGGGAGCTTCGTGCCCTTCTGCTTTGAATCCAGCCGGGTGCCCCACAGGCACTGGCACCCAGACAGCACTGGCTGTGAGGAGAGGCCCGTGCCAGTCGCCAGCCGTCGTCTTTGGGCTCAGGCTGCTCCATGCTTTGCCTAGGGATGGCCAGGCCACCCTAGCTAGGGATGCCAAGGCTGGGCTGCCCTCCTGGCCGGCGGCTGTCCTGCGCTGGCACTCCAGGCCTGGCTCACCGCAGCCCTGTGCACCACTCCCTAGAACCAAGCAGGGAATCCTATAGCTTTGAGTGAACGGCGCTGGGAGCCGGTTCCTGGCCCCGGACATGGGGGCTCTGCGGAGGCAGTGCAGGAAGTGTAGCTGGACGTGGCTCCTGCCTGAAGCTTTTCCTCTAGCTCTGCAAACCAAGGCTTATGAGAAAGCAGATCAGTTTGGGGGAGAGGGGGCTGGGCCGTATCTCAGGAGCCCCTTGAGCAAATAATCCCAAATGTTCACCTGGCCCCTGAGGGGGCAGCCTGGTCTGCAGCCCCATCTCACTGTACACGCGTGTCTGTAGAGCGGCTCGGCTTTAAACATCAGCCCCGTTGCAGTCTCAGCAGTAGGGTGGCTGTGGCCACCCCAGGGCGTTCAGAGATCCTGCAGCAGAGCAGGGTCCTGGCCTCCCGTCTCACCTCTTTGTCCTCCCGGCGGGCAGGCCAGCGTGACTGAGTGGATGCGGCGCACGCTGGAGGTGGAGCTCAAGGAGTGGTTCCGAGAGGAGGAACCAGAAATGGACCATCTGGGCTTCTTCCAGTCTGCCCTGCCCATCATCGTCATGCAGGTGGGGGGCAGGGGGCTGGGACTGCCCTGTGAGAGGGCCAGGCAGGGGGTGGGAGTGTCCTGTGAGGGGTCGGGCAGGGCGGGGCAGGGGGCTGGGAGTGCCTTGTGAGGGGGCCAGGCAGGGGGTGGGAGTGTCCTGTGAGGGGTCGGGCAGGGCATTGGGGTGGGAATGCCCTGTGAGACCAGGCAGGGCGGGGTAGGGGGCTGGGAGTGCCCTGTGAGGGGGTCAGGCAGGGGGCTGGGAGTGCCCTGTGAGGGGGCAGAGGAGGGCAAGGGGCCTGGCAGTGCCCTGTGAGGGGGCCAGACGGGGTGGGAGTGCCCTGTGAGGGGGTCGGGCAGGGCATCGGGGCTGGGACTGCCTTGTGAGGAGGTCGGGCAGGGGGTTGGGAGTGCCCTATGAGGGGGTCAGGCAGGGGGCTGGGAGTGCCCTGTGAGGGGTCAGGCAGGGCGGGGCAAGGGGCTGGGAGTGCCTTGTGAGGGGGTTGGGCAGAGCATCGGGGCTGGGACTGCCTTGTGAGGGGGTCAGGCAGGGGGTTGGGAGTGCCCTATGAGGGGGTCAGGCAGGGGGCTGGGAGTGCCCTGTGAGGGGGCAGAGGAGGGCAAGGGGCCTGGCAGTGTCCTGTGAGGGGTCGGGCAGGGCATCAGGGTGGGAATATCCTGTGAGGCCAGGCAGGGCGGGGCAGGGGTCTGGGAGTGCCCCGTGAGGGGGGTCAGGCACGGCATTGGGGCTGGGAGTGCCTTGTGAGGGGGTTGGGCAGGGGGCTGAGAGAGCCCTGTGAGGAGGTTGGTCAGGGCATTGGGGCTGGGAGTGCCCTGTGACGGGGTCAGACAGGGGTCTGGGAATACCCTGTGAGAGGGTTGGGCAGGGCATTGGGTCTGGGAGTGCCCTGTGACGGGGTTGGGCAGGGGGCTGGGAGTGCCCTATGAGGGGGCAGAGGAGGGCAAGGGAGCTGGTAGTGCCCTGTGAGAAGCTGGGCAGGGCACAGGGTGCTGCCCCCAGCCGCTGTTCATTACCCAAGCGCTCTTGGCACATCGGGCTTTCCGCCTGCAGAGCTGTTCTGTGCCTTGGGCCCGTATCGCTAGGGGTCACCTGGAACCCTGGGGCACCTGCTCCTCCCTCCATGCTTGTGCCCTAGACCTTGCACTGGGCTGGCCCATTTCTGGGCTCCCCGGAGGACCTGCCTTTCCCCCCTCGGGAGGTGACTCTGCTGGAGGGTCAGTCCTGCCGCTCCTGTACTGATTGGGCTGGGGGGTTCTCCCCTGCGGTAGCTGGGCTGTGCTGGGCTAGGGAGGTTGCCCTCATGGCTTCTCAGATCCCTGGAGGATCTGAGCAGCATCAACTTCCCCTGCCCTCTGCCCTGCCTGGCACTGGGGCAGCACAGGGGTGAGGCCAGCCAGCCCAGGGCTGGGGGCCAAGGCGTCCAGCCTGACAAGCAAGCAGCGCCGGCGCCCCGGCTGGGGATGTGGGGGGAGCCAGTAACCCCACTTCCTGCTCTCCCTGCTCAGATGCTGGATGAGAACATCCGGGTGGCGTCCCTGGTCACGGACTCTCTGCAGCAGAAAGTTTACGCTATGGCCATGGACGAGCTGGAGGCCTTTCTGATCAGGTCAGTGGTGTCCTTGGGGTGCCCCCCCACCCCACTTCCTGAGGCCTGCCTTCCAGGACAGGATGGCAAAGGCTGGCGGAATCCCATGCTGCCCATCTCGGGTGGGGGGCAGGCCAGGGTACTGCAGTGTCTTGGAGTGCTGGGCCATTCCAGGGTCGGGCACCCAGGGGCTGGGGCCGCCTTTGGATCTTGCCCTCACTGAGCACACCTTTCCTGGGTACTCAGCCCACGTCCCCCCAGCCTCGTGCCATGGCTCCTAAGGACCCTAAGGACCCTCCCCCTGGGTACCTCTCCGCAGCCCCTCTCCCTCTCCCTCCATGGACCTTGTTGGCCTTCTCCTGCAGGCGCTGGCGCTATGTGGGGCACAGCGGGGACAGCCTGACTGCTGCATGGGAGGGGGTCAGGAGCCCTAGGTGTGCCCCATGGCGTGTCCTGTCCCTTGCATGGGTGGGTGGGGCAGGGTGAGGCTGGGAATGAGGAAATGTGACCCTCATTGTAGCGGGATACGTCCCCTGCTCCCCCAGCTCCCTGGTGACTGTGCAGCATCGCTTGCTCCAGCTGATTCAGGATCGGGGCCCTGTGCTCCAGCCTGCCCAGCCCCCCCCCCCCCCCCGCACTGGGATGCCCTGCGCCAGGAGCTTCCAGACATCAGCACCACAGAGTCTGGATCGCCCAGGCTGAGCACATGCCAAGCTGTGCAATGCCCGAGGGGCACCAGGCTGATCTGCACAGCCGCTGGGCTCTGTGCAGGGCTCAGAGCCCATTTCACAGCCTCACTCACCCAGGAAAACCCGGGCCCCCAGCGGCTGCTGCCAGGGGCAGAGGGCTCCCATGGAGAGAGTCTCTGGTGCCCTCAGCTCCAGGGCCGGTCCCCTCTCTGCCAGCCCTCACGGTCCCATGTGCTGCGTCCTAGCCTGCGAGAGGCCCTGGGGGAGTGCGGGAAGGAGCACCAGAAGGACCGATCCACGCCCAAGCATTACATCTCCTACCTGCTGGCCCTGCTCAACAACAACATGGCGCTGAGGTAACCTGGCAGGGGACTGGCAGCTCTTTCCCTACGACCCAAATCCCCCCCTCTGCCCCCACGCTGGGCACAGATTCCTCTCACTGCTACCCCAGAGCCCCCGCCCCCAAGGACACGAGACCCACTGTTTCCCCAAAGCCCCTGCACTCCCGTCTTGGCTCTGACCCCTTCCCCAGAGCCCATATCCTCACCATTAGGCCTGATTCCCTGCCCTCCACTCCCTGTTCCCCAGAGCTCCTCTCCCTTTTCTCCAGAGACCGTGCTCCCCTTCTCCCAGGCCCTCTGCCCCAGCTGTCCATCCCTCAGCTCCTTCTTTCTCCTTCCAGCTCTTCCATCTCCACTCTGCACCCTGGCAGTGCATCTCTGGCCAAGCCCGCTGAAATCCCCTCCTCCCTGCAGACTGCGCTGGACAGGGCCCAGAAGAAGGCCTGCCGGCTGCTGCTGGAGGAGCTGCTGCTGGATTTGCAGGTACACACGTCCAGGAGGGGCTGCAGGCCGGGAACAGCGTAGGGCCAAGAAGTGATTCCCTGCAGGAGTTAGCCAGTTTTCAACCGGGTTAATGTGGGCCCTGTTCATTTTAGATCATTCTAGTTCAGGGGTCGGCGACCTTGCAGAAATGCTGTGCCGAGTCTTAATTTAGTCACTCTCATTTAAGGTTTTGTGTTGCCGTAATACACTTAAACGTTTTTAGAAGGTCTCTTTCCCTAAGCCTATAATATGTAACTAAACTATTGTTGTATGTAAAGTAAACAAGGTTTTTAAAAAGTTTAAGAAGCTTCATTTAGAATTAAATTAAAATGCAGAGCCCCTCGGGCAGGGTGAGTGCCACTGAAAATCAGCTCACATGCTGCCTTCGGCACGCGTGCCATAGGTTGCCTACCCCTGCGCTAGTTTATTAAACAAACATTGTGCAGTACCACATCAAACACCTCAAAAAGTCAAAGTATATTACGGCACCGCCATTACCCTCGTCAACCAAACATGTGACCACATCAACAAAAGGGCTCAAGTTAGTTTTGATAGGATCAATTTTCCAGAAGCCCATGTTGATTGGTATTAATCACATTACCCTCCTTTCATTCCCTACTGAGTCTGGTATCAGCTGCTCCATTATCTTGCCTAGCAATTGATGGCAGGCGATAGCAACCCAGGTCAGCCCCTTTACCCTTTTTAAAATAGGGCAGAGCGATAGCTTTCTTCCAGTCATCTGGAGTGTTCCCACTGCTCCAAACTTACAGAAAATGGACATGGATGTGCTGCCCCACAGACCCGGCGAGGCTAGGCTGCGCTGTGAGGAGAGGCAGTCAACCAAGACAAAAGGGATCCTTTTAAATTCTTAGGACTTTATAAGGGAAAACTCCCATCTTGTACCAGGAGCATAAATAATATAGACTATTGCAAAGCCTTACTACAGCACAGGTTACCCACTCGTTAACCTCTGTGTACGCCCTGTGCCGCTAGTACCAAATGCAGTGCAGTCAACAAGAACAAAAGCCATTTCTTACCAATAGCCTGTGTCACTTCGGAGCAGAATCAGCTTTTCTTCTCCAGGGCTGTAAATCCTGGCCTGTTTTTTGCTTCTCTTCGGCTTGAAGTGCTCCATAGATTCGATATTCCTGTGCCTGGACCTCTTTCCACTGAGTTTATCCACAGGCGGGGGCTCTTCACCTCGCCGGCCCTCATGTGTCCATTAGGCACCTTTAGGGTGACCAGGTGAGAGCAAGAAAATATCAGGACACATGGGGGGGTGGGGGCCAGTGTTTCCGCTGGCAGAGAGAAAAAAGAAGCCGAGTGCTGCCGGTGGAGCAAGATATCGGGACAAATTGTGTCCAGACCGCGACAAACACCTAAATATCGGGACGGTCCCAATTTTATCGAGACGCCTGATCTCCCTTAGGGACCTTTGAACTATATCCATCAATAGACGTTCAAACGGTCCCTCTGTCTGTCCATGTCCTTTAGGGCCCTTGTGGGTGGGTCTCGTTTGCTGCTTCCAGGATCTGTCTGCAGGCAGCACAGCTTTCCGCTCGGTCCCTTCGCACCGGTTCCATTGCCGTTCCTTTTTGCCTCGAGACTCTCTCCAGCGTGGCCGGAGGTTTTATTTCCCTCTCCGGCCCTGCTCTAATAGGGCTGCTCATGTACCCAGCTCCCGGATCGAGCTGCCCTCTCCTTGGCTGTCTCTTTCCCCAGGGCAGCATTCGGTCCTGCTAGTGCAGGGGGGAGGGGTACGACACTAACAGGCCAGCAAGCTCCTCGGCCAGCTCTTTAAAACTCTTGGATGCAAGTTATCTGGACCTGCTGATTTAAAAGTACCTGTCTTGAGTAGCTGCTGTTTAACCCCCCACCGAGATACCAGTGGAACAGGAGCAAGCCGATCTGGATGGGCTTGAGCCTCCGCGTGATGCCGTGTGGGTGCTGTGTATGTTTCAGCCCCTGTACGTGCAGCTGCCGTCCCGCAAGTGGCTGTCTGGGGCCCAGCTGGTGAACAGCATGTGCGAGGTGATCGACAAGTACATGAGAGACTTCTCCCACGTCAGGAACCCCGTCTTCAAGGTATGGCGCTCCAGAGGCGCCGGGGGCCTCTCCTTGTCGAGCCGTTTGCGTGGAGTTGGTGTGGCTGTCTCCCCTTGGCGGGGTGCTGAGCATGCCCTCTGCACACTGGGGAACTCCAGGAGGCAGGGTGCCTCCCACTGGGACTGCATTAGCCCTGTACCTGTTGGTGGGGTGGGAGCAGGGCCAGTGGGACCTGGAGATGCTGATGGGGAGGAACTGGCCTCCTGGGGGTCAGAGCAGTTGGTTTTCAGACTGGAGCTGCCCCTCTGCGGGGGCTAGACGAGGTAGAACATTCCTACGTCCTGGCTACGTTCCGAGGAGCAGGTGACCGTGGAGGCAGCAGCTCTCCGCAGGCAGGAGCAGCAGTGGCACAAGGGGTAGCCCCAGAGCGAAGGGCTGGAGAGCAAGCCAGCCCTGCCCTCCACCCTCAGACCCTGCCTCACGTGGGTAATGGAGTCAGCTGGCATAGCCCGGCCACGGGGAAGGGAGCAGGGCTGGACAGTGAAAGCAAGGAGGCTGGGGGGAGCAGGTTGGGGCTGGAGAGAGGAGGGGAGAAAGTGGGGGGCAGGGGCAGCACTGGAATAACCTGCCCCAGCTGCTCCTTCCTGGCCCCAGAGTGCCCAGCTGCTGGAGGGCTCTCTCTCCCCATGCCCCACAGATGCAGACATGGATGCTGTCTGTAACCTTCAGGAGGCCTGCCGGGCTCCTGGCCTGTCCCGGCTGATGGGGCGTTGCACCTGCCTTGGGGAGATTGGGGGGGTCATATCTTTTATTAGACTAGCTTCTGGAAGTGAGCAAGATGAGCTCTCCAGCTCCCCAGAGCTCTTCCTCGGGTCTTCAGCTTTGGGAGACAGCTCGGTTCACTGCTAGGAGACGCCCCCGGCGCTCAGCCACCCATTCCTGTCCCAAATCGCACCCCAGTGCTGCCAGCGCCACCCCTGGGGGTGCCCTACGCACTCCTTCCCCCTCCTGCCGGGATCACCCTGCAGCTTCATCCCTCCTGTAGGCCACCCAGCCAAGCTGCTGTAGACATGTAGCCCTTCCCCTCCCGCGGAGCCAGGCCTGTCTGCCCTCCTCACGCAGAGATACCCAGGCTGCTGCAGGTGCTGCTGAGTGGTGCTAGGGGCTGCCATGGCTCCCTGCCCTGTGCTGCCATGTTGCCTGGCAGGAAACCCACTCAGTCCATGCTGCTGCTGGCTAGGGTTGCCCCATGTCCCCCCTCTCCCCTTCATGTCTTTCTGTCTCCCGCTCTCCCCTCCTGCCGGGGTCTAGTTCCTGCTGGCCGAGAGCGAGCACCTGGTCATGAATCACTACGTGCGGGCACTCATGGAGAAGAAGATGGTGTGCCGGAGCGCCGAGGAGCGGATCCAGCTCTCCACCCAGCTGCTCCAGGATGCCTCCCAGCTGCAGGAGCTTTTCCACAACCTGGTGAGGGAAGCTGCAGCCCCAGAGACACAAGGTCAGGCCTGTGGGTCAGTACCGCCAGTGGGCGGTCATGGCTGCCAGCTGAGATGGAGGCAGACAGAAACATTTCAGCCACACAGGGAGAGGGAATTGTCTGCTCCCCTCCCCAGTTGCAATTCATAGTCGTTCACACTGGCAGGCGGTGATCATGGGGCCAGGGAAAGCATGTGAGAACAATTCTCGCCTGGTGGATCTAGGACGGGGTGGGCAAACTATGGGCCAGAGGCTGGATCCAGCCATTTTAATCCAGCCCTTGAGCTTATGCTGGGGAGCGGGGTCTGGGGCTTGTCCCGCTCTGGTGCTCCAGCCGGGGAGCAGGGTTGGGGTCCACTATGTGTGGCTCCCGGAAGCAACAGCACAGCCTCCCTCTGGCTCCTACAAGCTGCCCCCGCCCCAAGCACCAGCCCCGCATCTCCCATTGGCCGGGAATCACGGCCAATGAGAGCTGCAGGGGAGGTGCCTGCGGACGGGGCAGCGTGCTGAGCCGCCTGGCCACGCCTCCACGTAGGAGCCGGAGAAGGGACATGCTGCTGCTTCCAGGAGCTGCTTGAGGTATGTGCCACCCAGACCCTGCACCCCTGAGCCTCCCTCCCGCCCCAGCCCCCTGACCCAGCTCTGATCCCCTTCCCACCCTCCAAACCCCTCAATCCCAGCCTGGAGCACCCTCCTGCACCCCAAACCCCTCATCCTCAGCTGCATCCCCAGCTGGAGCCCTCACTCCCCTACATCCTCCAAACTCCTCGCCCCTAGGCCCACCCCAGAGGCCACACCCCAAGATTGAGCCTGCACACTTTCCTGCACCCCCAACCTCCTGCCCAGCCCTGATCCCCCTCCCGCCCTCCAAACCCCTCGGTCTCAGCCTGGAGCACTCGCCTGCACCCCAAACTCCTCATCCCCAGCCCTACCTCAGAGCCCGCACCCCCAGCCAGAGCCCTCAGCCCCCCCGCACCCTATTCCCCCACCCCAGCCTGGAGTCCCCTCCCACACTCTGAACTCCTCATTTCTGGCCCCATCCCAGATCCCGCACCCCCAACCAGAGCCCTCACCCCCTCCCACACCCCAGCCCCAATTTTGTGAGCATTCATGGCCTGCCATACAATTTCTATTCCCAGATGTGGCCCTTGAGCCAAAAAGTTTGCCCAGCCCTGATCTAGGATATGGGAGACCCAAGTCCCTGCTCCATGTGCTACTGAGATATACAAAGTAACACAGCTTGAGACAGCCCTGCTGCAGAATATCCCATAGCCCACTGGATAGGGCACTCCTGCAACCGGGCAGACCCCAGTTCAAACCCTGCCTCAGGGAACTGAAACTGGATCTCCCATGTGCTAGGGGCACATGCTACCCACCAGGCTTAAGCTGATACAGTCACCTCTGGCCGCCTCCCCCACCGGCCGTTTTTTGACACACATCCTCCTTTCCTTTGCCTTCTATCCAAATGCCCGAAATCAAAACCAGTTTTTCTCATCGGGTCGAAACGTTGCCTTTCGACATGCCTGGAACCTTTCCACTGGTTCGGTTCAGTCGAAACTCTTCGGTGACCATGACACAGATTCACGAATCCAAACCTGCGTTGTTCGGCAGCTAACCATTTTGCCCAGATCGGGTTAGGAGGCGCCCCCTCAATGCTAGGCCGAGCCAAGAGCTGGCTGCAGGAGTTTGGATCGCCCCTCTCTTAGGCCTGTGGGGCGGGGGTCAGGCGTGGGCACATCAGCCCAGAGAGTGCTGGAGGATTCTCTGCACCCTGAAGTCTTTAAACCACGATTTGAGGACTTCAGTAATTCAGACATAGGTCAGGGGTTTGTTACAGGAGTGGGTGGGTGTGGTTCTGTGGCCTGCGTTGTGCAGGAGGTCAGACTAGACGATCATAATGGTCCCTTCTACCTTAGAGTCTATGACTCTATGACAGACACTGAGCTGCATCCATGGGCATCAGGCCTGGCTGCTGAGCGTGTCTGGTGAGTTCTCTCCAGCCGGTGCTGGGGGCCAGCCTGCTGGCACAATGCTGCTCTGTGGCTCCCTGGGGCGGTGCTGTGTGTCTGGCCTGCTCCTGATGCTCCCTGTGCTGGCTGGTTCCTTCCTGCAGGGCCTGGCCGAGAGCGAGCAGACCCTCGAGGTGATAATTGCCCTCCAGGAGCTCATCCGCCTCCAGGACCCAGCCTTGCTCAGCCTGGAGGTCCTGGGATTTATGAAGAAATACCCCGACATCAGGTAACATACCTAGCGCGGCGGGAAAGGTCCGTTACATGGGGCGGCCATGGGGCAGTCCTGCCCTGCCAGTAGGGGGAGCTGCCTTCACACAGGCTGTCTCCATGTAAGCCTGAACCCCCACCCCATGGCATGCACCTCTCCAGAGGTATTCGCAATCCTGTTCATCCCTGATAGCCACAGGACAGAGCCTCTAAGCACAGCTACGGACAGGCCGGCTGGCGCTGGCCACTCCACCCAGGCTCACCTGTGGGCAGCACAGAAGAGAGAGTCACCGAATCGGAGCGGCACAGACTGGCAGAGAGCAGCCCCTGGCTCCTGGGGAGATTGTTTCCCCTTTGCTGAGCCCAGCCCAGAGCCAGGTGCCCGTTATGCGATGATTTTCACAAGAGTTTGGTTTTATTTCCAAATGTTGACCTTTTGGGCTCCCCGCCCCCTTTCGTTCATTTTGGCCCCATGCGAGATAAAGCAATGACTGGTGGCCACGGGTGGGGTGGGGGGTGGATCTCACCCTCTCTTTCCTTGTGCTACGCTCTGACTCTTCTGGTGGCGGCGAGGGCGGTTTGAAAACTCCCAGCACCGAACAAAAAATGGAGGGATAAAAGAAAAGAAAAGACATTTCTCTGAAGAGGCCCCACTCCTCCTTTCATTCACTTGTGCTCAGGGGCCAAAGTGCTGAAAGGAGAGAAGCAAAATGGCCAACATTCGATATTCCAAATCAGCCCAAATGAGAACATTTGGAAGAAAGAAAAAAGGGTGATTTTGCTTTTGCAAAAAGTCTATTATTTAGCAACAAATGCTCGAGCTTCGGTTTGTGGCTTTGCTGGCTGGGCACCTCAGCCTGCCCCAGCACACCGGACGCAGAAGGAGGGATGCAGCCGCATGACTAGGGCCTTTCCAAGTCATGGTCCATTTTGGTAAATTTCATGGTCAGAGCCTTTCAAAACACTTGAATTTCAGGGTTTGAGATACTGAAATTGTAAATGTCACAGTGTTTGTAACCATGAGGGGCCTGATCCAGAAGAGGGTCACATGGGGGGCTGCAAGGCTAGTGAGGGGCGGGGGGGGTTGCAGTATTGCCACCTTTACTTCTGTGCTGCCTTCAGAATGGGCGGCTGGAGAGTGGTAGCTGCTGGCCAAGAACCCAGCTCTGAAGGCAGCGGCGTCGCCAGCAGCAGCACAGAAGTAAAGGTGGCGATACCATCGCATGCCATCCTTATTCTGCACTGCTGCTGGCGGCCACTCTGCTGCTGGCTTCTGGGCTGGCTGCTGGCGGCCTTCTGCACTGCTGCTGGCGGCCTTATTCTGCACTGCTGCTGGCTTCTGGGCTGGCTGCCTGGCCAGCAGCCACTGCTCTCCTGCTGCCCAGCTCTGAAGGCAGCACAGAAGTAAGGGTGGCAATACCACGGCCCCGCTACAATCAGGGCCAGATTTACACCTTATGCATCCCTAGGAACAGTATCTTCAGCGCCTCACGCCCCCCCCCCCCCCCCCGCCTTCACTGACCTCTGTGTTTTCCATAAAAACTGAAACTTTTAACCCACTTTTCACTTTTAGGCACCCCTAGAACGCTGGCACCCCTAGGCATGTGCCTACTGTGCCTTACTGGAAATCCGCCCTTGCCTACAGTAGCCAGATTTCATGGGGGAAACCAGATTTCACCGTCCGTGACATGTTTTTCACAGCCATGAATTTTGTAGGTCCCTGCACAGGACACCTGGAGGAAACAGACGATGCTGTGGGGTTCTCCCCTCAGTGCAGTACCCGTCACTCCAGGTGCTGCAGCGTGCTGTCAGTCACTTCAGGGGGACCTCAGAGGTGTGGGTTTGAGAGGAGGTCCCACATGTGAGCTCCCGGGGCCCAGGCGGTAGCAGCAGGTAAGGGGTTCGGTGTCTCAGTCTCTGGTTTCCTGTTCCCCACAGCGACGAGCACATCTCCATCCTGCTGGATCTGCGGGGCGACGTCTCCAAGGAAGTCCGGAACGTGGTGCTGGAAATGATGGCACAGAATCCACAGTCCCTGCCCGAAAACTACCAGCCCATCTTCAGCAACATCCTGGTCCCAGCTCCGGAGCTTCCCTTCTGCCTTCGCAAGGGCAAGTGTGCCTGAGACACGCACGCCGCAGCCCGGCTGTCTGCAGCCTGCCCTGGCCAGTGGTGTCTCTGAATAACTGACCTCTGAGAGGCCCTGGGTGGGGCTGGGCAGAGACACTGGGTCTCTGCCGTGTATGAGGCACTGTCTGGGCTCCAGAGACGTGGCAGGGAAAGCCTGGGCTTCAGCCCTGCTGTGCAAGGAGGAGAGGAGAGGCTTCCACACCCATTCCCCAGTGGCCGACACCTTGGCACCTGCTTTGCTGGCGCCAGGGAGCCCTCAGCCCACTAATCCCTGGGCCACATAACCCTGGATGGGCTGAACCCAGCTGTAGGTCTGGCCCTAAACTACTAAACCACCAGATTCAGCTCTGTCCATTCGGGTCTCCAGCCCTCTGCTCCAGGCTGCTTCCCAGCTGCCCCCTCTGCTCAGCCCTCCCAGGGTATGTGCAGCCCAGAGCCTGCAGTGGGGATGGGCCAACCAAGGCAGGCAAGCATGGCAGCGTCACAGAGCTATGGGAGCAGAAAGGGAATTTCCCCAGGATTCCTTCCCCAGGTCCAGCCACAACTGCCCTTCCCCTCCCCTCCCCACTCCCATGCACTGGAGCGTGCCCAGGGCAGTCTGTTCCCAAGCTGTGCTGGAGGCCAGCTCAGAGCAGGGCCTGACAGGGTCTAACTGGGCTGGGCAGAATTCAGTTCCTGGTTTATAATTCTGATGCATAACATTGATGTTGAAGCATTTTTTTATTTTGATCTATTTAAATGTTCACAGCTGCAGAAAATGAGGGGGGAAGGGGGGAGTCAGACAGTGGAGGGGTCAGACAACAATTATTTAGTGACAGTGGACGTTGAGATTCCCCCAGTTAAAGCTTTAATGCCATTATGAGACAACCCGTCAACATCCCAGAATATACACAGTAAAGACCTTTCAATCAAACTCAAAGAAGAACTTCAGCAGCGTTGTTCTTCCTTTGCCGATCAGTGCATTTCAGTGATTATCGAGGGAAATGTTTTTCATTGGAGTGGGGTGAAATCAATGTGTACTGACATTTACCAGTTCAAATTGATTCCTTCCCGGCCTAGTTATTATAACATAGACAAATCCAAACAGTCTTGCAGCTAGAGTTGCCGACTTTGTAATATTTAAATCAGACACTCCAGCTGGCGTGCCGGAACCTCCCCTGCCCCACCTCTTCCCTGAGGCCTCACCCCTGCCCCACCTCTTTTCCCCAAGGCCCCACCCGCATCACTTCTCTTCCCCCGTCACTCCCTGCTATTCCCGTGCCCGGGATCATGGGAATGGCAGTAATCAGAGCCTAGTGCAGAGGTTGGATGATCCATCCTGAAATAGCATGGCTATAACATGTCGTGCTGCTACTCAGCACGGTCAGGGTAGGTGTCTCTCAGCAATGGGGCAGGGCAGGGAAAAGGAAGGAGCCCCACTACATGGAGTAAAAGGAGGAAGTTCTCCCCAATGGACATGTTGGGTTTTCGTAGGGTGCTGAAATACCATTGCCAGGAGCAGAGGCGCCGACTCTGGGGCTGGAGCACCCATGGGGAAAAATTAGTGGGTGCTCTGCACCCACCGGCAGCCAAGCTCCCCTCCCCCATACCTCACCTCCTCCGCCACCTCCTCCCCTGAGCGCGCCGCCTCCCTCCCAGCTGTTTGGCAGCATAGCAAGCTCTGGGAGGGAGGGAGGAGGAGTGGGAACATAACCCCCTCAGGGGAGGAGGCGGGGCGGGGGCAGGGATTTGGGGAAGGAGTCGGAATAGGGCAAGGAGGGGGCGGAGTTGAGGTGAGAACTTTGGCAAAGGGGTTGGAATGGAGCAGGGCAGGGGTGGAGTTGGGGCAGGGTCTTTGGGGAAGGGGTTGGGATGGGGGGCAGGGGCAGAGGGGTGTTGAGCACCCATCGGGGTGAGCCAGTCACTTACCCCACGTCAATGGATGCTCAGAATCTCACACCAAAGACAACGCTGACAGCCAAGTTCTTTGGGGAACTAGCTAGAGATTTATTAGCTAAGAAAAAGGAAGGAAAGTTAGTCAAAGGTTAAAGCAGGTAAAACACGTTACCGGTGAATTCAAGTTTGTAAGTCCAAAATGATAGCAGGGGTGGGAAATCTGCTAGTTTTCTATACATCTCCCTGGGTGGCCCAAAGGGTTTTGGGGGATTTCAGTCCTTTTGTTCAAAATCTCCCCTATCCGAATTCACCAGTCCCGAGATGGGTTAGGAGAGAGAGGCCTTTGTTCTCCCTTTTTATACCTTGACCCTTCTGGCTGGAAAAATCTTGGTTGTGTCATGGGCTCAGACAGTTCCAGGGTGTCTGCACTTTGCCCTCAGGGCTTCATATGAAATGCATACATCCCATCTGAGGTGTCTCCAGGAGTGACACACAGAGGCTTTTGTTTACAGTTCCTTTGTTATTCCTGAAGAGAGAACTTATGGGCATGTCTCAGACTCACAACATATAGCAACATTTAATAACTCCACCCACAATGTCAATACACATTATAACAAGATACTAATACTCAGCAGATTATAGCTTTTCCAGCGATGCTTCACAGGGCATACGTCGTACAAGAAGTATCACAATTTTCTCAAAGCGGTGACTATATTAGTGTAGATGGTCAGTGCACCTGAGAAAAATGGAAGAGGTCAGATAAGGAGCCTGGCTGTTATGGAGGACGCTGGGGCATGGTGAGAACAAGAATTATAGGTATTGAGCTGACAGGGCCTACGGTTTGGGACTTTTGTTAGACTATTTGCACAAGGTTTTTGTAATAAACTGGTCCCAGGAGGGATATTTGTTGAAGTCAAAGCCTGAAATGGAGTCCTTTGGGTTACTCAAGAGGAAACTGAGGCAAGGGGCCACTTGTGGGGCCTGGGAGGAGGCTACTCATTACAGTGCCCATCCATCCATCAGTATCTTGGCACAGGGACACAAGAGGGATCATCTCCAGTGCTCAGGAAGGACGCAGCTGGGACACTCCAGGGAGATCTGGCTGGCCAGCAGACACGCCAAGCACAATTTGATTGCACAGATTGGGACCTCGGTCTGCTCTGACTATGAGAAGCGTGACCGTATCGTTGGTAAATGTGCCACCACTGCCGTTTGTTGTGGCTACCCCGACTGAACCGCAAGGCCAGGATGTGGGCGACCCAGAGCCTGGTGAACCCTGAGCCAGACAGAGCCACAGTGTCCCCAGACCACGTCCTTCCAGAGCTGGAGGATGAGCCTGAATCTCTGGAGACTACCCAACCCAGAACTGATTCGAATGCCGGTAAGTATTGAAATGAAGCATTGAACTACACCGAGGTGTGGGTTATACCTGCCAGGGTACTGTACAGACACTATCATGTTGGTTCTCTGCCTC
The DNA here is from genome assembly GCF_025201925.1 of Gopherus flavomarginatus. Lineage (NCBI taxonomy): Eukaryota > Metazoa > Chordata > Testudines > Testudinidae > Gopherus > Gopherus flavomarginatus. The sequence continues at coordinate 39,484,252 of NC_066630.1, forward strand.
ATGGCTTTTATCTCCACCTCTGGTGCTCAAAGGCCATGTCAGAGACTATCCAGGCTCTCCAGTCCTCTTCATGGTCACATGGAAATAGAGCCAGCCCGTAACCTTGCTACGTCCTGCCTCACACACCCTGACCCTGCTCCGCCTGGTCGGCTTCCCCACCCGCCAGGAAATGGTGTCATCGCATAGCTTAACGTGGAAGAAGAGTGTTTTAGGTACAGACACTTTTCTGGTAAATTACCTTCATCCCGCACCCTTAGTCTTAATTTTTCGCTAAACTGGCATCATAAGGCCGAGGAGAGAAAGCCAGAGCGCGAAGGCCATTGGGCTAGCAAGAGGTAACCCATGTTTCCGAAGCACATGGCCTGCTGCTAAGCTTTCACAGCAGTGTGGTTGGTCAATCTTTTTCTTTTTTCAGCGTTTACAAAGTTCATCTTGGTGTCTGACTCTGTACTAGACACAAGAGACACGTGAGTCGCATTCATGGGTCTGGGTCTTGGGCCCTCCCTTCTATGGGGAAGCATCACTGACCTACCATCCATGCAGACACAACAACAAGTGCAGGGGTGGAGGTGTGTGGGTGGGGTTGGTGCATGATTGTGCTTGTGCGTGTAGGTGGGAGGGAGAAGGGGCGGAAGCGCCGTCCCATCCCCATTGCTCACAGGGGGAGAAGGGGCAGCTCCACCCTTAGCTGCTGGGCTCCTGAGGGGTGGAGAGAGAACTCTGCCTGCCTCCTGAAGCAGCCCTGATTGGCTGCTCTACCCCAGGAGGCAGGACAGTGGGGCGGGCTGAAATCCCATCCCTGCCAGGCATTGAGAGACCCAGGGTTGCAACTACAGCTCATCCCCCGGCTTCGCAGCGATCCGAGGCTGCTCCAGGGTCACTCCCTTCTAAAGCCAAAGGGTTAAATGTCTAGGTACCAAATCTGTGTGAAGATCAGCCCCAAATCTTGGGGCGGAAATGGAGCACATGAAGGCCCCTGCATCCCGCTGTCTGCTGGGGAAGGGGGCAGGTGCAGGGCTGCACAGCTGCCAGCAAACGGGCTTACAGAGCAATCAGAGGGTGCAAACCCACTGGCTGCACTGGAGATCAACAGGCCGTTTGTCAGAGATTGCCAGGCCAGCAGGGACCATTGTGATCATCTAGTGTGACCCTGCAGAGCCCAGGCCGGAGTCCTGCCCCATTATAACTCCTGGGCAAAGCTCTGAGAAAAACAGCCAGTCCTGATTTTAAAATGGTCGGACTGGAGAACCCAACACTTGGTAAATCGTTCCAACGGTTAATTACTCTCACGGTTACTAATTGACACCTCCTTTCCAGGCTGAATTTGTCTAGCTTCAGCGTCCAGCCCCGGCTCGTGTTAGACGTTTCTCTGCTGAACTGAAGAGCCCGTTATTAATGTTTTTCCCCATGTCGGTACCTATTAAACACACACAGCAGAAGCAGGAGCGGCAAATGTTCCATAAAAGTGGAGCGCCACCAGTGCCTGAACTATGGCCCCCTGTGCCACTCCCTTGCCCCTCGTCCTGCTCCTTCTCCCTGAGTCCCTGCCCCTTCCCGAGGCCCCACCTCACCTCTTCCCCCCAAGAGTCCCCCCCACTCGCTTTGCTCTGCCCCCCTCCCCTGTCGCATGCCCTTACAGCTGGTAAAAAGGAACAGTGATGGGGCCATGGACCCGGGCACCCCCAGTTCTGGTGCCCTGATCACAAGTTATTCTCAGGCAATACCTGTGCATAGGTACCGTCAGCGAAGGGGCTTCTGGAGGTGGCTCTTGCTCTGGTTGCTGAAACACTGGAGATGAAGCTAGAAGTGGAGAAGCTCTGAAAAGAATCCCTCTGGCTGATTCCAAACTACCCCACTGAGCATCACTTACCCACTCTGGTCTTTTCCTTTTCGTTTCTTTGGGGCACTGTCCTGGGCATTATAGAAAGAATCCTACATCACATCCGGGAAAGCACTGGTGTCTAGTGATGGCAGGGCGGAGAGCAGTAGCCTTTGGGAAAGATTAGAAAACTTTTCAAAAATACGATGAACTCCCCAAAGGTGACATAGATCCACTGGGCAGATACGGGTCTGAGAGCATTAGATCAAATCTTTTTGTGGGGAAAGGGGGGTGCAGTCCGCAGCCTGGAGGAGGAAGAAGCCTCAGGATCCAGGGACCAGCAATCTACCCCCGTCCCCTCCCCAGGAAAGTCCAGCGAAGTAGCAGCCTGGGGTAGTGCAAGGCCAAGGCATGGCAGAGAGCGCCCACCAGGCCCAGAACGGGGTGTGCGAGACAGGCAGAGGAGCCCCCGCCACGGGCTGTCGACATCAAAGGAGCTCAGGGGAGGCACTGTGTGACCCCCTCCAACCCACACACACACACACAGAGCAGCTGGAGCCCAGCTCAGGGGAGGCGCTGTGTGACCCCCCCCACACACACACACAGAGCAGCTGGAGCCCAGCTCAGGGGAGGCACTGTGTGACCCCCCCACACACACACACACAGAGCAGCTGGAGCGCAGCTCAGGGGAGGCGCTGTGTGACACCCCCCCCCCCCCCCCCCCCCACACACACACACAGAGCAGCTGGAGCCCAGCTCAGGGGCTCGCTCGATGGCCACCGGAGGGAGCCCTCAGCCCTTTACAGACACACTGATAAATCCATTGGCAAACTTTGTAAAATTATTCTTAAAATTATAACAAGGTCCACAACTCGGGGGGTGGGGGTGGGAGGTGCCCTGCCCTCCTGAAATGGCACCCCTCATCAACCTCCTTCTTGAATCGGGACCCCAGAACTGGCCGTAGGGTTCCAGCAGCCCCGAATACAGTGGTAAAATAACCGCCCTGCTCCTGCTTGACAGGGCCCTGGTCATGCAGCCAAGGCTGCTTTGCCCACAGCATCCCCCTGGGAGCTCCTGCTCAACAGCTTATCCCCCATCCCCCCGCCCCAAATCTTTGTCAGAGTCACTGCACCCAGGATACATGCCCCTGTCTGTAGGTCTGGCTATGTCCTTTGTTCCTAGACGGACACGTTCACGTTGAGCCGTTTGCTTGCGCCCAGCCTCCCAGACGACCCAGACTGGCGTGAATCAGTGCCCCGGCCTCTTCATTGTTTGCCACTCCCCCAGGGTTTGTGTCATCTGGACACTTCACCAGTGATGATTTTGTTTTCTTCCAGGTCCTGGGGCACCCTGGCAGGGGCTGTGCGAAAGGGACCTCTCAGTACAGCCCCTGCATGTGCTAGCAGGGCTCTACCCCGCCCTGGGCCTGCCCAAAGCCCACAAATCGGGGGCCAGCTTGGGGCAGAGGAATAGCAAAGGGAGCTGCATCCAGCGCGTGGTAACAGCCCAGGGCGCCAGCAATGGCAGAGGGCCTGGCGCACTGGATCGGTTCCTTCATTTGGGCTGGTTGCCCTGGCCCCAGTGGGAACCTGGAATGCCCCCAGGGTGACAGTCACTGAGTGCAGTGGGTGCCGGCCTGGGGACACCTTCACTTCATGCAATGGGCCTGTCACACCCTGTGCTGAGCCGGCCCAGCTGTCACGCTGCCCTGCAGGGGCCCACGAGCACAAGCACCTGCTCAGGGCAGGCTGTTGTGAGCCAGGGCACAAACCCCGCACCGGCTGGCAGTTCGATGCACAGGCAGTGGGTATAAAAGGTCAGGGAAGGCGAAGCCTCCCCACACAGCGTGCCCGCAGCCCACCCGCAGCCCTTGGAGCGTGCCATCGCCAAAAGGGTGGGAGCCCCGACTGGGGTCCCACTCACGCTTCCCCCCCCGAGACCCCTGTCCCACTTGTCCTCTTCCCATCCCAGCTCCGCCCCGCATGGGAGCCTCGCAGGGGAGGGTGAAAAGGCGCATGTGAGCGGCGGGCGAGCAGGCGGGCGAGGGCAAGCACATGAGTGGCTGGGCTCGGGGAGCACCTAGGGGAGGGGGCAGAGGCTTGTGAGCAGCCAGCTGGCCTGGCTGGCAGGCGAGGGGGGCTGGGGCGAGAGGAATGCCCGAATGAGTGGCTAGCCGGCTGGCTCATGGCCGGTGGGCAGAGAGGTCTGGGGGGAGGAGGTGCAGAGGTGTGAGCAGTGGGTGGAGAGCGTCTGGGGAAGGGCCTGAACAGGCGCAAGGCGTGGGCAAGGGGGCCAAGCAGGGCTGGGGGTGCAATGTGGGCAGGGCTTCTGGGGGAGGAGGCTGAGCAGGGTGTGGGCCTTGGGGGGGTCTGTGCTTAGATTTCACCAATCAGGTATCACGTGCGAATGTCTCAGGCACCGTAACAGCCTTAACTTGGGCACTCGGTCTGTCTTGTCACCCGGGTGAGCCCACCTTTGTGAGAGATGGTCCCCTACACCAAAGATCACAGCAATACTCAGGTTACTTCCAGTCCCAAAGGACTCACCACTTACCCCAGGACAATCGCATCTTAGATCTGACACTAAAGACAAGGCTTGTAGCGAATCCTGTAACAAACCATGGACAGAGTTCTTAACGAGGGGAAGGAAATGCGAGAGGTCTTTACAAGGTTAAAGCAGGTAAATACACACACAAATGAGTTACACTCTTAATTGGCAAAGGGTATAACAAAGCTTCTGTAATAAGCAAGCTGTGTATGTCTCTTAGGACTGATCCAGGCTAAACACTGGGGATCTCTTGCTTATGCCTAGAAACCCTGGTCTCCAGAGTCCAAGCAGCATCGAGTTAGTTTCCCCTTGTCACGGAATAATTCATTAGCACATCTCCACTGCACGGGGCAAGAGCCGTCTACAGAGTCTCTTGGCCACTGATGTTCCCCGACAGTTGGTCTGGTGTCGCTGGGCCGGCTCGGCTGGGCAGACGATCAGACCTTTTGTTGGCAGCCAGCATTTCACACTCACTCACGTCTCTCTCCTGACTGGTGACTCCCAGCTCCGGGGGCTCCCAGGGCAAATGCTCAGCAGTACCTCACAGTGTGGGCTACAGCGGTTACATGAAATTAACGCAGGCAGCAACTCACAAGCCCTCGATGACATCTGAACTCAACGCTCATTTTCATACTGCCAATGCCATCGGCGTGATGCCTGCTGGATTTGTCACTAGCCAGGTGAGGCATGGGCATATTAGAGATTTGTGGGGCCCTGGGCCAGAGCAAGTGGGGGCCCCCTCTCACCCCTTCTACCAGCAGTCCCCCTGCCCTGTCCCCATGCCCCAACCCCGCCCCCTGGCAGGAGCACCAGGTGGGTGGGTGGGTCAGGGTGTGGGGGTGCCCATTTTTCCAGGGCACCCCAATTGGCCAAGGCCCCATGGCACAGGCCCCATTGGCCCAGTGGCTAATGCACCACTGGGCATGGGGACTTTGGCATAAGCTGGTGCCTGCTTTGCCAGCAACACACCAGGTCCCTGAGCATGCAAACCCAGCAGATTTGTCTCAGCCTTGAGAGTTCGCAGCCCCTGGGAAGAAGGTGCCACCACCACCTGCTCCTGCTGGCCAGTGTGAGGCCCCCACAGGTGCACTGGACATGAGCCAGAGAAAAGCAGCCCAACGCCAAGGCTGCTCTGAGCTGTCCTGTGCCAGAGAAGCTCTGCACCACTCTCCACCTGCCAGGGGCCAAATCGGGTGCAGGGGGGTGTCCAAGTGCGCAGAGTTGTAACTGTCCTGGTGGAGGAGATCTGTGCTCGTGCCAGGACGATATGCCAGGCCCAGTCAGGGCAGGGACTGGCTGGCTCCCCCATGCAGTTCGGCCAGGCATGAGCCCTGCCCCAACACCTACAGATCTGCAGCTGTCCCTTGGTCCCAGCCCCTTGCTAGTCCAGCCCTGGGCACCCTCATGTCTCTGCCAACGTCTCTTGGACCAACCCTGCCTGTCCCCTGCTAGTCCAGCCCTGGGCCCACCTGGTGAGACTCTGCCAGTCATACCCCATGTGCCAAACTGAGGACTAGGCCGAGACTCCACCAACTCATTTCAAATGTGTCCCAACCCCCATGTCAGGTGGCAGGGGGTGGGGCTGGGAAGGGGCAGCCGATGCTGGCTCCTAGCAGCGCACATGGGGCAGGGACCTGTCAGCTAAAGGCCTGGGTGGAGCAGGTGGGGCAGATGCCCAGCCCTGCTCTGGGCATGACTGGCGGTCACAAGGCACCCAGCAGGTATAAAGCGTGTGGTTCTGGCAGCCCGGCACAGCTGTGAGCACTGACCCAGCATGGCTTTCCTGCACGTGACTCTCTGCCTGGCCCTCCTGGCAAGCGCCTCCGGTAAGCGATGCCCATCAGCGGGTGCTGCGGCTGGAGCCTGGCTGAGTGCAGGGGAAGCACCCTGCAGCTAGGCCTCTCCGGCTTGGACCTGGTGGAAGCTAAAGGAGCTGGGTGTAGCCACTGAAGAGGGACCCCGACCCTGGGCTACGCGGGTGTCACGGAGTGACCGGGCGATGCTCTGGAACTGCTCCCCACCAAGCCAGGCAGGACTTTGGGGAGCCTCCTCTACCTCAGAGCAGACTTGTTCAGGGCAAGAAGTTCACACAGCTTCACCTCCTGGGTCTCTCCTTGGAGCATTCAGCATCCTCTGCCCCTCCGTGCGCTTCCCACAGCGAGTCCACCCCAGCGGGGTCCTGGGGAAGCCACAGGGTCCTGCACCCCCACTTTGCAGCCAGATGTGACTCTCAGAGGTTTATTCGATGACAGGAACAGGGTCTAAAACAGAGCTTGTAGATACAGCAAACCGGACCCCTCGGCCGAGTCCATTCTGGGGGACAGTGAGCCAGACCCCCACATCTGCCCTTCACTCCTCGACCCCAGCCAGCTCCAGACTCACAACCCCCCCCAGCCCCTCCTCTCTGCTCAGCTCCTTTCCCGGGCCAGGAGGTCACCTGATCCCTTTGTCTCCAACACCTTCAGCTGGCACCTTTGCAGAGGAGGGGCCCAGGCCATCAGTTGCTAGGAGACGGAGTGCCAGGTATTTAGGTGCACTGGCCCTTTGCTCTTCAGCAATCACACACCCTTATCCCACCACCTGGATACTTAAGAACTGCATAGGGGACACTGAGGCACCAACACAGTATTTAGAGGAAACATCAAGAACTTTCCCAGTTCGTCACCGCGGGCAAACGGCTAGTCTGCCCCTTTGGGCGGTGAGGAGACAGCGCCGTGGGACCCCCATGGGGCAGTGCTGGGTACTGCTGCTCTGTTAGCGTCAGGGGCCTGGGCAGCACCTGTTCACACAGACTGAGTGCCCTCAGCCTGGCACTGCCTGGGTGCCAGAGGCCCCCCCAGCAGCACTGCTGTCCGAGAGGACACTGCCAGAGGGGCTCCCTTGCTCTGCTCAGCCAGCTGGCAAGGGGACCAGCCTTCCTGCTGTGCCAGCAATGCCTACTGTGCACTGAGCCCCACGGCTGGGGAGACTAGCACCGCTGCTCTGACCCAGCCAGGATCCCAGAGGGCCCGAGTCCCCCATCCCACATGGGGCTGGCATTGCTGCTTGCCTGAGCCCTGCCCTCCCCACCGAGAGCAAATGGAACCAGTGCCCACTTCTGCCAAAAACGGTTTGGACGGCGTGGACAGGGCTTAAAAAAGGGACTGTCCCGGCCAAAACGGGCCGTACGGTCTCCCTAGATAAGAGACGTTCACAGGGTGGGAAATTCCAGCCGTCAGGGTCTCTGCCGCGGGCTCAGCACTGGCTGGGCCCCCCTAGGGATATTCTGATGTGCATGTTCAATGGCCTGACTAATCCACAAGCCAGTTCATCCCCTGGAACGAGAGCTAAGAAGTGCTGCCCAGGGCCCATGGAGCGGGAGGAGGAGGAGGAGCAGGAGCAGCCTGTGCATGGGGAATCGTTGCCCTGTACGCAGCTTAGGCAGAAATCCAAAGCAATTTGGCTCGTGCAGACACGAGCACGGCCCACAGCGCCCAAGCCTGGGAAGAGCCCCCGCTCTGTCCAAGGGCAATCGCTTGGAAAGCCCCAAGCATGCGGGGTGGGGGCCCAACTGGCGCACCCACTGCATTGTGCACTACAGCTGGGCACGCCCGGCCAGACTGGGACAGTGCAGCTAGGACTGATGAGTGCTGAGCCGGCATGTGGCTCTGGGCCTGGCGGGGTCTGTAATGGCTGAAGTGGGATTTCCAGGGACTCCCCATGCCCTGTGGCACCGGGCCAGGATCCCAGGGACAGCCAGGAAGGAGGAATAATGGAGGGAGCTGGGCCCCACACCCAGGGGCCGGACGCTGCTCCCAGCCTGCGGATCAGGAGTAGGGGCAGGGCACAGAGCACAGGAGGATCTGGGTGGTATTTTGGCTTGTGGTGGTGCCAGCTACCCAGAAGCAGAGGCTGCCAATGGCAGGCTAAGTGCCAACCTGCAGGCAGCTCAGGGTCCCCCAAGCCTGGAGCGCTGGGCACATGCCAGGGTAGGACCCTCAGCCCGTCACAGACTCCCTCTCCTCCCACCATTCTCGTTCCAGGACAGAAATGGCTTCCACTTCTGCGGTGGCTCCCTGATCAACCAGAACTGGGTGGTGACGGCTGCCCACTGCTAAGTCAGGTAAGGAGACGGTGCCGCAGGCCAGGCCAGTTGCAGGAGCCGCTCTGCATCGGCTGGTGCCACGGCTCTGTCTGGGCACAGGGACAGCCCCACTGAGTGACACCCCTGGCGCTGCCCCACACCCAGTCCCAGCATGGCAGCGGGGCACTGTGGGTTGAGCAGAGCATGCCCAGGGCATGGGGGATCTGGGCACAGGGGTAAGATCATGGCTCTGCTCCCCAGGTGAGCAGAGGGTTCCAGATCCTGGGCATTACCTGGGGAGTGGGGAGGTTGGGAGAGGGGCCGCTACCCAGTGCTGAGGTTGTTCTCCTGGGAAGAATGGAGCCAAAGAGCTGACTTGCCCCCTGCTCTGGGGCTGCCCCTGCCCCAGCCCTTCCTGCCAGTTCCCTGATGCCAACCCAGGGCCCGAGACCCGGACGCTGCTGCTCCACCCACCGTTCACAAACACCCCTGCTGAGCCTCCCTGGTGCCGTCTCCTCTGGCTGGAGCCTGGCCCCTCTGGGGCTCAGAGGAGGAGACACTTTGCTGGTGCCACAGGGCAGCTCCGCTGGGCTGGGGCAGGGCAAGCAGAGGTGGCCCACTGGAGGGCACAGGGGATCCTGGAGCTAGTGAGGGCTCCTAGGGCGAATCCTCAGGGGTGGGCTCGGCCCCCTCTGCCCAGGTGCCCAGCCCCACTGGTTCTGTCCCTTGCAGAGCCGGGACTCACTTTGCCATCCTTGGGGAATACAACAGGAGCTCCGGAGCTGAGCCAATCCTGGTCAAGTCCATTGCCAAGGTGAGCCACCCCCCAACGCCATCCGAGGCATTGCAGAGAGGGGGGAAGATGCTGGGCAGTCCCACAGAGCCCAGGGGTGGGGGACAGGCACCCCAGCTCTGTGCCTGGGGCTGTGCCCTGCTGGGGGAAGAGAAGGGGCTGGCAGAGGCAAACCCCTGGGCATGGGGGCCCGTTCTCCACCCAGCAGGGATGGGTGTAGGGACAAGCCGCTGGGCTGGGACTCTGCAGAGTCATGTTCCTTGCCCAGCTCTGCCCAGGGCTCCCTGGGTCAGGCGCCCTGCGCCTCCTGGAGATGGGCATGTTCCCATGGCGATGGGAGCCATAGAGGCCCCCGCCTGGAGCGAGCCCTTGGGGAGTGTGGCCCAGTCCCTTGTGCTCCCCCAGGCCATTGCCCCTGGAGCGGACAGTTAGTGAGGTGAGGGGGGGAGCTGGCTGGAGGCCCCATGCCCAGCTCAGCCCTGTCCCTCAGGCAGCACTGGGGCAGCACCAGGGCAGGCAGGCTCCAGCGAGCGAGTGGGGCGGGATGGCATCACACCTAGGGGAGCTGCGAGGGCGAGGCCGCGCTCCCCTGGGGTGACACCAGCCTGCCCCCCGCCCCCGGCGCTAAGGGCTGCTTGTCCCTCCCTCCCCCATCCAGGCCATCACCCACCCCTACTGGAACGCCAACACCATGAATGACATTACCCTGCTGAAGCTCGCGTCCCCCGCCCAGCTGGGAGCCCGCGTGTCCCCCGTCTGCCTGGCCACAGCCAGCGAGTCGCTCGCCTCCAATCCCACCTGCATCACCACCAGCTGGGGACAGACCAGTGGCACCAGTACGTACGCACAGCGCGATGCCAGCCCCTGGGAGAGGGGGGCAGCCTGGACCTCGCCCACCCATATGGGCTCCATGCGGCGCCCAGCGCTGGGGCACCAGGCCAGTGCATAGCAATGCAACCAGCAGGCAACTAGCAAGTACTTCTCTGGGTGGCTGGCTGCATCTGTCGGTCTCCACCCTTGGCCCTGATCCGAGGTTTCTTTCCCAGCGAGCAGTGGAGCTGTCTGGCTGCAGCAGGTGGCCCTGCCCCTGGTCATAGTGAGCCAGTGCCAGCAATACTGAGGCAGCAGCATCACCAGCTCCATGATCTGTGCTGGGGGGCCGGCGCCTCCTCCTGTCAGGGAAAGATCTGTAATGTCACCCACACAACGGGTGTCGGGCACAGGGCAGGAAGGGCGGGGGAGGGGAAGGGACACAGCAGGATGTGCAGGCGAGGGACACAAGGCAGGGGCACAGGGTAGAGTGGGCAGAGATTGGGAGGGGCACTGGGTGGACAGGTGAGGGGAGGGGCACAGAGCAGGAGGGGGAGGAACACAGGGAAGGGTGGGTAGAGGAGGTGGGAGGGGTATGGGGAGGGCGGGAGGGTGGGCGGGCAGAGGGGCACAAGGCAGGGTCACAGAGGAGCAGGGAGGGGCACAGAGCAGGGTGGACTGGCGGGGGGCACAAGGCAGGGTGCATAGAGGAGGTGGGAAGGGCACAGGGCAGGGTGGGCAGAGGAGGGGAGGGGCACAGGGCAGGAGGGGGAGGGGAAGGGGCACAGGGCAGGGTGGGCAGAGGAGGGGGACTGGCACAGGGCAGGATGGACAGGCAGGGGATGGGGCACAGGGTAGGGTGGATAGAGGAGGGGGTGGGGAGGGGCACAGCCAGCTGGGCCAGAGAGAGGGAGGATCCCTCTAGAGCCCCTCACCCCCACTCAGTTAGTGCCCCAGGGAGCCCTCCCCCTGCCAGTGCCCAGGCACTGCCTCCCTCTTGCACTGGGCCCTGGCATGGTGCCGCGTCAGCCCTGCTCTCTTGCCAGGGGGACTCGGGCAGCCCCCTCACGTACCTGAAAGGGGGGGCCTGGACCCTGATCGGGATCGTCTCCTGGGGAACTAGCACTGCAACGTCCGGACACCCGCCATGTATGGCCGAGTCAGCGCCTTCCGCACCTGGATCGACAACGTCCTGGCCTCCAACTAGTGCCCGGCTGGCAGAGACGCTGCTGTGGAGCGCCAGGGAGAGTGAGCAGTGCTGGCCTGGGCCTGTGGGCAGCTGCTTGGGGCCCTGGACTGAAAGCCCGGGACTTCCCCCTGCAGGCCCTGTACAAAGGAATAAAGGAACTGTCTGTGCAGCCGGTGTTTTGTCCAGCTCCTCTGTGCTCAGCCCCTGCAGCGCCGGGGGGTCCTGGCTACCCACGCCGAGCCCAGCACTGTGCTGGGAGGGACCAGGTGTGGGAGGAGCCTGGGGCAAGAGAGGCAGCTAGGGCGGGGGTTCAGGTGAGACCTGATCCTCTGCCCTCTCTGACAGTCCCAGCACGGCGCCCACCCCGGGGATCCGTCGGTCCCAGCGCATCACCTGCCTGCCCATCCCTGGGGGTCCATCAGTCCCAGCGCGTCGCCCACCTGCCCATCCCCGGGGGGGTCCATCGGTCCCAGTGCGATGCCTGCCTGTCCCCAGGGGTCCGTCGGTCCCAGCACGTCGCCCGCCTGCCCGTCCCCGGGGGTCCATCGGTCCCAGTGCGTCACCCGCCTGCCCATCCCCAGGGGTCCGTAGGTCCCAGCGCGTCACCCACCTGCCCGTCCCCAGGGGTCCGTAGGTCCCAGCGCATCACCCGCCTGCCCGTCCCCAGGGGTCCATCGGTCCCAGTGCGTCACCCGCCTGCCCATCCCCAGGGGTCCGTAGGTCCCAGCGCGTCACCCGCCTGCCCGTCCCCAGGGGTCCGTCGGTCCCAGCGCGTCACCCGCCTGCCCATCCCTGGGGGTCCATCAGTTCCAGCGCGTCGCCCACCTGCCCATCCCCGGGGGGGTCCATCGGTCCCAGCATGTCACCCGCATGCCCATCCCGGGGGGGGGTCCATCAGTCCCAGGGAGTCACCCACCTGCCCATCCCCGGGGGTCCATCAATCAGCTGAGCCCTCCTGATGCCCCCACAGATGCTAGCCCCATGGGCACTACTCATGCTAGAGTTAACCCCCTAGGAGCCTGCAGAGGCACATCCCACGTCCTGCTGGCCTGTTCTGCCCCCACCCTGCCATGCCAGGGAAGCTCCAGCCCAGGGTTTTCCCCAGGGGCTCAGAGGAATGGTCCATGCAGGCCGGGCTCCCCGGAAAGGCTACGTTGCCCACTGCCCAGGGTGGGATGGGGACACTCGGTGGGGCAGTCACTTTGGCAGCTGCTGAGCTGCAGGCCGAGCCGGGAGCAGCAGAGCACCAAAGCGGGGGTGCATGGGCAGAGCTGGATGAAGGACGTGGGCCCTGGGCCAGGCTCTGAGGCTTTAACTCCAGGCTGCCCCTAGGGCATTGGGGGCTGCACAGACCGCCTTGCCCCAGCCCTGACCACCAAGCCTCTAGGCTCCTCTCCGGTACCGGGCACCCTTGCCCCAGCCCTGCTGAGCTGCTGCCTGGCTCGTGAGCCACCCTCCCCACTCCGCTCATAGCCCAGGTACAAGTGGGGGGCCTAGGGCAGGGAGGTCACAGTGCCAGGTAGATTCCCAGGAAGTGCCCAGCCTGGCTCCGGCTCAGCCCATATGGACCCGCTGGAGAAAGATAAAACAGGAGTTCAGGATCCCACTCAGCTGCCATGTACAGACAGCCCCAGGGCATCGGCTCAGTACAGGCAACCAGCACCCCCACCCAGCTGCGCTATGCACCTCGTGCAGTGCCACCTGCTGCCTTGCAGTCCCGAGCAGGGAATGCAGGTTTTAGGGGGCTGTTTCTCCATAGGCCCCTGGTTCCCAGAGTCCATGGGCTTCTCCAGTCCCAGCTGACAGGGGAGGTGGCTTCCAAGAGAGGGGGCTGGTGGTCACCACAGTAGAACGCCGAGCGTGGGGTGGGTGCTCTGAGCCTGCAGGGCTGTGGGAGTGGGTGCAGGCCAGGGGGGTGACTCAGAGGAATTAGGCAGGAAGCGAGACAGTGGGGGCCTTGGAGCTGGGGTGGAGAGGGTTTAGCCAAGGGAAAGGTTGGGGCTAGGTGGAAGCACCGATGAGGAACAGTGCCCTTCCATCCTGCCCCTAGGGCTGCCCAGGAGTCCTGTTCCCATGCAGGAGGGGGAAAAGGGTGCCCACTTCTCCCCCCAAAATAACATCCCTTACCAAGCTCCCCACTTACAATGACACCCACCTGCAGGGGAGGTGACACTGGCTGCTTGCAGCCCCATCAGTTCTCTGGGCACCAGGCATGTGACAGTCACCAGAAGACCCCAACCTGGTGTCACTGGCACCAAATCACAGGCCTCTGCCCTGAACAAAACCAGGGATGGGCCCCAGCTCTCAGAGCCTGCCCCTGTAGCTGGCTCAGGGGGACCAGAGCCAGCCCCAGAGGAAACCCTGGACACACCCCAGGGCAGGGTGTTTACACACCATCCCCTGCCTCCCCCATACACACGCCCAGGCCAGGGTATTTACAGAGCACGCACACACCTGGGCCAGGTATTTACACAGAACTGCCCCCCAAAAGCCCCCAGGCCAGGGCATTTATGCCCTCTACACACACACTGCACAAAAGACTTTGTTGACTGCTTTCCCCACAGCCTGGAAGAGGGGACGTGCCCAAGCCCCATCACACTGGGGGAATACAAACATTCCTATGCTGCTTGAACTCTGAGGGGTGAAGGTTTCTAGGCATAAGCAAGGAGCCCCCCAGCTGCTTTGCCTGGGTTAGCCCTAGAGGATATACCGAGTCTGCTTATTAGAGTCTCCTCTTACTGGCATCAGCGCATTTATTTACACCAGAGCCAGGACCCAGCTCCCAGCAACTTGGGGCAGGGCAGGGTGTCCCAGCTTGGGGCAGGGGTGCCAGGCCTTCCCCAATGGGCAACGAGAGCAGTGCAGAGGAGCATGGGAAAGTCCTTGCCCTGCGGGCTAGTAACTACGCACTGGGCTCCCTGCTGGGAATGGAAGCATCAGACCAGAGCAAGATGACTGCTTGTGTTTAGCAGAGCTATAGAGTGAGAGGGGTGGGAGCACAGGATCGGGGCCAGCCTGGGAAATGAGCAAAGAACTGCAGCGATCTCACATCATCTTGTGAAACCCATCAGCTTCCAGCTTGTCATGGACCAGGCAAGGCCTTTGGGCAGCCAAGCGTCTGTCTGCAAAAAGCAACAGGAAGGCTTTGGGGGCAACCACAGGGAGTGAGCTTTGGACTGGTTCCTTTAACATCTCCGGAGCACAGAGAATCAGGCGAGAGAGCTACCCAGCAGGACCTAGGGGCAGGAACCGAGCCAATGAGACATCCTGGGGAAAGGCAGCTAATGGATCTGAGGCAGTCCCAGCAAGCAGCAATGGCTGAGACACCGGTACTAATGGAGAGTAATGGAGGCAGGAGTTTGCAAAGGCCTGTGCGGGGAGGGCTGTGTAGGCAGTCAGGCCGGGGCCAGCACCTTTCTCTAGGGCTGTGCTGCAGCTCCACCTGGAATGGGGGTTCACATCCAGGTCCTCTTTGCCAGGAGCGACAGAATGGAGGGAACTCGCCAAAGAGCAGCTGCCCTGAGGCGGGGTCTGGCGGGATGAGAGATGGAGAGACAAAGAGCACAACCTGCGGCTAAGCTACAGCTCAGGGCTGAGGTGAACCTGCCCCCAACTCAGCGTGTCCACCCTTTGGCCTCCTTGGAGTCAGTCAGGGTGACATAGGAGCAATGGGATCAAAGCAAGAAGGGGAGCTCTGTCTATTAGAGAAAGCCCTCTCCTAGGCAGCTCCAGCTGGCTTGGGACAATGCCGCCGGGAAGGGTAAGCCAAGACTTCGTGCTGCTGGCGAGGGGTGCGTGTGGACAGCAGGTTATCTACTAGCAATAATGGTGAGCACCAAAGATCTGCTGGGTGCTTCCGCAAACACACGATCCTAGGTCCTGCCTACACAACATGAAGAGTATGTTGAAGGAGACCCAGCTCCCAGTGGCTTTCAGTGAGAGATGGGTGCCTAGCTCCCTTTGAAGATCTCACGTCTCCAGGCCTTCCCTCTGCTGCCAAGTGCTTGCAGATCCTTGGCCGAAGACAGCCTACAGAAATGGCAACCACTATTATTTTAATGGGGACAATGCAACATTTCCTTAAGGGAAGGAGCAAGGTCTCCTCGTAAAGGGTCCCTGACTCACTACCGCACCTGGTGTGTTTGGGAGAGGAGTGGAGCACTGGGAAATGCCCCAGGTGGGCATCGCTCTTAGCCCCAGATACATTCAGCAACTGTAACCCCAGAAAAGCCCCCTCCTTTGGGTGTCCGGCAGAGAGCAGGCCCCAGCCAGGGAACAAGGACAAAAGGTTTATTGGATACACCGGATACATTTACACATGTAACAGACTGAATACACAAAATAAATAATACTATACACTCATTTTAACATTACAGGTTAATTACCATGGATCAGATCTCACTCTACAAGAGACTCCTTAGTGTACAAAAGGAGTCAAAGGTAAATCACAGAACCGGACACTTCTCAAGACAAACAGCGCAGCCTTTTGAGAGGAGACAAAGTGGGACATGATGCAAGTACCTTCAGCAGCTCCTACACAGCAAGAGAAGACCTGGCAACAAAATTGGAGCCAGTGCATCAAGACCTCCAGTCCTGAGGGCTTCTGTGTGTCATGAAAGGTAACAGGAAGGATCACAGCATCTTCATGTGTGCTCATGGCAGGTGCTCCGCCTACCGGGTACCTACATTTGGGCCCAGATTTCTTCCAAAGTCAAAAGGCAACCACAGTGCAAAGTTCTCAGAACACAGCCAGCAGCTCGTCTGGTACCGAGGAGAGAATCTACAGTATGTTGTGCATAGGAGGACTGAGGGAAAGGCAGATGGAGATGGGAATATCGTCAGGCAGGCAGTGGCCTCTCCTCCCAGGCCCTGTTCACCAAAGGAGTGGTCAGAGCGGCAAGGGACAAAGCTGTGCTCTTGGCACGCAGCACCATCAGAGAACACCCTTCCTATTGCACGTCTTTGGCAATGCCCCTGCTTAGTAATGCACACATCTGACACACAGGGACATACCCCTGTAGCGCTTAAGGGCTGCATAGTTATCTAGGCTTTCTGGGGGTGGAGATGAATAGTTTGGACGAAGCACCAGAAGCCTTGTGAGAGGGAAAGCATCAAACACAGTCCACACAAAGTCTGGTACGAGGCATCAAATAGCACAGGCACTTCGTGATAGCTTTGTAAGAGATACAGATTTGAAAACTGCAAAGGCATGTGTGACACACATACACGCCCACTGGGCACACGCAACAGCCCTTTCAGTATGCAGTAAGGAGCATTTTCTGCAATGCTTTCCAAGTGTTTGATTCTCTAGGAAGCCACTGTTGGCTCCTGCCTCTTCTAGTCACACACTATTAAGGATTTTTAATATTACAGCAAATCAGATGAATGTGAGCTATCAATCAAAAGTCAGAGTTTGCAGAAAGACGTCATGTAAGATGTGATATGGCCTCAGCCAGTGTAATGGCAGGGCTGCATTACCCACATCATGCAGGCTGGGTTGGGTGGTTGATTTGCATAAAGGACAAGAGGGGTTATATATTGTGACATGAAGCTATCTCCCTCCTACCACATAGGTCCTGGACAAAGAGAAGGCAGGATCAGAGGAGAGATGATCTGTGGGTGTGAGCAGAGACAGGGATGCTCATGCTCTGGATGGGCACTTTGGTAGCAATACAAGAATCATTACTGATCCTGGCCCTTCCCATCCTACTGTAAACGTTAATAAGGACAGCATGCCCTAGGAGAGTCCATGTGCTCCCCTGAATGGGCAATGCATGGAGGCTCCAAGGGTGGCCTGGCTGGTTCTTCAAGATGTTGGGCCAGATCCTCCAGTCTGTTACTGTGCAGCTCAGACATCACATAATGACTGTACTGGCCAGAGATTAGCAGCAGGCAATTCCTCTTGTGCAGGGTACCCTCTGCTAGCATGAAACTGGCAGAGGTGACATAGCGTCTTCCTATGCTAGCTACTCCCCCCCTTCACAGCAGAGCAGAGCTCTGTCCACCTCTCCTCCCCTGGCATGAGCAGAGTCTGGCTACAGGGAACAATCTGCCCCTATAGCTATATCTTGGCACCTATGGCAAAACTGCAGTCAACAGGGCAGCTTTAATGGGAATACCCTCGGAGCTGGCTCCACCATGCAGTGTGAGCTGCCGCCCCAGAAGGAAGGAAGGAGCCGTGCTTGGGGATTTGAAGCCCTTTTCAATAATCGGTAAGTGATATGGGGTCTCCTTAGTGAGCCCAGAGCCCCAGAAACAGTAAATTCAAGATCGCTCCATAATTTCCAAGTGCCTCACTTCATGCACGTTGTTAGCCTAGATTCTGATGAAGGCATCAGAGAGAGAGCGAGCCCGTTGTCCTGCCCAGATCAGCCACAATCATTTGGGGGGGGCCACATGAGGACATTAGAAACTCACATCTTTCCCCGTAAATGCTAGGTCACTAGAGAAGTGCATGTTTGTGTGCTCAGCCTCAGCCACCTGACAGCCCTAATACAGTATGTCGGGCACCAGTATTTCAACCAAACGCCCACACAGCAGAGCGCAGAGCCCAAAATGTGGGACAAGGGAGGAAGGAAGGAAGAAGCAAGGAAAGTTACCAGAGAAGACATTAGAAGAACTAGAGAAAACATGTCCCGATGTCTGGAGACCCCCCAGCCCAAAGGGATTAGAATGTCTGCAGGCTGATTGTTCCCAAACCTGTTGCGGGAACTTCATTGCAGCTGGCTTTCAAGTCACCACGCAAAGCAGCAGGCCAGCACTCCCTAGCTGATCTCACCTACTTCTTAAACCTGTGACGCTCGCTCGTGGGAGCAGAGGCCATGCCTTCATCTGTGTTTGCATAGCTCCGAATACAATGGGACCCTAAATCTCACTGGGGCCACTGGGTTCTACTGCTATCTGAACATGACATAAGATATCACCACTATTTTGGAATACTTCATGAAGCACCACTGGCCTCTTTCCCATCAGCTTGGCATTTAGCTGTCTGGCGTTGCATTGGGAGGCGTCAGGAGTAGACTAATCATGGCTGACCATGGCCATCTTGGCTAATAGCCACTTTTTAAACCCAGTTATAATTTTAGCCTTCACAAGTAATTCTTCGAATAATTTTGTATCATCTGCAAATTTTGCCTTCGCCCTATTCACCCCCTTTTCCAGATCATTTATGAATGTCTTGAACAGTGGGGGTCCCAGTACAGATCCTTGGGGGATGCCGCTCTTTACCTCTCTCCAGTGTGAAAACTATTTATTCCAACACTTTGTTTCACATTTTTTAACCATGAGAGGACCTTCCTTCTTATGCCATGACTGCGTAGTTTGCTTAAAAACCTTTGGTGAGGGGCGTTGTCAAAGGCTTTTAGAAAGTCCAACTCCAATACATTCAAAAGTGGGATCCAAAGTTGCATCCTCTGTTTGAAACCCACCTACTGTTCTCCTTGGAAGCCCTTTGTTATTTCCACTAAAGCTCCAAAATATGCAGGATCCAATGGACAGCATTCTACGAAGTCAGATCCACCTCCCGCAAAAGAGCAAGCAAGCTGAAATGCCATTTCACACAGTATTGCTAAGTTCCAATGGACAGACACATGTATTTCGATTCACTCCTTAAAGGAACATTTTGCCCAGGGAATAGGGTGGAGAGCAGCAATTTGAGAGCTAGACCCAGGAGGACAATGTACTAGGTCACCAAGTGATTGCTTCCAGTCTCAGCCCGTTTACTCTCTGCTTTCTCCTCACATCCCGTGAGATTTCTGCCACAGGGCAGAACCAGCTGAATGCTGGGGGTCACTAGTAGGCAATGCAAGACTGAACATTTGTCCTATTCAGCCAGCTTCCTGCTTTTGTCCGTGTGAACATTTCTTTGCACCCATACGTGGCGAGTGGCTGCTCTTCAGACCTATACCCATAACCACATGAGGAGAAGGCAACATGTCATTCCCTAGGCACTACTCTCCTGCTTATAGGAGGCGCAACAATGCCATGTGACTTAGGTGACCAATCACACACCAAGGAGGACAGAGTCATAATTCAAAATGATCTGGACAAATTGGAGAAATGGTCTGAGGTAAACTGGATGAAGTTTAATAAAGACAAATGCAAAGTGCTCCACTTAGGAAGGAACATATCAGTTTCACACATACAGAATGGTAAGAGACGGTCTAGGAAGGAGTATGGCAGAAAGAGATCGAGGGGTCATAGTGGACCATAAGCTAAATATGAGTCAACAGTGTGATGCTGTTGCAAAAAAAGCAAATGTGATTCTGGGATGCATTAACAACTGTGTTGTGAGCAAGACACGAGAAGTCATTCTTCTGCTCTACTCTACGCTGGTTAGGCCTCAGTTGGAGTATTGTGTCCAGTTCTGGGCACCGCATTTCAAGAAAGCTATGGAGAAATTGGAGAGGATCCAGAGAAGAGCAACAAGAATGATTAAAGGTCTAGGGAACATGACCTATGAAGGAAGGCTGAAAGAATTGGGTTTGTTTAGTTTGGAAAAGAGAAGACTGAGAGGGGACATGATAGCAGTTTTCAGGTATCTAAAAGGGTGTCATAAGGAGAAGGGAGAAAACTTGTTCACCTTAGCCTCTAAGGATAGAGCAAGAAGCAATGAGCTTAAACTGCAGCAAGGCAGGTTTAGGTTGGACATTAGGAAAAAGTTCCTAACTGTCAGGGTGCTTAAACACTGGAATAAATTGCCTAGGGAGGTTGTGGAATCTCCATCTCTGGAGATATTTAAGAGTAGGTTAGATAAATGTCTGTCAGGGATGGTCTAGACAGTATTTGGTCCTGCCATGAGGGCAGGGGACTGGACTCGATGACCTCTCGAGGTCCCTTCCACTCCTAGAGTCTATGAATCTATGAATCTATAATGAATAGCAAAGCTGTCAAAGTGAAGTTTTCAAACAACCCGTTGGCTAAAATTCATTCCCACAAACAGTTTGCTGAGCAGTTACAGAAAGCACATTTGTAAAAAAAAAATCAACGATTTGGGAATGGAAGGGACAAATTCATCTGATTGTCCATCTGTACGAATAATCCAGCCACCTCTACTCACAGGGAAAAAGGCACAGTTGGGCAGAAAAACCTTTTCAGGTACAAAATGCAAACGCAACATTCACAAGCTAACGTTCTCCTGGCAGAGGTGGAAAGGGAGTCGAATGGCTCTCTGCCCTTCTCCCCCTGCATTAGCCTCTCAGATAACCAGCTAGCTACCTTCACTATTTGCATGACTCCACAAGCCTACCACCACCCTATGATAGCAAACACTGGCCCATACGTGGATAGAGGGAAAGGCTGGGGTGGCTATCAGAGACATCAAGTTGCATAATTGTAATGATTCTGCTCAGATATCTGAGGAGAGCCCAGTGGCAGACAGAAATACTCCAAACTAAAAGGTGTATCACAACTTCTGTGCCAATGGTTCAACCACGTGTGGCCAAGAATCGTTCCCCTGCCTCACCAGGCCAGCACGCTGCTCTGCTACGGACAACGTCCCGCCAGGGGACAGGCCACTGGGCAATATCATCTAGGCAGTTTCGCCAAAGGAATAAAAAAGGAGATGTGCTCACGCTGAAGACAGGAATTATTCAATGGCTCTGACAAGCTCTGTCTGATTTGATGAGGACACCCCCCCCACACACCACCTCACCAAGTCCCCTGCATACCAAACACGGAGACACCTCACTTGTAACTACAGTAACTCCTCATTTAACGTTGTCCCACTTTACGTTGTTTCAATGTCACGTCCCTGCTCAATTAGGGAACACGCTCGTTTAAAGTTGTGCAATGCTCGTGGTTTGGCTGCCTGCTTGTAAGATTCTGTGGAAGAGCAGCAACTTTACAAGGAAGCATTGCACAAGTCCCGCTTCTCCACCTCCTCCCCCTCCCTCCCAGAAAGTCCTAAGCGTGAAGTGTTGGGAGGGAGGGGCAGGAGCAGGGAAGCGCTGTCTCCCCACTCCTCCCAGAAAGTCCTAAGCTCCACCAAACAGCTGTTTAGCAGTGCTTAGGATTTTCTGGGAGGGTGGGAGAGGAGTGGAGACCTGGGGCTTCCCTGCTCCTCCTCCTCCCTCCCAGTACTTCACGCTTATGATTTTCTGGGAGAGTCAGGCAGGAGCGGGAAAGCGCTGCATCTCCGCTCCTCCTCCCAGAAAGTCCTAAGAGCCATCATACAGCTGTTTACGAAGTGCGGGGCCCAATTCGAACAGTTTTGATGGGGCCCCGGCAGGGATGACTATAAAAAAAACATGTAAAAAACCCACATGGGGCTTGTACTCACCGGGCGGTGCTCCAAGTCTTTGGCGGCACTGCGGCAGCAGATCCTTCACTTGCTCCAGGTCTTCAGTGGCACTGAAGGACCTGCTGCCGAGGTGCCGCCAAAGCTCCAGAGCAAGCGAAGGACCCACCGCCGAAGTGCCGCCGAAGACCCGGAGCACTGCCAGGTGAGTAAAAATTAAAAAGGCGCCTCTAGCCAGAGAAGAGATTCTTACTGGGCACGGGGCCCTCTTAGGCGTGAGGCCCAAAATGGGGGAATTGGTGGAATTGCCTTATAGCCAGCCTTGGGGAGGGATGTGGCATGCTCCGGAGAGGAGGTGGAGTAGCAGCGGGAAGAGGTGGGCCTGGAGCATTCCCAGCAAAATCCGAGCTTGTTCTCTGGGGAAGTTGCCACTTCTGTTGCAAAGGTGCTTCCTAGTGTCCTTGCCTGTAGCAGGCTGTGCCTTGTGGGGTAAGCCAGGGGCACGGTACAGTATACAGTGTAATGCCTTTTGTCTGCCCCCAAAAAATTACCTTG
Organism: Gopherus flavomarginatus; assembly: GCF_025201925.1. Taxonomy (NCBI): domain Eukaryota; kingdom Metazoa; phylum Chordata; order Testudines; family Testudinidae; genus Gopherus; species Gopherus flavomarginatus. Next base: position 39,506,265 of record NC_066630.1, read on the forward strand.
GAACCTAACCCCCCCCTTTTACATTAACTCTTATGAGACAATTGGATTCATTTAACATTGTTTCACTTAGAGTTGCATTTATTACAACATAAAGTGAGGAGTTACTGTATAAGGAAACAAAATGAGAAGAGCTCTCTCTCTCTGCAAGATGATATACTGCGATTTGCCACTAGGTGTCACTCTAACTTCAGTCATATTTCACTCAAATGCGGGGAGAGGGACAATTTTCACTTACTAAGCAGGAGATTTCTCTCTGGGTATAATGTGTCCCACAAAGCTCCCAGACAAGCGAGATGCAGAGCTCACCCAGGACACAGATACACAATCACTGCATTATTTATGAGATTATTCAATACCAGAGCAAGTGCCCCAACCTCACACTAGGCCAAATCTGAAGAATCCTAGTTAAGAGGGAAAAGAGGGAGACAGGTAAAATGCACACAGGGACTCCTAGGCAGATTGTGGGGCAATGGGGGCAGTGTTTAACCTGTGAAATCCACAAATGAGGAATTTCTGAAGGCAGAAACTCCTGCGTCTCAGGTCAGATGGAGAGAGTTGAGATGTCTGTGTGAAATATACAAAGGCAGAGAGTCCAGAGAGCACGCAAGGCAGAATTCCAGCAGAGCAGATCAAGGGCATGTGCACAGCTGCTCAAAAGCACAGCAGACTAACTGGCCTCATTAGCAGAACGATCTGCGACTGCAGCACATTTCCAGAGACAACCCAGCCCAAGCAACTTTTGTAACCTGCACTCAGCTAGTCGAATTCCTGACACTTGCCTCTCCTGGGGACTGGGAAGGCAAAGTAAACAAAACAAAACAAAACAAAGGACAGGAGATTGCCTGAGGTTCCAAGAGGAGCTTGGACTCCCTCTCCTTCCGGGAAATCTCCACCATCCTCTTCTTTGCTTACATATGGCTACTGCCTGGGCATAAGCATGTTAGAACTAAGAGGGGGTGACCCGCCCAACTGAAACCAAGAGGTGAAAGGCCAACACAACGATCTGCACTGCTCTTGTTGCATGTGCCCAAGAATACTCGGAGGTTTCCCACAGAAGAGACAAGGTTGCATCGGTGAGAACTGGAGCTCTGCTTACAAGAAGCCCAGAAGAAGTGTGGACACTAATCAAACCAGTGAGAGGTCAGTTGGCCTCAGGATCACAGCCTGCATCACAGATGCAAGGCCTAGGTCACACCATCATGCATGTCACTCACACACCCGAAAGTCAGACAGACCTTGTTAGCCTCAAGCTGAGTCACCAAGAACTGACTTTGTGCAGAGCTGATACGACCTCTATAAAAGCATTTTGTTTCCCAAAACGCATTAGGCCCTACATCTGCCATGAGTGACGTCACACGGGACATTTCCGGATGACGCATCCCATGATAACTCAATCGCCAAGGAGATGGGCTCTACGACTGCAGCATTCTGAAGAGTAATGGCTACCAACCCTGAGGGAAGACTCTCCAAGGTGAGACAGATGTTCCCGCAGGTTCTGGCTCAGTCAGGAACTGAGATGGGGAGGGAACACATTGGATTAGACCAGAAGTCAGTATGTGGCAATCTGCAGCTTCATTTATCCTACACAAGGGAAGAGAAAACCGTTGGAAGGGCTTGTGGGTAAGGCACCAATCTGGGACTCTGGAGATCAGTGTTTTATTGCCTCCTAGCCACAGGGAATGACACATCCTGCACAAGGTCACGGCAGAGATGACTCTGCCTTAAGTCCACGGAGGAAAACAAGGAGCCGAGTGACCCTGATGGAGCTCCTGGAGCAGTGATTCTCTAGGCCTGGCATGTATTACCAGGGCCGATGCTCCAGTAGGAAAGGCTCCCGTCCCAGTGTTAACAAGAAGTTTCTGTGGCAACATGACTGCCCCCATCCCACTCCCTTATGCACACCGTAACCTGCCATGAAGCTATCCCAAAGGCAGGCCTGGGGTGCCAAGCAGGCCAGGCGCTGGCAGAATCAGCGTGGGTGGCCAAATGGGAGGCAGTGGGTAATGGCTGGAGCAGTCACAGTTTTGGCCTGGTAACGTGGCACAGTTGGAACCATTCGTCTGTTGGGTCCATGGTGCAACACTAGGGTGAAGAATTCAAAAACCTCAAACCCAGCGGCAAGAAGGAACGCCAGCTCGCCTCTGAGGACGCCCAGATCACAGGGGCCCCTGCCAGCACCAACCTCTGCTTCCATTTATCCTCATGCTTTTTGCCTCAAAATATGTCCAAAGTGGCCTCTCCTGACACCGCTGCACCCGCCCTTTGTGCCTGCCCCAGCTGCTCCGCACTGGCTCACAAGCCTTACACTTCCCGAGACAGAGGAGATCTTCCTGAGTGCTAGCACAGGGGTGGGGGCCAGGGCTAGCCACGGGGTTCGCTTTAGAAAAGATGGTTTTAGGTGTCCTGCGAAGCGTTTTGCTCCTGCAGGTTTCGCATCCTCTCCCCTCCCCACAGTTAGGAACCTTCAGTCAGGGCAAAGGGGAAGTGGGACTGCAGACCATCTGCGCTCCAGGGCGCCAATACCTCAATCAATCCTTAACCAGCACGAGTAACCTGTGACGCTGTCACAGTCACCGGGGCCCTTGGGGGAAACCTCTCTGCTTCATGCTCCTTACTGAAGACTCCTGCCTGGCATTTCCTTCATGCAGCTGAAACACAGCAATCCCAACCCGAGCTGTGAGTGTGACTCCCACCGGCATCAATGGAGTCCAATATAAATACTGTCCAAGCGCGCAGCGGGACTTAACATTCTGGAATCAATAAATAACTAAAGGAAGCCAAACTCCTGGGCTGGGGAGGGGGCTCTTCTCTTCATGTGGCTCCCTAATTTGCTGATTACTTGAGGCCCTGAACTTTGACCTTCACTCTGGACCTGAATGAGCATAAGGAAGGCTTTCACTGCTCCACTTCCTGCATCAGGCTCCGAAACGCAGCCCACCCAAGTGAGGAGTGCCCACTGTTGGGGGCTTGGGAGCAAAGGTTCCATTTTCCACGAGCTTCGTGCACATGGAGGGTCACTCCTGCAGCAGAAGCCTGGGTGTTGCCCGCCGCGTGGGAGCGTTGCACACCTGCAGCACAGGAAGTGCACCTGGAAAGACAGCTGGCAGTTTCCTGTTGAGTTCTCAGCCATTGTATTGCTGCTGGTAACGCAGGTTGAGCTCCCGCAGCTCCCGTTCCCGCACCCGCCGCGACTTATTGGATTTGGTGGAGCGGCTGGAACGGGTGGACTGGGCCGATTTGGTGCTTTGGCAGCGAGAGGACGCCCTCTTGAGGAGGTTCTGAGAGATGGAGCGGTGCAGGTTCTTCATGGATGAGGAGGCTGCCATGCTGACTACCCAGGGGTGCTTTAAGGCTTGAAGAGCTGTCATCCTGTCACTGGGATCCACTGTGAGCAGGCGATCAATGAAGTCCTTGGCCAGATTGGACACGCTGGGCCAGGGCTGAAAAATTAAAAGCAAACGATGAGAAAACAATATTCGCCATGACTTTGTTAGACATGCAACACCCCTCTCTGCCCAAAGAGAGCCAGCCATGCTCCGCAGTGCCGGGCACTGATTTATTTCACTTGTAGGCATCCCCAGGGCACTTCCCTTCTCCCACTTCCCCTCACTCATCCATCCTCAAGTCCCAAAGTTATAACTAGTGCGGTGTCAGGCCACAGAGCGTAGGAGGCTTCCATCAGCCCCCACCAAATGACACTGCCAAATGGGCTACCGGTGTCCACTGCAGATCACCACTCCTCCTCCTCCTCCGCTGGACTCTGAGCCCCGAAGACTGAAGCACCTGCCAGATCCTGAACTCTGTTCCCCTGCCCTTACCAACACAACGCATACTTGGGCCCAGTTCTCAGGTGATGTGAATCACTACGACCCCAGTGGAGCTAGGGCAGAGGATGCGACCCTTTAGCAGTGGCAGTGCTCTGGGCTAGGGTCACAATCCTTTCAGTATGCCAGGGGGCACAATTTCTTTACAACTGACAAACGTACAATAGCCATCTGCTCTGATGTATCACTCTTCCAACAGACTCTCAGAAAAGCCTCCCACCATTCTGCAGAGTCCCCTGAAATTCATCTTCCCCACTTGACACAGCCCATTAATTAAATGTTCCTCAGCAGGGTCAGCTGAATTGTTTGTTGTGAACAACAAACAGCCTTTTTCCTGCCCACTGGCAGCGCGTGATTTCTAGAAACTTGTTCATTTTTCAGTTCTGGGGATAAATAATTTATCAGACCAAATTTCAGCCTATGAGCTGTTAATGAATAACCCATGGCAAGTATCTGCTTGAGTATTAGTAATGTGGACTTCACCATTTAAACCGTTTACAATTTAAAGCATGCACAATTGTTCCTATCCCCTGATTCCATGGCCTAGCCTTCATATACCACTGTGCTCCCACCTGAAGTTCTTTCAGTTGCTGCACAAAACAGACTGTGTTTGCTGATTAAACCAATATTGGTCACAGGCCGAAAACACGCCTCCTGGAACATAAACAGGTAGCACATGCGATTGGCTGTCAATGCACGTTCCCGTAACTCACTCTGCTCTTCTCATCAGTCGCGTAACTAAGAAATCTCAGGAGAGACTGACATAAATCAAAACTGAGGGGGTATTAATACTGCCTATGTTAGTGCGCGCTCTCTTTCTCACACCCCGCCATGCAATGTAAGGCTGAGGCAGGTTACCTCCAATTTCTTATGTACCAGTGATGTTATTACTTATTTCCCTAGATGTCACCTTCTAAAATGACAATTTCAAAATTAAAAATATTTGTTCATGTTTTTAAGAATAAACTTTTCTGATCGTACCCAAGACGCCCCAATCCCTGTCACACAAATGCCTGTTACTTTGAGTACGTTACTCTGGTTTGAATGTGTGTGAATGATAATACCTTTCAGGTCACTCAGATGTTTGTTTATTCAGATGCTGGACAGCTCCAGCAGGGAAATGACTCAGCTCCCTACCCACAGCTTTATTTCTGTGCCAAATGCCACTACGTGCCAGCAACCAGCCCCAAATGCACACTGGGGGCAAGACTGCACCTTTAGGCACAGCCCGGGGGGGAGAGGGGGAGAGGAACACGTAGCCTGCCCTGCTCCAGAAGGATTGTGACTTGGACACACCCTTGCCAAGAGTCACAATCCCTTTCCTGCTCCCCCCTCATGAAGAACATAGCTAGTGAACAGGAGCTGAGCTCCACATGAAATTCAAAGCCAAGACAAGGCAGGTCTTCAGCTGAGACCTAGTCTTACTCCCGTGCATGCATAAAACAGACAAGACTTCAGGCTATCTGTGATCTGAACACGTTACTGGGATTGACTATGTCTAGATGACAAAGTATGTCACTAATTAACTCAATATTAGCTGACAAATCATATACACATTCCAAAGATTGTGTTCTCAAGTCAACAGCTGATGCTGCAAATATGAGGAATTTTTGTAAAAAAACCCACATCCACTAAACATTGCAATTTGGAAGGAAAAGTGTGTAACCCAGTAAATAATCCAATACCCCGCCCCCTCCTTCCCAGGAACACATGAAAGTGCTGCCATGCAAGTTTACAGCAGCACAAACACATGCAGCTACTCTTGTTTGTAATGCTTTACGTTATGTATTCAGATTTCTGTGTGTGACAAAATATGGTAACAGCACAAAATGGACAATTTTGAAAATTCCTTGTGTGCTGGAAGGTTAAGGAGACAGATGGTGAAGGAGGAAGGAAAAAATCTGAGCAGAAGTCATGGCAGAAATCAGGTGGAGGAGGCAGTGTAGCCGACACATGATATGGGATAAAACTGAGATCTGCCGATTCCATCAACGCGATGGCAGATCTATGAAATCACAGGTTGTCTCTCTCTCCCCACCCCAGGGTTTTTGTTACTTTCATCACTGTAGTATTGTAAACAGTATGTGGTGAATAAATACACAGCAGCATTCAAGAAACACCGGGCCAGATCCCTAGCATGTGAGTAACGGAATGCGCTAGACAAGGATTCAGATACAGTCATCACAACTAGGCCAATGCACAGACATGTAACTACTTGGTGTTAATACGTCTATTAAACAATAAAAGTAAATGTAAAGTCTGCTAGATGACCAATGTATCTATCTTCTGCTTCTCGCTCTTTCCTTGTGCAGGAAAGAAGAACCCAGCTATTTGAAAATGTGGAGTCCACTTATTGCACACAGTCCGACAGAATGCTCTTTCTTGGGCAAAATGGTCAGAAAGATTTTAAATGTCCTGAAACTCCGTAGGCCTGTTATTTATCTCTGCCAAAAGCAATCCTCTCTCCCTCGCATGAAAGATACAAAGCCTTCAGATTATGGCTAACCTAAGTATTAGCTAATCAGAGAAACTAACAGAGATTTATAGAGAGTTTAAGGCCAGAAGGGATCACCAGAGGGCAAAGGATGATACAGCAGGGGGCTAGGCTGGAACTTGGGACACTTGGATTCAATTCCCTGTGTGACCTCAGGAGAGTGCCTAGAATGTCATACAGCCCATCTGCAGCTGCTTTTAGCAAGCATCTCCAACAGTCAGAGACTGGGAGAGCTCTGAGTTACTACACAGAATTATTTCCCTGGTGTCTGGCTGAAGGGTTTCACCCTCATGCTCAGGATATAACTGATCACCATATTTGGGGTCAGGAAGGAATTTTCACCCAGATCAAACTGGCAGAGAGACCTTAGGGGTTTTACCCCTTCCTCTGCAGCAGGAGGCATGGGTCACCTGCCGGTTTGAACTAATGTAAATGGTGGATTCGCTGTAACTTGAAGTCCGTAAATCATGATGTGAGGACGTCAGTAACTCAGCCAGCAGTTAGGGGTCTATTACAGGAGTGGGTGGGTGAGATTCTGTGGCCTGTGTTGTGCGGGAGGTCAGATTAGGCGATCATAATGGTCCCTTCTGGCCTTAAAGTCTATGAGTTTATTGGATGTAAAGTCATTGAACCTCAGGCCTCATCCCTGATTTGGTCTTCGTTTGCTCATCTGAAGCCACCAACTCTGGCTCCTACCACCAGAAGAGAAGACAAAATTTCATCCTACAACAGGCGCTTCCCCTCCAATCCTGCTTTTCAACCTGACCTGACACGGACCAGGGATTGCCTTGACATGCGCCAGGAGCAGCCATAACTCCAGCCGGTAGCAAACAATAAGAAAGAATTCATTTTAGCATTAGCTGGGTGGAGGGGGAGGAGACGACCACAAAATAATATCCACGTCATAGTCCATAAACCATGACATTTTGGGGGTTTGTCCAGGAGAGAAAAGGTTAAATAAAGCCATTTATTGTTCTTGTTCCATTTGGTCCCCAACTTAAGGGCCTCTAGGCACTGTCCAAGCACACAGAAGAGACTCCAACAGCTTGCAGTCTAGCTAGACAAGACAGACAAGGGTGGGAGAGAGAAAGGGTTCTTAGGCCCATTTTACCAATGGGAAATTAAGGCCCTGTCCACACACAGAAGTTGCACCGGTTTACCTACAGGCATGATGGAGACAGCAATAAGGCTACCTAGCAAATCCCCTCCCAAGCCTGGCATAGGGGGTTCCAGCATGCAAAGACTCCAGGCAGTTCTGCAGCCCACAGGGCCCTATGAGGATGGAGCCGTAACATAGGCTCCCAGGAAACTCTCTAGTTCCCAGAGCAGCCCAGGATCAGGAAGGCTAAAAATACAGCTAGTGTTACTTAAAAATGGGACAAAAATATAAAGGAGAAAAATCTCGGACTCCTGCACTGTGGTGAAAGTGTATGTAACATCAGAGTCGTCTAGGACTAGATTAACAGATGGCTGATTATTTAGATGCTGCCGCCACTGATTCCACAGATCCAATTAAAATTTTCTTGACTGATATCCCGGGAGGATTCCTTCCTTCCAGTCTCCCTTGGAAAAGGGGAGAATTTTTAAGCTTGTGTCATTTCTAAATGTAGGTCCCTGGTGAGATTCCAGCAGAGTTAAAATGGTAACTTTGCTAATGCTGGTTTATCACAAAGAATCTCCTGATGAGTATCTGGTACCTAATTCAGAGATGGGGAAAACCCCAGACCCTGTGCATATCCAGAAATCCTTTTGTCAGACACAATAGTTCTGTGTAGAATCCAAGCTCAAGTTTTGGGAAATTATCAATTCAACTGACAAAACCTCTGAACCAAGAGGCTGAAGCTGTGGTTGCTGATGAGCAACGGCTGGAAAGCACTATATTTAAAAACCCAAAAGAAGGACTCTCATCCAAGAAACCATCTTGACCAGTGGCAGTAGAACAATGTATATAGTGGGGGTACTAAAAGCCATTGAACAAAACCGTAAACCCTGTGTATGATGGAAACCCCTTCAACCCAGGGGGTGATGCCGCACGCCCAGCACTCCTAGTTCTAGCATCCCTGGTCTTGACTGACTGCTATAAAGACAATTTCTATTGTGAACCAAAGAATATTGTCTTCCTGATAAGAGAAACTTCCTTATATCAGCTGGACTCAAAATACCAAGAGACGATAACAGAAATGGTTGATTCATTTTACATTTAAGATTTACCTAGCACTCACAAAACTGAATCCACACTGAAATAGGAAGACACCTTGCATTTGCTTCTTGATATAGAAGCTCACAAGGTGAAAAGTTTGGAGCAACTGAAAAATGTAGGTCCTCAGGCAAATGACCGAGTCCTTCATTGGGACAGTTATTTTCCATGGGAATCTCGATTTGTTCTCTCTTGAATTCTTATGGATGACCAAATATATTCAGCAAAGAATCCTGTGGCACCTTATAGACTAACAGACGTTTTGGAGCATGAGCTTTCGTGGGTGCATCTGAAGAAGTGGGTATTCACCCACGAAAGCTCATGCTCCAAAACGTCTGTTAGTCTATAAGGTGCCACAGGATTCTTTGCTGCTCTTACAGATCCAGACTAACACGGCTACCCCTCTGATACAAATATATCCAGTAAGTTTATATGTTTTCCTTTCTCATTCCAAGATGGAGCATTTTTTCCTAGAACCTTTTGCCATAACACAGTTATAGTTAAAGACAAACACACCGTGTGCTCCAACTTAGGTCATGCATTGCAAACAACGTTGTGCTGATGCTAGGGACAGACATGTCTGACGCCACTCACTTTACTGAACTTATTATCAAATGTTAATGGACATGGAGATAAAAATATACCTGGTTTGTGGTTGCACCATTTCCCTGCAGTGTTGCGGGAAGGGAGAGTTGGTTAGTTTACAAAAAAAATCCCTCTTTATCTTTATCATCATTACCTATTTCAACGTCACTAGTAATTGTGATTCCTTATCATCTATCTTGGGACAGCTCTATTCCCTCTGGTGACTGGAGACCAAAAGTCAAGGAATCATATGACCTCAGTTTTGTTTGTTTCTCCTGGGGAATTTGTTCATATTCATGTACAGTAACTCCTCACTTAAAGTCGTACCGGTTAACGTTGTTTCGTTGCTGATCAGTTAGGGAACATGCTTGTTTAAAGTTGTGCAATGCTCCCTTCTAACGTTGTTTGGCAGCCATCTGCTTTGTCTACTGCTTGCAGGAAGAGCGGCCTGTTGCAGCTAGCTGGTGGGGGCTTGGAACCAGGGTAGACCGGCAGCCCCCCCTCAGCTCCCCGCACCCCTAAGTTTCCTGTGCTGCAGCCGCCTAGCAGGCTAGCAATCAGCAGTTCAGCTGTTCCTCCCCCCACTGCCACATGCTGCTCCTGCCCTCTGCCTTGGAGCTGCTCCCAGAGACTCCTGCTCACTGTGCAGGGAGGGTACGGGGGGCGCTAATATCAGGGTGTCCCCCTCCCCCGGTCCTGCACCCCGCTTACCCCTTCTCCATATAGAGCAGGGACGGGACAGGGAGGGAGGAAAACAGAGCGCTTGGGGCAGCAGCTGCTGTCTCAACTTCCTGATCCACTTAAAAAAACATTGCCCTTAGGAGTGGGTCAGCTTACTTAAAGGGGCAGTGCGCATCTCTCTCTCTCTCCCACACACAGTGTGTGTCTGTCTCTGTCTGCTATGTTGTCTCCCCTCCCCATTTGTGCTGCCTTGTGTGAGAGGCTACATTAACAACAATGTGTTAACCCTTGAAGGTTCAGCCAAGTGCTAGCTCACCATTTAGCAGAAAGGCATTTCCTGGGAAATAGCCCTCCCTCTTCCACCCCCTCAACCAAGCTTCACAGGCATCATAGCTGTGAACAGTACTAAACTGTTTGTTTAAAACATATACTGTGTGTATATCTATATAATATATAGTTTTTTGTCCGGTGAAAATTTCCTGAAACCTAACTCCCCCTATTTACATTAATTCTTATGGGGAAATTGGATTTGCTTAATATTGTTTCGCTTAAAGTCGCATTTTTCAGGAACAGAATGACAATGTTAAGCAAGGAGTTACTGTAAAGCCTTTTGACCTTAGTGAACACTGCCTGTTGCAGATATCATTGACAACAACAGGATTTTCATCCTCTCACTTTTAAATGGAGGCTTACAACCAATAAAGTTAATAGCCTCTGAAAATATTGCTCCCATCTTTTAAGCAAGCCGCTATAGTTCATCGCAAATACATCCATCGTGCTAAATCTTCAACAACTGTACCACACTTAAATCTATAAAGTGAGGGAAATCAATCACTAGTTGTTACACTTCACATAAGACTGGAGGGGCTCCGGCTTCCTGTGCATACAAGTTGTTTGCAGTGATGCTTTCTTGAACAGTTTCGTTTTGAGGCTCCTTCCATCCCCATGGCAAAGGCTAACTATTTTCTAAATCCCAATGTATTTTCGCTAGGTGGCCCCAGCAGGGCTTCCTGACTGAAAACTTTCTTGTCCGAGCCATTGCAATTCATGTGGACAGGCATTAACTAATTCCTCTTACCACTCAGTACTCCCCTTGTATCTTCCTCGGCATTTTTACCATTTTCACAAACTGTGATGGGAAGTAGAGAACAGAAGCCCACAAAGAGACTGTACAGCAGCGAAGAAGGAGGCCCCCAAGACCAGAGTTAAACACACAAGTACCTGGAGCTCACAGGTTGCCTGCCATATTCAAGCTGCCTCTTGCCATCTAAAGGCACATCTCTGGTCACCTGGCAGACAGATTTGCTCTGATCCCCAAGACAAGAGTCCTGGACATTGAAGAAGCACAGCCATCCTCCCTCCAGCTGGGAGGCTTTAATGGTAAGCCTTCCGCCCAACACCGGTTTGTCACATAGAACATAAGAACGGCCATACTGGGTCAGACCAATGGTCCATCAAGCCCAATATCCTGTCCTCTGACACTGGCCAACGGCAGGTGCCCCAAAGGGAATGAACAGATGGGTTATCATCAAGCGATCCATCCCGTCACCCAATCCCAGCTTCTGGCAAACAGAGGCCAGGGACACCATCCCTGCCCATCCTGGCTAATAGCCATTGATGGACCTGTCCTCCATGAATCTATCCAGCTCCCTTTTGAACCCTGTTACAGAATTGGCCTTCACAACACCCTCTAGCAAGGAGTTCCACAGGTTGACAATGCGTTGTGTGAAAAAATACTTTCTTGTGTTTGTTTTAAACCTGCTCCCTATTAATTTCATTTGGTGGCCCCTTGTTCTTATATTATGAGGAGGAACAAATAACACTTCCTTATTTACTTTCTCTATACCACTCATGATTTTATAGACCTCTATCATATCCCCCCTTAGTTGCCTCTTTTCCAAGCTGAAAAGTCCCAGTCTTATTAATCTCTCCTCATACAGAAGCTGTTCTATAGCCCTAATCATTTTTGTTGCCCTTTTCTGAACCTTTTCCAATTCCAATATGTCCTTTTTTAGATGGGGCGACCACATCAGCACACAGTATTCAAGGTGTGGGTGTACCATGGATTTATATAGAGGCAACATGAAATGTTCTGTCTTATTATTTATCCCTTTCTTGATGATTCCCAACATTCTGTTTGCTTTTTTGGCTGCCGCTGCACATTGAGCAGATGATTTCAGAGAACTATCCACAATGACTCCAAGATCTCCAGGACAGGTAAATTCAAAAACATATATTGAAGATGCATTTGGGCAATAAGGTTGGGGGTTGACATGTAGCAGACGCTTGCATGGATATAAAGCTTCAGGTCATGCATTGAGTGTCAATTCTCATGCAGGACTGTTAACAGTCACATGTCCATGTCACCTGGGGTGACCTAAGAGGTGTTCTGTTATTCAGGCGGGTTTAAACTCCAATGAATTATTCAAATTAAGAGGCATTGCCCAATGCAGAATGGGGGAACTAGGGATGTGTCTCAGAAGAACATATTCTAAAAAACAGGAACAAACATAAATTGGGTCAATTCATGTCATTTTTGAAGATGACATACCTGAACCTTTACCATTTCATTGAAGAACTCTGTAAACAACCTCACTCTTTGAATACGGAACTGGGACTAAAAAGGAGCCAAGCTCACCTGCAACAGAAGAGCCTGTTTCACCAAGCCAGTTAAATTAAACTGAACAAAAACAAACTCCAAACAAAAGCAAATTGGATTTTTTATCCTTCCAATTATTCTACTTCCATCACTAACAGGGAGTATGGAACACTCGTAATTAGAAATCTCTTCTGGTCAGCAAACACAAACCAGTTATTGATCTGTTTATGCTACTGGAGGTTTTACCTGCTGTACTGTACAGATCTTTGATTTTATTTAATTAAACTCCTTTCTTTAAAAAGAAATAAGAATATATACCGCTGAGGCCACAAGTGACATGAGTTTAGTATCTTCGCAGGTCCTACTCCCTGGAGAAGTCTGTTCATGAAGTTTGTTCATTTCACAGAAGTACCACACCAGTTGGCACGATATCAGTATCTGGTCAAGGGAGACCCTGGTGTTTTGCAGGTCAGGACTGAAGTGCCATGGCAGAACCGTGGGGAAAACTTGCATAACACAATCTTGTCACCATTCTGCCAGTCTCTGGACATTGCTATTAATCCTTCATTTCTGTGATCACTAAATTCAGCCACAAAAATCAAAGAAGTCTCCACGCAGCGGTTCTGGGGGCAATCAGGGGACAGGGAGCGGGGGGGGGGGAGAGAGGGAGGGTAGAAGGGGCAGGGGTCCCAGGGGGGGCAGCATCAGGGGACAGGGAGCGGGGAGGGGCTGGATGAGGCAGGAGTCCCAGGGGGGCCATAAGGGGGCAAGAAGCGGGGGGGGGTCAGATAAGGGGCCGAGCCAGGCCATGCCTGGCTGTTTGGTGAGGCACAAAAAGGCCATCCCCTCAGGCCGGAAAGTTTGCCGGCCCCTGGCCTAGGGGATGGTACACAGTGCTAGGAGGTCAGATTTCACCTAGTCCACTCACTGCTATTTATATTTGCAGGCATTTCAGAGCCCTTATATGGAAAGCATGAATGGCATCAAACCAGCCATATGTTAGCAAATGGAATCTGAAAATGGATCAGATCATGAAAAACTCCTTAACATTTTTCATTTTAAAATGCATTTTAACTCAAATTAACAGAGTTAGATGAAAATCCACAGAAAATTCAATATTTACAATATTATTTATTCAATATTTATATGCTGTAAATTTTGGGAAGCTACACTATATTGTTTAAACAAAACAAAGAAGTTAAATCTGTGCTTTAAGTGAGAAACCAGACCCAACCTTAATATAAAGGCAGGACCATGCCTCTATAGTAATAGTGAAGGCCAGTTAGGGTGACTATTTTTCTGCTTCAGCCACAGAAAGAGATGGACAAAACATGGTTGTTATGGCTCATTGTGGCTTCTTTTGTCTATTCTTGTGAAAAGATGGCCAAGTTTCCTTTGTGTAGCAAATCATGTACGTTTTTGCACAGGCGCGCGCGCACACACACACACACACCAGCTTCCCGTTTTAGATTATAGCAATAAGCCGGGCCAGCATGGGCACTTCTCAGGTGCATTACCTTGTGCTTTCAATCTCCAGAGAGCTCCTCAATAGACACTAATGCATACTCTGGCCTGGCTTATTGCTTTTCCACTGCGGAATGTCAGTCTACATTTCATTCCCTCAAAAAGGCTTTTTAAAACCAGTTCGAGGGTTGAGAAGGGTTTTATTCAATGCGTCCTTCCATTGTGAAAAACAAAAGAGCAGGAAAGAGATGTTAAATCCCTTTTACAATGTTCAGAATAGATCTATCTCATTTTCAGATTCAGAGCATCTTCAGAGTCCATCTCCTCCCACAAACCTAGCTGTAGTTATATTGTGTCCCACAGTTCAGGAAACACCCCAAACCTGGCCGCATTCGGGGGGATATGCCCCTCCACCTCACCATGCACTTGCATCGCACCAAATTCAAGCCAATGCTTTATTTCCAACAGTTAATGCCGATCATGCCACTCAAAAAGAAAACGCTCAAATTTATTTTTTCCCTGGCTTCAACAAACAGCAACTCTCTTTCAATCCAAACTGAAGCCAGAGCTAGCATAAATCTGATCAGACTTTCACGTGTGTAAAATAAAATGTTGATCTGCATTAACACAATCACAGATCACTTTATGTAGGTATTCATTTGCCACTTAGCACCACAATACCAGAGTCCTCCCACAAAATTAAACATACCTAAGAGAGCTGCTGCGGAAAGCCCTGGTCATGGAGGGAGAGGAGCTCACAAGTACACCCGCTACCCTGATATAACACGAATTTGGATAAAACGCGGTAAAGCAGTGCTCCGGGGCAGTGGGGCTGTGCACTCCAGCGGATCAAAGCAAGTTTGATATAACACAGTTTCACCTATAACACGATAAGATTTTTTGCCTCCCAAGAACAGCGTTATATCGAGGTAGAGGTGTAGCTAGGGTCAATCCCCTGGAGGGCTTTAACTAGCCGGCAGGGACCTTGAACATGATTTTATATTCAGCGCAGAGAGCAGTGCACTGGTGTGACGTGTTCGGGGCAACCATGGTGTGATAAGATTGGCTGCTGCATTTTGTGCCATTGGGTGTTGTATTTTGTATCACTCTGTTCAGCTCAGCAGCAAAACAAAGATGGTCAGTTTCTAATCCATGTTACGCTCACCTACTAGTCTAGCACTAAATTATTGTGGGTGGGCTCCTAATATTACAGGAGAAGCTTTACATCTAGCAACCAAACGATAAGCAACCAAACAGAAAATTTCCATGACAGTTTTTTAAAACATTTCTATTATATCCAGGTTTGGAAAACATTTTTAACTATCGTCAAGTCTGGAGCCTAGATTACTTGATGGTGCCGTCCCTTTATTTTTTTTAACGCAGATTTAGGATGTCACTAAACTCAAGTTTTACATTCAGTTCCAGCTACCCCTTACCCTTTCAAATAGCAAAGGGGACAGACATGGCTCTTCACGCAGGAGTGAGGGGAGCTCCATCATACTCTCCCGCCTTACTAGTAAAGCAGGCCAACTGCACCTTACAATGCCTGTTTGGATGCTCATTATTTGGATCCTAACCTGTCTCAGGATCAGACCTGGCACTTGGGACAAAGAAATAACCACACAGAAAATGTGATTTCATTTAGTTTGGCATCATACAGGCCAAAGATACAACATACAAAAAGGGGAGTAAGGAAGTTTCAAACTGCAGTTTGTGCTCTGAAAAGTGACTCTAAAATTGGCCACACCAGGATCCAGAAAGTCCAGACCAAACGTGCTCTAATTACAAGTGAGACAAGGGCCATCACCCCCCACCAGCCCTGCAAATTCAGCCTGGGGTGTGAGACTCTCACTGGAGACTCTCTCTCATGCCCACATGCTGCCCTCAGATGCATTTCTGCTACGCTTCCATCTTTCAGAGGATTTCAGAGATATACAGTCAATGTGAGCATTTCAATACATTAACAATTCTATCAGCACGTACAATCCAGCTCACCATATCTGCACTGACTCACTAACATGAAAAGAGCAGTACAAATATTTACATCCAGCAGACATCCGTCTTGCGAGAGGGGGGCTCTGCAGGTCTACTGGACGTGAATACCCATTTTACAGTTACTTTTCAAAAGAAAACTGCATTTTAACTGTAAAAATTAAAATGTGTTTGGCAGTTGATCTATAGATGACATGGATGGGGCATTTGCAAAATAAACAAATTAAAAATGTTCCTTACTCCACATTCTCTAGTGAGCCTGAACCCTGTAAAATCATTCCAGGGCCGAAGTCACTTTACTAGGCCTCAGATCACTGCACCAAAGAAACAGCAGAAAGAAAATAACTTTTCACATTTGAATTGTTTTAAAAGTTTCATTTTTGCTGCTCTGGTCCTGCTACCCTGCTCTGCCAGTGCATGTCAATCCTGCCCCACAGCACCCCTGCTACTTCAGAGTCCTGCTCTGCCAGTGAATCTCAATCCTGCCCCACAGTACTCCTGCTGCCCCGATCCTGCCACCTTGCTCTGCCAGTGCATGTCAATCCTGCCCCACAGCACCCCCTGCTGCCCCGGTCCTGCCATCCTGTGACAAAACGCTAGTGCTTCAGGCCAATTCATTACCTAGCCCACTGCAGCATGACAGGAGTGATCAGAATAGGGACCAGTTCAAAAAGCTTGGAAAAAAATGTTTCCAAATGAAAAGATGCAATGTGCTAAACTGTGCCACACAGATTCCCAAGCATTCAATAGTAATTTGATGATGCCGGGAGGAGGGAGGGATACACAATAGACCTTTAATAATCCACAGCCCTCTAAGTATGTGCAGCCATCTGGTGCGATGAACTCCTATAATCCAGATTTTTCAAATGGAAACAGTCAGCAGACGCTCCTTGCACAGGCACAGAGTATTCCAGCTAGAATCACACACCACTGCTCCAGACTCAACAGACCAGCACCCCACCCCTCCTGCAGCACTCTCCTAGCTGGGCTGCAGCCGGTCGGCACTGGGGAAAGGAAACATGTTAACACACACATTTCAGTGAACCTATTTTTTTACCACTGCTTAGAACCCAGTGTGGACAAATGGTTAAAAACATGTGAGCAGGTTGTGGTTAGCCCTAGGGGGCCTCTAGGTTTAAGCACCTCCCTACTCAAGTAACTCCATACCCGGACAAGGTTCAAGGGTAGGAATCCTGGAAACAGCTATACACATTTAATTCCCTAGAGACCAGATGCTGAGAAACAGAAGGCTAATGAGCTGGGGAGAGTCTGTAAAGGGCAAGCAAGGGGAGCAGCCAGTGACTTAACAGGGATCCCAGTTCCTGACAACATTTACAGCTACAGCCCTTGCTAGAGCTACGCCCCTCACAACTTTTGGCGTAGTTACCCCCACAAAACCCCACGCAGGTGCAGCAGAGCTGTTGTCCCCACCTAGCAGCCGGGAACTGGGACAAACTAGCTATCTACCTCAAGATCACACAGGGAGACTCCTCACGAGTCTCCACACTACTGCCCTAACCACCAGCCCATCCAGCAAGCACTGCGCCTCTGGGCTGCTCATCCGCCTCGTACTAATTCAAAGGTGAAACGAGGAAGGGATGGACAGTGCGCGGTCTGAGAAGTGAGTCAGCTCCCCTTGCAATGAATCCTGTGGAAGTTAATGAATTCCAGTCAGTCTTATCTAGAAGCTACTCAAACCTCCTCTGGAAGAACTACAGCCTGTCACCCTTCTGTCAGGTAGCTACTCATCTGTGGGGCTAGGCAGTACGGTCTTAGGGGGGCATTCACTGCTGTGAACGATCCTGAGTCTCTGGGAGGAGCTGTACAGAGAGAACTTGGTAGCACCAGCGCCAGAGAGAGTGACAAAACTAATGCATTCACTTTACCTAAATCTGAATGCATCACACGGTCCGACCTTGGGGAGTGCAGAAACACTCCCGCTTCGAGTGCACACAGTTAGGATCTTCCCTCCGCCCCTTGCCAGTCATTGGGACTACTAGCCTGAGTAAACGCTACTGGGTGTCAGTTTGCAGGACCCGGTCCAACCAGTCTCTTAACGCTGTGCATCTCTCACGCAGCAGCTACCTTAGGGTAGGCAATCCCCCTCTCCAGTGACAGCGTGGCCTAGGCTCCTCGTTACAGCTGTCTGCACTAGGTCAGGACCCTGGGGTTCTGTTCCATACTCTGTCTGGTTTCCCCACTTGTACAACGAAACAAAAACAAAGAGGGGTTCTGCTCAGTTACCACCTGAAATTCTGAGTTGAAAGGTTCTGTAGAAGGAAGGGCCTATTATTTCTTCTTAGTGTGCTTCTTCCATGATCAGCATCTTAACCCTGATTTCCCCCTCCCCACCTATCTCGCACGTCTAAACTTCCTTGATTCCACAACCTGCTCACAGTAGTCACTGCGTCAGTACTTAGGTGATGCCACCCACATGAGCACCACAGCTAGGAAACGGGGCCCACCGAGCTCTTTTAGCACCCATCACTGTAGTCTCTGAGCACTTCCTAGGTAATTAGATCAACACAGTGACGTCCTAGTGAACCTCACATTCTACTCCTCGCCCAGCCCTGCCTGGAGGAACTCTGCTTGGCGTATCTATACCTATATACAATGTACCGCAGCTAAAGGACATTTAAGTTGGAAGACGGGCCCTCAAAAGTTCGGAGACGACAGAATTAGGGTTTTATGTGAAGTCATAATTCAGCCCCTCCTTGGGGTCTGCATTACAATACATCATATGGGAAGTCTGTGGCCGACCAAGAATAGATCCCAGCTGTCCCAGGTCCCACTCTAGTGCCTCAGACACAAGCAAGCCTCTTTTCTCTTACTGCAACCATCTGCCTCATATACTGTCCATCCTGTGCACTGAATGAGGCAGGGGTCCTGTAATTCAAGATGGTCTCATACTGCATATGCCAGGGGCGGCCAAACTTACTGACCCTCCGAGCCGCATATGTCACTCTTCAGAAGTTCGAGAGCTGGGGCACGCCTGCCGGGGCTTGGGACTTCAGCTCCATGGGAGGCACCTGCCAGGACTCCAGCCCCACATCTCCTGAAGCCCCAAGCCCTGGCAGGTGCACCCCGCGGGGCTGGAGCCCCAAGACCCTCCTCCCCACTGGCCAGAAGCCCCTAGTCTCACCACCCTACTGTAAGGCAGAGGTCCCAAGCTCCCGCACCCCCAGACTGGTAGATAGAGAAGGGGGGGGGTCTGTGAGCTGCACTTGAATGGTAAAAGAGCTGCGAGCCACAGTTTGGCCACCCCTGGGACATGCACAAGGGAGCAGAGTTAAGGTCACATGGGCAACCTTAATTCTGGCATTTCCAAACTTCTGAGTGCTTGACTTTGCAACCTTAATGTTCTTTTTAATGTAGTTTTTATAGGTCATTTCCTAGATTTTTTAAAAAGCAAACCAAGAAGAACAGATGTTCTACCATGTAGAACAGGGGTGGGCAAATTATGGCCAGGGGGGCCGCAACTGGCCCTTCAGACATTTTAGTCCAGCCCTCAAGCTTCCGCCAGGGACCAGGGTCCGGGGCTTGCCCTGCTATGCATGTGTCAGGACTCTGAGCAGCTCCTGGATGCAGCAGCATGTCCCCCCTCTGGCTCCTACACATAGGGGCAGTCAGGAGGCTCCATACATTGCCCCCGCCCCAAGCATTGCCCCCACAGCTTCCACTGATCAGGAACCACAGCCAATGAGAGCTGCAGGGGCGACGCCTGCAGACGGGTCAGCATGCAGCTGCCTGGCTGTGCCTCCGTGTAGGAGCTGAAGGGGGGACATGCTGCTGCTTCTGGGAGCTGTTTGAGGTAAGCACTGTCCAGAACCTGCACCCCTGACTCCCTTCTGCGCCCCAGCCCCTGGCCCCAGCCCTGATCCCACTCCTGTCCTCCGAACCCCTCAGTCTGAGCCCTGAGCACCCTCCTGCACCCCCAACCCCTCATCCCCAGCCCCCACCCCAGAGCTCGTACCCTAACCCCCTGCATCAACCCGGAGCCCCCTCACATACTCCTAACCCCTCAGCTTCACCCCTCAGCCTGAAGCCCCCTCCTGCACCTCCAACCCCTCATCCCTGGCCTTACCCCAGAGCCCACACCCCCAGCTGGAGCCCTCACTCTCCCCCACACCCCAACCTCCTTGATCCCCCTCCTGCCCTCCAAACCCCTCAATCCCAGCCCAGAGCACGCTCCTGCACCCCCAACCCCTCATCCCCAGCCCCATCTCAGAGCCCACATTCCCAGCCAAAGCCCTCACCCCGCCCCACACACACGACCCAAACTCCCTCCCAGCCCCAGGCTGGAGCCCCCTCCCGCACCCTGAACTAATTTCTGGCCGCACCCCAGAGCCCGCACCTCCAGCCAGAGCCCTCACCCCCTCCAGCACTCCAACCCCCAATTTTATGAGCATTCATGGCCCGCCATACAATTTCCCTACCAATGTGTGGCCCTCGGGTCAAAAAGTTTACCCCAATGTAGAACCATACTGACCCTTGCATGGATCACCACCTGACTTTCAGATCCATAACACAGACCTGTGCACCTTGAGTTAAAGGAGCAACTGGTATCAGTAGTAGGCTGCTATCCTCTTAGTGAACAAGACACTAGAAGGAGATGTGCCACAGAATATTTGTCAGACACCACAAAATGGGGACTCAGGAACCTTTCTGGCTCTGGCAGGGACTGTGGTCTAGTGTTTACAGATAACATAGCCAAGCACATAGCTTTGGCACATTCATTCTGCAAGGCAGCACAGCAAAATTAATTAGACTGGAATCCACTATATGAGAGACCTGGGGCAGATTCTAACTTACCATTTGACCCCTTTTTGACAATACAGGTGCAGAACAGCCTTGATGGGAACGCCCAGAGATCTGGGTGGCAGAAGCCCCCAGTTATGTAAAGCTGCCATAAGTCAGAGCGGCTGCTAACTTACTCTGAGGGGAGCCACACTGGCCCCAAGAGCAACTCAGGTTCTGGGAAGCACAAAGAAGGTTTTTCCCATCCCCACCTCATCAACTGAGCCTCTCAGATGCTTAGAATCCAGCTCCGGCTTCTACTCCCAGAGCTGCCAGAAGTGACCTTGTGCAACCCCTCAGTTACCCCACCTGTACAATGGACAGACTGCGACATGCCTGCCTCCCGAGGCAGGGGCAGCATGCTCTGCTCACTTATAATGGCTGCGAAGTGCACACAACCGTTCACACCAGTCAGTGAGGAGCTGAGACTGGAACTCAGTCTGTGCTTGGTGCCCAGAACTCCTTCCCCCGTGGGTCAACAGACAAACAGAAAGGTTAGGTCCCTCAGGATCAGCCAAGGATGGGGGAGCTGTGGGGGAACACTACCACCAAGCCAGAGGCGGGAGCTCACCCTACTTTTAGCAAAGCTGCACTCCCCCTAGTCCCACTTAGTTTAGCCCATGGGGGGAGGCAGGGTATACAGAGCCAGCAGCAGCTGCTGTGGCATTTCCCCCATTTGGTGTACCAGCTCTGGGCCTGGGATCATGCTCAGCGAGGCTGGTGTAACAGGGATTTCTGTGGGGCTGGCACATACTTAGTGCAGATGGATACTCCCAGATTTCAGACCCTGTGCATATGCAAATGGTGATTCCAAAAGACTTACAGCTCAGTCAAAGCTGGGTAGATTTTCATGGAGGAAGCAAAAGGCACATCTCTGACCCCAGGACTTGGCCTCAGTCAGACTTCAAATTCCTGCTTCAAACACTGGAGGTTGCAGAGTTCTTCAAAGCAATGGGGGAGAAATTAACACTGGCCTTTTTTCCAAACCTTGTTCAAGCTGAACCATTTTTTGTGAAACTTTCAAAACCAGCATGAGGCAGGGAGCAAACATGGAAAAGTTCAACTAGAAGCACTGAAGTTTGGCAAAGTTACCAATTGGAAACAGGGGCTTCTAGTATAAAGCAATGGGCAATCATATCTTTAAGCATGGCGACCAGGCTTTCTGACAGTGGCGGGTAGCGCAAGCATGTCCTGAACGGGGTCAGATTCTGGACTAATCTAATCTCCTTTGAAAGTTCGTTCTACAGACAGGGATGAAGGGACAATCGGTATGAAAAGGGCAAATCGTTTCCCTCTCAGATAATTCTTAGGGGTGGCTTAGTCCTACCCTATACTGATAACTCTAAAGTTAATCATTCGAAATACATTGAAATAGGGGTGCACTCAGTGTGTGGAGCATATTATGCTGATGGAACTTCACAAGCTGTAGACACACAGTCAGGCATACAACCACAGGAGCAGGCTGGTGTACGCAGCAATAACAGCAGGACGGCTAATAACCAACAGCAGGATGCCTGCGCCTCACCACAGACGTCTGCATTGCTCCCATTTCACCAATCAGCGCTGATCTCTTGTCATAGCAGAGTCTCAGGTTTCAGCAGAATCCATAGAAGAATTAAGTCAAGATAAAGAGTGAATTGGGAAGGTGTTTCGAATCCCCAGCTGGGCACTCACACAGAGCAGCAGGAAGGGGTGTGTGTAAAAGGGGTAGAGGAGGGAGAGAAAGGGAAGGACCAGCTACTAAACCACACACTCAGAAACCCCAAGAAACCTCTCCCAAAGCTCAGACACTTTGTTGAGAAGTCTCCTAAAAACACCACAGATTATAAAGGCTAACAGCTCCCTTGTGTCTGCACTCAGCTCATGCTAGAAAGGATCTTTACACACAAGTTAAGCAGGGTCTGGCTTGTTCAGTATTTGGATCAGAGACCTCCAAGAAAAACCCAAGGTGACACAAAAAGTGGTGTAAGTGATTTTTTTTTGGGTGGGGGAGAGCTGTTCTCTCTTATGCACTACTAATAACCCCCCATGGGCACACTAAGGTCTATGCCCAACAGGCAGGTGCCTAGGGACTCATTGCCCAGTAGGGCTGCCGTCTAATGGCACAAACCCAAACACCTTTGCCCTGCTCCCTTCTCCAAGGCCCCACCCCTTCTGAGGCCCCATCCCCACTCACTCCAGCCCCCTCCCTCCGTCGCTCATTCTCCCTCACTCTCATTCACTTTCACCAGGCTGGGTCAAGGGGTTGTGCGGGATGGAGTGTGAGTTCTGAGCTAGGGGGTGGGGTCAAGGAGTTTGGCATGTAGGAGGTGGCTCTGGGCTGAGCCTGGAGCAGGGCGTTGGGGTGTGGGATATGGGAGGGAGTTTGGGTGTGAGCTCTGGGCTGGGGTTTGGGGATGAGGGAGAGGATGGTGCATACCTTGGCCAGCTTCCAAAAGCGACTGGCACCCTCTGGCAGCGGCTCCTAGGTGTGTGTGTGTGGTGGGAGGAGAGCAGGGGATCTCCACGCGCTGCCCCTGCCCACAGGCACCACCCCCACAGCTCCCACTGGCTGCAGTTCCCAGCCAAAGGGAGCTGCAAAGTCAGGGCTCGGGGCAGGAGCAGCACACGGAGACGCCCTGCCCCCTCAGGATCCGCAGGGACGGTACTGGCTGCTTTTGGAAGTGGAGCGAGAGCAGGCAGGAAGCCTGCCTTAGCCCCGCTGCACTGACAGACTGTCAGCACCCAAAATCTCCCAGTATGGTTGCAATAGCCTCCAGGAGATAGGGCCTGATTCCAGGAGACTCCTGGTGAAACTGGGAGGGTTGGCAACCCTATTGCCCACAGCCATGTGATGGAATCGGAATCCCAGCCTTCATTCAGTACATTTCTAGCCCTCATGGTCGCAAAGAAGAGCTTGACAATGTCACCCAAGCGTAACTGACGCAGTGATACCTGTAGCAGAGAGATCCTGAAGCATGGGGCCTGGTACAAGGCGTAAGGCCTGAACTAAAGTGAGCAAATATCAGGCCCTGCTACAAAGCAGATGCCTGCTTGCAGGTTCACTGTCTGGTACATGAACTTGGCAAAAACTGGGCTGGCGCTGCAAAAACACAAGCAGTGCTAAAGAACTAGGCACTCGGTATTCACATAAGCACATTCGAGAAAGGTAGTACAGCAGGACCTCAGAGTTACAATCACCAGAGTTACGAACTGACCAGACAACCACACACCTCATTTGGAACCAGAAGTATGCGATCAGGCAGCAGAGACCAAAAATAAAATAAAATAAAATAAAATAAAATAAAAATGGCAAATACAGTACAGTACTGTGTTAAATGTAAACGACTACAAAATAAAGGGAAAGTTTCAAAAAAAGATCTGACAAGATAAGGAAACTGTTTCTGCACTGTTTCATTTAAATTAAGATGGTTAAAAGCAGCAGTTTTCTTCTGAATACTATAGTTTAAAAGCTGTATTAAGTCATCGTTCAGCTGTAAGCTTTTGAAAGAACATCCAAAATGTTTTGTTCAGAGTTAGGAACAACCTCCATTCCTGAGGTGTTAGTAACTCTAAGGTTCTACTGTACCAGAGCACCCTGATACAATGTTATGGTATAAACACACTCCCCAAAGATGATACAAGGGCACACTGACCTCTCCTAAAGATAAGGTTAGGATGACAGGATAACGGATGGAGATATTTTGATCGAACCAACAGGTACAAGGTATAGGGTGGTAACTAACTATGTCAGAGGGGTAAAACATACCTGTTTGTATCAGTATATAAAAGAGGGGCTACAGAGAGGGTGTTTTGTCCAGCCAAAGGGGTGCTAAGTCTGCTGTGAAAAGTGATATTGACAAATATCACTTTTCACATTGCCACTCTTACTTCTGTGCTACTGCTACTCCTGGAGGAATTCTGCACCCTTGCATATGCGCAGAATTTGTGTCTCCTGCAGATTTCTTTGCTTCCCTGCAGAAAAATGTCTTTCTGATAGGAAAGCCACAAGAGCGGTCATGTGACCCTTCCCAGCAATATGTTTCCGGTGCTCAGGGCAACCAGCAGAAAGGTAAATCACTGTGGGGCAGGGGGCGGGATTGGGGAAGACCAGGTGCTCGCTCCTAGGTTCAGCTGCTAGTCTCAGGTGGGCTGGGAAGGATGGGACTGCCTCTCCCCCTGCACAGCATCAGGGGCCAGGTCAGACCCACCCACAGATTTCTCCCCCAGCTGCAGGAAGCTCTGCAAATACCCACAGCCCTCCACTTCCTGAGCCCCAGGGGGAGGGATCCCTGTACAGGAGAGCTGCTCCCCCATCCACCCAACCCCTGGGCATCCAGACCCCCTCATACCGAGACCTTCCCGCCAAGCCTTACCCAGACCCTCCCCATTGAGCCCCAACCACATTCACCTGGACCCCCCTACAGAGTCTCATTATCATTGCATCCAGAACTCCCCAACAAGCCCCTGTGGATCCATATCCCCCCACTCCCAGATCCCCCATTGAGCCATCCGCACCCAGACTGCCCCACACAGAACCCTCAACCCACACCTGGATTCCCCCCCACCCCACTAAGCCCCTCCACACTTGGATTCTGCCCTTCCGAGCCTGCCTGCCTGCCCACACCTGGTGCACCTGACTCAGAGAGGCAGGACCTTGGGGGCGGTTTCTGGGGCAGGCCTGGTCATTACGCTGTGCCATGATTGGATGCAGCCTCACTGCTAAGTCTGTGTCCCAGGGAGTGGGGGGAAATGCAGTCATCTCCCACCTCTGTGGAGTAAGTGACCTATGCTCCCCAGTGCCATACTGGAGCCTCCACATTTATTTGACAAATAAAATTTGCAGAATTTTAAAACATTGTGTGCAGAATTTTTAATTGTTTAGTGCAGAATGCCCTCAGGAGTATACTGCTGGCACAGCACTGCCTTCAGAGCTGGGCACCCAGCCAGCACGCACTGCCCTCCGCTCTGTCTTCAGAGCTGGGCACCCAGCCAGCACGCACTGCCCTCCGCTCTGTCTTCAGAGCTGGGTGGCGGTACATGTACTGGGAGGGGCAAGGGGGGAAGAGGTGTAAACGACTACAGACACAAAGAAGGGGGGCCCAATCAAATAAGTTTGAGAACCATTGCTTTAAAGAAAAGCTTGGTTTCTAGAGCCCAATTCTGCCCCAAAGGCGAAGGATTCTGGAGAAAATTCCACAGCTACGAAACTACAAAGTACACTACTGCCTCGTGTGCAGCAATATATAGACATAAAATCTAGCTTTCAATGCTTGTACCACTGTCCTGGATCCCCACATCCCCCATCAGCACCCTTTCTGCAGCTGCCATGGCCCTGCTCCCTGGGGAAGGATTCTTATTTCCCTCTTCTGATTAAATACTGCAAAAAATTCCAATTTAGAATAGGAGAACCTGAAAATAATGTGCGCTTATATAAAGGCTTATTAACCAGGGCACTAGAGGGGACCTAAATATGAGCCATCAGTGTGATGCTGTTGCAAAAAAAGCAAATGTGATTCTGGGATGCATTAACAACTGTGTTGTGAGCAAGACACGAGAAGTCATTCTTCCGCTCTACTCTACGCTGGTTAGGCCTCAACTGGAGTATTGTGTCCAGTTCTGGGCACTGTATTTCAAGAAAGCTGTGGAGAAATTGGAGAGGATCCAGAGAAGAGCAACAAGAATGATTAAAGGTCTAGAGAACATGACCTATGAAGGAAGGCTGAAAGAATTGGGTTTGTTTAGTTTGGAAAAGAGAAGACTGAGAGGGGACATGATAGCAGTTTTCAGGTATCTAAAAGGGTGTCATAAGGAGGAGGGAGAAAACTTGTTCATCTTAGCCTCTAAGGATAGAGCAAGAAGCAATGGGCTTAAACTGCAGCAAGGCAGGTTTAGGTTGGACATTAGGAAAAAGTTCCTAACTGTCAGGGTGCTTAAACACTGGAATAAATTGCCTAGGGAGATTGTGGAATCTCCATCTCTGGAGATATTTAAGAGCAGGTTAGATAAATGTCTATCAGGGATGGTCTAGACAGTATTTGGTCCTGCCATGAGGGCAGGGGACTGGACTCGATGACCTCTCGAGGTCCCTTCCAGTCCTAGAATCTATGAACCTGTACGTGCCTCTGCTCTAGAGCGAAGCTGGAATACACAGGGTGAGGACGGGCCCACAGGAGCGAGTAGCATGATCCTGCGTGGGATTTGTTATCTTCCTCAGAAAGCGGGAGGAACATGTCTGTGTGAACACTGTTCATCTCTGTCCTTTCACTCTAGGTGAGGCAGGGACCTTGAATGCAGGTTCTTCAGCAGCTTCCTCCTCCTACATGGACTGACTTCCTCTTCAGCCTCCTGTGACTGGGTAGACACTGCTCTTCAGGGACTGCAAGCCCCTCCCTGCCCCAGCTGCAGATAGGTGGAGTCCCTTCTCCAGAGTCCAAGAGAGGCTAAGGTGAACAGAATACCACATCTTCACTGCAGAGTTAACCTGGGTGACTGGCACTCAGCTCCAGGTGCTAGCGGCCAAACTAGAGTTACTGTGTCCTCACCGGTGCTCCAGTCGCTGTGTGTGTTAGGACTTGCAGGGAGAGAAAAGGGAAGTTCCATGGTTCTGAGAGCTATTGTAAGCTGAGCCACTCTATAATTCTTTCCCAGTGACCTGTAAGGGAACTGCCTGTCCTCCTCGGCACATGGGGGGAAGCACGGCCAGATACCAGAGAGCTACCAGCAATCAAGTCGTTTACCCTGCATCCTCACTGCAAAGTGGGCAGGTTACAAGCCTGAGCAAAAGCAGCATTCTGATTTTAGCCTCTGCTCCCAAGCAGGCCTGCTAGCCTGAAACACCACTGTATGCGTGCATGCATCACTAGAAGCTGCGTTAGGACATCCCACGTAAGAGACACTTTAAAGTGGCTGCAATGAAGACAGACCCTAAACATGCTGGCAGGGCACACTGCTATGTGTGAGTTAGTGAAAATCTAGCTCTGCTGCAGTACTGGAAACTCAAACCCAAACACAACAGAATTGAGCCAGGGCAAAAGAACCAGAAAGTGAGCCAGCCAGAAACAAAAGGGAAACAGCCTAGTGAAATGCAAAGGAGACAAACAAAACAAAGCCGAAAGTTGATCGTTTAAATCCTTTCTGTTAATAATTTAGGATATAACATGAGGAGGGCAGAGGTTAATGTGTTTGGGGTTTGTTTTTACCTCGACAGCGTCCCTTGATCCCTAATTCACCAGTATTACTCAGCCATTAACAAGATTTTATAGGGCCCTGAGTTGCAGAAATGAAAATGTAATACTGTGCATTATAGCATTATGTCAATGCCCATGTCTTCTCCTTCGGTTAATGATTTCTGCCCTCCTCCAACCATCAAACAATTACATCCTGTACCATAAGCACCTAGCTTCCCTCAAGCTCCATCATTCTCTCAAAAAGCAATGAAAATGCCCAGCTGTTGGTCCCCAGTTTCCTTCGTGGCCACCTTAGTTTGCACCTATGGTTGTTACCTGTATGGAAAGCTGTATTAATACTTGTGGCAAGGGGGTCAGGAAGAAAGATGCTGCACACAAATACATACTCCTGGTATTTTTACCCTCAATAACTTGCCCACTTCTCCTTTGTTCTAATAATGAATCACATGTTCTTGAATCACATTAGCTTCATTCCTGGGCTACTGTTTCTCTGCTGAATACAGTGGAAGAAATACACCAGTACATGCACACAAACTAAGAATGGTCTTCAGAATGGCACAAGATGTTGTTAAGATGCAACACCCATCTCAGAAGACACCTAGAGACGAGCACACTTTTCTGACCCACAGACACTGCAGGCCAAAATGGGCAAAAGCCTCTTGACTTCAGTCCTGACATAAGTGGCTCGACTCCATTGGGTTTGGCCCTTCACATTTAACTGGGAACTGAAACAATCTAAACCGTATTTAAGAGTCTATGTTTGCAACAGGGAGTATGTATATTAAAAGAAGGATCCATTTACAGCAAAACACAGGAAAATCAATTCCTATTTCACTTACCCTGCTGACTACCAACTTCAGGATTCTGAGTTCACCTTGCAGAACTGGACACAGCATAAGCACCTACTGAAGTAAGTGAAGGGGATAGAGAGGACATTCCAAAATAGGTGCTTGTGATGTATCACTTCTTTCAGAGAAAAGCCTCTTGAACTCGAGCAGCAGCGAGTGAAAGGGAATTGATTTTTCAAATGCATGCGTTGGTTTTAAGCCTGCGCAGATATCCTTTTACTGACGCAGGAGAGAATTATTTATTTACATACACTATGTTTTCCGCACCATAGGCCCCAGGTCACAATGTGTACCTGGCAAGAGGTGACAGGATTTTCTGAGTTTGTAATGAGTGGATGATGTGCCTTAGGGAGTCTGAGATGTCAGTTCCTCCAGTGGGAGACAACTGGCCACGCATTTCAGCTAGCAAGTGTGCACGGAACAACTTGAATTCATCTGCACTCACTTTCGCTGAGGTAGTGCATTAAAAGAAAAGAGAAAGCAGAGGCTAGAAGTTTCAAGAGCAGCAGAGCATAGTGTGGTTGTCAGGCTGACCTCAGCATTTCGCACCAGGCTGCAAGAGGCCTATTTTAATCCAGCTGAATGTTCCAGCTCTCCAAAGAACACTGTGCCTCTTCAGAGGAGAGCCTTTGGTCTGCTCACAGCTTTACTGAGGCTCTCAGGGCTTTATTAAAACCACTACACGTTTTTATGATTATCTGAAACATAAAAGCACATTCCTCTGTAAATTTATTTCTCCTTTTCCAGGAGGAGAGACTCACGTGTATTTAAAAACAAAATTTCTTTCTCTCACAAAAAGTTTGTCTAGGATTTTTAGACCCACGTATGCATTTCTGCACACCTCTAGGCTTTAACCGAGATCTCTATTGTACAGTGGCTGCGCTGGCTAATGCAGCTCACGTAGAACAATCTCTTTCCATATGAAGAACTGAAGGCTGGAACAGTGGGCTAGAGGCCCGTACGCTCATTCAAGGCAGGGGGCAATGTGCAGAGGTGCTTCAAAGGTTTTCGGCTGCCCTCTGCTTGCTGTCTTCATTGTGTTGAGTTAGAACAGCCTGACTACAGCATTCTGAATTTTCAAGGGGTGAAAGAAAATTTACCCTTGCCTGGAAGAAAAAAAAAGTCTCCCTTCTTCTGGCACAAGGTCCTCAGATCCTGTAGAATGGGTGCTGAGCCCTTTCAGAACTCAACAGGCAGAAGCAGACATGTCAGTAACTGGCAGGGAAGAGGGGCACTCCCCTAGCCCAAGATAATTTGAGCTAACTCCAATAGCTGTTCCCAACTAGCTCCTCTCTTTAGCTTGGAAGCTACTAGCAAGGATTGCTTCAGATTCCCTAGTGCAATAGGCTCCTGCAGTGCACCTATTCTGTCACCAGTTAAGACAGCTACTGAGGGCTGGTCTACACTACGGGGGAAAACTCGATCTCAGATACGCAACTTCAGCTACGTGAATAACGTAGCTGAAGTCGAAGTATCTAAGATCAAATTACTCACCGTCCTCACGGCGCGGGATCGATGTCCACGGCTCCCCATGTCGACTCCGCCACTCCGTTCGGGTTGGTGGAGTTCTGGAATCGATATAAGCATGTTTGGGGATCGATATAACGCGTCTAGATGAGATGCGATATATCAATCCCCGAGCAATCGATTGCTACCTGCTGATACGGCGATACGGCGGGTAGTGAAGACATAGCCTAAGATACAGGGCAAAAGCTTAATGTGTTCTGAGTGAGAACCAATCTGTGGAAATTCCTCCTATTAAAAAGGAAATTGTCAAGTAAGCTTGCATACATTCTTCTGCACAACAGAGTCCTTTACAATGGGATTTGCAAAGATTGTGGCCAGAAAGGGGCAGCAGCATCCAATGTGACACTTGAAATACGCATTTGGTGCCCTATTGCCAAAGGCTACAACTGCACACCTAGCCTGTATAATTATTTATATGATAGGACCTAGGAGCCCTAGTAATGAACCAAGACCCCTTAGACTAGGTGCTGTGCAATTAGAACAAAAAGATGGTTCCTGCCCCAAATAATTTATAATCTAAATATAAGACAAGACACAGAAGGATACAATACAGATGGATGAGTATAAAGGATAATATTGGTCAGCAAGATCAGCTGTATTCTCAGCACACTGGGGGTCTAAACTGTTGTCAAGTTCTTTGAAGGTATCACAGCAAAGGGCAGTTGGAAGGAGGGTAATGAGGTAGCTTTGAAGATGTTAACAGGGAGCTCCTCTCACATGTGAGGGGCAGCATGGAAAAAAAGTATGAAGGTGCTTGTTCGAAAATTTACCAAGTGGGCAATGGAGGCTGCTGTGGCATCATGGATTGACTGGAAGGGGGAGTCAACATTTTGATAGTGAATGAGAGAGGATAATTTGTGAAGGGCCTTGAAAGTAGGGTGACCGTACATCCCGTTTTGGCCAGGACACTCCCTTTTTTAAGCCCTGTCCTGGCTAGCCTGACTTTTCTGGCGAAAGTGACAAAGAGTCCTGTGGCACCTTATAGACTAACAGACGTATCGGAGAATGAGCTTTCGTGGGTGAATACCCACTTCATCAGACACATGCTCCTATACGTCTGTTAGTCTATGAGGTGCCACAGTACTTCATTGCTTTTACAGAACCAGACTAACACGGCTTCTCCTCTGATGCTTGGCAAGAGTGGGGATTTGTCCCATTTGCTCTTGCCAACTTGATCAGTTCACAAGAGCAAACAGGACAAATGTCCACTTTTGTCAAAAAATGGGGTGCAGAGGAATGGGGGGGACAAATGGCAATGCCAGCCCCATGCAGGAGGGAAGGCAGGACTCCAGAGAGCAGTGACACCAGCCCCAGCCTCGCACAGGAGGCAGGCAGGGCTTGGGCAAGCAGTGACGCCAGCCCCACCCGAGGAGAGGGAGGCAGAGCTTGGGGGAGCAGCTCGGGCCAGCCCCGCACCAGGGGGGAGGGAGAAAGCCCAGACCTGCGCAGACTGTGGGGCTCGGATGAACAGCTCAGCCTTGCCTCACGTGGTGTCCCGTTTTCCTTTTGGGAAATATGGTCACCCTACTTGAAAGTGAAGGCAAGTAGCTTATGTTTGATGGTATAGAGAAGGGGGTACCACTGGAGTGATTTAACAAGAGGGGTGACAACATCAACATGACAAGCAAGGAAAAGTTAACAGAAGGCCCCATGGGCTTTAGGGGGGACTCTTTCGGGCTGGGGGGGGATTGCTATAGGGTCATAGGAGCAACAAGAGGGAAATTAGTGGAGTAACTTGCTCAACATCTCAGATGTCTACACACACATGTAAGATGTATGGGGAATAAACAGGAAGAACTGGGGGGATCAGTACATGACCTAAATTGCGACTTAAATGGCATCACTGAGACATGATGGAACACAGTTCACTATTGTAATATTAGTATAGCTTGTTCAGGAAAGACAGGCAGGGGAAAATGGGAAGAGTTGTTCTATTACACATCACCACCACATACGATTGTGCCAAAGTCCAACAAGAGGTGAGAGACAGAGCAGACGAAAATGTCTCTGGGTGAAGATTAAAGGAGGGAGGAACACAGGCGATGTCACTGTAGGGACAGATGAAGCGTTTCTATGTCCAAATGTCCAAAACACAAGACTGGCAGTAATGGAGGAGTAACTATCTATACATCTGTTGGAAAAGTAATACAGCAAAACACAAAACGTCCATGAATTCTTGGAATGTATTGGGGATAACTTCTTGTTTCTGAAGACGGAGGAAGTAAACCAGGGGACGGCCATTTGAGACTTAATTCTAACAGAAAAGAATCACGCCTGGTGTACACCTAAAACTTAGCTCGCCCTAGCTACACCACTCAAGGCTGTGAAAAAAAGTCATACCCAACTCTTCAGATATCTGAGTAAGAATGGCTAATGCCTCAGTCCTTGCTGTCAACAGGCTGCTTATGCTCAAGACATGGAAAACAATTGATCACTGTCCTCTTTATAACAGCCCTTAACATATCTGAAGACCTATCAGATCACCTCTCAGTTGTCTTTTCTCAAGACTAAACATATCCAATTTTTTAAACTTTCCTCATAAGTTAGGTTTTCTAAACCTATTATTTTTGATGCTGTTCTCTTGACTCCCTGCCAACAATCCTGAACTCTTTTTCCCTTAGACTTGCTCCCCATGGGACCTCACCTCCCAATTCTCTGAGTTTGCTACAGTCTGCCTGTCTGAAGTCCACTGACTTCTGCTGCTGTTTTCCCTCCTCCCATTCCTCAGAATCACAAACTCTACCATTTCATGATCACTTTCACCCAAGCTGCCTTTCATCTTCAAATTCTCAACTAGCCGTCAGAATCAAATCCAGAATAGCTGCTCGTCTAGTCACCTTCTCCACCTCCTATAATAACAAGCTGTCTTCAAAGCACTCTAAGACCTTGTGCTCTATGGGGCTGGGTTAAGCCAGCTCTTCTCCTGATACATTACAAAGCCATGCTCCTTCATTAGTTCCAAGAGAGCAGGAAGGCACACAAGAAAGCCTCCATTACCATCCCCGGCTGCTGGCTGCCATGCCCTTCCACTTCCTCACTCTCCCCTCAGAGCTGGCCAGGGAGGAATGAGCATAAGAGCAGTTGAGACATAGGCCTGGTCTCCACTAGAGGGCAGGGTCGATGTAAGATACGCAACTTCAGCTACATGAATAGCGTAGCTGAAGTCGAAGTATCTTATTTCGACTTACCTCCTGTCTTCACGGCGTGGGATCGACGGCCGCGGCTCCCCCTGTCGACTCCGCTACTGCTGCTCGCTCTGGTGGAGTTCCAGAGTTGACAGGGGCGCGTTCAGGGATCGATACATCGTGTCTAGATGAGAC
Organism: Gopherus flavomarginatus; assembly: GCF_025201925.1. Taxonomy (NCBI): domain Eukaryota; kingdom Metazoa; phylum Chordata; order Testudines; family Testudinidae; genus Gopherus; species Gopherus flavomarginatus. The sequence goes on from NC_066630.1 coordinate 39,539,762, forward strand.
GCGATATATCGATCCTCGATAAACCAATCGCTACCCGCCGAGGGTAGAGTAGACATATTCATAGAAGAACAAGCTGGCAATGAGGTGACTACTGGCCAAACACTTGCTTCTCTTCCCTACCCCTTTTATTAAGGCGTTGGCCAGCCCTTCTGTAACTTGCCTTGCTCTCTGTGGGGCTCAGTAAGAAAACATCCACACATCACTTGGCTCTGCTAGGCTCTACTGTAATACAAATGAATAAATAATATGGACATCTGTTAAAACTCACTGCAGCCAGCACAAACAAATTTAGTCCATTAACAACTCTATTGCAGAGTGTTATGGGGTTGTAGATGATTCAGGGGACTGACCATGGATATTGGCAGGGTGGAGAAACTTGCCTGGCCAGTACCCAAGTGGTCCCTGTTCCATGGAGAAACATAACACTTTCAGTCCTCAGAGTGTCCAGTATCAATGTGTCATACACAGCAAAACTATTTTGTAACCAGCGCTGTGTTCTGGACTTTCATGTTATTGTGGCTCACTTGAGACTGTGTTCCTGAATGTAACATGCTGCAGGAAGGCAAACACCATAGCTTCTGTCCTTTATCCTCTTTTAGTTATTCCTTACCCTGCTCAAACATGTGCACATAATGTAAGTCCCACCCCCAGCTGACGCCTGCCAACAGACATGCCAAGCTATCATGCTGCCAAACAAGCACTGTTCCAGGGACCTTAGGAAGGACACTGTATATCAAAGTGGTTTAACTCTCAGGCCATCTGCTGTTAAGGAGGGCTGTTCAGCAGAGGATAAAAGCTGGTGTGATTCACAAAGCCATCAACAGTGGTGAAAACAGATGGAGAGGGCAGACATTGGTGGGCCACTTTCCCAAGTGAGAAGAAAGTATTTTTAAAAAGAAATACCAATGACAGTAGGTTCCTTCTACCCATTAAGGAGGATAATGCAGCCTCTGCTTTGATGTGATAATGGGAGGAGTTTAGAAAGTACATTTCAGGCTTGATTTGATTTGATTTCTAGTTGCTGTTGTAAAACATTTCAGGATCCGCACACTAACAGAGCCAGGCTCTCTCTGGACAAATAAGTGCCCTGTGTCTTAGCTAAGGGTTGGTACTGGAACAGAGTTAATGTGAAACAATCACAGCAAGCAAAGCCTTTATTTTATTCAGTTTAGATAAACTTTAATGTTGATTGCCCTGCAACAGTCTATATCGCAGCCTATACAGAGAGAGAGCACCACCAGAAAAACAAGCCCAAGCCCCTACCCCACAGAGCTCACAAGCAAAGACAGACAAAACTGATGACAGGGCAGCCCTAGGGAGAGAGCAGGACAGGAAGGATTCTCAAAGGAAGCAGGTTCAGTGGAGGGATTTGAACATGGATAAAAGGTGGCAAAGCTGATGCAAGAGTACAGGCTGTGTGAGTAATGAAGAAAGAGTGAGAGGAGGAGATGAAGGGAACTGAGAGGAAACAGGCCTGAGGGAAGGAGGAAGTGAGCAGCAAACTAAGTGGAAGTGAGAATATGTAGGGCCTCGAGGAAGAGGATGAATCTGCTGTGGTATACAAGAAGAATGTCAGGGTATAATGTGGGGCTGGGGGTCATCAGAGGAAGCAGAGGATTTTCCAGAGGAGGCAGGGATAGATTTAGAAGGAAGGATGATATGCAGAGACAATGGCCTCTATCTGAACTCTGTGAAACCAGCAGCTACATGTATTGTATTACCATCAAAAGCCAAGCCCCTCTCTAGGTCTGAACGTGAAGACAGTCACCTGCTCTATTTCAGACCAACCGACCAAATGCAATTTCTGCACGGAACCGCTGGACACCTGCCTGACAAAAGAAGAGAGTTACGTAAAGCAGTAACCAGCCTTTCCACGATGGCTGCTCTGAAATTCAGCAGGGAACAAAGAGTAAGCAAGCTATAGGGCGCATCCGAAAATACTTTAAAGTCCATTGGCTGCTCAGCTAATCATTTATAACTCACTTGTCAAAACCATCCACCTCTCCAAAGAGAAAACCGCAGAATGGGAATGCCAGAGGGCATGGGTCAGCCACCTTGCTGGCACAATCAAACAAACCAAACGCAGCCCAAGAGGTATTTTCAGAACAAGGCTGGGGTAAGTCTACACTGCAGTTAGACACTGTCACGGAGTGTGGGGGAGTCCGGCCCTGCACCCCTCTTCCTGGGACCCACAGTGACTCTTAGCCAGCCAGTAAAACAGAAGGTTTATTGGACAACAGGAACACAGGTTACAGCAGGGCTTGCAGGCACAGTCAGGACCCCTCCACCGAGTCCTTCTGGGCTTTCAGGGTGCTTGGATCCTAGCTAGGATACCCTGAATTCCGCCCACACAGCCCCAAGCCCAAACTCAAACTGCTTCCCTCCTGCCACTCCCTTCCTTTGTCCCCCTTCCCGGGCAAAGGTGTTGACCTTTCCCCTCCCTTACCTAGCTCAGGTTACAGGCCCTGGCATCGTCCATCCCCTAAAGTCCTCCCCTGCTCTCCCGCTCCCCACACAGACAGTCCCTACTGCATCACATCTCTCCCCCCTTCGAGACTGAACTGAGCGGGGTCACTCTGCCCAGTGACCTGGGGAAGTTCAGGGTCCCCTCTCCGGGACAACGCATCCGCTGTCAAGTTGGCACTTCCCTTCACATGGACCACGTCCATGTCATAGTCCGGCAGGAGCAGGCTCCACCTCAGGAGCTTTGCGTTGGCTCCTTTCATCTGGTGCAGCCAGGTCAGGGGAGAGTGGTCGGTGTACACGGTGAAGTGTCGCCCAAAGAGATATGGCTCTAGCTTCTTAAGGGCCCACACCATGGCCAGGCATTCCTTCTCGATGGCCGCGTAGCTTTGTTCCCGGGGTAGCAGCTTCTTACTCAGGTACACGATGGGGTGTCTCTCCCCCTTTTCATCCTCCTGCATTAACACCGCCCCCAGTCCCGTGTCTGAGGCATCGGTGAACACCATAAAGGGTTTGTCAAAATCTGGGTTTGCCAGAACTGGGTTGCTAACCAGAGCCTCCTTCAGCGCCCGGAAAGCCTCCTGGCACTGCTCAGTCCAGATCACCTGGTCTGGCTTCCCTTTTTTGCACAGTTCAGTGATGGGGCCGGCTATGGCACTGAAGTGGGGCACGAACCTTCGATAGTACCCCGCCATCCCAATAAAGGCCTGGACCTGTTTTTTGGTTTGGGGAGCAGGCCAGTCTCTGATCACCTCCACCTTGGCTGGTTCCGGCTTCAGGCAGCCGCTCCCCACCCGATGGCCCAGGTAAGATACTTCAGCCATCCCCACCTTGCACTTTTCAGCCTTTACTGTTAACCCAGCCTTTCGGAGTCGGTCCAGGACTTGTTTAACCTGGGACACGTGGTCCTCCCAGGTCTGGCTGAAGACGCAGATGTCGTCAATATACGCCACGGCAAAACTCTCCATCCCCCTCAGTAGCTGATCCACCAGGCGCTGGAAGGTGGCCGGCGCTCCCTTGAGGTCGAAGGGCAGGGTCAAAAACTCATAGAGCCCCAGAGGGGTGATAAAGGCCGATTTCAGCCTGGCATCTGCGTCCAGCGGCACTTGCCAGTAGCCTTTGGTAAGATCCATAGTGGTGAGGTACCGAGCACCTCCCAGCTTGTCTAGGAGCTCGTCAGGCATGGGCATAGGGTAGGCATCAGATACGGTGATGGCATTGAGCTTTCGATAGTCCACACAGAACCGGATTGACCCATCCTTCTTGGGAACCAGCACTACTGGCGAGGCCCAAGGGCTGGAAGACGGCTGGATCACCCCCAAAGCCAGCATGTCCCTGACCTCTCTTTCAAGATCCTGGGCAGTTTTCCCAGTGACCCGTAAAGGGGAGCATCTTATAGGGGGGTGTGACCCGGTCTCCACCCGGTGGACAGTCAAATTAGTGCATCCAGGCTGGTTGGAAAACAGCTGTCGGTACAGATGCAGCACCCCTCTGATCTCAGCGTGCTGGCCCGGGGTCAGTTGCTCAGAGAGGGGAATCGCCTCCAGGGGGGAACCAGCTTTTGTCCCAGGGAATAGATCCACTAAGGGGTCATCTCCCTGCCCCTCCCAATGTCCACACACGGCCAACACCACATTCCCCCTGTCATAGTATGGTTTCATCATGTTCACATGGTACACCCGACGGTGATGTGCCCGGTTTGACAGCTCCACCACATAGTTTACCTCATTCAGTTGCTTGATAACCTTGAAGGGCCCTTCCCAGGCGGCCTGGAGTTTGTTTCGCCTCACGGGGATGAGAACCATCACCTGATCCCCGGTGGCGAAGGCACAGGCTCGTGCTGTGCGGTCATACCAGACCTTCTGCCTCCTCTGGGCTCGGGCCAGATTCTCCCTGGCCAGGCCCATGAGCTCGGCCAGTCTTTCCCGGAAGGTCAGGACATACTCCACCACTGACTCTCCCTCGGGAGCGGCCTTCCCCTCCCATTCGTCCCTCATCAGGTCTAGGGGCCCCCTCACCCGCCTTCCATACAACAGTTCGAAAGGTGAAAACCCGGTAGATTCCTGGGGTACCTCCCTGTACGCAAACAGCAGGTGAGGTAAGTACTTGTCCCAATCTTGCGGATGCTGGTTCATAAATGTTTTTAGCATCATCTTCAGCGTCCCGTTGAACCTTTCTACCAGCCCGTTGGACTGGGGGTGATACGCTGAGGCCCAGTTGTGCTGGACCCCACATTTCTGCCATAAGGACCGGAGCAGGGCCGACATGAAGTTGGACCCCTGGTCCGTTAAGACCTCCTTGGGGAACTCCACCCGGCTGAAAATTGTCAGCAGCGCATCTGCCACTGTGTCTGCTTCGATAGAGGACAAGGCCACCGCCTCGGGGTAGCGAGTGGCAAAATCCACCACCACCAGGATGTATTTCTTCCCTGACTGGGTCGTCTTGCTGAGGGGTCCCACTATGTCCATGGCCACCTCTGGAAAGGTTCTTCTATGATGGGTAAAGGCCTCAAAGCCGCTTTCCCCTTGTCCCGGGCCTTCCCCACCCTCTGGCAGGGGTCACAGGATTGGCAGTACTGTCGGACATGGGTAAAGACCCCAGGCCAGTAAAAGTTCTGTAGCAGCCTCTGCCTGGTGCGCCGGATTCCCTGGTGCCCTGCGAGAGGGATGTCATAGGCCAGGTACAACAGCTTGTGACGGAACTTCTGGGGAACCACCAGCTGCCTCCTGATCCCCCATGACTCTACTTCCCCTGGGGGAGCCCATTCTCGGTACAGGAACCCCTTCTCCCACAGGAACCTCTCCTTGCAACCTCTCCTCATGGTCTGTACTGCACTAAGGTCAGCCCGGTCCCTGTGCTTCCGCAAGGAGGGATCTTTCTGCAACTCGGCCTGGAACTCAGCAGCTGGGACAGGAATGGGGACCGGCTCTCTCTTGCTGGCTGGGTCTGAGGCCGCAGCCTCTCTGCACCGTGCCCCTGGGCGTTCCCCGCTCCCTGAGTTAGGGTCCTGCACCTCAGGTCGAGTACCTTCCCCGTTGTCGGGGAGCAGTGCCATTTGCCGACTCTGACTACGAGTCACGACCAGGGCACTCTGGGTGTTACTAGGCCAGTCTTCAAGGTCCCCTCCCATTAACACGTCAGTGGGCAAATATTGGTGTACCCCCACATCCTTGGGGCCCTCCTTGGCCCCCCATTTCAGGTGTACCCTTGCCACGGGTACCTTGAATGGGGTCCCGCCCACGCCCATCAGGGTCAGGTAGGTGTCGGGCACCATCTGATCTGAGGCCACCACCTCGGGCCGGGCCAGCGTCACCTCTGCACCCGTGTCCCAGTACCCAGTGACCTTCCTCCCATCCACTTCCAGGGAAACAATGCACTCTTTCCGGAGGGGCAGCCCCGCGCCCACCCGGTAAACCAAAAACCCGGAACCGGGAGCATCCATAGGTGGTATGTTGCCAACCCCCCTTTCCTGGGAATGTAGCCCCTCCTCCGATTGGGTTTTTACCCAGTCCACCCTCTGCGGGTTGGGTCTGCTTGGCCTGTCCCTGAGCTTGGGGCACTGGGCCCGTATGTGACCTCGTTGGCCACAGCGATAGCAGCCCATATCTCGTGGGTCCCCTTGAGTGGGTCGGAGGGACCTGCCGCTGGATGTTCCCCTTTTGGGGGGGTTCTCCATAGGCCCCCTTTGGGAGGTCCCATGTTGACTCTCTCTCTGCGTTGAGGCAGGCCTGCTCCTTCGAGACTCCTTCCTGCCATCCCCTGCCCGACTGTCCACAAATTGGTCGGCCAGCTGGCCTGCATGCTGCGGGTTCTCCGGCTTCTGGTCCATCAACCACAGCCTCAGGTCGGACGGGCACTGCTCGTACAGGTGCTCCAGTATGAATAGGTCAAGCAGGTCCTCTTTAGTTTGGGCCCCAGCTGTCCACTTGCGGGCATACCCCTGCCCCCGGTTGACCAGTTGTGGGTATGTGACCTCACGGGTTTTACGCTGGCTCCGGAACTTTTTCCGGTACATCTCAGGAGTCAGCCCAAACTCGCGGAGCAGGGCCTGTTTGAACAGTTCGTAGTCCCCTGCCTCCGCCCCTTTCAGTCGGCTGTACACCTCCACGGCTGTGGAGTCCAGTAAGGGGGTGAGAACTGCGATCCTGTCTGCAGGGTCAACCCTGTGCAGCTCGCAGGCATTCTCAAAGGCCGTCAGGAAGGTATCTATGTCCTCCCCCTCCTTACGCCGGGGCAGCAAGTGCTTATCAAAGCTCTTTGTAGGCTTGGGTCCCCCCTCACTCACCGCAGCCGGGGCCTCACTGCTCCTCAGCCGGGCCAGGTCCAGCTCATGTTTACGCTGTTTCTCCTTCTCCTCCCACTCACGCTGGCGCTGGTTCTCCTCATGTTCACGCTGTTTCGCCTTCTCCTCCAGCTCTCGCCTCTTTAACTCGAGCTCTTCCCGTCTCAGCTCCCTTTCATATTCCAGCCGCCTCCGCTCCACGGATGCCGAGCGTTGCCGGGAGGATCCCCTGCGGGGGGGTGGGCTTCGCCGTGAGGCTCCCCTGCTGGCCGGGGGTGTCACGGTGCCCTCGGTATACACTGGGCTCCTCCCCGCCCTTCCCCTAGGCCTAGGAAGGGGGGGTCTCGGGAAGCCCTCGTCCGCCGGCTGACCACTCCCAGCGGGGACAGACACTGGTGCCTGGCTGCATCTGCCCGGCTGCTTCCCTCAGAGACACGGCTCCGTTCATTCATGCGGTCTCCCTGCTCCAGCTGGGCAATCAGCTGGTCCTTGCTGAGCCTCCCTGGGTGCAGCCCCCTCTGCTTACACAGCTCCAGCAGGTCACACTTGCGCCGCTTGGCATACATCTTCCTGCTGGCCACTCACAGGCCGGGGTGCTCGCCGCTCCCCACGGTTTCCAGGGGGACCCCTAGTGCACCAGCCCTTCTTGAGGTCACCACCTCTCTGCCAGGGTCGAGCTGTAGACTCCTCCGCCCCTGGGACCGCTCGCTGCAATCCCCCGGGGGACCCTGTTACTGCAAAGTCCTTCTCACTGGGCACACACTCCCAGGGGTTAACCACCCCTTCGTTTTACTGCTCCCCAGTCACTTACTGCAGGAAGCGCCGTCCACGGGGTGCAGTATCTCCCGCCGCTGCCACCAGTTGTCACGGAGTGTGGGGGAGTCCGGCCCTGCACCCCTCTTCCTGGGACCCACAGTGACTCTTAGCCAGCCAGTAAAACAGAAGGTTTATTGGACAACAGGAACATAGGTTACAGCAGGGCTTGCAGGCACAGTCAGGACCCCTCCACCGAGTCCTTCTGGGCTTTCAGGGTGCTTGGATCCTAGCTAGGATACCCTGAATTCCGCCCACACAGCCCCAAGCCCAAATTCAAACTGCTTCCCTCCTGCCACTCCCTTCCTTTGTCCCCCTTCCCGGGGCAAAGGTGTTGACCTTTCCCCTCCCTTACCTAGCTCAGGTTACAGGCCCTGGCATCGTCCATCCCCTAAAGTCCTCCCCTGCTCTCCCGCTCCCCACACAGACAGTCCCTACTGCATCACAGACACCCACAGCTGGCCAGTGCCAGCTGACTCGGGCTCGTGGGTCTTGGGCTAAGAGGCTGTTTAACTGTGATGTAGACATTCAGGCTTGGGTGCAACCTGAGCTCTGGGACTCTTCCATCTTGCAGAGTCCTAGAGCCCAGGCTCCAGCCTGGACATCTACACTGCAATTAAACAGCCCCTTAACCCAAGCCCAAGTCAGCTGGCATGAGACAGCCATGGGGTTTTTAACTGCAGTGTAGACATACCCTAAGAGTTCACATGGTCTCAGATTAGACTCTGCTGGGGCCCTCCTTACAGACAGAAGGAGCTGCCCTACAAGATTCTAGTAACATACCATAGCAATGCAGCTTTTTGTGGTGGGAGGTTAGTAATTGGCTGACTTTGAACAGCTATCCCATTCCCAAGGTTAGTAGAGGAGTCTGATAGGTAGGGTGCACAGCACTGCCATGAGAACAAGATAAGCAAAGATGTGCTGTGCTAACAGGTCCATAGGCAGACCTGCTCTGAGCCGGGTTACACAAGACAGTGCTAAGAAAGTTAGGGACACCTGGAGCCTTGGCTATGCTGACCCTCTCCAGCCTTGCTCCCAGCCATGAAGCTGCAATGGTAGTAGCAACAGGGGAAAAAAAATCTTACTGCAGACCCAGCCTAATAGGAAGAGCAGTCAAAGAGTATCAAACAAGAAAGATCCCGAAGCATACCAAAAAAAAAGAGCGGAGCAGGCCAGCAGCGAGGGTTCTGACAGGAAGTAGCCATCACACTAATGCCTCTGGTTGAATAAATGACCCAGGAAAGCTAACTGGAGGGTACAATGCTTGTGTTTCAAATTGTATGAGTGAGTCACCACAGAGAGAGAAGAGCAAAAATCTCAAATGCAGCACAACTGACACCACCAGTTTTTCCTTTCTAGATGTGCAACGTCAAACAAGACTCACTTTCCCCCTAGACAATCTATTCCACCCACTCAGAACACAACTATAGAAGAGGAAATGAAACTGGAATTTTATAACCTATGAAACACAAACTTTTAAGCTCCAAGCCTATGTATGTTGCCTGCATTTGTACTGCCTTTTCTAAGGACTCCACCATTAGACCATGATTAGGAGAGGAATCTCACTGAGCTATGCAAACATCTCCCCAGAGTTGAGAATGCTACAGGTTTGCAGTTTCTCTCCCTCTTCTGCACCCCTGGGGATGCTGGAAGTGTGGGCTGTGTTTTTATTTAAAAAAAAATGCCTAAAGAAATTAAACCTGTGTGAGCTAATAGAGCACTGGATTGATTTCTCATTTAAAGCCACACTGCCCCCAATCAACAAGCCAAAGACCACACTAGAGTAGAGTTTTCTGTTCCATCACTGGGGAACTGTCCCTATGCAACCACAGACATGTAAGCGGGCCTGCTGGTGTGGTGTGGTGTGGCATTCCTGCTCCAGGCACATATTGTAAGTGATGATCTATCACCAGCTTGCCTACATTCAGTCAGGCACAGATCTTTAAAATGCGGGATACTGCACCCTCCCTTCCATGCAGGATAGATAAAAGTAGATTCAAAAAAAGAAAGAAAAAACATGGATATTTTTATGTAAATTGGATTTTATCAATTAAAATTAAACTTTTTTTTTAAAAAATAGACCTCTTTAAAATTAAATGTGAAGGTATGAAAACCTATGTTAAGACCTAGACCAGGGGTAGGCAACCTATGGCACAGGTGCCAAAGGCGGCATGCGAGCTGATTTTCAGTGGCACTCACGCTGCCCGGGTCCTGGCCACCGGTCCGGGGGGCTCTGCATTTTATTTAATTTTAAAGGAAGCTTCTTAAACATTTTTAAAACATTATTTACTTTACATACAACAGTAGTTTAGTTATATATTACAGACTTATAGAAACAGACCTTCTAAAAACGTTAAAATGTATTACCGGCACTCAAAACCTGAAATTAGAGTGAATGAATGAAGACTTGGCACAGCACTTCTGAAAGGTTGCTGACCCCTGGCCTAGACTTACTATAATTATTAAAATCATTTGAATTAGATAATATTCAAGCAGCACATGTTTGCTGCTGAAGTTTTAAAGAAAGTCATACCACTGAACTGATGGAATCACTGGATAAGCTCCTGGAACAAGAGTTTGTTGACGTGCTACCAGCTTATGACAGCAGTAGTCTCTCCACATACCGATACCTGGCACATCATGTCACAAATAGCATTACTTGTTTCTGAGTCAGTGGTAAATCAGAAGAAAATTTACTTGAATGCTTCTGGATCAAAGTTCTAAGAGATAAAACACAAGATGGTGTACTGGTTGGTGTCTCCTAGAGACCACCAAATTACACAAGGGAACAGGATGACCAACTCCTTACGCACCCTACCTCTAATGTGAAGGTAAAAAAAATCTCTAAGATCAAGGGGGACTTCAGTTTGAGTGACGCATGCTAGAGGTCTCATGCTGACAGTACTAAAACATTCTTGGAATTTCTAAATATTAGAGATGACAATTCCCTAACTCAACAAGTGTTGCATCAAACACGAGGGAATTCTATATTAGACCTGGTCTCGACAGACAAGGTAACTGACTGCAGAACTAAAAATGAATGGTTACTTAGGTACAAGTGATCATGACTTGATTACAGTTATAGTGTGCAAACAGAATAAAGTCCACAATAGTGATCTATATATCAGGGTGCTTTAATAGGGGCAATTTCACAAAGCAAAAAACACCATGAACTTAGTCAGATGAGAGGGAGAATTGATTCAGGAAAATGAGAATGATAATTGGGAATTGGTTAAGAACACTTTACTAGATGCCCAAAAAAGCAACAATTGAAGAAGGCCATACTGGTTAATAATAGACCTGGTTTAGAGGGGAAGCAAAAGCAACTATCAAATATATATAACAAATGTACGAAAGAGGAAGTTGCTAGTCATTATTATAAATCAGAAGCAGGGAACTGTAGAAAAATTATAAGGGAAGCAAAGAACACAAGGAGAAAGCTATGGACAGGAGAGTTAAGGACAATGGGGGGGAGGGGAGGTGTTAGGTATATTAGGAACAAAAAGAATCCTAACAATGGTATTGGTCCATTACTAGATTAAATGGTAAAATTATCAATAATAATGCAGAAAAGGTAGAAGTATTCAATACATATAATCCTTCTGTATTAGGTGGGGAAAACACAGATGATGTAGTTATATGATAACACTCTTTCATTTCACTAGTATCTCAGGAGGCTGCAACACAACAGCTACTAAAGGTAGACATCTTTAAAATTAGCAGGTCCAGATAACTTGCATCTGAGAGTTTTAAAAGAGCTGGTTGAGGAATTTGCTGCACTGTTCATGCTAATTTTCAATAAGGCTTGAAACGCTAGGGAAGTTCCAGAAGACTGGAATAAAGTTACTATTTTGCCAATATTTCAAAGGGTAAATGGGAAGACCTTAGTAATTATAGGCCTGTCAGTCTGACATTGATCCTGGTCAAGATAATGGAGCGGTTGATATAGGACTTGCTTAATAAAGAATTCAAGAAGGGTAATATAATGAATGCCTATCAACATGGGTTTATGGAAAATATATCCTGCCAAACAACCTTGATATCTTTTTTGATATTACACATTTAGATGATAAAGTTTATAGTTTTAATATAATATATTTAGACTTCTGTAAGGCGTTTCACTTGGTACCACATGACATTGATTACAAAACTAGACAGGTATCAAATGAACATGGCCCACATTAAATGGATTGAAAGCTGGCTAACGGACAAGTCTCAAAATGTAACTAAGTGGGGAATCATCCTCAAGCAGATGGGTTTCTAGTGGAGTCCCTCGGGAATCAGTTCTTGGCCCTGCACTCGTTAATGCTTTTATTCATGACCTGGAAAAAACAAAACCACCACTGGTAAAATTTGCAGAGGATACACAAATTGGGGGCATGTTAAATAATGAAGAGAACAGAGAGATCTGGATCGTTTGGTAAAGTGGGTGCAAGCAAACAATATGGATTTTAATTGGGCTAAATGTAAATGAACAAATCTTAAGAACAAAGAATCTAGGCAGTACTTACACAATAGGGGACTCTACCCTGGGAAGCAGTGACTCTGAAAAGACCTGGGGGGTCATGGTGAATAGTCAGCTGAACATGAGCTCCCAGTGTGATGCTGTAGCATGAAAAGGGGAATCTCAAGTGGGAGCTGAGAGGTTATTTTACCTCCATTTAGCACTGGTGTGACTGCTGCTGGAATACTGTGTTCAGTTCCGGTGTCCGCAATTCAAGAAGGATGTTAATATATTGAAGAGGGTTCAGAGAAGAGCCACAAGAATGATTAAAGAATTAGAAAACATGCCTTACAATGACAGATTGAACTTCTTGAGTCTATGTAACTTAACAAAGAGAAGGGAGCAATAGTTAATAATGGGCTCTTCAATTTGGCAAAGAAAGGTCTAATATAGTGGTCCTCAAACTTCTGTATGGCTGACCCCTTTCACACAGCAAGCCTCTGAGTGTGACTCCCCCACCCCACCCCCGCCTTATAAAGTAAAAAGAGTTGTTTATATATTTAACACCATTATAAATGCTGGCGACAAAGCAGGGTTGGGGTGGAGACTGATAGCTCGCAACCTCCTGAGGGGTCCCAACCTCCAGTGTGAGAACCCCTGGTCTAATACAACCAATGGCTTAAGCTGAAGCTAGACAAATTCGGACTGGAAATAAGGTGTCAATTTTTAACAGTGAGTAATTAATTAACCATTGGAACAACTTACCAAGAGCTGTGGTGGATTCTCCATCACAGACAATTTTTAAATCAAGCTTGGATGTTTTTCTAAGAGATCTGCTCTAAGAATTATTAGTGGGAAGTTCTCTGGCCTGTGTTATACAGGAGGCCAGACTAGATGATCAGAATGGTCTCCTCTGACCTTGGACTTTATGAAGAACAGGAAACAAAGCTTAACACAGAAAGAAACTGAGGACTTTTCCATTCAAGTAACACTTTGCCATTCTCTAGAACCACTCCCACAAGGCTCTCAGAGCACTTTACAAACCACTATTCAGAAACCCTCACTCAGTTTTATGTCCATATTTTTGTGGTTTTTTTTAACTGCTGTTAAGTTTACGTGTAAATGAACCCAGCACATTAGATAGAAAAGTAAACAGCACAATTGAAATACGTAAAATAATTGATAGGTTAGAATACTGAGGCATACAGCAGTTAAGTGTTTGCCCAAGATCTCAGAGAGTCAGTGTGAGAGCCAGAGTCCTACTCCCAGGCCTGGTCTACGCCTGGTCTACACCATGTTCTTTTTTTTGCTGTAAGTATCCTGGGCAGTTGAACACTACTGGGGAGGTCAGTACATCATCATAAAAGGCCACATTTGGAACAGCATAGTTCTGATTTCCTCTCAGGGGATGCCAGTGACTTGAGCTTTGCTCTTCTGGTTTAGGTCATCACCACAGAAACCCAGGATGAAATTCTAGCCCTGTAACAAACTGCCTGTTCTTTACTCCACATAGAGATCCTCCAGTATGTCAACCCCTTGGCATATTTCACGTCTTCTGGTTAGTCAGCAAGACCATCCTAATAAGGCAAATGGAGACAGGTTGAGTGTTTAATGGGGCAGCCTGTACCAAACCAGCTTTAATGGGCTCAATAACTCTTATTCAGAGATTTGGCATTATTAGAGAAGCTTGCCAAGTTCCTTTTCCCAAAGCCTCTCATCTTCGTGCCTTACTCTTCCCATCACTCCAAACAGTTTAGGAGCTGTCAAAGGAGACTGGAGTGATAATTAGAGTAATGATGTCAGTAGTACCTGAATGAGCTATTATGGGATATCTCTACTATTGATCTGCTAATAGCCTCTTCAATCAGATCCCACCGCTTCATGAATAGAGCTCCACTGGTAAGTAGCTATCCTTCGGACAGCAATTCCATTAGCTGAGTGTCAGATCATTTCTTGTCAAGAAAATGGAAATACTTCATAGGCCAGCATGCATTCTGGCTTTTATTCCTCTCTCAATATGGTGTTGTGTTCTCTGCTTGGAATCTGAGCCCAGCCACATCTCAGAAAGTAGGTCTCAACCTTTTCTAATTCTCACCAAACCCATGTGTTTGCCACAGTCAACAAAATTCTACTGCAATCAGGGTGGATTGATTTATATTGAAGTGAACAAAGTCACAGATTTAAATCAGAAAGCATAAACCTTGATTTAAATCACTGATTTTAACCTTGTTTTGCATTTGTACCTTTTAGTTATTTATTTTAAAGCAAAGTTGATTCTCATTGGCTGATAACCATTAAAACATGATTTGCAACAAAATATAGCCTATATACTAAATTTGGTGCAACTTTTTGCTAACCTGGAGAATATGCTGTAGTGATACACATTTATTTAAGAAATTATATAGCTTATCTTAATTTTTACATTTTGTATTATGCTAGAAAATAGTAAATGAGGCATTTCTTTCTTACTAGAAGAGGAGTTTTTTTTTTACTTGTGATTTTGTCACGCTATATTTGGAGGGAAATTTGAAGTCAGTTAAAAGGCACAAAAACAACTTTTTAAAAATTAATAAACGTTTGCTGATACACAAGAAGAAAGTACCAAAAAGTTTATCAAACCATGTTTGCATTTAAAACTAATTGATTTATTAAATAAAGGAAGTATTATCTGTAGCTAATGATTGTCTCCTTCAAGATTTTCAAACTAGTAGATCTCATCCTTTCACGTCGTGTTTTCCAGTCGATGAATAAACAAGTTTTTCTGCTTTTTCAACTATAATTGGTTTCATACCTTTGAATGAACTAGTGAATAAACTGAAATTAAGAAAACATTTTCTCAGCACTTGCAGAAAAGATTACCACTGTCAAAAGCTGGTTTAGTACATCAATAAATTCTGATTCCAGGTGCTTAGTCAGTGACTCCCACCAGTTCAGCGATTTGACTTTCTTTAAGATTTGGCAGCAAGCAGGTATTGCTCCATATTTTTTAATTTAATTTATTTTAATAGATTATAAACGTAGGCCTTAACACAGGTTGTCATAACTTCAAATATTTTTAAAGTAAACCATGCCTTACTAAAGTCTAGGTATACCACATCCACTGCTTCTCTCTTATCCACAAGACTCATTATCCTATCAAAGAAAGCTATTAGATAGGTTTGACATGATTTGCTCTTTACAAATCCATGCTGGCTATTCCCCATCACCTTACCACCTTCCAAGTGTTTGCAGAGGATGGATCTAGACTGTTCTCAGTGGTAGCAGATGACAGAACAAGGAGTAATGGTCTCAAGTTGCAGTGGGGTAGGTTTAGGTTGGATATTAGGAACAACTTTTTCATTAGGAGGATGGTGAAGCACTGGAATGGGTTACCTAGGGAGATGGTGGAATTCCCTTCCTTAGACGTTTTTAAGGTCAGGCTTGACAAAGCCTTGGCTGGGATGATTTAGTTGAGGATTGGTCCTGCTTTGAGCAGGGGGTTGGACTAAATGACCTCCTGAGATCCCTTCCAACCCTGATATTCTATTATATGATTCTAAAAGTGCATTTAAGTTGTATTTAAAAAAAATCAAATTTAAATCAGAAAAATCCAATTAAAAAAAAATCATCGATTTTTATCCACCTGACTAGATTGCGGTTAGGATGCAGCTTCCTCCTCTCCCCCAAACATCCCTCACCACTGACACTTGTCTTTCCTGCACAGCTCCAGCTATAAACTTCTGGCAAACACCCATAAAGATCTCTCTTCAGAGTTCCCCCTTTGGGTAAATGCACCCTCATTTCAGAGTCTCGAAGTCGGAATTGAGAAAAAACTGGTTGCTCCTGTCTAGTCCATCCCTGCATTCTCTGCCTAAGGCAGATTGCTCCCTACAGGACATTCTCAAAAGTTTTGTCCAATCTAGTTTTAAATACACCAAGCAATGGGCCTCCTGTCCCTCCCCCTCCCCCCATCACAGGCTCTCTGATGACCACAAAAGGTAAAAATCTTGGCTTTAGGTCTCATCTGAAATAATGATACCCCTGAAAGCCCAGTGCCTTCCTCCATTCTGGCAGACTGTTCTTCTAGTGACCCAGAGGGAAGAGTACCACTTACCAATGACACTTCCATCAGCACATCCCTGGAGGTTGCCTATGCAAGTTCTGACCCACCTTGGCAAGATCTGACCAGATCACAGCACCAGGTGATATGGCTGCTGCAGGTCAGTTTAGGGAACCACACCTTGACAGGATAAAAGTTTATTTTTGGCGTGTGGGCCTGTGTACACACGCTTACACCTTCCAAAGCATCCTTAGGGAGGATGACTTATGTTTCTATAGCACCTTTTATTCTGAAGGAGCCCAAAACATTTTACAATCTGAGCAATACATGAGGAGACTCGCTCCATCCATCACTGAAATGCCAACACTCCCCTCACATTTCTAAAAATGACAGAACAATTGAGATGATGTGCTGTTTTTAAGACTGTTATTTTACTGTCACTCCACAACTCCCTGCTTCAGAAACTTAGTCATGTGTTAGCACTTGGTTCCTTTCCCACTCGGTCCCTCTTCACAAAGTCATGCTATTAGGAAAGTCTAAGCTGGAAGTATTCAGAAAGGAAGTGGTAATTCAAACAGGGACGTAGGCAGTGAGACTGCCTCCAAATCTGGGTGCCCTCATCCCCCTATAACCGTAGCATGAAGAGTGACAGAGATTCAAAGACAAAATGCCAAGCCAAGTTTAGAAACCATCAAGTCCTCAGAACCTAAAGTCTAGGGGCTAGATCCATAAAGGTGACTACGGCTCAGTGCAGCAATATCTGCCAATTATTTTTGTGGACTCCACAGCCCCAAGTTAGGTGCCCATGCTCCTATGCAATGCCTGGGGAGAATAGCATGCCTAAAGCCGGAATTCACAGAAGTCAGGACGCTGAGTGGGGAGACAGACACCTAAGCTAGTCAGCAGGATATGCCGAGGAGAAGGGGTGGGGCCTCAAAGGGAGCTAGGCACCGAACTCTGAGCTGGAGGGAGGCACCTCTCTCTGCTTGGGATTCATAGCCACAAACCCATTCCTGTGGCACCAAAGCCAGGTTAGCCCTTTTAAAAGCAAAAGAACAAGGTGACGGTGGTGTCCTCCTCCTAACCAATAGCTAGGGCACTCACCCAGCATGTGGGAGACCTGGGTTCAAATTGCCCCTCTGCCAGATTCAGAACAGAGACTGGAAGCCAGGTCTCTCCCTTCCCAGGTGAGTGCCCTAACCCTGGGCTATAAGGTATTGTGGGGTGGGTGTCTCACTCTCACTTGATGAAGCTGTTCCACTCTGCTGGGCCAGAAAGAGAGAATTACTATCACCTACTGCAGGGGTCAGCAACCTGCAGCATGCGTGCCAAAGGCGAAGTGCGAGACGATTTCTACTGGCACGCTGCTGCCAGCCAGGGTTCCGGATGCTGGCCCCGCTCAGCCTGCTGCCTGCCAGGGGGAACGGAACCCTAGACCGGCTGTGGGCTGAATGGGACCGGTGGCCGGGACCCTGGCTGGCAGGAACTGACGGACGGAACCCTAGGTCGCCAGCGGGATGAGCAGGGCCGGTGGCCAGGACCCTGGCTGGCAGGAACCGGCAGACGGAACCCCAGACCGGCTGCGGGCTGAGCGGGGTGGCAGACTGAACCCCAGACCGGCAGCAGCCCAGACTGCCGGTCTGGGGTTCTGTCCGCCTGCTCCTGCCAGCCGTGGTCCCAGCTGCTGGCCCTGCTCAACCCACTGCTGGCCAGGGGTTCCGTTCACCCAAGCCAGCAGCGGGCTGAGGGAGGCCAGTGGTCAGGACCTCGGATGGCAGGAGCCAGCGGACGGAACCCCAGACCAGCAGCGGGCTGAGGGGCCAGCGACTGCGACCCCGGCTGGCAAGAGCCGGCAGGACCCCAGACCAGCAGCAGGTGAGCCACTGCCCATCTGGGGTTCTGCCCGGGTCCTGGCCACCAGTCCGGGGGGCTCTGCATTTTAATTTAATTTTAAATGAAGTTTCTTAAACATTTTAAAAACCTTGTTTACTTTACATACAACATTTTAGTTATATATTATAGACTTATAGAGAGAGACCTTCTAAAAGCGTTAAAATGAATGACTGGCACGTGAAACCTTAAATGAGAGTGAATAAATGAAGACTCAGCTCACCACTTCTGAAAGGCTGCCAACCCCTGACCTATTGGCTAGCACACTCTTAGGAGACCAGGTTCCAGTCTCTGCTCCAAGAAATATTTGATAATAAATGGGACAGCTTCAACGAGAGAGATTGAGATGTTCACCTCAGAATGCCCCTGGGATGATCAGGGGCAGATGACCCTTTTGTGGTCCCGGGGCCAAACATATTTATGGGCCCCCATGGAGGCAATGGATCATGTAATGAGGAGGTCAGTCCCCAGAATGAGGGGCCAGCCAGGGGCAATGGGGGTATGCCCAGCACCCCTCCAACCCCCCCCCACACGTGCATAGTAACCCTGCACATCACCATCCCTGCCCAGAGCCCCACCACAACTGCCCAGCACCCCCTCAGAACCTCCACTCCCTAGTGCCCCAACACACATCTTCCCCGCCCCCTCACAGCCCAGCATCTCCCCAGAACCCCCACTGCCCCACAGCCTGCCTCCCGGCTGCACTCACAAACCCTGCTGGGAGGTGACTTTGTCTGCCACGCTGAGCCAACAGCGCAGCCAGGGCTGGTCCCGGGTGCAAGAATCACTCCTCTCTCTCGGAAGTGGCACAATCAGCCAAGCCAGGGCCTGCCCCAGCTGGGCTCCCTCAGGACCCACTTGCATGGAGAGGCCCAGCCAAGCCCACCACACTGCCCACCCACTCACATACACCTGTCTGAGACTGGCCAGGCTTCTGCACCAGTCCCAAGCGGCTCAGCTCCAGAGACACACGTGGGGCCCCACAGGTGGGAGCCTGGCCTTGGTAACTTCACAGCAGTCTGGTGAGAGCCCAACCAGATCTGTGACAATCCTATAGTCCAGTGGTTAAGGCACTCACCTGAGTGTCAGGAAAGCTGGGTTCAAGTCCGTGCTCTGAATACAGGAGAGTAGGGATTTGAACTGCGGTCTTGCACAGCCTAGGTGAGAGCTCTAATCACTGTGCTACTGGATAAAGACAGCAACATCACCTCTTGCTCCTCAACTGTGTTGTGTGTGCTCTAAAGCAGCTTCTGAGCCCACCGACCAAATCAGGCCCCTCAGAGAAGAGAGGGGGCAGAATTCTGCATTTGAGGGTTCCACAGAGGCTCAGACATAAAGAAGAGGTCCAGCAGCTCAGCAGTGTCAGACTAAGGGAGCTTTGTCTATACTCACCAGCTGAAACTTAAGCGCCCAGGGACTTTCGATGCCTCCAGGGTTAGGTGGCAGCTGCATGGGGTTCTAAGGATCCAAGTTTTGAAACTAAGCACCTAACGTGGCAATTAGGCACCCAAAGGCCTTTGTGGCTCCAACCAGAGGTGACCAGCTGTACAGTGCAACTAAAGACTGCGTGAGAACTCTAGGAATTTCAAGAGTCAAGTCTTTCAAGACAAACATGTAGTTTGTATCGGAAACAAAAAGCAGACAGGTGCCTGCTACATCTTGTTTATCCTCTTAAGCCATAGGATGGTGTGTGTAAAAGAAGTGAGGTACCAAATCTAATGGAGCCTAGCACTAAGCCAACCATTAAAAAAGTCTTAACACGGTTCTAGGACAAAATTGCCAAAGGCTCTTAAATCATTTAGGTGCTTAAGTCCCATTTTCAAAAATGACTAAGGAGACTCTGTTTCAGTGACAGCCAATAGGACTTATGTTCCTAAGTCATTCTTGAAAAGGAACTTCTGAAAATTTTACCCTGGTCTTGTTTCCATCACAAAATAAGAATTCTGCTGTCCAAAATTAGCATAACACATTTTGGGTCACACCACCCAAACTCAGATACCAACCAGTGTCCTAATCAGTTAATGTTCTTCCTGTGCTGTCTTGGGGGAGTGGAGGCGGGGAGGCTGTTTTGCTTTGTTTTTAAAAAGAACTCACTGTTCCTCAGTGTCCCTGCAGGACAGGAGGGATTTTAATGGGTCAGGAATGGAGAACGATGTCAACTCCTAAAAAGAGCCAGCACTGAACTATCCTGTGTAAGATTCCCAGCCCTGAATTCACCTATGGCTAGTCCAGAACAGCTTACACAGTCGTGGCACAGAAATCTGACCTGAACCTGTTAAAGAAGTCACCTTATGCAACACTTATTGAACATGGCAAAGGCAAAAGGAAACCCCTTTCAAGACAGTCACCTTGCACTGCCTATGATCACAGGGCTCCCATCACAGCACTGATGGTCCAGACTCTGTCTGGAGTCCCCTTTGGTTCGACCTTTGCCTCACTCACCTCCCCTGAATAACTGTACTTTCCTTTCAGGATCTGCCGGTACAAGCGGGTTCGGTTGTCATCTTCAAAGGGCATAGTTCCACTCAGGAGGATGTAGGAGATCACACCCAGTGCCCACATGTCCACAGAATTGGTGTAGGGTTTCCTGACCAGGATTTCTGGAGCAATATACTCTGGTGTCCCACAGGTGGTTTTCATTAGGCAGTCATCTCCCTTCTTCCGAGCACTGGCTAGCCCAAAGTCTGTGATCATGATTTTAGAATCCGTTCCAGGATGGTAATACAGCAAATTCTCTGGTTTTAAGTCCCGGTGCGTGATGCCCAGTGTATGCAAGTACTTTACCCCATCCAACACCATCTGCAGCACTCGGGTAGCATCCCTCTCAGTAAAAGAGCCTTTGGCAATGATTCTATCAAACAGTTCCCCTCCAGTGGCCAACTCCATCACCATGTAGACTCGCTCCTGTGTCTCAAACACCTCAATGAGCTGGATGATGTTTGTGTGCCGGACCCGTCGCAACACACATAGCTCTGATTCGCACACTTCCCTCCCTTCCCGATACTTGGTTTCTATCATCTTGATTGCATATGGCTGCTTGGAAGCCTTATGTTCCACCCGCACAACACGACTAAAGCTGCCTCGGCCAATCAGGGCTTTGATGTCATACTTGGCGGTCACCCTGGGATCAAATTTGGCACGGTACTTAGCCACTTTGTTCTTGCGGGGCTCAGGCTGCTCCATGTAGTTAGGTGGGTGGCCACTGGAATAGGGGTTGGTGTGGCGAGGGGGCGAGGGGGAGCCGGCTTTGATAGCAGCTCCACCATCATCCTTGATGAAGTGCTTGTACACGTCATTTTTATGACCAGTGTAAGGCTCAACCTTTTTAACCAGATCTAACTGAACGTCCGTGGGGGGCTCGGGAAGCACTTTGCTTGTCCCACAGCCCATCACTGAATGGTGCTAATCACCCATCAAGGCATTCTCCCAGGGCGACATCAGCAGCAACCACATCTGGGACAACTCCCACATTCGAACCTTTCAAAAAACAGAGAGAAGAGAGCTAAGAAGTAGGAATTAAGAGTAATGAAGATTTATAACATCAAACATCATGCAAGCGACCCCTGGCTCAAGACACAGCTGTAGATGAAGGATACAGCCACACTAGTAAATGAGGTGGGTCTTATGATGCATTAGCTAACATGGTAAAATCACTGTGTGCATAAGGCAGTTATACGTTAAACACATTAGCAGGCCGAAGTAAGCCCCAGAGGAGACCCCAACTGGGGTCAGAGTTAGTTAGTACATTTCCCAGCATTATGGTAGGCCTGAGCAGAGTATACCTAATAGGATGGTATCCTCTCAGAGGAGGCAAGGCGGGCGAGGTAATATCTTTCACTGGACCAAAATGAATTGGTGAAAGAGAGATGCTTTCCAGCTAAACACAGCTCTTCCTCGGACCTGAAGAATAAAAGATATCACCTCATCCACCTGGTCTCTCTAATATCCTGGGACTAACATGGCTACACTGCAAACAACAATGGAAGGTAGCCTCTCTTGTCTAGCTTAGGCTTTTGTAAGGCACCCATCAACCTACTTTCTGGATATTATTTGTAACCTCAAATCTCTGATTACAGGAACACCACAGCCTCCCTTGGAAGCTCTCTCTCACTGAACTCTTTCTAAACTTTTTCCTCATATTTAACTGGGAAAATGTATCTTAAGTCTGTTACTTTTCATTCCATCCTCACTGACTAGTGATAGCTGATACCTGTCCTCTTATAACATCACTCTACCAGTAGGTCATTGTCTCTATGCAGTTATCTTTTCTCCATGCCAAGACCCGCTGAACATTCCCAACAGCTCTTATTTTCCAAATCTTTGATCACTTTAGCTCGTCTCCTCTGATATGCTTGGTTGTTTTTTTTTAAAAATTGCTGCCCAGATATGAATACAGCCCTCCAGCTAACACATGCGCATCATTATATGGTGTGGAAGAAATCTCATGCTTGTTTCAGATGTGATATTCTATGAAAGTAAATGTGGTTCAACAATTACCTACTCTCCGCTACAACTGCCCAGCCATTATCCTCTATTCTATAACAGCAAATTTGATTATCCCTTCTGTACCTCAACTGTTTTCTTCCCTTGATAGAATCTCCTGGGACTCATTTCAGCCCACTTCACTCATTTACCCAGGCCGATGTAGTCTGTTTCTGTCCTCCCAGGTATTGGTGATCCCTTTCAGCTTTGTATCAGATTAAAGGATGGTAAGTACATTGACTGCTTCAACCTCCAAGGCTTCAACTAACATACTGAATAGTACCAGACCTAGAACGACCCCTGTGGAAAACCCATGATAATTCCTCCTAATGTATCACTGACCTATTCATCATTACTCCATGCTCTGATTTTTAAGCACTTGTGTAGCCATTTTAGAAGATAGAGCCAATGAGAAATGTTTTCTGTGGAGCATTTGTATTATTCACTTCTGTCACTAGTCTCTCATATGGCGTCTCAATAACAAATGCTGATGAGATGTTGTGTGTAGGATTCCAGCCTCACCTGTACCCAACTGGCGCAATGAGTTGCTGTTCAGAAGGTGCATCCTCTATGGTGCAGGACCATTTACAAAATGATTCAGGTCTTTTACATACACACAAAAATCACTTCCCTGTGTAGTAAACACACACACAAGAACATGGATCAACTGGGAAAGAGACAAAGGTGTTGCCTTGTATTAGATTTTTGACTGGCTCATTCAGGGGAAGGGAATTCTGAATAGGTTTCCTGAAAATATGGAAGATGATGTTTCCACGCACATAACCAGAGCTTAACACAATTACATTGCACATTGCCTGTGCAGAGTAGACAAAAGTGTGCAGTCTTATCATGCTGGGAACTATGAATCTGTGAAAGTAGCTACGTAGATGAGTCCTTAAAAAGCTGATCTGAAAAAAAGAACAAAATGAGTTTGTACCATTTTGTGATATACAGAGAAGGCCTAAAAGATCTCCATCCTCATGTCAAAAATATATAGCTTCTGCTTCTTTTTTACTTTAGAAATATTGAGTCTTCTCTTCTCTGTGTTTATTGGAGAACTCCTTGATGGGCCCAGAGAAGTAGACAGGGTGCTTTCTCAGCCTTCCTTCTAATACAGTGGCTCTCAATCTTTCCAGAATACTGTACCCCTTTCAGAAGTCTGATTTGTCTTGCATACTCCAAAGTTTTACCTCACTTAAAAACAACTTGCTTAGAAAATCAGACATAAAAATACAAAAGTGTCACAGCACACTATTACTGAAAAAATGCTGACTTGCTCCTTTTTACCACAGGATTATAAAATATATCAATTGGAATATAAATATTGTACTTATATTTCAGTGTATCATATAAAGAACAGTATAAACAAGTCGTCGTTTGTATGAAATTTTAGTTTGTACTGACTTCACTAGTGCTTTTTATGTAGCCTGTTGTAAAACTTGGCAAACATCTAGAAGAGTTGATGTATGCTCAGAAGATCTCTCTGTACCCCCAGGGGTATATGAAATGCCTGGTTGAGAACCACTGTTCTAACAGTTAGCAAGTTAGCAACTAGAGTCAAACAGGTGTTTGTATATAAAGTTTTAAAATCTATTCCCTGCTCAATCAAGAGTGTGATGTCATAATTTTACTAATAGGATAGTACTCCCATCCTCTGCAGATTCTTCTAGGTACCAGTGTAGACAAGACTTGAATCTCTAATGCAAAGTGTAAGCACGAAAAAGAACAAAGAAAAAGAAAAAACCAAACAACTCTTTCAGGCTTTCCCCCTCCATTATAAAAAAAACAAACATACTCATGTTTCCTCCTTTGCAAATTACCTTTAAAGGTGACCTAAAAGCTTTTGGAAAAAAAGATACAAGATCATAGTTACATAGACGTAAGTATATAATAATTACATGTTAAAACAAAGCCTAAGAGCTAGCTCTCTAACTGCTTCTGCATTTGCCCTAACAACGAGGAGTCCTTGTGGCACCTTAGAGACTAACACATTTATTTGGGCATAAGCTTTTGTGGGCTACAGCCCATTTCATCAGATGCCTGAAGTGAAAAATAGAGTAAGTAGTATATATATTACAGAACATGAAAAGATGGGAGTTGCCTACCAAGCGGGGGGGGGGGGGGGGGGAGGGGCAGTGCTAACGAGGCCAATTCAATCAAGGTGGAAGTGGCCTATTCTCAACAGTTGACAAGAATGAGTGAATATCAACAGAGAGAAAATTACTTTTTGTAGTGACCCAGCATTTGCCCTGTTGCTGTTCATATCAGCAGATGCACAGCAGGGAGAGCAGGAAAATTCTCTGGTTTAAGAGCTCACAAAGGCAGCCGCTCTTACAGAGGAAACAGAGAATCCCGAACATAAGTCTTGACAAGTAGGCAAAGGAAGAACCAATTTCAAATGAAATCCATAACTATGTATAAGTTTATGTCTACACATTGATCCTGCTCCAAATAGGGGAACAGATTTACTGTTAAATAAATCGCCTTACAGAGTTCCATTCAAAGCAATCGCTATACATGTGGCTTCCAAGTCTGTTGCAAATTAAAATGAAGCATTCACTTTATCAGACCTGTCTTTCCCTTCTACCCCACCTCCAAGTCTGGTTTAGGATTAATGGTTTGATGTAGCATATTGACATTTTCGGAAGCAGGAAGATATTTCTGCTGCCCTGTTGCTAACAGCATGGGAGACATTAGGCTGTGTATGCCTTCTACTGCTATTCACTTAAAATCACATTTAAAAAGTCCTTTCTGCATTCAAATGAAGAGTCAGGTGGCTCAACTGGACCACAACTGGAATCACTTCTGAGAAGAAAAGCAAACTTCCCTCTGCCAACATCCCCCTGCAGCCAGCGGTCCCAGCTCAGTGAAAGGACATTGACAAACAGACATAATAGGGTTCAAGAAATTAACCAGCTTTAACATCTACAGAGGCTAGGCTTCAAGCTGTGGTCACAAGTTAAGCAATCCCCCATCTCAATCCCGATTTGCACAGCTCAGAACTACTGCATAATTTGGCAGTTTCTGATCTACAGAAATACAGGACTGCAATAGCTACAGTTCAGGGTTAAAGAGGACTGGCCGAGTTGCATATGGGAAGCCCAAAACTGGAACTGTAGGGTGTGATACAGGCCACTTCTGAGGCGCACTGACAGAGCTGTAGGGCAAAGAGGAGAGTAGGACTAGAAAAAGTAGTAACCATTGCAGCTCAGGACTGCGGTACATGAGTAACCCCATGGGATGGAAAATCAGGACTGAGACGCAGTAGCAGAGCTTTGAGAAACTCTTGCACAGCCCAAGCCCAACCACTACTGTCAGCCATTTGTTTTCAGGAGCACTAATTTCACCAACTAAATTAACATAAAGTGAGAAGTAACCTTTGTTCCTCAAAGCATCAGATCCCAGGAAGACTCATCATAAATAGCAGGGCAGGACACACTAGAGTTTGAAGACACAAACTGTGCTTGGAGGGGAGATTAGTGAATAAACTCTCATTCAAACCTCATCTCTGCTACAGTGCCAGTTTGCAAGGGTCACCCAGCCCTACAGAGGAGAGAGAGTGCTGTGGAAAATGGGTTTTAAGAAGTATTTTAAGTGCTATTCCAAACACCTAGTGGAAGACTATTACGCTGGAACAATCTTTAAGATCAGCAGTTAAGATGGATTGGGGATGCAGGGGGACATTCAGCCATTCTCTCTCTCTCTCTACCCCAGGAAATCCCATGGCAGGTTTTAATACTTTCCAATTCCAATAGTCAAGATCTAGTGATCAGAGGTGTTTTATTTTGCGTTCTTAAGAACCAAACATCACTTTTGCCTTTTCACAGGAGCATGGGAAAGTTTTAGTTGCAGTGAATTGGAACTCGTTCCATTCATTGTGTTGGAACAGAAACTGCTCCCATACACCCAGGGGAATGCAGCTTTCACTCCCCACACTGTATTCTAATACACCAGTGAAATCTGCTGCACTTCAGCAAGGTTTTATGGCATTTGCAGATTAAAACAAGATGACTGGCTAGGAGTTGGAGATGCTGCCTACACACATTTTGGCAATTAGCCTGATGGTTTAAAATTACTACGCTGTCTCAAAGTCTGGTGGTGGCGTGCCTGAGCATGCACAGGGGACTACAGGAAATCTGTTCACCTCTGTGCCTGATCACACCTCCTACCATCACCCACTGGAATCTCTAGCCAATTATGGAGCACAGCTGGCATGAATTGGAGCCCCAATTAGTCCTCACTCAGAAGGGGATTATGGGTAGAAAGAGGAACATTTTTAAGAGAGACACAAGGAAGCAGTTTAGGTCCAACATTCAGTTTGGAAAAAGAAACCAAAGGCCTAGAAAAATCTAATGTTAGGAGACTTATTAAAATATCAGCGAAAAAACACCTTCTATCTAACCTTTCCCTGGCAATATTCGAACGTCAGCTACACAGGCCATGCCCTAGGCACAAGAACTAGAAAGGGAAACCAGCTACAGAAAAAGTGAAAATGACCTCCTGAGTTTCACTGGTCATTGTGAGTGAAGTGTCCAAAAGTTAACAAATAGCCTAATCCAATGTTCAACCTGAAAGAATATTAAATAATCTCTGATATTATTAGTAACATGGGGTGGATTTTTTAAAATATCGTCAGGCCTAAGTGCCCTTAGAGCACGTGAAGAACAGCCAGGGGCATTAAAACGCATTAGATGCACGTTTCAATGTGAAAGCAGCAGAGTCCTGCGGCACCTTATAGACTAACAGACGTATTGGAGCTTGAGCTTTTGTGGGTGAATACCCACTTCGTCGTATTCATCCACGAAAGCTCAGGCTCCAATACGTCTGTTAGTCTATTAGGTGCCACAGGACTCTCTGCTGCTTTCACAGATCCAGACTAACACGGCTACCCCTCTGATACATTTCAATGTGACAGTCCAATCCAGAGAAATTCAGTGAACAGTCCAGAAGAGAGGAGGACTATATCCCTGCTCTAGTCAGAATTATTAGTCTAAGCCCACGCTCCACTGCTTGTGTGCCATAGTCTGCATGAAAATGGTGCTGTGGAATATATTATTGAATACAGAGCCGAGCAAGAAGAAACTGTTGCATTTGGAGTGCCTTGAGTAGTAAACACATATTCAGCCTATCCACATAGTTTGGGTGGTAGCTGCATGTTTTAGCCACAGTTGTAATTAGCATGAGCTGGTATTAGTTTAATGCTGTAAAAGCTAGCAACTGCTTTCCTCAGACTAGTAGCTCCATTAAGATCATGTGGGGTAACTGTCAAGCGTACTGAGGACTCACCACTTCCATTGATTCACTAAGTGTTCTCAACATCTCCAAAGCCAACCCCTATTGATTAATAATTTATTTGGGGGTGCCCTAGAAGATAAACATTGAGACAACTGGGTAACCACACTGAGGCTATACTGAAGGCTTTCAGTCACACAAATGAAATCAGAGACATCTTGAAACAGAGTAAAGCAATTTAAATTCACACACACTTTTTCAGTGATACACTAATATCAAAGTTTGAAATATCAGGGTCTTTAATGCCTACAAACACTAACACAGCAAAGGATCATCCTTTCATCATACAAGTTCATCTGCAAGGCCAGGTGCTGTTGATCAGGTGTGATGAGGAACACATCTGTGGAAATCTCTCACTCATGGAAAATCCTTCTAGAAGTATAATCTCAGTATAATCTTTGCTGCACAGGTATATGGTGCTTTATGAAGTAAGCCACACTCCAGGCTCAAAATGCATCAACCTAAGGTAGACAAGACCCAAAATATACAAGACTTAGGCATAAATCCACATGCCTGGGACATCTCACTAAATCTCATGCAACCTGAAAACACAGAAGTGAAACAGGTGCTGTTCACATACTTTTTATTGTCTCTTTCTTCCACTGCAAAAGTGCTTCTGTGTTCTGCCCTCCCTTACCCTCTATCTGCGGCTTCCCAGTGGGCAAAGTTCAGCTTCCATGTTAGTGTCTGAAGTTGTGCAGCATGTGCTGGAAGTGGAGATGTCAGAGACAGCTCCTGGTCTTGACAAGTTGCCCTGCTTGTTTGGCATGTGTGTTAATGGCCCTAGAGACCATTGGTTATAGATGTCCATACACTGGAGTGTGGTGTTGCTAGGATAGGAAGCTTGCTTAGCAGGGACGCCCAGAAGGGAAGGCAAGTGGGGCAATTTGCCCCAGGTCCCACAGGGGCCCCCACGATAGTTTTTCCAGGGCCCTGGAGCAGGGTCCTTCACTCGCTCTGGGGACCCTGGAAAACTCTCACGGAGCCAGGGCCCCCAGAGCTGCTTCTGCTCCGGGTCTTCAGCGGCAAATTGGCGGCGGGGGGTCCTTCCACTCCGGGACCCGCCGCCAAAGTGCCCCAAAGACCCGCAGCAGGGGGGTCCTTCCGCTCCGGAACCCACCGAAGTGCCGCGTCTTCAGCTGACCAAATAATGCTATATAGAACTCTGTGTAGGGCTTAGAAAATATATCAGATATTAGCTAAAAGCAGACAAAAAAGATAAAGGTTTCTGCCAGCAAAGTCCATGGACCATGACCCTCGTGCTGGTAAGGGAAACCAAAGACCATTCAGATTAGGTTGGCTTTAAGTTTTTTGCAACTTTGTCAGGGAAGTCAGATTCCAAACTAACTAAACAGACTCAGCTGTTTAAAGCCAGAGGGGACAACTATGATAATCTATCCTGACTTCTATCTAACAAGGGCTGTGCAATTTCACCCAGTAATTCCTGCAGTTGAGGACACCATTCATCCCTTCTATGTAAGTGAACGCTACTGAGATGAGTAACCTGTGGTTAACTATAGTATTATCTTTTAAAAAAACATCCCATCTTGATTTAAAGAATTCAAGTAATGATGAATTTAACATTTCCCTTGGGAAGCTGCGCCAGTGATTTGTTATTCTGACCGTTAAGACATTGCATCTTACTTCCACTTTGATTTTTTCCTCTAACATCAGCTTCTAGCCATCAGATTTTGTTATGCCAGTGTCTGTTAGATTAAAGGGCCCCCAATATCAGAGCTTCTCGTGTCAGTACTTATATTGATCGAGTTGCCTCTGAGCACCCTAGGTTACTGAAGATTCAATCTGTTTAAGGCTCTCATTATAAGGTGGGTTTTCCAGACCTCATAAATTTTTATGACTGTTCTCTGAACAGACCATTCCAGCTTTTCAATATCATTTTCAAGTATGGACACTAGAACTGAGCACAGTATGCAATATAAACAGGTAATAGCACCACCCATCCTCATTGCTACTGCCCCGTTTGTACCAAAGGGTAGTGTTTACCCTTTTTACCATAGCATCACACTGGGAGCTCACGTTCAGTTACTTATATTCAGCAATATCCCAAATCCTTTCCAGAGTCACTGCATTCCAGAAAACTATCCCCTTTCCTGTAAGTACGGCCCCCATACATTGTTCCTAAGTGTATTACCGTGCATTTAGCTGTATTAAATCATATTTGATTGCATTTAATGTATTTCTTTACGACTGCTGGGCCCTTGTCATTATGTGCCACCCCACCAGTCTTTGCATCATTTGCATAATTCATCAGTATGGTTTTATTTTCTCTTGTCTTTTATACTGAACTGTGTTGGGTCAAGAACCATTGAACTAAGAGATTGCTATGTTAGCCAGCACTGCTTCTGTGTTTATTTTAAATTGTCCCATACTAGGATATGTCTATGCTTGCTTTCTGTATCAGGACTAACTGAACGAGTGATTATTAAAAAATGCTTTAAAAACAAAGTCTAGGGGTTTCTTTCACACATCAAAAGAGAAGGAACTTCTTAAAAATGTTCAGAGAATGCTGATGGAAGGAGGTTGTGCCTAAGCCAAATGAAAGACGACACGTACAGAAGAACATAGTTAAAGTATTTCATTTTGATACAGCGACCCTCAAACACTGATTGTTGCTATGTCTGGATTTGCAACTCTCCCACTGACATCCTGTTTCCCTTCCCGCCCTCCACCCCATCTACCGCATTACATAAAAACAGACCCATTGCACAAACATCCATTAGAGAAAGACAGTAAGAACTGACTTCTACGTCATTTCTACCCCACACAAATCACGAATCTTTGGGACCTAGGGACAACTCTCCCAAATAAATAGGAACAAAATGAGATTCTTCTGCTGTTTCCTCTGTCAACCTGTCAATTACAAGTTTTTTTATCCCTGCTACCCACCTGCTATTAGTGCACCGGTTGGGAGATTTAACTACAGTACTTATCAGATGGACAATGCTCCGGCTCTGTCCTGCTGCATTGCTACCGCCTAGGCTATTGCCGGCTCGCACCACTCAGAGCCCTGAACCACCAGCCAGGGCATGGCGGGGCCCTATCCGAGCAGGTTTTGCACGGGGTTTGTCCACGTGCTCCCGCCCAGGGCACTCCCAGGGAAACCCTTCCGGGAAGGCAGCCACAGAGGGGGCTTCTGCCTCCCAGCCCTAAGCTCAGGAGCCTGCAGTCCGGAGGCGCTTTCCTGCCGCGGCCCTGGGCGGACCCCGGAGCTCCGGGGGGGGGGCGAGGCTGACAGGACAGGCCGGGCCGGTGCGGGGGGGGGGGGAGCCTGGCGCGGCGCCGCCGCTGAGGGGCGACACGGGCAGAGCGCGGGCCCCGGCGCGCTCCCTGAGGCAGGTGGATGCGGGGCCCCGAGGGAGGCGGCCCCTGGGGCCGGGCGGGCCCCGCACTCACCTCAGCCCACGGCGGCTGCGGTTCCGGCCCAGGCTGGGGGCTACGGCCCGCCGCCCGCGTCATCGCGACGTCACCACTGCGCGCCGGGGGCGCCCACGGGGCGGGCCTGCTGCCCCGCCCTGCGATTGGCGGACGGTCGGGCCCCGGGGTTCATGGGGCAGAGGTCAGAGGTTAGCCTGGCTGCCATGGGAACCGCCGACGGGACGGAACTGGCACCACTCGGTGTCCCCGGTCCTTCGGCAGCGCTGCGCCCAGCCCGGCCTGGTTCCTCCCCCCGGCGGGTTCCGGGACTCCCGGGGCGATGCGCGGGGCCGGATTCCGGGGCGCTGCTGTTCCCGCCGTGCTGGGGCCGAGCCTGAGCCCGCCCCGAGACCCCCCCAGTCCGCCCTGACCTCCCCAGCACCAGGCCCGACAGCCCGGGGCCGCCCCCAGCCCCAGTCTGCTCCCTCCAGCCCCGACACCGACCGCCGCCGGAGTCCTGAGCCCCAGCGTGACTCGATCCCCCCACCCTCCAACTTCCCAATACCTCCCTGAGCCGCCACCCCCCGGCCTGACCTGCCTCACCCACCCCTGCCCCCTCTGAGCCCCTACACCAGAGCCTGGAGAGCTCCCTGAGCCCTGCTGAGTCTTGGCCAACCCCCACCCCTGAGCCCTGAGCATTCCCCGCCAGCCATACCTCTCCTCCTTTCCCCACCAGCCCTCACACAGACCACCGCCCGGCGTGATTCTTCCCCCTCCCCCCAACCTGACACAGCCCTATCCCCAACCCTTAAATCCTGACACCACACACACTCCCCAGCCTTGACACTCACCCCTCCACACAACCTTAACCCCCCCCCCCAACCCACATTTAAAAGACAGCTATTAAGACAATACCAGTACATAAATTTGTGGTAAACAAATAAAAAAGGAAGGTGTGGTGTTACTGTGATTTTTTTAAGAGAATGGAGTCTCCAGTTCAGGAGCTGACAGTTTGAGGAGGCAGCTGGTTTTAGGTTAGATTGATCTGAGTTAAAATGTACTGTCAATATGTATCTAATAAAGACAGTTGTTGCAGCCCTCAATTAAGACTGGTGGATAATTTGAATATAACCAACACAGACCATATTCAGCAACTCAGCTACATCCCAAAGGCCTTGGTTAGGACTCCGTCCAACTCCCTTTGTGGTCTGTGCACATTGGCTTAGCCCCTTCCTGAGTCAGTGAGACCAGGGAGAGTTTGGGCAAGAAAATAAATGAACTCCAAGGAAGGCCTTCAAAGATTGGCTGATAATTGTTGTTTGTTTATTTATTAGCTTTATAGCTCCCCATCATGGTCATCTCTAGGTGCTAGTATGTAAAAGGGGATAGCCTCAGTGCCTGCTAGGAGAGGAGCCAGATTCTCTCTTCCCCAGGATTTAAATCACACACTTCTCAGAAGATGCAGTGTGGTGGCTCCTTATTGTATGATTTATATTGTGGCTGTGCTCAGAGGCTGAGACCTCATTGTGTTAACCATGATACAGATGCCCTGGAAGACAGTCATTGCCTTGAAGACTCTCCGGAAAGAACGTCGTCAGGGTTCTGCAGCTCATTGCCAGAAAGCTTGCTGGAAGAGAGGAGTCATGCAAAGTGCCCAAGTCTCAGATCCATGGGGCCAGTGATACATCCCAGCTATTGAACAGTATCTTTGAAGAACCCCTTCAGTGTGCCAGACCCCCAAAGGGTCTTGCTGTTCTGTTAGGGTAGGCACACAGCTTCACCGCTCCCCTAGACTGAGCTGTTGGGGTCCAGCGCTGAGCTCTGCCCAGCAAATATAGACACCTGGTAGACACTTGTGTGCTCTTCAGGGACTAAGCACCCCAGCCAGTATTTGCAGTGAAACCTTAAATAGCCTTTTCAGAACAGAGCAGGGTTTATTAGGTGGAACACAGCGTTGGAAATCGTGAGGTTAGCACAGAGAAATAAAAGTCAAAGCATCGTCCATTCTAGTCAAGCCTCAATTCAGCTTTCTCCAGAAGCCACCTCTTTATTTTCTGCTGGACGGGTCTGTCCTTTGTTCTCCCAGTCTGGGCCATGCTGAGGTCAACCACCCCCCTCTTTCACTGTAGCTTCCTGATGTTAAGTGTCAGTTCATGAGTCATTGGAGCTTGCATTGTCTCGCTGGACCCATTGTTGATCTGAGTCAGTTTCAGCCAGTTGCTGAATCACTATGTCACATCCCTGTCTGGGTGGAATGAACAGACACACCTATGTCTCAGTCTGCCCTGAGACAAACAATCCTTTCCCCCTCATTGGGTAGCAATATAACGTTATGGGGGGAAACTGAGGCACACATAGGATTCATAAAAATTTTCCCACTTTGTCGCATCTCTTCCTCCTGCAAGACTGAACTACGCGGGTCACTTTAACTAGTGACCAGGGGAAGTTCAAACCCACACATGCTATCCATAGCTGCCACAGGATATTTCTCATCTTGGTAGCTATCCTACCAGGCACTTCCAAGATTCATACAGCACAGTTTCTAATTAACCAAATTTATAGTTTCCAGTATCCAGTTCAGAGCAGTTTCACATCCTCCCTTAGGTCTGGTCTGTGAGGTGATACTAGCAGGGGGCACATGGAGAGTTTTCATGCTGCCCCATACCCTATTGCCACCCCAAAAACCTTTGAGTTTGAAACTGGATGAAGTCCTGACCATCTTCCAGTGAGTGATGAGGGCAGTGACCCCACATTCCTCCATGTGTCAGACATCTTGGCTGCACCCTGGGGTGTCCTGACCCCTTGTTTGGGGTAGGAAGTGACCTCCTGAGCATTTGGGTGGGAGGTGGTGAGTGTATATTTGTCCCCCTGCCCAAGGTGAGTCACTCCAGCCTTATCTCTGGGACTCTGGCGTCCCAGGGTCTGGTGATGCAGGCTGCCCCCCACATTGGTAGGCTCCCTGTGGAGTTGTGTCTCAGTCCCAGAGCTGTGCATATGCAAGGAAACCATTTCCCCTTTTGGGGTTAATGTGTTGCCCTCACCCCCAGGACAGAGTCTCCCCCACTCCCAGTGGGTTCTGATTCTGCGTCTCTTGGTTAAGAGAAACCCACATGACCGTGGCCAACCTCTGACCGGATGTCTGTTACTGGTAACAGCCTTCCAGCTGCTTTACCCTTCTATGGGGCTTCTCTCACCCCTGGATAGAGTGCATGTCTGGCAGTTCTCCTTCCCTGCCTGTGCTCCCCACGGTCACCGGGGGGGAAGGAGGCGGCTTAGCTCTCTGTCTGCTTCCCCAGTGAGGGTTGGCTGTGAGCTTGCTGCTGTAGTCACAGCATCAGAGAAGTTACACCTGAGGCAGCGTGACACATTTCCCATGTGGATTGGATACAGTCATTGCCCAAAAGGACATCAAAGCTGATATCTTGGAGAAAAAACAGTTACTCACTTCTCATAACTGTTGTGCTTCGAGATGTGTTGTTCATGTCCATTCCAATCAGGTGTGTGCACGCGCATGTGTACATTGGCCGTAAGATTTTTCCCTTAGCAGCAGCATCTGTCGGGTCAGCCTCGGTGCCCCCTGGAGTTATGCCCTCATGGCACTCAATATGGAGCCTTGCTGACAGGCCATCCCCTCAGTTCCTTCTTTCCAGTTACTCCAACAGAGGGGTAGGAGGGTGGGTATTGTAATGGATGTGAACAACACATCTCAAAGAACAACAGTTAAGAGAAAAGTGAGTAACCGTTTTTTCTTCTTCGAGTCCATTCCAATCAGGTGACTCCCAGCAGGGGTGGCTCCAGCCCCAGCACGCCAAGCGCGTGCTTGGGGTGGCATGCCACGGAGGGCGCTCTGCCGGTCACCGGGAGGGTGGCAGGCGGCTCCGGGGGACCTTCCGCAGGCATGCCTGCCGGAGGTCCGCCGAAGCCGCGGGACCGGCGACCAGCAGAGCGCCTCCCATGGCATGCTGCCCTGCTTGAGGTGGCGAAATGTCTACAGCCACCCCTGACTCCCAAGCAAAAGTTAGGGAGGTGGGGTCAGAGCTGTCCACTGATTGGAGTACTACTCTTCCGAAGGCCGCATCATCTCTGGCCTGCCGAGTGATTGCACCGTATGCGGTGAAAGTGTGTATGGATGACCACGTTGCTGCCCTGCAGATTTCCTGGGTGGGAACTTGAGCCAAGAATGCCATTGATGAAGCCTGTGCCTTGGTAGAGTGAGCTGCTATCGGGGGCGCGGGAACCCGTTAGATTGTAGCACTCACTAATACAGGCCACAATCTATGATGAAATGCATTGGGCTGAAACTGGCTGACCCTTCATCCTGTCCGCCACTGTCACAAAGAGCTGGACCAACTTTCTGAACGGTTTCATCCTTTAGATGTAAAAAGCCAGCACTCTGCTGACGTCCAGAGAGTGGAGCCTTTGCTCCCTGATGCTCAAATGAGATTTAGTGTAGAAAACTGGGAGGAAAATGTCCTGGTTGATGTGGAACTGTGATACCACCTCCGGGAGGAAGACCAGATGGAGTCTGAGCTGAACCTTGTCCTTATAAAATATGGTGTAGGGCAGCTCTGAAGTTAGGGCCCTGAGCTCAGACATCCTCTGGGCTGAGGTTATTACCACCAGGAACATGACCTTGTAAGAGAGGTAGAGCAGGAAACACGTTGCTAAAGGCTCAAAAGGATGCCCCATGATTCGAGAGAGGACCAAGTTGAGGTCCCAGGCAGGAACCAGTTGGTGGATGTGTGGGTACAACCTGTCAAGTCCCTTCAAGAAGTGGCTGACTCCAGGGGGTTAGCAAAAACCAAGCGTCCCTGTACCCCTGGATGGAAAGTCAAGATGGCAGCCAACTGCACTCTTATAGAAGGCAACAGGAGACCCTCCTGCTTCAGGTGTGGAAGATAGTTCAAAATGTGGGGCACTGAGGCTAGCATCAGAGGCAAGTCGCACTGTGCCAACCAGATTGAAATCTCTTCCACTTGGCAAGGTACGTGGCCCTCATCGAGGGTTTTCTACTGCTAAGGAGGACCTATCTGACCTGGTCGGAATAGGAAAGCTCAGATGGATTCAACCATGGAGCTTCCATGCTGTGAGATGGAGCGACTGCAGGTTCAGGTGTTGGAGACGTCCGTGGTCCTGTGTTAGAAGGTCCGGGAAGAGTGGTAAGGTAATCAGAGCTCTCACGGACATGTCTAGGAGGGATGTGCACCAGCGCTGACGGGCCAGGCCAGTGCTATCAGTATGAGCCAAGCATGATCTCTGCGGATCTTGAGCAGGACCTTGTGAATGAGCAGTATAGGTGGGAAGGCGTGTTGAAGAGCTCCCCCCACCAATGGAGGAGAAATGTGTCTGCTGTGGAACCCGGGCTGTGATTCTGGCAGGAGCAAAACTGCTGACACTTCCTGTTGCATCGTGTGGCGAAGAGGTTTATCAGGGGACATCCCCACCTCTGGAAGACCAAACATGCAATGTCCGGGTGAAGAGACCGCTTGTGACTGCAGAATGATCTGCTGAAGTGGTCTGCCAACTCGTTCTGGACCCTGGGAAGGTACGACACCTGTAGGTCAACTGAGTGTTCTACACAAAAGTCCCATAACCTGAAGGCTTTCTGGCACAGGAGAGAGGAGTGTGCACCTCCTGTTTGTTGATATAGACCACTGCAGTCATATTGTCCATCATGACCAATACACATTATCTGGATACACATTATCTGGTTAGATAGGGGCGGACTATTTGACCTGCTAGACGCACTGCTCTGAGCTCTCTGACATTGATATGGAGTCAGAGATCTGCTTGCGACCCGAGGCCCCGAGTCCTGCGGTCCCCCAGATGAGCTCCCCATCCCAAATCTGACACGTCTGTCACCAGCGCCAGAGATGGCTATGGGGCAGTGAAGGAAACCCTCAAGCAAACCTGCTGAACATCTGTCCACCACTGGAGTGAGTCGAGGATAGGATGAGGCAGGATCATGATCCTGTCCAAGCTGTCCCAGGCAGGTCGGTGTACTGACGCTAGCCACAACTGAAGCGGCCGTAGCCTGAGACTAGTGTGTCATACCACATATGCACAGGCTGCCATGTGCCCGAGAAGCTTCAGGCAATTTCTCACGGTGGTGATGGGGAACTCCATGAGTCACAGAATCATGCTGCTGAGGGCCTGAAATCTTGTCTGTGGGAGGAAGGCCCTGGCTTGGGTTGAGTCCAGTACCACCCCTATTAACTCTATCCTCTGGCCGGGGGACAGAGTCGATTTTGCTTCGTTCAAGAGCAGGCCATGGTTTTTGAAGGTGGCTCTGATAAACGCAACCTGAGCTTCCACCTATACCCTGGAGAAGCCTTTGATCAGCCAGTCGTCGAGGTACGGAAACACCTGAACCTGATGTCTCCGCAGAAAGGCGGCGATGACTGTCATGCATGTGGTGAATACCTGAGGTGCCACTGACAGGCCGAACGAGAGGACAGCAGATTGGTAATGGGAACCATTGACCACAAACCTGAGGAACTTTCATAGAATATCAGGGTTGGAAGGAACCTCAGGAGGTCATCTAGTCCAACCCCCTGCTCAAAGCGGGATCAATCCCCAGAACAGATTTTTACCCTAGTTCCCTAAATGGCCCCCTCAAGGACTAAACTCAGAACCCTGGGTTTAGCAGGCCAATGCTCAAACCGCTGAGCTATCCCTCTCCCTGAAATAATGTCTAGGAGAGTCCTGAAGTGTTGCTTTCTGTGGCTGTGCATGATTGCGATGTGAAAGTACTCGTCCTTCACGCCAAGGGCAGCATACCAGTCTGCTAGATCCAGTGAAGGAATGATGGAGGCCAGGGAGACCATGCAGAACCTGAGTTTCCTCACAAACATGTTGAGGTCACGCAGGTCCAGGATAGGCCTGAGGCCGCCTTTGGCTTTCGGTATTAGGAAATAGCGGGAATAGAAGCCCTTGACCCTGTGTTCCAGAGGGATCTCCTCCAACGCTCCTAGTGCACCTCCTGAATGAGAAGCTGCTCAAGAGAAGGATCCCCGAGGAGGGATGGGGAAGGGGGGTGGAAGGGCAGGAGGACACAGAACTGGATGGAGTATCCCCTCTCTACCATGTGAAGTACCAATTGGTCTGAAGTGATATAGGACCATGCACGGTAGAAGGGGGATAGATGGGAGGAAAAGGTATGGCAGGGTAGATCCAGTCTCTGGTCTGGAACACCATCCTTGATCGCACCTCCTGCTGCTCCTGTCCTCCTCCGAGAACTGTCCTGGCGGTTCTGCTGCTGGAACCTTTGAGGAGGTTGGGGAGGAAGTGTTTCCGCTGCATGGCGGGGGTGTGCAGGCCCAAAGATCTGAGGGTGGCTCGGGAATCTTTTAGGCTGTGGAGCCGTTTCTTTGTCTTCGCTGAAAACAGAGTCTCACCCTCAAATAGGAGGTCCTGAATTATTTGCTGGACCTCGTAGGGTAACCCCAAGAGCCAAGTACCATGCCTCAAAGCCACCCCGTTGCCATCACTCTAGTGGTGGTGTCTGCAGCATCTAATGCTGCCTGCAAGGAGGCCCGAGAGACTAGCTTCCCTTCCTCCACCAAGGCTGTGAAATCTGACCGGAAATCTGAAGGGACGAGCTCCATGAACTTTGCCATTACTGCACAGGTGTTGTACGAGTACCTGCTCACAATGGCCTGTTGGTTAGCGATACAGAGCTGCAAACCACCAGTTGAGTAAACCTTCCTACCCACAAGGTCTAGGCGTTTAGTGTCCCTATCCTTTGGGGAAGGACCTTGGAAGCCCTGTCTCTCCCACTGGTTAGCCACATCGACCACCAGCAAGTCTGGAGGCAGGTGGGAGTACAGATGCTCGAACTGTCTGGAGGGCACGAAATATGCCTGTTCATTGCATTTGACAGTAGGTGGCAAGGATGCCAGCGTCTGCCACAGGGTCTTAGTGGTGTCCACAACAGTCTTTATAAGGGGCAAGGCTAGGCGTGAAGGTCTTGAGAGTGCGAGGATGTCCACCATGGGATCTGCCTCCTCTACCACCTCCTCAGCCTTGATGCCCAGACCCTGGGCAGCCCTGCAGAGCAACTACTGCAAGACTATGTTGTCCTCTAACACAGGGGCTATGGCCGTCCCCGCCAACCCTTTGTCCAGCAACGAGGAGGAGGAAGCGTGTGCTGGTAGTGGAAGCTCTCTACCATCTGCTCCCGAGGAGTCACGTGACTCCCAGGGCAATGTTGGAGGAGGTGGTGCCGCTGACGGTGCCGGGGCCATAGGTGTTGGAACAGGCGTCGGCATCGGCATCAGTCACACCTGAGGGAGTGTGTCGGCATGCTGACAGGAGCTGCTGGGGTTGGGAGGCCCGGTGCTGACATCAATACCGGAGACATAGGTGCCTGCATCGAGGTCAGAGCCGAGCATGGT
Source organism: Gopherus flavomarginatus (assembly GCF_025201925.1). Classification (NCBI taxonomy): domain Eukaryota; kingdom Metazoa; phylum Chordata; order Testudines; family Testudinidae; genus Gopherus; species Gopherus flavomarginatus. The sequence goes on from NC_066630.1 coordinate 39,579,238, forward strand.
GCCAGAGTCGACGATAGAACCAGAAGCAAAGATGTCGGGACCATAGGTGCCAAGAGCAGATGTGCAGCGGAAGGTGGCACAAAAGTGGTGGAGACAAGAGAAGATGCTGCTGAGCGTGGGCCCTGGGTTCCTCCCTGGCCTTGGTGAAAAACCCAGGGGGTCCAGAAGGGCCACTGAGGCGGATTCTGCCACTGCAGAGGTCACGCCTTGGGCTCTCTTCTGTCTCTACCGGACCTCGACCTATGACTTCTGCTCCTACCAGAGCGATAGGAGTCGGACTCTGACTCCAAGATCTCAGACATTGAAGACCATGGAGGAGTCGATCCTCGATGCCTGGAATGTCGAGAGCTTGGGGACCGGGAAGGCTGTCTGTCAGAGCGGGTAGGCGCCAATGGGCAAGGTGAGGGGAAGTGCCTCAACATCATAGCTGGCTTCCCTTTAGAGTGCACTGGAGGACACGGCTCCATCGGCGCTGAGGGTTCCTCCCTGGCAGGCAAGAATGGTGCCGTCAGATGGAGGAGGTCCCAAGCAGCCTGGTATGCCTCTGGCGTGGACGGGAGCTGTAGCTGCTGTGTAGGTGCCAGTGATCGAGGTGGGGCCAGACTCAACTGCCGCACCTGGGCAGGAGTCGACATGGCCCTGGAAGGAGATCCAGAGGTGTGGCCTGCCTGGGGATGCACATCTCATGGCTTAGCCGGAGGAGAATGATCATCCGGCTTCTTCTTCTTTTGAGGCACTGGCGAGTGGGAGTGGTGCCTGCTGTCAGACAGGCCCCGTGAGGAGCCATAGTGGTGCCGAGCATCCCTGGAGAAGTCTTTCCTCGGCGCTGAACTTGCTGATGGCACCGGGCACTCCACATTAAGGACGACGGATTAGGGTTTGGATCTCCCGAGCCTGGGTCGGAGTGGGGGCATAGAGCTGCCTCCATGAAGATCACCTTAAGCCGTTGTTCCCTTTCTTTAAGAGTTCTTGGGTGGAACTTGTGATAGATCTTACAGTGATCTTTCTGAGAGGTCTCCCCTAGGCACCGTAGACACAATGAGTGCTGGTCACTCTTTGGCATGCACTTGGTGCAGGCCACACAGTTCTTGAAACCCGGGGATCGCAGCATGCCAAAGGCACCAGGAACCGGAATGGGGGGAAAACCCCCAACAAACACTGTACTAAACTCTAGTAACTCTAACAACACTAAGAACTAACTATATACAGTGGAATAGACAGGAAACTTACTGAGCAAAGAGCCAAGGGAAGTTCCAGAGCCCTTCACGGGTGGTAAGAAGGAACTGAGAGGGTGGTGGGTCAGCAGGGCTCTATATTAGGCGTCATGAGGGCATGACTCCAGGGGGCAACCACGCCGACCCAACAGATGCTGCTAAGGGAAAAATCTTCCGGCCAACGTGCACATGCGCTTGCATACACCTGATTGGAATGGACATGAACAAGCACTCGAAGAAGAACCCCAGCTACCAGCCACCCCGATCCTTCCTGTATCTGCTGGGGATCTGAGCCATAGGCAAAAAAAATGGCTTCACATTTGGACCCTTAACCCAGGTTTCACATCCTTTCAGCATTGAATGGGGTTTTACCCCACAGGGTTTCACAAGGGTTCTCTTTGTCCCAGAATCTCTCCACCCCATGAATGTTTTCCCATTAATGACTCCCTCCCACTCCTGCTGGGGATCAGAGGAGTCTGACCCAGGAGAGCACAACAAGACATGGGGGGAGAGATAACTCAGTGGTTTGAGCATTGGCCTGCTAAACCCAGGGTTGTGAGTTCAATCCTTAAGAGGGCTAGTTGGGGATTAGTCCTGCATTGAGCAGGGGGTTGGACTAGATGACCTCCTGAGGTCCCTTCCCACCCTGATATTCTATGAGTCTATGTATGCAGGAGCCAGTCTGCCAGCACACTGCCCCAGAGGAACTGGCTGCGTGCCTGCTTTCCCTCAGAAGCTCACACTCTGAGCTGGAGCTACAGGTTGCTTTCTTTGTTGGACAGAGTGTGCAAGGTCTTCTGTTCCAGGTAATCCTCATTTCATTAGGCATTTTGCCCAGTTATGCCTAATTTCCTACAAGGGTTGCACCTCAGGTTTTTGGGATCTCTTGCATGTTATAGACCCCTGGCTTGGGTTTACTCAAATACCACTGCTGGGCTCCCTTGTGACCACCTGGGATTTATGCAGGAGCCAATCCTGCACCCTGCCCACCAACCCACTTGCAGCATCCGCTGTCACCTGAGTGCAGAGGCTGGGGCTCCGTGATGGACAAACAAGGGGTATGCGATGGAATTAATTGTATCACCAGTTTATGGACACTGCTCCCAGGGACTGAGTCAAATGCAGGGCCAGGATTTTGAATAGGGCTGGGAATGTTCTGACCATTACGGACACTTGTAGGTATCTGGGCTAAGGCGAATCAGAACTCCTGGGGCAGGAAAACCTCTTTCACTCACATCCAGCACTTCACAGCTGGCCAGTTATGAAGTGAGAGGCTTCTGCTTGTCTTTGAAGCATCAGGCTGGAGGAAGGACACAGAACTAGCTGGACCAATGAACTGATCCAGTCTGGTAAATCCTGTGGTTCTTGTTTGTGTGACATACCAGGGTCCAAGTCAGATCGGTGGTGGGGGAGGCTGTGCCACTCCTGCCCTGCAATCTTGGGAGCCTTACAATGCCTTGTTGAAGTAGCTCCCACCTGGGTAGCTCTCAAACAGGCTTCCAGCATGCACGTCACATCCTGTGTCTGCCAGTCTGCCCAGCTACACTCTGGCTCTCACCAGCCTGAGTTATTCTTCAAGGTGAAGCCAACACACGCTTAGGCCTACATCTTCCCTGAGAAATGCATGTCCTACTCTGCCCAGCCTTCTCCTGGACAGTACAAATATATTCAGTCCATTATCCCTTTAGGGGAATAATATGCCAGTTTATTACCTTAAATAGTTACCCAGACACTTCAATTTAAACACACTAGATTAGATAAACCAGTAAAACAAGTTTGTTAATTACAAAGCAGTGAGTACAAACAATGAGGCATAAAAGTCAGAAATGGTTACAAAAAAACAGAGAAAACACTTACTAGTATCTATTTAAGACTCTATTTTAGTTGCAAAGCAAATTTTCTCACCACATACTTCCAGCAAGGTTACTGACCAAACCCTTCAAGTCAGAACCCCTCCCACAGAGTCCAACAGCTGTTTCTTTTTGTCTTCTCAGGTGCAGGGAATGGGGAGGGGAAGGGGTGCCTTAAGGTGTTTGTCCCTCCTTTTGATAGTTGTTGTCCCTCTCTTTAAAAGCATTTCCAGCTGAGACGCAGGAATCAAAGTCTATGTGGAAGGATGTTCTCTGCTGTTTTTTCATCTGTTTGAACTTCTTTTGTTTTCCCTTCCTCCTTGATGACACTGCTTAAATGCCAATTAAGGCAAGCACACATTCCTTCCTTTGTTTAGGACAGACCTGACTCCTGCCTGGTCAGGGCTGTGGGTTTTGGAACAATACTTTTGTACAAAGATTATTACAGTAGTGTGCATGGTGTGAATACGGGGGTGTATTCCATCACACCAATGAAGATCTATTAGGGCTGTGTCAATGGGCTGCTTGAGGGGGCTGTCAATCACAAGTCTGGAAAGCACTGGTGGTGATCGCTTAGCTCTGTGCTGATCAGATCTGTGCCTCACACTGAGGCTACGCATATTAAAGTGTCTCTGGTACAAATAAGCAGCGTGACTTGCTAGCATTCCACATTACGTCAAAGCACTCTACACCCCACCTCCCTGAAAAGTTTAAGGAATGATCAGCCCCCAGTTCTCCTGCGGCTCCTGTTCTGTTCCTATGCTCAGAGTGGGAATGAGGAAGAGGTGGCTTTAAGCCTTGTTTGTGCCCCTTGTGCCATAAGACCTTCTAGGCCCTGCCCCAGTGTAACTTAGAGCAGCCCCAGCTAGTTCACGCTCTGGTTGCTGTGGCCCCCTAGTGGTTGTACACTAGCTGCAGTACAGCACACGGCTGCCACTCCCGCTGCACCCGAGGCTGCGAGGAGGGCTGGCATAGCACAGCCACAGTGCAGTCCCTGTAAACTGGAGGCAGTCCCTGGGACCCCCTTCACTCTGCTGGCGCAGTATGAGGGCAGCAGGAGTGAAAGAGCAAATGGAGCCCACGGTGTGTGGTCAGATGAATAGAGACGTACACCTGTCAGGGAACCTGGGCTGACTCAAAGGGACTGCCCTGCAGGATCCCATTTCCTACCACTGAGACGCCCACTGCTGCGCTGCAACGCAGTGCTGGCCAGGTGCATCAGCCAGTAGGAAACAGCCCTGTAATGAGCAAGCTCAAGGTCACCGCCTGCACAACGGGGTGGCGGCCAAGAGGGATGGATTCATGTTCAATTAAATCTGCTTAAAAAAAGCAATCCCACTTTACACATGCCCGAGTGGGGAAATAGTCCAGAAGCCGAGCTTAGAACAGTGTCACTGGGTGCCAGTGTGGGGGCCTGGGAGTCACCTCCTGAGCCGGAGGTGAGTCTGGATCAGCTGTTCCCTGCCCATGTTTGGAACTGTGGGGATTTAGGCACAGCAGAGATCCCTGAGCAGTCACAGAACAGGGCCAGCTCCAACCTGCTGGAGTTTTCCAGGGCTACTTCCGCACCATGACACTTTGTCATCGGCAAGGGTAGCCTGCATCTCTCCATATGCTGGAGGACCAGCAAGATTCCTGCCTGAATGTGCTGGTAGCCACCATGCCATGGGTGTAGCAGCCCCATTCCCTGCACCCAGTGCCACGGGAAAGGAGATGCCATGGGAGCCAGTGCACTGAATTAGCACAGCAGGATCACAGCTGTGCAGAAAACACACTGGTGGGAGTTCTGCCTTTTTGCAATGGCTCTTCTAGGGGTGGGTTGCCTGGTAGACAAAAGCAAAGCTCCGAGAGGAGCCCTTGGTGGCGCAGGCAATTAGCAAGAGGCTCTGGGGCCATTCGTCTCCTGATCAGGGACCCCAGTCCTTGCCAGGTTGACGATGACTTCGCCGCTTTGCCTCCCAATGGTCAGATGTGGGGTTACTGTCCTACCCTTTGCAGCTTGCCATGGAACCATTTGGGGGAGGTTGTGGAGCCTCATTGCCTTCCAGCGTGATGGTCTTCGCACACAATGGCATGGCGGGGCATTGCGGTGAGCCAGCTTAGCAGCCTGCAGAGGAGTCTTTCCCAAGACTATTGCAGCTCCTCATCACGGTGACATTAGCAGGGCCCTTGACAAAGACCAGTCAGGCCATGAAGACTGGACTGCTGCCCCACCTGGAGGTCCCTCCGGGGAGAGGCAAAGCACATGGTAGGGGCCATGTAAGGGAAACTTGCCCTGCCCCTGACTGTGCTGTACCTATCATGAGGGTGATGCGTGGGCTTCATCCCCTAGAGCAGGGGTTCGTGAAATGTTACAGGGGGTTATTGGGAAAAAATTCCCTAATGGCAGACAGAGCTGTCCCTAGGGACCCGGATCCCGGGCACCATGGGGCCAGCATCCCGAAGCCCCTAGACTTCCAAGAGCTAAGCAAGGCTATCTATCACACTGAGGAGATTTCAACTTCAAGACTCCTTATAAGAAATGAAAAAGGAGGTGGATATTTTTTGCTGTTTTTAAAATTAAATAGGCAGCTAGTCTTGTTTTTTAAATTATGAAGAAGAACAAAGAAGTTTAAGCTTTGTTGTAACATGCATTGTTTGCCTGGACTGCTCAAGACCTGAATGCTTGTGTAGGAGGAACTCTTTGAGTTGGCTTCTTAATTCCCTTCCTGCTGGTTTCACATCTGATACTCCTTGATGGAACAACAGCAGCCTTGTCTTGTAACAGGCTTATTCAAAGTGGTACAAGCTACAAAAGTGAGATCTTGGAAGAGTGTTGCCGTTTTCATAATGTAATAAAAATACCGTAATGATAAATAATAATAATAAATAGTATGTAATAAGCATGTCATCAAAACAAATTTTATATTTTCAAGATCACTGCTTTTATAATTTATACTCAAGTAAGAAGAAAATCCCTGGAAATATTCATTTTTTAGGAGGAGGGTCATGAGATTTGACATTTTAGTGAAAGGGGTTCACAGGTTGTTAAAGTTTGGGAACCACTGCCCTAGAGCAGGAGGTCTCAAACTGGGGGTTGGCAGCCCTCAGGGGGTCATGAGGTTATTACATGGAGGGGTCGCGAGCTGTCAGCCTCCACCCCAAACCCCGCTTTGCCTCCAGCATTTATAATGATGTTAAATATATAAGCAAGTGTTTTTTAATGTATAAGGGGGGGTGGCACTCAGACTTGTGATGTGAAAGGGGCCACCAGTACAAATGTTTGAGAGCCACTGCCCAAGAGCTCCCAGCCCAGCTGCAGGAAATCCTGGGCAAATAGAAGAAGGATTACAAATTTGACAACCTAAGATGGGGAGGGCTGTGATGGCTGTGATGGCCGCCTCTGTCACACAGCTGCCTAGAATAGTCTCACCATCTGCTTCCCAGCCTCCCGACAGTGGACTAGCCCCGATTTCCCGCTGCGATTACAAAAAGTGACTTTATGCGTCAGCTCCTTTTAACTCTCCCGTCTTTACCCTCGGTGTGTGTGTGTACATCTATAAAATTCAGGTTTGGGCCTTAGAAAAAAGAGAAGGAGATAATGTCTGCAAAGCATTTAATCTTCTGCCCAAAGAACAGCAGAGAGCAAATTAGGATCAACTCCAATTAATTTGCCTTGATGGGCAAAATCTGGAGAGCAGCCATTTCTAGGCATTAAGAACAAAAGCTGAGAGCGTAAAGTAGGTCGCAAAAGTTTCATAACCAGTGAGAGGGGCTTTCACCACACGCCGCGCATCCCAGAGATGCCCAGTGCCCAGGAGGGATGAACCCACAGCTGGTTTCACATGCAGCACCATGCCCTCCCCACACCAGCCTGGGGTTCCGAGCCAGCAGGGCTTTGCACTGGTGTTTGAGGCAGGGAGGACATGTACCTACCTCGACCTGGGGAGGAAGCCAGGCTGCATTTCAAGTCAGGGGCAGATTTAAGGGGAAAGGCTGGTGGGCAGATGCCTTGTGTGAGGCCTGACAGCATCATCCAGTATGAGGACAGGGCTGCGGGAGACAGGGCACTGGAGAGGAGGAAACATAGTTCTGTTTTTGCCCTGCACTGGTGCTTGCTTTTCTCCTTCACCCCACTGTCGCCTTGCAACTTGTCCTGGTTCGTCTCTTGCCCCACGTGCCCCCACCTAGCTCCCAGTCACCCCAGCACCTGCAAAGGCTGTCAGCCTCCCCCTCTTCTTGGTCTCTGAGCTCCCCATGCACAGACTCCACCCAGCCTCCCCTGGCTCAGGTGTCTTGGCTCCCTCAGCCCCTTGCACTAGGGTATTCCTGCCCCCATGGGCATTGCCACTGGGTTCCCAGCCCCACCCGTGGTTCCTCAGCTCCCTCCTTCTCCTGCCCAGCAGGCTGAGGGAGGAGGGGACAGTTAGCAGCTGAGCTGGTGGGAAAATGCCAATTTTTTTTTTAGAGAAATATTGGAGATTTTTTATTTAATTTCCCACCAGTCTTGTTTTGTTTCAGAGTTTGTTTTTTGTTTGTTTTTTCAAATCACATGTTCAGGAGAAATGTTTCGGTTTTGAAACTCCAGCCCGGCATTGTTCTGGTGTCGTCTTGGTAAAACAGAAAAGTCCATCCAAAATGACCAGTAAATATATAATATATATAACTAGCCTCCCCTAGAGGTGGGAAAAGGGACTGACGAGCAGGGAGAGGCAGGGCCAGGAGGAGATCCACTGACCCTACAGCTCAGAGGGCTTCAGCCCTTTCTGTACATTAGCAGAGATGAGGCCCACAGGGCATTTGCTGATCTGCAGCCCATGATTTCTGAGCCCATTTGATGGGGCTGCGAGGGGGTCAATTAGCAAAGCAATTCCACCTTTAGCAGCTGCTGGCGACTGATCCCCTGCCATGGAATAGGGTATTAACCTGTTTGAACCGACATCCTCATCAGGGAACTAGGGCCAGGATATAGGGATTAGCAGTAGCCCTGCATGTCACCCCTCTCTGACACAGCTCCCACTGCTGCCAGTCAAGCTTATCCCCAACACAGCCTCTCCCCCAGGATCCCCCAGCCAGGGGAATCTAGAACCATTTAAATGGCCTCTATTGATTGTACACTGCTATCCCACCCAATAGCCAAGGGCCAGTTCTAGCATATAAGCCTGTCTCTTAGGCTGGGAGAGAATTTGGGAGGTGATTTTTGATACTTTTATATCCTGACTAATATGTGTGACGAAAGAACAAAGACGCTGTGTGTTGCTTCTGCCCAGCCAGACGGGGTTTCCAGCACCATGAGAAGAGACAAGGAAGAGAGTTAAGGTGTTGCTGGGTATGGCGGGAGTTTAATATATGCACGTGCACTTGAAGACGGCCTCGATTCCTATCTCAAACAAGGTCAAGCCACCTGTCAGGAGGGGCAAATGGGGACGGGTGGGAGGCATAAGAAATGCTAAAAAGCCAGAGAAAAGGGGACCCTGGGCGAAACCTAACCTCATTCCTTACCCCTCCCAGGGGGTACAAAAGAGGTGGTGCCGAAGCCCCCAGACTTACAGACCTCAAATGGAACATGGCCACAAATTGTCAGGGGTGGGACCCAGGGTGTGTTCTACAGTATAACTATGCCTGCCGGGAAAGAGGAAGGGGAACAGGGAAAAGTGCAGTGTACAGAGCTGTGGATACGCTTGCTTGAGTAACACAGCAAACATCGCATTGCCTGCACTTTGGACTATGGTCTTCTGCTTTCGGTCTGCGTGACAAGAACCAAGGGAGGGTCAAGGGAAAAGCGCTACCAGCCAACACAAAGCTAGACTGTGCTCCCTGTGCCACAACTTGGTTAGCTCCAAGTTAAGACTGACGGGCAGTACCCTCTTCCCTTCCAGAATGCGAAGGGCACCTAGCTTACAACAGTGAAAACCAGGGCCTTCATCCCCACCCCCACAGCTTTAACTCTGCCCCCTGCAGCTGGCAAGTGCCCCTGTGGATGTCTATGTTTCAGCCAGGGCTGCCCTGTGACAAACCGACAGGAGGAAGGAGAGAGCAGTTGGGCAGAGTGCTGCCTGGAAAGAGGTTTGGAACTCTGAGCAAAGAAACCACCTCCTGCTGTTTGATTTGCTAACACGGAGAAGGACAGGGATACTATTCAGGAAGATCTGAACCACCTTGTAAACTGGAGTAATAGAAATAGGATGAAATACAATAGTGAAAAGTGCAAGGTCATGCACTTAGGAATTAATAATAAGAATTTTGGATATACGTTGGGGGCGCATCAGTTGGAAGCAACGGAGGAGGAGAAGGACCTTGGGGTACTGGTTGATAGCAGGATGACTATGAGTCGCCAATGTGATACGGCTGTTAAAAAAGCAAATGTGATTTTGGGATGCATCAGGCGGGGTATTTCCTGCAAGGATAAGGAGGTGTTAGTACCGTTATACAAGGCGTTGGTGAGACCCCATCTGGAATACTGTGTGCAGTTCTGGTGTCCCATGTTCAAGAAGGATGAATTCAAACTGGAACAGGTTCAGAGACGGGCTACAAGGATGATCCGAGGAATGGAAAAACTGCCTTATGAAAGGAGACTCAAAGAGCTTGGCTTGTTTAGCCTGGCCAAAAGAAGGCTGCGGGGGGATATGCTTGCTCTATATAAATATATCAAGGGGGTTAACGTTAGGGAGGGAGAGGAATTATTTAAGTTTAGTACTAATGTAGGCACGAGGACAAATGGGTATAAACTGGATATTAGGAAGTTTAGACTTGAAATTAGATGAAGGTTTCTAACCATTAGGGGAGTGAAGTTCTGGAACAGCCTTCCGAGGGAAGTAGTGGGGGCAAAAGACTTTTCTGGCTTTAAGACAAAGCTTGATAAGTATATGGAGGGGATGTTATGATAGGATCGTTAATTTGGGCAATTGATCTTGGATTACCACCAGATAGGTCTGCTCAATGGTCTGCAGGGAGATGTTGGATGGGATGGGAACTGAGTTACTGCAGAGAATTCCTTCTTGGGTGCTGGCTGGTGAGTCTTGCCCACATGCTCAGGGTTTAGCTGATGGCCATATTTGGGGTCGGGGAAGGAATTTTCCTCCAGGGCGGATTGGCAGGGGCCCTGGAGGTTTTTCGCCTTCCCCTGCAGCGTGGGGCACGGGTCGCTTGCTGGTGAATTCTCTGCAGCTTGAGGTCTTCAAACCAATTTTGAGGATTTCAATAACTCGGTCCTGGGTTAGGGGTTGTTATAAAATTGGATGGGTGGGGTTCTGTGGCCTGCCTTGTGCAGGAGGTCAGACTAGATGATCATATTGGTCCCTTCTGACCTATGAGTCTATGAGTCTATGATTCCTACTGTGTTCAGGGAAACAGGACTTTGTAAATAAACAGGATTGTATCAAAAGAATACCTGACTCCATCACCAATTTCTTCCCCAATAGGAAAAACCCACAAGATCCCAAATTTTGGGTAACTGCTCTGGTCAAAAGATGTAACGATATCCTTTGACAACTATAAAAAGGGCCTTGTGACTAAAATTGGTCCAACGCCTGACACTGTTTTTGGACCACTTATTTAAATAAACGACAGCATTTTGAGGGATAAAATGGACTGTGTGAATCTTTGGCTTGTGTAGATTGGATGAATTATTGTAGATAGCTTAAATTTGTTTTCTGAGTTTATTTTTCATGATAAATAAACATCACTGTTCTGATTGCGGCCAGAATCATGTTCACCTTATGCCAGTCATTAGAACAGGGTTCTCTAGTGTTGGCACATTTCCTTGTGCTCAGTAGCCCCTTTGATCATGCTGACATTGGTGAGAGTCAAAGCTACTTGCTTTTCTTTGATCACACACAGTCCCACTGTTGAGGAGAGGAACATACATCATGAGTCCATAACCCTAATAATGTTGCTTAGGGTAGTCTTATGCCTTCTCCTTATTTAATGCTATTTTCCTTAACACTTCTAAAGCAAAATCTGAGCCGGCAAGTGAATTTTAGAGCACTTTGACATATCAACTCTTAGACCAGAACCTCGCTCAGAGCAAAACTCCCAGGTGGAGCTGCTGCAGCAGAGAGTAATTAAGTGCACAACTCACTACCTCCAAAAGCTGCCAAGTACAGGGTTTGAATTCACAGTATCCAGGTAATTCCTAGGGCTATAACTTGTCACCTTGAGCCCCCAACTTCCTCTAACCGCAGCTTGTCTGCAAACACTCTGGCTTGCAACACAGCCCCGACCCGACTGCACAGTGTAAATTATTTTCTCCAGCATGTTAACTTAGCTCAAGTCACATTTGTCAAGCCAGTTTTCAAACAGGGCTTCCTCAAAGAGACAATGGGTGTCAGTTGCTCGCAGAGCTCAAACCTGAGCAGGTGGCCTCAGTATGGCAAGATCAGAGTCACAGTTTGACCCCCACACATCTATACAAAAACCCTTGTAAGAACCATCACATTTTTGTCATGTGATTTTGGGGGGGGGGCCTATATCTCAGGAAATTCTTGCTCAAATAGCCTCAAATTTGGGCCACTAACCCTACCCTAGATCCCCAGGAGGCTCAGCAAAGTTAAAGAAAATCCAAGTAAACGTGGATTTGAGAGTACTTAGAAAAACTGACCGTTGAACAGTAAGATGGTTTCAACCATAGCTAGTAGTGCTCCATCATAATCCTCACCTTTTCCCCTGGCAGGAGGGCTGAGGCAGCCCTGGGACTTATGCAACAGTGTCCCCTGATCAAATCCCTTTGAAACCCACTGGCTTGGAGAAAGAAGGGGCAAACTAATTGCTCAGTGCTTCCTCCGGGGCCCTGGCTTTTCCCACACGTGCCAGCTTGGGTATGTTGTTTAAATACTGCACACAGCACAGGAAGCCAGGACTGCTATAAATAATCACTGATGTTAGAGCGCCCAGTAAAATGTGCCGGTTACTGTCCAGACACAGGAAGACACTCCCATTGCCCTGAAGAATTTACCATTTAAAATCCAGGAGGCTCCATTTCTAGCTGTGGGCAAGTCACTGCTCCGTGCTCAAATTTGCCAGCTAGTCTAATGGTCAGGTCATAAACGAGATGAGGGAAGAGACAGCCCCCAGTTTTCACTCCAGCCATCACTGCACATCTGCTATGGAGACAGAGTTTGCACTCACTGCATGCCCTCTTACGTATATTATTTAATCAAGAGCTATCAGTGGACCGTTCTCGTTATGTCTATCCAACTACAGCCGCTCTCAAGAACAGTTCCCGGTAACTCCTACACATGGATCACAGCCCATTCCACTCAAACTAATCAAAACCTGAGGATGTTTAAGTGCGTCCCGATCCGTAACAAGCAAAGCCTGGTGTGCAGAGTGGAGTGTGCGACCGAGTGGGTACACGTTACACGAATGATTCTGAAAGCAGCAGAGCTAGCTAGCCAACCCAAAGCGGAACTGCTTTGTCTGGACAATTAGTCCCCCAGCGCTGGGGCCCCATTAGCAAGCCTGGCTCTTGTAAGATTCACGTCCTACACAGGAGCCTTTTTTCAACTTTTACAATGGAGTCAGAGGAGTTCAGGTCTCCTGTTACATAGACCCAGCCACAGCCCCTTCAGTGCCAACTCGCTCAGATTCCCCAGTGTTGAATCCCAGGGCGCAGTATACCCTGCATCACTGTTCAGGCTTCTTACATCATTCGCTTTGGGACAGCGAGATGCTGAGGGGCGTTGCCCAGCTGCTAGGAGCGTAAGAGAGAGTGCATGGGCTGCTCACCGACATTACCAGGACAGCCTACCCCAACCGGGCAGAGACCAGGGGTGTGGGGCCCCAAAAATCATCACCTTGGCTAAAAAATCCAGAGGTTTCTAAAAATCCCACCTTTTTGGTTCTGGTTCCTTGTCTTCTGGTTTCAGAGCCTTTAGGTCACAGTCTGGGCCTGTTTTCCGGGATTTCCCCCCCTGCAATCATGAGGGCAAGATGTTTCCTTCTTTTTTCCAACGCAAGCGGAGAGTGTCTACTAATCCGCTGACTTCAGGCCATTATGGACAAATACAACTACTGTGGTGCTCGTGATAAAATGGTTGCTCTCTGCTGATGGTGGGGGGGTGGGCTCAGCCAGAGAGGAAGGGTGGCCCAATGGTTAGGGAACTGCTGTAAGTGACCTGGGCTCAGTTCCCACCTGTTCTGCCTCAGACTTCCAGTGTGACCTTGGGAAAGCCACATGGGCCCATGTGAGACAAGGTGGGTGAGGTAATATCTTCCATTGGACTAACTTGGCAGAGGTGATCAGCTGGTAGGGTGATGGGGCAGACATGCATCTTAGCCAGCCAGCTAGGTCTTTCCATTTACAGTCCTGTCTGGTTTTGCAGAGGTGATGCTTCTTGGCTTGTATGGAGCACGCTCATGCAGACTGAGCATGCTCAGTAACACGGCTGAATCCGGCTGCCCTCACTCTGTCCCTATCAGCAGGCATGGGTCAGCTGCGGACATCAGGGACAATAACACGCAGCATTGTTATTGCGATGGAGCTATTTCCAGACCGCCAAAGATTTCGTTCACTCTTAGAGCGAAGTGAACCTCAGACCTTCCATCCTGTAGGAAATTCTAACTCTTCAATGTTTGTTTTCATCCTGAATGGAGAGAAAAAATATCCAATTTTTCATGGAACCAAACATTATAAAAAGTTCCCCCTCAGAAATGTCAGAAAGTTGCACGTCAGCATTTCTGATCGAAGCACACCGTCTCCTGGTGGCCTCTGGGTTCCCAGCCCAGTGCACCTTCACCTAAGTTAAAAGGCAATTTGAGGGGGAAAAGCATGAAAATGATAATGAGGCTCCATCTTATTTGGTCCCTGCCTGGAGCAGTTATGTGTGGCATGCCGAAGCGAGCAGTCTAGATATTGAGCTCTTCCTAGCACAGTACTGATCAGAGCTGCCCACTGAAGGGTATTCACTGGTGCTGTCTGTGGCAGGAGATAAGACTAGTGTCTGCCCTGGCCTGGCAGCGCCCAGGAATGCTCTTCTTTTCAGAGCCTGTCTTTGGTCTCTCTTGATTTGGCCCTAGTTTTCAGACCCTGCAGAATGGCTACTTAGAGGGGCTGCCAAGCAGCTAAGCCAGGGATTCTGGAGCCTGAGGGTCCAGGCCCCATTTCAGCGCATCCCCCTGCCCCCAACCTGACAGCCTCAGGATAGTGGGACCCTCCTCCTTGGCAGGTGGGTGACAAAGCCCATCTCACCCATCCCAGTTTGGTTTTGTGTGAACCTGCTTCAGAGCCCTGCTGTGCTGCTGGAAGAGGGAAGTTAGCAAAACCCCTCCCGGGGCTCCCCTCCAACGCTTCCCCTAATCTACCACAGCTGGGGAGCTCCGTGCTGTTTGGGGCAGGGGGCTGCACACTCCCACATTGCTCCATCTCATTAGCATAACTCCACCTGTCCCAGACCTTATCTGCCTTCCGTTGTGGGGCATGAGACCTGGGCAGCGTGGCTCCTTGGGCTTGCTCTGCTGAGCCCCCTGCCACACTTGTTCCAGCCTAGCTGGGGCCCAGATAAACAACCACCCGCGGCCGGGAGCAGCCCGTGCAGCCAGCAGCTGATCCTCTTAGCCCAATCCTGCAGGGATCCAGCACTAATTCACCCTTAAACACAGGATTGTCGGACACAGTAAATGAACGAAGCAGCAGCTTATCCTCCCCATCGGCTGCCAGAACGACAGTGACTGCACAGGGGCCTGCTGGAGCGGGAGGGGGCTCGTCCCAGGCGGGCAGCCCAGCCCTTAAGGGGCACCGGAGGAGCGGAGAGCAGAACGGATGCGTGGAACACCCTTCCCACCCAACTGGCCGGGTGCCAGCCTGTGGGGCAGGCAGCAGGTGGCTGGGCATTGCAGGGAGCTTCGCCCCTCCCAGCTCCTTCCCTGCCCCAGGCAGAGTCAAAAGAGAGGGAGAGTCACCGCTGGCCAGGGAATCCTGCCTGTCCCTGGCTTAGCGCTACCCAACCCTGCAGGGGATCAGGGTATTAGAATAAAGGAGGTGGGACTGGCCCCAGGGGAGCCCCTTCTGCAGGGGCTTCCCAGCCATGGCTCTCACTGGCTTCTGGCTGTGCTAGGAACAAGTGACCCAGCCTCACACCCCGCTTCCCTGCCCCCACGAGGGAAGGGGCCAGGGGCCAGCAGCATTTGGTTCAGTGGGTCTGGGCTGCCTGCCCAATGACAGGGCGACCAGGGGAGGGGACGGATCCATGATGGGCTCTAGAGGGCAGCGGGGGCCAGTCAGAGGAGGGGCTACCAGGAGGAAACCATGGGGCAGCAGAGGAGGGAAGGGCCGGACAGCGGTGGGTCTGGTACTGCATGAGCCAAGAGACAGGGGGCTGCAAGTCCCTACAGGATAGTTAGAAGGTGCCTGTGTTTGGCGAGGATCAGAGTGGGGTGCAGGGGAGACTCACTGTAACATACCAGTGTGAACAGCCCTGTTTTCCTGAGACCTTACAACAACAAACCAGAGCACACAGCCCTGCCTTCCTGACAGACCCTACAATAACAAACTGGTGCGCACAGCCCGGCCTTCCTGAGAGACCCTACAATAACAAACCGGTGCGCACAGCCCGGCCTTCCTGAGAGACCCTACAACAACAAACCGGTGCGCACAGCCCGGCCTTCCTGAGAGAGCACCTACACCAACAAACCAGCATGTACAGTCCTACCCTGCCCAGTGACCCTACAATAACAAAGCTGTGTGGGGCAGCTGTCTGTGTGTGTGTGTGTGTGTGTGTGTGTCTTCCCTCAGTGAGACCCATGTACACTGACTCCATGACTCCTGTCCTGATTGTTGCCTGTGTCAGTGGCTGCATGGGCAGCAGCACGTGTCGCTAAGGGAGGCTGGCTAATGCCTGTTCAGCCAGGAGCTCTCTCCCCGGCCCGTGGCTGGGCCCGTGCTGTGCTCACTGGCATGGCGTATTAGCTGGCCCTGGAGCTGTCGCCTTTCCCCAGGGCACAGTCCCTACACAGCTGGCTGCTAAATTGAGCTGTGACCAGCTTGATGCGTCCCCAGGGCGGGTTACGAGATGGAAACAGAGGCCCCTGGGCTCCAGCTCCAGCGAGACCCAGCTGTTGTTTGTGCTGTTCAGTGGGGGAAATGCTGAGCTCATGGCACAGGCGCTAAGCTGCACCCCCTGGGCCCAGGCGCAGCCTTGGCACCGCATTCAGAAGCCTGCTCACAAGCACAGAGTGCCCAAGCCCAGGTGACACCAGCCAGCTGGTGCCTGAGCTCCCTCACCTCAGCTTGGGCCAGAGTGAGGAAGGCTGGCCCAGTGCTGGGCTCAAGGCTCAGTGTGCCTTAGGGTGAGGCCCTTAGCCCTCTGAGCCTCAGTTTCCCCATCTGTACAACAGGGAGACCAGCCCTGCCTTGCCTCATGAGCCGTCGTGCAGTTAAAGATACGAATGGCTAGGATGTGCTCAGACAATACTGTAATGGGGGGGAAGACATCCCTGAGCTCCAAAGTCAGGCCAGGCCCAGCCCGGCAGCTGCTAACGCTGCATTGGCACGGGAGGCACAGCTGGGTGTCAGCCCTTCGCAGCAGCATTACTTGGGCCACCGCTCTGTGCTCTCCCCCACGGCCAGTGCCTCCCAGCACAGCCCACAGGCTGCTCCCCAGAACGTGCCCAGGGCGCCGAAGCCCAGGCCCAGCAATGGCAGACGGCGCGCTGCCCAGGGCTGGTAGCAGAACACCCCGTTCATCTCCTCCCTCCTGAGAGCACAATGGGGCAGGGGTCTTTGCGGCTCCCAGATGCAGCTTGTGAGTCATCATCACCGGGCTCAGCTTGGCCATTTGCTAATTAACCCGCCCCAGCGTGCCAGGGGCCAGGAGTCTGACATGAAACTGCCTTAACCACCCTCATGAGATTGGCACAGGTGACTCACCCACCCCCGTCTAGTCCTATAGGAGCCTTCCTGGCCCAACAGCTCAGCCTTAGCCTGGAAATGCAAAGGGCCCTCCTCCTGTTCTGGGCTGCGGCAAGGTGCAAAGCTCTGCGAGCCAGGCTGCACTGCTTCTGCATTGCTTGTTTGTTTCAAACCTCTGCTCCAGGAATTATTTTGGCCTGTGTCATCCAGGAGGGGTCAGCCTAGAACTAAATAGCTCCTTCTGGCCTCGGAATCGATGAATCTCCCAGCGCTTTACCCACTGCATACAAATCAACACTTCACCCACTGCTAAAATACAGCCACCTCTGGGGTGGAGCGCAGTTGTCACGCTAAGCCAGCTGCACTGCTTGTAGGCGGTGAAGCAAGGCAACTGCTCAAGCTAGGGAGGGGGGCAATTGCAGGCAAGCTGTAAGGGCCAAGCTGGCATTTATCCAGGCCCCTGGGCTCACACCCTGCCCCTTGGGAAAGGCTCTGCTACTGGAGAGTGGGTTGTTGCAGTGCCAGGGGCTCCACTCACCAGCCAGCAATGATGGCAGATACAAACTGCTCCCGGGGACCCACTTAGCCCCCCTCTGCTGCAGGGGGGGACAGGGCCCTGCGGGCGGGCACAGCAATGGCTGGTGTGTGGCATCGGCAGTGCCAAGAGCACTCAGCTGGGAACAGGGGCGCAGGTGAGCTCGTCTCCCTAGGCAGATGGTGGGAGAGCCTGGAACAGGAACTGCGAGCCACAGACTTGCACAGCTGGGCCCTGGTTGTGCTGGGGTCTGGGGAACGCCAGCAGCTCTCACTCGGGGGAAGCCGGCAATGTGGGCCTCGTGCTTTGCTCCCCGGTGATGGGGCACGGGGCTAGAGAGGCCCTGGAGAACAGAGCCCCAGGATTGACCTTAGTGCCCAGATGCCCATGGGGGTAGGGATGAGGGGAGCAGTAGGGAGCTGCCTGGTCGCTGCAAAGGCTGGGCCTGCCCCATAGGCGAAGTTGCTGTGAAATCAGAGCAGGCAGCCCCACTGCTTTACTCCCCACTCCCAGTCCCCTGGGGAAGGGCTCCCTGTGACTGGGAAGCAGGAACTCACCTCAGCTGTCAACAGGAGGGGTGGCACTGGGGAGGGTGCCCGAGATTGGGCTCACACCTGCCCAGGACAGGCCTGCACAGAGCACACAGGGCACCGAGGCACCCCAGTGCTAAGCTCTGCGACCTGCAGGGTCAGGCGGGGGGAGGGGAAACCAGGCTGGGGGAGCATGGCCCTGCTGTCCACAGCCAGCGCTCTCCGGCCCCACTGCAGCGGCATAAGAACGGCCATACTGGGTCAGACCAAAGACCCATCAAGCCCAATATCCTGTCCTCTGACAGTGGCCAATGGCAGGTGGTGCCCCAAAGGGAATGAACAGACAGGTTATCATCAAGTGAGCTATGCCCTGTCACTCAATCCCAGCTTCTGGCAAACAGAGGCCAGGGACACCATTCCTGCCCATCCTGGCTAATAGTCATTGATGGACCTATCCTCCATGTATCTATCTAGCTCCCTTTTGAACTCTGTTACAGAATTGGCCTTCACAGCACCCTCTAGCAAGGAGTTCCACAGGTTGACAATGCGTTGTGTGAAAAAATACTTTCTTGTGTTTGTTTTAAACCTGCTCCCTATTAATTTCATTTGGTGACCCCTTGTTCTTATGTTATGAGAAGGAGTAAATAAAACTTCCTTATTTACTTTCTGTACACCAGTCACGATTATACAGAGAGCTCATATCCCCCCCAGTCACCTCTCTTCCAAGCTGAAAAGTCCCAGTCTTATTAATCTCTCCTCATACGGAAGCTGTTCTATACCCCTAATAATTTTTGTTGCCCTTTTCTGAACCTTTTCCAATTCCAATATATCTTTTTTGAGATGAGGCGACCACATCAGTACACAGCATTCAAGGTGTGGGTGTACCATGGATTTATATAGAGGCAATATGATATTTTCTGTCTTATTATCTATCCCTTTCTTAATGATGCCCAACATTCTGTTCACTTTTTTTGGCTGCCGCTGCACATTGAGTGGATGTTTTCAGAGAACTATCCACAATGACTCCAGATCTCTTTCTTGAGTGATAACAGCTAATTTAGACCCCGTTGTTGTATATGTATAGTTGGGATTACGTTTTCCCCTTGCAGAGCTCAGGCCAGGGTTCCCAGGTGTCGGGGGAGCCTCGCCCTGGCTCACAAGACCCAAGGAAATCAGCAGTGGAGTTCTGTGCCCACCTGGGACTGGCTGCACCCAGTTCCCCATCAGGGTCAGCTTGTCCCCCGATTCCCACCATGCAGCAGGTGTCCCCATGTCTACCTGGCCCCCGAGGGGCTAGGTGTGTCACTGCAGATGGCACTGCCATGGTGGGTATCGGGCACTGGGCAAGCGGGGGCAGCCCTGGCACCAGGGGCTAATTGGGGGCTGGGTTGAGGGCTCAGGCTCATGTAAGCAAGAAGGCAGATTAATTACATTATGGGCAAGCAGCACTGGCAAAGCTGAGCCTAAATCCAGGCAAAGCCCTTAATACCCTTTAAGGGGAAATCATGCTGCAGTGCAAATCCCTGACTGCCCATGGTATGCCCAGAACATGCTCCTGCCTGGGAAGAGGTAAAGGGGCCTGGCTGGCTTTCCCTGCCCCCTGGTCACGCTCCAGCACCATCACTGGGACCTGGCTCCTGCACTGCCCCAAGTGATGGACTTCACGCCCTAATGGGGCTTAGCTCCAACTGGAACCCAGGCTGCAGTCCCAGGTCCTGGTGGCCCTCCCTGGGTGGATGGCGGGGAAGAGTACAGTGGTTAGGGCACTGGCCTATGCTAGGTTCCTGCCATTTGCAGCATCAGAGAATTCAGATGCCACAACCAGCCTTAACTCGGCCCTGGCACCTGCCCAAGCCAGAGCCATGTGACCGCCGAGTGGGCAACCAACCCGTTACACTTGTGCTGAGCTGTGAGACACTCCCCACTAGCCCCCCAACTTGCTTCTAGCTGGCTCCACCTCAGACTGGCTAAGGGCCAGAGATTCCTCCCCACCCCACAGCTCACAACATCCTGCCCCAGGCAGCCAGAAACTCCAGCCCACCTCTACATACGGACTAGGAGCTCACTCTGTCCCCTATAGCACCGCTCCTCTCAGACCAAAGCCTGCCAGGCAGGGCCAGGGGCACCAGCATGTCTATGGCCGCTGGAGTGATGGGGCTGGAGCGGAGACCCTCCGCTGGGGTTAGCAGGGGTTCTCGTTCTGCAGGCCCACATGGCAGAGACAGGGCAGGCACTGACCTCCCCTCCTCCCCAGATACCCAGTCTCAGATCTCAGCCGAGCTCCAGGGGCAGCCAGGGCCCTGCACCCAGCACCGGACTGTCAGGGGTGAACACCCATCAAGCAGCTGCAGGTTGGCACCCGTGCAGAGGAGGGCCCACATGGCAGAGACAGAGCCTGGCCACAGACACTTGGTGCTCCCTCTGGGCTCCAGGCCTGGGCATTTAGCAGCAGCACATCTAAGTTTTCCTGCAAGAGGGTCACTGGCTGCTGTTGGGTGGGGGCTCCTGTGCTGCAGCAGGGGGCTCGCCACCCCCGACAGAGCCTCAGACTTGGCGCCTTTCGTGTCGGCAGGGGAAATTGTCGTAGCAGGGCCCAGCTGTTCCCAGAATGCCTTCATTGCTTCCCACCAGGACCCCAGCCGCTGCCAGCTTGGGGCATCCCCAACCCATGGTGCACGGCAGGCAGGAAGGGGGCGGTGGACTTCTGGCTTCATGGACCCACCTGCAGCGAGCAGCCCTCTCCCGGTCCAGGAGCTGCCCTGCCACCTCCCAGAGCCAGCTGGATGGGCCAGTGCAGTGCAGGCCCTTTGCACCCGCCATTTACAGCAAGTGCTGCTGAGAGGGAAGTGAGGTGGCAGCAGGGCACACGGAGCTCCAGCATGCCAGCTTTGAGGGCAGGAGGCAGACGCCAGGGGCAGCCACGCTCTGGGATGTGGTTCCCTGGGGCATGGAAAGCTGCTGGGACCTGATTAATTGCACTCCAAGAACTTCTCTCCACCTGGCTTAGAGATGTCACCACCCCACCGCTGCCTTCTTTGGGAGCCCCAGGGCAGGTGGTGTAGATACCACCCTCTCCCTGCTCCCACCCCTGGGAAGGGAGAAGGCAGGGCCCATTCTTCAGGGACCGTGGCCTTGTCCTCCCTGTGCTACGAACTTCCCCCAGCCCTGCAACACTCCCAAGCCAGCTTCCTCTCCAGGCCCCAGTGCCCCAAACAGGCTGAGTCACCAACAGCGCTAGTTATCAGCTTTAGCCGCTCAAAGCCAGGCCTACTCCCCCTTTTCCCCCACGGCTAAGCCTGGTGCATCGCCTCACTTCCAGCTAATCAGCAGGGGTCTCTGCTCCTTTCACCTTCTAAGCTGGGTCACCTCTCCAGCAGCTCCTGCCACCTGCCTCGGGCACCACTCCCACGCAGATTCTTCCTAGGGTGGGACCGTCTCCTGCATTGGCCACCTTCCCTGGAGGCAGCCTCCCCAGGACCGGGCTGCCAAAGGTATTTAGGCCCCTAAAGGTTTTCAAAAGTTGTGCTAAGTTCAGAGCAGCGACCACTCCTCCCAGGGCCAGGGAATCAGAGGCAAGTAGCAGCCACACACATCACTGCAGGAGAGACAGGGAGCGAAATGTAAAAGTGCATTTTAATATAAATATAGATACATCTGAATGGGTCCAGGACAGAGAATATAAGCCCGGCCTCCAGAGACAGGCAGCCCTGACACTCACATAGGCTTGGTCACTCTTTGCATGTTTAAATCAACTAAAGAATATTTGTGTGGCAGTAAAAACCAACCCCCCCACACACACATAGCCCGGGGCACACAGCTTCCCGGGGCCTCCTGGGAAACAGCGAGCAGAACTCCCTCTCCAGCTGTCAATGGGAGGGGCTGGCGTTGAGCAGTGCTGAAAGCCCAGGGTCCAGGCCTCAAAGGCCAGGCGCACGTGATGGGCATGGATGCTGGTACCTTCCTGGATGGTGAGTGCAGGTCCCCTGCCGGGCTGTGCCCCTGGCCAGGGCAGCCCCAATGCCCATCTGCAAGTGCCAACACCTGAGCCGAGCTGGGCAGGAGTCAGCTCTGTGCGGGGGTGCCCTGCCCCCTCACTGTCCGCGGCTGTGGCCTGACCGGGGGCACAGCACTGCAGGTGAGGCTGTCATGGCCGTTACCAAGCAGGCTGAGATGGCACCCAGTGCTTGTGGCAGCAGGACAGGCCAGGTCTGTTTCCATGCCAGTGCCCTCAGCAAAGCACAGCGAGGAGCGGAGCAGAGCACACGGCAGAGGGCAGGACCGCAGCCAAGGGGAAGGAGGTGAGGGATGTCTCCCCTGGAGGCAGCAGCAGCTCCAGGGGGAAGGTTCCCAGGCTCAGCTTCCTCCACAAAGCCACGTTCAGGCTTCTGTCAGGGACGAGGAGGCAGAGGAGCCTGCAGAGCTGTAGGGGTGGGATTGGGGCAGCTGGCCTGAGGAATCATGGGCCGAACCTTTTTCCAAAGATCCAGCTTGGGCACTGAGACAGGCCCAGGTGGAAAGCAACTCCCTGGGGTGGGGGTAGGGGGCACAGGAGAGCTGCCAGTGCAGGCCGGGCCAAGGGAAGTGGGGCCGGGGTCAGGCTGGTCCCTGCAGGGAGAGCTGTGCGCACAGGGCCATGGGGTAGGGGGAGCTCAGTCACTGTGGTCCAGATCTCCCTGGAAATACAGGACCCCAGGGGCTCCAGCCTCATTTGCCCCATGGGACACGATGCCCCTGGCCCCAGGTTGTGCCAGGGGAACTCGGCCTCTGGCTGCCCCATAGTTCCCAGCTGGCTGGAAAGAGGCTGGAAACACCCGGTGGGCAGCAGGCTCAGGTGCCCACAGCTCCTGGCGCACGGGATTTACAGCGAAACCCTGATCTCTCTCGCAGTGCTGGTACCAGCCCTGTGAGCCTGTGTCAGGTGCCGGCAGGGAGTGCCTGGCGCCGGGTGCCGGCAGGGGGTGCCTGGCCACGGCTCCCTGGCTACACGAAGGGCACCAGGAGTGATGTGAGCACCAGGAGTGGCAGGGTGGCCAGCAGGCTCGGCCGGGGGAGCCGAGCTGAGCCCCGCAGGGTCTCCTTGTTAGTCTCATCCGCGGCTGAGCCCCGCACGCTGCCGGGCGGCCTGGCTCGCGCGCTGCACAGGTCATGCAGGTTCCCTTGGAACTGGATCTTCCTGGACTCCTGACGCAGAGACTCCCAGATGGCAGCAGCTTCATCAGGGCAGCGGGACAAGACCCTGTTGGCACAGGTGTGAAAGTCGTCCCAGGACCTGGGCCGAGGAGAGGGAGGAGTCAGAGACAAAAGCCAGGAGGGTCCACGGCGATCAGGCCTTGTGACCTGTGTGTTACACTGACTGACAGGCCCCCATGCCTATAGCTAGCCCATGCCTGCTCCGCCCCACTCCGGCCCTGCCCCACACCTAGCCAGCCTGGCCCCTCCCTGCCCATAACCAGCCTGGCCCTGCCCTTCCCTGCCCCACCTTGCCCCTAGCCAGCACTCCCCAGCCGCTAGCCAGCCTGGCCCCCAACCTGCCCTGCCCTGAGCCAGCCCTTCCCTGCCCTGTCCCTAGCCAGGCTGGCAAGGTTGCTTGGGCTAGTGCAGACCTTTTAGAAAGAGCTGCCCAGCCTCCCTGTGCAACGAGCCCCATGCTCATGGCTAGTCCCGCCCTGGCCGACAAGCAGGATGAGACGTGGCCCTGTGCAGATCAGCCCTCCCAGACTCCACCTCCACGCACCAGTCAGCTGGCTGATTCCCGCACAGCGAGACCCACTGCTGACAGGACACACCCCGGGAGCCAGGCTGGGAATCTGCCCCCTGTCCCCTGGGCCCCTCGACCTGAAGGTTCTGCCGAGAGCACCAGTGCTGCCCCCTTTCCCCCCCCCCCCCCAACCTAATCCCCACTGGCTGGGGAGGCAGCTGCTGGGAGCCTGGGGTGCTGCTTCTCTCACCTGCAGATGGTGTCCAGCTCCTGCCCATCCTGCCCACTGTCCTCCTGCTGCTTCTGGACACTCTGGGCCATGCTGTCCCCTAGGCTGATGAGGCATTCGGCAAAGCCTTTGTAGATGGTGTCACATCTCCTCCCAGCTGTGCTCACCAGATCCTCGGCCACAGCTGCACAGGGGACAAGAGTCACTGATTAGCCCCTGCCCCAGCTCTCAGCTCTCACCAGGCAGGTCTGCAGCCCGGCCCCAGCTCCCCCAGGCCCCACAGGGGTATGGAACAGCTTCCATATGAGAGAGATTAATAAGACTGGGACTTTTCAGCTTGGAAAAGAGACGGTTAAGGGGAGATATGATTGAGGTCTATAAAATCATGGCTGATGTGGGCAGAATGAATAGGGAAGTGTTATTTACCCCTTCACACAAGACAAGAACCAGTGGTCACTCAATGAAATTAACAGGCAGCAGGTTTAAAACAAACAAAAGGAAATACTTCTCCACACAACGCAGAGTCAACCTGTGGAACTCATTGCCAGGGAATGTTGTGAAAGCCAGAAGTATGACTGGGTTCAGAAAAGAACTAGCAAAGTTCCTGGAGGACAGGTCCAGCAATTGCTGTTAGCCAAGATGGTCTGAGACACAACCCCATGCTCTGGGTGTCCCTAGACCTCTGACTGCCAGATGCTGGGAGGAGAAAGGGAGGCACCAAGACGCCCTGGAGACTAGTACTACTGGGTAGCCTCTATGCCCCGAGCAGGGGGACATTTGCTGGGCAGGGGGCTCTGCCACTGCTGACCAGCTCAGTCCACGTCACACTCCAGCCTTGGCATCCACGGGAGCAGCTGGAGCTGCAGACAACACCCCACCCATGCACAGCTGTCTGTGTCTGGGGTTTGCATTCGCTCCCCAAGCCTCCTTCCTGGCCAATGAGCTGAGCCCAAAGCTGCCGAGCTCAGGAGTGTCTCCCCATTCAGCTTCCCACAGGAAGGGGGCTCCTGGCATGGGCGAGGCACCCATGGCAGGTGGCTGGAAAATTCCCCTCAGAGCCCCCGTTGCTCTGGGCAGCCTGGAGAGGGATGCACAGCAGTTAGTTTCCTTTATCCTACATGGTCCCTCTCAGCCCTACGCTGGGGCCGGGGTGCTGGCAGCAGCTGCAGTGGGCAAAGCGGTGCTCCATAGGGGCTGCAAGAAGCCAGGAGTGGGCTCCTTGGCTCCCCATGAGCCTGGCCCATGTCCCACGTGCTGGAGCCTGGTCCTGCAGGGAAAGTCCAGGCAGTAGCATCCCTTGGGATGGAGAAGGGCTGGGACCGGCTGGGACGAACGAGATGGGGAATGCTTTACCACTGGGCAGGCAGACCGACCCTGTGGCTCTGTCCAGGCTGCCTGGTGTTGGCTTGAAGTGCTGGCTGCTGAGCGTACAACCCAGAGGCCTGGCCTGGCACTACTGGAGACTGGTGCCTCATGCAAATCCAGAGCATTGTGGGTGTCCTGCTGTGCACCCAGCTGGGAGCAGGAATGCCAGCCGTGTGGTGCTGCATCACGCCACGATGCGAGAACTTCCCCACATACACAGGGAGGAGGCCGGCCTCCACACACCTGATGTAAGCAGCTCCTGGGACGCACCTGGCAGGCTGCTCTGTGAATCTATGAAGCTCTGACCAGGCATCAGCAGAAGCAGCACCCTGACAGGGCTGCCCCTCCCACAGGGAGGGGAGCGGGACAATCTCACAATTCTTTATTAAAGCAACAAAGTTGGGTTAATGACAGACAAGCCAGGGGCAGGGGGGAACCCCCCAGGACTCCCAGTGCCCGGCCCCACAGAAAATGCCTTATGGGATCTTGCAGGATAAGGCGGATTTAACCTTCACCATCAACCAGAGGGCAAGGCCTGGCACAGCATTGCCCTGCCGATGCTGGAGGAGAGGGGGGCCATCTGACCATCTGGGACCCTCTCCTAGTGGTCTGGGATGTGGCACCTGCCTTAACCCCCTGCGTGCCCACTCCCGGCCCGGCTCACTGGCCCAGCAAATGCCACGCAGTGCCATGCCCACAGGCCACTCTCCAGCACAGGTACAGGGGACACCTGGGCCCGAGGCTGTGATAACTGCTTTGGCTGGTGCAGGCACTGCCATTGTCTGTGGCAAATCTCCCTGCCTTTGCCACCAGCTGAGCAAGACGCTGCACGGTTAGCATGAGGTCACTGCTCCAAGTCTTGGCACACCTGCAATGGGGCTAATCGAGGGGCGCGGGCTGAGCGATCCCAGGCCTCACACACTCACTAGTGCCAAGGGACACTGGCAGTGCCACTCCCTGGGGCGGGGCAGTACCCCACCCCCTCCATTCCCAGGACCCCTGAGGCTCAGCAAATGGTTGAGATCAACTGAGGAGGAGAAAGCAACAGAGCTAAATCGGCAACAGTTGGTTAACCAGTGATGGAGGGCAGGGTGAGAACAGCCTAGGAACACCTGGGGGGGCACCACACAGAGGAGAGGGATTCATTGGCATGCTATGGGATTGGGGCTGGAATGAGCAAAGGAAAATATAGGCTGTCAGGGAGCAGTCCCTGGCAGAAGATCTGCTGGGCTGGGAGACAGGCTTTCCAGGACAGGGCACACCCTGGAGATACTGTGCTGCAAGGAGCTGCCCGAGGGGTGGATCTTTTCCCTGCTCGAGTTTCTAGCATTTTATATATAAAAGGCCATTTCTATCCAAAGCTCAGATCATGTGACTCCAGCCACTGCTACCCTAGGGCAGAGCCCTGCGTGGAACATTTTTAATCCTGCCCCACAACACCCACCCACTCTGCGTTGGTTCTTGCATTCTTCTCCCACTCCCACTGGCAAAAACCGCTGCTCCCCCAAAAGAGACAGATTCTCCCATGCTACTAAAAACACAATGGTCGGTTAATAGATTATCGATATAAATGGAATTCAGACAATTTTTACCACGAAAAGAATAAACAAATT
Organism: Gopherus flavomarginatus; assembly: GCF_025201925.1. Taxonomy (NCBI): domain Eukaryota; kingdom Metazoa; phylum Chordata; order Testudines; family Testudinidae; genus Gopherus; species Gopherus flavomarginatus. The sequence continues at coordinate 39,606,097 of NC_066630.1, forward strand.
TTGCCTAAATCACGTACAAAATACTTTAACTCTTGTTTTAAATAGACATCAAAGCTCCTTCAATCCCTTGCTTAAATTTAAGTATTAAAACCTTTATTTAAAAATTAAAACAAAAAAAATTGCTTTGCGTTGCTGAAGTTTGATCTATGACAAACTACTGTTGTGTGTATAGCCCATGGAATGTCAAAACAAACTGCACTACAATTTTGCCTTAAAAGGTGCAGATTTTTGTTAATGATTATAAAAATTAAGTTGTTTAAAAAAACAAAAAAAAAAGGGAATTTTTAAACTGCTGTGACATTCCCCAGGCTACAGTCTGGATTGATAGACAGTTGTGTCCCCTCAATTCCCCAACCTGGGGTCTTGTACCCTGCTTTGCTGAGAGCAATCGCTCCTGGTCTCCATCCAGCATGTAAATCACTCCCAGCTATACTGTCTGAGTGCTGTAGCCAACCCACTTTTGAATTATATGGCCAGGCAACACCAGCAAACTCCCAGTCCCAGACTTTCCCCCAACAATGTGCATCTTGTCCAGGAGGGTGCTGGGCAGTACAATACGAGCTCATAGAAAGGCCGTCATGTCATTAATAGAAAATTATATGCATAAACCTTGTTATCGCAAATGGAGTTTCGCAAACACTTCAATCCAAACACACACTGGTTTAGCTCAAACACAGATAGATGTTAAGCTGTTACAAGTAAAGAGGCATAAAAATCAGGATTGGTTATAAGAAGATAAAACACATCTAATACCTAACTTAACAAGCTAAATGAATTCATAGCAAAGGTTTCTCTCACCACATGCTCTAGTAGGCTTACTGCTTGGAAACCTTTCAGCCAAGACCCCACCCCCAGTTCAGTGTTAATTTTCTTGTCCTTCAGGTGTTGTTGATGCCATGAGCAGAGAGAAAGGGAGGAGCATTTGGGGGCATCTGTTCCCTTTTATAGCTCTCTTTTTGAGAATCTCTTCAGCTAAGGTTCAGGAGACAGAAGGTCTGAAGGGATGGGAACCTCCAGGTTTTTCTTTGCCAAAAATGTACATTTCTTACTCACACCCTTTTTCCTGCCAAAGAATGGCCACTTAACCAGACAATACTTCATTTTTTATTTTGTGGACACCTGGCTGAGGTGTCAGTTTGCCTTTGAGGCACAGGTTTATGCCTGCTTTTCTAAACTTGGAATATGTCTCAGTAATGTCATACAGTAGAATCTTACAACTTTATGTTGCCACACATTTTGCTAGACAATAATGATCAGCAAATTATGAGTTTTCAAATGATACCTCACTTTGGACATTGTACAAAATCCATTATAGGTTTGTAAAAAGGGTGAGCATAGGAATACAGACAGACAGTCATGACTGCTTAAGCACTCTTTCTAGAACTTTGAAATATACCATTCAAGTCATTCATATGTCAAGATTCTTATTGCTTTTTGACAAACATTTAACAGGAAAACTGTTCACTGAACTAGGTTTTTGATAGAAATAAATTTTAAAAAGAGGCTCAAACTAAGTGATTGATAATAAGGTCAATTTAAACAGCAGATGTACCTGCACTTGCATTTTGTTTTCTCGCAAAATATCAGTCTGTGGGGTTTTTTGTCCACTCAATCCTGCCTGCAACAAAGTACATTTTACCTGCTCCCACTATTATGGCAGTGGGTCCTGTGGGACCCCAATCCCGCTGCAGGGCTCTACCCTAGGACAAGGGTCAGACTGCTCTCTGCTTGTGGTCCCTGGGAGAGACGTGCTTCACCTCCGTAGGACAGATCATCACTGCCCCATTCCCATGCAAACCCACCAGGGCCAGCAAAAGCCCTGAATTCAACGACAGCTTGTGAGCCAGCTGCTGCCACATACTCGCAGGACCCAAGCCCCAACTGTGGAACAAGCAGCCCAAATTACAAGGAAGTTGTATTAAATGTCCTAGACACAAGGAGGTTAACCACTGGGGGGGGAGGGAGCTGTTTTCCTGATTCATGGTGATGTCAGTAGGGGGTGGGGCTCCCACAGTGGCACCTAGGTCGTGTCCACTTACAGGTAGCAGTGTGGAGAGCGGGGCAGGGATTCCCAGAGCCTGAGTCTAGCCTCTCCCACACCGGCTCTCTACACCAGTAACCCCAGCCCAGCGGTGTCCCTTTCACAGCAGGCAGAGCCCCCGCCCCATAAGGCCAGATGCAGCGCTGAAGAATCAGTGTGGGATGTGGTGGCTGGCAGGCAGCCTCCCCATGGCGAAGGCGGCAGGAGGTGCTCAGTGGGGAGTCACACCCTGCACACACCCCTGCAGCAAGCAAGTCAGGAGAAAGAGCAGGCAGCCCCGGGGTACAGTTCACCGGCCCTGTGCTTGCTTTGGAGCTCCGCAGAGCTCTGCGCCGACGAGAAGGAAGCTGATTAAAATTTAAGGACGCTAGCCTGATTCAGCCTGATCAAACACATCAATAGCCACCCCCGCAGCCCAGCTCCTCCACACGGGCAGGGCTGCCGAGCTGCCGAGCTGGAGTCCCCAGAGCCCACTGGGAAGTGAGCACAGAGGAACTGGCCAGAGAAGAGGGCAGAAAGCAGATCATTAGCTGGGGCACATGGCCAGCCCCTGCTCTGGGAACAGGCTGCATGTTCCTCTGGTGCAGCCTGCCAGGGAGGCACTGGGGTCAGGCTGGCAGCTTGCCACCAGGCCACCCGTGTAAAATCAGATCCACGTTCCCACAACCTTAATGTTTGCTTAGGCTCCTCTGCTGGCGCGAGCCGGCTGGTGGCCGGGACTCGAGGGGGCAGCCCAGTGCAGTGGGGCTGCCTGTCAGTCATTCAGCTCTGCCCATGCATCCGTGACTAAGCCAGGGTCCACATGTCCCTCCCCACAGGGCTGTAGCCCAGGGTCACCAATGAGCTGAGGCACAGGCAACTGGGTGGTCACCCTGGCTGCCAGCTTGGGCTGGGCTCTTCTGCGTTCGACCACTTGGGGACAGCAAATATTTTCCAGCAAAACACCAGGGGCTGGCCCTGCTGGCTACCCAGCACACACCCCAAGTCTCCCCACGAACTCATCTGACATGGGTGTGACCAAGCGGGACTGTTCTTAATGTTTCCTCTGAATACTGTGTGGGTGCCTCAGTTTCCCCTATGCATTAAAAGTCTCCAGCATGCATAAATGGCCAACAGTCTGTATCCTAGCAACAAATGGCTGGGGCCCTTCCACCCCTTGCAAGGGGATAGCTGAAGGTGAACAAAGAGATCAGGTGACCTCCTGGCCCAGGAAAGAGACAAAGGCCAGAAAGGAGGGGCTGGAGGGGGCTGGCTGGGGATGGGAATTGAGGGCAGACGTGAGTGTCTGGCTTGCTGGACCCAGAATGGACCCGGCTGAGGGATCCTGTTCTCTGTACCTACAAGCTCTGTTTTAGACTGTGTTCCTGACATCTAAAAAACTTCTGTTTTACTGGGTGGCTAAGAGTCATGTCTGACTGCAGAGTGGGGGTGCAGGACCCTCTGGCTTCCCCAGGACCCTGCCTGGGCGGACTCGCTGTGGGAAGTGCATGGAGGAGCATATGCTGAATGCTCCAAGGTCAGACCCAGGAGGTGAAGTCATGTGAGCTTCTTGCTCTGAAGACAGTCTGCTCCGAGGGAGAGGAGGATCCCCAAAGTTCTGCCTGGCTTTGTGGGGAGCAGTTCCAGAGCATCACCCGGGGACTCCATGACAACGGATCACAGACAGACTCCAGGTTTCCCGAGTCCCACTCCTGTGCTGTAACCACTTGCCCACATTCCCTTTCCAGCCTGGCTGCCTGCAGCCCACGTGCCTAGTGTCTGAGCCAGGCAGCATCGCTGGGACCATCCAGCCCGGCCCCCTGTGTAACGCCTGCTGAACTAGAGCAGGGCTTTCCGAAAGAGATCCAGCCCTGATTCCACAACGGCCACTAACGCCAATGCACCACTGCTCAAAGTCAGCCCGATTTCCAGTCGGAATTTGCCTCATTTCACCTTCCAGCCATTGGTCCATGTTACACCCTGGTCTGCTCCCCACACTGAGCTCCAGTTTCCAGCGCCCCCGCAGGTGCCTCCCGCCCATCCCCGAGAGGGCACACAGGCTGTGTTTAGCCTGACTCCTTCCACGAAGCAGCTGGGCTGGCAGCTCTCACAGATGCACTTCCTCAGCTCCTCAGCCAAGCCGGCACCTTGTGTCAAACCTCCTGGGACTCAGAGCAACATGTAAACAGGGCCTTGCATCAGCGGCCTCTGGGGGGCTGGCAATGACACAGCACGTGCTCCGCTTGGGCATCTAGGGCCATGCTCCCCTCTGCCATTCTTTGCATTGGTCTTCACAGCTGAGAATGTGTGGAAGATTCCCATACCTGAACTATTCTTTCTGGGTGACAAATCTAAGGAAACGGCCCGGTTGAGGTATCAGTAGAGGAGGTTTTGGAACAAATTGGTGAACTAAACAGTGATAAGTCACCAGGACCAGGTGGGATTCACCCAAGAGTTCTGAAGGAACCCGAATGTGAAAGGCAGAACTATTAGCTGTAGTCTGTAACCTATCATTTAAATCAGCTTCTGTACCAAATGACTGGAGAATAGCTAATGTGACACCAATTTTTACAAAAGGCTCCAGAGGTGATCCCAGCAATTACAGGCTGGTAAACCTAATTTCAGTACTAGGGAAATTATTTGAAACTGTAGCAAAGAAAGGATTATCAGAGACACAGATGAACACGATTTGCTGGAGAAGAGTCAACATGGTTTTTGCAAAGGGAAATCACGCCTCACCAATCTACTAGAATTCTTTGAGGGGATCAAACATGTGGACGAGGGGGATCCAATGGATATCGTGTGCATAGGTTTTCAAAAAGCCTTTGATAAGGTCCTTCACCCTCTTAAGCAAAGTAAGCTGCCATGGGATAAGAGGAAGATCCTCTCACGGATCATTAACTGGTTAAAAGACAGGAAACAAAGGGTAGGAATAAATGGTCCATTTTCAGAATGGAGAGAGGTAAATAGTGGTGTCCCCCAGGGGTCTGTACTGGGACCTGTGCTGTTCAATATATTCATAAATGATCTGGAAAAAGGGGTGAATAGTGAGGCAAAGTTTGCAGATGATACAAAACTACTCAAGATAACGTAAGTCGAAAGCTGACTGCGAAGCGTTCCAAAGGGATCTCACAAGACTAGCTGACTGGGCAACAAAATGGCAGATGAAATTCAATGTTGATAAATGCAAAGTAATGCACATTGGAAAACATAATCCCAACTATTCATATAAAATGATGGGATCTAAATTAGCTTTTACCACTCAAGAAAGATCTTGGAGTCACTGTGGATAGCTCTCTGAAAACACCAACTCAACGTGCAGGGGCAGCCAAAAAAGCAAACAGAATGATAGGAACCATTAGGAAAAGGATAGATAATAAGACAGAACATATCATAATGCCACTGTATAAATCCAGGGTATGCCCACATCTTAAATATGTGTGCAGATGTGGTCTACCCATCTGAAAAAAGATACATTGGAATTGGAAAAGGTACAGAAAGGGCAACAAAAATTATTAGGGGTATGGAACAGCTTCCACAGGAGGAGAGATTAATAAGACTGGGAATTTTAAGCTTGGAAAAGAGACGACTAAGGCAGGATATGATAGAGGGCTATAAAATCATGACTGGTGCAGAGAAAGTAAATAAGGAAGTTTCGTTTACTCCTTCTCATAACACAACACAGAACTAGGGGGTCACCAAATGAAATTAATAGGTAGCAGGCTTAAAAGAAACAAAAGGAAGTATTTCTTCACACAATTCATGTCAACCTGTGGAACTCCTTGCCAGAGGACGTTGTGAAGGCCAAGACACTAACATGGTTCAAAAAAGAACTAGATAAATTCATGGAGGATGGGTCCATCAATGGCTATTAGCCAGGATGGGCAGGGTTGGTGTCCTTAGCCTCTGTTTGCCAGAAGCTGGGAATGAGCAACAGGGGCTGGATTACTTGATGATTACCTGTTCTGTTCATTCCCTCTGGGGCACCTGGCACCGCCCACTGTTGGAAGACAGGATACTGGGCCAGATGGACCATTGGTCTGACCCAACATGGCCGTTCTTATGTTCATCTTCACCTCACAGTGGCTGGGAGTGCAGGTCCTGGCTTAGGGGAAGCAAGGCAGAGACCTTGAACAGCTCAGCCAAACAGCAGTATGGGGGGTCAGTTCAAGCCAGCACGGCTGTGAAAGGTACTGTCATAGTATAATTCCCAAATCTGAACCTTAGCGTCCAAAATACGGGTACTAGCATGAATTCCCCTAAGCTTAATTACCAGCTTAGATCCAGTAGTGCTGCCACCAACCAGGACTTAGAGTAGAGTGCCTGATAGACTTTGGTCTCCCCCAAAACTTTCCCTGGGGACCCCAAGACCCAAATTCCTTGAGTCTCACAACAAAGGGGAATAAACCATTTTCCTTCCCCCTCCTTTCTTCCTCCCAGCTCTTTCCTGCCCTGGGTACACTAGGAGATCACCGTGATTCAACTCCTTGAATCACCACACAGAGAGGAATTATACCTTCCCCCAGAGGCAATCCAGATTCAAGTTCCGTGAATCTACAACAAAGGGATTCCCCCTTCTCCCCTCCCTGCCTGTTAAGTACAGACTCAATTCCCTTGAGCCTCAACAAGGGGAAAAAATCAGACAGGTCTTAAAAGCAAAACTTTTAATAAAAAGAAAGAAAAAAGTAAAAGGTCTATCTCTGCAATTTAGATGGTAAAAAGTTACAGGGTCTGTCAGCTTATAGAAACTAAAAAGAAGCCTCCCCGCAGCAAATACAATTTAAAATACTTCCAGCAAACTACCCAATTGCAAATAAAGGAAAAGAAATAAAAAGACTATACCGCCTTTCTACCTTTTTACTCACAAAATGGGAATAGAAGATTAGAGAGCCTGTAGGTACATGCGGTCACTGTCAGAGTCCAGAGAGAACAAAGCAAAACCCCAAAACACACACAAAGGCTTCCCTCCACCGAGATTTGAAAGTATCTTGTCTCCTGATTGGTCCTCTGGTCAGGTGTTGCAGGTCATTGTTTGTTAACCCTTTACAGGTGAAAGAGACATTAACCGTTAGCTATCTGTTTATGACAGGTGCTAGTGTCGCGGAGGGACAGGCCTGGTGCCAGGGCACAGGGCTAGGACCCACGGCAGGCTTGGGAAGATCCAGAGCCCATAGCAATGGCTATTTCCCAGCTGGGGGAGAGAAACATCCCAGTTCTGGTAGTGCCTCGTGGGACGGGTAGGAACCTCGCCACACTACAGAAGAGGAACAATCCTGCACTAGCCCCTGGGAAGGGCCTGATGGGACCCAACAAGCCCTTCCACTCCAAGTTCTCACTTGGCCTGGGCATCGGCCCTGGAGGTGCCTGCTCCAGGGGGCTAGGAGCCCTGGCAGGCAGGCTAAGGGCAGCTGGCATCCCAGGCTTGTCTCTGGGGAGGTTTCCAGGGGGCACGACGGGCGCTGCCCTCTGTCTAGCACACTTTGATATCCCAGCCATTGGACGCGGCTAACCCTGCCCACGCTGGCAGACCAGTAGATCCCAGCAGCACTTGGGGAGGGGGGCAGCTGTGCTGACACCCACTCCCCTCAGGCAAGGGCAGCCCAGGGTATTTGTGGCAGAAATAGCATCAGCTGGGGAAATGATTCACCCACCAGCCCAGCCAGCAGGGGCAAGTCCTTCAGGGAACTGACAGGCTGATGTGCCTCAAACCTGCCCGGCCCACAGCACCTATGCAAGGGTAGGGGGCAGGTGAGCCGCAGCTGGCACCTTGCGTGGCAGAGTCAACGCAGAGCCCACCTGCTGGGCGCACCCACCCTGGGAGTGTGGCTGGGGGTGGGCACCCGCTAGACGAGACAGCGTGCTGAAAGTCACGGCCCTGCGCCCCGCCCAGCAGCACCCGAGTGCTGCTTTTTAAAAGTCAAACATGCTTGACTTGGTGGCAGGTCAATTAGCCAGAATATTTCCAAGGCCCCTTGGCTTGGAACATCTCTGGGGTGCCAGCGGCAGCCACGCTCCACGGTGGCTCTGTAGCACAGGGTCCCTGCCAGAGGGGAGTGTCACACCCCATCACGGAGCCAGCTGGAGCCCCCTGCGGCATGAGGAAGAGCTCCTTAGCTAGCCAGGACACTCATGTGGCTGCTTTTCAGGCCTCAGGTGCTGGGCGCCCTGAGTCCCCTCTCTGCCTCACTCAGAAAACCTGCACCAGAGGCAGATCAGAGGCCCACTCAGCCGTGCTCTGCTGTGCCCACCCACTTCGTCCCCCGATTCCCTGCTCTGCGGGGCCCTGGGATCCCTTCCCAGCCTGCAGCATTCAACACACCACAAACCGGTCGCTACCCCAGCTGTGAACCGTACTGGGAAGTACGTTAACCTGAGAGTGGTGGGGAGGAGCTGCCGTTCTATTTGTTTAGTAAAACTTAAAGTGACTTTTCCAAATAGCACAGCCTGGCCCCTGCAGGTTTAGCAATAAGCAGAGTCAGCTCCTGATTCATTCTCCCAAGAGGAAAGGACTTGGAGTCTCCCGCTACAGGGCTTCCTCCCACTGCTGTTGGAAGGGAAAGCAAAGTCTCGGCCCTTCCTCCACAAAACACTTGGCAGAGTGGGAAACGCCCGCCACTGCCAGCCACCTCGGGGCAGAGCAGACAAACCCGGAAAGGATGGGGGAACACAAGGCCACCTGAGGAGGCAGAATGGAATCAATCCAACTGGACCGTGGCCAGGATACTGGATTAACACCTGGACTCTTAAGCGCCTGCGGATTTATAACAAAGACCTCCTCCCACTGCAGAACAGCACCCCCTAGAGCTGCAATGGGGCACAAAGGACGGCACCGAATCAGCTACACCAGGGCCTGCTGCTGTCCTTCGCCCTCCAAGCCGAGGACTGACCTCTGAGCAATGCGAAGACAAAAAGGGGGTGAACAGAGAACCTGGAGGGCCTAGCAGGTGCCTACAGAGAGACGTGGCACTGTCCTGGTCCGGGACACAGAGTTCCCAGACGCAGACACAAACGCTCAACAGTCACCAGTGGCTCCCACCTGCTGCACCTCCGGGATCACATTCCTGGCTTGCCGTTATCCGCAGCACGTATGGAAGTGCCCAGATCTGGCCAAGCCCACCCCAGTGGCAGTGGGATGCTGGAGCGTCCCCTTTCATTGGCGGCCAGGGAAGGGATGGGAAGCTGGTTACAGAAGAGGGGAAAAGCTGCCATGAAGTACCACCACGGTAAGTAACAAGATGACAGCAGGGGCCTGTCATATGGCACTGCCCCGGGAGGGCTGAGAGCTGCGGACGGTGCTGTCACTTCCATTGCGTGCCCCCAACCCTGCTGGGGAGAGTGAACAGACACCCAGCAAAAGGGCACTCGTGCAGGAACAGGGTCCCAGGTCACCTGCAAGTGGACGGCAGGTGGCACAGAAATCCATACTGGGATTTCTCTGCCAGGTGGAGCGCGCCCTCTGCACACTCATGGGGGAAGGAGAGTAGTTGAAGGTAGCTCCTCCAGCCCACCGGAGAGATCCCGGAGAAGCACCCGGCACTTAGGCTACAGCACCCCTACATTCTGCCCTGCGGCTGTGCTGAGTGAACGGCTGGGCTTGGGTACCTGAAGCAGACACTCAAACTGCAGGGAGGAGCTGTTAAAGGAGCTGGGGAAGTAGGGGAGCATCTGTAACCTAGAGGGCAGGTCCGAGATGGGACGCCCTAGAGAACTGGATCCTTGATCACCACAACCCTGCTCTGCTTTCCCCATCGTTTCTGCCTGGGCCGGGCTGAGAGGGGCAGTGACCTCCCAGCCCCACAGCCCCCTTCTCTGGGGCTGTCCTGAGCACCCAGTGGGAACACTCCCTGCAGCGGGGCCTGGAGCACTGACTGCTGAGCAGGTCCAGCCTAAGCCAGAGGAGCCAGGGCCCTGCAAAGCCGGAGTGAAGCCCCTCCACTGGCCTTGGCATTAATTAGTCAAATGGGAGCCAAATATCACTCCAAGCATTCGCCACTCAACCAGCCAGGATAAAGGATCCAAGAATAACCCTTGGGCTGAGCCAGCCCTGCACAGAGAGCCCCTGAGCCAGGCCTGCACCCCCTGCTCCCAGCTGGGACCCCAGACACACGTGCCCAGTTCTAAGTGGGACTGCTGCCCATGGACACGTGGGAGGAACCTGCTGTGCGGGGCGAAGAGGGAGCTAGCAGCTGATGAACCCCAGCTTAGACCACGCTCAGAGAGGTTCATCTCCCAGGTGCGCTCCATGGCACAGCTGTGCCGCAGCCGAACGAAATGCAACACTCCTCTCTCGGGGCTGGTGGGGGAGACCAGAGGGTGACTGGGCCACAGACAGATGCACAGATGGTGGCAGGACGGACAGTTCTCATCGGGGACGCATGGCACAACCCCACTTACCCTCACCCGGGCTCTGGCAAGCCCACCATGCCGAGTGAAGCTTCTGACTTTCCAAGCAGCCATCCAGGCTAAGGGCTGGAGATGCCCAGGCAGACATGCGAAGTGCCTTACCCTGTTTCCAGGTTCTCGCGGTGTGAGCAGCCCCCAGAGCATTGCCACGACTACCCCGGGCACCTGAACGGCTGCACACGAGGAACGGGGGCGTATTTCATTGGGTGAATGGAGACGAACTGATCAGAGGAGTTCAAAGGGAAGTGATGAGAAAAGCCAGGGGCTTGAGGTGCCTCCTGTAAGAAGTGGATGACAAAACTGATGGGAAGCCTAGAGAGGAAGGGGACGGGTGGAGCCACTGGAGAGAGGGGCAAGCGCAGGGAATCACCTGGCTGTTGAAAAGTTGGGGGCAGAGAGTGGAGCTGTGACCCACAAGAGAGGTTTGGTAGAAGGTGGCCAGGGATCTGATCGTGCAGTTCCACAGGAACCTGGCTGGACAATCACTCGTTGGCCTTCGGCGCCAGGTTTACCAGGAAGCTATTTCATCCTAACCGCAGTCAGTGTGATCAAACAGCCAATCAGCATCCAGTGATTACCAACGAATGCACCAGCCTCAGCCTGGCTGAAGTCGCAGGGAGTGGCAGGAAACGGAGGACGAACTAGCTGAGCCAGGGAGAGCAGCTTATTCCCATGGAACAGGCGTGAAGGGATCCACACTCACCCCCGTCTGCTAAAATTAGGCTTTTTGGCTCCACCAAACGTGCCTTGGACTGAATCTTTGCTACTGAAGCAAAAGCAGAACATAGATGAACCTGATGACCATGCACGCGAGATTTTCAAGGCAGTCATCAAAACGTGTCCCTGAGACATTGGCCTTTGCTCCAAGCCTTCAAGTAGCCCTCCAGCACCAGTGTGTTTCAGGAGGTCTCTGTGCTTTTCACCCCCAAAATGGCAGAGATCAATTGGCAGCTGCGCGTTCAAAAGTGAAAACAGAGATTTGAACTTGATGACACACTTGAGGCTTTTTATTCTAAAAGTAACCTTCAAACCAGCACACAAAGAGTGAGACAGAGAAACACCTCAAGCACTCGGTCCTGGATATCCTCCTCCAGGCAGCTCTGAATCCACTACTCAGTGTTGTGAGAAACTGGAGGAAAAATTAAAAGCAAATTGAAAGAATCAACATTGCTATTAACGCACAAGGGCTGAAGCTGGGAAGTGATGCAGTGATGGCTACTGGCATCCCATGCAGAGAAAAAGACATTCCTACATAATGCTGTTGATTCTGCAACTGAAAACACGCTGACGATACCAGTCAGGAATGCAGAGAACAGTGTGGCCGTGAAGTCTTTGCCATTTGCTCAGTGAAAATGAAGCAAGAGACGAGCAAACCCTTCACATGCAGACATCCGGGGGCTCAGCACTCTTCTTAAACCTCATTGAGAAAGCAACAGCTGCCAGCCGTCCTAAAGTGCATTGAGAGAGATCAAGAGGTGTCTGAACTCACCATCAGCCTTATGGTTGGTTGATTGACAAGGTGATGAGCAAGGGATGCCCCAGCTTCCCAAAGGTGCTTGATGGGCCTCTCAGGAAGACTCTCTCCACTTGCGTCCAGGCGTCTCCATCAGCAGGTCTCACTGAGCATGCAGGTGATGCTGATCCACACAGCTGAGAGAAAGCTAATGCTGTGCCAATATTAGGTCTGACACCGATCCTGGTCAGCTGATATGGGACTCGACTTGATTAATAAAGAATGAAAGGAGTGTGATATAATTAGTGCCAATCAACATGGGTTTATGGAAAATAGATCCTGCCAAATTAACTTGATATTTCTTTTATGACATTAGAAGTTTGGTTGACAAAGGCAATAGTGTTGGTGTAATATATTTAGAGAAGGTGTTTGACTTGATACTATATGACATTCTGATTAAAAAACTAGACCGATATAAAATTAACATGGTCCACATTAAATGCATTAAAATCTGGCTGACGGATCAGTCTCAAAATGTAACTGAAAATGGGGAATCGTCATCGAGTGGGTGTGTTTCCAGTGGGGTCGTGCAGAGATGGGTTCCTGGCCCTACGCTATTTAACAGTTTTATTAATGACCTGGAAGAAAACATAAAATCATCACTGATGATATTTGCAGATGACACAAACATTGGGGGAGTGGGAAATAATGAAGAGGACAGGTCCCCGATGCAGAGCGATATGGATAGCTTGGTTAACTGGGCACAAGCAAACAATGCACATTTTAATATGGCTAAATGTAAATGTACATCTAGGAACAAAGAATGCCAGCCAGATCTGACAGAGATCTGGGGGTGAGGGTGGATAATCAGCTGAATGTGACCCCCAGTGCGATGCTCTGGCCAAAAGAGCGAATGCCATCCTGGATGCATCAGCAGGATACAGAGGTAGAGCTGTTATTTTTCCTCTGTATCTGGCATTGGTGTGACTGCTGCTGGAATCCTGTATCCACCTGAAGAAGGATGTTGATAAACTGAAAAGGGTTAAGAGAAGAGCCACGAGAATGATTAAAGGATTGGAAAACCTGCCCTAGAGTGATAGACTCAAGGAGCTCCATCTGTTTAGCTTAACAAAGATATGGGGTGACCTGATCACAGTTTTATGTACCCAGTCTAGCAGGGAAAGATCTAACATGAGCCAATGGCTGGAAGTTGAAGCTAGACAAATTCGCACTGGAAAGAAGGTGTCAATTTTTAATGGTGAGAGTAATTAACCACTGGAACAATTTACCAGGGGTCGTGGGGGATTCTCCATCACCGACAATTTTAGAATCAAGCTTGGATGTTTCTCTAAAGGATCTGTTCTAGGAATGATCGTGGGGCAGTCTCTGGCCTGTGCTCTACAGGAGGTCAGACTAGTGATCACAATGGTCCATTCTGGCCTTGGAATCTCTGAATCTATAAAAACCAAGGACCCAACAGAGAGGCACGAGAGTCACAAAAGGAACTGGGGGAGGTTTCAGAAGGACAGGGCAGATCACGAGCTGCTACAGCCACCATGGAAAACTGACTGCATCTAACTACCAGTAAAGACCAGGAGCCACACAAGGGAAAAAGCCGAGACGTGACTGAGAAAAGCTGTGGAATCTTTCCCTTCCTTAACCCACACGACTGAGGCCAGACACAAAGGGCACCAGGGGAACCCAGAACAGGAAGGAGAGGCTGAAACTCTGCTCGGTTCCTTCCCTGTCCCCAACATTTACAGTGCAAGATCCAGGTTTGCACCCACACAGGGGAGCACGTCCCAGCCCACTGCGTCAGAGCGGCAGAAAAGCGTGGAAGTAGAGTCATGGAAAGCAGCACCAAAAGTCCAGCCAGAGTTGTTTAAGGTTTTAGCTCTGACCCTTCCTCTCCAGCCAGATTAGAGTCAATGGAGCAGCTTTTAGCACATCCAGGCCGGCTCAGTCTCAACTTCCTAACTGATGGGATGTTGGCACAGGCATTAAGCAGGAAAATTGGCAGCACCTTAGGGCAGGTACAAGAGAATGGGAGGAGGACTAACCACTAGCAGCTGGGAACTTGCAGTGTCTTGACCTTCCCATGGTGGACGACACGTGTCTTTGAGGAAAAAGCCTGCTTAGAACGTGGCTCGCAGCCTGGGTGCCGGATTTCAGTCCCGAGACACTTCTGGGGGGGCAGTTTTGGGTTCTCCCTCACCCAATTAAAACAGCGCTGTTCTATCAGGATGGGGAAAGTCACAGCAAACCTGATGGGAGATTGAGGGGGAGAGGAAAGGGAGAATAGAGCTGTGCACAGAGGTGGGGTGATCAGGAGGGGAAGGGGAGATGGGGCAGTGAACTGGTGGGGGGGGCAAATCAGGAAGGGGAGAGGCGGTGACTTTTCCCCCTACAACGAAATCGCAATGGAAAATCTGCTCAGAGTTCAGGTGACCAAAGCCAGGTTTTGACAGCACCCCAGGGAGCTGGAATCAGATAAAGCTACCAAGCCTGAGCTGGGTCCCTGGGGGCACCACAGCGAGGCACAGGCTGGGCTATTGAGATCTTGGCGCTCCATGACCAAGACATTTAAACAAGCCACAAAAACAGAGACCCCCTGTGAACCTCACCAGCTGCTTCCCCTCATCTCTGCTCTCCTGGGGACCGGCCAGCCCCTAATCCCACCTGCCCTACCCGTGTCCCATTCGCGAGGAGCCCCTAATGCTGCCAAGCAAAGCCACGCCCTGGATGATTCCCAGAGGAAGGAAAGGCCCAGCAAAGTCCTGCCTCATTCAGCACAAAGTCAGCAACCCTGGGGCACAGACCCTCGCCCTTGCCCCACTGCATGGGGCTTTTCCACAGGCGCAGAGGGGGAAATCACACATTGGCTCCAAACAAGTGTTGTTTTTATTTATCTAAACAACATCACCCCCCGCAATAAAAAGATCAGGAGCAAGCGGAGATCTTTCTGCAGGGGGTGTGAAGTTAGAACATAAGAACGGCCGTAACGGGTCAGACCAAAGGTCCATCTAGCCCAGTATCTCTCTACCGACAGTGGCCACTGCCAGGTGCCCCAGAGCGAGTGAACCTAACAGGCAATGATCAAGTGATCTCTCTCCTGCCATCCACCTCCATTCTCTGACAAACAGAGGCTAGGGACACCATTCCTTACCCATCCTGGCTAATAGCAATTTATAGACTTAACCTCCATGAATTTATCCAGTTCTCTTTTAAACGCTGTTATAGTCCCAGTCTTCACAACCTCCTCAGGTAAGGAGTTCCACAAGCTGACTGTGCGCTGTGTGAAGACGAACTTCCTTTTATTTGTTTTAAACCTGCTGCCCATTAATTTCATGTCATGACCCCTAGTTCTTGTATTATGGGAATAAGTAAATAACTTTTCCTTATCCACTTTCTCCATATCACTCATGATTTTATATACCTCTATCATATCCCCCCTTAGTCTCCTCTTTTCCAAGCTGAAGAGTCCTAGCCTCTTTAATCTTCCCTCATATGGGACCCTCTCCAAACCCCTAATCATTTTAGTTGCCTTTTTCTGAACCTTTTCTAGTGTCAGTATATCTTTTTTGAGGTGAGGAGACCACATCTGTACACAGTATTCGAGATGTGGGTGTATCGTCGATTTATATAAGGGCAATAATATATTCTCCGTCTTATTCTCTGTCCCCTTTTTAATGATTCCTAACATCCTGTTTGCTTTTTTGACTGCCTCTGCACACTGCGTGGACATCTTCAGAGAACTATCCACGATGACTCCAAGATCTCCTTCCTGATTAGTTGTAGCTAAATTAGCCCCCATCATATTGTATGTATAGTTGGGGTTATTTTTTCCAATGTGCATTACTTTACATTTATCCACATTAATTTCATTTGCCATTTTGTTGCCCAATCACTTAGTTTTGTGAGATCTTTTTGCAGTTCTTCACAGGTTGCTTTGGTCTTAACTATCTTGAGCAGTTTAGTATCATCTGCAAACTTGGCCACCTCACTGTTTACCTCTTTCTCCAGATCATTTATGAATAAGTTGAATAGGATTGGTCCTAGGACTGATCCTTGGGGAACACCACTAGTTACCTCTCTCCATTCTGAGAATTTACCATTAATTCCTACCCTTTGTTCCCCATCTTTTAACCAGTTCTCAGTCCATGAAAGGACCTTCCCTTTTATTCCTGACAGCTTAAATTACATAAGAGCATTTGGTGAGGGACCTTGTCAAAGGCTTTCTGGAAATCTAAGTATACTATGTCCAGTGGATCCCCCCTGCCCACATGTTTGTTGACCCCTTCAAAGAACTCTAATAGATTAGTAAGACATGATTTCCCTTTACAGAAACCATGTTGAGCATTGCTCAACAATTTATGTTTTTCTATGTGTCTGACAATTTTATTCTTAACTATTGTTTCGACTAATTTGCCCAGTACCGACGTTAGACTTACCGGTCTGTAATTGCCAGGATGACCTCTAGAGCCCTTTTTAAATAGTGGTGTTTGTGACGATGTGGTTCTGTCGGGACCCAACTGAGAGTGCCAGTTCAGGACCAATTACTCAAACAGGGCAGTCACAGCCTAAGGCTGGGGTTTTTCCACCTCTAAGGCAAACCAAACCAGCCAGACAAAAATGACTTCGGTTTCACTCCACTGGCTAACCACAAGTCACACAAGCAATTTCCTTAGACACTCCAGTCTCCCAGTATCACCACCAGTGCCACCCATCCTGGGGATGAATGGTTATGAAAACCAACACCCCAGTAAAAGAAAAAGGTTCTCTCAATCCCAAAGGACCAAGCCCCAGACCCAGGTCAATATACACATCAGATCTTACCTACCAATCACGCTGTTGCCAATCCTTTGGAATCTAAAATTTAAAGGTTTATTCATAAAAGGAAAAAGATAAAGATGAGAGCTAGAATTGGTTAAATGGAATCAATTACATACAGTAATGGCAAAGTTCTTAGTTCAGGCTTGTAGCAGTGATGGAGTAAACTGCAGGTTCAAATCAAGTCTCTGGAGAACATCCCCAGCTGGGATGGGTCATCAGTCCCTTGTGTAGAGCCTCAGTTTGTAGCAAAGTCCCTCCAGAGGTAGGAAGCAGGATTGAAGACAAGATGGAGATGAGGCATCAGCCTTATATAGGCTTTTCCAGGTGTAAGAACAAGTCTTTGTTCTTACTGTGGAAAGTTATAGCAAAATGGAGTTTGGAGTCACATGGGCAAGTCCCTGCATACTTTGCTGAGTTACAAGGCGTATCTGCCTTCTCTCAATGGGTCAGTTGTGTAGCTGATGGTCCTTAATGGGCCATCAAACAGGCTAAGCAGAACTAACACCAACTTGTCTGGGGTGTTTCCCAGAACTGCAGCACCAATTTGAAATGCAGACAGTATACAGCCAATACTTATAACTTCAACTACATAACGATACATGCATACAGACAGCATAATCATAACCAGTAACCCATAACCTGGTCTTAGACACCTTATATGACCCCCTTTACATAGGATTTGGTGCCACTACAGGACCTTGGTTGCAAACCATGTTCTATATGGTCCCAGTTTATATCAATAACGTCACAGTGTTACATTAGCTAACTTCCAGTCATTGGGTAATGAAGCCGATTTAAAGGACAGGTTACAAATCTTAGTTAATAGTTCCGCAACTTCACATTTGAGTACTTTCAAAACTCTTAGGTGAATGCCATCTGGTCCCAGTGACTTGTTATTGTTAAGTTTATCAATTAATTCCAAAACCTCCTCTAGTGACACCTCAATCTGTGACAGTTCCTCAGATTTGTCACCTACAAAAGCTGACTCAGGCTTGGGAATCTCCCTAACATTCTGAGCCGTGAAGGCTGAAGCAAAGAATCCATTTAGTTTCTCCTCAATGACTTTATCATCTTTAAGTGCTCCTTTTGTATCTTGATCATCAAGGGGCTCCACTGGTTATTTAGCAGGCTTCCTCCTTCTGATGTACTTAAAAAACATTTTGTTATTACCTTTGGAGTTTTTGGCTAGCCGTTCTTCAAACTCTCTTTGGCTTTTCTCATTACACTCTTGCACTTAAGCTAGCAGTGTTTATGCTCCTTTCTATTTGCCTCATTAGGATTTGACTTCCACTTTTCAAAGGAAGTCTTTTTATCTCTCATTGCTTCTTTTACATGGTTGTTAAGCCACGGTGCCTCTTTTTTAGCTCTTTTACTGTGTTTCTTAATTTGGGGTATACATTGAAGTTGGACCTCTATTATGGTGTCTTTAAAAAGCGCCCATGCAGCTTGCAGGGATTTCACTTTAGTCACTGGACCTTTTAACTTCTGTTTAACTAACCCCCTCATTTTTGCATAGTTCCCCCTTTTGAAATTAAATGCCACAGTGTTGGGCTGTTGAAATGTTCTTCCCACCACAGGGATGTTGAATGCTATTGTATTATGGTCACTATTTACAAGAGGTCCTGCTATAGTTACCTCTGGGACCAGCTCCTGCGCTCCACTCAGGATTAAATCTAGAGTTGCCTCTCCCCTTGTGGGTTCCCGTACCAGCTGCTCCATGAAGCAGTCACTTAAAGTATCGAGAAATTTTATCTCTGCATTTTGTCCTGAAGTGAAATGTTCCCAGTCAATATGGGGATAATTGAAATCTCTCACTATTATTGGGTTCTTAATTTTGATAGCCTCTCTGATTTCCCTTAGCATTTCATCATCACTGTCACTGTCCTGGTCAGGTGGTCGATAATAGATCCCTAATGTTTTATTTTTATTAGAGCATGAAATTTCTATCCATAGAGATTCTATGGAACATGTGGATTCGCTTAAGATTTTTACTTCATTTGAATCTACATTTTCTTTCACATATAGTGCCACTCCCCCTCCTGCACGACCTGTTCTGTCCTTCCGATATATTTTGTACCCCGGAATGATTGTGTCCCATTGATTGCTCTCAGTCCATCAGGTTTCTGTGATGCTTATTATACCAAGTTGTCCTAGCCAGCCCTCGTCTCCACATGGCTGGACAGAATGGTTCAGCCCTCGGCTCAGAAAGGCTGCTCAGGCCAGGATGGGGACAAAGGAAGCCAGGCGTGTGAGATCGGAGCCCGGCGGGCACACAGCAGCTGAGCAGAGAAAAGGGCTCAGGGGCTGGCTGTGTGTTCGGTCCGGGGAGCTGCCTCAGGGCATGCAGGGCCCGAATGAGGCACAGGCTGGGACGCACCTCAGCAGAAGCAGCATATTTGTCGGAAATCTCAAGCCGCTGCCATACCCAAGGCGAGGGGCTCACACTGGTTAACCCTCACGTCAAGACAGCCATCTTGTCCTGGCCCCATGACTGGACTTCAGCACATCCTCTGTTCCTGCCTCTCTCCTCTGCCTGCAAACTGACCCCAAACCCAGTCGGCACCGGGTCTGCCCCATAAGCACGTCCTGGCAGGGCGGGACAGCTCCTCCTCAGCAAGCCATCAGGCTGCCCAGGGGTGCTCTCCTGGACATGCAAAACAAACCAGACTGCACACTAGACTCTCCGCCTGCCCTGGGGTAACTCAATCCTAGCTCCACCCTGGCCCACAAAGGAGACTCCACAGAGCAAAACAGCTCAGGCCTTTCACACTTCCAGATAACACTGGTGGTCAAGCAGCCATCTTCCCTCGATGCTCTCACCCAGGCCAGCCAGCTGGCCCCAAGCCGCTCAGGGAAAGCTCGGGAGTGTTCACCTGTCTTGTGTTTAAAGGAGTCTCAGGAAATCACGACTTGCATGGGAAGGGCATGAAGCCAAAGGCACTGGAGAGCAGCCACATGCCCTAGGGAAAGCAACCAGGAGACCACAGGTCATCAGAACTCTCGTCTGGGCCAAGCTACAGCACTGGACAACACAGCGATGGGAGTGTGGGGGAGTGGACGGCTGGAGGGGGGTTCAAAGAGATGATTCCAAGGCCAGAAGGGAACGCTGTGATCATCTAGTCTGACATCATGTATAGCGCAGGCCAGAGACCTGCCCCGAAATCATCCCGAGAGAAACAGCCCATACTGATGGAAAAATTGTCACTGATGGAGAATCCACCACGGCCCTTGGTAAATTGTTCCAACAGTTAATTACTCTCACCATTAAAAATTACATCTTCGTTCCAGGCTGAATTTGTCTAGCTTCAACTTCCAGCCATTGGGTCGTGTTAGACCTTTCCCTGCTGGTATGAAGAGCCCGTTATTAACTACTGACGCCCTGTGTAGGTACTTACAAATTGGGATCAAGTCACTTCTCTTTGCTAAGCTAGATAGATGGAGCTCTTTGTCTATCACGACAAGGCAGGTTTCTGACCCTTTAATCATTCTCGTGGCTCTTCTCTGACCCCTCTCCAATTTATCAACATCCTTCTTCAGTTATTTGGCACCAGAACAGGACACACAATTCGAGCAGCGGTTGCACCAGTGCCAAACACAGAGGTAAAATCTTCCCTCTGCTTCCCCTCAGCCATCCCATTTTTCCATCCCAGGGTCGTATTAGTCCTTTCGGCCACAGGGTCACACTTGGAGCACATGTTCAGCTGATCATCCACCACAATCCCCAAATGTTTTTCAAAGTCACTACTTCCCAGGATAGACTTCCCCATTTTGGAAATATGGCTACATTCTTTGTTCCTAAATGTATAAATTTACATTTAGCCATATTAAAACACGTCGTTTGCTTGGATCCAGCTTATCAAGCAATCCACACCTCTCTGTATCAGCAACCTGTCCTCTTTATTATTTACCACATCCCCAATTTGTGTATCATCTGCAAATTTTATCAGTGCTGATTTTATGTTTTCTTCCAGATCATTATTAAACATTTAAAATAGCATAGGGCTAAAAACTAGTCTCTTTAGGATCCTCCTAGAAACACATCCACTTGATGATGATTCCCCATTTACAATTACATTTTGAGACCTTTCAGTTGGCCAGATTTTAATACATTTAATGTGGGCCATGTTAATTTTATGTTGTTCTAGTTTTTTAATCAAAAATCCCTTTGCTTCCCTTATCAATTTTCTACAATTCCTAGCTTCTGACATTCATTATTATCAACTTCCTTTTTCTTGCATTTGTTATATATGATTTTTTTTCTATAGCTGTCTTCACTTCTCCTCTAAACCAAGTCAGTTTAACGAATATGGCCTTATTCCTCAATTGTGGCTTTTGGGGCATCTAATAAGTATTCTTAAACCATTCCCAATGATCATTCACATTTTTTTCTGATTAAATTCTTCCTCTCAGCTGATTTGGCTCATAAATTGTTTTCAGCCCTGTAATTTGAGACTTTTAAAGCACCAAGCATATATCACTCATCCGGACTTCATTCTATTTGTGCATTATAAATATGATCAAGTCATGATCACATGTACCTAAGCTACCATTAATTTTTAGTTCTGTGATCAGTTTCTCTTTATCTGTCAAGAAGCAGTCTACTATAGAATTCCCCTGTGCTGGATGCGACAGTTTTTGAGTTAGGAAATTGTCATCCATCATATTTAGAAATTCCAGGGATATTTTAGTACTGGCAGCATGAGATCTCCAGTGTGCATCATGCAGATTGAACTGGTCCATGATCATCCAGTATCTTTTCCTACACATTGTAGGTAGGTGCGTAAGGAGCCGGTCATCCTGCTCCCTAGCGTGATATGGGCATCTGCAGCAGACACCAAATACTCCATCTCACACATTATCTGTTCGGACATTGATCCGTAAGCATTCGAGATCATTTTGTTCTGGGTTATCAGTGACTCGGAAACAGGTGATGCCATTTTGGACACAGAATGCCACTTCCTTTCCCTTTTGCACACCTGATCCTTCCACTGATTTTAATATTCCAATCACAGGACTCGTCCCCCTAGGTTACAGCAGTATCATCTAGATCAAAGTTATGCTAATAAATGAGCAATTCCAATTCCTCTGGTTTGTTATCCTGGCTCCCAGCATCGGTGGGAAGGGAGAAATCAACACACAAAGAAACCTGAATACAACCACACCAATAGGCAGCAGAAGCAGGCAATTGTTGAGACAGGAATTTATTTGTGTTCATGAGCTGGGCAGCCAAGAGCCCAGGGACCCCTCGAACACACACCAGTCACATTCCAGCTCACCTGACCATTGCTGATGGAATTATGACAGGCTGTTTGCCTCAGTCTGCAGCTCTGAGACATCCCCTGTGTCAGGAACCTCGCTAGTAAGTTCCCTGGTCCAGCAGAGAGGGCAGAGTGCCAGAGTAGAAGCTGCCCAAGACTCTTCCTGCCACTTAATCCCTTCCTCCTCCCTATCTCTGGCCAGGAACGGCCTCCTGATAAACATGGTATTTTTATTTGTATTTTTAATATGCTTACCAGGAATAAGACCTGAATGTCCAACAAATAATCCATCCATAATAAGATCTACTTATCGTCATGCAAAACAATCTTCCCACAGACCAGACCTGTGGCCTCGCAGGCCTCTTGCATTACGCAGCCCCTTAGGTAGGGCAAAGCCAAGCCTGGTGTCCCTCTCAACGCAGGGAGAGCGCCTGTCAGGAGCTTACAACGTTCCCACCGGGGAACAATAACGTCCATCTCCTTCCTGGGCCAAACTTCACAAAGAGAACCTCCAACAACTGAACTCTGGCCTTTTAGTGGGGCCGCTTCCTACAGGCCTCCTCTGGGAACAGGAGATGGGCCATTGGGGTTAAAGGGACCTGTGAAGGAGGTTTGGGCCCTTCCCCTCTCTGGATAAAGGAGGCCCTGAACTAAACAAGAAATAATGGACAGAGGCCAGGTGCACACAGGGGGGAACTGTTACATCTTTTTCCATTAGAACTCTTCTGTTTTCCCCGGAAAAGTGGGAGGCAGATGTCAGAAATACCAACGACGGAAACCCAGGTTCATTGAGAGAGGAAGGGATTTTTCATTCAGTCTGTTTTGAGCTTCTTGTTCTGGTTAATGTCCATTTAACCCCAATCCCCAGCCCAACATTTGGGAGAAAAGCTCTTTGGTTAAAGCCACCTCACGCCTCCCCTTCAGTTAAGGGCTGAGAAAGCTCCTTGTCCAGCCCTCCAAGGAAAGTCAGGTTGCCTCTAAGTGAGGTTCCAGGGTATAAGAGACAAGGTGGGGGCGGTAATATCTCTTATTGGACTAACCTCTGTTAGTGCAGCTGGAAAGCTGGTCTCTCTCCCCCACTGAAGTTGTTCCCATACAAGACAGTACCTTGCCCACCTTGTCTCCAAGACAGGGAAAATAACCCATCAAGCATCAGCCTTTATTTCTCCACCAGAAGGAAGCAGAAAGGGACAAGCCCAGGTTTCCCCCTCCAGGGCCGCCACGAAAAGGTGCAGTGTCAGGCTAGCCTGGAAGCTCCTAGCGGGGCAGGGACTGTCCCTTTCCCACACTCGGTACAGCGCCTGGCGCAATGGGGTGCTGAACCTTTGGGCTTCTGGGCTCTGCTGGCTTCAAAAGTGTCAAGTGCTCCGAAGTCCGAGGGGAAAGTGTTGTTACAAGGCACGTTTCTACGCAGGCATTGCAGTGCTGGGCTACAGCAGAGGTTCTCAACTGGGGGTATGCAGCACCCTGGGAGTATGCAGAGCATGCAGTGCTCTGGGGATACGCAGCACCCTGGGGATACACAGGGCACGCAGCGCCCTGGGGGTATGCAGAGCATGCAGCGCCCTGGGGGTACGCAGTGCCCTGGGGGTACACAGAGCATGCAGTGCACTGGGGATACACAGGGCACGCAGCGCCCTGGGGGTATGCAGAGCATGCAGCGCCCTGGGGGTATGCAGTGCCCTGGGGGTATGCAGAGCATGCAGTGCCCTGGGGATACACAGCACCCTGGGGATACACAGGGCACGCAGCGCCTGGGGGTATGCAGAGCATGCAGTGCCCTGGGGATACACAGCACCCTGGGGATACACAGGGCACGCAGCGCCCTGGGGGTATGCAGAGCATGCAGTGCCCTGGGGGTACGCAGCGCCCTGGGGGTATGCAGAGCATGCAGCGCCCTGGGGGTACGCAGCGCCCTGGGGGTACGCAGAGCATGCAGTGCTCTGGGGATACACAGGGCACGCAGCGCCCTGGGGGTATGCAGCGCATGCAGTGCCCTGGGGGTACGCAGCGCCCTGGGGGTACGCAGCGCATGCAGTGCCCTGGGGATACACAGGGCACGCAGCGCCCTGGGGGTATGCAGAGCACGCAGCGCCCTGGGGGTACGCAGCGCCCTGGGGGTACGCAGAGCATGCAGCGCCCTGGGGGTACGCAGTGCCCTGGGGGTACGCAGCGCATGCAGTGCCCTGGGGGTACGCAGGGCACGCAGCGCCCTGGGGGTATGCAGAGCACGCAGCGCCCTGGGGGTACGCAGGGGGCTTCCAAGGGCACAGCAACTCAGCTAGAGATTTGCCTCGTTTTCCAAGAGGCTCCACAAGAAGCACTAGCGAAGCCAGGATACAAGAACATTTCACCCAGAGGATGCCTGTTGACACTGCTCTGTGTGCCGCGCACCGCAATGTAAGTACAAGGGTTCGGTTCCAGCTGGTGTAGTTTATAACGATCTGGTAACAACGAGAGTCAGCGATTTTCCAGCGAGCGCTGTGATACTTCTGTGCTTTTAGGTCTGATGCTGCGAGCGAGGAGTTTGCAGTGCGGTGGAACTTGGGGGTAGCAGGACAAACCCAGCTCCTGAACGGGGACAGTCAGCTGGGAAGGGCTGGAGCCTGCGATCCGGGCAGAGATCCAGCTGGGAGAACCCCCCAGGGCCCCCGGAGTGCTGGGACCGCAGCGGGGGCGGGATCAGACCAGGGTCACCCCCAGCGCCGGGCCGGGGCCCCGGGGGAGCAGAGTGACCGGGAAGCCCCCAGATCCTGGTTTCTCAGGCGCCAAGAGCCGCGAGCTCCGGAGCCGGACACGAGCCAGGCGCAAAGCCCGGGGCGCTCGCACCGGGTCGGAGCCGCGAGCTGGTTACGGGGAAGCGAGGAAATTCCCCCGCTCGCAGCCCCCCTAGCCCGGCCCGGAGCCCCCGTGTGCACCGGGCAGCGGTTCCCCAAGGGGTCCCCCCGGTACGCGCAGACCAGCCCCGCAGCAGCTGGCGGCTCCTCTCGGGCCGGGGGCTCCCTGCCGCGCCCCGACTCCCAGCCTGAGCGGACCCCACCGCGGTCAGCCCGAGCCCCACGTCTGGGGGCCCCCACGCCGCCCCGGAAGCCCCACGCCGCCAGCACTGCCCCGGGAGCCCCTGCCCGCGGCCCGGGACTCACCCACGTGCAGCAGCAGCAGCATCCCCAGCCAAGCAGGCAGCTTCCAGCAGCCGCAGCCCATGGTGCCCCGATCCCCGTGCGCCCGGCTCCGAGCAGCCGCCAGCCTCCACTGAGCGCCCCCGGCGGAGCGGGCGGGTCCCCTCCCCGGGCAAGGCGGAGCGCCCCGCCCCTGGCCCCGCCCCGCCCCGGAGAACCGGGTTCGAAGCGATCACAGCACCCGCCCCGCACCCCGCGAATCAGCCCCCCCCCGGGGCACCCCAGCCGGTGTCCGTCCTTCCAGCCCCTCCCCTGGGACAGGAGCTCCGCGGTTCGGCCGCGCTGCATCCCAAAGTCCTGCCCTTGGCTGGAGAATCCCGCCTGCCCGGGGTTCTGGGGCAGCGAGAGGGTGAAAACACACCCGGAGGGGATTTAAAACCCGCCCCCGTGCTCCCCGGGCCCGGGGCTCCGCTTCAGCCTGGTCGCTGGCCTCTGAGCCTCTCCGGTTTCCTGTCAAACCCAGGCCAGCTACGCACAGAAGGGGCCGCTCATTCCCCAGCTCCAGCTCCAGCGAGTTGTGTCTGTTAAGCAGGTTCAGGGGAGGGTGGCAGAGTTTACAGAATTGGTCCAGAGCCATTCACACATAGACCCCATCAACCAGGGTAATTTGCCTAATTACCCTCCCCTACACACACACACACACACACACCACACACACACTGGTGTTAGCCCCCAGAGGGCTATGGTCACCCCCTCCCTCCCCCATGGAATTACATACAATCCCTGGCCCACACTGATCCATAACCGTAGTGCAGGGAGCACTCCCACAGCTCCTGTACGAAACAGCCATTTCTGTCACAGGGAGGAAACGGCTTTTGCCTCTATTAAACCTTGACATTCAAGACACTTGGTTAAACTTTAGGAATCTTGACTCTGATGAGACCTGAAGTTTCTCTGGCATGTTGCATGCTGTCTCTCCGCACTCCACAGAGGCTGGAGTCAGATCCTCGCAGCAGGGGAATGTGGCAAGTGGTGGTGGTAGCCAGGGCAGTGGATTACTCTGTCGCTTTAACGTCACTCTACGGAGAAATGAAGCACAGCACCTTCTGCCTCCAGGCTCTGCTGCAGCATTCGGGCATGGGCTGAGCAGGGCAAGCCAGTGCCAGGGCTGTGCAATTCATTGCAGAATCGTGCCCCCCTAATCTAAGCTTTCATAAAGAAAACAGGAAGTGTCTGTGTGTGGAAGTCACGCTGGGAAGGAAATCAGTGCAGCATTTGCTGACTTCACACCTCCTCTTTTCAGGCAATGTTCTTATTCCTTTTAAATAAAGGTTAATTCTGAAACTTAAGGATGACAGTGTACATGTCACTATTCACTTTTTCACTACTGATTTTTTTTTTAAAGAAGCACACATTCATGTAGTAAGCTTTCGCCAGCTGGTTACTGGCACAGTTACCCACACAATTTAGGGCTCTTTCCTCTCCCTCAGGGTACAATGGCTCTCTATAAGTTAACGGGACCTTGTCTCAATAAAGGAGCCTTTATCACACAGTAAATATTCTTAAACATGTATTGATTAGCCATTGAGAACACACATGCCAAGTATCTAACGCTCACCTGGCCCAGTAAAGCAGACTGATGTCTCCCAATGGGCAGTCAGGATCTGATCTCGTCCCGGACTCTGGCTTCCACACAGTCTAGTGATGCAGGAGTTAAAAATCCTACCAACTTTGGTCTTGAGCTGTATCCCGGGGTAAAGGTCCAATGAGCTTGTTTCCTGACCCTCATTACATCGTTAAAATGAGGATTTTGCTTATCTATGTCATAACCAATTATTTCACTCAAAGCACAGCGATGCTAAACACGTAACAATTATTGTCACTACACAGATTCACGTGCCTAAGACCACCTACTCATTCCCTTTTGTTGATTTCAAAATGAGCAAAAACTTCTCAAGGTCTACTTATCTTTACGCTTCGTTAGTGGGATCCTCTGGCACCAGCAAAACCTTGCGCTTTTTATCATCAAGATGACGCTGGACACTCAAGGCTCCCATTCTCATGACTTGGTGAATATCTATCTATCCCTGTTAGCAGTGCTGCAGCTGCTACATTGCTATCTGTCTGCCTACATCAAGGCCGAAATCACCTGACTCTCTAGTTTTTGTTTTCCATTCATGGCGGCTAAACGTAGACGATGGTTGCAGGTTATGCTAAGGCGGCTGTGGGTCATGTCAAGTCCAGGCCTCTCCTTACAACTCAAGAAATTACGAGTTCAAACCCACCCTTCTTTCCCCTTCCTTGTTAGACGAAGGGAATTTGCAAATGAAGCACAAGTTAAGAGGAACTCAGCAAGAAGTTAATTCATATCTGTCCTGGGAGGGACCTCCAGTAGCAGGAATGGCAACAGAGCTCTTGGAGACGAGCTCAGTCCAACAGCTAACAATGCCCACACTCTGTGGGGCTGCATAGGACGGGGTTTTAACAGGAGAGGGCCCGGCCTCCCCTCTCTGCAGCCTGGAAGAGGAGACCCCACAGCAACGCTAGCCCTCCGGAAAGAAAAAGACTGACATGTAAGAGACTCCAAGAAAGGAGGGCACAGCTGATAAAAGGATTAGAGGGTATCAGCTAGGAAGAGATTAAGGGGACAGACTGTGCAAACCATGCGGGGGAGGGAGAGGAAGACCAGACCAGTCGGACTGGGGGTTATTGTAGGGACCTGGGCAGTAGTAACAAACTAACTCCAAGCGACCTGGGTGGAAGGGGGCACTGGAGTCCCATCACGACAGCTGATCAAGGCTGCTCTGGGTTTTGATCCTGCTGGCCCTCTCCAGGTGACCTGGCCAGCCCATTCTGGCTCTGGGGATTGGAGGGACCAGGCCGCAGCTCTTTGTGCGTTCTGTGTACAGCCAGCTGGGAGCCCAAGAGTTTCTTGCGCAGTATTTTAATCCTTAAAGCCTTTTTGATTTATCGAGCTGCAAGAACCCCCCGAGCAGCAGCCCCATCGAGGCTGCCCTGGAGCAGCGGGAATAGTATTGCCAGGCCTGCCCCAGCTGATTGCCATGTGGAGACTCCTGCTGGCTGTGGGGAATGCAGGGGTCAGGTCTTACCCAACGGCAGAGATTTTACAGCAAGGGCGGATGGGGCAGCTGCCACTGCGCCCGCCTGCAGTGGGGCTGGCTCCATGTCTCCAGCTACAGCTTCAGGGTTCACATTGTGCACTAACTTCTCTTGCTTCCAGTTCCTACATAAGCGTTGCAGGTTTCTGCCATGCAGCAATGCTCCCATCAGCTTGACCAGGAAGAGCGGCTGCATTGAGGCTGCGTTTAGCTGCCACACATTAGCCAAACTGGGCTGGATTCTCCGCATGGAGCTGCAGCGCACCATTGTCAGACCACTGTGTTCTGGCCAGCCAGAGCGAGCCAGGAGGCGTCCCACGCCTGCAGCTGGCTATGGGGTGCGTTCAGGCAGAGGCAGGGTGCAGGACACAGATGTTCACCCTCATGAAATTATTACTAAGGCCTGGTCTACACTAAACATTAGGTTGACCTAGCTATGTCACTCAGGGGTGTGAACAATCCACACCCTGGAGCAGCTTAGTTAAACTGACCTAATCCCTAGTGTAGACAGCACTATTGATGGAAGAATTCTCATTGACCTAGCTACTGCCTCTCGGGGACGTGGATTAACTACACTGACGGAAGAGGCCTCCTCTCCCGCCCACTGGCACAGGGAGCGTCTACACTGAAATGCTGCAGCTCTGCTGCTTCAAGGATAGACAAGCCCCAAGGCTGATGAACTGCTCTTCCGCAACTGTAGGGGCCTGACGGAGACACAGCCCTGCCCCAGAGAGTGTTCCTGGACCCAGCCACTGTTCTTGAGCACAGGGCAGCACCAGAGCAGCCAAACTCTAAATTACAGTGACGCAGTTGCTATCAGGCACTTCACAGATCGCAATCAATGGGCCGCCTCCTTGGAGCAAGGTCTTGTCCCCATCGCACTAGTGGCTTTGATCAGGTAGGTCAAAGCTAGTTGAACAGCAAGTTGGAGGCAGAGCCAGGAAGAGAACCCAGGAGTCCTGGCCCCCTTTCCCGCATTGCAGCCACTAGATCCCACTGCCTCCCTCCTTAGAGTCCCTCCACTCAACAGGGGAGCAGCTGCCCTGAGACGCCGTGCAAAGGGATGAGAACAGAGCCAGAGCCAGCAGCTCAGTTTTTCTCCAAAAGTTGTTTATTGAACATTTCTTAATGTTATTCAAAAAAGAAAGATTCAAATTTTAGATAAAAAGAAAAAAACAGGTGTAAAATTCAAACTAAAGGAAAGGTCTGATCCATGGATGTGCGGAACGAACAGCCTGGAGGGGCTCACAGCATGATGCTCCCTGACCAACCTGCCCCAGAGCCCTGCTTGGCCTGCCCTTCAGAATCGATGTAGATGTGCATGCACTGCCCCCTGCTGGTGCCCGACTCACCCTGCATGGGGGACTAGCCAGGCTTCTTGCTGCTAGGCCAGTACCCAGGGGCTAACAGAAACCACCCCCTCCGTATCTGGCTGGGAAGGATTCTGTGAGCTCGTGGACTTCAGCCTGGGGCCGCCTCCCAGGAGTGAGGAATGCGTGCCCAGCTCACAGCCCCACCCCTGCTCCCCTCTCCTCCACTCCTGGGAGCCAATGCCCAGCTAAAGGGGAAGAAATGGAATGGTCGCGCTGCTGCGTGACCAGGTGGTGACGACTCGGGGACAGACGGGGGTGGGTGCTGAGGCTTAGCGCTCCCAGAAGAGGCTGTTTAAGAAAAGAAGCCAAGTGCGCGTGGAGTGATTATTTGGGGCTATACACAGCTGGCGTTAGCCTTAGCGACACCACACATTTACCTGGCAAGAGCTCTTAACACAAGCCACATGCGGTTAGTAAGTACCGCCCCCGCAGGGCAGCCGGGCGCCCCCGCAGGGCAGCCGGGCACCCCCGCAGGGCAGCCGGGCGCCGTTAGGTCATGCTGGGGGTGACCAAGCCCTGAAGCATGATCATGAGGCGACGGGCCGGCTTGCTCAGGGTGTTATGGGGCTCCGCCTGCAGGAATTGGAAGAGCTTCTGCCGCACCTGGTTCATGACCGACCCCATGTGGTCTCGGGTGATGGGGTCGCTGTGGTCCAGGTGCATCACTGCCTCCTCCAGATAACTGAGGGGAGAAAGGAAAGCCCAAGTTATGACTCCATGTAGTGCGCAGCCCCAGCCAGGGAACGTGCAGGCCCCTCCTGTTGTGCCTGCCCCGGCTCAGGTGCCAGCTCCTGATCTGCCTCTTCGCAAGGCGTCCAAGGCAGCCCCCCACTTCAGCAGACGGGGCAGCTGGCAGACAGCTCCCAGCGCTCCATGTGCAGCACAGTCGCTCTGACTCACAGGTGAGACTGCTGCCTGGGCTGTACATTGTGCCGGGGCGATAAAGCACAAAGGGTTTTGTCAGTGGTGGTTTCCACTGCATCAAGCAGAATGAGAGATTTATTTGGCACTGGGGCAACATGTTGCCTACCCAGCTCTCAAGCCCTAGACAGGGAGCGAAGGGTGAAAGCCGATTAAACCGGAAATAGGCAGCAGGACTATCATCAAATCTGAGCGTACGGCAGGAAATCACCTCGACCCAGACAGCACTTTAATGTGTGCTCCCATTGCGGCCAACTTAGGACTGTTGTGGGAATCAGTGGCTAGATCTCCCTTTTCAAAGTCCCTCTATCAAGTCCTAGGGGAATTTGCCTTCCCAGGCTTCCAGACGTTTCTGTTGCCCTTCTCAAGTGCTTTTATTTCAGGCCATGTGCCCTGCTGCTCTGCAGTCATGGACTCAGCTCCTCTCTGCTCCAGGATCTCTGCTGTCCTAGAGCCAGTTCCCACCCCTGAGAGTCACTGCTTCAGGCTAAGTGGGACGTTGACTCTGAAACCTGAAGATGTCAGTTTTACACGAAAGTGTTAACGACTTCAGTGTGGAGCACTTCAGTAAAAACACCCCCAGTCCCAAACTGCTACCAACCAACCCTCCCTCCAACAACTTCCGCCAGGCACCATCGGCACATGGAAATTAATGCTCACGGGGCAGCGTAAAGTTATAATAACTATCAAATCAGCCCAGACGAACTGTGCTGAGTGTCCTGTTCATTAGTGGATTCAGTTCAACCGACACCTCCACATTTTCTTATCGCTGAACCTCCAGGCTGTGACAGTGAAGTGCCCCAGAATCCAGGAGCCCGGCTCTGGAGACTGCCAAGCTGGGGCTAAGCCCATGGGGTGACCAGGACTGAGGACAGGATTTGAGGGGAGGGCACATCACTGGCTTAGAGCCTCCCAGCCAACACCCTCAGCCAACAGCCCAGCTCAGCAATTAGGACAGCGGTGATGGAAGCTAAAGCAAACCCTATGGCTGAGTAGCCCTTAGTTTTCACTGTGTCCGTGCTCTGAGCAGAGCCTCTTGCTGAGCTGTCCACAACCACGTCCTGAGCTGAGAAGCCAGTGACATGCCTGAGGAGTTCGAGTTGTTCCTCAGAATGAGCACTGCCTGGTACGGATCTACAACCGACACACGCTGGTATTCCTGTCGCTAGGGGTGGGGCAGGGCGAAGCGGAATGACACTCACTTCAGTTTCAGTTCGGTGCGGGTGCCCAGATCCGAGGAGAGCTGCTGAATGAGAGACAGGAGGACGGGCTGGGAGAGCGGACATGGGTGCTGTCCAAACACCTGCTGAGGATCCACCGTCTCACAGACATATAGGACCAGGTTCAGATCAGCTGCCGTGAGAGCCTACGAGAGACACATATTTAGAGATGTGTGGGGTGGAGGGGGACTGCGGAGCACCACAATGGAGGGACAAGGCCCTGCTGCATGTTGGGACACAGCTGAACGCCAGCCTTCCTGCCCAGAGGTCTCAGCACACTCAATACACCAGCTGAAAGGACCTTGCACCACCCATGGCACTCAGGAGCCCCAAGACTGGAGCAGCAGATTGAGACTGCAGGCCTCAGCACCGCTGCGTGGGGAGCTTGCTCGGCACACTGCTTCCACCATCCATGCATTTAGCCCTTTGCTCCCAGGAACACCACGAGTATGGCCTGCATTTGTTCAGAGCATGGGGCGGGGGAAAACCAGACCTGTGGGGCCTGGCACAGGGTAGCATGGTGCTCAGATCCCACGTGGGACCAGGAGAGGAATCTGTACACTACAGTTCTGCGCCCCCTGCTGGCTCAGTGGCAGAGTAACAGGGGTCAAGTACATCAACTGCTTTAATACACAGCACTACAAGGCTTCAGTGCCTGCCCCACCCCAGTGCTGTCAGAATGGGAAGCACCGGTTCCACAATGCTGCAGTGGCCAGAGCTGCCGACCCCAGGGAGTCTTAGCAAAGCCTGGCTCCTGAGAAGCTACAGCAGAACAAGGGGGCATCTCAGCTGGGCAGAGCCAGGGGACACATCTTGGTGCCTCTGGGAGGATCTGGCCTACGTGTCAGCCTGCGTACCTGCTGGAAAGCCTGGTTGAGGCGGCCCTGCTGCAGCAGCTGCAGGACGTGAGTCTGCTGAGCCTGGAAGTCCAGGTGAGCAGAGGGGATGGGCGTGCCTGCTGCGGAGCGCATCGCCTGCACGATGCTTGAGGTGACGGCTGCTTGCTGCTCCTTCATGGCCAGGCTCACCTCTCCCTTGATGACCCTCTGCACCTGGGTCAGAATAGAGTCCTGCATGCTAGAAACAGAGGGAGGCATGAGAACAGGAGGGAGCTGCCAGGGATTTCGCTGCTCTCACACTGGTCAAGCAGGGCTCCAGCTATTAGCATAGGCGCTTTTCACGGTTTACGTTCGCGTGAGCCCCAAGGGTTAACATGAAGTGCTTCAATGCCCAGGCACAGACACTGAAGTACCTGGACCAAATCTGTACCCAGCCCCTGGAATTCGGCAGAGCCCCCGCACAGGTGCCCTGGGGCTAGGAATCTGCAGAAGACGCATTCGTTAGGGATCAGATGTTTGAACAGGCGGTGGAGATCCCTGCCCAAGCAGTCCCACCACACACAGCTGGGCTAGATGCTGGGGGGCCAAGTCTCCACTCAAGCCCTTGATAGGGGAGAGTTAGTGCCAATGCAGAGGGTGCTCTCTGAGATGCGTGTGGACACTTGTCTGCCGGGACTCGGGCCCCAGCTCAAAATGGGCATAAAAGGCCAAACTCTGGCCAGCTGCAGCCACATCAGACCAGCGGAGATTCCTGGAACCCAGGAGAATCCACTCTCGGGCAAGGTACGTGCTGTGCTGGCTGGAAACACGCAGGGACACTGCCCTCCAGGACTCTCGACAGCGAGAGTCGCAGCTGGGCAAGCCGATCCTCAAGTTTGCTTCACTCCTGGGGTCCCCCTAGATGCCAAGGCACGCGCTGCTGCAGCACGGGGAGGGAGAGAGGAATCCCTCAGGCTGGCTGAGGACATGGCGCATCACGGAGATGCTGTGAAGAGCAGCGTCAAATCAGAGTCCTTGTGGAAGGGAGTGGCTGTGCCCCAGTGGCAGTGTGTGCATGCCAGGGACCAAGCCTCCGTTCAGAACAAAGAGCAGCTGCAGGTTACGGAGTGAGCCACAAGCCGGCTCTCCGGCACATCCCTCCCCCACTGCCCCTGCCTGTTCCTCCTGCCCATCCAATCCAGAGGAAGCCCCCGACCAAGGCCCGACTTACTTGCCCACAATGACGTGCAGCTGATGCTGCACCTCGGTGTGCACGCTGGTGGTGATGGTGGAGGCCAGCTGATCTGTGCTGCTCTGGAAGGTGCTGATCAGCTGCCGGAGCTGGCCCAGCAAGGAGTCTCGGGCCTCCTGCTCTCGCGCCTTCTTGTTCTTCATGTGAGTCTCGAGCTGCTGGATATCTGCAGCCGCCAAACAGTCCTTCAGAGGGCTGCCAATCCCCAGGCCACGCCCAGCAGAGCCCAGCCACCAGGGGGCTACCAAACCCTGCATGTGATCCGTGAACGCCAGCCTCCTCCCCATCAGGAGCAAAGGGCCATGTGCCTGGCAGAACAGCGAACCCCATAGGTTCTGACTGGCTGGGCTTTGCTGGGTTGTTCTGGCAGGGCAAGGCAGGGTGTAAACTACAGCCCAATAAGGCCACAGGACAGGCACCGGGGACATTTCCCAAGCTGGAGCGGGGAGGCCTGCAGAGATCAGGGGGCTATTTCGTGACTGATTTTGTGGTTCAGAGGATGGTCTGATCAGAGGCAATGGGGACGCCAGCTCTGCAAAGGAGCAGCAGCCTTTGAGAGCTCGCAAGGGAAGGGAGGGGTCCTGCCAGCCTGGGGAACGTGTTGCTGGGCGAATGGCTGGAGTCAAGCACTGCCTGTGAGCTGGGGTCGGAGGAGCACGCCGCGGAGCAAGCTCCAGGGCTCAGCTCGCTGGGGGGTGCAGATAGGCAGGGACGAGAGCCCCTTGTGAAACGCTGCACAGTCCCCCCAGCCATCCTGGGGTGCCCAGGGGAGCTCACTTCCTCCTGCAGCATCCTGACAGACAGGGTCTAGCGTGGACACAGTCCTGCCCTGCAGCCGAGCAAGAGAAATGGCTGGTACAGTGGGGCTAATCTGCCGGCAGAACTAAAGACAAGGTCCAGCAGTCTGAGAACGGGACTGGGAGCCAGGCACAACCCAGATCTAATCTGAGCTCTTAATGTTCTCTCCAAGCTCCCCTCACCCCTTTCTCAGTTTCCCCATCTGTAGAAGCGGGATTACACTTCCCTTCCTCATGGAGCGGCCATGAGGAGCAGTAATTCTCCATAAAGCTCTCTGACGAGGATCCTCACTACATGAGGGCAGATCTCTGTTTCCAACAGGACTCACATTCCTGTGTCCCCTGCTTGAAGGTGTCGTTGATTTGCTGGAACATGGACTGGCAGCTCTTCTCAAACGCCGGCAACACGACGCTCTGGAATGCCTCCCTGTACGCCGACTGGATGGGCCCCTGCAGAGCATCCGCAGCTGCCCTCGCAATGGCATCTGTCAGGTTCTTGCAAGAACACACGAGACCCTGAGCTTAGCATTTTCCTGCTGCACACCTAGGATGGAGGCACTTCGCCTCCCCCTGCACATCTGCAAGCCCCTGGGCAACCAGAAGCAGTTAACCCCCCACCCCCTGTCATAGAATATCAGGGTTAGAAGGGATCTCAGGAGGTATCTAGTCCAACCCCCTGCTCAAAGCAGGACCAATCCCAACTAAATCATCCCAGCCAGGGCTTTGTCAAGCCTGACGGTAAAAACCTCTAAGGAAAGAGATTCCACCACCTCCCTAGGGAACCCATTCCAGTGCTTCACCACCCTCCTAGTGAAATAGTATTTCCTACTATCCAACCTAAACCTTCCCCACTGCAACTTGAGACCATTATTCCTTGTTCTGTCATTTGTTGCCACTGAGAACAGTCTAGATCCGTCCTCTTTGGAACCCCCTTTCAGGTAGTTGAAAGCAGCTATCAAATCCCCTCCCATTTCTTCTCTTCTGCAGACTAAACAATCCCAGTTCCCTCAGCCTCTCCTCATAAGTCATGTGCTCCAACCCCCTAATCATTTTTGTTGTCCTCTGCTCGACTCTTTCCAATTTTTCCACATCCTTCTTGTAGTGGGGGGACCAATACTGGACACACTACTCCAGATGAGGCCTCACCAATGTCGAATAGAGGAGAATTATAATGTCTCTCGATCTGCTGGCAATGCCCCTACTCATACATGTGCCTACATCCCTTTGCCCTGGGCTACAAAGGCGGGGTTCTTCCCCCTTAACCCACTAGCTCCAGCTGAGGCAGGAAGCTGTAGAGAGCTGGCAAGCAGCAGTGAGAACAGAGCTGAAGGAGCGAAGAGGAGCAAACACAGCAGTGATCTTCCACACACACAGCAACCCCACTCTGAGCAACGCTGAAGGAGGAAAATCGCTGCCCATTGAGAGTGCAAGCATGGAGCAGCATGAACTAGGACTCTGGGAATTCACTCAAGTTAGCTTAGACCAGGGGTTCTCAACTTCATTGCATCGCGACCCCGTCTCACAACACAATTACTACATGACCCCGGGGGAGGGGGCCAGGGCCAGAGCCCCACTGCCCTGGGTGGGGGATGAGGGGAACAGAGCCCAAGCCCCATGTCCCAGCAAGTCTAATACTGGCCCTGGCTCAATCCAGTTTGAGAACCGCTGGCTCAGATCAACACAGTCTGACAGAAAGCGGCTGGACAGCCATAAACCAAGGATCATGGCAGTGTGTGAACTTCGGTGGTGTGGTGGGGGAATGAATGAATAAAACGGCACTGCGACAAGTCTTGGGGGACCCCAGGAGGTGGGGTTAGTTCCCAATTTAACATCTTCATTAGTGATTAGTCTGACAGGACATTGCGAGCTTGTCAGACACTCTGGAGGCGGCTGAAATGCTCGTGAGCAGAGAGGAATGATGCGGACGGGGCTCTGATTCAACACACGAGCAGGAAACAGGAGATTCCACTTGGAAAAATACAGCTAAACCGCACTGGGAAAAACACCCCCAAACACTCATGTGACGAGGGACAGAGCAGCTTCCCCTGGCCCCGGATCACCACCACTCTCCACCCGGCTAGATCTGAGCGAAGGGACAGAGAGATGACAACGCAAAGTGTCAAACACCCTTCTCCCATCCGGCTTCCTGTTGCCCTGCTCACGCTGAGAGGCAGCCTTGGTGCTAGAAGGGACAGCAAACGGGCCACCTGTCACCTGCACATGCCAACGGCTCCCACTGGCTGGGGGTGAAGTGCAGGAGCAGCAGACTTGCCGACCCAGGCTGGCTGCACTGGGGCTATTCCCAACACTGAGGCCCAGCTTGTTTTCAGCTGAGCCTGGTTTCAGCTCCCAGGGCAGGCGAAGGCACGTTCAGGAATGGTCGCTGGCTGTGCGTTCAAACACACAGAGCCCTCCTGGACAAGGAAACAAGGCACAGCAAGGCCTAAGGAGCGGAGACTGGCGGGAGCTGGGGCCTGGCTCCACAACAATTCTGACAAGGGGTCTCATCTGCCTACACTTGCAGCTAAGCCGTGTTCAGCCCCCACCAAGGGGCAGGTAATGTGTCCGCTGCGCGTGGCTCACCCCAGAAGGGGAATGCAGGATGGCCAGGCGGTTGTTGGTCTGGGCCTTACCTTTGATTTCACTAGCTTGGTGACGTTTTCCTTCAATGTCCCCTCGACAGCCGTGAGCTTGGCAGCAATCGTATTGCTCAGCTGGCCAGTGACAGGGTCCAGGCTCTTGGAAATACCTGGGCATGACACAAAGGAATGGTGACCTAGGTTCATCCGAGCGCTTTGGCTTTTCCCTTGCTGGGCAATGGGAGGGGGCCATGGCACCCAGTATCACCTCAGGCCTGGTCTACACACAAAACCTCATTGTCCTCAGGGGTGTGAAAAATCCGCCTTTGGGCACCACAGCTCTGCCAACCTACCGCCTGCTGCCTATGTGGCTAGGTCAGGAGTGGGCAAACCAAGGGCCATATCTGGGTATGGAAATTGTATGGAGGGCCATGAATGCTCATGAAATTGGGGGTTGGGGTGCAGCAGGACTCCGTCTGGGGGTGCAGGCTCTGGGGTGGGGCTGGGGATGAGGGGTTGGGGGTGCAGGAGGGCACTCCAGGCTGGGACTGAGGGGTTCGGAGGGCAGGAGGGGGATCAGGGCTTGGGCAGGAGACTGGGGCACAGGAGGAGGTCGGAGTGCAGACTCCAGGCAGTGCTTACCTCAAGCAGTTCCCAGAAACAGCAGCATGTCCCTCCTGCAGCTCCTATGCAGAGGTGTGGCCAGGCAGCGCCGCCCCTGCAGCTCTCATTGGGGCGGGGGCAGCGTGCAGAGCCCTCTGGCTGCCCCTACGTGCCAGAGCGGGGCAAGCCCTGGACCTCATTGCCCAGAGGGAGCTCGAGGGCCAGTTGTGGCCTCTGGGCCATAGTTTGCCCATCACTGGGCTAGGTTGATGGACAAATGCTTCTGTCAGCCTAGTTACCGTCGCTTGGGGAGACGAAGCTCCCACGGCGATGCAAAAACCCTCCTCGCTCTACTTTGTGTCTATACTATGGTGCCATAGCTGTCTTTGATAGCGCTCGGCATGTAGATGCCTTCCTGAGCAGCACATCTCTCCCTCAGGAGCTCCTGTGAGCCTGTCACAGCTCCCCGTCTCCAGAGATGTGTGATGCCAGGAGGCTGGCAGGGCTAAGCATGCCGCATCCACAGTCCTGCGCCACCTATCGCCGCCCCGCGGCATGCGGCTTCCCAGCTACCTGCTGGGCCTATGCTGTACAAACTACCCAGAACTGGCACTTACACTGGGGCACTGTCTTCTTCATCTCCTCGCGGATGGTCCTCTCCAGGCGATTGCACGCAGCAGTGGAGAGGGACTGCGAGAGCTGCTGGGACAGATGCTCCTGGAGCTGCCCGTTCCGCTGCTGCCCCTCTGTCAGAGCTCGGTCCAGCCTCCGCTCTGGAGGTCACATGTTAAGGAGCAACAGCCTCCAGGAGATGCCCTCTCCGATCCTGGCACTCCTACCCCCTGGTGATGGGCACTGGCCAGACACACTATCTCCGGCACCACTGCGGCTTCCAGAAGAGCTAGCCTGGGCCTTCGGTAATGGAGGACTCCAGGATACGGCCGTGCTAGATCTTATAACCCTACCTGCCAGCAAACAGGTCACCGGAGGGCTCAGGGAAACAGAAAGCAACGATGTTTCCCTCTTGCTCTCCAGAAAGGATCAAGAGCAGTAACCTGAACCAGGTGCAGAGCAGGCTGGCCAGCAACCCCGCACAGCATCTCCCCCTGCCCCAGCCCTGGGACCCCGCACAGCATCTCCCCCTGCCCCAGCCCTGCACAGCATTCCCTCGCCCCAGCCATGGGACCCCGCACAGCATCCCCCCAACCCCGCACAGCATTCCCTCGCCCCAGCCATGGGACCCCGCACAGCATCCCCCCAACCCCGCACAGCATCTCCCCCTACCACAGCCCCGCACAGCATCCCCCCAACCCCGCACAGCATCTCCCCCTACCACAGCCCCGCACAGCATCTCCCCCTACCACAGCCCCGCACAGCATCCCCCCCTA
This sequence comes from Gopherus flavomarginatus, assembly GCF_025201925.1. Lineage (NCBI taxonomy): Eukaryota > Metazoa > Chordata > Testudines > Testudinidae > Gopherus > Gopherus flavomarginatus. Next base: position 39,645,253 of record NC_066630.1, read on the forward strand.
CCACAGCCCCGCACAGCATCCCCCCAACCCCGCACAGCATCCCCCCCTACCACAGCCCCGCACAGCATCCCCCCAACCCCGCACAGCATCTCCCCCTACCACAGCCCCGCACAGCATCCCCCCAACCCCGCACAGCATCTCCCCCTACCACAGCCCCGCACAGCATCCCCCCAACCCCGCACAGCATCTCCCCCTACCACAGCCCCGCACAGCATCCCCCCCAACCCCAGCCCCGCATAGCATTCCCTCGCCCCAGCCCTGGGACCCCGCACAGCATCCCCCCAGCCCCGCACAGCATCTCCCCCTACCCCAGCCCCGCACAGCATCTCCCCCTACCCCAGCCCCACACAGCATTCCCTCTCCCCAGCCCTGGGACCCCGCACAGCATCCCCCCAACCCCGCACAGCATCCCCCCCACAGCTCTTCTGGTGCCCCCCAACCCCGCACCACCCAACCCTGGGACCCCACACAGCATCTCCCCATTCCCGCCCCGGGACCCCGCACAACATCCCCCCATCCCATCCCAGCCCTGGGACCCCACACAGTTCTTCTAATGCCCCCCAAACCTCAGCCCACAGCACCCCCCCATCCCAGCCCTGGGACTCCACACAGCTCTTCTAGTGCCCCCCAACCTCGGCCCACAGCAGCCCCCCATCCCAGCCCTGGGACTCCACACAGCTCTTCTAGTGACCCCCAAACTTGGCCCACAGCACCCCCCCATCCCAGCCCTGGGACTCCACACAGCTCTTCTAGTGCCCCCCCAACCTTGGCCCCCAGCAGCCCCCCATCGCATCCCTGGGACCCCACACAGCTCTTCTTGTGCCCCCAATCCCAGCCCACAGGATACCCCCCATCCCAGCCCTGGGACTCCACACAGCTCTTCTAGTGCCCCCCCAACCTTGGCCCCCAGCAGCCCCCCATCCCATCCCTGGGACCCCACACAGCTCTTCTCGTGCCCCCAATCCCAGCCCACAGGATCCCCCCCCATCCCAGCCCTGGGACTCCACACAGCTCTTCTAGTGCCCCCCCAACCTCGGCCCACAGCACCCCCCCCATCCCAGCCCTGGGACCCTTGAGCAGCGACTGCTGAACTCTGAGGTGGTTTTATGGTGTAGACATATGGCTGCTGGGACTGATGGGAGACACGTCTCTCCTGCAGCTCCGCTCTCCCCAGAAGGGCCGGCCCTGTGGCACGCTGGCCCCAGGAGGGTTTGCCAGAAGGATACGCTCTTGTTCCTGCTGCGAATCAATCACTCGTTCCATGTGACCCATGAGGGAGCTCTGCACAGCATCCAGGTGGTCAGTGAGTCTCTGCATTAGTTCCATCTGGTTCTGTCTCAGCTCTGTGAGCTCCCTCTGTTGGCTCCGCAGCAGGGACATCAGCTCATCCTGGCACTCGGCAGTCACCTGTTCGCAGACAAGGCAGACAAATGATACGCTGTGACACCATTGTCCACCGCATCGGTACTGAGATCAGAGGTCAGCAGAGAGCCTGAGCCCTGCTAGGGAAACCCAGGGCCAGTTCACCCACCACTTAAGCCAAGGAGCAAAGCTCAACACAACCGGGATATGATTCAGGGCCAGTCCCAGGCCTCAAGAAAGCCAAGTGGCAAAATTCCCCTCATCTCCAACAGGATCAGCATTTTGCCTTTACAGGAGCACACTGATGAGACAGCAAAACACACCACGTCCCAGGTTCCCTCAGAGATTGAGCTGATTGGGAGCGAACCTTGCCCAGACCTTACCAGGCTGTCTAACTCCAAAGCCTTTGCTCCCCAAAGGTGATGTGCAAACCAGAGCCTAGCCCCCTCTCGCAGGATCCTTGCAGCTGCCTACAAGACTTAGAGGATGTAGGTCTGTGCTGGCAGAGAAGAGGAAAGTCCCTGATTTAAACAGCTGACCTCAGGCACTTATGATGGAGCAATGCATTGTTTCGGGGGTGCAGTGCCATTCATAGGCCAGCACCATGGCACTTCCTCTACCTCAGGAGGGGAAGTGGCTCTGCCCAGCTCCATGTCTGGAGGAAGGGGAAGTTATTTTGGAGAAGTTCTCTGGTCCATATTATCCAGAAGGTCAGACTAGATGATCACATTGGTCCTTTCTGATCTTGGAATCTACAGAGGTGCTTCATCCCCATCAGCTGGAGCCAGGCTTTAACCTAGAGGGAAGCCATCTGAAAGGCCAACCTGGCACTACAGACAGCAGACCCCACTCAAGAGGCTGGCTGAGCTCTCACAGTGCTCCAAGGGCATCCCAATGAGTCCTACAACATGGTCCCAGCAGGCTCTCCATTGGACACAGAGGTGCTACCAGCAGAGATAAGGTGCTCCACCAGGCCAGAGCTGCTCTTCCCTAATGGGGCTAGGAATGCCTCCTTTTCCCATTGCTGGCGCACTCAACGTGATTTCTATTCATCTCATGCAGGAGCAAATACCAGAGCTGTGGCTGAGCAGGTTGGGACCAGAAAAAGGAGGACCATGTATATGCGAATCAGATGCGGTAAGCTGCAAAGGAAGCCGCCAGTTTCACCAAGTCTGGGCACCCCTCTCAGACCATCTGCAAGCCAGACAGTTAAGCAAGTTCTGCAGGGCCTCAGTGAGCAGCGAAGCACAGCTGGCACGCCCTGCCTGCGCGTGCAGCACAGGCCCCAGGCTCTGCGACAGGCTTTCCTTTAAGTCATCAGTGAGCTGGCTAACAAGCAAGCAGGTGATGGTGCATCGGATCCCCATTGGGACTAACCTGGCGATCACATGACCTCGGGGACTGGGTCACATCCCTGGAATTGAAAGAAGAGTTACCATAACCATGTGAATTGCACCCAGCCCGGGGTCAGAGTCTTTCACCAGCACAGACTGAGCTGGGTGTGGGCTTTTGATTCCACCTATAACTCTCACCACCCCACCATCCGCCCTCCTTTTCTCTCGTTCCACCACCAACACAAGAGCACCAGGAGGGTACAGAGTTCCTGTTGGCACAGAACTGTATCAAAGCCAAGAATTACCACCCCTAGTGAGTAACACGCAAGGGACTCCCTACACTGCTCCTCTAGATGGGCTGGTTTGACACAGGGCACCTACTGGGCCTGGCCCTTTGGCCTGAAGGTCACTGGTTCCCCTGATGGTCACACAGCATGAGCACAGCCTAAGCTGTTCAGCCTTGACTGAATTTGGGGGCAGAGAAATCACTCCCCTGAAGTTATCTGCCCAAACATCAAGGGGGCAGTTTTCTCTGTTTCTTATTGAAAAAAATAATCAGATGCACATTTTGAAGTTCTCAAAGAGTGCCTGTAGTGACTGTCTGGAGCCATACGCTGCAATATGGACTGAACAAAGAAAACACGGACTTGGTTTGTTAAGCAGGAGAGACCGGTTTGGCTCCTGCAAACCCATGACTCCGTGTTGAGCCAGACCTGGCAGGAGGGAGGCATGCACTGGCGGCTCACAGCCTGGATGGCCCACAAGCACCACAACTGTCTGAAGAGGACTAGGGCATGGAAGGAAAATGGCATTTCTCAGCAGAGATTCCTTGTTCGCTGCCTCCTTCTCCTGCAACCAGCAATCTAAAGCCCCAGCCTGTGGTCTGCAGCCACGACATACGCAAGGACAGCGCCAAACCAGTCCATGGAGTCATATGAAAGCAGAGGGGTAGAACGCCACTTGCAGAGGTTGCACTGATTTTCCTGTACACAGGACGCAGCACATTGGACTGCGCTACCCAATCACCCTTCAGCTGGTCAAGTTTCAGCCAGAGCATATTCATACGCTCAAGTTTCAAACACAGACGCAGCAGGCAGGTGCCAGACATTACTGCATGTGGCCACTGTGGTTGGCCGTAGAAGCCACCCAGATCAGAGCTCTGTCATGCTGAGTGCTGGAAAACATTCAGAGAATGACTGTCCCGAAGGGGCCTTCCCTGAAGTGGGGCAGCACGGCTCTGCCATGGGGCAGCACAGGAGTAGAAACAAGGCTGTGTACCCCTCCCATCTCATTGTCATGAGCCTGCCCAGCACAAGTTCTTCTGAAGCCTGTGCTGGGCCTGCAGCCCCACTGGAAGGGCAGGACAGAGCCTGCTCCCATGCCCAACTCTGACTGGGCAATGCAGCACTTACACCAGGGATGGCGGGTTTCTCAGGTTGTGACCCTGTGCTGCCAATCCCACAGCTGTCTGCCCTGGAAGCCCAGCATACCCGTCATCTTTCTTCCCCTTCCGTTTGAGCTTGGGGGAAGCCCGAGGAGACACCTTGGCTTTCCAGTCCTTCACAGGCAGCCGCTGTGCAGATGCTTTGGCACCAAACCCACCTGATGTAGACGCCAAACTTGCAACTTCATCATCATGGTCACTGCAAAAGAAGACCAGGGAGAGGAGGTTGCTAGCAGTAGCGGGGAGAGCCAGCAAGATGGGGCTTCAGCCACCCTGCCCTACAGCTGCCCAGATCGTCAGTCCAGAGGAGTCCGCAGGGCCCAGCATGAAGCGCTCCACCGTGACCCAAGGAACCAGGCTGCTCAGATCAAGATGAAGCATGGCATGATGGGACCTGCAGTCTCTGCATTAGGCCGGGCTGCAGACGTCTCTGAGTGCTTCCTAGTGTGGAATTTGCTGACTCAGGAGGGGACCAAGCACAGCACCTCTCTCAAGCTGAGACACTGAAGGTGCCATAACCCAGGGAGTCCAGGCAGTAACTGAACTCCGCATGGATGGGGGGCTGACCCTGCCAGTCCTCTGGCGGCAGCTCTCCCATTGAAGGCAGTGAGAATTCAGCATGGAGGATCAGCCCCTGGGGCCAAAGGGCGGGTGGTGACTGGCAGGATCTTGGAGAGCACAGCACTGCCCTAGGGTACTCGATCTACTTTGCTTTAAATTCAAGGGCTGGGCTCCACCAAACAGTGCCCATTAGGTGGTTAGCACTGATGACTGCACCAAGCGACACGAGCCACGCTCTGCCCACGCTCCCCTGAGCAACCCAGCGAGCACTCCGACCTTGGTGATAGCATCTTGCGAGGCTAGGACAGGTTTCACGGCCTTCCTCGTGCCAGGGCTGGGGGGCAGGAGGCAAAGCAGATGAAGATTTGCCAAGGGCAGAGGCACAGAGTCCATGCTGGGGACACGAACGGGCTGCGCGTGCTGGTACCTTTGCTCTGCACTGGCATCCTGGCTGTCGTGCTGCAGCAGGTGGTAGCTGTGCCTGTGATAGGAAGAGCTCTTGTGCTTCTCTGCAACGTCATCCCTTGGGCTGGGGGGAAAGGGAAACGCCATCATGAAAACGTCTCCCGGCCTGGTTAACTGCACAGGATTGGGCCCGCTGACAGCAGGCTGGGCTCTGAGCCCACACCGCTGGGGGGTTCACAGAACCAGTGGGGTCCGACAGCCGGGCCCTGGCATAGTGGGTGCCTGGGGGTTAGATGCTTGGGTGCGATCACGCCTCCCTTCAGAGCGTGGGCGGGTCTGTAGAGGTCAGGTCAGTCTGAGGCTGGTAAGAAACTGCACAAGCTCCTAGGCTGGAGGACGGGCACCGGTGAACAGGAAGCAGCTGGCAGGAACGCCCCGCTGCTCTGCCCCACATGCAGGTGGTGCACTACGGTAGAGCGCGCCCCCCAGCCATTGTATTTTCTCCTGCCCAGGGGAGTATTTCAGATCCCCAGACTCTGTATCTGTGGTAACAGCAAGAGGCCATTGCCTGGACACTGGTGTGTCTGTAGAATGCAGCAAGTTACAAGGCCTCGAGCTGGGGACCAGGAGAACCAGCCACCCTAGCAAGACTTTTCTAAACTCGCACCCTGGATCCAGACAGTCGATATATGGGACACGAGAGCAGTGTGGAGCTCCAGGGTGGAAGGATGGCTGTGTCTCCTGTAGCTCGGGGGAGCGGTGCTGGCCTCGTTCAGAAGGATGGAGGCTGCAGGGCTGGCCCTGGGAGGTGCTGCCTCCCAATCTATGAGAGGCCTGGAGACAAATCATGACCTTCTGCTCCACTCCTGCCAGAGGAGGTAGGATCTGGCCAGCCCAGACATTCCAGACCTGCAGGGAACAACTCCAGCTGCTTGGGCTGGAAGAGTTTGTTTCCAAGACATGGCTACACATAACCCTTCTCTCGGGCTACATCTCCATGCTTCCCAGCTTGGGCAGACGTACTCTCAGTCCTGCATCAATCACAGCTACTCGCTTCAGGGACTGTTTGTTTGGCACCTCTGTTACTGCTGGCTCTGCAGAACCAGACCAGTCACAGGTGAGAGACTCGTCAATCTCGTGCACTGGCAGAACTGGCTCCCGAATGCCAATCAGGTCCCCCTCAACAGGGCTGCACAGGTGTTGCCAGGAGCAGAATTTGGCCTGCACAACCTTTATTCTGCTGGTCATGCACAAGATGGAAAGCCCTCCGCTTGACTTTGAGAACACAGGGTAAGTGTGCGGGGCTAGCAGCTAGAAAAAGGGTTAAGTTGCTGCGCTCCTTCGAGCCGGAGTGGGCAAGAAACAGGCGCACCCCTGCTATCCTGGAGTCCCTGTTGCAGAGTAGGGGTGAATGTTAAAACTGGCCTGGAGGTGAGGGACAGTGATGCTGAGCCTACAAAGTCAGGGTGCAGAGACAAGCAGCTTATTGGAGCTCTGAAAGGAGGGACGGCCGAGGCCCTGAAACACCAATTTTCCACCAACATGCCAACTGGAAGTGGCTAAGAACGTGCCCCCAAGTAAAGCAGAGCAAAGCTTGCCCAGCCGGTTACCTGTCTGCTATGCTGTTCCGGGTTTCCCTGGTGATGTCGGGGGCCGCTGGCCATGGCTGGCTCACGACGCTGTTGGAAGATGCATTTTCCTGAGTTAAAGCAGTCTCCAGTAATGAGGGTGTGGTCAGCCTGTCCACCTCCACAGGGGCCATGTCCAGGGAGTGCTGGCTGTGCTCGGAGCTGTGCCGGTTCCTCGGGGACAGTAAGTGCAAGGCCGAGGCGGCTGAGGCCATGCTGTCCGCATGGTGGTTGGGCTCCAGCACTTCTGCAGGGAGCCCGGCCGGGGCTGCGGCAAAGCTGCGCTGCAGCGTCTCAGAGGCGATCTCTGGGATATCCTGGGACATGGCTGTGGAGGCTGAGGAAATGACGTCCGGGGAGCGCTCACGGGTGGGTGAGGCCTGGGCTACCACAAGGGGCTCCACTTCCTGCAGCTCCAGAGCCAGAGTGGGGTTTGCTGGAGCGACCTGACCAACATAAACAAGCCAATTTTCACTGTAATGCAGAGACCCAAACCACATAAGCCATCTCAAGGACCATCAGCACCTCATGCCAGCCAGCCTATAGGGGAGAGAGCAGCGAGACCCCCTCCAGGGCTGCTCAGGAGCCAGGCAGATGGGGGAGGCCCCCAGATATCTGGGCCTGATTGCATTTTGATCCTTTGTTGCTCCAGCACCCCTACTACCCGCCAGCACAGAACCAGCTGTCCAGCAGGACAGCTTTGTCCTCCCCGTGTGCTGGTAACTCCGTCAGGAGCAGCATTCACTAACCAGGGTGTCACTGCACTGAGTCAGGGTTTGCAAACACTTCAGCACATAACACCGCCAGTCCCAGAGGTCCAGGGAACTGCACAGGTGAATCACGTATGTTAGTGCCCGCAGGACCAGGTCTAAGATTTCACATTTCTCTCACTAGCTAAAGGGGCATCATCTTAAAACACCTGTTTCCAGTTGAAGATTTCATGCTGATTGTTACAAGTAACATCTAAACTCTCCAGAACTGAAAGAGATTTGAGGAAATGTTCCTCCTTCCATTTGTTTTACTGGCTACAATCAATTTAATGGGGTCTTTCCTACAGAAGCAGGGACAGACACATTTTAAAAGAGGAACTTCTTATTGCAGGCCCAAAACACAGGCAGCAGCAGACTCAGCTCAGATTTCAGTGTAATCCTGGACAGGAAATGGACAATGTCAGAGCCATCTGTGTTTCCTCTGAGTGTCTGGTAGCTTTCCCCAGGGGGCTTCCTTGACTCCCTTCCACCCAGTGACAGGGTCTCCTAGCACAGGGAGTGACTGCTCCTAACTTCGCTGATGGTGGAATAAGAGAAGTGATCCTGTGCTAGAGCTGCCCCCGTATTTAAAGCCATAACTTTTACGGACAGGCAATCTGAGACGACACGCGCTGGCACAGCAGCATCTTCCAGCCAAGAACAGGAACCAGACCTGTTAGCCACTCGAATGGGCCAGCAGGGGCACCCTGGTGCATTCCAGCTGGCAGAGGATCATGGAAAGAAAGGGAAAGTTACCATGTGCCAAAAGTGAAGGTGGCAACAGTGCTGGGAGCCTTACCGGGACAGGGGCCTTTGGGGTCAGCTTGTCAGGGAGTCCAGGAATAAGGACTGAATGGTTCCTAGGACTTGTCTGGAGACTGCTGCCACTGCTGCTCAGCGTGAGGCTGGTGTCCAACTGCATCTTTGGGCTCAAAGTCAGGTCCTCAGATGGCCTATACAGGGAGATGGAACGAGCTGAGCACCAGATTTCGTAGGGTTGGTTCGGGCAAAGCCCCTGAGCTCAGGAACTGAGATCCCTGCTGCACTTGGTCAATGGAGGAGTGCCTGGCCCCGGTTTACCCAGCATCCTCGAAGGTCTGTGGTTCCTACTACCCAATGGGAGACCTTCCCTTGGAGTGACCACTCTTCCTAGACTAGGGACTGAACAGAAGAGCTTCACAACCTTGCTAGAGGGAATCTGTTAGAATCCAGGGGGTCAGATCCTGAAGGGGAGGGGCCCAAAGAGGATGGATCTAGACTGTTCTCAGTGGTGGCAGATGACAGAACAAGGAGCAATGGTCTCAAGTTGCAAGGTTTAGGTTGGATATTAGGAAAAACGTTTTCACTAGGAGGGTGGTGAAGCACTGGAATGGGTTACCGAGGGAGGTGATGGAATCTCCTTCCTTGGAGGTTTTTAAGGTCCGGCTTGACAAAGCCCTGGCTGGGATGATTTAGTTGGGCATTGGTCCTGCTTTGAGCAGGGGGTTGGACTAGATGACCTCCTGAGGTCCCTTCCAACCCTGATATTCTATGAACTTCTAGTTTAGCCAATCTCTGGGGGAGGAGAACAGGACGCGACAGGATTGGTCCTTGCCCTCCTCTCCCAAGCACTGAGGCTTCTACCCTATTATACTCTTCACCACCAGGAAGCTGTGCCTGATATTCAGTCTAAGTGTCCCTCAGCCTCCCAGTAATGCCTCTCTGTCCTTGGGGTCTGCTCTCTTCACTGCTCGCAAACCACATCCTCCTCTTTGGAGGAGCAGGGAAAGCAACCGAGCAGCGGTGCAATGGGAGAACCACTCCGAGGCAGGAGACAGAGCAGGCTGCCTCTGTGCCATCCTGGACTCCTGAGGGGGAAGGAGGCAGGTTCGCTCAGCGCTGCTATAGAGTGTCTCAGACGCCCGCAACTGGAACCAATTTATAACCCCAGCCTGTTCTGCAGATGGGGCCCGACTCGGCTGGGTAGGACACGCACTCTGTCTCCACTTACCTGGGCACAGCAGGGTCAGTGACGGAAGCGCTGCTCATGGCTGTGACTGCAGTCAGGGAACTGACGCTGCTTCCCGGCGACATGGCAATCTAGCACAAACACAGAATCATGCTTTGAGAGGAGACTTTGCTGCTAGGCCTCTTCCTGAGCAACTCCTGGCTCCCTCCACAGTCCCGCTACGGAGTGTGCAGAGGGTGACAAAGACTCTCCCAAGATTTCAGATGTGCCTAGGGCACCAGTCAAGGACCGGGCCCCTTAATGGCCTTTGACAGAACTGGGCATGAGATTTTGGAGACCCAACCGCGCATCAGATGGAAAGGCCCTTCTGGGGGGTTGCTCCTTTCCTCTCAAAGACGCCACTTGCTTTCCCTGCTGCAGGGCACTCACAGGTGGAGTTTGGCAGGGCTCAGCCCTGTCACCCATCCAGTTCACACACACGCAGCTGCTAGTGGAGAAGGGGCTAAGCTGTTCCACTTGGAGGTGCCCAACACTTAGATCTACATCCCCTCGTCCATCCTGGATAGCGTAGTCCCTGGGCTCTCCCCGCACCTGCTACAGGAACAGACCTGGATGGAAGCCAAGTGGCTTGGCCTTGACTTAGATAAGTGCTGCCAACAAGTAGAGAGAAGCATTTAAGTGGACTGATGGGGGACTGCTGGCCACCTTCTATGGGATGGGTATGTCTGACCATTGCTGTTACAGTTCGCAGTGTGACCAAGGGACCTCTTGAGTCCAAGTGGCAGAAGGCAAAAGGGGTGCATAAGGAATCCCCTGGATCTGGTATTTTCATTCAAGTTCACCAAAGTGTGTCATGTGAGGTCTCTCATAAAACCCTGTCTCACACTGGGCGTATGTATGTATACTGAAAATTAAGTTCTTAACGTCTGTGCCTAGGGACTGGTCATCAGCAAAGGTGAAAAACAGGTTTTCCTCCAGAGAAAAGCTGTTTCTCCATTTGTTTCCACATAGATTAAGTATGGATGTAAGTTCACTCACAAGTTTGAACCAAATGCTAAGGACGGACCGTGGAATCTTCCAGACAAGAAATTAAGAGGAAGAGGTAACCTGCAAGAGTTACCCTGTTTAGAGGTAGTACAACGAACTTCTGAAACTCTAACTAGGAGAGTGGCCAGGAGTGGCTTCAGGCCTTGGTTTCAGAACCATTCCAAGGGTCTGCCCAGGTGTAGACAGACAGCTACAAACCTTCCATATGAGACAGGTTAGAATCCACACTTCTAAAACCAGAACATAGTGGTCGAGCTGCTCAATGCGGCAAGCGGTGCCATGTAGCCATTGTCACGCTGGCATCCCACCAGCCAGCCCTCACTGCAGTCTGAACGCTGGGGACAACACGCAGCACCAGACAGGTCACCCAGTGACATGCATAGTGACCTCGGAAACATCTCCTGAGCTTTTGAAGGAAGATGGGGAAGAATCTTGTAGCTCACTCCTCACAGCCAGCTTTATGCATCAGCATGAGGCAGTACATCTGGCACCAAGACAGAGCAGCACCCCAAAGTGTCAGTGGGGCATGCTCCAGAGACACCTAACAGACCCATGCTGCAGAGCCATTGGTTCTACACGTGATGGAGCACTGAGGGAAAGCATCAGATCCAGTCTGTTTCCTCCTGCTGTCCCAGCAAAGCTCCGATACACAGACATATGGAGGAAATTCACGGTTTTGGATCGCTGAAGACAAGAGGCTGAGCCCAAGAGCCCCACCTTCGCAAACCAAACCACCACTGGGATGACTCCCCCCGCTAGGGATGAGAGCACGGAAAGGCCTATCACTGTGGAGCACGGTTCTGGGGAGTGCTCATTCCCTGGTACGAGACACGTCACAGAAGTGAAAGCAAAACCTGAGTTGCCTCACCCAGAAGAAAAGGCACAGAAATGATTTGACTGAATTGTGCACTCTCCAGTGGCTTCCTAGGCTGCACACGTGCCCTCTGTCATGCTCCCTAATTAGGTTGGCCTTGTGGGCACTGCCAAGAGTTGGGGGAGTGACGCTGTGCCTGCTGGGGCACTCTCAGCCATTTAGCAATTTGGGGCTTTTCCTTGCTACTTGGCCAGAGAAGAGTCCTAAAAATGGGCTCGTACCTTCAACACGTCCAAAAGCCTGCTGGGCAATGGTGCAGATTCCCCGGCACCTCTAAAGCAAGCCAGCTCTGCAGACAGAGTCCTCTCTGAGCAGACAGCAGCAATAAAGACACTCTGGGGAGCACACCTAGGCCACTTCAGAGAGGGGCAGTCTTTGCACACAGCCCTTGGGAGATCTCCACCCCACAAACTAAACCCCACAAAGTTAGAATATGCTGCCACACCGCCAGCTCACTGGTTTGGGGACGGGTCTTGCACCAAGGATGCTCAGGTCCCATTTTCCTGCTGCTTGTTGCAGGTCTCTCTCAGCATGAGTTTGGATCAGCCTGGCATTTTAAAGGTGCCACAGCCCACGCTGCTAAGCTCTGGGCTCCCTTCCTCATTACTGTATTTGCATCTCAATCCTGCGAGAAGCAGGAGTACTGCAGTTTCCTCCCCAAAAGAACCCTTGCAGGAAACCTCTGGGATTCAGGTTGTTTGGTCCTAGGAGCCAAGATTTCCTGGTGGACTTTCCATATGCCAGCTGCAAAGGGTAAGAAAAGGCTAAGAGCTCTGAGCGCTTTCTATGCTTTGTACACTAGATTATCTGGACTACCAGAGTCACCACAGCCCAGGTGGGATTCCTCAGAGCGCAAAATCCCAGACCATCCCCTACATTCTGCACTGGCTCCACCCATCACACCGGCTACCTGCTGAAGAGATGTGCTTGGGGTCATGAACGCATCCGGGGTCATCAGCTTGGGTTTGGCATCGTTGGAGAGGGCAAGAAAATCCGCTGGCACAGGCAGGTCTGCAATGCGCCGTAAGTCTGGTTGGGAGCCATGGACGGACCCCTTCTCCGATCCCAGCCCTTCTGCGCCCAGGTCAGCCAGGTGGTCTGGAAATGCTTCAGAGAGAGATGTACAAATTAGAGCTTAGAGAGCTTCCAAAGGAGCCAGGCAGGGAGGGTTTTATTCCTGCAAAGCACGAGTTATACCACTTCCGCCAGCCCAGACGCCAAAGAACTGAACTGGAAAGCCCACGGCTGTCACGGTTATGGCACGGAAGCAGCCTGATGGAGGAGGAACAGACTCACGGCCTTTGCCAGAGAAGAGGGCGCATGTGATCCACATGCAAGCTTCCCTGCAAATGGGTTTGAGTGGCACAGCAGCAATACAGGGCAATACAAGCACCTGGGGCCAGCCTTCAATCTCTCCTCTGCCCTCCTCATCAAGACCTGTCCTGCCTGAGTGCAGCTTCCCCAGGAGGAAGTCCCGGACCAGCCAGAGGGGGCACTACAGAGCGCACAAAGCACCTCCATCGCTCAACATGCTCTGTGCTCGGCCTCAGCTCTTTAACCTGCCAGGCCTCCCGCGCCCAGCTCAGCAGTCAGGATGCCCTCGGGGTAACAAAGTCAATCCTCCAAAGGATGCCAGGAGCCCACCAAACAACCCTTCCAACCTTGCTGAGGCTGCCAGCAATGATGGAAACATGATGTTGGGAAGCTCAAAGCACCAGATGGTCCTGGCCAGAACCCCCAACAGCAGGGACTTACCGAAATCTTCATGGGAGCTGTGGGGAGGGATCGGTGCAGCCATCTCTGGACTATGAAGAGGTTGGAATCGAATCTGCACATCCTGCAGGGCCCTGTAACATTCCAAAATGCTGGGTTAGTTCACACATCAGCCACAGAGCCATAAATCGCAACGATTCCCCTTCCTGGAGCTGGTCCTGGAAAGCGCTTAAGTATTTTCTGCCTATTAAGGACCAAGTGGGATTCCCCAGTCAGTGCTGTCCTGCCTCAGCTCAGCCCTTCCTGGGCTGACCACACCTGAAAGCTGTCCAAACTCAAGCCCCAGGCAGCCACATGGCAAGTCAGCACTAATCCAACCAGTCCTGGCCCCCAAGTCAGCAAAAACGTTCAGCTGCTGACACATTGCACAAAGGCTCGGAGCTCGAGAGTCCAGAGGAAAAGACACAGGAAGCATTTTAAATGGAGCAAGGAAGAGACCTAGGACACACTACCCAGTCAGGCTAGAGGCCTCCCATGCCAAGGATACTCTCCGGGTCGACTGCTCCAGGTGGGTTTCATCCTGAGGGACAGGACTGGGGGATGTGTGCAGGAACCGTGGGTGAGGACATCCCCCCGCAAGCAGAGAACAGCTAGTGAAGGAGCGCACTGAGACAAGCAGGACAGCTGTCCAAACCAAGCCCTACGCATACTCACTTGGTGTGGACGCAGAAGAGCTTGATCAGCACACCTGCCGCCAATTCGACAGCCCCAGCCCCCTGAGCACCTTCTGGAATAGAGACAAGAAAGATGAAGTGAGCTGTAGCATGGGGTGCTGCACATGCTCTTAGGCCTCAAACTCTCAGGAAGCACAGGGTCTGAGGTGGAGCGCTCCCTTGTGCTAATTCAGATCTCAGTAAAACGGCTCTTAAAATCCCCTTGCACTCTTTTGGACTCTGCCCCTGCTATGAACAGCCACCTCTTGCCGGTGCGCTCACACCACACAGATCCGTGGGAATGCCCCCTCCGCCCCCCGAGTGCCATGCCAGAGGGCAAAACGGAGGCCTCCGGAGGGATCCCAGTAGCAGTCACCCAGTGATCCTAAGCCCTGTGCCCTGGCCACGAGCTCCTACTCCTCCCCTCAAGTCTGGGCCGCTCTAAGCAGGTCAGTATTGTTCTCCAGCACTGCCAGCTCATCATCAATATATTCCGGCCGTGTCGCCAGGAAGCAGCCCCCAGAGCCTCCTCGGAAACAAGGGCTGGCTGCCCCTCGCTGCTCACCTGTGCTGAGGCTGTCGCTTTCCTCTTCAGCTGGGAGGACCTCTGTGTGCCGCAGCCGGCAGCGGCTCACGACCTGGATGCCGAAGCTCAGGACCGGGTGGGTGAGCAGGAACTCCGAGATGGAACTGAAGTAAGCTCTGCCCTCCTCCTGGTTCTGCAAAAGCTCCATCACATACAGGACCTGGAAGCAGAGCACCAGAAACACCCTGCAACAACCCAAGTCGCTGGGGCTTTGGCAGCGGACTGCCAGGTGTGGTCAGAGAGTTCTGCAAGGAACCCACCACCAGCCTTCCTCTGGTACCCAAGAGCAGCTCCCACACAACCTCCCAGAATGCCACACACAGCTTACCAGAGCCAGGCAAAGAGCAATGTATGCTGGGAAGTGTAGTCTCCACGAGCTGCCCCTCTCTATTAGAGAGGTACCTGTCTAGGTGTTTGTCACCCATCACCATGGGCTCTAGATCTGGCTACAATATGTCCCATTTTTGCCAACTGCCAATGCAGCATCCCAATGTCACCTATCGTTAGTGACAAAGTATTACATTTTAATTAGCTTAACAAAACCTTACGTTCCACCGTCTAAATTCTGCCTCCTCCCTCCCATTCCAGCAGCCTTCAACAAAACGATCAGAGTGCATCCAGGCTTGCTACCCCAGCCCAGGACATCAGAGCTCAAGTTCTGCGTAAGTTACAATTTCACGGACAGCACAGAAATCACAAAATTAGCCCAATTCTGTGATTTTTCCAGCAGCGGGGAAGTGGAAGCAGGCAGGTGGGTCAGGAGGGGGCAGCATGGTGCTATCCTGGGCAGGAGGAGGAAACATGTCTCACCACATGGCACGGGCCAGCCCAGTTGAAGGCACTCTGCAGTGAGCTCTGACCCAGGCCACACCTAAGACTTCCTGTCCGGCTGGCAGGGGGGAAAGGGGATAGCATTGACAATGTGGCGATTAGGAGCCCCAACCTGTCCCACCCCACAGCAGCCCCCGAGTAGACACCCTGGGAGCAAGAGCAGCTCCATCTCCCCACCATAGCCACCCCAGCTGCTGCTTGCACACAAGCAGCTGTGGGCGGGAGCCCTGCTCTGGCAGAGGGATCAGGCTGGGGGGAGGGATACTGGTCTCAGCTCCTCAACAGTCTGTGCTGTCTCCTCTGGGTTGTGCTGGGGGGTAGGAGGGAGCTCTTAAATGCCACATTGTCAGTGCCACCCCTTTCTCCCTGCCAGCCGGACAGGAAGCAGCAGTGGCAGCCTGGGCATGGAGCTAGCCTGGCCCTGATCCCTGACCCAGCTTGGACCAGCTGGCACCATGTAATGAGACAACTGACCTGCCACCTCCCCACTGTCCTCCAGAATGGGACCGGCCCACTAACTGCCCACAGGCAGCTACAGCCTTAGCAGGGATGTCTGCTTCCACCTGGTGGCTGTTGGAAAAATCGCAGCAGTCTGGGGGGCACTCGGCCACCCTGATATTCTATGAAACTCGAACATTCACCTGCAAAGCTGCTGAAAGTGTTTTTTAAAAATCCATGATTGTCACAGGGCCCCAAACTGGATGCATAGAGGGGAAGAAGAGAGCCCCTGTACTGGGCTACAGCACCAGCGGGGCTTTCCCACTAGATATCAAGGCCGCCCTAACCACCAGAGAGAACCAACAGACCTCTCAAAGCAAAGCAGAGTCTCTGCTCTGAGACAGCTGTGCTGCTGCCAAGCAGTGGTTACTTAGCATTGCTCTCTGTCCTCCGAAAAGCAAGGAGCTTAAACATGAAGGAAAGCCAGTGTTTTTCCCTCCACCCTGTTACAGCAGAGTATATCTGATCCCTCACGCTGAGAGCTCTGCCACTAGACAGGAACCCTGGGGCGGAGGGGTTAATGACAGAGCAAAAGCGTATCTCTGAGTCACCCAGTTTTGAGGAGCTCAGTCAAAACATTACAGCACTTGGTGGGTCAGCTTCCTTTTCAAATGAGAATTTTTACTTTAACACTCGCATTAATCCTGTGCCTCGCTCAAGGCTCCTTTGGGCCCAATCAGCATCAGCAGAACTATTCTCCACCTTAAAATGAAATAGTGCAGGCCAACTTTGCCTCTTCTCAGCAGTGAGTGCAGCCAACCCTGCTGCAGTTGTGGTGGCGGCACAGGAGACCCGATCTCCCTCCACCCAGGGTGGCTGAAGCAGCCAGTAAAGTGGGAGCCACCTACTTTTCTCTGCACGTCGCTCAGTATCAGGAATTCGGCAGAGAGGTCCAGGCAGGCTTTCAGACTCGGGGGAACACTCTTGGAACTGAAGATGTCAGGGGAAAAGCTGGGTTCCGCAACAGGAGAGAATACACAGAAGGCAAGAGCCATTAGCACAACAGAAAGCCTCTATGGCACAGCATTGCAGTTTGACTAAGAGCAGCTTAGCACAGTGCCGGTCAGATGTTCCGCTGCCCCCAGAAACCGAAGCGATGGAACTCCATGCAAACATGGGAGGGGAACTGGCAGAACAAAATTTATCCCATGGGCCTAAAGTGTTTAAACCCGGGATGCCAGGCCAGTAAGAGGAGGGATGCTGGGATCGTGTGCTAAAACACAGCCTAGCAGTTGAGAGACCAGCTGGGCAAAGCACACCACTACTGGAGTACAGGGTCACCATTCAGCACTCAGCTGTGTTCTACTCGGTGGGTTGCGGGAGGGAGATTCCAAAGCTGGCTCTCACGTCTGCATTCACTGGAGCTGCTTCCAAGGCCCATGATCCCCCAGCAGACAGAAGCTGTCATAACTATAAAGGGAAGGAAACAGCCCTCCTGCGTACAATACTATAAAATCCCTCCTGGCCAGAGACACCAAAATCCTTTTACCTGTAAAGGGTTAAGAAGCTCAGGTAACCTGGCTGACACCTAACCCAAAGGACCAATAAGGGGACAAGATACTTTCAAATCTTGGTGGGGGGGAAGGCTTTTGTTTGTGTGCTCTTTGTTTTGGGGTTTTTCGCTCTTGGGACTAAGAGGAACTAGACATCAATCCAGGCTCTCCAAATCTTTCTGAACCAGTCTCTCATAGTTCAAACTTGTAAGTAACAGCCAGGCAACGCGTATTAGTTTCTCTTTGTTTTCTCAACTTCTAAATGTTCCTTTTTGCTAAAAGGATTTATCTCCGTTTGCTGAAACTTTGAACCTAAGGCTAGAGGGGGTTCCTCTGGGCTCTATGAGTCTGATTACCCTGTAAAGTTATTTTCCATCCTGATTTTACAGAGATAATTTTTACCTTTCTTTCTTTAATTAAAAGCCTTCTTTTTAAGAACCTAATTGATTTTTCCTTGTTTTAAGATCCAAGGGAGTTGGATCTGCACTCACCAGGAATTGGTGGGGGGAAAGAAGGGGGAATGGTTAATTTCTCCTTGTTTTAAGATCCAGGGGTTTGGATCGGTGTTCACCAGGAACTTGGTGGAGAAGTCTCTCAAGACTACTGGGAGGGAGATAGTCTGGGAGGAAGGTAGACAGAGTTTCCCAAATAACTCTTAAAGGATTTGGGTGGTGGCAGTAAAACCAGATCTAAGCTGGTAATTAAGCTTAGAGGTTCTCATGCAGGTCCCCACATCTGTACCCTAGCGTTCAATACAAACAAAAGCCTTCCCTCCACCAGGATTTGAAAGTATCTTGTCCCTTATTGGTCCTTTGGGTCAGGTGTCAGCCAGGTTACCTGAGCTTCTTAACCCTTTACAGGTAAAAGGATTTTGGTGTCTCTGGCCAGGAGGGATTTTATAGTATTGTACACAGGAAGGCTGTTTCCTTCCCTTTAAAGTTATGACAGAAGCTTTGTGGGGGGGTGGAGCACACAGGATTGGGCAACTGTTCTCAGTGCTGACTGGCTCCCCAGAGCAGTCCTGTGCTGCCCCAGTAACACAAAACACTAAGCAGACAAAGCGAGAGGGGAAGAGATGCTGGAACTCTTGCCACACCGGACAAAGTGAGCAGTCATTATTTACACAGACAATGCGCTGGCTCCAGAATGCTTTCCTGGGACCCTGGGTACGTTTGTACACTACAGACCTGAGCAAAGCTGACCGAGTAAAGCTGTTCAGGGTCAAACCCCGCAAGCCCGGCTATCAGCAATGGACACCTAGATCCATTTGGCACAGAGCTCACCACAGTACTGACATTAGCAGAGGCTGTCACATTCCTTTCAGTAACTATGCTAATTTGACACAGGAAGAGGCTCCAGGTGGGACTAGAATAGACTCCACTGTAGATCACTGACAGCCTCTTCCCCTGCAGAGTAATTATACTGCCAGGATCCTAATAGGTCCCCGAGTTCTGCTTGGACCTGTGGAATCTGCAGACTAAGCCCCATCTCTCAGAGACCTAGCTTGCAGGTCTAGGTGCATCACCACTCACCGGACAGTTTGCAGACAAGTCCAAGAAACGGTGCACCACATCTTCAGCTCTCGGTTCTGATCCGCACCAGTGATGAGAAACCTCCAGAAAGGAACCCTGAAGGCACACCAGAGAAGTCTTGGGAAGGAATGCTGTAAGAAGGCGAAGCCCCTCCCTGCAAGCACCTCCTGCAGGAGCACTGCTCAGAGGCTGTCTGTGGCTAAACTTGGCCAGTAATGTCCCACACTCCCAGGGCTGTTTCTGTACCATGGGCAGGCTAGAACCTTGCACACCTTCTGAGGCCCTGTTCTCCAGGGAATCAGTAAGACCCCACCCAAATGTCAGAAAGGGTCAGAAGCAGGAACTACAACAGAAGCTTGAGACATTGTAAGCCAGGCTAGGCTGACCAACAGCACTAGCCTAAACGTATTATTCTACCTAGAAGCACTTTCGTTGGTGAGTTCTCCACACCCAAGAACCGACTCTAGGAATAGGACAATTTTGCACTGCCTCACTGAGCCCCAACTACTCCCAGGTTGCAGAGCAACTCATTCCATACAGGACACGGTCCGCTTGCTGCTACAATAGCTGAGTACTGTGTGTGTAAATACAATTACAAGGATCCTGTCTTAAACCCATGGAGCTGAGGGTTTGCGACACCCTATGGCTCAAAATCCAGGACCAAGACTTACTCTGGGTCTTGTTTTTTGTGATTATCACAGAAAAGCAGGCAGGAGAGCGGCCTGCCGTCATGGGGCTTCCACTCATGCAGGCACCTAGGAAAGAACCAGAGAGAAGAGGGTACAAGTACACCAAAACTAGCAGAAACAGAAGGGCTCTGAACAATTCACAGGCTTCATTACTCAGTCGCCGGTTTGAACTGAGCCCGAGTTAGCAGTGATCAAGTTTGCTGACCTGCGTGAAACAAGTCCAGTTGGCACTGAACAAGGGACTTTGCCACAAAAAATATACCACAATGATGGGCATCTGCATGGAGCATCCAGAACCAGAATGGATAATGGAGATTGAGCTCCGCCTCTCGGATTCCTGTGGCAGCAGTTCAGTAGAAGGACGTTTGCTCTGCCACTGCCCAGGACGTTCCTGTTCTATGGAAAGGACGTCTGTCTCCAGGGAGAGCAAGTGAATCTTTCACCAGCAGTAAACTGATTCTCTCCCTTCCCCCATTTTTAGAAGCGCTGAGCACATCCTACAACACTCAGCAATTCTAAAATGCTCTGCAATGCTAGGGCGCTATATAGACATTAATCCTACAGGTCCTCCTCATGGTCTGAGAAGGAATCAGACAAGGAATCCCCAAGAGCTGAACTTCTCCATCTCAGCCAGGGGAAGTTCCAGTTGTCCTCTGTTCCACGACCCATCCCTTCTTTTCTGCTTCTTAAGTTACCTTGGCTCATCTTGCCCCTCTATGTAGATCTGCCAGAATTTGACATAGCCATCGTGGCTTGCTGTGGCCAAGACAGTCCCATCTGGAGAGAGTGCTCCCTCGCTCAGGCACTAAAGAGGGAAGAGGAAAGCAAACCAGTCATTCCATGTCTCCTCAGAAAACCAGAATTTAAACACAGAGAAAGTGTGATAGGACAGGGTGCTAAAGAGAAGCCCGTGAGTGAAAGTAACCAGGGATTTATGCCCCCACCAAAGAATCAACATGTTTCCACCCCAGGTATTAATCCCCTTTTCCAGACAGCGAATTAAATATGCTGGGGTTGTGCTGGTAGGCAACTGAGGCCCCCATTTGATGTCACTCCTTTCTTAAGAAATTCATATTAAGAGCACATTTAATTTTATTTCCAAATCTTTGTGATCTCTACTTCTACAATCATTAACTTATACACGACAGCATCAACTTTGCATTTCCTGCTTCTGCCAAGAGTTAAGTGGAGAGAAATATACAAGTTTTTGGAACTAAATAGCCAAAATATTAAATTGTCCCAACCCAACCTGTAATTCTGATCCAACCTAAAGCTTTACACCAAAGAGTGCACTCGCCGCTTAGCCTGATGGAAACTGCCAACGAAAACATGATAAGCAGCTTCCCTATAATGAACACAGTCAGAGGAAATGTTCAAACACTCATTACAAAAACTTCCCTGTGTTACTGACACTGAAAATACATCACTTACCTGTAACTGGAGGTTTGTTGAGATGTGTGGCCCCTATCTGTATTCCACACATGGGTATGCATGTGCACCATATGCCTAAGTCCAGAGATTTTTAGTAAGCAGTGTCCGTTGGTCTGCACGTGTGCAGTTCTCCTCATGCTCTGAACCAAGGATATAAAGGGCAGTGCAGACCAATGCCTCTCCAGTTCTTTCTCCCACCGCAAATCCAGTTATGATCTGCAGCAGAGGGACAGAAGGCAGGTAGTGGAATACATACAGTGACCACACAGCTTGAAGAACCTCCAGTTACAAGTAACCAACCTCCATTTCTTCTTGGAATGATGGTCCCTATGTGTATTCCACATGTGGGAGATTAGCAAGGGCAGTGATATAGGAGGTAGGTGTGAGGAGGCAGAAGTGACGGCTGACTGTAACACTGCTGTCCCCACAGCTATATCTGTAAAAGACGACTGGACCAAAGCATAATGGCCTGTGAAGATGAGCAAGCAGCTCCAGGTAGCCACACTACACATCTTCAGTCGAGGTATGACTTGCAGCGCTGCAGCAGAGATTGCTTGTGCTCAGGTGGCATAGACCCTCACCCCCTCTGGGGGACAAGGAATGTGAGCTAGTTGGTAGCAAAGGATAATGTAGCCAGAGATCCATTTAGAAAGTCTGCACAGATACAGCTTGAACCCTTGATCTCTCTGTTATGGTAACAAAAAGTCTAGGTGTCTAAGTGCTTTTGTTCTTTAAAGATAAAGGACCAGTGCTTTTCAGATGTTCAGAGACTGAAGTGTCCTCTCCTCCTCAGAAGCATATGGTTTCAGAAAAAATATGGACAAGTGGATTATTTGACTCATGTGAAACTCCTTGTTCTGTCATCAGGTACCACTGAGAACAGCCTAGATCCATCCTCTTTGGAACCCCCTTTCAGGTAGTTGAAAGCAGCTATCAAATCCCCCCTCACTCTTCTCTTCTGCAGACTAAACAATCCCGGTTCCCTCAGCCTCTCCTCATAAGTCATGTGCTCCAGACCCCTAATCATTTTTGTTGCCCTCCACTGGACTCTTTCCAATTTTTCCACATCCTTCTTGTACTGTGGGGCCCAAAACTGGACACAGTACTCCAGGTGAGGCCTCACCAATGTCGAATAGAGGCGAATGATCACGTCCCTCGATCTGCTGGCAATGCCTCTACTTATACAGCCCAAAATGCCATTAGCCTTCTTGGCAAAAAGGGCACACTGCTGACTCATATCCAGCTTCTCGTCCACTGGAACCCCTAGGTCCTTTTCTACAGAACTGCTTCTTAGCCATTCAGTCCCTAGTCTGTATCAGTGAATGGGATTCTTCCGTCCTAAGAATAGTAGTTAGAGGAGGAATTGGTTGATAAACTGGACTTCCTTGTACAATCTGCCTGTCAGAAACCAGTTGGGAATGGGAAGATGGTAAACCAGTTTCTCCTCATCTAAGCTGCAAACACAGATTCCTTGTCTGATTCCTTCTTTTGTAGAGACTCTGGGTGTCGTAGCTAGCCCGAATGGAAGGACTCTGACTTGATAATGGTTTTGACAAAGGAAGAACTTGAGGACCCTTCTGAGGGATGGGTGAGTATCTATGTGAAATTATACATCTTCCATGTCAAGAGCCATGAACCTGGTGCCGTCTTCCAGAGAGGGGATTACTGATGCTAATGTGACCATGTGGAATTTTAGATTTTTCGACAATTAGAGTTAGTTGTCATAGAGGTTAGGAGTCTATTTCAGCAGTGGGTGGATGAGGTTCTGTGGCCTGCAATGTGCAGGAGGTCAGACTAGAATATCACGATGGTCCCTTCTGGTCTTGTCTATGAGTCAAGAACTGGTCTCCATCCCCCATTCTTTTTGGGGACTAAATAGTATGGGGAGTAACATCTTCTCCCTTCAAGTTGAGATGGAACTCCTTCTTCAGCTCCCTGGTGGAGAAGGGAGTCCACTTCTTGACACAGAATTTCCTTGTGACATTGGTCCCTGAAAATGGATCACAAAGGGGCTGACAAACTCAATCAGATGCCCGGTAGCGAATAATTTCTAGCACACATTTGTCTGTTGTTAAAGCCCTCCAGCGTGGCAAATCGGATAAGGAAGCCTCCAAAAAAATGGAGGGATAGGATGATGTGACATCAGTAAAAGGATGTGGGTCTCAACAGTCCCATCAAAATTAAATCCTTGGCTGTGGGTTAGAGTGAGCTGTGTTAGTAGACGTTGCAGGAGCAGTATACCTGGACCTTTGAACCCTCTACTGTTTGGTTGATGATTCCTGGGAGCACTGGTGGTAAAATTGTTGAAGTGTCTTGCTCTGTGATGCCGCTTCTTCAGAGCAAGTACAGATATCCAGAGAAGAAAACATTGTCGTCAAGTCCTTCAGAGAGTGGAAGGAATCATCCATCTTATCACTGAACAGGTTAACTGTATCCTTGGGCAGATCTCGAATGGTACTCTGTACCTTCCTAGGGAAACCTGAGCATTGTAACCAGGAATCTTTCCTCGGGACAATGGCTGTAACCATCTCTCTGGACGCTGTGTCCACAGCATCTACTGCAGCCTGTAGAGTGTTTTGGCCATTAATTTTCCTTCATCAAGCAAGGACTGGAACTGAGCTCTGTCTTCCTGAGGGAGCATTTCCTTAAAATCCAACAACGTCACATAATCATTGAAGTTGTATTTAGCTAGAAGGGGCTGATCATTTGAAATTCTAAAAACGGAGAAAGGCAGAGAAGACCATTCTTCCTAGCAGGTCGAGCTGTACGGCAGCTTGTCCAAGGGTGCAGTTTTGGGGTGTTGCAGCCTGGATCTTTCGCTGACTGCCTGTGCCACCAGAGAATCTGAGAATAGAAACTCTGCCTCCACTTAGATGGGACAAAGTAGAGCTTCTCAATCCTCTTTGGGGTGGGAGCACAGGAAACAGAAGTGTGCCACACTGGTCCAACTGGATCCATGACCGGGAGGGCTGCTTGACTGGGACCCGCGGATTGCAAGGTTTCCAGCAATCTATGTAGGGGCTCCTCAACTTCTTCAAGCTGCATTTGGAGCTCAGACACCACCCTTCGTAGGAGCTCCTGGTATTTCCTGTAGGCGTCAGATGGAGATGGGGTAACTGCCTCATCTGGGGAAGTTGAAATTGCTCCCAGAACAGTTGGACTAGTCGGATCTGGTTCAACTTTGTCTTCCGCATACTCTGATGGGGCCGGTTGGTGCTGGCCAAGAAATGGCAAGTAAGGCTCATGTACTGATCCCTGCTGCTTCGAGTAGAGATCCTACGGGAACCAATAATGCCAGCGTGAAGGATCAGTCAGCTGAGGAGGATCCCATGGCACTGGGTATCATCTGTCTCTTGCAAAGTCATCTGATCGACGACCAGAATCCTTGACTCTTAGGCTTCTGTTCATCCCCGTTTCTGTATGGCAGGGTAGGGGCTCTTCTGGAACCTCCGACTCATCAGATGAAAAAGCTAAGCTACTGGCAAAACTGACAATGCCAATGGCTGGGTACTCAGGCTCGTGGGTGGGAAAGGAGAGCTGCTCTAGGTCCTCAGAATGGCTTCTTCCATGAGCGTAACTGTGCGTCTGAATAAAGAGGAGCTGAAAGGAAATGGGAGTGAGGACACGGGAGAGCAAAAACGTCCTCTGGGGAAAAGTAGGTCTCAGACTGCCCCAGTGTACAGGGTGAGTCAATTGGTGGAGCCATTGGATCCTGTGCTTCTCTGGTCACAGTGGAAGTTCGATCCCTCTGGGGCCATGATGATATTGGCACAGTCTGATCTGGATGTTGAAGGGACCAGCGGTGCATGTCGATCTTCAGTTTGCACATTGGACCCAGAACCAATGGATGTGTGCTCCTTCGCGCAACTTTCTCCTGCTGAGATTTACTCAGGGCTAAATCTTTAGGACCCGTGCATGAGGACTCCCCTGACTCTGCGGAGTCGAGGAGGGATCTCATTTCTTCAGGCCAGCTCTAGAAGCAGAGGGTTTGTCTCTATGCTTGTGAGAGTGCCCCTTACTGTCATGAGAATCCATCTCCTTTGGCTTGGAAGTCTTGTCCTCAACTCCTGAGCTTGTGCTTTCAAGGGCATTGCCTGCTGATTGAGGCTGATGTGTGTGTGTGGGTGGGTGACTCCCCAGCTGAGATATAAGTGGGGTCTCATGGCCTTCGCCAGATGTTTACTAAGTCTTCACTCTTGACCCTCATGGAATGAGCAGCACTTGCTGCACTTAGCTGAGATGTGAGCCTAGCCTAGTCAGTAAAGGCAGCGTTGGTGTTCCTTGCTCATTGAAAAGGAGCAGGGGCAGGACATGCAATTCTTAAACCACGGTACTCTGGGCATAATTCTAGTCTCCTGGGGAGCATTCGCCTGAAGTGGGGGGAAAACCAGCTACGGACGTACACTCATACTTAAGACTAAAAGAATACTAAAACTATTTACAATATTCACAGACTGAAGCAGTCAAAATAAGCAGCTGTGGATGCAGAAGGTTCTGACTCAGGCCATGCAGTGGTCAGAAGGAACTGGAGAGGCACCGGTCCGCACCACCCCTTACGCCCTTGGTTCAGAGCACAAGGAGAACTGCTCATGTGCAGACACGCTTTCTAAAGAGCTCAGGCATGTGGTGCGCATGTGTACCCACGTGTGGAATACACACAAAGACCATCCCTCGAAGAAGAAATTGTACAATTCTCATTTACTTCCCCCTTGTGATGCAATTTTATTTACTTTTCATCTTTCACTCACTATGGAGAGTGAAACCAAACTCATTCATTGTTACTCCTTGCCAGGATCTAATGCATCCAAGGTTCACACAATCACCTGTTTGACACTTGAAATGTTTTTACTGATATTTAGGCCTAATCTATACACTGGTTTTGTTCCAGTACAAATATTGGACAGAGGTGTGATTTTGTACAAATGTAGGTCTACTGCTACAACCTCTAGTGTAGACACAATTATAATAGCATAAAGGTGTCTTTACTTCTCAGGAATAAGCTTTCCCAGTATAACTTCACCCACACTAGCTGTTGTACCAGCAGAACTACTCCCGTATCGCTAAAGCTGTACCTGGTGTTTAGACAAGCCTTTAGAAATATCACGAATAGGATCTGTAAATCTTAAATTACACTCATTGTCTACAGATGGGTTTTTCAAAAGCACCTAAGTGACTTCCAATGGGAATGGTTCCCAAGTCATTCTGGTACCTTTGAAAATCTTATATATGCGCATTTACGAATGATGCATCTTATACACATTGACAGCATCCCCTTACAGTGTAATTAGTTCTCTGCATTCCTATAATTTCAGAAATTGATTGCAGTTTAATGAGAACTAAGCCCTATGTGATACAGAAGTCAGAGATGAAAGAGATCCTTCAATCCCATTCAGCTCCTTGTAATGGTAGGACAAGGGTCCCCAAAGACCACACACAATGAAGTCTGCTAAACTGAGTTCATAACTTCTCCTACACGTACATTCTTATCCTTCCTGTTGTCATAGTTACCCCATTCTGTCTGAGAAGGTGAAGGGTAGGTGTGAGAGCATCAGAAGAGATGCTGCTGTTGAGAAGGCAAAAGCCAAAGAGCCTGAATGCTTTTTTTACACCCCTAGGGCAGCTCAGCTACCTGATAGGTCGTACACTTCTAAGGTAATCACAGAGATCCACACAAAAGGACCGAGTATCATGCTCCACAAGAGCCATTGGGTTGGGTAAGTAATTTGGCCTTTGATTATCGCCAACAGCCAAAACATTTATGGGCCAACACAGCATTTCTCTAGAGGTGGCTTTTGGCTGGTTTGGCTGCAACAAAAATTAGGGTTGCTTTGAGATGTAGGCTCACCTGCCACTCTCTGATGTTTGCAGAACTGCCCACTAAGGCCGTAAGCAGAAACTGCAGGACAATCTGATTCTCCTGAAAATGGCTGAGCCACTAAACACCGTTGTGTTTCAAGGAACAATGGCGTCCCCACCATATTGCTTAGTGACTCCTACCCTCGAGGTGCAAATGAGCTTATCCTGCATGACAGACTGTAGAAGTGACAGCCCGGCCTCTCCATTATGAGGGACACAGCAGGTGTCTGTCTCCTGGAAGTGCCTGCTCTTACCAGCTCCGCAGGCAATGCATACGAGGACCCATGGGCATAAGGAGCTAAAGACATGATCACAGCCCTGCTTGCCTTTGATTTCAACAAGTGATATGAACGCAGGTATTTATGCTGCAATGTTCAGGAATGCCAGACAGATGACTCAGCAGCTTGGCAATGGCAGGGACGTTCATTCAACATTAAGCCACTGACAGCAGCTCAGGGCGGTGTTAGGATATAAATATTTAGGCCTGTTCGCAAAGGCCTATTTTTTAAGAATTTAGGTATATTTTTATTATTTAGCTAGTTAAGAGGTATAGAAGAAAGAATTAAAAGTTACTGTTTGTTTTTGTAATGGCCTTCTGTTACTGTAACAGTATGAGGTCTGGTTCCTCGGCTAAGCAGCAAAGGCAGCCATAAGCTGGGAAGTATATGGTCAAATCCTTACATTTTAAACTAGTTACATTGAAATAAGGTGCTACTGGGTTGTTAGGAATACAATATTGTCCTGATATTTCTATCACCTCCAGAGAAAGGGAAGAGCATAGAAGATGTAAAAGGAAACTTAGTTTGATAGCAGCCTGTCTGGCAAGAACTCACTTATCAATAGACAGCTGGAAAACCCTTATGTCTGCATAGATGTAGTTGTGAAATCCTCACTTGTGTATTGTTTTGTATGTTGATTTGCATGGTCTGTGTCTGGTTCTGTGATTGTTTGTGTCTGCTGTATAATTAATTTTGTTGGGTGTAAACCAATTAAGGTGGTGGGATATAATTGGTTAAATAAGCATGTTACAATATGTTAGGACTGGTTAGTTAAATTTCAGTAAAATGATTGGTTAAGGAATAGCTAAGCAAAACTCAGGTTTTATGATACAGTCTGCAGTCAATCAGGGAGAGGGAAATGGGAACAGGGACTGGGGATGGGGGAACTGGGGTCATGTTTTGCTAAAGGGGGAAATGGGAACAGGGGATGGGAAGAGAAACAGGGACACAGGCAAGGCTCTGTGGTATCAAAGCTGGGAAGGGAGACACTAAGGAAGGAAACTGAAATCATGCTTGCTGGAGGTTCACCCCAATAAACATCAAATTGTTTGCGCCTTTGGACTTGGGGTATTGTTGCTCTCTGTTCATGCGAGAAGGACCAGGGAAGTAGGAGGGTGAAAAAATAAGCCCCCTAACATCTTGGTACCGTGACTCGGATGCATCGCATTGAATAGGTGAGTGGCAGCCTGTAAGTCCCCCTCACCAACAGTCCGCACAGCTGGCCTTTGCAGAAAGGCCTGAATATCTAAATCCTAACAGGCGGCACCATCTTTACTTAAGGTGGGTAACAGTCCAACTCTTTAGAACAGAAAGTCAAGGGAGCTAAGGGTTCAAGATATGCCACAGACACCAAAAATGACATGCCGAGTGCCCCAGCAATCGGCTTTGGTGTGTCAGTGACTCACCTGTCCCCACACTGCTTTTCTGAGAAGATCATCCACCAGAGGGCTCTAGATAACAGGCAGCAGTGCTCTTACCGTGCTGTGGCCTTTCACCACAATGAAGCCCTCTTTGATGTTAGTCACCTCCACCGGCCAGGAACTGTTGTTGGCTCGGATAATATCCAGATCCCAAATCTCTGCCTGGAGAACAAGGAGAAATGAATACATGTGCATGCCTGCAGGCCAGTGCCTGAGACCTCCCCGGCTCCTAACACAGTCACAGCTGCCATGAACCCTCTCGTCCAGCTGCCACCTCTGGCCAGTGCAGCACTGGGCCACATGCAATATATTCCATCGGAGCTACACAAACACAAAACAGCTTTAGGGCACAGCAATGATGCATCCGGCCTCATGCAGCTGCCTCAGAGGCCTAGGGCCAACAAAAGCCTTGTCATGTAGGGGAATCCAAGTTTGGACCGATATCCCTGCGCTGTGCTGTGCGTAATGCCTGGGGAGTGTCAGTCAGAAGAACCTATCAGCCTAGTGCAGGGGCTCTGAAGAGCGTGCAGGGTAAGAGGACAATCCTCAGCACAGGTATCCCTTACATAGGTTAGATGGTGCCCTCTGTCCTGACATCTGTGGTGAGTAAGACAACATCAGACTCAAGCACCCAGTTTTCTGAGTGCCCTGCGTTCATGGGTAGATTGCTCCTCCTCAGCACTGTGCATGGGGGCAGATTTGGATACAGTGAAGCCCCAGTAGCCAGGCATTCAGTTCCTTTTCGGATTTCTCATTACTGCAGTGACTGAAGAACCTGGAGAACAGCTAAACTAGGTGCATAACCGACTTGAGTGCTTAAGGAGGGTTCTTTTAGTTAACCACCATGCTAAGTGGGAAAAGCGGAGACCAAAGCACAGGGATCAGAGAAAGACTGGCCTAGTCCATCCCATCCAGCCCACCAGGATTATTCCCTACTGTACATTTTATAGTTGGCACTAGGAGTGTCCCAAGTGGTGGATTCCCACTCCTTTCCTTTGTAGCCTGATCACTTCCCGCTAGTGAAATGTTTCTCCAGATACAAAGCCTTTATTTTCCCCTTAACTTAATCCCGTTGTTATTATACTCCACGGGTCACTCATTCTCCTTCCTTGGCATTCCCACCCCTCAACTATTACATTGTCTTCGCTGCTAAGCTCTATGGATTTAACTGTTTTAAAGGACAGCATCACGATGCCTCTGTGCATACAGGCCAAAGCCACATTCACTTTTTCGTTGTCCTACCACATTGCAAATCCGTGTTTTGCTTGCTGCCCTCTGCCATCTTAAGGGCCCTTTGGTGTTGCTGCTTTCCAGAGGGATTCCTCCCGAGAGGAGGTTTGTTTATTTTTCCCTTGATGTATTAGCTGCATTCCCCCACCCACTTGTGTCTCACATTAATTTCTGCCTATGTTTCCAGTCTTGCTAGCCCTAGATTAGTTTTCTGCCATACTTCTGGTTCACAGCTTCTTCCCATTCTGTGCCATCTGCGCATTTCACTGATGTGCGGGTTACTCCCTCTATTATATCAATGCTGAGCATAGTCCCTGCCTAGCAGCAGACTGGAGATGAGACTCCTATCCAAGGAATCCACTCTAAGGGCTTCTCTATATGAACACTTAGTTTGCAGTAAGCGGGGGTGCGACTGTAACATGCACTAGTCTGACATAGACTAACAGGCCATGTGGACCCTGCTGATGTACACAAACAGTTGGTGAATGCGTGTCGATCTAGTCCTGTTTCAAAGAGACCGAGATCAAAGCACAATAACAAACTGTTAATATACATCAGTGGGGTACACACGGACAGTCTGCACCAGACTAGTGCAGGGTAGATTCACCCCCCAGCTTGCTAGGAGCTAAGTGTTTGTACAGACAAGCCTTTAATGTCTGCTTTGGTGAGTATCCCTCAGACCTGAATCTTATTTTTGACACAGCATTCCATTTGCCTCTCTTGAAAGTGAGACTAATGTGAAGCAGCACATGGTATTCAGTAGCAACCTAGAAAAGATGATGCAACGCTGATGAACATTATTCTTAGAGTCCCACTAGAGTTACTAAGCAAGCATCTCCATTCAGACCTTTCCCATTGGCATCTAGGTACCATGCTGATGGGAGCACGAGAAATGCCCAGGACAGATCTGGGACAGTGACACTTCGCACAGTAAACGTGTATTTCATCCAAACCTCGGTAACAATCATCTAATGAACAACTCCTCCCATGTGCTCTGTTCACCAGTTTTGATGGTAATACCTGCTTAAACTGTTCCCAAACTGTGGGCCATGGAGAGCTCTCTGGTCACATGGTCCGAGCTCTCTCCGTTTCCATTCACTAAACTACACTATGTATTTCCTGATATTTGTTTCCCATGTAAGCAATTGCTGTAGTTGCCACAGTTGCTGTAGTTCCATCCCCAGCAGGAGTGAGAAGTGGCTGGATGACCCTGTGATGGACTGGAGGGAGTCATACAAAACTGACTCTCTTAAAATGTGATCCACTATGATGTTTGAACCCCCTGTACCAGACGGTTCAGTCAAGCCTTATTCAAACAAACATGTGGACAAGGGGGAATCCAGTGGATATAGTGTACTTGGACTTTCAGAAAGCTTTTGACAAGGTCCCTCAACTAAAGGCTCTTAAGCAAAGTGAGCTGCCATGGGATAAGAGGGAAGGTCCCCTCATGGATCAGTAACTGGTTAAAAGGCAGAAAAAGGGGAGAAATAAATGGTCAGTTTTTGCAATGGAGAGAGGTAAATAGTGGGGTCCCCCAGGGATCTGTAATGTGACCAGTCCTTTTCAACATATTCATAAATAAGCTGGAAAAAGGGGTAAACAGTGAGGTGGCAAAGTTCATAGATGATACAAAATTACTCAAGACAGTTAAGTCCAAAGCTGATTGCGAAGAGTTACAAAGGGAGCTCAAAAAACTGGGCAACAAAATGGTAGATGAAATTCAGTGTTGATAAATGCAAACATAATCCCAACTATACGTACAAAATGATGGGATCTAAATCATCTGTTACAACTCAAGAAAGATCTTGGCATCATTGTGAATAGTTATCTGAAAACATGCACTCAATGTGCAGCAGCAGCCAAAAAGGCTAATGGAATGTTAGGAACCATTAGGAAAGGGCTAGATAAGACAGAAATTATTATAATGCCACTATATAAATCCATGGTACATCCCACCCCACCCTGAATGCTGTGTGCAGTTCTGGTTGCCCCATCTCAGAAAAGACAGATTAGAATTGGAAAAGGAACAGAGATGAACAACAAAAATTATTGGGGTAGGGAACAGCTTCCATATGAGGAGAGATTTAAAAAACCATGATCGTCATCTCTTTTCCAAGATGAACAAAGAGGGGATATGATCAGTCATGGTCCTATAGACCTGGGTGTGGAGAAAGTGAATAAGGAAGTGTCATTTACTTCTTCACATAACACAAGAAGTAGGGGTCACGCAATGAAATTAACAGGCAGCAGGTTTAAAAACAAACAAAAGGAAGTACTTCTTCACATAACACAGTTAACCTGTGGAACTTGTTGCCAGGGGATGTTGTGAAGGCCAAAAGTATAACTGGGTTAAAAAAAACAAAACAGATTAAGTTAATGTAGGATAGGTCCATCAATGGCTATTAGCCAAGATGTCCAGGGACACAACCCCATGCTCCAGATGTCCCTAAGCCTCTGGCTGCCAGATGCTGGGATTGGATGACAGGTGATGGATCACTCAATAATTGTCCTGCTCTGTTCATTCCCTCTGAAGCATCGGGCATCAGCCACTGTTGAAAGACAGGGTTAGTGAATCTCTAGTCTGACCTAATATGGCCGTTCTTATGTTCCCTGTAGCAGATGAGCATTCATATGGAATGAAGGAAAGTCTCCAAGGGAGTCCTGTCTCCTTCCATGTCATTGGCAGAGACTGTGTAGCACACAGCATTCTAGTGCTGTCCAGGAAATATGTCTGAGCATTTGCTTTTCCTTTTAAAAAAAAAGCCCTCAATCAAGTTCCATTTAAACAACTCCATTAGAAAAACACAAAGGCTGCAAAGTGAACAATAAATAGGTAAGAAATGTCCAAATTGAGGTTGCTCAAGCAAACTTACTTCTGCCCCCTTATGCATATGCACTACAAGACAGATCACGTACTGTTCCAACGAGGCCCCCACCTGGTTCAGGGCGCAGAACAGGCAGTGCTCCGCACAATGACTCCATGTTTAATTTCACACTTCACACCATTCAAGCACCTCCCTGAATGAGAGTCCGATGAACCTCGTCACTGCAGTGCTTGAGGGCCTCTCAACAAGCACATAGTGAATTTATTCTCAATGCTTCTGTGAGGCAGGAAAGTGTCATCCCTATTTACAGATGGGAAACTGAGGCCCAGAGGCCAAGATTTTCAGAAGTGACCTGCTGCGATTAGGGGAGCCTCAAGTTTTGGGTGTCTAACTTGACACACTTTAAAAGGGCCTGATTTTCAAATGGCTGGTGTGCAGGACTTTCTGAAAATCAAGTCCTTCCAAGGTGTCTTAAAGCACTTAAGAAAGCAGGCACGCCAAATGACTGGATACTTTTGAAACTCTTGTCCAGAGAGATTAAGCATCTGGCCCAGATCTGAGGTGTGAACTGAAGCCATATCTTCTGAGATTCATTGCAGGGCCTCATCCACAAGATCATCCTTCCTCATTCACCACACGCTGCTCACTTTCTGCTGTGCACAAGGGGTGCTGACGGCTCCAGCCTCCTTCACTGTCTGATCTGGGGACTCAGCAGGCAGAGAAATGTAGATCACGTAATTTACTGTGTCATGCTAACCCACAGTCAGAGGGGAAAGTTAGTCTGGGCATTTCCTGACTTTTGAACACTTTGCTTTGCAGTTTCAAGGCTCTTTGAATGTGGTCTTGGGCTCACTTATTCAGCTTTCTAAACTAAATGGTTTGGTATTCGGTCTCCCTCTTGTGGAAATCTTTCATGCATCTAATCTGAGTTCCCCTCTCTGTTTCTGATATTTCCTTTTTGGAAATAAGTGTTGAGAATTGAACATTTCCTATTGAAGGAGAGGCTTTACCCCTGATCTGAAGAGTGGCATATTTTCTGTACTACTCTCTAGCCTTTTCTAGACACAGCTTAAACCCATTTGCTTTTTGACTGTGACTGCATGCCGAGCAAAGGTTTTCACAGAACTGTCCACAGCAATACTCTCAGAGGCCACAGTTAATTTAGAAACCAGCATGATCCTAAACAGGAGCAGTCCGGTTTGTCTACCACGTCATACTCACTTCGCTTCAGCAACGAACCTGGAACACAAGGACCTCATATGAGTCAGGCATGTCCGACTAAAGTCACTTCTGCCCCCTCTGACTTTGCTCCTGGGGGAAGGGGCCGTGGGCTTCCATACCTGCACACCTCAGAGAACACTTTAGGTGCTCAATATAATTGTGGTTTCCAACATTTTTATTATTATGAACAGTACCATATGCACTATGAAGGCTGTGTCAGCAAGAGCATCTGCTTACTGCAATCAAAGTGACAGGAAAGGAAGAATTCAGCAGAAGGCCCCTTTTATTTTACAAAGGCACCACAGTCTGAGTTCTGTTTTATGTTCACAACAGTGAATGTTTAACAACACTGGCTAGAAATCAGGAAGAGGCATACGGCGTTACCAATATACCTTACCACACACCTGCAGCACCCTCATTGCCAATCCAGCCTCATGCCTCTCCTGAACACATGGTTCATTAACATGGGAGGGTTCTGCTATTCAGCGTAGTCCGTAACCATTACATTCCCATCATGTGACCATACCCATATTTCAATCCAGGTACCCAGAGGAGGATTACAGTCTCTCTTGGGATTACAATAGGGGATAACGTTTCAAGAAAGACCCACAGGCCTTCTTACCCTGTCCTCGTGCAGCAACGCCAATGTCTGGCTGCCCTCTTCACCGCTCTCCTCATTCTCATCTGGGATGAAGGGGCACCATATGATTCTCCGGAAGCTGTTCAGCGGGGTGCCCTCAGGTCGTTTTATGTTCACCAAGATCTCCTCTCTAATCACCACGTTAAGGAAAACACACAGTTCTGGCTGTTACTAGAGTTCAGATATAATCCTCTTAGGATGGATCCTTGTGATGTCTAAAACAATTAGTGCTTTTTAGTTCTGAATTACTATACACAGAAACCAGTTACAAGGACCTTGCTGAGAGAGGCAGGTCACCTTACCTCGACTGGCATGAAAGTGACATTCACAAGTGACACTTAGATCCTTGTAAATTTCACTTATTGTCTGCATATAAGAATGAACAGACACAGCAGAGAAACTGATTAGGGTCACATTTGCATGTTATCAGAAAAATTCTAAGCTTTTTTTGTTTTGTAGGGCTGGAATCTGAGTTGACTCTGGTTTTAATATTTCAGCCAGCACTGTGGTATTACTTGAAAAAAACAATGGCAAGAGATGCATGAAGGCCACCCCAATCACACAGAGTGATCCAATTCATATACCCACACACAGAACTTTAAATAATCACAATATGACACAGGTCACCCTCACTCCTCATTTTGAAGTAGTTATATACATCAATGATAAGGCTGGAAAATTGTGACCTGATGTATAAAGTAACGTGCTTCCCAGGAACACTGGAGAAGTAACTCTGTCAGGAAAGGAAGAGGTTCACAACACTAAAATCCAGTGACTCACTTCAAGCAGACCAAAAAAAGCAGTAAAGATGGGCTTTGGGGTAACTGCATCCCAGCGCTCTTTCCCAGAGTCATGGAAGCGGAAAAATATAGATAGAGCCAGACAGATGTAGGCCAGTGTACTTGTAACGTGATCCAGATGGCAACACAGAACAGTAGGCCTGGGCGAGCCAGGAGTCCATGGGGCTCCTGGGTGAAACCCCTCCTTGCCAGTTACTCCTGTCTGAACACACAGCTCAATCTCTTGTCTAGTCTCATCATCTTGTATCTTGATTATTGCAGCATCCTTTCCTCTGGCCTTGACAAATGCAACCCTGCCCTGCTCAGACCCATTCAGAATGCTGCCATAAACATATCACCCGTCTCTTTGCATCTCACCACTGGCCCCCTCTTCATTGGCTCAAACATATGCTGCTCATCTTCACTTTCAAGGCATTTTGGGGCCTCTCTCTGCTCTACCTATCATTTCTCATTCACTGGCTGGCCACTGTCATGTGATCCTTAATGGGAGGAGCAAGACTACCCAGGCTCCTTGCCTGCCAAGCTCTAAGGGAAAGAGGAGATAAATACACAGGGAAACCAGATAAAAAGTCCCTTTGTAAAGGCCCTGAAACTGAGCCTGGCTTTGCTGTTCCATCAGTGTGTTGCTGCTACACAAATACTGCCACAGAGTTTATTCCGATAAGATACTGGATTTTCCCATTGTCCATGGCCAGGCACCAGACAAAGAGGTTGCCAGCCTCATCCAGGCAGGCCAGCTGGTTGGAGTTGAGATGGGCGAAAGCCAAGTCTGCCACGCCGCCCGTGAATCCTTTCAGCAACGTCCGCTCGGCAGTGCTGATGCTCAGCACCCGCACCATAGCAGAGCCATTACTGGCACCTATAAAGGAGAACACAAAGGAGAGGAGTCAACGCTTGTCAGCTCTTTCTTCACAGGATTTCCTCTGGCCTCAGCAGCTACCTTCCAGTTTTCAGCATCCCTGCTGGCCCTCAAACCGTATCGAGGCACTGCCGAGTCCCGTCCGCATGCCGATCCCAACAAGTGATGGGTGGAGGCAGAGAAAGAGGCCACAGAGCAGGCCCAACGAGATGTCACTCTTGCAGATGATCAGCTATGATCAGAAGCCTGTTCTACATGTCCCGCAGAAGCTGATCTTTGCTTATAAACTGCACCAGTACCAAACTCCCGCACTGTGCCACTTTTTTGTGAGCTTGTTTCTTCTAAAGTTTATCTTAAATGACACGACTGCTCTTAATTTAAGCAAATCAATTCATCCTATGTGTCTGTGCTGCTCTCTGTCCTCAGGGAGTATCCGTTCTTATCCAGGGAGAAAGGTTTGTTTACAGCAGAAGGGCTACCCTGGAGGAGTGACCAACTTCCAGTGGGATAGAATTATGTTTCTATGGACTCCCAGCTCTGGAATGGCTTACTGACTCTGTTCAGTTTCATCGAGCCCCACCTCCAGAACAAACAGGATCCAGATCTTACCCCAGGGGGAACAGAGTGACAGGAGCAGCATCTGTAGTGACTAACTCATATACACATGTCCTAGTTTCCCTTCATGCTAGCCTGGAAGTGTGCAACTCCCTACGCTATTCCCAAGCCTTACTGAATCTTGTGGTTTCAATGCACCCCTTCTGCGGGGCGTATCCCACCTCCTCCCCTTTTCCTGGGAAAGTGTCCACTCTTAGGGACACAGCTAATCCCAGTACAATCTCTCAGCTTCACCCTCACTGCTCCCTGCCTCTACCTGGGCTTTTTCCGGTCTCACATTTCTAACTCCAATGACTCTTCCTGCCCCAGGGGCTGTACCCAACTTTTAGTGTTTCAATCCACCCATTCCTGTTGCTCCAGCCCCATCCCTACTCCCAAATCCACTTAACCAACAATAATGGCCCCAACATTGGAACCAGAAATGGTGAGCTCCACACCCAGTGTTTGGTTGCACTGGTAACAACTGAAATACACAGGAGGAGCCCAACACAAATCACACACACAAAGCAGCAGGAACTGGTCCTCACCTCTAATGGCATATGCCAGGTAGGAGTTTGATACAGCTATCAGGTTGCCATAGTAGTATTTCTGCTCCCAGTCATACCTGGCTACTGGCTGTATTTTTACCTAGATGGAGGAAAGAAATAAAGAGCAGCTAAGGAAAAGTGAAAGAAACAGAAATACCTGCAATAAAGACACCAAACAAAAGAGAAGGGTAATGCTCTGGCTGGCAGTCGGCTAGTCCACAGTGGGATTTCAGAGCGAAGCAGGCGCACTACAGCCCTGCGTATAGGAAGAGACTGCTAGTGAAGCTGCTGAAGCATCCCTGCTCCTGCAGGGAGGAATGCTGTTTGCACTGGGGCAACTGCCACTACGATTCTCTAGTGTGGAAAGATGCTAGCACAGGGATTGAGGCCAAGTCTGGGATCCCACTTAAAAGTCAGCAGAAAGGGTGTTTGGGATAAAGGCACCATTCAGTCCCTGGGGTGAGGGCAGCTTCACCGTGGCTTCAGGATTCCCTTCTTGGGGATCCGGGAAGGGCTCACACAGGGCCCTGGCCCAACTTGGTAAGTGCCATCCTTGCAGGAGGTGCAAAGTAAAGAACTAAGAAGGACTAGGAGAGTCAGAGCAACAAACACACCCACTTCCATGTGAGATTGCCTGGCAGATTCCTTCCCATCCTGTCACACCGGAGGTGGCCAAGGGGACTCATATGCTCCATCACTGCAGCTAATAGCTAGACATGAAGCCACAGGCTCTGGAAAAGCTGAGCGATGCAAAGCTTCTGCTGAGCAACACAGGTGGCCACAAATAAATGCTGGTGCTCTGCCCTCAGCACAGAGTTCATTCAAAAGCCTCCCTGGGAGTGGCCCTAGCTATCCAAGAGGCAACTTCTCCCTCCGTGACCTCCCACAGCAGCTACATTTCACTGGACCAAGGAAACCACTGGCCAATAGGTAAAGGCTTGTGAGTGCAGGAAAGGGCACTTCAGCTAGCTCCTGACTATAGAACTAAGTCCTGAAAGAGAAACACAGGAGCACAGGTCCCAGCACAGTCAGGGTTACATGCAAACCTCATCTGACTCAGCTTCCTTTAGTAAGTTCTTCAATCACCCTTATAACCAAGCAAGCTGTTACCTTCCTCCAAGCCAGGCAGAAAGAGAGGCATTTCTGTCTGTCACTCCATGGAGGGTGCACAGATACTGCGGGGATGAGGAACATAGGTTAGATAAACCCTCCCCTTTACCTTGTTGCTCCCTCTGGCCTTACTGGTGATGCTAGAGTCACTGCTGGCCACAATCTCCACGTCTTTTGCCGATATCACCACGCAGGTGGAGCTGTCATCTCCAGAAAGGCAGCTTTTAAGAGAAATAAAGAGCTCAGCTCACACACCCGGCCTCTCTGGGACCGTGAGAGGGGAACCCAGGATAGGTATTGCTGGTAGCCATTTTAATCCATAACTCAGAGAGACTTCTGGGCAGCTTCCAGGGTGCATGCTGAAGACCAGTACCAAAGAGGGCCATTCATTCTTGTAAAAGATTGCTCTTTGGCAGAATCAAGCACAGAGGCCTGGCTTGCTCCTCCTCATGTCCCTCAGAGAGTTCTCTCAAAGCCAAGTTACCCGTTCTCCTGTTCCAAATGATAGATTTACTCTGAGCTACTTTGGGCCACACTCCAAATACCTCTGAGATGCAGCTGGCTCAATGCCAACCAAGCAACTAATCCTGCCAGTGAAACATGCTGCTAGGCAATTCCCCAGCAACAGCTCAGAAACAAGGCACTTGGCAACAGCTGGTCTTCAGAAATGCAAACTGTAAGTTCGTCAGGCGAGAAAGCCTAATGCTGAGGAGTCAATGCAGAAGGCAGGGAACTAGAGTGTGTAGACAGACAAATGGGTTGCTCCCAGGAGCACTTCTTGTGTCACTCATGTTTTGGAGAAATAGCCTTGGATCCACTATGCACGGACACGCCCTTCTATCTAATTAACACACATCTGTGTATGTTCACAGATACACCTAACTATTCTCTTATTTAGTGGAGGGTCAGGTAGTCACTTGACCTGTTCTTCTGCTGCATGATATCTGAAGGCAGAGTCTGAAAAATTCAGAGTTAATAATGCAAGTGACAGAGGGCATGAGGTAGCTGAAGTCTCCATATATGGGCAAGTTTCCATCTATACCTTTGCCAGTGCAGATGGGTGATCCCCGGCACCCCCACCACACAAGTCCTGAACTCATCACAGCGCTCTGCTGATGCTCCTTAATCCTGACATGCGGCACACCCTGCTCCTTCTTCCCCCACACAGCTCTACCAATGCTCCTCATTCCTGCTATGCAGCAGGCCCTACTGCTCCAGGCCTGTCATCAGAATTACTCAGCATCAGAACTCCTCCTTTCCCCACTGGCAAGTAAAAACATGGACCCAGGTCATCCGAAGGGACAGGATTGGCTGCTGAATTGCTCACAACCTCAACCTCATTTTCACAGCTAAGAACCAGGTTTGTCCACTCTCCTCAGAACCAAGTTCAGACTGAGCTTCCCCTTATCGATGCCCTGTGCTCAGCCTCCACCCTCCCTGGGGAACACTTACATGACTTGCTTCTCCTGCAGGGTTCCCAGAGGAACAGTTCGGAGCATTGGCTTAGCCAAGGGAGCTCCATCTCCAGCTGCAACGGGGTCTGGCACCAGCAGTCCATTCAAGTCCCCGTTGAACGAGTTGGGTGGCCTCTGGTTTTCATTCACTGAACCTAAATGAAAACAACATGCGCAATATTTAATCCAGAAGTAGCATGCATCTGACGAAGTGGGTATTCACCCATGAAATCTTATGCTCCAATACATCTGTTAGTCTTTAAGGTGCCACAGGACTCACTGCTGCTTTTTACAGATCCAGACTAACATGGCTACCCCACTGGAGTAGCAGTGTGAAATACCCTACATCAGGTGCCACTGCCCTACCTGCTGGGGTGTGCTGACTCAGTAGGAGAGAACACCATGTTCCAAGAGAACATGTGCCACACACTGGTGTAGAGGTCCTTTAGCTCTTCTCCCATCAGGATAAATCTTCTCAGTGAACAAAAAGGAGAAGTCAATGGATATAACCAAGAAATCCATCAAACTCAAGTTACCGAATGCCCAACACAGCAGTGGTGTCAAATGCCTGCCTGTGGACCAAATGCAGCCAGCTCAAGCCATTTAGCCAGCATCACATTGAAAAACAGGTCTCTAGTCATTATGGCTGCAAAGGAAGCCTTCCAAAAATGACCCAAGTAACTGATGTGTGGTAAATTCCTGAGTCTGCAGGCAGCCTGAAACAACAGATGTGAGCTACCACATTCATCTCAACTGGCGAGGGACTGAAGCCTAATGAAACTAAAAGAGAGATCATCAAATAATGTGGGTTCGCAACCGTGCACCTAGTACGTGCCGATAACTTCTGCAGCTGTTGCATCCACATCAGCTAATCCCATGTGCAACTGCCAACACAAACAGCAGAAATAGCAGTTGGCCTCCAAGTATCTATGATATTTCCCGAGTTTACTAGGCGCAGAAGGCTCGTACTGCACCTCGACCCTTTGTGCAAACCTCCCTCTGTTATGAGCAGGTGCTCTGTTTTGAATCAAGGCATGTATATGGCCTTAACTTTGTATGCCTGGCCTGGAACATGTTGCCTTTCAATCAGAGGAACTCCACCCCACTTTGTAACAGCCAGTCACCAGGCCTGCTGGAGGCCTTCAGAAGGCCAGCAATGTCAGGGACACATTCCCATGTCAAAGTTACTCAAGTAAGTAGGGCTAAGGGTTAACAATCCCAAGCAGAAATGAACGAGCACCAAAACCACCTGGCACTGTGCCTTGCCACTTGACAGTCACTTGCCTCAGCAAACTTTCTTTATTACAGCTGTGTGAAATTTTCACTGAACCAGAAAACTGAAACCTGGTTTATTGTTGCCCTGGCAACAACTGCTGCAATGGTCTTGTTGTGAAATGGCTGCTCCTGCAACCACAGGTTAATGCTCCTTTATTATTGGCAAAGGTAATGAACCCAAATATAACTCCATCCACAAACAGCACGTCCTCAGAAAGCAAGACAAACTTTCCAGTTACCAAACAGGATGGTTAATTGCTTTAATATATCAGGGAATGCAGCTAATGCTGCTGCCAGCAGAAGTAATTGTGACTAGAATTCATTCTCCAGGTTTATTTAAAAGAATGCTTTCATGTAACAAGAGGAGCTGAATCAGAGACTGCACATTCAACATCCCAGAAACAGGCATGCAGGGCTGCATTATCACAGTGTGGGGATGTCTGGGCCCCTCAGGAGAAGCCCAGGGGCCAAGCTAATCAGCATTACATGGAGCAGATGGCAGCTACATTCATCCTCTATACAGAGACTCCAGGCCAAAGAATGCACTGCACTCCCTACCATAGGGTCAGGACTGCATCTATTGTGACTTGTCCAGCAGCACCATGAAACAGATGCAATCCTAGCTGGTTTCACTCTGCCATTCCTTGTTGCCCCTGCAGAAAAATGCTCTGTGCAGCACAGCTGTGATCTGCTGTGGCAAGAGATGCTACAAAGGAGGTAAATTCTCTGCTCTCTCTATGCCCGGAGATAGTCGAGGTTCACATGCACCTTTGCTGCTGGTGCCAGAAAAATGCAATCCCGGGGGAAGAGAGAAAGAGCATCATATAGCAATGGGGGCATGGCTGGCTGGCACAATGACCTACTGCCGCACATCGGCATACAGGATCACATTTAGTCCCTTGCACCTCATTCCTAGCCTGAGCCAACTGCATTGCAGGGACAGTACACTCAGACATATGTGGGGGGAACAGGGTCACTAACAACCACATCAACAGGAACAAGAGTTATCCTGAACTACCTCTGTCCTTCCTCATGGCTTCAAGGAGAAAGCACGAGACAGGCACATTCACCACCATCCTGCAGAGAAAGGAAAGCAGCTGATCATAAGCCAGGTGTTAGGCTCACCTCCTCGCATAGGACTGTTCCTGCTGCCCCACGCAAAGGAACACTGGTTTGTATGAAATAGAGTGTCACACTAAGTCAGTCATTTGAACAGGGTGATGGGGCTGGTGTGCCGTCTCCTGCCAGCAGTGGTTTGGATGAGGATTCAAGGAATGCTGCCCAGCTCTCTAGCAAAAGCTCTACTAATTAACACATTGGCACCATTAGCAGCAGTGGGCACGCATCGGGCAAGAGACTCCAAGCACTACCAAGTTAGGCTAGGAGATGGTGAGAAGAGACAGCACTCCCAAAGGCAAGGCAGCAGCTACCAGCGTGACCCAACCATCTGTGGCTGAGCTGGGAAGGTATAGAAATGAGTGACATCTGAGTTGCTGATGGAGCAATGTTGGCCTACTGAAAGTCACTGATACCTCACAGAAAACAGGCTGTGGAGACAGCTGCAGAGGATTACTTTTGGATCAGAAGGGATAACACTTCCCATTCCAGAACATGGGAGGTTATTCATTCTCAAGGTAGCTCTGTTGCAGAGTTTCTTTAGGTTACTAATCCAACTAAATTATCACACTGGTAAGAAAAACTCTCAAACAATTGCAACAGCAAAACCTTTAAGGGTGACAAGGAAAAACAAATAAGCCAGGAAGTTCTCAGGGCCTGTCTACACTTGATGCTGCAGCGATCAATGTATCGGTGGTCGATTTAGTGGGTCTAGTGAAGACCCACTAAAATCGACTGCTAATCGCTCACCCTTTACTCCTTTCCTACACCTAATTGAGAAGAGTAAGGGGCATCAAGGGGAGACTGTCTCCCATTGATGACGGATAGTGTAGACCCCACGGTAGGTAGAGCTAAGCTATGTTGATTTGAATTATGCTATTCACGTAACTCATATTGCATAGCTTAGATTGACTTTTCCCTTTGATGTACACCAGGCCTCAGTTAAGAAGCTCAAGCCAACCTTAAATCTGAGCTCTATAGTCTCTTGCTCACCCTTCCACATCCAGACAACCTCCACTTGCCTGCTCACTACAGCAAAGAGATGGAGCTCAAGCACTCGTATCACTAGAGAGGACAGTAGGAGAATGAATCAGCAGAGGATTCTACAGCCCAAGGGTAGAGGTTAAGAAGCAAACTCTGGATCATATCAGGCTAGTTGAAATAGGAAGCATCTCTGCACAAATCAGGAGGGCAGTACCACTATACCACTAAATGGAAGTGTCGTGCAGAGACCGAGTCCAGCAGGATTGTCTATTCATTCAGACCACGGTTGTGTGTCTACTACAACCTTCATACAACTGCCCGCACTGGAATTAGATGTGGACGTTAGAATCTATCCCATACATCCTCTCTTAGGCAGTTGGGTGTCACAGTCACAGGAAAGCCCTGTCTGGTAGCTGACTATTCGAAAACAGAAGCTGCTACCAACCATTTACCAAATCATCCCTCTTCACTTACACATCCAACAGAAGAATGAAGAGAGAACGTAGCTGGA
Organism: Gopherus flavomarginatus; assembly: GCF_025201925.1. Lineage (NCBI taxonomy): Eukaryota > Metazoa > Chordata > Testudines > Testudinidae > Gopherus > Gopherus flavomarginatus. The sequence continues at coordinate 39,688,813 of NC_066630.1, forward strand.
GAGGCTGAGGAGCTGGTGGGATTAAGCTGAATCAGCTCCTCAGTTTCACTCACAGATTTTAAGTTTCAAACTGTTAAGAAACCCAGCAGGATGCAGAGTCACTACCGTGGGTGGCAGCACCTGCACTTCCACAATGCAAAGCCTTTTTCACAGCTGCCAAAGGGCCACATGGAGACCTGCGAGGAGCTCAGCTCCAACAGGGCTCTGCTGCGAGCACATCAGTTGCTGCAAAGGCAGCTCCAGTGGCCTCTCCTAACACACAGCAAGTGCGTCAACACACACCCACACTATACCCAGCCAAGACCCACGTTGGCAACTGAGCAGGAGTCCGGGGCCTTAGGCAGGCAGACTGAAGGCAACCTCCTTGTTAGTATGGAGCCAAGGGTGACAGAAACCCTGGCTTCTGCATGGATCAAGATGGCACATTGTATGCTGGGGGCAATGAGCACTCTGTGGCCATGCTTTGGCACCCCAGGAGTGGAGCAGTGCAGGTCAGGAACCCAAGGGTGAGCCCATCCTCAATGCCATGACACCAGATACTACCCAAGGCACATCAGAGCCATCTCCCGGAGTACAGTGTGGCTGCTCCAACATAGCAAGAGAACATTTTGGTACAGTTCAGCTGTGCTGCTAGAAATCGTTTGCGCTTTGCTGCTCTGGCAATTGCAGAGTTACATTTAAGATCCTATTAACTACTAGGATCTTATTACTGTAGTATCTAGAAGCCTTCATCATCTGCCAGGACCCAACTGTGCAACGCACAGAAGAATAAGACAGCCCCTTCCCCAAGAAGCTTACAAATGCAGTATAAGATGAGACACAACAGGTGATACAATACATGAGACAATATTGGTCAGCATGAGAAACAATGTTTTCAGCACATCAGTAGTTTAGCCGCTGCCAAGTTCTCTGTAGCCCTTGTGACTAAGAAGCGTTAAGGAGGAGAACAAGGTAGCTCTATGGATGTTTACAGGAAGCACCACTTAAGGATGAGGGGCTGCATGGGAAAAAGCATGAAGGTGTCTGAAAATGTAACACATGCACAATGGAGGCTGGCATTACGGGTGTCCGAGGTGAGCATTGACAGCTTGATACTGACTGAGAGATGACTGGTAGGGTGGGGATTGACTGTGACTGGCCTCGAGACTGAAGACAAGCAGCTTACATTTGATGTAATGGAGAAGAGGAAGCCAGTGGAGCAACTCAGAAAGAGGGGTGACATGGCCAAACTGACACGGGAAGAAAAAGATCTAATGTCTTCCCCCACACTAGGAACAAGCACGTGAGATTAGGGAAGCAGAGTCAACAAGAAAACTGTGTTGGGGGGAAACTAAATTTCCACCCAGCTCCTCTTCCACCAGTGTTGCCCTTTTCCCAAGAGGTGAGAGCTCCCCCACCTCGCCTGGCCCCTGCAGCAGCCCGGCTCCCCCCAGCCACCCCTCGGCTTCTGGCCCAGGATAGCTGCAGAGTGATTCCCACATATCGCAGCACACAACAGCGACACTGCTGGGGAAGCAGAGCCCAGTGCCACGGGCACAGCTCGGGGGCTGGAGGAAGAAGAGCAGAAAGTAGAAATTCATAATGGGGACACCGCAGGGGAGGAGGGGGGCGAGCGGGCAGCCGGGCGGGGCGCGCCCCCAGCGGGGACACGGGCGGGCGAACGGGGGGGAGAGGCGCCCCACGGGACACACGCAGGCAGGGAGGGTGTGGCCCCAGCGGGGACAGGGACGGGGGGGCGCACAGGGAGGGCAGGGGGGAGCACGGGGGGGCGCCCCACGGGACACACGCGCACAGGGAGGGCGCTGCCCCAGCGGGGACATGAGCGGGGGGGCGCACGGGGGGGCACCCCAAGGGACACACGCGCACAGGGAGGGCGCGGCCCCCGCGGGGACACGGGGAGGGGGGCGCACAGGGAGGCACCCCACGGGACAGAAGCGGGCAGGGAGGGCGCGGCCCCAGCGGGGACACGGGCGAGGGGGCGCACGGGGGGGCGCCCCACGGGACAGAAACGGGCAGGGAGGGCGCGGCCCCAGCGGGGACACGGGGAGGGGGGCACGGGGGGGCGCCCCACGGGACAGAAGCGGGCAGGGAGGGCGCGGCCCCAGCGGGGACACGGGCGAGGGGGCGCACGGGGGGGAGCCCCACGGGACAGAAGCGGGCAGGGAGGGCGCGGCCCCCGCGGGGACACGGGCGAGGGGGCGCACGGGGGGGAGCCCCACGGGACAGAAGCGGGCAGGGAGGGCGCGGCCCCCGCGGGGCACGGGCGAGAGGTGGGAGCAGCCGGGCGGGACGTTCTCGGGCCCTCACCTGCCGGCCGGTCCAGCTTGAGGATGTCCCTCAGGTGCTGGGTCGCGTCCTCGATGTCGATGCTGGCAGAGGCCATGGGCCCGCTCCCCGCTCCGCTCCCGAGTCCGGTCCGACCCGCCGACTCCACTTCCGCTTCCGGTCCGCCACCACCGCGGCCCCCGGAATCCAGCCCCGGTCACGTTCCGATCGAACCAGAGGCCGTGGGCGAGATTCCGGCCCCCCGCCCTGCTGCCGGCCGGCTTCGGAGCCTGGTGTGTGTGTGTGTCTGTCAGTAGGTATTGCTGGGGGGCGGGGCGGGGGGAGGGACTGTTAGCCAGGGCAGGGCGGGGGGATTGTTATGAGGCGGGGTGAGCTTGGGGCTGTTGTTATGGGGCGGGGCGGGGATTGTTATGGGGCGGGGGGGGGGATTGTTAGCCAGGCTGGGTTTGGGGCTGTTGTTATGGGGCGGGGTGAGGGATTGTTAGCCAGGGTGGGCTTGGGGCTGTTGTTGTGGGGTAGGGGGTATTGCCTGAATTGCCTCTGCCCAATCAAGGTCAAGGGTCCTAGGAACCAGCAGAGGCAGCACCTGAGACCCTTGTGGAGATTTTGCTACCACCTCAAAGAGAAAGTTGGCATCATTTCCTTGCTTATGAGGGGTCACCTGTGCAGCTAACTCACAGGGGGACCTAGGGCAGCTGACTCAGGTTGCAGAGCTTTAAACTAGGTTCACGGGGACCAGACCAAAGCCCTGAGGGAAATAGGATACCAGGAGGAAGCAGGAGAGCGCAAGAGGGGAGGACTCCTGCCTCACACTGAGAAAGCAGGACAATCAGCAAGTTATCTTAAGTGCCTATACACAAATGCAAGAAGCCTGGGAAACAAGCAGGGAGAACTGGAAGTGTTGGCACAGTCAAGGAATGTGATTGGAATAACAGAGCCTTGGTGCAATCAGACACACGACTGGAGTACTGTCATGGATGGATATAAACTGTTCAGGAAGGTCAGGCATGGCCGAAAATGCGTGTGTTGGGCCAGTTGCATTGTATGTAAGAGAGCAGTGTGACTGCTCAGAGCTCCAATATGAAACTGCAGAAAAACCTGAAAATCTCTGGATTAAGTTTAGAAGTGTGAGCAACAAGAGTGATGTCATAGTGGGAATCTGCTGTCGACCACCAGACCAGGGGAATGAGGAGGACAAGGCTATCTTCAGGCAACTAACAGAAGTTACTAGATCACAGGCCCTGGTTCTTATGGGAGACTTTAATCACCCTGATATCTGCTGGGAGAGCAATACAGCGGTGCACAGACAATCCAGGAAGCTTTTGGAAAGTGTAGGGGACAATTTCGTGGTGCAAGTGCTGAAGGAACTAACTAGGGGCAGAGCTCTTCTCAACCTGCTGCTCACAAACAGGGAAGAATTAGGGGAAGCAAAAGTGGTTGGGAACCTGGGAGGCAGTGACCATGAGATGGTCAAGTTCAGGATCCTGACAAAAGGAAGAAAGGAGAGAAGCAGAATACAGACCCTGAACTTCAGAAAAGCAGACTATGACACCCTCAAGGAACTGATGGGCAGGATCCCCTGGGAGAATAACATGAAGGGGAAAGGAGTCCAGGAGAGCTGGGTGTATTTTAAAGAATCCTTATTGAGGTTGCAGGAACAAACCATCCCGATGTGTAGAAAGCATAGTTAATATGGTAGGCAACCAGCTTGGCTTAACAGTGAAATCCTTGCTGATCTTAAACACAAAAAAGAAGCTTACAAGAAGTGGAAGACTGGACAAATTACCAGGGAGGAGTATAAAAATATTGCTCAGGCATGCAGGAGTGACATCAGGAAGGCCAAATCATACTTGGAGTTGCAGCTGGCAAGGGAAGTTAAGAGTAACAAGAAGGGTTTCTACAGGTATGTTAGCAACAAGGTGGTGGTCAGGGAAAGTGTGGGCCTCTTACTGAATGAGGGAGGCAACCTAGTGACAGAGGATGTGGAAGAAGCTAATGTACTCAATGCTTTTTTCACCTCTGTCTTCACGAACAAGGTCAGCTCCCAGACTACTGCACTGGGCTGCACAGCATGGGGAGGAGGTGACCAGCCCTCTGAAGAAAGAAGTGGTTCAGGACTATTTAGAAAAACTGCATGAGCACAAGTCCATGGGGCCGGGTGCGCTGCAGCCAAGGGTGCTAAAGGAGTTGGCGGATGTGATTGCAGAGCCATTGGCCATTATCTTTGAAAACTCATGGCTATCGGGTGAGGCCTCGGCCGACAGGAAAAAGGCTAATGTAGTGCTCATATCTAAAAAAAGGGAAGGAGGATCATCCGGGGAACTACAGTCCAGTCAGGCTCATCTCAGTCCCTGGAAAAATCATGGAGCAGGGTGTCATAAACAGATAGCTAAGGGTTAATGTCTCTTTCACCTGAAGCACCTGACCAGAGGACCAATCAGGAAACCGGATTTTTTCAACTTTGGGTGGAGGGAATTGAGTGTCTAAGGTCTTTGTTTCTGGCTGCCTGCTTGCTCTGAGCTTTGGAGAAGTAGTTCTACTTTCTAGTCTTCTGTTTCTAAGTGTAAGGACAAAGAGATCAGCTAGTAAGTTATATGGTTTCTTTTCTTTGGTATTTGCATGAATATAAGTGCTGGAGTGCTTTGATTTGTATTCTTTTTGAATAAGGCTGTTTATTCAATATTCTTTTAAGAAATTGCCCTGTATTGTGTCATCTTAATACAGAGAGACTATTTGTATTTTTTCTTTCTTTTTTATATAAAGCTTTCTTTTAAGACCTGTTGGAGTTTTTCTTTACTGCAGGGAAATTGAGTCTGTACTCACCAGGGAATTGGTGGGAGGAAGAAATCAGGGGAGATTTGTGTGTTGGATTGCTAGCCTGACTTTGCATTCCCTCTGGGGGAATAGGAAAGTACTTTTTGTTTCCAGGATTGGGAACAGAGAGGGAGATTCACTCTGTTTGGATTCACAGAACTTGTGTCTGTGTATCTCTCCAGGAGCACCTGGAGGGGGGAAGGGAAAAAGGATTATTTCCCTTTGTTGTGAGACTCAAGGGATTTGGGTCTTGGGGTCCCCAGGAAAGGTTTTTCAGGGGGACCAGAGTGCCCCAAAACACTCTAATTTTTTGGGTGGTGGCAGCAGGTACCAGGTCCAAGCTGGTAACTAAGCTTGGAGGTTTTCATGCTAACCCCCATATTTTGGACGCTAAGGTCCAAATCTGGGACTAAGGTTATTACATGGTGTGCAGCTGGTGGGACTAGAATCCAGAAGCCAGTAGGAATATTATATTTTTCTTTTCTCTGCTAAGGGCTTTTTAGCAGAGAGAAACAGTTGGTTTTAAAAGGGAACCAGAGAGAATTTTTTTTTTCTGCTCTCTCTCGCAGTTTGTGGCTTGCATGTTAAGGGTCTTTTGTCATGCAATAGCCCTCCCATTAGGAGTCAAGTACCAGCACTTATAGGCATGCAAATAAAGTGGTTTTTCTGGTTTCCCTTCATTGAACATTAGCTAGAGAGAGAAAAGGAAAATTAGCTAAAGGCACTGTTGCTAGGCAGACTTCAGGAGGCAACAGAGAACCTGCAGTTCAGAAGATAAACACCGGAGGGCACCCCAACACAAGAAAACAGGAACCATGACTTCTAAGGCAAAAATTGACGCCGAAGAGCAAATCAAAGAAGCTGAACACAGGCGACAACTGGAAATAAAACAAAAAGAGATGGAGATGAAAGAAAGAGAAGAACAGATCAAAGAGGCAGCCTTCCAAAGAGAACAGGCAGCCCAAGAGGCAGCACACAAAAGAAAACTAGAAGAAGAAGAGATAGCCTACCGAAGGAAACAAGCAGAAGAAGAGTTGGCCCACCACCGAGAAATGGAAAAACACCAAAAAGAAATGGAAAAACAACAAAAAGAAATGGAAAAACAACAAAAAGAGAATGAAGAGAAGGAAAAACAGAGAAAACATGAACTGGAGTTGGTAAAAGCTGGGCTGCATGTGCCAGCCAACCCTAACAACCCAGCGCCAAATATTGCTCCACAGCACAGGAAATTTCCCACCTACAAGGCAGGTGATGACACCGAGGCCTTCTTAGAAAATTTTGAAAGAGCCTGTCTTGGGTACAGCATTCCCGAAGACCAGTACATGGTAGAATTGAGGTCACAGCTCAGTGGACCTTTAGCAGAGGTGGCAGCTGAAATGCCTAAGCACCAAATGAATGACTATAAACTTTTTCTAACCAAGGCCAGATACAGGATGGGGATAACCCCAGATCATGCCCGTCGGCGTTTCAGAAACCAAAAGTGGAAACCAGAGGAGTCATTTCCCAAACACGCCTACTACATTGCAAAAAACTATGAGGCCTGGCTAACAGGAAACAACATTCAAACCTTGGAAGAACTGAACCTCCTCATACAAATGGAGCAGTTCTTGGATGGTGTTCCTGAAGACATCACACGGTACATACAAGATGGAAACCCCAAGAATATCGCTGAGGCGGGGGAGATTGGAGCCAAATGGATGGAACTGGCAGAAAGCAAGAAAGCTACTGTCAAGGGGAACGATTACCCCAAGGGGCACACAGACCATAAACCCTACAACCGAGGACAGCCAAAGACCCCACATACCACCCAAGTAAAGCCACAGATACCCTACCCTTCAACCTCACCAGTCTCCAGTAACTCACCTCGGCCCAGTGACCCATCAGATGGAAGATGCTTTAAGTGTAATGAACTGGGACATATCAAGGCCAAGTGTCCCAAGAACACCATGCGAGTGCAATTCATTACACCACCATCACACCAAAGATCCCCAGGCCCGGATGCCTCTCAAATACCCTTGGAGCGAAGGGAAAATTTGAGAGTGGGCGGAAAGAAGGTTACTGCGTGAAGAGACACGGGGGCACAAGTGTCAGCTATCCACCAATCCTTCGTTGACCCCAAATTCATCAACCCAAAGGCCAAAGTTACAATTTACCCCTTCATGTCACAAGCTGTAGACTTGCCTACAGCTCAACTGCCTGTCCAGTACAAAGGCTGGTCAGGAATGTGGACTTTTGCAGTCTATGACAATTATCCTATCCCCATGCTACTGGGGGAAGACTTGGCCAACCAGGTGAGGCGGGCCAAGAGAGTGGGAATGGTTACACGTAGCCAAACCAGGCAAGCTTCCAGACCCATTCCTGTTCCTGAACCGTCCACAGAGGCCCCGTCTGTGTTACCAGAGACCCAGACAGAGGTAGTGGACCCGGATTCCATGCCTACCACTAAAACAGCCACAGCATCTCCAGTCCCAGGCCCGGAACTGGAACAGCAACCAGCACCAGCAAGTGCAACTACATCTTCAAACTCAACGCCAGAGGGCGCCAGCGAGCCAAAACTGGCAGAAGCACAAGACAGCCATACCCAAAAGGCTCAGCCAGAGCCTGAAATACCCTCAGGTGCACCAGCGGAGAGCGGTACACCAGCAACGGAAACAACCCCATCACCTACATCGCTTCCAGAGGGACCAAGCCCAAGTCCACAGTCTGAGGAAGAACTGGTGACCCCAGCCTCAAGGGAACAGTTCCAGGCTGAGCAGGAAGCGGATGACAGCCTTCAGAAAGCTTGGGCAGCGGCACGGAGCACCCCACCGCCTCTCAGCTCTTCTAATCGATCCCGGTTTGTTATAGACCAAGGACTTTTGTACAAGGAAATTCTTTCTGGTGGACACCGGGAAGAATGGCAGCCGCAAAAACAGTTGGTGGTTCCAACTAAGTACCGGGGGAAGCTCTTAAGCTTAGCCCATGATCATCCCAGTGGCCATGCTGGGGTGAACAGAACCAAGGCCCGGTTGGGGAAGTCCTTCCACTGGGAGGGGATGGGCAAGGACGTTGCCAAGTATGTCCGGTCTTGTGAGGTATGCCAAAGAGTGGGAAAGCCTCAAGACCAGGTCAAGGCCCCTCTCCAGCCACTCCCCATAATTGAGGTCCCATTTCAGCGAGTAGCTGTGGATATTCTGGGTCCTTTCCCAAAAAAGACACCCAGAGGAAAGCAGTACGTACTAACTTTAGTGGACTTTGCTACCCGATGGCCAGAAGCAGTAGCTCTAGGCAACACCAGGGCTAACACTGTGTGCCTGGCCCTAACAGACATCTTTGCCAGGGTAGGTTGGCCCTGCGACATCCTTACAGATTCAGGGTCTAATTTCCTGGCAGGGACCATGGAAAAACTGTGGGAAACTCATGGGGTGAATCACTTGGTTGCCACCCCATACCACCATCAAACCAATGGCCTGGTGGAAAGGTTCAATGGAACTTTGGGGGCCATAATACGAAAATTCATCAACGAATTCTCCAATAATTGGGACCTAGTGTTGCAGCAGTTGCTGTTTGCCTACAGGGCTGTACCACATCCCAGTTTAGGGTTTTCACCATTTAAACTTGTGTATGGTCACGAGGTTAAGGGGCCATTACAGTTGGTGAAGCAGCAATGGGAGGGGTTTACGCCTTCTCCAGGAACTAACATTCTGGACTTTGTAAGCAACCTACAAAGCACCCTCCGACAATCTTTAGCCCTTGCTAAAGAGAACCTAAAGAATGCTCAAAAAGAGCAAAAGGCCTGGTATGACAGACATGCCAGAGATCGGTCCTTCAAGGTAGGAGACCAGGTTATGGTCTTGAAGGCGCAACAGGCCCATAAGATGAAAGCATCATGGAAAGGGCCATTCACGGTCCAAGAGCGCCTGGGAGCTGTAAACTACCTCATAGCCTTTCCCAATTCCTCACTAAAGCCTAAAGTGTACCATGTTAATTCTCAACACATCACAGGAGCTTCTAATAAAGTTGCTCATGCACTCTCCCGTGAGAGTTTCCCACAATTCAGTAGTTAAAAAGTGTTCTTAAAATGTAGAAGTCTGTTAGTTATATACTTAGGAGTATATGTAAAGGTGTATGTGTTGTATTAATCTGTTTATTTTCAAGTTCTAGAAGGAAATCGCCGCCAGTGAGCTTCCCCACTGTCTGCAATTTGGGGGGCGTGTCATAAACAGATAGCTAAGGGTTAATGTCTCTTTCACCTGAAGCACCTGACCAGAGGACCAATCAGGAAACCGGATTTTTTCAACTTTGGGTGGAGGGAATTGAGTGTCTAAGGTCTTTGTTTCTGGCTGCCTGCTTGCTCTGAGCTTTGGAGAAGTAGTTCTACTTTCTAGTCTTCTGTTTCTAAGTGTAAGGACAAAGAGATCAGCTAGTAAGTTATATGGTTTCTTTTCTTTGGTATTTGCATGAATATAAGTGCTGGAGTGCTTTGATTTGTATTCTTTTTGAATAAGGCTGTTTATTCAATATTCTTTTAAGAAATTGCCCTGTATTGTGTCATCTTAATACAGAGAGACTATTTGTATTTTTTCTTTCTTTTTTATATAAAGCTTTCTTTTAAGACCTGTTGGAGTTTTTCTTTACTGCAGGGAAATTGAGTCTGTACTCACCAGGGAATTGGTGGGAGGAAGAAATCAGGGGAGATTTGTGTGTTGGATTGCTAGCCTGACTTTGCATTCCCTCTGGGGGAATAGGAAAGTACTTTTTGTTTCCAGGATTGGGAACAGAGAGGGAGATTCACTCTGTTTGGATTCACAGAACTTGTGTCTGTGTATCTCTCCAGGAGCACCTGGAGGGGGGAAGGGAAAAAGGATTATTTCCCTTTGTTGTGAGACTCAAGGGATTTGGGTCTTGGGGTCCCCAGGAAAGGTTTTTCAGGGGGACCAGAGTGCCCCAAAACACTCTAATTTTTTGGGTGGTGGCAGCAGGTACCAGGTCCAAGCTGGTAACTAAGCTTGGAGGTTTTCATGCTAACCCCCATATTTTGGACGCTAAGGTCCAAATCTGGGACTAAGGTTATTACATGGTGTGCAGCTGGTGGGACTAGAATCCAGAAGCCAGTAGGAATATTATATTTTTCTTTTCTCTGCTAAGGGCTTTTTAGCAGAGAGAAACAGTTGGTTTTAAAAGGGAACCAGAGAGAATTTTTTTTTTCTGCTCTCTCTCGCAGTTTGTGGCTTGCATGTTAAGGGTCTTTTGTCATGCAATAGCCCTCCCATTAGGAGTCAAGTACCAGCACTTATAGGCATGCAAATAAAGTGGTTTTTCTGGTTTCCCTTCATTGAACATTAGCTAGAGAGAGAAAAGGAAAATTAGCTAAAGGCACTGTTGCTAGGCAGACTTCAGGAGGCAACAGAGAACCTGCAGTTCAGAAGATAAACACCGGAGGGCACCCCAACACAAGAAAACAGGAACCATGACTTCTAAGGCAAAAATTGACGCCGAAGAGCAAATCAAAGAAGCTGAACACAGGCGACAACTGGAAATAAAACAAAAAGAGATGGAGATGAAAGAAAGAGAAGAACAGATCAAAGAGGCAGCCTTCCAAAGAGAACAGGCAGCCCAAGAGGCAGCACACAAAAGAAAACTAGAAGAAGAAGAGATAGCCTACCGAAGGAAACAAGCAGAAGAAGAGTTGGCCCACCACCGAGAAATGGAAAAAACACCAAAAAGAAATGGAAAAACAACAAAAAGAAATGGAAAAACAACAAAAAGAGAATGAAGAGAAGGAAAAACAGAGAAAACATGAACTGGAGTTGGTAAAAGCTGGGCTGCATGTGCCAGCCAACCCTAACAACCCAGCGCCAAATATTGCTCCACAGCACAGGAAATTTCCCACCTACAAGGCAGGTGATGACACCGAGGCCTTCTTAGAAAATTTTGAAAGAGCCTGTCTTGGGTACAGCATTCCCGAAGACCAGTACATGGTAGAATTGAGGTCACAGCTCAGTGGACCTTTAGCAGAGGTGGCAGCTGAAATGCCTAAGCACCAAATGAATGACTATAAACTTTTTCTAACCAAGGCCAGATACAGGATGGGGATAACCCCAGATCATGCCCGTCGGCGTTTCAGAAACCAAAAGTGGAAACCAGAGGAGTCATTTCCCAAACACGCCTACTACATTGCAAAAAACTATGAGGCCTGGCTAACAGGAAACAACATTCAAACCTTGGAAGAACTGAACCTCCTCATACAAATGGAGCAGTTCTTGGATGGTGTTCCTGAAGACATCACACGGTACATACAAGATGGAAACCCCAAGAATATCGCTGAGGCGGGGGAGATTGGAGCCAAATGGATGGAACTGGCAGAAAGCAAGAAAGCTACTGTCAAGGGGAACGATTACCCCAAGGGGCACACAGACCATAAACCCTACAACCGAGGACAGCCAAAGACCCCACATACCACCCAAGTAAAGCCACAGATACCCTACCCTTCAACCTCACCAGTCTCCAGTAACTCACCTCGGCCCAGTGACCCATCAGATGGAAGATGCTTTAAGTGTAATGAACTGGGACATATCAAGGCCAAGTGTCCCAAGAACACCATGCGAGTGCAATTCATTACACCACCATCACACCAAAGATCCCCAGGCCCGGATGCCTCTCAAATACCCTTGGAGCGAAGGGAAAATTTGAGAGTGGGCGGAAAGAAGGTTACTGCGTGAAGAGACACGGGGGCACAAGTGTCAGCTATCCACCAATCCTTCGTTGACCCCAAATTCATCAACCCAAAGGCCAAAGTTACAATTTACCCCTTCATGTCACAAGCTGTAGACTTGCCTACAGCTCAACTGCCTGTCCAGTACAAAGGCTGGTCAGGAATGTGGACTTTTGCAGTCTATGACAATTATCCTATCCCCATGCTACTGGGGGAAGACTTGGCCAACCAGGTGAGGCGGGCCAAGAGAGTGGGAATGGTTACACGTAGCCAAACCAGGCAAGCTTCCAGACCCATTCCTGTTCCTGAACCGTCCACAGAGGCCCCGTCTGTGTTACCAGAGACCCAGACAGAGGTAGTGGACCCGGATTCCATGCCTACCACTAAAACAGCCACAGCATCTCCAGTCCCAGGCCCGGAACTGGAACAGCAACCAGCACCAGCAAGTGCAACTACATCTTCAAACTCAACGCCAGAGGGCGCCAGCGAGCCAAAACTGGCAGAAGCACAAGACAGCCATACCCAAAAGGCTCAGCCAGAGCCTGAAATACCCTCAGGTGCACCAGCGGAGAGCGGTACACCAGCAACGGAAACAACCCCATCACCTACATCGCTTCCAGAGGGACCAAGCCCAAGTCCACAGTCTGAGGAAGAACTGGTGACCCCAGCCTCAAGGGAACAGTTCCAGGCTGAGCAGGAAGCGGATGACAGCCTTCAGAAAGCTTGGGCAGCGGCACGGAGCACCCCACCGCCTCTCAGCTCTTCTAATCGATCCCGGTTTGTTATAGACCAAGGACTTTTGTACAAGGAAATTCTTTCTGGTGGACACCGGGAAGAATGGCAGCCGCAAAAACAGTTGGTGGTTCCAACTAAGTACCGGGGGAAGCTCTTAAGCTTAGCCCATGATCATCCCAGTGGCCATGCTGGGGTGAACAGAACCAAGGCCCGGTTGGGGAAGTCCTTCCACTGGGAGGGGATGGGCAAGGACGTTGCCAAGTATGTCCGGTCTTGTGAGGTATGCCAAAGAGTGGGAAAGCCTCAAGACCAGGTCAAGGCCCCTCTCCAGCCACTCCCCATAATTGAGGTCCCATTTCAGCGAGTAGCTGTGGATATTCTGGGTCCTTTCCCAAAAAAGACACCCAGAGGAAAGCAGTACGTACTAACTTTAGTGGACTTTGCTACCCGATGGCCAGAAGCAGTAGCTCTAGGCAACACCAGGGCTAACACTGTGTGCCTGGCCCTAACAGACATCTTTGCCAGGGTAGGTTGGCCCTGCGACATCCTTACAGATTCAGGGTCTAATTTCCTGGCAGGGACCATGGAAAAACTGTGGGAAACTCATGGGGTGAATCACTTGGTTGCCACCCCATACCACCATCAAACCAATGGCCTGGTGGAAAGGTTCAATGGAACTTTGGGGGCCATAATACGAAAATTCATCAACGAATTCTCCAATAATTGGGACCTAGTGTTGCAGCAGTTGCTGTTTGCCTACAGGGCTGTACCACATCCCAGTTTAGGGTTTTCACCATTTAAACTTGTGTATGGTCACGAGGTTAAGGGGCCATTACAGTTGGTGAAGCAGCAATGGGAGGGGTTTACGCCTTCTCCAGGAACTAACATTCTGGACTTTGTAAGCAACCTACAAAGCACCCTCCGACAATCTTTAGCCCTTGCTAAAGAGAACCTAAAGAATGCTCAAAAAGAGCAAAAGGCCTGGTATGACAGACATGCCAGAGATCGGTCCTTCAAGGTAGGAGACCAGGTTATGGTCTTGAAGGCGCAACAGGCCCATAAGATGAAAGCATCATGGAAAGGGCCATTCACGGTCCAAGAGCGCCTGGGAGCTGTAAACTACCTCATAGCCTTTCCCAATTCCTCACTAAAGCCTAAAGTGTACCATGTTAATTCTCAACACATCACAGGAGCTTCTAATAAAGTTGCTCATGCACTCTCCCGTGAGAGTTTCCCACAATTCAGTAGTTAAAAAGTGTTCTTAAAATGTAGAAGTCTGTTAGTTATATACTTAGGAGTATATGTAAAGGTGTATGTGTTGTATTAATCTGTTTATTTTCAAGTTCTAGAAGGAAATCGCCGCCAGTGAGCTTCCCCACTGTCTGCAATTTGGGGGGCGTGTCATAAACAGATAGCTAAGGGTTAATGTCTCTTTCACCTGAAGCACCTGACCAGAGGACCAATCAGGAAACCGGATTTTTTCAACTTTGGGTGGAGGGAATTGAGTGTCTAAGGTCTTTGTTTCTGGCTGCCTGCTTGCTCTGAGCTTTGGAGAAGTAGTTCTACTTTCTAGTCTTCTGTTTCTAAGTGTAAGGACAAAGAGATCAGCTAGTAAGTTATATGGTTTCTTTTCTTTGGTATTTGCATGAATATAAGTGCTGGAGTGCTTTGATTTGTATTCTTTTTGAATAAGGCTGTTTATTCAATATTCTTTTAAGAAATTGCCCTGTATTGTGTCATCTTAATACAGAGAGACTATTTGTATTTTTTCTTTCTTTTTTATATAAAGCTTTCTTTTAAGACCTGTTGGAGTTTTTCTTTACTGCAGGGAAATTGAGTCTGTACTCACCAGGGAATTGGTGGGAGGAAGAAATCAGGGGAGATTTGTGTGTTGGATTGCTAGCCTGACTTTGCATTCCCTCTGGGGGAATAGGAAAGTACTTTTTGTTTCCAGGATTGGGAACAGAGAGGGAGATTCACTCTGTTTGGATTCACAGAACTTGTGTCTGTGTATCTCTCCAGGAGCACCTGGAGGGGGGAAGGGAAAAAAGATTATTTCCCTTTGTTGTGAGACTCAAGGGATTTGGGTCTTGGGGTCCCCAGGAAAGGTTTTTCAGGGGGACCAGAGTGCCCCAAAACACTCTAATTTTTTGGGTGGTGGCAGCAGGTACCAGGTCCAAGCTGGTAACTAAGCTTGGAGGTTTTCATGCTAACCCCCATATTTTGGACGCTAAGGTCCAAATCTGGGACTAAGGTTATTACACAGGGCCTCAAGGAATCAATTCTGAAGCACTCTGAGGAGAGGAAAGTGTTCAGGAACAGTCAGCATGGATTCACCAAGGGCAAGTCATGCCTGACTAACCTCATTGCCTTCTATGAGGAGATAACTGGCTCTGTGGATGAGGGGAAAGCAGTGGATGTGTTATTCCTTGACTTTAGCAAAGCTTTAGTATTCTTGTCAGCAAGTTAAAGAAGTATGGGCTGGATGAATGGACTATAACGTGGATAGAAAGCTGGCTAGATCGTCAGGCTCAGCGGGTAGTGATCAATGGCTCCATATCTAGTTGGCAGCCGGTTTCAAGTGGAGTGCCCCAAGGGTCGGTCCTGGGGCTGATTTTTTTCAGTATCTTCATTAATGATCTGTAGGATGGCGTGGACTGCACTCTCAGCAAGTTTGCAGATGACACTAAACTGGGAGGAGTGGTTGATATGCGGGAGGGTAGGAATAAGATACAGAGGGACCTAGACAAATTAGAAGATTGGGCCAAAATGATTAGGGAGCTGGAGCACATGACTTATGAGGAGAGGCTGAGGGAACTAGGATTGTTTAGTCTGCAGAAGAGAAGAATGAGGGGGGATTTGATAGCTGCTCTCAACTACCTGAAAGGGGGTTCCAAAGAGGATGGATCTAGACCGTTCTCAGTGGTACCTGATGACAGAACAAGGAGATGGTCTCAAGTTGCAGTGGAAGAGGTTTAGGTTTTCACTAGGATGGTGGTGAAGCACTGTGATGGGTTACCTAGGGAGGTGGTGGAATCTCCTTCCTTAGAGGTTTTTAAGGTCAGGCTTGATTGACAAAGCCCTGGTTGGGATGATTCAGTTGGGGATTGGTCCTGCTTTGAGCAGGGGATGGGAGTAGATGACCTCCTGAGGTCCCTTCCAACCCTGAAATTCTGATTCTAAAACTAAGTGGAACCTGCACTCTGGCACCCCACTCCCTGGGGACTAAGAGCACAAGCTTCAGTCTAAGCCCAAATGTCCACACTGCAATGTTACAGCCCTGCAGGACGAGACAAGTGAGCCCAAGTCCATTGACCTGGGCAGCCACAGATTTTTTATCGCAGTGTAGACATATCTATAGGAGTTGGCTGAACTAAAGAGAGAGGTCTCAGGGTTAGCCACCATGTTTTCTACCTTGACCTAACTATGAGAAATTCTCTGCTGCAGACCCATCTTAACACCTTTTGTCTTGATTTCACTGGTCAAGGTTCACCTAGATTAGCTAAATCAAGGTAAAAAGTGTTAATTTGCAGCTTCACTGAGAAAAAGGAAAGGCCACCTAACACGTGTGTTAGCCCCACCCTAACCGTGTTCTCTCTTCCTAATCTAGGCACACTGAGCCACTGCTCTGAAAGGAAAAGCCTTTTGCCTGTGGTTGGGCACATTCCACTACCTCTTCCAAATAGCACCTCCACAGCCCCTAACTCTGCTCTCTTCAGTTGCCAGCAGGTGGAAAGCAAGTAGGGTGTAGAAACAGAGTGGTATGTTATTGTGCGAGCCTGGCTGTATTGCTGGAGAATGAGCAGCAGATAAAGTTCAGAGTTATTTACAGTCACCTCTGCAGCTCCCTCTCCCCTCTGTCATTTGAGAACATTACTGTGGTAACTCCAGCAGGGGCCACAGTACGAAAGCTGTGAAGTTGGTGCTGGGAGGAAGTAGGACAGGCAGATTGATGATTCCCAGGGAACAGGAGCAAGTGTGCTGTGGACCAAGAGAGATGCACCAAGGAGGCACAGGGTGAATCCTGTTGGAGAGCTCCGGAAGCAGCTTCAAGGACAAGCACTGTCGCAGCTCCTGTCTTCCTGTGGCAGGTGTGAAGCCCGGGGCTCTGTTTAGGGGCCAGGAAGACACTAGGAGACTCCTTCTGCACTAGGAATGGAAGGAAACGGGGCAATTTTCTCAAAGAAAAGCGAAGGGAGCAGGATGGGTGACACTTAAACCATCTTTTCCTCTTGCTATAATAGGCTGCCCCCTCCCAGTTAAACAGAAGTAGTGGAGCCTCTGCCTCTAACAGCTTCCACCACTTTTAGATCCTTTCCAGGCACAAGCATAAACTTTTATCACTCCCTCACACTAAGCTTGGGTGCCTGGACTTAGCTAATACAAAAGCTACTTTCAGACCCAAACAGGCCCCTTCTTTCTTGCACTGGGCTAGCAGGGAATGTGGTGGTCTCAGGTACATGCACTACTCCAATCTCTTTCCAACTGGGAAACTGCTATAAAGAACAGGGAAGGCAACAATGGTGCAAGTCTTCACTTACCTGGGTATCCTTGAGCCAGCCAGAAGCAGTTAAGTGCTCTTCATTTTGACAGATCAGGCTAAGGAAGACACGGGGCCTGAAACTCATGACAACAACCTGGCTTGGAGGGGTCTGATTTGCTCTTGGAGGAGGGAAAGCATTCTATTTAGACTGAGCTTCTCAGGGCCTGTGTTCAACAACAACAGTGCAGCAGTCTGGGGGTGAAGGAGGTAAAGGATGGCTATAGAACCACACACAAGTACGGTGGCACAGATCAGTACAAATAGGGAGAAATGGTGAGGTGAAAGGTCAGCGGAGAACAGACTGCTTCACTAGTTTAGAGAGGTTTGAGCTTTTTTTTTTTTTTTTTTAAAAAGAAAAAATGCTGCGGGGAATCATGTTACTTCAAACTTTCCCTTGGCTATGACCATTGCCAGAGACGCTGTTTCACCCAAATACACTATCTTTAGACGAAGGAGTGAAAAGCTTTCCTTGGGTCAAAGTCAAATAAATTCTTCACATGAGGTCAGCTTGGGGCTCCTGTCAGCCAACCAAAGCAGAGCACAGCTTAGTGCTTTCCCAAGTAAGGTCCCTCTCCCTGTCCATGATGGGACCAGACAGCACTCTTCATCCTAAACCCAAGGTTATGGCATTGCACTTTGGCTGCACTGTCACACCGAAGGCAGCCTCAATTCTAGTCACTCTTTTGGGACCAACTGGAGATTGGATAATGTGAGTCCGTGGCTGAACAATTGTCAGTTGAGCACAGATTAACAAGACCCCCTCCCCAATTGTAAGATCCATCACTGTTAAGGTGGCATGTGAAAGCTGGTAGATGTGAGAAATAATGGAACACTGTCCTTTGGAGGAAGCTCACACAGACAATGTAATCTGAAAGCAGCTGCTTGTCACTGCAAATAGGATTCGGGAGGAGAAGTCACATCTAACGCAGTTAGGGAGATCCAAGATCTTTGGTAACAAGAGCTTCAGCCTGTAAGATGTCATTGTGGTGAGGAGTCTAAACTTCCCTTAAGAGTGGGCTAAGCATCATAACCCAATAAACTCAGCTTGCCAGCAGTGCACTGGTTTGAGCGGCGAGGAGGTTTGCATCCCCTCTAGCAGTTGAGTTGGTAGGTTGAAATATTTCACACCTAATGGCAGGAATGCTCCAGTAAAGCTGAGCTGTTCTCAACTCTTCCCCGGTCTAGCTTTTCCAGTGTTAGGACCCAGCCATAATCTAGTCTCTGGTTTCTTGGCTTGAGCCTAAGCAAGCAACATTTGTTAAAGAAAACCTTTATTAACACATTGGTCACAGGTACAATCACAACAAGCCATCATCATACAGTAGAGCATATACTGAATGTATCGTCTTACTCCACACACCTCTTCACCTGACTTAAATTGACCCACAAGGCTATTGCTGTACATAGGCTGCACCTTACAATTTTAAAAGACGTTTTCCTCTGTAAGCACATAGATTTCCTGCCACAAAGCATTTTGTAAGGTCTGTGCCATTCAATGACTGGAGCAGGTTTTTTCCATTTTCTTCTGATAAGCCAGATAACTGCTCGTGGCACATTTTCATCGAGTGGACAGAAAACTCACGACCCAGAGGTATTCCAAGGTGGGTCACATTTGAAGCAATGTTAGAGCATCAAGAGATAAAGACGTCACCCTGTTTCTGTAGTGAGCAGCACAATGGTCTTCCAGACCATTCACAAGACAGCAGCTCTGGCGTAATAGCGAATACAGACCTAGGTGGTCGAACACTGCTTATTGCACACAACTGAAGATGTTTAAAGTTTATGGTGCAGACTAGCTTAGAAATTCTTCCCCTCCAATTTGAGTTAGGGTTAGAACCCATTTTCTTCAGCCAAGACAATTCTAGATAGCTGTCCAAGGCAGCTACAACTGCAGTACATATGTGCCACCAAGAAGGTTCTTAAACTATAAAAGCCAGTTATTGCAGGGTTGGAGGCAGATGTTCAAAACAAGTGATTCAGTGCGAACAGAAGCCAGTCATTCCCTTCTTAGGGACAAGGAAGATGCTTTTCCTTTTCCCACCTTCTAGTCGACATGTGATGTTCCATAAGGACAAGATGGGTTGTCTGTAAGAATCACATCTGGGGAATTTTCTTAAGGCATCTTTTTAATATGGCTATTAACACTGCTAATATTAAGGCCAACATGACATTCCAGCTAAGTATGGTACCATTAGAGGATCCCAAAAGTCTCATCTGGGGGGGCAGGGCAAGACAGACTTTTTGGAAAGAGAATCTTGGGTTTATAGAATGTATCCTTCTCCCCACCTAGAGTAGTTAAGAGGGGCAGCAACATCCCCTCTCCTCCCTCCAGGCAGTCCCCCTACATTTGTACATGGCTATTTCAGAATTCACTCCAACACTTGCAGTGAGATATGGGCAGCAGTGCAGGAGCTTCCATGCAACAGTTTATGATGGAATAAATGGGTTCTTTAAAGCAGTCCTTGAGCTGAAGTAGTAACTAAGAGACAGCAAGTGTCTTCCCCCTTATCCTGGGCACAGTGAATGAGCTGCAGCCTCCCAGAAACATTTTACGTAGCATTGGCTTCTACAGGAAGTAGAACTGGCACTTGTGTCTTCTCTAGATAGGAAGCCAGGGTTAAACTACCAAGGGGAAGAAACTTATTGCTATGCAAGAAGTTAAATAGGCAAGAAACGTCCTCGGGCAGCTGATTGCTCCCTTCTCTGAATTTCAGGTCTGTTAAGAGTAAGAGGGGAGTTTGTGAAATAACGGTCAGACTAAGATTGATAGGAAGCATCACTCCTTTAGCCTAGTAAGTAGCTAACTTGCAGGAGCAAGTTATAGAGTTGGATGCTGAGGGGTCTCTGGGTTTAGTGGGCAGGATCTTTCTGCAGAACAGGTTCGATTAGAGTCAACTCTATTAGAGTCAGCCTCCTTTCTCTTTCTGATTTGAGAATGGACTGGAAGAAGATGGGTCTAATAGCAGAGGGGAGGGATTCCTATCCTGAGATAAAAAAGCAATAGCTTTGCTTGATAGCAGTAGCCCTGGACTATGAAGAATGGCCCTTTTGTATATAAGAGTCTTTCTGCTAAGGACTAATCCTTCTATTACAGGATTAACAGAACACTGTGATGCTATTTCTAGAGCAGAAAAGCAGTAATAGGAAATTAACAGTCTGCTACTTCTATTCCTAGTTGCCAATTTAAAATTGAGGTGAACAGCAAGTTAGAGTGGAACAAAGACAGTGTGGTTAGCACATCAATGAGAGCGCCCAAGGACTGTTTTCAGGAGAGCTCAACTCCCATTTAGGGACCAAAATACGTGACCAGATTTTCAAGAGAGCTGAGCACACTGGGTACTGAGCTGTCTTGGAATAAGTGTCACAATAGGAGCAGCTGAGTTCTGTGCACTTTTGAAAATCTGGACCCATCAGGTTATTCAGCCGTAAGTGACGTGAATGATGCAATCTATTTAATGTGGCATCTTTTACTATGAAAAATCTAGAAATACTTGAATACAGGAATCCCTTCCCCAATGAAATGTGGCCCCCTCTGAGGTGGCATGCAGCAGCTGACTGCATAACAAGAACACTACATACTGGTTTAGAACAGACTTTGAATGCATACTCAATTCAAACCACAGGGGAAGTTTAGAGGCTGAACGTAGTTACTAGAGTGGGGACTTGACTAGGATATTGGAATTAAATGCAATTTTGAGAAGAGGGGGACACAGAAAAAAAAAGTTCTACAGGCTATTCAGAAAGCTGGAGGCTACATTTCCCAGAGCAGTAGAACACAGAGGAAATATGGTTGGCCTATTTAGCTGGAAGGACTTAGTGATGATTGACACCATAGCAAGTGTTATGACAGACATGTAACTAATGCATATCACCGTGATTGTCAACTTTGTGCATTACCTTCTGTCTGTTCTCCATAAAATAAAGACTAAGAAAAAGCTTAAACATCTGATGTCTGACTCTTTACAGAGCACATGAAAATATGAAAAACCTCCACCTTTGGCTGCTGAAGGGGAAGGGAGAGAGGAAGAGATCGATGGCCAAGGCATATTTGGACCGATGTTCAGCTGCAGGAGACGTGATGGGAGTGTACAGTTAAAACTAAAGAGTTAGGTGGGTTTTCAGGTTTGTAAGTGTTTGCTCAGCCAGGTAGACACAGGAAATCCAAAGAACTGACTAAGACTTTATGGTTATGCACTCAACATCCGAGTCATTAAAACAATTTAAGCTGTTAAGAAAATCTCATGGTTTTATTTTTGTATAATGTAGCATTGAGACATCTGAACAAATCAGTATCTGGGCTGTACAGGCTGCTGTTCTTTCCTTTCGTTTCTTTGGGTTACTAGAGCAAGTGGTCAGTACATAAAGACACCACCTTTTGCATTATGGATTCTTTCCAAGGCATGCTGGTACAACACACATTTTTCTTGTCAAATGCAGCTAAGTCTAACTTCCAAACATCATGCACAAGAAACTCATCTAGTGACACAACGTAAACTTGGCAGAAGGGCAGGTCATGGATCTTGCTTGCTCGCTCACTGCAGTGTTGCAGGTTTGTGTATGATATTTGGAATGTTCCGTGAGTGTGAATATATCAGTAAAGGAGAGGAGAAAGAGAAAGCACAGGTGCCTTGGGGGTACCAGCTCAGCCGTAGTTGTGCAGTGCTAGCCTGAACATGTCATTGGTGCAAACCCAGGCATCACTGATGTTCTTTAATATAAATATCTGGTGGAATCCTATGATAGGATCTTCGTCAGCCTATGGAGAGAGGGGAAAAAAAAAAAAAAAGATTTTAAAAAGATCTTCACTATGCCAAATATATTCAAACACACATGGAAACAAGATTCACCAGCTGATGCCAGTGATGTCATGCTCTACAATGTACTTTACACCTCTCAACAATACCATTCAGCTTTAAGATAGCCAGGGATTTCTCCTCTTAGATGTTCACACCATATTTTTAATTCAATGATGTAGGAGTTCCTCAGTGCAGCTTACCTAAAGCCAGAGTTTCTCTAAAGCCACTGGAGCTTTAGCACAGATTTATTATGGTTACAGCAGCACTTGCCTCTTACAGATAAAGATGCAAGTGCACTCACACAAACTGGTGGTTTCAGCAGTTCTATTTATTCTGGCCCCAAAAGAACAGCCCAGTAACAAATGGAAATAGTCATTTGGTTAAGTGTAAAAAAGCCATATGAAAGTCAACGAAGTAATGCATTATGTTAAAATAAACCACAATCTGGTAAGAAGTTAGTTTGTGATGTAACTGCCATGCCGGGCGCTGGCCTCAGAAGGGAGTTTCCATGGAAGTCAGCAGCAGTAACATGGCCTAAAGATGTAGCACCATGGTGGTTTAAGGGAGAAGGTTCTAGAGGGTGGACCACACAGAACTGACTGGTTACAAGTTACTAACTCTTCTCTTTGTTTCCAGTTGCTAGTCTACATTAAGAAAAGCTAAATATGTGAAGTACCATCATAATGTTACTTTCCCACAGGGCCGTCCAGAGGATTCAGGGGGCCTGGGGCAGGGCCGGGTCTTCGGTGGCAATTCTACAGCACGTCCCTCTTGGAGGGAAGGACCTGCCGCCGAATTATGACGCAGCAGTGGTAGATCTGCCACCGATCGTGGCTTTTTTCTTTTTTTCTTCTGCCGCTTGTACTCACTGGGTGGCACTCCGATGCTTTGGCAGCACGTCAGTGGTGGGTCCTTCACTCGCTCCAAGTCTTCCGCTGCATTGAAGGACCCATCGCTGAAGACCCGGAGCAAGTGAAGGGCCCACCACCGAAGTGCCACCAAAAACCTGGAGCGGCTCGCGGGACCCCTGCGGGGACTGGGGCAAACTGTCCCACTTGGCCCCCTCCCGGGCGGTCCTGCTTTCCCATGTAAGCAATTGCTGGAGTTGCCATGGGATGTCCTGGGATGACAAATGAGGTGTTAAGTATCCATGAGGATCTCTATAAGATGTGGTTTACACTAAAATGTTTCAAAACCCCAGATTTGGGGTATTTAATGCCAGGTTATAAATAATCAGTAACTGTTAGTTTGGAAGGCACTATGCTCAGCCTACACACATAATGCTCTGCCCACCAAAACTTCAAGAACTTTGGCTAAGTCGTGCAGTCATGTATACCTGTCTTCAGCAGCACTGCTCCTGACCAGGTTGAGGGGTCACTTCAAGGTGACCCAAGACCCAACTCAGGGCCAAGTGAAGAACCAAACTAGACTGTCCAACTCAAAGCCCATACCACATGCTTTAAGAACGGTGTGTTTGTTAGTATGAGATATCTCTGGAACAGAACCATGCAAGTATTCTTCAGAAAGTGACGTGATACAGCTTTAACCAGAGAGTTCCCTAAGAATCGATTCCCGTCTTCCAAGAGATGGAACGTTCTGCGGCCTCGTACAAGTGATTTTCATCTCTTCTGCACAGGTTTATAGCCAGGGTTCTCAAACTGGTGGTTGGGACTCCTCAGGGGGTCATGAGCTGTCAGCCTCCACCCCAAATCCCACTTCGCCTCCAGCATTTACAGTGGTGTTAAATATATTAAAAAATGTTTTTAATTTATGGGAGGGGGGTCACACTCAGAGGCTTGCTATTTGAAAGGGGTCACCAGGAAAAAAAGTTTGAGAACCACTGGTTTATAGATATACTTTAGAGCTTCCATAAACAAAAGTTGACACCACTGCTCCATTCTTCATGTTTTAAGAGTCTGCATCTTCCCCAACCAAAACCCATGGATCAAGAGCATCAGATTAAATTGCTCTGGCAGGTCTGCAACTCGATAGTAAATCAAGTATTTTCTATTCTCTTCATTTTGAGCATCAATAAGCACGTAAATCTAAACGGAATTCCACTAGGCACAGCACTGTAGTAGCTCTGAAGTTCTGAATAGAAACTTCATGGCATCAGCACAGTGTGAACATAGAAACTGCCAAACCAGATTAAACCAATGGTCCAGCTAGTGCCGTTATTCTGCCTCTGACAATGGCCAGCACCAGACGTTGCAGAGGAAAATGCTAAAAGCCTACAATAATAGAATAATCCGCCCTTCTGGGAAGCATCTCACCTCATTTAGAGATTGGTTTATGCCCTGAAACAGGAGGATTTATCACTCCTAGATGTAACCTATCAAATATAACTATGGATTTTCTCATAATTCATACAAATATCTAAACCTTTTATGAATCCTAAACTCTTGCTAGGGCTTGATATTTTGTGGCAAAGAGTTCCGCAGATCTGTTGTGTTCAGTACGTAGAGTATTTCTTTAACTGTTTAAAATGCATGCCTTCCAATGTTCTTTGATCGTTCCCTATGGCTTTGGCAGAGAACCTCACAAAGGGCTATGAATGAAGCTAAGTGATTACACAGTAAGCGGTAAATTCCATCACTGATAAGAGCTTGTTTATTGGCTTAATTTGGGCTCAGTTTCCTAATGGATACTGTTTAGCTGGGATTGCTTCTTACCACAGCCATCAACAGCCATTTAAGCACACTCTTTTGCTTGCCTTCCGGCTTCCCTTGTTTAGTCTGTTGTGCCTTTATTAGTGGCTGCATGCTACCTCCATGCTAAGCCATGGATTTTAACAGCAGGGTTGGACTAGTTTCTCTTTTTGTGATTCCCCTTTCCAAAGGGAAGTGTCACTATGATGGATTTTGGTACCTTTTCTCTTTGAGGATGTTGAGCATAGTTACACTGCAGTCACTATTATTTAAATGGTTCAACCAGAACTCTGATCAACTCCTTCACAACTAGCTTTTTCAAAAAATGTAAATTGCTTCTTTAAACCTTTGCTGACCAGACTGACCATAGGAACAGCCATATGGGTCAGACCAATGGTCCATCTAGCCCAGTATCCGATCTTCCAACAGTGGTGAATGTCACAAAGGGAATGAAAGAACAGGAAAATCATCAAGTGAGCCATCCTGTTGTCCAGTCTCGCAACTTATCTAATTCTTTTTTGAACCCTGTCATAGTTTTGGCCTTCACAATATCCCCAGGCTGACTGTATGTTGTGTGAAGAAGTGCTTCATTTTGTTTGTTTTAAATCTGCTGCCTATTAATTTCATTGGGAGACCCTGGTTCGTGTGTTACGTGAAGGGGTAAATAACACTTCTTTATTCACTTTCTCCACACCTTTCATGGTTTTGGTAATCTCTTTTCCAAACTGAAGGGTGCCAGTCTTTCTAATCTCTCCTCATATGGAAGCTGTTCCCTTAATCATTTCTGTCGCCCTTCTCTGTACTTTTTCCATTTCTAATATTTTTTTTTTGAGCTGGGACGACCAGAACTATGTGCAGTATTCCAGGTGTCAGTGTAGCACTGATTTATATAGTGGCATTATAGTATTTTCTGTCTTATTATCTATCCCTTTCCTAATGGTTCCTAACATTCCATTAGTTTGTTGACCAGGTTATAGAATGAAGTCACCCATTATTACTGCTTTATTTGATTGTTGTTGCCTCCACATTGTACACAGTATTTTTTCTGACCCAGAGGCCATTAGTACACAACTCTAGCAGCATATTTGTATAACTTGGCATTTGCATCTCTGCAGACTTGACTGAATGGGCCTCTTCACTCAAATTCTCTCTCATGTTTTAGGGAGTCTCCTTAGCTACAGTTCTACTCCCACCACCTCTGCATATGTTCCAGGGGCTCTCAAGGTACTGTACCACTCCCACCAGCACTGCAGACTAATCTGCCCTTCCTTTTTAGCGGGTTACTATGTATCACAGTAGCCCACTGATTTTTGGAGACCAACCATGTTTCAGTAATACCATTCAGGTCAGGCTCCTCCTCCACTGCCAGGCATTCCACTTCATCCCGTCTGCTTTATATGCTTCTTGTATACAGACAGACATTTATCTTTGGGTTTGGCCACCAGGCCTATTTTACAGCTTAGCTCTGGCACCCAATTACTGTTCTGGAATGTATCTCTGATCTCATGGCGAAGAATTAAAGCTACATTTACACTACTGACCTTACAGTGGCACAGCTGTACTGCTGCAGCTGCGCCTTTGTAAGGTCTCCTGTGCAGCTGCTCTATGCAATGGGGAGGGTGCTCTGCCGCTGGCATAATTAAACCACCCCCAACGAGCGGCAGTAGCTATGTTGGCAAGCAGGGGGAGGGATAGCTCAGTGGTTTGAGCATTGGCCTGCTAAACCCAGGGTTGTGAGTTCAGTCCTTGAGGGGGCCATTTAGGGAACTGGGGTAAAAATCTGTCTGGGGATTGGTCCTACTCTGAGCAGGGGGTTGGACTAGATGACCTCCTGAGGTCCCTTCCAACCCTGATATTCTATGAGATGCTCTCCTGCTGACATAAAAGCGCCGGTGTGAACAGCGCAGTCAGTAAAACTTACATTGGTCAGGGGTGTGTTTTTTTCACACTCCTGACTGACAAAAGTTCTACTGACAAAAATGCTAGTATAGACATAGCCTTAATGTCACAGGTTGTTTCATATTTTCATGTCTTATCTGGCAAGTTTCAAACAATGCTCTTAAGTGTTTACCATGCATCACAAACATCCAGGTTTTTCAAGTGATACAAGCTGCATATTCCCTTTTTCAATTGGACACTTTACATACAGAATTAATTATTCTAAATTCATTCTGTAGTAATCACTTCTAAAACCACACCCCATAAAGGAGCATTTGGAGAACCACATATTGCTTTGAAAATGCACAAGCAACAGCCATGCTACTCAGACACTACAAGATCAATCAAGATGTAAGAGCAAGCAGAGAGCATGCCTTACTCAGGAAGGAGGGTGAAGACCACCAGAGATGGAGAGAGGGCAGAGGTTAAACGTTGTGCAGGGCTAGCCTGAAGACTTCATTGGTGCACACCCAAGCACCTTGAAAACTTTTCAACAAAAAGGTTTGGTGGAAACCTAGAACTTGGTCATCGTCTGCCTGAGCAGGAGAAAAAAAAAGACATGTAACTAGACAGAAACAAGTTCCAAGAACACGGGGTGCCACAGTCATTGCTGGATTTGGCTGAAGCAGGTAGAAACTATGGGCCTCAAACGCTGTCTCCTCTTCCTGTCTGAACAAACAAATGCTCATCAGGGAAGGGAGAAGCAGCAAGAAGTGATGGAAACAAAATTAGGATACGTGGGAGAATTTAGTTTATCCTTTCCACACTAATTCCAGATGTGTAAACTAATGACAAAATACTAGCCCAGCTACAAAATCTGCTTGCTCATCCTGACCATCGTGATTACTAAAAACCACCACTGCCCCCTAGATGAGTTTTGAGAGGCTAGTTTAATATCTGTTTAAGAAGTTTTTTGCCAATGAAAGCGTGACTGATGTACACTAAGAATCTAGAGACCCATCACACAATCCTTCTCACACTGGCGCACTCTACCTTGAGAATGGGAAGTAAAAAGCATTCTTATAGATTCATAGATTCTAGAACTGGAAGGGACCTTGAGTGGTCATCGAGTCCAGTCCCCTGCCCTCATGGCAGGACCAAATACTATCTAGACCATCCGTGATAGACATTTATCTAACCTCCTCTTAAATATCTCGAGATGAAGATTCCACAGTTCTTACAGAACACTTTGCTGGTCCATCCTCCTCTGTCACATATTCAATGAGATTGTCACTGTCTCGTATTCAACAAGATCTAAGGATGTGAGGGTAGGTCTATTAAAGGACATAGCCTCAGAAGCACATGGACAGAAAGTGGAACATCTTATTACTTTTCTAAAGCACTCAGAGGATAACGTGTTCAACAAAATGGAGGTTTGGGGTCTGAAAGATGAGATTTTGAAGCATGCCTAAGGTAGTTAGGAGCACAAGTCCCACTGACATTACTTGGAAACTGTGTTCCTAGGTCATCTGGACACATCTGAAGAGCCCACCCAAAACCCACAGCAAGCGTGTCTGCTTTTTTAGTCAGCATGTAGCAAACATCTTTCCTTTTGCCCTTCCTGACATTTCAAATGCTTTGTGCCTCACTCAGGCTACTTCAGTGCAGTCTGTGTTTTGGAATGTTTACTAGCAAATGCCTGCACAAAGCAATGAGAGTTTAAAATCCAATAACGGGTTTGGAAATTTTTGCACTAATCTCCATGGTGCTTCTAAGTATTTGGCATTATGGTCCTATGTGTACTAGATTAGGAGCCAGGAGAACTGGGTTCTTTTGCTGGCTCTGTCACTGATCTGTTCTATGATTTTAGCCAAGTCACTTCTATTCTGTGCTTCAGCTTCTCCCTCTGTAAAGTGAAAAGCATGATATTTTTCCTCTCTGTAGGATGCTTTGAGATCTACGGATCAGTGCTGTTTAGGAGCTAAATGTTTTTCATAAGTTAAAGGTTACATCTAAATAACTGGACGCTTGCAGCCCTCTGGCTTTGTTACTGCTGTTTTGGTAAGATCTGAGTATCAATAACGCCACTATTAAATCCAGATAACTGTCTATTTTTCAAGACTAACACAAGGATATTACAGTGCATCAGTTTCAAATGTGTGTGTATTCATAAGTCTTATGTCCACATTTGACAGCTAACCTGATGGATGGACAGGAAAATGGATATTTTATGCGTCTCTTTTACTAGGAGAGTCAGTTTGCTAAGCTTCAGTGTAACAAGCACTGATGAGGATTTTCCTTCATGCTAAGCAGAGGCAAATGGAATTCCAGTGACACACAGCACATACAAGGCAGAAGCCAAGACCAGCTGTCACTGTGTCCATTCAGACCGTGGATCCAACTGTAACATCTGGTGCCAAGATGAGCCCAGAATACTAAACAAGGCACATTTAAACATAGGAGTGCAAGTCTGAAGACTAAGCTGTCTGCCTCCTGCTTCTGTACCCAACACAAACAGAAATGAAGGAAAGGTGCAGACCCTTTGCTACAAGCTACATTAATGGTTTGACTCACTTCACAGATAAGGGAAAAAAATGATCCCGTGCTACACCACATGGTGACAGACAGCTGGCAAATGCTTTGTATACGTGAGCAGTGTATATCTGCCCAATAACCACATGCACTGTCCCGTGATCCCTGCAACACTTTGCCTTGACTTGCCAAGTTGTACTTTTCATAGGAGGATAAAGAAGTTAAAGATAAGTAGGATCTATGGCGGGGTAGTCAATAGGTAGCCCATGGCCAAATCCGGACAGCCAGATGCTTTTGAACTGACCATGACATCTTTTTATTTACTTATTATCATCATTATTGGTTTTGTATTATTTTCTCTGGAGTCTGCACTTTGAAAATACCTTGACCAAGAAATGTGGACCTTGACAAAAAATAATTGATTACCCCAATCTATAGCATCAAAAAGTGGTGTGTGTATGTGATAGGTCCTAGACTACATTGTCCACGGTGAGGTCCATCCTACTGCAGAACCAGAAACATAACAGTTTACAAAGAGTATTCCTTAAGGAGATTAAAGACAGGACCCCACAGCCACAGGATTTACCTGCAAATACATGCCTTGCTGCAGAACTGTGATCCACTTAAAAAAAAAATCCTACCCTTTATGGCAGGGGTCCCCGTGGTGCCCGCGGGAGTCATGGCGTCCGCTGGGGCGTCTAAGTGCATCCATGTACTGGGCGGCAGACGAACATCCGCCGAAATGCTGCCAACAAGTAGCGAACCACCGAAAAACGGCATTTCAGCAGCGACACTTCTGAATGACGCTACTTGTTGGCGGAATTTTGGCGGATGCTCATCCGCCGCCACGATCTTCCATGGCTTGTCGTCTGGGGGGTTGGGGACCACTACTTTATGGTGAAGAAGATAAACTTGAAAACATGAATGGTGTAACTACTGCAGCTTCATCTGCCCGAGATGGCAGAGAACCTGAAAGTGCCTCAGATATGAACGGCCCCCAGTCACCTCAACCAGGGCCCCATGCTAAGATTCTGAGATTGTCAAATTTACTATTCCCCCTTCATCACCACCTCCCCACCCAAAAAGAGAGACATGGAATTCAGCATTTTTGCCATGGAATAGTTATTTGCTGCAGCCAGGTGCCTGACATCTCGCTCTACAGTTATCCTCACTAGGGTTAAGTTCATTGTTTATACTGCATGTTCACAGCACTGTTCCATGGAACTAAGCTACAGAGGCTAGTGGACCAGAGCTGGAGTCCAGCTTGCAGCTAGGGACCCAGAAGTATAGGTTGGCCAGCTGGGCTGCCTCTAGAACAGTGCAGCAGCCAAGGCTTGGGAGCCAGGGAGATGAACTACTGAGGTCAACTCCATGTTTGTCTCCCAGCCCCACATGAGAGGGAAGCAGTTCTGAACAGGACTGCCTGGGCAGCTGCAGAAGCAAAGGCCTAGGCTACCTGGAGAATGCAGTGAAAAGCACACCCTTCAAAATAATCAATGAGAATTTTCACTGATGAGCCACAGCTTGTGGGGAGGGAGAAGAGGGGGCATGATGGGAACAGGACAGACAGGGGACATAGATTGAAACCCAAAGGGGTAATTTGTGATGGTACAAGGTAGTTGTTGCTACCATTTACTATCTGGACTCCAATTATAGGGTAATTCTTGGTCTTCACTAAAAGAGGAAGACCTGTAGTTTCAGGTTTCAATAATGTCCAGAAGCAGGAGGTGTGAGGCCAAGAGCTGCTCTTCCCCACTACCCAACAAGACCAGGTAGGGCAGATCAGCTCATTTTGGGGCTCCAGGGGATTTAAATAACTCTGATCCAGCCTGACTCTTTAGTCCATCCCAGATTCTGCTGGAGGTTTGATGACAAGAACACGCTGTTTCCAGAGCCATCTGAAGGAGTAAACGTTGACAGTACTCCGTGAAGGAAACTGGAGCATGCTAGCCAGAAGCTGGATGGGCTGGGGATCCTGCTGTGGCAGCATGCACTCTCACAGGACCCAACATGCTTCTGGCACACCTCACTGAGTGTTAATGCAAGTTTAAGATTTCCAGTAAAGCGCAAGTCCTGGCTTTAGCTAGTTTCTTTAAGGAACTTTGTGGCCTCAAGGACAAGGCAGCAAATCCTCTCAATCTATGCTCTTCAGGCCTTTGGAAGCACAGCTGTTCCCCTAGAGAGGTGGAGGACCAAAATGAGGTTGATTTAATTCACCAGCACAGCAAAGGTGACAACGTATACATTGTGTGTTCAGGGCAAACTGAAGCCATATAGGTAAAAATAATCTGGAGTAGCATTCCCTCTAATTTTTCCCACTCACGTGCGGAATGAGTTTTGTTACGTGCACCAATATGGAGGTGATGTGTGACAAATCACCTCCATATCGGTGCACATAACAAAATTAATGGGGGGTGTGTGGCACGAGGGGACTCCCCGCAGCCCTTTCCCCTCCGGCAGCGCACAAAGCTCCAAGGGAGGGGCCCTCCTCTCCCCTCCAGCAACAGTGAGAGAGTGAGCTCCCAGAGCCAGGGGAGAGACCTGTGGCAGCCCTGCACTCCCCAACTTGCTCCCCTCCCCAGTCCCCGCCCACACCCTACCTTTCTCCTCTCCAGGCCCCTGCTGCACGGCCCTTTACAGCCTGCCGCGTGGCCATGCAGCTTAGAGGGAACTTAGATCTGGAGTAGCTTCAAGAGAAGGGACCTCTTCAATGCTAGATGGCATGGGCTCACTCAGACGATATTACCATTCCTGAATCAATTTTGGCCAGAAAGAGGCAGAACAGGATTGCAATAACTCAGATGCAATCCCTGGGGGTTTGACCCAAGTGCCATATCAGTCAGCCCTCCTCTTCCCATACTGTGGCTGACTAACCTTAACCCAGCTGCCTGCACAGAAATGGAATACCCAGGCTCCATTCCAAGGACTGTCAACTAATATGAAGGACTACTGGACTGTACTTGCACTTCCATGGACCAGCTGTACCAGAGAGCAGATGGAGGCATCACAGCCTGCACTGCTAAACTGTATGAACAAGGTAACCAAATTTACACCTTCCTGAAGAATTATGACCCAAACTGCCATTAAACAGAAACTGTATCCATTAAGACAGTGGTTCTCAACCCTCGGTATTGGATGTGGCCCACATAACATATCGTGGGCCGTACACGTGATCCATAATGGTAACTAGGTTGAGAACCACTGAGTTAAGACCTTTACTGCACCCATGACCTCAGTGTGAATGAGAACAGCAGTACATCTAAAAGGCCAAACCAAAGAAGCAATGCTTCACGTGACATTGCTGAGGTGCAATGGTTTTACGAAGGGCTTTTAATCTAGCATGGCAAGCAGTCTCTCTTGGAAATGTTCTACACCAGAAGCATGACACCCTAGTATAGGCATTAACAGGTGCCTCCAAAGTACATAAGCTGTTTTACAAACATCCTGAAGAAAACTTTAGGACATTAGCGTTTGTTTCCCTGTAATGGAAAGGAGAGTTTACCTTAAGTTGTCCCACAACCATACTGAGTATACAGCTGTCAGGCGTGGGCTGGTGGTCTTGTGATGTGATGCTGTGCTGTATTTTTTGAAAAGGAAGGCTCTACAATGAGAAGGAAAAGAACAGGGTGAGCAGATAGGAAGTGTTCCCCTCCTTAGAATATATTATACAATACACATTTCATGTAGGAAATCAGTTAAGTGCAGTGGCATAAGAAGCTGAACTAGTTTGGAAATAGACACAAGTTTACATTCTCAGTGCCACAGAACGATGCAAGTGGTCAGCAGAAAAACACAGGCGCTCAGCTGAAGACTTTCTACTAAAGAACAAAATTAATTTTACAGATAAACAAATACTCCATAAGCCCCATCTCAAAGTGCAAGTCAGATTTAGCAGCTACCCTTTTAATGAAAAATGCCTTCCATCTGGTGTGACAAGCTGGACTTGTTCCTTCCAGCCCTGTGAAATGCTGCAAGAAATCTTCACCAGAGAGGCCCTTATAATTATGTTATTGTAGGTTCTCATCTCTAAGTCCCCATTCTCTTCTCTCTTTCTTTCCTTTCTGTACTCTACTTTCTAGCATCTTCACTCCTTATCTGTCCTCCTGAGTTATTTCAGACACGTGGATATGACAGCAAGCTAAATTCAGCGAGGTTGACCACAATCAGCTAACCCATTTTTAAAGGCGCTGAACCCTGTCTCCACCAGCTGCTAAGCGGTGCTTAAAAAGCCCTCCCCTTTTTTCTTAATCTAACTAGACAACGCCTTATGTTCGCTTTATAAATGAAGTGAAGCTCTGTTCAATATGAACTTTCATGCTCCTCAGAGCTGCATTTGAAACAAAAGCTGCGCTAATATCGCTGAGGCAGGTGGCATGCAATTTGAGATACAAGACCCACAGCCCTGCCAGTAAAGACCACAAACTTTTACTTTCTCATCAGTATAGTGGCTGCCAGCAGAGGGCTCAGAAATGTCAAGTTTAGTCAAATGTACCTGTAGGGAGAGCGTCTTGGTTTCTACATGGGAGGAAATGCTTCCCTTATACTTTGGAAACTGGTGCTTTCTTTTAATATAGTCTGGTTCAGTAAGCACCTCACATGTGAACAGCTGATGAGCACTGGATTTGAGAGAAAAGTTGGGCATGACAATTATATTGTTGGTCTGCAGAAGGGAATAGTCTGTCTATAGCTAATGCAGCAGGTTTATTAAGTTCAGTATCATACACAGAACATCTTTGAGGGCACAACAAAAAGCAGCATTTAGTAGCAGGCCAATGAACGCCCATGTTGGTGGCAGTGAATCTGTGCACCCAATGCGTGGCAGACACTCTAGAGAGCAGATGTTTGCCATATTGGTGATAATGTGGCTGCCTGACACCAAGTGCCATGGTTAGGTTAGGCAGGACGTTCATTCAAATCCCCTTGCCCATTCTCCTCTGAGCCTCACATTCTGATTCAGCCTGGGGAAATGTATCGCTGAGATTTTAGCAGAACCTTGCTTGCTTTGCAATGCCCCATAGCTCCTCACCTGGCCACAGACCTAGTGGCTGCTAAGAAAATTTGCAGGAAGTGGACTGAAGGGGTTTCACTGTAAGATGCCATCTGAGTTTATTTTGGTTGCTGCTCCCCTTATATGCATTGCTGTCTTTTTAGCACAAGCGGTCCTACGTGTGGTTATGTGCTTTTCACTTACAAAAATAAAAATTTTAAATCCAAAAAAACTTCCTTCAGAAATGCAAGAGAAGAATCATATAAGATTATTCTGTGAGTTACGGCAATAGACAAGGATTCAGGAGATCTGCATTCAGTTCTTAGCTCTGCCAGACTTCCTGTGACACCCTGGCCAAGTCCCTTAATCTCTGTGCCTGGGGCTATGGCGTCACGATCTTGTTTAGAGTTAGCCATCTCCATGTAAAAAAAACCCAACACTCCTTTTTTGCAATGAAGATACAGCCTTCAGTCCTGAGCTGTAAAATGGGGATAACACTACTACTCTTCTCCCACCTTGTTTTTATTTAAACTGCAAACTATTTGTAGCAGGCGCTGTCTCTCGCTGTGCGTCTACCACTGGGGCCCTGATCCTGGGAGGTGCCTCTAGGAGCTACAGATAAAAGAGGCACAATTAATAATAAAGGTTTTGCAGACCAAGTTAGGTCCTAATGACACCTGTGCTACCCTGCTGCCTTTAGTGGATTTGCACAAGTGTAACGGATTGGAACTAAGTAAACAATTCAGTTGATGCACAAGAAATACAGGTCAGGTCCCTCTCAGCTGTGCTAGCTCTGCAGGGCTAACAGGAGCATTCACAAAAGAAACTGAGCATAGAGTTAAGGTGCTCAGCACTATCCTGCACTCCTCAGGCCCTTTCAGAACACAGGAGTTTAATTCCCAAAACTCAAAATGCTGGAAAACCAGGATAAGGAATTACGGTGACACTTTGCATAGAACACAGACACAGTATTAACCATCCCCTTCCCTAGTGAGTCCTTCCAAGGAGATCACAGTATCTGGCATATCCCTCAGACTCTGCTAACCAGCAGCAAGTGCTCCCTGAAGTACAGTGAGAGTCTGCTGGCCTGTATGAATAGCAGGGCTGACTGGGAGCTGAGCAGGGCAAAGAGAAAGTGGCAGGGAGAAATAGGGTACTGGTCTGTTCCCAGGTCCTAGAGACATCTTTGCATGGGCCAGAGTTAAGGCTGTTTGGGGATATGTTTCTACTCTATATAGAATCTTATCCTGCCCTCATCACCGGAGTATCTGAGTGCCTTCCAGCAGTGGGAGAGAACTGTATGTGCTTAATTCCTGTGGGAGTTTGTTTCACATTCTTACACTGGCCCTAAAGAAAGCTCCATCTCCTGCCCAAACAAGCTTTTCACTTCTGTGTGGGACATGCCCACTTAACTCAAAATTTCCTGAGAGTCTCCCCCACTTGTGTTTTTCCCCATACTGCTAGCCTTCTCATAAAGGGAACTTTAATTCCCAGAACTGGAATGGTGGCACACCAGGATATGTGGAGTTAAACTCTTGAGGGAAACACCCCAGCGATTTTTGGCGGACACTGCCTATATCGTTTTAGGCTGGGTCCAGGGGAATCAGCCAAGGAAGGATCTGCGCTCACAGCTGTTGAAATCTCAGATCAGCACCACTTTCCGTAACTTGCCTGCTAAATGGTGTGTTGAGGGGGGCGGGAGGAGAGGTTAAATCACTGAGCCTCTGATTCCCTGAGCTCTGCCTTGAGAAGTCAGAGCCCAACTTCCCCCTCTCCCTCACTGAATCAGGCAGAGAAACTCCCCTGCAATGATGCTCACAAGAATCCTGAGGCAGGTAGTCTCTCTACATTTTCATATGCAAGAAAGGTCAGTCAACGGGCCCAGGTTTTAAATGCCAGTTGTCTGAGTGTCTGGTGATCACAGTCACTTGTCTGCCCTAAATTTTTTAGCTTGCCTGGGGATGCCTCCTAGATTGGTCTTCCTGCTCCTACCTGGGGAGCCATCCTGCCTTTCCTTTCCAGTCGGGGACAAGGGAACACCAGGTAAACAGAGGCAGTTTTGTTTTGAATTGTAGAGTTCAAACAGTATAGGCTAGAACTGACATGAATACTTCCCAGATTGAAATTTAGTGTTTGAACAACACTCATCAGCATGGCCACATTCAATTTAACATGAATCCAAGAAAGAACTCCAGAGCCACCTGTAGCAGGCTGAACACCCACTCCAGCCCTGAAGGGGTTGGCAAAGCCCTGCAGAGGGCTGAGGCTGTAGAAGGGAGCAAAACCCTGGCTGACTGGGGGAAGTGGCTGCAGCTGGGGCCAGGCCCCAAACTGAGCGACTGGGCCTTATAAGGTGGCCAGGGCAGCCGGAAGCTCAGCAGTCTCACTCTGACTGGAGAGAGACACAGGCCTGGCTGCTGGGGAACTCACTTGGGGACCTAGAGTGAGGCGGGGCTGGGAAGCCCCAGACCAGCAACTCCCAGGCTGGAGGGCTTGGTCCTAGGCCCACAGAGGTATTGAGCTTGCAGAGGAGCAACCTAAGGGTGGGTAAAGGAAGCCAGCCCAAACCCCTTGTTGCCTGTGATGACTGGCTGGTAGACTGCAGTCTGCCCCAAGGCACGGGGGCTAGACGGTGACTGGCAGTAGCCACGACTGAGGCAATGTAAGGATAGGGGTTCCCCTGGGTGGGGAGACTCAGAGTGGGGTACTGCCAAGGGGGCAGCACCCAAGACAAGGGCTCCGGGAGGGACACAAGGGCCAATGACAGGCAGGACACCTGGCCTGGAGAGGGCGCTCCGACGACTGGTGAGCTAATTCCCAAGACAACAAGCAGGAGGCGCTGCAGGGGTGAGTCCACTCCCTTATACACCCTTTGAAAAATGGCATTGTCTATGAAAGCACTGCTGCGGGTCTACCAGGATCTGTTGAGCTATCATACAGCAAAGCCATCTAAGGTGAGAAATTTGGGCTGGAGGTGGAATTGTCAGCTCTGATAGCTGCTGAAGTTCACCTTATTTTTCAAGAGACCAGCTTTTCTAGAGCAACCCACAGCAATAAAACAAAAAACCCCCACTCAAATACCAGACATCGGAAAACCTCCTCAAGCTTCCGCTGCTCAGAACAGAATCACCCTACGAAGCCTGGATTCTCATGGATGCAGACACATGCTAGGTCCTGTTCAGATAAGCTCTTTGGGAGAAGGGATTTTTAATCCAGGAACTCCTAAAGCTTGAAACTGGGCTGCCTTCCCCATCTCTATTTCCTGTACATTCAAGTACAAATATCCTTCATATGTGCTTCCAACTCCATTGTAGGAGGTCAACAACCAAAGACTATTTCTTGAAGAAATGTCTTCCTTTCTAGAGGATCAGGCTGCAGAGTCTTCTGGAGAGTTGTAGAGTAAAGAGTCCCACAATAGCAGGACTGTGCAGCACAATCTCTAGAGGAACAGGAGTTTGGGCACTTATAGGCCTTGTACGTGCTAAATTAACTGCATGAGCCACCTTGCAAAACAGAAATTAAGAGATTATGGGGAGAATTAACAGCCCACTCTCTGTATTAAGAAATTGGGATTTTTAGGATTTCAAAGCTCAATTTTCTGGAGTAAATGAACTCCAGAAACTGACAAAACTGGGAGACTGTCTGCAGAGTTTAGAGATGTACTAGGGAACTTGGTTTTCACTTGACAAGAGAATTACATGTTATGTGTTAGCAGCAGCACGTACTTTAATGCCAAACATGGATGTTTAGCATTGATTCTGCATCCCTGCAGGCCCTTGATTCACTAGAAGCCAGCAGTGTCTCCAAGGGACAGCAGAGTGTCTCTAGAGTTGTGTGCTGCAAAGGACACTGGAAATCCAAGTCCCATAAAAGCAATATTTGAACACAGAGTCATCACCTCTGAGTAAGCAACAGAACTAGCAGAATCTTGTCCCATTAATAATGTCCCAGCCAGCCCAAGAAGCGAATATGTCAATGCTGCGAGTCTCAACTAGTGGACTGCACGGTGTGTTTTCTAATAACTTGCATCAGAGGAAGAGCCAAGGAAAGAATACATTCAGTGAGGTGAATACCCCATACAGCCCATTGAGAGGGAATCCTGTGACAGAAGAGAAATTTGAACCTGACTTACGCAAAAGCTCAGAAGTGGAAAGGTTTCCCTACACAGAGTGCTAGGGAACATGTTCTAAAGTTCCTAAGTGACTCAGGAGCCTAAGACCCATTTTCAAAGTTTAGGTTCTCAGTCACTTCTGAACATGTGATTTAGACACTTTTTGAAAATGTTACCTTCCCTGTGAGACGCAAAACAACTTAGATCTTTAGAGCGGTTTCCCAAAACATTTTGTTTAGAAAAAAACATTGCATGGACTTACGGAGAGTTTTTCAACTATAGCTGTTTTGCCCTGGCATTGCTGCCCTTCCCAGGTAAGGCATGATGCATCAATCTGAAACAAGCAAAACAAATTTGGTCACAGCCTGCTTGGGAAAGTAAATAAACTAATTCTCTTCAATAACGCCAGCAAGGTCAGACTTACCAATGCTGTTCATGCACAGAGATTTATCAGAGCTCAAACTGGCTACACTCAGCTTCCCTAGGAAAAGTGAGGCATGTAATTGTTTGCATGGTTCTCTACGGAGCAATGAATTATGTTATGTCAATTACACACTTGCACTGCCTCCTGTAGCTAGCTCGATGGATTGCCAGTACTGTTAATAAAGGTAGGAGTCACTACTGGCTGCCAAGGGTACAAGGTAAGGAAATTAGTTACCTAAAGGGAGAGGGGAAAAAACAAATGCAGACGAAGCAATACAAGTAGTAATTGGTTTTTCCTGGTGGTCTGTGGGATTGGGTAATGATGACACTTCATAATCGGAATATATCGGTCAAAAAAGCTGCTTCAGTTGTGTCAGAGCAGGTGGTGTTTTTTTCTGGAAACTAAAGGAGGACAGGAAGAGAAGTAAAGGACATCAGACACACCCGGAACAGATAGCATAAATTCTTCATGCTTGCCAACAAATCTGGTACAATTACTTACAGAAATTTAGAGATTAGAAATAGATACGTCTTTCAGGGCCCCCAGTTCATTTCAGGAAAAAGCAGAAAGCTTTCTAGAGAACCATTCTAAAACTTCATCCAGTCTGGCTTTCAAGTGATTCAGACTGCTTCCATTTCTGAGCCCTTCTAGGCTGTAAGAGGCAAGAAGCCTGCCCTATCTGTGGTCCATTAAAGCTGCTTACTATGAGCACCAGAACAAATGGCCACTAGATGTTTGTTCTGACTGCATCCTCCGAAACTATCTCCTGTCAGACCAAGGCGATGGCTACACTAGGAGCTTACAGTGACACAGCTGAGCTGCTGTAAGCTCTCTAGTGTAGCCACTCTTAGCCAACAGGAGAGAGCTCTTCCATCGACTTAATTAATCCACTCCCAATGAGCGATGATAGCTATGTCGGCAGCAGAACCTCTTCCTCTGACATGGCACTGTCCACACCAGCACTTAGGTCAGTGTAATTACATAGCTCCGAGGGTGGCTTATTCACACCCGGGTGACATAAGTTATACCAACATAAGTAGTAGTGTAGACATAGCCCAATAAACTGGATTCTTTAACGCATGAGCATTAAAAACCACATGATCTTCCTTTAATAAATCAATCAATCTTGATTTAACTGAGCTTTACGAAGCCAAAAACTAATTGGAAAATTTGCACTATTGCAATTTTTATGTTTATAATCAAAGCAGTTTTCAGTGTCATTAATGGTAGGATTTCTTATCTGAAGACCACAAGAAACTGGGACATTAAAACTATATTTATTCAAAAA
The DNA here is from genome assembly GCF_025201925.1 of Gopherus flavomarginatus. Lineage (NCBI taxonomy): Eukaryota > Metazoa > Chordata > Testudines > Testudinidae > Gopherus > Gopherus flavomarginatus. The sequence goes on from NC_066630.1 coordinate 39,728,549, forward strand.
CTTCTTATAAATCCATAATGGTACAATATCAGTGTATGTACAAAAAGCTTGCAATTTTAACACAGAAAAATTATTTAGCACTTCAAAACAAAGTTCAAATTTGTGAAAGCTTTCTGTGAACACACACACACACTTTTATCATTATTAATTTCATAATGCAACATTTTAAACAAAATTACAATCCAGGATCCAAAATCGTAATTTAGTTACCTGAGTCCCATTATTCAAACTGATGAAGGTGCTTTTAAGGCTTTCAGAATTTAAATGCTCAATAAGGAAATAAGGAAAGTCAGCTTTGAAGACCTATCTGTTCTCCAGCAAGTATCTGATTGCACTAAGCTGAGTGATGAAAACAGGTAATTCAACACCAGAAGAAGAAGAAACTGGAGCTGTTAACAGTTGCAACTCTTCTTTCAATGTCGTCTTTCTTTGTTTTCAGCCAGGCTCTTTACTTGAGATTTCCATCTCTGAACAGCTGTTACATTTTTCAGTATTTCGCTGGAGAAAGTAACTTTCTGAAATAAAGACAACAGTAGCCTGCTACAGCAGATACTGTCAGCAGAAACCCATTAAGTGCTAATTGCCCTGCTGTGAGTGGAAACTGGCACATGCAGGTATCAATCACATTTTACGAAGTGACATGGCATTAATGCTTTCAGAACATGCACCACAATTGTAGTCAGTAAATTTATTTAGTCTTCAGGACTTCAACAGTTTCAGCAACTGAACATGAATTCCTCGCTACAGAACTGAGGGCTACTGCTATGGACATCCACATCTAAAGCAATGCCTCAGCACTCCTCTTCACATCAGTATTTGTCACCTTCTGGCAAAGAGTCAACATCCTGTCTATACTGTTAATAGATTTTCATTAACTGGCCTTTGAAGAAGAACTCCACCTTACTTCAGGAGGCATGACAAACAAAGTGCTCAGTCAGTATGATCTGATATTCTTTCCTTCAAAGTCTTTTGACAGTAAATTTAGCATATGTGCAGATCAACCACGTTATTGGCAGAGATTTCCTCATCTTAGCATATTGGCTGTCGTAAGACTAGTCAGATGGCACTTGTATCCATGCAGACCTTTTGACTATCACTAGCAGCTAAAGTCAGATACTCAGGTGAATGTGAATGAGCTGAGATATCAATGCTTGTCATACAAGTAAACAACCTGCGCTTCATCTATAATCATAATCAGTTCCTTATAACATTTTACGACTCCATCTGAAAAGGATCTGGGGATGATAGTGGAGAACAAACTGAATATAGTCAACCATGTGATGCAATTGCAAAAAAGGCTAATATTCTGGGGTGTCTTACTAGGAATGTCATATGTAAGACATGGGAGGTAATTGCCCTGCTCTACTCAGCACTGGTGGGGCCTTAACTGGAATAGTGTGTCCAATTCTGAGTACCACGCTTTAGGAAAGATGTGGATAAACTGGACAGAGTCCAGAGGAGAGCAACAAAAATGATAAGAAGATCACCTGACCTATGAGGAGAGGTTAAAAAAACGGGGCCTGTTTAGTCTTGAAAAAAGAAGATTGAGGGAGGACCTGATAACAGTCTTCACCTATGTTAAGAGCTGTTATAAAGAGGACTGATCAATTGTTCTCCATCTTCCCTGAATTTAGGTTAGATACGAGGAAAAAAATTCTACCTGAAAGGGTAGTTGAGCTGTGGAATAGACTTCCAAGGAAGGTTTTGGAATCCCCATCCCTGGAGGTTTTTAAGAACAGGTTGGACAAACACCTGTCAGAGATGGTCTATGTTTACTTGTTTCAGAGTGGCAGCCGTGTTAGTCTGTATCCGCAAAAAGAACAGGAGTAGTTGTGGCACCTTAGAGACTAACAAATCTATTTCAGCATGAGCTTTCGTGAGCTACAGCTCACTTCTTCAGATGCACAGAATGGAACACACAGACAGGAGATATTTATACATACAGAGAACATGGTCCTGCCTCAGTGCAGGGTGCTGGACTTGACATTCTCTCAATGTCCCTTTCAGCATCACATTTCTACGATTCTGTTTGGACACTCACATTCTCCATTTCTAAAACCTCAGTCTTCTCTTCAAACACTTCATCCAGGAGACATCCAGTCACTGCAAGCCCTGGTGGAGCAGCATTTCAACCTTTCTGACTTGTGACTGTTCAGTACATCCGAAGATGGGACTGCTTACAAGCACAGCACCAGCTATTACCTTGTCAGTTTTGTGTTCTAGTTTATGGTATTCTCAAAACAAAAGATGAGAAAGATGGCTTGGGGGTGGTCTTTTTTGGTGCCGATGAACATTAAGTGTGAAACCTAACAGAAAACTCTGTGTAAAGTCAAATTCTACAGAAACGAGTACAGAATAGCCACTTCAGTTGTTTAAGACTAAAATAAGAAAGTAACTTAAGTAAATGTAAATTAAAAAGATGTAATTTTTTTTTGAAGATAATGATTTTATCTAACCTACTGTACTCTGCACAGTACACTACACCACCTTGTTGCTCCCAAGCTGTTTATTCTAGTGGTTCATAAATAAGTTAGTGAAACACTTGTCCTTGCCCTTCAGTGTCATAATCACTATAACAAACTGCTTTCATATAACTAAGATCGGCAATATCCATTGGTACTTCAAACATGCCCTGTACCTTGTTGAGCTGCCACTTTGGACTAATTCAGTCAGGACCAAGCAGCTCACACTGGCCCCAGAGGGCTTATGCTCAAACAAGCCTATTTTTTTTTATTGTTCTTTCAAAATATGGTCAACACCACACTAGCCACCCAGCTGTCCAGGTGATAAAGTGATCGCCTGTTAAGTGCTTCAAAGGATCACCTGTACATCCATTGTACCCTGCCTCCATCAAGTTACTATAGTTTAGGCTTGAAATTAGACAAAAGTTTCTAATAAGCAGAGAAGTGAAGTTCTGGAACAGCCTTCCAAGGGGAACAGTGGAGGCAAAAAACCTAACTGGCTTCAAGGCTGAGCTTGATAAGTTTATGGAGGGGATGGTATGATAAAACTGCCTACAACGGCATGTAGCCGATCTGTGACTGTTCGCACCAAATATCTCCAATGGCTGGTGATGGGACACTACATGAGAAGAGCTTTTGAGTTACTACAGAGAATTTTTCCCCAGGTGTCTGGCTGCTGGGTCTTGTCCAAATGCTCAGGGTCTAACTGATTGCCATATTTAGAGTCAGGAAGGAATTTTCCCTTGGGTCAGATCAGCAGAGAGCCTGGAGTTTTTTCACCTTCCTCTGCAGCATGGGTCATGGGTCACTTTCAGGTTTAAACTAGTGTAAATAGTGGATTCTCTGTAACTTGAAGTCCATAAATCATAATCTGAGGACATCAGTAACTCAAGCAGAGGTTATGGGTCTATTATAGGAGTGGGTGGGCGAGGTTCTGTGGCCTGCAATGTGCAGGAGGTCAGATTAGATGATCATGATGGTCCCTTCTGGCCTTAAAGTCTATAGCACACACATTAAAAAAAAATTCTTCACTGAACTTCTGTACAAACACACAGACACACAAAATGAGCCGAGTGGCTCTGTTGTGTATGAACCAGACCTCAAGCAGACTAGAAGCAAAATGAAATCCATTTCTAGCCACAGATTCCTGATGCCCTTCGAGAGTCAGCATAGAGCTCAGATGATTCAGAATACCATCTTCTTCATTTTGGTTCAGTCTACTTCTTTTAAACACCTGTTGCTTTAAGTGGTCACAGGACAGACTGACTCAGATGCCTTTCTGGTCTTTGCTTCATTTCTGGAGAAAGGAATGAGTCTGGCTTTTTTGGCATGGTCTGAGGGCTCTGGGTATTTCCTGATGTAAAAGCTGGCTAACCCCCCTTAATAGATTACAAGCGGCCAGTAGGGTGGGGGTGAGTACTGCTCATGAACACAGTAGCCTAAATTTTTGTACTCTCTCTTTTCCTCTGCCTCAAAGCACGAAGCTCCTGCTCCAAACCAGTCAGTACTACCCAGATAAAGGGAACATGAAATTTTACACTTACCAATCAAGTATTAACACGCAAGGGTCTTTGTCTGAATGTGTATAAAAGGTTTGTAAAATTTGTGTAAGACAGAGTCTTTTGTACCAAGGTACAGGCTCTCCTTTTTCTGCAAAATAAAGCATTTTTCCTTATCCCTGTCTGGCTGTTAATTGGCTCTCAGCTAAGCAAACCCAATATTTCGGTAACACTGAGAAACAGGTATTTGGGCTTGATTCTTCTCTTGTCAGAGGACACGTGAGAAGGGCTTGTCATAGCAGTGCATGCCCTGGCTGTGCAGAGCTGGTGGAGGAGCGGTTGAGCAATCCTCTAAGTGCTGACCCCAGTTCAGGAGATCTCAGGAAGATAAACTATTGGCTACTGAAGATTCTGGCTGTCCTTGCTTGTGGAAAAAGGACCAAGTGTAAATGTTTGGCGATTAAGGGCCCATGTCCTGTAGGGATCTATAAGGAAGATGTAACTGCTGAAAAAGCTCTGCCTAAGGGTCCCTTGTGAACACTGTCTGTGAACATATATAGAAGGCTGACTTACCCCGTCTGGGTCACTACAGGAGAAGTTTTGGTAGGGGGTCCCTGCAGATAGTGAATTTGGTAGCTGAAGTAGAGGCCAGAAGGAGCACAGCAAGAAGCAGTGGTAGCTGGGACAGACTGCTGAACTCTCGCACATCCTCTGGAAAAATAGACGCACCTTCTGTGGTGCTGCTATACAGAGGACGCAGGAGCTGATGCCTGCATTGTGAAGGGCATGGGGCAGGCACTGATTATGGAGGAAGTGGTGCCCTCAAAGTCCTACCAGTGCCACCTCCATTGGGCCTGCTCTGAAATAGCCACTCTGGCCTGCTTGCAGGAGGAAGTTGCAATCTGGGTCCTCTTGCTGGATGAAGGGGCTTCCACCAATGCACACTTGAAGGGGGAGCAGAGTGTACACGTCCTAGTCTCACTGTCTTTGTTACTTCAGTAGTTTTCTCCACCCTGCTAATGCTTCGGCTGAGGAGTGGTTATGGTGGAGATGGGAGCTGGACAGCTCCAGAGGGATTTAATCTGGGGACTCCCACAAAATATATTTGGAGCAAGTTAGGAGTAAAGTTTTCAATTCTTGTGTTCTGAGGAGAAATACAGCATAAAGTCTGAGAACCACATGCTGCAGCTACCAGGCACAGCTGGAACTTACCAAGCTTCATCTGACTGCCAGGTCTAAGCCTGCTTCCTATGCACCCAGTAAAAGGGAAGCCCACAGTGGGAATGGAAAGCCTGGCTGTGAGGTACAACAATTTCCCTATGCCACTGTTCACCACCTGGTGTACAGGGAGCTTTCCTGGCACCAGCCTATAGGCAAAGGGAGTCACAGAAGTAGACTGAGTAGAGAGTTGCTAGACCTCAGACATGGCTCCACTCTGTGCTCGAATGGAGAATGAACATGGATAGGTTGTTCAGGCACAATTAGGGCCCTACCAAATTCATGGCCATGAAAATTGCATCATGTACCGTGAAATCTGGTCTCCCCCTACATGAAATCTGGCTCATGTGCTTTTATCTACACTGTACAGATTTCACAGGGGAGACCAGCGTTTCTCAAATTGGGGGTCCTGACCCAAAAGGGAGTTGCAGGGAGGTTGCAAGGTTATTTTAGGGGGATTGCAGTACTGCCACCATTACTTCTGCGCTGCTGCCTTCAGAGCTGAGCGGCCGGAAAGTGGTGGTTGCTGACTGAGGGCCCAGCTCAGCAACGCCCCACCAGAATCAGTGCAGGAGTAAGGGTGGCCATACCATTCCATGTCATCCTTACTTCTGCGCTGCTGCTGGAGACTGCTCTGCCTTCAGAGCTGGGCTCCCAGCTAGTAGCCCTGCTCTCCAGCTGCCCAGCTCTGAAAGCAGTGCTGCCACCAGCAGCAGCACAGAAGTAAGGGTAGCATACTGCAAACTCCGACCACACCCACACTATAACCTTGCAATCCCACCACAATTCCTTTTTGGGCCCCCTACAATTACAACACGGTGAAATTTTAGATTTAAATACCTGAAATAATGAAATTTACAATTTAAAAAATCGTATGACCGTGAAATTGACCAAAATGGACCGTGAATTCGGTAGGGCCCTTGGCATAATGCTGGCTGTGGCACAGTCTTGAGATCATGGAGTGCACATTTACCTTTCCCATAACAAAAACAGCTGCTGTCCTGCTCCCAGCATATTCTCGGGTTTATAGATTCTGACCCTGATATTCCCAGTTCAGCTCCATCTTTGAGTTCCCAAACTTACCTAATTCAGTTTACCCCACTCACTAGCAAAACAAAGCAAGCAGGTTGCTTTTACACAGAGGTTTTATCATGGGACAACCTATGGTGCCGTTACAACATACCACCAGTTGGAGCTATTATGAGTGCAGCTGCCACAAACCAGGCAGACAATGCTAAGAAGAGCAGCTAGAAGTGAGAGGGGCAGGGAATAAGGAATCCAGGAAGTGTGACTGAGATGACTAACATTTTGGATTTGGGGGGGAAAAACCATCAGCTTTTCCAGTGCAAGGGTTTAAGATGAACATTACTGAAATCTGATAAGGTTATGAGAACCCTCCTCTCACAGGAGAGAGGCAGATTTAAGAAGCAGTAGAGGGCCCTCACCCCCCTTCATTAGGTACTTACATACAGGGATCCTAACTGGGTCCTGTCTGTATCAAATATATGGTAGTAATGTTGTACAAAACTGGATCCAATCTGCTCCCAAATAGGCTTGTCTCCCATTCTGAATCCTCCGCCAGAGCCAGTGACTGTAAAGAAAAAAAAAAAAAAGAAAAAAAAAATCAGAACAGTTCATAGATTCCAAGGCCGAATGGACCATTGTGATCATCTAGCCCAGGGGTAGGCAAGCTATGACACGGGTGCTGACGGTGGCACACGAGCTGGTTTTCAGTGGCACTCACACTGCCCGGGTCCTGGCCACCAGTCCGGGGGGCTCTGCATTTTAATTTAATTTTAAATGAAGCTTCTTGAACATTTTAAAAACCTTATTTACTTTACATACAACAATAGCTTAGTTATATATTATAGACTTTTATAGAAAGAGACCTTCTAAAAATGGTAAAATGTATGACTGGCACACGAAACCTTAAATCGGAGTGAATAAATGAAGACTCAGCACACCACTTCTGAAAGGTTGCCGACCCCTGATCTAGTCTGACCTCCTGTAGAGCACAGGCCAGAGAACTACCCAGCAGATCTTTTAGAAAACATCCCATCTTGATTTAAGAGTGGTCAGTGCTGGAGAATCCACCACGACCCTTGGCAAAGTGTGTCAATGGTTAATTACTTGCACCATTAAAAAGGTTCACCTTATTTCCAGTCTGCATTCGTCCAGCTTCAACTTCCAGCCATTGGGGCATGTATGTTTGTTACAGCTTTCTCTCCTACACTGAAGCGCCCATTATTAAATATTTGTTACCCATGTAGATACCTAAAGACTGTAGTCAAGTTGCCCCTTCTGACACGGAAGAGCAGCCAAACGCTATGTTAATATGTAAATCAGAGTTAAATCAGTCTTAGTGACTACAGCCTTACAGTGAACAGCCAGCCAAGAACATAACTCTCACAAGGCTTTTAGACCACCAGATCTGTGCTGCTGCAATACAGCAGGCGTCTACAGCATGGATCTCAAACTTAAATAACACATCCCCCTTGCTGCCTCTGGCCCCGACCCCACTCCACCCCTTCCATTAGGGTGCGGCACGGGGCTCAGGGCAGGGAGTTCAGGAAGGGTGCGAGATGCGACAGGGGGCTCAGGGCAGGGAGCTGGGGTGCAGGGTGCAGCAGGTGGCTCAGGGCAGTGAGTGCAGGAAGGGTGCGGGATGTGGCAGGGGGCTCAGGGCACGGAGTTGGGGTGCAGGAGGGGTGCAGGGTGCAGCAGGTGGCTCAGGGCAGGGAGTGCAGGAAGGGTGCGGCAAGGGGCTCAGGGCAGGGAGCTGGGGTGCAGGAGGGGTGCAGGGTGCAGCAGGTGGCTCAGGGCAGTGAGTGCAGGAAGGGTGCTGCAGGGGGCTCAGGGCAGGGAGTTGGGGTGCAGGAGGGGTTCAGGGTGCGAGCTCCAACCGAGCGCCACTTACCCAGAGCGGCTCCGGGGTGGCAGCAGCATGCACCGGGGCCAGGGCAGGCTCCCTGCCTGCCAGCCCTGGCCCCACATCGCTCCGATCCAGAAAGCAGCTGGAACAGTGTCCCTGCAGCCCCTGGGGGAGGGGCTCAGGGTTCCATGCGTCCGCCACTCCTCCAGGTACCTCCCACGAAGCTCCCATTGGCCACAGTTTCCTGTTCCTGGCCAATGGAAGCTGCGGGGGTGTGTGTGTGTGTGCCTGGAAGGAGGCAATGCAGGAGCCCTCTGCCTCCTCCTTCCCCCCCACCCCCCTGGACCAAAGGGACATGCTGCCAGCAGCTTTGGCGTGCGGCAATTCCGCGGGTAGGCAGAGGGGTGGGGTGGGGGGCGCGCAGGGAGCTTGGTGGGCCACACGCAAGAGCCCCACGGCCGCGTGTTTGAGACCCCTGGTCTACAGCATGACTGCAGATGTCACACACAACTGCATTTAGGGAGCTTCTGCACTTCTCTGGCACAGTGGCAATGGAGAACGGAGCCTTTGATTGTGCCAATAAAGCTGCCTCTGCCACTTGGTGATGGCCATTATACATAGCTCACTGGGGAATAAATTACTTCCTCTGGCGTCCCAAAGAGCAAAGCTACAGTCACCCTCTCTGTAGATACACCTCTATCAATAACCACAAGGCGGTGATCCCCAGTATTTCAGGGCGGCTGTTTTCTACATTAAATATCGTCTTTGGGCCAGTCAATACCCACCACTTCCCATTCAACTAGGCAAACTAGCCCTCAGTGGAGTCTGGTCTGCTCTTGCAGTACCAGCTTTGGGCCAATCTGAACTCTGTTAGAGCGTGCACAACTGAATGAGAGGAAGGAGGGCAGCAATTATGCACTGGGGCTCAGCACCAAAGCTCACTATTAAAAAATAGGGAGGAAAAACCTGAAGTTACAGCCATGACCTAGAAGTACTGGTAAGGATACCAGCAGGTGGTAGTCACTGCCTTATAGTTAGTATAACAGGGGAACTCTACTTTCCCCAGAAATTACCCCATCCGGTGCAGACTCAGGATGGATTAGGGCTCATATCCCCTGGCATACAGTATGGAGACTTATTAGTCAAAGGTGGGAGCAGAAACTTTTTTTTTTTTTTTTTGCGCCAGTTACAGAATCAATGAGTCTGCCATCTTGTTTTGGCAAGTTACAAACTGAGCATTAAGCTCAAGTGTACCTTCCAGATCTGTGAATAGAATGACAAAGGCTAGCCCCTGGAGCAGCTCCTTGTGGTGCCCACATACCTAGCCTTGATCACTGATCCTGGGTTCTCCATGCGTCAGCAAGTATAAGAAAAACTAGAATCCACAAAAGCAGCACCACTATGTTTGAGATCTCAACAGGGAGAGGCAGGCTCAGGTAATTGCCTGTGAAAGGATTGGCAGAACATTCTTTGGCTGTTCTAATGGAGGTAAACTTAAGAAAATGTTGCAGGGCACTAAGGGATAGATAACCCATCTGCCCTTACATGAGAGAGTAGTCTCAGAGCTGACATTTTCTGGCAATGAGCTGAAGGGGTAAAAGACTCATTTTAATCAGGAATTAAGGTAACTGTAGATAGACTCATAGATTTTAAGGTCAGAAGGGACCATTATGATCATCTAGTCTGACCTCCTGCACAACGCAGGCCACAGAATCTCACCCACCCACTCCTGTAACAAACCCCTAACCTATGTCTGAGTTACTCAAGTCCTCAAATCATGGTTTAAAGACCTCAAGGTGCAAAGAATCCTCCAGCAAGTGACTCGTTCCCCATGCTGCAGAGGAAGGCGAAAAACCTCCAGGGCCTCTGCCAATCTGCGCTGGAGGAAAATTCCTTCTCGACCCAAATATAGTGATCATCTAAACCCCGAGCATGTGGATAAGACTCACCAGCCAGCACCCAGGAAAGAATTCTCTGTAATAACTCAGATCCCACCCCAACATCCCATCACAGACCATTGGGCATATTTACTTTCTCAGTCTAAATGGATGAAAAAAGTTTGTGGGTCCCTGCATGGAGGATAATTCTTAAATACTGCAAGGGTGTAGTGGTAGGATTTTATGTTTGTATTTTGTATAATTTAGAATGAAGGATAAAGAATGATAATGTAGCATGTATTAAATGTACTGGTGTATGATTTGATCATATTCTGCCAGCCACCTTTTTTGAATAGTAGAAAGGAATGGCCTAATGAGCCATTTGGTAAAGATGCATCAGCTGGGAATTTGTGTCTGAGCTAACTGTAAGGCAGTAAGACGTTTTAAGGTTATTTCTTGGTTGTAGGTTTAGCATTTTAAAATAAGTAAAAAAATGAAAGGATTGTTCTCTTGTGCACTGCAACTTGATGGTTCTGTTTAAAACGTTCACAGAAACATCAAATTGCAATGCACAAGAAAACAAGTTCATCACCCTGAAGACACCAAGACATAAGATGTGAACTCCTTAGTCAGACTTTGTATAAGGCCCAGATGAGTCTTCTATCCTTCTTACAAGTCTCATTCATCATTAGTCCCCAAAAAGAAAAAAATAAGACTTTCTGAAAATGTGTTAAGTTGCTTTGTTGGGTCTTAGGAATAGGCACATATCCCATACTCTATGAATGTGTTGTTCTGATAAGTCATCTGAAAAGAGGAGAATGCAACTTCCTCATCTGATATGACAAATCACTGCACGCTAAGAGTGAAGAGTTCTCTCCAATCTTCTCTTGTCTAGCACCTCCTTGTTCCTCATGGGGGGGTGGGGGGGAAGGGAGAGTGTCCCTTGTTAATTTTGCCTACCTCAAAGGATCAACAGATTACCTTGAAATTTTTATCTTCAGGACAGTAACTTTTATGGTACAAAAATCTCTGAAATAATACAACTCTTTTCCTACTCGCCAGTGGGTCTTTACTCTGTACTTGGACAGCATCAGATATAGGCAAGGAGGCGCTAGAATCACTGTACAACCTAAATGCCCAATATCAATTCTTTAACAGGTCTACTGTGGTAGCACCTAAAAGCCGATCACACTGTGGCTCCATTGTGGATGCTGCTTTACAAATATGCACGGCACAGTCTGAACTCCAGGCCTGGGTTCAAACTTGAACTCAACATCTGGGCCCAGATATACAAATACTGCCCAGCTGGAGTGCCTAGTGAACTCTTATGTGTACACGTTACCAGGCTAAACTCACTCAAGCAAGAGTTCTGAATATTCCCTAGGTGTGAGTTTTAGGGGGTCTCAGTGGCACAGCATGAGAACCTTTCACATCTACAATCCTGTTCAAATCTGCATCCAAATGACCAGTCTTGTGTTTTCCGAAATACTCAGTGAACATTCACCCACATTATGAGACTCCTACACAATTCAGTGTGGCTACCCAAATCTGCCCAGAGGTCCAGAACTGGAAAAGCAGGAGTCACTGCAGGGCAGTATTAAGGTGAACTAAGAACCTTATGCAGGAAGTTTGCTCAGAAGCTGTCTGCTTCCTCACATTACTGCCAGCAAGAGCCAGATGTAACAGCACCTCTGTCAAACACAAAGAACGCACATTAAAGACCTTCATCTTCTTTAAGGCTTCTTCCCCCCACGGCAGCCAGAAATCCCCACCAATGCTGCCGTTTAATTCTGGGCCAGCGCATCACTATTGATCATTAATACTCTGATGGACACTGCTGACAACTAGAAAGAGCCCCCAGTTTAGCGACTAGAGAGTTTAAGAGAAAACTGCAGGGTAGGAGAATCCAATTGCAGAGATGTGTAGCCTCTAAAAATGGAGGTACTACATACAACAAAACAATAAAACAGGAAGCAGACATTTTGGCAGTCGTTACATAGCTCTGGGTGTACATTAAGGGCAGCAAGCTCAGCTGTAGTAGGCAAATTCCAGTATCTAGTTAGCCACTGATCAGCGTTCACACCTTCCACCTAGTCTTCAGAAGCAAATGCTGTTCTTAATTTGCCAAGTGAAGACTGTTTTCAATATATATCCTTAGACCTAAACAGTGGTTCAAATCCAACTTTTTTTGTAGAGTGAACCACATCCTAGAGATGGTCTCAAAGCCAACTATCCTTCCATTTGCAATCATACCGCATCCTTGTGGGAACTACACCAACTGCTTGCAAATCTAGATGCATTTTTCATCTGTCTTTAGTCCAGTAAGGTCTTGTCTACACACAATTGCATCAGTTTAACTACAACAGGTTTAAAAACCAATTCAGCTAAGTTAGTGCAAGATTTCTGCATGGATACCTATACTAAATTGAACCTGGCACAGAATGATTTAAATTAAATTATTGTATGCAGTGTACTGTAGCTGTGTCTGTCCCAGGACACTAGAGAGACAAGGTGGGTGAGGTAATCTCTTTTATTGGACCAACTTCTGTTGGTCAGAGAGACAAGCTTCTGAGCTACATAGAGCTCTTCCTTAAGTCTGGGAAAAGTACTCGGAGAAGTACAGCTAAATACAAGATCAAACAGATAGTTTAGCGTTCAAGTTTAACATAAGTAGCTGTTTGGTGAAGGCAGTTTTAAAGTATGATAAGGTGTATATCCCGGGCTTCCTCCTCAGAGCACATACTGTGGTTTCAGAGTATCTGGCTGTAGATAACAGCTGTCTTGGTGTGTTGGGGTGGTTACTGAATCTAAGAAAGTAGGTGTAGTGATCTGTGGGGTTTTTGTATATAGTTGTCTGTAGAGTTCCATTGTCAAAGCTGATTGTGGTGTCCAGGAAGTTGATACCAATGTGGGAATGTTCCAGAGAAAATTCTGTTATCTAGGGGCCAGGCACTCAGATGCCACAGAATGTGCTCCAAGAAGAAAGTCTGGGATATACACCTTAACACACTTAAAACCTCCTTCACCAAACAAGGACACTCCACCAGAGAAGTAGATTGCATCATAGAATGGGTCACCCAAATACCCTGAAAGCATCTGCTTCAGTACAGAAATAAAGCTCCCTCTGACCATACACCCCTAGTTGTCACCTACCACTCCACACTAGAACTTATCGGGGTATCATCAAACTACAACCCATGCTTGATGGTGACCCCATTCTGAAAGTAGTTTTTCTGAAACCCCTCTTCTGGCTTTCAAACAACCCCCCAATCTCTTTAAGATCATCATCAGAAGCAAGCTTCTCACAGACCTGGACAGACCAACTCAAAGCAGCACCAGACCCTGCCAGAACAGATGCAAAACCTGCAGACATCTCTCTACTGCTACAATGATCAACACCCCACACAACACACCTTTCAAGATCCATGGGTCCTACACGTGCTCATCACAATGTGGGGAAATATCTTACCCAGAGCATTAAATGCCCCAACAACAACTATGCAGGTGAAATCAGACAGACAATCACTATGCTTTTGAATGAACTCATAAAGGAAAATGATAAAAGACAAACACACCCTATCACTCTTGGCTGTGAACTTTTCACAAAGTGATCACTCTATATCTGACCTATCAGTAAAGCCCTGCGGGGATACAAAATTTGTATGCACATCCGAGCCACAACATGGTCAATGGATATCTGCATCTGTAGATGCGGATAGCCGCAGATTTGCGGAGCTTTACTGCTCAGTCCTCAGCCTCAAAGGCAACCTCCACAACACTTTCAAAAGATGAACCTCACTAAACACTAAAAATCATGGTCTTAGTAAAGACACTGGATTTATGGTTTATTATAACAACCTGCAATCCATTAACCCCCTCTTTTTGTCATATGACTGCAGGGGCATTGAGAGGCCACTTCTCCCTGAATGTCCTTTACAACAGTATTTCTCAATGACTAGTCTGTAGACCAGCGCTGGTCCCTGAGAGCTCTCGGATACAGATTAGGAAGGCAACAAGCTGGTCTCTCATAGCAAAAAGGTTGAGAAATACTGCCTTAGAATATGTACTAACTGCTTATGCAGAACTATCTGTTCGACCTTGTATTTGGTTGTAACACTCAGAATACCTTTCCCAGACCTGATGACCTCCATGTATCTCAAAAGCTTGTCTCTCTCACCAACAGAAGTTGGCCCAATAAAAGATATTACTTCAACCACCCTGTCTCTCAAATTAAATTGATTCCTTACTCAGACTCAGATTTTAAGGTCAGAAGGGACCATTACGATCATCTAGTCTGACCTCCTGCACAACGCAGGACACAGAATCTCACCCATCCACTTCTATAACAAACCCCTAACCTATGTCTGAGTTATTGAAGTCCTCAAGCTGCAGAGAATCCTCCAGCAAGTGACCCATGCTGCAGAGGAAGGCAAAAAACCTCCAGGGCCTCTGCCAATCTGCCCTGGAGGAAAATTCCTTCCCAATCCCAAATATGGCGATGAGTGACACTAAATCAATGCAAGCCATTTTAAAATGGATTTAAAGGATGTCCATACAAGGGTTAAACTAAATCAGTTTAAAACCACAACTTTAGTTTAACCATTGAAAGCTAGTGTGTTAGTCCACATCAAAATACCATTCAATGTAGATGTGCACACAGCACAAGTCTGAAGTAAAGCACATTTCCAGAACAGTTTGCAGTTTTGGTTTACAAGGAGCAAAAGAAGGGTCCATTGTTATCTTCTTACTCTATTTGATGCTTTAGATTTGTTTGCTCTACTTACAATTTCTGATGTTGCAAGAAGTTCTCTCTCGGAAGGCATTTACTTTGGAATGAGTTGATCTCCTTATCAATTTCTGTTGCAGATTTCCAGGACTCTGCTCCACAAAGGAGGACAGACAGGAGGTTATTTTTATTTTTGTGTCAGTGCCAATCATGCTACTTTTCCAAATCTTTTCAAAATTTATGAAAGTTGTTTGCTGCTTTTGATATTCATAACTTGACATCTAGCATAGTGTCACTATTGTTGTATCTCTCTCTTCCCGGATAGGTAAGATGATTTACTTATTTAGCATTAGTTCGTCCATTCTCATGGTTACTTTTGGAACATTGATAGCCATACATTTTGTCTTCCCATTGTTGATGAACCAATTTTGCTGTATCTGCCAAAAGCTGTGTCTTGTTCTTCCATTAAGCAATATGTTTAAGCAAGACAACGTCATTAGCAAAAACAAGGTCATCCAATTGCGCTTTATTATTTGTCCATAAAATTTGTCAGTTGCTTTCTGTGGTTACCTTCCTCACGACATAGTCAATGACCAGTGCAAACATAGTGGGGACATCGTACATCCTTGCCTTACTCCAGCTGTCACTGAAAATCATTGGCTGATGTCACCATCTGACAGCACATATGGCATTATCATGTACATCCTTGACTATTCTAATTATTTTGCTGGTATTCCACAGAATGCCATAATTCTCCAAAGACTGCATCTGTGTATGCTGTCACACACCTTCTGGAAATCTATACATTTTATTACAAGAAGTGCTTGTTTCTCCATACTTTGCTCTACATTGTTCTCCGACATATTAATATGTCTGCACATGACCCCAATAGTTTAAAACCTGCTTGTTCCTCTCTAGGTTGAAGGTAAAATTTGTTTCTTGATACTTATCAGGATGTGGCACGTGATTTTCATAGGCACTGAGAGTAATGTGATTCCAATTCAGTTACTGCTATAAGGCCTCTCTTCCACTGAGTTGGGTTCTTTTTCTTCATTCCAAGCAAAACCAAGGAAAGTCTGGAGGGCTATTTCATCACTTGCTCTAAGCATCTTTCTAGTAAAATTATCCTTTCCAGCTGCTCTCTCATTTTTTAATTTACTGATGGCTTTTCAAACTTCTTCCACAGTAACATCTCCTAAATCAACATCAAGCTTTAGTGGTAGATATGCATCACGTATGTCTGGTAATACTAGCAGGATGTGCTAACAGGAGTGTTGTAAGAAAGATATGGGAGGTAATTGTTCGACTCTACTTAGCACGGGTGAAGCCTCAAATGGAGTACTGCATCCAGTTTCAGCCACCATTCCTTAAGAAAGATGTTGACAAACTGGGGAGAGTCCAGAGGAGAGCAACAAAAATGAGGTTTAGAAAACACGACCTGTGAGGAAAGGTTGAAAGAATTGGACATGTTTTCTCAAATGAGCAGGCTGGGGAGGGAGAGGGCACTAACAGTTTTAAAGTATGTAAAACATTGTTACAAAGAGGATATTGATCAATTGTTCACCACGTATTCACGGCCTGCAGTAGAGCCAAACTCCAAGCAACCTAACGAGTGCAGCTGGCCTAACTGGCTATGCCGCTTGATTGGTTGTAAGAGCCACCAGACTGGGTCTTAAGCCTACTAGTAGCAGCAGTTCATCAGCTGCTCAAAACATTCACCCATGGCTGTGATATCTCCTGCTTATTTCCAGCCTTGCTCCTGCCCTGCCTCACTCTAGGTACCCTGGTTCTGAATCTCAGCTCTGATTCCTGACTTCAGCTCTGGCCTCTGACAATGGTTCTGACACATGCTCCAACCACTAAGAATGACCACCCACATCCCAGTCCCTGACACCAACAATGTGCTATCCACCTACTGCCACTGCGTGTGCACCCTATTGGAGGAATACCTGTTCATTTTGTGGCTTGACTGGATGCACAGAGATTCACTGCTGGGGGTAACAAGTGCCCACACTGAACTACTAACCAGTTTGGGGTCAAAACTCCACTCTCCCTGGCCAAGGCTCAGCCCACTTAGCCAGTTTGTTTCAAAGAGCTTCCCCTCAACAGAAAAGACAAAGAGGAAGTTCTTCTCTGCCCAAGATAGGAGTCATCTGGTTTCTCTATGCAGAGACAAGATTTGATGCTGCTCTGCTTGTTCAAACAAGCCACTGAGAAATGTTTGTCATAGTCTGCATGTGTCTGTGGAAGAATCAATCGTGGCAAAGTTTCCAGGCACTTCTGGATGACCTTGAGCTCTCGCTAAGTCTATGCTATGCTTCCAATGCCCACATGAGCAGAACCTCTTGACTGTTTCCTTCTTGTACTGGGCTCCTCACACAGTGTTCACTATTACAATCAACTTTGCCTGGCTTTGCTATCTAATATCCATGCAAAAACCTCACTGTTCAGTCACTAGGCTAGGGATTTGGGGGACGAGAGGTGACTGTGAGAGTGTTTAATGTTGTTGTGCTCAGATCTGCACAGAAAACCTTTCTAAAAATCACTAGATGACTAGAACGAGAAAAAAAACTTCTTAAAATAACTTAAGCTTCAAAGGCATATTTAAGGCACACCGCTAGAAAACTCAATATTTTTTAAAACAAGTTAACAGTGTCTTGTTCAGCCTGGTTCTTTGGCAGCATCCACAATACAGCCCCCAGCGCACATGGTTTAGGAAAAGGGAAGGAGTATTTTCAGAAACAGGCCCAAGAGGTTGTGATGTGCATAAAGCTTAACAGTCACCCATTCATGAAGTTAGAATTGATACCATTAAAGTAGACAAAGCTATGATCAAACTTTAAGCCAACCTTTATGATGCAAGCAGAGTCTCATTTCTTATTTTAATGATAGTCTAAAATGTACGCTAGAACTCTTGTTATACTCCAGAGACAATTTGGCTCATCTACTGCAGCATCTGGAAAATTCATCTTCAGTGCTATTTAAGCTGGAGGCCAAAATATACATCAGTAACTGGGTTTGAAAGAGGAGAACCAGAGCAACCAACAAAACAAGAAAAAGTTAAATGCATGAATAGTAGAAAAATCTGCAAACTGAATAGTAATTCTAAAATTCAAGTGACCTACTTCTCTCAGAGAGATAAGGAACAAAGCCTCTCAAGATGGAAAAGCTACATTTTCTTTTTCCTAAATTGAGAATGAGCTTTAGGGAATATCTACACAGTAATGTAAGCCCAGGGTTAGTGGAATTTGAGTCAGCTGATGTGTGTCCAGGAACTCTGGGCTTGAATGTCTACACTGCATTTTAACCCTAGGTTAAGGATTTTCTGATCCATGCTCAAACCTAGGACTCTAGTATCCATACTGCAGTGCACAGATACAAGTCAAAGTAACCCTATCCCAGACTGCTTAGTGCCTGTCTACCCTCCCTCCCCCTCCCAGTTGACACACTAGCTCAGGGGTTTGAACTGGCGGCACGCATGCCAAAGGCAGCACACAGGCTGATTTTTAGTGGCACGCTGCCAGCCGGGGTCCTGCCTGCCGGCTCCGCTCAGCCCAGCCTGCTGCTGGCATGGATTACAGAACCCCAGACGAGCAGCAAGATGAGCCACTCATCCCGCTGCCGGTCTGGGGCTCCACCTGCTGCCTGCGCTGCTTGTCTGGCACGCAAAACCTTCAATTCATGGCACACTACTTCCCAAAGGTTGCCGATCCCTGCTCAAGCCCTACAACTGTGTTGCACTTTGGGAAAACTCTACTGCCCACCATTTCCTAATTGTGTCGGTGCTACTGATAGACTCAGGTGTCCATAAAGATCAGATGAGTATATAAACTGCATAATTAGCTCCTGTGGTGGCTATCCCAATAGAATGAGGCAGCTTTATACCAAACTACCATTTGAGAATTGGGCTCTCCACTTTTAGACTGAGGCACATTGGCAGGAAAATATCCATCTGCACCTGTTGTGAGGATAATTAGGCTATCAGTCTCCAGGGTGCTCAAGCTATTAAAATGAAACTTTGCAAGTCTTAACATTTAGAATGGGATGTTCAGAGAAGGCATTTTTGTTTGGTTGGTTTTTCATTTATTTTTGTCTATTTGTTTTGATATTTGACAAAAAATGTAGGTTTCAGAGGAAGAACAGGCACAGCCCTGCCTGGCTGCTGCTAAGCGGTGAAGTGCATCCCCAGCACTCCCCGAGGATCGTGATCCCTTCCCACACTGCACCCAGGAGACAGGAATAAGGGATCCCCAGGAGGCTGTGGGGAAGTTTTGGAGCTGGCTCCCACTCACTGCCCAGACAGTGCATGCTGCCCAGGTGTGTCTGCGCGCACAGTCCCAAGGAGGGCAGAGGGGCCCAGAAGCAAGGGACAGAGAGGAGTGGGACCTGCCACATGAACCCTAACTAGAGATCTAAGCCAGGGGGGTCAGCAACCTTTCAGCAGTGCTTTGCCGAGTCTTCATGTATACACTCTGATTTAAGGCTTCGCGTGCCGGTAATACATTTTAACGTTTTTTAGAAAGTCTCTCTATAAGTCTCTATAAGTCTATAATATATAACCAAACTACTGTTATATGTAAAGTAAACAAGATTTTTCAAAATGTTTCAGAAGCTTTATTTAAAAATTAAAATTAAAATGCAGATCTTATTAGTTTAGTGTGATCCTTGCCCTTGCTTTTCCTTGCTGAGTTTTCCAGTGATATTTTTAGCTGCACACAGGCTTATGAGTTATAAGTTGATAACCGGCTGGCAGGAGGTCTGGAACCCCAGATCGGCAGCTGAGGTGAGTGGAGCTGGCGGCCGGTAGGGCTGAGCAGGGCCGGAAGCCTGGACCCTGTCTGGCAGGGGGCCTGCGCTGGAACTTCAACAGGAAGCAAGGTGAGTGGGGCTGCGGGGACCCCGGCTGGCAAGGGGCCAGCAGCTGGACCCCAGAGCAGCAGCGGGCTGAGCGTCTCCTCCAGCCCCCCTCTGGGGTTTCAGCCGCTAGCTCCTGCCAGCTGGAGTCTCAGCCCACTGCCAGCCTGAGGTTCCTTCACCCAGGCCAGCAGCGAGCGCTGAGAGGGACCAGCGGCAGGACCCTGGCTGGCAAGGGACCAGCAGCGGGAACCCCAGAGCAGCGGCGAGCTGAGCAGCTCAGCCCACTGCCACTCTGGGGTTTAGCCGCCGGCTCCTGCCAGCTGGGGTCTCAGCCCGCTGCCAGCCGGGGGGAAGGAACCCCAGGGCAGCAGTGGATGCTGAGTGGGACTGGCGTCGGGACCCTGGCTGGCAAGGGGCCAGCAGCGGGAACCCCAGCGCAGCAGCAGGCTGAGCGGCTCAGCCCGCGCCGCATGCCATCAAAAATTGGCACACGTGCCGTAGGTTGCCGACCCCGATCTAAGCTTTCAGCTGGCATATGAATTAGTATAATTCCCAAATAAGCCACAGCTGCCTGTTTAAAATCACTCCAGTGTAAAGCTAGTACCAGGTATTAACATTAAGAGATGCACTGGCACCTGGCACACATCCACTAGCACATTCTGCTGTAGCTAAAAAGCTTAGCTAATCTGAACATTGGCTATTTCTAAATTAAATTTTCTCTCGTACGTCACATGCATTTCACTTCAAGAATCCATTGCACGAGCAGTATCAATTTAAGGGCAAGCCATTTGCAAACTCTGCTGTAACCTCTTTTTGCTCTTAGCTAAGAAACTTGCCATCCCCAGTCTCCACATGCACACATAGCCTCGTCCAACAGCTTCAGATGGACGCCACTGCTCTGGAAATTTTACAAATCTTGGGTGGAAAGTCCCACCCCAAAAAGAAATGAAATGGTTTGGTTTTGATCTAGACTTAAAATGGGACAGTCCCTACAACCTTTCCTATGGAGAAGCTATTGTGACTATGGTTGGGACTGGACTTTACCCCTGTACGCAGGACACACACCTGAAACAGAACAGTGTGGTGTATTGTTTTGTTACATTCTTTTTTAAACTTAGTACTTGAGCAACTCAAATTGTCAAATATTTGACATTTGTGCTAATATCTGACCAACTACAGATACACAAAAACATACACACAAAAAGGGTGAAATTGGTGAATATGTCATAAAATCATAGGAATATAACACTGAAAGGGATCTTAAGAGGTCATCAAATCCAGTCCCTGTGCTGAGGCAGTGATCAAGTAAACCTAGCTCATCCCTGACAAGTTCTTTAAAACCTCCAATGATGGTGAATCCATAATGTCCTTTGAAAGCCTATCCCAGAACTTAACTATGTAGTTAGAAAATGTTTTCCTAGTATCTAACCTAAATCTCGCTTGCTGAAGATTAAACCCATCACTTCTTGTCCTACCTAGAATGGACATGGAGAGCAATTGATTCCAGTCCTCTTTCTCACAGCCTTAAACATATTTAAAGACTTATCAAGTCTCCCCTTGGACTCTTTTCTCAAGACTAAACATACTCTTAACAAAAAAACCCACATCTTTCCTCATAGGTCAGGTTTTCTAAACCTTTTAACACTTGTGTTGCTCTCCTCCAGACTCTCTCCAATCTGTCCACATCTTTCCTAAAGTGTGGTGCCTTAACTGGATACAGTACTCCTGCTGTAGCCTCACCAGTGCAGAGCAGAGGACAATTTCCTCCTGTGTTTGTCTTACTACTTTCCTGTTAGTACATCCCAAAACACTATTAGTCCTTTTCACAACTGTATCACATTGACACACATTCAATCTGCAATCCACTATAACACCTAGATTAGAGCTGTCAAGCAATTAAAGAAATTAATCCTGTGATTAACTGTGTAGTTAAACAATAATGGAATACCATTTAATATTTTCGATGTTTTCTACATCTTCACATATACTGATTTCAACTACAACACAGAATACAAGGTGTATAGTGCCCACTTTATATTTATTTTTGATTATGAATATTTGCACTGTAAATAACAAAAGAAATAGTATTTCAAATCATCTCATACAAGTACTGTAGTGCAAGGGCTATCATGAAAGTGCAACTTACAAATGCAGAATTATGTACAGGTCTGTCGCATCTTACGCTGGGGTTACATTCCGCAGTCAGCGCGTAAAATGAAAATTGCGTATAGTCAAAATTACATTGAGTGTAATGGTGGGCAATTCTGCCCGCACTACAGGTACAGTATTAAAATTGTTATTTTTCTCTTTTTTTCTGTTTTTGCCAACCACATAAAGCTGAAATCGTGCATGTTAAATGCACGTAAGATGCAACAGACCTGTACAAAAAATAACTGCACTGAAAAATAAAACAAAGTAAAACTTTAGAGCCTACAGGTCCACTCAGTCCTACTTTCAGCCAACCACTCAGACAGACAAACTTGTTTACAATTTGCAGGAGATAATCCTTCCTGCTTCTCATTTACAACATCACCTGAAAGTGAGGACAGGCATTTGCATGGCACCTTTGTAGCCAGCGTCGCAAGATATTTACATGCCAGATGTGTTAAAAGATTCATAGGTCCCTTCATCTTCAACCACCATTCCATAAAACATGCGTCCATGCTGATGATAGGTTCTGCTTGGGTGACACATGGCTAGAAAGGGTTAAACATCCTACAAAATAAAAAACCCTCAAAAGACACATGAGGAGATAATTTTTGTGTTTTTGTGTATTTACATATGTATGAGTAGGGTCGACAAAGTAATCAACAGTCCCCGTCTATGCTATATTCTGATAATTCAGATGTCAAAAGAACATGCTATCATTTAAATGAATTGTAAATATAGGATCTCTCTGTATTCATCTCTCTTTGAAATGTACTGTGAATGGTGGAGGAATAAGCAAATGGCCTTATGTTAATTTGTATAGCTAAGTACTGGTGACGGACCTCCTTCAAAGTCATCCTAATGACCTTTTGTTCCCTGAGGAACTCCCAACTTATCCACAGACACGAAATTGTATAAAAGATCCTTGGGTCCTGATTCTCTCATCTCAGATCTGCTTAGGCTTCATCGGGGGAAGTTTGAGTCGCAAGACTGAGGTCCCAGTTATACTGGTACGCCTTGAATGTGATGTTTGGACACTGGACTATAACCTATGAACTGAATTCTACAGGAACTCTGTAACTGCAAAGCTCACCATTTCTGCTATGAATCCCAACCGTAATGAATTGAACTCAAGTCTGTACGTATATTGATCTTTTAACCATACTCTCTCTCTTTTGCTTTTTAATAAACTTTAGTTTAGTTAATAAGAATTGGCTTAGTGCGTATTTGGGTAAGATCTGAAACATTCATTAACCTGGGAGTGATGTGTCCATTCCTTCAGGATTGGTAGAACCTTTTCTTTAATATGATGAAATAAGATTTACAGAAATGTTCATCGTATTTGACGTGGGTAACTGGATGCAGGCCTGAGGCTGGATCACTTTAAGGCAGGGGTTCTCAAACTGGGGGTCAGGACACCTCAGGGGGTTGCAAGGTTGTTACATGGGGAGTCACGGGCTGTCAGCCTCTACCCCAAACCCTGCTTTGTATCCAGCATTTTATAATGGTGTTATAAATAAAAAAGTGGTTTTAATTTAAGGGGGGGGGAGTCACCAGTACAAAAGTTTGAGAACTACTGCTGTAAGGGAACTGTGTTGTTTGGACTTCTGACGAACCAGTAAGGTATGAAAAAAGCTATTTTATGCTGACTTTGTAAATCTAAGTATTAGTCAGATGAAACCAGCAGAAGGTTGATTTTCTTTTTTGGTGGTTTGGGTTCTGTAGTTTCCATATCTAAGTGTTGCTCTTTTAAGACTGCTGAAAGCATGCTCCACAACTCCTCCCTCACAAATTTTGGAAGGCACTTCTGATTCTTAAACCTTGAGTCCAGTGCTGTATCTATTTTTAGATAAATTGGTATCTTCTTTGCATTTTGTGAAATCAGCTGTGAAAGTGTTCTTAAAACAAACGTGCTATGTCATCATTCGAGACTGCTATACCATGAAATATGGCAGAATGCGGGTAAAACAGAGACAAAGACATGCAGTTCTCCCCCAAGGAGTTCAGTCACAAATTTAATTAACTCATTTTTTAATGAGCATCATCAGCATGGAAGCATGTCCTCTGGAATGGTGGCCGAAGCATGAAAGGGCATCTGAATGTTTAGCATATCTGGCACATAAATACCTTGCAACGCCGGCTACAAAAGTGTCATGTGAACGCCTGTTCACTTTTAGGTTACATTGTAAACAAGAAGCAGGCAGCATTATCTCCTGTATATGTAAACAAACTTGTCTGTCTGAGTGACTGGCTGAACAAGAAGTAGGACTGAGTGGACTTGTAGGCTCTAAAGTTTTACATTGTTTTGTTTTTGAGAGCAGTTTAAAAAAATCTATGTTTATAAATTGCACTTCCATGATAAAAAGATTGCACTACAGTAAGTGTATGAGGTGAATTGAAAAATACTATTTCTTCTGTTCATCAATTTTACAGTGCAAATATTTGTAATAAAAATAATAATATAAAGTGAGCATTGTACACTGTGTTCTGTGTTATAACAGAAATCAATATATTTGAAAAGGTAGAAAAAATCCAAAAATAGTTAATAAATTTCAACTGGTATTCTATTGTTTAACAGTGCAACTAATCATGATTAATTTTTTTGACTTAATCGTAGTTAACTCATGCGATTAATTGACACCCTAACCCAGATCTTTTTCAGTAGTACTACTGCCTAGCTACTTATTCCCCATTTTGTAGCTGTGAAAAATCCTCAGGAAGGATTTTTCCTTCCAAAAGCTGTGTCTATACTACGGGCCTTACAGCTGTACCACTGGAGCTACACTGCTGTAAGGTCTCCTGTATAGCTCCTCTATGCTAGGGGGGAGAGAGCTCTCCCACCAGCATAAACAAACCACCCCCAACAAGCAGCAGTAGCTGTCCACACTGGCATTTTTGTGTTTTTTCACAACCCTGACCAACAACAATTTTTCCAACAAAAGTGCTAGTGTAGGCAAAGTCTCAGTGTAGTACTTTGCATTTGTCTTTAAATGTATTTTGGCTGATTTCAGACCAATTCTCCAATTTGTCAGGACATTCTGAATTCTAATCTTGTCCTCCAACATGCTTGCAACCCCAACCCCACATTGGCTGCAGTTCCCGGCCAATGGGACATGAAACAGCCAGTGCTGTGGCAAGAGCAGTGGAACCAGGCCCCTGCCTCTGCCACCTAGGACCTGCAGGGATGTGGAGCTGGGTAGGAAGCCTCTACCAACCCTGCTTCCCAATACCAGCAGCGGTCCCTGGCCACATCCCCCAGTACCCCTCTCCCAAGCACCTGTGGCCCCCTGCCCAAGTTTTAGTCAGGGCGGGTATTTTTAGTAAAAGTCATGGACAAGTTACGGGTCCGTGAATTTCTGCTTACGGCCCGTGACCTGTCCATTACTTTTATTAAAAATACCTGTGACTAAAATGTAGCCTTACTTATAACCTTATTATCCTCTAAATTGTCTTTATAAATTCATTGAGTGGACGGACTGGTTAATTTGAGCTGTGTCTATTCAGCGCTCAAAGTGAGTCTTCAGTTGAGATGAACTTTCATTACTTTGTGGCTAAAATTGAGCAGAATCAGTCTGAGCTGTCTGCTTCCGTGGGTGCAGCGAGCTAATTGGAGGAGACAAACACTTGGTTGTCCTGCCTTAATTTAGGCCACTATTGTTCACTGGGCTCTAGAGGATATTGGGAGTACTTTGTGCCAGAGCTTCTGCTTTGGATGCATGTCTTTCCTGGGTGGTGAAGGCCAAATACAGTGAGAAAAGCATACCCAGCTGGCAGGGATTTTCAAACACCTCAAGGTTGGTTTGGTGATTATTTGTTCTGACCTGAGGATTCTCTTCTGTGGTGCTCTGCAGGTTAACAAGCATATGGAAACCCAAGAAGGGCTAGGGAAGAGGCATGAGCAGTGTTTTCAAAATGTCAGTGACACCCAGCTCCCTCTTTCCTGCAGTCCCACCACTGCTGTTGAACATCTTACCTAACACTTAGTAGACTGGGGCGTGGCTGAGGGGTAGGTGGCCAATACTCAGTCTGGAGAACAGAGGGAACAGCAGAAGGTTGGAAGAAAAAGCACAAGAAGTGGCAAGGATTATCTGTCCTTTTGAACGAGGAGTACTTGTGGCACCTTAGAGACTAACAAATTTATTCGGGCATAAGCTTTCATGAGCTAAAATCCACTTCATTGGATGCATGCAGTAGAAAATACAGTAGAAAAATATATATACACAGAGAACATGAAAAAATGTATTTTCCACTGCATCCATTTTCTACTGTATTTTCCACTCCATGCATCTGATGAAGTGGGTTTTAGCCCACGAAAGCTTATGCCCAAACAAATTTGTTAGCCTCTAAGGTGCCACAAGTACTCGCTCTTTTTGCTGATTCAGACTAACATGGCTACCGCTCTGAAAACTGTCCTTTTGAGGGTCTCAGCCTTTAGTAACTGGAGTCTACGATCTAGGGGTACTATTTGACCTATGGCTGCTGTTGGGTGCAGCTCTTCACCATTGCTGTTCAGCCCAGAGCCCATTTCTTTCAGATGTAGACTTTGCTAACGTAATCCAAGCTTTTATACTCTCAAAATTATGTGATAGTGTAATCTGCACAGGGCTACCCCTTTACTCTAGCCAGAAACTGCAGGCAGTGAAAAATACAGCAGCCCATTTGTAAACCGTCTCTCTCTGGGAGCAAAGCAGCAGTGCCCTGGGACTAGTTATCCATTTAGCTTCTGAGTGAAGTTGAAGGTTTTGGATTTAATCTATACAGCTCTACATGGCCTGGGGACTCCCTGCCTGACACCCTGCCTTCTCCATTTCAAACTGCCACAAAGCAGTCTGCAGTGCTCAAGTTGGAGTCCCAGCCACGTATGAAAGCGGCAGCTGTCAGCAGAGCATTCTCTTTGAGAAGGACATGCCAGCTCTACAAGACTTTGCTTACAACAGCACAGGCGGGCGGGGAGTTAGGATATCTTAACTGCTCTCCTGCTGGACAGAACCTATCAATTACATTTCCAGGATGCCAGGCTAGCTGTGGTATGTTCTCTTCCTGAAGCTAACCGGTAGATTACAGCAAAGAAAGGATCAGTATGAATAAAGACATTACCCCGAGCTCTTAAGAGAGTAGCTCCTATACTAGAAGGGTTCAGATAGAGGGCCTCAGGAACAGCTTTTCAGTAACACTGCCTCTTGTAACAAACAAGAAATCATGCAGCAGTCTCTCCTCTGGTAAATCCCCCAGACCTGAGTGACACATCTAGTCTCATTTACCATACATTGGTCCTAGCAACCAGCATGTTACATTATATACATTGAGCCCTTCTTTCTGCTCATGCAGTGTGACTAACATTGTATTCAGACTTGTCACTTGGGAAAAAGACAAAGTGGGTGAGGTAATATCTTTTATTGGACTAACTTCTGATGGTGGAAGGTACAAGCTTTCAAGCTACACAGAGCTCTTCTTCGGGTTTGGGGAAGAAACAGATAAAAATTCTCTTACATATGGGTAATTCCAGAATCTGGAAGAGTTTAAGAGTTAGCGTAAGGGGGAATCTTTAGGGTTTGGGGAGAGACTAGTTTGTACATTCTGACCAGTAACACTGTTTTACCTGCATACTGAAGCACACCTAAAAACAGACTCTACAGTCTCTTTCTTGCAGGAAATGTAGAGAACCTCAGACTATTTAATGGTTATTTTTAGCTTTTTAGAGTATGCTAGAGTAGCTCTTCAGCAATAAAAATCCTACAGTATTGTCTGAAATGCTAAGCAAAGCTAGCATTTAAATATAAACAATGTGGAAGTACTTAACTTCAATTGTTAATGAATACCAGACCCCGTAAGAGCTTTATAGTTGACCATTCAGATGGAATCCAGGGATAGTCAACTGCAAAACTTTCCCAGTGCAGAATCAAATTCAGTCATCAAAGCCACATGAAATCATACATGTCAGAGCAAAATTTTAGTCAATTATTTGATTCAGAGGAGGCCAATGAAGAGGAAATAGCCTGAATTGGGATACTCTGGCCACTCCATTCTAAGTCACTGCTACAGACTACAAAACTGATTACTAGGAGTAGCAGCAAGTGAAGAATTGAGAGAGGTATTCCTAGAAAATCAGGCTGCACCATTTCCTCAGCAAGCTACACAGAGTTCTATTCACTGAACTGATTTAAGAAAGCCAGAGTAACCGCAGATAAAAACACTGCAACTAGGAAAGGACTATTTTAGGTTTTCTGTATATTGCCCCAAAGCAAACATTCTTTAAGAACAGAGGAGCTTTCCATTATGCACACATACTTATTAACAAAATTACTTAAATAAAAAAAAAGTACTAACTTCAACCTTATCAGCACAGCATTCCAACAAAAGTAACATCCTGGAAGTTCTAAAAGTTGGCTGCAGGTATAGCACCTCTGCCTTTTCAGGCCTTTCTATGGGTCTGGGGAAACCCATATTCTATAAGGAAACCCCCTTTGGTTCCTTTTTCCCCATTCCCCTGCCTCCTCAAGAAGGGCAACCAAACACAGTTGCTGAACAGATTGTCTAGGTGTGCTGTAGCTGGCAGGAATGCAGGGTGATCCTGCTCTGATTCCCAAGCCTGTGGTGGGGAGGAAAAAAAAAAAAAAAGGCAGTTCCCACATGTACCAACCCTTGGCCTGAAGAGTGAAAAGCTAGGTGTAGGAACAAAAACCCACCAATACATATCCCCTATCCTCCCCACACACACACTGCTGCAGGAGTAAGTGGGAGAGGACTTCTGAAAATTAAGATGTAGAAAATGTAATGCTGAGGTTTGTTGTATGGGAGCAGCTGAGAATGAAATGCTTAGTTGGGGGCAGGATGTAAAATGGCAGCATTGGGAGGACAGAGAATTAAGCACTTGGTTAGGAAGGGGAAGCCAAAAAATGAACTGAATGAAAAATTAGAAAGGGTTCAGAAGAGAGGTACGAGAATTATCTGAGGTTCAGAAAACCTACCTTACAGCAAGAAACTTTAGATGCGCCATCTATTTAGTTTGTCCAGGAGAAGGTTGAGATGATTTGATCATAGTCTAAAAGTACACAGGGACAAGATTTCCGGTATTTTAGGGTTCTTTACTCCAGCAAAGACAATGAAATGCAGTGGCTGAAAGCTGAAGCTAGACAAATTCAGAATAAAAATTGGATGAATATTTTAATAAGGAGGATAAGGAACCACTGAAATAACTGACCTATGGACATGGTGGATTCTCTCTCACTTGTAGTCTTTAAACAGAGACTGATGTCTCTTTCAAAAAGATACACTCAAGGTCAACCACAAGTTAGTGGCTTGACACAGAAATTAGTAGGTGACATTTTTTGCTTACGGACGGCTGGCAGATATGTGGCTGCCAGGAGGCCACATGCATTAGAAGACAATATAGATAGGAGCTGCTAGTTGCAGTTTTGACACTGGCATAGAGAAAGTCTTCCTAGATCAGGGATGGGCAAACCACAGCCCGGGGGCAACATCCGGCCCACCAGCCATTTTAATCCAGACCTCGAAATCCTGCTGGGGAGCGGGGTCTGGGGCTTGCCCTGCTCCAGCACTCCAGCCAGGGAGCAGGGTTGGGGGCCGCTCTGCACAGCTCCCAGAAGCAGCAGCATAGCTCCACTCTGGCTCCTACGCGTAGGGGCAGCCAGGGGGCTCCACTCTGCACACTGCCCCTGCCCCAAGTGCCACTCCAACAGCTCCCATTGCCGGGAACTGCGCATCCAATAGAAGCTCTGGGGGTGGCACCTGCAGATGTGGCAGCGCACTGTGCCGCCTGGCCGCACCTCCGCGCAGGACCTGGAGGGCGGCCATGCTACTGCTTCCAGGAGCTGCTTGAGGTGAGCAACGCCTAGAGCCTGCACTCCTGAGCCACCTCGCTGTGTCCCAACCCCCTGCCCCTGCCTTGATCCTACTCCCACCCTCCAAACTCCTTAGTCCCAGCCCAGAACTCCCTCCTGCACCCCAAACTCCTCATCCTCAGCTGCACCCCCAGCCAGAGCCCTCACCCCTCCCATGCCCCAATCCCCTGCCATGCCCCCTCACCCCTCCCATACTGCAATCCCCTGCCCCAGCCTGGAGGCCCCTCCCGCACCCTGAACTCCTCATTTCTGGACCCATCCCGGAGTTCACACCCCTAGCCAGAGCCCTCACCCGTTCCCGCACCCCAAACCCAATTTCATGAGCATTTATGGCCTGCCATACAATTTCTATACCCAGATGTGGTCCTCGGACCAAAAAGTTTGGCCACTCCTGTCCTAGATGCTTTTCCAATATATGATCATGAGCACCTAAGTTGCTTAGAAACATTACTGTCTGTGGAAAGGGTGTGCCTACTTGCTCATTTTC
The DNA here is from genome assembly GCF_025201925.1 of Gopherus flavomarginatus. NCBI lineage: Eukaryota > Metazoa > Chordata > Testudines > Testudinidae > Gopherus > Gopherus flavomarginatus. The sequence goes on from NC_066630.1 coordinate 39,758,557, forward strand.
AACGAGGCTTAGGCTGTGTCTCACTACCGTAAGTCGACCTATGCTACACAACTCCAGCTACACGAATGACGTAGCTGAAGTCTACGTACCTTATGTTGACTTACAGCGGGGGGTCGACGGGAGAAACTCTCCGGTCAACTTACTTTACTCTTCTTGTCAGGGGTAGTGTACAGGGGTCGACTGGAGAGCAATCTGCTGTTGAACTGGTAGGTCTTCACTAGACCCGCTAAATCGACTGCTGGTGAATCGATCTTAGAGCATCGATCCCGGCTGTAGTATAGCTGTAGTCTGAGCCACAGGGCTATATACCTACTGTTTGACTTAAAAAATATAATTCATTTTCAAGGACCTATGGAGTTAACATTTGACCATGAGGACCTCAGACTTGTCATCTTCAGGAAATAATGGAAGTTCTTCCTTCACCTCACAGACAAACTAAGAGACAACACGTTTAGATCCCCAAAAAGATACTTACTGTGGTGTATGTAGGCTTGGAAGGATTAGATTTATATTGGCAAAGCAAGTAAACATCAATTTCACACACAAACCAACACAAATATTTCCATCAATATTACTCGAAACGTACAGATGGGCAGAATAAGAAAAATGTTGCTTGAGAACTTAAGAGTTTTATTTAAAAAAAATTATCTGGGATGTTGGCAGTTTGTGTTTTAACAGTTATAAAAAGCTTTAATTTTTTGAACCTCAATGTTTGTTAAGTTATTATTGTCTGCTATCCCTATAATTTCCCACAATGTGAAAATGTAGATCGATAAAAAATACAAAAAATGCTTAAAAATAAGCATTGATCTTAGCTGTCAAAATTCTAAAAATAAAGATTGAATTCTGCAAAGCCTAGGTATTTGTAATCGGTCTGTGCAATTCACTCCTGCAGAAGGTTGTCAAGACAAGTATTATGATAGTTAAAAAAGATGACTGGAAAACTAGTTATTAACATCTGTAACTATGGAAGCTAAGATTGATATGTAATTAATTCTTATACTTCAGGGTGTAAACTGAGTACATATAGAGACTTCTCTTCAGTGGACATGGAGAACAGCCCTTAACGTATTTGAGGATTTATCAGGTCCCGCCTTCAGTCTTCAAGTCCTTCTCCTAGCCTCGCCCCCCATCCCAAATCATTACTAAACAGCCAGCTAGGCTTATTATTGGGTGAGGATTACTTTTATCCGTTCAAGGCTCAGCAATGTATAGATAAAATCAGTCACTATTTATTTAAATATTACTAAAACCAAGAATTACAGTCTTGATGGTTACTACAAAAGATGTCAAAAAGGAAATCTGCCTAAACACCAAATTCTCTCTCAACACTGGGAACTGCAGCTCAAGTTTGGCATTATTTAAAAAAAAAAAAAAAAAAAAAAAAAAAAAATCACAGGAAAACTTATCCCATTATCTAGTTGTGGAGATACTAGTATTTAACTGAACACTGTCAAAGCTAGTAGACGGAGAAATGGACTTAGCAGCTTCATTTTGCTTGCAGTCATCAAATCCTGTCTTCATATGTTTTTATGCAATACCTAGTATGACAGGACTCAGATAATTATTCAGACCTCTGAGTGTTACCACAATATACATATATTGTATTATAAACCCATCAATTTCACACCAGCACCACAAGTACTTTCTCCAGAGATCCCAGATTTAATGGTATACATGCTTTGCCATCACTAAAGCCTTCCTCATGGCACCTAGCTAACGCTCTCTCCTCCACTATCCTTTGCTTGCAAAATTGCACAATTTTTTATTTTACACACAATGGTCCCACATTTCAGAAATTTAAGTGCAGAAGTATGCATATTTATTTTGTCTGCCAGATTTACATGCACAGTTACTTCAGCTGCCTGATCAAGTGCAGTATTTGAGGGCTTAAAAATAGCTGGAAACAAAAATCACATTCACAATGCTGTTAGCAAAGTCGTTCAGCAAACGTCAACTGTGGTATTACATACTGCAAAGTCCAAGTAAAAACCTGTACTACAAACCATTACACTACCAAAGGAACCTACTAGCAGTATCACAGAAACACAACACATTCCAGCAGAGAGGACAGCAAATGTTAACCTTATTTTTATCACTTGTGTTTTTCCAAGGAAGTGAACAGATTTAATCGAACATTCGAAGTGCTCATCCTTTCAGGAGTGTATAATAAGGAATATTAACTGGGAGTCAGGTGAGAAATGAATTCCACATCCCAAGACTAACCATCTTAACTTTACCAAGTTTTACTTCTATCAATGATACGGAGATTCATCACCTTTACTCACCTCCACCCCCTTAACTCCAATATGTGAAATTCCTTTTATGCTCCTCATTTTTAAGACTAAGTAGGTAAGTCTTTACAAAAAGAACTCAGGGAATTGCTGCTGGAGAGTTACTCCTCTCAGAACTAGAGGAATCCAAGATACATACTATCCCAGAAGGAGCAGGTTGTTGCAGTGATATATTTAACTTTCAAGTAGCCGTTCTACAACCACTCTCTCCGTTTCTTACCACATATGTAATTGTTTTGTTCCAATGGGATATTCCAATCTAATATGATATATATCCCACAAGTCCACACATATATCGCATAGAAAACAGCCATAAATTATGGGTTTGATGCAGGAGTGACTGGGTAAAATACTACAGCCTGAGTTATGCAGGAGATCAGACCAGATTATCAGAATAGATTTTCTGGCCAGAAAGGACCATTAAGAGAAGAGAATTTCTGCTCCATTTGAGAACATGTAAATACATTACTCTTACCCTACATTTTTTTTTGCAATTATTTACACAAGATAGCAACAGATATTGAAGTTCGCTACTTGTATCAGGGCAAGCAGCTTCCTTCTCAGAACATATTGGAAACAAAGAAAACGTAAGTGTGCACAGTCAATCAGAAAATACACATTTGGCCCTAGTTCAAGAAGACGTGAACCTGTTATTTCTGTCCGTGATACAGCCATTCACCCAGCCTCAGCTAAATTTCCTCCAATCTCCATGGGTACAGGACCTCTGGTAAAACAGAGTCGCACTAACTGGACTACCCAAGTATTGCAACAATACCTGAAGTCTAAAAATGCCAGATTTTGCCTTGCTCTGAACTCGTCAATTATGAGGCTCCTGCCATTTTTGTCCCCAATTCTCTTATTCTCCACTATCCTGGCCCCCAGTGCTCAGCCCCTTTTGCCTCTTTTCTGAGATACAAACCAGACAGGCAATATGAGGCACAGAGCTCCATGATGCACACGCATAAAGTGGCAGGAACCTTAGGCCTTACCTACACTCAAGATTTGCTGCTTTAACTAGGCTAGTGTAGTCCCCAGGGTGGATATAGTTATACCAATAAAGCTTACTCTAGTTTGGCAAAACAAAATAAGCTATACTGGTATAACTGCGTCTACACTAGGGCTTTTACTGGCATAACTATGTCAACAACAAAAAACTCAACTCACAGCTTACTAAAAGTTATGCCAGTAAATTTTTTTAAGTTTAGACCAGACCTACCAGATCATGGGGCAGGGGGGGGCAGGGGGAGGAGAAGAGGAGGAGAAGAAGATAGCATTGCTGAGTAGCATAGAAGGAAAACAATGTCAAATTCATAAGTAACCGAAAAGGAAGTAGAACTGGAAGACAAATTAATTTACAGTGATAAGCAGTTAGACCAGTGGTGCTCAAACTTTTCCTGTCGTGCCCCCTCCATTACAGCAGTTGGTTCAGCAGAGGAGCTTGGGCTGAAGGCGGAGCTGAGGGCAGAACTGGGAATGCCAGAGAAGCTGGGACGAGAGCCAGAGCCAGGCTCCACCATGCCCCCTCTGAACATTCCTCTGTGCCCCCTGGGAGTGGAATGTCCCACACTTTGGGGACCACTGAGTTAGACTAAAATGACAAATAAGCAGGGTTTGCGTGTAACTGATAAAATTGTATGCAGTCTTGAAGAGAGAACAATACACTATAGAAAAACAGTATAAAGTAAAATTTATCACTCTTCAAATATCAAAATTAGTTTGATGAAGCATGGTTTGTCTCATTAGAAATAAACATCAAATAGGACCTACTGGATTTAGTCATTTAAAAAACAGAAACACTAATTATATAGTCATAGACAAGAGTTATACAGGCACAAGTGGGAGTGATTTCAGTGCACGTACATTGTTTTCAGCATGTGTATTGGTTTGAGAAAGCATCCTGTATGTTGATATGTTTATAACTGTATGTTTATAACTTTACTTTCTTGTATTTTTCTGCAAGTAACCTGCAGATTTTTCTTCATACTCTAGCTAAACTACATATTTTAATCTGCTCCAGTAATCCAACCACTATGGAAAATGTTAAGAAATCTTGATTTACTAAGAACAAAAGAATGGCCACACTGGCTCAGACCAATGGTCCATCTAGCCCACTATCCTGTCTGCTGACAGTGGCCAATGCCAAGTGCTTCAGAGGGAATGAACAGAACAGGCAATCAAATGATCCATCCTGTCAGCGACTCCGAGCTTCTGGCAATAGATAACAGTTCTCTAGTCTCTCAGACTACCAGTGATGAAGAAATAGTTTAGACTTTTACCACTTATGGACATTTAAATGGGCTTTTTCAGCAGTTTCTCTCTTTAAGAGGAGATAGTTATTGCTGTGTGATTAAAGTATCAGTTTCGGCTCTGAAACACAAACATGTAGCGCATTAACATGTGGTGGTCCAATTAATATTTTATTTCAGCTAGTAATCCACAAAGCAATCTGTATACAAATAGGGAAAAGTGACTCAGTTAAATCTAGTTAGGTACAGAGGATCTGACACACTGATGCAATATTTGGATATTACCAATATGTTTTAAAATAATATCTTATCACAATTCAGTTCTTACAATTGGATAAGACTCCAGTCCAGATTAAACTTCCAAGAGAGTGCAAGGAAAACTTATTTTAAACAAGGCAGTTCTACCAAGAGCTGGTAAGCTACTTCTGAAAATGTTTCTCTTGACAATTTATAAATAAACTCAGTCAACTCGAATATTTGAAAAAAAATTTGGTCTTCGTGTCATAACATGTCAGATAGGTATGGTCCCAGTCAGAGATACAGTAAAGTAGAAAGCCTAACAACTCACTTTCTAGGCCCTGGATGCTGGCTCTCATCTAATCCTAAAAAGACAAAAGGTTCTGTTGCTATGGGCAGCTGGGAGGTAGCTTTGCATTCATGAACGAGGTTACAGTTACAATCTCCTCCTAATGTATTTGTTTCATCTCCAGTCCAGAGACAGCTCTCCATGTAACGCACACTGACATCGTACAATATGACTAGCCATCTACTATGATAACATTTGAATCATTCATCTGTGAAACAGAGGAGAATATGGCTATGAAAGAGAATAAAACAAGGAACCAGCATTTACCTCCTTGGTTTGGGGAGTTGGCATTCACGCTGAGTGCTCTCCTAGCTAGAATCTGTAGAGTCCTCTTGTCCACCAGCACTTGCTCTTACACTAATCTTGAAGTTTGCCCCTTTTATTAAGTGTTAGTGGCCTTCTGACAAGCTGTACGTTAGGCGTTATGAATTTCAGGTTCATATTTTGTTTTTCAACAGAAAAAACAATAGATGGCTTCTGATCACCTAATATGGGTAACTTGAGATAAGCATCCAAGTAGAGACTATGCAAAAAAGTGTGTAAATTCAATTTACAGATCTGACAGCACTTAGTACTTTACATTTGCAAAACACTATACCCATAGCCTCACAATATATATATATAGTGCAGGGGTCGGCAAACTTTTTGGCCCAAGGGCCACATCTGGGTGGGGAAATTGTATGCAGGGCCATGAACGTAGGGCTGGGGCAGGGTGTTAGGGTGCAGGGTGCAGCAGGGGACTCAGGGCAAGGATTCGGGCTCTAGCCCAGTGCTGCTTACTTCGAGCAGCTCTGGGGCTGGCAGCAGCACGCAGCAGGGCTAAGGCAGGCTCCCTGTCTGCCCTGGCCATGCACCACTCCCAGAAGTGGCCTGCATGTCTGGCAGAGGTGCCTGGGGGAGGGATGGGGCAGGTGGCTTCGCCATGCACTGTGCTTCACGCTGCCCTGAGCAATGGGAGCTGCAGGGGGCAATAACTGCAGGCAAGGGCAGGGCACAGAGCCCTCTGCCCGCCCTGCCCCCCATGGCCAAAGGGACGTGGTGCCAGCCACTTCCGGGAGCAGTGTGGAACCAGGGCAGGCAGGGAGCCTGCCTTAGCCCTGCTGTGCCGTGGAGCTGGCAATCCCGTGGGCCAGACTGAAAGCCCTGACGGGCCAGATTCAGCCCACTGGCCGTAGTTTGGCCTCCCCTGATGTAATGCAAACATTGTTCCCATCTTACACATGGGAAAAAAAGAAATACAGAAAGTTACTTGCCCAAGATCTTACAAGTCAGTGACACTGATGGAATCAGAACTCAGGATTTCCTCGCTTCCAACACTATGCACCACCTTTCAGATACAGACAGAAATGGAATGCAGTACACTAGGAATACTGGAGACAATTATTATAAAGGCAGTTCAAGAGGGATAATGAATTACTGTGGTTCCAAACAACAGCTCTCTGAAGAACTATACGTACTGCTGAGTGATTACAAGGACAGGACAGACTACAGTTAAAGCAACAAGCATCCCTAGATGGAAAGGATTCCAGAAATCTCAATGTAATGCTTTCCAATAGGAAGACTGTAGAAATAACAATACCTATAACAGAATCTGATTTATGTTTTGAAATAAGATTTTAAAGTCATGTAAAGTTTTAAAATTCCAAAATGGACCTGTTTTGTACGGTTATTTTTGAGATATATTTTCCTAGTTACCTGGAAGGCTAGTGGCTAGAGCTGAATTGTGGGGAAGAGCTAGCGATAAAACTAGATAAGAGACCTAAAGGTGACAGCTTTTTAAAAAGATTATGACAGCCTGTTATCAGAACACATGTGTTTTTTAAAAACCAGTCAGATAAATTTCACCACCAAGCCCTTCAGAAACAGACAATGAAGTTCAGGATGTGGTACCTGTTCAGACACTAGCAAAACGGGTTATGATTTTAAGAACATAAAAATAACCATACTGGGTCAAACCGATGGTCCATCTAGCCTAGTAGCCCATCTTCGGATAGTGGTCAGTACCAGATGCTTCAGAGGGAATAAACAGACCAGGGCAATTTATTGAGTGACACAACCCATTACCCAGTCCCAGCTTCTAGCAGTCAGAGCTTTAGGGATACCCAGAGCATCTTGGCTAATAGCCACTGATGGACCTATCCCCCATGAGTTTAGTTAATTCTTTTCTGAATACAGTTATTTTTGGTGTTCACAACATCCCTTGGCAACAAGTTTCACAGGCTGACTATGCATTGTGTGAAAAAGTACTGTCTTATGTTTGTTTTAAACATGCTGCCTATTCATTTCATTGGATGACCCCTGGATCTTGTATGATATGAAAAGGTAAATAACACTTCCATATTCACTTTCTCCACAGTAGTCATGATTGTATAGTCCTTTATCAAACGCCCTCAGTCATCTCTCTTCCAAGCTGAACAGACTCTCTTCACGTGGAAGCTGATCCATACCCCTAATCATTTGCTCTTACTATTTCCAACTCTAATATATCCTTTTTGAGATGGGGTGACCAGAACTGCACACTGTATTCAAGGTGTGGTCATCTCATGGGTTTAGATACTGGCATTATAATATGTTTCTGTTTTATTATTGATCCCAATAGTTCTTAATATTGTTAGGTTTAAGGTTTTTGACTGCTGCTGCACACTGAGCAGATGTTTTCAGAAAAAATCCACGATGATTCCAGGATGTCTTTCTTCAGTGATAAAAGCTAACTTAGACTCCATCATTTTATATGTATAGTTGGGTTTATGTTTCCCAATGTGCATTACTCTGCATTTATCAACACTGAATTTCATCTCCTGTTTTCTTGCCCAGTCACACAGTTTTGTGAGTTCCCTTTGTAACTCTTCACAGTCTGCTTTGGACCTAATTATCTTGAGTAATTTTGTATTGTCCACAAACGTTGCCACTTCAACATATTTATAAATGATTTGGAAAAAGGAGTAAACAGTGAACAGCACTGCTACCAGTACAGATCCTCGGGATACCCCACTATTTACTTCTCTCTACTGTGAAAACTGACCATGTATTCCCAACTTTTTTTCCCCCTTTCTACGAGTTACTGATTCATGAGAGGACTTTCTCTCATACCCCAGAACTGCTTACACTGATGAAGAATCTTTGGTGAGGGACCTCACCAAAGGCTTTACCAAATTCCAGCTACGCTACATCCACTGGATCCCCCTTGTCCACAATTGTTGATCCCTCAAAGAACTGCAGTAGATTGATGAAGCACAATTTCCCTTCACAAAAGCCATCTTGACTCCTCCCAACCAAAGCCTGTTCCTGTATGTATCTGATCATTCTGTTCTATAGTTTAACCGAGCTGGCCTGGTACTGCAGCCCTACCGGCCTGTAACTGCCAGGATCGCCCATAGACCCCGTTTCAGAGGTGGGCGTTACACTGCCTGTGCTCCCGCCCTGACAGAGGCGGATTCAGCCCCACTTGGTAGCTCTGCAGCCCCACAGCTGACCAGCCCGGGCTCGCCCCCCGTGCCCACGGGGCTGCTGGCAGCGCCCATGCAGCTCCCGCCGCACTATGCAGGGGCCAGGCCCGGCTGCACTGGAGCCCCCGCCCCTCCTGTCAGGGCGCAGCGGGCGGCTCCGGCTCTGGCTCGGCCCCCGGAGCGGCCCCCTCGCCGCATCGCGATACTGCCCGGGCCGGCTCCAGCCCGCAGCTCCGCGCCCCCTGCCCAGCCCGCCTACCTGGGGCCCGCACTCACCGCGCGGCTCCCACGATGGCGGCGGCACCGAGCGCGGCCTGAACCCACTGAGCCGCCTTCCCCCGCGCTCCCCGCCCCGCCCTGACGCGCCCACCACCCCATGGCACGCTGGGAAAGCGAGTCCCGCCACGGACAAGAAACAGCCCCGGAGGGAAGCGCGCGGACTACCATTCCCGGCATGCCACGCGCCGCGGCCGCCCGCCGGCTCCCAGCTTGAAGGAAAGGCAACGAAACAACATTCTGCTATCGGCGCCCTTTAGCCGCAGAGCGTTGTGGGATAGTGGCGGAGCGCAGCGCTGTTGGTTGCCTTTCCCTCAAAACTCCGCCCTCGGCTCTTGGCGGGACTTGGCCTAGCGGGCAGCGGTGCTTTTCCTGCGGGTGGCGGGGCCCTATCCTGCCAGCCGCTTGGGGGCAGTAGCTGGGTCTGCTGCCCTCTGCGTGGCGGGGCGGGGCAGCCCCGCTCTCCTTCGGGCTGGGGCCCCCTCAGTCTGCTGCTGCCCCGCCTGGCTGGCAAAGCCCTCAGCCCCAGGGCTGGCCATGGGGGGACGGGGACTCAGAGCAGTCTGTCCCGGGGCTGTTCTCTGCACCCCTTCCCTTCAGCAGCCTGCGCCTGTGCAGGACCCTGACCCGCAGCGTCGGCGTCAAGCTCATCCTCTCCTTGGAAACCGCAACTCACCCGCCTCGGCGAGGTCTCACGGCCCTGTCCCTCCCCTCCCGCTCTCTTGTGTCTCTTTATTCGTGACTTCACGCCTTCCCTCGTGCTGCCTTTCACTGGCACACGCTCCCAGCTCTTATTGGCCAAGCTGCCTCGAATAGCGCCTTCAGCTCACTCCTAAACCCCATCTTCTTCCAGGGGGAAGTGACATCATCTACCACAGTGGGGCTGGTGACATAGGTGTTCTGTGCATCCGAAAATCCATGCACCCCAAAGAAACTAGTCCATTAGTTGCCTAATGGCCATCCCTAAATGGAGGCAAAGAGTAGATAGCTATTTTGCCAAGAAAATTCACCCCAGCCTGGAGGGGAAGACATAACGGTGCCTAATCTTAGGCAGAAAAAGAAAAGGATATGCCAACCAAACAGTTAAACAAAGGAACTTTTTCAAGAATTCAAAGCAATGGAAATGGACTTTCTCACTAAATGCCTGGCAATTAAGAAAAAGAAGAAGTAGCTGATTTTTATTATAAGGACTTCTGATGTGCGAGTCATGAGAAGGTGGACACAGTGGTCCATCTGCAGTTGCGAGTGAAGCAAGAGGTAAAGAGAAACATAGGAAACGGTGAAGATGAATAATGTTAAAATCAAAGAGCGCCTCAGAAATTGTGGAAAGAAAACTTGTTTTATTGCTCCAATGTATTCTCAAAGACTTGCTAAATTTTAACTTAGCAAAAGCTGCAGTGGCCTACTGAGCCCCTTTCTCCCCTCTTGCAGTGGGAAGCTGTCCTGGAGGCATAATACTGCAGTGATACCATTTCAACAGAAAGGGGTAATCATGAAAAAGGTGAGAGAATACAAATTTCCATACAAGAACATAGTCTGATGTTTTTAGACCTCTTGGCCATGAGTGAGTCAAATGAAGGAATTGGGTAGTTATTAAATCAGTCTGAAAAATGAACAGATGTGGTTTCCCCATAAAGCTCACCTAACTTTCAAAACAAGAGTTTTATATTGAAAAATGTGAAAAAGAAATACTCCTTGGGAATGGCAAGCGGAGAAACAATGAGACTGGAAGAGGCGAGGCAGACCTCTGGCAAATAATCAAGCCCCAAAGGAGAAGAATCCTAAAGAGGAGGCAAGAAGCTGCACAACTCCACTGAAACGTGCACTATTCAGTAAAATGGCAGACAACCACTAATGACACAGAACAGAGAGGGTTTATAAGCAGGGTTTATAATTATCTGGAAATGGAGAAACAGGTATTTAGAGCTGTGAGGTTCAGAGTTTTGAGAAATAATCCAGGCACTATCTTGGACAGTTGATCACTTCATGCAAGGAGCGGTCAGAGCTCTCCCAACCTCTAGGCAGCATTAGGGCCATGAAACCATGATTTAAGCCCTAAAAATTCCCAGCTCTCCACAGGTAGTCCCAGGAGGCTTCTACCTGATTCTGGTTGCAGTGGCAGCAACTGGGATGAGCCTTTTTTTTTTTTCTTTCAGGCTCATGAGTTCTGTCTCCCAAAGCAGTTGGTTGGGGAGAGGCAGGACTGCTGCTGAAAACTGAGGAAGCTAGGGCGCTGCTGGGGTGGGAGAGAGGAAAGGAATGGAGCCACAGTGCAGTATTGAATGCTGCAGGCACCTTCCCTCAGTAAATTCCCTGGCTTATTAGTGGCGGTCTTTTCCCCCTGAAAACATAATTGCATCCCGTGGCAATCCCTTGGCTTCTCACAGCTTAGAGCAGGTGACTGCAGGTGGATGATGCCATCCTTGGGCTGGGAGCCTAAATGAGCAATGACTAGGGCAGCCAATTGTTTCCTGTTTCTCTCCCTCTGGCTGGGCCACAGGCCCATTCTTTGGATGAAAGGGGGCTCTGTGCCCTCTCTCTACCTGGGCTTTCCCCACAGATCTGCCAAAGTCACCGGTTTTTAGATGGAATCCATCTTTCTTCACAGTCAACCTGTGGAACTTGTTTTCAAGGGATGTTGTGAAGACCAAAACTAACAGAGTTGAAAAAAATTAGATAAGTTCACGGAGGATAGGTCTATCAATGGTTGTTAGCCAAAATGGTCAGGGACACAACCCCATGCTCTGGGTGTCCCTAAATCTCTGACTGCCACATGCTGGGACTGGATGACAGGTGATGATCATTCAATGATTGCCTGTTCTGTTCATTACCTCTGTAGCACCTGGCATTGGCCACTCTTGGAGTACAGAATCCTAGGCTAGATGGACCATTGATCTGATCCAGCATGGCCATTCTACGTTCGTTCCCCCTCCAGCTCTCCTGCCACATCCAGCTTTCTTGCTGCTCAGATGAGCTGTGTTCTGTGCCTTGCACCTATTGCTGCAGGAAAAGAAGGAAGCACAACTATCAACAGCAAGCAAAGAGAATCCTTTTTCTACCAGCTCTAACTGCAGGGGCTGTATATCAGGGCTAGGGTTCTCCCTCCCTAGGCTGACTGGTCAGAAGCCACAGCTGCCTTCCAGTCCATGGAGGGCAGTGCTTTCAAGGGGAAAGACAGTCCGGGCTGCTGTGGAGAGGAAAGGAGCTCCAGGAGCTGTTTTGTGTGAAGATTTTGTGGGGAGGGGCAGAGTATTGATGGAGGAGGGTGGATGCTGGGTGGTTTGTGGAGGGAAGAGTGAGTTGCATTGTGGGGATGTTTTACTTCTGGGGAAACTGTTCGGACATTGTCTCCCAGTGGTAGGGATGGACCAAAGTGTTTGGTTCAGCCCATTGAGGGGGATGAGATGGGGAAGGGTCACTGATAAGTAGGAGGGAGATGGCAAAGGGTACTTACATTTCATGCCTGCTGTTTGCATGTTTATGCCAAATGGTTTCCAGGCCAGTTGGTAGGCCAGCACAGGCAGGTCTCATTGCCCTGCAATTTCCAGTCCAATCTATGGGCTGGAAGTTGCTGCTGCTGCGGCTGGGCTGGGCTGGGCTCCAGCCCTTTGATGTGAGGGCTAACGGGCAGCAGCTGCTGCCTCCTGATTCTGTAGTAGTAGTGGTAGTAGCAGAGGTGTTCCCCAAAATCTGAGATCCAGATGGTTGCCCCATTGTGCTGGGTGCTGTATAAACACACACAAGAGACAATGACTACCCTGGTGAGTTTACATAAGAATGGCCATACTAGGTTAGACAACTGGTCCATTTAGCCCAATATCCTGTATTCCAACAGTGGCTGGTGCCAGTTGCTTCAAAGGGAATGAACAAAACAGGGTAGTTATCAAGTGATCCACCCCCTGTAGTTTGGTCAGAGCTTTAGGAACACCCATATCATGGTGTATCCCTGACCATTTTGGCTAATAGTCATTGATGGACCTATCCTACAGGAACTTATCTACCAATAATTCTTTTTTGAATTCAGTTATATTTTTTGCATTCACAACATCCCCTGGCAACAAGTTTCACAAGTTGACTGCATTATGTGAAAAAATATTTCCTTATGTTTTAAACCTGCTGCCTGTTCATTTCATTGGATGACCCCTGGTTCTTGTGTTATGAGAAAAGGTAAATAACACTTCTGTATTCACTTTCTCCATGCCAGTCATTGTATAGTCCTTTATCATATCCCCCCTCAGTCATCTCTCTTTCAAACTGAGGTCATGTGGAAGCTGTTTAATACCCCTAATAATTTTTGTTGCCCTTACTATTTCCAATTCTAATATCTTTTTTTGAGATGGGGCAGCCAGAACCGCACACAATATTAAAGGTGTGAGCATATAATGGGTTTATATAGTGGCATTATGATATTTTCTGTCTTAGTTATCTACCTCTTTCCTAATTGTTCCTAATATTGTTAGCTTTTTTGGACTGCTGCTGCACATTGACCGGATGTTTTCAGAGATCCAAGATCTTTTTCTTGAGTGGTAAAAGCTAACTTAGACTCCATCATTTTGTATGTATAGTTAGGTTTATGTTTCCCAATGTACATTACTTTGCATTTATCAACACTGAATTTCATCTCCCATTTTCTTGCCCAGTCACCCAGTTTCATGAGATCCCTTTGAAACTTCGCAGTCTGCTTTGGACTTAACTGTCTCGTCAACTCTCAACTGTGCAGAATTCTCATGAGTCAAGGCCATCTCCCTTGTAGAAAGAAACTCCTGCATCTGTCTGATGCAGCAAAACCCAGAGAAATCTCCCCTGCAGGAGAGCCTCAATGGTGAGACTTTGGATTAATGCGAGTTAGTCTGTCTGGTGTACGTGGCCTGGATGGAAGTGAAGTGGGGGCAGGGGAAAGTCAAGGCAATGGAGATTACAACCTGGATGCTGTCTAGGCAGGGCCACCATAGTACTGACCTTGCTGGAAAGGAGGATTGTGCTTGCTCCATGGCTGAGCTCTGAAAAGCCAGCTGAGTGAGCCCTTGAGAACAGGCTGAGCTCACTGCAACTGGTGCAGATCTGAGGGCAGCTTTACATGCACGCTCCTGAGGCTGCTCTGACAAAGAGCCCAAAGCAGAGTTTTCCTCATTTTCAGCAAAATGCTGACATTTCCCCTGTAGAGGATTTGAAAGGAAGGTTCTCAGGGACAGCAGAGGAGTGGAGGCACTCATTGGAATGCACTGGGGCTGATGGTCCAGTACCAGGGTATGCAATCTATGGCACACGTGCCGAAGGTGGCATGCAAGCTGATTTTCAGTGGCACTCTGACTGCCCGGGTTCTGGCCACCGGTCTGCGGGGGGCTCTGCATTTTAATTTAATTTTAAATGAAGCTTCTTAAACATTTTTAAAACCTTATTTACTTTACATACAACAATAGTTTAGTTATATATTATAGACTTATATAAAGAGACCTTCTAGAAACATTAAAATGTATGACTGGCACACGAAACCTTAAATAAGAGTGCATAAATGAAGACTTGTCACATCACTTCTGAAAGGTTGCCAACCCATGGTCCAGTACATCGCAGTGGTCAGCAGAGGGAGTCTGGAGCCAAAGGGAAACAGAAGTTGGCAGCAGAGCTGCCTCCAGAGCTAAACAGATGGAGTTACCCTGCAGTGCAGAACATGGCAGCAGCTGGCCGGCCTCTGGGAAGGCCTGGAGCCATCCTATCACTCCCTACTTATGCAGCAATTGAGTGGCCTGTGGGAGTCTAAATCTTCCTCCTCTGCCCAGGGTAGAATGGGTCACACAGGTTCAACAATGCCACTTCCAGCTCCAGCCCCACTACCCCAGATCCATGCTGTTCTATAACATTGATTCCAAAAAGGTAGAAGGAAAGGACCTCCTCAGAAGCCCCCATTTGTTTGTATATCTCATTGCAGGTGCAGGAGCAGCTCAGCCTTCAACAAACACTCTTCCAGCTCTTACAGAACATGGGAACCATCCCTGCTCCATGCAGAGGCAGTTGGGAGAACTTCATGGGCCAGGGAAGACCAACAACAAGGTTGGTTTGGGGACCTGTCCCAGTGCATGTATTGTGGCCATGGAGGAAGGTCTCTAGGCATGGCCCCAGGCCATACCTGCCTGTGGAGCAGGATACAGAGCTGGAGGCACCCCAGCACACAAAGCAATGTGAGGAAGACTCACTAGCATAGGCACCGACTTCCCCTCTTTCCAGTGAGTGCTTGACTGCCCTTCTGTCCCCAGCCCTGCCCCCACTCCACCTCTTCCATAAGGCCCCACCCCTTCCCCAAAGTCCCTGCCCCAACTCCCCCCTGCCCCGCTAATATTCTAGCTCCTTCCCAAATCCCCTCCCCAGCCCCGCCTCCTCCCGAGAACACCACGTTCCGGCTCCTCACCCCTCCACCCCCCAGCATGCTAATACTGCCAAACAGCAAATGCTGGAAGGTAGGCAGAGGGACAGGGATGCAGCACGCTCCGGGGGTGGAGGGGACTTGGCTGCTCCCTGTGGGGGCTCCAGCCCCAGAGCACTCACAGAGTTGGTACCTATGCTCGCTAGTAACCATTTAAGAGAAATGAGATTCCAGAAAACAAACAATAGGTAACGCAGTCAACCCAGGCACTAGCCCCATCACAGCCCTTCTCAGGATGACACCAGCCCTGATACCCACCTCCCCCGAGTCTGGTGTCCTGTGCCTGCTATAACATTAGCTCTCATGGGAGTCTCCAGCACCTGCACAACAACCCTACGTGGTCCCATGGATTCTGCTATGGTTACAGTGCCCAGCCCTATCAGGAGTTCATGACACTGAGCTGAGGCAGGTGCTCTTGAAGGAGGAACCAGAGGTTCATAAACTGCCAGGGGATGGGAGGTTGGAAGGGAAACTGGGTGCAAACCTGGAACAGGATTTCCAGCAGAGGAAATTTGAGAAATCCACTGAAAACTAGTTTGGGCAGAGCTCTGAGAAATATCCTGCAGGGAACAATGCTGTAGTGGCTGGGAGGTTGCCGGTTAGAGGTGAGGCGTTGTAATCTCTCTTCCCTCTCTAGCTAATCCCTGCATGGGACAATACTTGTTTTTAAAGCTAAAATGGGATTGAGCAAGGTTTGAGAACAAGCTCCCAAGTGGCTTTAGACAAAATAAAAAGCATTGGTCAGCACAGAAGAGATGACGTTTGAGCACTGGAACTGTACATGTGATGGATTAAAGCAATACTTTCTCCTGGCTGTGGTTTGTGATTTACCCCTTTGCTTTCTGTCCCTTACGGGTGAATTCACAGATGCATGCTCCTAGGTGCCTATTCAGTTTCCTTGCTCACAGCAGACTGATTGCAGCTATTACGCTGGGGACTCCTCAAAACTGAGGAATTGTTCCTTCAATATGCATCACCTTGCACTTGTCTTCACGGAGAGGTGTGGGCAATTGCCCTTTAATAAATGCTCCCCTAAGAGATGGCTGATTGACCTCCATGCTCCTCCACAGCGCTAAGCTTTTCCCCAGCCCTTAGTGTAAAAACGTCTCTACAACCTTTTTAGTTTTACATGCTGGCACTCTGGTTCTGTTTTGGTTTAGGTGGAGCCCATCCTTCTGTATATGCTCCTCCTTTTCCAAAAGATTCCCGTTCCTAAATCCCACCCTCCCAATACCATTGTCTCATCCATAGTGAGACTCTGCAGTTCTGCCTAACTGTGCAAGAAACTGGAAGCATTTCCGAATACTGCCATGGAGGTCCAGGACTTTAATCCCTTTCTTGGCAGCCTAATTTTAGCCTCCAGGACCTCCCTCACGCTAGCATAAGTGTAGGTGCACAAGAGGTACTTGGGCTTATGCCAGCATCACTTGCCTTTTATTTTCAAAAGGAAAACAGTTCAGTGCTAGTAGCAGAGACAGGACTATAGCAAGCCATGCCTAAGGTGCTGTTTTACAGAGCTACTGCATTACCCTTGCCCACTTACCTTCATTTTGGGAGAAGTTATAGGGAAAGTAAATGTAATAAGGTAAAATCTAAAAGCAACAGCCAGCTTTGCATCTTTCTTTCACTCTTCTTTACAAGAGATTCTAGGGGATGAGTTTATTGTGAGGGGAAAAAATCCTCTATAAAAATTGAGCATTGGGTTTTAATTGCAGATTTTAAGAGACCAAAGGGTAATGTGCACTGGTAAGTGAACATAACTTCTCTCAGTGCAGTGGCAAGACTCTTCCTATGCTCCCTGTAGTGAAAACTAGTCCCCAAGAAAACAGAACCACTTCCAATATCAATATGACAGGCACTGCTGTATGATCAACAACCTCAGCCCCGGACACAGAATCCAAATGAGTAAAAGAGGCAGCTATTGAGTATGTTAGGAAGTGGCAGTGAAGCTGTATTTAAACTCTCAGTGGAAAAGTGCAACCAAAGGGTATGAAGGCAGATGTGCATACAGGGGAAACCTAATAGGAACTGGAAAACATGGGCTATATACATATTTGCAACAGTAGGAATCAGTAACAAAAGGTCCTCCAGGCACTAGAATTATTTGAGAAAGAAATGTTAAGATACAATAGATAAACTTTGAAAAACAGTACAGGACTGAGGCTGCAGGTGTCCAGCTCCATTCACAGCTTTCCTTACAGCCTCTCTGGAGGTAATGCGGCTACAGTAGTCTGTAAGGCAGTGAAGCAAGACATTTCACCCATGACATACTGTGAAAGTACTAACTGTGGTGAGACTGCATTACACAGTATTAGATCAGATTCAGCAAGTCAGTTGTTATACTCATGATGTTTGGAAGATCACCTCACTCTGTATTAAAGTGCACAGTGCCAGGCTCTGGTTTAGACTAGGACATTTTGCAAATATGAAAGACAGTCCCTCTGGGCACTATTCATACATTACACATCACTGAAATAGGAAACATAACAAAACAAAATAGACTTTATTAAAATTAGGCATGTTAGCACCTCAGTGTAACCTGGAGAAAAGGAACAGTCCAGCAGTTAACCAGTCCAGCACTCCAAATAGCTGAACGTCCTGAAGTGCATTAAAATGGTAGAAAAGTACCATGACGACTATTACAACATGCACATTCTAAACACTCTCAGGCAGCTAGGAGGCACAAATAGTCTCATTTACAATATGCCAGAAAAAGAGACATTGTGCTGCCTATTGTCTTGATAGAAGTATAACTATCAAAGTGAGATCAATTGACCATGTTACATGAGTTAAATCCAACACAGTGTTGCAAGCATGTTTGCCAATCCTTCCCCCATGAAAACTTGATGCAGTTGTGACTTGCACTGAAGTTTGCACATTAGGTAGCTACAGTCTGAGCCAGGTATCAGATTGGAAAAATAAATTAAAATGAAATTATACATATTTTTAGTACATTAATAGATCTGTATCACCTACCTAGTCAACCAGCTGAGTCAATACACAAAAGTTAAGAGAACTGAACCTCTCATCATACTATCAGCTGAACCTATTGAAGTCTAGTTTAGCTGTCTGGATACTGAATGGCAACTGGGCATATTACACTCCTGTAAATCCTCCGTGCACCCTTCAGATTTAGTAATGCCAGCTATGGGGACAGAATGAACTGGACAGTTGGCCAGCTAAAAGTTAGCCAGTGCTACAAAGATTTCAGTATTTCCCAACTAAAGATGATTTTTACATTTAGAAAAGGTGTATAAAATCTAGTAAAATCTGAAGCCCAATCCACTCTAGAGTGTAATATACTCTAAATACAAGAGAAAGCTCTTAAAATCTCAAACCTGTAGTTAGTCCATTTAACTCCCTCCCCTTGGCTGAAACAAAGAGTCTGGGCATTTTCTGATGTAATTATAGGGCACGCTTTTGGTGAATTGTTCTTTCCTAAAGCGTATCACTGTTCAAATGCAAAGCATTAAATATAAGCATCAAGGTGGAGCCATTCAGGTGTATCAGACCACCAGGGGCATTGAGTTAGCAGTTTCACTGGCTTTCTAATAATTGAAAGTTACTGGAAGCAGATGCTCAGTCCAAAATGTGGAAGTGTCACCTCTCTCCCCCTACAATTTTTCTGGAGAGAGTTTTGTTCTATTGTCCATGAAAAGTGGGGGACTAACACTGTTTAGTTCCAGAGACAGTGCAAGCATCCCATATTGATGGGTTAATGCTCCTCAATCCTGGAGTAATGCCAGGATATTCCAGTTGGCGGTCTCTCCTAGTCCAAAACTAGTCCCGCCAAGTAGATTACAAGCAAGCAACAAGGATATGCGGAGTCACTGGAGACTAAACTCATTTCACTTGTGATCTAAGCCAAAATTTCAACCCAGGTCTTTGTGAAAAAGCTAGGGTTTTAAAGACCAATATGCCTTTTAGTTACATTTGAGGAGTCAAATGTGTAAGCCAATGAGACAAGCTGTAGCCACTGAATGTGAACGAGGTATGAAGCCATTATACCAGATCAGAATAATCCTTGTCAGTGTCGAGAGCATCAAGGCATCTGTAAATCTGTAACAGCTACATGTGAAATGCAAAGAGAGAGCAATGACTACACTATACAGTTGCACTCTAGTTTGAAGGGATTCATTCACAGGAGAAATGGCAGTCTCTAACGGCATCAGTAATTTACTGAAAAAGCATCATGCTGACGGGGCTTCTAAAGTTTTCTCACGTCTTTGCTTAACGAGGCCAAACCGAACACAGTTTTTCACTTCTATGGAGGACATTGCACCAGTCATGATTTTAAACATACTTTGGCAGGGAGTAGCATGACTGCTACCCAAGTTAACATTGTACCAAGCTTTGTTCAGTTCCTGATGCTCATCACCCTACATCCACTTAGTGGTAACATGGGCCCCTTCTAGAAAAGTTTTGCAAATGCTGTCACAACACAGGGACAGCTCCTGAACCAGCAGCTCTGGGAGACTTAGCACCAAGAGGGCACTGGTTGTATTTGAAGCAGTGTCACTGACACCCACCAGGACATGGGGTTGGAAATGCAGTGGGCAGCCAGCATCCCCTCCCCACTCAGGTACCCAGTGGTGCTCAGATGGGTGGAGCTGGCACAGCCAGGATGGAGAGAACAGAGACCTGGTGATGGCTCCCATGAAGAGGCTGAGTCAATGAGTTTATCCCTATGTGACCCTGCACAGGCTGCTGGGGCTTGTCCCGGGGTGGGCACCAGGGCTGTGAGCAGCAGGCTGGGCTGCCAGGACCCCACAGGCCGGGGATCTCGGGCTCTCAGAGGCCGGGCCGCTTGCGGGCCCCGGCGCTGGCGGCGTGCAGCAGCCGGTCCTTCTCGCGGATCTCCTCGCGGAGCTGGGCCTCGGCCAGGCGCAGGCGGCGGATGCTGCCCTTCATCTCCTTCATCTTCACCTGCAGCAGGGCGATGATGTCCCGCTGCTCGTTCAGCTTGCGCAGCAGCTCCTCGGCCGTGGTGCCCGAAGACAGCGAGTACGAGTGGTCCGCGGGGCCGCCCTCGGCCGCGCCCTCCTCGCCCCCCAGGCGCGCCGGCGCCTCGGGCCCCCCGAGCTCCACCTGCACCGTCAGGTCGATGGGCTTCACGTCCTCGGGGCCGGGCGGGGCCGGGCCGGGCTGCGGTTCAGCGCCGGCGGGCAGGGCCAGCAGCAGCGCGGGCGCGGCGGGCGCCGGGGCGGGGCGGGCGCGGCGCGCGCGGGCCCCCTTGCGCTCGTTGACGCCGCGCAGCGGGAAGATGGTGGGCACGCGCACCAGGTAGGACTTGCGGCCGCCCGGGAAGTGCTCGCTGCACACGCGGTGGCCCGTGGTGGGCTGGAAGGTGCTGAAGCAGCCGCTGACGCCGGCGCGCGAGACGTTCTTCAGCCAGAGGCGCCGCAGCTCGGCGTCCTTGGGGAAGGTGTAGAAGTGCAGCGCCTTGTCGCGGTGCGAGTTGTTGTAGCAGCCCGGCACGCAGCACGTGAAGCCCGGCATGGCCCCGCCGGCCGGCCGCGGCCGAGAGCGCCCCGGGAGGGACTACAGCTCCCACAAGGCCGCCGCGCCCGCCGCCTCAGCGCCGCCCGCCGCTGCGGAACCGGAACTACCCGCCCCACAGTGCAGCGCGCCGGGACCGCGCCGGACTGCGCGCCCCACAGTGCAGCGCGCCGAGTATGCGCCGGACTGCCCGCCCCACAATGCACCGCGCCGAGCCTGCTCACTCCACAGTGCACTGTGCCTGGACTGCCCGCCCCACAATGCACCGCGCCGAGTCTGCCCGCTACGCAGGGCACCGCCCCACAATGCACCGCGACAAGCCTGCGCCGGACTGCCCGCCCCACAATGCACCGCGCCGAGCCTGCTCACTCCACAGTGCACTGTGCCTGGACTGCCCGCCCCACAGTGCACCGCGCCGAGCCTGCCCGCTACGCAGGGCACCGCCCCACAATGCACCGCGACAAGCCTACGCCGGACTGCCCGCCCCACAATGCACCGCGCCGAGCCTGCCCGTTTCGCAGTGCACCGCCCCACAATGCACCACGCCGAGCCTGCTCACTCCACAGTGCACCGCGCCTGGATTGGCCGCCCCATAATGCAGCTCGCCTCGACCGCGCCGGACTCCCAGCCCCAGAATGCAGCGCGCCGGGACTGCGCTGAACTGCCCGCCCCACAGTCCCCCGTGAAGGGTCCGGCCGGGATTGCCCGCTCCACAGTGCAGAGGGCAGCGACTGCCCGATCCACAATGCCCCGGGCCTCCACAGCCCGGAAACTACCTGCCCACAGGGCACCGCGGCCATCTCGCGTCGCGCCCGCTGAGGTGGGACTGTGAAAGTACAGGAGGTAAATGCTGGTGTCACAGGTATATATACGTGCTAGAGAGAAGGGCAGGCCCAGTGGTTGGGGCACCAGCCTGGAATTTAGGAGCCCTGAGTTCAGGTCCCTGCTCTGCTGAGAGTCCCTGTGTGACACCGTGTCAGTGAAGCTCGCTGTGCCTCAGTTTCCCATCGGTAAAACGGGGATGATGTTGCACCCGCTGTGAATGCTAAATAAACGTTGTGAGCTTCTCACATACTGCAGTAATAGGATAGATTATTCCTGGGAAGTAAACATTCCACAATAAATTGGACGTACAGCACTCATGACACACCAGGCTTCTATGCAACTTGTACCTGCTGCACTGCATCGAAGGACTTCTGTCCATAACCCACACGGCACTGCAGCCCTGACCCTTCCTGTCCGGGAGCTAGGAAGGCAGCTGACCTACACAACTCACAATGCACCTGTTCTTCACGCCCCAGCCAATCAAGCTCACAGAAGCACTACAAATGCCCTCACCTTCACCCAAGCATCCTGCTCCTAGGGATGGGGCAGAGCTCCACAGGGATAAAGACAGTGAGCAACCCAATCCCGCAATATACCTTGTCCGTTCAGATCTATGCCTTCCACCACACCCGTGTTTAAGATTGTTTCCCAGAAAGTACACCTTGCCCAAACAGAACTACATTTCTCTGGAAGTACCATGTTTTTTGGAGCTGTTGGCAAGTGGAATATATCTCTGACAAAGCAACACAGAAGGTATACAAACTACTAAGTGTTTCATAGTCTTAGCATAAAGCATAGGAAAATGCAGACAAGCCTGTGCTTTGCAAAATAGTTTTTTATCATTTTCACCCATTATCTCCGTTCTGTCATTTCTAAACAGTCCTGCGCTCTGTTTGCTGAGTTACATCTGCTTGCTTTAGTAACCTAAGTGAACCTTATAGAGCTAGCACAATTATGGAAAAGAGCTGCACTCTTTTGTGGCTCACACTTTGTGAACAAGAATATTAAATAACATCATTACAAGACAACCTGTGCCCAATTTGCAAGCTTAGTAGTATAGGGTATAACTGCAGGCAGAATTTAGTACCATGGGATTAGATAGCTGTCATGAATGCAGAATTTGGCCAGCAGAATCTTTACTGTATAATGTTGATGCACTAACCACAAACTTCCTTGATTTCATGACCTCAGAGTAAGTTTGTCTGGATGGCCGTTAGAAAAAAAAGTCTATTTTCTTATAAATTCAATATGTTTTATCCCAGAGAGAGAATAAATCTCATACCATTTTTACAAGTAAACTTTGAAAAGTAGAGCCAAAAAGAATGGGAACAGAGGGAAGGACATTAGTCTACACATTAGAAATTGCAAAAAAAGCTAAAGAACATCCATTGTTACTACTATGTAAAGGACGGTGCTGGACTAAGGAGGACAAAGACAGACACATTCCATAAGGCTGGCAGGGACAAGTCCATAAGACATTGTAATAAACAAAATAGCCAATTGTGTAATTAATATTGAAGTGAGTGAGGAAGCAGTGAAGGGTCTGAGGGGGTTGATTCAGTTCAAAGAGTACTAACTCAGATGCCCAGGAATGTGCTTTAAATGTCTCTTTTAAAAACAATTGCACAGCTTTATTTCACTGTTATATAAAGCACGTAACAAAGGACAGGAAATGTCATATTATGAAGATTCACACTGGCATTATCTAAAGTGGAGCAAATGAAGGATTAGGTAGGGAAGATACATACCTTAATCTGTGTAGACCTTTAACAACTCACAGTGGAGTTCCAGAGGAGGAGTACAATGGAGTTGGTTTAATTTTTCTTAAGTAAGGATCAGCTTCCAAAACTTCGAGAAACACTGGAGCTAGGATGATCCCCATGTCCTAGCATAAAACGCCTGGGCTCGGATGTATGGTGACCCCATGGATTAACTTCCCTGCCTCTTCCTCAATGATTTCCCATACCTTTTCTTTCTACTCTTCAAAGTGAACTTGTAAAAATGGCATGAATGTGATTGTCTCTCCCAGATCAAATATATTCTATTTACAAGAAAACAAATTTGTTTTCGAAGTGCCACTCATGCAAACTTATTCACATAAGAGATCCGTGTGCAGGGCTAGAACTACCACTCCCAGCATGCACCGCGTGGCGGCAGGAACTACCATTCCCAGGGGTGGTGGGTCTGGTCGGGAATTCTCGCGAGGTTTCGCTTGAATCGGTAGGCGGGAGGGAGAGCTGCCCGGTGCCGTTGGGCAGGGCCGGCTCGCGGCGGGAATCGAACTCAGAGCTTCGCGCCTCCCGTTGGGGTGTGAGGAACCCGGCAAGCAGGTATCGGGGCCGCCACCACCAGGGTCCCCCGGGGGGAGAGTTCGCAGGGGCTCACCAGGGCCCCCCCCCGGGGAGGGGAATGTTTGTTCGGAGGGGACCCCCAGGGCCCCCCCCCCGGGGAGGGGAATGTTCGTTCGGAGGGGACCCCCAGGGCCCCCCCCGGGGAGGGGAATGTTCGTTCGGAGGGGACCCCCAGGGCCCCCCCCGGGGAGGGGAATGTTCGTTCGGAGGGGACCCCCCGGCCCCCCCCCGGGGAGGGGAATGTTCGTTCGGAGGGGACCCCCAGGCCCCCCCCCGGGGAGGGGAATGTTTGTTCGGAGGGGACCCCCAGGCCCCCCCCCCGGGGAGGGGAATGTTTGTTCGGAGGGGACCCCCAGGGCCCCCCGCCCGGGGAGGGGAATGTTTGTTCGGAGGGGACCCCCAGGGCCCCCCCCCGGGGAGGGGAATGTTTGTTCGGAGGGCCCCCCGCCCGGGGAGGGGAATGTTTGTTCGGAGGGCCCCCCGCCCGGGGAGGGGAATGTTTGTTCGGAGGGGACCCCGCCCGGGGAGGGGAATGTTTGTTCGGAGGGGGGCCCCCGGGGGCCCCCCCGCCCGGGGAGGGGAATGTTTGTTCGGAGGGGGGCCCCCTGGGGGGGGCTCTGAGGGAACCACTAGTGCCCAGGAGGGGGCTCTGTCCCCAGGCTCAGCTGTGGGGGTGGAAGGCATTCTGAGGGGGCACCTGGGCCCGGTGGCAAAGACCCATCTGCTGTGTAAGGCTGTGCCCCACTGCTCTGTCCAGCTTTTTACTCCCTTTGTCTATTGCAGCTTGTAGAGCCAGCATCAGTTTTCCCGGCCCCCCGCCCCTTTGAGGCAGTGCTTCCATAATACCACACCAACGTGGGTCTGTCCCCACCCTGCTAACTGAACAGAGTGTGCTTGGCTTTGTTTTTGTAGCATGCCTGACACCAGGGCTTCCCCCAGGACCAGGAGCTCTACCGGAGTCACTCAGGACTCCAGGGCAGCATCTCCCTCGATGGCCCTGCGCCATAAAATGAAAGAGAGGGTCCGGCAGTCCGTGGGGAGAAAGGTACTATTTGCTTCTCTGATGTTTTGATATCACCTTAGGATTGTCTGGACTCTGAACCTATAAGTACCTACATCGAAAACAAAAATGTGGTGATAAAGCAATCTTCAGTCTAGCAGACAAAGATATAACAAAATCCAATGTCTGGAAGAAGTTAAACAAATTCACACTTGAAATAAAGTGTAGATTTTTACCTGTGAGAGTAATTATTTATTGGAACAAGTTACCAAGGATAGTGGTGGATTCTCCACTATTGGAAACTTTTTAAATTAAGATTTGATCTCTTTCTACAGGATCTGCTCTAGTTCAAGCAGGAATTAATTCTGGGAAGTTCTATGCCTGTGTTAAACAGGAGGTCAGACTAGGTGATCATAATGCTCCCTTGTAACCTTAGAATCTGTACAACGGAGCATAACTGAGTTCACACACTGGAGCTATAAGACATAAGTCTGTTTGCCTGCCAGGTGGTGGACTGTCTGGTTTTTAATGCAAGTTGTTAAATGGTTTAAATGAGTGCAGGTGATTTGAAACGGGTTTTCAGCTCTCTCCTGTTTTTTTCAGTAGGAGACTGATCAGTCACACCAGCTAAGCAGTTTTTCTCTTTCCAAGATACATTATCTGATAGAAACACAGTTCTGGTTGTGCAATACTCTTTTTCCAGCAATAAAAACTCAACTACTTGATGATGCTGCTGCTGCATCACTTTCTTTGGTAAGGGCAGAGTTCTTCAGTCTCTGCTCTGCAGATCTGCTCTCAAATATTCTGCCCTCCTTCTTCTTCTTCTTCTTATTTCCACTGTGCTAGCACACAGAAATCAGGATCCCACTATGGTAGGTCCTGTACAAACATAATGAGATGATCCCTGCCCTGAACAGCTTACAGTGTCTAAGGCAAGAGATAACAACTGGGTACGGCATACAGATGGCAGAGCAGAAGGAAACAATGGTTTTTGTAAATTATTAACTAGTAAATGCTGGAGAGGCAGGAACTCAACCAAAAAAAAGTAAGTTCTACGTGCCTGGATCTTCCCAATTTCACACGGCTAAGGAGAACAAAATACTTGAATCCATCATGTGGATTGGAGAGCAACAGTTTTGGTCTCACTTAGCTGTTCAGCTTGGTTGTGCTCTTTTATTTTTCAGATATGGCTTTTTGGGGGATGGGGATGTGGGGGAGGTGGCTCATGAAACTAGGACGCCCATTCATAATTAGAGCCATGCATAATGTCTGTTTATGTCTCTTCAGTGCTTTACCATGATGATGGGCTGTCTTCAGTCCTAAAGTGAAATGCAGACACTGCTGAAGAGCAAATGGAGGACAGTATTTTTTGGGAACCAAAGAGATAGATACCAGGATCTCTGCTCTGAGGAAAATAGACTCATAGGTCAGAAGGGACCAACATGATCATCTAGCCTGACCTCCTGCACAAGGCAGGCCACAGAACCCCACCCATCCAATTTTATAACAACCCCTAACCCAGGACCGAGTTATTGAAATCCTCAAAATTGGTTTGAAGACCTCAAGCTGCAGAGAATCCACCAGCAAGCGACCCGTGCCCCACACTGCAGGGGAAGGCGAAAAACCTCCAGGGCCCCTGCCAATCCGCCCTGGAGGAAAATTCCTTCCCGACCCCAAATATGGCGATCAGCTAAACCCTGAGCACGTGGGCAAGACTCACCAGCCAGCACCCAAGAAGGAATTCTCTGCAGTAACTCAGTTCCCATCCCATCCAACATCTCCCCGCAGACCATTGAGCAGACCTATCTGGTGGTAATCCAAGATCAATTGCCCAAATTAACGATCCTATCATAACATCCCCTCCATATACTTATCAAGCTTTGTCTTAAAGCCAGAAAAGTCTTTTGCTCCCACTACTTCCCTCGGAAGGCTGTTCCAGAACTTCACTCCCCTAATGGTTAGAAACCTTCGTCTAATTTCAAGTCTAAACTTCCTAATATTCAATTTATACCCATTCATCCTCGTGCCTACATTAGTACTAAACTTAAATAATTCCTCTCCCTCCCTAACGTTAACCCCCCTGATATATTTATATAGAGCAAGCATATCCCCCCGCAGCCTTCTTTTGGCCAGGCTAAACAAGCCAAGCTCTTTGAGCCTCCTTTCATAAGGCAGTTTTTCCATTCCTCGGATCATCCTTGTAGCCCGTCTCTGAACCTGTTCCAGTTTGAATTCATCCTTCTTGAACATGGGACACCAGAACTGCACACAGTATTCCAGATGGGGTCTCACCAACGCCTTATATAACGGTACTAACACCTCCTTATCCTTGCAGGAAATACCCCGCCTGATGCATCCCAAAATCGCATTTGCTTTTTTAACAGCCGTATCACATTGGCGACTCATAGTCATCCTGCTATCAACCAGTACCCCAAGGTCCTTCTCCTCCTCCGTCGCTTCCAACTGATGCGCCCCCAACGTATATCCAAAATGCTTATTATTAATTCCTAAGTGCATGACCTTGCACTTTTCACTATTGTATTTCATCCTATTTCTATTACTCCAGTTTACAAGGTGGTTCAGATCTTCCTGAATAGTATCCCTCTCCTTCTCCGTGTTAGCAATACCCCCCAGCTTTGTGTCATCCGCAAACTTTATTAGCACATTCCCGCTCTTTGTGCCAAGGTCAGTAATAAAAAGGTTAAATAAGATCGGTCCCAAGACCGATCCTTGAGGGACTCCACTAGTGACCTCCTTCCAGCCTGACAGTTCACCTTTCAATACGACCCGCTGGAGTCTCCCCTTTAACCAGTTCCTTATCCACCTTACAACTTTCATATTCATCCCCATCTTTTCCAATTTAACTAACAGTTCCCCATGCGGAACCGTGTCGAACGCCTTACTGAAATCTAGGTAAATTATATCTACCGGATTTCCTTTATCTAAGTAATCCGTCACCTTCTCAAAGAAGGAGATCAGATTGGTTTGACACGATCTACCTTTAGTAAATCCGTGTTGCAATTCGTCCCAATTACCATTGACCTCTATGTCCTTAACTACTTTCTCCCTTAAAATTTTTTCAAAGACCTTACATACTACAGACGTCAAGCTAACAGGCCTATAATTACCCGGATCACTTTTATTCCCTTTCTTAAAAATAGGAACTACATTAGCAATCCTCCAGTCATACTGCACAACCCCCGAGTTTATCGATTGCTTAAAAATTCTCGCTAACGGGCTCGCAATTTCACGCGCCAGTTCCTTTAATATCCTCGGATGGAGATTGTCCGGGCCCTCTGACTTTGTCCCATTGAGCTGTTCAAGTACGGCCTCTACCTCAGTTGCGGTAATATCCACTTCCATATCCACATTCCCGTTTATCATCCCTCCATCATCGCTAGATTCCTCACTAGTCTTATTAAAAACTGAGGCAAAGTACTTGTTTAGATGTTGGGCCATGCCTAGGTTATCCTTAACCTCCATTCCATCCTCAGTGTATAGCGGCCCCACTTCTTCTTTCTTTGTTTTCTTCTTATTTATGTGGCTGTAGAACCTTTTACTATTGGTTTTGATTCCCTTTGCAAGGTCCAGTTCAATGCGGCTTTTAGCCTTCCTCACTTTATCCCTACATGTTCTGACCTCACCAAGGTAGCTTTCCTTACTGATCCCGCCTTTCTTCCACTCCCTGTAAGCTTTCTGCTTTTGTCTAATCCCCTCTCTGAGTTGCTTGCTCATCCAGTTTGGCCTACAACTCCTGCCCATGGTTTTTTTCCCCTTTCTTGGGATGCAGGCTTCCGACAGTCTCCGCAGCTGCGACTTAAAGTAATTCCAGGCCTCCTCCGCATTTAAATCCACTAATTCCTCCGTCCAATCCACTTCCCTAACTAATTTCCTTAACTCTTTAAAATTAGCCCTCGAGAAGTCGAAAACCCTAATCCCAGATCTACATTTGTTTATCCTTCCATCTAGTTTGAACTGAATCAGCTCATGATCACTCGAACCAAGGTTGTCCCCTACCACCATTTCTTCTACGAGGTCCTCACTGCTCGCCAACACCAAATCTAAAATGGCATCCCCTCTCGTAGGTACTTCAACTACTTGATGAAGAAATCCATCCGCTATCACATCCAGGAAAATCTGACCCCTATTATTCTTGCAAGCACTCCATACAATTGTGTGGTTGGAGGTTTTAGCTAGATTAACTCTCACCAGAAGATATGTTGTTAACACTTTTGCTTCTAAGGTTCAGGTTTGTTGGTGAAAATGAGAGCTTGAATTGGCTGTCTTTTATTTCTCCTCTAGCACTTTTCTGATCCAAGGAGGCAAAGCATTTCTGACAAAACCTCCCTGCCAAAGAAGACACCAGCTATTCTCCCTGATCTTGATAATGATACGCCAAGGGTGGTGCTCAGAAGAATCATCCAGACCCGTAAGTCGAAAATCCTTCTCAGGCAGCAGTGAAACAATTCTTTAAAGGATCTGGGGAGTGGGAATTGGTTTGTAATCTTTGATTACTCTGTTTTGCAGAGGAGGAATTCAGACCGTTTTGTGATTCCCTTATACAAAAAGATAGGCATTAGTGTATTGCAGCTGAAAGTGTCATGCTAGAAGTGTTCACTTTCAAGATATTGTGTTTCACCTTTGCAAACATGGCAGAGAATTTCTGCCACTCTATCTTCTAGTATTAGAACCACTGGACACGCATAGAAATGGTGCCTTAGCCTTTACGGCTACACTAGAATTTTCTAAAAAAAAATTAAGACTGTCAAGCAATTAAAAAAAATAATCATGATGCATCACCCAATTAATAATAGAATACCATTTATTTAAATATTTTTTTGGATTTTTTTACATTTTCAAATATATTGATTTCAGTTACAACACAAAATACAAAGTATGCAGTGCTCACTTTGTAATTTTATTACAAATATTTGCACTTTAAAAAAGAAACAAAAAAAAATAGTATTTTTCAATTCACCTAATACAAGTACCGTAGTGTGATCTCTTTATCATGAAAGTTGAACTTACAAACGTAGAATTACATTAAAAAAAAAACTGCACTCAAAGATAAAACAATGCAAAACTTTAGAGCCTACAAGTTCACTCAGTCTTACTACTTGTTCAGCCAATCACTCAGACAAACAAGTTTGTTTACATTTGCAGGAGATAATGCTGCCTGCTTCTTGTTTACCATGTCACCTGAAAGTGAGAACAGGTGTCTGCATGACACTTTTGTAGCTGGTGTTGCAAGGTATTTACGTGTCAGATGTGCTAAAGAGTCATGTGTCCCTTCATGCTTTGCCCACCATTCCAGAGAACATGCTTCCATGCTGATAATGGGTTCTGTGTGATAGCAATGCAAAGCAGTACAGACTGATGCATGTTCATTTTCATCATCTGAGTCAGATGGTTGATCTTCTTTTTTGGTGGTTTGGGTTCTGTAGTTTTCACATCGGACTGTGCTCTTTTAAGACTTCTGAAAACACGCTACACACCTCTTCCCTCTCAGATTTTGGAAAGCACTTCAGATTCTTACACTTTGGGTCGAGTGCTGTACCTGTCTTTAGAAATCTCACATTGGTACTTTCTTTGCATTTTGTCAAATCTGCAGTGAAAGTGTTCTTAAATCGAACAACGTGTGCTGTGCTGTCATCTAAGACTTCCATAATACAAAATATATGGCAGAATGCAAGTTAAACTGAGCAGGAGACATACAATTCTCCCCCAAGGAGTTCAGTCACACATTTAATTAATGCATTATTTTTTTAGCAAGCGTAATCAGCATGGAAGCATGTCCTCTGGAATGGTGGCTGAAGCATAAAGGGGCATATGAATGTTTAACATACCTGGCATGTAAATACCTAGCAATGTGTCGGCTGCAAGAGTGCCATGGGAACACCTGTTCTCATTTTCAGGTGACATTGCAAATAAGAAGCAGGCAGCATTATCTCCTGTAAATGTAAACAAACTTGTTTTTGTCTTAGTGATTGGTTGAACAGGAAGCAGGACTGAGTGGACTTGTAGGCTCTAAAGTTTTACATTGTTTTGTTTTTGAGTGCAGTTATGTAACAAAAAATCTACATTTGTAAGTTGCACTTCACTTCAGTACTTGTATTAGGTGAATTGAAATACTATTTCTTTATCATTTTTACAGTGGAAATACTAGAAATAAAAATAATAGTATAAAGTGAGCACTATACACTTTGTATTCTGTGTTGGAAATTGAAATCAAATATCTGAAAATGTAGGAAAAACATCCATAATATGTAATAAATGTCAATTGGTATTCTATTGTTTAACTGCAATTAAAACTGTGATTGATGTTTTTAATCGCGTGAGTTAACTGCGATTAATCGACAGCCCTACACATTTTCCACTACTGTCAACTGCTGCCTGATTATTTTTTTTTAATGCTACTAATCCTAATGAAACCTAGCCAGTAGAAAGCCTTGCTGCAAAATTAATTGTGAGCTCACCGTGGAGTATGCAGGTCTCACTTGGGGATAACCGATTTGGCATCTATTATCCTGCCTCCACTGTGGCATCATAGGCAGTGAATAAATATTTCATCTTAGTTCAGAAATAGGAAGAAGTTAACCTGACGGAGGAGTGGGGTAGCCATCATTTCACTGCCATATTAACTTTGTTTCCACAAATTAAACTAGTAAGAGAGTACTCTCTGTTGACAGAGCCACAAGTTTCCCCTCTGGTTCCTAAAATGAGTGAGACCAAAGAACCTGAAGAGCCTGGATCACAGCCTCCATCTGAGAGAATTTCCAGTGGGTAAGTAGTTTCCTGTCAACTTGTTAAGTATGTACAGAGTTCCAGCTTCTGGTGTGGGGGGGAACCAGGGTTTCTTGACCTGATCTGATTTTAAATGGCCGGAGTTTCAATGTGCTGCACAAACGCTTCCAAAATATTGGTGTAAATGTCTTCAATACATTAGCCTTAAATCCCTGGAGATGTGAATCTTTAGAATAAAAGTAGAAAAGATATGGGAGAAAAGGGGCTTTCCCATCCCAGTACAGTATAACTTATTGACATGTTTTATTTCTTCATTTCCTTATTACTTAGTTAGTTTGTGTCTGGGAATTTGCCTAGAACGTGTCAGTAGTGATCATGAAGGTCTCACATAGACTGACCAAAAAAAAAAAAATCTCCTTGCAAGTTGCATTTTCACTTTGGGCCAGAGTGGCTCAGGGGGTGCTCATCCTGCACAGGGTAGGAAGTTCTAAAAGATCACCTGGTGCCTGGCAATGGCATGTGGTAGCTGAAGGTTTTAAATGCACATGACTGCTTGAAAGAGAGGTGGACTGGTTTGAATCAGGAGACCTAAACCGCCTCTTTTGTTCCTGTTTTTCTCCTGGGTTAGCTGGTATGAGGCTAAAACATGTTCAGACGATTAGCTGTCTGCTTATCCAGATGCCTCATCTTAACATTAGGTATAATTTTATACTTCTAACTTAGACATTAATGTAGTCACAAAAAAATCTTTATTTACATATAAATAAAAATGCCTTTTTCAGCTCTAGATATAATAAAAAATACCCAACCGTTAACTGACTGCTAACTGTTCCTGTTCAGAATGAAAAGGATACAATCATCTTACAAACTTCATTTCTTTCTGAAAGCTTTTTACATATTGTTACAAGAAACAGCTAAGATCGCTGCAACTGGTTGATAAGGGAGAAAATACATTTGTGCCTTTGACAGCATTTTGTGTTTAGTTACTTCCATAGTTTCCCTTGTATATTCATTTCCCCCAGTTCGCGTGACTTATTCACAAAACAGGGAAACTGTTTAAAAAATGAAAATGTAATTGCAAAACCACAAAAATTGGCAGAGGAGTTGGACAGCTATAGTTCTAGGAACTGCTAACTATTCTCCTAAAATAAACACATTTAGGCTTGTGATTCCAGGATGCAGGCTGAAATGAACTCTTCAATAAGTAACTGCTAGACAGTGGATTGCTTCTGACGTTTGTAACTATATAGTAACAAAACCATTGTATCTGGGCACTGATGCTAAATGCAATCTGAGAAGATTACTTACTATGCTGATTAAGCAAATCGTGACTTCTAGGGTGTTTTACCCCCCACAATCAGTCATGGTCTCTAACCTACTTAGCAAACTTTCTCCATCTACTTTTGTAAACTTGACTGTATTCACAATGTAGTGGAAAATGGAGGAGTGATTTAAGGTTGTTAAAGAGACAGGGTGGGTGAGGTAATATCTTTTATTGGGTCAACTTTTGTTGGTGAGAGAGACCAGCTTTTGAGCTTACACAGACCTGTCGTTAATTGTTACTGCAGAGTAAAGAATATTTTGCTCAAAATAATGACTCAGTGACTGTTTCCATTTTTTCTATACATCTGTGAATTTTCTTGCAATGACAAATAACCTACCCGCAGCGGGGTGGTTACCCTGCTCCTACCCAGAAGGGCTTAAAACAGCCCTGGGGGAGGGCTGTGGCAGGGAAAGAAGCTAATAGGCTGATTGGGCTGGGCCACACCCCAGTCAGGACTCAGCTAGCCCTATATAAGAGGCTGGGAGCCAGGAGCTCAACAGTCTCCTCTAGCGGTCAAGGGAGATGGGCCTGGCTGCTGGGGAGCTAGAGAAGGTACCTGGAGTGGAGCAGGGCTGGGGGAAGGCCAAGGGAGCTCTGGCCTGGAAACCCCTCAGGCTGCAGCCTAATATAAGGCCAAACAGGTACTGGGATTGCAGGGGACGGCCCAAGGCTACGCAGAGGCAGCAGGTCCAAACCCTGCTTGCCAATGATGAGTGGCTTTTACACTGCAGTCTGCCCCAGTGAGCGGGGGCTAGATGGTGACTGGCAGTAGCCCACAACTGAGGCAAGGTGGAGATAGAGAGTTGAGGGTTTCCCAGGGAGAGGAGACCCATAGAGACTGGTGGGGGTATTGCTAGGGGGCAGCACCCCAAAGAAAAGGGGCACTGGGTCCAGGAGGGACACAGGGGCCACCAGCCTGCAGAAGGAGTTTTGAGGGCTGAATGAGCTAATTCCCTGAGACGACCAGCAGGAGGCGCCACAGGGGTGAGTCCCACACTGCTACACTACCTTAAAGGTGACCTGCAGAGTATTTTTGAGCAAGTGGGTCTGTACACCTTTTTCTTTCTTTACAATGGAGAAGGAAAGCATGAGAAGGCTTTTCTTTCCCTGGTTTTGATGGTGGAGTTCTTGGAAGTCTCAGACAATGTCTGTTGTCAGCTCTTATATCTTAACCAAAGGGAAGGAGTTGTTGGATCTTTAAGAGACTTCCTTCATCGAGATTAAATAGTTGTAAACAAAGTTTTAAGTTGTCTGGCTAAAATATCCCTTCTGTCCATTGCTTGGCTTTTGTTTTCTTAGCACTTGTGTTCCTGTTTTTCCAGTTGCCCTACAGCCTTCCAAAGCAGTTGTGAAAAACAAGCAGATGCTTCTTTTCTGACCAGTCTTTTGGTTTTTTCCTGTCATAAAGAAGCAAAAAAGGACATCAGCCCATTTTTTTTCTTCTTTGCAGGTGTCTTTTAATAATAATAATGCTTGCCTTAAACTTGTAACAAAAGCAGTGAAAAACAGATGCACTTCTGACCTTCCCCAGCAGATGTCACTGTGGGGGAGAACACATGGAAATGTTAATGAATTACAACTCAATGGTGCAGGCACTTTTCTTCTGTCAGGGGATGCCAAACTACACGTCTGGCAAGCCTGCTGTTCCCCACTGAGGAGTAACCTACTGACTGATCTCCAGTGCCACTGGCCTAGGTGCAAAGGGCTGAGAAGCAGGTGCAGCAGGGCCCAAAGGAGCATTCTACTGTCTGTAGCCATGGAGCTCTGCAGATCCAACACCCTGTAACATGGTGGGGATGGGCATTGTACTGGAATAAGATTGTTGAGGCAGCAAGATCTTCAGCAATGTTGGGATTTGAACTGTTTCCACCCCCTGAGATCCTCTCCACCATCACCGCATTGCCCCTCCCCCAGCTCAGCTTCACCTTGCTCTTTTCCCCACTCTGTTAACATCTCCCCTCAAGCTTCTCTGCCCCTTTGCATCCCCCTCCCCCAACAATGGAAGTCTGAGTCTGACTGCTAGGTCTACCTGGAACTCCAAAGCCCACGTGGCTGCACAACCATCTCCCCTGATCTTTCCTCCATTGCCTCGCAGGCTTCCAATTCCCCCAGCCCTGCCCATTCTCTGCCTAGCATTCAGCTGACTGTCTGTTCTTCCCATCACTCAAAGGGTCAGCACTGCCCCCCACTTCCCCCAGTCCGCCCTCTGCAGCAGGTTTGAGTCAAGCTTTGCTCTTACATGGGAGGGCTCTTGCCAGCATGGAGGGGTAAAATAGGGCAATTTTTTTTTTTTTTTTTTTTTACATCTTCTTTCTGCTCCTGGCCCAAGTCCCTGACTAGAGGAGCATCTTTCTCCTGTTCTCCTATATTCAAGCATCCTTTATGATGTTTCGTGATAACTCCTTCCTGTTTACGAAGCAGTACAGCGATATATGTTCATTGCCGTCTCTTGTTCTTATGGGGGGAGAACTGTGAAACTGGGTTGAGTCTGATCTGATCCTTCATTTTTGCCTCAGTTCACAGAACCCTTCATTGAAAACATGTGTTTAGATCTCTCTTGCTTTCCTCTTTGAAATCTGCTTTGGCTGGTAAAACAAGTGAGTGGCACCTTCTTGTATTTGCTGAGCCCATCTTTGCTTAGTTCCTCATTTCTGCTGCTCCAGAAGGTAGGAAACAGAAATGAATGTTGTTGCTGCTACAGCACAGGGGCAAGTCTTGGAGAGCTGACCGTATCTGGACGATAACACTAGAACGTTGGCCTACACTAAAACCTTGGCTTGTTTGTTTTGGTAGCCTGGAAATGCACCTGCCAGACTTTGTTCCTGAGGGCACAGTCATCACTGCATTACACATGAGTAGGAAGAAAAAGAAGTTCAGCATTTCTGAGTTTGAGAGAGGAGCAGATGAGCGACTTCCTCGAAATCTTGGTAAGGCAGAATCAGGGATCTCCTTGCTTGACTCTGTACTCCAGAGTTTTCAGGGAGCTTCAAAAGAGCTTTCTTGAACTCCACAGCTGCAGTAGGTCAGCTCTGAACAGCTTCTCTGTTCAGCAGTTCTGCACCGGGAAGTGGTTTGTGTTGTAAGTACAAAAGGGGCACTCTGGAGGTGGGCCAAAGGCCATCTCTTTAGATTAAAAATAAACATTGTTGAGCTACTAAAACCACCCAAGTTACAAGTAACTGGCTCCTCCATTTGTGACTTTCAGGATGGCTTTCCAAGTTGGTGGTATTCCACTTTGAATTCTAAATTTTAGCTTAACAAAGAGAATCATAGAATATCAGGATTGGAAGGGACCTCAGGAGGTCATCTAGTCCAACCCCCCGCTCAAAGCAGGACCAATCCCCAGATGGATTTTTGCCTCAGATCCCTCAAATGGCCCCCTCAAGGATTGAGCTCACAACTCTGGGTTTAGCCGGCCAATGCTCAAACCACTGAGCTATCCCTCCCCTGTTAAGGTTAAGAGGCAACTTGATTACAGTCTAGAAGTACCTAAGTGGGGAACAGCAGTTTTATAATAGAGGGCTCTTCAATCCAGGGGTCGGGAGCCTTTCGGAAGCGGTGTGCCGAGTCTTAATTTATTCACTCTGATTTAAGGTTTCGCTTGCCGGTAATACATTTTAACGTTTTTAGAAGGTCTCTTTCTCTGAGTCTATAATATATAACTAAACTATTGTTGTATGTAAACTAAATAAGGTTTTTTAAATGTTTAAGAAACTTCATTTAAAATGCAGAGCCCCCGAGACCAGTGGCCAGGACCTGGGCAGTGTGAGTGCCACTGAAAATCAGCTCATGTGCCGCCTTTGGCATGTGTGCCATAAGTTGCCTACCCCTGGACTAGACAATGGCTGGAAGTTGAAGCTAGACAAATTCACACTTGAAATAAGATGTACATTTTTAACAGTGAGGGTAATTAATCATTGGAACAACTTACCAAAGGTTGTGGTGGATTCTCCATCACTGGAAATCTTTAAATCAAGATTTGATGTCTTTCTATAAAATATGCTCTAGTTCAAAAAGGAATCCATTCAGGGAAGTCCTATTGTCAGTGCTATACAGGAGGTCAGACTAGATGATCACAGTGATGTCTTGTGGTCTTAGAATATTAGAATCTATAAAAGCTCACACTTTGCAGCTCTACCAAAAGCCAAATTGGCCTTCTTTCTCCTGGGGCTGCATGGACACAGGGCAGCTTTTAGTAAGTACTTCACCTGGGACTGTGGCATATTTAGATTTCAAATACACTCCCAAAGTCTCCAGATGCCCCTCTATTACCTGGAAGGGACAGGGTCACAGAAGGGTGGTTGTGATGAGCCTAAAATTCCAATATAGTGTGACCAATAACATAAATGGGGTTAATATTACTGAATGAGGTAGCTTCTCTTGCATTAAGCTGTCTTTTGTATCAACAGTCTATTGCCCTTTCAGAGAACTAGCCACTAATATGTTAAGTGGCATTGCAATTCAGAATAGGAGTCGTGAAGCTGTCATTTTATTTTCCTAAAACAAACTGAAAATTAGTGAAATACAGGAAAACCACTGAATATTTTTCTGTTATTTCTGCCCAACTCACGGCACCTTAAATATGAGGCAGTAGATATAACATGCTAGCTTTGCTCTTGGGGAATCATAGTGTAACCAGCCCTGGAAGGTGGAGAATGGATAAAATGGTTCCCTCAAACTAGTAATATCTGTATAAGTTGTGCCATACTCAGCTAATATGTGCCTCAAACTTTTTTCAGCTGAGCCAGCGTTGGACAACTCTTCTCTGACAAGGTGAGTTAAATCACAAAAGCCTCTGCTTTTGACTGACATGACTACAACTGCTCTGATTCATCAGATCTTCTCTAGCTGGGAGGAGCAGGCAGGATGGGGCAGTACATGGTCAGAAGAGCTCTCTTGAACTCCACAGCTGCAGTAAGTCCACGCTGAGCAGTCTCTGTTCGGCAGTTCTGCACCATGAAGCAGAACTACCTATATCCAGCACCCCCTGCCTTGCTTTTTCCCTGTCACCGCAACATACAATAGGACCCTGTAGGTTGAACAGTAATGATAAAGCAGTTCCCTAGTTTGATACCAGGTATTGGTGATTGCTGATTGTATACCCTCTGATATCCTGGGGTTGTGGATGCAAGGCAGTCTTTTTTTAAATCGGTTCTGGTTTGAGTCCTCCCTCTTCATTGCCCCACACATTCAGGCTTGATCCAAATCCTGCTGGTCTTCCATTACATTTCTAAGATATGGCCTCCTCTGTCCCTGCAGCTAAGCCTCATCTGGGATCCTTGTCAGTTCCCATATTGATATGGTGTCTTCTTCCCTGGCCCCTCTTGCCTTCTGCTCCAATGTTGTCCCCCTCAAATCCGTGCACAATGTAGCTATGGTCATCTTCGTTCATTACTTGGCGCACATCACCTCTCTGTCAGTTCCCCCTTTTCCACTGCATGTAGTTCAAGCTGCTTGTCCTCACCTTCGAGATTCTCCCCAATGCTGCTCCCCTACCTAGCCACTCTTATCGCATTGCCCCGTTGCTCCACCAGAGATGCTATCCATGACTGCCCTTTTCTTTGCTTCTCCTACAACCTCTGCATTTTCTTCCATGCCGCTCATGCCTTTGCTCCCTCTCCTTTGAGCCAAGCCTGTCCTTCCTGTCTTCAGATCTCTCCTTAAGACATGCTTTGGCTGTGATACCTGATGGAATGGTAGAGCAACAGTCGGGTATATCTGGCCTTTATTTTTATTTTAGCATTCATAATGTATACCTCTCCTCTGCTTTGTATGTTGCTTGTCTTAGCCATTGCCCTGAAGAGTTTACAACCTGTTTCCTTGTGTGTGGACAGCCCACAGCATTGTGGACACTAGCAGAATGTCAATTTTAAATGCTTTCCCAGATGTATTCTGAAGCCTTTTTCTTCCTGTATCTATAAACCTATAAGTTTCTTTACTTTTTAAGGCTTCCCTCCTAGGTTTAAGTCTTCTTAAGTGTTAATCTTTTTTCAGGTACATCAACAATACAGCTCTCTGTAGACAGGAAGCTGTAAAACATGTCACAATCCTGCTGATTCACCTGAAATATGTAGCTTAATGTCAGATAATCTATTGTATGTTAAACTATTTTGCTAAAGCAGACTGGTGTCAGATTATTTAAATTTCCCAAATGTGTTTCCACTATCTTTATGCAGTTAAGGGGAAGAGGTGAGTTGTGTGCTGAAGATCACAGTTAAAATGGTTCTCAATTCTTGTTCTGCACCAGCTGTGGAAGGCACAAATAATTTAAAATATTAAACCTCAGAGGATTTCCTACATTCCCCCCTCTGTCCGCTAAGGGCTCATGTCAACTTGGTTTTAGAATGCATCCAATACCTTTCTGGTGGAGCTTTTTTCTGAGGGTACTTGCTGCTGGCTAACCCTTTTGATGTTGAACAGTATGGCACATACTAGCTGGAGGCATAGAGAAAGATCTCAAACTACTCAATCCCCTCTTGAGGGATCTCCAGTACCAAAAGGAATTAGGAGGAGAGAGGTAGGGAACTCAGTTGCTCAGTAAGCAAACTCACAACTGTGACAGAAATGGAGCTGATACATAATGTTATGAATACTGCAGGAGCTGCCAGATGAGACTCTAGAAATATTAATGTGTAACCTAGTTATCAAGAGAGACTGTACAACTTGCATTGCGATTATAAGACTTTCCTGTATGACTGCGTTGTGCTAATTGAATAAAGCTGTGAGAAGAACAAACAGGGAAACAAAACATTTGCTTCCCAGATAAGAGTATCTAGATATGTGCTAGAAAGATGATTATGGGAGGTGTTGCAGCTGTTAGCTTTTAAGAGCCTCTGTCTTGTCTCCTATTTACAAATCTTGTTCTGCAGTGCTGAGAACTAGAGACCAAATGACTAAAGAGTTAAAAAGCCTTTTTGGGGTGGGAAGGGGTTCACTTGCATGCAGCTGTCTAAGCTGACAAGCTGGTATGGACAAGCTCTGTGGAGTAGTCTGAGGGAACTGAGCCCCACAGATCCAGGGAACTCAGCCTTATGGAAGAACTAGATATACATGCAATATTCTTTATTGTTTTCAAGATACATCGTCTTTGAACTATTATTCTAAAATGATGCTTTAGTACACGAAGGTAATTAGGTTGCTCGATACCATTGTCATTGCTCTGCAGGGACTAGAACTGCAGTGTATGATCCTACAAAATTATGTTGACCTAACTTGTGTTGGCATACAGCCACTGCACTTCTTATATCACGTGTGTATGTACGTACATGTACACTTGGCTCTTTGGGTCAGCAGTGTGTGTCATCACTAGTAACACTTTGTCGATTGTATTGCCATTATAGGGCACTGTGGAACGGCTCCTGAAAGCCAACAACAGTCAACATAAACAACGCAGTGTCTACACTCATGTTTGGTTGATCTAATTACATCGACTGTGACTCTACCCTGCTCAGGGAGGTGGTGGTGTTAAATCGGCATAGAGGCACTTACATTGGTGGGAACCACATTTAAGTGAAGACGCTTGCACAGCGAGGTCGGCGCAAAGCCTCTTATGTTGACCTAACTCTGTAGAGAATCTCCAAGTTAACACAATGTTTAAAGTCCCATTGTTTGGCTAGTGGCAAAAGTGATCTGGGATGGGAGTGGGAAGCGGTAGGCCTGAAGTGGAGTTATACTCTTTCTCCCTTTTCAGGTCTCTTCAGATCTCTCTCGCTACCCCGGTACCACCAGAGTCTGTTGAAAAAAGAGGCTTAATCCGCAGGCCAAAGAATCGCAAAACTGTCAATGTGGAGGCTTTTGAAGGAGGCGTGGAGCAGAATTTATTGCAGATAAGAGGCAGTGGGTGTTGTAACTGTTCTTTCTCCTGTTTTGGGTGGGGAGGGTGTTGTATGGAGAAGCAGATTGCTAGAGTTTCAGGATTTCCAGGCCAGTTCCATGTTTACAGTGATATGGAAGTGATCCTAAACATAAAGTTGAGAGGGGCACAAACCTCCTTCTAGCTATTCTGGTGACTCAACCTGTCCTTGGTGCCTGAGCCTCCTTCTCTCAGTGTCACTAGTCTAAGTCTACTTATAACCTGCTAATTAGCAGCCGTCACTGCCTAAACCGGAGTCAGAGGCCTGAGATGGTTCTGAATCCGTGCTTCCTGTTTGGCATCTCCTTAGTGAGAGTGGGTCTTGGGAGACCAGGGACTGAGGGAGCAGGTGGTGAGAACTAAAGCGTAGTGACTGACTGACTGATTTCAGTCACATCTAGCCATAGCCACAGAGCAGCTCAACCTTTGGCTCCGTCCTTTTGTACTGAGCCTGCTGTCATTGTGTCTCCACAAGGTTCCCTCACAGCTGGGAAGTGTTGCGTACCACCTATTATTTCACCTCCTTTCTGCTCACGGTGAAACTATGCAGGTGAAATGCAGCTGCTGGAACTGAGGTCTCTGGGAGCATAGGCCCTTGTAGTCCTCTACCCCAGCAGCTGGGATCTTCCGCCGTAACGGGGTATGGTGAGAAGTGCTCAGGAGGACCCACATGGCAATATGAAGATCTTGTAGCCAATTGAGGCAATAATTTTGCTGTGTTTCAAATTAAAGATCTCTGTTGTCGGTGTGCATTGGTGTGTTAAACCCTTTAGTCAATTTAACTGTCACCTGCACAGGGTTTTAAAAAATAAACAGGGCTCGTGCTCTCTCTGCTGCTTTGTGCTGGAGAAAGAAGGCCTGGAAGGGTTTTCAGTAAACATTTTTCTGCTTGTTTTTTATTTTTAGAAATTTCAGGACTGTCAGCTCACCCCCGCCCCTAGCTTTGTCAGAGGGCCTTTTAGGGCTCTCAGAGCTTTGGTACTGGAGCTGCCCACCTTTTAGGATGTCAAATCTTTAGCAAAAATGTTGTTTTCTGTAATGTATACTAGTCATTGAAGTTCAATAGGTGTTGACAAAGCCAGAGTTTTAAATAGTCTTGAGTAAAAACCTTTTCTTTTTTGGGATATTGTTGTTTCATTAGTTCTCCACCTTCCACCAAAAAGAAACAGAAAAAGGGCACAAGGCTAATATAAAAATAAAGTGATCACTAGGTGGATATACATCATTTAAAAAAGCCCAAGTACAGAAAAAAAACACTCTACAAGTAGGCTCATTACTAAACTCGCTCTCCCCGCCCCCGGCAGTTGTTGTTATACATGAGTCTGGTGCAGCGCTCGTGAGTTAATATGTGCATCTGTTAGAGTATTTTAATGTCAGTGTGAATTTTGTATGAGCTGTCTGGAACGCCCACATTATTTCACTGCATCTTGTCCCTGTACTGACTGGGGCTCTGTTAAAGAGGTCAGAGCCGGGTGTCATCCCAGCAGATAGGTGTGCTCTAGACATACTCAGCATTCACAAGCTGCAGTGCTGCTATGTGTGTTGGGGATACTAAGTTTAATCATCTCTAGTTTTTAAAACCATCCCTGCTCTGGGAGTGTAAGACTTCCATTGTGCTCCATGTGCTCTGACTCTGTCAGACCGGTGGAGGAAGGAAGGAAATCCCATAATTTGGGAGCTCTCCACTGAGCAGGACCTGTCTCCAGACCAGGAATGTTCAAATCTAGGGATTGTTGGGAAGGGTTCCCCAGCAGCCTTCATGATCTATCTGGTAAAATGCTAGTCACCACAGGGTATGTCTACATTTGAAGCTAGGGGTGTGAGCTGCAACTTGAGTAGAAGTTACTTGCATTAGGTCTTCTTGAGCTAGCACACTAGAAATAGCAGTATAGCTGTGGTAGCACAGGCAGTGGCATAGGTTAGCCATCCTATGTAGGTACTCATGGGGTCCAGGTGGGTTTGTAGTTTGGGCTACGACTGCATGGGCTAGCCACCCCAACTATTGGGGCTATACTAGTAGTTTTAACTGAGCTAGTGCAAATATGTCTACTTGAGCGGGAAATCACACCTCCAATTCCAAGGATAGACATAGCCTTAGTGTGCTTTCATGGAACGACAGGAGGTGGCCAGAATCCAGAGTATTTCAGAGCTTTATAAAC
Organism: Gopherus flavomarginatus; assembly: GCF_025201925.1. Taxonomy (NCBI): domain Eukaryota; kingdom Metazoa; phylum Chordata; order Testudines; family Testudinidae; genus Gopherus; species Gopherus flavomarginatus. The sequence continues at coordinate 39,801,577 of NC_066630.1, forward strand.
AGCCACATCTGAATGGCACCTGGAAGCTAGCACAGTCCTTGGCAAAGTGATGTTACGTGCTCTTGATGGCTAGCACTACCAAATGGGTGGGCAGCTCCCCTGTTCCACAGCAGACAGTTAGGCAGGGGTCAGGACAGACAAGAATGCATGCCTGTCAAAGACCCCAGGATGCAGAGACTGCCGGACTTTTATTGACAACAGAACTGAGCAGATCTCTGCACTTGACTCATTCTGCAGAAGATGCCTTGTTGAGCTGCTATTGAATTCTCTTGTCCTTCCAAACATCTTCTTTACCTCCTGGCCCTCTCTGGGGATTTCCGCTTTAATGGATGTCTTCCTGGTCAGAATTCCCAGTAGGAATCACTGTTGCACTGAAGTCTCTGGCAATACAACAGCTCTGCACATCCACTGTGTTGTCCTCAAAGCCCCCATAAGGGTGGAACCAACAGTTCTCCCCTCCCTAGGCTAGAGATTGTTATAACTCTGATCTGATTGGTTTGGAAGTCTCCTTTCTGTCCTTCAATTGCTCTTGGCCGTAGCAATCCAAGTGCATGAAGGACCTGTTCATGTGGGCCCGTGGCAGATGGGGAGCTCCATGAGAACTGTTCAGTAGCTACTGGCAGAATGAAGTCTGAGTATTTCTTTGGGTGCCCTGGGGTTTGGAGAGCGATGTCTGCATTGTTCTGCTGTTCTTATCCAGAATGCTATGGGTTAGTGTAGAAAGCACGTCCTTGTGACTGGCATTAAATTGCTGTAAAGACTTACGGATTGTCATCAAAGGCAGGGCAAGAGTTTTGAGTTAATGACTCTGTATGCATGTCCTGCTAATGTCTTTGCTTTCCTAGGGCCCTGAATGATTCCGCAGATTAAACTTATTTTAAAAATTTCTAACCAGCACAAAATTATCTGGCAGAGTCACAAGCAACATCCATGATTGGAATGACCATGGGGACGAGTGATACTGAAATCATCCTCAGCAACACGGAGCTCTTTGCTCAGCCGCAGCTTGGTGAACAAAGCCAAGCAGGGTTTTCTGCTCCTGAACAAAAGCTCCTGAAAGGAAAAATTCCAGTGCAAGGGAGAAAGGCTTCTAATGCAGCTACTGAGGAGGGAATGCTGCCTGATGTGGATGCTGAGGAGGGCATGCCAGAGAGACTTCAGAAGAAGGACTTGGCCCGGGATTCTGAACACACTGACCAGATGGCCGCTGAGTCTCGGGAACGAGCCGTGAGCCTGAGCTCAGAGCAGCGAGAACATACCCGAGGGAGCAGTTATGCAGAGCAACTTCCTGGAGCAGAAGAGCGGGTGGCTGGTGTTGAGTACCGTAGGAGCCGAAGAGAGTTGAGCTGGGACCTGCTGTGTAAGCTGCTTCCCCTATAATCAAAGAATGGCCATTGTAAACTGGCTTGCTGGATACAATAATTACATTTGAGCCTGGTACTTTACCAGGCCCACCCTGTGGCCTAAAGCCCTCCAGGGAAGAGTCCCCTGTCCTCCCCATTGTTATGTCTACACAACAACTAGATGGCTGGGGCCGGCCTGTTCCAGCCTACTTGGGCTCGTGGGGCTTGGGCTGCGGGGCTGTTTCATGGCTGTGTAAATGTTTTGGCTTGTGCTGCAACCTGGGCTCTAGGACCCTGGGAGATGAGACAGTCACACAGCAATGAAACAGCCCCGCAGCCCAAGCCCTGCAAGCCTGAGTCAGCTGGCCAAGGCCAACTGCAGGTTTTTCTTGGCTGTGCAGACATACCCTTAGTTGTCACCATCTCCCCTCCCCTCCCCTTCCCTGCCTAGCCCAAGTTCTCCCACCGTTGGAAGACCACTGCTGGCACAGGCTTTTCTCCCAGTTTCTTGTGCAGGCACTGCCAGGGGATCCCTACCCCCACTGTGCAGAAGCTTCTTTAGGACCAACCCTGGTTGGTGAGTTTTGTTTCTGCCGTGGGGTCTCCCTCGCCATCCCAGTGGGAGGAAGACCTCCTCCCTTGTCACTTGGCGAGAAAGCAATGCCCTGCTTGACCCTATCTTTATCCCTGGCCAGTCTCCAGAAGAGTGCAGGAGTGCGGTCTCCCTGGCAAGTGGGGCTCCCCACCAAAATACAGCAAAGGAGAATTATGGAGGCAGGCTAGAGTTGGAGGGGCATCTGGGGATACAGTCTGGGCCTGGGACAGGAGAACAAACAAGATTGGATGTTTTTCTAAAAGATCTGCTCTAGGAATTATTTTGGGGGATGTTCTATGGCCTCTGCTGTACAGAAGGTCAGAGTGGATGATCACAGTGATCCCTTCTGGCCTTGGAATTGATGAATGTATGAATAAAGTCTTCTCCCCTCTCCTCACCTGGAAGTTACGGGTCTTCCCCGTCCAGGATTTTATCTACTGCTTTTGTTTCTAGTTCATGGTATGAGAACCCTGTTCTAGACCAGCTCTGTATCGAGGCTCTAGTTTGAAATTGGTCTGAACATAGACCATTGTTCAAGTCCATGCTTAGATTTGGGACATTCATTGTGCTGGTCTGATCTCTTCCATATTTATCCCAGTTACACATTCTATGAATTGTTTGTTTAAACCTGGCCCTGACTCTGGGATATTTACAGGTGGGCACAGTTTCATTCAAAGAATCATTGAATATCAGGGCTGGAAGGGACCTCAGGAGGTCATCTAGTCCCACCCCATGCTCAAAGCAGGAACAATCCTCAACTAAATCATCTAGGTGTCAAGGACCTAGAGAGCTGCCAGCTTAACCCCTGGGCTTTATGGGAGGCTGAGAGTAGGAACTCCATTATGGGCAGGAATTAACACTGATGGCTGACATGAGTCTGTGAGTGCACCTGCTGCCTTTACAGAGATTGAGGCGGGGTTGCAGTGCTAAGGAGGAGCCAGCAGCATCTTTTTTCCTGGTTATCTTCCTGCCTTGCTGCATCAGGGTCACCATCTGAAATGATAAATAGCTTTTCACAGCTCTTCCTGCAAACCACACAGCATTTTTATTAAAATAGAGAGCCCTGTGACTCTCCTGGCATTTCTTTTACACTCAGTTCCTATTTTACGACTTGTCAGGAGGCCAGATGTGACATTTCTTCGAGGCTCGATCAGTATTTAAGCACAGCCAGTATATGGCGCTGTACAGAACAGCTGTAGAGAGAGAAGTTCCCTGTCCTGTGAAGCTTCTAGTTTTCCTATAACACAGCATCCTGGAGAAACAGGCCAATAATGCTCCAACTCTGGAAGGTTCTCACTCGTGAGCTTGGTGGAAGAAATTAGTTTGGGGGACGGATATGAATGAAGAGAGGGAGAGAACTTTGGGCCATACTGGCAGCCTGGAGGAAGGTGTGAGAGAATCAAAGGGAAGGGTGGGTGAGGATTGGGTTGAGCAAAGGGAATGAGAGGAGCAGAAGAAAGGGAGCACATCCTAAGGGCACTGGTGTTTGTGTTCCACTAATATCAAAGGTTGACAATGCAGTCTAGTTCTGCTGCTGCTAGAATATAGCTAATGCTGCTAATGCACCCTGTGGCTCTCCAGCAGGGGCTGAGAAGAGCCAGCTGTGAAGGTCTCTTTCAAACCCACTTCCTAATGCACAGTGCAAACTCTGAACTATCCTGAGTCAAGTGAAGGCAACTCATGCAGACTCCTTCTTTGGTGTCTGGATATGTTTCATACTTGCCACAAATGCCACAATAAATGTTATAAAGATACATTTGGGACAGAGCTTCTGTGTTAACCTAACTCTATGAATGTCTAGCTTCTGACAGACCAAGCTCCTCACCGCCAGCTGCCTCTAGGAATCTGAGCAGACGTTCGGACACCCTGCCTGCTCTACAGCCTGTGAAATCCAGCAGGCCATCAATGAGAGAAACTGTCGCCAATATAATTCAGAAGCTGGATGATGCAGAGGAGAGTGAAGAGGTGGCTGATGTGGAGCAGGAAATGGAGGGTGACAGTGCTGAGCAGGAGGAGGCTGTCAGTGAGGGTAAGAAGCGCTTTCAGTGCAGGGACAGAAGGCAACTGAGTGCACTGCTGTGGTGCTAACCAATGGGCAGCAGGAACCTTGGTTGGCAAAACATGATTTTGTCCCCCAGCAGGTTCTGGAGATAATCTCTTCCAAGTAACCTCAAAGGCATGGCTGGTCAGGCTTTCTAAAGGGAGTGTCAGGCTGGTTGCCATGCTCATTTGCCTGTTCTTGTTTCACGCACACTGACTGACAGTGGACTACGTTTTCTGTTCACATGCTCTTGGCAGGTCTGTACAACTACTGTATGTATATGAACAAATAGCTCCCGGAGAGAGATGGATAACTTCCTTCCTGGGCAAGCAGTGTTCCAGCTAAGCCCATTTCCTTTGTTTGAGTGTCCCAGATAGCTGACTTTGCTTCACCATGTTAGAGAGGACAAGCTGGCCAGGATTTTGTGTTGGGCACTCCCTTTACAAAAGTTCAGCAGAATAGCATTTATCATGGTTCTGAGGCTATTTCTGCCCCGGAATGGGGGCATCCTGTGGGGTCTCTTCTGTTGCTCCATTTTCACCCAGGGTGCCTCTGGCAAGCACATACCTGGAAACTGAAGCTGGTACAGAATGTGGCAGCTGAATGTTAAGCGGCGTGTCCTGTGGGAAGCACATAACCCCAACACTCTGGGTTTTGCATTCGCTGTGTGTTGGGCTTCTGGGTGGAGCTTAAGGTGTTGGCTTTGACCTATAAAGCCCTAAATTAAAAAAGAGATTCCAGGTGAAAGACCTGCTCTGTCGCTGGGCTATGCTGCTGTACTTGAGATTAGCACAGGCAGTTGATAAACAAGAGGGGCAACAGGCAGGCTGTTCTCTAGAATTAACCCTTCTCTCCTGTTGGTCTGAAATAGCACTATCTCTTGGCAACCCTTATCTTTTTGCCCAGGCTTTTGGGGAAGGAGCAGTGTGCACCAAAGGGCTGAGATTGATAATTGGGGTGGAGGGCTTTCTATTTCCTGGCTTTGGGAAGATGGTTGGGTTTACCGCTCTTAGTGCTGGTGTGATGCACAAATGTGCCAAGAGTCCAGGAAAGCTGCTTGTAATGTATTGTGTACATCTAACTACACTCCCTCCCACCACCGCAGTTCAGGTGTGTGTCTCTTGATTTTATAGAGTCTTTGTTTTGAGCTGAGCTCTTCTTTGTCTACAAGGTTAGCTAGCACTTTACTTGCTTTAGGCAGTGATCTGTTCTGTGTAGGTGTAGGGAGCACAGCAGGGATGGCATTCTGGGTAGCCAGCTTATTAGTTCAATATCACTGAATTTGCTGCCTTTCCAGGCTCCTGCAGACCATGTTCCACACAGTGGCTCCTTTAAACTTACCACGCTGCCGCATAAAGGAAGAGAATGTAGGTCATGTTGGTCCTAGGGTAATAGAGAGAGAAGGAGGGTGATCTGGTATCTTTTATTGGACCAACTTCTCTTGGTAAGAGAGAGAAGCTTACACAGAGCTCCTCTTCAGGTCTGAGAAATGGACTCAGTGTCACAGCTGAGTACAAAGTGGAAGAGATTGTGTAGCTGTAACGGTGCTGGTTCTGGTGGGACCCAACAGAGAGTGCCAATTCAGGACAAATTGCTTAAAACAGGGCAGTCACAGCCCAAGGCTGGGGTTTTTCCACCTCTAAGGCAAACCAAACCAGCCAGACAGAGAGGACTTTGGTCTCACCCCACTGGCTAACCACAAGTCACACAAGCAATTCCCTAAGACACTCCAGTTTCCCAGTATCACCACCAGTGCCACTCGTCCTGGAGGTGAATGGTTATGAAAACCAACACCCCAGTAAAAAGGTTCTCTTGATCCCAAAGAACCAAGCCCCAGACCCAGGTCAGTATACAAATCAGATCTTACCCACAAATCACGCTGTTGCCAATCCTTTAGAGTCTAAAATCTGAAGGTTTATTCATGAAAGGAAAAAGATAGAGATGAGAGCTAGAATTGGTTAAATGGAATCAATTACACACAGTAATGGCAAAGTTCTTAGTTCAGGCTTGTAGCAGTGATGGAGTAAACTGCAGGTTCAAATCAAGTCTCTGGAGTACATCCCCCACTGGGATGGGTCATTCAGCCCTTTGTTCAGAGCTTCAGACTGTAGCAAAGTCTCTCCAGAGGTAAGAAGCAGGATTGAAGACCAGATGGAGATGAGGCATCAGCCTTATATAGGCTCTTCGAGGTGTAAGAACCTCTTTGTTCTTACTGTGGAAAATTACAGCAAAATGGAGTCTGCAGTCACATGGGCAAGTCCCTGCATACTTTGCTGAGTTACAAGGCGTATCTGCCTTCTCTCAGTGAGTCAGTTGTACGGCTGATGGTCCTTAATGAGCTATCAAGCAGGCTAGGCAGAGGTAACACCAACTTGTTTAGGATGTTTCCCAGAAGCATAACATAAGTTTGAAATACAGACAGTATAGAGCCAATATTCATAACTTCAACTACCAAAATTGATACACGCATATAGACAGCATAATCATTACCAGCAAACCATAACCTTGTCTTAGACACCTCATTTGACCCCCCCTTTATACAAGATTTGGTGCCACTACCGGACTTTGGTTGCAACCATGTTCTATATGGTCCCAGTTCAAATCAATAACATGACAGTAGCATAAGTAGTTAACACATATTTCAAGGTGAAGTAGCCCACTAACACCCCTCCAGTCATAGGGAGGAAAAGAGGGAGGGGGGAAGGCAGCTGGGAGCACTGCTACTGGGTTATAGATTATTGTAATAAGCCATAAATCTAGTGTGTCTGTTCAGTCCATGATTTTTAGTGTCTAGCAAAGTTATGAATTTAAGCTCCCAGGCTTGTCATTTGAAAGTGTTGTGCAGATCTCCTTTGAGAATGCAGACTCAGAGGTCAGCTATAGAGTGATCATTTGGTGAGAAGTGATCACCACCAGACAAAGCACTTCAAGGTATTGGGTTTGGGTCTCACTACTTCATCTTGTGCCACAGTATTGTTTAATTGTTTGTATTTCAGTAGTGCCTAGAGGCCCAAGCCGCGATTGGGCCCTTTTGTGCTTGTTGCTGTATGTATAGATACATAGTAAGAGAGAGTTCCTGCCTTGAAGAGCTTGCCCGGGAGATGGACAATGGAAAGGGCTCCAAACAGAGATGGAATGACTTGCCTAGTGTCACCCAGGGAATTTGTGCCAGAGCCCCAGTCTCCCGAGTCCTAGTTTGGTGCCTTAACCACAGACCCTCCTTCCCCTCAAGTGTTTAATTATCATGTGGGGGAAACTGCAGGATAATATGGAAATTAATTACAGGAATGGTGTGATTAAAATCTTGAGTGCAGAGTTGCACTGAACCCGGAACGCAATGGAATTTAAGGAAAAAACCTTGGAAAGTCCTTGCTGTCCTCGGCATTCCAATGGCTCAACATTGTGTTGTCCTCTATCTAATTTTGGAGCTCCTGCCTGGAAATATAATTAAAGGAAGCTTTCTCCACTGACAAATTTCTAAACATGATTGACAATTATTTTTAGCTGTACTGCGTGTTCTTCCCTAAGTAGGTAGTTTGCGTCAGAAAACTGATTGCTGCAACTTCTTTCTAAAGCCCATTCAGGTGTATGTCCTCTTTTGGTTGTTTTTTTTCTCCTGGAGAAAATGCCCTTATGTATCGCTGCTTGCTGCTCATCTGAGGAAAAACGCTTGTTACTTCTGTGTATCTGATCCGTAGAAGCAACGTTGTCAGTCAGAGGTTAGATATGAGAGGGGCCTGACTTCCATTCTAAGTGGGATCTCTTGCAATTTGCTTTCTGGGCCAGCCTGCTGTTATAAATTACTTGTTTTGACTGGATTGTAGCTGGTCATGTACAGGTTATTGATGTGGTGTTCTGATGTGGGGAATGTTCTTTTTGTTGCTGCTCTCTGGAACTGAAATCTCCACATAGCTGATGAGGAGGAAATCTCAGCCTCACTTAGGTTTAAAGAAATACTTGGAGCTATCAGGTTTGGAGAGAGCTGCTCCTCTCAGCTCAGGTTCACAATAAGGATTGATCGCTTTTTGCCATGCACAAACTGGCATATATTTGACAGTTCTTTAATTCCCATCGGCATTCCAGATTCCCTTCCTAAAATAACCCTTGACAACAGCATTGTGGACACCAGAAGTAAGAGCCGTAAACCTGCTTCTCTCATGTTTTCGGATGCTTTAGTGTCTGAACTGGAATGAACATGGGAAAAGCCTTTCCCTAGTTGCATACAGCTCTTCTGATGTGAGGTATTGAAACAGGCTGGGGACTGATGTAGAAATCCACAGTGAGATTCTCTGCCCTCTCGCTGCAGCTGCCCTGCTGGTGTCAGAATGTCCCTAGTAAGTGAGGTGGGCATTGATAGGCGGCTTAAATGCCAGTCTGAACTAAAACCTCTAGTTTTATTTCTACTTCTCCATATTGGCAAGGGCTGTTCTGTGTGTCCTTCAGACAGCTAGGCAGGCCAAAATGTAGGCCCTCTTCCTTCCAAATTCAATGGAGAGGAAGCCAACTGGACTATTAGTAGCTTTGTGGAAGTAGTTAGGGAGTGAACTAGTTCTACTTCAACCTCTAACCTTGGCCAAGTAACTTAAGCTCTGTGCCTCAGTTTTCCTAGCAACTAAATTATTAAAACCCAGCACTATAGGCTTACACAGCGCTTTCCATACTAAAGACAGACATGTTCCTGGGGACTATTTGTCTGTCTCAAATGGGGGCTGAGGCTTAATGCGTGTGAGGACAAGCCTTGGCCGAAAGGCCTGTCAGAGTAAAGCTTGTTTATTATCCCTCACCTAGTTGTCGAGAGCCCCAGGAGTGCTAGAACCCGCAGCTTGGGCAGGCATTCTAGCGCCTTGTCTGCTCAGTATCCTGAGCAATCTGGAAGGAAATTGACGAAGGAAGCTGTCGAACGAGAAGCTGAGCTGGATGGCGGAGCTGTGATAGGAGAGGTGGGTGACTCCGAAGAAGAGGAGATGACTGAGGAGGAAGCTGAAACTGAGGAGCCTGAGAGTGAAGGTAAGAACACACTCGTGATGGTGGTAGAAGTCAGTTGGAGAGGCTGCCCCTGCAGCCTGTCAATAGACTGTGGAAGGGTTTTAGTAACAATATTACCACCCATGTTGTCCACTAGATTCCACAGTAGAATAATGTCCAGCTGGATCTCACTGCTGAAGAATATTCTAACTGTGATTTCTCTTGAATGGAAAGTGAATATTTCAGTGCTATTGCTGTCTCCAGTAGTCTAACCTAAGGACTTGTTAAAAGCTCAGTCCTGATCATTGACCTGTCTCCTAGTAACATCACTTATTCTTTAAGGTAGAGTTATTTGGTGTCAGATTAACCAGTGCTTTGAGTTGCCAAATCCCCTGGGTTCCTGTCTAAGGCCTAAAAAATCTATCCCTGATAGTCTTAGCTGTAGGTTTCTCAGGACGTATACTTTTGGTCCAGCTCCATCCAGTTACATGTGCTAGTCAAAAACGCAATGCTTGTAACATCCAACACCCTGCATGAGCCAGGGAGCAGGAATTTGGGGCAGTAGCCATGCTATGAAAATTCTCCTGCCTACAGAGACTGTAACTCACATATAGGTAGACTGGTGCTGTAATGTCAAGGCATGCTCCACAGAGATCAGAGTGGTTGGGGTTATTGAAAGGGCTGAGTCAGCCCAAGCGTATATAGGCAGAGATGGTGACCTGACGTTATCACTCTTGATTCTGCATTACACACAGCAAGAGGGGCATCTGCCTCAGGACTCTCTTCTTCAGACAGCACTGACGGTTACTCAGTCTCTCAAGAGCACTCCTGTCTGCTTTCATGTTGAAGACATAGTTCGGAGTGCTGGGTTCTCCACCAAACAAGTGTCTGCCTGAGACAAGCTTCAGTGTCCTGCTTGACTGGTACAAAAATCTCTCAGAATGAGGTGCACTGTGGAGTGGGGGATTTGTGGGAAGGCATCCTAAAAAAACAACTCCCCAATCTCCGCTCTCGTCACTAGCAGCGGCAGCAGTGTAGGGTGGTCAGTCTGGCTGCACCAGAATGCCCACGTAGGGCATGTTGTGCAGAGGGGCCTACTGGGTTGCCGCTAGTGTCAAAAAAAATGTTGTGGATGTACTTAACCATGCTACCAAGTGCACTGGCCCTTTAGGTGGCTCTGGCTGTAGAGTTGGTTGGGCCTGCTCCCTGTAATGCTGTTTGCGAGGTGGGAGGAGAGGGGTGTAACATTCAGTAAAGGTGGGGAGAGAAGTCGGACAAAGAGATCAAAGCCAAGCATCACCCTCCTAATCGCCTGAAGACACTCTGAAGAGCCTAGTGTAGTGCTGCAGTTTGCCACCCTAGGCGCTGCACCCCACCCCCCAACGCCTAGGATTGCCTGCTCAGAAAGGGCTGACCTGAGGGGCCCATTCTCAGAGGGACTCTTAGCGTCGCATTCAGTGTGTGGAGCGCTCAGTAGCTTTTCCCCTTCAGTAGATGACTACTGCTCAAGACCCATGGCAGTAGCACCCATTTTCTGTAACAGATTGTTTTATTCTAGCTGTGTGTAACCATCACTAGGTTAAACTAATACCATGTTGATCTTACAACTTCAGGCTTTCCCCAGACTGCAGAGGAAACCAGGAAGCAAGGAGTCCCACCCACTCCCCCATTCCCTCCTCAGACATGGATTCATTGTCTCATTTCTCCACTTAACCTGCTTTGTCCTTCATTCTCCTGCTTGTGGGAGAAAAGCAGTTGGAAGGTTCAAAAATGAAGCTGAAGAGGGTAGATAACAGGGTCTGCCCCAGATGAAACTTACCTGGTTGCTGCTGCCCCTTCTGATACTGACAGGTTCACAGCCCTCCAGGATCCTGGTTTGGTGTCTCACTCCCACTTCTTTCGCCCTTCTATGACCTGGGCTTCAGCTGGCCGGCCCTTTCCGTGGAAGGGGGTGATGCTGCTAGACTCTGCCCCTTCCAGTGTAAGAGAAGGAATTTCTTCCTAGGCTTGTCCCTGGTGCAGGGAGAATGGCAGGAGGAATAGTTCTGGGCTTCTGGGAGCCTCCTTGGGAACTGAGTGTAGCAGAGCCAGCTCCCATCCTGTGGAATCACCTCTCTCCATGGCCATGGAGTGCAAGACTAGGTGTACAGAGTTGGCCAGGCACACAGGAAGAGAAATCAGGAGGAGACTGATTAATCTCTCTTAAAAAGGAGAGACGCCTTATCGCCCTAAAAGCAGCTGCAATCCATAAGACTCAGTGTGGAACCAATGCTGTAGTTGCTGATGACTCTTGTCATCCATACTGAGAGAGAAAGAGGCTACAAGACACTTACAATGTGGTCTGTACTGTGGAAAATTTAGCATCCCCACCCCCTTATGGGAGCAGTTGGAGCAGGAACTCCAAACCACTAAAATCCAGGGCTTAAGTGTCTCGTGCTCTCTCTCCTCAGAGCTGTCCATGAAGACACCTGCATTCGTCCGTGCTAAAGCGTATAGATCATCTCCCTTGCTGTCAACCCCACGCACCCTGAAAACTGCTGCTTCCAGGTAAGTGTGAACCCACACTCCACAGTAGTCAGGCAGAGCTGGAAGCTGGTGTAGCTGCCAAGGCCAGATCCCAGGGAATTGTTCCCTAGCCAGTCGCCCTTGGAGCTCTGTGATCTGTTAGGTGCTGCTTCAATGGTGCAAGGGACTCTGACTTTGGCAAGTGGGTAAAGGCAGCTATTGAGCGACTGTTAATAAACTATTCTCCCAGGGCAGATCTCAGGCTGCAAACCCTTCCCGTGAGCACTCATTGAACCTTTTCCTTTCCTGAAGGCTCTTCATAGTGTTGGAGGCAAATCAGGGGCACCAGATTGCAGCTGCTAATGCAGTGCTACAGTAATATATAGTAAATAGTCATAGCCCAGAATTGGAGCCCTGAGATGCTGGCAGGGCAAGGAAAGAGGCAAGTCCCTTTAGCGTGTTAAATGAACTGTGGTGTCTTGGATTTGGAAAGCCGCTGTCCGCTATTGCCCTGTGACTAGTGCTTTTCCCGGTGCTGAGTGTGGACTGCACTTGACTGCTAAAGGTAGTACAGCTAAAGGTAGTAGCAGCAGCAGCAGGTAAGTGTATTTCAAAGGAGGTCTTGGGGTGAGAGTGGCTGGGGGAGGAAGCAGGGGGACTGAAACCTCTTCCCAGCCCCACGTGACTGTGCTGAGAGCCAGCACCTGGCTGCTGGAGGGGTGGCCGTCTGCAATGGGGGGGCACCGGCTGCAGCCCAGCTCTCTGCATCTGGCAGAGGGCTCTGTCAGAGGCCGTTCCAAAAACATCCCCCAGACCCCTGCAGCACAGAGAGACTGAGAGTACAGCCCCCGCTGGGCAGCTGGACCAGAATGGGCGTGGGGGGGTGTCTCCTAGGCTTCTGCGGGGTGCAGTGCCCCCCTGCTTGCCCTCCCTGCCCAGGCAGAGATGCCTGCCTCTTGGAAACAGTGGCCACATGTCCATGCAGTGTGCTTGGTCCCCCTCCCTGGCATCTGGTCGCCTGCCTCTTACTGGGGTGGGGGTAGGGGGTGGAAGGGAAGCGGCAGTGGGGAAGGGTTAGGGCTGGGGTGGGGGTGGGGGAGACACTCAAGCTATCAGGGGAAACCTTCCAAGCAGAACAATCTCTGCCTTGGGGTGTGGATGGACTAGTCTCCCAAGGGAAGGGCTAGTGTGACCCCTGCAGTACAACCTGGGCTGGAACGAGCTCCTGTTTAGTCCATGTGCTCTGGCAAACACAAGTCCACGCATCATGGTGGGGGGAGTGGGCATTGCTGAGTCCCGGGGTTGAGTAATTCTCTGGTGATGGTCATTGAATTGCTAATTGTGATTCACTTGCTGCAGAGTGGCTGGTGATGGCTGTGTAAATCAGCCATTTGGTCAAGTGCCTTGTTGTTTCTGGGGAGTTGCCTTCTGGGCTACTCCCAAATTTGCAGCATATTTCATTAATACCATACCACACAATCTCATAATTTCATACACTTTAATGATATACATAGTTTGACAGAACGGTGGGTTTCAGCAAATCAGAACCTTTCCCATGATACCTTACATGGCCTGCTTTATATGAACTGTAAAGAATATATACAAATGATGAATATGGGGCTTACAGAGTAGTGATTCTCAAACTTCTGTACTAGTGACCCCTTTCATATAGCAAGCCTCTGAGTGTGACCCCCCCCACACACACCTTATAAATTAAAAACACTTTTTATATATTTAATCATAGAATATCAGGGTTGGAAGGGACCTCAGGAGGTATCTAGTCCAACCCCCTGCTCAAAGCAGGACCAACCCCAACTAAATCATCCCAGCCAGGGCTTTGTCAAGCTGGGCCTTAAAAACCTCTAAAGAAGGAGATTCCACCACCTCCCTAGGAAACCCATTCCAGTGCTTCACCACCCTCCTAGTGAAATAGTGTTTCCCAATATCCAACCTAGACCTCCCCCACTCTAACTTGAGACCATTGCTCCTTGTTCTGTCACCTGCTACCACTGAGAACAGCTGAGCTCCATCCTCTTTGGAACCTCCCTTCAAGTAGTTGAAAGCAGCTATCAAATCCCCCCTCATTCTTCTCTTCTACAGACTAAACAAGCTCACTTCCCTCAGCCTCTCCTCGTAAGTCGTGTGCTCCAGCCCCCCATTATAAGTGCTGGATGTAAAGCGGGGCTTGGGGTGGAGGTTGACAGCTCGCAACCCCCATGTAATAACCTCTCAACCCCGAGGGGTCCTGACCCCCAGTCTGAGACCCCCTGGTATAGAGTGTCACAGCTAGAAACTCCAAGACTTGGGGCTTTTAAAAGGAAACTAGACAAAACATGCAGTCAGGATCAGCCGTGCATTGGCAGGGAGATGGACTGAGCCAGGATGATCACAGGGGGCTTTTCCCCCTGTAACTTCTATGAATCCATCCCACTCTCCTGGCAGTACAAATTCTGGTACTAAAGACCTGGTGCCTGGATCCCATATTGCCTTGCACTGGGATTGGGAATTAGTGCCCTGATGTGCGACTCCTCCTCTTGGGCCAGTGTAGGTCCTGCTGCCAGTACAGCTATTTGCAGGTGCCCTTGTGTTTAGCTGAACCCTTGGACTCAGTTCCTGAGTGTCTCCCCACTAACTGAGAGCTAAACTGACACTACTGTATTCGCCTGCTGTGTGGGTCCCAGCGTGCTTGTACTGTGAATTTTTGCCACGCACACGTGGCTGTATTTATCTCATTGTGCTGGCAGGGCTACTTGGTGTGATGATGACGTTTTGCTGAGATGAATCCTGAAAATAGTACCTGGTGTGATGGTCACTCTGTGCTGTTCATGTGAATCCCGCATTTTTGTATGCTGTGTTGGTGTAGCCCTGTTATTCCCAGGAAATGAGAGCGACAAAGTGGGTGAGGTAATATCTGTTATTGGAGCAACTTCTGTTGATGCGAGAGAGAGACAGACAGACAAGCTTTGGAGCTTTCGCAGAACTCTTCGTCAGGAAGAAGAACTCTGTGAAAGCTCCAAAGCTTGTCTGTCTCTCTCACCAACTGAAGCTGGTCCAACAAAAGGTATTACCTCGCCCACCTTTTTATTCTACGGTGAATAGCCTCCCTCTAGAACTGGCAGAGGTGCTTGGATGGCAGAGGTGCTTGGAGGAGGGGGCGGAGAGGAGCGAGGGGTGGGCAGGCGGGGGAAGGAGCAGAGTGGGTGGGGCCTCGGTAGGGCACTCCCCGGCAAAACCAAAAGTCAGCACCTATGCTCGTGTTGGATGCTGCTCTGAACTGAGATGGCGAAGGATGCTTTCCAGCCGGGGCTGGCCATGCTCGTTTTGCGGTGCAGGATATGGTGAGGGATTGGTCAGTAGAAAAGCACAGTAATGTGTGACACAATGCAGAACCTCAGCCAGAGAAACCAGCATGTGCCTGTTTCACATCCAGAGAGAGCATGGGAGTTTGGTGGTGCAGGTGGCCAGTGTAGGAGCCACGGCACTTGTGTTATGCCACCAGGGAATCCCCTTCTGTTGGTGCAGTCCTCCCTGACCAGCTAACCTGGCTTTAGGGCCATGATCTGCAGGATTGGGGGCAAAGTGTCTTTCACAGAATCGTAGAAATGTAGGACTGGAAGGAACCTCAAGAGGTCACGTCCAGCCCCTTGCACTGAGGCAGGACCAAGTAAACCTAGACTGTCCCTGACAATTTTGTCCAATCTGTTCTTAAAAACCTCTAGTGTTGGGGATTCCACAACCTCCCTGGGAAGCCTATTGCAGAGTTTAACTACCCTGAGAGTTACAAAGCTTTTCCCAATATCTAATCTAAATCTCCCTTGCTACAGATTACTTTTTGTCCTACCTTCCGTGGATCAATCGATCACTGTCCTCTTTATAACAGCCCTTAATAGATTTGAAGACTGTTATTGGGTCCCCTTCAGTGTTCTGTTCTTTTTCTCAAGACTAAACATGCCCGCCAAGAAGAAGACCTACGCTTTCCTTTGTCTTTCTTTTGCTCCTAATGTATTTAAATAGCCATGTCTTACTGCCTTTCATGTATCTAGCTAGGTGTAACTCATGTTATGACTTGGCCTTTCTGATTTTGTTCCCACGTGCTTGTGCTATTCTTTGTACTCCATCTTAGCAACTTGTCCATGCTCCCACTTTTTGTGGGATTCATTTTTTATTTTCAGGTCATTAAAGAGCTCCTGATGGAGCCATATTGGCCTCTTACTATTCTTCTTTCCTTCACATTAGGATAGTAAGTTTGTTGTGCCTTTAATATTGTCTCTTCGAGAAACTGCCAGCTCCCCTGGTCTTTCCCCTTAGACTTTGTTCCCATGGGACCTTACCTACCAGGTCTCTGAGTTTGCTGAAATCTGCTTTTTTGAAGTCCATTGTCCTTACCCTGCTACTCTCACTTCCTCCTTTCTTTAGAATCATGAAATTGATCATTTTGATCATAAGGCCTAACCCTGCACGGTCATTTTCACTCACACTGCCTTCCACCTTCAGATTTGCAACCAATTCCTCCCTTGGTCAGAATCACATCTAAAAGGGGCTGTTCCTGGCCACCTCCTCCAGCTTCTGAAACAAGTTGTCCCCAATACATTTCAGGAACTTACGTTCTGTGTTATCACTTTTCTAGCAGATGTCTGGGAAGTCCACTATTACTACCAGGTATTGTGTTGCGTATTTCTGTTGTTTGTTTTAGAAATACTTCATCCGTTTCTTCCTCCTGATTTGGTGGTCTGGAGTAGACCCCTATGGTGATGTCACTTCATCGCCCCTCCCCCCCTTTTATTGCCACCAGAGGCTTTCAGCTGGCCTGCTTCTCACTGCCTTCTGGACCTCAGAACAAGTGTCTATATTCTTGGTGTACAATGCAACACCTCTGCCCTTTTTTCCCTGCCTCTCTTTCCTGAACAAGCTTTACCCCTCTAGACCAATATTCCAGTCATGAGATTTATCCAAGTTAGTGGTGCCAATTAAGTCATAACTTAGCTTATGGACAGACCTCTAAGATGTTGATCAGATTCCCTCAATGTTTCCCCTCTGACACCATTGTAATTTTCCATTCCTTCCCCTACATCTAGCCCTCTGTTAAGGTTGCTTTTTTTTCTAATGTACCTGCCCCTTGGATCCTAGCTTAAAGCCCTCCCCACTAGGCTGCCAGTTGGTGTCCAAAGATGCTCTTCTCCTTCTTGGTCAGGTGGACTCAAACTCTTCCCAGCAGTCCTTCCCGAAACAGCATTCCATGGTCAAGGTAGCCAACGCTCTCCCATCTACACCATCTGTGCAGCCATGCATTCATCTCCAGGATGCACGTGTCCCTACCCTCAACCGAGGGGATGGACAAAAATATTGCCTGTGCCCCTGACTCCGTAGACTTCACTTCCAGAGCCCAGTAGTCACTGCTGATCTGCTCAGGGTCAGACCTGCCAAGTATCATTAGTGCCTACATAGATGAGTGCATGCAGTAGTGGTCAGAGGGAATCCCAAAGCATTTCAACCCCTGATCTCCCCCACAAGTCAGGCATCCATATCCCCATTTGACAGATGGGTATACCGAGGCACAGAGGGGCAGTAACTTGCCAAGATCACAAACGTTAGAACCAAGGCATCCCTTTTCCATCTTCTTACTCCAGCAGCTGCACATACTTCATTCATCTCTGGGGCTGATCCGTTTCCTGCTGCCTATACCCTCCTTTCGCACAGTCCTGCTAGAGCTCTGACCAAAGAACATGCAGATCGGGGGAAGGGCGAGTCAGATAGAGACATTGGGTGCAGGGTCTCTGGACTGAGACTCCAGAGTCCTGGATTCTACCCTCTGCTCTTTCACTGCTGGGTGACCCTGGCCACTCACTTCCCCCTCTTGATGTCTCCTTTTCCCCTCTGGAACAATGATACTGGCTAACTCTGGGCTCTACAGGTGAGAAGTGCAGTTAAAGAGCTGGGTGATAGTTTTAATAACACACACTTGGACTGGAGCTTCTGTTCCACGGTGGAAGGTTACAGTTCAGAGGCTCCTTCGGAAGAGCAGTACAGGACAATGTCTCAGTGTAAGAGCATCACGATACTTAAAATAAACATCTTATGAACTGTGTTGGGGGTGGAATATCTAGGAGAAAAATGCCTGGATTGTCATTACTGAAGATGGTCAAACTACTCCAAAGGCAATTGTGTAAGATCTAGGATTCCCTTTGGGTCTTGGTCTTCCTGCTTCCTCCATCCACTCCCCACCTGTTAACTTCTGTCAATTGGCAAAAATGTGGCTGAGTGACCCCTGAGAGGCTCTCATCTGAGTATGTGGAGCTGGCCTGTGGAGCTGCCCAGCATCACACGCTGGTGTGGAATTGGAGGCACAAATGGTGACTTGGCCCCAGAACAGTTTCTCCACATTTGTCGTTTCCCCCCCATCCCCCCTACTGCATAGTTCTGCTGACTGTGGCTGCAAACCAGCCCCACGGATGTATATACCCAGTCAGGAATCCTGGCCCTAGCAGTGACTCTCCCAAAGGGGCTGTAATACTGCAGCAGAGTCTCGCAAAGGGGGCGAGTTCTCTGGCTCTTCCACTGTTCCGAGGGAGCAGAGAGAACTACCCTAGGGCGTGCCTAGACTGGCCCTTCTTTGTGTTCAGTTGAGGGTTCCTCTGCCAGAACTCCATTTGTGCTCACTGCTCCTCCACCCACTAGGCCTGCTTGTTTGGTTTGCTTAGTGCTTTCTGTTTCCCTGGCAGGTTTCCCCCAAAGCCTCCCCGAGCTCAACAGGCTGCAAAGAGAACAGCGATGGCTCCCAGGAGAAAGCGAGAGCCTGCACTACCCAGCAGCTTGGTGAAGAAGATCTTTAGCCATTATGTGAAAGTGCCAGTGGCCAGAGATGCATTTAAGGTTGTTGAGAAGTGGTGAGTAGCAGCAAACTCCTCTCCTCCCAGCCCCCGTTACCTGCCCACAGACCTGCTGTCCTGTAGCCCTTTCCAGCAAAGTAGAGGGAAGTGTGGCAGGAAACAGGCCTGCAGAAGGGGCTGCCATGCAGTGAGAGAGAGGGGGCAAACTACATTCTCAGCACAGACCTGGCCTGTCCATAAGTGCTCTTGGGGCTGGTGCAGTGCTCAGCACCCCATGCTGCTGGACAGGAGCCTTTGGTTTAGGGCCTGAGGTCTCCCTGTAAAGCAGCCATATTTGTGTTACTTGGGTGTCTTTCTTGCTAGTAGTGGTATAGAGGGGTCCCCAGTCCTCTTCAGCTGGCAGGAACCTGGCTGTGGAACATGTCAGTGAGTGTGAAAAGGGGTGTGGTGAAGGTTAGGACTTACTGTGGTGCAGAACCCCCCAGGAGAGCTGTTCCAGCTCAGTGCTGTGGTATATTCTACCATCTACCAATCCCCACAGTTCTGGAGCTTTCTGACTGTCCTCGGGGTAGGGCCCCTCACACCTCTCCACTCCTGGAAGGCAGTGACCTGTGCTGTGATTAGTTGTAGAAATGTAGAACCCTGTAGAAATGGCTGAGGAGGCGGCAGCTTTTGTGCTTTGCCAACTGACTTCTCTCCTCTCTCTCCTCTAGCGTGGAGGTGTACTTCAGGCAGCTCAGTAACGACCTGGAGGCTTACACTATTCATGCTAGGAGGAAGACTGTGGAGGAAGCTGACCTGGAGCTCCTCATGAGAAGGTAGGGTGGAGTTTGTTCTATTATGTTGGTCACATGAAGGAGAAGTGCAAATAAGTGTGCTCTGGGAGCATTTCAAAAGCTCCTAAGGGGTGAAGCATCTCTCACTGACAAGTGGTTAGGAAGAGTGGGTGGGTGAAGAGGATACAACCACAACTGGCGTCTTGGAGCCCCAGGCTGGGGTGGGAGCCTGTCGTCAGACTAGAAACTAGTTCCCAACAGGCTTTAACACTGATCTAACCCCTTGACCAGCAAGGTGCTGATCCCCTCTCCTGCTTTTAGTCCCCTGTGGCATCCCCTGATATATGCTCCTGGCTGTAACACCTTCTGGAGCCAGAGGACAGTTTCCAGTGTTCCCTGCATCTGACACTGCCTGGGATCCTCAGAGTTAAGTCCAAATTTAGGGCAGTTCACTTGTAATATTGTTACAGTGTTCTCTGTAAATATTGGTATCCAAGGAGTGTCCAGCTTCCAGGCCCTGCAGGAAAGGAAGAAGCTAGTTCATCCATTTGTATCTAGCCAAGGATTCCAGCACTCAGCTTCATTGTGTGTCTGTTCCTAACACAGCGCTTCGTTGGTGGCTCACGTTAACATAAGTTACATACAGTCTATTGCTCCGCTTAGAAGCTGCCTGAGTAGATTTTGTGAAGCGCTCGGTTCTTCAGGTTTGCACAGTTCTGTAGCTTCTTGACAAGGGTGTTCGACATCTCCTCTTTGGGAAATGACTAAAATCTGCCCTGGGAGTAATGCTGCTTACCTGCAGCTCAGCCAGCCCCCCGCCAATGACTGCTGCTTGGCGATTCACTTTAATCCTCACAGCCTGTGGATACTTGGCCAAGGAGCACGCTTGCTGGCTGGTGAGTTTGAGCATTCACTGGTTGCTGAAGTGTTGGCAATGTCCTTGCCATGCCCAAAGCCTAGGAGAACCTTGACAAACCCTTCCGAAGTTCTGAGGCTCTTGTCCAGCTAAAAAGCTGGAGTCGCTCTGAAGCCACCCAAGTCATTATCCCTCTGTCTCTTTGAAAAGCCCCATGCTCACTCCATTCCAGTTCATTCAAGGCTACAGTTGCATTTGTGTCTAAAATGGGACTAACATTGGTTCTTCCGAGTTTATCGGTCAGACTCCTAGATTGGACATTCCTGTCCCTCTAGTTGAGAAGTGTGCTAGAATTAGTGTGAACTGGCTGAGGGCCCGTCAGGTGTCCCTGGGCAGGGGTGGGAACTCTGCATGTGGAGTCCTGTTTGCATTTCAGAATAGTCTGATGTGCACGTCCTCAGCTCCAGTTCAGGAACTGTTCTGGGCTCATAACTGAGAGAACAACATTTCATCCCCCTCCCCTGGACTGCGGGGATTGACAGCCCCTTGCTGCCCTCCACAAGTAGGACACTGTGCCCAGGCCAGTTCTGTGAACAGCCTTCCTCGTAGAAAAGTGCACAGCCTGTTGGTCACACCAGCTCGGAGAGCTGATCTCTTCCCCACCCCCACCCCAAGTGTTTCTGAGCATATACAGAGCAGGCTGGGTAAGAGCTCCTCTGCTCGCTGGGACTGAGCACATCTGGCACACCCATTCTGGGTGTGAGTGTGACAGCGCCTGTGCAGTGCTAACTGTATTTCCGATATTAACAGTATAAAATGTCCTCTTTGAGCAAATCCCCAAGGGGTTTTGAGTACAACTCTTCTCCAGGTAGAAACAGTCTTATTAAATGGACCACACCGTTTGTTTTTCTCTTTCCCCTCCCCTCTCCTATTGAAGACAAGGGCTGGTGACAGACAAGATGCCTCTCCATGTGCTGATAGAGCGCCACCTTCCTCTGGAACATAGGAAGCTACTGATTCCAGTTGCCATGAGTGGAAATAAAGTGATCCCTCACAAATAGATGTGTGCTGCCTGCGGCGTGCCTAGGTGCAGGGGAACTTTACACCACAGCAGAGACTGGCTTTCCGCTGCTTCGTGGTACCTGTCTGAGTCCCTGTGGCGGTCGGTCGTACGTTAGAAACCTGAGTCAGGCCTAAGGGTGTCGAATAGCCAGTGGAGGTTATTCTCTTGAACTGACCCTCTGAGTTGTGCCTCCTGTCACTGACGCTCACTGGGTCTCCTAAGTGACCAGTGGAGCCCTCCGGCTGATGGAAATGACTTCCCTGTGCTGTCTCCACATCACACGCCCATGCCGATGAGCTGCTTTGTCTCCGAATGTGTAAAAGTCAATAAAAGGTGGGTGTTTTGCAGCGCCCAAGTGCTGTGTGTTCCTGGGAACTGCTAACCCCTTACATGGTTGCCCCTTCGCTGTGCTCATGCTCTTTGTAGGAACTGGCTGCCTGCTCTAAGGAGGTGTTTTAGGTGGAATCTTCGCTTGATCTTTAATCCTTTCTGCACTGACGACCAGATACACTGGGGTATCCATCTAGAGCAGTGGTTTTCAAACTTTTTTCCTGGGGAACCAGTTGAAAGAGAATTGATGAGCTGGGGATGAGGGTTTTGTGGTGTGGAAGGGGCTCAAGGCTGGGGAAGGGGGTCAGGGCTCTGGGCTAGGGCAGGGATGAGTTTGCGGTGCAAGAGGGGCTCCAGGTTAGGGGGAGTCAGGGCTGGAGCAGGGGGTTGGGATGTGGGAGGGGGGTCAGGGCTCTGGGCTAGGGGAGAGGGATTTGGGGTGCAGGAGGGGACTCTGGGTTTGGGAAGGGTTGGAGTGTGGGAGGGGGTCAGGGCTATGGGGTTTGGGGTGCAGGAGGGGGTCAGGGCCTGCCAGGGGTGGGGCCAGGGATGAGGGGTTTGGGTGCAGGAAGGGGTTCTGGGTTTAGCGGGGGCTCAGGGCTGGTGCAGGAGATTGGAGTGTGGACTTACCTCTGACAGCTCCTGGTCGGCGGTGCAGCTTCCTGCCCGCCCTGGCACCGCGGACTGCGCCTGAAGCAGCCAGCAGCAGATCCAGCTCCTAAGCAGAGGCGCGCAAGTGGCTCCACGTGGCTCTCACCCACAGGCTCTGCAACCCTACCCCCAGCCAATGGGAGTGCAGAGCTGGTGCTCGGGGCAGGGGCAGCATGCAGAACCCCATGGGGGCCCCCCCTGCTGGCTGCTGGCAGGGCCGCCCGGGGGAGAGCGTGCAAGTGGGGCAATTTGCCCTGGGCCCCATAGGGGCCCCGCGAGCCGTGGCCGAGAATCCTTTTCCTCACCCGGCAGCGTTCCGGGTCTTCAGTGGCGGGGGCCCTTCAGTCGCTCCGGGTCTGCGGTGGCATTTCAGGGGCGGGTCCTTCAATGCTGCTGAAGACGCAGAGCAACTGAAGGACTCACCGCCACAGACAGCACCACCTGGTGAGTATAAGCGCTCCCCCACTTTGCCCCAGGCCGCCTGAATCCTCTGGGTGGCCCTGGCTTCTAGGGCACAGGGTGGTGTCAGAACAGGTAGCTGGGCAGCACTGCAACAGGACTTCTAACGTCCTGGGCGGCAGTGCTGACTAGAGCGACCCACTGCCTTACCTGCCACCATCCAGTACTGCGTCATGACCCCCACTTTGAAAAACGCTGATCGAGAGCAGCTCAGTCATTGGTGTTTCCAGCTTCTCCTAACCACCAGCAGAACCTTCACTTCCCAAGACCATTAGTAGACAGAGCTGGATGCACCTTCGGCCTGCTGCCCTTGGTTCCTCACTCAGCTGTGCTGCCAGCTAATGTGTGGGCTCTTCCACAGCCAGACCCGCTTGGGCGGGTTCCTGGATAAGCCAGGCCAATCCCTTTCAGCAGAGGGCAGGGGCTTATGGCATGGGCATGCGGGATGAGGAAGGGGGTCTTGAACCATGGGGAAGAGGAAGCTAGGGCGAAGTCCCAGCCAAGAATCTGTGTTGCTCTGTCAGTGTCCTGAAGGTAAAATAAACTCAAGCTTTTAGGCACAGAATGACCTCTAAAGTTGTCAGATTGTAATTGAAGACAAGAAATCTACAGTTGGAATATCCAGAAGCTATTTTAAACCTAGAATTATTAACACTACAAGTAAATATGACCAGCTCTAGTCCATTGCACTGCATGGTGCGTGAATGTAGGGCTGCTCTCTACCACGTGTGCCCCCATGTCTCCTCCAGCCCGGTACTACGAGCTCACACCACAGCTGGTAGAGACTGATCACAATTCAGTGAAATGCTCCTGGCTAGTCACTGAATTCCACCCGCTTACACCACACTCACCATTATTCTGTCAAGGGGGTTCCGGATTTCTGTGCACCCAGTTCAGTAGTTTGGGTTCTAGCTACACTATGCTGTATGTTGCTTTCCCTGCTCGGCGTAGACTTTTCCTGGTGTGGAGGTGCACAGACACAGTGCCGTACTCCAGGTGTAAGCTCGGCAGAAGCATTCAGCACCCCCTACCGTAGTCCAGCTGAGCTATGGTGCTTCTGCACCCTGAATGTTTTGGGGCTGTTCTTCCTGACATTCCACTTCATGCTTGCACCCAATTGGTGTGTGTTACTCAGCTACGGCTCTCCTGCCTTTCAGCTTTCCCCAGTCTGTGGTAGGGGACGGGAGCAGGCCAGAGGATTACATTCCGGCAGGGTGACTCTTAGCTTGTTTACGCCACCTCCTAGCAACTTAGAGCTGCTTCCAGACCCTCATCTCTGACATTTGGCCCACTGCAGCAGAGGGCTAAGGGAATTCGGAGAGGAGCAGCCCTGAGTGGGCAAACACTGGTAAGGATTAGTGAATGGCTGTGCAAAGTTACCAATACCCACTTCGCCCTTTCCCCTGGGGCAGGAGTCTTCGGGCTTGTCCACAGGGCCACTTCTCCAGTCCTACCTGTCGAGTTAGACTGGTGTAAGTCCTGGGGCGACACTCTTAATTTGGGATGAGAGGGACTTTTTTGGGTTTAGCTTAAACCAACTTCCGAACTGCCAGAACCTAACTGAAGAAGGCACTCTCCCACTGGAATGTGTCCCCACAGAGTTACAGCAGTATTCCTGGAGCAGTTTAAATTCACACCCTACCTTCTAGCAGCATCACTTCCCCATGTAGCCAAGCCCTTCTCTAGAAATCTTGCTCTTGTGAAAACTTGCCTGACTTCTCAAAACAAGGAAAGAGAAGTGGTAAGGTCTTTTAAAGGGCTAGGATCTAATTTTCCAGGCTGTTGAGTACCTGCATCCCACCCTTGGCCTTTGAGGAGGGCTTGCGGGTCTCAGCAGCTGTGACGAAGCAAGTAGTGGAGTGTTTGTGAAAACTGACATTGCCATCCCTAGAGACTAGCAGTCCCAGGCCTCCACCTTGCTTTGGAGGGATGAGCTGCCTCTGCTGGGACTGTGAACCCTGCTCCCGGAGAGCTTAAATTAAACTATTTACACAGGGCGCTGAGCTGCAGGAACTCATCTGCTTGAGCTGGCTGCTCTGCTGCTGATCCAAACCAGCTCTCTCTGGTGTTAAGGATCCGTTAGCCTGGAAACAAACTCAGTGCAGTAGCCCTTAGGAGTAGCCTTTTGTAAAGCCGGACACAAGTATTTAGCTGAGTCCATAATGGGTGAGATGCGCCCTTTAACTAAGGGTAGGCCCCTGCCTCTCCCCGCTCTGAGAGGCTTGTGTAGATCTCTTCAGGACGGGCGCCTATTCGTTTGGTGTCTCCAGCCAGCAGCCTCTCAACCACTGTGTCCACAGGCAGGGAGCCAGTCTGATCCCACTGCTCTCTTGAGGCCTGGAAGGCCAGGCAAACGTAGGCATCCAGCGTTAGGTCGTCAATAGCAGGATCAATGGCACAGAAAGCTGTCTTCAGATCGTCCACATCCACTTCCCTGTGTTCGAAAGCAAGCCCAACAATACTGTGATGTTTGTGAGCCCAGGAAATCCTTGTAGATTAATGCAGCATGGGGCATCTATGCCCATGTCCTGGGGACCAAGGACCCTTCCCATGATTCCCCCTCTGCCTGCTCCGGCAGCCTATGTTCTGTATTACTGTGTTGCAAAGTCAAGCTCTCAAACATTAGGAATTGCCAGAATTATGGCTGACTGCATGACCTTAAGCCAGCCACCTTGTGTGGCTCCACCGTCACATAGCTCTTGCTATTTCCTGTCTCCATTTTGTGCACAGGACGGACGGTGCTCGGGATGAGAAGCTATTCGATATTTTGTTTTCTCCTCATCGTTCAGTGTGTGTAGCCCTGGGACTTGACTTACTGCCACTCTTCAACCTGCTCCAAAGACGGAGCCGTTACCTTTCTCACGGGATTTCTGTGGTGCTCATTTCTACAGTGTCAAGAGCTTCAGAGTCACTGATTTGCAGAATGAGGGGAAAGGGTGGCATTTGCCCCTTTGCCAGAGGTGGAGCTGGGGCACAGAGTTGAAGGTCAAATGTCCATTAATTTGAGGTGCCCAATTTGAGACACTTAGGACCTACTTTTTCCAAGTGCTTGGCCTTATATGGCACTTGCTATGTTCAGCACACAGCTCCCATTGATGAGCTCAGCTCTTCTGGAAATCAGACCCAGCAGCACACAGGAACTCCTCTGTGGCAGAGGCAGGGTTGGACTCAGTTCTCCAGGGCAACATTCAGCTGCCTTCACCATAAGCCCATCCTGTCTCTTCCTGCAATCCCTTGCCTCATTCACTGCACACATGCCAACTTCTGCAAGAAATGAACCTGGGGTCCCACAGCCAACAGCCTCTTTTACTACACAACCCTGATTCATCCCCAGAGCAGGTCCAGCCTGTGCACCGAATCAAGCAAGGTCATGGGGAAAAAACAGCAAGTAATTAAAGTCTGTATCATAATGAAGATGCAGAAGGGGGGACTGAATGAAGGTTGCATGGTACCCTTAATTCTGACATTGCCTAACTCTTGAGTGCTTGCTTGACTTTACAGCCTTAAATTAATAACGTTCTTCCACTTGTTTGTGCATAATTTCTAGGTCCTACAAACAGCAAAGAAATCCCACCATGTGTCAGCATATTGACACCATGTGGGTCATCAGCAGGGCTGGAACCTTTAGAGCCATGGCTCAGATCTCTGCCACTTCAGCTGAGTAACTGACCGCAGTCGTCGATTTTAACCTCTACGAGAGCGGCACTAGAGAGGGATGGGATGCTTTGCCTGCTGATTTGCTGACAGCAGAGGAATGGTGAGACTCAAGCACCTTGGGTCCCGTTCCAGACTCGAAGAGGCTCTCTAGCGGGCACAGACTATTCTGCCCACTCTCCCCCGCCCTCCCCCAGCTTGACCTTTCTGCTCTGTCCCCTCCCACTGGTCTCTTCCCCATCCCTCGCTGTTTGTCCTGCTGCATTCTCCTCACCAAGCCGGTCCCGCTCTCCACTTCTCACTCTTCTCATCCCAGTTTGTCTCCTTGTCCAGCCAACCTTACTCTGACCTCTCCAGCCTCTTAGTCCCAGTCTCCTTGTCCAGCCCTCCAGCTCTTTATCTGCCAGCTCCTTGCTCAGACAGGCCAAGTTCTGCCCCTCTGGCTCTTCATCCAATCTCTGTCTGCTGCACCCTGGTCTCCAGTCACTCCCCCTCCCCCACTGGCTCCCAGTTTTCTCCTTCAGGCTCTTCTTAATCTTTCCTCCCTCCCCCAGGTTCCTTGACCCAGTCTTCTTGCTCAGCCTCTCCCAGTTCTCCCACTGCACCTCGGCTTCTCATCAAATCAGCCTCATCTCTGCCCCACAAGTTGTCAGCTGGGCTGGGGTGGGAATCTCAGGCCGACTCCTCAGCCGATCTCTGTCTTCCCTCCCCACCCAAGTTTCCATCTCAGGCTCCTCTGACTCAACTCTCAGTCCCAGTTTCCCTTTCCCTATCCCCCAGTCTTCCCCCCGCCCCCATTCCTGCTGGTTCCTTGTCCTGATCAACTCACCCTGCCCCCTCCATCTTCAAATCATGCAACTTCCTCCATTACAGCCCAGAGTGGCCCCTGCAGGGAAAGTCCTGCTCAGCCCTGGGCTGGAGTATGCTCAGCATGGACAGACTCATCAGGGAATGGAGCTGCTAAAATCTAAGGCTGGACTGAGCATGTGCACACTGCAATTTTACAGAGGCTTATTTCTTGGCAGATTTTCCCGGGGCTGGTAAAAGGCCTCGGCCTGACACAAGTCACCCATCTGACAAATTTCAAGTCCCTGTTCTAAAGCACTAGAGCATCTCAAGAACAAGGTGGATGGAATCTTTTAACACGAGCGAAACAATCTCTTGTCCTCTAGCCTCGTTCTCGGCAATGGCTGAAACTTTCCAAAACAATTCACCCCAAGGCAGATGCTCAACAAGGAAAATTTCAACCCACTTGGTTAAAGTTACAAGCAATTGACAACAGGGTCTTCTACTGGGATGTGTCAGGGAGCCTTAATATCAGGTGCTGCTACCAGCCCCGCCTGGAATAATCAATCTCGGGACAGAGTAAAACGTGTGTATTGTGGTAGTAACCAGCAGCCCCCAGCAGGATCAGGCCCATAGTGCTGAGTCTGCACTAGTCCTCAGGAGCCCTGCTCCCCAGGCTGAGGCACTGGCAGTCTATAAGGGCAGTGCTGTGTGTGGTAGTGCGGGGGAGCAGGTGAAGTACATCTGGTGATAAGCTGAAACCCACCCAGATTTCAGTGCTGTGTGGGTTACCTCCCCCTCTGCTATTCGCTCCTCTCCCAGAGGTAATTACAGTAACTCCTCACTTAACGTTGTCATTCTGTTCCTGAAAAATGCAACTTTAAACAAAACAATGTTAAGCAAATCCAGTTTCCCCATAAGAATTAATGTAAATGGGGGAGTTAGGTTTCAGGGAAATTTTTTTCACCAGACAAAAAACTATATTGGGAAGGGGGGTTGTGTGTGTGTGTGTATGTATGTATGTATGTATATATATACACACAGTATATGTTTTAAACAAACAATTTAATACTGTTCACAGCTATGATGTCTGTGAAGCTTGGCTGAGAGGGTGGAAGAGGGAGGGCTATTTCCCAGGAAATGCCTTTCTGCTAAATGATGAACTAGCACTCGGCTGAGCCCTCAAGGGTTAACACGTTGTTGTTAACGTAGCCTCTCATCAAGGCAGCATGAACAGGAGGGAGGGAAGACAGCATAGCAGACACACACACACACACCTTGTGTGTGTGAGAGATGCGCACTGTCCCTTTAAGTAAGCTGACCCACTCTTAAGTGCATTGTCTTTTTAAGTGGATCAGGAAGCTGAGAGAGCAGCTGCTGCCCCAAGCTCTCTGTCTCTCTCCCTCCATGACCCCTGCCTGCTCTATATGGAGAAGAGGTAAGTGGAGTGCAGGAGCAGGGGGGAGGGAGACACCCTGACATTAGCACACACACCCCCGTACCCTCCCTGCTGGTCCACCCCAGTTCCAAGCCCCCTCCTGCTAGCTGCAACGGGCTGCTCTTCCTGCAAGCAGTAGACAAAGCAGGCGACTGCCAAACGACATTAGAAGGGAGCATTGCACAACTTTAAACGAGCATGTTCCCTAACTGATCAGCAACAAAACAATGTTAACCGGGACGACTTTAAGTGAGGAGTTCCTGGACGATGGGAAAGGCTGCCTTTAGGAGGCGCTCTCCTGAAAGGTGGCCCATTGCGTTCGGCAGCACTAAGCTGAGGGTTGCTCTGAACACTGTCTGAACAGCTGCTAGGTGAGGGAGAGGGTTGAATTCTGAACGAGCCCTTGGCTAGGTAGGTGGCATGATGATTGCTGCTGCTGGCCAGCTAGAAATTGATGATTGTCTTGTCCGCCTCTCCATCTTGTCTCTTAGGCTGCGTACGCCCTTTGGAGCAGAGGCTGCCCATTCTGTCTGTACAGTGGGGTCCGTCCCAGTGGGGACCACACGCTCCACATCCGGTGCCTTTGGAGAGGTCCCAAAAGCATTGGCCCTGTTCCGGCTGGCTCACCCCAGTTACTGCACTGTCCCATCTGAGTTATTACTCACACTGGCTCATTCCTCACCCCTGCCCACTGTGAGCACCCTGAGCTCACTGCCAGGCAGCTGCACCAGAGGATCCTGCACCCACCACAGGATTACTTTGCAATCCAAGAGGGGAACAGAAAACATGGGATCTGAACAGCTCAGCTACTCACGGTGCATGGCCCAGTTTGTTCCTCAGTTCTCTCAGATACTCCTGCTTCTCGCTAGCATATTGGCTCCTGATCTTCGCAACGAAGGGCTCAGCGTTGCCCTCCTCATCCTGAAAGAGACAGCGGGGCCCTTAGCACCAGAGCCTGGCTCTCGTGCACTGCTCCACCACAAGCCCCAGCAGGACAGAGGCAGCCACCCCCCTGGGTGTGTATTAAAGACTTGGATCTGGGGGCTCTTCATGCACTGAAGCCGCATCCTTTGTGCCAGCAGGACTGGGGTGTAACCAGTGCTCCGGCTGCCGACAGCTGCTGCATCCCCTGATCCCCACTTCTGCCAGCCGCCTGGAGCTGTTTTCAGAGAGAGCAAAGATTTTGGGTGCAGTGCTCAGAATCCCACTCCCTGCTGCTTTCCTACCCAAGGGCAGCCAGAGCGCTGGTGTGCTGCTCTGGCCAGCTAGCAGCATGCTGGGATGGGACCTCTAGCGCTCCGGGACTGAGGGGAGCTGAGCTCTGGGGACACGAAGCAGGGCATGTGGAATGGAGGGTTAAATGCTGACCAAGTGGGTGGAGACTGGCAGGGGACCTGCAGTGCACAGGCAGTGAGTGAGACATGAGCAGGTAGAAGGGGCAGAAAATACAGGCTTTAGGGACTGTGGGGAGCACTGGAGGATCATCAAAACCTGAGCTTTTCTACCTGGGCTCCAGCTGCATCCTCGCTGCAAAGTAGGCAGGTCAGAGCCCACCTGGAGTCTAGTCTCTACCCCAGCCAGGAAAGCCAGCCCAGGCCAGGAGTTATACATGGGAACGGTGGGGTTGGGGTAAGCCTGCAGTGAGCACATGCTGTAGGAGTGATGTTAAAAGGTGGACTTTGCACCTCACTACATTGGCACTTCATACACACAGCTGGCTGCATCAGAGGCTCCTCCAGCACTTTACACAGGTGGAGCCTCCCCACCCCCAGAAGCAGAGCATTAGCCCCACTGCCCAGAGACTGGAGTAGAGAGAGGGGAGACTGGCACAGACAGGAGCTGACCTCCTGCTGTCCGACAGCCCTCCCAGAGGTGGAGTTGTTAAGTTGGGGTTACACCGCTGGGAGCTGTTTTTGTGTAGCTGCTTACAGAGTTAGGGCGACATAAGCTGCCTTACATCACCCTAACTCCAGTGTAGACCAGGCCTAAGTCAAGTCACGAAGGGCTGGGGTTTAAGAACTGTGTGTCTTAGAGGCTGTGGCTTCAGCCTTGGCTTTTGTTGGAAATGGTGCAGGATACCTGCAAACAATGTTCCTGAACGCTGGGCTCATGCCCGTTTTTGCTTCCTTCTGATGTCATGTGACAGGCTGGCCAGAAACCTGGGATCAGTCCGTCCTGGTCAGTTGTCAGAGCTGGCCGGGAAGGGAGGAAGTGATTATCAAAGCCAGCAAGTGGCTCCATTGAGGGGGGTCTGCAGGGAGAAGCTGCAGGAAGGGGCCGTTTCCCTGGGGAAGGGAAATGCAGCTGGGAAACCCCAGGAGGGGTGGCTGGTGAAGCCCCAGATGGAAGTTTTGGTTTGCTTTTGAGAGTTTGTCATGACTGGGACAAAAAATGGATCCCAGAACCAAGGGCTGAAGAGTAACTGGTTGTGGTTGGCTGATGATACCCCCAGCCGGTGAGGAGACATGAAGACAGACGAGCTGGGAGGGGTTTGTTACAACAAATACTTTTCTAACCTCATAAATATAAGGACGGTTAAGTCTGCTCCTCACTGGGTTCTACATAGTGCAGTGAAGCCTAAAACCAGGACTTAGGCACCTAAGTCCCTTTGTGGATCCCACCCCCAGTCACCAGAGTCCTCCAGAGCAGGCAAGACCTATATCTCTAATGGAAAAAACAAAGGTGAAGCAGCTTTGAGGCCTTCTGATGGGGCTTAACCCCCATCACCTGCAAGGCTGGTAAATGCACCAATTAGTCGTGCTGTGCACTGAGGGAGTGAATAGCTAATTGGCTCCTGGCTGGAGGGGGCAGAGCTAAGCCATAATACGTAGACTGAAGGAGCTCAGATGAGCGAGAGATGGCAGAGGAGATAAGTCCCTGGCTGAGAGAAGCCCAGCGTGCATATACAGAGACAACAGGGACAGTGTAGGCTCCTGCCAGGGAAGTAGAGAGGAAAAGACTTCAGTAGCCCAAGATGACAGGAGAACTGTTCAGTTTTGGTTGGATTTGTTTGAGATCCTGGAAGGAGTCTGCACTTCAGTGACTCGGCCGGAGGGCAGAGCCACAGAAGACTTGGGGCTAGAGACAAGTGGCCAGCAGGAGGTGCTGGAAGCTGGAGGCAATGCCCCACACCAGTGCAAGGGTGAGTGAGCCATGCCACAGGCCTCCTTTACTCATCATAAATGAGGGGGCATGAGCTGCATTTTCATCCTTTGTAGGCTGCTTTCAGGATGTAGATGCTACAGTGAGGACTGCAGATCCATTAGCATGTGACTTCAAGCCATTCTTCCTTAGCTAAACCTCAACCAGAAGAAGGAGTAAGGAAGCTGCAGCCTACCTCCATGAATAAGGATCTGTAGTCGATGAGGTCCTCTGGGCTTTCTGCCCTGTACCTGCTCACATCTATTAGTTCTTGGATCTGATCACTACTTTTCAAGGGAAAAGCTGCCCTCAGTGCCAGGCTGCATGGAGAAAGAGAGGAACACACAAACACAGGTATGTGTGGTACAATAGCGTGTTCAAGGACACACACTCTGAGTGTGACCAAGCTCTCCAGTCAAGGGGTGCATGGCTGTGCATCATGCTGTTAGCCATGTAGCACCCTCAGAGGCCAGCACTCCAGGAGCAGGTTTTTAAGAGCTCAGCATTTGCAATCAGGGCAGAATCTTCAGACAAGTTCAGCTCCTGTGCAGGCATCAAAACACGGGCCCCGTTTACACTAGAGCTCAGCATGTGTGCGCGTGCTGGGAGCTGAGCTCTTGGGAAAATGTGGCCCCAACTTGAATGGATAGTTCTATCAGGACATCTCCCAGGGAACCACTGTAATCTGGCACTTGCCGGTTGCTACAACGGTTGCTTAACTGGGCAAGAATCAGTAAAAATGATCCTTAAAGCAGAATGTTCAGATGTACTTTGTCCTGGTAGTCAGTGCCGGATTTCCCAAACAACCTAGGCTCCCCTCTGGGCACCAAAATACGTGGCCAGACTCCAGCAGAGCTTTGCAAAGTGGGTGCCGAATGCTTTTGGAAATCCGCTCCAGAATGTGGGTGCTGAGCACCTGTCAACCTGGTCCTGAGCACTTCAGAAAATCGGACCCCAAACCGGGACTCATTTCACTGGTGCCAGAGTGTTACAGGGTGTCTTAGCCTGAATCTTAAATACAGCTGTTAGCAGAGTGGTGGGATTCTGCCCTCTGATGGACTCATAAGTTCTGCTGAAGCCTCTGGCCCTGTGCAGAGTTATCTGAGGGCAGAATGTAGCCCAGGACAGAGATGCAGATGGTGCCCATGGAACTGGTGTTCTCTGCTGGCATGTGCACAGCTCTGGCAGATCACTCTGCAGGGGAGAGAACCAGTGAAACCTGCTGATGAAACTGGAATTGCAATGCAATTCTGCTTCTGACTAGTTCATTCCCTGCCATCACAGGGGCTTGGGGCACTGGGGCACCTGTCTCTCCTGTTCTCTCCCTGTGGCACACAAGAGTGAGTCTCCTGGGGACTACAATACTATGGCATAACTGAGTCCTTGGGCTCAGTGTAGGGGTAACTAGGTGAAATGTAGTGGCGGATGATATACAGGAGGTCACAGTGGGTGATCGAATGGACCTGGCTGGCCTTAAACACCATGAAGCTCTAAGCTCTTCTCCCCTGGATGGCAGGGCTCAGACAGCCACAGCACCTCTTACCTGAACTGTTCCATCATGAGCGTTCCGCTGTTCGAGCTGTCGCTGGCCATCAGCTCCTTCAGCAGGTTGGCGATTAGCTGGTTCTGGCCATGGTATAATCCTTCATCCACCTGTGAAACCGGAAGGGTCCACAGGTCACTGACAGCACCTCTGAGGGGCTGGACTCCCAGGGTAGAAGGAAAGT
Source organism: Gopherus flavomarginatus (assembly GCF_025201925.1). NCBI lineage: Eukaryota > Metazoa > Chordata > Testudines > Testudinidae > Gopherus > Gopherus flavomarginatus. The sequence continues at coordinate 39,834,734 of NC_066630.1, forward strand.
CAAGGCAATAATGGGGAGGATGGCACCACCCGGAGGCAACACCTCATTTCTGGTGATTTACAAATAATTAAGCAAGACAGGGCGCTCTCCCCCACCCCCGCCTGGTATTCTATTCACTTATTACAGAACATCCATCCTTCCAAAGCTGTTCCTGTGCAATGATATACTGGACCAGTGAAGTGCAGCCCTCTCTGGGGTGGAGCGCAGCAGCCAGAAAACCAGCACATTGCACAACACAGTGAAGCATGGTGCTGAGACAATCCCTCACCTTAATGGGCAGCAGACAGGATCTCTGCTGTGACAGCCTCACGTGCAAAGAACAGCTGCATGCAAGTCAGCTTCTTAGCCAGAGGATGGAGACTTTCATTGCCCTCATGGTTGAGAGTATCCATACCTCTCAGCCACTCTTGACCAGGACGGATGTAACTCCTAGGCTTCCGTTTCTATGCAGTATCCAGAGCAGGGTGTGTAGAGGGTAGGAGGAATACAGTCAGAGGCACGAGGAAATGCAGGAGACTTTTCCATCTCCATAGACCAGGGAGGGTGGGAATGAGCCTGGCTGGGCTACCCAGCCCATGGGAGCACTGCAGCTGGGAGCCATGCTGTTTTGTGGAGTGTAAAGGACTAGATATCTGGGGAGCGAAGGGGGTTGTAAGTACGTAGCTGAGCAAACTGTGGCCTCTGACACCAGTGGGAGGGTGTGTAGTGAGGTGGCGTGGCTCCCCTCCGCACCGGAGGAGGGAGAGCCTAGCCGGAGACCAGAGTGGGCGGAGCTAGTGAGCTCTGAGCCCGCCCCCCAAAGGGTCAGGCGGCGACCCGGAACTATAAAAGCCGGCCCTCAGAGCGCAGTCAGGCCCCAGCCGCCGGAGCGAGCAGACGTCCCTCAGGGAGCTTGAGACTGGGAACCCCCTATGACCCAGGGCACTGCCCAGACTGGCTGGAGGCTCCCCCGCCCCCGCTACCCGGAGGGGCTGCCGGAGCTCCCCCGCACCTGCTACCTGGAGGAACCGCCAGAGCTACCCTGGGCCAACTACCTGGAGGAGTTGCTGGACCTACCACCCAGCCCCAGTAGTGACCCCATGCTCCTGGACCCTGCAGAGGGCCGATGCTAGGACCCAGGTAGGCTCTGAGGGGGAGCACAGAAGCATCCCGGGGGCAGCTGACCCCAGTCAGGCTGCAGCATTACCAGAGCCTATGTCAGTGTGTTGTGGCCAGGATCCCCACTGACTCCAGCGGAGTGATAGCCGCTGTTAGGGCCTGGGCTGGGATGCAGTGGAGTGGGAGGGCCTGCATCCCCCCTGCCACCCAACTCCTGGGTGTCAGACTCCCCCTCTCCCTGGCCTGAGGAGGCTAAAGCCTATCATTACTGCTCAGCCCTGCCCAAGGGCCTGAGCTTCCTGACTTAATGTTTACTGCCCCACCCTGACCTAGGGCCAGGGCCTAATGGCTATTGTTGCTCAGCCCTGCCCTAGGGCCTGAGCCCTCTTGCCCCGCAGAGCAGGCAATTGCCGTGAGGACCGCCGGACTATTTCCCAGACCCACTGGTGTGTAGTGAGATGGTGTGGCTTCCCTCCTCCCCCCCGGAGAGGGTCGAGCCTTGGCCGCACTCGTTTACAAGTTGAGATGTGATCAGTGCTCCTGAAAGAACAGGGGCCTTCCAATAGGTACCTGAGAGTCTCCACAAGTTGCTGAGTACCCTCACTCTCATTGTGAGCGGTGGGGTGCATGAGTGCTCAGCTCCGCACAAGGCCGTCCCCCATTTCCCTCGCTCTCTCACTCAAGGAAGCAGAGGTAGGACACCAGGTTCCTGGGTCACTCACCTTCCCACTCAGTATGTCATAGAACAAGCTCATGGCTTCGTTTGATCGGTATAGCTTGATGTTTTCATAGATTGTGTAAGCCCATTCGAAGGCAGAGGAGTCTCCATACTTCTTCTGGAGGTAGCTAAGGAAGAACTCTGGAAGGCTGGATTGCTTCCCTTTCTGCAAAAAACAAAACAGCTGCTCCAGAAAACAGACTGAGGCTGGAGGGGGCTGATCCCTTCAGAGCTGCTCCTGAGCTCCAAATACCAGAGAAGACCCAGGCCACCTTCCTTCTCCTGAGGGTGTTCACAGCTGGATGAAGCACAGTAACTCCAGCAGTCCCCTGGACCTGAGCAGTGGATATCACTCCCTGTCCCTAAACAGGAGATATTCCTAACTGAAGAGTGGCCACTAGGCTGAGCACTACATCTCCTCCTCCCACCCCATATTTGTAGGACCTCCATGTCCTCTCTTGGAACCACACAATTGCACATCCTGCCCTCTGCCAGCACATCTGGACAATGCCATTCTGGCCAGGGAGGGCTAGGCAGGTTTTCCCCAAGCCCATCAGTGTCACACCAGGAGCGGAGCACCCCCCCCGCCCTGCTGGCTAAGGAAGGGGCCTGATCTCTGCTCTGTAGAACCATGCAGAGCACTGTTATCAGTGTCATGCTAGAAGCTTCCCTGACTCTTCCTGCTGCCCACAGTGACTCTCGTTGCCTTAAGGCCCCCTGGTGCTCAGCGTAGTTAGTAGGCTGCACAGTACTTTGGGTGTGTGGTTTATGTCTGTTAGGACCCTGTGCCAGGATGGCTGGCACAACAAGGCACTGCCTAGCCATGTTGGAGTCCTGGTCACAGGAGCACCATCACTCATCAGGATAGCAGCAGGCACGAACATCCCAGGAGTGACACTGGGGAAGCGGGGCGGGAAGACAGCAAAATGACTTGCTCCTATTGCATCCTCTGTTGACAGGGTCGGAGAGTGATATAAACTGTGGCTTGGGTGCAGCCTTGGCTTCTCAACCCCTTCCAGCCAGCAGGACTGTCCCAGTAGCTGACTGCAAGGAATCAAGTGGGTTTTAGTTATGGGAAAAAATAGGATAAAGAGAACCTGCAGATCTGCTGAAACTTTCTCTTTCCAGATCTCCTTCAGGATGTTCACCACATCCTTTTTGTTCAGCTTCTTGTTCTTCACCTGGCCTTCGTACCTCAGGTACACAGGGACCTTGTCCCCTTTGCCCTAGATAATATGGGAGACCATCAGGTAGCAAAGAAGCTATTTCCATAGACTATGGAGCCATGGAAAAGGTTTGTATCTCTGGGTAAGCTCACAAGGGGGGAGCCATCTGGGATAGGTTCTTTCATCCCCAGTGTTTCATAGGTAGGTCTGGTGCCACAATGAAGCCACAAGGGTGGACATGAGTCAGTTGGAGTCTGCACTAGGCACATCTCTTCCCCCTTGCAGTGAGCTAGATCAAACCCTTGCTACATCCGTGACTCTCATTTTAACGCCATTGCACCCATGCAGCTGTGAACACAACTTCTGTGCATGCCTCACAGTACAGTGTTCCCCAGACACCGATGGTGAGTGTGTCATACAGGTGACACACACAGGCTGGGTAACCCTCCAGCCCATATTAGTGAATGGCTATTTCCCAGGGAGGAGTAACATTTCCCTGATCTCTGACATGCAGTTTAACAGGAGTGCCTGGCATCACTCAACATGGTCTGCGTTCTGGGAGCAGTTTAGCAAGTGTACTGAATAGCTGCTAAAGGAAAGAGTCCCTTCTGATCTACCTTAGCCGCAACGAGGGGGAGGGACAAGGGCTTCAACGTAACAAAAATGAGGGGATAGCCTCCAGCAGCGATGCAGAGAACTTCCTAGGAGAGGATAAAACGATTCAAGCTCCTGGAGAAAACTAAGGAGGCAGAGACATGTTATGAGCAGGAGTCGCCAGCTCATGAGGGCAGACAAAGGAAATCTGAAACCACATGTGACAGAGCAACTGCTTGTAAACAGTCACAACACGTGGGGTTTACTGAGCTGCCTGTTAGGGAGGCATCAACAAGAAGATCTTTATATAATGCAGCATTTGTCACCTGTATGTTTGGGGGCTAGGCTATCTCAAGCAATAGGCAGTGTCTGGCAGGGAGACAGCACCCCTAGCCCAGTAACTCCTTAGCTAACACTTTGCACTTTCAGTAGCTGCTGGTAAATCTCAACTTGGAGATTTGTTCTCCTCCAGCAAGAGGGCAACTGGTTGTCCTTGGCCTAAGGCTTCCAGCAAACAAGTACCCTAACAATCTCATCTTTATGTATCAATATTGCTTCCATGAAAACAGCTATGTAATTCCAAATGGGAAAGGCTCTTTCCTACTTTGCCAACAGTCAGATATGTATTACCAAGTCCTCTCACCAGAGTAAAGCAACCAAGAATGAAACACAAATACCAGCCCGGGGAAGGAGTCCTTCTCCTTCAGCACTCCTGTTCCTATTTCCTCCAGAAGGACATCCACTAGCTGGTCACTGGTCTTCCCCTCTTCCAGATAGCTCCACCGCTCAGGCCCACCAGAAATCACCTCTGTAAGAGCAGAAACAAACTGAGCTGTTGAAGGAGGGAGAGCACTCCCAGGATGTCCTCCAGCTGGGTGCGATGTTCGTGGGAGTTTTAGATTTGTATAGATCTCTGTCGGTGCTCAGCCCTTACCTTAAACACACAATACAAAACAAGAGTCACTGAGCCCCTCCAGCTGCCAGCCCCACCTCCTCCATAAAAGCCTGCAAGGAAGAAATGGGGCTTTGCACTGTGCCCAGAGGTTAACAAACTCACAGCACTTTGAGATGGGATGTCCAAAGCAAATCATCAACCAGAGCCTGGTACCTGCACATTTTGCCCAGTCAGGCCGGGGGGTGGAGCTGCGCTGAACTTGCTGGAGTTCGTTGTAGAACCGGTCTCGCTCTTCCACGGTCTCTTGGTGGATTTCCAGCAGAGTGTCATACTCCCTTTGGAGGTCATCAAAATCCTTCTGCAGGACTTCCATCTACCAAAGGGAAAGTGGGGCACAGATAAACCAGTGCTGATGGCTCTGGACTTCTCACAGTTATTCAGTCCTTTTTCAGACTGAATTTTAGACCAGAGGTGGCCAAAGAGCAGCACAGGTGAGCTTGGGGTAGTCCATAGCTTCCTAGAGTATGGCTGCTCATCTTTAGAATGGAGGTGGAGCCCTGGGATGTAATATTCCACTTGGCCACCCAGATCAAGCAGAGCATCTTTTCCTGGGACTTGTAGCCTCTGAAAGCTGCCACACTGATGGGGAATTGCTGCTTTTTAAAGGTGACCCGAAAATAATTTTTGTAAAGTTTTTTTTTTTTTCTTATGGTGTAAAAGGGGGCTTGAATGGGCCTTTTCTTAAAGAATAATAATAATAATAATAAAAAGGTCTTGGGGGCACTGTGCTCCTGGCAGACCAGGTGCCAGCTCATGCCAAAGTCCCCATGCCTCAGTTGAACACTGACAAATACCTAACTGGGATCAGTCTGGCTCCCCTGTGTGTATAGTATTGTTAAAATAGGTATTAGAATTATAAAAGTGAGTTTAGTGTTTAGACGCTAATGAATGCTTGTGAGTTGCTGCCTGCGTTCATCTCGCCTTATAACATCTGTATCCCATGTGATAAGGTAATGGTTGAGTGTTTGTGTTGTAAACCTGTGTAAATCACCAGACAGACAGACATTAACTACTAGAGAGGAACATTAAAGAAGGTGTAAGACTTTGTTGTTTGCTCTCCTCTCACTGCATGAAGAGGAGTCTTGCAAGTGAATTCCTCCCTCAGTTGAGTTTGCATCTCAAAGCTGAAATAGGGAAGGGAATAAAAAGGCCTAAGAACAAGGAACTGTTTCTTTATGCTACTTGGACTCCGGGGAACCAGGATTACTAGGCATAAGCAAAAGCTCCCCAGCTGCTTAACCTGGGTTAGCCCTAAAGGACATACAGAACTTGCTTATTACAGAAGCTTCTGTTACTTTGGAAACTTATGATTAACTCATTTGTATGTATCTATGTTTAGGTTCTGTAACCATGTAAATAAATCTTATTTCCTTTTCCGGTTAATAAATCGGTATATAGTTTATTATAGAATAGGCTACCAGTCTTGTCTTTGGTGTGAGATCTCAGGTGCAATTGACTTGGGGCAAGACAGATCAGAGCACCCCCGGGGGACTGTGTGTGACTCCATGGTAAGGCTGTTACAGTGCTGAGGAGTTCACACTTCATAATTGGTTGGTGAAATCTAAGTATAGAACTTACAACCACATTGGGGTTTGTGCCCTGATTCTTAACAGTCTGCCCTGAGGTTGGTCCCATGCTCTTGAACCAATGCAGGACAGCTTGACATGCATCTGTTTGTTACTTGAGAAATACCTGGTCTGAAGTGACCTGTTTTTGCTACCAGTCCTTCTGAAGGATGGAAGGACTAGCAAGATAATGACTGAAACCCAAACCCTGAGAGGAGGGAAAGGGAGTTTATTCACACCTTCATTGTTTATGTTTCTGTTTATCTATAACTCAAACTCTGGGGCAAAAAGTTCTCTTTGTGAAAGATTCAATACCTGCTTCCCTGTAACTGAAGGCTGAGAGCCTTTGCTCCAGCAAAAACAGATACAGAAGGCCTAGTATTTCTAATGTAACAACCGGGCAGAAAAGCACCAGAAACCTGCCAGGCTCCCTTAACCCATCAGAGGGAAGCAAAAAAGGTGCACACACTATAGATGTTTTTTGCAGTTCACCTTTAATGCAAATTGGGGCAGCGCTCAAAAAGCAAATGTGGGCACCCCCAAGCTAGACCCTTTGATAATACATCAACTTTTTTCCAGTCTATCAGGCAGCTCTTTGTTTCTTTCAGTCACTCTGAGCCAAACCCCATCCATGCCCCCATTCTCTCCTTTGCACCCTGACCAGTGGCAGGAATGATTCTGAAACAACCAGTGGGCTTGCTACAGATTGACATGAGTGATTCCTTGCTCTGGGCTCTAGCCCAGCTGGGAGCTGGATGGAATGACCCCTTCTAGCCCATGACAGCTCAGGAGCAGGGCTAGGTCTGGGACTTTGCTCAGGTTTGTTCATTATGTCCTTTGCTGAACTGTAGGAGAAGAGGCGCTGCTCCTGCGTGTGTGCACTGCAAGCCGAGTGCTCACGCTATGTGCTCTGAAAAGGAGGCAAACAAACAAAGCGAGCCACCTACAACAGAGGCTATTCCAGCCCTCAGTCCAGCTTGGGGAAATGTCTTCAGTCCGCTAGCAGCATGATGATCCTGGAGCCACAGAAGGCTAAGGAACCCATTTCATACCAGAGGGAGATGCAGCAGCACCACCAGGCAGACACAAACTGCCAGCTGCATGCTGCTTTCAGTAAGCCAAGCTATGGAGAGGGCTATGGTGTAAGAGATACCTAACTTCATTACCTGATTTATACAGTGCTTTACAGCACTACATGCCGCTAAAATTGACTCTTATTACCAGTAAGAGAGCAGGCTACACAGAGAATATTTATACTAACCAACACCTCTCCACCTCTGTATATTACTGTTAATACACCACAGCAAAACCAGCCGTGCTTTGAATCCAGAGGTTACAGCTCTCCAGATGTGGCTTTTTAATTGTTCTATGGGAAGCCCCAATCAAGGGGATGTGACATTTATTTTCAGGGAGGAATGAAACAATGTATTGAAATATTGCTAAGGCTGAGATCCGAACTGTCAACAGGCAGGCACTTCTGCGTTACCATTTCCTCCCTACCATATCTCCTTGTGCCTACAGACAAAAGCCAGGTCAGGTGCAATGGGACAAGTTAGGGTTGGAGTGAGCACCTCCTGGGTTTGCTTAGTCTATACTTTAGCCTGCACTCCAAGATACTGTATGGTATTTGTGTGGTAGACACAGCCTTATGATCACCTTCTCAAACAGATCAGAATATTTCTTCTCCTGCGATTCGAAGTCTCTCCTGGGTACAACATCTCCGTAATCTGCTTTCATCGTGTTCAGCTCCACCTGGGCTTTCGTGAGGTCCTGCCGAGCTATCTTCAATGCCAGCGTTACCTTGACCAAGTCTTCACCCTTGACGTCTTTAAACAAGAGTTGTCAGTGCACAGTCAGATGGAGGGCTGTGACCGCGAGCCCAGCTCTCTGGAGGCACGTCCTCAGGTGAGTGTTATTAAAGCCCCCAGAGGTTCTGATGTGCTGTCGCTACAGAGGCAGTGCAGCAGTCCCAGTGTTCCCAGCTTTTGACAGTTTGAGTCACATGAGACTGGCTAGGGCTGGAGCCCATCTGCTCATGGCATGAGAATCTCCAGTCCTCTTGTGAATGTCAGCCCTGCCTGGGGGGGAAAACCCCATCTGACTGGCTGCCTTCCCCACTGCCCCACCTCCAGGGGAAGAGCAGCCAATCAGGGCTTCTGCAGGGGGCAGACAGAACTCTCTCCCCTTTCCCCAGGAGCTGACACTCCACTCATGGGATGGGGGTAAGGGGAAGAGGGAACTAAAGAGCACAGTAGCTCAGGGTGGCTCCATCCCTCCTTCCCTCCTCTGAGCAACAGGGGCAGGATGGTGCCTCTTCCCCCCCGGAACACCCTGCCTGGGAGCGGGAAAGTGGGTTGAAGAACCCAGGAACTATAGGAGAAGCAAACGTGGGACTGGGAGGACAGATCTGCTGTGGGGCTGAGGAAGCGTACAGTAAATTGCTGGGCTGAAGGAGGAGCAGATGTGGACCTGCTCCTCCAGAATTGAGGAGGAGGAGAAAGGGGATTGGAGAGTAGCTGGAAGCTTCGCAAAGCAGGGCCAGAATTCGGGAGACTCGGCAGCGCTGTAATGATCGCATACACAAGGGCGGGGGTGGGACCCCACTCGACCTGTCCTTTTAGCTTGGCTTGTGAACCAATGATAACTACTCTCTGGGAATGTTTTTTCAACCAGTTATGCACCCACTCCGTCTAGCTTATATTTCAATAGTTTGTTTATGAGAAGGTCATATGTATATATTTATGCAAATACGTATTTGCATAGTGCTTCAATCCCCATTGGTGCCTCTGGCTGCTATTGTAATGCAAACATTCAATACTAAAATAGGCTACTTACCAGGAACTGTAGCTCTTGGAGTAAATTATCTTTGTGGACCCACATTCCCTGTCCTCCTTACCCATGTTCAAAGTCCCAGGCTGGATTTGGGTTGAGGGGAAGGGACAGAGCAGAAGCAGGGATGCGCTCTCTTTGTGTCTGAACATTCAAATCCAGATATGGAGCACTCGTGTGGACACCAAGCTACTGCCTTCTAGCAAGTTCCCAACCAGCAGCACTGGGGGTGAAAGCATCCCAGAGGGTGACTCTGCAGGGGCCACCTACTCAAAGAATCACTATCACTGGGAAGTAACCTGACGGGCACAAACTCAGAGCAGTTTTGTAAACACAAATGCTCAAGATCCTGGACTTCCAGAAGGTTTGCTGGTTCTGAGGGCTTGACCTTGCAGCCTGCCAGTCACAAGATCCTTGAGCATCAGCAACTTCCACTGAAGTCAAAAGGTATTAAGGGCTCTCAGCACCTTGCAGGATCTGGCCCCGGAACACCTGTTACGCTAAGTAGCGGGTGAGTGCTGAGTCTTCCATGCAATGCAGGTTATGTGGCTCGGGGTTTGGGGCTTGCTACAGGAGAAACTCTTAGAAAAATTCGCTGTCTCTACCTTGGACTTGGCGAAGCGACATTTCCAACTGCTGGTTGCGCATTTCATTCAGATCTGCTAGCAGCAGCTTGCGTGCGTCACACTCGTTAATGTAGCGCATGTATTCCTTGGCCACATTCTTCCGCAGCTTGTTCACCTGCAGGGGACAGGATGGTGGGCTGAACTCAAGCTCTCAGATACTGTAGAGATGAGCATCAGTGACAAGCCCATGAGAAAACTAATCGTTCTCTCTTCAGAGCAGGGTTTGAATAGTGTACAGTAAATAAGGCCTGGGGCCACACACACAACGAGGAGAAAACAAAATGGTGAATAGCTGCTCATTCCCTGAGCACTGTCCACCCTGTGCACTGAATGAGGCAGGCTCCTGTGGGAAAACAGCACATGATCATGTACTTAAAGCCTGTATCATAATGCATATGCACCAGGGGGTCAAATTAAGGTTGCAAAGGCAGCATTAATTTTGGCATTTCCTTCCTTTTGAGTGATTGATTTTGCAACCTTAATAGCATTCTTTTACATTTTTTGGTTGTAGTATTGTACATATACAAAGTTATCTTAAACCACCTTTGTCCCGTGCCACCCCCCAACACCATCCCCCCATAATCTGAACCTCTGAGAGGCTTGCAGAGAATCTGGCCCCAGCTTCCATTCCCAGATCTGCCAGAAGTGACGCTGTGCAACCCCTCCGTTACCCCAGCTGTACAATGCAGGGGCATGAGGATCTGCTAATCAAGAAGGACTGTGAAGTGCACAGAACCATTAGCACCAGTCAGTGAGGAGCTGAGACTGGAACTCATGGTCTGTGCCTGCCTGGTGCCCAGAACTCCTCCCCCAGTGGTTAAAATAGACTGAAATAGGAGCGAGTTTTCACTGCACAAGCCAAGGAGCGGTGGGTGGGCTGGCGAGCTGCACCTTCAAGCCAAGAAGAGGAGGGGGAGATTGACCTTTGCATTTAGAGGGAACTGTGCTTCCCACACTTACAGTTACTTGCCTAACCCCTGCCTTCCCCATGGCCAATGGGGTGACAGGAGCTGCTGCGCTATCCCCTCATCAGGAGTTCTAGCTCTGTGGCTGCAAGAAGCATGCTTAGTGTGGACGGACAGCATGTTAGGAAGCGCCATGTGGCTGGAGCACGCTCAGTGCAGATGGAAGGGTTGGAGCTTTTAGCTAAGCAGGTGCAAATGGTGATGCTCAGTAGTCACAGGTCAGCTAAATGTGGGTGGATTTTAATGAGGCCAGCAAGAGGCACTTCCTCACCCTTGCCCCACTTCAAGTTCCAGCTTCAAGAACAAATGGATATAAACTGGCCGTCAGGAAGTTTAGACTTGAAATTAGATGAAGGTTTCTAACCATCAGAGGAGTGAAGTTCTGGAACAGCCTTCCAAGGGGAGTAGTGGGAGCAGAAGACATATCTGGCTTCAAGACTAAGCTTGATAAGTTTTCTCCTAACTTCTTTTTTAGAAACAGTTTCATAGAGTCACCGGGGTGATGCTCTGGAACTGCTCCATACAAAGCCAGTCAGGACTCTGGGGGAGCCTCCTCTCTCTGAGCAGACTGTCTCCAGGGCAAGATGCTTACACAGCTTTGACCTTCCTGGGTCTGACCATGGAGCATTCAGCATCCATGCCACACTCTGCACTTCTCCCAGCGAGTCCACCCAGGCAGGGCTCCTGGGGAAGCCAGAGGGCCCTGCACCCCAACTCTGCAGCCAGATGTGACTCTCAGCAGTCGGTAAAACAGAAGGTTTATTAGTCAACAGGAACACAGCATAGGACAGAACTTGTTGGAACAGAAATCAATGACTTTCAGCCAAGTCCATCTTGGGGGGAGGGGAGCCCAGAGCCAGGGCTCTGATCCTTCCCCTGCGTCACAAGCCAGCCCAGACTGACCCGCTTCCAGCTGCCTGGCCCCTGCCCTGCCCTGCCCATTGTTCCTCCTTTGGCCTTCGTCTCACTTCTCAGGCCAAGAATCACTTGGTCGCATCCCTCTCCTGAGTCTCAGGTTACGAAGGGGTGGCCATATCATTGGTGCAGGCAGCTGGAGCAGCCTCCACAAAAGTCACACCCCCTTATTCCCACCACCTAGACATTGGTGCAATACACAGGGAAACTGAGGCACACAGCATTCAAGCAAAACAGTAAGACTCACGTAGGCTCACATACAACACAACAAGGGAAAAATCCCCACTTTGTCACAACAGCTTAACACCCTTCTTGCTGAAACTTAAACAAAAAATCCACATGAGGCAGTGTGATGGGGCATGGGGTGTCCACCCCACACATGGCTGAAGGGGTTACGGTAGCTACATGGGCCAATTAACCTCCTTGTCTGCACCTGGAGAAGGAGTGGGGCGAGGGAGGGCGGCACTCAGACTAATTAGAGACAAGGCTCTGCTGGACAGGAACAGGAACAGGAGGGGCCTGTATAAAGTTCAGTAGCTGAGAGCAGCTGGGGGTGGCAGAGGGAGAAGCTGCAGTCACTCTTAAGGTGAGAGGAGGCGAGGTAGGAAGCAGCCCAGGGATAAGACTGTGCTGACAGAGCCTGGTTGTTGTAAGGTCCCTGGGCTGGAATCCCATGTAGAGGGCATGGCTGGATTCCCCTACCAGTCACTGGAGAAGTGGCACCATTAAGGGGCAAGTGAAAGAGAAGACTGCCTAGGACAGTGGGTCCTGAGAGATGTTGATACAGTGGGAGGGGAGGACTACAGGGCCTCGGTCAGAGGACCAAGCCACAAAGTGGGAGCAGATGAATCCTGAGGGAGTAAGAGTGCTGGAGTACAACTGCAGGAAGTGGCATTGACCTTGCAGAGCAACTCCCTAGATGAGGCCAGAAGGAGGTGCACCCCTGTGACAGACAGACACCTCATATTCTAGCCTGAGCAGTTTGTTTGACAAAGTTATAAGCAACTGAAAGCTTATAAATGGGAAATGTTAGGCAGCCTTTGCTGTAAAAGCAGCAGAGTCCTGTGGCACCTTATAGACTAACAAACGTATTGGAGCATGAGCTTTCGTGGGTGAATACCCACTTCATTGCATGCATCCGATGAAATGGGTATTCACCCACGAAAGCTCATGCTCCAATATGTCTGTTAGTCTATAAGGTGCCACAGGATTCTTTGCTGCTTTTACAGATCCAGACTAACACCGCTACCCCTCTGATACTTCGCCTACAATAAAATGAATGATAGCTACGATATGGACAGGTAGATACAGGTACACCCACACACAGACATGGAAATGGGAGTCACGTGACACACTTTGGAGCCATGAGCTCAAATGCATTTCCCATCCACTGCTGACTGGCTCTCTGCCCACTAACTCGCCTCCCCTGGGACTCATCTAGTATTCCACGGTTCTTAGCAACTTCAGCCATTTTAAATATTTCCTCCTCCTCCCCTAAATGGGGATTTCCCACAGAAAATCATCTGCCCAAAATCCAGGCCAGGGACATCCTTTCTATACATAAAAATGTCATGGCTTTATATCTGATGTCTTGTGGTCTGATCTTCATCCCACTGGAAGAGGGAGAATTAGAGCTGGACTCAGTAGTCACGTCCAGCTCGGCAGGGCCATGAGACATTGGTGTTTATCATCAAGACCATTTTTATATCTCTTTTAGAGTAATAGATTTTGTTCTGCGGTTGCTGTATTTTTCTCAACACTCGTGAGGGAGGAGCTAAATAACTCATTTGTGGCTTTGTCATGTGTCAGTAATGTGCCCATCCCATGTATTGTGTCCACAGACACAGTGAAAAGCATTGACATGATGGCTGGGGAAAACACTGCACCTGTAGGCTTGGCAGTTCATAGCCCGGGCACCCCTGGGCTTGCTACGTCAGTTATGAAAGTAAAAAAATTGATTGAGCCCTGACACCTCTTTCATTACAAATTAAGCATCAGGGAAGACAAACCTACACCCACAACTCAGCAGAGTTTTGACAGCATAGCAGAGTGGAACGTGCCATCTGCAGGGAACATTGCGCTGGAGAACTCTGCATTAGCACTGAATCAGGCTGAGCACGCCAAATCATCAGCACCTTACCAAGCCTGTATCTGCTCCCATTGGCTTAGTGGGAGCAGGATCGGGCTGTCTGGGACTTGATGCATAAGGCTGGGCTGGGAAACATCCGGTTGATCATTATCCCACTTTACCTGAGTCTGCAGGGAGCCCTTCTCCTCCTTCATTTTGTCGATAAGCTTTAACAAATACAGTTTCTCTTTCTTCAGCATCGTTATTTCAGCCTTCTCCTCTTCCTGCAGTGCCACGATCTGCCGGGTGCACTCATCTGACACAGACACCAGCATTGCCTTCAAGGGCTCCAGGGAGCGGATCTTCTCCCTCAGGTGAGCTACAGGAGGAAAGGGTGGGCTCTCGTAATTAAGGATTCAATAGGCAGACGAGTCAAATTCCATAGTCCTATCTAAGACCTACTGTTCACAACTGGAATCTGGGACAAAACCAGCAAGTTTTTCCTCCACCTGCTATGGTGAGCAGCTGAAGGCTGGTTTTCTTCGGAATTCTAGCTTTTGGGACTGTATTCTGCTGATCTCTCTTCCTATAGGTATAAGCTCCATGTGGGCTGCTGATCTTAATTCACTGCTCTTTATATTGGTTCCAAACACTAAATGCAAAAAGGATCTCTGGCTTTTTTGAGCACCCATGATTTTCTTCTTTTCAGAGGTGGCCAGCACCCCCCAAGTTTTGCTTTAGCAGATCTCCCAGAGTGGAATGGCAGGATTTCAGGAATGGCAGATTGGTGTGGTAGAGTCAGCTGGTAGCTCATTACCCACTCACTATCACAAAGAAAGAGCTTGAATCCTCCACGCTACTCCTGGTGGAGATATTGGCCTCTAGATCCACAGCCACATGTGTGCTGCTCCCCTAGGAGTGACTGTCAGGAACATCCGGTCACTCCCAACCATGATTTCTCTTCCCTTTTGAGGATGCTCCTCCCTCTTACCAGGCTCTCTTCCCTTTGCCTCCTCCAGGAGATTGCCCATGACGACTCACGCGCCTTTCCCACCCTTCTCTCCAACTCCTCTGACAGAACCCAAGGGCTCTGCTCTAATTCGGACCTTCCACTGAAATACATTTTTTCTTAAACTCACCTATGGGGTAGACATAGTGACAGCACTTATTCTATTGCTGATATTCCAGCTACAAATACACAGTAAGATGCCGTGGGTTTTGATTGCTTGTCTTTCCTATTTTTATGAGACCAAATGCTGCCAGGATTAAAGGAGTTGCTCAAAGATGCCGTGTGTGCTGAGTTCAGCTAGCACAGCAAGGGCTCTGCCATAGTAACTGCTGTGTTGAGCCAGCAAACATCCATTCTGGAGAAAGGAGTGAATGGAAGGAAAGAATTGCTGGTGTGGTCCAGACAGTCCAACTTGCTCTCTTCCACCAATGTCCTGTCATTGTATTTATCTGTAGGATGTTCTGCATTTTACAACTTAAAGTGCATGCAATCCTAGAATAGGAGGCACTATTTCTCATCCCACTATCCCTAAAAATGATGCACAGGCGATTTCACTCCAGGGCTGTGAATACCCTGAGATGTCTTATTTGTTTTGTCAAGTTTTCCCACTGTTGCATGTACACTGGGGCAGCTCCCCTCATAGTAGCACTGGGGGGAGCACCAGAGTAAAGCAGCCACCAGGACTTTCACCACCTGCTCAGGGCAGGTCTAGAGAAGGTGCTGTTAAAATCACCCACAGCAACTCTACACTGTTGTTCTCACCATTGCTGCCACTTGTGGAGCTGTGCTAGTGCAAGTGAGGCAGACTGTGGTGAAAAGCCCTGTGTAGGGAGGGTCCTAGGATATGCTGAGTCCAGCCATTGCCAGTTCTCATCAGGTGAGCTCAAATAACAGACTGTTGGCAAAGAAAAGTGAAAGGTCCAGTTTCTGTAGTAACCCAAAGGATTACATTTACTCCTGTTACTGGCACACTAGAGATACAACACAACATCCCTCACACCATCCTAAGTCGTGCCATTATGGTGACACGTGCTATTTTACTCACATTTTCCAACGCAGGTAGTGGAAGTCACCCAGCTACCTTTTGGCTTTGAAAAAATCTCTGTAACCAGGGAGCTTACTAGGAGATTGCACCTGCTGTTTCTAACCTTCATAATTTCCTGTGGAATCTAGACACTTTAGCACAACCAGTCACTTTCCAGAGACAAGTAGTCTCTCTTGGGAAAGTGTTGTCCTTTCAAAAGATTGTGAGCTTGTCTTCACTGCAAAATTAACTCAGTTTATAACTTGAGTGTTGCGCTTCACTTGTGTCTTGTCCACACACAAAACCTCTTCAGTGTAGGGTGGTGATGGTTTTAAATTGTGTGAGCTGGCCCACCAGGGGTATAAGCTAAAACTCAAGTGAGCGCAACTTGTCAGCTACTAAGATGATCACTCTGCTGTGTGGCTGCAGGCTAAAGCCACTCAAGTGCTCCTAAGTCTTCCAATGCCTTCCTCCAACTCTCCCCATGTGTCCAGCAACAACTGACGATTCACTGTGAAAGGATCCACAGAGCGGCTCAGCTTAAACCAGTGGTCACCAACCGGTCGATCGCAATCAACTGGTCGATCCTAGAGGATCTCCCAGTCAATCACGATCTCCAGTGGCACAGCGGGGCTGCTGCTAAGACAGGCTCCCTGCCTGCCATGCCCCCACACTGATGCCGGAAGCAGCTAGCGTGGCCCCCTGGGCAGGGGTCTCCCTTCATGCACTGCTCCAGCCTGCAAGCACTGCCCCTGCAGCTCTCAGTGGCTGGGAATGGGAAGCTGCGGCCAATGGGAGTTGCAGGGGTGGTTCTTGCAGACAGGGGCAGCGTGTGAAGCCATGTGCTACCCCTCCTCCGCCCCAGGGGCCACAAGGGCGTGTTGGCCCCTTCCAGGAGCAGCGTGGGGCCAGGGTAGCGAGGGACCCTGCCTTAGTGGTAAGTGCTGCCCGGCAGGAGGCTGCAGCCCAAACCCCAGCACTGAGCCCCTTCCCGGAGCCAGCACCCTGTACCCCTCCTGCACTCCAAACCTGTGCCCTGACCCCCCTCCCACAGCCAGCACCCTGTACCCCCTCCTGCACCCCAACACTCTGCCCCAGCCCAGAGCCCCCTCCCCCACTGTGAACCCATCAGCTCCAGCCCAGAGCCCGCACCCCCTCCCAAACCCCAAACCCCTACTCCAGCCCAGTGAAAGTAAGTGAGGGTGGGGGAGAGCAAGTGATGGGGGGAGGATGGAATGAGTGGGGTGGGGCTTTGGGGTAGGGGCAGGGCCTCGTGGAAGGGGTGGGGTAGATCCTGGGTTGCCCTTAAATTCAAAAGTGATCTTGGGTGTAAAAAGGTTGAAGACTACTGGCTTAAACCACGGTACGTGGCCCCAGAAAGCCCAGTGCTACATACCGGTGAGTGCGGCACCAGTGTCAGTACACAAAAGCTCGAGTGCTGTTTTACAGTGTGGCCACTTTCAGTTGAGTGAGGCTAACTTGAAATAGTAACTGGAGTGCAGATAACTCAAGTTTACTCTGCAGTGAAGACAGACCCTCCCACTGAACTCTACTCTTTATGGAGTTTCCAGCAACGCTAAATGTTTCTAAGAATTAGTACAAATAGCTGGGGGGGAGGGTCTGCAAAGCTTCGCTCCCACAGCTTTATTTTCTGGCTTATGCTTAATGTCTTCATGTTCACAAGGAGATTTTACTTCAGAAAGTTGTTTTCTAGGAGACAGCGCACCAACTAGCACAAGCTTAGTGCGCTTTGGTTACTCACAAGAGCTAATAGGGAATGAGACAGCTGCCGAGTCACTCGCACTAGCAAGATAAGGCCCAACTGGCTATGATGTAAAACATGGCACACACAGTCAAAGTATGTTGTCATAGTAGAGGCTTGGTTTCAGTTTCAACAGGAGATGAAGTGCTACAGAGATAGCATGCTCATCCCTTGGGATAGGGAGGGTGTCTCTTTTTGTTCAGTCCATACAAACCATCCAGCAATTGAAGAGTAATTCTGACTTGCTGCAACCAAATTCCTGTGATTGAGAGTCAGACTTCAGGTACAGAGCTATTCTATTGACTCACTCTGACTGCAGACTGGTGCTGACTCATTGGCTCTGATTCAGGAGCATAAGACTGAAAGTCCTTCTGCAGCAAGAGAGAATGTGGAGGAGGGACAGGAAGTTCTGCAGGGAGAAACCCAGCTCAGACGGGCTCACGCTAAGGTTTGTATGTATATATGCAGTATTGCATAAATGCAGAATAAAGACAAATCCTAGGAATGGAATGAGTCATAACCCATCGTGTGTGCTGCACAGAGTGAGGTAGAGAACTCACTTGATTATTGTCCCCTCCAGCCATCTCTCATTGAAAGGATGGTGGCTCTGTGAGGCTCATAGATAGGGGGAAAACTTTAATAGGGAAAAGTGGGTAGCTCCTCACAACGGAGAGAGATGGCAGGATCCCCACCCTAAACTTAAAAAACAACATAACCCTGCTCCAGTTTTCTTTTTATTCTTAAAGCTTCCAAATCCATTTGTTACCATGGCAGCTAGATTCTCCAGGCAAGCCAACGTATTCACTTGGTTTCCAAAAACAGTTATATTATAAACACATGTTGTTGGTGCCCCTAGACTCTATGGGGAACATTGCACCCTAACTTACATGGAAGGGTAAAATAAACATCTAAATTTAGATGTTTAAGAAGCAACACAGTTTTGCCTGAGTGGGGTATGGAACCCAGACCATGGAGGAAACTCATGGAACCAAATCACCACTAGATTGAGGTGGTCAAACTGCTCAAGGGGAAATTGTCTTAATGGTTTAAATTCATAGTTAAAACGGTCGTCTTTCCCCAGTTAAGAGCCTGCTGCCACCATCCAGGATACTGGTGCACAAAGAAAGGTTTTGGGACTAGCTGGTCCAGGGGAATGGTAATGGGACATAGAATATTTCACCTCCAGGACACTGCTTCAATGGAGATGGAACTTCTACCATCTGACAGCTGGTCGCTGGCCTGTGTGAGATGAGTGGCTGGTTAGTCTATTTCTATCCATCTGCAGTGTTTAGAAAGCATACATTGCTGTGACCTCTGAGCACTGGACATGTTTGATGTACACTAGGAGCTACCTGGAAGCAGTCAGTTCAGTCTTTGCCTGCCCTGCTATAACTGTTATCCCAACCATAGTTTCCAATGCAATTGGATTAACATCATTAAAAACATCGGCCCACTCCACCATGAGAGTGGTCCTTCCGGGGCAGAGTTGAGGCCCTGTTGCTGCCTGGCTTGTGTCCATTCTGGAGCTGGATAGGTAGAAATTCTTTATCAGTGAGGCAGAACCAACAGATCATTAGACAGACAGACTCTCCGGTTCACAGTAAGTACTAGAGGTAGTTAACAAGAGCCCATGTATTATTATTTTGCCATTGAAGCCTGCCTCTACTGCTCATCCTGTAACTATCTGATACTGCTAATCTACTGCGTAAAGCCACCTGTCTAGAATGACTGTTACTCCCAGCAGAACAGAATCCAAAATCTTACCCAATGTAACTTCATACTCATTCTTTATGGCAGACAGCAGGGGCTTGTAGGTTTTGAAGTCTTCTATGAAGAACTCAAAGATCTCTCTATAAGGCTAACGGAAGACAGAGAGAGAGAGGGAGCACTATCAAGGACTCTGTTCATTTTCCTTATCCAGAACTTTGGGGCTAGCTGTTGAGGCAATCACTGTTGCTGTCTTAATGACTGCACAGATTATGATGTAGTTGTCAACATCCTTTTAAAAATACTGTGAAGTCTTAACAAAATAAACACTATTACATTATCTGCATATTGAGAATTGGATCCCAAAGTAAGTCACAAAAAATATATTTCCAGCTTTGCCATTGAAATGCAACAACCTCTGGGGTGGAGAATGACAGACAAGAATGGGAAATGTTGACAGTGGGGCAATGGGAAAGTTTGGCCAAGTATCACAGGGCAAATCCCCAATCATATGAAAAATGCCATGGGATCTTCAGTGTCTGAGCAGAGCTGACAGGACCTCAGGTTTTGGGGTAAGCAAGTTTTGTTAGGTGGTAGCTACGTTATTTGCAGAATATGAGCCAGTTGTGTCTGATCAGGGTTTGCCCTTAGAGTTCAAGATAATTATAACATGCTGTTTATTCCCAATATCTCCAAAATCCCTTACATTTGGTGCCAGTGCTTGGTATTCATTGAAAGCCTGGAACAGGAGCTATCTAGTGACACCTAATTCCATGTAAAATTCCAAGCCACTATAGAGCTAGACCTGGACATGAAACTAAGTAATATGGTCTTTTTTTATAACTTTTCCCTTGTTTAATACAGACATTTACTGCCAAGCAGAACAGCTACAGCAGTAACAGGTAACTGTAAAGGGACTATATTCCTGTAGACATCTCTGTAATGAACCACTTCTATTTTCTTCTATTCATTTCATTTTAACTAAGAAAGGCATTCCTGGCAGTGCCTCAGAGTTCCTCACATCCTCACTGCATGCTGAACTCTCTAATCACCATGGGGTGTGCCTCTGTACTAAAGATAAGCGAAAAAAGACACTGTTTTGCCCCATTGTCAGTGTTGTCTATTTAGACACTAAGGGCGGCTGCGCAGGGATTGTCTCTCCCTACCTGTATGGTCAGTGCTCTGCACAAGAGGGTCAAACTCATTTGGGAGGGAGTGGAAATTAGTCCCTTTCAGTCGGTGTCCCTGGGCTGGAGTACCATTCACCAGGAAAGACTTCCCAGTCTCACTGACTGCAGACTGGACCCCTTTACTGAGGCAGCTGGGGGGTTCACTTAAAGAAATTTCTCATTTATGAAACCTCCTTCCCTCTGTCCAGTTACCTCTCTTTACTCCCCTCCACCCAAACCTTTCCCCTCACCCCCACTGCGGTTCTTTCCCCTCTCCTGTGGCCCCTTTGGGGATTTGTCTCTGTCTCCACACCCCCAAATTATGTGAGTGGGGGGAGTAGAGCAAGAGCTGCTTCTCTGAACTTGGGGTGATCTGATCTGCAGAAGGGGAGGCAGGGAGAAGCAGCCACTCCTCTGAGGCCAGTGCTCAGCAGGGGCAGGGAAGAGAGAAGGAAGAAGTCTCTCCACTGTGCACATTTGTCAGCAAGGCTCTACAAAGGGGCTCAGCAGGAGGAGGGGGACTCAGTGACCTATGCCCAATCTCGCATGAGGCTGGAGAAATGGGTCTTGGGGTCAGATTTGGTCCGTGATCTGTTAGCTTGGAACCCTGGCCTGGGAGAATGGGGTCCTGGTCCAGTGTGGGACCTGTTTATTTGTATCATAGTAGTGCAAGACACTGCATGTAGGCCATAGTCTGGAACTTCAGCAACTGCATTTGGCCCACGAGTTGCATTCTAAGGCCCATTCACATTTCCAAAAACCAACAGAGAAATGAGGCAGTGGCAGCTCAAGAAAATCTGAAGTGTTCTAGGAGGTGGTAAGTGTTATCATCAGAGCACAGTTACACTGCTTTGTGCACATTGCTTTAAAGTGCCAAGCAAAGCCAGTTCTCATTCAGCACTGGCCAAAGGGACTTCTCTTTCCATCTGCTTTTCTTTTAAGCAACCTATGAATGGGCAGTTAAAAAAAAAAAATCCATCCCACTCTGCACTGATGTTTGAATTCACCAGTGTCTCCCTTCCATCAGACCTGGAGCTTAAGTTCCTGAGTGTTCTCTTTAGTCAGGTCCAGAGACTGCAGCTCTTTCCTTAGGTAGCATTCCAGCTCCTCCAGGTATCGTGGTTTTGCAATGGTAAGAGAAGCCTGTTTCTTGCTGCAGACAGACAGAAAATGGCAGGCAAAATTCTACCACATCTACAGTTTACAATCAATGAGCCCTAGGGTTCTCTCCTCCCACCCCTCATAGCTTTAGACTGGATCACTTTACTGTAGCAGTACATCTTTCCAATATGAGAGAGTGGCTGAAAGGAACAGCGGCAGATTCGATTGCCACCCAGCCAGACTTGCCCACACAACTCAGGTTCAACAGGGCTGTGCCTCATATATAGGTTGCACTACAAAGAGACACACATTTTATCTTGCTGAATATCTGTGAAAAGAAGTATTGGAGTCCATCTCTATTTGTGTCAGTCTGGAGTACAGTGTGTATTCGAGGCAGAGAGCAGGTCTTCCCCCCATTACATTTTCTGTCCTCCCATCTAGGCCCAAAACTAGAGGAGATCTGGCAAGCTGGCACTGGAGTTCTCATCAAGGTGTGTGTGTGAGAGAGAGAGTGTGTGTGTGTGTGCATGTGTGAGAGAGTTTGTCTGTCTGCTCCTCCATGTGTATGCGGCGCCTCACCTTTCACCAACCCACTTCCCATTACTAACCTCGCAACCAGGGCTAGCCTCCAGTGTCCTGGCTGGCTGGCCAAGCTGCTGGCCTGCAGGGAGGTGACAACTCCCAGTCACCAGCAATACAGGATTCAGATGCAGCCAAATTTACTTGAATGCTTTATTGACTTTGTTCTGGTTGGAGCCTGCCCTGTTGGCTGACAGGAGTTGTAGTCAGCTCTGTCCTGGAAAGCACCTGACTGCCTAGGCGGGATACCCAGGGAGAGGCCTGAAAGGTCTGGAAATGGAGGGTGGGGTAAAGGCATTCCCCTTGGGGGTAGGGCTATTCCTGGCATGCTGACATTAGGATTCTTCAGCCACCTACAGTATGTCTCCCCCACTGGGACACCTTTTTGGTATAGAAAGCCAGGCTGAGGGTGCTGTACCAGGAGATAATAAATGCCAGCTGATTAGTTTTAGATGACTCAGAGAAAATCTGAGTTCTTTGCGCAGGAAACCAAGAGCTCTCTAGGACAAGGGTGCCTTTTTCCTATCCCCTCATCCATACTTGCTACATTGTGCTAATTAACAACAGTTACATTTAAAATCTCCCAGACCTCTTAATTATCATATGATCAAAGCTTCTTAGAGTCTGCAAAAACAACGAGGAGTCCTTATGGCGCCTTAGAGACTAACACATTTATTTGGGCATAAGCCTTCATGGGCTAAAACCCACTTCATCAGATGCATGGAGTGAAAAATTCAGTAGGCAGGTAGAAATATACAGCACATGAAAAGATGGGAGTTGCCTTACCAAGTGGGGGGTCAGTGCTAACGAAGCCAATTCAGTTGTAGTGGAGGTGGCCCATTCCCAATGGTTGACAAGAAAGTGTGAGTATCAACAGAAGGAAAATTATTTTTTGTAGAGACCCAGCAAGTCCCAGTCTTTATTCAGGCCTAATTTGATGGTGTCAAGTTTGCAAATTAATTCCAGTTCTGCAGTTTCTTGTTTAAGTCTGGTTTTGAAGTTTTTTTGTTGAAGAATGGCCACTTTTAAGTCTGTTATTGAGTGTCCAGGGAGATTGACGTCCTCTCCTACACAAGATCCATTGTCTACAGCCAAGCCCTGGGATACAACTGCATTTGCTCCAATCCCTCAGACAGAGACAAACACCTACAGGATCTCTATCACGTGTTCTTAAAACTACAATACCCACCTGGGGAAGTGAAGAAACAGATTGACAGAGCCAGAAGGGTACCCAGGAGTCACTTACTGCAGCATAGGCCCAACAAAGTAAGTAACAGAACGCCACTAGCCATCACCTACAGCCCGCAACTAAAACCTCTCCAGCGCATCATTGAGGATCTACAACCTATACTGAAGGATGATCTCTCATTCTCACAGACCTTGGGAGACAGGTCAGTCCTCGCTTACAGACACCCCCCCCCCCCGAAGCAAATACTCACCAGCAACTACACACCACACCACAGAAATACTAACCCAGGAACCAATCCCTGCAACAAACCCCACTGCCAACTCTGTCTGCATATCTATTCCAGGGACACCATCATAGGACCTAACCACATCAACCATGCCATCAGGGGCTTATTCACCTGCACATCTACCAATGTGATATGTGTCAGCAATGCCCCTCTGCCATGTACATTGGCCAAACTGGACAGCCTCTATGCAAAAGAATAAATGGACACAAATCAGACATCAAGAATTGTAACATTCAAAAACCAGTAGAAGAGTGCTTTAACCTTCCTGAACACTCAACAACAGACTTAAAAGTGGCCATTCTTCAACAAAAAAAGTCAAAAACAGGCTTCAACGAGAAACTGCAGAACTGGAATTAATTTGCGAATTTGACACCATCAGATTAGGCCTGAATAAAGACTGGTAGTCGCTGGGTCACTATAAAAAATAATTTTCCTTCTGTTGATACTCACACCTTCTTGTCAGCTGTTGGGAATGGGCCACATCCACCCTAACTGAATTGGCCTCGTTAGCACTAACCTCCCACTTGGTAAGGTAACTCCCATCTTTTCATGTCCTGCATACTTATACCTGCCTACTGTATTTTTCACTCCATGCATCTGATGAAGTAGGTTTTAGCCCACAAAAGCTTATGACCAAATAAATTTGTTAGTCTCTAAGGGCATGGCTAGACTTGCGAGTTAGAGTGCATTAAAGCAGCCCCGTGTGCTCTAACTCACGACACGTCCACACTGGCAAGGCATGTAGAGCACCCGGACTCCGAGGCTAGAGCGCTCCCGGTACTCCACCTTGGCGAGTGGAATAATGTTTGATGCGCCCCCACTGGAGTGCTGCAGTGCCTGTGTGGATGCCCTGGTCTGTTAATGTGCTCTGATTGGCCTCCAGAAGTGTCCCACTATGCCTGTTCTAGCCACTCTGGTCATCACTTTGAACTCTACTGCCCTGCCCTCAGGTGACCAACTATCAGACCCACCCTTTAAATTCTCTGGGAATTTTGAAAATCCCCTTCCTGTTTGCTCAGAGAGACGTGGAGTGCCCTCAGCGAATCTTTCCAAGTGACCATGCCTCCACCTGCCAGGCAATCCCCAGTATGGAGCAATGGCAAGGTGCTGTACCTCATCAGTGTTTGGGGGGAGGAAGCTGTCCAGGCCCAGCTGCGCTCCAGCCACAGCAATTACGATACCTTCAGGTAGTTATCAAGGGACATGATGGAAAGGGGCCATGATCAGGATGCACTGCAGTGTAGGGTTAAAATGAAGGAGCTGTGGAATGCCTACCGCAAACCCGTGAGGGAAACGCTGCTCCGGTGGTGCCCCCACAACCTGCCATTTCTACAAAGAGCTGGACGTGATACTTGAGGGCAAGCCCACCTCCACTCCAAGGACCACCGTGGACACTTCAAAGCCCAGTTCAACAAGGGAGGAGAAGGAAAGTGCAAGTCAGGGTGCTGAGAAGGAAGACACCCTGACATCCCTAGATGCATGCAGCCAGGAGCCGTTCTCAAGGCAGGAGGAAGGTAGCCAGTCATGGCGGCTGGTGCTTGGGGAAGGACAAACACCAGAGAAGGTTCCTGGTAAGCGGCTTTTATTTTGGGAAGGAAGTTATTCAGTTTGGGCTCCTGGGCCAAGGAGGGTTGAAGGGTTAGGGCTGCATGCATGCCTAGATGTGGAATAGGGCATTGATGTGCTCTCTCGCATCATGGTAATTGGCCTCAGTGATCTCTTCAGAGGTCTCATGCAGAAGCTGGGCAATCCGCTTGCACAGTTTCCTTGGCAGAGCTACTGTGCTCCTTGTCCCAGTCAGGCTAACATGTCCATGCTGCTGTGCCATGGGGGCGAGGGGGACCATTGTTGCACACAGGCAAGCTGCATATGAGCCAGGGCAGAAGGGGTATTTCTCTATGGTTCTCCAGGCACTTGTGGATCATCGTGGGCATTTCATTGACATTAATGCAGGCTGGCCCGGAAAGGTGCATGACGCACGCATATTTCAGAACACCAGCCTGTTCAGGAAGCTGCAAGCCAGGACTTTTTTCCCAGATGAGAAGATCACTATAGGGGAAGTCAAAATGCCCATTGGAGACCCCGTTTATCCTTTAATGCCATGGCTCATAAAACCCACCACACACTAGAGTGTTGGGTCTAAACTTTTGGTGAACTTTGGGGAGCCAAAACACACCCAGACTGGCCGTCTCTGCATAATCCTTTCTGAACCCTTTATCGAACAAAGCACTGACCTGCAAACTACTCATGACACCCCCTTTATTAAGTAGCCATTAGCCTTTATCTCTATGCATTTACTTGTTAAACTTGCTTTTCCTGTAAAATATTGATTGATTATGCATGACCATTATCTTTTGTTAATCACTTTGTTTACTTCTGTGTATAAATATTGATGCTCACCCCTAATAAAGGGGCCACACTTAATCTAAAGCTTTTTAGAGCTAAGGATAGTGTGAGCCCGTTGATCAACGCATTGGTGTCTGGTCTCTGACAGAATTGTGTGCCCCATACCAACTCCGCACGAACTCGGGTGCTGGAGAGGTGAGTGAGGACTTGCTTTATTACCTAACAATTTGGGGGCTCGTCCGGGATTCCTTCTGGTGCGGTACCTCTGTCCAGTGGTCAGACCACTCATATATGAATTGGCAAGGCGCCACAGGAGATTTCTCCCAGCCAATTCAATATTAAGGGGTCGTGTACTGGACAGCAGGGTAAACGCCAGTTGGAGGGCTCCTGTCAGACACCATGGGTCAAGGGACTAGCGTGCCTCTTGAGAGTCCGTTGGGGATTGTAAATAAGTTATGGAACGAAGGGAAACTCCCAGTACAGACAGGAATGTCTAGGAAGAAGTTGTACACACTATGTGTAAGGAATTGGACTGGGTATACCGCGGTATTGGCCGACCCGGAGATGAGGTGGCCTTCGTATGGCTCTTTCGAACAGGCTGCCTTAAGAGGAGTAAAGAGCCAGATCGAAAAAGACCATCCGGGACAGTTATGTTACTGGCTTTGTTGGAACACAGCAGCAGAGCTGTGGAAATCTTTAAAAAATTATGGCAGTCAGGTACTCTCCCGAGAGTGAACCCCCTCCAGGTTATTTCGATGAAGGGTGTAGACCACGGCGTGTTTTGACTCGTCAGCTGGTCCCCTCTGCACCTGCCCCTATTCCTCCGCAGGGGGACTCTCTCCATGTAGCAGAGGGGAATCTGCAGAATCCCAAATTGGAATTTCTGCAGAAGGATGAGGAGGAAATGGAGGGGCAAACCTCGGGAGGAGTAGTTACTAGGCTAATGTCCAAACAGATACAGCAGGGTGCATGCCCCTCCCCCCCCCCGAGGATAGCCCAGAGGATGTCCCCGTCAAATCTCTTGCGAGTAATAAAAGTATAGTTAGAGAGATGCCTTTACAGGTGCACCACCAGCTCAGCCCATTCCCCAGGCCTGGATCAACTACGGGAAACAGCAGCAGCCGCAGCAAACTCAGCCTCCTCAATGACGGTACCCCGGGGGCGAAGACAAACAATGTGATGGTCTTATTTCCTTAATGTCTTTAGCCGGCTCCTTTCTCACTTTCTCCCCTCCCAGCAAAGAGCCTCGTTTAACCCTTTCAGTCCAGGGACTGCCTGTCTCTTTCCTCATTGATACTGGGGCTACTTTCTCTCTTTTAAATCATGCCCCCTCTCCCTGGCTATCCTCTGAGGTTAAAATTGCGACTGGGGTGGAGGGCAACCCACAGTCTCTGGGACTCACTTTGCCTTTGAATGTTATTTATGCTGATAAATGTTTTCCTCACCATTTTCTTTTTTCCCCAGCTTGTCCGATCCCTTTGATGGGCCGGGATTTACTCTGTAAGCTTGAGGCTACTTTAACCTGCACTCCTGAAGGGGTAGGATTATTGATGACAGTGTTAGGAGATTCGGCCCCTACTCAGGGTAATTGGGAAACACCCCCCTCTCTCTCCCCTGACCTCACTGACTTGCCTTCAACCCTCTGGGGAATTTCTGACACTGATGTTGGCCTGCTCCTTTCGGCAGAGCCCGTAAGGATTCAGGTGAAGCCTTCCTTAACCCCCCCGTCAGTCCCTCAATACCCCCTGTCGCTGGAAGCCCGGGAGGGCATCCGCCCCATTATCGAGGGATTCATTGCACAAAAGCTAGTCCGCCCTCAGCGCACTCCCTGTAACACCCCTATACTGCCTGTCAAAAAGCCTCCTAAAAAGGACGAAGACCCTGTTCGTTGGCGCTTTGTACAGGATCTACGAGTTGTTAATCAGTATGTGGTCCCTCTTCATGCAGTAGTTCCTGACCCAGCTACTATCATCAGCCAAATCCCCTGGGATGCTGAGTGGTTCACTGTTATTGACTTAAAATCAGCTTTTTTCAGCATTCCTGTGCACCCAGACTCTCAGTATCTCTTTGGTTTCACCTGGGAGGGACAAAGTTATGTCTGGCAACGACTTCCTCAAGGCTACAGAGACAGCCCCACGATTTTCAGCCAGTGCCTCCGCCACGACTTGGAAGGTTTCACCAGTCCGCAGGAATCCACATTGGTCCTATACGTAGATGACATCCTATTAGGTAATCGCGAAAAAGCTGCCCTCCGCATCGATGGTAAGGCACTTTTATTATACCTACACACCAGAGGCCACAAGGTAGACCCTAAAAAGATTCAGTGGGTCTCACAAAAGGTCCGATATCTGGGCTTCCTGTTAACCCCAGAGGGAAGACAAATAAACCCAGCCCGCATAAAGACTATTCAAAACTGCCCTCTACCGAACACCAAAAAACAACTTCGAGGTTTCTTAAAATTAATTGGCTTCTGTCGCCCCTGGTTGCCGTCCTGCGGGGAGTTAAGCAAACCGCTCCACCGACTCACTGCTAACCTTGCTCCTGACCCTTTGCAGTGGTCCCCGGACACTATTCAAGCCTTTCAGTTACTCAAGGACAGTGTGGCCTCCTCCATGTCTCTCCGCCCCCCCAATTACAGCAAACCCTTTCACCTTTTTGTCCACGAGAGGGGCGGAATTGCTAGTGGTGTCCTTACCCAGCTGAGCGGGCCCCACCATTTCCCGCTTGCTTTTTACTCTCAGCAAATCGACCCTGTCGCTCAGGGAACCCCATCCTGCACCCGGACTCTGGCAGCAGCTGCCCTGCTGATCACAAAGGCAAAGAGCCTAACCCTGGGTCATTTTACCACGGTTTGGACCTCTCATGCCTTGTCAGCCCTTCTGCGTAGGGGCACAACCCAAGTCTTTTCGGCCCATCGTCAGCAACAGCTAAAGGCCGAACTCTTAGAAGACACTAACCTAATTTTTGAAAGGTGTGGACCCCTTAATCCAGCTACCTTGCTTCCTGACCTGCCAGTCCTCCAGGATCAGCACGACTGTGTGGAAGTAGTTTACAGCATCTTACAGATAAGAGACAACCTGTTTGACGTGCCACTGGACAACCCCGATTGCATCCTCTTCTCGGACGGAAGCTCCTTCTATGTTGATGGCAAGCGTTTCACTGGTTATGCTGTCACCTCTGAATGGGACATTCAAGAGGCCGCCTCACTGCCAGGCAACTGGGAAGCCCAAGCCGCTGAACTCTATGCCCTGGCCCGAGCTTGCCAGTTGGCCGCTGGTAAGACCGTTACCATTTTTACTAATAGCAAATATGCTTTTGGAGTTGTGCATTGTCATATCCACCTCTGGAAGTTTCGAGGTTTCCAGACAGCTGCCGGTAAACCCATTCAGCACCTCCCCCTCATCCACAAGCTTTTGGACGCCCTCCAAAAATCCTCTGTCCTGGCTGTAGTTCACTGCCGGGCCCATACTAAAGATAGTAGCCCCGTTACCCGTGGGAATGCCCTGGCTGACGCCTCCGCTAAAAAGGCTGCCACCTTACCTTTAGCCATGCCCACATTGGCTATTGCAGCCTCCTCCTTTACTCCACCGCACCCCGTACCAGTACCCGCTGCTGAACTACAATCGTGGGAGAGCCTCGGGGCCACTCTGGTCAAAGGGACCTGGCTTATGCCAGATGGCCGAGCCTGCCTCCCTCGCTCCACATACCCCGTGGCAGTTCGCTGGCACCATGAGAAAGGGGGTCACTACGGCACGCACGCCCTCGTGAACACCATCGCTCGCTTTTGGTATGCTCCAGGCATTCAACCCTATTGCCTATCAATAGTGAAAGCATGCAGCACATGTCAGCGTAATGGACCTGCTCCACCTCTTAACAAAATCAAGGGTGGAAAACCTCCGCCTGCTGCTCCATTTCAACATCTTCAAATTGACTTTGCAGATATGCCAAAGGCTTTTGAAAAAAAGCACCTCCTTGTTTTGGTTTGCCCTCTGACTTCCTGGGTCGAAGCTTTTCCTACTGCTAATTGTACTGCTGCCACAGTGGCAAAAATTCTCCTTAGAGACATTGTACCCCGTTTTGGCATCCCTCTTGTGCTCGACTCAGATCGCGGACCTCACTTTACTGGTCATGTCCTTGGCCGTTTAAAACAAGGACTGGGCATTTCACACTCCTTTCATACACCTTACCACCCCCAGTCTAGCGGGAAAGTTAAGCGTATAAATAGGGAACTTAAGTTTACATTGGCTAAATACTGTCAGGAAACAGAATTAAAGTGGCCTCAGGTACTTCCCTTGGTCCTGTTTCACCTTCGTACTCGCCCAACCCGCGCATTGGGATTATCCCCCTTTGAACTGCTCTATGAACACCCCCCCTTTCAAAGGCGGGGCACTACCACGTGCTGATGTTTCACTATTGGGAGGGGATCATTTAACCGCGTGTCAGTTTCTCTCCCTACAGGCTCGCCTCCGTACCCTTTGGAAAGCCTCGCAGTTTTCCCAGACCGTGCCGCTGGAGGAACAGATCCACCCGTTCCAACCAGGGGACTTCGTCTGGGCCAAAAAGTTCGTTCGTGACGACACCCTCCAGCCAAGGTTTACTGGACCCCACCAGGTTCTTTTAACAACCCAGACTGCAGTGTTCCTGGAAGGACGCAAATCTTGGATCCACCACTCCCATGTCAAGCCAGCCGTAGTGGACCACAGTGACGGACCAGCAGCTCTTGTCACCACTGAGGACACTGCCTTCGACCAGTGGACCAGCTTACCTCTCTCAGACATTAGACTTAAATTGACTCGAAAAAAAATGAGAGGACCCTTTATTCTGACAACTGTATGTTTTTTTTATGCTTTTTTAGTTTATTTTCTGCTTATGAAGAATGCTGTGTTTTTGTAAATGACACCTACTCTAACACTTTTCAAAGTACCAAACACCTAAGGGAAATGGCTAAAAACTACTCCTCTGGCCAGCCACCTTATGATTGGTGGGGAGCCTTATGAAATTGGCTGCCCGGATTTGGGTGGGTTAAAAAAACTCTTGGTGGGTGTTGTTGGGGCCATAGTAGTCCTTATAATACTGTGTTGCTGTATTCAGTGTGTCCCCTCCCTCATAAACTCATGTAAGTCAGTTTATTCTTTTCCCACTTCAGCTAAAAGCCTTACTCTCTTCGAATTGGGCGGCCCTTGAGATCTCGAAATAGGGTGTAGCTTTTTGATTAATAGTTATCTCAAAGCTACAAATGGAGGAATGTTGGGTCTAAACTTTTGGTGAACTTTGGGGAGCCAAAACACACCCAGACTGGCCGTCTCTGCATAATCCTTTCTGAACCCTTTATCGAACAAAGCACTGACCTGCAAACTACTCATGACACCCCCTTTATTAAGTAGCCATTAGCCTTTATCTCTATGCATTTACTTGTTAAACTTGCTTTTCCTGTAAAATATTGATTGATTATGCATGACCATTATCTTTTGTTAATCACTTTGTTTACTTCTGTGTATAAATATTGATGCTCACCCCTAATAAAGGGGCCACACTTAATCTAAAGCTTTTTAGAGCTAAGGATAGTGTGAGCCCGTTGATCAACGCATTGGTGTCTGGTCTCTGACAGAATTGTGTGCCCCATACCAACTCCGCACGAACTCGGGTGCTGGAGAGGTGAGTGAGGACTTGCTTTATTACCTAACAAGAGTTCCCACTGATGCAGCTGAGTAGCAACGGTGGTGATTTTGTTCTATTATTCCTGGGTGTAGGCAAGCCCACTTTCTGCTACCCTGGAACATCCTGGGCCTATTTCCCAGACTCAGTGCTGTATGCTGCAGTTTTTCCTAGCACTTTTAATAATAAAGTGCTAGTCTTACCTTCTCCCCTCTGGAAGACAACAGGGTTTCCGACTCTGTAGGATAGCTTGTCCAGATGCATATGCAGGCCATGTGGACAAATGACCTCCAACAGAAAACTGATAGGCCTGAAAGAAAAGCAGAAATCACACCTGTGAATCCGTCTGTGCCCAGTGTTTCTAATTGGGGCTAGAATAAGCAGGTGCCTTTCTAGAACAAGCACAGATGGCCCAATGAAGGATCTTAAGGGACAGTTAAACTCAGGAAAGAGAAGGTGCCAGAAAACCCCTTTCTCTCAGCTGGGGTTAGCCACATCCGAAGACTAGTTGAACTATTCTCTCTTCTTTTTTTTAAAGAAAATGACCTGCACTGAGTGGTTTAGTTCATTAAACTAGTGCAGGGGTAGGCAACCGATGGCTCGCGTGCTGAAGGCGGCACGCGAGATGATTTTTAGTGGCACTCACAGTGCCCGGGGTCCTGGCCACCAGTCCAGGGGGCTCTGCATTTTAATTAAATTTAAATTAAGCTTCTTAAACATTTTGAAACCTTATTTACTTTACATACAAAAATAGTTTAGTTATATATTATAGACTTATAGAAAAAGACCTTCTAAAAAGGTTAACATGTATTACTGGCACGTAAACCTTAAATTAGAGTGAATAAATGAAGGGGGGAGGGGAAATAAGCATGGGGAAATAGTTTTACACAAAGTAAACACCTGCCCCCAGTTCCTCACATCTCCTTGTCAATTGCTGGAAATGGGCCATTTTCATTACCACTACAAACAGTTCTTTTTCTCTCCTGCTGATAATAGCTCACCTTAACTGATTACTCTCCTTACAGTGTGTATGGTAACACCCATTGTTTCATGTTCTCTGTGTATATATATATCTTCCTATTGTATTTTCCACTACATGCATCCAATGAAGTGGGCTGTAGCCCACCAAAGCTTACGCTCAAATAAATTTGTTAGTCTCTAAGGTGCCACAAGTACTCCTGTTCTTTTTGTGGATACAGACTAACACGCCTGCTACTCTGAAACCTGCCTAATGAAGGTAGGCCCTAAAGAAAAGGATCAATTGCCAATAAAATTGAATTTTCTTTAAAAAAAAAAACAAACTGAATTGCCTCTGAAAAAAGAAGCAGACCCCTGTGGTGAATTCTGAAAGCCTGCCAGCCATTTCAGAACTTTACCACTGCTGCATCTTGCAGGGTTTCTCAGCGATACACTGACTTCCATAAATCATGATTTCCTTGGAGAAAAGTGTTGAAGGAGTTGACTTGCCACTCTTTATGCTCACTATTATCACAAGATAGTTGGAGTTCTGATTGTCTAATACAAATTCCTTATGTCTGGAAACTTTATAAAGAGTTAACCCTGGGGGAAGTTTTAATTTCAGGATGCCAAACATGATCCTGTGATGGTTTAAATGTCCCTTTGGCCTCAGTAAAAATGAGGAAATTGTACTGGTGGAGCATTGTGACTCCAATTTACTGAGACTTAAAAATATATTGTGTTGTGAGAAAAGTGCTAAAATGACTTCCCAATTGTAGGAACAAAGCAGTACAGTTTGCCCTGAGAGTTACTGTGCTATGAGTAGGATATACAGCTCACACCAGGAGCTGACGCCTTCACAGAGTGCCACTAAACTGTCACCATGGTGTTTGCTCTTTTAAGAAACAATGTGTGACTTGTCCATTTCCTCCTGCCCTCCCAAGTTATCTACAATAATATGTTGTTTCTGGAGTTTGCTCTCTGTTAATGGGATACATTTCTACAACCAGGTTAAGGTTTTATTTGACTCAGTATCATTGCCACTTTTGAAGGAATTGATGTTCTTTTAAGTAGCTTTTAGCTCATGGTCACATAGCATGTGATGTCAGGTCTAATTTTGTTTACTGCATCAGACAAATTCTGGCTTTGGTTGTCTGCCATATTGTAGTTATACTCAACAAAACTGCAGCCAAGAGGAGAAGAGAATTGAAGCACAAAAATCTGCCAATGGTTATTCAAAGACTCCAGCCTGCAATACTGTTTCTTGTTCTGAAAAGCCAGGGATTGCAGCATTGCACGCTGAGACTTGTAGTCTCTATGGCTTGCACAGAGATGAACGCAGCTGCAATTTGCTTCATTTTATAAGTGTCTGGCATGGCCCTTGGGCTTCTGGCAAGTTGCCAAAGTATCCCCAGGTCGACAAAGATTAGGTGCTCCGTGGGTATATTTCCACTCACCAGAGTCTTTCGTTTCTTCGGAAGGATGTGTTTCAGACTACCAATCTGTATTTGGTCATTTGAAGTCTCAAGTGAAGGTAGACTAGGTGCCCTGTGTAATGGCAGGAAAAGAAACATACATTTCAAAAAATGTGCAACAACATCCAAAATACTATTCTGAATGTCACTGGGCAACAAAAGATATGTAATTCCATCACCACCAGCTGGAACCCAATATGCTAGAGAAACCAGTGGTTTAGTGAGCTCTCCTAATAGGATGGGGGTGATAACAATGGAAGAGGGCAGAATCCAGGGGCAATGTTACTTACTCATTATGCCTTTTTCACATCACATCTCCCCATTTGTTGCTACCAGTGATACTCAGCACTTATAATTTCAGAGCTCCATGTGGCTGGAGTAGGTTAGTATTATTGTCCCCATCTTCTAGACACAGTAAATTAGAAATACAATCCTGTTGACCATCTCTGCTTCACTTGACAGGAAGTTTTTGGAAAGTGTAGGGGGCACTTTCCTGGTTCAAGTGCTGGAGAAACCAACTAGTGGCAGGGCTCTTCTCAACCTGCTGCTCACAAACAGGGAAGAATTAGTAGGGGAAGCAAAAATGGATGGGAACCTGGGAGGCAGTGACCATGAGATGGTTGAGTTCAGGATCCTGACAAAAGGAAGAAAGGAGAGCAGCAGAATATGGATCCTGAACTTCAGAAAAGCAGACTATGACTCCTTCAGGGAAATGATGGGCAGGATCCCCTGGGAGAATAACATGACGAGGAAAGGAGTCCAGGAGAGCTGGGTGAATTTTAAAGAATCCTTATTGAGGCTGCAGGAATAAACCATCCCGATGTGTAGAAAGAACAGTAAATATGGCAGGCGACCAGCTTGGCTTAACAGTGAAATCCTTGCTGATCTTAAACACAAAAAAGAAGCTTACAAGAAGTGGAAGACTGGAGAAATGACCAGGGAGGAGTATAAAAATATTGCTCAGGCATGCAGGAGTGACATCAGGAAGGCCAAATCACACTTGGAGTTGCAGGTAGCAAGGGACGTTAAGAGTAACAAGAAGGGTTTCTTCAGGTATGTTAGCAACTAGAAGAAGGTCAAGGAAAGTGTGGGCCCCTTACTGAATGAAGGAGGCAACCTAGTGACAGAGGTAGAAAAAGCTAATGGACTCAATACTTTTTTTGCTTCTGTCGTCACGAACAAGGTCAGCTCCCAGACTACTGCACTGAGCAGCACAGTATGGTGACGCGGTGACCAGCCCTCTGTGGAGAAAGAAGTGGTTCAGGACTATTTAGAAAAGCTTGACAAGCACAAGTCCATGAGGCTCTGTGCACTGCATCCAAGGGTGCTAAAGGAGTTGGCGGATGTGATTGCAGAGCCATTGGCCATTATCTTTGAAAACTCATGGCGAACAGGTGAGGTCCCGGATGACTGGAAAAAGGCTAATGTAGTGCCCATCTTTAAAAAAAGGAAGAAGGAGGATCCGGGGAACTACAGGCCAATCAGCCTCACCTCAGTCCCTGAAAAAATCATGGAGCAGGTCCTCAAGGAATCAATTCTGAAGCACTTAGAGGAGAGGAAAGTGATCAGGAACAGTCAGCATGGATTCACCAAGGGCAAGTCATGCCTGACTAACCTCATTGACTTCTATGAGGAGATAACTGGCTCTGTGGATGAGGGGAAAGCAGTGGATGTGTTATTCCTTGACTTTAGCAAAGTTTTTAATATAGTTTCCCACAGTATTCTTGCCAGCAAGTTGAAGTATGGGCTGGATGAATGGACTATAAGGTGGATAGAAAGTGGGCTAGATCATCGGGCTCAATGGATAGTGATCAATGGTTCCATGTCTACTTGGCAGCCGGTTTCAAGCGGAGTGCCCCAAGGGTCAGTTCTGGGGCCGTTTTTGTTCAATATCTTCATTAATGACCTGGAGGATGGTGTGGATTGCACTCTCAGCAAGTTTGCAGATGACATTAAACTGGTAGGACTGGTAGATACGCTGGAGGGTAGGGATAGGATACAGAGGGACCTAGACAAATTAGAGGATTAGGCCAAAAGAAATATGATGAGGTTCAACAAGGGCACTGTTACAGACTAGGGACCGAGAGGCTAGGCAGCAGTTCTCAGAAAAGGAACCTGGGGGTTACAGTGGACGAGAAGCTGGATATGAGTCAACAGTGGGCCCCTGTTGCCAAGAAGGCTAACGGCATTTTGGGCTGTATAAGTAGGAGCATTGCCAGCAGATTGAGGGACGTGATCATCCCACTCTATTCGGCATTGGTGAGGCCTCACCTAGAATACTGTATCCAGTTTTGGGCACCACACTACAAGAAGGATGTGGAAAAATTGGAAAGAGTCCAGTAGAGGGCAACAAAAATGATTAGGAGGCTGGAGCACATGATTGCTAGGGAGAGGCTGAGGGGACTGGGATTATTTAGTCTGCAGAAGAATAAAATGAAGGGTAGCGGTGGTGGCAGGGCTCTGGCGGCATTTTAAAGGGCCTGGAGCTCCACTGCGGTGGTGGCGGCTGGAGCCCCAGTCCCTTTAAATCGCTCGCCTCTGCAGCTGGTAGCTCCAGGAATGATTTAAAGGGCCCAGGGCTCCCGGCCACAGCTGGAGCCTCAGGGCCTTTAAATTTTGATTTAAAGGGCCTGGGTATTTAAAGGTCCTGCCTCTTCTGGTTGAGGCCACGCCCCCTGCTCAGGACTCTGGCGTACCAGTAAGTCCTTTAAGTTACTTTCACCCCAGGGTACCAGATGACAGAACAAGGAGCAATGGTCTCAAGTTGCAATGGGGGAGGTTTAGGTTGGATATTAGGAAAAAAAATTCACCAGGAAGGTGATGAGGCACTGGAATGGGTTACACCTAGGGAGGTGGTGGTGGAATCTCCTTCCTTAGAGGATTTAAGGTCAGGCTTGACAAAGCCCTGTGAGATGATTTAGTTGGGGTTGGTCCTGCTTTGAGCAGGGTGTCGGACTAGATGACCTCTTGAGGTCCCTTCCAACCCTGATATTCTATGACAGAGAAGATTCAATGAATTCAAGCCCACTGCTGACCAAACATCCACTCATCTCTCAGAGTTGGCGTCCTGCTGCCTTTGGTCATAATGTGTAATTTTCTTTGGCAGCTTTCATTTTCTGTCCCCTTAATCACCTTTTGGATTCACTAGCACAGATTTCTGGGTTGGATATGCAGAGGGTGTAACCAGGAGCACTCCTTCCAACACCAGTTGCTTATAAATGCAGATGACTAGAATTTACAAGGGGTAAAAATATGGCTGCACTCACATCTTTTGGGGAAATAGGGTTGCCATCTATTTGACTCCATGATACAGCAAAACTATGGTTATTTCTGGATGTTTCAATGAAGTTGCATTGTCACTTTGCCACACGCGGCACAGCACTGATCTGTCACTCAGGACTGCAATCTGGGAGTCATCTTGAACTGGGGTGACCAGACAGCAAGTGGGGGTAATAGGAGCCTATATAAGAAAAAGACCCAAAAATCGGGACTGTCCCTATAAAATCGGGACAGCTGGTCACCCTATCTTGAACTCATCTCTCTCTCTAGGTCCTTACATCCAGATTATGTTGAAATCATACAGATTCTTTCTGCTTAACAGCTCTAAGATACGGTCTTTCCTATCTATCCAAACAGCTAAAACTTTTATCATTACTGCAGCCACCTTTTCTCTGGCGTTGACAAATGCAACTATGCAATCCTTCAGAATGCTGTTGCAAAGGTCACTTTCCTAGCCTGTCACTATGTGTCACCCTTCTCGTTGAATCCCTCCACTGGCTCCCCCTTCTCAACTGCATCAAAAGTAAGCTACTTAACTTTCAATGCCCCTAGTGACCTACCCCTACTCTACCTATCATCTTTCACTACTGAGATGTCGACTCCCAATGATCAGGATGCCAGCCTCCATTCTCTCACTCTTTACATTTCCAAACAAGCACC
The DNA here is from genome assembly GCF_025201925.1 of Gopherus flavomarginatus. NCBI lineage: Eukaryota > Metazoa > Chordata > Testudines > Testudinidae > Gopherus > Gopherus flavomarginatus. Next base: position 39,872,431 of record NC_066630.1, read on the forward strand.
TTTGTGCTTTCTCTCATGCTACCCCTCACACCTGGGAAGAGCGCTGATGTACATCTGCAAAGCTACCTCATTATCCTCCTTCTAAACACCCTTTCAAACTCTCCTTTGCTACAATGCCAACAAAAACTTGAAAATGGCCAGGCTGCTGGCTTGCTAAGATAAATGCCCATCACGCTAGTGTGTGTTGTTCATATATGTACAACCAGCCTAAGACTTTTGACTGGGAACACTTTAGAAACCTAAAAGTCTAGTAAATAAATTGCTTCAGAAAATCTGTCCTCAATGCTTTTGTAGGTGCGAAGAAGAAAAGAGGCCTCCAATATTTCGAAATCCTACATTACTATTAAAGTGGTGAGGTACTGTTGGCAGATCGACACAGGCTGCAGCTATGTGCTACTGGAAACATTTCTGAATATCTCCAGTACATCACAGGTTGTAAAACATGAAATAACTTGCATCTTTAAGGATTTGTAGCAATCAGATAATGGAACTGCAATTTTAATGCATCTACTGCTTCATTTAATCAAAATGGATCCTAACCATCCAGAGATGTAAAATCATATAATCACACCTGTAGCTAACCATGAGCCTGAACCATGCACAATCTCCAGTGACTTCAATAGAAATTAAGTGAATTTAGGATTCTGGAGAACATGCTCAGATTTTTGCAGGGTTGGGCCTTCAGACTGGATTGCTGCTATTACCTAGCTGCCACAAGTGTCAGGAAGGCATTTTTCTCTCAGATGCACCACTGGACTATTGGCCAGGTGCATGCTGGGTTTTCTTCTTCTACTGACAGAAGCAGGATCTCAGACTAGATTGCCCATGGTTTGGTATGGAAAATCCCATGCTTCATACCCTGTGATATGTAAATATATTTAAAGAAACCCACAAGTGAAAAAGCTGTGTCTAGGTTCTCTCCACAAGTGATAACAATTGTATCCTGGACTACAGTGCAGAAGGTTAGATCCAAAAGGTAGAATCTGCTCGTTATAATATCAACACAGCAATGTTTAGCAAAACTGGAGCTACAAGAAAGGCTAGTTGATTTGAGACAGGATGCTTCTCAGCCACTGTCCGATAGACAGAGAGATCCTGTAGAGGCAAGAGCTCAATACCCACAATTTCCACTTAACGAAGGCTGCTTTTACTACATGTAAAAGTCCAGTTTTCTCATATCATCCACTAAGGTTGCAGTTCTGTAAATTGACGCTAGTAAACAACCACACATTGATTTGGGATGTAAATAAAACTAAATACCAAAGAAAATGCAAGTGAACAGAAAGAGCAGGTCAGCATAAGAGTTACATAAATCAATACAGGGCATATGCAAACTTGGTCACACATCTAGCATTTCTTACTGCGAGCAAAAATAACAAGTCACTTCTACGGTGCATGTAAGATGCTCCCTATGTAACTTAATATAAATATTTTGTAAATACCAGTAGGTAAGAATATATGGTGGAAGAGAGAAGCAAATATATGAACTCAAAAATTTCTGTTATGTTAAAATGTAAATGTTTCAGCAAAAATATGGTTTCAAGTAATAAACTGTTATGAGTTCTATAGTTTGGAACTTACTGTCTTGTGTGCATTTAAAACTTACTTCCTAATATTGCATTAAAAAATTTTTTACATTTAATTTACACTTCATCTTTCTTAGGCATCACTTGGAAGTCTTTGATATTGAAACCTTGACAGGTAGCTAACGAACAGCTGCTGGAATCCCTTGTGGCCTTTTGCTTCAGGTCTCGTTTCATCTTGCTTTTGTAATCTGGCTGGGTTTTGCCTTCTTTTGATTGGGGTGGTCTGGATTCAGGATTGCATCTTAAATCTACCATGCTAAGCAAGACTGGCTTCTGTGGTCACCCTACAAACCCTGTCATCTCCACTAGGTGCCATTATAATCTCCCTTAATTCAGCAGAACTCCGTCCCTGAAGTATCTGATAACGAACTTTTCAATGAACTATTGAAATAAGATTTGTAGTTAATGTAGGGAAGCCTAAAGGCTGTTGCTGAAGAATGTATGACGCATTGATTCATGGGTCAGGAGCTCTTTGTACTCTAGCTGTCCACCTTGATTTCCTAATCTTCAAGACGATTTCTGTTTATAGCTGTTATTTCAGGCTGTTTATAACAAGCCTTCTCACTCTCAGTGACAGTGGGGTTACCAGATGATAATTGCAGTTACTTGCATCCTGGGTCTCTCAACCACTCTTGACAGATTTTTCATGAGTTTACTAATAAGTATCTGCAAAATCCTGGTATAATTAGAGTTGGTTGATATCCCTCTAATTATCTTGTTGCAATGAAGAATGAAAATAGGGAGGTAAATGGCCTTGGTTCTCATACTCAGGGGATTTTTTTTTATGAGTTTTTTTTCTAGGATCATTTACCAAAATACTGATTAAAACTTGCAGCTGTTTCCTATCTGTTTCACTCTCAATTGTGTTTTTTGGGAAATTTAGAAAATATTAATACTCATGTTTTTTCAAGCCTAGGGTAATGATTCCTACAGTAGTTTTATAAACACACTTGCAGCTATAAATGTACAGTAAATTAAAGCAAATAAATAGTGCATAAATAGCTCATGAATCAAGCAACTCCTTCTGTGACCATGGAGCTTAATTCAAAGTTTATTACTTGTTTGCGTACTATAATCCCTGGAATAAAAAGTGGAAAATCAGGTCATTTTATGACTGCAAAATCTTTGCTGTAACATAAGTAGAAGTAGTTCACCGGGGTTGCAAGTTTTATGGAACCATAAGGTGAATCGTGGAAACCATTTAAAAACCCCATGAAACCTAAGATAGCCTGTTCAGTCTAATTCTCTTCCTAATTATAGTTAAATATGAAAAACTATTTTAAAGCAACATTAAGGATGGTGACGACTACACTCATCAGAACATGAGAATAGCCCTACTGGGTCAGACCAAGGGTCCATCTAGCCCAGTATCCTGTCTTCTGACAGTGCCCAGTGCCCCAGAGGGAATGAACAGACAGATTATCATCAAGTGATCCATCCCCTGTTGCTCATTCCCAGCTTCTTGCAAACAGAGGTTAGGGACACCATTCCTGCCTATCCTGGCTAATAGCCATTGATGGACCTATCCTCCAGGAATGTATCTAGTTCTTTTTTTAACCTTGTTATGGTCTTGGACTTCACAACATCCTCCTCACTCAGCCTTAGGAAACTGCACTGAGAATGTGCATATCTGTGGGATTTAAGGGAGTTTCCAACAACGAGGAGGTTAAATGAGCAAAACTCATTCCACTCCTGACCCAAACACCTTCAAGAAACCCTTTTCATTCCCAGAACATCTCACTCCATTAATCCATGTCCCAAACTGCACAGATTAGCTAGCATCCACTCTTTATTATATTATTATTTATTTGCACTGTGGTGGTGTCTAGAATAGTAGTTCTCAACTAGTGGCCTATGGGCTACTTGTGGTCCAATCAGCACACAGCTGCATCCCATGTGACATCCTCCAGGCCATACAGGTAGTATATATACTGTGGCTGCAGCCCACACAACACACAGTGAGCTGCATATGCAGCCCACAGTGGTAAAGAGGTTGAGAACCACTGCTCTAAAGGCTCCAATCTGTGGTCAAAGCCCCTTTGTACTAAACATAACAGAGGGCTGAATCCTGCCCTGAAAAGTTTTTAATCTGAGTATAAAGAAGGCAGATGGCCAAATGACCAAAGTCATCTACTCAGAACTGGCCAATCTTCCGAGGGTTATCACATCCTGTTTTTCCTATGTATTGAAGCACACCTGATGCAAGCATTAAGCACTGCTCTGAAACCCTGCCAACACCTACAACCAGAAGGGAGAGTTAAATCCCAAGTGGCATTCTTAACCATTCCACTAAAAATGGGGCTACAACATTATTTATTAAAGGAAAAATCTAGCAGCAGCACAGCACAGACCGAGGGCTTGTCTACACTACCACTTAAGTCAATGTAAGTTATGTTGCTCAGGAGTGTGAAAAAAACACCCCTCTGAGATACATAACTTACATCGACTTAAAGCAGCATCTACACTGTGCTATGTCAGTGGAAGAGGCAGAGTAATTACATTGACAGGATAGTGCTCTCCCGTCGATGTAATGCATCTTCATCAGACGCTACATCAGTGCGACAGCACCGATTTTGCATGGTAATGAAGACAAGTCCTGAGACCCTACACTAACAAATCAGAGCAAAGCCTTGGTGATAGATAGTATGTACAGGTCACACCCATATTGCAGAATAAAGAACAGAAAGGGTCTCTTTGATAGTGTCTCTAAAGTGAACCCTTATCTTAAACATAGAACTTGTGTCTTGAAATGGTAATATTCCAAAACATTCACCATCAAAGCACTCAGCATACCATCCTCATATTGGACATTAGGGTACTCTAGATTAGACAGATTATAGGTTCATTCCAAAATGGCATTTCCTACCTCCACTGATTCATGTGAAATAAACGAAATTTCAGGTTGAAGGAACAACCATTAGGAACTTTAAAACATTTAAAAATATTTTGTTTATGCAGGTCACTGCAATAACCTCCTAGGACTGTCCCCCATAGGCATTCAACAGAGCATAGAGGGTGCCCACCCAAATGTTTCCCAAAGCAAAGTACTATACAGAATGAAGAATAACGCACACTATGGCATTACTGAACTGAGGCCTGGTCTATACTGGGGAGGGGAAGGCGAGCTAAGTTGGTCTAAGTTACGCAACTTCAGTTATGCTATTTTCATAGCTGAAGTTGACGTACTTAGAGCTACTTACCACGGTGTCTTCACTGCGGCAGGTCGACTGCTGCCGCTCCTCCATCGACTCCACCTACGCTTCTTGCTCTGGTGGAGTACCGGAGTCAACAGGGGAGCGCTCGGCAGTTGATTTATTGCATCTTCACTAGACGTGATAAATCGACCCCCAGTGGATCGATCGCTCTGCCGTAAGTGCAGACATGCCCTAAGAGTGGTAGGTCCCTGTGAAACCTGTTATGGAAATGATGGCACATCCATGGATAGATCTAAAGAGGCTAAGTGAAGCAGTAAAAGGGGAAAGGTATAATCTCTCCACTGTAGGGACTATAATCTCCAAATTAGTTTGTGCAACAATATGTTCGTTAGTGCTGATGTCTGGGTAGTGGAACAGAATCCAAGCTGAAAACTTTTATAATGCAGTTCGGAAGGTATCATTTTTGTAACCTCTTGTTTGGCATCACAAGCATCCCAGCAATTTTCCAGAGGAAAATGAATGAGATTCTCCAAGGCCGGGAGGGAATGGAAGTTCATATGGATGACATTTTAGTTGATGGGGGAGTCAGAGAAAGAGCATAATAAACCAATAGCAGAATATGCACCAGGGAAGTCCCTAGTAGTAGATGACAGTGGGTAAGCTCAGCTCATTTGCTTATGGGTCAAGAGATTGGAACAAAACTGCCAATCTTCATCCCAAGTGGCTCTGCTTAAAGGATCTGAGATAGAGATGCCAAATGTAAAATCTCAGGCTTTAGCCTTTAAACAGTAGAATGCACCTAACACTTACCCAAGCTTAAACAAGGAGACCCAGTCCAAAGAAAACTGAATTAGGAAAGATATTGGACAATTCCAGTCATCAATGGACAAAGCTGCACCCCAAGATCCTGCATAGTTCAGGCTAACAGAGGTACAAAGAAGCTGAAGAACCACCAGCAGATAACCAACACAGCTGATTCCAAACACAGATGAATGTTTTGCTTATAGCAATAGCACTCACAGCACAGCTGGAGCCTGGAGTGAATGGGTAGGATTCCACTCAGAAGAATCCTAAATCTACTGAACCAGAGTCTACATCTTTGGGATTTGATAATCCAGATCAATCAACTGGACATAACTGTTCTCAGTCACAAAACCGTGAAGCTGGTGACTCATCTGGGTAATTTGTTGTTAAAAATTATTTCTTGTTACTGGTTGTTTATACAAAAAAACCCAACCAAACAAAACCACAAAACCCAACCAAACCTATTTTCTTAATTTTAATAAAGTTCCTTGTTCAGTATTAGAAGAAAGCAACTCTTTCTGAGGTCCTTTACTAATGTCATATAACAGTACATGCCCAAATATGAATAGAATCTGGTAGGGCAATGTCCTCAGGGTTCGAAGTACCTGTATTGTTCGTAACTGACCACTTTGTTTCAAAATGAAATTAAGAGAGCAGAGATCACTAATCATGCACGGCTGAAATAACATCAAAATGCTTCCTCTATTTACAGCCACGTTTAACTATTACAACAATTGCAAGAACTAGGCTGCCAATAAGGTTTATTCCAAACTAGGAAGCAAACAGAAAAAGCCAGGCTCAGGGAAAGCAAAAGCAACGCTTACCACATGGAAAAGATTGGTAGAGAGAAAAATGTTATCTTCAGGCTCTGTAAACGTAATTAATGATAAACAATGGAAATGTTAAATGAAAATATTAAAGAATGTTCTTTTTATTGTAAATGTGTATAATTGTGGCTAACATCATGTTATACATTGAAAAGACAAAACCTATCACCTATGGCATAAGACTGAGGGTTGTGAATTCAATCCTTGAGGGGGCCATTTGGGGATTGGTCCTGCTGTGAGCAGGAGGTTGGACTAGATGATCTCTTGAGGTCCCTTCCAACCCTAATAATCTATGAATATATCTGCATACCAATAGTCCTTCATTAGGAGCCTACAGCCAGCATGATCTGTGATAATATCAGATCTCATAAACTAAACAGGGCCAGTCCTGGTCAGTATATGGGATGAAAGACCTCCCAGGGTGGTATTAATATTAAACTTACTCGTGGGGGAATTCTGCACCACTGTGCACATGCAGAATTCATGTCCCCCTGGAGATTTTTTTTCTCCACAGAATATAGATTCTGCTGGAGAGGTGCTGCAGTTACACCTTTTGCCCACCAAGCGCTGCTGTGGCACCAGAAGAGAGGGCAGCCAGCCAGCAGCTGTGTTCCTCACAGCTGGGCCAAGTGAGGAGGCATGGGAGCAGAGCCCTAACAAAGAATTTTTGTGCCCGAGGCAAGGGCTGGCTCCAGGCCCGTCGGCAGCAATTCAGCAGCGGGTCCCTTAGTCCCTCTTGGAAGGAAGGACCCACCTCCAAATTGCCACCAAAGAACGAATCAAGCAGTGGCAGCAATTCAGCAGCAGATCCTTCCCTGAGTGAGGGACCCGCAGCTGAATTGCCAGCAATCGCAGCTATTTTTCACCCCCACTTGGGCAGTAGAGCTGCGCCCCTCCGCTTTGCACGCCCAAGACAAGTGCCTCACTCGCCTTGCCCTTGTTACAGCACTGCATGGGAGGGATAGAGTGGGGCACATAGGACTGCTGGGGGGTATTTCACAGACCCACGAGTGGGGGGACAGACTGGGGTGCAGGCTCAGGAGCTAGTGATATGACAGCATTGAGCCAGGGGCTGAAGGGAGCAGGGGTTGCAGGGCCACATGGAGATGGGGGGGGGGTGCAGGACAAATGTGCCTGATTGAATGGGAGAGGCTAGGGGTCAACCAGAGTTTGCATGGGGGAGGCTCCCCAACAATCCCTCCCCCCACTGAAAAAAACCTCATTCCATATTTCTCGCACCCACACCTGACAATCCTCCAGGTTCACCTCCAGGCTCCTTCCCTCTCCCTCAGCTCCTCCTTTACCTCTTAGCCTCAAACCTTTGCACTGCCTCTGGGAGGTTTGAGAAATAGGTTTCTGTATTGCAGTTTGAATGAATTATTACTCAAAGTTCTGGACTAATATGCCTAGTGAGGAATCTCTTTGTCAAAAAACATATCCTGAGTCTTGTTTTGTGTGTCTGTATCTTTACAGACATTCCTGCCGACAGGTATTTTGAAATAAATTATGCAAATAACTGAAACTGACGTGATTATATCGTGTTGCATTGACAACTAAAATATGCAGAATTGTGCAATACGGCGCATGCAATTTTTAACAGTGGGGGCGGACTTCCCCTAGGGAGTATCAATCCAACGTGCGGTAGGGCTGGACCGGCTCTCGGGTGGAGGCGGCGCAGACCCGGCTCCTTCGAGTGCCAGCAGCAATGTCTGCGAGCCTGGCCCGGCTCCCGCCCACCCGTCACCGCACCGGCCGCTCCGCCGCGCGCCCCGCTTGAACCAGCCCGCGGAAGACGCGGCGCAAATAAAGCGCCGAGTAACTGTGGCTCCCTCAGCACCGCGGCCCTTCTCCCGCCCCGCCCCGCGCGGGAGCTGTGTCCTCCCTCAGGCCGACAGCGGCTCCCCGGGCACGCGGCGCTGACCCGGGCTCCCACCGCCCACGACCTTACCCAGGCGAAGGGGCCAGGGCCATGGCCGGGCGCAGACAGGGCGCGGGGTTGTTGACACGGTTACCATGGAGACAAGCCCCGCCCACCTCCCAGGACCCCACCTCTGCCATAGCTGGCCGGCGGCCGCCTGACAAAGGGCTGCGCGCTCGTCCGAGCGAGTGGGGTCGTGTCGTGACAGAGCCCAGCTTGGGGGGCGGGGTGTCGGTAGGGGCGGCTGGGCCCGCTTGAGGTGTCCCCGCCGAGGTGACCTAGCCCGCCAGCGTGCGCCCCGGGCAAGGCGACGGCTACCTGGAGGGGGGCGTAGGGGGATCCTCTGGTGAAGGCAGAGGGCGGGCTGTAGGGTGCTTGGGGAAAGCGGGGTGCAGAGGCCGTAGGGGGATACCCTGGGAGGGGCGGGGGGCAGACTGTAGGGGAATACTTGAGGAAAGGGGGGAGGGGTTCAGCCTGCAGGGGTACCCGGGGAAGGATGCATGACGGGTACCTTAAGCAAGGCGGAGGGGGGTAGGATGCAGGGCGGGTACCCTAAGGGCGGGGGGGCGGTAGGATGCAGGGCGGGTATCTCAAGGCGCGGGGGCGGTAGGATGCAGGGCGGGTACCGTAGGCAACGCGGGGAGGAGGGCAGGCTGTAGGGGAGAACGCTCGGGGTAGTTACCCTAGGGGACCAGGGTTGGTGTGTGCGTCAGGGGTTTAGCCCTGGGGGAGGGTATTTCCCGGGACGGAACGTTATGGAGGTCCCCACACCGGTATCGCCGGGGCACAGTTCTGAACACGGCGCCGTGCCTGGCTCTCCGGCGGCCTTCTGGGGCTTGTAGTGCCTTGCGCCGCCTTGCCAATGTGGACAGCAGCTAGAGTGAACTCTCGTTCCCAGCGTGCAGTGCGCCATAGCGCAGGGGCGGGGCCCTTGGCGCGGTGCCTCTCGGGAGCTGTAGTCCAGGCATGCGGGAAGCGGCTTGTCAGGGGCGGGGAGCGGACTCGGATTCCCGTCGGGGCCGCGGCCCCATTGTGGCCGGGCCCGCAGCCCATTGGCTGGCGGAGGGAGCTGGGCCTCGCTCCCCGTCCGGTGACACAATAGCGAATCCAAGATGGCGGATCCGGGCGCAGGGAGCTTGCACGGGGGGGACGCGGGGCTGCCGTGCCCGCCCGAGGAGCAGGAGCTGAGCCAGCGCCTGCGCCGCCTCTACCCGGCCGTGAACCAGGCCGAGACGCCGCTGCCCCGCTCCTGGAGCCCCAAGGACAAGTACAACTACATCGGCCTCTCGCAGGGCAACCTGCGCGTCCACTACAAAGGTGCCGGCAGCCGCGCCGGGAGCCCCGGGCCGGGAGTCCGGCCGCCCTCGGGGCAGACCGAGGTGCTGGGGCCGGGAGGAGCCGGCCCCGGGCTGGTCCAGGGCAGCCGGGCCGCTGCGGGGGGCGGGGGCCTGGGCGCAGCCTGCCCCTCTCTGGGAAGAGGGGCCCCGGGGGGCAGACCTGGAGTCGGGCTTCTCCCTGCCCGGGCGGCCCCCCGCTGAGGGGGGGCGGAACCGGGCCGGACAGAGGGGTGGTAGTTCGGGGATCATGTGCCCACCCCCCCAACTCAGTCGCTACCACAAACCACGCCGAACTGCCCCTCGCACTTTTGGGGGGGATGTTTGGGGCTTGAGCCGTCCCTGGGGTTTTCCTGGACTAGGGAGAGCTAAAGCGGCGCTGAGCCCAACCCCCCTGCTCCTGCCTTATATAACACTTTGCGGTGTCATTTAGCTGGCGGCCTGGCTTCTCCTCTGCAAGGCTCTGCCTCTGTAGGGTCTCCTGTTGTCTCTGCCACCCCCTTATAATGCTGGCTAAAGAGGTTCCCGCCTGGGTACCTCCACCACTTGAGTTCATAGGAAACCAGTCAAGTTCAGAGCTCTAAGACCCATGATTTCGTGTTTCTCCCCTCCCCACTGTGATGGAGGCTGCCTTTCCAGAATAGCTAGAGAGAGCTGAGCATACCGTCGTCCCTTAGCCTAATAAACACTGATGTCATCTTCATCTTGCATAATTGGTTTCTTTTGGGTGCTGAGATTTCAAAACCAGGGGTGGTAGTATGCTTTTTTTTCTCAGCACCTTAAGAGGGTAGGAAAAGGGAAAGCTGCAGGAGCACATATTGTAGGTATTTTACATGGTGGCACTGCAGGCTTGTCTTTTTTTAACTGACCAAGGAGTCATCTTCTAATTTCTCAGATGCAGAATGAATTTTGCTGTTGCAAGTCCTTTGCTCTGTTCATATGGTGTTATTGTGAAATGAAGGGCCTAGGACCTTGCACCCATTAAATACTCATTATTCAACTCTTTCCTAGGTCATGGGAAAAATCACAAAGATGCTGCGTCAGTCAGGGCCACACACCCCATCCCTGCAGCTTGTGGCATTTATTACTTTGAAGTGAAGATTGTCAGTAAAGGTAGAGATGGGTAAGTGCACTGCTCTAATTTGATTCCAGTGTTTTATATGTGTTTACTAGCTCTGTTTTGCTCAGTCTCCCTTGTTGTAAGGGTTAGAGGTCACTCAGATGACATTTATAGTAGCCAGATATGTGGTGAGTTGTTATGTCTGTGTAGTCAACAGGTGGCAAGCCAGTAATATATATTGGAATGTAGCTGCTCCCTGTGCTGTTTTGTATGGGTAATTATGACAACTTGAGAAGTACTGAGTCTCTAATGCAGTTTGAAATTCAATAGTGTTCCCCGTTGTTTCAGTAATGTCTGAATAACTAATAGACTGCTGGAACTGAATAAACAGATATTGCAACATCCTTGATAGCTGGACTGGTTTCCTGTAACATCAGGGGAAATGGAAAATTTGTCTCCGTTTCTCAAGTCTGGGAGGGGACAGCCCATAAACTGATATAATTCCCTTCAAGGAATCACTCATATCAAGATATGTGGAAGCTTTGCTAAATAATTAGGGGAATGTGAGTGAACGAGGGAGTGACATGGGTCATTAATCACTGAGAATTGCTACTTTGTAGAGCCTGGTCTACACTAGAGTGTGGTTGACCCAACTACATTGCTCATAGGTGTGAAAAATCCACACCTGTGAGCGATGTAGTTAAACCGACTTAATCCATGTTTTAGACAGCACTAGGTCAAGGGAACAATTCTGTTGTTGACCTGTGTGATAAATGAGAGGGAGGATAGCTCCCTTTTGTGGACACCCAGCCAGCCAATTAGCTATGAAATCCTTCTTGGAAGCTGTTCTCTACTTTCTTTACCTGTAAAGGATTAAAAAAGCCCTTAGGTAAAAAGAAGGGAGGGGGCACCTGATTAAGAGCCAATGGGAAGGGAAGAATTTCTTTAAATTGGGGGGAAAACTTTCCTTTTGTTGGTCTGTTGTTCTCTGGAGAGAGGAGAGGAGATGCAGAGCAGGAACAGAGCTGGACTATAATGTAGGAAGCTTTAAGCCAGGTATGAAAAACCATCAGGTCATACCTAGAGATTGCTTATCTGAAACCCCAGATATGTAAATCAGTCAGGGAAGGTCTATTTCTTATCAGCTTATGGGCTCCGCTATGCTAGCCCCAGTTGCTTTTGTTTTGCTTGTAACCTTTAAGCTGAACCTCAAGAGAGCTATTTTGATGCTTAATTTTTGTAATAGTTTTTTTTTTTTGATCTAGCAAAAAGCCTAAGTTCCAGATGTATTTTCTTTCTTTTTGTTTTTAATAAAATTTACCTTGAGGACACCCCACAGGAAGGAATTCCCAAGTGCGCCCTTCTGGGGTCTCAGAAGGGTTTTTTTGTTTTGGCATTTGGGTGGTGGCAGCATCTACCCATCCAAGGTCAGAGAGAAGCTGTAACCTTGGGAGTTTACAAGCCTAGAGTGGCCAGTATTAATTTTTAGAATCCTTGCGGGCCCCCAACTTCTGCGCTTAAGGTGCCAGAGTGGGGAATCGACCTTGACAACCTGTCTGCCTCCTTTCTGGATAGTGGGAGAACTCCTCCCATCACTGTAGGGCTGTCTACACTGAAGTGCTAAAGTAGAGCAGGTGCAGGACTGCTTCTGTGCCGCTGTTGTGTTTCAAGTGTAGACGCTCCCTAGCTTTATTCACACAAGCCAACCAGCCTCCTGAAAGGCCCAACTGAGAAATGAGGACACTTCGGGGCTGGCTTATTGACTCATATTCCGATACAAACCCTACTTCTAATGTTGGCTCTAGCCCTCAATGTTTGGAAGTGTAGCAAAGGGTGGTGCTTTCCAAATCTGAGCTCTGGGAGAGCTTGAACCTTATGTCTCAACTATTACGTTTGCTGGATGAAAAGGAGTAGCAGTAATTGAGCTCTGCGAGGAGGTCAGTCATCGTGTCCAGAAGCTATCCATGTGCAGTGAGAAGAAGAGCTATCTAAAGGGAAGAACACGAGGCCTTTGTGAATGTAGATTGGATCTGTGTATCTTCTACCATCAGTCCTGGCCCTGGATTTCCACCTGATTAGGTTGTTTTCTGAAGGCTGATTACACCATCCAGGTTAGTGACAGGCAACAGCTGTGGGATTGGGAAATCCTGGTGCTGGAGGCAGAATGCCAAAATCAAACTGTTCTTCTTATTAAATCTAGCCATTGAAATAACATAGGTTCCTATGGGCTGATTTTGGATTGATTTTCCAATCCAGCGTTATGCTCCATAGGGCAGGAACGGCTGGAAGCACAGCAGAGGTGGTACATTGTGTCCATGGTATTAGAAGCAGAATGTGAATGTTGTCACTTTACAGTGTTCTCCAAGAGGAAGTTCAGTGAGTAGTGTTGACTACTTAATTTGAATCCCATCCAGCCCTCTGTTGTATGTTTATCACTAAATTAAGCATTTTTCTGGGAGCAGAATTAAAGAGTGTATTGGGAGACATGGGATTCTGCTAGGGATGTTAGGGGAAAAACTAATGAAGTGTTGTGTGGTTAGCAAGCATGATGACTGTTGCATCTGGTTCTCATCACCCGGCTTGTGTAGATGAGCTAGCCAGGAGAAAATTGATGCCCACCTGCTGTACAAGTATTTTGTGTTGGCTGAAGTGTGAACACACATGTAGCTATCCAGAGGGGAGAATGATATAGGGTGAAATTGGTACAATACAGGAGCCCTGTGCAGGTGTGAGGACACATTGAATACAAGGCAGTGTAAGGGATTGTGGGAAGGACAGTGAGGAACCTAACCAAAATCAAATCATGGGCATGGTTTCTCATCTAGGGAGGGTGCTACTTTCACCAGTGAGGATTGAAATCAGGAGACTGTTTATCAAAAGAGCTTCATAGGGGCCTTCTGCCAGCTTAGATTGCTGGGTCTAGAGATGGCATGGTATTTACCAGAGGTGTGTTTTATCACCCAGTGAAAAACTAGTTAATCTGAATTTGAGGCATTTTCTGTTTTAAAAACTGTTCCATTAATGCACACCATGTTACACTTAGTTTTAGTTACATAATCAAATTGTGGTTGCATAAGATAGTAGATCTGTAGATTAATTTATGATTGTACAATCAAAAAGTAAAATGCATTAGGATTAATACTAATATGTACTGAATATTGATATGTCTGTATATTTTGATTTGGCATTTTCTCAAAGAACTTATACGTGTTATGACTCATATTTCAGTTTTCAATATTGTGTAAACGGGAGTCGAAAACATTTGATTACATGAAAACACCATTAATGCAGAATTGTAGGCTTGATCCATTAAGCAATCAGAAGCATGCAGAGTTGCAAACTTCCAGTCCAAGTCCATCTGGCCATGTAGCATTCTGTAGTTGATGGACCAAGCCTAGTCCTCAGTTTTGATTGGTGTCAAGTATCAGAGGGTAGCCGTGTTAGTCTGGATCTGTAAAAGCAACAAAGAATCCTGTGGCACCTTATAGACTAACAGACGTTTTGGAGCATGAGCTTTCGTGGGTGAATACCCACTTCATCGGATGCATGTATCCAATGAAGTGGGTATTCACCCACAAAAACTCATGCTCCAATACGTCTATTAGTCTATAAGGTGCCACAGGACTCTTTGAATACATCCAATCAAAACTAACAAAGTTTGAAAAGATTCATTCTGTGCTTGCTGAACTTGCTGGACACAGATGCAATTATTTTTCCAAGTTTCCCAGTTTAACCCGTCCTGTCCTAAACTGTGTTTTCCCTCTAGGAGATTGCCAGCCATGATAGGGATTCCAATTTGGATTGCATTAGTAGTAGTAGTAGTAAATATTTATATTATGATCGCACCCTAAGGCACAGTTATTTTGTCCTTAAGGTGCACTAGGTCCATCTCATGTGGAGATGGCAGAATCACGTAAACTTGCTGGTTGACTCCCGAGAACATAGTTCTTGATCTTGACAAGCCATTTCTCTGCTGCACATCATAATAACGTTACGAAGTACACAGCCATATCTACCAGCACAGTAGTGGTGTAAAAATCAAATGTCACAGTAAGCCTATGGCAATGACACGACTGCACCATACCAAAACAATGTGCTGGAGAATTTGCCAAGACCTCGTTTTGACGTCGAAGGCATGTCTGTACTTGTTTCCCTGTTGCTGGAGGAGGGAGAAATTAGATGCACAGCTGCATTGAGAGTGCTCAGGCTGAAATCTAAAGCCACAAAAGCATGTAGGTTCTGTGTTGTGGCTGCCACAGCACCCATAAAGCTTGCTTGTCCTAGGCATTGCAGTACTGGATCCTGTATCAGAGGCTGTGCAGCACTATGCATACTGCGCTAACTTTTCAAAGATCTCCCAGGGTATGTAACATCTCTCAGGGCTGGGACCCTTTGCTATATTGTGCTGTGGAATCTGGAAACAATAGAACAGCTACAGCCCCACTAACTCAGAACGTCCTTTTGTGGGCTTTGTCTCATCCTTAATGTTTTACTTTTCTGACTATGGGTTTGGTGCCTAGGTATCGGTAACGATGTGTCAGGTGTATGTGTCTATACTGCTGCTGAGTTTGTCAGTGCTTGGTACAGCCGTGATGCTAATGACTTCAGTTTAACGAAGAGGAATCCAGAATTGAATAAGGAGGAGAGAAGAAGTGTTCCAATAGTATCTGAAATCCCTTAGAAAGCAGGTCAAGAGGACTTGAAGTTTGTTTCCAAGCTCCCTACTTCAAATCCATAATGTCAGCATTGTAGCTTGTAGGTCTTTAAACGTGCTGTTTCTTGCTGTATTGACAGCCATTTAGTTTGATGAAATGAGGGATATGTAGTGCTGCTCACTGAGTTTACATTGCTGGGTACTGTGATGTCTTATTTGCACATGTTTTAAAATGGCTAAAGGATCAACTTGCAGAGGAAGGCTGGCTGGATTAGGGTGCTGGGAGAACCAGTTTCAGTAAGTGTGGTTGTGGTTTCGGATGGGGATGTCTGAATGTGATTTTGCTTAGCATGAACGAGGTTACTTTGTTTTATTAACTGCCTTGGAGATGTGACTTTTCTATCTGTAGGCTGTAGTGAGTGGCATTATGGCAAGACTCCATGGCCAGGCCTAAGTGGTTGCACTTGCCAACATATGTGGCTAGGCAGTGGGCTAGAGGCCACTCTGGAGCAGCTTTCACTGTATAAAAGGAGCATTCTGAGGGAGTCAGATTACTAGCTTTTATTTTACCATATGGCACCAAATTTTGCTTTTCTATAACTTTTTAGATAAAGGGGAGTTTATGAACTGGCGCCAGAAACTGATGTGCCTTGGGCTAGTGCTGCCATCATGCTAGGGTTATCTGATGGTGATAAGGTGGTACTGATGGGAGGCAGGGCTAACAAACTTTCACAACACTTGTTCTCATTCAGTAAGCTCTTTGGACCCTAGGCAGAGCTGAATTCTTGGAGACTCTGGAGGTGGCAGGAACTGAAAACTTGTTGGTAGCTCTTGACAAGATGCAGACCAGCACTGTTCTCTGTCCACTAACAGAGCGGCTTCCCTCCATGTTGTCTTTCCGTAGTGTTTAATACAGCTGTTGTCTAAAGGAGCTCTGCTGGGGGACTGCATGTGCATATAGAAGCCACATAGATGTGTTTCCTTACCCTTCTCCATCCAGAGGCTGCTCTGTTGTCTAAGCATTGGTAAACATTGGCTTGGGTCCCAGGTGGATGTTACAAAACAAAGTGCAGTATTCAAAGAGCACTGCCTGGTGCCCCATAAGGAACCCTTGCCCATTTTAGAGCCTGTGGGCTTCACCCACTCTCCTCAGCTTTACTCCCTCCACATTCCACGCTGTGAGTTGTGACCGCCATCCTTCTGGCTAAGGAAGACTGACTGATTGGGGCTCACTCTGGAGCCTGGCTGTCCTATTCCTCAGTTTGTCAAATAGATGTGATGTCTGGGGAGGTCTGTGCTGCAACCTCTGCTGGCCTAGGGGCAAGACCTGAGGACTTGAAGGCACACCTGGGTGCCTCTTTGTGGCAATTCAGAGCTACTATAGAGCTATTCTACAAATTCTTCATGGCTGGAAGCACAAGCTCTCTCCCAGGGACTGTGTCCCATCTGTATATTACTGCAGTATGTTGTTTCGCTCTCCTATGGTTTGGGGCTGATTTAGGGCACCAAGAAACTTATAAAACCTCAATCTTAGATGAGTGTCTAGGACAGGGGTCGGCAACCTTTCAGAAGTGGTGTGCCGACTCTTCATTTATTCACTCTAACTTAAGGTTTCGCGTGCCGGTCATACATTTTAATGTTTTTAGAAGGTCTCTTTCTATAAGTCTATATTATATAACTAAACTATTGTTGTATGTAAAGTAAACAAAGTTTTCAAAATGTTTAAGAAGCGTCATTTAAAAATAAATTAAAATGCTGATCTTACGCCACCAGCCTGCTCAGCTCGCTGCCAATCTGGGGTTCTGTTCACCTAGGCCGGCAGCGGGCTGAGCAGGGCCTGCAGCCAGGACCCCAGACCTGGGGGGGAGGGGGGCGCGGGGGCGGGTACAGGGGTCAGGACAGAGGGCTGGGGGAGTTCAGGGCAGAAGGCTGAGGTGTGGGGGGGGGGGTTCAGGGATCAAGGCAGAGGGCTGGGGTGTGTAGGGCAGAAGGCTGGGGTGAGGGGGTTCAGGGAACAAGGCAGAGGGCTGGGATGTGTGTGTGGGGGGTTCACAGGTCAGAGCAGAGGGATGGGGCTGTGGGGGTGCAGGGCAGAGGGTTGGGTGTGTGTGTGGGGGTCAGGGGCAGAGGGATGGGGTGCTCGGCTGGTAGGGGTGCTCTCAGCCCCCTTCCCTGAGCTGCTCATGGCAGGGGGCTGGAAGGGATATGCCCTGTTCCACCCCCTTCCCCAAGACTCCGTCCCTAGCTCTTCTCTGCCTCCTCTATGGAGCTGCTGGCTGGCTGCCGCTCTTCCCCCTCCCCCTCGCAAGGACCATCAGCTGATTGGCGTAGCAAAGGAGAGGGAGAGGGGCAGGAAAGCACCACGCGGGGGGAAGAAGTGGGAGAGGGTGAACCTTGGCTGCTGCAGGACCAAGCTTCTGCCTCCTGCCCCTGCAAGGGAGAGCGGTGGACGGGGAGGCTGAGTGGGGTGGGGACTGGGACCACGGCAGGCAGCTGCGTGCCATTCAAAATCGGCTTGCGTGCCATAGGTTACCGACCCCTGGTCTAGGAGGAGTGGACAGGACATGTTGTTTGCTGACACTGCTCCCTCTTTAGGAAGGTGCCAAGCTCCTCATCTCTTGGAGACTGGAGAGGAGGGACTGAATAGGCTGGCCTGGTACAGGGGAGATCCCAGCAGTCTGCTGCAATTGGTTCCAAGCTCCCCTAAGACTTGCTGGCCTTTGAACTTCCTGTGTCGTCCTAGCACACTCTTGAGCGTCAGCAGTTAGCATGGCTTGATTCTTGGTGTCCGGTGGCTTACCTTATTTAGCAGAGCTGGCAGAACTGTTTGTGGTGACTCTTCTGTCATGACCTGTCCACAGACAAATCACGATTTTATCAGTGTCACATTCATAACTGTTTAGCCAGTAGGCTTTGCAAACAGTGTTGAGATTTTTGTGAACTATTTGTGTCTTTGCTCCTGTGTTTATCTATTGGAGCAGTTTGATTGGTCACAGAGTCTCAATACATTTGCTCCCCGAATTGGCTGAACTACACCTGTAAACAGGAACCTTGTCTGAAGAGCTCCTTGGAGTGTGGAATTTTTCAGGGACAGGGTGGGGGACAGTTTACAGAGAGGCTTAGGAACTAAGCTGGTTTAGTCAATTTTGGGACATTTAAGATCTTTTCCTGTCCTCCGTTGCATAGAATAATTATCATATTTGGCTAAGTATGTTATACCCCAGATTTAAAAATAGCTGGATTTCTTCATAACTAAAGGAGAGAGAAATATAAAGGCCAGATTTATTTGCTGTTTAGCAGACTTATACCAAGTAATCTCTGCTTCCTTCCCCCTTTTCCCTCACTTGCAGTGCTACTTTGCCAACTTTGTTTCTTTTTAGCTTGTAGTGGGTCTGATGGCTGTCTGGGACAGCTGCCTTTAGACAGCATTCTGCTGGCTCCCAGATACCAGCAGATCCATCTCTCTGACCTCTGCTTTCAATAGTTGGGGTTTTACAGCATGGTTGTCCCTGCGTGTTGATCCATTGCTGGGTCATACTAGTTCCATATTTTTGCAGATGGACATGTTCAGAATTCTTTGTCCAGTGTCTAATCATTCCCCGCGGTTGCTTGTGCTGAATGATCCCTCACTTTTCTTTAATGTTTCCATGTTTTCAAATTACTGGCTTTCCTCCTCTTTTTAGTCTTGTCTCTGACATCCTTAGTCCCAAGCAGCCAGCACGTACAGGGGAGGCTGTGGGAGCATTTTGAGAGGGAATGTTCATTTGCATGCTAATACTGACGTTTGCCTGAATAGAAGCTGCTCCCCAGACATTTAAGCAAATGGAAAAAACCTGAGTGTTCATGGCAAAACGACCAAAAAGGAATGAATGTGGCTAGAATTGAGTCACAGTTCAGATTGTGAACATGTTCGCAAACAGTCTTGCCGAGCTCTGCTGCTGACTGTGGCTGAATTCACTCTGTTGTCTCTATTGTTGGCTTTTCTGTAGCAGGTTGATTTTTTACGAGGTGGAGTTGCTAGCCCCACACCCAACCCTCCTCCTTTATCCTGACTTGGGACAGGCAGATGGCCCCAAAGGGACCTCTCTGGTGGAGTTAATTCACTACTCTATGCTAATCTTTTGCTGCCCCGAAGTGCGCACAGCCTTTAGGTTTCTTTGTAACCCTCACTTCAACTGATAATACCTGGCTTTGAACGCTCTTTTGTGCCCTGCAGTATTGTTTTGCTAAGATTTTATCGGCTGGAGCGCTCCTGAAAGCAGAGCTTGAATTTAATAGCGGTCTGGTGTTCGGGGGGGGGGGGGGGGGTGAGAGGGGACTGGGATCTCTGGAATGTGTTTCAGAAGAAAAGCTTGTGGTGAGCACTGGCAGTGCAAGTTTTGAGGGTGAGAGATCAAACCCCACTGGAAGCAGAGAAAGCAAGAGTGTATTATCTTTACCCTTTCTCAATTGCGAGACCTTTCTAACCTCAGCCTTTTACCTGGCTTCCTCCTGTTACCTCACTGTAGAGCACTTGGCTGTGGTGCAGTTGTGATTAATGCCCTAAGGGGCACATGGAGTGAGGAATGTCTTTCAGGTTTTGTGCTGGACTGGTTTCTCTTGTCCTACTGAAGATTGGTTTACCTGGTCAGGCATTTATTTATTTGGCATATCCAATCCGGTTAAGCCAAGCCATAGTATTCTTATCAATGAAGTTCAAGGCACAAAGACCTTCAGGAAGTTGCCATTTTGAAGTTCTCAACAATATGTATCATGGTTTGCGACTGGCCACATGGACATAGTGAACGGTCTCTAAAACACCACCGAAATTCTGCTTCAGCACAAATTCCATGTCCGGTACGAAACCAGTTAAGAAGGCTCCATTGCCTTTGCGATAAATCGCATTGAGTGGTTCCAAGACAAGATAATTATTTGTCACTTTCTCTGCGGACCATGAAGCTTGCCATGCATCCTCTACTGTAAATCCCTCTCCTGGTAAATTTATCCACAACAGATGACAGGGAGGGCAGATGACCATGCGGTGGATTAAACAAGTCTTTAATTAATGGTGGATGTGGCATATCATGCAATTTCATCACTAGCTTGGCTGTGCTTTCCTCTCTGTGAACACTGAACGGAGCAATATTGTAGAGAACTGGTAACCATGGTAGAGGAGTAGTTGAAATAATATGCATGGTGGATTAAGTTGTATGTTGATCATCTTTATGTGAAATGAGCGAACCCATGCTGGAACGCAGTATCCGCTGCTGAATAAGAATGCCAAGGCTGAAGTGTGTAATGTTTGGGCGTTGGCGCCCCATTTCATTCTGGCCAGTTTGCTGAACAAGTTGTGCATTGTGCGTTTTGACCTTAGTAGCTGTGTTTGTAAAATGGTCACAATATGTGAGAGTGCTACCCAACGTGATGTCTAGATAGTCCTGTTGTGAATCATGCTTTAGTCTCTGACCATTCAAAACTGCCATATAGAGACAGGAGCAAAGGTCTCCTTGCTCTTCAGAGTACCGGCTATCCAAATAAGCCATGGTGACAGTAGCACAGTGGACTCTTTTGAACTTGAGATAATTTTTTCAGTGTCAGTCATCCAATCTCAAGGTTGGAATTCACATTGTCTCTGCTAGGCTGTGCTTGGCCTTGTATCCTTGATAGAATGGCTTGTTTTCATTTAGCAGCCTTCAAACTCCCATCTGCACTAGAAAAATCGCCTGTTGCTGAGCATCCCAGCTTCTCATTAGCCAATGAAACTGGTTGAACCACTGATGTACACAGGGCAAAACAGTTTTTAGCAAAATTAATGTGATTGGGATCATGCTTTGTTAGTCTACAGGACAAATAGGATAACATTTGAACTCATCTGGTCTACAATCAAAATGATTAAGCGGTGAATGAATGTGGCTTGCAGTCGCCAATTGCTGAGGTAGTTAATCATAGAAATGTAGGACTGGAAAGGTACCTCAATAGATCTAGTCCGGTCCCCTATGTTGAGGCAGGACTAAGTATTATCTAGACAAGTGTTTTTAAAGAAAAGGTTAGACAACCTCTGAAGACAGAGATTCCACCATCTCCCTAGATAACTTGTTTCAGTGATTAACTACCCTACAGTGGGGTCCCTCCCCTCTCCAAACCTTGGTTCACTTGTAATCATTCTTGATGGGATATTGTGAATTCCCACCATTTCCCTACCTATCTCCTCTTTTCCATACCCCGGGGGCCTGGCATTATGGCAGTGTTTAATTGTTATCTGTGGTGAACTAAATTGGGATTCTCCTTTGAGCCAGGCAATGTTGAGTCTAAAGTACTGGTTATAGAACAGTGCAGTTTTTATTCCACGGTGTCATGTTGCTCTGAGACTCACTATATTCAGCTATAGATGAGTGCTGAGTGTTTTCAAGGCCATTATCTCATGAGCCATTGGTGCCCAAAACATTTTATACAGCTGGGAAGCTGAAGTTCTCTGCTTTTTAACAGGATAAGGCATGCCTCAAGCATGGAAAGGATGATTGGGTTCTGGTCTTAAAATAATGCCATTCTGATTGCCATCTTTTTCCTTACTTGAATCTGACCTGATTTTAGCATCTAACTCAAACAGGAAGAACTAGAACCTAAAGCCTTATGCCCTACGAACAGCTTGAGGTCCCATCATTCTAATGATATAAAACATTATTCTCTGATTCTAGCTATTTGTGAGATCTGAAGCTAAAATCATGTTAGAACTCAGCTGGTGTTGAGAAAGCAATTTAATTGGAAGGACAGGATTTTAGGGTCTAGTAATTTATTTGTGAAGGAGTATAAATGCTTTCAGAACCCAGTAAGCTTTCCATACACTAGTCTAGTTCAGACTTGGAACAATTCACCAAAGATTGTGGAGGATTCTTTGTCACTGGCTATTTTTAAACCAAGATCGGATGTTTTTTGAAAAGATCTGCTCTAGTTCAAACAGGAATTATTATGGAGAAGTTCTATGACCTGCATTATAGAGGTGGTCAGACTAAATGGGCCCAGTCTTCCCTTCTGGCCTAGGACTCTATGAATAAGAAAAGGAACCCTTGTGTAACTTAGTTTTTATTGCTCGGGGGCCAGTTCTATGCATTCACCTGCTTCTCTGGTCTTCACTGGCCTATATAATAAAATGCAAAACCCAGGAATTATTGTTACATGACAGTGCTACCATTAGTCCACCACACACCCAAAGCACGCCATTGCCTTACTGACGGTGGTGGCCTGCAAAACAAGCTAACCCATGGCGAATGCAGTCTGTGTTCTGATTCCTCTTTACTTGTGTGTAACTGTTCTCATTCTAGGAATACATCCTGATGTTCAGGCCTGTAACTTTGCCTCTTGAAATTGACGTGATTTGTAATAAATGTCCAGTATGTTGGTGTGACACTCTCAAAAAGAAATGGGTGCCCCTGGCCTGCAGCAAGTAGACAATTGACGTGCTCGCAACATGCACTGTCTGCCTCCATTTCCCTCTTTAAAATGGGGCTGAGCCTTGTCTACCTCATTGAGGTTGAGGCTTTTTTAGTATTTGTAAAGCACCTTGGGGAGAAAGGTGCTAAATTATCACTTATCAAGGTGCCAATCTCATTTTCAAGCTTCTCAGAGAATTTCAGACACACATAATCTGTGCCCCTTTGTAACTTGTTGTATCTGGAGTTGTCTGGGAACCAGGGAGGAAGCACATGTTCCTTTGTGACTGAATTAATCTGCTCTCCTCTATTTTTTTTTTTACTAATGGTAGCACCCAGTGTGTGCTGAGTGCTTTCCAGTCACACAAGGTGCATGGTCTCTTCTCCAAGGAGCTTAGAATCTATGAACACCAGAAGTCATGTCTTTTGCCAGTGAGGGTGTAAATACATTCCCCTACTACTGCTGCATCCTCGCTAGCCTGGGTGTACTTCCTGTGTGTGCTTAACTGTGACAGTAGACTGAAATTAGTGGAACTTGAGGATGTACTAGGTACACTTAGCATTAAAGGGCAGGTTTGTTTTTTCCCAGCTGTCTTCCTGTGCTCACACAAGCCTCTCTGAGTAGCTTTCCCTGAATGAATGCTGTGGCTAGTCTGTGAAAGCCATTAGGCTGTAGGTGGTGAGGGAGCTGTTAATACAATAATACACAACATGAACTGGGATTTGTGTAGCTTTCACAGTAACTGAATATCCATATATAGAGCATGTGTTGTTTGTAATGCACTTAGAAGCCTGCAAATGAAAATGACTGAATCTTCTAACATCCCCAGCAGTGTCACTTCTAAAAGGATCTGAATCGTCAGTCTTTCCTTTCCTGTACCTGTGAGGGGGTCTCTGCCAACTGGCAGATCAGGGACTCTCTGTGCTCTGACATCGTGATGGCGAAGCTGTTTGTACTGGAATCTTGGTCTTTGGCAGGTTCCCCAGGGACTCATCCTGGCACTACAAGAAAGCCTTTCAGCTCCTGGGGTTGCCTGTCGCATGGATAGACTTCTCCCTTCTCCTGGGGACCATTTTGCTTTGACTCACCTAGAAGGCCTAAAAATTGGTTGCTTGTGGGGGCTGGAGACTGAAATCTATAAGGCACCTTTTAGAGGTTTAGATAGGGCTTTGGGTGTTGGAACTCCAGAATCCTATTCTTACTCTACCCCGGACTCGTTAGTTTTGGATGAGCACTTCGGAGGGCAGGTCTGAGTGGAGGAACAGCAGCATCTCTAAAGGGCATATAACTTTACCTTTTAGGGGTTTGTCATGCTTAATAAACGTAGAACACCTGGAATCCTGGTGGAAAGGTGCTACAGAAGAGCAAGTTATCTTCTGTGAAGTCTTCAAGCCTTTCATAAGGCACATTTGCATCTAGTTAGCAAGAACATAGGCTACATGACCCACTAGGGAGCTCTTCCCACGCAAATGGTTCTACGCCATTAAAATGTGCCATGCTATTGAGGTGGGAGGGTCATTGAGATGTTCAAATGCTGTGGTGATAGCATCCGTATGTTAAATTGAGTTAATGTGTTGTCTTAAGCTACAACTGAGAATATATTTTTAGTCTCTGTTCCCTTAGTGAGCATTTATTCGTATCATGAAGATGTCACGTTCAATCTGACTGGCAGACTGAGAGGTTTAGGACTATACTGGATTGAAGTCCAGCAGCAGAATTACAGGGTTGGCGGTGGCTGTGCCAGTCCTCAAAGAACAAGAGGTGCTGTGGGCTGGATGTAGGTGCATTGACAGAGCTATGTGCACGTTCCCGTCTGACACTTTACAGTGACTGAAGCACTGAGTAATTTAGTCTAATACTTTTCATAAACTCAGTCACAATTTCCTTCCTTAAAAAGCATTGATTGGGAGCTCCTTGGGGTTAGAAGCCTGATTTGCTAGTAGAGGCACCTGCATGATGGTGTCTCAGTCCTAGTTGGTGGCCTTGGGGCACTTTTGAAAAACAAATAAAAATTCTTAGGCAGAGGTGCGGTGAGGGGGTCGCTGTGGTATCTGCTAGGTTATAGATAACGGAGGTGACAGTCACGACTTCATCCGTTCTTTTGGTTAAATCATTGGCTTATTCCTTTGTGTGTGTTTCTGGGTTTTCTTCTTCTTGAGAGGGTGGTTTATCGATGAGATGAGTGGCAGCATGATCTGAAGCTTGTGAGGGTAGGACTCTTCCTAATCTCTCTTGTACCTGTTGTTGAGATGGCCCTTCCTTGAGTCTTAAGCCTGGCCTCTTAGGGCATGCCTACGCTGCAGTTAGATGCTTGTGGCTGTCACATGCCAGCTGGCCCGGGCTAAGGGGCTGTTTAGTTGTGGTGTAGACACTTGGACTTGAGCTATAGCCTGGGTTCTAGGACCCTACAAGGTGGGAGGGTCCCAGAGCTCAGGCTACAGCCCCAAGCCTGAATGTCTGCACTGCAATTAAACAGTCCTTTAGCCCGAGTTAGCTGACAGCCCTTGGTATCTAATTGCAGTGTAGACATACCCTTAATCATAATTCAGGTGCATTTCTTCTGTGGCTGGGATGGGAGCTTTAAGCAGTGCTATCTCTTACTATCTCTCCAGCCCACTGCCAGGGTAAGCATCTAAAGACTTCCTTGTTGAGCTCTGAAAGTGTAATTTTCTTTATCCCTCCTGAGAAGCTTTTACCAACGCTCCTGCTAGCCAGAGTTCCCCCTCCGATGGTCTTTCAAGGACCTCCAGGAGGGGAGGCCAGTCCATGAGTGGAGTGCCATGTGTACTCTGGCTAGCTGGGCCAGAAATCTGCAACATGCCCCTTGGTTTTGGAGCTCTCAGCTATCTTGAACTAAAAGTTCTGTAGCAGATAGAAGTACTCCAGCAGTAGTGTGTTTAGTGAATTACATATGAAATGTTATACAAGCTATACAGTATCCCCGTTCTAATGGAATATCTGGATAACAAAGTTTTCTTTGTTTCAGATGTTTGGACAGCTGGAGGTTTGGGATTTTTGGCACTCAGGAAGTCGAGCAGTTCTGGTTTTTGGCACTGGGAGACAGATTGAGGCTTGGAGTTGGCATTTTATTTACTTCTTCATTTTGAGTATGGCACAGGCAACATTACATTTTAGAGTAGATAGGTCTTAAGTTTGTTTTCCCCACCTGGTATCTGTCATCTTACCCAGCAGTGATAGATCATCAGGTTAGCTGTCTTCTGCTAAATGATCAGCAGTGAAACAGGTGACAGGGTTAACATTTTGAGTGTAACTCTTAGGTTGCAGTGTTAGTGTCCATAGAGATGAAAAGAGGCAGTTTGCACCCTGTTGTTTCAGGTTGTGTGCACTCTCAAGCAACTTTATATTGGTTATATTTAGTTTCTTATTTTGTTTATTAACTTTGCAACTATAAGGCCTAGAATCTTAAACTTTTATTAGAATTTAGATTCTGGAATACAGTTATGTAAAGAAAATGGTACCGGAATGTCTTCCTTGTTCAAGCCATTTATGTGAATGCCAAGTCAATAGTCAGAATTGCTAGTGGTGAAATAGACAAACTGTCGGTAAAGGTAGGAGTGCATCAGGGATCAGCATTGAGTCCTTTCTTGTTTATTCTTGTCCTGCAACTCCACAAGGAACATACAGAAGGAGACATCTTGATGTGTATTGTCTGCAGATGATACCATTCTGTGCAGTGAGGAGAAAGATCACCTAGAAATAGATATATGGATATTGTTGGAGAAACCTAGGCAGGGGAGAAAGAACAGATGGTATGTAATTTCAATAATGTGAACACTAAAGAAATATCCTTGAAACTAGATGAGTAGAGAGTACTGAAAACAGAGGTTGAAGTATCTGGGTTCCAGAATCTGGGGAAACAAAGGATGAAATTAGAGCTAGGATAATAAACATCTGGGTCAAATGGAAAGAGGTAAGTCATGTAGTATGTGATAGGAAGATACCAGTAAGATTAAAAAGGAAGTCTCTGAAATGATGGTTCATCTACTTTTAATGTATGGTATTGAGTGTTGGGCAATAAAGAAGAAACATGAACAAATGATCTGTTCCACAGAAATGTGAATGTTCAGATGGAGGAGTGGCTTAAACAAGAAAGATCAGATGAGGAATACGTGTGTTAGAAACGTGCTCAACATACATAAATGAAAAAATAAGAGAGCACTGGCTCAGATGGTTTGGTCATGTAAAGCGCAGTCCTGGCAACTATGTGGGTAAGAGTCCAAGAGATCTAGACTAAAGGAAAAAGATGAGGCCAACCCAAGAAGAAGTGGTCTGATGTTGTAAAGGAAGACATGTTAGCATGTGAAGTGATAGAGGCTATGGCATTGAATAGAGAACTTTAGTAGGAGAGGACTCATAGAGTGGATCCCATTTGCTGGAATTAATGCATGGAGGAGGAGGAATCAGCACTTGGTTATGTGACAGTTTAAGCAAAAAGGATAATTAAGTGGCCATTTACCCTAGGGATTCTCAACCTTTTTCTTTGAGGCCCCTCAACATAAAAACTCCACCGCCCTGCACGGTTTTCTGCATATAAAAGCCAGGGCTGGCGTTGAAGGATATCAAGCAGGGCAGTTTCAGGGGGCCCCATGTGACAGGAGCTCCTGCAGTGGTAAATTGCTCAAGCTTTGGCTTCAGTCCCCGGTGTGGTGGGCTTTTGGCTTTCTGTCCTGGGCCCAAGCAAGTCTCACACTGGCCCTGCTTGGAGGACCCCCTGAAACCTGCTCATGGCCCCCCAGGGGGCCTCAGACCTCTGGTTGAGAACCATTGATTCTCACTGTCCATGTTGTGAGAAGTGTTTCCATACTGTCAAACATCTAGACTTAATCTTAACTTCGAATGTCTTGGCCTCCTAATACTTAGTTCTTGTAAAACTACAAGCTTACAACCTTAACTCCACTTTTGTCTAGGAATAGATGTTATGTATTTTGTTGATCTTACATATATCAATATGATCTTAATATATTTTAAATAATCAAATAACAGTTCAAGCCACTTCATTCACTTAACTAGAAATGAAGAGTTAAGATTGTTTGGGGCAGAAAAGAGGGAGGTCGGCTCTTCAGTGGCAAGTGAAGGGGCTGCAGGAATCATTCAGGGGCAGTCCCTAGTGTTGAGGGAGAGGCCACGACAGGGGGCTTCACTACAGGGGGTCTCTGCCCTGCCATCACATCTTGGGCCCTGTAAATCCTGGCAATGGCCTTGCACTCGCTATTGGCTTTATTGTAATAAAACGCTACCCTACCAAATACCTTGGCATAAATGAGACGTTATGGCAGAAAGCATAACTATTCATTCAGTAACCTTTACTTGGAGATGTTATCAATAGCCCTACATGTGGCAGAGTGAAGCACTGAAGTTTTAATATATTATACTAGAATAACTGCTCCCTTCTCCCTCCCCCCTCCCCCAATATAAAAGCTGGGAACATATTAAAACTGGAATGATTTTAAAAGGTTCCTGACTAAGATTTTACAGAAAGTTAAATCTGGATCCCTTCTGTAAGCGTTTTCTGGGAAGGCAATAGCTTGATTTCCTTATAAATGAAATAAGTCCCCAGTTAAGGCTACAGTTTAAAAATAAGGTTAAATTGTAATGTTGTGACCGGTGCTTGGATTTTTATATAAATGATTAAAATCTCTAGGGCTTCTGTAGCATAGTAGTGATGTGTTCTTACGCCACACTTGCTTGCCCTTCAGAGTTGCAATGAAAAGAGTTTGATGAGAAAGATGAGTGAATAGTAGGAAAGGCATCAAAGGAGTGGCTGCTTAAGATCTTCTCCTAATGTAATCGGGGCACTGACTTAATTAGCCCCAACTGAGCTGCTTCTGTTTTGTCTGAAACCTTCCCAAGTTTCTTAATGCTCCTGTAAAAATTATAGTTTAGCCATTGTATTGCGCTAGTTCAACATATGATGCCACTTCCCCTATGCATAGACACCTGCCCTTAGCTGTGGGTGGATTTGGAGCCTGCTGTCTGCCTGCTGAAGCAAGACAGTGTTTTTGATTTTGACAGACTTTTACAAAATCCTTAGTAGTCAATGATTAGTTGCATTTAATCCACAATTTGGGATGCTACAGAATTGGGTGTTCGGGAAGTCAAATAAACTTTGTAAATGATCAGAATCCTTCTGGTGCTGAGTGTTCTCTCCCCACC
Organism: Gopherus flavomarginatus; assembly: GCF_025201925.1. Lineage (NCBI taxonomy): Eukaryota > Metazoa > Chordata > Testudines > Testudinidae > Gopherus > Gopherus flavomarginatus. The sequence continues at coordinate 39,901,350 of NC_066630.1, forward strand.
CAGGACACTTCAGGACAAATGTCTGCTTAACTCAACTTTTCATTTCGGTTTCCTCTGTAAAATTAACTCTCGGTTCTAGGTGCACTTCCCTTTCTCTGTCCATTACATCTCAGACTGCATTCCATCCTCATAGTCTAAATGGGCATCAACAATGGAATGTACTCATTCTTACAAAAGTATACTCAGTAGAAAATATACCCAGTTAGGGCTCTGATTAATAATAAACGAAACACTACCCAGCGTATTGGGTGAATAATCTTGTGTAGTCACAGTACTAGTATGGGAATATTTAGACTGGCGGTGGTTTAGGAGCAGATACTATTTCAGCCTCTACCCTCCCAGACTTTGTAGCCATAATATGCGCTGGTAACGCTCCAACAGAGATAGCAGTGGTGGTACATGTAGTGTAGATGGGGCTTGGGCATAGCTACTGTTGTCACCTAACCCTGTTCAGTAATACTTAAAATACTGCTGCTGATGTTGAAGTATGTTGTTGTTGTTAATCTGATAGCGCTCGCTATGTGCTAGGAGCTTTCCAAGCACTTGAGGACTGTCGCTTCTCCAAGGAGTTCTCGCAGTTGGAGCTCTCTCTCTTCAACTTGCTCAGAGCAGAGGAGGATGTTGAAATGTGCACATCTCTTCTGTATAATACACCCAACTTCTGCCCCTTCCTTAAATGAGCTCCATTTGGAAGAACTCTCTCTCTTCCTTGGTTAATATTTGCCCAACCCCGTGTAGTAACTCCATGGCATTTAAGCCAAATGTATCTGTTCTGCAATACAGAGTTATTATGTGGCTATGAGGACTTTGTAATTGATGTCAACATTTGGAATTCACGAGCCAGCCTTGTGTCCTTTCCTCTGTATTTTTCTTTGCTGTAATTTGTGCCAAGCCAGGCACTAGGTAATATTTAGTGAAATAATGGAGCCATAATCATCCAGCGTTGTGAGGTGCCTGTTATGCTAGTGCTGATCTTGGCTTTTTTCCATCCCACAGGAATGATTGCATGATGTTCATTCTCTGGGAGGCAGTGAATAAACACTGAATTCATAATTAATATATGGCACAGCTACAGTTTAATTTGTGTGTTGCCCCACAGAGCTGCAATTTACTCCCTGTAACTAGGTTAAATTAAATTTTGGCTATTAGTAGATATGTTAATCTGACTTGCAAGTCTGTGTTAAGCAGGATACCCAAGTATTTCATCTTATAGAAGCCAATGCAAAGCCTTGGTCTTTGGATGTGCTTTTCAGTGAATGATCTGGTAGGAGGAGGTAGGGAAATGCATTAGGTGGCAAGCTCTCTTTTGGTACTGTGGTCAGCAGTGAAATAGGTGTGATTGCAGGAATGTCAGTAGTATTTAGAACGGAACAATCAGTTGCACACATACAAAATGGGAATTGACTGTCTAGGAAGGAGCACTGCAGAAAGGAATCTGGGGGTCATAGTGGACCACAAGCCAAATATGTGTCAACAGTGTAACGCTATTGCAAAAAAAACGAACATCGTTCTGGGATGTATTAGCAGGAGTGTTGTTAGCAAGACACGAGAAGTAATTCTTCTGTACTACTACGCACTGATTAGGCCTCAACTGAAGTAATGTGTCCAGTTCTGGGCACCACATTTCAGGAAGGATGTGGACAAATTGGAGAAAGTCCAGAGAAGAGCAACAAAAATGATTAAAGGTCTAGAACCTTTAGGAAGGGAACCTGTGAGGGAAGGTGAAAAAAATAGGGTTTGTTTAGTCTAGAAAAGAGAAGACTGAGAGGGGACATAACAATTTTCAAGTATGTAAAAGGTTTTTACAAGGAGGAGGGAGGAAACGTTTTTCTTAACCTCTGAGGATAGGACAAGAAGCAATGGGCTTAAATTGCAGCAAGGGAGGTTTAGGTTGGATGTTAGGAAAAACTTCCTAACTGTCAGGGTGATTAAGCACTGGAATAAATTGCCTAGGGAAGTTGTGGAACCTCCATCATTGGAGATTTTTAAGAGCAGGGTAGACAAACATCTGTCAGGAATGGTCTAGATAATACTCAGTCCTGCCATGAGTGCAGGGAACTGGACTAGATGACCTCTTGAGGTCCCTTCCAGTTCTGTGATTCTATATTTGGAGTAGCAAACACCTTCCCCTGAATTAAAGCTGGCAGGGGAAGTTGAAGTGGTCCTTGGTACTATTGTTTGTCACTGCAGACTCGCCAGGATAAGTCACTACATTGTTGAATCTGTTTGAAGCCAGAAGAGCTAGAAGCTCCACCATTTAAAATGAAAGCGTATGTTCTGCAGGCTTCTGTAAAAATGTGTGGGAGACACTTAAACCCCTGTATTTCCGATGTCCTGTGCCAGGGGAGGCCCATGAGTTGTGAACAGCGGAAACTTAATAAAATCTTATTGCCCTTTCTCTCACCCCAGGGGTGTGTAAAGTGCTTCGAGTATGTCAGTGTGGGCCCACTGTAGATGTGCATGCATGGAAGATGGGATTTTATTTGAATAACAGCGTGTGTCAGGGGCATGCACCCCGTGCTGTCTAATGCTCCCTAGAGAGGAGGTGGTTGTGGCCATGGCCATCCATCAGTTCCCCTGTACTGTCTGAGACAGAGCCCAGCAAGAGTCCAATCTGTCTCTCTTTCAAGGGACCCTAAATTGAGCCTTTTCAACTAGCATAGTGAAGAAATCTTATCTTTACACTTCAGTCTAAAGGGCATTCCTGAAAAGAAAAATCAGTTTACTTCCCTCTGTACACTTTATGCCAACCTCCACCCCTCATGGCAGAAACTATACCCCAGAGTTTAAACCCTTCCTGTCCTGTGACAGGCTTATCAGCAAGGATAGACATGGCTAATGCCTCTCTCACTAAGGGAGAGCCATATCCCAGTACACGTTCTTTCCCTCCAGGACCTGCAGGTCCAGGGCCACTTGGCTCAAGCTAACTCTGCTTGGGCAATGTGTGTGTCACTTGTAACCGTCACCTCTGGTGTCTAACCAGTGTGAGGTCACATATAAACCACCATCTGCCCTCTCTCCTTTGAGTACACATCAGTCCAGGATCAGGCAGTGGAGAGAAGGTGAAGAGGATGCCCACAGAGTTGGCACAGACAGCATTGGCACTGAACACCTTACTGTTAGTGAAGTCCCTGGTGCACAAGGACTCGCTATTGACCACCCCAGTACCTGTTTCAGCTGCCGTGATGATGGCACCTCAGTCTGTGTCACTTCCCAAATGAAAGAGGTTCGTTATGGATGGACCCACTTTGAAGATCCTCAGCTACTTAGTACACTTAAAGCAGACCAGCCTCTTGTTCAGCTCTGTTTTAAGGCCCATCTCACAGTGATACCAGCTTGCCATCCACCTGTACTGTTATGCTCAGACTCTTCTTACCCCATGGTAAGAGAGTTTCTCAAAGGGTTATTACAGGTTATTCACCATTCAGAGAATCAGCTTCTGCCTGAGAGCTCAATACAGTCCTGAGGCTCGAGAAGCCTCCATTGAAACCTCTGTCAGTCTGCTTGTTACACCACCTCACTCTGCAGTTTGGCCTTCCTAGTGGCTATCACTTCAGCCAACAGAGCGTGAGCTTCAGGCACTTGCGGCCAAACTCCCCATACAATATTCCATAGGGACAAGGTGGGGCAACCAAAGCTCGTTCCTGAGGTAGCTTCAGAACTTCATCTGAACCACCAAGTCAATCTGCCTGTCTGCCTCCTGAGGCCACATTCAGCACGGAGAGAAACACTGCACCCGCTGGGTGTATCCAGGACTTCGGGATCCAACCATTTAGACTGTTGCCCTATCTATTTCTCACCACAGCCGTGCGCCTAAAGGTTCTCTCATCACAAAGGATATGGAAATAGATAAGTGTGTGTCTCACAGTTACCAGCTGGCTGGTGGACAGTCTCACCAACATCCCTGCTCACTCTCCTAGAAAGCAAGCAACATTTTCCACCTGCTTCAGGAGCATGCCAGTATCAGATCTGTAAGATGGCAACCTGGAGTGTCCCCCTGACTTTTGTCAAACACGTGCCTGGATTTAGCTGCAAAGCCGGATGTCAAGTTGAAGAGAGCAGAACTACACTGACTGTTCAGCTCATGTAGCTGAAACTCCTCATTGCCATCATCCAGGGATACTGCTTGCCAGTCCTCTACAGCAGAGTCCACACTGACGTGTACTCAAAGAAGAGAGAATGGTTACTCACCCTGTGGTAACTGTGGTTCAAGATGTAGTGAATGTGGATCCTACAACCTGCCCTCCATCCCTGCTTTTCAGAGTCCCCAGCTACCTGGGGCTTTGAATTGCAGCTGCTCTGCTCTTGATGCCCTCACATGGGAGCATGAGGGAGCACAGGCTTATGCTGCCCTGACAGACACATCTATTAAAAAGTCCAATCTCCCATACATGAGGCATATGTGGATCTACAGTGGGATCCACACTAACACCTCAGAGAACCACAGTGATGCCAGGTCTACGCTAAAATATTAGGTCAACTCAGCCACATCACTCAAGGTTGTGAAAGCCCCGCCCCTTGGCATGTAGTTAAATCCACCTATCCCCAGTGTAGACAGTGCTAGGTCAACAGAAGAATTCCTCCATCAATATAGCTACCAGATCTTAGGAGGGTGGATTATCTATACCAAAAGGACCCCTCATGTCAGTATAGGTAGGGTCTACACTGAAGGTGTATGGTGGTGCAGCTGTGCTGCTGTTGCATTTCAAGTGTAGACAAGCCCTAACTGTAGGGCAAGTAACTGTTCTTTTCTGGGCCCCAGCTTAGAGCTGGAATTAACTGGAGTTCGCAGGGCTCACTGAGATGCAGCTTAAGCAACTTTTACTATGGAGTCCAGACAAGGGTAGAGGCTGTCAGCACTCCTTCAGTTTGGAGCGCCATAAAGGACAGAGGCCTAATTCTGGAAATCACTGACATTTTATTAGAAGGGAAGCGTATTTGTACGGCTCTGTTTTTCTTGGGGGAAAAGTGTGTTAACCTGTTGGGAAGCCTGCCAACTACTCTGAGCAGCCAGGCTGAGACTGCCAGTGCAGCTATGCGCTTGGAGTAAAAGAATTGGCTATTAGCTGCTTCTACGACAAGCTCAATCTCTTGGTTAGTGTGTGCAGGTTCACTCTCCAGAAATGGTCGTCAACTTTCTGACAGTGTGATAAAAATGTGCCGATACCCTGCCAGAAGAAGTCGAGACTGGAAGTTCTTTAGGGCTGGGGCTCTTTTATTCACATATTGTGCGGCACTGACCATGTCATCAATACTAAACTAATCAGTTTCCTTGAAGGTTCAAACCTCTCTGCATGTAACTAGGCCTGAGCCCTCAACTTTCCCTGCAGAATGAACTGCCTGACATTTATTTACATAACACAGGTGGTTATTTCCTTAATACCTTTAGTGATCAACTGCTGTTTAAGCTAAGCATGGTAAAATTTCTCTGAGTTGCAGTGCCGCTATTCTGTAGCACATCTGTTGAATTTGGAAGCACCTGAAGTCAGTGGCCCTGGAGATGGGGGCGAGCAAAAGGTGGGGTGGGCAGCATCTTGTTTCCTTTGCCTGAAGTTCTTAGAGGGGGCTGAGTACCTCTATTCTGTGGCCACGCTAGCAACTTGCCAGGAGCCTGTAGGCAACCTTTGCTTTTGAGCAGTTTTATTTCTGTAAAGGGATCTGATTTTTATTTTTGTCTGACCTTTTGACTCTCACCCTTAAGTTGGTATGTTTCATTGCTTTGCTGTAACTTACTAGTAGTCACTTTTATTTATTAAACATTGACACTTTCCCAGGGCTTGTCTATACAGGAAGTTAAGTTGAATCAACTAAGGCCTTGTCTACACTGCCACTTTAAAGGGCTGCAACTTTCTTGCTCAGGGGTGTGGAAAAAAAGCCCTCGGAGGGCTGCAAGTTTCAGCACTGTAAAATATCAGTGTAGACAGTGCACCAACGCTGGGAGCCGGGCTCCCTGCACTGGTAGCTACTCCCCTCTTGGTGCCGTGACTGCACAGCCATGTTAAACCACTGCCATGGCAGCACTTTAATGTTGCTAGTGAAAACATACCCTAAGTGTGGATTTAAAAGTGTACTTCATTTTGGAATTGAATTAAGCTAAAGCAAACTAAAGCCACTTCACTTCTCAAGGAAAGTGTCCACATAGGGGTTTAATGTGTGTTTAACAAATGCACTTTGAATTCAGACCTCTAGTTAATTCAGCTTAACTTCTCTTATATACAAGACCCCAGTGTTTCTATTGAAGTGGAAACCTACGAGGCTTCTTTTTTGTTGGCTTTTTAAAACTTGAATTTCAGTGAAGGAGAGAGTGAACAAATATAGCTCATGTGCTGGGGCTGAAATATCTCAGTACAATGAAGGACTATTCTAGGCACCTTCTAATGTGCAAGAGGATAGGAGGGGAGAGTAAATCTAAAACATGGAACCAGACTCTTAGAAACCCACATGCAATTTCATATGTAAAAATGTGTATGCACAACTGTTGTCTACATGGAATCGTATGCTCTGTTGTCAAGTATCAGAGGGTGCCGTGTTAGTCTGGATCTGTAAAAGCAGCAAAGAGTCCTGTGGCACCTTATAGACTAACAGACGTATTGGAGCATGAGCTTTCGTGGATGAATACCCGCTTCGTCGGATGCATGACTCTGTTGGGTTTTTTTAAAAAAAAAGCTAGCTTCCATGGCAAGCAGTTTTAACTTCTAAAAAAGAGTTGTGCAAAATGTGTATTTGCAACAGTTTCATGGATGATGTAATCATGGACATAAGTGTGCGTGTAGATCTGGGAAAACAATATAACTGCTTGCCATGGACATGTTAGGGAGCTTGTATATCGGGGGCGACGCTGAGTTCTTCAAAAACTATCTTAAATTTTTGAGGTTCTCCAACTGGAAGGTCTGGGAGTCTAACTGAAAAAACTGAGTCAATTTGGGCTTCTTAATACACATACATTCTGCTTCTAGTAAACACCATCATAAATGAGTGACTTTAAAAATGGAAACAATTCTTCCATACTCATGTGGAAAGATGCCTCTCATGCACTTTGGGATACATGGATACGTTGATGGAAAACATTCCAAAGCCTGAGGTCCTCAAGACCTACTTTAGGTCAGTTAGGTATTAGCTCCTCCTGATTTCTCATACTCTATTGGGAAGGAGGGTAGCGGATGGTCCTTTAGATATGGTAGGCCTAGACAGAGACCTCACTAAAAGTAACATCTTGAAGCATAGCTGTAGCATAATATGCAGCCAGTGCAGTTTTTGGCATGCAGGCTTTTCCAGTTGTTGCAGACAGCCTTCCAGTGGCCATGCTGCTGTGTGATAAAATAATAGAAAGTGTTTAGTCATGTTTGTACCTATCCAGGACTCTAGATGCTATACAGTCATTCAACTCAGTAAGTTAAAATGACCACTGACCTCTCGAGCTACCACGCTGGACTAGGGAACAACTCTGCAGTTGCAGGGGAACAGATTAGAAAGATTACTTAATGAATCTTTTCCACCTCAGTATTGCAGAATGCAGCCATAGCTGCAATTAATGGCTTTTCACAGATAGTCTCCAGTAGCCTATTGCAGCTATCACCTAACTCTAGATGTCAAAAACACAGTGATGGTCAAATTGAGAGGAGTTCCATATATTTTCAAAAAGAGTCGTTGCCCAGACATTGCACTTCCACATTCAGCTCATGGTGAGAGATGAACGAACAAAATAATTGCAGTTTAGAAATCCCTCAGATAACACTCAAGATGCATGAAGGAGTTCCCACCTCAGTCTTTTCCAGGTTGAAGTATCAGATAGCTCTGCTGCAGTCTTAGCTAGCCACTGTGATAGAACCAATACAGTAATATACATCTGAGTGTCTTCAGTGCACTGACGGGCTTTACACAGTGCCACTGTTTCAATTCATAAGAGCATACGAATAGCCATACTGGGTCAGCCCAATGGTCCATCTAGCCCAGTATCCTGTCTACCGACAGTGGCCAATGCAAGATGCTTCAGAGGGAATGAACAGAACAGGGTAATTATCAAGTGATCCATCTCCTGTTGTCCAGTCCCAGCATCTGGCAGTTTGTGGCTTAGCGGCACCCAGAGCATGGGCTTGCGTCCCTGACCATCTTGGCTAATAGCATAAAATCTAAATTGAGAGAGAGATTTGGAGTTGGATGTTTAGTTGTCTTAGCTACAACTGATTAATCACACTTGTACTCTGAGATTCTGATTTAGATTTAGCAGTTTATTTCTTCCATCCTCTTCAAATTGCAGTTCTGTGGTGAAGATGTAACTACTCTTGTTCAAGGCAGTCTATTAAGTGGTACATGCTAGATAAAGGTGGAAAGACTTAAGTGATAAGCACTCCGTTACCAGCCTTATGTATGTGATTACACTGCTCTCAAGTGATATTTGGTCCCTCCAGCCTACATGGAGTAGAATAGCTGACGTCATGTCTATATTAGGAAACTTGTACTAGTGCAATCAGATTTAAAATTGATCTAATTGAATTGGTGCATACCTTCAAGGTGCACTCATTTAAACTGAGTAAAACTTCCCTTAAATCAGTTTAGCCTAACTTGGTAAGTTTCCAAAGTAAGCAAGGTTTAAACTGATTTGAGTTAGTTTACATTAGTAAAAAGCAACAAAGAGTCCTGTGGCACCTTAAAAACTAACAGATGTATTGGAGCATGAACTTTCATGGGTGAATACCCACTTTACATGCGTCTGACAAAGTGGGTATTCACCCCAAAAGCTCATGCTCCAATACATCTGGTAGTCTTTAAGGTGCCACAGGACTCTTACTCTTTACAGATCCAGACTAACACGGCTACCCCTCTGATACTCTGCATTAGTAGTTTGCACTGGTATAACTAGATACAGTAGTGCAACTTTTCTAATATAGACCAGACCTAAGACTTTAGGAGGACACTGTTAGCTCTGCTCCTCATTGTGGGGGTGTGGAGCAGACAGCACCAGAAGTGGAGCCTCTTGCAGGAATCCGTTTTGCCTGTGATCTGGATTTACATTGGGTAAAGATCAGTAGCCAATGTGCTGAGTTGCTTAAAATGAGCTGATGCTAACCCTTGTTAGTGCTCTTGTCAGCTGCTTGTAAGTTGTCACCTTATCTTGATGCATGAAAACCAAGGGGCTTGCTGCTGTGATTACTGAGGTTCTAGTTTTCGTACCTATTAGGAGCTGCAAGAATGTAGCTGTAGTTGGAGAGCAGAGAGGCATCCGTTCCCATGGCTGATTATGGCATTTTTCTCTTTGATTCCAGAAACTAATCAAAATGCTAAGGGAAGTCTCCAGTGAAACACTGCGGTCTAATTTATGTTTTCCTGTATTTCTGGAGGGGAGACTATCATGCGACTTGACCATTCTATGTTTAACTAACAGAAATTTGTTTGTTTGAAGGTACATGGGAATAGGACTCTCAGCCCAAGGAGTCAACATGAACAGACTTCCCGGTGAGTCATGTTAAGAATTGTTTGTATTCAGTGTATTAATCTTTGCAGTAAAATCATATGATTCTCAGAAAAACATGGTCTGTTTCCTCTTCAGGAGGTTGGAAGCAAGGATACTGTTTGGAAAATGGTACATCTGAGCTATGGATGTGTTTGCATTTTTTAGGGCTGCTCTTCTAGTCCATGACTGTAAAGCTCTTACTCATTGGTGTGGAACTCCTGGCTGTATGCGGGATACCTGCCTTCAAATGAGTTGGCACTGAATGTGCATGTCAAGTTTGACCTCTTTTCTGCTGTTGTAAGGCTACTTCACGGAAAGCTTGTGTATTATCTCACACACCCACACCCACCCACCAAACTTGGGAGCCTTTGCTGCTGAGCTACTGCCAATTATTATATTGCCTCATTACTCTTCAGTATTACTTTTTAATGTAAGATCTTTGAGTTAGTGAGTTTTCTTTTTTTAGAAGATGTCAAGGTAACACAATATTGTAAATGATTCTAAATAAACAGGAGGGCATTCACTTTTAGGCCTTGGGTTCTGGTGACCCAGTTCTTTCAGCTGATTGTTGACATTAGAATGTTTCTGTGTTTAGCAGAAAAAATGAATGAGGGAAAAGGGAGGTGGAAGAATAGAAGGGAAGAGAATAGGTGATCAGAGGTGAAGGGAGAAGGATTTTTCTTTTTTTAATTGTGTTTGTTTTCGGTAGTGGAACAAATGGGTTAGGATAACCAATTGGTTGATATGGTGGTCTGCAGTGTTGAAGCACACATAGAAAAGGAGAGGCAAGAAATGCAGGTAAATTCCAGATTACCTGAATAGTTCAGGCAGGCAGTGGCTCTCAATCTTTCCGGACAACAGTATCCCTTTCAGGAGTCTGATTTGTGTTGCATACCCCCAAGTTTCACCTCACTTTAAACTACTTGCTCACAAAATCAGACCTAAAAATGCAAGTGTCACAACTACTAGTACTGAAAAATTGCTGACTTTCTCATTTTTACCGTATCATTATAAAATACATCAATTGGAATATAAATATTGTACTTGTATTTCAGTCTATCGTATATAGAGCAGTACAAACAGTATGAAAATTTAGTTTGTACTGACTTTGCTTTTTATGTAGCCTGTTGTAAAATGAGGCAAATATCTAGATAAGTTGATGTACCCCCATGAAGATCTCTCTATACCCACAATCCCATTATGAGAACGGGCAAAACCCTGACAAATCTCTGGAAAGTGCAATTCTCATTTCAAAGGATGCTTCTACATTTCAGATAATCTGAACTGGGGACAGCTGCATTTCCCTGGACAATTACTGTCTATGAGGCTGGCTTCTTTTTTGTTACTGGTTTGTGGTGGTTTTTTTAGTTTGATAGGATCTTTATCAGAGGTTAGAATTAGCCAATTTTCTCCCAGAGAAGGAATTGGGAAATAAAGCAGTATAAAATTAAATCCCAGCATAACAGCCAAAAGCCCTTCAAGAGAGGAACATCTTAATGTGTTCAAAGTCTAGGGGAAAAGGTCTGTCGCAGTAACTGGAATGCACAAACTGAAATGCACAAACTGAAACAAGTGTATCCAAAGCATACAAGAGAAGTCAGAATTCAGTGCTGGTAAAATAAACCTTAACAAGCTGTCTCATTCCCAGGTGGATAGTGCCTGTGATTTGACTGCTTACGAAGGACTTTCCCCCATCTTCTAGGAGAGCTACTGTGGGAAATCAGTGAAAATCTCCTGCAGCAGGGGCTGGGACATGTAAGGACTCTGGGCTGGAATGTGTCCTGACCCTTGACTCCTCTTCCTGCTGTCACAAGATCATACTGATCTGTAGCATAGTGGTCAGTCGTCTCTCAACCAAACCCTCTGACTCTGAACTGGAAAGAGAGATGGATGGATGGGGTGCACCTCTGAGGCCCTGGGATGGGAAATGTATATGCAGCTGGAGGGTGCTAAGGTGGGAAAGATATAGGCTGGTGGCAGAACAGAGCTGGGGAGAAACTGATTGGAGCATTGTGCAAGGTGTTGGGGGAGAAGGAAGAATCAGCAAATGTGAAGGGAGACGGGGGGAAAATTTGACTATATTTCTCCAGCATTCTGAGAATTAAGAGTGAAGTCAAAAGTAAGGGAACATTTTTGTCTAATCTCAAGCTTAATATTTGCTCTGAGTGTCATGTTTATCTTAGAAGTATCAGAGGCCACTAGAACATACAACCGTTTATATGTTTTACTGCTATTCAGGTTAAGTTAGAAAAACAGCTACTGAGGCTTGCCCTGCAAACCAGAGCTTCTGTGATCTGTATGTGCCAGCACTGGCAGAGTCAGCTGGGCCTTGGAGTGTGTGTGCTATGCGTGCCTTCCAGTGACTCTTTTCAGCTAAGCAGAGTGGCACTGAGGGGCTGCAGAGGTCTGAACCTTTCCTACGCCACATGGTCATTACAATGAGCAAAAGTTCAGAGTCACACATTGCCAAAAAGAAGCAGCTACTGGCTTCCTCTAGTACAGAGGTAGGCAACCTATGGCACATGTGTCGAAGGTGGCATGCGAGCTGATTTTCAGTGGCACTCTCACTGCCCGGGTTCTGGCCCACCGGTCAGGGGAGGGGCTCTGCATTTTAATTTAATTTTAAATTAAGCTTCTTAAACATTTTTAAAACCTTATTTACTTTACATACAACAATAGTTTAGTTATATATTATAGACTTATAGAAAGACACCTTCTAAAAACATTAATGTATTAGTGGCATGCAAAATCTTAAGTAAGGGTGAATAAATGAAGACTCGGCACAGCACTTCTGAAAGGTTGCCAACCCCTGCTCTAGTAGGAATCCTTCTCCCAGGACTATCAAATCATACCTGGGCCTGGTGTTTGAAGCATTGTAATGGTTCCTTTTTGGATTATATGTGGGACCCCATGTAGTCTGGGCTTCTGGAATTTCCTGTAGATTCCCACCCTTTTCTGCAGAACTGTTTCAGGCTTTCAATGAATTGTTTTTCTCACCTGTTTGGTTGCAAGAGAACCTAACAAACATGAAGCAAGTGCAAAGTGATGCAGTAACATCTGCCAACTTGCTGAAACAAAGCTCTGTGTTGTAAACTGGCTCCATTCTCTCAGAGGATTAATGCTGAACCCTAATGATGATTGAAAAGTCAACAATTAACTCTGTCACTTGTGATATCTTCAGCAGAATCATCAAACTAATGTGTTTATCCCACAATCCCAAACTGATTCCCATGACTTCCCAGGTGCAAAAAGGCCCAAGCACGCCCTTACCCTAATGCCAAAACCTCCAGGTTCTCCTTCTTAATTTCTAGAAGGCAGTTGTATATTCAGTACAAAATTCTGCAGTGCACTTACAATAAAAAATGATGCAGCCTTGTAAAATTAAAATGTAATGTCTTAATAGTCCAAGGATAGCCATGCTGCTGGAATTCACTTTCATGTTTAATTGAATACAAACTTTTTTTAACTTCTGCAACTGCTGCAGAATTTCTAATTTGCCGCGTGGGCATGCTGCAGAATCCAGGTGCCATGCTGAAAAATTTAGGTCAAGCTTACCATGCAGTACACAGGCTCTAAACCAGTTCATTAGTTGCAATTTAGGACAGTGTTGTGGTAGAAGAGTTGCTCTGAAAGACCCCTCTCTCTCCTTTGAACTTGGGGCTACTCAGAGGTGGGAGTTGAAATCTCAACAGTGAATGAGTGACGATAGGTAAGACTACATTTATGACATGGAACTCATGAAACCCGTATCTTCCGGAGACCTCTGTGACATTTTCTGCTTCAGCCCCAGGGACTGCAGGACTCGAGCTGGCAGCCAGCGGAGCCCTGGCAGGGTTCCAGCAACAGCAGCAATCGGGCCCCCTGCAAGGTTCCAGCAACAGGTGACAGACTGCAGAGGGAGCCCTCCTTAGAGTTCCAGGCATGGGCGACAGCCTCGCACAGGGGGAAAGGGGGTGCCTTGGGCAAGTGGTTGGGGGTGTCCTGTTTTCTCTTTGGGAAATATGGTCACCCTGCAGCTCCCAGCCACCATGGGTGGAGGGCCTGCCGCCCCCCCCCCCCACAGCTCCCAGCTGCCCTGGGCAGAGGGGGAACCCCACTCGAGCTGCAGTAGCAAAAGTCACAGACAAGTTATGGCTTCTGTGATTTTTTTTTTTTTTTTTTTATTGCCCATGACCTATCCGTGCCTGTCTGTGACTTTTACTAAAAATACCTATGACAAAATCTTAGCCTTAATGATAGGTAGACTGGGGATAGGCCATGAAGAGCCTTGTAAGTGAAGACAATTAATTTGTTTATTTGTCCTAGAGAAAGGGGAGCCAGTGGAGGGATGACATGGTTAAAGCAACGGGGTAGGAAAATGATCTTTGCTGCAGCATTGTGAATTGAGGTGAGTGAGGACAATATTGCATTTGTCAATACCAGAGAAAAGGATGTTGCAGTAAATGGGATGTGAGATGAGAGCCTGGATGAGAGTTTTAGCTCTGTGGCTGAAGGGGAAAGGCCATCTCTTAGAAATGACACACAGAAAGAACCTGCAAGAGGACCTAGGGAGATCTGAGTCAAAGATGACACCCAGGTTATGGTCCTTAGTGACAGGCAGGATGGTGGCGATGTCTGCAGTGATGGAGGAAAGAGGCGGTGGGAAGAGTAGGAGTTCTGTTTGGTCATGTTGAGCTTGAGCTGGTGGCTAGAATTCCATAAGGATATGTGAAAGAGGCCAAGATTTTAGTTTGGACAGGAGATGGATCTGGAGTAGAAGCAGAGCTGTGACTCGTATGCATAGGGAGGGTGGTTGAATTTGTGTTTGTGAATGAGATCCCCTGGGGATAAGGTGTAGAGGGAGAAGAGAAGGGGACCAGGGACAGAGCCCTGTGGAACCCTCATAGGAAATTGGATGGGATGAGGAGGATCTCTGAAAGATACGTTAAAGGAGCAATTAGAGAGGTCAGAGGACCAGGGATATGGCTACACAGCAGTTGGGAGTGTGCTTCCCAGCATGGGTAGGCAGATGCACTTGCTCTGCTCGAGCTACTATGTTAAAAATAGCAGCATGGCTCCAGCAGCCCAGGCTAGCCACCTGTATATCTACCCAGGGAAGGCGAGGGGCTTGTACTCGGGTGGCTAGCCTGGGCCACGGCAGCCTCCATGGCTATGTTTAGCATGGTAGCTTGAGCAGAGCTTGCACGTGTCTGTTTGCCCACAATGGGAAGCACACTCCCAGCTGCTTTGTAGACATATACACCAGAAGAAGATAGTCATAGACACTGAGAGAGGACAAAATTCCAAAACAAAAGCATGGTCAAAGGTGGCTGCCCGGTCAAGGAGGAAGAAGATGGAGTAGTGGTTCTGAGCCTTGGCTAGGAAGAGGCCATTAGACTCTGAGAGCAGTTTCAGTGGAGTGGCAGGGGTGGATGCTGGATTGGAGATGGTCTAGGATGGAACTGGAGGAGAGGAACTCCAGACAGCAGTTTGTAGACAGCACATTCCTCCACTGGGTGGATCTGGGTTGGGGGAGACACATGGGGCAGAAGAGGCACCCCATATTTGCAGCAATTCCCACTGCCAGGCAGTCTAATTTTAGGTTAGAATTGTCTGGTTTCTCCTCTTAACAGCCAGTCTGAAGCTGTTGAGTGGACCTGCCTGTTCAGCTTTAAGGTGGACTCTTAACATTTGAAATGTAGTTCTTTGTCGGTAAAGTGTTCACCAGTAAAGTACCATTTGGTAGCGGTCTGCACTAATCCCTATGACAAAGAGCTTAAACGCACACAGTGGACTTTGCCGAGGGTTCCCTGCCGTGTATTTGTGCAGGCTGTCTTTGCAAGAGGATTCATTTGTATAGCTGGTGTCTTCAAAGCCCCATGCATGTAATTTGTAGAGTTAATTTCCTGGAAATTTTTAATTAGTTCTTGGTCTTTATCTGTTTTAATTGTATAGCATGCTCCTTTCCATGCATCTCAGTGCAACTGGTTTGCCCAGTCAGTTGCAGAAGAAATGTAATTTTGAAGGAAAAGGGAATAAACGGCTGGAATTGCAAAAGAAACTATCCACATGAACTTGCCATCTTAAACTGAAACGATGAATGCAATTCATTCTAGTTCTCCAACTTCTTGGCACAACGTTAATTCAGCTTGTGCCATTCACTCATAGGGGCTTTCAGTGTGTGTGACTCCTCTCTGTTGGAGGATGTCAGTGACGAAGTTGTCTTTTGAACCACTACATTCCAGTGATTATAGCGAGAGTTATCTGTCCTCAGGTTAACTGAGCTTCACACTGACTGCCTGCCTTGTTCAGTGCTCAGAAATGCGTATTGTAGCATAATAGAAGTACTTCCATGAATTTCTAGGAGACTCCTGCTTCTCCTAATGAAGTGTTTAAAAGCCATAACCTCTAGTCAATATTCAGACAGAATTCCGTATACCTCAGTGATGGCTTTGAGTAAGAACTGCCAAAATTGACCCTAAGAGCTTGGCTACACTGGCGCTTTACAGTGCTGCAACTTTCTCACTCAGGGGAGTGAAAGAATACCCCCCTGAGCGCTGCAAGATACAGCGCTGCAAAGCGCCAGTGTAAACAGTGCCACAGCGCTGGGAGCGCGGCTCCCAGCACTGTAAGCTAAATCCCACGGGGAGGTGGAGTACCTGCAGTGCTGGGAGAGCTCTCTCCCAGCGCTGGCACCGCGACCACACTCGCACTTCAAAGCGCTGCCGCGAGAGCGCTTTGAAGTTGCAAGTGTAGCCATACCCTAAGTCTGGAATAGAAATTCGACTGCCTTGGCCTTTCTTTTGCTGGGGTAGTTGCACTGCAACCAGATTCTTTCCCTTAAACTTTGCTTATTAAAAATTGGTCAATTTTCTCTTCACCTGACAGCCATCTATCAGGGCAAGCTGTGACAGGAAATCACATCTAAATACCACAACCAGCTTTCCTTGGAGGCCAGATGAAACAAAATAAGCCCCTCAAGCCAAAATAAGAGTACTGTCTTCATGGGTTTGCACTGTTCTAATTAAATCAGTTTTAAAATCTAATTTAAATTTAAGTGGTGCAACTTTTGCGTGTAGACTAGGCTTTAGGTTTGAGCTATACAGATTTTGAACTAGTATAACTAATTCAGTTAGGGATGATCTTTTTTTAACCAAAAGAGTTGATTCTGGTACAAGTCCCCTGTGTGACTACAGTTATGCTGGTAGAAAGGTGCCTTTATACTGGTATAGTTTATTCCCCCTTCCCATACAGGAATAGCTGTATCGCATATAAACACCTTTATAACGGTCAGGGGTGGCTCCAGGCCCCAGCATGCCTGCGGAGGGTCTGCTGGTCCCGTGGCTCCACGGAAGCCGCGGGACCAGTGGATCCTCCGCAGGCACGCTTGCGGGAGGTCCACTGGAGCCACGGGACCGGCAAGCTGCAGAGCGCCCCCTGCAGCATGCTGCCGTGCTTGGGGCTGCGAAATGTCTAGAGCTGCCCCTGAAAATGGTATAACTGTGTCCACACTGAGGGATGTACCGGTACCTCTTTAACTATACATGTATACTTAAAGCAGTACAGCCTCTTGTACAGACAAGGCCTTAGTTTTTCATTTCCTTCTGTAGTTTCTTCCCCTACGACACTTTAGTTTTTTAAAAACCCTGTAGGTTCTGCTGAAAAGCACAGTTTCATATACATGAGAGAATACATACTACCTGCTTTCATTCCTTTAACAGGGGGCCCCGTGAAATTTCATTCTTTAGAGTATGTCTAAGGAATACTGTACTGGTTTCTGAACAGATTTCTCTGTATCTCTTTGAATTTTATTTTATCCTTCTGGCTGCTATGTCACTGTACTTTAGATCAGTTTCCAGCTACATGGGAAACTTTTTCATCCAAATTGAAATTTTTTTAAAAAAAAGTTTTTATTGAAAAAGTTGTTCTATTAGGATCTTATCAAATATGCAAATGTCTTGTTACCTTTTTAGATAATTGTTCGCAGTGAAAATACTTTTCAGGGTGTTTAAATTGTAACTAGTGATATTTTGCACTTATATAGCCTTTCATCTGAGGATACAAAATAACTTCACAAACACTAAGCATCACAACTGCCCTGTGAAGTGAGTAGTAATTATCTGTTTTAGGGATGTATAAACTAACTTTATGAATGTTTAGTAACTTGATTAAGATGACATTAGTAAGTCGCTCTAAAACAGGGCTCGGCAACCTATGGCATGCGTGCCAAAGATGGCACGCGAGCCAATTTTTAATGGCATGCGGCTGCCTGATAGGACTCTACGTGTCATTAAAAATCCTGCCGATGTGGCAAGCCGCAGGGTCCGTGGTCCCGGGCCGGAGTGCCGGCCGAGCGCAGCAAGCCGCTGCCCCCTCCCCCACCTTTCCCTAGAGCCCTGCTGCCTATTGTGCATCTCTCTGGGAGCTGGGGCTAGGGTTGGGCGCTCCCGCAGGCAGCATTTGGCTCCATGGGGAGGGAAAGATGCTTCCCACTCATCTGGAGCCCTGCTGCTGCACGCACAGTGCTCTGAGGGGCGGGGCGGAGCAGGGCTGCGTGCGCAGGGGTGGCAGCGGGGCTCCGGATGAGTGAGGAGCCTCATGGTAAGGGGGTCAGCTCCAGGGCCAGGGGGTTGGGTAAGGGGTGGGGGCAGGGAGCAGGGTCGATTGGATGGGGGGGTGGTATACGGGGGCGTGGTTGGGGCGGGGGTCTCTGGAGGGAGCAGTCAGGGAGCAGGGGGAGTTGGATGGGGCATGGGAGTCCTGGGGTCTGTTTGGGGGGTGGATAGGGGTCAGGGCAGTCAGGGGACAGGGAGCAAAGAGGGGTCCTGGGAGAGCAGTTAGGGTGTGGGGGGATCTCTAGAGGAGGTGGTCAGGAGACAAGGAGCTGCGGGGGTTGGATGAGTCAGGAGTTCTATGGGGACTATCAGGAGGTAGGGGTGTGGAGAGGGGTTGGGGCAAGCAGGGAGTGTGGGGGGGGGGTTGTATGGGTCCAGAGTTCTGGGGATCCTGTCAGTGGGCAGGGAGCGGTTAGATAGGCATGGGAGTCCAGGGGGTCTGTCTGGGTGTGGATAAGGGTTGGGGCAGTCGGGGACAGGTAGGGGGTAGGGATCTATGGGGGGCAGTCAGGGGATAAGGGGCAGGAAGGCTTAGATAGGGGGTGGGGTCCCAGGAGGGGGTAGTCGAGACAAGGAGCGGGGGGGGAGTTGGGGGTTCTGGGAGGGGCAGTCACCCAGCCCTCTGCCCTGAGCCCCGACTCCCCCCACACACACCCCCAGGCCCCTGCCCTGATCCCTGTACCACCCAGCCCTCTGACTCCTTCACCTCCCCCATGACCCCAGCCCTGACTGGCACCCCTACACATACCCAGCACCCCTACCCTGACACCCGCACCCCCCTCACATGCCCCCATCCCTCTGCCCTGACTCTTGCACCCCCCCACATCCCATGCACCCTGCACATCCCCACCCCCACCCTGAGCATCAAATGGGAGCCCCTGCACCCCTCACACCATGTGGGAGTTGCCCAGGTAAGTGCCTCCACACCCAAACCTCCTGCAAATAGATTCATAGATTCTAGGACTGGAAGGGATCTCGAGAGGTCATCAACTCCAGTCCCCTGCCCTCGTGGCAGGACCAAATACTGTCTAGACCATCCCTAATAGACATTTATCTAACCTGCTCTTAAATATCTCCAGAGATGGAGATTCCACAACCTCCCTAGGCAATTTATTCCAGTGCTTAACCACCCTGACAGTTAGGAACTTTTTCCTAATGTCCAACCTAAACCTCCCTTGCTGCAGTTTAAGCCCTGGATGGGATTCTTCCATCCTAAGTGCAGGACTCTGCATTTGTCCTTGCTGAACCTTATCAGATTCCTTTTGGCCCAATCCAAGTAGTCAGATACACCTGTCTCCAATTCCTACCACTGATTAGGGACAAACACACAAACATCATGCCGGACAGTATATCATAGAAGTTTTACATTAATCTCCAAGGAGTAATGGTCAATGGTTCCATGTGTAGTTGGCAGCCGGTATGAAGCGGAGTGCCCCAATGGTTGGCCCTCTGGCTGGTTTTGTTCAATATCTTCATCAATGATCTGGAGGATGGCGTGGAGTGCACCCTCAGCAAGTTTGCAGATGACACTAAACTGGGAGGAGTGGTAGATATGCTGGAGGGTAGGGATAGGTTACAAAGGAGCCTAGACAAATAGAGGATTGGGCCAAAAAGAATCTGATGAGGTTCAGCAAGGACAAATGCAGAGTCCTGCACTTACGATGGAAGAATCCCATCCAGGGCTTAAACTGCAGCAAGGGAGGTTTAGGTTGCCCAACCCTGAGCCCCCTCCTTCATTCTAGCTCCTGACCAGACCCTTCACCCCCAGCCCTGTGCTCGGTCCACTCCAACTCTCAGCTCAGTGCAGAGAGGAAGAGAATGGGCCAGACCCAGGGAGAAGGTAGGTACCCACTGTATGTGGGCAGGGCTGGGACCCCAGACCAGCAGTGGGCTGAGCGGGTCCGGCAGCCGGGATCCCAGCTGGCAGGAGCTGGCGGATGGAACTGCTGAGCAGCAGTGGGCTGAGCCACTGGGGTTCTGGCTGCCAGACCCTTCCCAGCTGGGTTCCCGGCCGCAGGCCCCTCTCAGCCCACTGCTGGCCTAGGTGAACAGAACCCCAGACCAGCAGCAGGCTGAGTGGGTCGGTGGCGTAAGATCAACATTTTAATTTAATTTTAAATGAAGCTTCTTAAACATTTTGAAAACCTTGTTTATTTTACAATACAACACTAGTTTGTTATATATAGACTTGTAGAGAGAGACCTTCTAAAAAACATTAAAATGTATGACCGGCACGTGAAACCTTAAATTAGAGTGAATAAATGAAGACTTGGCACACCACTTCTGAAAGGTTGCCGACCCCTGCTCTAAAACTTTTGTTATCCCTAGTTCATTACTCAGACTAATGACATATTTAAGTCCTTTCCTCAGATGAGATGCACTGGCTGTCTGTGGGAGGCGGGGAGAACCCAGTCTTGAAGGTCATTTACCTAGTACAGAACAGTTTTTTCTTTCTGGGGTTGAGAGTTAACTTATTGCAAATGGAACTGGAACTCAGACTGCATGGAAACTCCTGTCTGATGAGCTTTAGGCACAAAATGTGGCCGTCTGCTGTTTAAATGTCTTTGAACTGTTTATATGCAGTGTTGTTGTAGCTGTGTCAGTCCCAGGATACTCGAGAGACAAGGTGGGTGCGATGAGGTAATATTTGTACTATTACGTTAATTCTGGAATCTGCTTGCTGAATGATTGTGGGTCCTCTTTCTGAGGGTGATAAATGCAGTGAGGAGTTAGTGAATGTTCAAGACCTTCGCTAAGCGTTTAACTGCTGGGTTTGAGCCTGTGAACCTGTTTGTGAAGTCATGTGCAGATCAGCCTTTCAGGAGAGATCTGTGGACATTATTAGAGTGAGCTCATGTGATCTATGCTATACTCATTGAATAGCAATGCATTAGAGCTTAGTTTGTTGTTTAACCTTTTCAGGGCTGATACGAAATGTATCTGAGACACAAGGTGGGTGAGGTAATATTTTTTTATTGGACTAACTTCTGTTGGCATAAGAGACAAGCTTACACAGCTTGAAAGTTTGTGTCTCTCACCAACATTTGGTCCAATAAAAGATACTAACTACCTCACCTACCTTGTCTCTCTAATATCCTAGGATGGGGGAGGGCAAACTACAGCCCATGGGCTGGATCCGGCTTGTCAGGGCTTTCAATCTGGCATGCAGGACTGCCAGTCCCGTGGCGTAGTGGGGCTAAGGCAGGCTCCCTGCCTGCCCTGGCCCCGTGCCACTCCTGGAAGTGGCCGGCACCACATCTGTGCACTACCCTTGCCTGCAGGCACCGTCCCCCACAGCTCCCATTGTCCGGGAACGGAGAACCGCGGCAATGGGAACTTTGGGGGTGGTGCCCACGGGCGAGGGCATTGCATGGCAAAACCGCCTGCCCCATCCCACCCCCAGGAGCTGCTGCTGGGCATGTTGGCCACTTCTGCGAGCGGCGCAAGGCCAGGGCAGGCAGGGAGCCTGCCTTATCCCTGCTGCGCGCCGCTGCCACCCCAGAGCTACTCATGGTAAGCAGCACTGGGCCTGAGCCTGCACCCCAAATCCCTCCTGCCCCCTAATCCCTTGCCGCACCCCTCCTGAGCCCCCAACCACCTGCTCCAGCCCTACAGTCATGGCCCTGCATACAATTTCCTCACTCAGATGTGGCCCTCACGCCAAAAATTTGCCCACCCCGTCCTAGAACCAACATGCCTACAACAGCACTGAATACAGCAAATATATCTGGTGGTAATTTTTAAAAGAATGTCGAGTCAAGTGACTTGAGTATCAGGAAATGTGCCAGGTTAGTCCACAACCAGGCCTTTCCCAGCAAAGACACTGCCAGGGCTCACTGAGAAATGCCAGGTTCAGTGCCAAAGGCTTCAGGCCTCTGATGCTCCTTCTTTCCAAGAAGGGCTTTTTGGCCTCTAGTGGGTGACAATGGCTGCCAAGTTTGGCTTGTCCAGACCCTTCCTATGTTGCTTGTGTTGTCCTATTGTTACTTTAGAAGACTAGTTGTCTTTGCTAAGCGCTCTGACAGGGCTGCCCTCTAGCCATGGCAATGATACGCTGGCCATACCAGTGCCAGAACTTTTCTCACTGACAGTAGCAGGGAGCATCTCTGCAGAGCGTCCCTCCTGCATTAAGCCAAGAGGCGCTTTGCCTTCAGGATTCCATGTCAACGACTGCCTTCCCTGTGGAGGAACACTTTGGCGCACTCACTTCCAGGGCGGGCATCTGCTTCATCCTGAATTTGCTTTGGCTGAATGAGGGCAGGGTGGAGTACTTGAAAAACGGATCTGAGCTGATGGAAGTATGGTTTGGAAGCAAGCTGAGCACTTTACAAAACAACCGAACATAAGAATGGCCTTAATGGTCCATCAAGCCCAGTATCCTGTCTTCTATCAATAGCCACTGCAAGGTGCTTCAGAGGGGATGAACAGAACAGGGCAATTATCAAGTGATAAATCTTCTGTCATCCAGGCC
The DNA here is from genome assembly GCF_025201925.1 of Gopherus flavomarginatus. Lineage (NCBI taxonomy): Eukaryota > Metazoa > Chordata > Testudines > Testudinidae > Gopherus > Gopherus flavomarginatus. The sequence goes on from NC_066630.1 coordinate 39,923,866, forward strand.
CAGCATCTGGCAGTCAGACTAGGGAACACCCAGAGCGTGGGGTTGTATCCCTGATTACCTTGGCTAATAGCCATTAACGGACCTATACACCATGAATTTAGCTAATTCTTTTTCAACCCAGTTATAATTTTGGCTTTCAGCATCCCCTGGCAATGAGTTTCATAGGTTGACAGTGTGTTATGTGAAGAAGTACTTCCTTTTGTTGGCTTTCAGCATATTGCCTTTAATTTCGTTGGATGAATCCCTGGTTTGTATGTTATGTGAATGCGTAAATAACGCTTGTTCACTTTCTCCTCCCCATTCATGATTTTATAGACCTCTGTCATATCTCCCTTAGTCATCTCTTCCAACCTGAACAGTCCCAGTCTTTTAATCTCTCCTCATATGGAAGCTGTTCCATCCCCTTAATCATTTTTGTTGCTCTTCTCTGCACCTTTACTATTTCTAATAGATCTTTTGGTGATGAGGTGACTAGAACTGCACACAGTGTTCACGGTGTCTGTATGCTCTGGGTTGATACAGTGGTATTATGATATTTACCGTCTTATTGTCTATCCCTTTCCTAATGGTTCCCAACATTTTGTGTGCTTTTTTGAGTGCTGCTTCACATTGCGTGGATGTTTTCCGGGAGCTAGCCTCAATGACTCCAAGATCCCCTTTTTGAGTGATAGCAGCTGATGTAGATCCCATTGTTTTGTATGTTGGGATTACGTTTTCCAATGTGCATTACTTTGCGTTTACCAACATTGAATTTCATCTGCTGTTTTGTTGCCCAGTCACCCAGTTTTGTGGGCTCCCTTTGTAGCTCTTCGCAGTTTGCTTTGCTATTACTATCCTGAGTAATTTTATATCATCTGCAAACTTTGTCACCTCACTGTTTACTCCTTTTTATAGAACATTTATGAATATGTTGAATAGGACTGGTCCCTGTACAGATCCATGGGGGACACCACTATTTCTCCCTTTCCTTTCTGAAAAATGACCATTTATTTCTATCCTTTGTTTCCTGTCTTTTAACCAGTTACTGATCCATGAGAGGACCTTCCCTCTGATTCCATGACTGCTTGGTTTACTTACCTGCCTTTGGGTGAGGGACCTTGTCAAAGACTTTCTGAAAGGCCAAGTACATAATATCCACTGGATCACCCTTGTCCACATGTTTGGCCCCCACAAATAATTCTAATATATTGATGAGGCATGATTTTCCTTTTACAAAAGCTGTGTTGACAGTTTCTCAACAAATGATGTTCATTTATGTGTCCGGTAATTCTGTTTTTTACTATAGTTTTGACCAATTTGCTTGGTACTGAAGTTAGACTTACTGGCATGTAATTGCCAGGATTGCCTCTGGAGCCTTTTTAAAAAATTAGTGTCATAGTAGCTACCCTCCAGTCACCTGGTGCATACCACAGTTAGTAGTTCTGCAATTCCATATTTGACTTCTTTCAGAACTCTGGGGTAAATACCATCCAGTCCTGGTGACTTATTTCTGTTTAATTTATCAGTTTGTTCCAAAACCTCTTCAATCTGGGACATTTCCTCAGGTTTGTCACCAAGCAAGAATGGCAGAGGTGTGGGAATCTCCTTCACATTCTTTGCAGTGAAGACCAATGAAAAGAATTCATTAGCTTCTCTGCAATGGCCTTGTCTTCCTTGAGTGCTCCTTTAGCACCTTGGTCGTCCAGTGGCCCTGCTGAGTGTTTGGCCTTCTTCCTGCTTCTGATGTACTTCAAAAAAAAATGTTGCTGTTAGTTTTTGTCTTTCTCTAGTTGCTCTTCAAATACTTTTTTGGCCTGTCTAATTATACTTTTACGCTTGATTTGCCACAGTTTGATCCTTTCTATTTCGTAGTGTAGTGAGAGGCTTCCGTTGAGATGGGATGTGGTGTGCAACGCAATTGGCAAACCTGGAAATAGTTTGGGTTCCTCGAGCCACCCTGTCATCTCTGGGTGATCGTTAAAGCAGACCTCGCATGGCGTTTGGTAGACGTTTGCCTAGAGCTGGCCCGAGCGTTCTCAGCTCTTACCTCTAAGTTTTGACAGCTATGCTGACTCATCTAATGTTTCTCTCCTTTTCTGTTCTACAGTAGAACACTTACGTTAGCATCCAGGATCATAACTAACACGTGGGAGATGCTTGGAATTGTATAACACTTTTCCCCATTTTGGAGTGGATCAGGATTTGAACCTGGATCTGCACATGGAAACTGATGGCCACATTTGCATCCTGCACATGAGATTCCTTGAGGTGGATAAGTGATGCTATTCCAGAGTGGGATGGTAACACAGCCTACTGAAAACAGCCTGTAATAGATCTGTATTGATCAAACTGAGATGTAGATGCTTCTCTGCCCTTTACTGGATTGTCTCAAATTCTCTTAAGGGAGATGAGGTACATGAGGTAATATCTTCTATTGGACAAACTTTTGTTGATGAAAGACACAAGCTTTCGAGCTTACATAAAATCAGTTGAAACGTACAGGTCAATGGAGACATATGGACTGTTCTACAACACGGTGCACGAAACTGCAAGCACAGTTGCTGGGATGCACAGTGCTGAGTTCCTGTGTCTATTTGAGGAAGGTACAAACTTTCATCACATGGTTTGATTACTGGTTGCTGTTTCCCATCAACATGTTATGTTGATATTTATTTTGAAACCTGTTATTCCTGTATCTGATTCCTCTATGGTAAAGCTAAACCCTTTTAGTACTTCCTTCCTGTATCCTGTTAAAACACCAACCAGTGTGTGTCTGTTTTCTGGGGAAACATTTTAAAAAAGGGAGTGCTGTAATGATCAGAAGGAGGTGAGAAGAGTAACTGCCCAATTCTGCACTCTGTTAATGTTGAAGCCAAGCTGTGAGCTATGCTGTGTTGCACAAATCCTTTTAGAACCATTTAGTGTTGGGGTGCATCGTGCAAAACTAGTTTTTTTGAAGCTTGAAGTGCCAGTTTAACTCTTCTGCACAAGAACTTCATCTCCTCCTCTGCAGCTGGACTGTGCTTGGAATGATGAATGAATAAGATGGGCTTTAATCCAGCTGGAAGAGCTGTTTAAGGTTACATGCTGTAACTTTACCCCACCCATTGAGAAGATTTGGAAATTACAGGCTACCTTAATAGGCTTTTAAAAAAAACAAAACCTTTAAAATTACATAGAAAAATGATTCAGTTCTTTGGTCCCTATGTGTGTGCAGTAAGGAACTGCAGTCTTCCTGGCCACTCTGATGCTGCATTAACAAGTAAACATCAATAGGATTCTTCTGTAGGCTGCCTTGTTTATTTAGTCACCCTGTTTCTCTGCCAGAATCCCTTATAGCACTAACTAGGACAACCAAACTAAGCCCAAATGAGACTGTTGGCAGCTTGCCAGGAAGTAAAGGGTTGTACCTAATCTGCATAAAATGGAGGAGATTGGAATCATCCCCATCATTAATATCGAAATGAGATTCACTGATTCCAAGGCCAGAAGAGACCATTGTGATCTTCTAGTCTGACCTGTAGAACACAGGCCAGAGACCTTCCCCACAGTGATTCCTAGAGTAGATACTTGAGAGAAACCTCCAGTCTTGTTTTAAAAATTGTCAGTGATGGAGAATCCACCATGGCCCTTGGTAAATTGTCTCAATGGTTAATTACTCTCACCATTTAAAATTTCTGCCTTATTTCCAGTCTGAATTTACCTAGCTTCAACTTCCAGCCATTGGCTCATGTTAGACCTTTCTCTGCTAGAGTGTAGTACCCATTCTTAAATATTCTCCATGATACAGCCCATGGAGACAACAGGTTGCCACACGCGATGCTCATTCTTTAGCCAAGTGTCCTTACTGCTCCCATTGTGAGAGGATTTTCACGGCATTTCATCTGCAGTCCCCTGCAGCTCTGTGAAAGTAGTGATGGGCTTCATTGTTGGTGTTTGTGGGTGATGTTTGGTAACCGACTCCTGCTGAAGATTTGACCTCCTTCCTCGGATGCATTTACTCACGTCCCATACCTTATACTTGGTATCGCAGTACCCCTTTCACAAGTCATCTGTGTAGCGCCAACAGTGTCCTGGGCACTTCAGGCATAGGAAAGTGCTCCTTGCGCCAAAGAGGTTGAAATCTAAATAAGGCAGCATAGGAAGAGAAATACTGATGTAAAACTAAATGCCACCAATTAAACCTTTTGGCAACCCCAAGCACTGGTAAACAAACCCTAGATTGACATGGCTCTAACTGTGTAAGTCAGGGGGTCTCAAACTGAGGGTTGCAAAGGTATGATATGGGGGTCACGAGTACATGCATAAAACAGAGTAACTGCTATAAAATATGTAATTTAATCTAGTGTTTTAGAAAATTTACACACACCTTTTCCTCACAATATAGTGTATTTTCTTCAAAAAGTATTGTAAAGTTATAAAGCAGTGATTGTTGTTCCTAAACACAATATATATTTGTATTATCACCACTTTAAAGAAATTGGACTCTGGGGATTGTGGTATTGGGCACTCAGGTTTGTTGTTTTGAGACTAAAAATGAGGGACTGAGACAGCATTAGAGAGCTTGATTGTTCAACAGCTGAAGAGCTGCACTAAACTACAGACCAATCAGAACACTGATATCAGCAAAAAAAAAATAATTTTGAATGTAACAGTCAGACACCCAGGCAGGGTGGTGCTCGGGGATATGTGCTTGTGGGGGTTATAGCCACCTCAAAATTTGTCTTAGCCCCCTGTAAGCCCCCCTCGTAGTTAAAAGGTCAAACATCACAGAGACATATGGGTGGCAAGTAAGGTGGGGAGGGATAGCTCAGTGGTTTGAGCATTGGCCTGCTAAACCCAGCATTGTGAGTTCAGTCCTTGAAGGGATTATTTAGGGAACTGGGGTAAAAATCTATCTGGGGATTGGGCCTGCTTTGAGCAGGGGGCTGGACTAGATGATCTCCTGAGGTCTCCCCCAACCCTGGTATTCTTACCTCTATTTCTGCCTTCAGAACTGGGCATCTGGCCAGCAGTTATCACTTCCTGGCTGCCCAGCTTTGAACGCAGCGCTGGTGCCAGCAGTAGCCCAGAAGTAAGGGTGTCAATGGAGAGCTAAGTCTGCTTTGAAAAGTGATATTGACAAAGTTTCTTTGCACGCCTCCCCCAGTATTAAACAGTAACTGTTTTAAAAAAAAAAGTTTTTCTGCTTATAACTAATTTGAAAGCGGTGAGAAGGTAAATTCATTTTAAAAAACAAAGTTATAGATTTAGGATTTAAATAGTGTTAAATATAAAAAATAGGCTTTTAATTTATAAGGGGGAGTCATGTGAAAGGGGTCACCAGTACAAAATGTTTGAGAACCACTGGTGAAGGTGCTCTAAAGACATAGCAGGTGTGCCAGTACAGTAGGCAAACAGTCGTTCTGACAGCAGATGGAGGGTGTAAAATGACTTCCCTGTCCCCTTGGCAGTTGAACCCTGGGAGTTGGCTTAATTTTTCTGTGGATCCTTGCTGCTCATCCTTCACCTACCCTGCTCCTGTGAAACCCTAGCAGGCTTGTTTTTCCAGCCCTTTCCCATTGATAGACCTATTCTAGGCGCAGTGTGTGAAAGCGTGCCAGGTCTTCTTCTAGTGCAGGGGTGGGCAGCCTTTCAGAAGTGCTGTGCTGAGTCTCCATTTATTCACTCTAATTTAAGGTTTCATGTGGCAGTAATACATTTTAACGTTTTTAGAAGGTCTCCTTCTATAAGTCTATAATATATAACTAAACTATTGTTAAAGCAGCAGAGAGTCCTGTGGCACCTTATAGACTAACAGATATATTGGAGCATGAGCTTTCATGGGTGAATACCCACTTTGTCGGATGCATCCAACGAAGTGGATATTCACCCACGAAAGTTCATGCTCCAATACGTCTGTTAGTCTTTAAGGTGCCACAGGACTCTTCGCTGCTTTTACAGATTCAGACTAACACAGCTACCCCTCTGATACTAAACTATTGTTTGTATGTAAAGTAAATAAGGTTTCAAAATGTTTAAGAAGCTTCATTTAAAATTAAATTAAAATGCAGAGCCCCCTGGACTGGTGGCCAGGACCCAGGAAGTGTGAGTGCTGCTGAAAATCAGCTCACATGCCCCCGTCGACACCCATGCCCCCATCGACACCATGCCATAGGTTGCCCACCCCTGTTCTAGTGGGAAGTCAGAAATGAGTCCTTAATAATATGTTGTAGTGAGAGATTCCCACATTTACCTGTCTGAAACAATGGATATGGTACCTAGTTTGTATTTATGAATCCCTCACTCTTTAGTGTGCAAGCAGCAGTCAGTCAGTTGTAGAGGAAGGTGGGAAACCCTCTCAACAAGTCACTTGACCTGTTGAACCATGCTCTAAGGTGCAGAGTGCCTTTCTGAGCCCACAAGCCATCAACTTGGTCCCTGAAGCATGGACTTTGAGTCTTTTCTCCTGGGGTTTTTACACCAGGAATTCGTTGTATTTGATTCTGCCAATCCTGTGGCAGTGAGTTTATGCAGAGTGTACAGTCACTCCATGGAAGTGGCATGGCATTCCTGTCTCTGTTCTGAACTCACATGTCAGTGCCTTGGTCTCAGTTCATGGAACTGATTATAAAGACCAGTGAGAATTAAACATCTTCAGGAAGTCCCCTTCAAGCTCCTCCTTCTTGGCTTAAAAAATCCTAGTTTTTGTGATGTAACTGCTAGTTTAAGTATGTGAACAAGGCTGTTCTGTGCATGAACCCGCATATTTGATAATATAAATTTAATTGGTGCAAAGGCTTTTCTGTCCCATGGCCTGAGTTGTACTGGACAAAGGAATAGAAGCCACCACAGAAATGCAGCTGATGTCTGAGCTTACCCTGTCCTGTTTTACCTTGCAAGCAGGTAAAACCCCAGCTGAGTTGTGCTGAAGGGAATGGCATATTAATGTACCTGGAGTAAAGCTTTAGGAAAGGAAAATCCCTTAACTCCCCCGCCCCCCCCCCCCTTCCAAATGCTTCCATGTGTTGCTGCTTCTTGTGGAAGACCCTGCCCGAAAGAACAGAATTGCTCTTAAAAGGTCTGTTGATCGCTGCATGGCTCATGATGGCAGTGAGTGCAGCCTATGTATAGTTCTTCCTGGGGGTGCTACACTGAGGGAGTGCATGGTATATATATTTTTAAATGATGAGTACATCCATTCCCTCTCCCCCACACATTCCAAATGCTGTAACATACCAGATAAGCAAGTTATTCTAACCACTACAGCAACAGCATTCAGGAAGTCCTTACCCAGGGATCCAAAATAAATTCCTCGTCAGTGATCACTGATTAATAGGAGCCCTATCTGACGCAGGGGGGCCAGTGGACCCAGCACAGCAGCACTTGGGGCAGATCAGTTAATGTGTCTGTGTTTAGCATGTGGATCTGTGCACTTCAGTCAGCAAGTAGTAGCATGCTAGGTATTGGAGATTGACCCCATCCCCTGTCATGGATATGACGGTGAAAGTGATCACTGGCACACTGTGAGAGGGAAGGTCTTCCTGACCCCAGTCAGCCTCATCAGAGGTGTCCTGGGTATCCCATTTTGGCCTTGCTTGGCAGGGCCTCCATTTTTGGTCTTCACCTCTTCCTAGAAAGTTCTGCTAATGTGATGTGGTTTAAGGAGTCCTTCATTTTCTGCCAGACCTGCATGGTCTCTAAACATCTGGAAGAGTGAGGATCCTACTCACAAAGGGCCCTGTCCACAGTGAGCATCAAAATGTCTCTTGTTTTCTCCCCCCACTTTGTCCAAGCTCCCAGGGGATTCTTCTCTCGTTCCAAAATGTGGCTTTTCTTGTATATTGAAAAGCAGACAGACAGCAACCTCCTACCTGCCCCTTCCCCAATCAGCCCTACAATAACAAAACAGTGTGTTCAAATTTAAATAAAAATATTCATCAAGCAAAACAGATTTGTTTCATGCTTCTAGACTGTAGGTTATAAAACAGCGTGGGAAGGAGTCCTTGTGAAAATAAACAGACACCTATTTAATGGCTGGTTCCAGTGTTGCATAGACTTCTGATGGTGCAATGAAAGGATGCATGTTACTGCAGAACTGCATCCCACCTCTCTGTGCTCTCTCCCCTTCCATTTCTTTAATACAGTCCAGGTGCTTCTCTGAGCGACTGCACAGACTGTAGGGTGGAGTGGGAAAGAGAGCTATTGATAAAGCAGCTGCTGTGCCGTGACATCTGCACTAGAGAACTGGTTCATTGCCTGAGTGTCATTTTTTTCCTTTCGTGACAGTTTTGCTAGTCATTAATAGCCACCTTGCTGCACGTGCCTCCTCTCTCCCTGATGAACGACATCCTTCCAGGGGATGCAGTAGGGAATGGGAGGCAGAGAAACTCATTTAGAATCCGCTTGCATGCTTCACACTCACCACTGCTAATTGCCTCCTTACAGACAGCTCACTATGTACTTTCAGCATTTGCGCTACAGAACTCATCTACCCAGGAAGGAAATGTCAATTTCAGGCCCGAGGTGCTTTGACTAATAATACAGCGGCAGTCTGCACTTACTGTCCAGCAATGACATCAGCAGGAGGAACCTCAGCTCTGGAGCCAAACAGACTGGGTTTCGGGTAGTGAAGATGTCAGTTCAATAATGCACTAGCTGGCCCTGCCGTCTGTTGTAGAAATACCTGTCTGCATTGTCCCTGAGAACTTCGGCTCCTGCTTTTCTGTGAATGCTGGCAGAGCTGCAAACAGGTGCCGGCTATCCTACTAGCCAGTAGATTCCCAGTTTTCCCTCAGATTATTTTTCCTTCAATAAAATCTCAGTAAATAAATGTTGCTTTGACTTGTTCAATGGCTCTTCTCATGGTACTTGCGGTATTTCTCTGTTTGGATCGTCTGGTGCCTGGATTGCCCAAGTGCAGCATAGCCTGACTCTGTTTCCGGAAATCACTTGCTGCAGAGTGATTTTGGGCACCCCTCTGAGCTGGCCTGAAGCTGCTGCATGGGTGGTGTACCATCAGCAATGACAGGTCACCTAGCCGATGGCTAGAGGCTGCTAGCAGACTGCAGTTTAGTACGCTGCTGAACACAGCGGTCCAGCCAGACCTTGCCGGCTGTTTTAAAAGGAATTGCGAGCAGCCAGTGAAATATTCTAGAGCTAGTTAACGCACCTGACTGAAACACAAGTTTGTATTTGAGTAGGAAAGTTAAATGAAAAATGGAACCATTTTGTGCTCTCACACTTAACACAGCAAGAGGCTTAGTATCTCTAACAACCCTGCTGACCATGTGGAAATGATTGAGATCCATGTAATGGGCCACACACAGCAACCATTGCCATGAGGGACTGTGACTTCTCAGCAGGAGGGCAGGGCAAAAGTCACATTTGCAAGCCCAGTGTTCTGTAAAATGATACACAAATGATGGCTGTTCTGTATGTCTTATTCAATTTGCTTGAAACATTGGCCATACTTTGAGATGGTTAGCATTATGACAGTGCCTGGAGGCCTCCCGTCAGTGTCAGTCCTGTAACGTGACCTGGACCCGACTGCAAGTGTCAGGTCTGGGTCAGATGGGAAAACCTCGGGACCCTCTCTGTTGGGTTGGGTCACATCTCCTCCTATTGCCCTTGGGGTAGGCACAGCAGCAGCTGTGTGCCCTGCCTCTGCTGAATGCCATCACTCCACTGCTGTGCTTTCTGTGGAGTGAGTGTGCCGAGGAGTTGCAGCGGCTTTCACCACACAGAGAGGGCTGTTGGATGGCAGGAGCAGGGCATCCAACCTGCCGCCATGCCAACCACGGTGGCTGCTGTAGGATGTCCCAGTACTTCAGGAGTGACATGTGCCCACCCCCAGTGTCATGACCTCGCACACACCATGGATGCAGTCCGTGTTGCGTGGCATGCTCTTCAAAGTGGTGTCTTCACTTGATGTTACCTCACACGCATAGTGTGTATGATGTTGCGCCCGCAGGTACGGAACAACATGCTCTTCAAAATGGCACCCCCATTAATATCGGGCAAAACCACATCCAGCTTTGGCTTCGTACCAGACAGAAACAAACCACCCAAAACAGGACTGTCCTGTTAAAAACCGGACAAATGGCCTATCTAGTGCCAACCCCATGGTGGCAATAATCCAGCTTCGGGCGGAAGGGTCGGACTGGAAAATGACTCAGTCCTCTTGGGCTCAGGCTGGGCCTAAAAATTAGGCCCAAGAAGACCTCTGCAGAGCCCATTATGCTAGGGGCTGTATACATACATACATACAGAGAAATGGCCCCTCCCCAAGAGCTCACAATCTGAAGCGATGAAGGCTGGGGACGTGGCTATGGCATACAAGCACAATGGTCAGGGTGATGGATGCTTGTTACAGGTTAGTTCCATGTCTCTTATTGGCATTTCTTATTGCTGTTACATAAACTCTAGATTTTAGGCTTCTTTGGGTCAATGCAGAGGGCTGGATATGGAGAAGCGGAGGAGTTGGCTGAAGTAAGAAGGGTAGTGGGTAATGAGAGGACTCTGAAGTGGGAGGTAAGGAGATTGAGAAGCCCACCAGGCACAGGGGAAAGTTGAGGCGGGCAGCGGTGGGGGAAGGGGTGGGATGAAAACAGTGATGATACTACGGCAATGAGACAGCAGAGCCCAGGTGCCACAGTCAAGTGAGCATCAGGCTGTGAAGGCTCCTCCTGGCTGCCATTATTCTCCTTGTGGAGGAGGAAGGATGCTTCTGGTGGGTGCTTCTGGGGTCTCTTGTAGGGGCACAAGGGGACTGTAAGGTCCTGATTTTTACCCTCTCTATTCTGCGCATAGTTGGTATTGGCTGCATTTGGGAAGGAGGTCTGCAGACCTACATAACCTATAACTCCTCCTGTAGGTTGCTTCTAATTCTATCTTCTGGTCCCCATGGGGAAGCAATCTTAGGGCCTTCCCTTCTCCACATGAGTCTTGAGGTGGTATGTGATAGAACGGGTAGGCAACCTTTGGCACGAGTGCTAAAGGCGGCACATGAGCTGATTTTCAAGCAGCACTCACACTGCCCGGGTCCTGGCCACCAGTTTGGGTAGCTCTGCATTTTCATTTAATTTTAAATGAAACTTCTTAAACATATTAAAACCTTTATTTACTTTACATACAACAATAGTTTAGTTATATATTATAGACTTACAGAAAGAGACCTTCTACAAACATTAAAATGTATTGCTGGCACGCGAAACCTTAAATGAGAGTGACTAAATGAAGACTCGGCACAGCACTTCTGAAAGGTTGCCGACCCCTGTGATAGAAGGAGGGCTGGGAATTGCCTGCTGTCAGCTAGCACTGACTGCTTTGGAGAGGAAGGGCCCAGTCCTTTCTCCCAGTCCTAATCTGTGTTTGGTCTCTTGAGAGTGCAAGCTGCTTCGGACAGGGACTGTGGCAGCAGCGCCCAGCACAATGGAGCTCCAACCCAAGCCGTTCAGTGCTCCTGCGACACAAGTAAAGATTTATGTCACTGTGGTAGATCTCAAGCAAATTAAACAAAGTTTAGCAAAATCTCTAATTTGTTCCATCCTGTTTCGTGAAACCCTGTGCATGCGATATTTGAACTTTAAAATCTGCTCTTGGTTACCACATTCATTAATTGTAGGGTAAATGTGAGATGGCCATACTCTCTACACTGGGTAAGATCCAAGTGGAATTTCCCCTTCTGATATGGCCCAGCTGTATTCAGTCCTCTTCCCTTGCCAGCTGGGAGGAGATCTGACTTTACTGGATTGTTTTATTTGTACAACCTTCAGTTTAAGTCCCAGGTTCCACATCATCCAACCCTGTGCTCTCCCCATGCTGTTGATAGTGAGGTAGAAGTAGTAAACATGGGTAGTCTATAAAAACATGTTACACTTAGGGCCTGTGGAGATAAGAGAGTGGAAATATATATATTTTTTCCATCCTTGAGCATCTTTGCAGACATGGAGTGCAGTACAGTGTCACTGTTCTTTCCTATCCACAGCGTGTTCCTCCTTTGAGCCCTATGTATCAGGTCCTGCCATCTAGTCAGTGGTCAGCCTCTAAGTTGAACTGTCCCTTGGCTGGAAATGTCTGGTTATGTAAAAATATGGAGAGAAGTAAGGGGGAATATTGGCACTGGTGTATGTAAATATACTTGAATTGTCCCTCTGGATACATCTGGAAATTCCTAGGGAGCCTTGGAAAATGTTAATTGGAAACAAGCTGGGTCATGTTTAATTAGGGATTTAGTTCAGAATGGGCTGCCTAAGTCTCTGAACAGCATAAACAAGAATCTGGGATTTCAATACATGTAAGTAAGATGCTTTTAGAAAAGAAATTTGATGTGATAAAAACAAAATGTGCATCATGAGACTACTCTGCCGAAAAATGTGTTGACCTAAATCTTCATTGAATATTTATGCTATAATTGAGAGGAAGATAGGGGGAGAAAAACCAACTTAAATTTGTCATATGATCTTGGAGAGAGGGCAGAAGACTGGTTCTCTGACAAAGGTTGTTGTAAGAGTGACCCCATGTGTTCTAGGCCTGTATTGGGCACGAAGGCTAGCAATGCTCAGCAAAAAAATGTTGTCTTGCAGCGTAAAAAGGTGGAATTTCATGCCCATGGTATTGTATCCATGTCTCATTTCATCCATTTAAAAATAAGAATAATAGCCAACATACCGGGGTAGGAGGCTTAACTGGTGATTGTGAAGGGCTGTAAGCTGATGAAAGCTGTGCATTATACCTAGCTTTGTCACAATCCAGAACGTAGCTGCTCTCAGTGTCAAGCTGCAAAAATTGAACCACAAATGTGCTGTGGCCCTCAGGCTGAGTTTACATTTGCCAGATGTAAAGGCCTTGTTTTACTTATTACCTTATTTGGTTAAGGACTTGATTGAAGATTAGAAATTTCCCCCTTTTATTCAAAAGTGTCCAACTGATCCGAAAGATTATGTGCTCCTGGCAGAGCCTCTCTCTGGACTGACTCAGTTCTGACCCCTCGCCACTGGCCTGCTTTCAGTCACGCTCCTGACCACAGGGCTGGTCCCAACTCTTTCGCTGACTTGGCTGCGTCTGGGCAAGTTACTGCCTTTTGCCGCCTCTGTCTTCCCATCTGTAAATTGAGGATAATCATACTTGTCCATCTCACTTTAGCTTTTTGAAACCTATGGATGAAAAGCCCGTTTAAGGGATTGTTAGTAAAATAATCAACAAAAGAACATTATTGACCTGATAGGAATTCCTTCTGGATTTCATTTTAAATTGTCATGAATGCATGACTTAGAGGAAAGCAAATGACAACTACAATATATTTATTTGCTGCTGTTGTCTCTTGTACTTGTACATCTTATAATCAAAGTTTAATGCTTATGAAACAGGGATGGGTTGATTATAATGGTTGAAACAAACCACTCTTTTGTACCCTTTACCTCTCCCAGCCAGATCTTGGCCGGTGAGCCGTCTTCTCCCACCCTTGTGCCTCACAAGTTGCTAGTTGTGTGTGATGTGGACAGATTTTCACTTTGGACCTAGGAACTAGGATGTGACTGTGACGCTCTGTAACTCAGGGGAAAACGCTGCAGCCCCATGTTCAACCTTATATGTTTGTATGGTATCCAATGCAAAGTTTGTCATGTCACGTGTCTTCGGAAGGCTTATGCTGCACTGAGCATTGTTGTTATAGTGATGTTATAGGTTGTAATTTCATATATATAGTTATGAGACTGAAAATATGTCCTCATGGCTTAAAACAAACCCTGGCAAAAACTCTCCAGGAACAGAGGGGCAGCTCACACCTCATCAGGGCATGTATGGGACAAACCCAGCCCAGCCTCACAGGAACAAAGGACACTGGCTTAGGTAACAACAAAGGATCTGTTGGACTCTCGAGTGAGTCACACTCCTTCTTTGGTCAGTTTGGGACTATGGTGAGGTAATGTTCACCTGACCCTGAAGGTGGTGGTGGTGGGGAGGGGGGGCAAAGCCAAGAGGAAGGAAAGAACATGATAAAAGGGAGAAACGTTTGCCATGCTCTTCCTCTCTCTCTCTTTCACCTCCATCTATAGACACCACCACTAAGCGACTGAAGCACTGATCAAAGGGGAGAGCTTGTCTGAAGGGCAACCAGCCAGCCTGTGGCGAGAAGCATCTAAGCTTGTGTGGACATTGAAAGTGTTAAGATCAGCTTAGAACACATTTTGCTTTTATTTCATTTGACAAATCTGACTTCTTGTGCTTTGACTTATAATCACTTAAAATCTATCTTTGTAGTTAATAAGTTTGTTTGTTCTACCTGAAGCAGTGCGTTTGGTTTGAAGCGTGTCAGAAACTCCCCTTGGGATAACAAGCCTGGTACCTATCAATTTCTTTATTAAATTGACGAACTCGTATAAGCTTGCAGTGTACAGCAGGCATAACTGGACACTGCAAGACGGACGTTCCTATGGTTGTGTCTGGGACCGGAGATATTGGTTAGTGTCATTCGGTTGCACAATCTAAGCATCTTATGTGCTAGAGGCTGTGTGTGAAGAGACCAGGAGAGGGGGTTCTCACAGCAGAGCAGGGTACGACTGGCTCTCAGTATTGAGAATTGGAGTGACTTAGCAGATCACCGGTCCAGATAACACCAGGGCAACGTCGCAGTGACCTCATTAATTTCTGCCAGTGCCCAAGTACAGTTTGCACACCACGATGAGCATAGTGCCATTAAACTGTGTGCCCAAGCTTCCAAATACAGGAGTGAATGCTGCCTGGTGACATGGAAGCTCGTTTGGTTCTAGGTTTTGGTTTCATTGCTGCATGCATCTCTAACCTCTTGCGTAAAGATGGAGAGCCTGTAAGGTGAGGGAGTCAGGAACACTTGAGGGAGGGTGTGGTGGTGAGGACTCCTACAATGTTGGTCATTCCACTGCTCAATTCACTGTGGGCAATGGCTTTGAAAACTGGTTTGTAGCAAAAGTTGCTTTCGTCATCTTTCAATGAGATGTTTACAAGCTGACAGTGTATTTGGAAATTATAGTGAGCTGTCTCCTGTAATGTGGGAGAGAGAGAATTGGGTCGCTCTGTTCCTTAGGGCTTGTCTACACCAGGAGGGTTAATCTGCAGTTTTTCAAGTTAATCTGCTTTGAAAATGCTTGCGTACATGGTGCAGTTCATTGCAGTGCTTTGACTCCGCGTTTATTGCAAACTCTGGAGCCCTCTTTGAAAATGAACTAACTTTGCTATGAAGAATTTTATGCCTTGAACTCCGTAGTTAGGTTGACCTTACCCTGTTGTGGATGCAGCTAGGTAGATGGAAGGATTCTTTTGCTCATGTAGCTACCGCCTCTCTGAGAGGTGGGTTACCTACATTAACGGGAAAAACCCCACCTGTCGATGTAGGAAGCATCATAGTGTAGACACACCCTTATCCTGCAGCATCCAAAATAGCCTGGTAACGTCCAGTACCTGGACGCACTTTAAATACAGCTTTGGGAAGCACCAGCAGTTCAAGCTGCCTCCACCCTGTGAATCTCCCAGTCCTGTGCAGTATCTCCACCCCCCTTTGACAGTGTCGTAATGAGGGCAAGGCGAGTGAGTCACTTGCCTCGGGCTTGGAAGGTGAGGGGCACAGAGAGTCTCTCATTCGACGGCAAGTCCTTTCCTCCGAGAGGGACTGAAGGATCCGCCTCCGAATTGCCACCAGTCAACAGCAAGGGAGAGGAGCGGCATGTCCGTCTCTTTGGCAGAAATTCGGTGGCAGGTCCCTCAGACCCTCTTGAAGGGAAGAACCTGCTGCTGAATTGCCGCCTGAGAACAGTGGCAATTCGGAGGCAGGTCCTTTCCTCTGAGAGGAGCCCGCCGACAAAGAGCCGGATGTGCAGCCCCTGTCCCTTGCCTCTGGCGCAAAAATCCCTAGTTATGGCTCTGAGCCACAGAGGCTTGGAATTGGAGAAGGCCTGAAGTTTTTAGTGCTTCCTCCTTCATGTTGAGCTTGTCCTCAACTTGCTGTCTCTGCCTGACCACCTCTGCTTCATGCATTTCTGTGTCCCCGCTCAAAAGATTCCTCCCTTGCCAAGCTCTGCTCCCACTCTGGCCTCTGCAAACCTTATGGTGCTCCAGTATCCCCAGGAAGCCTGTTGTTCCTGACTCTGCTTTGCCCTACCTTGCCATACCCCTTTGCCCACCAAGCCCTGCTTGCCCACTGTTCTCCTCCTCCCCAGCCCCACCCCCCTCACCCTCACTTCCCATATGTGTGTCTCACACTAGCCCGCTACTTCCAAAACTCCTGGAAATTTTCCACCCAAACTTCAGCCCAAGTGTAAGTGTAAGGGAAAACACTGTCTGAAAGCAGCCCTAGTATCCACTGCATCCTCATCTCTGATACTACACTACCCAAATCCTCCACTCTACTTCCTGTCACTTCAGCTCCAAGTCTCTCACTCACATCTGGAAGCAGGGCCTTGGATTTTTAACATGGTAATAAAAGACTTCTGAAGAAAAGGAGTGTGTGTGTGTGTGTGTGTATATTGATCAATCTGAATCTTGCTGATGTCTTAATTAAGGTGCACTTGAATGCAATTAGAATCAGCTGATGGTGTGTTGTCAGGGCTGTATGATGTGAAAAGGGAATGTGGTGTGGAGTGAGGACCCGTGGGTGTTGATGTTTTATCTATAAGGTGTATGAATCGAGGTTAGTCTGTGTATTGATGTTTCCTTAACAGGAGGGACTTCCTTGGGGTGGAGAGATTAGGTTGCACTGACAGTGGACAAGTGTTTTGATGTAGGATTATTTAACTTTTGTGAAAGCAGCAGTTGCAGGGTATGCTCCTCAATCTTGAGGATAGCAATAGGAATGAGCTTTCCTGCCAGACAGCCCATGGGACTCTTCCCTCCCGGATTGGGAGCTCCCACAGAACCTGGCAGGGGATTCTAGACCATGTTACTTTCCTGGTGGCCGTGTGAGGAGAGTTTGACAGGTGCAGCACTCAGAATAAGGCCACGTCTACACTACAGCATAAAATCGAAATTATTAAAACCGGTTTTATAAAACTGGTTTTATAAAATCGATTTTACGCGTCCACACTAGGGCACTTTAATTTGGTGGTGTGCGTCCATGGTCCTAGGCTACCATCGATTTCCGGAGCGGTGCACTCTGGATAGCTCAGTAAAAGAATGAGACCAATAACTTCGATTTCCGTCCACACTAACCCTAAATCAATATAGTAATATCGATTTTAGGGTTACTCTTGTTGGGGAGGAGTACAGAAATCGATTTTAAGAGCCCTTAAAATCGATTTAAAGTGCCTTGTAGTGTGGACGGGTGCAGCGTTAAATCGATTTAACGCTGTAGTGTGGTCCAGGCCTCAAGGTGGTAAGGACAACAAAGAGGAGCTCTGGTTTCATTGAGTCTGGCCCTCCTGAGTCTCCCCCCTGCCAAAGACAGCATGGATGTAGTTCCTGTTAGTTTCTCAGTGCTGCTCTGTATTATTCTGTAAGGGTCACTCAGGATCTGAAGAACTTCTTCTCCCACAGCTCAAATGTGATGTCTCCACTGCACCGCACCACCAATGGCTTGGGGAGCTTGTACTGGATTGGGGCAAACTGCCTGGCCCACTCTTAGACTGTGTGTACCTTGCCCAGAAAATGCGAAGAACTCTCTGGATTGTATTTTGCTGTGTCTGAAGTCCCCCATTTCCTTAACAGTGTGTGGTGGTCCCCAGCATGTGAGGTTGAAATCCCCATGCTGTCTCTGAGCAGTATAGTTTCTTGTATGGTTACCCAGCGTATTGCCCCCCTCCCCCCCCCAAAAAAAGTGGGGGGGGCATCTAGTCTTGCTTCTATCCTGAATGTAAACCAGGCCCAGACTCTAATCACCTCTCCTGTTGTTAAGACCCAGGCTCTACTTACACAGTTTGTTTTTTTGAAGGTGCAGTTTTAAAATGGGCTTTTTGCAGAACTGGCAAAGTCGCAGCCCTGCTCTTCTAGGTAGCTGAAGTTCCCAGGAACCAGAACTTGCGCTCCTGTGCTCCGGTGATCACATGCTCTTCCCCATATCAGATCATTTTGTGCACAGCAAGGTTTAGCTTTGCTTAGGTGGGGCAGTTATTTGGAAGTGAGCCTTCTGCCGACAGCTGATATTGCACAAGTCTGCAGGGCATGGAAGGAACACACACTGATATCTTAGATCAGCACATGGCACTCCACTCAGTGCTGATCATCACTGACGTGTGGAGTCAGCTACGGTCACTGCACTTTGTTTGACCTGGGCTCAAATACGTTAGGGTTTGAGGGTAACAGAGGTAATGCGCAAACCCCAGAAAACAGGTTGAGTTTGAATTCAGTTAAGTGCTTATCTCATGGTTAATATAGAGAGATTTATTTCAAAATTACACTTGCACAGGGCTGCCCTTCCCCCTTCCAAACCTACCTCAGTGCAGTGTGGGTGGAAAATTGAAGGGTGTCCTCTTCCCAGATGGGCCTCGGATAAATTTGGCAGCTCTGTGGCATTGTGAGTTCTGTTCAGCCCTGTGTTCTGTTTACCATTTCTCTGTTGAGCCAAATAATTTTGTATAATGTGACCCGATATAACACGAATTTGGATATAACGCGGTAAAGCAGTGCTCCGGGGGGGGGCGGGGCTGCACACTCCGGCAGATCAAAGCAAGTTCGATATAATGCGGTTTCACCTATAACGTGGTAAGATTTTTTGGCTCCCTAGAACAGTGTTCTATTGAGGTAGAGGTGTATTTGTTTTTTGATATTGCACGCATAGTACCTATCGCTAGCTATACCTACCCAATTTAAATTGCACAAGATAATTAAAACAGTGAGCCCAGCCTAGGAACCCCAGCAGCCAACCAGTCTGGCAACAGCTCACCTAATAACTATCTAGCCCCTTTTTCTTTCTGACCCCCCCTCCCCATGATATAAAAACACCACAGCCCACCTGTGCCACTGCTGTTTTTCTGCATATAAAAGCCAGGGCCAGCATTGTGGGTTAGCAAGCAGGGCAATTGCCCAGGACCCCGCAAAACTAAGTTGCTCAGGCTTTGGCTTCAGCCCCAAGTGGCAGGGCCCCAGGCTTTGGCTTTCTGCCCTGGACCCCAGTGAGTCTAATACTGGCCCTGCTTGGCAGCCCCCTAAAACCTGCTCGCAGCCCCCCAAGGGGCCCTGGACCGCTGGTTGGGAACAACTGATCTAGCCTACAGAGCCCAGCTCCCTACATCACCCAATTTTCCCCACTTTCTGGGAAAATAGACGGGTCTTAGAGCGTGCCCTGAAAATCAATTAATTTAGACTGTTTTGGAGTAAATTCCAAAACCAAGATCCTTTCACAGAAAATATCTTGCCACCATCACTCTTCTTTCAGTGGCTGGTGGCTCAGATGCCTCTGCTGATTGAAGCTTTAGTAGTATCCTAGAGAGACTGCCTCAGGAAGGCAGGTATCGCTGTGTATATATAGAGAAATCTAGTGTTAATGTTAGGCCCATGTAGAGTGCACTGCATTAGTCTTGTCTTTTTAGGTGACAAAGGTATGGGTAACTGTAGTGAGGCCTGAATCCAAAACAGAGGTGAATGGGGAAAAGTACTCTTGGCTACTGCTTTTAGCTTTAAAACCAGCTGATGGTCTAAAATGGTTCTCCCAAATCGCAAATTCAAAAAATAATCCACAGGGTGCCCCTCTGTTAAGGGGTTAATATAATCTCTCTCCCTGCCTGTTGCTTTCCCAATCTGCCTGCCTCACTTGAATCTTGTCTTGATCTTCGTCCAGCTAGCTCTCATTCGTGCCCTAATCTCAGCCAGATATTTGATGAGGACCTCAACTGCACCATCTGTGTCAAACAAGGAGGATGGTTCAGTGGTTAGGGCACTAGTCTAGGACTTAGCAGACCTGGTAAGTCCCTGCTCTGCAGCGAATTCTCTGAGGGACCTCAGGCTAGTCACTTAGTCTCTCTGCCTCAGTTCCCCACCTATACAGTGGAGACAGCAATACTTCCCTTTGTCACAGGGTGTTGTGAGGATAAATATGTTAAAGATGCCCTGCTGAGGAGGGCCGTAAGTACTTTAGATAGGTGCATAACATGGAGACAGAGAACTGGGTGCATGTCAGTATACCAAAAGCACCATAACAGAGCACTCCTAACAGCCGTCTCTACAAGTTGAATGAGAGAAGCTGGCAAGGTTAAACCCTGTCCACCCCATTTGAGAGCCCATGGGACACAGGAGTTGTCTGGGACTCTGGGGACTAGAGGAAAGGTGCTGCTTGCGTGACTTTGTTCAAGCCAGGTGAGGTTTGCTGGCAGGCCACCAGCAGATCATGGTGTGAAGGGCAATTTGACAGTCAGGCTACATGCCTGGTTTTCATCCATTGTCATGAGGAGAAATGCTGTTTCCATACCATACGCTGGTCTGATCTCAGATTAACAAGGGTCAAAGGAATCTAGGACAGCCAGATAAGTTCTCACTACAGTCTTCTGAACAATCGTACACAGTGGTAAGAGATCAGGAAGGGTGATAATTGACCCGAGATATAGCAATGGTGGTGTAGCAGGGTTGGTCCCAGGATATGAGACAAGGTGGGAGAGGTAATATCTTTTATTGGACCAACTTCTGTTGGTGAGAGTGACAGGCTTTCCAGTGACTTAGAAGTGAAGAGGAGCTCTGTGTAGCTCAAAAGCATTTCTCTCACCAACAGAAGTTGGTCCAATAAAAGATATTTACCGCCCCCCCTTGTCTCTCTCAGGCCTGGTCCACACTACACAGTTAAATCTATTTAAACAGCGTTAAATCGATTTAACTCTGTACCCGTCCACACTACAAGGCACTTTAAATCGATTTTAAGGGCCCTTAAAATCGATTTCTGTACTCCTCCCCAACGAGAGGAGTAACCCTAAAATCGATATTACTATATCGATTTAGGGTTAGTGTGGACGGAAATCGAAGTTATTGGTCTCATTCCTTTAATGTAGCTACCCAGAGTGCACCGCTCCGGAAATCGATGGTAGCCTAGGACCATGGACGCACACCACCGAATTAATGTGCCCTAGTGTGGACGCATAAAATCGATTTTATAATATCGGTTTTATAAAACCGGTTTTAGTAATTTCGATTTTATGCTGTAGTGTAGACGTAGCCTCAGAGCATCAAGCAGAGGCTGGAGAGATGCTGCCTTAGACAGCTTGTACCCTGCCCGCCATAAAGGAGCTATTGAAAATGTCCAAAAATGGCCCTGTTCAGGGCCTGCCTGCACTACAACTTTTAACTGGGTCAGGGACAGCTGAGTTGTGACTGGGTCACCACACCTGGTTTAGCAACCCCATAATTAATAGCTATGCTAGTGCTTAAAGTATAAGAGCAAGGGATCAGACTCAACTCAGTCCTGTGGTTGGGCAAAATCTTCCCCGATGACTAGAAACTGAAGCGATTGGATATTTTATGTGATGTGATTTAGTCAATGCAATATGTAGTTAATCCTGTATGACTACTTCTGTGATCCTGGCTAGACATTGGGCACTATTTGAATATTTTGGTAACAAGCTGAACAATCGTGTTTGCTAGCAACTGAATGTACTACCAGGCTTTCTTACCTGAATCTAGCTCCCAGCTGCAGGAGCGGTTCCAACAATCGCATACATTCGACTTTCTTCACCCAGAAGGCTCATCAGGTCTCACTGCAGTAAAAACATAGGGCAAGTTTAACTATTGCTAGAAGGGTTTCCTGCCCTCCTTTGCCCTGAGCAGATTAGGACACTCCCTCCTTCACTGGCATCCTTCCCTTTGTCAAAGGAAGGATTTTCCTCATTGTTTCAAATGCAGCCAAAGCTAGTTTACTTCCTTGTTTTCTGAACCTGCAGCACTGATGAGGTCAACTCTTGGATTAGGATGTAACCACTATTGCAGACCCAGCAGGGGGAGCCCTTCTGTTGTTTTATAGTGGGCCACATTTAACTCCTGCTCAATGAGAAGTGGGGATTTTGGATTTTAACTAGCAGTATAAAAGATGCCAGGCCTTCCCCATCAGATAAACCTTCAACATTCATCAAATTCCCTCTAGCTCGGATGATACTACATTCCATGCATGTATACCACCCTTGTATGTACTACACACAGCTTCTGCAGTTTTAACTTTCAATATAATTGACTTAATTCTTCTCTCTCTCTCTAAAAGTTACATAAGCACAAAGCATTAACTTTAGAGATGGGTAAATTGAGGCCACTCAAAACCCCATGATTTTACTTCAGGTTATGTAGCAAGTCATTGGCAGTGCAGGGTGTAGAATTTAGGTAGCTTGGCAGCAGTCCTCTGGTCATATCACTGGACATGCTCCTTCTGGAATGCTTTGCTCCCAATAATGGCTTTATATTTGCATATATATTGTGTTTGTCAGCTGTGACCTATCCTCTTCAGGAAATGCGTGTTTAACAGAGCCTGGAAGCCAGGATTTCAGGGTTCTGTACTGAGCTTTGCAACTGACTTGTATGACCAAGGGCAAGATGCCGTGTCTCAGTTTATCCTTCTGTAAGGATAAACTGAGTTGTTGTCTATTACTGTGTGGGCTTGGTGTGAAGCTGGCTTAATATTTGATAAAGTATTTTTAGATCTTCAGCGAAAAGACACCA
Source organism: Gopherus flavomarginatus (assembly GCF_025201925.1). Taxonomy (NCBI): domain Eukaryota; kingdom Metazoa; phylum Chordata; order Testudines; family Testudinidae; genus Gopherus; species Gopherus flavomarginatus. The sequence continues at coordinate 39,946,417 of NC_066630.1, forward strand.
TGCAAGTGCAGAGTGTAATTATTTATTTTGATGAGACTTAGGTGGTTGTGTAGAATCAGAACTCTCCGCTATTAGACAACTGGCAGAACTCCTGTCCTCTGGTTTTTTTTTTGTTTTTTTTTTTTAAAGGATGCGATTATAGCTTAGGTTATCTTTCCTACATTGTTTTAAACCTGCTGTGTCAGAGGACTGCTCTAACACAACAGTGACCTGACCATGCTAGAATGCAGTTTGGCCTTGTGTATGCAGATGAAACTAACCTGTTTTGTAACCACTTTTTGAATCATGTTACCCTCTTGAAAGAATTGTAACATTGCTTGTTAAGAAGCTTATAATGTGGCTTGGTAGTATCTACACAGAGAAGACTGGATCATGTTCTAATACTGTTGGGGCATTATCAAATCGTAATGATTTCCTGACACATTAAACTTGTGGTTTAGAAAGGCTCTCTGCATCCAGTGACTTAGAGGTAGGAGGACCTTAGTTGTAGTTGCCGATATAAATCATATTGAGGGGTGGGCTGCACACTAAGCTATTGAGAAAGAGGGCTCAACGTCAAATGTCTAGGGCGAGCAGAACAGACTTGTCATAAACAGATAGTTAAGGGTTAATGTCTCTTTTACCTGTAAAGGGTTACAAACAGTGAACCTGGAACACCTGACCAGAGGACCAATCAGGAGACAAGATACTTTCAAATCTTGGTGGAGGGAAGTCTTTGTTTTGTGTGTGTTTGTCTGTTCTCTCTGGGTTCTGAGAGTGACCAGACATACCTACAGGCTCTCTAATTTTCTATTCAAATAGTAAGTACCAGTAGAAGGCGGTTTAGTCTTTTTGATTGTTTTCTTTATTTGCAAATATGTATTTTGCTGGAAGGATTTTAATTTGTATTTGTGCTGGGGGGAAGGTTTCTCTCTAGTGTCTATAAGCTGAAAGACCCTGTAACATTTACCATCTAAATTACAGAGACAACTTTTACTTTTTTCTTTCTTTTATTAAAAACTTTTCTTTTTTAAGACCTGATGGATTTTTTTCCCCTTGTTGAGGCTCAAAGGAATTGAGTCTATACTCACCCGGGAATTGGTGGGAGACAGGGAGAGAGAAGGGAGGGGGAAAGGTGGAATTTCCTCTGTTTTAGATTCACAGAGCTTGAATCTGTATTACCTCTTGGGGAGGGGAAAAGAGGAGGGGGGAAGGTGCATTTCCCTTTGTTTTAGGATTCAAGGAGTTGAATCACAGTGATCTTCCAGGGTAACCCAGGGAGGGAAAGCCTGGGAGAGGTAACGGTGGGGGAAAGGGTTTACTTTCCTTGTGTTAAGATCCAGGGGGTCTGGGTCTTAGGGTCCCCAGGGAAGGCTTTGGGGGAACCAGAGTGTACCAGGCACTCCAAGTCCTGGTTGGTGGCAGCACTACAGGATCTAAGCTGGTAATTAAGCTTAGAGGAATTCATGCTGGTACCCCATCTTTTAGACTCTAAGGTTCAGAGTGGGGATCTATACCATGACAAGACTGTTCTTACTTGTGAGACTTTTTCTGTGAATGGCATACGGAGTCTGTCCTGGGTGTTGCATGTTGTCAGGAGTAGGGTACCTTTGTATAAAGAAACTTAGAAGATGCCGTAGTCAATTTCTTTGCTGCATGCTGGCTCAATGCATTGTGTTTGTAACCCTTCTGCCCCTCTGAGTTGGCAGCAACAAGGGCCGGGTTCAGTATCCAGGGGTTCCGTTTCAGTAACACAATGCATAACCGGCTCGAGCCCCCACCCAGTGACCTGGGACACTCACATACCACACCCCCCTGGGCGCCTCTAGGAGGCAATACTTCCCCTCTCGCAAGCACAGAATCTGAGTTTAGCAAAATCTTTTTAATAAAGGAAGGAATCAATGCGGCATCCCATTGGAGAAACGCCACAAACGGGGTTATAACGCAAACCATAAACAAAAACCCACCGCCAAGTACCTTTGGCACTGTCTTTCTTCCCCTTTGGGGTGATTGGACTTAAAACCCTAAGTCCAACAACCCAAAAGTCTCTGGTCAATGCCATCCCAGAGTTCGAGAGTTTATCTGTAGAGGTCCCTCCCCCCCAGCCGGGTAGAAAGGGGCACCTTACGTGGTCCGGGGCCAACTGCCCTGCCTCTCCGTGGGTTCTGCTTCCGCCTTCTCCACGAACTGCTCCACTTTACCAGCCGCTCCACTCTGCTCCTCCAGCCGTCCTCAGAAACTGCTCCGCTCCACCAGCTGCTCTGCTCCATGAGCTGCTCCAGTTCTCCCTGCAAACTGCTCGGCTCCGCTCGCTCTGTGGGCCACTCCACTCGTCCCACAGCTACTCCGCTCTGCCAGCCGCTCCGCTGCCACCAGCTGTCCCGTGATCCGCTCCAGCCATCCCCACAACTGCTCCACTCCGCCAGCTGCTCTGTTCCACAGTATATCTTCAGGCTCCCCCACTAGTTAGCACAGTGCTCTCAGCTCAGTAATTTCAGCTCTTTAGTGATTTCAACTCTGAGGCCATGTCTACATCTAAAGTTTTGCAGCGCTGGTTGTTACAGCTGTATTAGTACAGCTGTATAGGGCCAGCGCTGCAGAGTGGCCACACTTACAGCAACCAGCGCTGCAAGTGGTGTTAGATGTGGCCACACTGCAGCGCTGTTGGGCGGCTTCAAGGGGGGTTCCGGGAACGCGAGAGCAAACCGGGAAAGGAGACCCGCTTCGCCGCGGTTTGCTCTCGCGTTCCCGGAGCCACCCAGCAAACCGCAGGGAAGGAGACCTGCTTGCTCTGGGCTCCGGGAACGCGAGAGCAAACCGGGAAAGGAGACCCGCTTCGCCGCGGTTTGCTCTCTCGTTCCCGGAGCCACCCAGCAAACCGCAGGGAAGGAGACCTGCTTGCTCTGGGCTCCGGGAACGAGAGAGCAAACCGGGAAAGGAGACCCGCTTCGCCGCGGTTTGCTCTCTCGTTCCCGGAGCCACCCAGCAAACCGCAGGGAAGGAGACCTGCTTGCTCTGGGCTCCGGGAACGAGAGAGCAAACCGGGAAAGGAGACCCGCTTCGCCGCGGTTTGCTCTCTCGTTCCCGGAGCCACCCAGCAAACCGCAGGGAAGGAGACCTGCTTGCTCTGGGCTCCGGGAACGAGAGAGCAAACCGGGAAAGGAGACCCGCTTCGCCGCGGTTTGCTCTCTCGTTCCCGGAGCCACCCAGCAAACCGCAGGGAAGGAGACCTGCTTGCTCTGGGCTCCGGGAACGAGAGAGCAAACCGGGAAAGGAGACCCGCTTCGCCGCGGTTTGCTCTCTCGTTCCCGGAGCCACCCAGCAAACCGCAGGGAAGGAGACCTGCTTGCTCTGGGCTCTGGGAACGAGAGAGCAAACCGGGAAAGGAGACCCGCTTCGCCGCGGTTTGCTCTCGCGTTCCCGGAGCCACCCAGCAAACCGCAGGGAAGGAGACCTGCTTGCTCTGGGCTCTGGGAACGAGAGAGCAAACCGGGAAAGGAGACCCGCTTCGCCGCGGTTTGCTCTCGCGTTCCCGGAGCCACCCAGCAAACCGCAGGGAAGGAGACCTGCTTGCTCTGGGCTCCGGGAACGAGAGAGCAAACCGGGAAAGGAGACCCGCTTGATTACCAGAGGCTTCCTCCTTCCACGGAGGTCAAGAAAAGCGCTGGTAAGTGTCTACATTGGATTACCAGCGCTGGATCACCAGCGCTGGATCCTCTACACCCGAGACAAAACGGGAGTACGGCCAGCGCTGCAAACAGGGAGTTGCAGCGCTGGTGGTGCCCTGCAGATGTGTACACCTTCAAAGTTGCAGCGCTGTAACTCCCTCACCAGCGCTGCAACTTTCTGATGTAGACAAGCCCTTAGTGATCTCAGCTCTTAGTAGAGGAGCCCCAGTGCTAGTGCACCATTAGCCCAAAGTGAGTTCAGCTCAGTAACCTGTATTTAGATTCTTGAGGGAATAGAAAAATCAACTCTGACATTCCACCGTGGAGAGAGGAGGAGGTGGAACTGGTGCTTCTGGCTCCACAAGGAGACTGCACCACCAGGCACAGATACCTGTCCCCAGCCTCTCTCCCTTCACTGGGTATTGGAACCCATGTCCCTTGTCTAGCAAGTACCACTCAACTGAGGTTGAGTCATTTCTGTCACAAAGCAGTCCCACAGCTCGGCAGCATGGGATGGGGTAGGCGTGCCTATGCAAATACACTCTCTGAAATTCTTTCCACCAGATGTCAGGGTAGAGCTCATCCTGACTCTACTTACATGTTCAAATGTTCAAATAACGTTGTTCCCTTTGTCACCTACTCGTTGCTGACATTTCCAGGAGAAAGAGGACTTCATTTTGGCTTCTAAGTTGTAAAAATGTTCTTGTAAGTGCCAGGGACTCTTTCCCCTCCTCCACCTCCCTCCTCTTTGTCTGCCAGCTGATTGCATAGTCTGAGCAACTTTCTGTCCTCTTTGCCTGGCAGCAACGATGAAGTCATGCATCTCCGTGAGCTACTGTTTCCATTCTAGCACCAAAAGACACTAGATTGGTTTGATTCTGTTCCAGTGGTAGCTGTTTGGCATCTTTTTTCTGCTGGCTTACTGTTGAGGTCTGTGTGTTGCTTGTCTGAAAATGGGCCCAGTCAACATACGTAAACCCTCTGGGTGTCACTTCTGTTCTCAAAACGGCATGTGGGTAAGACACAGGCCTCAAGAGAGAGGAGTCCTGGGTTCTGCTCCCAGAACAGTCACAGGCTAGGTGGGGCCTTGGGGAAGTCTCTTCACCTCTCTGCCTGTGGTCTCCTCTGTAACCTCCCAGGAGGTTGTGAGGTTACATTACATTTGTCAACTGCAGTGAGCACTCTAGATGAAAGCTACTAGAGAAGGACAAAGTGGTTATTTAAAAACACTCACCAACAGTAGAGTTAATTACAAGTCAGAGACTGCTCATGCCATGCTCAAGTACTCTGGAGATCTCTTTAAAGGTTGACCTAGAGCAATGGCTTGTATCATAGTGGGTAAGAACAGACTCTGCTCCAGCTGCACGTAGTCACCGGGAATGCTCTGTGTAACCTGCCAGGATAGAGAGTTACATAAACAGCCTCCTCGGTCTCGTGTCAGCAAAGGATGCAGCATGATACTGAGATGACAGGAATGCCTCTGCACAGAGTGCAGTGACAGCTGTTTGTTCTCGAGAAGATGTTTTGTGCCAGCCTGACGGCTCTTGAGTCCAGGAGAGCTACCTGTTACACTAATGTAAATAATCCCTCCTTGAGCCAAAAAGGCTGCAGCAGAAGCTGTGATTTAAAAATCTGATGTGCATGGTGGTGGGCTTTGTGCACAGGATAGCGCATGCAGGCAGATGTTATGCTTTCCAGGATTTTATCTGAGATGCTACTTACTGCGCAGCAGCCCGCTCTCCTCCATGTTCTATATGAACCTGGATGCTGCTGCATTTTGATATTTCTTGGCACGTGAAATTAAGAACATAAGAATGGCCATACTGAGTCAGACCAATTATCTCTCGTCTGACAGTGGCTGGTGCCAGGTGCTTCAGAGGGAATGAACAGAATGGGGCAATTTATCGAGTGACATATCTCCTGTCATCCAGTCCTGGCATCTGACAGTCAGAGATTTTGGGACACCCAGAGTATGAGGTTGTGTCCCTGACAATCTTGGCTAATAGCCATTGATAGATCTATCCTCCCTGAATTTAGTTAATTCTTGTTTTAACCCTGTTATATTTTGGTCTTCAAACATCCCCTGACATCAAGTTCCACAGGCTTACTATGCAGTTGTGTGAAGCAGTACTTCCTTATGTTTGTTTTAAGCTTGATGCCTGTTAATTTCATTGGAAACTGTTTATTAGTAACGTTAAATACTTTTTCTTGGAAGTTAGACTGGAAGGAGCTTGTGCAGAGAAAGGCAGACACTATTTACTCATTTCTTTTTGAACTAAGATGTCGCTTGCTCTGTAACTTGGAGATGAAAGCATGGGTATGGATGAAAAGATTTGAAAAGAATACGCTGGCAGTGGGCAAAAAGTGAACGCCCTTGCTGGTGAGGGGACCCCCCTCATGCACACTTTGCTGTGTGTGAATTCACAGAAATAAGCTGTACTGATTTATAAGTATCTTTATGCTAATATAACTCCATCTCTAGTAGGAGTTGCACTCATTTAACTATATAATAAAGGTCCAATAGAAATAGATGTCGATGGGGAATCATCCGATAGAGGTGTTTCTAGTGGGGTTCCGCAGGGATCAGTACTAGGCCCAATGCTAATTAATATTTTCATCAATCACCTGGAAGTACATATAAAATTACTGCTGATAAAATTTGCAGAGGACCCAAAACTTGGTCCTGTGATTTAATAATGATGAGGACAGGTCAATCATACAGAGCAATCTGGATTGCTTGGTAAGCTGAGCCCACTAAAACAAAAATAATTTTAATACAGCCAAAGGCAAAATTATACCTCTGGTGCGGGCCAGACCCAGAATGGAGGCCTGTATCCTGGAAAGCGGTGACTCTGAAAAGGATTTGGGGGTCTTAGTGGACAGGCAGCTGAACGCGAGCTCCTAGTGCAGTGGCAAAAAGGGCTAATATGATTCTTGGCAGTATAAACAGGGAAGTAGTAAGGAGGAGCAGGAAGGTGACTTTACCTCTGTATAGGGAAGGGGCGGCCAAATTTACTGACTCTCCGAGCTGCATATGACGATCTTCAGAAGTTCAAGAGCCAGGGCGTACCTGCTAGGCATTGGGGCTTCAGCCCTGTGATGGGGCTAAGGGCTTCTGCCCCGTAGGGCGTGACTGTCGGGGCTTCAGCCCCACTGAGACCTGGCAGATGCCTCCCGTTGAGCTGAAGCCCTAAGACCCCCCTCCCTACTGGGCGGAAGCCCCTAGCCACACCGCCACACCTCAGGGCAGAAGCTCTGAGCTCCCCCAAACAGTCTCGTAGGCAGAGAATGGGGGAGGGGGCTCCAGGAGCTGCACTTTAACTGTAAATGAGCTGCGGTTTGGCCATCCCGACACAGGGCATTAGTGAGACCGGGACTGGAATACTGCCTCCAGTTCTGGTGTCCACATATTCAAAAGGGTGAGAAAAAATGGGAGAGAGTGCAGGAAAGAGGCACAAAGACAATTCAAGGGCTGGAAAAGAGGCCTCGCGTTGAGAGACTACAAAAGCTCAGTGTGTTTAGTTGCCCAGAAGAAGATTGAGATGTGAGTTAATTACAGTGTATAAATACCTCCCCAGGAGAACATACCGGGTACTCAAGGACTCTCTGATCTAGTGGAGAAAAATGTAACAGGAACCAGTGGCTGGAAGCTGAAGCCAAACAAATCTGAATTAGAAATGAGGCACAGATTTTGACAGTGGTTAACCCCTGGAACAAATTATCAAGGGACGTTGTGGATTCTCTACTTCTTGATGTTTTCAGATCCAGACCAGATGCCTTTCAGGAGGATCTGCTTTAGACAAAGTTACTGGGCTCCATACAGTGCCAGCTGAATGAAATTTCATGGCCTGTGTTATACAGGAAGTAGGACTAGATGATCCAGTGGTCCCTTCTGGCCTTAAACTGAGTCTATGAACATGCCCTGCATTTCTCAGGTCTGATCCCCCTCCTTTCCACCCCATTCTTCCCTGTTCTGCTCCAAAACCCTCCACATTCCCTCTTGCTTCTCAGACTCCCCAGGTTCCCCCAACTGTTCTCTCCACCCGGTCCGAAATGGCTCCACCAGTCCATCCATCACACCCATGCTGCTCTCAGCTCCATGCTTCCAGTAATCCGGGACAGGTGGGAGGGGCTGTAAAGAATGCACGCACCAGCTGGCGGCAGGAAAGTGGAGACGCCCCACGTTCAGGTCTAGTGTAGGGAAGGGGCTTTTCACATCCACTTGCACCATAGGAGCCGCAGGTGTGAAGTGGCCCATTCATCTCAATTAGAGGTTCTTAGCTGAATGAGAACACCCCATGGAGATAATACAGCCTGAAACAATGGCACTGTCACCTGCGTCATTCATCTCAGTGCAGGTTCTGTGACAAAGTTCCTCCTCTACCTTAGTGGGTCCTGCGCTTATTGGCGGATTTGTTCACCTCAATGATCTTCCCCTCTTGTGGAACCCACAGTCTGGGTCAGCTCCTCCTGTGTCTGATCAGGAGTTGGGAGGTTTGGGGGGAACCCGGGCCCGCCCTCTACTCCGGGTTCCAGCCCAGGGCCCTGTGGATCGCAGCTGTCTATAGTGCCTCCTGTACCAGCTGCATGACAGCTACAACTCCTTGGGCTACTTCCCCATGGCCTCCTCCAAACACCTTCTTTATCCTCACCACAGGACCTTCCTCCTGGTGTCTGATAGCGCTTGTCCTCAATCCTCCAGCAGTATACTCTCTCACTCTCAGCTCCTTGCCTTCTTGCTTCCAGCTCCTCACACACGCTCTTTCTCCTCTGGCTCCTCCCTGCCTGACTGGAGTGAGCTCCTTTTTAAACCCAGGTGCCTTGATTAGCCTGCCTTGATTGGCTGCAGGTGTTCTAATTAAAGTAGCTATTTCTACTGTCTTCTAGAAAGATCTTAATTGGCCCCAGGTGCCTTGATTAACCTGGAGCAACTGTCATTTGGTTACCATGGTCCTAGGGATTTGTTTAGCCTGGGGCTAACATACCTGTTTCTCAGTACTTTACTGTAGCCATCTGGCCTTGCCCCAACACAGTTCTCATTCCTCCCTTCTGCAGCTTCAGCCCTTGTGGGCCTGTGCCATGCACCAAGCTAGCATGTTCCCAGCTCCCTGCCTCCTCTCAGCGCTGTCTGCACTATGCACTGATCATGCACATTCCCAGCTCTCCATCTTGGACTCAGCACTGTGGGGCATGTATTGAAGGGGAGCAAAGAAATGGGGGTTATGGATGTGGAGAGGTTTGGGAGGCAGAGCTGAAGCCCCCTACGTTTCCCACTGCACAGCTTTGACCCCTTCCTTCCTGCCCCACACTCTCCTGCACTGCTCTGATCTCTCCTTTCCCCCTAGAAGCATTGGGGTGAGTGTGCAGGGGAGTGTGTGGTTGGTCTTCCCCACTGCTTGGAAGCAACATGGAGGAGGGGAAGGTCTGGGTTCCTTCCCCTGCTGGATCAGGGAGCGGTGAAGGGAAGGGGAGCCCCTGAGCTGGGCTGATGGAGCAGCCTAGGGGAGGAATTAGGGGTGTAAGGGCACAGATGGCTCCATTTCCCCTCCAGTGACATACTTAGGGGAAGGTGTGAGTGTAACCCATGTGGTTCTGCTGGCTGCAACTTCTGAGTTCCCAGAGAGCCAAAGGTCCCTTGGAAAATGATCCTTCATTCATTGAGGGATTGTAGAAAAATGCACTTCTGGAAACATAGTTCTTTATCAAAGCTCTAGTAATTGAACTTTGTACAAAAACACATTGTTTGGATGATAAAGGGTTGTCATCTTTTGGGGTGTACTGGCACCTCAGTAGCTGAGCCAGAATCCAGCCCCAAAGGGTGAAGATTGGCAAAGGGGCAGAGCCCTCACCCCCTGTCCTGCTCCAGCTCCCCCTCCCCCATATACCCTCATTCTATATTGAAAAAGTTAGAGTCTGAAAACGTTTTGAGCTGCTCACATTAGGGCAGCTGTGTGTTAGGAACCCCTTGGCCAGATGTCTCAGTGGTTTGCATTCCTTTGATCAAACTCACTCCTGTTGTTCTACGCCGGGGGACATTCTGCGCCAAAAAATATAAAATTCTGTGCACAATATTTTAAAATTCTGCAAATTTTGTCAAAATAGCACTAGTTTTGATTATTTTGGTAATTTATTTCAAAATACCTGTCAAGAGGTATGTCTGCAACAATACAGACACACACAAAAATTCCCCCAGGAGTAGAGAGTTAAAGAAACCTCTATGACAACCCAGTTCCTGTTTCTCTGCCCTGTTCCCCACGTCCTCCAGAGCCCAGCCGTGGGGCCAGACACTCACACCCCCTCCCATGCCAGAGCCCAAGGATCCATAGAGAGAAACAGCCTGATGGTCAGTCCTAGGCTTGCATGGAGTTTACTGTGTGCCGCCTTCTCCTTTCCTCAGGGCATGCTGCGAACTGCAGCTGCCAGGAACCCTCTAGCTCCCTCTCCCTCCCCCAGCAGCCACTAGTGGTGGCTAGCAGCTCTGCAGCCGATTTCTGTGAGGGAAAGAACATTCTGCATGCACAACGTTAAATTTCTGCGAAATTCTGCATTGTGCAGTGTCGCAGACTTCCCCCAGGAGTATTGTTCAGGGAATAGTCAAGGAGCATGATTCCATTATCCTAACTGCTCTCTGTAGAGCCTTTCTTATTCCCTCTGTTTCATCAGTGCTAATTTCATTGACAGTACTTATAAAATTTGAGACTGGATTTTAGAGCACTTTAAAATAGTGCTCTTAAACCAGACATTTTGGTCTCAAAGACTACATATAGTATATCACTTTGGCCACGCAGCGACTGTAACAGCAGCCTGCCTGAAAACTCTCTGGCTTTAATAGAGCTTTGGTTCTGTGGCACCTGTGCCTTTCACTCTTTGTCATCAGTTAGGCTTGATCTGCCCTGGAATAATAAACTCTACCCTCAATCAATAATGTTTGCTTCCCCAAAGGGGCAGCGAATGTCGTGTGCCAGCTGAGATAAATCCCCAGGAGTGATATCAGTTTGAGGAGAATCAGAACTGGGACATCAAAGGAAGAGCCTGGTCGTCTTTACACTCTTAACCATTATCCTGCATTGCATTGGAGCAGTTACTGCTGAAAACCTAGGGTCCCTGCTGTAAATAGAAATCTCTGCACTTACGGAGTGCTCCCCTGTACAGATCTTCACTGCTGCCAGAATCGGCTATTAAACATGGTGATGAGACCTAGGAAACAAGGAGGACAAAGTCCAGGACAATCATTTTTTTTTTTTATGGCATTCAGCTGCTTTCAGTGGAACTGTCAGTGCTGGTTTTGTGAATGACAGGTCCTGTTGGAACAGCAGGAGTTTGTCCTTCAATTGGATGGAGATAATGTTATATAGATGGGAGGGTCTCCGTGATCCATTCTGTTGCACCTGTGAGACTGCAGTGTCTCTCTGAGCTGACACTTCAAGGCTTCCTGGGGATTGTCCTCATGGACTGAGGTACAGCGGGGTGCGCCAGAGCTTTCTTCAAGTTAGTCTATTGTAATCATTTGGAATGTCTAAACGTAATTTATACAGCGTTGTCAACATAGAACCTTGTAAAGACAAGAACCTACCTTCCCAGAACACAGGAGAAACTTGTGCTCTGTATTAGGCTAGATCCTACTCAGTTTCCTTGCTTTAAATCTCAAGGCAACTCCACTGGAATCAGTAGTTCCTTTGGATTTACATTAACATATCTGAGATCAGAATCTCTTTGGGTGAAGGGAGGCTTTCAAAAAACATTAGAACGTGTTTCAGTGGATGAACCAATAAAATGCCACTGCCTAACAGACTAGAGGTTGGGCAATACAAACTATGGAAGCTCAAAGTGAATCTATAGTCTAGATTTTTGCCAGGTTCTTTGTTCTGGGCACTTGTGAGACCAGCTGTTCTCCTGCAGAAGGGGTAACGAGGCAGAACCATGACTGGTCTACAACAGGTTCTGTGATAGTCTACCATATGTCGAGTGAATTCAGACAATTTCCATATGCCAGTTCTTGCTGAGTTCTCCTGATTGCATGGTACCTAGACTCAAAGCCAGCATGAATGAGATCAGGAAGGGTGCAGACAGGTTGTCTAAGATGGATGTTCACACTGCCAACGTGCTAACTGTAATTTTTAGAATGGCTCTTAAAAAGCTTGAAGAAGTCTGTCTAGTTTTCTTTTTTTCATATTCTAAATCATTGATCGTCAAGCATGCTTAATGAAACGGAAACAGGCTGTTTTGTTTCCCAGTTATCTATTAAACTTTAATGCCAACACAAGAGAACATCACTGGGTAAGCAGCATTGCTGGTGTCAGCAAAAGCTGCCTTTTGTGTTGACTTGTGTGGTGATTTTGTTTTGTGGACCACTGTCCACTAGGGACTGTGACATCACCAGACTCAATTCAGTTGGAGTCCAAACGCGGCTTTGAATGCAGGTTCCTTGAAAGTAAAGTGAGTTCACCTCTTAGCCCTGCCTGGTTACCATTTGGATTGAACAGAGACATGTTAATGTATTGAAATTCGTGCTATGCTGCAGACCCTATCATGTTCTGTCCTTTATCTTCCAAGGAATCCTCTACAGCCTGAATTAATCAGGACAGAAGAATGAAATTTAATACTTGCAATGTAAATTAAAACACTTGCATTTTTTCAGAGAGAGGATTTTATTAATTTTAAAAGTTTTATTTATTTCTCCTTAACCACAAGCTGCCTCAAGTTTGGCTTGTGCTGTTCTGAGCCAGGTAGGGCATGTTTAGAAAACAAGTTAAGTTGCAGTGAATGTGCTCAGGAAATACAGGCACACTGAGATACTCAGTATGAGCCCTGGTAAGATGGCTAAAGCCTTTAGGGTGGGATTTTCAAAGATCTTAAGGGAGTTACCCAGTTCCTATTAATTTTAACACTGTTTAAAAATGTCACCCTGAATGACTCTCTCTTGCATGTAGCAGCCTTCCTCTAAACCGATCCCAGAATGCTGCCCACGCATGTGGTGGTGGTGATATGAGTTTAACTGGCATTAGATTAGGGCTACCTTGTCTTAGGCACGAGTGAGTTACCGTGCGGAGGTCAAGGGCTGAATATTCCCAGCTTTGCACTGGAGGGGTTGGTGAAGAAGAAAACATGGGAAGTATTGAAAGTTTGATCAGTGCTTTGGAATGTGAGATGGATTAATTGATGGCCCAGGTAGTCAGTCAAGGATGCAAGATGATTGCTCTTTATTTCAGGAATATTCCTGCTGCGTGTACAAGAATTACTCTTGCCACATCCAAGGTGAACTATATCAGCAGTTTAACAGCTTACACCACCACTATAGAAATGTAGGGTTGGAAGGGACCTTGAGAAGTCTGCTAGTCCAACCTCCTGTGCTGAGACAGGACCAGCCCTAGACCATCCATAACAAGTGGTTGTCTAATCTGTTCTTAAACAATGTGACATTTTAGAACAGAAAGTGAGGAAAAATGCATCACATTTATTCAAAACTGGATGATGAAGTTAAGCAGGCAAGATATAATTACATACATTGGATTTTCCCTAGGCTGCTGATTTGCATTCCTACCTCTCTCAAAAAGCTCCATGAGATCTTTGAAAACCAGAGACAGTCAGGACCTCGTTTTGGGGTCTTATCAAAAATGACCCAGTGCCCTGAAACCAGTGGATCAATAGTGATTTGGGGCACGGGATGCCACTTTCTGTAGAATTTAGGTGTTCCGTGGAGATGTGCTGTCAAAGTGCTGATCCAGCTCAAGCTCCTCAGACTGAAAGCACAAGGACAGGATGCCAGCACAAGGGCAATGACTTGAAGTATTCAAGGAAAGTCCCTGGCATAGCTATAGCGCTGTAGCAGCGGTAGCATAGACACTTCCCACATCGACTGAAGGGGCTTTCCATCGAGGTAGTAATCCACCTCTGAGTGGCGGTGGCTAAGTCGATGGAAGAATTCTTCTGTTAGCCTAACCACATCTACACCAGGGCTTAGATCTGCATAGCCATGGTGCTCAGGGGTGGGAGTGGCACAGCCAGGTGAATCTAAATATTAAGTATGGACCAGGGCTAGCTCTTCCCTGTGTCCTGGTAGCAAACCAGTGGAGTGTTGAACCCAGTCGCAAATGTCACGGACCTCTGGGAAGCAAAACCAGAAGCTTATTATACTTGACCTTCACAACTGTTGATAGAAACATTTGACAGTGGTATTCTTAAATCTGATCTCTTGGTTATCACCTAGTGTGGAATCAATTGACAATGTTTGAGGAATCCTCAACCTGTCCTGCTTAAAGATGCTCATACGGTGCTCTGATGACATATTCAGGGCTCAGTTAACTTCAGTCATTAAGCAGGATAAACTGAAATTGCTTCTAAAACACTTTGTCTCTAGACTTAAAACACAACCTCCCCAAACATCCCTTGTACTGAGAGCTGTAAACAAAAGGCTTCACTTTCTCAGTAGGGAGGCACAGTCTTGTCCCATCCCTGAGCTAGAGGATTTAATCCAAACAGCACCAGCATTGTCCAACTCAGCACAAATCTAGGCACTTGTTAGATTAAAATGTGACAAAAGGCTGGGCCCTATGAATAGGGAGTGAGTGGCTATCGCACAGAAGAAATGTAAACTTAATTTCTAATATAGGGCAAACAAAACAGCTAAAATGTCTCAGTGTGTTCCAGGGGTCTCTGACTAGGTTTGAAGTCTTCAGTTGACTGTACACTAGGGTTTGATTTTCAGACAGGTCTGCAGTTTCCCTGACCCACCTTTGCAGTTTTGGCCTCTCAAATAACCACCTAGTTGCCATAATTAGAAGTGTGTGGGCACAGATAGCTGCCTTACTTGCAGCCATGGGAACTCTGGCAGCAAATTAAACATACACTTGACTGCATCATTTCCTGAATATCAAGCACTTGCTCTCGCGCTCGCACTCTCTCTCTCTCTCACACACTCTCTCTCTCTCTTCCCCCTCCCCCAAATATTTAGGCTGTTCCCATAACTGCAATGTTCCTGTGCATTGCAACTCAGACACTTCTGTTAAAATGTTTCTTTGGTGCATCCTAGAACTATGCCCAAGCCAGCCCCTGAGATATGAACAAGTGCATCCCAAACTTTGGGAAAGTTCAGATTGGAGTCAGAACTTTGCAGTAGAAGTTGGAGAATTTAGAATGAATTCTCCCTCCCCCCCCCCCCCCGAAAAAAAACAAAACACAAAAAACCCCACCAACACATTGTCTCTTACACACTCTTTGTACTATGCCTTTGCGCTGAAGAATAACTGCTCCCTTGTCACTTTGCCCTTGTGTGCCGTGGCGCGTTGCCAGTGGGTGACAGTGCCATTTTGAACTTTCCTCTGAATTTTCAGCCCTCGTCAGTTTAAGCCAATCCCTTAATGCTATTGTAACCTAGTTTTTTATTGTAGGGAGAGAAGGATTTAGCATTGCAAGGGACATGGTAACTTTCCACATGTTTCACTGCATTTGTTCTGAGGATGCATTAGCTAGCTCACCAGATAGTCCAGTTAAACAGCATTCTTGACGAGTAGCCCATAATAGTACTGACAATTGAGACAATTTGCCTTTTGCATGATCCTTGTATTCATCTCAGAGCTGCTCAGTTCTGCAAGAAGTCAGGCTTTTTTTTTCTTTTTTTTTTTCTTTTTTTTGCAGCCAGGGAAGCTATGCTGTCCTGGTGCTGGGCTGTCTTCTCTCAGGGCTGATGGTATGCTCCTCCTGTTGTTGATCTTTCTAAAATCACAAATCTCTCTTGTATAATCAACTGTTTAAAGCTGGGTACAGCTGTATTTTCAGTGTAAAAGGCTGTGACGTACGTAGTGCAGTTCTGATGTCTCTAACATCATATAGAACTAAATTTGGAGTATGGGTCTTAGGATTGCATCCTCTAGGACAGTGGTTCTCAACCCATGGCCTGCTTGTGGCCCAATCAGCACACAGCTGTGGCCCATGTGACCTCCTCAGGGCCATTCGGTTAGTATATATTGTGTGGATGTGGCCCACATAACACAAAACTGCTCATGTGGCCCACAGTGGTAAATAGGGTGAGACCACTGCTCTAGGGTAACTTATGTAGTGTTTTTCCTGGCCATTGCGTGTAACAGGCATGGTCTGACCTCAGGACTGGGAGCCCCAAATGTTGAAGTTCTTATTCTAGCTTTGACACTAACTCCCTCTGTCTCTTTGGGCAAGTCCACTGAACTGCCCTGCCTCAGTTTCCTCATCTCTAGAATGGTGGTGGGGGTACTTAGTTGAGATTTGTTAGCTAAAATTTGGCATGCCTTACTTTCTGGCAAAGTGTGTGTATGTAAAGTAAATATCAACCCATTTCACTTTTGTCTTGTTTTCTATTTGGTAAATTATTGCTTTTCTTACATCTTTTGGATACTGTTGAAATTCAGATATATTCTCTTCTGTCCTGCACACCCGGATACATCAGTACATACACACAGTATCAAGCGCCCTGCAACTGTCGGCTGATAGACTAAATGCATTACGAGACCTTGATATATATTGTGGGGCCTATAGAAATAACGGCTTTTATTTACTTCAACTTCTCATGACTGAAATGGTGAATTTTTAAAATATAGAATGCTCCTCAAATGGTTGTAGCTGTTTTTAAGGAAGTCAGTTTTGGACTGTAGCTTTTGTTGCATCGCTCTGAAATATGTAGGTCTCAGAAGTTTACTTTTGGCAATAGGTCTAAAACAATCAAAGATAAGTTGGAGGAGAATTAAAGGGCTAAGTCAGTGATACTCAGATTGAGGCTGTTGAGCGGCAAGTGGCTCTTTAATGCATCTCCTGCAGCTCTTTGCAGCACGTGATATGAAAACATTTTTTGTGTTTGAATCTATAGCACTGTAGTAAATTAAACAGTGAATTCACACTGCTGTGGCTCTTTTTGGTAAACTGATCCCTAATTTGGCTCCAGAACCACTGAGGTCGGAGTATCAGTGGGCTAAGTGACTCAGCAGTGCCTAAGACCTTCCAGACTCTTTCTACTCACTCTTCACTTGCTAGAAATGTGCCAACAGATCCAGTTCCTTTTTTCCATTTTCTACGTCATTGATTGCTATGTTACCTGCTATGGAATTGCAGACAGCTATTAACCCTTCTAGGCAAGGGTAGCTATATAGATTCACTGCCTTACTACGCTAAGTGAATTGAATTTTACACTCTCCCTGATTACAGCTCCTTGATTATTTTGGCCCCCACTTCTCTTTAGATCAGGGGTTGGCAACCTATGGAATGCGTGCCAAAGGCGGCACACGAGCTGATTTTCAGTGGCACTCACATTGCCCAGGTCCTGGCCACCAGTCCCAGGGGCTCTGCATTTCAATTTAATTTTAAATGAAGTTTCTTAAACATTTTAAAAACCTTATTTACTTTACATACAACAATAGTTTAGTTATATACACCTCTACCCCTATGTAACAGTGTCCTTGGAAGCCAAAAAATCTTACCACGTTATAGGTGAAACCGCGTTATATCGAACTTGCTTTGATCCGCCAGAGTGCGCAGCCCTGCCCCCCCAGAGCACTGCTTTACCGTGTTATAGCCAAATTTGTATTATATCAGGTCGCATTATATCAGGGTAGAGGTGTATTTTGGGGGGAGTGATAGCTCAGTGGTTTGAGCATTGTCCTGCTAAACCCAGGATTGTGAGTTCAATCCTTGAGGGGGCCATTTAGGGAACTGGGGTAAAAATCTGTCTGGAGATTGGTCCTGCTTTGAGCCGGGGGTTGGACTAGATGACCTTCTGAGGTCCGTTTCAGCCCTAATCTTGTATGATTCTATTGTAGACTTATAGAAAGAGACCTTCTAAAAATGTTAAAAAATATGACTGGCACATGAAACCTTAAATTAAAGTGAATAAATGAAGACTGGACACAGCACTGCTGAAAGGTTGCTGACCCCTGCTTTAGATGTTTGAATTTCTAAGTAGACCATATATTTATGTTGAACTGATGAATGAGATGTAGTGTAGCTTGGGTGTTTTGGTGCCTGTGAGCTCTTCCTCCCCCTTCCTCCTCCCCTTGTGCTAATCTCACTTTCCTTGTCGTTATCCTGCCTTCTGGTTAGTGACCTAGCAAAGGGAGGAGGGAGCAGCATGCACTCATTGAGCTTTGGTGCATGCACTAATAACTCATCTGTCAGCCTGGATCAGAGAACTGAAAGTCATCCTCTTGCCAGCAGGCTGTTGGAATTGCTCTGTGACAGGACAGAATGAGCCGTTAAAATAGTCCTGTGCTGCAGAACACCAGCCTTTAGAGAAAACACATAACAGTTGAGA
Source organism: Gopherus flavomarginatus (assembly GCF_025201925.1). Classification (NCBI taxonomy): domain Eukaryota; kingdom Metazoa; phylum Chordata; order Testudines; family Testudinidae; genus Gopherus; species Gopherus flavomarginatus. The sequence goes on from NC_066630.1 coordinate 39,964,336, forward strand.
GCAGATTCTGCAAATGGGGAAATTCCTCTGTCTGAATAACCGAATTGGCATGTTGGCTGGTGCTCAGCCTACTTACGAGATGGCTTTGTAGGGGAATGTTTGAAGCCAGCCAGCCTGCCTCTAAAACACACCCAGCTCTCACTCTCCATCCGTGCAAACATTGTGATGGCTCCATCTTGTAGATAGGGAAATGAAGGCCTGGAGAGTTGATGACTTTTCCCAAGGTCACATAGTGAGTCAGTGGCAGAGCCAAGCAAGGAACCTGGCAGTTGTAACTCCTTGTCCCCTAACCACTAGATCACGTTCTGGGATGTCCATGTAGCTTTGGAGATGTGGGGAGTTCTACAGTATAGGCACTGATGAGAAGGGCAGGGGAGGCCACCTCATTTGGAACTGAGACTTGCATCAGGGTAGTTTGACTCCTTTCTGGAGTCCATTCTGAGGTTGTCCTGGAAATCAGTGACCTCTTCTCCTTGGCTGTAATACAGATGAAATTATGCAACATGGTTATTGTTGGCACATGTTGAACAGGGCCTTTGAGAATGTTCATGGGCAGGATCACTTTTGGGGTAACTTGAGGTGCATCTACAACGTGATATTTTTCCTCTCCTTCCCTGCGGGACAGCATAGTGCTCATGGACTTCATTCTTCCAGTCTAGGGGTCTCAGATTCCCTGTAGTGACATGCCTCCTAATTCATGATCGTGCTCCCTGCCTCCCCTCTGCTGGCTGAAGAAATGTGGTGTCATAACATTTCTTCCCAGATCTGGACCTTAGCCTCCAAAATATGGGTGTTAGCATGAAAACCTCCAAGCTTAGTTACCAGCATGGACCTGATAACGCTTCCACCAGCCAGGGATTTTTTAGGGCCTGATACCCTCTGGTCCCCCCAAAACCTTCCCTGGGGGACCCCCAGACTCAGATGCCTTGAGTCTCACAACAAAGGGGAATAAACCATTTCCTTTCCCTTGTTACTTCCTCCCAGGCTCCCCTCCCTGGACAACCCTAGGAGATTCCCTGCTTCCAGTCCTGGAAACACAAGTACCGAGAGATCTAATCTCTCCCCCTCACCCAGAGGGTATGCAAAGTCAGGCTTAGTAAATCTAACACAAAGAGATTTTCCCCTTGACTTCTTCCTCCCACTAATTCCCTGGTGAGCTGCAGACTCAGTTCCCTGGAGTCCCCACTAAAGAAAAACTCCAACAGGTCTTAAAAAGAAAGCTTTATATAAAAAGAGTGAAAAAGGACATAATATATAGTCTCTGTATCAAAGTGGCAATATACAGGGTCAATTGCTTAAAGGGAAAAAATGAATAAACAGCCTTATCCAAAAAGAATACAGTTCAAAACACTCCAGCGACTACACACATGTAAATACAAAAAAAAAACAATATAAACCTATTGTCTTACTATCTTTATACTTACAACTTGGAAACAGAAGATTAGAAAGCCAGGAGATAGAAAAATCACTCTCAGAGCCGAGAGGGCACAGACACAAGACAAAGAACAAAGAAATCACACACAAACTTCCCTCCACCCAGATTTGAAAAAATCTTGTTTCCTGATCGGTCCTCTGGTCAGGTGTTTCAGGTTACTGGTGTTACCCCTTTACAGGTAAAAGAACATTAACCCGTAGCTATCTGTTTATGACATGTGGCAATTGCTGCCATGGAAAAGTAACACTAGGAAATACTTAATGCATATTTAGCTGCTTTTCATGTACTTTGGTAGCTAGAAATAGGAAAAGCCAGCCAGCATCATGTGACCGGGGCCATGCTTTGAGACCCACAGCTCTAGGCATTAGTTCTTTTCAGACGGGGAGCTGAAGAATAGACTCTACCCTTTTTCTGGACTAGAACATACTGATGTAGGCCTAACTGACCTCAGTGCCCCTGGAATCCTCCTCTTTGCTGTGGTCCATGAACAGCATCCAGAATTCTTCCTTGTTTATAGCATCAAACGCTTAACAGTGTGGTCATATGTTCGTAGAGCCCAAGCCTCTGTTGGTCTTGCTGATGCAGGCCATTCCCCTCTGCCAAGCAGAACTAGTCTGTGAGACATCTACTGAACGTAGTTTTAATACCCTCAGTAAGCCTGTACTTCCAGCTGTAAATCCCTATCCGGGGAGAAGACACCTGCTGGTGGTTTGGGCAGTCCCTGTGTTAACTTTAGCTGTTACACCATGTGCCTGGGGGAGCTGGGCAGAGCCTGGACATTCCTGTGAATCTATTGAGTTGTGCTGTTGTTGAGCTTGTTTGAACAAGGTGGAGAGTTCATTCTGTCACCTGTTCTCAAAAGCCAAGTGACTCAGGCAGGTGGAAAACCAAATCATCTGGTAAACATGTAAATTACCAGGGCTTTGAAATTTATTTGTGTAGCAAGGTGGGTGTTAGGGATGCTGTTTAAAATGTTAGCAGAATATTTACAAGGCAAGTAACCCTGCTAGCTCTCACTTCTCTGCAGTAGGAGTTGGAAATTAGAACTACACATGGAAATTGGTTTGAAGAACAGCCACTTAGTTTTGTTTCTTAAAGCACTTTAACTGTTTGAGTATTTGTATTTAATTTCCTTGCATCGTGATTCATGGGTGGCTTGAATTTGGAACAGACTCCAAGTCAGCCCTTGTGGTCGTGTACCTTATTTAGAGAAGGAGCTGCACAAATAATTTTTTTGGAAGAGGAAGGGATCTAAGGGTCTGGGCCCAGAGGTGGTGGATTCGATGGTGTGGATGGAAGTAGCTCTCATTTCAGTTGTCAGTCTTCTCTTGATGATGGATGAAGACCAAATATCCATATTGTTTCTGTAGATCTGACAGCTGCCTTTGATACTGAAGAATACAAGAATTTTAGTTATAAATTGGGGACACATCAGTTGGAAGTAACAGAGGAGGAGAAGGACCTTGGAGTATTGGTTGATCACAGGATGACTATGAGCCGCCAATGTGAAAAGGCCATTAAAAAAGCTAATGCAGTTTTAGGATGCATCAGGCGAGGTATTTCCAGCAAAGATAAGAAGGTGTCAGTACCGTTGTACAAGGCACTGGTGAGACCTCATCTGGAATACTGTGTGCAGTTCTGGTCTCCCATGTTTAAGAAGGATGAATTCAAACTGGAACAGGTTCAGAGATGGGCTACTAGGACGATCTGAGGAATGGAAAACCTGCCTTATGAAAGGAGACTCAAAGAGCTTGGCTTGTTTAGCCTAATCAAAAGAAGGCTGAGGGGGGATATGATGGCTCTTTATAAATATATCAGAGGGATTAATATTAGAAAGGGAGAGGAATTATTTAAGCTTAATACCAATGTGGACACAAGAACAAATGGATATAAATTGGACACTAGGAAGTTTAGACTTGAAATTAGATGAAGGTTTCTAACCATTAGAGGAGTGAAGTTCTGGAACAGCCTTCCAAGGGGAGTAGAGGGGGTAAAAGACATATATCTGGCTTTAAGACTAAGCTTGATAAGTTTATGAAGGGGATGGTATGATGGGATAGCCTAATTCTGGCAATTTATCAAAGATCAATTGCCAAATTATCAGCAGATAAGTATGCCCGATAGTCTGGGATGGGATGTTAGATGGGAAGGGATCTGAGTTACTACAGAGAATTCTTTCCTGGGTGTCTGGCTGGTGAGTCTTGCCCACATGCTCAGGGTTTAACTGATCGCCATATTTGGGATCGGGAAGGAATTTTCCTCCAGGGCAGATTGGCAGAGGCCCTGGAGGTTTTTCACCTTCCTCTGCAGCATGGGGCCCGGGTCACTTGCTGAAGCATTCTCTGCAGCTTGAAGTCTTCGAACCACAATTTGAGGACTTCAATAACTCAGACATAGGTTAGGGGTTTGTTATAGAAGTGGATGGGTGAGATGGTATGGCCTGCATTGTGCAGGAGGTCAGACTAGATGATTATAATGGTCCCTTCTGACCTTAAAGTCTGAGTCTGATACCCCTGAAATGTCGACATGTCTGCAGACTCGAAGTGATAGAGACCCAGCGGTTATCAAACTGTGGGTGGGGACCCCATTTGAATGGGGTTACCAGGGCCAGCATTAGACTTGCTGGGACCCAGGGCTGAAGTCCGAGCTCCACCCCCACGTGGGGCAGTGAGGCTTGGGCTGTGGCCCCCTCTGTCCTCCATCCAGGGCAGTGGGGCTCAGGCTCTCTCCCCGCTTCCCTGGGATCATCTAGTAACTTTGTTGTCAGATGGGGTCATGGTGCAGTGAAGTCTGAGAACCCTGTAGACAGAGGCTAGCACTAGAGCAGGGGTCCCCAACGTGGTGCCCGTGGGCGACATGGCACCCGCTGCGGCGTCTAAGTGCGCCCGTGTACTGACCGGCAGATGAGCATCTGCCAAAATGCCGCCGACAAGCGGCGTCATCCAGAGGTGTCGCCGCCGAAATAGGTGTAATTTCAGCGGTGATGCCTCTGGATGACGCTGCTTGTTGGCGGTATTTCGGTGACGACGCCTATTGACATTGCCGCTTGTCGCCAGCATTTCGGCGGATGCTTGTCCACCGCCACAGTTCTGTGGCTCCTCGTCTGGCACCCACCAGACGAAAAAGGTTGGGGACCACTGCACTAGAATATCTACATGATTGAATGGCTCTCTGCTTTTCTGTTGGAAAAACTGGAAGCAGCATTGAACAATTGCTTATCTCCCCAGAGACGATGCTAATAGGGTGCTGCAGGTTCACGTCTCCTGTTCAGTGTGCATGCAAGGCTGCTAAGGGTTAGTGTGAGGGTCTGGGTTGCCCCTTTACAGTTTTAAATGTCAGGCACTGGATTTATTTTTGTCCAGATGGGCTAAAGGGGTCACATTCAATTCCAATACTTGGTGGAACCCATATTGTTCAGGGAGGGAGAGAGATTGGGTGAGAAGGTAAGTGTCCGTCCACCTGTCCTCTCTAGTTTAAATCATCTCTTTTGTGAGGTGTGTCTATTTTTGTATGATCACTGTAACCCATTAAACACCCAGCTGCTAAAAACTGAAGAGAGGAAACTAAACTTGGAGAAATTGACTCTTTCATTAACGCCCTGCATACCCAAGAGCCCTGATACATCCCTGGGCCCAGTGGGATATAGAGGTCTAAGTTCCCCAACTTGTTGTTCTCAGTCCTGGCCCAGTGTCAGAAAAGCACAGTAGACTGAAGCAACTTTTAATGTACAGTTCCTTGATCATTGTTTGTGTACCCCATTAGTTCATGTCAGTGATACAAAGCATTGCCCTCCAGCCCAGTCAGGTTACAAGATACCCATCTGTGAAGTCCTGTCAGGCTGGTAACTGTTTTTTTAACTTGATTTTGACACAACTTTATCAATCACATGCTGGTGACTGGCATGATGTGGCTCAAGGCTGGGGAGTCTCATCAGTTGCCAGGACTAGAGGTGTTTTGGGACCATTACAAAAGCTTTCAGGGCTTGTAACCTCTTCCAGTCACTGGCCCCGGAAGAGAAACTTTCAGTCATTGGTGCGACTGCCGGAGGCATGCCTCTGAGAACATTGCAACTGATTCTCCAAACTGCCTTTAGATACCAAAGTAGAAGAGACATATGGCAGGTGTAACAAAGAGCAGGCATGTACTGGAGACAACCCCAAAGAAAGTTAGAGATAAAGGGACATACAGCAGAGGTGATCAAGAATACCCAGCATATCCCCAGCTAGAAACAGCCCACAGGGGTGTACCATAGGGCAGGTGATCAATCAGCTTCAACGTGGAGGAGACCCATTTGAAATCTCTAGGACCCAGCATTCACTGCTCCCCATTGGTGCAAGCAGTCTCCTTGGGCAGCAGCTACACATTAAAGATGAGGGATGTTCTGGGGCTGGTGACCTTCGTCATATTTCTTGACAGTGGACTAGTGATTTTTATATGCACATGTGAGTCATGGCCTAAACAACTCAAGGCTCCCTGTTTAATGACAAGTAAAAATTGGAAGTTGAGGAGCAGAACCAAGCAGAGAACTCCTGGTACGTGGGGTTCATTTTCCAGGCTCTAAGAGGCTGGGACGTTTTGTTCTGAACAAGCTGTGAGTTATTTCTGTAGCTTTCCTAGCAAGGTGGAGGATCCTGCTGCTCTGCCAGCCCAAGCGATCCACTGGAGCAGCATGCTCACAGGATATATTTAGCCCTTGATGGCTTGTATGAGGTTTGTGTAACATGATGCTGCAATACAGCCTTGCTTGGAATCTGTGTGGTTTACATAAAAAAGGAAGAAAGTGTCTCCAGTGTTCAGCTGAGCATAAATCTGCCTGCTCTGTGAATACAAGACTTCTCTATTCATATGAGGAGGCCTTCTGTGCAGCTGCTGAAATGGGGACTTTCACATAGACTCATAGACTCTAGGACTGGAAGGGACCTCGAGAGGTCATCGAGTCCAGTCCCCTGCCCTCATGGCAGGACCATATACTGTCTAGACCATCCCTAATAGACATTTATCTAACCAACTCTTAAATATCTCCAGAGATGGAGATTCCACAACTTCCCTAGGCAATCTATTCCAGTGTTTAACTACCCTGACAGTTAGGAACTTTTTCCTAATGTCCAACCTAAATCTCCCTTGCTGCAGTTTAAGCCCATTGCTTCTTGTTCTATCATTGGAGGCTAAGGTGAACAAGTTTTCTCCCTCCTCCTGATGACACCCTTTTAGATACCTGAAAACGGTTATCATGTCCCCTCTCAGTCTTCTCTTTTCCAAACTAAACAAACCCAATTGTTTCAGCCTTCCTTCAGAGGTCATGTTCTCAAGACCTTTAATCATTCTTGTTGCTCTTCTCTGGACCCTCTCCAATTTCTCCACATCTTTCTTGAAATGCAGTGCCCAGAACTGGACACAATACTCCAGTTGAGGCCTAACCAGCTCAGAGTAAAGCGGAAGAATGACTTCTCGTGTCTTGTTTACAACACACCTGTTAATGCATCCCAGAATCACGTTTGCTTTTTTTGCAACAGTATCACACTGTTGACTCATATTTAGCTTGTGGTCCACTATGACCCCTAGATCTCTTTCTGCCATACTCCTTCCTAGACAGTCTCTTCCCATTCTGTAGGTGTGAAACTGATTGTTCCTTCCTAAGTGGAGCACTTCGCATTTATCTTTATTGAACTTTATCCTGTTTACCTCAGACCATTTCTCCAATTTGTCCAGATCATTTTGAATTTTGACCCAGTCCTCCAAAGCAGTTGCAATCCCTCCTAGTTTGGTATCGTCCGCAAACTTAATAAGCGTACTTTCTATGCCAACATCTAAATCGTTGATGAAGATATTGAACAGAGCCGGTCCCAAAACAGACCCCTGCGGAACCCCACTTGTTATACCTTTCCAGCAGGATTGGGAGCCATTAATAACTACTCTCTGAGTACGGTTATCCAGCCAGTTATGCACCCACCTTATAGTAGCCCCATCTAAATTGTACTTTCCTAGTTTATCTATAAGAATATCATGCGAGACCGTATCAAATGCCTTACTAAAGTCTAGGTATATCACATCCACCGCTTCTCCCTTATCCACAAGGCTCGTTATCCTATCAAAGAATGCTGTCAGATTAGTTTGACACGATTTGTTCTTTACAAATCCATGCTGGCTATTCCCTATCACCTTACCGCCTTCCAAGTGTTTGCAGATGATTTCTTTAATTACTTGCTCCATTATCTTCCCTGGCACAGAAGTTAAACTAACTGGTCTGTAGTTTCCTGGGTTGTTTTTATTTCCCTTTTTATAGATGGGCACTATATTTGCCCTTTTCCAGTCTTCTGGAATCTCCCCCGTCTCCCATGATTTCCCAAAGATAATAGCTAGAGGCTCAGATACCTCTTCTATTAACTCCTTGAGTATTCTAGGATGCATTTCATCAGGCCCTGGTGACTTGCAGGCATCTAACTTTTCTAAGTGATTTTTTACTTGCTCTTTTTTTATTTTATCTTCTAAACCTATCCTTTTCTCGTAAGCATTCATTATATTAGACATTCCTTCAGACTTCTCAGTGAAGACCGAAACAAAGAAGTCATTAAGCATCTCTGCCATTTCCAAGTCTCCCGTTACTGTTTCCCCCTCCTCACTGAGCAGTGGGCCTACCCTGTCCTTGGTCTTCCTCTTGCTTCTAATGTATTGATAAAAAGTCGTCTTGTTTCCCTTTATTCCCATAGCTAGTTTGAGCTCATTTTGTGCCTTTGCCTTTCTAATCTTGCCTCTGCATTCCTGTGTTATTTGCCTATATTCGTCCTTTGTAATCTGACCTAGTTTCCATTTTTTATATGACGCCTTTTTATTTTGTAGGTCACGCAAGATCTCGTGGTTAAGCCAAGGTGGTCTTTTGCCACATTTTCTATCTTTCCTAACCATCGGAATAGCTTGCTTTTGGGCTCTTAATAGTGTCCCTTTGAAAAACTGCCAACTCTCCTCAGTTGTTTTTCCCCTCAGTCTTGATTCCCATGGGACCTTACCTATCAGCTCTCTGAGCTTACCAAAATCCGCCTTCCTGAAATCCATTGTCTCTATATTGCTGTACTCCCTTCTACCCTTCCTTAGAATTGCAAACTCTATGATTTCATGATCACTTTCACCCAAGCTTCCTTCTACTTTCAAATTCTCAACGAGTTCCTCCCTGTTTGTTAAAATCAAGTCTAGAACAGCTTCCCCCCAGTAGCTTTTTCAACTTTCTGAAATAAAAAGTTGTCTGCAATGCAGTCCAGGAACTTATTGGACATGTGCCCTGTAGTTTTCCCGTCCAATGCACAGGTGCTTTTCTTGGCTCTGGCTGTCAGGAATCTTGAATCTGGTTGTGCAGAAGGCAGGTCTTTACTTGGGTTGTGTCCCTTTCCCAGTCTCCCTATGCCTTGAGACTTTAGCTATCCATTTCTAGATGTGGAATCAGGAATGTTCAGACCCTTCAGGGCTTAGTTTTCTGTGCATGCTGGCATAGGCTCTGTACCCAGAGTCATAGAATATTAGATTGGGAAGAGACCTCGGGAGGTCATCTAGTCCAACCCCCTGCTCAAAGCAGGACCAACACCAACTAATTCATCCCAGCCAAGGCTTTGTCAAGCCTGACCTTAAAAACCTCAAGGATGGAGATTCCACCACCTCCCTAGGTAACCCCTTCCAGTGCTTCACCACCCTCTGAGTGAAATAGTGTTTCCTAATATCCAATCTAGACCTCCTCCACTGCAACTTGAGACCATTGCTCCTTGTTCTGTCATCTGCTACCATTGAGAACAGCCTAGCTCCATCCTCTTTGGAACCTCCCTTCAGCTAGTTGAAGGCTGCTGTCAAATCCCCCCTCACTCTTCTCTTTTGCAGACTACATAACCCCAGTTCCCTCAGCCTCTCCTCATAAGTCATGTGCCCCAGCCCCCTAATCATTTTTGTTGCCCTCCGCTGGACTCTCTCCAATTTGTCCACATCCCTTTTATAATGGGGGGACCAAAACTAGATGCGATATTCCAGGTGTGACTTCACCAGTGTCAAATAGAGGAAAATAATTGCTTCCCTCAATCTGCTGGCAGTGCTCCTACTAATACAGCCCAATATGCTGTTGGCCTTCTCGGCAACGAGGGCACACTGCTGACTCATATCCAGTTTCTCATCCACTGTAATCCCCACGTCCTTTTCTGCAGAACTTCTGCTTAGCCAGTTGGTCCCCAGCCTGTAGCAATGCATGGGATTCTTTTTTCCTAAGTGCAAGCCTTTGCACTTGTGCTTGTTGAACCTAATCAGATTTCTTTTGGCCCAATCCTCCAATTTGTCTAGGTGACTCTGGACCCCATCACTACCCTCCAGCCTATCTACCTTTCCCGCCAGTTTAGTGTCATCTGCAAACTTGCTGAAGGTGCAGTCAATCCCATCATCCAGATTATTGATCAAGATGTTGAACAAAACTGGCCCCAGGACCAACCCCTGGGGCACTCCAATAGATACCGGCTGCCAACTAGACATGGAGCCATTGATCACTGCCGGTTGAGCCCGTCAATCTAGCCAGCTTTCTGTCCACCTTATAGTCCATTAATCCAGTCCATACTTTTTGAATTTGCTGGCAAGAATACTGTGGGAAGCCATATTAAAAGCTTTGCTGAAGTCAAGATATATCATGTCCACCACTTTCCCCATATCCACAAATCCAGATATCTCCTCATAGAAGGCAGTCAGGTTGGTCAGGCATGACTTGCCCTTGGTGAATCCATATTGCCTGTTCCTGATCACCTTCCTCTCCTCCAAGTGCTTCAAAATCGATTCCTTGAGGACCTGATCCATGATCTTGTTGGGGACTGAGGTGAGGCTGACTAGTCTGTAGTTCTCTGGATTCTCTTTCCTATGTTTGCCTTTTCCCAATCATCCAGGATCTCCCCCGATCGCCACGAATTTTCAAAGATAGTGGCCAATGGCTCTGCAATCACATCAGCCGACTCCCTCAGCACCCTTGGATGCATTAGATCTGGACCCATGGATTTACGCACGTCCAGCTTATCTAAATAGTCCTTAACCTGTTCTTTCATCACTGAGGGCTGCTCACCTACTCCCCTTACTGTGTTGCCTAATGCAGCAGTCTGGGAGCTACTCTTGTCTGTGAAGACCAAGCCAAAAAAAGCATTGAGTACTTCAGCTTTTTCCACATTATGTGTCACTAGGTTGCCTCCCTCCCCTCAGTAAGGGTCCCACACTTTCCCATACCACTTGTTGTTGCTAACATATCTGTAGAAACCCTTCTTGTTATCCTTCACATCCCTTGCTAGCTGCAACTCCAATTGTGCCTTTGCCTTCCTGATTACACGTCTGCATGCTCGAGCAATATTTTTATACTCGCTAGTCATCTGTCCAAATTTCCACTTCTTGTAAGCTACCTTTTTGTATTTAAGCTCACTGAAGATTTCACTGTTAAGCCATGCTGGTCGCCTGCCATATTTGCTATTTTTTCTGCACTTCGGGGTAGTTTGTTCCTGCTTCCTCAGTAAGGCTTCTTTAAAATACAGCCAGATCTTCTGGACTCCTTGCCCCCTCATATTAGCTTCCCAGGGGATCCTGCTCATCAGTTCCCTAAGAGAGTTAAAGTCTGCTTTTCTGCAGTCCAGGCTCTGTGTTTTGCTACTCGCCTTTCTTCCTTTTGTGAGGATCCTGAACTCGGCCATCTCATGGTCACTGCTGCCCAGATTGCCACCCACTTCTACTTCCCCAATCAATTCTTCCCTGTTTGTAAGCAGCAGATCAAGAGGAGCATGACCCCTAGTCGGTTGCTCCAGCACTTGTACCAGGAAGTTGTCTCCAACACTCTCCAAAAACTTCCTGGATTGTATGTGTATTGCTCTCCCAGCAGATGTCAGGGTGATTCAAGTCCCTCATTAGAACCAGGGCCTGTGATCTGGAAACTTCAGTTAGTTGTCCGAAAAAAGCTCCATCTGTATCATCCTTCTGATCCGGTGGTCTGTAGCACACGCCCACCACAACGTCACCTTTGTTGCTCTCGCCTCTAAACTTAACCCAACGACTCTCGACAGGCTTTCCTCCAGTTTCATGCTGGAGCTCTGAGCATTCCTACCACTTTCTTACATACAATGCAACTCTTCCACCTTTCCTCCCGTACCTGTCCTTTCTGAACAGTTTATACCCATCCATGACAGCGCTCCAGTCATGTGAACTGCCCCACCAAGTCTCTGTTGTTCCAATCACATCATAGTTCCTTGATTGTGCCAGGACTTCCAATTCTTCCTGCTTGTTTCTCAGCCTTCTTGCATTCATGTACATGCACCTAAGATAACTAGCCGGTTGCCCTACTTTCTCAGTATGAATCAGGAGGCTTCCCACCTTGTACCCTCCTCCTTGTGTGTCCTCTCAGTATCCCACTCCCCCACTTACCTCTGGGTTTAGCTCACCGTCCCCCGGCGAACCTAGTTTAAAGCCCTCCTCATTAGCTTAGCCAGCCTGCCTGTGAAGATGCTCTTCCCTCTCTTCGTTAGGTGGATCCCATCTCTTCCTAGCCGTCTTTCTTCCCAGAACAACATCCCATGGTCAAAGAATCCAAAGTCCTCTCTCCGACACCACCTGCGTAACCATGCGTTCACCTCCACGATTCGACAGTCCCTACCTGGGCCTTAGCCTTCAACAGGGAGGATGGATGAGAACACGACCTGCATCTTAAACTCCTTTATCCTTCTTCCCAGAGTCACGTAGCATGCAATGACCTGCTAAAGATCGTTCTTGGAAGTATCATTGGTGCCCACATGGAGAAGTAGGAAGGGGTAGTGGTCCGAGGTCTTGATCAGTCTCAGCAAACACTCCGTCACATGCTGGATTCTAGCTCCAGGGAAGCAGCACACTTCTTGAGTCTCCCAGTCTGGTTGACAGATGGATGACTCTATCCCCCTTAGGGGGGAGTCCCTGACCACGCCCACCTGTTTCCTCCTCTTGGGAGTGGTGGTCGTGGAACCCCCATCCCTAGGACGATTCATCCCATGCCTTCCAGCTGACGGAGTCTCCTCCTGACTCCTTCCCTCACAAGGTTCTTCCAAATCCTTCTCCACAGTAATACCAGTGCAGAGAGCCTGAAAATGGTTGTGCACCTCTATCTGCATTAGGGGTACATTGGTTCTCCTCTTTCTTCCTCTGGAGGCCACATGCTGTCAATATTCTTCCCTGCTCTGCTCTGTAGTCTCTGATTCTTCGGCACATTTTGCTTCCAGAACACTGAGACTTTTATCCAGAAAATCTTCATTTTCTCTGAGGCAACCCAGGGTTGATCCTTGGTTCTCTAGTCCTCTGACCTTCTCTTCCAATATGTAAACCAACTTGCACTTCATACAGACAAAGTCACTTCTGTCCTATGGGAGAAAGACACACATGGCACATTCTGAGCAGGTCACAACAGCTGAGCACTCACTATCCATGTCTTCCTTCTAAGAGGCTCCTCAGATGTTGTATGTACTGCTCTGAGGAGCCTGAAAGGCAGAAACACTGTGTGAACTCCCAGGAAAACTCCCTCTGTTTGCCTGTCCTCTGTTCGCTGTCCTAGGCTGTCAAATTGTTGTGCCCCTTCTGTTTAATGTTTGGCTGTTCATTGATTGCAGTTGGGGTGGCAGAGGGGAGAGCTAATGTTTGTCCTTACCTGGCAGTCCAGCTGTACAGATTGTATTACGTGGGTATTCTTTTCTTTGCTTTCCTCTGTGCTGTGTCCTGTTGGCACTGCTTCCCTGTGTTCTGTACGTTCTAGTAAGTAAATACATCTCTGGATTTGCACCAAAAACATTTGGGCTCTGCATCAGAGACCTTGTGCCACTTTATCTACAGAAACAGCCTGATAATGATGATGAGACTCCTTTCTCAATGTCAGCCTGATCACCCCTGCACTTCTGTGCCGTGTCAGTTCCCCAGGCAGGATCAGATGTGTTCATGTGGGGTTGGGTCACTTCAGTTCATTCTCATGCTGCTTATCTTGTCGAGGATGCTGTAGCATGGCTGGTTTGCAGGTGGAGAGGTGGTGGTGGTGTTCTCTGCTACAGTGAATGGAGTAGAAAGGAAGAGAGGGAGATGCATGAAATCCAGGGACAAGAAAGAATCTGAAGGAGACAAGGGGAAGTGAGGGAAAGAAGTGGGAATGGCAAGAGAGGAGAAAGGAGTTGAAGGTCTCTTAGCCCATTGTTGCCTGAAAGTGTCTGGGAGGAGAGAAGAGGTCCTGCAAGAATGAAACAGAGTTATAGGGGGAGCTGTAGTAATTCTTACACTGAGGTTGTGTGACACTTCCCATTATAACTGATTAATGCCTTTGTGGAGAAGCTCCAACACCTCAATGCTGGAAGCAGTCCTTTGAAATTTGGTGGAGAAGAAGCCCTGGAACTGCAGGAAGTGCCTTTTTCTTCGTCCCATTAAGTTTTGTTCTGGGGTGGCTGAGAGATCAGTAAGTGAGATAATAATTTCCCTTGTCTCACTTGCGTTTGTCCGGGAACTTTTGGTAGTCTGCTGAAATACCAGAACGCACAGATGTTCCAGAGTATCCGCCCTGCTGCAGGAACTACCGCGCAGGGAACCCCTGGGAGCTGCCAGAGATGCTGTAGCAGCAAGAGTTGAAGGGGGAGCTGAGCAGGGCTCCCTGTTATGCTTTTGGACCCAGGACATGGCAGCAACAGTCAGTCCCCATCTCTGGGGACCCCATCTCTGGGGTGGTAGCTCCCAGAGGGGTGGGAGGAGCAGCCTGGGCCAGGCTCCCCAGCATATGGTGCCAGCAGCTTATCCCCGCTCTAGGATAACAGCCCTTCCCTCATGTCAGCTAATGCAATTAGTGCTGTAGCTCTGGTACTCAGAGATCAGTGCTGAAGGTTCAAGCATCAAACCCTGATGCTTGATGTCAGGGGATTGCTACATTTTTACCTGGTGGAACTCGTTTTCAAAAACTGCATTTAAAATGTCGTTTAGGTTGCAAAGTCAAGCACTAGAAAGTGCCAGATTTAAATTTTCCCATGTAACCTTCATTCTGCCCCCAATGCATTATGATACAGTTATTTGGTCTTTCCACAGGACCCGTGTCATTCACTGCACAGGCTGACCAAATTAAAGTTGCACAGACAACCATAAACCGAATGTTTCCTAACTTTTAACTGCTTGGCTTTCTTTTAACAGTACTTCTGTGGGTATTTACTTTATACACACACAGTATGCCCTGTGCTCTCGCATTTATCTTCCTGTGCCAGAAGGCATGAGAGAACTCAGAGCAAGTCATCTCCCAGCCCTCTGCCTAGTGTTTATCTCTGTTTGGAGTGAACACCTACCACATAGATCAGGAGTGGGCAAACTTTTTGGCGCGAGGGCCACATTGGGGTTGCAAAACAGTATGGAGGGCTGGATAGGGAAGGCTATGCCTCCCTAAACAGCCTGGGCCCCGCCCCCATCTGACCCCACCCCCTGACTGCCCCCCTCAGAACCCCTGACCCATCCAACCCCCCTGCTCCTTGTCCCCTAACTGCCCCCTCCTGGGACCCCCGCCACTAACTTCCCCACCCCCTATCCAACCACCCTGCTCCCTGTCCTCTAACTGCCCCGACACGTGACAGGCCCCTGGGACTCCCATGCTTATCCAACCACCACCCCCGTTCCCTGTCCCCTGACCACCCCCCACCCCGAACCTCTGCCCTATCCAACTGCCCCCTGCTCCATGTCCCCCGGGACCCCCTACCCCTTATCCAACCCCTAGACCCCTTACCATGCTGCTCAGAGCAGCATGTCTGGCCACCACGCCGCCTGGCTGGAGCCAGACATGCTGCCCTGCATCTGCTCAGAGCACTGCCCGCACGGCAGTATGGCTGTGGGAGAGAGGGGACAGCAGGAGAGGGACTAGTGTCCCCGTCCCCGGCCGGGAGCTCAAGGGCTAGGCAGGACGATCCCATGGGCCGTAGTTTGCCCACCTCTGACATAGAACAATTCTGTGTTCTGACATAAGAACAGTCATATGGGGTCAGACCAAGGATCTGTCTAGCCCAGTGTCCTGTCTTCCAACAGTGGCCAGTGCCAGGTGCTTCAGAGGGAATGAACAGAACAGGACAATTATCAAGTGATCTGTCCCCTGTTGTCTGGTTCCAACATCTGGCAGTCAGAGGCTTAATCACCTTGGCTAATAGGTCCATCAGTGGGTATCTTCCATGAACTTTGCTAATTCTTTCTTGAACCCAGTTATACTTCTGGCCTTCACAACATTTCGCAGGGCTTTGATAGCTATCTATAAGGGATGGTCCTGATTACCACTTCAATAATTCTCTAATATGTCCATAAAGGTTGATTTAGGTCACTTAGGCTGCTGGTTGCTTAATCCTGTCTGACTTAGTGTCACAGCATGTAACACTCCAGAAAGCCTCAAGGGCAGAAACATCGTATCCCCAACTCTCCCACTGGTCTGTCTATATCCATCTGTTGTCTCTTGTCTTATATTTACACAAGGAAAATTTGCCACTGGCGGGGCAGGACCTGTCTTTTTGCTCTCTGTACAATACCCAGCACAATGGGGTTCAGGTCCAGGACTGGTAATAAATAACAATTAGCACTATTTGAAATCTTCCATTACCTCATTGCAGGAAGTGCTCGCTACCTAACCCATTTGCCCTCTGAACCTCTGCCGTTCTATCTTGTGCACCTTTCCCAGAACCCTGCCTCCAGTCTCCAGAGGGTCCTTGGTCCCCGGAATGTCATTTCTGTGGTGTGAAAGGTTTGTTTACTACGAGCGACTTCTGTCTCAGAAGCATTTGGAACAGCTTACTGCAAAATTTCTGGCTGAGTATCCAGCCCTGTCTTGCTAGATTGAGGCTGTTGTTTTGGCTCAGGCTTTTCAACACTTGTTCTTCTCATGATGGTCGTGGTTCAGATTGTCATTCTCCTGCAGTGAAATTAGCCTCAGTCACCTTCTCCTTCCCCCGTTACCTCCTGGGCAGCTGATGGCTACTCTCAAGGCTTTGCCCTTTTAAAGGGGCTTAAGCTCCAGCTAGGACCAAGTCTGAAGCAGGCTGTGTAGTCCAGCATCAGTGCTGTTATACTGCCCCATGGAGGAGGAGATTGTGCATTTTCTATGCAGACATGTCCCTTTTCCCTAGTGCAGAGGGTGGGAATGCGGTATGGGGGCCGAACGCCTCAGTCCTGACTGGCTCCAGAGCACTTCAGCTAGGGTGGTGTTATCCTTGGGTGCTACAGGAGAGGAGGGAGGTAGAGTCTGAGCGATACTGTGGGGGCAGAGCACCCCTGGGCAGAATGCCCATGAAAACCAGACTCCAGCAAGCACAAGAAAATGGCATCCAATGCTGTCTCTCACTCCGAGAGCAACTGGGATGATTTACTGACCTTTGAAGAGTTACATAAGCTACAGCTTCTTTAAATTGTGAAGAATTGGACCCATTTTTCATGCTTCACTGTGCTGCTTAGCTGGTCTGAGACACAAACCATAAATCCCCTTTAAGCTCACAGGGAGATAGGCCTTTTCTTGGGTGGGATGGTGCTTGGGTGGTACTCACAGAACCACGGAGGGGCCTATCATGCTGAATTTTATTTTCCTGTTTCCCTTATGCTGCTTGTTAAAGAAACCCAACCTGAAAAGAGAGACCAAGGTGTTGCCTGGAAGTCACTTTAGCTTTTAGCTGATTGCTTAGTCTCCTCTGCGGAGAGTAGTTCTGAGCGGCCCAGGCAAACTTTGCAGTGGCATTTTGCATTTCCAAACACAAGGAACCAATTATGAAAACGGTTAGTGTTCTTTGACTGGCGCTAATTGGGTTTGCTGGCATTTTTGTCCTGTAATTAGAGCCATTTAAGCACTGTGCAGTGGGCAGCATTTGTGCCATGCACACCGTCTCGCCACCCCTCCTTCACATACAAACCTCTTCCTGATGTATTGTGCATTCCTGCTGGCAGAAACGTACGCTGAGGCAGTGCGGTTAAAGGCAACATTGACTGTGCTAAAGACATGAATCCTGAGCTCCACATGCCCATGCTACAGGCTGTTTGGTGTCCCTGGGGTAAGGTCTGGCATCTGCCCATTGGTTTGGAGGCAGACACCTCAGTGCCAGGACCTGAGGCTGGGTCCTTGCAAGGTCCCTCTAGCAAGAATGTTTTCTCCTTGCTCTTTTAGAAACTGCCATGGTTGCACTTGTAGCGGAAAGAACCTTTTTTGAGCCTGGTCAGGTAATGAGTTGGCTGGAAGAGGTGCCTCTGCCCTTCCTCACATGCATGTTCGTGTCCCCTTCCAAGATGCTGTTAGATCTCAAAATGTAATTGTAAACTGGGAATCCTCATCGAGCGGGTGTGTTTCTCATGGGGATCGGTTCTTTGCCCTACGCTATTTAACATTTTTATCAATGACCAGGAGGAAAACACAGAACCATCGAAGTTTGCAGATGTCACAAAAATTGGTGGAGAGGTAACTAATGAATAGGACAGGTCACTGTTACAGAGCGATGTGGATCACTCAGTAAACTGGGCTCAAGCAAACAATGTTTTAATATGGCAGAATGTAAATGTATATACACCTGGGAACACAGAATGTTGGCCATACTTACAGCATCGGGGATTCTATCCTGGGAGGGAGTGACCCTGAAAAACATTTCAGGGTTATGCTTTAGCCAAAAGGGCTAATGCAATCCTTGGATGCGTAAACGGGAGTCATGAGTATGAGCAGAGAGGTTTTTATGTCTGTGTTTGGCACTGGTGTGACTGCTGCTGTAATCGTGTGTCCAGTTCAGATGTTCACAATTCAGGAAGGATGTTGACGTATTGGAGGGGATTCAGAGAAGAGCCACAAGAATGATTAAAGGATAGAAAACATATAGTGATAGACTCAAGGAGCTCAGTCCGTTTAGTTTAACAAAGAGGTGGTTAAGGGATGACTCGATTACAGTCTTTAAGTACCTGCATGGGGAACAAATATTGAATAGGCTCTATTATGATATGACACAGTCCCGGGGCTGGAAGCTGAAGCTGGACAAATTCAGAGTGGAAATAAGGTGTAAATTTCTAACAGAGTTATAAACCATTGGACCAATTTACTAAGAATTGTGGTGGATTCTCCATCACTGACAAGATGGGAGGTTTTTCTAACATCTGTTCTAGGAATAATTTGGGGGCAGGTCTCTGTGCTATACAAGAGGTCAGACTATGATCACAGTGGTCATTCCTGGCCTTAGAATCTCTGAATCTTTGCCCGTTCTCCATCCACTAGGCTGCGTTTTGGAGGCTGCTCAGCGGGATTCTGCATCCATTTAGCAGTACAGAGCTGTACTGACAAACCAGCTGAGCCTGGATGTTGATGAAGGAGTTTAACAGTTGGTGACCTGTTGCGTCAACAGTAGAGCAGGCTGAAAATAAAAATCTCAGGAATTGAGCACTTGGCGAAAAAATCAAAACCTGAAATATTTTGGCTGAAAACTTGTGGTGCCTCATGGGAGTTATAGTTCAGGTGCATCACTGTCTAATTCTCCTCTGTAGGCCTTCTGTCTGGTCGAACTACACCTCCTGCGACTTCCCTGGTGCCCCTCATGGTGGAGGCAGTGCATACTGGGAAATGAAGTGTTACTAGGGAGACTGCCCCTGGAGGAGAATGGGACCATGACGTACCTAAACTACAACTCACAGGAGGCAACTCAGTGGTATTTCAGAATTGGAATATTTTAGGGCTTGGACAAAAAAAATATTTTTTTTTGATTTAGTAAAAAATCCAATTTTCTATTGAAAACCAATTTTGATGGAAAAATTTTGATCAGCCCTACTCGGTAGTTCTGTTACCACATAGAGACTTGGGTTTTGGTGCCAGGCTCCCTGACAGAGCTGATGGGGGCTCAGAGTACGTATGCAGCATACTTAGCCATCCAGGCAGGCATAAGAACATAACATAAGAACCCTGAGGAAGGAAGGATGGAATCCTGTAGGAGGTGCAGGATTCACATGAGCCTGGACACAGCTCTCGCCAGAGAGATGCTCTGTTAGTGTCAGGCCTGGGGTCAGACAGTGTGGAAGGAAACAGGGCAGCAAAGCTAGCCCCCCAGTCCCAGAGTTCCTGGCTATTTCTGCTTCAATGATCAGCTGCAAAATTCACCTAAATTAATCATCATTAGGTTTCTGAATCAACACCCATTGAGACGGAGTCCATTTCCACCCATTGGAGCTACTGATTCCTGCTGTCTTATGGTCTAGAAGCGTTGTTGCCTCAAGAGTGCAAGGTTTGCTTTGCAACCACAAGTGCTAGAAGCTTAAATGTGAAACTCTCTAGCGCAATGCCTGTAGCTGCTCTGGTCCCCCTCCACCCTACCTCACTCCCACGTACAGTACAGTGTGGTAGATTCTTGACTAGCACTAGTATTTTGTAGGAAATGTTAGTTGGAAAACGCTGATTCATCAAAACTGAAACTGTTTGCGGGAGCTTTTTTTTTTTTTAAGAAAACACCAATCTTTCCACAGAAATTTTTGAAATTGTCAAAATTGCCCATTTCAGCACTTTTGAGACAAAAAAAATCAATTTGTTTGATTCAAAATTACTTTGTTTAAGCTAATGATAGTTTAAAAAAAAATAACTGAAAGATTGGGATCAGAATCAGATATTTGGATTGACCCTAACTGAAATGGTTTTTGGATTGTTGATTTGTGAAAATTTTAGAGATTTAAAGTTTTAATCCCTCCTTGGGACAGGAAAAATATTCACAATCTTGAAAATTTTCCGGGGACGGGAAAACTATTACCCACTCAACTCCAATAATGGCATATAGCTCCTTGGAAACCTGCCTCATTACTGATCTGTTCTTTTTCCTTCTACAGGTTGGGATAAACATTCGTACGGTTACCATGGTGACGATGGGCATTCCTTCTGTTCTTCGGGGACAGGGCAGCCCTATGGCCCCACCTTCACTACTGGAGACGTGATTGGCTGCTGTGTCAACCTCATCAACAACACCTGCTTCTACACAAAAAATGGCCACAGCTTAGGTAGGTAAAGGAGGGTATCCTGAGGATGAGCCACCCTAGCTTAGAACTCTCAAACTCTGTCACATATGACGTAACTCAGTTCTGCAGTTGAGAGCAAGGCTTCAGAGACAAATAAGAACACACAGTGACCAGCAGGACCTGTGAGATTCCCCAAAGCCATAAACGTTTCCAGTGCGAGTAACTGTTTCTGTGACTGCAGCTGCCACATCTGCTTAACTAAATTACAGACCTGTCCCCAGGCTGTTCAACTGCTCTCCCTCCCTGTGCCCCTGCACAGTCATAGGTGAGATAGGTAGGGCATTTAGAGTTTGGGCAGCAGAGAAATGTAATCACAGAAAGTTTGGTTTGTATATTACCCAACAAACTACAAAACCATCACCTATGAGTCACAAAGCCCTCCGTTTTTAAAGGGACTTCTGTTTTGGTGAGTCTCACTCCATGGACTAAAACTCCTAGAGTTCTATGCATTTGCAAAACATTACAAATTCAGCTTTAACATAGTCTTGGTTGTGGAATGATCCAAAATGCCCTTTTAGTTGACTCCTTACGTTTCCGCTAAGGACGTTCAGGTTTTGCCCCACTGAATGTCATGTTGGCAGCTTCCAGGAGTTCAGAGTGGCACCCAATTTGTATAAGATGGCACAGGTTACTGCCAGCTTCATCTTGAATATGCTGCCCATAGAGACAACAGGCCCATCATGCAATCCTCCAGCTTGATCAGATGAGCTCTCCCCCTTCCACAGTAAGTGTGATTCCCTGACATTTGATTTGTCAGAGGAAAGTGTTTAGCTTACTTTAGTGAATTCCTCTAACCTTCTGAACTGTAACACATTTGATCTGGCTGGGGATAAATGCTCCCTGTTTCCTTTGCTTCTCTCATAGCTGTGTTGATCCTAGTTTCCTTCAAGCTGAAGAGGCTGGTGCAAAAAACTCCAAATTAAACCCCTGCCAGGAAAAAAGTTGTATAGAGTGAGCAATTGGGTAAAAGGAGGGGGAAGATGGTAAAGGGGGAGTGCAGGACCAATGTGGTGGTCAGGCAAGCATGATTGCCGCTGCAGTTTCTGAGACGGATGTGGGGAGGAAGGAGCTGAATTATGGGTACATCTGAGTCATGATCCTGCATGTGGATTTTGTCACAGCCCTGAGGCTGTTGTGCAGCAGAGCCTGAGGGATGCTGAACTCATGGGAACGGGATTTTTATTGGAAAACAGCAAGCATTCAGGTCAGGCACAGAGCCCAAGTTAGGCTAGAATTTGTAGTCAGTATTTCTGATTGGGGTTGAGGGAGGGTTTCAAGGCTGATTCCCCACTCTGGCACTTTGATTGCAGAAGGTGGGGGCCCGCAAGGATTCTAAAAATTAATACTGGCCACTCCAGGCTTGTATTAAACTCCCAAGGTTACAGCTTTTCTCTGACCTTGGATGGGTAGATGCTGCCACCACCCAAGTGCACCCCCTCCCCCCCGGAGAACCCAGGAAGGAGCACTTGGGAATTCCTTCCTGTGGGGTACCCTCAAGCCCTTTCGCCCCCACCACCAGGGAAGAGCTGAGAAAGAAAATAAAGGAAATCAGCTGTTGCCACCAGCTAATTAAACAACATATGCACAAACCTCTTAGGACACAAAGACCCAATCCTGTTCTTAAAAATGTTAAGTTTTATTAAAGAACAAAAAGAAAGAAAATACATCTGGAATGTAGGCTATTGCTAGTTTTTGAAAAGAGCAAATATAATAATTAAGCATCAAGAATGGTTTTCTTGAGGTCCAGCTTAAAAATTATAAGCAAAACAAAAGCACTTGGGATTAGCACAGAGGAGTCCACAAGCCATAAAGAGATAAATCTAATCGCATCTTCCTAGACATTCCCTGATCTACTTACATATCTGAGGTTTCAAATAAGTAGTTTCAAGGTATGATTTCATGATTTTTCATACCTGGTTTAAAGCTTCTTACAGCATTGTCTGTCCATCTGTTCTCCGGAGAGAGGAGAGGCAGAGCAGCAAAGGGAAAGTTTTCCCCCCATTTTAAAAAGTTCTAGCCTTCCGATTGGCTCTTTTGGTCAGGTGCTCACTCCCTTCGTTTTACCTATGGGTTTTTTAACCCTTTACAGGTAAAGCAAGTAGAGAACAGCTACTAACAGGGATTTTGTAGCTAACAGGCTGACTGGGTGTCCATAAAAGGGACCTTCCCTCGCCCCCTTCATTTATCATAGAGGGTTTGATGGGAAGTGTGGCCCAGTCACAGGCTTTTTTGTGTGGAAACCCAGGTGCATTGCTAGGGTTAGTCTTTCACTGTCCTCTCAGTTTCTAGTGCGGTCACTTTGCCACTTCTCTGTGGGGCAGCAATCCAGAGCCATTTCCCTCGAGCCAAATGGAATAATCTGTTTAAAACTTGCCTTGTGGCATTCAGAGGTGGCAGTTGGAGCCATTGCGTTCAGGCCACTGCAGCCCTGGCCATGGCCGGTGCATTTGAGTGGCTCTCTGGGGATTTTGCTTTGGCTTGTTTTTGCCTTGAAGCTGTTTGCCAACCCAGCCAGCTATGATGCCACACAAATGATGCTTTATAATTAAAAACGATGTGGGCCCTAAGCAGGGCTTCTGGCGTGGGACATTAACAAACCAGTCAAAGGTGGGGAGGGAAGCGTTCTTTGGCAAATAAATATTAGGGAAAAGCGCAGTTTTCTGACTGCACTCAGGCCTTTTCTCATCTGGTCTCTCATCAGCTCTGTGCTATGGAGACAGCTCAAAGGTGTGTGAAACTGACATCTGACAAAGTAGACTAGGAGCATCACAAGCCATCGCTGGGGAGGAGGCAGGTTGAGTAAAAGCAATAAATATTGCAACACTTGCCTTTTTGCCAGGATTTTAGATTAATTTAACCATCAACCTAGAGATCACCTGGGAAGCAAAACCAGTGACACCCCCAGCTTGGGAGAAGTGAATTGTTGAGCCCGTCACTTCAGCTAGAGGGTCCCAGTTACGATAGTAATTTAGGAGATTTCACGAAGTGTGCTTTGGTTAGTTTTGTTTATTGTGCTGGAGTAACATAATGAGGTGGCTAACCTGGCCCCCTGGGATTCAGGTAGCCTCTCCACCTCGTTGCTGCCTATGGGAGAACTACTCCAGCTTCTCCTGCACTCCCTATCCAGAGTTGTGACACTTACTTCCTCTTGATCGCTTCTCCCACTGTCCTTGCCTGCTTCAGGCTTATTTGCTCCCAGTTTTTCATTTGTTCAGATGGCTGAGTTCCCACTTCTGTATTTTTCCAGCCCAGCATCATTAGTTCCCTCTCCAGCAAATCATTGGTGGTGGTTACAAAACCCAAATGTGGAGCTGGATTATAGTGTTAGTTTCAATTAGTTTCAGAGCACTGTTGATTAAGGGCTTATCACAGAAAGCGAGGAGGATGTGGAAGCCCTTGTGGACGAGACACGCCTGTGGAGGTTTTAGTGCACTGCCGCTGGGGAAGATATTTTCCTTCGCTTGACACAACTGCATCTGTGACACTGCTTTCTTCCTTAATGAAAAAGTAATGGCTGGAAAGGGACTGAGTCTACAGTTTTATTAGCACCGGATCAAAAGGGGATCTGCAGAGCAGAGAGGATATGGGCTAAACCTTTCAGTTCCTGTCGTCATTTCATTCATGTCCGTACTGTGATACGGCAATGTCACATGTCACTGGCCGAGTGGATGTGATGAAACAAAGGAAAGCAGGTTATCAGTGACGTTCACATCAGACTCAGTTATTACAATTCCCTGGTTCTGTGCCTCATATTCCACCAGGAGTTCTGTTCTGCTCAGGATGTATGTAGAGATGGTTACAGGGCAGATGCGCTTCCCTTCCCCACTCTTCGTTTCCATTGCTAGTTTCTTTCGAGAATACTTTTCTTCCATGGACATTTGGTGGTAGCTCATTCAAAATGATCCCAGCGTGAGCCGCCTGATTCTTTTGTTGTGGATTCCTGTCAGGCAAGAGTTCTTCTCTCAGCAGACTAGAAAGTTCTGTGGTCTGGGTCATCAGCATCACTGCCTGCCGTTTTAGGAGATGGGGTCAGGCTGATCTGGGGCATCCTACTGCTGAGCCACTGGATATCGGTGGCTTCGTGAATGTGACTTGAGTGCAGAGTGAGCAGTGTGTGGAAAAGGCTGCAGCTGTGACTACTGACTGTCAGTTCATGTCCCAACACTTCTCTGGGCTCACACAGAGGGAGAATGTGGGGTGTATAGAGGAGGCAAGCAAAGGGATGCTTGGCACAGCGGTGGATTTGCAGAAACCCTGGCTAAAGGCAGAAGAGAACAGTAGCAGCTGCTACATCTCCCCTCACAAAGGCTGGCAGACCATGTAACGTTTCTCTGGGAAAATGGAACAGAAGTCTCACCCAGAAAGGCTAATGGTGACGGGTGTCTACCTGTTGCTGTTTGAGAAGGAAGCACAAGGTCAAGAGGAGAAGCATCCATTAGTCAATGCTTTGAGCTGGGGAAAACACATTTTTCAGCACCGAGTGATCACAAGCGCAAGCAGCCTATCAACTGTGGCAAAGCTCTTCACTGGAGATGGGCAGAGCGATTGTGACAGGAAGGTGTGGAACATACATTTCTGCGTGGAGCAGATGCCAGAGGAAAACAAGAGCACCTTCAGCGGGCCAGGGACTGCTAACCCCTTGGGGATGCATCCTAATGAAGTCTAAACATTGCTTGTCTCTTGTCTTCATGATAGGCTGAGAATCCAGGATCTGTTATGTAAGCTGGAGACTGACCCAGAAAGGGAGTAGTGCGCTGTTTCTCGGCACACACTGAAGCTGTAGGTCCCTTCTCTAGTGAACAGGAATATCGCAGCTCTCCCAGATGGGCTCACAAATGTTCCAGGGAACAGCCAGCTACTATTCTGCTCCCACCCAGGAGTGTCTTGGTACCTGTTTATGCTGAGAATACAATCTGAAGGCCCCTGACACTCAGCCTGTTTTGGATGCTGCTTGTATCTAACTGAAATATTATAATTTCACTCTGTACCCAAAATGCAGTACACCTCTACCCCAATATAACGCTGTCCTCAGGAGCCAAAAAATCTTACTGCGTTATAGTGAAACCGCATTATGTCGAACTTGCTTTGATCTGCTGGAATGCGCAGCCCTCCTCTCCCCCGCCCCCCTCCCCGAGTGATGCTTCACTGCATTATAGCCAAATTCATGTTAAATCGGGTCGCGTTATATTGGGGTAGAGGTGTAGTTATATAGTACTGCTGTAAGAAAGGAGGCAGGTACCTGTGATGAAGGTATAGGACTGGAACTCAAAAGCCCTAGGTTCTGTTCCCAGCTCTGCGTTGCTCTGTGACTTCAGGCAAGTCACTGGGGTAACCTCTTTGAGCGTCAGTTTCCCCAT
This sequence comes from Gopherus flavomarginatus, assembly GCF_025201925.1. NCBI lineage: Eukaryota > Metazoa > Chordata > Testudines > Testudinidae > Gopherus > Gopherus flavomarginatus. Next base: position 39,990,133 of record NC_066630.1, read on the forward strand.
CAGAAAAATAGGGCTATTATAGCACTTACCCAGCGTAAGACAAGACAGAAAAGATGGATGAGCCAGGCAGGCGGAGACGGGGTAACGATATGATTAGTGCGGTTTTTAGCTGATCAGGAGCAGTAATCGCAGCTTGCTGCCTGTCTGGCAGTTACCAGAGTGCAGTTTTTGGTCTGCACTGCAGAAGGGGAGAGTTACAAGGAGGGATTTGAAGGATTAGGGCAATGGATTCGTAGATTGGCCAGCAGCTTTTCTCACTGATATGGAGTGGTTTGGGGAAATGAGTTGATTGAGGACAGCATCGTTGGCAGAGCGAAGGCAGGAGTCAGCCTTGTGATAAAGGAGAAGGTTGGATAGGTAGAGAGGAGCCAAAACATGAAGGGTAAAAGCAAGCAAGAAAAGTGTATGTGTGGGGTGGAGGGACTTGGAGAAGGGTGACAGAGCCACAAGCTGGGAGGAGAACAATTGATTGTCACAGATGAATTGAGATCTTCTGGGAAGGCCCTAGCAAAGGAATAGTATTCCTGCCAGACATGTGGGCCTGGCAGGCCAGTGCTCTGCCTGCGTCTTCCCCTTTGCACGTTCCTGTAAGTTTAAACTCATTCTTTCCTTTTCGTGGAAGCTCTGTCTCTTAGCACCCTTCCTTGGTCTTCCATGCTTTCTGTAACCTTTCATTGTGCCCCCTCTGTCAGGAATGACTTGGGAGCTAAAGTCTCAGCACCATCTTAGGGGAAGAGATACATGTCACTAATTGTGGACATTCCAGTTGATACTAGAAAACGTACATTTGGGGACCTCAAGTGGGAACTGTATTGTATTGTCATTTCAAGGCCTGGGAGAAACAGTTTTTATATCTCAACAGTGACTCCTTCTAGCTGCTGAAGCAGCAGCAATGACCCTTTCCAAAAGGAGTGTCAAACAAAAGGAAGGTGACAGCTACACGTGGCCCAGAGCTGGCAGGTGTAAATCAGGGGAGGTGAGGATATGAGGGGAATGAACAAACATCAGGCCTTCAACCAGGAGGCAGAGTGTATTTTCTGCGGAGGTGGCAAGAGGATATGGCTAAGTTATAAACCTTCGTATGTAATAGAAGTGGCCAAATGGAACAGTACTCTCAGGGCGTCTGGAGGAGCATTTCAGTTCTTTGACTCTGCAATGGGTAGCTTGGGTCCCAGCTGGACAGGTCACTGGGATTATGAAAATAGCACATCCTCCTTCTTGGGAGTTCTAGCCAAAGACGCTTCCTCCAGTCTGTCTGATTTACAGTGCCGATACTTGGGGAAAGCTCACGTTCTCGGGTGGAGAAATGTCCTCGCTGCCCAGCCCCTGGAATGGCTAACGAGGTCAGGGCATGGAGAGTAGCTCAGCAGCAAATGGAACTGGACAGGATGCAAACACGCTGCTTGTTTTCCCAGTTAACAGCAAAAGCCTTTTCACCGGCTTGATGCTGTTTGCCAGATGCACTGTGACAGGCAGACAAGAGGGATTGTACTCTCAGCATGTTATGCAGATGAGGCATAGAACTAATGAGCATTAATATTAATGGACCTTATTCCCAGGCCTTCCCTGTGAATGCTCCAACCTGAAGACATTGGCTGTGAGAGACCTTCTTCCCCCCCCCCCCCCCCCCCCCAGTAACAAACTGAAATTGCCATGGACCAGATCAACCTCTCCCTCTCTGGCTTCACTCCGGTTTGGCAGGTTAGCGAACATGCTTCACAGGCCACTTCTGGAGAACTGTGGCAATAGGGTGAAAAGAGCCCACTCTTCAAACCAAGTCTTGGCAATTGGACTGCATCAGATCGGTGGAGAGACATCAAACCCGACTGAGTTTTGTTCCTGCCCAGTGGCTTTGCGCAAGTAGTCTGATAGAATGGCTGGCAGCTGTTTGGCTCAGCCCAGCGACGGCTCACAGGTAAGTCTTTAGTTACAATTAGCATTCGGAGCCTGCTCTCCGAAGGGTCCCTCTTGGCAGAGTGCGGTGTGTCCTGTCCTGCTTCTACTGGCACTTCCTCCAGGTCATCACTGGCAGTGAGATTGCCACCTGCCTGGCAGCCAAAGGAATTCGCTAACACCTTTCCCAAGTAGAAAGCTAGCACTGTCATGGGAGTGGTGTTTTGGGGTATCTTGTGTGAATTGAGGAGGAACCCCTGGGCTGGAGGAGAGCAGGCTTACGTAGATTTGAAGGCCCTTGGGTAGGGAGCATTTTTTTGTTCTTTCTGCACAGCACCTAGAGGTCTGATCCAGGACTGGGGCTCTTAGACACTACGGTAATACAGATCATGATTACTGTTCAGACATGAGCAGAAAGGCAGGAGGTAGCTAGTAAGGGGCGAAGGCAGCTCTCTGAGGTCCATGTCACTTGAATCCTTCTCTCTGTGTAAGTGAATTTGTGGATTAGTCTCTGTAACAAAAGTGTCTAGAGCCAACTGTGGAGAAGTCTCCTGCCTCAGAGTTAGAGGCTATTGTCACTTTTGGCTGAAGGGGAGGGGAGGACTTGGCTTGGAGAGCTCCTGGTTACTGTGTGCATGACTTGGATGGAGCTGTGGAAAGGGGAAGAGTCTTTGAGTAAAATTATGGATGAAATCTTTGTTTGTTAGTTGGAAGTGTGCTCATCTTGATTTCCTTCCCACAGAAGTAGCTATTTCTCATGGACAATGCCACTGTCAGATTGCCATGTGCTTTCCCTTTTCAACTAACTGTGCATTGTCCGGAAGACCAGACCAGCTCCCAAAAGGGCTTATCGAGGGCAGGAATGGGTAAATGCAGTTTGACATTTTAATGAAAGGGTTAATTTTTATTTTTAACAAACTTTAATACAAAAATGTCATGTTGTAATAACACTGAGGCTTGGGCCCAAGTAACTGTGACCAGCTTGAGCAGCCAGGCTGCCTTCTGGAGCAACGGGGGAAGGTAAGGACAATGCATCAGCCTTCACTTGCCTATGTTGGCTTTTTCAGTTTGCTTCACTGCTGCCTGTACACGTGACAGCTGCTGTTCTTGTGGGTGCAGCTAGGCACCCTTCTGTCCTGAGATGCACCTTGCAGTGACAGTTTTTCAGATGCCTGAAGGAGCAGCTGTACCACAAGGGAGTAGCATCCTCATGTGCTAACCACTTCCCATATGGCCAAGTGCACAGAAGGATGTTCCAGGGCTGTTAGCAAAGAACACTTTTGTCATATCCCTTAATTGTTTTCCTGAATAGTTTTTGTTGCTCTTTCAAAGTCTCCTGGGAGGCAATCATTCCAGCCCAGGCTGCTTTCTGAGCTTGCAGGGCAATCTGATTGGATTGTCTGTCATCTTCTAGGAAAAAATTCTTATGGAGTTTGCTTGATCTCACATGGATCCAGGAGTGGCCTCTGAGCCTTAGCCCTGCAGTTTTTCTACATCAGAACATAAGAACAGCCATACTGGGTCAGACCAAAGGTCCATCTAGCCCAGTATCTGTCTACTGACAGTGGACAATGCCAGGTGCCCCAGACGGAGTGAACCTAACAGGCAATGATCAAGTGATCTCTCTCCTGCCATCCATCTCCACCCTCTGACAAACAGAGTCTAGGGACACCATTCATTACCCATCCTGGCTAATAGCCATTTATGGACTTAACCTCCATGAATTTATCCAGTTCTCTTTTAAACCGTGTTATAGTCCAGCCTTCACAACCTCCTCAGGCAAGGAGTTCCACAAGTTGACTGTGCGCTGTGTGAAGAAGAACTTCCTTTTATTCGTTTTAAACCTGCTGCCCATTAATTTCATTTGGTGACCTTTAGTTCCTGCACTATGGGAATAAGTAAATAACTTTTCCCCATCCACTTTCCCCACATCACTCATGATTTTACATACCTCCATCATATCCCCCTCAGTCTCCTCTTTTCCAAGCTGAAGAGTCCTAGCCTCTTTAATCTTTCCTCATATGGGACCCTCTCCAAACCCCTAATCATTTTAGTTGCCATTTTCTGAACTTTTTCTAGTGCCAGTATATCTTTTTTGAGGTGAGGAGATCACATCTGTACACAGTATTCGAGATGTGGTGTCCCATGAATTTATATAAGGGCAGTAAGATATTCTCCGTCTTATACTCTGTCCCTTTTTTAATGATTCCTAACATCCTGTTTGCTTTTTTGACCGCCTCTGCACACCGTGTGGACATCTTCAGAGAACTGTCCACGATGACTCCAAGATCTCCTTCCTGATTAGTTGTAGCTAAATTAGCCCCCATCATATTGTATGTATAGTTGGGATTATTTTTTCCAATGTGCATTACTTTACATTTATCCACATTAAATTTCATTTGCCATTTTGTTGCCCAATCACTTAGTTTTGTAAGATCTTTTTGAAGTTCTTCACAGTCTGCTTTGGTCTTAACTATTCTGAGCAGTTTAGTATCATCTGCAAACTTGGCCACCTCACTGTTTACCCCTATCTCCAGATCATTTATGAATAAATTAAATAGGATTGATCCAAGGACTGATCCTTGGGGAATACCACTAATTACCCCTCTCCATTCTGAGAATTTACCATTAATTCCTACCCTTTGTTGCCTGTCTTTTAACCAGTTCTCAATCCATGAAAGAACCTTCCCTTTTATCCCTGACAGCTTAATTTATGTAACAGCCTTTGGTGAGGGAGCTTGTCAAAGGCTTTCTGGAAATCTAAGTACACTATGTCCACTGGATCCCCCTTGTCCACATGTTTGTTGACCCCTTCAAAGAACTCTAATAGATTATTAAGACATTATTCCCCTTTACAGAAACCATGTTGACTATTGCTCAACAGTTTGTTTTTCTATGTGTCTGACAATTTTATTCTTAACTATTGTTTCAGCTAATTTGCCCGGCACTGACGTTAGACTTACTGGTCTGTAATTGCTGGGATCATCTCTAGAGCTCTTTTTAAATATTGGTGCTACGTTAGCTGTCTTCCAGTCATTGGGTACTGAAGCCGATTTAAAGGACAGGTTACAAATCTTAGTTAATAGTTCCGCAACTTCACATTTGAGTTCTTTCAGAACTCTTGGGTGAATGCCATCTGCTCCCGGTGACTTGTTAATGTTCAGTTTATCAATTAATTCCAAAATCTCCTCTAGTGACACTTCAATCTGTGACAGTTCTTCAGATTTGTCACTTACAAAGTCCGGCTCAGGTTTGGGAATCTCCCTAACATCCTCAGCTGTGAAGATTGAAGCAAAGAATCTATTTAGTTTCTCCACAATGACTTTATCGTCTTTAAGCGCTCCTTTTGTATCTCGATCATCAAGGGGCCCCACTGGTTGTTTAGCAGGCTTCCTGCGTCTGATATACTTAAAAAACGTTTTGTTATTACCTTTGCAGTTTTTGGCTAGCCGTTCTTCAAACTCCTCTTTGGCTTTTCTTATTATACTCTTGCACTTAATTTGGCAGTGTTTGTGCTCCTTTCTATTTGCCTCACTAGGATCTGACTTCCACTTTTCAAAGGAAGTCTTTTTATCTCTCACTGCTTCTTTTACATGATTAAGCCACAGTGCCTCCTTTTTAGTTATTTCACTGTGTTTCTTAATTTGGGGTACACATTGAAGTTGGACCTGTATTATGGTGTCTTTAAAAAGCGCCCATGCAGCTTGCAGGGATTTCACTTTAGTCACTGGACCTTTTAAGTTCTGTTTAACTAACCCCCTCATTTTTGCGTAGTTCTCCCCTTTTGAAATTAAATGCCACAGTGTTGGGCTGTTGAAATGTTCTTCCCACCACAAGGATGTTGAATGCTATTGTATTATGGTCACTATTTCCAAGCGGTCCTGCTATAGTTACCTCTTGGACCAGCTCCTGCTCTCCACTCAGGATTAAATCTAGAGTTGCCTCTCCCCTTGAGGGTTCCTGTACCAGCTACTCCATGAAGCAGTCATTTAAAGTATTGAGAAATTTTTTGTCAGCATTTCGTCCTGAAGTGAAATGTTCCCAGTCAATGTGGGGATAATTGAAATCCCCCACTATTATTGGGTTCTTAATTTTGATAACCTCTCTAATCTCCCTTAGCATTTCATTGTCATTATCACTGTCCTGGTCAGGTGGTCGATAATAGATCCCTAATGTTATATTTTAGTAGCGCGTGAAATTTCTATCCATAGAGATTCTATGGAACATGTGGGTTTGCTTAAGATTTTTACTTCATTTGTATCTACATTTTCTTTCACATATAGTACCACTCCCCCTCCTGCACGACCTGTTCTGTCCTTCCGATATATTTTGTACCCCGGAATGATTGTGTCCTATTGATTGCTCTCAGTCCACCAGGGTTCTGTGATGCCTATTATATCAATATCCTCCTTTATCACAAGGCACTCTAGTTCACCCATCTTATTATTTAGACTTCTAGCATTTGTGTGCAAGCACTTTAAAAACTTGTCCCTGTTTATCTGTCTGTCCTTTTCTGATGAGTCAGATTCTTTTTTATGTGACTGTTTATCGTCTGATCTGACCCTTACATTATTCTTCTCCATCCTCTCCTCCTGACTATAACCTGGAGATTCTCTATCAATAGACTCTCCCCTAAGAGAAGTCTCTGTCCGATCCACATGCTCGTCTGCAGCAATCGGCTTTCCCCCATCTCCTAGTTTAAAAACTGCTCTACAACCTTTTTAATGTTAAATGCCAGCAGTCTGGATCCACTTTGGTTTAGGTGGAGCCCATCTCTCCTGTATAGGCTCCCCCCATCCCAAAAGTTTCCCCAGTTCCTAATGAATGTAAACCTCTCCTCTCTACCCCATCGTCTCATCCACGCATTGAGACTCTGAAGCTCTGCCTGCCTACCTGGCCCTGCTCGTGGAACTGGGAGCATTTCTGAGAATGTCACCATAGAGGTCCTGGATTTCAGTCTCTTCCCTAGCAGCCTAAATTTGGCTTCCAGGACATCTCTCCTACCCTTCCCTATGTCATTGGTACCTACATGTACCACGACCACCGGCTTCTCCCCAGCACTACACATAAGTCTGTCTAGATGTCTCGAGAAATCCGCAACCTTCGCACCAGGCAGGCAAGTCACCATACGGTTCTCCCGGTCATCACAAACCCAGCTATCTACGTTTCTAATGATCCAATCTCCCATTACTAACACCTGCCTTTTCCTAGCAACTGGAGTTCCCTCCCTCGGAGAGGTAACCTCAGTGCGAGAAGCAACCCCAGCACCATCTGGAAGGAGAATCCCAACTATGGGAAGGTTTCCCTCTGCTCCCATTGACTGCTCTGCTTCCCTGGGCCTTTTATCCTCCTCAACAGCGCAGGTGCTGTCTGACCAGAGGTCAGACAATTCTACAGTGTCCCAGAAAGCCTCATCAACGTACCTCTCTGCCTCCCTTAGCTCCTCCAGTTCCGCCACCCTGGTCTCCAAAGTCCATACGTGGTCTCTGAGGGCCAGGAGCTCCTTGCACTGACAGCACACATACGCCACCCGCCCACAGGGCAGGTAATCATACATGCTACACTCAGTGCAATAAACTGGATAACCCCTACTCTGCTGTGGGGCTTCTGCCTGCATTGTCTCCTAGTTAATGAACGGGTTGTTTAAAGCAAGAAGTTTTGAGCGTAGTTTGGTTTATAGGTTAAGGGGACTAAAGGGGCACAGATAGACCCGACAAGGGACCCCTGCTCCCTTCCCACTCCCCTTCCAAACTCCCTTGCGAAACTGCCTCTTAGCAGCCCCTGGTCGCTTGTGCGCTGCTTTATAAAGCCCTGGCCTGTGTGAATGCCCTGCCCACTGATTAAGGCTCAGCCAGTTACCAGAGGCTTCTAGCTTTCAAACCTTCCTTTTGAAGCTCACAGCCTTCAACTGCCAGCCACAGCACACGATCTTTCAAACAAACAACCAAACAGACTGACAACACAAGCTCAGCACACAGCGAGTAACCCCTGAACACACACACACACACACACACACACACACACACACACACACACACACACACACACACACACACACACAGTCACTTACTCCACAGATGCTGTATTTGCTCCTCCTTCACCTGGAGAACTCCCTTGCAAAACGCCCTGTTAGCAGCCCCTGTTCGCAAAGCTCCCTGGTCGCTTGTGCGCGGCTTTATTTTTTTTTCCCGTAGCATTCTCCTCAGTGTGACATATATAGAAATGTGTGGCAGAGTGCTTTCACTACCTTTCCTTCCTGCGTCCCTGCTGGATGTTTCCTAGATAGCCAATGCTCCTTCTTGAATGTGGACAGGTGTTTCTACATTGTATAGCTAGCTAGCATCTCTGATGCTTGGAAGCTCATTAGTTGTTGGGTTTCTTTTTCATATTTTGGAGCACTTCAGAGATTAATAATGGTTGTGATAGTGGTAAGAAAAGATCTGTTTGATCATACAGTCCATTCTCCACCAGGACAGGATTTAGTTCCCACAGAGAGGCTATCCCGTGTTGAACTGGTCTGCTCTGCATTTTAGCCAGAAAGCTGAGAGGCACAGCTTCCGGGTAAGTGAAGGAGCACTGTATGAGGCCATCACCCTCTAAAGTGCATTGAAGCAAAGGGGCTGTTTCATTCAATGCACGGAGTAAGCATAGCATGAAGGGGTTCATACTGGATCGCACAACTTGGTTAAAGATCTACTCCTGGAATTGTGATTGCAGATCCCTTTCCTGTGTTACAATAGAGAAGTCAATACTACTGCCATCACTTGCTCAGACTAGCATTTGGAGGGTTGAGGTGAATTTCACAGCAGTTCTGCCTTGTGCTCTGGAATTAATTTACCTTGTTACTTCATTAAGTTGTGCCCCAAATTGCCTGGCATCCAGGTTAGAAAGTGGTGATGCTCCATTTTTTCTGCATTCCAGAAGGAATCTGCAGAAATCATAAGCTTTTGTGCAGTGAAGAATATCAACAGAAGACCTTTCTGATGGCAGAAATCCTGGCATTTACATTATTAAAAATGACTTTTAAAAAGTTCCTGATATTTAGACATTAAGGAAGACGGTAACACTTTGGCCATAAACATCTCTAAATTATATCCTGTTGCACTTTTCTTCAGTCTAAATGGACAGGGAAAGAAATCAGTACATTCTTTTCAGCATCTGATAAAATAAACCACGAAGCAGTGACAAAGCAGCAGCGTTTAAATAACTCCTTCAAAATTATTTGTCAAAGGAACAGTCCTGTTCATTGAACTGTCTGAAGTCCTGTGGATGGACTCAGATAGCAGATGTCTTCTGATTTGAATCTTCAGTGCCCTTTTCTGTGTTGTACATATGTGTTTCCAAATTTATCTTTAGAAGAACAGTTGTCTCCAATCTCACGCTCACCATGAGAGAAAGGAATTAGTTTGTTTATTCATGTCAGGTGATGTTTGAGAGACTTGTGTGACATACATCACTAATCTACTGCATGTCTTTACACAGAACATACTTCCATAGGTTTTTAATAGATACCTGAGAAATGTTGAATCTTGCTAAAATATCAGAGGAGTAGCCGTGTTAGTCTGGATCTGTAAAAGCAGATAAATAGTTAAAATAGTTAAAAACTTGCTAAAATAGTTTTCCAGTACAAAAAAAGTACAACAGTTTTTAACTGTATATTTGTCAATTCACATTCTCAGGCTGCAGTAGGTTCCAGAATCCATGTGTTCCCTACTGATCGCAACCCCTCTGGAATCTACCAGAAGAGCTCTGTGTAGGCTTCAAAGCTGGTGTCTCTCACCAACAAAAGTTGGTCCAATAAAAATCACATTGGGAAAAAAAGCTACTAGAGCCTCCCCTGAGATATTGCTTGGGGTGTGCTACAGACTGCCGGGATCTGATTTGGTTATGGACAGAGACCTCTTTAATGTTTTTAAGGAAGTAAACACTGGTGGGAATTGTGTGATCATGGGAGACTTTAACTTCCCAGATATAGACTGGAGGACAGGTGTTAGTAACAATAATAGTGCTCAGATTTTTCTGGATGTGATAGCTGATGGATTTCTTCACCAAGTAGTTGAAGAACCAACAAGAGGGGATGCCATTTTAGATTTGGTTTTGGTGAGTAGTGAGGACCTCATAGAAGACATGGTTGTAGGGGACAACCTTGGTTCGCGTGATTGTGAGCCACTTCAGTTCAAACTAGATTAAAGGATAAACAAAAGTAGATCTGGGACTAGGGTTTTTTATTTCAAAAGGGCTAACTTTAAAGAATTAAGGAAATTAGTTAGGGAAGTGGATTGGACTGAAGAACTTGGGGATCTAAAGGCGGAGGAGGCCTGGAATTACTTCAAACCTAAGTTGCAGAAACGATCAGAGGCCTGCATCCCAAGAAAGGGGAAAACAATCAGACAGGAGTTATAGACCAAGCTGGATGAGCAAGTATCTCAGAGAGGTGATTAAGAAAAAGCAGAAAGCCTACAAGGAGGCGAAGATGGGCGGGATTAGCAAGGAATGCTACCTTATTGAGGTCAGAAAATGTAGAGATGAAGTGAGAAAGGCTAAAAGTCATGTAGAGTTGGATCTTGCAAAGGGAATTAAAACCAATAGTAAAAGGTTCTATAGCCATTGTGGCAAAGTACCTGTCTCTCCTCTCCTAGCTCAGTCCTTCTCAGCCTTGGAGACACAGGCTTGGGCAAAGCAAAAGCCCTTCACAGTCGCGCAGGGTCTGGCTGATCCCTTCTCAGTCAGGCCCTTGTTCTGTTGTCCTCTCCTTCTGGGGAGAGTGCAACCTGCCTTGCAAGAAAAGTTTTTAGAGTTCAGCTGCCTCTACTCGCTGGCAGCTACTCTACTTCTCTCCTCCCTCCCTGCTTCCCTGCCAGGGAGGGTTTAAAAAGGTCTCCAGCCATTGGGGCCAGCTGAAACTAATTACCTCCCTGGTAACCCCCTGTTCCAGCTGAACCTTATTCCTCCATGGTTAAGCCTTCTGGGACTAATTACTACCCCACTCTTGGTAGCTAAGTGTCCTGAGTTTGCCACACCATATAAATAAGAAGAAAACAAAGAAAGAAGAAGTGGGACAGCTAAACACTGAGGATGGAGTGGAGGTTAAGGATAATCTAGGCATGGCCCAATATCTAAATACTTTGCCTCAGTCTTTAATGAGGCTAATGAGGAGCTTAGGGATGATGGAAGGATGACAAATGGGAATGAGGCTATGGAGGTAGATATTACCACATCCAAGGTAGAAGCCAAACTCGAACAGCTTAATGGGACAAAATCAGGGGGCCCAGATAATCTTCATCCAAGAATATTAAAGGAACTGGCACATGAAATTGCAAGCCCATTAGCAAGGATTTTTAATGAATCAGTAAACTCAGGGGTTGTACCGTACGACTGGAGAATTGCTAACATAGTTCCTATTTTTAAGAAAGGGGAAAAAAGTGATCCGAGTAACTATAGGCCTGTTAGTTTGACATCTGTAGTACGTAAGGTCTTGGAAAAATTTTTGAAGGAGAAAGTAGTTAAGGACATTGAGGTCAATGGTAATTGGGACAAAATACAACATGTATAAGCAGCGAAGAATCCTGTGGCACCTTATAGACTAACAGACATTTTGGAGCATGAGCTTTCGTGGGTGAATACCCACTTCGTCAGATGCATGTAGTGGAAATTTCCAGGGGCAGGTATATATATGCAGGCAAGCTAGAGATAATGAGGTAGTTCAGTCAGGGAGGATGAGGCCCTGTTCTAGCAGTTGAGGTGTGAAAACCAAGGGAGGAGAAACTGGTTTTGTAATTGGCAAGCCATTCCCAGTCTTTGTTTAATCCTGAGCTGATGGTGTCAAATTTGCAGATGAACTGAAGCTCAGCAGTTTCTCTCTGAAGTCTGGTCCTGAAGTTTTTTTTTTTTTCTGCAGGATGGCCACCTTAAGGTCTGCTATAGTGTGGCCAGGGAGGTTGAAGTGTTCTCCTACAGGTTTTTGTATATTGCCATTCCTAATATCTGATTTGTGTCCATTTATCCTTTTCTGTAGCAACTGTCCAGTTTGGCCGATGTACATAGCAGACGGGCATTGCTGGCATATGATGGCATATATTACATTGGTGGACGTGCAGGTGAATGAACCGGTGATGGTGTGGCTGATCTGGTTAGGTCCTGTGATGGTGTCGCTGGTGTAGATATGTGGGCAGAGTTGGCATCGAGGTTTGTTGCATGGATTGGTTCCTGAGCTAGAGTTCCTATGGTGCGGTGTGCAGTTACTGGTGAGAATATGTTTCAGGTTGGCAGGTTGCCTGTGGGCGAGGACTGGCCTGCCACCCAAGGCCTGTGAAAGTGTGGGATCATTGTCCAGGATGGGTTGTAGATCCCTGACGATGCGTTGGAGGGGTTTTAGCTGGGGACTGTATGTGATGGCCAGTGGAGTCCTGTTGGCTTCTTTCTTGGGTTTGTCTTGCAGTAGGAGGCTTCTGGGTACACGTCTGGCTCTGTTGATCTGTTTCCTTATTTCCTCGTGCGGGTATTGTAGTTTTGAGAATGCTTGGCGGAGATTTTGTAGGTGTTGATCTCTGTCTGAGGGGTTAGAGCAGATGCGGTTGTACCTCAGTGTTTGGCTGTAGACAATGGATCGTGTGATGTGCCCAGGATGGAAGCTGGAGGCATGAAGGTAGGCATAGCGGTCGGTAGGTTTTCAGTATAGGGTGGTGGTAATGTGACCATCACTTATTTGCACCGTGGTGTCTAGGAAGTGGACCTCCCATGTAGATTGGTCCAGGCTGAGGTTGATGGTGTGGTGGAAGCTGTTGAAATCGTGGTGGAATTTTTCCAGAGTCTCCTTCCCATCTGTCCAGATGATGAAGATGTCATCAATGTAGCGTAGGTAGAGAAGGGGCGTGAGTGGACGAGAGATGAGGAAGCGTTGTTCCAGGTTGGCCATAAAAATATTGGCATATTGTGGGGCCATGCGGGTGCCCATAGCGGTGCCACTGATCTGGAGATATATATTGTCATCAAATTTGAAATAGTTGTGTGTGAGGATAAAGGCATAGAGCTCAGCAGCCAGTTGTGCTGTGGCATCATCAGGGATACTGTTCTTGACAGCTTGTATTCCATCTTTGTGTGGGATGTTCGTGTAGAGAGCCTCTACATCCATGGTGGCTAAGATGGTGTTTTCTAGAAGGTCACCAATGCATTGTAGTTTCCTCAGGAAATCAGTGGTGTTACGGAAATAGCTGGGAGTGCTGGTGGCATAAGGTCTGAGTAGAGAGTCCACATATCCAGACAGTCCTTCAGTGAAAGTGCCAATGCCCGAGATGATGGGACATCCAGGATTTCCGGGTTTGTGGATCTTGGGTAGTAGATAGAATAACCCTGGTCGGGGCTCTAAGGGTATGTTGATTTGTTCTGGTGTTAGTATAGGAAGTGTCCTGAGTAGATGTTGCAGTCTGTTAGTCTATAAGGTGCCACAGGATTCTTTGCTGCTTTTACAGATCCAGACTAACACGGCTACCCCTCTGATACAATACAACATGGTTTTACAAAAGGTAGATCGTTCCAAACCAACCTGATCTCCTTCTTTGAGAAGGTAACAGATTTTTTAGACAAAGGAAATGCAGTGGATCTAATTTACCTCGATTTCAGTAAGGCATTTGATACAGTTCCACATGGGGAATTATTAGTTAAATTGGAAAAGATGGGGATCAATATGAAAATAGAAAGGTGGATAAGGAACTGGTTAAAAGGGAGACTACAATGGGTCGTACTGAAAGGTGAACTGTCAGGCTGGATGGAGGTTACTAGTGGAGTTCCTCTGGTCCCATAACTGATCCCTATCTTATTTAACCTTTTTATTGCTGACCTTGGCACAAAAAGTGGGAATGTGCTAATAAAGTTTGAGGACGACACAAAGCTGGGAGGTATTGGTAACACAGAGAAGGACCGGGATATCGTACAGGAAGATGTGGATGACCTTGTAAACTGGAGTAATAGGATGAAATTTAATAGTGAAAAGTGCGAGGTCACGCATTTAGGGATTAATAACAAGAACTATTGTTATAAGATGGGGAGGCTTCAGTTGGAAGTAACAGAGGAGGAGAAGGACCTTGGAGTATTGGTTAATCACAGGATGACTGAGCCGCCAATATGATATGGCCGTTAAAAAAGCTAATGCAGTTTTAGGATGCATCAGGCGAGGTATTTCCAGCAAAGAGAAGGAGTATTAGTACCGTTATGTAAGGCACTGATGAGACTTCATCTGGAATACTGTGTGCAGTTCTGGTCTCCCATGTTTAAGAAGGATGAATTCAAACTGGAACAGGTTCAAAGATGGGCTACTAGGATGATCCGAGGAATGGAAACCCTATCTTATGAAAGGAGACTCAAAGAGCTTGGCTTGTTTAGCCTAACCAAAAGAAGGTTGAGGGGGGATATGGTTGCTCTTTATAAATATATCAGAGAGATTAATATTAGGGAGGGAGAGGAATTATTTAAGCTTAGTACCAATGTGGACACAAGAACAAATTGATATAAACTGGACACTAGGAAGTTTAGACTTGAAATTAGAGGAAGGTTTCTAACCATTAGAGGAGTGAAGTTCTGGAACAGCCTTCGAAGGGGAGTAGTGGGGGCAAAAGACACATCTGGCTTTAAGACTAAGCTTGATAAATTTATGGAGGGGATGCTTTGATGGGATAGCCTAATTCTGGCAATTAATTTGGCAATGGATCTTTGATTATCAGCAGATAAGTATGCCCAGTGGTCTGTGATGAGATGTTAGATAGCTTGGCATCTGAATTACTACAGAGAATTCTTTCCTGGGTGCTGGCTGGTGAGTCTTGCCCACATGCTCAGGGTTTAGCTGATTGCCATATTTGGGGTCAGGAAGGAATTTTCCTCCAGGGCAGATTGGCAGAGGCCCTGGAATTTTTTTGCCTTCCTCTGCAGCATGGGGCATGGGTCACTTGCTGGAGGATTCTCCGCAGCTTGAGGTCTTCAAACCACAATTTGAGGACTTCAGTAACTCAGACATAGGTTAGGGATTTGTTATAGAAGTGGATGGGTGAGATTCTGTGTCCGGCATTGTGCAGGAGGTCAGACTAGATGATCATAATGATCCCTTCTGACATTAAGGTCTATGAGTCTGAGTCTATAAAGAGATTACCTCCCCTACCTTGTTTGTAGGATTCTTTCATGGCCTGCAAAAATGGGGGGCTAGTTCTTTATCTGAGAGAGGTTTCCTCCGGTTGAAGTTTAATGAAATTCTGCTTTCTCATAGCCACCATTTTATTTGATCATTGGCGAAGTGGTTCTGTCCCCTAATGTAATGACTGCTTGACTTTCCATTACACTCTGCAGCAAGCCACACCATAGCTAAATGTTTCATTAGCCTGTGTTGGAAGTGCTGGTTTTGTCGCAGGAGGGCAGCATCCCTGAAAGAGAAACGACTGGGTCAGTGCTGGTGAAAGGTGGTGGTATGCAGAGGAAGTGTGCTTTGTGCCTATGTGCAAGTGAACTCCCCTTCTGACCAGAAGAGACTCTCTCTGCTGGCAAGAGGGATATCTCAGTCTCTGCCCAGTTCAGTCCTTGGGATCTCTGCTGAGATTGTCACGGTGGCGTTTGTGATATCAGAACTGTTCACTTGGAGCTGCGCTGACACATGCACATATTGTATCCAGACCACTGAACAGTTATCAGATGTTAATGACTTGGCCAGTACTGCCCTGGCTTGGATGTGAACCACTGACTTACAGGAGAGACACTTTGCATTCTCTTCCTAAGCTGTCCAGTCTTGAGTCACCACCGCCTTCCTAAAACTGACTTTGCAGCTATCTCCAGGCACTTGAATTGCTGCAGGAAGGCGGAGTAGAGTTGTTTTTTATCCGGCTGAAGAGTTAAGGAGCTGTTATCTCTTTTTAATTTCTGCTAATGACCTTGTGGTGTCTGGACTACAACTGGGCTCTGTTTAAGTAGTTTTCTGGCTGTTTGAAACAATAAAACTGACTGACAGGTTCCCACCGCCTCCCACACATATGCTCTAGTCCGTACTGCAGCGTGGTCCAGAGAGTTTTACTGAGATTATAAAATGGAATACTGCTGAAGTAGCATCTTCCATAGTTACACTGGGGTTAGTATTTCCTTGTTCAGGACGTGGAACATAATACCCTTTTCTGTTGGGAAACCTGAGCTATGTCCTGTGTTGTAGCAGAATCTGAGCAGAGATCTGGCTACCGCTAGAGAAGAGTGGCTGTGATGCAACCCTGCTTCAAAGAGGAGAAGGCTCTCGGTTTAAGTGCAGGGACTGTAAATTTCCTCCTTTGTGCTCACCTTGTTTCCTGGGGCAGCTGGCTCCCTGCACTGCAAATGGGATGGCTGCAGGCGCCCGGGGGAGAGCTGCACTCCACCCACAGAAGCCTGAAGGATGCCTGCTACGGAGCTGGGCTGCAGAACCCCTCCTGCTGCCGTGGTGGCTAGATCAGCAGGTTAATTTCCTTTTGTCGTAAGGGTGGGAACAAGCTCTCACCCAGCTGGCCAAACAAAATCTGAAACTTAACCAATGTGGTGGATGGAAACCCCACAGAAAGCAGTTCGATTGGTGAAGGATCTCTGAGTGGGGAGAGCAATGCAGAAGGGTAGGTGGGGAGACCAGACAAATGACCAGGAGGGGGAAATCCTTTGAAAATTTCCCCCAACTCTTTATTCCAGTGTATTTAGCATATTGAGCCATAGTTTTGTTGCCTTGGGATGAGGTTGCCTACTGGAAAGTAGCTCCAAACTGTGTGGTAGGTTAAAAACCTCATGGCCCTATAAGCTGTTTAGCTGGTCACGATCCAAGACTTTCTCAACCCATTTAATCATGAATCTATGTTGCTTCCAATAGGGCACTTTTTAAAATTGCTGGAGAAAGTGTGCTGTGTATCACAATTCTGTATTAAAAGTAGAGATGGAGAATGAATTGTCTCCAGCGGAGTCTGACTATATGGGCAGGTAGTGCACAGCAAACTGGGGTGTAAATCTACCATGCGCTAAAAGGTCTATAGTGCACTTTGCTCTACTCCTGTTACAAATGAGGGAGGATCAGTGCACAGAGCAGACATTTTAGTGCACTGTAGCAGGGTCCATGTGGCCAGCTAGTGACTGTAGATTTACACTTTACCTTGCCATGCACTCATGTATTTCACTGCAGAGTGGAGCTTTTTTCACACCTGGGGTCAAGACGCAGCAGACTATGTAAAAGAATCAGTGCACACTTGTTTCATCTGATCCCTAGGGAGCACTGCAATTCCATGCCTGGGAAGGAGGCCTCGATGTAGTGTTTAGCATGTCAGGAATAATTAATAGTCTAAGCCTAAGAAAGCAGTGCTAGAAACCTCCTTCCCACCTGTCTTTACGTCTGTCAATCTGATCTACCGTCAGTCAGCAGAAAGGCTAGTGGTGATCCCTGCAGTAGTCATGACCCCAATCTCTTGCCTACGCTGATCCACTCTTCTATACTTGCAGTTGGGTCTCTGTCATCTTAGCAATGTGAATCTCCTCTCTGCAACACCCACAGTCCTTGGGCCTTCTGATAATCTCCTCTCTGTAACACCCCCAGCCCTTGGGCCTGCTGATGCTACTCCTACTCTGAGTCTGAGATGCAGTCTAGCACTCGGTATTACAGCCGAGGTGGCTGGGCCTGCTCCTGTGAGGAGTGAAGGAGCTCTTGGGTGCTGATGTAGTGACAGCACAGAGAGGCATACGCACTCCAGCTATAGAGCCCAGGAGATAGACTGGGGGGTATCCGGCAATGAATAGCCTTGGGAGGGATTGTTTTACTCCTGGAGTTTTGTTAGTGGTGATTGGGGAAAAGTGTCCATGCATTTTGTCATTGCCCCCATGCTACATGTGCAGGAAGGTAGGTGGAAACCAGCTGTTCTCCCAGATGCTGTTGTGTCCTTCAAGTCTAAGCACTAGCGTGCGGGGGCAGCTCCAGGCATCAAAGCAGCAAGCTTATGCCTGGGGCGGCAAGCTGTAGGGGGCGGGCTGCCGGTCGTTCTGAGGATGGCAGTCAGGCAGCCTTTGGCAGCGTGTCTGTGGGAGGTCTGCCAGTCCTGCGGTTTTGGTGGTGGGTACGACAAGGTGCGGGACCAGCAGATCACTCGCAGACGTGCTATCAAATCCGCGGGACCAGCGGACCATGTGCAGAAACGCCGCTGAAGGCTCCCTGACTAGCTGTGGACATTCCAAAGGGAGCTCATTCACAGCAAACAGTAGCTCTGTTTGTTTTTTAGATAAGCAGCTCCAGGAGCCCTGAGTTCACAACAAAACAAAGAGTGTTATCTTTACTTAAAAGCATTATGGGAAGCTTCCGGAGGTCAGTTACAGCATAGTAAGATTAATCACTGTTTACACTGGCACCCCAGCGCTGCAAGCTGTTCTCTTTATTCCTCTCGTCGAGGTGGAGTACCTGCAGCGCTGTAGCCAGGGAGATAAAGCGCTGTATGTGCCTTGCCAGTGTGGACGGGGAGTGAGTTACAGCGCTGTAAAGCCACCACCAGCACTGTAACTCTCAAGTGTAGCCAAGGCCTTAGGTTTACCTCCATGCCTGCCCACCAGCGGCTTATCCTGATGGTCTGTTAGCCAAAGTTTGCTCACCCCTGAATTATAGGGTCAGCTAATGAGCGGGTCATAAAAATTTTCCATTTTTACTTATCCATCTGGGAGAGGGGGGCGGTTTATAAACAAACCAGCTTATGATTGAGTATATACTGTAGTTCATATGTCTCATGATTCAGGAACATATAGTACAGATGCCTCATGCCCACCAGCCAGCCTAGCTGTGCTCTCTGCTCTGGGAGTTGTGGTTACCCTGTCAGCCCTCCTGCATCTAGAAATGCCTTTTACATGTTCTGCTCCCCAGATAGCTTGACTTGATGACTTGGAGCTTTTGGTGGTGGTCAGAACCTGTGACTGAATAATCTTCTCATCCATGCCTTAGCATGGGTAACAGTAAAGGGCTCTTCAGTGTAGCAGAGAAAAGTCTAACACTATTCAGTGGCTAGAAGTTGAAGCTAGATAAATTCAGACTAGAAATAAGATGTACATTTTTAACGGAGAGTAATTAACCATTTCAGTCCCTGGAAAAATCATGGAGCAGGTCCCCAAGGAATCGATTCTGAAGCACTTAGAGGAGAGGAAAGTGATCAGGAACAGTCAGCATGGATTCACCAAGGGCAAGTCATGCCTGACTAACCTCATTGCCTTCTATGAGGAGATAACTGGCTCTGTGGATGAGGGGAAAGCAGTGGATGTGTTATTCCTTGACTTTAGCAAAGCTTTTGATACGGTCTCCCACAGTATTCTTGCCGGCAAGCTAAAGTATGGACTGGATGAATGGACTATAAGGTCGATAGAAAGCTGGCTAGATTGTCTGGCTCAACGGGTAGTGATCAAAGGCTCCGTGTCTAGTTGGCAGCCGATATCAAGCAGAGTGCACCAAGGGTCGGTCCTGGGGCTGGTTTTGTTCAATATCTTCATTAATGATCTGGAGGATGGCGTGGACTGCACCTTCAGCAAGTTTGCAGATGACACTAAACTGAGAGGCATGGTAGATACACTAGAGGGTGGGGATAGGATACAGAGGGACCTAGACAAATTAGATGATTGGGCCAAAATAAATCATATGAGGTTCAGCAAGGACAAGTGCAGAGTCCTGCACTTAGGACGCAAGAATCCCATACACTGCTACAGACAAGAGACTGAGTGGCTAGACAGCAGTTCTGCAGAAAAGGACCTAGGGGTTACAGTGGACGAGAAGCTGGATGAGAGTTGACGGTGTGCCCTTGTTGCCAAGAAGGCTAACGGCATTTTGGGCTGTGTAAGTAGGGGCATTGCCAGCAGATCGAGGGACGTGATCATTCCCCTCTATTGAGCATTGGTGAGGCCTCATCTGGAGTACTGTGTCCAGTTTTGGTCCCCCCACTACAAGAAGGATGTGGAAAAATTGGAAAGTGCCCAGCGGAGGGCAACAAAAGTGATTAGGGGGCTGGAGCACATGACTCGTGAGGAGAGACTGAGGGAACTGGGATTGTTTAATCTGCAGAAGAGAAGAATGAGGGGGGATTTGACAGCTGCTTTCAACTACCTGCAAGAGGGTTCCAAAGAGGATGGATCTAGACTGTTCTCAGTGGTAGCAGATGACAGAACACAAGGAGCAATGGTCTCAAGTTGCTGTGGGGGAGGTTTAGGTTGGATATTAGGAAAAACATTTTCACTAGGAGGATGGTGAAGCACTGGAATGGGTTCCCTAGGGAGGTGGTGTAATCTCTTTCCTTAGAAGTTTTTAAGGTCAGGCTAGACAAAGCCCTCGCTGGGATTATTTAGTTGGGGATTGGTCCTGCTTTGAGCATGGGGTGGGACTTGATGACCCCCTAAGTCCTCTTCCAACCCTGATAGTCTATGATTGGAACAACTTACTAAGAGTCATGGTGGAGTCTCCATCTGTGACAATTTTTAAATCAAGATGGATGTTTTTTTTAAAAGTTCTGCTCTGGGAATTATATTGGGGAAGGTCTCTGGCCTGTGTTATATAGGAGGTCAGACTAGATAATCATGGTCCCTTCTGGCCTTGGAATCTAGGAATGTGGAGCACTACCATCCTCTCCATTGCTGCATATCTGAGAAACTGCTTCTGACTCTATCCCTGCCTCAGTGCAAGGCCCAGTCCCTGGGAATTGTACAGGGAGTTTAACACTCAATTCCACAGCTCCAGCTGGAAAGGAGAGGTAGCCACAGGCCAGACCACAGCAATATTGAAGCATTACAGCTTCCAAATCAAAAATCTGTCTTGAACTGAAGCTAAGTGACTTCTTAGTGGAGTCTTGCAGTGACGTGAGGGAGAAGCAAAGAAAAAAGGGGCTGCTTTTGTGAAGCTTATTGCACTAAAACTGATGGGGAAGAGTGTCTGAGAACACCCGGCCTTCGACCTGAATCTTTGCCAAGCCACAGGGTCGAGGGGAGAGGAGGACACTCTGTTAAACGACAGGTCGCTAAGTCCAGAGCCGGAGCTGAGATTTACTGAAATGTTGTAATGTTTCGTAGCATGTTAAGTCTGTAGGCACACGTGGAGAAAAATCCTTTGTCTTTTTAATTCTAATATTTTTTCCCTCCACAGGTATAGCATTTACAGACCTCCCTGTAAGTACAACTATTTTCAGTATTTTAACTAGGGATGCAAATGAAAGGGAGGGGGACAGTATGGGATGTGGGATGTCTTCTGTTTAATGCCATGTTACAGGGGTAGCACGTGTTCCTAAATGCAGGGGCGGCTCCAGGCTCCAGCATGCCAAGCACGTGCTTGGGGCGGCATGCCGTGGGGGGCGCTCTGCCGGTCTCCGGGAGGGCAGCAGGCTGCTCCGATGGACCTCCCGCAGGCGTGCCTGCGGAGGGTCCGCTGGTCCCGCAGCTTTGGCATGCCTGCAGGAGGTCCACTGGAGCCGCCTGCCGCCCTCCCGGCGACCAGCAGAGCGCCCCCTGCGGCATGCCGCCCTGCTTGAGGCAACAAAATGTCTAGAGCTGCCCGTGCCTAAATAATGTTTCCCATCTGCCTCTGTTTCATTGGGGTGAGAGTGCTCCCTTTTATGAGACTGTACAGTCTTATCACCAGGTGTGTGGTCGCTCACAAGATCCCCATTAAGAATAGTTACCTGTCCTGGAATTGCCGCATGAATTTCTGCTTTATTACACCTTAAATGGCTGTCTCCTAAGAGCAGCTTTGTCTGCAGGGAGCACTGTGTGGTGTTCACTTGAGGCTCAGCATATGACAGTGCACTTTAGCATCTCAAGCCTTGTTAACAGAAAACACACTTGCTTGTTTGGTGTTACTGCTTCTAAACTCCCATTGCTCCCATCTGAACACTGCAGCAAAGGGTCTTTCCCTTGCCAAGGTAGCGATTAGGGATTGAGTGTCTGTGTCCGGAATGCTCAATTGTTCCTTCATTTGTAGGTCCCCTTACTCTGCCATCAGCTCTGCTAGCTGTTGGCAAGCCCTGCACACACCCTCTGTACCCAGCCATAGGCAATGCTGCTGCGAAGATGTGCTGAGCTCTGCTCTCTTCTTGGCTCTGTCAGCCTGCAATGTGTCAAGCTGCTCTCAAATCAGGAGTTTCCACATGGCGTTGCACTTAGCTGCGCCAGAGACAGTGAAAAGTAGTTGGAGGGTTATAAGAACACGGCTGTCTCAACGATTGCAAAGGAGTCCAAATTTGCTGGGCATCCTGCATGAGTCAAAATGTTGTGCTTGCCCCTTGAATATGCTGTTCATCTATAATGCTTCAAACATGCAGGTCAGGAAGGAATTTTCCTTCGTGCGTATGGGCAGGGCCAGTGGGTTGTGTTCCACTCTATCCTGAGATTGCAGGGAGTGTGGTTGGACATTGGGCATTCTCCATGTGCAGCAACAATAGGGTTAAATAGTCCCCCCGCAGTCCTCCATTAAATCTGCAGTTATACAGATTAACACCTGTGTTCAGCAAGGTGCAGCCTCGGTTCTGAGTGTTGCTTTTCAGTTCAAGGCTCACAGCTCTTAGGGTGTCAGCTGAACAAGTCCTGCGGTGACGCTCCAGAGTATTCAGTACATATGTATGCAATAATGGGTGACAGTGAGGGTATTCCCTGGCCATCTTGTAGGTCTAACAGAACATTTCCCTCTAGTCTTTTTGCCCTGGTACCCGGACCTCTGTGGTACTGTTCATGTGATGTTTTGTGGACAGCATCGGTCTCTTCCAGGAAGCTAGTGCCCAGGGCAGGACACAGTGGGAAAGCAGGACTTCGTTGTGAGCACTGTTACGGTTTGGCCTGGTGGATCTCACACCGTGGAGTACAAATGCGACTGGATATGCTGCAGACAGCCAGTGTCACGTTCATCAATGTGCTGGCTCTTCCCAAAGCCTCATACCACCAGTGCATCCCGGCATGTTGGCCCCAGCGTGCCACACTGTGTACTAGTGGTTTCTCTGCCTGATTCTGTCCCCGCTCTTCAACAGAGCGCTGAATGAAGGAATGGAGCGGTCCATGCTCCCACGCCATAGGGGTGCTGACCCCGGTTACTGCCTGGTAACTAGAGCAGAAGTGATTCTCACACCCCCTCGAAAGCCCATTTGGCAAGGAGGTGAATACGTCCAGTTGTGGAAGTGGCAAGGGGCAGGGAAATGCTGCAGAGCCCGAGACTTGGTATCAGCATTTCCTCAGGAGAAACAAAGGAAAAATGGGTTTCTCTCAGTCGGGGACTGACAGCAGGCAGGGTCCTATGCATCCTGGCCCTTCCTCCTTCACAGCCCCAGACACCAGTGATGGCAGCAGGCTGCTGTTTGCAATTTGCTGTCTGGATGTTGTTTTATATCTGCCGACTGGTAGCTTGCCTGGACCTCCTCCTGACCCTCGACCTCACAGTCCCTGTGCTGCCAGCCTCATCCCCAGCCTCCCTTTCCCATCCCAATTCCTGCCCCTCGGAGTCTCTTCTTCCTTCCCTCTCTCCTCCCTCCCCCCACTCCCTTGCTCCTGTTTACTCACCACCTCCTGTGGTCCCCTTCCCCTAGCCCTCCCCAGAGTCAAACAAACAAACTGCGATAAGACTGTCTGACCTCTCTGCTGCTGCCTGATCCCTTTCCCCACCCACTGCCTCTTGGGTCTCTTTTTAGACTCTTTAGGGGCATAGACCACATCTTCCTCCGTTTCTTATAACGGTGTCTCGCCGGTTTAGTCTCTGATCCTGACTGGGGCCTTTGGGTTGCACAGCAGCTTTAGGACCGATCAAGGCCCTCTTTAGGAACGGTAGCAGATCTCAGATATCATCGTGCTTAGCATCAGTACAGCTTCCAAGTGCTTTAGACCATAGGAAATGTTTATGCATTAATATAGCAAGGGAGACGCATCCAAATTAGTTAAAACACAATGTGCTTTCATTGTAAGGTACAGCAGAGAGAACACAGAGTATAGAAGATGTTAAACATTAAGTGCATCTTCGCATCCTTTGCCAGGGCTGTGAAAACTGTTTTAGAAGCTCTGCTGCAAAAGGGAATGGAAATACGAAGATCTTCAGAAATCTTAACTGAGTGAGCCTTGTAGGAGCCAAGGGTCTCAGACCCTAATAGGGCTTGTCCTGTTCCCTTGAAATGGGATTTCTTTTGCCCACACACATGATGGTCCGATGTTCCTTCTGGGTGTAAAGGCTTCCGCCTTCATTGGTGGCCTGTTCTGCTTGAAGCAAACTTTCTAGAGAACACCAACGAGACAGGCAATAAGCAGAATTTCCTTGACCAGTTGTAGGGAAGTTGTGGGGCTGAATTAACTTGTGGGGTGACTCCAACTTCAGTGAGTTTACACCAAGAATTTAAATTGGTCCTTCAGCCCATTACCTATCGGAACAGTTTCCTTGCAGAGTTCAAAACCAATTTGTTTTCCTTTACTGCAGGGGTGAGCAACCTTTTATTTATCAGGAGCCATAGACCCAGTGGAAAAATCGATGGCAGGCCACAAATGTTCAACTCACCTGCTCTGGGGGGCGCGGAGGCTCGGGGCTTCCCCACAGTAGGGCAAGCCGGTGCTCGAGGCTCCAGCCCTGCAGCGCGGCACCAAGACTCAGGGCTTCCCTCCTGCAGTGGGGGAGCTGGTGCTCACAGCTCCAGCCCCGTGGTCGGGAAGCCCTGAGCTTTGGTGCCCCTCATGGGGCTGAAGCTGTGAGTGGTGGCTCGCCTGATCACAAGGGGAAGTCCCGTCCCCCCAGCCTTGGCAGGTGAGTTGAACATGTGTGGCCCGCAGGCTGGATGAAACTGAGCAAGGGCCAGATCCAGCCCACGGACCAAAGGTCCTCTACCCGTACTTTACTGGTACCAATGGGCCTTGGGTAAAGTACACAGTCCCTAGCCGCACTGCTTGTGGATTAGTGGTGAGTGCTGATTTTTCCAATCTCAAGAAGGATGAATGGACACACTCAACTCCAAAACTGCATTTCTCTGGAAATGTTTATCTACATTAGACTATTATCACTGAAAAGTTAGCCAGCAATGACTTCATCAACAGGAACAGGGTTAAGTGAGTTTAAAAAAGCCGCTCTTAAACAGAGTTGAGCATACCTGCAGGGGTTTGCACTGGTTTAACTAAATCAGTTTAAATTTAAACCAGTGCAGCTTTCTCATGCATCCAAGCCCAGACAGTATCAGACATTCTTGCCTTACCTGAAAAGACCTGCATAAATATCAGTGGGAGAGCAGAAAAGCCCTTACATATTTTTCAGGGCATGTTTTTAATGTCAGGCAAGGCTGTTTAAAGGGGGCTATAGTTTTAAATGTTTAAATCAGGATTGGATGCGTTTCTAAACGGTATACTCTGGGGATTATTTGGGGGAAGTTCTATGGGCTGTGTTAAACAGACGATCGGGTTTGGTTCTGTCTGACCTCGGAATCTTTGAATATAGCAGAAATGGGAATTTTTTTTAAAAAATAGTCAGTTTAAAAGATTTGTATCATCAGTGTCCCATTAATATCTCCCCCCCCCGTTACGCCCATGCCCTGGGGAGAGTTGAGGCATCCAGTTGCGCAGACGAGCCTAAAAGTGCAGATCAGCTCTGCAGAGTGACTGAGGCCCCTTACCCAGGAATCCTGCTCCCTGTGTGCTGCCGAGTCCTATCTGCCAAAGGTTTTGCTAGCTTGACTCTCATTAGCTTGGTAGATCCAGTATGTTTCCAGTGGGTGTGAAGCCAGGCTGCTCTCAGGGAAGATGATGGCCCCTTAATGGCTGTGCTAGGAACAAGCAGGGAATGAGGCTGTGGGAGAGGAGGCAGCAGCGAGGGGAGCTGGGTTAGGACTTGCGGAGAGCAGGAGGTAGACTGGGGAAGGTGCAGGGGATGTGGTGTGACAGAGGGAAATACGAATATAGAGAATGTGCAAGTGACTGCAGGAGCTCGGTGGGGAAGAGGAGACAGTGGGGGGAGCACTGAGGGAGGAAGCAAGGCTGGATAGGCAGCTGCCTCACTCGGTAGGGACGGGGGTAGAGTGGTAGCTCCCTGCACCTGTAGGATCGGAGAGAGGCTGCATTGTGATCACTCTCAAAGGGGGAGCCGGCAGCTTCTGCTGATGATGAAAAAATCTGAAGGGAAAAACCACTGTGATATATCGTTTTTAATGTGTCGTGATTTTTTTGGGTCTGACTTGTGACTTTGGGAGGCCATGGGCTGGCGACAGTGAAACAGGGTGGAGGCCCAATGCATAGACTGACAAGATGATAGTCTGTTAGAAGCTTTCCCTTATTGCCAGTTCTGTTTGAAGGGGAGGGGGATCTCTAGCTCCACTCTGAAAATACCACAATTCCCCCATGTGCTGCCATCTCGCTGTGCTGCGGTGCACAGGCATAGCAGCCCCTAATGATAAGGCACTGAGTGGCGTGAGCTGCATCTGAATTAGCCCACCTGCGTAACTCACCAGTTCTTGCTCAGGGATGTGATACAAAGGAGATGCTGAGTCAGTGATGCAGCCAGCTTCGTTTCCTCCTTTCCTTTCCCAGCCCGGGGGCAGAGGGGATGAGTGTTGTATGAAGCAGCCGCTTCCACTCCCTGGTTTGGCATTTCAGACACCAGAAACGTGCAGTGCCAGCCGTTCATGTCTCAATCGGTAGAATAGCAGCTAAATGCAGATCTTTTTGGAGGAGAAAAGCATGCTCCAGTTCACTGGACTTGAAATGCCAGCTTTGCTGGGAGGTTCTTTGGGGAAGGGAGAAGTCGCACTGTCTCATCTGCCCAGCATACCTATTGCTTTTAAACCTTAGAACAGAAGGAAGGGTTCAAAGGAGTTCTTCAGTTACTTGTTTCCTCAGAATCCAGTGAGGTTGCTTAGCTGTGGAGTGTGAAGCCTGGGCCATCAGACTGCTCTCAGGCACTGACGTTACCTTGGGAGAGGTCCCTTGCCTTGTCCTGAGAGGTGTCGCACCAGCATCTTCTGCTCTTCTGTTTTGGTGCATCTCACATGGCAGCTGGAAAGTGAGGCCCAGCGTTTAACACTAGCAAGTGTACGAAACTAAACAAGCCAGAGTTCTGGCTCTTCCTCTCTCTGTGACCTGGAGATTTCAGGAGCCTCCAAGTGGCAAGTAAACCGTGTGGCCACCTCTCCGAAATTCCACTCTGCCTTTATTCCTTTAACTCATAACAGGAGGTGGCATCCCTGGCTCCGGCATAGGCTCCCATATGGTCAGGTTGGTAGGAACTGCTTGGCACGTGTAGTGCAGTGCCATCTATCAGAAAAGAGAGGTCCCGTGGCCGTCTCTACAGTAAAGTTCTCACCTCTCCTCGAACTTCTCTGACTGTCCCTAGTTACTGAGCTGTGTTTCTCTGTGAGATAGCGCTCGGGCAGGAAGTTCAGTCCTTCCCTTTGGAACTTGGGCCATTTTACTCCTCGTTTTACCATGATGGGGCCCTAATGTGAAAAGTTATCTACAGAGAAACAGAATAAAGCAGGGAGATATTTACTGTCAGTGGTTCCCAAACCACGGTCCTCAGATCACCCCTGGTTCCTGGCACACTTGCTGCTGGCCCACAGAGTGAGCTGGTCACACGGTGCCACCTCTGCCCCTTGTTTCCAGTGAGTGTATCACGCTGACTCCTAGCTGCCTGACTTAGTGATTGCTGTAACTGCCCCAGGGATGTAATCATGAACAGGAGAAGTGGCCAGGAGACTCTCTAAGGTGTGGTCCACACAATGAAATATTTGGTGAGCCCATGCTCTGCGTGTTGTCTCCCCTCATCCTTCCACATGCCATGGAGATTGGATACCTCCCTGCACTGTTTAGAGAATCTCCGAAGATTCTGATGGGGGCAGGATTGGTACAGGGCTAACTTAAATGGCATCCATTTGCTTGTACTGGGTTCAGTGACTGTCTCCCCAAACTTGAATCACATCATCTCAACCCTCCAGGAGCTGAATGACGTGTTGGTTGATGTTTGGAGAGACCGTCGCATTGGCACAGCCACTGGCAAATGAAATTGAACCCTGGGTAGTGAACATGCTGGTTTGGTTGGCATCATTGGCGAGCTGAGTTACCTACAGGACCCTCTTACTACCCCACCTGCTGTGTTGGATAGTCCTTGTCGCGGGACAGATTGTGCCCTTGAAGGGGGTCCTGAATCCTTCCCCTTTTGCCCAGAGGTGCAAGATGTTTGGATAGCAGCTGTCTGTCAGGGTGTGGGGAAAGGCAGGTGAAAGTGTTCCCTAGAATAGAGCCTGTCTGGACCAGCTGTCTAGTTGGGTTAGTTGTGGTAAGGGGGAGACCTCCCCCAAGATGCTTGCATGGGAGCTTTCCCATCTGTGGGGTAACTTGTCGTCATCTTACTAATACAAACACTTGTCTTTCAGTCTTTGTCAGTGTCCCGGCTCCTGCACTGTGGTAGAAATCTCACAACCCTCTGGAAATGGACTGACAGGTCATCCATGCTAGTTGTGACGTAGATCTCAATCCTTCGGGGAGGCAGCCCAGTGTGCTGGTTTTATGCCACGCCTTTTCGAGCAGCTCTTGAGCCTGGGGCTGTCACCAACCTAGAGAAGCCACTGTTGCCTCTTGCTCCTTTTATTACATGTTGTGGTTTTAAAAACTAGCTTCCTCTAACCTTGAAGCCCATCTCTGGGGGCCAGAGACAAACCCATGTGCTCCTCACGGAGCCCATGGGAAAGGGTTGAGAAGCATTAATGTGGCTTTCTTTCTCTTTTGCAGTCAAATCTCTATCCCACTGTGGGGCTGCAGACGCCAGGAGAGATCGTAGACGCCAACTTCGGGCAGCAGCCGTTCGTGTTTGACATTGAGGACTACATGAGGGAGTGGCGAGCAAAGATTCAGGGCACCATTAAGCGGTTTCCCATAGGAGACAGACTAGGCGAGTGGCAAGCAATGCTGCAGAAGTGAGTCTCTGCAGTCTTCCTTTCTTCTACTTTTCTAGGCTTAGATGTAGCACCTGTCTGACAGATGCTGCAGAACAAGCAACAGTAACGCGAATTCTGTCCTGCTCCTTTACGCTGTATGACGGTCCAGGGAGGCCTGCTTAGTATTTAGAGACAGGCTCTTGAAAGCATCACTAAGCGTTTTCCTAGTGACGATCCAAAACCTGGTCTGCCATTCCTGCCCTGCTCAGGATGAAACCCTTTTCCACGCCGATCTTCAGGAGATACGGCAGGGTGAGGCGATTAAGGGATTGGTGTAAGCGGAGTTAAAACAAGTCAACATCACTCTGGTGCTCAAGGGTGGGGAAAAACCATACCCCTGAATGCCGGAGCAATGCTGATCAATCCCCAAGTGTAGGCACAGGCTAGGTCGATAGCAGCATGCTTAGGTGTGTTTCACGTGCAGACAAGCTACCATCAGGTAGGTAGGCGATGTTCCTACAGTGATGGAAAAACCCCTTCCGTCGTCATAGGCTGCATCTACACTTGAGGGTTATGCCAGCTTAGCTACAGTGCCAGAGCTGCTACGCCCCTCTAGCCACTGTCGGGTAGACATGGCTTAATTCAGCCCTCTGGAGACCCAACTCTTCAGAGAACTTGAGGAGTCCACGTCAGCTAGGCACTCGGGAATGTTTCTTTGGTGCTTTTCCTCAAGGCCTCTACAAGCCTCACTTTTAGTCTCATGCCCCGGAACAGGACAAAACTCGGCTCCTCCTGAGGCAACCAGCTCTCCCTCTCCTCCCCTCCCCCGCAGTTGGTTGCAGGGTCATTAGCGAGTGCATAATGCTAGTTTGCCCTCATTTGCTGTGTAACTGGGCTCCAAAGACTAAGCTACTATTTTCTTAGTGTCTGGGCCTTCTGGTTCTGAAATGAGCCTTCCAACGGTGGCCAGTGTCTGCCTGAATCTGCAGACAGCCTGAAATGACAGCCCTGAGGGGTGTGAACTATTTCGATGGGCTGTTGTTTGAAACTTAATGAGCATTTACACGCCAATATTTGCTTCACTGCTGATCGTTTTGGTAAAACATCAGGCTGATGTGCTTATCCAGTTGTGTGGCTCTGAGCGGCAAGTTACGGACATGGTATGTTGTGAACAGCTGTTGATAGAGAGTGGAAAATGAATTCCACTCCCTTTCCCCCTCTGAGTGCACGCAGGGGAGGGAGGGCTGGAGGAGATGCTTTCGATATGGGGGAGATGATGTCTTTACTGCTTCCTGGGGGCCAGGAGCCCAAACAGACTCCACATTTTTTCAGTGCCACAGGCCCCAATTTGCCTCTCATCTGGGAGTCTGCACTTCCTTTTTTCCCCAGGGCAGTACAGTTATGTGTTGTCAATGCAAAATCTGCAGTATACTAAAAATTGTGCAACGAGAAATGTATCGAATTTAGTAATGGAGATCACGGAGCCGCTGTACTGGTTAGGAGTGGGCGGTGGGTGAGAGGGCTGGGCATGGTGACATGAGAGGTCCTGGGAGGCAGTGACAAGTGAGAGGGGGGTAATTCAGGTTTCATGTGCCACACAGGACTTGGAGCCTTGTCAGAGAGGAATGTTGGCCTAGTCCTCTTTGCATGGGGCGGAGTGCTCTGTGGCTGTTTTCTCCAGGCCCCTTTCAGTCCAGGAACAAAGGAGTTGGAGTCGTGAGCTCATGGAAACATGAGTACCTCCTCCGTGGAGAGGGCTAACCAGGGATCAGCTGAGGGCGTTGGCAAGTCAGGCCACATCTATATTGGGAATGCTTTGGAATAGTGGTGTACCGTGCCGGCACAGCACTCCTCAACTGAACACAGCTATACTGGCCAAGTGATGCTTTGCACCAATACAGTAAAACCACCTCCCCAAGCACAACAAACGATACCAGTAAAAGCACAGCTCTGGCAGTATGGCTGTGTCTACCTTAGGGACTTCTGCTGGCACAGCTATATTGGTCAGCGATCACCTTGTTTCACCCCTGACCAACAGCTATGCAACCAGACATCTGTAGTGCCGATAGACATGCTTTGCAATTTCAGTAGCTGCTGTTTGGTCTGAGAACAGCCCACCAAAACAAGCCAACAGGATGTGGTCTGTCCTCCAGAAACTGATCAGAAACGTGAGTGTCCTGCAGAACTGACCCCACGTATCAGGCCCACATGCCACAGAGTCCAAGAAACAGTCTGTACCCTGAACTCCCAGGCAGTACATTCTGAAAAGCACAGACGGAGACAGTGTGGTCCAGAGGAACTGACTGGATTGGGCACATGTCCGCAAGGTGAATGATCACCTGTGCTTGGAGAAGGAAGCTGGGTACAGCAGCGTTCCTGAAAGGGAGTTCTCCAGCTGTAAGGGACACCTCCCCCCTCCCGCCACATACACCAGTTTTCACTGGTAAGAGTGGTTGATAAAGGGATGCAGCCACTAGTAAGGGCTGCATACTGATAAATCATTCTTCCTTCATGTTGCTCTGATCCCCTGGTGTCCAGGCTGACTGATTTTAGCTGCTGCCATGAAGAATCTGAAATAGCATGAAATGTAGCTGAGCTGATGTGACTGGCTGTGAGAGATGTGTAGGATCCCAACACTGGTAATGCAGGAGCACCTGAAGTGTGCCTGGTACCTGATGGATCCTGACAGAAACCAGAGGTACGAAACTGCAGAGGACGGAAGCCTGGATGAGCCAGAAAAGCCCCCTGCACTGCAGGCTGTACCCGAGTGCGCTCCGTGCTTGTGCTCTGAGCTGCCCTTCCTGGTGCGTTTCTGTAGGAGTTCTGTGTCTACAGTCCCATCAGCATGCTTGGCCTTGGGGATTTTACCAGACTGGCACCAAAGACAAGACCTGGGCCAGCCTGGGACTGTGAAGATCATTAGTTTTGCCTTGCCTTAACGTGAAAGCAGCCTGCCAGAACAGCCAGCAACAGTTTATTTTGATACCATGTAGCACATTCCTCGGAGGAGTAACGTCTCTCAAAGATTTCGAGAGCTGTTCCTGGCTGGACATGTGGCACTCAGCCAGCCAATGCAGAGCATTCTAGTTCAGTAAATACGCCAGGTGTCTAACCAGAGAGTCGGTGCTGGTAGTAAGCTAGCACAAAGGACAGGGTACTGCACTGGCCAGTTGACAGGGGTGGCTGCTGAGAGGCTGTGATGCCAAGGACAGAAATATAACAACGTGGGGTGGCTCCGATTTCATTTAGCTGTATAGTGCAATTTAAATACCTACAGTAAGGAGTTAGAGAGCTCTGGCTACTGAATTCAACTTAACTGAAAGCCAGCCCAGGGCTTAGCTCCCATCCATCCATTTGCTGTGTTCTTAGCGTTCAGCCTTAGACTAACATGGCCATCTTAATGAGCGATGTTTGCTGTTATATCCCAGGTTACTAGACGTCCGAGCTTTTATTGATCCTGTCTGCACTGTACTCATTGAACTTACCGAGCCCGGGGCTCCGTGTAAAGTATGAGGTGGATTCAACGGACACAGTCGTCTTGGTTGTTCCAAACTTCTGATCAGGAATCCGAAAGGGTTAGGCCCATGATGTTTTAATACCAGCTTTTGGGCTATTCTGTGCCAGAATTGAAGCATGTAAACTCACTCTGTTTCTGGCTTTAACCATGAGACATTCAGTCACATGTATGCTGCAAACTGTCTTCCAAAATTTTGGCATGAAATGATTCAAGCTTCTGCAGTGGCACCAGGACTACCTTTACAAGCTTTTCAGACAGTTTGGTGGTAACTGCTGCCATTTGTTTCCAGTGTGGCGCTATCTCTCTCTTGCCCTGAAAAGCAGTTCCCCTTGCTGTAGTGAAGAGCTTCCCAGGTAGGAAACCCAAAGATTGGCTGTTGAAAGAGCTATTAAAAATAGGCAAAACCTCTTTGGGTTTCAACTCATTCACTTGGAGTTTGCCTTTGGGCACAAGAGATGGGCAGAAAGCTGACCCTGGAGGGAGACTGGCTGTGAAGAGGGATGGCTGGTCTGCACCGTCTGCAGTGCATACCAAGCAGGCTGGGGTTACAGTACTGTGTGTGGTTGTGACAAGGAGGATCCTGGCAAGTGCTCGCCTGCCCTCTTGTAGCAGTGAGTGGAATCCAGTCTCAGAGCAAGTCACTGGGCAGTTTTTAAAAATAGCAAAGCTGTTAATCCCATCCGAACTGCCAAGGTGTTGCTGGTGCCCAAAAATCTTTCCCTTCTAAAGAGAGAGTCATCAGTTTGAAAACCCATCCAAGTCCTGTCTCCTTGGTCAGTCTTAACCAGCAGCCAGCTGGGTAGAGAAGTGATTTCCTAGCCAGTTTCCAGGCCACCATTTACGTGTTGATGAAGTCTACATAGCACTAACATTTAAATGACAGAGACTGTGAGAAGGCGCAAGGTGGATTCGACAAGGAAAGGTCCCTGCTGTCACTGGGGAAATATATTTCTACTGCGTATATTGTCTGACAGCTCCATGAAAATATTTTTTTTTACTTCCAACGTTTCAGGATGAAAACGTAATTCAGAAATCACTGATGTATGTGTCAAATAAGTGCTCAAATTTTGAGTGCATGGTAAATCACTTATTAGTGTCTGGGCGTATTATAAATGTGAAGGGACCCATTCCATTATCTGTTGCATTGTTGAAAAAAGCATTTAATGATCAGAACTCAGGACACCTGAGTTCCGGTTCTAGCTGTCACTCAACTTCTCGATGTCTTGGTTTTCCTGTCTGTAAAATGCAGATGCTGGTCTGCATCCAAGGAGACAGAGACTAAATTAATTAGTTTGTAAACTGCTTTGAGATTTTTGTTCAGAAAATGCCGAAATAGTAAAGCGCAAAACAAAGCAAAAGCTCTTATGGTCCTGAGTGGCTTGTAGCACTGGTAATGGAATGTGGAATCTTTCCCTTTTGGGTCACATGTCCATGTCCAGCCCAGGTCAGTTATAATAAGATCAAATGCCATCTGATGTCTTGACGTCTGTTTTTAGATTAATTTGGGGGCCTCAGCCCTGTTCCCCGTGGACAGGGGTTTACGTTGCAATTAGCACTGAACCCCAGGAATAAGACATTGGTTGTGTTCTAGCAGGGCTGAGTTCAGCAGCTTTTCCTGCTGCTGAAACTGCCAGAGCAGCCGTGTGGATTTCCCTCCCACCCCTTGCTGTGGTTCCTCTGTTTTAGTGATGCATATCATGTTGTTTTTATTTTCTTATTTCCTAGTATGGTGTCTTCCTACCTGGTTCATCATGGGTACTGTGCGACAGCGACGGCCTTTGCCAGAGTGACAGAAACCACAATCCAGGAAGAACAGACCTCCATAAAGAACAGGCAAAGTAAGACTCTGTAGAGCACTCTTCTTTCTTAGGTTGCATCTCCAAGTCAAAGCCCTTCCCTTTCTGTCTCTCTCCTTCCCCTCTTCGGCTCCTATCCCTGCAAACTCATGGCCGAGCAGCTTGGCACATCAGGCTGAGAGTTGCTCCAGGGCAGGACGTACTTACTTGGAGATGGGGCCCAATTCTGGAACAATGTAGCTGATTACCTCTGATGTTAAAAGAGCTGATCTCCCCTAACAGTTGCACTGAGACCCCAGAGATATCTTTGCTTTGGGGCTTTAGATTCCGGCTGGCAGCAGTCTTGTTAACTTGATTATGAGGGCTGGGGGCTGTAGAGGCCTTCACATATCTGCCTGGTTTTACTGTGGCACCCATTACAAATGAGTTAAGCCAAACTGTGGTCAAATTCGTTTCATGTATTCTGCTTATGAAGGGCTTTGCAGATTCATTACTGAGATGGATGAGCAGAGCTGGGTGGAGAGCCATGCACCACACCTGTCTGCTTTGCCTGCTACATCAGCTAATATGATTCACCTCTTAATGTCCAGGCCACCAGCTTCCACATGCATAAAATGTACTGTTTGTTTTCTTTGAGCCATTCTAATTAATGTGCTCATGGAAAAATACATCTTTGAAGCGAACCCTCCCTGTAGATTACGAAGGAATTGGAGAGCCCTTGGAATGCAATCTTTAGAATCCCCCTGATTTTTTTTGTACAGAATCGCGGAGCATTGGGTCCAGCCTTGCATCTTTTTCCATCTTCTCCTGGCTGACGAGTTCCATTTGCATCCCCTGATGCTCTGCTGTTCTGTCCTGCTCTGCTGCACATGCCTCCCTCCTCCTTGTGATCTGTCTCCCACGTGGCTGTCATGTCATGTCACACTGTTACGTTCCTCTGTTGTTGTTTGGAACACCCGTTTCTTATACACGCTCAATGAGTGTTCAGGCTGGAAGAATCCTCTGCTCAGCAGCCTGGGATGACCTGCAGTGAGTGGCTGCCCAGCGCTGCACCTCCCTCCATAATGTCCATACAAGGATTATGACTGTCCACTCCTCTGCTGACAGGCCACAACTGGAGCAGCAAAGGAGAAACAGCTTGAAATGGATGGGACACTGCCCTGCTGCCGCTTTGATGGGAGAGGAAAGAGGCTGCAAAGCAGAAGTGTTTTTTGTAGATTTCAGTCTGCTTTGATGTCAGTGATTTTATTAGTACGTGGGTTATCTGCCCACCCTGATGGGGATATCTGAACTGGGTAGTACTGCCGCAGTCATCTGTGGGAAAGGAGACTGAACAGGAAGAGCATTGGAGAAGGAGATGTCGCTATGTCCCGGTGAAAATGGGCTCTGTAAGATCCAGGCAAATGGAGAGAGTACAGGAACAACGCAGGCAGGGGGACAGAAATAGAATCCAAGGCAGAGAGAAACCAGTGAAAGCCGGTAAACCAGAAGAGGAGGAGAGGGTGAAAGAAAGGCAGTGAAGAAAACTGCCATGGAGGTGAACAGGAGGAATAAAATTAATGAGACTCACAAGACAGGCCTCAGCCATTGGAGTTAGCTGACTCTCACGCTACAGTTTAATTGAAGGGACAGTGACAAGATAAATAGACAATTTTTAATCTACCTAAAGGAGAGAGGATTCTGAGAAGTGGGCTCCTGTGCAGCCGGAGTATTAGAGCAGGGAAATGGCAGTCAGGACTCCTGGGTTTGTCTGTCAGTTCTGGCACTGACTGGGGCAAGTTTCAGCTCCAAGGCTTTAGTTCCCCGTGTGTAAAACGGAGTTAATACTTCCTCCCTCAGACAGGAGGTTTAGACTCAGGGCATGTCTACACTACAACTGACTTTGGTGTAATTTAGGTCACTTAGTGGTGTGAATAATCCACACTTCTG
The DNA here is from genome assembly GCF_025201925.1 of Gopherus flavomarginatus. Lineage (NCBI taxonomy): Eukaryota > Metazoa > Chordata > Testudines > Testudinidae > Gopherus > Gopherus flavomarginatus. The sequence continues at coordinate 40,026,120 of NC_066630.1, forward strand.
AGTGGCATAAGTTACACTGACCTAAACATTGGCGTAGACAGTGGTGTGTCAGTGGGAGAGCTGCTCCTGCCAACGTAGCTACAGCCTCTCATGGAGGTGGAGTTATAATGCCAACAGGAGAGCTCTCTCCCGTCATCTTAGAGCATCTTCACTGCTAGCTCTTCTAGTGTAGACTAGCCCTCAGTCTCCAGTGTTTGCAAAGCACGTTGAGATCTTCAAATGAAAGTGCAGCCTGTTTTGTGATTTGCTAATTATGCTTAGGGAAAACCCACAAGCTACAGAGCACTGTAAGTGAGCCTTAGTTCCTTCTCTGGGTGTGCTGGGATTAACGAATGCTCAGGCCCTGCCCATGCCTGGCATCCCAGCCAGCAGAGCAGACCGGTTGGCACTAGCACTGATGGCTGGTTTGTGACCACAAGTGTGGTGACCTGGCACTCCTGCTTTGTATCCCTCAATCTTTTAAAATCTCCCGCTTGTCAGGTTTGAACTAGTTCAGTCCTCATTGTTCCTGGAACCGGCTGCCTGAGATCTTGGTGTGCAGCTGATTTGGGATTGTGCCTCTGTCGAGAGAACCCAGAATGATCCAAGCCCTTGTTTCCCCCATCAGCCTGATGGGCCCTGACCAGGCTGCCATCCCCTGCTTAACCTCAGTAGATTGCTAACATTCTGAATAAAAGAAGCCTTTGGTTAAGGCTCTGCACCCCACCCCTTCGCTTAGGAAGTTACAGGCGCACAATGCACATCCCTTGTATCTCCCACTGGTTCTCCAGCAACTCCTGATATTTCTGAGGAATCAACAAATCCCCTGCCTGTCCTCTCAGGCTTTCTGATGCACAAATGGCATATGCCCAGCTCTACCTAGACCCTTTGCGGGTGACCACTGGAGAAGTGTCTCTGGGGGCATGAGGGATCTGTGGGGGCTTCGTGTGTCATCTCAGTGAGCACAGTTCCTGCTGTCGCTGGGCTTTCCTTGGTGCCAATCGGTCTCCTCTTGCTTGCAGGAATACAGAAGCTAGTCTTAGCAGGCAGAGTGGGAGAGGCTATAGAGGCCACGCAGCAGCTCTACCCTGGCCTCCTAGAACACAACCCTAACCTGCTCTTCATGTTAAAGTAAGTATGCTCAGCTTTGTGCTGGGATAGGGCCCTGGAAAGTCTACAGAGCCGAACCAGGCAGTCCACAGGCCTCACGGCGTTAGGAACCAGCATAGTTCTTAATTCAGGCAGATTGAGGCCGCTGTTAAGAGCAATTACCCTGTGAGCAAGGTGGGAAGGAACACTCGCTGCCCTTGTTAGCACTGCTCAGGATCAGTAGCTGTTGCTAGTCGGGCTTTGCCATGACCTGTCAGCTAAAGATGGGCAAACTTGGCACCTTACTGGCCTGCCCCCTTCGGCCTGCCCCACAGAGATCCCCTCCACCTGAGCAAAATGCCATGTCAGGGAAAAGCTCTGCAGACAAGTGGAAGTGGTGTGGATTCCTGCCCCAATGTATTACCACTGCCTTTAGTCTTCCCAGTCTGTCCTGTTGTTCATGAACATGGTAAAGTTCGGTTCATCCCCACTTACAGCCTGTTGAGAAGTGCAGGCGTGGCTGTGGGGATTCCTGGAAAGAAGCTGGTTTGGAAAAGGTGGGGTTAAGGCAGAGACTAAGGGGAAGTAGGAATTGGTGTGTGTGTTGGTGTCCCCAGTCCTTCAGGGCTGGTTCATGTGTCCTCTTACCCTGTACCCTAGGGTAGGCAGAGAGTACCTGTCCACTCCAGGAGAGCAGAGTGGAGAGCCTTTCTCTGTAGATGAGTGCTTTTACCATGCATTGTCTTCTCTTTTGTAGTGGCCCCCTGCACAGGTTCATTGAACAGTGAGGGAGGTACAAAGTTTGGTGCATGCTCTAGAGTAATCCTTCGTTGCCATGGACAGCACAGTGGAAATCACCTTTTCACCCCTGGGCTTAGATAATACCTGTATGTGAGGAACATTAGCTATGCAGTGCCATATACCCCCAGTTCCTTGGCTCGCACTCCTTGTGTGAATTCTGGTGGGTTCAGATCAGTGCAGACATTGAAACAGTTGGTTAACTAGCAGGAATAGTGTCTGGGAACCCAAAGTTCCTTTGCTTCATGAGTAGAATGTCATAATTCCTCCCACTGTTTGGAATCGGTGCCCCATTCCACCCCCCAAATCCTGTGGTGTCTTATGCTTTCATAGCCAGTGCTGTTGACACTGTAATATGGTCTCTGCCCTGTCTCAGAGTGTGATCTGTTGCCTTGGCTGATCCAAGCTGAGAGGCAGCATCTTGTCAGTTACGTGTAGAACACACTTAATCAGCTAATACTGGGATGGAAGCTACAGTGTAGATATCTGCTCTTGGAATGGTCTTGTTTATGTATCATCCTTTGTCCATCCTTCTGCAGGTCTCCAGGTTCATTAGCATCTGTTTCTAGGCAGCGATATCAAAACTTGCTTCATACTCCAGCATTCCCAACTTGAAGACACAGGGAGACTTGAGATGCCCTCTTCAGAGCTAGGACCCCCTCCTAAGCTTTGGTTGATCCCAGTTTGCTGCTGCTCTGGGACATATGATAGCAATCACTAGAAAAGCATCAGCACTGAATCTAATTCACGTCAGCCTCCTCTTCCTCCTCGGTGTCTCTGCCCTTGTCTGACACAGGTGCCGACAGTTTGTGGAGATGGTGAATGGAACAGACAGCGAAGTGCGGTGTTTCAGTGCCCGCAGCCCCAAGTCACAGGACAGTTACCCAGCATCCCCCAGCCTAAGCCCCAGACACGGATCAAACAACTCGCATGTTCACAGCACTGGTAAGTGCTTTTCTGTCCATCTCCACGCAAAGCGGATAAGGTCTTGGGGATGGGTCGCTTCGTACACAACCTGATGGTGTCTCCTTTGCTCTGCTTTTTGAAAGACATCTGTCCTCCTAACCGCAGCAGGAAAGATTTACTGTTACCAGAGGTGACCCTTTCTGACAGAAGTGGCATACTGTTGATTTTGAACCAGTTATTTTAACGAACGCTAGGTTGTACAACAGCCTTTTGCAGAAGTTGCTGTGTGGAAGCTGACAGAATATCCTTCAAAAGGACTGCCTCACAGAACAGCCAGTTACCTGATTTAGTCCTCCTCAGGCAGAGCTATGTAAGCAAAGGCCTGGTCCCACAGCATGTCTTCTTCACCTCAGGGTCCACAAGGGATAACTGCTCTCCTATGGGCTTCCTAAAGTCTGCAGGAGAACCTCCGCCTCCTTCAAGGTGTCCAGTGCACTCACCACTGCTTCCTTCTCTCCATACCCCATTCGGTTTTCTGTTTGGAAACCAGGCTAAGCAACAAAGTGAGATGGATATACTTTACTACAGCTTTTTCACGTGTAACAACAATATGTTAAAATGTGTGTCTAGGAATTAAGGGCTCACGGTTTACAAGTGAGGGCCAGGGTCATACGGTGCTTGCCTAAGATCAAAGCAGAGGGTGGAGATGGACAGAGTGGGCCAGGGAGCCAGAGCTGCTCTGTTTGAAGCTTCGCATTCCCAGTAGAGAATCTCTTGCTGACACTCAAGCTGTCTCCACCTGTCAGTCAGAGCTGCTGCTGCTCCGTGTGAAAAGCTGAGGGTGCTAAGGGGAGAGAGCTGGAGCATGGATAAAAATATTCTCTGCTGGGCATGCAAAGGCTTAAGTGAAGGGGAGACAATTAGTTGAGCAGCTCCATAGCCCCACTCCCTTCAGCCCCGTTTCCAGCGTGGGAGCCCCTGTGTCTGTGTTGAGACTGGATGTCTTTCTGAAAAATATCCTAGCTCCACCACAGGATATGGGCTCAATGCAGTAATCCCAGGTTGAGATTCTCTTCCCTGTGTTATCCAGGAGATCAGGCAGCTGATCAGAACAGTCTCTTCTGGCTTTAGAATCTGAGTGTCTCTATGGTAATGGATTTTTGCAACCAGGAAATTCCTACATAATAACCGCAATGACCTGGGAGTTAAGACAGACTTCACCTCCAGCACTGTCCCGGTCCACACACATGAACGTGCTGCTGTCACAGCGCTTGCTTCTGTCAGTACACAGATTAGCTTTCAGAACAACGCTAGCCATTCAGTGCACACGGCCGTGAGCTGACATCCACACGGCAGAGTGCAGCTGTATCATCAGCCGGCGATGCGTTTTGCTGTGACATGATGAATGCACACGTGAAGTGGCAGGCACGTCCTCACTTGTGAGTTTGTAGGGTATGTTGCAGAGCTGGTCTGATGTTTTGACAGTCATTTCTGTGCATGTACATAAAATACAATTTGTTAGTGGCAGATGATGGCTTTGCATAAGTAATCATTGCTGTCATCTGTGGTACCAGGCACGTGATGATAGAGTTGTGGACCTACAACTCCTTTCGCTTGCTCCTGTAACTCCCAGGTGAGGAGAATCAGATTGGTGATTTTAAGATGTCAGTATATTAGAAACAAGTGTCACGTGGCAGGTTTTGAGTCCAGCTCCCTGCCTTCACTAGCAGGACCAAGTACTGATATTGCCCCAGATCCCTAAGTGGCCCCCTCAAGGACTGACCTCACAACCCTGGGTTTAGCAGGCCAATGCTCAAACCACTGAGCTATCCATCCCCCATCACGTGGCAGGTTGGTGTTAAGTTGCCTATGTCCCATTAGACCATGTTCCATCCTTTGAGATGGAGTTTGCAGTCTGTGGGAGATTTTTAAAGCTTCTTCAGCTTTAATGCTGTATCTGTTGCAGCAGGTAGATTTTGGCCTAGTTTTTACCTGTGCACTGAACATCTAGATTTCTTCCCCCTTTTGTGTTAGAGGGGTGAGAATTCAGGTTTCAAAGAAGACAAACTTCATGGGCTGGGAGTCTCATGTGCTTCTCTTTGGGATCCTCAGGTCCTCAGGCATCTGAGCTGCTTGGTGCTGATCTTATCTTCTGGATTGTTTCTCACAATCACGGAAGCACAGGTGTTGCGAGTGGACGCTGCCATTCACTCGGGGTTTGCTTGTGTTTTCCTAACACTCTGCTTAATGTAAAAAGCAGCTTGCAGCCTGCCCTGGGGCCTGCTCCTCAGTGAAAGGAGCACAAGCAATCTGTCTCCTGCTGCCCTGAAGCTGCTGACTTCAGTCCAGAGCTGCCTAGCCGCTCTCATCTGACACCTCTCTGTTTGGCTTTCAGGAGCAGATAGTCCAAGCTGTAGCAATGGAGTCACATCCACAAAAAGCAAACAGAGCCACAGTAAATACCCAGCACTGAGTTCATCGTCATCCTCCTCCTCCTCTTCCTCTCCGTCATCCGTGAACTACTCTGAGTCCAATTCAACAGACTCTACCAAATCCCAGCAGCACAGCAGTACAAGTAACCAGGAGACCAGGTATTCCTTGCAGTGCCTTTCCCATGCCTGGGCAGGAGGGGGCTTAGCCTGCTTTCTGAGCACCTCATCTTTCCATCACTGGGGTATCCGTGAGTAGCTACTACAGGCATCACTGCTGAGCAGCCAATGGCAGGTTATCTTCCGCACTCTCTCCCTCCCACCTAGGGGCGGAATTGCTGCTGCCCATTCCCAGAGGAGAAGCAGGATAGCCTTGAGTAAACAGTCCCCGATGCCCTGCCAGGGTGATGCTGTGACTGTCCCTGAAGATAGTCCAAAAGGCAGCAGCCTTGCCACACATGCTCCTGCGCTCTCAGCCAAAACATTTGCTCGCGGACAGCATGCTGGGCTCCTTCCTCCAGGGATCCGTGTGCTCCTGCAGGGAATAAGAGCCTGAGCTGGGTGCAGGAAGCGGACCTGAGTCTCCTGCACATCAGCCCAGACCCTTGTCACTTAGACGTGACCCTTTTGTATGGGGTCATATTCTGTTCACTGGGCTAGTTTATTAGATGCTCGTGTCATCGGGCCGAAGAGCCCCATGAATTGCGGGCATCTCCATTGAGTCACAGGGATTTCGAGCCTGGAAGGTCATTACTGCTTCATTTATTGGGGTTTGAAATATGCTGACCAAGCGTGAGAGTTGAGTTTCCTCTGTGCTTAGCTGTGTTTTGGTGGCTGCTGCAGAGGAGATCTTTGTGATTAATGAGGGGCAAAAATCTGTCTGGGAATTGGTCCTGCTTTGAGCAGGGAGTTGGACTAGATACCTCCTGAGGTCCTTTCCAGCCCTGATCCTCTATGATTCTCTGATACTCACTTACTGCCAGCTGTCAGACTCAAGTGGGATGCTAAATATCATGGCCAGGGAAGCCTCAAGCTTCCGTTCTGAATTCCACCTGGTTGTACAGCTCATAACTGAGTGAGACACATCACATACCGGAGTCCTATGAATCGTCTGCACAAACGCTGGCTAATGACAGCTCTGTGCCAGCGGGGACCTCGTAGAACTGAAACACAGAGAATCTTTGGTGGATCATCTCATCCCTTCAGCCTTCTGAGTTAGAGCAGTGGAGGTCTCCTGCAATTTGCTGTATAGAGGTCTTGAAACTGCAGCCCTGTCTGCTCTGTATGGACATTAAAGATCCTGTAGGACACTTTTTGTAGGGCTGATGGTTTGCCTTAGTGCTCTTGGGTAAAATTTCCCCTGTATTTTATAGTGTGTTGTGTGCTGCTTGGCTGCTGTTCTCTACCCCAGAGGTGACTGCAGTTTGAAAGGTTAATTTAAGTACTTCACACCTTCCCTCCTCCGGGACCCCATTGAGTTGGAACCGCACTTTATAGATACTCGTTGTTCTGAACCTGGTTTTGCCCTGCTCGATAGATTGTTTTCTCGTCTCCTGTGGGCTACTGGGTGTCTAGTCCTGGCAGTCCACTGGTCGGCCGCTGGGCATGCTTCCTCCTGCGGGACTTTCCCTTTGGGGAATGTTTCTGCCTTTTCTAAGCCCTCAGGCTTTTTTTTCATTTTGCACCCCAGTGACAGTGAGATGGAGATGGAGGCTGAGCATTACCCCAATGGAGTCCTTGAAAACTCCTCCACCAGGATAATGAATGGCACCTACAAACATGAAGAGATCCTCCAGACGGATGAGTCCAGCATGGGTAGGGCCCTGGAAGGCAGGAGCACTCTCCTCTCCGTCACAAAAAGTTTGGGGGGGAATGGCACTGCTGACACATGCGTTAGCTCTGTCTGGGACTGGATCAAGGTTGGGCATTGCCCTGGGGGTCTGTTCCCCAGCCAGTGTGCAGGCATGAGAATCTCGGGATCTCTGATACAGAGTGGGGAAGAAACCATCTGGGAATTGAACTAATCTAGACATTCTGGGGGGCCAGGTGCCTAATGCTGATTCAGACAGGGCTGGGCAGTTGAGTTTGCCCACTAATTTGATACTTGGGGTGGGGCTCCCTTGACAGGGGAGTGAAACAAAAGGCCTAATTTTTCAGTGCATCCTGTGTGCAAACTGCCAGTAAAGATGATGTGTGTTAGACCGTCACCCTACTGCCCTGGAACTCCCAAGGTGCCAGATACAGAGGGCTAATCAGCTGGGCTGGTGATGGGGCAGCGGAGGCACCAGAGTCTGTCCACCAATCACATCCTGCTCAGAACAGTACAGACAGCTGCCATCCTCGGTTGGCAGTTCTGTGTCCTCTCTGGGTAGGTCTCCACAGCAACTAGACAACCGCAGCTGGCCCGGGCCAACCAGCTTGGGCTCACAGGGCTGCGGAGTTGTTCCATTGTTGTGTAGCCATCCAGGTGCTAGGCCCCTGCAAGGTAGGAGGGTCCCAGAGCTCGGGCTCCAGCCTGAGCCCAGAAATCTATATAACAATGAAACAGCCCCACCGCCCGAGTCGGCTGGCAGAGGGCAGCCTTGGATGTCTAGTTGCTGTGGTGACATACCCTGTGAGATAAGATGAGGCTGTGAAGGTCTCACTCTATTTCCTGGTTGTCAAGTGCTCACCACACAACAAAATCACCTGGACAACTGGCGTGGATTGCCCTCCTCCTCGGTAGCCTCAGCAGAGGGGCCCCGGACGGAAAGGACAACCAGCTCCTCTCGTGGGAGGTCCAGACTCGGAGGGGAGGCTCTAACTGTCGGAGGAGGTGGGGGGTTGTCAGTGCAGCCCCTTCTGCGGGGCTGCATTTCCACACTCACTGCGGAGGTGATAACAGCAGCGGCAGTGCAGACCCCGGTGGGGCTTGGTCATGAGACTTGCTGAGCTGTTCATCCAGGGCAGATCCTGGATGGTACCGTGCCTGTGTGCACCCCACCCCGCAGGGACACCCACCACCTGCTGGCAGACAGCTGGACACCGGGCTCAGGGCGCAAAGAATGGAAGCCCCACCAGGGGAACGTTCAGGGAAGGGCTTTGTGGATCTGAAGCAGGGCCGAGCACCGGGAGTTGCCAGTCATTTCTCTTCCCCTCTGGCCTTTTTCCAGAAGACGGCTGCCCCCAGCGGCAGCTCTGCGGGGGGAACCACGCTGCCACGGAGCGAATGATCCAGTTTGGGCGGGAGCTGCAGACTCTGAGCGAGCAGCTCTGCAGAGAGTACGGGAAGAACACAACACACAAGAAGATGCTGCAGGTGAGGCTGTGCCTCTGGCTGGGCTCCCAGCAGCACCCACCACATGGACCAGAACTGGGGCTTTCCCTGCCAAGTACTGGGAGGTGGGGCAGGGCTATGTGGGTAGAGAGGGGTGGGAGCTGTGCTAGGATCAGCGGTGGCACTCAGTAACACAGGGCGCCTGTGGCCAGTGCCCATTCTACACTGGGGGGAGGTGCATGTCTCACTCAGCAGCCCCTGGCCCAGGTGCCCTCGTTTGCTGCCAGAGGTGGTGCATTCTTGTTAGCTGATGCCTGCTACCTGGCTAGCTGGGGCACACACCCTGGTTGACTGTTTTCTGCCTTCCTGCTCGCCTTACTGCCCATGTCTCTCTTCTGTCTCCAGGATGCTTTCAGCTTGTTAGCGTACTCTGACCCCTGGAACTGCCCCGTTGGGCAGCAGCTGGATCCAATCCAGAGGGAACCTGTGTGTGCTGCTCTCAATAGTGCTATCTTGGGTAAGGCAGGGGCCGTGACACCTGTGCTGCAAGCACAGTCGCCCTGGGCAGGTGCTTGGGAGTGTGAGGGGGGCCCTCAGTAATGTGTGCCTGGAGCTCACCTTATTCCTGCCGATTGCTCCGAGGGGTTGTGGCCTGGGACGGTGACGGCTGGGGTGACTGGGGAAGGGTAGAAGGGAAGCCAGATACCCACAGCCCTACCCCCGTTCCCTGGCCAACATATAGCTACTGCTCCTCCTGCTCTGCTCTGCTCTGCTCTGCTCCCCTCCTGGCTCGCACCCAGTCGCCTGTCCCAACGCTCGTCTGAGGGGTCTCTTCAGGAATTTCCACCTTTGCTACGAGGAACTAAGCCACCTCCCGTGCATTCCCCTCTCCCCCTGCCCCTTAAGCGGCCATCAGCTGTCTCCTCTGGGGTCCTTTCAGTGCAGGGATTGACCACCACCGCCTCTGGTCTGTAGCTGACCCCACTGTCAGGGAAAGTATTTCACCATCCCATCAGCAGAATTCATTTCAGTGGTGTTTGTCCTCACCCGAGGGCATGTGGCTGGAGAGTGAAGAGGGCAGACTTGTGATTGCTGTGCGAGTTTTCATTGAACAGCCAGAGTTGCAAGTGTTTTAATGAGCTTCTTCTCCGAGAGCAGGTTCCTGAGCCTTCTCGAAAGCCATTCCCTCTCCGTTGGCCTGCTTGGAGCCAAGATTATGAAAGGGCCGTGCAGCCCAGCCAGGGCTGCCCTTCCCAACCGGAGAGTAGCTGGATGTGGAGTGACCTTGCTGCATGCCCAGAGATCTGTCGTGGGGTCTCCTCCTGCTGATTAGTTCTCATTGTGTTCCCACGCTGCCGGTCACGTGTGCACCTGGGCATTTGAGGAGTTAGGTCTGGTCTTGGCCCCAAGATTAAGCAATGGTCTGGGGCCCCTCTGCATCCACAGTTGGGTGCCAGCACCTGCTGTCTAATTGGCCGTTCCCCAGCCCAGCACTCACTGTGTAAGGCCTTCACCCCTTGCGCCTGCCCAATAGACAGCTGCCACAGGCTTTTCCTTCCTTCGCTTGGCCTCTGAAGCGTCCCAAGCTAGGGAAGTCAGCCCAGAAAACGTAGGTTCTGGCTCCTCAGCAGCTGGCCTAGGGTGGAGCCTGTCCAGACAGGAACTGGCCAGTTCCCAGGGCCCATTGATGCAGAAACCTCCCATGGTAACGGAGCTTGTTTGCAGGCAGGATGGGGCCTGTACAGCAAGGGGACCCCTTGCAGCCTGGGCTCCTCTGACATCTTGGCAAAGGGTCGAGGGAGGGTTGGTTACTCTGGCTGGCAGCCGTGCCATCCGCTGGGCTCTCAGAGAAGGCTGATGGCCCAACAGGCTCCCATGGCGGCTCACCCACCCTGCTCCCTGGTTCCCACTGGGCTCAGCCTGCGGCTCGGCCGGGGGCCTGAAAAGCTGCTTTGATTCTTTTAGTCACAATTTTGAAAACTAGAAAATGGCCCCATTCTGCTGGGGCCTTGGGGAGCTCGGCACAGCTCCCTGCACACCCAGCAGGGCGGGAGGGACTGAGCAGGGCTCCCAGCAGGGGCTATTGTGATGTCAGCACTCGGGGCAGGGGACTCGCCCACTCCCAACACACCGCCTGCTGGTACCATCAGGGAGGAGAAGGTGGCACAGCTGGCTTCCTCGAGGCCTTTGTGGCAGAGAAAAGAGGGTGGGAATTACTCTGAGGATGGGGGGCAGGAGCTTGGAGCCTGATCCCCACACGCTATCCCTGTTCCCCATTCCCTAGTGCGACTGAGCTTTAGCTCAAGTCCATCTTTCCTCCGCCGGCCAGGGTCCACACACGAGCCAGCTCCTCTGTCTCACAGAGCCATGTTTGGTCCCAGGAAGGACCCATACACCAATAGTCTGGTGGTTGTCTCTAATGCAGGGGGAGTGCAGCATGACGAGCAGTAACGTGAGAGCAGCAAGCTAGAGGGGAGTTAAAGCTCCAGCCCCTTACCTGGCTGCACCCTCTCTCAGACAGACCTGGAGGAGGCGGAGTTTGGGGAAGGAAAGTCTCCTCTGTGGATCAGGCCGCTGACAGCCACACAAGGCTGGCTGAGTATCAGCAGCGGGGCAAGGTGCTTGCCCTGTTTGATCGCCCATTGGAGGAGATGAGAAGTTGCTGAAGGATGTGGCCTGAGGGGCTTGTCCTTGGACATGCCGTGTGCATCCTGTGATCCTTCTGACACCTGGACTAGGCTGGTGGCACCAAGCGTCCTCCTTTGCTGGTACTCCTGGCTGAGGCCTCAGCAGAGGTACAGAGCTGGGTGGAGGATTTCCCCTCCAGAGAGATAAGCAGCATAAAACTGGAGAGTACACTTGAGAAAACGAAGGACTCCAGATGCACAGCTAGACCTGAGGGACTTGTATTGCAGGCTAGATGCCCGCGAGTGGGAGCAGACAGCGGCCACCTCGGAGAAGGCCACTAAGTAGCACCCCATCCCCCACCTTGCTTCTGCCTTCGCTTTCTGCTCTCCTGGGTCTCGTGTTCAGTGGCTGGACCTGGGGCTGCGCAGCCCCATAGTCTCCCTCGGACTCAGACTGGCAGCACCAGCGGGTGCTCGTTGGCCCACGCAGCACTGCTTACCAAAGGTCCTGCCACCTCACGCTGCTGGGGGGCGCGTCCAGCGAATGCGAGCGCGAGTCTGTGCATGGACAGCACCCTGGCAGACCCAGCATGACCAGCTGGGCAGCCACCCAGCCTGTGCTCTGCTCGCTGTCTAGTTCGGGAGTCAAGGGAGCACTTGGGTAAGCCCCTCCAGCACGCCCATTCTGAGACCTTTCCTTCTCTCTTCCCCACAGAATCTCAGAACCTGGCAAAGCAGCCCCCGCTGATGCTGGCCCTGGGCCAGGCCTCCGAGTGTTTGCGGCTCATGGCTCGCGTGGGCTTGGGTTCCTGCTCCTTTGCCAGAGTTGACGATTGTTTGCACTAGCCATCAGAGGAGATGGAGTGACATCCTCCAGTGCTGCCCTTCACCCTCCATTGCCGCCACTGCCTCTTCCCTTGCCTGACCTCCCTGCTGCCTGGCCCCCCACACTGCCAGGGAAGAGACAGAGCGCTGACTGAGTCAGTCCCTCCTCGGCAGCGGGCCCCGTCACGCGCCGTTTGCGGAGCCGGGCAGCAGCTGGCAGACCTCTCCCAGCTCCCCACCATCACCGCGGCTGCAGCAGCACTCAGTATTTCGCTGGTTAACCTAATGTAGCGCCTTCCGATTTAGGGCTTTCTCTTCATGTTTTTCTGACTGAGTCACCAGTATTTATATCTGGAGAGTTTGTGCTGAGCTGGTTTCTGCTAATTTAGTGATAAAGCTCATCCACCTGGGTGACAGCTTATTATTTTCTTAAGTAAAAAGGATCTATACCCGTCCCCACACAGGAACATCCAGTATTTATCTCCAGTGCTAGTGACCTGAGCTCTTCCCCAGAGGGCAGCTCAAGGTGTTTATTTGGATCCCATTCATTAAAAAGAATCTCTTCCACCTCAGCCAAGGCATTCATGTGTTTATTCCCCACAGCCCAAGCTCTGTTACCCCCCTACCCCAGCAGTCGCTTTTAGGCTTCATCCTGGGAATTGAAGGATCTCTGGGCTTCACCAGGTCTGGCCCTTTGCTGAGCCTGAGAGGGGCCACACTAGTGCAGTGGGAGACTTTGCCTTGTTCCTCATGCCAGTGGGCTAGGCTGTGAATGCCCCTCCAGCCCTGGGAGCAGCCAGCCTTCGGGCATGGAGAGCACCTTGCTGTGATTAGAGGCTGGAAAAGCGGAGGGAGTTGGAAATCAGCAGGTTGGATGAGCCCCTGGCGCTCTCCTCCAAGGAGCTGCTGCTAGCGCTGCCTGAGCGAAAGGTTTGGCTGTGGGTTCCATTACACAGCCCCGTTCTCTGTGAGTTAGGCCATGTCCATGTAGCTGGGCTCTGGGCTGCATCCCCCAGCTAGAGCTCTGCCCTGAATCTTTGCTAAACATCCAGCTGGCTGCTTGGATATGCCAGGGGTCTGCTGGGAGAATTGACCTGGAAGTACAGAGTGTGCTTCTATCACCCCCAAAGCTTGTAAACGTCAGGTTTTTACAGGCGGTGTGTGTGGACCAACAGCATTATAGACGGCGAGATTTTAAATACAAGACAGCCAGGCCATTACATTTCAAGGCGGCAGCTCTGTTTTCATAAGGATTGTAAAGTAAATACTGAGTTTGGAGCCAGGGAGTAACTCCAGCGAGCAGCGGTGATGGCTTAACACCAAACGAGGATGAACTGGTTCAGCAGTGCTGTCATAGGTGTCCTCACAAGTGCTGCTCGACGTGTTGGATTAAAAGCACATACCCCTAGCGTGCTGTGCGAGCAAGACTAACGATGCCCAATGGCTTTACACACTGCGTGTTTGTGTCTGGGAGCCGTCGCTGACAGAGTAGGGTACAGTGTGACCGCATGTGAAGAGCAGTGTGCCTAACTGACTGACTGCCCACAAATCTTCGCAGAGGGGAAGTGCGGTTTGCAGCACATGTCTCTGCTGCTTGTTCTGTGTTTTAATCTGAAATTTTTTCGTAAGGGGAAAATGAAAAATAAAATTTGTTCAAAATCACTAATGCCAAGTGGAGGGTATTCAGGCTTAAAATCCTCGCCAGCCCCTCCTGTGGGCTCCAGACTACTAGTGAGCACCATGCGGGGGAAGGAATTAGCTCCTGGATCCCAGCTATGCTGGTTTGGAGCAGGCATGTTCGGCACCACTAGTGGAGGCTGCAGTTGGAGCAGGAGACCGGGGGCACCTCTCTGCTGAAGCCCAGACCCTGCGTCGCTACTGCTTTTGCTCATGGTGTAGCAAATGCTTGAGGGCCCGGCGGAGGAGGGGTTGGATGCTGCCTTTTCTGCAGAGCCTGTGGTGGTGGTGGTGGTGAGGGAGCACCAAAGGTAAATCCTTTGCAGACAGACTTGGGAGTGGAGTGGTGGAAGGCAACGGGGTGAAGGTTCCATTGTGAAATCATAACCAATGTGTAAATGGCTACCGCCACCTGTTGGTGAAAATGTAGAATTGAAAATGCTTCTTGTGTAGATGCACTGACTGACTGAGGGAGGAATCTTCCCTCTTCCTGCAGCCTCCTCACCAGCCACTGGGCCTGACTTGCACAGTCTAGTATAAACAACTGCCAGGAGCTGCTGCATTAGCATCTGCTAAAGCCAGCCTGGCGTTAGAACTTGTATTCACCATATCTCTTACAGCAGACCTGCTTTTCAGCACCCAGTTCAACGTCCTCTCTTGGCCTGGGGTTTGCCAGTTTGGGTTAGGTAGGTTGGGTCTACACTTACTTACCTAACCATATCCCCCAAGGATGAGGACAGCCCCAGTGGCTGGTCAGCTCTAGCTGTTTTCGTCCTGGCTTGCAGCTGGCCTCTCTTCCCAGCTTTGTAACAGCGTCACCACGTCCTTTCCAAAGAGTCCCTGGAGGTTGTGCTTTTTGCTACTCAGTACTGTAGCAGGGCCTTTTCCTATATCTTTTCCTTGTCATGCATTGTGCAGTTGTCCCCTTGGGTCCCTGGGCTGGCCTTGCACCCAGGATCACTTTCTTCCGTGGCAGAATTGTTAGGAAGCTTTTTACTCCACAGCTGCATTTACTCTTCTAGAGCAGTTGTTTTATCTTCAGTTTCTCAGTCATTACAGGTAAAGCATCTAAATGCTCTTGGGCTAAGACTTCAGGTAGCTCCTCTGGGGTATCTGGAGGTGTGATGGACTGGCCTCTCCATGTCTTCAGCCAGTTCTCCTAAAAGTTATTCACGTTGGATAAGCCCATCCTTGTGTTGCATTCCGGTCAGAGAACAGCACGCAGCCGGTCTGGAGAGCCAGAACAGAGAGCTCAGGACATGCTGTCTGATCCCTGGACACACTGCAGGAATGACTGACAATCTGCCATGGTCAAGTTCAGAGAGAGCCTCTAAGTTGTTGAATAACAGGTCATGCTGAGACCTCTTTGCTCTAGTGGTGCAGCCAGGCCCCACCACGATACACATAAGAACGTAAGAATGGCCATACTGGATCAGACCAAAGGTCCATCCAACCCAGTATTCTGTCCTCTGATAGTGGCCAATGCCAGGTGCCCCAGAGGGAGAGAACCTAACAGGTAATGATCAAGTGATCTCTCTCCTGCCATCCATTCCCACCCTCTGACAAACAGAGACTAGGGACACCATTCCTTACCCATCCTGGCTAATAGCCATTAATGGACTTAACCTCCATGAATTTATCTAGTTCTCTTTTAAACCCTGTTATAGTCCTAGCCTTCACAACCTCCTCAGGCAAGGAGTTCCACAAGCTGACTGTGCTGTGTGAAGAACTTCCTTTTATTTGTTTTAAACCTGCTGCCCATTAATTTCATTTGGTGGCCCCCTAGTTCTTGTATTATGGGAACAAGTAAATAACTTTTCCTTATTCACTTTCTCCACATCACTCATGATTTTATATCCCTCTATCATATCCCCTCTTAGTCTCCTCTTTTCCAAGCTGAAAAGTCCTAGCCTCTTTAATCCCTCCTCGTATGGGACCTGTTCCAAACCCCTAATCATTTTAGTTGCCCTTCTCTGAACCCTTTCTAGTGCCAGTATATCTTTTTTCAGATGAGGTGACCACATCTGTACACAGTATTTGAGATGTGGATGTCCCATGGATTTATATAAAGGCAATAAGATATTCTCCATCTTATTCTCTATCCCTTTTTGAATGATTCCTAATGTCCCGTTTGCTTTTTTGACTGCCTCTGCACACTGCATGGACGTCTTCAGAGAATGATCCACAATGACTCCAAGATCTCTTTCCTGATTTGTTGTAGCTAAATTAGCCCCCATCATATTGTATGTATTGTTGAGGTTATTTTTTCCAATGTGCATTACTTTACATTATCCACATTAAATTTCATTTGCCATTTTGTTGCCCAATCACTGAATTTTGTGAGATCTTTTTGAAGTTCTTCACAATCTGCTTTGGTCTTAACTATCTTGAGCAGTTTAGTATCATCTGCAAACTTGGCCACCTCACTGTTTACCCCTTTCTCCAGATCATTTATGAATAAGTTGAATAGGATTGGTCCGAGGACTGACCCTTGGGGAACACCACTAGTTACCCCTCTCCATTCTGAAAATTTATCATTCATTTCTACCCTTTGTTCCTTGTCTTTTAACCAGTTCTCAATCTATAAAAGGATCTTTCCTCTTATCCCATGACAACTTAATTTACCTAAGAGCCTTTGGTGAGGGAGCTTGTCAAAGGCTTTCTGGAAATCTAAGTACACTATGTCCACTGAATCCCCCTTATCCACATTTGTTGACCCCTTCAAAGAACTCTAAGAGATTAGTAAGACACGATTTCCCTTTACAGAAACCATGTTGACTTTTGCCCAACAATTTATGTTCTTCTGTGTGTCTGACAATTTTATTCTTTACTATTGTTTCGACTAATTTGCCCAGCACTAACATTAGACTTACCGGTCTGTAATTGTTGGGATCACCTCTAGAGCCCTTTTTAAATAT
Source organism: Gopherus flavomarginatus (assembly GCF_025201925.1). NCBI lineage: Eukaryota > Metazoa > Chordata > Testudines > Testudinidae > Gopherus > Gopherus flavomarginatus. The sequence continues at coordinate 40,042,624 of NC_066630.1, forward strand.
TGGTGTTACGTTAGCTAACTTCCAGTCGTTGGGTACAGAAGCTGATTTAAAGGACAGGTTACAAACCCTAGTTAATGGTTCCACAACTTCACATTTGAGTTCTTTCAGAACTCTTGGGTGAATGCCATCTGGTCCCGGTGACTTGTTACTGTTAAATTTATCAATTAATTCCAAAACCTCCTCTAGTGGCACTTCAATCTGTGACAGTTCCTCAGATTTGTCACCTACAAAGGAGGGCTCAGGTTTGGGAATCTCTCTAACTTCCTCAGCTGTGAAGACTGAAGCAAAGAATTCATATAGTTTCTCCGCAATGACTTTATCGTCTTTAAGCGCTCCTTTTGTATCTCGATCGTCCAGGGGCCCCACTGGTGGTTTAGCAGGCTTCCTGCTTCTGATGTACTTAAAAAACGTTTTATTACCTTTGGAGTTTTTGGCCAGCCGTTCTTCAAACTCCTTTTTGGCTTTTCTTATTACATTTTTACACTTAATTTGGCAGTGTTTATGCTCCTTCCTATTTACCTCGCTAGGATTTGACTTCCAGTTTTTAAAAGATGCCTTTTTATCTCTCACTGCTTCTTTTACATAATTGTTAAGCCACGGTGTCTCTCTTAGTTCTTTTATTGTGTTTTTTATTTGGGGTATACCTTGAAGTTGGGCTTCTATTATGGTGTCTTTGAAAACTGTTCATGCAGCTTGCAGGGATTTCACTCTAGTCACTGTACCTTTTAATTTCTGTTTAACCTCCTCATTTTTGCGTAGTTCCCCTTTCTGAAATTAAATGCCACAGTGTTGGGCTGTTGAGATGTTCTTCCCACCGCAGGAATGTTAAATGTTGTTATATTATTATATATTATTGGTCACTATTTCCAAGCAGTCCTGTTATAGTTACAACTTGGACCAGATCCTGCGCTCCACTCAGGACTAAATGGAGAGTTGCCTCTCCCCTTGTGGGTTCCTGTACCAGCTGCTCCAAGAAGCAGTCATTTAAAGTATCGAGAAATTTCTTCTCTGCATTTTGTCCTTCGGTGACGTACCCAGTCAGTATGGTGATAAGTGGAACCCCCCAGTGTTACTGAGTTCTTTATTTTTATAGCCTCCCTAATCTCCCTTAGCATTTCATTGTCACTATCGCTGTCCTGGTCAGGTGGTCGATAGTAGATCCCTACTGTTATATTCTTATTAGAGCATGGAATTACTATCCATAGAGAGTCTATGGAACATGTGGATTCATTTAAAATTTTTACTTCATTTGACTCAACATTTTCTTTCACATATAGTGACACTCCCCCCCCCCCCCCCCCCCCCCGGCCTGTTCTGTCCTTCCGATATATTTTGTACCCCGGAATGATTGTGTCCCATTGATTGCTCTCAGTCCACCAGGTTTCTGTGATGCCTGTTATATCAATATCCTCCTTTATCACAAGGCACTCTAGTTCACCCATCTTATTATTTAGACTTCTAGCATTTGTGTACAAGCACTTTAAAAACTTGTCCCTGTTTATTTGTCTGCCCTTTTCTGATGTGTTGGATTCTTTTTTATGTGAATGTTTCTCGTCTGATCTGGCCCCTACTTTATCTTCTTCCATCCTCTTCTCCTGACTGAAACCTAGAGAATCTTGATCAATAGACTCTCCCCTAAGAGAAGTCTCTGTCCGATCCACGTGCTCCTCTGCAGCAATCGGCTTTCCCCCATCTCCTAGTTTAAAAACTGCTCTGTAACCTTTTTAATGTTAAGTGCCAGCAGTCTGGATCCACTTTGGTTTAGGTGGAGCTCATCTCTCCTGTATAGGCTACCCCCATCCCAAAAGTTTCCCCAGTTCCTAATGAATGTAAACCCCTCCTCTCTACCCCATCATCTCATCCACGCATTGAGACTCTGAAGCTCTGCCTGCCTACCTGGCCCTGCGCATGGAACTGGGAGCATTTCTGAGAATGCCACCATAGAGGTCTTGGATTTCAATCTCTTCCCTAGCAGGCTAAATTTGGCTTCCAGGACATCTCTCCTACCCTTCCCTATGTCACTGGTACCTACATGTACCACGACCACCGCTTCCTCCCCAGCACTACACATTGGTCTGTCTAGATGCCTCGAGAGATCTGCAAATTTTGCACCAGGCAGGCAAATCACCATACGGTTCTCCCAGTCATCACAAGCCCAGCTATCTGTTTCTAATGATCGAATCTCCCATTACTAACACCTGCCTTTTCCTAGCAACTGGAATTCCCTCCCTCGGAGAGGTAACCTCAGTGCGAGAGGCAACCGCAGCACCATCTGGAAGGAGGGTCCCAACTGTAGGAAGGTTTCCCTCTGCTCCCATTGACTGCTCTGCTTCCCTGGGCTTTTCATCCTCCTCAACAGCGCAGGGGCTGTCTGACCGGAGGTGGGACAATTCTACAGTGTCCCGGAAAGCCTCATCAACATACCTCTCTGCCTTCCTTAGCTCCTCCAGTTCCACCACCCTGGTCTCCGAAGTCCGTACGTGGTCTCTGAGGGCCAGGAGCTCCTTGCACCGACAGCACACATACGCCACCCGCCCACAGGGCAGGTAATCGTACATGCACACTGAGCGCAATAAACTGGATAGCCCCAACTCTGTTGCTGGGCTGCTGCCTGCATTCTCTCCTACAGCTGCCTAGGTTAGTGACAGGGGTTTTGTTTAAATCAAGAAGTTTTGATTATAGTTTAGTTTAAAGGTTTTAAAGGCTGGCAAGTGTGCCTCGCCCCCTTCCCACTGCCCTTGCGAACTCCCTCTTGAAACTCCCTGTTAGCGGCCCCTGGGTGCAAAGCTACACACTCCCAATCGCACCTTTCCAAAGGGTCTGCACTTAGCTGTGTTAAATCCCCTTGCACGCTCAGTAGCAGCACCAGAGGATTGCAGTACTGCAACCATTTACCCAGATGGCAGCCCAGATAAGGATGTTTGTCCCTGGAGCAAGCATGCTGGAATGACTCTTGAGTGTAGTTTTGCTTCTGGTTTGCATGGACCCCTGGGGTGAGCTGTGAGGATGCTGCAGAAGTGCACAGCTGGCTCGTTTCATGCTCCCTAGTAAAGGGACCCGTCACGCACAGCCTGGGGCAACAAGCTTTCACTGAAGGGGATTAGCACGCAGGCGTGTGGCAGCTTCCTCCGAGGGGCTGGTTTCAGAACCAGGAGCCTTGGGGAAGGTGCCCTTTTAGTGGCTCTGTGCAGGGAGCATAGTGGGGTATTTTCACCCTGACTTCCTTTGTGGGGGAGAGAGGTGTCATCAGAATCTCCTGGTGGGCACCGCGTGCTGCATTTGGACCTCTGGAGAGCCCCCAGGCTGGAATAGCAGTGGTGGGGCAGGAGCTTAACAGGTCAGGATTAAAGGTCATTGGCAGTGGTGGGGCAAGAGCTTCTAGGATCTGGTTTAGCAGGGGAGCTGTGGGGCAGGGCTGAGGGGTGTTGCCAGAGTTGGGGGATGGGGTGGGGAGCTGGATTGAGGGGCATCAGCAGAGTGGCAGAGGTGGTGTGCCAGCTTCCCCCACCTACATTGGTTGGCTAGTGGCACCAGGCATCAGGAAAGAGGTAGGGAGAAGCCGGGAGAGGATGGCTTGGGGTCCAGTCAGAATTTACACTGTAATCCCAGAGCGCTCTCCTGTCTCTGTCTAAGTACTGGCCCCACACGTGCCGTTTCTCCCCTTCTTGTCTCGTCGGTGTATAAGGAATAACCCAATGGGGTCAGGGTCTTGTGGGCTGTGAGCCGATCAGCGTGCGGGGAACTGAGAGCTTCCTCCTTTGCAAGAATCCTGCCCAGCAATGGATCTGAGTGACTAAAATCCTATGTCTCTGCAGTATAGATAACTCCTCAAACCTGCTTCCCTGAGGTTCTGTGCCCCCGCTGTTGTGTTGGTCGGGGATGTCACCAGATGTGACTGACAGGCCATAGGACAGTCGTGCTAGGCTGGTAACGGGGAACAATACCCAGGAGCCTTTCTAAACTAGCTCGTCTCTGGGTTCTAGCCCTGTTATTTTCAGGTCCATAATGTTGCGTATGCTTCAGGTGTGAGTGTGCCCCAATAGTCCAGTGTCTAGTAAGTCCAGAGGGTGCCACGGGATGCTGGCATGAGGGCGACAGTGTCTGCGCCTCTGGCTGTCTGTAGCATGCATTCATTGCTGCAGAGGAGAGCAGAAGCAGAGGCTGGTTGGTGCCAGCTCTTCTGCCCTGTAGCTCTGGCTCCCAGAGGCTGTGGTGTCCTATGTGTATGTGGGAAAGCGGGGTCTGAGGGGATCAGCTGGGCAGGGGGCTTCATCTGAGGGTCTCCTGGGACAAATTCTGACCTTCCGGTTGGAGCCATGGTTCCCCAGGGCCCAGGGGAAGTGCCGATGAACCACGCTTTGCCTGGTGCTGCTGGATGAGTTTCAAGGCCTGCTCGACAGTGACTCTGTTTGCCCCCTTTGATAGGCTGGGCAGCTGTGGTTGCTATTTAGGCACTTGGCCCTGTCGAGGAGCCTGGTGGGCAATTTTCTCCCAGGGTGTTGGCAGTAAAGCAGCTGCATGGATCCAGCCCTGGGAGGAGCTGGAGCCATCCCAATGCCCTTCTGCACTGTGGCCCCTGTTCCTGATCGCAGCAGCAGTGGGTACCTGGCATGTAGGGCAGGCTCCTGAGAGAAGGGCAGTGCTTTCCTCTAGGGTGGCCGGGCCCCGGGCTCATGCCTGTGGCTGTAGCAGTTGAGTGTAACAAGACTCCTTGCAGAAGGGCTGGATGTGACCCCAGCTCTGTCGTGTTGTCCAGGTTTGGAGCCTGCTGGCTTGAGGAGCGACCAGGCTGTTCCTGGCATGTTTGGGGAGCTAATGTGCCTCAGGAGGCATCACACCTGCTTCCCGAATCCCCTGCCCTTCTGCCTCCAGATACCTGCAGACCCCACAGGCTGCCTCGGTTCTCCCCCGGTGTAAATCGGGGCTCACTGCACTGAATTGAATGTCTTACAGCAGTGCAATCTGAGACCGGAATCCTCCTGTGGGTCACGTGGGGTATTTCCTGCAGAGTCTAGAGATGGAAATAACCCATTGGAGCAGCCAGTCCCTCTCCCAGGGCCAGGTCCTGCCATGCATCTCTTCAGGGGCAGTCTGGAGTGTGCGCAATTCAGCCCTGCGGTGATGGGACCAGCCCATGCTGGAAATGGGCTGGTTGCATAAGTGCCATTGTCATTCACGTTGGAATCAAACTGAACATTGGCAGCTGACTGTGTGTGGGCCGGGGTTTGGCTGGCCATGGGGTCCCTGCCGGAGAGAGGGGCCCTGGTCTGTCCAGCAGTTCCCCCAAGGCTTGGCAGGACAATGGACAAACACACTCACCTATCCCGTGGTGGGCAGCACAACATGGAAGCTGGTTCACTGCACCAGTGGCCGGGGGAGGATGTTGACTTATTTTGTGCCTTATCTCACTATCTCCAGACCTTTCGGTTACCACTTCCTGCCCCCACTAGGGCCAGGCTATTCCCAGTGCTCAGCTCTCCGGCAGCAGGACACTGCCCGGGGACACTAGCTGCACACAGGGCATATGGAGGAGAACGGGTCCCCTCTGCAAGTATTGCTGCATTGCTCCCCACGCTCCGTGCAGCTGACTGCCCTGCTCGGTCACTGCTGCTGGTGGGCATTAGCCGCAGCTCCATCAGAGGGAGACCTGGGCTTGGACTATGCCCAGAGCGGCTCTGGTGAAAGCGTGATGTTAAACGAGTTTAGCTGAACTGCTCCAAGCCAGGTTTAAACCGAAGGGAGAGAGTCCAACCCAGTGCCACATCACAGGCTGGGTTAAACCGCTGGAGCTCGGGGAAGGCTGTGGTGCCACATGCTGGACTGTGCACAAATCGGATAGCTGAGCGTGCTGCTCTTACAGGAGGCAGCCTGGACCACAGGCAGGGCTCTGGGCTCTTTGCCACTGGCCTCCTGTGAGCTGGGCCAAATCGCCTCACCTCTCTGGGCCTCAGTTTCCCCAGTGCTCCTTTAAGTGCTTTAAGAGCCACGGATGGAAAGCCCCACATGTTGCTGTTAGTGGTAGCGTCCAGCTGGCTGTCATGCACGCCCCTAGCTGCTGTGCATGCCGTTAAGGGCAATGTACATTGGTAAAGAACTGCCCCTAAATTGCCTCTGAATGAGGCCTGTTAGGGTTTCTTCTTTAAACTGGCTCCAAACCCCCATAACACTGAGCTGGGGCTGCCGTTGGTCGGAGGAGGCGAGGGGGTGGTGTGACTCATCTCTCCTGCGGTGATTTGTGCACGGACCCGGCTGGATGACTGCAGTGCTGCTGCCCAGCACCTTGCCATGCCTTCAAGAGCGCCAGGGTCAGAGGGCAATTCCAGGCGGTTGACTCTTACTACTGAGCCGCCCTTCCCTGGGTAGGGAGATGGGGCCCACTGGCCTCCAAGTGCCAGGTTTGGGAGGCGTTTTAGAGCAGGCCTGCGGTGGGGGAGTGGGAGTCAGCGGCTGCCTAAAGAGGAAGCACTGGGTCTCTTTGGTGAGGGCTCACATTTGCCCCCCAGGTGTCCGCCAGCAGCAGCAGCAGGTGAATGAATGCCCCGTGGCTCCTTTCTCTCCGATGAGCCAGTGTTATGGTCTGCGGGCTGTTGCCAGCTCTGTGCACCCCGGCTAGTAATGTGAGATGGAAAGTGTCATCCTAGCCAGAGAGCACCCACAACATGGCCTGGCCACATAATTCACGACGCCAGCCTAGGGGCAGGGCTGTGGTTGGGATCTGGTTCTGGGTGTGCACCTAGGAAGCTGATCACGTAAGAAGAGGATCTAAAATGAAAAGAAACATTACGGGCAGTTGTTTTAACCTCTTTGTTACTCACAGCAACCAGATATCTGTGGGGGTTTTGCACTTTAAATCACAAGACATGTTCCACATGTTCACATGTTAGACACATTCCAAATGTCCACCCGACACCCCATTCCTCTTAGAACCACCCTCAACTGCTTTCGTTTTCTTCTGTTCCCCACATGCTTCAAAAGATAAATGCCAGGACCCAGGAGGGCTTTATCCCAAATTAGTAGGAAGAGCACAGTGAGGGAGTTGGGTTTTGCACGGTGGGCTCTTGTCGCTTTGAAGTTGGAAATTGAAGCAGATGAATGTCTTTGGGGGCGTGGGCTTTTCTACAGGACATTTTAAATCTAAATACCACCTGGGTGTGACACTATTTAAGGTTAATATCCTCTCTAGTGATTTGAGTTGGGTTTTTATTTTTCATGTGTGCACCTGTGCTCCTCTTGGCTCTGTAGACAGCACCATGTGGATCGCCTGGCAGTAGGGGGGTTTTGATGACCTCTTCAGTTTTCTTTCTTACAGCATATTAAAAAGGAAAACCAATCCAATGAAGTATACATTGTAATTTAATTTTCTTCTCCCGATGGCTCAAAACTCAGGTACGAAAAGTTCAGCTCCAGCGTGGAACGTGAGGACACTTTTTGGTTTTGTTTCCTTTTTACCAGCCCTGTCGGCTATAAAATAAAAATAAAAATAAAACTCCACAATACAACTGGTGAGTGAGCGGAGTCTTTGCTCTTCCGGATTTATCCTCTTTGTTAATAACATCGGCTAAATGGACATTCTACAAGTTGTGCACATTGATTCAGTCTAAGCTTAGTATTTGTGAATTAAGTTACCCAATGCTAGCATGAAATCCTCGAAAGTGGCGGAGGAGGAATTTTAACTGAAGAAAAAAATGTAAAACTGTACTGGAAATATGGTAACATTCTGTTGTATTTTGACAGAATTATTTTTATTAAAATACACATCCATGTGCAAGAGCTGGTGTGGAGATGTGTGTTTTGTGAGTCTGCGCTTCATTTGTGCAATCAGGGTTATCTGTCTCCCCAAGTTAACCCCACGCACGCGCGCACACCCTCCGCTGCCTCACTGGCTTGCCTGGGATGCCAACACTACTCAAATGATCAGCATCGCAGGGGGATGTGGAGAAGACAATGCAATAGTGGACTTTACAGCGCGTGCTCCCCCTCCTCCCGTGTATCTGGGGCCTGGCCTACAGCTAGTGGCAGAGACTGGCACCAAAATGCCTTAAACTGGGTTCAGGTCACACTTCGGTTATTTTGCAAACCTGTGTGAACATTCTGATTTCTGCCGCTTTTGATTTAGGGTAAATTTGTTAGGATGCTTGTAATCCCCGAGAAGTGTCCTCCCACAGACTTGCTCGAGAATAAGCATTCCCAGCTCTTCTGATATTTGTTTTTCTTTAACTAACTCTCTCTCTCTCTCTGCTGTTGGAATCAAGAGGGTCTTGGTAACTGAGTGTTTTTAGCTCTTGTGGTTTCAGAGAAAAGCGTGAAACCGTGACCTACAGCCTCAGCAACCAGAGGGCAGAAAAACAGAACCTAAAGCGTATTTTAAAATAGCTCCCGCTGCTCGTGTGTGTGTCTGCTCCACCATTTTTTAATGTGTAGGCCATACGGCTAACAAAAGCGGTGTGTGAACAGTAATTGGGTTACATCTGCCCCAGTGTGTGTGGACCAACCCTCGTCATGGGCCTATCGTAAGCTGGAGCCAGGAAGGACCAGCCATAACCACCCCAGGTCTCGGCTGCCTTCCATGAGTCCCCTGCTGGGTGCTCCACTAACCACCCTCCTTCCCCTCTGCTTCGGATTGTTCCTTAAAGGATGTTTGGATGGAGAAGGAACTGAGGGTAGTTTGCCCAGGCACCCCTGGCTCTCAGTGTCCAGCATGAGGAGGTGTAGGGCACACGGGAGCCAAACAGACAATGTAACTGACCATCTCTGATCAAGGTTTAAGAGCCGCATGCACACTTGAAGTGGAGCACCGAGAGGCGGACACATCTCAAAGAGCCGCAGTTACTGCACATGGGGAGAAACCTCTTCATCATTGGCGTCATCATGAAGTCCTTCTGAGAGGGTCAGATAGAGCCACTCAGCCTCCCTTCCAAAACCAACCCAACCCACCTTCACTCCCCCTGCTGCCTGAAGGCAGGGCCTGCTATGTGCCAGCCATGGGGACCAAAGCTTGGTTCTGTTCCCTGCAGAGAAACTAACTGCTGCTACTGCTGTACAAGTGACTCCCAGTAAGGGCAGATGTCCCCAGCATCCTAGCACATCACACAGCCAGCTGAGGGGAGGGGAGAGGAAGGGGGCAGGTGAGCACGTTAAACAGCAGTGGCAGAGCTGCTGGGGGAACTGGCAGCAGCAGCTGAATAGCCTGAATCAGGTACTTTGCAATGGAAATGAGACTGCAGGATGACCTTAAAAATCAGGGCTGGATGTGGGATGTCCTGCACAATTCAGGCCAGTTGAAAGGTGTGCCCTGCACACTTCTGCTGCACCCATGGGCGTGGCCAACCCCCTGGCTTTGGAAATGATCAACCTGCCCCAAAATCATTAGCTTGTCTTAAAATGCAGGAGGTTTTGAAAAATAAAAAGTTGGAACTTCCTTTACTTTCTAGTATCTGAGCCTGAGCTGACCTGTGGGTCATGTTTTCAAGCTTTTAGCTGTAATTGCAAAGGCTAAAAGTGTTGTTGGTTGTGTTTTTTTTGGTTTGGTTAGGTTTTTTTTTAAGGAAGCTGAGAGTTTTATGTAATCACATGCTACCAGGAGCTGGGGCTTTCTGAAACATACCAACTATCACAAGATTCACTACAGCTTTAGCAACACTGTAGAAAGGGCATTTCTACATCCTTTCCATGCCCTTTCTGGATGGGGGGAGGAGTAATTCCTGTGTGTACTCATTACTAACTGCTAATGTAGCCTCAATATTTCTACACTGGAAGTGGAGGTGTAATTTCCAGCTCAGGTGCCCATACCATTCTGATCCAGGTAGCACAACCAAAATAGCAGTGTAGCCGTGGCTACAGGGTGGTGGGTCAGGCAAACCACCCCACTTACAATCCCATCTGAAACCTGCACTTGGGTTGGCTCACCTCTTCTGCCACCTATGCAGCTGGGGCAGTGAGATGGGGATGGGGGGTTCAGATGGTGTGTGTGAGGGGCGGTGAGGCAGAGTGGGAGGGGTACATTAACGAGGATGCTGAAGAGGAGGGTGTATGGGCAGAGCACAGAGGTGGTGTGCGGGGGTGTTGAGGCAGAATATGGGGGGTACAGAGGTAGGGTATGAGTGGGGGATGTGTAGGCAGGATGTATTAAGTGTGATGGGGTCCCTGTGGTGCAACCTGAACCATGGGACTGTGGAGTCCTCCAAACCCACCAACCTGGGCTGCCCCTCCCTATGATACTCATGTCAACCTAGGAGCCTCTGCTAGGCACCGCACTGACACAGCCATCTACAGGTGGGGACACATCCGAGTTACATGAATGATCTCCCAGCCACTCGTGAGCCATACATCAATAGGGAGGCTTCAGCCAATTCCCACCAGTTCTCCAGTCTTACACCCCAGAACTCTCCCGTCTTGTACTGCTCAGAAGTCTGACCAGTGTAAACTCAATACCAAGTTCCCCACCCTCAGTGTGGAATGGACACATGCCTGCCTGTGTCGTCTGCGCTGAGATTCCCCAAGCACTTCAACCTAAACATACTGTTTTAGGTAAAATAGAAAAGATTTATTAACTACAGACAAATTTTAAGTTGTTGTAAGTAGCAGGTATAGAGTTCAAAGTCCGTTACCTAAGAAATAGAAATAAATTTGAGGTCTGAATTCTAACTGAAACAGACTAAGCAGGATTTGAATCAAGCACTCTCCCCCCCCCAACAGATGGTACAAGCAGGTTACAATTCCTCAATATACAGCCTAGCCCCCCTTCCAGCCTGGGACCAAACTTACCCAGTTTGAAATCTTTGTCTTCCAGATGTCCCTCCAGCTGTTGAGATTGGGGGTGGGGAGTGATGACCACTCGCTGCCTCTTATATTTTCTTCCAGCTGCTGAAAAGATCCTTGTAACGAGGATTAGTCCCCCCCGCCGCCCCCCCGGGGAGTCTCTGGGGTAGGGGACTGGGTGTTGATGAGCCATTAACGCCTGTCTGGCCAGTGATAGCTATGCCTTGATTGCAACTGAAAGACCTATTTCAGTAACACTCATAGCAATACTTAATAACGTCACATACAATGATAGCGCACACAGTCTAACAGGCTCTTCATGTTCAGTGGATCAAGACTTTAAAAATGATACCTCACATGATATACTGTGTACACAACATATAATTATATGACAGTGGGGATTATGGGAGTTCCAGGGTGCTGCTTTGAGGTACAATGTCGTGATGGGTTGGTGGTGAGGTGGGCTCTAAGGGAGGGCACAGAGGTGGGGTGTTGGGGGGGGCAAGGCAGGTTGTACCTGGGGTGCTGAGGCTGAGTGGGGGGAGGGACACAGAGGCAGTATGTGTTTGGGGCGGGCAGAGGTGGGGTGTATGTGGGGTGGGATGCTGAGTGTGTGGGTGGGTGCGTTGAAGTGGAATGTGTAGGTAGGGACACTGAGGCTGGGTGTGGGGGGGCTGAGGTGGGAACTATGTATGAGGGAGGTACTGAGGTAGTGGGGAGTGGAGGAGGCACTGAGGCAGTGTGTTTGGGGGGGCTCAGAGGTGGGGTGGGATGCTGAGGGTGGGTGAGTGTGGGTGCGTTGAGGTGGGATGTGTAGGTGGGGACACAGGCTGGGTGTGGGGGAGGCAATGGGGGGTGGGGTCTGAGATGGGGGTGGGCTGAGGTGGGAGGGGCTGAGATAGGAGGGAGTAGAGGAGGCACTGGGGCAGTGTGTGTACAGGTTGATGAGGCAGGGTGTGTTGGGGGGGTGCCAAAGTGGGGCCTATGGGGGCACTGAGGTGGGGTGTGTGTGAGGGAGGAGCTGATGAGCAGGGGAATAGAGGGGGCACTGAGGTTATGGGTGTGGAGACAGAGTCGGGGGGCAGTGCTCAGGCAGGGTGTGTGGGGTATGTTGGCGCTGTGGCAGAGTGTGGGGGTGGTGTGGGGGTGCTGCAGGAGGGCACTGAGGTGTGGTGGGGGTGAAGCAGGGTGTGTGGGGTATGTTGGCGCTGTGGCAGTGTGGTGGTGTGGGGGTGCTGCGAGAGGGCACTGAGGTGCGGTGGGGGTGAGGCAGGGTGTGTGGGGTATGTTGGCGCTGTGGCAGAGTGTGGTGGCGGTGTGGGGGTGTTGCGAGAGGGCACTGAAGTGCGGTGGGGGTGAGGCAGGGTCTGTGGGGTATGTTGGCACTGTGGCAGAGTGTGGTGGCGGTGTGGGGGTGCTGCGGGAGGGCACTGAGGTGCGGTGGGGGTGAGGCAGGGTGTGTGGGGTATGTTGGCGCTGTGGCAGAGTGTGGTGGCGGTGTGGGGGTGTTGTGGGAGGGCACTGAGGTGCGATGGGGGTGAGGCAGGGTGTGTGGGGTATGTTGGCGCTCTGACAGAGTGTGGTGGCGGTGTGGGGGTGTTGTGGGAGGGCATTGAGGTGCAGTGGGGGTGAGGCAGGGTGTGTGGGGTATGTTGGCACTGTGGCAGAGTGTGGTGGTGGTGTGGGGGTGCTGCGAGAGGGCACTGAGGTGTGGGGGTGAGGCAGGGTGTGTGGGGTATGTTGGCGCTGTGGCAGAGTGTGGTGGTGGTGTGGGGGTGTTGTGGGAGGGCACTGAGGTGCGATGGGGGTGAAGCAGGGTGTGTGGGGTATTTTGGCGCTGTGGCAGAGTGTGGTGGCGGTGTGGGAGTGCTGCAGGAGGGCATTGAGGTGCGGTGGGGCGTGAGACAGGGTTTGTGGGGTATGTTGGTGCTGTGGCAGAGTGTGGTGGCGGTGTGGGGGTGTTGCGGGAGGGCACTGAGGTGCGATGGGGGGTGAAGCAGGGTGTGTGGGGTATGTTGGCACTGTGGCAGAGTGTGGTGGCGGTGTGGGGGTGCTGCGGGAGAGCACTGAGGTGTGGTGGGGGTGAGGCAGGGTGTGTGGGGTATGTTGGTGCTGTGGCAGAGTGTGGTGGTGGTGTGGGGGTGCTGCAGGAGGGCACTGAGGTGTGGTGGGGGTGAGGCAGGGTGTGTGGGGTATGTTGGCGCTGTGGCAGAGTGTGGTGGTGGTGTGGGGGTGCTGCGAGAGGGCACTGAGGTGCGGTGGGGGGTGAGGCAGGGTTTGTGGGGTATGTTGGTGCTGTGGCAGAGTGTGGTGGTGGTGTGGGGGTGTTGTGGGAGGGCACTGAGGTGCGGTGGGGGTGAGGCAGGGTCTGTGGGGTATGTTGGCGCTGTGGCAGAGTGTGGTGGCGGTGTGGGGGTGCTGCGAGAGGGCACTGAGGTGTGGTGGGGGTGAGGCAGGGTTTGTGGGGTATGTTGGTGCTGTGGCAGAGTGTGGTGGCGGTGTGGGGGTGTTGTGGGAGGACACTGAGGTGCGGTGGGGGTGAGGCAGGGTGTGTGGGGTATGTTGGCGCTGTGGCAGAGTGTGGTGGCGGTGTGGGGGTGCTGCGGGAGGGCACTGAGGTGTGATGGGGGGTGAGGCAGCGAGGTGGGTGTTTGTATGGGGGTTGTCCCTGTTGTTAGCATCAGGCTGAGGGATGGGCTGAGGGAGCGGTCCCTCATGTCAGTGCCAGGTGGGGACGGGAAGGGAAGGGCAGGGGTGGGAATGAGGGGGTCAGTGCCGGGTGGGGGCGGTGCTGGGCGGATGCGGGTGGCGCGGTCCCTGGGGTCGGTGCTGGGCAGGGGCGGGTGGCGCGGTCCCTGGGATCGGTGCCAGGAAGGGAAGGGCAGGGCAGGGGTGGGAATGAGGGGGTCAGTGCCGGGTGGGGGCAGTCCCTGGGGTCAGTACCGGGAAGGGAAGGGCAGGGCAGGGCAGGGCAGGGGTGGGAATGAGGGGGTCAGTGCCGGGTGGGGGTGGTGCCAGGCAGGGGCGGGTAGTGCGGTCCATGGGGTCGGTGCTGGGCAGGGGCGGGTGGCGCGGTCTCTGGGGTCGGGGCCGGGCACTGGTGGGTGGAGCCCAGCAGGGGCCTGGGAGGCTGCACGTCCTGGCTGCGGGGTCACTGTGCTCTGTGCAGGGCAGGGCAAGGGGCTGCGCTGGTGCCAGCCTGTGGGTCTGGCCCTGGTCCCCCACTCTTCAACTGTGGGTCCTACTGTAACCCGCCCGCGGGCGCCCCCTGCTGCCTAGCACAGGGGCTGTAAAATTCGAAGCGGCTCCTTTAAGGCTTGGAAGAGCCCCTCCCTTCCGCGCATGCGCACGAACTGCCGGGGTGGGCGGAGTGTCTCCCGCGTAGCCTGGGCGGCGCGCGCTGCACCGTGTGCTGCCAAAGGGGCCGCGCCCAGGACTCACCGCAGCGCCGCGGGAGCGCGCGCTCCCCTGCTTCTCTGCCTCGCGGGAGCGCGCCCCGCCCCGCGTGCCCGCCAGGAGGATGCGCCCGGAGCGAGACGGGGCCGCTGCACTTCCCGGCCCCAGCCCCGCGCCAGGTGCCGCCTCCGGCCCGCAGGTGAGAGACGCGCCCGGCGGGGCGTGGGGCTGGGGGCGTTATGGGAGGAGCCAGGGGAGGGGGGCGTGGGGCTGGGGGTGCTGTGGGGGTGGGTGCCTGGAACTGGGGAGTGTGGGGCTGGGGGTTCTGCGGGGGGGAGCGGGTGGATCTGGGGGTCTAGGGGGTGCTTGGAGCTGGGATGGGGGTGCTGCAGGGAAGGGGTGTCTGGAGCTCGGGGTGCTGCGGGGGAGGGGTGTCTGGAGCTCTGGGGGTGCTGCGGGGAGGGGTGGGGGGAGTGGGGGTGCTCAGGGGGAGGGGTGCTTGGAGCTGTGGGGGTGGGGTTGGGGGAGTGGGGGTGCTCAGGGGGAGGGGTGCTTGGAGCTGTGGGGGGAGTGGGGGTGCTCAGGGGGAGGGGTGCTTGGAGCTGTGGGGGTGAGTTCCTGGAACTGGGGAGGCGGGTGGGGAGTGTGGAGCTGGGGGTGCTGTGGGCGAGGGGTGCTGAGCGAGGGGTGGGGAGTGTAGGGTGGGGGTTCCTCCCACATCCCTATGGCTGTGGGACGGGTTGCACTGATTTCATGCTCTGCTCAGCCCCACTCTTCTGGCTTGGGTCACATCACTCCTTGTCCAGGGTCCCTTGCAGCCTCTTGGTGGCTCCAGCTCTGGGGAGTGGGGTTTGTGTGTCTTGACATTTAATTCCTGCAGGGAACTAGATTGAGCTTTGAGCAGTAATGTCACAATGACCTTTAAGCAGCTTTGTCTGCCATATCTGATGGCATTTGGGGCCACAGAAACACACTAGCAAATCATCTAGTGATGGCTGGGAAAAGTGTGCGTTTGTCAACAGTTGCTCCCAGTTACATGTGTTGTGCTCTAGTTTGTCCCTGTAGAATAGGTCTCTGCCATTGCTGTGTGGTAGTGATTGACAAATATGGACTTTTAGTGGTGAATAATCTAGTCTTGAAGCCTTTGTACTTGCATATCCTTTGTGTTGCCTCTCTTCTTTTCCCTTCTGCCCATGAGAGCAGAGCAGATGAGCTCTGTACTGAAATGTGTAAGAATTTGTTATGCTAGGAGAACAGCCCATAAGTAAGAAGCATAGAAGCAGATGAGGGACAAGGTCAGTAGTGTTACATATCTGCTCTTGGATTAATTGGTAGCCACTGATTCACCATCATTCAAAATGTTCCTTTTAGGGCTTGTCTACACTGCAACCGACAAAATTTAAGAAAGCTCGCCCCCCCTCCCCCTCCGGCGAAAGACAAAAGTTTTGCCAATGCAAGCAGCAGTGTGAACGCGGCTCCTGCTGACAAAGCTGTGTCGACACAGCCTTGTTACTTAAAGCTGGGTAGTGTAGACAAGCCCTCAGCTAAAGCACAGGACTGACTGGGTGTTTGGAGATCTAGGTTCTATTAGTGGCTGCACCACAGACTTCCTTTGTGACTTTAGGCAAGTCTCAGTTTCCCCATTGGTAAAATGGGGTTTATACCAACTCGGGGCACTTTGTAGATTATTTGTAAAGTATTTTGAGATTAAATATCTTTTCTACACAAGACAAAATTTACTCTCGGAAGAGCTATGTGGTGCCCCCTAGCAAACTTGTAACATCCCTTGCATCTGCGTGTAAAAGTGCTCAAACTGTTTACACGCATACTCAATATCATTTGGATCAGTACTGTTATGAGCTGGGTGAAATCCTGACCACATTGACGTTGATAGGTGTGAATTCTGTTAACATAACTAAGCATAAGCTACACCTAAAGCAAAAGGTGTGTCTGAAACCACCCAGGACTTTTGGCTGACTATTGTGTTGGGTAGTGGTGTGTTTGCGTGGGAAGAGAGATCAGGCACACAAATCGAGACCCTACAAGAACAAAGAGAGAGGGAGAGGCCAGGCAAGAAAGCCAATCAGGAGCATGTAAGCAAAGTTTGACCCTGGAAAAAGCTTGAAAGAGAGCTTTGGTGTCTGGTATTGGCTGAATAAAGAGCCTTGCTGGCTGTGTAAGCTCAGAAAATAATCCTTTTGTTCTTGGTTCCTTCTGCATTCAGAGACACAGGACTTTGTACATTCTTTGCAAATAAACAAGATTGCATCAAAGAAAATATCAGACTCCATCCATTTCTACTTCCAGCTGGAATATCTCCAGGGCCCCAAACTTTTCAACCCAGTATTTAGAGTTGCTGAAAGCAAACCTGATTTAGTCCGAACCAGTTCAGCCTGCATGCATCTATTGCCAGTGGCAATGGGAACTGAAATTGTTCAGATACTCCTCCCACTATTGTCTCATAGTGTACCAGAGTCTTTCAGAATCTGAGTCTGCTGCTTCTGGGAGCTGTGCAGTAAACTGTGGGATAGATACCCGGAGGGAACTGTAACCGAAGTAGTTCAGAGCAGCACTAGTAGGGACTCAGGACAAAGCTTCATGGTTCAGAATACAACTCAGTATGGCTAATGTGTTTGCAGTGAATAGTTTGTGCTTAAAACAGTTCTGTCAAAGCACTTCAGTTGGGAATTATTCCTGTCTGTCTGCAGACCGTCTATACTACAAACTTTGGTTGATGCAAGTTATGTTGGCATAAAGCCAGCCCTCTGTTAGTATACATTGCTTGTGAGTGTGCTTACTTGGCTGCTTGCATCAAAGCTGCCTATACTCACCAGGAGTGTTTGTGTCGATTCACAGTATAGTGCACCATGGGGGATATCCTAGTGTGCAACACACCACCATCCAGCACACTCTGTGTTGGGAAGTTTGGAATAGATATTGGGGCAGAAATGAGTTGTGCGGGGATGACTGTGAGCAAGGGGTTGGCTTTCCAGCATGCAGTTGTCCCCATCCCATAATGCCATCTAAAGCATATAATTTTCACCACTTTTTTAAAAATCCCACCAACCCATGCAGGCTGTCTTCTCTTTTTGCTGATCCTGGCAAATCAACTTGAAGCACGCCTTCCATTTATAGTCACTTCTAACATTAAAAAATTGATCAGGTATGATGTTCAGAGCATTAATTGATAAATGGTGGCCTGTGACTGACAATACTGTATTAACTTTGTGAGGACTACCTATTAAAACTGTGTTAATGTATAATTTTAAGAAGTTGATTTTTAAACATTTTCTTGAACATATATTTACATAATTGTTCTAGACTTGTCATGTTTTATACCTTGTGTTTGTGGGAGAAAAGGCTTTCGAATGATACCTAACCTGACCTATTTCCAGAGATGTATTATCAAAATATCCACCAACTGAAGGATCTGCAGCTGAGGAGGCAGCAAGTCCCTCCACTTGCCATGCCACAGAGGATGATACCATTGAAATTACGATTTTTACAACTCCAGTGACACCTCCCTTTCCTTTCTTTCATTAACTTGCCCACGGAATTACACATGCTCCCAGACTGATAGATACGGTGAATTTATTTAAGGACATCTTTTGATCTGCAGAAGTGCAAAGATATGACACAAACTTTATCTTCAGGCACAAATGGGTTTTCCTGGATAATAGTGGCAGAGTGAACCAAAGAGTATTTTGTTTTCATGATAGTTAAAATTCAGTGTCATCATAGACCATATTTTATACAAAAGTAATCTATTTACGTGATAAACAACCACAATGCATCTGATTAATACATGTTTAATGTTGCTTGTAAAGTGAGGAGGCAGGACCGGAGAAATGTGGATCATGATGAGCCTCTCTCCACCTTCTGCTTCAAGTGTGCCACGCACATTTCTTTGGTCCTGCCTTCCCTGGCATAAATATATAGCAACATGTATATTAAAACCAACAACCTGAAAGTATACCAAACCAAGATAATTTACTGTACATGCTTCTCCCCTGGGAGAGGGTGAGACAACAAACACAACAGCTGTGTAGCAATCTTGCTTACTGCTCAATGAAGGCACTCAGATGACTGTGCTATAAGAACCTATTGAATATGATATTAGAGTGAGCTTTAGTTCATATTTGACTCTTGCCATTAATCTTTCTCTGCATAGTCCTCCTAGACTGTCTCATAAGGTTTATGACGTCTGAGGCAAGCCACGAAATACAGAAATACACAAGATCCAAGTAGTCCCCCGCCCCCCAAGATTTTCATTCAAAAATTTTAATGCCAGAAGGGACCATTAGGTCTTCTAGCCTAACCTCCTGTATATCGCTTGTGTTTGGCTAACGCCTGTCTTCCAGAAGGAGATGCAGACATTTTTGGTGTAACGACATCAAGATGTGGAAAATCCACCACTTCCCTTGGTATTTTGTTTTTATCATTAAAAATGTATGCCTTATTTCTAATTTGAATTTGTCAGGCTTCAGTTCCTGGCCACTGGTTCTTTTTATGCATTACTCTGCTAGATTAAAGACTCCTTTTGTATGAGAGATTTTCTCCCAATGAAAATACTTACTGTAATCAAGTCACCTCTCATTCTTTTTTCATAAACTGATTAAGCTCTTTAAATCTCTCACTGTAAGTAAGCCATTTTCTCCAATCCTCAAATCATTTTTGTCTTTTCTGCACCCTCTCCAGTTTTTCAACATTCTTTTAAAAATGTGGACACCAGAGCTAGACACTGTATTCCAGTATCTGACTCGTCAATACCACATGCAGAGGTAAAATCCACTTCATGCTCCTACTCGCTGCTCCTGTTTTTATACATCCAAGGATCACATTAGCCCTTTTTGCCACAACGTAGCACTGGGAGCTCATGTTCAGTTGCTTGCCAGCTGTGACCTCTAGTACCTTTTCAGAGTCTGCTTTCCAGGATACAGTCCCCCATTCTGTTGGTATGGCTTGTATTCCTTGTTCCTAAATGTATAACTTTGTATTTGCTGTATTAAAACACATTCTGTGTCCTATAGTTAACATGATAAAGGTTAAGCTATATGTTAATGATTTTATTAAATGTGAGTTCCATGCTGATGAAAGGTGCCATTCTGACAACCTTGGAGACTGAAGACTCTTATCTGTAGGACAGGTTCAGCAAGAACAGTAGAAATGCAGACTTCACCCATATGCAGCCAATCTACCTTTTCCATGTTCTGAAAAGACTGACACTAGTATTTGAGAAGTAGTCATTTCAGGATATAGGTGTACACAAATTTATACTCCATTTTGAGTCTTTTTTTTAAACTGATAAGGTGGATTATTTTTCCTTATGAGCAGCCTCCCCTGATTACTTGATGGATTTGAACCCCATATTCAACTTTCAGAGAACGAACTGCCACTTTCAATTTTGATCATATTTTTTCTCTTGGGAGAGTCAAATGTGTTCCCCCCCCCAAACTTCTCTCCATGTCTGCCTGCATTCCTCTCATATTCTGCTTGTAATTCACAGAAATGGGAATACTGGAGTGGCTAAGCAAAGTGTAAGGTTGTATGGGTACCTGTGTTAGGACTTGTATAACTGAAGTTTTATTTGCCTACTTAAATATCAGCAAACATTCTTTTAAAGTGCAGATTATAGAGCAAATATGCAATGGCTCCCTTGGAACCAGTATAGTCAGCAGTGTAAAGCAGTGTGCTTGAGGCACACAGTATATACTGTTCAGACAGCAATACAGAGTTGTTATAACTATCAATCCTTCATATAGTATAGTTTATGATACATTAAACTTCAAAAAAAAAAAAAGAAAAAACAGCCTATGTCCAGTTTGGAGGTGGCTAAAAATTATTCCTGTCTAGCTGTTTGGCCTGTGTGAAATAAACATTGGATAAAAATAAGCACATAAATCACCTAGACAATTGGCACTAATTGGGCCCTTTGTTTCTACTTAGTAGAGAGGTGAAGTACTGAATCAGCACCAGACTGAGACTGAGGCCATGTCTACATCTAAAATTTTGCAGCGCTGGTTGTTACAGCTGTACTAATACAGCTGTATAGAGCCAGCGCTGCAGAGTGGCCACACTTACAGCAACCAGCGCTGCAAGTGGTGTTAGATGTGGCCACACTGCAGCGCTGTTGGGCGGCTTCAAGGGGTTTTGGGGAAGGCGAGAGCAAACCGGGGAAGGAGACCAGCTTCGCCGCGGTTTGCTCTCGCGTTCCGCGAACCACCCTGCAAACTGCAGGGAAGGAGACCTCCTTGCTCGGGGGTTCGGCGAACGCGAGAGCAAACCGGGGAAGGAGACCAGCTTCGCCGCGGTTTGCTCTCGCGTTCCCCGAACAAGCAGGTCTCCTTCCCTGCGGTTTGCAGGGTGGTTCGCGGAACGCGAGAGCAAACCGCGGCGAAGCTGGTCTCCTTCCCCGGTTTGCTCTCGCGTTCGCCGAACCCCCGAGCAAGCAGGTCTCCTTCCCTGCGGTTTGCAGGGTGGTTCGCGGAACGCGAGAGCAAACCGCGGCGAAGCTGGTCTCCTTCCCCGGTTTGCTCTCGCGTTCGCCGAACCCCCGAGCAAGCAGGTCTCCTTCCCTGCGGTTTGCAGGGTGGTTCCGGGAAGGCGAGAGCAAACCGGGGAAGGAGACCAGCTTCGCCGCGGTTTGCTCTCGCCTTCCCGGAACCACCCAGCAAACCTCAGGGAAGGAGACCTGCTTGCTCGGGGTTCGGGGAACGCGAGAGCAAGCCGGGGAAGGAGACCAGCTTGATTACCAGAGGCTTCCTCAGGTATGCTGGGATACCTGCTTATTCCACGGAGGTCAAGAAAAGCGCTGGTAAGTGACTATACTTGATTACCAGCGCTGGATCACCAGCGCTGGATCCTCTACACCCGAGACAAAACGGGAGTACGGCCAGCGCTGCAAACAGGGAGTTGCAGCGCTGGTGGTGCCCTGCAGATGTGTACACCTCCTAAGTTGCAGCGCTGTAACTCCCTCACCAGCGCTGCAACTTTCTGATGTAGACAAGCCCTGAGAGAGGTTATTAATTTGGGAGGTGTGTGTGGGTGAGAGAGAGAGAGAGAATGGTATGCCCTTCTGTTAATTTTAATCCATGAGATGTAGGTTTTGTGCATAGACACAAGATTTTAATCTCCATCATATCGATCTGGCACATTCCCCCTGCACTAAATTAATTACAAAACCGAACCAAAAAACCACTACCTCAAATACCTTGCCTCTTTTTGAGGGCCTGCAAATGTAACTTTTTTTTAAAAGGCTTTGAGTTGTACCTGTGCAAAAAGTCTGAAATAGCAATATCATAGAGAAAACCTAAAGGCAACCTTTTGTTCAGGGCAGCAAGCTGGCAGAAATTCACTAAATAAGGTACCATGCCAGATGCCTCAAATTGTAGAAGGAAAAATGGGTGTTCAGTATGCCTAAGCTTTTTATTTATTTGTTTTTTGTTTTTTTTTCTCTTGTACTGAAGTCTCCCAGAGTGATGCTCTGAAGCCCCAGCACACGCCATGAAGAGGTGTGGTCTGAGCACAGCACAGGGATCTGTGTACTGGCTCACACCACTTGATCTTTGACAAGTCATTTCACTTCTCCCTGTCTTAGTTTTTCCAACTCGTAAAATGGAGTAATACTTGCCTCACAGGGGGATTGTAAAAGTTCTCTGTATTACGCTATAATGACATAGCTATTACAGAACTGGTGGGGAGGGGGAAAGCAAGCATTTACAGGTACACCTTCAGTTTAGAAATAGCACTTTAATATGCAAAATGTTAACTTGTTACACTAATCTTTGATATGACCAATAACAGTAGAATTTGAGGAAGAATCTCTCTCATCAACTTTTGTTTGTGTGACAGCACCTTGTGTATAGTTAGTTTCCCTGTAGCTTTCTTGGATCTTTCAGGAGAGAGAGAAATTTTTAAAATGAGAGAATCTAACTGTAACCCACAAAACTGGCAGGGGCACTCAGGAGCAGGGATAGGACCTGCAAATACTTGAAACTCATTTTTAAAATGTTACTATTCAGAGTTGACTATATCAAATTCACTTCTGAAACTCTATAATGGTTGGGATATAAACTTGTTTATTTAATATTGAATCATATGCTTAATGGACGTAATGGCCTACCTGTGACTTTGAACGTTCAGCTCAGCCTTAGATCCAGAATGTCATCAGCTTTGTGTAATATTATCTGAGTGCGTTTCAGAGATTCATCATTTTTAAGGACAAGCCTTGGCCATTGTGATCAGTCTTGTCTAATCTGTGTTGTATAGACCATAGAACTTCAACTGGTGATCCCTGCATGGGATGTGGTAACTTGTAGTGGAGATAGAGCGTATCTCTTTTAGAAAGACATCCAGTCTTGATGTAAAGATTTGAAGTGATGGAGAATCTACTGCATTTCTTGGTAGGCTGACCCAATAAATTGAGTGACTCAACCACTTCCTAACCGAGACTTGGTTGAGAATGAGCAGATTGATACTCAGTCTAGACAAAATGGAGGCAATGGTTGTGGAATGGAAGAAGGCATGGGAAGAATTAATTGAGGTAATTTCAACCTCTTTGGTTGGGGAAAGAAATAAGTTTGCTATTTGTCACATGAGTTTGCAACCTAGCAATCTTCTTGGTTGCCAAATTTTCTAGGTAGCAGTTGTGCTCCAGGCTTTGTTCTTTCTGCACCTGGCTAGAAGTCTGTGATTATTTTGTTCAGATGTCTGGGGTCTTCATCACTTTAAGATTGGATTGCTGGAATGTTCTGAGTGTAGGGCTGCATTTTAAGATTTGGAATTTGTCAACTAATGAGGCAGCCTTCTTACTTAGTGATATCTCCCACAGGGATTGCATCACAGCTATACCCTACCTTTGCACTGGCTCCTAGTTTTGGTTTTGGGTGTAATTCAAGGCTTTGGTTTGATTTAAATTTGTTTAAATAGTTTGAGCTCTCAGTGAGACCTCTCTTCCCTGTGTGTGATACAACTACAGTTGAGAGCAGCTGAGGCATACAAGCTGAAAATCCTCTGTCTTTAACGGAGTATGTTGCTTGGAGGACATTTCAGAGGGGGGCTCTAAAGCTTGCTTTACTCCCCTGCTCCAGCAAAGCCCAAGTCTGACCTTTTGGGGCATGCTCGCAAGGTCAGTGTGTTTTCCCATGCTTTTGAGAAGAGAGAGGGTAAGGCAGATTTAGGGAGCTGCTGATTGTTCTAATGGATTAATTGTTTAAGGCAGAGTAAGCTATTTTAATTTTCTTTTTATACACTTTTAACAATTTAAAGGCAAATAAAGCTAAGTATCATAGGCCCTTCTCACATCCTAAGAATACAGTAGTTCTAAAGAAAGCCAAAAGATATATTTTTTTGTCCTCAGTTCAGTGTTGAATGACCATTCATAATTTAGCATAGAGTAGCAGCAGAATGAAATCTCATCAAGCATGACTTAACATTTAAAGGAACTCTGTCCAATTAAAAAATCATTCCTCCTCCTTAAAAGAAAATCTAGTATAATTAGAAATAAAACTTACACTATGAAAGTTTAGAAGGGAAAATTTGTTTTTATTTTTTACATTGTACAACCTTTTGTGTAAATTAAGTTTTGATTTCCTCTGCATTATCAGTTAGGTTGCAGTCTTGTAAAGACTTAGCATGTGCTAAACTTGCTTGAAGTTAAGCATGTGCATAAGCCTTGGCAGGATTCAGGGCCTTAGTCACATTCGCTCCTTTGTGTTGTTTTACGCAACAGGGAAAAGAGAGAGATTTAAAAGAAAAATGTGATTGTAAAACCACAGCACTGGAGAGTTACAAAGCAGATTGTTTTTACAGTACCCCACACAATGGAGCTTAGGCCTCTAGGTGCTACTGCATTACAAATAATAAATAATCAAATATTTTAATACCACTCCCATTAGTTAAAAAGGTCTGACTGCTTGTTCTCATTGCACTGTACTTTATCTCACTGTTCTTCTTATCACTCTTTCCTCTAAGGAGCTGCTTTTAGTTGATAAAGTTCTAGTTTACTTCCATTTTAGTATGGGGCCATCCATTCTAGTGCAGAGTGACCAGGGGTGAAAGTACCTTACAGGACTTACCGGTACTGCCGGAGTCCTGAGGGGGGAGGGGGCATGGCCTCAACCAGAAGAGGCCGGGCTCTCAAGATTTAAAGGCCTTGGGACACCAACTGTGGCTGGGAGCCCCAGGGCCTTTAAATCAACCCAGGGCTCCAAGCTGCAGAGGTGGCTGGGAGCCCCCGGGGCTCAGGGGCAAATTAAAGGGCTTGGGGCTCCGGCTGCCGCGGAGCTCCGGGCCCTTTAAATCCCAGCTCCAGCCTGGGTGCCAAGCTGTGGGAGGGATTTAAAGGGCTGTGGGCTCCCCGCAGCTGCGGGAGTTCTGGGCCCTTTAAATCCCAGCCCCAGCCTGGCTGCTGGAGCTGTGGGAGGGTGGTGGTGTGTGTGGTGATTAAAGGGCTCTGGGTTCCCCGCAGCTGTAGCAGATCTGAGCCCTTTAAATCCCGGCCCCAGCCCGGGCATCGAGCTGTGGGGGGGATTTTAAGGGCTCTGGGCTCCCCACATCCGAAGAAGTGAGCTGTAGCCCACGAAAGCTTATGCTGAAATAAATTTTAGTCTCCAAGGTGCCACAAGTACTCCTGTTCTTTTTGCAAAAGAACATGGATATCCAGGATAACTGCACCTCTGTTTGTTTTTATACATGACTGTAGTACTCAGATTATGAATTCGTCAGTTGTGAAAATTAATGTTTTAACTGTGCTTTACTTGCATATTGATGCTGACAAGCGTTGGCCAGAAAGGTGTAGTTATTTAAAAACAAAATATTTGTGAGTGGAACTTTGTAGAAGATGTAGTAAAATTTATTTCTTGCTATTGAAATCATCCTACCAAAAACTGTCTAGTCTTCTTGTCATAAAGGTTTTAAACACAAGCTGAATTGTCAGAGAACAATATTTTAGTTTTACCCCTCAGGTTTAATTCAATATTTCCTCCATTTTAGTTCAGCAACAATTAACTATATTTAATCAGGGAAGTATCCACAATTACACAACAAGGACTAAATTGGCACCAGGCAAATGTTATGGAATAAAGTATTCTGGCTTGGGGAGAACAACCTGAGAACGTGCTCCATGACCTTTTCTTTGACTGGCACTGGATATTTGTTTGGGATATTTTGTGCATGTGTGTGATATTAGGGTAGACTGTAGAGCAGTATATCCAGAATGAAGGGTACTGTGTGTATCTCTGTAATTAGTCATGCAGCCAAACCTGAAGGTGTAGTTTGGAGTTGGAACAAATGAAATTGGCATAGTGGCGCTGTATAGTCTGTCTGTCCCCCCAACAGCAGTTCGCACAAGCATATGCCGCTCAAGCTGTTTATCTCTGCCTTTGTTCAAGCTTAAAGTATATACATGCAGTAGTTTAATGAAATACATTGTTCTCTGCACATTTCGTTACTGTAAAATTTGTAGATGCTTTTAATTCATAGGATTATGTCTTGTGATCAAAACTTCCGTGGCATTAAGATGTCCTCTTAAGTGTAATGAACTCCCTCCTCCAGCTCTTAATAAGTTGTCTAATAAAAAATTGAAGAGTTTTTTTGCCAACAATGGGCCCCTTGAGTTGAATGGCTCACTTTTCAAATTAACCAAAGTAGTTTTGAAAGAGGTAGCAGAAACGCTAGAGTTATTGTATAGAATATATTCTAGGATTGCTTTGAATTTCACAGATTATGAATACAAATGTCTGAGGAACGTCTGTCTTTCACAGAAAACATAACCAAAGGCAATTATTAGGGGCCAAAATCTCTCACTTTGTAATTCTCAAAATAGCCAGTGTTACAAGAATGATTAATAAACTGCTACCTGTGATATGTGTTCTTTCCGTCAGACAGCTTCATCAAAACCGGGGGCTCTGCATGTTTTTCAGAGAGTAGTTGAGTAACCTTATCTCTCTCTCCAAATATCGGTAAAAATGTGAGTTTGAAAGGGAAAGTTTCCTGCAGCACTGTGCAGCTTTGGATGTGTCTCTGTGTTGAAGTCCCATGATGGCAAATGGGGGGGAATAACAGTTTTGTTCCTCCAACAGGTCCTTTTACTTTAGATTTAAACTTCCAAAAATACACATCTTGCAAGTAAGAAAGAACAAAATAGCTTTATTTCAAATTTTATAACTCCTTACTTGTTTGCACTTAGCCCTGGTCTACATTACAGTGTGAGGTCGACATAATTATGTCAGTGTACGCACTAAAGCCTTGTTCCCCCCAATTTAAGTGCCCTACTACGCCAACATAACTCCACCTCCACAAGAGACATAGATCTTATGTTGGAATAGTTAGGGCGATGCATGTCCCTGTAGACACTGCGGGTTACTTAAATCAGCTGTTGGCTGTCATTCTTGTCACTTTCATGGCAGAGCCATGACTACCGCCTGGGTGCCCTGCGCCCTTGTTGGGAGCTGGGCTGCCACGTGGGAGCCCAGGTGCTGCCCGGGAGCCCAGCTGTACCATGGCTTCCGGTGCTAGAGATCATGGGAGTCTTTTTGACAAGCAGTATTTGTTGAGTGTGGATATACTCTTTGGTCCTTGTGCTCTGCACACCTGCCACCATTGCCGCTCTCATGGCTTAGAGATGGAGCTCAACAAACGGAGAGACCACCAGCTCCACTGACAGTGTTAGCCAGTAGTTTTACAGTTAGTTTTTATAGTCGAATTAGTAATTTTAGTAGTTCGGTTGCCCATTGCAACTTTTAGTTGCTAGAATTCACTCGTTTGGTATGGTGTCATCTGGCTTGGTCAAATTTAAGCACTACCTCTCGTGCAAGGGAGCTGTCCCAGCTTTGGCTGGACACTTGAAGTGCCTGTATTGACTGGGAGAATCAGATATCCTCAGTACTGTTGTGCAGTTTGCCAGTCTTTCAGCTCCCAAGGTAGGAAGGACAAGGAGGCCTGCTGTCAGGTCTTCCTACTAATCTCAGTGAGACCTGCTTCTGAACTGAGTTCACTGGATCTCCCTGTACAGAGACCATCAAAACTGAAGAGCATGAGTTCAGGCCGTTTGCCTTTGAGAGCTCTGACTTGAATTGTGACTATGATAGCATTTGTCCTCAGACAGGCCTCCCCCTCCCAGGGTCTGGGAGGCAGGAGCTGTAGGGGGCCACTTTTGGGGGCCCAATAGGCCCAGAGTGGCCTGGGGGGTTAGTGGGGGGGCTGGGAGCAGCCTTCCCTCGCCCTCCCCAGCCATGTCGCTAGGGAGAGGGGACTTGGGGGAAGGGATCCCCCCACTCACCAGCAGTGGTGAGAAGCGGAGCAGCCCAGCCCCAGCCCACTCCACTCTGCCAGCTCCCAGCCGCGGCACTCCACTTCTCGCCGCCAGTGAGAGCCAGGAGCAGTCCTTTCCCCGAACCTAGCGACATGGCTGGGGCTGGGGTTGGGGCAAGGGAAGTGGAGTGGGTTGGGGCTGCGTTGCTCAGCTTCCCGCCGCCAGCGAGTGCAGGGGGCAATCCTTTCCCCACACTCACCAGGAGTGGGAAGCAGAGTGCTGCAGCTGGGAGCTGGCGGAGCAGAGCGTGCTGGGGTGAGGTTGCTCTGCTTTCCACTGCTGCCGTTGAGTGCAGGGTCACTGGGGGAAGAGGTGGAATGGGGGCAGGCCGGGGGTGGAGCGAGGGGAAGGGTAAGAGGTGGGGCAGAGAGAGTTGTCCGGGGCCCCATGCCTCCCTAGGGATGGCCCTGCCCCGCCCCTTGCAGTGGGCGTGGCCCGTGGGGGGATTGGCTGAGGGATGGGGCTGGTCGCCAGGGCTGGTGCTGTCACGTACGCAGCACGCAGCTGCCTAGGGCACCATGAAATTTGGGGCCCCAAATTTCATGGTGTCTTATGCAGCTGCATATACCTAAGGATGGTCTTGTGCTTAAGATAGCATTAGAATCACCCTGCCCCTGACTTTCCTATATGTGTCATGACAAGAGGCTCAAAGATAGGAAACCCATGGGACAAATAGGTAAAATCGTCCCCGAGTTCCATACCTCTGGGTGTCTAGAAAATTCCTCTGCCCTCTCAAGAGCTCAGAGTAACACACTTGGAAAACAAAAAGGGTGAATGAAAACCAATGTGGTTATTTCAATGCAAGCCTGTGTGTATGCTCTTTGGGTAATAAAAGTGCTTTGGTGGTTGGTTAAATGGTGTAAGTTTATAAGCAGCCCAGGCCTTAGACATTCTTTTTCAATTTGGGCAAAAACTGTAAGGTAAAAGCCAATCATAGGGCAAGGGTAAGACATCTCAGAGTATCATTTTGGATCTCTCACTTTGGCTAAAGAAATGCTCTAAAAAACTTAAAGGGTAGATGTGAGTCTTGTAGAGGCGAGAGGGGCACAGAAAATCAAGGCAGTAGTACGTTTTTCTGTATTTAGCAAATGCTATGGCAGATTAACACACGAGCCCATGGGCCCCATGCCCGGGGGCCCCTGCAGGAGCACTGGAACCTGGGTAGAAGTGGGGGGGCCCCACCAGTGCCGGAACTAAAACTGTGGCACTGCTCTCTGTTGCTTCTCTTCCTCCTGAGGCACCGTTCCATGGCCAGGCCACAAGCCGGAGCTAGGTAGTGGCCCCAGTCCCTCCACTTGCCTTGGGCGGTGGCTAGGTTGCCTGAGAGCAGCCCCAGCCTGTGTCCCTGCCCCCTGGAGCATGCTGCTGCAGGTTGGACCCAGAGGCTGGGGCTCTGGTCTGGTCTCCTGTCCCCTCCCTGCAGACATGTTCTGCAGGGAGAGGAGGCCCTGCCCCCACTGGGAGGTGGCAGGGAGGCGCCGGGCAGGGAGGCAGCCTCCAGTGCAGCTCCCACTGCTAATGGCCTGGCCTCAGTGGCCACCACACTCCACCTGGGCTTGCTCAGTGCCCTTGCTGTCAGGCTGCCCCTGCTGGGTCCCTCCTGCTGACAGACTGCCTCAGCTGCCACCTGGGCTTTGTGTCTGTGGCAGCAGCCACATGCAGCACCGCTCCTCCTGTCGCCTCTGGCCTGAGGTTTGCAGTTTGAGGAGGCAACACCCATACCATTGCTGCTCTGCGCCTGCCTGAGGCTATGCTCATGTTAAAAGGGGGGAGGGCCTGGCCCTCTGTTTCTGGTGGCCCCCAGGGGAGTCAAAATGATATTGGGAGGACCAAAATGTTCTTTGTGCCCAGAGCTCCAATTAATCTTAATCTGCTTCTGATCAACATGATGACTTTTGTCCCTATTTTTCTGTCGATAATTGTTTTGAGTGTAGTTTTTATTAGGATTAGATATTCGAGTTACTTTTTCATAAAAATAAATCTCATATTTAGCATAAATTGCCTACCTTCATGTTAAAGGAAAACAAACTCCTCTGGCATTTCTGCCTTTGAATGTTTTGGAGCTACTTAGTCACTCTGAGCCATAGACCACACTTGGCTTTAGAAAGAGGATGATTACTGACCTGTAAATGGAGTTTTTCAAGGTATTGCTATCTATGGATACATAACAGGAGAAGCTGGCCTTACTAGTTTAACCTAAATTGGAAAAAAAAAAAAGTACCAGTTAGGTGTGATGGGTGTGGTATTTGTTTTGAGGCAGACATGGTATATAATAATAGTGCCTTGTGGCTAAGATCGTAATTTACAGAACTGTAAATCTCCAGCAATGCCATGTGATCTAGGAAGGTGGAAGTATACAGCACTACACTCAGAACATTACAGATATGTGACCTTTCTTGAATAAAGTCTGTGTGTCATCAGACCTCTAGAAAGAGTGGTTATCTTAGATATAATTCAGAGATATTGGGTAAATGCCTGGAAATACTTGAGTCCAGGTGCATTTCTCATGATTTTGGCCTACTCCCATCGTGGTCCTCAACTGAGCAAAATTTTGATACTTCTGGTTTAAATAGTGAAGCGTGTGCAGATGGGAAAAGTGATCCCCTCATGTGAACAGATTGCCCAATTTTGATCCTTAGGGAATGCTGCTGTCTCCTGAAGCTAAAATTAGTTGACTGACTACTTGAAAGTAGATTATCACTATGAAGAATTGATGGAAATGTTACTGTCTAAATATTGGTATGGGCAAGTTTCTTCACCTTCTGAGTGTTCATAGAATCATAGACGATTAGAGTTGGAAGAGATCTCAGGAGGTATCTAGTCCAACCCTCTGGTCAAAACAGGACCAACCCCAACCAAATCATCCCAGCCAGGGCTTTGTCAAACTGGGCCTTAAAAACCTTTAAGGAAGGAGATTCCACCACCTCCGTAGGTAACCCATTCCAGTGCTTCACCACCCTCCTAGTGAAATAGTGTTTCCTAATATCCAACCTAAACCTCCCCCACTGCAACTTGAGACCATTGCTCCTTGTTCTGTCATCTGCCACCACTGAGAACAGTCTAGATCCATCCTCTTTGGAACCTCCTTTCAGGTAGTTGAAAACAGCTATCAAATCCCCCCTCACTCTTCTCTTCTGCAGATTAAATAAGCCCAGTTCCCTCAATTTCTTCTCATAAGTCATGTGCCCCAGCCCCCTAATTATTTTCATTGCCCTCTGCTGGACTCTCTCCAATTTGTCCCCATGCTTTCTCTAGTGAGAGGCCCAAAACTGGACACAGTACTCCAGATGTGGCCTTACCAGTGCCAAATAGAGGGGAATAATCACTTCCTTCGATCTGCCAGCAATGCTCCTACTAATGCAGCCCAATGTGCCGTTGGCCTTCTTGGCAACAAGGGCACACTGCTGACTCATATCCAGCTTCTCATCCACTGTAATCCCCAGGTCCTTTTCTGCAAAACTCTAGCAGTGCATGGGATTCTTCCCTGCTAAGTGTAAGACTCTACACTTGTCTTTGTTGAATCTCATCAGATTTCTTTTAGCCCAATCCTCCAATTTGTCTAGGTCACTCTGGACCCTGTCCTTAGCCTCCAGCTTACCTACCTCTCCCCCCAGCTTAGTGACATCTGTGAACTTGCTGAGGGTGCAATCCATCCTATCATCCAGATCATTGATGAAGATGTTGAACAAAACCAGCCCCAGGACCGACCCCTGGGGCACTCCAATTGATACTGGCTGCCAACTAGACATCAAGCTGTTGATCACTACCCATTGAGCCAGATAATCTAGCTTGCCTTATAGTCCATTCATCCAATCCATACTTTTTTAACTTCCTGGCAAGAATACTGTTCACTGATGTTGGGGTCTAGTGTCTGTGTCGTATCAGTTTACTTCCTTAGAAACCGCTGTGTGATTTCTAAGAACTGTCGGGACAGGAAATACAGAAAAAGTAAATCAAAACTTAAAAGGAGTTAAAACAGTGAATTCAGTTTGAGTGGCAAGGGCCTGCAATTAAATATTTTATGAAGTGGTATGTTTGGGATCATATTAACGTCAAGCAGTTTAGGCCTTCGTAGACTCATTTCATGTGCTCTGTAGTTTTGACTCTGTCTCTTCATAATTGCTGGAGGCTATGATATTCTTCCTACCACATGCTGCTACTTGCTTTTTAGCCCCAACCCCACCAAATGTAAGTGTATTGTTGCACTATCATTCTTCACAGTCATAGAAAACTGCCATTTGGGTAGAAGGCATTATTAGCTGATAAAGTTAAATAAGCATGAAAGTGAAAAGTGTTTCCTATCAGTGAAATGAAATCTTTATATACATAATAAATGTCCTTCAAAGTCCTTTGGTACTAGACTTGTTTGACAGGGTTCCATTTCATGTTAGATGCTTATTAACTGGGAGTGAATTCCAATTGCAGGTGAGCTCTGCAATCTGCCAATAAAAAGAAGCCAAGGAGTATGGCACTATACGAGTACCAGCACACAGAACAACGAATAGATGTCAAGCACGTTGGGTAAATATTTGGTAACTTTTTATGGCCTCCATAAACATTTATTCACCTGAAGCAAAATGAAAGCTCAGTGGTGCTGGGCTTGCTTTGCTATTTCTCTGATTTACTTGCGTCAGAAAGCCAAATATAGTACCCAGAGGCCAGATTAAGGCCTCATTTTAGCAGGCACTGCATGAACATATGTGGAGGCCCAGGCTTTGCTCCAGAGTGCTTACTAAGCACTAGCAACTTGTAAAAAAAAAAACCTGCTATGTTAATAGTGAGACTCATTTAATTTTACAGTCTCATTTACTGTTTAACTTACAATGTGGCTTTTCTAGGAGGGGAAGATGTGTAGGGAACACTATAAATGGTGCTTTGCTCTTTCTCTCTTACCAAAAGGACAATGCTTTTTGTTGCTCATAGAAGGGTTTGTAGACATTTTTTCATGACAGTTCCCCTGTTTGACCTGCTATTGCTAGGGATCTGTCAGCAATTCTCTTTGACATCCCCATTTTCAGCTTAGAAAGGAGACTGTTGCTCTCCAAAAATGAGCTTTTAAAGAAAAGCAAACGTAAATCCTTCTATACTGTTTTAAAGGAAGAAATGTACTTGACTTTGTAACTCTGAAAAAGGTCAAGAATGGACATGATGTTGGATGTGAATTTGCCATGGGATATATAACAGTCCCCCCAAAGCCAAGCTTGGACTGTAGGTGTCTCGGAATGGGGAGTGGGGGGCTGCTTTTCTTGTAGCTCTGGTGAGACAACACTTCAAATACTACAGACAGGTTTGGGCAGAGGAAATTCAAAGAAGGGCATTAACTAAATAGCTGGAGGGACTGATTTTTATCAGGAAAGATTAGAAGAACTAATTATGTCTGGATTGGCTAAATGCCTGGCAAATGTGGGGACATAGTAACTGTATACGAGTATCTGTGTTTGCTGGAGGTAAATTCCATGAAGAGAGAGGAATTGTTCAGTGTAAGCCAGAGTAAAGGAAAATGGCAGCTGAATATTGGAAATAGTTTTCTAACATGGCAGAAACACGTTTGCTCTTGTATCTTTTTTGTAATGTCATCAGGGACAGTCTTGCTCTGGCCCCTTAGGGTGTTTTAGGAATAATCGAAGAAAGCTTTTATCTCTTCCTCCCCTCTCCCTCCCCCACCATTCTTTGTCTCTCTCTGAACAAGAGAAATGTGGTCCCTTAAAAAAGCTTCCTAAACACAGAGAAGGAAACCTAGTTCCAATTAACTTAGGGTCACCACCAGTACAGTTTTCACCTGGACAGTCTGGGTTTTGGCTTGTGTGTCCGGGTGCCATTTGACTAGCCCTGATGTCCGTTTTTTTGTTTTGTGGTTTTTTAAATGGAGGCAATTGGCGGAGAAAGGGGTGGGCCTTTGGGGGAAGAGGAGGAGAAAGGGGTGAGGCCTCAGAGTCTGGTTACCAGCCATTAGAAAGGTGGCAATTCTAGGTTAGATAAACAGAAATTTATACACATTTGTATGTTGGAATACTAGAGACAAAGCCACAAGAGTTCTATAAATTGGTCAGCAAAAGCACATTAAAATGTAAGTCAGTGATAGATGGTGAAGAAGTCAGTTCATTGCAATAGCAGGTATAACGCGGTATTGGGCAGAAGAAATGAAGGAAGTAATATCGGGTTAACAGTGCTACTCAATATGGTCTCGCATTTCAGTTAACAGTGACACTAAGGGCCGGATTGTGATGCCCTTACTCACGCACTGAGTAGAGCAATACTCTACCCATAGTGCCACTGAGTCAGTGAGGATATTCAAGGAGTAAGGTATTCTCAACATGAGTTAAAAGTTGCAAAATCTGGTGCTCAGTAAAGTTTCAGCTCTCTATAGACAGTTCTTATTTTAATTTTAAAATATTTTATTTATCAATAAAATGTCAACATACTGATGCACTTAGAGAAAGAGGGATGTGGTAAGAGCCTTAATTTCCATAGGTTTCCACTTTATAGGGAAATAAAAACCTATTAAAGGAACACTCTTAAGGAGCCCAAGCAACAAATAATCTCTCTATGTAGCCATAAATAGGACAAGAACATCTAAGAATATCAATGGGCATTGGTACATTGGCGATGGCGATCATCTTTTAGAATGCAAGTATATTGGCTGGTAAAGGGCTTGCAAAATACCATTGATCAAATTATTAGGGGTTATATAACTGAAACATGATAGTGTCTGATTAAATATTTCAGCAACAGAAAAATGAACATATAAAACAAGATATATGGAGAGATTACGCGTGGCCACTTTTTACAAAACATAGTTATATACAAACTGGAATTGTTTACAGTGCTGAAGGTGAGAAATGTAACAAGTTTTCATTTGATTTCATATTTGTATTTAGTTATTAACTCATTTTTCTTTTATGTAACTTAAGCAAATGTTAAACCAGAAATACCATAGGAACTGCTTCTCATGCTATATTTTTCATCTATTGTACCTGCAAACTAAGGTGTTTTTTTTTTAAATGTGTGTGAGCAAAAATAATTTTATAGCTAAGGAACATGCAGTTCTTGTAATTAAATACCTTTTTATTTAAAAATAAATGGGAGAGATCTTAGAACATTTTTTCTTGAACTAGTAGTTTTATATATCTGTTCTAATCAAGTAAGTTTAGTAAAACTTCCTATCAGTGACACTGGAGAACATTATAAGGGGAAATCCTGGCTGGAGTAAAAAAGCATAAGCAGAACAAACACACTGAGGAGACAGTGTTTGCTATGGAAAGAAGCTTTTTATAGACAAATGCTGTGGAACATCCTTCCTTATGGTAGGCGTCAGGAATACAAACTATCCGTTAGTTTTCCTGTTAAAGTAGAGTTGTGAAACTTCATTTTATTGTCATGTCTCCCCCTGCTTACTTCATTTCACACTGCTTAACTTAAAGTACTTTTTACATGTACCAAGGTACTGTACCCTCACTGTGAATAGTATTATATTGCTATGATAACTAATAGACACTTTGAGGGGTATTTTAGTTAGACAATTGCTGATGTGGGAATTGGGCAGAAGGGAATTACATCCGCTAGGCATCAGATGCACAAAGAATTTATATTTGGACTGCTACAAGGCACTAATGGTGGTGTATGGAATGAATCAGGCATAGAATGTGAAATGTGGGAAGGAATAAAAGCATAAGCTAAGTACACCACCTCCTCCTTCCTCTCACTGAAGAGAACACTTTCATCGTATTAGTTGTTAAAACTTTGTTTTTAACTAAATCTTATTGTGCAGTGATGATACAGAGTTTCCCTACAGTTAAATAGCTTGATAGGTTTTTTTTGTTCTTTGCAGTAGTGCTTCCCTTTAACCAGGGCCAGCTCCAGGGTTTTTGCCGTCCCAAGCAGCGGAGTTCGGGGGGAAGCTGCGGTCGCGATCTGCGGCCGCTCCAATGGGCTGCTTTCTTCTTCAGTGGCAAGTCCTTCCCTCCGAGAGACCTGCCACCAAATTGCCGCTGAAGAGCCCGACGTGCTTCCCCAAACACCAGCTTGCTGAGTTGGTGCCTGGAGCTGACCCTTTCTTTAACTCTTCATATGGAAGGTTGCTGCCTTTGCACTGCCTCAGGCTTTGGCCTTGGCTACACTGGCGCTTTACAGCACTGCAACTTTCTCGCTCAGGGGTGTGAAAAAACACCCCCCTGAGCGCAGCAAGTTACAGCGCTGTAAAGCGCCAGTGTAAACAGTGCCCCAGCGCTGTAAGCTAATCCCCTTGAGTGAGTCTCCCAGCATTTTGCATATGACACCAAAATGATAGACGCTAACATTCAGTAGTGAATGCATTTGATGTAAAAATGTACCCTTTGGTAATACCCAACTGTAACTTTTGCTGTTTTAGGAGCTGTGGTTGAGATGGAAGGCTGAGGAGCTAAACCTTATGCTGGTGGTCTACGTATGAACACTCAGGCTTGAGTGAACACGCAATGAAAATGCTTCCTGGAGTGGGCGTTTTTGGGACTGGCAGCTCTGCCCGGGTACTGGTACCTTTGTTGAGAGCAGAGGGTTTCTCCATCAAAGCACTTTGGGGGAAGACTGAAGAGGAAGCAAAGCAGCTGGCAGAGGAAATGAACATTGAGTTCTATACAAGTCGGACTGATGATATCTTGCTGCATCAGGATGTAGATTTGGTTTGCATCAACATCCCTCCACCACTAACCCGGCAAATTGCTGTGAAAGCGCTAGGTACTGTGTTTTCTCTTCTGAGTCCCAGCAAAAGTTTTTTGACTATTTGATTGAAAAAACACTTTTTCTAATAGATTTAAATTGGTAGCTGTTGACTTGTCAATGAATAATCAGTAGTACTATAGAAACACCATCCAAATTGTGTTGTATTGAGCTAGTAGTGCTGCCTGTAGTTAATTACCCGACACTTCCCATTAGAAGACCCTATTTATAGTTTCTTATAACTTTTTAACTGTTTAGGCTGAAATTTCCCCTGCTGGGTGTCTGCCTCAGGCTGAATTTTTTTGGAAAGTTTCAGAAAAAATGGTCAGCGACTTTGGAGAACGAGATTAGGGCAGAATACATTTTGTTGCCCACGTTCAAAAACATTTTTTTTACAAGGGTTTAACAGAAGCTCCAGTGCCCCCATGCTGTGGAGCAGGGATGATGTGGTGCTGGCTCCCTCCCCCTTCCCCTGGGTCAGGGATTTTTTTTGCTGTTCACATAAAAAAAAAAAATAAAAGACCAAATTTGTCCAAGTGGTGAGATTTTGAAAAAATCTGCAGATGCTCAAGAGCCTTGTGAGCTTGGCAGCTAAATTCTTCGACTATTCAGTACTGAGCATGCTCCATCCATTTTAATATAAGAACTAAGGGTCATCAAATAAAATTAACGGGCAGCAGGTTTAAAACAAATAAAAGGAAGTTCTTCTTCATGCAGCGCGCAGTCAACTTGTGGAACTCCTTGCCTGAGGAGGTTGTGAAGGCTAGGACTATAACAAGGTTCAAAAGAGAACTGGATAAATTAATGGAGGTTAAATCCATTAATGGCTATTAGCCAGGATGGGTAAGGAATGGTGTCCCTAACCTCTGTTTGTCAGAGGGTGGGGATGGATGGCAGGAGATAGATCACTTGATCATTGCCTGTTAGGTTCACTCCCTCTGGGTCACATGACATTGGCCACTGTTGGTAGACAGATACTGGAATAGATGGACCTTTGGTCTGACCTGGTGCGGCCGTTCTTATGCTCTTATGTTCTTATCCAGGGGTTGATCTGGGCCTAGTTGCTGTGGGCTCCTATGGCACTGCACATACAAATGGAAAGCCTGGAGAGTATCTCTTGCTCTGTCTGCTGGCACCTGGCAGCATGGTATATGAGGAGGAATCCTCCTGACTGAAATACAGAGGGGACAAAGGCTGAGCGAAGATAAGGGTGAAAGAAGTGGATTAGACAAGAACTCAGGAGGGGGCGGGCTGAGAGCTGATGGGGAGAGGGAGAGATACTGGGACTGGCTGCATAGGCAGTTTGAGTTCACCAACTTCCTAACCTTTGATTTCTTGATCTTAATGTGTTTATACAGGGTGATGAGTGCCTATATATAGTCTTGTAAATCTGAAGTTTGACTTCTTGTTGACTCTTAATAGAGATCAAAGTGAATAGGTTTATAGGATTGGGGAATATGTCTTGCTGTATCAGCTAGGGTAATCCTTTATTCTCTGCCTTTTAAGTAGATTTTTGTGCTAGAGTAACTTGCTTTTGAAGTATACATCTCATGCTAACCCTTCTAAGATGTCAGTCAGATGTTTGGGGACATGATCTTTGGATTTTGTCTTCACGTTGTTGTTAGACTTGTATCGAGTGCTTTATTACTGCTAGTCCTAGGTCCCAAGGAACTATTGTGATGGGAAGTTTAATGTACACATGAGAATTCATTGCTAGAAATGAGCTAAAATCTCTTCTAAATGCTGTTTAAATGGGGACTGTTTCACTTGCTATGATACCCTCTGCAGGTTACATGAGAAGTGAGATGAATTTTTGTGGTTGGATCTTTTCTGGTAAACTAAGCTGAACATGAGACAAATGTAGGTTGTTAATAAAACTCCCATTTCTCAAAGGTAAGGAAACATGAAATGGCATCACTCCAGTCAAAGGAGGTGAAGAAAATGAAGTTGAGAGACACGTGTTTATGCAGTTAATGGAGAAGTGAAAAGAGAGGGACTGATGGCTTTTAAGAGATCAACAAATAAACTCTGGAATAGCAGAGGATTCTTTATTTTTCATTTATTTTTATTCTTCCTGAAGTGGTCTCGTCTAAAGACTGTCTCATGTGGCCGTTTCAGAGTCAATAGATAATTACTAGTTCTCTGTCTTTCAGCTTTTTCTAAATTTGTCTAGGATGTTCCTTAAACACATTTCTGGTGGGACCAAATTCCAGAGACATGCGCATACTGCCAAGAAAATTCTTCCTTTGTCCAGAATTTTGGAGGAACACCTGTTACATGATGGGCTCAGAGATGGCAAGTATGGCTGCTAGGATATCAGCATTAAAATAGCAGTCATTACATATAGAGAATTGTGTGCGGCTGGGGCATACTTGTACTTTACCAGCCAGGAGATCAGGGAACTGAGAATGGCTGGACTGCTGTGCAATGAAAGCCAGTCTACCATGTCAGGTGTTTGGCCATGGGAGGAGGCAGTGGTGCCAGGTGACACTAATATTACTTTACATGTTTTTAATTTATGGTAGCCATAAACAGTTAATTAACAATCCAGTAACACATAGGGGTACAATCCTAATGTAAGTGACATTGTAATATTAACTTCGAGCCATGAGCAAGGCATAGCTGGTCAATGCCTAGACAGTAATCAGAATTAAGACCAGCGTGACTAATAAGTAACCAGTAAGGCAAGAAACTATTTTACATTTATGTACCACTTTTCATCCCAAAGGATCTAAAGCCACTTCATAAAATGTTTCTCTGAAATGCAGCTACCTCTTGATAGAATGCATCGGTTTAAGGTGGAAAGCAAAAATAAATATATCTAACTAACTGAAATGGCTTGGGATGGGAATTTAGGGAGGCAGAATATTAGAAAAACCCAAATTAGATTTCGTTCAGGACCCCAGAGCCAACA
Source organism: Gopherus flavomarginatus (assembly GCF_025201925.1). Classification (NCBI taxonomy): domain Eukaryota; kingdom Metazoa; phylum Chordata; order Testudines; family Testudinidae; genus Gopherus; species Gopherus flavomarginatus. Next base: position 40,081,698 of record NC_066630.1, read on the forward strand.
TGGCTGCACTTACCCTGCTGATCCTTTAAAGAGTTGATTTATGGAGTAGATAAAGAGGGAGCCGTTCAGCTGCTCTCTCTTGGCTTAGGTGGGATGGTACTTATTTGAAAGATAAGAGAGATCTTTGTGATGTATGCTTTGTTTGTCAGTCTGGCTTTGTGGGATAATGTATTACAAATGAATTACATGTATGTTTGTCTTGAGGTAGACAGGAAAGGACTCAGTCACTGTTGTTGCATTTTTCGATAATTCACTCTTGTGGTTCCTGGAGCAAGTGTCCTGTGATGTTGACCAAGTATATTACTGTTAGCATTTGCATACAGCTTTTCCATCTCCTTATAGCAAGCAATGGGAGGATTTTTGTGTTTCAGAGCTTGTGTAAACAGGAAGTAGCAAAATGAAGGAAAGCATTTTGGGCTGCATAGACGGAGTTGTCACACATTGGCAGTACTTCAAAACAGGCAGGATTTTTGATGTTTAAAACATAGCTGGTCATTTTATTATGGTTATGACTGAAATTGAAATTTGCTCAGTCCCTCCCAAATGCTTGTGGAGGACAGGGCAATAGAGTCGCATACTTCTAGTTATTGATTATATATCTCCATGAGGTGTATCGACATGCATGTCACTTCACACTGCTCAGAACCATTGATGAGCCGTGGACTAAGCCATGCTAGGATTCTTTAAAATTTCCTGTGATAGACATTTAATGTCGGATAAGTATCAGTACCGGTGGTGATGGGATCAATGTTGTAACTTACACGTTTGGAGGCAGGAGGGGCAAACTGAAGTGAATCTGGTATTTTGAGAAGTGCTGGGTAGACAGTTCTGGGAACTGCAGCCATGTCAGTTAATCACTCAATAGGTGCTTCAAGGATGGTGATCATATGGTTGCAGAATATTTGTAGCGTAATCTTCCTGCAACTCAGCTGCCAGTGTGCACAAGCCCTGACCTTAAAGGGACCACCGCACTCAGGAGCAAGAGGGGGAATTTATTTTGTGTAGCCTTGAGCGGGGCCGGCTCCAGATTTCTGTTTGTTTTGGGGGGTGAATTCAAGTAATATTCTTTGAAATCTGCTGATGAAAAGCACTGTATAAAAGCTAAGTCTTCTTGATGATTGCCTAGCCATAGCATATCTGAGGTAGCATATCCACTGCAAGCCTCAATGAGAACCACAACTGTCTAAATGACCGTTAATGCCCACTGACAAACATTTCTTTTTCTCTTTAAAAAACTAGCAAATTAAATAGCAGAAAACTTCATTACCACAGATTTAAGGTTGCCCAGTGATAGTTCATGCCCTTCCAAAACATCAAGTTCAGCAAAATCAACCTTTGGCGAACCAGGAAATACAGAGCTAAGGTAAACGCCCACATAGTTAACTCTTCCTGCCTGGTGCAGGCAATAGCCACGAGTAATTCTCTGCACACACTCTGGCTGTATCACTGTGTTAGATGTAGCTGTTGAATGGTGGAGAAATAAGTTGAAGCAGCTTGGAAGAGCTGTGATTGTGATATGAGGAGATCTGGGTTTGAGTCGTCCCCCCTTTGTGTGTTATCAAAGAGAAAAGGTTTATATGTACCTTGAGGTTCCAGTCTGCATCATTTCAGTACAGAATTATGTAGGCTGTGTCAATAGCAGGGCACTGGGGTGGTCTTGCCATAGGTATCCTCAGTAGTAAGGTGATATAAGTGAGCAGTCTGTGGCTTTAATGATGAGCAGGGGAAATTACAGGTTTAGGGGGTATCCTGAGGTCTAGTGGTTGTTAAATTTTACAAGTGTGCTATTTGATCAGGGGGAGCAGGCTCTCTGTTCGAGCATAGGGCAAGTGCAGGTCATGCCTGTCTGCCTTTTCACTGTAACAAAGTGGGAGTGAGTGTGTTTTATGGGCATATTTTGGGGCATTGCTTGAAGAGGGTGGTGTTCAGGTGCATGGGCATTTACCTTAACTATGTAGCCCCTGGTCTTTAGAAGGTTGAGTTCTGCTAAACTTGCCGTTCTGGAAGGGCATGCGCTATCACCGGGCAACCTTAACTCTGTGTAAACGACTTTTCTTGCAGTTTACTATGAAAGATAACTTGGGTGTAGTATCATCATAGAGATGAACTGTCGGACTGGAAGGAGGTCACCAGTGGAGTCCCTCAAGGATCGGTTTTGGGACCGATCTTATTTAACCTTTTTATTACTGACCTTGGCACAAAGAGCGGGAATGTGCTAATAAAGTTCGCGGATGACACGAAGCTGGGGGGTATTGCTAACACGGAGAAGGACAGGGATACTATTCAAGAAGATCTGAACCACCTTGTAAACTGGAGTAATAGGAATAGGATGAAATACAACAGTGAAAAGTGCAAGGTCATGCATTTAGGAATTAATAATAAGAATTTTGGATATACGTTGGGGGCACATCAGTTGGAAGCGACGGAGGAAGAGAAGGACCTTGGGGTACTGGTTGATAGCAGGATGACTATGAGTCGCCAATGTGATACGGCTGTTAAAAAAGCAAATGCGATTTTGGGATGCATCAGGCGGGATATTTCCTGCAAGGATAAGGAGGTGTTAGTACCGTTGTATACGGCGTTGGTGAGACCCCATCTGGAATACTGTGTGCAGTTCTGGTGTCCCATGTTCAAGAAGGATGAATTCAAACTGGAACAGGTTCAGAGACGGGCTACGAGGATGATCCGAGGAATGGAAAAACTGCCTTATGAAAGGAGACTCAAAGAGCTTGGCTTGTTTAGCCTGGCCAAAAGAAGGCTGAGGGGGGATATGCTCGCACTATATAAATATATCAAGGGGGTTAACGTTAGGGAGGGAGAGGAATTATTTAAGCTTAGTACTAATGTAGCCACGAGGACGAATGGGTATAAACTGGATATTAGGAAGTTTAGACTTGAAATTAGACGAAGGTTTCTGACCATTAGGGGAGTGAAGTTCTGGAATAGCCTTCCGAGGGAAGTAGTAGGGGCAAAAGACTTTCCTGGCTTTAAGACAAAGCTTGATAAGTATATGGAGGGGATGTTATGATAGGATCGTTAATTTGGACAATTGATCTTGAATTACCACCAGACAGGTCTGCTCAGTGGTCTGCGGGGAGATGTTGCATGCGATGGGTACTGAGTTGCTGCGGAGAACTCCTTCTTGGGTGCTGGCTGGTGACTCTTGCCCACATGCTCAGGGTTTAGCTGATCGCCATATTTGGGGTCGGGAAGGAATTTTCCTCCAGGGCGGATTGGCAGGTGCCCTGGAGGTTTTTCGCCTTCCCCTGCAGCGTGGGGCACGGGTCGCTTGCTGGTGGTGTCTCTGCAGCTTGAGGTCTTCAAACCATTTTTGAGGATTTCAATAACTCGGTCCTGGGATAGGAGTTGTATAAAATTGGATGGGTGGGGTTCTGTGGCCTGCCTTGTGCAGGAGGTCAGACTAGATGATCAGATTGGTCCCTTCTGACCTATGAGTCTATGAGATGCTACAATTGTTAGTACCCTATATGTAACAGTTATTCTGCTGTGCAAATGCCCATATAATTTACCATTTTGCCTAAACCTCTTTGCCACACATTCCACAAAAATAACGCCTTCCAGTTCCTTGACTTGTCCATCCATTTCACTTTCTTTCCTGCATGTTTTTACCACAAGGGGTAGTTCAGTGCTTTTCCAGAAGTGCAGCCCTAAAGGACAGAGCATGAGACAGAGAGAGAGATCCTGGATGGTTCAGAACAGCAAGAACCATCTCCTAGAGCGCATGTACACAGGGCAGTTTACCAGTTACACCGGTATAACTGCCCTTGTGGACAACCTTATTCCAGAACAGGTAGCTTTTTTGATTTAGCTTAAACTTTGGCCAAAGTTACATAAAGTGAACAGAAAAAAGACACACTTATGTTGGAATAAGAATGTCCAAGTGAGAGTTATACTGGTATAACTATAGCAGTTATTTATACCAGTATAAGTTTCCTGTGTAGACAAGCCCCTAGAGGCAGGGGGAGAAGGGCTGATGTAGTATGTGAGGAGAGATGTCTAAGAGAGAGTACTTCTTATTTAGGGCTCCTTGACCCAGAGTAGGGTGAGTAGATGTCCTGATTTTATAGGAACAGCCCTCATATTTGGGTTTTTTTCTTATATAGATGCCTATTACCCCCACACCCCCGTCCTGATTTTTCACGATTGCTATCTGGTCACCCTGACCTAGAGAGGCACAGTTGTGCGGTTTAGTGCATGGCTGCTGGGTTCCCTTTCATGCAGTTCTTCTGGGCAGGGCTTCAAAGCTGCATAACAGCCATATATGGCTCCTAAGGCCTGCCAGAGTAGTGAAGTACTCTGGATAGCAAGTAACGCTTCCTGCAAGCCTCCCTTCCTCCTCCCAAGGTAGTGCTTGCACTCTTACTACCTCTCATGCCACTGTGTGGCCCCTGCTGCACTAGTTAGTCATAGAATCATAGACTTAAAGGTCAGAAGGGACCATTATGATCATCTAAAGTCTGACCTCCTGCACAATGCAGGCCACAGAATCTCACCCACCCACTCCTGTATCAAACCTGTGTCTGAGCCATTGAAGTCCTCAAATCACGGTTTAAAGACTTCATAGTGCAGAGAATCTTCCAGTAAGTGACCCATGCCCCACGCTGCAGAGGAAGGCGAAAAACCTCCAGGGAAGAGGCCCTGGAGGAAAATTCCTTCCCAGCCCCAAATCTGGTGATCAGTTAAACCCTGAGCATGTGGGCAAGACTCACCAGCCAGACGCCCAGGAAAGAATTCTCTGTAGTAACTCAGATCCCTTCCCATCTAACATCCCATCACAAGCCATTGGGCATATTTACCATTAGTAAAGACAAATTGCCAAAATTAGACTATCCAATTATACCATCCCCTCCATAAACTTATTAAGCTTAGTCTTGAAGCCAGATGTGTCTTTTACCCCCACTACTCCCCTTGGAAGGCTGTTCCAGAACTTCACTCCTCTGATGGTTAGAAACCTTCATCTTATTTCAAGTCTAAACTTCCTGACAGTTTATATCCATTTGTTCTTGTGTCCACATTGGTACTGAGCTTAAATAATCGCCCCTCCCCCCCGGTATTTATTCCTCTGATATATTTATAGAGAGCAATCAGATCCCCCCTCAGCCTTCTTTTGGTTAGGCTAAACAAGCCAAGCTCTTTGAGTCTCCTTTCATAAGACAGGTTTTCCATTCCTCGGATCATCCTAGTAGCCCTTCTCTGAACCTGTTCCAGTTTGAATTCATCCTTCTTAAACATGGCAGAGCAGAACTGCACACAGTATTCCAGATGAGGTCTGACCAGTGCCTTGTATAACGGTACTAACACCTCCTTATCTCTCCTGGAAGTACCTCCCCTGATGCATCCGAAGACCGCATTAGATTTTTTCACGGCCATATCCATTGGCAGTTCATAGTCATCCTGTGATCAACCAATACTCCGAGGTCCTTCTCCTCCTCTGTTACTTCCAGCTGATGCCTCCCCATCTAATAACAATAGTTCTTGTTGTTAATCCCTAAATGCGTGACCTTGCACTTTTCACTTAAATTTCATCCTATTACTATTACTCCAGTTTACAAGGTCATTCACATCTTCCTGTATGATATCCCGTTCCTTCTCTGTGTTACCAATACCTCCCAGCTTTGTGTCATCCGCAAACTTTATTAGCACATTCCCACTCTTTGTGCCAAGGTAAGCAATAAAAAGGTTAAATAAAATTGGTCCCAAAACCAATCCCTGAGGAACTCCACTAGTAACCTCCTTCCAGCCTGACAATTCACCTTTCAATACTACCCGTTGTAGTCTCCTCTTTAGCCAGTTCCTTATCCACCTTTGAATTTTCATATTGATCCCCATTTTTTCCAATTTAACTAATAATTCCCCATGTGAAACTGTATCAAATGCGTTAAATTAGATCCACTGCGTTTCCTTTGTCTAAAAAATGTTACCTTCTCAAAGAAGGAGATCAGGTTGGTTTGACATGATCTATCTTTTGTAGAACCATGTTGTATTTTGTCCCAGTTACCATTGACCTCAAAGTCCTTGACTACTTGTTCCTTCAAATTTTTTCCAAGACCTTGCATACCACAGATGTCAAATTGACAGGCCTGTAGTTGCCTGGATCACTTTTTTTCCTTTCTAAAGATAGGAACTGTGTTAGCAATTCTCCAGTCATACGATACAACCCCTGAGTTTACAGATTCATTTCAAATTCTTACTAATAGGCTTGCAATTTCATGTGCCAGTTCCTTTAATATTCTTGGATGAAGATTATCTGGGCCCCCTGATTTTGTCCCATTAAGCTGTTCAAGTTTGGCTTCTACCTCGGATGTGGTAATATCTACCTCCATATCCTCATTCCCATTTGTCATCCTTCCATTATCTCTAAGCTCCTCATTAGCCTTATTAAAGACTGAGGCAAAGTATTTATTTAGATATTCGGCCATGCCTAGATTATCCTTAACCTTCATTCCATCCTCAGTGTTTAGCTGTCCCACTTCTTCTTTCTTTGTTTTCTTCTTCTTTATATGGCTATAGAATCTTTTACTATTGGTTTTAATTCCCTATGCAAGGTCCAACTCTACATGGTTTTTGGCCTTTCTCACTTTATCCCTACATGTTCTAACCTCAATAAGGTAGCTTTCCTTGCTGATCCCTCCCATCTTCCACTCCTTGTAGGCTTTCTGCTTTTTCTTAATCATCTCTCTGAGATGTTTGGTCTACAACTCCTGCCTATGATTTTTTCCCCTTTCTTGGGATGCAGGCTTCTGATAGTTTTTGCAACTTTGACTTGAAGTAATTCCAGGCTTCCTCTGCCTTTAGATCCCCAAGTTCTTCAGTCCAATCCACTTCCCTAACTAATTTCCTTAATTCTTTAAAGTTAGCCCTTTTGAAATCAAAAACCATAATCCCAGACCTATTTTTGTTTAATTCCATTTACTTTAAACTGAATTAGCTCATGATCACTTGAACCAAGGTTGTCCCCTACAACCATGTCTTCTATGAGGTCCTCACTACTCACCAAAACCAAATCTAACATGGCATCTCCTCTTGTTGGTTCCTCAACTACTTGGTGACGGAATCCATCAGCTATCGCATCTAGGAAAATCTGAGCCCTCTTATTGTTACTAGCACTTGTTCTCCAGTCTATATGTGGGAAGTTAGTGTCCCATGATCACACAATTCCCATTAGTATTTACTTCATTAAAAACATTAAAGAGGTCTCTATCCATATCCAGATCAGATCCTGGTGGTCTGTAACGCACCCCAAGCCCTGTCTCAGGGGAGGCTCTAGTAGTTTTCTTCCCCAGTGTGATTTTTTGCCCAGAGAGACTCTTGTCCATTCCATCCCTTCTTATTTCTTTACAGTCTACTTCGTCATCGATATACAATGCTACTCCACCACCTTTGCCTTTATTTCTGTTCTTTCCTAAACAGCACATGGCCTTCAATACCTGCACTCCAGTCATGACTACTATCCCACCATGTTTCCGTTATCCCTATAATATCCAGTTTCACTTCCTGCACCAGTAGCTCTAGTTCCTCCATTTTCTTACCTAGGCTCCTCACACTGGTGTACAAACATCTTAATTCTTGCTCTTTGGCTTCACTCACATTCTTACCTGATTAGGCCCAGACATTCTACCACCAGTATCACCTATTAGAGTTGTATCTACAGAACCCTTCCTCCGTATGTCCATTCTCCTGCCCACAAGGGTATCCTTTCTTGCTTCGTTTTCTTCCCTCTCAGTGTTTAAAATCTGGCGTGGCGATTACCTGGACGTCTCCCCCGAGTTCCTAGTTTAAAGCTCTCTTAATCAGTTGTGCCAGCCTCCATCCTAGAAGTCTATTTCCCTCCCTACTCAGGTGAAGTCCATCGTGAGAGAACAGTCCTCTGTCCATGAATGCCTCCCAGTGGCCATACATCCCCAAACCCTCCTTATAGCACCCCTGCCTGAGCCATCTGTTGATCGCCATAATCTTGTCACACCTTTGTTGCCCTTCTCTAGGAACAGGCAGAATCCCACTGAAGATCACCGGAGCCTCAATTTCCTTAAGTGTCTTCCCCACCCTGTCATAGTCTCCCTTGATACGTTCTACCGAGAATCTAGCCGTATCATTCATTCCCACATGGACAGTCAGCGGATTCTTTCCCACTCCCGTTAGTCACCCCAAAGAGGCTCCTTCCTCTCTGCTCCCTCTGCTATAGAGGGCACAAATCTACTTTAATATGGCATATTTTGTATAACTAGTGACTAGATAACCATCAGTGGTGAGGAAATAAAGTTACCAAGTAATTCAGTTTGCTTTAGGACTCAATGCAGCTCTGCCATGTAGATTGGAGTCTCTTGCCTAGTGATTTGGGCCTAATGCACTGTACCAAAATTCCTGTAAAGAGGGTGCATAATAACCAGTGCTACATCTACTAACATGCTCATTTCAATTTGTTGGAGAGTTGACATGCAGATTTGTGGGGTGAATGCAGTCTCTCTTATGCAGCTGGAGAAGGCTTGAAAGTTTACACTGTGTATCTTGTTCTTGTAGTTTAGAAATGGGATTTTTCTAGATCTCTCTTTCACCTCTTCTAATCATAACTGGTTGTTACGTGAGCTCTCTCGCTAATATGAAATCCTTTAAAATCAAACATGGGAAAAAATCTGTCTAAAAACCCAGTACAGATTCATTACATGCTGCAGATTGATAAGCAGAGAAATGTCAACAGAATTAGTGTTTACTGCCTGATTCTGCACCCTTTAGATAAGAGTGGCAAAACTTCCATTGACATCAGTGGTGCAGGGTAAAATATCCTTAGTTCTGATGTACATACTGTATTGATCTCTGCACTGGTTACTAAAACTGAACCTGGCTGACTGCTAAATGACCAACAGAATTCAGAGATAACTAGTGTTCATTCATTGCCCAATGTTCAGGTCATTCACCTCTTTAATGCAATCAGCAAATTCTAGGAATCCACTAAAGGAGTGGATTATTGAAATTAGCAAATTCAAAAACAATCAACTTTTGTCCTTTTAAAAAGTGTGCATGCACTTTAGTTTACTATAAAGTAAAATGGCTGAAAGGTGAAACCCTGAAGATAAGAGCTCAGAATGGACATATGCTGGATGACTTGCCTTGTAACCCTAGATCACTTGGGTGAGTTGCTGTAACATTCCATTAATTTTGTTTTAGTTTAATTGCTTATTTAGTCTGCCTAGGAGACATTTTTAATAGCAGCTTTCCAGATTTTCATGATCTCACAGGAAGAGGTTCTGGGATTAATTCCTTATATTAGGTTTGTTTTGGATAAACTAACAGTGTCGAATTGGCTAAATAAAAGGTAGAGTAGAGCACACTTTTAAAACACCTCAAGTCTTGTAAAATTACACTATCCCATGTGTGTAGGGCAACATCACTCCTGAAGTCCTGTTAAACTTCTGTTGGAAGAGTTCTAGATGACAACATGCAATTGCATTTTAATATTTGCAATACACTTCCATTATTATGCAATATAAGTTGCCTTTAAACTAGTGAGAGTGTGTAATGAGCCAAGGCAAATGGGGGGAAAAATGCACTGCCATAACTTGAAAAGGAATCTAGTGTAGCTGTCCTGACGATACGTGTTGGAACTTTTTGGAGGGATTTTTTTTTTTAAGAGACCAGTCATATTAGCCTACAGCCCCTTTCCGCTGTTTCAATCTACAGAGTACTTTGTAAGGAACATCCTCTCACAGGCCCACCTGCTGTCTTGGCTCCCTGATCACCCACATATTTTGGTTTTCAAAATATTTCATTCTCTGGCCACTGTTCTAACACTGTGTTCAGAACATTTGAATAGGTGCTGTCTTTATGGGAACATGTATAACTAAATTTCAGGGAAGACTTTTATTCATCTTTTCACTTAGATCACATTTGTAAAGCCCTGGAATGTGCTATATAATTACAAAGCATTGAGCAAAGCATTAAGCCTGCTTTTGAATGAAATTTTGCACTATCTCGGATGTAGGTGTTGACTTGGAAGAAGTATTGTTTTGAACACTTTACATTCAGCTTGAATTTTTTTACCTGTAATTTGATGTTTCTTTTGCATTCAGGGAATCATGTGGCTGATTGAAATCTGAATTTGATTGAGTCAGAGTGTCTGCTTCATGTTTCGGACATGGTGTGAATTCAGTCGCTGTTGATCTTTTTGGAAATAGTAAAACACATCAGGCCATACTGGAACTCCATGACCTAGAGGTGAAAGACTCCATATCACTGTGACAGTGTCGTGGTAACTGCACCTGAATCCCCCCCCTTCATGGTCCCTCAAGGGCACCCACTTAAGGTTTCAGGCTCCCCGCTGGTAGCTCTCTTAGGCCTTGCCTATGCTGGCAAGTTTCTGCGCAGTAAAGCAGCTTCCTGCGCTGTATCTCCCGAGGTGCACACACTGCCGAGCCACTGAGTGCGCAGAAACAGCACAGCTGCAGTGCTGTAAAAAAACCACCCAACGAGAGGCATAGAGCTTTCTGCACCGGGGCTACAGCACTGCTGTACCAGTGTAGACACCTTGGTCGATTACAGGTCTGTGATTGGCCTCCAGGAGGTGTCCCACAATACCTGTTCTCGCCTCTTTGGTCATCGATTTGAACTCTACTGCCCTGCCCCTTAGGTCACCAACTGTGAGCCCCACCCCTCAAGTTCCTTGGGAATATTTAAAGACCCTTCCTATTTGCTTGGTGACATGTGCAGTGGTCTCAGCGCATCTTTCCAGATGACTATGCCTGTTCCACGCAGCAGGCAATCCCCCCCTTGGAGCAATGCTGAGCTGCTGGACCTCATCAGCATTAGGGAGAGGAGGCTGTCCAGTCCCAGCTGTGCTCCAGCCATAGGAATTATGATACCTATGGACAGGTTTCACAATGCATGACAGAAAGGGGCCATGACTGGGACACACTGCAGTACAGGGTCAAAGTGAAGGAGCTGCGGAACGCTTACCACAAAGCGTGGGAGGCAAACCACTGCTCCAGTGCTGCACCCACGAGCTGCTGGTTCTACAAAGACCTGGATGCGATATTCAGTGGCGATCCCACCTCCACTGCGAAGGCGACTGTGTATACTTTGGTGGCTTGCAGCCAGTCAAGAGTGGACTGAGCCAGGAAGAGGACATCTTGGATGAGGATGTGGAGAAGGAGAGGGAGCCAGAGGCAGGATGACTCGAAGATCAGTGATGCATGCAGCCAGGAGCAATTCTCTAACTTGGAGGAGGCTAGCCAGTACAGCTGTCAGAGCTTGGCGAAGCACAAACAGGAGAGGAGGCCCTGGTAAATGGCTTTTATTTTGGGAATCACTGAAGCGAGTTGTTGGGGGCAGGAGGGTTGCAGAAACTAGGCTTGTGTCTGTATGAAGCATGTACCATCACATGCCTAGACTGAGCAGTGGAACAGGGTGTTGATTGACTCTCTCACTTCCCAGTCATCTCCCTCAGAGATCTCCACGAAACTCTCATGGAGATACTGGGCAACCCGCTGCCGCAGGCTCTTTGGCAGAGCTGCTTTGTTTCTTGCCCCATTAACGGTAACTTTCCCACACCACTCTGCTGTAATGTGAGGGGACACCATTGCTGCACACAGGCGAGCTGCATAGGGGCTGGGGTGGAAGCCGCAGGCTTGGAGAAGACCCTCCCTTGATTTTCTACTCACCCTCAGCAGCGAGATATCTTCCATAATGAACGCAGCCTGTGGAAAGTGTGGGGACAGGAATGAACACGAACACACACACTCTCTCTCTCTCTCTCTCTCTCCCCCCAGCCCCGGTACAATATTGTCCTGGAACACTGATTTCCCCTGCGGTTACTTACCGTTTTGGGGGTCTTGTGGCTCATGTGTGCTTGCCTGGGGTCAGCCACTTAGTGACGGGTATGTGAATAGTGGCTGTGTTTAAAATCACTGAATCAGTGTTCTGTGTGTTGCAGACCAGACTGCTTCTGTAAAATGATGCATTTTGGCTTCACAGAGGTGACCGTGGGAGCCCAGCCTCCCTCTTTTTGTTATTGCTGGCTGAACGGCTGCGCAGATTTAGAAAGCGGCCACGGAGAACTAACTGCGTGGTATCATGATGCACTCCACCGAAAAACAAGAATTGAAGGAGTGGCAGGACAGCGAGAAGCGGGACTGAAAGGAGAACGCGGCACACCAGAGCAAGGCCACGGAGCAGGTCTTAAACATTATGGAGCACCGAGCAGACACCGCTCCAGGTGATACTAGCACTGCCAACTGAGCAGCTCTGTACCCACCCTCCCATGCGCCCCCCAGACACTGCCAACACACTCTTATCAACTTCCTGGCTCCAGTCTGTACCCACTGCATTCCACTCCTGCCCCATCACAGTCCAGCCCTGTGGACTCCCGGTACCCACTGCACTCAACACCCATCCCTCTGCGGTTTGGCCTTGTTGAAGTACAGTACCCGCTGCACTGTACTGTAAAGGACAAGGCTGCATGTGGTACTTGGACGTACACAAATCTTTAACTGTACCAGGATCCCACCTCCTCCTGGGACCTCCCGTCTCCCTTCCCCCACACGGATGATGATTTTTTTTTTCGTTTGTTTTGCTCCTCCAGTTGTTGCTTTTTAATAAAAGAATTGTTTTGGTTTGAAAGCAATCTTTCTTCCATTAATTGAAAGAAAACAGAGCTCTGCAAAGCATCAGGCAATTTCTTAAATTGTCTGCACCAATCACAATCACCTCCTGGCATTACAAGCACTGCACTCCCAAGCATAGCAACTAATATTAGTGGCTTTCAGCTTCAAATTGCTGCCTCAAGGCATCCCTGATTCTTATTGCCCCATGCTGCGCCCCTCTAATAGCCCTGGTCTTTGACTGTTAAAACTCAGCCTGCAGGCACTAAGCCTCAGCTGTCCAGCTCTGAGTGTAGCTTTCACCCTTCCCTTCACAAATATTATGGCGCATACTGCACCCGGCTATAAGCATAGGAATATTGTCATCAGCCACGTCCAGCCTCCCATATAGGCAGCACCGGTGGACCTTTAAACGGCCAAAAGCACATTCACAGTCATTCTGCATTTGCTCAGCCTGTTGTTGAACCACTCCTGGCTGCAGCCAAGTTGCTCCATGTATTGCTTCATAAGCCACGGCATTAAGGGGTAGGCAGGTCCTCCAGGATCACAATGGGCATTTTGACTTCCTCTACGGTGATCATCTGTTCCAAGAAGAAAGTCCCTACTTGCAGCTTCCTGAACAGGAGAGTGTTCCAGAAGATGCATGTGTCATGCACCTTTCCGGACCAGCCTGCGTTCATGTCTGTGAAACACAGACGATGATCCACAAGCACCTCAAGAACCATAGAGAAATACCCTTTCCGATTAATGTACTCGGAGGTTAGGTGGTCTGGTGCCAGAAATGGAATATGCATGCCATCTGTCTCCCCTCCACACTTAAGGAAGCTAAGCCATCCACAGTGTCACGCATAATGCCCAGAGTCATGGTCTTTCAAAGCAGGATGCGATTAATGGCCCCGTACATTTCCGTCAACACACGTCCGACAGTCGACTTTCCCACTCCGAACTGGTTAGCGACTGATCGGTAGCTATCTGGAGTAGCCAGTGTCCACAGTACAATTGCCACCCGCTTCTCCAGTGACAGGGCATCTCTCATTCTCGTGTCCTTGCGCTGCAGGGCTGGGGCGAGTTCATCACACAGTCCCATGAATGTGGCTTTCCTCATCTGGAAGTTCTGCAGCCACTGCCCATCATCCCAGACATGCATGACGATGTGATCCCACCACTCAGTGCTTGTTTCCCGAGCCCAAAAGCGGCATTCCGCTGTGGTCAGCACCTCCGTGAATGCCACAAGCAATCTCGTGTCATAGCTACTATGCACGGTGAGATCAGTGTCAAACTCCTCTTGCCTTTGTAGTTTAAGAAATAACTCCACTGCCGCTCGTGACGTGTTCTTGAGACCGAGCAGTAGTGCAGGATCCATTCCTGCAGACCAAAGAGGCAGAGCGCGCACTACACAAATCGTTGAAAGATGGCGCCAAATGCGGACGGAAGCTCAGGGATTGCTGGGATTCGAAGCAATGCATCATGGGCATTGGGACAGGACCCAGGATGCCCCATGACCCCCTCCACCATCACACAACTCTTAGTGGCAGAAGAGGAAGAGGTGCTCTGTGGGATAGTTACCCAGAGTGCACCGCTCCGAACACAATTGCGGCACTTTCAGCAGTAAACACGCTATCTTGCAGGCAGCTGACAGTGTGAACACGCAGCAGCAGTTTCCCTTCAATGCTCTCTAAGCGGCTCTGTAACTCTGCCACTGTAAATGTACTCTTAGGCAAAGACCTGCTGTGTCTCTCTCCCTCCTTACTGGGGATTTTAAGGCTGCACAGCCCCTGCCATGGACTGTGATAACCCCATCAAGCTCGTCTGCCTAAAGGCCAGTGCCTGTGGGTTGCTTTCTCTCCAAGAACAATGACCAGGGTATGCCAGCAGTTACAAGTTACCATGCAGCTCTGCCAAAGCAAAATACTTTTATTCTTAGGGCAAAAGAGAAAATATTGGAAGGGGAAAAAAAAAAACCAAAATCCCATAACCCAAGTCTACACACATGCTAAGGTTTATCAGAGGTCACCCCCAACTCCAACACAGGGTTCTGGTGCATATCTGTCTCTCACACCCTTCAACTGCATTTGCTCTTGTGGTTACTGTCATGAAGTGTGGGGAAGACAGGGCCCTGCGCAGCCCTCTCTGCTTGCACAGCTCAACCAGGTCCCTCTTAAGGCGATGGTTATACATCTCCCCGCTGGCCCCAAGTTACTTTAGTTACTGTGGACTCAGACTTGTGTGCTCTCAACTCCCCACAGTTTTCAGGAGGAACCCCTAGTGTGCCAACCCTTCTCCAGGTCACCACCTCTCTCCCAGGATCAAGCTGCAGACTCCGCCACCCCTGGAACTGCTTGCCGCAGTCCCCAGGGGGACTCAGTTACTGCAACAGTCTTTCTCGCTGGTCACACACTCCCAGGGGTTAAGCGTAGCTTCTCTGTCCCCCCGAAACCGCTCCTCTCTGAGCCTTCAGCACGTCTGGTCCTTGTCAATCCCCCTTCACTTTACTGCTCCTCAGTCACTTACTGCAGGAAGCGCTATCCACGGGGTGCAGTACATCTCACCTCTGCCACCAGTTGTCACGAAGTGTGGGGGAGACAAGGCCCTGCGCCCCCCACTACCTGTGGTTCACCGTGACTCTCAGCCAGCCAGAAAAGCACAAGGTTTATTTAGATGAGAAGAACGCAGTCCAAAACAGGTCTTCCAGGTACAGACAACAGGACCCGCTTAGTCAGGTCCATATTGGGAGGCAGGGGGTCTCCCTCTGTTTCCCCAGCCAGCTCCAAACTGAAACCCCCTCCAGCAGCCTCCTCCAGCCACACCCCCGGCTTCTTCTCCAGCCTTTGTCCAATTTCCCGGGCAGAAGGTGTCACCTGGCCCCATCCCCCTCCTGGGCTCAGGATACATGCTCAGCTATCGCCCCTCAAGTGAAGTCACACCCTGATATCCCATCACCAATGCAGACAGTACCTGCCGAATTCCCCCGCAACATCCCCAGGTCAGTCGTCCCCTTTCCCTGCTCTGTCACAGTTACCAGTTCATGTCAAGTTTTAGATCAAGAACAATCTTGGGACAGTTCAGCTGATTCTTAAGTCTGGGCCTTTGATCTCTGTCCTTCCGTACAGGTCAGTGGCCTGCTCCTCAGGGCTAAGTTTCAAAAGGCTGGATTTTTGCACAACCAATGTTAGGGAATTTGCATTAATCATTCCGCAGTGATGCCAGATTCTGCAAGAAAGGCCTTCCCCCTGCCCCCAGTGAGCCAGGCACGCACAAATACATATCACTGATATTGATACAAAGGGCTATGAATATTCTACAACACATACAACGCTGGCCCATCTCAGTATAAGGAGTCTTGAGGTTTTCCGCAAAGATGATGCATGTGGCTACAATATTTGTCTCAATCTCATTAACAATTCCCTGAGATCCTCTTGCTGTAAACTGTCCCACCATTATAGTATCAAAATGTCGAAGATTGAAATTAAGTGATATGAAAGAGAACTTGGATATATAGCATCATCGTGG
This sequence comes from Gopherus flavomarginatus, assembly GCF_025201925.1. Classification (NCBI taxonomy): domain Eukaryota; kingdom Metazoa; phylum Chordata; order Testudines; family Testudinidae; genus Gopherus; species Gopherus flavomarginatus. Next base: position 40,097,819 of record NC_066630.1, read on the forward strand.
GGTGCTCTAGTTATCATGACCCTTCCTAAATTCAGTGACCATCTGTTCCAGTCTGTCCTATCCCCCGTCACTAGTGATTGCTGGCTGTTGTCTGAGAGTCCACAATTAGTTAAGCGTTTCAGTTTATTCCTCTTTATTGTCTTTCTTCTAGAAGTATTATTTTTAAGTAGGCGGTGTACTGCTGTAGGTAAGTCTCTTCATTCTGGGGCCTGCTTTCCCTTAACAGGGTATTATCCCTTCCCACCTCTCATCAGTGTATCTTTGAGCTCAGACTGCTCAGCCTAGAGACCAGCATTAATGTTTCTCCAATAGAAAACCAACTAGAGGTACTGGGTTATGGAATATTAGGGGAAAGGAATTGGTTTGTGTGAAGGAATAACAGATTTTTAGATGAGATTTTAAATGAGATGGGGTGCAGAGGCAGAAAGACACAAGACAGCTGTTCCAGGTGATAGGTACCACAAAGGAGAAGGTTCTTGCCTTAGCAGTGGTGCATTTTTGAGGCTAGAGGAGACTGGGACTTGATGAATGGGGAGGAGAGTAGTGATCAAAGTCCATCTATGATTGCTTAGTCCACAACAGGGGGAGCTCTCCAGTGCACCACAAGCCCTTCTTGGCATGAATCTTTCTTTAGGAATCCTACAGTGTAGAGATTAGGGTTAGGAGGGGCTGCCATGAAAGCAAATTGCGTTACAAGAGGACTAGGGGGGTGGATGTATGATCTGAAAGTAATGGTGTTCCATGACCCGATTATTGAAAACTCTAAATGTGATTAGTGCCAGGCTTGGATTACGAACCCCCTTTTGGAGGCTAGAAAGAGAGAGGAAGCATGACACAGCTGGGATAGCAGAGAGAAAGTGTGTCATGGTGCAGTTAATCCATATTCTAAGACAAAGTGCTTTCCTATTGTTCCCTCCTTCCTGTTTTGATGCCTTGTGGAATCTTATTTTTGTAACAGGAAGTGCATCACTTTCTAATCTCCTGGTGTCAGTGACAGGGATTTTGTTAAAAGCATCAAATCCTAATACAGCTACTCTCACTTGTGTCTCTAGTCCTAACGCTGTCTGTCATCTTTCCTTTGTGTGGAGTCCATCTGACCTAGGAGGAAACTTTGCTGAGATGGGACTGAGGAGCCTACCTGCGCAAAGATTACTTTATTCACAGGAGACTGAAAGAGATGCAAACATTTCCAGGGAACATCCTGGGACAAGTCTGTCTCCGCTTTCCTTCTTCCGTAACCATTTCAGAGAATACATAAATCCTGCTGTGATCTCAAAACTCATTACAGTCACTAGCTCAGAGCAGTGTGATCCCCTGCACACACCATCTGAGGGGAGTATAAGGAATAGAACTGAATGGTTATTAATGAGCGTATTGCAAAGTAACTGCACTGTTACCCTCGCACTCTAGGGCACCCCACCTTTACCCTTCCGTGGGCTCAAGGCATAACCTGGTTAATTTAGGCACCCACTCCCTTTCCCAGTTCCTAGGGCTCAGGGCAAAAGGCACCCACCTTTACCCAGTTCCTAGCACTCAGGGCATAATCGTCTGCGGGTTTGTGGGGTCTTTTACCGTTGAAAGAGCCTTACGCAGTAATATCCTTAACCTCTGTTTATTAACAACAGAACAGAATATACTTGTTAAGCATGCAATGCTCACCACTCCAAAGAAGACAAAGAACTTTTCTTGGGGGCTAGTCAAGATTAGATCATCCGCAGTTCCAGCTTCTGCACAGGGTGGTTGGCAGGGTGTTGATGTCTGGCTGCTCTGATCTTGGGCTGTGTCCTGGAGTTCGGTTCCAAAGAACTTACCTTTGGACCCTGACCATTTATATAGTTAAAACTTGAGTTCTACTTAGTGTGACAGACCCAGGCCAGTGGGGTACAGGAGTCTGGTAGAGGGCAAATATACTGGTCACTGGATGAGTAGTTTTCTGTTCCCTGAGTGACCAGAGCAGGGGCTGCACTAGAGTAATCAGGAACTTGCTAGAACCAGCTAAGGCAGCCAGACTGATTAGATCACCTGCAGCCAATCAAGGCAGGCTAATCAGGGCACCTGGGTTTAAAAAGGAGCTCACTCCAGTCAGGGAGTAGGGAGGCAGAGGAGAGGAAGCGTGTGTGAGAGGAGCTGGGAGCAAGAGGCACTGGAAGCTGAGAGTGGGAGAGTGTACTGCTGGAGGATTGAGGAGTACAAGCGTTATCAGACACCAGGAGGAAGGTCCTGTGGTGAGGATGATGAAGGTCTTTGGAGGAGGCCATGGGGAAGTAGCCCAGGGAGTTGTAGCTGTCATGCAGCTGGTACAAGAGGCACTATAGAAAGCTGCGATCCACAGGGCCCTGGGCTGGAATCTGGAGTAGAGGGCGGGCCCGGGTTCCCCCCAAACCTCCCAACTCCTGATCAGACACAGGAGACGTTGACCCAGACTGTTGGGAAGATCACTGAGGTGAGCAAATCTGCCAAATAAGCGCAGGACCCACCAAGGTAGAAGAGGAACTTTGTCACATTAGCTATATCTTAACCAACCATTTTAAATGAAAGTACTGCAAAATGGTATTTTTCATCAATCCTCACTTCCTTAACCAATCATACGCCACCACCTTAGTCGATTTAAATCTTGCAAAATTAGTTATGCAACAGACAGAAACAAAGAATCAGACAGAAACCATACCGATAAACAATAGAGAAGTAGTATAGATTTCAGTCACAATTGTTGAGTAGTGGTTCCTTGCCAGACAGAGCGCTATCAAAGTTTTCTTTAAACATCTTAAGATCTGTTTCTTTACATGGTGATGGTGGGTACTACTGGGACAGGAGCCTTCTTACCAGCCCAATATTACATTGTTTTGATGCAATTTAGTTGGAATGTGAGGATGTGACTCTGCTTGTTAGATCATGGCTGCCGGGGCTCCGTACTGCAGATAAGGGCCTCAGCATTGGGTTCGCTCTCAGAAAGATGCTGCATTAATCACTTTAAACAGTTTTCTTTACATTATTTTTGACAATTTCTTAGTGTCTGCAAGTGTCTGTTAAAGTGTGTTTCTCCATTTAGACATCAGTTTTCATTATCTTCCTAAAGTGAGAGGGACATGGTGATGAGATAAAATCTTTTATTGGACCAGCTTCTTTTGGCGAAAGAGACAAGTTTTTGAGCTTACACAGACAGAGCTGTTCTTCCGATCTGGGGTGAGCGGGTTCGTTTCCAGACAGTTTTTTCTACTGTCTAAATTTCAAGCAGCTCTTTTGTATGTGGAGCAATTATCTCCACTGAGACTCAGCTGGAACATATTGATTTTACATTTTACCAAGACACATTACCTGCAGTGAGCCAAGAAACTACTTCACAACCAAAAGAGCCTCTCGCCCTGTACCCGGATCAAAAGGAGTCATTTCTAGTATTCTGTCAGTGAAGGATCCCTCCCATACTTGTTTGCACCTTCCCCTTTAATGAAGACTGTAGCAGACAGATACTTTTGCTTAGCCTGAAGATCAGCTGGTACTCGGGAGCTCGTGTGTTGCTCCTAGACCTGGCTAAATTAAATCAGAATAGTCATTCTTCAGCTTTAGGGCTAGTCACATATGAACTTTACAGCTGTATCATGATGTAAAGTTAATACTAATCTCTTACTTGCCATCCCCCAAATCATATTGCTTTCTGTTCTGATAGCAATTTCTAACCTGAATGATTAAAAATGCATTACAATAAATATACATAGATTACCCTGAAATGCAGGATGGGGTACCGTGAGCAACAGTGGACACAGGGACAAATCACTTTCCATACAAAAAGTGTCTTGACATCTTTTAATACCCCCACAGAGCAGACAGGATATCTGTTTTCATAGTTTCATCTGAGTGACCTACGCACAAGTCATCTGCATGGGACCGAAAGCAACTCCGAGGGAACACACAGAGTTTGTTACGGTAGAATGATGGGAGATTAATGTACTAGGCAACAAACGCTGCCTAGCCAGAACCTAGTAGTAATTCCTGTGATAAATGCTGGCTTACAATGACCTCAGGATTTTACCTCCAGGAAACTGTTGTCCACCATAGCAGTGCCACTGCTCTTTGTGAGAAAGGAAGGAAAGAGCTGGCAGCAAAATCAAAGTTGCTTGATAACTTGAAAGATTTCTGCAGAAAGCTGACTGACTTAACTAGTTCTCTGGTTGCTAACCAGAAATGAGAGTTCAGATTTCTAGCCTGAGGCTTCATAGGGACCTGACAAGGACCTTTCCTCTGTCCGGGGGGGGGGGGAAATATCCAACCGACTTGTTCTTAAATGCTGACTCTCTTTCTAGTCAGTCTAAAACAGTTTAGGATTGTTTCAGTAGGGCATAAACTTCTTGTAAATAAGATGCCTTACTGGCAGAAACCCTATTTGCACCAGATTCAATCATCAAAAGTTGAAAGGATTTTTAAAAAAATACTTAGTCTATTTACTAAACCAGGGCACTGTTTTGGAAATTCTTGGCTTGGCTTTTGTTTCTCACACGTAGGATAATGATTGTTTACTTTAAAGAGACGTAGGAATGATATCATTTGATTTTTTTTTCTCCCTCACTTATAATATCCAATTAAAGGGATATGAACATAACCGAGAATAGTGTTTCCTTGTTCACTAAGTAACAAAAGATTTAAAGTGTGGATCCACTCAGAAAAGTAAGTCTAAAGAAGCTTGTGCACAAGAACTAAACTGGGTTTGTATTCAGAGTCAGATCTGATCCTTTAGTGACAAAACGGAGTCTTTATTGTTTTTCTTCCTGTGAGCCCTGCAGAGCCAGCGTGGCTAAATGTGAGTGAAGTGGATTCTGTTCCTCCTGGTATATAATCAGTCATTTACTATGCTGTAGTTGGTGAGTACAAGCCCATTCAAGGCAGTGGAGTTACTGGTGGCCGTGTTTAAGATAAGATAGAAAGGGTCTAGCTTGACTCTCAGGGTATGGCTACTCTTGGAGATGTGCAGCGCTGGGAGTTACAGCTGTGTTCGTACAGCTGTGTAGGGAAAGCGCTGCAGTGTGGCCACACTGACAGCTATCAGCGCTGCAGTGTGGCCACATTTGCAGCGCTGTTGGGAGTGGTGCATTGTGGGCAGCTATCCCAGCATTCAAGTGGCTGCAACGTGCTTTTCAAAAGAGGGGGGTGGGGTGGAATGTGACAGGGAGCGTGGGGGAGACAGAGAGAGTGGATTTTTGGAGCTGACACTGTTCTCAGCTCCCTGCCTTGCAAGTTCTAGGGACTGGAAGATACACAGTGCCTACCTTCAATCATTTTAAAAGTTTTGACCTTTCCCTCACCTGTCTCTTATTCACTAAATGCAAATTATGCACTCCTAAATAGTCTTCAGACCATATAAGCAGCTGCTCAACACTACCCCTCCCCTCTCTCCTCAAGCAAACAGCTGTGAACATTCCAAAGCAATTCCCCTGCCTCCGCTCGCTCGCTCACTGGAGCAAAGAGCAGCTGTGTTTGTTTTTTAGCTAAGTAGCTACGGGGAGATCGGAGTTCAGCCATTCTTCCGGTTTGTTGTGGACAGGAATTCTGGGATACCTCCTAATACCCTGGAGGCCAATAACAGCGCTTTTGGTGCCTACACTTGATGACCAGCGCTGCATCACCAGCGCTGGAATCGCTACACCCCAAGCAAACCAGGTGTACAGCCAGCGCTGCAACCAGGGAGTTGCAGCGCTGGCCGTGCTTTGCAAGTGTGGACACAGAATGAGTTGCAGTGCTGTAACCCCATCACCAGCGCTGCAACTCTCCAGTGTAGCCGTGCCCTGAGATTCCAGGCTGAATTTGCATATCTGGCAGCAGGGGCAGCTCCAGGCCCCAGCACGCCAAGCACGTGCTTGGGGCGGCATGCCGCAGGGGGCACTCTGCCGGTCGCCGGGAGGGCGGCAGTCGGCTCCGGTGGACCTCTCGGCGACCGGCAGAGCGCCCCCCTGCGGCATGCCGCCTTGCTTGGGGTGGTGGAATGTCTAGAGCCGCCGCTGTCTGACAGTCAGGAAAAAAACAAGTTTTTCACTTGTAAGCTGAGCACCTTTTGAAACAGAAATTGGGAAGAAAAACATGGAGCCCTGTGATGCCGTTTTTAGAACAGTGTTTCAGCTGAAAAGCCTTTTGATCATTAGATTTGCTGTCTTGTTTCTACCCATCACTGAAGTTGCATTTATTCAGTTCCTTCTGGAAGAGACTTAAAACTGTAGAAAGCCTGAAGAATTTTTGGGTTACCACTCTGTGTCTGCTCAAGAATTTGGTATTTGGAGAAGAGGTGTTCACATTCTTTCAGGTGACTGCCAGTGACTAGTGTGTTGGGACAATATTGCAGTAGTATATTTGCACGGATGGGTCCCTAAGTGTATTTATTAGAAATAATGTTTTAGAGGAGTCTTTAACTTTGCTGTAAAATTTCTTTCATGATTTGAATTAGACGTCTAATGGCAAGTGCAGATTTCTGTTTGTTCTTGTTCCTATGGGGCAAGAGGAATTAGTCTGTTTAAATGTGTCTGGAAAGTTTAGAAAACCTGGATTCTATGGATTTATTGTTAAAGGGTCTAACTATAACCCACAGAAGGTTTTGAGGTCTAAAAAACCTGCCTTCGGTGAGATTAAAGAACAATAATCTGTTTAGTTTATCCAAGAGAAGGTTAAGAGTTAACTTGATCATGGTCTGAGTGCCTGTGTGGGCAGAGGAGCTCTGATAGTAGAGGGCTCTTTAATCTAGCAGACAAAGGCATAACATCTGAATGGCTGGAAACTGCATCTAGACAAATTCAGGTTTAGAAGTAAGGGGCACGTTTTTAACAGTGCAGGGTAATTCACCTTTGATAATTAACCAATTGACCATGGGATGTGGGGCATTCTCTGTCATTTGAAGTCTTTACATCTTTCTAAAAGAGATCCTCTAGATATTCAGTCAGAAGTTAATGGATTTGATGCAGGAATTCCTGGGTGAAATTATATGGCCTATGTTATGCAAGAGGACAGATTAAATGATTACATTGATCTCTTCTGACCATAAAATCTATGAAAAGCAAGGACATTCTGAGATAAGAACCAGAATCTGCTCTAAGTGTGGAAGGGCTTCCAGGCAAGTGGCTGCTGTCACTTGCCTTATTTTTTTTGTATTATGCCCAACATGCTGAAATTGGCTTCCGACACCTGTTAATGTTTTCTGGTTTCAGGCAGATCTCTAATATTAAGCGATGCTCAGTATTTCATCAGAATAGGCATTGGGACAAGGGTGAAACTACGCTATTGAATGATAGAGAATAGAGAGTTTGGTTGACGTTTACAGTGGAGTTGTATGTGTTGTGTTCTAGTTTGTAATCTGTGAAGTTGCATGTCATGCACATGTGCCCACATAACAAGGAGTAGGGTGAAGGATCCAGGTGTATGTTGAAATGTGGGTATTGCATATGAATGGACATAAAAACGGGCCATACTGAGTCAGATCAATGGTTCATCTATCCCAGGATCCTGTCTTCTGACAATGGCCAGTGCCAACTGCTTCAGAGGGAATGAACAGAACAGGGCAATTATTGAGCGATCCATCCCCTGTTGTCCACTCCCAGCTTCTGGCAATCGGAGGCTAAGGACACACAGAATATGGGATTACATCCCCAACTATCTTGGCTAATAGCCATGATGGACCTGTTGTCTATGAACTTGTCTAATTCTTTTTTGAACCCAGGTATAGTTTTGGCCTTCACGACATCACCTGGCAACGAATTCCACAAGTTGACCATGCATTGCGTGAACTATTTCTTTTTTTGTTTTTTTTTGTTTGTTTGTTTTAAACGTGTTGCCCATTAATTTCATTGGTAATGCCTGATTTGTGTGTTATGTGAAGGCATAAATAACATTTCCTTTGCTTTCTCCATACCATTCATAATTTTATAAGCCTCTTTCATACCACCCCTCATACCCCATCTCTTTTCCAAACTGAATAGTCCCAGTCTTTTTAATCTCTCCTCATATGGAAGCTGTTCCATCCCCTTAATCATTTTTGTTGCCCTGCTCTGTACCTTTCCCAATTCTAATATTTCTTTTTTGAGATAGGGTGACCAGAACTGCGTGCAGTATTCAAGGTGTATTCAAGTATTCAGTGGCATTATGATATTTCCTGTCTTATCATCTAACCCAGGGGTCAGCAGCCTTTCAGAAGTGCTGTACCGAGTCTTCATTTATTCACTCTAATTTAAGGTTTCGCGTGCCGGTAATATATTTTAACATTTTTAGAAGGTCTCTTTCTATAAGTCTATAATATGTAACTAAACTACTGTTGTATGTAAAGTAAATAAGGTTTTTTAAATGTTTAAGAAGCTTCATTTAAAATTAAATTAAAATGCAGAGCCCCCCGGACCGGTGGCCCTGACCTGGGCAGTGTGAGTGCCACTGAAAGTCAGCTTGCGTGCTGCCTTCAGAACACATGTTATAGATTGCTTATCCCTGATCTAACCCTTTCCTTGTGGTTTTTAACATCCTGTTAGGTTTTATGACTGCCGCTGCACGTTGAGTGGATCTTTTCAGAGAGCTATCCACAATGACTCCAAGATCTTTCTTGAGTGGTAACAGCTAATTTAGATCCCATCATTTTACATGTAAATGTTTTCCAGTGTGCATCACTTTGAATTTATCAACATTGAATTTCATCTGCCATTTTGTTGCCCAGTCACCCAGTTTTGTGAGCTCCCTTTGTAACTCTTTGCAGTCTGCTTCGGACTTAACTATCCTGAGTGATTTTGTCATCTTTTTTGCCATCTGTTGCCTGATCTTTAGATTATGTATTAATTATATTGATTACTTAAGAATCCCCAGCTCTCACTTTGAGGATTGGCAGGTTCTTGTCCCAAGATCAGGCCCAGTATTATTTAAATTATTATGTAGTTGGGAACCCCGATGTGCACAGTTGTTACACTCGCACTGTAGGAACTCTTTTATATTTACAGATATGGTTTATTAATACATTTAGCACAGTCATAAACACTCCAGCTTAGTAAGATCTACGATAGAATGTGCATCTGCACATCTGTATACTCACACCATCCCTTGCAGAACAACCTGATATGTTAGCCATCATCTTCCTTATCATCATCACCTTCCCCATCATCCTCAGTGGCAGTCACTCTGGCACCTCCCAAGGACGACATCTGTCTCCTACTGCCCATAGGCAGGGATGCCACTTTTATAATATGTTATGCTGATGCTGCTGTTTGATGCATTTTCAGTAGGGGATTTTTCCCTTTTTCCTTATTTGTATTTCCTCACCTTGCTAATGTTGGAGTGTCTTTTTCCTATAGGTCAGTATATCAATGATCTCAACTTATTATATACATCAGTTCATTACCGTGGCCATTTTGTGGTTAGGTATCACATTTTTATTTCTGTCCTAACCAGTTATTTTGAGTCTTTCCAAGTTGTGGTTTACCTGTTAAGTTTAAAAGGATATGAACTTAGGAAAACCCCTGTGCCAGCCTGCCTCAACGCATCCTGTATCTAGCTATGGCAGAGGTCGCAGCCATATATGGACCTTACGCTTTCTTTCATCACCATCTTTAGCTGAAAGGTCCCAAACATATGTATGCTAACTTGTCCTAGCTTAACATACAAAACGTGGCTTGTAGGTCCCTTGGTTATAGCCAGAATATAAACCTATTATGATAAAACCCATAAGAAACTTACAAGAAAAGGTGGGGTGGGTGGGTGGAGAGAGAGAGGATAGCATTAGATGTATCTTATGTATCGGTTATGTACATCAGTCGGTTTCCAGGACACTTCTGTGGTTGAATCATGTACCTGTGGTCAAACTTCCCCTTAAAGTCTATTTTCATCTCCCCAAATACTTGGGGTTTTTCGCTGGGCCATTTATCTGTGCCATGTTTCTGTTCAAAGTTTATAGGCCTCAAGCCTTACGCTAACTTGTTGAAGCTAATGTCTTACAGGATACAGGCCTGTAGGTTTCTTGCGTTACCACTGAATATAATGCAAAGCAATAAGGCAAGCTATCCCACTGGGCTACACATCTCACTCTTTACCCATTTTTCCAGATCATTTATGAATATGTTGAACAGCACTGGTTCCTGTACAGATCCCTGTGAGACACCACTATTTACCTCTCTCCATTGGGAAGACTGACCATTTAGTCCTACCCTTTCTGGTGATTGTTGACAATGCTCTGTATGTTTTATCTTGGCACATGCTTCTAGACAAAATTAGTTGACGCTATTTAGTAATTTTAAAAAATGAAATGGAATCTAAGTGCCTTTAAGTTAACTGCAAAGCCTTCAAAGCAATATTTTGCCTGCATGGAAGAATTTTCACGTCTGTCTTGTTGTCTGCAGGTATTGGGAAGAATGTGATCTGTGAGAAATCAGCTACTTCTGTGGATGCCTTCAGAATGGTTACAGCTGCCAGATATTACCCCAAGCTGATGAGCATTGTTGGTAATGTCCTCCGTTTCCTGCCTGCCTTTGTCAAAATGAAGCAGTTAATAGAAGAACAGTACATAGGCCATGTGTTGATCTGTGATGTGCGAGTGTACTGGGGAAGCCTGCTCAACCACAAGTACAACTGGATCTGTGATGAACTAATGGGAGGAGGTGGACTGCACACAATGGGCACCTATATTATAGACCTCTTAACTCATCTAACCAGCAGGAAGGCAGAGAAGGTCCATGGCTTGCTTAAGACTTTTGTGAAGCAGAACGCAGCTATCAGTGGAATCCGTCATGTCACTAGTGATGACTTCTGCTTTTTTCAGATGCTTATGACTGGAGGTGTCTGTAGTACCGTGACTCTCAACTTTAACATGCCTGGATCATTTGTTCACGAAGTCATGATCGTTGGGTCCACAGGTCGCCTTATAGCTCGTGGGACAGATTTATACGGGCAGAAGAATACAGCACTCCAAGAGGAACTACTGCTTACAGATTCTCTGACCATCAACACAGGCCTTCTGGACAAGTGTTTTAAAGACATCCCCTTGCTGTACCTGAAAGGAATGGTATACATGGTGCAAGCTCTGAGACTGTCTTTCCAAGACCAGGAAGACCGTCGGACATGGGATCACAAACCAGTCTCCATGGCAGCTTCTTTTGAAGATGGCCTCTATATGCAAAGTGTAGTAGATGCCATTAAAAAATCCAGCAGGTCTGGGGAGTGGGAAGCTGTGGAAGTGATGACTGAGGAACCAGATGCCAACCAAAACCTTTGTGAGGCACTTCAAAGAAATAACCTATAAAATATAAACAATTCCTGGTGTCCACTATGGAAAATGAGAACAGTTGAAGATGTCCAGACGTAACTATAGAAGTTTCTCAGTTTTTAGGACATGTAGGTTCTTATTTAATACTTTGTTTTTTCATACTTGTGGGTAAAACATGTCATGGTCTGATGAAACTGTTCCTCCCTGGGCAGATTGTTTTGTTTTTAAACTCGTTTAGAGAGTTTTAAATGTTTTTGGGTTTTGCTGGGGTTTTTAGTTTTTTTTTTAAGCTGAATTTCTGTTTTGGAGATTGTTAGGAAAACTTGAATTGCCCTTTGCACTTGCAGTAGCTAAAATGAAGTGAGGGATCTTCTGTTGCTGGATTGTTGGGAGACAGGACACAGTCCCTCTTGCACATAGTTCAGTTATTTTTCCAATTTTAATCTGAGTGCGAGTAGAGGAAGATCAGGGAGTATGTACTGTTCTTGCTCTCGCTAATAGGACTTTCACTGACATTTTTTAAGTTTATTTTTCAGCTTGTAAAACTTTAATAAAGGAAAGTGTAACGACATGGCAAATCTCTAACCTTGTGTTCAGAAGAGTAGAAGGGACAGAGCAAAGTCTGTAAGATGCAGATCAGGCTTACTGTTCCGCACATAGTGACTGTGCTGCATGTTTCAAATTAATTTAAATTGGTATCTAATTACCCCATGGATTCTCCATTGACATTATTGATAAAGTCTCTGCAGCGATCATTAGACGAGTTGGAACACTATGATTATTTCAGCTGTTGTTCCATCCGTGTGACTGTTCCTCCACAGCAAATACTTTGGAGACTAATACCTCACATCAACTTTTTTCCACAACTTCCCTCCCCCAGACCAGTTGTGAATTTGTGTTCACTGTCTTGGCAGCATGTATGCCAAATCTACATCAGTGTTTCCAGTCCTATAAGACGTAGTAAAGCCCCCAGTAGCTTACGAGGTGGTGCCTCTGGATTCCTTAATATGCTATCTATTTGATAATGAGACGGGAAGACATTAAGCTTTCTAGGAACTTTGAACTTGGATGAAAAAGTAGGAAATATGCCATTACTATACTCTTCTGGGCTGGCAAGGGAATCACTACAATACACAGGCCCTGCTAGCTAAAGAAAACAGTGACTGAATCATTAGGGCAGTGACAGCCTTTGGTTTGGGTGAGCCTGTTTTAAATCATGCACACTGGATAATATTACCCCTCCACATACACACACACCTTATAGTTTTGTACCCAGTGGGGATAATTTGTGCTGCTGGCAGATCTTGAATGAATTTCCACTCCATCCCAGAAGTATGTTTGTTCATTAAGTTGTCATTGAGAAGGAGAGAATTTTTATTGAGTTTATCTTGTTTACTTGAATGTTTTAATGTTTCCCACTAGGTTTTAACCCTGTATATTTATATAAAGCATTAACATGCAAACATAACCTTTTCATTAAATGGTCCTTTCTGAAAAGTGTGTCTCGTTTGTTTTCTGTAGCAATAAACATTTATGTTGGCTGAGGACAGACTTTCATAGAGCTGATTATTCTTTAGACAAACTGAAAAGTCCCCTAACAAAGATCACCAGGAGACCATTGTTTTTCCTTTACTGGCACAAACCTCTTCTTTGTAACTTGTGTTTCAGGGCGGTGAAGAATATCCCACTGTAGAACCATTAGTATCTGTTCATTGCAACTGTCCACAGAGATTGGGCAAGTCGCTGCCTGAGGAATTCCCTTAGTTTGGTGCTGCTCTGTTCTCAAGTGAGACTATTTCTAGTCCTCAGGCTGTTACATCACAAGTTCATGGGTCTGTGTATATGAGTTAGAGACCATGGTATGTAGCAGAAGTTCTCAATCTTTCTCTTTCTGAGGCCCTTGCAACATGCTATAAAAACTCCATGGCCCACCTGTGTCACAATAACTGGTTTTCTGCATATAAAAGCCAGGGCCGGCATTAGGGGGTAGCAAGCAGGGCAGTTGCCTGGGGTTCCATGCCACAGGGGCCCCCATGAAGCTACATTGCTCAGGGTTCGGCTTCAGCCCTGGGTATCCAGGTTCAGGGATCTGCCCTGAGCCCCAGCGAGTCTAATGCTGGCCCTTCTTTGAGGCCCCCCTGAAACCTGCTTGAGGCCCTCTAGGGGGCCCCAGACCTCTGGTTGAGAACCACTGGTATATAGAATTTCAGTCTCTAGCGTCCCTGCCCCTCCCTCACTCCTGGTTGGGGATTGCCTGCTTTCACCTGTCATTTCATACAGGCCACAGAGCCAGTGAGCAGCTGGCTGAGATGATGGTGCTGTTCCTGGTATACTTCATTTGTCTTCCCTTGTAATTAACGGCTTCTCTGCTTTGTGTCTCTACCTGTATGCAGCTTTTGGTGCAGGAATACCTGAGAAGCAAAATCCCAGCGCCCATGGTACAAATGGAATACTTTGTTTAGTTTATAAATCGAAATAGTCCTCCATTCTCTTGGCACACTAAACGTCTGCCAGAGACAGGTCTAGCATAATGTCATTTTAGAAGGAAGATGAATTGCTTCTCTGTGCTACTGACAATATGCAGCATTACCTGCTCTGTCCTTGGGAATCTTGCCACGGGGTTTTTGCCTCCTTTGTAGACACTTACTGTCTTATATATTGATGAGCCACCCAACTGATCTGCTAACTACACAGAAAAGAATCACAGGAGTGCAAGGCAGAGCTAGGGCCTTTCTACACAGCAATTTACTGTACTTATCACATTAGCCATACAGTACTCTGGGATTTTCACTCTTCTGTAGCAGTGTCCACACGGGATGTTAACTGGGCAGTGAGCTGGCGCACAGTAGATCCACACACCCTGACTTGCCATGAGGAACTTGCCTTGTAGACAAATCCATAGTTATGGAAACAAGCCTGGTTTCATCAGTAATGATGGGAGGGATAGCTCAGTGGTTTGAGCATTGGCCTGCTAAACCCAGGGTTGTAAGTTCAATCCTTGTGGGGGCCATCTGGGGAACTGGGGTAAAAATCTGTCTGGGGATTGGTCCTGCTTTGAGCAGGGGGTGGGACTAATGATGTCCTGAGGTCCCTTCCACCCCTGATAGTCTATGAAATGCACTTTTCTTTCTCTCCACACTGAACCATCTCTCCCACTTGTTAAAGTTTGGCACTTTGTTTTTTGTAGGATTAAGACACAAGTGACTTAGATACACTAAAAATAGATCGATACTAGAATTCATTTATATAGCCTGTCAGGTTCCAAATCAATCAAAAGGAAATGGAAAACAACCAAGCTTTGGTCTTAGAGGAAGTCTTTTCATTTAGGAAGAAACTTCATTCTAACTAAATGAAACAATGGAAGTAGAGGAGACTGTTTCACCTTGTTTTATAGTGTGTACCGGTGCTGGACTTTTCTCATCTGTTGAGTCTTCAATTTATTTAAAGCTAGCTTGATTATGTAAGTAAACCATAACCGCAGCTGTATCTTTAAACGTACAAGTGTTACGTCATTGTCTAGTGACATGTAACTGAACCACCAGAATACACATCATATATAATTTCTGGCTGCATTAGCTGTGTTCTGCTCTGCTCCCTAATTAAGGTGCTGTTCACCCCTGTGCAGCCTAGATAACTGCATTATCAACAAGTGGAACAGGGACAGAGTGCACATCCATCTTTTGTGACAACTTAATTTTGTATTTTAACTCAGAATAATAGAAAACCACTAATTAACTGGTGCTAATCGAAGTCCTCCTATTTCCAGGGTCAGCGGAAAGAACTCAACCATATATCAAGCAGGTTGCTTCAACCTGTCTGTTCTCCTCCATTCAAGCTTAGACAAAAATCCAGTGCGGAGATGGGAAGAGGAAAGAAAAGGGGCTATGGGTGAGGGGAGAGAAGATTATCTAGTACCTGTGTGCTTTTATTTTATTTATGCCTCAACATCATTTTAGTAGCTGATATTTTGTTACACAAGAAATACTGTATGTTGCAGGGAAATAGGAAAACTAAAGAATGCCATTGTTTCCAGGAAAGCCTGACATATTCTGTAACAGGAAACATGTTATGACCAGGTGCTGCCTAAAATTAATTACAAGTACAGAAATAGTTAAAACTACAATGAGCCTCTTTAGATGACAGGTTTTTCTGACCTGTGGTTAGGTTTGGCAGAATTTGGTTTTTAAAATTTTGATCATTTCTACATTGGTGTGTTGTGAAGTATTTTTAAAGAGTTCTGTCAATTTCTACCAGACAGTGGGGAGGTGGGTCAAACAATAATTATTTATCCGCTGTAGACACTGAGATTCAAAAACACAAATTGTGACGATCATGTCAAAATATGCAAAGTAAATAACCTTAAATCAAACTCAAATAAGCTCTCAAGCAGTATTTTTCTGACTTTGCCTATCTGTAAATTTCAGTTATATCAATGGAAATATTTTTGTCGGTTTCCATGTAGAGCGAAATCAATGTTTGATGTTCACCAACTAAAGATCTAATCCTAACAGGTGTACCTCTGGTACTTGATTGCTGTACAGAGTAATACTTTCTAAGGGCTGTGTTGGCCAGTCTAGCAAAGCTTTATCATATTTAAAACCATTCTTGTTGTGAAGTTTTACCCTTTGCTTCTGGCTGTGTGCAGTATGGCCAAGTTTCATAACTCCACTCCGGTTGGTTCAGAATATGTACCCTATAGCAATGAACTACAGAATGACTAACTTGTCTTCTAAATCTGGGTATTGCTGTTGTACAGTGACCTCTACTGGAGGGGAGGGAGAGGATGCTTAAAACAGGTTATTCTTTACTGGTGGTGGTTTGAAGACTTCTCATTCAGATTTGGAGTTAGCAACTATCTCTCTGGCAGAGTTTCACCAGCTGAGTTTGGGCACCTTATATCTGTGTTGACTTAAGAGGGGGTAGGGAGGAGAATCGATGAAATACAAGTTTTTTTGGTAGTTATTCAATCCATGTCCAGAATTTCTGATGCAGCTATAGGAGAAGAAATTTACTCTCAGTTGCTAGGTAACTTCAAGAGCCTTTTAAAGTCTTACCCCTTCACTCCCGGGAAATTCAACAGGCATCTCTCATTCTCTCCCTCTCTCTGAACTGTGGCTGCCACCAGTATGTACAAATGAGTGCTCCAGTGCACCACAGCTGTTAGTCAAACAGGTGGTAAGCAATGTGGATGCAGTATTTCTGTATCTAGTTCCTCCACCTGGTGGGCAGGTGGGCTCCCCATAGTTTTTGCCTAGCTGGAAGCAGCAACACCTTCTGTTCGTCTCAGCCTCAAGGCAGGACAAAGGAAACCTCTTCCTAGAAAAACCAGGGAGGAAAGTCTGAAAAAGCTTCTCCTGTGCCTCTGTCCTGTGGTGCTAGGGGCAGGTCCATTCTGCTTCCCCATCCCCCTGTGGCTTTGTGCCCAGTTGCTGCAGCCAAGTGTAGAACTGATGAATGAAAAATGTTTTTAAATGTTCACTTTATTAATGTAACTTCATAAGTAAAGTTTTATTAATGAAACAACATTCATTCATAAAACCGGTTACCCCAGTAACTGGCTAATTGACAATTAAGGTGCTTGTTAAGAGCCACAGCATTTAGCCAGTTGCCCTTGTAAGTTTCACTGTCAATGCAATTCCTGCTTAAATCATGGAAACTTGCACTGTTTCAGTATTGTAACTTCTGTTCACTGTTTGCCATATTGTAATTCAAAGTCCATTTTAAAACGCTCACTCCATTTTGTAAAGGCTGCTGCAACCTTCATTTTTGCAAAACCCTGCTGTAATCTTTATTAGTTTAGTTTAGATGTGTGAATGAGGTATGGATGGATGATGAAATCAACCTCCAGGACTAGCCTGTCCTGATGAAATAAAATTCAAACACCAACCGCTGAAGATGCAGACAACAGCCCTAACAAGGTAAGAAGAGAGTATCAGAGGGGTAGCCATGTTAGTCTGGGTCTGTAAACGCAGCAAAGAGTCCTGTGGCACCTTATAGACTAACAGACATATTGGAGCATGAGCTTTTGTGGGTACCCACTTCGTCGGATGCATGTAGTGGAAATTTCCAGGGGCAGGTGTATATATATGCAAGGAAGAAGCAGGCTAGAGATAACAAGGTTAGTTCAATCAGGGAGGATGAGGCCCTCTTCTAGCAGTTGAGGTGTGAAAACCAAGGGAGGAGAAACTGCTTTTGTAGTTGGCAAGCCATTCACAGTCTGTTCACTCCTGAGCTGATGGTGTCAAATTTGCAGATGAACTGAAGCTCAGCAGTTTATCTTCGAAATCTGGTAGCCATCCTACAGCAAAAAAACTTCCACTACATGCATCCGAGTCCACCTAAAAAGAAAAGAGCAAAGGTACAATAGAAAGAAGATCAGAGCCAGGTCCAAGGCTGAAAGTCACGTCTGCAATTGATGGGTGATCAATCACACAGAACCCAGAGGCAGCACGACAAAGCAAGACCTATAGACTCTGGATTCAAACTAAAGCCTACAAAAAAGATGACTTGGAGGGTAATGTTCTGCTGCCAGTGTGGGAGGGCAGACCCAGTCCTTCCTTGTGCCCGGCTTTCCTGCCAGTTAGCCGCCACAAGCTACAATCCCAAGCTGCAAAATCAAGCCACAGACTCAAGCCATGTTCAGAGCTGGTAGCTATACAGCAGCTGCAGAACATCTAATGGGTGTATGTATGTGTGTAGGTGTTAGTTATTGATCATAAATCAAATTGTGTTATAATAAATGTGGCATCATTGCCTTGCCCCCTGAAATGGTTCTGTGTCATTTTGTGTGCATAACACAAGCCTGGGCAAGGACTGAGCTGCTCTGACCATGCAGCCATGCTCCTTTGTAGTAGCCCTCACATGGACTCCGTGGGAGCAGCAAGACAGCTCCCACCTAATCCTGGACACCTGGAAAGAGGCCCTACAGGTGGACCAGAATTCAGGTCAGAATTCACGCAGAGTCTTGAGTCTGCACTCCATCCATCAGCCCTGGCCTGGATAAATAGGGCCTTTGCTTCCCTGTGGTCCACAGCAATTGATTCTTTCAGCTCTGAAAAAAGCTTCCCAAGAGAGCTTCCTCCGTCAACACATGAGCTCCCATCTCTCCTACCCTCCAGCATCCCTGTCCTTAAAGTCTCCCCCAAGTTGGCGCTCAGTCCTCTGAGATCACCCTCCTCACACACAGTTGCATCCTTCCCAGTGTATACCCACATCAGCCAGGTGGCCTATTTGAATTATATAGATGGGACCTGGAGCATTTCTCTCCAGTAGGAATCCAACATCCTCTTGCACAGGGCTGAGAACTAGCCAGGGTACCTCACAGCCCTGCCGGGGCCTGAATGTCTGACTCTTCAGGCAGATGGGCTGAGCCAGAAACACCTCCTTCCAGTCCTAGTGCTGCTTGGTCCTGGTTTCCCTCGGTCAACCTCTTCTTGTCAAGATGCAGTTTCTTACTTCCCAGATACTGCAGTAGGTACCTGGCCACTCCCCAGGCCTGAGTGTAAGATGTCATGGGTGGAGGAGGTAGCTTACACCACCCCTCGCTTCTGTGACATTGGGTTGTGAAGAAAGCAGAAGAGAATTGGTGTTTGCGGAATCACCAAGCTTCTGAAGGCCTATAGGAGCTTGATTTGCAGACCGCATCTGGCTGTCCCCAGGTCTGTCTGCATCTACCTGACAGAAAAGGTCATTCTGACCCTTCGCTTGGTCCCATTCTTCTCATACTCAGGGCCTGGCTCTCCAATGCTTCTTCCTCTTGAAGCTAGAGATCCCTGGCTTGGTTCTTATCACCATTCCCAGGCGAAGGGTTCTTTCTCCTTTGGCCGTCCATAGGAATCGGCTCTGTCCTGGAGCTCCCCCAGGATGGGTCTGAGGGAGGACTATGCTAGGTTTGATTCCAAGGCCAGAAGGGGACATTGTGATCATGTAGCCCAACCTTCTGTATAACACAGGCCAGAGAATTTCCCCAAAGCATTCCTGTTGAACTAGAGCAGATCTGCTTCCCTAAGGGTCCTGGCTTCCACCCTCCGGGGCTGTGTAGGCAGCTTCCCTGTGGGGGGGCCGTGCTCTCATAACCAGGTTCCTTAAGGCAGTGTCTTACCTTAACCCCCCCTGTTAAGTTACTCTTGGGGGAATTCTGTGCCAAAAATTTAAAATTCTGTGTGTTTTATTTGTCAAAATAACACAATATAATCATGGCAGTTTGTTATTTTGGCAATTTATTTCAGAATACCTGTCAGCAAGTATGTTTGTACCACTGTGTACAACAAAAGAGATTCCTCACTAGGCATATTAGTCAAGCACTTTGAGCAATAATTCATTTAAACTGCAATATAGAAACTTCCTGCACCCCTCAGAAGCAGTGCAAGGGCTTGTGGGAGTCGGGGGTAACAGAGGAGCTGAGGGAGAGGGTAGTAACTGCTGGGAAGGAACCTGGGAGTGAACATGGAGGGTTGTGGGTGTCAGTGGGAGAAGTATGGAACAGTTGTTGTTTGATTTGTTTGGGGGGGGGGTTGTTAGGGAGCTGGAGAGCCTCCCCCATGCAGATTCTGCCTGACTCCTAGCCTCTCCCATTCAGTCAGGTACATCTGCCCCTGTCCTCATGTGTCCATGCACCCCCCCTCCATTCAGCCTCTGGCTCGATGCTGTCGCCCTACTAGCTTCTGTGCCCCTGCCTCAGTCTGTTCCCCCCACTAGCCCTTCTGAATCCATCTGTGACCCCCAAGCAGACCCATGTGCCCAGCTGTCTGCCCCCCACCCTCCAATATCCTGTGTCTCCTCCCCTGGCCCCGCAGGCAGAGCTCTCTGAGAAGGCAGCTTCTGCCCTTGTCCCTCTCCATGGCTGGCTGCTTTGGCCCTGTGCTGGCCGCCCTCTCTTCTGGTGCCACAGCACCCCCTAGTGACCAAGATGTGTAATTGCTGCGCCTCCCTGGCAGAATCTGTTATCTCTGGGGACATGAATTTTGCATGTGTGCAGTGACACAATTCCCCCAGGAGTATTAAGTGTCTTGTGTCCTTTGGAGCCTAAAGGTAGTGTCCTGCGCTCTGAGCTGTTTGACTCTCACACTCACTCTCTCATTCTGGAAAGTGACTTCCCTCAGCCTGGGAAGCCTTGCAGCTTGTAGCACTGGCTTGTGCTCCCTGAGTCCTCACTTCCACAAGGAGACATTAGCTCTCTGAATGTGCTGAAGCTTCCTCCCTGAGGTGGTCTTGGCCTTCCACTTTAACCAGGAGAGTTCTAGCTGTTATCTCACTGCCAGACTCAAGGTTGACTGCCCTTCTCTGGATGTCCCCCAGGTGTTTGGGATCAGCCTTTCTCAAACTAAATCCTTCTGTAAGCCCAGGTTCCTCTTCATGCTGCTTGAAGGATCTCATAAAGGGATGAAGGCATCCAGAAAGATTCTTTGTCCTGGATCAGAACCTGCAATTAGCATCCTCCAGTGCTGCCTGCCTCTTGCGCAGGACAGGTTCAAGGTCATTCTGCCCCCAAATTACTAGCAAGTGCATGCATTAGGCACCCCGGGCACCTTTTTATTAAAGTTCTCTTGGGGTGCTCTCAGCAGCACTTGTGATTCTAGCATCCTCTGCCTGCAGTATTTAGCTTCATCCCCATTGGCCTGTGATCAGTCTATGGTGCAATGACACTGCATTGCACAGTGTCAGAGAGGTAGCCGTGTTAGTCTGGATCTGTAAAAGCAGCAGAGAGTCCTGTGGCACCTTATAGACTAAAGCACCTTATAGACTAACTTAGTCTATAAGGTGCCACAGGACTCTTTGCTGCATTGCACAGCAAGGGCTAAATAAATTTAAGCATTTAATCATTGCATCTTTCAGCCAGGTGTCACTGCAGCTGAGCCCAAGTGCACGTAGCTTTTTTAACCATCCTGGCTCCTTTGAATAATCTCTTGTAGACATTGCTTTTGGATGTGTAAATAGAACCATCAGCCTATTTGAGAATTACCTGGTTTAAAATGTTTATCACTGCATGAGCTGTACACAGTAACTCCTCACTTAACATCCTCCTGCTTTACGTTGTTTCAAAGTTACGTCGCTGCTCAATTAGGGAACATGCTCGTTTAAAGTTGTGCAAGGCTCCCTTATAATGTCATTCGGCTGCCTGCTCTGTCCACTGCTTGTAAGATTCTGTGGAAGAGCAGCGACTTTACAAGGGAGCATTGCACCAGTTCCTCTTCTCGGCCTCGTCCCCCTCCATCCCAGCGCTTCACCCGCTTAGGAATTTCTGGGAGGTAGGGGCAGGAGCAGGGAAGCACCACATCTCCACTCCTCCCCCTCCCTCCCAGAAAGTCCTAAGTGCCACCAAACAGCTGTTTAGCAGTGCTTAGGAGTGGGGGGGGGAGAAGCGGGGATACGGCTGCTCTGGAGAGGAGGTGGAGTGGCGATGGGAAGGGGTGGGCCTGGAGCGGAGCGGGGACAGGAAGAGGTGGGCCTGGAGCATTCCCGGCAAAGTTGTTGCCTGTTCTTCTCCAGGGAAGCTGCCGCTGCTGCTGTGAAGGTGCTTCCTAGCATCCTTGCCTGCAGTGGGCTGTGCCTGTGTGGGGTAAGCCAGGGGCACATCCCAATCACAGTACGGTACAGTACTGTACAGTATATAATGCACCTTGTCTGCCCCAAAAGAATTTCCTTGGAACCTAACCCCCTGCATTTACATTAGATCTTATGGGAACGTTTCACTTAAAGTTGCATTTCTCAGGAACAGAACTACAATGTTAAGTGAGGAGTCACTGTATTCTGGCAGCTGGATTGCTGCTGTATTTATTTAGCTCAGTGCTTTTACGTGCATTTTTATATTTAATTAGAGCTGTTCAGAAGCATGTGGTCTCTTCGATAAAAGGGTTCATAGCTACAATTTAATTATCTGTCTGTTTTGGTTGTAGATACAGATCTACTTACTTCTTTAAGATGGGGTGAACCATTGGTATAGTAGCCAAATTGGTTTAACCTGACCCTGTGTGTAACCTGGGGCTGTGCAAACAGTGATAAACCTGGCCATGTGGACAACCTTCTGAGTGAGAGTTATGATAAGACTGTGGTCAGGAAAGCAAATTCATTCAAGTAGCTGGCGACTGTGTCTCTGTAATGTGCCTAGCACATTGAGGCTCTGATCTCAGTCTGTGTCTAGGCGCTGCCGTAAAACCAACAGTATAAGCCTAGGGGAGCTTACCCATAGCAGATGTCACATGCCATCAGAGCGGATCTCTCTGGCTTATTTCCTGCTAACTTTATGCCCGTTTGGGAGCTGTAATTCCTGAGCTGACTGCCAGTGTTCCAAATGCCAAGAAGATCTCATACAGCAGAAGGAATAAATGTATTCAGGAGTGGAAAAGTTACATGAAACCCTGTTTGTCAAAGGAGAGAGGGACTCAGAAAACAATTCCAGACAGACCCCAGCAAGTCTAGTAGTGGGGTAGGACTCCTAGGAGGGAAGGAGAACATACACGAGGAGTGAGAGAAGACAGGATAACTGGGAGTAGCTTTTGTGTTTGGAGCTGGTATTGGGCTTCCCATCTAATGGTGATAGCTGATGGGGC
This sequence comes from Gopherus flavomarginatus, assembly GCF_025201925.1. Taxonomy (NCBI): domain Eukaryota; kingdom Metazoa; phylum Chordata; order Testudines; family Testudinidae; genus Gopherus; species Gopherus flavomarginatus. Next base: position 40,120,571 of record NC_066630.1, read on the forward strand.
ACTGGCCAAACCAGTGTTCAGCCTGACCCCAGCATCCCAAGTGACTCGTGCCACCCTACCCCTTGGCAGAGTGGGAGGAGATTTTGCTGCACAACCCCCCATCCTCTTTTTTTAGAAAACTGGAATGTAAGGAGTGGAATCACAGGTTGTGGCTGGGGAGGTCTCTAACGCCATCTCCTCCAACAAGTCCTCTCTCTGCTGCTGGGGAAGGACAGCTCAAGTGAACCTTGGTGCCTGAAGAGTCTGACTGAACCACAAATGTAGTCACCTGTTGACTCCTGCTCCGAGCCCAAACTAAGCCAGTTACAGTGGTGCACTGAATCTTTAGACAGCTCTGAGAGCCAGCAGTTTTAAAGTCTCCCTTTATTTCATGAATGAGTGAGAAAGGCACAAAGGTTAATGCACCTCCCAGCCATGATGAGCAGTGTCTGGGAGATGCAGTCGCTCATTATGAAGACAATGGCTTTTACCAGGACCGCCCGGCAAAAGGCCAGGCTATCTGAAGGGTTCACTGTAGAGTTTTAAGAAGGCAGAAAGTCAACATGCTCTGTCCCAGGTTTCTTTTATGCTAAACGGACAAGGCAGGAAATGGAAATCGGAGTGATTATTTATACTGTGGTGAGAGCGGTGGCACCAAGTGAGCTGCACAGACACTTAGCATCTTGTCGATGTCGACTTGCATTGACTTGTCGACCTCTGCCTGGGGTGGAGTTCCTGGGGAGCAACTTTCTGCATTATCACTTTTCGCTCCTGAAATGGAGATGCAAGACAGGTGGGTGTCTGAGCTTACCTCCCGGGGCAGAAATGGGTAGGACGAATATGTTTTGGAAGACGAATACCAGCTGGTGACTATTTCAGATGGGAACTGAAGGGGCTGCTCTGCTGGGAGAGCTTCTAGTCTGTCTATCTAGGCCCTCTAGAATCTATGGTAAAAGACAGGCTGCTGTCAAATGGGGTGTAGTGGACCAGGTGGGTCCAGCTTATCTGGAACAGCTACAGCTGTAAATGGAACAAAAGTGTCAGGATCACTTCACAGGATCACAAGGAGCTGTGGCCTCTCCGGGGCAGGTCCCGTGCCAGAGCTCGTGCTGCCATTTGAGTGTCACACAACTTCTCCGGATGTAAGTGGGGCCCAGATTAATTCCTGCCCCTGCCCAAACCCACTGCTCCCCCAGCTCCTGGAGCGCTGAGGCTGAAGGCTACTGGAGAGCGAGGAGGGAAAAGCTGGGTCAGGTGGTCTGGCCCTGGCTTAGCAGGATCAGGTTTCTCTAAAGGTCAGAGTGAGTTCTGCCAGTGCTATTCGACTGGGGCCGTCCTCAGCCGCCTAAGGGGGCAGATGTTTCGAAGTGCTGTGCCCCCAAACCCAAGGGAGGAACCTGCCTGTGGAAAAGTGGTGGTAACCCCCCCCTTGCTCTCCACAGGACACAGCTGGGCTGCCCCTGAAGGAACAGCATGAGCCCCTCATTCTTTAACCCCCTTCTTGCCTCATCCCACGTGTCCCTGGCCAGAAGCCACCCTACCTTGGAGCAAACTCCTTCCCTGTTACCTGCTTGGTGAGACCCCTCTGCCTCCTCAATGTTTGCCTTGTCTGGGGCTCCAGCAGCCTCCCCCAATGCAGCTGTCTCTGTTGTGTCGCTCTCGTCCTCCGAAGGGCTGTTCATCTCCGGGTTGTCGTAATTTATGTACTGGTATAAGGGTCGCAGGCGCTGTGGTCTCCCTAGGGCAGTGATACCACCACCGCTGTAACACTGAATACTCCACACCCCCGCCTCCCAGACCGGGCCTTCAGGGCGCCTTCCCAATGGGCTGCAACAAAGCCTCGTGGCCTCAGGAAAGAGCATGATTCCTGGGCTACAGAGGGGGAAACTGAGGCACAAGGATGGGACTTGCCCAAGACCACTCTTGCGAAGGAGGTTGGTTCTGTGGCAAAGGCTCCAGCCTCGGATTTGGTGCAGTTCCTGGCTCTGCTGCAGACTGGCCGGGTGCCCTGAGGCAAGTCCGTTGGTTCCCCCCTGTGCACTGGGGATACCAACCCTTCCATCCCCTCCTTTGGTCTGTCGTTACTCTGTGGTGGGCCAGTCTCCCTCTGTGCCTGGGAAGAGCCTGGGGCAATGGAGCCCCACTCTCTCACACAGCCTGGGGGTGCTATCACCATAAGGAGAAGCTAGAGTGGGTCTGGCAGTGAGGGAGCCTCCCCTGGCTGAATACTCATTGGGGGCCAGCCCCGGGAAAGGCAGCAGGGCTCTTGGAGCATGGTTGCCCTGGGGGTCCAACTCTTGGCCATTATCTTTGAAAACTCATGGCGATCGGGGGAGGTCCCGGAGGACTGGAAAAAGGCTACTGTAGTGCCCATCTTTAAAAAAGGGAAGGAGGAGGATCCGGGGAACTACAGGTCAGTCAGCCTCACCTCAGTCCCTGGAAAACTCATGGAGCAGGTCCTCAAGGAATCAATTCTGAAGCACTTAGAGGAGAGGAAAGTGATCAGGAACAGTCAGCATGGATTCACCCAGGGCAAGTCATGCCTGACTAACCTAATTGCCTTCTATGAGGAGATAACTGGCTCTGTGGATGAGAGGAAAGCAGTGGATGTGTTTTTCCTTGACTTTCACAAAGCTTTTGATACGGTCTCCCACAGTATTCTTGTTGGCAACTTAAAGAAGTATGGGCTGGATGAATGGACTATAAGATGGATAGAAAGCTGGCTAGATCGTCAGGCTCAACGGATAGCGATCAATGGCTCCATGTCTAGTTGGCAGCTGGTTTCAAGCGGAGTGCCCCAAGGGTCGGTCCTGGGGCCGGTTTTGTTCAATATCTTCATTAATGATCTGGAGGATGGCGTGGATTGCACCCTCAGCAAGTTTGCAGATGACACTAAACTGGGAGGAGTGGTAGATACGCTGGAGGGTAGGCATAGGATACAGAGGGACCTAGACAAATAAGAGGATTTGAGCCAAAAGAAATCGGATGAGGTTCAACAAGGATAAGTGCAGAGTCCTGTACTTAGGACGGAAGAATCCCATGCACTGCTACAGACTAGGGACCGAGTGGCTAGGCAGCAGTTCTGCAGAAAAGGACCTAGGAGTTACAGTGGACGAAAAGCTGGATATGAGTCGGCGGTGTGCCCTTGTTGCCAAGAAGGCTAACGGCATTTAGGGCTGTATAAGTAGGGGCATTGCCAGCAGATTGAGGGACATGATCATTCCTCTCTATTGAGCATTGGTGAGGCCTCATCTGGAGTACTGTGTCCAATTTTGGAGAGTCCAGCAGAGGGCAAGGAGAGGCTGAGGGAACTGGGATGAATTAGTCTGCAAAAGAGAAGAATGAGGGGGGATTTGATAGCTGCTTTCAACTACCTGAAAAGGGGTTCCAAAGAGGATGGATCTAGACTGTTCTCAGTGGTGGCTGATGACAGAACAAGGAGCAATGGTCTCAAGTTGCAGTGGGGGAGGTTTAGGTTGGATATTAGGAAACACTATTTCACTAGGAGGGTGGTGAAGCACTGGAATGGGTCACCTAGGGAGGTGGTGGAATCTCCTTCCTTAGAGGTTTTTAAGGTCCGGCTTGACAAAGCCCTGGCTGGGATGATTTAGTTGGGGTTGGTCCTGCTTTGAGCAGGGGGTGGGATTAGATACCTCCTGAGGTCCCTTCCAACCCTGATATTCTGTGACTCTGGGCTGGAGGAGCACGGAGCTGGTGGTGATGGAAGAACACCCGGGAGGAGGGGGAGTCGAATCTGGCATTGAGGCTCGGCCCTCAGCACCTTAGGGGGGGCCTCCTTGCATCTATTTGGGGAGAGGCAGGACTCGCCCACTCTGTACAATGGGGTCTGTGGGGAGGAGGAAGCAGACCGGGCCCAGCTCAGTGAGCAGGGCTGCTCCTTAGACCTGAGGCCAAGACTGGCTGGTGGAGGATGTGTCAGGCGCGCACACAGCCTGATCCTGTAATGGAACCACAGCCTGGAGCCTTCACCTGTCTGTCCCCAAACCACAGGTCTCTGCTTCCTGAGCTACAGGAGATCCCCTTTAGCTAGTAGCACTAGCAGGGCCGTTATCTTCTCTGGGGGCCAACCGAGCGGGGTCTAAGCCAGCCAGGGGCGGCCATAGACATTTCGCTGCCCCAAGCACAGCGTCCTGCCGTGGGGGGCGCTCTGCCGGTTGCCGGTCCCGCGGCTCCGCCGAAGCACGCCTGTGGGAGGTCCACCAAAGCCGCGGGACCAGAGGACCCTCCGCAGGCACGCCGCCAAAGGCTGCCTGCCTGCCGCCCTCCCGGCAACCAGCAGAGCACCCCCCGCAGCATGCCACTCCAAGCATGCGCTTGGCGTGCTGGGGCCTGGAGCCGCCCCTGAAGCCAGCCCACCATACTGCCAGAGCCAGCCCCACAAAGGCGCAGTCCTGCACTGAGAAGCAGGAGCCTGCTGCCTCCCGCAGGCACAGAGAACGGCGAGCGCTTTCCTCACGCCAGGAAGGGGCAGCGCTGGCCTGTTGTGCCGCGTCGTGTGCACTTACTGTCCGTGCGCAGCGTGTCCGGGGGCAGAGCCGCTGCTGGGCTGGCTGTGAGGTCTGACGAGCTTTTCCTTTTCTTGGCTTTCTTGTGCTGCCTGGTAGAGAGGGGACTGTCCACCTCCCCCGCCTTGGGAGGAAGCTTCCTGAAGTCGGTGTGCTGGAAAACGTGTACTGCAGAATCAGCCCTGTGGGGCAGAACCAGAGCCAAGGGGACGGTGGGTTTGAGCTGCTGGGCAGAGGGACAGGGTCCCCTGGCAGGGAAGAAGTGTCCCCTGCCTCCCACACAACCTGCACCAGTGCCAGGAAACTTCCAGGGAATTAGCTTATGCTGTTTTGACTCCTTTCTGCCCTCCGTCAGGCCGGGAGAGCATTTCCCAGGGGGCGTGGGCCATTCTGCTCCTGCTGGAAGCTCAAGGCATCACAGCTTGAAATGCCCTGTCCCTCTGGTGTGCCCCACTCCTTGATGGAGATGGGGAGGTAGGACCACGCCCCTTGTGCAGATGGGGAAAGTGAGGCAAAGAGCGGGACAGTGATTTATCTGAGGTTGCTCCCAGCGTCAGTGGCAGAGTCGGGAAAAGGGAACCCAGGAATCCCAGTCCCAGTCCCCTCTGACCTAACTGTGAGAGACCAGTTTATCAATGAACCCAAACTTTGCGCTGGCTTTGGATCGTAGGAGAGGGTCAGGGCGGAGCTGCATTTTAGCCAGAAACCCTGGTGCTGCTGCCTCCCATAGCCTTGGTGCACCTCTCCAGAAGGGCTGGCATGTTCCGCTGCCTCTGGTGGGCTAGCCTCTGCCCTCGCCTCTGGCGTGGTGGGAGAGGCTTCACGAGGCACGCTGCCGCCTGCGTGGCATTGCTGAAGCTGGTCACGGTTAGCTGCCAGGCTGCAGTGCAGCTGAATCATACTCTGGACACTGGAGTTACCGTGACATGGTCCCAGCAGGGATACTGGTTAGTAGAACCTGTTCTGGGTCCATTTCCTGACGTGGCATTCCTGGGCCTGAAGCTGGCATTATTCCATATGGCTGGGTTCGCAGAACAGCCACAGGCGCTGAGCCAGCTTCCCCTGCCGTGCCCAGCCAATGTGCCGCGGGCCCACTCAGAGGGGAGCCCCTCTAAGGCAGCTCAGTCTCTGCTCCTGGCCCCGCTGCTGGGTGCCCGCTGTGGTGGGTACTGGCCACCAGTCGTGCTGGCTCATGTCAGAAAGGCCACTCAGCAGCCATCAGTGGGTCCTGGCTTTGGGTCAATACTGACCTGGGCTGGGTTGGACCCTCTGTTTCTGAGACAAGTGTTCAGGCCCCCGTGTGACCCAGTGTCCATATGCCATTGCGCTAAAGACAACAAACTTCCCCAGTTGTCCCTCCATCCCTCGTGCCACCAGGCCTGAACGAATGGTGCCATCAGGGGAATGGCTGGGACATGCCAGGCTGGCCCATGACCATCTCATCCTCCGTCCCAGCCCAGTTTGGAGGCTCTTCCATGTTGAGAGGTGGCAAACCCCGTAGGGGATGTGCATGTGCAAAGCCCATCCACAGGTCCAGCAGCCTCTCTGAGCCAGGGTCGTCAGAGCCCGGTGCACAGGGCTGGTGCAGAATGCAGACAGCCCCAGAACAGGGCAAGTCAGGGCCTTCCAGCCCCTGCAGGATCCCCAGAAGGGCCCGTTTGGGGCCCAACAGCCTCCCTTTCCCCCCAAAAGAGGAACAGTAGCAGCTGGGAGGAGCCTTCACAACCTCACATCTTCATTCACTCAGCTCCAACGCCCTGTTGCTGCATCACCTTTGGGTGCTGGTGCCTCCTGCTCTGTCCCCTCCCCTCTCACTCTGGCCTCTGTGATTCTCACCTCCTCTCTCCCGCCATGCCCATTCCCTGCCCAACTTCAACCCCAGGGCCAAGCGACTTCATTCTCACCAGATCACAGGTCTGAGGCAGTGCATAACCAGGCCAGGCACTGGGACGCCATGTGCTGGCCCCTGCCCCAAGCCCTTTGTGTGTGAGTTGGGGCCCTGATCCCAGCCTCTGCCTCTGCTCTTTGCAGGCGGTGAGCTCGTGGGAGACGGACTGGGCCCGGCACAATGGAGGATGATCCCACTGCAGTTTGATGCTAGTAATATAGACCCCAGGGGACCCTCCAACCTACTTTGCTGCCTTTGCTTTAAAGCCGGAGGTCAGCAGCCACGCCTGGAGCACGGAGACAGATCGCAGGGGTTTCAGCTCCGGAAAGAGCTCTTTGTGCTTCTGACCCTCTTCGTCGTACAGCTTGGGGTTCACGACCACTCCTTGCCCATCCTCGTCCCACTGGGGAGGAAGATGAAAAGTTACGCTCCCCCAAGCAGTAAGATGAAAGCAATGCTTCTGGAAGGCTGCAGTGCCTGGCACAGACGCCAGCTCTCAGCCCAGCCCCGCGACAGCCCAGTCTGTGCTGCTCCTCTCTGGTCTTGGAGGGGAATCTGAGCTTTGCAGTGAACAAGTTGCCAGGAGATTTCTGGACTGTGAAATGCTTAAGCTACGTTTAAAACCCATCTGCATAAGTGATCAGGCATCCATGGACCTGTGCTGCGGTACAGAGCCAGCCCCCACCAGGCCATGGACTGGCTAGCAAGAGGACCTGGATGGCAGCTGGAGGCCTGTGTGTTGCAGCTCGGAGCCTGTGGTGTGAGACATATGTAACTTTAGGATAAAATAATGTCATGGTAGGATGCCAGGGCTCTGTGCTGCTATTAGACAAACAGCACGGGAGTGAGACTGCTGCTGAACAGCAAGGCTGCGCAGCCAGCTACCGAGGCAGGACAGTGCGAGGGAGGCAGGTCAGCTGTAACTATCAAAGCCCCCCTTGCAGTGGGAACCCTGGCCAGGGCCTCTGGGACAGGAAGGTGTCAAAGCAGACAGGAGAAATGTGAGCCCCAAATTTTTCACACAAATGAACCGGAAACTTTGAAAATCATCTTTTGGGGGGCCACTTGTTAAATCCCTTGCGAGGGTGATGTGGAAGTGTAACGGAACTGGTAGGTTGCCTTTCCGGGACACAGCCCCTTCCCCGGGGAGTCAAGCCAGCTCCCATTGGGCCTGGCCTTGTCTCAGCCCCACATCGCGGCTGGAGAAGACGCATTCCCTGCTCCCCATGCACCTGGCCGGATCCCCTTGTGAACACGCCTGCTCCAGGCAGCCGCAGCTCTGCGAGCGCGCCCGTCCCATGACAGTTCACATTCTAAACGCACGATTGTTCTTTACCTCCAGCGCCTTGATGGTTGGATTGTCCAGTGCGGCTGCCAACTGGGAGAGGAAGCGTCCAGGCATGGCCTTCCCCCCAGGCCTCTTCTCACTTGGACTCCTTGCTGCAGTGGCCATCGCCTGAGGACAGGGCAATCAGTGACATCAGATACTAGTGCCTCTGGGCTTTGATCTGCTGTCTGATAATGATGCTTAGCCCTAGATAACTGAACACTTCAGGCAGGGGTCTTTCATTAGCCCCCCAGTCTAGGGGCAGGGAGGTCAAGCTTGTTGCCACCCTGTGCCCCCTCACAAGACCCTGTTACAGCTAGCACAGCTGAGTCGTGGCCCCCCAGCAGCATCTTTCACAGCACAACTGAGTACAGGCTGTGTTTGGGCATCTAGCAGCCAGGCCAGCCAGCTGTATTGGAGTGAACTATGAGAAAAGTGGGGCAACTCTCCCATAATGCTTCAGCAGGGGAGAGGGTGCCCAGAAGACACGCACCCAGAGCAGTGCACGCTGGGATGTCACAGCACTGGGAGGAATGGCTGACACCCCGGTTGCACAGATGCAGCGAGGGGGGGCATTCCTCATGGCAAAGATCACCAGGGAACCAAGCCTGCGGCAGCCTAGGCTGCTGGCAAGGGCATAGCTGCCGTCACTGAGCACAAGCCATGTTCAGAGCTGAGCAGGCCCTAGGCCGTTTCCAAACTCAGCTAAGAGCTGCATGTGGACAAGTGCCCAGTCTCCTGCCACAGATAACAACTGGCAGTGGGGCCAAGGGCTTGGATTCTCAGTTCCACCAAGATCCCTTTATATCTCGTGGGCAGCGTCAAGGGGCCGCAGAGTGGGTGTCGGTTACGTCTGAATGCATGTTAATGACCCCTCATGCTGCCACGGGGCTAAAAGTGACCTGGTATAAAGGAGAATCAGGCCCATAATTTATTTGCAATGAAGAATCCCACCAGCTCAGGAGTGAGCTATGATAGAACGATCAGGTCCCATACAACGGTTGCTCCTAGGTTCTGAACATGGTTCATCTGACCAGAGCAGACAGAGATTTTAATGCTATAAAAACCCACTTGGCGAGTATCCCCACCCAGGTTCCGGAGTGAATGAATCTACTCGAATGATCATTTCACTGTACAAATGCAGCATCCCCGCTCTCGCGGCTTTAACTGGAGCCACCTGATGATTGGGGTTTTTGTAGGTCTGCAGTCCTGTGAATACACTAGAACCTCAGCTTTTGTTTTCTGAAGAATGATTCTATCCTTCATGGTTGCAGAGGAAACCCTGGAAACAGGAACTCACCAGGTTCTGCTGGCAAACAGAAAGCCCAGCACTCCAAGCCACACTCTTATTCAAATTGCTGACTTACAAGGTTGGATCTTGTGGGTCTGGAGGCCTGATTCATGCTTTCTGAACATGAGGTTTTGGCGATACTGGGAATGCTGAAAGCCCTTCCCGTCTAGTTACCAAGAACCTGACCAGGATAGCCCAAACCAGGGCAGACTAGCAGGATTCAAATATTTGACTTTCAACTCTTTGAGCATCAAATGCTTTCCGCTCGGGTCAGCTCGGCTTTACCAGCGCTCTTTATCCTTTGGGTGTCCCCCATTCTGTGAGATTTACATTCAGTCACGTCAAATAACCCTGACCATGGGCAACTCATCTCCTAGCCCTGGGGAGGAGGGGACCACATTCTGCTCTGGTGCTAGGAATCCGGGCCGCCATTAGTTTCGGTGCCCTGCGGCTTTTATGCCGCAAGTCTGCAAACACTCGCTTGCAGCCTGCAGTGGGCCCACCCACAGCAGCCCAGGTAAGCACATGTGCAGGTGTTGGCAGGATCGGGGCCCAAAACGACTTCAACTCATCCTGCGTGCCGAGGCTGTTTGTCTCCCGATGCTGCTGCAGTGTATTCCAGGTGATGGCCACACTACGCTCTCCCATGGAAATGTGTCGGTGTCCTCTAGTGTCGGGGCTTCCCGAATCTAAACAAGGCACCGTTCAGATAGCAAGCACGTGGCTTGAGAGGTGTCTTTGGCACTGGGCTTGGTAGTGTAACGCCGACCCACACAGAGGTGTCGGCAGCGGGGATCAAACCCGGGACCTCTGAAGCTAAGTGCATGAGCTGCCAAGGCTGCAGCAGGTGCCTCGCTCGCCAGCTGGCCTGGCCCCCGCCAGAGGGGACAGAGCCCCACAGCAAGCGAGAGGGGGTTACAGTAGCAGGTCTGGGCCTCAGGCAAACCATAAATTAACGAACACACCCGCTGCGCAGGGTGTAGCGACCCCCTCACCCGGCTTCCAGAGCATCCCGGTGTGCTCCTGGGTGCCATCCCCCCTGCAACCCCACTGCCAACGATTGGTTCCCTCCCCCTTTCCCTGCCCCAGGGGTACATTTCCCCCTCTCGGCCCAGTGCTCGCTCGGAGCATATCCCCCTTCGTCCGCAACGTGTTCCCCGCTGAGTTCAAGCCTGCAGCTTTCAGTCTCATGAAACTTGGCAGCACGGACTTTCCCCCAGGCAGCCAGCGGGTGTCCGGCCTAACGACGTCCCCCTGCCAGCCAGCGGGTGTCCAGCCTGGCACCTTTCCCCTCTGCTAGCTGGCGGGCATCAGGTCCGGTGCCTTTCCCCTCTGCTAGCTGGCGGGCGCCTGGCCCAGTGCCTTCCCCCTCCCCTGAAGCCAGCGGGTGTCCGGCCTAACGACTTCCCCTTGCCAGCCAGTGGGTGTCCGGCCTGGTGCCTTCCCCCTCCCCTGCAGCCAGCGGGCATCCGGCCTGGCGCCTTCCCCCTCGGTGTCTGGCCTAACAACTTCCCCCTGCCCTGCAGCCAGTGAATGTCCCCCTGGCGCCTCCCCCGTCCCCTGAGCCAGCGGGTGTCCGGCCTAACGACTTCCCCCTCCCCTGCAGCCAGCGGCATCCATCCTGGCACCTTCCCCCCACCCTGCAGCCGAGTGTCCAGCCTGGCACCTTTCCCCTCTGCTAGCTGGCATCAGGTCCAGTGCCTTTCCCCTCTGCTAGCTGGTGGGTGCCTGGCCCAGTGCCTTCCCCCACCCCTGAAGCCAGCGAGTGTCTGGCCTGGCACCTTCTGCCTCCCCTGAGCCAATGGGTGTCCGGCCTGGCACCTTCCCCCCACCCTGCAGCTGGCGGGGGTCCTGGGTGGCCAGGGCTGAGTGGTCAGACACGCCCACCCATGCCCCGTCCAAGGTGCAGGCTGAGCCCGTGGGAGGGAATTGCCCAGCGCGCCGTGCCTGGGCCCAGCAGTCGTGCTGCACAAGCATGTCCTGGTTCCAGGTTCGCTCCCGGCAGGGGCCGAGCAGCCAGTCAGAGCAGCTGTAAGAGCCCTAGGAGCCAAGCGGGGATTTTGAGTGGGGGGCGGGGAGGAGGGAGAAGAGGAGGAAGCAGCCTATGCTGTTTTGGGGGTCATGGGCAGGGCCACCCAGAGGATTCAGGGGGCCTGGGGCAAAGCAATTTCTGGGGCCCCTTCCATAAAAAAAAGTTGCACTACTATAGAATACTATATTCTCGTAGGGGCCTGGGGCAAATTGCCCCACTTGCCCCCCTCCAGACAGCCCTTGTCAGGGGGGGCAGAAAGAGCCAGGCAGGTCATGGTGGCTCTGCCCCCTCCCCCCTCGAGTGAGCTCGGTCTCTGGTATTCTGTACACAGAGATGGGGGGCATTGGACTCTACCTCCACCAGCATCAGTAACTGCCCCGGGCTGTTCTTTCTGCAGTAACCAGCTGCTCAGTAGGGAGCTGGAGTCAGGACTGGCGCTAGGGGTTTTAGCGCCCTAGGCGCACGGCAATTTTGCCGCCCCGTGCGCTGGTCCCGCAGCTCCGGTGGAGCTGCCGCAGTGGTGTCTGCGGGAGGTCCACCGGAGCCGTGCGAGCAGCCGACTGTCCCCAGGCACAACTGCGGCAGCTCCACGGGAGCTGCCTGCTGCCCCCTCCGGACACCCTGGACTGCTGGCTGCCGCAGCGGCGCCCTGACCCAGGGTCAGTGCGCCTCCGCGGCAGCTGGCAGCGCAGGCTTTCCCTGGGCCAGGGGACCCCCACCCCTGGGCTGCCGGCTGCCGTGGCGGCGCCCTGACCCGGGGACACCCTGGGCTGCCGGCTGCCGCCAGCAGCTCAGACTCCCTCTTTGTCCCAGCAGCAGCAGCTGCTCAACCATTTAAAAAAAAAATTGGAAAAGGCACCTTCAAATCTCGGCGCCCTAGGCAACTGCCTAGTCCGCCTATATGATTGCACCGGCCCTGGCTGGAGTGCTCAGCATGCGCTCACCCCAAGCACATCCCCGACAACCCAGCCAGGGATGCGGGGTTCCCCTGGGCCAGCTACTTGGGAGAGTGCCGAGGGACTGCTAGCCATCAGGGAATGGCCTGGTCTCCATGGCCATGGATAGCAGGGAGCTTTGTTGAAGCACATGACTCTGCAGATGAGCTCTGCTCTGTGGACCTTTTGGGGCGCCTAAGTCTTTGCAATCTCCATGCTACGCAGCTACGAGACAATGCAGCCCACAACCAATGGGGCTTATTGATGGCCTTTGTTGGGCGTTTTGGAGTAGGAACGTGCTTTGCCGTGACCTGACAATGCAGGCTAGATGTGTAGCACTGATCAGCTCAGCCCATATGCTCAGTCTTGCCCTCTCAGTTAAACAACACGTAAACCACACTCAGGCCTGCTCTGGGAACAAGGGGCATTTGGTGCTGTGATATCACCTTGAATTCCCTGTGCTCTGTGCCACCAAAGCTGCTGCTCTGGAGCTGTCTCCACTGCACTGGTGATGGGTTTCTGGTGTCGTTTCCCTGGTGTCTTTTCACATAAGGTCTGTCGTTAGCTGCATTGTTACTCTGCGACCACCTCTCTTTATGCTGGGACACTGTTAGATCTCACTAGCCCAGCAGGCTTGGGGTGTTAGTGCTTGTACGGAGCTTCCCTCGCAACAGCCTCCAAGGTGGGGCTGCAAAGTCGGTTGATGATTCAGCAGGAGACTCTCAATTTCTTTTTAAAACAATCAGATGTGATTGTTGCTGTTCAGTCACTGTTTTTGCGGGAACCTCTCCTTTGCCCCAATACGAATGTAGTTACCGCACAGAACAAATGGCAGACACTGATCAGAGGCAGCAAAGAGAGCAATGCCTGGAAAGGTTGCCCGACACATCCCATTACAAGGCCCTCTTTGTAGTTGCTTATAACTTTGCCAAACTTTAACTGTTCAGGCTGAAAAATGTTCATGTCGGGTGTCTGCCTCAGGCTGATTTTTGGGGTTGTGGGGGTGTGGGGGGGATTTCAGCTAAAATGGTTCAGTTTTTTCCAAGAACAAGATTAGGGAAAAATTAATGCTACAGCCCTTTTGTTGAGAAGCTCTAGCACCCCCGCTTTCCCCATGGTTTGTAGCAGGGACTTGCTGTTTGGAGGAGGGTTTGCCCAGGTGTTAAGGTCATGCCCTTTGCCAACCCCATGAAAATCTGCCCTAATTTAGCCAAGTTCTAAACCTCTGAAAAATGTCAGTTTGCACACATTCCACAGAGACTTGCTACAGTTTGGCAGCTGCATTCCCTCAAGATTCTTCTGTCTGTACTGAGCATGCTGCAGCTCCTCAGAGCCCCTATGTGTGACCAGACCTTCCCTGTAATTGTGTGTCCTGGCAGCCAGCAGCCAGGGGCCGGGGTGGGGCCAGGCATCGGGGCCAAGAACAGGGACTGTGTCTTCTGTGCACTGCTGGCTCCCAGACAGCAAGGAGGAGGAATGGTTCTGATTTAGAATGCAGAGGGGTGGGGAGTGGGCCAGGGGAGATGAGGGGTTTGCAGGAACCAGGGGTGTGGGACAAGCAGAGTGGGATGGGGGCAGTAGCCAGAAAAGGTGTGTGCGGGAGCAGTGGAGGAGAGAGGTGTGCTACGGAGTGGGACAGGAACCCAGGGGTGTGGCTGGATGGGACCAAAGGGCGAAAGGTCTGGGGGCTATATAGGAACCAGTGGTGCAGAAGATAGGAGCAGAGTGGGAGGGAGGCAGGAGCAGGGAGGGGGACAGAGACAGGCAGGTGAGGATGGGATGGAAAGGTCTGTGACCACTAGACACATTCCCCTCCAGAACCTGGAATGGAACCCAGGCGTCCTGAATTCCACAGCAAAGAGCTGTGAAATGCACCAGCAATGCGTGTCTCATCCCACTCTAGGGCCTGATCTGCATACTCAGCCTGTTACTGCTCCTGGTTGCTTTGTTAGCACACAGGGCTGCTTTGTGGTGCTAACGAGCTGGTCCCTGCTGATAACCCAGTTTGGTTCCATCACGAGATGGAATTTCTGTTTTTTCAGTTTTTAAAAGACAGTTTTAAGGTTACTACTTCAAGCGCCCCTACAGTTAGGGGATGCCAGGGTTAAGACAGCCTGTGCAGCTTTGATTCAGCCTGATTAACCCTAGTGCCTATGCAGTCTTTAATTACATGTATGGGCAACCTTAATTGTGACAGTTCTTGACTTTCCAGTGTGTGACTGTGCTGTGTTTGTGGAGGTAACGTTGGTATAGATCTGGCAAATATAAATAGCTGAAGCGATACTGTCAAATAGTACTAAAAATGTTTTCTTCCCTTCGTTATTAAGACCATCTCAGACAATTGAACTGGAAATGTGCTAAGTGACATTTAGCATCTGCCCCATGTGCAGCCTTTCTTCGTGCTTTAACATTAAAATGAGATGGGGCGGGCCAGAGACCTGGGCCACAAGGCTAATAAGAAAAGGAATAAAATCCATCCAAATATAACAAAGCTGCTTAATGACACAGTGATTTTCAGCTTCATAGCAGGTTCCAGACATCAGCCAATTAAGCTGCACGATACCCAGGTGAGGTACTTTAAGTAATTAAGTATAAAACAATTAAGAGGCCTCTTGTTGCTTTCAACCTCAGTTCAGCAGCAGTGATTACAACAGTGCCCAGGCTCAGGGAGAAGCCAGAGGGGCTGGTTGATGCCAATGTTCAGCTTGTCCTGACACCTTTTATCCGTGGGTCTCATAGAGCTGTTTCAGCCTTCTCTGTTCCCGCTGTTTCAGGGGGACTCGGAACACCCTTGACTGCTAGATGTTAAGGCTGGAAGGGACTGTACTGGTCATTTTAGCTGCCTTCCCAGTAGCACAAGCTAGAGAATTTTGGCCGGCGACTGCTGCATGGAGCCCAGAACTCCTGGATAAGCTGGAGCAGAGCTAAGACCCACCCCCCCCCCTTGATTTAAAGCTTTAGCAGCGAATCAACCACATCCCTGGGTGAATTGTTCCAACGAGTGGGTCTTCTCATCATTCAAAAATAGCCTGACACTAAGGTGCAGTCATCTAGTGTCAATTTTCAGCCTGTGGCTGCTGTTTTGCCTTTGCTAGGTTACGGAGCCCTCTGCGATCAGAAATTTCCACCACGAGGAGGTATCTCTAGATTCTTTTTGTATTACAGACCCCGGAACTGACACTCTTCCTGTTTTCCCTGTTCAGGGCAAATGTTTGGAGTTCTTGGGCTGCAGGCTGCAATCAGAGCCATGTGGGAAGTTGCGTGTATTTGACCCCATGTGGGGGTGAGGGTAGTCTGCCCATGGAGAGCCAGTGGCAGGGCCATTCTTTGAATTAATACAGCCCATAAACTAAGCAGGTCCTGCAAGCAGCTGAGTAAATGCTGTGGGAGGAGCCTCATCCTTGGGCCTGTCCTGAGAGTGCTGCCATACAGTCAACCCCAAGCAGTCCAAAAGCAGGAGATTAGCTTCAGAAATCATGTATCAGAAGGGTAGCCATGTTAGTCTGGATCTGTGAAAGCAGCAAAGAGTCCTGTGGCACCTTATAGACTAACAGACGTTTTGTAGTGTGAGCTTTTGTGGGTGAATACCCACTTCCTTGGATGCATGTAGTGGAAATTTCCAGGGGCAGGTATATATATGCAAGCAAGAAGCAGGCTAGAGATAACAAGGTTAGTTCAATCAGGGAGGATGAGGCCCTCTTCTAGCAGTTGAGGTGTGAAAACCAAGGGAGGAGAAACTGGTTTTGTAGTTGCAACTGCCCCTGGAAATTTCCACTACATGCATCCGATGGAGTGGGTATTCACCCACGAAAGCTCATGCTACAAAACTTCTGTTAGTCTATAAGGTGCCACAGGACTCTTTGCTGCTTTTTCAGAAATCATGCGATTTAAAACAGATACATGTTGGGTTCCATTTATTTGTCTTCTGCTTTTGTCGGTAACTAGAGGGCTAGAAACATGGACCATGGGAGGGCTGATGAACGAAGGAAAGGGGGGGGTCATTTTATCAGGGCCCCCCAAAACATCTGTAACCGGAGTGAAATGGGGGGCAATTAACATGATGTAGCATGGCCCCAAATTTCTCTTGATGAGCTGTCTGTGCAAGAAAGCTGTGCCGGTTTACCTTAAATGAGCTTTTAAACGGATCTGGTGAAACTGGTGCAACCCCCTGTGTAGATGCAGCTTAAAAGTGGCACATTGTGGTTTAGCTTAAATCTGGTTTGAACTGAATTAAGCTAAACTGAAATGAGTGCATTTACATGGGGCTGTGGGGAGACTCACTAATTCAGTTTAAAATGTCACTTTTAGTTACGCCAGTGCAGCTCCCCCATGTAGTCAAAACCTAATAGACATTTTTAAAATTGCAAACTAAGTGTGTTGTAATCCTATGACTCTGGGAGCTGGGGCTTTAAGAAAAACACCAAACGTCACATAACTGTCAATAACCTGAGCACTGGAGATGATAAGATGTCACTGGGGTTGGTGTATGCATGAAGCTAGGGCAGTGGTTCTCAATCTGCCACCGTGTCAGCACAGAGCTGAGGCCCATGTGACATTCTCAGGGCCATACAGGGAGTATTAGAGGTGGGCCCCATATGTGGCCCAGAGTGGTAAATAGGTTAAGAACCCTGAGCTGGGGGCACTGGCCGGTGCTGGGCCTGAATGAGGCAGAGCGGGGAGGGGAGGGTAAGAGGTGAGGGAAGTCTGGATTTTCCAGTTCTTTGGTTGCTTAAAAAAGCAAAATGTTTGGGCTGGAGTGAAAACGAACATTTTGGGCAAATCAGGGGGGGCCATGACACGGAATTGGGGGGCGAATCACAGTATGGGGGGGCGGAAGCGGGCGAATCACCACACAGAGTGGGGGGAGGGGTTTGAGGCGAATCACCACCCGGCCCTGTCGCCAAACGGGGCCCGTCCGGCCACCATCCGCCCGCCGGGCTGGGGCGCCAGTCACGGGGCTGGGCACGGCGCAGCCGGCAGGGGGCGCTGCGGGACCTGGCGCGCAGCGAACTACGGCTCCCAGCAGCCCCCGCGGCGGCCGGAAGCGGCGGCGGCGCTGTTGCTTGGAGAAGCGGGGGGCGTGTAACCGCCTGAGAGCGCGAGCGGGTCAGTGCCGGGGCCGGGGGACACCGCGCTGCGGGGGCGGGCGGGCCGGCCGAACCCCCCCCTGCGCTGTGGGGAGCCCCGGGCAGGACGCGCGCACACACCCCCCGCTGTGGGGTGGGGTGGGGTGGGGCGGGGCGAACCCCCCCCCGCTGTGGGGAGGCCGGGGCAGGGCGAACCCCCCCTCCCCGCTGTGGGGAGGCCGGGGCAGGACGCGCACACACCCCCCGCTGTGGGGGGTGGTGGTGTGGGGGGGGCAGGGCGAACCCCCCCCCGCGCTGTGGGGAGCCCCGGGCAGGACGCGCGCACCCCCCGCTGTGGGTGGGGGGCGGGGCAGGGCGAACTCCCCCCCCGCTGTGGGGAGGCCGGGGCAGGACGCGCACCTCCCCCCCGCTGTGGGTGGGGGGCGGGGCAGGGCGAACTCCCCCCCCGCTGTGGGGAGGCCGGGGCAGGGCGCCCCCAGGCGGTGCTGGATATTGTGCCCGGTCTGGGGCCCTGTGTTGCGGGCTCTGCCTGGGAGCAGGGGCCCGCGCTGCTGGGGGACCCCACAGTGGCGAGGGGCCCCGAGCCTGCTCCGCCCCGACCCCCTGCTGCCCCAGGCGGGGACTCTCCGCCCTGAGGAGCCCGGTGCAGCCAGGAGCGTCCCGCCTGGAGCCAGGCCAGGGATGCGGCGGGGACTGGCTCCCTTTGGCCCCGTGCTTATCCCAGGCTCCAGGGCAGAGCTCTGTGCTGCAGGGGGCAGCGCCCACGGGGGTCTGCCACGTTCCCCGGGCACTGACAGACGGGTACTGATCCCTGCACCCTGGTCCCCCTTCTCTCCCCAGGGTGCCCGACCCCAGCGATAACCGGCTCCCCTGCCTTGGTGCCCATTGACTGGGGGAGCTTTGTTTGCACTTCTGCCTGGAAGCTGTTTGCCCTCCAAGCCAGCTAAATAAATAAAGCACAAATGCCGAGGCTGGCATGTGGCCAGGAGCGCAGGGCCATTGCCGTTGCGCCGACACCCAGCTAGATGCTGCTTGGCAGCTGGTGGGAAAGAGGTGGCTGGAGCTTGTTTGTTCATAATTCCACTGATGTTGCCTTGGGCAGGGTGTGGGGTCTAATGGTTGGAGCAGGAGACTGGGAATTCCAGGACTCCTGGGTTCTGTTTCTGGCTTGGCTAGTGGCAGCAGCAAAATCTCTTTTCTTGAGGCTTCAGTTGCTCTGTGTAGAAAGGAGGAGCCATGCTGATGTGCCCCACAAGGGTGATATGCAGCTTGGTTGGTATTTCTAGTGCACACTGGGAGCACCTAGGGGGAGATACCAGAGGAGGTTACAGCACTAGCTGTAAAGGAGGCAGATAAAGGGACTCCTCTTCCTTGAGCTGGGGCTGAGGCCAGAGCCAGGAGTGGAGCCATGGCTGGGCCGGGAGCCAGGGACTGAGGCCGGGGCCACGGCTGAGTCTGGGCCCTGGAGTGAGGCTGGAGCCATGGCTGAGACTGGAGCTGAGGCCCAGCTGCGGCTGGCAACTGGGAGCAGAGCTAGGGGTAGAGCAGGGTTGAGTGACAACCCTCTCCTCCTGTAGGGGCTGGCCTGGGCCTGGGCCTGCTGCGCCCTCCCAATGTTCTTCCACCTCCCCCTTCGGGGCACACCCCACAGTTTGGGGACCACTGGCTTAGGCTGTGCCTGCCCTGGAGCTGGAAGGTGTAAATTCCAGCTTGGGGAGCCATGGTCTCACCAGTCATGACTGAGCTAGTGTGCCTTCAATAGCAGTGCTAGTGGCAGGAGGGGCAAATGACCCTAAGTACCATCCCAAGGTGGGGACTACAAACAAGAGCTGATTCCAACCCAACTATATTTAACTAGCTGTCATCTTTTTGTATGGCTGAAAGCTGGCAACATTGGATGTTTAGTGAGATGTAGGGCAGCTGGTTGACCTCTCCAGTAGCAGGATCGTGGGCTTTTCAGGGCTTCAGTGGCTCGCACCCTGAATCAGTGGAACGAGGATAATTGCATCCACCTTTGCAAAGTGCTGTGTGATCTGCTGATCTGAGCTGCTGTGTACAAGTTCGTCTCATTGCATCATTTCCAGGTGGACGGTCTGTGGGAACCATTGGCTGATAGCACCTCAGAGCTGTGTGTGAGTCCTCTGGCTGCTCCCTGACATCTCTCTCCTCGTGTCATCTGTGACGTACAAGGTAAAGATCCTGAGAAATGTGATCTCTGGGACATTGCCCAGTGGAGAGTTGCATCCCCTTCTCATGTCTGTTATAGTAGAGGTGTAGCCTTACAGATAGGAGCATGCAATGCTCCATCTTCATCCAAGTGGCTGGAACATTGGATACTGGGTCCTTTAATATCTGCATGGTCCATGCACCCTGTGTTAAGGCTGAGGGAGCTGCAGCTCTTGTTGTAGCCCCACTACATTATCCTACCTGCTCTGGCCACAGAACGCAAATCCCCTTGTCCTTGGAAGGACACTGCTGCCACCCCAGCCTCATCTCAGGGTATGGCTACGTTTGGAATTTCAAAGCGCTGCCCCGGCAGCGCCGCGGCAGCGCTTTGACGTGTGAGTGTAGTCGGAGTGGCAGCGCTGGGAGAGAGCTCTCCCAGTGCTGCATGTAAACCACATCCTTTACGGGTGTAGTGTGCAGCGCTGGGAGCTGTGCTCCCAGCGCTGCCGCCCTGATTACACTGACGCTTTACAGCGCTGTATCTTGCAGCGCTCAGGGGGGTGTTTTTTCACACCCCTGAGCATAAAAGTTGCAGCGCTGTACAGAGTGAGTGTAGCCATGGCCTCAGAGAGGTACTAGAGTACTCTTCTACCATCCGTTTCAGAAGAGAGCCCTGTTTACCTCCTGTTCTAGGCTAGTGCTGCAGGGTGTCATTTCTGCTCGTTGGAAAGAACACAACTGCTAAGCTGGCTTTGTTCCTACGGGCAGTGTGTGGAGACCTGCCCAGCTGCTAGGGAACAGGCGTCCCCATGCAAAAGCCACCAGCACAACTGGCTGCTCTTCAGCCTCTCTCCAAACAGGCTTTGGAGGCCCAGTGGCAGGGCAGAGGCTACAGTGAGGCCCACAGTCTCCATGGCTGCAGTGGGCAGCTCGCACCAGCGCAGACTTCCAACAGCAAGGGGTTAAAGGCAGAGGCCTGCTCTGTCCAGTTGCTCTGCATAGAGCAGCCAGCGGGGAACTGTGCACATGAGGCTGGAGTCATGGGGGCTCAGAGCCCTGAAGCGAATTGCACATCAGGTATGTAAATAAGCAGAATCACCCCTGCAGCACCTCCTGCTGGTGACTTCCGGGAATTAGCTCAATTCCAGCCAGGAGCGCCCTCTGCAGGCCAGTGAGCCACCTGTCCTTTTGGCCCCAGTGTCCCACCCAGAACCCCAGTGCCCCTTTAACTGGTCTCCCCCTCCCAGGAGAACCCCCACCCCACAATCCCCACTTTGCCTCAGAATTGGCTACTGCCCAGTCTCTATCTAGCCCCCATTCACTTGGGCAGACTGCAGTATCAGCCACTCATCATAGGCAAAGGGGTTTGGACCTGCTGCCCCCTGCAACCCCCAGGCTGCACCCTGCAACCCCCAGTACCTCTTGGCCTTACCCTAGGCCACAGCCTGGGGCTTTCCAGGCAGAAGCTCGCCTGTGCCTGTGCCTGTGCCTGTGCCTGTGCCTGTGCCTGTGCCTGTGCCTGTGCCTGTGCCTGTGCCTGTGCCTGTGCCTGTGCCTGTGCCTGTGCCTGCAGCCAGACCCTTCTCCCTCTACAAGCAGAAGGAGAGTCACCGGGCTCTTGGCTCACAGCCTTTTATAGGGGCCAGCTGTGGCCTGATTGGGGGTGTGGCCCAGCTGTGGCCACTTCTGCAATCAGACCGGCTTTTAGAGCTGCAGCTTTCAAGCCCTATTAGGCTGCTTTTTAAACCCCTCAGGGCAGGAGCGGGTAACCAACCTGCTACAAGATATAACTGGTGAAAAAGGCCATCCACGCGACCAGGGAGGGGAGGTTGGCCGATGGAGACTCCGGTGACTGTGGGGCTTGCTTCCGCTCCATGGTCCGATCACGCATCCGGGCGGAGTTCCTCTGGGCGGCGTCCACTGGCTCCCTTGACGCCTTTGAGGACCAGTGGGCGCTGTCCGGGGTTCTCTGCTCGGTGTCCCCATTAGGTTCCCTCCTTCTGACCCTTTGACCTCACTCCTGTCCCTGTTCTTTTATTAGTTGTCCCCCGCACTCAGTGGGTTCTGTGGCCCTGTGGTTCCTCCCCTTAGGCTGGGGGAGGATCCTTTAGCAGTGGGCGGGCTTCGCCCGCCCACTTCCCAGACACCCAATAGGTACAAGATATAACTTAGGGGTCAGGAAAGCCCCCGTTGGCAGGGGAAGGTGGACTCCCATCCCACCTCTCCTGTGAACAGCTTTTCCTATCACCTCCCTTGCCCCCACATTAAACCCACCCAGAACTAGCTTTCTGACAGCCTCGGGCCTGCTCCTGCTGTTGCTGAAGTTGGGGAAATTTCAGCCACTGATGTGAGCAGGCGCAAGTTCCTGTGATGTACCGCGCCCTCCCTGCTGGCTCTGAATCTGCCCTGTGTCTCCCCAAGGGAAGGGGTAATGCCAGCAGCTCCAAGTGGCACTCTGCTGCCCCTATCCTCTCTGATCTGCCACCAGCCCATGTGGCATTCCAGGTGGTGGAAGTCACCCTGCCTCATCTGGAAGACTATATGCACAGCAAGGCCAGGCACAGCGAATGCTCCATCTATTTTAATCCTGTTGAGAGGGAGTAGAAAGGGAAAGATGGGATAGGTCTGAAATGGTCCTTTGAATTCACTTGGGAGGCCCCGCTGCTGCTATCACAGCCCTCCAATTGAATCATGGCTCCCTCCTGGCTTCGGGGCCAGTGGACTCTCAAATCCACTGCATTATGTCTTTCATAATAGGCTATAAATGTACTTCTGCTCACGGTTCTTTTGTGTTAATCTCTCTGACAAATTTTCTATTGCTGCTGCGTGATCTCTCTCGCTGGTTTCCAAGGGGCTCAGCTGATAACGGCGCACAGCTGCCTTTACTTTGCTTTGCGCTGCCCGTGTGCATGTTGCGCTGCTGGTGGCTTTCTTATGGGACAGGGACTGGCTCGAAGGAGTGACCTTGCCAGGAGGGGAAAGGCTGACAGTGGGACCTCGTGGGCCAAGGTTCTGAAAGTGGATCAAGTGAAACCGGAACAAGACGCTCTTATTGCAGAGTAGGAGTGTCCACAGCTGGAGCTGGTCCAGAATAGCTCCATGTGTCAACAAGCCCTTATGCTCTCTTACTGACATGTAACTGTCGCCACATTTATCCCCGCTGCATTAGCCCCTGGGGGTGAAGAATTAGCTCTTTGCTAATGGGTCTCATTCCAATAAGAGCTGTACTTCCATGATGACAGGCTTAGGCGGATTAGCCGTTAGCGTCAGAGGCTTCCTTATCCCTGCTCTGTATCAATAATTCATTGGTTTGTAAATGGAATTGAGGCCCCTGTCTGTCCCTGTAGCGCCACTGTGCTCTCCTTGCTACCGCACATCACACCGCAGTGGTGCCGAGACGCAGCATCGGTGGGAAGGAATCTTCCCTCTGCAGGGCTCGCCTGCCTGGGACAATTGTTGAGCCTGCTAAACGCAGCTCTCCAGGGGTGGGGCCTGATCCTGTCCCAGGGAGTTGATGCGCTCAGCTTGGCTCAGGGCCTGGCCCAGTGATTTTCTGAGTGAGGAGCAAGTCTCAGAGAGTGAGCGCATGTCCCCTGGTGGTAGGGGACTCTCTGAAAGACTTCCTTTGACGCTGCAAGGGAAGAGGTGCTGGCTGCTCCCGGGTTGGAGATCTAATGTCTGCCCAGCTATCAGGTGGCTAAAGGAAGCAGCAGGTGTGGTTGTAACCAGGGTGGAAAATGAGGTTCTGCCCTGAAGAGTGACTGTGCAAATGGTATTACAGGCCAATTTTTGACCATCTGCTAACTGATAACTAAGCAGCCAGCCCAGTCCACTCCTGGGATCTGAGGGCCAGGCTGGGCACTTTCCTGTTCATGCATTGTTTTTGAGGGTGCCGGGCACTCCTGTTGGCTGGGGTTTGGTATTGCAGCCATAGAGGGAGCTTCGGCTTTAAGCTACAATGCCCGCTCCCAGCTGAGGGCTGCGGCAGGGGCCAAAGCAACCTCCAGTGGAGCAAAGCAGGCCAAGCCCCACAGCAGAATGAGGTGGCCGTGGCTGGAGAACCTTGGCCATCAGTTGTGCTGATGGGGCCCCAAGAGAAACCCTCTCACTCCCCAAAGCAGCACAAACCCATTTCAGTCCCTGCAGTGAGCAGCTCAGCCTCTGATACTCCTGGGGAGTGAGATGGAGCTGTTCTTACAGTCACGCTGCAGAGCAGACCCATGGTGACAGCACGTGAGCCAAGCGATGTCTGGCGAAGGGGAGATCCATAAGAACGGCCATACTGAGTCAGACCAGTGGTCTATCTAGCCCAGTATCCAGTCTTCCACAGTAGCCAGTGCCAGATGCTTCAGAGGGAATGAACAGAACATGGCAATTTATCAAGTGATACATCCTGTCGTCCACTCCTAGCTTGGCAGAGTACAGCAGCAAACATGGACACTTTGCATGGGGGAGTCGTGCTGGTCAGTCGCTGCCTGGTGGGGATTCCCAAGTGATGCTTGCAGCTTGGTCAATGTCCAAATTAGCGGGTGGGTGTTAGTTTTCCCTAGCTGGGTGTGTCTCCAGCAAAGAGCAGCAGCCCAGCTGTATTTAAATATTCACCGTGGCCGGTAAATGATTCCCAGGAAAAACCCATCTGGTTTCCGTTCCCAATGGTGTTTACTTGTCGATTGCAGCTGCAGAGCCGTGGCCGAGATGTCTGAGGGACCTTCCAGGATCTCGGGACCCATCCCTCCCGACCCTACACTGTTCCCGGACTATTACAAACGCCCACTGTCAGGTGAGTGCCGGTGGAGCATGCAGCATGGATGGGGTCCTACATGGTCACAGGGCGGCTTGTTCTCATTAAAGCCCTCCCTTCCGTAGTCCCATTTTGCTGCACAGTCACACTGGATACATGGAGGGGGCCAGCATGGTGGCTCGTTGAGGTGCCAGGCCAGAGGGCTGTTCGTTGACCTGGCTTTCCCCAAGTCCAGGCAGGGGCTGAGGGCTCCTGCAGAGCCGGCTTGCTCTGCTCCAAAGGCCGTGGAGTGGGCCTGCTTCTCTCTGCAAAGAAGCTTGGCTCCTCTGAGATGCTGAGTGATCCCAGCTCCCATTGGCTCCAGGACCAGGCTGATGTTAGGAGCAGCGTCAGTGAGGGGTAGAGGGGTTGGAAGTTAGGAGAAGGTGGACTGGGGAGGCCAGGGGGCTCGCCAGCCTCATCTGGGGCTGCCTTGGCCGGAATGGGGCTAGCCTGGAGCAAGAGGGAGGGAGGGATGGGGCGGAGCTGCACGTCTTGACTCATGCTGTCTCTCTCTAGCTCGAGGGAGGCTGGAAGGGAATGCCTTGAAGCTGGACTTCCTCTCGGGCCCTCTAGCCCCAGATCCCAGCCTGTACCCCACCTGCTACAGTGCCCGCCTTGCCCATCCTGCCCCACGTATCCGCCCCAACGGTCAGGCCATCCTGGAGAAGGGGCAGAAGGGGACGGTCGGGGTCTTGCTGAAGCTGGAGGGGATCTCTCTCTACAGGGAGCCGCCCCTGAAAAGTAAGTGCAACTGAGCAGCTGGAGCTGACAGTGGCTCAGGGCAGGACGAATACTTTGATTGGACGCAGTGGCAAGGCCTTAGGGTGGGGATTTCCAACCGAGTAACAAAGTGGTTGGATTTGTTGGGGGCTGATCGGCTCTGGGTGTGCTGCAATGGGAGCAGCATCCAGACCCTGGGGTTATTGAGATCATTGCCTCACCCTGACTGCAGCATGGCCTTTGTCTGGGGCTAGGAAGGGAGTGTGGAGAGGAGACCTGCTGGTGGAGACCAGGCTGCGGGGCAGTCTGGGAGCAAATCGAGCACTTCAGTTTACCCTGGCTCAAGGTTAAGAGTATGGTGGTTAAATCGAGAGGCTTAAAGCTGATGAAAGGAAGTGGTTTTTTACACAACACAATTAGCCTGTGGAACTCACTGCAACAAGACATCATGGAGGTCAAGAGCCAAGTAGATTCAAGGTGATTATCCAGGTGAGAACAGCCATGGGGAGTGCCTGGAAAAGGAGGGCTCTGCTGGCCTTGGAATCTGTGACCCAGTTCTGGCTCCGCTGTTTGCTGCCCCAGCTGGGCAGCCTGGGGACTGCTCTAACTTGTGCCCACAGAGGACAGCCAGAGTGCAAGGTGCACCAGCTGCTGTCTGTCCCCAATGTCAGTGGGGAACTCCCCTGTCTGGGGAGATGCCCCTACAGGAGGATTGTGGGTAATTTCTGCAACCTGAGCTGAGGACTTTCTGAATCAGTCTGGTTGCCCTCAGGCGGGAAGGGCAGATGGCTCCAACATAGAGTCTGGCATTGCTGTTGACAGCCCCACGCACTGGGAAGGCCTGTGGTTCTCCATCCCACCTTCCCCCTGGGGCAGGAGTTACAGGCAGTAGTTTTCTCCCCTGGGTGCTGGGGTGTTTGTGGTTTGATGCTAAGCGAGAGCATTGGCCCAGCCCTCTGGGCTGTCGGGTAGTGGACGGGGAGGGACAGTCTCTGCATGGATGGTGTTCCAAGAAGGAATGCTAGGCAGAGACAGGCTCCGCAGCCTAACGAAGAGAGGGAAGAGCATCTTCGCAAGCAGGCTGGCTAACCTAGTGAGGAGGGCTTTAAACTAGGTTCATGAGGGGAAGGAGACCAAAGCCCTGAGGGAAGTGGGGAAGTAGGATACCGGGAGGAAGCATGAGCAGGAGACCTCAAGAGAGGAGGACTCCTGCCTCAGACCGAGAAAGCAGGATGATCAACGAGTTATCTTAAGTCCCTATACACAAATGCAAGAAGCCTGGGAAACAAGCAAGGAGAACTGGAAGTCCTGGCACAGTCAAGGAATTATGATGTGATTGGAATAACAGACTTGGTGGGATAACTCACATGACTGGAGCACTGTCATAGATGGATATAAACTATTCAGGAAGGACAGGCAAGGCAGAAAAGGTCGGGGAATTGCATTGTATGTAAGAGAGCAGTATGACTGATCAGAGCTCTGGTATGAAACCGCAGAAAACCTGAGAGTCTCTGGATTAAGTTTAGAAGTGTGAGCAACAAGGGTGATGGCGTGGTGGGAATCTGCTATAGACCACCAGACCAGGGGGATGAGGTGGACGGGGCTTTCTTCAGGCAACTAAGAGAAATTACTAGATCACAGGCTCTGGTTCTCATGGGGGACTTCAATCACTCCGATATCTGCTGGGAGAGCAATACAGCGCTGCACAGACAATCCAGGAGATTTTGGAAAGTGCAGGGGACAATTTCCTGGTCCAAGGGTAAAGAATGGTGTCCCTAGCCTCTGTTCATCAGAGGATGGAGATGGATGGCAGGAGAGAGATCACTTGATCATTGCCTGTTAGCTTCACTCCCTCTGGGACACCTGGCGTTGGCTACTGTCGGTAGACAGATACTGGGCTAGATGGACCTTTGGTCTGACCCGGTACGGCCGTTCTTATGTTCCAAGTGCTGGAGCAACCAACTAGGGGCAGAGCTCTTTTTGATCTGCTGCTCACAAACAGGAAATAATTAGTAGAGGAGGCAAAATGGGAACCTGGGATGGGATGGGAACTGGGGAGGCAGTGACCATGAGATGGTCAAGTTCAGGATCCTAACACAAGGAAAAGGACCTAGGGGTTACAGTGGACAAGAAGCTGGATACGAGTCATAGTGTACCCTCACTGCCAAGACGTCTAACGGCATTTTGGGCTGTATAAGTAGGGGCATTGCCAGCAGATCAAGGGATGTGATCATTCCACTCTATTCGGCCTTGGTGAGGCCTCATCTGGAGTACTGTGTCCAGTTTTGGGCCCCACACTACAAGAAAGATGTGGAAAAATTGGAAAGAGTCCAGCAGAGGGCAATAAAAATTATTAGGGGTCTGAAGCACATGACTTATGAGGAGAGGCTGAGGGAACTGGGATTGTTTAGTCTGCCGAAGAGAAGAGTGAGGGGGGATTTGATAGCTGCTTTCAACTACCTGAAAGGGGGTTCCAAAGAGGATGGATGATCTAGTCTGTTCTCAGTGGTACCTGATGACAGAACAAGGCGTAATGGTCTCAAGTTGCAGTGGGGGAGGTTTAAGTTGGCTATTGGAAAACACTATTTCACTAGGAGGGTGGTGAACCACTGGAATGCGTTCCCTACGGAGGTGGTGGAATCTCCTTCCTTAGAGGTTTTTAAGGTCAGGCTTGACAAAGCCCTGGCTGGGATGATTTAGTTGGGGATTGGTCCTGAGCAGGGGGTTGGACTAGATACCTCCTGAGGTCCCTTCCAACCCTGATATTCTATGAGAGCAGCAGAATATGGACCCTGGACTTCAGAAAGCTGACTTTGACTCCCTCAGGACTGATGGGCAGGATCCCCTGGGAGAATAACATGATGGGAAAAGGAGTCCAGGAGAGCTGGCTATATTTTAAAGAATCCTTATTAAGGTTGCAGGAAATATGGCAGGTGACCAACTTGGCTTAACAGTGAAATCCTTGCTGATCTTAAGTGCCCCAAGGGTTGGTCCTGGAGCTGGTTTTGTTCAATATGTCCATTAATGATCTGGAGGATGGCGTAGACTGCACTCTCAGCAAGTTTGCAAATGACACTAAACTGGGAGGAGTGGTAGATACGCTGGCGGGTAGGGATAGGATGCAGAGGAACCTAGACAAATAAGAGGATTGGGCCAAAATAAATCGGATGAGGTTCAACAAGGACAAGTGCAGAGTCCTGCACTTAGGACAGAAGAATCCCATTCACTGTTTCAGACTAGGGACCGAGTGGCTAGGCATCAATTCTGCAGAAAAGGACCTAGGGGTTACAGTGGACGAGAAGCTGGATATGAGTCAGCAGTGTGCCTTTGTTGCCAAAAAGGCTGATGGCATTTTGTGCTATATAAGTAGAGGCATTGCCAGCAGATTGAGGGATGCGATCATTCCCCTCTATTCGGCATTGGTGAGGCCTCATCTGGAGTACTGTGTCCAGTTTTGGGTCCCACACTACAAGAAGGATGTGGAAAAATTGGAAAGAGTCCAGCGAAGGGCAACAAAAATGATTAGGGGACTGGAGCACATGACTTATGAGGAGAGGCTGAGGGAACTGGGATTGTTTAGTCCGCAGAAGAGAAGAATGAGGGGGCATTTGATAGCTGCTGTCAACTACCTGCAAGGGGGTTTCAAAGAGGATGGAACTAGGCTGTTCTCAGTGGTAGCAGGTGACAGAACAAGGAGTAATGGTCTCAAGTTGCAGTGGGGGAGGTTTAGGTTGGCTATTAGGAAACACTATTTCACTAGGAAGGTGGTGAAGCCCTGGAATGGGTTCCCTAGGGAGGTGGTGGAATCTCCTTCCTTAGAGGTTTTTAAGGTCAGGCTTGACAAAGCCCTGGCTGCGATGATTTAGTTGGGAATTGGTCCTGCTTTGAGCAGAGGGTTGGACTAGATGACCTCTTGAGGTACCTTCCAACCCTGATATTCTATGATCCCAAACTAGAAAGCTAGGATTCAAACCAGTCCCACCTCCTGTTGTGAGTGGGGATGTCTTCTGGCTCCACTGATCGGCTGTGTGATGCTTGTCTTCACCACTCTGAGGGCAGCAGCAGAGGGTGCTAGTGAGTTGCTCTTTGTCATGGCACATTTGAGTCACCCCAGAAAAGCCAATGTCTTATGTGTGCTTACAGGGGGCTCAGTGGGTATGATTCTGTCGCCCCCTGGTGGCTGGCACACAAGGAAGGCAACAGCTTGTTGCTGTTTGCAGCAAATGGAGTAGCTTAGGTAGCAGAGGCTTTGGTCTCTGGTGCCAAAGGTCGTGGGCATCCACTTATGGCTTGGGAGGGTTTGTTGGTGAAAGTTATCTCTCCCTGGGGCATGCAGGGAAAGAGGCCAAGGACCACGAGAAGGAGAATGTGAGGCGGATGAGGGAGATCCAGAGGAAATGCAAGGAGAAGGAGCTGGTGCGGGAGCACAGCCAGCCCAAACCCATGAAGGCCTTGTGGAAGTCCCAGAAGTATGAAAATGTGGAGTCCAAGGTGAAGGCCAAGTTGCAGGTACTTGCCCACTTCCCCGTAGCCCTTCACGGGCCATTGCCCTGGCTGCCAGCAGCATGAGCCCAAGCACAGCCCAGTCAGCATGTCCCGGAGATATTGGGAAGGGCACCTCGATTGGGGTTTGCAGAGAGACCACGTCTAGCTCTGCGGAGTCCTGCTAAGTAGCACGGGGATGGAAGTGTTCCCTTCCCATGCCGCTGTGAGAGCGGAGCCATGTCCTGGGTGGGAATACCTGGCTCGGGCCAGGAGGATGGTGGCTATCATGAGGTTAAAGGCGCCTCAGTGTGATGGGAAGGGTCTGGCCACTGCCCAAGTTGGGGAGAAGCGGAATCCCTGCTGTGATTCTGCACTGTGGCTGTTGTGAGATGGGGTCAGACGCTTGGCGTTGTACTCCTCCTGCTCCCGGCGCTGTGGTCTATGTCTGCTGCTCTCGCCTATGGAATCCACACCATGCATGTAATGGCAGCTCTGTTGTCCCACTCTGCAGGATGGGTCACTGGCCTCATGCATGAAACCAGATCAAAAGGGAAGAGTGCCCCAGCCCCTCAGTTGGAAGGGTCATGACTCTTAATGGCTCAGTGTGACTTACAAACACTCGGCATTTTAACAAACTGTCACAGGGTCTGTCTATGCCACGCCCGGGCCCCAAGGACCCACATGGCTCCACAGGACAGGCCCCTGACCTCCAAAACTGGGCCCTTGGGCACCTGCGACCCCTATCTCTCTCTATGGCTCCCTGCAGCGAATCCAGGCTCCTGAGGGAGGCTTGTACTGTCCCCTTCAGGGCGCAGCGCTCCCAGGGCGTGTTTGCAGTGAGACCAGGCAGCCTCTTCACAGCACAGCTGGGTTTATTGTGGGGAATTCCTTAGATCAGCACAGAGAAGTGAAGGTTGACATGGTCCTTCCTGGCCGCACTCCACCCAGCCATGCTGTTGTTAATTCCGTCTCCATCTCCGGAGAGAGCTGCTGAGTCTCCCCAAAAACCACCACTTATCCCCTCCCTTATGACGCAGGTGGAGGTCACGTGTTCCTCCAGCTGGAGATTACCCATGCTGGTGTCAGTCGTTAGCCCCTTGGGGCTCCCATTGTCGTTCTGGATCCTCCACTCATATGGTCGCTTTCAGCCAGTCCTTTAATGCCCCATTCAGCCCACCCCAGCCAGTGACACACACCGCTCAGTCACACTCTTCCCTAGTTGCCCTTGTTGCAACCACTGGGTGACAGTGTGAAGTGCAGAGGGAAACTGAGGCACACAGTGGCATCATAAAAAGATTAGAGAAAATTCCCACTTTGTCACACATGCATTCTAGTCCCCGCCACCACCGGCTGCAGTGTGAAGCCTAGCCCTGTCTGGGGGCACTCAGCGCACTGCATGTTGGAGTGCTAAATTCACTGGAGCCCATGGGTCTGGTCCTGCAGATTCCTCTCTCATACTCCAGTATCACGCCATTGAATTCAATGGCCTAATGCAGATTTACACTGGCAGGATCTGGCTCCATGTCTCCGCTGCTGGCTGAGTTCCCTGCCTGGCTGCCTCCTCGAGGAGACCTTTCCGTGGCATGCAGCAGCAGGGCCTGGAGTCGCCCATCTGCCATGGAACTCATGGGTGATCCTTGGCTCTGAGGGGCTTTGCCGTGTGGTTTGCCCTGTCCCGGAAGTAATGTCGCTCTCTCTCTGCCTGTCGCAGGAGAGCTCTCCCCCGCCCAACCCGGAGTCTCAGAAATTCCTCCGGGCGTATTCCCGCTGCGGCTCCGGGGTCCAGCCACGCCGGTCGCTGTTGCCCAGCCCTGCCAAAACGAGAGTGGTGACCGACACCGAGACTGCAGGAGCACAGCGCACTGATGCCAAGGTGAGGGACTGCACGCCCTGCTCACTGGCTCCTGGCGCTCCAGAATCGCTCCTGCCTCTCGCTCGGCACAGGTTCCTTCACTCCAGCCTCAGAAGGCAGCGTGCTGTGCATGGGGGTCACTGCTGCCTGGCCCCTCACGCTGATCTCTTTCCTTCCAGATCCAGGTAGAAGGCACCAGCGTTGACTTCGTAAGCCACAATGCCCGCACCGCCAAGCGGGCCCCCATGCGGCGCTCACGCTCGCTGCAGTCACTGGCCGAGGCGCTGGAGCAGAGGCGCCGGGAGCAGGAGGAATACAACGCCAAGCAGAAGGGCCATGTGCCCCAGTAGTACGTAAGCTCCTGCCCAGCCAGCGCTGCTGTCGCAAACAAGCCTGAACCCACTTGCTGCTCCGTGCTTGGGATGGCAGGGGCATCTCTTGCAGCAGCTCCCTCCTTCGCAGCAATGAGCTTGGCCCAAGAGGGTCAAATGAAATCCCCGATGAAGCTGCTGCATGCGGGGCAGCGGGGCCAGGGAAGGCTGGGCTGGGCAGCCTACTGGCTCTGCGCAGTGGAGCTGCTGAATGTCAGGTGCTCCAGCTGACTTGCTGGTGCTCAGCCCTGCTGGGAATGGGCACCAAAGTGACTTAGGAACTTCAGACTCATTGACAGGTTACTCGGTGCCTGAGTCACTTCCCCTAAGGGCTGAGCATGTCCCACAACGGCCGGTGGGGCCTCCCGAGCGACACCCATAGGGGACAGAGCAAAGCTCCCGGCTCCCTGCCTTGCTCAACTCAGGCCAGCGGGGTTTTGTATGGCTGGAGGGTGGCAGAGGAGTTGGCTGGCTCGGCTGGGAACGGGAGACAGAACCTTTCGCTCTGACATTGGGCCAGATCCAGCTCAGGACCTTGCTTCCTGGTGCCCTATGGGAAGTGAGTTTGGTGCATGTGGTCAGGTTCTGCATGGCCCGGACACACCCTGTGGTGCACTGCTGATCCCTGGACAGGCCTGGGGCTGTGTGGAGACACCACGGGGCTGATTCCTCCAGATCTGGCCCAGGCCCTTTGCGGGCACCTTGATGTGTGGGAAGCCTGCACTGCCCGTGCTGTCAGGCCTGTGGTCTCCAGGGCTGTCGGTCACTCAGGTGACAAGTCACCCCCTGCTGGGCCAGTATCTGTGAGCCTGACATCCATCCCTGTCCTGTCTGGATCCCGCCCCTCAGCACACGTGCTGACGCACCCTCCTTCTCCCTCGGCAGCTTGCTGGAGCGGAAGGATCACTGGCGTAGGGAGATGGAGGAACGGCAGCGGAACCTGCCCGACCCTGACATGCCACCGGGTCACACCATGATGCCAGAGAGCGAGCGTCTGGAAACCCTGAACAACCTGCAGCAGAGTAAGGGGAGGAGACCCAGTGGCTCCCCAGATGAGTGGGGAGAGAGAAGCCAGTGCTACTCTGCAGTGGCACATGCTGTGACGGGACAGCTCTGCTTACTGCCGTGCTAGCCTCGGCCACGGGGTGTCGCTTTTCTAGAATCCACCGAGTTGGCAACCTCACAGTGCTAGTGTGTGTTTCCCCCGCCACGCCAAGCCCCCGGATAGTCACGGACTTCCAGCCCTGCCCCAGTCACAGCCTAGCCACACTTCCCCCACTCCCTCCAGCTGAAGGGTCTGCTGCAGTGCGATGCCCCGAGTGGAACACAATATCCCGGGGGGGTCTCACTTACTGCAAGGCCGCTTCTTCCCCACTGTGACGTGCTGCCTCTGTGCGCATGGCTGGGCCTTCTTGGTGGCTGGAGCACGATCAGCTGCCCCATGGGATCGCATAATGGCTAGTTAGCTGATCTCTGGGGAGTGAGAACCAGTGCTTAGTGGCAGAGCAGGAGAGACCTGGCCGTGCCCCCTCTCACCAGCCCCCTTCTGTCTGCAGGCCAGGAGCAGCTGGTAAAGGACCTCGTGATGCTGCCAGTGCGGGCTGACACCCTGAGCATTCAGAAGAGGCGGGTGGAGCTGGAGAAGAAGCTGTCACAGATCGATGAGGCTCTCAAAATCTTCTCCCGGCCCAAGGTCTTCATCAAGCTGGACTCCTGAGAAGGGGGGTGTTGTGCTGTGTGTGGATGTGCCACCCTGCTGAGGGGCTCCCGGTCACTCCGCTCTGTGGGTTGGGGGTGGGTGGGAACCAAACTCAATCTGCTTCCACTGGCTGCTGCGGCAGCTCCTGCGTTGGGGATTCCCAGAGCCCAGCCCACTGCTGCCCAGCCAAGCTGGCCCCAGGCAGAGGGCAGCTGGGCCCTTGTGGGTGACAACAGCAAACGAACCTGAGGGGTGCTGCCAGGGGCCATTATCTTCAAGACAGCACCCCAGCCTCGTACTGGTGGGGGGCGCCTGAGGGCAGACTGGCCAATGGCACCTGTGCAGTGTTGCTTGGAAAGCAGCAGGCCTGGTGTTGCTCAGCTGCCTCTCTGCATGGCTGGGCTTACTGGCCTCTCGCTTACATGGTTTGTAGGGCAAAGCAGGCGCAGCCTCTGCCTGGCACCCCCTCTCTGGCCTGCCTTCCTCCCCGGCTGGAGCTGGGAGCCACAGGGGGCGTTCAGAGGGAGATCCTTTAAGGCGGGAGATTGGCAGCTCAACGGCTTGGGAGAGTCTGAGCATAACCCTGCAGCATCCAAGCTCCCCCTGATGCAGGGGTTGCGACACAGCTAGGCCTGAGAGCCAGCTCCCTGCCAGCCCTGGCTGGGCCTCTGCATGGCACTCCTCTGGCCTGGCCACCACTCCCCTGCAGCCCTCTGCCGAAGGCTGTGTGCCTGGGACGGGGGGCAGCCCTGAGCCATGGCTTGTCCCACTGCTAGGGATGCTTGGTAGGCCAAGACTAGCAAAGGGGCAGGTAACCAGGCATGGGGATCCTGTCCCTGCTGGCAGGGAGCTGGCGGTGGGGGGTGGGGAGCTTGGGAACCCTTCTGGGGATGTTGGACAGCTTTTAAATAAAGGAGTTTGTAGGTATTGTGTGCGACAGGTGTGTAAGAGAGGGAGGGCTGCCCTGTGCTGTGTTGGAAGGTGCGGAGGGTTCAGCTGGCTGAATGGGTAGAGTGTTGGGCATTGACAGGGCCCGGGGTGGGGAATGCCAGGCTGGCAGGTGGGGGCAGTGCATGGTTGGTTGGTGTGTGGGCAGTGGGAGCTGAGGGGGGAGCCTGCAGGGTGCTTCTGGGAGGCAGGGCCTGGGTAGCCTGCACCTTTCATGCTCCTTGGTGCTCCAGCCGTACGCACATGTGGTGCCAGATGCTGCTGTCCTCCAGCTGCACAAGCCAGCCAGGGAGCCGGCTTAGCTGGCCCTGGCCAAGGCGAGTCCCTTGGCTGGGTACAGCTTGTCCAGTAGCACTGTGCTCCCCACCTGCCTGCTGCATAGGGGGAGGCAGAGATGCCTTCAGCTGTTCCCAGCCCGTCCCCACAGCTGAGGATTTGGCCTCCTGTCTGGGACTGTCAGTGGTTGCTGCTGCTGCTGCCTTGCAATGGGCCAGGGAGGGAAGAAGAACCTCCTGGCGGTGGAGGAGCAGCTAAAAGCCTGTAAGTCTGGGGAAAGCCAGGCCAGGCCTTTGTGAGCTTGCACACTCTGCTGAAGCTAGACCAGTCTGCTGCTGGAGGCAGGCGGGACGTGACATGCAAGCCCTGGACCACAGCGCCCTAGCCGGGCTCCCACCGGGGCTAGCTGGTAAAGATGGGAAAGGCTTCAGGCAGTGCACTAGAGGCTGCAGGAGCTGGGTGTGAGATGGAGACTTTCCCTTCCCAGTGGCAGAGTCCAGCCCCCTCAGCCGTGGTGGCCGTTCCGTTCCCCTGCCCCATGGGTGACTTCCCATTGCAGGCAGTGCTAAGCCACACAGCCCCCAAGCTGGCTTGGTGGGGGTGCTGCCACACAGTCAACACAAATCCCTTCCACAGCACCAAACTGTGCCCCACAAACTAGCCAGGCTCAGAGTGTGAGCAGTTCCTGCTGCGTGCGCAGAGCTGTATATACAGGGCAAGCAGCTCTGGGGTAGGAACAGGATTGGAATCTGCCCCCCTGGGTTTTGTAGATCTCCAGTCTTGTGCCGTGAGAATGGGAGCGGGCCGGGCTCTGTGCCGGCGGGCAGAAAGTGTGTATGTTGTGGAGGAGATGACTCCTAAATGGAGAACGTCGCTGCTGAGGCATGTGGTGGAGGGGGCTCTGTCACAGTTTTTGGCTGCTGGGGCCCTGCTGTTGTGGGGCTAGGGTGGTGGCTTCAGGAAAGGGAAATGGCAGAAGAGTTGGTGCACTGGTTGCAAAAGCAGCAGCAAAACCACAGTTGTGTAAAGGAGCTGAATGCAGAGGCGGTGTGACTGATGTGGCCAACTCCCAGCCTGCTCTGAGTAGGTCCTACACGCGCTTCTCCCCACCTAGGCAAATCAAACACCAGCTCATGCTGTCCTGTGGTTGCCCTGTGCTGCTGGGGGAAATGGACAGGGGATGCCCCCTGGCTCAGGAATCTCACAGCTCCGCATGTGTCGGGAGGAGACTGCCGCTTGGATGAGTGTTGGGCTCTCGAGACTGGATTCCCCACAGTCCATCATTACCCCTGTGCAAGGGAAGCATGACCTGCTGCCGCCTCAGGATGGCAGCGTTTTCCCCTCACTGGGCCCAGGGGCAGGCTGGGGGACATCCACCCTGCTTCGTCCCTGTCTGATGCTCAAAGGCCCTGGCCAATACATCAGCCAACTGGTGCAATATTTGGAAAAGGAGCAATTCTAGCCGAGTAATTGTGCAGTATGGCCACATTGTGCATTATTAGGCTTCTTTTTGTTCTTACTGTACCTTTAAAAACTCTTCCTTTTTGTCCTTAACTCTGCTGGCCATAGATTTCTCCTTGTGTCCCTTTGCTTCCCTTATCAATGTTCTACAATATCTAGTTTCTAACTTTATATTAATTACTAGCAAGTTGCCCTGTCTTCCATGGGTATTTTTTATAGCTGCCCTCATTTGCCCTCTAAGCCAGGTTGATTTGACCAATATGGCCTTTCCCTTCAAGTATGGCTTTTTGGGCATCTAGTAAAGTGTTCTTAAACAATTCCCAATTATTATTCACATTGTTCTGATTAAATTCGTCCTCCCTGCTGATTTGTCTCCTAGCTGTTTTTAGCTTTGTGAAATTGGTCCTTTTGAAGCACCAAGTCTGTCTGTCTCTGTTGTGGACTTTATTCTGTTTGCACACTAGAAATGTGATCAAGTCATGAGTCCTTCTACCATTAAGTTTCTAGTTCTGTGATCAGTTCCTCTTTAGCTATTTGAACAAGGTCTAATATAGAATTCCCTTGTGTTAGAAGCAACATTGTTTGAGTTTGGAAATTGTCATTTATAGTTAGAAGTACCAAGAATGTTTAAGTACGGGCAACGTGAGACTTCCAGCATGTCACTCAGGTTGACATCCCCCATGACCACACAGCATCTTTTCCTACATTAGAGGTAGGTGCACAGGGAACCACTCATGCTGTTCCCTACTGGGATTTGGTGGGCTGTAGCAGACACCAATTAATACCCCCACTCGATCCTTCCTAAATCCTAAATTGATTTTAGCATTCCACTCGTGGGCCCCATTCCACCAGGTTTCAGTAATACCTGGGAGATGAAATTTATGCTCATATGAACACTTTCAGTTCCTCATTTGTTACTCAAGACTCCTGGCATTAGTGTGTAGGGAATTAAAGCATTTCGTCTCTTCATGTCCTTCAGTTCCTTGGTTAATTTTATTCTCAACATCTCAATGTTTTTACCTTCCCTCTTTAACACCCTCCAGCCTACTCTAGTCAGCCTATCCCTGAACTGATTGGTTCCCTGTCTACTGAAGTGGAGGCCATCCAAACTATACAGCCTCCTCTGCCTGTAGCTGGTGGACCCATGTTCCACTAAACCAAACCCCTCCATGCTGCAACATTTACCTAGCCAGCAGGTCACTTCCAGCGTCTTCTGCCTGCCTTTGCTTGCGGAACAGGGAGGCTCTTAGAGGCAATCGCTTGGCCATTCTGCTTCCATGTTCCCTGAAGTCACTACTAGCTGTGAGCTCTCTCTTGACACAGTGTCAATCTGAACCATCTGTGGTGTTGGCAGACCAGGTGCCAGCTTACGCTCCATCAAACAGGGACAGATACCTTCCTGGGATCAGTCCGGTGCCCCTGTGTGTTGGTATTGTTAAAATAGGTACTAGCATGTTCAGGGGTTAGACTTTATTGAATGCTTGTGAGTTGCTGCCTGCATTAAGCTCACTGATAACAGCTGCCTCCCACACTGCAAGGTCATGTTTGAGCAGTTGTATTATGAGCCTCTGTAACAGTGTAAATCCACCAGCCTGGAGTGCGCCATTAACGAGTGCGAAGTGCTGGTCTCCAACAGGAGGTGTTCCGGCCTGCCCGCCAAGGAAGGCCCATCAACACCAGCGGACAACAGTGGAACACACTGAGGACAAAGGACTGTACTCCCACCCCCCCTTAAAGAGTAGTCTGGCACGTTAATTCCTCCCATCAGCTGAAGTTGCAGCTCAAAACAGAAGTGGGGCAGGCATTAAAAAACCCTAATAAGGAGGAACTGGTTCTCCATGTTTCTAGGCATAAGCAAAAGATCCCCAGTGCTTAGCCTGAATTCGGCCTGAGGGACATACAGAACTTGCTTATTACGGAATGTCTATTACCTTTGGAAACTGACGATTGGAACTCATTTCTGCATCTGTGTTTACCTGCTTTAACCTCGTCAATAACTCTCATTTCCTTTGCCTCTTCATAAAGCTGTATATACAGTGAAACCCTGCTATAACGCGATGTTTGGGGTCCAAAAACTTCCGTGCTAAATGTGGG
This sequence comes from Gopherus flavomarginatus, assembly GCF_025201925.1. Taxonomy (NCBI): domain Eukaryota; kingdom Metazoa; phylum Chordata; order Testudines; family Testudinidae; genus Gopherus; species Gopherus flavomarginatus. The sequence goes on from NC_066630.1 coordinate 40,158,491, forward strand.
ATCGTGGTATAGCAGGGTTTCAAACCAGTCAGTTTGTCAGTGGTCCCCAACATGGTGCATTGATGTGCACCGCCTAGTGCCCAGCAGGGGAGAGGAGCCGCAGCCTTGTGCCTGCTGGGGACAGAGAACTCCGGGGCTGCAGGCTCCGTTGCTCTCTGTCCCCAGCAGGTGCGGGGCTGCGGCTTCTCTCCGGCTTCTCTGGGGCTGCAGGAGCCGGTGCTCTCTGTCCCTGGCAGGCCATAGAGAAGCCGCAGCCCTGCATCTGCCGGGGACAGAGAGCACCGGTGCCTGCAGCCCTGGAGTTCTCTGTCTCCGGCAGGCGGGGAGCCGCAGCTTCTCTTGAAGCCAGAAAGAAGCAGCGGCCCCATACCTGCCGGGGACAGAGAGCACCAGTGCCAGCAGCCTTGGAGTTCTCTGTGCCCGGCAGGTGCGGGGCTGCAGCTTCTCTCCCCTGCCATGGTGTTGGGGACCGCTGGTACAGTACCATACTGTATTATGCCTTAAAGGGAAGCCAACCTATGATTGTGTTATGTGCGATTTCACGTTATAGCGGGACACGTTATTGTGAGGTTTGACTGTCGTTTATTACAGGATTGGCTACAAGCCTTGTCTTTGGTATGAGATCTAAGGTGCAGTTGATGTGTGGTAAGTGACTAGTCTTTTGGGACGGGAGGTGACCTGACTATTGCTGTGATTGGTGGTGTAAGGGACCATTTCTCAGAGATACTCACCTGGGTGCTAGAACAGATCAGAGTGTCTAAGGCACTGTTGTGACTCTGTTAGTGCCTGAGGAGTTTACACTTGATACTTCGGTGAAATCTAAGTATAAAGCTTGCAGCCAGTTTGGGGCTTGGGCCCTGGTTTGTAATAGCCTGCCTGATGTCAGCGCTCTTGAGCCCCTGCAGGACAGGCCAGCGCCATCCCCAATGAATCCTCTCATGGGGCCGCCCCTCTTGGCTCCAGGAAGGCAGCACACTGTCCTGTTCATCCTTCTGTCCCTGGCAGAATGTTCTGTTCATTCTCCGGCGGACAGGCCCCAGCGCGGCTTGGACGGCTGGAGAACTCTTTGTGGATAAACTTGATTTTTCTTACAGGTTGGGCCACGGGTGGGCCCCAGACATTGTGCTGGTCACTTGGGCCTGCTGGATCTTGAGCGGTATCTGTCATAGTGGCCCTACTGAGGATGTGGTATTGATCGGAAACGCCCAGCTATGCATCCAGGACTCCTCTGGGTGGCAGCCCCCATCAACCCACCCTTATCTAGTCCTACCGTGTAGCAGAGGGCCGGCCAGGCCCTCTTGCCTCTCCTCTCTGACGTCAGCTCTCTCGCACTCAGCTGCCTCAGCACACACAGCTGCTAACCCAGCAGTAGGCTGGGGACAACCTGCCTGGCATGTGAGAACCCCATGCTTCTCCCAGACCTCCCCGCTCCATATTGGCACCTGCCTCATGGCAAGGCAGGGGCTCTCCTGGAGGTGGAGCCATGGTGAGAACAGGGCTGGGGTAGAGGTAGGAGCCTGGGGGCTGGGCAAGCTGCTTGCACTGCTGCCCCACAACCCTCCCTCCCGCCCCCACACCAACAATGCCGTCCCAGTGCTGGGGCCTGACCTAGCTTTGCTGAGACCTCTTCATCCTGCCCTGCTGCCCCACTGCTTGTCCAGCCCTGTACCCAGACCCGACACTGCTCAGGGCCCGTGGGGGCTCCTGGCTGCTGCAGTACCGCACCCACCTGGAGCAGCGCTTCCAGAGCAGGGCTGAGCCATAACACTAAAAGGCACTGCTGCCTATAGGCAGGGCAGCCTCTCCCTGCAGCCCACAGTCCATGAGCCACTGAACCCAGCCGTGTGCCTGCACCTGGCTCATCCCCACTGGCTCGCCAGCTTCTGCAGGGGAGTTGCTGTCTTGCCAGGGCCCTGCATCCTGCTGCCTGTTCCCCACCTGCATGGGCTGGCCTGGCTGCCGGATCCAGCCTGACAGGCGCTGCGGAAGCCCAGGCAGAGCCCTTGGATGCGGGATACATGTGCACATACCCTGGCGCCCTGCTGCACTTCCTGCTCCAGCGAGGAGAGAGGCCAGGCAGGACACACTGGTTGGCATAGCTACACGGGGGCCGGAGCTGCCACTGGGCCTCTTCCCAGCCAGCCAGGCAGGGAGCACCCTGCCCTTATCATTGATTAGCTGCATTACACAGGTGTGCCAAGGTCTGGCGAGGGCCCTATTGCACCAGGAGCTGTATGGACACACAACAAGCCAGTCCCAGCCCTCTGGGGCCACCCCGCTGTGTCCAGGCACAGACAGGAGCTGGCCAGCACCTGCTGCCCACGGCCCCCAGGGACTCAGGGTGGCATGGTGCCCATGCCAGATCGCCCCCGCAGGCAGAGAGAGACCCAGGTAATGGTGGAGCTGGGCAGCCCTGCGTGTTTGGGGGTGGCAGGCAGAGGGCTCTGGGATGCAAGGAGGGCTGGCCCACAGGCAGGGCGAGCTAGGCTTACCGCCTGGCCAATAGTTGACTGGCCTGGCCCTTTTTGTAATGGCTGGGTGGTGGCAGCAAACTCATTTACTCTGCCAGGTGGTTTTTTTTTTGGTATTTTAGTGTAGGGCTAAAGCTTTGCATTCCGAGCCCAATACACGGGGCTAGCGAATGGGAAACGTTTCAGTGGCCAGCAACCGTGGTCCCACTGCCTCTGTTTATGTACTAACAGCTCCAACTGGTGCCAACACATTGGGCCAGATCCAGCTCAGGACCTTGCTTCCTGGTGCCCTATGGGAAGTGAGTTTGGTGCGTGTGGTCAGGTTCTGCATGGCCCGGACACACCCTGTGGTGCACTGCTGATCCCAATCTCTGAGCTGTGGTGCCTACCACCACGCAAGCACCCCACGTGTCGTGTGTGAGGGACCAGGCGATAGTGGTCAGCTACTATAAGTGGCTGTTGAAGGAGTGGGGTGTGTATGTGTGTGCAGTGAGCCCTGTGTGTGATTTTTTGGGGGGAGGGAGGGGGGTCCGAGGTGTTGACCCCCTAGGGCCAGATCAGGCCTTGCTCCTTGCTCGCTGTGACCTGTTTCAGAGGCAAGCTCCCGCTCCCTGTATGCAGTGCCCAGTCACCTGGCCTCATGAGGGTGGCCCCAGGGTCTGGCTATGGTGCTGGTGGGGCCTGTGGGTGCATTGCCCCATGGGAGGCAGCCAGGGCAGTTTGTGCCTGGGCAGCTCCTGTTACCTCCACAGTGGCAGCTGGGGCCCAGCTCAGCCCTGGAGCAGGGGCGAGGGGGCCTGCAGCGGCCTTGGTGTCACCCCTGGTGGCCAGCACTGGGTGCTCACAGTCCCATGGTGCACCACTGTCTGGGAATCCCATCAGCGCCCCCCCACCCCCCACATGGCCAGTGCTCGGCCTAAAACCTCCCCCTGCCTGGCCATGCGGGGGCACGTTTAATTCCTGGGCCACACTCCAGCCAGCACTCACTGGGCAGCCTGGCAGAGAAGAAGTGTGGGGGCAAGGAGATGACATCATGGCATGGACAGTTAGGGATATGTATGCACGCATGTGCAAGATGAGGGCATGCTGGTCGCTGTGGTGCTCAGGGCAGACACAGGGGAGGGGGTGTCACTGCAGCCAGCCAAGCCTCACCCCTTGCCCCAGCTGAGCACCACAACTTGCTGTCACCCAGGAGCAGGGTGGGGGACAGCCGAGCCTGGGGACAGCCAAGGCTTTGTCCCAAGTGGTTTTAGTTTCCCTCTGCAGCAGAGATGGGCCAGGACCCCCTCCAGCACCACAGCCCGGTCTGCCCCGTGGGGCCCCAAGCATTTCTGAGGTGCAGGGAGGGGGCAGTAAGGAAGAGGACCCCCCCCCCAAGGCATGCACATACCAATGCAGCACCCCCAAGACTGGCAGAGCCCTGCCACACAGGCAGCATTAGCCTCCCCTCCACTGCTCTTGAAGAGTTACCAGGAGCTGAGGGCCCCCAGGGCTCATTAGGACAGAGCACAGGTAGGGCTCACCCCACGACCCCACAGGCCAGGCAGAGAGAACAGCATTAGCAGGCACCATGCCCACAGAGCCTGCCCGGGGCAGGGGCCCAGAGGCCTGCTTGCCCAGATGAAGTGGTGCCTGAAAGAGCTGATGGAAGAAAAGATCCGAGGACTGGAGCTGCAGGTGGAAACTCTGGTTGAGTTCAGAAGGGGGTTTGAGTGGATGATGGAGCAAAGACATGATGAGGCTGAAGGGAAAAGCTCAGATGGAAGCAGAACCAAAGAGCTCTGAGGGGAGACTGCTGGGTGAGGAAAGTGGAAGCACGTGACTAAGAGAAACAGGCAGAGGAAAAGACGGGCCAGTGAAGGAGAAATAGATCTCAGGAACAGATTTGCAGAGTTGGAAAATGAAGAAGGGGCACAGCAGGTGGTTGCTGAAGGTGAGGGGGCAGGAAGAAGAGAAGAGTAGCTAGTCCTATAGGAAGAGGGGATGAGTCAATGGAGATGACACCAAACATGAGCCCCAGGAGGATATGGGATGGGTTGCAGGGGATTCCAAGGGACAATAGGAATTGAGAGGACTTGAAGTCAGAGGGAACAGGGGATAGACTGGAGAATCACACTGTCACCAGGAAAAGGCAGATCTACATGATTGGGGACTCCTTACTGAGAAGAACAGACAGACCTGTAACTAGAGCTGATCTGGAGAACAGAAAGGTGTGCTGTCTGCCGGGTGCTAAGATATGGGATGTGGACCTGAGGGTGAAGAGGATACTAATGGGAGCGGGAAAGAATCCGCTGATTGTTCTGACATGAAGGACAAATGATCCAGCAAGAATCTAGCTGGAACTTATCAAGGGAGACTATGCCAGGCTGAAGAAGATGCTTAAGGAAATCGAGGCTCAGGTGATCTTCAGTGGGATTCTGCCTGTTCCTAGAGAAGGGCAACAAAGGTGTGACAAGATTATGGCGATCAACAGATGGCTCAGGCAGTGGTGCTATAAGGAGGGCTTTGGGATGTATGGCTACTGGGAGGCATTCATGGACAGAGGACTGTTCTCTCGGGATGGACTTCACCTGAGTAGGGAGGGAAACAGGCTTTAGGATGGAGGCTGGCACAACTGATTAAGAGAGCTTTAAACTAGGAATTGGAGGGAGATGGCTGGGAGTTGTCCAGGTAATTGCCATGCTGGATTTTAAACACTGAGAGGGAAGAAAACGAAGCAAGAAAGGATACCGTCGTGGGCAGGAGAATGGACATACGGAGGAAGGGTTCTGTAGATACAATTCTAATAGGTGATACTGGCGGTAGAATGTCTGGGCCTAATCGGGTAAAGAATGTGAGTGAAGCCAAAGAGCAAGAATTAAGATATTTGTACACCAATGCGAGGAACCTAGGTAAGAAAATGGAAGAACTAGAGCTACTGGTGCAGGAAGTGAAACTGGATATTATAGGGGTAACAGAAACATGGTGGAATAGTAGTCATGACTGGAGTGCAGGTATTGAAGGCCATGTGCTGCTTAGGAAAGACAGAAATAAAGGCAAAGGTGGTGGAATAGCATGGTATATCGATGACGAAGTAGACTGTAAAGAAATAAGAAGTGATGGAATGGACAAGACAGAGTCTGTCTGGGCAAAAAATCACACTGGGGAAGAAAGCTACTAGAGCCTCCTCTGAGACAGGGCTTGGGGTGTGCTACAGACCGCCGGGGTCTGATTTGAATATGGATAGAGACCTCTTTAATGTTTTTAATGAAGTAAATACTAATGGGAATTGTGTGATCATGGGACACTAACTTCCCACATATAGACTAGAGGACAAGTGCTAGTAACAATAAGAGGGCTCAGATTTTCCTAGATGTGATAGCTAATGGATTCCGTCACCAAGTAGTTGAGGAACCAACAAGAGGAGATGCCATGTTAGATTTGGTTTTGGTGAGTAGTGAGGACCTCATAGAAGACATGGTTGTAGGGGACAACCTTGGTTCGAGTGATCATGAGCTAATTCAGTTTAAACTAGATGGAAGGATAAACAAAAATAGATCTGGGACTAGGGTTTTTGATTTCAAAAGGGCTAACTTTAAAGAATTAAGGAAATTAGTTAGGGAAGTGGATTGGACTGAAGAACTTGTGGATCTAAAGGCGGAGGAGGCCTGGAATTACTTCAAGTTGCAGAAACGATCAGAGGCCTGCATCCCAAGAAAGGGGAAAACAATCATAGACAGGAGTTATAGACCAAGCATCTCAGAGAGATGATTAAGAAAAAGCAGAAAGCCTACAAGGAGTGAAAGATGGGCGGGATTAGCAAGGAAAGCTACCTTATTGAGGTCAGAACATGTAGAGATGAAGTGAGAAAGGCCAAAAACCATGTAGAGTTGGATCTTGCAAAGGGAATTAAAACCAATAGTAAAAGATTCTATAGCCATATAAAGAAAAAGAAAACGAAAGAAGTGGGACTGCTAAACCCTGAGGATGGAATGGAGGTTAAGGATAATCTAGGCATGGCCCAATATCTAAACAAATACTTTGCCTCAGTCTTTAATGAGGAGCTTAGGGATAATGGTAGGATGACAAATGGGAATGAGGCTATGGAGGTAGATATTACCACATCCAAGGTAGAAGCCAAACTCGAACAGCTTAATAAAGGGACAAAATCAGGGGGCCCAGATAATCTTCATCCAAGAACATTAAAGGAACTGGCACATGAAATTGCAAGCCCATTAGCAAGAATTTTGAATGAATCTGTAAACTCAGGGGTTGTACCGTACAACAGGAGAATTGCTAACACCGTTCCTATCTTTAAGAAAAGGGAAAAAAGTGATCCGAGTAACTATAGGCCTGTTAGTTTGACATCTGTAGTATGTAAGGTCTTGGAAAAATTTTTGAAGGAGAAAGTAGTTAAGGACGTTGAGGTCAATGGTAATTGGGACAAAATACAACATGGTTTTAAAAAGGTAGATTGAGCCAAACCAACCTGATCTCCTTCTTTGAGAAGGTAGCAGATTTTTTAGACAAAGGAAACGCAGTGGATCTAATTTACTTCGACTTCAGTAAGGCATTTGATACGGTACCACATGGGGAATTAGCAGCTAAATTGGAAAAGATGGGGATCAATATGAAAATTGAAAGGTGGATAAGGAACTGGTTAAAGGGGAGACTACAACGGGTTGTGTCATAAACAGATGGTTAAGGGTTAATGTCTCTTTTACCTGTAAAGGGTTAACAAACAGGGAACCAAACATGACCAGGGGACCAATCAGGAGACAAGATACTTTCAAATCTCGGTGGAGGGAAGCCTTTGTTTGTGTTTTTTGAGTTTTGCTTTGTTCTCTCTGGGTTCTGAGAGTGACCACACGTACCTAGAGGCTCTCTAATCTTCTGTTTAAATTTAGTAAATACAAAGGTAGAAAGGTGGTTTAGTCTTTTTGATTGTTTTTCCTTTATTTGCAAATGTGAATCTGGCTGGTAGAGTTTTAATGTGTATCTGGCTGCAAGTATTTTAAATTGTATTTTGCTGGGGGGGGGAGGCTTCTTTCTAGTTTCTATAAGCTGACAGACCCTGTAATATTCCATCTTGAATTTACAGTGATTTTCTTTGTTCTTTTTTTCTTTTATTAAAAGTTTTGCTTTTAAGACCTGTCTGATTTTTCCCCTTGTTGAGGCTCAAGGGAATTGAGTCTGTACTTATCAGGGAAGGAGAAGGGAGGGGGAGAGAAAGGGGGGGAACCCACCTGATTTCTCTGTGTGGTGATTCAAGGAGTTTGAATCACGGTGATCTCTTAGTGTACCCAGGGCGGGAAAGATCTGGGAGGAAGAAAGGAGAAGGGGGAATCCCTTTGTTTAGATTCACAGAGCTTGAATCTGTATATCTCTCCAGGAGCCCAGGGAGGGAACACCTGGAGGGGAGGAGGGGGAAGGGAAATGGTTTATTCCCCTTTGTTGTGAGACTCAAGGAATTTGGGTCTTGGGGGTCCCCAGGGAAGGTTTTGGGGGAGACCAGAGGTTATTAGGCACTCTACTCTAAGTCCTGATTGGTGGCAGCACTACAGGATCTAAGCTGGTAATTAAGCTTAGGGGAATTCATGCTAGTACCCGTATTTTGGAGGCTAAGGTTCAGAATTGGGAAATATACTATGACAGGTCGTACTAAAAGGTGAATAGTCAGGCTGGAGGGAGGTTACTTGTGGAGTTCCTCAGGAATCGGTTTTGGGACCAATGTTTTTATTGCTGACCTTGGCACAAAAAAGTGGGAATGTGCTAATAAAGTTTGCAGATGACAAAAAGTTGGGAGGTATTGCTAACACAGAGAAGGACCGGGATATCATACAGGAAGATCTGGATGACCTTGTAAACTGGAGTAATAGTAATAGGATGAAATTTAATAGTGAAAAGTGCAAGATCATGCATTTAGGGATTAATAACAAGAATTTTTGTTATAAATTGGGGACACATCAGCTGGAAGTAATGGAGGAGGAGTACTGGTTGATCACAGGATGACTATGAGCCGCCAATGTGATATGGCCATTAAAAAAGCTAATGCGGTTTTGGGATGCATCAGGTGAGGTATTTCCAGTAGAGATAAGGAGGTGTTAGTACCATTATACAAGGCACTGGTGAGACTCATCTGGAATACTGTGTGCAGTTCTGCTCTCCCATGTTTAAGAAGGATGAATTCAAACTGGAACAAGTACAGAGACGAGCTACTAGGATGATCCGAGGAATGGAAAACCTGCCTTATGAAAGGAGACTCAAAGAGCTTGGCTTGTTTAGCCTAACCAAAAGAAGGCTGAGGGGAGATATGCTTGCTCTTTATAAATATATCAGAGGGATAAAAACCAGGGAGGGAGAGGATTTATTTAAGCTTAGTACCAATGTGGACACAAGAACAAATGGATATAAACTGGCCGTCAGGAAGTTTAGACTTGAAATTAGATGAAGGTTTCTAACCATTAGAGGAGTGAAGTTCTGGAACAGCCTTCCAAGGGGAGCAGTGAGGGCAAAAGACATATCTGGCTTCAAGACTAAGCTTGATAAGTTTATGGAGGGGATGGTATAATTGGATAGCCTAATTTTGGCAATTAATTTGTCTTTACTAATGGTAAATATGCCCAATGGCTTATGATGGGATTTTAGATGGGGTGGGATCTGAGTTACTACAGAGAATTCTTTCCTGGGTGCTGGCTGGTGAGTCTTGCCCACATGCTCAGGGTTTAGCTGAGCGCCATATTTGGGGTCGGGAAGGAATTTTTCTCCAGGGCAGATTGGCAGAGGCCCTGGAGGTTTTTCGCCTTCCTCTGCAGTGTGGGGCATGGGTCACTTGCTGGAAGATTCTCTGCACCTTGAAGTCTTTAAACCATGATTTGAGGACTTCAATGGCTCAGACACAGGTTTGATACAGGAGTGGGTGGGCGAGATTCTGTGGCCTGCATTGTGCAGGAGGTCAGACTAGATGATCATAATGGTCCCTTCTGACCTTGTCTATGATTCCTCCTGGTACTGCACTAAAGCGGGCTGGGCAGTGCCCAAGCCTGGAGGGAGGAGCGGCCACTGGACCCAGGGAACAGCTGCTTACTGCAGGGAGGACCCTGAGAGCAGGGCCAGGCTGCCCGCCAGCAGCTCAGGTAGTGCTGAGTCCCAGCTGATACCCCAGGGACTTGTGACGTGATTCATGCCACATCCTTGCACAGGGGCTGGTGATTTACGACTCCTGAATCTGGTGGGGTGGGGTGCGTGTGTTGGGGAGGTGGAAGTCCTGCTCTGTGGGGACAGAGCGTTGCACAGGGCTGCGCCCCCAGGGGATGTCCATGGGATAGAGGGTTGGGGTGCCAGCGCGCTGGGCACTTACCTAGCTCCGGATCGGGCCCCAACAGTTGGTAGGGTGCAGCCACTGCCCTGCAGAGAGGTGGGGGGCTGAGGAGCCATTCCCCTCCTTATGGGGGTCAGCAGCAGCACTGACCCCGAGAGCAGAGATGCTTCAAGGGGTCAGGCAGGCACCAGCCCCTCCCTGCCGGGCGTGTCACCCTGCCCCTCGTTACCCAGCCTTGGGGGTGGGGCAAACCCTGAGCCTTGGCCCCTCCTAGGACCTGCCCCCAGGGCAAGCACAAGAGATGAGCGAGCGCTTTCTAGAAAAGGTTTAATGGCCCATCGCAATATATTAATTTATGATGCATATTTTCATAAAACAATTTAAAAAACCCACTTGATTGGAAGGAAAGGGATGAGGGAGGGGTGGGTCTGGCCCAGGGGTGGGGCCTGAGAGGGACAGTGTCTAGTCATTTGGTTCCCCACAAGGGTGAGGGAGCCCCACAGATGCGGGAGGGGCAGGGCTCAGCGCTCACGTCGCCACTCCCGGCTGCCACCTTTCCTGCGGTGGGGATGGGGCTCCCAGTGTCCTGGCCTGGCCCTGCCAGAGAGGAGACAGGCTGGGGCAGGGCCTGGCTGGCTGCCAGGGCCTTCTGAACTGCCCGCTGCCCCCATGCCAGCGAGGTCCCACCCAGAGGGAGGCCGGCGCTCTATAGGGTGAGGAGCGTGCCATCCTCCTGCAGGCTGTCCCCGCGGCTGCCATTGGCACTGCCCAGCGAGTGCAGGGAGCCGGGCAGCGCCAGGATCTGCTGGCAGGTCTTGTCCAGGAGGCCGCCATTGGGGCAGCGGGCAGCACCGTCGCTCTCGATGACCAGGTCCCCCTCGTCGTCGCTCTCGCCCTCGGCCGTGCTGTAGTGGCTTAGGTAGTGGGAGGCGGGGCTGGGCGTGCTGTCTGTCGAGACGCCCGAGCTGCCCGAGGCCTTGCTGCTCCGGATGACGTTGTTGCGCTGGTTGGCCGGCTTGACGGTGACGATGAGGTTGTGGCTGTTGGCCACCATCATGTCCGTCACCTGGTCCAGTGACTTGCCGGCCACGTCGATGCCGTTCACCTCCAGGATCTCGTCGCTGACGGCCAGCAGCCCGGTGCTCTCGGCCAGCCCGCCCTTCACCAAGCGGGAGATGAAGATGCCGGGCACCTTCTCGACGCCCTGGGGGGCCACGCGCACGCTGACGCCGTCACGGATGTAGAAGCCCAGAGGCTTGTCAGAGCCGTGCTTGTGCAGCCGGACGCGCCGGTGCGTCTCGGGCAGGATGTCCACATCGATGATGGAGGAGATCTGCCGGAAGTCCTGGGGCAGGCCGATCAGCAGCTGCTGCTTGGCCCGGTGGTGCGCTGGCCGCAGCAGCCCCTTCTTCTTCCGTTGCAGGGAGTTGGAGGCAAAGACGCTGGAGTCAGCTTCTGCTGCAGGGAACAAGGAGAGTGCTGAGGTCAGACAGGAACCCACTGGCCCCAGCCAACCCCGGCCCCTCCTGGAGGCAGCGCCCCAGCCAGGCCCCACAGCCAGCTGCCCCAATGCAGCAAGCAGCTGAGATCAGGAATTTGATCCACAGCCCAGACTCACGCAGGGCAGAAGCCCCTCCCTGCTTTGGCTTTGCACTTGTCTTTCTGGGTTATTTTAATGACATGGAACCTCCAGCTCTGCCAGTGCCCCCCACTCCCGACCCACAGCCTCCTGCTATCCCAGTCCTGGGCTCCCCCAGCTCTGCTGGTGCCTCGCACTGCCGACCCGCAGTCCCCTGCTAGCCCGGCCCTGGGCTCCCCCAGCTCTGCCAGTGCCCCTCACTCCCGACCCGCAGCCCCCGGCTATCCTATCCCTGGACTTCCCCTGCCACCCCTCCCTGGATGGAGAACCAAGTCCCCCCGAGGCATCAGGATGTTTCTCCAGGTATCACAGCCACCAACGAGGATGAGACTCCTGCGTTCGTCCTCTTGGCTCTGCCCTGCTCCAGCCCCTGGGTGCTGCCGCCTGGGCCAGGAGCCCCCTGCAGACCTTGGCAGCCACTCTGGAGCATGGAGCTGTCCTAGCCCAGGCAGCAGCTGGCATGGCCAACCAGCCCAGGGCTGCGGCGTCACTGGCTGCTCCTCGCAGCCGGGCAGGAAGGGTCAGCAGCGAGACTCCACGGTGCCATCCCCGGGCTGAATTGGGTGGGGAACCCTCTGGTCTCTGCCAACCACACCAGCCCCACAGGGACCAGGCAGCTGCTTCTGCTCAGCCCTAGAACCAGTGTCCCAGCCCCTCAGCTGGAACCCCCCCCATCCCCCGCAATAGCCCATGATCTCCACCCACCACCCTACCTGGAAGAGCCCCTCCTCCAGCAAATGCCCCTCTCCCTCCACCAGTGGGGCAGGCCTGGAGCCCTCTGATAAGGGCACAGCATGGGTGGAGGGAGGGGAAGGACTGGGCTGGGCCCGTCACTCTCTGGGATCTCAAGCCCTCCCCCGCCCCCGCTGGGGATCCCAGCTCACTGGCCCGTGGGTGGCTGGAGAGCTGGGGGCAGGGGGTGTCAGGCATCCAGCTGTCCCAGCCCCAAGGGAGCAGAGTGGAGGGTTTCACACCTGGGCAGCTGTGCTTGTTACATCCCACAACCTCCCTCCAGGACATGGTGCGAACCCCGGTGTTCCGGGGAAATTGCATTCCCCTTGCCCCAGAGCCAGGCCCCGGCTGGTACCCGCTCCGGGCAGGCCGTGCTGTGCAGGGGACACGGGGCGGGGGGGTCTGCTCTGCAGTTTCAGAGATGACAATATTGACATGGCACGGCCTGCCTGGGAGCACAGCAGGGGCCAGGACTCCCAGGTCTATCACGCTGAGCAAGTCCCTTCTCACTCGGTGCCCCCCTCACAGCAGTGGGAGAGGCACCTGGCAGGGCCGCAGCTTGGGGAGCCCAGGGACTGAGCTGTTTGCGTAGCCCCAGAGACACCTGCCTAGCCCATGGAGCCAACAGGAGCCTTCCGCTGGGCTATGCCTGCCCCAGCTCCAGAGCCGTGTGCCCCATCAGTGCTCCCAGCTGGCTGCCGAGAGCATCGCGGCCTTGCTCAGCACAGCCCCGGCACCAATCGCTCCTTCTGGGCACCAGCCAGGGCTGGCGCTGCCCACACGAGCATCACGCCGGCCAGCTGCAGATGGCAGAACCCAGGACTGGCCAGGCTGGGGCAACAGACCCTTCCTGCAGGACCCCCAGGGGTCAACGAGCCGGGCAGGCCTGGCACGAGGGGGCGAGCAGCAGCGCCAAGCCCCATGTCTGCCCCAGAGCTTCATGGCAACAGGGTTCCAGCCCTGCCCTGGGACAGCCACAGCTGGGCAGCGTCCCTTGGGCTGAAGAGAGGGAACCTGGGGGTGACTGGAGCAGGTCCCCCTGGCCGTGAAGTGCTCCGAGCCTTTCATTCCATCCCTGCACTGTCCTGACAGCCAGGGCTGCCCAGAGGACTCAGGGGGCCTGGGGCAAGCGGGGGAGCTGCGGCGCTTGTACTCACCCAGCGGCAGTCTGGGTCTTCGGCGGCATTTCAGCAGTGGGGGGGGGGCCTTCAGTCGCTCCGTGTCTTTGGCAGCACTGAAGGGCCCCCCACCGCCGAAGACCCAGACCGCCGTCGGGCCAGGGCTCGTGGGGCCCGGGGCAAATTGCCCAACTTGCCCATCCCCCGGCGGCCCTGCTGACAGCTCCCCAGGACATTCGGCCAGGTGCGAGGCCCGGATGGCGTCACGCGGGCTCCTGCCCAGCCCCGGCTGCCATGGCAGCAGAGAGGATAGTGCCATGGGAATGTTGCTATCGGGATTAGCTCAGTTAGACCAGGGGCCAAACAGCCAGCGAGGGGCAGATCCTCAGCTCTGCCCACTGCTGGGCTGGCACAGGGTGCTACTTGCCAGGGCCTGCTGGGTCACGTCAGCCCAGGGATGGGGCAAGGGGAGACAGTGCTGCCCGAATGCTCTGCGAGGCCCCTGCCCCGGACATCTGCCCAGGATCCCAACTCATTCGCCACCCTCACCAAACCCCAAACCCTTCCCTGCTTCTCTTTCCCTCCAAGGCTGCAGCATTCCCCCCACCTCGACACCTCCCACAGTGCAGCCCATCTCCCCAAGTCCTCCCCCCCAGGCCAGGCCAGCTCAGCCCACCTGCCCATGGGCACAAAGATGCCAGTCCCAGATCTCTGCCACGGGCCCCTTGGCTCACATTCTGGGATGCACCCTCACCCCTGGGCTCCAGCCCATCCCCTGCTCCCCTCCAACACCAGACTGCCCTCTGCCCCACTGGGGGAGGGGGGCTGCTTCCACTGGGGCAGCAGTCAGACCCCTTGCCTGAGAGACCACTGCCCCCTCCCACTCCAGCTGCCCCTCCTCATGCCCTGCCCCACAGAGCAGCTTGTGCCCAGGGATCACATCATGCTCTGCAGCCTCAGCTGCCCTCACCCAGGTTATGCCCTTCACGCTGGTGACGGAAGCCACAAGCTGAGATCCCCAGCCAGATCGAGTGCCAGCGCGCCACAGGGCAGGGCAGCTCGGAGCCGCCAGGCCCATGCAGCCAGGCCCAGAAGTGGACAGCCCGTGGCTGAGGGTGTGTTACCGTGCCAGGCCCGGCCCCACCACTTCCTCCTCAAAACACCCCTTCCCCTGCCCACATACTCCTATCGTTCCCCTCCCTCACACAGGAGCTGGCCACAGGGTAGCTGCTGACTCACCTCAGCCTGCGGGGTGTGGGTGTGGGGGTCTCCCTGGGATAGCCCAGCCCTCACCCCAGGCTGACTGGCACATCAAGCATGCCTGATGCCGTGGCTCTGGGAGGGGGGAGCTCAGGACGCTCTCTGCTTGCCCCAGTCCTGGAGGAGCTGGCATTAGCTGACTCACATGGCAGCAATTCCCCTCCCTTCATGCCACTAGCCCAGCCCTGGGGAGCAATGCAGCCTCTGATCGGGACGGGGCCCACACCAAGGACACCCCACTCTGCTCTGCCCTGGCTTGCTGCTGTCCCTCCCTGTGGCCGAGCATGTACTGGCACAGTGGTGGTTGACAGCAGCAGTGGGGCTGTACCCGCCAGTCGAGCTGGGCCTGGGGGATTACATGGCATGAGCCGGGTGGGGATTAGAGGAATCTGAATAACTCGGCTTTAAATTGTACTGTGAGTCATGCCCCATGGAGTTAACCCTGGAGCTGCGAGCTCCCACAAGCACCAGCTCAGGTCACCTGCACGCCAGCTTGGCCTCTTCCCGCTGGGGCAGAGAGCCAGGGCTGGCTGGCATGCAGGAGCCCAAGGGCATGTTCCCTGGCTCTGCTGGTTGCTCCCCCCATGTGTGTCCCAGGATGCTGGGGAGGGTGGGGGGTGGATGCTCAGGGCAGCACCACCCAGCGCTCTGAAAGCGCCCATAGCAGAGACAGGGAGCCCACCCCTTGGGGTGGATCACCAGGAGGGGGGGGACGTCTCTATGCCAGGCCAGGCAGATGACCAGCTCTCGGCAGCAGGGAGCAGCAGCCATGCCCCACAAGAAGCCAGGGAGATACAGGCTCTCAGCCTGCCCCCACCCCCCTGCACAGAGAGGGGGGCCCATGGGACTGACAGCTCACAGCCAACCCTCCTCCCCAGCTGGCCACAGCTAGGGACAGGCCCCCGGTGCCCCCAGCCCAGGCAGCTGGCTCCACGGAGACCCATCTGTGCATAGCTGCCCCACAACCCCAGACCCCTGGTGGTGCCTGCGCCCCACCCCAAGCTGCTGCCATAGAGACTCCAGGCACAGTCCCCCCCCAAGCCTGGGGCTGCCTCTGCCAGCCAGGCAGGGCAGAGAACCCACGGCAAGGGGCAGGGCATGCGGGGATCTCCCAGGCGCCAACTGACACCAGCTCGGAGCAGCTCAAGGTGCCAAGGTTTGAGGCCCAAGAGCGAAGCTGAGGAGACAGCCCCCCCCCCCCAGCAGCATGTCCTGAGTCCCTGGGGCTCCCCCCACAGGCTCAGTCTCTGGCCCACAGTGCGCCCCAGCTTGCCCCGGGGTGGGGGTCAGGGCTGATCTGAGGGGGGGAGTGAATGGGGGTGGAATTGAGCCCAGGGGGTGTCTCAGCCCACAGCTAATGACACCCCAGAGCAGAGTGCCCATGGGTTCATGGAGCCAGGAGCTGTCAGGCTCATCCAGCCCCTAGCACCAAAATGGGGTGAAAAGAGCAACGCCTACAGTCACTCACGCCCCTGCCTGCACCTGGCAGAGACACCCCCCTGAGCTCCCCCAGCACCACACTGAGGCATTGCAGCCAGTTCTGAGACCCCTGCAGCGCCTGGCTGCTCCTTGGTGATGTCCCCTGCAGGCAGAGCAGAGCGTGGGCTGCCAGGGCTCCTGGCTACAGGCCCCGCCAGCCAGCAGGTTTCTTTCCCAAGCACCGTGAAGCTTTTGATGTGTTGTTTACGGACAGGTACGGGGAGGCGAGAGCCTAGGCCGGGCTGCGCAGGGTCAGACCCCGGGGCCGTCCAGGCCCAGCCTGTGAGCCCTGCCGGGGAGTCCTGCCTGGCTGAGCAGCGAGCGCCTCTCCCGGCACACGTCCGCCTGCAGGGGCTGCTGGCTATAAATATCTCGCCATGCACACACCACGCTGTATTTTTAGCCCAGGAGACTCGGCAAGGCCTTTCCCAGCTATTTCTGTGAGCGACTCTGCTGTCTGAGTCACTGGGAGATGCGAGCAGCTCAGCAGCCCCTCCTCTGGGGCAGCCACGGAGGCAAACGGGGTTGCCTGGCTGCCCCCGCTGACACAAGCCTGAGGAGGAGGCCACTGATGGAGCCAGAATCCACATGCCCAGAACACAGCCAGGGCCATTTCTTATCAGGCTGCAAGCTCCCCCCAACCCTGAGAACCTGCCTGGACCCACCGTGCCCAGCAGCTGCCCACAGGGCACCTGGCCCACAAGAGGGAGGTGGGGGGGGCCCCACATCACAGAAGCTGTCCTTGGTCACAGTGGGGTCTCTGCCCCCATCCCATCATTACTGCCCAGGGGCTGCTGCAGAGCAGTGCGTCAGTGGCCCGCGGGAGCAGATGGCTGGGCCTGGGAACTGGGGCCAGGTCTCTGCTGTGGAGGCAGGATCACTAGGGACTCACACCAACATGGGCTCCGTGCTTCGCTCCCTGCCGTTTACAGGGGCAGCACCCAGAGAAACGAGGCTGAGCAGGCAGAGCACAGGACTGGGACTAGGGAGAAATGGGCTGGGCGAGCCTGGGAAAGTCTCTGCCCCCTTGGTGCCTCAGTTTCCCCTTTGTGAGGTGGCCATAGCCACACTGCCCTCCTTCGCCACTGGAGAGTCCCAGCTGAGGTGTGGGAGTAGGGGGAACAGGGACAGGAGTGTTGGGGAGCACCTGGGCCCTGGTAACACTGTCAGGGACCCGGGGGCTCCGATGTTCCCCAGAAGCCGAGCTGCCTGCCCAGCCCTTTGCCACACACCCCGCTCCCCACCTGCCGAGCTCCACCAGACGACTAGGACATAGTACCTATGAGACACTTCAGGCAACACGCCAGTATTCCCCCTTTGTGGGTCCAGCAGAGGCACCCGCTCCTGGCTCCCAGCTCCTCAGCTGTCACCTCTCTCAGGCAGAGACGCGTGTCTCTCCACCCCGGACCAGGGCTTTTCCAGGCTGCACAGTTCTCTGCCGACACACAGTGCTATTCCCAGCAAGCCAGACTGTCTAAAGAGGCCTTTGATCTCTTGCCAGAAGCTTCGACCAGCTGTAAATTGCCTCCCGTGACAAGTCACCAGGCTTGTAAACCAGCGCATTTATTCTTAAGATGAAAGCACTACAGAGAAAATAATAATAATTCCTACAAACATCCTAAAACACTTACCAGCGGTAACGCAAGAATCTAATGGGGCCTCTGGATGCCAAAGCCCCTAGTCCTTCCCAGGAAGGATTGGGGCCTCCTTGAACAGAAGGGCCTGTCCAGCTGCTGGATCAGAAGCAGGTCTTGAGTCAGTTTAAACTCAGGCTATTGATCCAAAAGACCTTTCCTTGGATTCTCCAGAGGCCAACAGACAAGTTCAAACCAGTGCATGTGACCCTCTCCAGATGGCGGTACATCGGGGGGAAGGGGAGGGGAGTGAGTTTACCTCATCACTCTGCACTGTTCTTAGCTCGTGGGGTGAGCTGTGGCCACTAACCCCCATGGAATTACAGGCAAACCTGGCCCCCCCATGACGACACAGACGTAATACAGTGAGATCTCCCAGTGAAACTGCAGGAAATTGCCGTATCCATCAGACTTGTCTTCAAAAAGGGGGAAAAAAAGAGGATCTGGGGAATTATAGACCAGTCAGGCTGATTCTGATACCGGGAGAGATATTGGAACAAGTTAGCCAGTCAGTCAGTTTGTAAGCACCTAGAGCAGAGGTTCTCAAACTGGGAGTTGGGACCCCTGAGGTGTTATGAGCTGTCAGCCTCCACCCCACACCCTGCTTTGCATCCAGCATTTATAATGGTGTTAAATATATAAAATGCTGTTTTTAATTTATAAGGGGAGGCGGGGTCACACTCAGAGGCTTGCGATGTGAAAGGGTCACCAGGACAAAAGTTTGAGACCCACTGGCCTAGAGGATAATAGGGTTACAACGAGTAGCCAGCATGGTTTTATCAAGAACAAATCATGTCACCCCAAGCTTTGACAGGGCGACTGACCTCACTGGATTGGGGGGGGGGGGGGAGAAGCAGATGTGATCGAACTGTATTTTAGTGAGGCTTTTGCACAGTCCCACATGACATTCTCACAAACAAGCTGGGGCAAAGTGGTCTAGTTGGGTGCACAGCTGGTTGAAAGGCCATACTCAGAGTCGTTATCGATGGCTCGCTGTCAGACTGGGAGGGCGTATTGAGTGGAATCCCGCAGAGGTCTGTCCTAGGTCCAGGGCTAGTTAGTATTTTCCTTAATGATGCAGATAATGGAGTGAAGAGCCTGCCTGCAAAATCTGCACGACACCAAGCTGGGAGGGGTCAGGTGCACTTTGGAGGACAGGGTTACAATTCAAAACGACCTTGACAAATTGGAGAATTGGTCTGAAAGCAACGAGATGAAATTCAATAGAGACAAGTGCCATGTATTACACGTAGGGAGGGGAAAAACTCCAACGCACCGACACAATCACTGGGAAATAACTGGCTAGGTGGTGGTACTGCTGAAAAGGATCTGTGGCTCACAGCAGATTGATGACTGAATATAGTCAATGTGATGCAGTTGCAACAGGTCCATTCTGGGCTGTATTGGGCACCACATGTCTGGAAAGACGTGGACAAACTGGAGAGTCCAAAGGAGAGCAACAGAAATGATTAAAGGTCTAGAAAACATGATCTGTGAAGGAAGATTTTTTTTTTAAATGGGTGTGGTTAGTCTGGACAAGAGAAGACTGAGGGGGGACTTGTAACCATTTTCAAACACATAAAAGGTTGTTATCAAGGAGGAGGGAGAAGAATTGTTCTCTTTAACCTCTGAGGACAGGACAAGAAGCAATGGGCTTAAACTGCAGCAAGGGAGGTTTAGGTTGGACATTAGGAAAAACTTCCTAACTGTCAGGGTGGTTAAGCCCTGGAATAAATTGCTCAGGGAGGTTGTGGAATCTCCATCTCTGGAGGCTTTTAAGAGCAGGTTGGACAAACCTCTGTCAAGGTTACTCGGCCCTGCCTCAGCCCAGGGGCTGGACTACGGGACCTCTCTGGGTCCCTTCCAGCCCGACACTTCTGCGATTCTACATCTGCTGCAGTGACAGGAAGCCTGGAGAGAGCGCTTCCTCCTCTGTGCAGCAGCTGCCCCTGCACGACTCCTTGGAGGGTTAAAGGAACAGATGCAGAGTCAGCTCTGCCCCACACCTGGGATAATACAGGGAGTCGCTGAGGGCAGCGTGTGCGCACGTATGCGGGGGCTGGAAGGGCAGAAGCTCCAGGACTGTGGGTTCAGGAGGACCCAGATCATCTCAGATCCCGGCAGAAAAAAACCCCAACCCCTTGGCTCACAAGAGCCCACGGTGCCACCTCCCCACAGTGAGGAGCCATTGCCCAAGATGGCCAGAGCCTGCCCCTGGCCTCCTGCTTCCAACAGCCACTGTGCAGCGTGCACACGAGCCAGTGCACAGCCGGGCTCACACCTGGGAGTGCAGAAGTCCATAGCACTCAGCAGCGGGCCTGGGACGAGGCTTTGCAGAACACTGCACTGTGTGATGGCACGTGTCATCCTGCACAACACACCCCCCAGCCCCAGTGACACCCGGCCCTGCTGAACGGCAGGGGACCAGGTCGAGTGGAGAACTCCGAGTCTCACCCTCCTTGCCCTGGACTCCAACACGTCTCTCGCCAGGGGAGGTCTGTATGGCTGGTGTCTCGTCCTGACCCCAGACAGCAGGGGCCCACCCCACGCTTAGAGCCCCAGCACCTATCAGCCCCTCGCTGGCAACCAAGGGTGTCAGAGCCAGAACCCGAGGCTCCTTGCTGGGCAGGCTGGCAGGGCCCCTCCAGCATGTGGCCCTGGACGTACAGTCAGAGATTTGGGAATCTCCCCACGCTCAGGTGGTCACAACAAATCGCTCACTAGCTGCCAGCACAGCGTCCCCCCATGAACGGAGCAGCACAGTAGGGGCGGAGAAGCACAGCCTCAGAAGGAAGCCCCCTCCCCCAACACTTCCCTTTCCTAGGTTCAGCGCCCTCCAGCAATTTGCCCTAGGCCCTGGGCCCAGCAGGGGCCCCCACAAGAATATAGTGTTCCATAAAAAAAGTTGCAATACTATAGAAGGGGTCCCCCAAAATTGCTTTGCCCCAGGCCCACTGAATCCTCTGGGCAGCCCTGTTCGGAGTGACCCCAGATCAAGTAGGTCTGGCTCCATCCCTCCCCAGCCTGTGCATCCCAGTTCATTATCCTACATCTCCACGGCACCTCGCTTCCCCAGAGCCGGCGCAGGATCACCTGCTTCACCACCCCCGAAACGCAGCCCGCTCTGGGGTGGGACGCGGCAGCTGCTTCGCAGCACAAAGCAGCAGTATGGACAGGGGAGTCCTGCACCCTACCAGAGCCGCAGGGGGAGTCTCGGCGGGTAGGAGGCGGCTACCCAGGCTGGGATCCAGGCAGGAAAACTCAGTACAGGCTGAGATTTAAGGGCTGTGCTGTGGATCTCTGAGGCTCTGTTTTCAGCCTGCCCCACGCCCAGGGAACATGCTCAGGCCTGACACCCACCCACCCCGCTCAGGCAGCCCCACACTCGCCCTGTCTCCCTTCCAGCCACTGGCCGGGCCCTGCTGCTCTGCACAATCACAGGCTGTGGGGGCCCAGCTGCAGTTTTACCCAGCGAGGGGCCTGAGGCTGGGGTGCCCTGCATGCCCATCCCATGCTCTGCTCCCAGGACAGTCTGGCTTTGACAAGGGAGGGGTTGCATGAGAGCTGGACTCTTCCCCCAGGCCTGGGGTGACCAGATGTCCCGATTCTATAGGGACAGCCCCGATTTTTGGAGCTTTTTCTTACATAGGCACCTATTACCCGCCCACCCCGTCCCGACTTTTCACACTTGCTGTCTGGTCACCCTACCTGGGCCGGAGACCAGCAGGTGGGACAGCTGCCGGGAAGCAGCACTGCTCTCCCCAAGCAGGTCAGAGCCAGACCTTTGGCAGCCCCTCAGCCCCAGCCCCCACCTCTCATGCTAGCTCCCAGGAGAATGTGGGAAGAGCAGAGGTAGAGCAGACAGCTTTGGAATCTGGGGGTAGCTTCTGGCAGTGCCCCCCACCCAGCCTGCCAGTACAGGGGAGCTCTGACTCCTTTTTAGCCAGTGCTTGAGGATGGCCATGTGCAGAGGAGGGGGTGGTTACCCAAGGGCCCCTCTCATGTAACCCCCTGGAACTTGGGGGTCCCACCACCATTCCAGCTTCAGCAGAGGTGCCCCGAACTGGGAGGGCCCTGGAACCAGATCCTCCAGGACCTCTGGGGCACTCCCAGAGCACAGCTCCCCAGCGCGAGGCCAGCACCCCGGTCTCAACCTTCCCCCAGGGGTGGGGGATGCGCACACACAGGCCCTGCTTACTGTGGGGCAGACCCAAGCTGGTCTCCTTTTCCCCTCTCAGGGCATTGTCCCTTGGGGGCCTGCCCTCCAGCTGGCTAGTGTCAGAGCCTCAGCCCTCCATCTGCAGAGAGCATTGCTAGTGGGACCTCGGCAGGAGCCTCTCTGGGAAGGGGGGCCCAGGGGACGCTGCCTTCATCTGGGCCAGCTTTAGCTCCCACCCAGCCTGGAGGTGAACCAGATCCTGTTAAAACCCTCACATCAGCGGCTCCCAGACATCTCTCCCATCACTGCGGCAGGAGAGCCAGCCCGGAAACCCACCGGAGCAGTTTGTTTTCACTGGGGAGTCCAGCCAGACTCCCCCGCCTCCCCCTGCCTTTTATCTTGGCGGCTCTGAGCACCCGGCCGACGCAGTCAGCACCGTGCCGGCAGACAGACTGCTGGGCCGTGCTCTAGATCTGGGCAGTCTCCCACGCCTTCACGCTGGCTGCACTCAAGGGCTTTCCCAGAGCAGCAGGCTCAGCCCCAGCCCTCCCGGCTTCAGCTCGAGCAATCGTGCTGGCTGGGAGGCAGCAGGTGGGGAGCAGGGCCTGGCGGCACCATGCCATGGCAGAGCCCCATGGCGGCAGGCCAGCTTGCTGCCCGCTCTGTACCCCAGGGGGCAGGATGGTATCATCAGCCCATGGCCTGCTCCCAAGCCAGCGCTCCAGGCAGCGGCTGCCAGACACTGGGTTTTAGGTCTGTTCACTCACAGACAAACGTGTGACTATGTCACTCAAAGTGAAGTCCCCCCGTTGCTCCCCCTTGGGGCGCCTGGAAGCCTGGGCCCGGCTGTGCCTGCACTCCTGGGGAGCGGACGGCTGCTTTAGAACCTAGAGTCCAGAGACTGGAGCTGGCAGCTCCCTGATCAGGGGCAAGTCACTGCCTCTTCTCTATGTGGCTCAGTTTCCCCGACCTGGGAAACAGGGCCAGCCTCACTTCACCAGGGTTGGGATTCGCTCAGATGGCAGGGGCTAGAGATGGGCCAAAGACTGGACATGGGCTCTGTCTTCTGCGCGTCCTGGGCTCTGATCCCACAGCGATTTGCCAATATTTTCCTCTGTAGCTGGCAGTAACCTCCTGCCCAGGAGCGTGCAGACTGGGCAGAGGAGGGTCAAACCTTCTCAGCCATCCCACAGGACAAACGGCTCCCAATGAGTATTCAGATCTGACCTGGCTGAGACCTGGCTCCCAGCGAGTATTCAGATCCAAGAGAGTGAACAGCTCAGAGCTGCGTGGAGACCTGAGAGGAGCAGGAGTCTCCTCCCTCCAGTTCATGCTTTGAGAGCTCAGATGCCAGAGGCAGATGACTGGCTACTCCAAGCCCTTTAGGAACTCCGGGCTTCGGGTGCCCTGTACGTGACAGCAGGGGAATCCCCAGCCCTTCAGTTGGTTTGGGGCGCCACAGGGCACCAGCAGAGCACGCCGCAGGCATCAGCAGGGATGATGTTTGGCATTTCAAAAGGCAACACTTTCGGAGAGTGGTACTCAAAGCAGTGCTGCGGCACAGCCCTAGAGGGTGCTGTGCTGCCCCTCAGAGCAGGCAGTCGATACCACTACTGGCTCTCTAAAGACCCACTGGCACTTTAGCCAGAATCATGATGTTTGCCCAGGACTAAATCTAGTTTACACTCAGTCTAGCAATCCGCTGACTAATCCTCCCTGCAGTGGTGATCGGATACTGTAGCCTCCACTTCCTGTCCTAAACTCCTGTGTACATTTAAGCTTGTCCCATCCCAAGGAAGCTGCATTTCAGCAGTGACCGAAGTCACCCTAGCGCCTGCATGCATTAGACCATTGGACGCACTCCGAGATCCTTCCAGATGAAAGAAGTTATAGGCATGCAGCAGATTCCCATAGGTTCACACGTATTTCAGTTTTTGGTCTTATGATCTGCATATATGGGGTAGGGAAACATCTTTCATTACCCATCTCTGGGGTGGAACACGGTCGCTGCTCAGCAGCACACAGCATCACTGTACGTCATGACAAGAAATGAAGAATGCTGGGAGGAGGTAAATCCCAGGCTCAGCGGTTTAGACTTTCACCTGCACTCTGTAGAAGAGAAGAGCTACCTTCCAGGAACTACATGTCCTTTAATTGAATTACCCTGCAGGGCAGCAAGGCTTTAAACCTGCAGGAGTTTAACTCTCTGGTATTTCTTCTGTTGAAATGTAACTAGTTTCACCCATTCCACAGAATCATAGAATCACAGAATATCAGGGTTGGAAGGGACCTCAGGTGGTTATCTAGTCCAATCCCCTGCCCAAAGCAGCACCAATCCCCAGACAGATTTTTACCCCAGGTCCCTAAATGGCCCCCTCATGGACTGAACTCACAACTCTAGGTTTTGCAGGCCAGTGCTCAAACCACCAAGCTATCCCTCCCTCCTCCTCAGCCTGCCCTGCAATACACTGCAAGGGCTTTAATCTGTGGCCTCACTCCCCAGAACCATCTCTCCCAGAGCACACAATCATTAAACAAGGCCCAGCACAGGAGGGAGGGCATAGGCAGGGGCCCCTCAGACACTTCACAGTTGCCCTGTTTGTTTGATGGGAACGATCCATCAATGCAGTTTGTGAGACGGGCAACAACTTCTGCATTTTGTTCATGATTCCGACACACTTCCCTGCCCTAGGCCGCCAGGCCCTGCTCGAGTCCTGGGGAGAGAGCAGGGTGACCAGATGTCTTGATTTTATAGGGACAGTCCCGATATTTGGGGCTTTTTCTTATGTAGGTGCCTATTACTCCCCCCGCCCCCCGTCCTGATTTTTCACACTTTCTATCTGCTCACTCTAGGAGAGAGCCATGGCTTAAGGAACTCTCGCAAGCTCTAAGAAAGGCCTCAGGGATTTTGATATTGCTGCCTTATAAAGCTCCAAGATAAACAGGCTCTGCTCCCACTCCTATGGATCCGGCCAGGTGGGCAGAGCCAGCGTCGGGGCTGCAGACGCAGCGACAGCCCTCGCTCCCAATGGGAAGAGAAGCAACTTCAGCTTGCAGATCCCCCTGCGCCTGCCAGTGCCGCTGGGTTCCCAGCCGGGCTCAGAGGTCAGCGCAGTTCCAACAACAGCACGAGGGGACACAGCTGCTGCAATCACCAGGGATAGTGCTACAGACTGTATTTTTAACAGGTCCTAGACAAACTTTTCCCCAGAGCCACGCTGGGGTAGGTTTAAGGAATAAACCGAATGCTCAAGCATCAAGGAGATTCTCTTTCTTTGACTATAATGATTTTATGACAGGTCAGATCACAGCAGGCCCTCCCACCCCCAAATGCAAGAGAAGGAAAAGGCACAGCCAGACCCCACCCTCCCCAAATCACATCCCCTACCTAGGAGGTTACTACAGGCACAACAGCTGCAAATATGAAGTCCACCCAGCCCCCCCACACACACTTAGGGTGACCAAATGTCCCAATTTTATAGGGACAGTCCTTATATTTGGAGCTTTTTCTTACATATCAGAGGGGTAGCTGTGTTAGTCTGGATCTGTAAAAAGTCTTGTGGGACCTGACGAAGCAGGCATTCACCAGCAAAAGCTCATGTTCCAATACATTTGTTAGTCTACAAGGTGCCACAAGACTCTGTTGCTTTTTTCTTATATAGGCACTCATTACCCCCTATCCCCTGTCCTGATTTTTCACACTTGCTATCTGGTCACCCTACTCCCACTGGACCACAAGTCACCATCAAAGCAAATGAACCAACACAGCTAACAGTTCCCATCAGAGCCGGGATATAAAATTTACTGGCTGATCACGTGTGCCAGTTGGCTATGCTCCCCTGTGCAGCAAGAGGTCCCAACACTGTAACACACAGCTGAAGTGCCTGGGCACCAACATATCGCAGAGTTATCACAAAACACAGGCTGAAAGTGGTCTGATGTTTAGTGTTCTGGAATAGCAGGTCAATGCACTCCACTCCCCACTTTCCCTTTGGAGGAAGCTCTCAGGCAGGTAAGGAACCCGAGGCCAACGTGGACAGCCGACGGTGCCCCGCTGGCCCCAACTTACCCCTCTTCTGGATGATGATCCTGAGCAGCGGGTTGGCGGAGGAGAGTGCCTTGTGGTAGTTATCGTCATTGTTGATGGGCAACAAGTCCCCATGAACGTCCGTGTACCCCAACAACACATCCACGTGGGGAATCTGATGGACTGTTTGGATCAGCTGGTAGAACTCCTGGAAGCCGCCCACACTGGAGCGTTTCATAGCAAAGCGGCGGAACTCGGCGTCAAACTGGGGGCAGAGAAGAGGGGTCAGGGCCAGAGACCAGCATGGCAAGCAGGGGGCTCTGCCTCAGCTCTGCCCCACGATTCACTTCACGCCCAACCCATAGGGGATCAGTCAGGGGCTCTCACCAGCCGAGATGGCCAGGGCTTGGTGCCTTCATACATGGAATGAGGTCAGACTATGCTGGGTCCCCCACACCCACTCCTCCCCCAGGAGCCCTGAGCTTCACCCCAGCACCCTCAGCCCTCCAAGTGGCTTCTTCCCATCCCACACTGACTGACTCACAGCTGCATTGAGGCACCCTCTGGCCCATAGGGGGTCCAGAGACCAAGGATCTGCCTGGACCTAGCGTGTGGGAGGAGGAGGAGTCAGGCCAGTGGGAGAGAGGTGCCACTGGGAATGCCAGGTGGCACCACAGAGCAGAGGGAAGCTCCCAGGTGTGAGGAGGCCTGAACAGGGTCACACCCAGGGCTCACCAGAAGCACTGCCTCTGCACTCGGCCAGTTCCAGCCACCCTTGCCCAGCATTACTTTGCAAGGCAGAGAAAGCAGACCCCTCATTCCCCTGTAAGCCAAGCTTCACGAGACCCGGTAGCCAGCACTGCACTTCCACGGCTGGGTTTGCAGAGGCCTCCCTGGCCAACTGAAAGCCTGGCACGTGCAATTCCACAGTCACCTTTCCCCTAGGAGCTGCTGCCTACTAGAGCCTCTGAGCAGCAAGGTTAAAACCCATCCGGGGAGACGACTGTCAGGAGAGCCAAGTCCCCGGGTGTGCCCTGTGTCCCCTGCTCCCTCCTGCAGACAATCTACAATAACAAAATCTACACAGCAACTAGAGCCGCGGTGGCGTGACCACCGGGCAGACCTGCACTGCTGTGGCAGTGGGGACACTCAGACCCGTGGCACTAAGTCCCGGCTGGCAGCATGAAGGGTTAATGCGGGGGGGGTGCTGGTGCAAGGGAACTTCTCTGCCCTGCGCCGGGCACGGGAGGCTGCATATACAGCCCCTCATCTCTCCTCAGACAGCCCAGGCGCTTCCTCCCGCAACCTCCCTCATTACTGCTCCCCTCGGAAAATCAATCACCCAACAGAGAGACAAAGGGAAGCCGATCAAAGCAGCAGGCGCAAGGCACTGTCCTGCCGCCGCTAGCCAACCTCCAGCGGCACAGATGCCAGAGAGGAGGTCAGGTGTACTCCGTGGGGGCACAGCCAGGAATATGCTTTTCTCTCCCCCAGGTCAGAGAGGCAAAGTTTCCGGTTGGCACAAGCCGGGCACAGATCTGCCCGTCCCTCCGCCAGCTCCGCAGGAGAGGGCCCTTTCTCGGGCAGCCCACGGGCGTCCCGGGGACGATGCTAGAGCTGTCAGCCTGCAGAACGGCAGCGCGGCTCTGTTGCAGCGTTGCATAACCTGCCGGCCCCTGCGAGGGCTTCGCGCCGCACAGGGCACCCGAGCTATCCCCCGCCGCCTCCGGGACTCGGGGCGATCCAGCACTGAAGGGCGATTTGAGCCCGCCTGGCTGCAGCCCAGTGCACGGAATAACCCGCTCGACCCCGCATCCTCCAGAGCGGTGGGGACGCGGGCTGAGTTGGCGGCAGCCGGAGCGCGCCCGTCCGGCCCCGGCTGCAGCCCCTGGCCGTGCGGGACCCCCTGCAACAGGGACCCGGGGCCTCCCCCGGGGCCGGAGGCTGGACGCGGCGCCCCGCGGGGCTCCGGGCTGGGGCGGGACGTGCGGGCGGTGCTCACCTTGCTCTTCACCTCGATGACGGGCTCCGGGCTCCGCGCCGGAGTGCGATGGTGCTTGGCCATGCTGGGCCAAGCTGGGCCGGGCCGGGCCCGGCTGCTGCTCCCGCCGCCTGCCCGCCCCGCACTGGCTGCGGCTCTTGCGGCCACGGGGGGTTTTCACCGGTCATGACGTCACCCCGAGCAGGTTAGGGGTCGCCACGGGATTGGCGGAGACCGGGCCCGGGGGCGGGCTCAGAACGTCCCCTGCGTCTGGATGGAAGATTGCTGACAACGTCGCCTAGGCAACGGGGGTGGGAGCGCGCCAAGGTGTAGTATCAGGGGCAGGGAAGGAGCGAGCCCCGGGGCGGGGCCGTGCCCCCGGGGAGGAGCGTGTCCCGGGGGGGCCGTGCCCCAGGGGGCGCAGGGCAGAAGCGTGTCCCGGGGGTCCGGCTCCAGCAATGTCTGGGCCGGGTCTCTCCCCCGGCCCCACTTGCTGCCCCCGCGCGCTTCCCCCGGAGCGTCCCTGCAGCTCCCCGCTGCCTCCGCTCGGCTTGCGCGGGGCATTAACTGCCGCCGCAGGGTGCTAGTGCCCGCGCCACTAGTGCCAGGCAGGCTGCCCTTCCCCTGCCCTTCCGCCTCGGACCCTTCCCTTTGCCGGCGAGACCCTCCCGCAGCACACAACCCCCGTCCGCCGTCACCGCTCCTGCCCCACCCCGCATCCTACCCCTCTGCCTTAACCCCGAACCCCCCATCCCACCTCCACCCCACAGCCCTCAGCCCCGCACCCCAACCCTCTTCCTGAGCCCTCCCACACCCAAAACCCCTCATCCCAGCCCCACCCCACAGCCCTCACCCCCGCACCCCAACCCTCTTCCTGAGCCCTCCCACACCCAAACCCCTCATCCCAGCCCCACCCCACAGCCCTCACCCCCGCACCCCAACCCTCTTCCTGAGCCCTCCCACGCCCAAACCCCTCATCCCAGCCCCACCCCACAGCCCTCACCCCCGCACCCCAACCCTCTTCCTGAGCCCTCCCACGCCCAAACCCCTCATCCCCAGCCCCACCCCACAGCCCTCACCCCCGCACCCCAACCCTCTTCCTGAGCCCTCCCACACCCAAACCCCTCATCCCCAGCCCCACCCCACAGCCCTCAGCCCCGCACCCCAACCCTCTTCCTGAGCCCTCCCACACCCAAACCCCTCATCCCAGCCCCACCCCACAGCCCTCACCCCCGCACCCCAACCCTCTTCCTGAGCCCTCCCATGCCCAAACCCTCATCCCAGCCCCACCCCACAGCCCTCACCCCCGCACCCCAACCCTCTTCCTGAGCCCTCCCACACCCAAACCCCTCATCCCAGCCCCACCCCACAGCCCTCACCCCCGCACCCCAACCCTCTTCCTGAGCCCTCCCACGCCCAAACCCCTCATCCCAGCCCCACCCCACAGCCCTCACCCCCGCACCCCAACCCTCTTCCTGAGCCCTCCCACGCCCAAACCCCTCATCCCAGCCCCACCCCACAGCCCTCACCCCTGCACCCCAACCCTCTTCCTGAGCCCTCCCACACCCAAACCCCTCATCCCACCTCCACCCCACAGCCCTCACCCCTGCACTCCAACCCTCTTCCTGAGCCCTCCCACACCCAAACCCCTCATCCCAGCCCCACCCCACAGCCCTCACCCCCGCACCCCAACCCTCTTCCTGAGCCCTCCCACACCCAAACCCTCATCCCAGCCCCACCCCACAGCCCTCACCCCCGCACCCCAACCCTCTTCCTGAGCCCTCCCACACCCGAACCCCTCATCCCAGCCCCACCTACAGCCCTCACCCCTGCACCCCAACCCTCTTCCTGAGCCCTCCCACACCCAAACCCTCATCCCAGCCCCACCCCACAGCCCTCACCCCCGCACCCCAACCCTCTTCCTGAGCCCTCCCACGCCCAAACCCTCATCCCAGCCCCACCCCACAGCCCTCACCCCCGCACCCCAACCCTCTTCCTGAGCCCTCCCACACCCAAACCCCTCATCCCAGCCCCACCCCACAGCCCTCACCCCCGCACCCCAACCCTCTTCCTGAGCCCTCCCACGCCCAAACCCCTCATCCCCAGCCCCACCCCACAGCCCTCACCCCCGCACCCCAACCCTCTTCCTGAGCCCTCCCATGCCCAAACCCCTCATCCCAGCCCCACCCCACAGCCCTCACCCCCGCACCCCAACCCTCTTCCTGAGCCCTCCCACGCCCAAACCCTCATCCCAGCCCCACCCCACAGCCCTCACCCCCGCACCCCAACCCTCTTCCTGAGCCCTCCCACACCCAAACCCCTCATCCCACCTCCACCCCACAGCCCTCAGCCCCGCACCCCAACCCTCTTCCTGAGCCCTCCCACGCCCAAACCCCTCATCCCAGCCCCACCCACAGCCCTCAGCCCCGCACCCCAACCCTCTTCCTGAGCCCTCCCACACCCAAACCCCTCATCCCAGCCCCACCCCACAGCCCTCAGCCCCGCACCCCAACCCTCTTCCTGAGCCCTCCCACACCCAAACCCTCATCCCAGCCCCACCCCACAGCCCTCACCCCTGCACCCCAACCCTCTTCCTGAGCCCTCCCACACCCAAACCCTCATCCCAGCCCCACCCCACAGCCCTCACCCCTGCACCCCAACCCTCTTCCTGAGCCCTCCCACACCCAAACCCCTCATCCCAGCCCCACCCCACAGCCCTCACCCCCGCACCCCAACCCTCTTCCTGAGCCCTCCCACACCCAAACCCCTCATCCCAGCCCCACCCCACAGCCCTCACCCCCGCACCCCAACCCTCTTCCTGAGCCCTCCCACACCCAAACCCCTCATCCCCAGCCCCACCCCACAGCCCTCACCCCTGCACCCCAACCCTCTTCCTGAGCCCTCCCACGCCCAAACCCCTCATCCCAGCCCCACCCCACAGCCCTCACCCCTGCACCCCAACCCTCTTCCTGAGCCCTCCCACGCCCAAACCCCTCATCCCAGCCCCACCCCACAGCCCTCACCCCCGCACCCCAACCCTCTTCCTGAGCCCTCCCACACCCAAACCCCTCATCCCAGCCCCACCCCACAGCCCTCACCCCAGCACCCCAACCCTCTTCCTGAGCCCTCCCACACCCGAACCCCTCATCCCAGCCCCACCCCACAGCCCTCACCCCCGCACCCCAACCCTCTTCCTGAGCCCTCCCACACCCAAACCCCTCATCCCAGCCCCACCCCACAGCCCTCACCCCTGCACCCCAACCCTCTTCCTGAGCCCTCCCACACCCAAACCCTTCATCCCAGCCCCACCCCACAGCCCTCACCCCCGCACCCCAACCCTCTTCCTGAGCCCTCCCACGCCCAAACCCCTCATCCCAGCCCCACCCCACAGCCCTCACCCCCGCACCCCAACCCTCTTCCTGAGCCCTCCCACACCCAAACCCCTCATCCCAGCCCCACCCCACAGCCCTCACCCCTGCACCCCAACTCTCTTCCTGAGCCCTCCCACGCCCAAACCCCTCATCCCAGCCCCACCCCACAGCCCTCACCCCTGCACCCCAACTCTCTTCCTGAGCCCTCCCACGCCCAAACCCTCATCCCCAGCCCCACCCCACAGCCCTCACCCCTGCACCCCAACCCTCTTCCTGAGCCCTCCCACGCCCAAACCCTCATCCCAGCCCCACCCCACAGCCCTCACCCCCGCACCCCAACCCTCTTCCTGAGCCCTCCCACGCCCAAAACCCCTCATCCCAGCCCCACCCCACAGCCCTCACCCCTGCACCCCAACCCTCTTCCTGAGCCCTCCCACGCCCAAACCCCTCATCCCAGCCCCACCCCACAGCCCTCACCCCCGCACCCCAACCCTCTTCCTGAGCCCTCCCACACCCAAACCCTCATCCCAGCCCGACCCCACAGCCCTCACCCCTGCACCCCAACTCTCTTCCTGAGCCCTCCCACATCCAAACCCCTCATCCCAGCCCCACCCCACAGCCCTCACCCCTGCACCCCAACCCTCTTCCTGAGCCCTCCCACACCCAAACCTCTCATCCCAGCCCCACCCCACAGCCCTCACCCCTGCACCCCAACCCTCTTCCTGAGCCCTCCCACACCCAAACCCCTCATCCCAGCTCCACCCCACAGCCCTCACCCCTGCACCCCAACCCTCTTCCTGAGCCCTCCCACGCCCAAACCCTCATCCCCAGCCCCACCCCACAGCCCTCACCCCCGCACCCCAACCCTCTTCCTGAGCCCTCCCACGCCCAAACCCTCATCCCCAGCCCCACCCCACAGCCCTCACCCCCGCACCCCAACCCTCTTCCTGAGCCCTCCCACACCCAAACCCTCATCCCAGCCCCACCCCACAGCCCTCACCCCCGCACCCCAACCCTCTTCCTGAGCCCTCCCACACCCGAACCCCTCATCCCAGCCCCACCTACAGCCCTCACCTCTGCACCCCAACCCTCTTCCTGAGCCCTCCCACACCCGAACCCCTCATCCCAGCCCCACCCCACAGCCCTCACCCCCGCACCCCAACCCTCTTCCTGAGCCCTCCCACACCCAAACCCCTCATCCCAGCCCCACCCCACAGCCCTCACCCCCGCACCCCAACCCTCTTCCTGAGCCCTCCCACACCCAAACCCCTCATCCCAGCCCCACCCCACAGCCCTCACCCCCGCACCCCAACCCTCTTCCTGAGCCCTCCCACACCCAAACCCCTCATCCCAGCCCCACCCCACAGCCCTCACCCCCGCACCCCAACCCTCTTCCTGAGCCCTCCCACACCCAAACCCCTCATCCCAGCCCCACCCCACAGCCCTCACCCCCGCACCCCAACCCTCTTCCTGAGCCCTCCCACACCCAAACCCCTCATCCCAGCCCCACCCCACAGCCCTCACCCCCGCACCCCAACCCTCTTCCTGAGCCCTCCCACCCCCAAACCCCTCATCCCAGCCCCACCCCACAGCCCTCACCCCCGCACCCCAACCCTCTTCCTGAGCCCTCCCACACCCAAACCCCTCATCCCAGCCCCACCCCACAGCCCTCACCCCCGCACCCCAACCCTCTTCCTGAGCCCTCCCACACCCAAACCCCTCATCCCAGCTCCACCCCACAGCCCTCACCCCCACACCCCAACCCTCTTCCTGAGCCCTCCCACACTCAAACCCTCATCCCAGCCCCACCCCACAGCCCTCACCCCTGCACCCCAACCCTCTTCCTGAGCCCTCCCACACCCAAACCCCTCATTCCCAGCCCCACCCCACAGCCCTCACATTTTTACATTATTTTAAAAAATATATATTGGCTTACAAGGCGGGGAGTGGGGGGCGGAACTTGGACCTGTTCTGCACATCACCAAAAATTATACAAACCTGACGCCCCGATGGAAGGGGCCATGCCCCAGGATTTCAGGGGTTAGAGCCAGGCCATGCCCCAGGGCAAGGAGATGGAGTTAGGGCCAGGCCATGCCCTGGGGGTGTGGGGGCATTAGATGGAAGAGGCCATGCTGCAGGATTGCAGGAGCTGGGGCCAGGCCATGGACGGGGGACCTGCCCAGGGGAGGTGAGGAGGATAAGGGTGGCTTGGAGGGTTGTTGGGAGAGTGGGGGATGAAGCTGGTCCATTTGGGGGTGAATGAGCCTCAGTGTGATGAGGATGGCTCTCTGGAAGGGTCTCTGCATAAGGAGTCTGCTGGCTGGGACAGGTACTACTACTCTGCAGATGCATGGAGATTTGGGCACAGGCATTGACCAAGCTGGCCAGTGCAGGAGGGTGGGCATTCTTCAGCAGCTTGACGGCATGGAGATATTTGGTGAAGTAGTTGGGAGCATGAACAGTGCAGACATCGCAGCCACTCTAGTTAGTTATGGTGAGGTTCATCTCTGTTCGTTTCACAAGGCCCCACATGGTCAGGTTTCAATCTGTCATCGAGTTTTTTGTTGACAACACTTAAGTGCCTCACTTCATATCAGCTGGGGCAGGGATTCTCAAACTGCATTGCTCCGTGACTCCCTTCTGACAACAAAAATTACTGCACAACCCCAGTAGGGGGGAATGAAGCCTGAGCCTGCCTGAGCCCCGTGGCCCAGGGTGTGTGTGGGGGGGGGGCGGGGAAACCCAAGTCCCCCCGCACGGAGCAGAAGGGAGGGGAACTGAAGCCCACAGGCTTCAGCCCCAGGCAGAGGGCCTGTAACCTGAGCCCTGCCACCCAGGGCTGAAGCCCTCAGACTTGGGCTTTGACCTCGGGCCCCAGCAAGTCTATCCCAGCCCTGGTGACCCCATTAAAATGATTTGAGAACCTCTGTGCTAGGGGAAAGCTGGAGTTTTGGGCAGCAGGGGAAGGAACTGTCAGGGCTTATGGCATCAGAGAAATTGGGGGAGGCAATTTGGGGTAAGAAAATTAGCTTGATAGTTCTGCTGAAATTATCAATAGTGAAACAGATGTCAGTGCTGACATTGATATTGTCATCATTAGGCTTCAGAGTCAACACTCCCTTTTGGTGATTGGGGCAGTTCAGGCTCCTCGGAGCTATTGTTCCAGGCTGTCTGCACACTCAGGAAGCTTCCACTATACTTGGGCACATTTTCAGAGGTGTTTTTTTTTTAAAACAACCATAAAGGCTAGAAACATAATTTTTAAAAAAAAAAGGAAGCAAAGATTCAGGAGCAGAGTTTTGCGGGATTCTGCGTAGGTTCCATGGCTGAGGAATTGTGGGGCACCTGATACCCTGGAGCCTGGGGTCTAGGAGGCTGGGAATAAGTGCTTTTCCAGGGAGGTGCTTTGAATGATCTCTCTGTGCCATGGCTCCTCTAACATGAGCGGAGAGATTTCCTGGCACACATTCTGAGGGCAATGTGATGCTTAAATCTGCATCTGGCGTTGTGGGGCACACTGCTTTGCATGGCAAGGTGATGTGCCGTGTGCAGGGCAGAGGATGTTGTCCACACCCCATTTGTAAGGTGGTTGCCGTCACATGTTAACACCGGGGAACAGAGGAGTGGTAGCCAGCGCACAGCCTGGCAGACACACTGTGGTCCCTAACTAAGTGAGGGCACCGGGTTTTGTCTTTGCCCATCAGCTGGGCTGCAGTGTGATTGTCAGTTGTACCCAAGGTCTGACAGGGTGTTGCTGCTGGGTGGCTGGGCCTGCCAGACTGTGGCTGCATGGCAGGGTTCGGCTGTCATGGCGTCCCTCAGGGCCTTGCAGTCTGTGTTACCAGACACGCTCTGTTCACCCACCTGCTCTCTGCCAGCCATCACACAGGGCTGGGATCGCAAGACACGTGCAAGGCATTGGCAGCATTTGGGAGCCCACAAGAGAACGGGAAACCAGGACTCAACCGTCGTGCAGTTTGGTCCCCTGCCCCAGTCTGTAACTGTGGTGCATACGGGAACGTGTGCCACGGCCCTGGAACGGGGAGGCCCACTCTGCCCTCAAGGGTTGTCTAGGTGTCTAGTGTCCAGCTAGCGCTGCACTGGAGAGCCCCTTCGTGGCACACTTGGAGCGAGCACCGTTCTGCTCCCAGCGGCTTTGTCCTGATGTGGGGAAGTAGTGGAGCTTAGGGCAAGCTCAGCTTCCCTGTCCTAGCCAAGCCTGGCCTCCACTCCACCTGATTCCGAGTCGAGACGCAGAGTAACGCCTTGTCTCCTGATTTCGCTGGTCGAGCTGCAGCTGGGCGCCTGCCTGGGCTAGGACACGACCAGCTAAAATCAAGCTAAGACGTTACTCTGACATCTTCATCAGGGAGAAGGTTTAGGTGGGGCTTAACTAACTCCGCTCACCTGAGCCTGAATGAAGCCTAGACCAGACAAACACTTTGTGGCTGGTGTCCCAATAGTGCCGGTAGCTCTCCCTGTAGGCATGTGCATTTGGCAACGTATTTGGAAACGGGAGCTGGATGCTCAGTCTATTGCTAGGTGTGTGGGTGTGGGTGTGAATGAGACAGCTGGTGTTTGTAAGCCAATAAACATATACACAGAAGCTCTGTGTGTCAGGCTGGACGGGGTGGGTGGGTGTGTTTAAATGTTCCCTCCTACCTTTAAACTATGTTTGATCAACCCCTCTGCTTACAATGTGCTCACAACGTGCTTTTCTCTACCTCCCGAGTAATTTAGCCCCTTGGCAGATGGGTACAGCAGCCCTTCTGATTGCAGGGGATCTGGTCCCATAGACTCCAATGGAGCCACGGCCCATTAACACCAGCAGAGATCTGGCCCCATAGACTCCAATGGAGCCACGGCCCATTGACCCCAGCGGGGATCTGGCTCCACAGACTCCAATGGAGCCACGGCCCATTGACCCCAGCGGGGATCTGGCCCCATTGACTCCAATGGAGCCACGGCCCATTAACACCAGAGGAGATCTGGCCCCATAGACTCCAATGGAGCCACGGCCCATTAACACCAGCAGAGATCTGGCCCCATAGGCTCCAATGGAGCCACGGCCCATTGACCCCAGCGGGGATCTGGCCCCATTGACTCCAGAGGAGCCACAGCCCATTGACACCAGTTGGGATCTGGCCCCATCAACTCCATTGGAGACACGGCCCATTGACACCAGCGGGAATCGGGTCCCATTGACTCCATTGGAGCCATGGCCCATTGACACCAGTTGGGATCTGGATCCATCGACTCTATTGGAGCCACGGCCCATTGACACCAGTGGGAATCTGGCCCATTGACTCCATTGGAGCCACGGTCCATTGACACCAGCGGGAATCGGGTCCCATTGACGCCATTGGAGACATGGCCCATTGACACCAGTTGGGATCTGGATCCATCGACTCCATTGGACCCACGGCCCATTGACACCAGTGGGAATCTGGCCCCATCTACTCCATTGGAGCCACAGCCCATTGACATCAGTTGGGATCTGGCCCATCGACTCCATTGGAGCCACGGCCCATTGACACTAGGGGTGATCTGGCCCAT
This sequence comes from Gopherus flavomarginatus, assembly GCF_025201925.1. Taxonomy (NCBI): domain Eukaryota; kingdom Metazoa; phylum Chordata; order Testudines; family Testudinidae; genus Gopherus; species Gopherus flavomarginatus. The sequence continues at coordinate 40,195,218 of NC_066630.1, forward strand.
TGACTCCATTGGAGCCACGGCCCATTGACACCAGCAGGAATCTGGCCCATTGACTCACTGGGGGGAGGGATAGCTCAGTGGTTTGAGCATTGGCCTGCTAAACCCAGGGTTGTGAGTTCAGTCCTTGAGGGGGCCATTTAGGGATCTGGGGCAAAAATCTGTCTGGGGATTGGTCCTGCTTTGAGCAGGGGTTGGACTAGATGACCTCCTGAGGTCCCTTCCAACCTGCATATTCTGTGGGTGAGCTGGAGCTCTCTGAGATCTGATCTGAACACAAGGCTGCTGCTGAGTCCTCCTGGAGTTGAGAACAGGCTTCTCCCAGGCCCTGTCCAGCATCTCTGTCCTCAGCAGCACAAGGGGCTGAGTGTGCTGGGATCCGAGCACAGGCCCGAGGGGCAGGGAGTTGCTAGGGGCTTAGCTAAGTCCCTGCCCTGCTCTGGGCTCTGCAGCCCATTTCCAGGCTGGACTTGGCAGCAGGTCCCCAGTGTCTGGGCTTTGCAGCACCTTCGCCAAGGAAAGGCCAAGTCACTGTTTGCCTGGACCTGTGAGAACCAGTGGGGCAGGGCCCTGCCCCTGAGCTCCCTGCGCATGAGGGTGGGGGCAGATTTTCCCCATGCACCTGCTCCTTATCATGCCCCCATGAGCTCCCTCTGGAGGGGCCGGCTGAGAGCAGGGTGAGTCTGTCCCTGGCCAAGGATCATGGGGGGCTGTCTGCTGCCTGGCTGGGAGGGGAGAGTTCTCCTGCACTGAGTGACAGTCTGCGACCCATGGTGCTGCCAGGGCGGGTGCCCGCCGATCCCTGGGTGAGGCCATCTCTCCAGCTCTGAGGCAGCTGCTGTCTCCTGCCCCTGGCACTGCAGCCCTTGGGGGAACGGGAAGGGGAATTGCACCACGCTCCCACCACAGCACGTGGCTCAGAAATTCATAAAGCTTGGAACAACACAGCCCCTGTGAGTATCTCCCTGCTACTGACCCTGGTGGGGATCCCCCACGCAGACCCTGCCCCCTGTACTACCACTGGGGGGGACCCCCCTGTACTGACACCAGGGGAGGGACAGGACCCCACTCCCCTGTACTCACACTGGGGAGGGGATGGTACGCCAATGCAAAATCCCAGAAGGCAGGAGATGGAACCTCAGGTGATGGCTGGAGTATGCTGGGAACTCCTTGCTGCTTTGTTTCCAGTGACACAGAGCAACTCATTGGACCAGGGTTACGGAGGGTCAGGTCCCTGTGCTCAGGGATGCATTTGTCCCAGAGTCAGAGCTTGTGGGTTATGGAGGGTCGGGTCCCTGGGCTCGGGCTCAGCCCCCGCCCTCCTGTGGGGCTTCCACAGTCCCATCTGGGCAGGCTGCCACCCTCAGCCCCATTTCTGTAGGGCACTGGTCTGTGCTGCTGCCTGCTGGCTTCGTGCAAATGGGCACGGGGCCCTCTCAATCCCCAGGGCACAGGATGATGGACAGCCAATCCTCGTCCTGCCCTTGGCAGAGCAGGCTTCACGTGGCAGGGAGCCAGTGACACACAGAGCTGGCTGGGCCAGGCACAGGGCAGGCAGGGCCTGAGTGAACTGAACGCACCTAGACCTGCCGACGCCCCTCAATCCCGACCCGCAGCCCCCTTGTTATGCCAGCCCTGCTGATGCTCCTCGATCCTCACCCGCAGCCCCCTTATGCCAGCCCTGCCAATACCCCTCGATCCCAACCCACATCCCCCTTGTTATGCCAGCCCTGCCGATGCCCCCAATCCTGACATGCAGCTCCTCCCTCCATGGTAACAAAGACCTCATCTATTAAGCTGCTTTCTGTCTTCGGACAGTCATTCATTCTGGACTATTCAGCTTTGATCGGAGTCAAATCCTGTGTTGGGAGCCAGGGATGCTTTGGGAGATGGTGGATCCTGAGGGCTGGTTTAGGTTCGATAGATCTGGATAATCCAAGGATCTGTGGTGCCCCTTTGGTACAGGGCTAATTGGGGCAAATACCAAAGAGTCGGGCCAGACTCTCTGCCCCAGGAGGAGCTGAAGGGGAGGTGAATCTCCTCCCCAGAGCCTCCACTGCCTCTGGCTGCTGAAACAGCCTTCCCTGGTGCTGCAAGCCCCAGCTGCCTCTCCCCCAGTGCCCACCTCCCATCTCCCCACCCCCACCCCCAATAGCTTCTACAAGGCAGCTGCCCCTCAGTTGTGTCGTGCAGCCAGTGCCTGGCCCAACAGGGCCCTGATCCCTGTGTGGGGCCCGGTTGTGCTACTGCCATCCCCATAACAAGGGTGCCCGCCCCACCCAGCTCCAGGCCACCTGGGGACAGCGCAAAAGAAATCAAATCTACTGTCAAACCGTGGGGGAGAGGACGAGGGTTTGGGGACGGCAGTGCTGGGTAATTGCAGGGTATCTGCCAGGTGGTATGAAGTGCTCCCTAGAATACCCGGTACAAAGAAATCATTTCACCCACTCCTGCAGTGCAGCCACCTCTGGGGTAGGAGACAGCGGCTGCTTCCCAGCGCATGGCAACACAGCACAGCAAGTTAGAACAGAGGCGGAAGGGGAACCCCATGAAGCTGCCGGGGGTGGTTATGGAGGCTGAATGTAATTGGCTGAGCTAGCCCCATGGCCAGGACCCAGTGGCTAATGCCCCGCTGTTATGGAAAGACCCTGCCCATGAGCACAAGTGGCCCAGAAGCCCCTTCTCTTCAAAGAGACAGCACCCCTAGTGGCAGGCTGGGAAACTGCACACAGCGCAACGTGGGCGGGAAGAGCACCATGACGCTCCAGCTGGGCTTGCAGGAATGCGGCCCCCTAGCGAGACTAGCTAACTCAAAGCACTGCTCCTGGGGCTAGCCAGGGCTCTGGCCCCTGCGAATGGACAGGGCTGGGACCAGCAGTTGGCCAGTGCCACAGGGAATGATGCTTTTGGCTGGAGAAGGCCCCAATCTGCTTGGACCTTCATGCATCTCCTGGCTTCAATGGCCTTCAAGGCCAGGAACGGCAGACACAGGGAGCTGGGGCTGCATTGGCCCAAGGAAATGGGGCTACGCTGGCCCGAGGAAACAGGGATCTTCGGCATCCAACCTGACACACACACCCCAAAGCCAGGTCCACGTGTACGCTCACCCGGGCCCTGGAGACAGGCATGGCTGGGGCCCTGAATCCTAGTGCAAAGGATTCTGGGACACTGCCCAGCTTGGTTCCACCTGCTCAGCCTCAGTACCCTACGCTGCCACTGGCTCCATCTGCTCCTGCGCTGGGGTGGGTCCGTTCTCCCGGCACTCCCCCGCTCCTGGGGCCAGATGGGCCCCTTTCTGGCTGGTGGGATGGGGGGGTGTTGCTGCCCTTGAGCTTGAGGCCGGGGGCTCTGGGAATGTTCAAGCCTTTGCTGTCTCTCTGCCCCACACTTTCCCCACATGTGGCTGGGGGGACATGTCTGTCTTGTGGCCTCTCCTCCCCCCTTGCCAGTTCTGCCCTCCAGCGCTTGTGTCTGGGGTGGGGCCCAGCTGCTGCAGTGATAATCTCAGGCATGGGAGGAGTGAGCCAGGCCAGGCAGCACCATAGGACCACCCCCACCATGCAGAGAGGGGAGAACAGGGCTGGGGCCGGAGGGGGAGCCCAGGCTGGGGTCTCCCAGGGCAGGTTGGCACCTCCATGCACTTCAGGGAACTGGCCCAGAAAGGCAGGGACATGCTGCAGTGCACAGAGCCCATTACCAACAGCCGGGGGCTCAACCCAGTGCTTCCCAGACCCCAGGGGGAGATAGCTCAGTGCTAGGCCCTGGCTACAAAGCGACTCCACCTTAGCAGACTCCAGAGAACCTTATCACATCTATCCAGCCGCCGGCTGCAGCCTGGCTCTGACTAGAAAGCCCTGGGGGGATCTCCCCCCAGCATGGGCAGCTGCTGCAGGTTGAGGGTGTCTGCTGCTCTGCCTGCGGTGCGTGACGAGGGGGCTGAACACCTCAGCCCCATTGCTTGGGGACTCTGTTACTCTTCTGTGAATACACAAGTCAGAGAAAGCGCCCCCTTTCCCAGACTGGCCACTGACAAGCCCAAGGCTGGCAGCCTCCTTCTGGCACCAGGGAAATCCTTGGAAGCCAGCTCGCCCTCTCTCCCACAGTGGGCACTGTCCCTTCCAAGCTGGTGCCGAGCCCAATGCCCTGTGCTGCTGGAGGGTCTTTTAGAGAGGCTCTGCTGCCTCATGGCATTTATCCTATGCCGGGTGCTAGCCCCAGCACCTTGGCAAAATCCCATCTTGGGGACTTAGATCCCCATCCCCACGCAGCTGTGCCTGGAGACAGGGTTCTCCTTCATTGCCTGGCCTAGGGTCTTGCGTGAAGTCACTGGATGGGAGTTAACAGTGGCCATGCTGTGCCCCAGAGGTGGCTGCTTTTCTGTGGCAGGAGAAAGGAGATCTGAGTGCACACAGTAAATGTGTAAAGCATGTCTTGTTCCTGAGGGGGCCACCGTTGAAATGCAAGGGAATAAAGTCAGTTGATAGGGGTCTCCTCACATCCCTTCCCGCAGTTTGCTGAGGGGAGGGTTTTATCCATTGAAGTCAATGTGGGCTGTGTGGCTAAGCCCCAGCAGACTAATGAGCTCGGTTCATCCCAGCCGGGGCGGCACAGTGATAGTGACTTGGCAGAGCATGGCGCCCCGTGTGCGCTGCATCAGGGACCAGGCAAGTGTCAGCATCGCCAGCCCCAGCATGGTAACAGAGGGTGCTGCCTTCAAACCATCTGGACATTCACCTACCCCACGCATAGGCACCAACTCTGAAAAATTAGTGGGTGCTCCGCACCCTCCGGCAGCCAAGCTCCCCCACTCCCCTCCTCTGCTTACCTCCCAGTGCTTTCCACTTTGTGCTTGGGGGGAGGAGGAGGAGTGGGAATGTAGTGCGCTCAGGGGAGGAGGTGAGGAAGAGGCAGAGTTGGGGTGGGGACTTTGGGGGAAGGGGTTGGAATCAGGTCAGAGCAGGGATGGGGTTGAGGTAGGGCCAGAGTCAGAGGGGGGTTGAGCACCCACTGGCAGGAGCAGAAGTCGGCGCCTATGGCCCCCGTGGCAAATAAATGGTTATTGCAGCTCCCCGCTAATGGGTAGTTTGTGCAATTCAAAACAGAACTGGCTCCAGCCTCCACCGGGAAATCCTAGAGGGAGGCTGCCGGGGGTGGGAGAGAGGCTAGCAGTGAGCAAGGCAGCAACCGGTCCCAGAAAAGAAGTGATGCAGCAAGGGGGGGGAACTAATGGATTGTGGCCTATAGGCTAGTTCAGGTTAAGAAATAAATGGAGCTATACCTATCTCATTGAGCTGGAAGGGACCCTGAAAGGTCATTAAGTCCAGCCCCCTGCCTTCACTAGCAGGACCAGGTACTGATTTTGCCCCAGATCCCTAAATGGCCCCCTGAAGGATTGAACTCACAACCCTGGGTTTAGCAGGCCAATGCTCAAACTGCTGAGTTACCCCCAAGAAGTTAAGTTTGGGGTCTATGTGTTGAGGAGTATGAGAAATTGAAGTTGCTACTGAGAGACGTTGGAGACAAAGTGTTGTGGGAAAGTCAGAGCTAGCAAAGACATGGCCCAGGGTTATGTCCCATTCAGCTGTGGTTATAACTGGTTGGAGTGGGGTTTATAAGGAGTGTATTGGAGACTTGCAAATATTTTATTCAAATGCTTCTCCATTGATAGTCTGGGAAGGACATTGGCCCAGATGTTAATTTAAATAACAGGTGAAGTTAAGAGCCAATAAGGTGACGGAAATGTAATTATGGTAAAGGGCAGTTTAATATTGATTAGTATTATCGAGAGGAGACCTGACATCTAGTGCCAAACTGGGGGACAAGGACTTCAGGAGCAGACTGTATTTAAATTGCATACGCTGCCTGAGTGCTCAGCAAATGCAGCTGCTTTGCCAAAGTGATCAGTTTTGGCTGGTTCTGGGTCACAGTTCACTGTAGTATTGAGTGCGGGGGTAATAAAATTTTTTTATCCTTATTGGTACATCTCTGATGGACCCAACCTTGTGGTGAAGAGGCTTGTGTGGGCTAAAGACCCTCAGAGCTGTATCCTCTGGAGCTTTTATTCTCCTGGTAGAGTCCCCCTTGGTGCGCAGGCCTGAGGCAAGGCTCCTGACTAACTGTGGTACAAACTTCAAAAGACCCCAATGGTGGATCGGGCGCATACAGAGGACCTTCTAGTACTCTGTGGCAGTGAAGGCAGATGAGGGCTGCAGCAGGAAGGAGGCCCCTGGTTGTCTTGAATCTCCTTGCCACTGGGTCAGGGTTTTCCTCTTGTCAAGTTTGGTGTGGTTACTGCCGGCACACCGATTTCCCACAAAGATTTCACACACAGGCCTCTGCCAAAGGGTTCACACCCACACAAAGTCCTGCGACGATGGATGAGTGATGGGGAAGACAGAAGCAGTGATCTCTGGGAGTCTTTAGTCACAAATCTGCATGCAGGCGGTAGCCGTGTAATGGTCGTTTTATACTTGGTTGAAACAGAAGTGCATTTCAGCAGCAGTGGCTGTGACTGAGCAGGGCCTTTTCAGGATCCCCTCTGCTCACCCCAAATTGGAGCTAGAAAAGGTGCCCCAAACATAGGCTGTCTCACATTCTTCCGACTGAATGGCCGCATCCAGTGGGATCACTCAACTCCACCACTGAAACAAGTGACAGAAGACAATGAATTTCGCCACCTGGAATGTCCGCACCCATATGGACTTTCAGCACAACGAATGCCCAGAAAGAAGAACTGCCATAATTGCCAGAGAACTGACAAGACTCAACACTGACATTGCAGCTCTTAGTGAGACCCGTCGGGCCGATGAGGGCCAAGTAAAAGGATGGAGGCGGCTACACCTTCTTTTGGAAAGGAAAGCCATCGAAGAGAAAGACAGTCATGGGATTGGCTTTGCCATGAAAAATAAGATCACAGTCAGCTTTTGGAACTTCCTGTGGGGATCAACGAGCATCTCATAACTCCTCAGCTCAAGCTTAGCAACACCCAATATGCCACGGTCATCAGTGCATACGCCCCAACACTCCATGATGAGGAAGACAATAAGGAGCAGTTTTATGGAACCCTTGATGCAGTCCTCACAGTCACACCTAAAGCAGAAACTCATCCCCCTGGGAGATTTGAATGCCAGAGTCGGACGGGATTTCCAATTCTGGAGGGGCACAATAGGCCAAGAAGGGATGGGGAATGTGAACCCCAGTTGTATTCTCCTCCTCAGCAAACGTGTGGAGCATGACCTGCTCATCACAAATTGCATCTTTAGGCAGAGTCACAATTTAAGACCACCTGGAAACATCCTCAGTCCAAGCACTGGCACCTCCTTGACTATGTTATAGTCAGAGCCTGAGACTACACCAATGTCCATATAACACGAGCTATGAGAGGTACCGATCACTTGATTAGTAAGATCAGTCATGTACCTGCAGCTCTGTCCACCACATCACAAACACCCAAAGACTAAGCAAAAGTGGTACAATGTGAAAGGGCTTCAAGACCAAGCCAGCTGCAAGACGTTCCCGCTACATCTGTCCGAGAAACTCTCTAACCTGCCTGACAACTTCATTGACATTCAAGAGCACTGGGATCATCTTAAAAACACCATTCACAATACATGTGCTGAAACCATAGGGTATTCCACTCATTGGCACCATTGGTTTGACGAAAACAACAAGGAAATCCTAGCATTAATTCAACAGAAAAGAAATGCATTTTGTAACTGGCAAAATGATTCCTCTAACAAACGAAAACATGAGGCCTTTCACCTGCTTAAAGCCAAAGTCCAAAGGAGGCTATGTGACATCAAAAACGAGTGGTGGCAAGAGAAGGCCTCTGAGATCCAGGGCTTCATAGACCAGGATGACACGAGAAGCTTCTTTCAAGCAACCAAAGCTATCTATGGGCCAAGCTCCAAAGGCCCAATCCCCTTACATTCTCAGAATGGCTCCACCCTCCTCAAGAACAATGCAGCCATTAAACAATGCTGGAAGGAGCACTTTGAGAGCCTACTTAACTGTGAACTCATGGTCTCTGAAGACACCACCAAGTTTATTCTACAACGCTCAGCAATGGAACACCTTGCTGAGCCTCTCATCTTCTGAGGAAGTCCAGCATGCCATCTCCCAGACAAAAAATCACAAGGCTCTAGGCCCAGACGGCATCCCAGCTGAGACTTTTAAAGCTGGTGGAACAATGCTCCAGCTTGCCAACTCCTCGACAAAACCTGGACCTGTGAAGAAGTTCCACCTGATTTTAAGAGTGTTAACATTATTACAATATTCAAGAAAGGGGACAAATCTTTGTGCGGGAATTACAGAGGTATTGCTATCCTCTCCATCGCAGGGAAGATGGAGAGGAGACTGGGCAGCCTCTTTCATTGCAACATGATGACGGCGTGTGAACAGCCAGCTGGGGGAGGCTAGCCTGCAGCCCCCCGCCCCTTCCGCCCAAGGCCTCACCCCTTCTGCAAACCCCGCTGGAGCCCAGAACCCCCCCCTGCACCGCAGCAACCGGCCCCCGCCCCCAGCTCCGATGTGCCCCCAACCCCAGAGTGGGAGGAGCAGCCCCAGCCTCCTCAGCCCCAGAGCACTGAGAGGGCAGGTTGCATGGCCTCAGATTCCCCAGCCCTGGAGCACCAGGAGGACATGCAGTGTGGCCCCAGATTCCCCAGCCCCGGAGTGCCGGGAGGGAGGGCTGCAGCCCTGGCAGCCCCAGAGCATGGGGAGGACATGCGGGTGGCCTCAGCCTCCCCAGCCCCAGAGGGTGGGCTGTGCGGCCCAAGCCTGGGCCACCCTGGGAGACTGGAGCCGCACAGAGTGGAAGCAGGAGAGGGGAGTCTGGGGGCAGAGCGTGGGTGGGGCCCTGCCTGGCTGTTTGGGGAGGCCTTGCCTCCCCCAGCCTATGATACCTGCCGCCCATGTGCAACACAGTCCCACAACAGCTCATGTAATGCTTAGCTCTTAGAGATCGTACTTGCTCATTTCAGCTCTAGCCGCCACTCAAAAGAAAATATCGTTTGAGTCTAATCAGCTCTCTCTCTCTAAACAGCAGAAAGGGGGAAAGTCATTGGTTAACAGCTGAAATTGCTGACCAATTATGTGACAGAAACACCCTACACTGTCCTACCAGGGCTGCTGACTAGCAGCCTGCGTGGCTTCCTGCTAGCTCCAGAGCTCGCAAGGCGCTAGGATGGAGCCTGGCGCCTAACCCCACACATCCAGCAGAGTGGCCCAGTGGACGCATGCCCGGCCCATACCCCAGAGTGTGTCTGCGTGCCAGAGCTCGCAAGGCACTAGGGCAGTGGTCCCCAACCTTTTCGTCTGGCGGGCGCTAGACGAAGGACCACTGTGGCGGTGGAGCACCCGCCGAAATGCTGCCGAATTTCGGCAGCATTTCAGCGGCGTCGCCTCTCGATGACGCCGCTTGCCGTCGACAAGCTATGTCATCGAGAGGCATCCCCGCCAAAATTCAAGAGCGACGCCTCTCGATGACGTCACTTGTTGGTGACAAGCATCGTCATTGAGAGGTGTCCCTGCCAAAATGCCACTGAAATTCGGCAGCATTTCGGCGGGTGCTCTCCCGGGGGCCAGGACGCAGGCGCATTAAGATGCCCCTGCGGGCGCCATGGCACCCACAGGCACCGCGTTGGGGACCACTGCACTAGGGGGACACTGGGTGTTCTCTGAGTTGAGCTACCAAAGTGGTGCCACACACGCGTGCTGGCCCCATAACTCAGGGGTGGGTGGATCAAAACTCTCCTTTGTAAAAGCTGGGCCTGTTTTTTTGACTCTGGGCCTTCAAGTGAGGCAGCAACCAGCAGAGCGCCAAGAGCCTAGGCCCTGAGGCAAGAGGCGATGGCCTGCCAGGGAGCTCCCCAGCACCTCCGGCTGCGTGGGCTGAAGGCAAGAGGCAGGCCTGGGCGAGGTAAGGGCCTCCTGTCCTGGCCTGAGGCAGCAGTGCTTCCTCGTCCCCTTTTCCCGCCCCCACCGGCAGCCAGCTGCTGCGGGAGTGCATGAGGGAGGCTCTCGGGACACTAGGTCACTCTGTGCCATTGGCTCGCATGGCTCTGCCCTCCGTCAGCCGGGGCGAGCCAGGCTGCGGACGTGACGCAGGCTTGGGCAGCATGGCCCCGCTTCCCTGATGAGGCACGAGGCAGGCCTAGAAGTTTGCACAGGCAAAGGGAACGTGGGAGGGAGGCAGGCTTAGAGCTGGCGTTTCTCCATTCCCGCTGGGGCATAGGTGTTCGGGTAGCGACTCATGCCCGGGTGAATGTTTTGCACTTGGTCTTGAGAATTAAGCCCAAGCCCCTGGCATGGCTGCTTGGAGATGGGCTTTTGTGGCACGGCCCCCACAGTCTGACAGGCAGCAGGTCAACCCACTGTGTCCAAGGACGCCTTCAAGGCGGCAAAAGGGGATTTCACAGCTCCCAGTGGACTTTGAGGTGCCCATGAGGAGCATGCCTTCAACAGCATCCCTGGGGGAGCATAAACCACCCTCCTTTCAATTAACAGCTGAACACACTGACCCATGATGCCACATTGACACCTACCAGAGCTGGTTTACCAGGGCCGCTGCCCAGCAGCCTGCACTGCTGCCACTTCCTACCAGTGCCTGAGCTTGCAAGGCACTAGCCTGGAGCCAGGGCCACTAGCTGCTGCTTAAGATGAGACAGCAGTGTGGCACAGTGGAAGCAAGCTGGGCCCGTAATCCAATGGATCAAAGCCCTGTTCTGCTAGCTCTGGACTCCTTACACTGGGCCTTCAAGTGAGGGGGCGGCTAGTGCAGAGCCACGATCCTAAGGCAGGAGGCAGCTGATGCCAGCAGCCTGCTGGGGAGCTCCCGGAAGTTGTTAAGGGACAGAGACTCCTTAATGTCCTTAATAACAAGGGTTTGGGGTTCACCAAGCCAGTAAGGGGTTCACTCTGTCTGTTCTATAATCCTGGGTGTCAGGTCACTGTGCAGCTCTGATCTCAGCAGCCCACAGCCTCACACTGGTTATGCCCCACCTAGTTACTCCTTACAGGCTGAGCTTACCCCGCTTCCAGCCCCGTATTCACCCCCTAATTGTTCTACTGCCACCCAGAGGCACAGACTTGGAGGTGCTGAAGGGAGATGTGACTGTAGGATGGGGGCTTCCCTAAAGATGGCTGGCAGAAAGGGGGTGCTCAGCTCTGTCAGAGACCTGCCCAGTTGCCTCGCTGCCAGGGGATGCAGACATTTCTGTAAGGTGCATAAAGAGGGTATTTGGCTTCCAAGCTAATGTGAGGAATGTGCATTTGTGAGAGAAAATTTCACCCCCTCCTTTTGTTACTCTATGGAGCTCCAGTGGCCTAATGGATAAGGCATTGGCCTCCTCAAGCCAGGGATTGTGGGTTCAAGTCCCACCTGGGGTAAAGAGCTACTTTCTTCTTGTATATTGCAAAGAACCCTTGGCCTTATTTTCACCAAGAAAGCTGAGGGATGGTTGAACACAAAGTACTGGATCTTGGGAACAAGCACCCAGAAATGTCATCTTCCACACGAGAGCTTTCTAGACCCATAACAGTTAATACTAGTGTTTCCCTGAGAATAGAGTGAAGGGGGGTGTTTACTTGGAAACATCAATGGGCAAATCAGACAGAAAGAGCAAGGCCTTTCAGAGAGAGAATGGATCTGTCTGGAGACAAAGCAGCCCCTGAGAATGAGCAAGGGTGATGAAAAAAAGAGGTTCAAAAATGTGTTAGGTGTTAGTTAGGTTGGTCTGGCAAATTTAAAGAAAATACCAATGCCCTTGGCAAGGTGCAGATAGTGGCTGTTTCTGACCTTCTACTGGGAGTTCATTGAGAAATATTTTCCTGAATTACGTTACAGAATATAGGGTGGGCTCTGAAGACACCATTCTTCCTGCTTTCCTGCTTCGAGACATTATGGCTACATGGCATGGGGCCTGTGATAAATGAATGGTGGGGAGGGGAGCTCCCTTTTATGGACACTCAGCCAGCCTGTTAGCTACAAAATCCCTGTTAGTAGCTGTTCTCTACTTGCTTTACCTATAAAGGGTTAAAAAAGCCCATTGATAAAAGGAAAGGAGTGAGCACCTGACCAAAAGAGTCATTGGGAAGGCTAGAACTTTTTAAAATCGGGACAAAACACTTTCCCTTTGTCTGTCTGTTGTTGTTCTCCGGCAAGAGGGGACAGAGCAGAGACAGGGCTGGAGCAATGCTGTAAAAAGCTTTAAACCAGGTATGAAAACTCATCAGATCATCCCTAGAAGTACTCGTTGAACCCCAGATATGTAAGTAGATCAGGAATGTCCAGGAAGACACGATTAGGTTTATCTCATTTCTTTATGGCTGGTGGACTCCTCTGTACTAACCCCAGGTGTGTTTGTTTTGCTTGTAACCTTTATGCTGGACCTCAAGATAGCTAGCTTGATGCTTAATTCTTATCATTTTTTTTTCCAAATCTAGCAAAAAGCCTAAGGTCCAATTGTATTTTCTTTCATGTTGTTTTTAAGAATAGGGTTGGATTTTTGTGTTCTAAGAGGTTTGTGCATATGTTCATTAATTAGCTGGTGGCAACAGCTGATTTCCTTTATTTTCTTTCTCAGCTCTTCCCGGGGGAGGGGAGGAGGGCTTGAGTGTTCCCAAGTGCACCTTTCTGGGCCCAAAGCGGTTTTTTGCACTTGGATGGTGGCAGCATCTACCCATCCAACGTCAGAGAGAACTTGTAACCTTGGGAGTTTAATACCAGCCTGGAGTGGCCAGTATTAATTTTTAGAACCCTTGCGGCACCCCACACACACACATACCTTTTGCACTTGGAGTGCCAGAGTGGGGAATCAGCCCTGACAGGGTCTACGTGCACCTTCCAGTCAACTACTGGAGCATACAACAGCAACACAAGCAAGGATGGCAGCAGGGCAGACTGGAGCTCACCAACCGGGAGGTGGCCACCCCAGCATGCACAAGGCTGAGCCATCAAGTATGTTGTGTGCTGCAGCATGCCCCTACTCACTTTTGCAACTGTGTCATCCTGTGGTCACTCATATGTCTGGGTAATATCAGAGTCCTGCATGGGCTCACAGAGCAGCTCAGCTCACTTGGCAAAGACCCCCAGGAAAGGGAGGGCATGCACTCAGGCCCTGTAATGGGGTTCACTCACCAGGGTGGTGCCTCCTGCTGTTTGTCTCAGGGATTAGGTGGCTCAGCCGGTGTGCCCTCTCCTGGTGGTGCCTTGTCCATTGCGATCACTGCTTGCAGACCTGTCTTAGTTCAAGTACTGCAGTATCCTCTTTATGACTTGGCCATCCAGCAGTGCCATGATCTATGCTCCTTCGTTCCAGGGCAACGGAAAGGCGGGGGGGGGGGGGGAGTATCTCCCAATCCAGCCTTTTCCCCAATGGTGAGTGGCAGGGAACTGGGCCCATGCTACTCTGGGTCCCAGCCCAGGGATCCTGTAGATAACAGCTTCTGCTTTGTGTCCTTAAGTTCCTCCACCAGTGCCACTTCAATTCCCAGGGCCGCTTCCCCACAGCCCCAGCACATTCTTCACCCTCTTCTCAGGGTCTCAAGCCTGCAAGTCCCAGTAACTAGCCAGGAGCTCTCGCTAGCTCCCCCTAGTCCCTGCTAGCAGCTGCCCTGACAGAAGTGCTGTGACCCTACGCCCCATATTCTTCATAGACATATTGTTATGAAATGAATATGGCATAACTGGTATGTGTTCTACACAAGATGGGTCATGTGAGATATCATTGGAAAGGTTACGATTTACTGAATGTGATTATCCTATTTGTATGCATGTATCATTTCTGTATCCGAAGTTAGGAATATTGACTATGTATGAATTGCAAAAGTCTTTTTCCCCTGGGGAATGCCCACCAGACAAAATGCAATCAGTCTGGCTGGTTAGTCAATAAACCATTAGGGAGAACAATGGATGCTAATCTTCCACCTTCCTGAGAAGCTTCCTGGGATGCTGCTTTGACACTGCAGGGTCATGTGATCATGTCACCTGGTACTGGACCCCATCTTGGCCTGCTAGTAGTTTTCCACAAAAAGGGTGGAGACCAAACTGGGAAAGAAAGGATTCCTGCTGTATGTAAATCCTATTTACAGCAGCGAGGTGAGTTAATCAAGCCTCTCCTTCTTCACCGAATCCCTGCACAGGAAGACAGCTGAGAAGAAACAAGGACTGAAGGGAAGAGAAGAGTTGAGTGTGGGCCGGAACAGGTGTCTGGCCTGTGAAAGAAATGCTAACACGACACTTAGGGTGAGAAACTACCACTGGTAACCAGGTTCTTTAACGTATTGAGCTTACATTGTTTTATTTGCTCAGTAATCTGCTTTGATCAGTTTGCTAACCCTTATAATCTCTTAAAACCTGTCCTTTGTAGTTACTAAACTTGTTTTGTTCATTAAAATCCAGTTTGTGGAATTCATAATCCGGGGGGGGGAGCAAAAAGCTCTGCATATGTTCCTCCATACTGAGGGAGGAGGCGATTTTCACGAGCTTACGCTGTACAGACTTCTGTGCATCGCAAGACAATACAGTTTTGGGTTTGCTCCCAAGAGACGGTGTGTACCTGAGTGCAGGGCAATCCTCAATCTGATTCTTCTTGTGCAGAGCTGATATCAGTGTCTGTGTCTTTCTGCCGTTGGGTGTGTCTCTACCTGTGCGTGTGTGTGCACTGGAGGAGGCTTGAGAACCTGGCACAGCAGGACAGGGTGAGGGCCCCCAGGATGCTGGAGCAGGCAGGCTCAGTGGGACGCCAATACATGAGGTGGCATCCCAGAGCGGGGAGTAACCTGTCACAGGTGCTACCTCCCTGCAGCTCTCTAGGAACTCAGTCCTGTCCCTGCAGCAACAGACCTTTTCTTCCCTGCAGCTTCCTTTTATGTGAAGCGGCTGGGCTCCAATTGGCTGCTCCCTACGCAGCCTCCCTTTGCTGCTTTTAACCGCATCACAGGCCCTGTTCCTGGACAGTTCAGATATTATAGGTCTGTTGCACTTGTAAAGTTAACTTAACAAGCAGCACTTGGTTTGAGGTGAAATCCCTGCCACATGTTCCCAACAACAAAGTTGACCATGTTGACAAGTCGTGACCTGCCCCTAAAGTCCAAGGACTGGTTCTTTTGTCTTCTGAGGTGCAAGAGAGAGAACTAGAGAGAGAGGTGGCCTGAGGTGGTTTTGCCCCTCTCTTTTATAGTCCAGTCACCCTTCAAGTGGGTTCATCTAATGATCACCCCTCAAGCGACGTTTATTCAAAGAGTAAAGAAGGTGACAGGGAGTCTTGTGGTGAAGGAGGTTCCATGCAGTGCTTGCTAAAATGTAAATCGATCTACACCTGCTCCCCTTCCTGGCCAAAAATGGTCACTTGACAGGTCATTGCCAGTCAACTTTGATGACACCTGGCTGAAGGCATCAGCTTGAGCTTTGTGTTTGGGAAAGCCATTTTCCCCCTCTCCACACTTGTCTGGTAAACGCATGCTCCTTTATTCAGGACAGGCCTGTTTAATCATTTGTGCCTAGGCAGGGTTGTGTGATTTTGAACATGTGCTAATAACACCATAGAGGGAGCTTTTGTAACTATATATAATGTTGCTACATACATGTCCACATGATATTATTGACCAGAAAGCTATTGGTTTTTAAATGATACTTCATGAGGCATATTGTGTACCAAGATTATTACAATAGTGTGTAGAGGTGTTTCGGTCACTCTTATACGGCTGTGTTGCAGTGTATGCTCACTCCGCCTCTTTTGGGGGTGGACCAGGATTGTGAGGGCACTGCGGGTGCAGTCTACCAGACTGTCCTTGAACTCAAGACTTAGGCGCACTAAATCCAGAGTCAACATGGCCGTCCTTGGGTTCAGGACAGCGTTGCCTAATGGCCTGAGTCATTATGGCCACCCTTTGGGCTGCAAGACCTAGTGGCCAGATCCAGTGGTCACCTCCAAAGGGGGAAGTGGCCGGAGTAAGGGAACCTGGGCCCACCTGACTCCACTGGGTCCCAGCCCAAGGCCCTCTCACGTTGAGTGCGTTCGCCACCCAGCTAGCCGGGATCCTACCACAACATGCTGACTTTACACATATATGAGATACCCCTCTCTCTGCCTCCCTGGGCCGCTTCCTACCTTGTTTCCTGAATCTGTCATCCATATATCATCAGGGTCTCCGAGTTCCCTGGCACTGGCAGCTCTGTGGAACTTTGACTCCTGCCAATTGACTGTAGGTAGCAGGTCTCCAGTCTGGTCCCTGGGATCTCTGGTTTCCACAGTCAGGGGCTGTAGTGGCTCCTGGCCTAGAGCCTCAACCAAGGGTGCTTCTTTCTCAGTGGCTAGCTCAGAGTGAGCTGAGCTGTTCTCCTTTATACTTACACAGCAGTTGGGGCATGCCCAGCAGGGTCTGAGGGGCAGGACTTCCTCCAGCCATAGTGTAGAATTAACCCTTTCTCGCCTAGTGCTGGGTATGCAGACCCCATCATGGAGTGTAATATTTGATCTGATTATTGACCCCTCCCATGAATCGGTTGAAATGCAGGAGGCACAGAGGCTTCTTCTGAGTCTCCTTTTTCCTGGCACTGAGCCTTTAATGGTTCTTACACGTGCACAGCAGGCAAGAAGTAGGACTTTCTGCAAGGGTAGTTAACAGCCTGAAGGGCCTGGCTTCATAGGGTTCTAGTCACACCAGCGCCTAAGGTTTACCTGACGAGTATCTCTGGGAAACCTCTCCTGTTTTTCCTGATTCTACCACAGGCTTGCTTCCTCCTGGGGAAAGAGATACGAATGAAGGAATGCAGATAAAATACCAGTTGACACAGACAGGGTAGCCAGATCTATGAAGGGTCCCAACAAGCTCCCACATAATGTTACCAGCTTGTGTAAGCAACCCAAAAGAGAGCTAAAACTTAGACCCGTGTACCAGTGATTTTAGCTCTGCCATTAAGTCTAAAACAGCTTTTGTTATACAGAAATAACAAAACAAAAAAAAAGTCTGCTATCATTACAGACAGACCTGCCAGCTTGTACATATATAGATGTATACACACTCAATTCCTTTGAGTCTTAGGAATCCATGTCCCCTGCCTACTGAGTGCTCTTTTGTTAATGGTGAGTCCCTCCATTGGGGTATACCAGGTACAGTTCTGCTGCCCTCAGGTCACACAACAGGGATAACAATGCTTTGTTACTCCTGCCCCAATAACAAGGAGACTGGGGATCCAGTACCAGCCGCAAGTGATCATTTGGTGAAGCAATCTCATCATGCTGGGCACCTAAGCAGGGTGTGTATGTCCATCTAAGAGATCAGCTTCTGAAGTCTTTTTCCACAGCTCACCACTAGATGTCAGGGGAGAGCTCATTCGGACTCTGCTTACACTGGTAAACTACAGGTCAACACTAGGGTGACCAGACATCAAAGGTGAAAAATCGGGACTGGGGTTGAGGTGAAGGGGGCACAGTGCAGGGGCTGGGGTGCAGGAGGGAGGGGGTAGGAATGAAGGGGGCACAGTGCAGGGGTTGTGGTGCAGGAGGGAGGGGAAGGGGTTGGGGTGAAGGCACAGTGCAGGGGCTGTGGTACAGGAGGGAAGGGCAGGGGTTGGGGTGAAGGGGGCACAGTGCAGGAGTTGGGGTGCAGCAGGGAGGGGCAGGAGGTAGGAGTGAAGAGGCACAGTGCAGAGTTTAGGGGTACAGGAGGGAGGGGGTAGGAGTGAAGGGGGCACAGTGCAGGGGTTGGAGTGCAGGAGGGAGGGGCAGGGGTTGAGGTGAAGGGGGCACAGTGCAGAGTTTAGGGGTACAGGAGGGAGGGGGTAGGAGTGAAGGGGGAACAGTGCAGAGGTTGGGGTGCAGGAGGGAGGGGAAGGGGTTGGGGTGAAGGCACAGTGCAGAGTTTAGGGGCACAGGAGGGAGGGGGTAGGAGTGAAGGGGGCACAGTGCAGGGG
The DNA here is from genome assembly GCF_025201925.1 of Gopherus flavomarginatus. Taxonomy (NCBI): domain Eukaryota; kingdom Metazoa; phylum Chordata; order Testudines; family Testudinidae; genus Gopherus; species Gopherus flavomarginatus. The sequence continues at coordinate 40,213,132 of NC_066630.1, forward strand.
TTGAGGTGCAGGAGGGAGGGGCAGGGGTTGAGGTGAAGGGGGCACAGTGCAGGAGTTGGGGTGCAGCAGGGAGGGGCAGGAGGTAGGAGTGAAGAGGCACAGTGCAGAGTTTAGGGGTACAGGAGGGAGGGGGTAGGAGTGAAGGGGGAACAGTGCAGAGGTTGGGGTGCAGGAGGGAGGGGAAGGGGTTGGGGTGAAGGCACAGTGCAGAGTTTAGGGGCACAGGAGGGAGGGGGTAGGAGTGAAGGGGGCACAGTGCAGGGGTTGGGGTGCAGGAGGGAGGGGCAGGGGTTGGGGTGAAGGGGGCAAAGTGCAGGGATTGGGGTGCAGGAGGGAGGGGGTAGGAGTGAAGGGGGCGCAGTGCAGGGGTTGGGGTGCAGGAGGGAGGGGCAGGGGTTGAGGTGAAGGCACAGTGCAGAGATTGGGGTACAGGAGGGAGGGGAAGGGGTTGAGGTGAAGGGGACACAGGGCAGGGGTTAGGGGCACAGGAGGGAGGGGGTAGGAGTGAAGGGGGCACAGTGCAGGGGTTGAGGTGCAGGAGGGAGGGGCAGGGGTTGAGGTGAAGGGGGCACAGTGCAGGAGTTGGGGTGCAGCAGGGAGGGGCAGGAGGTAGGAGTGAAGAGGCACAGTGCAGAGTTTAGGGGTACAGGAGGGAGGGGGTAGGAGTGAAGGGGGAACAGTGCAGAGGTTGGGGTGCAGGAGGGAGGGGAAGGGGTTGGGGTGAAGGGGGCACAGTGCAGGGGTTGGGGCACAGGAGGGAGGGGTAGGAGTGAAGGGGGCACAGTGCAGAGGTTGGGGTGCAGGAGGGAGGGGAAGGGGTTGAGGAGAAGGGGGCACAGGGCAGGGGTTAGGGGCACAGGAGGGAGGGGCAGGGGGTAGGAGTGAAGGGGTGTAGGGATCAGGGCACAGGAGAGGGCACCACCGAACACTCCAAGCTGTCAGCTTTCTAGGAGCACACACTGCACTGAACTCACCCAGCACTGATCATCTGTAATGAAAGCAAAACATGTTTATTAACAAAAGATCTTGGATTCAGGGATACCAAATGTAACCTTCTGCCAGCAGCAAGGGCCCGGTTCAATAGCCAGGGGCCCCTCTTAATACAAAACAGGACGGGCTGGAGCCCCCACCCAGTAATCTGGGAAAAGTAAACACCCCCCCTTGGTGCCTATAAGAGACAACACGTCCCCACTCGCAAGCCTCAAGTCTGTGTACAGCACAGAAAATTTTGAATGAAAAGGAACTCAACGTGTCCTCTTCCTCCGTTTCTCACCTTCCATGGTGAAAACCCAGCGAAGCAAAGATCCTTTAGCATCCCACTCCCCTCTGCCTCCGCTGCACCTCACACATGGGTGCTGGCCGTGCTCAGAAGTGCCTTCATGGGAGTTCACCTCCCACCCTAGGGCATGGCAGGGGGGAAGGCGTCCAGCAATGCCTCCGCTGCTGCTGCTGCCGCTGCCACTGGCTCACAGACTCTGCCGTCACTGCTGCTGGTCCTCTGCTCCTCTGCCACTGCTAGTTCTCTGCCAGGGCTGGCCGCTGTGCCCCTGCTCGGTGCTCCCACAACATCATGTTCTGAGGCTCTGCCGCTTAACCCAGCGCCTAGTGGGGAACCTCACAGCCAATGCAGCCTCTGTGTTGTCTTTCACTGTCCCCACCTGTCACGGAGTCCCCAGGCGATGCTCTGGAACTGCTCCCCACCAAGCCAGGCAGGACTTTGGGGAGCCTCCTCTCCCTTGGAGCAGACTGTCTGCAGGGCAAGAAGCTCACACGTCTTCACCTCCTGGGTCTCTCCTTGGAGCATTCAGCATCCTCTGCCCCTCCGTGCGCTTCCCACAGCGAGCCCGACCCGGCGGGGTCCTGGGGAAGCCACAGGGTCCTGCACTCCCACTTTGCAGCCAGATGTGACTCTCAGCCAGCCAGTAAAACAGGTTTATTTGATGACAGGAACATGGGCTAAAACAGAGCTTGTAGGTACCGTGAACCAGACCCCTTGGCCGGGTCCATTCTGGGGGGCAGTGAGCCAGACCCCCACATCTGCATTTCAGTACTCGTCCCCAGCCACCTCCAGACTCCCAAACCCCCTTCAGCCCCTCCTCCTCTGCTCAGTTCCTTTCCCGGGCCAGGAGGTCTCCTGATCTCTTTGTCTCCAACATCTTTAGCATCCCTTTGCAAGGGGGAGGGGGAAGGGCTTGGCCATTAGTTGCTAGGTGATAGAGGGTCCGCCAGGAACTGAGCCCCCACCCCAGTATTCAGAGGGAACATTAAGAACATTCCCAGTTTGCCACATCTCTTCCCTCTTCGAGACCGAACTGAGCGAGGTCACTTTAGCCAGGGACCTGGGGAAGTTCGAACCAACCAACAGTCCCATGGATGCCCCAGCATCTCTCCCATTCCTTGGTGGGAGTTACACCAGGACAGTCCAGTCTCACGCCCTCCCTTAGGTCGAGTGTGCTTGATGGCACTCGCAGGCTGCATGTGGGAAGGTTTATGCGGCCTGAACCCTTTTGCCACCCCAATACCCCTGTGGTTCAAACTGGGACGAGGTCTTCTCCCAGCACCCTGGTCTGCGATTCGGGCTCTCTTGGTTAAGAGCCTCCATCTTGGCCTTGGCCAGCTCTGGGTTTGGGCAGCTGCTCCCCACCTTGCACTTTCCAGCTTTTACCATCACTCCCACCTCCTTGAGGCAGCCCAGCACCCTCTTCACCTGGGACACCTGTTCCTCCCAGGTCTGGCTAAAGATGCACATGTTACGCCAAGGCCAAGTTCTCCATCCCCCTCAGCTTGTCTAGAATCTCCCCAGGCCTAGGCATGGGGTTGGCATCGGACACCGTGATGGCTTTAAGCTTCTGGTAGTCCCCACAGAACCAGATCATCCTGTCTCCCTTGGGGACCAGCCCCACGGGTGAGGCCCATGGGCTGTTGAATGGCTGGATCACATCTAAAGCCAGTATGTCCTTGACCTCTCTCTCCAGGTTCTGGGCTGCTTTTCCAGTGACTCTGAATGGGGAACACCTGATGGGGAGATTGGCTCCCACCTCAGGGAAGAGATCCACCGAGGGGTCTTCCCCCTTCTCCTCCCAATCCTCCCCTTTCAGGTCTAGGGGTCCCCTCACTTTCCTCCCATCCAGCAGCTCAAAAGGGAAGAACTCTGTGGATTCCTGGGGCACCACCAGCTGCCTCTCGATCCCCCCCAGTTCTACTTCCCCTTGGGGAGCCCATTCCCGGGACAGGAATCCATTCTCCCGCAGGACTCTGTCCCTGCAGCCTTCCCCAGGGGGGTTTTCAGCGCTGTAGCCAGCAAGTTCCCTCAACTTCTTCAAGGAGGGATCCCTCTGCAGCTCGGTCTGGGATTCAGCTGCTGGGGCAGGGAGTGGGACCTGCTCTCTCTCGCTGGCTGGACCTGGGGTCACAGCCCCTTTGAGCCCTGTCCCTGGTAGCTCCCTCTCTGCTGTGTAATCACTTCCCAGCAGCACGTCTGGACCAGGTAAACCTGGTTGGCAGCTGACCTGCCCTGCCTGGGTGTCCCCCCACTCAGCTGGGGTCTCAGCTCCCCCCGTGCTCAGCACTGCCCTTGCTGTCCCAGTGGGGGGCAGGCAGCGAGCTCTCTGCTCTGGTCACAGCATTAGAGCCAGCGTGAGCCCCCTCTCCGGTGTGCAGGGGGGCGGGGAGCATCTCTCCCTTCCACTCAGCCCCAGGGGGCTGGTTACAGGTAGGCAGGTATCCTGAGCACAGCAGCCCCTCCCCCCTGCCAGCCAGGTCATTTGCATTTTCACTGACCATTTCCATCCTAGCCAATTGGTTCCCTGGATTTAAATTCAGACCCTCGGCCGTTACAGGAGCAGGGCCTGGATCCTGTCCCAAAGAGATACAGTCACCCCTAACCAGGAACTCCCAGCCAATATCCTGGAGAACCCCAATGACCAGCCAGCCCAACCCCTCCTGGGTCTGCACAGGGATCTGGGCCATAGGCAGGGTAAGGGGCTTCATCCCAGGGACCTTCACTCAGGTCCCACAGCCCCTCAGCATCTGCGCTGCATCACCACAGTTCTCTCTGTCCCAGGGTCTCGCCACCCCAGGCGTATTTCCCCACTGACCCCTGGGAAGCCCCCTATGTCTCTCTGCTCCACCATCGCCAGTCCATGCTGCTGTTGCTTCTCCTGCAGCTTTTCCTCAGGCTCTTGCTCTCTCTCACGGTCCTCTCGTCCTCTTGGGTTCTGCTCCAAATCCATCTGTCTCCGATCCCCTGATGGGGAACCCGATTGTGAAGACCCTCGTCTGGTTGGGGACCAGACTCTTGGGGATGCCTGGCTGCTGCTTCAGCTGCTCCCAGATCCTTTTGTAGCCCCATCTGGGTCAGGAATCTGTTCCTCAGAGCGGTCCTCCTCCTCCAACTACATGATTAACTGTGCCTGGGTGAACTTCCCAATGCATAATCCTCTTTGTGCACAGGATCACAATGTCCTTCTTAAGGAGATGGTGATAGGCCATCACTTCACCGTTCCCAAGCGGCTCTGGACTCACAGGCCTGTGTGCCCTTGGCTCCCCCATGGTTTCCAGGAAGAACCCCTGTTGTGTCAGCCCTTCTCGTGATCACCATCTCTTTGCCAGGGTCGAGCTGCAGACTCCTCCGCCCCTGGGACTGCTCCTGCAATCCCCAGGGGAACCCTGCTACTGCAAAGATCCTTCTCTCTCCCAGGGTCGAGCGGCAAGCTCCTCCGCCCCTGAGACTGCTCGCTGCAGTCCTCAGGGGGACCCCGTTACTCCAACAGTCCTTCTCACTGGTCACACACTCCCAGAGGTTAACCGCCCCCTGAAACCATCCCTCTCTGACCCTTCAGCATGCCTGGTCCTCATTATCCCTCCTTTGTTTTACTGCCCCCCAGTCACTTACTGCAAGAAGCACCATTCACAGGGTGCAGTACATCCCACCTCTACCACCAGTTGTCACGGAGTCCCTGGGCGATGCTCTGGAACTGCTCCCCACAAAGCCAGTCAGGACTTTGGGGTGTCTCCTCTCCCTTGGAGCAGACTGTCTTCAGGGCAAGAAGCTCACACGTCTTCACCTCCTGGGTCTCTCCTTGGAGCATTCAGCATCCTCTGCCCCTCCGTGCACTTCCCACAGCGAGCCTGCCCGAGCAGGGTCCTGGGGAAGCCACAGGGTCCTGGACCCCCACTTCACAGTCAGACGTGACTCTTAGCCAGCCAGTAAAACAGAGGTTTATTCGATGACAGGAACATGGGCTAAAACAGAGCTTGTAGGTACCGTGAACCGGACCCCTTGGCCGGGTCCATTTTCGGGGGCAGTGAACCAGACCCCCAAGTCTGCACTACACTCCTCATCCCCAGCCAGCTCCAGACTCCCAAACCCCCTCCAGCCCCTCCTCCTCTGCTCAGTTCCTTTCCCGGGCCAGGATGTCACCTGATCTCTTTGTCTCCAACACCTTTAGTATCCCCTTGCAAGGAGTGGGGGGGAAGGGCTTGGCCATTAGTTGCTAGGCGATAGAGGGTGGGCCAGGAACTGAGCCCCCTCCCCAGTATTCAGAGGGAACATTAAGAACTGTGCCAGTTCGTCACACCACCCAAGACCCAAGTCTTGGTACCTCAACCTGCTCAGCAGTGATGTCACTGCTGGGGAGTGGCTGGTGATGGTGGCGTAACCCCTGGCTGGATGTGGGTCCCCCTTTGTTGCCATTATAGAACTAGTCCGTGGGTGTTTCTCAGACCCACAACATGTTTCGGTAACAAACAGAGAGCAAAATTCCATAACTTCATGTACAATGATCACACACACATTTTAGCAGGACAGTGATGCTCAACGGACTATGACTTTCCCAGTGATACCTCACAGGGCATACTCTGTACAAAACATATCCTAATCATACAACAGTGCTGAACGTGGGGCTGCTATTTCAAGATACAGTGGGTCACAGATATGACATCATTCCCTGCCGTACGGGTGCACCCTCAGTGACATAGATCCTGGTTTCTGAGATGCTCCTATGGAAGCTCTGAACCAGCATGGAAGCATAAACATTTTCCTTGGCTCCCAAGTACATTCCTTTGGGCCACAATGTTCCCAAGGGATCAGGTACCATAATTTGCCCCCTTTGATCTTAGAGTTAAGGACTTCATGTATGATATATTCCTCTTGACCCTGTACCAGTGGGGGTGGTGATTGGGCTCTAAGGGGAAATGCATTCTCAATAGGGCTGTCGATTAATCACAGTTAACTCACGTGATTAACACAAAAAAATTAATCACAATTTTAATCACACTGTTAACCACTAAAATACCAATTGAAATATATTAAATATTTTGGATGTTCTTCTACATTTTCATATGTATCTTGTATTCTGTGTTGTAACTGAAATCAAACTGTATATTTTTGGTTACAAATATTTTCACTGCACTGCCCTAATACACAGGAAAGACAGGCCTTTGCTTGGGTGCTTGCTTTCAACGTTACCAAACGTCTATTCACCATTCTCTGTAAATAAACCCTTCTCATCTCTCACATACATCCAGCCTCCGTGCTCCTTACAAGGGGACACAGATGGACCGTGGGAATTGATCCACCAACCTTTCCACCTCCTCTCTGTTTGACCTGGGTGCACCCTGCTTGGCCTGGAGGAGCGTCCCACATGGGTGGTGGGAAGTGGGGAGCCCAAAGACCTAGGCAATTGCTCCCCAGTGCCAGGGATGCCTCAGGTGATTTGGAAGTCAGGGTCTCCTTTGAAGGAAATTGGGGGGAGGGGTCAACACCGGCTCCCCTGCTCTGGCTCCCTCTCAGGCCTGGCTAGATATGGGTGACTACTAGTAGCTTTGAAGTGGTTCTCTGTACCTGTGGTGGGGAAGATGGGGTCTGGGACGTTTTCCCCCCAAGTGTCACGGATACCTCAAGTAGCTTCTATGGGTGTGTTTCAGGTGGTACAAAGGGCAAATGGTCCTTTATGCAGATGCTTCTTCATTCTGGCCAGCCTGGCTGTGACCTCTGAGTGCACCCAGCCTGTGGAAGCTGAGTTATCCAGGGGCCCAGGCCTGCTTCCCCAGGTGGATCCCTGTGCTCCTGGTCATATTGGTAAGACACAGGGGTTAGCTGTGGTGGGCCAGGGGAGGACGGGGGGGAAGGAAAAGGCAAAAAGAACGATTGCAACAGGAAGAAAAAATGAAGAAGAAAATCTGCCTATACCTCCTGGGATTCCCAGATGTCCTCCCAACCAAGTACTAGCCAGGCCCACGAGAGTTCAGCTTCTGACATCAGACAAGACCAAGTGCATTCAGCCTGGTGTAGCTGTAGGCACCTGCCTACCTGCCTCCTTGCCAGCTTCCCTGTACTGACACACAAGCCTGTAAAAACCCAACCCAACCCAAACCCCATCCCCCACACCCTGCCAGGCTGGAAGAGTGGATTGGTGCCCCCTTTGGCTGGCCAAATCTCATTTTCCCTGGGGAGCCAGGTGTGCAGGCTGGGGGAGAAAATACAGACTTCCAGGGGCCAGCGCCTGTGCAAGGATATTTTTTGCCCTAGGAGAAACTTCCACCTTGCGCTCTCTCCTCCCCCTGGAGAATTGCTTATTATAAACTTTAAAAAATGAATACTGCATAATGTGGCATTGTTCATTAGAATTAATACACATTCGGCTTGACAATTTATTAATTTCATTATTTAGTCTACATATTTAATTAAAATAAATGGCCCTGTGTCTGCTGCACCTGGCTAAAGTCCTTCCTGCTCCCCATCCCCAATGGAGCTGGAAAGGGCTGTATTGGGGATCAGTGCCCAGAGCTGGGAGTCGGGATCTGGCTTCTATTCTCCGCCCTGGCACCAACTCACTAGATGACCTCAGGTAAGTTACTTCCCTGTTCTGGGCTTCAGCTCCCTCCAGCGCTAAGGTGTGAAATGGTTCCTTGCTCCTAGGCTGGAAAGTGTAATGCAGGCGGGAGGGGGTGGCTGAAGGCCTGTCTTCCCCACAGGTGGGAGGCGAGGACAGAGTTCCAGCCTCCGTCATGACCGTCCTGGTTGGTTTAATCTGCCCCATGCCAATCGCTGCTGAAGCCCCTTACTCAGAGAGCTCTGGCGCAGGACAGAGGCGTCAGTGTCATTCAGCGCCTGATTTTCAGAGCTGCTGAGCACCTGCAGTTCCCCCGATGTCTGTGGGAACTCCAGGATTCTCAGTACTTCTGAAACTCAGGGCAATTTATTTCGAATGCTGGGCCAGGACTGAGCCGGCAAAGGCAGGTCCCTATACACCCCTCAATCCACAGCAGATCTCCCATCAATAACAATACAGGCAATCAGGAGAATGATGAGGGACACTTGGCCCAATGCTGGGCGTGGGGAGGATATGGCCCTAATGTGGTCACAAAACTTCTACCTAGTAAAGTTACTGGTGCATCTGCTGTCATTCAGTGGGAGAACAAAAATCTCTTGGCTGTTGCAGCCTGCCCAGGGTTCAGCTGCACTTAACCTGAGTTGCTCGCACATTTGCAGTGGTTGTGCACCATGCAACTGGTCATCCACGTTACATGAAAAGCTGGCTCTGATGGTGTTGTAATTAAACTTAACTGTTACGGCTGCATTTCCTAGAGCTGTTGTCCCAGGCTGGCTGCAGACTCAGGCAGACAGAACTGTGTCGGCTAGACGCCCATCACCTTTGGAAGATTTTCCTTGTAGCCATAAGGGCTCGAGACAGCCATGTTTCTTCACTGAAAACTTGCAGTGTGCTGCCCCTGAATCCCAGATTAATACCTTGTGTGCGCAGGTGTAGAGCTCAGAGCTTGAAGGCTTCTGCTTTAATGGTCTGAACCAGCGCAGAACTAGGAGCCTCGATCTCCTATGTTCAAAGCAGGACTCTGACAATGACTCCCCGGGTGACCTTGGGCAAGTCACGTTCCCGTTCTCTGCCTCAGTTTCCCCCCAAATGGGGCTCTATTTACCTGCTCCACAGGGCTGCAGGGATGGATGGAGATGAAGCCTTGGAAGGTGGCACATGCTGAGGATGGTTACACTTTTGCAGCTCTTTAACCCTGTATCCTCTGGCAAGGCCACGATCAACCCCTGCAGGTGGGCTGGTGGCCACAGTCTCCTCTTCCTTCCTCCCCTTCCTGCCGCTGCATTGCTGTCAATAGGGCCAGCTGCAGCTGGGCTGATGTCACCCTTTCCAATCTGCAGCTGGCAGCCTGTGGGCAGCAGCTGCAGTGGGGGTAGGAAGTTCTGGAGAGCCTGAGGGCGTAGGCTAGGAGCGATGCAGCAGCCCGGGGGTTCAGGGAAGCGGCTAGCAGGGGGGACACTGGTGGGCAGTGATGTGGGGCGTGGTGGAGAGAGATGGTGGGGCCCGCAGTTGCAGAGGACACCTCCAGAGGTAGGTGCTAATGCATCTGCGAGCGTCCCATCTCCCCACTGGGAGCAATAGTGTAAAAACAAATTTTGGGGCATTGCTTTTTGGCGCCTCCAAATCTTGGCACCCTAGGTGGCTGCCTAGTTCGCCTAGTGGCCACATCGGCCCTGCCAGAGGCCCGATCCTGGCTGAGAGGGAGGCTCCCCATTGCTGCTAGGGAAGGAGAGCCCTAGACAACTTGTTGGGTGGCAGGCAGCCTGTCCCAGTGGGACTGACCCTTTTTCCCCTTTGAGTTCTGGGGCTCCCTTGGCTGGTTCTGCAGTTTGGACTGGCTCTTTCCCTCACTGTCAGGCCAAGTCCCGCCAGCCAATAGGTCAACCGCAGAAAAAATTGAAAAAATTTTCTATGTCCGATTGGCCAACAGGTCAACCCCATTCTAGTCAACTGGTTGATGTAACGGCTGGTAATACCACAGCTGTCCACTGGAGGCCACTCAAATACTGCTTGTCACTTGTTCAAACCACACAGGCAGATTCATCCCCTGGCACAGCCCCACTGACAGGTCATGTGCTATTCCTATTGTAACCCTTCTGCCTATCTGAGTTGGCAGCAACAAGGGCCGGGTTCAGTATCTAGGAGTTTCCATTTCAATAACGCAGTGCAAAACCAGTTCACGCTCCCACCCTATGACCTGGGACAATTACATACCACCACCACCCCGGGGCGCCTCTAAGAGGCAATACTTCCCCTCTCACAAGCACAGAGTCTGAGTGTAACAAATCCTTTTAATAAAGGAGGGAAACAATGCGGCATTATGTTGGGGAAACACCACAAACAGGGTTCATGAACACAAACCATGAAAAAAAGACCCACCCCCAAGTAAGCTTGGCAATGTCCTTTTCCCCTCAGGGTCTTAAGTCCAGCAACCAAAAAAATCACCCAAAAGTCCAATAACCCAAAAGTCTTTGTCCCTGGTTAGTGCAGCCCCAGAATTCAAAAGTTTATCTGCAGAGTTTTACCTCCCAACCTGGAAGGAAATGACTGCGTGTGTGTGCAGCGGTGTTAAGGGGCACCTTACATGGTCCAAGTCTGACAGTCCCACCTCTCTGTGGGGTTCTGCTGCTGCCTTCACCACAAGTCACTCCACCAGCCAAGCGAGGATGAGCTGCTGTGTTAGCCCATCTGGGGATCGGCTATGACCTGGAGATGTGAGTGTTGGCAGGGCAAAGCAGTTGCAAAAGTGAGTAGGGGCACGCTGTAGAGCCGATCACACATGATGGCTCACCCTTGTGCATGCTGGGGTGGCCACGCCCCTCTTGGTGGGACCCTCATAGTGCCCTCTTGCAGGAGCTCCAGCCCTGTCTGTGTTGCTGCTGTGTTCTCTAGTAGTTGCCTTGAAGGCATGCATGGTCCCCATGCCACGTAGCCATGTCTCAAAAGGCCACTGGAAAAGCAGGGAGAAGGGGGTCTCTATACCTCACCCTATATTCAACTGTCCTTTGCTGGTGTGACTCAGGGAACTGGGGAAAGTGGGGAGAAGGGGGTCTTGTTGGCCATCCCTCTCTTCTGCCATCCTACCCTGCTATGACCCAGATCAATCTTGGGGGATCGCCATCCCTGTCAGTCCACGTGTTGCTCTGCAGACTCTTTTCCTTCTTCCTGGGGAAGCCTGGCGGGGCCTGCCAGGGGTGTCTCCTGTCCTTACGGTGCGGCCTGTGCTCGCCTTCCTAAGCGGTGCTAACTGGTTGCTCCTGCCAATAGCATATGCTTGTCTCAAAGATTAAGCCATGCCTGGCTAAGTACACATGGCCTGTACCATAGGCGCCAACTTTCTCCGGCACTGGTGGATGCCCATGCCCCCCTCACCTGTTTCCCCGCCCCGACTCCACCCCATCCCCAAAGTCCCCACCCTAACTCTGCCCCTCCCTGCCCCTATTGGATCCCTCCCCAAAATCCCCACCCCAGCCCCGCCTCTTCCCCCAGTGTGCCATGTTCCCCCTCCCTCCCTGCCCCGTGAATCAGCTGTTTCGCGGTGCAAGTGTTGGGGGCGGGGGGAGAAGCAGGACGCAGTGGTGTGATCACGGCGGAGGTAAGCAGGAGAAGGGAGGCGGGGCTACAGGGCAATTTTTTTCTGCGGGTGCTCCAGCCCCAGAGCACCCACGGTGTTGATGCCTATGGCCGGTACCCTGAAACTGCAAATGGCTCATTAAATCAGTTATGGTTCCTTCGGTCACCGTAACCATTACCTGGATAACTGAGGTAATTCCAGACATGCCAATGAGCTCTGACCTCAGGCGATGTGTGCATTTATCAGACCAAAACCAACCACTCATCTGCTCTCGTGACTCTAGCAAACTTTGGGCCAAGCACTCGCCCCTGTGCTGAGATGGTGCAGCTGAATGTCTGTCCTATCAATGTTTGATGGTATTTCATGTACCTACCACAGTGACCCCGGGGAACAAAGAATCAGGGTTTGATTCCAGAAATGGAGCCTGGGAAACGGCTACCACATCTGAGGAAGGCAGCAGACATCCATATAGCAATACGGGACTCTTTCGAGGCCCTGTGATTGGAGTAAGTACACTTTAGATCCTTTAACAAGACTCCACTGGAGGGCAAAACTGGTGCCAGCAGCTGTGGTAATTCCAGCTCAAATAGTGTATATTAATATTGCTGCAATTAAAAAGCTTGTAGTTGGATATTGGCATAGACATCAACTTCCTCTCTACCCCACTCTCCTTCCCTGCCCCCACTTCATTCCTTCTTCCAAGCTCCCACCCTCTGCCCCAGACCCCACCCCTCTCCACCCCTTCCCCCATGGCCCCATCTCTGCCTCACCTATTCCCACCCCTGCTCTGCCCCTCCCTGCCTCTCCCCTCCCGAGCGTGCCCCGTCCCCACTCCTCCTCTTCCCTCCCAGAGCCTCCTGCAAGCCACTGAAGGCTGTTCTGCAGCGTGGAGGAGCTGGGAGGGATGGGGGGGAGTCAATAGCAGGGGCACCGGCAATCAGGTGGCATTGGGGGAAGGGAGGAAACTTGGCTGCTGGTGGGTGCCAAGCATGCTAAGCACCCAGTAATTTTTTTCATGGGCGCTCCAGCCTTGAAGCACCCACAGAGTTGGACCTTGGGATCGACCTTGCAGTCTGCAGTGAGGTGAACTACTGCTTGTGCCAGACCCTGCCTCTCAGTGCTCCCTCAATTCTCTTACCTGAGTGTCCTGGGGCTCTGAAGCATTTACTCTGAAAAAATTACAGTGTTCAGAGCAAGCCAGTAGCCAGAATCCTCCAGCTAGGAGTAACAGACTAGGACTTCAGTTCTGCTGTGCTAGGTTTCGGACTAAGGCCACGATTAAGGGAGATGGCCTGGGGCAACCATCTTGTGTCAATGGAGGTGAAATGCTTGGACCAGCACAACACAAACCAAAGAGAAAACATTTGCCAAGAATGTTTTAATTAATCAAGAACAGAAGTCAGAGGACGAAGATGTTAAAATACCATTGTGGTTCCACCTACAAATGATTCTGACCGGCACTCCAATGGCATTATTCCAGTGACCTACTGGGCAGCTTATGGGAAGCCAGAGTCTTTTGGTTCCAGGGAAAGGATGGTTGCAAAGTTAAACTTACAGTAACTGACCGAAGGGCACCACCAGCTTAATTTGATTCATCACAGGAAATCTCACCCAATCCAGAGGTGGAAAGGATTGTCAGATTAATAGCTCTTTCTTGTTCCAGCGGGTGTTGGTGGATGGTCGTTCTTAGCTGGTGGAGTGACATGCCTGGTTAATTCGGATAATGAACAAGACTCTGGCATGCTAACTGGTTATGTGATCTCTGAGCAGTCAGCTTCCAACTTCTGAGTGGGACAAGTGGCCTTCAGCCACCGAGGCTGAGCAATATCAGGTCTGGGATACCTGAGCTGTCCAGTTGCATGTGCACTAGAGGCTAGTGCAGTGTGTCTCTACCCTAGGCTGACAGGGGTGGGTACCTATTGAGCTCCATTCGTGACGGGGATTGGGGATTGCAAATATTCCCCATGAATGAGGAATTCCCAGTAAGTGGGATAGCTCAGTGGTTTGAGCGTTGGCCTGCTAAACCCAGGGTTGTAAATTCAATCCTTGAGGGGGCCATTTAGGTATCTGGGGTAAAAATCTGTCTGGGGATTGGTTCCCCATTTGAACAGGGGGTTGGACTAGATACCTCCTGAGGTCCCTTCCAACCCTGACGTTCTGTGATTGACAAGCTAGCGTTAAGTCCCTGCTCGCTCTACACGCCACTACCACTGATTGAATGGTTTAGTGAGGTCCTTGGATCAGCCCTGCTGGGGTTGGTCAAGGGCCCTGGCAGAGTGCCGAGAAGACGGTCGAACTTGACTATCTAGAGGACGTAATAGTCATTAAAATGTTTCCACAGGTGAAGCTGGAGAAGGATCATTCATGGGGCTGCATGTGCTAGCTCAGCCCCCCCCCCACCCCCGCAGAGCAATGGTGGAGCTACCCTGTGTGTGGTGGGGGGACCAGGCAGGCAGATTTTGGGGCAGCCTCCTCCATGCTTGTCCTGTTCCCCCACCTCATGGCTGGGGGGAAAGAGTGAGGCTATTCAAGGGGGTTTCTTCCTTCAGTGCTGGTCCACCACAGGGTCACCTTAATGCCTTCCTCCATGCACATATCTGAACTGCCACTGCACTTCTGTCCATTTCTGCCACCGGGACCATCCTCCCCAACTGCAAAATGCTTCGGCAAGTGTGATTCCTTGGGCCAGGATGGGAGGGGGTTGGTAGGCATCTGCCCATGGGTCAGAAACACTCAATGCAGGTAGCAGCCATGATAGTGCATAGGAGCTGGTTGTGAGATGGCCCTGTCCCATGTCTGCCTCCTAGGCAAGCTGGGAAAAAGGGGATCCCTGGGAGATGGCGAGGCTATGGCAGCGGTTCATCAGAGCCCCTTCTGGGAGGATACCCCCCGAGGCACACTTAGCCAGCCGGCAGGTGCTGCTAACCACTCCATATCCCATCCATCATGACTCACCTCACTGCAGGCGGCCCATGATGGATAGTGTGGGGGACACCCCAGAGGGATGGAAACTGTTTCCTTCACACAGATCTCTCTTGCTGTCCATGAGCCTGATGGCCCAGTGAGGTAGTGGTTCAAAGACTTGCATGGTCTGAGGCAGCCTGGGGACACCTATGGGGGATGCCAAACAGAGACCACCAGAGCCGGCCACATTTAAATTTAGAGTCCAGGATCTCATGAACCACCTATTTCTGATGCCCTGTACCTGTCCCAGTGAAAGCGGTGGCTGGGTCCTGTGCAGGAAAGGGTTTTCTGGGTAGAGTTTTAAAAGCGATATGTGAAACTTCAGAGGGTGGAGTAGATGGAATTTAAAAGCATCTGGATCAACCTGTTACAGGATCTTAAAAGGACCAAGGAACCAGAAGTCCAGCTTGTGACAGGGTCTGTCTGGGTGGAGATGATCTGTGGAGAACCACATTTTTGCCCCACTGCTTAGGCGGGATGTTGCTGTCGATACAGTCTGCATACTGCTTATAGTCTGCTCTTGCCTTTTCCAGAGTCTGCTTCACTTCTTCCTGGGCCCAACAAATCTACTGCACTAGGTCTGAGGTGGCTGGGTTGGGAGACAATGCAGGTAGTTGCAGGTGGAATCTGGGGTGGTCCCCATAATTGGAAAAAAGGGGCTTTGACCCACAGATGCATGGAGGGAGGCAGCTGCAACATCTGGTTCGAACCCAATTCCTGCTTGTGGGTGTCAAATTCTCCCTCCAGGTCTGTGAGACATGCTCAACCCTCGGGCCATCTGAGGATTCAGCACTTTCCAGGGAACCAGTTACAGGGCAGTCGACAGCACAGAACGGTAGTCATGATTCAGCAGTGGTGATCTGCCATTTGCCACCTTCACGGGGCCAGGCTAACCCTAGGGAACAACGTTTCCATCAGATGCAAAGCTTTTATGGCCAACTCCCCACATGCTGCTCCCTCTTGTTGTGCAAACCCTCTCTCTTTCCTCTCTGGCCTTGACTTAGCAGCAAACTTTGACATCATTCTCCACCAGTGGTACCTACGGTGAAAGCTGCAGTAGAGAGAGGACTTGGGCATTTCTATCATGGCGTCCTCTAGCCACGCTCAAGGTGGAGTTAGACAGCACAGAGTGCAAAGTGCCCCTGCGCCGTCTACACGGCAGCTTCCACTGTTGCTCCAGTTGGTGGAGAATTCCAGCTACAAAGTTGGCTGGAGCAGACACAGCCCAGTCCTCCCGCATCTACAGATTTCCCTTTGAAAAGCACTTCAGATTCTGGATACAAAACAGCTCTGTATGACGGGGGGGGAGGGATCAGGGCATCCTTTGTCACTTAGCCTGCACAGAAACTGTTCAGCCCCAGCACCTGGCCTGTGCAGCATGAGAGACAAGGCCAACGAGGCTCCCAGCAGGCGGGAGGGAGGACACATGACATCGAAGAGGTTCCCAGCCCCCACAGAATCATGAGACTTGAAATTTAGAGTTGAGTTCACTTGCTATTTATTGCATTTATTGGCACTGGAGCCTCTAGGGGACACGTTTACAAGCGCCCAGGAGAGCGACAGACCAGCTTTTTTTCATTAAGGCAAGCTGACAAGGTGCATTTATATGGTGATTCCAGGGCTCGGGGCTTTAAAGAAAACACCAAATGTCACAAGATTCGCAATTAAACCACACGAGTTGGCAGCACTGAAAACAGGAGCAGAGAACGTCTTCTAGCACGTATCTCCGGGTGCACTAGCCGGTGAATGAACAGACGAGGCAGCCCAAGGGCCTGGTCGTGAGCTCTACGGTGCTGGGTGAGAATGGCGACAGGTGCTTTAGAAAGAGGGTCAGCTCAATGGGCAATGGCTCATTAACACACATTGCAGGTGCACGGCTCCATCGTCCATCAGCTCACTCAGGAGGGGAACAGCAACACGAGCTCTAGGAAGAGTCCGAGGGCAGACTGCTGTTGGCACTCTCAGATCCTCTGGCTCCGCAGGCCTGGTCCTGCTCTCACATGCACCAGCGCTGGGGCAGGATGGAAAGTGTCCCTGTAGGAGGCTCCCTCGTACACGGGGTCCAAAGCCCCTTGTCCCACTCGCTCCGTGGCCTGATGCTCCTTTCCTCTTTGGGCCCCAGGTGAGGCCAGGCCAAGTGGGAATGTTCCAGCTACAGCGGCTTTGGTTTAAACATTCAGGGGTTGGAACGTCCCTGCTGCGAAGCTGCCAGCCCAGTCACAGCAGTCTCTGGGGAGCACCCACCAGATGGGCAGAATCCCTCCAGCGGCTCTTCTCTGCGTGGGCTGCTGTGCACCAGCTGTGCATCCTGGGGTGGGAGACAGCAGCGGCATTTCTGACTCAGGCATGCGCCGAGGCCAACACGCCCCAGGCCAGGTCACATCATGCTTTCTCTCCGACAACCCTGGTGAGAAAATCCCTTGCTGAAGCAGGCTCGAATGTGAGGCAAGTCTCCATTTCTGCCGCAGAGCGGGCCCTCGGGTATCTATCTGCTGGGGAGCAACACATTGCCTCACCCTCAGAGGGACAGAAATGCAGCCTGTTCATGGCAGGAGATGCCACCACCTTCCCTGGATTCCCCGTGCCAGAAAGATTTCCTGAGTTTGTCCTATGGCACCGGTGGAGAAAATCCACTCCTCTGCGCTCTCCATCCTCCGCCTTTGCTCTCATTCTTCCCTGGGAGAGCAAGGCAAAGCTCCCACTGCCGGGCACCTTGGAAGATGCTTTGTAGGGTGCTGGCTTCCTCTGGGCCCCGGGGAGGTGGCAGGCACAACGCAACATGGAAGCTGGGATTGTGGAGCACAAGCAGACAGGCAGCGTGACAACAGAGACCACACGCCGAGGCAGTGCAGAGGGCATGGAGAGAGGGAGAAAACGGCCACACTCCCTTCCCGATCATGGGCAGAATACTATTTACCTGAGGCAGGAGAGAGACGAGGCGTCCGTCACTAACATGGTAAATAGGTCAGCTGGGTGGCCCCACTATGCAGCCGCTCAGAATGCCTGAGCTAGACCCATTTCCCACATGTCTGTGTCCAGCTCACGGGACAGGGAACATGAAGGGTGGGCATCTGTCTCAGCATGCAAAGGGCCCTCTGTACCCTGCAGATTTGCTCTCGTTCACAGCCCCAGAACAGGGGGGCCAGGGGCCATGGCCCTCCCACTTTTATTGGCCGTAAGGGCAAGCAATGGGGGGAGGGGACAGAGATGAGCCAGCTGGGGTTGGGGCCTCCAGCAGAAGGGGTGGTGCGACGGTGGGGCCTTGGGGGCAGCATGGCACTGGGGGTGGGACCACGGTTTGGGCACCTGTGGTCCCCCACTTTTAGGGCGTTTCCGCTGCCCTTGCCCATGGCCTGAGAGCAACACCAGAGCAATGTGCAGGCTGGATTTCCCCTCCAGAACACGGACTCCTCACCTCCCTCGATAGCATCCCCGTGAGCTGGGAGCTGTCTCCACTCTGGCTAATCTTATTCCTCTCTGCAGCCTGCCCTGGAAGGGATCTCTACTCACACGATTCGCTGTACAGCATCCACATGACCTTGACGCAGTTATCCAGCAGGGCTTTGGGGTGCACGGCCTTCTGGCCGCTCCCTGTGTCACCGGTGAGAACCTGCTCTACCACGTCCCAAACATTGGTGTCCATGTTCCCCTGCAGAAACACACAAGCGAGGTGGTAAATGGCCTGCTCCCCGGACACCTTCTGCCCTTCCCCTGCTGCCTGGCTCTTCATACACCCCCTCCTTCAGGGGCCTGAACTGCACAGCTCCCACCCCCGAACGGGATTTAAAGGTGGGCTGTTGGATGGAGTCACCAGCTCCATCTTGTTAGCACCTTCCCCAGCTCTCGTCACGGCAGGGCAATGGGCCTTTGGTACACGCTAAGCGGAGCTGAAGCCTAGGAGGGAGCGTACAGTGTTAACACAAGTCGCGCTGGTGCTAAGTGGGGTTTCCAGACAACGCCGGACACAGCTCCATGTGAAAGTTTTTCTGGAATGAGGCGAGGGAGCGCTCCTGCGGAGTGACTTCACGTCTGGGCAGGCCCTTCGGTTGGCTTGACTGAGCTAATGCAACTGAGAACAGCACTGGGGGGCTAGATCTCACCCTTGGGACGATCCGTCCACCCTCTCCCCCGGGAAGGCATCTTGCCCCAGGCCATTCTGCTCTATCGAACAGCGTCTCCCACACGCTGTGACCTCACACGCACTGTACGAGCGAGGTCACGCCGGGGGGGGGGGGGAGACGCCATGTCATTTCTGTACAGAGGCGTCACCCAACTACGCGTGTCACTGAAGAGGTGAGACCATCCTAGCTAGCAGCTGTCTATACACAAGTTGTACCACATTACCCATACTGGCCTAGGCAACACAGTCCAACCCAGCTGTAGGTACACCAGTGTCTACAACGTATAGCTTAGTCCTGTATGGAGAGCGGAGCCAGACTGGGACAAGGCACCTACGCCATGGGTTATACGGGTATATCTGCACCAGTCAAACATCACCCCCCCACACACCCACCACTGACACAGTCATACCGAGACAAACTCTGTGTAGCCCAAGCCCATATCTAGTCCCAGCCTGAAAGAGCAACATAGAACCACCAGCGCTCCAGCTGTGAGCCGACGCTTTCAGTCACATTTCGGCGGCTTGGCCATACCAGCCAGCAGCATTGCTTCAACCCTCCACCCAGGCTCCTGGTCGTTCCAAAGTCACCTCACGCTCAAACATCGGCAGAGAGAGGCCTGGAGCTTTCATCACAATCCTCAGCCGCTAAAACAATCCCCCACACAGACAGACTGGCCAGAACAGCAGGACTTCAGGTCAGGCTGACCAAATTTTTCCACCATATTTGAAGTTGGAGGGAGGGGAAAGTGATTCTTAATGGGCTTGTTTCAAACTCCTTGTTTTCAGCTCCTTTCTGTTCACATTTACGTGGTGCTAGCTTTGCTCAGATGCAGGGCAGTTTTCTACCGCTTCAGAAGTGACTGGATACATGGTCCCTGAATTACAATTCTGAGTGTCCCCTCACTTCCCACACACAGCTGTAAGAACAATAATACCCCTTCAGTTTAGGGCAAAGACAGCTGCCACGCCAGCTTTCATCCAAGGCTTCCTACAGAACCAGAAGCCACCAGGTATGAGATTCACAATACTAAGACACGAAAACCCTCTAAGGAACCCAAGTCCCCTCTTGGCCTTTCTCTACAGACACACAGTAAAGGGAACATGTCAGCTGACAGATCTCACCTTAGAAGTCATCTTGAAAATGATGCTAACCCGTGCAGCCCCTGGGCCCGTTGGAGTTTTCTAGTTTAGGTATTTGAGTGAGCTCACGTTCCAGTTCACCCTGGCCTAACCTTGGTCTTTGTTCCTAACCTAGACAATCCTGGCGAGGGGGAACCATGAATCCAGCACTGAATGGTAGAGTCCGAAACAGACTAGGTATGTGTTGCAGGAAAAGAGCAGCTTAAGGGTGCCCAGCAGGAGGGAGTGTGGGAGAATTCTCCCCCGCCACACAGGCAATGCAAGAGGAAAGCCCGGGCAGCAGGAGGCACTCACCCACCCTGCAATTTAGCCAGGACACTGAGGTTCCACGCTTGCGAAATGGGCGGTGGGATCTTTAATCAGCACCTCCATGTCCCCTCTCCCAGTGGCCAGCACCTGACCCCTGAACACTAGGCTGTGGCACTGGCTCAGGACTGACTCAAAGGGGAGGCTGCCAGCTGATCCTGGCTGGTCCCAGCCCACCCCAGAAGGGGGATCTGACAGGATGACAGCTCAAGGGGCTACATTGGTGGTGACACCCATTACTGGTGCTAATAGGACTTGCAGGTGAAGCACTGTTTCTCTTTGAAAGTCGGTTCTGCTGGAGGGTCAGTGACAGCAAAGGCAGCTCCCTGAACAACAGGCATTTCCTGAATGCAAAGACAATGCTTGTATCTTCGTCAGTCAGGTCCCCCATGGTCCTGCAGCAGGATTGTAGAGCAAAAGGACACTAAACAAAGTCATTTGCATCAACTGAGAATCAAACTGAGGCCTCCTATGTAGCAGGGGACAGTATTGCCACAGAAGAACCAATGCTGCAGCTGTGAAGAGTTTCTTTCACTTGCGATTTGATGTTTCGCTCACGAGTCACCATTATCTATAATGTCAAAGATGACCTGCCAAAAACTCCAGACAAGATGGGCTTTCTGCCTTTCTTTGCTTCTGGCTGATGGATAAAGCAGGGCAGGCAATGAACATTTTCCTTTTAAAGGTTTTGTTTTCCCTTCTTCTTTACCTTAAAAATTCAGTGGCGCTCACTGAAAACCAAAGCACAATTTGGGCAGAAATTTTCATGATAATTACATGAGTTTTTAGTATCAGAGGGGTAGCCGTGTCAGTCTGGATCTGTAAAAGCAGCAGAGAGTCCTGTGGCACCTTATAGACTAACACACCTATTGGAGCATGAGCTTTTGTGGGTGAATACCCACTTTGTCGGATGCATGTAGTGGAAATTTCCAGGGGCAGGTATATATATGCAGGCAAGCTAGAGATAATGAGGTAGTTCAATCAGGGAGGATGAGGCCCTGTTCTAGCAGTTGAGGTGTGAAAACCAAGGGAGGAGAAACTGATTTTGTAATTGGCAAGCCATTCCCAGTCTTTGTTTAATCCTGAGCTGATGGTGTCAAATTTGCAGATGAACTGAAGCTCAGCAGTTTCTCTTTGAAGTCTGGTCCTGAAGTTTCAGCTGCAGGATGGCCACCTCTAAATCTGCTATTGTGTGTTCAGGGAGGTGGAAGTGTTCTCCTACAGGTTTTTGTACACTGCCATTCCTAATATCTGATTTGTGTCCATTTAACCTTTTCTGTAGAGATTGTCCAGTTTGGCCGATGTACATAGCAGAGGGGCATTGCTGGCATATGATGGCGTATATTACATTGGTGGATGTGCAGGTGAATGAACCGGTGATGGTGAGGCTGATCTGGTTAGGTCCTGTGATGGTGTCGCTGGTGTAGATATGTGGGCAGAGTTGGCATTGAGGTTTGTTGCATGGATTGGTTCCTGAGTTAGAGTTACTATGGTGCAGTGTGCAGTTACTGGTGAGAATATGTTTCAGGTTGGCAGGTAGTCTGTGGGCGAGGACTGGCCTGCCACCCAAGGCCTGTGAAAGTGAGGGATCATTGTCCAGGATGGGTTGTAGATCCCTGAGTTTAAACCTGAGTTTTTGTCTGTTTTTTAATTGAATCAAAATGTCAATGAATGTGTGTCAGAATGTTATCATCTCCTGAGCTGGTCAAACGGGGCAAAACATTCACTAGAACTTCCATCAGAAGGGTCACCACTACATGACAACGTTTGAAATGTCGATGAAAAATATCATCGATATCTTGTATTTTAAATGGTTTTGACCAGTTGCGTGTGACGCTGGCAAAGGCCCCCCCTTCACATGCATGCTGACAGAGAGCTAGCTGGGACCCGCCCGGCTCCCTGCATGATAGTAGCAGTAAAACCGGTATTAAGAGTTATAAAAAATGTGCTTAGTGTTTAAACTTCATTGAATGCTTGTGAGTTGCTGTCTGCACTTGTCTCCCTTACAACATCTGTAGCCCATGTGATAAGTTAAGATATGAGCAGTTGCACTGTGAGCCTCTGTGACTGCATCAATCACCAGACAGGAGACAGATGTTAATTAGCATGAAAACATGTCCTGCTGGAGGCTGCACATGTCCTGCACCACATGGAAGGTCCATCCCAAACTATCATGGAACATCGAAGGGGACAGAAAGACTTTGTTGATTTCTCTTCCCTTCCCTCCCCTCGTCCCTCCCCACCCTTGAAGAGGAGACTTGCAAGTTAATTCCTCCCAACCTTGGAGTTTGCAATTTCAAGGGGGCTGGAAGAGGGGGGAGGCTAACAAGGGGGAACTGTGCCTGTGCGGCTTGGACCCAAAAGGACAAGGGTTACTAAGCAGAAGCAAGAGATCCCCCGTGCGTGGCCAGGGTCGGCCCTAAAGGACGGATACAGCTTAGCACAGACCTCTTAGTACTTTTTGAAAACGGTTTGGAAATCATTTGTGTGCACACAGGTTTACCTGCTTTAACCTGTAAACAATGTATTTCCTTTTCCTGTATGATAAATCTCTAACTGGTTTGTTATAGGCTTGGCTACAAGCGTTGTCTGTGGTGTGAGATCTAAAGTGCAACTGGCCTGGTGAAGTAACCTGAATCTGGCTGTGATCTTTGGTGCGAGGGCCCATCTCTCACAAAGGTGGGCTCACTGGGGGGCAAGACAGACTGGCCTAGCCAAGGGGACTGTCTGGGACTCTAGGGGTAGGGTGCGAGAATGCCTGAGGAGTTTACACTAGTTCACTCAAGCAGTGGGGAGAACAGCCGGCCCCATGAACCATTCAGCACCCAACCCCGTCAGCATAGGGCTGGAAGAGCTGCCCGTTCTCACAGGCCACCCCAGCTGACATTCCTGGCACTCCCATGGTAAGAACACAAGAAATGAACAAACCCCAGTGACCAACCCACCCCCGGCATTCCTGGAGAGGGAGAGCATGAGCATGTCTGCACTTACAGGTCACCACTAAGGGGATGGCCCAGGCCTGCTTTTCTGCTCACCAGTGGCACTGGCAGCAGGCACTAATGGAGTGTTTGCAGGTCCACTTCTCCATCTCAGTGAGGAGCCCTGCACCCATCACTGGGTGACAGAACCAGGCCAGGTGTGTTTGCAGGGAAGTCAGCAGAGACACAACACACAGGGGCGTTGGTGGCTCAGTGGCCAAATTTGTACCTCCCGTACCCAAGACATGTGTTTGATTCCTGTCCCACCTGCCCCACGTTCATCCCTAGAGGCGCCCCTGGCCACTCCGCATTGGGAGCACCTCCTGTCTGCTTTGCGGGGAGGGGCTGATGGCAGGGTGTCCCCCTCCCCCCACCCATGTACCAGATTTCCCTTAAGCTGGGGTGATGGGATGGGGGGATCTGTGTGTGCTGCTGCCTCTCTGGGGCCCTGGGCAGCTGCTTGTGTCTGAACAAGCCTAGTTCAGGCTCCTGACGCTGAATAATTTTGTAAAGAGACAGCGCAGTCACTCACTCAGGCGCACAAACACTCCCCTCAACACAACACACACGCACACACACCCCGCAGGGCTCCCTGCATCCAGGTCTCTTCCCCACCTGGGCTGTGCTGCTGAGGCATCAGGAGCTGCTGCTCTCCTGCCTTCCCCTTGCGCAGCCCTCAGGGAAAGTGCCCTGGATGCAGGGAGCCCTGACAGCTCCTTGCTCCCCCCTCCCAGCCCCCTAGGGCTGCAGGGGGAGGAGGAGCAGCAGGCCAGTGGGGAAGCAAGCAGCAGTGGCAGCTGCTTTGTGCATCCAGATCAGTTTCCCCACGTGGGTGCAGGAGGGGGATGCAGGGGTTGGGGGCACAGGAGGGACATAAGAACTAATATGCAGCCACCCCTGGAGTGGAATGCTGCTGCTAGCTAACAGCAGCAGCAGCAATGCCACAAGGAGAACATTACCTAAACCCAGTGAATGTGCAGGAGGAAATTCCTGGGCTGCCGGAGGCACTCACCTGCACTGGAATTTCGCCACGACACTGAGGTTCCCACAGCTATGCTTGTGAAACAGGCTGTGATCCTTACTGAGCACAATTGGTCGGCACCCTCATTTCCCCGCTCCCAACCCCTGTCCCTGAGCATTGGGCTATGGCACTGGCTCAAGGCTGACTCAAAGGGAGTCTGCCAGATGGTCCTGCCTCACCCTGGCTGGTCCTTGATACTGACGAGCTTCAGCCCTCCCCACACTGTCGATCCGAGAGAATCACAGCTGCCAGGTGGCGACACCGAGGTGCTAACAGAACAAATGGGTGCGGCACCGTTTCTCTTTGCAAGTCAGCTCTTCTGGACTCTATCAGTGACAACCAAGGCAGGTCCCTGCCAATGCAGAGAACACGGGTTCCTGTACAGTTTGGAAGCTCTTTGCGGCAGGGACTGTTTTACATTTTCAGTTTATCCAGTGCCCAGGGGCCCCAGTCCTGGTCTGGGCTTTCTTCTCCTATAAATCATAGCAACAGCCCCATGTTTGGATCTAGAACAGGGACAGCAACAGTGGTAATTTTTGCTAGGGAGTTTGGCCAGGAATAATTGCCTGGGAAAGTCCCTGGGATTTTTAATGACAAATGCTCTGGGTTTTCATTTAGCTGAAGGCCACAAAGCCAGAGCAGCCCGCTCAGTCAGCCACGCCAGTGACCACAGAACTTGGGTTTCTTAGGAGCTAAAATAATCCAAAGCTCTGAGAAAGCCCAGGCTCATGGCCCAGGATGGAACAGATCCAAGTTACAGGATAACAGTATGTGATGTCAACAGCCCTTAAAACTCCTGTAAGATTTCTACAAGGGAACAGGGGGTGAGAAATATCCCTAAAGAGGGACCTTTATTTTAAAAGATTGCAGCTCCCTTCCCCTGACTGCAGCTCAACGAGGCTTCAAAAGAGAAGGCAAAAAGAAAAAGACACAGCTGCATTGGCCGGGAATCGAACCCGGGCCTCCCGCGTGGCAGGCGAGAATTCTACCACTGAACCACCAATGCTCAGCCTGCCCAGAGCCTCCTCCCAGCTGGCTGAACCCTCAAGGAAGCCGTGTTGGAACCTGCCTGCAGTTCCCTGTGCAGTCAGTGCACTGCCGCACGGGCAACGAAGGGCTGGCTGTGCCACAAGACCGCAGGGAGCCACCTCCAGGGCACCAGAGAGAGCAGCAGCAGCTCACAGCCCAGGACAGCACCGGAGAGGCTGCAATCTGCCCCTCAGGCTATGCAGCCACCCACCCTGCCCCTTGGGCTGCCTGCTGGCTCCACTCTGAGCCGCCCCACCAGAAGCCGAGGGGAATCCACCTGCAGTACTGGGAACCAGCTCGCTGCTCCCCTGAGCGCCTCTCACTGGCAGAGAACTTGGGGTGGGGTGGGGGGTCAGGCTCCTTCCAGACCATACAGCCACTAGAGGGCGCTCCAGTTCACCGCACCCCCCACCAGCTGCAAGCTGGAAGAGAGCAGGCTGGGCTGTAAAGCTACCACCAGGGTTAGGGCCCAAGGGAAGGGTAAAGCCCAGCAATGAGCAGCGTGTGGCTGCAGGCTCCCTCCTCCCTCTGCTGTCCCTCAGGCCTGGCTCTCTCCCATGCGGCTCTTGCTTTATCACTGATTCCAAGGGTGCCCCCGCCCCAGGGCCTGACTCCAGCAGCGCTGCCCCCTCCCCACCAGCCGCCCAGCACCCATTTTCTGGTGAGGCCACCAGCCTCCCGAGATGTTCCTGCCGTGGGTGTGTTGGCTGCAGTAGCACCTGGGGACCGAGCTGAGATCGGGGCCCCGTCGTGCTAGGTGCTGTACAAAGAGAGCAATAGAAAACTGTCGCCCTGAGAGCAGCCAGACACACAGCTGTGTGTGTGTGTGGGGGGGGGGTGCTCATATGGCTCAGCTGCCATATCCACAGCACTGCGTGCTCATGCAGCCCATGTGGGTGCCAAGCGCGCAGGGTGCGTGTGGCCCATAAACAGCATCTCAGCTCCCCCATCGCCCATGGCATCTCCGGCTCTGCCCGGGCACAGCCTGGTGCTGGGGCCCCGTGGAGGAAGGGTGGGAGGGGCTGAGCTCCCTTTGCCGGGGGCTGCTCTGTGTCTGGAGCCCAGTGCAGCGATCAAAACCCGCCTGCAGCCTAACAGGATCTGCTGTCTGGGGTGTCGGAAAGCCCGGCCCCCCTCCTCCAGCCAACCCAGGAGGAGGACACAGCCACAGGCGGGCTGGGGCAGGCCTGCCCCTTTCCAGGCTGCCCTGTCACAGCAAGAGTCACCCCAGGGCAGCTCCTCCACACTGGGGCTGGCCCCGGGGTCTGCCCTGGCTCCCTGCTTCACCCTGCCCTGCCCTTTGGCCCCATGGCAGGTATTCGCTGAGCACTGTATGAGACACAGGAATCGAACCCAAAAGGGGGGGGTCCTGGGGCCCCAAGAGGTTCCCCACCTGGTTGCAGTCCTCGTACTCCTCAGCCAGATGCTCAAAGAGGAGGCAGAGATCTTGGATGTACTCCCAGGACGGGTGCTTCTCCAGCAGCACAGCCCCGATCTTCAGCAGCACCTGGGAGTTCACACTGAGCCACAGGCAGCGCAGGGACAGCTCGCTGACGTTCTGATCCCGCTAGGGAGGACGAGGAGACAAGGTCACGCACAGCCGCCGTCTGGGGGAGCCTCCTAAGGGACTGCTGCCCTGGGCCCCAGCGGGTCCACGGGGGAGCACCTGAGCCCACACCCAGCCCCTGCCCCCAGCTGCTTTGTCTTTTCCACTGCAGCCTCCAAGAGCTTCTGCTCAGCAAGTGCCCCCAGCTGGCACATGCCTTGTCCTCTGCACTAGCCGGATTCAGTGGCCCTGCTTGCCAGCTCGCTCCTGTGATCAGATCATCCCTAAGCCCTGGGGAAAGCCAGATCCAGACTTGGCAGCTGCCCCCAGATCCCGACCCCCCGGGTATGAGCAAAATTTAGAACCCAGCACCCCTGGCCTCTGCAAAGTTTGATTCCTCCTCAAAGCATCCTTCCCTCTCAACCCAGCATTTAACCTTCACAGCTGCTCCCTACCTGGAAACTGGGGAGAACCGAGCCCTAGATCGCACCACCCTAGAAGTTTACGCTGCTGTAGGACTGTTCGATTCCTGCTTGGGGCCCAGTAAGAACCAGGTATAGCCGCGGCTTTAGTGCACAGTAAGGGATGATGGCTGAAGTGTGTGTCCTGGATGAAAAGCTCTAATGCCTAGGCCAGGTGTCAGGTGCCATCCACTTCTGGCACAGATTTTCCTGACTCTTGTGGTACCTCCACCAGCCCAGAGGCAGGGAGGGATTTCTAACAAGCCGCAGACTGGTACAGCTCATCTAGAGCACATGGGCCTTGAGGCCGAGACTCCAGCTGAGCTAAGGGAGCAGCTGTTCGGAGCACCCGTAGAAAGATCATGGAGCTGACAGCAGAGCTGTTCCCAGAGGATGGAAAGTGAGCACCGGACACCTTACCAGCCTGGTAACGTTGGATGCCCTGAGAACCTCTTCGAACTGGACATTCACAGTGTAGTTGATGGGGAAATAGTGTTTCTGCAAAGGCAAGAAAAATAAAATCCTAGCAGTGAACTAAAAGCTTCTCTCTTCCCCGGATCCTGCTGGGCTGTGCCCCCATCAGCAACTGCTCCTGTCCCCTCCCCCTGCCTTGACGGGGAAGCGTGTCCCCTGCTAGGCACCTGGGGCATGTTTCCTTGTGAGTAAACAAATACTGAAAACTAATTTGGGTTGTAACACCTGGAACAGGTGTGCAGCCGCCTAATGCCGTGACACTGTCACTGTATGCCACGGGGACCTTCCTGCTCCAAAAGTCCCAACCACCTGAGCTAAAGGAGAATCGTCAGGAGCTGCCTGCAGTCTAGGGCCTGACACACACAGCTGGGCAGTTCTGACTCTGCCCACTAGAAGGCAGTGTTGCACAAGTCAGCTCAGCACCAGTTTGCCCTCCCCGGGGGCTGCAGCACCCTCTTGGATGTTTGAAAACAAGCGCCAAATAGTTTGCACTTGGGTACCTGGTCGTGCACTAAATCAGGGCTTGGAAATTGACCCACCAGCAGCCCCAGGAGGGACCCTGCAAGGCAGGGCAAGCGTCAGCAGGAACTGCTGGGGGCTCAGCCCTTTAGAAAACCAGGGCGTCTAGCTGGCGTCCAGGGCAGTTAGCAGGTCAGCGTCGGGCTGCTCGTTTGGAAAATCTTGGCCCCGGAGAAGCCTACGGGGGATGAAACAGGAGACGGTTCCGATTCCATGGCCCCCACCAAGCACTTAACGCGCTATGGACAGAAAGGCAGAGGCCACACTACTGCCGGGGACGCAAGTCTGGGCCTTTGGAAAGGGGGAGATAAATCAACCGGTAACGTGGCCTGAGCCTAGGGGGAAAGAATTACCATGTACTGGAGCCGCTGCCGATACGTCAGCTTGTTCTGGAGAGCCTCGATAATCCTGCATTCCTTCTGCATTGCAGCCTCCAGCCCCAGGACAGTCACAAAATCTGCAAATCACCGTCCCCCCACCCGAGGGCGAAGGAGAGGGGTAAGGCCATGCACCAGCTGGCTCCCATTACACGCTGGGGGCCAGGAGGCAGATCAGGGCTCGGAAGAGGAGGGGGAAATCTGTCAGGGTTTCAAATCAGCAGCCTGGGGAGGGGAGGGGAGGGCGAGAGAACTGGCTCCCACGGCTCAGCATCATTTGAAGGAAGGGGAGAGCGGAGAACATTCCCCCACCCGGCCGCGTCCCTGAACAGCGCGTTGGGTCCCACCCACTGAGCGCATGGACCAGTGATGGAACTTCGTCCCTGGGCGGCTGTTATCCAGCTTATGAGCTGGGCTTGGCAGCAGATCTGCTGCCTCCCTTGCATCCCTGCATGGGCCCTTTGGCCATCCCGGCCTCTCTGGGGCAGCCCACGGCCCACAGCAGGTTTGGGCGCGCCAGCCAGTGGGAGGTACAGGAATGAGCTGGCACAGCCAGGGATTGCCTGGGGAAAGGGGCTTGGCCCAGTGCTGTTATGAGGGTATTGATCTTGGCACCCTCCGAACCAGAACAGGGCCACAGGCGCGTCCCTGCCCTGCATGTGACACCCCATTGTACTCACAGAGGAAGGGCACGTAGCCCCGCTGCATGCTGATGGCGTGTGTCCGGGCACCGAGCAGACGGACAATCCGGCCTACGTGACAATGGCTGCGTCAGCGGAAATGGCCTCCCACGTGCCAGGAGCAGCAATTCACGGGAGAGAGACCAGTGGGTGCCCCGGGACGCTGCTGCCGAGGAAAGCCCTGCAGGCTCCCTGCTCTCTAGGGTGCCGCACGTGTTCGCTGCAATTGGGCGAAAAGCTGCTGCCAATGTGCTCCCATCGCAAGGTGCCGGGAGGAAGGAACAACCCAGGCCCAGGTGAACGGCTGGAGGCTGCGGATCCCCGAGGCTGCTGGGGGTGGGCAATGCTAGTGTTATCCTCCGTCTGCCCCTGAAGCTGGGCTCTGTAACGGGAGGCGCGTGGTAAACCAAATGGAACCAGTGTTAGCCGAGAGGCCGGCGCACGGAGCGGGGTAGAGCGCCTCGGAGCTCTGAACTCGGCCCTTCATTAACAAACAGCGCCCCAGTGAGCTCTGCTGCGGGCTGGCTGACCCCGGTGCTCACCTCCACCCCCAGCTGGCCGCATTTCAGGGGCACTGCACATCCACGGGACCAGTTTGTTTGACCAATTCTACCAATCAAACCATTTTAGCTGGTCCCTCGGGTGGTGGCTTAGACGGATCTCAGCACTAAGACCAAGAAGAAGGGCACGAAACACAAACACTGTCTTTGACGGCTGGACGCCAGCTCCAGCCAGGATGCTCTGCACGTGCCTCATCACCCCAGAACTCGTACCTGGTGCTTTACCAGCTCTCCTAATGCCTGTGCCAAGGGTGAAATACCCCCTTTGATGCCCCACGCAGAGATCCTCAAATGTTTGAGGGTCATGCCCCTCCTTATCCCTGTCTGTGCCCCACCAGAGCCGGGGGGGAGGGCATGGACAAGGGTAAGGGGCCATGGCCGGGGCTGCAGGTGGGGTGGGTCTGGGGCTGGGAATGGAGCCGCAGCCAGCAGCCAAGGCTGGGGGCAGAGATCGGGCCAGGAGCGTAGCAGCGCCGCGGCCAGGGCCAGGGCCAGGTATGGGGTTGGGGGCCAGGGACACGGCTGGGGGAAGGACTGAAGCAGAGCTGGGGGCAGCGAGGGGCTGGGTAGCGCTCTCTCCCCGCTCCTGTGGGGGCTAGCCCAGGCCAACGCCGGGCCCCCAAGGATATTGCTCCGTGCCCCTCTAGGGGACCATGCCCCACAGATTTCCAGTGCAACATCTGCACTGGCGCCATCTGGTTCAGTCCTGCACCACGGGCGGAACAGGCATCGATCATACAGCAGAGATCTGTGCGGCTGCTTAGAGCCAGGAGAACCCTGCCCTCGGTGGGTCCAGGCACAAACCTGGTTTTAATGCATTATGTGGCCATGTGCAGCTGGGCACGTCTTCCAGGCAGCACCAAGGCAGAGTAGGAGCAAAAATGTACAAATACACAACCAATTCAGATGACCTAGATTAGCTAATGCTGTGTGATCTGGCCCTGACCCAGAACTACTGGAGAGAGTTCCAGGGAACTTGGGATGGGGCCTTTTGACTGGTGAGAGAATATCCAGAAAGAAATCCCCAGAACAGGCAATACGCTAGGTGGAATCTATGATACTGCACCAAGGACCGTATCTGGGAGGAGATCGAACAAGCAGGATGTACCCTGCAACACTGGCTACACTGTGACTTGCTTCTTCTCCTAAGCCACAGAATATCTGGACCAAGCGTAGGCAACCTATGGCACACGTGCCGAAGGTGGCACGCAAGCTGATTTTCAGTGGCACTCACACTGCGTGGGTCCTGGCCACCGGTCCGGGGGGCTCTGCATTTTAGTTTAATTTTAAATGAAGCTTCTTAAACATTTTAAAAACCTTATTTACTTTACATACAACAATAGTCCAGTTATATATTATAGACTTATAGAAACAGACCTTCTAAAAACATTAAAATGTATTATGGGCACG
The DNA here is from genome assembly GCF_025201925.1 of Gopherus flavomarginatus. Taxonomy (NCBI): domain Eukaryota; kingdom Metazoa; phylum Chordata; order Testudines; family Testudinidae; genus Gopherus; species Gopherus flavomarginatus. The sequence goes on from NC_066630.1 coordinate 40,244,126, forward strand.
CAAAACTTTAAATTAGAGTGAATAAATGAAGACTCGGCACACCACTTCTGAAATGTTGCCGACCCCTGATCTGGACAGACAGATAGCTCGGGAGCCTGACTGGCCGTGACAAAGTGGGAATGTTCATAATGTTTTCTCTGAACACTGTGTAGGTGCCTCAGTTTCCCCTACGCAGTTAAGAAAATAAGAACGGCCGTACTGGGTCAGATCAAAGGTCCATCTAGCCCAGTATCCTGTCTACCGACAGTGGCCAATGCCAGGTGCCCCAGAGGGAGAGAACCTAACAGGAAATGATCAAGTGATCTCTCTCCTGCCATCCACCTCCATCCTCTGACAAACAGAGGCTAGGGACACCATTCCTTACCCATCCTGGCTAATAGCCATTTATGGACTTAACCACCATGAATTTATCCAGTTCCTTTTTAAACATTGTTATAGTCCTAGCCTTCACAATCTCCTCAGCCAAGGAGTTCCACAAGTTGACTCTGCACTGCGTGAAGAACTTCCTTTTATTTGTTTTAAACCTGCTGCCCATTAATTTCATTTGGTGATCCCTAGTTCTTGTATTATGGGAATAAGTAAATAACTTTTCCTTATCCACTTTCTCCACATCACTCACGATTTTATATCCCTCTATCATATCCCCCCTTAGTCTCCTCTTTTCCAAGCTGAAGAGTCCTAGCCTCTTTAATCTCTCCTCATATGGGATCCTCTCCAAACCCCTAATCAATCTGTGTTGACTCTTCCCCAACAAATCATGCTCATTTACGTGTCTGATAAGTCTGTTCTTTACTATAGTTTCAAACAATTTGCCTGGTACTGACGTTCTGCTTACTGGCCTGTAACTGCCAGGATCACCTCTGGAGCCTTTTTTAAAAATTGCATCACATTCGCTATCCTGTATCCTCTGGTACAAAAGCTGATTTGAAATGACAGGTTACATGCCACAGTTAGCAGTTTTGCAATTCATATGAGAGTTCCTTCAGAACTCTTGCGTGATACCATCTGGTCCTGGTGACTTATTACTCTTTAATTTATTCCAAAAGCTCCTCTAATGACACCTCAGTCTGGGACAGTTCCTCAGATTTGTCACCTAAAAGGAATGGCTCAAGTACAGGAATTTCCCTCGTAACCTCTGCAGTGAAGAAGACGTTATTCAAAGAATTCATTTAGTTTCTCCACAATGACCTTATCATCCAGCAGAGGGGGAGCCGTGTTAGTCTGGATCTATAAAAGCAGCAAAGAATCCTGTGGCACCTTATAGACTAACAGACGTTTTGGAGCATGAGCTTTCGTGGGTGAATACCTACTTCGTCAGATACATGTAGTGGAAATTTCCAGGGGCAGGTATATATATGCAAGCAAGCAAGCTAGAGATAATAAGGTTAGTTCAATCAGGGAGGATGAGGCCCTGTTCTAGCAGTTGAGGTGTGAAAACCAAGGGAGGAGAAACTGGTTCTGTAGTTGGCAAGCCATTCACAGTCTTTTTTAATCCTGAGCTGATGGTGTCAAATTTGCAGATGAACTGAAGCTCAGCAGTTTCTCTTTGAAGTCTGGTCCTGAAGTTTTTTTGCTGCAGGATGGCCACCTTAAGGTCTGCTATAGTGTAGCCAGGGAGGTTGAAGTGTTCTCCCACAGGTTTTTGTATATTGCCATTCCTAATATCTGATTTGTGTCCATTTATCCTCACACACAACTATTTCAAATTTTATGACAACATATATCTCCAGATCAGTGGCACCGCTATGGGCACCCGCATGCCCCCACAATATGCCAATATTTTTATGGCTGACCTGGAACAACGCTTCCTCAGCTCTCGTCCACTCACACCCCTTCTCTACCTATGCTACATTGATGATATCTTCATCATCTGGACACATGGGAAGGAGACTCTGGAAATATTCCACCACGATTTCAACAGCTTCCACCCCACCATCAACCTCAGCCTGGACCAATCTACATGGGAGGTCCACTTTCTAGACACCACAGTGCAAATAAGTGATGGTCACATTAACACCACCCTATACCGAAAACCTACCGATGACTATGCCTACCTTCATGCCTCCAGCTTCCATCCCGGGCACATCACACGATGCATTGTCTGCAGCCAAGCACTGAGGTACAACCGCATCTGCTCTAACCCCTCAGACAGAGACCAACACCTACAAAATCTCCACCAAGCATTCTCAAAACTACAATACCCACACGAGGAAATAAGGAAACAGATCAACAGTGCCAGATGTGTACCCAGAAGCCTCCTACTGCAAGACAAACCCAAGAAAGAAACCAACAGGACTCCACTGGCCATCACATACAGTCCCTAGCTAAAACCCCTCCAACGCATCATCAGGGATCTACAACCCATCCTGGACAATGATCCCAAACTTTCACAGGCCTTGGGTGGCAGGCCAGTCCTCGCCCACACACAACCTGCCAAGCTGAAACATATTCTCACCAGTAACTGCACACTGCACCGTAGTAACTCTAGCTCAGGAACCAATCCATGCAACAAACCTCGATGCCAACTCTGCCCACATATCTACACCAGCGACACCATCACAGGACCTAACCAGATCAGCCACACCATCACCGGTTCATTCACCTGCACGTCCACCAATGTAATATACGCCATCATATGCCAGCAATGCCCCTCTGCTATGTACATTGGCCAAACACTGGACAGTCTCTACGGAAAAGGATAAATGGACACAAATCAGATATTAGGAATGGCAATATACAAAAACCTATAGGAGAACACTTCAACCTCCCTGGCCACACTATAGCAGACCTTAAGGTGGCCATCCTGCAGCAAAAAAAATCCATGACCAGACTTCAAAGAGAAACTGCTGAGCTTCAGTTCATCTGCAAATTTGACACCATCAGCTCAGGATTAAACAAAGACTGTGAATGGCTTGCCAACTACAGAACCAGTTTCTTCTCCCTTGGTTTTCACACCTCAACTGCTAGAACAGGGCCTCATCCTCCCTGATTGAACTAACCTCATTATCTCTAGCTTGCTTGCATATATATATACCTGCCCCTGGAAATTTCCACTACATGCATCTGACGAAGTGGGTATTCACCCACGAAAGCTCATGCTCCAAAACATCTGTTAGTCTATAAGGTGCCACAGGATTCTTTGCTGCTCTTATCATCCATGAGTGCTCCTTTAGCACATCAGTCATCCAGGGGCCTCACTGGTTGTTTAGCAGGTTTCCTGCTTCTGAAGTACAGTCAAACCTTGCAATAATGTGCCCCGCCATAACGCGAAATCACATATAACGTGATCACAGGTTGGCTTCCCTTTAAGGTACAGTATAATACAGTATGGTACTGTACCAATGGTCCCCAACACCATGGCAAGGGAGAGAAGCTGCAGCCCCGCACCTACCAGGGACAGAGAATTCCAAGGCTGCTGGCGCCTGTGCTCTCTGTTCCCAGCAGGCGCGGGGCTGCGGCTTCTCTCCGGCTTCTCCGGGGCTACTGGGGCCAGTGCTCTCTGTCCCCTGCAGGTGTGAGGCCGTGGCTTCTTTCCCACTTCAAGAGGAGCCGTGGTTCCCCGCACCTGCCGGGGACATAGAGCACCGGCGCCCACAGCCCCGGAGTTCTCTGTCCCCGGCAGGTGGAGGGCCGCAGCGCCTCTCCCCTGCTGGGCACTATGCACCAGGGGCACTAGGTGGCGCACATCAATGCACTGCTTTGGGGACCACTGAAAAACTGACCGGTTTGAAACCCCGCTATACCGCGACCCCACATTTAGCGCGCTGGAATGTTTTGGACCCCAAAGGTCGCGTTATAGCAGGGTTTCACTGTACTTACATTTGTGCTGTCAGTTTTTGAGTCTTTGACTAGTTGCTCTTCAAATTCTTTTTTGCCCTAATTATACTTCTATACTTCGCTTGCCAGATTTTATGCTCTTTTCTGTTTTCCTTAGTAGGATTTAACTTCCTATTTTTAAATGTGCCTCTTTGCCTCCAATTGCTTCTTTTACTTTGTTGTTTAGCCACAGTGGCACTTTTTTGGTTCTCTCTGTTTTTTAATTTGGGGTAAATATTTAATTTGAGCCTCTATTATGGTGTTTTTAAAAAGCTTCCACACAACTTGCAGGCATTTCCCTTTTGAGACTGTGCTTTTTAATTTCTGTTTAACTAGTGTCCTCATTTTTGTGGCGTTTCCCATTCTGAAATTAAATGCTACTGTGGTGGGCTTCTTTTGGTGTCCCCCCAACCAGGATGTTCAATTTAATTATACTCTGGTCGCTCTTACTGAGCGGTTCAGCAATCTTCATCGCTTGGACCAGATTCTGTGCTCCATTTAGGACTAAATGAAGAATTGCCTCTCCCCTTGTGGGTTCCAGGACTAGCTGCTCCAAGAAACAGACATTTATGTTGACAAGAAACCTTCTCTCTGCATCCCGTCCTGAGCTGATACATACCCAGTCAAAATGGAGATAGCTGAAATCCACCATTATTACTGAGTTTTCTATTTGTATAGCCTCTCTAATCTCCCAGAGATTAGCAACATCACCATCCTGGTCAGGTGGTCAGCAGCACAGCCCTACTGCTATATTCTTAGGGTATGTCTACATCTACAATTTTGCAGCGCTGGTTGTTACAGCTGTATTAGTACAGCTGTATAGGGCCAGCGCTGCAGAGTGGCCACACTTACAGCAACCAGCGCTGCAAGTGGTGTTAGATGTGGCCACACTGCAGCGCTGTTGGGCGGCTTCAAGGGGGGTTCGGGGAACGCGAGAGCAAACCGGGGAAGGAGACCAGCTTCCCCGCAGTTTGCTCTCGCGTTCCCCGAACCCCCCTGCAAACCGCAGGGAAGGAGACCTGCTTGCATGGGGGTTCGGGGAACGCGAGAGCAAACCGCAGGGAAGGAGACCAGCTTCGCCGCGGTTTGCTCTCGCGTTCCCCGAACCCCCCTGCAAACCGCAGGGAAGGAGACCTGCTTGCACGGGGGTTCGGGGAACGCGAGAGCAAACCGGGGAAGGAGACCAGCTTCCCCGCGGTTTGCTCTCGCGTTCCCCGAACCCTCCTGCAAACCGCAGGGAAGGAGACCTGCTTGCACGGGGGTTCGGGGAACGCGAGAGCAAACCGGGGAAGGAGACCAGCTTCCCCGCGGTTTGCTCTCGCGTTCCCCGGACCCTCCTGCAAACCGCAGGGAAAGAGACCTGCTTGAAGGAGAGGCTTCCTCAGGTATGCTGGGATACCTGCTTATTCCACGGAGGTCAAGAAAAGCGCTGGTAAGTGTCTACACTTGATTACCAGCGCTGGATCACCAGCGCTGGATCCTCTACACCCGAGACAAAACGGGAGTACGGCCAGCGCTGCAAACAGGGAGTTGCAGCGCTGGTGATGCCCTGCAGATGTGTACACCTCCTAAGTTGCAGCGCTGTAACCCCCTCACCAGCGCTGCAACTTTGTGATGTAGACAAGCCCTTAGTATTCAAGTGTGGAATTTCTATCCATACAGATTCTATGGAACAGTTTGGTTCATATAAGATTTTTAACTACATTTGACTCTACGCTCTCTTTCACATATAGTGCGTGACGAAGTGGGGGGTTTTCTTGGGGTTTTCTGTGTTTTCCGGTGGTTTGCATGCACAGGGGGTGGGACTCAATGTCCCTGGGTGTTACTGGTTTAATGAGGTAAGGACAGAGGAGAGGGACTCGGGATCCCAGCCGATGGCCTGGAGGACAGAGACCCTGGTGACTGGTGACCTGGTGACCCAGAGACTCAGCCAGTTCTGGCCAGTGGGAGGACAATGGGCTGCAGAGAGAGGACCCGGGTGACCTGACCAGCTGGTTCCAGCCAGAGGAGAGCTGAGAGGAGAGGAGATCCAGGCCTTCCTGTTTACCTGGAGAGAAGACAATGGACAGAGGCGGGGCTTGGGGCCAGGGATATCAGAGGCCCAGCTGGGAAGCAGCGAGGCTCGGGGAAGCAGCCAGAGCCCACCTGGATGCAGGGGGACTGGGATATGCTGTGCTGAGGGAGGCCAGACCTGAGACCCTGAGAGTTTCCTGTGCTGTGTTCAACTCTCAGTAAACCTTCTTGTTTTATGCTGGCTGTGAGCCACTCCGGTCTACAGAATCATAGATTATTATTATTAGGGTTGGAAGGGACCTCAGGAGATCATCTAGTCCAACCCCCTGCTTAAAGCAGGATCAATCCCCAAATGGCCCCCTTAAGGATTGAACTCACAACCTTGGGTTTAGCAGGCCAATGCTCAAACCACTGAGGGGGCATCAACCCCTTTGGGAGTGAGGAGGCGCAGGGGGTCCAGAGCGCGTGGACTCCCTAAGGGGGCCCACAGCGAGAAACAGGTGAGCTAAGGCTCAGAGAGGTGCGGCTCCAGGACGTGGAGGGGCCTGATCCCGAGAGAGAGTAGACCCCCGAGAAGGGCTGTCTCACTGAAAGGGGCACCCCCCATGGACCACACAGGGCCATGATTGGGCACGATCTGTGAGTCCGTGACATAGTGCCACTCCCCCAGAAGCGTGATCTGTTCTGTCCTTCCTATAGCTATTGTACTCTGGTATTACAGTGCTCCATTGATTATCATCATTCCACCAAGTTCCTGTAGTGCCTATTATATCAATATCCTCATTTAATACCAGGCATTCAATTTCACCCATCTTAGTATTTAGACCTTTAGTATTTGTAGATAAGCACTTGTAAAATTTGTCACTTTTTAGCTGCCATTATGTGATGTACTTGAATGGGACTCATCAGATCCTTCCTGCACTTTATCATATTCCATCCCCTCCTTACTAGGATATAGAGAATCTCCATTAATAGACCCTCCCATAAGGGATGTCTCTGTCTGAACCGTGCGCTCTTCCATCCTTCCTGTGTGGGCTCCCCCTTTCCCAAAAGGTTCCCCAGTTTCTAATAAATCTAAACCCTCCTTCCCACACCATCGTCTCAGCCACGCACTGAGACCCCGCAGTTCTGCCTGCCTAACCTGCCTGCCTAACCGGCCCTGAGCATGGAACTGGAAGCATTTCAGAGAATGTTGTCATGGAGACCCTGGACTGTAATCTCTGACCTAGCAGCCAAAACTCAGGTTGTTCCCAGCTGCCCGCCAGGACCTCTCTCCTACCTTTCCCTGTGTCATTGGTACCGACATGTACATGACCATGGGCTCCTCTCCAGCACTGCACATAAGCCTGTCCAGATGTCTCGACAGATCTGCAATCTTCACCTTGGCAGGGAATTTGCCATGTGGTTCTCCCGGTCACCGCAAACCCAGCTATCTATGTTTCTAAGGATCCCCCATTACTATTACCTGTCTCCTCATAATAACTGGAGTTCCCTCCCACACAGAGGTTATCCTAAATGCGAGAGGATACCACATCATCATCTGGAGGGAGGGTCCCAACTGTGGGTTCATTCTGTCCGCTCCAGTTGGATGTTCTCCTTTCCTGAGACTTTCATTCTCCTCAACAGCACAGAGGCTGCCAGACTGGGGCTTGGACTGCTCCATTGTGTCCCAGAAAGTCTCATCTGTGTACCTCTGTCTCCCTCAGCTCCTCCAGCTCAGCCAAAGACCATACATGGTCTCTGAGGGCCAGGAGCTCCTTGCACCGAATCCACCCACAAGGCAGGTAATCCTACACCCCCACTCTCCTGCTGCAGGAACCATCTCCTTGCTCTGTGTATAGACAACACCTACCACCATGGGGCCTGATCCCAGAGCATTGTAACAAATAACAGAGGCACTGTCACTAACCCCCTGACAGTCAAACAACCAGACTGACCAGCCACAACTCTGGATTAAGAGTTCCTGCTTGGACACAAATTGTCTTCCCAGGTCAGCAAAGAGAAGCTGCCCCTTGGGGACAATCCCAGGACTCCTGGGTGTTGCCCTAGATGAATCAAATGGTTATTTTGTCTGCTAAACTTTAAACACTCTCTCACACTGCAGCCAGGCTGCTGCTCGACACAGCTCTGGCTTCGTTTTACCGCTCATAACTTTCTTATAATTGTCTTTATGTTTTATTTCCATTAACAAAGCTCATAAACACAGCAAGAGCCTCACAGCTACTGCTGGCTGAGCAGTCTGGCTTGGGGAGAGCTGTCTGGAACGGCTTGCTGTGGTTAGACCCAGCTACCTGATTTCAAACTGCGCAGATCCAGGGGAATTCGATCAGGCCGGTCTTTCTACTGAAATGAATAATAATCCCTAGGTCATATCTAGTACCTCTCATCCACAGAGTCAGAAGCGCTATAGAAAGGAGGTCAGTGCCATTATCCCTACTGCACAGGTGGGGAAACTGAGGCACAGGGACATGACTCACCCAAGGTCACCCAATGGGCCAGTACAGAGGCAGGAATAGAAAGCAGGTCTCCCGAGTCACAGCGCAGTCACAAGACCACACTGCCAGCCTGCGCTGGTCAGGAAGAGATGAAGACAACCCATTCCGCAGCACTTATGCTAGCTCTGCACCTCAGCTTGTTCCCAGCTGCCCCCAAGGTTTCCAGGCACTGCAGGTGTTGGAGCTGGCTCCACATCACTGTGCTGTGGCCATGATCAGGGAGGAAGCTGGAGCTCGAGGCAGGTGGGGCTTGGCACCCGGGGGCACAGGAGGCTGCCTGAGTTTTGGCACAGGAGGGGCATGTGAGGCTTTTCCACCTGGTGAGGGAGGGGAGCGTCTCTGCTCTCCCCTCCTCTCATTGGGCCAGGACAAAGGAAGCTGCATTTTTGGGAGGGGACTTGATTTCACCACTCCCCCTACACCCAGCACCGATCTACCCTGATCCCATCACTGGAGACGGCCTCGCTGGGATGTGGGGGCAGATGGACCCTCCATTAAAGTTCTGATGAGACAGTGCTCTGTGCACGCACCTTGATTCCACAGTGCAGCTGTTACAGCCATCGTGGCAGGCGCTACTGGGGAAGCAGCCGCAGGCGCTGCTTGTTTCTGTAACTGTGCATCCAAGATCCTCTCCTCTAGGAAAGACACTCAGGCCTTGTCTCCGCACCACCACGGCACCTGCTTGACTCAATCAGCTTCGAAGCCAAGGTGCTTACGCTGCGAGGATGCTCTGACCAGGGTGTGATCTGGGCCTTCGCTCCAGTTAGGGGAAGGGAGCTGCTCCCCAGTGTCAGCTGGGCTCAAACACACTCTCTGCTAGCTCAGTACAAGCTTGGGGGTAGAGCAGGCCTGGGGAGGTGGAGTACAGGGTGGAACCCACAGCACAACCCGCGACCATGGAATCACAAAGCACAAGGGCTCCCTGCTATAAACCCGTCCGCGATCGTCAGCATCATTAATACGTTACCGTAGAACCTCAAAGATCCGAACACCAGAGTTACGGACTGATCGGTCAACCAGACACCAAGTGGAACTGGGAGTAATCAACCAGGCAGCAGCAGAGATGGGAAAAACAAAAACAACAAAACAACTCCACACAAATCTTGTGCTGTACGATCTCAATCTTTTTCTTTCTGAGGCCTCCCTCCAACATACTATAAAAACTCTAGGGCCCAGCGGGTGGCCTCAGGCACTGATTTCCCTACCCCACTCCCCAAATTTCCCCAACACTCCCCCCCAGTTTTGTGAACTAGTTACATGCCAAACCTGGTGGCTGAACTTTGCGACTTTGTCCTCACCCATAACTATTTCACATTTGGGGACAATAGATACCTTCAAGTCAGCAGCACTGCTATGGGTACCCGCATGGCCCAACAGTATGCCAACATCTTTATGGCTGACTTGGAACAATGCTTCCTTAGCTCTCATCCCCTAATGCCCCTACTCTACTTGCACTACATTGATGACACCTTCATCATCTGGACCCATAGGAAAGAAGCCCTTGAGGAATTCCACCATGATTTCAACAATTTCCCCATCCCACCATCAACCTCAGCCTAGACCAATCCACACAAGAGATCCATTTTCTTGACACTACTGTGCTAGTAAGCGATGGTCACATAAACATCACCCTACATCGGAAACCTACTGACCACTGTACTTACGTACATGCCTCCAGCTTCCATCCAGGACACAGTACATGACCCATTGTCTACAGCCAAGCTCTAAGACACAACTGCATTTGCGCCAATCCCTCAGACAGAGACAAACACCTACAAGATCTCTATTAAGCATTCTTAAAACTACAATACCCACTTGCTGAACTGAAAAAGCAGATTGATAGAGCCAGAAGAGTACCCAGAAGTCACCTACTACAATACAAGCCCAACACAGAAAATAACAGAACGCCACTAGCTATTACCTTCAGACCCAACTAAAACCTCTCCAGCGCATCATCAAAGATCTACAACCTGTCCTGAAAGATGATCCCTCACTCTCACAGATATTGGGAGACAGGCCAGTCCTCGCTTACAGATAGCACCCCCAACCTGAAGCAAATACTCACCAGCAACCACACACCACAGAAAAAAAACACTAACCCAGGAACAATCTTTGCAACAATGCCCGATGCCAACTCTGTCCACATATCTATTCAAATGACACCATAATAGGACCTAATCACATCAGCCACACCATCAGGGGCTCGTTCACTTGCACATCTACCAATGTGATCTATACCATCATGTGCCAGCAATGCCCCTCTGCCATGTACATTGGCCAAACTGGACAGTCTCAATGCAAAAGAATAAATGGACACAAATTTGACATCAGGAATCATAACATTCAAAAACCAGTAGAGGAACACTTCAACCTCTCTGGCCATTCAGTAACAGACTTAAAGGTGGCAATTTTGCAACAGAAAAGCTTCAAAAACAGACTCCAACTGGAAACTGCTGAACTTGAATTGATATGCAAACTAGATACAATCAATTTAGGCTTAAATAGAGACTGGGAATGGCTGAGCCATTACACACATTGAATCTATTTCCCCATGTTAAGTATCCTCACACCTTCCTGTCAAACTGTCTTAAATGGGCCATCTTGATTATCACTACAGAAGGTTTTTTTCTCCTGCTGACAATAGCGCATCTTAATTAATTAGCCTCTTACAGTTGGTTGGGCAACTCCCACCTTTTCATGTTCTCTGTATGTATATATATCTCCTCACTATAAGTTCCATTCTATGCATCCGATGAAATGGGCCCACGAAAGCTTACGCTCAAATACATTCGTTAGTCTCTAAGGTGCCACAAGTACTCTTGTTCTTTTTGCGGATACAGACTAACACGGCTGCTACTCTGAAACATGCCAGTATAGTGAGAGTTTGGAAATATGAATTGAAATTGAAACAATACTACACACTTTAAAAGCATATACACTGTATGATAAAATACGTGTATCTGAAAGTATAATAGATTGAAAAGTATGAACATAGACTAGCTTCCTTATACTGCCGTTGTTTTTTATGACAATGTCAGTGCATTCATTTTGGTGATGTTGGCCAACCTAATAATTTCAAAGGATGATTTGTAAGCAAAGTCTAAATGAGCTCTCCCTGACAGCTAGTGATGAGGTGGGGGCTGGGGGGAAAGGCTTCAGGACCAGATTGTATTTACATTCACACCTAATCTACCTAGGTATCCAGCAAACAGAGCTGTGTTGCCCAAGTGATAGATTTTGGCTGGGGTTGGGTTACAAGTCACTTGAATGCGGGGGAGGGGGGAATTAAATGTTGTTGTTCTTATTGTATGAGTAAAGAGCAGTAGAACTGTACTTAGCCTGTGCTGATTGAGGGCATAAAGAGAGAGTGTGGGGACCTGTCCCTCTCCACTGTTTAAAGACAGAGCTGATTAGGCTCCATAGAGAGTCTTTTGTTCTGTTAAGTGACCACTGCAGCTGAAATCACTGATAATCAGGTCTAAGTGCTTAGTCCTGCCGCGGGGACAGTGTTCCTGTGGGGACAGTGTTTTTGTGTAAGAGACAGCCCAGACAGCACTAGCAGCGAGGTTCCCTCACTGACAGCTCAGCTGAAATCACTGAGAGCTGGTGGAACCTCAAAAGACCAACTCGCAGAGGTCACAGTGGCAGGTGGCAGCAGAAGGTGACTGTGCAGGGCCATTGGCAACAGAGTGGTGGAATGAATGGTGGCCCAACAAACAGCCGTGGCCAGAGTGAACAGTGAGCAGCTGGAGGAACGAGCAAGGTGCCTTCTTGCCCCCTACCTGGGACGTGTACTCATGTGAAAGCACCTCTGAACTCTGAGTCTCCATTGACCAAGGACAACACCAGTGAGTCTATGAGTCTATGAGTGGGGTGCGATGGAGGGAAAAGTGAGGGGCACGTTAAATAAACATTTGTTTGTTGGACTATATTTTAGTGACTTTGCTCCAGAATGCTAGATTTGTAACTGGGAATGGAAACGTATATAAATATGTTTCCTAGTAGGCCAAGATTTTTAAAATGCATTATTTGCCAAGGTTGCCATCTCACATTGTTGCTATCTTGAGAGGTCATTATGTTGGGGAGTTTCTGTACTAAACATTTTTATTATTATAATTAATTGTACATAAGAATGGCCAGACTGGGTCAGACCAATGGTCCATATAGCCCAGACTCCTGGTCAAGGCCAGGTGCTTCAGAGGGAATGAACAGAACAGGTAATCATCAAGTGATCCATCCCCTCTTGCCCATTCCCAGCTTCTGGCAAACAGAGGCTAGGAACACTCAGAGCATGGTGTTGCATCCCTCCCCATCCTGGCTAATAGCCACTGATGGACCTATTCTCCAGGAATTTATCTACCTCTTTTTTTAATCCTGTTATAGTTTTGGTCTTCACAGCATCCCCAGGCAAAGAGTTCCACGGCTTGACTTTATGTTGTGTGAAGAAGTACTTCCTTTTGTTTTTTTAAAACCTGCTGCCTATTAATTTCATTGGGTGACTGTTAGTTCTTGTGTTATGTGAAGGATTAAATAACATTTCCTTATTCACTTTCTTCGCACCAGTCAAGATTTTATAACCTCTATCATATCCCCCCTTAGTCGTCTCTTTTCTAAGCTGGAAATTCCCAGTCATTTTAATTTCTCCTCCTGTTTCATACCCCTAATCATTTTAGTTGCCCATCTCTGTACCTTTTTCATTTCCAATATATCTTTTTTGGGATGGGGTGACCAGATCTGCACACAGTATTCAAGGTGTACAAGTACCATGGATTTATACAGAGGCAATATGATATTTTCTGTCTTATTATCTATCCCTTTCTTTAAGAAGCAAAGGTTTCAGAGTAGTAGTCATGTTAGTCTGCAAAAAGAACAGGAGTACGTGTAGCACCTTAGAGACTAACAAATTTATTTCAGCATAAGCTTTCATGGGCTACATCCGATGAAGTGGGCTGGAGCCCACAAACGCTTAACCAGTCACTGGTCCAAATAAATGTGTTTGTCTCTAAGGTGCCACAAGTACTCCTGTTCTTTTAAAAAAAGCAAACAGAACGTTGGGAATCATTGACTGCCGCTGCACATTGAGTGGATGTTTTCAGAGAACTATCCACAATGATGCCAAGATCTTTCTTGAGTGTTAACAGCTAATTCAGACTCCTTCATTTTGTATATATAGTTGAGATTGTTTCCCAATGTGCATTACTCTGCATTTACCAACACTGAATTTCATCTGCCATTTCTGTTGTCCAGTCACCCAGTTTTGTGAGCTCCCTTTGTAACACTTTGCAGTCCGCCTGGGACTTAACTGTCTTGAGTAGTTTTGTATCATCTGCAAATTTTGCCACCTCACTGTTTACCCATTTTTTCCAGATCATTTATGAGTATGTTAAACAGTAATGGTCCCAATACCAATCCCTCAGGGATACCACTATTGATCTCTCTCCATTCTGAAAACTGACCATTTATTCCTACCCTTTGTTTCCCATCTTTTAACTAGTTCCTGATCCATGAGAGGACTTCCCTCTTATCCCATGATGGCTTACTTTTCAAAAGTCAATTTAAATTAAAATATATTTTTTTAAAAACTTTATATTTTTTTTAGAAATCTACACCTGTTATGTGTTTTGGTGTAACTTGCATTATCCTTATGTTAAATTTGTATTATCCTAACAAAACATTTACTTTATGCATATCTCTTTTATATATCTCATTGGTCCTGACACTTGCCCCTGTAAATTCGAACACCCTTCCTAATTTCAATTCCTGGGGAAACCACTGGCCTCAGGGCCGTGGAGCTCGGGGCTTTAGCTGTGGAGGAGGGCAGTGCTCAGGACTTCAGCCTCGTGGGGGCTCGGGGCTTTAGCTATGGGGGGGAGCACCAGTTTCAGTGCCAAGACTTTCTCCGCAGCTAAAGTCCTGAGACAAGCTGCGCTCCCCCTCCCCCCCAGCTGAAACCAGGACCAGAGCCATGGAGAGCCCTGAGCCTCCCACCCAACTCCGAGGGTCAGAAGACCTGACCCCCCCTTGCAGCCCCAAAGCACCCATGGCTGAAGTCCACAGCATCTTGTTCAGAGTTACGAACAACCTCCATTCCCGAGGTGTCCGGAACTCTGAGGTTCTGCTGAACCTTGAAACCCACGTGGATGTCACTCCTGGGAGCAACTCCCTCTGGTGGCAACGGCACCACGTGCAGCCACGAGCACCCACCAGCACGAGGCCCACCCTGATGCATCCAGCGTTAGCTCAGAAAGCTGAGCACCCAATAAGGAGGCCTTCCCCTCCCGTCTCCGCTGGCTGAGCTGCCCGTGGTCTGTTCCCCTGCCCCTCCTCCTCTCTCTCTCGGGGCACTGCGTTGGTGACCCCAACACAGACACAAATTCTAAGCTGCAGAACTGGCTTTAAACTGGGAGCAGATCTTCTCTTGGGCGAAATGACACTGAACAATCAGCATCAAACCTTGGCCCCAGATTCTGCCTTCTGGGGACTGGCCTTGTCCATTCACACGTTAAAGGCATTTCCAGCTCAAACAACTTTTGCTCAGGACCCTCATGCAGCGTGAACCTGGAAGCTTTTGTACGCAAGTCTGAGCTGAAGGATTCACTCCAGCCCTGCCCTGGAAGGAGCCAGCTCCTCAGCTGGAGGCTCCATTCATTTCAGCAGAGCTCTGGTGATGGACGCCAGCAGAGGATCTACCCCTGCGCCTTACTGAGAGGATTCCAGGCTAGCTTCTGCAGGTTTCACACCACGCTCAATAACTGCCTTCAGGGCAGGGCACCCTTTGACTTGGGGGGAGGGAGGAATTGGCCGGAGCTGGGCTCTGGCTCCCCTTCAGAGTGGGGAGATGAATTCATTCATATTTAGTCTGTGCATGACAGCAGCACTCAGAGCCGCACCACCTCCTCCAGCCTCTGAAGACAAAAGTGATTTGGCTGCGACATCTGGCAGGACAGTGCCCCTGTCCTCCAGCTCTTTCCACACTGATTGCCAAGCTGCCGTCGCATAGGGAACCTCGCTCCCAAATGAAACTCCTTTCCAGACAGCCCCAAACTGGCACGCTCCCCCATCCGCTGAGCAAAGCTGTCATAACTATAAAGGGAAGGAAACAGCCCTCCTGTGTACAATACTATAAAATCCCTCCTGGCCAGAGACACCAAAATCCTTTTACTTGTAAAGGGTTAAGAAGCTCAGGTAACCTGGCTGACACCTGACCCAAAGGACCAATAAGGGGACAAATCTGGGGGTGAGGGGAAAGGCTTTTGTTTGTACTCTTTGTTTTGGGGGTTGTTCACTCTTGGGACTAAGAGGGACTAGACATCAATCCATGCTCTCCAAATCTTTCTGAACCAATCTCTCATGTTTCAAACTTGTAAGTTACAGCCAGGCCAGGTGCGTTAGTTTATCTTTGTTTTTTCAACGTGTGAATGTTCCTTTGCTAGAAGATTTATCCCTGTTTTGCTGTAACTTTGAAACTAAGACTAGGGGGGTTCCTCTGGGCTCTCTGAATCTGATTACCCTGTAAAGTTATTTTCCATCCTGATTTTACAGAGATGATTATTACTTTTTTTTTTAAAATAAAATCCTTCTTTTAAGAACCTGACTGATTTTTCCATTGTCCAAAGACCCAGGGGTTTGGGTCTTTGATCACTTTGTTACCAATTGGTTAGGATATTATTCTCAAACCTCCCCAGGAAAGGGGGTGTAAGAGCTTGGGGAGATATTTTGGGGTAAGAAGAGGAACTCCAAGTGGTCCTTTCCCTGTTTCTTGTTAAATCACCTGGTGGTGCAGCATACCAGGTTTTAACCTAAACTGGTAGAAATAAGCTTAGGGGGTCTTTCATGTGGGTCCCCACATCTGTACCCTAGAGTTCAGAGTGGGGAAGGAACCCTGACAATAGCACTGGAAAATTCCCTGGGGCAGATTGAAATAACCACGATGACAGCTCAAGGTGTGCATGACAGAGAGGTGTCCTCCAGCAAACCACGGACTGGAAAAGAAAAGGGCCAGGATTATGGGCTAGGATCAGGGAGCCTATTCCAGGCCTCGGTCTTTAATCTAGCTGCAAAGAACTGAATTTGACTCTAGGGAAAATGCAGTAGTAATGGGTAAGGTGATGGATGTTACCCATCAGTACTGGGTCCAAGAGCATCTCAGACGGTGGGACTGACATGCCAGCAGGTAAGGCAACGCACAGGAGTGTACAAGCAGGGTAAATTAAATGAAGAACCCTTCTCCCACCCCACTGTAATATCTGCGTTCCTCCTCCCCTGCTGCGTAACTCCCACCACTGACATATTGCTCTGCACTATTTAATCAAGGCTGGAGGCAGCTCCTGGCACCTAATGCGTTTGCATCTTCAATGGCTCTCTGCACTGTTAACTCACTGCCCTGCTGAGAGCGGGAATTGCCCCAAATCGCCAAGGCTAAACAAGGAGCCGTGCCAGCCCTCGCCAAGTCTCTAAGCCCTGTCCTCCTCCTCGAACTCAGATTGTAATCTCCTTTGTTAGCTAGTCTGCCAAGCTCCACATGGCCCTTTGGCCCTTAAACATTGTAGCAATAATGGTCACTGAATCATGGAGCTAGATTAGCTTATTGATTGCCTGTACCAGCACTGGGACAGTAAAACAACAATCCTAGCCAAGAACAATAGCGCACACCACGCTAGTGCACTCGACTGACAGAAAATCTTGGCACACACGGGGCAAGGAAGGGAAGTAATTTGGGTTAAACATTTACCACCAGGGTATCAGCATGAGGAAATTCCAGCTCCTTCTGTGCAAGTGTGAGGCAGCTCCTTCGTGGGCTGGCACAGTGCGTGTCAGGGGGTGAGAAGGACTGACACAGCACTGGAGTGGGTTCATAGGGAGCATTCAAACAAAAAAAAAAGCCCGTGATAAAATCCTAATCAAGCTGCAATAAATTTAGCAAACAGCCTTGGCTGCATCTGCACCAGTGAACAGAGATGCTAAATGATCTCACTGGGAGCAGCTGTGCGCATGCACACACACGCACGCACACCCTGCACACTTCCGAACAGCCCATGCTTTACAAGCCCAATTTCCTGTCTCCTTGAAGGCACCTATTGAAATCAATGGGAGTTAGGCCTCTAAAGACCTTTCGGGATCTGGGCTGCAGCATCAGGTGCTGAGCCCTCCTGAAAACCCGGCTGTGTTACCACATGAGCTGCGGGGGGCCATGCCCCTTCAACAGCCGGCCCGGAGCCATTTGTTCGCCCTGCCATGAGCTGGTCTAAGCTGCCTTTGCCCTTACTTGTAATACACAGAGCAGGCACAGAGGGGGAGCCCTGGTACGTTGGCATGAAGCTTCCCACATTGTCCCTCAGTGCACAGGCCCTGGGGCTTTGAGGCCCTGGTTCTCTCTCTCTAGCCTGGGCACAGCAGTTATGACAGGCTCTCCCTCTCTGTGGTGCTCCGCTTGCCCCTGTTCCTGTGGTATCAGAGCACCTCTCCATCATCAGTGTGTTCACCTCCAGGCACCCCCGCGGGCAAGGCAATTGTCCCGTCGGTTACAGAGGGGACCCGCAGCAACCAGCTAGACAAAGTGGCCGAAGTACTCAGGGCTGTGCAGCACCTTACCATGAGGAAACCTTGTTTGTGCCTGCTATGGGTCGGCTCCCTGGCTCTGCCAACCACGAGCAGCACAAGCCCTCCCATCTCGCCCCACACTGGCTCCACTGTTCCTCTGGAGGCCCAAACCCCACCCCCCTGAGCATCCAGCCCCTGCTCCACTGGACTGTCAGAATTACCAGGCTCCTGGTTCCCCAGAGAATAGTAACTCAAGCTGACTCCTGACACCTGAGATCACAGCTTCACCAAACACACACCGCTCAGACTAGTTAATAGTGAAAACCAGAATGAGTTTACATAACAGAGATTCGAGTACTAGCAAGTGGGTAGAAAGCATCAGAAACAACTGGCTATGTCTAACGCCAAATCAAAATACACCTTCTAGCCCTTAGACTTAACTGCCAAGCCACATCCTGTCTCAAAGGTTCTCTCACCCTAGGTCTTTCCCCCAGTGTTAACCAGACCAGCTTTGATCATTCGTTCATACGCCTGCTGGCAGCTTGTCTCCTTGGTCTCTCTGCATTCTCCTGACACAGACTAATTCTCTGATCTTAGCTGGCTCTGTATGCAACAAACTTTACATTGTAAGCCACACATCATAATGGTCAGCCAGGGAGATAAGCGTCTCTTGCCCCCTGCCTGAAGAGAACCTGTCAACAACCTTCAGGCGACCTGTCTTAACTCACAGACCTTAAGAGCATCGTTTTCAGTATAGATACTTAACTCCTTACAAGTCATCCAGACATCCCTCTTGCAACGATACTAAGACAACCAGTGTGTACCTGGAGGTTGGTAGAGACCCCACATGCCACCCTTCGGCACACTGTTATGTAGACGTCAGACCCCGGGGATCCCTATATGCCAGGGGTCCCCAACGTGGTGCCCGTAGGGGCATCTAAATGTGCACGCATCCTGGTCGGCGGTGGAGCATCCGTCGAAATGCTGCTGAATTTCTGCGGCATTTCGACAGCGACGTCTCTCGATGATGCTGCTTGTCATCGATGACACTGCTTGCCACTGACAAGCAGCATCATCGAGAGGCATCGCCCCCGAATTTCTGCGGCATTTCGGTGGCGACGCCTCTCGATGATGCCACTTGCTGCTGACAAGTGACGTCATCAAGAGGCATCGCCACCGAAATGCCACAGAAATTCAGCAGCATTTCAACAGATGCTCCACCACCACCACGGTCCTTCGTCTGGCGCCCATCAGACGAAAAGGCTGGGGACCACTGCTTCTAAGCCCTATGCACCCCCCACGCCCTCTCCCAGTTGGTCCCAAGGGATGTCTGCACCATGGCTGGTCATACAAGAAGTCTGTGGCAGAAAAGGTTATTGATTCCAAGTTCTCAGCTAGCGATCCAGCCCTGGACCATCCTGTGCAACTGGGAGGCACGTTCCCAGGAGGCAAAGTGCTGCTCCACTCAAGCATGCTGCTGTGGGTGGATGCAGAGACAAACAGAAGCAGAAGAGGGCTGTTGGTATGGATGAACAGGCCAGGTTTGCAAAGGCCAGCGCTAATATTTAAATTACACGTGGTTTACATGACCACAGTTTGTCCAATACTGATTTTTCACGTGGCACTGCCAGATGCACTGCTAAAAGTCAGGAACATTTTTGATGAGAGGTGCTTTTGGGGCACGAGTCATGATAATTACTAATAATTCATCCATGCTCATGTCTAGCACCAGCTGGGAGCTCCGACACACCTGCCACCAACCTCACCACAGCCACACCTGCTAGGCAGTCAACATGGGCTGGTGACTTCTCAATCCATTTGCTAATTGAGGATCAGGGTAGGATTCAGCCAGTGGGACGGGGAGGGGAACAGATGCAGATGGAAAAATTTTGGGATAAAGGGTTGAAGGCTGGACACAGGACTCCGATAGAGTTAGTCTCCAAACCCACATCCTACCAGAAGCCAATCTGTTCTATTATGAAGAGTTCCTGGAAGAGCTTCAGTCTTAAATCTCTTTTTCATGCTATTTTTAAGCCTTCCCAGCAGAGCCCCTGGCTGACTCACCCAAATGCAACTTGGGGAGGGGAGCTTGTTTTTTGCAAAGGTTCTGCATTTGTCCACAAGAGCACCCACAGTGCCAGCCGCATTAGCTACCTGTCCTCTGAGGAGGAACAGGACCCTCAGTCTGTTACAGGGAGTGATAGAGTAGAGGCCACGGTGCAGAGCTGCCCAAGTCACAGTGGGATGGCATCTATGTTTGCAATGCAGCCGTTCCTCTGTGCACACAGTCCAAGCACTCAATTTAAGGCAGTTGTTTTCAAACTGTGGGTCACAACACAGTACTGGGTCATGGCATGTCAGACACCGAGTCTCAGCGGCTCTGGTCAGCAGCACTGAGAGGGCCGTTAAAAGTGCCGTCAGCAGTGCTGCCCGGCTAAAGCAGGCCAGTCTCTACTCATTCTGACACCGCGCTGCGCCCCGGAAGCAGCCAGCAGCAGGTCTGATTCCAGGGGCGGTGGCTGCAGGTGAGAGCTGCGCAGACCCACTTGCGCCCCTCTGCCCAGGAGCTGGACCTGCTGCTGGCCACTTCCGGGGTGCAGCGCGGTCCGTGCTGCCAGGACAGGCAGGAAGCCTCCCTTAGCACCCCTGCTGAACCGCTGACTGGGAGCTGCCCAAGGTAAACCCGTGCCCCAACCCCCCGCCCCAGCCCTGAGCTCCCCCAAATCCCTCATCCTCAGCCACATCCCAGAGCCTATACCCCCAGCCCAGAGACCTGACCCCCTCCCGTACTCCAACCCCCCGCCCAGAGCCCCCCATTCCCAGCCCCACCCTGCAACCCTCACCCCCGCATCCCAACCCTCTGCCCCAGCTCCGTTGGGTCGTGGGCACTAACAATTTTCTTCAACTGGGTGGCCAAAAGAAAAGTTTGAACCCCGCCGCTTTAAGGCACTTTCTAAAGCCTTCAAGCCAAGGGGTTTTCCAGTGCGTGTCAATACAGCCCCACTCCCTGCATTTCTGGCTGCGTGTGCACCCAGCCCGGGCTCCTCCGCGATTTCACCTTCCCGGCGCCCCCCGACCGAGCAGACCCTGCTCTGGGGGCCCCGCTGGCTCGCCCGGGCAGGGGGCTGCACGGAGGGAGGAGGGGGCATTCAGCCCAGCCGCTCCAGGGAGCGCTCCGGGGGCGCTGAGAGCAGCATCGGGACCCTAACGTGGCCGGACCAGACGAAGGTGCAGACGGTGAGACGCCTGGGAGCAGCTGGAGCATGCACTGCAGTCTTGCACTTCAACGGAGCAGACCCCCGCCCCCCAGCTGGCAGGGCCCCCCATGCACAGCCCTTCCCTGCCCCCCTCCAGGGTACCCTAAGGCCCCTCGCTGCTAAACCCGCCAGGTGCAACCCCCGCGCTGCTCCCGGTTACCTGCGCGGCCGCCTCTGGCTCGGGCCGGGAGCGTCTCGCGCAGGGACTGATCCCGGGGCGGGCTGCGGCGGCCAGTCCCCCTCCCAGCGCCGGGGGCCGGGCTCGCGCCTGCAGCTGGCTGCCAGGAGCACGTGGATTCCCGGCAATCAGGGGCTTTCGCCTTGCTCGCGTGTGACCCCCATGCCCGCGCGTTGCACCCGGCTCTGGCGGTGCCGGGCAGAGCGTGTTGCACTGGAGCGCCCTGGATATTGCGCACCGCGGTTCTTGCCAAAGCAAAGGGATCCTGCGCGCCACGCTGCGCCTTGCGAGCAGCCGGACAAGGGGCTGGAGGCGCGCATCTGTCTCCCCTGTAGTAACCCCTTGCAACTGAAAATGCACCTGCCCCCGGGCCTCCCTGTCCAGCCTGGAAACGGAGCCTTCTTCCCATCACAGCTGCCTGGAGGCAGAGTCCTGCAGCCTAGAGTGCGGGTGAGCCAGCCCCGCACTCCTGCAAGGATTAAAACCCTCAGTCCTGCAGCCAATTAACTCCAGGGGAAAACTCCACCTGACTTGAGCAGCAACAAGGTCAGGGCCGAATTTGTGCCTGTTGAGAGTCTCTTGCCACCGGGAACGGCTGTGCCCCAATCGCCCTAGCGGGTGCGTGGGACAAACCGGCCATACGGTTCCCATAAGGGAGCTGGGGCCTCGCTGTGCTCAGCAATAGCTACGTGTGAAGTGCTACAGCCGCAAGCCAGCACAGCTGAGCTGAGCTCACAGCTGGCCCTGGGGTTGCTGTGGGGGCCCGTGGTGGACGCTGAATCACAGATCACATCCTAGGGCCGGGGACTGGAATCCACCTTCCCATGATGGGGCCCTGGGATCTCACATCTTTGGCACAGATTCCTGGCCAAGCCCAGGTTTTTCCCATTTCTCTCCCTCTCATCCTTTGCCCTATGGGATCCTGCAACCCAGACTCCACTCAGGCTGGCCAGCAAAGACAACCTGATGACCTCACTCATTCTTGGGGCATGGGGGAGAAGAGGAGCAGAGGTGGCTGCTCAGACCCCAGTGATTCAGGGCTCTTTCATGGCAGCCCTGCCTGGAGCCTTTTCCTACAGCTGGCCATGGTAGGAGAGCCATGCCTGCCTCAGTTTCCCTCCTGCAGTGGCCCCAGCAATAGTTCAACCAGTCTTCCCTGATATAAATATAGGCCTGGTGGGGTTATAAAAGTCCCATGTACATAAACCATAACAAAATTATGATGTGATTGGAATAACAGAGACTTGGTGGGATAACTCACATGACTGGAGCACTGTCATGGATGGATATAAACTGTTCAGGAAGGACAGGCAGGGCAGAAAAGGTGGGGGAGTTGCATTGTATGTTAGAGAGCAGTATGACTGCTCAGAGCAGAAACTGCAGAAAAACCTGAGAGTCTCTGGATTAAGTTTTGAAGTGTGAGCAACAAGAGTGATGTTGCGGGAGTCTGCTATAGACCACCAGACCAGGGGGGTGGGGTGGACGAGGCTTTTTTCTGCCAACTAACAGAAGTTACAAGATCACAGGCCCTGGTTCTCATGGGAGACTTCAGTCAGCCTGAGATCTGCTGGGAGAGCAATACAGCGCTGCACAGACAATCCAGGAAGTTTTTGGAAAGTGTAGGGGACAATTTCCTGGTCCAAGTGCTGGAGGAACCAACTAGGGGCACAGCTCTTCTCGACCTGCTGCTCACAAACAGGGAAGAATTAGTAGGGGAAGCAAAAGTGGATGGGAACCTGGGAGCAGTGACCATGAGATGGTCGAGTTCAGGATCCTGACACAGGGAAGAAAGAAGAGAGGCAAAATACAGACCCTGGACTTCAGAAAAGCAGACTATGACTCCCTCAAGGAACTGATGGGCGGGGTCCCCTGCGAGAATAGCATGAGGGGGAAAGGAGTCCAGGAGAGCTGGCTGTATTTTAAAGAATCCTTATTGAGGCTGCAGGAACAAACCATCCCGATGTGTAGGAAGAATAGTAAATATGGCAGGCGACCAGCTTGGCTTAACAGTGAAATCCTTGGTGATCTTAAAACACAAAAAAAGCAGCTTACAAGAAGTGGAAGATTGGACAAATGACCAGGGAAGAGTATAAAAATACTGCTCAGGCATGCAGGAGTGACATCAGGAAGGCCAAACACACTTGGAGTTGCAGCTAGCAAGACATGTTAAGAACAACAGGAAGGGTTTCTACAGGTATGTTAGCAACAAGAAGGTGATCAGGGAAAGTGTGGGCCCCTTACTGAATGGGGGAGGTAACCTAGTGACAGAGGATGTGGAAAAAGCTAATGTACTCAATGTTTTTTTTTGCCTCTGTCGTCACGAACAAGGTCAGTTCCCAGACTGCTGCACTGGGCACCACAGTATGGGGAGGAGGTGACCAGCCCTCTGTGGAGAAAGAAGTGGTTCAGGACTATTTAGAAAAGCTGGACGAGCACAAGTCCATGGGGCCAGATGTGCTGCATCTGAAGGTGCTAAAGGAGTTGGCGGATGTGATTGCAGAGCCATTGGCCATTATCTCTGAAAACTCATGGCGAACAGGTGAGGTCCCGGATGACAGGGAAAAGGCTAATGTAGTGCCCATCTTTAAAAAAGGGAAGGAGGAGGATCCGGGGAACTATAGGCCACCTCACCTCAGTCCCTGGAAAAATCATGGAGCAGGTCCCCAAGGAATCAATTCTGAAGCAGTTAGAGGAGAGGAAAGTGATCAGGAACAGTCAGCATGGATTCACTAAGGGCAAATCATGCCTGACTAACCTAATTGCCTTCTATGAGGAGATAACTGGGTCTGTGGATGAGGGGAAAGCAGTGGACATGTTATTCCTTGACTTTAGCAAAGCTTTAGATACGATCTCCCACAGTATTCTTGCCAGCAAGTTTGGACTGGATGAATAGACTATAAGGTGGATAGAAAGCTGGCTAGATTGTCGGGCTCAACGGATAGCGATCAATGGCTCCATGTCTAGTTGCCAGCCGGTATCAAGCAGAGTGCCCCAAGGGTTGGTCCTGGGGCCGGTTTTGTTCAATATCTTAATTAATGATCTGGAGGATGGAGTGGACTACACCCTCAGCAAGTTTGCAGATGATACTAAACTTGGAGGAGTGGTAGATATGCGGGAGGGTAGGGATTGGATACAGAGGGAACCAGACAAATAAGAGGATTGGGCCAAAAGAAATATGATGAGGTTCAACAAGGACAAGTGCAGAGTCCTGCACTTAGGACAGAAGACTCCCATGCAGTGCTGGAGACTAGGGACCGAATGGCTAGACAACAGTTTTGCAGAAAAGGACCTAGGGGTTACAGTGGACGAGAAGCTGGATATGAGTTAACAGTGTGCCCTTGTTGCCAAGAAGGCTAATGGCATTTTGGGCTGTATAAGTAGGAGCATTGCCAGCAGATCGAGGGATGTGAACATTCCCCTCTATTCAGCATTGGTGAGGCCTCATCTGGAGTACTGTGTCCCGTTTTGGGCCCCATGCTACAAGAAGGATGTGGAAAAATTTGAGAGAGTCCAGTGGAGGGTAACAAAAATGATTAGGGGGCTGGAGCACATGACTTATGAGGAAAGGCTGAAGGAACTGGGATTGTTTAGTCTGCCGAAGAGAAGAATGAGGGGGGATTTGACAACTGCTTTCAACTACCTGAAAGGGGATTCCAAAGAGGATGGATCTAGACTGTTCTCAGTGGTGGCAGATGACAGAACAAGGAGTAATGGTCTCAAGTTGCAGTGGGGGAGGTCTAGGTTGGATATTAGGAAAAACTATTTCACTGGGAGGGTGGTGAAGCACTGGAATGGGTTACCTAGGGAGATGGTGGAATCTCCTTCCTTAGAGGTTTTTAAGGTCAGGCTTGACAAAACCCTGGCTGGGATGAGTTAGTTGGGGTTGTTCCTGCTTTGAACATGGGGTGGGACTAGATACCTCCTGAGGTCCCTTCAAATCCTGAGATTCTATGATTCTATGAAAAGGGACAAGTCTCCATCGTCCATCAACAAATCAGCCCCACTGTCCCCCACCTTCATCACTCTCTGGCTCTGAGAGCCAGCTGCATGCTCCCTCTGCTGCTCCCAACCTTCCGCCCTCTCAGCCAGCCCCTCCCCTAGCTCCCCCAGCCCTTTTCAGCCTTCCATCCCCACCATTGGCCTTGGCTCTTGAAAGTGGACAGGCTTGTCCTGCCACTGACTTCCGGCTAATTCCTCCCTCTTTCCAGGGAGGGCCTGCACAGGGCTCTCAGCAGCTGCCTCAGGGACCCTCTCCAGGCTCCCCGGCAGCTGGCACCTGCTCTTTTTCCTGGCCGAGTCTCCCAGGCTGCTATGACACATCCAGTCTCTCTCCCTCACCAGTCCCTGATCCTTTATAACTCAAAGCACCTGTTCTGGCCCAGGGGCCCAGGCCTTGATTCATTTACTGGCGCCAGCCAGCCTGGGACAGGCTCCATGGACAATCACCAGCAGGAACACACATTGACCCTGCCATGGACTGTTACTGATTCCCTTGCCTCTGGGCCCTACTGCAGAGCAGACGGGCAGCTGTGCTCTGCACCCACCGTAGCCAGTCCACGGAGAGCCCACAGAGCAGAGGTAGCCACTGGAAGGAGGAGCCACCATGCTGTTTAATCCACCTGCCCTCATCCCAACTTTATTGCAGCCTAGGCCCCGGCCGTGTAAAACTGCCGGCTGTGAGTCAAGAGCACAAGTACCCACCACAGGGCAGGCTCTTAAGAACGGGCACAAACCCTCAATTGGTTGTGAGCTCTAGATGCCTCAGGCACTGTCAGCCTTAACAAAGAGTCACAGTCAGTCCCCTGGCATACTCTGATCTGTCTTGCCACCCAGGTGATTGTATCTCTGTGATGGAGGGTCTCTTACCAAGAATCAGAGCAATATTCAGGTTTCTCCCAGTTCCAAAGGACCGGTCAGTTGTACCTTTGATCTCACACCAAAGATAACGCTTTTGGCCAGTCCTATAATAAATTATATAAAGGTTTATAGAACAGGACAAGGAAATAAGAGTTATTTACAAGGTTAAAGCTGGTAACCTCGAGACACACACGAGTTCCAATCCTACGTTTCAAAAAGTAATAGAAGCTTCTATAATAAGGTTTATATGAGCTTTAGGGCTAACCCAGGCTAAGCACTGGGGAGCTCTTGCTTATGTCTAGGGCTTTTCGTTTTCAGCTTTTATTTTATTTTAATTTTGACCCAGGAATTTATCTGTGTTTATTACCACTGTAGTAAGATGAGGCCCTGAAACAGAAATTCTTGTATCAAAGACCCAGTCTGAGGCCTGAACCAAAGTACTTCCAGGCATTGCTAAGCCAAAGCTGGGCTGTGAGCCAGAGGCAGGCCCCCCTCATAGACTCTAGGACTGGAAGGGACCTCGAGAGGTCATCGAGTCCAGTCCCCTGCCCTCATGGCAGGACCAATTACTGTCTAGACCATCCCGGATAGACATTTATCTAACCTACTCTTAAATATCTCCAGAGATGGAGATTCCACAACCTCCCTAGGCAATTTATTCCAGTGTTTAACCACCCTGACAGTTAGGAACTTTTTCCTAATGTCCAACCTAAATCTGTCTTGCTGCAGTTTAAACCCATTGCTTCTTGTTCTATCATTGGAGGCTAAGGTGAACAAGTTTTCTCCCTCCTCCTGATGACACCCTTTTAGATACCTGAAAACTGCTATTGTGTCCCCTCTCAGTCATCTCTTTTCTAAACTAAATAAACCCAATTCTTTCAACCTTCCTTCATAGGTCATGTTCTCAAGACCTTTAATCATTCTTGTTGCTCTTCTCTGGACCCTCTCCAATTTGTCCACATCTTTCTTGAAATGCGGTGCCCAGAACTGGACACAATACTCCAGTTGAGGCCTAACCAGCGCAGAGTAAAGCGGAAGAATGACTTCTCGTGTCTTGTTTACAACACACCTGTTAATGCATCCCAGAATCACGTTTGCTTTTTTTGCAACAGTATCACACTGTTGACTCACATTTAGCTTGTGGTCCACTATGACCCCTAGATCTCTTTCTGCCATACTCCTTCCTAGACAGTCTCTTCCCATTCTGTATGTGTGAAACTGATTGTTCCTTTCTAAGTGGAGCACTTTGCATTTGTCTTTATTGAACTTCATCTGGTTTACCTCAGACCATTTCTCCAATTTGTCCAGATCATTTTGAATTTTGACCCTGTCCTCCAAAGCAGTTGCAATCCCTCCCAGTTTGGTATCATCTGCAAACTTAATAAGCATACTTTCTATGCCAACATCTAAGTCATTGATGAAGATATTGAACAGAGCTGGTCCCAAAACAGACCCCTGCGGAACCCCACTTGTTATACCTTTCCAGCAGGATTGGGAGTCATTAATAACTACTCTCTGAGTATGGTTATCCAGCCAGTTATGCACCCACCTTATAGTAGCCCCATCTAAATTGTATTTGCCTAGTTTATCGATAAGGATATCATGCGAGACTGTATCAAATGCCTTACTAAAGTCTAGGTATACCACATCCACTGCTTCTCCCTTATCCACAAGACTCGTTATCCTATCAAAGAAAGCTATCAGATTGGTTTGACACGATTTGTTCTTTACAAATCCATGCAGGCTATTCCCTATCACCTTACCACCTTCCAAGTGCTTGCAGATGATTTCTTTAATTACTTGCTCCATTATCTTCCCTGGCACAGAAGTTAAATTAACTAGTCTGTAGTTTCCTGGGTTGTTTTTATTTCCCTTTTTATAGATGGGCACTATATTTGCCCTTTTCCAGTCTTCAAAGATAATAGCTAGAGGCTCAGATACCTCCTCTATTAACTCTAGGATGCATTTCATCAGGCCCTGGTGACTTGCAGGCATCTAACTTTTCTAAGTGATTTTTAACTTGCTCTTTTTTTATTTTAACTTCTAAACCTATCCCCTTCCCATAAGCATTCACTATGTTAGACATTCCTTCAGACTTCTCAGTGAAGACCGAAACAAAGAAGTCAATAAGCATCTCTGCCATTTCCAAGTTTCCTGTTACTGTTTCTCCCTCCTCACTGAGCAGTGGGCCTACCCTGTCCTTGGTCTTCCTCTTGCTTCTAATGTATTGATAAAAAGTCTCCTTGTTTCCCTTTATTCCCATAGCTAGTTTGAGCTCATTTTGTGCCTTTGCCTTTCTGATCTTGCCCCTGCATTCCTGTCTTGTTTGCCTATATTCATCCTTTGTAATCTGACCAAGTTTCCATTTTTTATATGACTCTTTTTTATTTTGTAGGTCATGCAAGATCTCGTGATTAAG
This sequence comes from Gopherus flavomarginatus, assembly GCF_025201925.1. Lineage (NCBI taxonomy): Eukaryota > Metazoa > Chordata > Testudines > Testudinidae > Gopherus > Gopherus flavomarginatus. Next base: position 40,272,701 of record NC_066630.1, read on the forward strand.
CCAAGGTGGTCTTTTGCCAAATTTTCTATCTTTCCTACCCATCGGAATAGCTTGCTTTTGAGCCCTTAATAGTGTCGCTTTGAAAAACTGCCAACTCTCCTCAGTTGTTTTTCCCCTCAGGGCTGGTCCACACTAGGGGGGGGGAAATCGATCTTAGATACGCAACTTCAGCTATGTGAATAACGTAGCTGAAGTCAAATAACTAAAATCGGATTACTCAGCCGTCCACACCGCGCGGGATCGATGTTCGCAGCTCTCCGTGTCGATTCCGGAACTCCGTTGGGGTTGATGGAGTTCCGGAATCGATATAAGCGCACTCGGGGATCGATATATCGCGTCTAGATTAGACGCGATATATCGATCCCCAAGCATTCGATTTTAACCCGCCGATACGGCGGGTACTCTGGACGTGGCCTCTGACTTGAGTCCCATGGGACCTTACCTATCAGCTCTCTGAGCTTACCAAAATCCACCTTCCTGAAATCCATTGTCTCTATTTTGCTGTACTCCATTCTACCCTTCCTTAGAATTGCAAACTCTATGATTTCATGATCACTGTCACCCAAGCTTCCTTCTACTTTCAAATTCTCAAGAGTTCCTCCCTATTTGTTAAAATCAAGTCTAGAACAGCTTCCCCCCAGTAGCTTTTTCAACCTTCTGAAATAAAAAGTTGTCTGCAATGCAGTCCAGGAACTTATTGGATAGTCTGTGCCCCACGGCATTATTTTCCCAGCATATATCTGGACAGTTGAAGTCCCCCATCACCAGCAAATCTTGGGCTTTGGATGTTGTTGGGGAGAAGACAGTTGCTAGAAGCAGGTGCATCCACACGTAAGTGCCACTAAAAGGAACTTGTGCCAAGATGACATCAGAAAACTCCACAGAGATGACAAGGAACAGGCAGGAGCATCTTAAAGACAGGGTCAAAAGGACAGCACGATGGATAGATCTTTGTTTGAAACAACGTGATCAAAGAGGGAGACAGCACCCTAATGAGCCAAGGGGCTGTACCTCAATAGGGATGAGTAATCTGTCCTGTAACTGTATAAAAGTAGGTCCCAGACTGCGCATCTTTGTCTGGCCTAGGGGGCAGTGGAAAGTCCCGTCACTGACTGAGCTGGTCGATTGACAAGGGGCACAAATTCGTACTATGTCCTGTAGAGTCTACGGGAAACTGTTACTGTGCTTCATTTGACAATACACCTGGCTCAGGTTCCTTCGTACCTTACTAGAGTCTGTGGTCTTTGGGGGTTCTCTCGGGGTTTGCTGTGTCAGCGACCTGCGCAGAGCTGGGGCAGCCCACAGAGGGAACACACACGCAGCCGACTGTTATCATCAAACAAGAGCAGAGCACCACACCGGTAGCTACCGACAACCACCACCACAACAAAAACAGGTGAAAATCAGAGCAAAAAATCTATTAATATTTTTATGGGTAAATATTGGGGTTTATTTTGGTGCATGGAGACAGGAAGAAAAAGTATTCAGTAGATTTAACACATTGAATTCTGTTCATCAATGTGGTTTGCTGCAGAACTAAAACAGAACTCAGAACACAATACTGCCACCTCTGAGTTTAAGAAAACAATATCTCTAATCCCTAAATAAAACTTTTCCTCTGAATAAACAGTTTACTGGTGTAGACTTAGAACTATTAGCCTGTAAATATTTACATTTAATAATTGGGCCACACCAGTTGCAGCACATACACTCTTCATCCTTTTCTCCTGTTTTTTTTCCCCCGCAACTTTTGAATGCTTCCTTGTGTTCTGCAAAGTATTCTGATACATATTTTAGTTTTATTCCCATTTTTGTGTGTCAGATCTTTAAACCATTATCTAACAGCTTGAAATGTGTACGTGGTGGGCATGAGATTCACCAGTACGTTCAGATGCGCACACACTTCAGAGCTTGCCTGTTTGTTTATTGTGTGTATCTTCCAGACTAATACAGAGCCTTACTTCGCCAGGCAGCTTTGCATATACACACAGACTAATATATTACCGTAATACAGATATCTCATGCCATGTACTGTATTTTCCTAATAAAACACATTATTTTTTATATATTTGAATGATACAAAAGTAGGGTGAAAATCAGAAAAAAATGAATAATACTTTTTGTAAAACCCAGTAATTGTTTGGTAAATATTGGTTTAAACTGAAAACAAACCTATGCCTAGTAAACCTTGCCCCTCAGAGTCCAAGCAGCATAGAGATCCAGTTTCTTTCGGTGGGGCATTTTTATCCCCTTTCTCCCCCAGGAGGAATCCACTTACATGACTCCTCTTTACCAGAGGGGAGGGGGCGGGAGGACAGGGCATAGCAATCAACAACTTTTGTCCTCTTTATCATCCCACTGTAGTCTGTTGGGCAGGACATAACACCTTCTGTTGCAGATCAGCCCTTCACACTAGTTAAGGGCCTTGGCTACACTGGCGCTTTACAGTGCTGCAACTTTCTCGCTCAGAGGGTGTGAAAAAAACACCCTCGAGCGCTGCAAGATACAGCGTTGCAAAGCGCCATTGTAAACAGTGCCGGGCGCGCGGCTCCCAGCGCTGCAAGCTAATCCCCACGGGGAGGTGGAGACTGCACTCCGCAATGGATCAGTGGTTAATCTAACTGGCCGCCCACCCGCTGGTGAAATCTGCTGGTATGAGGCCTCCTCACAGGAGCAAGGTTGCCCACTAAACCACATTTCAGGTACATCCAGGGTATGGCAGGTTAGCTCCGGTTTCTGATGCTGGGAACAAACTCCAGGAAAGCTTGCAGAGAACTCAGGGAGGGGCTAATCTCACTCGTCCCGGGGAGCACTGCCATTGACTGAAGTGGGGTAGGACCTGGTCTATAGGGAGTGGGGCTAGACATCAAAGCAGTAAAAACCCCAGTTTCCTGAGTGCCTTGCAGCGCCAGCCACTGGGCGAAAGGCAAGTGGCATCCAAGGAAACCAATGGCAGTTACCTTTCTCAGAGAAGATGCAACATATAAAAGCTGATCTTTGAGCAGAAGAAAGTGGAATGGGAGGGATTGCTGAGTGAGGGCGGCAGGGGGGAGAGGTTGTTAACTGGGGAAACAGCTCTTATTGGTCATCAGCTCGGGGAGGGCGGTAAGACGGGAAGGGCTTTTTATGCAAATAATACAGGCTAAACTAATATCATGAAGTCAAGTATCAGAGGGGTAGCTGTGTTAGTCTGGATTTGTAAAAGCAACAAAGAGTCCTGTGGCACCTTATTCACCCACAAAAGCTCATGCTCCAATACGTCTGTTAGTCTATAAGGTGCCATAGGACTCTTTGCTGCTTTGAATATCATGCAGATTCAGCTGAGCAGGTTCCAAACAAGCCCCCTCGGCTTCCTGGTGAGAAAAGGGCAGTGAAAGGCCCAGGACTTCCCGGCCTCTCCAGTAACTTCTCCCCAGCTCTGCAGCAGTGGCCAAGAGGCCTCTCCTGGGACGAATCTTCAGCTGACCTCACTTGGGAAAGTCCACAGCCAGCCTCAGCTTGGCAAGAGATTTCCCCTGGTCAGCGTCTCCCCTTTGACATTTCCCCTCCAGTCCTGGGCTGTGGCACAAGGCAACCTGTGGGGAACTTTCCATGGGGCAGCACCCACAGCAACAACAGCATGGGGAAAGCTACCCCAAGGGCCAGCAGTTTGGGTGGAGCCCTCCTGTCTGTCTCTGCTGGGCTTTGTCAGTCACAGCTCATCACTGCCACCCACTCAGCTCTCTCCCGGCTCTTGGTTAAGGAGGAAAGGAATGCCATGTCAGTGAGGCTCTGAATTAACTCCTTCAGTGCCTCCCTGCAGCTGCCGCATCAGGAAGGGGAGTGAAATTGCAAATGAAAATGGACGCTCCTGATCTGATCTTGCTTTAAACCTACCTGCCTGGTGCGTCAAATCCTACCTGCCTGGTGCGTCTTTCCTTGTTCGACAGGTGAGAAATGCATCATTTAGTGCTGCGTTAGCAAAGGACCTGGTTGTACCCAGTGTGACATTGCACTCCATATGCTTTATGAAAATATGCATATGAGTGTGAATATGATGTAACTGGAATATGCTTTATGCAAAAGGTCTCTTGTAAGGTATCGTTATAAAGGTTATAAACTACTGAGTGTGCTCACTCATTTGTTCGCATGTATTATTTCTATGTCTGGAGTTAGGAGAACATATAAACTTGTATTACTGATGTAAACATGTTACGTGGAAGCCATTAAAAGGGTGTTTCAGAATCAATTAACTGTAAATGGCTCTGTTTACTTGTAAACCTTCCTGTGTATGTGTAGGCCAGCCCAGGAAGAATGGAGGCTGGGGTCTCACAGGACATGTGACCAGGTCACATGATACTGGAATCCATCTTAAATCTGGTACTTTTCCATTTAGAAGGAGGGGTGGGAACCCAGAGACACAAAATATTCCTGCCTTGTGCAGTGATGAGCTCCCAAAATCCTAAGAACTGGTTCCCTACTGGGTCCTCGGTGGCACTTCGGCAGCGGGGGTGTCTCTCTTCACTCACTCTGGGTTTTTGGCGGCATTTCAGCAGCAGGTTCTTCACCCAGAGCGAGTGAAGACCCCCCCCGCCACCAAAGTGCCACCAAAGACCCAGTAGGGAACCACGTGGTGAGTGCAGTACAAGCCCCACATGCCTGTCTCCCCACCACCACCCATCTGACCCTAACCCATGTCCTGCCCCGACTGCCCCCCTCAGAACCCGCAACTTTCTCCTTCCTTCCTCCCCCACTGGGGTAGCAGCAGCAGCCTAGGGCTCAGGGGCTATTTAAAGAGCTAGGGCTCCCCTGCTTCTACCACCCTGGCCCTGTAAATAGCCGCCGGAGCCCTGGGGAAGGGGCGGGGCTCCGGCGGCTATTTAAAGGACCAGGGTGGTAGAAGCAGGGGAGCCCCAGCCCTTTAAATAGCTCCAGGACCCCCGGGCTACTGCTGCTACCCCAGTGGGGGAGGGGGGGTGGAACTTGCAGGTTCTGAGGGGGGCAGAGGACAAAAGCGACTTGCTCAAGATCTCTGCGATAGAGCTGGTAATGAAATGGGACCCAGAGGTGGTCACGCTGCCAATCTCACCTCCCAGCCAGCCAGCTTCCGTGCTGAGGGCTACCAAACTCATCTCACCTAGGACACCGATGGGCAGCCATCACATGGGGGCAATTTTCAGTCATTGCCAGCTTGGACTGGAGTGGTCGAAGGGTCCCTCAGGCCAGCTAGTCTGAGTGCACGGGGAGCTCGGCCCAGAATGGGCACCTGCACCTGAAAACAGCAGCCTCGGACCCGCTGGGTCACACAGCCAAAAAGGACACGCTCCACAGACGGAGACATTCCCAAGCCTGGAGCAGCCAGGGGTTGGTGCAGGGCAGGATTCAGATGCCTGGGCAGAGTGGGAAGCGGGAGACGGGTCTGTGGGCCAGGATGGAGGAGCACTGGCGGAGGTGAAAGTAGGGGGCTGCCCAGCACCTGCCTGAGCAATTCCACTTCTGCTCAGTGGGCCAAACGCTAAGGACAGCTACACAGTGTACATCCAGGGGAACTCCATTGAATCAAGTCAGGAACATCTCCGTGCTTGCCAGACACGAAATCCCAGCTCAGTTCCATATACGGAGGGCCGGGGGGAAGGGTTCAGGCACTGATACAGCGAAGCACTGAAGTGTGCGCTGCTCCTTATGCAAGGGAGTAGTTCGGCAGCCTGCAATGGGACTGCACCAGCGCTTGCCTGGATTCGGGCTGAGCATGGCATTTGTGCAGTACTCACAACTCTGACTTACAAAAATGGCTGGGACGCTGGCTGGCAGCCACTCCAATGGGGGCTGAGTGCCCCCACCCGAAGCCCCTCTGGGAATTTTTCTCCAAGACAACAGTAAATGTATTAGCGCAGAACATTGATTGGGGGAGCGCTGTGCCATAGGTCCCTTCACTGATGGAGGCTGTACGGCCAGCATGTCAAAGCAGGACCAGGATTCAGCCTCAAATTGTTCTCTGAACTAGTGCCAGCAGCGTGGTCACTAGATCTGCCAGGGGTTGGGGGCAGCAGCACGAGGGGGAAAGTAATTGCAAACAGGCCATTAATTGAAGGCAATGGGGATGAGGGAAATGTGTGGGAAGGATGAGGTTTCTGCACATTAGCAGGGAGCTCTGAGAATCCCCTGGCAAAGAGTCAGTGTTAAGCAGGGCGCTCCAGGCTCCAGCCAGTCTACTGCCTTTGCTTCCGGTCACTGTCTTTCACCTAAATAACTAGCAGCAGGCAAACAAAGGGACAGATGGGACGGGGTGGGACTAACACACTCTAGCACTGAGTCAGAATCTTCCTGGTCAGAGACCTCACTGTGCTTGGCAGGCTCAGGATGCACCAAGGCACTGCTCATCACCTCTGCATCAGCAACGGCAGAGGGGAAAATGGAGACTCTCTTCACTTAGGGAGGTGGCAAGGGCCAAGGAGGGATGACAGCCAGCTGCAGCCCCACCCACTGCCTGATTCCTCTGCTGTGAAGGGGTTAATAATATTGACCCTGCTTTGCCACGTGCCTTTAGACCCTCAGATGGGACACGCTGAGGGGTGTTATTACTGCTCTGTAGCAGAGTCTAGGGGGCTGCCTACCAGCACTAGAATGCTGAGCAAGGCTAACGCAGCCTCCTACCAAAGGTGCTGAGATCTTTAATGCAGAGCTTTGGTTTCACGGCTGATCTGAAAGCTGCCCCTGCAGAAGTATACTGCTGCCTCGCACCATGCTGGGACACTGCTTCCAGCACCGAGGAAGGAAAATGCTCCCATGTACCACTTTCTGTTGTAGCCAGGAGGCATTGCCGGCACTCATCAGCGAAGAAGCCTGGCTGCATCAGAGGCTGCATCGACACTGACAATGATCCAGTGACTGACACCAGTACGGTACCCATGCTAGACCAGTCAGTCGCAAGGCCCTGCTGACTCACCTGGGGGACGTTGTGGGGTGGGCAGCATGGCGGTCCTGTAGGTTGGCTCCTTTGCCTCAGAGGAGTCCCACAGGGTTGTGGTGGGCGACCATTCTCCATAAGGCCCCTGCCTGTCAGTTTCCCTCAGTGTCGGAGGGGAGTCCAGCTGCTGCGGCACCACCTATGCCCCATGCACACTCAGCAACGAGTCTCCTTCCCACTGCCCTCAGGTGCTGCAGTTTCATGGCTCTCCCGCGGACCAGCAGAGCCAGGGAGCTGCGTGACAGGGCCATGGCTGCTAGGCAGATGAGACTCACTGGCATAGGGAGACCCCGAGAGGTGGTTGTGGTGTCTACTGAGGATGTATGGAATAGGTCCCATCCACCTCGTCACTACTCAGGGCTTCACAGGGAGCAGGGCAGGCCACTGAATCCATCAGCACCTATGGCCGTCTGACAGCTGCAGTTGTGGCTTTCTAGTGCAGGCCTCACAGCTTGTCCTCTGCAAGCTGGGTTGGTGCCAGGCCTGTCAGCGTTCACCCGACAGTGGCAGCAAGGTGCCCCTGGCTCTGACACTCACTGCCCTCAGCAGCCCAGAACTGGGACATTCAGGGCCTGGTGGGAAGCCTATGGGCTAGATTTAGCATTTGATGGCAGTTTGTGACTGGCGGGGCTAAGCTGTTTTGAGCTCTCTGCTGGCAGGGGGCTAGGCATGAAAAAGCGACATTAATTAATATCATTGGCCCGGGCAGTCATTTGCCTAGCAGTCTAGACAGCACCAGGGAGCCAAGGTTTATCCCTCGGCTCTGCCTTTGACCTGTCCAGTCCTCACCCCAGAAGCTATTTGCAGCTCCATGGGGCAGAAGGCAGGAACCCACCGTTCAAATGTTGAAACAAACAACAGCTGAACCAAGCAGAGCGATTCCCTGAAAAATAAAACACTGGGAATTTCCACCAGATGGAAAGAGACACAAAGTGCCAACTGGCAATGCAACGGCTTGGCAGAGGCTCCTGCATGTTAAAGAAACCTGGGTGATCACAAAAGGATGCATCCCCCCACCTTGCACATGCAGGAGAAAGCCACATCCCTGAAGGGTCTGTGTCACTGTTCTGTTTGCGTCTGAACGGGGGAAAGGCAAACCCCAGTGGAGGTTTCAGAGTTTCCCCCAGCACTGAAGGCTGGGCCTTTGATGCACACCTGCTGCATTCCCTGGGCACAGCTCTTTGAAAAGGGGGCTTCTCCCTCTGCCCCAGCAGCTCGTCACCCACTGCAAAGCAGGGGCTGATTTCCCTCATGGCAAGGCACTCCCAGAGAATTTATGAAACACCTACTGTGATTGATCAAAGCCACATTTGTCAGTGAAATTCCTGCTGGGGAATGGTACTGGATCGGGCAGCCCTGGAGACTGGATCCTCTCCTTGCAGGTTGCTACAGCATGGGGACTGGCAGTGCCAGCTTCTGTCACATGGCACTGGAGGGCCTTCGTGTGAGAGGGGAGCACATAATGCACCGCAGGATCCCTGTCTGCTAAAACTGATGAGCTGTGGGGAACATGCAGCCATGGTTTCTATTACCCAGGTGTGGCCACTTGGACCTGGATGGAGATTCGACAGGAGACACAAGCCCCGAGCAACCATCATGTGGAAACTGGCTTCAGTCACTGTTTTAAACCCAGGCACATTTTCTACGGTTGCCATTTCCACAGCAGTGCCCACCTCTGCCAGGTTTGCTTCACTGCAGTACCCCCCCTTTATGGACCAAGCATCCTCTCCTGCCACCCAAGATTATCACTTCGGCCCAGTTAACAGGAGTTAACGTCGCTCTGTCCTGACTACCACCATGTAAGGCTGTTATCCCAGCTCTATGAGCCAGCTCAGACAGGGACTGGCATTTGTGTTGATCTGTAGGGTGGGGACTGGAAGCCTCTCAAGTCATTTTCACTTATACCCAAGGCAGAGTGCAAACCCAGGGCTCCAGGGCTCTCACCCACTTAACAGAATGGGGGGACACAAGACCCCAACTCCACTTCCAGCTTGGGTGCCCCACCAGATGTATGAGTCAGAGCTCAACCAGCTGAAGATGGGAAGTTGCCACTGCCTGGGCAGGACATGCAGAGTCTGCAGGTTAAAGATGCCTCCCTCCCCTTTTCTACAGGGGGTGCAACTCATGCGGCAAATGCCAGCAGAAAGGGCAACTTTTACACTGTGACGTCATCCCTTTCCTGCAGGGTGACGCCGGGGTAACTGGAAGAGAACTGAATGCAAGAGAGCATCAAGCACCAGGATGCATTAGACACGGGGGGAGAGGGGGCAGCAGTGGAATCAGGTGTGCAAATAAGACAGGGAAAATTCCTTCCCGTCCTTGCAGCCACAGCCAGATGATAAAGGAGAGTTGGCAGCCAGATGTGCTGGGTCTGAGTTGGTTCTATCAATTCCTTGTGGAGATGGAGTGGGGTGTGGTGTGGTGCATTCTGCTTGCAGGCCAGACAGCCTCCTAGTTACCCTAATTGTGGCTAACAGCAGTGATCAATGGGAGCATCTGAGACCCTGTTCCAGAGAAGAGAATGAGGGTATGGTAAAACAGATGCTGGATTCAACAGCTCATGAGGATCACAAGGCGTTTGATCCAGCTCCCAATGTGCGCCCTCCTTTGTACCTGCACGGCAAACACATTCCTCCTCACCTGGCTGCATTCCCTTCAGCCGCGCAGTTCTTTACCCCAGTGCATTGCTAACAGGCTCTGGTCACCAGCCTCGGGGCGCTGGAGATCTTTCATGCACAGGTCACAGGAGGGTGCAGCCTGGCTGACCTGCAACGCTAGATTAGATGATGCAACAGAAGAAACTGACTGGGATGGGTCTGGCTTCAGATGAGGATCTAGTAGCAAGCTCAGCTATCTGCTTTGGCGCAGTAGGGAGTTCGTACCACTGTTCTACAGTGATGAAGTGCAGAAACCCTCCAGGGAGGTCAAACCCTTCCCCAGGGTAAGAGAACTCGTCTATCCACCGCCTTCCCCCATCACTGTGACGTCCCAGAGCCTTCCAGCAACAGCATCGCTCTTGTGATGTGTTCTCTCCCCAGCCAATCCTCGGGGAGATTGGCTGAGCAGTTCGTTTATTCCATGTGCTTTCTGCTGGGTGGAAGGAGAGCACCTCACACCCATCCTGTTTCCTTCCCCACTGGGAACAGAGACCAGTCCCAGAGGCAAAGGAGCACAACAGCGAGGGATCTGCTGGGAATCACTAAGGCAGAAGTGGAGGTAGTTTCCTGTCTCTCCTCATGGCAGCTCCCCCAGGGGAGTGCAGATGGAGCATGGGCCCTCTGGCTCCTGGTCCATCACTCATGTTTGTTGTGGTGGATTTGATATGGATTTTTGTTTATAGTCAAGGGGAGGAGGCAACTGGGGGTGCCAGTGTGAAGAAGGGGGTTTGTCTCATTGCCTGGGCCTTGCGTTTGTTGAAAAGGCTGGTTGGATGCTACCCTCCAATCCTCTGCCTGGGCAACGGCTGAATTTCAGCAGTGCTGCACGTCTAGTTTGGGGGATCCTTCAGCGCAAGCTGTAATTTCTACCTACCAAGGGTGCTCTCGGCCCCAGAATCACCACCGGCTTGTAGAGAAGAGGCAATTACCGAGCCCTGACAGGAGTTCAGACCAATGCTCCTCAGAGGAGAATCCTAAGGCTGGGGGAGGGGTGAGGAAACAGACCGATTGCAGTGCCGCAGCCAGAGGTCTGACCGCTCTCCACATCCAATTCTGAAAGATAAGCAACATTCAAGCCCTGGGGCTGCAGCGATCCTACAGGAATCCTTCTGGCCAAAAGGCATCCCAAGGAAATCAGAACAGCTGCCTATCTCTGCTCCATCCCAGCCTCCAAATGTCCTCATGCCAGACCCTGATGTCCCTCTCAAACCGCTTCCCATTACCCAGGAGCACTGAGCCTGCTTCCAACTGCAGGGGCGTGGCAGCAGCAGCCATCTCATACACAGAGCCCACAGAAAAACATGAGAACCCCTGGAAGCAATATTGTCAAACGGTCCATGTTCAGATGGTAGCCTAATGGAGCTGTGGCCAAGCAAGTCCCACAGCCAAGGTGAGATAGGCCTCAGCAGCCAAGGTGAGACAGGCCCTAGCAGCCATGCTTTCAATTCCTGTGCAGAGCAATTGAACCGAGGGCCCACTCCAAAGTGCAGAGGTCAGGGTATCGTGTCACTAGCCACAGCTTTGTCCTCTCATTTTATGGACTCGACTCCCATGCCCTTCGCCTGGGCCAACAAGAGTGGGAGGGATTGGCTACTGTGATAAAGAACATCTGTAGCACAGAACAAAGTTCTTGCGGCCCTGGCCAAGAGCCTAGCGTCAATGTCAGCAGCAAACCTGAGCCGGCTGGAAGAAGCTGTTGCTCAGTTCTGAAGCAGAGCAAAGCATTTACCTCTCAGCCTTGAGCCTGCGCTTCCCCCTGGCTTGCCAATAGGGAAATCTGGGAAATGGAATGAAGAAATCAGGAAAACTGAAGGGGCACAAGAGGGGTGATCTACCTTGGTACTCACCACCAGAGCAACTGAGCACCTCCCAACCGTGACCAGTTCATCCTCGCTACGCCCCAGTGAGGCCAGAAGTATTACCCCTCTTTAGCAGGTAGAGGGCTGGGGCATAAAATGGATTGTGACTTGCCCAAGGTGATGAAAGAATCAAACTCAAAATGTTAGTCTAGTGCCATATTCACTAATCATCTTTCTGACTCTGCATTACAGATCAGGAAATAGTCTGGGGAATCTTAAAGTCTGCTGAAGTGCTGCAGAGAGAGCGTTCCCGGTCACAATACTGCATCAATACCCGAGATGCAGATCCGTACATCCGCTACTGATGGCTAAGGCTATGATTCCGTCACAGATTCCATGATTTTAAGAGATGTCCATGAGTTCGGGATTCTAAGGGGGGCTCGGGAAGGGAATGCCCCCTTCACCCCGTGACTCCCTCAGAGGGTCACGCAGCCTGTGGGTCACTGTTAACGCCTCCGCGTCACGCTGCAATACTTCACTGCTAAACTGTTACACCATTGCCACGACCACACCCTAATGTTGTATAATTTTAATGTGACCGTTCTGTGAACTCTGCCTAGTTTTACTGTGACAAAATCAGATCCATGCTGATGGCTGACTAGGGCTCTGCTGCACAGCTGGCCTCTGCTTTAGCCCTCCAAAGCTGGAGTGGAAACCAGGGAGCAGAAGCTGTGCTTCAGCAAAACTTTATTTGTAAATCCTGGGCGGCATCTAACTCCACACCCGGCAGCCGGCTCCAGAGCAAGGCAGCTTACAAAACAAAGCGCGAAAAGGAGCCCGGGAGGGACCCTACACATGGTGTTTAGCTCTATTGACAAACCAGCACAACCAATCAGCAAGCAGATGGGAGGCAGCCTGTCTCATATCTCCAGTCCGTTCTCTCACCTTTCCCCTACTCATTTCTGCTATTTCACAAGCATTTGCTGACATCCGCCCCAGATCCTTGTTGGTAGCTCCCGCGCTCCCTCGCCAGAAGGCTGGGGATTGTGGCACCGTAGGAGGAAAAGCATAGGCTGGTGGCCAACTGCCTGAACCTGCAGCCCTGTGGATGCAAGTGGCCCGTTACCAGCTAAATCAGGGCCAAAGGAGAAGCAGGCAGGGTGGCTGGCTTTCAAGTGTAGGGGAGGTGGATCTAGGACACGCAGCATTCCCCATGCTCAATGACCCTTTGGCCTGTCCTGGGCCTGGCCCCCCGCAGAGAGACACTGTTTGGGAGTAAAGACCAGAGATGGTCAGCACTCAAATCAATTTAAAAACCAGCTTTTTTATTCTTTCTGTGCTGATCCCAATCACAGCACAGAGACAGGGCACCGCTCGTGCAAAAGCCGTTACAAAACAAATCTAGTCCCAGCTCAACCTCTGCCCACGCCCTACCAGAGTCAACATTGTACAAAACTATATTTACAGGGAAAACAGTTAAAAACGAAGAGGGCGGGAATCCAGGCTGGCCCCAGCCTTGCCAATGGGGGTTCAAGGCATGTGCGGCGCTGTCCCCCCTGCAGAGCTTCATGTGCTGGGACTTCCACACTGGCCATGGGGCTCGGGGGACCCCAACCCCTAACACAGGGTGTGTGCGTGGGGGGGCAGGGCTATTTCAATTACCCCTGCAGCATCTCAGAGTCACACCCCAGCTGTTACAGCCCACCAAAGGGCTGGGCATCTCCAGACCCCCGTCTGAGCACTCCTGGCCCAGCTGCCATCAGTGGGGAGAGGGCTCTGCCAAGCACGGCCCTGCCCAGCTCGCTTCATGAGGCCATTCGGGGTCTAGCCCCAATGGGCCTCAGAAAATGGGTTCAGGCTCTGGTCTTAGACAAAGAGAGAGGGCAGCAAGGCAGGGACAACTGACAGCCATGTGCCTCTGACCCCGGGGATGGAGGGAAGGCCTGGAGAGCTTTCCTGCTCTTCTCGCAGGCAGTTACGATCACTAGAGGGGTTCACAGGGTGTCCAAGCCTCCAGCAGCACCGTGCCATGCTGGAAAGCCCAGCTGCTGGTACCGAGTTTATGGGAAATGCTCGTGACTTTGGATTCTAAGTTTACAAACCTAGCCCCAGGGGGCAGAGCAAGACGAGCAAACGGAAGTTAAAAGTGGGGGAAAAAAGCACACATTCTCCTTCCAACCCGTCTGGGAGCAGCATCCTTGGCTGTCCCAGGAAGGGCTCTGCTGCTCAGAAGGCGTAGCGTGTGCGGATATCCTCCAGCTTCTTGGACACCTCAGGGGGGGTCCTGTCCAGCTCTTCTGAGACATTCTTCTGTTTGTTGGGTTCCATGGAGTTGAACTGTTCACAAAGGTCCCCGTCAATCACGTTCTAGCAAGAGGACACGGGAACACGTTAGAATCTGGGCATCAAACGGGCTCGGCCCCAACGCCACTTAGTTAGAACAGATGAAAGGGACAAAAGGGCAGCACCGTAAATAGCTCTGCCAGGAGTTTCTTAATCCCGCTTTGGAAACAGGACCACGCTCAGTAACCTCATCTGCTGGAGAAGAGCAGCTGGAGTCAAACTAATTAACAACAAGAGCCTCAGCAAACCCAGACCACTTGAGGGAAGGACAAGGCTGATCTTGCTTCAGCCAACAAGTCCTGGCTGGCACGGGGTCCCTAGATGGTGTGTGCTGGAGGGGGCTGAAGGAGAAGATTCTGAGTGAGGGATCGGTGAAGGGGAAAGTCTCCAGTCAGGTTTCAAAGGTCTCTGAGGTCTTGTGACTCAGCCCCAGGGCCATCAATAATAAGTCTGACTCATCTCTGGGCAATTCCTCAGTAGCTGGAACATGTATCTGCTTATATGCCCTCTTAACAGCTCCAGGGACACTACAAGAGCTGCAGCGATAAACATCCTGCAAGCTGTAAAAATGCTTTGTGGAAGTCTTGGGTATGTGGCACAGTGACTGCTCACAGCTAATACGACGGCCAGAACAGCCAGGCAAAGCCATGCAGGCGCCAAAGGGTGGTGGACAAAGCCGGACCGGGGGAGGGTGCAACAGGCAGGCACCTGTGCAGGGTGTAGATCCAACACTCTGCGCCACGGCCTACTTTTAAAATCTTCCTGATTGTTAATATGAGGCTCTGGGGTGGACAGCAGTGTCACCTAGTGGAGAGAGCACTGGGCTGGCACTCAGGAGACTTGGGTTCTGTTCCCGGCTCCACCACTGGCCTGCTGGGTGACCTTGGGCAAATCACTGCACCACTCTGTGCCTCTGCTTTCCCAGCTGTAATGACATTGATCTCCTCTGCAAAGCGCTTTGAGATCTATGGATGAAAAGCACTAGACAAAAGCCAGGTATTACAGGACACTCCCATTTATCTGAAACCCTGTTAGCCAAACCTCTGCATTACCCAAATCTCTTCTTTGTCCCACATCATGAGATACATGGCTCATGCTGGAGACTAGGGGTTTGGTTCGGCTAACAGAGCACAGACTCACGGCCAGAACTATGAGAAGGACAAGAAGGGATGCCCCACTGCTGCTGAATGGCTCCTACGGCCGTGCAGGGAGCCCTCTGCAGCTCCTATGTCATGGGAGTGAGAGTGAGTGGGGCCATGACAGCAGGCTCACTGTGCTGCTGCCGGGCTGGGGACACGTGATCCCTGCAGGCACAAGGTGCAGGGAAGGCTGCAGTCCTGGCTGGGGTGGGGTCTCTGCTCTGCCCTGCCGGGACCGCAGCCTCCCCGTCCACACCTTGAGCCTGCAGGGATGGGGTGTCCCAGACCCTGCGCCCAGTGCAGGGAGCCCTCTGCAGCCCCGCAGTCTTGGGAGGGAGTGAATGAGGCAAAGCGAGACCCCAGGACCGGCTACGAGGAGCCCCCAGCCACAAGGGGCCCCAATGGTGAATGCTGCCTGCCTTCTTGATTATCTGAACAACTCTCCATTATTTGAATAAAATCCACATCCCCACACTACTCGTATAACTGGGAGTATTCTGTATTGCGCCATTCAACAGTGGCTCTGCTGACATCAGCTTTGCTCTCATAGTTTATGCTTTCACAAGCTCCCTGGAGGGAGTTGTGGGCCTGTTATTCCATGACACGCTTGCATGTAATATTGGAACAGTTAACGTGTCCGGTGTCAGACCTGCCAACCTTGAATACCGCTGCCCTGGCGGAGCTAGACCCCTGACCTACCTTGACTGGGAAGTAGTAGGAGCGGAAGCTCAAGTGGTCCCGTCCACACAGAGGGGGATGCTCCGACCTCAGATGCATCTCCACGTGCTGGAAGAAGTCATGATCCTGAAGGGACAGAAGTAGTTGAGAGGTAGAACAATTTGCTCCTCTCACCCATGTGAGGTTGGAGTAACATCAGGACATGGCAACACTCCATTAGCAGCCTGTGCCCTGCACAGCGCAGTTAATTCCTGGCCACAAAGGGGCCCCCCACCACTTCCAGGCACTGATTCTTTTTTCCACTGGGACTGAAGGATCCAAAACCAGCCCACTCAGGGCCATGCTACCAGCCTGCCGTGAACACAATGGGCTCCCCAAACTTGCATAAATCCAAACAAGTGGCAGCTGCTCACACGTGTAGGATGGCAGTGTGGCCAAAGCAGTACAGCTCCCAGCATGCACTGCTCCAGCAGCCTGTGCTTGAATCAAGATGCAGCTTTGAGCACTGGAGCCAGCTGCTACAAGCTGCACGTTCCTCTTAACATATAGGGCTTCAGGTTGTCCCAAGCCATATAACTCAGTGGGCCACACTTTAGCCAACCCTTTAACATGTGCACCACTGTTTAAATCCATCCCAGACAGGAATGAATCACAGGTGCTTTGCTAAAGAAGCAGTCACAGGGAAGACCGGTTAGTGGGCTCTGTCTCTTCCCACCCTCCTTCCATATGCCCTGATCTCACCGGCTCCCTTTGGCAGGAGCTTTGTTGCACACTTGACTTTCACATACTGCACACAAGCCAACAGAGGATGCTGACACAGGAGCTGGGCGTGCTTGGGCAGTCACGCCGTGCTTCTGCAGCAGGATGGCTCTTACCTCGTGGGACGTGAAAGGGACCAGGATACCAATGCCCCCTGACAAGGTGGTATACACGAGAGACTCAGACCCTCCTGGAATCAGTGTGGTCTTCTGTAACGACAGCACCGTCTCTCCCACGTGGTAATTCATAATCACCTCAGCCTGCAAACAAGTCCCGGGTCAGTGTTCTCCTCTGGAGTTCATCCACAACAGATGTACTCACAAAAGGGGTCAGCAGGTAGCGCCCGGCATGGATACACAAATGTGTATCTGCATCTGAGCAGTAAAATCTGCAGATTTGCAGGGCTCTAAACCAGGGGCTCGACTGAGACTCCGAGGCGGCACCCCCGCCCCCACTCTGGAGCCCGGTTGGGGAGAGATGTGCTGGCAGCTGTGGAGAGCTGCGGCAGACCCTACACCTGCCCTGGGCGGGGGGCCTGAGCAGCCCCTCTCCCAGTGTCCCAGCTCCTCACCCAGGGCAGCTGGAGGGACCCAGGCTCCCCACAGCTGCCAGCACGGCTCTCCCCAACCCAGCTCTGGCTGGGGAGGAGGCAGCTCAGAGCCGCAGCTGGCCACTGGCGGACCCTCCACCTGCCCTGGGCATGGGGCCCGAGCAGCCCCCGGCCCCTGTCCCTACCCCCAGGCCCTCTGCCCAGGGCAGGTGGAGGATCCGCGCCGCAGTTCCGCACAACTGCCTGCCCAATCTTACCATCAGAGCTCTGTTCAGATCCAGAATTTGTACCCATGTCAACAGTCCACACATATAAGGCGGATACCCGCGGATTTGCACGGCTCTACCAGCAGGAGCAGGAGAGGGGAATGGAACAAGCTCTTCCACTGAACAGCGTGCGGCAAAATACAGCGCTTTACCCAATGGCTTAGAGCTCTTCACACACATGGATGTGGCTGGTAAGAAGGCAGAGGAGTGAAGGAGAAATGTAACCTGCAGGTCCTTGCCCTACTCCCAGAGAAACTCACTTCTCTGTAGGTGTTCGCCAGCGCGCTCAGAACTGGACGGTGCTTGGCTGTGGCCATTCTCGTTACAGACCCTTACCCGGCAGGATTCATCTCCCGCAACATGCACTCGCATTCACTCTGCACAGCTTCACAGAGGAGCTGATTGCCTCCTCCCTCCACCCCAAGGTTACCTTCTGCGACGCTCCATTGAGAAGCCCTCTGTCCCACAAAGCCTTGTTGCCTGTCGGATCCTCGTCTACCTCATCATTTGTGTTGGGAGGCAGCCTCACCTGTATTGACAAAGCAGGACACAGTCAGCATGCTGGTCTGTTGCCAGCACCATACCGACAAGAGATGGACACTGCCATCTGCCATGGACACTGGGGCATTTAGTTTGCATTACAGCAAATACCCTGATCTGCTGGGAATGCAACATAGACCCTCGCTGGCATGTGTGTGGGGCACTAGGAACGCTGGACGCTTGAGTGTTTGGGGAAATCCGTAGGCCACTGGAATGACCCATCTCTTGTCATTCACAGCAGTGGGCCTGGCTACACCAGCTGTGGCCCTGTAGCGTGGGCACTTACTACAGCAACAGAAGAGGGTTTTCCATCTGTGCAGCGAATCCACCTCTCCGAGAGGCAGTAGCCAGGGTGACGGATGAATTCTTCCGTTGACCTGGCGGTGTCGACACTGGGGTTTAGGCTGGCTTTGTTACGTTGCACAGGGCAAGACATTTTTCACAGCCCTGAGTGACATAGTTAAGCCAACCTACCTTCCTAGAGTAGACCAGCCCAGTGTTAACTGGCTGTACAGGAACAAGAAGGCAGAAAGGTGACTAGTAATGCAGCTCCTTCGCCAAAGAGGGCATCCTGGAGGTTTATCCTCACCTTAAACTAAATGCATCTCTTAGCACCAGTGTAATTAAAGAATAAATAACAGCATGCACCATTTTATACTGTCAAGTCCAGAAAGTGGCCAGAGTCAGGATATAAAGGAAAGCATGTATGCATCAGTGCAGAGAGTAGGAACACAGGACACAGCACCCACAGCATACGGGGAAATAAAGTAAAACTCACGATAATTAAGTGCTAAGTCACCAGGGCGGAACTTGGCCACATGGCACGGGTCTCTGGTTGCCTTGGAACCGGCATTCACAGAGCGTGTTCATAAAGGCGAAGCTAATTTGTGCCAGACCAGCCTGACGGAAGCTGGGGCATAACGACAGACAAGGACTGGCTTGTGCCTCAGCCAAATGCCAGCTGAGTAACATTAGACACGTCTAGAACTCAGGCTTCGAAACCCCCACCTTGTGTACTTTAGAAACTGGTCGGACTACCATCGGGGGACGCAGTCCATATACCACTGAAATCCAGCCCCCAGTGGAGGACAGAACAGGTCAGGAAGCAGCATGGAATTCTGTAACCAACCCAAACTGCACAGGGAACTTCTGGAGGCAGAGCTAACACCAGCGCTGGGATTTGGCCAATACAAAAGATAAATACCCTTGCTCTTGACGAAAGCATCAGAGAATGGGTAGCGGCTACCAAAGGTCAAGAGCACATCTGCCCTGAAAGTTTTTATTGTTAAGTAAGTTCAGTGAACTTTTGAGGATGGCGGTTTCTGATACCAATGCTTTAACTTGTTTGCTCTGAATAACACGCTGAGAAAGTACAACAGCCAGCTGTCTCACTGACGAATAACTGTCCCACGGGCACTTGTAACAAGCGAACATTGGCGATAGGGCGTTGGCTCTAACATACATTTTCTCATTTCTGTAGACACACGTGGCTGTACCCAGCGAGTACTTGCGGTCTCTGGGGTGTCCTGACGGTCCAGACACATGTACTCACCACACAGATGTTGCCAAACTTGTCTGCTCCGGCCACAGTGTCATAGTCAAGGAGGGTGGCGGTGGTGACCCAGCGGGGGTAGGTGTCATCGGCAAAGATGATCAGCTGGTTCTCATTCCTCTTGTAGCGCACCCAAATGAAGCTCTCCTGGACGTCCGAGACGATCACTCTGTGCCCGATGGTTTGGATGCCCGAGATGTAGTTGGCAATGTGCTTTTAGAAAGAGAATTACAACAGTTAAGTTGCCCTGATAAAGAACTCAAATGGGCTTACTCAGGAAATCCACCCGACTCAATTAATTTTAAATGCCTTGTCTTCCTTGCTCCATCAATTAGTCCCCAATGTTACACCCTGGCTCTGACCCCACAGCTGCAATTCCAACCCACCATGGCTCCAGAACACGGACAGTGGAAGTGGTGTTGGTGCACACCTGAACTACAGTGGCCACTGTGCACAGTTCTTGAGCCCATAAATAATCCTGTCTGGAGCAGTAGTAGTCTGACCGGGCTATGTGTAGGAGCAAAGATCCCAACTCTACATCTACAGATGTGTGGACAATGCCCCCTGACCTGCAGGCCAGGCAATGCCCCTTCACAGCTCCGGTCACGAAGCATCTGGGAAGAAAACTTTGCAAGTTGTGATGGGAGCCAAAACCTAAGCAAAATCTGTCCTCTCCATGTTTCCTTTTTACCCTGTGGGTTTCTTAGGCCAGAGGCTGGCCTAAGACCTGCAGCTTGTAGGGGAAGGAAATGGGAAGAGAAGCAGCCAGCTAAAGCACTAGAAAAAGCGTTTTGTAGTTTCTTTAACTACTTTTTTGCTGCCTAATGTATCAACCACGCAGAACAACTCCCCCCCATCATAAGCCTAGAGCAGTGGTCCCCAACACGGTGCCTGTGGGTGCCATGGCGCCCGCCAGGGCATTTGTGTGCACCTGCCTAATGCCCAGCAAGGGAGAGAAGCCACGGCCCCGTGCCTGCCAGGGACAGAGAACTCCGGGGCTGCAGACGTTGGTGTTCTCTGTCCCTGGCAGGTGCGGGGCTGCGGCTTTTCTCCGGCTTCTCCGGGGCTGCAGGCTGTGGGTGCCGGTGTTCTCTGTCCCTGGCAGGCGAGGGGCTGCGGCTTCTCCAGGGCTGCGGGTGCCCATGTTCTCTGTCCCTGGCAGGCGCGGGGCTGCAGCTTCTCCAGGGCTGCAGGCGCCGGTGTTCTCTGTCCCCAGCAGGCGTGGGGCCCGCCTAGTGCCCAGTAGGGGAAAGAAGCCGGGGCCCCATGCCTCCTGGGGACAGAGTACTCCGGGGCTGCAGGCGTTCTCTGTCCTTAGCAGGTGCGGGGCTGTGGCTTCTCTCTGGCTTCTGTGGGGCTGCAGATGCTGGTATTCTCTGTCCCCGGCAAGTGCCAGGCCATGGCTTAAGCCAGAGAGAAACCACGGCCCCGCGCCTGCCGGGGACAGAGAACTCCAGGGCTGCAGGCTTCATTCTGTGTTAAAGTAAGAATAATAAATATATTTGGACTAGCAGTTCAATGATGTTTTACTTTTAAAAAATACATAAGATGAAAATTGTTTATGATATTTATTTTGTAAAAATTCCTTAATTTTTCTTACAGGTAGATAAAAAAGAGCAAATTCACATGGTAAGGTGAAAGAGTAACTGCCGAATAATTTAATTAATACCTTTTACATGTAAAATTACCCTTTTTATCTTACGGATTCATATATTATGTAATATTAAATATGATGTTTTTCGTATTATTTAATGTACAAATACAAAATAAGCCTAAGACACTGCTACGAGGGTGGCTCAGAGCCCAGGTCCACTGAGACTTGGGTCCAAGGCCTCTCATTTTGCAGTGTGGATGCAGCTCAAGCCGCAGGCCTGAGCCAAAAAGTCTGCGTAGTGCAGTACACACCCATCAGCATGGCTGAGACACCCAGGTTCAACAATTGTTTTCGTATTATTTAATGTACAAATACAAAATAAGCCAGGTTTACAACACAGTGTGGATACTCAAGTGCAGACTTGGAAACTCCGAGTCCACAAGCAAAGGTCCCACAGACGTGGGCTTAGTGTGCAGTGTAGACACAGCCTTTGACTTCTGTCCTGGCACACAGCACCTTCTGTGGCTGTAAATGAGTGAAGCTTTTAACAGCTGCCCACTTTAGCTCTCCAGTGTGTCCAGATCAAATGGTACTCCAGAGCCTCATCGCTCCACTTGCTGGGCTGTTGGCAGAATCTACTGTCCCCTAGTATAAGAGGGGAAAGTGTCTCCCATATAGTCAAATGGGAAATGCTATCAGACCCTCAACTTGTATTTAGAGGAGAGATGACCCACATATGACACAGCAGTACTGGAGGGACTGTGCATTTCATTAGAACAAGTGTGTGAAAAACTCACTGACATTTCTGTCTAGAAGCAAAGCATGGTGGAGTTTTAAGGTATGTTGCTCACATGACTGGTGATCAAATGATAGATGTGGCATGGGAGAGAAGCAGTTGCTGCTGTGGTTGATTTTTACTTGGTATTTCCTAGGTTATTCTGTTTTGAGGTGTATGCACAGGGCACCCAGAACTTTGGATGAGGTCCTCCGATGTGGAGTTTATAAAGGACAAACAAACACACACACACACACACAGAATGTACCACACCTAAAACCCTGCTTTGAAAATGTATCCCCAAGTGTTACTCTTTACTCGTATCCCTCACCCCAAGAAATGGCACCAATCAAGAACCAAAGCCAATACCTTGTTCTCACATTTCCGAAGCAGCTTCTTCTTGCCCAGGTCATATACACGTAAGAGTTTTCCAACTCCAATTAAGACTCGGCCTTGGAATGGGGCAATGGCTGCAGGTACCTCCTCCACAGGGGTCTACATAGGGAGGTGAAAGGAATGCACATTAGAAAGTCCAGTGAGACAGACAAAACCTGCTCAAGACAACTGCCTGTACTTGCACCTTTACTGGAAAATACAGCAGAGCTGGAGAATGGACTTTATCCAGTGGTTCTGTCGAAGCTTTAAAGCCTTGATACTGGCAATGGAGTTCTCAATGCCATGGTTAATCAGAGTCCTTGATGTGTCCTGCAGAATTCCTAACTCCCGTGCCACTAGTACACCATATGCTGGAACACCATGTTTTATCAGTGCTTATGCAATCCTGGAAAGAATACTCCCAAGCCACTGAATCGGACATAGCACTTAAATGACGGAGTTGAGTGCGGAGATCATTCTACGAGCAATTGAGCAGAATATGCAGGAAGGCAGAAAAGGCACTGTCACCTCAATCAGTGGCTTTACTGTTTCCCCAGTATGAACAAGATTTTACTTTTTGCTAAATCCAGTTCAGATTACAATCAGCAATCCAGTCTCAGGAGTCTCGATCCAATTCAGTGCTTACAATAAGAGTTCTGGACCAGCCAGTGGAGAAGATATTAAATCTGAAAGATCTCAAGACGTCCTTGGCAGCTCTAATGCAGGCAAATTTTCCTAAGGATAATGCCATGTTCTTGTTAATCCAAAAGGACACGTCAGCGATCACAATGGAAAAAATTAATTCCACTGGCGTTTTTGGTGCTGACAGTCATCGGCACATTTTTCCAGGTTTGGTCACACCGGCTAACAAAAGCCAGTTCACCCAGCTAGTTCTGTAAGCTACATGGTGGTCATTAAAAGGCATCATAGTGGCCCTCGCCCAGGACAGAACCCTCTTGATGAACTTGGAAATGTGGGAAGAAAGAAGAAAGGCACCACATTCTTCAGCACTTCCTCATTCCCTGCCCATTTCTCAACCATGCTGGGGATGCATGGGGAGGAGAACCGAGGTTTCTCTGAACTTGGCACTGTTCAAACCCTGGAGGTCCATCAAGTGATCTATGCTACTATGAGCAGGTCAAATCACTTATGCATGTAAGCAAAGGAAGGTGCACAGGCCCATACTAGCTAAACCGGGGTATCAGGGAACCTTCATCATCAAGACAAGTGACCTGAGTGCAGGTCAGCTTTGTAAAGAAATAGCCACCATGAAAGCTTTTCAACAGTGGAAATACTGCATTTTAAAATGGCAGCATTTCCCCACTCTGACTTCACTAACTTTTCTCAGGAGTGGGAACAGAGTCCTTACCTGTCAGTCCACTGCATGGCAATGCAGATATGGCACTGGCCTGGCTTCAGGAGACCCAGGGTCAATTTCCAGCTCTATCACAGACTTCCCAGGTGACCTTGGGCAAGTGAATTTCTCTGGGTCTCAGATCTCCACCTGTTACTGGGGATAATCCTTCCCTATGGCCTACGGGGGCTGCGAGAATAAACATGCTCATAATTTGTGAGGGGCTGAGACTATGGGGTTGGGGCCAAAGAAGCAGCTAGAGAGACAGTAACTCTGAATACAGAATTTTCTTGCCAGTTCCTCCTGGAAAGCAGACAGGCTTCTCCCTACTTCGAAGTTTTCTGAGCAGGAGAAAAATTATGGTTAGCCTACAGTCTCCCCAAATATCTAGTCACTTGGCCAGAGCCCAACTAGTGTCAGTGAGGTGCCCTGGAAAATGAGTAGTGAGATTTGCAGCTACTGCCAGTTGTGCAAAGTTCCTGCATCTGCATTGACTATCACCTGCCTGGCACAGCTCAGGGCTTGCCCATTTACCCATACTGGCAGTAGCCACGAGGGAATGTGGAACTGGCAGCTGGCACAGTCTATCTGGTATATGCTTTGGAACAAGATTATCTCAAGGGGACTCAAAACTGTAGTTTAGTGTGGTCAGTTTTCCAAACCCATCTGAAGATTGTCTGGGCCTCTCATGCACTCAGTGAGCTCCAATGTGGATTTGCCTGGCTCCCTTCCCCCTCTCTTGGCCTGTACCTCCCCCAATGTTAGCACAAGAGAGGTCAGCCCACTCCATGCAGGGCACGCTCACCTTGTGTAAGAACTCCAGCTTCTCGCCATTATTCACCAGCTTGTATGTGTAGATAAACCCACCAGCCACCGACCGGGGATTCAGAATCAGGTCCTTGGCCACTCCCACCAGCACATGCCAGTCATCACTGGCGTTGGCGAATCGGCACACTGCCACACTGGGGAAAACACAGACAGGCGCCCAGAGGGTAGTGTGAGCGAAGTATAGAAACCAAAGCCAGAGCTGCCTCGGGCTAGGCGCTGCATATCACACATGGATGATAAAGCTGGGTTAGAGCTTTGGAAGCCTGACTTCACAGTGCTGATTTCATTCATCTATCCCCTCCACTCAGCTTTCCCCCCTAAAACGCATCCTAAGAAGTCATTTTTAGACAGCAATATGGGTACGGAATAGTCCCTGTGCCCAGGCAGGAAGTGGGAATCTGGGCTGCTGCTTTTTCTTTTGAAAGGGTATCAGGAGTGTGGGGGAGTCAGGGCCCTGCGGCCTTGCACCTCTTACTTCCAGCGATTTACCATGACTTTCAGCCAGCCAGCAAAACAGAAGGCTTATTAGATGACAGGAACACAGTCCCAAGCAGGGCTTGTAGGTACAACCAGAATCTCTCAGCCAGGTCCCTCTGGGGGGCAAGGATCTTAGATCCCAGACTTGGGGATCCCTGCCTCTTCCCAGCCAGCCCAAAACTGAACCCAAAAATACCCCTCCAGCAGGCTCTCTCCCCCCGCCCCTTTGTCCAGTTTCCCAGGCAAAGGTCTTAACTCACCCCACCCCCCTTCCTGGCTCAGGTTACAGGCTCAGGTACAGTCCCTCACCTAAAGTCATCCCCTGCTCTCCCATGCCCCATGTAGACAGTTCCAGTAAAACTAAACAACATGACCCGTGTCAGTCGGCTTGACTCATCTTCCTTGCTGCAGTCCCACGTGACTTCTCTCTTATACACAGTACCTGCCCTTTTAAATGCACCCACAACATTGCTTGGCAGTTTAATCTATGCAGAGAGGATGCTAAGGGAGGGAGGGGAACACAAGGACAACTGCTCCTATCATCTGCACCCCATAGGGCCTTTTTAGCTACTGTCCTTCAACTGCCTGTTTAAAGATCCAGTGAACATGCTGGCATTAAGCGCTAGTGCCTGTGCCCACCCTGCATGACTGGGCTGGGTGAAGGGAAGAGAAGAGCTTCAGGGTGCTGGGAGGTGTCTACTGGGGTTTGGTACCCAGCATCCCAGCAATATGGCCTTTCAACTCAAACGACGGCTGGGCAAAATAAGCAGCAATGTATTAAGCACATGACAGCCAGAGACTGTGTCTGGCACTGCTCCTTACCTGAAGGCAGCTTCGTTCTGCTCTAGTTGGACCAGATCTAAAGTATTGCCCTGGATGGGGTTCATCACTCGGACAACAGAGGCCCACTGGCCATTGCCTGCCTTGGGGGCCCCGAAGATGGACTCGGGAAGGTTCTCATTCAGAAAGGCGGCTGCCATCTCTGCGGCCAGTTCCCTCTCGTCCTCACCTGCAGCCTCCACCATTTCCTGCAGCACACATTACAGCAGGAAGAGAAAGAACTCAGCACAAGAGGGGATTCGTTTCAAGACAGGGTGATACCCAAGCTCCTTGGCATGGTGGTGATTTAGAAGATGAGCTTCAATGTTGAGCGATCCCCAAAGCAAAGTGCTACCAATATGAAAGCCAAGTGAACGTTAAAGCCTCTGTTTTACAAAGCCAGAGAGCCAAGAGCTCAACACCTACAAGGCCACAATGCCGCTCGCCTTGCTACAATACAGCTTGTTGCTATGGAGCTCAAAAGTATGGCATCCTTGATTCCCACTGCCCAGGGGACCATTGCTCTGGGGAGACAGCCTCCAAAACACCAGCTGATGCCACAGAGAAATCTTTGAGGAAAACAATCTATTCAACTCCAAGTAACCTCAGCAATAACAACAAATTCTACAGAACATGTGATACACAAGCAGGATCATTGCTCAGCGAAATGATCTGCAAAGTCTGTCAAGGCACTAGGGTACTTGCATGCTGTGAACGGCAGCACTTGGACTGCGATTTATCTGCTGAAATTATGATTATGTGGAAACGCCTCAACTGAACTAGAAAACCAACCACTAATCATTTGGCAATGTGGAGTCTGAGGCTGCTATTAAGAAATCAACTGCAGCAAACGGTAAAGAACAATTTGTCCATATATAGGCTCCTTCAGAGGAGCTCAAGTGGATTTTCAAACATTCAGTGTCAAAGGGTCACCTGCTGAGCATTAAGTATACACCCGTTGTACACATGGAGACTGAGGAAAAGAGGTGAAGTGACTAGCCCAAGCCCAAACTGTACATGGAACACAGTGCAGGACTCTGAGCAATCTCTCCTGCCATCCCTACAGGCCTGCACTGCATTCCATCCATCCCGCCCTTCGTGCTCACACCCAGCAAAAGAATTCCAGTCCCTGAGGTTAACATAGGTGGGGATACTCAGTGCTCAAGTGAGAGGGCGTCCAGAAGGACATGTGCAACTATGAGCTGTCCTGATTACCTCAGCCATTTGCTGCTTCCTCTGGGCCTTCGTGGCCTCGGTGTAAGCATTGTGGTCTGTCTCGATGATGATCAGGTTGCTGCTCTCAGGGTGAATGACGAACCTCCTGGGGGTGTACTGCAGCGGAAAGGCAACCTGGTTGAAGACTGCCCCCAGCTTTTCCAATGCCAAAATCCTACATGGACAGAGAAAGGCCACATGCATTTAGCAACTTCCAACACAAGCCACTCCCCAGAGACAGCAAGGATGGAGCTCAGTCTTCAGCTCTAATCTTATGAATCAATGTACAGGTCAGCTGCTGTTCTCTGAGCAGCCCAGGCCAGACGGGAAAGCGCAAATCGCCCTTTCCCAACCCTCAGAGCAATGTTTTTTTTCTTCAGAGCACAAACCGACAGAGCTCTCAATAGCGCTGTAGCTTTTTGGAGTGGATGCTATATCAGAGCTATGTGAGAGATCAGCAATGGACTGGATAGTAGTTTCCTGGCAGAAGCAAATATCTTATGCCTCAGAGGAAAGTGAATGCTCCTGCCTCCAAGACACCAGGCCAACTGTGCAGTGTGATCATACTAATACCATGCATTTGGTTTGATGACCCCACTCTGCCAGGCTGGAAAGTGAACTACAGGGAAGGGATGTGACTGGCTCATCAGTGGGTGAACTGAGCACAGAATTCAAGTCTCCTATGACTCCCAAGTCCCTGTTTTATATATGAGACCTTGCTATATCTATGCCAGAGATGACAGAATGAGTGGTGGGTGATCAACAGCCTTTTGCAAATGGTGCGGTTATGCAAAAGAAATCATATTTTATGAGAGGGAAAAAGGTGGACAAAAGGAATAGGGGAATCTTGTGAATATGGCATCTGAATCCAAATGTTTTTTTAGAGGCTACAGCTGGCCCCAAAAGTTTCGCCAATGAAAATCAGGTTAGTCACAAGACAAGAAAAAGATCAGTGTCTGAATGACTGGTCTTTCTGCAGCTCGCCTGCTCAAATGCCAGCTCATCTGGAGCCAGAATAACCATGAGTCCCTTCAGAAAGATTCCTTTAAAAAAAACGTTGAATGCTTTAATATGCCAAAAAGGAAGACAAGAAGAAAGTGCCTGTTTGTAGTTACATAAAGCAGGGCTCCTGAATTTTCACTTATTTTCCTAATTATTCCCCGCACCCTGGGCTGAGATATGAACAGGCAATACAAAAAACACGGTCATTCCTTTGATTTCCAAACCAACAACTCACTCCATTTTCCTACAGAGCACTCTTCTCAGTTCGTGAAGCACCTTCCTTTTCCTGTTATTTTACAGCATATAGCCAAATAGGCCAGCCACAGAATTCCCCATGCAGAGAAAAACTTAATTCCGTCTCTCTCCTGGTAAAAGTCAGAGTCATTTTTAAATCTGTTCGTAGTTGAATTACTTTTCTTTTGCTATAAAATAAATCCAGCTGCACAGCAATTCATGGACCACTAATGGACCTTTCTGGTGGCATACAGAATGAGGTATTTTGGGAACAAGCAATGGGGGACTGCGGAAAGATATTCCATGAGAAAATGTTTGGCGCTGGCCAGGGCAAACAATGGCTCAGAACAAAATCACAGTAGTCAGCTAGAAGTGGATTTGCATTTTCTAAACAGAGGCCTATAAAATAAAAAAGCCAACCCTGCTTTGCACTATCATTGTGGATCAGTGGTTGTGTTTTCGACCACTTGGTTGGACATTTTTTTGGGCACATATTAGAAATGTCATCTCCTAGCTAGAAGGGGATTGTATACGATACTCCTATGATGCCTGATCCCAGACCTGAAATACTCCTGTGATGCCTGATCCCAGACCTGAAATACTCCAAATGCTGATACCACCATATATTTACTCTTGTCTCCAGGGCCCCATTGCTAGGGTAACTAGCTTAGATTCTGTGGGTATTTCTACATAGCAAAAGCTGTGCATGGGCTGGCCTACTGGAGCTAGCTTGAATCCACGTAACAGTAGCAATAAAGACAGCACAGCACGGGCTTCAAAGCAGGTAGTACAAAGCTAGCAGAGCCTGAGCAGGCATTCAGCTCATGAGTCTGCTCCAAAGCCCATGCTACGCTCACTGCTATTGTTATCCATGCTAGCTCAGGGAGGCCAGCCCACACACAGCTCTTGCTGGATAGATCAGCCTTCACGTTTACTAATTCACTGCCTTTTCGTAATGCACAAATGAGCCACACCATGAGCCAAACCCAAACCAAACACTGAACCAAATAAAGCCGTCGTACCTAGTGCTCTGAAAGCTGCTAAGCAAACTCTGGCAGCCCTGCTACAAAGGGTAGCATGGCTATTCCACTGAATGGGCAGCTGTCCCCACCAGGCCCTTTTCACAATGTTGCTATCCCAGACTGCAATTTCCAGTGATGAAATCCAAGAGAGCTACTCAATGTGCCCTTCAGTCACTCCTCCTGCAGCTCGGCCAGATGCATTTAAATTCCCTTATTCCCAGTTTATCATGTACTTTCCCACTCAACAACTGTGCATCCTATTTCTCAGTGGTGTTGTAATCTCCCCTCATTTAGAGGCATGAGAATCAGAACCATTGCAAATAGTGCCTCTCAGCTGCAACTTGCTGAAATACAAGCACAGTGCTTGCTGTATGCAGGGGACAAGTTCGGGTAATAAACATTTCCGCTGTGCATTCTTGTGAATGTCCAAATAAACCAATTGCTCAGTCTGCCTGTGTTCCTATTGGTCTAACACAGCTACCAACCTTGAGAACCGTATACAATTCTAAAACCTTGAGGTGACCAAGCTGGACACTAAGAACAAACGTTTTGAAACCTGCACAAGAACTCAGCCCTGCTAGCAAAATATTGCTCTGTAAATAAAACTGATGATTATAATTGTCCCAATATGGTTATCTTCCACCTCACCTTAACATAGTACCACTTTAAGCATAAAAGGTGCTTTCAGACTTAAGTATTCTTATGTCCTGCCCTGATGAGCTTACAATCTAATCTGAACAGAGAACCAGTAACTGAATATGGTAGGTAAGGAGAAAGGAACAGGATTATAGACAATGTTACTTGGTAGCGCTACTTGATTCTTCTAGAACAAAAGGAAGCTGTTATCTCCTTTTCCTATTCCTCCATACTCCTGCCCCCAAAACTTCTTCACTGGGAGTGTGGCTATTAGCTTAAACAAGGTCAGACTGTTACTGAACAAAATACACTTAAACGACCCCCATTTTATTCAATGACCTAAAAACTCAAGGTCAGAAGCATCAATCACCATAAAGAATTTTCCTTTTACAAATTAACTACAAGTTGCATTTTATGAGCCTAGTGCTGGAGTCTGCATCTTGCTATCAGCTGACAGACACTGTTACGATGGATTTTAAAATATAATAAGAATATGAATTGGTAAGCTAGTTCCAAAGTTGGAAACTATCCCAGCTATTACAAACAGGAGCAACCCTGCCCCATGGGAACACCTTGGATTATTAATCGTGGTAGGAAAAGAATTAACAACATTTAGACAATTTAAGAAAACAGAACATCTGGAGCAAAACTGGTTTCTAGTCATGGCTTGAAACCCTAAATGGGGCTGCTGTGTATACTGCAGAATGCCTCTTGTAATGCCGACCGGCAGATCCACTGGTAGAAACAGATGAAAAATGACAGGGTGGTGAAATCTTTGAAACAGCTGTGCATCCAACTGGGTTGTGCTC
Organism: Gopherus flavomarginatus; assembly: GCF_025201925.1. Classification (NCBI taxonomy): domain Eukaryota; kingdom Metazoa; phylum Chordata; order Testudines; family Testudinidae; genus Gopherus; species Gopherus flavomarginatus. The sequence continues at coordinate 40,303,070 of NC_066630.1, forward strand.
AAAGGTGCCTGACCATCTCCCAGTGGGGGACAAAGTTCAAAGATCTTTTGAGCCCAGTAAGCTGGGATATTTACTGCAAATTCGCCCACACACTATAAATTAGCTTGGTGCCAAACTGCCAGATATTGAATATGAACAAATATGTCTGCAGTGAAAGAGTGGTTTCAGGGAGAGGCAGGTGATGTTTAAAAACTTTCTTTATCCAGGCATCATACCAGGAGACCCCAATAAACTGAAACGTCTCTACAGCCCTCTCCTCCCTCCTGAGAGCTACCAGCGCCCCCTGGTTCAGAAGCATGACAGTTTCATTAACCTTACCTCAATGTGTTTGTGGAGATAGCAACAATGCCTTCTGGACACTGCTCGGAAGCAAAGCCAGATGCAAACTCTAGAGTCTCATAGGACAGGGGGGTTAGATGAAAGCGGGACTGATAAGAATAACTCAGCCATGAGCGACTGGACATGGCCAGCACCTGGGGAGGAAGAGAGACAGTAAATTCACCAATCTGGACTTGAGGGGCAAGTTAACTGCCGGCAGCATTAAACAGCATGCACATTCCAGCACATACACTCTTAGTCACTGGAAAATCTAATCAATCACTGTGGGCATAATTTCACTCTGCCCAGAGACTGACTTCAAAACCACTCCCCCTCTAAGGAGCAACTTCCAAGGGAGCAAACTCATGGTTCAGACGTCACTGATTACAAGAATGGTATCATGGCAACCGGGTCCCAAACTGAGTTTTGGAAAATTCAGTTTTCTCTACAAAAGCCAGTATCAACAGAAATGCTTTCATGGCTTTTCTTTTTAAACGACTTTGTTTTTCAAAGGAAGAAGGTTTCTTTAAACAAACATTCCCTGTCATGCTGCAGCCTGAACATTACAGTATTGTGCTAGTGCATGAAAAGTGACACTGATTAGAAACATAAACGGAGCTAAGCGGCATGCAGAAAGCAAACAAATGGCTTCCATTTTACAAATGAGGGGACTGTGTACAGTAAGATGAGACTTACCCAATGTACCACAACCTAGAGCAGAAACCAGACCCCCCTCACCCAGTCCCCTACACTGGCCACCCAGCACTTCTCAACCCATGAGGTGTGATCCAAAAACCGGTGAACCCGGGGTGGCTGCTTTCCCCATTGCCACAACAGAAGAGCTGCAAATAAGATTTTAAAGGACTGGATCCTCAACTCCAAATCCAGCAAATATTTTACTTCAGCCAGAGATGACTAGGCAGCTGACTAGCCCCTGGCTAAACACCTCCAGCCCTCTTAACATAGATAGGAGGAGACCATAATCTGCTTTGAGCCAAAGCAAAATAAATGCCACTACACATCAGGCAGCCAGAGACTGCTTGGATGCTCATGCAGAGCTTTCAGCCTTCCTATCCACTAAGAGACACTGAAAGTGCCTAACAGAATCTGCTTAGAGCTTCTACAAACACAGCAGAGGAGTGGCCTGCAAGTCAGCACAGTCACAGCACAGAGGGCAGTAGATGGAAGAGGAGTCAGACGAGCACTGCAGTGCATCATATCTTAAGAATCAAGGCAAGACTGATGTGAACCAGGGTGGTTATGTCAACAAGCACAAGCTATGTCCCAAGCAACTGCAGAATGAAGCCACCCGGCTCTTCCTCCTTTACAGGAAGCTGGTCCTGTTGTGCAGCAGAGGTTTGTTCTCCACCCTTCCCACCAATGAGGGAAGCTGGCCCACTTGCACAGTGACAAATATTGACACTACACCTTGACATCTTGCTTTACTTACCGCCTCTTGGCCTTGCATTCGGACCCTGAAGAGTTTCACGGGGCGTGAGCCAAGGTACCTGGTTCTGGTATCAGAAAGATCTCCAGTGACTGGATCCAGGACAGTTCGCAGCAGCACACCATTCTTTTATTTAGGCGAGAGAGAAAACTCACTTGGCTCATGATCACAGACACAGAATACTGGCTGAGGCAGTTATAGTTAATGAGAGAAGATGCAGTTTTTAAACTAATTAGTCTTTTTTTCTCTCTTTCTTTTTTAAGAACTGAGGCACAAAGCGACTTTCCCTAAGTCATAGAATCACAGAATATCAGGGTTGGAAGGGATCTCAGGAGGTATCTAGTCCAACCCCCTGCTCAAAGCAGGACAAATCCCCAGATAGTTTTTTTATGCTGGTTCCCTAAGTGGCCCCCTCAAGGACTGAACTCACAACCCTGGGTTTAGCAGGCCAATGCTCAAACCACTGAGCTATCCCTCCCCACAGCTATCCCTCACAAGGGAAGTCTATGGTAGAATTAGTCACTGACCCCAGATTCCAAGTGCAGTGCCTTACAGTTCCTCTCACCCAAACCCTCCCCCCTAAAGATCAAAGAGTTTACAGTCTGGCAACAAACAAGATCCTCAAGAAAAGATCCTGGGCTAGATGATTTGGAAGAGCCCCGTTATTTTTACCCCACGTAGGACTTACCAAAACAAAATTTCTATCACAGGATCACCTAACACTGCTCGTGCAAAAGACTGGACACCGGGAACAAATCGTGTCAAACTAATCTGATAACATTCTTTGATAGGATAACGAGCCTTGTGGATAAGGGAGAAGCGGTGGATGTGATATATCTAGACTTCAGTAAGGCATTTGATACAGTCTCGCATGATATTCTTATAGATAAGCTAGGAAAGTACAATTTAGATGGGGCTACTATAAGGTGGGTGCATAACTGGCTGGATAACCGTACTCAGAGAGTAGTTGTTAATGGCTCCCAATCCTGCTGGAAAGGTATAACAAGTGGGGTTCCGCAGGGTTCTGTTTTGGGACCGGTTCTGTTCAATATCTTCATCAACGATTTAGATGCTGGCATAGAAAGTACACTTATTAAGTTTGCGGACGATACCAAACTGGGAGGGATTGCAACTGCTTTGGAGGACAGGGTCAAAATTCAAAATGATCTGGACAAATTGGAGAAATGGTCTGAGGTAAACAGGATGAAGTTCAATAAAGATAAATGCAAAGTGCTCCACTTAGGAAGGAACAATCCGTTTCACACATACAGAATGGGAAGAGACTGTCTAGGAAGGAGTATGGCAGAAAGAGATCTAGGGGTCGTAGTGGACCACAAGCTTAATATGAGTCAACAGTGTGATACTGTTGCAAAAAAAGCAAACATGATTCTGGGATGCATTAACAGGTGTGTTGTAAACAAGACACGAGAAGTCATTCTTCCGCTTTACTCTGCGCTGGTTAGGCCTCAACTGGAGTATTGTGTCCAGTTCTGGGCACCGCATTTCAAGAAAGATGTGGAGAAATTGGAGAGGGTCCAGAGAAGAGCAACAAGAATGATTAAAGGTCTTGAGAACATGACCTATAAGGAAGGCTGAAGGAATTGGGTTTGTTTAGTTTGGAAAAGAGAAGACTGAGAGGGCACATGATAGCAGTTTTCAGGTATCTAAAAGGGTGTCATCAGGAGGAGGGAGAAAACTTGTTCACCTTAGCCTCCAATGATAGAACAAGAAGCAATGGGCTTAAACTGCAGCAAGGGAGATTTAGGTTGGACATTAGGAAAAAGTTCCTAACTGTCAGGGTAGTTAAACACTGGAATAGATTGCCTAGGGAAGTTGTGGAATCTCCATTTCTGGAGATATTTAAGAGTAGGTTAGATAAATGTCTATCAGGGATGGTCTAGACAGTATTTGGTCCTGCCATGATGGCAGGGGACTGGACTCGATGACCTCTCGAGGTCCCTTCCAGTCCTAGAGTCTATGAGTCTATGAGATTACTGGAGCAGACCCTGGGGTCACATGCATGCTGCACCCAGGCTCTGCCCTCAAGGAGCTCTCTGCACAGCTGCCCAAAAACAGTTCATGGAGAGAATAGTTTCTTATAATCATCCTCTTTTCAAAAGGGAGCCAAAACACAAACATTCATGATTAGCGCTGAGCAACGTCTCAAAGGATTTGCTTTCTTTTCATCAGTGAGGATATTCACCTAAAATCTAACTACATATGGGAACCTGCTTAACAGCTGGAGCAAATGGGGAATTCCAGACAGGCCCATATACAAAGGGGAATTCACTGCATAACTCAGAAGACCGCTATATCCTGACAGGGATGTCCACATAGAAAGTCTTACGCTGCTGCAGTGGACAATATAATAAGCATTTAATAAAGTCTTTCAGGTTGAATGTCTCTCCGAAGGGCTTGCAGGAACCAGGCAAGTACGCCTCACCTGTAATCCAATGTTCAAGTACAGGAAGCCAATGGAGCCCCTCTCGCCCAGCTCGTCCTGTTTTTCTGCCCCACCCATCTCCACGATACACAGTGATTCTGGCTGTGCAGGGAGGGCCTGCATACTCAAGGGTTGTAAGCAATCCTGTAAAGAGACAGAAAGGGACACTAATATGCAATTACCAAAAGAGATCCAGCTTTCCATCTAAGGAGCCTAAAGGTCACCCTTCAAAGTTTGTAAAGAACAGTGTTCAATTCACATCGGAAACCCTACGAGAATTATTTACGGCTTCCCAGTGCACAAGAATTTTGGATCCATCTGCCTCACCTCCTGGCTTTCCCCAAATGATGAGCAGCCTGGCACAATGGCTAGTGGTCCTGAACTTAACTGCTGGGCACTCTTGCGAGAGGCTGGTGGCCTAATGTAAGCAGTCAGAAGTGTCAGAAAAAGTTAGCAGCCAGTTCAGGCACAAAACTTTTGGGTCTAATATTTAATAGGGCTGTCAAGCGACTAAAAAAATTTATCACGATTAATAGTGCTGTTAAACAATAATAGAATATCATTTATTTACATATTTTTGGATGTTTTCTACATTTTCAAATATATAGATTTAAATTACCACATAGAATACAAAGTGTACAGTGCTCACTTCATATTTAGTTTTGATTACAAATATTTGCACTGTAAAAAAAACAAAAGAACCAATATTTTTCAATTATCTCATACAGGTACTGTAGTGAAATCTCTGTCATGAAAGTTGAACTTACAAATGTAGAATTATATACAAAAATAACTGCACTCAAAAACAAAGCAATGTAGAACTTCAGCACCTACAAGTTCACTCATTCCTATTTCCTGTTCAGCCAATCGCTCAGACAAACAAGTTTCTTTACATTTACGGGAGATACTGCTGCCCCCTTCTTGTTTACAATGTTACCTGAAAGTGAGAACAGACGTTCACATGGCACTGTTATAGCTTGGTCGCAAGATATTTACATGCCAGATGCACTAAATATTCGTACATCCCTTCATCGGTCAACTACCATTCTAAGGGACATGCTTCCATGCTGATGATGGGTTCTGTTCGACAACGATCCAAAGCAGCGTGGACCAATGCACGTTTATTTTCATCATCTGAGTCAGATGCCACCTGCAGAAGGTTGATTTTTTTTTTTTTTTTTTTTTGGTGGTGGTGGTTCCCATTCTGTAGTTTTCGCATTAGAGTGTTGCTCTTTTAAGATATCTGAAAGCAAGCTCCACATCTCGTGCCTCTCAGATTTTGGAAGGCACTTCAGATTCTTCAGAGTTGTGTGTTGTAGCTATCATGAGAATCTCACATTGATACCTTCTTTGTATTTTGTCAAATCTGCAGTAAAAGTGTTCTTGAAAAGAACATGTGCTGGGCCATCATCTGAGACTTTCATTAAATTAAATATATGGCAGAATGTAGGTAACACAGAGCTGGAGATACACAATTCTCCCCTAAGGAGTTCATTCACAAATTTCATTCATGAGTGATTTTTTTAACAAGTGTCATCAGCATGGAAGTATGTCCTCTGGAATAATGGTTGAAGCATGAAGGGGCATATGAATGTTTAGCATATATGGCACGTAAATACCTTGCAATGCCTGCTACAAAAGTGCCATGTGAACGCCTGTTCTCATGTTCAGGTGACACTGTAAATAAGAAGTAGGCAGCATTATCTACTGCAAATGTAAACAAACTTGTTTGTCTTAGTGACTGGCTGAACAAGAAGTAGGACTGAGTGGACTTGTAGGCTCTAAAGTTTTACATTGTTTTGTATTTGAGTGCAGTTATGTAACAAAAAAAATTCTGCATTGGTAAGTTGCACTTTCATGATAAAGATATCACACTACAGTACTTGTATGAGGTGAACTGAAAAATACTATTTCTTTTGTTTTCCACTTTTACGGTGCAAATAATTGTAATAAAAAATAATATAAAATACACTTCATATTCTGTGTTGTAATTGAAATCAATATATTTGAAAATATAGAAAAACACCCAAAAACATTTAAACAATTTCAGTTGTTATTCTGTTTAGCAGTGCAATTAAAACGGCAGTTAATCGCTATTTATCTTTTTGAGTTAATCTCAGGAGTTAACTGCAATTGACAGCTCTAATATTTACCATGAAGAGAGTGATGCACACCAAGCTTATTTTTTTTATCCATTAAAAAATGCTTTCTTTGCCTCAGGTAAATGGATGAGTAGAAGTTTGCAAGGGGACCATCAGCAACCATGCTTGAGAAACCAAAGTCTGTGCCTACTGGAAACTGAGACAGTTCATGATAGAGGCAGGGTGTAGCCTGCTATGCCTTTAGACCAGTGGTGGTCAACCTGAGCCTGAAAAGGAGCCAGAATTTACCAATGTACACAGCCAAAGGGCCACAGTAATACATCAGCAGCCCCCCATCAGCTCCCCCCCACTCTCAGCGCCTCCCCCCCACTGGCAGCCCTGCCAATCAGCGCCTCCCCCCACAACCTCCCGATCAGCTGTTTTGTGGCATGCAGGACGCTTGGGGGGTAGGGCATGGTAGGCTCAGAGGAGGTGCGAAGGGGTGGAGTGGGGGAAGGGCCTGTGGCAATGCCAGGGGTTGAGCACTGAGCACTCCCCGGTACACTGGAAAGTTGGCACCTATAGCTCCAGCCCTGGAGTCGGTGCCTATACAAGGAGCTGCATGTTAACTTCTGAGGAGCCGCATGTGGCTCCGGAGCCACAGGTTGGCCACCTCTGCTTTAGACCCTACTGATTGTGGACATCAAGGGGTGGCTGTGATGGGGGAGTCTGCCAAGGGTTCAAAATCCAAGACTGCACTCAGTCCAGATTCATCAGAGGGACAAAACGCACTGAATTTTGCTCATTCCCCAACACTGGCTAAAAATTCTGGTTTGGATTGGACCGGACCATCAAACTCTCCTGGAATTCTGGAACTCACACGAAGAGCATTCACAGGCTGCACTATGTTTAGCTGAAGAAACAGACTGTTATAAGGGTGCAGTAGCAAAGAACGACAAACTTTAATTTTACAGACTTCTACGTCTGCAGCGTGCAGGTGCCGTACCACTGATGGGCAACTTTCCCAAAGAACCCCAAAAGCAGAAGCAAACTCCCCAAACATCCAACCCTGAGCTCCATTCTGTAGCTGCTCTCACTAGATTCAACAGCAGCTCTTTGAGTGGAGTGGCTTGAGAATCAGGCCCAAAGTAAGGAGTCTTCCCTAAAAGCATGCCACAAGTTTTGCCCTCATAGCTAGGGTGGTCAACAGCAGTGCAGCTGAGAGGTGTACTTCCCAGCAAGGGCAAACAGACGTGTTAGCATTCATGTAATAAGGACATGGCAGCACAGGAAGCAAACAAAGCTGGATGTTCTTCTGAAACATCTGCTCTAGGAACTATTTTGGGAAAGGTATCTGGCCTGTGTACTACACAAGGCCAGATTAGATGATCACAATGGTCCTTTCTGGTCTTAAGACTCTATAAAAGCTCTAACGCGAAAGTGTCTGAAGACTTCAGACCAGTTGCAAAGAGCAAAGAGCAAGCACAAAGGAAAAAGCAGAATCTCAGGATGTGCTCACCGAAGGGTCAAGGGAAATAATTCTGACAGTGTTGTCCACCAACCCAACGGCAAGGAAGCGGGAACGCTGCTCCCCAGGAGGAACGTTGGCCAAGCTCATGCACACCACATCGGCTGACATCTCCTTCCTCTCCGTGTATTCATTCAGCTGTCCTGACTGAGAAGAAAGGCACAAAGGGATTATCAACTAGGGGATGGGCAAACTGGATCAGACACAACTACCCACCTCAACCTTCAACCATTGCTCAAGTCAAGGCTCTGGATTTCAAATTTAGTTAACATAACATTGGAAGCACCAGAACATACGACAGAACTAAGAGAAAGCACATAATTTCCAGCCTGAGCTCCGGACTTGGGAGGTTGGGTTGCTCCATCCAAAACAAGCCTTTGAAGATTTGTCCAATTGTATTATCTCATCCAATGACATTCTACGGGCTTTATAGGGCCCTGCCCAGGCCCCAGTCTAAAAAGCCACTTCTCTACTGAATCCTACTCTGAGGACGTCAGAGGTTCCATCCTCAGTGAGGCTGTAACCCAGCTTCTGGTCCCTATGTCAAAGCTCTCTGCAGTTTTAAATCCACGTACTGGGTCCATCTCAAAGTAGACTAATTCTCCTCCAGTCAGTGCTATCACCACTTGTCTCTGGTTCACAGCACACTTTACGATGGTTTTCTTTCCTGGTGTCTTCCATTCATTAACCCTTTTGTCTGCTCGGATGTGCCGGATGCCATCTGGATAAACCTAAAGCAGAAAAATAAAACAGAAATAAAATACAACTTATCCACCCATTATGGGACCCAGATACCTTGTTTTTCTGACACAGGAGCTCCAGTGGCTTCTGACAGTGACCAGTACCAGAGACCATTCTAGGCCATTCTTGACCGATTGACTATATAATACGCAGACTTGTACAACAAAACAACCCACAAGGTGGAGCCTACTCTCCAGTGGGCTCATGGCAGGGACCCTCCGAAAACCTCTGTGGGCACAGGACTGGGAGCCTGTCACTCCTGAGTTTTAACCAGCTCAGGAGGAAATGGGGACAACAGATTCCGGTAGGTCCAACCTTACTGGCGAGCAAGGAGAGAAGCCTGGATAACAGGGTCATGTTCCCAGAAGCCCTCACTGGCCAAGCTTGTGGAACTTCTGGCAGAGCCTTTTCAGCATGGATCTCAGGAGCAGCAAAGAAGCCATGGCCCTGCACCAAGTAGAGAATGGCAGATACAGGTGGACAGGATGTCTGAGGGTAACCTTACCTGTACCAAAGCATCATCCCCCAGCAAGGAACAGGACAAAGTGGGGGTGGTACCCAGAAATCCAGAGTCAGTCACTTCCTCTACAGTCTCTCCGATAGACAGCACCAGCGTGGCATTTACGAAGGACACGATAATATAGGCATCAAATTCATCTGGTCAGGAAGACAGAGAGGGAAAAGGGCTGCTGATTAGATACAAGGTCTCTAAACAAAAGTGAGGAGACTGTCAAATGACTAATAGTTATTCCTCAAAAATATTCCAACAGTAGTTCCTTCATCCACTAGCAGCAGTGGGCAGAAGTTCCTTTCAGGAAATACCACAGAAGAGAATTAGCCAGCACGGTACCTCAGACCCTCTAAGGTTCAAGATCTAGCCAGTGATTCAGGTGATGGCTCAGAACACAAAGTCAACTTGTGATATGCTGGATTCTAGAAGACAGTACCAACTACAGCTGCCCTTTAACTGAGAAGAGAGGCAGAAATTTTGAAGTCTATGCTCGCTCCACTCAACTCAGGACATTTAAGGGCCCAATGCAACTCCCACTGAACTCACTGGAAAGACTCAGCTTCAGTGGCCCCATCCTAGAGACCTTTACGCACCCAAGCAATTCTGTTGACTTCACTAGGATGAATAAGGGTTTCTAATGAACTTGGGTGGATGGAGTTATTTAGTATTAATGCAAACGGAAGTTAAAATATAGACAATGTCAGAAGAGTATTGTCTTGGAGGCCCTACCCCTAGCTCCAGCCTTGTCCAGGAGTTGCTAGACAACCTTACATTTATGTAGCCACCTTTACGAGCTCAATGGGTGAATGAGTGGTGGCTGTTAGGGGCTCTTGATAAACACCTGCCTCTACTCTCACTAGAGCATGACAGGAATGTTGCATTTAGCCTTCACTGCCAGCCTTTCCCACTGGGTGTAGTTGCAGGCACAGTGCTTTGGAGGCAGGGGAGCTACACCATTCCCAGCCTCTGCTAGTAGGACTCAGAAGAAAAAGCACGGGAGTGCAGGCAGGAGGTTTGGATGGAAAGAAGAGAAAGCTCCATCTGCTCCAGTCCCAGCCTCTCCCAGCACTTATCATGGTAGGAAACTAACAGGAAGTTTTTAAACAAATGTATTAAAAAAAACAGAAAATCTTCCTAAAATGAAATACAGCTGGATACATATAAAACTCATCAATCCCACCGGGGAAATGGAGCCAGGAGCTTTGATGTATAAGCCAGACTGTCCCAGATAAACAACTCAACTTCTCTGGAGTGCTGACACTGCTGGCAGTAAGTGCCATTTCTTACATATGAAAAATCTGTTCTGCTCAGCACACTGCGAAGTGTTTACAGACCTATTTATCACAGCATGACACAAGAACACTTTGAGGGCCAAGAGAGTTTTCTCTCTGTCCTGATCTTTATCCATTGATCAGTATTTCCCATGATTAGCATGTGAACGGGAGATGGATAAGTAGCAGATCAATTCTTAAACATGCAATAAAATACAGGACGCTCTGCCATTCTTAGATTTAATTCAAGATGCCAGCAAATGCTGGGCAGTGGCTTCCAGGGGCCAGTCCTGAACACGCTGTCAATCTACAGCTAGGCCACATGTTATTTTTGAAAGTCCAACTGGGTTAGTTGAAATGGTTCAGCAAGTGGTCACTCTTCTCCTCCATCTGTTTGGACAGAAAGGTGTTGCCAAACCTGTTGTATTGTACTTGGGAGAGAAAAGTCTCTTACATACAGTTTAAAATATGCACATTTCACTGACTAATACCCAGCACAGAGACCACGGTTTTGTGATCAGCATACTGAAGATCTTAACAGAACAAAAGCCATCCCATCTTGGGATGCAAGATAAGTAACATCAATTACTAGTCTATGAGGTGACTACGGCTCTGATCCTGCAATGTGACTCATGGAGGTGGACCCCTGCAGAGCTCCACTGCCTTCAGGGAGATTCCGTGTGTGTAAGTCCCCACTGGGATAGATCATATTGCAGGGTCAGACCCTGAGGATGGAATTCTTTGACAGTGAATAGCAATTAAAAGATTAAAATCCTGTTCAGGTATGCAATGGTCTAGTAATAGCACTGTTACTGTGTTTGTCTTGTGAGCTTTAAAAGTAGATGTTACTGGTTTTACAGAACCCTCGTTAGTATACACTGGTTATTTCCACTAGAGTGGACACCGTCACCTGAAAGCCTTATTCATTCTCAAATCACTGGAAACCTAGACCAACTTCCTTCAAAGGAAGTTCCAGCAGCCAGCCAAAATTCAGACTGCTGAATAGTTACTGATCTATACAAACACTTTTAAAGGATAAATTGAAACGTGCATTTGCAAGAGCAAATTTTGAAAATCCCTGTCACTTTTTTAGCCATCTCCCAGCAGCTGTGTGATTAGGAGCAAGAAAGAAAGAAAGAAAGCTCTGCTCCCATTTGAAAGCAACAGCTGAAAGGGAGTCCCGTTCGAAATCAAATTCCTGTTTGATCATTATTACTTAATTACAGATTTTTCTGGGTACTGACTTACTCTATAATTTGATGAAGTAACTAGAATCTCACATTATACTGGAGTGTTCAATGAATTCATGTTCTATTACAGCCAAAATGTTTTTGCCTGAACTTTTGTATGGCTGTTTATTCTCCCTCCATTGGAAACTTTGAAATAAAGGGCATGATTTAGCAGCATGAAATAAATGAATAAAATGCATTCATCAGGATTCCAGCTGACACAATTTTGCTTTAGAATGTACAGTAGTTAAATGGAACTAGGTGTCTGAGGCACACTGAAAAATACAGCATTAGAACAGAGGGCTGGTTTTTTCCACATAAGAAAAATATCTATTTAACATAGAAAATGTCAGAAAATCCTACTGTCTGGAGTTTTAACTGGAGATGTATTATTCTGCATGCAAACATAAAATGCCAGAGATGCTTTCTACTGCTATAATTATGTCAGTTACCTCCTTTCAACAAAGAGGACTAGTAAACAAGAGAAAAATATTTTGATATTTCAGAAGAGTCACAGCTGGATTCCATCTCCAGTTTCCACACAGCATATTTTCCATTGCTTCATGAATCTGTTGTGACGACTTATAAAAAATGGCAGACTTTAGGCACAGTACTTTATACTACGATCTTATATGTTATTAATAAAACATTCTATTTGAGTTTGTCTATTAAAATTCCTTCCTACAAAACCCATCTGTGCCTTTAATCTAACCTCTATACACTGCCACAAAGCTCGGTTTACACTGTATAAATGCTAGAACGAAGTGGGAGGATCAATGAGCGTGTGAATGGATGAGCACAACACAGCACAGCAGTATGCCGATTTTTAGGAGGTGCAGATGGAACAGTAATGAAAAGGAAGCCCCGGAGAACATGCTATTTCATGGAAACTCTGGGATCAAGTCCCAAGATACCACATTTCCCTGGGAAGCCCCACTCACAGGTTAGAGCTCAGGGGTATTTCTGTGGTAGGAACTAAAGGCTACCTTGTTCTCTGAATCCCTGGAGCTTCATATTGATTAAGTTAAAAAGGAGTGTCCAGTTTGCCTCAGGTCTATCTTGCCATTCAAATACATAGATACACTCCCTTATTTACATGGCAACTCCTGTGTCAAAGCAGTCTCTAAAAATACGCACTCAACGTGCTCATCTTTCACTGGCCTCCTCTTGGGGTTTTGCATGGTCAGTCTGGAGGCAAATCCAAGGGGAAAGCCCAGCTACTGCAATGATAGGAATGCTTAACTAGCAATATCCTGGTTTAGATTTAGTGAAAGCTGACAACGGATTTTCGAGTTACAGTCACTATTGTTCCCAAAGGATCATGGGAGGGGATGGGGATTCAAAGAGCTGCTTTCTGATCCCCAGCCATACAATGAAGGTTTGGGGCAGACAATACAAATATAAAAATTTCCAACTGCACAAATACTTCTGGAATTCATTTACTGTGAAACTCAGCATAAAAGTAGCCTCAAGACTGCATTTCTCTCTGGGTAACCTGCGAGACAGCACAGTAGCCCCTAGCAGTAGGTACACACCTGTGGTGATCAGCACCTCCACCACCAGCCACCTGTGGAAGAGAAAAAGAGGCTTGGTATTGGTAGTGTGTATCACCACGTACCAGCCAGGGTTAGTATTTGCCTTGAAGGCTGCAAACCAGTATGTGCTTGCAGAAACCTCCCAGCATGTGCATGTTGTGGCAGAGAGATTCAATTTGGTACCTGGTCAGAGCCAGATAACAGGCATTACAGACAAACTGAAAGCCCTCAGACAGCGACACTTCTGTACAGTTTCAAGAGAAGATGCACATTTTAAAGGGTGCTGCGTTCTCTTTGGTTAAATCCAATAAAACTAGCTGAAAAGACAAATTGCTACAATTTGGGGATCAGTTTTATAGACTGTTGAACGAACAATTGTGCTCAAATGTGGCTGCCCTCATTTTTAAAAGAGAAATGTTGCTCATGGAGCCCACAGAGTCCAGCCTTGTTTGCACTGATCAAGAGGAATGATTGTAAGCTGGGACCTGCAGTATCTCTGGGCTACAGTTCTGGAGTAAGAGAGGGTGGTGGTATTCTAGTCCATTGTATGTAAACGTAGCCACAACCCACAGTCTCCTGACAGGTAGCTAATATGATCCTCTGGATGCCCCAGACATGGAAGACGCACTAAAGAGGAGTCAATGTGGTAGGATGAGGCTACAGATATCCATTACTCTGTGGAGTGTTCGTGCACTCTAGAGACGCCTCATTTGCTAGAGCATCCAGTAGCCAGGATTTGTGGTAGCCAAACTGGAATCTTTCTTGGCTTCCAATTTCTGAGGATGAGCAAGACCGGTATCAACAGCACTCTGGAGACCTGAAATGCTCTGTCCTTGATCCTATTATTACTGGGGAGCTTGCAGGCATTTCCTGCTTAGTTCTTTTCATGTTGCTCAACTTAAGCTGTACTCCAAAGTCGGGGAAATAAACTGGAACCAATTCCAACAGGAAGTGAATTCCGTAGCAAGGGCTGAAAATCCTAAAGAACGCTGAGCCCAATGCAAGAGACATGCCACTCACTAAGGCTGCTTACATGAGAGGCTGTGTCACAGCAGCAGAGTGAAGCCTCCATTCCAGCATGCTGGCTCTGCTAGGCACTGCAACACAGAACTCATGTAAGCAGCGCTAATGAAATCCTCTACAAATAACCTAGAAGGGAGTCTGTCAGCACTTGCAATAGCTTCACTTCAGGTCTTCAAGGGAGTAGTGCTAGCAACCTAGGTATTTCTGAAGAGCTCTAATCTCACCCCAAAGAGGGGGTTGTATTCCTCTGTTTTAATAAAATGAGTCCATTGTTTCAGCTGAATGAAAAACTATGCTTTGTGCTGCTGTTTTTATATAGCCCTCCCTTGGCACTGGTCACCCTGCACACACTGTTGGGTATCTGGCTGGGAAATGCTGCCTGCCCCAGAGCATTATCCACCTTTTGCAGATTAGCGGGTGCAGAAGTATTACAAATCAAAGCCTTAGGCAGATGTATTCTTATCTGCCTTTTTCTGGATATGCCTCCTACTGGCCTACAGAGACAAACCTACTGCAGTTACCACTGAGTGTGTGTAAAACACAACTGTGCACCACACCCCCCTCTCCACCATGAGGCAGGTGTGCTGCCATTGATGCTAATTAAAGACAGAACCCCTGGAACTCAGATTGGCCTCATTTGCACCTGGCACTGAGTCCAGCTCCTTTCTACTGGGAATGTATACCAGGAGCAGCACGCGGGAGATGATACTGCCTACCACACATATTGGATGCTTCCTTTCCAATGAAATGGGAAGAGTAACAATTCTGGGGAAGCCAAAGGTGGTTTCTAGACACGGAGCATGTCTGGGTCTTTGCACACACCTTGCACTGTGCAGACAGGGCAGCTGGATCAGAACAGCTAGCTGTCATGGAGAGCACACTGCAGCATTACTTATCACCCTTTCCGTGCCCTTAGACAATACAGATTGTTTTAGTCTGTGCTTGAGGGAAGGATGATGTACCTTCAATGTGTCTCCTCACAGTCCAAACAGCATTGGGGTTACCAGGCAGCTCTGAGACGGCCATTTCAGACACCTAATAGGAAACAAGAGCAGGATTCCTTTGAAAACAGGTTCACATTAACAGATGTTTACCCCAGTCAAACACTGAAGCATTACAGTGACTAGTGGTTAATAGTTTGCACAGCTACACAGGGCAGCTGGGGCAGTTCTCAGTTCCCAGTCTCACTCCCTGGACTAGAAGTGTTGTTGAGGCAAAGTATTCAGCACACCAGACACAGACAGAAAAGTGTCTCATTCGGTGATACCTCAGGCTGAGCAGCTTTGTCCATCCATCCTCAGCAAAAAGGACAGTGGTTGTGACCTGGGTTCCACCAGATGGGGAGTTAGGGATCAGAGACGGACCCAGAGAATCTCTGGGGAAGAATATCAATTCCACACATTGTTTGCATGCTAGGGTAGCCGTGTTGGTCCCAAGATACGGGAGACACAAGGTGCGTGAGATAATTGGACCAACTTCTGTTGGTGAGAGACACATTCAAGCTACACAGAGCTCTTCAACTCTGAGAAGGTGCTCAGAATGCCACAGTTACATACAACGTGGGGGTTAACCCATGTTGCGCCTTACAACATTCTGTAACCCACTAACTCTCCTTTGTCCTATGACTGCAGAGATGTTAATTGCCTACTTCATTTTAAATAGTTGCCTGCAAAAAGCATTAACCCTTTATGCTTAAGGGTTCGTCCCACTTTGTATATTGCTGTGACACTCTGAGCACCTCTCTCAGACCTAAAGAACTCTGCAAAGCTCAAAAGCTTCTCTCTCTCACCAGCACAAGCTGGTCCCCCACCAAGCTTGTCTCTCTTAATTCTATTTCTTCACATGCCTAAAATGATCACAGTCAGGGATTACAGGTTTGTCAACGGAAAACCTATGGTTATCACTCCTGTACACTCCAGCACCATAACCCTTATGACTGGACAACAGGGACTGATTGTATAGTCTGAAGAAGAAATTACATTTACATAGGGATTTTGGCAGAGAAGGGCAAAAGAACAAAACCCTTCAAGAGTTGCACCAAGGACAGATTGTTTAATTACAGCACCATCGTGAGCATCCTGCCATAAGTTCAAGAAGGGCAACCCCACATTCCTGTTGTGGATTTCTGAAGCTCCCTCTGGGGCTCTTACCTCAAGTCCGTGCCTTAGGACCCTCAGAGATGACCGAGGCCCCCGTCCACAGGCCACATATAACTGGGGTGTGTCTTCATTGGCCAGATCCGCTATCTGCACAGAGGAACAGTGGGTCACACAACATGCACAAGGAGACAAACTAAAACCCCCAAACGTTTGCCCTACAATCTGCTTTCTGAACAAAGTTTCAGCAGTTTAATGTAACTGACGCTGCCACCGAACATCCTGTCTTCTGCTCCAGAGAACCACAAAATTTAGGAAAAGTCTGCTGCAGAATACACAAGGCCTTGTCTAACAGTCATGCTAGAGGGCGAGCGCTGGGCTGGTGCATTGCACCCCACTTCCAAACACCAGGTATTTATGTACTGCCGATGAATGGTAATAACCCTTTCAACAAACATCCGTATCCTGAGGTTTAGCTTTACACCTTGTCATTCTTTTCCCAGGGTTCATGATTTAGCGAACCCACCTTTCTGTCAGTGCTTGCAGTACTGTCACACTGCGGCAAAACCAAGGCAAATAACCAGAGCAAGACTGAAATGAGATCATTACCTGTGCTTTTCTTTCTCCATTTTAAACAGATTCCCTGAAAAGAGTTTCCATTTCCATAAGGCACCTCAAAGACCAATTGACTTAGCAGCACAATGGATGATACACTGATCTGCTTCTGTGGTTACACAACAGTAATGGCCCTGCATCTCCAGAGGGCAGGCTGGGGGGAAAGGGGGAGGACCATGTGTTCACAGATGATGACATACCTGACAAAACAAGATAGGAGACAGACTGTCCAGCTCATCCACCAACACCAGGTTCTTGAGTGGTCGTGGCTGGAAAAAGAAAGTGTCTCCTTCCTCCAGGGGCATGGCAGAGGAGAACTCCGGCTCCTCATCGTCATCTCCCAGATGGGCTATCTGGTACAGGTAACTTCAGATACAAAGCAAGAAAAACAGCATAGTCAGAGCAGACAGCTACAGTTCAGCCACGCATTCAGTGTGGGTGAAGGGTGAATAAGAACTAGTACTGTTTACACAGAACACTTGGCTATTTCAACTCTCACCCGAAGGGATTGTTTTCTTGGGGAGAGGAAGGAGGGGCAAAGAGTTACGGGCTATTTTCAAAGCTCTTGCCCAGTTCTGACTTCCTTCTTTATCATTGCTTTTGGCAGAAGACTCTGGACAGCTCAGTGCTCACCCCACTCCTGGCTCCTAGATTTTCCTGTCTCATGGCAGGAAGAGCTAAACAACGAAATCTTTGAAGACCAAGACCGCTGGCTAACAGTCTCCGAGTCTGCATGTTTTCGGGAGGAACACGTGCTATTTTTTAGGTGTTCAAAAATCACCTGCTACCCTGTCTTATAAGCTAGAATATTAAAATACGTGAGTTTTACACACATACAAGCAAAACTGATCCATAAAGAAAGACTGAATTGTTTCTTGTGTTCTTTTTGCTCTGTTCATCAGAACTAATGGCCAGACTTCTGTTAGTTGGCTAGAGCTCCACCTGCTGGTTGGCTCTACAGGAGCTGACCATAAACTTGCAAGACATGTTTGGAAACTCAGGTACTAAACTGCATGCACGCGAACACCAAATTTGCATATACAACTCTGGTAACTGTGTGCAAACACACAGTATTTTGTGTGTGCAACTTAGGATCACTTGTAAAACTCTGGACCAAGAGAGATTACAACAAACGAAATTTTGAAACAAAACCTTTAATTGGCCACACAGAGAAACAAAACCTAAATACTCAAGATGTCAGAGAACATGCCCCTACATGTTATAACATCTGTAAAGGCTGATCAGATCATGAAACAAAATTGCTTCACAGCACTTCTACTACGCAAGAATAACTAGTGTAGTTATTGAAAAAGAAAATCATCCAGTCATGGTAAAATATCGCATTTGCTTCTGAGAGTGGGCCACAAAGATACTAGAGACTATTTCCAATTTCACATGGTTTGGTCCTTTGATAGGCGTACATGGGTCTAACAAATAGGCTTGCTGGGTGTCTGGTTTTGGGTGGAAAGCCCAGATGAAAAGGGACCCTGGCGGCTCCGGTAAGCACCACTGACCGGGCCATTAAAAGTCCGGTTGGTGGCACTGGCAGGCTCCAACCTGGCTCAGTGCGGCTGCCAGAAGTGGTGACTCGTCCCTCTGGCTCTGAGTCAGAGGGACGGCCAGGGGGCTCTCCGTGCTGGCCCTGCCCTGAGTGCTGGTTCTGCAGCTCCCACTGGATGGGAACCAAGGTCAACGGGAGCTGCAAGGGCAGTGCGTGCACTGCGCAAGCCGCCTGGCCTCCTTCATGCCTAGGAGCCGAGGGAGATGTTGCTGCTTCCAGGGGGCCCCCCAGGGTAAGCACCGCCTGGAGCCCATTGCCCGCACCCCCTCCTGCATCCCAGCCCCCTGCCCCACCCCAGATCCTGCACCCCAACCCTCCGCCCCCTCCTGCACCAAACCTCCCTCCCGGAGCCCACACGCCACACCCCTCTGAACCCCAACTCCCTGCCCCAGCCCAAAGCCTCCTCCCACACCCTTAACCCATCATTACTAGCCCCACCTTGGAACCCACACCCCCAGCCCAGAGCCCACACTCCCTCCCACACCTTAACCCCCTGCCTCAGCCTGGAGCCCCCTCCCACATGCTGAACCCCTTGGCTCCACCCCCTCTGCTCAGAGCCCCCTCCTATATTCCAAACCCCTCATCCACGGGCCCACCTGAGACCACACCACAACCCTCTGCCCCAGCCCAGTGAAAATGAGCGAGTGAGTAAGGGTACGGGAGAGTGAGTGACAGAGGGAAGGGGGATGGAGTGAGCAGGGACTGGGCCTTGGAGAAGGAGCGGGAAAAGGGTGTTCAGTTTTGTGCGATTAGAAAGCTGACAAACCTAAACACAGATGAAAGAGAGTTAAGGTAAAAATTCATGACCATGAGCAATGACAAATATAGTTAATTGATGGACATGTGTCTGATGGGAGAATACATTAGCAGCAAAAGCTAAACTGATCAGATACCTGCTCAAACAAGCTTCCAATTACCTTCACTGTCTGCCCAGGCATCTGATCTTGGCAATACATGTGGAACAGCTTCTCATTTCCTACGCACCAACATTCATCCTTCAAAACCCCCCTCTTGGTCCAGGAATCCACGGTGCTGAGAGCTCTACGGACAGTCCCTGCTTGTGATCTCTTGGTGCCAACTGCCTGAGGGTATACAGGGGATGCATAGGGGGTACAGGACCCCCCTCCACCCCTGCGGTCTGGTATGTGCAAATTAATTCACCAAAGGGTGGCATGTATGGTGTCTACCAAAAGCCAATCACTCAGTAGTCATCATCATCATCACTGTGAAATGCCTGCACTCACTCTGTCTGGCGCTGTGTATTGTATGCCTCACAATGTAAATCTATTTGCATACTGAGCCTCCAGGCTAATCAAGATTGCAAAATCTCGAGAGAGAAAAATCTGCAGGAAAACAAGAACAGTGTGTGTATGGGGGAAGGGGGAGGGGAGGGTGGTCTCTCCTGTCTATGAGTGAAGGCAATGGATTTTAGGGGTCTAACTGGGGGTACTAAGCTATACCTTGGATCCTTCACCAAAGGGACAAGCTGCCAATGGGCATGTCTTATGAATGGAGGATCATAGCCAACCAGGGCTGTGAAGTGCTCTGACAAAGACACGGGGTGAGCTAAACTTTATTACACAGGAAAGTACCTTATTAACTAACTCTTGGTTCCAGAATGCACACTGATTTTATTTGATGTGTAACCAATTGTTTCCAATACTTCTACCCCCTTAACCTCTGTTCTTTCTTAAATAAATTTATCCTTCTTTTCGCTATAACAAAATCTGAGTGCTGTGAATTAAGCAGAGCAGTCTAAAGTGAAGTTGGGGTATACTGTTCCTTTGGGAATAGTGGATTTGGTAACTGCATGAGTGTCCAGTGGCTGGACACTCTAGGGAGAAGCGCAGAGGGCTCAGGGGTTGGAGTTTGCCTATTGCTAATCTGCCGAGAGACAGTGGAGTCTGTGTAGGCTGAGAGGAGAGTGATTATGTTGCCTGTGGAAGGTGGAGTGAGGGAGCTGACCCCTGGCAGGCACAGACAAGGCTCCCTGGTGCTAAAGGCAGGTGGTAGAGAGAGGCCTCTCAATCCTGGGTATCCCGGGCTAGCACCACACTGCCCCAAATATCTGACAATCTAAGAGCACTTCCACAAAGTCTATCAATACTGAGGAGGTTCTCCAGGATACATGAATGGGCTTAAAAACTGTGGTCAATCCACTTGGACAAGTTAGACCATTAACTCGTTAAGGCATAGCCCATCTTTTTACACAGTCTACCAATGGCCACAGCAATCTGTCATACTAATGAGAGTAACAGTAAAATTCAGCAGGGCACATGAAGGAAATGAAATGATTTACTCACTGGTTTCCAAACTCAGATGCCACAAAGAGGAACCCTGTTTTCAGCACACACATGGCAGCAGCCCCAGGAACAGTATCAAAATACTTCAGACGGATCTCCGTCACCTGAAAGCACCGGAGAGGAAGGAGTAATGGTGAGTGAGCCAGCTCAGTTCAGACTCTCAGGAAATAGGCTTTGTCTGATCACACACAAGAGCGTAGCCCACTTTCCCGTTCAGAGATACAGGAAACTCATGCATTTGGGATCGTAGTTTATTACAAGACTGCCCTGGAGTTACCTTCAGAGGAAGGAAATGAGCAGAGACTAAGCACAGCCAAGAGCGCTCCCTTATCGATAGTTTGGGGCAGCTGCCTTCACTCCCCAAGTTCAGACTGGATGGCATTCTGAGTGTAAACGCAACCCAGGCTTTCTGCTTTACTCTTGAGACTATTTTGCATGAGAATCTGAGTTCAAGGCTTACAAGAGAGATCTGAAAATGCTCAGCAGTCCTACTGAGAAAGAGACAACCCCCACCTGGCATCCACATCATTCACTCAGAGGACTGGGGAGCGGTCTCTTAGAATGGCCACTTACAGTTTGGACGGACCTGAAGTTGCCATGATAGTTCCTATGAAAGGTCTGAGGCCAGTCTTGAACTGCTGAACCAACACAGTCTTCTATCATGACACTTTCTGGGAAGGGTTTGTCATGTTAAAGGCAATGGGGGTTAGTCGCATTTCAGATGGTTTTTTCCCAGAGACCACAAATGGGATCTCTGCAGCACAGATCTCCAAGGGAGCAGTGACTGGCAGCACAAAGCAATTCCCATTTTTTCCCTATTAGTTTCAGAAGGAGAGTGTGTTATCCAAGCTGAAAAAGCTGTGTGACATGGGATGGCCAAACTCTGCCCAACTGGTTGCACCTAGTTTGCATAAACTGAACAGATTGCAGGCGCCCACATATTCAATCCACAGGTGCAGCCAAGCATGGCAGCTCAGATCAAGAAGGATCACTGCACTCTGGAATCTGTTGTCCTAGGGAACTGTGGCGTAGAATCTCCTAGACCACATTTTGGAATAGGCAATTTGGAGCAGGGACCACAGGTAACATTTTTAAAAATGCCCATGTGACCTAGCAACCTAAGTCTTGCCACCTCCTGTCTGTGTGTTGTGCAAGTGGTGACTAGCAAGTTATGGCAGCTGTCATCTAATAGGGTAGATGCAGAGTCATTCGTCTCTATATACAGCTAAAGACTAACTTAAAAATCATTTGAATGAGGAGAAAGAATGCTTTAAACTAAGTATCATCACAGTGGGAAAATGCAGCATGATGGGAAAGCTTCTCAAGGACATATTTCAAGAAGTAAAAGTAGCTTCCCCCTCAAGCTACCTACCATATCTTCATCAGTCTCTAGGGTGATTTTGAAGATATCTCCCTGCTCCGTCTGGGCCAGGAAGAAGAACATGGATTTGGTCTTGTGTGTAGCAGAGCAGACAAAAATCATACCCCTCTCTGGGTCATCCAAGTCATTCTGTCACAGGGAAGATAAATCAGAGGTTTATAAATGTTGGAAGTGGAAAGCTCACCTTTCAGCAAAGCCACTCCCCTGAAATGCAGGATACCCTCCCCTGCGTCAATGGTCCTAGCAAAAGGGAAAGCTTGAGGAACTACAGCATGTGGAAAGGGTTTTGTGCACAGCATACCCCTTCCCAATGTTCTCCTGACTCATCCGTAATGCTCTCAGGAAAGCTGATTCTTCCTGACAGATGTTTCTTAGAAGAGCTAAAAGTGTGAGGTATTCTCCCTCCTACCCCTTTTTTCCCCCAGATGGACAATCTCACACATTGCAAAACCAATTGTGGTACACAAGGGTCACTAGCCATACAAAACTGACCTGTAGCATCTGCTCTGTGTCTGGCTTTGGTTGTATTTGCCCAGTGCGACCCAGTGTCAGCTAGCTACAGCCTACTTTGTTTAAAACAGTGGTTCAAACTTTTGTCCTGGTGACCCCTTTCACACAGCAAGCCTCTGAGTACAACCCCCCCAATAAATTAAAAATATTTTTGAATATATTTAACACCATTATAAATGATGGAGGCAAAGTGGGCTTTGGGGCGGAGGCTGACAGTTTGCGACCCCTCAGGTAATAACCTCGTGACCCCCTGAGGGGTCCCAACCCCCAGTTTGAGAACCCTTGGTTTAAAACAAACAAAAGGAAGTACTTCTTCACACAACGCACTGTTAAACTGTGGATTTTGTGGCCAGGGATACTGTGAAGGCCAAAAGAATAACTGGGTTCAAAAAAAGAATAAGTCCATGGAGGATAGGTCCATCAATGGCTATTAGCTGAGGTGGTGAGGGATGGAACCCCATTTTCTGGGTGTCCCAAAACCTCCAACTGCTAGAATCTGGGACTGGATAACAAGGGATGGATCACTTTATAATTGCCCTGTTCTGTTCATTCCCTCTGAAGCACCTGGCATCGGCCACTGTCAGAAGACAGGATACTGGGCTAGATGGACCATTGGTCTGACCCAGTATGGCTGTTTTTATGTACTCTTCTAAAAGGAAGCAGCATGAGGTGGAACAGAGCAGCTGTGGAATTCATCTTCATGTACTAGGGTGAATATTTCCAACCATGCCATATAAATCATGGTTCATACTACGAGTGCTGTCATCTCAGAGCCTGGTAAGAGAGAAAGGACTATCTCAAGGGTAAATCTCAGAGACAAGATGAACTCAACCAATCACATCAGATTACAGGAAAACTCCAACACCTTCCCTTACAGATGACATGACTGGCTGGTAAGGCAGGCTTTCCCTCCACACCCTAAATTGTGGCATCCCGACAGCCTTTCAATCACTATGCACCACCTTCCTCAAAAGCCTCCCTGCAAATAAGCTGATATTAAGTGTCCATGTGGAACGTTTAAAGAAAAGGCCTCTAAAGCAGGGCATAAGAGATGAAATTCTCACCCTTCTCCTGGGAATGGGACATCTGATATCAGGCTGGTCACCAAAGTTTTTGTAGGTGATATAGTTTTCAGAACAGATCAGCACCCCGCTGGGACCATCGGAGCCACCAGGAACTAAAGGATGAGATGGAAACTTCATTAAGAGAAGAGAAAAAGTCCTCTTGCTCAAAAGAAATCTGGATAATCTTCATTCCATATTATCAGATGTAGCTAAACCTGCTTCGGTTTATGGTGGAGAAGACACCGGGTTGCAAGCATAGGCTTCTGTATCTGCATAAGGCAGAGTTTGGGATGGAGAATGAAACTTTGGGGGTCATCAACAACTGCTTAATATTTCATTTTTACACTTCTCATCCAGTCCCATAAATGAACCCAAATCTTTGAGATGCTCAGGCACCATACTTGTAACGTGCCAGTCACCCCATGTATCTGACATGCATTTATCGGCTATTGCAAGTCACAAGAAGCAGGTTCCCACATGATCTCCCAGTATTTTCCTCTCAGAAACTTAAATTACCAGCAATGAAAACCACAAACTGAGTGTTCAGAGCCCCTGGAGCCCACTAGCCTACAGTATCTGCCAGGCACGTACAAGATACAGTGAACTGCAGAGTAGCCCAGTCAGCATTAAGCTTTTGGGACATCCTTTGGGTACCTGTACTATAAATCATGCTCTTCAAATGAATCTGGATACTAAAACTCCAAACTAACTTGTGCAATGAGTCGAGCAGGCCAAAGTCCCACCCCCAAAATCAAAGCTTAAGGTTAGCCCATAACTCCTCTTGAAATCAAGTTGTGATCACATGGAGCTACAACTCCGTTTGTATTTCCATTTGTTTTATTTTGTCAGCTGGCAAACTCATTCTCCAGGTTGTTTTTTTTAAATCACAACCTCTTCCAATGGAAGCCTTCAAATACTTCCATCTCAGAGCCCAATCAGAGTGAAATGCTATCTCCATGATACATCTCAGAGAAGAGACATGAAAAACTCATCACTTCAGGCTGCAAGAAAATCAAACTCTCCAAAATTCTATGTATCACATGAGAATTTTTAGTTTTCACCTGCTTTCCAGGCCCAACTAAGAGCAGGAAAGCAGCTCAGGTTATGACATCCCCCGCCCCCCTCAATGATTCTCTTTCAAATGTGCAATATGTTCCCCCTTTGCCTTTTTACTGGGAGAATGGGAAGTGACTTGGCAATGGGGAAGGTAGTACCTGTTATAAGGAAGTTGCCATGCTCCTCCAAAGGTTCGCTGTATTTCCTAACTACGTGGTTCAAACCCAGGTCTAACTCATAAAATGTCAGGGTCTGTTGGGTGTTAGCTGCTGCTTCTCCCGTTGGATCGTTGTCAGCTTCCTGGAAAAACAGCACACAAATATTTTGTCTACAGTAACATTATCTGTACATTTAAAGGAAAAGAAATCTCATGAAGTCTCTGAAATGGTGTTATACTCATTAACAACCACAACAGCAATTCAGAGACAACACAAGACTTGATCTTGAAAAGTGTTCAGCACTCACCACTGCCATTGAAATCAATGGAAGGTGCAGCACCTCAAAGGATCAAGACCACAGGCAGCAAATGGAAAGTAACTGGGTAGAATTATTGTCAGAGGCAGACACACAGGCAGCGCTGGTTAGTTGCAACATGTAACTGTAAAATATTGGATGGGTATAGACCAGCTGCCTTTGCAGCTAGATATGCTGAGTAACACCTTACATTGATTTTCAATGTTCCCCTAGCTGCCAGCTATGGTATCACCAGCCCCATGGTGGGATGGAAGAGATTCTAGGACACATTTTAAACCACAGGCAATTTTATTTTGCATAAAATCATTCATGCACATTCTCTCCCAAAATTCACCACCATTATTAATTTCCTGAACACCAGAAATATGCTCAGTGCTGTAACAACTTACAGAGAGATGACTCCCAATTCAATGAGTTTACAGACAATGTCTCTGTACCGGGGGCGGTAATTCTGGTGGATCACTAACTGAAAGCTTGACAGGGGAAGTGTATTTGGAGGAGGAATGCGAGTGAAGAGGATGGGGTACTGCTGCAGCAGAGGGAGGCAGTTCTAAACATGAACAGCAGCATTGGAATGAAGTGCAAAGGCCAGAGTGAGACAAATATACAGAAAGAGCACTGAGCAGGGAGGGCTGTAGTTCACAGTTTAGTAACAGAAGGACCAAGAAATTAAGAGGATTTCAGCTAAGATTGGAAATGAGATTGACAGTCAACGAGCAGAAACCCAGGGAGGTTGTCCCAGATAGCTAGCGTGGGAGAGAAGGCTTTGCATAAGTTGACACGCTAGGTGAAGGGACAGAGAGGAAGGAGACAGAGCTAGCTGAGCAGAGGGAGTAGTGTAAGAGACAAGAACCTCGTCCCTGGTTACCTCATAGTCCATTTCCAGACAAGCAAACATTGGGTTTTCAAACCCCACATCTACTCCCACCACATGGTAGACCAAGGTGTTGGCCTTGTGGGCTTCCAGTGGGGAAGAAATGGTGAGTCGGGCAGCTGCATCTCTGTTCAGGATGTATACCAGCTTCTGTTTCTCAATGGCACCTGCAGGGAACAACAGTGCATAAAATACCTAGATTGGGGATGCAAAGCTGAAGGCAACTGCCCCAGAATCAGCCTTTACACAAAAACTGCCAACTGACAGCCTTGCAGGAAAACAGAAACGTAACATCTTGTCCCATAATTTCTCCATCACTCTTAAGTTTATGTCAACTTCCTAACTTCAGTATTTAAAATCTTTAAAAATGAATCAGTGACTCAGGCACAGGTTAACCTTGCAGATCTTTTTAAGCTCCACTCACGCAAGCCACAACTCAAGGTATATTCAGTTCGCAGGCATAAAATCTGCAGCAGCATCTGCCGGAGGAGCCCAACTCCTTGGCAAAACATGCAGCCACAGTAGCTAACAGATGAGGAAAGAGTAGCAGCTATGCAACAAAAGGGAAACAGTCCCATGGAAACCCTCTAAAATTGCACTGTAATTGAGGTATGTTTCTTTGCTGATACACAGCGCACACAGTCATTTACTGAGCAAGTCCTGCTCTCAGCTGTCATCCTGAATAACAGATGAATTGCACAGTGCTACCTTCAGGTTAAAAGGACACAAGCAGCTTCCGTCCAAGCCAGTCATGCCATTATTTTCACTATAATAGAGTTGTTAAACTACCAGGTAATGGAATAATCTAAGAGTTTATACCTCTAGGGCCTGATCAGAAACGCAGAGTTGTCTCCATAGTCAATCTCAGAGAAGAGACATGAATTCATATCATCATTTCAGGCAGAGCACGCTGGCTGCCCCATGACTGGGCTGTCTGCATCCCAACGTCCCTTTTTCCAATCATCCTCCTCAAATGGGTTCTTTGCTTACCACTACCTGAGCAGGTTTCTTTCCAACACTGTTTTGCCATAATTTTTGGTACTCATTTGTGCAATCATGATAGTAGGTAGGAACAATTCCAAACACCTGGACGTTTCATTCCAAAGGCTGGAATTTAATGAAATGCCTACATGAAAAGCACTTGAGACTACAGCTGAGAAGTAGGCTGCCAAAATTGTCAACCTTGAAGTAAGGAAAAGGCAAAGCAACAATTCCAAGGAGAATCAGTTTTCCCCACTCACTTCTTTAAATGCTACAACTAAGGAGACAGTACAGATCCCCACTGACTTACTGATCATGACAGCACGGCCCTTTGGGTCCACAGCCAAGAACTGGCCAGGAACGATTCTGCGACAGCCACTCTTGCCAAAGGTTTCCTGGTGAATCTTCTCAAACATGTTCTTGGAAGGCTGGTACTCCAGGATAACAATGCGACCCGAATCACTACCCACCACAATATAGTCTTTAGTTCCACCTGTCAGTCTGAAGGCCATGAGGGAGCGAATGACTCCAAACACTTCCACTGTCAGCAAGGTGTGTACTTTCCCCGTGTTTGGATCAGGGCGGAGCAACTCCAGAATCTTCCCCCGGGAAACAACAATTTCCTGTTGTTTGGTTCCTAAGAAGCCAAAGCCATGAGAAACTTATCACCAACTATAAGTCAGGAGATGTAAAAACCAGGAAATTCAAAGTGCCTTCAAACAATAATCACCAAAGCAAGTCTCACAACCTTCAGGGTATTCAAGTATCCAGTTTACAGATCAGAAAACTGAGGCACAGAGAAGTTAAATGATTTAACTAAGGCTCCACAAACTCAGTGAGAAAACCAGGATCTGAACTTATAAGTTCCTGGATCCAAGTTCTTTCTCAAGACCAGATCTTTCCCTCAAATTGCAGCCTCTTAGTCAACCCAGGTAGAAGCACTAATAGGAGCCAAACCTCGATGAAAAAAGAATGCTGTAGCTAAATAGTTTATAACTGAAAAGATCTTGCTTTGCTTCAGCCTGAAAGTCTCCTAGTCAGGAGAGCAGAGATTACCTGAGAAATTGCCATGGATGGCATAGCTGATGCCAGTGGCTCGCTGCAACGTTAAATTGTAAAGGAACATGGTGGCGACAGATCCACTTCACTCATGCGTCTCAATAAGTTATTAAGTCAGCTGTGAACAAAACAGCAAGAAAAATTAAGATTATGCCTTATGCAAAACAGGATCTACATTTAAAACGTACATTGTGTCAGCCCAAAGGAACAGCATTAACAACCTGTGTTTCTGTGCCCCAGACACAATTTTGAAATTGCACGTATCATCTTATTCCAACTGGCCAGCATTCAAGGACCTGACAAACACTGATTAATCAGGACTCCCCCCAGCCTTCTCTGTACTCATGAGATTATCCCTATTTGAACAATAGGAAAACTTGCTCAAAGCCACAGACTTCAAGTCAGAGCCAAGATTAGAATTTAGGTGTTTCAAGTTCTACATTCCATGGCTCAGTCCACTAGATCAAGTCAGCTATTCACTGAAATCCCTATCTTCCTACTCTAGTTATATAGGGGTTTCATTTTAAAAGACATTTAGTTCCTTTTTAAAGAAAGATAGGTCAGCTTTTTTTCTTTTTCTTTTGGTCCTTTAGGCTGATTCTGACATTTCATGTCACACTCATTTAGAAGGAATGAAGGATAAACTTGGTAATTTGGTGTAGAAAATATTAGCCTACAGTGATTGTTTAATGCAATTTAAAATCTAAGTTTAGAGCAGACTCGGGGCTGCATAAAAACTGACATACTAGCTTTGTTTGGTTCTACAGCCATCTGACTTGAGTGACAAGCACAAATTGCACAGGCCCTTGGCTACGCTCTTGCAAGAAGGACAAGCTGTCAAAACTGACTTCAGTCCTTGTTCCCTGTGTATATTTACTCCATTTCTGCTTCTGGAGATTTAATAATGCCACCTCATCAGCAGCAATCCAAGCACTTTACAGAGGAAGCAAGTGTTATTCCCATGTTACACATGGAGAAACTAAGGCATGCAGAGGTGAAGTGACTTGTCCAAGATCACCTCTACAAGTGGCAGAGATAGGGAAAGAACGCAGGTCTCCATTCTCTAGGTCCCTGGGTTTATAGGTAACGGACGAGAATATTGCAGCTTTTGTTTGGAAGCGCTGACAGAAAGGAAAGACTAAATTCAGGCTTCATTTAAAAAAAATTAAAAATAGGTTAGGTTTAATGTTAGGTTCATCAACCTCAATGGCATCATTTTAAATGGGACACTGGTTACAGATCACAGCCACCAGTGGCCAGCTGGCAATACAACCCAAACTGCTAGCACAGACGAGCAAAAATGCTATTTTCATCAGTGGAGTTCCCCCTTTGCTTGAAACTGGGGTAAGCTGTACCAGTGAAAATTGCGGCTCAGAGCAGTTTACCTTGTCTGCCCTGCACAGTAGAAACTCAGCCTGAAATTCTTATTTCTACAGGGAGATAAGGGAAAGGGGGCAGCAGCTTCCATCTAAATTAAAGGGACAACATAAAGATTGTGGATGGCTCTGTGGATATGAGGAAAGTGGTGGATGTGATATGTCTTGACTTGAGCAAAGCTTTTGATATGGTCTGCCACAGCATTCTTGCCAGCAAGTTAAAGTATGGATTGGCTGAATGGACTATAAGGTGAATAGAAAACTGGCTAGATTGTCAGGCAGTGATCAACGGCTTGATGTCTAGTTGGCAGCCGGTATCAAGAAGAGTGCCCCAGGGGTTGGTCCTGGGGCCGGTTTTGTTCAACATCTTTATCAATGATCTGGATGGGATTAATTGCACCCTCAGCAAGTTCGCAGACAATACTAAACTGGGGGGGGAGAAATATATATGCTGGAGGGTAGGAATAGAGTCCAGAGCGACCTAGACAAATTGGAAGACTGGCCCAAAAGAAATCTGATGAGATTCAACAAGGACAAGTGCAGAGTCCTGCACTTAGGAAGGAAGAATCCCATGCATCACTACAGACGAGAGTGACTACTGGAATGGGTTACATAGGGAGGTGGTGGAATCTCCTTCCTTAGACGTTTTTACGGCTCGGCTTCACAAAGCCTTGGCTGGGATGATTTAGTTGGTGTTGGTTCTACTTTGAGCAGGGGGTGGGACTAGATGACCTCCTGAGATCTCTTCCAACCCTGATATTCTATGATTACACTCCTGTCTAGAAGTCTGTAACCTACGATGGTTGCAAACAGCACCTAAGACATTACAACTGAAAACAGCACCTTCTGTGCAGTCAGTTCCACTTCCCCATGGGAGTCCAAGACTCCACTGTGTGTGGGTCTTTCACACAGCAACAGAGGAAAGAAAAACGTTTAGAACAAAAAATAGTTCCCAACGATAATAAAACCACAAAACACAGCAGTGACTCAGCACCTGGAGCTGTTCTTAAAAGCAGACTCGATTTTCAAGCGAGCAGTGCTCCTTTAATAAAGCCCTGGAGGAACGAGGAACAAGGGCATCCTCCCACGGAAATATCTGTTTTCGGGCACCTTCACGGAGTCACCCTGTTTACGGAGGCCTGGCTTCCCCGGGGGAACACAAAAACCAGGCAAGGTTGGTCACCTCCTCACTGTGAGGCAGCACCCACGGGAACAGCACGAGGCAGCCACGTGCAATCACAGCACCCAAAGGCCATGCACGGAGGAAAGGAAGGGGAAGGCTCCCCGCTGTCCCACCCCAGCCCCGTCTGCACCTTCTTCCCATCGGCGTCTCGCTTCCCTTCCCCACCAGTGTTCAATGCTCGGCGCCCCCCGCCCCCTCCCTGTGCGGCTCCCGCCGGTACCGCCTACACTCACCTGCACGGCCCCCCTCTCCCGGGCGCTCCCCACCCCCGCCCGGAGCGAGCGGGGCCGCAGCCCCAGGCGGTTCCTGTGCGCGCCCGGGGAGCACAGCGCGGCCGATACCCCGCCCCACGGTCACGGCGCGGCGCGCTCCCCTACCCGAGGCTACGGCGCAGGCTGCGGCGGCTCTCACCGCGCGGGATGGCGACGGATTCGCTCGCTCCCCCTAGGCCTCCAGCCCGCCACCTCGCTCCGCCATCGACCCAGCGCGCGCCCTGCCGTGCCCCGCCCCCAGGGGCTTCCGGCGGGCCCGGCGCGCGCGACGCGAGGCTGTCTGCGCAACGCCTGAACGAACCCAACACAAGGACGAAGCAACTCCCGCTGGGCTCCTATCCCGCCGCCTTCGGCCCCCCGGAGACCTTCACTCCGCGTCGCCAACCCAAACCGAGAGGCCTCGCGAGCATCTGCCACTCAGGCACCTATTTGGACAGCCCTAACCGCCGCGCGGACCGCGTCGCCGGGGCCTCGGCGGCTCTTCCGGAAGTGACGGTGTCTCCCGGAACCAAAGATGGCGGCGCCTGGCTCAGGCCTGAGGCTGCCAGTGGGGGAAGGAGGCGGCAGCGCCGCTGCCTCGTCACTGTCTATGGAGCGGATCCGCTCGCTCACCGACCTGCCAGAGCTGGAGGCCGCCTACAGCCGCCTGTGCGGGGAGGAGGTGGGGCAGCCCCGCCCAGCGCCGGGCCCCGGTTCTGCCCCCCCCCCCCCCCCTCCTGGGACGGGAGAGAAGGACCCGATCTGATTCGTTTGCGGGAGAACCGCGAGGTGTCCTGGCTGCCTCGCACTCACTGGCCTCTTCTTACTGCGCTTTGAGATCTGTTGAGACTCACTGCGTAGGAGCCAGGCATTATTTCCTGCTAAAGCGCTGCAGGGAATCACCTGCATCTCGTTTGGAGGGAAAACATCAATATTCCTGGCTTATCAGAGTGCGGGGGTCGGGGGAGGTGACTTTCCAAAATTAACATATAGCCGTTTCTATTTAGGTTGTTTTAGTGCAGCTGTTCTCCTGTTATTCAAGTACTCCCACTCACTCTGCCCCCCAATGTGGTGGTGATACAGCCTCTGACCAGAAAGACTGGATGTCTCTTTGCCAGAACTTCATTAGATGGCGAGGAAAGATTGCTACAGAACAATGTTAAATGCTCCTTTGACCACCTGTTACAGCCCTGACAGGCTGATTCTATTGCCTCCGCAGCAACCCCGTCTTCTAAGCCTGGGAGCACATTGCTAAACTCTTTATTCACTCATGTTGGCAGCTTGGTCACCTGTACCTTGAGCAGAGGTGATCTTTTTTTAAAAGTTGTGTGATAGAGACCTCTCTGCCTGCCCCAGAACTGGCCTTTGAAAAGAGATGGGGGTGTAAATGTAATCAGATTAGGATGGATTGCTGGGCTTTTGAAGGATTGCACTGTGAGTTGAACTCTCAGAAGCTTTAGTGCTTTGCTTGGCTCATGCTCCTGGTTTGAGAGTTTGGTTCTTAGCTAGTGGTGTTGATGATTGGTCTGAAAGGGGCATGAAGTGACACGGGGCTGCTTTCTTTTTCAGAAAGGGGTGGAGGAAGAGCTGGAGGCACTCCTGGAACAACAGAGTACCATAGAGAGCAAAATGGTCACCCTTCATCGCCTGGGGTTAGTAGTTCACCAGTTTAATCCTTGAGTGAAGCTAGTACCATGTGATCTGATGCTTTGATTAAAAAAGAACAAGTAAGCAAGCAAGCTGTAGTTTCTACTGGATATCAAATTCTTCCTTACACTGTTCAGCAGCTGCTTTGTTCTACCACAGATGAAGCTGCATGTCAGTGTGAGGAAGCAATTTCTGTCTATAAAGCACTTTGAAATGAAAGGTACTTGAAAAAGAATTATACAGCATTAGTTTGGGGTGAGGAAAAATAGTGGTACTCCCTTGTGATGTGACCATAAAATGAGCTGCCATTCACAGTAGATTGTGAAGTTCTTCATAATTGTCCCACTCATGCGTTGATCAGTAGTGAAATGGTAAACAAAGATTACATTCACATTGTTCACAGTAGGCTTAAGCATTAACAACCAATTTAACTGAATGGAAATAGCATGCCTCTTCAGCTCTGTTGTTTCAGGCTGTCTGTAGACATGGGCAGACTTCATTGCACCTCTAGTTCATTTTGTAAGTTATTTTTATGACCATAAGAGCTAGATTCTCAATTATATTTAATAAAAGCTTGGATTCTGGAATACAAGATAGCAGTTCCACAAAACACAAGGCTGACACATCAGTCCGACTCCATGCACGCTTTTACTGCAAGGGAGACAGCCACTGGTCAGGCCTGAATATGCTGCTGTCTTCTACATCTCACTCTTGGATTTGGCTTCTTACCTCAGTGAAAGCACGCAGCAGTTCATGAGGGGTGAGACCCTGTGGTGCTGGAAGATGCAAGTGTCTGTGTGGGGAAATACAGTGCAGAATGTAGTGCTACTTCATATCTGCATTTCATATGTATGACCAATGTCCTCTGCATCTGTTTCCAGTCCTAACCTGCAGCTGATTGAGGGGGATGCCAGACAGTTATCTGGGATGATCACCTTCACTTGTAACCTGGCTGAGAACGTCAGCAGTAAAGTTCGGCAGCTTGATCTTGCCAAGGTAACGAGACAATGTGGAAGCTCTGTGCTGAGCTCTCTTTCTGCTGTGTGTGGGTGAGCAGATGAGCAAGTACTGCATTTAACAGATAGCAGAGCATGAGCTCTTCACTTGTATGTGGGAAGAGAGGAGCTGAAGCTGAGCCCTGATTTGTTCTGGCTTTGTGCTGCATCTAGCATTGCAGGGTCCTGGTACCTCATTTGGGCTCCTAGGCAGTACCAATGTACAAGTAATATAATAGGAAAACCCGTTTATCCGAGCTGGTCAGATATCGTTCCTCCCTTCCTTACTCCTGGTGTAATAGGTTGAGACAATGGAGGTAGACATGGACCTCGGAGGGGTATTCTGGAGCTGCCATCTTCTTTGTACAGAGGTAGATTTAAAGATTGCATGCTGATGCCTGTAATCTGTGCAGACCAGCCTCTCGGCTAAAGGTGTGTGAGCTATAATCTGCTCTGTTCTATGCAAATTAGGAGTGGCTTTTGAGTACAATCCAGATTTTGGGTGGACACACTTGGGGCCCTTCTTCCTTTAAGGTCATCCATCACAACTCTCCAAGCAGCTCAAGCTTCTCATCCAGCTAGATGCTGACCTTATAGCGAAGTAGCCCCTGCATCTCTGGCAGCCATCTCTCCTTCCCCTCCTGCTGTACTCTCTCCTCTCTCTAGTTCTGTTTCTCTAGCCGAGCCACGGAAGGGGAGTCTTACCTGCCGTTTGTCTTGCAGAACCGCCTCTATCAGGCCATCCAGAGAGCTGATGACATCTTGGACCTGAAGTTCTGCATGGATGGGGTTCAAACAGCATTGAGAAATGAAGATTATGAACAAGCCGCTGCTCATATCCACCGCTACTTGTCTCTGGACAAATCAGTCATTGAGCTGAGCCGGCAGGGCCAGGAAGGTAGGTGCTGTCCGGGTGTAGCTGTTTAGTTAAGTAATACTGAGCACTCTTGCCTTTTGAGGCTCTTACTTTGTCCAGCGCTAAAGAAGCTGAAGCCAACTGGTGTGTTAACAAAGAGTGTGACTATGGAATTAGTTGGCAGCTCCTGCAGGTAGCTGTTTACATGGAAATGTCTGAATATTTCTGAGATCTAGTTAGGGTAAAATATTACCGGGGGGGAAAGCTGACATGCTGAGGCAGCTAGTTACTGAAAAGGCCACTTAAGTCAGACAAGATGATCGTAATGGCCCCTTCTGGCCCTAAATCTACGCAAACTGCCATACATGTAGAGTTACTGACTTGGGGCTTGAAGAGCTTGGCAGCCACTTACTAGCCAGCGGGCTGAATGCATTAATCAGTGGTGCATGATAGAAAAGATGGGAGGAAGGGTGCTCATCAGTGAGGGCCCAGTGCAGCATCATGGTGTTCTGCCCAGAGGGCTGCTGGAATACCTGTTAGGAGCTTGTCCCTGAATTCTGCTCTATAGTTTAATTTCTTATATTAAACCACTGGCTTGTAGGAGTCTGACCAAGTTGAATCGTGTGCGGTGACCTGGCTAGGCTATGCTAAGCTAACTGTGAGGCGAGGTAGATGCAAACCAAGACAGAAGGGAGCATTTAAAATTTTTAGAACTTAATAAAGGAAAACCCCCAAAATTGTCCCAGGAGGATAAATAACATTACCAAGTACTTACTTCATATAGTAATAACTTATAGGTTACCAGCATGTTAACCTTTGCGAGCTTGTACATGCTACTCTTCCTTACTCTGCAGTTCATATCAAATGCATTGCTATGAACAAGAACAAAAGAATCACTCAACAATAGACTGTCTCTGTTCAGAAAGAATCAGCTTTTCTTCTCCTTGGCTGTAAGTTCAGTTCCACTCTTGCTGTCCTGTTCTTGGCTTCTCTTTGACTTTTAGTGCTCCGTAGAGTCAATGTTCTTGAGGGTTGTACCTCTTTCCACTGAGTTTATGCACAAATTGAGTTCCTTTACCTTGTCCATTAGGCACCTTTGAACTGTATCCTTCAACAGATGTTCAAACAGTCCCTCTCTCTATTCATGTACTTTAGGTCCCTTGTGGGTGGGCTTCTCACTTACTGTTTTCAGGATCTGTTTTCATCTAATACAGCTTTTTGATCAATTATCTTGTCTCAGAACCCACTCAGTGTCAACCCAGGTTTGATTTACCATGAAGGCAACGTCGCCTTCTCAACCGGTTTCCTACCAGACATGGAATTTGTGCTGCAGCTGAATTTCAGCAGGGGCAGCCACAAAGCATGACACACATTGTTGAGGACTGCAAAATGTGGCTTGGCGTGACCAGACTACATACACCTAATACATTTGATCAGTTCCCTTTTTCACCAATTATATTTCCTTTCAGGTTTTTCCCAAATCTGGTTTTCTTCCTGCTTCTTCTGATCCTGAAACCTTTCCTATTTCTCTTTCTTTTCCCTTCTCACTTCCCAGTCCCCTGTTTTTATTCTCCCGTTCCTTTCTTTTGCCTCCTCACCTCCTACCCCAGTGCTGGTTCATCTGCTTGCTCAGCATCTAGCTTCTTCTCCTTCCCTCCTCCTCTAACAGCTTTTTTCCAACTGCTCCTGTTGGGCAGATTCCAAGCCCCCTCCCCGGCTCAAGCTGCCCTCTCATTGGCTGTCTCTCTCCAGGACAGCATTCTGCGCTGTTGCACCACAGATGCAGCAGATGGTAGTGCCAGGCTCTGGGTGACTACACATGCCCTCCGCCCTCTGGCTTCTGGAAAGGGAGGGGAGGGCTTTTTCTCCTCTCTCTGCTCTATATTTTTCAGACTTTCCTATGTGCTGCTTTTGAAGACAGCCATGTCTCTTCTGCTCCCCTATCTTGCATTTCTGGGGTTCTTGTGAATAGCTCCAGTATCTGACTGGGCTGCAGCTCAGAGTTTTTCCCCAAACAGCAGCAGAATAAGACTGTTTGTTTCTTTTCAGTTTCCTGGCTGCCCACAAGGTGCTGAATAGCAGCAGCAAAATCTAACAGAGTCTTGCCAGTCTCCTGCTGCTGCTAGTTGGGGACGCTCTGAGCTGTAGAGATGCTGCAGCTGTCTGTCTGCAGTCTCAAGCAGCATTTGGCAATGAAAGCTTTCCAGGTGTGCCGCTGATGATCAGAATGGCTTGTAAATCCTCTTGACTCCTTTTGTTTTTTAAATGGATGTTTAAATTGTGCAGCAGTTGGATGCGTTAGTGCCCCATCAAGTCTCACCGAGAGAAAGTTCTTACTGGCTAGGGAGTGAATTTGTAAAGCCCTTTCTGTACAGCATCCTGCCAGAGCTCTGATTAGCAGACACCATTCCATTTCTCTGTAATTAGCTGGTCCTAACTCCCTCCACTGTCCTCTGCTCCCGTCTGCTATGCCTGGGCATTGGTGGGTTGGGGGGCATGCATTCTGCCCTCTTGCTAAACATGTGGGGTGCTCATTGAGGAGGGGGAATGGTGACTTCCTAAACAGCCAGGATAAACGTGGCCAGCAACGGAGCGTGTAGAGGCTGTTCCAGTTAATAGCACCTCTGCTGACCCAGGATTAGGCATGTCATGGTATTTCATTGGGATATCAGTGGAGCATCTGATTGGCCATGCACGGTGGATACGGGGGTGTGGGCCAATAGCAGAGAGAGGGAGGGATTAAGATGTTCATCAGAGTTGCTAATGTGTTTTAATCCTAATTAGGTTTTCTCTCCAGGTTTTAGGGCATAGGGATTTGATAATCTCAGTGTGAGGCCCCAGAGCTGGAAGAGTCTGTGTATACACATACCCTTCCCACCCTGCTTTTTACCTCTAGGTTAAAGGTCTTGGGTGGTTTGGGGGAAGAAATGAATATGAGCCAGGGACCTGTCTCCTTCCAGGCTTTGATGGCTCCTGACTGTCAGCTTGGAGCTGTAGCTACATGGGCATGGTGCCAGGAGAGGAAGTGTCCTGAACCTGGTACTAATGCAGTGCTGTGCCCTCTAAACAGGCAGCATAATTGATGCCAACCTGAAGCTCCTGCAGGAGGCAGAGCAGCGCCTGAAGATCATAGTGACTGAGAAATTTGATGTGGCTACGAAGCAGGGAGACCTGCCTCAGGTGGAACGTTTCTTCAAGATCTTCCCCCTGTTGGGCTTACACGAGGAGGGGCTGAGCAAGTTCTCAGAGTATCTCTGCAAACTGGTAATGGGCGCTGCAAGACCCGCTGTGGCCCCTGGGCTGGCCAGAGCACCTCAGAGTAGAGTAAAACCGGGTCTCTGCCAATATGTGTATTGAGAAATGAGATCTTGGCTCCTGTGCATCTAATAATGGTTGGATCTCTGAGACAAGATTGGGCCTAGTCAGCACTTTCCTTACTCTTTGTACTACCAGGTAGGGCTTCTGGGTGACAAGTCACAGATCCCAGGCCCTCATTCTGTGGCTTTTCTTTCCCCCTCCTTATCTCACTTAGAGACAGCATCGTGCTGCTTGCGCTCAGCCTATGGCGTTGGGGGTATTTGCTAGGCTGCCTGTAGCTGAGTTTTCTAAAGGTGAGAAGCTAGGATTTGTCTGCTGTTTTAACAGTGGTTCCTGTTTGCGTAGCACAGCTGAATACACCTGTCTCTGCAAGAGATGTAGACTGCCTTACCCCTGGAGTCCCCTCTGCCATCTGACCCAAAGCATTGACACCTGCTCTGTAAGGTCCATGTGTCTTGTCCTGCTGGTGGCAGGGAAGGTGGAACAGTAGCAGATGTGGGTAGAGGGAAGGGCTGCATGGGGCAGGAAGGCAAAAGTCTCCCTGGTGGGAGGGCTCTGCCAGAACCATATTGACCCACTCCTTCCCCTGGAGTTTAGGTCGCTAACAAAGCCAAGGAGAACCTGTTACTGGTGATGGAGACAGACATGAGTGACCGTAGGGCTGCAGTCATCTTTGCAGATACACTGACGCTCCTCTTTGAAGGTAATTCCTCCCTACTCTGTTTGTCGGCTGGAAATCTTCCCCAATGGAAGGTGCCCAGACAATGTCAGAGCTCTCATTTTTGGCTGCAGGAGGGCGGAAAAGTGCCATTTTCCTCTTGGTGGTGCTGGAATAGAGTGCAAGGGTTGTCAGCCCGGTTCCCAGCTAGGTTGGAGTGCCGTCTGTTTCTGGCCAGCAGGGGGCATTGGGTCTGGAGCTTGCTCTTTGTTCAGTTTTGACTGGCAGGAGAGGGACTTGCAAAGGACCAGCTGGCTTCCTCCCCGCAGGCCCGGCTCCTCCTGGAATTTATCCTTCACAGCCTCTCTCAGCCTAAGGGACTGAACCAGAGCCGGACTGGAAGAGTTGTAGATCTCGGCCTTAGATAGTCAGCTGGATGTGAAGGGGCTTGGTGAACAGGGCGTGGAAGCTGCCCTTTTCTCTTCCTGCTGCCCCGAACAAATTGGTCAGTCACTGAAGAGTTTTCCAGATGCACAGCTCCCCCGCCTCACCTGACCAGATGAACGAATCCCTGCCCGTAAGATCAAAGAGCTGCTGGTTCTCCCCAGGCTGATCTGTGGGTTGGGCTAAGGCAGCTCTTGCCTTGAGAGTGGAGGGCAAGGCAGTGCTATGTGTGCTGTGGGCATACCATTGAGGAGAGGAATAGTGCTCTGCTGTCATCCCACACTGTGCTACTGCCAAGCCAATCTCCTGTGTTTGCACTCTTTGCTGCTGCTGACAGCCCAGAGTGCATCTTCTAGGCTTGCCTGGCAGTGGTGTGAGATGCAGGAGAACACAGGGCTGGCTGTCAGAGTGTCTATCTGGGGAAGAGGAGCAGAGTTTGCCTTGAGATGAGTTTCCCAGAGCTCGAGCTGTTCTCTTGGAGCATTACAGGTGTGTAGGGGATTGGACTTGGTCTTTGGCATTCAGGATCTGCTTTGGTGCTGGCTGTGGGAAGAAATTTTTTCTCCAGTTGGCTTATCTGGTGATTAGGGAGCTTGGAGGCTTCTTCTGTGCAAAGGTTTATACCTGGCGAGTGCGCTTGGTGGCCCACCTGCATCCAGTGCTGGCTGCATTGGCTGGCAGCAAGCATGACATGCCCTGCTGCTGGGGCTGGAGGAGGCGGCTGGCAGCATGGATGAGGGGCTGGGCTGTCAGTCTCTGGGGAGAGGGGTGGCTTGCCTCCCGTGAAGTGCTGCCTGTGACTGGCTGCACGGTATCCACTGCAGCGCCCAGACGCATGTACTGCAGTGGCTCGGTGAGAGCTAGCGCAAGTAGAAATAGCACTGTAGCCTGGACAGCGGCGGCATGGCTGAGCCATGCCAGGTACCTACCCACTGGCTTTTGTATCCTCTGCTGCTGCTGCCCAGCTGTGACAATGCTGTTTATACTCCTACTGGCTCTCACTGAGCTACTGTCCTGTGTATATCCGAGCAGGGGAATCGCACTCCAGCTCATTGGGCAGACCAAGATTGCAAAGGGAGAGAAGGTGGAGGGTATAACATTGGAGAGGGAGGAGGGCACCCCAGGATGTAGGGGTGGGTGATGTGAGGATCCCACCAGCCTGGATTCTGAGCTGCACTTGGGGAGGTGCTGTGTGCCCCTTCCTGTGCCCTAGATCAGGATGCCACAGGCCAGGTCTTAGTCAGGATTGGGCAATTGCCCTGCCTGGGGCTTCCTACCACCATTAAAGCCACGAAAAATCGCCACCGCTGTCTTCTGGCAGGAATTGCTCGCATCGTGGAGACCCACCAGCCCATAGTGGAGACCTACTATGGGCCAGGGAAGCTGTACACCCTGATCAAGCACTTGCAGGTGGAGTGCGACCGGCAGGTGGAGAAGGTGGTGGACACGTTCATCAAGCAGAGGGACTATCACAGGCAGGTGAGTGATGTGCAGTGCAGACTGACTGGGCTGCGGCCAAGAGCTAGCTCTGAGCTTCATCCCTGGTGATTCTCTAGCATCCCACAATCCTTTGCAAACGGAGCGTGCTCCATGGGCCTCGTCGCTGGGCTCTGCATGGCCATGCGGGAAGCCTGGGCTTGGTATCTCACTTTCCAGGCTAGCAAGTTTAAGGCAGCACGCTCAGCCTTGTAAGTAGGGTTGCCAACCCTCCAGAATTGAGTCTCCCAGAACTGGCATCAATCTCCCAGTGACTACTGAAAGCAATCCAGGAGATTTCAATGGGATATTTTAAGAACATGACGTTATGTCATGTTGGGTAAAAAAAAAAAATCTCCCGGAAGAGCTTCAGTCTGAGTTGGCAACCCCACTTGTGAGTGGATGGAAGGGACCTGGCTTTACTCCATCACTGCCCTGATGGCTGACAGGATGTCAGGAAGTGGGCATCCACTCTTTGTCCTGAAGGATAGCGGTCATGGGACATGAGTGACGGAAGTGAAGATGATCCTTTGGGGTTTGACTGGGTAAACAGGAGAAATCCGGTGGGGCATTCTGAGCTAGGCTCTGTCACTGAGTCTTTCAGTGATCCTCCTGCCAGCTGCAACACTGCTGGTAGCTGTCTCATAGGCACACACCTTTAGAGGCCATCTGCCCTCGCTCTGCCTCACCTAAGTTCTCACTGAGCCCCATAGTGAGTTCAGTTGCTGGGGAACAGGGCATGGGTGGGTTGGTTTTTCCCTGGGATCTCCCTGTGCCAGCTGCTCCTCAGCAGAATAGGTCCTGTAGGGGAACCTGGCGATAGCGGGCGGAGATGGTGATGGCTCTCCTTTTCTTACAATTGCAGTTCCAGCACGTTCAAAACAGCATAGTGAGAAGTTCAGCTACAGAAAAGATTGAACCAAGGTACAGAAAATAAAACACTCACTGCTCTCTTCCTCCACATTGTTCATCTGGCATTAATGCTGCTTCGCAGGTAGCTAGTGCGTTCCATCGTTCAAATGCTTGACAACCACCAAAGCATAAAATCCCCTTTGGTGTGTGTCCTTGTTGCCCTTTTAGGGTCCATGCTGCTTTGTTCTGCTTGTTCATTACCTGAAGTATCAGACCTTGACTTCCCTGAAGGGATAGGACAGCACAGGAGGCTGATGCCCAATCTGCAGATCTCCGGCCCTCACAGCTGGGGTTCGTGAGCTGCCATGGGGTACTGCGACTTCCCACACAGCAACTCCATGGCAGAGCTGGAAGCAGAACTCTGGGCTCTGGAGATTCTGTTGCATCAGTTTCTCTCTAATGAACTGAAATACTTTGTTTCCCCTGCTCATTATGGTCTGAAATGTGTCAGTTTCCCCAGATTAAAGCCATTGGAAGTGTACCCAGATACCACGCTAGTGCATGCCCTGTAAATACAGCTGAATACTTCACATGCAGTCAGATGTCACTTAGAGCACACACCAAGCTCTGCCATCTCTGAACAACACAGCTGCCTTGGTGTGTTTCTATAACTTAACTTCTTGATGAGGCTAGTTTGTTGGCCTGATGCTCAGCTCCCAACCTGGAGGAGCAGCTGTTTGTCCAGTCCCTCCCCTTGGGTGGCTCTCAGGCGTTTAGGTTCCCACTAGCAGAGTTCTCAGGAGCATTGGAAAACACAAGCCTTCCCACCATGTCAAGGTGCAGTCCCTGGGGAAGGCTAGAAATGCATGTAAAAAAAATACAAACATTTTTGTTTTTCAAACAATTTCTTTTTGTGATTGTATATTACATTCACCGTGTGTAACCTTCTTTGGCAAGTCACTGTGGAACTCGTTGCCAGGGGATATTGAAGGCCAAAACTATAACTGGGTTCAGAAAAGAATTAGACAAGCTCATCATTAGTATGAGGTCCAGCAATGGCTAGTAGCCAAGATGGTCTGGGACACAACCCCATGCTCTGGGTGTCCCTAAACCTCTGACTGCCAGATGCTGGGACTGGACAACAAAAGATGGATCACTTGATAATTGCCATATTCTGCCCATTCCCTTTGAAGCATCTGGCATTGGCCACTGTCAGAAAACAGGATACTGGGCTAGATGGAGCACTGGTCTGATCTAGCATGGCCATAATGTTCTTATTTTCTCTGGGCTTTAGCTTTCCCATCTGTAAAATGGGATGATAATATTTCCTGCCCATCAGGTTGGTGGTGAGGCTGTGTGTAAGGCACTGTCTACATTTGCGGTGGTGTATAGAGAACATATACTGCACCTCCCTCCAGCATGGATGAAAATAGCAGTGCAGATAGTGAGGCACGGCTTAGGTGAGTGAAGACATGCCAGACCCTTAGGGCACGTACCCTAGACAGCTCTCCAAATGCCCAAACAGTG
Organism: Gopherus flavomarginatus; assembly: GCF_025201925.1. Lineage (NCBI taxonomy): Eukaryota > Metazoa > Chordata > Testudines > Testudinidae > Gopherus > Gopherus flavomarginatus. Next base: position 40,345,754 of record NC_066630.1, read on the forward strand.
CCTCCCATGGCTCCCCTGCTATTCTTAGCAGCGTAGTGTCCCTGCTGCAGTGAAAGGCTATGGCCGGGGGGCAGCAGGGAAAGACTCCGGCAGCTCCCCATGCCAGAGCCTTTCACTGCCACGTGTAGCACACACCAGCATGGATGCAGCCTGCTTTTCACTGCGGCATGTAGCTCCACATACCCTACGTGCTGCTGCCAGCGTAGACAGGGCTTAAGTAATGTTTGCACGGTGATTTTGGATTAGTGATGAAAGGCTCGAGGAGTATCAGTTTCCTTTTAAATGACGCAAGAAGGTACCTTTTCTTTGCACACTCAATGTGCTCTCTTTGCATGCAGGTACCATTGTGTGTTTCCTCACCTGCTGAATCCAGACAAACCCCTTGTTATTTGCAGGTGCAGACTAGCTCTTGTAAAGAGTTCGTAAGGAATGTTTGTGTACCAGAGCATACATGGAGGGAGCAGTGCCCAGGAGATGAATGCTCATGAGCCCAAGTGCTGTAAGATGGCCCTCTGCAGGAGGCTCAGAACAGCCTGTCCTTCCCTTTACTTTCAAATGCATCGCTGAGCTCAGGCCTGCTGAGACTTGCTTCTGGCCACTTTATTGTGGCTAGTAAAACACAGGACCTGCCAGACTGGAGCAGGCCAGGAGTCCAGCCAGCCCAGCCAGACTGGAGCAGGCCAGGAGTCCAGCCAGCCCAGCCAGACTGGAGCAGGCCAGGAGTCCAGCCAGCCCAGAGTGCCACCGGAGAGTGGCCAGCACCAGATATTACAGAGAAAAGTGCAAGACACCTACAGTGGACAGTTCCCAAAGAACATGCCCAAGAGGAAGTTTCTCCTGTCCCCAAGCACTTAGAGACTTCTTGTGGCCTGAAGCAAAAAGGATTAAGATCGGTATTAAATTCAGGGTCACAAGACAGTTACTGTGCCAAACCATTTTCAGTGTAAAATAACCACCCTAACGTATAATGCGCAAAAGGAGCAAAGGATGGACTTATTACCTGAGCTCAGCGATGCATTTGAAAGTAAAGGGAACAACGGGTTGTTCCGAGCCTCCTGCAGAGGGCCATCTTGCAGCGCTTTGGCTCTGCCGGCGCCCTCGGAATGGGCATTCATGTTTCTATAGCATGTGCTGCCTTTGGTTCAGGAAAACCAGTGCCCTTCCTTTCGTGGGCTTGCTCCATCGTTTCTCACTGTGCCCCTTGCAGGGAGCTTGACCCCATTTTAACCGAGGTCACCTTGATGAATGCCCGCAGCGAGCTGTACCTTCGATTTATCAAGAGACGGATCGTCTCAGACTTTGAGGTGGGAGACTCCATGGCCTCAGAGGAGGTAAAACAAGGTAATCCCTTGAATGCCAGTGCTTCTCTGGCTCCGTCCTTACAGCTCCTCAGTGGCACTGCTGTGAAGCAGCTCATTGAAGGCAGCTTCTGGGATCAAGTATCAGAGGGGTAGCCGTGTTAGTCTGGATCTGTAAAAGCAGCAAAGAATCCTGTGGCATCTTATAGACTAACAGACGTTTTGGAGCATGAGTTTTCGTGGGTGAATACCCACTTCTTCAGATGCATGTGGTGGAAATATCCAGGGGCAGATATATATATGCTAGCAAGCAAGCTAGAGATAACGAGGTCAGTTCAATCAGGGAGGATGAGGCCCTGTTCTAGTAGTTGAGGTGTGAAAACCAAGAGAGGAGAAACTGGTTCTGTAGTTGGCAAGCCATTCACAGTCTTTGTTCAATCCTGAGCTGATGGTGTCAAATTTGCACATGAACTGAAGCTCAGCAGTTTCTCTTTGAAGTCTGGTCCTGAAGTTTTTTTGCTGCAGGATGGCCACCTTAAGGTCTGCTATAGTGTGGCCAGGGAGGTTGAAGTGCTCTCCTACAGGTTTTTGTATATTGCCATTCCTAATGTCTGATTTGTGTCCATTTATCCTTTTCCGTAGAGACTGTCCAGTTTGGCCGATGTACATAGCAGAGGGGCACTGCTGGCATATGATGGCGTATATTACATTGGTGGATGTGCAGGTGAATGAACCAGTGATGGTGTGTCTGATTTGGTTAGGTCCTGTGATGGTGTCGCTGGTGTAGATATGTGGGCAGAGTTGGCATCGAGGTTTGTTGCATGGATTGGTTCCTGAGCTAGAGTTATTATGGTGCAGTGTGCAGTTACTGGTGAGAATATGTTTCAGGTTGGCAGGTTGTCTGTGGGCAAGGACTGGCCTGCCACCCAAGGCCTGTGAAAGTGTGGGATCATTGTCCGGGATGGGTTGTAGATCCTTAATGATGCGTTGGAGGGGTTTTAGCTAGGGGTTGTATGTGATGGCCAGTGGAGTCCTGTTGGTTTCTTTCTTGGGTTTGTCTTGCAGTAGGAGGCTTCTGGGTACACGTCTGGCTCTGTTGATCTGTTTCCTTATTTCCTCGTGCGGGTATTGTAGTTTTGAGAATGCTTGGTGGAGATTTTGTAGGTGTTGGTCTCTGTCTGAGGGGTTAGAGCAGATGCGGTTGTACCTCAGTGCTTGGCTGTAGACAATGGATCGTGTGATGTGTCCGGGATGGAAGCTGGAGGCATGAAGGTAGGCATAGCGGTCGGTAGGTTTTCGATATAGGGTGGTGTTAATGTGACCATCACTTATTTGCACCGTGGTGTCAAGAAAGTGGACCTCCCGTGTAGATTGGTCCAGGCTGAGGTTGATGGTGGGGTGGAAGCTGTTGAAATCATGGTGGAATTTTTCCAGAGTCCCCTTCCCATGTGTCCAGATGATGATGATGTCATCAATGTAGCGTAGGTAGAGAAGGGGCGTGAGTGGACGAGAGCTGAGGAAGCGTTGTTCCAGGTCGGCCATAAAGATATTGGCATATTGTGGGGCCATGCGGGTGCCCATAGCAGTGCCACTGATCTGGAGATATATATTGTCATCAAATTTGAAATAGTTGTGTGTAAGTATAAAGGCACAGAGCTCAGCAGCCAGTTGTGCCGTGGCATCATCAGGGATAGTGTTCCTGACAGCTTGTATTCCATCTGTGTGTGGGATGTTTGTGTAGAGAGCCTCTACATCCATGGTGGCTAGGATGGTGTTTTCTGGGAGGTGACCAATGCATTGTAGTTTCCTCAGGAAATCAGTGGTGTCACGGAGATAGCTGGGAGTGCTGGTGGCATAGGGTCTGAATAGAGAGTCCATATATCCAGACAGTCCTTCAGTGAGAGTGCCAATGCCCGAGATGATGGGGCGTCCAGGATTTCCGGGTTTGTGGATCTTGGGTAGTAGATAGAATAACCCTGGTCGGGGCTCTAGGGGTATGTTGATTTCTTTTGGTGTTAGTGTAGGGAGTGTCCTGAGTAGATGCTGTAGTTTCTTGGTGTATTCCTCAGTGGGATCTGAGGGAAGTGGCCTGTAGAATTTGGTATTGGAGAGTTGTCTGGCGGCCTCCTTTTGGTAGTCAGTCCTGTTCATGATGACAACGGCACCTCCTTTATCAGCCTCTTTGATGATAATGTCAGGGTGGTTTCTGAGGCTGTGGATGGCATTGCGTTCTGCAAGACTTAGGTTGTGAGGCAAGCGATGTTGTTGTTCCACGATTTCTGCCTGTGCATGCCGGCGGAAGCATTCAATGTATAGGTCCAGACTATCATTTCGACCCTCAGGAGGAGTCCATGTGGAGTTCTTCTTCTCCACCACATGCATCTGAAGAAGTGGGTATTCACCCACGAAAGCTCATGCTCCAAAACGTCTGTTAGTCTATAAGGTGCCACAGGATTCTTTGCAGCTTCTGGGATAGCACTCTGGAGGGCTGGACTGTGGCGGCATGGGGACCTGCAATTTCACGATAGCGTTTCATGCATCCAACCTCCTGCACAGTCTTACCCCTCAGTAGCGCGTCTCTTGGAGCGTGTCCTCCTCCTTCACTGTTGGGAGACCTGAAGAGTGGTGGGCACAGGAAACCTGGCCTTCTGTTCTGCTAGCTGGTTGGGAGTCTAGCTTTTACCTTCTGCTATCTGGCTCCTTTCCCACAGCTAGCGGGGTTGCATGTCAGACTTAACAAATGCAAAGGGTGGACTCTCTCCCCCGCGCACCCAAAGCAGGTGGACGGTGCCATTGTTGAATTTAGAGGTGACATCACGTCATGGTGTTGCCCTGGACCTCCTTTGGTGGGGGCGTGTCTTCCATATCTCTCCCTCGCTGGCAGGTGTCTGGCATGCTTTGCATGCGCGACCTTAGTTCTCTAAAACTGGGTTTCTAAATACATTTGTAGCATGGATGGCAGCTGAAAGAGGAGAGAGCGTCTCCTGGATGCCACCGCTTTCTTTCATGGCTGCATGGGCCAGCTTCCACTCGCATGTCTGCCTGTTGTGTAATAGCTGGAAATGGAGGTGACCCAGCAGCACGTGACCCACTCGCTCGCCACAAACCCCAGTTTGGGAGCCATAGTACTAGAGCAAACAGCCCCCTTTTCAGTGTAGAATCCTTAAGGTAAAGAAATCGCTCTCTGAGCAGAGTGAACTTTGATCCACATGGGCTGGAGAGCCGGGAAAGGGAGCAGTAGCGTGGGAAGAGGTGAGGAATTTAAATGAAGGGCTCATCTGGTGTCTTAAGGTCATGGCTAGCTTTGATTTCCGCTCCTATCTCACTGGGAGCTTAGTGTCACTGCTGGAGTCCTGAGGATCCCGTAACTTTCACCTTGCGCTTTCGAGGACCCCCAGCCATAGCTGTCATCTTCTCAGCTGCGGTGGGGGTGGGCTTCCCTTTGGAGCTCATCTGTCCCTCAGGAGGAGCAGCTGACGGATGAGTTCGATGTTCGTCCTTTGCCCAGTAACTAAATATGCTGCTTCTGCAGCTGGCCCAGCTTCTCTCAGCTCAGGCAGCGTGGCTGCAGCTGGCCTGCCGGGGGCCTTGCCGGGTGCTGGTCCAGGCTACATCCAGAATCAGCTTGGCAGCGCTGTCGGCTGCTCTTCGCTGCACAGTTCAGACACACGCTTCGTTCAGGGCAGCAGGTTTGAACAACGTGTGCCTGTCAGATGCCATTCAGGCAGGTAGCTGCTGCCCCTCGAAGGAGCTGAGGTGGCTATGGGGAGGTGCTTTCGCATGCTCAGTCACTGCTGCTGATTCTGGTTTGCACTCCGTAGCGCATCAAAAGTCTTTGGACAAGCTCCTGAACAACTGCCTGTTGAGTCGCACCATGCAGGAGCTGATTGGCTGTTACATCACCATGGAGGAGTACTTCATGCGGGAGACTGTCAACAAGGTAAGGCCTGCGGTACTGGGTCTGGGGTAGCCTGGGGTGGGGACCGGGCCTTGGAATCCACTGGGGATTAAGGAGGTGGGAGCCTGTGGTTCATGCTGCTCCACGGTCCTGCTATGTGAACACATGCAGGGAGCTCCCTGCCCCGTGTTGTGTATGGGGATTCCATTCGTTCCCCTGGCCTCTTTAACTGAACAACCTCTGGGGCGGTCATGAGCGATGTACAGAATTAATTGAAACACTCCTTTCTGCGCTTCCCAGCCCAATGTCCCCCATGCTGATATGGAGTAAGGGCGAGCTGTCTAGCTGAGGCTTGCAGCCGGACACCCCACGCAGATGGGCTGGTCAGACTCGGTAGGCTTCGCAGAGTTGCACCTGGCCACAGCCTCCGAAGGAAAACCCAACGTGCTGCTGGAGATGCTGTGTGGGTAGCCTTTCCTTGGAGGAAAGGGTGGCTTAAGGTGTTGCTGGGCTGATGGGGTGTAGAAGCATGGTCCTGACTGCCTGGGGCTGTTAATCCCCTGGCACCTCTTGCTAGAGTAGGAGTGTTAATCTTGTTGTCCTGGCCAAGTGCTGACTTGGGGATGACTCAACTGACTTGCAGTGTCAGCCACGCTCAGATCCTTAGCTTCCTGTCCTAAACGCTTGCTGTGCGCTGTTGAACAGCTCCAGGCAGCACGGGGGTGGATGTATTTCAGGAGTGGATGAAGTGACTCCTGTGTGCAGAGCTTGTGACGTGCTGGATCCTTGTGCTGAAAGCCATTCTAGCAGCATAAGGTGCTGCTCCTCAGGCTGCCTTCCCATGCTCCGCCATGGAGCGTGCCATGCCAAAGGACCCTTGGCCAGGAATGGACGTTACGATGCTGGCTAATGTGACATAACAATGAGTTTCAGGTACCCCAAGCTCCTTTCATGCCCCGTGCAGTGCAAGAGACTCTTCTGTCACCTCGTGACAAGCATGTATCTGATACCCTGCCCTCTGGAGGGGGATGATGTAAGCAGGTTGGGTTTGATCCCTATGAGACAGATCATGTGTTAATAGATAGACCCCCAGCCTGGCTCTGAGTTTTATCAGCAGCGTATTGTGTTGCTGTGTGGATGATGGACGTCAGGGCCCAAGGTCCCTGGCTGGGTGTGCTGTGGGGAGGCAGTGTGCTGCCTGGGAAGTGGAGCTCTCTGAGCACATGGGGTGGGATGGAAGAAGGAGCATCCTGGTGATCTTCCTTGTGCCACCACTGAATATTGAGAACTACCAAATGGGGCTGCAGATGCTCAGTGCTGCTTAGGCTTGGAGATGTGCTGCTAGAGTGGGGCTGGAAGGGTTAGTTGCCCCAGGAAGGTGGGTGGGCAGCCTGCAGGAAGGGGAGCTGTGCTTGGGGCTGAATGTTTGTTTGAGCTGTGCAGCCAAAGGTGAACCTGAGCTGCTCAGTGAGCCTCTCTCAGTCACTTCCAGACCTGCTGGGACCTTACCCGCTGCACTCACTGCTGTGAGTTTTCTTTCCCTGCAGGCCGTTGCTATGGACATGTGTGAGAAGGGTCAGCTGACCTCCAGCATGGTGGATGACGTCTTCTACATAGTGAAGAAGTGCATCGGGCGCGCCCTGTCCAGCTCCAGCATAGATTGTCTCTGTGCCATGATCAATCACTCCACCACCGAGCTGGAGTCCGACTTCAGGTAACGGGGTAGGCTGCCTGCAGGTGTCCCTGGGGCTGAGTGCTGTCTCCGAGTCCCCCAAAGGGCACATGGAAGGATGCAGGGGGGATGAGAGAAAATATACACTATATAGCAGAAATGACCATAACTGATTTCTCCCTTATTTGGATCTGGTTTTGTTGCATACTTAACAAACACAGCATTTGTCATAGGATGGTGTTTCCTGCATGTAGAACCTCTGGGTTCCCATGCTTCTGACCTCAAGCATCTCTCTTCTCTGGGATATGCCATGTGAAAACAGGCCCCTTGGCTCTGGCCAGGGCCTGGTGGCCTTGGTGGGGCGAATGGGTGCAAGAGCCTCAAGACCAAAAGTCCTCCAGAGGGCTGAGAGGAAATCCATGTAGCACTTACACGTGTTTACCTGTATGACTGCACAGTCTGTGCTGGGCCACTTGCAGGCATTCACCTGAGCTCCACGTGGGAGGTGAGGTTCCCTGGGGCCACTTTAATGCAGTGACTTGAGTGGCTGCCTGATGCTTTTGAACAAGGGTCATGTGGGTACAGAAATCAACCTGTGCCTGTTTTGCATCCCAAGATGGCAGTAGCCAGAGCAAATACAGAAGTGACTGATCTCAACAAGCTGCTGCAACCAGCCCATTTGGGTGAGAGCTTGGAAAGGAGGATCCCTGGATGCTGGGCAGTGGACTTTGTGAGGAGCAGAGCGATTTAGCAGGGTTCTGTTTGCCATGCCTAGATCCCGGCTCCTGACTTCAGCAGAAGGGAACTGTTGACCAATATTTGCTAGGCTAATTATTATATATCTGTGTCTATCACTTTATTCACACCAGGTATGGTAACAAGCATTAGGCACGCAGTATCAATATAATGTTATAGGACTTTTTCTTGTGGTTACATGGCCTGACTTTGTCTGTGTTCTGTAATCCTGTTCCCTTCTGCTGTGTGTCCCATAATGCTTTTGCAAAGCTGAAGTCCACTTTGGCTTTAGAAAGTTGTCAAAGGCAAAATATATGAATGTTCTGCCCAGTACAAGCTAGGGAGGTACCTTCTTAGACCAGTACCTGGAATGCTGGTATCCAGAACAAAGCTAAGGAAGGAACAGACCTACAAGTTAAGAAACTGGGATGAACTGGTGGGCTGAATTTTAGTGACATATAAAGAGTTTTGTAACTTGTAAAATCATCCTAGAAATACTCCTACCTGAACTGTGCAACTTTGGAAGGAAGCCTTCTGGGTAAGGTGAATTCAGCAGTGCTGCTCGAGTCGGCTTCCCAGAATTTGGTAGCGTATTGAACCACTTTTCCGGTACTAAAGTATCTTTGACTTCTAGCAGTTAACCTGTCCTGATACTGGTCTGTTGAGTGCATTGTATAGCAAAGCAAAGTGTGGTCAGGGAGCAGACTGTACCATCTCCCAGCAGAACTGGGCCATGTTCATTCTCATATATTGTTCCCAGGGTGACTTGTGGCCAGAGGGCTGGGCTTGTGCAACTGCGCCTGGCCTGATGCTTCTCTGGCCGCCTGCTTGGCTTGCTCTGCTCAGTACTGAGGCACAGTGTGCTCTGTCCATCTCCAGGGAGGTTCTGTGCACCAAGCTGAAGCTTGGCTTCCCGGCCACCACATTCCAAGACATCCAGAGGGGGGTGACCAGTGCAGTGAACATCATGCACAGCAGCCTGCAGCAGGGCAAGTTTGACACCAAAGGCATCGAAAGCACCGATGAGGCCAAGCAGTCCTTTCTGGTGGGTTTCGTGCAGGCTTGGATGGAGGGAAGGGCAGGTGGTGAGGACAGAGGGCCTGGAGAATTTGAGGAAAGGGAGATGCTTGAATATCTAGCATCCCAGGAATGGGAAAGTGTCTCCTGGGCTTGAGTGATATGACCATGGCCTGAGAGCCAGGATGGGGGCAGGGTGACCTCTGACTCCTGGCAGAAGGTTGATGCTGCATCTCCCAAACCATTCCTCCCTGGATTCTTAACCAGGCAAGATCCTCCAGTCATCCCACAAGCTGTCTGTTCCCCTTGGAAAGTGAGTCTGCTCTGCGTTGAAATTAGCATTGATGCCCCACAGAGAGGCATTGGGAGGGTGCCACTTCCCCCCAGGGGGGAAATCTTGCACAGAAGGATTGCATGGGATGAATGAGCTCTGCTGATATGACGAAGGGGTTTTCATCACAGGCGGCCACTGTGCTTGGAGTGTGAGAGCCACTCTATTGTCTTCTCTTCACGTTGTGCTACAGCTGGCCGTGTTTCAGGGGTCAGAGCCTGGAAGTGAGATTTACAGAGCAAGAAATGTGAGCCCTCCTCTGTCGCCTCTGTGGCTCTCTGCCGCGTCCCTCCCTCTGGAGGAGCGCTGGATAGATCTGAGGACACCCATGCACCCACCCACGCATGCCCTACACATGCATATGGGAAACTGCACTGTTTGGTTCCCTGATCCAGCACTGAAAGGGTTTCCCACTGATGAGACATCCTTGATGCCAAGCAGACCTCAAGTGAAGTCCCTTGACTGGCAGCAGTGGTGATGGCTGGCACGGACCTGTCTGCCCTGTCTGCCCACCGCAGCACTATGAATGCATAGCAATGAGGAGGCTATGCAGGTGGTTCGTTGTGCTTGGAGTAGAGAAATCAAAGGCGTGAGTGAAGGGAGGGTGCAGGGCCGATTGCTTTATTTCATAACACTCTTGGTGACAGGGCTCTGGATTTCCTGAAGCAAAGTACTTAAAATGTCAGCGCTCCTGCCGGAGTCCCTCATTCACCTGTCAGCCCAGCTCGTTTTCCTGTCTCCAGCAAATCTCAGCATCGCACTGACATTTACTTCAAGCGGTGAAGAGCAAAATGTCACCACTGCTGATGTTTTAATGAGGATTGTCACTGGGCAGGCGAATTTCTGCACTCTCCTGCCTGCCCATCAATGACTTGCTTTTCACCACCGCTTTCCTGGACTTTCACTTGCATGTAAGCAGCTGGCTCTGGGTGTTCCTAACCCAGAGTGTTCTCTGGGATGCTGCCACAAAAGTGATGCAAAACACAAGGGTGGGACTTCCTGCAGGAATGAGGCAGAGAGCTGTCACTCAAACACTTATATATAAAACAGCAGTGGAGGGCGGGTAGATCGCACATCACTGGAAACGTATCATGTCTTCTACACTTACCTATTTGCAGTTGACTTTATGCTCCTTCCTCTTTGTTCCAGGTCACCTTGAACAATGTGGAGGTCTGCAGCGAAAACATCATGACCTTGAAGAAGACTTTGGAGGTAATGTCTGGCATCTTTATTGGCTTCCTGTAACCAGCCTTACAATCCACTCCCGTCCAGCTGGGTACACATTAGGGAATGAACACTCCTAGCCTCCTGTGCTTTTGGCCTTACTCGACTTTCAGGGATCTTACTTAACCTCGGGTGACCTGTCCTGCTAGTTCAAAGAGATTGGTAGAAAAAACTGGGCTGGATGGGACCATTATCAGTTACCTGAGTCCATCCACCTACCTCCTGGCAGAATAGATGTAATTATCCCTAACGAATTTCCAAATTTTCTATGAGGCTGAAGCCTTCATTGTTTACAGGGATGGCGATTTGTTTCCTGTTTTCATTTTATATCTAAATCTTCCTGTTGTGGGGCCATTACTACATGTTTGATCTGTGTCTAATGAGAATATGCTCATTCGCGTACAGCTTTTATGTCTGAATCTCTTTTCTTTCCATTCTGGTTTTAGCCTTTCTTTATCACTCTCATTTTCCAAGGCCCAGGTCTACACTACAGACCTAGCTGTGTCGCTCAGGGATGTGAAAATGCCACACTTCTGAATGACATCATTATATCGCTCTGACCTCTTGTGTAGACAGTGCTGTGTCTGAGAGCTTCTCCCATCGCCATAGCTTCCATCTCTCGGGGCGATGGCTTAACTACACCAGAGGGTCTCAACCTTCATTGCACCGCGACCCCCTTCTCACAACAAAAATTACTACACGACCCCAGGAGAGGGGGCCAAAGCCTGAGCCCGCTCAAGCCCCACTACCCTGGGCAGGGGGGCCAAAGCCTGAGCCCCACCATCCCAGCAGGGGAGAGGGGGCAAAGCTGAAGCTCAATGGTTTCAGCCCCAGGCAGGGGACCTGTAACCTGAGAGATGTCGCCCAGGGCTCGGGCTTTGGTCCCAGGCAGTGGGGCTCGGACTTTGGCTTTAGCACTGGGCCCCAGCAAGTCTAAGCCAGCCCTGGAAACCCCATTAAAATGGGGTCACATCCTATTTTTGGGGTCCCAGCCCACAGTTTGAGAAGCCCTGAACTACACGAATGGGAGACGCTTCCCTTGTCTTCTGCTGTAGCTCTGTCCATGTAGACAAGCCCCAAATCTCCAGTACCATTTCTGCTGATCACCTTTGAACTCTGTTCACCTTACCTTATTTATCTCCAAACTCACTTTGTCCTGACTACCTATATGTGGTAGCCCAGTGGACTAACCAGAAGAAAATACTGACCATACACACACGGACTCCTGAAAAAATAAAAAACCACCAGCCATGAGAACCTGATTTTTTTAAAGGGGATTTAGCTCAGCTGCTAAATTAATACCTAGTGTCAAAACAGAGTGACTGCTGTCCAAAGCATGTAGAAGATCTAGCCAATGGCTTGCAGAGCTTATAGTCTAAATCAATGTGATCCAAGCAGCTGAGGCCAGAAGGACTGTGGGTGGGACCATGGGAAGGGGGACAAGTTATGTAAAACTTGTGGTTGGTTAGAGTTGAGCATGTATCTTAATGGTTCTTAAATTAACAGGGGTTTATTTTCAGAAGGTGTTAACACTAATCTGTGTGTTTATTATTGGGGTGTGGTGGGGGAGGTTGCAGTTGGGGAGGGAAGTAGTGGAAAAAGGCAGTGATTGAAGGCGTAGAGTGGGGAAGTAGAAGCTTGGGGTGTGGACAGGGGAAGAAGGTGGTCGAAGAACCTGATTTGCAGACACAATTGAGTAACTGGATTTGCCAGTGCAAACAAAGCACATGCAGACTTGTGCCTGCCCGAATCTACAGGCTGGTGCTGCAGATTGGGTGCTGAGACTCTGCCAGCTGGGGAAGATAGACATTCTCTATCTGTTATGCCGTTTGGGGCAGGGACTGTCTTTGTTACATTTGTACAGCTCCTAGCACAGTGAGGTGCTGCTCCATGATGGGTTCCAGGGTGCAACTGCAAAATAAATACCTATTAGTGCTGGTAGTATTGGGCTGTTGATGTTCATCCCAGTAAAAGAGACTTTCATGCTGGGACTTGTCCTTTTCCGAAAACACGGCTGAAATCTCTCCTCTGGCCAGGCCAAGGGGTCACTCGTCAGTGTTTGGTTAGACCTTGTGAAAACGCTAAAAACGCTCCACTCCTTGTTCCTCCATCTGTAACGTGGAGATAATTTCCCTAGGTCTTGGATTAGATGCTCTTACGCCTTGTGACACATGAGGCAACCAGGTGGGTCCATCTCAGTCTGTCTAGTGCCACGTTTCCTGCTCCATTGTGGTCTGTTTCCACGACAGCGGCATCTTTCTCAATGGTTTTCTTGTGACATCTGTTGTCCTCCTCTTTCCCATTTTCCACCAAGTCCAGTCACAGGCTTGTCTGGAAGTATGGCTTTTGACACCCATACAACATGTCCAATCCCCTTCAACCTCTTCCCTTGAATCACTCAGTGCCTCTCTGGCCTGTTGGCTGGTCCTTCGTCATACAGCCGCATTAGTTACGTTATCCTACCAGTGGGCACCAAGTGTTCTCCGCAAGCATGGGGGGGCGGGAGGGTTGTGAGGGTGAGGAGGATTTCTTTGTATGACCGTAGCAGGGTCCCGTTGTGCTGTGTAAAAGCTGATCCCTGCCCCAAAGAGCTGACAAGCTGCTATGCCAGTGCAGAGTGCTCCAAGTGTCCCATAGCACTTACAGTCTGCGTCTGGGTGTGTCTTTCCCACAGAGCGACTGCGCCAAGCTGCTCAGCCAAGGCTTTGGGGGTGAACAAGCTGAAGCCAAGATCGACAGCTGCCTCGCTGACATGGCTGCCGTGTCGAACAAGTTCAGAGATCTGCTGCAGGTGAGCTGTTTGCCGTGCGTGTGGTGCGCTCTGGCTGACGCAGCCACTCGGCTGGCTCTGAAACGCACCCACAAATGGGAAATCATCAGCCCAGGGCCTGTGCTAGCCCTGGCTCTGAGTCCAGCCCAGAATGGTGTAAGGTGGTGTGGAGGGGGAGTAAGCATTGATCGTATGCTGAGTAACAGTGATGCTTCTGGCTGGGGAGGAATAGGCACTAAAGGTGAGCTGCAGAGCAGAAGGAATGTGGTTCCCCTTGCTGCTTTGTGCTGAGTGAAGCTGGTCTCGCCCGGTAAAGGTGCAGTATTTTAAAATTGGACACACGAGTTCTCAGATCGTCCCTTCTCCCTCTTTGGGGGGAACCTTGGCAAGACATTCGGCAGGTCTGTCTAAGGATGGCATCTGAGGAGCTCTTGCCATCCCACAGATGTAATCCAAGAACCAGCATCTCTCTTCTCCTATCGAAATACCAGCTTCCCCTTCTCTCAGTGGGTAGCTGCTGCTAAGGCTGCAATCTCATGTCCTCCAGCGAGTTTGCCAATGAGAGGAAGAGGAAGGCTTAATGTTTGGTGTGTGGAAGCCAAGCAGCAGAGAACTTGGTTTGAGCAAACCCTGAGGCCATCTTTCGCCTGGTGAGAGGAGCAAGGAGAGCAAAAGCATTTTCTCTTGCTTTGCCGGGCACCGTCCCTGGGTCGCAGGCCGGCTCCAAGGCGCGTGGCTAATGCTGAAACCACGCAGGAAAGTTGTCAACCCAGTCTTGTTAAAGCTGGATGGGAAGCGATTGAGCTCCCGTGCTGCCTCAGTCTCAGATATCCCCTTTCAGTGGAAAAGGGCAGCTGCCCGCAGCAGACTCCAAGATGCCAGTTGTAATTAAAAACTTCCACCAACTGCCTGGGGAGAAGCTTCTTGCAGAATGACCCCTGGTGTCCCCTGAGCCAGGCAGGGAGCCCCTTCATGGTGGCCTAGGCAAGTCCTAGGTAGCTGCAAGGCTAGAGCGCTCGCAGCTACCTAGGACTTGCCTAGGCCACCAACAGCCACCACTCACAAGCTGCTGCATGTGCGACGTGGAACTCCTGCAACCTGGGAAAGCAGAGCCACTGCGACGACAGCTAGCTCTGCTCAGCGCTTTTCCTGGGGGGCGGGGTTTGGAATCCGCCCGTGGCTGCCTCCTTGCCCTGAGCAAGCAGAAGGCCGCATCAGTCAGTGGCCTTCCCCCTCTTACCTTGGGGCTAGAGCCTCACCTGGCTCCTGAGCATGGTGCTTGGCATCCAGACTCCTGGGCTCCATTCCCATCTTGACTTGCTGCCTGATCCTGCGCAAGTCTCTCTCCAGGCTTCACTCCCCTGGCTCACAGGGCAGACTCTGGGGAGGGTGAGAAGAGCAGCTGCATGTTTGTTGGAAACAAGGCGTGCTCAGTCATTGGCCAGGTCCTCTTCCTCTCCTCTCCTTCCCAGGAAGGACTCAGTGAACTGAACAGCACAGCTGTCAAACCACAGGTGAAACCCTGGATCAACCTCTTCCTTTCGGTCTCCCATAATATCGAGGAGGTAAGCCTCACCTTCTCTGATCCCCAAGCATCCAGCTCCATAGGGCTCTGCACTTGTAAGGGCGGGGAGGGGTCAGAGGGACAGGCCTGGTTCACTTCCCAAAGATCTTCTTCCCTGCTGTTACCTCAGCATGGCCAGGCAATGAACTCCTTGGCTGTCCAAGGACCACCTGTGGCACTGAAACCTAGAATATGGGACCCCAGGAAAACGTGGTGAGGGGTGCAGAATGCTGCACTGTCAGGGACCTTTCCTGTCCCAGTGTCACAACTCAAGACTTCTCATGCTGGTGACGCACAGTTCTGAAAAGCGTCATACTAGCTGGTTTGTGTGGGATGGGTACATTTTGGCAAGAAGGAATATCTGCTCCCCACCCCTGGAATGTCCCTTAGGATGCACTGCACTGGTGCCTGAGGGGCTGACTTTGTGAGTTGTTGCTTTAAGTAGCCGTACCAGATTAGACCATTGGTCCAGGTAGTCCTGCATCCTTGCCTTGTATCTGATACTTCAGAGCAAGGCAGAAATGCCTTGCTGGTAACACAACTGGTCAAGTTGTGCATTGGAGTATATGCAGATAACGGCATAGAGAATACACTTAAAGTTTGTGGACAATACCAAGCTGGGAGAGGTTGCAAGTGCTTTGGAGAATAGGATTAAAATTCGAGATCATCTGGAGAAATGATCTGAATTAAATAGGATGAAATTGAATAAGGACAAATGCAAAGTCCTCCACTTAGGAAGGAACAATCAATTGCACACGTACAGAATGAGCAATGACTGCCTAGGAAGGAGTACCGCGGAAAGGGATCTGGGGGTCATAGTGGATCACAAGCTAAATATGAGTCAACAGTGTAACACTGTTGCAAAAAAAGTGAACATCCTTCTGGGATGTATTAGCAGGAGTGTTGTAAACAAGACACAAGAAGTAATTCTTCTGCTCTGCTCCACGCTGATTAGGCCTCAACTGGAGTATTGTGTCCAGTCGTGGGCACCACGTGTCTGGAAAGATGTGGACAAATAGAGAGAGTCCAGAGAAGAACAACAAAAATCATTAAAGGTCTAGAAAACATGACCTGTGAGGAAAGATTGAAAGAATTGGATTTGTTTAGTTTGGAGAAGAAAACTGTTATGTCCCCTCTTCTCAGTCTTCTCAAGTACACAAAAGGTTGTTACAAGCAGGAGGGAGAAGAATTGTTCTCTTTAACCTCTGAGGACAGGACAAGGAGGTTTAGGTTGGACATTAGGAAAAACTTCCTAACTGTCAGGGTGGTTAAGCACTGGGATAAATTGTCTAGGGAGGTTGTGGAATCTCCATCATTGGAAGTTTTTATGAGTGGGTTAGACAAACACCTGTCAGATGGTTTAGACAATAGTCCTGCTGTGATGCAGGGGCTGGGCTAGAGACCTCTTGAGGTGCCTTCCAGTCCTACAATTCTGTGATTCTATGCGGAGGGAGGGGAGAATCCTTTCTAAGTCCCAGGCAATCTGTTTTCCCCCCGAAGCACGGCCTTAGAGCATCATGTTAGTAGGTACACGATCTACCTAGCCATCTGAAAGTGCTGGGCCCAGGTTAGGCATGCCCTTGTCCTTTCTCCTGGCCTCTCCTACGTGGGGACACAGATGAGCACAAAAAGACTCCTCCTTTAGTCCATATAACTTGGGCATCCTGGGGTCTGCTAAATCTACAGGCCAGATAAAGCTGAGCAGAGAAACTGTGGCGGACTTGATGCAGTGCAGCAGGGATGTAAGACCCACTAGCACTCTGTAGCTCCAGCAGGTTCTCCCAGTCCTGACTGAGAGCAGCTCTTCACAAGCCAGGGGTGTTGGGGATAAGTAATTAGCTCTGCGTTCTGCTCCAATACTAGGAAGAGTTCAATGATTATGAAGCCAATGACCCCTGGGTCCAGCAGTTCATCATCAACCTGGAACAGCAAATGGCAGAGTTCAAGGTGAGTTTTCCTGAGCACCAATAACCTAACTGAGGCTTCGGGTCAGTCATGCACAGTGGCATTGCCTGACTTCAGACACCTTGCTCTGGCAAGTGATGGACACAGTCCTCCCCTCATTGCGGCTGCTGTTTAAAACAACCCAAAGTAGCCCCCTTCGCTTTGATTCTCCAGTGCTGAGCCCTCCCCGAGAGGTCAGGGATACTCACATCTGTGCATGTTCCCAAGTCCTGGTGCCCCAGGCCTGACCGCTGAGCCGTTGTGGTTTGCTTTGGCTCCGCTCTTTAAGCACGGCCGTTAGCACCGTGCCTATGGCTGTTCTCACTGATTCCAGGCCTTTCACTGGTGCTGGTTTCTGTTGACTCCTGCCCAGTGGCTTCAGGACAGTGACATGGTTTTCTCTCCCCAGGCTGGGCTCTCACCTGTGATCTACGACAGCCTCAGCAGCCTGACCACTAGTCTCATTGCCATTGAGCTGGAGAAGGTGGTTCTCAAATCCACCTTCAGCAGGGTAAGCAGACAGCTGTGTCCTTGCGCAGCAACCGCCGGACTCACAGCAGGCCCGGGAGAGTCCTGCCTTCGCCCCCTCCTGCCCTAAGAGGGGTGGGGAGGCTGGGCTAGAACGCGCGGTACAGACGTTCCCCTGCCGGCAGTGCCACTGAGCTTCCTGCTGGGCTGTTGTCGAGGCTCCTGCTACCCTGCAGTTCCAGCCTTCGAAGCTAAAGCTTCAGTTTCCCTCCCCACTCAGTGAGCCCGTGCATGTGACTAGACTTAGCCAGCTCAAAAGAGCCCCGATTGGAGCGAACGGTCAGAGGAAGCTTTGGCAGTGGGGCTAGGAGACCTTGCCGCGAAAGAGGCGTTGGCCCCTAAAGTGTCCAGCTATAAGCCACTGCCTACTTTCCAGCCCCAGAGCACCAAGTTCCATGGAATTCTTCCCTCTCCTCACCCGTCATGACCATCTGTAAGATCCAAAGCCATGTGCCCATGGAAGAGTAACCTGGTTTGCTTGGTGCGCCCAGCTTGGCGGCCTGCAGTTCGATAAGGAGCTGAGATCGCTGATAGCCTATCTCACCACCGTGACCACCTGGACCATCCGGGACAAGTTTGCTCGTCTTTCCCAGATGGCGACCATCCTCAATCTGGAACGGGTGAGCTCTCCTCTGACTCTCTGTGCTGGGGGTGGTGGAATGAGCAGCAGCAGCTTTTTCCCGAGCCAGCCTCCACAGAGGTCTCCTAGGCTCAGCCTGGTTTGCAGCTGCAGCCCCCGTCCCCCCATGCCTGCTGTTCCTGCAGCACTTGCTGCTGGGGTGGGAGGGGTAGTTGCAGGAACGTGGAGCTTCTGCCCACCCATCATGCCCATCCCCCTGCTCTGGAGCGTCTGATCTTCCCTGGAGCTGGAGCTGGGGAGGAGAATGGCATATTCATGGGTTGTCATTTCCCATTTTCTTTCTTTCTCCAGGTGACAGAGATCCTGGATTATTGGGGCCCCAACTCAGGCCCCCTGACCTGGCGCCTCACCCCAGCAGAGGTCCGTCAGGTGCTGGCCCTCAGAATCGACTTCCGCAGCGAGGACATTAAGAGGCTGCGCCTGTAGCTGTCACGCTATCTGCAGCGCCTGGACGTCCTCGGATGCGCTTCATAGTGTGAACATAGCAATCCCTGGGGCCCGTCCTCGTGCTCCCAGCACTCGCTGCAGCAGGACTGTGACAAGCCCAGGGGCGACTGGCTGGCGCTGTCAGCCACCAGCCCTGTGATGATTCCAGTGCTGCTCCCCAGTGCCCCACACCCGGCTTTCCTGGCATGGGAGAAGGCCCGGTGCAGCTCACTGCCCTTCAGGGAGCAGAGATACAGCGGCCGTGCAGTCGCTCATGTTTTCGAGCAGTGGCATTCCAGCAGGGTTCCTCACTGAGGTGCCCTCCCCATGACACTAACAGTAAAGGCTCAGGCTGTTCTGACAGAGGGTTAGAGCTTGCTCATGCCTTCCTCTCTCATGACCGGTTCTGTGGAGTTGTGGCTGTAGTCCCAGATGCTGCCTCATGCAGTGACTCAAGCCCCAGTGACCTTGTGCCGCCCTCCACAAACCATGGTTGCCCTGGCCCAACAGGGTGTAATCCTGGCGTTCTTCCCCTGGCTGTGGTGACGGTTCACAGGTCAGCTGCTGGCGTCCCAAGGGCAGGCCTTGTTCAGGAGGAGGAGCTGCCTCCTGGGCTAGTTCTTCAGGCTGGGGCCTTAGTGGAGAGTGTCTGAAATTCACATGGAGGCTGCTGATGGTCAAGTCCCTTCTGGAATCAGGGCTCTGGGTCCTCTTGTACCTGTTTACACTGTGCAGCGAGGCAGTGAATAAAGATGGAGGAGTGGGGAGTAACGTTCCTCGGTGACGTGTGTTACGGGGTGGGCGAGCGCATGGCCAATGGGAGCTAAGGCCAGAACCTCCTGCAGGCTCCTGCCCTACCTGCAGTGGGGTGTTCGCTTGTCTTGTCCATCTGCCTGGGGCCCTGAGGGCACATAGTTGGCACTGGGCTAGTCTCAGTGATGCTGAACTTGCTCTGCTTAGCCCAGGACCGTGCTAGTGCCATCTCCCTACCAGGCAGCTGTGCTGCGTGATGCTCTCAGCCCTGCTGGTGCAGACGAGCTCTGCCTCTCTGCAAAGCCTTCGGCTCCAGCTGGGTGGGCTGAGCTGCCTCAAGGCCAGGGCTCTGCTGGGAACGCACAGCCTGCTGGGGGGAAGAGTGACAGCATGCTGGGGGGGGTCCTTTCATGTACAGGAAGAATGGACTCCCACGGAGGAAAAACTCAGCTCTTGGTGGTCAGAGAAAGGGCAGGAGCAATGACTCACCACAGAACTCAAAGATTTCTGTAGTGTTCAGGGACTTGGCTGCTGCTGGAAGCCAGGCCTGCCCGCCCTCCCAGGCAGCACTGCCAGTGAGCGAGTTGCTGGCAGGTCACAAAGGATCCCCACACACACGGAATCAGTATGATTTGGGCTGCCCCAGGGAATGTTTAGCTAGAATGTGCAGGCTGGGCTTGGCTCCTGCGCGCTCCCCTACATGGCGATGAACACGTGTCTCAAAGCACGCGGGACTATTCACTGTCCTGCTGTACTGGGCGTGAGTCAGTCAGCAGGCTTTGTGCTCTGATCCTACTGACAATAGGAAAAGGGGCTCCACTAACCTGTCCTCAGGAGATGGCTCAGTGCAGGAGATACCTGCAAATCAAGCATTAGTCACCATTCCCATGGACCCAGTTACTGATGCCATCTGCAGAAAGACCATATAAAAATACAGGTACAGGACCTGAGCAACGGCGGTGGCCATCTCTGTTCTATAGAGGCTTGAAAGGATTAGTTTTTTATCAGCAGACGTTGAAACACTGATTTCATTGTACAAATAGATGAAAAACAATTTCAGTCAATGATTGAAATGTACAGATAGGCCACGGGCCAGATCCAGCCCACCAGCTGTTTGAATCTGGCTCTCGAGCTCGCACTCGGGGCAGGGTCTGGGACTTGCCCTGTTCTGGCACTCCAGCCAGGGAGCAGGGTCAGGGGCTGCTCCACGCAGCTCCCAGAAGCAGCAGCATAGCCCCTCTCCAGCTCCTATGCATAGGGGCAGCCAGGGGGTTCTGCTCTGCACACTGTCCCCACCTCAAGTGCCACCCCTGCAGCTCCCATTGGCTGGGAACCACAGCCAATGGGAGCTGCAGGGGTGGTGCCTGCAGATGGAGCAGTGTGTAGAGTTGCCTGGCCATGCCTTCATGTAGGAGCTAGAGAGGGACGTGCCGCTGCTTCTGGGCACTGCTTGAGGTACGTGGTGCCTGGAGCCTGCACCCCAAGCCCCAGCCCTGATCCCCCTCCCACCCTCCAAACCCCTTTTTCCCAGTCTGGAGCACCCTCTTGTACCCCAAACCTCTCATCCCCCCATGCCCCAAACCCCTGAGCCCCAGCCCTGATCCCCCTCCAAACCCCTTGGTCCTAGCCCAGAGCACCTTCCTGCACCCCAAACCCCTCAGCCCCCCCAGAGCACACACTCCCAGCTGGAGCCTGCACCCCAACCCCCTGCCCCAGCTCTGATCCCCCTCCTGACCTCTGAACCCCTTGGTCCCAGCTGAGAGCACCCTCCTACACCCTGAACTCATTTCTGGCCCCACCCCAGATCCTGCACCCCCAACCAGAGCCCTCATCCCCTCCCACACCA
The DNA here is from genome assembly GCF_025201925.1 of Gopherus flavomarginatus. NCBI lineage: Eukaryota > Metazoa > Chordata > Testudines > Testudinidae > Gopherus > Gopherus flavomarginatus. The sequence goes on from NC_066630.1 coordinate 40,366,400, forward strand.
CAGCCCCAATTTTGTGAGCATTCATGGCCTGCCATACAATTTCTATTCCCAGATGTGGCCCTCGGGCCAAAAAGTTTGCCCACCCCTGAGAAAGGCAAAGTAAAAGGAACTGCTGCTTGAAGCCTTGGAGGTGTGATGTCAGGTTACTTGCAGAGTTTGACGTGATGGTCACAATTTATGTTTTAACCGTTACAGCTTTAGCTTTCGGCCTCAGTGTCTGTCATTAAGTAACTTGGCTGGCCCCTCCAGAATTTCCCACACTTACGAACGTTTTAATTGATGAATAGAAAAAATGCTTAAAAATAGATGTTGATATCAGTCGAAATTATAAAATATTACAGATTCTGCCAAGCCTGTTTATCCAGCCTGTGGGTGGGACTGCTCCAAAGCATCGCGCTGCTGTCAAACAGTGAGGGGCCTGCCGGTGAACCTGGCCTGGTTCTGTCATAGGCACTAGCCCAGGCTGCTGTGGGGCCGAGGGCTTCCCAGCTCCATCAGCCCAATGGCAGAGGCCCGTACTCTACAGCGATGATCATGCAATCTGTGCAGCTGCTGCTGTTGAAGCCAGAAGTCACTCTGAATTGAAGCCAAACCAGGACGGATTCACCCACCACTCCTGTGAGTGGAAAATCCTAGGGCAGGTTTTTCACGCCACGGTGGGAGGTTGGCTGCTCTCTGAACATTCACTGGCAGTGCACAAAGACCAGGGCCCCGTTGGCCTTCACGTGACCGGCTGTGCCCTCTCACTCCGTGTCACCTCTTGCTTTAGGGTCTCTCCCCACTAGCTGCAGAGAGAAGCCAGCTGTGTCCACTTCAACGGTGTGGATGCTGAAATTCCCCAGGCCCTGCAATGAAAGGTTGCGTTAGTAAAGCAACAGCGGGGGCCTTGCTGTTAGGTGGTAATAGCTGTGGGTGTAGCATGGGGACTATTTGCTTAGTTCTAACCCCCTCCCACTGCCTGGCCAACATGCCACGAGACACAGGCTGCTGTAGTCTGCACCCCTCTCGCAGTGCCTGGGACACGCAAGGCCCTGCAGAGCCATCCGCTGCCCTGATCACCCCTGAGATGGGTGGTAGCGAATGGGCATGGCTCACCTCTGTGTTTGCTAGAATTTGCTGTATAAAGTCTTTCTGGCTGGGCTCCTTGGTTAAGATGTAGAGGAACCCGCCACCTCCAGCTCCTGCCAAGCTCTGCCCATAGACATACGGCTGGAGAGCATCCATCATGCGTCTGACAGCCAGGGGCTCACAACCCGGGGCCATGCACTTCTTCTGGTGCCAGTAGTGGGTCAGGCACTCGCCAAGGAGGGGCAGGTTACCTAGAGCAGACAATGAGAATGTCAAGAATTGATCTGTGCCCAGGAGAGCTGCAGCTGTTCCCTAAGGGTTCCCCAGCCCTGGTCTCAGGGGACGTGGGCAGGGTCTGCCCTGCCAGTGCTATCAGAACTAAATGATAACGCTTGGCCAGCCTGACACCGCAGCATTTCACCTGCCTGGTGGTGAACGCCATGGCCTCCCTTGCTAGCCAAGTCTGCATATCTGTAACATTCCCCTGGGGAAAGGGGGGTGGATTCTGGCTCTTTCCATGTTCTTAGCACAGATGTAGTCAGAAAAGGGACACTGCAAAGACGGTGCAGCTCCCTCTTTCTCCGACATGCCCCTTGGCTCAGGCTGCAGTGAGACGAGGCAGCTTCTGAGCTGCAGAATCTCCAGCTACTTAGAGGAGGTAGAACTCAGCAGCTTTTTCATCAGCACCAGCTGCGATGAAGATTCTGCAGCCGTCAAGGGACTGGCGCTTGGTGGCTATTCATGGATTAAGGGCAGAAGGGGCCATTCGATCAGACCAGAAGCTCATCAAGGAAATACTGCCTCAAGCCTGGATCTCGAGCTTGTTTTATAGAAAGGCATCCAGCCTTGATGTAAAGAGCCCAGAGCTACAGTCGCTCGCCCCCAATCCCCCTGGTTCCTACCGATCCATGTGCTGCTCCTGAGCTGTGGGGGGGGGTTACACAAGCTCCTGCCTCTGACTCCCCAGTAACAAGCCACCAGCGGGTCTGCTGTTTTTTCAAATGTTTCAACCCAGCTGCAGTTGCACCCCAGCAAGAGCAGGGCTCACCTTTGTGCAGCCTGGGTGGGGGCGCTGGCCTGTACAGTCCTCTGCATGGAGGGGGGGGAAAACAGACTGGGAAAGCAATTTGCTCTGCTGATGAGGTGTTAAGGCTGCATCGACACGCACCGGCTCGAAACGACTGACCAAAACCGTAGTTTAACCAGGCCGTAAGCACAGTGCTCCAGCAGGAGCAGCCCTGTGCACCTGTGAGGTTCCAGGGCTCCCTGTGAAGGCATGGCCCCGTGGCACCCTGATCACATCCTAGCCAGCACCGCGGCTCCCAGCCCACCTTGACAGAGCTGCTGTTTGGCTTTCTAAGCACAAGTGGGACCTGCGCTAAAGGCATTGGAGCAGGGCTGCCTTGGCAGGAGGCATCCATGGAATTGGCATGAAATGGAGCAGATGGCAGCTGCCTTCCTCTTCAGTGTCCCGGCGGGCAGTGCAGGCTGCAAGTCCCAGCAGGCTGCAAGTCCCGGCCGGCAGTGCAGGCCAACCACCGTGCTTAGGCTGGAGCTGGGCTCCCAGAGGCCTGCACCTTGCTCAGGTGCTAGGCCTGGGCCAGCCAAGGGATCTCTACAGCCCAGGAGCTGCGGTGCCTTTCCTGTCTGCTTGCCCCAGCAGCATGTGAGCCCTTAGCCACAGTGCCCCTACCCCGGCAGAGGGGCCATGCGCTCAGGGCAGGTTCCAGAAAGGCCCCCTGGGCCCCGGAGATGAGCGTGCAGCTGCTTTACCTTGCTGAAAGGCCCGGGCGCACTGCTCCGCGTTGCTCACCAGGGCGTCGGCGTTCTGCACAATCGCTGGCAGCCTGGCATACCAGTTCCTGAGCACGTCCTGCAAGGGGAGGCCAGCCATGAACTGCATCACCTTCACCTGCCTTCCCAGCCCGAGGGGCCCTGCCCTGCTATTGACCCCCACCCCCGGCACTCGGGGATGCACCAGGAAAACAGGAGTGAGCCTGTTTCCCATCTGTTCAGTGCAGCTCCCAGCAGCTTTGCTGGTCCAGGGATCCTGGGGGGGAGGGGAGGAGTTGTGCGATGGCCGCGGCGGCTCCTCCAAGCTGGCAGAAACGAGCTGGGACTTAACCCCTGAGGCTGGGCTACTGGCCCTGGATCCAGCTGTGACCCATCCCCAGCACCTGAGCCAGCTCAGCCCTGAACAGGGGCAGCAGCACATGGAACCGAAGGGAAATGGGCAGAGGTGGCTCTGCAGGGCCCCTGGCTCAGACGTTCTCTGGGGACCCAGCCATGCCTGGGGGGGGCAGCAAGCCTCACCCCTTGCTGTGGCGGGCAAGGCAAGGCTCCTCTGCGAGCATTAATACCCCCTTCCCTCCCCCCAGCGCAGGCAGGGGCTCGGGTTAAGGCCCGTCTCCACTCCGCTGCATGGACTCCCGCTGCCTCAGAGCCCCCCTGCCGTGCCTCAAGTGGGGGAGGCAGGGCCCCTGCCAGGTGACCCCGAACTCTCACTGCCAGCAGCTACTTCCAGGCACGGAACCAATCGTCGGGCAGGGCTCTGCCCGCTAGAGGTGGGAGCTGCTGTCTGACAGCCCTGCGCTCTGCTCCTGCTGTTGGACGCCTGGCTGTCCTGCAGGCTGGCCCAGATTCTGCTGTTCCCCTGCCTAGGGCTCCCCTGCTGCTGGAGCTGCACCCCACTAGCAGAGAGTGGGGGGCAGAGGGCTCCATGGGGAGCCCAATTGCTGAGCAGGATCCTGAGGGGTTGTGTGAGAATGATTTGCAGCCTGGCCTCTATCCAGAGCAGTTTAGGGAAACCCCCCACTTGCGGGCACTGTGAGCTGCTCTCCAGAGCACGGGAAGGCGGCGCCCAGGTTGTTCCTATGAGTTACAAATAAAGAAAATCCCAGTGTGAGTAAGTATCCCTGCTCAGCTCTGGGCACTGTCCCCGGGCACTGTCCCCTTGCACTGGGTATGTCTGACCAGCCACCTTCCCATGTGAGCCGTGGACTGAGCACTGGACAGCTGCTCCTGGGAGCCAGCAATCACTTTCACTGCAGCGGGGACAGAGCCAAGGGAGGGACACAGCCAGTTCCCTGCAATGAGCCACAGCTGTGCAGGATGGGGCCGTCTGGCTGCCTGTGTGCATGCAGCACCTAGCGCAGCAGGGGCTGGGTCCATGGCTGGGCACCTGGGTCCTAGAGTAATGTCCTAATAAAACTGGGGCCAACAAACTAAGCAAGGGGCTGGGAGCAGGGTTCTAGGCTTGGCTCAGCTGCATGGGACAGGGGCAGGTCGTTTCCCAGCTCTGGCCCTCAGCTGTGGACCAGGGAGAGGAGTGACCCTGCCCTGTAGAGCACTGGGAGAGCTAGAGCGAGGGATGGCTGAACTGCTGTTGGAAGAGGCTGCTATATCTGCCCACGCCTGCTGGGGCCTTGCTGGGGGCTGGGTGGGGAATGCCCCCCGAGGCATGGAGGGGCACATGCTTTACCTGGAGCAAGTTGCGGGCCAGCCGAGTCTTCCCTGTGTAAATCAGGAGCAGGTGCTGGTTCAGGGTCTGGGGAAAGCCCTCCGGCACGGGGATCTGCTCCACCTCTACCTTCAGGGGCAGCAGGGCCTTCGACCTCCCGATCTTGATGCCTGGCACAAGCCCGCCAACCTGGTCCTGCCATCCCCCTCCTGCCAGCAACAGGGCCCGTTACACAGCAGCAGGCCGCAAGGACACTAATGGTTTCAGGCCCAGCCCTGCAGCCGAGGGGAATTTTGCACCGTTGTGCACGCACAGAATTAATGCCCCCCACAGAATTTTCTTTCCTCCGCAGAGTAATTGATTCTGACGGGGAGGTGAAGGGAAGCTGCAATTACACCTTCAGCCGCCCAGGGGCTGATGTGGCACCCAAAGAGAGGGCAGCAGGCTCATGGTTTGGAGCAGCCAGCCATGGAGGGGGAGGGGGCAGAGGCTGCCTTCTTCACAGTGCCCTGCCCGCATGGCCAGGTGAGAAGATGTAGGCTATGGGGGACTGGAGAGAGCGGGGCACATGGGGCTGCTGGCGGGGGGTGTCACACAAGTTCAGAAGGGCTAGTGAGGGGGACAGACTGAGGCAGCGGCAAGGAGCTAGTGGGGTGGCAGCATTGAGCCAGGGGCTGAATGGGAGGGGGTGCAGGGCCACATGGGGACGGGGAGGAGTGTGGGGTGCAGGGACACATGGGGTCTGGGGCAGCTATGCCTGGCTGGGTGAGGGTGCAGGGCCACATGGGGATGGGGGGGGAGTTGGGAGTGCAGGGGCCACATGGGGGACGTGTAGCTATGCCTGGCTGAATGGGGGTGCAGGGACACTTGGGGACAGGGGCAGATGTACCTGACTGAATGGGAGAGGCTACAGGTCGGCCAGAGTCTGCATGAAGGAGGCTCCCCAACTCCCCGCACAAATCTATTCCATACTTCTCCCACCCACACCCAGCAACCCTCTAGGTTCACTCCCAAGCTCCCCTCTCCCTCAGCTCCTCTGCTACCCGACTCCCACAAGCCCTTGCACTGCTTTTGAACAGAGCGGTAAATACGTTTCTGTACTGCAGTTTAAATGAATTATTACTCAAAGTTCTGAATTAAGCCAAGTGAGGAATCTATTTGTCAAAAAACATTTCCTGAATCTTTTTGTTGTCTGGATTGTTACCCACAGACCTGCTGACAACTATTTTGAAATAAATTGAAACTGGCGTGATTATATTGTGTTATTTTGACATTTTCAGAATTTTAAAATCTTGGGTGCAGAATTTTGAATGTGCAGGTGCAGAAGTCACCCAGGAGTTGGACAGGCAGGATATTGGGGAAGGCCCTGGCAGTGTGCTGCTGAGGGGCCGGCTGGAGGGAAGAGGGAGGCGGGCTGCTTGGTTGGGGACCGGGAATTGATCAAACAGCCCCTGTGGAGGCTAGCAGGGGGGCAGGCAGTGTGCACCACGAGGGGTAACGCTGCCTGTTGCTGAGATAGCCTGAACCAGCAGGGCAGAATAATGGGCCGAAGCAGCCGGGGCCATGGGGCAGGCTGGCCTGTGGGGCAGTTCAAACCTCCAGCTGTGTGGCGAGGCCGGGTCCGTGGGCGGGGCAGCGGGAATGGCAGAGAGGCAGTGTGTCTGACGGGCCAGGGCTGTGCAGCACAAAGGCAGCCTGGGATGGCGTACCCCAGCTGCCACAGGCTCATGCCACCCTTGCCCCACACAACCTGGTCAGGGTGTCCATTCAGGCAGCCGGGCCAGACCATGGCAGCCCCCCCCCCCCCCCAAAAAAAAAAACCACACACACCGGTCTCTGTGCCGTTACCTGTGGTGAGCACCTGCTCCAGATGCAGCACGGCGTGGATAAGGGACTCTGCGTTGGCAGATTTCCCGGCTGCCCGGTACAGTGCCGCCATCACTGCCCCAGCCAGGATGCTGCTGGTGCCTGGAGGAGCCAAAGACGGGGCAGGGAGGTGAGGCAGAGGGTGCATGGGGACCACTTCTGAGCCATGGCCCATGAAACGACCCTGCGCCCCGCAGGGCAGGGCCATGGGGGCCGTAGCTAGGTTATGTCCCCACCTCCCAGAGCAGCTGCAGAGATGCAAGAGGACGTAAGCAGCTCTCTGTGCTGGGTGGCCCCTGTAATCCCCATGCTCTGCATTGCCAGGCTGGAGGGAACTGGCCTGCAGGGCACAGCAAGAAAGCCACAGAAAGAAGCTTGGATCCCTCCCCAGCGGCCGAGCCCATGGCCCCTCCCTCAAGGCGTCAAGCGTGCTGTGCCCAAGCAGGAGGCCCAGAGCCAGAGAGCAAGTTTCTCCTGAGTGCCTGAGGGCATGGCCGGGGAGTGCATCCCCGCAGGCCCGGTTGAGGGAGCCCCAGTCCCAGCCATGCTGCTGTTCAACATCCCTCACTCTGTTAGGAGTGACCAGCCAGGCCCAAGAACGTGACCAGGGCAGGCCTGGCTGCGAATGTCTTTCCTGTAGCCTCCTACGGGAGCTGAAGCCAAACCCCAGAGCTCTCCTGGGCTAGGGTTACCTACGCTCGCTGCCCAGACTGTGCCCTGTGCAAATGGGAGCCACGAACATACCCAGACCGGATCCATGGGGCAGGCTGGACCAGCTGTGCACTTCAAATCCTCCACCAGAGCACTCCAGCAGCTGGGCCTGCAAGGGCTTCTGGGAAGCGAGGGTGACAATCTGGGTGCAGATGAAAGCCGCTTTCAGCAAGGCCCCTGGAAAGGAGAGGGGAACCCCTGAAAGGCAGGTCAGCACGGCCATGCCCTGGCCACCAAGCCCCTGCTGGGTTAACCCCTACACTGCCAGCAGACTAACATGGTGCCCAGCCAGGTCACGGCTGCTGGGTCAGCCATTAGCACAAGCTCCTGACAGGCGGGTGCTCATAGCGACCCCACCCAGGCCAGCCAGGGCGAGGGCAGAGCTTCAGCCCCAGCTGTCCAGGCTCAGAGGCCTGCTCTCCCCATGGCACGGATCAGCAGGTCCTGGAGGAGGGGGAGGGGGGACTCGCTGAGCCGATGGTCCCCCCGGGGCTGGCTCATTGTGGTGGGGCTGCTGGCACGGGAAAGGTGCCAACAGCCTCACTGTCTGGAACAAGCAGCAACAGGATGAGCGTCTCCATCCCCAGTGGCGCCTGGGCTGTCCGTGCTACACAGGTCTCCAGCCTGGGCCTCTCTTATCCACCCGGCCTCTGTTATCACCTCCCCACCCCTGACGGGCAGGGCAGGGCTATCACACCATTGCACAGAGGGTGAGTTGAGGCACAGACAGGTTAGGGGACTTGCCCCTGGCCCCACAGGAAGTCTGTAGCAGAATAGGGACTAAACCCAGCCCCTGACCAGCACCAAACTCACGGGCCGTCCTTGGCCACCCGCCGTGGCGGTGGGTTTTGTGCTGCAGGCTGCTGTCTGCTAGGGATGAGCCCCCCAACTCCTCTACATGCCACAGTATGGCCAGCCGCAGGGGAGGGTTCAGTGGCGGGGCTCGGGGAATGGTTCCCCAGACAGCCCTCTGGCCCATTCCTGATCCCCCGGGACATCCTGCTTCCTGCGTTTAACTCTGCACAATTTCACCCCCAGCCCAGCCCACAGAACCCCTCTGGCACCAGGTGGATGTCATTCCTGCCAGCCTGACCGGGAACGGACCCCGCTTCTGAGACCTGCAGTGGATGCAGGCATGCAAGCCAGCTGGGGGGATGGCCCGTCTTGGTGCTGGGGGAGTGCAGCACAGGTCACTACTTGGCGCCCCCCAGGGGCCAATCCGAGAATAACCCTGGAGAATTCACAAGCACCAGTGACCCACTCTCTGCCACCCATGGGGCACTGCAAGTGACCCCCAGCCCCTTTCCTGGGCTGCGAAGCAGCTGGTGAGCAGCGGGGTGGGTCTTACCTGGTGCGTGAGGCTGGCAGTAATCCTGCAGGTCCTCCAGGTCCTGGCACACCAGCTCCAGCACCACCTCACCCTCCAGAGCGCCACTAGCACTGACCAGCCGGAGCTCCGGCTCGGCGATGCGCCGGGCCCGGGCCCCGATTGGTCTGCGCCCATCCACCAGGATGGCAATGTCCACCACAGCACCCCCGTGCTCGTACGTGATTGGAGGAGTGTCACTCCAGCCACCTGCAAGGCACAGAGGGGTGCGCACTCAATGGACCCTCATGCAGGATGGCCACCCACAGACCAACCCTCATCTCCTGTCCTCTCCAGGCAGTGCTATAACACCCCCCCTTAGATTCCTTCTCCCTACCCGCCTTCCCCATGCTGTCCGCCATGCAGGGCATGACCTCCAGAGCCCAGCAAGCCAGGCCATATCTCCCTGTCCAAGTCCCTCTTAAAGGCAGCATCCACAAGCCACCCTCCTGTGAGACACCTTAAACAGATGAACATGAACCCAGGAAACCTCCTGCCCCAAGCCCACTCCGGACAGGGCCGGCCTGGTCCATGTGTGGCCTGGAAGCACTGAGCTCGGCCCGGGCATTCAACCGTATTCCTGTGGCAGCTGCTGCTTGCTGGGGCGGTGCATTGCTGGAGCTCAGCTGTCGGGGAATGGCAGTCGGCGAGGCATGTGCCCGTTTACAACCAGTGCTGTCCACCAGCTGGGCACTGCTCCCTTCGCTCCAGGGCTCCCCGCAGCCCCGGCCCTGCCCTGGGACAGAGCCTAGGGCCAGCCCCAGTGGTGGCCAGGCCAGGAGAGAAAGCCCTTGAACTGGGGCCTATGGAAGCTGCTCCCACCCCGAGGTTCTCACCAGAGACGTCTATCCGGGCAGGGCACTCCACCAGCACCCAGTGACTGACAGGAGGGGGCTCCTCCCGCCCGACGCTGATGAACCGGCACGCCGACATCACAGCCTGGCGGATCAGGATCTGCTCGGCCCCCTCGTAGTGCCGGGCGGCCCTCACCAGCAGCGCCGGCCTGAAACGGCAGGGGGAGATGGGCACCGCTCACCAGCTGGCAGAGAGCACCATCGGAGCGGTCTTCCTCCAGGCATGCCAGCGGCATGGCCACAGTTAGTGGCTCTGACAACACTGAGCAGAAACAGGCTCGACTGGCCACAGGACGGCAGTGGTGCCCGTGTCGGCCTTTGGCACAGGTTGTCATGGTTACTGACCACCTAGTGCGTGGCTGGGTCCTCAGTCGATCTGCCAGCCACAGTCCAGGGCTGCAGAGATAGAGATGCCCAGGAACATCAGTCAGCCCAGCACAAAGCCCCCTGCAGAGACACAGGGCTGATGCCCAGCAGTGTCCTTAGCATCAGCTGGAGAGTTTATGGGTTTCCAGCAGGACCTGGGACTATGGTGACCAGATGTCCCAATTTTATAGGGACAGTCCTGATTTTTGGGTCTCTCTCTTATATAGGCTCCTACTACCTCCCACCCCCGTCCCGATTTTTCACATTTGCTGTCTGGTTACCCTACCTGGGACCCAAGCTGCTGGTGAGGAGGGGCAATCAGTCCCCCACCTAGAGCAGGGGGATCAGGCCAGTCTGTCAGTGAATGGCTGACAGCCCTGAGACCTCACAGCAAACCCCACTGCCTGCTGCAGAAAGGCCATGAGACAGGGCTGGAAATGCGGCAAAATGGTGGTGACATCCCTGCAGACCCGGTGGGGAACGCTGGTCCATTCAGGGGGGAGAGCCCAGCGTCACAGCCCCCAACACAACATCTCTGCCACTCTCGCTGGCTCCCGGGCACCAAGGGCCCAGCAGCCCAGTCCGTTCAGCCGTACCTGCCCAGCCATTTCCTCCTCTCTCTGGCGAGCGCCTTCACTCCCTCAGCGATGTTGCCTCTCTCCAGCTGCTGGAAGGCTGGGGCCCACTCCCGGTTGGCAGCTGGCCCACTCCGTAAGCCCCCGTCCCCTTTGGCCATGCAGCCCAGCACGTCGGCGATGCAGGCGAGAGCCCGGGCTGCCACCCCAGGGTCAGCAGCAACAGATGCCACTGTGAAGCAAAAGGAAGCCATCAGAGCGGAAGCCAGTCACTGCCCAGCAAGCTGGAGCCTTAGGGAGCCGCTGTCCATGGCAGGATTTCATGCCTCCTCATCTAGCATGAATGTTACCTTCTTCTTCTGCCCCCCAAGTCCCTCCAGCCACTTATCTACAGTTGTCCTGTACCAGAGCATGCCCCCGTGTCCCTGAGTGGAATGAGTTTGCTGGGTCTCAGCCCAGTGCCCACATCCCATGACCCATCATCATCAACTCCCTCGTTGACTATCCTGGGTGGATCCAAGGGCTGAATGAGGCAAGGAGTGAACTCCCTCCCTTGTGCTAACCGGGGGTGGGGAACTGAGCTGGGGCAGCCCACAGAAGCTGACACTACCAATGTCAGTGCAGTGCCTGTTCTGGAGATAAATAAAAGCAGCAAAGAGTCCTGTGGCACCTTATAGACTGACAGACATTTTGGAGCACGAGCTTTCATGGGTGAATACCCACTTCATTGGATGCAAGTAGTGGAAATTACTACATGGATTCTGGAGACAGAGGCGCTCAAGCCGGCACCTTCCTGCAGCACATCTACAATGGACCTATGCTCTGGTAGCCCACCTCGCCAGGGCAAGCCCAGTTCCACTTCCCAAAGCCCGCAGGAAGCAGGAGCAGAAGAGTTACTTGGTGCTACTTATTTGCATGTTGTTACCCAGCATGCTCTGCCCGCTCATAGCCACAGGCCAGGCTAGCTGGAAACCCACTGTCTGCCACAACGGAAAGTGCGCTCAGGCTTTGGCTTCCACACGGCTTCGCTAGCGAGAACGGGAGGAAACTCTGCCCTCCAGCAGCCTCCGTAAGCCACGTGCCTGAGGGATGTTCAAAGGGGCCACATTCCTCTCCAGAGGTGAGTGCATGGCAGGGGAGGGGGAAGGGACTGTGGTGCAGTCTGTTCAGCTGTCTGGGACCCGGCGTTACACAGGGGATGGAGAACACCCTGTAGCCAACTGCAAAGACAGCAGGAGAGACTCAGGGATGCACAGTGTCACCCGCAAAGATGGAATCCGGCAGGCCTCTGGGCTGACATCCCAGTGACTAGTCCCCTGGCCGCTGTAAGGGCTGCACAGCTGGCTTAGCAAGGGAGAGTGACCAGCCGTGTTCAAGGGTCCCCACCAATGCCCAAATCCACCAGCGCTCGTGGGCCTGCACAGGGGCTAAATCACCGTAGGGCTGGAGTCTGCATCCTGACGGCCCAGAGCAGCACGTGTGGCTGACACGAAGGTCACATGCAGCCACAGGCAGCCGCCCGCCCAGCTCTCACCCTGGTCCAGAGTGCTCAGCACGGCCTCCTGGTAGCCCTCGTTGACAGCCGTGCGGATCAGTGGCAGGAGGCTGCAGTCCCTGTGTTCCAGCAGCACCCCGCGTAGCTTGCCCTGTGCCTGGCGGAAGAAGAGCGCCCGGCGGGACGCCAGCTCCGCCTCCTGGTCTAGGCACATCAGCAGCTGCTCCCAGGACATGCGCCACGAGGCTCGCCACTGCCCCAGCCCTTCGCCCTCCTGGGAGCCCAGGAACCACAGCACGTCTTGGACCCCCAGGGGCTCGGCAGCGTGCAGAACAGGGAAGAGGCGGGCGTTCAGCAGGCAGCGGCTCCTCCGCGGGACCTCGGAGCCCCAGAGATCCCCCTCCCTGCCGGAGTGAGAAGCAGCCTCAGAGAGCGGGCACCACGCTGCCATGTGCAACGGGGGCCGGAGGCCTAGGCAGTGGGCATCTGCCCCTCTAGCCTCCCTACCTACAAAAAGAGCCTCAGTTCTGCCCCAGGGAAAGCAGATCCTGAGAGGCCTGCACCTCCCGAAGGCACAGGGAGAGGGGAGCATGGAGCTGAAGCTCCTGTTAGCTCTCTGCTGCCTCCTCACCAGCTGGACAGCGCCGTGCCCAGGATGACTGGCCGCAAGTTTTGGAGGATAGCTGCTGCCCTGCCCTGCCCCCATTCTGCACTGCTGGGATGGAGCCTCCTCCATGCAGACTGAAAGCAGGAGTCAGTCACTATAGCCTCTTCCTTGGCCAGCTGGAGGGAGATGCTCTAAGGCAGGGGTCAGCAACCTTTCAGAAGTGCTGTGCCGAGTCTTCATTTATTCATTCCAATTTAACGTTTCACGTGCCAGTAATACATTTTAATGTTTTTGGTCTCTTTCTATAAGTCTATAATATATAACTAAGCTATTGTTGTATGTAAAGTAAATAAGATTTTTAAAATGTTTAAGAAGCTTCATTTAAAATTAAAATAAAATGCAGAGCCCCCCCCAGATCTGTGGCCAGGACCCGGGCAGCGTGAGTGCCACTGAAAAATCAGCTCACGTGCTGCCTTCGGCACGTGTGCCATAGGTTGCCTACCCCTGCTCTAAGAAGACCAGCTGTGACGGCTCACAGCTCCTGCCCTGCCAGCCTCTCCCACCAGGAGGCGCCATGTGCACCCCTATAAGGACAGTGAGGGGCGCACAGCTCCTGCCCTGCCAGCCTCTCCCAGCAGGAGGCGCTGTAGATACACATGCTAGTTACATGGAGAAGCTTCCCAGCTATCTCGTCCCAGCCTCTTGCAGGACAGGTTGCTTTAGGGTGCTGGCTTCATGTAGTCTCACTCTATCCCACTGGGCCCCCAGGGGTTGGCATAGCGCTCTGGAGGCCAGTGCATCAGGGCAGCTCCTCTCCGCCCCTTTCCATTTCCAGGCAGCATTACAGAGCGAGTTTCCCAGGTCCCAGCTGAGCAGAATCCAGGGTGCGATGCAGAGGAGGAAAGCAGTTGCTCTCGGATCACTCTGTACCCTATCCAGGACCCTTCTCTGCCCAGCCTGTTTGGTACGTACCGTATCCCCGTCCTGTGGAAGAACTCAGCCCAGGGCACGTTCAGGTAGGTGCCGGCCTCCCCGGCAGGGCTCTGTGAGGGAGGAGAGAGGAGCCAGTGAGCAGTGGGATTAGAAGGGGACAGGGCTCGCACCATCGCTGTGGGTTAATCTCTGCCCTCTCCTGGCGGCAGGCCCTATGTTAACCCCACACTGGCTCTCAGGGAGGCAGGGCAGCATCCCTGGCCTTCGCTCCTCCCCCAGAGCACTCAGTCCCCCTGTGCCCCATTTCCTTGGCAGATGGTCCTCTCTGCACCCTCATAGGGGAATGTTCCTCCCCCACAGGCACCCCCAGCAGGGCCCCCACTCCAGTGGGTAGCCACGGCCCTGCACCGGGGGAAACACTGATGGTGGTCAGCCTGTAGGTGTGACTGTTCACTGAGGTCACATGACCCTCAGAGCTCCTGGACAGCCCCCCGTCCGGTCTCAGACAGCACCTGCCAGTCGTCGTGGCGCCCGGTCAGGGTGAACACCTGGCGCAGCACGTCCCGCAGCCGGATGGCGTGCCCCTGCAGGACCACGTCACGCAGCCGACAGCGCTGCAGGGCAGGCGAGGAGGAGACGTCCAGCCCCGTGAGGAGGCACCCAGAGCCTATCTGCAATGGTCCCTGGGAGGGCGACAAAATGGGCTGCTCCAGAAACATGGGGCGGTGCCGGAGATCCCCACCCCCATCAGAGCTCTGGGAAGCCCCTCCCTCTAATCTAGTCACAACCAGCCCATCATGGTGGTCGCCAGGCGCCCTCCTGCACTGGGGACTCCCAGAGGGAGCTGAAGGCTCAGAAAGACTTTCAATTCCACCCCATACAGCCGTACTTGGAATAGTGGCAAGGCCGGGGGTGGCGGGAAGGGACAGAGATGGTCACTGGTAAAATCTAGCAATGGGGGATATTGTAGAAGCCCTGCATTCATTCCCTGGAGCCCCTGGCCACAAGGTCACAAATCAGGAGAGGAGCAGGGGCTGAAGCTGGGGTGGGTGTGAAGAGACTAGGGGAAGAGACACAGGATCTACATTGGCCTGAACATGCAGAGGGAGGGGACCCCAGCAGCCAGGCCCCAGGCTGGGTTAGAGCGAGAGTCCAAAGCCATAGGGTGATCCAGCCCCGTGCCTGGGAAGCGCATGACCCCCAGGGACCCAGCAGAGTGAGCAGGCCAGGGAAGGGAGCTGTACCTGCAGGTGGCAATGCTGGAGAACACTTCCGGGCTCCACCCGCACGGCTCCTTCCAGCAGGCTGTTGGTGACGGAGCAGCCGTCCTCCAGGAGCTGGGGCTGCTGTGGGAGCAGAAGGAACCAGCGCTCAGGAGCTGGGGAGAAGTACTGAGCACTTGCTGAAGGTCCTGCACGGAGGTGGCACTGATGGAGGGTTAGGGGAGCACCAGAGGCTCCAAGCAGATGCAGCCCTGTGCCAAACAGCTGACAGCAGCCAACACAGACACAAGGGGGGGAAGGGGAAATTGAGGCCCAGCAAAGGGCAATGACTTGCCCAAGGTTACCCAGCAGGTCCAAGACCAGGCTGGGAACACAGCCCAAGTCTCCCAACCCGCAGGACAGTATCCTACCCAGCAAGCTACACTGCCTCTCCCACAGGGAAGGGGTAGTAGTGTAGACGGTGCTGGCGCCTTTCCCGCTATGCTGTCTCAGAGCAGGGCTAGGTGACGAGGCCCAGATGCCACTGGTGCCCCAGGGCAGTGGGGGCAGAAAGGAGATGCCAGGGGGAGGGGCAAGTGGGGGACTGGGAAGGGAGGTACCTACATCTATGTGGGAATGCGCCACTTTGCGGAAGGAGAGGGCGTTGACAGAGCTGGTGCGAAGCGTCAGGTTGTGGATGTGGTCGCTAGCGGCCATAGTCATGTAGTCATAGCAACCGTCAGGTATACACACTGCAGGGAAACGGGAGAGAGGCAACACCATTAATGCACTGCCAGATCTCTGGGGTCTGGGAGGGGTGGCCTGGCAGACACCAAGGGCCCATCAGGGTGGGGAGGGTAGGGGTAGGAGCACTCTGATCTGGGCAACACCCAGCAGGGTGGGTGCTGGACTGAACCCAGGCCAGAGCACGGGGGGGCCTTGCCCAGTGGGAGACCGAAGGGATCGGCCCTGGCACCTGGGTGTGACTGGCGGCTGACGCCCACCAACGAGATCCCGAGGAGCAAACTTGGCCTCACATGCACGAGGTGAGGGAGGAGGTCGGGGGAGATGCGGAGCACAGAGTCCAAACACCTCTGCGCAGCAGGGACGTGCGCAGCCCCTCGCACCCCCAGCCCTGTTGGGGTCCTTGGAAGCCCCCCAGTGGGTTAGATGACGAGGCTCTGAAGTTATACAAGCCAAGCAGCCAGTTCTTGCTTACCCTCCTGAGGCTCCTTTAATGACCCCCTATCACCATGCTGGGGCATTGACCCTGGACTGATGGAAACGTGCCAACAATCCTCAATATACTAACAAAGCACCCCTTGACAGCCCGCGTCTCCCCAGAAACCGAAGAGTATTTTGGACCAGTCATGTCCTGTTTCTAACCAGCACAGTTGCCAGCTCCACTGTGGTGGCTTCAGACACCAACCAGGACTAAACCTGCCTGGCTTCTGAGTTGTAACAGTCCTTGGAGGAATGGCAGGGGAGGAAACAGGCCCCCCGGTGTCTTCAGAGACTATCCCAAATTCCTTTGCAAGATACTAGCCAAGGAACATCTGCTGGGATACTGGGTGGCTACCAAGGCCCCAGAGAGCTCTAGCCGGGGAGGAGGGGGGCATGGGGGGCTGGGGCAGCGCTCAGAGGCGGTCACACTCACCCATGCTAAGAGGGATGGCATGGAGGGCCTTCCACAGCACGGAGCGGGCGCTCCTCAGGGCCGCCACCCCCTTGGCATGGCCGCTGCCCACCTCCCGGGTCCTGCCGGTCACAAAGTCCTCCTCAGTCACCCCATCGGCCATGCAGAGCACGATATCGAAGAACAGGGACAGCTGGGGGGAGGCAGAGAATGGAAAAAGCTCAGTCTGTGCCCTCCAACCCTGACCCACAGGCTGGAGACTGACTGCAGCGTGTCTACACTGGGTGGGCCTCACACTGGATACAGGGTGCCAGGGAAGGGCAGGGCTCCTGAGGTTGGGGATTCCAAGGGAAGACAAAAGAAAAGGGGTGACAGATCCTGAGTCTGTGCCAATGAGCAGGGTTTGGGATGGCGCAGCACCTGGCCTTTGGAATGGCAAGAGAAACTGGCACTGGCTGGTTCGGGAGCTGTGTGACTGGAGCAAGATGCCTGCTGTCTGTGACAGCCATCTCTCTGCCCTGCCCCTCCCTGGGCAAAGGGCGAGTGGGATATCTTCTGTCCTCAGCCCCAGGCATGGCAGGATGGAGGGCAGGGGTAGGGCCTGTCCCACTTTCCCCAGGACAGTCCCGGGCCAGCCCTGTGGGGAAAAGGTGGCAGGGGGAGCTCGCGCTAATGTGTGGGGTCTGGAGCACAGGATGGGGGGTTCCCTGGAGCTCC
The DNA here is from genome assembly GCF_025201925.1 of Gopherus flavomarginatus. Lineage (NCBI taxonomy): Eukaryota > Metazoa > Chordata > Testudines > Testudinidae > Gopherus > Gopherus flavomarginatus. Next base: position 40,383,256 of record NC_066630.1, read on the forward strand.
GGGGTCCAGTGATCAAACAGGCCTCAGAGCTCTGTGTTGCCTCCGCAGCACTCCTGGAGACCCGGCTCCCTGCACGGCAGACAAGAGTTAAGAGCCCTGTCCGGGGGACACTCTGCTGCTCGGCTGGGGCATGGGGTGCAGAGGAGTTTCCACCACAGGGAGTTGGGGGGGTCTGATCAGCCATGAAGCTGCACATGCACAGAGTGCCCCCTGCTGGTCACCCGATGCCAGCGTGGGCTGATTTAACCCTTGGTTCCAGGGCCTCCCACTGCCCCTGTGCCAGCAGACCCATCTGCTGGGGCGGGGGGGGAGGAAGGCCTGAATGCCCTGGCACTGCTTTAGACAGCGATGGAGAGGCGAGGGTAACTAGCACCAGATGACACAATGAGGGGATCCCTTCAGCACCGCTGCTGGCGAACGGCTGAGAGCATCACCTGGATGGACTGGGCCCCCGAATCCAGGCCCAGGTAGGTGCAGGCATCCAGAGGAGGGATGACGTGTGTGGACAGGAGCTGCTCTGCGGTCTCCGAGGAGAAGAAGACGACCCCGCACACCTGAAACCACAGAGCCGGCTGGGTGGGGTGTCACTGCAATTCACACCTGGGGGGCCAACTGGGGGCCATGCAGAGGATCCCTGCTGCTCACCGCTGCCTCTAGTGGGCAGATTCTCGCCTGCGTGCTGGTGTGTGATTATGTCACCCCCTAGAGTTACCGATACTAACCCTTTCTGCCGGCAGTGGCTGGTGGCCAGAGTAACTCTCCTGTGGACCAAGGGCGATTAGATTTTGTGGGGCCTCTGTACACAAGTCTTTTTCCTGGGAGGGAGTTTGGTGCAGGAGGGGGATTCTGATCTGGGGCAGGGGATTGTGGTGCAGGACAGGGTGCAGAGTCTGGGAAGGAGTTTGGGTGCAGGAGGGGGCTCCAGGCTGGGGCAGGGGATTGTGGTGCAGGAGGGGGTGCATGGTCTGGGAGGGAGCTTGGGTGCAGGAGGGAGCTCCAGGCTGCTGCAGAGTGTTGGGGTATAGGAGAGTGTGAGTGGTCTGGGAGGGAGTTTGGATGCAGGATGGGGCGTGGGGTGCAGGCTCTGGCTGGGAGGCACTTACCACAGGCGGCTCCCGGCCAGCAGCACAGCACGGCTCAGGCAGGCTGCCTCCCTGCCCTGGCCCCACGCCACTCCCGGAAGCGGCTGGCGGCTGGCACGTCTCTGCGCACCCTTGCAGGGAGGGGGACAGCGTGTCTCTGTGGGCTGCCCACTCCCGCAAGCGCCACCCCTGGTTCCCAGACAATGGGAGCTGCGGGGACGGTGCTGGGAGTGGGGGCAGTGCATGGAGCCGCTTCCCCTCCACCCTGCCAGTGGCCACAGAGATGTGTCAGCAGCCAGCTGCTTCTGGGAGCGGTGTGGGGCCAGGGCAGGCAGCCTGCACACCCAGGAGATTGCTGCCTGTGATTTAATTTTGTGGGGTGCCCCCTTGAGCTGGGGCCTCGGGCTGCAGCCCCTAAAGTCCCTGCCTTAATCTGGCCCTGCTTGTGGCAACTCCCCTTTGGCTCATAGGCCAGTTTTGGAAGCACAAGCCTGTGGTGCCTTCAGCTTGGGAGGAGGCTGTGAGGTAGATCCTGCCCCAGGCCAGGAGCACAGTCGCTCCCCTGTCTGGGCTGCAGACTGTCTCTAAAAGGGCTGGTGCTGTGTCTCCCTGCGGTAGAGTGACCAGATATCCTGATTTTACAGGGACGGTCCCGATATTCGGGGCTTTGTCTTATATAGGCGCCTATTACCCCCACCCCCTCCTGATTTTTCACTCTTGCTCTCTGGTCACCCTCCCCTGAGGTGGCATGGCTCGGTCAGGTCAGACAGCAGGCACTCCATGGTACCCTAGCCTGTAACATCTGGTTCTCTTTCCTGTCCCCCCAGCAGGAGCAGGATTAGCATGGAGTTCGCCCAGGGACAGCTCTGCATTTCCTCTGGGCAGGACCGAAGCAGACTCCAGGGAAAGTCAGAGCTGGATCTGACCCCTGTGGCTAAGGCCCAGGTCTGCAAGGAAGGGCCAGATTCACAGCTGGTCTGACCCTAACAAAGCCAGCAGGGCAGCGCTGAACCCAACCGCTTCCCCAATACACCCAGCGGCAGAGCTCCCCAGCCGTTCCTCCAGCTCCAGCTGGGCCGTTACTTCTCGACAGGCCTGAGTGCCAGCTCTCGGGGGGCAAGCCACTGCCCCTCTCTGCAGCTGTGTCCCCCGCTCGGCATCTCTCTCCACACGGGCTCGTGACACATGCATGTGTCAGCATGGTAACCTCTTCTGTCCACCCCAGGAGGCTGGCGCCATTCCAGTGCAGTGCAAGGAGGGGAGTGACTCATCCAAGGGCATCCAGCAAGTCAGTGGCAGAGGCTGGAGTAGAACCCAGGAGTCCTGGCTCAGAGCCTCCTCCTCTGACTGGCCTTCGTACTCAGTGTCCCAACACATTAGTAAACAGGAACTGCCCCCGAAGCCCTATTGCAGGCCATTCCCACTAGCTCTGCATCGCGTCAGAGCCCCAGTTTTACCTGCCCGCTATAGCAGCTACCCTAACTGGGAGGACAGTCAGGCCTAGTGGATGTAGCACCAGATTGGAAGGACCTGGGTTCTAGTTGGGTGGGAAGGGATCGTCTCTCGCTGTGTGTTTGGACGAGGACCTGATCTTGGTTGAGGTCTCTAGGGATGATTGCAATCATTATCCCTAGCAGCATCTATGGCAGCCAGGATCTGCCCATGCTCGTTAATCCAGAGACTTCCTGCTTCATGCAGCACCTCCCACCCCAGCTACACGCCTTCACCTGGCTGAGTTACACAGCCCTTCCTCCCAGTCTGCTGCCCTGGCGCGAGATTCTCATTAACCAACAAGCGAACGTACCAGCGGCACCTTCCCATCTGGCCCAGCACACTCCTGGATCCGGGACACTGGACCTTGGTAGATGATGTCACGCACGAACCCCTGCAAGAGGAACGGCACCCGTTAACTCCGGGCAGCAGCTCCCAGGTGTCTTGTGCAATTCAGCAAAGCAGCTAGGGAACGGCCAGGGCTGGTTAATGGATCCTGCCACCTTGGGGGATCACCAGTCTAGAGACTTGGCCATCTGCCTCCCAGCCTCTCCTGATACTGGGAGCAGCCCGAGCTCCAGGGCAGGGTACCGTGCGCCAGAGATGGGCCTCACACACAGCAGGGCTGTTAAGGGGATGGGCAGGCCTAGCATGCCAGTCCCCAAAGCATCCCGTGGGCAGGACCCGGCTGCCTCAGTTCCCTGTGGGGTAGCTGGTTCACTTACAGCCCTGTGTCCTTCCCTTCCTGGAGTGCTGCTGCCATCCTGCATCCTAGTAACACATCACACATGCCAGCTTGGGGATCAGGTGCCCCCCTGGACGTGGTGCTGAGGCATCAAAGTGGAGACCTGGCTGGCCCTGCCTCTCCCCGCAGCACTCATGTGCCTGGGAGCCCATTCGCTTTGCCCTCGCTCTGTGCCCATGAATGCTGCTCCCCAGCGCCTATCTCAGAGCTCCAGGACTCCTGCTCGAACCTCACAGTAGATCCCATGTGCAGGAGCCAGGGGGTCTAGGGAGTCGGCAATGGAGAATGGAGCCTTCCCCGCTGGCTCAGTGTCACTCCCCTCCAGCAAGGCCCTCCCAGGCTTCGAGGCACGTCCTGAACTCACTGCTGAGCGCGGTCAAGAGGCCTGCACCCGAGTGCGATGCTGGGCCGGGCGCCCTCGGGGAGCCAAAGAGAAGCCCGTTCGGGAGGCTGTTCCCCAAGACTGCATGGGAAGCTGTGGTGGAGTTGGCAGAGCCGGAGTGGGCCAGGCAGTGGCTGGCTCAGCTCACAGGCCGCTAGCGAGCAGCAGGGTGCACAATCTGGGCCTGGCTGCAGGGCAGAGTCAGGGACCAAGCCATGGGCTCACCAGGGCCTGCACCTCTCCTGGCTGCCTTCGAGCCCCAGTCAGAAAGGCTCAGGGTACCCACATTAGTGATAACCCCATGGGAAAGCCATGGGGCAGGCCAGCCCCCCTCCTGCCTCAGACCCTGAGTGTGGACTCCCTGGCCCAGAGGGGTGATGCTGGAGGACAGCCCCCAGGGGGAAGGCCCGGGGAGGGGGTGTGCTGGGGGACAGCCCACAGGGGACAGCCCACAGGGGAAAGGCCTGGGGCCCAGAGGGGGGTGCCGGGGGACAGCCCTCAGGGGAAAGGCCCGGGGCCTGGAGTGTGGGGTGCCGGGAGACAGCCCTCAGGGGAAAGGCCCGGGGCCCGGAGGGCGGTGTGTGCTGGAGGACAGCCCTCAGAGGAAAGGCCTGGGGGGGTGCCAGAGGACAGCCCCCGGGGGAAACACCCGAAGTCCAGCGGGGTGGTGCCAGAGGACAGCCCCTGGGGGAAAGGCCCGGGCCTGGCGGGGGGATGCTAGAGGACAGCCCCCAGGGGAAAGGCCTGGGGCCCGGTGGGGGGATGCCGGAGGACAGCCCCCAGGGGAAACACCTGAAGCCCAGCAGGGGGATGCCAGAGGACAGCCCCTGGGGGAAAGGCCCAGGGCTCGGCGGGGGGGATGCCAGAGGACAGCCCTGGGGGAAAGGCTGGGGCCCAGCGGTGGGGTGCCGGAGGAAAGGCATTAGACACAGGGCCCTGACAGCACCGCAGTGCTGAGCCAGGGAGTCAGCGGGCCATGGAGACTGGGGCTTCTCGAGGGGCCCTCCTGCAGCTTAGTGGGCACTGCCCCATCTGTGCCACCCCTCGGCAGTGGCTCCAACAGGCCACGTGCTGTCTGACAGCCTAGTCTCCCAAAGGGAAAGGCAGATCACAGCTCCCTCCCCACTGCTTGTGGCCTGGGAACGGGGAGGCTGGCCCTCTGTCCTGGGCCCCTTGACCTGGACACTCCTGGCGCTGTGCGGGAGGAATCACAGAGCAAGAGATCTCCAGGTGAACATTGACAAACAGAATTTGGCAAGTTCACTGCCCCGGGCTCAGCACCCCTTTAAGAGAGGTGGATGGGAGCTCGGCCAGCACGTTGTCTGGGGCTCAGTGCCCCTGTAAGAGAGGTGAACGCGAGCTCAGCCAGCACACTGTCTGGGGCTCAGCGCCCCTTTAAGTGTTGGGCTCAGGGTACCTGCTGGTTAGTGAGGTAGATGCCGTGGTTTCTGGCATACGAGACGCTCCCCGGCACGGAGATCACTTTGGCACCTTGGAACCCTTCCCAGCAGATCTCTGAGAAAGAGGAGTAGACACCAGTGCATACCTTGCCTGGACACCTCCCACCCACCGCGGGGCTGGCAGGGTGGGCGAGGCTGGACTGCGGGCTTATCGCTAAGGGACGGGCACTGAAGCAAGGCTCCCATGTTAGCTAGATGGTTTGAGCACCGTTTGTTTAGCTGTGGGCGCGATGGATGCCCCACAACGCATGTGTCCCACTGCACCCCAGGCATGTGCAGCTGGGCCACCAAGCACCCAGCTCAGAAAAGCCCACCCCTGCCCAGGGCTTCCTGGCCAACCCTGAGCACTTCTAGCTCCCTCGGCTTGCATGGGCATCTGGGCGCTGAGCAGCGGCCAGCTTGAGTCTGAGCAGTTTGCAGACAGGCTTGCTGGATGAGAAGGGGATGCAGGACAAGCCCAGCTTAGGGGTGCACTGGGAACGCAGACCACACTGAGCTGAGAGCCCCAGTCTGGGCACATGACAGCTACCACCCTGCATGCCTGGCCTGGCCCAGGGGGCAGAGTCACATGCCCTTCCCCATATGGGGGATCTCCTTTGCTAACACCAAGACCCCGCCCCAGGCTGCTGCAGCGATGGATGCGGGACTCCAGTTCCTGCCCCAAAGACACTTTGCCGGCAGGGGGGAGGTGACTGCAGCCCAGACCCCACAACACAGGCTGCAGGGGCACTTGTTTCACCCTTCCCAGTGCCAGCTGCCCACCAAGAGCCCCTGCTGTGGGTCAGCGGGTGGGAAGCGCCAGAGTCAGGCCTGCCGGGACAAAGGCAGGGGGAGGACTGGAGCACTGGGCCTCAGCAGGAGCAGGTGCAGGGCGGCCGTCACAACTCTGCTTTGTCTGCGGTGGTCCATCGCATCAGGCTGCTCTGACACATCCACAAGGTGCTCAGCGCTCACCTGGGGACCGCCTGGGAGACAGGCTGACCCTCTGTGGTATGCAGACATGGGCTATCACTCCGGCCAGTCCCCAGGCCGACAGCACCTGTCCCTGGAAGGCGGAGAGCCTGGGCTGTGGGGATCAGAGCACTGGGTCCTACCTCTCGCACACCCAGGGGCTGAGCGGCACCAGAGCATGCCCAGAGCTCATAGGAACAAGGGCTTCAAGCTGCCTCCTGCCCTTAGCCGCAGGCCCGCTGGGCACCATTTGCTGCACCCATCAGATGCAGACTCCCAAAGGTTCTGCCCTGTGCTCCACGGGGCAGGCCAGAGAGGCCAGGACAGCCATCAGCCAAGCCTCTTCTCTCAGCGGCTACTGCCACCCAATGCAAGCCCTCTGGGGACTGCTGAGGCCAGGGTCCCTGTGGGATGCCAGAGGCAGGATTTACCCCACCTTGGCGCCCCACGGAGCCCTCCCTTGCACCCTGCCCAGGCTGGGTTTGGCTATTGGGCTGATCTCCCCAGCTGTGCCTCGCTCTGATTTGGATCCCTCCCCGGCACAGGGCAAGCACGTACCTGCTGCCAAGGGAATGGTGAGGAGCATGTCGGTGCTGCAGACCCACACTCCCGGCGGGGAGCCCCTGCACAGCTACAGAGGGACATACAAGAGGAAGTGAGGACGTCCACTAGGATCCGAGCCTGGGCTGCACAGCACCAGGAGATCAGCACAGGGCCCAGAGTACATGCCCTCCCGACCCCAGAAAGCCGCAGGGCCGGGCAGAAGGGAACTGGGCAGCTGTTTACTGTCTGATCTTCCTAACCTAACCAGCAGGGGGTGCCCACCCTTTTCCCGGCTGGATCTCATCATTGCCCCAGGGCAAGGGGCCCAGGGGTCCCTCTCTAGGAGACCCCAGACCCCAATGTGCTGTGTGACCAGGCCATGGGGATGGGGATGGAGAGAAAGCAGTGCATGCTGGGACCAGGATGAGATTGCCTTGGGCTGAATGGGGCCCAGTCTTGCCCTCCTAAAGGAACCCGGCCAGCGCTTCCTCTCGCCTCCGCCTGGCACTGACCTGGTGCGTCATGGTCCCCAGCAGGCTGTCCAGGTTGCAGGTCAGCGCTTCGGCCGGGGCATCGGAGTCCTCCACAGGGAGGCAGGTGAAGGCCCGGCTGCAGTCATCAAAGGGGAAGTCGCGGCCCTGATGGGAGAAAGAGCCAGAGCACTGGTCAGCGGGAGACAGGGCAGAAAGGCTCCGTCCTGCGAGAGGCCTTGTGTAGAAGAGACTTGGCCCCAAGCCCCGCTCTCATCCAGGAGCCATGGCCTGTGGGCCTTTTGGCTCTCACTCCCAGCAATGTCACCCACCATCAGATGCCCCTTGGGTGCTTTGCCTGGATCCCCACAAGCACGTGCGCCCCTTCCTGGGCTGAGTGCCGGGGCGGGGGCTGGTTGGACAAGCATGGGCAGCTGCGTCTGCAGCCAGGCTGTGGATAGGACAGTCCAGGGCTGGGGATCAGGGGCAGCACTGAAACATGTGGTGGCTTTGAGAGGTGCCATGTAAAGGACAGCGGACACCAGCCCTAGGAGAGGATTATCGCCTTGCTGCACTGAGAGGGCAGGGGAGACCCGGGGTGGAATATGTGGGAGTGGAATAAAGCTGGGGCACTCGCAACTTAGAGGGATGTCATCCAGCAGCCAGCGGGTCCATGTGGATTGTGTGACCCGTCCGCCCAGGGTCCCACAGCTCCATCCACATCCCGTGGAAGGCAGAGGATGGCAGCACGGGGACCTCAGCCGCTGCCACAGGAAAGCAGAGCCGTGGTACCGATTGGGTACCCGTTCTCTCACTGCAGTGAGATCAAGGGAGGAGCTCCCCATATAGATTCACAGATTGCAAGGCCAGCAGGGACCATTGTGATCAGCTAGTCTGACCTCCTGTTAGCACAGGCCAGAGACCTGCCCCATGATAATCCCTAGAGCAGAGCTTGAGCTAAAACTGGACGGTGACAGAGAATCCACCACACCCCTTGGTAAATTGCTATAACGGATAATTACCATCACTGTCAAAAATACACATCTTAGTCCCAGCCTGAATTTGTCGAGCTTCAAATTCCAGCCCTTGGATCATGTCAGACCTTTCCCTGCTAGACTGAAGACCCAGTATTAAATCTTTGTTCCCCATGCAAGTACTTACAGACTGTGACCAAGTCACCCCTGAACCTTCTCTTTGTGAAACTGAACAGACTGAGCTGCTGGGCTCTGGCACTATATGGAAGATTTTCGAGCTCTTTAGACATTCTTGTGGCTCTTCTCTGACCCCGCTAAAGCTGATCACCATCCTTCTTGAACTGCGGACACCAGAACTGGACACAGGATCCCAGCCCCGGTCACACCAGTGCCGAATACAGAGGTAAACGAACCTCTCTGCTCCTGCTCAGGATTCCCGTTTATGCATCCCAGCATCGCATTAGCCCTTTTGGCCACAGTGTAGCACTGGGAGCTCGAGTTCAGCTGATTATGCACCAGGAGGCTTTGATTTTATCAGTGGGGGGGTGCAGCCGTCTGGTCCCAGCGTCTTTGGGGTTTACACCCCCTCATAGACCTCCCTCAGACTAACGTTACCTGCAGTGGCCCGTGCACATGCAGTGGCATTTAGCAATGGTTTGCACGGCCCCTGGTACCAACGTGCTCCGAGGTTCAGGGGGCAGAGCCAGGGTATCACTCCCCTCAGTGCCAGGTGGGCTGGGTTTGCTGCCAGAGAGGCTGATGGTGGGAGGTAACGTGACATGCGCCCTGGAGGTAGGAGCTTTGGATGAGGGAGGTGGCAGCTGGATGGCACAGTCCAACGTCCCACTCCCCCAGGTGGGGACTCGCCACCGGCAGCCAGGCTGGGGTTGATGATGCCCCCAGGCTGCAACCCCAGGAGGAGGGGCAGGGTGAACAATGCCCACTACTGCAGAGCAGGCCTGTTCGCTGCCCCGCTGGGCTCTCACCATGTGCAGGATAAGGATCCGGGCCTCGCACAGGACATCAGCGGTGACCACCTGGAGGAGCGCAGAGGGAACCTATTAGCCAAGCTGGGGAACCAGCCCCAAGAAAGGGCAGTTCTGACCAGCGTCCCCTTCTCCAGCAAACGCTATAACCCAGAACAGACTGAGCCAGCTTTATAGGGCCACAGGCCTGGGGGCACCCTACCAGCCAGGCCTCAGTGCCTCCTGCCATCGACATCTGGGCACCCGGCTGCAGGCCCTTCCCCACAGCAGCTACATGCTGCAGGCTGGCCCCTGCTCCCCAGATATGGGCCCCAAGAGTGGGCAGGCAGGGAGCTGGGATCATTGGGTCCACCTGGGTAGCTATACGCGCTAGCGAAGGGTATTATAGCTCTGCTTTGCTACAGCACCCTGCACCTGGGGGTCTCCACAGGCGCTGGATGGTGCTGAGATACCAAGCCCATGGGGTGGCCAGCCTGTGCTGAATCAGGCACGGGGGAGGGGGTGACTGGGGGTTCCCGGCTCCATGGGCTGGGGGCAAGGGGGCTGGAAGGGAGGCACCTCCAGGGTGGGCAATGCCAGCACAGCCTTGGACAGGGAGACGAGGGCATTGGAGCTGCCCAGCCAGCTCATCTGGGTGCACACCTAGCAGCTACTCAGTACAGGTGCCACCTGGACGCGGCCTGGAGCCCGCCGTGCCACGTCACTCACCGTGCAGCCTGCCCTGGCGCTCAGGTGCTCGGCTGCCACCAGCAGGGCATTGAGGGTGGCGCCACCGCTGCCCACGCATGCTGCGGGGTCCTCGACAGTCAGCAGGAGGGGGTGTGGGCCCAGTGCACCCCGCCGCCACCGGATCTCCAGCTCTAGCAAATGAGAGCAGGGGCATTTGGTGGCGCTGAGTGACCGGGGGGGGGAGCAGGGATGTGCTGAGTGACCAAGCCTGGGGATAGGGGGCTCTGCAGGACCACGGCTCCCTCTCTGTGGGTCAGACCGTGGCTGACCCCTGCTGTCTGCTGGTGGTGGGGGATCTCCAGCCACAGAGGCTCATCCTTGCCCCCTACAGCCCTGGGTCACAGTGTGTGGAGGGTGAAGCAGGCCCCTCCCGAGACAAACAGCCCTTCTCTGAGTGCGGGGGTCGCTCCCTGTGCTGCGGGACTACAGGGCACCTAGGAACCGTGTCTCCCTTTGCCTATCACCCAGCCACAGTGGGGCCTGGACTCCTCCAGGGCCCAGATAGCCAGGGATCCAAACCGAGGGCAGACTGGGACCAGGTCCCCAGTCCAGGCAGCTCTCAGGGCTACTCAGTCCAGCCTAGGTCCCACCCATTGCAGCCAGGTCTCCCATGCAGGGCCAGGCAAAGCCACCCCCCACTCCACCCTCCAGGCTGAGCCCCCAGGCACGGAGAATGTGACATCTGAGCAGCACATGGGCCCGCTGACCTGTGGCCTTCTCCTGTGCTGATAACAGAGCCACAGTCCCCTACCTCACCCTGTGGCCACAGCACACACTGCCACCTCTTGTCCTGAGTCCATCGCCAGGGATGCCAGCTCCTTGGGATAGCTCTGCCCCTCCAAGCCCTGCCCTAGTGCATGCGAACAAGGGTTAAAGCAGCGATGCAGCCCGAGCATTTGGTTAGGTGCCAATGACACGTCACCTCAGCACGGATAGAGCCAGTGTGTCTCTGAGAGCACCCTAGGCTCTGGCACAGCTGCGCTGGCAGCGCTGAGTGAGCGGGGCTCCCAGGGTTGGAACAGCAGCGGGGATTCCCCTGGCAGAGCAGCACGCGGGGATACTGGGAGTAGAACAGCATGGGGGGCAGGGCTGCAGGTCAGGAATTCAGTGCATCAGGGCTGTGAGGGCTGGGGGGGGCGGTCCTCGGGCTGGGATAGCAGGGAGCTGCAGGTTGGATGGAGAGACACTAACACAACCATGGCAGGTGGGAGCCCAGGGCTGGGATACATGTGGCTGCAGGTGGGGATTGAGGGGCACCGGCAGAGCTGCATGTGGGATCGGCAGGAGGCTGCAGGTTGGGATCAATGAGCTGTGGGAGGGGGAAGCTTGCAGAGAATGAGCCCAGGCTACAGGTGGCGTTGGCCAGCGCACAAAGCCCAAGTCCATCCCCAGATTGGCAAAAAGTTCTGAGGGCTGGGAACCGCCCCTAGCCGGGATGCATCCATGTCAGCACCAGGCCCCTGGTACGCGAGCTGCGCCACTTGCCTTTCTGGAAGGCACCCACACTGTCCTTGTGTTGGCAGGTGAGCACGATGACGGTCCACTCCACCCCTCCTGGCGCCATCCAGGTGCCCTGCCGCCCACAGCTGGCTCTGCACAAGGGACGCAAAGGCTGCAGCATTTCCTCATCACCAACCCACCCCGCGCGAGGCACCGGCACCCCCAGGATGGGGCTCTTGTGTAACAGGCTCAGGGCCTGGCTGTGATCGGGGACCCCACTGTGCTGTGTGGCTGGTGATGGAGGGCTGCGTGAGGCTGGTGAGTTGCAGCCACACAGGGCTAGGTTTGGTTCCCAACAGCCATTAGCCAGATAAACCTTATCTGAGGAGACGCAGCAGCCTTGACACAACAGGGCTGCACAGCGGAGGCTGTTCTATACACAGAAACGGCGCCCCTAGCTGGACACTTTGTGACTGGCTCCGCTGGGGGCTCAGGAGGGTTGCGATCTGAGCAGAAACTGGGGCAGGAGCTTTAATAAATATGCTAGTCGATGAAATAGGCGGGGGGATGGCACAGCTCAGGTGACGGGAACCCAGTCTTTCACATCTGGGCGCTGTTCAAAGCCAGGTCAGGAGAGACTCAAAGCTGTTCCCATCGGATGGAGTTTTGTGAAATAAACTGGCCCTGTAGATAAGTGTCTCCAGCCCAGTTCTCATCCACCAGCTCCTCTCTGAACGGACGCAGTGGCCTGAAGAATGGGTGCTCTTATCTAGGCTGCAAAAGTGACCCATCGTTGGTGGTGGATACAGCTGAATCGGTGCGGGACACAGCTTGGCTGCAAGCACAGCCAAAGACACAGGGTAAAACCTGTTCTGAGGTTGCAAATGTGAGCCCAGCCTCCCCTCCTGCCCACAAACAGACTGGTCTGACTCGACTCAGCAAGCACACAGGACCCAGGTCCTAGAACCTTCTAAGGAGGGGGATCAGAGCCCGAGTTCTGCCGAGACTGGAGTCCAAGCCTTTTCATGCTGCCGTGTGGATGCAGCTCACGCCACAGACCCAAGTCAGGTCTGTGTAGCACTGTATGGACAAGTTAGCATGGCTGGGAGGCTTGGGTCCAGCAACTGTAAACCCAGGTTTACAATGCAGTGTGGACGCTCAAGTGCAGGGTTGGCAACACCAAGTCCACAAGCCTGGATCCCACAGACCTGGGTTTACGATGCAGTATAGACGCACCCTGAGGATCTCTTTGGGGCAGGCAGGAAAACTCACCCACTGATTGGAGAACAGGAGCAAACTGCAGGTGGGAGGGGAAAACTGCAGATTCCAAGCTGTAATTATTTTAGCTCTATTTGCTTGTAAATTCTAGAAATTTGCTGTACATTTGGGAAGGAGACGTCGTGTTCTTCATACAGAACAAGCCCGGCTTTAAGTGCTAACCTTAACTTGCTCTCTAATGTGCCTCCTTCCACTGGGGACAAGAGAAAGCTCCCAGGGAACACTCAATGGCACCTAACGGCAGGAAGCAGAAACACTGCAGCCTGGTCTCACTGCAGCTCCCACCTGCTTGATAAGCTCTGCTTTGGGCCCTGAGCAGTCACATGCGAAGACCTGCTTGTCCGCTCACACAAGCAGACTATGCCAGAAGAGTTAAAACTGTGCAACCCCTAGTGTGGATGCAGTTAGACCCGTATGTGTGCGTACGGCAGCAGAGCTATTCCCATTTGGGAAGGGGAATGAGATGTGCTGGTGTAAGGCACCTTTGTGCTATTGTAACAGCATCCACACTTGGGCCAGTGATGGTATAACCACGGCGGTTAAAAAAACCTGGAATGTTTATAAGAATCTGTGTGCAAATCAGGTGTAATGGGGTGTACTGGCCCTTTAAGGCAAGAGGGAGAAATCTGAAAGGCCACGCTACCCTGTTCCAGGGTTTTAGGAACAGACAAGTTTCCAGGGAGTGGCAGAGGCAGGTGCTGGGAGAAAGGAAGTGATCCCTGGGAAATGCCAGGCTACCTGGAATCAGGGGTCTTGGAGTGGAGGGTGGGGCAGGGCTCCCCTCCGTCTCAGCCAATCAAGATGAAACTGGGGAAAGAGGTCAGTCTGTAAGCTCCCCCTTCCCTTGCAATGGGGAAGATGTTAGCAGGGGAAAGTCTGCTGACCTCTCCAACCCAGGGGAAAGGCCCGAGGCGTGACCTGGCCTCCATGTCAGGGATGAAGGCTGTGCCCCGGCAGAGATGCTTGAGAGGAAAAGACTTCTGTCAGGAAGGGGTTTTGGTCTGTTTGGGTTTGAAAGACTTTGTTGCCACCAAGCCCATGGGGAGGCCAGCCTGTGCTGAATCAGGCATGGGGGAGGGGGTGACTGGGGGTTCCCAGCTCTGTGGGCTGGGGGCAAGGAGGCTGGAGGGGAGGCACCTCCAGGGCGGTCAATGCCAGCACAGTCTGCTGAGGGCAACTTAATGGGGCCAGCTGGGAGGAGCTGCCTTAAAGGGCTGCAGCCTGCTCCACTGGGTATCACCCAAACCACTGGCACTGAAAATGTTGCAAGTGGCTTTTTTCCGCTCTTGATCTTGTCTATCTAGACTGTGAGCTCTTCGGGGCACACCCTGCTTCTTGGTGTTTGTACCGCACCTAGCACAGTGGGCCCTGATGACTGCAGCCTCACAACAGGGGGACGAGCTTTTGCCCAGCCAGGTGCCACAATGGCAGCTTGCCAGGAAGCCCACTGATAAAGCAGACTGCCCCAGCTCTCCTCAAGAATATGGATCACACTTGGGATGAGATGGGACGCTGCCTGTTGGGATGTGCAGGCTCCAGGTTGGGACGGGTAGTCTCCATAGGCCAGCTACGAGGTGTAGAATTGCATGCTGGGATATTTAGGCCCCAGTGGCTGGCTGCTTGGCACAAAATGTAGCATGGGTATGTGTGGTTATGTGACCCCGAACTCCATTTTGCTATTGAAGAGAAGGGCAACCACAAGCTACAGCACAGAATTCCATCCAGCCCACAGCCTGCATTTCCACTATCCCCGTGTTATGGGCTGTTGAGACCCTAAGATGCTGCAGTGAAACTAGGAAATCTGTCCATCTGCCTGGCCTGCAAATGCCATCTCAAGGCAGGGCAGATAATCTCTTATCCTTGCAGCTTCCAGGAAAAACCCTCTTTCCTACAGAGCCCCTATGAATGCCAGACACCAATCGAAAGCTCCTAATCGCTGGTGGTCAAAAGGGGTTTTGCTCTTTCCTAGTGACCAACGCCACACCTATCCTGTGGCTTACTCGCCAGGAACGGGCTTTGCAATGTACATGAGCACATGTTCCCTTGGTCAAAGCACAGATGGCAGAAAGCGGTGCAGGAGTTTTGGCCAATTCCTTTTTGGGGGAACCAGATGGCATCAGACTCTCTTGCAATAACCTAGGGCAGGTCTACACTTAAAAAGCTGCAGCGGTGCAGATGCACTGTGGCACTTAGTGAAGATGCTACCTATGTTGAGGGGAGAGCATCTCCCATGGGCAAAGGTGCTCCACCTCCCCGAGAGGCAGCAGCTGTGGCGACAGGAGAAGCAGTCCCATCGACGGAGCACTGTCTACACTGGCAGTTAGGTCAGCATAACTGCGTCACTCCGGGATGTGGATTTTTTCATACCATTGAGCAATGTAGTTAGACCAGTGTAAGTTTGTAGTGTAGACCTGGCCTGAGCTACAGACACCAAGCTACTTATTTACAGAGTCCCATCTGCCACACAATCTAGGTGCCAGAGACCAGTGTCAGCGTGATCATACCTCTTAAATTAGAGCTGTGGAGGCGAATGGCACAACAAAGACATTAGCCACTAAAATGCAGACATAGGACTTGCTTATGGTGCTGGTGTAGCTCTGAGGATTTGAGTCAGACGAGGTAGGTGAGGTAATATCTTTTTTTGGATCAACTTCTGTAGGTGGAAGGAAGAAGCTTTTGAGCTACACTGACCTGAAGCAGCTCTGTGTAGCTTGAAAACGTATACCTTCCACCAACAGAAGTTGGTTCAATAAAAGACAAAAGGCTTAACTAATTGCAACTGGCATCTAATTTGCAGATTATGCCCCATCATGCAACAGTAGTACAGTAGAACCTCAGAATTATGAGCCGATGGCTCAACCACCCCAGAACCAGAAGTATGCAATCAGGCAACAGAGACAAAAAAGAAAAGGCAAATGTAGTACTGTACTGTGTTAAATGTAAACTACTAAAGAAATAAAGGGAAAGTTTAAAAAGATTTGACAAAGAAAGGAAACTGTTTCTGTGCCTGTTGCATTTAAATTAAGATCGTTAAAAGCAGCATTTTTCTTCTGCATAGTAAAGTTTCAAAGTTGTATTCAGTCGACGTTCAGCTGCAAACTTCTGAAAGAACAACCATAATGTTTTGTTACGAACATTTCAGAGTTCCGAACAGCCTCCATTCCAGGGGTGTTCATACCTCTGAGGGCAGGTTCTTAGCTAGTAAATATTTAGCAAAGACAGATCACGATATGAAACAGATCAGGAACTTTCAATTGGTGTTTGGCATTCACAAAGCATACTGAGGATCTGTTGGCTATGCTCAGTTGCCTAGGTGTATGTTCAAAAGGATTTCTCTCCAAAACCAAGAAGTTTCTTGGAAAACCCAGGTGGTTTGCAGAATTCAGAAGGCTCAGAAATCAAATTTAATCTTATACTATCTTTGAAATGCTTGTACTGCACATTGTGTCTGTAATGTATTGTGCAAGCTCACGATTTAATTTGTTTCTACACAGACTCATAGACTTTATAGCCAGAAGGGGCCGTCATGATCATCTAGCCTGACCTCCTGCACATTGCAGGCCACAGAACCTCATCCACCCACTCCTGTAATAGAACTCTGGCTGAGTTATTGATGTCCTCAAATCTTGATTTAAAGACTTCAAGTTACAGAGAATCCACCATTTACTCTCATTCAAACCAGCAAGTGACCCGTGACCCACTCTGCAGAGTAAGGTGAAAAACCCCCAGGGTCTCTGCCAATCTGATCTGGGGAATAATTTCTTCCTCACCCCAAATATGGTGATCAGTTGGAGCCTGAGTATGTGGGCAAGACCCTCCAGCCGGACAGCTGGGAAAGAATTCTCTGTAGCAACTCAGAGCCCTTCCCATCTAGTGCCCCATCTCCAGCCCTTGGAGATATTTGCTACTAACAGTCACAGATGGGCCACGTACCACTGTAAGCAACCTCATCGTACCATCCCCGTCAGAAACAAGCTTATCTCCAGAAGAGGGTAGACACATCAAATGGAGCCTGTCCTAAGAAACCACCAGGCTTTATTGTTTCTCCACTTTCTAGACACACAAACTCTCAGCCCTCCTGTGAAAAATCTAGGTCATCTAGCCCAATGGGAAATGTCTTGTTCTAAGAAGTATTCTAATCAGAAATACCACTAGAGGCACTCCAGACACTACATGCACATATCAGTACATTGCAATAGTCACTGCCAACTTTCCCTGAATCAAAGCAAAGAAATATGGGGCTAAAAGAAGGAAGAAAGCCATTGAATTATAAGGGGATAAAGTCCAGAATATTTCACCTGCCCCAGAAAAGTAATCCAAGGTCCAACTGGTGCTATATAAATAAGATACAGGTTGTTAGCACCTTGGATGCTGGCCCAATGCTCAAAAGCACTGGATCTCACAGAGCAATGCACAAAATGCATGCAAGTGCACCATCAATCAAGCGTAAGTGCTTCCCCTTCCTCCACTGTACCTCTAGATCAGTGGTCCCCAACCTTTTCCGTGGGGTGGGCGCCGGATGACTAGCTGCTGAGGACCGTGGCTGCCGGACAAGCAGACGCCGAAATGCCACCGTGAAGCGGC
This sequence comes from Gopherus flavomarginatus, assembly GCF_025201925.1. Lineage (NCBI taxonomy): Eukaryota > Metazoa > Chordata > Testudines > Testudinidae > Gopherus > Gopherus flavomarginatus. Next base: position 40,400,371 of record NC_066630.1, read on the forward strand.
AACATCAAGAGGCATCGCCACCGAAATGCAGCCGTGAAGGAGCATCATCAAGAGGCGTCGCCACCGAAATACACTTCTTGACATTGCCACTTCTCAGCGGCATTTTGGCAGCTGCTTGTCTGGCGGCCAGTAGGTGGGCGCCATGGCGCCCGCGGGCACCATCTTGGGGACCCCTGTTCTAGATGGTTTTGGCCAGCACGTGGCATTGCAATACCTCGCAAATCAACAACCTATGAAGAAACATGCCTGGGAGAAATCCAATGCACAGTGGCTGGCAGATCAACGGTGAAAGCAGCACATTTCAGACCACCCGAGAAACTCAACACAACTTCTGCAATCAGCTGAACAACTCATGCTCAAGTGTCTGTCCCTTATTCGCTCTACTGGAGGGACAGCTTCCTCCCACTCGTGGTAGATGAGCAAGACACAAGGCAGCCAGTAGACTCATTCTGCAGCCACCTCCTCAAGCAGACATGATGGAAGCTGCTTCCTCTAGAGCAAAGGTCCCCAAGCTATTGGGGTGTGGAGGAATGTTCAGGGGGGCACAGTGGGCCCGGGCCAGCTCCTACAGGGGGCAAGGAGGGCGCACCACCCAGCCCCGCCCCTAGGCACAGCTCCTGGCTCCTTGCCTAGCCTCGGCGTGGCTCTGCACCCAGGGCCTAACTGTGGCTCCGCCCTCATCCCCACCCTCGGCCCCTGCTCCCTGCCCCAGAGCCATCCCCAGCTGCGGTCCAGGCCTTGGCCTCCATACCCCTGTCCATGCCCTGCTCCCGGCCCCGGATCCGGGGGAGGGAGGAGATACGGACAGGGATAAGCGGGGGTGTGACCCTCAAAAGTTGGGGGGTCACTGTCCTACTCCATCGTCTCTGGTCCTGGGCTGCCCCTGCTGTCAGAAGTTGTTTTTTCACAGCCACGCCCCCTGGTAAAAAGTGAATATTCTCCGTTTCCATAGCGCCTCCCACCGGGTCTCAATGTGCTCAGCCCCGTTTGACAGACAGAGAAATGGAGAGAGGGGGCATGACCAACCCAAGGACACACAGAGAAGGAGCATCAGAGCTGAGAGCAGAACCGTGGACTCCTTAATGCTCCTCTCTGCCCACTAGACCCTTCTCCCACCCAGCTATAAGCACCTGCTTCAAACCCTGCCTCTCTCCTGCAGGCACCTACTATTATTTCATTCCTCTCCTGGCTCCACCTCCTGTCACGTCCCCTGGCTGACAAGTGACCTGTCTTGTGAGACGCTGACGTGAATGAGACGTTCCAAAATTGTAAACAATTGGAGAAGACTTGCAAAGACTGTAACTTGCAATTTCCACTTCCTGATATCCAGGCTGGGGGTGGCATCCAATGTGAAAGGTGCCTACTGGTGGAATCTCTCAGGCAGCAGGTAGGAGAGCTACAGGAGGAGGTGGCTAGGCTGAGGAACATCCGTATCCATGAGCAATTCCTGGACAGTATCCATGTGGAGACAGCTGACGTAGCTGTCCCAGTTCACAGGACTACTGACACACCAGTGGAGGAGGAGATGGCTCAGGGTGTATCTGACACACCAGTGGAGGAGGAGATGGCTCAGGGTGGACACTGGCAGCTGGTTACTTCTGGCAGCAGGCAGTGCTCCACCCCTGCTGCAAACCCTCCTGCTGTGGTAATAGATAACCGTTATGCTCTTCTTGATACAGGAGAGCAGGAATCACCCCCAACAGTTAAGGAGGGGAAGCCTCGTACCCCTAAGGCTGGGAGGTCTGCTGCCACCACTGATAATAAGAAACGTAGGGCAGTGGTGGTTCGGGACTCTCTGCTGAGGGGGAAGGAGACATCCATCTGTCGCCCTGACCGTTCATCCCGGGAGGTATGCTGCCTGCCAGGGGCCCGTATCCAAGATGTTACAGAGGCATTGTCGAGGATTATCCGGCCTTCTGACTACTACCCCATGCTACTCATCCATGTGGGCACAAATGATACTGTGAGGTGTGACACTGAGCAGATCAAGAGTGACTACAGGGCTCTGGGAGTACGGGTTAAGGAGTTTGGAGTGCAGGTGGTATTCTCTTCGATTCTTCCTGTAGAAGGTAGGGGCCCGGGCAGAGACAGATGCATCGTGGAGGTGAATGCCTGGCTGCGAAGATGGTGTCGCCAGGAGGGCTTTGGCTTCCTCGACCACGGGATGCTATTCGAGGAAGGACTGCTAGGCACAGATGGCGTTCACCTTTCGAGAAGGGGAAAGGCCTTATTTGCACACAGACTGGCTCACCTAGTAAGGAGGACTTTAAACTAGGTTCGCCGGGACAGGTGAGCAAACCCCACAGGTAAGTGGGGAACAAGACCTGGGACATGGGTTGGGAACAGGAGGGAGCACGGGCTATAATGGCAGAGAGAAAGGAGGGTCAGGGCAAAGCTGGGAGGCAAGATCAAACCAGTATCTTAGATGCCTATATACAAATGCAAGGAGTATGGGTAATAAGCAGGAAGAACTGGAAGTGCTAATAAATAAATACAACTATGACATTGTTGGCATTACTGAAACTTGGTGGGATAATACACACGACTGGAATGTTGGTGTGGATGGGTATAGTTTGCTCAGGAAGGATAGACAGGGGAAAAAGGGAGGAGGTGTTTCCTTATATATTAAAAATGTACACACTTGGACTGAGGTGGAGATGGACATAGGAGATGGAAGTGTTGAGAGTCTCTGGGTTAGGCTAAAAGGGGTAAAAAACACGGGTGATGTCGTGCTGGGAGTCTACTACAGGCCACCTAATCAGGTGGAAGAGGTGGATGAGTCTTTTTTCAAACAACTAACAAAATCATCCAAAGCCCAAGATTTGGTGGTGATGGGGGACTTCAACTATCCAGATATATGTTGGGAAAATAACACCGCGGGGCACAGACTATCCAAAAAGTTCCTGGACTGCATTGCAGACAACTTTTTATTTCAGAAAGTTGAAAAAGCTACTAGGGGGGAAGCTGTTCTAGACTTGATTTTAACAAATAGGGAGGAACTTGTTGAGAATTTGAAAGCAGAAGGAAGCTTGGGTGAAAGTGATCATGAAATCATAGAGTTTGCAATTCTAAGGAAGGGTAGAAGGGAATACAGCAAAATAGAGACAATGGATTTCAGGAAGGCGGATTTTGGTAAGCTCAGAGAGCTGATAGGTAAGGTCCCATGGGAATCAAGACTGAGGGGAAAAACAACTGAGGAGAGTTGGCAGTTTTTCAAAGGGACGCTATTAAGGGCCCAAAAGCAAGCTATTCCGATGGTTAGGAAAGATAGAAAATGTGGCAAAAGACCACCTTGGCTTAACCATGAGATCTTGCATGACCTACAAAATAAAAAGGCGTCATATAAAAAAATGGAAACTAGGTCAGATCACAAAGGACAAATATAGGCAAATAACACAGGAATGCAGAGGCAAGATTAGAAAGGCAAAGGCACAAAATGAGCTCAAAGTAGCTATGGGAATAAAGGGAAACAAGAAGACTTTTTATCAATACATTAGAAGCAAGAGGAAGACCAAGGACAGGGTAGGCCCACTGCTCAGTGAGGAGGGGGAAACAGTAATGGGAGACTTGGAAATGGCAGAGATGCTTAATGACTTCTTTGTTTTGGTCTTCACTGAGAAGTCTGAAGGAATGTCTAGTATAGTGAATGCTTACGGGAAGAGGGTAGGATCAGAAGATAAAATAAAAAAAGAGCAAGTAAAAAATCACTTAGAAAAGTTAGATGCCTGCAAGTCACCAGGGCCTGATGAAATGCATCCTAGAATACTCAAGGAGTTAATAGAGGAGGTATCTGAGCCTCTAGCTATTATCTTTGGGAAATCATGGGAGATGGGGGAGATTCCAGAAGACTGGAAGGGGGCAAATATAGTGCCCATCTATAAAAAGGGAAATAAAAACAACCCAGGAAGCTACAGACCAGTTAGTTTAACTTCTGTGCCAGGGAAGATAATGGAGCAGGTAATTAAAGAAATCATCTGCAAACACTTGGAAGGTGGTAAGGTGATAGGGAATAGCCAGCATGGATTTGTAAAGAACAAATCATGTCAAACTAATCTGATAACATTCTTTGATAGGATAACGAGCCTTGTGGATAAGGGAGAAGCGGTGGATGTGATATACCTAGACTTTAGTAAGGCATTTGATACGGTCTCACATGATATTCTTATAGATAAACTAGGAAAGTACAATTTAGATGGGGCTACTATAAGGTGGGTGCATAACTGGCTGGATATTCGTACTCAGAGAGTAGTTATTAATGGCTCCCAATCCTGCTGGAAAGGTATAACAAGTGGGGTTCCGCAGGGGTCTGTTTTGGGACCGGCTCTGTTCAATATCTTCATCAACGATTTAGATGTTGGCATAGAAAGTACGCTTATTAAGTTTGCAGACGATACCAAACTGGGAGGGATTGCAACTGCTTTGGAGGACAGGGTCAAAATTCAAAATGATCTGGACAAATTGGAGAAATGGTCTGAGGTAAACCGGATGAAGTTCAATAAAGACAAATGCAAAGTGCTCCACTTAGGAAGGAACAATCAGTTTCACACATACAGAATGGGAAGAGACTGTCTAGGAAGGAGTATGGCAGAAAGAGATCTAGAGGTCATAGTGGACCACAAGCTAAATATGAGTCAACAGTGTGATACTGTTGCAAAAAAAGCAAACGTGATTCTGGGATGTATTAACAGGTGTGTTGTAAACAAGACACGAGAAGTCATTCTTCCACTCTACTCTGTGCTGGTTAGGCCTCAACTGGAGTATTGTGTCCAGTTCTGGGCACCGCATTTCAAGAAAGATGTGGAGAAATTGGAGAGGGTCCAGAGAAGAGCAACAAGAATGATTAAAGGTCTTGAGAACATGACCTATAAGGAAGGCTGAAAGAATTGGGTTTATTTCGTTTGGAAAAGAGAAGACTGAGAGGGCACATGATAGCAATTTTCAGGTATCTAAAAGGGTGTCATCAGGAGGAGGGAGAAAACTTGTTCACATTAGCCTCTAATGATAGAACAAGAAGCAATGGGCTTAAACTGTAGCAAGGGAGATTTAGGTTGAACATTAGGAAAAAGTTCCTAACTGTCAGGGTAGTTAAACACTGAAATAAATTGCCTAGGGAGGTTGTGGAATCTCCATCTCTGGAGATATTTAAGAGTAGGTTAGATAAATGTCTATTAGGGATGGTCTAGACAGTATTTGGTCCTGCCATGAAGGCAGGGGACTGGACTCGATGACCTCTCGAGGTCCCTTCCAGTCCTAGAGTCTATGAGTCTATAAGTGTATCACTAATGGTCCCTCAACATGAGGCAGTTGCCATCCCCCATAAACACAGAGGATGAACTCACGGGCCCTCGAAATCAATGGAAAGGTTCCCACTGACTAAGTGTACAGAGGGGTACAAACAACATCCAGCCCTGAACAGCTGGGGAGAAGGAGGTGCCAGCTTGTGATTCCATATGTGTCCTCCCTTGCCCAGAAGCTGGTGAGAAAACAAAGGCCAAGTTCACATTCCCACTAGTGAGTCTATCCTCGGATCTACCAGGAGTCCACAAGCACGTCAGGAAACCCAGGCATAAAGCAGAATCATTTGATCCTGTGGACTTTCCAATAGCCTTCAACAGTGCACCAGGGGCAGGGCTTCTGTTCAACGGTACAACCCTGCGCTGCATTTCAGAATGGATTTGAACAAGAACAGACATAGAAAGATTGTACTGAAAATAGCTTGCAGGGGACAGCAGGGCTGGTAGACCCTAGAGACCCACCCATCGCTGCTGCAAATTCCTCTGCAGGGCACAGGGCTTCAGAGAAGGCTTGGTTTTGCTGTAATTTAAGGGAAAATGCTTGGAAATGCTCCTCAAATAGGGTTTTCATTATTAATAAATGGGATTGAACGTATCACAGAATAAGCCCTGAGAATCTAGGGGCCGAATGGCTAGGCAGAAGTTCTGCAGAAAAGGACCTAGGGGTTACAGTGGACGAGAAGCTGGATATAAGTCAGCAGTGCGCCCTTGTTGCCAAGAAGGCTAACGGCATTTTGGGCTGTATAAGTAGGGGCATTGCCAGCAGATCGAGGAACGTGATCATTCCCCTCTGTTCAACATTGGCGAGGCCTCATCTGCAGTCCTGTGTCCAGTTTTGGGCCCCACGCTACAAGAAGGATGTGGAAAAATTAGAAAGAGTCCAGTGGAGGGCAAGAAAAATGATTAGGGGGCTGGATCACATGACTTCTGAGGAGAGGCTGAGGGAACTGGATTGTTCAGTCTGCAGAAGAGAAGAATGAGGGGGGATTTGATAGCTGCATTCAACTACCTGCAAGGGGGTTCCAAAGAGGATGGAACTAGGCTGTTCTCAGTGGTAGCAGATGACAGAACAAGGAGTAATGGTCTCAAGTTGCCGTGGTGGAGATCTAGGTTGGATATTAGGAAACACTATTTCACTAGAAGGGTGGTGAAGCACTGAAATGGGTTACCTAGGGAGGTGGTGGAATTTCCTTCCTTAGAGGTTTTCAAGGTCAGGCTTGGCAAAGCCCTGGCTGGGATGATTTAGTTGCGGTTGGTCCTGCTTTCAGCAGGAGGCTGGACTAGATGAGTGCCTGAGGTCCCTTCCAACCCTGATATTCTATGATCAGGGGGAGAAACTCACTCAATACAAGACACTCTTGCTGCAAAGAGTGTCCAGAATGTAACTAAACAACATATGATGAATGTCCGATAGGTTACTGCTCCCAGGAAATGGAAGGGAGGGTGTGTTTGTGCATATCCAACCTAAGGAATGCAGAGAATGCTGCTTCTACATCCCTATGCACATGTGAAAGGAACATCTGTCATATGTCAGCATATATGTACACAGGAGCGGCACTCACGGGCCTGCATGTGTGCAGGGAGCAAGAGCAGCAGCAGCTTCCCTCCCACATACACACAACAGCAGCATGGGGCTGTGTGTGAGGAACACCTGCTCTACACCTGCGTGCATGGGATGTCAGCTGCCTTTCAGCTCGAGGGTGCCACCTCTCTGTGGGCACCTGCCTGCTCGTGGGGATCAGACGCCTGCCCCGGTTGCTTTAAAGCTAGTCTTTCTGAGCCAGCTTCACCAGTCCCCTCTGGCTCTTTTAAAGGAGCCGAGAGCAGGCGTGAGAGCCTGCTGGGGAGTTCCCAGCAGGTGCAGGGCTGGCCCAGCTGTCCCTAGGCAGTACCCCGCCCCGGGCATAGGGGTGCAGCCGAGCTGTTCTCAGCCCCCCAGCTGCCACCCTGGGCGAGCTGTCCCAGCCCTGGGGCAGTTCTGCCCCCAGCAAACGCCACGTCGCTTCCTGCTTAGCTCGGCTCCAGCGCGGGGCGCGATGAGGGCCCGGAGAGGCGCCGATCCCAAGCTCGGGGGCCACCGGGGCCCGAGCAGGAAGCTGGCCCTGCCCCAGCACTGAGGCCCCGAAGGGAACATTGCTCCTTCTCCCATGCCCCGAGCCCGGGGATTGCACCAGCGCGCCCGGGGCGGCCTGCCCCGAGCCCCACGCTGCAGGCTGGGCTGAGCTTACCTGCTGCCGCGGGACGGTGCTTCCCAGAGCTGCCCCGTTAACGCATCCCCTTCCCCGCCAGCCGCGCCTCCCTGGTGCATGCTGGGAGTTGTAGTTCGTTATCCCGGCCGGGTCTAAAGGAGACGCCGCGGCTAATTGCTTCCGCCCTGGGTTCCAGAGCTGGCACGCGCTATGCAGGGCTAAACTACACTTCCCAGGGTGCATTGCGCCCCAACCAGCAGGCCCATTTCCCGTTCACATAGAGCAGAGAAAATCTTGCTCACTAAGGTTCTGGGTCAGTCAGTGTGCCACGTTCATGCTGGCTCCAGCTCTCGTGACCTGGTCCTGCTGGGGGCCTGTACACCCAGTGAAGTGTGAGGATTATTCACCTAAAATAAGACTCAAGGAGGAGGAACCATCAGAGCCATCCGGTTGGCAGCAGCAAGCTTTGCAGGGCCAAGAGGATGCAGCCTGGGGTATCCACCATAAATCTTCATAGACATGTTTTCAAATCAGAGAGGGAGAAAGAAACCATCTCAAAAAGGGTGCCTTGGTGCAGAGAAGAGAATCACCTGCCTCTTTATCCGAACGTCTTATTGTCCTGATTAAGAAAATTAATCCCTGATTATTAGTTGAGCCCCATGGAGCGAGGGGCAGTACATGTGTATAGTCACAGAGCATCTCTGCCTCAAAGATATTAATTCTAATTAGAGAAAGGGTGGAGAGGAAATGACTTCTCTAAGGTCACACAGCAGGGAACAGAACCCAAGTGTCCTGCTTCCTTGCTACTAGACAGTGCTGCCTCTCAACTCTAATTACAATGCAGTTAAAATGCAGTGTCCCTTTCAAAGTAATTGGTAGAGTTAAGCAATTAAACGCATCCCCCAGGCTCACAGATATCAGAGTTGTATAATGGTAAAATAAGCAGGGGATTCCTAAACTCCAGTTTCCAATGAAGTACTTCTTGTGATTCACTGGATGACTTTGGGGAAGTCCTCTAGCCTCTTTGGTTCCCATCTTAAAGGAAGAGAATAATACCTACCTCATGGGGTGTTTGGGAGAATGAATGTTTGCAAGTTAGATCTGAGGCCCTTAGTTAAAGATGCTATGGAATATCTGCAATTGTTTTTAACATGAGAAAAAATCAGAATACCCAAAAGTGGGTTTATTGTATGATATTTTGAATTCCAAGAAGTTAAACAAGTTCAGAGAAGTGGGATAATGGGTTTATGAGCTGAACTGTGTATTTAAGGAAACCCTCTAAGGCTCAAAGCAGTTTAACTTTAAAATGAGCAGTTAATTTAAAGCAAGAAGAGAGAGTATAGCAGAACAGACAAACACATGGGCCTGGATCTGCAAAGGGACTTAGTGTTGCCATGACCATCATCGTAGTGTCTAATGAATCACAGGAACAACACTAACAAGGAATCCGGTGGTACCTTAAAGACTAACAGATTTATTTGCGCACAAGCTTCCGTGGGTAAAAAGCCCACTTCTTCAGATGCATGAAGTGAAAGTAACAGCTGCAGGCATTATATAACGACACGTGAAGAGAAAGGAAGTTATCTCACAAGTGGAGAACCAGTGTTGACAGGGCCAATTCGATCAGGGTGGATGTGGTCCACTCCTAATAGTAGATGAGGAGGTGTCAATTCCAGGAGAGGCAAAGCTGCTTCTGTAATGAGCCAGCCACTCCCAGTCCTGATTCAAGCCCAAATTAATGGTGTTAAATTTGCAAATTAATTTTAGTTCTGCTGTTTCTCTTTGAAGTCTGTTTCTGAAGTTTATTTGTTCAAGTATAGCTACTTTTAAATCTATACAATGTCCAGGGAGATTAAAGTGTTCACCTACTGGCTTTTGTATGTTACCATTCCTGATGTTCTTTTACATAGGAACTGTCCGTTTTGGCCAGTGTACATGGCAGAGGGGCATTGCTGTCACATGATGGCATATATCACATTAGTAGACGTGCAGCTGAATGAGCCCTTGATGATGTGGTTGGGTCCTCTGATGGTGTCGCTAGAGTAGATATGGGAACACCATCAGAGGACCCGACCACATCATCAAGGGCTAATTCACCTGCACGTCTACTAATGTGATATATGCCATCATGTGTCAGCAATGCCCTCTGCCACATACATTGGCCAAACCGGACAGTCCCTGTGTAAAAGAATAAATGGACAGAAATTGGACATCAGGAATAGTAACATACAAAAGGCAGTCGGTGAACACTTCAATCTCCTTGGACATTCTATAACAGATTTAAAAGTAGCTATACTTGAATAAAAAAACAGTATCCTGTCTTCCCACAGTGGCCACTGCCAGGTGCCCCAAAGGGAATGAACAGACCACACAATCATCAAGTGATCCTTTCCCTGTCACTCATTCCCAGCTTCTGGCAAACAGAGGCTAGGGACACCACTCCTGCCTGTCCTGGCTAAGAGCCATTGACGGACCCATTTTCCAGGAACTTAACTAGTTCCTTTTTTACTCCTGTTACAGTCTTGCTTGGCCTTCATAACACCCCTGATTTCCTCTTCCCCTGACAACCCTGCAGGAGCCTTTCCCCATTTCTGATCACAGCCGCAGTAGCTGTGGCTTTTAATCTAGGCGGGCGGGCTGCATGCTGGGAACGGTAGTTTCCCCTGGCCCGGCCCTTCCCGAGGAAGAAAGCCCCAGGAGGGCCAGGTGACTACAAGTCCCACCAGTCCCGCCAGGAGCCGCGGCTCTGCGCGCAGTGCACATGGGAGCTGTAGTTTCCTCCGCCCCGCAGCGCTGCGGTCTGCCGGGGGCTGTTGGCCGCGCGTGGACTACAACTCCCAGCGTCGCGTGGGACCGCCCCCTTCCCCTGAAATCTCTGCCAGCGGCGAGTGGGAGGGGGGTGTCTCCGCGAGCTGAAGTGGGGCTGCCGCGGGTGGGTGGGTAGAAGGGTAGTAGCCGCCGGCCGGGAGTGATCATCCGCCCGGCCCCAGCGGTCCAGCAGCAGCGCCGAGGGGCTCCCAGAGCCGAGCCGAGCCGAGCCAGGTGCCGATGCTGCCGCGCGCGGGGCTGCGGGACGCGGGGCTGGGCGCGGGGGGCGGCTGGCCCCGCTACCCGGCAGCGGATCGGCCGCGGGCTGGGCTGCCCCGCGGCAGGGGCAATAGCAGCCGCTTCCCCCGGCTGGCCCGGCTTGCCACGCGGGCTTGCTGCCGGGCGGGACGCGGCTCCGGCCGGGGCACGGGTGACAGCAGCGCTGCGGGGAGCTGCTTTGTCTGGGGGAGGGTGGATCCGCCCCCGCACTGCCGGGCGGGGTGTTTGCAAACACAGCCCCGGCTTTACCGGCGTGCAGACGTGTCCCTGAGCCGCAGCCTTGTCCGTACCCTGCGGCGCGGCTTTTAACCCCGGGCCGGCCCTGCCCGGCGGGGTAATGGATGGGAGCGTCTCTGACTCCGGCTTCCCTTCGCCCCCGTGTCGCTCGCTGGCTGGCTGGGGTTCCCTTCCCCGGGAGCGGCCAGCAAACCAGCACTGTGACCGCAGCGTGATTTACAGGCTGTCCCGGGGGCTGTCAGGGCTCTGACTTGTCAGAGAGGTGAGGTCCGACTGGATCTAAATGTACATTTCAAAGGAGTGTCGTCTTCGTTTACTTTTTTATTGTGGCATTTGAGTCCAAGCCGTGTCCTGGGCCCAAGAGCGAGCCCCAGATTAGCACTTCGGAATGGCTTTGTGGCTTTTTTGTAATGTCCACGTCTCTTTCCTCCTGAGATGAGCCTAGGAGAAGCTGAACGTGGGGTCAGGGTGTCCTTAAACCAGTTGGGGTCAATGTGTAGCCAGCGACTCTCTGCTAAAGGTCTGAAATAAGGACGTGTAACAGGCAGCTGCTACTTGGTGAGAATTGCTCCTCACCAGGCATGCGAGGTAGCTGTGCTCTGGAGTGGAGAAAGTCCTGGGGCCAATGTCGCTTCAGCTGGGCATCTGGAGCAGTTTGTGACTGTCTCTAGCATGCTGCTAGGCATCATGGAGGTCTGCTGGGGTGGGTTGGTTTGGTCTGGAATTATTTGCCGAGCTGTTCTGCAAACCTAGCGTTGTCTCTCCTTTTGCTCTCCCAGTGCCATGTGGCTCCTGGCCTTCATGCGTTGTGGCATGGCCACTAGATGTCTGGTGGAGAGCAAGGGCCTGGGCCTTGTGTCCAAATTATCAGGCCTTCCATCATGAAGTGTCTCCAAGTGCTTCATGACCTGACCTATCGTATGTGCTCCGGCTGTTCTCGGGTGCTGGATGGCGTGCACTAGCAGTAGGAAGAAAGGGAATCTCGAGCAGTGATTTAGGGACAAACTCCTTCTTTTCCTAGCACTCCTTGCAGTGAGTTTCTCCAGAATCGAACTGCTCTAAAAACCCACCGACCGGCTCCTGTGTCATGAGATCCTGAGTCTAGTGCCTCTCAGTAATGTCGGAATCCTGTCTGCTCAGTTCTCAAGCGAAAATCAGTTGTGACTTCTCCCCCAGCCCTTTGCTAACTCAAGTCTGGGATCTCAAAGTCAAGCTGAGTTTTTCCTGACATACGCCTAGTCCAGGCCAGGAGAGATTCTGTAACTAATGTTCTGTTGTTGTGTGGTGCAGAATGGAAATGAGCTGTCAATGCAGTCAGCTATCCTGTAGCTGGGTGACCAACGTTTTAAAAAAAAAAAACAGGTACAACTTGACCAGGAAAAGTCACAGCTGTGGCACCCAGCAAGTGGTCCTCCTTCTTCACAGGGTCTTCTGGTGGTAGCTGGACTCTTAACATCCATATATAGGAGACAGGACTTCTACCAGACAGGGTCCAAAAAAGTCTCGATGCTGGAAAGCCAATAGAGTTCAGTTTCTTTAACCAGAAAGATGAGAGGCTGAATTGGCCATGTTGACATGTGAACCTGTGGGGGTTGGGTTCTCTAGATATGTCCAACCTGCTGCTCCGAACAATCCCCCCTGCGAGTGCTTCATGGCCTATGATGTCAACTCTTCCTCCCTCCTCCTAGGGCTACATGAGCACCACATAAGCCAATGCATGACCTGCTGCTTCCTGTCCTCTTGCGCTACTGTTGCATTTTCCTTGCGCTCAGTATGGTCTGGGAGGGGGCTCCTGCCTCTCTTACATCCCACCATGTGTTTGCTGAAACAACAGTCCTTAAGCCCAGCAGTGGCTCCCTCCTCTCTGCCAGCTGGTGATGGGATGAGCCTGTTCAGAGCTAACTGGCTTTCATTAGCAATGCCCACTGGCCACCACATTGCCTGTAGTGCACTGCTGCAAAGAAAGGTCTAGGTGTGATCCTGGGGATGTGCTGGCCAGCATAGCCAAGCTGGTGGGATATGAGCGGTGGGTACATCTCAAATTCGACCTTATCATCACCCTTGGGCTGATTAGTGCCTCTAACTCTCCCCTGCTCTAGAGAACTTTCCCCAAGGCGGGGAGAGCGTGCTGCTGCAGTGTGCAAGTTTTTATTTCCCATTTGGATCGCTGCCATCCGCCGGAGGTTGGCCGTGACCGGCTGAGGCACGGCTGAGAAGCCCAGCTTGAAAGTTTATGCAGCGTGCAGGAGGGAGCAGATTTGATCAGAGCCAGATGTTCTGTCTGCAGCAGACACTGTTGCAGGAGGGAAGGAAGGAGAAAGGAAACTGTTAACCTTGTAATCTGAGACAGGGTAACCTCTGCAGCTGCTTGGGTTCACCACAATTTTGTTGTTGTTGTTGTCTCTCAGGGCAGCCTTTGAGATCCCTGTTACACTGCAGATGCCTGTCCAAAGAGTTTTCATTGTGGTCCCATTTACTTGGTGCTGACAGGTCAAAAAATATTTCTAGATACTCAAAGACCAAACGGAAGAGACTTAACAATGGGATAGAGTTGCTGGAGTCCTAGATAACAGGATGGGGGTTCTGTCACCGGCAATAACCTGTAGCTCCGCACTCAAATGCTGTCAGTTTAATAGGCCTGAAATTGGCAGCTTACCAGGTTTATTAAAGGCTCCTGCCAAGCAAAGGTGATGGAGTCGGTTGGACTCTGTCAGCAATTGTTAATTAGAATCGAGACCCAAAGAGAAACCTGCATGGTGCGTTCCTGGTGTGGCATCTGCTGCTCCCTGCCCGTTCCTGTCCTGATGAGAGGAATGGGGGTTGCTGCCTAGCATGGACCTTGGGCCCCATCCTGCAGGGCCTCTGTGTGCACTGACCTCCCTTTTGGGCCTATGGGAGTCGTGTGCATGGAAGAGACTTCCACTGGGGAAGCAGGTGGTGCTTTTCCATAGCTTTCCTGATCCTCAATTCTTGAATAGGGCTGTTCCCTCCCTTAGCGCTCCACAGCAGGGTCAGCTGAGACACCTGGGAGGTGACTTGCTGGAGCTCACACAGCCCATCAGCTGCAGCTGGGACTGGGTGGTAGCCCAGGCTGTCCTCCATCTATTTAGCAGAATTGTGTACTGAGCCCGGTTCTTGAGCTCATGTGTGTATATTTGAGTGCACTACTCCTTGGGGCTGCTTGTCCAGTGGTAACTACCAGAGCTGCTTGCTTCAATGACCGAAGAGTTCTTACGCCAGCCACGTTGACTCCTGAGCCCCGCCGGCGAGTCTAGCTAGTCTGTCTGGTGCATCTCTCTGCAGAGCTCACGTTACTGGGGATGTGACAGGGCAGGGAGAAGTTGAGTGGGGCTGGGTTGTGCGTGCCTCGGATGTTCTGAGCTCACAGTGCCGGCAATTAGGGAAAAGCGTCTTTCCTTGCGAGCGTGGCACATTTGCCATCAAGTTGCCAAGCGTGTCAAAATCTGGCCTTGACATGTTTTAAATGAAATCTGAGACCGGTCAGGGCCCCAACCCTGCCTGCTAGCCCTGCATATTCCCGGAGGTAGGGGAGGGGAGGGGTCACACCCTATATGCTGCTCTCATATGAAATTTCCCAGTTTGCGCTTATGACACCAAATGCTGTGGTGTTGCTAGCTTAAGCAGTAGTGGATTTGGGGGTACTATTGTAGAATAACACAACGTGCATTTTTTTAAATGGTCCAGTGCACCAGTGTGGTGGCTTTTTAAAAAGATTTGATGCCAAGGGCTCTTTTCCAAAAGAAATGTAAGCTCTCCAGCTGCTTTTTGCTACTCATTGGTTTGTATCATCCTGAGCACAAGCGCACCCGGATTGGTCGCCTTCGGGGGCTGCTATAAGTCAGATAATTAAAGAAATGCAAATATCTCTTCCTTTCCTGCACTGCTGTTCAGAGCCAAGACAGACATTGTGCAGATAGATAGGTGTCCAATGCCTAACTGCTAATAAAACCACTGCATTGGGTGCATGCTTCCCAGAGAGGCATCTAACATCGGCCTACAGAGAGAATGTGCAGCCGTGAAGAAGGTGGGAAGTAGTTCTCGTGAGTCCCCTGTTTTAGGAGAAGATGCCCATAAGACAAGTGTCTCCACGCTTTGACTGTTCACCCATGGAAGGAGTGTTTCTGCTCCTGTTGCAAAAGCAGTTCCTAGCAATGGGCAGCAAAGCCAGTAGGAACGTCCCTTGCTGTGTGTGCTTCAGAGAGAGCGCAGATAAAACCAGTGAGGAAATAGATCTAACATTGATTAGTATCCTGTGTGCTCAGCTCAACAAGGCTACTCTCCTCCCCAGCCCTGTTTCCTCGGGTCAGGGTCCATCCGCTCCCACCCTCCCTTCAGAGTCATTCCCTTGGCTCCAAAATAACATTTTAAATTAAAGACTTAGGATAGCTGGTCCTTTCCCACTGCTTCTGGGAGAATCCAGAACTTCCAGCATCAGCCCCGGCAGGCTGCAGAGAGATCTCTACAGATGGTGGGTGTTCCTGATTAGTCAGTGGAATACACTGCTCTGGATCTCCTCCAGCCTGGAGTGTGGCTGTCAGGCAGGTTGGAAGCTCCTGGGAGCCTGTGTGTGTATGGGAAATCCTAGCGCTTGTGGCTTGGCTGGGAAGTGAGGGCAGAACAGAGCCGTGGAGCCCCCTGGCAGCCTGCGCATCAGTCACTGTTCCCTGCTCAGTGTCCCTGCCTTGGGCCGATTCGGCGTTCCCTTCCCCGGTGGTGCAGATGGCAAACCTGGCTGATGTCGATTTGGTCCCTAACGTCATGCAGGAGACGCGGAGGCTGAAGGAAGCAGGCAGGCAGAGGATTGTGACTGGGGAAGCTATTCACACACACGTCTGTAATCAGGCCCTGTTCGGGGCGAGGGTGGGGGAGCCTGTGGGAAGGACGACGTGATGGAGCGGAGCTGCTAAGCTTACATGCATTTAGTCTGGTGCATGTGGCAGGGGGGCAGGGGCCCTATCCTGTGTTTGTGGAGCATCCTCCCATCCTGTTGGCTGCAGGGAGCATTGTCCAGGTTTGGCCCCCTACCAAAGGCCATGTGTGCTAGCTGAAGAACACCGCGATACCCCGTCGTGCTACATTCCACTTTGTAGGTGCCCCATGACCACAGAGCTTGCTAGGGTATTTCTCTAGCCCTTGTGACCTCTGGAGTGGCCGTGTGGCTTTCTGGTTTTATGGAAGTTGGGGGCCCTTGAATCCTGTTTCTTGATCCCTTCCCAGACTGTAGCTGTCTGGACCTCAGGAAGCTGGAGATCCAGTGTGGTACTGTTGTGGGAGTGTCACATTGGACTTTAACACTTCCAGTTGAGTTACACAACAGCTGTGCTATTTTGAGGGTGGCTCTGTGTGAGGCCTGGGATCACGGCTTAATTTTTATTACAGATCCTTGGACTTTCGCTTTGTGTGGGAAGCACCCAGCTCCTGGAGGGAAATCTTTATTTCTGCCCTGGCTTTAGCAGCTCTTCTAAAATGCTCGCTTGCCGGCAGCTAGTATAAAATGCTGTGGGTGTAGCACTCCTACCAGGGCCCCATCCCTCACACACTGCAGTTTCTTGGCCGTTACGGAGCGCTCTGCTTTTGTACCCCTTTCTCAGCATCCTGGCCGCTGCTATGGTGAGGATCTGTCTTCTCACCTGCCATCCCCCAGCCTCCCTCTTGGGTCCCATGTCACAGCGAATAGTGAGCCTGCCAGCAGCGCTGAGAAAATAGACTTGATGCTCGTCAGTGTCGCTGCCATCCACAGATTCTGAGTAACAGAGACGGAGATGAATGAGGCTTGGCTCAGTTTGCACAGAGCTGCTTCTAGAGGGTCTGATTTCTCTGTGACTAGCTCAGGGGTGGACAAACTACAGCTGTTTTAAGCAGGCCCTTGAGCTCCCACTGGTGAGCAGGGTCTGGGGCTTGCCCTGCTCTGGTGCTCCAGCCGGGGAGCAGGGTTGAGGGCCATTCCACGTGGCTCCCAGAAGCAGTGGCACGGCCCTGCACTGGCTCCTATGCATAGGGACAGCCAGGGGGCTCTGCCCTGCACTCTGAGCCTGCCCTAAGTGCCACCCCTGCAGCTCCTGTTGGCTGGGAACTGCAGCTGCGTCGCCTGTGGACAGGGCAGCATGCAGAGCTGCCTGGCTGCAGATCCGCATAGGAGCCAGAGAGGCACATGTTGCTGCTTCCAGGAGCTGCTTGAAGTAAGCACTTCCCAGAGCCTGCATCTCAGAGCCTCTCCTGCGCCCCAACCCCCTGCCCCAGCCCTGATCCCCCTCCCGCCCTCCAAACCCTTGATCCTAGCCCAAAGCTCCTTTCTGCACCCTGAACTCATAATTTCTGGCCCCATCCTGGAGCCCACAACTCAACCAGAGCCCTCACCCCCTCCCACTCCCCAACCCCAATTTTGTGAGCATTCATGGCCTGCCATGCAATTTCTATTCCCAGATGTGGTCCTCGGGCCAAAAAGTTTGCCTACCCTTGGGCTAGCTCCTAGAGGAAACGCTCTGAGCATGAGCTGTCGGCCAACTCTGCCGTCTCTGCTCTGGTTACTTGGGTCTGAGATGGCAGACTTTCTCAGCAACATTCTCACTAGGGCTAAGTTGATGACACATGCTCAGAGAAGAAGGTGACTTCTCTAGCGATTCTCCTTATGGGAGGGAGAAGGATCTGGGAGCCGCCTACCACAGCAAGGTGAGACTTTATTAATATTGACTTGTCCTGTGGTAGCACTTGGGGACTCCAGCCATGGACCAGGACCCCACTGTGCTCGGTGCTGTAGAAACCGCTCCAAAGAGCATCCCGTGGAAGTTAGAGCACGACATCCCAGCTCTGCGGCAGCCTACAGTTTTCTGAATGGCAGCAGAGATCCGGGCAGCAGCTGGTTCACTTCGCTGTGCTGCTGGTCTAGTTTTCTCCAGCAGTAGTCCCCAAACTGGATCTTCCTCAGCAGGACCTGAAGAAACCAGCCTTGGACTAGTGCCAAGAGGGGTGTAGTCGGCAAAGGGCTGGTAGTGCTCAAGAGTGAACATTTCTGATTCAACTGATCCCTTGGGCCCCAAGGGCTGGGCATGTCCACTTGGAACGCTGGTGACATAAATTACGACGCTTTCGTTTGCCTCCTTCCAGCAGTCTGTCACATCAGGCTTATTAATCTGTGATCCTGGCTTTGAGAAGTCTGGTTCAATCCCCTTCCAGGAGGTCCAAGTCAGCTGGGTCCTTCCTTGGAGAGAGCCCTGTCCAGCAGCTCCTCTGCCATCTTCAGCTGGTGCCTGAGCAAAGGTGCCTCTCCAAGTATCCCTGCACCAGTGCCCAATCAGGCCCAGCAGGAGGGTGCCCAGACTTGCCCAGCCAATGGTGGCAGGAGCAGCTTGGCAGGAGCCTGATAGCTGCACATAACTTACAAGGCAAATTGGAGAAGTGCCAGCAAAGGCTGCAGGTACCAGCATGCAACATTTCATCACAGTTGCTGTAGCCTTGCCGCACTGTGTGTGGGGTCTGTTGCTGACATTGGTTGCCCCCCTGAGCTGCAAGTGGTCCACGGGCCACCCCTGCACCGCCCCCTATTGTTCTAGGAAACAGGTATTAGAGCAGTGTTTCATAGTGGGGCTGCTGAGAGGCATTGAACCAAACTTTAAACCCTATAGAACGGAAACCACCCAGTGGCTCCGGAGCCTCGTGCGGCTCTTCATAGGTTAATATGCGGCTCCTGGCATAGGCACCGACTCTGGGGCTGGAGCTACAGGCGCCAACTTTCCAATGTGCCGGGGGGTGCTCACTGCTCAACCCCTGCTCTGCTCCAGGCCCTGCCCCCACTGCACCCCTTCCCCTGAGCCTGCCATGCCCTCGCTCCCCCCCTCTCCTCACCAGAGCCTCCTGTGCACCATGTAACAGCTGATCAGGGCGGGCGGGAGGCACTGATTGGTGGGGCTGCCGGGGGACAGGAGATGCTGAAGGTTGGAGTGGGGGGAGCTGATGGGGGGGGGGGAGGGGGGCTGCTGACATATTACTGTGGCTCTTTGGCAATGTACATTGGTAAATTCTGGCTCCTTCTCAGGCTCAGGTTGGCTGCCCCTGGGGTGGAGCAATGGTAGCAGCCAAACACAGCTTGTGGCCTGCTGCAGAGCCCAGCTGTGCCTCTCCGGCCTGCAAGGCCTCCTAGGGCTTCTGGTGTCTGAGGCATCTCAAGCCTCCACTGGAACAGTGGTGGAGAGGAAGAGGCGGGAACCGTGGTTAACCCATTTCCCTGCTCTTTGCATTCCCATGGAGACGCTTGTCTGTAATTTCAGAACCACCGGCCCCCGCTAAGCAGCAGCCGTCGTGGCGTCTCGGCTGTGTTTTTCTCAGCTGGTGCCAAGGAGCCCTCCTCCCTCTCCCTCCCATCTCCAGGGCGTGTGAGAACATGGGTTAACGCCCTCCATGCGCAAGGTGCTCCCTGGTAGGCCAGCAGAGCGCGGTGGGGTTGCCCTGATGCAGTGCCGGACAGCGACCCAGGGCCAGGAGGACAACTTCCTGCTCCTGAGGGGGAGAGAAGCGGCTGCCATGCCCCGAGCCCCATGATCAGTCCCCCCTCCAGGGGGTCCAAGCCAGCTGGGCCCTTCCATAGAGAGACCTCTGTCCAGTAGGCTAAACCCTGGATCTAGGGGCAGCATTAGGGGGGAGAAGGGAGGTCTGGAGCTCTCTTCCCTTTCCTTTCCCTCCTCCTGCACCAAAATGCCCCTGGACTAAATTAAAATTGTCTTGGCCCTGGCAGCCTCCTCGGGGAAGGATCGGCATTTCAGCTGCTCCAGGAAGCTTGCCAGATGCCGAGGCCTTTTTTTCCCTGATCTCGTGAAGGCAGGGATTGTATTACTCGTGTCCCTGCAGACGGCAGCTCCTTCCCAGCTCGGTCCTTGCTTGAGCGCTGATCCACCCTGCTCTGCAGCCGGGTGAAGAGACCTTGATGGTGCCCAGGCAGAGCTCATCAAAACAAACTGGTGTAGGCCTGGGGCAGCAGCCTGTGGAGCTCTCCAGAGACACACGGCTTGTTCACTCTGGGCTTGCTATTTCCAGAAGCACCCTCTTCTTGCCACATTAAGGGGCTGATCCCACTTGCCCCTCATCCCTGGAGAGGCACTGTGGTTGAGTCGATAAAGGCATTGGACTGGGAGTCAGGAGATCAGGGTTCTATTTCCAGCATGGCCAGGGACCTGTCTCCCTGTGCCTTAGTTTCCTTTCTCATGCTTTGACTTGTCTAGTGAGACCATAGGTTCTCTGGGCTGTCGTCACTGTCACAGGAACCTATCCTGCAACAAAGCCTGTTGCCAACTCTGTCCACATATCTATTCAAGGGACACCATCGTAGGACCTAACCACATCAGTCACACCACCAGGGGCTCGTTCACCTGCACATCTACCAATGTGATATGTGCCAGCAATGTCCCTCTGCCATGTACATTGGCCAAACCAGACAGTCTCTATGCAAAAGAATAAATGGACACAAATCAGATGTCAAGAATTATAACATTCAAAAACCAGTCGGAGAACACTTCAGTCTCCCTGGTCACTCACAGACCTAAAAGTCGCAATTCCTTCAAAAACAGACTCCAATGAGAAACCGCAGAACTGGAATTTATCTGCAAGCTGGACACCATTAAATTAGGCTTGACTAAAGACTGAGAGTGGATGGGTCATTACACAAAGTAAAAACTATTTCCCCATGCTAATTTTTCCCCTACTGTTACTCACACCTTCCTGTCAACTGTTTGAAATGGGCTATCCTGATTATCACTACAAATGTTTTTCTCCTGCTAATAGCAGCCCACCTTAATTGATTAGTCTCGTTAGAGTTGGTATGGCTACAACCATTTTTTTCATGTTCTCTGTGTCTTCCACCCCATGCATCTGATGAAGTGGGTTTTAGCCCACAAAAGCTTATGCCCAAATGCATTTATTAGTCTCTCAGGTGCCACAAGGACTCCTCATTCTTTTTGTGATGCCATTAGTAACTCACTGTAGAGCAGCTCTCAGGTGAGCTGGGTTTGGCCCATATTGCTGTTAGCTGTGATCACCCAGGCTATTCTGTTGGGTTCTTGGAGGCTTCAGCGACTGAGTCCTGAACCTCTCCCTGCTTGGCTGCAAGTTCTTTCACATGCAGACATATGAGGGGAAAGTCTACGCTGCTGTGCAACCTGCAAGCAATCAGAGGGATTGCAAGGGGTACATTACATATAAATCCTTGCTCCCAGGAAGGACCCAGCACCAACCCACAATTGGGAGTGAACAGATGAAGCCAAGCGGACCAGGCCATCTTCTTCTAACCAAGTGCAATGGGCCACCCTGTGGTGGGGGTAGGTTTAGAACCCAGAACCTTCAATAGCACAGAACAATCGGCTCCTTCTTGAGCTACAGGAGTAGCTAGGCTAGCTGGTGGCAATAGTAGGCTGCTGACTTTTAGTGAACCAGCCAATAGAGGCTGCTGGAGTGCCAGCTGCAGCCCATGCTTTGCCAGTCTGCTACATGACCTCTGTAGCTGTGTACTGGGCTCCGCTGGTTCGGATGGGTTTGGAAGGTAGAGGATATAGAAGAACATAAGAACGGCCGTACTGGGTCAGATTAGTGGTCCATCTAGCCCAGTATCCTGTCTGCCAACAGTGCCCAGTGCCAGGTGCTTCAGAGGGAATGAACAGAAGAAGGCAGTTTTGAGTGATGCAGCATTGCAGCCTGAACATCTGAGAACCAGTGTAACAGAGGTTGACTTAAGTTCAGTATTTAAAATCAAATATCACTAGTTAAACGCATAAATCCCTCTTAACTCAGCCTTATGGAACATTTTGTTCCATCTTAACTATGAATCTTTGTGGATAACCACACAGCCTGCAGTTATGTGAACACCCTCTACTTCTCAAATACCCTGTCCCTTTCTTAGTATCTTGGGTAGTAAGCTGAGACGGGGCTTTCTTTAAGTCTGATCACAACAAAGTACTAGTGAAGACTTCTTTCACCCACATGCTATATTTGAACACATTCTGGTGAGAACAATAGCAAAGCAAATTATAGCCTGGCAAACATAAGGGCTCACTGTTAAGTAATGACATGAACTGTTGTGAAAACTGGAGCACAATCAGTTGGTTCATTAACTCTTCCTACTCCAGACAATGGAACTAGATACTCAGCACTTTGGAAGCAACCTAACCTCCTGTCAGTTTAGGAGGAGTCTGTTCTAGATATGGTGATGTTGGGGAACGGGGGAAGGAATTGCTTGGCTGAATTGCTGCACAGAAATTTGAGTAACTCAACACAGTGGTGTTTTTTTTGTTTGTTTTTTGCACCATAGTCCCTCCCCCACCCCCGTTCAAAGGGACGACTTCCAATCCTCGTGCGAAGGTGCTGTATTTAATACTCTTATGAAGACTCATTGGGAACTGAAAGTAGCATGTTACTAGCCATTACGGTGAGATTCGTCCACGTGACCTGCTCTGAGTCTCTTAATGCTGTTTTAGAGCAGGGTTCTAAAAAAGGGGCCATTTAACTAAATGCTGCATCTGTCTTGGGTTCTCATGGTTGCCATGATGGAGGTAGCTGAGTGCCTCTTAGTCGTTAATGGAGGGCTTTGCAGACACTGAATCTCCACGTCCAAGATGTGCTTCAAACAGGAGATGCACTGGGTTATCTCTGAACTCTGCTGCTGCTCTCAGGCAGTCTAGCCTGCACAGCCTGTTCAGACCTCCCACCTGACTGCCACTTCCCCCCTGCACTTTGTTTCTCTGATGCGTGAAACACCTGAGGGAGGCAATATTTGCTGCTCTGCACCATAAGCGTTTCAGGCAGGCATGTCCCTTGTCTTGGCACCAATGGGCTCCTCTCCCAGGGTCATCTGTGGAAGTGCTCAATGCTGGGGTGCACTGGGATGCACTTGATGCACTGGGAGCTCTCGTGAGCCCACCCCTCTGCTCTTCCCTACTGATGATGTGCAGGCAGTATCCACTTTGCCCCCTGAACAATCCCTGGTTTCCTGAAACTGGAGGGAGTTTGGCTACTGACTCCAACTAGGACAGACCCTGGTCCTTCAGTGGCCAGGGACCTGTCCTTTGCCACCTGGGGCTCTGATGAGATGGCCCCCAAGATCCACAGGGCAGTGTGTCTGGAGGCAGGGCACTGCATTGTCATGGGGGCGGGCACTCCAAGGACTTGGGATCTCTGACTCCTGGGATCAAGGCCAGGTGTTGGGCTCTGGTCCTGCAGTCTAGCCAGCAGGGAGTCAGCCCCCATGGTCCTTGGATCTGCTGCTCAGCTGCCTTCCTAGCTCAGCCAGCACCAATGCTCCAGAGAGCAGCCAATTGCAGTGTTGCCAACTCATGTGACTTTTATCATGAGTCTCAGGGTAACGATTGTTTTCTGTAAAGACCCAGCTCCTGGAGTCAAGTGGAGCTGTGACAAGTTCAGCCTTCATTCTGAATGAAAAAGTAAGTTTCTAGCCCTCGTGGCTGTGGAGAAAGGGGTCCCATTTTGAAGTTAATGGCTCAAAGGTAAATAAAAATAACCCCAAATCGATTTTGTACAGAATCTTGGGATTTTTAAAGCCATTCTCATGATTTTTTGAACATTTGGGGTTGGCGATACTGCAGTCGCTCTGCCTCGGCTCTGCTTTCCATCATGCACTGCAATGAATTGTCGGCAAAAAGAGCTGCTGGCCTGCATGTGGTGTGATGTTTGGCTCTCCCAAAACAGCCCCTGGTTTGAGCAGGCAGTTCCTTCCCTTTCGGACTTTCCTCTCGGAAGCCAGACACCCGTGCAAGCCACCAGTCCCTCCCTTTTACGAACTCTCTAATCCTGGGCCTGCTGTCTGGGCTCACTTGTATTAATCAAGATGAAATAAAGGGTCCAAAGAGGCAAGTGACTGATGTCAAACAGCTTTAAACAAGAACAACAAGGAGTCTGGTGGCACCTTAAAGACTAACAGATTTAATTGGGGCATAAGCTTTTGTGGGTAAAAACCCCACTTCTTCAGATGCATGAAGTGAAAGTTACAGCTGCAGGCATTGTATAATGACACGTGGAGAGAAGGGAGTTACCTCACAAGCGGAGAGCCAGTGTTGACGGGGCCAATTCCCTCAGAGTGGATGTGGTCCACTCCCTATAATAGGTCAGGAGGTGTTTAATTCCAGGAGAGGCAAAGCTGCTTGTGTAACGAGCCAGCCACTCCCAGTCCCTATTCAAGCCCAAATTAATGGTGCTAAATTTGTAAATGAATTTTAGTTCTGCTAGTTCTACAGACTTTAGAGAGACAGCAGAACTGGAAGTGCGCGCTTTCCCCTTCTGTCGTCTGGAAGCCAGCCAGCATCGTGGTAGGCACTTTACCCCCAAAACAGTCTTTTAAAGAACCCCAAAAGGGAGAGGTGGGGGGAATAGCCCATCCCCTCATTATTTTGCCACCAATTAGGCCTAATTTCTGACACACCAGTTTTAGGCCATTGATTTTCGGTCCCACATTCCTCTTGTTTACCAGCATGATTGTAACATGGTCCTTGAGGTCTCTTTGTTTGGACTAATTCCCTCTGTCTCCATTTCATACCTTTCCCCATCACTGTTTGTTAGGTTATTCTGCACGAGCTCCCACTCGCTTTTCCCAGCTGAGCCTGCACTAGAGGAAATCCGTAGGGACAGATCTTGCGGCAGTTTCCTGGCAGAGGCCTATATGGTAAGGAATGGGGAAGCAGCATGAGGTGATGGCTGCTCACGGTGCCTCCTGCTGGCTGATCTTGGCAGCACCGGCATCACATCTCGTCGGGTCAGAGGACTGGAGCAGTGGCCCTAACTGCCTGGAGGCGGGAGGGCTGCAAACCTGGTTTGGGCACAGTGGAGTAGCCCTGCGCTACTCACTCTTTGTCCCTGGAGGAAGAGGTGTGGCCAGCAAGCAGTGTTGACTGCCCCAGCTGGCCAATGCAGTTACGTTGGCAGCTAACTCAACATCGCATGCCCCCAAAATACTAGCAAATCACTGTCGCCTGGGAACTTCATGTTGACAGCAGGGCTGGAGCAGGAAGCCTCTTTATCCAAAGGTCCAGACCCTCCCTCTGGAGCACAGCAATACAAGGCCTATGACACAGCTCGGGATGTCTCCCGGTCTTCAAGCATTTGCTAATTGTTACAGCCAGCCCGTGAGGTGGGGCAGTATCTGTGCCCTGACTGCATGGGGTGTGTGTGTGTGTGTGTGTGTGTGTGTGTGTGTGTGTGTCTTTCCATGGCCAGCCAACAAGCAGGCAGCAGAGCTTGGTCATTCCTGGATCCCAGGCCTGTATTCCAGCCACTGGCCCACAGTGTCTCCTACAGAGCGCCAAGATGTGCTGATGCCACCTGTCTTACCACTCCCAATGGTGGTGGTCTCAGCTGGGGCAGGCAGGTCACCCTCTGGCATGCGGAGGGTGGTCAGGGGGCCAGGTTTGAGCCAGGCAGATGCGATGTTCCCCGTCCTGCCAGGACCTGTGAGAGCTGCTGTGCTCGGCACTCCCCTGCCAGGTTCTGGTCAGCCAGTCCTCTTTGACGGATGCTTGTGGGAAGATGGCGGACCAGCTGCCCCTCCCCTTCCCCATTGACGCCAGCTGAGCTCGTACTTACACCCCAAATCTGCCCTTTGGATGCAGGGCGACCCCACTTGCCGCTGTCATTCCTGGGCCCTGTCACAGCCCTGCTGAGCCCAAGGCTGCAGCACAGCGGTATTGCTGGGAACTCGCAGCTCACTCCTCTGGCCTGGGAGACCAACCCATGGCTGGAGTTTTGGACCAACGACCTTAGAACGGGGCTCCCAGGAGAGCTGATCTCCCACGCGGAGAGCTGGGACCTGAGCTTGCTTGTCAGCTGGGGGCAGGGGTGGTAACTGCTGCCCGCCGGGCAGGCGGCAGAGCGTGGAGCACCCTCGTCACTGATCCAGAGCCTGCAGGGACTGAAGAAGCTGTGACTCTTCCAGTGATCTGCTGGCTGGAGGAGTGTCCAGATGTTGTTGAGCCCAGCTCAGTCCCTCTCTTTAAGGGGTGCTTTTTGTTTACGGTGACTTGAAGAGAAGTACGTTGCCCTTGCCCTTCTGGGACTCAGTGTGGGTCTGTGCCAGATCTTCCACTGTCGGACTCTTGCCCCCAGTGCCTGTACCCGTCTGGCCTTTCCCTAGCTCTGGGTTAGGATCCCAGGGAGGGGACATTGCAGGTTAACAGTCTATAGCAAATTTCTGTTAGGCACACTAGGCGGAGCTGAGACCCCCAGTGAGCTGCGGTCCTGGGTTTGATGCTCAGGGAGGAGCTGCTGCCAAAGTCTGTCTAGCAGCGTGGGTGGATGTTGGGAGGGCTTGGCTGGCACTCTCCAGCCAGGCTGTTTGCTACATCCAGCTACTGCTGAGTGCCCTGGGATAGTGTGTGGCAGCAGCTCTGACCTTGCCATGTGGCAGTGTTCCTTGGGGGCCATCCTCTGGCCAGGGATGGCTGGAGCATATCGTGCTGTTCTCAGTGGTAGCAGATGACAGAACAAGGAGTAATGGTCTCAAGTTGCAGTGGAGGAGGTCTAGGTTGGATATTAGGGGGGAAAAATCACTGGGAGGGTGATGAAGCACTGGAATGGGTTACCTAGGAGATACCACCACCTCCCTTCTTTAGAGGTTTTTAAGGCCCAATTTGACAAAGCCCTGGCTGGGATGATTTAGTTGGAGATTAGTCCTGCTTTGAGCATGGGTGGGACTAGATGACCTCCTGAGATCTCTTCCAACCCTGATATTCTATGCTCTGTGTTGTGCTGGAAAGGGCTGGCACCTTGCCCATTGCAGAGTCTGCAGCAGCAAGTTCCAATGAGTCTCTGCTCACTGTATCTCTGTCTTCTCAGAGCATGTATCCTCACAACCTGTCTGGGAAGAGGAGTGTGCTATTATCCCGCTTGCACAGATGGGGAAACTGAGGCGCAAAGTGACTTGCCTAAGGAAGTCTTGTGGCAGAGCAGAGGATTGAAGCTGGGTCTCAGGCTAGCTCTTGTTCTTTCCTTTGGGAGTGTGACTGGATGAGATTCTACCCCTTCTCTGGTCTAGGAGTGATGGCTGGATGAGGAGATGCTGCAAGATGCATAACCCTGCTCCCAGTGGCTGTGCTGTCCTTGTCCTCTTTGCCAACAGAGGATGCCTGTGGCTGTGGGACATCGAGAACTGTTGGGGGTGGGGGCGAGTTTCTCTAGCCCACGATATGAGGCTTTGTGCTTGCATGTGGGTGGTGGGATTCTCTCTGGAGGAAGGGGTTGGAGCTCCCCGCCCTGCATGGCTGGACCTAGCCCAGCGTGATGTACAAATGAATGGTGCCATGAGGGGCACCACGAGGGAGTTTGGGAGCCCTGGCCTAGCTGGTCGGTTGCCACCATGTGAACTCCAATGGCAGGAATCGGCCATCCCTTGTTCCCCAGCAGAGAGAGTTGCATGCGTGCACTGCCATCGGCTGCCCTCCCCCTACTCGGGTAGTGCCTATTGGTATCTGGGCTTAGAGTCAGACCAGGGCCGAGCTGCCTACAGCTACTGGGTGAATCCAGGGGTTCCCCTCTGTTGCGCTTCCTGCAGTCCAGAGGCTGCCCTCCGAAATCCAGCCAGTTCTCCATCACTGGGGACATGGAGGGAGCTATTTTAGTCACTGGAGGCAACAGCTGTGACCTCTGAAAATGACTAGGTAAAGCCAGCACAGCATCTGTCTCCTCTGGCTGGGGTTTGTCCTCTTGCTTTCCTTTCTGTCTGGCTTGGAGCATGATCCACTGAGGGGGCAGGCACAGCTCACCCGGCCTCCTGTTGTTTATATGAGGGGTTGGGGAGATTGCGCTCAAGGCTGCTTGAGAAATCCTCAGCAGGTGTGTGTGTGTGTGTGTGTCTCTGTCCTTGTTCTCGTGACCAGGTTCCTTATGACTCTCTGATGACAAACCTGTTCTTTCTCCTGTTTGTACGGATGCCCTTTTAAATTTTTTCACACAGAGCCGAATCCCAGCGGCTGTAGGTATTCGCCGTGATAGGGAGGGAGTGTATGTCTGCCCCAGTGTGACCTATATCTGTTTTTTTCCTAGCCTGGGAGCTGTCTGAGCCATTGCTGGTTTCACATGATGGGATTTTACCATAACTCTATCTCTCCCCCCCCTACTCCCTTACACATTGCTATGTTCAAAGCTGCCGCCCCCAACCTGGCTCTGTAGCTGCTCACACAGATCATGCAGGGTCTTGTGATGAAGAATGAATGGGGAGCTTACCAGGCCCTAATTAGGTAGCCCCCAGTCCTGCCAAGCGCAGCCGGCACCAAAGGAGAAAAGGGAACTGATCGTCATGCAGAAAATGAAGTCTGACACAACATCCACTTCCTGTCTCAGGATGTCTTCACTGCAGAGTTATAACCTGAGTCCTGTCCACACACAGCCCCTCCATTTGAGTGCGGAGGCTGCCTTGGAAAGGGTGGTAGGCCAAGCGAGCACAACTCATCAGCTGCTGAAGTGACCACTCTGCAGTATGGATGCTGGCGAGTGCCCTAGTCTTCCAGAGCCTTCCCAGAATTCCCCCCTCCCTGTGCCCAGAAAGGACAGAACAAATTGCTTTTTTTTTTTTTTTTTTTTTTTTTTTTTTTTTTTTTTTTTTTTTTTTTTTTTGCAGCAGCAGCCCATTGCTGACTCATGTTGAGGTTATGATCCACCACAACTCCCAGATCTTCCTCAGCAGTGCTGCTGCAAGCCAGTTATCCCCCATTCTGTATTTGTACATTTGTTTTTTCTTCCCTAACTGTAGCACCTTACATTTGTCTTTGTTGAATTTCATTTTGTTGTTGATAGCCCTGTTCCCCAATATATCAAGATCCCTCCGAATTAAGCTCCATCCTCCAAAGTGTTGGCAGCACCTTCCCCCAGCTTTGTGTCATCTGCACATTTGATCGGTATGCTCTCTATTCCTACAGCCAGGTCATTAATACAGATGTTAAACACCGGATCCAGAACAGAGCCCTGTGGAACCTCACTTGAGACCTCCTGCAATCCAACATCATTCCATTAATTGTTACTTTGTGGTTGTTTTAACCAATTCTGTATCCACTTAATGGTAGTTCCGCTGAGCTCACATTTCTCTAGCTAACTTATCAGAATGCCATGTGGGACTGTGTCAAAAGCCTTGCTGAAGTCCAGGTATATTATGTCCACTGCATTCCTCCTGTCCACCAAACCAGTTACCCTGTCAAAGAAGGAAATCCAGCTGGTCTGGCAGGATTTGTTCTTAGTAAATCCATGCTGGCTGCTAATGATCACCCCCTTCATCTTCCAGGTATTTGCAAATTGAATGTTTTATATATTGCTCTAGTAGCTTCCCAGGAATCAAGGTCAGGCTGTCTAGTCTATAGTTCCCCAGCTCCTCCCCTCCTCCCCCTTTTAAAGATGGGCACCAAGTTAGCCCTTCTCCAATCTTCTGGGACCTCTCCTGTCATCCATGAGTCTGTAAATATTCTTGCCAGTGACTCCGAGATTTCTTCAGCTAATTCCTTAAGCACTCTGAGGTGAATAGCATCTGGCCACGTGAATTTATTCAAATTGGTCAGAAGATCTGTGTTCTTTACTTATCCCGATCTGCATCCCTTCTCCTTTGTGGTCTGTGGTAACTTTGCTAGTTGTCCAGTCATGTGGTGGTTTTTTTTGTGGGAAGACTGAAGCAAACTTCTGGCTGTGCACTAACAGCTTGCTTTGTAAAAAACTCATCCTTTCCTGGATGCCTCGTGCTAGGCCCTCATGGAGGAACTTCCCCCTGTCCTACCTCAACAGTCATCGTCCCAAGAGTAAGTCAGAAGCGTTCCTCTAATACAGCCTCCAGCAGGCAGTCACACAATGCTTAGTCAGCTGCCCTCTCTCCACATGCCCTGTCTGGAGACATCCCAGGCAGCCCCTCGCCTTAAAGGGACTGTCTCACCATAACAGATGTCCCAGCCATGCCTGCACTTACTGGCTTGTGCTCTTGCATGATGATTCTAAAATTAGGGTCCACAGACCCTTAATAGTCAATGGAATGTCAGCTTATGTCCTACTGGAGTGGGAGCAGAAGGATCTGCTCTCCAGTGTGGTCTGCAGAACAAGAAGGGGATGAGCAGAGTGCTAACGCATCAACAACCCCGTGATAGCCGCTTGCCTTCTTGCCACCTCTTCCATCCCAGGAAGCTCTTTTCTAGCCCCCAGCTGGCTGTTAAGAGTATGAGTGTGTGAATGAGAGAATCTCTCTGCACGGGACTTATTCTTCCAACAAATTGATTCTTGTGAAAAGTCACAGTGACTTAGAACTATCCCCTGGCAATCGGCGTTGCCCTTTCTTGCACCGAATGCTCTTGCTTCCTGAAAGTTGGGTCAGAAAAGCTTACCTAGGAACTGAACACTGGCCTTCTCAAAGCTGTTGTAAAGTGAAGGCAGCTGTCTAGCAAAGGCCACCTGTGCCTCGCTGCAAAGATCTTCTCAGTTCGGTATTCCAGGAAAAACAGGAGGCTGTCTTCTGTGGCCTGGTTCTGTCATGACTGGAACTGCTCTACTCTTTTGGTCCAACCGCCCCCCCCCCCCACACACACACACACACTCTCCATTTTTTCCCCCACCAGAAAATGTGGCTTTGTCAAAAGTGACATTTTTCTGCTTGGAGTGGAAATGTCTTCACTAAATTGTTTTTTCAGACAAGAAAATTTTGGTTTGGACACAAGGTCATTTTATTCTGGGAATCTGGAAACCTGAAAATGTGGGTCTTTCTTTCTGGGGCCTTTGCACTGGGGAAGGGCATTTCCCCCCATAGATTCCAAGACCAGAAGGGTCCATTGTTATAATCTGATCTGACATCCTGTGTAATGCAGGTCCAGTGACGTTCCCCAAAATAATTCCTACAGCAGATCTTTTGGAAAAATCCAGTCTGATTTTAAACATTGTCAGTGATAGAGAATTCACCACAACTCTTGGTAAATTGTTCCAATGATTAATTACACTCACTGTTCAAAATTTACACCTTATGTCCAGTGTGAATTTGTCTAGATTCAAATTCCAGCCATTGGCTCATGTGAGATCTTTTCTCTCTACTAGATCGAAGAGCCCATTATTAAATCGTTGTAGCTACATGGGGAATTTATAGACTATAATCAAGTCATCACCTTAACCATCTCTTTGTTAAGCTAAATAGACTGACCTCTTGAGTCGATCACCATAAGGTCATATTTTCTAATGCTTTAATCATTCTTGTGTTCTTCTCTGAACCCTCTCCAATTTATCAACATTCTTCCTGAACTGTGAGCACAAGGAACTGGACACAGTATTCTAGCAGCTGTCACATGAGAGCCAAATACAGAGATGAACTAACTTCTCTGTTCCAACTTGAGAATCCCCTGTTTATGCATTCCAGGTTTGCATTAGCTCTCTTGGTTCCAATGTCATGTTCAGCTGATTATCCACCATGACCCCCAAATCTTTTTTTTTTCAGAATCACTGTTTCTCAGGATAGACTTACATGACCATTCTGTAAGTATGGTCTACATTCTTTGTTCCTAATGTGTATGTTTACATTTAGTTGCATTAAAATGCATATTGCTTGCTTGCGCCCACTTCACCAAGTGATCCAGTGATCTATTGTCTTCGTTTTTTCACTCCCTCCATTTGTGTCATTTGCAGACTTTATCAGTGGTGGTTCTGTTTTCTTCCAGATCATTGTTAAAAATATTTAGTAGCATAGGGTCCAGAACCAATCCCCCGCATGGCTTCTCTGCAAACACACCTAGTCTGCAGAAAAGGACCTGGGGATTATAGTGGACGAGAAGCTGGATATGAGTCAGCAGTGTGCCCTTGTTGCCAAGAAGGCTAATGGCATATTGGGCTGCATTAGTAGGAGCATTGTCAGCAGATCCAGGGAAGTGATTATTCCCCTCTATTTGGCACTGGTGAGGCCACATCTGGAGTATTCTGTCTAGTTCTAGGCCCCCCATTATAGAAGGGATGTGGACAAATTGGAGAAAGTCCAGGGGAGGGTAACAAAACTGATCCGAGGGCTGGGGCACACGACTTAAGAGGAGAGGCTGAGGGAACTGGTCTTGTTTAGTCTGCAAAAGAGAAAAGTAAGTGGGGATTGGATAGCATCCTTCAACTACCTGAAGGACGGATGGAGCTCAGCTGTTCTCCATGGTAGAAGATGACAGAACAAGGAGTAATGGTCTCAAGTTGTAGTGGGGGAGGTCTAGGTTGGATATTAGGAAACATTATTTCACTAGGAGGGTGGTGAAGCACTGGAATGGGTTATCTAGGGTGGTGGTGGAATCTCCTTCCTTAGAGGTTTTTAAGGCCTAGCTTGACCCAGCCCTGGCTGGGATGATTGTTGAGGATTGGTCCTGCTTTGAACAGGAGGTCGGACTAGATGACCTTCTGAGGTCTCTTCCAACCCGAATCATCTATGATTCTATGATGATGATTCCTTATTTACAGTTGCCTTCTGTGACCTATCAGTTAGCCAGTTTTTAATCTATGTAATGTGTGCCATGTTAACTTTTTATCATTTTAGTTTTTTTAATTAAAATGTCATGCGGTACCATGTCAAAGTATATTATGTCAATGCTGTTACTTATATCAACCAAACTTTTAATCTCATTAAAAAATATCCAAATTATCCATCAGCCCATGTAATCTGAATTAATTACAGAAACTTCCTTTAATTCTTTATTAATAGTTCTGTATCAGCTGCTCCATTATCTTGCCCAGCATCAGCATCAGGCTGAGAGGCCTATAATTACCCAGGTCATCCCATTTACTTTTTTGAAATACTCTCAGAACGGTAACTTTCTTCCAGTCTACCTCAGTGCTCCATGACCTATTAAAAATCAGCATTAATGGTTCACTGGGCTCCTTAGCCAGCTCTTTTAAAACTATTGGGTGCAAGTGATCTGGACCTCCTGATTGAAAAATGTCTAACTTTAGCAGCTTTTGTTTAACATTCTCCAAAGATACTGGTAGATGGAAAGAGTGTTAGGACCATATGTTTCCTGAAATACAGAACAGAAACATTTATTGAATGCTTCTGCCTTTTCTGCATTATTATTAATTGTACCACTTCTGTCTAATAGTCCAATAATGTATTCAGTATTCTTTTGGTTCTTAATATATTTTAAAAACTCCTTATTGTCCTTAACTCTGTTGGCCATAGAGTTCACCTTTGTCCCTTTGCTTTTCTTATCAATTTTCTACAATTCCTGACTTCTGATTTATATTAATTATCAGCTTCCCCTTTCTTCCATTTGTTTATCTATTTTTTTCAGCTGCCTTCCATTCCCCCCCTCAGACAGGTCAGTATGGACATCTTCCTCAATTGTGGCTTTTGGGGCAACTTCTTTTTGTTCTAACTGGAACAAGTGTCTTTTTTTCTTTTCTTGGACTACGTCTAAACTTTTAAAAAAAATGGTGAATCTAAAACCACAAAAAGTTGGTTTTGTTTCTGTTTTTGGGGAAATCAAAACACAACATTTCCTTCCTCCACCCCCCCTCCTTTCAGGAAACTTCTAAACATGCCAACACCACTTCTGTCAAAAGATTTTGAACAGGCATTTTGGGGGGCACCAGTTGTGATGTGTTTAAAAATTGTGAATGCCACTCTAAATTTCAAGGTTTTCCAGGTCCTGCTTGCCAGTAAGGGGCCTCTGTAAGGAAGCGTTCATCCTGGGCCTAGCAGTAGTCAGTCTGAGGAGGGCCAGCCTAGAGTAAGGTGGGCTGAGTCGTGCCTCCTTGTTTAAGGGAGCAGCCTGTTTTGTTTCCCTGTAGTTCCTTGTGTGGTGGTCTGAATTCTCAGAAATAAAGTAGTGTTACATTGCAGTGGCTCCATAGTAAGCGGGCAGACTGCGTGGGACAAGGGAGCATGCCGAGTGAGCATGACTGAACTTCTCAGAGTCCTAGTTTCTGGGTCATCGACTGCATGGCACTGTTCAAGTGGAGCTAACCATAAACCTGAAGCTTGGTGGGCAATATCTGGGTTAGCATGGGGGGAGAGGACAGGAAGGAGCATGTATGGTTTTGGGAAGGGCAGGTGTGTCCGAATACCCCCAAAGAGCCATCTGCTTCTGGGCTCCTGGAATCCATCTGGGAGGGGAGCTACAAACAAGGAGGGTAGAAATCTGCAAGACTTGATGGAGCTCCTTGATGCTGCTCACAATATCCAGTCGTGGAACACGAGTTACAAGAAGCGTCCCTGTGAAATAGTAGCTACTTAAAGTGAGTTGCTGCCAAAGGCATCCTGCATGGAGTAGGTCAAACTCTCCTTAAATCTGATCCAACAAATGCTGCTTGTCTTAATTACCACATGGATGGACTGTCCAGCTGCCTAGTGCCTTGTGTGTGTATATAAGATTCCTAGACGCTTGGCTTTGTCTGAGAATCTCTGCTCGAGGGATGAGGTTTTTTGTTAGCAATCTGTGTCTGGACACAGTCCTGTTTCATAGGGATGGACAGACCTGTAAGTCACTCTTGTTCCTCTTCCTCGCCAGGGTGGAGTAATTCCCTAGGCACAAAATCTGCCAGCATGTCCACTAACCTCCAAATAAAAAAGTGAGGACATAAAGGTGCAAAATGTCTATGCATCCAGTGCACATTTTCTACACCTAACATGTACCTCTTTGCGCATGTACTTGCCCACTTAAGAGGCTGATTTTCAGAATCTTAATGGCAGCATCAGTTTGCTGCTGCATCACTTGACATTTGGGACTTTCCCAATCTGGCCTTTCTCCTAGCTGGAAAGGAAGTTGGAGGCACTTCCGCTCCCCGTCCTCTTTCTGGTCTTTAGTGGCTTTGCATGGACTCGTGCATTCCTTGCTCTGTCCTCTGTGGCAGACCCAGACCAGTGGGGTACAGGAGTCTGGTAGAGGGCAAATATACTGGTCACTAGGTGAGTAGTTTTCTGTTCCCTGAGTTACCAGAGCAGGGGCTGCACTAGAGTAATCAGGAACCTGCTAGAACCAATTAAAGCAGACAGCCTGATTAGATCACCTGCAGCTAATCAAGGTAGGCTAATCAGGGCACCTGGGTTTAAAAAGGAGCTCACTCCAGTCAGGCAGGGAGGAGCCAGAGGAGAGGAAGTGCATGTGAGGAGCTGGGAGCAAGAGGCACAAGGAGCTGAGAGTGAGAAGCTGTGCTGCTGGAGGACTAAGGAGTACAAACGTTATCAGACACTAGGAGGAAGGTCCTGTGGTGAGGATAAAGAAGGTGTTTGGAGGAGGCCATGGGGAAGTAGCCCAGGGAGTTGTAGCTGTCATGCAGCTGTTACAAAAGGCACTATAAACAGCTGCAATCCACAGGGCCCTGGGCTGGAACCTGGAGTAGAGGGCGGGCCCGGGTTCCCCCCCCAAACCTCCCAACTCCTGATCCAACACAGGAGGAGTTGATCCAGACTGTGGGGAAGGTCACTGAGGTGAGCAAATCTGCCAATAAGTGCAGGACCCACCAAGATAGAGGAGGAACTTTGTCACACCTCGTGCTGCTGCACATAAAGAACCATGGAATGAAACCAGTGCCATCGGATTAAACTGGTTTCATTTTTGGAAAGCTCGGTTTAGAATTCCAAAGCCACTTGTTGTTGTCTTCCGGTGTAACTGACTGGAGCCGGAGACCTGGGAGATTAGGTTGTCGTCTCACTTGAAGTGTACATGAAACAATGAATATTCAACAGGCCCGTCGGCGCTACAGTAGTGCCAAAGGGAGTGCATAGAAATGTTTCTGCGGTGCCCACGTAAAAGCAGTGCTTCCAGCTGTATGTAGTGGAGCATGCATGACATAATGCTGCTACTGGGGTTGACCTTCAGGGCAAGCAAATCCAGACCCCTGGAAGTTCCTGTATCCCGCTGCAAGGTGGGTGGGTTACACAAGCACAAGAAACAAAGGAATCCAAATATGTGCAGTCCCCTCTCTCCCCATCCTGTGACTGCAATAATCAGAAGGCTGGAAGGAGGGATTGACAAAGCAAAACGTAATAGAAAGCAGTTTGCACTGCGAATTCGGGTGAGGATCGTAGCAACGTGGGTGGGATGGTGTAGACGTCTACCTGGAGGAATTATTTGGGATGGGGTGGGGAGGGGGAACAATAGAACTAGGAGTAACAAGAGCCGATGAAGAAGGGGAACGCGTAGGGTGAACATCAGGAGTAGCTCCCTGCTGGGTTAGCCCCGGCGAGCAGTCTCCCATGGGGCAGGCTGACTGGTGCATGGGACGCTTTGAAACTAGATTGCTTCTTACAGAGCACGTCATGTGTGGCTAATCCTGCCCTGGCATGGCCAGTCCTGCCACTGGATTATCCAGCCTGTCGTCCATCTCTAACTGTGTGGTTTCTGCCACAGATGCACGTCTGTTGGCTTTCTGATGCAGTCAGCAGGAAAGTTATGGTCATAACTGGGTGGAAAGTCACAGCCAGCGGAGATAAAGGCAGCCCCTATCCCCTTGCTGCTGAGGCTGCAGCCTGCGGCTTGGAGACTTCACTCCCTCACCTTCCTTGCTGAAGCTCTTCGTGGGCTGACCCTGAATGCTATCACACCTGCTGGGCAATGGTGGATTAGCCAATGGACCAACGGAAAAATGGGCGCCCCCCTGCCTGGACCCTGCTCCTTTCCAGGAGCACCGGGCGGGCGGAGGAAACCCAGACCCTGGCTGCGGCCTAGGACAGGAGGAGCTCCAGTTCCCTGCCTTAGCCTCAGGGCTGGGGGAACTCACTCCTCACTGTGGCCCTTGGGCAGGTGGTGGTGGTGGGAACAGAGCTTCTCTGGTCTTGGGGCTGCAGTCAGGGGTGGGGTGGGGTGGGGTGGAGTGGGGGCAGAAAGGAGCAAACAGATTGCGGGCTGCAATGGGGGGATGGAATGGGGTGGCCTGTGGGTGGAACAGGGGCGGGGCTCCAGGGGGAAGGGGCAGAAAGAGTGGGGAGAGGGAGGCCTCCCCACTTACTCTGGCCCAGGGTCCCACGAAATGTTAATCCACCTCTGCTGCTGGGAAGCCTCTGAACCCGTGGCCCCAGTGGCAGCTCCGGGTAACCTAGAGACAAAAGAACCTGCCTCTGAGGCTGCTTCCCGCCCAGGCTGGTGGACGGCAAGTCTGGCTCTTCAATGAGCGGCTCTGGTTTGGGCTTTTGATGGGTTGCCCGGAATTAAAAGATTACAGCCAGAGGCAGGGCAGGGGAGAGAAGCAGCCCCGTGTCTGGGATGCACTTACCGTTTGGTGGGTAAACCTCCTACCCATTTAAACTCTCACACCAGTAAACCCATTGTTGCTCATGCTCGTTAGCAGAAATTGGTTTAAGCCCACATGGTCTTAATTCACACCAGCTGCTGAGTGGGGGGAGGAATTAGCCCACAGGTTCCAGGCCTGAGTGGAAGCCTGGAGTGGGACCGTGGGCTCCTGGATGGGGAGGGGTGCAGGAGCTCTGAGGCCAATCCCTCCCCAGCCTGACTCCTGGTGGTTGGGGTCAAAGTGGGCACAGCAGTCTGGGCAGGTGGCTGTGGTGTTTGCTCCTCACTCCAGGAGAATCTGGCCCCTGGGAGCCTGCAGAAGTGGGTTGGCTGCTGAGCTCGAGGTGGGTGGCTAGTCTGGTGAAGCAGCATGGTCTAACACTGCTGAGGTCTAGGTCTTTAGCTCTGCACCTAGCAAGCATCTGCCCGTTCTTCAGGCGGCACTGCTGTGGGTAGAGCAACCTCTGGGTGCTGCACCATTGTCCCAGCCTGGGTGAGTGGGTGCCTTGGGCTTCAAGGGCCTCTTCCCCAGATTCGGGGTCTGCCTGGGCCCTTCTGATCTGGGTGCTGCTAGTTGCTGCATTCCGAGTGGCTTTACCGTTGGTTCCCGTGAGACCTGTCTTTCCCTCATTACCCTGGCCAGTCTCCTCAGGGTCGGACGCTGCTGTAAATTGAGACAGACTTGGCCAGTCCAAATCCTTCTGCAAAATCCTCTTTGCCTTGGGATTCAAAATCCTCTCTGCCTCCCACAAACCACAGCCACATGATCCTGTGGCAGATGCACAGACCTGGTGAGACTGGCTACTGCCTGGATGTTTCTCAGGCACCCAGAGAAACCTTTCATGTGCTCTGCCAGATTCTTGCTTTCGAATAACTAGCTGCAGTTCTTTGCCTGGCGCCTGAGTGGATGTGCAGTAGCAGGGATCACACAGGTAGGGTAGGGATGGTGCTAGGAGGAGGCTGTAGCATTTGCTGGAGTCCATTGGAGGCATAACTGCCACTCTTCAGATATCCCTCCTCTGATCTCCAACTGCCGATGGAGACGGGCAGAGCTGGAAGGAGGCAGGTTTCACATGCAGCAGCTCTCTTAGGAGCCACGGGCTCAGATGTAGATGCTCTCTGGGGCTCTCGCTTTCCTCATCCACGTACCCCTGCATATGGGGTCACTGTCCCCTTCAATGGAAGCACCCACTGCAGCCTGCAGCAGGGCTGGGATGCTCGCTGGAGGACAGCCATGAAGTATGGGGCTCCAGAAGCTGAACAGGTTTCCAGGAAACCTTTTAATGTAGCCCTTTAAAACTACTTCTTCCCCTACTGATGACACATGGTTTGTTTTTTGGTGGGGGTAAGAAGATGGGGTTTAAGCACCACACATTGAATTTTCACTAGCGTGTGTGTGTGTTTCTTGTCGCTTTCGTCACTTCTTTAAAGATGCATGCATGCAAGTCCACTAACATAGGAAGCTTTGGGGCAAAACTTCTGTTTACCGAGGAGGGGCTGGTGCAGCAGAAAGCCCTGTGGGTGCTCAGCATGGAGAAGAGGGGTGGTGTGGCGTGGTGAGCTAGGACTAAGGTGGGGAGGAAGGAGCTTATGGCATTACTACCCCTCTAGAACCAAGAGGTCTCCTGGCAGGGAGACAGGACAGCTAGGGCAACTTCAGCGCTGCAGGGGCACTCGGCTCTGTGTCCTCAGCTCTGGCAGATGGTACACCAGGCCATGGAGGGTCCATGTCACAATCAGTAGAAGCTGGCACTTGTGCTCATGCCCCTGGGTTAGCCCAAAGAGCGCTGGAGAATCTGGCATGATGCCTTTGCATTCTTCTGGCCTTTCATTCTGTTGCTTCCACTTTTTCCTTTCCCATTTACTTCCAATGGCAAACTGCCAATCCCACAAGCTTAAAATGGGGCTACCTTATCACGGTTTCCATTGCCTAGAGCTGTGGAGACCTCTGTAAATACATGGCTAAATGAAACACAGGTGTAGATTAAAACACTAGTTGCAACAATGCCACATGCTGCCCCTGCTTGGCAGAACTCTCTGGTGCACAATGCCCCTCACAAACTCCAGTGTGAACTGTGTACATGCCATACACTGAGATAACTAGCCTGCCGGCTCGCAGAACAAAATGTCTCCTGCAGAGCACATGGCCAACAGGCTACAGGTCTTTCCTGTCAAGATGGAGTGTTGCATGATGAGAATCTGTAGTTTCTGTGGGCTGCAGCACCCTATCAGGAGCAGCTACAGTTTGCTCTAGTCTGTTCCATGCAGATTGGAGGCAGCCTCCATGCTCCTGGCAAGCTGCCAACGTAGCTCTGGGTTGGGCAAGGGTCTCCCGCTGGCCAATGACTTCAATCCCCAGTTCTCAGGGCTCGTTCTGAGTTGGGCTATGGAAGGCATGAGACAAGCGCAGGCCTGCTCCAAACCACTGCAAGTGGGGCCAAGGAACAATCTTTTGCATCCGAAACAGCTTGTCCTACTTAGTCCTCTTTGTGCTCTGCTAATCTTCTCTTCCTGGGTCCCTACCCTGCAATGCTAACACTGGACTGCCAGTAAACATTTCCATTTCCTGGGAACAGATCCTCTGCTGTAGCTTGAGAGTTCTCTGCCACTCCTACTTATGCTATAATGACTGAGGTTCGTCTCTGTATAGAAATCAACAGCATTGTGGGATTTCAAGAGAGAGGGGTTTTTTTTTTCTTCCAAAGTGGCCCAGTGATTGACCCCTTTTATTAGAGGCCTGATTTTGTTTTTAAAGGGGGTTGATGCACAGCACTTACTAAAACCTGGGGTTCCTTTTGGGTGTCCTGAAAAATCTCAGCCCATATTTCTCACCATGAATCTCATGCGTTTTGTAACTGCTAGTGCAGCAAACTCAGCTTGGGAGTTGAGTCATGCTGGGGGGATGCTCTGTCTGGCTTGTTCTTAATAGCCAGTAAAGATTCTGCTGTTGGCCTGTCAGAAATTTTACTTGTAGGGGATTTGTGGGGAGGCAAATCTTCTTTTTTTTATTTCCACCCCCTCACCCCAAGGCTCTTTCCCCAGCTTATTTTGGGTGAATTCTGTGTGTTGATATTCAAGGAATCTATTAATTTTAATCATTCATTGCTAGTAACTTAAGTCATTATTAGATACTCTGTCTATATATTAACTATGTATTTGAACTTGGATCGATATTAGTGTAACTTAAAACAAACAGCCTCCTCCCACTATCAGCTCTCACCCCAGAGACTTTGTTCATTCTTGTAAAGCCACAGTAACATCACACCCCCTTTCTATTTCTTTTAGCACAAAGTGTGTGTGTAATCAGAATGATCTTAACAGCTTTTTATAAGTCTTTTTAAAAAGCGACTTTGATTCATGGGCCATCTAACTTCTGTATCTGCCACATTACTGAGGTTGCTCTTGTTACTTAGAGCACTGCTGCCATTTTCATTTTCTTGGTGCTGTGCTGTATCGTTTCTTCTGAGTCTAGTCTTGCAGGTAACAATTGCAAATGTCTGTTTCCTCTATACACTTGATTGTTATTATTCATGACATCAGAAGATTGAGGTGTTACTACTTTTTTGTTACAATGGCTTTGAGCCTGCTTTCTTCTATTATAGATATCTATTCTGTCATTCGGGTTCAAATAAGGAAGTTTGTGATCCTCTATTATAATTCTTCTGATACAAACCTCAACTGATATTTATATTTACTCCTTTTCTTACATCCTTCTTGAAATATCATAAGTAATTTATTTCTAAGCTCTTTGTTATATAACTGTGCAGGTAATTAACCTTGTCATGGCGGTTGTCTATAATTTAATAATGCCAAATATAAATAGTTTTTTCAGCTTTTGTTTAATAACCTTTTTACTGTTTGAACACCATTGTCAAGTAGTCCATTAGGTTGTGGGTAATCTGGACTTGATGTAATATGTTTGAAATCTTGACTGTGAAACTGAGATCCATTATCAGTTGTTACTGTATTGGGAATGCCATGCCTGGCAAAAACCGATTGACTTGTTTGGCACATGTGTCTTATAGTGCAGATGTTTCAGGAAAATGTGAAAAATAATCAAGAACTGTAACATATGCATGTCCTTTACAGTCAAATAGCGCTAAACCAAGGTCTTACGTTTTCTTGGATAAATGTCATTGGTTGTTTAGACTGAGCATTTCTATGTTTTTTGACATATGTCACATTCTTTTATATAATCCTATTTTGCTTCATTTAGACCAATATAGAACCTCTCTTGCTCTGCGGTTACATTTTTCTGTGCCTATATTCCCCTCCTGTATATGTTTCAACATCTTTCCTGTTAACTGTAAAGGAATTACTGCTCTTTTCCTTTAAACAGAATTCCTTCAATTACTGATAAGTTCTTGAATAAATTGATTATTTGGCTTCAGTAACCTTTTTCAATAGCTGTAATACTCCTTTGTAAATTCTCAGCCTGTCTAGTTGCTTATACTGTTTCTTCCCATGCTCTTTCTGATGTAGAAAACAATTTACATACATGTACATGTGCCACATCATGTTCTTAATTACATTGGTCACATCATAAGCTTTAAAAAGAGAATAGCAACAATTAATGATTTGCCTGGCTGATATTCTAATTTTATGTCCTGTAAATACAATTGGAGAAACAATCTTTGTAACAGGCAGTGTGTCTGTCATGTTCCCTTTTGAAATATTAACTAATAGTTCATGCTCGGTTTCTGCCAGTACAGATCTAACATATATAAATATGTGAATTTTTTTTTTTGCATGCTAAAGCCTCTCTTTCTAGTTGAGTTTATGAACTCTCCATGTCTGACACAGCTCTAGACATATAAACAACTGGCTTCCCTAGATCAGCACACTCTTGTAATAGAACTGTGCCTAGGGATGGTTTGGATGCATCTGAAGACAATTTTGTAAATCTGTTACTATCAAATAGTTTTAATACTGGAGCTGTTTTCATTAGTTGCTTAAGCAGCTTAAATTTCTGGTTGTTTTTGTTTTTT
The DNA here is from genome assembly GCF_025201925.1 of Gopherus flavomarginatus. Taxonomy (NCBI): domain Eukaryota; kingdom Metazoa; phylum Chordata; order Testudines; family Testudinidae; genus Gopherus; species Gopherus flavomarginatus. Next base: position 40,442,373 of record NC_066630.1, read on the forward strand.
TTACAAGGTAAAGCCCTCAATATTTTTTCAGCTAAGTTACACATGTATTTTCCCACAGAATTAACCGTAGCCAAACATTTCTATAATGATTCCTTTTGATCTTTTGGGTAAGCAGTCTTATCACCGTCTTGTCTCCTGTGGATCAACCTACAATCCCCGACTGCTCAGCTTTTCTTCTAGAAATTTTAATTCTTGCACTCTAAATTGTCATTTATTTTTGTTACGTTTCAGTCCTACGTCTTTTGCTCTTGATAATGCTTTAGTTAACCTTATATTATGCATACATAGCAATTAATCCAATCAAAACATCTAAAGAAGAAAAGTATCTTACTCCTGACATTTGTCTAAATATTTCTTCCCTGGTAGGTATTTTAATATGTTCCTTCTTAACATTCTTATTTAAGTCTTTTGGAGCTAAACGTAAGGTTTGATCTTTCTTTTCTACTATTACTAATGAATTCACCCACCCAGCTCTTCCACTCTCTCTTAATTGCATTTAAATTAACTAGCTAATTTTTCAAATTCCTTTTGTACCCTGTTTCTTAAAGTTAAGGGTATTTTTCTAGTTGCACTTATAACTGGTTTCTTTTGTTTCATTTAACTCAGTTTTAAACATTGAATCCAGTTCACCACCTATGAATAACTCTGTAAATGAATGTTCTGTTTCCAACTTTTCAGAATCCTGAAGAGTCTGAATTCAAACAATTTAGATTTAGCCCTAAACATGTTTCTAAACCTAAAACAGACATACCTTGTCCCTTTTAGAAAAGATAAGATTTATAGTAGCAGTGGAGCTGGAACTCGGGGTGCTGGGGGTGCAGCATCCCCTGGTTCAAAGTAGTTTCTGTCATATACAGAGTTTACAGTTTTTTGTTCAATGATTCTCAGCATCTCCACTATACAAATTGTTCCAGCTCCCTTGTGGAGTAGTCATCATTAGCTAAGACCTGTAATTTACAAATACCCAGAACAGGAATATTTTCGCCACTAAGATTGTAAATTAATACATACTGTTTTTGTTCTCTTACTACACCTTTTACTTTTAGCCATATAATTTCTTTTGAAATTGCAGTAGCTTGTGCACCTGTATCTATTGCGTATGAAATAAATGTTCCATTAGTAGATAGTGGTAATTGTCCAATACTCCTTGTAGTTCGGAGTGACTCTCTTGTTTCTGGGAATTTTGAAACAATTTTCTTCATCTGTAATGGCAACTCTGTATTCCTTATTCTCGGAGACTTTTTTGAATTCTGAACTAAGTCTATTTCCAAGATTTCCCAGACTTCTGTTTACAGACTTTTGCTAAATGATTCAGTTTCTTTTAGATACGACAAGTTTGACCATATGCTGGAGATTGCCTAGGTTGGTGCCTCCTTCCACATCTAGAACATGCTGAGTGCATGCTGCTTGGGTCATGCCGTGCAGGGCCTGTGCCATGCTGAGGGTCCCATTTCATGGGCTGTTGCTGGCTTTCCGTACTGACGGTGTGCCCTGTGCCCTACAAGATGCAGAAGTGGTCCTTGCCCTGAGGCTGTTAGTTGCCCCTTCAGACTGCGATGCACACAGGCCCAGCAGGTAGTGCCAGCCTAGAGGGGTGTCCATGGTATGGAAGGGGAGTGAGTCTCCAAGAGGGTTGGCACATGACTGGACGTGGGGTCTCATCTCGGGGAGGTGTGAGGAAGTGACTCTAGATGGTTCTTCCCATCTTTGTGTGAAAGGTCCTTTGAAACAGTGACTGACATGCATTCCTCTCTGGGGTGATGCTGGGACCTCTGTGCTTGTGCAGAGCATCTCTTGGCAAGGCATCCAATGCAAACATTAGGGGGATTCAGACTTGTAGCGAGAAATGCAGCATTGGGGGTGGGAGGGCTGACTCCTCCCTGACAGCAGGGCTGGCAGACGTCTCCTGCACGAAGAGAAGAAGGGAACAGCATGAGAGTTGAACGCAGCACTGAGGGACAGTAAATGGCCAGTGACGGGTGGGCGGATGCAGAGCCTACCTTCACACGGAGCAGTGGAGTAGGTCAGGGCCTGGAAGAAGAGGGCAGCAGGAGGCTCAAATAGCTCTTTGAGTCCATCCTACGGAGGCGTCCATGTGGGTGCGGCAGGATTGTCCTGCTCTCAGGAGAGGCCTTCGGGGTGGACCTTCCAAAAGTGCTCGACCTCGGCCTGCCCCTGAAGTCGGATTTCAGCAGGAGCAGAGCTAGGCCCACGCTGAGCACTTCTGAACCCCGCACCCTACAGCAGGCTGACGTTCAGGGCCATCTCGGCTGCAGGTGTTGGAATAGTTTGGTTTTGCCCATGTGACTGGGACCAGTTTGTCTTATAACCATGTTGTGGGAATAGGCTACAGCCCCCATCTCTAACAGGATCCTCCCACATGCTTGTTATGTACAAGATCTGCCTGTCAATGCTATTTCTTTCCCCATCTGACCAAGCGGTGAGCTCAGGCCATGGTCTCTTGTGGAGCCATGCGAGGGAGGCTGAGGCCCTGAGCTGGCTCTGTGCTGCTCAGGTTGTATGGAGTGCTTGCTCCCTACTGGAGCGCCACACGCCTAGCCCACTGGTCGCTCTCCAGACCACGCAATGAAAAGAACTGGCAGAGGATAAATCTCAGAAGGGGGAGGGGCCCTGCTGGATTGTAGCCTGTTCCTGCTGCATGGGCACAAAATCCCCCTGGTAAGGGATGGGTCACCTACTGAATTGCTGCTGCACGGCCTTCTGGCCAAGGTCTTTGTGACACTGGTAGCCCAGCTCTTGCCAAGGCTGTTGGCGTCTGCTGAGCACTGATAAATCCGTAGCTAGAAACCAGACCAGCTCACTGGTATGTTAGTATTGTTCCAGGGAGGCAGTAGACTTGTAAGAATGGGTTTAGACTCTATAAAAGGCTTGTAAATTGCTGCATTACTCTTGCTTGTAATGTCTGTCCCCCGGGCTATGCGGTTATAGGGATGTTTTGCTTTCGAACTGTAAAAATGCCTGCTCTGAACCTGTGAACCCAGGCTGGAGCAGGGTCAAGAAGGACTGTCAAAACGAAATGGGCCATTGTGGGACATGGTGATTCGAAGCCTGGGTTAATGGCCCTCTCGCACCCATGAAGGATGTTATGTGAAAGCCAGTGCATCTCATGAGCCTGAGTTCTAGAAGAAGGAAATCTAGATAGCTGACATGAGAAATGTTCATCTCTCTTGTGCTGTTTGGACTCCTCCAGGCCTGGAGCTAGGAAACAAAAGCTGGGATCCCCAGGGTCAACCTCCGTTAGCCTTAAAAAACAGTCTGTGCTGACTGATCACAACAGTTCTGTCACCTTTTTGGAACCATCGACTGTAACTCATTTGTGTATATACGTTGCCTGCTTTAACCCGTAAATAACTCTCTCATTTCTTTTTTCCTAGTTAATACATTCTTCGTTTACTGTAGGATAGGCTGCAAGCCTTGTCTTCGATGTCAGATCTGAGGTACAAATTGACAGGGGCAAGTGACTGGTCTCTGGGGAATAGAAGCAACCTGAGTCTTTTGTGATCTTTGGTGTGTGGCAACCAACTATAGCTGAGTCCAGCTTGCGAGTGGCAAGACAGACTGGAATGCACAAGGGGCCTGTCTGTTACTCCATGCTAAGACTGTTGTACTGAGCCAGGCGATCACATTTGTTACTGGCTTGGTGAAACCTAATTCTAGACAGTACAGTCAGTTTGGGGCATTTGTCCTGCTGTTTGACAGTCTGCACTGAGGTTGGTGCTCAGTCAGGAGCTAGTCTAGACAGCGTGACCATCTTGGTCTTCTGTGGGTTGGTACCAGCCTGTGCACGAACTAGACCGTTTGCTGGGTAGAGGCCCGTAGCACCCATGTGGCTGGCAGGAGGCAGGATTCCCTGCCCCAGAGCTTCTGGCTATTGTCCAGTATGACCCCACTGATGAGGGATATGGGACAAAGGTCTCGCACCATGACAGGGTGGGAAGTTGTGTTGGGGTGTATATGGGGCTGGGGGGACCTGTCTCATCCAACCAGGTGCCAGCTGATGACTCATCTGGCTCTCGTTGAGACCGAGGAGAGAGCGCGTCTATCTGCAGGAGAGTTTGTTCCCCTCCTTGTGACCCGCCCCCGGCTCTGGGCGTATGCCTGACACCCAGTGAGAGGAGTGCAGTGTGTGGCCATGGTACAGAGTTAACCAGGTGGGAAGGGCGCTTTGGGGACCTCTCTCTGGAATGATCCTCGTCTGGAGTCTGAGCTTTCTTGTGCTGTGCTGGTGCGCCATGCCTCTAGTGGGGGGAGGGGTCTGTAGTCCAGATTGCTTCCAGGGGGAAGGGGAATGGGGAGGGGGAGAAAAGGGTCACCAGCTTGGCATAATGTTGTCATCTAATGAGCATAGCCTGTGTCATCTGCCTGGGGCTGGGAGAGGAGGAAACGGGCCCCTCTGCCCGACTGAACCTCCTGGCTCTGGGAGGAACCTCTGAACCGAAGGGGTCACAGGCAGCATTTCCCTTCTGGGCAGGAGGCCCGGGATCTGTCTGTCTGATTTATGCCTTTCCCTTGGCTGCCATCCAGCCGTGCACAGGGAATGACTATCTTCCACTTTTTTTTTTCTTCTCTGCTCCCGGCCTGCAGCGCAGGGATGGGGTCCAGCGTGTGCACTGAGTGTCCCTGCCTCATCTCTCAGGGCTCTGACCCCAAGTGCATTCTGCATGGCCCTGGGGCCCAGTGCTGTGATCCCCATGCAGACGAGTCCAGCCATCACTAGCTGGCTGGCTCAGCCATGTGTATCCTCCCCAGCGGGGCTATGGGTGGAGGCTGTTCTGTGGCTGCATGTTGCTGATAGCAAAGGCTGCTCCCTGGGCTCCAGCAATGTGGTGTCTGCCCAGGGGTTGAGCCACGTGTGTCTGGGCACAGCTCCTGCTGTGTTTTCTGGACATGGGAGGGGCTCTTGCCTGATGCAGCCAGCTGTGAGTGTGACGAGGCCGCACGCCAACCTAGAATGGTGGTGTCTGTGCAGAAAATCAGCAGCAGAAGGGGGAGAGCACTCAGCAGGGTGAGAATGGCACACCAGAGCACTATGTGGAAGGGGTGGGCGGGACGGCGGCTTGACTTGGGCACTGTGTGGCTGTCCCTGAATGCACTTGTCTGGTCTGTGTGTGGCAGGATCTAAGGGTGCCACCCCTCCCCCAACTGTGCCCAGGTCCTGGCCAGCACATGGGATGTGTCAAAGGACCGGCAGGGCCCATCTCAGCACCAGATCTGCAGCGGGTTCGTTTGGGGCATGTGGAGGGCGAATGGAGTAACTGGATCCCCCGGCAGCGCGGTGAAGGCAAGTCCCCAGGCTACTTTGCATGCACAGCTGGGTTAAGCATGCGCAGGCTGACCCATGCATGAGCACTCGCTCCTCTGCCCGCTGCAGCTGATTTGGCTCCGGGCATCCGGAGCTGCTGCTCCCCCCAGCCCAGCCACGTGTCATCCTTGTCGGCCTGTCTCTTGGCAAATGCCAAGGCAAGGAAATCCTAGAATCTTAGAACATCACGGTTGGAAGGGACCTCAGGAGGTCATCTAGTCCCACCCCCCGTTCAAAGCAGGACCAATCCCCAACTAAATCATCCCAGCCAGGGCTTTGTCAAGCCTGACCTTAGAGGTTTTTAAGGAAGAAGATTCCACTCCTCCCTAGGGAACTCATTCCAGTGCTTCACCTAGTGAAAAAGTTTTTCCTAATATCCAACCTAAACCTCCCCCACTGCAACTTGAGACCATTACTCCTTGTTCTGTCATCTGCTACAACCTGAGAACAGTCTAAATCCATCCTCTTTGGAACCCCCTTTCAGGTAGTTGAAAGCAGCTAGCAAATCCCCACTCACTCTTTTTTTCTCTTCTGCAGACTAAATAATCCCAGTTCCCTCAGCCTCTCCTCATAAGCCATGTGCCCCAGCCCCCTAATCATTTTTGGTGCCCTCCGTTGGACTCTTTCCAATTTTTCCACATCCTTTTTTTGTAGTCTAGGCAGGGCCGTCCGGGGGGGGGAGGGCAGGTGGGGCAATTTGCACCGGGCCCTGCAGGGCCCCCAGGAGAGTTTTTCAGGGCCCCTGGAGTGCAGTCCTTCACTCGCTCTGGGGGCTCTGGAAAACACTCGTGGGGCCCGGGCTCCCGGAACTTCTTCCGCTCCTGGTCTTCGGCAGCAATTCAGCGGTGGGAGGGGGGCCCTGAATCCTCTGGGCGGCCCTGAGTGTGGGGCCCAAAACTGGACACGCTACTCCAGATGAGGCCTCACCAATGCCGAAAAGAGAGAAATGATCACGTCCCTCGATCTGCTGGCAGTGCCCTTACTTATACAGCCCAAACTGCCATTGGCTTTCTTGGCAGCAAGGGCACACTGTTAACTCATATCCAGCTTCTCGTCCACTGTAACCCCTAGGTCCTTTTCTACAGAACTGCTGCCTAGCCACTTGGTCCCTAGTCTGTAGCAGTGCATGGGATTCTTCCATCCTAAGTGCAGGACTCTGCACTTGTCCTTGTTGAACCTCATCAGAGGTGGGTGGGAGGGAGGTGCCTGGCTTCCTTGTGGCTCTGCCCGTGCTGCTGTGAGCAGTGACTTTTTGCTGGCTAATACAAGCCCTGGAAGGGGCTATAGAAATGGAGAAGGCCTGGCTGGTAATGCATGATGGCTGTCTCGGTTAAATGGCTCTCTCGGCTCCTGCCTGTATTTGCAACACAGGTACCTTTTGGGGCTCCCAGGGGAAGGTGGCTTGTTCCTATTCGTAGAGCCTGTAGCGATGGTGTTGCTGTGAGATGTCTTGGACAGCTTCAGCATCGGGAAGTTGGGGGAATTGCCTTTCTGAGCCTTACCATGCACAGCTTGGCGCAGACCCAGCAGTGTGGTGTGTGCAGTGGAGTGGGAGGATGCCATTTGATGGGCTGAGGTTGTTTTGGGGCATGGTAGAGGGAAGGGTTACTTCTGGCTCCCAAACGCTTTCCCCGTTAGGAAGTTGGCTTGCTGGCAGAACTCCCTTCTAGCCGTGTTCTGTCTAAACCATGCTCAAGGCCTAGTCCTTTCTCCTTCGCTCCTTATGCAGGGCCCATCACTGTGATGTCTGAGTGTCTGGCATCTGTGGCCTCTAGAGCAAGTGGGAGCTGGTTGAAATGGAGGACTGGAGAGATGAGTCTATTCCCAGCTCGTCTAGGGCAAGTCACCTCCCCTCTTGCTCCATTTCGATGGTTAGTTCTTTAGGACAGGGATGTTTCTCTTCCTAGTGTGGCTAGTCCAGTGAGGTCCTGATCTCAGCTACGCCTTCGGGGCGCTGGTTTGAATGTTGATATTAAAGCCTGCATGGACAGCAAAGTTCATAGTGCCCCACGGGAGATCATTGAGAGCAGCAGCCCCTGGGAAACCCTCACTGCAGAAGGGACTGAAGATGGCAGCCTCTAGGAGGTACTTATGACCTGAATGGCTGTACAGGCAGATAATTGCTTCCCTGATCAAGGTATAGAGGCTTCAAGGCACAAGCAACTCTGCTGGCTGTAGACTGACTCTCCCCATAGGGGCTGACAGATGTCGCCTCTGTTTTTAGTTCAGTCTTTGCTCTTGAGCACTTTTTGACCTCTGTCTCTGTGAGTTCCTGACAATCTTCAAAGCTGGCAAGGAGCCACTCTTCCCTCCATGTTCCCCTAATAAGCTGGTCCGATTTTTCCATTGTGAGAGAGGAGGTCTCCATTTCAGGGACCAAAAGTAGAAGGAATGTTAATACCAGATGCTGCTTCCCCCACAGCCCCACGTGCTTTGAAATCTGGCAGAGATTCTTTAAAGCTCTTCCACAAGGGATACGGATCCTCCCGAGTGGCTTACAGCTCCGCCGGGCAGAGGCCACAGTGAGTCTTGAAGACAGCAACTAAAACTCTGGGTCTGAGGGCATGTGCAAGCAGTCTGGGATGTAGTCTGGGAGCGAGTTGTCCTGAGGGCATTAGCTGCCGTCGAAGCCGCTCGCTGAACACTGGGGCTGCAGAGCTTATGCTGCCGAGGCTGAAACTAGTGTCTGAGTGGTAAAGATTCCAGAATACCTTGTGTGCGTCTCCTGGAAAAGATGGTTACTCACCTTTGTAACTGTTGTTCTTCGAGATGTGTTGCTCACATCCATTCCAGTTAGGTGTGCGCGCCGCGCGTGCACGTTCGTCGGAAACTTTTTACCCTAGCAACTCCAGTGGGCCGGCAGGTCGCCCCCTGGAGTGGCGCCGCCATGGCGCCCAATATATATCCCTGCCGGCCCACCCGCTCCTCAGTTCCTTCTTGCCGGCGACTCCGACAGTGGGGAAGGAGGGCGGGTGTGGAATGGATGTGAGCAACACATCTCGAAGAACAACAGTTACAAAGGTGAGTAACCGTCTTTTCTTCTTCGAGTGATTGCTCACATCCATTCCAGTTAGGTGAATCCCAAGCCATACCTAGGCGGTGGGGTCGGAGTGAGAAGTCGCGGCATGGAGCACAGCAGATCCGAAGGCCGCATCCTCTCTAGACTGCTGGACCAGGGCGTAGTGGGACGCGAAGGTGTGGACCGATGACCAGGTCGCTGCCCGACAGATTTCCTGGATGGGCACACGGGCGAGGAAAGCCAGCGACGACGCCTGCGCCCTGGTAGAATGCGCAGTCACACGGCCCGTAGGGACGTGGGCCAAGTCATAGCAGGTCCTGATGCAGGACGTTACCCAAGAGGATAACCTCTGGGAGGAGATAGGAAGCCCTTTCATGCGGTCCGCTACTGCCACGAAAAGCTGGGGGGATTTGCGGAAGGGCTTGGTCCTCTCCACGTAGAACGCGAGAGCCCTACGGACATCAAGCGAGTGGAGCTGCTGCTCCCTGCCTGAGGAGTGAGGTTTCGGGAAAAAAACCGGGAGGAATATCTCTTGGTTGACGTGGAAGGCTGAGACCACCTTGGGGAGAAAAGCAGGGTGTGGTCTCAGCTGCACCTTGTCCTTGTGGAAGACCGTGTATGGGGGGTCTACCACAAGAGCCCGGAGTTCCGACACCCGTCTAGCTGAGGTGATAGCTATTAGAAAGGCCGTCTTCCAAGAGAGGTAAAGCAGGGAGCAAGTAGCTAACGGCTCAAAGGGGGGCCCCATGAGTCGGGACAACACCAGGTTAAGATCCCAGGTTGGAGCAGGGGGACGGACGTTAGGGTATAAACGTTCCAGCCCCTTAAGGAATCTAGACACCGTCGGGTGGGAAAAAACAGAGTTACCATCCGCACCCGGGTGAAAGGTGGAGATAGCCGCTAGGTGGACTCGTAACGACGATATGGCCAGACCTTGCCCTTTGAGGGACCAAATGTAGTCTAAGATGTTGGTTACTGAAACTTCCATAGGGCGGAGATTTCTCTCCACGCACCAATAGGAGAATCGCTTCCATTTGGCCAAATATGTCGCTCTTGTGGACGGCTTTCTGCTGCCCAAGAGCACTTCCCTCACCGGCGTGGAACAGCGCAGCTCAGAGCCAGTCAGCCACGCAGGAGCCACGCCGCTAGGTGCAGCGACTGCAGGTCCGGGTGACAGAGGGTCCCGTGCTCCTGGGTAATCAGGTCCGGATGAAGGGGCAGGGGAACTGGGTCGGCTATGGCCAGGTCCAGCAGCATGGGGTACCAGTGCTGTCTGGGCCACGCCGGGGCTACCATGATCACATGAGCCCTGTCCCTGCGCACCTTCAGAAGGACCCTGTGGACCAACGGGAATGGGGGAAATGCATAGTACAGGTGGGTCGACCACTGGATGAGGAAGGCATCCGCTATCGACCCGGGTTCCCTGCCCTGAAAGGAGCAGAACGCTTGGCACTTCCCGTTCCCCTTGGCCGCGAAGAGGTCCACCCGGGGATAACCCCACCTCCGGAAGATGGAGAGGGCGACGTCCGGGCGAAGGGACCACTCGTGTGACAGGAAGGATCTGCTCAATCGATCCGCCAGCGTGTTCCGTACTCCGGGGAGGAAGGAAGCCATGAGGTGAATGGAGTGGGCTACACAAAAGTCCCAGAGTCGTATCGCCTCGTGGCACAGGGAGGAGGATCTGGTGCCGCCCTGCTTGTTGATATAATACATGGTCGTCGTGTTGTCGGTGAACACCGCGACACAACGACCCTGGAGCTGATGACAGAACGTTTGACAAGCAAGACGGACCGCTCTCAACTCCCGCATGTTGATGTGTAGCCGCACCTCCTCCTGGGACCACAGGCCCTGCGTCCTCAGGGTCCCTGCGTGGGCCCCCCAGCCGAGATCTGAGGCATCTGTTGTTAGGGACACCGAGGGCTGAGATGGGTGGAAGGGGAGACCCGCACACAACACTGACTGGTCCAGCCACCAGTCGAGAGAATCTAAGACCCTCTGGGGGATCGTGATTAACATATCTAGTGGCTGTCTTGTCGGCCTGTAATGACTGATGAGCCACAACTGGAGTGGCCTCATGCGGAGCCGAGCGTAATTGGTCACGAAAGTACAGGCCGCCATGTGGCCTAACAGGGTTAGACACGTCCTCACTGACGTCAGGGGGGCTGTCTGTAGTCGTTGCACGATTGCCGACAAGGCCTGGAACCGCTGCAATGGCAGCAAGGCCCTGCCCACAGTGGCGTCCAGGACGGCCCCGATGAATTCCACCCTTTGTGTGGGGGCCAGGGTGGACTTGTCTGTGTTCACCAAGAGGCCCAGAGTGGCGAACATGTCGGTGATCACACGGACATGGTTGCAGACTTGTTGTTCCGACGTGCCCCGAATCAACCAATCGTCTAGATACGGGAACACGTGGATACGACTGCGCCGAAGCTGCGCCACAACAACTGCCATGCATTTTGTAAACACTCTCGGGGCCGTGGACAAGCCAAATGGGAGGACTGCAAATTGGTAATGCAGAGACCCCACAAGGAAGCGAAGGAAACGTCTGTGGGGTGGCCAGATAGCAATGTGGAAATACGCGTCCTGCATGTCGAGGGCGGCGTACCAGTCTCCCGGATCCAGGGATGGGATAATGGTCCCCAAGGAAACCATGCGGAACTTCAACTTCACCAGGTACTTGTTGAGCTCTCGCAGGTCGAGGATGGGCCTGAGGCCTCCCTTGGCCTTGGGGATCAGAAAGTAGCGGGAATAAAACCCCTTGCCTTTCTCGTTCTCCGGCACCGCCTCTATAGCCCCTTTGCGGAGGAGCGTCCGCACCTCCTGCCGAAGGAATTGCTCGTGAGAGGGGTCCCTGAAGAGGGACGAGGAAGGGGGGCGGGGAGGAGGAAATGAAACAAACTGCAGGCGGTATCCCGACTGCACCGTGCGTAAAACCCAGCGGTCTGATGTTATTAGGGACCACGCCGGGAGGAAAAAAGAAAAGCGGTTGGAAAACGGGGGGAAAGGATCCAATGGGGAAACTGTTACTGCGCCCTCGGGCGCACCTTCAAAATGAAGGCTTGGGACCAGGCGGGGGCTTAGAGGAGCCTTGGTTTTGGCCCCCTTGGTTCCCCGAATGCCTGCGCCTTCCGTTCCTGCCGCGGCGCCTGTTAAGGTCCTGCCGCTGGCGGAACTGGAGATACGGCCTGCGCTGTTGTTGCTGTTGCTGCGGCCGGAAGGGTCTGCGCTGCGTCACTGGAGTGTGCATCCCCAGTGACCTCATGATGACGCGGTTGTCTTTTAGATTCTTTAGTCTAGGGTCTGTCTTATCCGAAAACAGCCCTTGGCCTTCAAAAGGAAGGTCCTGTATTGTGTGCTGGAGCTCCGGCGGAAGGCCGGAAACCTGCAGCCAGGAGAGGCGACGCATTGTTACACCCGACGCGAGGGTACGGGCAGCCGAATCCGCAGCGTCCAGAGAGGCTTGCAAGGACGTGCGTGCGACCCTCTTGCCTTCCTCTAAGATGGCCGCAAACTCCTGACGAGCGTCTTGTGGCAACAGCTCCTTGAATTTGTCTGCTGCCACCCAGGAGTTAAAGGCGTATCTACTTAACAGGGCCTGTTGGTTGGAGACCCTGAGTTGCAGCGCCCCCGCCGAGTACACCTTACGGCCGAGGAGGTCCATCCGCCTAGCCTCCCTGGATTTGGGGGCTGGAGCCTCCTGGCCATGACGCTCCTTATCATTGACAGATTGGACCACCAGGGAACACGGAGTCGGGTGTACGTGGAGGTACTCGTAGCCCTTAGAAGGAGCCATGTACTTCCTCTCGACGCCCTTCGCAGTGGGAGGAATGGAGGCCGGGGACTGCCAGATGGTGGTGGCGTTGGCCTGGATGGTCCGTATGAACGGCAGGGCGACCCTGGTGGGAGCGTCTGCGGAGAGGATGGTGACAATAGGGTCCTCTACCTCCGAGACCTCCTCGGCTTGTAGACTCAGGTTTTGGGCTACTCGCCGGAGGAGGTCCTGGTGCGCCCTGAGGTCCAGCGGGGGGGGGCTGTTGGAGAAGGTCCCAGCCACCGCTTCATCAGGGGAAGAAGATGAGGAGACCCCCGGCAAGAGGGTGTCTAAAGGGGGGTCTCCCTCGGCCCTCGCCTCTGCCTCAGGAGCCAAAGTGGAGTCCTGTTGCTTGGATCCTTCCTCCCCATCCGGGGAGGGAGGGGGGCGAGACAACGAGGCCTCAGGTGCCCTGCGCTCTGCAGTCGGCGGCCTAGCAGGGAGCTGTTGGGGGCCCTGGGCCTGATGATACGCCCAGGGTGTCCAGAAACCCCATTGCTGTGGGGCTGCGTCCTGCTGTGGAGGCTCGCTGAACAGCGCCGCCTGCCGGTCGGTGCCGAGCGCGTAGCCACTGTCCGCCAACGAAGACACGGACGGCTGCCTCGAGGGCCATGGCGGAGCGGACCCTGGATGGTAAGGGTCCGCGCGGGCCGGCACGGGCGATCGTCTCGGTGCCGGGGACCGGTGCCGGGAGTCGTAACGGTGCCGGGAGCGGGACCGAGTTCTGCCACGGTGCCGGGATCTGGATCGGTACCGGGCGCCGCTTCGGTGCCGGGATCGGGACCTGCCACCAGTTCGGTACCGGGAGGTCGACCGGGACCGGGACCTGCCACCAGCTCGGCGCCGGGAGGTCGACCGGTGCGGCGAACGTCTGGATCGGCTCCTGGACTCGCGGTGCCGGTAACGGCGGCTGGAGTCCGACCGCGATCGTCTCGGTGTCGACCGGCGCCGCGAGTGCGACCGGTACCGCTGAGGGGAGCGGTGCCGGGACTGCGAGCGGCGGCGGGATCTGGAGCGACCTTGACGTCGGGACCTGGAGCGAGAACGAGAGTCCCGGGACGGTGCCGACATCATAGGCTTGCCTCTGGACACAACCCGCACCGGAGGTACCGGGGGTGGTAGCTGCGTGGGCTCGGTCAGGGCTATGAGGTCCCGTGCCGAGGCGAAGGCCTCTGGTGTAGATGGCACCACTATCTCAACCCCAGATGTCATGGGGGAGCTTGGCGGCACCGGACTCGACGGACCCGCCGGGCCCGGAGTCGACGGTGCCGGCGGCGCCGCGGCCGATACTGAGGCCGGGCGCTCCACTCGGGTGTGCCTGGCCGGAGTAGTGGACTTCGACGGCCTAGGCTCTGTCCCCGGTGCCGGAGAAGGTCGGTGCCGGGGAGTCTTCTCGGTGCCGGTGCGATCCGGTGCCGGCGCCGACATCACGGCCTGCGAAGCCGCCGGGTCAAGTGCCGCCTCCAGGAGGAGAGTCCGGAGCCTTTGATCCCTCTCCTTCTTAGTCCTTGGCTTAAAAGCCTTGCAGATGCGGCACTTGTCGGATCTATGCGATTCCCCCAGGCACTTCAGGCACGCGTCGTGGGGGTCGCTCGTGGGCATAGGCTTCTTGCAGGCCGCACACTGCTTGAAGCCCGGCGAACCAGGCATGAGCCCGGTGCCGGGTGCCGGGAAGGGCTAAGCCCCCGGCGAAAAACTATTTACAACTACTTAACACTTAACTACTACTATCTAACTAACAGTCTAATTAACAACTACAATAGAGATAACGATAGAAAAACAAGGAGAGCTAGGGACGTGGAGGACAGCTATGCCGCGCTCCACAGTTCCAACGACCGACACGGCGGTAAGAAGGAACTGAGGAGCGGGTGGGCCGGCAGGGATATATATTGGGCGCCATGGCGGCGCCACTCCAGGGGGCGACCTGCCGGCCCACTGGAGTTGCTAGGGTAAAAAGTTTCCGACGAACGTGCACGCGCGGCGCGCACACCTAACTGGAATGGATGTGAGCAATCACTCGAAGAAGAACGGGCAGTGATGCCTCCACACGCAAACTAGCAGCAGCAGGTTTCAGCTGCCAATGGGCAGAGCATGGTGGGATGTAGTAAGGCACCTAGCTAGCTGCCTGGGGTCAGAACTCTTGCCTCAAATGACCTTTGTTGTTGTTGCTGTGCCTGATGTCCTGCATTCTCTGGGTCTGAACTATACTTGGTGATGACAGAAGCACCGGCTGCTCATTGCTGTAACTCCCTTTGTTCCCAGCAGCATTTGTGGACAAGAACGTGGTGGCGGCCATAACGGAACTAGACTAATGAATGAAGATTGTCCTGTTAATTTAAGGTTTCAGAGTGGCAACCGTGTTAGTCTGTGTCAGCAAAAAGAACAGGGACTCCCCGTTCTATTAATTTAAAAATGCCACACCAAAGAAGGATGATAGTGTCTGCCACCAAACCATCCCCCTCCTTGCCAGCATAGGGCTCTTGGTCCTATGCAACATGAATATCTACTTTGATTGTATCTGTGAATAGCACCAAATAACTCTTTAAAAATGGAATCCTGACATGCCTCCTCTGTGTTTGTAATATTACAGCCCCCTGTTGTCGCTCCCGAGGGGAGTGTTTACAACAGCAAGTTGGGTTGAGTTGAATCTGCCTTCTCTGGCATCTGAAATATTGTCACGTTCTCTGAGCTATACTGAGATCCTTGTGCTGCTTTTACACGTCTCATGGAGTGCTCTGTTTTGTCCGCAGCCTATAAATAATAAATAGCAGTGTAGACTTACTGTAAAAATCAGAGGAGCAAAGCCTTTAGATGCCACTGATGGCACTCTGGATGCAGTGAGCATGCAGCAATCTGTCCTAATCTAGTATTAAACTTGGTTAGCCTGGCAGTCTCATTTAAAGATTTTGTGTCTGTGTGTATTGCTGTAGGAAGATCAATCTCCTTATTCTGGCTGGACTTTGTGTAAGAGTGGAGTATGTTGGGTTTTTCCAAGGGAGATGCTACACAGCAAGAACGTGTCTGAAATGATTTCCTCCTCAGAGGTGCCCCTGGGAACCCAGGGGTGGGGAATGGAGCGGTGAGGATGGGCACCTCAGTGAAAGATCAGATGGGCTATTGCTACTGCCAGCACTCTTGTTGCAAATCTCTCTGCCTTGCTGCAGGTTTTCAGGCCCCCGGGGGCAGGGCCAGCAAAGGAGGATTTTGCACTTGCAGACCTGACCTATCCGTTTAGATCTAAATGAGCAGGGTTGAAATTGGAGTCCCCCGTTTTCAGGCTGGCTTGATCAGCCTGTTAGAGAGGCTCTGCCTGTGAACTCTGGAACTGCCTCTCACTGTGGGGCGCCTGTTAGGAAAAGCTGTAGGAACCTTCCTCTTGATAATGGGTTTTCCTCCACAATCAGGAGCAACATTCACAGCATCAGGTGTCCTCTGCATCTATTCTCCCCCCAGACCCTTCAAAAAGGACCCTAAACCAAGCAGAATTCCTGAAGCAGTGCTTCTTCGAGTGCTTGCTCATATCCATTCCAATTAGGTGTGTGAGTGCCACGTGCACGTCCGTCGGAAGATTTTTACCCTAGCAACACTCGGTGGGTCGGCTGGGCGCCCCCTGGCGTGGCGCTGCTATGGCACCCAATATATACTCCTGCTGACCCGTCCGCTCCTCAGTTCCTTCTTACCGCCCGTGTCGGTCGTTGGAACAGTGGAGCATGGCTTAGCTGACTCCACCTCCCTAGCTATTCACTTGTTCTAATACTTACTGTGTATATAGTTAATACTTTTAATACCTTTTTCATAAACGTATTTAGTGTATATAGTTCAGAGGGTTGGGGATTAGCCCTTTCCCTCACCGGTGCCCAGGCTCATGCCTGGATCACCAGGTTTCAAACCGTGCTCGGCTTGCCGCGGCTGATGCCCACGGGAGACCCTCACGACTCCTACCTGAAGGGCCAGCTGCTTTATGCCCTTCCCACTAGTGCACAGGGTTCTCTTAAAGCTCCGCAGAGACAGGGCTCGCCTGATCCTGATTGCCCCTGCGTGACCCCGACAACACTGGTACACCACGTTGCTGGACCACTCCATAGCCAACCCGATCCCCCTGCCTCCTCATCAGGATCTTATAACTCAGGACCACGGCAGGGTTCACCACCCAGACCTGCAACCCCTCCATCTCACAGCATGGCTCCTGCATGGTTAACCCAATCGGAGTTACGCTGCTCTGCCCCAGTGCAAGAAGTACTCCTGGGCAGCAGAAAACCTTCCACTCGGTCTACATACTTGGCCAAGTGGAAGCGATTTTCCTGCTGGTGTCAAACACTGAATGCCACACCCACGGAGGTTCCCATCCCCACTATATTGGACTACCTCTGGTATCTTAAAGAGTAAGGCCACGCTATCTCATCATTGCGAGTGCACTTGGCGGCTATTTCTACTTTCCATTCAGGAGAAGGTAGTCACTCTGTCTTCTCCCACCCTATGGTCTCGAGGTTCCTCAAGGGTTTGGAGCATCTATACCCCCTGGTACAACGCCCCGCCCCTTCCTGGGACCTCAACTTGGTCCTGATGAGACGTCTCCATTTGAGCCATTGGCAACCTGCTCGCTCCTATATTTGTCATGGAAAACAGCCTTCCTTGTAGCCATCACGTCGGGTAGGAGAGTCTCTGAGCTTTGGGCTGTGATGGTGGACCCACCGTACATGGTGTTCCACAAAGACAAGGTGCAGTTACATCCACATCCGACATTCCTCCCCAAAGTAGTCTTGGCCTTCCATCTCAACCAGGACATATTCCTCCCGGTCTTCTTTCCCAAACCACATACATCTCGTCAGGAGCAGCAGTTACATTCCCTCGACGTCCGTAGGGCACTCGCCTTCTATATTGACCGAACGAAGCCCTTCCGCAAAACGCCCCAACTTTTCATTGCAGTGGCAGACCGGATGAAAGGCCTACCCATCTCTTCTCAGAGGATTTCATCCTGGCTAATGGCGTGCATCCGTACTTGCTATGATCTAGCTCATGTCTCTCCGGGACACATTACTGCACATTCTACCAGGGCCTAGGCCTCGTCGGCCGCCTTCTTAGCTCGAGTACCTATCCAGGAGATATGTCGAGCAGCTACTTGGTCTTCAGTGCACACCTTTACTTCCCATTATGCCCTGGTACAACAATCCAGAGACAATGCAGCCTTCGGCTCAGTGGTTTTGCATTCTGCAGTATCTCACTCCGACCCCACCGCCTAGGTAAGGCTTGGGATTCACCTAATTGGAATGGATATGAGCAAGCACTCAAAGAAGAAAAGACAGTTACTCGCCTTTGTAACTGTTGTTCTTCGAGATGTGTTGCTCATATCCATTCCAAAACCCGCCCTCCTTCCCTACTGTCGGAGTAGCCGGCAAGAAGGAACTGAGGAGCGGGTGGGTCGGCAGGGGTATATATTCAGTGCCACAGCAGCACCACGCCAGGGGGTGCCCAGCCGACCCACTGAGTGTTGCTAGGGTAAAAATCTTCTGACAGACGTGCACGCGGCGTGCGCACACCTAATTGGAATGGATATGAGCAACACATCTTGAAGAACAACAGTTACAAAGGTGAGTAACCATTTATCTGGCTCTTCCCCAAGTCCACCAGTGATGGCTTCTCTGGGGAAGGGGCTCAAACTCTGCACTGATGAGAAGTAGGACGAGGCCCTATGCTAGAGGACTCCAATCTCCAGCGCTGTCAGTCTGGCACCTTTTTGCCATTAAATATTCACACTCAAATTTAAATCTTAAATATTGTCCTACACTTCTGGGCAGAGCACACACTGCTCAGCAGCTCCCCCTCCCCACCTCCCACGTGCATCTGTTTGCAGCCTGCTAAGGCATGAGACTTCTGAAAAGGAAGCAAGTGGGTTCTTGCTTTGGGGAGTTTGGCTGCTTTTTTGGAGAGCCAAGAGCCCAAGGCTGCTTGTTGTGGAGCTCTGAGGGCTGCCTCCCTAGCTGGGATAATTCTCTGTCTCTGCCATCTTCACATCTGGTGCCTAACTTCAGGTTTTGATTCCTGCTTCTCTTGTGAAAACTCCATGTCAAACTATTGTCCTAGCGGGGTTGTCTTTGGAGATTGAACCTGGGACACACACACCCCTGCCCCCAGATCAGAGAGCATGAGCCTCATCAGCCTGAGTTGAAGGACCAGGACTCTTAGCCAAGACCAGTGGTTCTTGACCTTTTTTCATCTGCAGACCCCTTTGGCAATGTGTATATACAAATGAATTCTGTTCAGTCCGTTTTTGGTCTGTCTTTTGCAGACCCCTTGGGCATGGTTCATGGATCCCACCACAGGTTGAGAACCACTGAGCTAAGGGGCAGTAACAGACTCATCAATCTCTTTCCATGGATTGCCACTAGAGGGAGACAGCAAGCCACATGGCTGGGCTGGGTCATGTGACTTAAATACGAAATATCTTTCAGTTTTACAATTTGTTTTTAAAAAGGCACCTACCTCTTACCAAGGGTCTGGCCGTACAGTTTGCACACATTGGAGTCATCTGCATTTCAGATCTTCAACCACTGTGAATTGGCACAAGGCTATTTTAAGTCAAGTGCATCTGTCCCTCTAACTCAGTGGTTCCCAAACTTTAACAACCTGTGAACCCCTTTCACTAAAATGTCGTCTCACGAACCTCCTCCTAAAAATGAATATTTCCAGGGATCTTCTCTATCTGAGTATAAATTATAAAAGCTGTGATCTTGGAAATATAAAATTTTGTTTTTATGACATGCTTATTACACACTATTATTATTTATTACAGTATTTTTATTACATTATGAAAATGGCAACACTCTTCCAAGTTCTCCTTTTCATAGCTTGTATCGCTCTGAATAAGCCTGTTATAAGACAAGGCTTCTGTTGTCAGACGCTACCAGTGTGGTGCTTTGCTCTGTTCAATGTTGATATCAATCGGCTGCGTGCGTGTGTTCCCTCTGTGTGCTGCCCTAGCTCTGCACAGATGGCTGACACAGCAGACCCCAAGAGAACTCCCAACGAGACCACACTAGTAAGGTACGAAGGCACCCAGGCCAGGATTATTGTCGAAGAGAAACAGTCTCCAACTTTCCCTGGCATAGAAGTCCAAGGTGCTGCTAAGGTGCTGCTAGTTAGTACATATGTGCTCCCTGACAATGGACTCAGCTCAGTCAATGGCTGGACAAAGACATCCACTCAGGGGTGCATTCTTGTACACAGGTACAAACAAGTTACACATCACTCCTGACGTAGCAAGGTGCCGCCTCTCACCTTGTACATGTTGGTTCGAACAAAACAACTCTATCCATCATATTACCCTTTGACCCTGTCTTTAGGATGGGTCAGTTTTGTTCCTTGTTATCTGTGTGGAATGTTCCAGTATCAGAGTGTCCTGGCACCGTATTTATGTTTCTAATATCTAACACGCTGTCGGTATATGTTTATGCAGTATCAGCCCTTTCCTTGCCAGCTTCTGTGAGCAGGGTCTGCCTCTGGCTCACGGCTCAACTTTGCTTTATGTTAGCAAAGTCCTGACCATTACTTTAGTTCAGGCTTTAGGCCTCATACTGGGCCTCTGACACCAAGGTTTACATCTCAGGACCTCCTCTTACTACAGCTCCTGTGTTTCACCAAGGAGTATCAGATGTGAAACAGCAGGAAGGGATTTAAGAAGCCAGCTTGAAGAGTTCCTCCTACACAAGCATTCAGGTCTTGAGCAGTCCAGACAAACAACTAGGGTGACCAGATGTCCCAGTTTTATAGGGACAGTCCCGATTTTTGGGTCTTTTACTTGTATAGGCTCCTATTTAGGCCCCCCCACACACACACACACGCCCATCCTGATTTTTCATACTTGCTGTCTGGTCACCCTACAAACAACGCATGTTACAACAAAGCTTAAACTTGTTCTTCATAATTTAAAAAAACAAGACTAGTTGCCTATTTAATTCAAAAAACAGCAGAAAATATCCACCTCCCCTTTCCATTTCTTATAAGGAGTCTTGAAGTTTCAATCTCCTCAGTGTGATAGATACACTTGCTTTGATCTGCTTAGCTCTTGGAAGTCCAGGGGCTCCGGGCTGCTGGCCCCATGCTGCCTGGGATCCCCACAGACAGCTCTGCTCACCATTAGGGAATTTTTTTCCCAAGAACCCCTGTAACACTTCACAAACCCCAGTTTGGGAACCACTGCTCTAACTCTTCTCCTTCTCACAACACCCTGCTCCACAGCTATTAAACAGCTTGAATACAAATTTCAAATAGAAGAGAAGCTAAGAAATAGTAAACTAACCAAGTCCTGTACCACATTGTAACCTCCAGTATTGGTATTCACACTGGGAGAAACACAGGCAGAATTCCCCACTGTGCTTCACTTGCAAACTCTTTAATCCGTTCAAAACATAGAACTCAAATTAAATCCAGTCTCAGTTTAAATGGAGTCTCGGCAGGGGCAGCTCTAGACATTTTGCCGCCTCGAGCACAGCGTCATGCCGCGGGGGGTGCTTCGCCGGTCCCGCGGCTCTGGTGGACCTCCCGCAGGTGTGCCTGCAGAGGGTCCGCTGGTCCCGCGGCTCCACGGAAGCTGCGGGACCAGCGGACTCTCCGCAGGCATGCCTGTGGGAGGTCCACCGGAGCCGTGGGACCAGCGACCAGCAGAGTGCCCCCTATGGCATGCCACTCCATGCACGCGCTTGGCGTGCTGGGGCCTGGAGCTGCCCATGAGTCTCGGGATCCAGTAGGAGGAGAATGTTCTGCTGTGTAACTTAAAGGATGCCACACGGTTTTTAAGTTGTGGGGTTTTTTGTTTGCTTTTTTAACACAGTAGTTTTTCCAACCCTTGTCTCTTCTACCACACGCCCTACGTGGCATCTCCAGTCATGGCCCCAATCCAGCAGAGCACTCGTGTAACTTTACATTACATTAATAGCCTTTTATTGACAGTCTCATGCTTCAAGTTGATGCTCATGTTTTAGTGCTTCTCTGTACTGGGGCTGGCGGTTGGTATAGTATCCGCCTGCTGTGTCCTTGGCATAGCACGTTTACTTGCTAGAAACAATGAGTTTCACAGTTTGTTACAGCTTCATTGTTTGTTTTGCTTTTCAATTCTCCACACAGGAAGCAGTCTTGCTATTTTGTCTTCGAGTGATACTTTTGGCCATACTTACAGCTTTTGAAAGCCGCTTTCCCTATCTAGGCAATATCAAGTTTGTATCCCTGTTTACTTCCCCACTGCAGCCTCTCAGCACTGGCCGTGTGGCAGTCGTTTCATGAACCGCAGCCTTGTGGGGTTAGAATAAAATCAATAGAATCACCTTTTCTTTCCTTTTTAAGTAGGTTTGCAGTGTTTGTTTGCTCCCAAGGTATGAGAGAGACATGGTAATATCTTTTTATTGGACCAACTTCTGTGTCGTTGGAAAGCTTGTCTCTTTTGCCAACAGAAGATAGTCCAATAAAAGATATTACCTCCACCATCTTGTCTCTCCTCTTCCTTTTTTTTTTTTTTTTTTTTTTTTCCCCTGGCACAATCCCATCAAGTTAAAGGCAGCTAAAATCTCATTTTGCTCTCTCTCTCTCTCTTCCACTGGGAGGAGAGTCTTTCACCACTTCTTTGTAGTTTATTTTCACTTTAGGCAAACTGCTTATCTTTAACCTCTTTTCCATTGAGAGTCCAGCAGTGAAATGATCAGTTAGTCCATAACTTCCTTGTCTTATATTTCTAGTTCTGCTATTTCTTTCTGCTGTGTAAGACAAGATTCAACTCCATCCTGTAATTGATGTAATTCTCCAGCCTTGAAGAGGCTACTGTAACATTTGATGCTGCTTTCTACAAGACTCTCCCAATTAGTTACACTTGGTGAAATAAAACATTGAATAGAGGAAATGGCTCCTTCCCGTACAGTAACTCCAGTTACCCTCATAATGAATTTACTCTGTCCCAGATCCTCAGCTGGTGTGTACTGGCATAACACAATTGAAGCTAGTGGAGTTGTGTCAGTTTACACCCACTGAGGATTTGGCCCAATGGTACTAAATCAAGAGACTTGTTTAAGCATATGTTCCTTCTGCAGTGCCCATGGAAGTGCACAAGAAGGTCTTAAATTGGACAGGCTTTCCTTCTGAATCCTGCTTTCCATTAGTCCAATGGAAATACCCAATAATACTGCATAAAGTTTGGGGTCCTGATGAGGCCTCACCCTGAGGATACTGGTACAGTCTCTTCTGAATAGGGGCCCAAGAATCTCAGAGCAGGCTATAGCATTTCCGACCAGTCCCTGGGATGTCTTCGTTGGGAGCCTGTAGAAGAACTAAGATGTTAAGCCACAAGCTCGTACTCTTAGCACATCGCCTACCTCACAAACTTATCCCAGACCCTGGTATCCTCTTGGAAGAATTCCAAGAAAGAAGAAAAGTTGGCTTATCCAAGGTGTCTATTGTGTCCATGTGATCTGAATATTGAAGGAGCTCATGAGAACTTTGAGCATCTCTCCAGTTTCCCTATCAGACTAGGTGTAACATGTTCATGGCTTTTTTGTGAGCATATTATAACCTAAGACCCGATTACAGCTGGCTTCTGGAGACAGGCAATATGGGAGACTCCGAGCTGTTGGGAGTTCAGTTATTCTCCTTCCTGATTTCCCACGCTCTGTTCTTCCATAGAGCAAGGCCTTGCTAGATGGGAGGACTTGCCTCTCAGGGTATATCTACACTACCTGCCGGATCGGCGGGCAGCGATCGATCCAGCGGGAATCTATTTTATCGCATCTAGTCTAGATGCAATAAATTGACTCCCAAGCACTCTCCCGTTGACTTCTTCTGTACTCCAGCTCGGCGCAGGCAGAGTCGACAGGGGAGCGGCAGCAGTCGAGTCGCTGCAGTGAAGACACTGCGGTGAGTAGATCTAAGTACGTCGACAGTTATTCATGTTGCTGAAGTTGCGCAACTTAGATCGATTTCCACCTCCATCCCCCCACCCCATGTAGACCAGGGCTCAGTTACCCTGGTGCTGCTACCCCTCCAGTGTTACACAATGCAGTGTCGGCAACTCTATGCTGCTGGAAGAACATGGCTTCTCTAGCACCTATGACCCTGTTGCCCAGATCTACCCTCCAATCTGCACCTTGCTTCCCAATGACCACACTGGGGATTGTGGGTGTGGATTGAGGGGCAGAAGTGGAAGATTTATTTGCATTGCAGTAGCCCTGTTGTTCTAGGTGTT
Source organism: Gopherus flavomarginatus (assembly GCF_025201925.1). Lineage (NCBI taxonomy): Eukaryota > Metazoa > Chordata > Testudines > Testudinidae > Gopherus > Gopherus flavomarginatus. The sequence continues at coordinate 40,465,747 of NC_066630.1, forward strand.
CTGAGGGGGGCGGGAAGCGTGCCTAGACCCTGCCTCGAAGAGTTTATGACTGAAGTAGAAGGAGCCAACAGGCAGATGGGGAACACGAGGTGCTGGTGAGATGGCTGTGACACGTAACAAGCCGTGGTCGCATCGCACACCGTAGCTACGTGCTTTGCCGGCATGGTGGTGGAGGTGAGTTTGACGGAGAGATGTGGATGACTGCCTTGCTGACTCTGGCAGACTCCTCCTCCCAGAATGTTAACTAGCAAGTGCCATAATGCTTCTGGGGGGAGTGTTTTTATCCTCATCTGAAGGGTGGGGAAACTGAGTCACAAAGGTGCAGTGACTCCCCTGAGGCCGCCAGGGAGTTGGTAGCAGAGCTGGCATGGTAACGTGAAAACTCCTGGTTCTCTGTCTTGCGCTTGGTCCATAGAGGAATTTCCTTTGGGCTTACTGTGACATGGAAGAGCCCATCCCTTTCCGATGTACGCATGCTCTGTCTCCCTTCCTCCCCTGCACAGATCCCTGCACAGGCCCTGAGCTACTGGACTCCACAGGAGAGTAGAGGGTAGGGGTAATATCTAGGCCAGCCCCAGACAGCTGGTGGCTTGGCATTCCCTCCCTGCCCAATCTGAATTCTCTCCCAGCTCAGACCAAAGTATTCCTTATGCTCACCAAGGAAGACGCTTTCCACATGCCGCACGCTCGACTGAGTGCTGCTGAGTGCAGGAGGGTCGCCCAGCTCCCCTAGGCCCATCACAATTGTATCAAAGGCCCTGGAGGCTGAGGTCTAATGGCTTTGCACTGCCTGGCGTTCCTGGAGGCTGTGGCCTCCATCGCCTGCTAGTTCTGCACAGCTGCGAGCTGGCTGCCCTGTGTGTCCCTGGATGGCCTCTCCCTGCATAGCATTTTAGAGCGCTCTGCGGCCAAGTTGCTATGGACACGTTGGGTGATCTCTCTTCTGCTGCCCCTGCCCAGGGCACTGAGGAACAGGTGAAAACACGGGAGTTGGCCCTGTTGATTTCCCTGTCATGCTTCAGTAGAGAGCCCTTCCCGACACCTGTGACACAGATACTGTTTGGCTAGAGCCTGGGAATGACCCAGGAGAGGATGTGAGGGGCTGGGGCTGAGATTCAAGGTTCATCTCTTCCAGCATAAAAGAGCAGGCCCCTTCAGATCTGGGAAAAGGGCTGGGAGCCAAACCAGAGAACCTGCAGGGTGCCGTCCTTGCTGCCTCCCTGGGAGTGAGTGACTGGTCTTGAGGGGAGGAGGAGGGCAGACTCAGCCAGACAGACCCAGCGGGCATCAGTTTCCAGCCAGATTGAGACTGATCCCAGGGTGGATTCGTCTGTCCCTGGGAGGGACCCATGTTCAGTCAAGCCCGATGGTCTGGCCAGGTGGTCCCTCTGGATACTGCTCGGGAGCCAGCTGTATGTTCTGCCACTGCTGGCCAGTCCCTGCTGATGGATTTCATACCCCACAAATCCTTGGTGAGAGGGCTGTAGCAGAGGTATAGAAAACATCTCCTGAAACTTATGCAGGGCCCGGTACACCAGTTCCCACTCCTTCACTAGTGAGAGAGGGCTCCTGGAGGGGGATTTAGCTTACTAGCTCTGATTCACCAGTACATGTCCTCCTCTGAGATCAGAGAGCAGCAGGATGTCCTTCTCCATGAATTATTCCAACCTCTCAGCCTCGTTTTAGTGAAAATATTTCAGATTCAATCCGATGAAATCCAAAATAATAAGGGGTGTGTAGCCCTGGCTTATATGAATGGAAACGGATCAGTCACAGGCCTGACTAGAACATGGATAGACGAATTAGGCTACGTTTATATTAAGAGCTAGCGATGGGATTCCCTGAACACAAGAATGGTCTGACCAAGCGTGGCTAATGGTCCCTCTAGCCCAGTGTCTTGTTTTCTGATAGTGTCCGGTGTGAGATGCTTCAGAGGAAATCAACAGAACAGGGTGATTGAGTGCTCCATCCCCAGATCCAGTCCCAGCATCGGGCAGTCAGATCTAGGGATACCCAGAACGCAGAGTTGTGTCCCTGACCGTCTTGGCTAATACATCAGTCATTGGCTATCTTCCATGAACCCAGTTAAACTTTTGGCCTTCACAACATCCCATGGCAATGAGTTCCACAGGTTGACTGTGCGTTGTGTGAATTACTTCTTTTTGTTTGTTTTAAACCTGTTGCATATTTCATTGGGTGACCCCTGGTTCTTGTGTTATGGGTAAATAAAGGGTAAATGACACTTTTTCTCTGCATCGTTTGTGATTTGATAGAGCTCTATCATATCCCTCCCTAGTCTCTTTTTAATCTCTCCTCATATGGAAGCCGTTCCATATCCCTAATCATTTTTGTTGCCCTTCTCTGTAATTTTCGAATCCTAATATAATTTTTCCAATTCTAATATATTGCCAATATTAGGACTGGAAAAAGCTCACATTCACATGTTCGCGCCAGCTCAGTGAGAGCTATAATAAGTATAAACAGTAGCACCAGCAATGCCAAAGCCATGCCAGATCCATACCCACCAGTTTCAGGTGGATCTGTATCTGGCAGGCTAAGCTGTGCCACCACTGCCACCACCCGTACTATGGTGGCTACACTGCTATTATACTCCCTGTAGGGAGGCGCCCTGGCTCCCCGCCGTGCCTGAGAGGGACGAGCCAGAGCAGGTGCCTCGGTGGGCAGAGTCACTGCCGCCTGTCCCCGCCCTCTGGAAGTCAAGGGGCAGGATAGGAAGTATAAAAGCCCGGCCTCAGCACTCGGTTGGCTGCAGGCTGTCGGAGAGGACAGACGCTGGTGCCCGAGCTCCTGCCGGGCCCAGCCTGCCCCGCGCTCACTACCCGGAGGAGCGCTGGCCTGACCTGCCTCAGGCCCGGTATCCGGAGAAGCTGCCGGAGCTTCCCGCCTCCCAGTATCCAGAGGAACCCACGGTCTGGGACCCGCCGGACAACGCCAGCGGAGGACAGGTACCTAGAGAGGGGGAGACTGGAAGTGGCCCGGGGGTAGCTGACCCCAGTCTGGCTCCAGGGGACCCAGAACCAATGTCAGTGTGTTGCGGCCAGGATTCCCCACTGACTGCAGCGAACCCTTGCCGCTGCTAGGGCCCCGGGCTGGGACGCAGTGGAGTGGGAGGGCCTGCGTCCCCCCTGCCACCCTTCCAAGGGTGGCAGACTTCCCCCTCTCCCTGGCCAGAGGAGGCCTTCTGTATAGACTTACAGTTTAAACTGCTGCTCAGCCCCTGCCTAAGAGTCTGAGCCTGAACTGCTTACTGCCCCGCCCTGCCCCAGGGCCCGGCTTTGTGTTTGCTCAGCCCTGCTGACAGGCCTGAGCCTGAACTGCTTACTGCCCCGCCCTGCCCCAGGGCTGGGCTCATAGACTTTGTGTTTGCTCAGCCCTGCTGACAGGCCTGAGCCTGAACTGCTTACTACCCCGCCCTGCCCCAGGGCCCGGCTTTGTGTTTGCTCAGCCTGCTGACAGGCCTGAGCCTGAACTGCTTACTGCCCCGCCCTGCCCCAGGGCTGGGCTCATAGACTTTGTGTTTGCTCAGCCTGCTGAAGGGCCGGGATTCTGCCTTGTTTACAGACCCTCTATTCCCTCAGCCCCTGCTGAGGGGTTCGGCCTACACGGACTGCTGCCTGTAGGGAGGCGCCCTGGCTCCCCGCCGCGCCTGAGAGGGACGAGCCCCGGCACTGGACCCTTACACTCCCATTATCTCTCACTGAGCTAGTGCGTACACGAGCAGGGGCATTGCACTCCGAGCTTGTAGTGTAGACGTAGCCTTAGAGTGAGCGGTGGTGTAGTCTCTCCCGAGAAATCAAATTCAACAGGTACAGAAGCTTTCTAATATAGGACTTCAAGGGAGTGGAGGTGAAATTTAAGGACTGGTGGACTATTATGAAAATCTGGGGTACAAGAGCTTTTTTTAGATGCAGAGATTACCCAGTAGAAATGGGTAAAGAGAAACGGTCTAAAAACATTCAGTCGGGGAGAATTTCTGCTCCTCAGAAGAACAGGTTGGATGTTGGCCTATACCTTGTTGTGCATGTGAAGTCAAGTCTCTCAGTCCCATAGGGCTAACCATTATAATCCTGGGGAAAAGAGACCTCATTAATTATAAAGCCCATGGAGCTCTGTGCCAAGACAATCTCTCAACGGAGGCCTGAGATGGAATGACCACATGGGTCTCATCAAGGATGTGTAAAGACTCTCTTCTCAAGATGGTCTCCTGAGATAAGCACATCTCAGTATTTGGAAGGTACGAGTTATATATCCCAGTTTGATTTAATTTTCCTCCAGGAAACTTAGCTAGCCAAGAAAGGGACTTTATCTCTCAGACTTTGAATCCATTAACACTGGGTAACTCCTGTTGCCAAGCCTTTCATTTTATTGTTCCAGATAAAGTTGTTCTAAGAAGCCTGAATGTTTACTTGTCTTCCTCTTGGGGTATCCTTTTATAATGAGTCCCTCTGGGCAGAGCTGGACTCGGTTATGGAAAACTACCCATTAGCTAATGTTGTTCTTCTGAGAGACTTTAATGCTCGACTGGGAATGAAGAAATTCTTAATCTTCCCCAAAAAAACAAGGAGTCCTTGTTGCACCTTAGAGACTAACACATTTATTTGGGCATAAGCATTTGTGGGCTGGAACCCACTTCGTCGGATGCATGAAGTAAAAAATACGGAAGCAGGTATAAATACATGAAAGGATGGGGGTTGGTTTACCAACTGTTAGGTCAGTCTAATGAGAGAAATCAATTAACAGCAGGATACCAAGGGAGGAAAAATAACAGAAGTACTTGTGGCACCTTAGACTAACAAATTTATTTGAGCGTGAGCTTTTGTGGGCTACAGCCCACTTCATTGGATGCATAGAATGGAACATATAGTGAGGAGAGAGAGAGATATACACACATGGAAAGATGGGAGTTTTACTTACACACACACACACACACACACACACACACACACACACACACACCATGGAAAGATGGGAGTTGCCCAACCAACTCTAAGAGGCTAATTAAGATGAACTGTTGTCAGCCGGAGGGGGGGAAAAAACCACTTTTGTAGTGATGGTTAAAAGAGCCCATTTAAGACAGTTTGACAAGATACTTAACATGGGGGAAATAGCTTCATTGTGTGTAATGAGAGGAAAAATAACTTTTTTGAAGTGGTAAGAGAGTGGCCCATTACGGACAGTTGACAAGAAGGTGTGAGCAACAGTAGGGAGAAATTAGTATTGAGGAAATTAAGTTTAGGTTTTGTAATGACCCAACCACTCCCAGTCTTTATTCAGGCCTAATCTGATGGTATCTAATTTGCAAATTAATTCCAGTTCTGCAGCTTGGGTTGCAAATTTTCAGTAATCCTAAATAGCTTTTGCTTGAAGGTGTTGAACAGCAGAGGATGCAGTGCTGCTCAGGGCCATTTTGCGTTTATCTTAGTTAGAGGCAGCAGTTCAATAGGTTATTGTAGTTCTGATTTTTCAGCTGGTCCTGTTTCTCTAATTGCGCAGTGGCTTCTAAACTGGGTAGTGATTCCCAGCTCCTTGGGTTGATCTGTCGTTCAGTTGTCCCCTTTCTACATGGGTTGGGGGGACAAAGCGTGTTCCATTCTTGACTTAGGTGCACATTTTCTAGTTTCTAACATCCTATTACTCTTGAAGAGCCAGTTACTGGAACTTAAAGATGCATGATACACCCATCTACCATTTACTGATTGGTGGGGCGTTTTTTGTTTAAGATATGATTTGGCTACTAAGCAAAGAGATTCTCTTCCCATCCAAGATAAAATAATCTGGTGTGATCTGTATTGCGCTGGTTAGAAGAAACCCTCAGATTATTGCAATGTCTATTAGAGAAAGGGGCTTACCAGATTCCATTAGGAAATTGGTTATTTTTAGAAAGAATGATAAAGAAATGGTTTAAATAGAAAAAAGTTTGATCATCAAAGGGCCCGTTGGAAGGGATTTGAACTTGCTCTGCTGAGAAATTATCTTTTTAGTATTGTGGATGTTGAAGGTGTGGGGAAGATTTAACGTAAATATTGAAGTTCTTATCCCTAAACGTTGTTGGGAACGAGGTGTTTTTTTTCCGCTCTGTTCTTTATGATGCCAATCCCATCACATGGTCTGTCGATGGACTTTCCCCGTCATGGTCTTCTGGAATAGCTGCACGTCTCCATATAGATGATGTCTATAAGGATACTGATGGGCTAGCAAAATTATTTGTTATAAATAACAGATTTCCCCTGCATGCCTCTTTTGTGGGTAATGTCCCTCTACGAAAGAAGGTGATAGAAATTCCCTGGGTAATTAAAAGACTAATAGGATGATAGAAGTGGTCTTTAAAATCTATTCCAGATCCCCGCTCCGGGAGATCTGAGCACTGGGCTGAAAGTGGAAACCTTTTTTGCTGAGGAACAAGCCAGCTTTAAGAATCGCCACTCAACTATAGATAATAGTTTCCTGCTCTCACATTTGGTCTATAAACATTGGTCCCCCAAGGGGGATAAACTTCATTGATCTTTGAAATCAGCTTTTGATGCTGTTGACACAGGTCATCTCTGGGGGAAACTCACAAGGGATGGAGTAGACCGTTTGGAGAGCCTTTCATGGCCAAACCATGGCCCAGGTTAGGCTAGGAGGGAAGGGTCAAGTAAGTGACCCTGTTCTTGTTACAAAAGACACATATCAGGGGTGTTTACTGGTCCTCTCCCCCTCCTTTTTTTAATTTTCTATCAATGAGGTCATTGCGCTATTAGAGGAGGAGTAAGATTTTTGCCCCTAAAATTGATTCCAGCAGTGTCAGTCCTCTGGTCCGCACATGACTGCGGTGCCCCACACTTGGGTCCGAAGCGTCTATTAAGTGACTTTAGCACTTTCTGTCAGCAGGAGCATATGACTAAAATACCATTGTAATACTAAAATAATTACCTTCCGCTGTAGAGCAAAGTTTGTTAAACAGTTGATGATAATTGTATTGAATGGGTCACGTCCTTTTCCTTATCTAGGTATTTTGCTTTTACATATACGGGTGAATGGGTTAGACATACAGGAGACTAAGGGGTGAGCCTTCCATGCAGGCAGGTTTCGGTTTTGTTATGTGCATGGCAATAATTTGATGGAGAGCAACACAAATACAGAGGGTTCAGGGTTCACGTTTGTGCCCCATGGTGTGGAAATTTGGGGCTGAAATGATCTTGGGTCATTAGAGGCCGTGCAAAACTTGCGACTGCTGTAACCCGAACCATGCCCTGGCTGCTGTGTGTAGAGCAGGGGTGGATGAACGTTCTGTTTCAATCAGAGCATTGTGCCTCTCGATTCTTGGCTATGAATTTATATCCGCTACCAAGGCAATGGCTGGAGGAACAGCCTAAGTCTAACCCTTAAGGTCCCCTGGCTTTGCAAGCCCTTCGAGCTCTGCATTCTTGGAGTATTTTGGGACTAGACTTTGGTCAAGACTTTTAAGAAAGTGAAAAGTCTAATTCGGCTTAGAGCTGAAAATATTTCTAAGCCACTGGAAATGGCAGATGTTAAGGCAACAAATGTCTCCCTTGGTTAAAGACCTTCCCTAGATTTGAGAAATACTTGAATGCTGAAGAATAAGCCAGGGCAGAACCTTCATTGCTCTCTGTCCTCAAACAATGAGGTGGGTTTATTTTGAAAGACGCAGTGCTGGCTTTGAGAGCCACGTGGGTTTGACCAGGTTGACGATTTGCCACGTTACTTATTAGGCCATCTCTTTTCCTATTCCTCCATATCTCACGGCTATCGCCCATCTTGGTCCAGAAACCTTTTGCCTCATCTGCTCAAAACAGAGCTCATTGATTATGGAGCTGTAATATTTAGGATTATACAAGCATTTTTTTCCTCTTGGCAGTCGCCCAGGTAAAAACAAGAAAAGAATTTGTGTGAAGTTAATTTTCTGTAGAGATCAAATCTTCTGCAGAATTTTTCTTTGTGGCTTCACTTTTTTTTTAATGGGGTGCATGTGGGTGGGTGGGTGGTGGTTAGTGTAATCTGAATTCAGGAGAAGGGTTGAATCTGTTTTTTGTATTGCAGCAATTTCCTTAAATTCGTCCTGATTCCATTGGAACATTATGGCTAATTCCTAAGATGCTAGACCAATAATTCCCTCGAGCGGGGAGTTCAGATCCTGCCCTCCATATCACCACTTGTCCCTTTCCTTGAATCCAGACTCCTTCCAAGTGCAGCCTCCAGCCCGTGCTTCTCTCTGACGATGTCCTCCAGTGTCCCTTGCAAGCTGGCCCCCGTTTGGGGATGTCAGTCCCCTCTGCAGTGGGATGAGGACAGTCTTCATCTCCTCTTTAACCCATCCTGGCAGGGAAGTGGGGGCTGCATGCTGAGGAGGAGCTGCAGAGCTCCAGCTGTCCTGGCCGCAGTCAATGGCCATAGGACTAACAGGGAGTTCTGTCTCCGTCCAGTCTGTTCCCTTTGAACCCCTGGGCCAGTGCCGTGGGCTCTGCCTGGCAGAGGGTGGGAATGTTTTGAGCATGAAGCGGTGGCTGAGCCCCACCCTGGCTTGGCCGCCCACATGGCTTCTGTGGCTTTCTCTTGTATTCATAAATCATTTTTAATGTGATTAAAATAAATGCCGATTAGGGCTGCGTGAGCATATTCCAGGAACTTACAGGCCTGCTGGGGAGGGAGCGAGAGAGGCAGATTTCAGCTGTTCTGCAGAAATAAAAGCTGATCGGATCAGCGGTATTAGCATAAGCCTTTGTGCCAGGAGCAGAGGAGATCATTAGAGCTGGAGATGAGTGCTGGGGGGGGCAGGCGGAGGGGATTATGGATAACGGGATATTGCCTCGTTTGATCTCATGTGGGGCATCTAAAGAATGTCCAAGGAATCTAATTTGGGCAGCCTGGATCCAAGCCAGCCTTCTGACCGGATAGTGACTGCTTCAGGGAGTGGGTGTGTGAGAAGAGTTAGGACTATGATCCCCACCCAACAGGTTCAGTGTACGGCTGGATCTCTGGCACCGGGACTACAGATGCCCAAGAGCTGCTGTTGGAACCTGATCGGAGGTGAGCGCAGGTGGTCTCCTTCCTGTTTTTAAGGCAATGGGCCCCTTTCCCCTTGTCTAATGCTTCGGAGATGCTAAGTATCCACCAGGTTCTGAGTGTGGTAAAGAAGCCGACTGCCAGTGCCCGTGTGTGATTCCTGGCAAGTAGCTTGCGTTGATGTCCACAGGCACCCTATGTCCTGCCCCAGAACTGGATGGACTCTGAGAAACTAAGACTCTGCTCCTTTTTGGGGGCCAGGTGCTGGATACCAGACCATAGCCAGGAGGCTGCTGGCTTCGTAGCACATGTTCTTGAAGGCATCTCGTGGAAGAGGTCTCTGATGTTCTTGTACTTCTAGCTGTGGGACAACAGGCCAGGAAGCATGTGGGGAAGGGGCAGCTGACTCGGCCCTGCCTCTGTTTTGAACAGGACTGCTGCTGAGCTTGACCTGTAGGGGAGGTCAAGGCTTCAGTGCTAGGCTTGTAGTTGGACAACGGGGGCTGCAGCATTTCTGTCCCTTCCCCACTATCCCCTGCACCAAACGATTCGCTCAACAAGAGATGGGGCCATATGGCTTTAGCTCCTTTGCGCCGGAGAAGGGTCTCAAGGAGGTGCCCATTGCAGCTGCCCCTCCATGCCTGTGACTGAGAGGGGGCTTCAGCCAAACAATGGGGTCAGGTGCATGCAATCACCCTGCGACTCTCTTGTGGGTGGCCAGCGCTCTGCAGGGTGGTTCTCCTTGGCGAGCAGATTTCACCAGAGGGTATTGATGGCTTGTTCTGCCTAGCAAGTTCCTAGCCCTCTAGCAAAGGGATTAAACAGAGTCCGATGTCTAGCGTCAGAGCACTGGTAAGATCCATCAGCGAGATTAAATGAATTTGGGAGGAATAACTGGTTCCTAATCTGTTTTTAATAAACCTGGTTGAGAAATCCTAGCTCCAGAGCACTTTATAAACCACAGAGATGCAGCAGTTCCTTCTCCAGGACTGAAATGAAACCACCTCTGGAGTGGAGCACTAGAGCTGGTGCACAGTGACACGAGACCAGTGTTTAGGCCTGGAAGTGACCTACTGTGACTGCTGGGGAAATGCATTCACCCTGGCAATCCCCATACTCAGAGGGCATATGGCAGGGGATTCTACTCAGCCACAGAGTGGGTCAGGACCTTGCATCAGGTCACATTTATTTTTGTGTAAATGTCTTAATTTCTCAAGTGCTCTAACAAAACTCTAGCTGTGATTCCATAGGTCCTATGGGACACAGCCCCAGCCTGCAGGCTGGAGCCTTGCTGGGGAAGTGTGGAGGGCAACTGGAGTCTGATGCCCCCTGCAGCTTTGTTACCCTCTGGGCTATTGTGGGCTGGAGGAGAGGAGAGACCCTTGCAGACTAAACAAGCCCTGGCTTTAGCTGGAGGCAGCCTGGCAAGCAGTCACGCTTGCCCAGCACTGGGAGGGTGTTGCAACAGCTTGTTGACAATCCAATCTGGAAATGACCTTGTCTCTTGTTTAAATTTCCGAAGATCAGCGGCACAAAGAGACTCTACCCAGTGTCCTGGCCTGCAACCAGGCCTCTGATCTGAATAGCACAAGCTGTCAAAGCCGCTCTCCCTTCCCTGGGTCTCCTATATGTACAGACACTGCATGGACACTATCAGCTTGGCATAGGTTATCGCGAGCTGTCCGCTGCCGTGTTTTGGTGAGAGCAACTCTCTGCCACCTTGCAAAGGGCCCCTATGAATCTTGCAAGAAAGATGGCCTGATAGGAGCGGAGGGGCTGAGCTGCTTCCAGGAGATTATCACAGGCTGTGATTTATAAAGGCTTTCCAGAGATAATGGCCTCACAATGCAATTGCACCTGTTTGGAACAGCTGTGTGCCTCAGGAAATGCTTCAAGGATTGGGCTTTAAATGATCAGATTCTTAGCAGGGCCATGTCCCTTTTTAAGACACTGATTCCTTGGCTATTTGTGCTGCCTTCCCTCTCTGCCTCTTCTTCAGCTCGGGTGATTGGGGGGTGGGGGAGAATGAATTAGTCCCCCCCCCTTCCAGATCTCATGCACTAGCACAGTGCTGTGATATTTGGCTCACTTGCTGCCACGGGATGTTTTTCCTTTGGAATCGCTCTTTAAATCATCTCATTTGAGGATTTCTGTCGATCTGGAGCTTTTTATTGGTGTGTTTCTTACAAAATCTCAATTGGGGCCAAGGTTGCCTTGCAAAGCTGCACAAAGCGCTCTGCCCTCTCGTTCTGGGCCAGCCCTCCTGCTCTGGGGCTCTGCATGCCAGAGAAGGGTCGGCATTCCTCTGGGCTGAAAGTGCCGTTGAGGCAAAGCACGTTCCCTCGTGCCAGTGCCATCCCGTGCCTGGGGAGAGGTGGTGGGAAGCATCTGGCCGATGTGCCCACATCCTGGTCACCTCACACTTGGGGGCTGCGATGGGAAGAGGAAATGGGGAAATATTATTTCTGGCTTTCTAAGGAGCTCTGCTCTAGTATTTGCTTGTAACTGAGCCGGGGTGCTGGCACATCCTCCCTTTTCATTTGTATTTACCTTGTTACAAGCGGCATGTCCCCAGAGCAGGAGCTAGGTCACGGTGCAAGGACTGTGGAAGAAACATCATGGCCATGGCAAGAGTTGGTGCCAATACCTGCAACATGGACGATGCTGGCTGGTTTCTGAGGTGACACTCTCCTCTCGCCTTGTGCAGGAGAGCTAGAGGGGAGTTCTTGGAAACTTGCCAGGGACCCCCGTAAAGAGAGCAGCCCACATCTGATGGGGAATCACAGATAATACCTTCTCTTCGGGAAGTCCTGCTCCTGATGCGGTGCTCACCCGTTCCAAGCTCCGTGTGCTGCTCCAGCCTTGCCCAGAGGTGGGTGGGCAGGGTGGCTGGAAGGAGCAGAGCTCCTCTGTGCCAGCTCTGGGTAGACTGATGCACAGAGGGGTGCTGTAGGCAGGACTCCAGGGTCTGTGTTTCTGGGGCCCCCTGGGTCTGGAGCCCTGTTTGGAGGGGCCACAGCTGCTATTCCAGCCCCTAAGATGAGGCTGGGAGTTGGCTGGTGAAGTGATGTGCAGACCACAGAGGGAGAGCAAGGGCCCTGCCCTCAAAGGGGTGGGACCGGACTACGTTCTGCACACACAGTCACTCACTTGGTCGCTACGCAGGGAAGGATGAACTCTGCCGTGGGGACGGTGGCCATCCCATGGAGAAGCCAGACCAGAGATCTGCCGCAAGAGCAGCCGGGGGCGAGGTCTGGGCCCTGACAGACGCACGTTCCATAGCCAGGCATTGCCTCTCCTCCTGCTCCCAGGAGCTCGGCCCTGGGGACTGGCAGACAAAGCCTCGTCACTGATGGCAGAACTGAGGGGAGGACAATCTGCCTCTGAAATGACTCTGGGCCCAGTTAGCTCAGTGGCTCTCAGCTATGGTGTGAGCACAGCGTGGCCTGTGAAATGAAGCAGAGAGCTGGGGAGGGCTGTGTGTGGGATGGGGGCACTGTTCTGGTGGGAGAGGACATGGTCTCGGCCCTGCACGGTGGCAGAGTTGGAGAGCCATTGGGTTAGGCCTTGAGAGAACTGTGGACCGCACCAGCTGGCAGCCAGCACTGATGCTGTTTTTCTGTCGCAGGGAGTGGAAGGGTTGGGGCCTTGCACGAAGAGCTGCGGGAGTGAGCAGGTGGTCAAATGAATGGATAGAGGAGCCACCTGAGGAGGTGAGTGAGATGGCTGGGGCTGTTGGGAGGGATTCAGTCTGAACTGGCTTCCCCCTTCTCTCTAGTTTGATTCGTTTTGGCTCCAGTTCACATGCTCCGTGTTTAAACACAGGCCCCGATGCAGGTTCCCTCCTGCCCAGGGAAGCTGTGATTCGTTGCTGTGATCTGAGGCGGGGGTTTGTTAGAGTAATGAGGTATTAATCCCTGAGAGAAATGATGGATCCCAGAAAATGTTGCCTATGTGAAGGCTGCATCCCATGTGCCGGACAACCACTGCCTGGCGCTGCACATGCCTGCTGTGTGCTGACCTGTTGCAGAATATGCCGTGGCCTGCCTGGGTCATACACTGTTCATCTGCCTCTAGGTCAGAGCAACTACATCTGCAGCATGGCTTCTCTCTTCCTTTCCCTCTGCAAGCTGCCTATGCCTCTCGCTCCATGTCCGTCTGGCGTTGCTGGAGTGGAGCTCCTCTTGGCTTGCGTAGCCCAGTCAAAAGCAGGTCCTTGGGGAGCCCAGCGGAAGCAATTGGATGTGAGAGACAGCTCCTCAATACGTAGCTTTCAGTGCTGGGAATGTCAGAGTCCAAGACTAGCCTGGCGAACCCTCCTGTACTGCTAGCCCCACTGGCTTAGGTGGGGGGCTCCTTGTATGAGCTGGGCTCATAGCTGCAAATACCCTTTCCGTTATGGTACCATGGTGACTTTCTGGACTATCAACAAGGGTGTGTGAGTCTTTAATGGCTGAGAAATCAAATGGGAGGAAGAATTTAATCAGAAAAATGTGACTGACCATTGGGAATCATTTGGGGCTATTAGGCGTCGAGCGTGTTCTCAAACAAGGAAGAAGGCTGTACTGGTTTAAAAAAACCACGACCTGGTTTAAATGGGAAATGAAGGCAGCTGGATATATAATGGCAGCAAAAGGGAATTAATAGTAATGAAGTATAAATCAGATGTTAGGAATTGTAGAAAACTGCCACTGACCAAGCAAGATAGTGGAGCGGCTGCTACAGGACTCAATTTAATAAAGAATCAAAGGGGGGTAATGTAACGAATGCAATCAGCCAGGGTTCATGGAAGATAGTTTTACAGGATCTAACTTGATAGCTTTTTTTGGATGAGATTACAAGTTTGATTGATAAAGGTAGTCGTGCTGACCTGCTATACTCAGACTTCTGTAAGGTATTTGACTTGATACTGCACATTTTTAATTAAAAAAAAAAAAGATGATATCATGACACATTATGTGGATTAAAAACTGGCTAACTGATAGGTCTCAAAATGTAACTGTAAATGGGGAATCTTTGAATGGGTGTGTTTCCAGTGGGCTAGTTAGTATTTTTATTAATGCACTGGTGGAGAACATAAGATCATCACTGATAAAGTTTGCAGATGACACATTGGTGGTAGATAAAGAAAAGGACAGGTCACTGATTCACAGAGATTTGGCTGGCTTGGTAAACTGGGTGCAAGCAAACCCCATGCATGTTGATATGGCTAAATATAAATGTGTACATGTAGGAACAAAGAACGTAGGTCATGCTTACACATGAGCAATTCTATCCTGGGAAGCAGGGACTCTGAAAAAGATTTGGGGGTTGTGGTGGATAATCAGCTGAACATGAGCTCCGAGTGTGACAGTGTGGCCACATGTGATCCTGGAATGTGTAAACAGGGGACTCCCAAGTAAGAGTACAGAAATGATTTTACGTCTGTATTTGGTACTGGTGCAACTTCTGCTGGAATCCTGTGTCTGGTTCTGCTGCCCACAATTCAAGAAGGATGTTGATTAAATTGGAAGAGGGGTCAGAGAAGAGGCATGAACAATTAAAAGATTAGAAAACCTGCCTTATGCTAGATTGAGCTCCCTGAATCTGCTTAGCTTAACAGAGATGGTGAAGGGATGACTTGATTATAATCTACAAGTATCTACATGGGGAGCAAATATTTAATAACGGCCTCTTCAGTCTAGTAGAGGAAGGTTTAACACAATCCAAAGGCTGAAACTAGACCAGGGGTAGGCAACCTATGGCACGTGCGCCAAAGGCGGCATGCGAGCTGATTTTCAGTGGCGCACGCACTGCCCAGGTCCTGGCCCTCGGTCTGGGGGGGATCTGCATTGTAATTTAATTTTAAATGAAGCTCCTTAAACATTTTAAAAAACTTTATTTACTTTACATACAACAACAGTTTCGTTATATATTATAAACTTATAGAAAGAGACCTTCTAAAAACGTTAAAATGTATGACTGGCACGCGAAACATTAAATCAGAGTGAATAAATGAAGACTCAGCACAGCACTTCTGAAAGGTTGCCAATCCCTGAGCTAGACAAATTCAGGCTGGAAATAAGGTGTAATTTTTTTTTTAACAGTGAGAGCAATTAACCATTGGAACAATTTGCCAAGGGGCGTGGGAGATTCTCCATCACTGACAATATCTATATCAAGCTCGGATGTTTCTCTAAAGGATCTGCTCTAGGAATGACTGTGGGGCAGGTCTCTGGCCTGTGTTATGCTGGAGGTCAGGCTAGGTGAGCATGAATAAGCCACTTGCACTGGTATTTTCAGAGGCTCGTTACGGTCGCATTGCCTCTTCTGAGGGGATGGGTAATGGGGATAAAGTGCCTCCGACCTCTCAGTGGCCAGTCTGAAGTCAGCCTAGCTTGACCTGGAGGAAAGCTGTGGCTGTCTGGCTTCTAGGTAGCTTATGATTTCACGGAAGGTGGGGTCTTGATGCTGGGACTTGCAGCAAATGCCACCCTTGGTACCTCCTTGCTGTTGGGCTCAGCTCAGAGGGCACGAGATTGCTGTGGAAACTGGTGGATCCCTCTAGGGAGGGCTGTGACCCATTGCTGGGGGTAGGAGGTGCAGCGTGGAGGAAACTGAAGTTGATTGGCACATTGTGTCTGGAACCCGTGCTGGATGTGGTCCATGGAATTCCAACCCCATCTCTGCCGGGCTGCGCATTAGGGGACAGGCTGTGATGGTGCTCTCAGCAGAGCTTTTATTCTATGGTGACTTACCTTAGGATCACATTTCAAGTGGGACATTCAGCCTGTCCCAGACAGGCAGCCAAACACACAGCAGCAGGGGTTAGCTAAGTCCTGAGTGCCGGAACAGGAAATAGATCAGAACTTCCTCAATAAACACTCAGCACGGGAACGTGCAGGAGTGAAGATGATGAACTGGAAAAGGAGCTTAAACTCCCTTCCTCGTATGCCCATCGATAGCTGTGATCGCGGGTGCCAATCGAGAGTACCAGCAGGTCCCACAAGTGCTAGGTTTTTCTCATTCCCATTCTGCATGGGACATTCCTGCTTTCATCCCATTATCCCATCTGCTCTGGGCTTGGAAGCCAGGATCCAGCTGGGATTTCCAGACCTTGTCTCTGGCAGCAAGTCGCACGGCTCCCGATGATTAGATGGGCTGTCCACAGGCCCACTCCTGCCTTGCCAGTGAGTGGGCTGACGGGGAGGCAGGCCTTAATAGCCGAGATCTTACCAGCTGTGGCTCACTACCTGAGGTTGCCCAATGTGGTATCCAGGCCTGGCAGAGCGGGGGATGTGTCTCCTGGCTCACTGCAATGAATGAATGTAGGTCTCCAATAACCCATGCACTGAATTTGCCTTTAAATTCCCTGTGCTGCCAGTCGATCGGCCTGTAAGGCCGCATTAGGGTAGGAATCGAGAGAGGCACTGCTCACCTTGGCACTGCTGCCAGGCAGGCAGGCAGTGCAGTGGAAAAGACTGTCCATCTTCTGCTTGGCTGGGTTTGTGAGCAATTCACTGCAAGCCTTGGCAGGCTCTGCGCACCTCTGCCTCCGACAGCACTCGGGGCCTTGGCTCTCGCAGAAGGCTCCTCCCATGTCCTTGCACAGTCCAGCATCAAGGAAAGTAAGAGGCAGCAGGACTCAGTGCTGTGGGAGGCTTTTCTGAAAGGTCATGTTGCCCACTGCTCACAGACGGGAACTGCAGTTCACTAGGTGAGAAGCGTCCGCTTCCACAAGAGACTAGGCAGGTATAAATACACCCCCTACTGGCCGCCTGTAGGCAAACACATGAAATGAAATTCTATCCCAGGGGTGGGCAAACTTTTTGGCCTGAGGGCCACATCTGGGAATAGAAATTGTATGGGGGGCCCTGAATGCTCACAGAATTGGGGCTGGGGTGTGGGAGGGAGTGAGGGCTCTGGTTATGGGTGTGGGATCTGGGGTGGGGCCAGAAATGAGGAGTTCAGAGTGCAGGAGAGGGCTCTGGGCCTGGGTGGGAGGGCAGTGAGGGCTCTGGGGTGGGCCTGGGGATGAGGAATTGGGGTATAGGAGGGGGCTCTGGGCTGGGACTGAGAGGCTTGGAGGATTTGAAGGGGATCAAGGCTGGGGCAGGGATTTGGGGTGTGGGGGGAAGCTCAGGTGTGCAGGCTCTGGGCAGCACTTACCACAAGTGGCTCCCGGAAGCAGCAGCATGTCCCTTCTCTGGATCCTATGCGGAGGCATGGCCCAGCGGCTCTGCATGCTGCCCTGTCCACAGGCACCACCCCTGCAGCTCCGAGTTCCTGACCAATGGGAGCTACGCGTTCAGCACTTGGGGTGGGGACAGCATGCAGAGCAGAGCCTCTTGGCTGCCCCTACACATAGGAGCCAGAGGAGAGCCATGCCGCTGCTCCCCAGCAAGCGCCAGACCCCGCTCCCCTGTGGGAGCTTGAGGGCGGGATTAAAACGGCTGGCGGGCCAGATCTGGCCTGTAGTTTGCCCACCTCTGCTTTATACAAACCCCTGTGTATCAGTTTCCTATGGATACGTGCTGGCTGAGCTTCCCCAGGGAGGGGCGTCACACCAGCCCAACAGAAGATCTGCACTCCTTCAGCACGGTCCATTGGTGAATCTTCTTGGGGGCAAAGGGCATCCTTGTACAGCACCTGGCACCGTTGGGTGCCGGTCCGTGACTGGGGCATCTGGGTGCTCTGGTAAGATGCTAATGAATTGTACCAGTGATTTACTTCACAGATAGAAATTCTCTCACATGTCCCCCTCCCCAGTGCGGGTTGGTGGGAATTACTCATCCCTAGTGCTTTGGGGGCGGCCTGTGCAGGGAGTCCACTGGCAGAGCTGGGAATAGAACTCTGGTCTCCTGATGCCCCAATCCCTCCCACACACCTGCACCTTCACCACTTGCCCACCCTTCCTCTGGTACCTACCTTGCTCCTGTCACCGTGGTACCTGAGCATCCCCTGTGGTTCATGTGCCTATCTTCACACGGCTCCTCCCCCTGTGGAGGCCAGGCCTGTTGTCCCCATTGCACAGACGGGGACCTGAAGCATAGACCAAGCCGCTTGCCCACAGGAAGCTGGTGGTGGTGGAGATTGAGGATCAATTCTGTAGCATCCCAGATTGGCTCCTGACCCCATTCTCTTCTCATTGCTGCACATGGCCTCCTGCATCTCTGAGGAGAACGCTCCCTTCTCAAATGCAGGAGGAACTGGACTGAGATCACCCAAAGGGCTCTGTGGTGCGGCAGCCACTGACGTGAGCCAGGCTTGAACTGGCCACCTAGAAGTGAAAGGGCCTAGATGCCATTGCTAATCCTGAGCCACGCGGCCACCTTAACCCTTGCTCATCCCTCCCTCAGCCAGTCCTGAGCTGTTCTGTGCATGGGCAGCACCTTCCCTGGAATGATCTGTAATCAGAGCCCTTGGGGACGCAATGCCTGCTCGTGGCAGTGGTTGCTCTGGCTTGACCTGGGGCAGAGGTGGTTTGTCCTGGCAGGCCTGGGTTATGCCCTGCTTCTGAGTGTGTATAGTCCCTCAGGTGTTGCAGTAGGGGCCTGAAGAGCAGCCTCCAGGTGGAGCAAAGAGAGGAGTGTGAGGAGCAGGTTCACATTGTGTCCCAGCAAAATCCATGGAGGGTAGGTATCAAAGAGCCTCTAAAGAAGTGTGACCCACCCCACAGACTGCCGGTGGGGGCTGCCCTTTCCACCCTGACTGTGGGGCCCTGCGCAGCATCTCCCAGGGGCTGTTGTGACTGCACTGACCTTCTAGAGGTGGTCGTGAGCTAGCCCAGAGAAGCAGCGTTATATCTTTGCAGGTTGATGGCATGGCTCTAACCTGAGCTCTCGTGGCTCCAACAGGACCTGTGGGGTCTGGGCATTGGGAAGGGTCTCCAGGGAGTGAGTGGCTCATCTTGACTGTGGAAGCCCTGGGCCTCTCCAAGCAACTGCACCTAACCATGCAATCTCTCTCGTGATGGGGGGTCAGAGGGGGATTGACTCACGCAGTGACTTCCAACCTCACTGTGCTTGTGACCGGTGCCAAACTGAACAAGAGACCAGGCAAAGTGGTCTCGAAGCAGGGGTGCCCCTTCCTCTTCTCCCACCAGAGAGGACCTGGCGTACCACGGCCGTTCAGACGGAGCATGAGGCGGACTGGGAGAAGGGGACATGTTTCAGGACTCTCCCTGACCACTCAGAGATCTTCATCTAGCTTCTCTGCTTCACCAGCCCCAGGTGGGCTGCTGGGCTCTAGCTGCCCCCTGGCTGAGTTTAGGCTCATGGTGGCAGTGGCTGGCTCTGTGGGGTTTAGCAGTTGAGCTTTTTTTAATATGCTATTTGTGTTTTTATGTTTTTTTTAAATCTTTTCTCCCCTATCCCTGTCCCCTTGCAGTTCCAGGGCTTTGTCACAGCAGAAGCTCCTCCAGCCGAGCGGCAGGGGAAGATTGCCAGGGGATTATTGAAAGGCCTACGCAGCAGGGAAGGCCGGCTTCCGGAGACATGAGGGAGGCTGCAGCTGAACGCCAGCTGGCGGTTCCTGAGAGCATGTGGAAGGGCTGAGCAGGAGCTGCGCACACAGCCCGGGGGCAGGGCGGGGAGCTGTCGAGAGACCTCCACCGAGCTGCAGCTGTTCCCCGGCCCTGCTACAGATGTGGAGCTCCTCAAGAGCTCAGCTGTCTCCCAGGCAACTAGAGCCAGGGAGGCCCCCTCAGTTGCGAGGAGCCGCTGATGGAAAGCAGCAGCCAACCAGATGCGGGCGAGGCGCAGTGGGAACCTGGCTTTCTAGCCCCTTACGCAGAGTCCCCCTGAGATGCGCTCTTCTTCCCCGTCCTGGACAGAGTCTTGCAGCAGGTGACCGGCCGACAAGGGGCTAGATCCTGGGTCTGCGCGCACCAAGACTTGCTCCTTTCGCTCCCCGGGCCAGCGGAGCTTGCAGGAGATGAGGAGCACGGCTCCCCTTTGGGGCCCAAGGCAGAAGGGAGCTGTTTGCCCACGAGAGACCCAGGCTCCTGTTGCTTGTTAATCCAGGGCTTGGGGACTGGCAGCCGGACTTCCAGCAGCTCCCTCGCTCCCTGCCTTGGCTTGTAACGGAGCATCTGGGGCCTAGCTGGGCTCTGGGCATTGAGAGATGTGACTGCACCTGCGGTTATTAAAGAGCCCCCAGGGAGCTGGACGTGTCGCTGTGCCAATCTCCAGTGTACTTCCCCCGTCTTGTGCATCCCCCCCGGCCTGCCCTATGCCCTGCTGCCGTGGAGAGGGTGGGCAGCGTACTGTCGGCACAGGCCGGCTGGCACGTCAGCAGCGGACCCGGTGACCCCACCCCTGCCCCTGGCCCCGGCAGGGTGGTCCTTTCCTCTCCCCCCTCCACCATGAAGTGCTCCCTGCGGTTCTGGTTCCTCTCGACTGCCTTCCTGCTGGCTTTCGTCATGTCACTTCTCTTCACGTACTCACACCCCAGCATGGCCTACATGGACCCCGGCAGCCCAGGAGGCTTCCACCGGGTCAAGCTGGTGCCCGGCTACGCCGGCATGCAGCGCCTCAGCCAGGGCGGGCGCCTCGGGGAGGGGTGCGCCTGCCGCAGGTGCACGGAGGACGCAGGGGCCTTGGCGTGGTTCACCAGCCACTACAACAGCAACATCTCCCCGGTGTGGACCAAGGAGAACATGGACCTCCCGCTGGATGTCCAGAGGTGGTGGATGGTGAGTGAGCCCCTGCCAGGGGGCCGTGGGTCGGTGGATCTCAAGCACTCGTGCTGGGAGGGAGGGAGTCTCCTGCATCCCTGCAGTTTGTCTCACCCACCCAGAGGCTGCACTGCTGCTGGACAAGCCGCGTTCCTTGGCCTCCCGGGAGGTCTGCTCGAATGACTGACCCGCTCCCCTCTAGGGGCCAGAGTCTGCTGGCGGCCTAGTTGTAACCTGCCTGCTAGGGCGCATCCTCCATTGGCTCTCAGGGCCTCCCAATCAGACAGGCCTTGGCTGTCTGGCAACGCTGGTCCTGAGCCCCGCTGGGCTCCTCCTAGCTCATGCTCCTGCAATGATGCAATCTCCCAGGCTGAGCACTGCCTCAGTGACCCCTGTGCAGCCCCATTGCCTTCCCTGGGGCTGAGTGCACTGAACAGAGGGTGGAGTTTGGGGAAGTAGGGGCAGTCCCGTGTCTAGCCTGCAGGGAGCAGTGCGGTCTAGTGGTTAGTGCACACAGCACAGCTGGGAGTTAGACCTGACTCTCCATTGCCCACTTCTCATCAAGTCACTTTCGCCAGGGAGCACAGCTCTGCCGTTCGGTCCTGCCAGCACTGGTGTAAAATCACACCCCTGGGCTCCCATCCCAGCTCTGCCACTGACTTGCTCCCTAGCCTCGGGTGAGTCACTCTTCTGGCCTCTGTTTCCCCAGCTTAAAATGGGGTGAAGCTCACCTCACAGGGAGATGAATCTATCCATGGAGGGGAGGGGACACCCCGAGAACGTCAGCTCGCGGGGGCTGAAGACTCCTCTTTCCCCCCCTCCTCGGCCCCCAGTTCCAGTGTGTGCTGTCGAGGATAGATCCCCTCTGCTCTCTGTGTATCAAGTAAAGATCCCGTCTCCCTGTTACCCTGGACAGAGAATCCTGGCACGTTCCTGGCGCAGACGGTCATGGTGCTCATGCAGATGACGGGGGCTGTGGGAGCACCTGCTTAGGTGTGAGGCAGATGTCCTGAAACCCAAATAAGATGCCAGGGATTGAGGGGATCTCTGCTGCTGGTGTTGCTGCCTGTGCACAGAGAGATTCTTTTCCATGGGAAGGGCGATGCCAATGTGAAAACGAGGCTTTTTAGATCTTGTCCTGCTGCCTGCAGCCGCCCTGCTATTGGGTGCTGTGTGCCACAGGCAATTTGGGGACTCTGACATGCAGATGCCTTGGTTCTGGGTTTCAAGCCAGCTGTCCAGCTTGCCACCTGTCCAGGTGCCCACATGCAGCTGCCAAGATGGGGGGAGGGAAGCTGCCGGTTGCCAGCTTGTACTTTTCATTCTTCCAGAAGTGCCAAGTGCGTGTAGCCATTGCTGAGCTGAGGGGGCTCGGTGCATCTGGGACCCCATGGACCAAAAGTAATTGTGCCCAGAGCAGCCTGGCCAGCCTAGCTTGCAGTGGGGCCTGGCAGCTACACCCCATTCCCAACGGAAGGCTGCATCAGCCTCCTGCATCTCGCCCTGGCTGCTGTCTGGGAACTGGCTGGCTTGTTTTGGGAGGGTGACCGGGTCTCTCTCCGCAGCAACAGCAGCCTCTCCTGCTAGGCCTGTCCCCTGGCGCCTGAGCTGTGCAGGACCCGGGGGTGGGGGCGGTGTTCCTGCTCTTCACACTCTTCTCTTTGCTCCATGTGCAACACTGGCCTGTACTGGGAGGGGGCTGCCCCATCCCTCGTGGCAGGGCCATTAGTTGATGTTCCAGGTTTAGTAACCAAGAGGTGGCGTGGAGACAGAAGCCTCTTGCTTGCCAAATAACTCTGGGTAATGAGCCCTGTCTGTCCATGGGATCGCAGCCTTTCCTGCCTGTTGCTGCACGGCTCTGTGCGTAGCTTGCTGGGGCTGTGTGCCGGAGAGGCCGCTATTGCTTTGGCACAGCCTTGGCTGGTCCAGCTGCTAATGGAGGGGCTCAGGCCGAGCGAGCAGAAGGAGATCTTAGCTCTCGTCCTTGGGATCTCCCACGTCCTTTCCGGGAGTCCATGAGAGCCCCTGTGCTCCCCGCCTGTCCCCATCAGTTGTGATGGTGCATGGGCTCTTGATCCGCCACGAGGGGCTCATTCTGTTACCCCCACCCAATGCTGGCTCCGGGCACTAAGAGCCCTGCTCCAGTGGCTAAAAAAAAAAGTGGATAAACTCACCTCGGCCCCTGAATGAGAAGTGGGAAAGCTCCGCCTCCCCCACTCTCCCTACACTAGCCCTGGATTTGCGGCTGGCGAACGGGTAGGGCTGGGTGACGTTTTTCAGCTGGATGGTTTATTGGCTGAAAAAGGCAGTTTGTGGCTGACCCAAGTATTGGTGAATTCCTGCCGAGTTCCCTGAATCGCTTCCACCAGACGGGAGAAGCCGGAACGTTTCCTTTGACCCCTGCATTTAGTTTCAAGTGTGAGCTTTAGCCCTGTGGGTAGGGTACTCACCGGGGAGTGGGGGTCTGGGTTCATGTACCGCCCCCCACTGCTGACGTGGAGAAGGGCTGTGAGGTTGGCTCTTCTCCACTGCAGCAGGGAGCCCTGGCCACAGGGCTATGGGCTATTCTGGAATGGCTCAGGCTATTCCACTCTGTCTAAATTACTCACTTTGGTGTCCCACATCCAAGGCGAGTGCCTTAATCCCCTGGGCAATAGAGTCCTTCTCACTCTTTCCCTGGCTTGGCTGGATGGTTCCTTCGAAATTGTGGTTAGCACTGACCCCCTTCACTCCAGCCTGTGTCTCCTGTGAGCAGAGAGTGCCTCGGGATTGTTATCAACCAGCCCAGCAGCTTTACTGGCATGTTCCCAACTCACAGCAATCCAGGGGAGTGCTGCTAAGTGGGCATCAGAGTGGCATGCACTGTCTCCCCTGCAGAACCTGCCTCAGTGCCTGCCTGGCTGGGCACCCCTCTTGACTGGGGGCTGTCACTGGGGCACAGGCTGGAGGTGATGGCTGCCGACCACGCAGCAGCTGCTGGAGTGGAATGGCCTAATTTCCCTCAGACAGCAGACTCTAGCCATGGGAGCAGGCGCATCGGGCTGTTTAAATATTGATGATTGCCTTTACGCAGTGTTACTCCTGAGACAGTTCCCACACTGGGCGTGGGGGGCTGGGAATCGGGAGCTGCTCCACTGCAGTCACTGGCTCCCGTATGACCTAGCTGGCCCTGCAAACTGTTACCATCCAGGGGGGCTTTGGTGGCTGTTAGAAAAGCCGATGATGCTCTTGGGCCAGACCGATGGGTGGGCGGTCGGGAGAGCGTCCCTCTGCAGGGATGGGAGAGGTTGGGCTTGGAGCCATCAGCTGGCACAATAGCATGTTTCTCTGCTGCCCTGGGGGGTGTCTCGGCTCTCCGCACCAAGCTGCCCTTCTGCCTCCCTTTCTGTAGCCTGCTGCGTTTGGCTGCTGGGCAGAACAAGGCAGGTGCTTCATACGAGATGCTCTCACGGCAACTCGGACCAAAATCACTGTCTGGGACCTGTGAGAATTCGCATCCCTGCAGTACCTGAGCCCCACAAACCCTGAGTTTCTCCTTAACACCCCAGTAAAGCACTATCCTCATTTTATAGATGGAAACCAGTGGCACAGGGAGAAATAAGAGACTTGGCTAGGGTCAGGCTGGGAGTCTGTGGCAGAGCCAGGGAGCTTACCCCAGATCTGCAGAGTCCATTAGACCCTCCTGCCTTCCAGCGCGATTGTGTTTTTAAGCACCTTGGGCCCACGTCCACTTGTGTGCGGGTGTAACTCAAGAATAAGGAAGTGAGCAGCGTGAGTGAGAATTGGGTCCCTCATTGTCTCACTTGTCTCCAACGCGCCAGGCCAGCCGCCAGCACTATGTGAACCATCCTTCTTGACGCTCTTCCGTCTGGCTGGCGATGGGTTTCATTACAACTTCCCCTGCAGTGCTGGCAAACCAGCCTGCTGCCACTCTAGTGTGAAAGAGTCTGGCAGGGCAGTGCGCTGGAAAGGAGAGTGACTTCGCTAGGTCAATTCTGCTGTCCAAGCGGGGACAAAACTGCAAGACGAAGGGCTTAGAGACCAGGAGGTGACCTCATGTGGAGGCAGATTATCCCCTGGCTGCCCACCCTGGGGTCCCTGTAATTGCTGGAGATGGAACGTGGATTAGAGGGGGTTTGGGTGTGATCCACTCTGGCAATTCTGTGTTCCTGTTTAATGGTGCCGAATAAGGAGCTTTCAGACATAAGGACCCGGTCTGGAAGGGTCACAGACACCCCCATAACACCGTCCTGGTTGTCAGCTCCATCTCCTGAAGAAAAACCAGACAAAACCGCACCCCGCCTGACTACACCCACGTTACTAGGCCAGAATAGTGTATATGACAGAGGGAAGGAAACCGCATAGTTAAAAATGCAAAGAATTTGAAACCTGATGCTGCTGGGTCTCCGAGGCGCTTTTGTCTCCAAAGGATTCCACTTAAACGCAAAGTCTTATAGTCCGTTCAAAGCATGTAAGAAACCCAAGCTGCCCGGCAGCCAAGCTGGCTTCCCCAACCACTCAATTGCAAGAGAGACTTGGAGTGGGAGTAGCAGTGGCTGATGTGTGGTAGTCGGTGTGCCAACTGCTTCGGCTTGTTATCCAGCTGGTGGTTGAACCCAGGCAGCGTGAGTAATTCCCTATGGGCTATTTTTGGTCTGTGCCCTCTGGGTGCTGCAGCAAAGCCTACCTAATGTTGAAGCTGTATTTCAGATTGAGCCTCTGGTGGGATCAAAGCCATCCCAAGGTCTGGCACTTTTAACCTTGTCTTTAAAGGCACAAGGGTTGCGGGACGGGGCAGAAGTCTTGGGCCCAGACTTAAAATATGTTGCTGTTCCTTTAACACAGGGGTGGGGAAATTATGGCCCGCGGGCCAGATGTGGCCTGCCAGCCATTTAAATCTGGCCCTCAGGCTCCCGTTGGGGAGCAGGGTCAGGGGCCGCTCCATACAGCAGCTCCAGCACTCCGGCCAGGGAGCAGGGGTGGGGGCTGCTCCACTTGGCTCCTGGAAGCAGCGGCATGTCCCCCATCCGGCTCCTACACTTAGGGGTAGCCAGAGGGCTCCGCTCTGCACACTGCCCCCACCCCAAGCGCCGCCCTTGCAGCTCCCATTGGCCAGGAACCACAGCCAATGGGAGCTGCAGGGCTGGCCCCTGTGGACAGGGCAGCATGGCCACGCCTCTGTGTAGGAGCCAGAGAAGGCACATGCTGCTGCTTTCAGGAGTCACTTGAGGTAAGCACTGCCTGCTCCCTCGATGGCCAAATCCCCTGCCCCCACCCTCTGAACCTCTCGATTCCAGCCTGGACCCCCCTCCTGCAGCCCAAATCTCTCAGCCTCAGCCCCAGTCCAGAGCCCCCTCCTGCACCCTGAACTCCTTATTTCTGGCCCTGCCCTGGACACCGCATCCCCAGCCAGAGCCCACACCCCAACCCCAATTTCATGAGTGTTCATGGCCCATGATACAATTTCTATTCCCAGGTATGGCCCTCAGCCCCAAAAGTTTGCCCACCCCTGCTTTAACATCTTGCCCCTTCCTTTCTCCTCCGATTTCCCCCACCACCACTGTGGGTCTCTGGTCCTGTCCCAGGAGCGCTGCTCATGTTGCTCCTGTGCCCGCAGGAGCTCGCTGCTAAGGCTGGTACCATCTCCTCCTTTGCACGGTGCCCCAGGAGCAGAGGCCGATGGGCGCAGTCTGAGCAGTGCCTGGCAGCAGGACTGTCTAGCCCAGGTGGGCGGCTGGAGATGGGTGCTATAGAAACCTCTCCCGGCCTGGCATCTCACTGGCCCTTGTGTGTCTCTGCAGATGCTGCAGCCCCAGTTCAAATCCCACAACACTAATGAAGTCCTGGGCAAGCTCTTCCAGATCGTGCCGGGCGAGAACCCCTACGGCTCCCGCGACCCCAGGAAGTGCCGGCGCTGCGCTGTGGTGGGCAACTCGGGCAACCTGCGCGGCTCTGGCTACGGGCGAGAGATCGACGGGCACGACTTCGTCATGAGGTGGGTGGTCGGTTTGGCTGGCTCCCGTGGAGCGGTGAGCTGCGGACGGAGGCACAGTCTCAGCGCTGGGCCGGCTTTCGCGTCGGATCATGTCTGAGCAAGCTAGGTGGAAGTGCTTTGCTCTTGCCTTCATTTCAGAGCAGCTTCCCGCCCCTCTCCCCAGTCCTCAGAGGGCACCTGCTCACTCGGGCCTGGCTCTGTACTGGCTGAGTCCTCCGCCTCCACCGCCCTCCCTAGGCTGGGGCTTCTCCTCGTTTCATTAACTCCAGTCTTGGGAAGAGCTGTGTCTATCGGGGGCTGTCGTGTCATTGGGGAGCA
Organism: Gopherus flavomarginatus; assembly: GCF_025201925.1. Lineage (NCBI taxonomy): Eukaryota > Metazoa > Chordata > Testudines > Testudinidae > Gopherus > Gopherus flavomarginatus. The sequence goes on from NC_066630.1 coordinate 40,492,740, forward strand.
GCTGTCTCTGATGAACAGCAGAACGCAGGACAGCCAGGCTGGGACCTGCCCTGGAAAGCAGGGAATGGGGCGTGCAGAGAGGCAGCTGCTATGTGAGGCTGCTGCAGTGTTAAGCACATGCCATGTCAGGTCGCAGCCTCTCTGGGTGTGTCTCCATTGCACACTGAGCCCAGGCTGTGACTCAGGTTTGAGCCCATACCCCCTTCCATCCACACATGGATCAGTCAGATTCGGGACAGCCAGCGCTCGGGACACAGGCCATAGGAGCGGGCTAGGAAGTGAGTCAGAGCCCGGGTCCTGCTGTGTTTCGGGTCCAAGCCCTGGTCTGTAGCGTGGCCGGAGGTCTTAGCACGACTCAAGACCCGTGTCCAGCGGCTGTCAGCCCAGGTTCACGATGTCATGTGAACACTCCAGCATGGGCTTTCCCAGCTCCAGGTCCACAAGCCCAGGGTGGGGCCAGGGATGCAATGGGGATGAGTCTCCAGCCCAGCAGCTACAAGGGAAGGCAGCTGCTCCCCGCTCCTGAGTTCCCAGGTCCCCACACTCGCTCTCAGCCCGACTGGGAGGCTGTAGTAAATGGCAGTGGTGGGGAGGAACAATCGTTCTCCATTCTTCTAAAGACCTTTCTAGTTCTGATCATTTAAACAGTGGAACGATAAAATCTGTGTACCCAGCTTCCCAGTGGCCTCCCCCAATGGGTGGGGTTGGAAGGCAGGTTTCCCAGAATGCTTTGGTGGCACAGTGCAGGCGCAGGGTGGAAAGAGTCGGCTACTTGCAATGCTCAGGATGACCAGTAGAGACGCGTCCAGGGTTAGAGACCCCACGACTTGGTCTGGGTCAAGCACAAGCTCAGCTGAGGTCAGAAATCGCTGGTGGGGATCCCCTGGCCAGGGCGGTGCAGGAGGCCGCTGGCTGATCTGGCACTGGTTCATCTGCTTTCATGGTGGGGTCTCCCACCTCCTTCCTTCTTGGTTCCCCGCCGCAATGCCCATCTCTGCACTAGAGGGGCCAAGGATCCCTCACTTGCTGTGCGTGGCAGCGGTGATGGGGGCTGCGGGGTAGACAGTGGTTGGGTGTTTTGGCCTCCAAGGTGTTTAGCCCTGCTGGGAGGACCTTCCTTCCATCTGGCCTTCACTTCCCAGTCCAGCTGCATCCTGAGACAACTCTGCTCTCTGATCCATGCTCTGTGCCCCAAAAATAAGAACGGCCGGGTGCGATTGCCCACGCAGGCCCAAGAGCCCTTTGAATCTCTGGAGGACAGGGTTCAGATCTCCCGAATCACCTGGGGAGCACAAGTCCTGGTGCCGCTGGTGTTCCTAAGACCTTTTGAAGACCTTACTGCTGTGCACCCTGCTCCGCATGCTGGTTTCCCCTCTCGGGAAGCCCGAAGGCCTCTTACCAAGAACCTTGGCGGAATGGTCCGGGTGGATCAGCTGCTCGCTGTCCGTTTTTATCAGTCTCCTTGCGCTGGTCACTGGATGACTCTGAGCAGCAGCTAGAACATCTGGCTGTTCCTCTGTCCTTGTCAGACACCTTGACACCCTCCTCCCTTCCCCGTGGCCTTCCCTGGCCAGGCCTGGCTCCGCACCACGGCGTAGCTAGGGCTGAATCACTGGCCTGGTCATAGACTCTTCTCCACCCCCTTCCTTCCCTTCACAGCTAGCAGGATGAACTCCCCCTTGTTGTAGGCTGGCCAGTGGCTCAGCTGGATGCGGCCTGGTTGCCTTTGCTGTCTTACCGCTGTGCTCACTCCTGCTGGCTTTGTCCTCTGCCCACTGGAGCTCACTCTCTGACACGGGCCCTGTGACTGCTGGCACGCGGAGGGTTGTTTGTTCAGAGGCTGGATTCTGGGGACCCTGGGATTGCACAGGATCAGGAAGGGTATATTTGGGCCTGGGTCTCCTATATGCAGGAGGGAGGCCCCTGGGGACCAGCTTCCCACTTGGAGTTGCTACTCTGCCAGGGAAGTAGGGGACAGGAGAAGTTGTCGCCCTGGCTCTGAGTGGGGCTGGGAACGTTCAGCTGCAAGGAGAGACCCCTGTCTTAGTGAATGCTGACCCAGGGTTCTCACAAACACTGGAGCTCCGCAACCATGGGAAATTATGGCTCCAAAAGTATCCGAACCCAGGTGAGGGCTTTGAGACCAATCCAGGCTCCTTGGCTGACATGGGAGGCCACCCCTGTGCCTCCAGGCTCCTCTGCAGCAAGCATCGGGTGCTAGGCGCTGAGATTGTGCAGTGGGAGAATCCCGGGGGAAAACTCCTAACTTGTGAAGTAAGTCTGTGATCAAGAATGGGCCACTCCCCAAAACACCAGCCCTGTCTTGCAGCTGACAGTCTGCCTGGATAACTGGTCCCATCTGTCTTTGTCAGTGCAGAGGCTTACCCAGCCCTCACTGACCAGAATCAGCCCTCGCTATGTGCATTGCTCTGCCCAACTGTTAGGCGGGATGCTGCCAGTCAGTTGCCAGCCCAGCATCCTCTGTCTTGTGGCAGCTGCCTCTCAGTGGTGCTGCCCCGCGCATGGAAAGGTTCGTGAAGCCCCCAGGAGCCTTCAGGATGGAAGGCGCCGTAGAAATGCCTGGCTGTTGTTTACTCTCCCTCTGACTTTCAGACGCTGTTCGCTCACCTAAGCCAGAACAAAACTCGCTCTACCTGCCAGCTCAGCTTGGTGTCTGAAAATCAGGCTGTTCTTCCTGCCCCATACATAAGGTGCTGCCAAATTCATAGCCATGAAAAATGCATCGCAGACCATGAAATCTGCTCTCCCCCTGGGAAATCTGGTCTTCTGTGTGCTTTTATCCTATGCTATACAGATTTCACGGGGAAGACCAACGTTTCTCAAACTGGGGGTCCTGTGTCAAAAGGGAGTTGCAGGGGGTCGCAAGGTTATTGGGGGGGGGGGGAGTATTGCCACCCTTACTTCTGGCTGCCGTCAGAACTGGGCGGCCGCAGAGCGGCGGCTGTTGGGTGCTGCTGTCAGAGCTGGCGCCAGGCTAACAGTTGCTGCTCTGTGGCTGCCCAGCTCTGAAGGCAGCACCCAGCAGCAGCAGCACAGAAGTAAGGGTAGCAGTACCACCCAACAATAACCTTGTGATTTCCCACCCCCCCACCCCCAGCTCCTTCTTGGGTCAGGACTCCTACAGTTACAACCCCGTGACATTTTAGATTATAAATTGCTGAAATCGTGAAATCTGATTATATATAATATAATATAATTTTTAATCCTGCGCTTGTGAAATTGACCAAAATGGTCCGTGAATTGGGTAGGGCCCGACCCGTACATAGCTCGCCGAGAACAGTGCTGGAACCGGAATGCAGCAGCTGCTGCAGGAGGCAGGAATTGTTCTAGCTTCACCTTTGCTGCAGTCTCGCTGCCCCAGTGGAATTGTATCGATCCTTCCGTTAGGACGTTGCTCCAGAAACCAGCTCCTGACGCTGACAAACTCCTCTATTGCTGCCCTGTCTCTAATCGCCCATCCTCAGGGAAGCTCACGGAGAATGTTCTCCAGGCCGGCCTGTGCATCCCCTGTGATGGCTCGATCAGGGATCCATGCTCCTTCATGTCACCGTGCCAGCAGTCTCTGGTGCTGTTTGTTTGGGGGGCAGTGGTTACTGACCTGTGGATCGCAGTCAAACCTGTCCCTAGCTGTTCATTATCTGAGCACTGCCCTGTCCTGCGCACAAAATGAGCCATCTGCACGGAAAGTGGTCATGTCATTAAAGTCTGTATCGCCAGGCAGTAGCACCGGGGGCTAATGGGAGGCTGCACAGGTGCCTGTAATTAGGGTGTTTCCTGTCTTTGTGTGTGTGTGTGTGCGTGCGTGTAATAGAACATATGGGGTTAGTCACATTCCATCTGTCTGTGTCTTGGGGACAGTTTCAACCTGGAAAGGATGCTTGCTACTGAGGCCGCAAGCCAGGCCTGAAACGCGTGCAGCCTGGGCTTCTCCTGAAACCGGCTCCTTGCCCAATTCCTGCTTCACTGCTGCCACGTAGTGGTGAAATGCAGCTTGGACTATGGGTGATATGGCAGAGTGCAGCAAGGAGCTCTGGGTGGTAGAAAAGAGCAAAATCACAAGAGAAATGTGACTCCGCAGCAGGGAAGAGCCAGTGAGTTCCTGTATTAATAGTGTTCATGGCCAGAAGGGACCATTAGATCAGCCTGATCTCTGGTGTATCACAGGTCATTACATTGCACCCAGATAGCCCTGTATGAAACCCAGCAACTTGACTTCAATGAGATCCTTCTGAAAGGCATCCAGCCTTGAGCTGAAGGCATCAAGAGATGGAGAACCCTCTGCTACCAGCTAGTCACCCTGACTGGGAGCAATTTGTGCCTAATTTCTGTCTGGCTTCAGCTTCCAGCCAGTGGTTCTCGTTCAGTCTTTCTCCTCTCGATTCAAGACCTTATTAGTACCAGGGATGTTCTCCCGGTGAAGATACCTACACGCTAATTTGATCACCTCGCAATTGGCCTTCTGATGAGCTGAACAGACAGAGCTCTAACTCTCCCTCTACGGTGTCTTCTCCAGCTCTCTTTCTGCACCCTCTTCCATTTTTCAACATCCTTCTTAAAATGTGGACCCCAGAACTGGACGCACGATTCCAGTATCGGTCCTATCAATGCCATGTTCAGAGGTAAGATCATCACCTTGCTCCAACTCACTACTTCCCTGCTTGTACATCCAAGGATCATGCCACAGCATCACACAAGAGCTCATTTTTCAGTCACTGCTTTCTAGGGCACAGTCTCCCATCTGCCTTCCTTGCAGTCCTGGCCGTCGGTGCATAACTTTGCAGTTGGATGTATTTACCACATTTTGTTTAACTGGGGCCATCTTCCCAAGGAGTTCAGATCGCTCTGCAGGGCTGCCGAGAGCTGGTTCGGGCCCCGGTGAAAAAGAATTTTTGGACCCCCCTCAGCAAGGGTGGACCGACTTACCAGGGCCAGGGAAGCCGGGCCCTGGGCCCCTTTCCGGAGCACCGGGCCCCGGTAATTTGTACTGGCTTCCCCCCTCTCGTCAGCCCTGTCGCTCTGTATGACTGCCCTGCCCTGCTTATTTAGAACTCAGCCAGTCTTTGGGGGGGATTTTTAAATTCCCAAGGTCGCTTCCCCTGGCCCATGGAGCTAGTCTGCACTGAGGAACACGGAGAGCTGGGAAATGCGTTCCCTGGGGCTGGGTCTCTTGCTCAGTCTGCTGAAGCATCTAGCACGGGCTGCTCTCACCTGGGATGGATCCCTGGCCTGGTCCAGTCTGGCAGTGCCCGTTCCTATAAGTTGGGGCCCCACTGGGCCAGGTGCGTTACAAACCCCACCCGTGAGATAGGCCCTGCCCCAAAGTGGAAATCCATGGCTTAAAAGCAGCGTTGGGTGCATTGTTTGCTGGACTGCAGTCCTGCTTCTGTCTGTCACACTAACGCTGCTCACCTTGACATGGGGTTACAGCTACAGCTAAGGGCTGGCAGCTCAGCTCCCGAAACGCCAGGCGATGTTCAGAGGCGGCTGTAGGTGTTCAGCGTGGGCCTGAGCAGCGGGCCTGAGCAGCCCAGGGGAGGTGGGCTGGCTTGGGACAGTGCAGTTCTGAGCCCTGCAAGACCATAGCTGGGATTTCTTTAAAAAAAAAAAAAAAAAGTCTAAGAGAAGAGGAGACAGACCTCCTCGACGAAGGCAGCCCCGAGGCTGGAGGCTGAGCAGCGGGGAAGGGAATGGAAAAGGTTCCTTGGATTGATTACTAAGCACATACCCAGTGTACCCAGCTGGAACAGGATTGCAGTTTCTAATTGCTGCCCTGTGCATCCAACCAATCCAGCTGCTCTGTGCAAATGACCTGGAGGTCACGAGATGGTTGTTCTCTCTGCAGAATGAACCAGGCCCCCACCGTGGGGTTTGAAGCCGACGTCGGGGGCAGGACCACCCATCACTTCATGTACCCAGAGAGTGCCAAGAACCTGCCTGCCAACGTCAGCTTCGTGCTGGTGCCCTTCAAAGCCCTGGACCTGCTGTGGATCACGAGTGCCCTGTCGACCGGGCAGATCAGATTGTGAGTAGCCAGCGAGGCTGCGGGAAGAAACACCCCTCCTGCCTGGCCTTTGGCCGGTAAGCTCCAAGACGCTGTGTGCCAGGCCCTCTGGTGCCACCCGGGGAACACCGAGCCTGTCTCCATTGGCTGCTGGCTCCCAGGGCAGCGCTGGGAATGAACAGAAGCCGCCATCTTCTGATGGTTTCTGCTCAGTCCAATCCTGCACCACCGAAAGCCAGTAGTGAATGGTACCATTGGTTCCTTGGGCAATGGATCAGGCCCTAAATAAGCCTTTCGTTCAGCTCCCTGTGGTATTCAGGAATGCCCAGGGCACTCCCCGAGCGGCAGCCCCTTGAGGTAGGGGAGAGGACTTGCTAGTGGGACGTAGTGCTGGGGAAGCTAGCCGGGCTCTGCTCCGTGCTTGGATCCACAGGGCAAGTCGCATTCGCCAGAGCTGAACTCTCCTGGAAGGCAGGAAGGCAGAGTGGGTGAGAGCTGGTGGTTTGACTGTGAGCCAGACTGGCGTGGAGAGAATTACAGCATCTGCCTGCTTAATTTGGGGCAGCAGGCCACTGGGCAGTGGAAATGTGTGGTCCCTAAGCCAGACTCTTTAACACTTACAGTGCGAAGGGGGCCCAGGGGAGACTCTGAGCAGCTCTTCTTCCACCCATGGGCTTGTCGCTTCCCATCAAGCTTGTTTAATGTTGAGCCGAGCAGTAATCTCGGCCTGCCACCCCCTGCAGATGCCCGCACGGGCTGGTAACTCGCCCTCACTGCTCTACCCGCACAGTGACTTGGAGCCATTCCTAATGCAGGGAGGGAAGGAAGGGATCGCTTGCAGAGCCCCCCACTGCTGCCCTCCACGGGAAAGGTGTGGTACTGCCTGAGGTACCTAAGTATTCGGAAGGGCACCGCCTTCTAACACGATCCCCATAATACTAGAATGAGAAGCCATTGCCAAGGTGACTGGAAGGTAAATGCAGGGAAAGTAAAAGGAAATGGGGCGTAATCTCTCTGGGCCTGTTTCCCCATCTGTAAAGGGGGGGAATCTGTCTGTCTACCCCCAGCAGGACCCAGCTACTGGGCAGGGAGGGAGGAGTGTATTGTCAGTTCCCCCTCACCACCCTTGGCAGGCCTGGCTCCGTGTTTCAAAAGCCCTGATTCAGGAGGGTACTTAGGCATGTACGTAACCTTAAGCACCTGAGCATTGCTCCTGATGTCAGTGGGACCAGGCTGCAGTATCCTCCTGAATCGGACCGCAAGTGACTGACCTCTCCTGTTAGTTGTGCCCTGCCTTGTATGTACCCTCTCATGGTAATGCCTTGTGGAGTGCTGTGCGCCTTGGAGATAACCTGCCTCTCTGCTATTCCAGCACATATGCGCCTGTGAAGCCCTTCCTTCGTGTGGACAAGGAGAAGGTAAGACTGGCTCCAGGCTCCCTTTCCTAGGCCTGTCCTAACTGTACGGGGGCTACAGAACACCCTGCTCAGCATCTGCTGGCTAGAGAAACCCCCACTCTTGGTCCCCTCTGGAGCATTTCCCTTAACTCTGCCTTGGCTCTTCGGCACTGAGAACATAGACAACCGTTCCAGCCCTGGCTGAAAAATGAACGTCTTTGTCCAACAGCTTCATCCCTAGCGCAGACAAGGCTGCGGGGGCTCTGGGGTAGCTAGAAGCCAGTGAACGTTGCTGTATCTTCACGATGAGGGGTACTATGAACTTCTCAGACTCTTCACTTCTCGTGGTTCGGGGATTGCCTTCTTCCAAAGGTTGCACCATGTTCTGCTGATCCCACAGCTGATCTTGCATTTGGTTGTGTCCCCATGAGATGGGTGGCCTGGAGCTGGTCAGCCCTAAGAGAGTGCACCAGATTCCTGCAGAACCAAGCAATGTGGGACTGACTTTGCAATGCCCAAATTAGAAGAATGTTTCTGACCATTAGAGGGAGGTTCTAGACCAGACTATGCTCCTGAGCTACTTGTGCACGTGCTTCTCCCCTCCCTGTGTTTTAGTTCTGGGGAGCATTTACACAGCCTGACCTCTGGACCTCGACTTTCTTCCAGGTGCAGATCTACAACCCAGCCTTCTTCAAATACATTCACGACAGGTGGACCGAGCACCACGGGCGATACCCCTCCACGGGGATGCTAGTGCTGTTCTTCGCGCTTCATGTTTGTGATGAGGTGGGTTCAGGAATGGTTGGTAAGGCCGCCAGGGTGGAGCCAGAGATCTGGGGTTCCATGTGACATGCCCTCCCCTGCACTCGCCTCCTCACCATGCTGGCAAGAGACAAACCGTCCAGCAGGGCACTGGCCAGTAACGCTCAGTCCTAGCCAGCTTCACACAGCCGGTACTAAGCCTAGCATTCCTGCACGGGAGCCCAGCATTGCCGAAGTCTGCCCACGGTTGCCAATGGTGACTGTCTCCTAGACAGCGGTTTCTGCTATCGTCTAGCCATCTCGTGCTGAAATGGCCTGAAAAAGCCAATCCAAGTTCTGCATCAGACTTGCAGGCTTCCTCCTTCTGGGAAAAGCATCAGCTCCCTCTGGGAGAGATGGTGATTTGCCAGGAGTGGTGGCAGGGCACCTTAGGCTGGGCTAAGGGTTCTGCTTTGTGCTTTGGACTTGGGTAGCTTCTTCACGGGGTTTATCTGAAGCCCACAGTGCTGCCTGGTACCTTTCCCCAGCCAGCCCTTAGAAGCTCTCCGTTCAGGTGAAATACAGCCCCAAACGGTCGTCTTTCAGAGATCCCAAATCGGATGGGGCCATTGTGATGATCTAGTCCGACCTCCTGCATGATCCAGGCCAGGGACCTTCCCCCAACAGTGTTACGTAACAAACTGGAGCCCATAAACTGTGATCCAATCTTAAAAGAGAGCGAGAGAGACCTTAATTCCAGCCCATGCCGCTGACTCTCCTCCCCAAACTACAGCATGAGGCCATGCTCTTGGCCTGCCTAGCACATCCAGGGTTGTGGGCTCAACTTCTGTCTGTCCGGTGGACTGCACAGATCTCAGTATGACAAATTCTAATGCCTGGGCTCCAGATTGGTGTGCAGAAAGGGTTCCCTGAGCAGATTGCTGTAATGTACCATGTTACACTGGAGTGCGGGATTTCCCAGGCTGGATCAGGCACCGGCCCAGCATCCTGGGCCCAGCCTTGGCTAATGCCTGATGTGTCAGAGGCAGGCAGAAAAACCCACAATGCACGTTCTTGCCCCAAAGCAGCATCTCTGCCTGCCAAGCTCCGATGCTTTTGCTGTAATTGCTGTTCCCCCTCTCTGGCTTCAGGTGAATGTCTTTGGATTCGGGGCAGACAGCCGGGGCAACTGGCACCATTACTGGGAGAACAATCGCTACGCTGGGGAGTTCCGGAAGACCGGGGTGCACGATGCGGACTTTGAGGCGCACATAATTGACATGCTGGCAAAAACCAGCAAGATCGAAGTTTACCGCGGCAACTGACCCTCTGGGCTCTGTCCTCTAGCTTTCCTTTCAGAATCAGGTTTCAAGAGACGGGATAGCTGTCACTGGCTTCACTGTGACAGATCCCCAACCAATCACAATGAGCTACAGGGTTCGGTCTGTGACCCCACCTGACCAGTGGCCAAGCGGGAGTACTTGGTTCTGCTGGTCAATCATCTTTAGAGAGAAAAGGAAACTTCTTTTGGTTTAAAGGTTTTGGATGAAAAGGATTTACAAAGAAAAACGGTCCCTGGTTATGTTGGAGGCTTCCAGCCCGGTTCTCCTCATGGTCAAACCAAATGCTGCTCCTTTTTTTTTCTTTTTTTTTTTCTCAATCATAATTTCAGAACAAAGCCCAACCAATCGTGGCCACAGGCCGAAGGCAAAGCTGCATGTTTCAACCAATCTCCCAGTGCAATGACACTCGTCTGTGACCCTATGGAATGGGGTGGTTTTTACATGAGCCGCCCCATTCTGAGCCCCAGCCGGAACTGTTTGGAACAAGCCTGGAAACACCTGGGTGAACGTCTCCTTTTTTAACGTTCTTTGAGACCAGCAATCGCTCGCCCAGAGGAGGCTGCAGTGTCTCTTTGCTTTGTACAATCTGCTTCAAAATACTGAACAGACAATCAGTTCCTTTTGGGTGTGGGCACAATCAGTTTGACTGGGAAAGTTCCAACTTGGCAAAGAGAGGGGATGGGGGAGTAGAGGAAGGGGTGTGAGGTGGTTCGTGGCTTTTTGACAGCCAGCCGGGTCCAAACGGTTAGGGATGGAGCCTGCTGAGAAGAGTTCTTGCTGAGCAGCGGATTTTAAAGCCATTGGAAACCTCAAAAGGGAGAAGCAGCATCTGGGTGCTTCTGATGTAGGGTCTTGGCAGACTGGAAGCTTCTGAGACTGACCAGTGGTTAAAGCTGGTTGGGAGCTAGTCTCAATAAGTGGGAGGAACAGAGAGGAGGGGAACCTCCATTTAACGCCTGGTGTCTGCCTTTTCACTCCTGTGAGAAGGGGCAGTGTCTTGCTCTGGGACTGACTGATAGGGCTGAATGAAGAGAAGCCATGCCAAAGGCAGCTAAGAAATCTGAAGAACCTCTGGCTTAGACCCTTTCTCCATCTCCATCCCAATCCCACCTGGGTTTAGAGAGGGAAGGGGGAATTTTCTGCTCTAGAACCACACCCTACCTCCCCACACCCGTCCCTCCCCCACAAATGTTGCCTCCATGATCTCTTCCACCAGAGCATGTTCTTGCAACAAGCTACCCTTGTAAGAGCCTTGGCAAGTTCTGATGACAGGGAAGCGGGGCCCGCGGCAGGGTACAGTCCTGCTTTTCCAGGTTCATTATAAATTTCCTCGCTCATCCTGACATCGGAATGGAGCTGCGGTAGCAACTAGCCATTTAGCTGGAAGTTGCCAGGGTGTGGCGAAGGGATTGTCCTAGCAGTTAAACAGCGGATCTCATTGCTGATGTTGTGAGCAGAGACTTTCCTCTCTCTAGATGGCTGCTGCTCAGCATTGCTGATGCTAATTTGCCCCTGCAAAGAGACAGCTGGGGCAGCTAGTGAGAGTTGGCCAGTGGGCATCAAAGGAAGACTTGAAACAAGAGAGGTGGGGAGCAGGGAGGATGGATTTGTAGAGAACTTGCCAGAGAGGCACCCGCTGAAAGCTCTGTGAATCAAAGCAGGGGGCCGTCCTTGATGGAGATCCCAACATGAGTGCTTGGGCTGGGGGTGCTTCTGCACACTAGATAGAGGGAGGGGAAAAATGGATTTCCTTTCCGTTACTAGACGAAAGAGCAAATTGTAGAACACTTAGAAGGTGGGTGAATGAAGTGTGTTTAAAAATGAAAAACCAAATCTAGATGGCCCAAACCCTGAAGCGCTTGCCCCATTTTTAATTATGAAGGACCTCTCGGGTTTGACTCATTCATGGATTAATTGCCTTTGGGCAGGAGTCTGAGTTAAGGGTAACTGGAAAGGCTTCTGTGAAATCCTATAATCACTGGAAGGAGCATCTCATGTCTGCTGACTTTCACAGGCTCCCTTTTGCAAGCCGAGATCTTTTTGCATACCTTTCACTCTTCTCACCCAGTAGGGATGTCCTGCCCTTCCTGTGCACTCATTTTAGCTTGGCCTGGCCCATGCCACGGGACTGGAGCCCAACCTAAGCTAGTCCCAGCATTGCACTGGGACCTCTCGTCTCCTCTGCCTTTGTGAGGTTTAAGGCTACAGACATGGTCAAGTGAGAGCTCCTGGCCTGGCAGTAGGATGCAAAGAGAGTGAAATAACCTCATCCAACTACAGAGGAGGCTTCCCTGTTTGTTTGGGGGGATTGGTCCAAACTGGGGTGTGTTCCATTAGGGAGCAAAGCCTGCAGCTATGAAATGTTCTCACAGGTATTAGCCAAATCGAAGGAGAACGGTTTCTTGGTTGGTTGGGTTTTTCAGGTCGGTATCTGATGGACTAAATAAAATGCAATCATGCCAAACAGTATTGAATGGAATAACTTATTCCGGTTGGTATCATAGTTGGATTGTGTGGTATTGGGAGTCACAGGCCCAGAGCAGCCAGATCTCCTTTTTGCAATAGTTATTTAAAGAAGTTAGGATGGGGAAAAGGGGTTCTTTTCGTATCTGTGATGTTTCTGGATGGCAATCTCTGCCATTGAGGGTTCTTCTGCAGTTGTGACATGTACGTCCTTGAGCCAGCCAAAGGGCTAGCTCTTGTTTTCAGTCTACAGGGCTCTGAAGACGTGAGGTGGGTGAAGGTCTGAGGCTGTTTTTTAAAACGAAAGGTTCTGCTTGTGATGTCATGCGATCACATGACCTGCCTGCCGAGCAGTCATTTTGGATAATCCAGGACAAAAGAAGTAACTCCACAGTAGTGACCCTCTGAGGCTTGTACTAGTGTATTGGAAACCAAGATCTAGCAAGTCATTGCATGCTGGGGAGTTTGAGAGGGCAGTGAAACCTGTGTTCTTTCTGCACCGCTCTCTTCTTGGGAGCCAGGGCAGGGAGAAGTGGTTCAGTGCAAGCCCACTCTCAGCTATCTTTAGAAATAAAAAACAAACCATGAGCACCAAAGAGTGCCTTGAATCACAAACTGTCTGTCACACTGGCCTCCACCCACTGACCCTGCTGTGTCTGGGGCTCGTGAACCAGGCCAGGATGTCCATGTCGTCTGCTTTTAGTGGCAGTCTTGGCTGCTTCCTTCGTTGTTTCCATGCCGCCATGGTAAAAACCAATCCGAGTGAGGTGCTGGGGTTAGCTGAAAAATGCCCCGGTGGGGAGAACTGGTCTCACTCCTGGCTGATGGGCAGAGGCGGGACTGGCTTGACAATCAGGGAGTGACAGGAGCCACCCTACCAACAACTGGGATGTTCCCATGTGGTCTCTAATCCAAGAGCCAGTCTGGTGGCTTGGTGTCCTGCAAAGCACACTCCCCACAGTTTGGTGGGCATTGCCCAGCTGGAGGAGGAGGGGTGATTCCATTTTTCAGTTAGTTCACCCTGCTGCAAAGACTTGCTAACACTTCTTTCCTTAGCAGACTGGCCAACAAACACCTGCATGAGCATGCTGCAACTCACCCCCACGGAAATGGAAATGTGGGGTGTGTTGTCTACAAATACCACTGTACTGTACATAGAGGAAACCACAGAGGCTATGGGCAAGGTGTACTGGTGCCTTCCAGCATGGAGCAGAGATGGAGAGGAGACGAGTGCAACCAGCTTGGACTCAGCTGAGACTGCCCCAGTGTATCTCCGTCACCATCAAAATAGCTCAGAAATAGCTCTGCACTCAGTCGTGGCTGCCCAAGGATTGGGGCAGCCCTGACATGCAGGGAGCTGCAGAGAGCAAGTTTGTCAATTCATGGCTGGTCCAGGATGGTTCAGTCTTGAGGAACTTTGAAAGACAACCCAAGATTCCAATTCTGCATAGATTCCTTCTGCACATGCTCAGGTTCATGCAGCTGAGTAGCTCCATTCACGTCAGTGGGGCTATTCACATGCATCTCTGGTGGACTGGAGCCCAAAATGCTCCCACCAGTGGGAGAAATGGAAGGTTCCTCTGTGGTGCACCCATGGGTCCTGTGGTATCCTACTGAATTTACAGTCATCTTCTGGATGTCTTGCACTGCTGGGCTCTCTGTAAAGGTGACTCATGGTCCAGCCCTGTCTTCGCCCACTCTTCTGATAAACCAGTCCGAAGAGCAGCTTGGCAGCCTTCCCCATAGCCTCTGTGTACTTTGCTGCTTCTACACACAACTGTCTTAAAACTATTTTTTGTTAATAAAAGGATTAATCTGAAGCGTTCTGTTCCTCTCCTTCTGCTGTAAGCAGCCTGCACAGCTGTGCCTGCTCTCTGCTGCCCTTTGGTTTCAGTATTTATGCACACTTTTACTGTATTGGAGGGTTTGTTTTCTTTCATGTGCCACAGTTGGAAAAATGGGGTTTATTTTATGTTCTACAAAATAAAATCTGTATCTGTTCCTTCTCCTGGTGTGTGTATCTTAGGCCTCTGGTGTTCTATGGTATTTGAGCTGGAGATGAGCAGTGACTGGAAGTCACTACAGTCTAATGAGGAAAGATGGTCAGATGGGCCAAAGCTCTGATTTCACACTAGCCTCCTCTAGTCCACTTGCTGGGTAGGGCCTGAGAACAGGGCTGGCTTTAGGAACTGCGGGGCCCAAGTCGAATACTTGGCGGTGGTCCAGGTCTACTTTGGCGGCGGGGGGTCCTTCACTCGCTCCAGTCTTCCGCGGCATTGAAGGGCCCACTGCCGAAGTGCCGTCGAAGATCCAGAGTGAGTGAGGGACCCCATGCTGCCGAAGACCCAGACCGCTGCCAGGTGAGTTTAAAAATTAAAAAGGCGCCGGGCCTGATTCAGGGGAATCAGCCTAAAGCCAGCCCTGCCTGCCCATGCTCCAGGCAAAGCATTACATACGTTAATTGCTACCCAGTATACAGTCTGACAAGTTCTTGTTGCACTCACCTAAACCATCCTGTCATAACACTGGCAGGTCAGCCATTCCAATTCTTGTAATACACACACACACACACACAGGCTACTTCAGCAATACAGAGTATGAGGAAATAATTCTAAGGGCTCTGTTCCAATTTATTTTGGGATTAGATTCCTTTTGAAATGATTACTGCACATTTACATTGTTCATTTAATAGAATATCAGGGTTGGAAGGAACCTCAGGAGGTATCTAGTCCAATCCCCGACACATTTTTACCCCAGTTCCCTAAATAGCCCCCTCAAGGATTGAACTCTCAACCCTGGGTTTAGGAGGCTAATGCTCAAACCCCTGAGCTATCCTTCCCCAGAGTTAATGATCTGGTTTCTTTTTATAAGGCAAAGTCTGCTGCTAACATTGTCCATAACACATGCTATACAGACTGGAAATAACTTTCTGTAGGACCCAGGGAATTGTTCCTGGCCAAATTCTAATTTCTCTCTTGCAAAATCCCTTCTGCATTTTCAAGTTTTGTCTGTTCTAGGAAATGTTGGCAAAAACTTCCCCCCAGTTGCTATCCTAGGTCTAGCTGTACAGAATTTTGATTTATCTGCATGGGCTGGGGACTGAGCCCTGGCTTCACGGTGGGAGATTCTAATTCTCATAACGATTAGAGAAACACAGGGCCCATCTGACTCTGCAGTTACTCCCATGTCCGAGATCCTTTTGATCTCCTTATGAGTTTGCTCCTACATTTTCCCAGTTGTCCAGTGGGCTCTGCTGCGTGCAGGTTGCGATCCCGCAGTATCCAGCTATGGACCATTTCAGGAGGCAGACCCTGGCCTGCTGGAAAATACCTGCCGGTGCCTTCACAGCACAGCCAGAATGTCTGCTTGTCAGTGAGGGTTAACTCTTCGCACCCCTCAGTGCTCCACAGTGAGGTGTCATCGTGGCATTCAGCTCCCATGGGAAGGGGCTGTGAGAATCCTACCCTCAGGGCCGGCGCTTCACTAGGCAACCCTAGGCAGTTGCTGAGGGCGGCAGGATTAGAAGGGGTGGCATTTTGCCGTCAGCAGAAATTTGGCGGCGGGGGTCCTTACGCGCTGGGTCTTCAGCGGAAATTTGGCAGCGGGTCCTTCGCTTGCTCCGGGACCCACTGCTGAAGTGCCCCAAAGACCCAGAGTAGAAGGACCTCCACTGCCGAATGCTCAGAGGAGGAGCGCTGCTGCCTAGGGCAGCAAAAACCCTGGTGCCACTCCTACCTACCCTGCACAGCAGATCATGATTACAAAGGCTTCGCAGCTGTGATACGCTTTGAACCTGTTTCTATCACAGTCTGAGGCACAGCCCTGGTGCGGGGTCTTTGTATGCTGAAGATAACGTCATTAACCCTTCCTCCCACCTCCGAAGGGCCCTCCCCTGCACTCTGAACTTTAGGGACTCGCCCCAGGTCACCCCCATCGAATTACCACTCACAAGGATTATGAGCAGACTGTGCTTTTGGAGCTGCTTGGCTTTTTGCTGCACTATCCCCACCTCAGGTTTTGAATCCTCCCTAGCCCTTTGTACATATTCAGCCACCAGCTTCCCCTCTGTCTTAGAGCCACTCTCCCAGGAGTTTCTGTGAGCGAGGGGACCTCTGATGATTCTCCTATACAGCCGATGAAATGGGGAAAAGCTTGTTGACTCTTGGGGTATCTCTGTGATGGGTTTTCCCTGGGGTGTAAGGTGGAACTGGGGTACTGCTGAGCCCTCTGGTTTACCAACCTGAGCGCCCTCTCATGCTGTGAGAAGCTGCAAACCTCTTCAGGTACTGCGCTCACACAGCCATCCACACCCAGCTGAGTTACATGAATGCTTCTCCTAGCCACTCATGAACGAACAATAGAGAGGCACCAGCCAATTCCTCCAGCTCCCCAGCATTGTACCCCAGAGATGTCCCATCTTGCCCTGGGGAGAAGCCTGACCAGTGAAAGCTTTTTACCTAGCCTGCCCCTCCCTCAATTTGGAGAGGACATGCACCAGCTTTTGTACATGGAGCAGATTTCCCAAGCACCTCAACCAAAACACCCTGTTGACGGTAAAATATAAAACATATTTTAAGTTGGTTACCTAATAAATAAAAGTAAAATTGCAATCTGTGTTTTATAAATTAGACAGGATTTAAATCAACTACTGGTTCACCCCGTTAGATAATACAAGGAGGTCACAGATATTCCATACACAGGCTGGAAGTCTCTTCGGCCTGCGACCACCTCCCCAGTTCCATCTTTGTCCTCCAGATGTGTTTCCAGGTGTTGAGTTGTGGGGAAAGAGGCCAAATGATGTCACTTCCCCTCTTTTATACTTTCTTCTAGCTTGGTGGAGAGACCTTTTGTTGTGACAAGGCCCTACCACATTCACAGTCCATTTTGGCCAATTTCACAGTCCTAAGGTTTTTAAAATCATAAATGTCATGATTTCAGATATTTAAATCTGAAATTTCAGTGTTGTACCTGTAGGGGTTCTGACCCAAAAGCGAGTTGGCCTGGAGGGGAAGGGGGAGTCACAAGGTTATTGTAGGGGCATCGCAGTATTTCCACCCTTTTCCTCTGCTGCTGGTAGTGGCGCTGCCTTCAGAGCTGGGCTTCCAGCCAGCAGCCACCACTTTCCAGTTGCCCAGCTCTGAAGACAGTGCCACACCCAGCAGCAGTGCAGACATAAGGATGACATGGGATGGTATTGCCACCCTTTCATCTGCACTGCTGCTGGAGGGGCACTGCCTTCTGAGCTGGGTGCCTGGCCAGCAGCTGCTACTCTTCAATCAGCCAGCTCTGTAGGCAGCACGGAAGGGTGGCAGCACCACGGCCTCCCTACAATAAGCCTGTGACCCCCCCATTTGGGTCAGGACCCCCAGTTTGAGAAACGCTGGTCTCCCCTGTGAAATCCCTATAGTATAAGGGAAAAGTACACAGACCAGATTTCACCATCCGTGACACGTTTTTCACAGCCATGAATTTGGTAGGACCTTGGCTTTGTCTGTTATACCAATTATATTAGACCAATAAAAACCAGCAGGATCTTATTAAAGGGGACA
Organism: Gopherus flavomarginatus; assembly: GCF_025201925.1. NCBI lineage: Eukaryota > Metazoa > Chordata > Testudines > Testudinidae > Gopherus > Gopherus flavomarginatus. The sequence goes on from NC_066630.1 coordinate 40,510,255, forward strand.
AGACATTTGTCACATTTATTGTAAATATCATAATAAAACAAAAGATAACAGTAAACAATGTTGTTTAGCTACTTATTCCTATTACTACTTATATTTCTTATACACTTTGTATATATATATATATATATATATATATATATATATACACACACACACACTCATTCGCACAATCATTCATACAAGTTCTGTATAGATGTTATAGTTACCAGCCTAAAAGTTGCTTGTGACAGAATACTGGCCAGGTATCCTGTACACAAGAGTGGAGCCGAGTCCGGGTCAGGTGAATACAATAAAACTATTAAATTCCAGTGTAAGTTAAAAAAGCATTTAAAATAATTTCCTCTTTGCAAAGAGCAAAGATAAAAAGCTCAGGGTAAAATCAAAAAAAAAAAAAGAGAAAAAGAGAATGAGAGAAAGAAAATTTTTACCTTTGCAGTCCTTTTGTAAAATGAGGCAACTTTTCTGGTTTAGACCCTAGTAAATAAAACATATTAAAACTGTTTAATACCAGTGTAGGTTAAGAAATTTGCTAAAAAATACAATAAAACTATTCAATACCACTGTAGGTTAAAAACTAGGTTTAAAATAAAATGTACTAAGACAGTGTAATAAGAGTGAATAAAAAAGCATTGAAACTATTTAATATCAGTGTAAATTAAGAAAAAAAGAGAGGTTAAAAGAAAGAACAGGACAAGAAAAAAGAGCAAAGATAGAGAGCACATGGCGGAATCAGAATGAAAAAGAGAGAAGCAGGCAGAGTCTGTTTAGTAAGCACAGGGTGAAAAAGCATTCAGAATCAGGGTGGGTTACAAGACAAGAAAAGCGAAGAGAGAGTCCACTTTGCAAAGAGCAAAGATAGAGGGCACAGGGTAGGATTAAAGAGAAAGAGGGAGAATTGTTACCTTTGCTGTCTTTCTGTAGAATGAGCCAACTTTCCGGGTTTAGGCTTGTTATCTCCGCCTTTGGATCGGACCAATCAGAGGTGGTTTTACAACAGCGTCATAGAAATTATTTTTCTGAACCAATCCTAGAGTCCCAAGATTTTAAACAAGAGCCAACTCCCCCCTTCTTTTTCCCACCCCCTTTTTTCTTTTTTCCCCCTCCCTTTTAACTGTTTTTTTCTTATCTAAAGAAACAGACCCGCAGCATTTTCCCGCCACGTAGCCCTTTTACAAAGGGGTTTTTATAAAAGTTAAAACCATAGGCTTTTAGTAATAGACCATTTTTAACACATTAAAGTTACCTTAAGTTTTGCAAAGGAATAGGACACATCTCTTTTGTATGTGTTGTAATAAAAAAATATGGAGAAGCACCCCAGGTTAATAGTAACAAACAATTTATAAACCCCTTATTTTGTAAACCAGTAAATTAGAAAGACAAAGAAGCAAAGCGCCTGTTAGCAAAGCAGCCTCTGTGAGTTAGTTGGATCAGAGATAAGAAGGCTGCTTCTGACCCAAACTTTTTAACAAACACATGTTAAAGTTACATTAAGTTTTGCAAAGGGATAAGACAAACCTAAGACACAACCCTTTTGTACGTGTTGTAATAAAAAATTATGCAGAAGCACCCTAGGTTTAAAACCCCAGGTTTTTAGTAACAGACGGTTTATAGTCCCCTTATTTTGTAAACCAGTGGATTAGAGAGAAGAAGGTTACTTCTTTTCCCACTTTTTAACAATTAGAAGTGAAAGCCTTGTAAAGGTATAAACACTTGAAAAGACGTTTAAATGAAGACACATTTTTTCTTATTTAACCCCCTGGGCATAAGTGTTTCAATGAAAAAGAGCAGGCGGAGGGATTTTTGTAAAAGTTAAAACCATAAGCTTTTAGTAACAAACAATTTTTAAAAGTTTTCCCCTAGGTTTTAAACTAACAGAGGTTATTTTTTAGTAAAAATAATGTGAAACTGCAGCAAAGCGCCTGTTAGCAAAGCAGTCTCTGTGAGTCAGTGGATTAGAGATAAGAAGGCTGCTTCTTTCCCAAACTTTTTAACAAACAAGTTAAAATTACATTCAGTTTTGCAAAGGGATAATGACTCGAAAAGACAAACCTAAGACACAACCTTTTTGTATGTGTTGTAATAAAAAAAGAGCAGGCAGAAGCATCCTAGGCTTAAAACCCCAGGTTTTTAGTAACAGACGGTTTATATTCCCCTTATTTTGTAAACCACTGGATTAGAGAGAAGAAGATTGTTAAAAAGTGAGGAAAGAAGCAAAGAGAGGTAAAAGACATGCCAAAATGAAGGCACAGTCCTTTGGTATAGGTGTTTTAATAAAAAAAGAGCATGCACAAACAGTCTAGGGTTATAAAAGTAATGTATAGTGACAAAAAGAAGGTTTTTTCCCTAGGTTTTAGACTAGCACTGCTTATTTTTTAGTAAAAACTGTGAAGCTGCAGCAGAGCCCTGTTCTGCTCTTATCTAAACAACCAGGACCCTGTAACAAAAGCTGAACAACACATACTATAAACCATTTTAAAACGTGTTTTTTGAAGTAATGTCTCAAACCCCCTCTTTTTAACGTATTAAATAAACACATGAAATAACAAACCTACCTGAAGACACATTTCTTTATTTGTAGGGGTGTTTCAATTTTAAAAAAGAGCATGCAGAAGCATCCCTGACTTAAACCCACAAAACCCTTACTAAGAAAAAGTCCCCCCCTCCCCCCCCAGGTTTTTAGTGTGAACCACTTGAAACAGCCTTTTGAAGGTAGTGGATTAGAAAAGAAGACCCCTTTGAAAAACAGGCTACCTGAAGACACTTTTTTTTTTGTTTTTTTTTGTATTTAGCCCTCTTGGCATAAGTGTTTCATTAAAATGTAAAAGAGCAGGCAGAAGCACCCCAGATTTTTAGTAACAGACATTACCCCTATTATATTACCCCTTATTTTGTTAACCATTGGATCAGAGAGAAGAAGATTGCTTCTTTACCTACTTTTTAACAAAGAGAGGTGAAAGGCTTGGAAAGGAATAAACAGTTGAAAAGACAAGCCTACCTGAAGACCCATAACCTTCACTTAGCCCCTTAGGCATAGGTGTTCCAATCACATGCAAGTCCGCAGAAACAACCCAGGCTTAAAAACACGGAAAGTTTTTCCCTAGGTTTAGGCTAGCACTGGTCATTTTTTAGTAAGGACAGCAACCTGCCCATGAAAAACATCTGTTCCTACACCTGACAGTTAGTGGTTGGCTTATGCCCTGAAGCATGAGGGTTTCTACCCCTTATAATTTTGTTTTAAATCCTATGTGATGCAACTTTGGATGTTTACTATTCAAATAAACATCCAATCCCTTTTGTAATCCCACTTCACTCTTGGCTTCGAGGGTGTATTGTGGCAACAAGTTCCACAGGTGAATTATGTAAATCAAATAGTATTTCTTTTAATCAGTTTTGAATTTTTATCTACCTCTAGACCTCTTCTGTTCCATTGCATCTCTGAAACACGATGGGACGAGAGGCTTTAGCTTCTGTGGGGGAGGTGCAAGGTGCTTTGTAACATTTAATTTTGTGTGTAGCTTTGGATTTCTACTGTGGGAACAAAGAGAAGCCCTGAAACCTGCTATTCTGTGAAAGAAGAGTGATTCTGTTCAGTTCTGTTTGTGGGGAGGGATAGCTCAGTGGTTTCTGCATTGGCCTGCTAAACCCAGGGTTGTGAGGTCAGTCCTTGAGGGAGCCATTTGGGGAACTGGGGTAAACATCTGTCTGGGGATTGGTCCTGCTTTGAGCAGGGGGTTGGACTAGATGACCTCCTGAGGTCCCTTCAAACCCTGATAAACTATGATTTGGAAGGAGTCTCTGCTGACCCAGGGCCAAACTGGCCAAAAGCTCTTAGAAGAGGCTATCTGAGAGAAGCCAGTTTGGGAGCTGACCACTTCCAGCTGGACTTAGATACCCCACAAGGGCAATGAACTTTTAAGTGATCTGGCTACAGGATTAGGTAATGGAAGATCCAGACAGATACAGGCCATTGCAGGACCAATGAGGTGACTATGGAGAAAGCCCAGCAACCCCACATCTCATCACAAGAAGGTGCCAACTGGTGAGTCACTTCTGTGCATGTGGGGCTTGCTCTGGTGGAGCATCTCCACCAAGTGGCAGTAATAGGAAGGCTTGTGTATTCTTTGAGCTTCCAGGAAGCTCCTTGTGTTTCTGATTGCCCTGCGGTTGTGGGTTCTGAGCGTCCTCTGTGGCAATGTCCACTTCTGTCTCTGCTGATACTGCTTTCTCCACTTCCTCAGCCTGCTCTTCTCCTCATCCTCCAACCAGATTCTTCCCCAGGTGATGGCTCCAGCACACCTGCTGTAGCCATCCCAGCACTACATCCAAACCTGAAGGCAAACACCGCAACACACACATTTGTTCCCTCTCTTTATCGCAGAGAAGTTCCCCCATTGAGTAGAATACAGCAGGCACTTGCTTAATTTGCACTAGTGACTAAGGTCTTTGGAGAGTTACTGAATTCAGAGATTAACTAATACAAACCCTATGAATAAGGTGAACCCACTGCTGAGAAAGGAACATTCTTTTGACTGCACATCCAAGACACACTGACAGTCCCGGGGGTTGTGCGTCAGCAGTCACCTTGTTAGACAGAGTCCAAGCATGAAAGACGTCAATCCAAGAGGTAGACGTTTTGGAAACTGATCGGATTCTTATACTGTTCCCATCTCTGTAGTGCTCAAGCACCTAATTATAATGTTTGTTATCTGCGTGAAGACTATAAACATATAGCCGCCTGACAGGAATTTTTTTCTAGCTAGAACCACTTGTAAGAATTGAGGGTCCACTCCAGATTAGACCAGTGCGTCTCAACCTTTGTGGGCTCAGGATCCATTTGTAAACGTTTATGGCCTGTCGCGACCCAGTAAACAGTCTGGGGGTGGAGGCCTTGGGGTGGTTTTGGTCAGATCCTGCCTGCCGGCGGGTTGGGTCCTGGCGGCACTCACCCCACAGTGGCAGCTCCTACGGTGCCTGTGGTGTGGGGCTGGCTGGGCTTGGCTCTCCACTCTGGGTGGTGCAATCTTGGGTGTGCAGCACCACTCAGGTTGGCCTCCCCACCCCACAATTCGACCACATGTGTGTGGGTGGAGTTGTGACATGGCTCAGGGGGTTGCCGGGTCACTCACTGAGTGAGTGAGTGACCGAGCGCAGCAAGTCCCATGACCCCGCTATCCTGGCTGGAGCACAGCAATCTGAAGTACGGCTGAAGACTCAGAGCGCGGGCCAATGAGTAGAAGCCCCACAAATGGGGCCCCGTGCTTGCTAAAGCCGCCCCTGGTAATACCACGCATGGGGAGGCAGTACCCCAGGACAGGGCTAACTAGCAAAGACTTGCCAGAGAAGGAACAATTGGCCTTGCCCTGGTCACAGAAAAGAAAGGACAGACAACTGTCATGCAGTAATTGTAGCCCAGCCCTGCCTTTCAACACCACCTGTGACGTCTGTCAACCAGGGCTGGCTTTAGGAAGGACCGGGCCCAACTCAAACAGTTTTGATGGGGCCCTGGCAGGGATCACTTAAAAAAAAAAACACATGTAAAAAAAACACGTGGGGCTTGGATTCATTGCCAACAGGTTTGTAGCTCAAGGATCTGATGCCTCAGTCACCAAAGGACCCATACAAAATAAAACCCGTGGAAGAGATCATCCTCAACTCCAAGGGATCGACGAGGACGATGATGTTATTGGCATATTGAGGCATCGCTAAGGCTACGTTTTAGTCATGGTATTTTTAGTAAAAGTCATGGACAGGTCACGGGCAGTGAACAAAAAGTGACCTGTCCATGACTTTTACTATATATCCCTCACTAAAACTTGGGAGGGCTACCCAGGGGTACCATGGGTGCTGGGGGAGGGTGGCCCAGTGCTGGGGTGGCACAGGTGGCAGTGTGCTGCCCAGGACCCCTTTTGTTGCTTGGGGTGGGTGTAGGCGGTGGCAGACTCCCTACCTGGCTCCGCACCTCCCCCCAGCAGTAGCAGCAGCACAGTTTGGGTGCGGGAGGGGGCTGGGGCACAGGGTGGGGTGAGACAAGCTCTGGACAGTGCTTACCTGGGGTGCGCCCCAGAAGTGCCCCCTTGCTCAGCTCCTAGGTGGAGGGGTGGCCAGGCAGCTCCGCACACTGACAAGCACTATGATCCCTGCCGCGCGCCCCGGCTGCCGCTGCCCAAGCGGCCTGGGGAGCCCCGCGGCGGGGCCCGGCCGCCGCTGCTCGGGCCGCCGGGAGACTCTTGTCCCGCGCCGGCTGCCGCTGCCCGAGTGTCCCCGGGGGCCCCGCTGTGCCCCCCCAGCTGCCGCTGCTCGGGCCGCCGGGGGACTCCTGCCCTGCGCCCCAGCCGCCACCGGTCGCGGTGCCTGGGGAGCTCCCTGATCCGCTCCAGCAGACAAGCCTCCGACCCGCCGCCCGCCGGCAGTCTCCCGGCGGCTGGAGCCGCTGGTCGGAGCCCGGCCCCCTGAAGCGCAGCGGGAAGCTCCCCAGGCATCACCGGCGGCAGCGGCTGGGGCACCGGGCGGGAAACCCCCGGCGGCTGGAGCGGCAGCGGCTGGGGCACCGGGCGCGGATCCCCAGGCTGCATCAGCGGCCGCGGTTGGGGCCCAGGGCAGGAATTTCTCGGCGGCGGCGGAGCCGCGGGAGAGTCTTTCCGGGGGGGGGGGGGGAGCTGAGCGTGGCGGGAGCGCTTCGTGACACGGCCGCTCTGACCTCACATCTGGCCCGGTTGTTATCAGCAGGGCGGTTATTTAGGGATTTAAATGAGTTCCGGAGGCGCGGCCAGAATTTTAGCAGCAGCAGCTGCCTTAGGACGCGGACAGCAGCCCTACACGCATAAACACTCATTTTACAAATGCAATGATCTCTCCCCGCCCCCCGCCAGCCCTGGCCTCACAGCTGTCAGTCATGAACACTCAGTAACGGGTGAGGGTATTTGTGTAGCCAGAGATGCCTATTTATCGTATTTGAACAAAAACGTCTATAGTTAGAGAGAACTTCCCCCCATATCTACTTTATTTACTCCACCGATTTTGATAACATTTGAAATGGGGTCAGTTTTTTTCTTTTTTAGAGGCCTCTCCTATGAGCTGTAGCTTAGTTAGCTGTTAACTTACCACTTAAACTGGCCCTGCCCCCTGTGCTCTGCGGCAGCCCCAACGCTCTTTTCTGCTCTCACATAACTCTCTGAAACACACAATCAGGCTTGATTCTCACACCTCCCTGTCAGTACTTGGGAATGGGCCACCTCCACCCTGACTGAATTGGCCTCGTTAGCACCGTATTCATGTATACTGAACAGATGGGAGTTGCCTTACCAAGGGGCGGGGTCAGTGCTAATGAGGCACTAACAGGCACTGACCCACTTGGTAAGGGAACGCCCATCTGTTCAGTATACATGAATACAGTGCTAACGAGGCCAATTTAATCAGGGTGGAGATGGCCCATTCTCAACAATTGACAGAAAAGTGTGAGTATCAAGAGAAAGAAAATTCCTTTTTTTTTGTAATGATCGAGCCACTCCCGTTACTGACTGTCCAGGGAAATGTAAGCGCCGGCCTGTGGCTTTTTGAATTATACCATTATTGGCTGATTGATGTCTTTTCATTATTTGTATAGAGACTGTCCAGTCAGTGAATAAGGGAACTTAAGTACATCACCCATAAGATACATTGAGAATCCAAGTCAGCATAGGTGTAAGAAATTCAATTGATTCTATTTTTTAACCAGAATAGTCTCCCCGGGGGGAGGTGCACCGTTCCTGGAGGTGCTGCAATACCAGGTCGATGCGTGGAGTGGATGGAGCAAGATCCTATTCCATCTCCCTGTTCCAAAAATCCATTTAATATATAGTCCTCAGATAGAGGACGTATCAGATATTAAACTGATAAGAACAGATTTAAAAGTTTATTAGACAATATTGAAATAAAGACGATACAAAGAGTTTGAAGCGTCAGTTATTGGTCATTGGGGGCAACCTACAGAGTATAGGGGGACGCTGGTATTTGGAAATTGGTTAGCACATAACATATAGAGTCTGTAAGGTCCCCAATGCGGGGTGTACGGTGGGTGGGATCAGGAAGCAGTGAGGGTACATTGCTCATACAGTGGGTTACACACAGTCATGGGTATAAGTAAGCAGGCTGGGTAATGGGGACAGGATGACCCTCACATGGGGGAATCCAGTTCAGTGGGTTTAGGGCTCAGGGGATATGGGTCAGTAGGGGAGGGTTTATAGGTCTCCTCCCCCCCCCCCCCCGTGGGTGCACGAAATCATGCCGGCTCACTCCTGGTATTGGTGGTGGCCGGTGACGTGCTCTGTGTAAGTGTCCCTAGACCACCGTATAGTGTCCGAGACCATCAAACGTCTCATGAGCCGTGCATAGCAACGGCCCACCCCGCAGGCCCTAGGTACTCGTTCATTACAGGGGTCCCAGGCACCCAGCGCCCCAACGATCAGGGCGTCGGTGTAAACCTTGTAGCCCTTTGCCCGCAGGGTGTCAGCCAAGGGGGCATATTTTTCAAGTTTGCGGGCTCGGGCTTCACGGAGCGCCGGGGTCCTGTTCTCAAATGGGATCGTCTTGTCGACGAGGATGATCTTTTTCCGTTCCTCGTCCGTGACGACGATGTCCGGGCGCAGCAGGCTGTCGGTGTCAGGGATGGTGCGGTTGACTGCGATCTCTCCCAGGTGTGGGGCAATGGCCTTCACCAGCCGGTCCTGGACGGCGTTGTGGCGCAGCTGCCAGGCTCTGGCATGGGGTTTGCAGCTGCACAGGATGTGAGGCAAGGTCTCCAGGGTGTATCCGCACTTTCTGCAGCGCTTGTCTCGGTTCCCGTGGTGGAAGGCTCCGTTGAGCGGGACGCAGTTCAGGCGGGCGCGGTGTATGAACCGCCAGTCGGCGAAACGGGTGAAGCTGCCAGCGGGGAGAAAGTGGTTGCTGGAGTCCCACTTGCTGGTCACCTCAAAGGCCTTGCCCTGGTCGGGTTTTTTCCTCAAGGTGTCCACATAGAGCGCGCGGACAGCGGCCTTCAGTGACTTCTCCAGCACGCCTCTGGCTCCGGGGCTGAAGATGGTGTTGCCCTCCGTCTCGATCCGCGGCACCAGGACTCCCAGCTCCTGCTGTTTCTCGCTCCATTAAAAAAAATATTTCCTTTATTCATTTACTTTAGAAATCAAAATAAATTGATGGACTTTTTTCAAGTTTGGGTCTAGTCATTAACCCCCGATTTCTTATTTTAGAAATTGAACCTATAATAGTCAAATAAACTGAAACGGAGTAATTACATTGCTGTGAATGTCATTAAAATGTACGATTAATCTGCCTGCACACACATTGCAATCCCTGGAAATGTTCTAAACGTAAAGGCCCTGTTCTACTCTCATTGAACTCAATGGCAAAACTCCCATGTCTTACCTTCTTTATTTTTAAAATGATCTGTAATCTTCTGCTATGGAACGGACAACTTGGGCAGGTTCTTCATTGCGATTTTGAAAATTGCCATTAATTTATTTTACATTTTGTCATGTAACTAAAAATTAGAAGCACGTTGCTGATGAACAAAGATTGCAAAACATTTTTGACTGGTCTGTACAAGGAGCTACCAGACTACAAGCTATTTGCATATAAATGCGACTCTGTAGATAAAGCAATAAATAACCTTGGGGGTGCAGCACCCCCCAATTCGACCACATGTGTGTGAGTGGCGTTGTGACACGGCTCAGGGGGTTGCCGGGTCACTCACTCAAGTTTGGCCTACCCAGACTGCAGTCATCACGACGGACGGCTGGGCCAAAGCTGAGTGGTGCTGGGAGCCCAGAGGTTGCAGTGACTGCGGCAGGGAAGGGAGCCCAGCCGGCTCCGTGGGACAGGAGCTGCCATGTGACCTTTTCAGGCTGAAAAACTCTGGATTAGACAACCTGTCTTCTCGCAAAGACCCCTTTTAGCCAGCACCTCAGGACTTAACCCAGAGTTTGCAGACTTGGGTACATACACTTAGACACCCTGAATTCAGGCCAATTGCACAGAGGGGTTGAAAATCCCATGTCACTGAGAAGGGTAGTGCAGAGGTGCTGAGAAGTGGCAGCACCCAATCAGAGCTCTTCAGCTAAGTCCCTTTCTGCGGATTTCGGTGCCAGAATCTGAACACACATGTCTGGCAATATTACCTTCTGCCGTAGAGGGGCAGGAGCACCTACAACATGATACCCAGTTTTCAGTGACCATCAAACGGTGCCAGTTCCTTTTGTCAACTCTTCCCGTCAACCCACTGGGTCCTTCGTCCTTTCCCTCCCTTCCCCCGACCCTTTCGCTTGGCTTGGGAGGCTTTTCAGGAGCATTTTCCCATTTCCTGTTTGGTTCTTCTCAGCCTGAGAGTTAGAGCCCCCTTTCTCTTCTCCACACAGGGAAGGGCTGGAGGGTAAGGGCCTGCCTCCTCCATTCCCTCCGTTGCCTCCTCTTCCTCTGCCGCCACCCTCCCACCCATGCCATTCTGCTGCCCCCACCCCTTGGCTGCATTTCCCCTTTTGCAGGGTAACCTTCTTTATGGGACTGGTCCTCCTTGCACCCCCCATCCCCAAACAATGTTCATGAAAATAGATTAGGAACGGTAAAGAGAACTAATTTAAATTAATACAAAAGCCAAGTTCTTTTAGACCTAAACCGCCTTGAGTTCAGGTAACATTTTTAAATTGCTCAGATCAAGGTGATTTGATTTAAATGAGAGAGTTGTAAATCACCATACACAAAATCTTACTTTAAATCATCAATTTTATTTGTGTTTTGCAAACAACAAACAGAAAACCTGACCCCGCCAGGGAGAATTAAGCCACACATGTAACTGGGATCTTGCTGTCAAGGAACTACAAAATGGAACTGCTGAAGAGAATAAGGCACTCCCCCAAGTCTGTCCTTTTCCTACCGTGCAAAGAAGACCTTTCAGTCTTACCTCACAGAACCAGACCATAAGAAAGGACCGGTTCATAAGATTTCACGTTGCCAGCCATACCCAGGATTTTACAGAGAATCAGATCTACAGTGCAATCCACAGCTAAAGGCGGTCTATGCCCCTACCTAGATAGGGCCCTATGAAATCTGCGTTAACGAGAACACAGACAGAATGACGGAATGAAACCGTTAATGCAGAATCCTGCTCTCCATAGCAGCAGGCAGGCAGATAAAGGTAGGGAGGGGTGGGCTGATGTCAGGGGGTCCCCCTCCCCCTGCCGGGGGACCAGATTACCACTCGGCTGGGATGGGGGGAGGGGACACAAGGGCGCCTGTCTGGCTCAGGAGTGGTTGCTGCCAGCTGCTGTCTGAACAAGGGTTGAGGCTGGTGAGTGCTCTGCTTAGAGACACTGCTCACTCAGGCACACACGCTCCCCCAACACACTCGCCAGTGTCACTGTTCAGCCATGTCAGTTTGCTCACATTATAAAATGCTACTTTAAAAAGTGATGTAAAATGTGCCACTTTTACCACGTACTGTAAATCTGCAGGCCGTGTTGTTTACGTGGGAGGAGGAGGTGGCGTACCTGCAGCGCTGGGAGAGCGAGCTCCCTCCCAGCGCCGGCGCTGCAACCACCCTCGCACTTCAACGCGCTGCCGTGGGCTGCACGTGTAGCCCTGCCCTCAAGCTCTGGCTCCTGAGCGCTGAGGACCCACCGAGCCAGCACCTATGGTCTGTAGCTCGTGGCTGTAGCGTGCCTGCCGCTTGACTGAAGCATACAGTGTCGTCTGCTCGTTTTGAGGGACCCTGTGCTGAGCCTAGAGGCCTGCTAAGCAAGCTGAGAGCTTCTTAAAGAGGCTTTGGTGGGTGCTAACTCCTAATCAGTGGGTGGGGCTACCCAGGGAGAACAAGGCTTTAAAAAGCCTGCTCCTACGCCAGGGTGGGCAAACTTTCTGGCCCGAGGGCCGCACCTGGGTGGGGAAATTGCATGCAGGGCCATGAATGCAGGGCTGGGGCAGGGGGTCGGAGGGGGTGTTGGGGGGGGGCGGCGCTTACCTGGGGCTTCAAGGCAGGGCCGGAGAGGGGGGCCTCCGTGCACTGCTATCCCCAGGCGCTGCCCCCGCAGCTTCGTATTGGCCGCAGGGGCTTGGGGCGGGAGCCACGTGGAGCGAGCGAGCGAGGAGGCAGGAAGGCGCTCAGCTCCGCTGCACTGCTGGTGGTGGGTGGTGGGTGGGGGCCCTGGGCTGTTTCTCCCTGCGGAGCTAAAACCTGGGAGCTGAAGGGAGAGGCCACTGAGGGAAAGGACGGGGGTGCGCCTCAAGCTGTTGGGAGGGGCCAAGCCTTAAATTGCACCCACCCCCTCTCAGCAGGCACCAGTCTCCTCCTCGTCCCCCCCCCCACTACCGTCCCGTAAGGCAGAAGCCCTGAGCTCCCTCACCCCTCCAGTCTGGTAGGTGGAGAATGCGGGGAGTGGTGGGAAAAACGGGGCGCTCCAGCAGCCGCACAGTCACTGGAAAAGAGCCGCATGCGGTTTGGCCACCCAGAGCGCCCTTGCACCCATTTTCTTTTTTGTTTTTCTTTACACAATCTGCTTTGTTGATTCTCTGTACAAAAACATTGCAACTTAATTCACGGATTTATTTAACACAGTCTCCCCCCCATGGGCACGTTGTCCAGCATAGTTGGGATGGGCAAGGAGAAGCCCCTCCAGTCAGATCCCTTCCACCCTCAGAGGGCAGTCTGCAGAGAGGCTTAGACTGAGTGAAGAAGTGCCCAGAAGAAGAGGGAAGGATTCCTAACAGACCCCTTGCCCCAGGACTCAATGCTGCAAGCTGGAAAATAGACCCTGCTTCCCTTTCACCTTTGCCATCAATATCTGGGGTTCCCCAACTTCAGTCCACCCGAGGCTGCCCCAGAATCAGCTAACACTGCCCTCTTCAGTGAGCAGCACAACCTGCAGTGCCTAATGCAATATGCCAGAGACTTCCTGGCTCGAGAGAGCACTGGTTTTGCTGCAAGAGTTAAGAGTGACGGGTACGTCACAGGAAGTGGGTGGGTTTATGCAATTCATTACTATGCGGCAGCAGCCAGGGAAAGCAGTGAGATGAACCCAAGTAACCAGACTGAAAGAATTCTCAGTCATTGAGTAGAATTGTGTGTTGAGTCCTTGCTTTTGAATTAGTACATTGCAGCCGTTTAGGGGGAGTGATTGTCGCTTAGAGTTTCATAGTTATCAGAGTCTGGTTGATGGCATTTGGTCCGTGTGTGGGAGCTCGTCATGGTGATATAGAAAGCTGCGGCGGAGGTAGGGCTGTCTCGGTTTTGCTGCAATTGGTATCGCTTCTCGGCCTTTTGGCTAAGATCAAGTGTAGCTTCGGGCTTGCGGGGTAGGCCGTCGCTATGCGCAGCTCATGAGACGCCTGATGGTCTCGGACACTATCAGATGGTCCAGAGACATCTACACGGAGCACGTCACCGGTCACCGCCAATACCAGGAGTAAGCGGGCGTGACTCCGTGCACCCGAAGGGGGGAGGAGATCTTCACGCACCCCCGTTGGACTCTATCCCCTGAGCCCTGAACCCACCAAACCAAACTCCACTATGTGAGGGTCGCCCTATCCTCATCACCCAGCTCACTCCTTTATTCCCACGACTATCTGTAACCTGTTTGTATGAGCGATAAGTACCCTCACTGCCTCTCGACTGTATCTTGATCTCACCCAAAGTTCACCCCACATTGGGGACATGACAGACTGTATATGGTATATGCTGCCCAATACCAAAATACTGAACCCCCCCCCGTAGTCTGTATGCTATCCCCGATGAAACAATAACTGATGCTTTAAACTCTCTGTATCGTTTATTTTCAAATATTCACTAATAAACATTAAAATCTGTTCTTATCAGTTTAATATCTGATAAGATAATATCGCTTCTCGGCTCCTCGGAGCTAAGATCAAGTGTAGTATCTGTTCTTATCAGTTTGATTTTATTTAATGAACATCTGCACACCCCTGTCCTGATGATGGAATCTCCTGTGGCTATTTTTGAAAAAATTGATGCTGCACTAGAGATTTATTCTTCTTCTGAGGCTGATTTGCATACAGATACAGCTGATCTGCATATGCACTGTTCTGATGCTACTTTAAAGGGAAATTCTCCCTCTTTTTCTTTTACGGACACACTATCGCGGATAGCTACTGCTCCTGCGCACTCCAGTGCCAGGAAAACCCAGCAGAACCGTGCTCCAAAGACCCGAGCCACCAGCAAGGATGGAAACACCAGAAGCCAGCGGAAGAAAACCGCACTGGACACCTCCTCTGGAAAAATAAGCAGCAAAAAACCAGCTCTTCGAGACCCCACTTCCAGAAGGAAGGAGGTGACTACAGCTTCCCTGAGGAGGGGCACCAGAAGAACCTCACCTGCTCCTCCGGTCCAGGATACTGAACACCGGCCTACTGCTCCCGAAACGGACGATACTGGAGGAGTCCCCGCGAGGATCCAGGTCCAGGATGCTAATCGTCCCCCCGCTGGGAAGGAGGCTGCTGGAGGAGCCCCCCCATCGACCAAGGACCAGGACTCTGATGGCCCCCCCGCTGGGAAGGAGGCTGCCGGAGGAGCCCCCGCAACAACTGAGGACCAAGACGCTGCTCGCAGCCCCACCTGGAGGGATGACCAGCAGCTGCGGGGAGCCTACCTGTCTATACACCTACCCTGGGAAGACTCGTCTGCGGAGCACCAGCAGCTGCAGAGAGACTACCCCCCGCTGCCGGAGGAGGAGACCCCCCCTAACCAACTGCTGTCCGGGTCGAGTAAGTGCCCCACTACACCCCAGCCCCTGGCCCCCTGGGAGGACCCCCGCCCAGCCCCGCTACAGGGGGATCCCTGCCCTGAGCCGCTGCTGCGGGCGCTACCTGGGGATTCCCTCGGTGTGGAGACGCCGAGGAGTCCCTGCCCCACGCGGCTGCCGCCCACGGGGAGTCTCCACCTTTCGCCCCAGCGGTGCAGCGTGCGGCTGCTGCCCGAGCCGCCGGGGAAGCCCGGCCCGACTCTCTGCCTGCCGCTGCTCGGGCGACCCGGGGGACCCTGCAGCGCGCCGCCGGGGTCGCCCGGCGGCTCCCGTCCCGCGGCCATATCGCCGCTCCCGGGGGGGCCCCGCGACATGCCCCGGCTGCCGGTCACCGAGCCGCCGGGGGACTCCTGCCCCGCTCCCCGGCCGCTGCCGCCGGAGCTGCCGGTGAAATCCGGCCCCGCGCCCGTGCTGCCTCTCTCTGGGCAGCCCGGCGAACCCCGTGGCGCGCTCCTGCCGCCGATGTTTGGGGTGCCGGGGGGCCCATGCCCTGCGCCCCGGCTGCTCCCTCCCAAGCTGCCGGGAGACCCCGACCCCGCACCTCACCTGCTGCTGCCTGAGCAGCCCGGGGAGCCCCGTGGCGCGCCTCTGCAGCCGCCGCTCTGGTCCCCGGGGGACTCCTGTCCTGCGCCCAGACTGCCGCCTGAGCAGACTGAGGAGCCCCGCCATGTGCTCCGGCCACTAACGCCTGAGCCGCTGGGGGATCCCCTCCCCATGCCCCCGCCGCAGGTACAGCCTGGGGAGCCCTGCTATATGCTCTGGCCCCTGCACCTGGAGCGGCCCGGGGAGCCCTGCCCCGTGTCCCGAGTACCGCTGCCAGAGGAGCCCCATAACACACTCCTGCCGCCCCTGCTCTGGCCGCGGGGGGATCCCTGGCTGCCGTGCCCCGGGCCGCCCGGGGAGCCCTGCGGCGCTCCCTGGCCGCTGCTGCCCGGCCCGCCGGGGAACTCTCCTCCGGGACCCCTGCCGCCGCGACTCGCGGCGCCTGGGGAGCCCCTTGATGTTTTTCAGACATCAGAAGTGCGCCCCTCCACGACCACACTGCTCCAGATCCCACAAGACCTCCCCGCTGCCCACCGGCCACCCCAACCGCCAAGAGACGCCTCCCCCGTCCTCCTGCGCTCGCAGATCACGCCCCCCACACCCCAGCAGTTACGAGATGACTCCCCTGCTCCACTGCGGTTGCCGGACACACCTGCTGCACCCCAGCACCGCACGCCGCCGAGGAGTAAATCCCCCGACCCGCTACAAGACACCTGCACCCCCCAGGAACCCCAGCTGCCGGGGGGAATCCTCAATGCTCCTGAGACTCAGCTACCACCGCAGGACGCTGCCCCCCTCGCCAGCTGTGCACCAGAAAATAACCAGGAAGGCCCCAACGCCCCACAAGATGGCTGCTTCGCTCCAGACACCGTCTACCTCCAATACCCCCTCACTGCAGATGCGCTCATCTGCCCCATCTGCCTGCCGCCTCGACGCTTTCATCTCCTCGGAGGGGTCACCAGACACCTGAAGAGGTGCCACGGCCAGTCCACCGCCTTCAGCTGTGCCCGCTGCAGCCTGCCCTTCGAGTGTCAGAGGAAATGCAAGGCGCACCAGGCCAGCTGTACGAAAGCCAGCAAAAAGACGACCCCGGTCGTCCGCCATCCTGTGCCCCAGCCTGCTGCTCCTGTGCCGAAAAGAAGCAGAGCGACTGTGCTGACCGCTGCCCAGAAGCCCACCCCAGCCCCAGAGCCGGCGGACCAGAACCCTGCCGCCGGAACAACAAATGCTGCAACGGGAGGCGTTGACCGAGCCCATACCAACAGGGGTCCTATCACCTCCTCCCAGGTCGCCCGGAAGATCTCCGAACTGAGGCACCTAAGTGCCCCCTCCAACCTACACGAACCTGCCCCAAGAAGGGCCAGTGCTCCACCACGCGTGGCCATCCGAAACCCCACCCCTAGAGTCACCAATACTGGCTACCGGCCCGCCCTCCGAGCTCCAGCCACAAGGGGCGCCAACGCAACTCCTCAGCCCACCTTGCGAACTCCACCTGGCCGGGGGACAGGGGCCACCCCCCAGACCGCCCCACGCACTGTTAACATCGGAGGCCCCACCGCTACGACCAGACCACAGCCCCAGACCCCCACCGTCAGAGAGTCCGACGCGGCCCCTACAGGCACCAGCCCACTCTCTGCCAATAGAAGACCACCCACTCCCACAGCGACCCCCCGGGCGATGACCACACGCGAAAGCCCGGACACTGACGCTGCACCCGCCGAACCAAGCCGGGCTCTACCAACCAACAATGCCACTACTCCACCGACGCCTATGCCTCGGGGACCAACCGAAAGATCCCCCGAGCCGCAAGGGAGACGACCCGCCGGCCAAACCGCAAACCCACTACCCGCGCGGACCGAGGAACCAGAGGACCGGCAGCCGACGATTAAGCCAGCCACGCCCTGGCAGGCTGCCTGGATCGAGAAGCTCCGAGCGACAGCTTCCTTTGAAGAATTCGACCAGCTCATCAATGAGCTCACCTGCGAACTCTCCACAGAGATCGTCTCAAAGAGGACGCCAAACCAGGAGGCCGCACGGCCTACCTCCAGAAGGCCCACTCCAAACCGCGACGCCACCACCCGAGGAGCTGGACGAAGAAACTCCAGCCGCCGCTACGACCCGGCAGCAGCCTCCCAGATCCAGAAGCTATACAGAACCAACCGCCTCAAGGCCATGAGAAAGGTCCTCGACGGTCCCTCATCCTACTGCACGATCCCGCCCGAGCGCCTATACCGCTACTTCCTGGAAGTATTCGCTGACAAGCCCAGGAACGACGTGCAGCGCCCAGAGTGCCTTCACCCGCTGCCCCGCATCACCAACGCAGATGGCCTAGAGGCTGATTTCACGCCCAAAGAGGTAATGGCCAGGCTCTCCAGGACCAAAAACACTGCACCCGGAAAAGACGGCATCCCCTACAGCCTCCTCAAAAAGCGGGACCCCGGCTGCCATGTCCTCTCCGGCATCTTTAACCTATGCCGGTGCTTTGGCCGGCCACCCACCTCCTGGAAAAAGGCCATGACGGTCCTGATCTACAAGAAGGGTGAGCGAGACGACCCCAGCAACTGGAGACCCATCTCCCTCTGCTCCACAATGTACAAGCTATATGCCAGCTGCCTGGCAGCCAGAATCACGGAGTGGGCGACGACCGGGGGAGCCATCAGCCCGGCCCAGAAGGGCTTCATGCCATCTGAGGGGTGCTACGAGCACAACTTCCTGCTCCAGACCGTCCTCCAGACGACCAGGAGGGCCCACAACCAGTGCGCAATAGCGTGGCTGGATCTGGCCAACGCCTTCGGGTCCATCCCCCACCATCACATCTTCAGCACCCTACGGGAGTTCGGGATGCCGGAGACCTTTCTCCGCCTGATCCGGGAACTCTACAAGGGCTGCAGCACCACCATCCGTTCGGTAGAAGGCGAAACAGCCGAGATCCCGATCCGCAGCGGCGTGAAGCAGGGCTGCCCCCTCAGCCCGATCATCTTCAACCTCGCCATGGAGCCACTCCTGCGGGCAATCTCCAATGGCGCCGACGGCTTCGACCTGCACGGCGAGAGAGTGAACGTGTTGGCCTACGCAGATGACCTAGTCCTGATCGCGGACGACCCCGAGAGGCTCCAGGGCATGCTCAACACCATCGGGAGAGTCGCAGAATGGACGGGACTCCGCTTTAACGCCAAAAAGTGCGCGTCCCTCCACGTCAACTGCAGCAAGAAGAACTCAGTGCAGGCTACGGACTTCCTCATCCAGGGTGAATCCGTCGTCCCCCTGGCCGAGGGGCAGGCGTACCAACACCTCGGCACGCCGACGGGCTTCCGTGTCCGGCAGACCCCCGAGGACACCATCCAGGAAATCCTGCAGGACGCCGCCAGGATCGACGTTTCCCTGCTGGCTCCGTGGCAGAAAATCGACGCCCTCAACACGTTCCTGATCCCCCGCATCGCCTTCGTCCTGAGAGGATCCGCCGTAGCAAAGGTGCCCCTCAACAAGGCGGACAACGTCATCCGGCAACTGGTGAAGAAGTGGCTGTCCCTGCCCCAGAGAGCAAGCAACGAGCTGGTCTATATTGCTCACCGGCACGGTGGCGCCAATGTCCCCCGCATGGGAGACCTCTGCGATATCGCGGTCGTCACACATGCCTTTCGCCTCCTGACGTGCCCGGACGCCGTGGTAAAGAACGTTGCGACGACCGCCCTGCGCTCCGCCACAGCAAAGCGAATCAACAGAGCTGCCTCTGGCCAAGATATAGCCAACTTCCTGAGCGGCTCCATGGACGGTGACTTCGCCCGAGACAGAGGCGACATAGCCTCACTGTGGACCCGTGCCCGCATTGCCACGCGCCGACTGGGGAAACGACTAGGCTGCTGCTGGGTATGGAGCGAGGACCGGCGGGAGCTGGGAATCCTGATACCGCGGACCGAGACGGAGGACAACACCGTCATCAGCCCTGGAGCCAGAGGCACACTGGAGAGGTCGCTGAAGGCCGCCGTACGCGCGCTCTACTTGGGCACGCTGAAGAAAAAACCAGACCAGGGCAAGGTTTTCGAGGTCACCAGCAAGTGGGACTCCAGCAACCACTTCCTCCACTCAGGCAGCTTCACCCGCTTCGCTGACTGGCGCTTCATACACCGCGCCCGACTAAACTGCGTCCCGCTCAACGGAGCCGTCCGCCACGGGAACCGAGACAAGCGCTGCAGGAAGTGTGGGTACGCCATGGAGACCCTGCCCCACGTCCTGTGCAGCTGCAAGCCCCACGCCAGAGCCTGGCAGCTGCGTCACAATGCCATCCAGGACCGTCTGGTAAAGGCCATCGCTCCGCACCTGGGAGAAAAAGCCACCAACCGCACCATCCCTGGCACCGACAGCCCACTGCGCCCGGACATCGTCGTCACGGACGAGGCTCGAAAAAAGATCATCCTCGTTGACGTGACGGTTCCTTTCGAGAACAGGACCCTGGCCTTCCGCGAGGCCCGAGCCCGAAAGCTCGAAAAATACACCCCCTTGGCGGACACTCTGAGGTCAAAGGGCTACGAGGTCTATACCGACGCCCTGATCGTTGGGGCCCTGGGCGCCTGGGACCCTTGTAATGAACGCGTGCTTCGGGCTTGCGGGGTAGGCCGTCGCTATGCGCAGCTCATGAGACGCCTGATGGTCTCGGACACTATCAGATGGTCCAGAGACATCTACACGGAGCACGTCACCGGTCACCGCCAATACCAGGAGTAAGCGGGCGTGACTCCGTGCACCCGAAGGGGGGAGGAGATCTTCACGCACCCCCGTTGGTCTCTATCCCCTGAGCCCTGAACCCACCAAACCAAACTCCACTATGTGAGGGTCGCCCTATCCTCATCACCCAGCTCGCTCCTTTATTCCCACGACTATCTGTAACCTGTTTGTATGAGCGATAAGTACCCTCACTGCCTCTCGACTGTATCTTGATCTCACCCAAAGTTCACCCCACATTGGGGACATGACAGACTGTATATGGTATATGCTGCCCAATACCAAAATACTGAACCCCCCCCCCGTAGTCTGTATGCTATCCCCGATGAAACAATAACTGATGCTTTAAACTCTCTGTATCGTTTATTTTCAAATATTCACTAATAAACATTAAAATCTGTTCTTATCAGTTTAATATCTGATACGTCCTCTATCTGAGGACTATATATTAAATGGATTTTTGGAACAGGGAGATGGAATAGGAGCTTGCTCCATCCACTCCACGCATCGACCTGGTATTGCAGTACCTCCAGGAACGGTGCACCTCCCCCTCGGGGAGACTATGGTGGTTAAAAAATAGAATCAATTGAATTTCTTACACCTATGATCATTTAGATCCTTAATGTATTTTACGCCTGATGTACTAAAGTTCTTTCATTCGTTGATTGGATAGTCTCTATACAAATAACAAAAGGATGTCAATCAGCCCATAATTGTATCGTTTAGAAAACCATAGGCGAGCACTTACATTTCCCTGCCCACTCAGTAACGGGAGTGGCTTGATCATTACAAAAAAATCAATCGTCTTTCTCTTGATACTCACACCTTTCTGTCAATTGTTGAGAATGGGCCATCTCCACCCTGATTAAATTGGCATGGTTAGCACTGTATTCATGTATACTGAACAGATGGGCGTTTCCTTACCAAGTGGGTCAGTGCCTCGTTAGTGCCTCATTAGCACTGACCCCGCCCCTTGGTAAGGCAACTCCCATCTGTTCAGTATACATGAATAAGGTGCTAACGAGGCCAATTCAATCAGGGTGGAGGTGGCCCATTCCCAAGTACTGACGGGGAGGTGTGAGAATCACGCCTGATTGTGTGTTTCAGAGAGTTTTGTGAGAGCAGAAAAGAGCGTTGGGGCTGCCGCAGAGCACAGGGGGCAGGGCCAGTTTAAGTGGTAAGTTAGCAGCTAACTAAGCTACAGCTCACAGGAGAGGCCTCTAAAAAAGAAAAAAAACTGACCCCATTTCAAATGTTATCAAAATCGGTGGAGTAAATAAAGTAGATATGAGGGGAAAGTTCTCTCTAACTATAGACGTTTTTGTTCAAATACGATAATACTTGGCGTGCTCCGGCCGCCGCTGCTCAGGCCGGCGGGGGATCCTTGCCCCGCGCACTGGCCGCCGCTGCCCGGGCGGCCCCGCAGCGTGTCTCCGCCGCCGCTGCTCGGCCCGCCGGGGGACTCCTGCCCCGCGTCTGGGCTGGCGCGTCCCGGGGGGGCCCCGCGGCGTGTCTCGACCGCCGCTGCCCGGGCCGCTGGGGGACTCCTGCCCCGCGTCTGGGCTGCCGCTGCGCGGGGAGCCCCGCGGCGTGTCTCCGCCGCCGCTGATCGGGCCGCTGGGGGACTCCTGTCCCGCGCCCGAGCTGCCGCTGCCGCTGTCGGAGCGGCCGGGGGAGCTCCGCAGGGCGCCCCGGCTGCTCGGGCCACCCGAGGACGCGGGCCCCGTGCCCCAGCCGCCGCCGCTCGCCGCGCCTGAGGAGCTCCTTACTGTATTGCAAGAGACAAGACCCGACACCTGCCTGCAGCTCCAGGCACCAGGAGACTGCCCCACCACGTGCCGGCCATCCCAGAGGCAGAGAAATGCCACTGCCAGACCCCGGCCACAGAGGGATTCCCTCGCCGCCCCCCCCCCCCCCCCAGCGGCAGCTGCTGCCTAGAGCCAGCCCTACCAGATAGGAGCTGCCCCAAGCACCGAGCCCCGCTACACCTCAGCCACAGGGGGGCTCCCCCACCAGCAACCGCAGCCACCGAGAGACCCTGTGGACAAGCCACTCCAGTCCACGAGAGCCCTGTCCGCGGATCACCATATGCCCCAGCTGCCAAGAGATGTCTCTCCTGTCCTCCTGTGGTCGTGGAACACACCCCCTGCGCTCCAGCTGCTCCAGCCGCTACGAGATGGCTCTCCCATCCTCCTGCGGTCACCAGACACGCCTCCTGCGCTCCAGCTGCTACAAGATGGCTCTCCCGTCCTCATGCGGTCACCGGACACACCTCCTGCGCTCCCACAGCTCCAGCCGCTACAAGATGGTTCTCCCGTTCTCCCACAGCCACGGGACACGCCCCCTGCCCCCCAGCAGCTCCAGCTGATTCGAGATGTCCCTGCGCTTCTCCCAGGGCCGTAGCAACAAAGAATGTGGCCCCCTACGAACATATGTCTGGGGCCCCTTACAATGCAGAAACTGGAATGCGGTATTTATTTTATACAATATACAGGGTTCGTATTATGTATACATAGGCCTACAGTGTACATGTATTCCGTATTTACGCAAAGTGCTTCTTTCGAGCCTTGTTCTCCGCAAATTGGTTAATCAATGCGTCATAGTCCAGAGATCTGGCAAGCTTGTTTTCGATTGAGATAACTTCAAGCGCAGAAAGCCTGTCATCTGTCATGGTTGAGCGCAGGAGATTCTTGATCAGTTTCATTCTGCTGAAGCCCCTTTCAGCACCAGCGACAGTAACTGGTGTGGTCAGAAGAATTCTGATGCAAATGCAAAGATTTGGATATATCTCCTGAAGGCTGTTCTTGTATACGTACGTTAAAAAATTGTTTGCCGTGACAAGTCCTCTCTCTTTCTCGATGACATAAATAAAACGATTCAATTCCATTATGAGTTCTTCGGCATCAAAGTCTCCCATTTTTCTTTCAAAATTTTTGCTGTGATTCTCCAGTTCATTTTCTCTGTGACACTGCTTCAGGCTGTTAGCGTTGTACAGAAATCCAAACAACTTATACCACTCCACGAGTTGGTCAAATCGCGATGAAACAGAAGATATGGCCTGATCAGTGAGAACAAGAAAGAAAAATTCAATTCAATTCAATTTCAAAAGTCGGCAGAAAGACGACTCGAATCATCAGCACATTCGTAATCAAACATTCTCTTCTTACGTCGCACCCTGGTTTCTGGAAACACCTGCTCAATACCCATATGCTCTGCTATTTCACGTGCATTTGTGACCACAGAGTTATATCCTGTGTTTCGATAGTCCTCCAAAAACTTCATTGTAGCACCGACTTCTGCCTGCAGTACGTCAATTGACACATCTGGTGCCTGAATTAATTTGCTGGTTTTATTGACGTGAAATAGTATATCCTACCACGTGTACACAGTCAGAACAAAAGGCCACGTAGTAACATGGTCTAAAAGCGCACCGGCTTCTGTTGCTGTATTGCCATCTTTCTTTTCGAGCGCATATTCTCGCAAAGATGACAAAGCATTGCACAATTCTTCAAGGTGATAACGCAATGGCTTCACAGCATCAATTCTCGACTCCCAACGAGTGTCCGATAACCCTTTAACAGATATTGGCATAGGTTCTTGAAGTATATCCCAACGTGAAGGTGAAGAAGAAAAGATAACGTATATTCTGTTAATCAGACCAAAAAAGTCAACGGCATATTTCGATGACTTTGCCACGTCTGAGATCACAAGATTCCAAGCGTGAGCTCCACATGGTACATACAAGGCACGGTCATTTATTTCTAGCATGCGGGCTTGAACTCCTTTATTCTTTCCTCTCATCTTTGCGCCGTTATCATAAGCTTGGCCTCTCATGTCAGCAATGTCTATTCCTAAGTTGTTTGCCTTTTCAAGAAACGCTTCCAATAAGCCCTCGCCAGTTGTATCATGAACATTAAGAAAACCAACAAACGCTTCACGAATATTGACACCATCTTCACCGTTGCATTCAACAAAGCGTAACACCACAGACATCTGTTCTTCATGTGACACGTCGGGAGTACAGTCCAAAATAACTGAATAATATTTTGCTTTTTTAAGCTGCGCTATGTCGGCCTCTTGAATGTTACTGGCAACAAGTTGAATCAGCTCGTTTTGGATCTGTGGACTGAGGTACTGAACATGTGTCTTTGCCTTCTTAATCCTCTGTAAAAGTTCGCTGAGGACAGTATCATACTTTGCAAGCAATTCAAACAGTCCCAAAAAGTTGCCATTCGAAGGACCGCCGAACTTTTCATTACTTCCTCGAAATGCCAAGTTTCTTTCGGACAAGAAAATAATGACATCAACCATGCATTTGACAACGTTTCTCCAGAAATCTCTTTCTTTCAGAAAAGCACGCAATTCGAGGTGGTCAATACATGTACGGTTTACTATGCCTGACCGAAGGTCAAACCATTTCACCATACAGTCTTGATGACCTTTGCCTGTTTCATGCTGCTGAAGTCTTTTTGACAGTGCTTTCCAAGCTGATGTTCCACGACGTAGCGGTATGTCGCCAGTGCCAAATAATTTACAACAAAAACAAAAAATGGCATCTTTCTGAACTGAGTACATTAACCACAAACGTCTTATTTTCTCGGCATTTGCCATGGTTCTATACAAATGAGTACTTGTGAACCTCCGTCTTACCTCGTAAAATGGAAATTCGTAACTTTCATTCTGTTGCGGTGGGCCACGTGCAACAATGTCACACACTTGCCTGTCTGATATTATACACGGCCAATCTCCTGGATCATCAGTCAGTGGTTCAGATTCAGATACTTCTTTCCCGGCAGCAGCTGGATTATCTGTCACAGTTTGTTTGGTAGAACAACTAGCTTCACCTTCGACCTCACTTGAAGCACTTCTGGATACTTCTGGACACGATTCGTCGCTGCTAGCGCTGTCCGTTTCATGTGCCTGTACCTGTACGTTGGATTGCAGCGCAAAATACGTTGACAACTTTGGAATTTTCTCAAGTTCCTTCTCGGCATCTTTTGCTGCCTTTCGTTTACCAGCTCCGCTCTTATACATTCTCTTAGACATCACAAAGCACGCTTCTGCGTTGGAAACGATAAAAAACTAAACAACTAAATTAATAACATTTATCCGCCGACCGCCATTATGAACGCAAATATACATTCTTTGAATGGGTCCAACTACAATTCGAAACTGACCGACAGACAACTGATGTAGCCAATAGCATTACGATGTATCATAATGACTTCACGGTTTTGTCAGTAAGACCGACATGGATTGTGCAATAGCGTCAATAAATGTCACTTACCTAGTTATACTTTACATTTTTTTGCCACTTTTAGGGGGCCCCTTCCTTGCGGGGCCCCCTCCAGTCGGAGGGTACGGAGAGCGCTCGCTACGCCTCTGGTACTGCCTCCCCATGCGTGGTATTACCATGGCCGGCTTTAGCAAGTGCGGGGCCCGATTTGTGGGGCTTGTACTCATCGGGCTGCGCTCCGAGTCTTCAGCCGTACTTCAGATTGCCGCACTACGGCCAGGGTAGCGGGGCCACGGGACTTGCTGCGCTCCGGCTGGGGTGGCAGGGCTGCCGGACTTGCTGCGCTTCGGCCAAGGGAGTGGGCCTGCGGGGCTTGCCGTGCTCCGGTGGGAGGAGTGAGGCCACGGGACTTGCCGCGCTCTGGCCGGGGTAGCGGGGCCACGGGAGGACATAGATACCTTCCTGACGGCCTTTGAGAATGCCTGCGAGCTGCACAGGGTTGGCCCTGCAGACAGGATCTCATTTCTCACCCCCCTTACTGGACTCCACTAGGCCATGGAGGTGTACAGCAGACTGAAAGGGGCAGAGGCAGGGGACTACGAACTGTTCAAACAGGCCCTGTTCCGCGAGTTTGGGATGACTCTGGAGATGTACCAGAAAAGGTTCTGGAGTCAGCGTAAAACCCGTGAGGTCACATACCTACAACTGGTCAACCAGGCGCAGGGGTATGCCCGCAAGTGGACAGTTGGGGCCCAAACTAAAGAGGACCTGCTTGACCTATTCATACTAGAGCACCTGTACGAGCAGTGCCCGTCTGACCTGAGGCTGTGGTTGATGGACCAGAAGCCGGAGAACCCGCAGCACACAGGCCAGCTGGCCGACCAATTTGTGGACAGTTGAGCAGGGGATAACAGGGAGGAGTCTCGAAGGAGCAGGCCTGCCTCAACGCAGAGAGAGAGTCACCATGGGACCTCCCAGCGGGGGCCTATGGAGAACCCCCAACAAAGGGGAACATCCAGCGCCAGGTCCATCCGACCCACTCGAGGGGGCCCACGAGACATGGGCTGCTATCACTGTGGCCAGCGAGGCCACATACGGGCCCAGTGCCCCAAGCTCAGGGACAGACCGAGCAGACCCAACCCGCAGAGAGTTGACTGGATAAAGACCCAGTTGGAGGAGGGGCAACATTCCCAGGAAAAGGGGCCTGGCAGCGTACCACCTGTGAAGGAGGGAGGAGGTCCCCAGGTCAGCTCCTCTGGGGGGTTGGAGGCTCCAGGTTCTGGGTTTTTGGTTTACAGGGTGGGCGCAGGGCTGCCCCTCCGGAAAGAGTGCCTTGTTTCCCTGGAGGTAGATGGGAGGAAGGTCACTGGGTACTGGGACACAGGCGCAGAGGTGACGCTCGCCCGGCCCGAGGTGGTGGCCTCAGATCGGATGGTACCCAACACCTACCTGACCCTGATGGGCGTGGGCAGGACCCCATTGAAGGTGCCCGTGGCGAGGGTACACCTGAAGTGGGGGGCCAAGGAGGGCCCCAAGGACGTGGAGGTACACCCACATTTGCCCTCAGACGTGTTAATGGGAGGGGACCTCGAGGACTGGCCAAGTAAAACCCAGAGTGCCCTGGTCGTGACTCTTAGTCAGAGTCAGCGAAGGGCACTGCGCCCCGACAATGGGGAAGGGACTCTGCCCGAGGTGCAGGACCCTAACCTGGTGGAGGGAGAACGCCCAGGGGCATAGCTCAGAGAGGCTGCGGCCTCAGACCCAGCCAGCGAATGAGAGCAGGTCCCTATCCCTGTCCCAGCTGCTGAGTTCCAGGCCGAGTTGCAGAAAGATCCCTCCTTGAGGAAGCCCAGGGACCGGGCTAACCTCAGTGCAGTACAGACCATGAGGAGAGGTTGCAAGGAGAGGTTCCTGTGGGAGAAGGGGTTTCTGTACCGAGAATGGGCTCCCCCAGGGGAAGTAGAGTCATGAGGGATCAGGAGGCAGCTGGTGGTTCCCCAGAAGTTTCGCCACAAGCTACTGTACCTGGCCCATGACATCCCTCGCAGGGCACCAGGGAATCCGGCGCACCAAGCAGAGGCTGCTACAGAACTTTTACTGGCCTGGGGTCTTTACCCATGTCCGACAGTACTGCCAATCCTGTGACCCCTGCCAGAGGGTGGGGAAGGCCCGGGACAAGGGGAAAGCGGCTTTGAGGCCTTTACCCATCATAGAAGAACCTTTCCAGAAGGTGGCCGTGGACATAGTGGGACCTCTCAGCAAGATGACCCGGTCGGGGAAGAAATACATCCTGGTGGTGGTGGATTTCACCACTCGCTACCCCGAGGCGGTGGCCTTGTCCTCTATCGAAGCAGACACCGTGGCAGATGCGCTGCTGACAATTTTCAGCCGGGTGGGGTTCCCCAAGGAAGTCTTAACAGACCAGGGGTCCAACTTCATGTCGGCCCTGCTCCGGTGCTTGTGGGGAAAAATGTGGGGTCCGGCCTAACTGGGCCTCAGCGTATTACCCCCAGTCCAACGGGCTGGTGGAAAGGTTCAACGGGACACTGAAGATGATGCCAAAAGCATTTATGAACCAGAACCCGTAGGACTGGGACAAGTACTTACCTCACCTGCTGTTCGCGTACAGGGAGGTACCCCAGGACTCTCCCGGATTTCCGCCTTTCGAACTGTTATATGGAAGGCGGGTAAGGGGGCCCCTGGACCGGATGAGAGACGAATGGGAGGGGAAGGCCACTCCCGAGGGAGAGTCGGTAGTGGAGTATGTCACGACCTTCCGGGAAAGGCTGGCCGAGCTCATGGGCCTGGCCAGGGAGAATCTGGCCCGAGCCCAGAGGAAGCAGAAGGTCTGGTATGACGGCACGGCGCGGGCCCGTGCCTTCGCCACCGGGGATCAGGTGATGGTTCTCATCCCCGTGAGGAAAAACAAACTCCAGGCTGCCTGGGAAGGGCCCTTTAAGGTTATCAAGCAACTGAATGAGGTAAACTATGTGGTGGAGCTGTCAAACCGGGCACATCACCGTCGGGTGTACCATGTGAACATGATGAAGTCATACTATGACAGGGGGAATGTGGTGTTCGCCGTGTGTGGACATTGGGAGGAGCAGGGAGATGACCCCTTAGTGGATCTATTCCCTGGGACAAAAGCTGGTTCCCCTCTGGAGGCGATTCCCCTCTCGGATCAGCTGACCCTGGCCCAGCACGCTGAGATCAGAGGGATGCTGCATCTATACCGACAGCTGTTTTCCAACCAGCCTGGACGCACAAATTTGACTGTCCACCGGGTGGAGACCGGGTCACATCCTCCTATAAGATGCTCCCCTTTTCGGGTCACTGGGAAAACTGCCCAGGACCTAGAAAGAGAGGTCAGGGACATGCTGGCTTTGGGGGTGATCCAGCCATCTTCCAGCCCTTAGGCCTTGCCAGTGGTGCTGGTCCCCAAAAAGGATGGGTCAATCCGGTTCTGTGTGGACTATCAAAAGCTCAATGCCATCACCGTATTTGATGCCTACCCCATGCCCAGGCCTGACGAGCTCCTAGACAAGCTGGGAGGCGCTCGGTACCTCACCACCATGGATCTTACCAAGGGCTACTGGCAAGTGCCGCTGGACACAGATGCCAGGCTGAAATCGGCCTTTATCACCCCTCTGGGGCTCTATGAGTTTCTGACCCTGCCCTTTGGCCTCAAGGGAGCGCCAGCCACCTTCCAGCGCCTGGTAGATCAGCTACTGAGGGGGATGGAGAGTTTTGCCGTGGCGTATATTGACGACATCTGCGTCTTCAGCCGGACCTGGGAGGACCACATGTCCCAGGTTAAACGAGTGCTGGACCGACTCCGGGAGGCTGGGTTAACCGTAAAGGCTGAGAAGTGCAAGGTGGGGATGGCTGAAGTATCTTACCTGGGCCATCGGGTGGGGAGCGGCTGCCTGAAGCCGGAACCAGCCAAGGTGGAGGTGATCAGAGACTGGCCACCTCCCCAAACCAAAAAGCAGGTCCAGGCCTTTATTGGGATGGCGGGGTACTATCGAAGGTTCGTGCCCCACTTTAGCACCATAGCCTCCCCCCTCACTGAGCTGTGCAAGAAGGGGAAGCCAGACGAGGTGGTCTGGACCAAGCAGTGCCAGCAGGCTCTCCTGGCGCTGAAGGAGGCTCTGGTTAGTGGCCCAGTTCTGGCAAACCCAGATTTTGACAAACCCTTTATGGTGTTCACTGACGCCTCAGACACGGGACTGGGGGTGGTGTTAATGCAGGAGGATGAAAAGGGGGAGAGACACCCCATCATGTACCTGAGCAAGAAGTTGCTACCCCGGGAGCAGAACTACGTGACCATCGAGAAGGAATGCCTGGCCATGGTGTGGGCCCTTAAGAAACTGGAGCCATATCTCTTTGGGCGACACTTCACCGTGTACACCGACCACTCTCCCCTGACCTGGCTGCACCAGATGAAAGGAGCCAACGCCAAGGTCCTGAGGTGGAGCCTGCTCCTGCAGGACTATGACATGGACGCGGTCCATGTGAAGGGAAGTGCCAAGCTGATAGTGGACGCGTTGTCCCGGAGAGGGGGCCCTGAACATCCCCAGGTCACTGGGCAGAGTGACCCCGCTCAGTTCAGTCTCGAAGGGGGGAGAGATGTGATGGAGTAGGGACTGTCTGTGTGGGGGATGGCAGAGCCGGGGAGGACTTTAGGTGAGGGACAGGAGCTGAGCCTGTAACCTGAGCTAGGCAGGGGGGAGGCGGGTCAGCACCTTTGGCCCGGGAAGCTGGACAAAGGAAGGGGCCGGCTGTAGGGAAGGGAGTTCAGTTTTGTTTTGGGGGTGTGTGGGGGGAGTTCAGGGTATCCTAAGCTGGGATCCAAGCACCCTGAACCCCCAGAAGGACTCGATTGAGGTGTCCTGACTGTGCCTGCAAGCTCTGCTTTAACCTGCATTCTTGTTGTCCAATAAACCTTCTGTTTTACTGGCTGGCTGAGAGTCACTGTGGGTCCCAGGAAGAGGGGTGCCGGACCGGACTCCCCCACACTCCGTGACAGTGGGGAAAACGGGGCACTCCAGCAGCGGCACTGTAACTGGAAAAGAGCCGCATGTGGTTTGGCCAACCCGGAGCGCCCTTGCACACATTTTCTTTTCCTGCAAGAGTTAACAGTGACGGGTACGTCACAGGAAGTGGGTGGGTTTATGCAATTCATGACTATGCAGCAGCAGCCAGGGAAAGCAGTGAGATGAACCCAAGCAACCAGACTGAAAGAATTCTCAGTCATTGAGTAGAATTGTGTGTTGAGTTCTTGCTTTTGAATTAGTACATTGCAGTCCTTTAGGGGGAGTGATTGTCGCTTGGAGTTTCATAGTTATCAAAGTCTGGTTGATGGCATTTGGTCCCAGTCTGGGAGCTCGTCATGGTGATATAGAAAGCTGCGGCGGAGGTAGGGCTGTCTCGTTTTGCAGGATATTGCTTGACAGCTTCTTGGGTTAAATCAAGTGTTGTTGGTCACTGTCAATATTATAAGTGAGTGGGTATGACTTTATTCACCCACAAGAAAAAAACAGCCAGTAGAGCTTTTATGTTAGACTTTATCTCCTGAACCAGTTAAGCAGAACCTGTGAGAGTTCTATCCCCATTACCTGGCCTGCTTATTCATACCCAAGACTATCTGTAGCTTTTTGTATGACTAAGGTATCTTCACTGCTGTCTGACTGTATCTTGATCTCACCCACCATGTACCCTGCATTGGGGACTGTATTTGTTATGTGCTATCCCATACCAAAATACTGGTGTTTCCTTATACTCTGTATGTTACCCCCAATGACCAATAACTGATGTTTCAAACTCTCTGTATCATCTATTTTTAAACATTCTCTAATAAACTTCTAAATCTCGATTTAATCTCATTTACTACACTGATACACTATATTTGCTACTCTTAAAAGACCTAATAGTGCTCTGAAATGCATCCTGCTACCCTTAAAACGCAGCCCAAGGCACCGACCACTACTCAGGCAGGTCTCGGGGACACGGCAGGTCAGCAAATCCTGGGGGCAGTGCGAGAACAGGAAGGATCCCTCTCCCCCCCTCCCAGATGCTGGGACATCACCACGAGGGAAAACATACACTCCGCTCTCCAGCTGCCGGGGGGGGGGGGGGGAAGCTGCACGGGGGGGGGCTGTCCTGCCGTGCTCCAGTCTCCGGAAGAACCTCCAGCGGAATGCCAGCAGCTGCAGCCAATGGGAGTCTGCCCCACCGGGCTCCCGGCACCAGAGAAACCTCTCCCTTATGGCCAGCAGCTGCAGGGAGCCTACCCCACCGCGCTCCTACCGCAGGAAGAATCGCCTGCCAACCACCAGCAGCTGCAGAAAGACTGCCCCCCCCACACCGCCGGAGAGACCTACAGCCGCCCACCTGCTGATACCGTCTGGAGTTTGTCCCCGCGTGCCCCAGCTACCGGAGAAACCCCCCGCTGCCCAGCTGCTGCCCCTGGCGACCCCCCTGTACCCCACCACCTACTCCCATGAGGGGACCCTCCCGTGGCCCCGCCACCACCCGTGCCACCCGGGGTCCCTGTCCCGCGCCGCTGCCGCATGTCCTACCTGGGGAGCCCCGCCGCGTGCTCCAGCCGCTGATGCCTGAGCCGCCGGGGGATCCCTGCCCTGTGTCCCAGCTGTTTGCGCAGCCTGGGGAGCCCCGCCATGTGTTCCGGCCACTGCTGCCTGAGCCGCCGGGGGATCCCTGCCCCGCGCCCCGGGTGCCGCTGTCCAAGCGGCTGTGGGAGCCCTGCGGCGTGCCTCAGCCACCAGGGGACTCTTGTCCCGCGCCCCAGCCACCGCCGCTCGCAGCGCCTGGGGAGCCCCCTGATGGGCAGCTCCAGCTACCGGGAGACTGCCCCACCACGTGCCAGCTGTTCCAGAGGCAGAGAAATGCCCCCACTGCACGCAAGCCGCAGAGGGATTCCCCCGCCGCTCACCTGCGGCTGCAGCCGCCAAGGGTCAGCTCTGCCACATATGAGCTGCCCCAGACACCGAGCCCCACCGTATCCCAGCCACAGGGGGGTTCTCCCACCACCTATCAGCAACCCCAGGCACTGAGAGACTGCCCCCACATGGACAAGCCGCTCCAGAACCCGAGAGACCTGCCCGCCGATCACCAGACGCTCCAGCTGCCAAGAGATGTCCCCCCATTCTCCTACGGTCACCGGATACACCCCCTGTGCTCCAGCAACCCCTGCCGCCAAGGGGCAACTCCCCTGACAGGACACCCCCACCCCTCAGGAGCCCCAGTCACTGGGAGGCATCCCCAGTGCTCCTGAGGTGCAGCTACCACTGAGGGATGCCCACCCCCCACCAGCCGTGTGACGGAAGGCAGCCAGGAGGGCCCCAACACTCCACAAGATGGCTGCTCAGCTCTAGACACCATTAACTTGGAATACCCCTTGCCGCAGATGTGCTCATCTGCCCCATTTGCTTGCTGCCCCAATGCTTCCACCTCCTCGGAGGGGTCACCAGACATCTGAGGAGGTGCCACAACAAGTCCACCGCCTTCAGCTGCGCCCTCTGCAGCCTGCCCTTCGAGTCCCAGAAGAGATGCAAGGCACACCAGGCCAGCTGCAAGAAAGTCCGCACAGCAGCAGCTCCGGTTCCCGTCCCCTGCCATCCTGTGCCCCGGCCTGCTACTCCTGTGCTGCAAGGAAACAGAGCGACCCCGCCAGCCGCTGTCCAGAAACCCACTCCAGTCCCTGAGCTGGTGGACCAGGTCCCCGCCGCTGAGACGACATCTACCATAGTGGGAAACGTCAACTGAGCCCCTGCCAGCAGGGGTCCTGTCACATCCTCCCAGGTCACCCGGAAGCTCTCCGAGTTGAGGCATCTCAGTGCCTCCTCGAGGCCCAACCAGCATGACCACACCCCAAGAAGGGTCAGTGCTCCGCCATGTGTGGCCGCCCGAGACCCTGCCTCCGGAGGCACCAACGCCGGCCCTCGGTCCACCCTGCGAACACCAGCCACGAGGGGAACCAACGCAACTCTCTGATGCAGTAGGGACTGTCTGTGTGGGGAGTGGGAGAGCAGGGGAGGACTTTAGGAGATGGACGATGCCAGAGCCTGTAACCTGAGCTAGGTAAGGGAGGGGAAAGGTCAACACCTTTGCCCGGGAAGGGGACAAAGGAAGGGAGTGGCAGGAGGGAAGCAGTTTGAGTTTGGGCTTGGGGCTGTGTGGGCGGAATTCAGGGTATCCTAGCTAGGATCCAAGCACCCTGAAAGCCCAGAAGGACTCGGTGGAGGGGTCCTGACTGTGCCTGCAAGCTCTGCTGTAACCTGTGTTCCTGTTGTCCAATAAACCTTCTGTTTTACTGGCTGGCTGAGAGTCACTGTGGGTCCCAGGAAGAGGGGTGCAGGGCCGGACTCCCCCACACTCCGTGACAACTGGTGGCAGCGGCGGGAGATACTGCACCCCGTGGACGGCGCTTCCTGCAGTAAGTAACTGGGGAGCAGTAAAACGAAGGGGTGGTTAACCCCTGGGAGTGTGTGCCCAGTGAGAAGGACTTTGCAGTAACAGGGTCCCCCGGGGGATTGCAGCGAGCGGTCCCAGGGGCGGAGGAGTCTGCAGCTCGACCCTGGCAGAGAGGTGGTGACCTCAAGAAGGGCTGGTGCACTAGGGGTCCCCCTGGAAACCGTGGGGAGCGGCGAGCACCCCGGCCTGTGAGTGGTTAGCAGGAAGATGTATGCCAAGCGGCGCAAGTGCAACCTGCTGAAGCTGTGCAAGCAGAGGGGGCTGCACCCAGGAAAATGCACCAAGGACCAGCTGATTGCCCAGCTGGAGCAGGAAGACCGCATAAATAAACAAAGCCCTGTCTCTGAGGAAAGCAGCCAAGCAGATGCAGCGCAGGCACCAGTGTCTGTCCCCGCTGAAAGTGGTCAGCCGGCGGACAAGGGCTTCCCAAGACCTCCCCTTCCTAGGCGTAGAGGAAGGGCGGGGAGAAGCCCAGTGTATACCGAGGGCACCGTAACACCCCCGGCCAGCAGGGGAGCCTCACGGCAAAGCTCACCCCCCAGCAGGGAATCCTCCCGGCAACGCTCGGCATCCGTGAAGCGGATGCGGCTGAAATATAAAAGGAAGCTAAGACAAAAGAAGCTCAAGTTAAAAAGGCAAAAGCTAAAGAAAAAGGCAAAACAGCGTAAACATAAAAAAAACCAGCGTAAACATGAGGAAAACCAGCGCCAGCGTAAGTGAAAGAAAAAGAAAAAACAGCGTAAACATAAGCTGAACCTGGCCCGGCTAAGGAGCAGTAAGGCTCCGGCTGCGGTAAGTAAGGGGAAACCCAAGCCTACAAAGAGCTTTAATAAGCACTTGCTGCCCCGGCGTAAGGAGGGGAAGAACATAAATACCGTGGGAGAGCAGGGGAGGACTTTAGGAGATGGACGATGCCAGAGCCTGTAACCTGAGCTAGGTAAGGGAGGGGAAAGGTCAACACCTTTGCCCGGGAAGGGGACAAAGGAAGGGAGTGGCAGGAGGGAAGCAGTTTGAGTTTGGGCTTGGGGCTGTGTGGGTGGAATTCAGGGTATCCTAGCTAGGATCCAAGCACCCTGAAATCCCAAAAGGACTCGGTGGAGGGGTCCTGACTGTGCCTGCAAGCTCTGCTGTAACCTGTGTTCCTGTTGTCCAATAAACCTTCTGTTTTACTGGCTGGCTGAGAGTCACTGTGGGTCCCAGGAAGAGGGGTGCAGGGTCGGACTCCCCCACACTCCGTGACAAACTCCTCAGCCCGCACCGGAAACCCCACCCGCCGGGGAATGGAGAACCACTCCCCGGACCGCCCCGCACGCTACTACCGTCGGAGGACCCACCGCCACAACCAGGCCACAGCACCAGATCCCCATCGCCAGACGGACCGACACGGGCCCAAGAGACACCAGGCCAATCCCTGCCATCAGAAGGTCACGCATTCTCACAGCAACCCCCCAGACGACAGCCGCACATGAACGACTGGGCGTCACCCCCACACCTACCGGCCCGAACCAAGTCCCACCAACAACCTGTAATGACCCTACCCCACTGGTGACTATGCCTCGGGAACCAACCAAAAGGCCCCCTGAGCCACAAATGAGACAACCCGCCGACCACGCGGCAAACTCACTGCCCATACTGACCGAAGAACCCAAGGACCAGCAGCCGACGGTTAGACCAGTCACACCTTGGCAGGCCGCCTGGATCGAGGAACTCCAATCAGCAGCCTCCTTCAAGGAATTTGAGCCGCTCATCGACAGGCTCACCCGCGAGTTATCTGCAGAGATTGCCTCCAAGAGGACATCAGACCAGGAGACCACCCGGCCTGCCCTCAGACGGCCCGTCCCGAACCACGACACTACCACCAGAGGAACTGGAAGAAGGAACGCCAGCCGCCGCTACAACCCGACAGCAACCTCAAGGATCCAGAAGCTGTACAGAGCGAACCACCTCAAGGCCGTAAGAGAGGTCTTCGATGGTCCCCCGTCCTACTGCACGATCCGCCTGAGCGCCTCTATAACTACTTCCTCGGAGAGTTCGGCGGAGTGCCCAGGAACAACGCGCAGCGCCCGGAGTGCATCCGTCCCCTGCCCCACGTTACCAATGCAGGCAACCTAGAGGCCAACTTCACGCCGAAAGAGGTGACGGCCAGGCTCTCCAGAACAAAGAACACCGCACCCGGAAAGGACGGCATCCCCTACAGCCTCCTCAAGAAGCGAGACCCCGGCTGCCTCGTGCTCTCCGGCATCTTTAACTTGTGCCAGCACTTTGGCCGGTCTCCCACCTCCTGGAAGAAGGCCATGACCGTCCTGATCTACAAGAAGGGCGAGAGAGAAGACCCCAGCAACTGGAGACCCATCTCCCTCTGCTCCACGATGTACGAACTGTATGCCAGCTGTCTGGCAGCTAGGATCACGGAGTGGGCAACGACCGTGGGAGCCATCAGCCTGGCCCAGAAGGGCTTCATGCCGTCGGAGGGGCGCTACGATCCCCCACGACTCTACTTCCCCTGGGGGAGCCCATTCGTGTACCATTCTCGGTACACGAACCCTTTCTCCCACAGGAACCTCTCCTTGCAACGTCTCCTCATGGACTGTACTGCACTGAGGTTAGCCAGGTCCCTTGGCCTCCGCAAGGAGGGATCTTTCTGCAACTCGGCCTGGAACTCAGCAGTTGGGACCTGCTCTCTCTCGTCGGCTGGGTCTGAGGCCGCAGCCTCTCTCAGCCGTGTCCCTGGGTGCTCCTTCCCCACCAGGTTAGCGTCCTGCGCCTCGGGCAGAGTACCTTCCCCATTGTCAGGGCGCAGTGCCCTGCGCTGACTCTGACTACGGGTCATGACCAGGGCACCCCGGGTTTTGCTTGGTCAGACCTCCAGGTCCTCCACCATTAACACCTCTGTGGGTACATGTGGGTGTACCCCCACGTCCTTGGGGCCCTCGGCCCCTCACTTCAGGTGTACCCTCACCACGGGCACCTTGAATAGGGTCCCGCCCACACCCATCAGGGTCAGGTAGGTGTCAGGCACCATCGCATCAGGGGCCACCATCTCGGGCCGGGCCAGCGTCACTTCTGCGCCCATGTCCCAGTACCCAGTGACCTTCCTCCCATCTATCTCCAAGGAAACAAGGCACTCTCTCCAGAGGGGCAGCCCCGCGCCCACCCTGTAAACCAAAAAACCCAGAGCCTGGAGCATCCAGCCCCCCAGAGGAGCTGACCTGGGGCCCTCCTCCCTCCTTCGCAGGTGGTACGCGGCCAGCCCCCCTTTCCTGCGAACGCTGCTCCTCATCTGGCTGGGTCTCTACCAAGTTAGCCCGGTGTGGGGACGGTCTGCTCAGTCTGTCCTTGAGTCTGGGGCACTGGGACCGTGTGTGGCCCCTCTGGCCACGCTGATAGCAGCTCATGTCCCGTTGGTCCCCTCGAATTGGTTGGTTGTCCCTGACTCTGGGCGTTCCCCTTGGGAGGGGGTTCTCCCTATTCCCCCTTTGGGAGGTCCCAGGATGACTCTCTCTGCATCGCAGCGGGCCTGTTCCTTTGAGACTTCTCCGTGCCACCCCCCGACCGGCTCTTCACAAACTCATCAGCCAGCCGCCCTGCATGTCGCGGGTTCTCTGGCTTTTGGTCCCTCAACCACAGCCTCAGGTCGGATGGGCACCGCTCATACAATTGCTCCAGTACCAGCAGTTTAACCAGGTCCCCCTTCATCTGGGCCCCATCTGCCCACTTGCTGGCGTATCCCTCCATGCAGACGGCTAGCTGCAGATATGAGACCTCAGGGGTTTTGTCCTGACTCCGGAACCTCTTCCGGTACATCTCAGGAGTCAGCCCAAACTCGCGCAGCAGGGCCTGCTTGAATAGTTCATAGTCCCCTTTCTCCTCCTCTCCCAGTAGGCGGTACAATGCCACGGCCTCGGGGTCCAATAAGGGGGCGAGAACCCGGAGCCCGTCTGCCGGATCTAGCTGGTGCAGCTCGCAGGCCGTCTCCAAGGCATCCAGGAAGTCATCCATGTCCTCCCCCTCCTTACGCTGGGCCAGGATGCACTTATCAAAGCTCTGCGCAGTCCTGGGCCCTCCCTCGCTCATCGCAGCCAGGGGCCTGCTGTCCCTCAGCCTCGCCAGTTCCAGCTCATGCTGACGCTGTCGCTCTTTCTCCTCCAGTTCCCGCTGTCTTTGTCTCTCCTCATGCTCTCTCTGTCTCGCTTCATGTTCCCTCTGTCTCTCACGATCCTCCAGCTCTCTCAGTTTAGCTCTCTCCCATTCCAGCTGCTTGCGCTCCATGGATGCTGAGTGTCGCAGGGACGATCCCCTGCTGGCGGGTGAGCTTCGCCGGGAGGATCCCCTGCTGGCCAGAGGGGTCACGGTGCCCTCGGTAGCCACTGGGCTCATCCCAACCCTTCCCCTAGGCATAGGAATGGGGTGTCTCGGGAAGCCCTCAGCTGCCGGCTGACCACTCCCAGTGGGGACAGACACTGGTTCCTGCGCTGCCTCTGCCCGGCTGCTTCTCTCAGATATAGGGATCCGTTCATTCAAGCAATCTCCCTCCTCCAGCTGGGCAATCAGCTGGTCTGTGGTGAGCCTCCCACTGCGCAGCCCCCTCTGCTTGCACAGCTCCACCAGGTCACACTTAAGCTGCTTGGCATACATCTTCCTGCTGGCCACTCACAGGTCGGGGTGCTTGTCGCTCCCCATGGTTTCCAGGGAGACCCCTAGTGCACCAGCCCTTCTTGAGGTCACCACCTCTCTGCCAGGGTGGAGCTGCAGACTCCTCCGCCTCTGGGACCGCTCGCTGCAATCCCCCGGGGGACCCTGTTACTGCAAAGTCCTTCTCACTGGGCACACACTCCCAGGGGTTAATCACCCCTTCGTTTTACTGCTCCCCAGTCACTTACTGCAGGAAGCGCCGTCCACGGGGTGCAGTATCTCCCGCCGCTACCACCAGTTGTCACGGAGTGTGGGGGAGTCCGGCCCTGCACCCCTCTTCCTGGGACTCACAGTGACTCTCAGCCAGCCAGTAAAACAGAAGGTGTATTGGACAACAGGAATGCAGGTTACAGCAGAGCTTAGAGGTACAACCAGGACCCCTCAATTGAGTCCTTCTGGGGGTTCAAGGTGCTTGGATCCCAGCATAGAATTCCCTGAATTCCAACCACTCAGCCCAAAACCGAAACTGGACTGCTCTTCCTCCAGCCGACCGAATCCTTTGTCCAGCGTCCCGGGCGAAGGTGCTGATACCCTCCCCCCTTACCTGGCTCAGGTTACAGGCTTAAAAATCCTATCCCTCACCTAAAGTCCTCCCCAGCTCTCCCATCCCCCACACAGACAGACCTTACTGCATCACAGCCACCTCCACCCTGATTGAATTGGCCTCGTTAGCACCGTATTCAGGTATACATGAAAAGATGGGAGTTGCCTTACCAAGTGGGTCAGTGCGTCCTTAGCACTGACCCCCCTGCACTTGGTAAGGCAACTCCCATTTTTTCATGTATACCTGAATACGGTGCTAACGAGGCCAATTCAATCAGGGTGGAGGTGGCCCATTCCCAAGCATAGGCGGCAGGTTATATACATTTGCAGTGCTCGGGCTCCAGGAATATTCATGGCCGGGGGCCCTGCTCCAGCAATATTTGGAGCTGGGCCTCTCCCTTGGCCCTGCCTGGATCGGGCCCCGGCCCCCGCAGGCCTACCCCGCGCCGCGCCGCTGCCTGGACCGGGCCCCAGCCCCCGCCTGCCACCACACCCCCTGCGTGTCCCCCGCCCCGCCGCGTCCCTGCCGAACAGAAAGCAGCGCGCGCCTCTGCCCCGCCTGCTTGCGAGTAGAGCAGCTCCCTGCAGAACTGCTGTCTGCTGCCCCAGGGTCCTAGCGCCTGGCAACAGATAATGGCATGGCAGGCTGCCCTTACCTTGCCCTTCTGCCCTAGCCCTGAGCCTCTCCAATGCCCCAAACTCCTCATCCTCAGCCCCAACCCTCATCCCTCCGCACCCTGATCCTCTGTCCCAGCTCTGAGCCCCACCGCAGCACGAACCCCTCATCCCCAGCCCCATAGCCCTCACCCCACACCCAAACCCTCTGCCCTAGCCCTGAGCCCCCTCCTGCATCATGAACCCCCCATGCTCAGCCCCAAACCTCATCCCTCTGCACCCTGATCCTCTGCCCCAGCCCTGAGCCCCCCCTGCATCATGAACCCCACATCCTCAGCCCCAACCCTCATCCCTCTGCACCCTGATCCTCTGCCCCAGCCCTGAGCCCCCTCCTGCATCATGAACCCCTCATCCTCAGCCCCACAGCCCTCACCCCACATCCTAACCCTCTGCCCTAGCCCAGAGCCACCCCGCATCATGAACCCCTCATCCTCAGCCCTCACCCCTGCACTCCCTCCTATCCCCAAACCCCCTCCCAGAGCGCGCACCCCCTCCCAGAGCATGTACCACCTCCCCCTTCCTACACCCCCGCCCAGAGCCTGAACCCAAACTCCATCCCGCCCGGTGCCCCAGCCGCTGCCGCTCCAGCCGCCGGGGGTTTCCCGCCCGGTGCCCCAGCAGCTGTCGCCGGTGATGCCTGGGGAGCTTCCCGCTGCGCTTCAGCGGGCAGGGCTCCGACCCGCCGCTCACCAGCGGCTCCAGCCGCCGGGAGACTGCCCCGCCGCGCGCGAGCCGCTCCAGCTGCGGAGATGCCCCCGCTGCACCCACGGTGTGAGTGGCGGCGGCTGGGGCGCGGGGCGGGAATCAACCCCCCCACACACACATTTATGCAGCCTGGGGATCCCCGCCACGTGCACCAGCAGCTGCTGCTCCAGCCGCTGAGGGATTCCTGCCCCGCACCCCAGCCGCTGCTGCTCTGGCCGCCGGGGGTTTCCCGCCCCGCGCTCCAGCCGCTGCCGATCGTGATGCCTGGGGAGCCCGGCCCGCTGAAGCGCAGCTGGAAGCTCCCCAGGCATCACAAGCCGCAGCGGCTGGAGCGCGGGGCGGGAAACCCCGGGCGGCTTGGGGAACCGGGGGCTGGGGCGCGGGGCAGGAATCCCTCAGCGGCTGCAGCAGCAGCGACTGTTGCACGTGGCGGGGATCCCCAGGCTGCATAAGTTGGGGGGGGGGGAATTCCTGCCCCTGGCGCTGACGCCGCTGAGGGATTCCTGCCCCGCGCCCCAGCCGCAGTTCCCCAAGCCGCCGGGGGTTTCCCGCCCCGCGCTCTAGCCGCTGCCGCTCGTGGTGCCTGGGGAGCTTCCAGCTGCGAGCAGGGCTCCCCAGGCATCACGAGCGGCGGCGGCGGCTGGGGCGCGGGGCACGAATCCGGCAGAGGCTGGAGCAAAACAATACCAGGGGACCGCGATGTAAACAAGATTGCTGACAATTTCATCCAAAAAGCTACAGTGACACAGAATGACTGAAAAGCTGCCTTCCCTAACATCCCAGTTTAAAGTAACTGCAACTATTTTAATATACTATAATTTATAAGCATGTAATTAAGAATTAGATGGTCTTGAACTACATAAAATAATCAAGATAACAATGATAGACACATTCAGTAACTAGAATATGAAAGATGAGTGCAGTGTAAATGCTGACAATTGCCTCCCCCAAAACTGGCAGAGTGCCCCCTTCACCCTCCTCCCCAAATACACACCCCGCTTCAAAAGCACTCCCCTGCAAAAACAGAAGTCAGCACTTATGCTACAGCCAACAAACTCACCCCAGGGTCACATAGTCGCTCCTGTTCCCTAGCATCTCTCCTCCCTTAGGAGTGGTCTTTTTAAAGCCTGGTTCTCCCTGAGTAGCCCCACCCCTTCCTTAGGGGTCGGGGTTGATGGGTGGTAAATGGCTTGGGGATGAAAGTCTCATTATGCAGCTCTCCACTTGCATAGCAGGCTGCTAGCCTCAGCACAAGGTCCCTCAAACAAACAGACCACACTATATACTTCTGTAAGGTTAGCACCCTGGTGGCCAAAATGGAGTCTGCTCTGCAGGCAGCTTTGACCAAAGAGAAGGCACTGTGCAGGAATGCAGCAGGAGAAATCCCTTCCACCCCAGGGGCACCTGTTCCAACCCCCCAGAGTGAACACACACCCCCACAGGAAAAGTACAATGGATATAACAAAGAGAGAGATTTATTTACAGGGGGATGAGAGGAGAAAAACAACAAGGGGAAATATAGGGGGAGCAGTAAAACAGGGCTGCATCCAAACCAAGGCCCCAGGGGCCCAGTGGGAGCACAGTCTGGAAGGGCAGACACTGAGCATTGGGTCTGCACACAGAGTTCAGGAGGCCTGAGCAAAGTTCTAATCCAGTGGTGAGTCTTGTGTGCTCCTGGTCGTCTTTAGCGCCAGTGAACTCTCCCCAGCAAACCCCTCCGGTGCCCTCCTGTGCCGCTCTCTGCAAAGCCCCACAGAGCGACCACCTCCCTACTTAACTAGCGAGCAGCCTCCCTTTTTGTTCCCAGTGCAGAGTCACAAGCCCCAGTACTCCCAGCCCCACGCAGCCCTGGGCAGTTGTGATACTGGGTCTAGCTCCGGCCTGTCCTCCTCGGGTGATTCCTCCCTGGCACAGTGCTGCTCCGGGCTCCTGTCCTGGGCTGTCCCCAATCGACCGCCCTGTCCTTCTCAGGCTTCTGGCAGGTTCTCTCCTGCTTCCTTTGCCATGGCCTCTGGGCTGCTCCAGCCCCACCCCCTGGAGTTTCCCTCCTTTTTTCTCACTCTCTCCCTTTGTGATGTTATTGATATAAACTGGGACCATAGCAAAACTGGTTGATATAAACTGGGACCAGCGAACCCTCCCATAAGGACGCCTGCAGGAGGTCCACCGGAGCCGCCTGCCACCCTCCCGGCAACCGGCAGAGCGCCCCCTGGTGGCACGCCGCCCCAAGCACGTGCTTGGCGTGCTGGGGCCTGGAGCCGGCCCTGCATAGAACCAGGTCAATTAAGCTTTGGCTCAGAACCCCACGCTATCCAAATCTGAAATTTGGGATTGAGAGTTTGGTTGGTTAAAAATCAGTGACCATGAGACAAAAAGAATCAGCAAAAGCAATGAAACTGCAAGCCCTGATGGACAGCCTGCAGTTTGAACATGAGCAAAAACTGGCAGCAATTCCAATGAGAGAAGCAAGCCCTGGCGCAGCTGGAGGAAGAGGCCGCTGAACGAGAGAAAGAAGCTGCTGAAAGAAAGAAGGAGGCTGATGAGAGAGAAGAAAAAGCTGGTAAGGGGCGTCTGGTACTGCTGGCTGCTGAGGAGAAAGCTCGACAAAGGCAACAGGAGACTCACAAGATGCAACAAGAAACTGCCAGACTTCAGCTCCAAGTCAAAGAAGCAAGAGAAGAACAACAGAAACTGTATCCTCTTGAAAATCCAGTTTATAACTATGTTGACATGTGGTATTACTCTGGGCAGTTTTCTGTGTGTAACCAGTTTTGCTATGGCCAGGGAGAGGGGGAGTCTAACCTGGTGGGTAATAGCTGTTTGTCTGTTCAAGAAAGCAGTGTGTCTGTGAATGGAGTTTCTGAATGTCTGTCTAATGTCTCAGAAGTCAATCTGGAGTTAGATCAAGAGCAAAAAGATCTCATTGGGGAGGAAAATGTTTCTCAGGAGCAGATTCAAATAAATGGTCAGGTGGAAGCCCTAACTGAGGAAGGAAAGGGTAGATTTGTAATGAGTAATGGATTGGTGGCTAGTACAGCTTGTAAAAGTAAACCTGAAATGGGTAACTGTGATTTGCTGCAAGTAGCTCAGTGTAGTGAAAAAAGCAGCAGCTTATCAGTGGGGAGTGGGAATGTGCCTGGTAGGGAAAGTTTGGAGGAGCCTAGGCAGCCTTGTGAGCTGATGGCTTTGTCTAGTGTGATGCAGTAGGGACTGTCTGTGTGGGAAGTGGGAGAGCAGGGGAGGACTTTAGGAGATGGACGATGCCAGGGCCTGTAACCTGAGCTAGGTAAGGGAGGGGAAAGGTCAACGCCTTTACCCGGGAAGGGGACAAAGGAACTGGGTGGCAGGAGGGAAGCAGTTTGAGTTTGGGCTTGGGGCTGTGTGGGCGGAATTCAGGGTATCCTAGCTAGGATCCAAGCACCCTGAAAGCCCAGAAGGACTCGGTGGAGGGGTCCTGACTGTGCCTGCAAGCTCTGCTGTAACCTGTGTTCCTGTTGTCCAATAAACCTTCTGTTTTACTGGCTGGCTGAGAGTCACTGTGGGTCCCAGGAAGAGGGGTGCAGGGCCGGACTCCCCCACACTCCGTGACAACTGGTGCCAGCGGCGGGAGATACTGCACCCCGTGGACGGCGCTTCCTGTAGTAAGTGACTGGGGAGCAGTAAAACGAAGGGGGCATTAACCCCTAGGAGTGTGTGCCCAGTGAGAAGGACTTTGCAGTAACAGGGTCCCCCGGGGGATTGCAGCGAGCGGTCCCAGGGGCGAAGGAGTCGGCAGCTCGACCCTGGCAGAGAGGTGGTGACCTCATGAAGGGCTGGTGCACTAGGGGTCCCCCTGGAAACCGTGGGGAGCAGTGAGCACCCCGGCCTGTGAGTGGCCAGCAGGAAGATGTATGCCAAGCGGAGCAAGTGTGACCTGCTGGAGCTGTGCAAGCAGAGGGGGCTGCGCCCGGGGAGATACACCAAGGAGCAGCTGATTGCCCAGCTGGAGCAGGGAGACCGCGTGAATGAACGGAGCCCTGTCTCTGAGGGAAGCAGTCGGGCAGATGCAGCACAGGCACCAGTGTCTGTCCCCGCTGGGAGTGGTCAGCTGGCGGACGAGGGCTTCCCGAGACCCCCCCTTCCTAGGCCTAGGGGAAGGGCGGGGAGGAGCCCAGTGTATACCGAGGGCACCGTGACACCCCCGGCCAGCAGGGGATCTGCCCGGCGAAGCCCACCCCCCAGCAGGGGATCCTCCCGGCAACGCTCGGCATCCGTGGAGCGGAGGCGGCTGGAATATGAAAGGGAGTTGAGACGGGAAGAGCTCGAGT
This sequence comes from Gopherus flavomarginatus, assembly GCF_025201925.1. Classification (NCBI taxonomy): domain Eukaryota; kingdom Metazoa; phylum Chordata; order Testudines; family Testudinidae; genus Gopherus; species Gopherus flavomarginatus. Next base: position 40,554,951 of record NC_066630.1, read on the forward strand.
TAAAGAGGCGAGAGCTGGAGGAGAAGGTGAAACAGCGTAAACATGAGGAGAACCAGCGTAAACATGAGCTGGAGGAGAAGTAGAAACAGCGTGAACATGAGGAGAACCAGCGTAAACATGAGGAGAACCAGCGCCAGCGTGAGTGGGAGGAGAAGGAGAAAGAGCGTAAACATGAGCTGGACCTGGCCCAGCTGAGGAGCAGTGAGGCCCCGGCTGCGGTGAGTGAGGGGGGACCCAAGCCTACAAAGAGCTTTGATAAGCACTTGCTGCCCCGGCATAAGGAGGGGGAGGACATAGATACCTTCCTGACGGCCTTTGAGAATGCCTGCGAGCTGCACAGGGTTGACCCTGCAGACAGGATCGCAGTTCTCACCCCCTTACTGGACTCCACAGCTGTGGAGGTGTACAGCCGACTGAAAGGGGCGGAGGCAGGGGACTACGAACTGTTCAAACAGGCCCTGCTCCGCGAGTTTGGGCTGACTCCTGAGATGTACCGGAAAAAGTTCCGGAGCCAGCGTAAAACCCGTGAGGTCACATACCTACAACTGGTAAACCGGGCGCAGGGGTATGCCCGCAAGTGGACAGTTGGGGCCCAAACTAAAGAGGACCTGCTTGACCTATTCATACTGGAGCACCTGTACGAGCAGTGCCCGTCCGACCTGAGGCTGTGGTTGATAGACCAGAAGCCGGAGAACCCGCAGCATGCAGGCCAGCTGGCCGACCAATTTGTGGACAGTCGGGCAGGGGATGGCAGGGAGGAGTCTCGAAGGAGCAAGCCTGCCTCAACGCAGAGAGAGAGACATCATGGGACCTCCCAAAGGGGGCCTATGGAGAACCCCCCCAAAAGGGGAACATCCAGTGGCAGGTCCCTCCGACCCACTCAAGGGGACCCACGAGATATGGGCTGCTATCGCTGTGGCCAACGAGGTCACATACGGGCCCAGTGCCCCAAGCTCAGGGACAGACCAAGCAGACCCAACCCGCAGAGGGTGGACTGGGTAAAAACCCAATCGGAGGAGGGGCTACATTCCCAGGAAAGGGGGGCTGGCAACGTACCACCTGTGGATGCTCCAGGTTCCGGGTTTTTGGTTTACCGGGTGGGCGCGGGGCTGCCCCTCCGGAAAGAGTGCATTGTTTCCCTGGAAGTGGATGGGAGGAAGGTCACTGGGTACTGGGACACGGGCGCAGAGGTGACGCTGGCCCGGCCCGAGGTGGTGGCCTCAGATCGGATGGTGCCCGATACCTACCTGACCCTGATGGGCGTGGGCGGGATCCCATTCAAGGTACCCGTGGCAAGGGTACACCTGAAGTGGGGGGCCAAGGAGGGCCCCAAGGATGTGGGGGTACACCAATATTTGCCCACTGACGTGTTAATGGGAGGGGACCTTGAGGACTGGCCTAGTAACACCCAGAGTGCCCTGGTCATGACTCGTAGTCAGAGTCGGCAAAGGGCACTGCTCCCTGAGAACGGGGAAGGTACTCGACCCGAGGTGCAGGACCCTAACCCAGGGAGCGGGGAACGCCCAGGGGCATGGTCCAGAGAGGCTGCGGCCTCAGACCCAGCCAGCAAGAGAGAGCCGGTCCCCATCCCTGTCCCAGCTGCTGAGTTCCAGGCCGAAGTGCAGAAAGATCCCTCCTTGCGGAAGCACAGGGACCGGGCTGACCTCAGTGCGGTACAGACCATGAGGAGAGGTTGCAAGGAGAGGTTCCTGTGGGAGAAGGGGTTCCTGTACCGAGAATGGGCTCCCCCAGGGGAAGTAGAGTCATGGGGCATCAGGAGGCAGCTGGGTGGTTCCCCAGAAGTTCCGTCACAAGCTGTTGTATCTGGCCCATGACATCTCTCTCGCAGGGCACCAGGGAATCCGGCGCACCAGGCAGAGGCTGCTACAGAACTTTTACTGGCCTGGGGTCTTTACCCACGTCCGACAGTACTGCCAATCCTGTGACCCCTGCAAGAGGGTGGGGAAGGCCCGGGACAAGGGGAAAGCGGCTTTGAGGCCTTTACCCATGATAGAAGAACCTTTCCAGAATGTGGCCAGGGACATAGTGGGACCCCTCAGCAAGATGACCCGGTCAGGGAAGAAATACATCCTGGTGGTGGTGGATTTTGCCACTCGCTACCCCGAGGCGGTGGCCTTGTCCTCTATTGAAGCAGACACAGTGGCAGATGCGCTGCTGACAATTTTCAGCCGGGTGGGGTTCCCCAAGGAGGTCTTAACGGACCAGGGGTCCAACTGCATGTCGGCCCTGCTCCGGTCCTTATGGCAGAAATGTGGGGTCCAGCACAACTGGGCCTCAGCGTATCACCCCCAGTCCAACGGGCTGGTAGAAAGGTTCAACGGGACGCTGAAGATGATGCTAAAAACATTTATGAACCAGAACCCACAGGATTGGGACAAGTACTTACCTCACCTGCTGTTCGCGTACAGGGAGGTACCCCAGGAATCTACCGGGTTTTCACCTTTCGAACTGTTGTATGGAAGGCGGGTAAGGGGGCCCCTAGACCTGATGAGGGAAAAATGGGAGGGGAAGGCCGCTCCCGAGGGAGAGTCAGTAGTGGAGTATGTCCTGACCTTCTGGGAAAGACTGGCCGAGCTCATGGGCCTGGCCAGGGAGAATCTGGCCCGAGCCCAGAGGAAGCAGAAGGTCTGGTATGACCGCACGGCACGAGCCCTTGCCTTCGCCACCGGGGATCAGGTGATGGTTCTCATCCCCGTGAGGAGAAACAAACTCCAGACTGCCTGGGAAGGGCCCTTCAAGGTTATCAAGCAACTGAATGAGGTAAACTATGTGGTGGAGCTGTCAAACCGGGCACATCCCCGTCGGGTGTACCATGTGAACATGATGAAACCATACTATGACAGGGGGAATCTGGTGTTGGCCGTGTGTGGACATTGGGTGGGGCAGGGAGATGACCCCTTAGTAGATCTATTCCCTGGGACAAAAGCTGGTTCCCCCCTGGAGGCGATTCCCCTCTCTGATCAACTGACCCCGGGCCAGCACGCTGAGATCAGGGGGGTCCTGCATCTATACCGACAGCTGTTTTCCAACCAGCCTGGACGCACTAATTTGACTGTCCACCGGGTGGAGACCGGGTCACATCCCCCTATAAGATGCTCCCCTTTTCGGGTCACTGGGAAAACTGCCCAGGATCTTGAAAGAGAGGTCAGGGACATGCTGGCTTTGGGTGTGATCCAGCCGTCTTCCAGCCCTTGGGCCGCGCCAGTGGTGCTGGTCCCCAAGAAGGATGGGTCAATCCGGTTCTGTGTGGACTATCGAAAGCTCAATGCCATCACCGTATTTGATGCCTACCCTATGCCCAGGCCTGACGAGCTCCTAGACAAGCTGGGAGGTGCTCGGTATCTCACCACTATGGATCTTACCAAAGGCTACTGGCAAGTGCCGCTGGACGCAGATGCCAGGCTGAAATCGGCCTTTATCACCCCTCTGGGGCTCTGAGTTTCTGACCCTGCCCTTCGGCCTCAAGGGAGCGCCAGCCACCTTCCAGCGCCTGGTGGATCAGCTACTGGGGGGGATGGAGAGTTTTGCTGTGGCGTATATTGACGACTTCTGCGTCTTCAGCCAGACCTGGGAGGACCACATGTCCCAGGTTAAACAAGTCCTGGACCGACTCCGAAAGGCTGGGTTAACAGTAAAGGCTGAGAAGTGCAAGGTGGGGATGGCTGAAGTATCTTACCTGGGCCATCGGGTGGGGAGCGGCTGCCTGAAGGCGGAACCAGCCAAGGTGGAGGTGATCAGAGACTGGCCTACTCCCCAAACCAAAAAGCAGGTCCAGGCCTTTATTGGGATGGCAGGGTACTATCGAAGGTTCGTGCCCCACTTTAGTGCCATAGCCGGCCCCATCACTGAACTGTGCAAAAAGGGGAAGCCAGACAAGGTGATCTGGACTGAGCAGTGCCAGGAGGCTTTCCGGGCGCTGAAGGAGGCTCTGGTTAGTGGCCCAGTTCTGGCAAACCCAGATTTTGACAAACCCTTTATGGTGTTCACCGATGTCTCAGACACGGGACTGGGGGCGGTGTTAATGCAGGAGGATGAAAAGGGGGAGAGACACCCCATCATGTACCTTAGTAAGAAGCTGCTACCCCGGGAACAAAGCTACGTGGCCATCGAGAAGGAATGCCTGGCCATGGTGTGGGCCCTTAAGAAGCTAGAGCCATATCTCTTTGGGCGACACTTCACCGTGTACACCGACCACTCTCCCCTGACCTGGCTGCACCAGATGAAAGGAGCCAACGCCAAGCTCCTGAGGTGGAGCCTGCTCCTGCAGGACTATGACATGGACGTGGTCCATGTGAAGGGAAGTGCCAACCTGACAGCGGATGCGTTGTCCCGGAGAGGGGGCCCTGAACTTCCCCAGGTCACTGGGCAGAGTGACCCTGCTCAGTTCAGTCTCAAAGGGGGGAGAGATGTGATGCAGTAGGGACTGTCTGTGTGGGGAGTGGGAGACCAGGGGAGGGCTTTAGGGGATGGACGATGCCAGGGCCTGTAACCTGAGCTAGGTAAGGGAGGGGAAAGGTCAACACCTTTGCCCGGGAAGGAGGACTGTGACGAACTGGGAAAGTTCTTAATGTTTTCTCTGAATACTGTGTTGGTGCCTCAGTGTCCCCATGGCAGTTCTTAAGTATCTGGCAGAGCAAAGGGCCAGTGCACCTAAATACCTGACACTCTGTCTCCTAGCAACTGATGGCCTGGGCCCCTCCTCTGCAAAGGTGCCAGCTGAAGGTGTTGGAGACAAAGGGATCAGGTGACCTCCTGGCCCGGGAAAGGGGCTGAGGAGAGAGGAGGGGCTGGGAGGGGTTGTTAGTCTGGAGCTGGCTGGGGTCAAGGGTGGAGGGCAGACCTGGGGGTCTGGCTCACTGCCCCCCAGAATGGACCCAGCCGAGGGGTCCGGTTCGCTGTATCTACAAGCTCTGTTTTAGACCCTGTTCCTGTCATTGAATAAACCTCTGTGTTACTGGCTGGCTAAGAGTCACGTCTGACTGCAAAGTGGGGGTGCAGGACCCGGTGGCTTCCCCAGGACCCCGCTGGGGTGGACTCGCTGTGGGAAGCGCACGGAGGGGCAGAGGATGCTGAATGCTCCAAGGAGAGACCCAGGAGGTGAAGACGTGTGAGCTTCTTGCCCTGAACAAGTCTGCTCCAAGGGAGAGGAGGCTCCCCAAGTCCTGACTGGCTTGGTGGGGAGCAGTTCCGGAGCATCGCCCGGTGACTCCGTGACAACTGGTGGCAGCGGTGGGATGTACTGCACCCCGTGAATGGCGCTGCTTGCAGTAAGTGACTGGGGAGCAGTAAAACAGAGGAGGGATAATGAGGACCAGGTGTGCTGAAGGCTCAGAGAGGGACGGTTTCAGGGGGCAGTTAACCTCTGGGAGTGTGTGACCAGTGAGAAGGACTGTTGGAGTAACAGGGTCCCCCTGAGGACTGCAGACAGCAGTCTCAGGGGCGGAGGAGCTTGCCGCTTGACCCTGGGAGAGAGAAGGATTTTTGCAGTAGCAGGGTTCCCCGGGGGATTGCAGGAGCAGTCCTAGGGGCGGAGGAGTCTGCAGCTCGACCCTGGCAAAGAGGTGGTGATCATGAGAAGGGTTGGCACACCAGGGGTTCTTCCTGGAAACCATGGGGGAGCCAAGAGCACACAGGCCTGTGAGTCCAGAGCCACTTGGGAATGGTGAAGTGATGGCCTATCACCATCTCCTTGAGAAGGACATTGTGATCCTGTGCACAAAGAGAGGGTTACACATGGGGAAATTCACCAAGGCACAGTTAATCGTGCAGTTGGAGGAGGAGGACCGCTCTGAGGAGCAGATTCCTGGCCCAGATGGGGCTACAAGAGGATCTGAGAGGAGCTGGAGCAGCAGTCAGGCATTCCCGAGAATCTGGTCCCCAATCAGACGAGGGTCTTCACGATTGGGTTCCCCATCAGGAGATTGGAGACGGATGGGATGGGAGCAGAGCCCGAGAGAGCGAGAGGACCGTGAGAGAAAGCAAGAGCCCGAGGAAAAGCTGCAGGAGAAGCAGCAGGAGCGTGGACTGGTGATGGTGGAGCAGAGAGACATAGGGGGCTGCCCAGGGGTCAGTGGGAAAACACGCCTGCGGGGGCGAGACCCTGGAACAGAGAGAACTGTGGTGGTGCAGCCCCAGATGCTGAGGGACTGTGGGACCTGGGTGAAGTTCCCTGGGGTGAGGCCCCTCGGCCTGCCTACGGCCCAGATCCCTGTGCAGACCCAGAAGGGGTCGGGCTGGCTGGTAGTTGGGGTTCTCCAGGATATCGGCTGGGAGGCCCTGTTGGGGGGTGACTGTCTTCCCATGGGACAGGATCCAGGCCCCGCTCCTGTAACGGCCGAGGGTTTGAATTCAAATCCAGGGAACCAATTGGCTAGGATTGAAATGGTCAGTGAAAATGCAAATGACCTGGCTGGCAGGGGGGAGGGGCTGCTGGGCTCAGGATACCTGCCTACCTGTAACCAGCCCCCTGGGGCTGAGAGGGAGGGAGAGATGCTCCCCGCCCCCCTGCACATCGGAGAGGGGGCTCACGCTGGCTCTGATGCTGTGACCAGAGCAGAGAGCTCGCTGCCTGCCCCCACTGGGACAGCAAGGGCAGCGCTGAGCACGGGGGGAGCTGAGACCCCAGCTGAGTGGGGGGACACCCGGGCAGGGCAGGTCGGCTGCCAAACAGGTTTGCCTGGTCCAGAAGTGCTGCTGGGAAGTGATTACACAGCAGGAAGGGAGCTACCAGGGACAGGGCTCAGGGGGGCTGTGACCCCAGGCCCAGCCAGCGAGAGGGAGCAGGTCCCACTCCCTGCCCCAGCTGCTGGATCCCAGACCGAGCTGCAGAAGGATCCCTCCTTGGAGAAGCTGAGAGAACTTGCAGGCCACAGCGCTGCAAACCCCCTTGGGGAAGGCTGCAGGGACAGAGTCCTGCAAGAGAAGGGATTCCTGTACCGGGAATGGGCTCCCCAAGGGGAAGTAGAACTGGGGGGAATCGGGAGACAGCTGGTGGTGCCCCAGGAATCCACAGGGTTCTTCCAATTTGAGCTGCTGGATGGGAGGAGAGTGAGGGGACCCCTGGACCTGAAGAGGGAGGATTGGATGGAGAAGAGGGAAGACCCCCGGGGGGATCTCTTCCCTGAGGTGGGAGCCAATCTCCCCATCAGGTGTTCCCCATTCAGAGTCATTGGGAAAGCAACCCAGATCCTGGAGAGAGAGGTCAGGAACATGCTGGCTTTAGATGGGATCCAGCCGTTTTACAGCCCATGGGCCTCACCCATGGGGCTGATCCCCAAGGGAGACAGGAAGATTTGGTTTTATGGGGGCTATCAGAAGCTTAAAGCCATCACAGTGTCCGATGCCCACCCCATGCCTAGGCCTGGGGAGATTCCAGACAAGCAGAGGGAGATGGAGAACTTGGCCCTGGCAGACACTGATAACATGTGCATCTTTAGCCAGACCTGGGAGGAACAGGTGTCCCAGGTGAAGAGGGGGCTGGGCTGCCTCAAGGAGGTGGGACTGACATTAAAAGCTGGAAAGTGTAAGGTGGGGACGGCAGAGGCATTGTGTCTGAGCCACAAGGTGGGAAGCGGCTGCTCAAGCCCAGAGCTGGCAAAGGCCAAGCTGAGGGCTCTTAACCAAGACAGCCCGAATTGCAGCCCAGAGTGCTGGGAGAAGACCCCATCCCAGTTTGAACCACATGGGTATTGGGGATGGCAAAAGGGTTCAAGCCGCATAAACCTTCCCACATGCTGCTTGCAAGTGCCATCAAGCACACCCGACCTAAGGGAGGGCGTGAGACTGGACTGTCCTGGTGTAACTCACACCAAGGAATGGGAGAGACGCTGGGGCATCCATAGGAACGTTGGTGGGTTCGAACTTCCCCAGGTCACTGGCTGGAGTGACCTCGCTCAGTTCGGTCTCAAAGGGGGGAGAGATGTGACGAACTGGGAAAGTTCTTAATGTTTTCTCTGAATACTGTGTTGGTGCCTCAGTGTCCCCATGGCAGTTCTTAAGTATCTGGCAGAGCAAAGGGCCAGTGCACCTAAATACCTGACACTCTGTCTCCTAGCAACTGATGGCCTGGGCCCCTCCTCTGCAAAGGTGCCAGCTGAAGGTGTTGGAGACAAAGGGATCAGGTGACCTCCTGGCCCGGGAAAGGGGCTGAGGAGAGAGGAGGGGCTGGGAGGGGTTGTTAGTCTGGAGCTGGCTGGGGTCAAGGGTGGAGGGCAGACCTGGGGGTCTGGCTCACTGCCCCCCAGAATGGACCCAGCCGAGGGGTCCGGTTCGCTGTATCTACAAGCTCTGTTTTAGACCCTGTTCCTGTCATCGAATAAACCTCTGTGTTACTGGCTGGCTAAGAGTCACGTCTGACTGCAAAGTGGGGGTGCAGGACCCGGTGGCTTCCCCAGGACCCCGCTGGGGTGGACTCGCTGTGGGAAGCGCACGGAGGGGCAGAGGATGCTGAATGCTCCAAGGAGAGACCCAGGAGGTGAAGACGTGTGAGCTTCTTGCCCTGAACAAGTCTGCTCCAAGGGAGAGGAGGCTCCCCAAGTCCTGACTGGCTTGGTGGGGAGCAGTTCCGGAGCATCGCCCGGTGACTCCGTGACAAGGACAAAGGAAGGGAGAGGCAAGAGGGAGGCAGTTTGAGTTTGGGCTTGGGGCTGGATGGGCGGAATTCAGGGTATCCTAGCTAGGATCCAAGCACCCTGAAAGCCCAGAAGGACTCGAGGGAGGGGTTCTGACTGTGCCTGCAAGCTCTGCTGTAACCTGTGTTCCTGTTGTCCAACAAACCTTCTGTTTTACTGGCTGGCTAAGAGTCACTGTGAGTCCCAGGAAGAGGGGTGCAGGACTGGACTCCCCCACACTCCGTGACACATAGGCAAAGGGGTTTTGGCCTGGCTGCCTTTACCCACCCTTCGGCTGCCCCTCTGCAAGCCCAGTACCTTGGAGGCCTAGAATTCGGCCCTGCAGCCCGGGGAGTTGCTGGCCTAGGGCTTCTCAGCTCCTAAGGCTTTTCCCCAGGCCTGCCTTCCTCTAGGTCCCCTGGGTGAGTTCCCAAGCAGCCAGGCCTGTCTCTCTCTCCAGTCAGAGAGAGACTCTTTTTGCTTCTGGCACCCCTGGCCTTCTTATACTGCCTTGTGGCTCAGTTTGGGGCGTGGCCCCCAGCTGCAGCCACTCCCGCCATCAGCCCAGGCTTCTGGCTCCAGCTACCGCCCCTTGCCAGGGCTGCTTTAACCCCTTCTCTCCCGGAGCAGGAGTCCACCCTGCTACAAGGGTGTATGGTGGGTGAGATCAAGATACAGTCAGGGAGCAGTGAGTGTACATCAGTCATACAAAAAATTAGACAGTCGTGGGTTTGAATAAGCGGACTGGGTAATGGGGATAGGATGACCATCACATGGTAGAGTTCAGTTCGGTGGGTTCAGGGGATAAAGTCCAACAGGGGAGGTTTACAGGTGTCCTCCCCCTTGTGGGTGCACGCAGTCATGCCGGCTCACTCTTGGTATTGGTGGTGGCCGGTGATGTGCTCTGTGTAAATGTCTCTAGACCATCGAATAGTGTCCGAGACCATTAGGTGTCTCATAAGCCGTGCGTAGTGGCGGCCCACTCCACAGCTCCTAAGTACTCATTTGTTATCGGGGTCCCAGGCACCTAGGGCCCCGACGATCAGAGCATCGGTGTAAACCTCGTAGCCCTTTGCCCACAAGGTGTCAGCCAAGGGAGCATATTTTTCAAGTTTGCGGGCTCGGGCTTCGCGAAAGGCCAGGGTCCTGTTCTTGAATGGGATCTTCACATCGACAAGGATGATCTTTTTCCGATCCTCTTCCGTGACGACGATGTCCGGGCACAGGAGGCTGTCGGTGCCAGGGATGGTGCGGTTGACGGCCATCTCTCTCAGGTGCGGGGCGATTGCCTTCACTAGGCGGTCCTGGATGGCGTTGTGGCACAGCTGCCAGGCTCTGGTGTGGGGCTTGCAGCTGCACAGGACGTGGGGCAAGGTCTCCATGGCATACCCACACTTCCTGCAGCGCTTGTCCCAGTTCCCATGGCGGACGGCTCCATTGAGCGGAACACAGTTCAGTCGGGCACGGTGTATGAACCGCCAGTCAGCGAATCGGGTGAAGCTGCCCGCAGGGAGAAAGTGGTTGCGGGAGTCCCACTTGCTGGTCACCTCAAAGGCCTTGCCCATGTCAGGTTTTTTCCTCAGAGTGTCCACGTACAGCGCGTGGACGGCGGCCTTCAGTGACTTCTCCAGTACGCCTCTGGCTCCGGGGCTGACGATAATGTTGCCCTCCGTCTCAATCCGCGGCACCAGGACTCCCAGCTCCTGCCGTTCCTCGCTCCATTCCCAGCGGCAGCCCAGTCACTTGCCCAGCCAGCACGTGACATTGCGGGCGCGGGACCACAGCGAGACGATGTCGCCTCCGTCCTGGGCGAATTCGCCATCCAGAGAACCACTCAAGAAGGTGGCTACATCTTGGTCGGAGGGAGGTCTGCCAATTCGCTTCTCGATGACAGCACGCAGGGCGGTCGTCGCGACATTCTTTACCATGGCGTCTGGGCATGTCAGGAGGCAGAAGGCGTGTGTGATGATCGCAATGTCGCAGAGGTCTCCCATGCGGGGGACGCTGGTGCCACTGTGCCTGTGAGCGATGTATACAAGCTCATTGCTGGCTCTCTGGGGTAGAGACAGCCACTTCTTAACCAGCTGTCAGATGGTGTTGTCCACTTTGTTGAGAGGCACCTTTGCCATGGAGGATCCTCTCAGGACGAAGGCAATGCGGGGGATCAGAAAAGTGTTGAGGGCATTGATTTTCTGCCATGGCGCCAGCAGGGGTGCATCAATCTTGGAGGCGTCCTGCAGGATCTCCCGGCTGGTGTCCTCGGGGGTCTGCTGGACGCGGAAGCCCATCGGCGTGCTGAGGTGCTAGTATGCCTGCTCCTCTGCCTGGGGAACAGACTCGCCCTGGATGAGGAATTCTGTCGTCAGCACCGAGTCCATTTTGCTCCTGTTGACGTGGAGGGACGCGCACTTCTTGGCATTAAAGTGGAGACCCGTCCAGTCCATGGCTCTCCCAATGGTGTTGAGCATTCCCTGGAGTCTCTCAGGGTCATCCGCGATCAGGACCAGGTCGTCCGCGTAGGCCAAGACACTCACCTTCTCGCCGTGTAGGTCGAAGCCGTCGGAGATCGCCCACAGGAGTGGCCCCATGGCGAGGTTGAAGACGATCGGGCTGAGGGGGCAGCCCTGCTTCACGCCGCTGCGAATCGGGATCTCAGTGGTCTCCCCTTCCACCTAGTGGATGGTGGTGCTGCAGTCCTCGTAGAGTTCCCGGATCAGGCGAAGGAAGGTCTCCGGCATCCCGAACTCCCGTAGTGTGCTGAAGATGTGGTGGTGGGGGATGGACCTGAAGGCGTTGGCCAGGTCGAGCCACGCTATTGCACACTGCTTCCGTGCCCTCCTGGTCATCTGGATGACGGTCTGGAGCAGGAAGTTGTGCTTGTAGCACCCGTCTGATGGCAGGAAGCCCTTCTGGGTCAGGCTGATGGCTCCCCCGGTTGTTGCCCACTCCGTGATCCTGGCTGCCAGGCAGCTGGCATACAGTTTGTACATCGTGGAGCAGAGGGAGATGGGTCTCCAGTTGCTGGGGTCGTCTCTCTTGCCCTTCTTGTAGATCAGGATGGTCATGGCCTTCTTCCAGGAGGTGGGAGACTGGCCAAAGCGCCGGCACAAGTTAAAGATGCCGGGGAGCACGAGGCAGCCGGGGTCTTGCTTCTTGAGGAGGCTGTAGGGGATGCCGTCCTTTCCGGGCGCGGTGTTCTTTGTTCTGGAGAGCCTGGCCGTCATCTCTTTCGGTGTGAAGTCGGCCTCTAGGTTGCCTACATTGGTAACCTGGGGCAGGGGAGGGATGCACTCCGGGCGCTGCGCGTTGTTCCTGGGCACTCCGCCGAACACTCCGAGGAAGTAGTTATAGAGGCGCTCAGGCAGATCCTACAGTAGGACGGGGGACCATCGAAGACCTCTCTTACGGCCTTGAGGGGGTTCGCTCTGTACAGCTTCTGGATCCTTGAGGCTGCTGTCGGGTTGTAGCGGCAGCTGGCGTTCCTTCTTCCAGTTCCTCTGGTGGTAGTGTCGTGGTTCGGGACGGGCCGTCTGAGGGCAGGCCTGGAGGTCTCCTGGTTTGATGTCCTCTTGGACGCAATCTCTGCAGATAACTCACAGGTGAGCCTGTCAATGAGCAGCTCAAATTCCTTGAAGGAGGCTGCTGATTGGAGTTCCTCGATCCAGGCGGCTTCCCAAGGCGTGACTGATCTAACTGTCGGCTGCTGGTCCTCGGGTTCTTCGGTCAGCATAGGCAGTGAGTTTGCCGCGTGGTTGGCAGGTTGTCTCACTTGTGGCTCAGGGGGCTTTTCAGTTGGTTCCCGAGGCATAGTCACCGGTGGGGTAGGGTCATTACAGGTTGTTGGCGGGACTTGGTTCGGGCCGGTGGGTGTGGGGGTGACGCCCAGTCGTTCATGTGCAGCTGTCGTCTGGGAGGGTTGCTGTGGGAGCGCGTGATCTTCTGATGGCAGGGATCGGCCTGGTATCTCTTGGGCCCATGTCGGTCCGTCTGGCGATGGGGGTCTGGTGCTGTGGCCTGGTTGTGGCGGTGGGTCCTCCGATGGTAGCAGCGTGCGGATCGGTCTGGAGAGTGGTCTCCGTTCCCTCAGCGGGTGGGGTTTGCGGTGCGGGCTGAGGAGTTGCGTTGGTTCCCCTCGTGGCTGGTGTTCGCAGGGTGGACCGAGGGCCGGCGTTGGTGCCTCCGGAGGCAAGGTTTCAGGCGGCCCCACGTGGCAGAGCACTGACCTTTCTTGGGGTGCAGTCATGCTGGTTGGGCCTCGAGGAGGCACTGAGACGCCTCAGCTCAGAGAGCTTCCGGGCGACCTGGGAGGATATGACAGGACCCCTGCTGGCAGGGGCTCAGTTGACGTTTTCCACTGCGGTAGATGTTGTCCCGGCGGCGGAGACCTGGTCCACCAGCTCAGGGACTGGAGTGGGTTTCTGGACAGCGGCTGGCGGGGTCGCTCTGTTTCCTTGCAGCACAGGAGTAGCAGGCCAGGGCACAGGATGGCGGGGTACCGGAACCGGAGCTGCTGCTGTGCGGACTTCCTTGCAGCTGGCCTGGTGCGCCTTGCATCTCTTCTGGGACTCGAAGGGCAGGCTGCAGAGGGCGCAGCTGAAGGCAGTGGACTTGTTGTGGCACCTCCTCAGATGTCTGGTGATCCCTCTGAGGAAATGGAAGCGTCGGGGCGGCAAGCAAATGGGGCAGATGAGCACATCTGCGGCAAGGGGGTATTCCAAGTAAATGGTGTCTAGAGCTGAGCATCCATCTTGTGGAGTGTTGGGGCCCTTCTGGCTGCCTTCCGTCACACGGCTGGCGTGGGGGGGATTCCTCAGCGGTAGCTGCGCCCCAGGAGCACTGGGGATGCCTCCCGGTGACTGGGGCTCCTGCGGCGTGGGGGTGTCCTGCCAGGGGTCAGGGGGGTCGCCCCTTGGCGGCAGGGGTTGCTGGAGCACAGGGGGTGTATCCGGTGACCGTAGGAGAATGGGGGGACATCTCTTGGCAGCTGGAGTGTCTGGTGATCGGCGGGCAGGTCTCTCGGGGTCTGGAGCGGCTTGTCCGTGTGGGGGTAGTCTCTCGGTGGCTGGGGTTGCTGATAGATGGTGGGAGAACCCCCCTGTGGCTGGGATACGGTGGGGCTCGGTGTCTGGGGCAGCTCATATGTGGCAGAGCTGACCCTTGGCAGCTGCAGCCGCTGGTGAGCGGCGGGGGAGTCCCTCTGTGGCTTGGGTGCAGTGGGGGCATTTCTCTTCCTCTGGAACGGCTGGCACGTGGCGGGGCAGTCTCCCGGTAGCTGGAGCTGCCCATCAGGGGGCTCCCCAGGCGCTGCGAGCGGCGGTGGCTGGGGCACAGGACAAGAGTCTCCCTGCGGCCCGAGCAGCGGTAGCTGGGGTGCGGGACAGGAGTCCCCTGGCGGCTGAGGCACGCCACAGGGCTCCCCCGGCCGCTTGGACAGCGGCACCCGGGGTGCGGGACAGGGGTCCCCCGGCAGCTCGGCAGCAGTGGCCGGAACACATGGCGGGGCTCCCCAGGCTGCGCAAACAGCTGGGACACAGGGCAGGGATCCCCCGGCGGCTCAGGCATCAGCGACTGGAGCACTTGGCGGGGCTCTCCAGGCTGCGCAAGCAACAGCGGCGGCGGCCAGAGCACGGAGCAAAGATCCCCCCTGCGGCTCAGGCAGCAGCGGCAGGAGCACGCGGCGGGGCTCCCCAGGTAGGACGTGCGGCAGCAGCGCGGGACAGGGACCCCGGGTGGCACGGGTGGTGGCGGGGCCACGGGAGGGTCCCCTCATGGGGGTAGGTGGTGGGGTACAGCGGGGTCACCAGGGGCAGCAGCTGGGCAGCAGGGGTTTTCTCCGGTAGCTGGGGCACGTGGAGACAAACTCCAGATGGTATCAGCAGGTGGGCGGCTGTAGGTCTCTCCGGCGGCGTGGGAGGGGGGCAGTCTTTCTGCAGCTGCTGGTGGTTGGCAGGCGATTCTTCCTGCGGTAGGAGCACGGTGGGGTAGGCTCCCTGCAGCTGCTGGCCATCAGGGAGAGGTTTCTCTGGTGCCGGGAGCCCAGTGGGGAAGACTCCTGTTGGCTGCAGCTGCTGGCGTTCGGCTGGAGATTCTTCCAGCGGCTGGAGCACGGCAGGGTAGTCCTCCTCCCCACCCCACCCCCCGGCTGCTGGAGAGTGGGGTGTATGTTTTCCCTTGTGGTGATGTCCCGGCACGTTTGTCTCAGGATGTGGGAGCTGCTTGCGGCAGCATCTCGGGGGGATCCTTCCTGTTCTCGCACTGCCCCCTGGATTTGCTGACCTGCCGTGTCCCCGAGACCCTGAGGGCAGCACTCAGGGGCCTGAGACTCCCGGGCAGTAAGACATACCGGGGTAGAGGTCGGTGCCTTGGGCTGTGTTTTAAGGGCAGCAGGATGCATCTCAGAGCACCATTAGGTCTTTTAAGAGTAGCAAATATAGTGTGTCAGTGTAATAAATGAGATTAAATCGAGATTGAGAAGTTTATTAGAGAATGTTTAAAAATAGATGATACAGAGTTTGAAACATCAGTTATTGGTCATTGGGGGTAACATACAGAGTATAGGGAAACACCAGTACTTTGGTATGGGATAGCACATAACAAATACAGTCCCCAATGCAGGATATATAGTGGGTGAGATCAAGATACCGTCAGACAGCAGTAAACAAAAAGTTACAGACAGTGTTGGGTATGAATAAGCAGACCAGGAATGGGGATCGGAGGTCTCTCACATGGTACAGCTTAATTGGCTCAGGAGATAAAGTCTAACACAAAAACTCTACTGGCTGCTTCCTTTTTGTGGGTGCATAAAGTCATGCCCACTCACTTGTAATATTGACAGTGACCAGCAATACACTTGATTTAACCCAAGAAACTGTCAAGCAATATGCTGCAAAACGAGACAGCCCTACCTCCGCCGCAGCTTTATACATCACTATGACGAGCTCCCAGACACGGACCAAATGCCATCAACCAGACTTTGATAACTATGCAACTCTAAGCGACAATCCCTCCCCCTAAACGACTGCAATGTACTAATTCAAAAGCAAGAACTCAACACACAATTGTTGTGTGTTGCCCCGCCATGTGTTCAAAGAGGGAGAATTCTTTCAGTCTGGTTACTTGGGTTCATCTCACTGCTTTCCCTGGCTGCTGCCACATACTCATGAATTGCATAAACTCACCCACTTCCTGTGACGTACCCGTCACTGTTAACTCTTGCAGCAAAACAAGCAAAAGAAAATGTGTGCAAGAGCGCTCGGGGTGGCCAAATAGCATGCAGTTCTTTTCCAGTTACAGTGCGGCTGCTGGAGCGCCCCGTATTCCCCACTGTCACGGAATGTGGGGGAGTCCAGTCCGGCACCCCTCTTCCTGGGACCCACAATGACTCTCAGACAGCCAGTAAAATAGAAGGTTTATTGGACAACAGGAACGCAAGTTACAGCAGAGCTTGCAGGCACAGTCAGGACCCCTCAGCTGAATCCTTCTGGAGTTTCAGGGTGCTTGGATCCCAGCTTAGGATACCCTGAATTCGCCCCACACAGCCCCAAAACAGAACTGAACTCCCTTCCCTACAGCCAGCCCCTTCCTTTGTCCAGCTTGCTGGGCCAAAGGTGCTAACCCCCTGCCTAGCTCAGGTTACAGGCTCAGCTCCTGTCCCTCACCTAAAGTCCTCCCCGGCTGTGCCATCCCACACACAGACAGTCCCTACTCCATCACATCTCTGCCCCCTTCGAGACTGAACTGAGCGGGGTCACTCTGCCCAGTGACCTGGGGAAGTTCAGGGTCCCCTCTCCAGAACAACACGTTCACTATCAGGACCAAGTCCATGTCATAGTCCTGCAGGAGCAGGCTCCACCTCAGGAGCTTGGCGTTGGCTCCTTTCATCTGGTGCAGCCAGGTCAGGGGAGAGTGGTCGGTGTACACGGTGAAGTGCTGCCCAAAGAGATATGGCTCCAATTTCTGAAGGGCCCACACCATGGCCAGGCATTCCTTCTCGATGACCACGTAGTTCTGATCCCAGGGTAGCAACTTCTTGCTCAGGGACACGATGGGGTGTCTCTCCCCCTTTTCATCCTCCTGCATTAACACCACCCCCAGTCCCGTGTCTGAGGCGTCAGTGAACACCACAAAGAGCTTGTCAAAATCTGGGTTTGCCAGAACTGGGCCACAAACCAGAGCCTCCTTCAGCGCCCGGAGAGCCTGCTGGCACTGCTTGGTCCAGACCACCTCGTCTGGCTTCCCCTTCTTGCACAGCTCAGTGAGGGGGGAGGCTATGGTGCTAAAGTGGGGGACAAACCTTCGATAGTACTCCGCCATCCCAATAAAGGCCTGGACCTGCTTTTTGGTTTGGGGGACAGGCCAGTCTCTGATCACCTCCACCTTGGCTGGTTCCGGCTTCAGGCAGCCGCTCTCCAACCAATGGCCCAGGTAAGATACTTCAGCCATCCCCACCTTGCACTTCTCAGCCTTTACGCTTAACCCAGCCTCGCCAGCACTCGTTTAACCTGGGACATGTGGTCCTCCCAGGTCTGGCTGAAGACGCAGATGTCGTCAATATACGCCACGGCAAAACTCTCCATCCCCCGCAGTAGCTGATCCACCAGGCGCTGGAAGGTGGCTGGTGCTCCCTTGAGGCTAAAGGGCAGGGTCAGAAACTCGTAGAGCCCCAGAGGAGTGATAAAGGCCGATTTCAGCCTGGCATCTGTGTCCAGCTGCACTTGCCAGTAGCAGTTGGTAAGATCCATGGTGGTGAGGTACCGAGCACCTCCCAGCTTGTCTAGGAGCTCGTCAGGCCTGGGCATAGGGTAGGCATCAGATACGGTGATGGCATTGAGCTTTCGATAGTCCACAGAGAACTGGATTGACCCGTCCTTTTTGGGGACCAGCAGCACTGGCGAGGCGCAAGGGCTGGCAGACGGCTGGATCACCCCCAAAGGGAGCATGTCCCTGATCTCTCTTTCTAGGTCCTGGGCAGTTTTCCCAGTGACCTGAAAAGGGGAGCATCTTATAGGAGGATGTGACCTGGTCTCCACCCGGTGGACAGTCAAATTAGTGCGCCCAGGCTGGTTGGAAAACAGCTGTCGGTATAGATGCAGCACCCCTCTGATCTCAGCGTGCTGGGCCGGGGTCAGTTGCTCAGAGAGGGGAATCGCCTCCAGAGGGGAACCAGCTTTTGTCCCAGGGAATAGATCCACTAAGGGGTCATCTCCCTGCTTCTCCCAATATCCCACACACGGCCAACACCAATTCCCCCTGTCATAGTATGGTTTCATCATGTTCACGTGGTACACCCGATGGTGATGTGCCCGGTTCGACAGCTCCACCACATAGTTTACCTCATTTAGTTGCTTGATAACCTTGAAGGGCCCTTCCCAGGCAGCCTGGAGTTTGTTTTTCCTCACGGGGATGAGAACCATCACCTGATCCCCGGTGGCGAAGGCACGGGCCCGCGCCATGCGGTCATACCAGACCTTCTGCCTCCTCTGGGCTCGGGCCAGATTCTCCCTGGCCAGGCCCATGAGCTCGGCCAGCCTTTCCCGGAAGGTCAGGACATACTCCACCACCGACTCTCCCTCGGGAGTGGCCTTCCCCTCCCATTCGTCTCTCATCAGGTCCAGGGGCCCCCTTACCCGCCTTCCATATAATAGTTCGAAAGGCGGAAACCCGGTAGATTCCTGGGGTACCTCCCTGTATGCGAACAGCAGGTGAGGTAAGTACTTGTCCCAGTCCTGCAGGTGCTGGCTCATAAATGTTTTTGGCATCATCTTCAGCGCCCCGTTGAACCTTTCCACCAGCCCGTTGGACTGGGGGTAATACGCTGAGGCCCAGTTAGGCCGGACCCCACATTTTTCCCCACAAGCACCAGAGCAGGGCCGACATGAAGTTGGACCCCTGGTTCGTTAAGACTTCCTTGTGGAACCCCACCCGGCTGAAAATTGTCAGCAGCGCATCTGCCACGGTGTCTGCTTCAATAGAGGACAAGGCCACCGCCTCGGGGTAGCGAGTGGCAAAATCCACCACCACCAGGATGTATTTCTTCCCCGACCGGGTCGTCTTGCTGAGAGGTCCCACTATGTCCATGGCCACCTTCTGGAAAGGCTCTTCTATGATGCATAAAGGCCTCAAAGCCGCTTCCTCCTTGTCCCGGGCCTTCCCCATCCTCTGGCAGGGGTCACAGGACTGGCAGTACTGTTGGACGTGGGTAAATACCACAGACAGGTAAAAGTTCTGTAGCAGCCTCTGCCTGGTGCGCCGGCTTCCCTGGTGCCCTGCGAGAGGGATGTCATGGGCCAGGTACAGTAGCTTGTGGCAAAACTTCTGGGGAACCACCAGCTGCCTCCTGATCCCCCATGACTCTACTTCCCCTGGGGGAGCCCATTCTCGGTACAGGAACCCCTTCTCCCACAGGAACCTCTCCTTGCAACCTCTCCTCATGGTCTGTACTGCACTGAGGTTAGCCTGGTCCCTGGGCTTCCGCAAGAAGGGATCTTTCTGCAACTTGGCCTGGAACTCAGCAGCTGGGACAGGGATGGGGACCTGCTCTCATTCGCTGGCTGGGTCTGAGGCCGCAGCCTCTCTGAGCTATGCCCCTGGGCGTTCCCCCTCCACCAGGTTAGGGTCCTGCACCTCGGGCAGAGTCCCTTCCCCATTGTCGGGGTGCAGTGCCCTTCGCTGACTCTGACTAAGAGTCACGACCAGGGCACTCTGGGTGTTACTTGGCCAGTCCTCGAGGTCCCCTCCCATTAACACGTCTGAGGGCAAATGTGGGTGTACCTCCATGTCCTTGGGGCCCTCCTTGGCCCCCCACTTCAGGTGTACCCTCGCCACGGGCACCTTCAATGGGGTCCCGCCCATGCCCATCAGGGTCAGGTAGGTGTTGGGTACCATCCGATCTGAGGCCACCACCTCGGGCCGGTGGAGCGTCACCTCTGCGCCTGTGTCCCAGTACCCAGTGACCTTCCTTCCATCTACCTCCAGGGAAACAATGCATTCTTTCTGGAGGGGCAGCCCTGCGCCCACCCTGTAAACCAAAAACCCAGAGCCTGGAGCATCCAGCCCCCCAGAGGAGCTGACCTGGGGACCTCCTCCCTCCTTCACAGGTTGTACACTGCCAGGCCCCTTTTCCTGGGAATGTTGCCCCTCCTCCAACTGGGTCTTTATCCAGTCAATCCTCTGCGGGTTGGGTCTGCTCGGTCTGTCCCTTGAGCTTGGGGCACTGGGCCCGTATGTGGCCTTGTTGGCCACAGTGATAACAGCCCATGTCTCATGGGTCCCCTCGAGTGGGTCGGATGGCCCTGACACTGGATGTTCCCCTTTGTTGGGGGTTCTCCATAGGCCCCCGCTAGGAGGTCCCATGGTGACTCTCTGCATTGAGGCAGGCCTGCTCCTTCGTGACTCGTCCCTCTTATCCCCTCTCTGACTGTCCATAAATTGGTCAGCCAGCTCACCTGCGTGCTGCGGGTTCTCCGGCTTCTGGTCCATCAACCACAGCCTCAGGTCAGACGGGCACTGCTCGTACAGGTGCTCTAGTATGAATAGGTCAAGCAGGTCTTCTTTAGTTTAGGCCCCAGCTGTCCACTTGCGGGCATACCCCTGCGCCCGGTTGACCAGTTGTAGGTACATGACCTCACGGGTTTTACGCTGACTCCAGAACCTTTTCCGGTACATCTTCGGAGTCAGCCCAAACTTGCAGAGCAGGGCCTATTTGAACAGTTCGTAGTCCCCTGCCTCTGCCCCTTTCAGTCGGCTGTACACCTCCACGGCCTAGTGGAGTCCAGTAAGGGGGGTGAGAAATGAGATCCTGTCTGCAGGGCCAACTCTGTGCAGCTCGCAGGCAATCTATGTCCTCCCGTGGCCCTCCTACCCCGGCCAGAGCGCGGCAAGTCCCGTGGCCTCACTCCTCCCACCGGAGCACGGTAAGTCCCGCAGGCCCACTCCCTCGGCCGAAGCGCAGCAAGTCCGGCAACCCTGCTACCCCAGCCGGAGCGCAGCAAGCCCCCTGGCCCCGCTACCCTGGCCGGAGCGCAGCAGTCTGAAGTACGGCTGAAGACTTGGAGCGCAGCCCGATGAGTACAAGCCCCACAAATCAGGCCCCGCACTTGCTAAAGCCGCCCCTGGTAATACCACTCATGGGGAGGCAGTACCCCAGGACAGGGCTAAATAGCAAAGACTTGCCAGAGAAGGAACGATTGGCTTTGCCCTGGTCACAGAAAAGAAAGGACAGACAACTGTCATGCAGTAATTGTAGCCCAGCCCTGCCTTTCAACATCGCCTGTGATGTCTGCCAACCAGGGCCGGCTTTAGGAAGGACCGGGCCCAACTCAAACAGTTTTGAGGAGGCCCTGGCAGGAATGACTTAAAAAATAAAACACATGTAAAAAAACACATGGGGCTTGTATTCATTGCCAACAGGTTTGTAGCTCGAGGATCTGATGCCTCAAAGTCACCAAAGGACCCATACAAAATAAAACCCGTGGAAGAGATCATCCTCAACTCCAAGGGATCGACGAGGACGATGATGTTATTGGCATATTGAGGCATTGCTAAGGCTACATTTTAGTCACGGTATTTTTAGTAAAAGTCATGGACAGGTCAGGGGCAGTGAACAAAAAGTGACCTGTCCATGACTTTTACTATATATCCCTCACTAAAACTTGGGAGGCCTACCCAGGGGTACCATGGGTGCTGGGGGAGGGTGGCCCAGTGCTGGGGTGGCACAGGTGGCAGTGTGCTGCCCAGGACCCCTTTTGTTGCTTGGGGTGGGTGTAGGCGGTGGCAGACTCCCTACCTGGCTCCGCACCTCCCCCCAGCAGTAGCAGCAGCACAGTTTGGGTGCGGGAGGGGGCTGGGGCACAGGGTGGGGTGAGACAAGCTCTGGGCAGTGCTTACCTGGGGTGCGCCCCAGAAGTGCCCCCTTGCTCAGCTCCTAGGTGGAGGCGTGGCCAGGCAGCTCCGCACACTGACAAGCACTATGATCCCTGCCGCGCGCCCCGGCTGCCGCTGCCCAAGCGGCCTGGGGAGCCCCGCGGCGCGGCCCGGCCGCCGCTGCTCGGGCCGCCGGGAGACTCTTGTCCCGCGCCGGCTGCCGCTGCCCGAGTGTCCCCGGGGGCCCCGCTGTGCCCCCAGCTGCCGCTGCTCGGGCCGCCGGGGGACTCCTGCCCTGCGCCCCAGCCGCCACCGGTCGCAGTGCCTGGGGAGCTCCCTGATGCGCTCCAGCAGACAAGCCTCCGACCCGCCGCCCGCCGGCAGTCTCCCGGCGGCTGGAGCCGCTGGTGAGCGGCGGGTCGGAGCCCGGCCCGCTGAAGCGCAGCGGGAAGCTCCCCAGGCATCACCGGCGGCAGCGGCTGGGTCACCGGGCGGGAAACCCCCGGGGACTGGAGCGGCAGCGGCTGGGACACCGGGCGGGGATCCCCAGGCTGCATCAGCGGCCGCGGTTGGGGCCCAGGGCAGGAATCTCTCGGCGGCGGCGGAGCCGCGGGAGAGTCTTTCCGGGGGGGGAGCTGAGCGTGGCGGGAGCGCTTCGTGACACGGCCGCTCTGACCTCACATCTGGCCCGGTTGTTATCAGCAGGGCGGTTATTTAGGGATTTAAATGAGTTCCGGAGGCGCGGCCAGAATTTTAGCAGCAGCAGCTGCCTTAGGACGCGGACAGCAGCCCTACACGCATAAACACTCATTTTACAAATGCAATGATCTCTCCCCGCCCCCCGCCAGCCCTGGCCTCACACCTGTCAGTAATGAACACTCAGTAACGGGTGAGGGTATTTGTGTAGCCAGAGGTGCCTGTTTATCGTATTTGAACAAAAACGTCTATAGTTAGAGAGAACTTCCCCCCATATCTACTTTATTTACTCCACCGATTTTGATAACATTTGAAATGGGGTCAGTTTTTTTCTTTTTTAGAGGCCTCTCCTGTGAGCTGTAGCTTAGTTAGCTGTTAACTTACCACTTAAACTGGCCCTGCCCCCTGTGCTCTGCGGCAGCCCCAACGCTCTTTTCTGCTCTCCCATAACTCTCTGAAACACACAATCAGGCGTGATTCTCACACCTCCCCGTCAGAACTTGGGAATGGGCCACCTCCACCCTGATTGAATTGGCCTCGTTAGCACCGTATTCATGTATACTGAACAGATGGGAGTTGCCTTACCAACAATTGACAGAAAGGTGTGAGTACCAAGAGAAAGAAAAATCTTTTTTTGTAATGATCGAGCCACTCCCGTTACTGAGTGTCCAGGGAAATGTAAGCGCTCGCCTGTGGCTTTTTGAATTATACCATTATTGGCTGATTGATGTCTTTTCATTATTTGTATAGAAACTGTCCAATCAGTGAATACGGGAACTTAAGTACATCACCCATAAGATACATTTAGAATCCAAGTCAGCATAGGTGTAAGAAACTCAATTGATTCTATTTTTTAACCAGAATAGTCTCCCCGGGGGGAGGTGCACCGTTCCTGGAGGTGCTGCAATACCAGGTCGATGCGTGCAGTGAATGGAGCAAGATCCTATTCCATCTCCCTGTTCCAAAAATCCATTTAATATATAGTCCTGAGATAGAGAACGTATCAGATATTAAACTGATAAGAACAGATTTAAAAGTTTATTAGAGAATATTGAAATAAAGACGATACAAAGAGTTTGAAGCGTCAGTTATTGGTCATTGGGGGCAACCTACAGAGTATAGGGGGACGCTGGTATTTGGAAATTGGTTAGCACATAACATATACAGTCTGTAAGGTCCCCAATGCGGGGTGTACGGTGGGTGGGATCAGGAAGCAGTAAGGAAGCAGTGAGGGTACATTGCTCATACAGTGGGTTACACACAGTCATGGGTATAAGTAAGCGGGCTGAAGTAATGGGGACAGGATGACCCTCACATGGTGGAATCCAGTTCAGTGGGTTTAGGGCTCAGGGGATATGGTTCAGTGGGGGGGGGTTATAGGCCTCCCCCCCCGTGGGTACACGAAATCACGCCGGCTCACTCCTGGTATTGGTATTGGTGGTGGCCGGTGATGTGCTCTGTGTAAATGTCCCTAGACCACCGAATAGTGTCCGAGACCATCAAACGTCTCATGAGCCGTGCATAGCGACGGCCCACCCCGCAGGCCCTAAGTACTCGTTCATTACAGGGGTCCCAGGCACCCAGCGCCCCGACGATCAGGGCGTCGGTGTAAACCTCGTAGCCCTTTGCCCGCAGGGTGTCAGCCAAGGAGGCATATTTTTCAAGTTTGCGGGCTCGGGCTTCACGGAGGGCCGGGGTCCTGTTCTCAAATGGGATCGTCTTGTCGACGAGGATGATCTTTTTCCATTCCTCGTCCGTGACGACGATGTCCGGGCGCAGCAGGCTGTCGGTGTCGGGGATGGTGTGGTTGACTGCGATCTCACCCAGGTGTGGGGCAATGGTCTTCACTAGCCGGTCCTGGACGGCATTGTGGCGCAGCTGCCAGGCTCTGGCGTGGGGTTTGCAGCTGCACAGGATGTGAGGCAAGGTCTCCAGGGTGTATCCGCACTTCCTGCAGCGCTTGTCTCGGTTCCCCTGGCGGACGGCTCCGTTGAGCAGGACGCAGTTCAGGCGGGCGCGGTGTATGAACCGCCAGTCAGCGAAACGGGTGAAGCTGCCAGCGGGGAGAAAGTGATTGCTGGAGTCCCACTTGCTGGTCACCTCAAAGGCCTTGCCCTGGTCGGGTTTTTTCCTCAGGGTGTCCACGTAAAGCATGCGGACAGCGGCCTTCAGTGACTTCTCCAGCACACCTTTGGCTCCGGGGCTGACGATGGTGTTGCCCTCCGTCTAGATCCGCGGCACCAGGACTCCCAGCACCTGCTGTTCCTCGCTCCATTAAAAAAATATTTCCTTTATTCATTTACTTTAGAAATCAAAATAAATTGATGGACTTTTTTCAAGTTTGGGTCTAGTCATTAACCCCCGATTTCTTATTTTAGAAATTGAACTTATAATAGTCAAATAAACTGAAACGGAGTAATTACATTGCTGTGAATGTCATTAAAATGTACGATTAATCGGCCTGCACACACATTGCAATCCCTGGAAATGTTCTAAACTTAAAGGCCCTGTTCTACTCTCATTGAACTCAATGGCAAAACTCCCATGTCTTACCTTCTTTATTTTTAAAATGATCTGTAATCTTCTGCTATGGAACGGACAACTTGGGCAGGTTCTTCATTGCGATTTTGAAAATTGCCATTAATTTATTTTACATTTTGTCATGTAACTAAAAATTAGAAGCACGTTGCTGATGAACAAAGATTGCAAAACATTTTTGACTGGTCTGTACAAGGAGCTACCAGACTACAAGCTATTTGCATACAAATGCGACTCTGTAGATAAAGCAATAAATAACCTTGGGGGTGCAGCACCACTCAGGTTGGCCTCCCCACCCCCCAATTCGACCACATGTGTGTGAGTGGAGTTGTGACACGGCTCAGGGGGTTGCTGGGTCACTCATTCAAGTTTGGCCTACCCAGACTGCAGTCATCACGATGGCTGGGCCACAGCTGAGTGGTGCTGGGAGCCCAGAGGTTGCAGTGACTGCGGCAGGGAAGGGAGCCCAGCCGGCTCCGTGGGACAGGAGCTGCCATGTGACCTTTTCAAATATTCTGGTGACCCAATTTCGGGGCCCGACCCACAGGCTGAAAAACTCTGGATTAGACAACCTGTCTTCTCGCAAAGACCCCTTCTAGCCAGCACCTCAGGACTTAACCCAGAGTTTGCAGACTTGGGTACATACACTTAGACACCCTGAATTCAGGCCAATTGCACAGAGGGGTTGAAAATCCCATGTCACCGAGAAGGGTAGTGCAGAGGTGCTGAGAAGTGGCAGCACCCAATCAGAGCTCTTCAGCTAAGTCCCTTTCTGCGGATTTCGGTGCCAGAATCTGAACACACATGTCTGGCAATATTACCTTCTGCCGTAGAGGGGCAGGAGCACCTACAACATGATACCCAGTTTTCAGTGACCATCAAACGGTGCCAGTTCCTTTTGTCAACTCTTCCCGTCAACCCACTGGGTCCTTCGTCCTTTCCCTCCCTTCCCCCGACCCTTTCGCTTGGCTTGGGAGGCTTTTCAGGAGCATTTTCCCATTTCCTGTTTGGTTCTTCTCAGCCTGAGAGTTAGAGCCCCCTTTCTCTTCTCCACACAGGGAAGGGCTGGAGGGTAAGGGCCTGCCTCCTCCATTCCCTCCGTTGCCTCCTCTTCCTCTGCCGCCACCCTCCCACCCATGCCATTCTGCTGCCCCCACCCCTTGGCTGCATTTCCCCTTTTGCAGGGTAACCTTCTTTATGGGACTGGTCCTCCTTGCACCCCCCACCCCCAAACAATGTTCATGAAAATAGATTAGGAACGGTAAAGAGAACTAATTTAAATTAATACAAAAGCCAAGTTCTTTTAGACCTAAACCGCCTTGAGTTCAGGTAACATTTTTAAATTGCTCAGATCAAGGTGATTTGATTTAAATGAGAGAGTTGTAAATCACCATACACAAAATCTTACTTTAAATCATCAATTTTATTTGTGTTTTGCAAACAACAAACAGAAAACCTGACCCCGCCAGGGAGAATTAAGCCACACATGTAACTGGGATCTTGCTGTCAAGGAACTACAAAATGGAACTGCTGAAGAGAATAAGGCACTCCCCCAAGTCTGTCCTTTTCCTACCGTGCAAAGAAGACCTTTCAGTCTTACCTCACAGAACCAGACCATAAGAAAGGACCGGTTCATAAGATTTCACGTTGCCAGCCATACCCAGGATTTTACAGAGAATCAGATCTACAGTGCAATCCACAGCTAAAGGCGGTCTATGCCCCTACCTAGATAGGGCCCTATGAAATCTGCGTTAACGAGAACACAGACAGAATGACGGAATGAAACCGTTAATGCAGAATCCTGCTCTCCATAGCAGCAGGCAGGCAGATAAAGGTAGGGAGGGGTGGGCTGATGTCAGGGGGTCCCCCTCCCCCTGCCGGGGGACCAGATTACCACTCGGCTGGGATGGGGGGAGGGGACACAAGGGCGCCTGTCTGGCTCAGGAGTGGTTGCTGCCAGCTGCTGTCTGAACAAGGGTTGAGGCTGGTGAGTGCTCTGCTTAGAGACACTGCTCACTCAGGCACACACGCTCCCCCAACACACTCGCCAGTGTCACTGTTCAGCCATGTCAGTTTGCTCACATTATAAAATGCTACTTTAAAAAGTGATGTAAAATGTGCCACTTTTACCACGTACTGTAAATCTGCAGGCCGTGTTGTTTACGTGGGAGGAGGAGGTGGCGTACCTGCAGCGCTGGGAGAGCGAGCTCCCTCCCAGCGCCGGCGCTGCAACCACCCTCGCACTTCAACGCGCTGCCGTGGGCTGCACGTGTAGCCCTGCCCTCAAGCTCTGGCTCCTGAGCGCTGAGGACCCACCGAGCCAGCACCTATGGTCTGTAGCTCGTGGCTGTAGCGTGCCTGCCGCTTGACTGAAGCATACAGTGTCGTCTGCTCGTTTTGAGGGACCCTGTGCTGAGCCTAGAGGCCTGCTAAGCAAGCTGAGAGCTTCTTAAAGAGGCTTTGGTGGGTGCTAACTCCTAATCAGTGGGTGGGGCTACCCAGGGAGAACAAGGCTTTAAAAAGCCTGCTCCTACGCCAGGGTGGGCAAACTTTCTGGCCCGAGGGCCGCATCTGGGTGGGGAAATTGCATGCAGGGCCATGAATGCAGGGCTGGGGCAGGGGGTCGGAGGGGGTGTTGGGGGGGGCGGCGCTTACCTGGGGCTTCAAGGCAGGGCCGGAGAGGGGGGCCTCCGTGCACTGCTATCCCCAGGCGCTGCCCCCGCAGCTTCGTATTGGCCGCAGGGGCTTGGGGCGGGAGCCACGTGGAGCGAGCGAGCGAGGAGGCAGGAAGGCGCTCAGCTCCGCTGCACTGCCGGTGGTGGGTGGTGGGTGGGGGCCCTGGGCTGTTTCTCCCTGCGGAGCTAAAACCTGGGAGCTGAAGGGAGAGGCCACTGAGGGAAAGGACGGGGGTGCGCCTCAAGCTGTTGGGAGGGGCCAAGCCTTAAATTGCACCCACCCACTCTCAGCAGGCACCAGTCTCCTCCTCGTCCCCCCCCCCCACTACCCTCCCGTAAGGCAGAAGCCCTGAGCTCCCTCACCCCTCCAGTCTGGTAGGTGGAGAATGCGGGGAGTGGTGGGAAAAACGGGGCGCTCCAGCAGCCGCACAGTCACTGGAAAAGAGCCGCATGCGGTTTGGCCACCCAGAGCGCCCTTGCACCCATTTTCTTTTTTGTTTTTCTTTACACAATCTGCTTTGTTGATTCTCTGTACAAAAACATTGCAACTTAATTCACGGATTTATTTAACACAGTCTCCCCCCCATGGGCACGTTGTCCAGCATAGTTGGGATGGGCAAGGAGAAGCCCCTCCAGTCAGATCCCTTCCACCCTCAGAGGGCAGTCTGCAGAGAGGCTTAGACTGAGTGAAGAAGTGCCCAGAAGAAGAGGGAAGGATTCCTAACAGACCCCTTGCCCCAGGACTCAATGCTGCAAGCTGGAAAATAGACCCTGCTTCCCTTTCACCTTTGCCATCAATATCTGGGGTTCCCCAACTTCAGTCCACCCGAGGCTGCCCCAGAATCAGCTAACACTGCCCTCTTCAGTGAGCAGCACAACCTGCAGTGCCTAATGCAATATGCCAGAGACTTCCTGGCTCGAGAGAGCACTGGTTTTGCTGCAAGAGTTAAGAGTGACGGGTACGTCACAGGAAGTGGGTGGGTTTATGCAATTCATGACTATGCGGCAGCAGCCAGGGAAAGCAGTGAGATGAACCCAAGTAACCAGACTGAAAGAATTCTCGGCCTTTGAGTAGAATTGTGTGTTGAGTCCTTGCTTTTGAATTAGTACATTGCAGCCGTTTAGGGGGAGTGATTGTCGCTTAGAGTTTCATAGTTATCAGAGTCTGGTTGATGGCATTTGGTCCGTGTGTGGGAGCTCGTCATGGTGATATAGAAAGCTGCGGCGGAGGTAGGGCTGTCTCGTTTTTGTTGCAATTGGTATCGCTTCTCGGCCTTTTGGCTAAGATCAAGTGTAGTATCTGTTCTTATCAGTTTAATATCTGATACGTCCTCTATCTGAGGACTATATATTAAATGGATTTTTGGAACAGGGAGATGGAATAGGAGCTTGCTCCATCCACTCCACGCATCGACCTGGTATTGCAGTACCTCCAGGAACGGTGCACCTCCCCCTCGGGGAGACTATGGTGGTTAAAAAATAGAATCAATTGAATTTCTTACACCTATGATCATTTAGATCCTTAATGTATTTTATGCCTGATGTACTAAAGTTCTTTCATTTGTTGATTGGATAGTCTCTATACAAATAACAAAAGAATGTCAATCAGTCAATAATTGTATCGTTTAGAAAACCATAGGCGAGCGCTTACATTTCCCTGCCCACTCAGTAACGGGAGTGGCTCGATCATTACAAAAAAATCAATCCTCTTTCTCTTGATACTCACACCTTTCTGTCAATTGTTGAGAATGGGCCATCTCCACCCTGATTAAATTCGCTCCTCGGAGCTAAGATCAAGTGTAGTATCTGTTCTTATCAGTTTGATTATATTTAATGGATACCTGCACACCCCTGTCCTGATGATGGAATCTCCCGTGGCTATTTTTGAAAAAATTGATGCTGCCCTAGAGATTTATTCTTCTTCTGAGGCTGATTTGCATACAGATTCAGCTGATTTGCATATGCACTGTTCTGATGCTACTTTAAAGGGAAATTCTCTCTCTGTTTCTTCTACAGACACACCTTCGCGGATAGCTGCTGCTCCTGCGCACTCCAGTGCCAGGAAAACCCAGCAGAACCGTGCTCCAAAGACCCGAGCCACCAGCAAGGATGGAAACACCAGAAGCCAGCGGAAGAAAACCGCACTGGACACCTCCTCTGGAAAAATAAGCCGCAAAAAACCAGCTCTTCGAGACCCCACTTCCAGAAGGAAGGAGGTGACTACAGCTTCCCTGAGGAGGGGCACCAGAAGAACCTCACCGGCTCCTCCTGTCCAGGATACTGAACACCGGCCTACTGCTCCCGAAACGGACGATACTGGAGGAGTCCCCGCGAGGATCCAGGTCCAGGATGCTAATCGTCCCCCCGCTGGGAAGGAGGCTGCTGGAGGAGCCCCCCCATCGACCAAGGACCAGGACTCTGATGGCCCCCCCCGCTGGGAAGGATGCTGCCGGAGGAGCCCCCGCAACAACTGAGGTCCAAGACGCTGCTCGCAGCCCCACCTGGAGGGATGACCAGCAGCTGCGGGGAGCCTACCTGTCTATACACCTACCCTGGGAAGACTCGTCTGCGGAGCACCAGCAGCTGCAGAGACTACCCCCCGCTGCCGGAGGAGGAGACCCCCCCTAACCAACTGCTGTCCGGGTCGAGTAAGTGCCGTACTACACCCCAGCCCCTGGCCCCCTGGGAGGACCCCCGCCCAGCCCCGCTACAGGGGGATCCCTGCCCTGAGCCGCTGCTGCGGGCGCTACCTGGGGATTCCCTCGGCGCGCAGACGCCGAGGAGTCCCTGCCCCACGCGGCTGCTGCCCACGGGGAGTCTCCACCTTACGCCCCAGCGGTGCAGCGTGCGGCTGCTGCCCGAGCCGCCGGGGTCGCCCGGCGGCTCCCGTCCCGCGGCCATATCGCCGCTCCCGGGGGGGCCCCGCGACATGCCCCGGCTGCCGGTCACCGAGCCGCCGGGGGACTCCTGCCCCGCTCCCCGGCCGCTGCCGCCGGAGCTGCCGGTGAAATCCGGCCCCGCGCCCGTGCTGCCTCTCTCTGGGCAGCCCGGCGAACCCCGTGGCGCGCTCCTGCCGCTGATGTTTGGGGTGCCGGGGGGCCCATGCCCTGCGCCCCGGCTGCTCCCTCCCAAGCTGCCGGGAGACCCCGACCCCGCACCTCACCTGCTGCTGCCTGAGCAGCCCGGGGAGCCCCGTGGCGTGCCTCTGCAGCCGCCGCTCTGGTCCCCGGGGGACTCCTGTCCTGCGCCCAGACTGCCGCCTGAGCAGACTGAGGAGCCCCGCCATGTGCTCCGGCCACTAACGCCTGAGCCGCTGGGGGATCCCCCCCCCCATGCCCCCGCCGCAGGTACAGCCTGGGGAGCCCTGCTATATGCTCTGGCCCCTGCACCTGGAGCGGCCCGGGGAACCCTGCCCCGTGTCCCGAGTACCGCTGCCAGAGGAGCCCCATGACACACTCCTGCCGCCCCTGCTCTGGCCGCGGGGGGATCCCTGGCTGCCGTGCCCCGGGCCGCCCGGGGAGCCCTGCGGCGCTCCCTGGCCGCTGCTGCCCGGCCCGCCGGGGAACTCTCCTCCGGGACCCCTGCCGCCGCGACTCGCGGCGCCTGGGGAGCCCCTTGATGTTTTTCAGACATCAGAAGTGCGCCCCTTCACGACCACGCTGCTCCAGATCCCACAAGACCTCCCCGCTGCCCACCGGCCACCCCAACCGCCAAGAGACGCCTCCCCCGTCCTCCTGCGCTCGCAGATCACGCCCCCCACACCCCAGCAGTTACGAGATGACTCCCCTGCTCCACTGCGGTTGCCGGACACACCTGCTGCACCCCAGCACCGCACGCCGCCGAGGAGTAAATCCCCCGACCCGCTACAAGACACCTGCACCCCCCAGGAACCCCAGCTGCCGGGGGGAATCCTCAATGCTCCTGAGACTCAGCTACCACCGCAGGACGCTGCCCCCCTCGCCAGCTGTGCACCAGAAAATAACCAGGAAGGCCCCAACGCCCCACAAGATGGCTGCTTCGCTCCAGACACCGTCTACCTCCAATACCCCCTCACTGTAGATGCGCTCATCTGCCCCATCTGCCTGCCGCCTCGACGCTTTCATCTCCTCGGAGGGGTCACCAGACACCTGAAGAGGTGCCACGGCCAGTCCACCGCCTTCAGCTGTGCCCGCTGCAGCCTGCCCTTCGAGTGTCAGAGGAAATGCAAGGCGCACCAGGCCAGCTGTACGAAAGCCAGCAAAACGACGACCCCGGTCGTCCGCCATCCTGTGCCCCAGCCTGCTGCTCCTGTGCCGAAAAGAAGCAGAGCGACTGTGCTGACCGCTGCCCAGAAGCCCACCCCAGCCCCAGAGCCGGCGGACCAGAACCCTGCCGCCGGAACAACAAATGCTGCAACGGGAGGCGTTGACCGAGCCCATACCAACAGGGGTCCTGTCACCTCCTCCCAGGTCGCCCGGAAGATCTCCGAACTGAGGCACCTAAGTGCCCCCTCCAACCTACACGAACCTGCCCCAAGAAGGGCCAGTGCTCCACCACGCGTGGCCATCCGAAACCCCACCCCTAGAGTCACCAATACTGGCTACCGGCCCGCCCTCCGAGCTCCAGCCACAAGGGGCGCCAACGCAACTCCTCAGCCCACCTTGCGAACTCCACCTGGCCGGGGGACAGGGGCCACCCCCCAGACCGCCCCACGCACTGTTAACATCGGAGGCCCCACCGCTACGACCAGACCACAGCCCCAGACCCCCACCGTCAGAGAGTCCGACGCGGCCCCTACAGGCACCAGCCCACTCTCTGCCAATAGAAGACCACCCACTCCCACAGCGACCCCCCGGGCGATGACCACATGCGAAAGCCCGGACACTGACGCTGCACCCGCCGAACCAAGCCGGGCTCTACCAACCAACAATGCCACTACTCCACCGACGCCTATGCCTCGGGGACCAACCGAAAGATCCCCCGAGCCGCAAGGGAGACGACCCGCCGGCCAAACCGCAAACCCACTACCCGCGCGGACCGAGGAACCAGAGGACCGGCAGCCGACGATTAAGCCAGCCACGCCCTGGCAGGCTGCCTGGATCGAGAAGCTCCGAGCGACAGCTTCCTTTGAAGAATTCGACCAGCTCATCAATGAGCTCACCTGCGAACTCTCCACAGAGATCGTCTCAAAGAGGACGCCAAACCAGGAGGCCGCACGGCCTACCTCCAGAAGGCCCACTCCAAACCGCGACGCCACCACCCGAGGAGCTGGACGAAGAAACTCCAGCCGCCGCTACGACCCGGCAGCAGCCTCCCAGATCCAGAAGCTATACAGAACCAACCGCCTCAAGGCCATGAGAAAGGTCCTCGACGGTCCCTCATCCTACTGCACGATCCCGCCCGAGCGCCTATACCGCTACTTCCTGGAAGTATTCGCTGACAAGCCCAGGAACGACGTGCAGCGCCCAGAGTGCCTTCACCCGCTGCCCCGCATCACCAACGCAGATGGCCTAGAGGCTGATTTCACGCCCAAAGAGGTAATGGCCAGGCTCTCCAGGACCAAAAACACTGCACCCGGAAAAGACGGCATCCCCTACAGCCTCCTCAAAAAGCGGGACCCCGGCTGCCATGTGCTCTCCGGCATCTTTAACCTATGCCGGTGCTTTGGCCGGCCACCCACCTCCTGGAAGAAGGCCATGACGGTCCTGATCTACAAGAAGGGTGAGCGAGACGACCCCAGCAACTGGAGACCCATCTCCCTCTGCTCCACAATGTACAAGCTATATGCCAGCTGCCTGGCAGCCAGAATCACGGAGTGGGCGACGACCGGGGGAGCCATCAGCCCGGCCCAGAAGGGCTTCATGCCATCTGAGGGGTGCTACGAGCACAACTTCCTGCTCCAGACCGTCCTCCAGATGACCAGGAGGGCCCACAACCAGTGCGCAATAGCGTGGCTGGATCTGGCCAACGCCTTCGGGTCCATCCCCCACCATCACATCTTCAGCACCCTACGGGAGTTCGGGATGCCGGAGACCTTTCTCCGCCTGATCCGGGAACTCTACAAGGGCTGCAGCACCACCATCCATTCGGTAGAAGGCGAAACAGCCGAGATCCCAATCCGCAGCGGCGTGAAGCAGGGCTGCCCCCTCAGCCCGATCATCTTCAACCTCGCCATGGAGCCACTCCTGCGGGCAATCTCCGATGGCGCCGACGGCTTTGACCTGCACGGCGAGAGAGTGAACGTGTTGGCCTACGCAGATGACCTAGTCCTGATCGCAGACGACCCCGAGAGGCTCCAGGGCATGCTCAACACCATCGGGAGAGTCGCAGAATGGACGGGACTCCGCTTTAACGCCAAAAAGTGCGCGTCCCTCCACGTCAACTGCAGCAAGAAGAACTCAGTGCAGGCTACGGACTTCCTCATCCAGGGTGAATCCGTCGTCCCCCTGGCCGAGGGGCAGGCGTACCAACACCTCGGCACGCCGACGGGCTTCCGTGTCCGGCAGACCCCCGAGGACACCATCCAGGAAATCCTGCAGGACGCCGCCAGGATCGACGTTTCCCTGCTGGCTCCATGGCAGAAAATCGACGCCCTCAACACGTTCCTGATCCCCCGCATCGCCTTCGTCCTGAGAGGATCCGCCGTAGCAAAGGTGCCCCTCAACAAGGCGGACAACGTCATCCGGCAACTGGTGAAGAAGTGGCTGTCCCTGCCCCAGAGAGCAAGCAACGAGCTGGTCTATATTGCTCACCGGCACGGTGGCGCCAACGTCCCCCGCATGGGAGACCTCTGCGATATCGCGGTCGTCACACATGCCTTTCACCTCCTGACGTGCCCGGACGCCGTGGTAAAGAACGTTGCGACGACCGCCCTGCGCTCCGCCACAGCAAAGCGAATCAACAGAGCTGCCTCTGGCCAAGATATAGCCAACTTCCTGAGCGGCTCCATGGACGGTGACTTCGCCCGAGACAGAGGCGACATAGCCTCACTGTGGACCCGTGCCCACATTGCCACGCGCCGACTGGGGAAACGACTAGGCTGCTGCTGGGTATGGAGCGAGGACCGGCGGGAGCTGGGAATCCTGATACCGCGGACCGAGACGGAGGACAACACCGTCATCAGCCCTGGAGCCAGAGGCACACTGGAAAGGTCGCTGAAGGCCGCCGTACGCGCGCTCTACTTGGGCACGCTGAAGAAAAAACCAGACCAGGGCAAGGTTTTCGAGGTCACCAGCAAGTGGGACTCCAGCAACCACTTCCTCCACTCAGGCAGCTTCACCCGCTTCGCTGACTGGCGCTTCATACACCGCGCCCGACTAAACTGCGTCCCGCTCAACGGAGCCGTCCGCCACGGGAACCGAGACAAGCGCTGCAGGAAGTGTGGGTACGCCATGGAGACCCTGCCCCACGTCCTGTGCAGCTGCAAGCCCCACGCCAGAGCCTGGCAGCTGCGTCACAATGCCATCCAGGACCGTCTGGTAAAGGCCATCGCTCCGCACCTGGGAGAAAAAGCCACCAACCGCACCATCCCTGGCACCGACAGCCCACTGCGCCCGGACATCGTCGTCACGGACGAGGCTCGAAAAAAGATCATCCTCGTTGACGTGACGGTTCCTTTCGAGAACAGGACCCTGGCCTTCCGCGAGGCCCGAGCCCGAAAGCTCGAAAAATACACCCCCTTGGCGGACACTCTGAGGTCAAAGGGCTACGAGGTCTATACCGACGCCCTGATCGTTGGGGCCCTGGGCGCCTGGGACCCTTGTAATGAACGCGTGCTTCGGGCTTGCGGGGTAGGCCGTCGCTACGCGCAGCTCATGAGACGCCTGATGGTCTCGGACACTATCAGATGGTCCAGAGACATCTACACGGAGCACGTCACCGGTCACCGCCAATACCAGGAGTAAGCGGGCGTGACTCCGTGCACCCGAAGGGGGGAGGAGATCTTCACACACCCCCGTTGGACTCTATCCCCTGAGCCCTGAACCCACCAAACCAAACTCCACTATGTGAGGGTCGCCCTATCCTCATCACCCAGCTCGCTCCTTTATTCCCATGACTATCTGTAACCTGTTTGTATGAGCGATAAGTACCCTCACTGCCTCTCGACTGTATCTTGATCTCACCCAAAGTTCACCCCACATTGGGGACATGACAGACTGTATATGGTATATGCTGCCCAATACCAAAATACTGAACCCCCCCCCCGTAGTCTGTATGCTATCCCCGATGAAACAATAACTGATGCTTTAAACTCTCTGTATCGTTTATTTTCAAATATTCACTAATAAACATTAAAATCTGTTCTTATCAGTTTAATATCTGATACGTCCTCTATCTGAGGACTATATATTAAATGGATTTTTGGAACAGGGAGATGGAATAGGAGCTTGCTCCATCCACTCCACGCATCGACCTGGTATTGCAGTACCTCCAGGAACGGTGCACCTCCCCCTCGGGGAGACTATTGTGGTTAAAAAATAGAATCAATTGAATTTATAGACTCATAGACTCATAGACTCATAGGTCAGAAGGGACCAATCTGATCATCTAGTCTGACCTCCTGCACAAGGCAGGCCACAGAACCCCACCCATCCAATTTTATACAACCCCTATCCCAGGATTGAGTTTTTGAAATCCTCAAAAATGGTTTGAAGACCTCAAGCTGCAGAGACACCACCAGCAAGCGACCCGTGCCCCACGCTGCAGGGGAAGGCGAAAAACCTCCAGGGCACCTGCCAATCCGCCCTGGAGGAAAATTCCTTCCCGACCCCAAATATGGCGATCAGCTAAACCCTGAGCATGTGGGCAAGAGTCACCAGCCAGCACCCAAGAAGGAGTTCTCCGCAGCAACTCAGTACCCATCGCATGCAACATCTCCCCGCAGACCATTGAGCAGACCTGTCTGGTGGTAATTCAAGATCAATTGCCCAAATTAACGATCCTATCATAACATCCCCTCCATATATTTATCAAGCTTTGTCTTAAAGCCAGGAAAGTCTTTTGCCCCTACTACTTCCCTCGGAAGGCTATTCCAGAACTTCACTCCCCTAATGGTCAGAAACCTTCGTCTAATTTCAAGCCTAAACTTCCTAATATCCAGTTTATACCCATTCGTCCTCGTGGTTACATTAGTACTAAACTTAAATAATTCCTCTCCCTCCCTAACGTTAACCCCCTTGATATATTTATATAGGGCGAGCATATCCCCCCTCAGCCTTCTTTTGGCCAGGCTAAACAAGCCAAGCTCTTTGAGTCTCCTTTCATAAGGCAGTTTTTCCATTCCTCGGATCATCCTCGTAGCCCGTCTCTGGACCTGTTCCAGTTTGAATTCATCCTTCTTGAACATGGGACACCAGAACTGCACACAGTATTCCAGATGGGGTCTCACCAACGCCGTATACAACGGTACTAACACCTCCTTATCCTTGCAGGAAATACCCCGCCTGATGCATCCCAAAATCGCATTTGCTTTTTTAACAGCCGTATCACATTGGCGACTCATAGTCATCCTGCTATCAACCAGTACCCCAAGGTCCTTCTCTTCTTCCGTCGCTTCCAACTGATGCGCCCCCAACGTATATCCAAAATTCTTATTATTAGTTCCTAAATGCATGACCTTGCACTTCTCACTATTGTATTTCATCCTATTTCTATTACTCCAGTTTACAAGGTGGTTCAGATCTTCTTGAATAGCATCCCTGTCCTTCTCCGTGTTAGCAATACCCCCCAGCTTCGTGTCATCCGCGAACTTTATTAGCACATTCCCGCTCTTTGTGCCAAGGTCAGTAATAAAAGGTTAAATAAGATCGGTCCCAAAACCGATCCTTGAGGGACTCCACTGGTGACCTCCTTCCAGTCCGACAGTTCACCTTTCAATACGACCCTCTGGAGTCTCCCCTTTAACCAGTTCCTTATCCACCTTACAACTTTCATATTCACTCCCAGCTTTTCCAATTTAACTAACAGCTCCCCGTGCGGAACCGTGTCGAACGCCTTACTGAAATCTAGGTAAATTATATCTACCGCATTTCCTTTATCTAAGTAATCCGTCACCTTCTCAAAGAAGGAGATCAGATTGGTTTGGCACGATCTACCTTTAGTAAATCCGTGTTGCAATTCGTCACAATTACCATTGACCTCTATGTCCTTAACTACTTTCTCTCTTAAAATTTTTTCCAAGACCTTACATACTACAGACGTCAAGCTAACAGGCCTATAATTACCCGGATCACTCTTTTTCCCTTTCTTAAAAATAGGAACTACATTAGCAATCCTCCAGTCATACGGCACAACACCCGAGATTATCGATCGCTTAAAAATTCTCGCTAACGGGCTCGCAATTTCACGCGCCAGTTCCTTTAATATCCTCGGGTGGAGATTGTCCGGGCCCTCCGACTTCGACCCATCGAGCTGTTCAAGTACGGCCTCTACCTCAGTTGCAGTAATATCCACTTCCATATCCACATTCCCGTTTATCATCCCTCCATCATCGCAAGGTTCCTCACTAGTCTTATTAAAAACCGAGGCAAAGTACTTGTTTAGATGTTGGGCCATGCCTAGGTTATCCTTAACCTCCATTCCATCCTCAGTGTATAGCGGCCCCACTTCTTCTTTCTTTGTTTTCTTCTTATTTATGCGGCTGTAGAACCTTTTACTATTGGTTTTGATTCCCTTTGCAAGTTCCAGTTCAATGCGGCTTTTAGCCTTCCTCACCTTATCCCTACATGTTCTGACCTCAGCAAGGTAGCTTTCTTTACTGATCCTGCCTTCCTTCCACTCCCTGTAAGCTTTCCGCTTTTGTCTAATCCCCTCTCTGAGTTGCTTGCTCATCCAGTTTGGCCTGCAACTCCCGCCCATGGTTCTTTTCCCCTTTCTCGGGATGCAGGCTTCCGACAGTCTCCGCAGCTGCGACTTAAAGTAATTCCAGGCCTCCTCCACATTTAAATCCACTAATTCCTCCGTCCAATCCACTTCCCTAACTAATTTCCTTAACTCTTTAAAATTAGCCCTCGAGAAGTCGAAAACCCTAATCGCAGATCTACATTTGTTTATCCTTCCATCTAGTTTGAACTGAATCAGCTCATGATCACTCGAACCAAGGTTGTCCCCTACCACCATTTCTTCTACAAGGTCCTCACTGCTCACCAACACCAAGTCTAAAATGGCATCCCCTCTAGTAGGTGCTTCAACTACTTGATGAAGAAATCCATCCGCAATCACATCCAGAAAAATCTGACCCCTATTATTCGTGCAAGTACTCGTCCTCCAGTCTATATCCGGGAAGTTGAAGTCCCCCATAATCACACAGTTCCCCTTTGTGTTTACTTCACTAAAGACATTAAAGAGGTCTCTATCCATATCCCAATCCGATCCCGGCGGTCTGTAGCACACCCCAAGCACTATCTCAGGGGAAGCTCTAGTTGCTTTTTTACCCAGCGTGATTTTTGCCCAGACGGACTCCGTCTTATCCATTCCATCGCATCTTATTTCGCTACATTTAATTTCATCATTGATGTACAAGGCTACTCCCCCACCTTTGCCTTTCTTCCTGTCTTTTCTGAACAGCACATAGCCTTCAATACCCGTGCTCCAGTCATGAGTACTATTCCACCAGGTTTCGGTAATCCCTATAATATCCGGCTTCACTTCCTGCACGAGTAACTCCAGTTCCTCCATCTTGTTACCTAGGCTCCTCGCGTTAGTGTACAAACCTTTTAATTTTCGGCGTTTGGCGTCAGTGACATTCTTTCCCCCGTCGTGCACAAACTGTCTGCCACCAGCATCACCCGTTACTCTGGTTTCTACTCCACTATTCCTCCTTGGATCAAATCTTGGGGCCGCAAGGGTATCCCCGCTCACTTTGTTTACTTCCCTCTCCAGGTTATGTTCTGGCGTGGAGATCTCCCGAACATTTCCCAACCATCTCCCCCAACTTTCTAGTTTCTTACACCTATGATCATTTAGATCCTTAATGTATTTTACGCCTGATGTACTAAAGTTCTTTCATTCGTTGATTGGATAGTCTCTATACAAATAACAAAAGGATGTCAATCAGCCAATAATTGTATCGTTTAGAAAACCATAGGCGAGCGCTTACATTTCCCTGCCCACTCAGTAACGGGAGTGGCTCGATCATTACAAAAAAATCAATCGTCTTTCTCTTGATACTCATACCTTTCTGTCAATTGTTGAGAATGGGCCATCTCCACCCTGATTAAATTGGCCTCGTTAGCACTGTATTCATGTATACTGAACAGATGGGCGTTTCCTTACCAAGTGAGTCAGTGCCTCGTTAGTGCCTCATTAGCACTGACCCCGCCCCTTGGTAAGGCAACTCCCATCTGTTCAGTATACATGAATAAGGTGCTAACGAGGCCAATTCAATCAGGGTGGAGGTGGCCCATTCCCAAGTACTGACAGGGAGGTGTGAGTATCACGCCTGATTGTGTGTTTCAGAGAGTTTTGTGAGAGCAGAAAAGAGCGTTGGGGCTGCCGCAGAGCACAGGGGGCAGGGCCAGTTTAAGTCGTAAGTTAGCAGCTAACTAAGGGCTTGTCTACATCAGAAAGTTGCAGCGCTGGTGAGGGAGTTACAGCGCTGCAACTTTGAAGGTGTACACATCTGCAGGGCACCACCAGCGCTGCAACTCCCTGTTTGCAGCGCTGGCCGTACTCCCGTTTTGTCTCGGGTGTAGAGGATCCAGCGCTGGTGATCCAGCGCTGGTAATCCAATGTAGACACTTACCAGCGCTTTTCTTGACCTCCGTGGAAGGAGGAAGCCTCTGGTAATCAAGCTGGTCTCCTTTCCCGGTTTGCTCTCTCGTTCCCGGAGCCCAGAGCAAGCAGGTCTCCTTCCCTGCGGTTTGCTGGGTGGCTCCGGGAACGCGAGAGCAAACCGGGAAAGGAGACCCGCTTCGCCGCGGTTTGCTCTCTCGTTCCCGGAGCCACCCAGCAAACCGCAGGGAAGGAGTCCTGCTTGCTCTGGGCTCCGGGAACGCGAGAGCAAACCGGGAAAGGAGACCCGCTTCGCCGCGGTTTGCTCTCTCGTTCCCGGAGCCACCCAGCAAACCGCAGGGAAGGAGTCCTGCTTGCTCTGGGCTCCGGGAACGAGAGAGCAAACCGGGAAAGGAGACCCGCTTCGCCGCGGTTTGCTCTCTCGTTCCCGGAGCCACCCAGCAAACCGCAGGGAAGGAGACCTGCTTGCTCGGGGCTCCGGGAACGAGAGAGCAAACCGCGGCGAAGCGGGTCTCCTTTCCCGGTTTGCTCTCTCGTTCCCAGAGCCCAGAGCAAGCAGGTCTCCTTCCCTGCGGTTTGCTGGGTGGCTCCGGGAACGAGAGAGCAAACCGCGGCGAAGCGGGTCTCCTTTCCCGGTTTGCTCTCTCGTTCCCAGAGCCCAGAGCAAGCAGGTCTCCTTCCCTGCGGTTTGCTGGGTGGCTCCGGGAACGAGAGAGCAAACCGCGGCGAAGCGGGTCTCCTTTCCCGGTTTGCTCTCTCGTTCCCGGAGCCCAGAGCAAGCAGGTCTCCTTCCCTGCGGTTTGCTGGGTGGCTCCGGGAACGAGAGAGCAAACCGCGGCGAAGCGGGTCTCCTTTCCCGGTTTGCTCTCTCGTTCCCGGAGCCCAGAGCAAGCAGGACTCCTTCCCTGCGGTTTGCTGGGTGGCTCCGGGAACGAGAGAGCAAACCGCGGCGAAGCTGGTCTCCTTTCCCGGTTTGCTCTCGCGTTCCCGGAACCCCCCTTGAAGCCGCCCAACAGCGCTGCAGTGTGGCCACATCTAACACCACTTGCAGCGCTGGTTGCTGTAAGTGTGGCCACTCTGCAGCGCTGGCCCTATACAGCTGTACTAATACAGCTGTAACAACCAGCGCTGCAAAACTTTAGATGTAGACATGGCCTAAGCTACAGCTCACAGGAGAGGCCTCTAAAAAAGAAAAAAAACTGACCCCATTTCAAATGTTATCAAAATCGGTGGAGTAAATAAAGTAGATATGAGGGGAAAGTTCTCTCTAACTATAGACGTTTTTGTTCAAATACGATAATACTTGGCGTG
The DNA here is from genome assembly GCF_025201925.1 of Gopherus flavomarginatus. NCBI lineage: Eukaryota > Metazoa > Chordata > Testudines > Testudinidae > Gopherus > Gopherus flavomarginatus. The sequence continues at coordinate 40,596,373 of NC_066630.1, forward strand.
CTCCGGCCGCCGCTGCTCAGGCCGGCGGGGGATCCTTGCCCCGCGCACTGGCCGCCGCTGCCCGTGCGGCCCCGCAGCGTGTCTCCGCCGCCGCTGCTCGGGCCGCCGGGGGACTCCTGCCCCGGGTCTGGGCTGCCACTGCGCGGGGAGCCCCGCGGCGTGTCTCCGCCGCCGCTGATCGGGCCGCTGGGGGACTCCTGTCCCGCGCCCGAGCTGCCGCTGCCGCTGTCGGAGCGGCCGGGGGAGCTCCGCAGGGCGCCCCGGCTGCTCGGGCCACCCGAGGACGCGGGCCCCGTGCCCCAGCCGCCGCCGCTCGCCGCGCCTGAGGAGCTCCTTACTGTATTGCAAGAGACAAGACCCGACACCTGCCTGCAGCTCCAGGCACCGGGAGACTGCCCCACCACGTGCCGGCCATCCCAGAGGCAGAGAAATGCCACTGCCAGACCCCGGCCACAGAGGGATTCCCTCGCCGCCCCCCTCCCCCAGCGGCAGCTGCTGCCTAGAGCCAGTCCTACCAGATAGGAGCTGCCCCAAGCACCGAGCCCCGCTACACCTCAGCCACAGGGGGGCTCCCCCACCAGCAACCTCAGCCACCGAGAGACCCTGCGGACAAGCCACTCCAGTCCACGAGAGCCCTGTCCGCGGATCACCATATGCCCCAGCTGCCAAGAGATGTCTCTCCTGTCCTCCTGTGGTCGTGGAACACACCCCCTGCGCTCCAGCTGCTCCAGCCGCTACGAGATGGCTCTCCCATCCTCCTGCGGTCACCAGACACGCCTCCTGCGCTCCAGCTGCTACAAGATGGCTCTCCCGTCCTCATGCGGTCACCGGACACACCTCCTGCGCTCCCACAGCTCCAGCCGCTACAAGATGGTTCTCCCGTTTTCCCACAGCCACGGGACACGCCCCCTGCGCCCCAGCAGCTCCAGCTGATTCGAGATGTCCCTGCGCTTCTCCCAGGGCTGTAGCAACAAAGAATGTGGCCCCCTACGAACATATGTCCGGGGCCCCTTACAATGCAGAAACTGGAATGCGGTATTTATTTTATACAATATACAGGGTTCATATTATGTATACATAGGCCTACAGTGTACATGTATTCCGTATTTACGCCAAGCGCTTCTTTCGAGCCTTGTTCTCCGCAAATTGGTTAATCAATGCGTCATAGTCCAGAGATCTGGCAAGCTTGTTTTTGACTGAGATAACTGCAAGCGCAGAAAGCCTGTCATCTGTCATGGTTGAGCGCAGGAGATTCTTGATCAGTTTCATTCTGCTGAAGCCCCTTTCAGCACCAGCGACAGTAACTGGTGTGGTCAGAAGAATTCTGATGCAAATGCAAAGATTTGGATATATCTCCTGAAGGCTGTTCTTGTATACGTACGTTAAAAAATTGTTTGCCGTGACAAGTCCTCTCTCTTTCTCGATGACATAAATAAAACGATTCAATTCCATTATGAGTTCGTCGGCATCAAAGTCTCCCATTTTTCTTTCAAAATTTTTGCTGTGATTCTCCAGTTCATTTTCTCTGTGACACTGCTTCAGGCTGTTAGCGTTGTACAGAAATCCAAACAACTTATACCACTCCACGAGTTGGTCAAATCGCGATGAAACAGAAGATATGGCCTGATCAGTGAGAACAAGAAACCCCACCCGCCGGGGAATGGAGAACCACTCCCCGGACCGCCCGGCACGCTACTACCGTCGGAGGACCCAACACCACAACCAGGCCACAGCACCAGATACCCATCGCCAGACGGACCGACACGGGCCCAAGAGACACCAGGCCGATCCCTGCCATCAGAAGGTCACGCGCTCTCACAGCAACCCCCCAGACGACAGCCGCACACGAACGACTGGGCGTCACCCCCACACCCACCGGCCCGAACCAAGTCCCACCAACAACCTGTAATGACCCTACCCCACTGGTGACTATGCCTCGGGAACCAACCAAAAGGCCCCCTGAGCCACAAATGAGACAACCCGCCGACCACGCGGCAAACTCACTGCCCATGCTGACCGAAGAACCCAAGGACCAGCAGCCAACGGTTAGACCAGTCACGCCTTGGCAGGCCGCCTGGATCGAGGAACTCCAATCAGCAGCCTCCTTCAAGGAATTTGAGCCGCTCATCGACAGGCTCACCCGCGAGTTATCTGCAGAGATTGCCTCCAAGAGGACATCAGACCAGGAGATCACCCGGCCTGCCCTCAGACGGCCCGTCCCGAACCACGACACTACCACCAGAGGAACTGGAAGAAGGAACGCCAGCCGCCGCTACAACCCGACAGCAGCCTCAAGGATCCAGAAGCTGTACAGAGTGAAGCACCTGAAGGCCGTAAGAGAGGTCTTCGATGGTCCCCCGTCCTATTGCACGATCCGCCTGAGTGCCTCTATAACTACTTCCTCGGAGAGTTCGGCGGAGTGCCCAGGAACAACGCGCAGCGCCCGGAGTGCATCCGTCCCCTGCCCCACGTTATCAATGCAGGCAACCCAGAGGCCAACTTCACGCCGAAAGAGGTGACGGCCAGGCTCTCCAGAACAAAGAACACCGCACCCGGAAAGGACGGCATCCCCTACAGCCTCCTCAAGAAGCGAGATCCCGGCTGCCTCGTGCTCTCCGGCATCTTTAACTTGTGCCGGCACTTTGGCCGGTCTCCCACCTCCTGGAAGAAGGCCATGACCGTCCTGATCTACAAGAAGGGCGAGAGAGAAGACCCCAGCAACTGGAGACCCATCTCCCTCTGCTCCACAATGTACGAACTGTATGCCAGCTGTCTGGCAGCTAGGATCACGGAGTGGGCAACGACCGTGGGAGCCATCAGCCTGGCCCAGAAGGGCTTCATGCCGTCGGAGGGGCGCTATGATCCCCCACGACTCTACTTCCCCTGGGGGAGCCCATTCGTGTACCATTCTCGGTACACGAACCCTTTCTCCCACAAGAACCTCTCCTTGCAACGTCTCCTCATGGACTGTACTGCACTGAGGTTAGCCAGGTCCCTTGGCCTCCGCAAGGAGGGATCTTTCTGCAGCTCGGCCTGGAACTCAGCAGTTGGGACCTATTCTCTCTCGTCGGCTGGGTCTGAGGCCGCAGCCTCTCACAGCCGTGTCCCTGGGTGCTCCTTCCCCACCAGGTTAGCGTCCTGCGCCTCAGGCAGAGTAGCTTCCCCATTGTCAGGGCGCAGTGCCCTGCGCTGACTCTGACTACGGATCATGACCAGGGCACCCCGGGTTTTGCTTGGTCAGACCTCCAGGTCCTCCACCATTAACACCTCTGTGGGTACATGTGGGTGTACCCCCACGTCCTTGGGGCCCTCGGCCCCTCACTTCAGGTGTACCCTCACCACGGGCACCTTGAATAGGGTCCCGCCCACACCCATCAGGGTCAGGTAGGTGTCAGGCACCATCCCATCAGGGGCCACCATCTCGGGCCGGGCCAGCGTCACTTCTGCGCCCATGTCCCAGTACCCAGTGACCTTCCTCCCATCTATCTCCAAGGAAACAAGGCACTCTCTCCAGAGGGGCAGCCCTGCGCCCACCTTGTAAACCAAAAAAACCCAGAGCCTGGAGCATCCAGCCCCCCAGAGGAGCTGACCTGGGGCCCTCCTCCCTCCTTCGCAGGTGGTACGCGGCCAGCCCCCCTTTCCTGCGAACGCTGCTCCTCATCTGGCTGGGTCTCTACCAAGTTAGCCCGGTGTGGGGACGGTCTGCTCAGTCTGTCCTTGAGTCTGGGGCACTGGGACCGTGTGTGGCCCCTCTGGCCACACTGATAGCAGCTCATGTCCCGTTGGCGGTACAATGCCACGGCCTCGGGGTCCAGTAAGGGGGCGAGAACCCGGAGCCCGTCTGCCGGATCCAGCTGGTGCAGCTCGCAGGCCGTCTCCAAGGCATCCAGGAAGTCATCCATGTCCTCCCCCTCCTTACGCTGGGCCAGGATGCACTTTTCAAAGCTCTGTGCAGTCCTGGGCCCTCCCTCGCTCATCGCAGCCGGGGGCCTGCTGCCCCTCAGCCTCGCCAGTTCCAGCTCATGCTGACGCTGTCGCTCTTTCTCCTCCAGTTCCCACTGTCTTTGTCTCTCCTCATGCTCTCTCTGTCTCGCTTCATGTTCCCTCTGTCTCTCACGATCCTCCAGCTCTCTCAGTTTAGCTCTCTCCTATTCCAGCTGCTTGCGCTCCATGGATGCTGAGTGTCGCAGGGACGATCCCCTGCTGGCGGGTGAGCTTAGCCGGGAGGATCCCCTGCTGGCCAGAGGGGTCACGGTGCCCTCGGTAGCCACTGGGCTCATCCCAACCCTTCCCCTAGGCATAGGAATGGGGTGTCTCGGGAAGCCCTCAGCTGCCGGCTGACCACTCCCAGCGGGGACAGACACTGGTTCCTGTGCTGCCTCTGCCCGGCTCCTTCTCTCAGATATAGGGATCCGTTCATTCAAGCAATCTCCCTCCTCCAGCTGGGCAATCAGCTGGTCTGTGGTGAGCCTCCCACTGCGCAGCCCCCTCTGCTTGCACAGCTCCACCAGGTCACACTTGCGCCGCTTGGCATACATCTTCCTGCTGGCCACTCACAGGTCGGGGTGCTTGTCGCTCCCCATGGTTTCCAGGGAGACCCCTAGTGCACCAGCCCTTCTTGAGGTCACCACCTCTCTGCCGGGGTGGAGCTGCAGACTCCTCCGCCTCTGGGACCGCTTGCTGCAATCCCCCGGGGGACCCTGTTACTGCAAAGTCCTTCTCACTGGGCACACACTCCCAGGGGTTAATCACCCCTTCGTTTTACTGCTCCCCAGTCACTTACTGCAGGAAGCGCCGTCCACGGGGTGCAGTATCTCCCGCCGCTACCACCAGTTGTCACGGAGTGTGGGGGAGTCCGGCCCTGCACCCCTCTTCCTGGGACTCACAGTGACTCTCAGCCAGCCAGTAAAACAGAAGGTGTATTGGACAACAGGAATGCAGGTTACAGCAGAGCTTAGAGGCACAACCAGGACCCCTCAATTGAGTCCTTCTGGGGGTTCAAGGTGCTTGGATCGCAGCATAAAATTCCCTGAATTCCAACCACTCAGCCCAAAACCGAAACTGGACTGCTCTTCCTCCAGCCGACCGAATCCTTTGTCCAGCGTCCCAGGCAAAGGTGCTGATACCCTCCCCCCTTACCTGGCTCAGGTTACAGGCTTAAAAATCCTATCCCTCACCTAAAGTCCTCCCCAGCTCTCCCATCCCCCACACAGACAGACCCTACTGCATCACAGCCACCTCCACCCTGATTGAATGAAAAGATGGGAGTTGCCTTACCAAGTGGGTCAGTGCCTCCTTAGCACTGACCCCCCTGCACTTGGTAAGGCAACTCCCATCTTTTCATGTATACCTGAATACGGTGCTAACGAGGCCAATTCAATCAGGGTGGAGGTGGCCCATTCCCAAGCATAGGCGGCAGGTTATATACATTTGCGGTGCTCGGGCTCCAGGAATATTCATGGCCGGGGGCCCTGCTCCAGCAATATTTGGAGCTGGGTCTCTCCCTTGGCCCTGCCTGGATCGGGCCCCGGCCCCCGCAGGCATACCCCGCGCCGCGCCGCTGCCTGGACCAGGCCCCAGCCCCCGCCTGCCACCCCCGCCCCCCGCGTGTCCCCCGCCCCGCCGCGTCCCTGCCTAACAGAAAGCAGCGCGCGCCTCTGCCCCGCCTGCTTGCGAGTAGAGCAGCTCCCTGAAGCACTGCTGTCTGCTGCCCCAGGGTCCTAGCGCCTGGCAACAGATAATGGCATGGCAGGCTGCCCTTACCTTGCCCTTCTGCCCTAGCCCTGAGCCTCTCCAATGCCCCAAACTCCTCATCCTCAGCCCCAACCCTCATCCCTCTGCACCCTGATCCTCTGTCCCAGCTCTGAGCCCCACCGCAGCACGAACCCCTCATCCCCAGCCCCATAGCCCTCACCCCACACCCAAACCGTCTGCCCTAGCCCTGAGCCCCCTCCTGCATCATGAACCCGCCATGCTCAGCCCCAAACCTCAGCCCTCTGCACCCTGATCCTCTGCCCCAGCCCTGAGCCCCCCCTGCATCATGAACCCCACATCCTCAGCCCCAACCCTCATCCCTCCGCACCCTGATCCTCTGCCCCAGCCCTGAGCCCCCTCCTGCATCATGAACCCCTCATCCTCAGCCCTCACCCCTGCACTCCCTCCTATCCCCAAACCCCCTCCTAGAGCACGCACCCCCTCCCAGAGCATGTACCACCTCCCCCTTCCTACACCCCCGCCCAGAGCCTGCACCCAAACTCCATCCCAAAGCCTGCACTCCTCCTGCACCCAAATCCCCAGCCCAGGACCGGCACCCCAGACCGCCCTCAAAAACCCTGCGCAGCGCCTTAGGCAGGCGGGGGCAGAGTTTGGGGGGGGGTAGAGTTGTGGGGCGAGTTCTGAGCACCACCAAAATTTCTACAAACTTGCCACCCATGTTCCCAAGTACTGACAGGGAGGTGTGAGTATCACGCCTGATTGTGTGTTTCAGAGAGTTATGTGAGAGCAGAAAAGAGCGTTGGGGCTGCCGCAGAGCACAGGGGCAGGGCCGGTTTAAGTGGTAAGTTAGCAGCTAATTAAGCTACAGCTCACAGGAGAGGCCTCTAAAAAAGAAAAAAACTGACCCCATTTCAAATGTTATCAAAATCGGTGGAGTAAATAAAGTAGATATGGGGGGAAGTTCTCTCTAACTATAGACATTTTTGTTCAAATACGATAAATAGGCACCTGTGGCTACACAAATACCCTCACCCGTTACTGAGTGTTCATTACTGACAGCTGTGAGGCCAGGGCTGGTGGGGGGCGGGGAGAGATCATTGCATTTGTAAAATGAGTGTTTATGCGTGTAGGGCTGCTGGCAGCGTCCTAAGGCAGTGTTTGTTGGCCACCTGCTACTGGCCGCGCCTCCGGAACTCATTTAAATCCCTAAATAACCGCCCTGCTGATAACAACCGGGACAGATGTGAGGTCAGAGCGGCCGTGTCACGAAGCGCTCCCACCACGCTCAGCTCCCCCCCCGCCCCCCGGAAAGACTCTCCCGCGGCTCCGCCGCCGCCGAGAGATTCCTGCCATGGGCCCCAACCGCGGCCGCTGATGCAGCCTGGGGATCGCCGCCCGGTGCTCCAGCCCCTGGGGGTTTCCCGCCCGGTGCCCCAGCCGCTGCCTGAAGTGGGGGGGCCAAGGAGGGCCCCAAGGACATGGAGGTACACCCACATTTGCCCTCAGACGTGTTAATGGGAGGGGACCTCGAGGACTGGCCAAGTAAAACCCAGAGTGCCCTGGTCATGACTCTTAGTCAGAGTCAGCGAAGGGCACTGCGCCCCAACAATGGGGAAGGGACTCTGCCCGAGGTGCAGGACCCTAACCTGGTGGAGGGAGAACGTCCAGGGGCATAGCTCAGAGAGGCTGCGGCCTCAGACCCAGCCAGCGAATGAGAGCAGGTCCCTATCCCTGTCCCAGCTGCTGAGTTCCAGGCCGAGTTGCAGAAAGATCCCTCCTTGCGGAAGCCCAGGGACCGGGCTAACCTCAGTGCAGTACAGACCATGAGGAGAGGTTGCAAGGAGAGGTTCCTGTGGGAGAAGGGGTTTCTGTACCGAGAATGGGCTCCCCCAGGGGAAGTAGAGTCATGAGGGATCAGGAGGTGGTTCCCCAGAAGTTTTGCCACAAGCTACTGTACCTGGCCCATGACATCCCTCGCAGGGCACCAGGGAATCCGGCGCACGAAGCAGAGGCTGCTACAGAACTTTTACTGGCCTGGGGTCTTTACCCATGTCCGAAAGTACTGCCAATCCTGTGACCCCTGCCAGAGGATGGGGAAGGCCCGGGACAAGGGGAAAGCGGCTTTGAGGCCTTTACCCATCATAGAAGAACCTTTCCAGAAGGTGGTCGTGGACATAGTGGGACCTCTCAGCAAGACGACCCGGTCGGGGAAGAAATACATCCTGGTGGTGGTGGATTTCACCACTCGCTAACCCGAGGCGGTGGCCTTGTCCTCTATCGAAGCAGACACCGTGGCAGATGCGCTGCTGACAATTTTCAGCCAGGTGGGGTTCCCCAAGGAAGTCTTAACAGACCAGGGGTCCAACTTCATGTCGGCCCTGCTCTGGTGCTTGTGGGGAAAAATGTGGGGTCCGGCCTAACTGGGCCTCAGCGTATTACCCCCAGTCCAACGGGCTGGTGGAAAGGTTCAACGGGACACTGAAGATGATGCCAAAAGCATTTATGAACCAGAACCCGCAGGACTGGGACAAGTACTTACCTCACCTGCTGTTCGCGTACAGGGAGGTACCCCAGGACTCTCCCGGATTTCCGCCTTTCGAACTGTTATATGGAAGGCGGGTAAGGGGGCCCCTGGACCGGATGAGAGACGAATGGGAGGGGAAGGCCACTCCCGAGGGAGAGTCGGTGGTGGAGTATGTCACGACCTTCCGGGAAAGGCTGGCCGAGCTCATGGACCTGGCCAGGGAGAACCTGGCCCGAGCCCAGAGGAAGCAGAAGGTCTGGTATGACGGCACGGTGCGGGCCCGTGCCTTCGCCACCGGGGATCAGGTGATGGTTCTCATCCCCGTGAGGAAAAACAAACTCCAGGCTGCCTGGGAAGGGCCCTTCAAGGTTATCAAGCAACTAAATGAGGTAAACTATGTGGTGGAGCTGTCAAACCGGGCACATCACCGTCGGGTGTACCATGTGAACATGATGAAGCCATACTATGACAGGGGGAATGTGGTGTTCGCCCTGTGTGGACATTGGGAGGAGCAGGGAGATGACCCCTTAGTGGATCTATTCCCTGGGACAAAAGCTGGTTCCCCTCTGGAGGCGATTCCCCTCTCGGATCAGCTGACCCTGGCCCAGCACGCTGAGATCAGAGGGATGCTGCATCTATACCGACAGCTGTTTTCCAACCAGCCTGGACGCACTAATTTGACTGTCCACCGGGTGGAGACCGGGTCACATCCTCCTATAAGATGCTCCCCTTTTCGGGTCACTGGGAAAACTGCCCAGGACCTAGAAAGAGAGGTCAGGGACATGCTGGCTTTATGGGTGATCCAGCCATCTTCCAGCCCTTGGGCCTTGCCAGTGGTGCTGGTCCCCAAAAAGGATGGGTCAATCCGGTTCTCTGTGGACTATCAAAAGCTCAATGCCATCACCGTATTTGATGCCTACCCCATGCCCAGGCCTGACGAGCTCCTAGACAAGCTGGGAGGCGCTCGGTACCTCACCACCATGGATCTTACCAAGGGCTACTGGCAAGTGCCGCTGGACACAGATGCCAGGCTGAAATCGGCCTTTATCACCCCTCTGGGGCTCTATGAGTTTCTGACCCTGCCCTTTGGCCTCAAGGGAGCGCCAGCCACCTTCCAGCGCCTGGTGGATCAGCTACTGAGGGGGATGGAGAGTTTTGCCGTGGCATATATTGACGACATCTGCGTCTTCAGCCGGACCTGGGAGGACCACATGTCCCAGGTTAAACGAGTGCTGGACCGACTCCGGGAGGCTGGGTTAACCGTAAAGGCTGAGAAGTGCAAGGTGGGGATGGCTGAAGTATATTACCTGGGCCATCGGGTGGGGATCGGCTGCCTGAAGCCGGAACCAGCCAAGGTGGAGGTGATCAGAGACTGGCCACCTCCCCAAACCAAAAAGCAGGTCCAGGCCTTTATTGGGATGGCGGGGTACTATCGAAGGTTCGTGCCCCACTTTAGCACCATAGCCTCCCCCCTCACTGAGCTGTGCAAGAAGGGGAAACCAGACGAGGTGGTCTGGACCAAGCAGTGCCAGCCGGCTCTCCGGGCGCTGAAGGAGGCTCTGGTTAGTGGCCCAGTTCTGGCAAACCCAGATTTTGACAAACCCTTTATGGTGTTCACTGACGCCTCAGACACAGGACTGGGGGTGGTGTTAATGCAGGAGGATGAAAAGGGGGAGAGACACCCCATCATGTACCTGAGCAAGAAGTTGCTACCCCGGGAGCAGAACTACGTGACCATCGAGAAGGAATGCCTGGCCATGGTGTGGGCCCTTAAGAAACTGGAGCCATATCTCTTTGGGCGACACTTCACCGTGTACACCGACCACTCTCCCCTGACCTGGCTGCACCAGATGAAAGGAGCCAACGCCAAGGTCCTGAGGTGGAGCCTGCTCCTGCAGGACTATGACATGGACGCGGTCCATGTGAAGGGAAGTGCCAAGCTGATAGTGGACGCGTTGTCCCGGAGAGGGGGCCCTGAACATCCCCAGGTCACTGGGCAGAGTGACCCCGCTCAGTTCAGTCTCGAAGGGGGGAGAGATGTGATGGAGTAGGGACTGTCTGTGTGGGGGATGGCAGAGCCGGGGAGGACTTTAGGTGAGGGACAGGAGCTGAGCCTGTAACCTGAGCTAGGCAGGGGGGAGGCGGGTCAGCACCTTTGGCCCGGGAAGCTGGACAAAGGAAGGGGCCGGCTGTAGGGAAGGGAGTTCAGTTTTGTTTTGGGGCTGTGTGGGGGGAGTTCAGGGTATCCTAAGCTGGGATCCAAGCACCCTGAACCCCCAGAAGGACTCGATTGAGGTGTCCTGACTGTGCCTTCCAGCTCTGCTGTAACCTGCATTCTTGTTGTCCAATAAACCTTCTGTTTTACTGGCTGGCCGAGAGTTACTGTGGGTCCCAGGAAAAGGGGTGCCGGACCGGACTCCCCCACACTCTGTGACAGTGGGGAAAACGGGGCACTCCAGCAGCGGCACTGTAACTGGAAAAGAGCCGCATGTGGTGTGGCCAACCCGGAGCGCCGTTGCACACATTTTCTTTTCCTGCAAGAGTTAACAGTGACGGGTACGTCACAGGAAGTGGGTGAGTTTATGCAATTCATGACTATGCGGCAGCAGCCAGGGAAAGCAGTGAGATGAACCCAAGCAACCAGACTGAAAGAATTCTCAGTCTTTGAGTAGAATTGTGTGTTGAGTTCTTGCTTTTGAATTAGTACATTGCAGTCCTTTAGGGGGAGTGATTGTCGCTTGGAGTTTCATAGTTATCAAAGTCTGGTTGATGGCATTTGGTCCCTGTCTGGGAGCTCGTCATGGTGATATAGAAAGCTGCGGCGGAGGTAGGGCTGTCTCGTTTTGCAGGATATTGCTTGACAGCTTCTTGGGTTAAATCAAGTGTTGTTGGTCACTGTCAATATTATAAGTGAGTGGGCATGACTTTATTCACCCACAAGAAAAAAGCAGCCAGTAGAGCTTTTATGTTAGACTTTATCTCCTGAACCAGTTAAGCAGAACCTGTGAGAGTCCTATCCCCATTACCTGGCCTGCTTATTCATACCCAAGACTGTCTGTAGCTTTTTGTATGACTAAGGTATCTTCACTGCTGTCTGACTGTATCTTGATCTCACCCACCATGTACCCTGCATTGGGGACTGTATTTGTTATGTGCTATCCCATACCAAAATACTGGTGTTTCCTTATACTCTGTATGTTACCCCCAATGACCAATAACTGATGTTTCAAACTCTCTGTATCATCTATTTTTAAACATTCTCTAATAAACTTCTAAATCTCGATTTAATCTCATTTACTACACTGATACACTATATTTGCTACTCTTAAAAGACCTAATAGTGCTCTGAAATGCATCCTGCTACCCTTAAAACGCAGCCCAAGGCACCGACCACTACTCAGGCAGGTCTCGGGGACACGGCAGGTCAGCAAATCCTGGGGGCAGTGCGAGAACAGGAAGGATCCCTCTCCCCCCCTCCCAGATGCTGGGACATCACCACGAGGGAAAACATACACTCCGCTCTCCAGCTGCCGGGGGGGGGGGGGAGCTGCACAGGGGGGGGCTGTCCTGCCGTGCTCCAGTCTCCGGAAGAACCTCCAGCCGAATGCCAGCAGCTGCAGCCAATGGGAGTCTGCCCCACCGGGCTCCCGGCACCAGAGAAACCTCTCCCTTATGGCCAGCAGCTGCAGGGAGCCTACCCCACCGCGCTCCTACCGCAGGAAGAATCGCCTGCCAACCACCAGCAGCTGCAGAAAGACTGCCCCCGCCACACCGCCGGAGAGACCTACAGCCGTCCACCTGCTGATACCGTCTGGAGTTTGTCCCCACGTGCCCCAGCTACCGGAGAAACCCCCCGCTGCCCAGCTGCTGCCCCTGGCGACCCCCCTGTACCCCACCACCTACTCCCATGAGGGGACCCTCCCGTGGCCCCGCCACCACCCGTGCCACCCGGGGTCCCTGTCCCGCGCCGCTGCCGCATGTCCTACCTGGGGAGCCCCGCCGCGTGCTCCAGCCGCTGATGCCTGAGCCGCCGGGGGATCCCTGCCCTGTGTCCCAGCTGTTTGCGCAGCCTGGGGAGCCCCGCCATGTGTTCCGGCCACTGCTGCCTGAGCCGCCGGGGGATCCCTGCCCCGCGCCCCGGGTGCCGCTGTCCAAGCGGCTGGGGGAGCCCTGCGGCATGCCTCAGCCACCGGGGGACTCTTGTCCCGCGCCCCAGCCACCGCCGCTCGCAGCGCCTGGGGAGCCCCCTGATGGGCAGCTCCAGCTACCGGGAGACTGCCCCACCACGTGCCAGCTGTTCCAGAGGCAGAGAAATGCCCCCACTGCACGCAAGCCGCAGAGGGATTCCCCCGCCGCTCACCTGCGGCTGCAGCCGCCAAGGGTCAGCTCTGCCACATATGAGCTGCCCCAGACACCGAGCCCCACCGTATCCCAGCCACAGGGGGGTTCTCCCACCACCTATCAGCAACCCCAGGCACTGAGAGACTGCCCCCACATGGACAAGCCGCTCCAGAACCCGAGAGACCTGCCCGCCGATCACCAGACGCTCCAGCTGCCAAGAGATGTCCCCCCATTCTCCTACGGTCACCGGATACAGCCCCTGTGCTCCAGCAACCCCTGCCGCCAAGGAGCAACTCCCCTGACAGGACACCCCCACCCCTCAGGAGCCCCAGTCACTGGGAGGCATCCCCAGTGCTCCTGAGGTGCAGCTACCACTGAGGGATGCCCACCCCCCACCAGCCGTGTGACAGAAGGCAGCCAGGAGGGCCCCAACACTCCACAAGATGGCTGCTCAGCTCTAGACACCATTAACTTGGAATACCCCTTGCCGCAGATGTGCTCATCTGCCCCATTTGCTTGCTGCCCCAATGCTTCCACCTCCTTGGAGGGGTCACCAGACATCTGAGGAGGTGCCACAACAAGTCCACCGCCTTCAGCTGCGCCCTCTGCAGCCTGCCCTTTGAGTCCCAGAAGAGATGCAAGGCACACCAGGCCAGCTGCAAGAAAGTCTGCACAGCAGCAGCTCCGGTTCCCGTCCCCTGCCATCCTGTGCCCCGGCCTGCTACTCCTGTGCTGCAAGGAAACAGAGCGACCCCGCCAGCCGCTGTCCAGAAACCCACTCCAGTCCCTGAGCTGGTGGACCAGGTCCCCGCCGCTGAGACGACATCTACCATAGTGGGAAACGTCAACTGAGCCCCTGCCAGCAGGGGTCCTGTCACATCCTCCCAGGTCACCCGGAAGCTCTCCGAGCTGAGGCATCTCAGTGCCTCCTTGAGGCCCAACCAGCATGACCACACCCCAAGAAGGGTCAGTGCTTCGCCATGTGTGGCCGCCCGAGACCCTGCCTCCGGAGGCACCAACGCCGGCCCTCGGTCCACCCTGCGAACACCAGCCACGAGGGAAACCAACGCAACTCCTCAGCCCGCACCGGAAACCCAACCCGCCGGGGAATGGAGAACCACTCCCCGGACCGCCCCGCACGCTACTACCGTCGGAGGACCCACCGCCACAACCAGGCCACAGCACCAGATCCCCATCGCCAGACGGACCGACACGGGCCCAAGAGACACCAGGCCAATCCCTGCCATCAGAAGGTCACGCGTTCTCACAGCAACCCCCCAGATGACAGCCGCACACGAACGACTGGGCGTCACCTCCACACCTACCGGCCCGAACCAAGTCCCACCAACAACCTGTAATGACCCTACCCCACTGGTGACTATGCCTCGGGAACCAACCAAAAGGCCCCCTGAGCCACAAATGAGACAACCCGCCGACCACGCGGCAAACTCACTGCCCATACTGACCGAAGAACCCAAGGACCAGCAGCCGACGGTTAGACCAGTCACGCCTTGGCAGGCCGCCTGGATCGAGGAACTCCAATCAGCAGCCTCCTTCAAGGAATTTGAGCCGCTCATCGACAGGCTCACCCGCGAGTTATCTGCAGAGATTGCCTCCAAGAGGACATCAGACCAGGAGACCACCCGGCCTGCCCTCAGACGGCCCGTCCCGAACCACGACACTACCACCAGAGGAACTGGAAGAAGGAACGCCAGCCGCCGCTACAACCCGACAGCAGCCTCAAGGATCCAGAAGCTGTACAGAGCGAACCACCTCAAGGCCGTAAGAGAGGTCTTCGATGGTCCCCCGTCCTACTGCACGATCCGCCTGAGCGCCTCTATAACTACTTCCTCGGAGAGTTCGGCGGAGTGCCCAGGAACAACGCGCAGCGCCCGGAGTGCATCCGTCCCCTGCCCCACGTTACCAATGCAGGCAACCTAGAGGCCAACTTCACGCCGAAAGAGGTGACGGCCAGGCTCTCCAGAACAAAGAACACCGCACCCGGAAAGGACGGCATCCCCTACAGCCTCCTCAAGAAGCGAGACCCCGGCTGCCTCGTGCTCTCCGGCATCTTTAACTTGTGCCAGCACTTTGGCCGGTCTCCCACCTCCTGGAAGAAGGCCATGACCGTCCTGATCTACAAGAAGGGCGAGAGAGAAGACCCCAGCAACTGGAGACCCATCTCCCTCTGCTCCACGATGTACGAACTGTATGCCAGCTGTCTGGCAGCTAGGATCACGGAGTGGGCAACGACCGTGGGAGCCATCAGCCTGGCCCAGAAGGGCTTCATGCCGTCGGAGGGGCGCTACTATCCCCCACGACTCTACTTCCCCTGGGGGAGCCCATTCGTGTACCATTCTCGGTACACGAACCCTTTCTCCCACAGGAACCTCTCCTTGCAACCTCTCCTCATGGACTGTACTGCACTGAGGTTAGCCAGGTCCCTTGGCCTCCGCAAGGAGGGATCTTTCTGCAACTCGGCCTGGAACTCAGCAGTTGGGACCTGCTCTCTCTCGTCGGCTGGGTCTGAGGCCGCAGCCTCTCTCAGCCGTGTCCCTGGGTGCTCCTTCCCCACCAGGTTAGCATCCTGCGCCTCGGGCAGAGTACCTTCCCCATTGTCAGGGCGCAGTGCCCTGCGCTGACTCTGACTACGGGTCATGACCAGGGCACCCCGGGTTTTGCTTGGTCAGACCTCCAGGTCCTCCACCATTAACACCTCTGTGGGTACATGTGGGTGTACCCCCACGTCCTTGGGGCCCTCGGCCCCTCACTTCAGGTGTACCCTCACCACGGGCACCTTGAATAGGGTCCCGCCCACACCCATCAGGGTCAGGTAGGTGTCAGGCACCATCGCATCAGGGGCCACCATCTCGGGCCGGGCCAGTGTCACTTCTGCGCCCATGTCCCAGTACCCAGTGACCTTCCTCCCATCTATCTCCAAGGAAACAAGGCACTCTCTCCAGAGGGGCAGCCCCGCGCCCACCCTGTAAACCAAAAAACCCAGAGCCTGGAGCATCCAGCCCCCCAGAGGAGCTGACCTGGGGCCCTCCTCCCTCCTTCGCGGGTGGTACGCGGCCAGCCCCCCTTTCCTGCGAACGCTGCTCCTCATCTGGCTGGGTCTCTACCAAGTTAGCCCGGTGTGGGGACGGTCTGCTCAGTCTGTCCTTGAGTCTGGGGCACTGGGACCGTGTGTGGCCCCTCTGGCCACGCTGATAGCAGCTCATGTCCCGTTGGTCCCCTCGAATTGGTTGGTTGTCCCTGACTCTGGGCGTTCCCCTTGGGAGGGGGTTCTCCCTATTCCCCCTTTGGGAGGTCCCAGGATGACTCTCTCTGCATCGCAGCGGGCCTGTTCCTTTGAGACTTCTCCGTGCCAACCCCCGACCGGCTCTTCACAAACTCATCAGCCAGCCGCCCTGCATGTCGCGGGTTCTCTGGCTTTTGGTCCCTCAACCACAGCCTCAGGTCAGATGGGCACCGCTCATACAATTGCTCCAGTACCAGCAGTTTAACCAGGTCCCCCTTCATCTGGGCTCCATCTGCCCACTTGCTGGCGTATCCCTCCATGCGGACGGCTAGCTGCAGATATGAGACCTCAGGGGTTTTGTCCTGACTCCGGAACCTCTTCCGGTACATCTCAGGAGTCAGCCCAAACTCGCGCAGCAGGGCCTGCTTGAATAGTTCATAGTCCCCTTTCTCCTCCTCTCCCAGTAGGCGGTACAATGCCACGGCCTTGGGGTCCAATAAGGGGGCGAGAACCCGGAGCCCGTCTGCCGGATCCAGCTGGTGCAGTTCGCAGGCCGTCTCCAAGGCATCCAGGAAGTCATCCATGTCCTCCCCCTACTTACGCTGGGCCAGGATGCACTTATCAAAGCTCTGCGCAGTCCTGGGCCCTCCCTCGCTCATCGCAGCCGGGGGCCTGCTGCCCCTCAGCCTCACCAGTTCCAGCTCATGCTGACGCTGTCGCTCTTTCTCCTCCAGTTCCCGCTGTCTTTGTCTCTCCTCATGTTCTCTCTGTCTCGCTTCATGTTCCCTCTGTCTCTCACGATCCTCCAGCTCTCTCAGTTTAGCTCTCTCCCATTCCAGCTGCTTGCGCTCCATGGATGCTGAGTGTCGCAGGGACGATCCCCTGCTGGCGGGTGAGCTTCGCCGGGAGGATCCCCTGCTGGCCAGAGGGGTCACGGTGCCCTCGGTAGCCACTGGGCTCATCCCAAACCTTCCCCTAGGCATAGGAATGGGGTGTCTCGGGAAGCCCTCAGCTGCCGGCTGACCACTCCCAGTGGGGACAGACACTGGTTCCTGCGCTGCCTCTGCCCGGCACCTTCTCTCAGATATAGGGATCCGTTCATTCAAGCAATCTCCCTCCTCCAGCTGGGCAATCAGCTGGTCTGTGGTGAGCCTCCCACTGCGCAGCCCCCTCTGCTTGCACAGCTCCACCAGGTCACACTTAAGCTGCTTGGCATACATCTTCCTGCTGGCCACTCACAGGTCGGGGTGCTTGTCGCTCCCCATGGTTTCCAGGGAGACCCCTAGTGCACCAGCCCTTCTTGAGGTCACCACCTCTCTGCCGGGGTGGAGCTGCAGACTCCTCCGCCTCTGGGACCGCTCGCTGCAACCCCCCGGGGGACCCTGTTACTGCAAAGTCCTTCTCACTGGGCACACACTCCCAGGGGTTAATCACCCCTTCGTTTTACTGCTCCCCAGTCACTTACTGCAGGAAGCGCCGTCCACGGGGTGCAGTATCTCCCGCCGCTACCACCAGTTGTCACGGAGTGTGGGGGAGTCCGGCCCTGCACCCCTCTTCCTGGGACTCACAGTGACTCTCAGCCAGCCAGTAAAACAGAAGGTGTATTGGACAACAGGAATGCAGGTTACAGCAGAGCTTAGAGGCACAACCAGGACCCCTCAATTGAGTCCTTCTGGGGGTTCAAGGTGCTTGGATCCCAGCATAGAATTCCCTGAATTCCAACCACTCAGCCCAAAACCGAAACTGGACTGCTCTTCCTCCAGCCGACCGAATCCTTTGTCCAGCGTCCCGGGCAAAGGTGCTGATACCCTCCCCCCTTACCTGGCTCAGGTTACAGGCTTAAAAATCCTATCCCTCACCTAAAGTCCTCCCCAGCTCTCCCATCCCCCACACAGACAGACCCTACTGCATCACAGCCACCTCCACCCTGATTGAATTGGCCTCGTTAGCACCGTATTCAGGTATACATGAAAAGATGGGAGTTGCCTTACCAAGTGGGTCAGTGCCTCCTTAGCACTGACCCCCCTGCACTTGGTAAGGCAACTCCCATTTTTTCATGTATACCTGAATACGGTGCTAACGAGGCCAATTCAATCAGGGTGGAGGTGGCCCATTCCCAAGCATAGGCGGCAGGTTATATACATTTGCAGTGCTCGGGCTCCAGGAATATTCATGGCTGGGGGCTCTGCTCCAGCAATATTTGGAGCTGGGTCTCTCCCTTGGCCCTGCCTGGATCGGGCCCCGGCCCCCACAGGCCTACCCCGCGCCGCGCTGCTGCCTGGACCAGGTCCCAGCCCCCGCCTGCCACCCCCGCCCCCCGCGTGTCCCCCGCCCCGCCGCGTCCCTGCCGAACAGAAAGCAGCGCGCGCCTCTGCCCCGCCTGCTTGCGAGTAGAGCAGCTCCCTGCAGAACTGCTGTCTCCTGCCCCAGGGTCCTAGCGCCTGGCAACAGATAATGGCATGGCAGGCTGCCCTTACCTTGCCCTTCTGCCCTAGCCCTGAGCCTCTCCAATGCCCCAAACTCCTCATCCTCAGCCCCAACCCTCATCCCTCCGCACCCTGATCCTCTGTCCCAGCTCTGAGCCCCACCGCAGCACGAACCCCTCATCCCCAGCCCCATAGCCCTCACCCCACACCCAAACCCTCTGCCCTAGCCCTGAGCCCCCTCCTGCATCATGAACCCCCCATGCTCAGCCCCAAACCTCATCCCTCTGCACCCTGATCCTCTGCCCCAGCCCTGAGCCCCCCCTGCATCATGAACCCCACATCCTCAGCCCCAACCCTCATCCCTCTGCACCCTGATCCTCTGCCCCAGCCCTGAGCCCCCTCCTGCATCATGAACCCCTCATCCTCAGCCCCACAGCCCTCACCCCACATCCTAACCCTCTGCCCTAGCCCAGAGCCACCCCGCATCATGAACCCCTCATCCTCAGCCCTCACCCCTGCACTCCCTCCTATCCCCAAACCCCCTCCCAGAGCGCGCACCCCCTCCCAGAGCATGTACCACCTCCCCCTTCCTACACCCCCGCCCAGAGCCTGAACCCAAACTCCATCCCGCCCGGTGCCCCAGCCGCTGCCGCTCCAGCCGCCGGGGGTTTCCCGCCCGGTGCCCCAGCCGCTGCCGCTCCAGTCCCCGGGGGCTTCCCGCCCGGTGCCCCAGCCGCCGCCGCTGGTGATGCCTGGGGAGCTTCCCGCTGCGCTTCAGCGGGCAGGGCTCCGACCCGCCGCTCACCAGCGGCTCCAGCCGCCGGGAGACTGCCCCGCCGCGCGCGAGCCGCTCCAGCTGCGGAGATACCCCCGCTGCACCCACGGTGTGAGTGGCGGCGGCTGGGGCGCGGGGCAGGAATCAACCCCCCCACACACACATTTATGCAGCCTGGGGATCCCCGCCACGTGCACCAGCAGCTGCTGCTCCAGCCGCTGAGGGATTCCTGCCCCGCACCCCAGCCGCTGCCGATCGTGATGCCTGGGGAGCCCTGCCCGCTGAAGCGCAGCTGGAAGCTCCCCAGGCATCACAAGCCGCAGCGGCTGGAGCGCGGGGCGGGAAACCCCGGGCGGCTTGGGGAACCGGGGGCTGGGGCGCGGGGCAGGAATCCCTCAGCGGCTGCAGCAGCAGCGACTGTTGCACGTGGCGGGGATCCCCAGCCTGCATAAGTTGGGGGGGGGGAATTCCTGCCCCAGCCGCTGGCGCTGACGCCGCTGAGGGATTCCTGCCCCGCGCCCCAGCCGCAGTTCCCCAAGCCGCCGGGGGTTTCCCGCCCCGCGCTCTAGCCGCTGCCGCTCGTGGTGCCTGGGGAGCTTCCAGCTGCGAGCAGGGCTCCCCAGGCATCACGAGCGGCGGCGGCTGGGGCGCGGGGCACGAATCCGGCAGAGGCTGGAGCAAAACAATACCAGGGGACCGCGATGTAAACAAGATTGCTGACAGTTTCATCCAAAAAGCTACAGTGACACAGAATGACTGAAAAGCTGCCTTCCCTAACATCCCAGTTTAAAGTAACTGCAACTATTTTAATATACTATAATTTATAAGCATGTAATTAAGAATTAGATGGTCTTGAACTACATAAAATAATCAAGATAACAATGATAGACACATTCAGTAACTAGAATATGAAAGATGAGTGCAGTGTAAATGCTGACAATTGCCTCCCCCAAAACTGGCAGAGTGCCCCCTTCACCCTCCTCCCCAAATACACACCCCGCTTCAAAAGCACTCCCCTGCAAAAACAGAAGTCAGCACTTATGCTACAGCCAACAAACTCACCCCAGGGTCACATAGTCGCTCCTGTTCCCTAGCATCTCTCCTCCCTTAGGAGTGGTCTTTTTAAAGCCTGGTTCTCCCTGGGTAGCCCCACCCCTTCCTTAGGGGTCGGGGTTGATGGGTGGTAAATGGCTTGGGGATGAAAGTCTCATTATGCAGCTCTCCACTTGCATAGCAGGCTGCTAGCCTCAGCACAAGGTCCCTCAAACAAACAGACCACACTATATACTTCTGTAAGGTTAGCACCCTGGTGGCCAAAATGGAGTCTGCTCTGCAGGCAGCTTTGACCAAAGAGAAGGCACTGTGCAGGAATGCAGCAGGAGAAATCCCTTCCACCCCAGGGGCACCTCATAGACTCATAGACTCTAGGACTGGAAGGGACCTCGAGAGGTCATCGAGTCCAGTCCCCTGCCCTCATGGCAGGACCAAATACTGTCTAAACCATCCCTGATAGACATTTATCTAACCTACTCTTAAATATCTCCAGAGATGGAGATTCCACAACTTCCCTAGGCAATCTATTCCAGTGTTTAACTACCCTGACAGTTAGGAACTTTTTCCTAATGTCCAACCTAAATCTCCCTTGCTGCAGTTTAAGCCCATTGCTTCTTGTTCTAGCATTGGAGGCTAAGGTGAACAAGTTTTCTCCCTCCTCCTGATGACACCCTTTTAGATACCTGAAAACTGCTATCATGTCCCCTCTCAGTCTTCTCTTTTCCAAACTAAACAAACCCAATTCCTTCAGCCTTCCTTCATAGGTCATGTTCTCAAGACCTTTAATCATTCTTGTTGCTCTTCTCTGGACCCTCTCCAATTTCTCCACATCTTTCTTGAAATGCGGTGCCCAGAACTGGACACAATACTCCAGTTGAGGCCTAACCAGCGCAGAGTAAAGCGGAAGAATGACTTCTCGTGTCTTGTTTACACCTGTTCCAACCCCCCAGAGTGAACACACACCCCCACAGGAAAAGTACAATGGATATAACAAAGAGAGAGATTTATTTACAGAGGGATGAGAGGAGAAAAACAACAAGGGGAAATATAGGGGGAGCAGTAAAACAGGGCTGCATCCAAACCAAGGCCCCAGGGGCCCAGTGGGAGCACAGTCTGGAAGGGCAGACACTGAGCATTGGGTCTGCACACAGAGTTCAGGAGGCCTGAGCAAAGTTCTAATCCAGTGGTGAGTCTTGTGTGCTCCTGGTCGTCTTTAGCGCCAGTGAACTCTCCCCAGCAAACCCCTCCGGTGCCCTCCTGTGCCGCTCTCTGCAAAGCCCCACAGAGCGACCACCTCCCTACTTAACTAGCGAGCAGCCTCCCTTTTTGTTCCCAGTGCAGAGTCACAAGCCCCAGTACTCCCAGCCCCACGCAGCCCTGGGCAGTTGTGATACTGGGTCTAGCTCCGGCCTGTCCTCCTCGGGTGATTCCTCCCTGGCACAGTGCTGCTCCGGGCTCCTGTCCTGGGCTGTCCCCAATCGACCGCCCTGTCCTTCTCAGGCTTCTGGCAGGTTCTCTCCTGCTTCCTTTGCCATGGCCTCTGGGCTGCTCCAGCCCCACCCCCTGGAGTTTCCCTCCTTTTTTCTCACTCTCTCCCTTTGTGACGTTATTGATATAAACTGGGACCATAGCAAAACTGGTTGATATAAACTGGGACCAGCGAACCCTCCGTAAGGACGCCTGCAGGAGGTCCACCGGAGCCGCCTGCCACCCTCCTGGCAACCGGCAGAGCGCCCCCTGGTGGCACGCCGCCCCAAGCACGTGCTTGGCGTGCTGGGGCCTGGAGCCGGCCCTGCATAGAACCAGGTCAATTAAGCTTTGGCTCAGAACCCCACGCTATCCAAATCTGAAATTTGGGATTGAGAGTTTGGTTGGTTAAAAATCAGTGACCATGAGACAAAAAGAATCAGCAAAAGCAATGAAACTGCAAGCCCTGATGGACAGCCTGCAGTTTGAACATGAGCAAAAACTGGCAGCAATTCCAATGAGAGAAGCAAGCCCTGGCGCAGCTGGAGGAAGAGGCCGCTGAACGAGAGAAAGAAGCTGCTGAGAGAGAGAAAGAAGCTGCTGAAAGAAAGAAGGAGGCTGATGAGAGAGAAGAAAAAGCTCGTAAGGGGCGTCTGGAACTGCTGGCTGCTGAGGAGAAAGCTCGACAAAGGCAACAGGAGACTCACAAGATGCAACAAGAAACTGCCAGACTTCAGCTCCAAGTCAAAGAAGCAAGGGAAGAACAACAGAAACTGTATCCTCTTGAAAATCCAGTTTATAACTATGTTGACATGTGGTATTACTCTGGGCAGTTTTCTGTGTGTAACCAGTTTTGCTATGGCCAGGGAGAGGGGGAGTCTAACCTGGTGGGTAATAGCTGTTTGTCTGTTCAAGAAAGCAGTGTGTCTGTGAGTGGAGTTTCTGAATGTCTGTCTAATGTCTCAAAAGTCAATCTGGAGTTAGATCAAGAGCAAAAAGATCTCATTGGGGAGGAAAATGTTTCTCAGGAGCAGATTCAAATAAATGGTCAGGTGGAAGCCCTAACTGAGGAAGGAAAGGGTAGATTTGAAATGAGTAATGGATTGGTGGCTAGTACAGCTTGTAAAAGTAAACCTGAAATGGGTAACTGTGATTTGCTGCAAGTAGCTCAGTGTAGTGAAAAAAGCAGCAGCTTATCAGTGGGGAGTGGGAATGTGCCTGGTAGGGAAAGTTTGGAGGAGCCTAGGCAGCCTTGTGAGCTGATGGCTTTGTCTAGTCAGCAGTGTGGGAAGACAAGGATAGTGAAGATGAGTGTCCCTATCCCTTACCTGTTTCCTGTCTGGAGAAATGTGACAGTGAAGGAAATGTGCCTGTGTCTGTCAGGGGTATTGACTTGCCTATGGAGGAAGCTACCTGAGAGTCTCCAAGCAGTTGTCTGTGAACAGCCCTGTGCGCTGAGACAAGGGAAATGAGATCCCAAGCTGTGTGTCTGGTAAAGAAGAAGGTGTTTACGGCTTTTCTTTGTCTGTGGAGCAGACAGAAGGTGCCTTTCAGCCTGGAATGGTTGAGAATAGTGCAGTTGTCTCAGAGTTAATTGTAAATACAGCTAAAGCCCAGGAAGGGAATGGTCCTAAGTTTGTGTCTGCTGGGGAGAATGACACTGTGACTAGGTTGCATCCAGTTAGTGTCTTAGCAAAATCCCAGAGACCAGACAATTCTGGTGCTTGTAATTTGCCAGTTGCTAATGTGCGGTTGAAAAAGGATGTAGCAACTCTGTCTGATCAGGGTGATACCCTAGCCAGCGCACAAGGAGAGCATGAAGGTGATTTAAGTGTGTTACCTACTGACAGTTTTAGTAAGAAGGAAAAGATTCCTGAACTTGTTCATGGCCAAGGGAAGAAAAATGCTTCTAACCCGTTATATAGAAAGTCTGTAAGTTTGCCTGAAAGGGAATCGTGTAAAAATCTGCCTGGTGGACCAGAGGTGATTCTGAATGTAAATGAAAGAGTCTGTGGTTGCTCAGGAAAGTGTTCCTGTAGAGCAAACCCTAGGTGAGGAGGGTAAGGGCAGAAGTTCTGAGAGGGGTGAATTGCTGCTTAAAAAAGCTCACAGGAAAAGGAACCCCCATGGTAACCTGTGCAAGCAGTTTACTGCAACTGAAGGGTGTGGAAGTGATTTAATCAATGAAGTTTCAGTTCCTAACAGCCAGAAATTTTCTATTTCCTTTTGAAAGATCCAGTGTGGGTAGCTTTAAAAAGGTCTCAGATGGAGTAAAAGCTGTTAAGAAAGTTGAGCAGCCCTATAACCGAGTGGCTGTGTGTGGCCAGCTTGTTGGGAAAACAATGGTGTTGGGACAGGAATGTCTCCATGCTGATTCTGTGAGTGAGCAGTCTGTGCTTCAGGGTTTAAGGACAAATTTGGTTGCTGGTGTTTCAGAGCTAAACGGTTTTATGTCTGAACGCTTGAGGATGCAGGGAAGAGCAAACAAACTCTCACCCTCAAACCCTTTGGATTTGTGTGGTATCTCTGTAAGACAGAGTCCAACACTGGAATTGGTAGCAGCTAAAAAGTTAAAAGCTGGTGTTTGTGTTAATGCAAGTTACCTGGCTGGCAGGGAGAAGAAAGACTTGCTAATAGCTGTTAGCACAGAGAGCCCATCCCATCAGCCAGTGAATTCGGTTAAGCAAGAGGAATTAGGGCTTGATCCTGCAGGACAAGGAGAAAAGAGAAAACTGAATTTTGCAAAGGGAAGCCACAGGTTAACCCTAAAATGCCCAAATTCCAATGGTATTAATCCAAGGGTGTGGCATGACAAACATAATTGTAAATGGACACTTGCAATAAATTTGTTGTTATTGCTAATGGTGATTTTTGTAACTAATCTGTTGCTATTACCAAGAACTGTAAGAATGTACAATGTACCCAATCTTTTGAAAAGTCCCTTGAGCATGTTGAAAGCAATATATGAGGATACACTTTATGTTAAAAGGCCTTGCTATACCAGTGTTTCACAGTTAATGCCTGTAAACAGTATTGAAACTTTTCACAGGGGAAAAGACATTCCAGACCTGATGTGCAGTAGCAAAGGGGAAACTGAGGCACACTACTATATGGCTTTCATGGCTAAATGACAGAATTCCTGGACTATGAACAACATTAATATCTACATTGGTTTAATATTAATTGGGTTCCCAACATTTGCCAGAGAGTGTATGGATAAAGTAGCTATGTTCTTTAGCTCTTGGCAAGATCACATGAAACATACAGGGACCATGCTGCAAAAGCTAACTAAGTTATACCTTTAGTTTGTAAAGAGATTCAATCATGTTATTAAACATGACTTTGATAAACCATTTCTGTTATACACTGGTACAGCCTCTAGCCCAACACTAGCTGTAGTGAGACAGACTCAAGGATGGGGGGCTCTTGGGATGCAGTCAGTGATGTTTGAGTCATCCAGAGGCGTAGCGAGTGCCCCCCGTACCCTCCGACCGGAGACGACCCCGCAAGGAATGGGCCCCTTAAAAGTGGCAAAAAATATGTAAGGTATAACTAGGTAAGTGACATTTATTGACGCTATTGCACAATCCATGTCGGTTTTACTGACAAAACCGTGAAGTCATTATGATACATCATAATGCTATTGGCTACATCAGTTGTCTGTCGGTCACTTTCGAATTGTAGTTGGACCCATTCAAAGAATGTATATTTGCGTTCATAATGGCGGTCGGCAGATAAATGTTATTAATTTAGTTGTTTAGTTTCTTATCGTTTCCAATGCAGAAGCGTGCTTTGTGATGTCTAAGAGAATGTATAAGAGCGGAGCTAGTAAACGAAAGGCAGCAAAAGATGCCGAGAAGGAACTTGAGAAAATTCCAAAGTTGTCAACGTATTTTGCGCTGCAATCCAACGTACAGGTACAGGCACATGAAACGGACAGCGCTAGCAGCGACGAATCGTGTCCAGAAGTATCCAGAAGTGCTTCAAGTGAGGTCGAAGGTGAAGCCAGTTGTTCTACCAAACAAACTGTGACAGATATTCCAGCTGCTGCCGGGAAAGAAGTATCTGAATCTGAACCACTGACTGATGATCCAGGAGACTGGTCGTCTATAATATCGGACAGGCAAGTGTTGCACGTGGCCCACCGCAACAGAATGAAAGTTACGAATTTCCATTTAACAAGGAAAGACGGAGGTTCACAAATACTCATTTCTATAGAACCATGGCAAATGGCGAGAAAATAAGATGTTCGTGGTTAATGTACTCAGTTCAGAAAGATGCCATTTTTTGTTTTTGTTGTAAATTATTTGGCACTGGCGACATACCGCTACGTCGTGGAACATCAGCTTGGAAAGCACTGTCAAAAAGACTTCAGCAGCATGAAACAGGCAAAGGTCATCAAGACTGTATGGTGAAATGGTTTGACCTTCGGTCAGGCATAGTAAACCATACATCTATTGACCAACTAGAATTGCAGGCTTTTCTGAAAGAAAGAGATTTCTGGAGAAACATTGTCAAACGCATGGTTGATGTCATTATTTTCTTGTCCGAAAGAAACTTGACATTTCGAGGAAGTAATGAAAAGTTCGGCGATCCTTCGAATGGCAACTTTTTGGGACTGTTTGAATTGCTTGCAAAGTATGATACTGTCCTCAGCAAACTTTTATAGAGGATTAAGAAGGCAGAGACACATGTTCAGTACCTCAGTCCACAGATCCAAAACGAGCTGATTCAACTTGTTGCCAGTAACATTCAAGAGGCCGACATAGCGCAGCTTAAAAAAGCAAAATATTATTCAGTTATTTTGGACTGTACTCCCGACGTGTCACATGAAGAACAGATGTCTTTGGTGTTAAGCTTTGTTGAATGCAACGGTGAAGATGGTGTCAATATTCGTGAAGCGTTTGTTGGTTTTCTTAATGTTCATGATACAACTGGCGAGGGCTTATTGGAAGCGTTTCTTGAAAAGGCAGACAACTTAGGAATAGACATTGCTGACATGAGAGGCCAAGCTTATGATAACGGCGCAAATATGAGAGGAAAGAATAAAGGAGTTCAAGCCCGCATGCTAGAAATAAATGACCGTGCCTTGTATGTACCATGTGGAGCTCACGCTTGGAATCTTGTGATCTCAGACGCGGCAATGTCATCGAAATATGCCGTTGACTTTTTTGGTCTGATTAACAGAATATACGTTATCTTTTCTTCTTCACCTTCACGTTGGGATATACTTCAAGAACCTATGCCAATATTTGTTAAAGGGTTATCGGACACTCGTTGGGAGTTGAGAATTGATGCTGTGAAGCCATTGCGTTATCACCTTGAAGAATTGTGCAATGCTTTGTCATCGTTGCGAGAATATGCGCTCGAAAAGAAAGATGGCAATACAGCAACAGAAGCCGGTGCGCTTTTAGACCATGTTACTACGTGGCCTTTTGTTCTGACTGTGTACACATGATACGATATACTATTTCACGTCAATAAAACCAGCAAATTAATTCAGGCACCAGATGTGTCAATTGACATACTGCAAGCAGAAGTCGGTGCTACAATGAAGTTTTTGGAAGACTATCGAAACACAGGATATAACTCTGTGGTCACAAATGCAATTGAAATAGCAGAGCATATGGGTATTGAGCAGGTGTTTCCAGAAGCCAGGGTGAGACGTAAGAAGAGAACGTTTGATTACGAATGTGCTGATGATTCGAGTCGTCCTTCTGCCGAAGAAAAATTCAAATTGAAGTTCTTTCTTGTTCTCACTGATCAGGCCATATCTTCTGTTTCATCGCGATTTGACCAACTCGTGGAGTGGTATAAGTTGTTTGGATTTCTGTACAACGCTAACAGCCTGAAGCAGTGTCACAGAGAAAATGAACTGGAGAATCACAGCAAAAATTTTGAAAGAAAAATGGGAGACATTGATGCCAATGAACTCATAATGGAATTGAATCATTTTATTTATGTCATCGAGAAAGAGAGAGGACTTGTCATGGCAAACAATTTTTTAACGTACGTATACAAGAACA
Organism: Gopherus flavomarginatus; assembly: GCF_025201925.1. Classification (NCBI taxonomy): domain Eukaryota; kingdom Metazoa; phylum Chordata; order Testudines; family Testudinidae; genus Gopherus; species Gopherus flavomarginatus. The sequence goes on from NC_066630.1 coordinate 40,623,944, forward strand.
GCCTTCAGGAGATATATCCAAATCTTTGCATGTGCATCAGAATTCTTCTGACCACACCAGTTACTGTCGCTGGTGCTGAAAGGGGCTTCAGCAGAATGAAACTGATCAAGAATCTCCTGCGCTCAACCATGACAGATGACAGGCTTTCTGCGCTTGCAGTTATCTCAATCGAAAACAAGCTTGCCAGATCTCTGGACTATGACGCATTGATTAACCAATTTGCGGAGAACAAGGCTCGAAAGAAGCGCTTTGCGTAAATACGGAATACATGTACACTGTAGGCCTATGTATACATAATATGAACCCTGTATATTGTATTAAAATAAATACCGCATTCCAGTTTCTGCATTGTAAGGGGCCCGGACATATGTTCGTAGGGGGCCACGTTCTTTGTTGCTACGGCCCTGGTGTCATCCCTTCCTGCATCAATTTTGCGTTGGGGGTGTGACGTTATTGATATAAACTGGGACCATATAGAACATGGTTTGCAGCCAAGGTCCTGTAGTGGCACCAAATCTTATGTAAAGGGGGTCATATAAGGTGTCTAAGACCAGGTTATGGGTTACTGGTTATGATTATGCTGTCTGTATGATTTTGTAATTGAAGTTGTTAGTATTGGCTGTATACTGTCTGTATTTCAAATTGGTGCTGTAGTTCTGGGTGACACCCCAGACAAGTTGGTGTTAGCTATGCTTAGCCTGCTTAGCCTGCTTGATGGCCCATTAAGGACCATCAGCTAGACAATTGACCCATTGAGAGGAGGCAGATACGCCTTGTAACTACACCTAGTGTTGGGCTAGAGGCTGTACCAGTGTATAACAGAAATTGTTTATCAAAGTCATGTTAAGGGAGGAGAGATGCTAGGGAACAGGAGCGACTATGTGACCCTGGGGTGAGTTTGTTGGCTGTAGCATAAGTGCTGACTTCTGTTTTTGCAGGGGAGTGCTTTTGAAGCGGTGTGTCTATTTGGGGAGGAGGGTGAAGGGGGCACTCTGCCAGTTTTGGGGGAGGCAATTGTCAGCATTTACACTGCACACATCTTTCATATTCTAGTTACTGAATGTGTCTATCATTGTTATCTTGATTATTTTATGTAGTTCAAGACCATCTAATTCTTAATTGCATGCTTATAAATTATAGTATATTAAAATAGTTGCAGTTACTTTAAACTGGGATGTTAGCGAAGGCAGCTTTTCAGTCATTCTGTGTCACTGTAGCTTTTTGGATGAAACTGTCAGCAATCTTGTTTATATCGCGGTCCCCTGGTATTGTTTTGCTCCAGCCTCCGCCGGATTCCTGCCCCGCGCCCCAGCCGCCGCCGCTCGTGATGCCTGGGGAGCCCTGCTCGCAGCTGGAAGCTCCCCAGGCACCACAAGCGGCAGCAGCTGGAGCGCGGGGCGGGAAACCCCCGGCGGCTTGGGGAACTGCGGCTGGGGCGCGGGGCAGGAATCCCTCAGCCGCTGGAGCAGCAGCGGCCCGTGCACGTGCTGGGGATCCCCAGGCTGCATAAGCCGCGGCAGCTGGGGCACAGGGCAGGAATCCCCCGGCGGCTTCAGCAGAAGCGGCTGGGGCGCGGGGCAGGAATCCCCGCCCCCACTTATGCAGCCTGGGGATCCCCGCCACGTGCAACAGCCGCTGCAGCCACTGAGGGATTCCTGCCCCGCGCCCCAGCCGCCGCCACTCACACCGTGGTTGCAACGGGGGCATCTCCGCAGCCGGAGCGACTCGCACGCGGCGAGGCAGTCTCCCGGCGGCTGGAGCCGCTGGTGAGCGGCAGGTCGGAGCCCTGCAGGCTGAAGCGCAGTGGGAAGCTCCCCAAGTATCACCAGCGGCTGTTGCACTTGTCGGGGATCCCCAGGCTGCATAAGCGGCGGGGGCTGGGGCACAGGGCAGGAATCCCTCGGCGGCTTGAGCAGCAGCGGCTGGGGCGCGGGGCAGGAATCCCTCCGCGACTGTTGCGCGTGGCGGGGATCCCCAGGCTGCATAAGTGGGGGCGGGGATTCTTGCCCCGCGACCCAGCCGCTGCTGCTCAAGCCGCCGGGGGATTCCTGCCCTGTGCCCCAGCTGCCGCGGCTTATGCAGCCTGGGGATCCCTGCCACGTGCAACAGTCGCTCCTGCTGCAGCCGCTGAGGGATTCCTGCCCCGCGCCCCAGCCCCCGGTTCCCCAAGCCGCCCGGGGTTTCCCGCCCCGCGCTCCAGCCGCTGCGGCTTGTGATGCCTGGGGAGCTTCCAGCTGCGCTTCAGCGGGCAGGGCTCCCCAGGCATCACGATCGGCAGCGGCTGGAGCGCGGGGCGGGAAACCCCCGGCGGCCAGAGCAGCAGCGGCTGGGGTGCGGGGCAGGAATCCCTCAGCGGCTGGAGCAGCAGCTGCTGGTGCACGTGGCGCGGATCCCCAGGCTGCATAAATGTGTGTGTGGGGGGGGGGTTGATTCCCGCCCCGCGCCCCAGCCGCCGCCACTCACACCGTGGGTGCAGCGGGGGCATCTCCGCAGCTGGAGCGGCTCGCGCGCGGCGGGGCAGTCTCCCGGCGGCTGGAGCCGCTGGTGAGCGGCGGGTCGGAGCCCGGCCAGGTGAAGCGCAGCGGGAAGCTCCCCAGGCATCACCGGCGGCAGCGGCTGGGGCACCGGGCGGGAAACCCCCGGGGGCTGGAGCACCGGGCGGCGATCCCCAGGCTGCATCAGCGGCCGCGGTTGGGGCCCAGGGCAGGAGTCTCTCGGCGGCGGCGGAGCCGCGGGAGAGTCTTTCCGGGGGCGGGGAGCTGAGCGTGGCGGGAGCGCTTCGTGACACGGCCGCTCTGACCTCACATCTGTCCCGGTTGTTATCAGCAGGGCGGTTATTTAGGGATTTAAATGAGTTCCGGAGGCGCGGCCAGAATTTTAGCAGTAGCAGGTGGCCAACAAACGCTGCCTTAGGACGCTGCCAGCAGCCCTACACGCATAAACACTCATTTTACAAATGCAATGATCTCTCCCCGCCCCCCGCCAGCCCTGGCCTCACAGCTGTCAGTAATGAACACTCAGTAACGGGTGAGGGTATTTGTGTAGCCACAGGTGCCTATTTATCGTATTTGAACAAAAATGTCTATAGTTAGAGAGAACTTCCCCCCATATCTACTTTATTTACTCCACCGATTTTGATAACATTTGAAATGGGGTCAGTTTTTTTCTTTTTTAGAGGCCTCTCCTGTGAGCTGTAGCTTAGTTAGCTGCTAACTTACCACTTAAACCGGCCCTGCCCCTGTGCTCTGCGGCAGCCCCGACGCTCTTTTCTGCTCTCACATAACTCTCTGAAACACACAATCAGGCGTGATACTCACACCTCCCTGTCAGTACTTGGGAACATGGGTGGCAAGTTTGTAGAAATTTTGGTGGTGCTCAGAACTCGCCCCACAACTCTACCCCCCCCAAACTCTGCCCCCGCCTGCCTAAGGCGCTGCGCAGGGTTTTTGGGGGCGGTCTGGAGTGCCGGTCCTGGGCTGGGGATTTGGGTGCAGGAGGAGTGCAGGCTTTGGGATGGAGTTTGGGTGCAGGCTCTGGGCGGGGGTGTAGGAAGGGGGAGGTGGTACATGCTCTGGGAGGGGGTGCGCGCTCTGGGAGGGGGTTTGGGGATAGGAGGGAGTGCAGGGGTGAGGGCTGAGGATGAGGGGTTCATGATGTAGGAGGGGGCTCAGGGCTGGGGCAGAGGATCAGGGTGCGGAGGGATGAGGGTTGGGGCTGAGGATGTGGGGTTCATGATGCAGGGGGGGCTCAGGGCTGGGGCAGAGGATCAGGGTGCAGAGGGATGAGGTTTGGGGCTGAGCATGGCGGGTTCATGATGCAGGAGGGGGCTCAGGGCTAGGGCAGAGGGTTTGGGTGTGGGGTGAGGGCTATGGGGCTGGGGATGAGGGGTTCGTGCTGCGGTGGGGCTCAGAGCTGGGACAGAGGATCAGGGTGCAGAGGGATGAGGGTTGGGGCTGAGGATGAGGAGTTTGGGGCATTGGAGAGGCTCAGGGCTAGGGCAGAAGGGCAAGGTAAGGGCAGCCTGCCATGCCATTATCTGTTGCCAGGCGCTAGGACCCTGGGGCAGCAGACAGCAGTGCTTCAGGGAGCTGCTCTACTCGCAAGCAGGCGGGGCAGAGGCGCGCGCTGCTTTCTGTTAGGCAGGGACGCGGCGGGGCGGGGGACACGCGGGGGGCGGGGGTGGCAGGCGGGGGCTGGGGCCTGGTCCAGGCAGCGGCGCGGCGCGGGGTAGGCCTGCGGGGGCCGGGGCCCGATCCAGGCAGGGCCAAGGGAGAGACCCAGCTCCAAATATTGCTGGAGCAGGGCCCCCGGCCATGAATATTCCTGGAGCCCGAGCACCGCAAATGTATATAACCTGCCGCCTATGCTTGGGAATGGGCCACCTCCACCCTGATTGAATTGGCCTCGTTAGCACCGTATTCAGGTATACATGAAAAGATGGGAGTTGCCTTACCAAGTGCAGGGGGGGTCAGTGCTAAGGAGGCACTGACCCACTTGGTAAGGCAACTCCCATCTTTTCATTCAATCAGGGTGGAGGTGGCTGTGCTGCAGTAGGGTCTGTCTGTGTGGGGGATGGGAGAGCTGGGGAGGACTTTAGGTGAGGGATAGGATTTTTAAGCCTGTAACCTGAGCCAGGTAAGGGGGGAGGGTATCAGCACCTTTGCCTGGGACGCTGGACAAAGGATTCGGTCGGCTGGAGGAAGAGCAGTCCAGTTTCGGTTTTGGGCTGAGTGGTTGGAATTCAGGGAATTTTATGCTGGGATCCAAGCACCTTGAACCCCCAGAAGGACTCAATTGAGGGGTCCTGGTTGTGCCTCTAAGCTCTGCTGTAACCTGCATTCCTGTTGTCCAATACACCTTCTGTTTTACTGGCTGGCTGAGAGTCACTGTGAGTCCCAGGAAGAGGGGTGCAGGGCCGGACTCCCCCACACTCCGTGACAACTGGTGGTAGCGGCGGGAGATACTGCACCCCGTGGACGGCGCTTCCTGCAGTAAGTGACTGGGGAGCAGTAAAACGAAGGGGTGATTAACCCCTGGGAGTGTGTGCCCAGTGAGAAGGACTTTGCAGTAACAGGGTCCCCCGGGGGATTGCAGCAAGCGGTCCCAGAGGCAGAGGAGTCTGCAGCTCCACCCCGGCAGAGAGGTGGTGACCTCAAGAAGGGCTGGTGCACTAGGGGTCTCCCTGGAAACCATGGGGAGCGACAAGCACCCCGACCTGTGAGTGGCCAGCAGAAAGATGTATGCCAAGCGGCGCAAGTGTGACCTGGTGGAGCTGTGCAAGCAGAGGGGGCTGCGCAGTGGGAGGCTCACCACAGACCAGCTGATTGCCCAGCTGGAGGAGGGAGATTGCTTGAATGAACGGATCCCTATATCTGAGAGAAGGAGCCGGGCAGAGGCAGCACAGGAACCAGTGTCTGTCCCCGCTGGGAGTGGTCAGCCGGCAGCTGAGGGCTTCCCGAGACACCCCATTCCTATGCCTAGGGGAAGGGTTGGGATGAGCCCAGTGGCTACCGAGGGCACCGTGACCCCTCTGGCCAGCAGGGGATCCTCCCGGCGAAGCTCACCCGCCAGCAGGGGATCGTCCCTGCGACACTCAGCATCCGTGGAGCGCAAGCAGCTGGAATAGGAGAGAGCTAAACTGAGAGAGCTGCAGGATCGTGAGAGACAGAGGGAACATGAAGCGAGACAGAGAGAGCATGAGGAGAGACAAAGACAGTGGGAACTGGAGGAGAAAGAGCGACAGCGTCAGCATGAGCTGGAACTGGCGAGGCTGAGGGGCAGCAGGCCCCCGGCTGCGATGAGCGAGGGAGGGCCCAGGACTGCACAGAGCTTTGAAAAGTGCATCCTGGCCCAGCGTAAGGAGGGGGAGGACATGGATGACTTCCTGGATGCCTTGGAGACGGCCTGCGAGCTGCACCAGCTGGATCCGGCAGACGGGCTCCGGGTTCTCGCCCCCTTACTGGACCCCGAGGCCGTGGCATTGTACCGCCAACGGGACATGAGCTGCTATCAGTGTGGCCAGAGGGGCCACACACGGTCCCAGTGCCCCAGACTCAAGGACAGACTGAGCAGACCGTCCCCACACCGGGCTAACTTGGTAGAGACCCAGCCAGATGAGGAGCAGCGTTCGCAGGAAAGGGGGGCTGGCCGCGTACCACCTGCGAAGGAGGGAGGAGGGCCCCAGGTCAGCTCCTCTGGGGGGCTGGATGCTCCAGGCTCTGGGTTTTTTTTGGTTTACAAGGTGGGCGCAGGGCTGCCCCTCTGGAGAGAGTGCCTTGTTTCCTTGGAGATAGATGGGAGGAAGGTCACTGGGTACTGGGACATGGGCGCAGAAGTGACGCTGGCCCGGCCCGAGATGGTGGCCCCTGATGGGATGGTGCCTGACACCTACCTGACCCTGATGGGTGTGGGCGGGACCCTATTCAAGGTGCCCGTGGTGAGGGTACACCTGAAGTGAGGGGCCGAGGGCCCCAAGGACGTGGGGGTACACCCACATGTACCCACAGAGGTGTTAATGGTGGAGGACCTGGAGGTCTGACCAAGCAAAACCCGGGGTGCCCTGGTCATGATCCGTAGTCAGAGTCAGCGCAGGGCACTGCGCCCTGACAATGGGGAAGCTACTCTGCCCGAGGCGCAGGACGCTAACCTGGTGGGGAAGGAGCACCCAGGGACACGGCTGTGAGAGGCTGCGGCCTCAGACCCAGCCGACGAGAGAGAATAGGTCCCAACTGCTGAGTTCCAGGCCGAGCTGCAGAAAGATCCCTCCTTGCGGAGGCCAAGGGACCTGGCTAACCTCAGTGCAGTACAGTCCATGAGGAGACGTTGCAAGGAGAGGTTCTTGTGGGAGAAAGGGTTCGTGTACCGAGAATGGTACACGAATGGGCTCCCCCAGGGGAAGTAGAGTCGTGGGGGATCATAGCGCCCCTCCGACGGCATGAAGCCCTTCTGGGCCAGGCTGATGGCTCCCACGGTCGTTGCCCACTCCGTGATCCTAGCTGCCAGACAGCTGGCATACAGTTCGTACATTGTGGAGCAGAGGGAGATGGGTCTCCAGTTGCTGGGGTCTTCTCTCTCGCCCTTCTTGTAGATCAGGACGGTCATGGCCTTCTTCCAGGAGGTGGGAGACCGGCCAAAGTGCCGGCGCAAGTTAAAGATGCCGGAGAGCACGAGGCAGCCGGGATCTCGCTTCTTGAGGAGGCTGTAGGGGATGTCGTCCTTTCCGGGTGCGGTGTTCTTTGTTCTGGAGAGCCTGGCCGTCACCTCTTTCGGCGTGAAGTTGGCCTCTGGGTTGCCTGCATTGGTAACGTGGGGCAGGGGACGGATGCACTCCGGGCGCTGCGCGTTGTTCCTGGGCACTCCGCCGAACTCTCCGAGGAAGTAGTTATAGAGGCGCTCAGGCGGATCGTGCAATAGGACGGGGGACCATCGAAGACCTCTCTTACGGCCTTCAGGTGCTTCACTCTGTACAGCTTCTGGATCCTTGAGGCTGCTGTCGGGTTGTAGCGGCGGCTGGCGTTCCTTCTTCCAGTTCCTCTGGTGGTAGTGTCGTGGTTCAGGACGGGCCGTCTGAGGGCAGGCCGGGTGGTCTCCTGGTCTGATGTCCTCTTGGAGGCAATCTCTGCAGATAACTCGCGGGTGAGCCTGTCGATGAGCGGCTCAAATTCCTTGAAGGAGGCTGCTGATTGGAGTTCCTCGATCCAGGCGGCCTGCCAAGGCGTGACTGGTCTAACCGTTGGCTGCTGGTCCTTGGGTTCTTCGGTCAGCATGGGCAGTGAGTTTGCCGCGTGGTCGGCGGGTTGTCTCATTTCTGGCTCAGGGGGCCTTTTGGTTGGTTCCCGAGGCATAGTCACCATTGGGGTAGGGTCATTACAGGTTGTTGGTGGGACTTGGTTCGGGCCGGTGGGTGTGGGGGTGACGCCCAGTCGTTCGTGTGCGGCTGTCGTCTGGGGGGTTGCTGTGAGAGCGCGTGACCTTCTGATGGCAGGGATCGGCCTGGTGTCTCTTGGGCCCGTGTCGGTCCGTCTGGCGATGGGGATCTGGTGCTGTGGCCTGGCTGTGGTGGTGGGTCCTCTGACGGTAGTAGCGTGCCGGGCGGTCCGGGGAGTGGTTAAATACGGAATACATGTACACTGTAGGCCTATGTATACATAATATGAACCCTGTATATTGTATAAAATAAATACAGCATTCCAGTTTCTGCATTGTAAGGGGCCCCGGACATATGTTCGTAGGGGGCCACATTCTTTGTTGCTACGGCCCTGGGAGAAGCGCAGGGACATCTCGAATCAGCTGGAGCTGCTGGGGCGCAGGGGGCGTGTCCCGTGGCTGTGGGAGAACGGGAGAACCATCTTGTAGCGGCTGGAGCTGTGGGAGCGCAGGAGGTGTGTCCGGTGACCGCATGAGGACGGGAGAGCCATCTTGTAGCAGCTGGAGCGCAGGAGGCGTGTCTGGTGACCGCAGGAGGATGGGAGAGCCATCTCGTAGCTGCTGGAGCAGCTGGAGCGCAGGGGGTGTGTTCCACGACCACAGGAGGACAGGAGAGACATCTCTTGGCAGCTGGGGCATATGGTGATCCGCGGACAGGGCTCTCGGGGACTGGAGTGGCTTGTCCACAGGGTCTCTCGGTGGCTGCGGTTGCTGGTGGGGGAGCCCCCCTGTGGCTGAGGTGTAGCGGGGCTCGGTGCTTGGGGCAGCTCCTATCTGGTAGGGCTGGCTCTAGGCAGCAGCTGCCGCTGGGGGTGGGGCGGCGAGGGAATCCCTCTGTGGCCGGGGTCTGGCAGTGGCATTTCTCTGCCTCTGGGATGGCCGGCACGTGGTGGGGCAGTCTCCCGGTGCCTGGAGCTGCAGGCAGGTGTCGGGTCTTGTCTCTTGCAATACAGTAAGGAGCTCCTCAGGCGCGGCGAGCGGCGGCGGCTGGGGCACGGGGCCCGCGTCCTCGGGTGGCCCGAGCAGCCGGGGCGCCCTGCGGAGCTCCCCCGGCCGCTCCGACAGCGGCAGCGGCAGCTCGGGCGCGGGACAGGAGTCCCCCAGCGGCCCGATCAGCGGCGGTCGAGACACGCCGCGGGGCTCCCCGCGCAGCGGCAGCCCAGACGCGGGGCAGGAGCCCCCCAGCGGCCCGGGCAGCGGCGGTCGAGACACGCCGCGGGGCCCCCCGGGACGCGCCAGCCCAGACGCGGGGCAGGAGTCCCCCGGCTTCCCGAGCAGCGGCGGCGGAGACACGCTGCGGGGCCGCCCGGGCAGCGGCGGCCAGTGCGCGGGGCAAGGATCCCCCGCCGGCCTGAGCAGCGGCGGCCGGAGCACGCCAAGTATTATCGTATTTGAACAAAAACGTCTATAGTTAGAGAGAACTTTCCCCTCATATCTACTTTATTTACTCCACCGATTTTGATAACATTTGAAATGGGGTCAGTTTTTTTTCTTTTTTAGAGGCCTCTCCTGTGAGCTGTAGCTTAGTTAGCTGCTAATTTACGACTTAAACTGGCCCTGCCCCCTGTGCTCTGCGGCAGCCCCAGCGCTCTTTTCTGCTCTCACATAACTCTCTGAAACACACAATCAGGCGTGATACTCACACCTCCCTGTCAGTACTTGGGAATGGGCCACCTCCACCCTGATTGAATTGGCCTCGTTAGCACCGTATTCATGTATACTGAACAGATGGGAGTTGCCTTACGAAGGGGCGGGGTCAGTGCTAATGAGGCACTAACGAGGCACTGACCCACTTGGTAAGGAAACGCCCATCTGTTCAGTATACATGAATACAGTGCTAACGAGGCCAATTTAATCAGGGTGGAGATGGCCCATTCTCAACAATTGACAGAAAGGTGTGAGTATCAAGAGAAAGACGATTGATTTTTTTGTAATGATCGAGCCACTCCCGTTACTGAGTGGGCAGGGAAATGTAAGCGCTCGCCTATGGTTTTCTAAACGATACAATTATTGACTGATTGACATTCTTTTGTTATTTGTATAGAGACTATCCAATCAACGAATGAAAGAACTTTAGTACATCAGGCATAAAATACATTAAGGATCTAAATGATCATAGGTGTAAGAAATTCAATTGATTCTATTTTTTAACCACCATAGTCTCCCCGAGGGGGAGGTGCACCGTTCCTGGAGGTACTGCAATACCAGGTCGATGCGTGGAGTGGATGGAGCAAGCTCCTATTCCATCTCCCTGTTCCAAAAATCCATTTAATATATAGTCCTCAGATAGAGGACGTATCAGATATTAAACTGATAAGAACAGATACTACACTTGATCTTAGCCAAAAGGCCGAGAAGCGATACCAATTGCAACAAAAACGAGACAGCCCTACCTCCGCCGCAGCTTTCTATATCACCATGACGAGCTCCCACACACGGACCAAATGCCATCAACCAGACTCTGATAACTATGAAACTCTAAGCGACAATCACTCCCCCTAAACGGCTGCAATGTACTAATTCAAAAGCAAGGACTCAACACACAATTCTACTCAAAGGCCGAGAATTCTTTCAGTCTGGTTACTTGGGTTCATCTCACTGCTTTCCCTGGCTGCTGCCGCATAGTCATGAATTGCATAAACCCACCCACTTCCTGTGACGTACCCGTCACTCTTAACTCTTGCAGCAAAACCAGTGCTCTCTCGAGCCAGGAAGTCTCTGGCATATTGCATTAGGCACTGCAGGTTGTGCTGCTCACTGAAGAGGGCAGTGTTAGCTGATTCTGGGGCAGCCTCGGGTGGACTGAAGTTGGGGAACCCCAGATATTGATGGCAAAGGTGAAAGGGAAGCAGGGTCTATTTTCCAGCTTGCAGCATTGAGTCCTGGGGCAAGGGGTCTGTTAGGAATCCTTCCCTCTTCTTCTGGGCACTTCTTCACTCAGTCTAAGCCTCTCTGCAGACTGCCCTCTGAGGGTGGAAGGGATCTGACTGGAGGGGCTTCTCCTTGCCCATCCCAACTATGCTGGACAACGTGCCCATGGGGGGGAGACTGTGTTAAATAAATCAGTGAATTAAGTTGCAATGTTTTTGTACAGAGAATCAACAAAGCAGAATGTGTAAAGAAAAACAAAAAAGAAAATGGGTGCAAGGGCGCTCTGGGTGGCCAAACCGCATGCGGCTCTTTTCCAGTGACTGTGCGGCTGCTGGAGCGCCCCGTTTTTCCCACCACTCCCCGCATTCTCCACCTACCAGACTGGAGGGGTGAGGGAGCTCAGGGCTTCTGCCTTACGGGAGGGTAGTGGGGGGGGGGACGAGGAGGAGACTGGTGCCTGCTGAGAGGGGGTGGGTGCAATTTAAGGCTTGGCCCCTCCCAACAGCTTGAGGCGCACCCCCGTCCTTTCCCTCAGTGGCCTCTCCCTTCAGCTCCCAGGTTTTAGCTCCGCAGGGAGAAACAGCCCAGGGCCCCCACCCACCACCCACCACCGGCAGTGCAGCGGAGCTGAGCGCCTTCCTGACTCCTCGCTCGCTCGCTCCACGTGGCTCCCGCCCCAAGCCCCTGCGGCCAATACGAAGCTGCGGGGGCAGCGCCTGGGGATAGCAGTGCACGGAGGCCCCCCTCTCCGGCCCTGCCTTGAAGCCCCAGGTAAGCGCCGCCCCCCCCAACACCCCCTCCGACCCCCTGCCCCAGCCCTGCATTCATGGCCCTGCATGCAATTTCCCCACCCAGATGCGGCCCTCGGGCCAGAAAGTTTGCCCACCCTGGCGTAGGAGCAGGCTTTTTAAAGCCTTGTTCTCCCTGGGTAGCCCCACCCACTGATTAGGAGTTAGCACCCACCAAAGCCTCTTTAAGAAGCTCTCAGCTTGCTTAGCAGGCCTCTAGGCTCAGCACAGGGTCCCTCAAAACGAGCAGACGACACTGTATGCTTCAGTCAAGCGGCAGGCACGCTACAGCCACGAGCTACAGACCATAGGTGCTGGCTCGGTGGGTCCTCAGCGCTCAGGAGCCAGAGCTTGAGGGCAGGGCTACACGTGCAGCCCACGGCAGCGCGTTGAAGTGCGAGGGTGGTTGCAGCGCCGGCGCTGGGAGGGAGCTCGCTCTCCCAGCGCTGCAGGTACGCCACCTCCTCCTCCCACGTAAACAACACGGCCTGCAGATTTACAGTACGTGGTAAAAGTGGCACATTTTACATCACTTTTTAAAGTAGCATTTTATAATGTGAGCAAACTGACATGGCTGAACAGTGACACTGGCGAGTGTGTTGGGGGAGCGTGTGTGCCTGAGTGAGCAGTGTCTCTAAGCAGAGCACTCACCAGCCTCAACCCTTGTTCAGACAGCAGCTGGCAGCAACCACTCCTGAGCCAGACAGGCGCCCTTGTGTCCCCTCCCCCCATCCCAGCCGAGTGGTAATCTGGTCCCCCGGCAGGGGGAGGGGGACCCCCTGACATCAGCCCACCCCTCCCTACCTTTATCTGCCTGCCTGCTGCTATGGAGAGCAGGATTCTGCATTAACGGTTTCATTCCGTCATTCTGTCTGTGTTCTCGTTAACGCAGATTTCATAGGGCCCTATCTAGGTAGGGGCATAGACCGCCTTTAGCTGTGGATTGCACTGTAGATCTGATTCTCTGTAAAATCCTGGGTATGGCTGGCAACGTGAAATCTTATGAACCGGTCCTTTCTTATGGTCTGGTTCTGTGAGGTAAGACTGAAAGGTCTTCTTTGCACGGTAGGAAAAGGACAGACTTGGGGGAGTGCCTTATTCTCTTCAGCAGTTCCATTTTGTAGTTCCTTGACAGCAAGATCCCAGTTACATGTGTGGCTTAATTCTCCCTGGCGGGGTCAGGTTTTCTGTTTGTTGTTTGCAAAACACAAATAAAATTGATGATTTAAAGTAAGATTTTGTGTATGGTGATTTACAACTCTCTCATTTAAATCAAATCACCTTGATCTGAGCAATTTAAAAATGTTACCTGAACTCAAGGCGGTTTAGGTCTAAAAGAACTTGGCTTTTGTATTAATTTAAATTAGTTCTCTTTACCGTTCCTAATCTATTTTCATGAACATTGTTTGGGGGTGGGGGGTGCAAGGAGGACCAGTCCCATAAAGAAGGTTACCCTGCAAAAGGGGAAATGCAGCCAAGGGGTGGGGGCAGCAGAATGGCATGGGTGGGAGGGTGGCGGCAGAGGAAGAGGAGGCAACGGAGGGAATGGAGGAGGCAGGCCCTTACCCTCCAGCCCTTCCCTGTGTGGAGAAGAGAAAGGGGGCTCTAACTCTCAGGCTGAGAAGAACCAAACAGGAAATGGGAAAATGCTCCTGAAAAGCCTCCCAAGCCAAGCGAAAGGGTCGGGGGAAGGGAGGGAAAGGACGAAGGACCCAGTGGGTTGACGGGAAGAGTTGACAAAAGGAACTGGCACCGTTTGATGGTCACTGAAAACTGGGTATCATGTTGTAGGTGCTCCTGCCCCTCTACGGCAGAAGGTAATATTGCCAGACATGTGTGTTCAGATTCTGGCACCGAAATCCGCAGAAAGGGACTTAGCTGAAGAGCTCTGATTGGGTGCTGCCACTTCTCAGCACCTCTGCACTACCCTTCTCAGTGACATGGGATTTTCAACCCCTCTGTGCAATTGGCCTGAATTCAGGGTGTCTAAGTGTATGTACCCAAGTCTGCAAACTCTGGGTTAAGTCCTGAGGTGCTGGCTAGAAGGGGTCTTTGCGAGAAGACAGGTTGTCTAATCCAGAGTTTTTCAGCCTGTGGGTAGGGCCCCGAAATTGGGTCACCAGAATATTTGAAAAGGTCACATGGCAGCTCCTGTCCCACGGAGCCGGCTGGGCTCCCTTCCCTGCCGCAGTCACTGCAACCTCTGGGCTCCCAGCACCACTCAGCTGTGGCCCAGCCATCGTGATGACTGCAGTCTGGGTAGGCCAAACTTGAATGAGTGACCCAGCAACCCCCTGAGCCGTGTCACAACTCCACTCACACACATGTGGTCGAATTGGGGGGTGGGGAGGCCAACCTGAGTGGTGCTGCACCCCCAAGGTTATTTATTGCTTTATCTACAGAGTCGCATTTGTATGCAAATAGCTTGTAGTCTGGTAGCTCCTTGTACAGACCAGTCAAAAATGTTTTGCAATCTTTGTTCATCAGCAACGTGCTTCTAATTTTTAGTTACATGACAAAATGTAAAATAAATTAATGGCAATTTTCAAAATCGCAATGAAGAACCTGCCCAAGTTGTCCGTTTCATAGCAGATTACAGATCATTTTAAAAATAAAGAAGGTAAGACATGGGAGTTTTGCCATTGAGTTCAATGAGAGTAGAACAGGGCCTTTAAGTTTAGAACATTTCCAGGGATTGCAATGTGTGTGCAGGCCGATTAATCGTACATTTTAATGACATTCACAGCAATGTAATTACTCCGTTTCAGTTTATTTGACTATTATAAGTTCAATTTCTAAAATAAGAAATCGGGGGTTAATGACTAGACCCAAACTTGAAAAAAGTCCGTCAATTTATTTTGATTTCTAAAGTAAATGAATAAAGGAAATATTTTTTTAATGGAGCGAGGAACAGCAGGAGCTGGGAGTCCTGGTGCCGCGGATCTAGACGGAGGGCAACACCATCGTCAGCCCCGGAGCCAAAGGTGTGCTGGAGAAGTCACTGAAGGCCGCTGTCCGCATGCTTTACGTGGACACCCTGAGGAAAAAACCCGACCAGGGCAAGGCCTTTGAGGTGACCAGCAAGTGGGACTCCAGCAATCACTTTCTCCCCGCTGGCAGCTTCACCCGTTTCGCCGACTGGCGGTTCATACACCGCGCCCGCCTGTACTGCGTCCTGCTCAACGGAGCCGTCCGCCAGGGGAACCGAGACAAGCGCTGCAGGAAGTGCGGATACACCCTGGAGACCTTGCCTCACATCCTGTGCAGCTGCAAACCCCACGCCAGAGCCTGGCAGCTGCGCCACAATGCCGTCCAGGACCGGCTAGTGAAGACCATTGCCCCACACCTGGGTGAGATCGCAGTCAACCACACCATCCCCGACACCGACAGCCTGCTGCGCCCGGACATCGTCGTCACGGACGAGGAATGGAAAAAGATCATCCTCGTCGACAAGACGATCCCATTTGAGAACAGGACCCCGGCCCTCCGTGAAGCCCGAGCCCGCAAACTTGAAAAATATGCCTCCTTGGCTGACACCCTGCGGGCAAAGGGCTACGAGGTTTACACCGACGCCCTGATCGTCGGGGCGCTGGGTGCCTGGGACCCCTGTAATGAACGAGTACTTAGGGCCTGCGGGGTGGGCCGTCGCTATGCACGGCTCATGAGACGTTTGATGGTCTCGGAAACTATTCGGTGGTCTAGGGACATTTACACAGAGCACATCACCGGCCACCACCAATACCAGGAGTGAGCTGGCGTGATTTCGTGCACCCACGGGGGGGGGGGGAGGCCTATAACCCCCCCCCCACTGAACCATATCCCCTGAGCCCTAAACCCACTGAACTGGATTCCACCATGTGAGGGTCATCCTGTCCCCATTACTTCAGCCCGCTTACTTATACCCATGACTGTGTGTAACCCACTGTATGAGCAATGTACCCTCACTGCTTCCTTACTGCTTCCTGATCCCACCCACCGTACACCCCGCATTGGGGACCTTACAGACTGTATATGTTATGTGCTAACCAATTTCCAAATACCAGCGTCCCCCTATACTCTGTAGGTTGCCCCCAATGACCAATAACTGACGCTTCAAACTCTTTGTATCGTCTTTATTTCAATATTCTCTAATAAACTTTTAAATCTGTTCTTATCAGTTTAATATCTGATACGTTCTCTATCTCAGGACTGTATATTAAATGGATTTTTGGAACAGGGAGATGGAATAGGATCTTGCTCCATTCACTGCACGCATCGACCTGGTATTGCAGCACCTCCAGGAACGGTGCACCTGCCTCCGGGGAGACTATTCTGGTTAAAAAATAGAATCAATTGAGTTTCTTACACCTATGCTGACTTGGATTCTAAATGTATCTTATGGGTGATGTACTTAAGTTCCCGTATTCACTGATTGGACAGTTTCTATACAAATAATGAAAAGACATCAATCAGCCAATAATGGTATAATTCAAAAAGCCACAGGCGAGCGCTTACATTTCCCTGGACACTCAGTAACGGGAGTGGCTCGATCATTACAAAAAAAGATTTTTCTTTCTCTTGGTACTCACACCTTTCTGTCAATTGTTGGTAAGGCAACCCCCATCTGTTCAGTATACATGAATACGGTGCTAACGAGGCCAATTCAATCAGGGTGGAGGTGGCCCATTCCCAAGTACTGACGGGGAGGTGTGAGAATCACGCCTGATTGTGTGTTTCAGAGAGTTATGTGAGAGCAGAAAAGAGCGTTGGGGCTGCCGCAGAGCACAGGGGGCAGGGCCAGTTTAAGTGGTAAGTTAACAGCTAACTAAGCTACAGCTCACAGGAGAGGCCTCTAAAAAAGAAAAAAACTGACCCCATTTCAAATGTTATCAAAATCGGTGGAGTAAATAAAGTAGATATGGGGGGAAGTTCTCTCTAACTATAGACGTTTTTGTTCAAATACGATAAATAGGCATCTCTGGCTACACAAATACCCTCACCCGTTATTGGGTGTTCATTACTGACAGGTGTGAGGCCATGGCTGGCGGGGGGCGGGGAGAGATCATTGCATTTGTAAAATGAGTGTTTATGCGTGTAGGGCTGCTGTCCGCGTCCTAAGGCAGCTGCTGCTGCTAAAATTCTGGCCGCGCCTCCGGAACTCATTTAAATCCCTAAATAACCGCCCTGCTGATAACAACCGGGACAGATGTGAGGTCAGAGCGGCCGTGTCACGAAGCGCTCCCGCCACGCTCAGCTCCCCCCCGGAAAGACTCTCCCGCGGCTCCGCCGCCGCCGAGAGATTCCTGCCCTGGGCCCCAACCGCGGCCGCTGATGCAGCCTGGGGATCCCCGCCCGGTGTCCCAGCCGCTGCCGCTCCAGCCGCCGGGGGTTTCCCGCCCGGTGCCCCAGCCGCTGCCGCCGGTGATGCCTGGGGAGCTTCCCGCTGCGCTTCAGCGGGCCGGGCTCCGACCCGCCGCTCACCAGCGGCTCCAGCCGCCGGGAGACTGCCGGCGGGCGGCGGGTCGGAGGCTTGTCTGCTGGAGCGCATCAGGGAGCTCCCCAGGCACCGCGACCGGTGGCGGCTGGGGCGCAGGGCAGGAGTCCCCCGGCGGCCCGAGCAGCGGCAGCTGGGGGGCACAGCGGGGCCCCCGGGGACACTCGGGCAGCGGCAGCCGGCGCGGGACAAGAGTCTCCCGGCGGCCCGAGCAGCGGCGGCCGGGCCGCGCCGCGGGGCTCCCCAGGCCGCTTGGGCAGCGGCAGCCGGGGCGCGCGGCAGGGATCATAGTGCTTGTCAGTGTGCGGAGCTGCCTGGCCACGCCTCCACCTAGGAGCTGAGCAAGGGGGCACTTCTGGGGCGCACCCCAGGTAAGCACTGCCCAGAGCTTGTCTCACCCCACCCTGTGCCCCAGCCCCCTCCCGCACCCAAACTGTGCTGCTGCTACTGCTGGGGGGAGGTGCGGAGCCAGGTAGGGAGTCTGCCACCGCCTACACCCACCCCAAGCAACAAAAGGGGTCCTGGGCAGCACACTGCCACCTGTGCCACCCCAGCACTGGGCCACCCTCCCCCAGCACCCATGGTACCCCTGGGTAGGCCTCCCAAGTTTTAGTGAGGGATATATAGTAAAAGTCATGGACAGGTCACTTTTTGTTCACTGCCCCTGACCTGTCCATGACTTTTACTAAAAATACCGTGACTAAAATGTAGCCTTAGCGATGCCTCAATATGCCAATAACATCATCGTCCTCGTCGATCCCTTGGAGTTGAGGATGATCTCTTCCACGGGTTTTATTTTGTATGGGTCCTTTGGTGACTTTGAGGCATCAGATCCTCGAGCTACAAACCTGTTGGCAATGAATACAAGCCCCATGTGTTCTTTTACATGTGTTTTATTTTTTAAGTCATTCCTGCCAGGGCCTCCTCAAAACTGTTTGAGTTTGGGCCCGGTCCTTCCTAAAGCCGGCCCTGGTTGGCAGACATCACAGGCGATGTTGAAAGGCAGGGCTGGGCTACAATTACTGCATGACAGTTGTCTGTCCTTTCTTTTCTGTGACCAGGGCAAAGCCAATCGTTCCTTCTCTGGCAAGTCTTTGCTATTTAGCCCTGTCCTGGGGTACTGCCTCCCCATGAGTGGTATTACCAGGGGCGGCTTTAGCAAGTGCGGGGCCTGATTTGTGGGGCTTGTACTCATCGGGCTGCGCTCCAAGTCTTCAGCCTTACTTCAGACTGCTGCGCTCCGGCCAGGGTAGCGGGGCCAGGGGGCTTGCTGCGCTCCGGCTGGGGTAGCAGGGTTGCCGGACTTGCTGCGCTTCGGCCGAGGGAGTGGGCCTGCGGGACTTACCGTGCTCCGGTGGGAGGAGTGAGGCCACGGGACTTGCCGCGCTCTGGCCGGGGTAGGAGGGCCACGGGAGGACATAGATTGCCTGCGAGCTGCACAGGGTTGGCCCTGCAGACAGGATCTCATTTCTCACCCCCCTTACTGGACTCCACTAGGCCGTGGAGGTGTACAGCCGACTGAAAGGGGCAGAGGCAGGGGACTACGAACTGTTCAAATAGGCCCTGCTCTGCAAGTTTGGGCTGACTCCGAAGATGTACCGGAAAAGGTTCTGGAGTCAGCGTAAAACCCGTGAGGTCATGTACCTACAACTGGTCAACCGGGCGCAGGGGTATGCCCGCAAGTGGACAGCTGGGGCCTAAACTAAAGAAGACCTGCTTGACCTATTCATACTAGAGCACCTGTACGAGCAGTGCCCGTCTGACCTGAGGCTGTGGTTGATGGACCAGAAGCCGGAGAACCCGCAGCACGCAGGTGAGCTGGCTGACCAATTTATGGACAGTCAGAGAGGGGATAAGAGGGACGAGTCACGAAGGAGCAGGCCTGCCTCAATGCAGAGAGTCACCATGGGACCTCCTAGCGGGGGCCTATGGAGAACCCCCAACAAAGGGGAACATCCAGTGTCAGGGCCATCCGACCCACTCGAGGGGACCCATGAGACATGGGCTGTTATCACTGTGGCCAACAAGGCCACATACGGGCCCAGTGCCCCAAGCTCAAGGGACAGACCGAGCAGACCCAACCCGCAGAGGATTGACTGGATAAAGACCCAGTTGGAGGAGGGGCAACATTCCCAGGAAAAGGGGCCTGGCAGTGTACAACCTGTGAAGGAGGGAGGAGGTCCCCAGGTCAGCTCCTCTGGGGGGCTGGATGCTCCAGGCTCTGGGTTTTTGGTTTACAGGGTGGGCGCAGGGCTGCCCCTCCAGAAAGAATGCATTGTTTCCCTGGAGGTAGATGGAAGGAAGGTCACTGGGTACTGGGACACAGGCGCAGAGGTGACGCTCCACCGGCCCGAGGTGGTGGCCTCAGATCGGATGGTACCCAACACCTACCTGACCCTGATGGGCATGGGCGGGACCCCATTGAAGGTGCCCGTGGCGAGGGTACACCTGAAGTGGGGGGCCAAGGAGGGCCCCAAGGACATGGAGGTACACCCACATTTGCCCTCAGACGTGTTAATGGGAGGGGACCTCGAGGACTGGCCAAGTAACACCCAGAGTGCCCTGGTCGTGACTCTCAGAGTCAGCGAAGGGCACTGCACCCCGACAATGGGGAAGGGACTCTGCCCGAGGTGCAGGACCCTAACCTGGTGGAGGGGGAACGCCCAGGGGCATAGCTCAGAGAGGCTGCGGCCTCAGGCCCAGCCAGCGAATGAGAGCAGGTCCCCATCCCTGTCCCAGCTGCTGAGTTCCAGGCCAAGTTGCAGAAAGATCCCTTCTTGCGGAAGCCCAGGGACCAGGCTAACCTCAGTGCAGTACAGACCATGAGGAGAGGTTGCAAGGAGAGGTTCCTGTGGGAGAAGGGGTTCCTGTACCGAGAATGGGCTCCCCCAGGGGAAGTAGAGTCATGGGGGATCAGGAGGCAGCTGGTGGTTCCCCAGAAGTTTTGCCACAAGCTACTGTACCTGGCCCATGACATCCCTCTCGCAGGGCACCAGGGAAGCCGGCGCACCAGGCAGAGGCTGGTACAGAACTTTTACCTGTCTGTGGTATTTACCCACGTCCAACAGTACTGCCAGTCCTGTGACCCCTGCCAGAGGATGGGGAAGGCCCGGGACAAGGAGGAAGCGGCTTTGAGGCCTTTATGCATCATAGAAGAGCCTTTCCAGAAGGTGGCCATGGACATAGTGGGACCTCTCAGCAAGACGACCCGGTCGGGGAAGAAATACATCCTGGTGGTGGTGGATTTTGCCACTCGCTACCCCGAGGCGGTGGCCTTGTCCTCTATTGAAGCAGACACCGTGGCAGATGCGCTGCTGACAATTTTCAGCCGGGTGGGGTTCCACAAGGAAGTCTTAATGAACCAGGGGTCCAACTTCATGTCGGCCCTGCTCTGGTGCTTGTGGGGAAAAATGTGGGGTCCGGCCTAACTGGGCCTCAGCGTATTACCCCCAGTCCAACGGGCTGGTGGAAAGGTTCAACGGGGCGCTGAAGATGATGCCAAAAACATTTATGAGCCAGCACCTGCAGGACTGGGACAAGTACTTACCTCACCTGCTGTTCGCATACAGGGAGGTACCCCAGGAATCTACCGGGTTTCCGCCTTTCGAACTATTATATGGAAGGCGGGTAAGGGGGCCCCTGGACCTGATGAGAGACGAATGGGAGGGGAAGGCCACTCCCGAGGGAGAGTCGGTGGTGGAGTATGTCCTGACCTTCCGGGAAAGGCTGGCCGAGCTCATGGGCCTGGCCAGGGAGAATCTGGCCCGAGCCCAGAGGAGGCAGAAGGTCTGGTATGACCGCATGGCGCGGGCCCGTGCCTTCGCCACCGGGGATCAGGTGATGGTTCTCATCCCCGTGAGGAAAAACAAACTCCAGGCTGCCTGGGAAGGGCCCTTCAAGGTTATCAAGCAACTAAATGAGGTAAACTATGTGGTGGAGCTGTCGAACCGGGCACATCACCATCGGGTGTACCACGTGA
This sequence comes from Gopherus flavomarginatus, assembly GCF_025201925.1. Lineage (NCBI taxonomy): Eukaryota > Metazoa > Chordata > Testudines > Testudinidae > Gopherus > Gopherus flavomarginatus. The sequence continues at coordinate 40,644,981 of NC_066630.1, forward strand.
ACATGATGAAACCATACTATGACAGGGGGAATTGGTGTTGGCCGTGTGTGGGATATTGGGAGGAGCAGGGAGATGACCCCTTAGTGGATCTATTCCCTGGGACAAAAGCTGGTTCCCCTCTGGAGGCAATTCTCCTCTCTGATCAGCTGACCCTGGCCCAGCACGCTGAGATCAGAGGGGTGCTGCATCTATACCGACAGCTGTTTTCCAACCAGCCTGGGCGCACTAATTTGACTGTCCACCGGGTGGAGACCAGGTCACATCCTCCTATAAGATGCTCCCCTTTTCAGGTCACTGGGAAAACTGCCCAGGACCTAGAAAGAGAGGTCAGGGACATGCTGGCTTTGGGGGTGATCCAGCCGTCTGCCAGCCCTTGCGCCTCGCCAGTGCTGCTGGTCCCCAAAAAGGACGGGTCAATCCAGTTCTCTGTGGACTATCGAAAGCTCAATGCCATCACCGTATCTGATGCCTACCCTATGCCCAGGCCTGACGAGCTCCTAGACAAGCTAGGAGGTGCTCGGTACCTCACCACCATGGATCTTACCAACTGCTACTGGCAAGTGCAGCTGGACACAGATGCCAGGCTGAAATCGGCCTTTATCACTCCTCTGGGGCTCTACGAGTTTCTGACCCTGCCCTTTAGCCTCAAGGGAGCACCAGCCACCTTCCAGCGCCTGGTGGATCAGCTACTGCGGGGGATGGAGAGTTTTGCCGTGGCGTATATTGACGACATCTGCGTCTTCAGCCAGACCTGGGAGGACCACATGTCCCAGGTTAAACGAGTGCTGGGGAGGCTGGGTTAAGCGTAAAGGCTGAGAAGTGCAAGGTGGGGATGGCTGAAGTATCTTACCTGGGCCATTGGTTGGCGAGCGGCTGCCTGAAGCCGGAACCAGCCAAGGTGGAGGTGATCAGAGACTGGCCTGTCCCCCAAACCAAAAAGCAGGTCCAGGCCTTTATTGGGATGGCGGAGTACTATCGAAGGTTTGTCCCCCACTTTAGCACCATAGCCTCCCCCCTCACTGAGCTGTGCAAGAAGGGGAAGCCAGACGAGGTGGTCTGGACCAAGCAGTGCCAGCAGGCTCTCCGGGCGCTGAAGGAGGCTCTGGTTTGTGGCCCAGTTCTGGCAAACCCAGATTTTGACAAGCTCTTTGTGGTGTTCACTGACGCCTGAGACACGAGACTGGGGGTGGTGTTAATGCAGGAGGATGAAAAGGGGGAGAGACACCCCATCGTGTCCCTGAGCAAGAAGTTGCTACCCTGGGATCAGAACTACGTGGTCATCGAGAAGGAATGCCTGGCCATGGTGTGGGCCCTTCAGAAATTGGAGCCATATCTCTTTGGGCAGCACTTCACCGTGTACACCGACCACTCTCCCCTGACTTGGCTGCACCAGATGAAAGGAGCCAACGCCAAGCTCCTGAGGTGGAGCCTGCTCCTGCAGGACTATGACATGGACTTGGTCCTGATAGTGAACGCGTTGTTCTGGAGAGGGGACCCTGAACTTCCCCAGGTGACTGGGCAGAGTGACCCCGCTCAGTTCAGTCTCGAAGGGGGCAGAGATGTGATGGAGTAGGGACTGTCTGTGTGGGGGATGGCACAGCCGGGGAGGACTTTAGGTGAGGGGCAGGAGCTGAGCCTGTAACCTGAGCTAGGCAGGGGGTTAGCACCTTTGGCCCAGGAAGCTGGACAAAGGAAGGGGCTGGCTGTAGGGAAGGGAGTTCAGTTCTGTTTTGGGGCTGTGTGGGGCGAATTCAGGGTATCCTAAGCTGGGATCCAAGCACCCTGAAACTTCAGAAGGATTCAGCTGAGGGGTCCTGACTGTGCCTGCAAGCTCTGCTGTAACTTGCGTTCCTGTTGTCCAATAAACCTTCTATTTTACTGGCTGGCTGAGAGTCATTGTGGGTCCCAGGAAGAGGGGTGCCGGACTGGACTCCCCCACATTCCGTGACAGTGGGGAATACGGGGCGCTCCAGCAGCCGCACTGTAACTGGAAAAGAACTGCATGCTATTTGGCCACCCCGAGCGCTCTTGCACACATTTTCTTTTGCTTGTTTTGCTGCAAGAGTTAACAGTGACGGGTACGTCACAGGAAGTGGGTGAGTTTATGCAATTCATGAGTATGTGGCAGCAGCCAGGGAAAGCAGTGAGATGAACCCAAGTAACCAGACTGAAAGAATTCTCCCTCTTTGAACACATGGCGGGGCAACACACAACAATTGTGTGTTGAGTTCTTGCTTTTGAATTAGTACATTGCAGTCGTTTAGGGGGAGGGATTGTCGCTTAGAGTTGCATAGTTATCAAAGTCTGGTTGATGGCATTTGGTCCGTGTCTGGGAGCTCGTCATAGTGATGTATAAAGCTGCGGCGGAGGTAGGGCTGTCTCGTTTTGCAGCATATTGCTTGACAGTTTCTTGGGTTAAATCAAGTGTATTGCTGGTCACTGTCAATATTACAAGTGAGTGGGCATGACTTTATGCACCCACAAAAAGGAAGCAGCCAGTAGAGTTTTTGTGTTAGACTTTATCTCCTGAGCCAATTAAGCTGTACCATGTGAGAGACCTCCGATCCCCATTCCTGGTCTGCTTATTCATACCCAACACTGTCTGTAACTTTTTGTTTATTGCTGTCTGACGGTATCTTGATCTCACCCACTATATATCCTGCATTGGGGACTGTATTTGTTATGTGCTATCCCATACCAAAGTACTGGTGTTTCCCTATACTCTGTATGTTACCCCCAATGACCAATAACTGATGTTTCAAACTCTGTATCATCTATTTTTAAACATTCTCTAATAAACTTCTCAATCTCGATTTAATCTCATTTATTACACTGACACACTATATTTGCTACTCTTAAAAGACCTAATGGTGCTCTGAGATGCATCCTGCTGCCCTTAAAACACAGCCCAAGGCACCGACCTCTACCCCGGTATGTCTTACTGTCCGGGAGTCTCAGGCCCCTGAGTGCTGCCCTCAGGGTCTCGGGGACACGGCAGGTCAGCAAATCCAGGGGGCAGTGCGAGAACAGGAAGGATCCCCCCCGAGATGCTGCCGCAAGCAGCTCCCACATCCTGAGACAAACGTGCCGGGACATCACCACAAGGGAAAACATACACCCCACTCTCCAGCAGCCGGGGGGTGGGGTGGGGGGGAGGACTGCCCTGCCGTGCTCCAGCCGCTGGAAGAATCTCCAGCCGAACGCCAGCAGCTGCAGCCAACAGGAGTCTTCCTCACTGGGCTCCTGGCACCGGAGAAACCTCTCCCTGATGGCCAGCAGCTGCAGGGAGCCTACCCCACCGTGCTCCTACCGCAGGAAGAATCGCCTGCCAACCACCAGCAGCTGCAGAAAGACTGCCCCCCTCCCACGCCGCCGGAGAGACCTACAGCCGCCCACCTGCTGATACCATCTGGAGTTTGTCTCCACGTGCCCCAGCTACCGGAGAAAACCCCTGCTGCCCAGCTGCTGCCCCTGGTGACCCCGCTGTACCCCACCACCTACCCCCATGAGGGGACCCTCCCGTGGCCCCGCCACCACCCGTGCCACCCGGGGTCCCTGTCCCGCGCTGCTGCCGCATGTCCTACCTGGGGAGCCCCGCCGCGTGCTCCAGCCGCTGCTGCCTGAGCCGCAGGGGGGATCTTTGCTCCGTGCTCTGGCCGCCGCCGCTGTTGCTTGCGCAGCCTGGAGAGCCCCGCCAAGTGCTCCAGTCGCTGATGCCTGAGCCGCCGGGGAATCCCTGCCCTGTGTCCCAGCTGTTTGCGCAGCCTGGGGAGCCCCGCCATGTGTTCCGGCCACTGCTGCCGAGCTGCCGGGGGATCCCTGTCCCGCACCCCGGGTGCCGCTGTCCAAGCGGCCGGGGGAGCCCTGTGGCGTGCCTCAGCCGCCAGGGGACTCCTGTCCCGCACCCCAGCAACCGCTGCTCGGGCCGCAGGGAGACTCTTGTCCTGCGCCCCAGCCACCGCCGCTTGCAGCGCCTGGGGAGCCCCCTGATGGGCAGCTCCAGCTACCGGGAGACTGCCCCGCCACGTGCCAGCCGTTCCAGAGGAAGAGAAATGCCCCCACTGCACCCAAGCCACAGAGGGACTCCCCCGCCGCTCACCAGCGGCTGCAGCTGCCAAGGGTCAGCTCTGCCACATATGAGCTGCCCCAGACACCGAGCCCCACCGTATCCCAGCCACAGGGGGGTTCTCCCACCATCTATCAGCAACCCCAGCCACCGAGAGACTACCCCCACACGGACAAGCCGCTCCAGACCCCGAGAGACCTGCCCGCCGATCTCCAGACGCTCCAGCTGCCAAGAGATGTCCCCCCATTCTCCTACGGTCACCGGATACACCCCCTGTGCTCCAGCAGCCCCTGCCGCCAAGGGGCGACCCCCCTGACCCCTGGCAGGACACCCCCACGCCGCAGGAGCCCCAGTCACCGGGAGGCATCCCCAGTGCTCCTGGGGCGCAGCTACCGCTGAGGAATCCCCCCCACGCCAGCCGTGTGACGGAAGGCAGCCAGAAGGGCCCCAACACTCCACAAGATGGATGCTCAGCTCTAGACACCATTTACTTGGAATACCCCCTTGCCGCAGATGTGCTCATCTGCCCCATTTGCTTGCCGCCCCGACGCTTCCATTTCCTCAGAGGGATCACCAGACATCTGAGGAGGTGCCACAACAAGTCCACTGCCTTCAGCTGCGCCCTCTGCAGCCTGCCCTTCGAGTCCCAGAAGAGATGCAAGGCGCACCAGGCCAGCTGCAAGGAAGTCCTCACAGCAGCAGCTCCGGTTCCGGTACCCCGCCATCCTGTGGCCCAGCCTTCTACTCCTGTGCTGCAAGGAAACAGAGCAACCCCGCCAGCCGCTGTCCAGAAACCCACTCCAGTCCCTGAGCTGGTGGACCACGTCCCCGCCGCCGGGACAACATCTACCGCAGTGGAAAACGTCAACTGAGCCCCTGCCAGCAGGGGTCCTGTCATATCCTCCCAGGTCGCCCGGAAGCTCTCTGAGCTGAGGCGTCTCAGTGCCTCCTCGAGGCCCAACCAGCATGACTGCACCCCAAGAAAGGTCAGTGCTCTGCCACGTGGGGCCGCCTGAAACCTTGCCTCCGGAGGCACCAACGCCGGCCCTCGGTCCACCCTGCGAACACCAGCCACGAGGGGAACCAACGCAACTCCTCAGCCCGCACCGCAAACCCCACCCGCTGAGGGAACGGAGACCATTCTCCAGACCGATCCGCACGCTGCTACCATCGGAGGACCCACCGCCACAACCAGGCCACAGCACCAGACCCCCATCGCCAGACGGACCGACATGGGCCCAAGAGACACCAGGCCGATCCCTGCCATCAGAAGATCACGCGCTCCCACAGCAACCCTCCCAGACGACAGCTGCACATGAACGACTGGGCGTCACCCCCACACCCACCGGCCCGAACCAAGTCCCGCCAACAACCTGTAATGACCCTACCCCACCAGTGACTATGCCTCGGGAACCAACTGAAAAGCCCCCTGAGCCACAAGTGAGACAACCTGCCAACCACGCGGCAAACTCACTGCCTATGCTGACCGAAGAACCCGAGGACCAGCAGCCGACAGTTAGATCAGTCACGCCTTGGGAAGCCGCCTGGATCGAGGAACTCCAATCAGCAGCCTCCTTCAAGGAATTTGAGCTGCTCATTGACAGGCTCACCTGTGAGTTATCTGCAGAGATTGCGTCCAAGAGGACATCAAACCAGGAGACCTCCAGGCCTGCCCTCAGACGGCCCGTCCCGAACCACGACACTACCACCAGAGGAACTGGAAGAAGGAACGCCAGCTGCCGCTACAACCCGAGAGCAGCCTCAAGGATCCAGAAGCTGTACAGAGCGAACCCCCTCAAGGCCGTAAGAGAGGTCTTTGATGGTCCCCCGTCCTACTGTAGGATCTGCCTGAGCGCCTCTATAACTACTTCCTCGGAGTGTTCGGCGGAGTGCCCAGGAACAACGCGCAGCGCCCGGAGTGCATCCCTCCCCTGCCCCAGGTTACCAATGTAGGCAACCTAGAGGCCGACTTCACACTGAAAGAGATGACGGCCAGGCTCTCCAGAACAAAGAACACCGCGCCCGGAAAGGACGGCATCCCCTACAGCCTCCTCAAGAAGCAAGACCCCGGCTGCCTCGTGCTCCCCGGCATCTTTAACTTGTGCCGGCGCTTTGGCCAGTCTCCCACCTCCTGGAAGAAGGCCATGACCATCCTGATCTACAAGAAGGGCAAGAGAGACGACCCCAGCAACTGGAGACCCATCTCCCTCTGCTCCACGATGTACAAACTGTACGCCAGCTGCCTGGCAGCCAGGATCACGGAGTGGGCAACAACCGGGGGAGCCATCAGCCTGACCCAGAAGGGCTTCCTGCCATCAGACGGGTGCTACAAGCACAACTTCCTGCTCCAGACCGTCATCCAGATGACCAGGAGGGCACGGAAGCAGTGTGCAATAGCGTGGCTCGACCTGGCCAACGCCTTCAGGTCCATCCCCCACCACCACATCTTCAGCACACTACGGGAGTTCGGGATGCCGGAGACCTTCCTTCGCCTGATCCGGGAACTCTACGAGGACTGCAGCACCACCATCCACTAGGTGGAAGGGGAGACCACTGAGATCCCGATTCGCAGCGGCGTGAAGCAGGGCTGCCCCCTCAGCCCGATCGTCTTCAACCTCGCCATGGGGCCACTCCTGTGGGCGATCTCCGACGGCTTCGACCTACACGGCGAGAAGGTGAGTGTCTTGGCCTACGCGGACGACCTGGTCCTGATCGCGGATGACCCTGAGAGACTCCAGGGAATGCTCAACACCATTGGGAGAGCCATGGACTGGACGGGTCTCCGCTTTAATGCCAAGAAGTGCGCATCCCTCCACGTCAACAGGAGCAAAATGGACTCGGTGCTGACGACAGAATTCCTCATCCAGGGTGAGTCTGTTCCCCAGGCAGAGGAGCAGGCATACCAGCACCTCAGCACGCCGATGGGCTTCCGCGTCCAGCAGACCCCCGAGGACACCATCCGGGAGATCCTGCAGGACGCCGCCAAGATTGATGCACCCCTGCTGGCACCATGGCAGAAAATCAATGCCCTCAACACTTTTCTGATCCCCCGCATCGCCTTCGTCCTGAGAGGATCCGCCATGGCAAAGGTGCCTCTCAACAAAGTGGACAACACCATCTGACAGCTGGTTAAGAAGTGGCTGTCTCTACCCCAGAGAGCCAGCAATGAGCTTGTATACATCGCTTACAGGCACAGTGGCACCAGCGTCCCCCGCATGGGAGACCTCTGCGACATTGCGATCATCACACACGCCTTCTGCCTCCTGACATGCCCAGACGCCATGGTAAAGAATGTCGCGACGACCGCCCTGCGTGCTGTCATCGAGAAGCGAATTGGCAGACCTCCCTCCGACCAAGATGTAGCCACCTTCTTGAGTGGTTCTCTGGATGGCAAATTCGCCCAGGACGGAGGCGACATCGTCTCGCTGTGGTCCCGCGCCCGCAATGTCACGCGCTGGCTGGGCAAGTGACTGGGCTGCCGCTGGGAATGGAGCGAGGAACGGCAGGAGCTGGGAGTCCTGGTGCCGCGGATTGAGACGGAGGGCAACATTATCGTCAGCCCCGGAGCCAGAGGCGTACTGGAGAAGTCACTGAAGGCCGCCGTCCACGCGCTGTACGTGGACACTCTGAGGAAAAAACCTGACATGGGCAAGGCCTTTGAGGTGACCAGCAAGTGGGACTCCCGCAACCACTTTCTCCCTGCGGGCAGCTTCACCCGATTCGCTGACTGGCGGTTCATACACCGTGCCCGACTGAACTGTGTTCCGCTCAATGGAGCCGTCCGCCATGGGAACTGGGACAAGCGCTGCAGGAAGTGTGGGTATGCCATGGAGACCTTGCCCCACGTCCTGTGCAGCTGCAAGCCCCACACCAGAGCCTGGCAGCTGTGCCACAACGCCATCCAGGACCGCCTAGTGAAGGCAATCGCCCCGCACCTGGGAGAGATGGCCGTCAACCGCACCATCCCTGGCACCAACAGCCTCCTGTGCCCGGACATCGTCGTCACGGAAGAGGATCGGAAAAAGATCATCCTTGTCGATGTGAAGATCCCATTCAAGAACAGGACCCTGGCCTTTCGCGAAGCCCGAGCCCGCAAACTTGAAAAATATGCTCCCTTGGCTGACACCTTGTGGGCAAAGGGCTACGAGGTTTACACCGATGCTCTGATCGTCGGGGCCCTAGGTGCCTGGGACCCCGATAACAAATGAGTACTTAGGAGCTGTGGAGTGGGCCGCCACTACGCACGGCTTATGAGACACCTAATGGTCTCGGACACTATTCGATGGTCTAGAGACATTTACACAGAGCACATCACCGGCCACCACCAATACCAAGAGTGAGCCGGCATGACTGCTTGCACCCACAAGGGGGAGGACACCTGTAAACCTCCCCTGTTGGACTTTATCCCCTGAACCCACCGAACTGAACTCTACCATGTGATGGTCATCCTATCCCCATTACCCAGTCCGCTTATTCAAACCCACGACTGTCTAATTTTTTGTATGACTGATGTACACTCACTGCTCCCTGACTGTATCTTGATCTCACCCACCATACACCCTTGTAGCAGGGTGGACTCCTGCTCCGGGAGAGAAGGGGTTAAAGCAGCCCTGGCAAGGGGCGGTAGCTGGAGCCAGAAGCCTGGGCTGATGGCGGGAGTGGCTGCAGCTGGGGGCCACGCCCCAAACTGAGCCACAAGGCAGTATAAGAAGGCCAGGGGTGCCAGAAGCAAAAAGAGTCTCTCTCTGACTGGAGAGAGAGACAGGCCTGGCTGCTTGGGAACTCACCCAGGGGACCTAGAGGAAGGCAGGCCTGGGGAAAAGCCTTAGGAGCTGAGAAACCCTAGGCCAGCAACTCCCCGGGCTGCAGGGCCGAATTCTAGGCCTCCAAGGTACTGGGCTTGCACAGGGGCAGCCGAAGGGTGGGTAAAGGCAGCCAGGCCAAAACCCCTTTGCCTATGTGTCACGGAGTGCGGGGGAGTCCGGTCCTGCACCCCTCTTCCTGGGACTCACAGTGACTCTTAGCCAGCCAGTAAAACAGAAGGTTTGTTGGACAACAGGAACACAGGTTACAGCAGAGCTTGCAAGCACAGTCAGAACCCCTCCCTCGAGTCCTTCTGGGCTTTCAGGGTGCTTGGATCCTAACTAGGATACCCTGAATTCTGCCCATCCAGCCCCAAGCCCAAACTCAAACTGCCTCCCTCTTGCCTCTCCCTTCCTTTGTCCTCCTTCCCGGGCAAAGGTGTTGACCTTTCCCCTCCCTTACCTAGCTCAGGTTACAGGCCCTGGCATCGTCCATCCCCTAAAGCCCTCCCCTGGTCTCCCACTCCCCACACAGACAGTCCCTACTGCATCACATCTCTCCCCCCTTTGAGACTGAACTGAGCAGGGTCACTCTGCCCAGTGACCTGGGGAAGTTCAGGGCCCCCTCTCCGGGACAACGCATCCGCTGTCAGGTTGGCACTTCCCTTCACATGGACCACGTCCATGTCATAGTCCTGCAGGAGCAGGCTCCACCTCAGGAGCTTGGCGTTGGCTCCTTTCATCTGGTGCAGCCAGGTCAGGGGAGAGTGGTCGGTGTACACGGTGAAGTGTCGCCCAAAGAGATATGGCTCTAGCTTCTTAAAGGCCCACACCATGGCCAGGCATTCCTTCTCGATGGCCACGTAGCTTTGTTCCCGGGGTAGCAGCTTCTTACTCAGGTCCATGATGGGGTGTCTCTCCCCCTTTTCATCCTCCTGCATTAACACCGCCCCCAGTCCCGTGTCTGAGACATCGGTGAACACCATAAAGGGTTTGTCAAAATCTGGGTTTGCCAGAACTGGGCCACTAACCAGAGCCTCCTTCAGCGCCTGGAAAGCCTCCTGGCACTGCTCAGTCCAGATCACCTTGTCTGGCTTCCCCTTTTTGCACAGTTCAGTGATGGGGCCGGCTATGGCACTAAAGTGGGGCACGAACCTTCGATAGTACCCCGCCATCCCAATAAAGGCCTGGACCTGCTTTTTGGTTTGGGGAGCAGGCCAGTCTCTGATCACCTCCACCTTGGCTGGTTCCGCCTTCAGGCAGCCGCTCCCCACCCGATGGCCCAGGTAAGATACTTCAGCCATCCCCACCTTGCACTTCTCAGCCTTTACTGTTAACCCAGCCTTTCGGAGTCGGTCCAGGACTTGTTTAACCTGGGACATGTGGTCCTCCCAGGTCTGGCTGAAGACGCAGAAGTCGTCAATATACGCCACGGCAAAACTCTCCATCCCCCCCAGTAGCTGATCCACCAGGCGCTGGAAGGTGGCTGGCGCTCCCTTGAGGTCAAAGGGCAGGGTCGGAAACTCAGAGCCCTAGAGGGGTGATAAAGGCCGATTTCAGCCTGGCATCTGCGTCCAGCAGCACTTGCCAGTAGCCTTTGGTAAGATCCATAGTGGTGAGATACCGAGCACCTCCCAGCTTGTCTAGGAGCTCGTCAGGCCTGGGCATAGGGTAGGCATCAGATACGGTGATGGCATTGAGCTTTCGATAGTCCACACAGAACCGGATTGACCCATCCTTCTTGGGGACCAGCACCACTGGCGCGGCCCAAGGGCTGGAAGACGGCTGGATCACCCCCAAAGCCAGCATGTCCCTGACCTCTCTTTCAAGATCCTGGGCAGTTTTACCAGTGACCCGAAAAGGGGAGCATCTTATAGGGGGATGTGACCCGGTCTCCACCCGGTGGACAGTCAAATTAGTGCGTCCAGGCTGGTTGGAAAACAGCTGTCGGTATAGATGCAGGACCCCCCTGATCTCAGCGTGCTGGCCCGGGGTCAGTTGATCAGAGAGGGGAATCGCCTCCAGGGGGGAACCAGCTTTTGTCCCAGGGAATAGATCTACTAAGGGGTCATCTCCCTGCCCCACCCAATGTCCACACACGGCCAACACCACATTCCCCCTGTCATAGTATGGTTTCATCATGTTCACATGGTACACCCGACGGGGATGTGCCCGGTTTGACAGCTCCACCACATAGTTTACCTCATTCAGTTGCTTGATAACCTTGAAGGGCCCTTCCCAGGCAGCCTGGAGTTTGTTTCTCCTCACGGGGATGAGAACCATCACCTGATCCCCGGTGGCGAAGGCAAGGGCTCGTGCCGTGCGGTCATACCAGACCTTCTGCCTCCTCTGGGCTCGGGCCAGATTCTCCCTGGCCAGGCCCATGAGCTCGGCCAGTCTTTCCCAGAAGGTCAGGACATACTCCACTACTGACTCTCTCTCGGGAGCGGCCTTCCCCTCCCATTCTTCCCTCATCAGGTCTAGGGGCCCCCTTACCCGCCTTCCATACAACAGTTCGAAAGGTGAAAACCCGGTAGATTCCTGGGGTACCTCCCTGTACGCGAACAGCAGGTGAGGTAAGTACTTGTCCCAATCCTGTGGGTTCTGGTTCATAAATGTTTTTAGCATCATCTTCAGCGTCCCGTTGAACCTTTCTACCAGCCCGTTAGACTGGGGGTGATACGCTGAGGCCCAGTTGTGCTGGACCCCACATTTCTGCCATAAGGACCGGAGCAGGGCCGACATGCAGTTGGACCCCTGGTCCGTTAAGACCTCCTTGGGGAACCCCACCCGGCTGAAAATTGTCAGCAGTGCATCTGCCACTCTGTCTGCTTCAATAGAGGGCAAGGCCACCGCCTCGGGGTAGCGAGTGGCAAAATCCACCACCACCAGGATGTATTTCTTCCCTGACTGGGTCGTCTTGCTGAGGGGTCCCACTATGTCCATGGCCACCTTCTGGAAAGGTTCTTCTATGATGGGTAAAGGCCTCAAAGCCGCTTTCCCCTTTTCCAGGGCCTTCCCCACCCTCTGGCAGGGGTCACAGGATTGGCAGTACTGTCGGACGTGGGTAAAGACCCCAGGCCAGTAAAAGTTCTGTAGCAGCCTCTGCCTGGTGCGCCGGATTCCCTGGTGCCCTGCGAGAGGGATGTCATGGGCCAGGTACAACAGCTTGTGACGAAACTTCTGGGGAACCACCAGCTGCCTCCTGATCCCCCATGACTCTACTTCCCCTGGGGGAGCCCATTCTCAGTACAGGAACCCCTTCTCCCACAGGAACCTCTCCTTGCAACCTCTCCTCATGGTCTGTACCGCACTAAGGTCAACCCGGTCCCTGTGCTTCCGCAAGGAGGGATCTTTCTGCAACTCGGCCTGGAACTCAGCAGCTGGGACAGGGATGGGGACTGGCTCTCTTACTGGCTGGGTCTGAGGCCGCAGCCTCTCTGAACTGTGCCCCTGGGCGTTCCCCGCTCCCTGGGTTAGGGTCCTGTACCTCGGGTCGAGTACCTTCCCCGTTGTCAGGGTTCAGTGCCCTTTGCCGACTCTGACTACGAGTCACGACCAGGGCACTCTGGGTGTTACTAGGCCAGTCCTCGAGGTCCCCTCCCATTAACACATCAGTGGGCAAATATCCGTGTACCCGCACATCCTTGGGGCCCTCCTTGGCCCCCCATTTCAGGTGTACCCTTGCCACGGGCACCTTGAATGGGGTCCCGCCCACGCCCATCAGGGTCAGGTAGGTGTCGGGCACCATCCGATCTGAGGCCACCACCTCGGGCCGGGCCAGCGTCACCTCTGCGCCCATGTCCCAGTACCCAGTGATCTTCCTCCCATCTACCTCCAGGGAAACAATGCACTCTTTCCGGAGGGGCAGCCCCGCGCCCACCTGGTAAACCAAAAACCCGGAGACTCGAGAATCCACAGGTGGTATGTTGCCAGCCCCCCTTTCCTGGGAATGTAGCCCCTCCTCCAATTGGGTTTTTACCCAGTCCACCCTCTTCGGGTTGGGTCTGCTTGGTCTGTCCCTGAGCTTGGGGCACTAGGCCCGTATGTGACCTCATTGGCCACAGCGATAGCATCCCATGTCTCGTGGGTCCCCTTGAGTGGGTTGGAGGGACCTGACGCTGGATGTTCCCCTTTTGGGGGGGTTCTCCATAGGCCCCCTTTGGGAGGTCCCATGATGACTCTCTCTCTGCGTTGAGGTAGGCCTGCTCCTTCAAGACTCCTCCCTGCCATCCTCTGCCCGACTGTCCACAAATTGGTCGGCCAGCTGGCCTGCGTGCTGTGGGTTCTCCGGCTTCTGGTCCATCAACCACAGCCTCAAGTTGGACGGGCACTGCTCGTACAGGTGCTCCAGTATGAATAGGTCAAGCAGGTCCTCTTTAGTTTGGGCCCCAGCTGTCCACTTGCGGGCATACTCCTGCGCCCGGTTGACCAGTTGTAGGTAGGTGACCTCACGGGTTTTACGCTGGCTCCGGAACTTTTTCCGGTACATCTCAGGAGTCAGCCCAAACTGGCGGAGCAGGGCCTGTTTGAAAAGTTCGTAGTCCCCTGTCTCCGCCCCTTTCAGTCGGCTGTACACCTCCACGGCTGTGGAGTCCAGTAAGGGGGTGAGAACTGCGATCCTGTCTGCAGGGTCAACCCTGTGCAGCTCGCAGGCATTCTCAAAGGCCGTCAGGAAGGTATCTATGTCCTCCCCCTCCTTACGCCGGAGCAGCAAATGCTTATCAAAGCTCTTTGTAGGCTTGGATCCCCCCTCACTCACCACAGCCGGGGCCTCACTGCTCCTCAGCTGGGCCAGGTCCAGCTCATGTTTACGCTGTTTCTCCTCATGTTTACGCTGGTTCGCCTTCTCCTCCAGGTCTTGCCTCTTTAACTCGAGCTCCCCCCATTTCAGCTCCCTTTCATATTCCAGCCACATCCGCTCCACGGATGCCGAGCGTTGCCGGGAGGATCCCCTGCTTGGGGGTGAGCTTCACCGGGAGGATCCCCTGCTGGCCGGGGGTGTCACGGTGCCCTCGGTATACACTGGGCTCCTCCCCGCCCTTGCCCTAGGCCTAGGAAGGGGGGGGGGCTCGGGAAGCCCTCGTCCGCCGGCTGACCACTCCCAGCGGGGACAGACATTGGTGCCTGCGCTGCATCTGCCCGGCTGCTTCCTTCAGAGACAGGGCTCCGTTCATTCATGCGGTCTCCCTGCTCCAGCTGGGCAATCAGCTGGTCCTTGCTGAGCCTCCCCGGGCGCAGCCCCCTCTGCTTGCATAGCTCCAGCAGGTCGCACTTGCACCGCTTGGCATACATCTTCCTGCTGGCCACTCACAGGCCGGGGCGCTCGCTGCTCCCCACGGTTTCCAGGGGGACCCCTAGTGCACCAGCCCTTCTTGAGGTCACCACCTCTCTGCCAGGGTCGAGCTGCAGACTCCTCCGCCCCTGGGACCGCTCGCTGCAATCCCCTGGGGGACCCTGTTACTGCAAAGTCCTTCTCACTGGGCACACACTCCCAGGGGTTAACCACCCCTTCGTTTTACTGCTCCCCAGTCACTTACTACAGGAAGCGCCGTCCACGGGGTGCAGTATATCCCACCGCTGCCACCAGTTGTCACGGAGTGTGGGGGAGTCTGGTCCTGCACCCCTCTTTCTGGGACTCACAGTGACTCTTAGCCAGCCAGTAAAACAGAAGGTTTATTGGACACAGGAACACAGGTTACAGCAGAGCTTGCAGGCACAGTGAGGACCCCTCCCTCGAATCCTTCTGGGCTTTCAGGGTGCTTGGATCCTAGCTAGAATACCTTGAATTCCGCCCACACAGCCCCAAGCCCAAACTCAAACTGCCTCCCTCTTGCCTCTCCCTTCCTTTGTCCTCCTTCCCGGGCAAAGGTGTTGACCTTTCCCCTCTCTTACCTAGCTCAGGTTACAGGCCCTGGCATCGTCCATCCGCTAAAGTCCTCCCCTGGTCTCCCACTCCCCACACAGACAGTCCCTACTGCATCACACTATGATGAGTGGCTGATACTGGTGGGGGCCAGACAATGACTGGGCAGTAGCCAATACTGAGGCAAAGTGGGGATAGTGGGTGGGTGGGTGGGGGAGACCCAGTTAAAAGGGCACTGAGGTCCAGGGAGGGGCCCAGGGCCAGCAGAGGACAGGTAGATCACTGGCCTGCAGAGGGCGCTCAGTAGCTGGAATCAAGCTAATTCCCCAAAGCAACCAGCAGGAGGCGCCGTGGGCGTGAGTCAGCCCGTTTACAACCCCACGTTGGGGACATTGCAGACTGTATATGTTATGTGCTGTCCAATACCAAAATACTAGCATCCCCCTATACTCTGTATGCTACCCCCAATGACCAATAACTGACGTTTCAAACTGTCTCATCTATTTGTAAACATTCTCTAATAAACTTTTAAATCTGTTCTTATCAGTTTAATATCTGATACGTCCTCTATCTGAGGACTATATATTAAATAGATTTTTGGAACAGGGGGATGGAATAGGAGCTTGCTCCATTCACTCCACGCATCGACCTAGTATTGCAGTACCTCCAGGAACGGTGCACCTCCCCTCGAGGAGACTATTCTGGTTAAAAGATAGAATCAGTTGAATTTTTTACACCCATACTGACTTGGACTCTAAATATATTTTATGAGTGGTGTACCCAAGATCCCTTATTCACTGACCTCTGCCATGTACATTGGCCAAACTGGACAGTCTCTACACAAAAGAATAAAGAGACATAAATCAGACATCAAGAATTGTAACATTCAAAAACCAGTAGGAGAGCACTTAAATCTCCCTGGACACTCAATAATGGACTTCAAAAAGTCACCATTCTTCAAAACCAGACTTCAGTGAGAAACTACAGAACTGGAATTAATTTGCAAACTTGACACCATCAAATTAGGCCTGAATAAAGACTGGGAGTGGCTGGGTTACTACAAAAAAAAAAAAAAAAAAAAAAGTAATTTTCCCTCTCTTGATATTCATACCTTCCTGTCAATTGTTGGGAATGGGCCACTCATGGAGTGTGGGGTAGTCTGGCTCTGCACCCCTCTTCCTGGGACTCTCAGTGACTCTCAGCCAGCTACTAAAACAGAAGCTTTATTGGACAACAGGAATGCAGGTTATAGCAGAGCTTGGATACTCAACCAGGACCCCTCAGTTGAGTCCTTCTGGGGGTTCAGGGTGCTTGGATCCCAGCATAGGATTCTCTGAATTCCAACCAATCAGCCCAAAACCGAAACTGAAGTGTCCTTCCTCCAGCCGGCTCCTTTGTCCAGCTTCCCGGGCAAAGGTGCAGACACCCTCCCCCCCCCCACCTGGCTCCAGTTACAGGCTTAAAAATCCTGTCCCTCACCTAAAGTCCTCCCTGGCTCTCCCATCCCCGACACATACAGTCCCTACTGCATCACAGCCACCTCCACCCTGATTGAATTGGCCTCGTTAGCACCGTATTCAGGTATACATGAAAAGATGGGAGTTGCCTTACCAAGTGGGTCAGTGCCTCCTTAGCACTGACTCCCCGCACTTGGTAAGGCAACTCCCATCTTTTCATGTATACCTGAATACGGTGCTAACGAGGCCAATTCAATCAGCGTGGAGGTGGCCCATTCCCAAGCATAGGCGGCAGGTTATATACATTTGCGGTGCTCGGGCTCCAGGAATATTCATGGCTGGGGGCCCTGCTCCAGCAATATTTGGAGCTGGGTCTCTCCCTTGGCCCTGCCTGGATCGGGCCCCGCCCCCGCGGGCCTCCCCCGCGCCACGTCCCTGCCTGGACCAGGTCCCAGCCCCCGCCTGCCACCACACCCCCTGCGTGTCCCCCGCCCCGCCGCGTCCCTGCCTAACAGAAAGCAGCGCGCGCCTCTGCCCCGCCTGCTTGCGAGTAGAGTGGCTCCCTGCAGAACTGCTGTCTGCTACCCCAGGGTCCTAGCGCCTGGCAACAGATAATGGCATGGCAGGCTGCCCTTACCTTGCCCTTCTGCCCTAGCCCTGAGCCTCTCCAATGCCCCAAACCCCTCATCCCCCCCGCACCCTGATCCTCTGCCCCAGCCCTGAGCTCCCCCCGCAGCATGAACCCCCCATCCTCAGCTCCACAGCCCTCACCCCTGCACTCCCTCCTATCCCCAAACCCCCTCCCAGAGCGTGCGTCCCTCCCAGAGCATGTACCACCTCTCCCTTCCTACACCCCCACCCAGAGCCTGCACCCAAACGCCATCCCAAAGCCTGCGCCCCTCCTGCACCCTAATCCCCAGTCCAGGACCCGCACCCCAGACCTCCCCCCAAAACCCTGCCCAGAGCCTTAGGCAGGTGGGGGCAGAGTTTGGGGGGGCGGGTTCTGGGCACCACCAAAATTTCTACAAACTTGCCACCCATGTTCCCAAGTACTGACAGGGAGGTGTGAGAATCAAGCCTGAATGTGTGTTTCAGAGAGTTATGCGAGAGCAGAAAAGAGCGTTGGGGCTGCCGCAGAGCACAGGGGACAGAGCCAGTTTATCTATTGGGTTTCCGGGAAGTGTGGTAAGTTAACAGCTAGCTAAGCTACAGCTCATAGGAGAGGCCTCTAAAAAAGAAAAAAACTGACCTCATTTCAAATGTTATCAAAATCGGTGGAGTCAATAAAGTAGATATGGGGGGAAGTTCTCTCTAACTATAGACGTTTTTGTTCAAATACGATAAATAGGCATCTCTGGCTACACAAATACCCTCACCCGTTATTGGGTGTTCATTACTGACAGGTGTGAGGCCATGGCTGGCGGGGGGCGGGGAGAGATCATTGCATTTGTAAAATGAGTGTTTATGCGTGTAGGGCTGCTGTCCGCGTCCTAAGGCAGCTGCTGCTGCTAAAATTCTGGCCGCGCCTCCGGAACTCATTTAAATCCCTAAATAACCGCCCTGCTGATAACAACCGGGACAGATGTGAGGTCAGAGCGGCCGTGTCACTAAGCGCTCCCGCCACGCTCAGCTTCCCCCCCGGAAAGACTCTCCCGCGGCTCCGCCGCCGCCGAGAAATTCCTGCCCTGGGCCCCAACCGCGGCCGCTGATGCAACCTGGGGATCCCCGCCCGGTGTCCCAGCCGCTGCCGCTCCAGCCGCCGGGGGTTTCCCGCCCGGTGCCCCAGCCGCTGCTGCCGGTGATGCCTGGGGAGCTTCCCGCTGCGCTTCAGCGGGCAGGGCTCCCACCCGCCGCTCACCATCTGCTGCAGCTGCCGGGAGACTGCCCCGCCGCGTGCGAGCCGCTCCAGCTGCGGAGATACCCCCGCTGCACCCCACGGCGTGAGTGGCGGCGCCTGGGGCACGGGGCAGGAATCCCCCCTACTTATGCAGCTTGGGGATCCCCGCCACGCGCACCAGCTGCTTCTGCTCAAGCCGCCGGGGGATTCCTGCCTGTGCCCCAGGTCCCGCCACTCACACCGTGGGTGCAGCGGGGGCATCTCCGCATCTGGAGCGGCTCCGCGCGGCGGGGCAGTCTCCCGGTGGCTGGAGCCGCTGGTGAGCGGTGGGTCGGAGCCCTGCCCGCTGAAGCGCAGCGGGAAGCTCCCCAGGCATCGCAAGCAGCAGCTGTTGTTGCACGTGGCGGGGATCCCCAGGCTGCATAAGTTTTGGGGGGGGGGTTTCCCCGCCCCGCGCTCCAGCCGCTGCCGCTTGTGGTGCCTGGGGAGCTTCCAGCTGCGAGCAGGGCTCCCCAGGCCTCACGACCGGCGGCGGCTGGGGCGCGAGGCAGGAATCCCGCCGAGGCTGGAGCAAAACAATATCAAGGGACCTCGATATAAACAAGATTGCTGACAGTTTCATCCAAAAAGCTACAGTGATACAAAAAGAATGAAAAGCTGCCTTCGCTAACATCCCAGTTTAAAGTAATTGCAACTATTTTAATATACTATAATTCATAAGCTTGTAATTAAGAATTAGATGGTCTTGAACTACATAAAATAATCAAGATAATGATGAAAGTCTCATTATGCAGCTCTCCACTTGCATAGCAGGCTGCTAGCCTCAGCACAAGGTCCCTCAAACAAACAGACCACACTATATACTTCTGTAAGGTTAGCACCTTGGTGGCCAAAATGGAGTCTGCTCTGCAGGCAGCTCTGACCAAGAGAAGGCACTGTGCAGGAATGCAGCAGGAGAAATCCCTTCCACCCCAGGGGCACCTGTTCCAACCCCCCAGAGTGAACACACACCCCCACAGGAAAAGTACAATGGATATAACAAAGAGAGAGATTTATTTACAGGGGGATGAGAGGAGAAAAACAACAAGGGGAAATATAGGGGGAGCTGTAAAACAGGGCTGCATCCAAACCAAGGCCCCAGGGGCCCAGTGGGAGCACAGTCTGGAAGGGCAGACACTGAGCATTGCGTCTGCACACAGAGTTCAGGAGGCCTGAGCAAAGTTCTAATCCAGTGGTGAGTCTTGGGTGCTCCTGGTCGTCTTCGGCGCCAGTGAACTCTTCCCAGCAAATGCCTCCGGTGCCCTCCTGTGCCGCTCTCTGCAAAGCCCCACAGAGCGACCACCTCCCTACTTAACTAGCGAGCAGCCTCCCTCTTTGTTCCCAGTGCAGAGTCACAAGTCCCAGTACTCCCAGCCCCACGCAGCCCTGGGCAGTTGTGATACTGGGTCTAGCTCCGGCCTGTCCTCCTCGGGTGATTCCTCCCTGGCACAGTGCTGCTCTGGGCTCCTGTCCTGGGCTGTCCCCAGTCGGCCGCCCTGTCCTTTTCAGGCTTCTGGCAGGTTCTCTCCTGCTTCCTTTGCCATGGCCTCTGGGCTGCTCCAGCCCCACCCCCTGGAGTTTCCCTCCTTTTTTCTCACTCTCTCCCTTTGTGATGTTATTGATATAAACTGGGACCATAGCAAAACTGGTTGATATAAACTGGGACCATGAACCCTCCGCAAGGACGCCTGCAGGAGGTCCACCGGAGCCGCCTGCCACCCTCCTGGCAACCGGCAGAGCGCCCCCTGGCGGCACGCCGCCCCAAGCACGTGCTTGGCGAGCTGGGGCCTGGAGCCGGCCCTGCATAGAACCAGGTCAATTAAGCTTTGGCTCAGAACCCCACGCTATCCAAATCTGAAATTTGGGATTGAGAGTTTGGTTGATTAAAAATCAGTGACCATGAGACAAAAAGCATCAGCAAAAGTAATGAAACTGCAAGCCCTGATGGACAGCCTGCAGTTTGAACATGAGCAAAAACTGGCAGCAATTCCAATGAGAGAAGCAAGCCCTGGCGCAGCTGGAGGAAGAGGCCGCTGAACGAGAGAAAGAAGCTGCTGAGAGAGAGAAAGAAGCTGCTGAAAGAAAGAAGGAGGCTGATGAGAGAGAAGAAAAAGCTCGTAAGGGGCGTCTGGAACTGCTGGCTGCTGAGGAGAAAGCTCGACAAAGGCAACAGGAGACTCACAAGATGCAACAAGAAACTGCCAGACTTCAGCTCCAAGTCAAAGAAGCAAGGGAAGAACAACAGAAACTGTATCCTCTTGAAAATCCAGTTTATAACTATGTTGACATGTGGTATTACTCTGGGCAGTTTTCTGTGTGTAACCAGTTTTGCTATGGCCAGGGAGAGGGGGAGTCTAACCTGGTGGGTAATAGCTGTTTGTCTGTTCAAGAAAGCAGTGTGTCTGTGAGTGGAGTTTCTGAATGTCTGTCTAATGTCTCAGAAGTCAATCTGGAGTTAGATCAAGAGCAAAAAGATCTCATTGGGGAGGAAAATGTTTCTCAGGAGCAGATTCAAATAAATGGTCAGGTGGAAGCCCTAACTGAGGAAGGAAAGGGTAGATTTGAAATGAGTAATGGATTGGTGGCTAGTACAGCTTGTAAAAGTAAACCTGAAATGGGTAACTGTGATTTGCTGCAAGTAGCTCAGTGTAGTGAAAAAAGCAGCAGCTTATCTGTGGGGCGTGGCAATGTGCCTGGTAGGGAAAGTTTGGAGGAGCCTAGGCAGCCTTGTGAGCTGATGGCTTTGTCTAGTCAGCAGTGTGGGAAGACAAGGATAGTGAAGATGAGTGTCCCTATCCCTTACCTGTTTCCTGTCTGGAGAAATGTGTCAGTGAAGGAAATGTGCCTGTGTCTGACAGGGGTATTGACTTGCCTATGGAGGAAGCTACCTCAGTCTCCAAGCAGTTGTCTGTGAACAGCCCTGTGCTCTGGGACAAGGGAAATGAGATCCCAAGCTGTGTGTCTGGTAAAGAAGAAGGTGTTTACGGCTTTTCTTTGCCTGTGGAGCAGACAGAAGGTGCCTTTCAGCCTGGAATGGTTGAGAATAGTGCAGTTGTCTCAGAGTTAATTGTAAATACAGCTAAAGCCCAGGAAGGGAATGGTCCTAAGTTTGTGTCTGCTGGGGAGAATGACACTGTGACTAGGTTGCATCCAGTTAGTGTCCTAGCAAAATCCCAGAGACCAGACAATTCTGGTGCTTGTAGTTTGCCAGTTGCTAATGTGTGGTTGAAAAAGGATGTAGCAACTCTGTCTGATCAGGGTGATACCCTAGCCAGGGCACAAGGAGAGCATGAAGGTGATTTAAGTGTGTTACCTACTGACAGTTTTAGTAAGAAGGAAAAGATTTCTGAACTTGTTCATGGCCAAGGGAAGAAAAATGCTTCTAACCTGTTATCTAGAAAGTCTGTAAGTTTGCCTGAAAGGGAATCGTGTAAAAATCTGCCTGGTGGGCCAGAGGTGATTCTGAACGTAAATGAGACCCAGAAAGAGTCTGTGGTTGCTCAGAAAAGTGTTCCTGTAGAGCAAACCCTAGGTGAAGAGGGTAAGGGCAGAAGTTCTGAGAGGGGTGAATTGCTGCTTAAAAAAGCTCACAGGAAAAGGAACCCCCATGGTAACCTGTGCAAGCAGTTTACTGCAACTGAAGGGTGTGGAAGTGATTTAATCAATGAAGTTTCAGTTCCTAACAGCCAGAAATTTTCTATTGTGAATGGATCCATTGACTTTCCTTTTGAAAGATCCAGCTTTAAAAAGGTCTCAGATGGAGTAAAAGCTGTTAAGAAAGTTGAGCAGCCCTATAACCGCATGGCTGTGTGTGGCCAGCTTGTTGGGAAAACAATGGTGTTGGGACAGGAATGTCTCCATGCTGATTCTGTGAGTGAGCAGTCTGTGCTTCAGGGTTTAAGGACAAATTTGGTTGCTGGTGTTTCAGAGCTAAACGGTTTTATGTCTAAACGCTTAAGGATGCAGGGAAGAGCAAACAAACTCTCACCCTCAAACCCTTTGGATTTGTGTGGTATCTCTGGCCATGTCTACATCTAAAATTTTGCAGCGCTGGTTGTTACAGCTGTATTAGTACAGCTGTATAGGGCCAGCGCTGCAGAGTGGCCACACTTACAGCAACCAGCGCTGCAAGTGGTGTTAGATGTGGCCACACTGCAGCGCTGTTGGGCGGCTTCAAGGGAGGTTCGGGGAACGCGAGAGCAAACCGCGGCGAAGCTGGTCTCCTTTCCCGGTTTGCTCTCTCGTTCCCCGAACTCCCGAACAAGCAGGTCTCCTTCCCTGCGGTTTGCTGGGTGGTTCGGGGAACGCGAGAGCAAACCCGGGAAAGGAGACCAGCTTCGCCGCGGTTTGCTCTCGCGTTCCCCGAACAAGCAGGTCTCCTTCCCTGCGGTTTGCAGGGTGGTTCCGGGAAACGCGAGAGCAAACCGCGGCGAAGCTGGTCTCCTTTCCCGGTTTGCTCTCGCGTTCCCGGAACCACCCAGCAAACCTCAGGGAAGGAGACCTGCTTGCTCGGGGTTCGGGGAACGCGAGAGCAAACCGCGGCGAAGCTGGTCTCCTTTCCCGGTTTGCTCTCGCGTTCCCGGAACCACCCAGCAAACCTCAGGGAAGGAGACCTGCTTGCTCGGGGTTCGGGGAACGCGAGAGCAAACCGCGGCGAAGCTGGTCTCCTTTCCCGGTTTGCTCTCGCGTTCCCGGAACCACCCAGCAAACCTCAGGGAAGGAGACCTGCTTGCTCGGGGTTCGGGGAACGCGAGAGCAAACCGCGGCGAAGCTGGTCTCCTTTCCCGGTTTGCTCTCGCGTTCCCGGAACCACCCAGCAAACCTCAGGGAAGGAGACCTGCTTGCTCGGGGTTCGGGGAACGCGAGAGCAAACCGGGGAAGGAGACCAGCTTGATTACCAGAGGCTTCCTCAGGTATGCTGGGATACCTGCTTATTCCACGGAGGTCAAGAAAAGCGCTGGTAAGTGTCTATATTTGATTACCAGCGCTGGATCACCAGCGCTGGATCCTCTACACCCGAGACAAAACGGGAGTACGGCCAGCGCTGCAAACAGGGAGTTGCAGCGCTGGTGGTGCCCTGCAGATGTGTACACCTCCTAAGTTGCAGCGCTGTAACTCCCTCACCAGCGCTGCAACTTTCTGATGTAGACAAGCCCTCAGTAAGACAGAGTCCAACATTGGAATTGGTAGCAGCTAAAAAGTTAAAAGCTGGTGTTTGTGTTAATGCAAGTTACCTGGCTGGCAGGGAGAAGAAAGACTTGCTAATAGCTGTTAGCACAGAGAGCCCACCCCATCAGCCAGTGAATTCGGTTAAGCAAGAGGAATCAGAGTTTGATCCTGCAGGACAAGGAGAAAAGAGAAAACTGAATTTTGCAAAGGGAAGCCACAGGTTAACCCTAAAATGCCCAAACTCCAGTGGTATTAATCCAAGGGTGTGGCATGACAAACATAATTGTAAATGAACACTTGCAATGAATTTGTTGTTATTGCTAATGGTGATTTTTGTAACTAATGTGTTGCTATTTCCAAGAACTGTAAGAATGTACAATGTGCCCAATCTTTTGAAAAGTCCCTTGAACATGTTGTTACCTGGAGCCCTGCACCCCCCAACAATGTTGAAAGCAATACATGAGAACGCGCTTTATGTTAAAAGGCCTTGCTATACCAATGTTTCACAGTTAATGCCTGTAAACAGTATTGAAACTTTTCACAGGGGAAAAGACATTCCAGACCTGATGTGCAGTAGCAAAGGGGAAACTGAGGCACACTACCATATGGCTTTCATGGCTAAATGACAGAATTCCTGGACTATGAACAACATTAATTATCTACATTGGTTTAATGTTAATTGGGTTCCCAACATTTGCCAGAGAGTGTATGGATAAAGTAGCTATGTTCTTTAGCTCTTGGCAAGATCACATGAAACATACAGGGACCACGCTGCAAAAGCTAACCAAGTTATACCTTTAGTTTGTAAAGAGATTCAATCATGTTATTAAACATGACTTTGATAAACCATTTCTGTTATACACTGGTACAGCCTCTAGCCCAACACTAGCTGTAGTGAGACAGACCCAAGGATGGGGGCCTCTTGGGATGCAGTCAGTGATGTTTGTGTCATCCCTTCCTGCATCAATTTTGCGTTGGGGGTGTGACGTTATTGATATAAACTGGGACCATATAGAACATGGTTTGCAACCAAGGTCCTGCAGTGGCACCAAATCTTATGTAAAGGAGATCATATAAGGTGTCTAAGACCAGGTTATGGGTTACTCGTTATGATTAAGCTGTCTGTATGTCTGTATCATTTTGTAGTTGAAGTTGTAAGTATTGGCTGTATACTGTCTGTATTTCAAATTGGTGCTGTAGTTCTGGGTAACACCCCAGACAAGTTGGTGTTAGCTGTGCTTAGCCTGCTTAGCCTGCTTGATGGCCCATTAAGGACCATCAGCTACACAATTGACCCATTGAGAGGAGGCAGATATGCCTTGTAACTCAGCAGAGTGTGCAGGAACTGGCCCACGTGACTGCAAACTCCATTTTCCTGTAATTTTCCACAGTAAGAACAAAGAACCTGGAAGAGCCTATATAAGGCTGATGCCTCATCTCCATCTTGTCTTCAATCCTGCTTCTTACCTCTGGAGGGACTTTGCTACAAACTGAATCTCTACACAAGGGACTGATGACCCATCCCAGGTGGGCATGTACTCCAGAGACTTGATTTGAACCTGCAGTTTACTCCATCACTGCTACAAGCCTGAACTAAGAACTTTGCCATTACTTTGTGTAATTGATTCCATTTAACCAATTCTAGCTCTCATCTCTACCTTTTTCCCTTTATGAATAAACCATTAGATTTTAGATTCTAAAGGATTGGCAACAGCGTGATTTGTGGGTAAGATCTGATGTGTATATTGACCTGGGTCTGAGGCTTGGTCCTTTGGGATCGAGAGAACCTTTTTCTTTTATTGGGGTGTTGGTTTTCATAACCATTCATCCCCAGGATGAGTGGCATTGGTGGTGACACTGGGAGACTGGAGTGTCTAAGGAAATTGCTTGTGTGACTTGTGGTTAGCCAGTGGGGTGAAACCAAAGTCATTTTTGTCTGGCTGGTTTGGTTTGCCTTAGAGGTGGAAAAGCTCCAGCCTAGGGCTGTAACTGCCCTGTTTAAGCAATTGGTCCTGAATTGGCACTCTCAGTTGGGTCCCGCCAGAACTGCATCGTCACACCCTTCCCCCTGGGAAAATGATTTAAAGGGGCCATGCTCTCTAAACCCCAAAGGGGTTAAAATTCAGTCAAGCCGGGCTGCCCAGAGGATTCAGGGGGCCTGGAGCAGGGCCAGATCTTGGGCGGCAATTCAGCAATGGCTCCGTCTTGGAGGGAAGGACCCACTGTCGCATGCGCCCGAAGAATTAAGCAGCAGTGGTAGAGCAGCCTAAGTGCCACTGGTCGCAGCTTTTTTTTTTTTTTTTTCTCACCGCTTGCGGCTCTTGTACTCACCAGGTGGCGCTCGGAGGCATCGGCAGCACTTCAGTGGTGGGTCCTTTACTTGCTCCGAGTCTTCTGCTGCACTGAAGGACCCGCTGCCAAAGACCCAGAGCAGCTGAAGGGCCGGTCGCCGAAGTGCTGCTGAAAACCTGGAGCAGCTCGCGGGGCCCCTGCGGGGCCCGGGGCAAATTGCCCCATTTGCCTCCCACTCTGGGTGGCCATGCAGTCAAATAGTAAGCACATCACAAACACGCTACAGACAACAGGCTCACCCCAAGAGTCACATAGTTGCTTCTCCTTCACCTGGAGAATTCCTTCATAAAACTCTCCTGTTCTCTAGCTCCTCTCATCTCTTAGGAGCGGGCTTTTTAAAGCCGTGTTGTCCTTGAGGAGCCCTACCCCCTGTTTAAGGGTTGATAGGTGCAAAAGGGCTTGGCCATCATAGCCTCATTAAGCAGCTCTCCACTTGCATACTGCAGGCCTCAGCACAAGGTCCCTCAAAGAGACCACACTATACACTTCAATCAAGCAGCAAGCACACTGCAAACACACACCACGGACAACAAGTTCATCTCAGGCTCTTCCTTCACGTGGAGAACACACTTGCAAAACTCACGTAAGCTGCTCCTGTTCCCTAGCTCCTCTGGTCACTTAGGAGTAGGCTTTTTAAAGCCTTGTTCTCCCTGAGTATCATAGAATCATAGAATATCAGGGTTTGAACGGACCTCAGGAACTCATCTAGTCTAACCCCCTGCTCAAAGCAGGACCAATTCCCAACTAAATCATCCCAGCTAGGGCTTTGTCAAGCCTGACCTTAAAAACCTCTAAGGAAGGAGATTCCACCACCTCCCTAGGGAACCCATTCCAGTGCTTCACCACCATCCTAGTGAAAACGTTTTTCCTAATAGCCAATCTAAACCTCCCCCACTGCAACTTGAGACCATTATTCCTTGTTCTGTCATCTGCTACCACTGAGAACAGTCGAGATCCATCCTCTTTGGAACCCCCTTTCAGGTAGTTGAAAGCAGCTATCAAATCCCCCCTCACTCTTCTCTTCTGCAGACTAAACAGCCCTAGTTCCCTCAGCCTCTCCTCATAAGTCATGTGCTCCAGACACCTAATCATTTTTGTTGCCTTCCACTGGACTCTTTCCTATTTTTCCACATCCTTCTTGTAGTGTGAGTCCCAAAACTGGTCACAGTACTCCAGATGAGGCCTTACCAATGTTGAATAGAGGGGAATGATCACGTCCCTCGATCTGCTGGCAATGCTCCTACTTATACAGCCTATTATGCCATTAGCCTTCTTGGCAACAAGGGCACACTGCTGACTCATAGTAACACCACCCTAGGACTGCCAACTTTCTACTTGCATAAAACCGAACAGCTAGATGGACCTTGGTCTGACCCAGCCAGTATGGCCATTTTTCTGGTCTTATGAAAAGTTGTACTAGGAGTAGCTTGTGAGAAGTAAATGTAATGAGTGTAAACTGTCCCTCAGTAATGAAGAATTTAGTCCCTGAATAAATACAGTCCATTAAAGAAGTATTTTGGCTACTTACCTGTCTTGGTTTCTCATTGAAACTGTAGCTCATTTCTCCTGGTATTGCCAATGTCTGGAGATATGAGCCAAAGAGACCCAAAGAAGTGAAAGCAGCTGAAATTCTTCTCTAGTGGATCGTATTTATTCACAGACAACCTACTTTAAATTCCCCGTTACTGAGGAACAATGTATTTATTCTCTGCACGTTGCCCCTAGTATAACTTCCTGTGAGCGATGTATCTGAATATTTGAATACTGATAGTTCAATTGTACTGGTAAATGTATTAACCCCAATTTGGGATATTGGCATGATTTTTTAACTCTTGGCGAGTTTTGAGGTTGGGGAGACGGCTCTTTTCTGCTCTCACATAACTATCTCAAAGATACAATCAGGCTTGCCTAAGGTACTTAGTTTCTTGCAATACCAGTCCAGTTCCTTGCGGTTTCTTGTCTAACCTCTACACATACACCCTATCCTGAGTTGATTGCATTCTCAACACTTACGCTCAACTCAGGAAAACCAGAATTAAGAGGTAAACTGTGCAGGGAAATCATATTGAGGGTAGTTTTCTGTGGGTGGGGTGGGTGGCACGACTCATTCCAAAAAAAGGAGTAGTAGGGACAAATAGCTAAATTAGACATAGAACAGAGCTGGATAAATTTAAGAGTGGGATTGTATTATGTGAGAGCAAGGCTTCAAAAAGCCAACTTCCAAGTGACCAGAGGAATTAGTGAATAGGAGCAGCTAACATGAGTTTTGTGAGGGAGTTCTCCAGGTGAAGGAGGAACGTGACCCCTGGGGGGTGGGGGAAAGAGTGAGTGTGTGTGTGTGTGTGTTGCTTGACTGAAGTGCCAGTAAACCTAGAGGATGCCAGGGCCACCTGGCTTCTCAGGACAGCTGACCCGAGGGCAGGTGCCAACAGGCCTCATCTGTGCTGGTTCGTCTCCCGCCAGGGCCACTCAGCTCCTCTGGACAGCTGGCCTGAGGGTGGATGCCGAAGGGGCCTCGCCTATGCCATTCCGTCTCCTGCCAGGGCTGCCCAGGTGCTTTGAACAGTCAGGCCCTAGGGTGGTCCGGCGCTCATATGTCCAGTTCCGCCTCCTTCCAGGGCCGCTCAGCTCCTCAGGAAAGCAGGGCCTGCAGGCAGGCAGCAATGGGCCTCACCTCTGCCATTCTACCTCCTTCCAGGGCAACCTAGCATGGCTGGGTGTGGGTGTCAGGCCTGCCCCAGCAAGGATAGGGGCCCCCCAACACCTGTCAGACCTAGCCCAAGCATCACGGCCAAACGCAGGCCTGTCAGAGGCACCAGGCGGGCCCCTAGCACAGCTGGTTGGCCCCTACAGCTTGAGAGCTTGTGGATAAACCAATCCACATTGGGGTTGTTGCCTTCTGGATTCTAGGCCTTTTCATCATGGTTGCTTTATGTTTGCGAGTGTTTGTCAGTGTTTGTCAGTGTGCCGAGCTGCCTGGCCATGCCTCTACCTAGGAGCTGAGCAAGGGGGCACTTATGCACTTCTGGGGCGCACCCCAGGTAAGCACTGCCCAGAGCTTGTCTCACCCCACCCTGTGCCTCAGCCCCCTCCCGCACCCAAACTGTGCTGCTGCTACTGCTGGGGGGAGGTGCGGAGCCAGGTAGGGAGTCTGCCGCCGCCTACACCCGCCCCAAGCACCAAAAGGGGTCCTGGGCAGCACGCTGCCACCTGTGCCACCCCAGCATCTGGGCCACCCTCCCCAAGCACCCATGGTACCCCTGGGTAGGCCTCCCAAGTTTTAGTGAGGGATATATAGTAGAAGTCATGGATAGGTCACGGGACATGAATTTTTGCTTACTGCCCGTGACCTGTCCATGACTTTTACTAAAAATACCCGTGACTAAAACGTAGCCTTAGCGATGTCTCAATATGCCAATAACATCATCGTCCTCGTCGAACCCTTGCAGTTGAGGATGATCTCTTCCACGGGTTTTATTTTGTATGGGTCCTTTGGTGACTGAGGCATCAGATCCTCGAGCTACAAACCTGTTGGCAATGAATACAAGCCCCACGTGTTTTTTTACATGTTTTTTTTTTTTAAGCGATCCCTGCCAGGGCCCCATCAAAACTCTTTGAATTGGGCCCCACCCTTCCTAAAGCCGGCCCTGGTTGGCAGACATCGCAGGTGATGTTGAAAGGCAGAGTTGGTCCACAATTGCTGTATAACAGTTGTCTGTCCTTTCTTTTCTGTGACCAGGGCAAGGCCATTTTCCTCAAAAGTGATGGTTCCTTCTCTGGCAAGTCTTTGCTAGTTAGCCCTGTCCTGGGGTACTGCCTCCCCATGCGTGGTATTACCAGGGGCAGCTTTAGCAAGTGCGGGGCCCCATTTGTGGGGCTTGTACTCATTGGGCTGCGCTCCGAGTCTTCAGCCGTACTTCAGACTGCTGCGCTCCGGCCGGGGTAGCAGGGCTTGCTGCGCTTTGGCTGAGGGAGTGGGCCTGCGGGCCTTGCCGCACTCCCGTGGGAGGAGTGGGGCCGCGGGACTTGCCGCGCCCCGGCCGGGGTAGCGGGGCCGCGGGACTTGCCGCGCTCCAGCCGGGGCAGCGGGGCCGCGGGACTTGCCGCGCTCCGGCCGGGGCAGCGGGGCCGCGGGACTTGCCGCGCTCCGGCCGGGGTAGCGGGGCCGCGGGACTTGCCGCGCTCCGGCCGGGGCAGCGGGGCCGCGGGACTTGCCGCGCTCCGGCCGGGGTAGCGGGGCCAGGGGACTTGCCGCGCTCCGGCCGGGGTAGCGGGGCCAGGGGACTTGCCGCGCTCCGGCCGGGGTAGCGGGGCCAGGGGACTTGCCGCGCTCCGGCAGGGGTAGCGGGGTCGCGGGACTTGCCGCGCTCCGGCCGGGGTAGCGGGGCCAGGGGACTTGCCGCGCTCCGGCAGGGGTAGCGGGGTCGCGGGACTTGCCGCGCTCCGGCCGGGGTAGCGGGGCCAGGGGACTTGCCGCGCTCCGGCCGGGGTAGCGGGGCCAGGGGACTTGCCGCGCTCCGGCCGGGGTAGCGGGGCCGCGGGACTTGCCGCGCTCCGGCCGGGGTAGCGGGGCCGCGGGACTTGCCGCGCTCCGGCCGGGGTAGCGGGGTCGCGGGACTTGCCGCGCTCCGGCCGGGGTAGCGGGGTCGCGGGACTTGCCGCGCTCCGGCCGGGGTAGCGGGGCCATGGGACTTGCTGCGCTCCGGCCGGGGCAGCGGGGCCAGGGGACTTGCCGCGCTCCGGCCGGGGCAGCGGGGTCGCGGGACTTGCCGCGCTCCGGCCGGGGTAGCGGGGCCAGGGGACTTGCCGCGCTCCGGCCGGGGTAGCGGGGTCGCGGGACTTGCCGCGCTCCGGCCGGGGTAGCGGGGCCAGGGGACTTGCCGCGCTCCGGCCGGGGTAGCGGGGTCGCGGGACTTGCCGCGCTCCGGCCGGGGTAGCGGGGCCAGGGGACTTGCCGCGCTCCGGCAGGGGTAGCGGGGCCAGGGGACTTGCCGCGCTCCGGCAGGGGTAGCGGGACCATGGGACTTGCCGCGCTCTGGCAGGGGTAGCAGGGCCGTGGGACTTGCCGCGCTCCGGCCGGGGTAGCGGGGCCAGGGGACTTGCCGCGCTCTGGCAGGGGTAGCGGGGTCGCGGGACTTGCCGCGCTCCGGCCGGGGTAGCGGGGCCAGGGGACTTGCCGCGCTCCGGCCGGGGTAGCGGGGCCAGGGGACTTGCCGCGCTCCGGCCGGGGTAGCGGGGCCAGGGGACTTGCCGCGCTCCGGCCGGGGTAGCGGGGTCGCGGGACTTGCCGCGCTCCGGCCGGGGTAGCGGGGTCGCGGGACTTGCCGCGCTCCGGTCGGGGTAGCGGGGCCAGGGGACTTGCCGCGCTCCGGCCGGGGTAGCGGGGCCAGGGGACTTGCCGCGCTCCGGCCGGGGTAGCAGGGTCGTGGGACTTGCCGCGCTCTGGCAGGGGTAGCAGGGCCATGGGACTTGCCGCGCTCCGGCCGGGGTAGCGGGGCCATGGGACTTGCCGCGCTCCGGCCGGGGTAGCGGGGCCGTGGGACTTGCTGCGCTCCAGCCGGGGTAGCGGGGTCGTGGGACTTGCCGCGCTCTGGCCGGGGTAGCGGGGCGGGGGACTTGCCGCGCTCCGGCCGGGGTAGCGGGGCCATGGGACTTGCTGCGCTCCGGCCGGGGTAGCGGGGCCATGGGACTTGCCGCGCTCCGGCCGGGGTAGCGGGGTCGCGGGACTTGCCGCGCTCCGGCCGGGGTAGCGGGGTCGCGGGACTTGCCGCGCTCTGGCAGGGGTAGCGGGGCCCGATTTGGGGGAACCGGGGGAATCGGCCTAAAGCCGGCCCTGGGTATTAGTGCCACATCTCTTGACGTTTGTCTGGAGGGTGTCTTTGAAACATGTCTCTTGGCCTGCCAGCCTGCTGTCTCTGTCGGTGCGCTGGGCGCACAGCCCTTGCTTTGGGAGCCGTGCACCGGGAACGCGCACACGGGCCGCCCCAGCTCAGCTGGTGCTGGTGACCAGGGCCCTGGCCCCGGTGCTGGGAGTCGGAGGGATGCTGTGCAGGGCCATCACCCTGAGGGTGGCACCGGGAAATGTATTCACCCCACTGGGCAGACCCCGTGCAGGGGCCTAAGAGCAGCGCCCTGGGCCGCACCCAGCGCCTCGCCCGCTGCCCGCCACGGCGCAACCCCGGGCCCCGCCCCTCGCTCTCAGCGCGCCCCGCCCACTGCCTAGCTAAGATGGCGGCCCTCTGTCCCCTCCCCCACACGAGGCCGTGTCACTGCCGTTGCATCAGCCGCCTCACCGCCCCTTCCACGTGACGTCACAAACTCACCACCCCCGGGCGCGCGGGTGACTGTCAGCGGCAGAGACCAATCGCTGGCCGGCGCCCGCGCCCGCGCCCAGTTGTTGTGGGGCGGGGCGGAGCAGAGATTGCAGCGCGGTAGGTTGTGCGGCGAGGCGTGGTGCTGCCGCTGGAGGTGCAGGGCGGTGGTAAGGAGCGGCAGGCCCGCGGGGGGGGCTGGGCTACATCGTGCCGGCAGGGAGCAGGACCCCCCCCTTACCACGGGGCCCCCATTTCCTGAGCCACTTCCCAGCATCCCCTGGGGTTGGTGCTCCAGGGCCGCAGCCGCAGGGGATGCTGGGAGTCTGGCTCAGGGTGGCAGGGTCTGGGGGCTCCACGTGCCCTGGCAGCGTGGGGTGGGGAGTCGCACCGCGTGGGCGCAAGGGTGGGAGCCCCACGTGCCGTCGGAAGGGCAGGGCTGGGGCGGGGAGTGGGACCTCCTGGCATGCAGGGAGCATGTATTAGGGCTGCTCCTGGCATGGCTCTGGTAGGACCCTGTCCATGCGTTCTGGCGTAGATCTGAGTGCAGGCTTTTGCCTATAATATTTTAAACCAGGTCTCCCAAATGTCAGGCCCTGTGGGCCTGTATTTTAAATGTACTTTAAGAACGTGAAGGCCATTTTGGGTCTGACCAATGGTCTTCTCATAATAGCCAATGCCAGGTGCTTTGGGGTTGTTTCCTTCTTTGTTGCATCATCTTAGTCCTGCTTAAAATGGCATAGCTGTGAGGGGTATTGCTTAGAACAGGAAGTTAGGAAGCCTGGGTTCACTTGGTTTGTGAGGGTTGTGAGTTCAATCCCTGGGGCAAAAATCTATCTGGGGATTGGTCCTGCTTTATTTGAGCAGGGGGTTGGACTAGATGACCGCCTGAGGTCCCTTCCAACCCTGATATTCCATGATTCTGTATGAAATTCTTTGCTCTGCATGTGACCTTTAGCCAAGTTGGTAAATGGGTGGTTCTTGCCAAAATCCTCACTCTAGGAGAAGTGAAAAAACTTGACAGCTGAAATGCCAGTACGAGTTTTTAGTGCACTTCAAAAATGATTTTGTGGTTTTTTTTTTTTTTGTTTTGTTTTTTTTTTAGACTTAGTTTTTTCCCCTCACTTCCAACCCCAGCCTCTTCGTTCTTGCTCACATAGAGTCAGAGCAGCTGTGGCTCTAATGACTTGAGTGATGGACAGGCAGATTCTCTGCTTAGTCTCCTGTTTGTGAAAATGGGACACCTTGTTCTCTCTAAATTCCTCTGGAGGGTTCCAGAATGGACTCCGAGACTCAACTCCTCTAAGATATATTGAATGGGAGCTAGGTGCCTAAATGCCTTTGTGAATCTGGGCCTGGCTGGCAATCATGCTGCTGGTTTCCTTGCTACTCCTGTGGCTCTGGAGAAGCAGCCAGAAAGAAGCCATTCAGACCTCTTTCCTACTTGGAGTGAGGGATAGCTCAGTGGTTTGAGCATTGGCCTGCTAAACCCAGGGTTGTGAGTTCAATCTTTGAGGGATCTGGGGATTGGTCCTGCTTTGAGCAGGGAATTGGACTAGATACCTCCAGAGGTCCCTGATATTCTATAATATTTTGCCTGCTGTCTCCTGGCAGCCGGAGTAGACCTTGCTTATCAGTTCTCCCATACACACTTTCAGGGACTGCACCATGTGAAGCAGGAAGCAACAAGTGCTCTCTGGGGAGACGGGCTGGTAGTCAGTTTGCTGTAGGATAGTGATAATTGGTGCAGGATCCTAAAGTCCCAAGTTCCTTTCATCCTGGTGTTTAGGGTTTCTTTAAACTGTAACAATCTGTTCCCTTGTTTTCCTGCTAAGTGAATTACTGAATTGCCAGCCCTAACTCGGGGTTTGTAGAGAATGCAATGATCACTTAAAACCCATTCTCTGTCTATTGTATTTGCAAGGCAGTGTGATCCTTGTTGGATGGTATTCATGAGCCACAGCATAGAGTCACCAGTACTGCAGGCCTCTGTGTCTGTGAGTCAGGGCCCCTCACTAGAGGAGCCAGGCTCAATCTGACTTAATGGTTTAGTATCCACCACACAAGTTTGTAGGGGATATTTTGCCTTGAATCTGTGATCCTTTAGCCCAGTACCACAGTGAGACTCTCACATCACTCCTGGAAACAAGTGAGACTAGAAATGAACATTTGAAAATCTTAACTTTCATGAGACCCAGACAAAAGAATTCAGTGAATTACATCCCATTTGCCCATTCCCCAGGGTCCTTATTCATTACTGTCCCATTAAACTGAGCAGAATGTGTCCTTCACCCATCTGCGTTCTCTTTTTTCTTTTGACAGCTTTGTGTGGTGGTCTCAGGATGGAAACGACACTGTCAGCTAAGCAGATCCGGCAAAAGTTCATTGATTTCTTCAAGGAGCACCAGCACACCTATGTCCACTCATCTGCGACTATCCCCTTGGACGATCCTACGCTGCTCTTTGCCAATGCTGGCATGAATCAGGTAGGGCTCTCCCCCAGGACTGTGTGACTTTGGTACTTGTCCTGTGCTTTCTGCAGGAGCAAAGAACCAAGGGGTGCTTAGCTGTGTATGCTGTGGGTAGTACTTATCACACTGAAATTAATTCTGGTGAGATATAATGGGGCTGAATTGCTCCAACAGTTCCCCTGGCTGTGGGCTCCCAGTGCTGTGATGTGATAATGTTAGATAAGATGTCCCTGGATGCCAGAGGTTCTGGCACAGGGCATCCCAGGCTGGGAATGGAGTCTAGCCATGGCACCTGGGAGATGTACTAAATCAGCACATCCCTGAGCAGCTTTTCTCCACAATGATTCTGCTAAGCCATGGTTGGTGTTTAAAGCCTCCCTCCCTCCCTCCCCAGGCGGACTCCTCGATGGAGGTGCAGACTGCTCCCTGCTCCTCGAGAGTCTTGCTCACACACAGTGGGCTCCTCAGAGACATTTCCGTTCTGTGCACCAGGCAGCATTTTTGTCATTCCCATTCTGTCATTGCGTCACTAGGGCCTGATCCAAGTATCCAGGCAGTCAGGACAAGACTGCAGCGCAGTTTGGATTAGGCCCTTAGCACCAAGCAAACTAATCCTGTTTTTAAAAAACTTTGGTAGTCTTTTATTTGAATTGAGGGATGGGGGGAGCATAATTGTCCTCCTCCTGGGCACCGACAGGTGGATGCGGCACCTCGGGACTCCACCAGTACTGCTCCTGGTTTGGCAGGAGTGATGGAAAGGTGCACTAGTCTGGTGGAGTGGCAACCTCAGCATTTCTAAATACACGCATTGGGGATGTTCTTATTGGCCCATGTGTACTGACCCACAGAGTGCTCGCTGCCTAGGTGAGTTCTTAAGTTTAAATCATCTTGTTGCTATTTCCCCCCAGTTCAAACCCATCTTCCTCAATACCCTTGATCCCTCCCACCCCATGGCTAAACTGACCAGAGCCGCCAATACCCAGAAGTGCATCCGAGCTGGGGGCAAACACAACGACCTGGATGATGTGGGGAAAGACGTCTACCACCACACCTTCTTTGAGATGCTGGGGTCTTGGTCATTTGGCGATTACTTTAAGGTAAGCTTCAAGGTCAAGGGGGATCTGGAATCTAAGTGGAGCTTTCATGAAGTTTATGGCCAGAAGGGACCATCAGATCATCTAGTCTGACCTTCAGGCCACTAAACTTCACCTGGATACCTCTACACTGAGCCCAATGACCTCAGTTAAACCAGTCCTTGGGAGGCTAACACAAAGACTGTTGTGTGCTGTAGGCAGAGAATGGGAGTGACTGAGATGCCACTAATGCCCAAGTTCCCTGTGATGGCAGGGAACTGATTAGGTTGGTTATGCCTGTTAGAGGGCTTTCCCTTCACCCTGTCCCCTGGTCTTGTCACGCAGACAGAAAGCAGAAGTCTGAAGTGCAGGCAGTGTGGTGCTGTGTGTTGAGGTTAGTTTCAAGCAAGCGTATCCAGAGCTCTACACGCCGGTAGAGTCTGTTTCCCAGTGTTCTGTTCCCAACTCTGACACTGCAGAGCGATTACCCCGCCTCCCTCTTCCCAGCTGTGTCACCGCAGAGCCTTGCCTGTGTCCCCATTCCCCCCTTAGCAGGCCCAAGTATACCTGAAATGCATGCCCACAGTCTCGCCCCTTACAACTTAGGATCATCATCTATTTTGGGTCAGGGTCTTCATCCCACCTCTTTTGTACCCCATGGGAGGGGTAAGGAGTGAGGTTGTGCTCCAGTCAGGGATGGGCATTTCTTTGGTCATTTAGTGTTTTATACCTTCCTCCCAACCCCCCCTTGCCTCTTCTGACTGGTTGCTTGACTTTGCCTTGAGATAGGGGTTGAGACAGTCTTAATATGTATTACACTCCTACCATGCCCTGTAACACTTTAACTGCTCTTATCTGTTCCCATTGTACTGACAAACCCATCTGACTAGGCGGAAGAAACATACACAGTCTTTGGCCACACGTATTAGTATAAGGTATAAGAGTATCAAAGGTCAAACCCAAAATTCTATCCCAGATTGACAAATAAGCCTATATACTAACAATGCGCAGGAACGTGAAAAGCCCCAAAGGTCCCAGCCAATCTGACCTGAGGGAAGATTCCTTCCCGACCCCAAATCTGGTGATCAATTAGACCCTGAGCATGGTTGTAAGATGCATAAGTCAGTCGCCTGAGAGAGAGAATTCTGTATTCCACCTCACAGCAGTGGGGCCACTGATAGAAAGTAAAAATGCAAAAACGAAGAAGACTGCATGTGAGCATCGGACAGTAAAGCACTTGGGACTCATATGGGTGGAAAAAGCCCATAGCTGCCTCACTGCCTCCCAGGGACCTTGAGAGGATTAATTAGCTAACGTTTGTAAAGCACTTGGAACGTGAAAAGCTCTCTGTAGAATTGTGTTCTTGTCTGTCTAATTTCTGTACTTTTATAACCTCTTACACTGCACTATCTGAACACCTTGGTAGCGCTACAGCAGTGTGAGCGACATTCATCCCTATAACAATAGGGAATCAATAAAAAATACAAATAAACCAGTACGCCCCTACCCCGATATTCAGATATAACACTGTAAAGCAGTGCTCCGGGAGAGGCGGAGCGGCGCATTCCGGTGGATCAAAGCAAGTTCTATATAACGCAGTTTCACCTATAACATGGTAAGATTTTTTGGCTCCCGAGGACAGCGTTCTATCGAGGCAGAGGTGTACTTTTAAATATGATTAAAGTCTCCTGGTCCAGTAGGCTACGAAAGGGAAAGCAAATCCTTGTATCAGGCTTTTAGCATCTAGGCAGGCTATCATACAGAACAATAGTTTTCCAGTGCACTTTCTGCAGCCCTTCCTTTGTAAGTGGCTCAGACTGCAGGCTTTAGAGCTTTGGAGCAGGGTTCCAGCAGATGTTTTGGGGGCAAGCCGGAGTTAGCGAGAAGGACTTGCCGAGGAGATAGGAGCATAAAATGAGGAAGTGTGATGTCCTTGCAAGGGGCTTAGTTCGAGAGTTAATACTGGGCCAAGGAACTTCATGAAGCTGATCAAAGTGCAGCAAGGTGATTAAAATAACAGTGGAACCAAAAATCAATGAGGAAAGAGAGAATCACAGTGGAGCCTGCTAAGTATTAAGTTTTTATTCTTTGGCTGATTGTGTGAAGCCATCCAGGGAACCCTCAGTTTATTGATGTATGGGAATTTCCTGTGCCCTGCAAATATTGGCCTGCCTTTTTCAGCTGTCGTTAGCTAAAGCTCTCCGGTTCTTGACCTTATTTGCTATCTAAAAGTCTGAGACTTCAGCTCATTTCAGGTTCTGAGGGGCAGGTGTTTGGCAGAGCTGGCAGCTCAAAGGGGTACCTGCGGAGGGCCTAGAGAGAGGGGCAATCCATTGTGGCGGTTCCAGGCCTCAATTCTTTGCACGCAGTGGAGTCAGTGAGAGGATGTTTCATGTGTTCTGTGTTCTCTGTTCTTCCTATTCAGTTTACTTTAGACTTGTGATGTGCGAAGCCTGTTCTGAAGCATTACAGTTTGTGCTTTCAACCCCTGCCTGTTCTGGGATGGGCTGTGTTGTATGGGTAAGAAGATTTGTTTGCTTTTCCTCACTCATCTTGTCTTTCCTGGTGCAGGAACTGGCTTGTAAACTGGCTCTGGACCTTCTCACCAACGAGTTCGGCATCCCCATTGAAAGACTCTATGTCACTTACTTTGGTGGCAACGAGGCAGCCGGATTAGAGCCAGACCTTGAGTGCAAACAGATCTGGCGGGATTTGGGGTAAGGGCATTTAAAAATATAACTGTTCTTATGAAAACAGTGCTGGTGATAGGTGCAGGCCTGGCAGCCTTGGCGCCTGGAGTCCCTTGTTTGCCCATGCCATGCTTGAGGCAGAATTAGCTTCGTGTTGTCTCACCAGTGAGCCAAACCACACCCTAAAGGGACAGCCTGATGGAGTGAGAAATAATTCACTCCCCACAGCCCAGTCAGTCTTTGACCTCCCTGCTGAGATGACTCATGTGACACTGATGCTCCGTGATCTGCACTGGCTGCCTGTTGGTTTCCAGATGGAGTTAAAGGTGTAGGCTTTGATCTGTAAAGCCTTGAATAGCCTGGGATGGGTCTGTCTGACAGAGCATTCCTGCGCTATCCTGCTGCAGCAGTGCTCAGCAAAAAACAGTGCAATTGCTTTGGCTTGCCAGAATGGGAGCTGCTGATGTGGTGTTCTGCACAAGGAGCGTGTGACTTGGGGATTGCTTTCCTCTTGGGTTGCAGTAGTCTGGATCTGCTGATTTCCAGGGCATGCTGCAAAATCTGTCTTTTTCAAATGGGTGTTTGGAATGGGAGATGGGCTGGGGAAATTTGAGGAGAAAGGAAGTTTCCATTTAGTGATTATTTAATTTACTGCCATTTACAAGAGCTGGGATCTGCTGCTGCTTTGTTCTGTAGTCACAGTTTGGATTTCCAGTGGCACCTGAGCCTGGGAGATTAGAGATTGAAACAAGTAAAACATTGACCCTTCCTAACCATGCAACCCTTGCCAGCTAGGAAGTGGGATCTCTGGGGTTGTAGATGTACCTGTGAAGGCTGAATCCCTTCAGCACAGGATTACTGGACAGACTCAGGACATGCAAATTCTCTTCCATCAGCAAGAGCAGGCCATTGCTGTGAAGGAATTAACCTTCTACCAAGGTGGATAAAAATCAATGATTTAAAATAAATAAATAAATAAAATATAGGTTTTTTTTTCCTCAAAAAGCATTTTTTTTAATAAAATCCGATCTAAAGATAGTTTGAATTAAGATACATTATAGCTCAAAGATATCTCATCATGGAACGGGGATTGTAAATTCTAATTTTATAGTATGAGACAGTATATTCTTGTCATGTTTAAGAAAAGTTTTGTAAATGAGTTCCAATAGTTCATGGATTAGGGACTCAATCTTATGGGGTTCCAGGGGCTGCTGTATAGACTATTTAAGTTAATCTTTCTGTCTACCCAATGGGACGCAGTGTTCAGTCTAGAAGATGCCATCAGAGATGCTTAGTTTTGCAGTTCCCAAACTGTGTGGATTTGTGTCTCCAGAGACAACATGCTTGTTAACAGCAAAAATGTTTTTAAATAAATAAAAGATATATTGAGGTGAGAAATAACAGACCTCAACCCTGTTGTCCTTCTGCAAATTTGTATACAGGGAGTCAATTCCTTACCTCTCTCTAAAAGTGAAAAGTTTCAAAAAATTCAGTGAATAGAAGATAGTTGGGTGCAGAATAGTTCTGGAGAAGGATAAGTCTGGAGCTGAATTTGAGAAGGGAGGGACAGGCAGTAGAAACAAAAGTGAAACTGTTTGAGCAGCATATTCCGGAAGTCTTGAGGCCTTTCTGAGTGTGGCCTTCGTTGATTTGAGATCTACCATGCCATTTTCTCACTAGAAGGGAAAACCTATAATGGCAGCAGGCCGTAAGAGACCCAGTTGGGAATATTTTAATGAAGTTCCTCTACCTGTGAAGAATATGTATTAAGGTTATAACAACCAGCAAGAATGCACTTTTATGTAGAAATCCATGATTAAATTGAGTCTTCCTGAGTAGTGATTTAAATCATCCCTGCCTTGTACGACTGAAATGGAATCAGAAACTGCATGGAAACCCATTTATGACTATGCTCAAGATACATTGCTGGCTGAAATCCCATATACTTTGCAATAGGAACAGCGGAAGTAGGTGGTATTTACTTCACACTGCATTTTATTTTAAGGAAATGCAGCATGTCTTATTTGGCAATGGACACAAATCAGTGGGTCTTCACGGTGGCAGCATATCACAGATCATGTTCTCTGGGTGGCAGAGCTATGAAGCCAAGTGCTTTGAGGTGACACTCATTATTAAAAGGGAGTGATTGAGGTGCATCCCGTTGTATTGTTGCTTAAATAAAGCCTGGGCATTCTGCACAAATGAAAACCCCTAATGAAGCCTAACCAAAGCCAGTGGTCCAGCTGCAGCCTTCAGGGCCTTGTCTCTGAGGATAGAAGATTGTAAAAAATTGATCATTTTCTGTTCTAAAAGCACATGGTGGCATCTTAAATATATTCTACGTGCAGCAGGCCTCTCACCTGGAGAGATTAGCTTCTTGTGAATGTGTCAGTTTGGGTGGGGGGCACTTGTTTGGTCCTGCTAGGATGGGAAGTCCAACTGGTAGGTGTTAAAAAGGAGGATCTCAGCTGGGTCTCTCTCAAAAGCCTGTGGGCTCTTCCAACCCATTCAATGAGTTTTAAGGAGTAAAAGGTGGTTTCTTTCTTTGCCCCTGAATTGAGGGAGGTCTTGCTCTTACCTCTCTAATTTAACGGGCCCTTTCCTGGTACAGACTGGCTGAGAGCAAGATCCTGCCTGGCAGCATGAAGGATAACTTCTGGGAAATGGGGGAGACAGGCCCCTGTGGCCCCTGCAGTGAGATTCATTATGACCGGATTGGGGACAGGGATGCCTCGCACCTCGTCAATCAAGATGACCCCAATGTCTTGGAGATCTGGAACCTGGTGTTCATACAGTTTAACAGGTGAGCCAAGAGCCTGCCCCCTCCACGCATTTCTTGTTTGATGGGGAATGAGCGCTTCACTCTAGTAAAAAGACAGCTCTGGAAAGCCACAGCACCGGGAGGCTGTAGGCTTGGGAGCCTCTGCCCTCCAGTGTGAACCGTTCTCGCCAACCCCACAGCTGGCTTCTGAGCTGCCCCAATGGGTGTTGAGGGAATATGGTTAAATTGTGAAATCTGGGATTTAGGAGGAGGGAGGTTGTAGTTCATCTGCTGTTACCTCCCACTGTTTTTCCCTGTGTAACACCTATGCCCCATGACTAGCCTCTAGAATCGCTGATAGGGCTTCCCCCACTGCTGTTCCTCATCAGGCACAGAGGGGCCCCATTTAAACTCCTTTCTTCACCCTCCGCACCCTAGCAGCTAAGCTGTGCTGCCAGCTCCCCATGTCACTCAGTACAGCGTATTTTGTGTGTTAACTATCCTCCCCAAGCAGCCATTGGGAGCAAATAACCAGGCCCAGCCACTGTGTGGAAAGGACTGTTATGGAGCAGTGAGAGCAGAATGTGGCAGCCCAGCTGCTCGGAGGATCTGGAAGCTGCCTGTAATTCAGTCAGAGTCCTTCAGGCCAAACACTGGGCTCCACTCCCCAACCGGGCTCACTTCTGTGCCGTCAGTGGGGTTGAGGCTCGTTCTAGTTCTGGAAGGAGGGCCATTCCGCCACTGGCCTGTGACTTTGGAAGGCTCCCCCCTGCCCTCATATACATGAGTTAGTCTGTGGCAGCCCCCTGGGCCAGGCTGGGGACAATTATTCAGCCCATTTTTCTGGGGGGAGGGAAGATTTGTTTATGCTGGTTCTAGTTTGCTCTTGAGTGTCTTGTTAATTACCGTCTTAAGGCTCCCAGTGGCCCATGTGTATGCCTGCCTTATAAGACCAATGGGATTGCTTAAAGTCATGTGGGGATGAGGGAAGAGATGGCAACCCCCCTGCAGCAACTCGTTCAACGACTGTTTGTCTTTTTCCCTGGGGTTGGGTAGAGAGGCTGACGGGACCCTGAAACCTCTTCCCAAGAAGAATATTGATACCGGGTTGGGTCTGGAAAGGCTGGTGTCTGTGCTGCAAAACAAGATGTCCAACTATGACACTGATCTCTTCATCCCATACTTCGAAGCCATCCAGAAGGTACAGATCTGTGACTGGGCCATTGAACCTGATCAGAATTTATCTGCTTCCCCTATTATGCATAGCCTCATGGCACCATACAGTCAGGGAAGCTGTCCCAGAGGATGGGACCATGGTGATTCCCTAGTAGCTGTGAGAACTACCTGTCGTGAACCTAAAAGCACTTGGTTTGCAGATGTTTATCTTGGCAAGGGTAGAAGACTAAACTATTCCGTAGTTGCTGCTTTAGGAGTGAATCTGGGGAGAGCATGTGAGATGTGCTTACCATGAACTGTTTGGTCATCTTTGAAAGTAGGAGACACTGCCCTGCCCTCTATAGCTGCCTTCCTTTTGCAAGCTTTCTAAATGCACTAATCAGTTTTCAGAGCCCTAGAAAGCCTGACTCAAAGGGACTTCCATTTTAAATAAATGGGACCTGATCAGTAGACTTGAGATGGCACAGCTCTGTGTTCAGGGCCAAGCTCTATTTGTCATGCTCTGGGCCAGCAGAGGCTGGGAACTTTGCAGAAGCAGCATGTCCCTCCTTTGGGAGTCTTGGTGGAGAGGGTGCCCCACCTCTCCTCTTGATTACTCCCCCCCACCCTTTCCAAGCACTGGGGGAAGTCTCATTGTGCTCTGGAGGGTGCCGTGTCCAGCTCTCCTCAACTGGAAACACGGGTGAACCCAGTGTGGGGATCTAGGTGGTGAAACTAGGTCCAGAGCCAAACTTCAGCAGTCAGTCACCTGCCTTAAACGCCCCCTGCTCCAAGGCCTGCCGGACTATGTTGCTTGACTTTTATGATCCATCTCTGTTAGGTAGATGGCATATGCTGGCCTGCTGGGCAGTGTCTGAAAGGTATGCAGCAGAAGAGGGTGGATTTATGCTCCTTTTTGGTTCTTTAAGATGGATACATAAAGCCTGAAAATATTTTTTTTCAAAAAAGTTGTTTTTCTGCTTGCTTTTCTCATTCGGAATATCCCATGTGATCATCTTGATTTTGCTGGAAGACTCTGAATTGTGGATTGTGAGCAATCTTAGCCCTTGGGGGCGGGGGTGAGGGGTGTTGAATCTTTAACAAAGACATCCTTTCTCCTGAACGTTTCTCAGACGTTGGAATTGACTAGATGTTAACACATGGGTTTCACAGTCTGACTACAAATCCCTTCCCCAGTAGGCTTTCAGTTGTTGGAGGTTTCTGATATTCTCATCCTACCAGTCTCCTAGTCATCCGCAGAGTCCTTTCTGCAAATGAG
The DNA here is from genome assembly GCF_025201925.1 of Gopherus flavomarginatus. Classification (NCBI taxonomy): domain Eukaryota; kingdom Metazoa; phylum Chordata; order Testudines; family Testudinidae; genus Gopherus; species Gopherus flavomarginatus. Next base: position 40,688,309 of record NC_066630.1, read on the forward strand.
TTGACAGGATCAATATTTCGAATATTAAAAAAAACAGGCAGAAAAGCTGCATTTTGGGGGCTTGTTTCTGAAAAGCCTTCCCAGGCCATCTCCATCGACCATAAAGGAACAAAGAGAGGGCCACACGCCAAGAGAAACGTGCAGGTCACCTTTAAGGTGGCTTTCCCTGAACACGGTCTGACTTTGTCAGTGAAGGAAGAAGCCGAGCCCCGAAAGCTGCAGTAGAGCGTGGTAAATAGAATAGGGACTGCAGTGAAACTGCTTGGGGGAAAGACTTGTTGGCTGTATTGGTTATGCCTGGCTGGAGTGTGTGACCCAACATAGCAAAACCAGCCTTGTCCCTGCCCCAGTTGTCCCTCCAAATCCAGCTGGAGTCTCCATGTCGGTCACTGCCTTTGCTGACCTGGGCTCTGAATGCTGGAACCAAGCAGTTTCACTTTGAATGTGCCCAGTGTGCCCTTCTGATCAGGGAGAACTGAGCTTGGCTCCTTCCAGAGCCACTCGACCTCTATTCTGGGGGTAGGGGGGGGAGCAGTGAGGTAACCTCCTCCCATCCAGAGGAGTGTGCTGCCTCCATAACATTCCCAGCCTCCATTGGCCCTGAGCAAGGCTTGGATGACTCAAGCCATGCTGCTGAGCAGAGCCATGTATCTAATCATATATATGTGTGTCTCTCTAATCAGACAAGACAGCAAGGTTCTCCATACCCACTGTCTCCTCTCTCTGCCTAGGGCACTGGGGCCAGGCCGTACACAGGGAAGGTTGGTGCTGAGGATGTAGACGGTATAGACATGGCATACCGAGTCCTGGCAGATCACGCCCGAACTATCACTGTGGCACTTGCTGATGGAGGGAGACCTGACAACACTGGCAGAGGGTAAGAGTGCATTACTGAACTGGGGAGGAAGCAGGAGTGGTGTTACTGCAGGGTGTATGTGTGTCCAGAAGCTGCAACTCAGTCCTGGCGATGGTGAAATTCCACCATTTAGAGGCAGGTGAAACTTACAGCCATTGACATCTTGATCTTGGAAACAGGTGGTGTGATGTCCCCCTCTGCTTTGGGTGCAGTGAGGGTCTTCTCACTCCTTTGGGTATCTGGAGATCCCTCATTTGAACCACCTCCACATGCAAGGCACAGTTTTCCTTGTAACTGAGAAGGCTGGAAGGGATCGATAGCAGGGCTTGGAGCCAGGCTTATTGTGGTTTGGGTAAGTGCTGTGCAGACTTTCCACCCAGCGCTGCCAGTGCATCTCAGTCCTGAGCTTCAGCTCTGCCCCTGCTATTCCAGCTCTGGGCTTCCCACACACATGCTTTAGCCAATGTCCCTCAATGCTGACATGCAGCTGCTCCACAGGGAGGCAGTTCCCAAGCTGTAAGAATGTAAATATATGCATAGGGCTATACTGCAGGCCTCTTTGTCAAGTAAAGGAGATTGAGTGAGTGCAGTGTTGAGAGATCAGAGGTAGCAAAATGGAACAATGTGGTAGTAATTGGAGACCCCCACTACCCAGTAAAATGGTCAGATGACCCAAGGGGGCCAAGTTGGAACAGCTAGTTCTAGCGCACAAGAGGGGAGGCCGTTCTTCAGTCAGCTTCAAGTGAACGCACAGGCACCAGTTCAAGAAAGGAGAGTAGTTGAGCCAGTGTAACAGTGAGCGCAATTAGTGTTGATAGCCAACGGGCGGGTAGGCTACAGAAAGGGACACAGCATCATTAACCTTTAGAAAGGGAGATTTCAGTAAAGTGTGGAGGTTGGTCAAAAAGGCCCCAAAGCTAAAAATAAAGGAGGTAAACTTCATAGATGGATCAACCCTAGAAAGGGACCTGGGTGTCAAAGCAATGAGATTTAGGATGTCAGGAATGGGGTGGAGAATAACACTGAAAGCATTAAAATGCCTTAATGATGTAAATGAAAGGTGTGGCCTTGTCTGTCACTGGTTACCCTATGTTATTGCAGAACTACAGATGTGGTCAGAGAAGAGGGATGAAAATGATCAAGGGCCTGGAAAAACTCTCATGTGACGAATGATTGATTGAAAAACTGGGATTGTTACCTGAGCAAAGAGAGAGATAAAAGGGGACACAGCAGAGTATGGAAAATAGTGACAGTTCTAGAGAAGGTAGATCCAGAAGTTCTGGTGTCTGTGTCTCAAACACAAGAACAAGGGGCCATTGAATAAAATTAATAGAAGGAAATATTTTTGTACACAGTGCATAATTAGACTGTGGAACTCACAAACACAGGAAGTCCGTGAAGCCAAGAGGCCAAGAATTTAGCAAGATTCAAAAAGGCATTGGACACGTATACAGATATCAAGAATAGCCAGAGTGATCATAATTACTGATCACAACATTTTGGGAAGGGATGTGAAACCTTATGCGGCTGGGCGGAAGCTAGGCTGTAACTAATAGAGGTCAGTGTGAGACCTAATTTGCGGGCAGATTTATTTCACATCTATTACTATAGGGTTTTAACACCTTCCTCTGATGGACCTAGGCTCTGATGCAACCTGGTGCATGTTTGTGTCTCACACACCTGTGCTGATGCCCCTCAGTCCTGACACCTAGTCCCGCTCCCCACACTCTGCCAGCGCACCTCATCTCCCACCCACAGGTGCTGAGGGTGTGGATTCCAAGCCTAGGTGGAGGAGCTGAGGAAGAGGCCCTCAGCATTCGCATTGCCCGTGGTTAGCTCCTGGTGGATCCCACTGGCAGGAGGGGAGAGGGGTGTAACATCGGAGTGAGGGTCCCCTCTCTCTGTGCTGTTCCTGCAGGTATGTTCTGAGAAGGATTCTCCGGCGGGCCGTGCGCTACTCCCACGAGAAGCTCAATGCCCCCAAGGGCTTCTTCGCCTCACTGGTCGACGTCGTGGTGCAGTCACTGGTAGGTCCCTTTGCTGCACGGTAACTGCATGAGACTCCAAGGTTGTGCGTGGTTGGAGACTCCATCCGCTGTCTGATGCTGATCTCGGCTCTTAATGGCTGCTACTTCTGTGTCTGCAGGGCGACGCGTTCCCCGAGCTAAAGAAGGACCCGGATATGGTGAAGGATATTATCAATGAAGAAGAGGTTCAGTTCCTGAAAACGCTCAGTAGAGGGCGCCGCATCCTGGACAGGAAGATCCAGAGCTTGGGAGACAGTAAAACGATCCCTGGTAAGGTTTTGTTTTAACTCCTTTCATGCTGAATGAGGCTTCCAGGGAATCCTCCTGCGCCAGCACACCAGCTGTGTCCTGTGGAAATTGGCTGCTGAGCAGCATCTGCCACCTAGGAGTCGTTCAGGGCTCAGCTGAGCTGCCTGTGAATTTAGCAGGGAGAAAGATGTCAGATAGATAGATGGTCCTGGAGACTGAAGCCCTCTATCGCAGCAGGGGCAGCTGCAGAGTGAGCCCCCCATGCACCATCCTGCCACGGGCTCACCTGTGACCTACAAGATGATCCCTTCTCCATGGCCTATTCAGTCCTTGGGCTCTCTGATGCGGCTGCCAACAATTGGTTCCTGTTCTGGTGGGTGGTGACATGTTACTGTGGACAGCTGTCTGCTAGGGACTGAACTGAGATCCACCTACGGGTGTCCTGCGGGCTGTGACCCCAGCACTGTGACTGCTCACTTCCAGTGCCCATAAGCTAGGCATACCTCCGAGGTCCGCTGCCGAGTCTCGTAGGCGTTGCCATTTGCCGAGGAAGAGTCCCAGACCCTTTGGGAGCTGGTTTGCTCTGGGTGGGAGGGTTCTGATGGAGGAGTAGTGGGAGACCTGACTGATCTGTTTCTCCTCTCAAGGGGACACTGCCTGGCTGTTGTACGACACCTATGGTTTCCCCGTGGATCTCACTGGACTCATTGCCGAGGAGAAGGGCCTCACTGTGGACATGGAGGGCTTCGAGGAAGAGCGGAAGATGGCTCAGGTAAAAACCAGCCCGTCTGCGTTGCCCCTGCTAGAAGGAGTAGGCAGGGGGCACAGGTGTGGGAGGACTCCTTTGTTACTGGGTTAAAGGGACAACACTCTGCTCCTTTACAACAGGGCGTCTTCTAGGAAATCTGACACTGAGCACACTGGGTCATGTTGCTGGGTTCTGGGGCAGGCTGGGGCAAAGCACAAGAAGTCTGGCTGGAGAGCAGATCCTGAGGGTGCAGGGCTCATTTGCATGGTGAAACACTGGGCACCTCTGCCTCCTACCAGGGTGCCTAGCTCCTTGCCAGCTCTCATGGAGCTTTTTCCCCCACTGCCCTCTTGAAGGCTGAATTCCCGGAAGTAAACAGTGAGCAGGTTGCATGAGAATCAGCCCTGCTATCTCCCACAAACGTTCACAGGGGCTGTGCAGATGTGTGGCTTTCCTTCCTTCTTTCTCGTGATCTCAGCAATCAGGAGCACCGCGTTTTCCACACAGACTCCAAACCTCCTCCTCTGTGTGGTTGTGGGAAACCTGCCTTTCATCTGCCCTGGCTGGTGTCCCCCTGTGTTCTATCTGTGCCACTTCACAGGTTCTTCTGAAAATATGCCCTCTTGTGTTCATTTCATTGCTGCCTGAAGCAGACTCGCTGATTATATTTCTTTAGGCTGGGCTAAGACTTCTTCAACAGATGGATAACAGTGGGGGTGTAGCCAACAGCAATCTCTGTGTAGATGGTTTTCTAGGTCAGGTTTCTCAAACTTTTTTACTTTCTGAGGCCTCCCAATGTGCTAGTAAAAACTCCAGACCCCAGCAGGAAAGAGCGGGGCCTCCTGGCTTCTGCCTTGCAGGGTTTTGGGGTTTGGGGACCCCCTGAAACTAGCTCGTCGGCCACCGGTTGAGAACCGCTGCTCTGCATGGATCTGGGACTCATGCCAGGTAATGCTGCATTTGTGGGACTGGAAGGACACCTGGATCATCCTGCCAGAGCCTGTCTGTGCATGAAGTGGGGGAAAAGGGCAAACTTTCTGCACCTCGGTTCTATGATGTCCAGTACAACAGTGCTCCATGCACCCTCATCCTGAGAATAGATCCAAGATGCCATGGTTTTAATCTACCCTATAGTAATAGGCCTTATTTACAGGAGAGTTTCTAAGAGACTCTCTCCCCCTCCCCCTGTTACTGTAGGATGGTGCAGCCTTGCTTTTGGGTAAACTGGCGTAGTCAGGCTTCAGGCCACATTGGGTGATCTAGGCATGCTCTGAATGCAGCTGAGCTATCTGATGGTTAGAACCCTAGCGCTCTGCCTTGACCCGTGGTCCCGTCATTGGAATCAGCATGGAAGCTGCACCAGGGCCAGAGAAACTGGGAGCCCCCCACCCCCATCACTAGGTGAGATACAGCCCCTACAAATCCAGCTGTGTCATTCATGCTACCCACTGAGCACCTTCTGGGCGCTTCAGTAGTGCAGAGCTGGGCACTGTGGGGTCCTGCACACCCAGTGCAAGATTGGATTCACAGCTTGGCTGCTTTGCATTGCAGCTGACTTGCTGTAGAGCAGGCATGGTATGAGCAGAACCCTCACTAGCCCTTCCCTTTAGTAGTAGCAGTGCAGGGAGTGCCCCACAATGGGTGGATGGGATTGCTACTGTAGTGCTGCCATGGCTGTCATGCTGCCAGTCACCCTGCTTCAGAGCATCCTTCACCTGGTGACCTCAGGGGGACAACGTGGATCCCTGCCAGCCCATTGGATTTTTGCCTCCTCGATTTCTTGGCAAACTCGCTGTGAATGAGAGGAAAGCTGTGAATATCAGTGTGTTTGATGCAGGTCTACAACATAAACTAGACTTTGTCCAGGATGTTGGGTGTCCGTTCTGCCCCAGTCGTGCCTCTAGCCCAGCATGTGCTGCTAAAGCCCAGCCAGCTAATGCACAAGGATTGGATCCCTATGGCAGTGCTAAAGGATCTTCTCCCTGCTCCTAACACTGCCACCTGTTGCCATTCTCAGCTGAAGTCTCAGGGCAAGGGAGACGGTGCAGAAGACCTCATAATGCTGGACATCTATGCTATTGAAGAGCTCCGCACCCGGGGACTGGAGGTAACCGACGACTCGCCTAAATACAACTACACATCGGATCCCAGTGGTGCCTACGGTATGTGACAGTGTCCTCCAAATAGTTTCCCTGCCCCATGCCTCACTTTGTGGGTCTTGCATGAGGTCAGGTCTGGAGGATAGTCTGCGGACTCTACCGCAACTTGCAGCGAGGGCGCCTTTGTGTCTTCCTGAATCTCATGCCTTCTGCCTGCCCAGTGACCGGCTGGCAGCCTTTAGGGCTGAGGGGAGGGGAGAGAACCATGATGGGCTGACAGCTGCCAACAGAGGTAAGTGGAGGATAGTGCAAATCAGAGGGGCAAATCCACTGCCTGGCAGTGCAAATCAGAGGGGCAAATCCACTGCCTGGCAGGAGAAGATACTGACCGTTTGGAGCCAGGGAAACCTTTTAAAGGAAACCGATTTCTTTGGCTGCTCTAGGGGCTGTCCAGCTCATACGCTCCCTGCCTGACCAGTGGAACCCTCTAGTGGTTCCTTTTCACTCCAGCTTTGTAGCTAGGCATCCCTGGAGACTTGCTTTCCCTGGATTCCCTGGTATCTTGGTCCATCACTGAGCCCTTGGCCTTCTCCCTGATGATTCTGATTTATTTGGAGCCCCAGTCATGGATCAGGGCCCCATTGTGCTCTGTGCCGCGTGAACACAGCAAAAAGGCAGCCCGTGCCCCACAGAGCTGACCAGCTCAGTGATTTCCCCATCCCAGCTAAATGTCCCCCCGCAGGTTCTACTCACAATGTTCTTTCTTTACTTCTTGTCTTAAACTGTTAATCAACTGCTCCAGCACTCCAGAGGTGGCTGCTGGGCGTGTGTCTGTGGCTTGGTGTAAATGGCTGGGATTGTCATGTCACTGACCTTTTCTCTCCCACTGGCAACAGAGTTTGAGAGCCCAGTGGCCACTGTGCAAGCAATCCGCAGGGAGAAGAGGTTTGTGGAGGAAGTGTCTACGGGCCAGGAGTGCGGCATAGTGCTGGACAAGAGCTGCTTCTACGCCGAGCAGGGCGGGCAGATCTATGACGAAGGCTACCTGGTCAAGGAAAACGACAGCAGCGAGGATGTAAGTGAGACCAGGCACCTGTGTGCTGACGTACAAACAGAACCACTCCCTGAGCCCCATTCTTGGGGAAGAGGGGTGAAAAGACAGTGGGGCTGGGACAGGGTGGTGCGGTGGATCGTGTTTTGGCCTGGACTGGGGGAGACCCAGTTTCAATTCCTTGCTCAACCACAGGGACCACAGACAATCACTTACGCTCTGAGTTCCCCATCTGTACAATCACAGAAGGATGGAAGGGATCTCAAGAAGTCATCTGCACAAAGGCAGGACCATTAAACCTAGACCAGCCCTGACGGGTTTGTCCAACCTGTTCTTCAAACCTTCTAGTGACAGGGATTCCACACCCAACCTTGGACACTTGTTCCAAAGCTTAGCTACCCTTAGCGTTAGAAAGTTTTTCCTTGTACTAGCACTGACTCCACACTTGGTAAGGCAACTCCCCATCTTTTCATGTGCTGTGTATTTATACCTGCCTGCTGTGTATTTTCCACTCCATGCATCCGATGAAGTGGGCTGTTGCCCACGAAAGCTTATGCCCAAATAAATTTGCTAGTCTCTAAGGTGCCACAGGGACTCCTTGTTGTTTTTCCTAATACTGTATTGAACCTGTATCTCCCTTGCTGCAGGTTAAATCCTGTATTTCTTGTCCTACCTCCAGGGAAGATGGAGCACAGTTGATCACCATTCTCTTTGTACTAGTCTTTAACATAACTTGAAGACTGTTATCAAGTCCTCCCCTCCCCTGCCCCCAGCTTTCCTTTCTGCCTAGTTTCTTGAACCGTTTCTCATAGGTCAGGTTTTCTGAACCTTTGGTCGCTTTTGTTGCTCCCCTCCTGGACTCTCTCCAGTGTGTCCACATCTTTCTTAAAGCATGGTGCCCTGAATGGGACACACTACTCCAGCTGGGGCCTCACCAGAGCTGAGCTCAGGATAACTATTTCCCATGTTTTACATCCCACACTCTTGCTAATTCACCTCAGAATGACATTTGCCTTTTTTTGCAAGTGCATCATGTAGCTGATACAGATTCAATTTGTGATCCACTGGAACCCCCCCAGATGCTTTCCAGCAGTATGTCTGCCTGGCCAAGTGTCCCCATTTTGTAGCTGTACATTTGATTTTGGCAGGAGGGAAAAAAAAAAAAAAAAAAAGTGAGGTAGATCGCACTATTGAATGTAATCCTGTCAATGACAATGGAGAGAATAGCCCTGACCTGCCTCCCAGGGGTGTGTAAACGGTATAGATAAACCTAGGTGAACGGTGATCAAGTGCTCACATGTGATGGAGGCCAAATCTGCAGGCCCCCTCTTTGGCTCTTTGTCCGTGATCCTGACCTGCCGAGCGGTAATGGCCGATTGTTCAGTAATTGGAATTGGGGCTTAACTGACCTCTGCACTGCACTCCCCAGAGCCACCTTTCCTCCTTGGTCTTAATTTAGTTTTCTAGTTCACTGTCCCCCACTCCCACTGCAACTGTCAGTCCCCAGAGAGAGTTGGCCAACCCACTCGTGCTACCAGAGAGGCCTGTGTTCCTGGGACTTACTCTTCTGGGGGCTTTTCAGTTGCCATCCAGGATGCTGGGTGAAATAATAACAACAATTCCCCTGCTGTCTGTGCTCTCCCCCATCTGGTACAGAAAGCGGAGTTCACGGTGAAGAACGTGCAGATCCGGGGGGGCTACATGCTTCACATAGGAATGGTCTATGGGAGCCTGAAAGTGGGAGACCAAGTCCATCTGTATATTGATGAGGTGAGTTAGAGCAATGCTATGGTGGTGATACCGTCTCTCTTTCCCATGAGAGATTGGTGTCTCCTTTTCTTCCACCATTCTGAGGCCGCTGCCTGCTCCCACCAGGGCATCCCAGCAGAAGATCTGGGTCTTTCTCTGCCCAGTGTGCAATGGTCTGATGCTGTGTGCCTGAGAACTCTTGCCTCTCGGAGAGCTTTGGATCACAGTCATGGATTTGCAGATGTCATTTAGTAGAGCTCAGGTTGAGCCACGAGTCTCCCAGAAGCTGGCGGTTGGAATTTGTGTTCTGCCCTGAAAGGGTTAATGTGATGTGGGTTAGACTGGGGCACTAGTGAAATCCTGGCTAGGAAGGGACTGTCCAGCTGCCCTGGTCTCTATGAGATTTCAATTACATAAGAACAGCCAGACTGGGTCAGATCAAAGGTCCATCTAGCCCAGTATCCTGTCTACCGACAGTGGCCAATGCCAGGTGCCCCAGAGGGAATGAACAGAACAGGGAATCATCAAGTGATCCGTCTCCTGCCGCCCATTCCCAGCTTCTGGCAAACGAGGCTAGGGACACCATCCCTGTCCATCCTGGCTAATAGCCATTGATGGACCCATCCTCCATGAACTTATCCTTCTTTTTTGAACAAATTTTTCTTTCTCTCGGGTGTCTTCAGTGTTGGTAGAAGATACTTGGTTGAACCCTAGCATGTAAAATCTTCTTCTCTCCTGTACATGGGCAGCCTACCACGTGCTGTGCACTCCCCCCTCACTGGCCTCACCCACTGTGCCCCACCCCCTCCATGGCCTCTCACCAAGCACAGCCAACCAGCGGGACAGTTGAGTGGATGGTCTCTGTAACAGAGGTCCTGGGAACTGGATTGAGACCGTTTTCCTTGATGCTGGCCCCAGAGCGGCCTCAAGACAGAAGCTGTTTTTGGTGTCTCCATCCTGCATTGGCCCAGATTTCTCTTGAAGCAGAACTGATTTGTAGCTGTAACTTCCTGCTTCTCTGTCCCATGAATAGTCAGTTCTCACTGGGCTAGGCCAATGATGTGTAAGCAAGAGACATGTAGCAGCTCCTCCAACACAGAGCCCTTTAATAATTGCTTTCCCTCTGCTCCCTGCAGCCAAGGCGGAGACCCATCATGAGCAACCACACTGCCACCCACATCCTCAACTTTGCCCTGCGCTCGGTGCTGGGGGATGCCGACCAGAGAGGGTCCCTGGTTGCCCCAGACAGGCTGCGATTTGACTTCACTGCCAGAGGAGCCATGTCCACCCAGGAGATCAAGAAAACAGAAGAGATTGCCAACCAAATGATAAAGGAAGCCAAGGTGTGCCTGGGCAGGGGCACCACCTCTAAGTCTGGGGAGAGGGTGCTTGCTGGAGGACTCTGATGGCGGGAGCCGCAGGCTCAGCTTGCCAATGTGCTTGGTCCATTGAGTTAACCCTCTGCCTCACTCCCCTGGGGTGGTGGTGGTGATGCTACACACACACTCCTTCTCTGCCTCCTAAACCTGGGCCAAGTGGAGAATCAGGGCATTGATTTGCAGAAAAAATGTGATGCTGATGTTGAGTGGGGCAGGCGGAAGGACACATGCTGGCTTATCGTCCCGCCCTCTTGACTGTCAGCTGTGCAGTGTGAGCAAGTGTGGAATTGGCTGACCAGAGCAGATCAAGAATCCCTATTATCTCCTCACAGCCCATCACCCTGCATGACTTTGCCCATGTTTCATGGGTAGAGGTTTCATCTCAGACATGACCCGAATATCTCCTGCTATGGGAGCTGGCTCTGTCTTCTAGCTGCATGCCCTTCCTGTTAGACTGGGTCTGGAGGAGGCCAGTGTTGATCTGTAATGTGGCGCAGTCCTGAGCGGGATGCAGTGATACTGCAAAGCTGAGAGCATGAGAATCATGATCTCAGCAAGAGATGTTCCACAAGTGTGTGTCAGTGTGCATCCCATCCTGAGGGTACCTGCACCTCGGACCTCGTGTTTCAGGGTGGATTCTTTCTCATAGCACTGCTATTGAGTGAGATCCACACTGAGTACAACATCTCAAAGAACCACAGTCACTGGAGGGTAAGGAGCTGCTCTTTGTTGGCCTCTTTGATATAAACTCAGATTTCCTGGTAAGATGTGGCTTTATTTTCACTGGAAAATATAGGTTTAAACTGAACTCTGTGAGCCTCATAATTACTTCCCAGAACATAAATTGGCTGTTCTTTATTCACTGCACCTGTCATGCACTGTCATGTCAGTGTACATGACATCTCTTTGGTGGGATGGCCAGTAGAGTACTCATGGTCACTGTTCTCCAGGTTTGGAAAAGCACACAGGGGTTGCTGGATTATTGATGAGCCATTAGCCATAGGCTAATTTGGATGCTGAAATCTGTCAGGCTATGAATCTAACTCTCTAAGCAGCGATTAGCACAGAATGGGCGTATGTCTCAGAGGAGGAGATGTGAGAGTTGAAGCCGCTCACCCAGAGACAAATGCACCTGTTGCTTGTTGAAAGTGAGATAAAAAGTTCTGATGCTTTGGTTACAGCTGTTAACCTGTATCTGCATTTCTGTCTGTGCTGGCAGTGCCCATCTGATCCCCCTTGCTTTGACCTCCCCAGATTGTATATGCCAAGGATTGCCCTCTGGCAGCAGCAAAAGCTATCCAGGGCCTGCGGGCTGTGTTTGATGAGACCTACCCTGATCCTGTGCGTGTTGTCTCCATTGGCATCCCCGTGGAGGACATGCTGGCTGATCCCTCCAGCGCCGCTGGCTCTATCACTTCCGTCGAGTTCTGCGGAGGGACGTGAGTATCTGAACAGGAGGATGGGGGGACAGTGATAGGATTTTTAGCCATCTCACCTTGTCTGTTCTTTCCAAAGACACCTTCAGAACTCAAGCCATGCTGGCCCTTTTGTGATTGTCTCTGAAGAAGCGATTGCTAAAGGCATCCGGAGGATAGTTGCAATCACTGGTGCTGAGGCGCTGAAGGTAAGTGGAGAGAGAAGGGGGGATCATTGTGAAATCCAAATATTGTGAGTAGCCTCCTGGAGCATGTGCATGTGGCAATCCAATTGTGGACAAGAGATTTTCATCTGTACTAAAGATTAAGAGCCAGATCCTCCACTGGGTTTAAATGGTCCTTGGACCACTGACTCCACTGAGCACTTGACCCCAGCTGCCTGCAGCATTTACAGCTTCTAACTTTAGCTTCAAAGCTGCAGGCCTGATGGATGAAGCAAGCAATGCCCTTCCAGATCTAGGTTCCCTGGCCAGGCCTCCAGCCAGAGGTTGGAGCTGGGGAGTCTTCCATGCAACACTGTTGCACACCCTCCAGCTGTGCCAGTCAGACTGGCAGTGCAACAGGAGTGATCAGAGTGTCTGATTTCCTGCCAGACCATGCCAAACCAGGTTGGTGGGAGGAAGGATGGCAAAGGGTGGTGAAAGGGGTGAGAGAAATGGAGAAGAAATGCTTCCTGTTAGCTTTTGTAGCGGCTGCACTTCCATTCTTGGGCTGGTATCTTACGGGATGATGCTCTCCCAGGGAAATACTTCAGCTTTTGGTACGATAGATCTGTAAGCGTTCTCTGTGCTTACTGAGCAAATGGCACAAAGAATACGGCCCTGGAGCAGAGCTGTTTAGACAGAGCTCTTGGGACAACCACTATATTGTCAGCTGCAATTAATTTTGTAAAGTTTAGTCTTTGTTCACATGAGTTCCAGTCCTCGTACTGGGAGGTGTAAACTGGTCCCCAGCTGGTGTCAAGAGGGCGTTTTCTCCCAGGGTCAGTGAGGTGCATCTTTGTGGGGTTTAATGGCTTTCTCTGAAGCATCTGACATAGGCCAGTACTAGGAGAGGAGTGGCAGGTACTGGGTGTGAGATTGGCTAATAGACATGCACCACCTTACTTTGGTCTGCTGCTGAGAGACTTCACTGTAGCTCCCTGTGAGAACATCTCTCTCATGGGTTGTAGTATTTCTGTCCTTTGTCGCATGGTGTTGGACAGCCCAGCGCTCAGTAGCCCTCCTATGGAGCTAAGAACTGAATTCTGCTCTCTCAGGCACTCAGGAATGCGGACAGCCTCATGAAATCGCTCTCTGCCCTGGATGCCAAAGTGAAGGTCCAAACCACTCCCAACAAGGACGTGCAGAAGGAGATTGCAGACCTCAGTGAGGTAGGGTGTGGACCCCAGCCCCTCCAGGAGCGTTGCGTCAGACTGGCAGGAGCAGAGAAGAGTGAGATGCCTTAGCCTGGGTTCTTAAATCAAAGCAAGTCACTTAGCAGTTGGGACCCAAGGGTGCATGGAACCTGTGTCCAGTGCCTAAAGTGCAGCTTGGGAAACCCAGGTTCAGTTCCCTGCTCTGCCACGGTCCTGTGTGACCTTGGGCAGGTCCCTGGATCGCTGTGCCTCAGTCCCCACTATTCCAATAGCAGTAATAGCCCTGTCCTGCCTCACACGAGTGTTGAGGGTCTAAATCTGTTAGAGGTTGGGAGGCACTTGGACACTACAGCGATGGAGGCCACAGAAGTATCCTAGGTGGACCATGCATTGCAGATTCAGCAAATGCCACTTGGTTCTCTCTCTTATGTGTGACGTTGGGAAGTTTCTTGCTGGGTGCTCTGCTTGAGTGGCTTTTTGGTTTAAAGCTAGTTCATTAGGGTGGGAAGCACAGAAACCTCGGCCTCCTGTTGTGATAGGCCTCGAGCCTGAACCCTCCTCTTCTGCTTCCAGACACTGGCTACCGCAATTATCCCACAGTGGCGGAAGGATGAGCTGAGAGAGGCGCTCAGAGCTCTGAAGAAGTTTATGGATGACCTGGACCGCACAAGCAAAGCAGACATCCAGAAACGAGTGAGCCCACTAGCCCAGCTGGTTAACGCTGGTGGGATGGGGGTTATGGTGGATATCTGCGGGCTCTGCTTCCTGCTCCCAATCCAAACAAATGGATGCTGCTCTCCTCCCTGTGAAAGGGGCCTGCACTGCCTAAATGTGGGGGTCAAGGTCTCTGTTTTCCCCTTCGCAATCTCCTCTTCCTTCCCCCGTGCCTCCGTAGCTACCTCACGGGAGTGAGGTTGGACAGTCCTCTGTAACAGTAAAATGTTTTCAGCTGACCATCGGGGTGCTGATGGACAGAAAGGTGGGTGAACCACCTTAGTTCCTGGAAAATGCTTCCAGGGCCTGAGGTGGGATATTTATCGGTTGCAGCTGAATGGACTGGTAGCTATTGCTTCTGACTTCACATGGTAACTGGTGACTGCATTGGGGAGGCTGTGTACAGCCCAACCTTCTCTTGGATTGCATATACAGATCTTCCTCTGCGCACGCTCAAAGGTTGCATTGCACTCCTGGCTGGCCCAGTGTTTGGGTCTGTGCAGGACTGGGGCAGAATGATCAGGGAGGGGGAGGTAGGGAGTTCCATCTGGCAGAGGTTTGAAATCTTTCCCTGTCACTAATGGACCTCCCGTGTCCAAGCGCCACACACGTATTTACAGTCTGACTCCCCGCGTGTTCTCGCAGGTGCTGGAGAAGACCAAGCAGCTCATTGACAGTCATCCTAACCAGCCACTAGTGGTCCTGGAATTGGAGAGTGGAGCTTCAGCAAAGGTAACCCAGCTACCAGGGCAGAACAGCCTCTCCAAGCCCCCTCCATACACGTGGCTGGGGAGCTTGGAACCTAGCCCCTCTGAATCTGTGCTCTGGGCCAGCGGACACTTCCACAGCGTACTCATTACACAGCCTGTTTGTGAGCCTCCATCCGGGGGCACAGATTAGTGTGGGGAATGATGTGTGCTGCTGTTCACATGCTGGTCTCTGCACCCCTCCTTCTGGTTTAACTAAGCCCACCCGAAACATAACCGGAATGGTGAGGATCTCCGTTATTTGTCCTTCAGCTCTCCTCTCCTTCCACATCCCAGCTTCCAGACTCTGGGTGAGGATGGGGATCCCTTCAAAAATCTCTCCGTGACTTTCCTATGTGACCCAAGTAAGGGTAGCCCAAGGAGGTGGCTAGAATAAGGGGAAAATACAGGCTGGAAACACTTCTGAACAGGACGATCTGCAGAGATGCAGCGGAAGTTCTGTCACATGGGACGTTGAAAACTAGCCAGGTGAGTACAGTGTGTCCTGTGCTGGCCCCCAGGTAGGGACTAGGGGGAGCTTAAGACAAGCGCGAGTGGAGTGTCGTTCTCCAGATTCTGTAGCCTGTCCAGCTGGATTTGTTACAGGCAGAGGCAAGCTTGTTTCCCATCCCCCTCCATCTCAAGTAGCCACGAGCCAAATCCGTCCTTTCATCTTCGCAGTGCTTGTTTGGCTGTGCTGGTTCAGCCTCTATCACTGACAAGCACCACTCATAAATGGAGAGTCGTGTAAACGAGGCTGCAGCCATCCACTTTGAATGCCCCTGTTAAACTTCTCCGTGGACAGCCTCCCAGCTGATCTCGTTCCAGCCATCCTTCCTGTCAGTTTCAGGGTAACTGCACCTACTTTCCCACCTCGTGCTCCCTGGAGGCCACCCACTCTAGACTTCCATCTCCCAGCCGTCACCTCGCCTGGGCGGAGACCTGCATTGTACTCCCTCCTGACCGGGGGACCTTTAAGGCTGCACTCCTCCCTGCCTGCAGTGTGATATCTCCAGCAAACCAGACTGCCTACAAGGCCAGTGTATGCACTTTGCCTCCTCTCCAGAGGATATGCCTAGAGCATTGCCGGCAGTTATAAGTTAGCATGCAGCCCCTTCTCAGTAAGTACTTTTATTTTTAAGAGACGGCATTACAGAGAAATCCTATTTTATTTAAAAAAAAACAAAACAAAAAAAAACACCCACAGACATGCTGAAAAGCTCACTGGAGGTCACCCCAACTCCAGCCTCAGGCTCTGATAGGTGTCAGTCCTTCAGAACCAACAACTGGGTTTTCCCTGTAGTGACAAGTTCATAACAGTCTCCGACTCCAAACCAGAACCAGGCTGGCAGTTCAGAGGCCCAAGCTGTATAAAGAAATGGCTGATCTCCAGTCTACGGGAACAGGTGATCAGCAGACAATGACCCATGCCTTAGATCCTTGCTTCCAAAGACTGGGATTTTGCATAACTGGAGATGGAGGAAATTGTAGTAACCTCCCCTTGGGAGTCCGCAGGAAATCTACTGAAGACTTCTTGTCCCCCGAGTCCAGTGTTTGGCACATTTTCAATATAGTCCTTGGAGCTTCCAGGCCTCCCCACCAATCTACAGAGCCATACGATCCTGGCCCACAGTAATACATCAAGTTAATACAATAAGGCTTTCAAAGATACTGCTGGAAATTGCCCTGTGTCACAGCTCCATCCACTCACTTACACAGCCCTCGTCTCCATAGGATCTGCAGGCTTCTGTGGGGAAGGAGAACATTGTTCTAGATCTGGAATTCTCTTCTGGGGCCATTTCTGCGATCTGCACAGGATCTCCCTTGCTATGTTCCGAGACCAGAGTCCAGGAGCCTTTCTGCATTGTGCTGCTGGCATGTCCCTTGTGTAGTAGTGTGCTGGAGGTGTCCGCTGGGGGATTGCGCACACAGTGAGATTACAGTCACCACATCCTGACAGCGCCTCCTGGGCTGGCAGCATCTAACAGTACAGCTGGAGTCCTGTGCATCAGCTTATCCACACACAGCCTGTTCTGGGAGTTCTGTAAATACACCAGATTTTTGAGTGAGGGAGCTCCATCTCCTTTGGAAAGTCTTTGTGCCTGGTGCTCAGGGACTTATTTTTTGCCAGTCCATGCAGCCTCTCCACTCCCACCCATCCTTCCTGCAGCCCACTTCTGCTGGCTAATCATAGAATCGTAGGACTGGAAGGGACCTCGAGAGGTCGTCTAGTCCAGTTCCCTGGTCTCATGGCAGGACTAAGTATTATCTACACCATGTACTTGAAAACTGTTACCAGGTCCCCCCTCTTTCTTCTCTTCTCCATACTAAACAAACCCAATTTTTAAAATCTTCCCACATAGCTGGTTTCTAGACCTTTAATCTTTTTTGTTGCTCTTCGCTGGACTTTCTCCAGTTTGTTCACATCTTCCGGAAATGTGGTGCCCAGAACTGGACACGATACTCCAGCTGAGGCCTAATCAATGTGGAGTAGAGCAGAAGAATTACTGCTTGGGTTTTGCTTACAACACTCCTGCTGATGCAAAAAAAGCAAACATTCTGGGATACAACAGTGTTACACTGTTCACTTATATTTAGCATGTGGTCCACTGTGACCCCCAAATTCCTTTTCGTAGTACTCTTTCCTAGGTAATCATTTCCCATTCTGTATGTGTGCAACTGATTGTTCCTTCCTAAGTGAAGTACTTTGCATATGTTCTTATTGAATTTCATCCTGTATACTTCAGACCATTTCTCCAGTTTGTCCAGATCATTTTGAATTTTAATCCTATCCTCCAAAGCACTTGCAACCCCTCCCAGCTTGGTATCGTCCACAAATTTTGTACATGGGCTTTTTCTGTCATTATCTAAATCATCGATGAAAATATTGAACAGAACTGGACCAAGAACTGATCCCTGTGGGACCCTATTTGATATGCCCTTTCATCTTAACTGTGAACCCCTGATGACTACTCTCTGGAAATGGTTCTCCAACCAGTTATGTACTCACCTTATAGCAGCTCCATCCAGGTTGTATTTCCCTAGTTTGTGAGACAGTATCAAAAGCCTTACTTAAGTCAAGATATACTACATTTACCACTTCCCTCTATTCACAAGGCTTGTTACCCTGTCAAATAGAGCTATCAGGTTGGTTTGACATGATTTGTTCTTGACAAATCCGTGCTGTTACTTACCACCTTATTATCATCTAGGTGGTTTATAAAATGATTGCTTAATTATTTGCTCCATTATCTTTCCAAGTACTGAAGTTAAGCTGACAGGTCTGTAATTCCCCAGGTCACCTTTTTATAGCTTGGCACTATATTTGCTCTTTTCAGTCCTCTGGAATCTCTTCTATCTTCCATGACTTTTCAAAGATAACCACTAATGGCTCAGACTGCTCCTTGAGTATTCTAGATATAACTTTTTAGGTCCTGTAGGCCGCAACAGAAGATCTATCTGCCGGTGCAGGTTCCCCTTCACCCACCGCAAGCTGTATGCATGCTAAGGAGGTGGTCGTCTCCTCACTTTGTTCTGAGCAGCTCTCCCCTCCCCCTACTTGCAAACCATGGTTTCACTGGTTTTGTGGCTGAAGAGCTGCAGATTTGAGGCCTCAAGTGACCAGAGATGGGGAACTGAATGAGGCTGAGAGTTGGGTCTGGACTGGGGAGCTGGTCCAGCTCAAGAGTAGAGGCTGCATGGGCTTCAGAAGCACAGTGCTTCAAGCGGTGGCCTGGGGTGACTGGGACAAGCAGCCGCTGTTGCTGATGCAAACATGGAAGTCCATGTCAACTCTAGAGGATCCGTGCAGGCTACGCTGCACCCCTGAGAGTTTGAGCGCTACAGAGGTGCTGCTCGCTGCTTCAAGGCAAAACACATGATGAAGATCTTGATTTAGGATCTTGGCCTGGCAATGGCTTGTGTCGAATTATCTTCAGGGCCACTGGGGACCGTCTTGGCTGGGGCTGCAGAGTAATCTGTGTGGGAGCCTGCAATGTGCGGTGTATTCTGAGGCCAGGTGGAAGGTATGCTGGGATGGACTGGTTCTTGTCATGACGTTGTGTATATATGTGTCACTTCACAGGCCCTGAATGAATCTCTGAAGCTATTCAAGGCTTATTCCCCTCAGACTGCGGCCATGCTCTTCTCAGTGGATAATGAAGCTGGAAAGATCACCTGCTTATGCCAAGTACCTCAGGTAGTATCGTGTGTGTGCACCATCCATGCGTCCACCCTGCAGCCATTCAAAAGGAGGGTTAGAGCACTCACCACTAGCTGGGGGCCACTACAGGATTCCTGCACCCCTCATGCACAGGGTATCTGTAATGGGGACTCCACCATGTAAGATGTGGGGTGCACCCCACTTGGGGTGCACAGAGGAAGATTCAGTGGGGCCCAGGCTAGCCCCCCATGAGGGGTAGGGAAGGAGCGCCACACAGCCCCACCCCACCCCAGCCGCACGCCAGCTCCTGGCCCCACTCCCAGCTGTCACCTCAGCCTCGGACCTCTTACCTGTGACCCTTCCTCCTGAGAGCCATGGCCCTGCTCCTGACCCTGGCTCCAGGGTAGGGGGGTAGACAGGGGGTAAGGGGTGGTGCAACCCTGAAAAGGTTTTGGGGACCACTGTTGTAAGATGAGAGATCAAAAAATGGGAACAGACACTGACCCTTGCATTAGGATCCCATAAAACGGGCAGCTGCAACTGAGGAGAGAGGCTCTAGAGTATTACCTGGTGTTTCCTCTAATTCCTGTCCTCTTGCTCTGACTGCCCCCCTTTGGCCTTGCCCTGGCACCCAATGGCATATTCCAGTTTTTTGTTCTGTTACTGGTGCAAGCGCAGGGCTTCGCCTTACTACAAAGAGCAAACCAAGAGTCTGAGCTTCCTGAGGTGACGTGCGCTGTAGATGCTGGAGCCAGGCTTGGGTGTTGCAGAGTGGTGGGTGCGAACTCTGTGCAGCAAATATTCCATGACAGAGAGGTCCCTGCTGCTTCAGTGAGGAACGTGTCTACCGGCTGCTTTGCTTGGCACTCTTATTCTGTGCCAGTGGTCCCTAGGTCTGCCTGGGAGGGAATTGGGTCAGGCATAAGGTGTGGAAGGGATGCCATACTGAAGAACAACTTCAGTAATTCAGTCCAATTTAAAGACAAACCTCCTGGGTAGTTTCAGGGCTATACAATGGGGTTTATTCAGAAACAGCTATTCTGGAATAACGCCACATGCAGACACTCTTCATCTGGAATAAGAGTGCCTGGTTGTTAGACTACACTAACCCACTTTGAAAGCTGCTCCTGAAAAAAACTGTGTAGACAAGTCTTCAGACTGAAATCTCTCTCTCTGGATCAGGCCCAGGGCCATTTGTTAGATGAATTCTACGTACCTCTCTTCTTTTCCCTGTTTCATGTGACACTCTTTCTCCACCCAACCGCACCCCACCCCAATGTTCAGTTGGCTCTCACTTCCCTATCTCACTGATATTATCCTGTGTATATTGGGGCCCCGTGTCTCCTTCTGCCCTTTCAACCTGGATGCTGTTTTTATAGACCATGTGAAGTACTAGGCTTAGTGTCCCCCAACCCCTCTTTCCTCTCCCCAGGATGCCTGTAATGTAAACCAGTGATTCTCAACCAGGGGTATGCAGAGGTCTTCCAGGGATACAGCAACTCATCTAGATATTTGCCTAGTTTTACAACAGGCAACATAAAAAGCACTAGTGAAGTCAGTACAAACTAAAATTCTTCAAGTAGTGTCCTTGTGGGTGCTCCAGCTTAGGTGTTGGTGACTCCTTGCACCTCAGGTTGGAGATTTTAGGTAGCCATGCTGGGTTGGGTCGTGCATGTGCAGCAGTCTCGTGGTGACGTTGGTGCTTCACGTAGCGCGCGCACAACCCAAGCCTTTCAGTTCCTTCTTAACCATCCTCGGCAGCAGACACTGCCTCTTCGGTGCTGCCTCTTCATTTTTCTCCTAGAAATGAATTAATTTTAGATAGTTAATACATAGACTCTTTACTAGTTAGCTACTCAAAAAAATTTTTTTTCTTGTGTGTATAGAGAGAGAGATTTTTCACTTGTTTCCCAATTGAGAAACTTTATTGGAAATTCTCCTGGATTTAAAAAATGTGAATCTTACCACGAGGTGATGCCCATCTCCAATGGCCACGCATCCTGTGCCCGTTGTTTGGGGGAGACCCATATCCCCCAGAAATGTGCTTATTGTAGCAGCCTAAAGGGTAGGGCGAGGCGTGACCGAGATCTCCGCCTCAAGATGATTTTGATGGAAAAATCTCTTCAGCCTCCTCAGGAAACCAAATCCACGTCAGCAGAGGGCTTTATGAGCAAAACTATCTAGGAAGTGAGCTGTGACACACACTCTCTCACTCACTCAAAAAGAAGAGGTCCCCGGCGAGGACGGTATCCTTGATGCCGAGCTAATCTAGAGCAAGAGCCTTGGAGGCTCTGGAGCATCGTCCCCTTGCAGACCTCTGGTGAGCCCTGCTGCACCAACATGGAGTCGAGACATCATGCCTCCCCCACGGCACTGACCACTCCAGTGCGGAACTTGGCACCAAGACCAGTTCCTCTAGCAATGCTGCCACCATCGGCACAGACTCATTCGTCGGCACCGGCAGACGGACCGAGAATGGTGCCAAACGTCTCAACAAAGGTGGACCATAGTAATGACATGACACCAAGCACATCTGCACCACCACAGTTTCTGCATCAGAAAGACATAGCGGTCTCATCGGTACCGTAGTCACTGTTGCTTGACACCGAGCAATCACCGTGCCAACGAACAGAGCAGCTCCTCACATGGCCTGCCTCATAGTCTCTCTACAGTGATGAAGAGGGAGGGTGCACAGGGTAGCCAGGGTGCACAGTTCTCCTCCCAGCATTCTTTGCCTACAGAGAGGAGACCTCCATGGGAAGCTGCCAGAACCAATCACTGCCAATCTCATGAGGTGCAGCAATGGTATGGGAACCCTGGCTCTGCCCACCACCACCTCTCCCTATGCAGTGGCCTTCCTGGGAACCAATGGCAGCATATAGACCCCACTATACTAGATGCTTTACCCCAGCCGACAGGAAACTCATTCATTCTCCTTCACCTTCCCCAAGCAGGGAAATATCAGAGGCACCCGAAGGGGTGGCAGAAGAGGAAGAAATTTCAGAACAGGAACAGAAAGGCATTTCACCAGCTCATAACTCATCTTCCTCACCTGATGAGGCCGTCATAATACCGCCTCCAACTACAACAGATGACCTGAAACAGTTTCAGGAACTCTTCCAAAGAGTAGGGGCCAGCCAGGACATTCTGCTTGAGGAGGTGCAAGAGAACCAGCACAAGCTGCTACAAATATTGCAGGCATCTATGTCATCAAAAATTGCACTTCCTACCAACGATGCCATCATGGAGCTGGCAGAGAATATATGGCAGACCCCTGCAGCGGTACCACGTACCAGTAAAAGGGCTGACAGTAAGTATTTTGTACCAGCAAAAGGGATGGACTTTCTTTTCTCCCGCCCACAACCCAACTCCTTGGTGGTTGAAGCTGCCAACTATCGCAGCGAACAACCCCAATTCCGCTACACCCCCCAGGATAAGGAGCACAAAAGATTAGACCTTTTCAGTCATCGAGTGTACTCGTCAGCACACTGCAATTCAGGTATCGGAGGGGTAGCCGTGTTAGTCTGCATCTGTAAAAAGCGACAGAGTCTGACAAAGTGGATATTCACACACGAAAGCTTATGCTCTAATACGTCTGTTAGTCTATAAGGTGCCACAGGACTCTTTGTCACTGCAATACAGGGTTGCCAATTACTCCGCCCTCCTGGCAAAATACAACTTTGATAATGTAGCAAGCTGCAAGACTTTCTAGAGGCCCTTCCAGAGGACAAACGTCTCCAGTTCACTGCCATCATGAACAGGGGACAGATAATTGCCTAGACACTGCTGCACGAACAATGGCCACAGCTGTCGTAATATGTAAAGCATCTTAGTACAGTCATCAGGGATCCCAAAAGAGCTCCAATTGAAGGTGGATAACTTTCTATTTGAGCAGGAAAAGCTCTTCTGCACCAATGTGGATGAGGTCTTACACATGATGAAAGATTCTCGGGCCACCCTGTGCACATTAGGCAGATATACTCCGCCTAATAAGCGACACTGGTATACACCATACCAGAAAGGTAGAGACACAGCTTTCCAACACTCACAACATCGGCAATTTGGTCACAACAGAATAACGTCCACAAAGACGTAGGGCTCCCCAAAACGAGTCCTCATCTTCTCAACCATCTGCAACCAAGCCACAGTTTTGAAGTCCTGGTTAAGGGTCCGAATGACCTCCCCCACAATACAGCACTGCTAGACACTCGTACCCCAACTTTTGGGCACCGCCTGTGCCCATTTTACTATGCTTGGGCAGCAATAACAATGAACCAGTGGGTACTAGAGATCATAAGATCGGGTTATGCCATCCCTGTCACTCTTCAGGGACCCTTCTCATGAACACTTTTTACAACAGGAAGTGAACCATCTCCTACAATTTGGTGCCGTGGAGCAAGTTCCAAATCAATACAATGAGAAGGGTTTTTACTCCCATTATTTTTTCATCAAAAAGAAAATTGGCGGATGGAGACCCATCTTAGACCTTCAGAAAGAAGCTCAGCAAATTTGTGCGCAGTCATAGATTCAAGATGGTCATACTGGCCACAATTATCTCTACACTAGACAGGAGGGACTGGTTTTCAGCCCTCTATTTCCAAGATGCCTATTTCCATATTACCATACACCCGGCTCACAGATGATTCTTAAGATTCACTGTAGAGTGAGTACTACCCTTTGGTACCCTTTCCACTGCCCCTCGAGTTTTTTCAAAAACCCTTGTGGTAGTGATGTGGCCCACTTACAAAGGAGAGGAGTGATGATCTTCCTGTACCTAGATTG
This sequence comes from Gopherus flavomarginatus, assembly GCF_025201925.1. NCBI lineage: Eukaryota > Metazoa > Chordata > Testudines > Testudinidae > Gopherus > Gopherus flavomarginatus. The sequence continues at coordinate 40,711,664 of NC_066630.1, forward strand.
TCTACTGAAAGGTACGACTCGGGAATAAGCGACGCACATGGTACAGACAACCATCAAACTGTTCCACACACTAAGGCTGCAGATAAATATACAGAAATCTACTCTGAACCCAACACAACTACTGGAATTCATCAGGGCCTACTGCAATTCCACACAGGCCAGAGCAATGCTGTCCAACCACAGGTTCATAAATATAACTAATTTCATATTGACAGTCACCTGCAGCCCACGAACGTTTGTGAGGACTTACAACAACTATTAGGTCGTATGGCGGCCACAATATTCGTTGTGCACCATGCGAGACTACATGGGCCTACAGGGCTGGCTGAGCCCTGTGTACAAGCCCAGCAAACACTCTAAACAAGAAAGTGACGCTACCCTCATAGGTCGTTTTGTAAGTACACTGGTGGACAAAACCAGAAAACGTCTGCACAGGGATCCCTTTCCAACAGGACCCTCCTTCAGTAATAATCACGACCGACACATCCCTGATAGGATGTGGTGCTTACTTAGACCAACACACCATACAAGGCAGGTGGTCAGCAACGGAAACTCAGCTCCACATCAATCTCCTGGAGCTCCGAGCGGCATACAATGCGTGTTGACGCTTCCTCCTAATCATACAGAACAAATCAATCTGCTTACTAACTGACAACATAGCATGCATGTTCTATATCAATCAACAAAGAGGAGCTCGCTCCTATTCTCTCTGCACAGAATCCCTGAAATTGTGGAACTAGTGCATTCACCACAACATAACCATCGCTGCATCACCTTCCGGGGTGTCAGAACACAACAGCAGACAGGTTAAGCAGACACTTTTCCGAGGAACACCAATGGGAAATACACGACTGTCCTCAAACTGATATTTCAAAAAATGAGGCTATCCATCCATAGACTGTTTGCAGCAGCAGCAAAGCACAAGTGCCCACTCTTCTGCTCCAGAGGGGGAGTAGCACCCACATCACTCGGGAACACCTTTCTCATATCATGGAATACATCGCTCCTGTATGCATTCCCATCGATACCTCTAATCCTCTGAGTTATTCATAAGATACAGGCCAACAGAGCACACATCATTCTGATTGTTCCCATTTGGCCCAGACAGACTTGGTTCCCTTACCTGTCCGCCTAACAGTGAGTGCTTCATGACCTCTTCCATTGTAGATGGATCGCCTCTCACAGAATGGAGGCTGGACTCTCCACCTCAAAGCATGGCTCCTACATGGTTCCAACATAGCTAATTGGACTGTTCAGAAAGCGTGAAACAGCTGTTTGTTAAATAGCAGGAGATTTAGCACTTTCCATACCTACCTCTAGAAATGGAAGAGATTCTCACTGATACGCCGACAAAAACTAACTGCAGTCACGGCACCTTTACTGATCATATTGAATTACATGTTAGAACTCAAAAGAATGGGGCTTAGCCATAAGCTCAGTTGGAGTACACCTAGCGGCCTTTGCAACCTTTCACCATAAGATGGAGGGAATGTCAGTCTTCACTCACCCAACCACTAGATGCTTCCTCGTTGGTATACGGAACATACACCCAGAAGCCCAACAACCGGCACCACCAGGGGACTTGAATCTTGTACCAAATGCCTTACAAGAGCACTTTTTGAACCACTGGTGACCTTTTCACTCCTTCATATGTCTATGAAAGTTGCGTTTTTGGTAGCGATCACATCAGCCAGATGAGTCAGCGAAATCAGGGCACGTATGGCTGAACCTCCTTTACACTGTGTTCACTAAAGACAAAATCATCGTACAACTACACCCAAAATTTTTACTGAAAGTAGCAACATCCTTTTATGTAAATCAAACCATATACCTGCCCACATTTTACCCTAAACCACACAGGGACACACAAGAGGTTGCCGTACATACACTAGATGTCAGACGAGCCAAAGCGTTCTATTAAGACAAAACCAAACCCCTTCCGCGAAGTCCCAAGACTGTTTATCTCCATAACAGAATGCTCCAAGGGCTGGGCAGTATTGACCCAGAGACTATCTAAATGCAGTGCTACCTGTATCCAACTTTGCTACCAGTTGCACAACAAGGAACCTCCACCAGGCATCCGATCCCATTCTACCTGTGCCATCGCTATATCCATAGCCTTCCTGAACAATGTCCCTCTAATCGATATATGTTGGGCAGCTGAGTGGACATCAGAGCACACCTTTGCAAAACACTCTGCCATCACCCAGTGTGCTTTCTCAGATGCTATACTAGGCCTTACTGTGCTCTCTGCTACAGCATACCACTCCCAAGCCCCTACCGTCCACAGTGGGGCACTGCTTTACAGGCACCTAAAGTGGAGCACTCACAGAGATGCTACTTGAAGAAGTAGTTATTCACGTTGTGCAGTAACGATGGTTCTTCGAGATGTGTGTCCCTGTGGGTGATCCACTACCTGCCCTCCTCTCCTCTACTTCAGAGTTCATATGTTGAGCTCCGCAGTAAAGAAGGAACTGAAAGGATTGGGTCATACGCATGTTACATGGGGTGCCCAACAGCACCGAGAGACGACTACTGTGCATGCACGACCCGACCAAGCACTGCTATCTAAAATCTCCGATTTGCAGTGAAAGGACGCACCAACACCTGATGTGGAGCACCCACAGGGGGACACATCTCGAAGAACCAGTGTTACTGCACAAGGTAACTACTTCTTTCATACAGACAATGACTTGTTTATACTATACACTGAAAGGTAAGTACAAGGAAGTATTTCTTTACACAACGCACAGTCAACCTGTGGAGCTCTGTGCCAGAGGACATTGTGAAGGCCAAGACTATAATGGGGTTCAAAAAAGAACTAGATAAATTCATGGAGGATACATCCATCAATGGCTGTTAGCCAGGATGGGCAGGGGTGGTGTCCCTAGCCTCTGTTTGCCAGAAGCTGGGAATGAGTGACAGGGAAAGGATCACTTGATGATTGTCTGTTCTGTTCATTCCCTCTGGGGCACCTGACACTGGGCACTGTCAGAAGACAGGATACCGGGCTAGATGGAGGGATAACTCAGTGGTTTGAGCGTAGGCCTGCTAAATCCAGGGTTACGAGTTCAATCCTTGAGGGGGTCCATTTAGGGATCTGGGGCAAAAATCTGTCTGGGGATTAGTCCTGCTTTGGGCAGGGGGTTGGACTAGATGACCTCCTGAGGTCCCTTTCAACCCTGATATTCTATGATGGACCAGTGGTCTGACCCAGTATGACTGATCTTACATTCTGAATATTTATATTCCTATAGATTTTGACCATATAATTATAAAAAAAATGAGAAAGTAAGCAATTTTTCAGTACTAGTGGCTGTGACACTTGGATTTTTATGTCTGATTTTGAAAGCAAGTAGTTTTTAAGTGAGGCAAAACTTGGGGTATGCAACACAAATCAGACTCCTGAAAGGAGTACAGTAGTCTGAGCCACTGATGTAAACAACGAGGGGGGCTCTTGCCTGCCTGGAAGAGACAGCTCCTTCAACCCCTGGCACTGTCAGCCACAGCACAGAGCCTGGAAATCCTGCCTTCCCCCAGCAGTCACTGAATTGACTCCAAACCTTGCTATCTTTATAATAATTTGAACTCTTTTGTTTTTCCAGGAGGCAGCCAACAAGGGTCTGAAGGCCAGCCAATGGGTGCAGGAGGTGTCGGGGCTGATGGATGGCAAAGGTGGTGGGAAAGATGGCTCTGCCCAGGCTACGGGCAGGAATGTTGGCTGCTTAGAGGAGGCTCTGAAACTGGCCACAGACTTTGCTAAGCTCCACCTGGGCGAGTTGAAGAACTGACCTAATGCCCCTGCACTGGCTCATGGCACATAAGGGAATGCTCTCAACTCCCTCCTCATTCTCATCAGCCTGGCTGATAGGTTACCGTTTACTCTAGTGGAGACTGCGGAGACGGAGGCTGCATGTCATTCCTTCTGAATCCATCTGCTTGAGACATTAGCAGACTAAAAGCAGAATCATGCCGTAGTGCTCAAAACAAGGGACAGAGAGCCGGTAACTTGTGTCCTAATCTGGCTCGGAGGTCTCCTGCTGTAGCCTTGGTTAAGTCACTTCACTTTTGTCTGTCGCTGTTCCTTGTGAAAAATCAAGCTGATAATACTGACCTACTTCCGAGGGCTGCTGTGAGGATTAACTAATTATTGTAAAGTCTGCAAAGCGCAGTCCAAGGTGCTAAATATTATCAATCTTCTAAAATAAATTAAGATGCATCAAGGCAAGAGTCTTCACATACCAACCCCCACCTCCCTTCCTGTTACTACCACTGGAAGCATGAGCTGTAATGAGAATGGGAGTGGGAGCTACGGTCCAAGCCGCTAGAGTATTTTGTCCGTCACCACTGTTACCCAGCTGTGGATAATGTGGGAAGCTCTTAACTCAGTTCATTGACAATATTAATATTGCGTTAATTTAAGCTGCTATAGCTATATCTCCTGCCTTTAGCGGGGCAAACGTACCTCTGCTTGTAACTGTGAGCAGTAGGCTCAGTGTTAATAAAATGACACATAGAGTGAGTGTTGTGAATTGAAAAGCTTATTCATGAAAAATTAAGTTGTCATTTTGATTTGCTGAGGGAACTTAGTGTGAGAGCACCTTGTTAATCAGATATTCGGTCCTTTGCAGTAGTGCCTGCTGCTGGCAAAATTTGCTAAGAAAAAGTTCATGAATCCCATGGTTCATTTGGCCTAAGAACTGCTTTTCACAGTGCACCTGGAGAGATAGGGACAGAAGCAGTGTAGGCAGAGAGGCTTGCACCAGGGACAGGGGAAGGGTCGGAGGGTGGCTTCTCCCTAGCATGACCTTAGTGCCCCTTGCCCTGTAATATCTTGGAAGGGCCTCATGCTGCTTCCCTTATGAATCAGACACCAGGCTTCCATAAAGGAGAAACAGAGGGATGAGGAAAGGAGGAATGAAGCACAGGAAACCAGAGCGAGTATAGCCCCATAGATACTTTACAAATGTATGCCAGGGCTTGAGTCAGCCTCCAGCAAGCTAACCCAAACCAGCATAAGCCCCGTTTTGTGCTGGTATAGTGCATGCATGGTAGAGGTTAGCACTGATGTAATTGGGTCAGTTTAGTTATAGGGGTGCCCGCTTGGAAAAATCCAGAGCTGTCCTGTGTCCCCAGCAGGAGGGAGCCCAGCTTCATAGGGAAGTAGGGGCAGGCAGAGTGTTTGATTGCAGGAGTGACTGTGTCTGGCCCCAAAGCACCCAGCTACCCTGTAATTCTCCCTGAAGTGCTGCCCCTGGTGTGGCTGGAGAAGGGCCAGTCTGGACACAGCACCTGGAACACGTGTCCCCGTCTCTGTCAGCACCGCCGCGGGGCTAGACAGCGGCTCCCCGCAGCGGGGCAAACCCACAGGCAAGGCCTGCAAGGGGGCCGGGCTCAGGGCGGGCCTGGCCCGGGGGGCGGGGCGCTGCCTCGGCTGGGCGGCTCCGTCCCGCGCTAACCCGCCCCCCGGCCGGCCCGGCCCCGCCCCTTCTGGCGCCGCGGGCGGAGCGCACGAGCCGCCATGGCGCTGGACCACCGGCGCGTGCCGGGCCCCGAGGAGTCGCAGGCCCCGCTGCTGTACGCGGTGCCCGGCCAGGCGGCCCCGGAGGCGCCGGGCCGGGAGGCGGCGGCGCTGCGGCCGCTGCTGGCGCGGGCCGGGCTGCTGAGCCAGGCCGAGGGCTCGGCCTACGTGGAGCTGGGCGGCGGCACCAAGGTGCTGTGCGCCGTGCGCGGGCCGCGTGAGGCGGCCGAGGGCCGCGGCCGGCTGCTGTGCGAGTTCCGCCGCGCGCCCTTCTCCGGCCGCGGCGCGCGCCCGCGGCCCGGCCCCGCCGCCCGCGAGCGCGAGCTGGGCCTGGCGCTGCAGGAGGCGCTGGCGCCGGCCGTGCGCCTGGCGCGCTACCCGCGCGCGCGCCTGGAGCTGACGGCGCTCGTGCTGCAGGACGGCGGCTCGGCGCTCGCGGCCGCGCTCTCCGCCGCCGCCCTGGCGCTGGCCGACGCGGGCGTGGAGATGTTCGACCTGGTGGTGGGCTGCGGCCTGTGCCGCGCGCCCGGGCCCGGCGGCGCCTGGCTGCTGCAGCCCAGCGAGGCCGAGGAGCGCGCGGCCGCCGCCCGCCTCACCGTGGCCCTCATGCCCGGCCTCAACCAGGTGGCCGGGCTGCTGGGCAGCGGCCAGGGCGGGCCGCCCGAGAGCTGGGCCCAGGCCGTGCGCCTCGGCCTGGAGGGCTGCCAGCGCCTCTACCCGCTGCTGCGCCGCAGCCTGCTGCGCAGCGCCGAGCGCCGGGCGGCCGAGGGCCCGCGGGCCGGGGGGGCCAGCGCCTGAGCCGCGCCGGGCCCCATCCCTTCCCCAGGGAAACTGATCCCATCCCCGGTCCTCCAGGATGAACAGGGTATGGGGTAGAGATAATCTAGGGGGGGGTGTCCCAGCAGCCCCCCCTTTCCAGAGTAATCTGGGGGGGGTGTCCCAGCAGCCCCCCCTTTCCAGAGTAATCTGGGGGGGGTGTCCCAGCAGCCCCCCCCTTTCCAGAGTAATCGGGGGGGTGTCCCAGCAGCCCCCCCCTTTCCAGAGTAATCGGGGGGTGTCCCAGCAGCCCCCCCTTTCCAGAGTAATCGGAGGGGGGGTGTCCCAGCAGCCCAGCACCCCCCTCCCAAAGGTAATGTGGGGATCGCAGGAGCACCCCCCCTCCCAGAGGTAATCTGTGAGTGCCAGTGGCAAATCTGATGTGAGATCAATCTCCCCTCACTGCTGGGGAGCAGGGCAGCAGACCCCGCCAAAGCTAGTTGAGACCTGCCCCACTGCTGGGGGGGAGCAGAGCCGCAACCCCACCCTCCTGCTGCTGGACTGCTAAGGGGACTGAATAATTGAACCACGGAGCAGCGGGACCTCCAAAGGAAAAGCCCCACTGGGGTCCAACAAGGAGGCAATGTGACCAGAGCCCCAGGCTGCTGCTGGGGTTGCTCCACTCAGCAAGGAAAAGTGAGCCGAATTGGGGCCTATCTACCAAGGGGAGCACATCAGAGACATTTCCACGGGGGATTGAGCAGCCCCTATGCCCTGAGGAAAATTCTGCACCAGCATGATGGCAAAATTGTGGACATTTCAATCGAAATTGGAACTAAAAACAGGAAGCAGACTCTGGAGATTGAACATATGGAGGGATTTTTTTCTTTTCTTCTCAACTCCAGTACTGAGTGGGGTGAGCTGGAGACATCTTGTAGAAGAGACTTTACAGATGGGAGTTAACACTGCGGAAGTTATAGAAACTGTGGCAAACCTTAGGGCAAGTCCCCCACACCCAGTGACACACTGTGCCCATGGCAGCTATCATCCACCATACTCTTAAGTGTTTTTTTAAGTATCAGAAATGGTTTTTATACTTTATGGTTAGTACAATTCAGCAGATGCCACTGAGCTATGAACTGGGTTTTGCAGGTTGTTGGTTTATTTCAATGATATTTTGGTGTGTAGGAATGTATTTAGTGTGTGCTCCAGAAAAAAACTGCCCCTCCTGTCTTAGATTATTAAAAGGTTTCTGTTGGCTCCTAACTGATTGCTAGGATATGGCAAGAAATACTGCTGTCAGCAGACATCTGTTTTATTGGATGGTTTGAAATGTTTTTCTGTGATTTTTTTGTGACATTTGTTGATTATATCTTAACTCTTCCCCTAAAAATCAAGACTGCATTTTTCATGATGTTCATTTCACTTTCCCTCAAAATGGAGGGACTCATGCTAGTGTAGGCTAGTGTGATTATTTTGGTTTGATCTGGCCCTTTCTTGTTACCTCTCTGATTGCAACTCTGATCAGTAGGGGTTCTTTACTGTCTGTCAGTGGCACCTCTGCAAATTAAGCAATTAACTCAAATTCTCCATACAATGGACATGTACTAATGCAGTTTTTTTTCTTTCTGTGGGCATCATTACACTTGTATTCTTTTCATGTTGCACGCAAAGCATTGTTAATTGCCCACAATAGGAAGAACTGGTAATGAGATCCTTCATGCTGAATGTGCTGTTATAGTGTAACTCACCCAACCCCTGGATTGTATTGATTTGGGGGATGTGTTCCAGACACAAGTGATGAGGAAAGGGTTTGGTTGTAATGCTTTGTGACTAAAATGTGTTCAACAGTCAGAAACCACTTCCCAGTAAAATCCAGTGCATATATAAGACCTATTTGTAATTCACCACCAAAGATAATTGTTTAGATGGGAAACATTTGTATATGATAATACATCTTCTTACTGTGAAGTTCACTTTTTCCTGGCTTTGATCTGTGTATCTTAACTCATCCGCTCCGTTTTAATGGCCTTTTGATGAGAACATTTTCTAAGTAAAATCTGTGTTGGTGAAAAGTGCCAGGTCCCCAGCCTTGCAGACCATAATCCACACATCAGATACAGTATAGGTAGGGGCAGTGCTAGCTTTCACCTACTGCCCACTCTCCAGCTCTGAGCCACGGGGGTCACCTCTAGTGTGGAAAGGATAGCTTTCTGCGTATCAGCCTCTACTCATATGGAAAAGGGGAATTATCTAAAACTTTGCTTTAGAAACTGGATTGACAACAAATTTCACCACGGTTACTGAACAGCACATTTTAACAGCTGGGTTGGGTTTGAGTCTTATCCTGGAGGGGAAGGCATTACAGCTGTTAGTGTTTATGCAGAGGTGTAGATGTTATTGTTCTCTCTTAAATGGAAATGAGATGACTAAGGGGGATATGATTGAGGTCTATAAATTCATGATTGGTGTGGAGAAAGTAAATGTGTTATTTACTACTCATAACACAAGAACTATAGGTCACCAAATGAAATTAACAGGCAGCATGTTTAAAACAAACACAAAGTTTTTTTTTTTTCACACCACGCACAGTCAACCTGTGGAACTCCTTGCCACAGGATGTTGTGAAGGCCAAGACTATAACAGTTCAAAAAAGAACTAGATAAATTCATGGAGGACAGGTCCATCAATGGCTATTATCCAGGATGGGCAGGGATGGTGTTCCTAGCCGCTGTTTGCCAGAAGCTGGGAATGTGTGACGGGATGGATCACTTGATGATTACCTGTTCTGTTCATCTCCTCTGGGGCACCTGGCATTGGCCACTGTCGGAGGACAGGATACTGGGCTAGATGGACCTTTGGTCTGACCCATTATGGCTGTTATTATGGGCCCCCATCATAGTAGTATTTGAGCACCCCGCAGTGTTTAAAGTTTTTATCCTCCCAACACGCCTCAGGGAATAGGGAAGTGCTCTTATCAAGAGACATAGCCTGGTTTCGCTGCTAGAAATGTGTGTGTTTCTGTCGAGATAGCCATCTTGGTGTGAAATCCTGTGGCAGGTAAGGCACCTTAGTTTTACTTTGATGTAACTAACCAAGGTCAGCCCCATGGTGCAGGGGTATTGGGTTGATCTTGACTAGCTACCTTGAGGTACAAACATAACTGTGCTTTGTCTCCTAGACTTTTACATGGAGGGAGCTAACGAGTAGCAATCGCAGTGTAAAAACCATCTGTTTTTGCAGTGAAGACCTAAGTGAGTCTAGTGGAGCAGGGAATTGAACCCAGGTGTCCTGGATGACATCGTAACAATTAGGCCATCCTTCCTCTCTTATCTAGCAACTGTTTCTCACTGGCAGAACAGCATGCTAACTTACCCCACAGGCAAAGGCTTACAAAGTAGAATGCAAGGCTGACTTTTAAACTTTATAAAATGCTTTGTTTGGGCTCAGGAGGGAGACATCAGTCTGATATTGGCTTGAATTATGTGCTGTCACAGCTGCCTTCCAGAAAGATTGATTATTGGTTGGACATGGAGGTAACAGTAGAGGGCTTGTGCAAAACTCTTTAAGCTTATTTGCTGATCTTTAGTTATAGACACTATTGGTTGTAGCTCTGGGCTGAAGACAAGCTAGAGCAGAGGTTGGCAACCTTTCAGAAGTGCTGTGCCGAGTCTTCATTTATTCACTGTAAGGTTTCGCGTGCCAGTAATCCATTTTAATGTTTTTAGAAGGTCTCTAAGTCTAGAATATGCAACTAAACTATTGTATGTAAAGTAAATAAGGTTTTAAAAGTGTTTAAGAAGCTTCATTTAAAATTAAAATGCAGAGCCCCCCTGGACCGGTGGCCAGGACCCAGGCAGTGTGAGTGCCACTGAAAATCAGCCCACGTGCTGCCTTCGGCACGCGTGCCATGGGTTGCCTATCCCTGAGCTAGAGAGTACCGTGAATGAACATGGATCGGGGTGGAAGACAGATGATTTAAAGTGTCTGAATTTCTCTCCCCTGTGGTGAGTTGTAACTAGTACCAGAAATCGAGCAGAGCTGCAGCAGGCAGGATGCTTTGAGTTAAGGGTTGTTTTAGAGAGCTCTTGATTCATTTGTCAGCTGATGGTTGCTAGGAAATATGGTGGAAGAAGGTAATTATTAACCTTTTTGTTACCTAGCAGCTGATACACTGAGCTGGAAGCACTCTGCATCAAGGCTTCTGTACTGGGGTCAGGGCAAGAGGTGGCAGGAAATGAGGAAAGAGGAGCCCCTCTAAGGTGAGGGCCAATGTCCCTTACCAAGGTAAATTGGAGAAGCATAGGGTTAAGTGAACTAAAGAGACATAGGCCAGCATTATGTGCTAGCACTCCTGACTGCCTTCTAAAAGTCGGTCTAGACTGCGGATAGATCCAGCTGTCCCTGATCTCCATAAGGCTGGAGGTAGGTAGATAGTGCTATGTATGGAGAGTGACCGATCCTTTCCCCCAGGGTGGGGCTGGGTTCTAGGAAGTCCTTGGCCAGTGACTGATCTGTCCCTCTTTAAGCAGAAAGGCCAGTTGATAAAGACAAATAATAAATCTTTGCTGTGTAGCACAGTCTCAAAGCACTTCACAGGCCTTGGAAATTAAGCTTCACAACACCTCTGTGAGGGAGGTAAAGGATGTGACTAGCCAAGTGGCATCTGGTGGGGATGTTGAAGGTTCGATAGAGGGACACTCTTCCTCTCACAGTTCAGCAGTGGAAAGCGGTTAGCTGTGCTGTAGTGAGGGAACAGGAAGAGGATGCTAAAATGACACTCTGCTTGTCAGGTTTAAGAAAATGTAACCACAGACTATGGTCTGTTCTGTCCGTAAACTCTGGCATCCCTACAGTTTGTCCATAAATCTCTATAACCTACTAGGTCCAGCTCAATTTCTAGTCACAAGTGAACAAATCAAAGCGAGCCATTTACAATGCTATAGATGGACAAGGGAGATAATGAACAGCATCTAATTAGAGCAATAACTTGTACACAAACTATCGGGCCACAAAAGTTTCCTTCCTTGGGTCAGAAACTGTATATATTATTAGCTCAATTAGGTATCGCAGAGGAAGCTAGCTATTGCACTCAATATCATGCTACCCACCTTGTCTATTTATTCTCCAGGCTCAAGAAAGCTATACACATTTTTTGCCAATCAGTATATGTAGAGCAGCCCAGTGGGCTACTAAACAGCAACCTCTTGTAGCCATATGTTTACTGGGAAACCACTGGGGTTCTTAGAGTGCTTGTTCATGTCATTAGGTGTGCATGGCAGCCGGAAAGTTTTTCCCCTAGCAGTATTGGTCAGGTCGGCTCAGGCACCCCTTGGGGTCATGCCTTTATGGTGCTGGATATAGGGCCCTGCTGAGTGCCACCTCCTACCGCCTGTGACTGTTAGCCGGAACGCTCGCTGTTGCTTTGGCAAGCATCTAGCAGTCGTAGTGTCGTTCTCATGTATAGTTAGTTTACGTAGTGGTTAGTAGTAGTAAGTAGTTTTACACGTAAGTTTTACGACACACAAGGGAAGAGATCAGTGCCTCAAGTTAATCCTCATGGACCTCGGCTCAAGAGTCATGTCGACTCCTGCCCCTACATGGGGCCAGTCGAATCCAGGCCCCCATCTGTCATCAGTCAGTGAGGGCCGGGATCTACAGATGCCATCCATGCTGGAGGCATTCGAGGGGACGAGAGACCTTATCACCCTCATGCCGCCCTCCCGTCGGAGACGGGACAGGACACCTGTGTCAGTCGCAGCGGCTCCCGTGAGACCCCCCAGTGCTGTCCAGGGAAAAACTGATAATGATTCCGCTTTGGTGGTCACCCGCTTGATCTCGGTCTCCGGTGCCATCAACGAGCACACGGGGTAGCTGCAGTCCCCTAGCCCTAGATGCCGCTCTCTGGCACCAAGTGGCACCGCTCCTCCCTGGTCCTCCTACATGGAGTCATTGGAGTTGGAAGCAGAGTCCTTCCTCTCCAGATGCAGAAGGACCTCCCAGACGGTCGCAGCCCCCTACTCAGTGGCCTTTTTAGACCCCCTGGGCTTTCCACCAGGGCCAGGGCCAGAGCCAATGGTCCTACTGGAGGTCGGTTTCTGTGGCGTCAGCTACCTTTGCTTCTCTGCCATCTCAGTGTGACCAGGGTATGATGGTACCGACCCAATCAGAACCAGTATTGACGCACTCGGTACTGCCATCGATGTGGATACCAGTGTCCACATTGACTCCACCAGCTCCGGCACCGGGGACGCCGGAACACTGAGGGCCCTGAGATCCCCTCGGCGCCCAGGGCAGGGAACAGGACCCGCTGGTAACTAGAGCCTTGTCCTCATCTTTGCCTGATGAGGCAGTGGCGGGAACGTCAACTGCCCTTGCCCTGGAGGTGATTACCAAGCCCAAGTTTGGGAGGTGGGGTTGGAGCTCAAAGGTTCGCTGACTGTAGCACGACTCTACCAAAGGCTGCATCGGGGGAGCAAAACTTTACTCGTTGGATGTTTGCCGGGCATTAGTCTTTTACATCAAGCGAACGAAACCGTTCCGGAAATCCATTCAGCTATTTGTCGCAGAAACAGACAGGATGAAGGGGCTTCCAGTCTCCTCCCAAAGGATCTCGTCTTGGATCATGTCCTGCATCCAGGCATGCTACGACCTGGCGAAGGTACCTGCTTTCCCTATCCCCTCGCTTACAGGTCACTCCACGAGGGCACAGGCATCTTCAGTGGTATTCCTGGCCCACGTTCCAGCGCAGGAAGTCTGCAGAGCTGCGACATGGTCAATACATACCTTTACCTCGCATTACCCAGCAGGCCAGAGATGATGCAGCCGTGCTACAGTCAGCGAACCTTTGAGCTCTGACCCCACCTCCAAAACTTAGGCTTGGTAATCATAGAATATGAGGGTTGGAAGGGACCTCAGGAGGTCATCTAGTCCCATCCCCTGCTCAAAGCAGGACCAATCACCTAATTGGAATTGACATGCACACGCCTTTGAAGAAGAAAAAACAGTTATCTACCGTCTCGCAACTGTTCTTCGTGATGTGTTGTTCATGTCCCTTCCAATACCCACCCTCCTACTCCTCTGTCGGAGCAGCCAGCAAGAAGGAACTGGGTTGGGGGTCGGCAAGGCCCTATATCCAGCGCCATAAAGGCACAACCCCAGGGGGTGCCTGAGCTGACCGGATGGATATTGCTAGGGGAAAAGCTTTCTGGCTGCTGTGCACGCGGTGCACCCACCTGATTGGAATGGACACAAACAACATCTCTCGAAGAACAACAGTTATGAGAAGGTAGGTCACTTTTTTTGTTTTCCCTTTTTGTGCATTGATATCAGTGGGGTCAAGATTTCTCCTTGAAGGTAGGAGAGTAGTTCATCGGCTATTGAGGAATTCGTTGGTAGACTCCAGCAGCGAGCTCTGCAGTTGTCTGATGTCATGTTTGTATGCAGGGGAATTTGCACACACATCTCAGATGGGTTTCAGACCCCTTAGGCAGAGATGTCTTATTTCTGATGTATTTTTCACCTCCTAATCCAATTCACTACCACAGTTGACTAGGCTGGTAACTGAAAGAAACTCAGATACACGCTCTACCCTAAAATGAAGCAATTCTGCCATTTTATTCTCCCCTCTTCTCTGTTTGGGCTGCTCCTGGGTTTATTTCCAGCTCGTGTATACTTGCCTATTGGTGGGGTGGCTTCTATGCCCTCCGTTCCCCTGCCCCTCCTCCCCAGTTCCAAGTCCTCTACCCTTTCACCCCTTGGTTCTGCTTGTGTCACTGGGGCAGCTGTACTGAAACTGATTCAGTCCTTAGTATCAGTATTTACCTTTGGCCCCCCAGGAGCCAGAGGTAAACTGCCCAGGCAGTGCTGCTGCCCCTGCACAAGGGCTGGGTGGAGGAGAGGCAGTGTTCAGCATTGTCCTTCCTTCCATGACAGCTGCCAAGAGGCATTTTTAAAATCCTGGGGCAGGCTTCCAGGTGGAGGTAGATTCCCACCCCCAATTTACACCTCTGCCCCCAACCAGCCCCATTCACTGAGATCAGGTCTCCCTTGTGCCAGAGTGTGAGACAGCCATGATCTGCTTCTAGTGCAGAAAGGGGCAGTCCGCTCCCTGTGTAATGACCCTCCCAGCAGCCCATCTGTCAGCCCTTTACAATGAAACTGCACAATGCACAAAATACTCTAGCACAGGGACAAGCCTAGGTGGTCTAAATGACTTAGCCTGAGAAGTCTTTTCAATCTCTTAATTGCTGTGATTCTGCCTATCTACTAGTGCATTCATTTTACCCCCCCCGGCTTCTCTGGGAGGCAAAGATTAAGATTTTAGTTTTAATCAAACATCTGAAATGGGCTGTGTCCAAGTGACCTTTCTCCCTCTAGCCACACAATCCTGTATCCGGAGGCCCTAGGGCAGGGGTAGGCAACCTATGGCACGTGTGCCGAAGGCGGCACGCGAGCTGATTTTCAGTGGCACTCACACTGCCCGGGTCCTGGGGGGCTCTGCATTGTAATTTAATTTTAAATGAAGCTTCTTAAACATTTTTAAAACCTTATTTACTTTACGTACAACAATAGCTTAGTTATATATTTTAGACTTAGAGACCTTCTAAAAATGTTAACATGCATTACCGGCACACGAAACCTGAAATCAGTGACTAAATGAAGACTCGGCACAGCACTGCTGAAAGGTTGCCGACCCCTGCCTTAGGGGATGCAGCTGTAGAAGTCTGGGAGCTTGTGGCCACATAATTTCTGCCCTGTAAGAGGCAGCTAGTTCCATGGTCCCCTTTCTACAGCAAGTTTATTCCCAGAGGTCCGTGGCGTGGGGCACGTTGATTTTACTGATGATTTTAATTACAGCTGGCCTGAGTCAGTTACTTGTGGTGTTGGGCATCTAGAATATGTGGCTAGATGGGTGCTATAGAAACCCCATCTAGCAGTTCCCTGCAGTCCAGAACCGGGACATTGTCTAACAGCAGCTTGGCAAAGGCTGTTCTCTCTCCGATATGAAAATCAAAGCATCAGACTCCCAAATAACCAGAGAAAAGAAATACAAATTTATTATTTTTCCTTCCAACACAAATACACTCTTTTCCCAGAGCAAATTAGAAATACAGACACAATTTCCTACCAGCATGAGAGAGACTACCTAGAAATGGGGGACACGGAAAGGAGCTACAGTTGTTCCAAAACACAGTAGTAGGGGAGCAGAGGGGGAATGCAGGTTCTTTGGGTGAAGGTGAAACAACCCAAAGCATGGGCATGTCACTGTTCACATAGCAGGAATTAGCCTGCTGAGAAAATATTCACACTCCTCTCTTATTTCTGGTAAAGCTGCTCATGGAATTCCTGGGAAGTGACTATGAACCATATCACATAGCACGGTGTATAGAAGCCATGTGAAACCAAAGGAAAAACCTTTTCTGAGCCAGCGGAAAATCAAAGCTCTCCAGTTTGCAAACTGCTACAGCTTCTGCGGGGTGCTCTGCACAGCCACCGAGGGGCGCTGGCCTGATGGCGGTTTCTCAGCCCCACTGCCTGGGCTGGCAGGACCTGGGCTGTTACCAGCAGTACCCACCACTTCCATTTGTGGGTCTCAAAGGCTGCGTCTTCACTAGGAATCAAGCTGCATTTTTAACCTGTGTTAAAATCCAAGTGTAGACAAGGCAAGTTGTAGCTGGTCAGCGTGAACCACTTGTTTCCTCTTCGTGTTTGTTATGACCAGCCCAGGGCTGGTGCAAGGATGTTTCGTTGCCTAGGCGAAACTGCCACCTTGCGCTCCTCCCCCCTGTGCCCCCGCTGTGAGGCGCCCCCTGCCCATGCCAGCTCCCCACCCTCCACTCTGAGGCACCCCCCCCCCCCCAGCTCACCCCTGCTCTGCACACGAGCACCCTGAGCACGCCGTCGCTGCATCACTTTTCTCGCCTCCCAGGCTTGCGGCACCAATCAGCTTAGGCGCTGGAAGCCTGGGAGGCGGGAGAAGTGAAGTGGTCACGGCATGCTTGTGGGGAGGTGGCGGGGCAGGGGTGAGCTGGGGCAGGGAGTTCCCCTGCGTGCCACACCCCCACCCCTTACTTGCTGCAGGCAGCCCTTCCCGCGCTCCCCTGCCCCAGCTCCCTCCGCCTAAATGCCAGAGATCCGGCTGCCGCAGTCACTGCCGAAGAAAATGGCGCGCCCCCCCCTCCCCCCAAAATCCTAGGCGACTGCCTAGGTTGCCTAAATGGTTGCACCGGCCCTGGACCAGCCTCCCTTTCTAGCACCTCAAATGGAGGGAAGTCTTTGTCGTCACATGTGGGGCCCTTCACAGCCTGTCCCCACCCAACCTACCATCTCTTGTTCACTACTGAGATGCTGGCTCCTGCCTCTGACTAGACCATGGGGCCAATCTCCATCACCCACTTGTTACAGCTTCAAACCAGCCCATTTGTGCTTCCCCAGGCTGCCTCTCCCATGTGGTAGCTGTGCCCCGTCAGCATCCTTGGAGCTGCCTCATTATCCACCTTCCAACCCTTCCTTAAAACTCTCCTTTGCTGCAATGCCGACAAAAAAACATGACAGCAATGAGGCTGCTGGAGTGCTGAGCCCTCTGCCTGTCCTGCTGCCCAGTGCTGTCATTGTTCCCTGGTGCCCCTGGCTGCCTGGCTCCAGCTCTTGGCGTGTGAGCTCTACAGGGCACGGATCAGCTTTATGCTGGGTGTTTGGGATCCTGGAGCTAGAGCACGTGGGTGGTCTTCTAAAACAAATACCCTTCCTACCAAGACAGGCTAAAAACAACGGCCGTGTTTACATTAGGATTGTTACAGAGGTTAACCACACCTTTTTCCTAGTGAAGCCAGGTCCAAATGTTTCACATACAGGTCAGCAGATAAGGTCTCCCAGTGAACCTGTGCAGGGGCTTGTATATTGTCCCTCTTTTGCAGATGGGGAAACGGAGGCACAAGAGACTTGGCGAAGTGACTTGGCCAAGGTTATCCAGCAGGCCAGTGTCAGAGCTGGGTGTAGCACTCAAACCTGCCTACCAGTGCTGGCCTCTGACCTTGAGGTTTAGATGTAAAATCTCCAGGCCAGGGAATCTGTCTCTGTCACATGTAAACACTATTTCTCGCTCTGTGGCTTCGCAGTGACTCCACAGAAGGGGGAATGTTTGTTACCCTAGCCGCCCTGCTGGGAAGGGATCTCCCTTGGTTCACAGCCAGGCCCCTGCAGAGTGAGCTGCGAGTCTGAGACACTGAACGCTGGGGATGTGGCTGAGCCCCAGGGTCTGAGCTGTAGCTGACAATCTCATTCTGTCCCAGCAGAGCTCTGCCTCGTTGAGATTTCCATGAGCAGCACAAGGAAGCAGCAAGTCTAGTCCTGGAGCGTTTTGTCTGCGGGTCAGCACACTGCAGCCCTGCGCTACCCTTGTGGTAGGCATGGACTGAGGCAGGAATATGTGCCTGCTGCTTCCCTGCTCGCTCTGCAAGAGCCTCCCCCTCCCCATGGGGCATGGAAATCCTGCTGAGCGACATGGCGCAGAGAGAACTGGGGGCCTTCAATGTTGACTTAGGCCAGAGCGTCAGCCTGCTGTGCCCATGAGTGGGTGACATTTTGGCTCTTTCTGGGCACGCTTCATTGCAAGGTTCACTGAGACTCGTTCTGCAGCTCAGTGACGTGGGTCAGGCAGGGAGGCGATGGGAAGGGTCCCCCAGGAGTCCCTGTTCTGCACCGGATGAAGCTGGCATTCGAGCAGAGTGGCCAAAGACATGGGTGTTTTTCCTGTGGCACCAGGCATCTCTCAACTAATCAAGGCCCAGAGACAGGGCAAGACTCCACAATGAGGCACACAGGAAAAACAGGGAATGATGGGAGCTCTATGCTGCACGTGGCGAGCGGGACAGCTAGTCCCTGAGCAGGAGAGAGGTGACATGGGGCCTGGGAGGGGAACCTTGCAGTGGGAGACGCAGGGCCATGTACAGCAATGGCCTGGCCTGGGAGCCAACACCCCCTCTTGGTCCAACAGTGCCATTCGCGGGCAAAGCGAGGGCTGCCTGGCTTTCTACATGGGTCTTAAATACACCACCGGGAGCCAGCCAGTCTAGCTCCTCAGGGGCTTTCGACCTGCCTTTCCCTCACACTACATTTCCCCCCCACTGCTAAAAGGAACAATCATAACACAGAGATTTCCCTCAGCGTGGTGGGGTCTCGTGCTGGCGGAAATGATGAGGCGCGGGACACGGCTTTGTTGCGCTAGCGCTGAGACCGGGTACACTCATGTCATGTGTGGCCCCAGCTGGCGGCCTTGAAAGAAATACAAACACAGGAAAGGAAATGCTAGCCAACCTGGGGAAGGCTCTGGCGCCCCAGTCCGGTTACTGGCTGCCCTCTGGGTCTGACGTGTGGTTTTTCATCTGCAAAGAGATACTACATTACGTTAGTCATCCCTGTGGGCCACATTTCCAGACCAGCCAACATAAGCCACATGGACCAAAACACATGGCTCGTGTGCACATGACTGCCCAGGGGTCCTCGTGCACAGCGCCCGCTTGTGTGGGCACGCACGGCTACCCACGGGTCCTGTGTGCGCACGACTACCCGGGGGGTCCTGTGCATGGTCCCTGCTCTTGTGTGTGCACACGACTACCCGGGGGGTCCTGTGCATGGTCCCTGCTCTTGTGTGCACATGTGCACGGCCCCCTCTGACAGGGTGTTCCACCCCCATTAGCCTAGGAAAGTAACTGAGGCTGAGAAGGGGCCAGTTAAACACCTAGGCCACAGCTGAGGGGCATCAGGTGGCCTGAGGAACCCCTGCCTGCTGCTGGAGCCTGGCTGAGAAGTTTCAGCCCAGCTAGGATAAAGCCAGAGAGCTGGCAGCAGATGGGGGTTGCAGTGAAGCACTGGAGAGGGAAAGGAGGAAACCCCGGGGAGCCAGGCCCTGAAGGAAGGATGGAGGAGATGCCTGAGTGCGGTAAAGGACAAGGTGCGACACTGCAGACCTTGGCAGCTGATTAGAGGGTCCCTGAGCTGGAACCTGGAGTAGAAAGCAGACCTGGGTTCTCCTACCAGCCACGGGGTCCTGACCCCGCTGGACAGAGAATGGGAGCCTGGGATGGTTTGTATGGCATGACTGATCCCCCGAAGGGGGAAAGCACATAGTGACCCGGCCCGAGACCAAGCCCTGACGGGAGAACACCCTGAGTTAGAGAGAGGTGGCAAGGCAGCGGACAAGGCACAGACCGGGGTGTCGCCCCGGCAAGAAGCTGATCCCCAGAGCAGCCAGGAGGAGGCATCCCAGTGGAGAGTGAAGCCTGTGTGTGGCCCCTGCTCGGGCCTCACAGGGCTACCCACTCCTCTCTGTGTTCAGACCCCTGCTTGCATGTGCACACGACTACCCGCGGGGCCTGTGCACGGCCCCTGTTCGCGTGTGCACACGGCTACCTGCGGGGCCTGTGCACGGCCCCTGCTCGCGTGTGCACACGGCTACCCGCGGGGCCTGTGCACGGCCCCTGCTCGCGTGTGCACACGGCTACCCGCGGGGCCTGTGCACGGCCCCTGCTCGCGTGTGCACACGGCTACCCGCGGGGCCTGTGCACGGCCCCTGCTCGCGTGTGCACACGGCTACCCGCGGGGCCTGTGCACGGCCCCTGCTCGCGTGTGCACACGGCTACCCGCGGGGCCTGTGCACGGCCCCTGCTCGCGTGTGCACACGGCTACCCGCGGGGCCTGTGCACGGCCCCTGCTCGCGTGTGCACACGGCTACCTGTGGGTCAGTGATGGCAGGGAGATGGCAGGGCTCTGCCGTTGCCCTGCTCCACCTGTCTGGAACACTGTTAGTCAAAGCATGCCCAGTGCCACTTGCTGACAAAGGTGCCCTGACTTATTAAGTTTATAGTAATTTGTCTTGGGAATTAAAGTAGTAAATGAGAGGGATTTGATTCAAAATCATGATGCTCTGGTACAAGCCTGCGTGTTAGAAAATTGTTTAAACAGCCCCTGGGTTGTTCCCTTTAATTGCATGAGTGTCTGGGGGAGAGGCTGCCACGGTGACTGGCTCACCTGCGTCACTGGAGGGGCTGTCAACGCACCCGGCTATGATGCAGCCAGGCATGGCAGCTTGGCTGGGTTGTGTGCTGCAGCTGGAGCCTGCTCCCTGGGCACTTCCTCGCTCCAGGCATGTTTACAGTGTCAGCGGCCTGGGCATGCCAGCTTTGGCCTGGAGGGGGGCTGGCTGGCTAGGGATATAGCCCAGGGGGAATCTATGTCCTGCAGGGAGCCCAAGCCTCTCCCAAAACTCTGTTCTAGCAGCACTCAGCTCAGGTGGCCCCATCTTGAAAACTAGCAACTAATTCATGGCACTAGGCACCTACAATGCCACGCCTCTCCGCACGCCTGCACCAGCAGCTACATGCACTCAGCAGCCCTCCCCCTCCCATAGCGCAGCTCCTGCAAACGGGAGGGGAGCCTGGCGTGATGAGGGGGGTCGTGGCCGAGGCACACGGGCTGGAGATGGGCACTCCTCTGGCTCAGGGGAACGGCCAGCACATTTCCCCATGCAGGCACGTTGAGGACCATTTGGCTAAAGCCCAGAGAAAGCTAGCAGCCAAAAGCTCTCTCCCTGCCTAGGCCATGCAGGGCCCATGACTGGGGTTGCCCACCCTGCTGGCTTCGCCGGGAGTCTCCCGGAATGGGTGCTCTCTGCTGGACGCTACTGAAGCCAAACCAGGAGATTTTAGTAGCACAGCAGAGCTAAGGCAGACTCCTTGCCTACCTAAGGAGCACCCAGCCCCCTGCCGCAGCCCAGTGAAAGTGAGGGGGGGATGGAATGAGGGGCCGGGCCCCAGTGAAGGGGCAGGGTGTGTCCATGTGATGAGACAGTTGGCAGCGCTACTCATGACAAAGCAGCTCCGCAGGGACCTACCGTCTCCTCGGTGTCTGTGCTCTCCTCCTCACTGTCGATGTCCCTCAGGTCGCTCGGCGCGTCGGCAGCTGGGATCTCCTTCCCTTGCGGCTCCCCCGCCGGGTACGAGGGCTCTTCGCTCACCTGAGCCTTCTTCTTCTTCTCCCCCTCCTTGGAGCCTGCAAGATCAGAGCAGCCCCTAGATAGCAGAGCTCTCTGGCTGCTCTGTGCTCTGCTCAGGAGGGACGTGCTCACAGGTCACTAGGGAAATGCCCCAGGCCAAAGGGCTGTTAGTCTGTGATGGCCAAAGAAGGGCCATGCAGCAGCCAGCCAGGAGCCCGACAGTCACCCCCTAATCCTCCCAAAGAAGCAGGCTGCAGTGTCCTGTTAGCGAACATGGTGGGGGAGGTTCAGTGGAGCAGCCGAGTTAGCTGGGGGGAGCATTGCACTTAGCCCGAGCTGCGCTGTGCAGAGAGGATATCTCTGGAGCTGTGCTCAGAACCAGTTCAGGGGCGTCCCTGCGTACGTTCTCGTGGGCGGGGGTGGTTCCTGTCCGGCTGCTGGGCCTTCACATCTCCATACAGGGGCCAGATGATCACGAACAGCCTATGTGCCTACTTGTGCACACCCAGTGCTCTGACAGTAACAGCCTCCCCGCTCCTCTCACCTCTCTCCCCAGCCAGCCGCTCCCGCCGCTGGTCCATCCGATCCAGACTCTCCAGCAGACTGTCCACCTGGGCTTTGATCTGGCTCAGCTCTCCCTTGATGGAATGCAGCTCTTCGGCACGCACTGCACGAGGGAGAGGAGAGGCGAGGCCATTAGGCTCCATGGAGACGTACCTCACTGGAAGCGATGGGGAGGGTGATCCTGGCGGGGTCGGCAGTCTGGCTGGGCAGCCCACCTCAGAGCCATTCTGCACACTCCAGCTCTTGGTGGTTATGCATCAGTTAAGTGATGGGTGCTGCCATCTGAACCTCCAAGCTGCAGGCAGGTCCCTGTCTCCCTCTGCACCTGCTGTGTATTTCCTCTTCTAAATGCACAGCAGTTGGGCCAAGATTTCTCCCCTGGAGGCACCTGGAAGGGGCCTGGGTTCTGGAACATCGGGCCCCTCCACAAGGCTCCCCAAATCCCCTGGCACGTTGGAAGGTCCCAGCTTCGGGGGCACCTATGTTTGCAAACGCTGGGCCTGTCTAACTCACACATCAGTTGGCCCAGGCGCTGCTTTCCTGGAGCAGTTTTTGGAGACAGTGGCGTCTAAAATGTGTTAAAAGGCGAAGTTCTTTCGCTGCTCAGGCTGGGGGCTCTCGATAGCAGGCTCCTTCCTGTGGAGAACGTGCTCCCTGCAAGCAGTGTTGAGTAGCCCCTGCCCCAGGCATGCTCCACCCAAGCCGTGCTGTCCTGGTGCCTTGCCCTCCCCAGGACACCCTCCACTTCCTAAAGCAGTGATCCTCTCAGTGTCCCACATCCCCTCCCGTTAGCCACCGCCCGCCCCCCGCAATCTGTAACACTTACGCTTTGTCCGACCCAGTGGTGCGTTGCTGCTGCCTCTCGGCCCCGGGTGGGGGATCAGGCTGCTCTTGCCCCCTGCCCCCACGTGGGCTCGTCTGGTCTTGACCGGAATGCGATTAATAAGGGGCGGGATCTTCTGATACTCGTACACCCTGCAAGGGGGAGCCACAGCCGTGTGAGGAGCAGGGCGAGGCCCTGGCATGATCCCCTGCGCAACGTGTCACAGGCACTGCACTGTCCTTGGGGGAAGAAGGAGCCTGCAGGATGAGCAGGGAGGATGGAGCCCCCCTCATGCCAGCAGGGAGCAGGAGTTGGGAGCAGGGACCTGGGGGGGCTCCTGGAAATCACAAGGCCTGAATGCCCAAGAATGGGATGCAGCATGCTGCAGATGGGAGCAGGGGGCTGTGGTCTGGCACAAGCCCTCCCACCTCAGGGCAGCGCGTGCTTTCAGGTGCAGTTGGGACGCCCTGCTCCATTCCTCCCTCCCTGGGCGTTCAGCGAGTGGGTGGCCTAGAGGCACCTGGCTCCAAACGTGCTGAGCCCTCAGCTGGAGCTGCGCAGGAATCGACAGGGCAGCCAGTGGACGCTACAGCCCCAGCGTGCCTCCTGCACAGCAGCCACTGGGATCCGGACGGAGCATGGCCTCTGGGACAGGAAGTCCTGCTCTATTACCAGTGAGCACTGCTGCAGGCAAGGGCAATCCAGTGTGGCGCCGGGGTCCTGGCAAGCTGCCCTTGTGGCTCTGGGATGGGTGAAATGTGGTGCCCCCAGGCTAGTCTTCAAACTATCTGGCACCACATCTCTCCTTTGAACGGGCAGCCCCCTACTCTTTACCCTCCCTGAGCGTTACCAGGAGTCATGCAGCAGAGACAGACTATCCCTCCCAGCCCCCAGTGCACTTCGCTGCCTACTGACTGCCAGTGCAGCCAGAGGAAACAATCTGGTTCCGTGGCTATTAAACCCCAGGGACTCTCTCTGTGCTAATCAGCTGCTTTTAGGTAAAGGCCTAATGATGAGATTGGGGCCAGCTCCTCAGCCAGTGCAAATCAGCACAGCTCGGGTTGACTTCAAAGGAGCTGCCCGAGCCGACACCGGAACAGAGTCTGACTGCAAAGGCTCCCGGGGCCGTGGGTGTGGCACAGCTTCTACTCCCCCAGGGCCCTGCCGCAGCTTCCAGGCACTGGCTGACAGCTGGAGTCTATGGCATGTGAAGGTGTCACTGCAGCGGACAGGCACGCCCAGGCTGCTGGCATGGGCAGCAATAACAGTGACCATGCAGCAGCAGGGGCAGCAGTGTGGGCTAGCAACTCAAGGGCACAGCCAGGCTCCCCTGGAAGTTTGTGCTCAGGTTACGTCTATGCTACTGTTACCCACGCTAGCTAGCTTAAAGCTGGCTCGGGCAAGCCTGGCCCATGCGGCAACCAGCTCTTCCTCTGCAGTGGACGTACCCTTAGGCAAAAGAAATGTGGCCCCCTCTGTCCTGGTGCACTGAGCTGGGATACAGGGGGCAAAAGGAACTCAAACCCAGCACTTCATCAGCCCCTCCACCCCCCAACACCAAAGAGGGAAGAACTGGCAGGTGCCCTTGGGCCTGACATCACTCACCTGTACGGGAAATCGTCCCTGTAGAGCTCATAGTCCAGGTCACAGTTACTGCTGCAGAAGGAGAGAGAAGACAGCAAGGGTCACTTGCAGCAGTGAGCATGACGGTAGCTGTGCCGCTCCCATGCCCCGTCCCAGCAATGCCACTCAGCCATGGGGCCTGGGAACCTCCAAGAGGCTGCAGCAATGCTTAGTTGGCGAGATTTCTCTGCTTACACAGCATGGGGATTACCAGCCGGAGTAGGGGCCATCTCTAGATCATGGGGAGGAATCAGCAGTGAGCAGCATCTGCAGGCCACTGTTATATTTGCAATTGTGGGTGTCTCTGGATTAGCTGGGAGGAACAGTCAGGAGGGGCTGGCTGGGTTATAAGGCCTTTGCTTGGTGGGGGTTGTGTTTTATTTAAAATTTCCTGGGAATTTATTAGGTTTTTTTAATAAAAATTACAAAGAATGGGGGTAATTGGTGCAAGAAATGAAGGTTGCCACTTTCTGGATAAATATTGGGTACGGCTCGCTTTCTTCTGCTGCTTCTGGAAGCTGTCAGAAAACCCCTCACATTCTGAAACACGGTCAGCTACCACCTTCCCCTTTCAGCCACTTCAGCATGAAAGGCAGTTGCACAACTTTTATTTGCTTTCAACGTAGACAACTCTTGTATGAGGGCAAAGCAGGGCCCCCCTTGGCCCTGCCTCTGCTCCAAAAACCACTCCCAGACTCTCAGGTTCAGCAGTCACCGGTGTAATCCCACCACCTTCTCACCATATACAGTACCGGGGCTTCAGGCCAAAGGACTTCCCAGCTCTGCAGCCAGGAGCTCCCACTCTCTGGCTTCCCCTCCTCTGTCTGGCTTTTCTGGAGCCCCAGGCTAATCAGGCTGGGTGCTTTCCCCTTTGCCAATCAGGAACAGGTTTCTCTAGCCAGTTCCAATTTACCTCCCTTAATGGGAACTGGCATGACACAGGGCTGGCTCAGCAGTTCATGCCCAGCCTCCTGTCACACACCTCTCCCCCCACCCCCGCCTAACCACCAGGTTCATCCTTTCCCATATCCTCTACCAGATTGGGCATTCCAGGGGAGTTCTCTTCTACCTTCGGGTGACCCCCCAGGGTCCTCCTTGTGGGATTCATTTACCCCCCTCTCCACAGACATTATACTGTGTGTGGGGTGGATATCCCCATAGGTCCACTGCAATCCACAGGTCCTCACACCATTTGCACCCCCGGGTATGTTTCCCTCCTTTTTCCCATTCCCTTCTGGCAGAGGTTCGAGGTTGGTCCCTACTTCTCCCTGGACACCCAGGGCCTCAGGTTTCTCAAACCCACCAAGCAGGGCCTGGGCCTCTTCTTCTGGGGGTCACCTTGTAGGGAGCTCCAGTGGGCCTTTCTTCTCCGCTAAGGGTCTTGGGAGGGATGTCTCCCCCATCTCCCCTTCCTCACTTCCTTCTTGACTCAGGCTGTTGTCTAGGGCTTTTCACGGCAATCTCCTGAGGAGATGGTCTCCCTCTCTACTGGGGCTTCGTGGTTTAGGTGGTTCCACTCTTCGTTGGGGGTCCTCCCCTTTTCCCCACTGTGGCTTCCTCCCACTGCCTCCTTTCCCTCCTGGGAAGGGGTTCCACTCTGTGCCCAACACCACCGGCTAAAGCAGTCCCTCCGCTACTCCAACCTTTTTCCACCAGAACCTGCCCCAGACCTCAAGGGGCACCTGGGCCACAGGGACTGTCTCTCATCCCCATGGACACATTCAAGGTTCATCTTGGCTCCGGGAATCATCCAGTGCAGCTTTACCAGCCACCTCTGGATAAGAAACCAGGCTGAGGCTGTATCTATTAGGGCCCTCTGTAGTTTCCTCCCCACTATCACCAGAATGGTGGACAATCTCTTCCCTCCAGCATTAGTCCAGCCACAAAACTCAGCCCAGCCACACTCCACGTACGGGCTGTTCCCCTTGTTATGTCCCTAGCCTCTGTTTGTCAGAAGGTGGTGCTAGATGGCAGGAGAGAGATCACTTGATCATTACCTGTTACGTTCATTCCCTCTGGGGCACCTGGCATTGGCCCCTGTCAGAAGACAGGATACTGGGCTGGATGGACCTTTGGTCTCACCCAGTACGGCCGTTCTTATGCTCTTAAATGGTCAGGCCCCAAGGGGAGCTCCTTGAGTGTCTTCCTTTTTCCTCTCTGGGCCCTTTCTGGGGGATGTCTGTTCCTCTGGGCTTTCTCCCAGTCTCCAAGTCTTTATAGGGTTGTCCCTCTTTCCTGGGGAAATTGGCCTTCGCATACCCCTCGGTCAGTTTCACAGCCCCTGCCACCATACTCGGTTGATGCCGCCTAACCCATACAGGTATGCTGTTGGGGAGGCCCTGTAGGAACTGTTCTAGGATCAATGCGTCCATAATCCCCCCCCACTGTCTGGGTGCAGGGCTCAGCCAGCGCGTGGCCCAGTCCATCAACCTTTGGGCTAACTCCTGGGGCTGCACCCCACCCCTTGCTGACCATAACTTCTGGCAGTATTTCTCAGAGGACAGTCCTACCGAACCCAGGAAAGCTGGCTTTACCGCATTGTATTTCCTGGCCTGCTCCTCACTCAGGAGCATTTAAGCCACTTGGGCATCGCTTGCTAGATAGGGTGCCCTATCCTATCCAGCCCCCATGGCTACCCGCTCAGAAGTGGGTCATCTGCTGGGACCATCTTACATAGTCCTGTGCCCAGGTGGGACTCACCATCCTCTGCAGGAGCTGCTGTTGTACACTGGCCTGCTCCTGCAGGCTTTTCTGCTGCTCGGCCTGCCAGGTAAGCAAATCCTGCCTCTCCACGTGGGGGGATTGCTGCAAGCTTTGCATAGCCTTCTGCATCTCCTCCTGCTGCTTTACCAGCCACTGCAGGGTCTCTTCCATCTCTGGGCCACCAAACTCTTGAGCTGGCTCAGGATCCCGGACAAGCCCCCATGTGTAACAGGGCACAAGAGGGCTCCCCTTGCTCTGCTCCAAAAACCACCCACAGACCCTCAAGTTCAGCAATCACCCGCGCAGTTTATTTACAGGGTGCAATCCCACCACCTTCCCACTGTATACAGCATGGGGGCTTCAGTCTGAAGGACTTCCCAGCCTCTACAGCCAGGAGAGAAGAGCTCCCATCCTCCTTCCACTCTCTGGCTTCCCCTCTGATGTCTGCCCTGCCCCCACCCCTTACCATCCCCCAAAGCTTTTCTGGAGCCCCAGGCTAATCAGGCTGGGAGCTGTTTCCCCTTTGCCAATCAGGAACAGGTTTCTCTAGCCAGCTCTGATTTACCTCCCTTAACAGGAGCTGGCATGACAGAGCTGGCTCAGCAGTTCGTGCCCAGCACCTTGTCACGACTCTCCGTGCTATCTGTAAAGCTGATACATGTATGTGACAAGCGTGAAACTGACAACATGACGTATAACAGCACTGATCCAGCTCCCCAATCAGAAAGGGACGATGGCAGCTACGTCACCTGGGACACCCATCTCTCCTTCCAGAGCAGGGATTTGGATCTTGTGTGTTCCCGCACTTCCAAACTTAAGGGGGAAATCAGTAAAAGTGGAATTATGGCTTTTGTAAAACCCAAGAATTTTTCAGTAAAAATGGAACAGGAAAGGCCTCATGGGGGAGACGGGCACTGAAGGGGTGTCTCTGGGTGAGTGGGACACTATCACTGAGGCTCACTCTGGATTCTCAGGGCTTTTTTGATTCCTCCAGGAAGTTTATTACTGAGCATGTCTGTGTCTTAGCAGGGAGTTTAGACAGAGATGAGCCCCCTTCAAGCAGTCTGAGCAGGACCCATTATCTGGGAATCTGCAGTTATAGGTTTCTGATGTTAAATTTCATGGTTTCTGGTTTTGTGCACACACTATCTGGTCTGTCACTATTTGGTTCTCTTATAGCTCCAGTGTATGATTTTAGAGCAGTCAGTTCCCATCTCATTGCCTCAGTCTCCCTCTCTGTATAACAGGGATAATGATCCTCACTTCACCTGGAAAAATGGTTTTGAGCTTTAGTTCATTCATGTTGGGAAATGCTTTGGAGACTCTTGGCTAGAAGGGGCTGGTGAAGGGCAAAGGATGAGAGGTAACACCATGGTTTAAAAGTTTGGGGGACCGGAAATGAGAATGTAGGAGGCTTCCGGCTGGGCATAGGTGTTACCTATCAGCTCTGTGTTCTTGGGGAACCAGGGCGCAGTACCCAGCCTGTCTGACTCACAAAAGACCGTCCCCTCCCCCAGCCTTTGCTTGAACCAAAGCTGATCAGAAGAAAGACTTACAAAAAGCAATGAAAAGGTAGTGGAAGGCATCTCCATTAGCATACAGAATGGAGAACAGAGATTCCAAGGCAAGAACCGCCTGGAACTCTGTGACCAGAAAACCAGGGAAGCAGTGCATGATGGGGGATCTCTGCTCCAGCTGTTCATGAACCCACACCTGCACACACCCAGCTCAGCAGTTATCAGACCAGTTCTAATAATAAATCCTTGATTGGTACCCAAAATACTGACGCTGCCTAATTGCATTATGAGCTCCCTCCAAGGAACACCGCCCACAGCCAGGAATGAGCAGTTCCTATTGTCTAGCCTGAACAAAACAACTCTGGTTTACTCCCTTGTTTACACATAAACAAATCTAGTGTTTTCCCTTGAACCATTGCTCTCTCCCTACAGAAACTCCCTACCTATGCTCAAGCAAGTGCTCTGATGCCTGGATCCAAAATCTGCATCAATGCCACTGGGACTTCATCTTCTCCTGACTGATTGTGCTGGGGGCTCTGCTCATCTCCAGCACTCAGCTACCACCAGCATTTGGGAACCCTGATCGGTCCAAGCTTCACGGTGTGGTGAGAACCCAGTGTGTAGCCTTCTGACCCTGACTTGCGTGATCAGTTACAGTTTTCTAAATCTGACTATTAATATTAAATCTAACTTAAATTTGATTATATCACTGTTTTGTTTGTTTCGCTCCCCTTGTATGGTTATTACCTGGCAATAAATAACGTTCATGGTTAAGCTGCTTGCTTCTCTCTCTCCCTCCTTTGTGGGTGTTTTTTGGCTTCCTCATTCGCTCTGCAGCAACACTCCTCGTACCTAAACTAAAGATCCCTGGAGCGCCCAAAAATCCTGTGGGCTTTGCTCATCAAGTTGGTTATGACCAGAACAATTGTAACGTGAAAATAGGGACAGGGACATGCTGAACCTGGGACATCTGAGGGTGGCAGCTTGGAAGTGCTGTTCAACCCAGCCTACTGGGTCCAGGGACATACAAGGTGTCAGCTTGGGAGTGCCGATTAACCCAGTCCTCTCAGAGACGCGCGAGTGTGTGTGTGTGTGTGTGTGTGTGTGTGTGTGTGTGTGTGTGTGTGTGTGTGTGTGTGTGTGTGTGTGTGTGTGTGTGAGTGAGAGAGAGAGAGAGAGAGAGAGGGATTGTGGGGAACCTAGGTCCAGCAGGATAGCTCCATTGGGAGAGAACTTGCAGAAGTGGAGCTCCGCGTGAGGACACAAGTGACACAAGCAGCACATTGACAGAATGACAGAACACCCCCCCCCCCGCCCCAATAAATAAGCGAACCCCACAGTCACGGGCAAATCTGGTAACACAGGGGACACATCATCAGGAGAATAAGAGTTGGGAGAAAACATGTTCCACTCGTCCACCAACCACCATGCAACAGCTGGCTGCAACCAGGCAAAGCAATCACAGGAGTGAATATTTTTGTTGACTCATTATTCAGTTCAATAAATCATAGAACCAAATCTGAGCTAATCTGTTCAGAATGTGTTTTCCCCATTAGCAAGAAGTTATGCACCCTTGTGCAGTAACAACGGTTCTTTAGATGTCTCTCCCCTATGGGTGCTCCACTGTAGGAGTGTGTGCGCCCCACACTGCCGATTGGAGAATTTCAATAGCAGTCTGTCCCACACGCGTGTTACCTCACTCACCTCAAGGCTTGCCAGCATGTGTGGGCATTTCCCTCCTCCGTTCCTTCTCTACCACAGAGTCAACTGGAGGGAACTCTGGAGTAGAGGGGAGGAGGGCAGGTTGTGGAGCATGCACAGGGGGATCCATCTCGAAGAATCATCATTAGGGCACAAGGTGAGTATCTTCTTCTTCAAGTAACGTCCCTATGGGTGCTCCAACGTAGGTGACTCCCGAGCAGCATCCACCACTGGAGGATGGGACTTTCGAGTCAAGTCTGATATAGACGACAGTCCTGCAGCATCGAGTTGGGCTTCTGTAGCTGAATCCCCCATAGTGCTATGCAAAGGTATGCACAGATAGAGATCTGCAGAGCAGCTAGCTGGGTGACTTGGGGACCTTAGAGAAGGTGACTGACGAAGAGACTGACCTCATGGAACATGTACATATTGAAGATGGGGGTGTTACCCCACACAGTTGGCAGCAGAGTCTAATACAGCCAGAGACCCACTTGGAGAGATGCCGAGCTGAGATTATTACACCTTTCGATCTATCCGCAATGGAGAGGAAGAGTTTCAGAGATTTTCTAAAGAGCTTTGTTCTGTCCAAATAGAAGGCCAAAGCTCTTTTCACGTCGAGCATATGGAGGACGGCTTCCCTGTTGTCCTCAGGAGGTTTGGGATAAAGGCCTTGGCTACACTTGAAAGTTACAGCGCTGTTAGTGGCTTTATAGTGCTGTAACTCACTCACCATCCACACTGGCAAGGACATACAGTGCTGTATCTCCCTGGCTACAGCGCTGCTTGTACTCCACCTCCACGAGAGGAATAAAGAGTATAGCGCTGCTGCTGCAGAGCTGGGGTGCCAGTGTAAACAGGGAATAATCTTAGTACACTGTAACTGACCTCCGGAAGCTTCCCATAATCCTTTAAAGTAAAATTACTCTCCTTTGTTTTGTGAACTCCGGGCTCCCGAAGCTGCTTATCAAAAAAACAAACACAGCTAGTGTTTGCTGTGACTGCACAGAGGCAGGCAGGGGGCTCCCTTTGGAACGCCCACAGCTAGCGTTTGCTTGAGGAGAGAAGTGGTACGGCGCGCGGCAGGGAGGGAGCAGGGGTCCGTTTTGGGGAGGTTGCTTATCAGCTGCTATTTGCTTTCAGTGAGTGAGAGGGAGGTGGGGGAGGGGGTCGGAACTTGCAAGGCAGCTGCTGACACAGTGTCAGCTCCAAAAATCCATTCTCTCTCTCTCTCTCCCCCTCATGCTCCCTGTCACACTCCACCTCCCCCTCTTTTGAAAAGCACGTTGCAGACACTTGAACGCTGGGATAGCTGCCCATAATGCACCACTCCCAATGCCGCTGCAGATGCTGCAAATGTGGCCACGACAGTGCGCTGGCAGCTGTCAATGTGGACAGACTGCTGTGCTTTCCCTACTCAGCTGTACGAAGACAGGTTTAACGCTCAGCGCTGTACAGCTGCAAGTGTAGCCATACCCCAAATATTGGAAGCTGCATAAGTTGATTCATGTGAAATGCAGAAGTCACTTTAGGGGTGAAGTTCGGATGGGGTCTGAGTGTGACTTTGCCAGGGAAGAACACAGTAAAAGGGGGATGCGCCATCCAAACTCATATTTCCCCTATCCTGGCTGAAGTGATGGCAACGAGGAATGCTTTCGGAGTTAGTGAACAACAGGCCATGGTCTCAAACAGCAGTCTAGTCACTTCTTTTCACATTAGGTTGAGCTGCTGTTAGGGAGCGGGGGCCTGGGTTGTGGGAAGAGGTTTGCTATGCCTTTAAGAAACCTCTTCATAGCTGGTGGAAGGTTGCAACTGATGCGAAATGAACCTTCAGCAAACTAATAGAGAGATGTGATTTCTTTAAGCTTAACAGGTCGTCTAGGACCACCGGTATGGTGGCTGAATTAGGGGTGACCCCCTTGGGCTAGCACCTCTTCCATTTCTGAAGGTAGGTATGACAAGTAGTGCCCTTTCTACTGTGTAATAGCACCTCCTGTTCCTCCTCAGAGCAAGTTGTTTCTGTGTGTTGGAACCATGAAGGAGTCATGCTTTGAGTCGCAGGATCCGTAGATTGGGGTGGAGGGTGTGACCTTCATTCTGTGACAGGCGGTAGAGTCATTAGCAGACATCATGCCAGCTGCAACAGGTAAGGGAACCGCGATTGCCTGGCCCAGGTGGGGACGATCAGAATGATCTTTGCTTTTTCCATTTTTATCTTCAACAGGACTTTCAGTAATAGAGGGACTGGGGGAAAGGCGTAAAGAAGGCCTTTGTCCTAAGGAAGGAGAGCATCTACCATGGAGTGTCGTTCGATCCCCACCCAGGAGCAGTATTCTGGACATTTCTTGTTCCAGTGAGCAGTAAACAAGTCTATTACCAGCATCCCCTATTGTTGGAATATGTCATGTTAAATCACTGACTATCTCCCATTCACAGTCATGTGGGAATTTGCAGCTGAGACTGTCCGCCATCCTGTTGTGTACTCCCAGTAGGTACATCTGACAAAGTGAGGATTTTCCCTTGTTATATTGTATGTGAGCCTATATGAGTCTTACTGTTTTGCATGAATGCTCTCTGTGCCTCAGTTTCCCTGTGTATTGCACCAATGTCTAGGCGGTGGAAATAAGGGTGTGTGACTTTTATGGTGGCTGCTCCAGCTGCCTGCATGGATGCTATGGCCACCCCTTCGTAACCTGAGACCCAGGAGGGGGATGCGACCAGATGACTCGAACAGCTTAATGGGACTAAATCAGGGGGCCCAGATAATCTTCATCCAAGAATATTAAAGGAACTGGCACATGAAATTGCAAGTCTATTAGCAAGAATTTTTAATGAAATCAGTAAACTCAGGGGTTGTACCGTATGATTGGAGAATTGCTAACATAGTTCCTATTTTTAAGAAAGGAAAAAAAGTGATCCGAGTAACTATAGAGCTGTTAGTTTAACATCTGTAGTATGCAAGATCTTGGAAAAATTTTGAAGGAGAAATTAGTTAAGGACATTGAGGTCATTGGTAATTGGGACAAAATACAACATGGTTTTTACAAAAGGTAGATCGAGCCAAACCAACCTGATCTCCTTCTTTGAGAAGGTAACAGATTTTTTAGACAAAGGAAATGCAGTGGATCTAATTTACCCTGATTTCAGCAGGCCATTTGATATGGTTCCACATGGGGAATTATTATTTAAATTGGAAAAGATGGCTCTGGGTCCCCTCCCCCTAAGATGGACATGGCTGAAAAATCAGTGATAGCAAACTCTGTTCTATGCTGTGTTCTTGTCGACTAATAAACCTTCTGTTTTACCTGCTGGCTGAGAGTCACATCTGACTGTGGAGTTGGGGTGCAGGGCTCTCTGGTTTCCCGAGGAGCCCTGTCTGGGTGGACTTGCTTGGGGAAGTGCACAGTGTGGAAGGGGATCACAGAATATCAGGGTTGGAAGGGACCTCAGAGGGTCATCTAGTCCAACCCCCTGCTCAAACCAGGACCAATCCCCAGACAGATTTTTGCCCCAGATCCCTAAATGGCCCCCTCAAGGATTGAACTCACAACCCTGGGTCTAGCAGGCCAACGCTCAAACTGCTGAGCTCTCTCTCCCCCCAAGCAATGGAAGCTTCTAGCCCTAGAGACAGTCTGCTCAGAGAGAGGAGGCTCCCCCCTGAGTCCTGACGGGCTCTGTATGGAGTACTTCCAGAGCATCGCCCTGGTGACTCTGTGACTGTAGGTGGCTGATATTAGGACATTATGGGAGATGCACTGGTTCCACAGCTTTAGTGGAATGAGACCTGGCGCCTCCCTGCTGGTTTATGTAATACATAAAAGCCAGGTTGTGTGTCATGACTTCCGTGTGCGTTTCCCTGATCAGGAGGAGGAAGTTAGCGCACACATTTCTGACTGCTCTGGGCTTGAGCAGGCTGATATGGAGGCCTGTTTCCACAACAGACCTTGTGCCCTGTATTGTGTGACCACTGAAATGTGCTCCCCATCCTATGAAGGATGCGTCGGTGGTCAGGAGAAGGGATCAGGAAGACTGAGACAACGGGATTTCCGTACACACATTTCTCAGGTCCTTCCACCAGGCTAAGGCTTGCTTGACCCTGGTGGGCACTGACTTGCCTATGTTGTCTCTGTTCAGCCTGTAAACCGAATCCAACCATGTTTGAAGGCATCTCATGTGTAGTCTGACATAAGCAATTCCTGACGTGCCCACGGCCATGTGCCCCAGAAGCTGAAGGCAATGCCTGGCCGAGATATGGGGGCTGGACTACGCTCTCTCTCAATGAGGAGAGACTGAGAAACCTGATGTAGGAGGAGCACCCTCGCCTTAGTGAAGTCAAGGTCAGCTCCCATGAATTCTAGCCTCTGTACCGATGTTAAGGTTGATTTTTATTCATTGATCTGTAGGCCAAGATTCAGAAACAGGTCCCATGTGGTCTGAGTGACTCGGGCCTCTGTGCAGGACTGTGCCCTAAGAAGGCAATCGTCCAGGTAGGGATAAATCATTATTCCCTGAGTGTGTACCTGAGCTGCTACTACCGAGAGGAGCTTGGAGAATACCTTGGGGGCCGACGAGAGGCCGAAGGGAGTGCTCTGTACTGGAAGTGGTCCTGGCCTGGCCTGAATCTGAGGTAACACCTGTGACTTGGTATGATAGAAATGTGGAAGTATGCATCTTGAAGATCAAGGGCCGAGAGCCAATCTCCTTCCTCAAACGCTGAATGATCACTGATGGGTGACCATCTTGAATTTCTGCACTTTGACATATCAGTTGAGTGCTCTGAGGTCCAGTATGATTCTCCAGCCTCCCTTTTATTTTGGTATCAAGATGTAGCAAGAGTAGATGCTTTGCTTCTGAGGTGCACAGGCACAGGTTCAATAGCTCCTACTCTGAGGAGATGGTTTACCGCTTGACGCAGCGAGCTCTCATGAGAAGGGTCCCTGAAGCAGGATGGGGAAGGGAGAAGTAGATGTCATATCTATTCTGGATGATCTCCAGCACCCACTTGTCAGAGGTTACCCATTCCCAGATGCTGTGGAATGGGGCAAGGCAGTGTCCAAAAGGAGGAGTGGGGTTTCCCAGCATAAGGTGGTGAGGAGTGTTTGTCTCGACCAACCCATCAAAACTGCCACTTGGCGGTTAAGGGGTCAGATGAAGACAGCTGTGGTCCCGATTGCTTTTGCTTGGGGAACCTTGATTTCTCTCTGTGGCTCATAAGATCCCTGTGATGAGCACTGAGGCGCGTACTGCGATGACCAAGACTTAAACAGCAGCTGAGGGCTGTATTTTCTCTTGTGGGCCAGCACGTACTCCTAGGTCACGCAAGAATCCTTCACTGTGTGAAAGGAACATCTGCTTTTCAGTGAACAGCTTCATTCCCTCAAAGGGAAGGCCCTCCACCGTGGGTTGGACCTTTTCAGGGAAGCAGACAACTGCGGTCATGAGGCCCTTCTCCTAATCACGGATGTGGAACTTGAACATGCAGCCATGTATGCCGCATCTAATGCGGTCTGCAGAGATGTTTTTGCCACCAGCTGGCCCTTGTTAATTATGGCCATAAATTGGTCTCTGTGGGAGTCCAGGAGCTGATGAATAAAAGAACCTAGTTTCACATAATTCTGGTAGCCAAATTTGGCCAACAAAGCCTGGTAATTAGCCACCTGGCACTGAAGAGTGGCTGATGAAAATGCCTCTCTGCCAAACAGATCCAAGCCTTTCCCGTTTTGGCCATACGGGGTAGATTTAAACTGGTACTGGCAGCTCCTAGAATTAACTGGATCCACAGTGATGGAATTGGGAGGCAGGTGGGAGAATAGAAATTCCGTGCCCTTCGCCAGTACATAACACTTTCTGTCTGCTCGACTCATGTCAGCGGGATGGACACAGGGGTCTGCCATATAATTCTGGCAGGATCCAGGAGCACCTCTCAGCTGGGAGGGCCACTCTGGCAGAGGTAGAAGAGTGGAGAACGTCCACCAGTTTGTGGTGAGGCACAGTCACTTGGTGCAGCTGTATTTGCAGGGCTTCTGCCACACTCTGAGCTAAGTCCTGGAATGACTTAAAATCATCCATCATGGATGGCAGCGGGGGCATCACCCCTCGTCAGGTGAGGGAAATGAGAGACGAACTTGAAGGGTGTCTTCCCTTTCTGCTTCAGCAACTTCCTCCCCCCAGGTGCTCAGGAGGTTCTGAACCTTTGACGTCCCAGTTGAAGGGGGGTGCCTCCTTACCTGCTGGCACACCACGCTCGGGGTCTGGGAGGCTTGTTGCCTCTGGGCCTGCCAGGAGTCCCAGTTTGGCCCTTGAGGGTAGGGGGCTGGTGCCTGGTATTATTTCTGCCCAAACCATGGAGGTTGAGGGTCCCTGATGAAATTGGGATCCCTATGGAGGGTAGGATAAGCGGTGGGAACCCAAGTGCTCTTGCTCACTACCTGACTCTGATGTGCAGAAAGGTGGTGCACGGCATGGAGATTTCATTGAGACCAATGCTCTGGGAGAACTCGGCAGCGGAGCCCTGGTATTGCGTCGGACACAGAGATCCGTGGCCCACTGGAAATCCGCTGGCGTGGATGGTGTCGGTACCAGTTGTTGTCAGTGCCAAGAAGTCTGTACTGATGGAATTGGAGACACAGACCTAAATCATATGGTCCATCAGTGACACGTGCACCAGGCTGCATGGCAGCGCTTACCTTGGGGGAGGGGCTCCCTGGTTCCCATCAGCATGTCCCAGCAGCTCCTAGGTGGAGGAGGCGGGGGCTCTGTGTGCTGCCCGCACCCCCAGTTCCCATTGGCTGTGGTTCCTGGCCAACAGGAGCTGTGGAGCCGGTGCTTGTAGCAGGAGCAGCACATGGAGCCCCCCTGGCTGCCCCTCCCCCAGGAGCTGCAGAGCCATGCCAGTCGGAGCCAGGTAGGGAGCCGGCCAGCCCCGCCAACCCCCCGCCCCAGCACTAGCGGGGATTCTGGGCCACACACTGCCGCCCACCTCTGCCCCCCCCAAGCAGCAGCGGGGGCCCCCCCCCAGCACCAGGGGGAGTCCCGGGCCATGTGTTGCTGCCCCCTCAGCACGCGTGGTTCTAGTCAGGGGTACACAGTAATCATCATGGACAGGTCATGGGCCGTGAATTTTTTGTTTACTGCCCGTGACATGTCCACAACTTTTACTAAAAATACCTGTGACTAAAACGTAGTCTGAGCCGTGAGCTACCCCCATCAGAACACACCTGTTCCACTGCTGAAGGACACAGAGAGCCTAGCGCTACGCCACCCTTCCACCAGAATTAGCCTGGTGGGCCCCTGGAACTCAGGAGAGCAGGTTCAATTCCTGTCTGTGCCACAGAATCCCTGTGTGACCTTGGGCGAGTCACTTATTGGCACTGTGGCTAGTTCCAAATCTGTAAAATCGGGATCATAATCCTCCTGTTTGGTTAGATTATTTCATGTCTATCACAGTATCGCAGCTGAGGTCAGGGCTCCCTAGTGCATGGCACTGTACAAACACATTGCAAGAGCCAAAGCGCTGACAGACTAGACAAGACAGAAAGGAGGGGAAAACAAAGGCAGAGAGGAAGTGACCCACCAGGTCAGGGGCATAGGTGGGGCTCAGTCCCAGTCTCTTTCTCCCTACCTACTAGGCCATGAGAGGCAGGAGGTTAGTCCTTCCTCTGCCCCGACTCAATCGGTGATCCTGGAAAGATCACTGTGCCTCAGTTTCCCCATCTTAAAAACAGGCATTGGCTGCAGACAGGTGGGACTAGTGAGCTAAGAGAATTTTTTCCATCTCTAATTACTATGAGTCCATTAGAAGTCCCTGGTCACAGGGCCTGGGAGCCGGTTTTAGGAGCAGTACACAAGGAACTATTTTTATGGCTGAAACCCCAACTGGATACCCAGGATCCCTGATCCTTTGTGGGCCGTGTCACCCACTGACAGCTTCCACTGACAGACTCTCACCGAGTCACTGGGCGATGCGTTAAAACTACTCCATATGAAGCCAGCCATGACTCTGGGGAAGTCTGCTCTCTCTGAGCAGACTGTCGCCAGGGCAAGAAGCCTGCAAAGCTTCGATCTTCCTGGGTCTGGCCTCAGAGCATTCAGCCTCCCCTTCTACACTGTGCGCCTCCCGCAGCGAGTCCACCCGGGTGAGGCTCCTGGGGAAGCCAGAGGGCCCTGCACCCCAACTCCACAGTCAGCAGTGACTCTCAGCCAGTCGGTAAAACAGAAGGTTTATTAGTCGACAGGAACACAGTGTAGAACAGAGCTGTTACAGCCATCGTGACTTTCAGCCAAGTTCATTTTGGGGAGTCCTGGGCCAGATGCCCTGGACTATCCCTCTCCTTCTTCCAGTGCCCCACAGCACACTGCCCGCTTCCAGCAACCCGACCTCTGACCCGCCCCTTGCTCCTCCTCCTGGTCTTTGTCTTGCTTTCCGCAAAGAGTCACCTGGTCGTTACCTGGTTGCATCCCCCTCCTGGGTCTCAGCTTACAAAGGGCACCAGTCATAGAATCCGTGTAGGCAGCTGGAACAGCCTCACCTGCCCCAGAGTTCTCAGCCAAAGTCACACTCCCCCGTTCCCACCAAGGTATTGGTGCAGCACACAGGGAAACTGAGGCACACACAATATTCACGCAAAACAGTAAAACTCACATAGGCTCAGTTAATAAGACTCACATACAACATAACAAGGGAAAATCCCCACTTGGTCACACAGGCCACTGGCCCCGTACGGCAGGAGAGGCAGCCTCAGCACTACAGTGCTGCTGAAGTGCCTGCACCCAACCACAACACATTAGGGGAAGCTTGAGAAGCCAGGACACAGTGTTCCAAGGTCAGTGCAGGATAGCGCCAGGGGCTTATCTCCCCTTCTCCAACAGCTATTTCAGGGTGCGGGAAGGACTCTAGCCCACATGCTACAGGCGGCCAATGAGAGCTGGAATTCCCAGCCAGCAAGGAATCTTGGAACATGTGAGCTCACACATAGCAAAACAAGACACCTTCCATTGCGCGCGCGCGCACACACACACACCCGCGTGAAGCTGAGGAATTCAAGCAACAGCTACAAAACACAGCCAGGAATCCGAGAAGGCCTCCTCTTTCGTTTCTGCAAACCACATGCCTCACGCTTATGGGCCAAGGGCGTTCTGCCCCTGGTCCCGGTCCCATTAGACTGAGCTGTTCTCTCCTCAGGCCCTGTGGCCTTTCCTTGAGAATTTAATTCCAAACCACGGGTCAAAGCACTTCCAGCAGGGGGAGGGGAAACGCTCTCCCAGCCTCCCCCTCATCTACGTACTTTGGGAGAAAATGTCTGAACAAGAGTGGGGTCAGAGCCAGACTATGCTGCAGCCAGCAGAAGAGTGGTTCCAGATCCAAACTCCCCACAGACCAAGACCAAACTACCAAGGTGAACAACCCCAAATTCTGGGACATTCAGCTCAGGATCTTGAATTCTGGCATTCACAGGGTGAGTAAGACAGGAGAGTTGACACAGTGCAAGCAGTCGGTGGCTCTGTAGCTCTTTGTAAGATGGATTCCCTCCCCACACTGACCCATCCCCTCCCTGCTCCTACTCTGCTGCTTGGCTCCCCTGACCACAGGCAGTACATGGCATCCTCTCCCTAGCATCCAAAATATCATTTGAAACAAACACCTTGGACTGCTGATGAAAATCAAGGTGAAGGAGTTGGGGTGAGCCCTATGAGCTGCACAGCCATATTTCAGCAGGAAGATTTGACATGTGACCCCTCCAGCATCCCCCTGTAGTGGCATCCAGTTGGGAAAGGAGAGTCCACCAAGGCCATAGAGAGAGCTGTGAGATTCCACTACAAAGCGAGTGTTTCTGGCTGTAGAGGAGTGTGCTCCGAAGTGGCACCCAACCCCTGGGACCCTTTCTTCACTACCTTGCTGAGCTCCAGCCCCATCAGACGCAATGGGGAGGGAGGTCCAGGTTGTGCACAGGATTCATGGCATGAAAAGAGGTCAGAGTTTGGGGCCAGATTCCGTGAACAGCAGCGATGAGATGGGAGAGCTCAGACAGGGAGAACAGACAAAATGTTACCAATGATAGCTGCAGGGATCACGGCTCCTCCCACCGAGCTGTAGGGTGGGATGTGAAGACGAGCACGTTCTACTGATGCTGCCGAGGTGGCAGAATGGTCTGATCCAGGGATGGGCAGAGAGCCACACACTCCACTCACACCCTTTGGTGGGTTGTCGTGGTTGAGGAGGAAGTGGACCATGCTGCCCCAGGGCAGCGCGCAGAGCAGCAAGTCCCGCAGTGGCATCACATGCATTGGCCTGGCTGTGTTCAGCTCCCTGATTTTGGGAAGGGAGACAAGGCCATGCCCTCGACCTGCTTTTGCGCTGGTCCCCACTGCCTCTGTTTGGTAGCCTCTGGGCACTGTCCACCAGAGCGAACCCAGAGGGAGCCTGCCGGACCCACCTCCCTCTCTGGCTCCAGCAGGTGCGGGCTCAGGGCGATAGGAAAAGTCATTTCTTGCCTCCTTTCGCGGTCTTCTGCTTGGTGCTGGCAGAGCCTCTCACCCCGTCCCTCCCTCCGGGCAGAGATGGTGGTGCTGTCTCGCCAAACAACATGTCTAGGGGCCAGCTGCAGCCCCTTGGCTACCCGTTGCCCATTCCTGGTCTCATGGTTAAATGACAGAACTAGGTGGCTAGGGGCTGGGTTCGGCTCTTTGCTCTGTCCCAGACTTGCTGTGCGACCTGGGCAGGCTTGTGCTGGTCTCGCTCTATGCCTCAGTTTCCCCACTTGTAAAATGAGGAATAATGATATTCGTCCTTGTCAAATGCTTTGAGACCTTTGGGTGACAACAGCCACATAAGTGCCAGATGTTATTACCTTGGCATTTGGGCTGGACACCGAGACTTCCAGGAAAAGCGTCAAGGGGACCTCTGATCACCACAAGCGGGGACAACCTTGCCCAGAAAACAGCATCTCCAACAGTCCCTAACAACCTGGAGTGGGAGCAGATGGTTTGGCTCTGGCTCCAAAGGGAGAATCATCATTGCCCAAAGCCCTAGTGCCCAGCCTGGGGTACGTACAGCAGCTCTGGAGCACTGATCAGCTTGCTCTGTAGCTGATAAGCACTGTGCATTGACCAAATGCACCGGGGTGGAGAGAGCGGTTGGCTCCCCTTCCTGCCTTGCTCAGAGGACGTGGCTGGTTCTGGATTTCAGGTCGCAGGAGGCTGTGATATTTTAGAGGGTTTTAGGAATGGTTCATGCTGGTCCGATAGACAACAATAGCAACAGCCCTCCTTTTAAAGGCACAGCGCAGCAGCTCTTTGGCAGCAGAGGGGAGAGCAGCCGCCAGGAATGCAGGAAACACTGCCACTGCTGCTATTGTTTGCACCTGGAGTTATTTCAGGATTCTTTGTTCAGGCTCTTTTGTTTTCCAAGTTTCCATCAGGGGGATCTGCTGCTCCCTTCTCTCTCTGGCCTGTTCTTATAGGGACAGTCAGGCCTTCAGATCCATGCCTACAGCATCCAGTCCTACCAAAAACTCATGTCCTGCCTCTGGCAATGTTCTCCCAAGAGGCTGAAGGAAAGGGAACGTGGGCTCATGGTCAGGGGCAGCCTGGGATTTAGAGTGTTCCGGCAACCGTTTAGCACTTTATTTGGAGGCTAGAGTCACATAGGAGGGGAGCGAGTAGCCCGGAGCTCCTGTGCACTCCTTCTGGCTACCCTGTTCTCTACAGCACCTCCTGCTAGCACTTAGGCATCAGGCTCCATTAGCTTGATCTGCTAGACCAGGGGTAGGTAACCTATGGCACACGTGCCGAAGGCAGCATGCAAGCCAATATTCAGTGATACTCACACTGCCTGGGTCCCGGCCACCGGTCTGGGGGGGCTCTGCATTTTAATTTAATATGAAGGTTCTTAAACATTTTAAAAACCTTATTTACTTTACATACAACAATAGTTTAGTTATATAATATAGAGTTTAGAAAGAGACTTTCTAAAAAGGTTAAAATGTATGACTGGCACATGAAACCTTAAATGAGAGGGACTAAATGAAGACTCGGCACAGCACTTCTGAAAGATTGCCGACCCCTGTGCTATGTCATCTCCTACTTTGCCTCCAGCCGTGTCACGTGACTGAAGAGCCAGACCTGCATCAGCATTCTCTCCAGCAGCTGCTGCTGACAGGGGCTGGGACTGGATTCTCTCACTCTCTGCAGAACCTCCTGTTGGGGCAGCCCAGGAGCAAATCAGTTGCTAGAGGGCTCCATCTGCGTGCACATGCTTAAACCCTCTGCAGGATCGGGCACTCGGCGCTTTGCAGGATAGAGCCCAGAAAGCCCATCTGGAGCTACACCGTGCAGCCATGTAACAGTGACCAAACACTGCTAGAAGGAAGTGAGATGGGACTGGAAGCTCCTTAGAAACTGCAGCTGGAGACCGCTGCCTGGAGACCAACAGCCTAGATCAGAATCCCCCGGCAGCCAGCCCCAAAGGGAGCCCAGTCAGAACACACAGGCCTTGGGTTTGTCACATCTGCATTCTTAAGAGGAAAGTCACCACCTTCCAATAATCTCTGAGGCTGGAATAAGAACGAAGCCGTGAAGGCTAAAGAGAGAGACAGAGAAGAAGGTGGAGGAGAGAGGGTTAGGCTCGGAATAACAGAGGGAGACAGGGAAGGGAGAGTACCAGGCTGAGAAAAATGGGGTTCTGACACTGGAGGAGGAGTTCTAGGACACGGACAGAGGCTTGCACAGAGTGGGTTAATTTAACTCACCAAGTGGAAAGCCTCAGTATAAATCACTGATTTTAAATCAACTTTTCCATTTGTACTTTAGCTATTTTCTAAAGAAAAATGCAGTCTCACTGGTTAATATAACCATTAAAACATGTTGACTTACAACTAAATAGAGCCTTTATATTAGATCTAGTACATAGTTTTGCTGCCTAAGAGGATATATTATAACTATATAGACTTATTTAAGCAATGATATAGCTTAATATTTTCAGATTCTTATTAATGTACATTTTAGTAGGTTACAAAATAGCAATGATCTATTGCTTATTCACTAGATAATTAACCTTTTGTTCATGGTCTGTGTCAAGCTGCATTAGGATGGTAACTGGAATTTAATTAAACACACAACAAACCCTTAATATAGTACATGACCTATTGTGCCATAT
Source organism: Gopherus flavomarginatus (assembly GCF_025201925.1). NCBI lineage: Eukaryota > Metazoa > Chordata > Testudines > Testudinidae > Gopherus > Gopherus flavomarginatus. Next base: position 40,755,017 of record NC_066630.1, read on the forward strand.
TTATGAAGTTTGACCTCCAAAGTTAGGTGTTTTCCCCGATTCCTTCTTTATACAGAAAAGCAGTCTTTTTTGACAGAGATTCCTGGATTTAGCAGATTTATTTTTTATTTCAGTGTTTTAAGAGTTTATAATAAGTTTTAGCTGTATTAAATTCAGATTTCATTTTAAACAGGTTTATTGTTAAAAATTATTATAATTCAAATATCAAAATGGAAAAAATTCAATTTATATCAAAAAATCCATTTGTTTTTAAAAGTAATCAATTTTTGTCCACCCTGCATCTGTGACATGGTTACTGGGAGGCATCGTGATCTCCCTACGCACACGACTCCTGCTGACTGGCAAAGCGCTTTCACAGCCCTCTCTTGCATCCCAGCAAGCGCCGTTGGTGCCCCCAGCTCTGCAATGGCAATGGGCAGCTGGAGTGATTTCACTCCCAGCTGGAGGGGTGGCCAGTGAGGACTCTACCCTAGTGCCAGCAATCTAAGGCACTGACTGCAGCAGATTACATGGCTCTGGGAAGATGGATAAAAGAGTTTGGAATGCCAGTGGAGTTCTCGTCCATCTTCCCCGTTGAAGGAAAAGGCTGGGCAGGGACTGTTGAATCGTGGAAGTAAATGTGGGGCTACGCAGGTGATGTCAGCAAGAGGGCTTTGACTTCTTTGACAATGAGCTGATGTTCCAGGAAAGAGGATTGCTGTGCTGGGATGGGCTCCATCTGACACTCTGATAAGTTAGCTGGAGAAATGAGGGCTTGACGGAACTCAGAATAAGTGGATACATAATTGGTTAAACCACCATGAACAAAGAGTAACTATTAATGGAATGATGTCAGGTTGGAGGGAGGTCTCAAGTGGGGTTCCACAGGGCTCTGTTCTGGATCCGGTGTTGCTTAACATCTGTATTAATAACCAGGATGTAGGAATAAAAAGCATACTGATCAAATGTGCAGATGACACAAAGTGCTGCCAACACTTTGGAGGATAAAGCTAAAATTCAGAGGGATCTTGATATATTGGAGAACCAGGCTAAAGACAACAAAATGAAATTCAACACAGACAAATGTAAGGTGCTACACTAAGGGAAGAAATACTAAATGCACGAATACAGAATGGGGGATAACTGGCTTGGCAGCAGCACTGCTGAGAAAGATCTGGGAGCTGTGGTGGATCATAACCTCAACATGAGTCAGCAATGTGATGCTGCTGCTGCAAAAAAGCAATTGCAATTTTGGTTGCAATAACAGAGGCATCGCATGGGAGTGATAGTACCGCTCTACTTGGTGCAGGTTAGGCCTCAGCTGGAGTAGTGTGTTATTTTGGTCACCAATGCATAGAAAGGATATGGAGAACCTGGAAAGGATCCAGAGGTGAGCGACAAATATGCTCTAAGGACTGGAATGCAAGTCATATGAGCAAAGGCTGAAGGAACAGGGTAGGTTTAAGTTTGGAAAAGAGGAGTGTGATGGGTTGGATCACAGAACCCCCCTTGGGAGCTGCCAACTGATGTGCCAAGACTACTTCTGCCCCTGCTTTCCTGCCCTGTCAGCTTAGGACATCAGTGCCCTGCCTGGTTTGAGCCAGACCCGCTAGCCTGCTGCAAACCCAGACCCAGGTGTGGATCACATACCTCAACAGCTGCAGGCTTAACTGAAAGCAGTTTACAGAAGCATTCTTGCCTTTAACACTCAGATGCTCAACTTCCAATGGGGTCCAAACCCCAAATAAATCCGTTTCACCCTGTATAAAGCTTATACAGGGTAAACTCATAAATTGTTCACCCTCTATAACACTGACAGAGAGCTATGCACAGCTGTTTGCCCACCCAGGTATTAACACAAACTCTGAGTTAATTAGTAAGTAAAAAGTGATTTTATTAAATACAGAAAGTAGGATTTAAGTGGTTCCAGGTAGTAACAGACAGAACAAAGTTAAGTCACCAAGCAAAATAAAACAAAACACACAGATCTGTGTCTAATCAAACAGAATACACCCTTAGAGGTGCTTCAGTAAGTTTTTTCCTCAGACTGGACACCTTCCAGGCCTGGGCACAATTCTTTCCCCTGGTACAGTTCTTGTTCCAGCTCAGGTGGTAGCTAGGGGATTTCCCAGGATGGCTCCCTCTTTTGTTCTGTTCCATCCACTTATATATCTTTTGCATAAGGCGGGGAATCCTTTGTCCCTCCCTGGGTTCCCACCCCCTCCTTATCAATGGAAAGACACCAGGTTAAAGATGGATTCCAGTTCAGGTGACATGATCACTTGTCACTGTAAGACTTCAAGCCTTCATTCCTCCCAGCCTGACTCACAGGAAGGCCTGGCTGCAAACAGAGCCATCCACAGTCAATTGTCCTGGTTGATGGGAGCCATCAAGATTCCAAACCACCATTAATGGCCCACACTTTGCATAATTACAACAGGCCCTCAAAGCTGTATTTCATATTTCTAGTTTCAGATACAAGGGTGATACATTTATACAAAAAGGATGACCCCATCCAGTAGATTATAAGTTTTGCAATGATACCTTACAAGAGGCCTTGCGCATGAAGCATATTCCAATTACATTATATTCACTAATTAGCATATATTTATAAAATCATATAGAGTGCAACGTCACAAGGAGATTAAGAAGGGACATGATAGCAGTCTTCAAATACTGAAAGGCTGCCATAAAAAGATGGAGAAACATTGTTCGCTCTTGCCCCAGAGAGCAGGACAAGAGTCAATGGGTTCAAACTACAGCACAGCAGATTTAGATTAAATATCAGGAAAACCTTTGTATCTGTAAGAGCAGTCGCCCAATGGAACAGACACCTAGGCAGGCTGTGGAAGCTTCTTCACTGGAGGTTTTCAAAAGGATGGTTTAGACACAACAAATCCTGCATCTTGACAGAGGGTTAGACTACATGACCCTGGGGGTCCCTTCTAACCCTGTGGTTCTATGATTCTATAACACTGGCCAGGAAAGAAAGGCAGGCCCCTCACAGCACCATGCTGAAACACAGGTCTGGCAGCAAAGATAACAATGCAGCTTCCCAGGCGGAAGCCTGGCAGCAATTCCATTTGCTGTGTGCTTAGCTCACAGCTGGCTGGAGATAGCACCCATAGAGCGCAAGCTTGAAGTGTACAGAAAATCCACCCTGTTGCCCCTGCCTACTCCTCCCAGACCTGCCACCCAGTAAAGCACCAGCAGCCAAATCATTTTTGTCAAAAAAAAAAAAAGAAAAAAAAATTAAAAAAATTAAAAACTCCACCCCCTCTAATCTGCTCCCCAGACAATGGAGCTCTTTGTAATCCCAACACTGCTTTGTCAAGCTGGCAGTGAAACAGGGCAGAACCCGAAAGTAGCTGCCTCTCCTCAAGCATGCCTCCGGCCATTTCCTCTGTGCTCGCTGTACCACGAGCCACTTCCCAAGAAGCCTGTATCCTTGAGAATGAACAAGCACAAGCAAAACAGGATCCTTCAAATGGAATGATATGTTCCCTCCCTCCCCTCACACAGAACCTAGCCCTGCTGCTGGAGCGGCAACATCGCTGCAGCTGAGCTGGACAAAAACTGTGAATAGATCAGTCCCCCTGGCTAAGCACTGGGGTTGCTGTCAGACAGCTCCTGCAGTGGTAGAAGCCTCACCAGCCATGCAGGAGGTCTGGGTTCGATTCCTAGCTAATGCAACAATGTTCCCCCTCCCCCCGCCCCACCGAGTATTCAGCTTCATGCTGTCAACAGCATTAACCCCCAGAGAGCAGTAAAACTACCACATGCTTCACACGTTACACAACAGGCAAACTATATTGTCTGCCTGACTTAGCTAGGGAGCCCCAGGGGCAGGCCTGTGTCTCCCTGTAGGCATGACGGCAAGCGTCCTGGGCAACTCTCAATACATAATAATGAATCAGTGAGAGGTCTGGAGGTGTAGGCAGTGCACCTGCGCCCCTAAAAGGCCGGATGTTTCTCCAGGCTCCCTAAGAGCAGAGAGGTAACATGCAAGGGCTAGTGGCTATGTCAGGAGAGCTGCAAGGGTCGGAGTGTCCTTCCATATGAATGGAGAGTGCATTCGTATGGAAGGACACACTCTGTACATAACTGTAGCCAGCGATAGGATTCACGTACTGTATAACAAGGGCATCTAGAGGCCCCGTGCCAGATTGGGGCCCCATCACATTACATACTGTACAGGCCCGACTCCAAAGAGCTTAACATCTGCAGAGATAAGCTCTGCATAGGTGGGAGAGGAAACAGAGGCAATTACTCAGCAGCAGAGCCATATGGGTCCCCACAACTTGCCCCACTGAAATGCAGCATTAAGAGCCACTGGATGGGGCACGAGCCTGGATTTCTATCCTTGGCTCTGACTTGATTTATAGTCTTGGCCAAGTCCCTTGGCCCCTCTCTGGCTCAGTTTCCTTATCTGTGCAAGGCACTGCCGAGTGTTACCTGCCTCTGTAGTGCACTATAAATGAACCATGTTGTGAGCAGGACAGTGCTCCTCAAAGTGGGGTGCCCCAGACACAATAAGCTGTGGATGGGGGGGGGCAAGCAGCAATAATGGATCTCATGTGGCCAGGGATGTCCCCTCTTTGCCTTTATCCCTTCATCCCAGCAGGCTGCGACACCATCCCCATGGCAACTGACAGAACAGTTAGTTTAATGCACAAGCGCTCTCTAGCAAGATTGCCAGCTGGCCAGCTGGCAGTGTCCCTCCTGGTCCAAATGCTACGTTCCCCGGATCCCAGCCCTGCTCCTTAGGGAGAGTGCTGACTCACCGCAGTTTACTTGGCAAGGTCAGCGGCTGCCCAACTCGCCTGTCTCCGAGCAGGGGAGTCGAGCCAGGCTGCCTTCCTTCCCTCACTGCTCCAATTACCCATGATGGTTGCAAAACGCAAGGTCTGTGCTTTCACGTCCTGCCCCAGGGCTCTGTTATGCCACCTCCATGCTAATGTGGGAAGGATGGACTGGCTCAGGAGCAGAGAAGGGACCCAGCCCCAACTAATTACCCACTGCCTGAGGATGCCTGGATCCCGAATTTCAGTTCAGCCCCTTACAAAAAGAAGAGTTGACAGATTCAGAGGAAGATCTGGTCCCAGATCCCTGGGGGCTGGCCAGTAATGAGGGGGTGTGTGTGTGTGAGTGGGGAGATGGAGCAATGGCAGATTCTATTATAGCTCAGGGTCCAGGGTGGACTCCGCAGATGATTAAGCCAGACACATGAGCAAGTTGAAGTGGCTGGGACCCAAATTAGCACAGCCTTCCAAGAGCTGGTTCTCAAGGCTGTGCCTTGAGGGTGGATCAAAGCTCCTCCTCCCTAGTTGCAGTTCTACACTAGAGATGGGCAAATCTCAAAGTCTGGAGCTCAGAAGCTGTGAAATGGACCCAGCAGTGCAGTGCCCTGGATCTAGAAATCCACAATGGTCTAGAGTGATCTGGAAACACTCTAGACTCAGATGGAGAACTCTAGATCAAGATATCGGAATGCAAGCCATTTCAAGAGCACAACAGCTCTCAGTGTTGGGCCCTCTGCACCCCTCCAGCATAAGGCCCAAGGACATGAGAGGGAAAGGTAGATGTTTTGCTATGGTTTCCACCATATGGTGCTGGCCACCTTGGGAGGCAGGGTACTGAATAAGATGGCGGGTGTGAAAGCTGTAGATCTCTTGAGATATCTAGATAGACTTATGTGTAGTGCTGGGGAAGAGCCAGTGGTCGTGGTACATGCAGATACCAAAGACATAGGGAAGAATAGGAGAGAGGTCCTGGAGGCCATCTTGAGGTTGTGAGGTAATATAAATATAAAATCATGACTAGTGTGGAGAAAGTAAATAAGGAAGTGTTAATTATGCCTTACCATAACACAAGAACTAGGGGCCACCATATGAAATTAATAGGCAGCAGGTTTAAAAACAAACAAAAGGAAGTAATTTTTCACACAATGCACAGTCAACCTGTGGAACTCCTTGCCAGAGGATGTTGTGAAAGCCAAGACTATAACAAGGTTCAAAAAATGACTAGGTAAATTCATGGAGGACAGGTCCATCAAAGGCTATTAGCCAGGATGGGCAGGGATGGTGTCCCTAGCCTCTGTTTGCCAGAAGCTGGGAATCGACGACAGAGGATGGATCATTTGATGATTCCCTGTTCTGTTCATTCCCTCTGGAGCACCTGGCATTGGCCACTTTTGGAAGACAGGATAATGGGTTAGATGGACCTTTGGCCTGACCCAGTATGGCTGATCTTATGACCCTGGGTCTAAGCCAGTCTGGCAACACCTGTGCTCCTCAGTTCAATCCCCGGCAGTTTCCTCAGAGGGACCAACATCTCTAGGAAATCATTTTCAAGGCTGGGGCAGTGAATTTCAACATATTATTTCTAAAGCAGATTAACCTTTAGAGCTCCTAATTTCATTGAGATGCAGCCTTCTGACAGCTATGGAGAGTAGTGCAAGGAAGCCTCCCCTCCCCTGCAGTAGAGTAGTGTGAGGAAACCACCCCTGCTCCCCCCACATCCCCCGGCAGAACAGCACAAGGAAACTGCCCCTGGCCCAGAAGAGCAGCATGAGGAAACCACCCCCGCCCCACCCCACCGAGGAGAGTGGCACGAAGAAACTGTCCCCTTCCTCCCAGGGAGAACAGTGAGAGGAAACCATCACACCCCCTTGGGGAGAACTGTGTAAGGAAACCATCCCCCCTCCCCACCAAGAGAACAGTGCGAGGAAACCATCCCCTCTTGCCCCAACCCAGGGAGAATGGTGTGAGCAAACCACACTATACAACGAAGCCGCCCCTGCTGTGCCCAAAGCACCAGCTCCCCAAGGAGCTCAAAGAGAATCTCTGTCACTCAGATCCCCCGGCCAGCAGAAAGAAGGGCCAATACAGTGGGTGTAGTAGAGGATCATTGGTAATTAGGACACTGTATCTGAAGTTTGAAAACATGAGGCTGAGTTACCATGAAAGCAGGCTCTGTGCCATTGCTGAAAGCTATCATGGCATTTCAGCAGGCCTCCCCATCTCAGCTGGTACACCTGCCACCCCACCCCTTCCAACCTCCCAGTGGGACGCAATGCATTATGGGAGTCGCCTGTGGCTCGACTAGAGATGTCATCCAGAGCCCAGAAGAGAGCGAGAGTTGAACGCCCTGCCACCCAAGGGCTGGGCTGTGGTGGGGTTCAGGGGGCCCTGTGGACTATGGGAGGAGAACCTGGAGGGAGCAGGACCTGACTGAGTGAAGAGCAGAAGAAGATGGGATATGGGGAGGAGAGATGGTGGGAGAAAAGAGACCATCGGGGTGGAGGTCTTGTCTCACGAGAGACCCTCTGAGGCTCTCCAGACACTATTGAGGATAATCCCCAGGCCCAGAAGCAAGCATCACTCAGCACAGTACCCCCACCCCCACCAGACCACAACGTGCCACGCAGACTCACTGGTAGAGGGTGCCGCCATGCTGCCGCTTCTGTCCAGGCCTGGCTCGGCTCGGCTTGGGTTCTCTGGCCATGTCCATATCTAGAGGAAGAGACAGCAGGGGAGTGAGACAGGGCTAGGAGCCGGGATGAAACGGCCAGCGGAAAACAGAAAGGAAGGGGGTATGAGAAGAAATAGACGTATATTGCCTTAAAGTCGGGGTTCCAAAAACACCTCAGGGAGCTGGCAGCCAACACCCACTGGCTCTCAGGAACCACCTAGGCACGTAACTTCCACTGATTTCAATGGAACTCAGGTGCCTAAATGCCTTGGAGGAACTGGGCCTTGGCTCCCTTAGGCGCTTGTGGGATCTTCTTGATTTCAAGCCCCCCCCGCCCCCCTTTCTGAATGTGAACTACAAGCAGTGAGACCCAGAGGAGTGATTCCAGTGACTGACTGACTGACCTCCAAGCACGTCACAGTGACTCCCTCATCCCCTCACCCCCCAAGCAGGTCAGTCAGTATCACGATCCCTACTGACGGGATCAGAGGCACGGGCATAGTAGAGGCCGCATTTTGAAAAACAGCCTCCGATTGGTGGGGGAGAGTTTTTGGTGCCTGACTTGAAATCAGGCAGGCCAACTGTCAGGCGCTGAGCACTCACAGTATCCCTGACTTCAACTGCAGCTCAGGGTGCCTGAACTGTCAGAAAACCAGGCTCATATTAAGCACCCAAAATCAGAGGCCACTTTTGAACACATTAGCCTAAAAGCAAACTAGCATCAGAGCCACGAGTTGAATACAAGAGTCCTAACTCCTAGTCACTGGTTCCAGCCACTATGCAACGCTCCACACACAATACTTCCACATGCTGAAGGTACAAAGGCACCATAACCACCACTAACCCATACTGCCCAAGCACCCTTCTTTCCAGATCCTCCAATGACTGACACAACCTCCCGGGATGCCTGATGCTCCCATTCTGCATGAGCAAGGCTTTAACCCAGTTACAGAACATGGCTGATGGCCTGTCTGTACATGGTCCCTCTTGGTCAGGCCTGGAGTACTGTAAGGGGATAGCTTCCTGGACAGAGCCCCATTATTAGAGGTAGTCCCTATATTATGGTAGTAACTAGGAACCCCAGCCCAGGAACTGGACCCCATTGTGCTAGACGCTGGATAGACAACACAAGCAGTAAGGACAGGATGTGAAGAGGAAACCGAGAGCCAACTGCAACCCCTGTCCAGGATGACCACATTTCCTAAAGGGAAAACGGGACACTACGGGGGGCTAGCGCAAACCTCCCCCCTCCCCTCCCCAGTACAGGGCTAGCCCGAGCCACTCACCTGAGCCCCCCATGTGGGGCTGGCATCACTGCTTGCGCAAGGCTGGGGCTGGCATCACGACTCACCCGAGCCGTGCCTTCCCCCTGCCCAAGACCTGCACGTCTTCACTTAAGCCCTGCCTCCCCCACTGCGCGGGGCTGGCATCACTGCTTGTCCCAGCACGTTCCTCCACATCCCACTTTTTTTTTGGAAAGTGAGAATTTGTTCTGTTTGCTCCTGCCAACTCATCAAGCTGACAAGAGCAAACAGGACAAATGCCCACTGTTGCCAAAAAAGTCAGGACCGTCAGGACAGGGCTTAAAAAAGGGACGGTCCTGGCCAAAACGGGACACACGGTTACCCTACCTATCACCCACATGCCTCCTGAGTCCTACCCACTGACAAACCAGCACTTCTTCCAGCACAGTGCTGGGCTTTCTCTGAAGGTCTTTTGAACAAAGCGCCAGCCCAGCCTCCTCCTGCTTACCATTTGTGGCTGAAGTGGAGAGGATCAGAACCCAAGATCAGCACAGATGGATATGCAGCACTTTGTACAAGTAAAAAGCAACAATGAGCCCTGTGGCACCTTAAAGATTAACAGATGTATTGAAGCATAAGCTTACGGGGGTGAATACCCACTTCGTCAGACCCATGTAATGGAAATTTCCAGAGGCAGGTACAAATATGCATTATACTTTGTACAAGTGTTGTTTCAAAGATGGTTCTCCAGGGGTGAAGTTCACAGGAGGTGAGGCTGGGAGGTGTTTCTGTCCCAGGGGTTTAAACAGCCTTAGGGCACAAGGTCATTATTCACATTGTTACCACAGCTGCTGGCTGTCACAGGCTGACTGGCCCCTTTAAGAAGTGGGTGGGGAGGGAGGGAAGAGAGAGAGAGGGGTCCAGAGTACCTGTGACTGATTCCTTCCTGCCCAGCTGGGCTTAAGGGAAGGAACCTGGGTCTTATAAAGCGCGGCAGCAGCAGGGGAAGGCTGGTTACCCACAGATCTCTCTCACCCAAGGGAGGTGAGGGAGCTGCTGGGGAAGAAAGGGCAGAAGCTGCAGAGGGTAGGAGGTCCTGAAGGAGACTACCCAGCAGTGGCCAGGAGAGCAGCAGCGGGGCTTTGCCTGCTGACCACTATAGGCTAAAGAGAGGGAGAGTTGAAGAAAGCTGAGTTTTGGCCAGGGGTGGATGCTTGGTACAGAGCAGATTGGGACAAAAGAAGCACTCCAAGCCTGGCTGAAGATGTCAGAGCAGAAGTTTGTGTTGTGATGATGGACTCTATTCGGGGACTTTGAGGAACGTTTGTTATTAAGCCATCTCCAGGCCGGGGTGCTGTTAGCCACACAAAAGCCCTGCTATGATGGTAAAAGTACTTACCCTCTGAGGAGCTGCCTGCCCCTTCACCTCTGCTTCAGAGCAGGGGGTGCAGCTATGGCAAGCTGTGACTGGTCTGCATGCTGGCTGAGCCAGTGCCCCCTGCCGGTGTGGTCTCTAACCTCCCAGGGTAGAGGAACTAGCACGTACACCATGGTCACTGACACAGCTATGGAGAGCAAGCATTAGCAGGTCGCTAAACTTTAGCACAATGGGCTTGCAGCTGCTGTGTTTCTGGAGTCTCCAGAGTTTACAAAAAGCCTGGTGGGTGAACAGTGAAAGACAAGGCAATCTCACCATCAGGAATGTTGCCCCTGGGGGATCAATTACTCGTGTCTCCGTTTCAGTGTACTCCAGGGCCATATGTTCCCATTGGCACAAATGCACTTTCTTTGCACTTACTCTGAGAGCTTCATTTCAGTCCTTTCTTCTTACCCCAGGAGTTACCCTGGCCACTGCCAGACATGGCCCAGGCTGGTGGCCTGCTTTAGAAAGGGTCTTCAAAAGACTGAGGCACCCTAGGCGACTCCTGTGTGAGGCAGCCTCTCTGCAGACACTATCAGCAGATGGTGATTCCCAGCTTCCAATGGCAGAAATTACATAGTCCCATAGTTAAGGTTCCTCTATTGCGGCAAGCAAACAACCATGTGAGGGGCTGTGCTTGGCCTTGTAACTCACTGACATCCAGTCCTGGTTCTTCTCATGGCAGGAGCTCCATTCAAAGTCCATTCCAGGTGGGCACAGGAATCCTGCCCTCTTCTCTTTGCTCGCGGTGAACGAACAGATGGGAGGAGCCCGCCCCTATCTGCTCCATTAGAAGCAGTGCTGCTGGGCCCATTGCCAGGGCAGCAAATGATTTCTTGCGACTGATGCCATCCTTACTTGGTGGCTTCACTGGGAGAGCATAAAACTCTTAACCTCAGGGTCATGGATTCAAGCCTCGTATTTATTAGCAACAGCATGGATCAGTAGATAAGGTATGAGTTTGAGACTTAGGAGGCCTCTACCACTGACCTATTGTGTCACCTTCAGCAAGCTGCTTCCTCTCCTCTGTCTAGTTAGCCTGTAAGCTCTTGGGGGCAGGGACAGTCTCTTTGTTAGTACACCTCTACCCAGACAGAACGCAACCTGACAGAACACGAATTTGGATAGAACGCGGTAAAGCAGCGAGGAGCCCCAGGCCCTTCAAAGCGCCACCTGAACCACGCTGCTTTACCATGTTATATCCGAAATCGTGTGGAGCACTGGGCCCTTTAAATCACCGCCCGAGCCCCACTGCCACAGCTCCAGTGGTGATTTAAATGGCCCGGGGCTCCCCACAGCAGCTGGCATGCCAGGCCCTTTAACTCACTGCCAGGGAAGCCGGTCCAGTCTGGTACGCCGTACTGGACCAAACCCAATATAACGCGGCCTCACCTATAAGGCGGTGAGATTTTTTGGCTCCCAAGGACCGTGTATATGTACAGAGGCCAGCACAATGGGGACCAGATCTCGGCTGGAGATTCTAGATGCTGCTGCAGTACCAATAATAATATGGCCCCAACCACACAGGCCTTGAGCCCAGGTTCAATGAAGTTGTGCTGGATCAGGACAGAGAATGTTTTGACCTGGCTTAAGAACTGCATGAGTCAGCCCAGGTAGAGAACATGGTGCATTAACCCTGTCTGCTTCCAGTGTCACCAGCTGAACAAACCACCCCTGCCTGGTCTGCCTACAGCTGAGTGTGAACTGTGCTGACTGGGCCCAGAAGGCTGTCTGAAAACAAAATTTGCAAAAGAATACAAGGCCAAGCCAGTCTGGCAAGATGTCACTCAGCTGGATGTCACAAACAGCTGCTGCCTGCTGCCTTTCAGTGCAGGACACTAATGTTCTCCCAGCCCAGTAGAAGGAAAGCCTCTATAGTGATGGTCCTGCCAAAGGGGGAACTAGGGTCCAGTGCAGCTTGAAGAGGATGCAACAACCTTTCAAGCAAGACCATTATCCACCGATCCCACCACCACAGTCAAAGCTGCCATGGACCATCACTGTCCACCTACCCCATATGCCAGCCCCAGTCAGTGCTGGGGAGTCTCAGGGCTCAGTGTCAGGAGTACAGAGGCTCAGAGCTGGCAGGAAATAGCATGGGGGATGGAGGTGAAAGCTCCTCTGCCTTCCCACAGTAGAGAGAATGAGTGAAAGAGCCTTCCCAGGGGCATGCTTTGCACATACAGACCTGTGGGAGTTACATGCAGTAGGAGCAAAAGCCCAGACTAAGAGCTCACCATTCCCATCAACGCAGCTCCTGCTTTCCATCCACGTTTGCACATCCCAGCACCCGGATTGGAAATCTATCTTGGTACCGACCGCACTCATCACCTGAGTATCTTTGCTGCTGAATCCAGAGAGTAGTGACGGTCCACCATGCAACCGCAGATCATGCTGGCTCCACCATTACTCTGTCCCCTTGCAGAGTCCACGTGTAACGCTCCGCAGAGATCCAGAGCAGGATTCAGGAATGGCTGAGATGGGCCCACACAACACCCAGTATGTGCTGGGACAGGACATTGAGAGCTGTGGAATTCCAGGCAGGGCCCCAGCCAAGCAGATGCACTTCCTGTAGCTGCCAGTTCTTTATCTTGAAGTGAGTCTCTAGTAACCTTTAGGACTCCACTAGTACGTTGGTTGCCAGTGCCTTGGAAGGGTCTAGGCTGCTCTGACAGCACCTCCTCTCTCCATGGCCCTCCATTTGCACCTGTTACACGTCTGCACATCATCACCTGTGCAATGAACACTGTCTCCTCTTGTTTGCAGTAATCCCCGGGCCCCATCTTCTGGAACGCTTCTCCCAGAGCCCAAGTACCAGCTGAATTAATATTCATGAAATGCTAATAGGTGTTCCCAGGCAAACAACAGATCCCTCAGCTGCGACAGATTCTGCAGAGATGGCCTGGCACAGCTAAAAATGAACAGGGTGGGAAAGGGAAACCATCCCAAGTTACCCCCACTCATGTGCCTGCGTACTTGAGAGACCTTTCACATTGCCACTGCCTTGCAGTGATGCTGCTCCCAGACTCTCACTCCAGCAAGGCTATACTGGCAGGTAGTGTGGTCTAATGGGTAGAGCACTGGCTTGGGATTCAGGAGAATTAGGTTCTATTCCCAGATCTCTGTCACCTTTGCAAAGTCACAGCCCCTCTACCTTGTCTATTTAGACTGTATGCTCTTTGGGGCAAGGACTGCGTCTCACTGTGTCTGGACAGCAATAGCGCCTCTGGGCCTCTAGGCAACATGGCAACATACGTAACAGCAGCAAGGCAATACAGTAAAGTGTTGGGGTGGGGGCTGGGTGTCTCAGGGGATTGGCCTTTATGCCTCAGAATAAGAAGCAGCACAGATGGCCCCAAGATATGAGATTCACAGGCAAAGTTCTGGGTGCTAGGCTCAGCGCATGAGAGAGGAAGGGCCAGATGTGGAAACAGGGATCTGGATCCAAGGTTTGGTTCAGGCCTGTTTCCTGGGTCATCTAGCCCCTTTCCCTGCCAGTGCAGGATTGTCCCCTGGAGTATATCCTCCAGGGTTTTGTCCCATCTAGCTTGAATTGTCCTCAAGCAATAGGTTTCTTCCAGCACTAGGAAACCTGTACTACACATTATCACTCCACCCTACTGCTCCTACCCGCACCACCTTGTACCAGCCAATAATTCTTCCTCCTCCTTGGCGTTTACAGGCTCCATATTTGCAGGCTGTTGTCATGTCCCCAGCTTAGCCATGCTATCTATTCAGCTCCTCTATGACCAGTCTGTCTCATCATTCTGCTGCTCTTCTCTGAACCCCTTCCAGTTTCACTCTCTCTTCTGGGAACGAGGTGTCCAGAACTGAACACCCTATTCCAGGTGCGTCACACAGATCGAGACTATTCATTCCTTGTCCACAATGTGATGTCTCCGTCCAAAAGAGCATTGTTGCCACATCACACTGCACATCCATGTCTAATTTGCCCTCTACTGTCACCTGTCAGTCTCTTTCAGCATCACTGCCCTCCAGGTTTCACTCTTCCCTTGAAAAATCTGTAAATTGGATGATATTGTCCCCGAATCACTGTGCACTTTATTCCAAGAGGAATCTCATTTTATTTTCTGCCCATCTTTCCAGTTTCTCTCAATTCACCAGTATTATTTCTAGCCTCTCTACTGTAGGCAACTATCCCAATTTAGTGTCATCTGCAAATTTAAGGCCAGATTCAACTACTCTTATGTTGAATAGCATCTTACTCTATCCCATTAACTGGCAGACTCTGGCACGTTTCACTAACATGACGTTTACCTTCTTCCAACCCCTATCCACCTGGATCCCCACCTCTCTGCCTGCAATTTAAACTGCTCCTTTTCAATACCCTTTGCTTAGGTTTTAATCAATTTTTAGCCCATGTAATATCCATATCAAAGCTAATCTGAATCTATTTTAAGAATATGATTTTTGTGAGTCACTGTGGCAAATACTTTACTAACCTAACTATATCTAATTTTGTCGAAAAGCATGAGCAAGATTTTTTTGGCTTGAACTCGTCTTTTTAAACCTGTTCTCGTTATTGCTCATAGTGCCTTTATCCTCTAAAGAGTGCTTTCTTTTTGCTTTTAATATTTGTTCTATTATTTTACTAGGGTTAGAAATTAGACTTCCAAGGCAGGAATTGCCAGGATCAGCCCTGCTTCCTTTTTTGAAGATTAGTACAACTTTTACTGTATCCTGTTGACCAGATAATGCTCTAGTTGTCCAGACTTCCAAAAACTATTGTTGCCTATTTGAACTGCAACATAGCTTGGTGGAGACTAAACTGTTGATGCTACTCATTGGTCTCTGGGTTGTGTGTCTAGTTCCCAGTGTGGAAGTGTCCATATCACGTACACAAACAAAATCTCACCAACATAACAAGTGACTAGTGGATAAGCCAAGGACTGTCTGGTGTGACTTCCGCTTGCATTGAGGTGGACAATGGGAGTGATTTGGGATTTCATGGTAACACTTCCATGCAGGCACATTAGCAACACTAAGGCTCTATCTACACCACAGACTTTTGTTAACAAAAGTCAGATTTCATCAACAAAACTGCACACACTACAATGTTCTTTCCGCGAACAAAACTCTCCTGCTTTGCTGGCAAAAAACCATGGAGCTGAGGAGCTATGGGACAGGTGATACTCAGGTGACGGAGGTAGGGCCGTAGGGTAGGTCGAGTCAGGTACGAGGTGACGGAGGTGGGGCCATGGGGCAGGCAACAGTCAGATACTGAGGTAATTGGGGGGCACTGAGGAGCCACGGGGTGGAGGGCAGTCACGTACTGAGGTGATGGGCGTGTGGCCATGGGGCAGGTGGAGTCATGTATTGAGGTGATGGGGACACTGAAGGGCCATGGGGCAGGTGGCAGTCAGGTACTGAGGTGACAGGGGGCACTGAGGGTCATGGGGTGGGTGGCTGTCAGATACTGAGGTGATGGGAGTGAGGCCATGGAGCGGGTGGAGTCAGGTACTGAGGTGATAGGGGGCACTGAGGGCCATGGGGCAGGTGGCCATCAGGTACCGAGGATCAGGGGGCAGGTTGCAGTCAGATACTGAGGTAATTGGGGAGCACAGAGGGCCATGGGGTGGATGGCAGACTGGTACTGAGGTGATGGGGATGGGGCTATCGGGAGGGTAGTAGTGAAGTACTGAGGTGATGGAGTAGGGCCATGAGGCGGGTGGCACTCAGGTACTGAGGTGATGGGGGGCACTGAAGAGCCATGGGGCAAGTGGCCATCAGGTACTGAGGTGATTGGGGGGCACAGACGGTCATGGGGTGGGTGACAGTCAGGTACTGTGGTGATTGGGGGGCACTGAGATGCCACGTGGCAGGTGGCAGTCAGATACTGAGGTGACAGGGATGAGGCTATCAGAGAGGGGGTAAAAGTGAAGTACTGGGCTGATAGGGGTGGGGCCATGAGGTGGGTGGCACACAGGTACTGAAGTGATGTGGGGCACAGAGGGTCATAGGGCGGGTGACAGTAAGGTACCGAGGTGATTGGGGGGCACTGAGGTGCCATGCGGCAGGTGGCAGTCAGATACTGAGGTGACGGGGATGGGGCTATCGGGGGGGTAGTAGTGAAGTACTGAGGTGATAGGAGTGGGGCCATGAGGTGGGTGGCACACAGGTACGGAGGTGATGTGAGGCACTGAGGGCCATGGGGTGGGTAACAGTCAGGTTTGGAGATGATCAGGATACTGAGGAGCCACGCAGAGCAGCAGAAGTGGGAGGCAGATTTACAGAGGCAAAGGGTGGATGGTCATGTGGATCTAATGGGTGACTTGGGGTGCAAGTGGGAGAGACTGAAGGGAAGTGGCAGGCCTTTGACTTCCCGGATTTGTACGAGGGTGTGCAATACGAGGGTAAAATACTGAAGACAAGAAACCCCCAAGGAGATCCAAGCTGAGAGCTCCCTCTGTAGAGACCCCTAGGGGGAACCCAGGAAACCATGTTTTCTTCCTCTTGGAGCCTTCAGTGATATCTCTGCTTACCTTCCATCTCTGGCTGACCCCACATGGAGCGAAACCTCCACCCTGCAGCTTCCCCACAGGCCTGTGCAATCACAGTTAACTGAATCCCTGACCACACTGGGGCTTTCAAACTTAATTGCTGCCAGGGTTTCACCCTGCTGGGCAGGGAGTCCCCTACAAGGCCAGACCCTAGCTGAGGTGCTAGCAACATCCACCCAGTGCAAGGCCAGTGGATGGGCACAGCTATCCACCCCCAGAACTTGGACAGATTTGGGAGCGAAACCTGGCTCCATGGAGTGACTAGAGCCTAAGAAGTCTCCAGTCCTGACCCATCTGAGCATCACTGCCTCCCAAGAAGGGACAGAGACCAAGATGCTCTCCCCCTCACCTGGCCCTGGTGATGCTGCAGGCCAGCTAGGAGCATGCCACCCCACTTGCTGGAGAAGGAATGGAAGGCGGGGCACTTTTTACTGCCGATGCCTTGCCAATTAAAATAGCTTCTCCAATCCATCTGTGAAAGGAAGAACGAACCCCAAACTAGGCCTACCTGGCTTGGCACTCTTGAACACAATGCACCCCAGGGCTGCCATGCTACTGATCTTCGGGGCCCGTTTTGTGAGAGCACAGCCTACATTTCTGGGGTATGTGAGGGCGCAGTGCCCCAAGAAGCATGCTGGAGCCTGCTAGATCTTTAGCTAAATAATTATAACAGAAGCCAGCCTTTGGAACTCCCTGCCAAGATCAGGACCCCACTCACAACAAGTGGCAAGGTTTTGCTGCTCATGCTTCATAACATCCACTTCCTCACTCTTGTATTCTGCCTCAACACCAGGTGGTGGGACCTGTTACCACCTGAGGAGGGGAAGGAATCCCGGTGGATCAGCCTGCACACCACTCACACCCGGGTTATTACTTAGGGGCTCCTCCATGGAGCCATGATCATTGGCATGTTCCTGGCACAGTCCACGAACTCCCTGGACATTTGTCCCTTCTGCAGTAAGATGACGATGCTGGTGCACATCTATGCAGGGTGTGTCAGGCTGCAGCCCTTCTTCTGGCTGCACTTTTCCTTGTCCCTCCTAATCTACACATACCTCATCCGTGGCTCTCTTCCTCTTGGTATTGGTCAGTTTCCACCCATCACTCCAGAAGAAGGACGCTACACAGGGGGAGAGTGTGTGTGTGTGTGCGTGCGGGCGTGTGTGTAGTGGGGGGTGATCTGCTATGGTGGGGCCCATTTCCAGTCCCTTGTAGCTCATATCTTCATGCAGAATTCTTCTGGGCCGTGTCCTCTAATTCCTTGGACACCTTTGAGGGAAGGTGGGCACTGTCCAAGATTCTCTGCTTGGTGTCCCACTCTGGTTCCCTGATTTTCAAACTCTGACCTCACTCCCATTCCTATTTTCTCCTTTGTTGTCCCCGGTAATCAACTGGAGCCTGGACTTCGTGATTTCTCCCTTTAGTTGATAGGGAGGGGTTTTACTTAGGGTGGACCTAGACGAGCCTGCACCGGAACTTCAAATACTATCAAGTGAAAAGGTTTTGCACAAACCATCATATGGAAAGAACACAGAGTGCAGACACAGAAACTGTCCCCATCATTTTGCAAGCCCAGGTTGTAAGTGGGGGGAAGGATGAGGTCTTTAGCTCAGGTCCAGTTGAATCTGTGTAGCCCACAACAATTTCTCCCCAGTGTGGTTGGGAAGCCACGAGTCATGTAGCTGCACTACTTTAGCCAGTGCTAACTCCATCCCACAACAAAGCAGTGCCTTACATTTAGGATTTATCCCAAAACTCCAGCTTCCAGCTGGCCACTATGGAGGAGGCGTCTCAGGAGCCCCATAATGTGCTGGTACAACCATGGCTGTAGGGTGTACTATGCGATGACACTACAAAATGCTTCTGTCAAATGCAGTCTTGATGAGCTTTTGTAAGAACCAGCAAGACAACAAACCACGTTCTCTAAGGTACTTATGTGACTATTATTATTCCCCTCTATTCAGCACTGATGAGACCACATCTGGAGTATTGCATCCAGTTTTGGGGCCCCCACTACAAAAAGGATGTGGACAAATTGGAGAGAGGACAATGGAGGGCAACGAAAATGATCAGGGGGCTGGGGCACATGATTCATGGGAAGAGGCTGAGGGAACTGGGATTATTTAGACTGCAGAAGAGTGAGGGGGGATTTGATAGCAGCCTGAAGAGGGGTTCCAAAGAGGATGGATCTAGACTCTTCTCAGTGGTGGCAGATGACAGAACAAGGAGTAATGGCCTCAAGTTGCAGTGGGGGAGGTCGAGGTTGGATATTAGGAAAAACTATTTCACTAGGAGTGAGGTGAAGCACTGGAATGGGTCACCTAGGGAGGTGGTGGAATCTCCATCTTTAGAGGTTTTTAAGGCCTGCTTGACAAAGCCCTGGCTGGGATGATTTAGTTGGGGTTGGTCCTGCTTTGAGCGGGGGGTGGGACTAGATGACATCCTGAGGTCTCTTCCAACCCCACTCTTCTATGATTCTATGACCCCCATCACTGTAGTACAAGTGCCTCTGCAATATAGTGTCACTAACATTGTTTTATGCTAGCTCAGATAGGGCTTCAGCCTAAGCTACTATCAAACAGCCTGCAAACTCCAACAGACCATCAATCAACAGAACGTAGGAATTCCCACACCAGATCAGGGCCTCAGAGAGCCATCATCTGACAGTGGCCAGCACCACATGCTTCAGAAGGATGTGCAAGAAACCCTCTAGTGGACAATAATGGAATAACCTGCCCCTAGGGGAAGGGTCTTCCCAAAATCCTTTCATAGTTGGCTTGTACCCTGAAGGAGGGTTCACATTCCATCTAAAAATATTGGTGTTAATATCCTTTCTGAAGGAGCTACAGATGTCCTCATTATCAATATAAATGTCCATTCTGTCTTAGACCCTTGGCTTCATCAATATCTTGTGGCAGCAAGTTCCACAGCTGAATTATGCTTTGTATAATGAATTTCCTTTTAACAGTTTTACATTTGTTGTCTTTCAATTTGACCATCTCTTTGTTCTAGTAATCAGAGAGGGTGAACCAGAGTTCTTGATCTCCCTTCTCTAGACCACTCATTATTTTGTATTCCTCGATACTTTGTATACTTCCACACAGCCCCTCCCTAACCTAAACAGATCCCATCTCTTCAGTCTTGCCACATACAGAAGTCTTCCCTCATCAATTATTTTTGTCACCCATCTTTGAACCCCATCAATTATTGCTATATCCTTCTAGTGATGAAGTGGTGAGAAGTGAATACAGTATTGCTGGTGAAGCCAGACCACTGATTTATAAAATGGCATTATAATATTTTTATTACCACCCATTTGGTTCTTTAAGCCCCCTAACATTTGGGGTTTTGATTACAGCTGCCAACTTTCACTGAGTGACATCTGGGACCTTTTTCTTGAGTCATTGCAGTTAATTTAGAACACACCAAGGCGTAGGAGTAGTTCAAATCATTTCTTCCCATGTGCATTGCCTTGCATTTCTCAACATGGAATATCATTTCCCACCATGCTGCCCATTCACCTAGCTTAACTGGGTCCCTCTGAAGTTCCTCATGGTCTTCTCTAGTGTTAACTAATCTAAAATGATCCTATGTCACCTGCAAAATGTTGCTACCTCACCTCCTTTTTCAGATAATTGATAAATATATTAAAAACTGTGTTCACAGTACGGAACCTTGTTAACCTTTTGCCAAATAATCCTGCTCCTTGTTTCTCTGTCACTTAGCCAGTTTTTGATCCATGCTAATTCCTTATTTTGGACTCCAGTTTCCTTAGCTGCCTGTCATGAAGGACTTTGTCAAAAGCTTTTTAAAACTCCAAATAAACCCTGTCAGATGTTCTCCTTTTTGTGGAATTCTCAGAGGATGCAGAGGCATGACAGTCCTTTGCAGAAGCCATGCAGATTTAGCCCTATTATCTCATGTTAATTTAGATGCTTTACCATTCTATTTTAATTAGTATTTTAACCAGCGCAGGAGGTCAGACTAGATGATCATATTGGTCCCTTCTGACCTATGAGTCTATGAGAAGTAAGACTCACTGCTCTACAATTCCCACAATCGCCCCACCATCTTTTTCAGTTACATTTGCTTCCCTCCAGTCCTCAAGCCTCCTTTTTTGGGGCCTCAATCTCTGACAGCGCCTCCTCTGATTCCTTTGTGGGCATTTTGCCCTGGGACTTCAACGAATCCGGGCACACCTGGAGGCAGAGGTGCCAAGGCTCCTACGCGGCTGCCCTGACAAGATGGCACAGCCCGAGGAACGGCAGCTAAGGCTCGTTGTGAACCAAGAGCCCAATGCTGAGAGCGAATTTCCTCAGCTCATGAGGACACCTGAGCCATTTTGCCTAGGAAAGATTTCCTGCTGCAGGGGAGTAAACCACTGCCCCCCCCCCCCGCCTGGCGGCCCAAGGGGCTACCAGCTTCTCCTGGCCCGGTGTCACCGCCCACCCCCAGACGGAGCGTGCGCCGGCCGCCAGCGGCTCCAGCCCGGTGCTCACCCCGCCCTCGCCACCAGCCAGGCCAGCCCGCCGGGGTGAATCCGAGCTGCGCTCCCGCCATGCGTCGGCGGAGCATCCCCGGGCCGGGCCTGTCCCCGCGCACGCAGCCGGGGGGGACGCGGGACAAAGCGGGGGGGGGGGGCCGGGCCGGGCCTTACTTACACCTCCAGCCGCCCGCCTCGCCGCCGAACAGACTCATGCCCCCCGGGCCGGGGCCTGGCGCCAGGCGGACGCGGGGCTCTGCCCGCTGCAGCTCGCGGCTCCCACCCGCGCGCGCCCCGCTCGCCAGCAGCTCCTGCCCCGGCCGCCCACGGCCGTCGGGAGTGAGGCTGTACCACGGGAACGTACCATCTCCTCTAGCGCGGAGGGGGGGAGGGCTGCGCGCGAAGCAAACCATCTCCCGGGCGGCGGGGGGGGTGTGTGTTTCTGTACCGGGAGCTCAGCGCGGGGACCGGGGTTCGGGGCCGGCCCCGGCGGGTTCGGCTCTCTGAGGGCCCGATCCTGCCCCACCCTGGGCAACGGGCCCGGGGCCTGTAAGAGCCGGGGGCCCCGCGCACCCAGAGAGGCTGCCTGGCTGGCCCTGTTACTCCGCGGGCCCCCCAAGGCCGGGCGTGGGGCGGGCATGGAAGGAAGGGAAGGGGGCTGGGGGTGTGGGGCGGGCATGGAAGGAAGGGGGGCTGGGGGTGTGGGGTGGGCATGGAAGGAAGGGAAGGGGGCTGGGGGTGTGGGGCGGGCATGGAAGGAAGGGGGGCTGGGGGTGTGGGGCGGGCATGGAAGGGAAGGGGGCTGGGGGTGTGGGGTGGGCATGGAAGGAAGGGAAGGGGGGCTGGGGGCGTGGGGCCGGCATGGAAGGGAAGGGGGCTGGGGGCCTGGGGCGGGCATGGAAGGACAGAAGGGGGGCTGGGGGCGTGGGGCGGGCATGGAAGGAAGGGAAGGGAAGGGGGGCTGGGGGCCTGGGGCTGGCATGGAAGGAAGGGAAGGCTAGGGGTGTGAGGCGGGCATGGAAGGAAGGGAAGGGGGCTAGGGGTGTGGGGTGGGCATGGAAGGAAGGGAAGGGGGGCTGGGGGTGTGGGGCGGGCATGGAAGGAAGAGAAGGGGGGCTGGGGGCGTGGGGCGAGCATGGAAGGAAGGGAAGGGGGGCTGGGGGTATGGGGCAGGCATGGAAGGAAGGGAAGGGAGCTGGCGGGGTGGGCATGGAAGGAAGGGAAGGGGGGGTGGGAGTTGGGGAGACTGATGGGCTTTGTGGGGGCCTAGGGAGGGGAGGAGCCAGTCTGGGCCAAGGGTTCCCTGGCACGCTGAGGAGCAAGCCCCAAGTGGGGGGATGTGCTTGAAGGGGGGCGCTGCCAGGCCAGCAGGGAGGAGAGGGCTGGGAGGCTGTCCAAAGGCTGGAAGCCATGTGCAGCTTCTGGGACCAAGTGGGCCACTGGAGAGGGTTAAGGCCCAGCTGGCAGGGCAGAGGCCTGGCCCAGGGACACTGGGGAGAGCATTGGGCAATGCTTAGTTAGAGGGGCTGAGCTGCTGAGGCTGACCGGGACCTTGCAGGTCGGAAACCGAAGGGAGCAGGAAGTGGCCCAGGAGAGGCTGGTCCGGTGCCCCAGGAAGAGAAGGCTGAGACACTGCACACCTTTCCCCCTTGGGCCCTGGGCAGGGACTCACTGGAGCAGGAGGGCTTGGGTCCCCCTACTGCAGTGATTTTGAAACTTTTTTTCTAGGGACCCAGTGAAGAAAATTGTTAATGCCCATGACCCAATGGAGCTGGGGATGAGGGGTTTGGGATGTGGGAGGCGCTCAGGGCTGGTGCAGGGGTGAGGACTATGACCGGGAATGAGGGATTCGGGGTGTGGGAGGGGGCTCTGGGCTGGGACAGGGGGTTGGGGTGTGGGAGGGGGTCAGAGTTGGGGGTGCAGGCTCAGGTGGGGCTGAGGATGAGGGGTTTGAGGTGCAGGAAGGGGTTCTGGGTGGGAGTGGCTGGGGGGGGGGGTTGGGATGCGGACTTATCTCTGGCGGCTCCCGGTCAGCGGCGCAGCCGGGGTGCAGAGGCAGGCTTCCCGCCTGTCCTGGCACCACAGACTGCGCTGCGCCCCGGAAGCAGCCAGCAGCAGGTCTGGCTCCCAGGCAGAGGTGCGCAAGCTAATAAGAGTGCGGAGCCGGTGCTTGGGGCAGGGGCAGCGCGTGGAGCCCTGTGGCCCCCCTGCCTAGAAGCCGGACCCGCTGCTGACCGCTTCTGGGGTGCAGCGCAGTATGAGAGCTGGGCCACACCGCCGATGGGACTTTTAACATCCCGGTCGGCAGTGCTAACCAGAGCCGTTAGGGTCCCTGGGTGCTGAGCAAGGCGACCCAGTGCCTTACATGCCATGACTTAGTACTGGGTCACGACCCAAACTATGAATAATGCTGCCCGACTGTTCCTCCACCCGTCGTCCGTCTGGGAGAACTCCGCAGCACTGGGAATTGATAAGCGGCTGCTTGAGCCCATCCTCAGTGAGTCGACCATCCCTGCCAGGTCTCGGGGCGGAAGGACTGATGAGCCACAGCCTGCCCACTAGCCCTGCTGGCCTTAGGGTGACCAGATGTCCTTATTTTTTCTAGGGACAGTCCTGATATTTGGGACTTTTTTTAATATAAGCTCCTTTTACCCCCCACCCCCATCCCAATTTTTCACACTTGCTATCTAGTCACCCTAGCTGGCCTCCAAGTGCAACCTGCTGCAGATGCGGACAAATTGCTCTTCAATTGGACTAAAAAATTACTGCAGCTAGTGAAACGGGGAAATCTGCCATGCCCAGACACAGATACTCACACATATCCCAAAACATCCACAGACACCAACCCACTCACAACACACCAACAGCCACTCACACAGCAGCTCTGGCAGACACACTCGCTCTCTCACACACACAGCCCTTCGCAGATAATCTGGGGTACAAGTGGGCCGTGGAGACAGAACTCCCCTCTGGTTCTGGCTGGACAGGTTGTCAGACTGGGCAAGGAACTTTGACCTGTGCCTGCCCATGCTGTACCTCTCCTGTGAGTAATGCAGCACCTTTCCCCAGCATTAAATCCACCTATTTAAATTAGGGCTGTCAATAGGGTGACCAGACAGCAAATGTGAATAATCGGGACAGGGGGTGAGGGGTAATAGGAGCCTATATAAGAAAAAGACCCAACGATCAGAACTGTCCCTATAAAATCGGGATGTCTGGTCACCATAGCTGTCAAGTATCAGAGGGGTAGCCGTGTTAGTCTGGATCTGTAAAAGCGGCAAAGAGTTCTGTGGCACGTTATAGACTAACAGATGTATTGGAGCATGAGCTTTCGTGGGTGAATACCCACTTCGTCGGATATTCACCCATGAAAGCTCATGCTCCGATATGTTTGTTAGTCTATAAAGTGCCACAGAACTCTTTGTCACCCTAGCTGTCAAGCGATTAAAAATTAATTATGATGAATCGCACTGTTAATAATAGAATACCATTTATTTAAATATTTTTGGATGTTTTCTACATTTTCAAATATATTGATTTCAATTACAACACAGAATACAAAGTGTACAGTGCTCAATATTTATTTTTGATTACAAATATTTGCACTGTAAAAACAAAAGAAATAGTTTATTTCAATTCACCTAATATAAGAACTGTGGTGCAATCTCTATAATGAAAGTTGAACTTACAAATGTAGAATTATGTACAAAAAATAACTGCATTCAAAAATAAAACAATGTAAAACTTTAGAACCTACAAGTCCACTCAGTCCTACTTCAGCCAATCACTCAGACAAACAAGCTTGGTTACAATTTGCAGGAGATAATGCTGCCCATGTCTTGTTTACAGGCGTTCTCATGGCACTGTTGTAGCCGGCATCACAAGATATTTATGTGCCAGATGCGCTAAATATTCATATTGTCCCTTCGTGCTTTAACCAACATTCCAGAAGACGTGCGTCCATGCTGATGACGGGTTCTTCTCAATAACAATCCAAAGCAGAATGGACTGACACATGTTCATTTTCATCATCTGAGTCAGAAGCCACCAGCAGAAGGTTGATTTTTGGTGGTTCTGGTTCTGTAGTTTCTGCATCAGAGTGTTGCTCTTTTAAGACATCTGAAAGCATTCTCTACACCTCATCCCTCTCAGATTTTTGGAAGATACTTCAGATTCTTAAACCTTGGGTCAACTGCTGTATCTATCCTTAGAATCTCACATTGGTCCTTCTTTGCGTTTTGTCAAATCTGCTGTGAAAGTGTTCTTAAAACAAATGTGCTGGGTCATCATCCGAGACTGCTATAACATGAAATATATGGCAGAATACGAGTAAAACAGGGCAGGGGACATTACAATTCTCACCCAAGAAGTTCAGTCACAAATTTTAATGCATTATTTTTTTAATGAGCATCATCAGCATGGAAGCATGTCCTCTGGAGTGGTGGCCGAAGCATGAAGGGGCATATGAATGTTTAGTATATCTGGCGTGTAATGCTTGCAATGCTGGCTACAAAAGTGCCATGCGAACGCCTGTTCTCACGTTCAGGTGACATTGTAAATAAGAAGCAGGCAGCATTATCTCCCAGAAATGTAAACAAACTTGTTTGTCTTAGCAATTGGCTGAACAAGAAGTAGGATTAAGTGGACTTGTAGGCTCTAAAGTTTTACATTTTTGTTTTTGAGTGCAGTTATATAACAAAAAATCTACATTGTAAATTACACTTTCATGATAAAGGATTGCACTACAGTACTTGTATAAGGTGAATTGAAAAATACTTTATCATTTTTACAGTGAAAATATTTGTAAAAAATAATATAAATTGAGCACTGTACACTTTGTATTCTGTGTTGCAATAGAAATCAATATATTTGAAAATGTAGAAAAACATCCACAAGTATTTAATAAATATCAATTGGTATTCTATTGTTTAACAGTGCGATTAATCACAATTCATTTTTTTAAACACAGTTAATTTTTTTAATTAATCACATGAGTTAACTGCGATTAATCAACAGCCCTAATTTAACTACATAAAGTACAAAGCTGGCCCCAAGGGATTTCAGAATCTTTGAGGTCAGGGCAGAGTTTTGGAATCTCCTGTTTCTTAGTGGAGGAAGGAGAGTGCAGCAAACACTGGGACAATGTGTGTCTGGGGCCCATAGTGCTTCTCTGGGCAGAGCCAGCTGAAATTCACCCCTTCAGAGTAAGGCCTCATGCAACGAGGGCATCAGTTTGGAGACACCTGGGGCTCCAACTTGGCAACCCAGGAGATCGCATTCTCATGAGCCCACCATGAGAATCAGCCAAATCATGCACAATTCCACAGAACCAACTAATGGGAACTCATTACAAACAGTTGAGAGCCTGCTGCTCTTCGTGTGGAAGCACAAGAGGACATGAGTGAGGGGAAGAGCTGGAGTTGACATTGTTTTTGCTTTTTTGCAGGATATCCTGTTTTTAGGGGGATGGCCCTATTACTGTAATTATGACAGTAGCATGCCATAGTCAGGATTGGGGCCCTATTGTGCTTGGAGCTGTACAAACATAGGACCCTGCCCCAAACAGAGCACAGTCTAATTTGTGAGCTAGAAGAAGGATTGGCTTGTAGGGCCCAGGACAGTCCCTTCCTCAGAACAAGGCTTGCAGGGACATTGTAATGTCTTGGAAATGATTTGGGGTCAGTGCCGTATCAACGTGTCGTGGCTTAAGAACCCAAACGGAACAGACTAGTGTAGTGTGAAACGTTGCTTCAATATATCACCCTGTGAGAGATCTATGACCCTTTAGGAATTCCACAATTGTCACCATGCTGCACGCAATGGCCCCTGAGAATGTCAGGATGCCTGTCTGTACTCTGGGCACAGAACTCTGCATCCATGCCATTGAACAGAAGGGGGATGGGGGTCTCTCTCCCTCTTTCTCATATATCCACCCACCAGTGGAATTCTGATTCCACCCAGTAAAGGACACTGGTACATATAGACACTAACCCAGTCGGTCTCAAACTTTTTTTTTCCACAGACCACTTAAAAATTGCTGAGGGTCTTGACGGACCATTTAATGATCTTTCCAAATGTTGTTCGTACCGTTAGCTAACTACTGTAAAGCACTTTGGTTAAAAAAAAATCTTAATAATTAAAGTTTTTTTGTTCTAGAAATAAAAGCACACAACTCATATTTTAATATCAGTTGTCTTACCTTTCTAATGTGATGGATGTGCCCTCTCCCCCCGCCACGGCAGCCCCCAAGCTGAGGCTGGGGAAGGAGCAGGGTCTCTCCCTCTCTCCCATCGCAGTATCCCCCGAGCTGGGCTGGGAAGGAGTGGAGGTTCTCTCCCTCATCGCAGTATCCTGCGAGCTGGGGCTGGGAAGGAGGGGGGTCTCTCCCCCATCGCAGTATCCCCCCCAGCTGGGGCTGGGAAGGAGGGGAGGTCTCTCCCTCTCTCCCCCATCGTAGTATCCTGTGAGCTGGGGCTGGGAAGGAGGTGGGGTCTCTCTCCCATCGCAGTATCCCCCCAGCTGGGGATGGGAAGGAGCAGGGTCTCTCCCTCATCGCAGTATCCCCTGGGCTGGGAAGGAGGGGGGGGTCTCTCTCCCATCACAGTATCCCCCGAGCTGGGCTGAGAAGGAGGGGGGTTCCCTCTCCCATCACAGTATCCCCCAAGCTGGGGCTGGGAAGGAGGGGGGTCCCTCTCCCATTGCAGTATCCCCCGAGCTGAGGCTGAGAAGGAGGGGGGTCCCTCTCCCATCGCAGTATCCCCCGAGCTGGGGCTGGGAAGGAGGAGGGTCCCTCTCCCATCGCAGTATCCCCCGAGCTGGGGCTGGGAAGGAGGGGGGGTCTCTCCCATTGCAGTATTCCCCGGGCTGGAGCTGGGATGGAGGGGGGTCTTTCCCATCGCAGTATCCCCGGGGCTAGAGCTGGGATGGAGGGGGGTCCCTCTCCCATCGCAGTATCCCCCGAGCTGGAGCTGGGATGGAGGGGGGTCTCTCCCATCGCAGTATCCCCAAGCTGAGGCTGGGAAGGAGGGCCGTTTCTCCCTGGCAGCCACAGCCCTGGAGCTGGGGAAAGTCGCCGCTTTCTCTGGCCACTGCAACCCTGCAGGTCCCAAATTCCCCCCACCCCTTCTTCTCCCCCCACTGCCCCCTCCCACCTACCCCTTATTCCCCCCAAGGCCACCACCTCACCTTACATGTGCATCTTCTCCAGGGTCCAGGCACTTAAGTAGTGGAGCCAGGCCTGCGCACCTTAAAGGGAACGACCCGTGGACCAGCTGAATGCAGCTCTTGGCCCATTGGTGGTCCGTGGAGCACAGTTTGAGACCCTCTGCACTAACCAGTACTGTACAACATCATGGTACAACATCATGACATTTTGATTATCCGGTAGAGTAAGCTGGCGGCCCTAAGCATTCAAATCTAAGCGTGCAGGGTCCTGGTACTGTGTGTTGACTGTATACAGCCAAGGGTGTGGCCAGGGTTATGCATAGAACTGACCATAGTGGCTTTGAGAATTGGGGAGGCTGGGCAACACATGGGTTAGAAAGCAGTGGGAGAGGAAGGAGTAATACAGAAGGCGGCTGACTCTTCACGAATTCTGTTCTGGATTGGTGTTATTCTGAAGTGCTCGTGTCTGCCCCGAGTGCTGCGTGGCAGAGGGATACCTCAGGAAGCATTACTGTTAACCGTGTAAACAGTGCAGTGGAATTAATGAGCCACTGATCGGGTGTAGGCCCAAAGTTTGTTCTATTTCAAGATGATCTGCAAAGCAGAACTCTGTTGTTTGTGCCGGTGATGGAGCGCACCTGCCCTTGTGGTCCTGGGCTGGAGGCCTTGCACTTCCACCATCCCACACCCCTGGAAAGGAGCAGCAGAGCCAGGTCCTCCAGCCATGCATGGATGCAGCCAATCCGAGCTCAGCAGGCTCAGATAACGGACGCTGCAGGGGCCTAGCAGGCTAGACACTGGCTGGGACTGTAGGGGGAGGACGGGAGTTCTGTGCAATGGGTTTAATGGAGCTGGGAGGGGGTGGACCTGAGAACTCAACCCTAAGGTAATGGGTGAAGATAAAGGAACCAGGTGGGAACAGGCCCGGGGAAAACAGCAGCAATTAATTAAACTAGGTGGTATGTGGGTGCTGTGTGTAGGGTCCCAGGGCTGGGACCCAGAGCAGGGGGTGGGCCTGGGTTCCCCCACCAGCCGTGGGTAAAGTGGCCTAAGCTCCCAGAAGGGGATAAGGCTCCTTTAGAAGCCTGAGCTGGGCTTAAAGGCACTGAGAGAGGGCTGGAGAGCTGGCAGTTTGGTGAACTCTCTGCTACCCTTGAAGGGGACTGCTTTGAATGTGTGACTTGGCCAGAGGGCTGAACCACTGAAGACCTGCCTAGTAAGTTGGCAACCTACAGTGGGTGCCAGAAATGGGGAAAAGGTTGCAGTACCACACCCAACCACTGAGAGGCACTCAGGAGGGGAGTGCCCCCCGTCATAGTGCCCTTTACTGGTTTCTGTGATGTACAAAAGCAATTTTTGGAGGGGGTTACATTTGTTTTCTGCTTGGCTTTTACATTAGAAGTATCAGAGTTTGATTTAGTGTTGTATCCCAGAGATCTTTGGCAAACTGGGGAACCAGGAATGGGATTGTGATGGGATCCCAGAGTGCAGCCTGGCACTATGGGATTGCTGTGCCCCCTTAACTCTCCAGTCTGGGCTGTCTCTCACAATGCTTTGCTAGTGACAAGCAGCAAACCCCTCCAGGCACTGTTATCTCTCAGCACAACAGCATTTGGAGCCCCACACCCAGCTAGATTGCATGCATGCTCCCAGAGCCACTCATGAATCACACAGAATAAAGCACCAGCCAAATTCCCCCAGCTCCCCACACGGTACCCCAGGAATGTACCCGTCTTGCAATGCTCAAGATGAGCAGTACAAATTTATTAATTGGTTTCACAGTAGCAGTCGTGTTAGTCTGTATCCGCAAAAAGAACAGGAGTACTTGCGGCACCTTAGAGACTAACAAATGTTCCATTCTATACATCAGATGAAGTGGACTGGAGCCCACAAAAGCTTATGCTCAAATAAATTTGTTAAGTCTCTAAGGTGCCACAAGTACTCCTGTTCAATTTATTAATTGGTTCACAACTTCATCAATGGAAAGTGGATATACACCAGCCTTTGCAAACCTGAGCAGATTTACCACACACTTCAGGCAAACTCACTGATAAAGATAATCAATACACTTATTTTAATTTTTACAAAAGATGTGTAACCCTTCTGCTCCTCTGAGTTGGCAGCAACAAGGGCCGGATTCAGTATCCAGGGGTTCCGTTTCAGTAACACAATGCATAACCGGCTCGAGCCCCCACCCAGTGACCTGGGACACTCACATACCACACCCCCTGGGTGCCTCTAGGAGGCAATACTTCCCCTCTCGCAAGCACGGAGTCTGAGTGTAGCAAAATCTTTTTAATAAAGGGAGGAATCAATGCGGCATCCCATTGGAGAAACACCACAAACCAGGTTATAACACAAACCATAAACAAAAACCCACCTCCAAGTACGTTTGGCACTGTCCTTTTTCCCCTTAGGGTTTTAAGTCCAATCACCCCAAAGTCCAACAACCCAAAAGTCTCTGGTCAATGCCACCCCAGAGTTCGAGAGTTTATCTGTAGAGGTCCCTCTCCCCAGCCTGGGTAGAAAGGGGCACCTTACATGGTCCGGGGCCAACTGCCCTGCCTCTCCGTGGGTTCTGCTTCTGCCTTCTCCATGGACTGCTCCGCTTTACCAGCTGCTCCACTCTGCTCCTCCAGCCGTCTTCAGAAACTGCTCCGCTCCACCAGCTGCTCTGCTTCATGAGCTGCTCTGCAAACTGCTCGGCTCCGCTCGCTCTATGGGCCGCTCCACCTGTCCCACAGCTACTCCGCTCTGCCAGCCGCTCTGCTGCCACCAGGTGTCCCGTGATCCGCTCCAGCTGTCCCCGCAACTGCTCCACTCCACCAGCTGCTCTGTTCCGCGGTATATCTTCAGGCTCCCCCACTAGTTAGCACAGTACTCAGTGCTCTCAGCTCAGTTATTTCAGCTCTTTAGTGATTTCAACTCTTAGTGATCTCAGCTCTTAGTGGGGGAGCCCCAATGCTAGTGCACCATTAGCCCAAAGTGAGTTCAGCTCAGTAACCTGTATTTAGATTCTTGAGGGAATAAAAAAATCAACTCTGACATTCCACAGTGGAGAGAGGAGGGGGTGGAACTGGTGCTTCTGGCTCCACAAAGAGACTGCCCCACCAAGCACAGATACCTGTCCCCAGCCTCTCTCAATTCTCTGGGTTTTGGAACCCATGTCCCTTGTCTAGCAAGTACCACCCAACTGAGGGTGAGTCATTTGTCACCAAGCAGTCCCACAGCTCGGCAGTTTGGGATAGGGTAGGCATGCCTATGCAAATACACTCTCTGAAATTCTTTCCACCAGATGTCAGGGTAGAGCTTATCCTGACTCTGCTTACAGATGGATTTTAAGTGACTATAAATGATAGGCAAAAAGTCAGAAGTTACCAAAATAAAATAAAATATAAGTACTCAGTCTAAACTCTCACCCCTATTAGACTGGGCAATATTTAGATGAAGCAATTTTTCTAAACTCACTAGATGTTGCAGACCTTAATATACAGGTTTGTCCCTTAAACCTGGGCCAGTCTCCTCTGTTGGAGTCTTCAGTCTTCTTCTCTGAATGTCTTTGTTGCGCACAAAGGTGGGGGCAGGAGAAAGGCAAAGCATGGGGCTCCTGTGTTCTGTTTTATACCCTCAGTCCCATGTGCTTGGAGAACACAAGTCCAGGAATGTCTGGTGGGCATTGCTGAGTCCTCAGGCAAGGGTGAGCAATTCCCCTGGCCCTGGTGTGGCTTCATGAAGGTGAGTCATTGAATTGTAGCTCCCTTGCTGGACAATGGCTATTCATGGTTGTGATGGGTTCGG
This sequence comes from Gopherus flavomarginatus, assembly GCF_025201925.1. Lineage (NCBI taxonomy): Eukaryota > Metazoa > Chordata > Testudines > Testudinidae > Gopherus > Gopherus flavomarginatus. Next base: position 40,787,099 of record NC_066630.1, read on the forward strand.
TCACAGAGACCCCTCTGGGACTGTCACCTGACGTGCTGAATTTACCTCTGAGCCTGTTTTCCCTGCCAATACTGGCCTCCAGAACCCTGTCTTGTTGAGCCAGACACACTAGCCTGCTGCAGCACAGACCCAGGGTCTGAACCATGCCCCCAAAGCTGCAGCCTTAACTGAAAACAGCTCAGCAAGTATTCCTGTCTCCAGCACCCAGACAACTCCCAATGGGATCCAAACCCCAAATAAATCCATTTTACTCTGTATAAAGCTTATAAATTGTCCACCCTCGATAACACTGATAGAGATATATACAGCTGTTTGCTCCTCCAGGTATTAATCACTTACTCTGGGTTAATTAATAAACACAAGTGAATTTATTAAGTATAAAAAGTAGGATTTAAGTGGTTCCAAGTGATAAAAGACAGAACAAAGTGAGTCACCAACAGGAGCGGCTCTAGATATTTCGCCACCCCAAGCACGGCGGCATGCCGCAGGGGGTGCTCTGCTGGTCGCCGGTCCTGCGGCTCCGGTGACCTCCCTCAGGCGTGCCTGCAGAGGGTCCGCTGGTCCTGCGGCTTTGGTGGACCTCCCACAGGCGTGCCTGCGGAGGGTCCACTGTTTCACCGGAGCCGCAGGACCAGCGGACCCTCCGCAGGCATGCCGCCGAAGGCTGCCTGCCTGCTGCCCTCCCTGCGACCGGCAGAGCGCCCCCCGCGGCATGCCGCCCTAAGTACGCACCCGGCGTGCCGGGGTCTGGAGCCATCCCTGGTCACCAAGCAAAATAAAACAAAGCATGCAAGTCTAAGTCTAATACATTAAGAAACTGAATACAAGTAAAACTCACCCTCAGAGATCTTCCAATAAGCTTCTTTCACAGACTAGACTCCTTCCTAGTCTGGCCCAATCCTTTCCCTTGGTACAATCCTTGTTAATTCCAGCTCAGGTGGTAACAAGGGAATTTATCATGACTGGCAGCCCCTTTTGTTCTGTTCCACCCCTTTTTATAGCTTTGGCACAAGCTGGGAATCCTTTGTCTCTCTGGGTTCCCATCCTTCCTTCTAAATGAAAAAGCACCAGGTTTAAGATGGATTCCAGTATCATGTGACATATTCACATGTCCTGTGAGACTTCATTACCCACTCTGGAGCCATCACGCTTCTAAACCACCAGTAATGGCCCACAGTTTGCATAATTACAATAGGACCTCAGAGTTATGCTACATATCCCACTGTTCTATCTAAATATGTACATCTTTAATGCATATGAAGTTACGAGATTATGTGGTATGGTTGTCATTAAAACATGCTGTAAATTGGGGAATCAGTCAGATATTAGCTCCCCGGAGACAACAGCAAGGAAAGTAATCAACACCCAGGTGGGATGTCCAACAACCATTGTGACATTGCACTTCATATGTTTTATGGAAATATATTTATAAATGTGAATATGATGTAACTGGAATATGCTTTATGCAAAAGGTCTCTTGTAAGGTATCATTACAAAGTTTATAATCTACTGAGTGTGTTAATCCTATTTGTATGAACGTATCATTCTTGTATCTGAAACGAGGATTTCAGCAGTTCATAACCTTTCCCTTGATACCTCACATGTCATGCTTTATATGCAAGATCACAATGATATATAAATGAGGAATATGGGGGTTAGAGGATGCTCTCCCCAAGATATAGAATGTCACAGGGACATCACAGAAGAAACCTCAACTGCATCTGTCCAAGGTAAGGGAGGACACTGAACCGTTGGATTGTCTACACTACAGATACAACCATGCCAAGGGTTTGCTTCTATTTGTAAAGGCCATGAGCCTTCTTCAAAGCCCGTTGGAGTCAACGGATGCTGTGTATTTTAGTGAGCACTTCTTTTCTTAGCGGTGCTGGAATTATCAGTCTCTCCTTGATGCACAAGTGGGCTCCTTATTAATGACATCCCTAGATAGCCAACATGATCTCAATCTGTCATCTCACTCTGCTCTCTTCGTGGGCAAAACTGGACCTTTCCATTTAGGCAAACTGGGTCTCCGTGTCTGTATGAATTTCTGCTAACTAGCCTTCAGATCCCTCTGCAAGACCCACCACTTTCACGAGGTCTACAAAAAATTAGCCAGATAATAAATAGCTGGAGGGGCAGGATACGAGATGTGATTTATTTAGTGATAGTATTTTTTTAAAGCACTGTATATAAAAATTGTGTATTTTTGGCCAGATCGTGCAAACACACACATGGCCTAACTTTATGTAGGTGAGCAATCCCAATAAAGTCAATGGCACTACACATCTGAGTAAACGTAAGCACCTGTGTGTTTGCAGCACTGGGCTGTATCTTTTCCCCCACCCATTGTACGGTGCCGTTTTCATAGGCACTGATCCTACAATGGACAAAGTGTGGGCAGACTGTTGTGCCACTGTGCTATCTGTTGTAGGATTGGTGCATTAGGATGTAAGCTCTGTGGATTGGGGAATGTCTCTTCCTCGGGGTGTCTGGCTGGTGTCTAGTACATTTGTGGGTGCTGCCAGAATTTATTTATTACCATTATCAAGAAATGTCAGCTATGTCACTGTCACTTTGCTGTCATGTTGGTCTGACTGTCACGTCAAGGGCATTGTACTGTACCTATGTATTGAGATGTACTGGCTAAACAGCAAACTACGGTTCCCATCCAACCCTCTCTCTGCTGTGCTCTAACCCTCCAGGATGGGTATGCTGGCACATCCCCCTTCCCTGACCAATAGGTGAAATGGGTAGAAATTCTATGGAGGACCCAGACTCAGACCCAGGTAATAACTTGGCACTTGGGGAAACCAGGAGCAGCAGAGGAAGCTGAATTCAGGGGAGAGTGTGGGGAGGAAATCTGTTCAGAGCTGGCAGGAGCTGGGGAAACTCATGAGAACAGGCTGTTACTGGGGGACACTGCAACCAGGCTGAAGACTGGGCAGAATCTGCAGGGAAGCAGAAGAGACTGGGCGAGGAGCCAGTGCTGTGGGACCCAAAGGGGAGACAGCACAAGCCGAGTTTGGCCAAATTCCATTGTTAATCACGAAAAAGGCACTCTTATTCTGGACTAAGGGTTCACATTGAGTTACTCTGGTTATAACTTCACCAGCTTGTAACCCATTCCAGATCTGTGCATCTACTCTTTCAAATACCCCTGGGTCAAAGCTAATGCCCAAAGGCCTTTACATCTCGAACAACCCAGTGGTGGTGGTGGTGTAAAAGTCATCAGCTTAGTGCTTGACTCCTCTCATTTAACTTAGTGTCAAAATGCACTAATACCAAAAATGTTTTGCCTCTGAGGGCTGGTCTACACTGGAGGAGGATTGATCTAAGATACGCAACTTCAGCTACGTGAATTGCGTAGCTGAAGCTGAAGTATCTTAGATCGATTTACCTCTCGTCCTCACGGTGCGGGATCGACAGCCGCGGCTCCCCGTCAACTCCGTTACCGCCGTTCGTGCTGGTGGAGTTCCGGAGTCTACGGGAGCACTTTCGGGGATCGATATATCATGTCTAGATGAGACGCGAAATATCGATCTCTGAGAAATCAATGGCTACCCGCCGATACAGTGGGTAGTCTAGAGGTACCCAGAGAATTCAGCTGCCACTTCTAGATAAAGTTCTCATTTGATGGCTTTACTGAAATCACGTGGATCAATGACTATCTATCCTGTATTTGGCCCTTCGGTCACAATCACAGACCTGACCCATTATACACTGTAGCTTGTTCTGCCCTTTCATTATCTCCAAGTTTTTTCATATTATCAACTCCAGTTTTTTTTTTGTCTATTGAACAATAGCATTTTTCCATTAGTGCCTGGGTCACTGGCACTACTGATACATATTGCTTAACATGGGTGTTCTCACAGACGTTCAGGGCTTTGGGAATCATCTGAGTATTCTCCTATTCTGCCGGTGTTTCTGTATGTGATTTGTGGCATTTACAGCAAATATCTTGGAAACAAACTTCATGGCTAGAGAGACTTTTAATTCTAACCCAGGTGGTCCATTTCTCTTAGTTTTCACTCCCAGTCATGCTACAAGAGCTTTTCGTGCTGTCTCCTTGCCTTTCTGTTGTTTTCTCCCCTCCGATTTCTGGCTTATTCTGACTCACACAGACATACACAGACAGCTGCAACCAAATCAATTCTCAGCCCCTGCTTTAGCAGTCAGTCTAGTCTTTGCACAGTAGATTCCATTGTTTCAGCTATCACTAAACAAAGACACATTTAATTGTTTCCTCGTTTAGCTTGAATGGAAGGTGATCATCACCCCCAACAGCTGCAATGAGTTTTGTGATTGCTCATAGATCAAAGACAAGCTTGTTGGGAGCCAATAATCTCCATCTTATTATTAATTATTATTTATTTATTATTCTTGCAATAGCACCTTGAAACCTCTGCCCTAATGCACTAGGGGCTGTACAAACATAAAAATAATTTTTCTAGCCCAAGCATCAGACACGTCTACCAGCCTGGAGCAGTTGGCTCTGATACCACTGCCTGTTCTCCAAGCACATGGCCACTGTGACAGGATCCTGGGGTGCAGCCTGGGACTGTGGGACTGCTGTACCCCTGAACTCTCTCCAGCCTGGGCTGTCTCTCACAATGCCTTGCTAGTGACCAGCAGCAAACCCCTCCAGGCGCTGTGATCACTCAGCACAACCACATGTGGAGACCAAATACCCAGCTACATTGCATGAATGCTCCCAGAGCCACTCATGAGCCACACAGAGAAAGGCATCAGAACCAAATCCCCCCAGCTCCCAGCACTGTACCCCAGGAATATACCATCTTGCATTACTCAAGATGAGCAATGCAAATTTAATAATTGGTTCACCACTTCATCAATGGAAAGTGGACACACACCAGCCTTTGCAAAACATGAGCAGATTTACCAAACACTTCATACAATCTCACTAGTAAAGATAAACAATAAAACCAATGTATTGACTACAAAAGATAGATTTCAAGTGACTATAAGCGATAAGCAAAAAGTTAGAGTTAGTTACCAACAGAAATAAAATATAAGCACTCAGTCTAAAATCTCAACTCTGTTAGACTGGGCAACAATTAGACTTAGCAGTTTTTCTCACCCCACTGGATATTGCAGTTCATAGTACGCAGATTTCACCCTTGAGGCCAGTCCCCTCAATTCGGTTTTATATCTTCAGTCCATGTGCTTGGAAAACACTAATCCAGGCAAGTTTGGGGGGGCATTGCTGAGTCTCCAGGCAAGGGTGAGCAATTCCCCTGGTGCTGCCTCCTGCAGGTGAGTCATTGAATAGTAGCTCCCTTGCTGGATAATGGCTGTTGATGGTTGTTTCACACTACGCCCTGGTGTTGGTTACTTTCCTTGCTGTTGCCTCTGGGGAGCTAATATCTGGCTGATCCCCCAGCTTACACCATGCAACACAATTCTCATAACTTCATATGCATTAATGATACACATCTATGGATAGAGAAATGACTTTCGGCAGATCATAACCTTTCCCTGATACCTTACAAGGCATGCTTTATATGTAAGATCATGATTATATGAAAATGAGGAATATGGGGGTTACAGTATGCTCCCCGAAGGTATAGAATGTCACACCTCCCCCCTTAGTTTACTGCAAGAGAGTTAGTCACTGACTAACTCAAAGGCAGTCTGTGTAATAGTTCTCTTGGCATCCGGCCATGAGGCAATATGCCTCAGTTTCCCCCTTCACACACAGCAAACCAGGTTTGTTATGGTTTCTTTGCTGCGATAAGCTTTAAATCTGGTTACATGTACTAACTGAGAAGTAGCATTATCATAAGGTGTAACATCAGTATCAAGATTCTTATCCCAAGACTTAACATTAATACCAATTATTTTTTTCACAGATGGGTGTTTACAAGAATCTTTATGACATCACGCCCTCTGTTCAGATAGTCTAATTTATGGTAGTTTGTTCATTACCCATGGTGTCCTTTGACTCTCTCCCCTGTAATCAGTCACTGGCTTTTCTTTCCCTCCAGTGTTCCCCTCTGTGTGGGCTCTTAATTTAATCATGTTTCTGGGATTTTGGTACCTCAGCATCTGGCAAGATAGGGGTCCAGAGGAATCCTGCACATTGGCTGGTCCTTTGGGAAGCTGTCATCCCACCTCAGGACTGGAGATATGCAAAAAACCCAACTCCCTTTTTGAGGTTACCCTGTGTTTCCTCCTCCCAGCACTGAGTCCTTCCCTGCCTCCTAGAGGGCTGTGATCTGTGCTCTGGAGGCCAGGTGTGTTTACCCTTTGATCAGATGCACCTTTTCCCAGCAGCTTTCCCATAATTGCTCTCTGTGTCTCACCAGCCTGGGGGAAGACACCCCCTTCTCTGTCAGCTGGGTAATTCACACTCTCACAAACTACCAGCTGGCAATTTTCTGGTCTCAACTCCTCTGCTGTCACAGGCGTTGGAGCTGCATCTTCATTTAAAGAGACATGGTTTCCAAAAATCCTATCAGAAATAGCATCACAAAAAACTGGGACCTGGATTGGGGTACCCTCTGCCCCCCTTTCTCTGTCCCTGAGAAGTCAGCAGTGTGACTGCCCCCTTGGAGGTCAGGTACACAGATCCTTCTCAAAACCTGGGTCACAGGCTGAGTGCCTGGGTGCACAGATGCGGACTCAGCCATTCTGTCCTGGGCATCCTGCTCCAAGTGACTAGTGAGGAGACATTCTGCACCCCCACTATTCCTTCCCCAGCTTCCTCCTCTGGGCCCCCTCCTGAGACACACTTCTCTGTGCTCCCTAGGAAGGGCTCTATCCCTTGCTCAGCTGCAGAGCTCTGCCAGCTAACAACTGGGACAATTTCCTTCATCATGGACAACCCCTCTCCTGCCCCTGCGCCTGAGGGCATGTTGCCTTCTGCGGGAAAATAGCTAGTCTCAGCTCCTCCCATGCTTGGAAGCACCCTGCTTCCCTGTGTGACACAGTCACAGGAATCCTCACCCACCTCAGTGGTTTCTGAGATCCCATCACCCTTCTCTGGGCTCCCCTGTGGGACACATTTCTCTCTGCTCCCTAGTGCCGGGTTTGTCTCTGGTTTGGCTGCGACCTGCTGGCAGCTAACAACCTGGACAGATCTCTCCCTGGCAGGCGTTACACCCCCATCCCTTCCTGATGTGGTGTTTCCTCCAGCTGCAGTGCAGGCGTTGGTCTCAACCACCCTCCTATCTGGAAGCATGTGGCTTCCCCCTGCTGCAGAAGAATCAAGGAGACTCTCACCTCTTCTCTCAGCAGTTCCTGAGACCTTATCCTTTCCCTCAGGGGTCCCAGCATAAAACTCCCTCCTGCCGCAGCAAATACTTTAACCTGAACTACACGGACAAAATCATTACCAAGAAGCAGGTCAGCTAGGAGGTGTTCCATTACCCCCTCAGTCAAAACATTTTCCAACCTTCCCACACCACATGGATCTTAGCTAGAGGTATGAGGAACCTGCTTTCTCCCACCCCCACAATCTCTGCCATTTGGCCAGATAACATACTGGCCTTTGGGACCACACGCTGCTTAACCAGAGAGATCTGGGCCCCTGTATCCCTCTGCCCCAAGCATTCCCTGCCATTAATTTTGACAACTTTAACATGTTCCATATCTGGTTCTGCAGAGGCTAATCTCACAAAACCAATATGATAGGTTGCTGGGGGGGGGGGGTTTCTATGCTGAGGACAGCAGAACTGATATGAACTATTGGTTGCCTGCATCCTCCTAGCACAGGGCATTTATTCCTCAGGTGATCAGTGGAATTACACCAATAGCACCTTTAGGGCTTTTCTGTTTTTACAGAAGATTTGGGATGAGGGTTAGAGGAATGGTTTTGGAGAGGGGAGTACTTGGCCTCCCAGCCACCCTCCTTCCTGCGAGGGATAAAATGGGATCTTCCCTTCCCACCAGCTTTAAACCACTGTTTTGGCAGTTTGCTTTCAGCAGATGCCTGGGTCCGTTCAAAGGTATCAGCTAGAGACGCCAACTCATCCCCAGACTTTATACCTTTATCCCATAGACACTGCTTTACGTCAGCCTTACACGTGCCTGGGAAATGCTCTTTACCAACAAGATCCAATGTTCCCTCAAAGCTTGTAACACCTCTGCCCTCACCCATTTTGCCATCAAATCTTTCATTTTGTTCACATATTCCCCATTACTCATATCAATATCCCTTTTAAGATTCCTAAATGTAACTCTATATGTTTCAGGGGTAATCTGAAACCTTTGTAAAACAGTGTTTTTGAATTTATAATAGTCTAAAGCATCCTCAATGGGCATTTCATAGAGCTTTACCAGTCAATTTTGCATCAGGGTAGGAACTCTCTTGGCAGCAACTCTTTCAATAGATCATGACCCTTCCCCATACCTTACAAGGCCTGCTTTATACGTAAGATCACGACTATATGAAAATGAGAATATGGGGGTTAAAGTACGCTCCCTCAAGGTACATAACGTCACAGCCATTCTTGGCTGTAACTGGGCAATGCACCTTCTGCACTCGATCTTTTCTATTGTGTGTATGGCATATTTGACACAATGCTGGGCAATTCCTCATCTTGTGTCCTCAAGTACATTAGGGGCTCAGGAGTCTTTGCCTCTCTTTTGTTTCCCCTCATTTCTAGTGTTCTGTCTTTTAAATGGTACCACATGGTCTGGTTGCTCGTTCTGTCTCTGGTCACTTGGGGCCCAAATCGTCCTCTCACCAATTGCACTGGCTCTGGCTCTGGCACGGGTAATGGTTTAAATCAGCTTCCTGTGGCAGGCTATCCCTGGCTTGGGCCCCAAATGATTCTGTTTAAGTTCTTATTCTGGGCACCATGGTAAGTGGGAACCTTCCAGGCGTGCATGAAGCAATGTGACTAAGGCCACGTCTACACTACAGCATAAAATCAAAATTATTAAAACCAGTTTTATAAAACTGGTTTTATAAAATCGATTTTACACATCCACACTAGGGCACATTAATTCGGTGGTGTGCGTCCATGGTCCTAGGCTACCATCGATTTCCGGAGCGGTGCACTCTGGGTAGCTCAGTAAAAGAATGAGACCAATAACTTCGATTTCAGTCCACACTAACCCTAAATCGAGATAGTAATATTGATTTTAGGGTTACTCCTCTCGTTGGGGAGGAGTACAGAAATCGATTTTAAGAGCCCTTAAAATCGATTTAAAGTGCCTTGTAGTGTGGACGGGTACAGCGTTAAATCAATTTAACGCTGTTTAAATCGATTTAACGCTGTAGTGTGGACCAGGCCTAACACCTGCCATATATGGTTCTCTCTTTTCTCCCATCCTCTCCCCAGAGGGAAGTTTACCTGATACATATTTTTATGATAGTGGCCACCAGGTGGTGCTGTCTTACAGTTCTTTTCTTTACCTGTGAGATGTGAGCAAGTTTCAGTCTTGGAAGAAATGCTGCGCTATTGTTAGGTCTGTGATGGGGGGAGCTGTGGCAAGCAGCAGGGCAACTTGCTCTCTGCCTTAAGTTGACTAGAGCCAATTCTTGAGAAGGGTTGCTCCCTTCTAACTAAGCACGGGTGTTTGGTTTGAAATCCCTTTAAAAGGAGCTTGCCTGCATGCCTTTTGGGATGCCCTCTGTTCCAGAACTGGTGTCTATAATGTAAATAAACTAGTTACACTACGAATATATCCAGACTTCATGTCACTGATTTCACCTCCAGTGGGAAGCTGACCGGTAAGGCCCTGAAATCTACCAGCACTCAGCAGAGAGGCAACATCATAGATCAATAATTTATTTATTGATGGTTGCTATGCTCTGTTTAGCTCCTGAATCCTCTCCCTCTCATTGGGCTCGTTCAGAGGCTTAGCATGGTGTTAGCACAAGGACATTCAGGCCAGTACCGCATCATCTCATTTGTATAGCCTCTCCCATCCTGTTGGTATGACACCAATTCTTACAAGCAACAGGAGCCGTGGGGGCTATGAGCCATAGACCAGGGGTGGGGAACCACTCCTGCTCTTGTTTTCCTGACTCAGTAATAAATGTTCCTTGTACAAGGAGCACGTTGATCCCCAGCTGTCTGCCCTGACCTTGGCTTGCTGATTCCCAGGGAACCTGGTGACCCTTACACAGAGAACTGCCTCCAAGTCAGTTGTGTAGAGCTAGGGGATTGGAAGGCAACAAATGAAACTGTGCTGGGGTGCAGGGAGGGCTTCACACTCTGTATAGAAGGCTCAACTGAGCAAGACACAAAAAAAGAAAATTGAAAAGGAAAAAGAAGAATAAATGAAAAGCTACTGGGGCTTTGCGAGGAGGAGGGGCAGCGGCTGGGGGCCCGTGCATCCATCTTCATCAGGCGCAGCCTGGGTTAATAATGCAGAGAGCTGTCAGCTGGCTTTTCAGGGCTAGCTTTCGGCAGCAGCATTCCTGGCTGGGCGGAAGGGGCAGGGAAGGAACAGAATACTAAATGCAGCCAGAGAACTCTTGCTCAGCTGGGGAACTCTCAGGATCCCTCCCCCCAGATTTTCCAAGTGAAAAGATTATCAAGATTAGAGAACCACAAGAGGGGGGGGGGCAGAAAGATCAGGGAGGCTGTGGGCAGAGACAGGCTGCCATGAAACTGGCCTGGTTTTGTGATCAGAAAAAGAGTGGTTGTAGCCCCTGGAAATCCAAAGCCATGAGACAAGCAGCCTGTCATGGTGCATGAGCGTGTGAAATGCGGCCTGGGTAAGAGGCTGTGTCAGGAGATGGAAACTCCCTGTTCCAAGTCAGCCCACGCCAACCTCCCTGGAAACTACTGGTCATGTGATCACTGCTTAGTGACAAGAAGTTGCTGGCCTCAGTGCCGTGTGAGACTGCAGGACTGTGTTGGGACTGTGCCTTGTGTGGGTCACAGCTGAGAAAGCCAAATGCAGGACAGCCTGATATAAAACTGGGTAGTGGCCCCCAAACTGGTGGTGATTCTAACGTTAGTGTTCACTGCGTCAGTAACAACAGTGAGTGCCTGTGGCACCACGCTGGTTAACGAGATGCTAAACCACGGTCCTCTGAGGCATTCCAGCCCCTAGCACCACCCACACAGCTGGTCCTTATGATGAGAGGTTGCTGAAAGCCAGATTCATCATACACAAGGCTCTTCTAATCCCAAAGGACCAGCCACTCCCCTAGGTCAATATATATACTTTAGATCAGCAGTTCTCAAACTGGGGGTCAGGACCCCAAAGTGGGTTGGGACCATAGGTGCCGACTCTGTGGGTGCTCTGGGGATGGAGCACCCACAGGTAAAATTGGCAGCTCCCCACCTGGCCCCAGTTCATCTCCACCTCCTGCCCTGAGTGGCTGCTGTGTCCTGCTTCTCCCCCCCACTCCCAGTGCTTGCACCACGAAACAGCCATTTTGCACAGCAAGCCTAGGAAGAAGGGGGGAGGAGGAATAACACAGCGTGCTTGGGGAAGAGGTGGGATCCAATAGAGGCAGGGAGGGGTGGAGTTGGGGGTGTGTGAGCATCCACTGGTGCCAACAGCTGGGACCCTGTTTTAATGGGGTTGCCAGGGCTGGCTTAGACATGCTGGGGCCAAAGCTGCAGCCCAAGGCTTAGGTTACAGGCTCCTGTTTGTTTGTTGTTATAGAGAGACATACACACCAATTTCCTAGAATTGGAAGGGATCCTGAAAAGTCATTGAGTCCAGCCCCTACCTTCAATAGCAGGACTAGGTACTGATTTTGCCCCAGGTCCCTAAGTGGCCCCCTCAAGGATTGAACTCACAGCCCTAGGTTTAGCAGGCCAATGCTCAAACCACTGGGCTATCCCCCTGCCTGTGGCTGAAACCTTTGGGCTGTGGCTTTGACCCCCGCACACTTGGGGCGTGGGACTCAGGCAAGCTTGGGTTGCGATCCCCTCTCCTGGGGTCATGCAGTAATTGTTGTGAGTAACAGTAGGGGAAAAATTGGCATATATAGATATATCTTCCTACTGTATTTTCCACTGCATGCATCTGATGAAGTGGGCTCTAGCCCATGAAAGCTTATGCCCAAATAAATCTGTTAGTCTCTAAGATACCACAAGGACTCCCGTTCTTTTTGCTGACACAGACTAACACGGCTGCTACTCTGAAACAGGATACCCAAGACACTCATGTTGCTGCTGTTCTGGGATAGAAACTTTCACTCTTCCTCCTCTTTAGACTCACTCCAAGATGGTTAGAAATCAAATTGCTTGATGATCTGTGACTTCTTCATTACAGCCGAGAGGGGGTTGTGTGGCCTGGGGTTCTGAGTGTGTCTTTCTCCCTGTCTCTGTATTCAGCGCCTCTGCCAGGGGAGTCACTGAGGTGTGCCAGCTCTGATTGCAGCAGATGGAAGCACCTTGTCTGCAGATGTCTCTTCTGCTGGCATGTGAAGCTTCCGAGGAGACAGTCAACTCTAGAAACAAGCTGCAGCCTCTCTCCGAGCTCAGCAATTTGTTATTCCACTCAGGGAAAGTTGCTCAGTCACCTCTGAGGCCAGAGAGAAAACGGAAGCAGAGCAGAATGGAAGCTGTGACTTGCATCACCGTTTTACACAAAAATCTGTTCTCCTAGGCAGCAGGATGCTCCTTCGCCCAAGTCACTGTCACAGGCACTATGATGTGTGTGGGTGCGTGTGTGCGCGAGAGAGAAACTTGTCTCTATTCCCCCGATAAATAACACCCATATAGAGTGTCACCGGCTGTCCAGCATGTACTACCCCTTGACTGCCCGTGGCTGATCTACAACGGGTATGGGTTTGCTAGATTTCCAAAGCACTGCACAACCACTGACTCTTTAGCCCTATCAACCATTCCAGTGAGGTTGGAAAGGATCATTCTCACCATTTTACAGAATGAGGAAACTGAGTCCTGGAGGTGAAATGACTTGCTCAAGGCAGCCAGGAGTGGAACCGGGAGTCCTTGCTGCCAGGCCATGCTGATCTTAGACTGAGGGGTGGGACTGGTCTCACCTTCACTCCAGCCCTACTTGGGGGTCATTAAACCTTCCTGAGTTCATGAAACCTTTCTTATTTTGACAGGGCATCCAAAGACGTGATGGTAAAAGCCACAGGGCCAAATCGTGTGGTCTTTGCTCAGGCAGAACCCTCATTCCCTGCCTAGGGATGCCCTCTCCTTATGGAGGAGGGACTGACGGCCAAGGAATCCATCCCTGGTTTTACAGGGAGCCCGGTACCTGCTTGGGCAAGACTCTGGGGGTCCAGACAGTGCTGTGTGTGGATACCCAGGCTGTGCAGAGATGCTGAAAGCCCACAGCTCGGTGCCCTGCTCCAGAGTCTCACTGCTTGGAATTAAGGAGCTTGCACTAAGTGGATCCCAACGTTGCGAGCTTCTCTCACAGAGGGGCAGGTGTGTTACAGGGTAAGCCTGTAGCCAGGGGGTTTGTCTAGACCAGGGCAGTTTCCCACATCAGTGGAGTTACCCAGCTGTAAATCCCTAATGTAGATGCTCTAAGTGGTCTCAAAGCTTTTTAAGCCCAAGATCACTTCTTGAATTTAAATGCAACCCAGAATCTACCTCAGAGAAAATATAGAAATAACAATTGCTCCACCCCTGCCCTGAGGTCTCACTCTGCCCCGCCCCTTCTTCAAGGCCCCGCCCCACTCACTCCATCCCCCATCCCTCTGTCACTTGCTTTCCCCCACCCTCCCTCACTTTCACTGGGCTGGGGGTGGGAGTGCAGGCTCCGGGCTGGGGCCGAGGGATTTGGAGTGTGGGAGGGGCTCTGAGCTGAGCCTGGGACAGGGGGTTGGGGTGCAGGATGGGGTTCAGGTGAGGGCTCTGAGAGAGAGTTTGGGTGCAGAAGGGGATGTGGGATGCTGGCTCCGGGAGGCGGCTCAGGACTCTGACAACGGGTTGGGGTTTAGGGTGCAGGCGGGGCTGCAGGGTGCAGGAGGGGGCTCAGGATGGGGGCGGGGGTTGGGGTGCAGGAGGAGATGCAGGCTCTGGGAGGGAGTTTGGGTGCAGGTGGCAGAGAGTTGGGGTTCAGGAGGTGTTTGGGGTGTGGGCTCCAGCCAGGTTCCACTTATCTCTTGTGGCTCCCAGGTGGCAGCATAGCAGGGCTAAGGCAGGCTCCCTGCCTGGCCTGGCCCTGCCCCACTCCCGGAAGCAGCTGGCATGTCCCTGTAGGCAAGGGCAGCCCGGGGAGACCCCCTGCTCCCCCCAGGAGCCGCTGCCGGATATGTCCACCGCTTCCAGGAGCAGCACAAGGATATGGCAGGCAGAAGCCTGCCTTAGCCCCGCTGTGCCACCGCGGACAGTTAGCAGCCGGCTGCAGGAGGGTTAGTAACCCTAGATCGCAATGGAATGGTTGATCGAGGAGCCTCTGACGGTCAGTCTCAGTGACTGAGACTGAGACCGAGACCGACTGTCAAATGCTCCATAATCCACCAGTCAATCGCGATCTACCGGTTGGTGATCACTGCTCTAGACAAGAATGCTGGTAACTTCCTCCGGAGTTCTCCTGGCCATGTTACAGTGATGTCTGACACCTTCACCCCAGAGTCAGGGGAGCCTGGCTTCTGGTTCACCTCCGATTTGCTGCAATTGTGCTTCCAAACAAGATCCACACAATGTCCAATCTCTTACTCTGCCTAACTGCTGCTGCTGCTAAGGTAGATCCTCTAAAAGTGATTCCTCCCCTCCGGGAACTGCTGTGGGCACAGGCACAGCTGGTCACACCATTAGATAAACACTGCCTCTCCTCCCATGGACTCTCCCCCAGGGGTGAAAGTAACTTACAGGACTTACCAGTACTGCTGGACTCCTGGGGGGGGCGTGGCCTCTAGTGGAAGAGGCGGGGCTTTCACGATTTAAAGGCCCTGGGGCACCGGCTGTGTCTGGGAGCCCCAGGGCTTTTAAATCAACCAGGGACTCCCAGCTGAAGAGGTGGCTGGGAGCCCCCTGGGGCTCAGGGGAAAATTAAAGGGCCTGGGGCTCCAGCTGCCATGGGGAACCCCGAGCTTTGCCAGGCTGGGGTCAGGATTTAAAGGGCTCTGGGCTGCCCACAGTCGCGGGGACCCCTGAGCCCTTTAAATCCCACCACAGCCCAGCCACCGGAGCCAAGGGCGGGATTCAAAGGGCTCTGGGCTGCCCACAGTGGTGGGGAGCTCTGAGCCTTTTAAATCCCAGACCCAGCCCGGCTGCCAGAGCTGCAGGTGGAATTTAAAGGGCTCTGGGCTGCCTGCAGCCGTGGGGACCCCTGAGCCCTTTAAATCCCACCCCAGCCTAGCCACTGGAGGCACGGGCGAGATTCAAAAGGCTCTGGGCTGCCCAGTGGCAGGGAGCGATGAACCCTTTAAATCCCAGACCGGCGGCAGGGAGTTAAAGGGCTCTGGGCTGCCTGCAGCCTCAGTGAGCCCCAAGCCCTTTAAATCCAGCCCCAGCCCGGCTGCCGGAGCCATGGGTGGGATTCAAAGGGCTCTGGGCTGCCTGCAGTGTTGGGGAGCTCTGAGCCCTTTAAATCCCAGCCCCAGCCCGGCTGCCGGAGCTGCAGCCAAGATTTAAAGGGCTCTGGGCTGCCCGCAGCTGCGGGCAGCCCAGAGCCCTTTAAATCTCCGCCGTGGAAGCTAGTGTGGTCTGGCATGGCGTACTGGCTCTTACCAGTACGCTGTACCAGACCGTACCGGCTTACTTTCACCTCTGCTCTCCCCTGTCACTGAAACTGCCCGGCCTGATCGCTACTGATGTTACCCATGCACAGAGACAGGCTGGGAAGATAGGATTCGCTTTACACTTCCCTCTCCAGCAGTAATTTTGCAGGCTCTTTTTGCCTTGTGCACTGCTATAGGGGATGTGTAGAGAAGCAGACTCTGGGAACCTGCCTGCGGGCTCAGGGCTCCTCTGGTGATTCATCCTGTTATCAGGTGCTCAGATGCCATGCGGGTTCAGTATACTCATTGCTGAGACGGAGCAATGAGTATACTGCAAGTAAGCTCCATCCAAGATACAAGGTGGCCTGGAGCTTCCCTCAGGGGCAGAGGGAATGAGGGTCTTGGACAGAGAGGTCTTGTAGGAAAACTGTATGATCAGCCAAGTTTTGGGGCATTTCCTATGATGTTATTATGTTATGATTACAGAGAGTCTGTGGATATGGGGAAAGCAGTCGACGTGATATACGTTGACTTTAGCAAAGCTTTTGGTACGATCTCCCACAGTATTCTTGCCAGCAAGTTAAAGAAGTATGGATTGGGTAAATGGACTATAAGGTGGATAGAAAGCTGGCTAGATCGTCAGGTTCAACAGGTAGTGATCAACGGCCTGATATCTTGTTGGCAGGTAGTATGAAGCAAGTGCCCTAGGGGTCGGTCCTGGGGCTGGTTTTGTTCAACATCTTCATTAATGATCTGGATGATGGGATGGACTGCACCCTCAGCAAGTTTGTGGATGACACTAAGCTGGAGGGAGAGGTAGATACGCTGGTGGGTAGGAATAGGCTCCAGAGTGACCTAGACAAATTGGAAGATTGGGGCAAAAGAAATCTGATGAGGTTCAACAAGGACAAGCGCAGAGTTCTGCACTAAGGATGGAAGAATCCCATTCACTGTTACAGACTAGGGACCGAATGGCTAGGCAGCAGTTCTGCAGGAAAGGATCTAGGGGTTACAGTGAATGAGAAGCTGGATATGAGTCAGCAGTGTGTCCTTGTTGCTAAGAAGGTCAACAACATTTTGGGCTGCATTAGTAGGAGCACTGCCAGAAGATCGAGGGACGTGATCATTCCCCTCTATTCGGCACTGGTGAGGTCACATCTGAAGTATTGTGTCCAGTTTTGGGGCCCCCACTACAGAGGGGATGTGAACAAATTGGAGACAGTCCAGCAGAGGACAACAAAAATGATTAGGGGGCTGGGGCACATGACTTAGGAGGAGAGGCTGACGGAACTGGGATTGTTTAGTCTGCAGAAGAGAAGAGTGAGGGGGGATTTGATAGCAACCTTCAACTACCTGAAGAAGGGTCTCAAAGAGGATGGAGCTCAGCTGTTCTCAGTGGTGGCAGACGACAGAACAAGGAGCAATGGTCTCGCAGTGGGGGAGGTCTAGGTTGGCGTGACAGGGTTGGGACTCCCCACCGCAGCACCTCCTACTGGCATGTCTGGGAATTAGCTCTGTCCTGCGGGGCGCCCTCTGCCGGTGGTGTCTCGTCCATCATCTGCTCCCCTGTTGGTGTCTGGACCTGCGTTGCTCCCTACTCGGCAGTGCCCTCTTCAGGACACTGCCCTCCAGCAGTGCCCACTGCTCTGGTCTCACCCCCTTCTGGGGGTCTGGTGTTATCAGCAGTCACCCATCTGCACCCGTTCTAGTGGCCGGCTGCAGCCTCAAAGTCTAGCCCCTTTGTCCCAGGAGCCAGCCACAGCCTGTATCAGGCCACACTCCTCCTCAGCCAGGTGTAGTACAATGGGGAAGGTGGGGACCCAGGCTCACCCACTACTCTGGGTCCTGACTCAGGGACCCTCTAGCGGCAGCCTCCCTGCTCTCCTTCTCTCCCCTTGTCAGAGTTTGTCCCTGGGTTGCTTCTCCTTCTGCCCTGTGCACCTGCTCAGCCCTTTGTAGCCAGGCCTGTAGCCTAGGGTTTTCCTTGGCTGGAACTCCCCAGCACTGCTCTGTCCAAGGTGCTACCTTTCAGCCCAGGAGCCAGTCCTCCTCCCTTGGCAATCAGGGAGAGCTGCCTCTCTTCCTGCTAGGCAGCCTTTATATAGGGCTTCCTCTGCCCTGCCCTGATTGGCTCCTAACAGGCCTCTGTTCCAGCCTTTTTCTCAGGGGGTGGGGCACCGCTCCACCACAGTTGGATATTAGGAAACACTTTTTCACTAGGAGGGTGGTGAAGCACTGGACTGGGTCACCTAGGGAGGTGGTGGAATCTCCTTCCTTAGAGGTTTTTAAGGTCAGGCTTGACAAAGCCCTGGCTGGGATGATTTAGTTGGGGATTGGTCCTGGTTTAAGCAGAGGATGGGACTAGATACCTCCTGAGGTCTCTTCCAACCCTAATTGTCTATGATTCTATTATTCAAGCTACCAGTAAAGCCAAGCCTCAGGTATGGGGTAAATTTGGACTACACCCATTAGGCCTGAGTTTCTGTTCCCTGCACCGTGTGTAACCATTCACACTGGTGCAAAAGAAGGGGAAAATGCTACTCACCCTATGCTGGTTTGTACTCACCCTGCACTGGTTTGCACGGTTGAACATGGTACAGGGCAGTGGAGGAGCTGCCTCGCTGTGTGCATTCTGTGGTCAGCACTCAGTGGGCTTACCAGGCCTGCGGCCCGCCTCGGGACTCCTCCCAACCCTGCTGTAGTCTCTCATTGGATACTAGATTGGGCCTGTCTTATAGCGCCCTCCTGCTGTGGGACCAAGCTTTATCCTGCTAGGTCAGCTCGCTCCCTGGTAGTCCTGGGCTGTGCTTTCTCAAGGAACCAGGGCTGCTGTCTTCAGCTGGGGGAGTTCCTTTTACTGAGCCTTTGTAAGAAACCAATCCCACCCTATGCAGATGCTCACTTCAGAGTCTAGGCAAGCAGAGCTGTCCCTCCCCAGCAGTGGGGCAAGTAGAAATAATTTCTTGCTGGTACTGCACTCATGGGAGGGATGCAAGGGAAGGGACCAAAGAGTCCTGTGGCACCAAATATACTAACAGACATATCGGAGCATGAGCTTTCGTGGGTGAATACCCACTTTGTCGGATACATGCACCTCCCCACATGACCCTCCATGTGACTCTGCCCAGCCCCGCCCTCAGCCTGGGGCCCCCACGCTCTCCCCATCCCCTCCGAAACCCCCCTTACCTGTGCTGTTGTAAAATGATACTTTGAGCCCCTGATGCCACCTGTATTCCAGGTGTCACTGAAGATCCAGCAGCACCCCACATTGCAAACTTCTTAAATGAAAGAAGGATAGGCTGGACAATCACCCCACTGTTCCTTAACACACTCTCAGCGCCTCTCTATGTCCAAACTAAGCTTCTGCCAGCTTGCCTCTATCTAAGGATTGCTCTTCGCCAGGCACCAGGAAAGCAAAGATGCGGCGCCAGCTGGGTTTGATGGATAAGAGGCATAGAGCTGTGTGTGCCACGTACATCTTGCTAGAACTACAGCCAACATTGTTTTATTATTTTCCTCAGCATGACACACAGGAGGGGCCATCGAAACCAGCCTGGCAGAACATGCATGAGAACTGTGTCTGGGCAGATGAGCAATTCATCTCTTGGGGCCAAATCCTGTTCCCACTGAAATAAATATGGCAGGCGACCAGTTTGGCTTAACTGAAATCCTTGCTGATCTTAAACGCAAAAAAGAAGCTTACAAGAAGTGGAAGACTGGACAAATGACCAGGGAGGAGTATAAAAATATTGCTCAGGCATGCAGGAGTGAAATCAGGAAGGCCAAATCACACTTGGAGTTGCAGGTAGCAAGAGATGTTAAGAGTAACAAGAAGGGTTTCTTCAGGTATGTTAGCAACAAGAAGAAAGTCAAGGAAAGTGTGGGCCCCTTACTGAATGAGGGAGGCAACCTAGTGACAGAGGATGCGGAAAAAGCTAATGCACTCAATGATTTTTTTGCCTCTGTCTTCACAAATGAGGTCAGCTCCCAGACTGCTGCACTGGGCAGCACAGTATGGGGAGGAGGTGACCAGCCCTCTGTGGAGAAAGAAGGGGTTCAGGACTATTTAGAAAAACTGGACGAGCACAAGTCCATGGGGCTGGATGCGCTGCATGTGAGGGTGCTAAAGGAGTTGGCAGATGTGATTGCAGAGCCATTGGCCATTATCTTTGAAAACTCATGGCGAACGGGGGAGGTCCTGGATGACTGGAAAAAGGCTAATGTAGTGCCCATCTTTAAAAAAAGGGAAGAAGGAGGATCCGGGGAACTACAGGCCAGTCAGCCTCACCTCAGTCCCTGGAAAAATCATGGAGCAGGTCCTCAAGGAATCAATTCTGAAGCAGTTAGAGGAGAGGAAAGTGATGGATGGCATCCAGTCAGCATGGATTCACCAAGGGCAAGTCATGCCTGACTAACCTAATTGCCTTCTATGAGGAGATAACAGGCTCTGTGGATGAGGGGAAAGCAGTGGATGTGTTATTCCTTGACTTTAGCAAAGCTTTAGATACGGTCTCCCACAGTATTCTTGCCGGCAAGTTAAAGAAGTATGGGCTGGATGAATGGACTATAAGGTGGATAGAAAGCTGGCTAGATCGTCGGGCTCAACGGGTAGTGATCAACGGCTGCATGTCTCGTTGGCAGTCGGTTTCAAGTGGAGTGCCTTAAGGGTCGGTCCTGGGGCCGGTTTTGTTCAATATCTTCATTAATGATCTGGAGGATGGCGTGGACTGCACTCTCAGCAAGTTTGCAGATGACACTAAACTGGGAGGAGTGGTAGATACACTGGAGGGTAGGAATAGGATACAGAGGGACCCAGACAAATTAGAGGACTGGGCCAAAAGAAACCTGATGAGGTTCAATAAGGACAAGTACAGAGTCCTGCACTTAGGACAGAAGAATCCCATGCACTGCTACAGACTAGGGACCAACTGGGTAGGCAGCATTTCTGCAGAAAAGGACCTAGGGATTACAGTGGACGAGAAGCTGGATATGAGTCAGCAGTGTGCCCTTGTTGCCAAGAAGGCTAATGGCATTTGGGCTGTATAAGTAGGGGCATTGCCAGCAGATCGAGGGACGTGATCATCCCACTCTATTTGGCATTAGTGAGGCCTCATCTGGAGTACTGTGTCCAGTTTTGGGCCCCACACTGCAAGAAGGATGTGGAAAAATAGGAAAGAGTCCAGCGGAAGGAAACAAAAATGATTAGGGGGCTGGAGCACATGATTTATGAGGAGAGGCTGAGGGAACTGGGATTGTTTAGTCTGCAGAAGAGAAGAATGAGGGGGGATTTGATAGCTGCTTTCAACTACCTGCAAGGGGGCTCCAAAGAGGATGGATCTAGACTGTTCTCAGTGGTACCTGATGACAGAACAAGGAGCAATGGTCTCAAGTTGCAGTGGGGGAGGTTTAGGTTGGATATTAGGAAACACTATTTCACTAGGAGGGTGGTGAAGCACTGGAATGGGTTCCCTAGGGAGGTGGTGGAATCTCCTTCCTTAGAGGTTTTTAAGGTCAGGTTTGACAAAGCCCTGGCTGGGATGATTTAGTTGGGGTTGGTCCTGCTTTGAGCAGGGGGTTGGACTAGATACCTCCTGAGGTTCCTTCCACCCCTGATATTCTATGGTTCTCTGGTAAGGGCAGATGCCCGCTCACCCTGGCCCTTACCGGGTGTGGAAATCACTAGAGAAGTGCTAATCCACCAGCTCCTCTGCAAGGCCCCAGTGGGTGAAAGCAGAGGCCAGGCATGACCAGCGCAGCAAATCCTGCCCTGCCCATGAACAGGAGTTGCAAGGACACATAACGAGAAAGGGGTTCATCTTTGCTTTGGTCTGTCTCCAAGCCCAGGCGGCCAGTGTCTGAGCTGTCAGACACCCGCTGCTTGTTTCTACTGCATGATCCTTCTGCTACTGCCACAGGATAACTGAGCTGCCCCATGGCTGACAGGGGCAGCAGCAATCACCCGTCTAACCAGCTCCGGGCTGAACTCATTGGGGTGGCGGCAAGATCGCCCAGCACCAGAGCTCCCATGCGTCCTACCAACGGCAGGTCACCTCGTGCCCCGCCGGCTATTTATTTCTGATTACAGAGCACCATGGCTGCTCAGGGATCCTTATGACAGAGAGTCAGACACATCCCCTGCCCTGGAGATTTTATAGTCTCTGTGAAAATGGGAACAGCAGGAGTGGATAATAGTGCAGCAAGGCTGGGGGGAGGATGGGGGGCGTTGGGCAGTGGGATTATTGTGCAATTATTTGGGAGGCTAATTCACCTGTCAAGAGAATAACAAAGGTGGGGGTTGTTCGTTGCACAAGTGTTTTAAATTATTTCGTGTGTGTGTGTGCGCGCGCGCGTGTGTGTGTGCAGTTGCCTTGGTTTACCTGTGTTGAATAGATTATTGCTCAAGCCACTTTTGAACTCAAATGGATAAATCTCCAAAACCCATGGCCTGAAAGCCGGGTGATCCAAACAGAATTCTCCTGGAGGAGAAAGTATGTTCTGAGGGTCAGGCAGAGACTTGGGAGACTTGACTTCTGCCACAAGCTCCCCGGTGACCCTGGCAAATCACTGACTCTTCCTCTGCCTCAGTTTCCCCTTTGTAAAATGGGAGTGATAGAGCCGATGTGCTTTGCAGGAGTGCTGGCAATGAATGCCCGTAAAGAAATACTTCTGGGCCCCATTTATGCCTTGCTACCATAAGTAAGGTGCACGCATGAGATAGAATCTTCTCCCAAATTGAAAGTCGGGAACTACAAAAGGTTTCTAAGGCCACACCCTGCAGAGGGATCATATGTTGCCCCTCACCATTCTGGAGATGCACACAATCTCATATGCAAAGAGAATCTTATTTCCTTATCTTCTGTCGTCAGATCTGGAGAAGCCTAGGCCCATGAGGCTTGGAAGATCCCTCTGACTTGCACAGCAGGATCTGGACATCTTGTTCCAGAGCCTGAAGCTGTGCCTATGAACAGCCTCAGGAGGGAAGAGAGACAGCACAGGAGGGAACACTCCACAACACGGCAGAACAAAGGACTGGAAAATAGTGACCTGCACAGAGCGTGAAGCAAGGAGGAGGCAGAAGAGGAAATGTAGACGGTAAATCTGGAGGTGGAGAATCAGACCTGCTCCTGCAGGGCCCAGCAGAGGTGTTTTCTCCAGACCTGAAGAGCAGCCATGTGCTTTCAGTCTGAATGACAGTTTTCACTGAGGAAAGTCTCACTGAGATAGAGAGCACAGTGTGTTCATCTCGCTACCATGCTGCATTAACTCTGCCTCACTCCATGGCAGGGAGGCAGAGCCCTACGACCCATAACAGATCAATGCAGTGAAAACAAAATCAGGCCAGTTACATGCGCTTCCATTAATGCTTTCACAGGCCCCAGCTTAGCCACTGTCCCACGCAGGGCCTTTCTAAGGCACCAGGGCCTGTCACTGCAGTTGCCCGCTCTTCACTCCCACCCCTATCTCAGTCACCTCCAGTGACGCTGCTTCCCTTCTATCTTCTCCACCCACCTCCAGTTACTCCCCCTCTGGGGCTTCCTGTGCACAACCTCTTTCTCCTGCTGCCAGCCTGACCCTCCAGCGCTGAGCTGTGTCCTTGTGCCCGGCTAATAAATGTGCCTGCTCCTAAAAGGAAGGTTTGGTGCTCTGGCTCATCCTCATGCTACTGCTCACGGCCCAACGGCCACTAGAAAAGTAGACTGAGGAGGCTTACGCTGCAGCGGCTGTATTCTTAGCCCAGGGGTCGGCAACCTATGCTCAAATAAATTTGTTCCAGTCTATGCATCTGATGAAGTGGGCTGTAGCCTATGAAAGCTTATGCTCAAATAAATTTGTTAGTCTCTAAGGTGCCACAAGTACTCCTGTTCTTTTTGCAGAAGTGCTGTGCCGAGTCTTCATTTATTCATTCTAATGTAAGGTTTCGCGTGCCAGTAGTACATTTGAACATTTTAGAAGGTCTCTTTCTATGTTTATAATATATAACTAAGCTATTGTTGTATGTAAAGTAAATAAGGTTTTTAAAATGTTTAAGGAGCTTCATTTAAAATTAAATTAAAATGCAGAGCCCCCCAGGACCGGTGTCCAGGACCCGGCCACTGTGGGTGCCACTGAAAATCAGTTTGCGTGCCGCCTTTGGCATGCATGCCATAGGTTGCCTACCCCTGTCTTAGATTGACAAGACTCTAAAAGAAGTAGAGAGAACTGAACATTTCTCAGGTGACCAATCCGGCCACAAACACCTTTAATTCAGCTGCTGCTGCAAAAGGCAGAACAAAGCCATTCAGCCCCATACTTACTATGTATTGACTGAGACAATGTCCCACCAATAAAACGACCTGAGATTCATCAGCTACCTCCTCCAGCCTACAAAAATAACCTACAGACTCAATGAAACAGACTCTCCACTGCATGAAGCCTGTCTGACTTTCTGGAGCAATGATGAAAGAGACGTACCCGGGGCATCCCAGAGTGCAGTGACTCGGTTTCCCCGTCTGCAAACAGGAGATAATGAGATGTGCCCTCTCTAATAAAATGCTTAGGAATTTTCTGCTGCGAAGCCATTGGAAATTCTTGCTGCCATGGTAGTTCCTGTCCATGCGGGGCCATGTCAGGTGATGGGCTGCCAGCCACGCTCATTCCCTCAGGCTCTCACACATGCTGTGCAACGTGCTCCAGTCTCCTTGGAGACGGCCCTAATGTCATTGGCTTTGTGCCTCAGTAGACTGCACCCCTCCCCCTTGCCTCACCTTCCTCCCCCGTTTGCCTCCAAGTGAGATAGCTGAGATGTTGCCTCTTCCCATTAGAGTCTGGCTTAATTACCCAGGGTAGCCAGGTTGGGCAGGGCCCCAGGAATTCCAGGAACCCCATTGACTTCTGGGGATTTGGAGGGAGGAAAGCATCCCATCCTTCCCATCAAAGGGCAGAGGACTCCTGAAATGTACTGGCCTTGTGGCCAGCGTCTAGGTGGCTAACATGAACATCTGGGCTCTGCCATCAGCCCCCGGCCTGCAGGGACATGGGGTGGCAGTGTCTGTGAGTGTTAGATCAGGGAACGCGCTCCATCCTCAGGGCCGTCCGCTCCACCATGGCACTGCCGCCTGTTATCTCAGAGGTGACACGGGTGGTGTAGGGTTTGATTGTGTGTAGCCAGGGCCCCAGCCCAAGGCCAGGTCTCCTGTCCACGGGGAGGGCAGCTCACCGTTGGGGTGTGGCGTGGGAAAGAGCCAAGCACACCTGTGACTGGCCAGTGGAGCCTGGCTGGGCTGAAGAAAGGGCACCTGGGCTAAGACGGGAGGAGGCTGGGTCAGCCTGGAGCCCTGAAAGGAGTCAGCCCAGGAGACTGGCAGGTGAGAGCTGCCCCATCCAGCCGAGACAGAGACCGGCCTGAGAGGCACAACAAGAGGGAAGCAGCTGCAGAGAGCTGCCAGGGCTGCTTGGGAGAGCTGGGTTCAGATGGGCTGGCACAGAACTGCTGGGGAGAACTGCCCCAAGGTGGGGCCCTGCTGAGTGGACGCCCTGGGCAGTTGCCCCTCAGCAAAAGGGAGGATCCAGGTTGGTCAGGGGAAGCCCAGGCTGGGTGCAAGGGAATGGACATGTCCTGACCAGGGCTGGGACTCCCAGGCAGGGGAGCTCTCTTGGGGGATACCTGCCCCGGGGGCCAAGGTGGAGTCAGGAGCCTGGCCACTGTCCGGCAGGAAGGCCTGGAGAGGGGTGCCTGGATGGGGCCCAAGGCACTGGGAACGCAGCGCGGCTGTGAGCGGTGGGGAGCCGGAGGCGCTGGCCCTGAAGCGGGGAACGGGAAGAACTGTTGTACTTTATACGGTTCCTGGGGGGTTGTTGAGAATGGTTTTACTGCCTGGGTTTGGGGGGATTCCTGCACTGGCTCCTGTGAATAGATTATACCCTGAGGTGGGCTTGTCTCTGGCACTGCGGACAGCCTGGCTGGCTGCACTGGGCCGCGACCGTGTGGGTCCCTCCATAGCACTGGGGTGTGATCGGCCGGGGCAGGGAGAGAGAAAGAAGGCAGAGAGGGCCATGTCTCAGGCCATGGGTGACCCTGCCCCAGCCGCGCCCCCTAGGCAGCCTGTGGCATTTGGAGAGCCCAGGAGGTGCCGCTGGCAGGGGGCAGCCAGTGATGCTCAGTGTAGAAGGGGCACAAGCAAGCTGGGCTGCTCCTGTGACCCGGCGGCCCAGCTTCTCCTCAGACAGCAGCTGAGCTCCTACCCCAAACACCCCCAGCTTGTCAGAGCAGCAGCTGGGCATCCCCCCCTTGGGGCGCCCTGGGCTTGGCCCCCAGGCCGTCTATGTGTCGCGCTCACACCGTCAGCCGCTCCCTGCCCCCAGTGGGGAGCTGGAGCTGGTTGTTAAATTTAGAAGCCAGTGTAGAACCGGTTGTTAAAGGAGCGGGGGGAGGGGGCAAACAGCTCCGGTCCGTGGGCCATATCCGGCTCGCAGGACTGTCCTGTCTCTGCCCTGCCTGAGCTCCCAGCTGGGGAGGTTCCCCGGCTCCTCCCCTGCTCCCCCCCTTGCAGAGCTGCAGTGTGACGCACCGCTGGCGCCAGCGCTCTGGGCAGCTCTGCAGCTCCTGCCGCTTTGAGTGGCATGGTAAGGGGGGGCTGCGAGCTCCAGTGGCCATGCAGTGACCATACACGCTGCCCTGAGCGGCACGGTAAGGGGGGGCTGCGAGCTCCAGTGGCAGCGCAGTGACCATACACGCTGCCCTGAGCGGCATGGTAAGGGGGGGCTGCGAGCTCCAGTGGCCATGCAGTGACCATACATGCTGCCCTGAGCGGCACGGTAAGGGGGGGCTGCGAGCTCCAGTGGCAGCGCAGTGACCATACACGCTGCCCTGAGCGGCATGGTAAGGGGGGGACTGCGAGCTCCAGCGGCCGCACAGTGGCCATACATGGTGCCCTGAGCGGCACAGTAAGTGGGGGGCTGCGAGCTCCAGCGGCCGCGCAGTGACCATACACGCTGCCCTGAGCGGCATGGTAAGGGGGGGCTGGGAGCTCCAGTGGCAGCGCAATGACCATACACGCTGCCCTGAGCAGCACGGTAAGGGGGGCTGCAAGCTCCAGCGGCCGCGCAGTCACCATACACGCTGCCCTGAGCGGCATGGTAAGGGAGGGCTGCGAGCTCCAGCGGCCGCGCAGTGACCATACACACTGCCCTGAGCGGCATGGTAAGGGGGGCCTGCAAGCTCCAGTGGCAGCGCAGTGACCATACACGCTGTCCTGAGCAGCATGGTAAGGGGGGGCTGCGAGCTCCAGTGGCAGAGCAGTGACGATACACAGTGCCCTGAGCGACAAGGTAAGGGGGGGCTGCGAGCTCCAGCGTCCGTGCAGTGACCATACACGCTGCCCTGAGTGGCACGGTAAGTGGGGGACTGCGAGCTCCAGCGGCCGCGCAGTGACCATACACGCTGCCCTGTGCGGCATGGTAAGGGGGGGGCTGCGAGCTCCAGCGGCCGCGCAGTGACCATACACGCTGCCCTGTGCGGCATGGTAAGGGGGGCCTGCAAGCTCCAGTGGCAGCGCAGTGACCATACACGCTGTCCTGAGCAGCATGGTAAGGGGGGGCTGCGAGCTCCAGTGGCAGCGCAGTGACGATACACACTGCCCTGATCGGCAAGGTAAGGGGGGACTGTGAGCTCCAGCGGCCGCGCAGTGACCATACACGCTGCCCTGAGCGGCATGGTAAGGGGGGGCTGCGAGCTCCAGTGGCAGCGCAGTGACCACACACAGTGCCCTGAGTGGCATGGTAAGGGGGGGCTGTGAGCTCCAGCAGCCGTGCAGTGGCCATACATGGTGCCCTGAGCGGCATGGTAAGGGAGGGGCTGCGAGCTCCAGCGGCCGCGCAGTGACCATACACGGTGCCTTGAGCAGCATGGTAAGGGAGCTGTGCCGGGGCTGGGAGGAGGGGTTGGATAAGGAGCAGGGAGCAGTTGGAGGGGGCGTAGGTTCTCGGGGGGCAGTCAGGAGATGAGGAACAGGGTGAGTTGGGTAGGGGGTGTGGCTCTAGGGGGCAATTAGGGTGGGGGGTGTCAGGAGGGGGTGGTCAGGGGAGAAGGAGCGGTGAGGGCTGATGGGTTGCGGGTTCCGAGGGGGACAGTCAGGGGCAGGATGTGGGTGGGGGTCGGATGGGGGGGGACAGGCTGTTTTGGGAGGCACAGCCTTCCCTACCTGGCCCCCGATACAATTTTGCAACCCCGATGTGCAGGGCCAGCTTTAGGAAGTGTGGGGCCCGATTTCGATGAGCCCCAGCAAGGATAACTAAAAAAAAAAAACGTTAAAAAAAAGCCATGGGGCTTGTACTCACCGGAGGGCGCTCAAAGTCTTCAGCAGCACTTCGGCGGCGGGTCCTTCACTTGCTCCGGATCTTCGGCGCCACTGAAGGACCCACTGCTGAAATGCTGCTGAAGACCCGGTAGGGACCTGGTTGTCAAGATTTTGGCAGCTCATCACTGCATGCCCCTCCAGGTCAGTCCCTTACCCCAGCTGAGCAGGGCCGTGTCCCTGCCTAGAGAATCACTACAGGTTTCACCATGGGGGCCAGGGGAACAGACAGCAAGGGGTGAGTATGCCAGCTGTTCCTCAGAGATCCAGTGGCTGGGCCCAGCACTGCCTAGCTCCGTGCCCAGATGATGCAGCATCATCGTGCCCCAGACCAGTGCCACCCCAGTCCTGCCTGAGGCTGCGACAGACACAGGGGCTGGGGTGGTTGCCATGCACCTGGGGGTGGAACAGCTGCTGATTTCAGGGGCATTCCCCTGAGTGAGAGCAGAACTGGGCCCTTCCCAGGGAAGTTCTGCCCTAGCAAGCCAGTCCCGGCCTGGCCCACCCACCTGTTCCTTGGGTCCGGCCCTTTGTCAATTGCTGCCTGGCTCTCATGGGCTTGCTGGGATGGAGGCTGGTTTCACAGGCCCATTGTTAGGTGCGCTGGGGTTCTTACTAGGAAGCATTCTCAGCAGGGCAATGTAGGCCCTTGGGATGGCTAGTGCCACGTGCCACAGAGCGCTCTTCCCTTCTGGTGCACTGGTTCTAATCCTGGCCAAGGAATTACTGACCAACAGCTGTCCCCTTCTGTGGACAGCGGGTGATCTCAGCTCTCAGTGCACTTGGCCTAAACTGCCCCTTGTTGGCCATGTCAGCGGGGAACAGCAAGACCTGAGTGCAGGAGCCCATGTATTTCTTGCAGGAGTTAATGCCCTCCCAACTGGGCACCCCATCAGGGCATCTACACCAAACCCTGCACTTTGCAGGTAGCTATAGGAGAAACTGGAGTGAAAGGTGCAGCATGGCTGAGTGGCTAGAGCTCTGCACTAGGATTTGGGAGAGCAGGCTTTGGTTCCTGGCTCTGCTGGTGCCTCAGTTTCCTCATGTGTAAAATGATAAGGCAGGGTAGGCAACCTATGGCATGCATGCCAAAGGCGGCACACAAGCTGATTTTTCAGTGGCACTCCCAGTGGCCAGGTCCTAGCCACCAGTCTGGGGGGCTCTGCATTTTAATTTAATTTTAAATGAAGATTCTTAAACATTTTGAAAACCTTATTTACTTTACATACAATAGTGTAGTTATATATTATAGAGTTATAGAAAGAGACCTTCTAAAAACATTCAAATGTATTACTGGTACGCGAAACCTGAAATTAGAGTGACTAAATGAAGACTAGGCACAGCACTTCTGAAAGGTTGCCGACCCCTGTGATAAGGCTATTGCCGCCCCCCCCCACCCCCCCCGCCGCCCTTTGTGAAGTACTTTGAGATCTGCTGACGAAAAGTGCTAGCCATGGGCTGGGTGTTGTTATCATCACCCTGTCTAATATGTGGCTCCTGTGGTATACGGAGCCAGGGCCATACCATGCCTTAGCTTTCTGTGTCCTGCACCTGGCCGCTGCTGAGATCTGAGCCAGCAGCCATCTATTCTCACCACTGCTGTGGCCTGTTAAAGAGACTCACACATTGCACTCTCAGACGCACTGACCAGCATGTCAGAAACCATTCTGGTGGCTACAGGGCCCAGTGGGGAAACTCCCATTCTCTGAATGGGGTGTCGGATCAGGACCTCCAATCTGGATTGGCAGCCAGTAGGGTCAGCAGCTCCGATCTGCAGTCCACACACAGGTCATTTCCCTGCAGTATCACGCTTCGCAAGAGGGTGATATTAAAAATCCTGATGCCCCCTGTTACAGGTCCTACTCCCCCATCCCTGTGAGCACTGGACTGTTCTGCTGCCTTAGGAGAACGTGTCCCTTTAACCAGAGTATTTTAAAGGCTGGCGGCAGTGCTGGATTCCTCACTCAGAAGCTGGGTTTGCACTGGACAGAGGTGGGAGGCTGCCCTAAGGGCTAGTGGGACAGAGTGAACAATGGTCTAGGAGAAACAATTCATTGACATCTTCCTTTGTGTGTTGTGACATTCTATACCTTGGGGGAGCGGCCAGGAACTCCCATATTCCTCATCTGTACGAAATCGTGATCTTACATAGAAAGCATGGCTTGTAAGGTATTGGGGAAAGGTTACGATCTGCCGAAAGTCATTTCTCTGGCCATAGATGTGTATCATTAATGCCTGGAAGTTATGAGAATTGTGCTTCATTTAGACATTACTAAATAGGGCTGAGTTTAGACTGTGTGCTTATATTTTATTTTATTTTGGTAACTAACTCTGACTTTTGCCTCTCACTTAATATCAATTAAAATCTACCTTTTATAGTTAATAAATTTGTTTAATTGTTTATCTTTACCAGTGAGTTTGTATGAAGTGTGGGGCAAATCTGCTCAGGGTACAAAGGCTGGTGTATATCCACTTTCCATTGATGAAGTGGTGAACCAATTAATACATTTGCATTGCTCATCTTGAGCAGTTCAAGATGGTATATTCCTGGGGTACAGTGCTGGGAGCTGGTGTGGGGATTTGGCTCTGATGCCTTTTTCTGTGTGACTCATGAGTGGCTCTGGGAGCATTCATGCAATGTAGCTCGGTATTTGGTCTCCACATGTGGTTGTGCTGAGTGATCACAGCGCCTGGAGGGGTTTGCTGCTGGTCTCTAGCAAGGTATTGTGAGAGACAGCCCAGGCTGGAGAGAGTTCAGGGGCACAGTGGTCCCACAGTCCCAGACTGCACCCCAGGGGGATCCCATCACGTGTATTTTTCTGCGTTTTTACTGATCAACAGGATCCCTGCTCCTTTGGGCGTGCTCCCCTGCTCCCATGTGGGGTTCCTCCACTGGCACCTTTGCACTGTCCTCTGTACAACCTCCCCCCCAATGGAAATGACAGAGAATGATTTGGTTAACGTTTGTGCGGCACGTTCTAAACGGTGAAGTGCTGGTGTTTGCCCTGAATCCTTGCAGCGATGCAGGGGGCAGCCTGGCTGCGGGGGCGGGGGGGCTGGATAGAGGGTGACCTAAAATGGAAAGGTTTGGGGGTTGTTTCAGACTAAACAAAATGTTTCATTTATTTTCTGAACCTTTTACAAGGTTTTTAATTTTCTGTAATAACATTGAAGGAAATTTCATCTAAAAATCATGTTGATGTGGGGGAAATGTTGTGATGTTTTTGGCAATCTTTGCCGAGGTTTTGGGGCTTTTTCCCTGACTGATTCGGCAAGTTCACCGTGAATTCACCAAACGGTTCAGTTGACCTGAAGTTGCATTTTTCAGAGAGGAAAAAATTTCAGATGAAAAAAATTTCCCCTATTTACAACATCTTCATATACGTGCCCCACCCCGGGATCCCCAGGATCCTACCCCTGGCCAGGCGCTGGGCTGGACTAATGCTGACGTCACGGTTAGCTCCTTTCACGGGGCCTGTAGCAGATGTTCTAACCCAGGACTGGTGGCCCGGTGGTGCTTTGTTAGGCTAGGGAATGGGCCAGCGGGTTTAGTTTGGGTTTCGGCCCTTTCCTGCTTTGAAATAGCCGGGTGACGGGGTTAGCTTGGCTGGAGTTGCTGCTGGCTATTCCCTGGGGATATGCTGTGTGTGCGTGGAATCTCTCCCAAAACAGTTTCTCCAAAATGTTCCCAAGGCAGTGAGTACTGCAGCTGGTGGCAAACACCAGTGGTTTTAAATCCTTCGGCCATGAGCTCCTGAGGGCTGAGGCTGTCTCTGTTGTGTGTATGTACAGCACCTTGCACCATGGCCTGATCCTAGACACGCCCATCCAGTGCTAAGAACTAAACCTTGTTTTTTCCTCCCTCGTTTACACTAGCTCCCTAGTTGCCTGCAAGTCTGCCTGGCCAGACAGGCTCTGAATTTCCAGTATAAAACCCAAGCAGAGACCCTCCCCCCAGCAGAAAATGGCCCAAGCCCCCTTGCTTTTTCTTTGCAGGGCACTTCATGATCTCCCATGTGGGCTGAGATCTGCAACCCTCCCATTCCCTGGGGACCTAGCCACATACAGCTCTTGGCAGAACAGTTCCTTCATAGGATCACAGGAGGCATCTAGTCCAACCCCCTGCCCAAAGCAGGACCCATCCCCAGACAGATTTTTGCCCCAGATCCCTAAATGGCCCCCTCAAGGGCTGAGCTCAGAACCCTG
This sequence comes from Gopherus flavomarginatus, assembly GCF_025201925.1. NCBI lineage: Eukaryota > Metazoa > Chordata > Testudines > Testudinidae > Gopherus > Gopherus flavomarginatus. Next base: position 40,819,220 of record NC_066630.1, read on the forward strand.
GATTTAGCAGGCTAATACTCAAACCCCTAAGCTATCCCTCCTTGCCCATCTAGGCCAGCCACAATGCATGAGAGCAGCTGAGGGAGAAGGCGAGCCGAGCCCTGGGATGGCAGGCAGGAGGGGGGCCCTAGCCCAGTGTAAGATGCCAGTGGGAAGTGGCAGGAGAGATGATTGCAGCAGGGAGCAGGTGACAGGCTGAGGAGGGCCCCTGGCTTTTGCTTTCACCACTCTCCATTTTTCTCTTCCTTTTGCTCCATGCCAAGGCAGGTGGCTCCCAGCCGCTCACCTGGGCCAGCCCCGCAGCTGGAGACAGGGACCAGCTTTATTAGAACAGCCCCAGGTCTTGAGTTCATGTCGCTTAGGCAGTGCCCCGGCCAGAGAGCTGCTGCACAGCGCGAAAGAACAGGCCTGAACAGAGAAGCCTCTAGGCCCTCGGGAGCTGAGAGCGGGTTGGTACTGGAGCTACCCAGCTTTGTTAGCACTGAGCCATGGCAGGGCCGACTGGCAGAGCGAAGGGGCGTGGGGCTGAGAGCGTGGCCACGCTGCACCTGCCTGCCCGGGGAAGGCTGCCTCCTGCAGCTACAGCGGGAGGTGGGATGGCCCTGGCTAGCGACTGGACACCGAGTCCTAGACCCAGCAGCCACATCTGCCTTCTCCGCAGGGCGTGTCTCGGCTGTGATTTGGGGGGACCCACTGTCCTGCCTAGAGCTGGCGGTGCTCTGCCAGGGCTGACTCTGCGCCACTCAGCTCCCCAGCCCGCTCCCACCAGCGACTCCCGCAGAGTCCGCTAAGCTGGCCCTATTCCGTCTCAGGGCCGTGGAGCGATGGACTGGGGGAATCACTGGGGGGCGCCCTGCTCCCTCTGGCACAGCCGGGAGAAGCGAGGGGCTCCCCGTGCAGACGTGCCATCATGCCCCAGAGGAAGGGGGTGGGGACATGAAGCAGCTGCCTCTGCCCCGGCGGCCATGTGTGAGGGAGTGGCTGTTTTACAGGAGCTCAGGGCTGTTCCATGGGCAAGGGGCTGGGATGCACCCCAGAGACCTCCACCTGGCTCGACTGCGATGGCTCTGGTGGAGTCAGGGCCCCTGGAGCAGCTGTGCAGGTTGATCTGGGCCCCCTCACGCCTCCGCTCCAGTCTGGAAGGGCAGCCCTGGAAGCGCTGTCTCCGGAGCACTCGGCAGGTCCTGGCGCCACCTCCGGCCCCCGGCCCTCAGGGGGGTGTCAGCGTGGCTGGGATGGGCCAAGTGCCCAGGGGGTCGGTAGAGGACCTGGCAGAACAGCAGCAACGGGTTCTTTCTCTCAAGCCGTGTGTGGGCTGGAGGCGACGTCGTGCCCACCGCTGAGCAGCTGGAAGCTGTGAGGGCTCAGGGCTCGGGCTGCCACAGGAAGATGTGCTCCTGAGCTGCAAAGGATCCCAGCCAACATTAGTGCTACCCTGCTAGGTCGGCGGTCGCAGTCCACTGCCAGCCAGCCAGGCCCCATAGTGACAAAATCCCCACATCCACCCCAGCATGTCAGCAGCACCAAAACACAGATCCTTACTAGGTGAGCCAGAGGGCTAACCCCATGAGCTAGCAGCAATAGTAGGCTGTTATCCTTTATGTGCACTAACCCCTAGAGGAGGCACAATGTACACATTACCCCTAGGTCAGGGGGTCTCAAACTTCATTGCACCACAACCCCCCCGACAACAAAAATTACTGCATGACCCCAGGAGGGGGGACCGAAGCCTGAGCCTGCTTGAGCCCCACTGCGTTGCCTGGGGGGCCAAAGCCCGAGCCCCAGTGCCCTGTGAGGTGGGGGCAAATCCAAAGCTCAAGGGCTCCAGCCCCAGGTGGGGGGGCTATAACCTGAGCCCCACTGCCCAGGGCGGGAGCCCTCAGGCTTCGGCCCCAGGTGGTGGGGCTCAGGCTTCGGCCCCAGCCCCAGCAAGCCTGAGCAAGCCCTAGTACCCCATGAAAATGGGGCCATGACCCACAGTTTGAGAACCGCTGCCCTAGATAAAATGGTAATTGGGCACCACGTAGCTAGCTTAGCTAGCACACAGACTGGGTAGTGGGGACAGACCGGCAGGTGTGTGCCAGCCAGCACCCGGCCGTGCTCACCCTCCTGCCAACCAGTCCAGACCTGGGCAATGGGGATCGGTTCCCATGGCACCGTTCGGACCCAGAGAAGGCCTGGTTTAAAACTTGGAAATGAATTGTTGATGGCTAAGGCCAGGGCCTGTTAACCAGACTGGGCACAGGAAGGGCAGCAGCTGGGCAAACTACTTCCATGGTGACCGGCCACCAGGCCTCTTGCAGGGACCAATTCCACGGGTAAGAGGTGGCTCATTCTCTGCCCAGACCACTAATTAGAGTTACCCAGACCTGGGTTACCTGGGGGCTGCAAGTCAGGGATGAGGGACAGATCTGTGAGGCTGGGAGCCCAGGACAGGGGCTGCATGTTGGGATGGGGGGCACCAGTGGGGCTGTGTGTGGGGAGCCCACGACTGGCAGAAGGGCCTTGGCAGAGCTGTCTGTGCAAGGAGCCCAGGACAGGGCTGCACGTTGGGGGGCATCGGCGGAGCTGTGTGTGGGGAGCCCACGGCTGGTGGAAGGGCCTTGGCAGAGCCGTCTGTGTAGGGAGCCAGGACAGGGGCTGCACGTTGGGATGGGGGGCACCGGTGGGGCTGTGTATGGGGAGCCCACGGCTGGCACTTTGGGTGGAAGGGCCTCGGCAGAGCCGTCTCTGTAGGGAGCCCAGCAGGGGCTGAATGTGGGGACCGAGGGGCATCGGCAGAGCTGTCTGGCATGCTGCAGGTCAGGGCTAAGGTGCACTAGCACAGCGCACAGGGCCTGCCCAAGCACTAGGCAGCTGCTGGCTCAGTGCCTGCATGCCCCTCTCCATGCAGAGCGGGTTATGGGCGAGCAGAGAGGAGGGAAGCTGGGCCACTCACCAAACTGGCAGATGTAGCGGTTTCGGGTCTTGCAGCGTTGGTCGTTCCAGTTGAAGGCGGCCGATGCCTGGAGCTCAACGCAGTTCCCAAACCTGAGACACAGAGCAGAGGAAAGTGGTCTCAGGCCTGGGAGGGGAGCATGGGAGCAGGACATGCAGGAGTCCCAGAGCAGAGGAGAGCAGTCCAAGGCCTGGGAGGGGTGCACATGGTGCAGGAATCCCAGAGCAGAGGAGAACAGTTCCTGGCCCAGAATGGGAGCACAGGGTGCAGGAGTCCCAGAGAAGAGGAGAGCAGTTCCTGGCCCAGAACGGGAGCACGGGGTGCAGGAGTCCCAGAGAAGAGGAGAGCAGTTCCTGGCCCAGAACGGGAGCACGGGGTGCAGGAGTCCCAGAGAAGAGGAGAGCAGTCCTAGGCCTGGAAGGGACTATGGGAGCACGTGGTGCAGGAGTCCCCAAGCATAGAGGAGAGCAGGTCCTGGCCCAGAATAGGAGGAGGGGGTGCAGGAATCCCAGAGCAGAGGAGAGCTGTCCAAGCCTGGGAGAGGAGCAGGGGGTGCAGGAGCCTAGGGCATAAAGAAGTGTGGTCCGAGGTCCAGGAGGAGAGCACGGGGTGCAGGAGACCCAGAGAAGAGAGGACAGTGGTCCCACACCTGGGAGGGGAGCAGGAGGTGCAGGGGTCCCAGAGAAGAGAGGACAGTGGTCCCATGCCTGCGAGGAGAGCAGGAGGTGCAGGGGTCCCAGAGAAGAGGGGACAGAGGTCCCACGCCCAGGAGGGGAGCAGGAGGTGCAGGGGTCCCAGAGAAGAGAGGACAGTGGTCCCACGCCCGGGAGGAGAGCAGGAGGTGCAGGGGTCCCAGAGAAGAGAGGACAGAGGTCCCACACCCAGGAGGGGAGCAGGAGGTGCAGGGGTCCCAGAGAAGAGAGGACAGTGGTCCCATGCCCGGGAGGGGAGCAGGAGGTGCAGGGGTCCCAGAGAAGAGAGGGCAGAGGTCCCACGCCTGGGAGGGGAGCAGGAGGTGCAGGAGACCCTATACAAGGATTGTAAATCTGGGGCAGGGACCAGCTATTCTGTGTTCGTACAGAGCTTGATACACTGGAGTCTTGGGCCATGACTGGTGTTTCTAGGTTCTCCTGCACTACAGCGAATAAATATTGACAGGTGCCGCTGGCGGGCTCTGTGTCACTGGGCCTCGGGACCGAGCGGGAGCAGCAGAAGGATGGCCATGGGTCTCCGTGCCCCTGCCCTGGTCACTTACCGCTGGCTGTCTGGCTGGCCAAACGCAAAGCTGGTGAAGGAGTACTGGGCGCCCGTGTCCCAGCGGAACAAATCCTTGGACGTTTTATAGGTCAGACCTAAACGAGAGAGCACAGGGGATGTCCTGGGGCTCCAGTCCACACGGGCACAGCGGCAGCCGTGCACCACCACAGCGCTGGGTCTGAGTCTTATCACACAGGTCCCCACTGGCTGCATCTCTGCTGAGGAGCTGTCCAAGTGAGTCAGCAGCCCCAACAGCACAGCAACTGCAGAGCCATGAACCGCGAGGGATCCGTGCCCCTGCTGCTGAGCTGTGTGTCACGAGCCCCACGCTGCTAGCAGCGATTCTCCATTAGCTCAAGTGACTTTGGAGCAGTGGAATCAGTTCTGTCCCTGCTGCCATCAGGAAGTTAAGATTGTATCACACTCCCAGTTCTGAATTTGCCTGCACTGCAAAGCCGCATGTGGGCTCTGCTGACTCAAACAGCCGGGGCTGCTCGCTCAATGCCTCTTGGCAAGCTGCGTGGCAGCCTCTGGGCTAGGTACCAGTGCCCTGTGTCCGGCCCCTAGAGCGATGGGGCCCATCCCCACTTCGACCTCCCTCACCCTCAGAGGGCATTGCATTGCGAATGCCCCACAGGCCAGCCCCATGGAGGGCACAGTGAGGCAGCTGTAGTTGGGTGTGGGCTCCCGGCCTCCCACCCGAGTCAGACTCCTGCAGCTGTCTCTGCTGCTCACACACCCTTTCCGCTCCACGCCCCCTCTCCCGCTGAGCCACCATCTCCCAGACTGTCAGTGAGTAACTTCGACCCAGTCCCAACAGTGAGGGCAGGTGCCTACAGGCTGAGGTGGCAAGATGTCCTAAGTTCTAATCCCAACTCCTGGGGTGAAGTCTGGCAAGTCGGAGCCCTGCAATGCCTTGGTTTCCCCAGTTGTGAAACACAGATGCCTCCCTCCTGGGGGGCTGGGGAGGGTTAATGCTCTGCGGAAGAACTAAAGATGATCAGACAGCAGCACTTCCATCCGCAGCCTGAGGGAGAACAGCCCCATGAGCACCCAGCCCCTAGGAAACAACAGCAACCGAGTTCATTAATTAACTCCTGTCTGCAGAGCCCTTTGACGATGACACACTCTATGGAAATGCCAGGACTTAGGGCATGTGATCCGGAAAGCGGGGCTGGATCTTACTGTATCCTACGTGCTGCCCTACAATCGGAGCGAGGACTTTTCAAAGCTGGAAAGACGGGACTCCAGCCTTTGGACACAGCACAGAGCTCTGCGCCTGCCTCGGGATCCCGCCAGGGTCACCTTGCACTCTTTGCCAGCAGAGCTAGGACAGACTGCATCATCCTTCCTCCGGGCTGGGACCCAGCCTGCAAGGTCTCTAGGGCTGCGCTCACCTCCTCCTTGCCTCTGGAAAGTCCTGTCCCAGTCCTGGGGCCCCAGCTGTTCTTCGGCAGCAAAAACTGCCGTCACTCACCGATCCAGAAGTTCCGGGTCTCAAAATCCGGCTCTGTCACCTCATTGGTGGGTTCCAAACGCCCCAAGTAAAAGGCCAGAATATCCTGCACTTTCTGATTTGTGATCTGGGCCAGCACGGCTCCTTTCTCCTGCCGGGGATCAGACCCAGACAGCTCAAATCAATCCAGCCGGCACAACAGGCTAATCCTGCCCTTCAGCCACAGTTTAGACCCTGCAACCCAGACGGGCCAGTCCCCCATCTGTGCACTTCTCCCATGTAACCCGAATCCATTCCAGGCGGGCAGAGGAGTCTAGTTCCCCAGCATCTTCTCTTCCACAGGGAACAAGGGACTGAAAGCTCTAGAGTGACCAGACAGCAAATGTGAAAAATCTGGTCACCCTAGAAAGCTCCCACCAGCATTGAGTCTGCTGCACCAGCGTGAACACGGCCCATGGGAGCCCAGAAGCTGGCTTGCTTTGTTCTCATGGAACAGCCACTCCACGAGACTTGCTCTCCCAGCTGATTGTCACCTCTGTGGGCAGATTAACTCCCTGGGGCTCCGAGCTGGTGCTCTCTGTCTATTGCCTGTGCCAGGTGCGCACGAAGCGCTCGGGACACTGGCCTGAGGGATCAAAGCCAAGACCCTGCCTGCAAATGGAGAGGAAATTTCCAGCCACCTATGAGGTGGCTTTCAGCTTCCAGCGCTGTGGCAGGAGCTGGCCTGGGCTGTTCGCTCCCAAACTCCTGCTATGGAAGAGGGCTCAGGCTGCGACATGCGGCAGCCAAACCAGACTGGACGCTCCCCCTGGGGCCACTCAGGAGTGAAATCAATGGAATGGCCAGCGGGGGCAAGAGCCTGGGGGTGGGTGAAGGGCTGGCCTGATGCATCTTGCTGTGTGCTGCACCCAGCTGCTCTTGCAGATCTTCAGTCCTGCGCCCTATCCCTGCAGCTCGCCAGGGTCAATGATCAGCTTGGAAATGCCGCCGCAGGCCAGGGTGGCTCGTGACACCCAGCCCCGCTCCCAGGACGTGCTGTCCCCCCACAGAAAGCCATTAACAAGCCGGCTCGAGGGGGGCTCTTTTAGCTACACTGCAGAGGCTGTTGGACCCAGAGGCCCCAGGTTCAAGCCTTTCTGTCAGGATCTATGGGACTAGCACCGGGGGCTACAGAACGTGGGCCGGCTGCCACTCCCACACCACCACCAGGCCAGCCAGAGCCACAGCCCCGGAGCACTGCAGAGAGCAGGCGCCGCGGAAAGTACCGCCCTGATTGGCCCATGCTCCCTATGTGACCTGGGAGGGTGGCCAGCAGGCTGTCTGGCCCACTGTGACTCCAGACCCCATCCTGCTGCTTGTTCTCTAGCCTCCGAGCCAGCTTCGCTCTGACCCTCGCTCTTACTGACCTCGGCGATTGCTCCCATCCCCATGCCTGGTGGCTGTCCTTAGCGTGTGGACACAGCCCAGCCGTGACCAGCGGGCCATGTTGCCTGCACCCTGGTCTCTTTCATCCGCCCAGGGGCATCGGGTAACATTTGCTCACAATCCAGCAATTCAGAAACCACCACAGTTCGTATGGTGCCCACCACGCGCTCGGCCCGTGCCATGCAGTGGTTCCGAGGAGCCGCTGGAGACTGCCTGGGGTCCCGAGTGAATCCAGATCCCTGCGTTTCTTATAAAACGTGGGGCCTTGGGGACTGAAGAGACCGCAGGACTGGTGGGAAAGAGGGAAGCCCCCTCCCCAAAGTGTGTTAGCATAAGCTCCAGTGCTGTGCAGGTGAATCCCAGCCTGGATTTCATTCCCCTGTCCCCAGACTGAAATATTATTGAATGTGGCTTCCTAAGCAACGCTTTAGCTCTGTGTGCATGAGTGAGTGAGGCTGCCCTCTACTGGACACCCCACAGAAAAGGTAAGAGACCTACTACTCCTAGCAGCTCAGGAGCTCTCCTTTAGTTCAAGCAGTTGTGGCTTGTGTTTTAGGACTGGAAGGAGCAGGGTCTAGCCCTGGTTTCTGGCTCTCTCTAGGAACTGGGTCTTGCCTGCAGCACATGGGTTACCTGGCATTTTATTTTGGCTCCATAGTACGTGTCTGCCTCAGAGGAAACCATGAAGCAGTCCCCGTCTATCCTCAGGTCGCAGGTGTGGAAAGGGAACTGAACCTTCACTGTGAGAGGAGAGAGAGGGAAGGATCAGTCCCTGCTTTAACCCCCAGGGACTCTGCCTGCAGGAGAGAAAGCAGAGCCCTCTACACGTGCCAGTCCGGTCACTCAGCAGGCAGGCTCTCACCTGTAACTAGGGTTGCCAACCCTCCAGAACTGGCCTGCAGCCTCTAGCAATTACAGATTAAACTTTAATGAAAGATTATGTCATATGATGAAACCTACAGGAACATGTGACCCTCCCGGTAACTCTCCTCAGCCCAGCAAGCCAGGGGTGCAGGAAATGGAACCAGAAGGCTTAGGATCATGCACTGCCTAGGTCTCCCCACAGGGCGTCACTCTTACACCAGGCATTACTCCGGCCCAGCAGCCTTTGCATCAGGCAGGTCAGCACCTCTTAAAGGAGCCCGCACTGGTAGTCAGATGTTTGGGGGAAGTTTGTTCATACTCCCCATAAGTGTGGCACCATTCAGCCCCTGCCGTTGGGCAGCCAGGGGGGTTCATTTAACAGCAGCACGTATCCCCTGGACTATGTTGTTCAGCTCTGCCCTCACCCCCAACGCCACCTGCACAGAGACCTGGGGTTCCCATAGGGCACTGCCCCAGTCTCGCTGGTCCCAAACATACATTGAATGGCATCAAGATCTTCCGCCTCTGACCCGGCCAGCGATGGGCCAACTAGCCCGAGCAGGTCCAGCCTCAGCTGGGGAGCATCACATCTGCAACTTGGTCTCATTGCTAGCCAGCAGTTGGGACCGGGAGGGAGACAGGAGGTGAGACTATGCAGCCATCTCCAGAACTGGGAGGGACGGGCAGATGAGCAACAAATTACAACCAACCAGCCCCCTTGCTGCACAGCAGGGGCACCCCCTCCCTCGGAGTCATTTACTCCTTTGCAAAGTGCGGAGCGAACCGGGGGCATTTAACACTCACCCATGCAGCCAGGCAAACTGCGACACAAGGTGCTGGCCTGGGCGATCGGGCCCAGGGAGGGGCCCAAGTCTGGCAGTGCATTGATGCCAACAAGACAAGAGCAGCATGCAGCAAGGACCCCATTCCTGGAGTAATTCTGTGCTCACCTAGCCACGCATTGGAGAGCATACGGCGCAATCCTAGGCTATTCCCCCTGCCAGCACCAGCCTGCCCCATTCTAGGATCTGCTACCCTCGTAACCCTAGCCACGTAGGGAACCCATTGGAACCCCTCTGCCTGGGCCAGGGGGACGTCTGCCAGGATCCACGTCTGGCCCTGGCCGCTCTTGGCGCGGGGGCTGATTATAAACAGCCACTGAAAATGAGTTTGAACTCAGGGGCAAAGCCATGGCTACAGCCATATGTACCCGATGATGAATATGGGCAGGCCCCCCACACCCCACCAGTCCCGGACTCTGCCCGACACGGGGTGCAATGGATGTCATTTGCTCAGCCTGGGATTGAAGACATCTAAAGAACCACAAAGGGGCACAACTGATGCCACGACCTAGCTGTCTGGAGTCCTGGGCCCCCAGGGAGCTCAGGACCCCCAGCAAAGGGGCCGAGTGCTGAAAACAGAGGCCGAGTGCTGAACTGCAGCCTCCTTTAGCGACCAGCTTGTGAAATGGTCAGCAGCCAGCTTGGCAGCGCCATGCGCTGCCGGTGCCCAGCCTGGAATGGCCTCTGGGTGCAGCCTGGGAGGGGACAGAGAGTGTGGGGGCTGCACCGGGCTGGGACTGCAGCTGTCCCTTTCCAGAGGACGCAGGCGAACTGCCCACCCCTGCAGCAGCTGGGGCATACGTGACTGAGCCGGACTCACTACCACACTCCGCTCCGCCATAGCCGATGTCACAGAGGCAGGAACATTCCTCCTCCCTGAACCTCCCGTGGAGACACTGGATGCTGCACTTCACTGGAAGAAAAATGGGCAGTTAGTCTGCAGCCTGGCCTGGTGCTGGCTCCCCAGCCCCCCGGCAGCGTCCCAGTGGAGCCAGCGCAAGCTCTTATACACCTCGGCAAGCACCACAGACATAACTGCAGGCTCTGCAACGCACACGGGTGCATGACAGTGACACTGCATGGGGGACACAGCCTGCATGGGTCACGCACGTCTGCACACATACACTGTATGGGACACACAAACACACACTGCCTGTGGGGGACGGAACACACATCCTGCATGAGTCATGTGCGCACACACATATTTCATGGGACATACACACTGTATGAGCCATGTGCACTCTCATGCCTACATACACGCACACACACTGCATGGGCCATGCACACGCACCCACCACATAGGACACCCACCCACCTCTGCATGGGACACACACACACACCCCGCATAGGACACCCACCCACCGCCGCATAGGACACACACACACACCCCGCATGAGACACACACACACACATACATACACACCCCGCATGGGACACAGACACCCCCCAGCATGGGTGCGCACACCCACACACTGCATGGGCACACACACACACACACACACAAATCCTGCAAAGGACACACATGCACACAGCAAGGGACACACACCCCACATGAGTGCGCGCACACCCGCACACACCCCCCTCCCCGCAAAGGACATGCATGCACACAGCATGATGGAGGCAGTGGTAGCCACTCCATAGTCAAAGCTGAGCCTGGATTTCCATCCCAAGCCATATTTCCATCCTTTGCGCCCACTGTGGATGGGAAATGAGCCGATTGGTCTGCAGATTGGGAAGCTTCGAACAGGGCCCAGGGAATTTGGGATCTGCTGGGATCTAGGTGTGTATTTGCTCTGCATTCTCATGTGCCCCACAGGCCGCATTCTTTTCCTCAGTGTCGGATCCTACATTGGCCCTCATGTGGCCAGCAGTGATGGGTCCCTGGGACCCAGTCCTCATACTCAGATGCAGCCACCAGCATGGGGCAGTATCAGTCCTGAGCCATTCCAGGGGAGGGTTATTTAGGAATAGTCACCTACATGCTGGGAGCCACAGAGGGTACCTCTACCCTGCAAGGCAAGACCCACAGCTGCGAGTCCCAGACCTGGAGTCAACTGACTCAGGTTTGCGGGGCTCAGACTGTAGGGCTTATAGCAGTGTAGACATGAATAGTGTGTGTGTGCCTCAGTTTCCCTGTGTGCTGCATGTTTAAGAAGGTGGTGGGAGATGGGTTGTTACAGAGGACGGAGAGGAGAGGGCCCCAGTGACCTGTTTACCTGGGACAGAAGACAGAGGACAAAGGAGCTGTTGGGGGATGATATAGGATGATTGGTGGCTGGACAGGACAGAGAGATCAGCCGGAGCCCACCTGGATGCAGGAGAGACCTAGATGTACTGTGCTGAGGGCTGCTAGGCCCAAGGGCCTGGAGAGTTTCCTACGCTGTGTTCAGACATTCAATAAACCCTCCTGTTTTACGCTGCCTGAGAGTTGCTCTGGTCTAGATATCAGGGTTGCACTATTCCCTCTGGGAGTGGAGGCCCTGAGGGTCCAGAGAGAGTGGAAGCCCTGAAAGGGTCCCTGGTGAGAAACAGCTGTGCAGGCCTGAAGGCTCAACCCCCCCGAGAAGGACTGTCACACTGAAGGGGATTCCTCCCAGGGACCATACAGAGCCGTGAGTGCAAGCCCTGTGAGTTCGTGACAACGTGGTAGCAGAGGATGGTTGGCGGATGCACCCTGTAGACAGTTGGCTGCGAGCACAGGCACTTTGCAGTGAGTGGCTGCCAGCAATAAAACAAGGGAATTGAAGGAACCAGTGCAGAAATGGCCTACAACCCTCCCCACATCTGTGCAGGGAAAGAGGGCAGAGCGTTGTGAGGCTCACCTGGGAGCAGCTGATTGCCCGGCTGGTAGAGAGTGACCAGTTCACGGAACAAGTTCCAGATCCCAGCGGGGCTTCCGGGATGCCCAGAGAACCTGGGAGTAGCAGGAGGGTACGGTTCCCCAGCCTGGATTCCCCCCAGTGGAGGTGAAGAGATGGAAACCGGAGCTGAGAGTGAAGGAGCTGGAGCCGGAGGAGCGGAGGCTAGCAACTTGCTCAGGGCAGCAAAAACATGAATTGGAGCTGGAGGAGAGAGAGGTCAAGAGGACTTGTGGTGGGGTAAGTGGGTAAGGACCCCAAGATGCCTGTTTGGCAAGAAGCCCAGATTCCAAAGTGTGCCCGGTGTAACGGGGAGGGCTATCGGTCCTGACCTCCCGGCCTGGGAGAAGGCTGGTGATTTGAACCAGACTGACCCTGCGGACAGGCACAGCTGTCTTACCCCCCTGCTTGGTCCCAAGGCCACAGGGGTGTTCAGCCAAATGGACAGTGCAGAAACTGGAGACTATGAAGGTTCAAACAGGCTTTGCTGCTTTCTTTTGAATGGACCCCTGAGACAGATAGGAAAAGATTCCAGGGTGTACGAGAAGCCTGGGCACCACGTACAAGGAAATCACCACCCTGTTGGGAAAATCTCTCAGCAAGGGGGGAAAGGGTGCGGGGCCACTTCTGCAGAGAACGTGTATAATCTGGTTGGATTGGGGCAGCTGTAGGACATCTGCCCTCAAAAGCCCAAAGCCCTGCAAAGTGCAGGTACGTTGGCAGACTTGAGGTTAAGGACAGCAGATGGGGTGTGGGACAGAGACCCACATCAGGGACTTGGAGGGGGAGTCTCCCAGAGACCTCTCAGAGGTGAGACTCTAGGAAGCCCAGAAATGCCGGAGAAGGCAGACCCCTTCCATGGGACCTGTGGGACCTGAGATGTCATTATTGTGGGCAAAAGGATGCAAGGTGGTGTCATGCTCAAAGACACAGGAAATTTTTGCCCAAGAGACCCCTTGAAGGGTTAATAGGTGACGGGAAGACAGCTGGTAATGCAGGCTCGGAGAGGGAGCTGTGTGTCTGTCCCTTCAGAGGAAGCGGTCACCCAGCCAGCTCCTGGGGCAAAGCTGGCCAGGAAGGAGTGGCAGACGGGCTTCCCTCCAAGCCCAGCAGATATGTCTGCTTGTACCCCCTGGGATCAGGCCCCTGTGATCCCCAGGGAGAGTGGCAGGTGGGGTCAATGGGGAGACATTCACGGAGTGAAGAGATTCTGGGACAGAGACTCTTGTGGGTGTGGCAACCTCACCAGCTGCTGAGAGGCCGCGTAACTTGGGGAAAGCTTCCCAATGGCAGCCATTCAGCTCCTGTGCAGACAGAGACACAGAAAGAATGGGGGGGCTGGTAGCCAGGGTCCTTCAGCACATTAGCTTTGACGTACTCTTGGGAAGCGACTGTGTCTGTTTAAGACAGGATCCAGACACCGTGCCAGTAACAGCCAAAGATCCGAACCCAGAGACTGGAAGGAGCCAGTGAGCCTGTGAATGGCCCCGGCGGCGAGGAGGGGAAGTCCCCCTTGGCTAGTAGCACAAGGGAAGATCTCCGAGGCTCGAGTCTGCAGCCAGGCCCCTGGAGCTGAGTGGGACATCAGCCCCGCACTGAGGAGAGGTGGATCAAGGTGGCTCTGATGCGGCAGCCAAAGCAATGGGCTCGCTCCCTGCCCTCACTGGGACATGGGTGCTGGGTGTGGCCGAACCCCCAGTTAAGATCTTGTAGTGAGGATACATCTGAATGGGGGCCCCAAAGAGGTTGGTGCAGGATCAGCTCCTTGCAGAGGTGCTGATGGAGGATGGACTGAAGAACTGGCCAGATCGTGCCCTGGTCTTTGCCTGTGGCTGAGGTCAGGGAGGGGCACTTGGCCTGGCACCAGCAATCCATCCAACAGGGGGGTGTGGAACCTCCAGTGCAGGGAAGGGAGTTGCCAGGGACAGGGCTTAACAGGGCTGAGACCAAGGGGGAAACTAAGGCACAGCAGCTGAATTCCAGACCTAGCGGCAGAAAGATCCCGCCTGGAAGAAGCAGGTGTTGCAAGATCCTGGGGAAGGATCACAGGGAAGGATCCAGGTGAGAGAAAGGACCCGGTACCAGGAAAGGGCTCTCCAGGGGAGAACTGACCCTTGGGGGATCAGAAGGCTGGTGGTCCCCCAGAAGTACCACTGGGGCGGTCGCCCCTTCTTCTAAATATCAGGGAGTTCAGCGCACCCGGTGAGAGCTGCTGCAGAACATTTACTGCCCCGGAAATTCCCAGGGGTCCACCCTTCTGAGCTGGTGCATGGAAGGAGAGGGAGGGGACCCCTGGAGCTGATGAGAAACAAATGGGGAATCGGTGGTGGATTCTGAACTATCGTTCTGGGGAAAGCTCCTTGAGCTCATGGGTTTGGCCAGGAAGAACCTAGCTGGGGCCCAGGAACTGCGAAACGGCTGGTACGACAACGTGCCTGATCGGGGACTGGAAGAGGGATCTCAGCTCAGTGTGAAGAGCCTGGGGAGAACCCTGGGAAATCAGCAACCAGCTGAAGGAGGTGAGTCATGTGCTGGAGCTGCCCAATTGGGCGACTGTACCACCTGGACATACTGGAGCTGTACGTTGCGGGGGTGTGGGGGCAGAGGAAGGAGAAGGGGAAAGGGAATCTCTCTCCTAAGCCAGGAGCCGACGCTCTGCTGGAATAACTTCCCCTCTATGACCAGCTAACCCCTGCCTGCCAGCAGAGATCAGAGGGGCTGCGTTCATACCAGCAGCCGGGCCTGGACTCACTAATCTAGCTGCCCATGGGGGGAGAGGAGGTGTCTCCCGTTCACAGTCACCAGGGGAAAAGCCTGGGATCCAGAAAGAGAGACCAGTGACAAGCTGGTGTTAGGGGTGATCCAGCCTCATCGAGCCTGGGGCCTCCCCGTGGGATTTTTGTAGTGTTTTACATGAATAGTGTGTGCGTGCCTCAGTTTCCCTGCGTGCTGCATGTTTAACAAGGTGGAGGGAGAGGGTTTGTTGTTGCAGAGGACCAGGTGTGACCTCGCCTGGCAGCCGGGACCCCCGGACAACGGCGTGGAGATGGGGGTACCCCAGTGACTGGTGACTGAGAGGCTCAGCTCAGCTTGGAAGACAGCTGGTTCTGGCCAGTGGGAGGACAAAGGGCTAAATCATAGAATCATAGAATATCAGGGTTGGAAGGGACCTCAGGAGGTCATCTAGTCCAACCCCCTGCTCAAAGCAGGACCAATCCCCAGATTTTTACCCCAGTTCCCTAAATTGCCCTCTCAAGGATTGAGCTCACAACCCTGGCTTTAGCAGGCCAATGCTCAAACCACGGAGCGATCCCTCCCCCTAACCTGGCCTGAGGAGAGAGGACTCCGATGACCTGACCAACCAGTTCCAGCCAGAGGGGGAACAGAGGATGAAGGAGAGAGAGCCCCAGTGACCTGTTTACCTGGGATGGAAGACAAAGGACAGGGGAGGAGCTGTTGGGGGAGATGATATATATGGATGATCGGCTGGAAGGAGGGGGCTGCTGGACTAGAGAGAGAGAGCAGCCAGGGTCCCCCTGGATCCGGGATAGACTTAGATGTACTGTGGTGAAGGAGGCCAGGCCTGAGGCCCTGAGAGTTTCCTGTGCTGGGTTCAGACACTGAATAAACCCTCCTGTTTTACACTGGCTGAGAGTCACTCTGATGCCCTCTGGGTAAGGAGGCCCCAGGGGTCCAGAGCGAGTGGACTCCAGTTGCTGAGGGGGCCCATGGTGAGAGACAGGCTGATGAAGGCTCAGAGAGCTGCAGTTCCAGGACATGGAGAGGCCTATTGCTAAACCCCCGAGAGTGGACCCCCGAGAAGGGCTGTCGCACTGAAGGGGTTCCCCCCAGGGACCGTACAGAGCTGAGAGAGAGCACGAGTCCTGTGAGTCCGTGACAGGACGTGCCTGTCTGGGCTGGAGCCCGGATTCATGGGTGTGTGTGTGGGTATCTCGGAGCCCAGGCTCCAGCCCAAGTGGGAACGGCTACACTGATCTGGGCTCAGACTTGCTGCCGTGGGTTTTGTATTGTGGCAGAGACGTATCCAGGGAGCAGGAAGGGGCTGGGCTAGATAAGCCAGTTCCATGATTCCTGGGACACCTCAGGACTGATTTCTGCTGTTCTCAAGGGTCCCTGCAGAAATCCTCAGGATGAGAGAACCTGGGGGATGTCCCAGGGTGACCGGCCCCTTTAAGAGGGAGCTGGTAAACCTGTGACTGGTCAGCTGCCTCCCAGCTGAGCTAGAGAGAGGGTACCTGGGCCACAGCAAGGAGAAACTGAGGCAACTGGTTGGCCGGGAAGGGCAGGAGGGAGCTGCCTGACCACAGAAGCAGCAGAGAGATGGTGGAGGGAGGAAGCTGCAGGAGAGCGGTAACGGAGCTGCTGGCGGTGAGTGCTGGGAAGGCTCGTGAGGTCTGGCCCAGTTGCAGAAAAGCTTGTGCAGTGGCCCCTATGAACAAGTAAGCTGGGCCCACAAGTCAGGGGCTCCCTCTGCAGAGAAGTTCCCAGGAGCAGGGGCAGGGCTCACCGGCAGGGAGGCCTGGGCAGTAGGATGCTGTGGGGAGCCCTCTGGCAGAAGAGCGAGTGTGGGCTGCAGGAGGGGCTCAGGAGCACAGGGCTGGTCTGGGAGGGAGGTTCCCTGAGCAGGGTTAGGACTGACAGGCAGGGAGGCCTGGAGGAGGAGTGGCACGCTGCAGGGAGCCTCTCCCAGGGACACTGGCATAGGGCTGCAGGAGAGATGTGGGGCTTGGAACTCTTGGGTGAGGCCCTGAAATGAGAGTCAAGGAACTGTGGCAAGGGGTTAGTGACTGTCGGGTGGGTGACCTTGGACAGCGACCCCTGAACGGGAGTGAAGGCTGCTGCACGGTAACGGTGGCTGGCGCTGGGGTTGGGAAGGACCTGTCTGTACCACGAGGGATCTGTGGACTGGCTCTGTGTATGAATAAAGGGGCTCAGTTTGCTGCTGAGACACAATATTTCTTTGCATGGCTGGATGAAGGGTAAACTGAGGCAAGAATACAGTGGGTTCTTGGGCTAGCAAAGGGTGAGGAGGCTAATTCGGCTTTTGGGTGCAGGTGAGTGTGGCAGGAGTGTCTCCCTTCACCACATCAGGCTGCTGCACTGGCCCCATGCAGGGGTTCCCTGCCCCACTCTCCCTGCAACATGGAAATAAGCCCTACAAGGATGTTGTTGCAGTTCTCAAAGCAAAGCCAATGTTAGCTACCTCCAGGCAGCCCTCAGGGGATCGTAAACTTAGAAGAAACAAAAACAGTGGGAAGGAGCAAAATGCACCGATAGGGCAGGCATATGCCTGTAACTGCCCCTGGAGAGACTCCAGCCTCTGATCTCCAGTGCTGCTCACTCCATCCCTGCCACTTCATCCTGAAAATGCTTCTGCTGCGCAGCCCCACACAGCCCCTGGGCACCAGCCCCACAGCACTCCACACACAAGACTGTAATGCAACACAACAACCATGCAATGCAGGCGTCTCACCCGCGGCGCTGATGGCAAGAGGCATCCCTGTGCACCCTGCACACGCCCATGCCAGTCGGCTCTCTCACCTTGGCAGTACCGGCCCGTGTACCCTGGCAGGCAGTCGCAGTGGCAGGTGCTCATGTTCAACCGCCCGTCGTTCCTGCAGCTCATCCGACAGGGGTTCCTGGGGACCTCTGATCAAAAAAAAAGCACAAGGCGGCTGTAAGATGGCAGGGCAGGGGGACTAGCATAATCTAAGTTCAAGTGAAGGTAGTGGGCTGAGGGGAGCAGGGCACGGGGGAGCTGGCACTCACCACACAGCCCCCCACTGTGATCCCATGACTTGAAGCATCCGGAGCATCCTGAGGTGCAGAGTGAACACCAGGCTCCTTTCTTGTAAGGGATGATCGTCTTCCCGTTCATCTCCCAGTTCCCCCTGGGGGTGGAACAGACAGACATGGAGCTGCAGGGCCAGGGGCCCCTTTCCAGCCCAGCCCAGGGGCCATGTGGGTTGTTCCCAGGCAGCTGGCCCTATTGCAGTCGGAGGCTTGGCCACAGCTCCCCACCTCCTCTGCTCCACCGCTGGAGCTGGGCGACCAGCCTGTGAGCTGCACAGGCTGCAGTCGGCCCCTAATGCTTAATGGAAAGGAGTGCAATATCTTCTGCCCAGGCAAGGCCGGCCAGCTGATTAGCCCCACCCACTTTCTGCTTCCAACCCCACCTACTTTAATAATAAGCCACACCCACCATCCTCTCCCCTGGGGCCAAGTCTTACCTTCTTTCATTGTAAGCCCCACCCATCTTTTACTTCCTGTAGGCCAAGCCCCACCTATTATCTTAAGCCCCACCCATTTTCTACTTCTATTGACAGACCTGTCCGCCCACCTTCTACTTCTGTAGGGCCAAGCTCCGCCTACTATCATAAGCTCCACCCACTCTCTGCTTTCATTGACAGATCCACCCACCTCTTTCATTGTAAATCCCACCCCTGGGGCCAAGGTCCTCCCACTTCCTAGTGCGAAGGTTGCAGATCTCTCAAGACATCCAGACAGACTTATGTGTAGTGCTGGGGAGGAGCTGGTGGTCATAGTACATGTAGGTATCAGTGACATAGGGAAGGACAGGAGAGAGGTCCTGGAGGCCAAATTTAGGCTGCTAGGTGTCAAGGAGTCCCTGGGCGATGCTCTGGAACTGCTCCCCACCAAGCCAGTCAGGACTTTGGGGAGCCTCCTCTCCCTTGGAGCAGACTTGTTCAGGGCAAGAAGCTTACACATCTTCACCTCCTGGGTCTCTCCTTGGAGCATTCAGCATCCTCTGCCCCTCCGTGCGCTTCCCACAGCAAGCCCACCCCAGTGGGGTCCTGGGGAAGCCACAGCGTCCTGCACCCCCACTTCGCAGTCAGATGTGACTCTCAGCCAGCCAGTAAAACAGAGGTTTATTCAATGACAGAAACAGGGTCTAAAACAGAGCTTGTAGATACAGCAAACCGGACCCCTCGGCCGAGTCCATTCTGGGGGGCACTGAGCCACACTCCCACATCTGCACTTCACTCCTAGTCCCCAGCCAGCTCCAGAATAACAACCCCTCCAGCCCCTCCTCCTCTGCTCAGTTCCTTTCCCAGGCCAGGAGGTCACCTGACCCCTTTGTCTCCAACACCTTTAGCTGGCACCTTTGCAGGGAAGGTGCCCAGGCCATCAGTTGCTAGGAGACAAAGTGCCAGGCATTTAGGTGCACTGACCCTTTGCTCTGCAGCAATCACACACCCTTATTCCACCACCTAGATACTTCAGAAGTGCATAGGGGACACTGAGGCACCAACACAGTATTCAGAGAAAACATTAAGAACATTCCCAGTTTGTCACACTAGGTAAGAGATTAAAGTCCAGGACCTTCATGGTAGCATTCTCTGAAATGGATAGGCTCCACTTAATCCAAAATGGAACCAGACTGCTGGCACTTAACATTAAAAAGGTCGCAGGGCAATTTTTAAACTTAGGGCTGGGGGAAAGCCAACAGCTGTGGAGGAGCACATGGTTCGGTCAGAGACATCCTGTAGGGGAGGATCTACTAATGGAGATTCTCTATGTCCTAGTAAGGAGGAGAGGATGGAAGATGATAAAATAGGGGTAGGATCTGATGAGAAAGTCAAATGAAAAAAATTCCCATTCAACTACATCATGTAATGGCAGACAGCTAAAAAGGGACACGTTTTGAAAGTGCTTATATTCCATGCTAGGAGTCTAAATAACAAGACGGGTGAACTAGAGTGCCTCGTATTAAACGAGGATATGGCTATAATAGGCACCACAGAACCTGGTGGAATGAGGATAATCAGTGGGACACAGTAATATCAGGGTACAAAATATATCAGAAGGACAGAACAGGTCGTGCTGGTGGGGGAGTGGCACTAGATGTCAAAGAAAGCACAGACTCAAATGAAGTAAAAATCTTAAATGAACCAAACTGTACCATAGAATCTCTATGGATAGTAATTTCATGCTCTGATAATGAGAATATGGCAGTAGGGATATACTACTGACCACCTGACATGGTCCTGCTATATCACAATATTCATAAATGATTTGGGAAAAAGGGTAAACAGTGAGGTGGCAAAATCTGCAGATGATACAAAACTGCTCACAATCCTTAAGTCCCAGATAGAGTGCAAAGAGCTACAAAAGGATCTCACGAAACTGGGTGACTGGGCAACAAAATGGCAGATGAAATTCAATGTTGATACATGCAAAGTGATGCACACTGGAGAACATAATCCCAACTATTCATATAAAATGACGGGGTCTAAATTAGCTGTTACTAGTCAAGAAAGATCTTGAGTCATTGTGGATAGTTCTCTGAAAACATCCACTCAATGTGCAGCGGCAGCCAAAAAAGTGAACAGAATGTTGGGAATCATTAGGAAAAGGATAGATAATAAGGTAGAAAATATCATTTTGCGGCTACATAAATCCATGGTACGCCCACATCTTGAATACTGCGTGCAGATGTGGTCACCCCACCTCAAAAAAGATACACTGGAATTGGAAAAGATGCAGAAAAGAGCAACAAAAATGATTAGGGGTATGGAACAGCTTCTGTATGAAGAGAGATTAATAAGACTGGGATTTTTCAGCTTGGAAAAGAGATGACTAAGGGGGGATATGATAGAGGGCTATAAAATCATGACTGGTGTGGAGAAAGTAATTAAGGAAGTGTTAGCTTTCAGAGTGGCAGCCGTGTTAGTCTGTGTCAGCAAAAACAACGAGGAGTCCTTGTGGCACCTTGTGGCACATTTATTTGGGCATAGCCCACGAAAGCTTATTTCCAAATAAATTTGTTAGTCTCTAAGGTGCCACAAGGACTCCTCGTTGTTTTTAAGGAATTGTTATTTATTCCTTCTCGTAACACAAGAACTAGGGGTCATCAAATAAAATTAACAGGCAGCAGGTATAAAACAAACAACAGGAAGTATTTTTTCACCCAATGCACAGTCAGTCTGTGGAACTCTTTGCCAGAGGATGTTGTGAAGGCCAAGACTATAACAGGATTTAAAAAAACCCTAGATAAAATCATGGAGGATGGATCCATCAATGGCTATTAGGCAGGATGGAAAGAGATGGTGTCCCTAGCCTGTGTTTGCCAGAAGCTGGGAATGAGCGACAGGATGAATCACTTGATGATTCCCTGTTCTGTTCACTCCCTCTGGCCCCCCCATTGGCCACTGTCAGAAGACAGGATACTGGGCTAGATGGACCTTTGGTCTGACCCAGTATAGCCGCTCTTATGTTCCATTACAAGCCCCACCCACCAAGTTTCTCTGGCACTGACAGACCCATTCACCCATGTCTGCAGCCTGGGCTGGGGAGTGGGAGAGATTGTGCTGTGGGCTCACTGGGGCTGACGAGGGAGATGAAGGGGGTGAGCATGTGGCCTAGGTGCCAGCCAGGTGGGAAGGGTGGTAGGCCCTGGCCAGGATGCCCATGCGCACGCCAAGAGGCCTTACCCTGGGGAGTAGGCGCAGACGAAAGCCTCTCTCCTCTCCTGGCCCTCGATGCAGGCATGCTTCCCGCAGCCCAGCCTGCTGGAGGTGGCCCAGACCAGCTGCAAGAGAGACACGGTGCAGGCCTCAGTGCGCCTGCCCAGCCTACGCCCGCCACAATGGGGGTAGCCCCTTGTCACGGCTGCAGGCACAGTGCCAGCTGTGGAGGGATTGCCAGTTGTTGCAGGGTGGTTGGAGGGCTGGCAATTGCTGCCGACTGGGTCACACAGCGAAGGGCTGGGAAAGGCCCCCCCACCCACACCATTAAACTGGCAGGCCGAAGAGTCTCAGTCCAATGCTCTGCAGGGAGCCCAGATAACCAGTATGAACAATCGCCTCGGGATGGGGTGGGGGATAATTGGTGCCTGTATAAGGTGAAGCCCTGAATATCGGGCCCTCTGGTCACACTACCTGCATCCCATGGCCTGGTTGGATCCACCCCTGCCACAGCGCGTTCCACAGAGCACTGAGCTCCCTCCCTTTAGGGTTGCCAACCCTCTGGGATTGTCTTGGAGTCTCCAGGAATTAAAGAATAATCTTAAATTAAAGATTATGTTATGTGACAAAATCTCCAGGAATTTGTCCAACCAAAGTTGGCAACCCTACCTCCTTTCCCTCCCCTGGCCTGGGAAAGCCCGGCCTGTGCCCTGGCTGAGGAGGGGTGGGGCATTCTCAGGTATGGCCCAGCCTCTCCCCAGGCCCTGCAGGGGCAGGGTATGGGGGGGCTGGCTCAGCTCTGGGCCCAGCCATCCCACACGAGCAGTCCCAGCCCCGGCTGCTTGCCAGACGGTCGTTCCCCACCCCGCCCTCAGGGATGATGTGGGCATACACAGGGTCCAGGCCTCCCACCAGGCCTCGCCTGCACGGGCAGGGCTGGAGCCCTTTGTCAGGCCCAGCATTCAGGGCCGGCTCTAGCATTTTTGCCACCCCAAGCCGGAAAAAAAAAGAAAGCTGCGTTCGCGATCGGTGGCAGCTCAACCGCCGCTTCATCTACAGCGGCAATTTGGCAGCAGGTCCTTCGCTCCGAGAGGGAGGGATGGTCCCGCCGCCGAATTGCCACCGAACAGCCACATGTGCCGCCCCTCTCTTCATTGGCCACCCCAGGCACCTGCTTGCTATGCTCGTGCCTGGAGCTGGCCCTGCCAGCATTGCCAACACTACACCCTGTCCCTGGCCACCTGACTGTGAGCAGCCAGGCCCTTCGGGCGCTGCTGGCTTTCCCTGTGATGGAAGACAGCAGGCGGCGATGGTTACTAGGAAATGACAAACAGGCTTAGGTGCATTTTCATGGCCCTGACAGCCCCGGGCCGGATCCTGGGCAGGGATGAACCCCTGGGGCCAGCAGTGGCTTGCCACACACAGCTCTGCCAGTGTGCCTTCATCCTGACCTGCAGGCCACCTGCTCTTCCAGCCCTGGGCTACCTGGAGCGGCCCCGTGGCACCCAGTCACGTGGTGGAGGGTCTGTGATACACAGGGAACCGTTCTCACTGTACCAAACTCTGCTCTCCTGTGGGGCATTAATGGCACCCCCGGGGAGGAGACAGCGCTGGGTCCCTCGCTGGCTTACCTGGGTGTAGTGGCTGCAGGTGGCATTCTCCAGGCACTGTGCTGCGTGATAGTCGTAGCTCCGTCCCTCGCTGAACCACAGCTCCACCACGGCGGCAAAGCTGGCCGCCCCGGCGGGGAGCAGCTGGGCATTCCAGCCTACATGCTTAGTGTGGTGTGGAGGGTGGGGCAGGGCCCCCGCCAGGCAGTTGGCTGCTCGCTCCTGGGCCAGCTGGGCCAGCTTCTCACTCCAGTCCTGTCAGCGCGGAAAGTGAGCGTTAGCATGCAGAGCCTCTGGGCGCCTGGCCAGCACGGCCTCCGCAGGGGCCTCGGGCGCTGGGTCCATTGTAATAACGAAAGGGGCAGTGGGCTGCAGCCCTTCCCCATCCCCTGGGGGACAACCCCCAGGCAGCTGGTGAAAGCAGACGGCCCAGATCTCTGCCCACCTCCCGCCACCACCTGGGCCTCGGATCTGCTGCACTGAGGCTGGGTATCAGTTCTGTTCCAGCCACGAGCTGCTCCCCACAGCTGGCAGGAGAGCCCAGGCCCTCCCTGCTCAGACCCGGGGGAAGGCAAACCCAGACCAGTGTGGCCACGTTTACGGAAGTGGGCATTGGTATGTGCGGCCCAGCTTGAAACACCTGCAGCTCCCGCTGGCTGTGTGGGGAAGCCCCCGGCTGGCTGCGAGGGGGAGCCCCTGGCTGGCTGGAAAAGGGGAGTGTCCCCGAGCTGGCTGCAAGAGGGAGCTGCAGGTTCATATCCCCTCTGCAGAGCAGGCCCTCAGTGGCTCAGGCCACATCCCTTTCCAAACTGGTTGCCTCAGTCCATGCCACGAAGGGCTGCAGCAAGAGGCACAGAGCAGCGTGGCTCTTCGACACTAAGGCCGGGCCCTTGCCCACGGTAGCCACAGAGCAGCAGGTTCTCACCAGCCTCGTGCTCACCAGCCTTGCTGTGCCCCTGAGATTGCCGATGGCTCTGAGCACTGGGGGCGGGTAGGAGCTTTGGGCCAGAGCTCAGCAGGTGCCAAGCAGCTGAGCTCCAACTGAGGCCTGCTGAGGATCTGACCCTCTGTGCCCACTCAATGGGCAGGGGGACACAGCAGGGCCAGGACGTGCATTGCATGAGGCGGCTTTCCTGGGGCAGGGACGGTATCTAGCCCTGGCGTCGTGAGTTCAGTGTCCAACCCCTCAAAGCAGTTGGACCCAGCGGCCCCTGCCTGCGTGGGAGGAGGAGGATGGCACGCAGGGGTGGGAAGAAGACCAGGCAGTTGTTTGTTCCCAGGCAGAAAAACATCTTGTTCCAGACAGTTAAAATTGCAATTTCCATGGCTCTCAGGGCAGCCGAAGGGAGGAGGAAATGACAGAGCCTCTCACAGGCCAGGAGCCAAGCGCCACATGTGGGAGCTGTGCTGAGTCACCCTCCCTCACCGCTGCCAGCAGAGATGCCAGGCTGGGGACGGGGACTGGCACATGGGGAGCCCATGGGGTCCTTCCACTTGACCCCCGGGGGTGGGGGGTGGGGTAAAAGGCCCTGCTGGGAAGCTTTCCCTCTCCTCAGCCCCAGAGATGGGCGTGGGTGGGGTGCTTGGTGGAACACCCTCAAGGACAAGGGCAGGGGAGTTCTTCAGGGACAGAGGGCAGGGCAGCCCTAGTGCACTGAGGAGACACAGCACCGGGAGTTAACTGTACAGCTCTGGACCTTTGAACCCTCCGGGGGCACAGTGCTTGTCAGTGGAGGTTGCCATGCAGAGCTGCAGGGGTTTTAAAGGGCCAGCCGTGGACTAAATCCTGGGGAACCGCCACGTTCCTCATCCCTCTCCTCGGCGCTGGGAAGGCACGGCTCCCCGACACTCTTGCTCATCCCTAGGAGCTGGCAATGCTAAGAACCACCCAGCTGTGCGTTAGCTTCCTGGTTCGTGCATCTTAGATGATGGCAGATTTGGGCTCGGCATCCCCCCCGGGCACAGCCAGAAGGGGAAGCAGCCCAGATGCTTGTTTTGGTAGGCCCCACAAAAATGGAGGCAATTTTCGTTTCTTAGCAACAGCTCTGTTAAATGACCATTAGCAACCAGCCAAGCTATTCACTGGCTTGCTCCTGCCAGCATTGAGAGTAATGGCAAAACTCCCAGTGATTGCCATGCAAATAGGATCAGGCTGAACAAAGCCACCTATTACACCTGCCTGGCTCCTGCTAGCTTGTCACCGCACCATGAGATGCCACCGTGCATCCTTAAAGGGACAGCACTCCTGCCTGGGGCCCCTTTCCGTCCTGTTTCTACATGGAAGCTGGACCCACCTGTGACCCACGTGCACAGACTGAGCAGAGCGGCCTGTTCAATATTTGAAACAGCTCATGGTCACCTCTGGATGTCCTGTGAATTTATCCTGAGCCATTCAGGATGACAAGGCCGTTTCCTCCCCAGACCCATGTGGAGAGCTGGAGGAGTTTATTATCTTTGAAGAAACCAGCCGTAAAGCACCCCCCCCCCACTCACCACTCAAACTTCCCCTCCTGCTGCCTGAGTTAAACCAACTCCGTTAATTATTGCTAACGAGGTGCCAGGCTGGGAGGACAAGGAGATTAATGGCCTTTTGTTCCAGAGCGCTGCCCTGGCCTGCCCAGCCGAGCCAGACCCAGTGACCGCAGCCCCCACGCACTCCCTGCCCATTACCCACTCAATCCTGGCTGCCCCAAGCAGCACCCTGGCTGAGGAGCAGGGAAAAGCCAGGAATAGGGGGCTGGAGCCAGATTTCAGCCTCCCCAGAGGTCGGGTGTTCAGAGCCGGGGACATCATATTTGGCCCATCATAGACCTAGGCCAGATTCACAAGCACTCAACACCCAGCGTGCTGGGCTTGTGAAAATCTCTCCCTTAGTGACCAGTGGCACCATTCAGATGCAGCCCTGCCGGGTCTCTGAGCCCCCTCCAGATAAAACCACAGGTCTGGGCTCGGGCTCCTCTGCTCTCGGAAGTGGCTCAGTGCCTCTGGGCAAAGGGCAGTGCTGGGATGCCGGCGAGGGGCCAAAACACCCTGCAGCTGCTGCTGCTGGACCTGCAACGCCCTGGCACAGGGGGATGGAATATTTGCTTTTCAGTACGGACAGATCAGCTGCCAGGTGGGTGCTATCTTACCCTTGTCAGCCAGTGCCCCAGGCACCCAGCTCCCTGCCCCAGGGCTTGCAAATGACATATTCAGTCTGTGCAGCAGCTAAGCCAGCCAAGGGGAAGTGACTGATGTACCATGGGTCGTTTCCCTCCTGCTGGCAGGGCCTTACCTCCCACTGAGTCAGCCCAGGGGTCCACCTGGGCCCGCCTCCTGCCCCATGGGACCAGTCTGAGAGGCCCCTAGTCCCATGTCCCACCCAGAGGGGGGATGGGCCTGGCACTGCAGAGGAAGGAGAAGGGAAAAGCGAGATGGATCAGGACAGTTCCCATCTGCAGGGTCCCCTGGAGGCTGAAGTTAGACACTCCACTGCACCAGGCCCAGCGTTCTGACCCCAGATGAACTGGTAAACAGGGACCATCCTGGGGACTAGATGCAGGCCAGTGCCCGAACTTCCCTCGGGCAGACCTCTGGGCCAGACTGTCCCCAGCCAGGGCTCTCTCTGCTTCCGGGCAGGGCTTTGTCCCCACTGGCTGGAAAAAAGTCATCCCCACAGTGGATGGCTCCCCGCATGGCTCCCTGGGAGACCATGGCTAGCTGCAGCCCTGCCCTGGCACCCTGCTTCACTGGAGCTGCTCAAGCAGTGACAGCATCGGTAAGCTCCTGTGCTGTTGGGGAGGTGGGAGGGGAAGACACACAATGCTGCACACAGTTTGGTGCTGCTGCCTGGACCAGGGCAATGAGCTTCCCCCTCACCCCAGCTCCAGCCTCTCCGCTGTGCAGTGAGCCCCCTGCAGAAGCAGGGAGAGCAGCCTCAGCCCCCAGCCATGGGGAGGGCAGCAGGAGAAGGCCCGACACTTGACATCTTGCCCCTGAGAAATGCCGGTTACATCTGCGTGGTTCTAGTCTGGCCAGTGCCTGCAGACGTGGCCCCTTCTGATGCAGTGACCTGCTCCCCGGGACCCAGAGTGAGAGCTCCCAACTAAGTGACTGAGACGGGTTCGGGGCCGGGCCAGCCACGGGAGGGAGCTGAGGCCATGGTCCATGGGGCTGTCTGTGACATTCAACGTATTCAGCCTGGCTTGAGTCTGCAGGGCTGCAGGTGGAGAAAACGACCTTGCTAGCTGCTATCTGAGTGCTTGTTTGCGCTGAAGTCACTGTTAGACACTGTGTGTGTCTCTCTGTCTATGTGTGTGCGAGTGCGTCTGTGTGTGTCTGTCTGTCGGGCTCTGCGTTTGTCGGTTTGTAGGTGTCTCTCTGTGTCTGTATGTGTGTGTGTTGGTGTGTGTGTGGGTGGGTGTGTCTGTGGCTCTCTGTATGTCTGTCTGACTCTCTGTGTCTGTGAGTGTGTGTCTCTCCGTGTGTGTGTCCTGGTACCACTTTGAGCAGGGTCATCCCTCCAGGCTGCGCGTGAATGCACCTGTGGTATCTGGCTGATCAACAGGCTGGTCTGAAATGTGCATATTTCTGATTGCACTGTCAGGAGCCTTGTGGGCCGGTAGCATGAGCTGGAGGTGACCGTGGGCAGGGAATCAGTTCAGAGAGCTTGTGCTGGCAAGGGGCTATAGAGGTCAAGGCTGTGTGGGGCCCCCTAGGGAAGGTCACTCATCCCGGCCAAGGGGCTAGACCCTCTGGAGGGGGGGGGTCTGTGGGAGCAGGGGGGACACCTTGCAGCACAGAGACCCTCCCTCTTTCAGCTGTTGGCCCTTGCTCTCTGCTGCCCTGCCTGGCCCGGAGCTGTGGGTTCAATGGGGGAGGAGGGAGGTGAGCAGGCTGGGTAAGCCCTGGACCTGGTGCAGCTCAGCCATGTCTCTGTGGAGTCCCATGCAGGCTGGCACATAGTGGCTGAGGGGGAGTGGTTTTGATTCCTGTCCGTGCCCACACCAGGGCTCAGCCATGCCCTGCGCACCCCCACCCAGGCCCCAGACTGGCAGGTCCCTGAGCACCACGGGAGTCCCATGTCCACTGTGCAGTTCTGTCTTGTGCTCCACGCTATCGTGTGGCCTGGGCGGAGCAGAGCCCGACAGGGAATGGGGAGAGAGCAGTCGGGCATGGACAGCCCCACCTTGGACTCTGGGCGTGAGCACTAGCCAGAAGGGCTCAGCTGTCACCCAGTGCCAGGGGCTGATCTGGCCCCTGCATTCTCCAGAGGATCCCCCAAAGTGCAGTCGCACCCTCCCCTCCCCTGAGGAGATCGACGGGGTCCCCTGTTCAACCGCAGTGAGTCTCCATCACCAGCAGCCCGTCCCCAGACCCGGCTGGGCCCCTGCTGCGTCTGAGCAGGCAGGCAGAGGGGGACTCACCATCCTCTGCATGTTGGCAGCAGGCGGCTGGACTTTACTCCGCAGTTTGTTGTGCAGCGAAAGCAGCAGGAAACGTTCCTTCAAGCCTGGAGCTGGGCAGGGGGAGCAAAGCAGGGAGTCAGGGAACACGAGTTCGAGATGAGCGAAGGCCCAGATCCCATCTCCCGGCCCCAAGCAGAGCATGGCTGAGCTGGGGTCCTCCAGTCAACTCCAGGAGTTGCAGCCTCCCTGCCCAGGCCACCTCCAGCAGCAGCAGCTCAGGAATCCAAGCCAAGCCCGGCCCCAGCCCCCGGGTGGACAGTAATCCTGCAAAGAGCCAAGGAAGGATACGGGTCTCCATGGTGACGGGGAGAGAAGAAAGCCTGGCTTTTAGTGGAATACAAAGCGGGCCAGGCCTGCGAGCCACTGACACACACCAGCTCCAGAGCCAGCCCAGGCGTCTCGCTGCTCGGGTACGAATAGGGCTCTGGCCCCCTGAGAGCCCCCAAGGAAAGGGGTGGGGGCGGGGCAGAATAGCTAGAGAAAAGAGAGGACTAGTGGTGTCCTTGGGTACTCCTGGAGCATGTTTGCTGGGGCTTTTCTGGGATCACCGACAAGTACATGGGGGCTGACGGAAAGGCAGGGGAGCCCTGTATCCCTGCTGTATCTCAGGCACAAAGCAGAGTCCTGGCAGGATGACTCCAACTGGTTAGCAGCACCCTTCAGAAAATCATTCCCCATTTCTTGGCACTTGCTGGGTAGAAAATCTGGCCCCAGCTGTGGTCCCCTCGACTGGGCCTGGCCATGTGGCTAACTGCCCTGCAATGTGGCAGTCAGACCCCGGGAGCAAAGAGATTGCAAAATGAAAATAGTATTTGATGCTAATGATTGAAACCCATGATCTGTTTGGGGAGAGACAGGCTGGGGACTCTCATCCAGCCTGGATAAACCCTGGCCGTGCCCCGACTCCCCCCGCGAGGGAATGGATGTCCCCTGCCTCTCTGCCGGCCTGAGGTTTGGACTCTCGTCAGCTACAGATGTTACAATGTGCTGCTTCCCTCATTCAGCAGCTCCGAGACCTTCCCTCCCTCCCACCAACAAACCATCCGTTAACCTCGGTGTGCAGATCCTTTGCTGGGGTAAACAGGGGCCACCAGAGCTGCGCCGATTCACAGCACCTGACCCAGCAGGGTGAGGGTCTGATGCTGGAGAGTGCTGAATGCCTTCAGCTCCCCTCGGCTTCCATAGAGGTGGAGGGTGCACCAGGAGGTGTAGTGAGCACGGGGTCAACCCCGGCTGCAAGGATATATATTGGTGGGCTCCCCCAGCCCCAGGTCCGAGATCAGATATGTGCCCCCCACAACCAGCTTAGCTGGTGCTGGAAAATCTTGACCAGCCCCTTAGTCAGTTATTTCAGTGGAATTGGTCAGTTACCTTGCTGCAGGGGCACCGAGGGAGGCAGCTTCTCCGGGTGCCGGTGTACCAGGAACTCCCCCAAAGCAGAGCCCAGCAAGCTGCAAGCCAGTGCCAAGAGCTGGCACGCTGGCATCCCTTTATCCTTCATTCAGATGGCTCTGTGCTCTCTTCTCCCAGGTTAAGGGGCGGTTCCCCATGAAGTAGGAGTGTTGTGCCACGCAGTTTTCCTGGGTTCCTGCAGCCGGGGGTCGGGGATGTGTCTCTCTCTGGCTGCTTCCAAGTTTTGCTCCTATTCAAAACTTCACACAAGCACTGCTGGGCGGTTAAACAAAAGCGAGACTGGTGAGTAATGGCTCTGTCCAGACTCTTCCGCCAGCCGCTCACTGGCATGAAAGGAGAGACAGCTCCTGTGCAATCCTCCCGCACAGGCCCCCTCCCCCCCCCACAGCCCGAACCTGGCACTGTGCAGGCCGCGGTGCTCACTGGAGCGTTATTCTCCATGTAGATCCGCGCGGGGGCAGGCTGACTGGGCTGGGGAACATTCCAAGGGAGCGGATTAATGAATGGGAATCTCAGCTGGCTTTATGCTGCGCTGTTCTCAGCTCACGCAGCTTCGTTTACCACCAACCCGCCCTCCAGGGTGTAGGAGCCTCCCCCCTCCCTCACCCTCCTGTGCTCTAGGCAGGGATTAGTTGGGAGACTCCAGGGGCTGGGGCTTAGCATGGTCCTGCTGGGGGCTGAGGGCCCGTGTCAGACCTGTCCATGCTGGAGATGGCCTGGGTGGTTTCCTGGGAGCCTCACCCCGCCCCTATGCTGCACCATCAGTGAAACCTGCTGGAGCTGTAATACACACCGCTGGGAAAGAGACCCATGGCCAGGAGCCGTGGCGACACAGGGGAGTTACTAGGGAAAAGACTGGTTGCAGGCCAAGGGGCGGCTCTGCTGGGAGGAGGGAAGAATCTGTTAAAATAACATGCAGACGCCCCAGGGACACGTTGCAGGGTGGCAGGTGGCTGCCAACCAGCAACTGGTTCGCACTCTACACGCAGCGGGGAATTCAGCCCATCCTTGGGAGTCACATCCTGTGTGGCTCAGCGTAGCCGGGGTGCTATAACACACACCACCCACTGGAGTTACACTTACAAGCAAAATAAATAAGACAAAGGATGGGAAGGGAAACTGAGCCATGGGGCAAGGAAGGGGCACGCCCAAGTTCACCCAGCAGGTCGGCTGAGCTGGCATAGCATGCAGATCTCCTGATCCCTAGCCCAGGCCACTGGCCCACAGCACTGGCTCTTTGGAAGCCTTTGCCTCCAGCACTCTAGGCAGCCCATCCAAACGTTGGTGAACGAAGCTGCCCCACCGCCGTGGGAGGGGGAATCTGACAGGAAATGGAAGCACAAAGAGAGAGGGGCCCAATGGGGCTACAATACCCCTGAGAGTTCCACTGGCTGCGGGAGGAGACTCTGAGGGCCTGACTCCCCAGCGTGCTGTGCCCCAACCATCAAGGCTCAGTGAACTGGTGCTCCCAGAGTCAGAGGCCACCACTGAAGATGCTGGTCCCAGTGATCTGCCCAGCGTCTCACAGGCAGGCCATGCCGAGCTGGGTCTCCTGACTCCCAGCCTGGGCCTCGATCACAAGGTGCTGTGTTTATCGGGGTGGGGGACTAGGAGAGACACTGAGCCCCTGGAACACCCCCTCACCCACTACCACTAGGCCTTCAACATCCCAGCACCTGGGAACATCAGAGCAGCTGCACCTGAACCCTGGGCTCCCTTGGGCCAGCTAGTCAGCTCCTGGCACTCGCCCCTTGGTCGCACAGCCGCCGTGCTCCCCTTCGGCTGTACGGCCTCCCCGTGAGCGAGGCGGGCAGGTCGCCGAAGCTGCAGCATTTGCCAAAGAATCCATCCCTTGCTGCAGAATTGTGCCCCAGAAGCTAATGTCTCCTCTAAAAGAAATGCTAGGCAGCTCCTCAGCTGCTGTGATTGGCACGTCTCCACTGGCGCCAGTGCTAGGCTGCCATAGCCCAGTGGAGTGTCAGGCTCTACATTTTCTAGCCCTTGTGGTTGATGCCAACTCTGTTAGCTGTTTCTCTGTTGATCATTTTAGCAAACGAGCCAGCCAATGTGCTTATCTCACAGTCCCAAAGGCCAGGGGCCAGAACAAGCCGTTTCCCTAAACCTCCAGCTTACCCGTCAGATTCCGGAAGGCCATGGTGTATTTCAGTGCACAATTCTGCAGCCCCTGGCAAATTCGACCTCACGGGGCAGCGTGAAACCAATCGACTCGGATGGCAGATTAAACAACAGAAGGGGGACCCTGCTGACTGTATCAAGAACTTTCAGATGGAATCTCACTGACGTTTTTCTCATTGGTGGTGCAGAATGAGGGTCACTCTTTCTGCACAGCATGTGGGGGGCCTTGCTCTTAGGAACGATGGCTAAGCCGTGGAGTCCGAAGACATGAACACCAGCACGGGCTTCCAGAAGCATGTGTCCAGTTTGCGTTAGGGGCTCTGGCACCTGCAGGGGGCACTATTCTCTCTCCTATCCCACATGCAGCTGCCCATACACAACCTGAGCAGCCTGTGGGTGGGTTGGTTATTTCCGATTGAACAGACCATGCAGCACCCAGAGGGCATTGGGCAAAGCGACACCCCAGCTGAGTCCTCCCATCCTGTGTGCCTGTCCCATGCCCATTGGCCCTGAGATGAAGCTGGAATGTTTTCAGTCTGGGATTGGGGGGGGGGGGGCGATGTCAGAAGCTAACAGTGTAACGATTGCCTGGACTCTGATCATGCAGGGATCCCCCAGCCTGGCTTGAGAGGTGTCAGGTCCCACAAGAGGCAGATAATTCCCTATTCATGTCCCTGTATTCAGGGCCTGGAGTAGTGCTTTATCTGAACAGCACTTGGCCACACTAGCCGTCAATCAGCCCCACCTGTGCTCATTAACAGACTCTTAGCTAAGAGGGGGGCAGGACTAACCGGGCTCAGGTGATGGCCTGATAAACCCCTGGGCAGAGAACCCAGTTTGGAGGGGGAGTCCAGGGGGTTCTGCAGTAGGCCTGGAAGAAGCTGCCCTGTCCCAGAGGCTGGAAGCTGCAAAGGCAGCCCAGAGCGGCTGAGATGCGAAAGGTCACTAGGGAGTCGGACCCTGAGAGGCCAGGAGAGCAGCAGAGAGCATTTGCCTGCTGGCCTCTTGGAGCTGGAGGTAGACAAGGCAGGCAGAGGCCTGTGGGAGGACTCCAGCTAGAAAGGGCCGGGAGTGGTTCTCTGGGGATTGTGCCTGGAAGATCATTTTGCCAATAACCCCCCAGGGGAATTACAGAATAGAAAACTGCTGTGAACCAGTGAGAGGAAACTGAGGTGGAGCCATACTTGGCCAGCAGGGGGTGCTAGGGTCTGGAAACCCCACTGTGCTCCTGGTCCATCAAGCTGACTTGCTGGAGAGCTGGCTGCCTGCTGGAGTGCTGCCCTGCTGTGGCTGATGAAGAGGCAGGGGGGCGTCTGCTGGAGGAGGGGTGTCAATTGCCCCAAATGGCTGTTTGGGGCCCACTGTGCCCGCTTGTTGCAGAGGCCTAAGTAGTGGCTAAACCGGGGCTCCCATGCAGCCCATATGGCTTCCCACCTGGCCTGTCCCTCCTTCGCTCTGCTGCTGGGCCAGTCAGGGCATGCATGAAAGCTGTGACGCTCTGGCTGGGCTTGGCCCCTACCTTGACAAAGGGCTGGAGCAACCCCCTGCATCCAATGTCCCTCTGGACTTCAGATCGGCGTCTCCATGGAGACCCGCTGCAGGGCGGTTCATTAGTGGTGCCTGGTACCAGAGGGTACCAGCAGCCATGGGGCTGCAATTAGTGATATCCTGCAGCTGGCAGTGTGACTGTACTTAGAGACCCTACCCTTGGCTCCCTGTTCCACGTGCCATGAGTCCAAATGCCAGCGGTGGTGCCAACCCCAATGCTACCTACTCAGGCGTTTGTCCCTTTAAACGATGCCTGTCCTCATTTAAAGCCACTCCCTCCCCCATCCTTGCCCCTGAGAGCCATTCACCACCCAGGGGGCTGAACTGGCAAATACAGACTTTGCTACCCAAAATAGAGTCCCCCCCCACCCACTGGAGTGTGGGCAGGGTATCCATGCCGGTCAGGGGGAGAAATGATTGAGAAGTCAGGGGATGGCCCAGTGCAATGGGTCCAGGTTCCCATGAGCCCAAGGGGGGAGCATTCACAGCATGGCTGGCCCCTTTAAATGAAGCCAGCCCAGCACCCCCTGCCATGCAGCTGCTCCCAGTTTGGCCAGGTAAGCAGGGGGCCAGCACCTGGGGCTCTGAAGGGTCGGGGAGAGTCAGAGAGGGAGGCCCTCAAAGGAAGCTGTAGGCGGTTCCTGGGGCAGAGGGCTGAAGGCAGCAGAGGGAGTTACCTGCTGACTCCAGAGCTGGAGCTGAGAACATCTGAGATGGGAGGTTAATGGAGCAGCGGGTGAGGGGTGCCTGCTCCCAGGGGCCCGTTCCTGCAGGAACAACTGGGGTGGCACTCTGGTGCCGGGGCAGGCGTAGCTCTCCAGCAGACAAGAGCCCAGGTGTGGTGTTGGGGGACTATCTGGGCTCTTTGGGCCAAGAGTGAGATGTGGTCTCTGCCCTGGATTATTTACTCTGGGTTTGTGTAATGAACCAGCCCCAAGGAGGGGTGTTACTGAGGTGGGGGAGGCCCTAGGTGCCCGAGGGGGAAGGAGGGCTGTAACCCTGGCCTTAGGGTGCCCGGGCACAAGAGGGCACTCGGAAGAGGGGGAATCACCTGCTGAGCACAGACTTGCTTCAGGGGAGAGGCAGCAGCTCCTGTGACTGGTGTTCTGCACCACCTGATTGCCTGGCCTGCCCTGGCGAGTGAGTGGGGAGACCTGGTCTTTACTGCCCCGTATGGGCAGTGCCTGGGCAGCCCTCACACCATGGTAGGGGGGCCATGAGAGGGCATTTATGCCGCAGGTCTCTGCTCTCCCTGGGCCTTAGTTTCTCTGTGCCTCAGTTTCCCATTTGCCCTGCCTCTCAGGTGCATGTGGGGATAAATACATTGAGGATTGTGTAGTGCTTTGAGTTCTACTGACGAAAAGTGCCATGTAAGAGCTGGGGAATATTATTATCCAAGTACCCACTGCCTGCATTTCTTTCATGAGGAACTTTTGTGTCATTTTGTGTCCTCTCTGCAGTTTGCCTCTCCTCCCAGTTTAGTGTCCTCTGGGAATTTCATTCAGCCTCTTCTGGACCATCAAGGACTGTATCTGAAACGGGTTCCTGCAGTAGCTCCATAAAGACAGACTTCCCTGCAAACCAGCCCTTGGCCCTCTTCCTACCAGTTTGGTTATGGGCCATTAGTCTTGTGAGATATTTGCTCACATGCCTGACGTCTACAGCTCCACACTTCTCCACTAATGCTGTGGTTTACAAAAGCAATCCATGATCATTCAGCAGCATGGTCTGGCCAGACAAATGTAATTGCTTTTTAAATCAAGGCTGCTGAATGCTCATGGCTACGTTATCCTCCAGACGGTCAGTGATTTTTACCCTCTAAATAGTTCTCCATTGTTTTCTTGGGGATGGAGGTTAGATTTATGGGACAGTAATTGCCAGCATCTCTCTTCCTACCTTTCTGAAGCTCGGGACCACCTTTGCGTGTATTCAGTCTTCTAGCTACCCCCTAGACCTTTACAGAAATAACTTCCAGTTGTATATTGAGTTCATTTGTTAATTCTCTTACTCAGGAACCCGGCCTGACCAGTACATTCGTATTCCTATTTTCCAAGTTTCCCCAGGCTTCCTCTTTATCGAGGCTGCATTCATCAGATCTTCCTTGTGCTGCAAGGGCACGATTGTCAGAACTCGGTATGCTGAATGCTAGATTCTCCTGCCACTCGGGCCCAATGGGGGCTGCAGAGCCCTTGTGATAACCTGCCCGTATTGAGATCCCTACCGAGGAGCCTAACTCTTTCCAAATCTGGCTTGGACTGTGGGTTCTCGACACTCCCCCACTTTTTCTGCCTTGCAGGACAGAGTTTAAATTGGCGCCAGGTGCCTCCACCGCCTCGGAGTCACTAACTTCACCCCTTCGTCATTCATTAAGGGTGATCTCCTTTGACTGCGTCTCCCACTGGGTATATGTGTAAAAGCCCCTTTGCGCATTCACTTGCTCTGTGTTTGTGCAGCTCTGGTGGGTCCGTGGGGGCTCACACCTAGTGGGAGGTTTCGGTTCTTCACCATTTATACAGCACCATGTGCATGGCGCTGTACACAAATAACAGCTGGTGTCTGCGAGCTCAGGGTGTGATCCCAGGAGGCGGCTCTACAGTGGGAGCTGGGGTGAGCTGTTGGGCTGGGAAGACATGGGAATTGTCACTGAAAGCAAAGGGTGGGCAGGGGCAGCCTGGGAAATGGCCCAAGGGGCGCCCCTGCCCGGGCACTGGTTTCTAGCTTCACATACTGGTGTGAGCAGCACCTCGCCCAGGGATCCTAGAGCTCTGAGTCCCTCGGGGAAAGCTGGCATCTGCCCGCTGCGTGACCCGCATCAGCAACAGGCTCTGCAGATGAAAGGTCCGAAATGTTCTGATCTGGAGGAGGGAGAGAGGGGCTGGTGCCAAGGGAAACGTTTCCTACCACCCTCTGCTCTCCCTCCCCCCGAGCCAATGGAAAAACCAACAAACACATGGCTGGGAGGATAAATTGCAGCCTGTGGCCAGCAGGCGCGAGAGTAAGGGGTTGCAAGCCAGGAGCCTGCATCTTACAAACAACCTCTGCTTCTCTGCCTGGCCTTCCCCTGTGCCAGGGAGAGGCCCCCACTGCTGCAGCAGGTGCTCTCTCTTCCCAGGGGCTGCAGGAGGCTCTGAGCTGAACCTTCCCAGAGACTCAGCCACAGCTTGCTCAGTCGGTCTGCCTGTCACTCTGGCTAAAGTAGGGGTCTGCAGGGGCCCCAGACACAAGGGAGGGGAGCAGAATGCAGCATCTTCCCGCAGGGCTCTGAGAGGGAGAAGACAGGCCCCCTTGTGCAGGGGCCGCCTGGGCCTGCAGGAGCACTAGCCACATGGGGGCAGCTCCTAGCCCGGGAGCAATGCAGCGAGCATGCCTGCTTGTGTGGGAAGGAGGCTTGGATCTTCTCCATGCTGGCTCCTTCTAAGGGAGCAGGGCTGTTCCCACGCCTGGGGGTGCTGGCACCTCTGCCATATGCCAGCCTGCCCCTGTCCTCGAGAACCGCCCTGAGGGCTCACACCGGCCCTGGTGGCTGGGGCAGCAGCAGGTTTGGGTGGCGGGCATGGAGCAAAAGGGCATCCTCAAAGGCTACTTTCAGCCACGCTCCTGGTTCACCAGGACGATGCCATTGCAGGGGAGGAATGCCAGGGGGCAGTTGCTGGGAGGATCCTATCATGGGAGAGTTGCTGAAGGGATGCCATCTCCGGGGGATGCCATCATGGAGGAATGCTGGGAGATGCTATCACCGGGAGGCGTTTGCCAGGGGATGCCATCATGGCGGAATGCTGGGGGATGCTATCACCGGGAGGCGTTTGCCGGGGGATGCCATCATGGGGGAATGCTGGGGGATGCTATCACCGGGAGGCGTTTGCCGGGGGATGCCATCATGGAGGAATGCTGGGGGATGCTATCACCGGGAGGCGGTTGCCGGGGGATGCCATCATGGGGGAATGCTGGGGGATGCTATCACCGGGAGGCGGTTGCCGGGGGATGCCATCATGGGGGAATGCTGGGGGATGCTATCACTGGGGTAGGGGGTTGCTGAGGAGGATACTATTGCTGGGGGATGCCATCACAAGAGGAGGATGCTGGGGGGATGCCATCACAGGGGGACTGCCAGAGTGATGCCATTGTGGTGAGGGGAGGAGGGTTTATCAGGGGATGCCACCACAGGGGAGTTGTCAGGGGGATGCGATCGTGGGGGTTGTTTCTGGGGGATGTCATTGCAATGGGAGGTTGCTGGGGGGATAGCACCGCAGGGGGACTTGCCAGGGGTATGCCATCACTGGGAGGGTTGTCGGAGCCATTGTCAGGGGGATGCCATCATGGGGGAGATGCCGGGGAGATGCCATTGCATGGGGGGATGACACCATGGGCAGAGGGGCTTGGGGGGGGGTTCAAGGGAGCCATTGCAAGGGGAGTTGGTGGGGGGATGCTATTGCTGGGGGGGGTTGCCAGGGGGATGCCATTGCTGGGTGGATGCCATTAGCGACTGGTTGGTTGGTGAATTCTGAGCCATATTTGGGGCGTTCTAGTGATTTTTCTGCCTCCAGCGAGTTATTTCTGAAGAGCCTCTGGTGGGGAAGCCCCATGGAGGGGGTGGTGACTGCAGCAGGAGGGGGATGATGGATTGGGTGTTGGGCAGCAGGTGACAATGCAGACCACAGGGAAACCTTGGGGGGAAAGCCCAGGGGTTGGTGCCAGGGCAGATGGGGCCAGTGGGACTGACCCTGGCCCACCAGCTGCTGTTCCCGTTACTCCATGTGTTCCCTTGTTCCCATCTGTGTAGTGGGTTGAGCCATTGCCAGGGAGGAGCCAGCCCTCAGCTCTTCTCAGGTGTCACAGGATCTTCACCCCAGCTCAGCTCCCGCCTTATGCGGCTCCTTGCGGTGCAGGCCCTGGTGGCCCTGTGCGTCCTGTACCTGCCGCTCAGCAGCACCCAGGTAAGGAGACCGACCAGAGAATTGCTAACAAAGCCCCACTTTTAAAGAAAGGGGAAAAAGTGATCCAGGAAACTCCAGGCCTGTTAGTTTGACCTCAATTGTATGCAGAGTCTTGGAACCAATTTTGAAAGTGCAAGTAGTTAAGGACATAGAGGCGAAAGGTAATTGGAATAAAATACTACACGGGTCTACAGCAGGTAGATGGTGCCAGACCAACCTGCTCTGCTTTGAGATGAGATGGATGTTTTTAGACTAAGGAAATGCACTAGATCTAGTCTGTCTGGATTTCAGTGCCGTGCTGGGTATAGCTCCACTTGGGAAATATAGTTAAACTTGATCTTCAATGTATACCCCAAATTAAGAAACACAGTAAAAGAGCTGAAAAAGAGCCACCGTGGCTTAACAACCATGTAAAAGAAGCAGTGAGAGAGAAAAAGACTTCCTTTAAAAAGTGGAAGTCAAATCCTAGTGAGGCAAATAGAAAGGAGCACAAACACTGCCAGCTTAAGTGCAAGAGTGTAATAAGAAAAGCCAAAGAGGAGTTTGAAGAACGGCTAGCCAAAAACTCCAAAGGTAATAACAAAATGTTTTTTAAGTACATCAGAAGCAGGAAGCCTGCTAAACAACCAGTGGGGCCCCTCGATGATCGAGATACAAAAGCAGCAAAGAATCCTGTGGCACCTTATAGACTAACAGACGTTTTGGAGCATGAGCTTTCGTGGGTGAATACCCACTTCCTCAGATGCATGTAATGGAAATATCCAGGGGCAGGGATATATATGTGTGCTAGCAAGCAAGCTAGAGATAACGAGGTCAGTTCAATCAGGGAGGATGAGGCCCTGTTCTAGCAGTTGAGGTGTGAAAACCAAGAGAGGAGAAACTGGTTCTGTAATTGGCAAGCCAGATCCAGACTAACACGGCTACCCTCTGATACTTGAGATACAAAAGGAGCGCTTAAAGACAAAGTCATTGCAGAGAAACTAAATGAATTCTTTTCTTCAATCTTCACGGCTGAGGACGTTAGGGAGATTCCCAAACCTGAGCCGGCTTTTGTAGGTGACAAATCTGAGGAATTGTCACAGATTGAAGTGTCACTAGAGGAGGTTTTGGAATTAATTGATAAACTGAACATTAACAAGTCACCGGGACCAGATGGCATTCACCCAAGAGTTCTGAAAGAACTCAAATGTGAAGTTGTGGAACTATTAACTAAGGTTTGTAACCTGTCCTTTAAATCGGCTTCGGTACCCAATGACTGGAAGATAGCTAATGTAACGCCAATATTTAAAAAAGGGCTCTAGAGGTGATCCCGGCAATTACAGACCAGTAAGTCTAACGTCGGTACCGGGCAAATTAGTGGAAACAATAGTTAAGAATAAAATTGTCAGACACATAGAAAAACATAAACTGTTGAGCAATAGTCAACATGGTTTCTGTAAAGGGAAATCGTGTCTTACTAATCTATTAGAGTTCTTTGAAGGAGTCAAGAAACGTGTGGACAAGGGGGATCCAGTGGACATAGTGTACTTAGATTTCCAGAAAGCCTTTGACAAGGTCCCTCACCAAAGGCTCTTAGGTAAATTAAGCTGTCATGGGATAAAAAGGAAGGTCCTTTCATGGATTGAGAACTGGTTAAAAGACAGGGAACAAAGGGTAAGAATTAATGGTAAATTCTCAGAATGGAGAGGGGTAACTAGTGGTGTTCCCCAATGGTCAGTCCTAGGATCAATCCTATTCAATTTATTCATAAATGATCTGGAGAAAGGGGTAAACAGTGAGGTGGCAAAGTTTGCAGATGATACTGAACTACTGAAGATAGTTAAGCCCAAAGCAGATTGTGAAGAAATTCAAAAAGATCTCACAAAACTAAGTGACTGGGCAACAAAATGGCAAATGAAATTTAATATGGATAAATGTAAAGTAATGCGCATTGGAAAAAATAATCCCAACTATACATACAATATGACGGGGGCTAATTTAGCTACAACGAGTCAGGAAAAAGATCTTGGAGTCATCGTGGATAGTTCTCTGAAGATGTCCATGCAGTGCGCAGAGGCAGTCAAAAAAGCAAACAGGATATTAGGAATCATTAAAAAGGGGCTAGAATAGAGGTATATAAAATCATGAGTGATGTAGAGAAAGTGGATAAGGAAAAGTTATTTACTTGTTCCCATAATATAAGAACTAGGGGTCACCAAATGAAATTAATGGGCAGCAGGTTTAAAACAAATAAAAGGAAGTTCTTCTTCATGCAGCGCATATTTAACTCTATGGAACTCCTTGCCTGAGGAAGTTGTGAAGACTGGACTATAACAGCGTTTAAAAGGGAACTGGATAAATTCATGGTGGTTAAGTCCATTAATGGCTATTAGCCAAGAGGGGTAAGGAATGGTGTCCCTAGCCTGTGTTTGTCAGAGGGTGGAGATGGATGGCAGGAGAGAGATCACTTTGTCATTGTCTGTTAGGTTCATGCCCTCTGGGGCACCTGGCATTGGCCACTGTCGGCAGATAGGATACTGGGCTGGATGGACCTTTGGTCTGACTTGGTATGGCCGTTCTTACTTTAGCTCCAGGATGACAGGGTGAGGAAGGGCTCTGGGGACAGAGGGAGGGAGGCAGAATCCAAAATCACTGTGACACTCCATGCATCCCCCTCCGCCTGCACACATGCCACCCCTTCTCTGCCTGTGCAGCCCCCTAGGGCTCGGTCCCATCCCCCCAACAGCCCAGTTAGCAGCCTTGCTCACACCAGCCTGACCCAGCACGTTCCCGCACCCCTCACACAAAGCTGCTCCTGTGTGCAGAGAGTGCACAAACCCGCCCACAGAGGTCTCCTTATATAACACAGAGCACTTTGCTCCAGGCCAGCCAGGTGCCCACGGTGGGCCGGCTCGGCCAGCGTGCCTGCCAAGGACAGGGCATCCCCTCCAGTGTGTAGCAAAGTTTATTTACTGACAGGGAGTGGCCTGGCGCCAGGAAGAGATGCGCTGCTGACAGACACGCAGACCGTTATGCAGCTACCGGCGCCTTTACTTCACCCCCCCAGCACAAGACTAGCCTGGCCCATTTCTAGTCAGTGTCACGGCCTGCCCCAGGATTGAATTAAATGCCCCACTCCTAACAAGAGAGATGGAGGCAGTTGATGCGTGATGTTTAATAACAAGGCATTCAGTATTGCAGGGGGTCTCAAACTTCACTGCACTGTGACCCCCCCACCACAACAACAACAACAACTACACAACCCCGGGATGGGGGAATCGAAGCCTGAGCCCACCTGAGCCCCATGCCCTGGGTAGGGGGGCCCAAGGGCTTCATCCCCAGTCAGGAGGCCTGTAACCTGAGCCCCACCATCCAGGGCTACAGCGCTCGGGCTTCAGCCCCAGATCCCAGCAAGTCTAACGCCAGCCCTGGTCACCCCATTAAACTCACTTTGGATTCCTGACCCAGCTTGAGAACCGCTTCAGTATTGTCACCAGCCCCCCCCAAAATCACAGGATTGGCTTAAAACCAGGAGAGTTTGAAAAATAATAATACATTTTAGGTGCTTCTGATTTGTCTTCTGCGTTTTGAACCTGTAAGGTTGATGTTTTCTGGCTTTCCCCCCACACCTGGGAGGGTTAGCAAGGTCCCTTGCTACTGGTGAAAGCAGAGCTTCTTGGTTAATCACGGGACTCCAGGGGCTGAGGGGTTTAAAGAAGCTCCCACTCAACTCACCTGAGTGTGCAATACTGTGCCTGGAGTGAGAGCGGCTGGGGCATGCTCAGGCCCAGAACCCTCTCACCAGCCTTCATAGCCTGGCACTTGAGCGCTGGGCAGAAGAGCCCCAGCCCTGCGCTAACCGCCGCTGCAGGCAGCCAGCTCAGGCCAGCGTGGGTTCCGGTTGCTTTGCTCCAGGTTCCTCTCTTGGGGGCAGTACAGGCGCCTGCAGCAGAGCAAGCCCCAGCCAGTGCTATGCAGCTGCCCACTGGGGCTCTGGCTGCTTGACCCAGCGCGTGTATGTGTGAATGGGGGGTGGGCCCACTATGGTGGGGAACTTCCCTGGCTTAGCCACGACCCCGATGAACTGGGCTGGCGAAAGGCTCCGATTCCTTGCTCCCACTCCCTTTACCCAGAGGCTGCCTGACCGCGAGGGCTCCCCTTCCGCCCTCCTGTCCAGCAGAGGCCTCGTAATCCCAACACGGCTGGGCCCAGGGTTCCTGGGGGGCTCGACCCCCAACCTTGTTGTGGTCACTTAGGGCAGGGGGTAGGGTGTCCCCACTCTGGGGGGGGGGTCTCTCTGCACGGGACACTTCCCTGACCCACTGATCACCGCATACAGTTCAAAGCAAATACAAATGATTAAACAGCAACTAATTAAAAAATAAGGAGAAAATGGCAAAGGAAAACCCATCACCCCGCTCTGTGTCATGGGGATGTCACACCCAGCATCTCTGGAACGTAAGGGAAGTTCAGTCTGTTCCTCACACATCCCAGGCCCCTGCCCAGGCCCTAGCTGTGCTGCAGGGATGCTGTGGGTTGGGCACTTGCTCTGGTGGTGGCCACACGCCCTCAGGCTCTAGGTGACAGGACTCTTCTTCCCAGCATCGCCCCTGCTCTGTTGGGGTTACAATCCCCCTCCAAGTCTGGCCTGTGCTGGGCCTGCTGTACAGGGTCCCCCTCGTCCTCCCCAGCTGCTCACTGCACCCGGCTCCAGAATTCCCCAGCTCCAGCTCCATCCTGTCTCAGCACTGCTGCTGCTGCTCTGCCTCCAGCTCCCTGGGCTGCTTCTCTGGCCTCCCCTGGCTCTGGTTGCTGCAGCTCTGCTCCCAGCACAGGTTAGCTCTCCGGGCTACATCTGTGGCTCTGCTCCCAGCACTGACCTGCTCCCTGGGCTGCTTCTCTGGTTCTCTCTGGCTGGTACTACCCTGCTCCCCCCGACCCTTCCCCTTCCTTTTGGTACTGGGAGCTAGCAACCAGAACACCCCATTGAGTGTTAGCAAGGGGCCAACAGCCCCCTTTCATATGCCCAGCAC
The DNA here is from genome assembly GCF_025201925.1 of Gopherus flavomarginatus. Taxonomy (NCBI): domain Eukaryota; kingdom Metazoa; phylum Chordata; order Testudines; family Testudinidae; genus Gopherus; species Gopherus flavomarginatus. The sequence continues at coordinate 40,862,409 of NC_066630.1, forward strand.
TGGAAGTCAGTGCTGCCGTGTGCTGTATCACCAGCCCTCTTAGAGCTGGGGGCTCCAAGCTGCCAGCAACAGACGCAGGGTCCCACTCCAGGGACAATAATATGCCCCTCAATAGTTCCTCCCATAAGAGGGTCGCAAAGCACTTTACTGGTACAAATGACTGGATCTGCTTAGCCCCCCTGGCAGCTGGGTTAGTAGTATCATCCCTGTTTCACAGATGGGAACCACAGCGAAGCCAAGGCAGAGCCAGGAGTACAGCAGTGCGCTCAGAGCTCACAGGCCTGTGCCTGGCCACTGCAGGAGGCTGGGAGAGCTGGAGGAAGAGGATCAATCCGGTTTCAGAGGGGCCCTAGCTTGGTGTGACACGAGGGCAAGCTGGAGCCATGCGTTGGAGCCTCAGTACTTAGCCCTGGCCTCTGGCAGACTCCATACTGATCTTGTTCCTGTAGCCGGGTTGCCCCAGGAGGCCATGTCGTCCCCAGCCCGTGTAGGGTTTGCCTGGGCAAGTCCACGGCTCGGCTCATAGTCCGCTGCCACAGCAGAGTCGCCTGGTTCTCCCAGTTTGCTGTGGGAAGCCAAGCATGTGCTGTGATGCTGGAGGCCCTGTTTCAGCTGTGCAAGGAGGGGCTCTGGAGCTGGACAAGGCAAAGCCTAGGAGCCACGCGCCCTGCTCGGCTGCTTTGCGCCTAGCACATCCCTGGCTAGGCTGGGCTCTGCCACCCACCATGTTTCCATGGGTGATGGGTTTTCCTTTGCCATTTTCTCCTTATTTTTTAATTAGTTGCTGTTTAATCATTTGTATTTGCTTTGAACTGTATGCGGTGATCAGTGAGTCAGGGAAGTGTCCCGTGCAGAGAGACCCCCCCCCCGAGTGGGGACACCCTACCCCCTGCCCTAAGTGACCACAACAAGGTTGGGGGTCTGCAGCATCATGGTGCCATCTGCTGGGCAGCAGAAGCTGTTGGAATAAGTCCAAAATGTAACACTGGCTAGAAATATCTGCGGTTAAAGAGTCTATCGCAGGTTTAAAAGGACCAGGCCAGTCCTGCTCCCCATTGCACGGGGATGAGTCAGGATTGGCTCAGGCGCAGCCAATGGAATTACAGCACCTAAAACCTAATGTATGCAAATAATGCAAGTTCCCCCATCTCCGTGGTTGACATCGCCCATTATTAGCAGGAGAGATTTAACAATCGGATTCATTTTTCACCAGTGAGGCTGTTAATTCCTTTGTACAATTTCTCTTGGCCTCCCCAGAGAAAACAGACTAGTCAGATTTTAGGCACATTCTAGGCACTAGCTGCAGTGTTTGCATTGCAAACCGGAAAGGGGGAATATATATTTTTTTAATTTCTAGTTTGACTGTTGACAATAAATGCGGGAACCATAGCTGCTGGGCTGAGCATCTGGCAGACCTTTGTACAAACCAGCCTTTTGCAGCATGGTTCGTTTCCTTTACCCCCCAGCCCTCCCCTGGATAGTACAAGCCTGTACAAAGTCTGGTGTTTGATTAGTAGAAATGCTGTGCACACATGTTGTTACCCAAATGGCATTTCTCAGCACTTCAATTCAAACACACTGGATTAGATAAAATGAGTTTATTAACTAGAAAGAGGGAGATTTTAAGTGAGTCACAGTAATGAGCATACAAGACAGACATGGTTACAAGAAAAATAAAGATAAAATACAACTGATTTCTAACTAAAACGATGGTAAATTCGCAGGCGTGCGCGGTTTTTCTACCCTTCCTCAGCCACAGCCATCTTGCAAGGAAAGAGAACAGTCAGGCTGGAGCTCTAGGTGCATGAGACCAACAAGGGCACTGCTCTGGGAAGCAAAAGTGCTCACACTTTCTGTAGGACTATCTAGCAGCTGCTTCCTGCCTTTCATCCAGCCGGCTTCTTCCCCACCATGAGCCTAACAGCACGGAGGTGCCATAGGGCCAGGAGCTCACTGACATCAGGAGGTGAGATTCAGCTGGCTTGACCAGTTCAGCCTGCCCCAATTCACTGATGTCACACTCTGTAGCTAATAGGTGTCATGTAATGCCTCCCCGATCCTTACTGTTCTTGCATGCTGTATGCACACAAGGGTATTAGGAGTTGGGGGCTGTATGCTGGAATTATGACTAAAGTGTGTTTATACCAGGCATGCCAGGGGAAGTGGCTAAACAGCTGTGCCCTAGACAAAAGCACGTGTATTTGCTTCCCTAGCCAGTGCGGTCATCAGGCAGAGACAACAAAGGTCTATTTACATATTAGGTAAACAAAGCTATCACATGGGGGAGGGGTCAGCATGGCAGCTACACTCGAGCGAGAGCCAGAAGTTTGGTCTGGTTTTTTACATTGCAAAGGTTTACTGCTCTATAAAGATGGGGTGAGGGGTGCTGAACCTTAAGTGACGAGCAGTTGATTCAGCGGATTGGACACAACGTTACTGTATTATAAAAGCATGGCGAGGGAGGTGTGTTCTGCCAGCCTATGACACACTGGGGATTAATATCAACATCAAATGTCGCTCTTGGTGGTTGATCTGGCCTCATGGCTACATGTTGATATTAAGCTTTGCAAACAAAGGGTGAGCCAGTGTCTCCCAAAGAGGAGGGCATGTCACTGCTATTCACTCATCTGGTGGAATCAAAACAATGGCCGTCCACTGAAACCAGGTCATTGAACTTGGGCAGACCTAGGCAAAGACCAAAGCCATCTTTGGCACCCTCACTAGCCAGACACAAGGGATCAGAGCTCTCTCAAGCTGAAAAAGAAGGGCCCTTCAACTAAGGGGGAGGGCTGAAATCCCTGAATATTGATGCTAGGTGAGAAACCTGCCTAGGCCACGATCCTTCACCTAGCAAGCCAAAGGGAGCCAGCCCCTTGTTCCTCTGTGGAAGGTCCCGATGAAGGAGAGTCAGCCATGGCTGGGAAGAAGGAGGATTGATAAGAAAGCTGCCTTGAACAAGACTGTAGTTTGTTAAGTCTTAATCAGTAGAAAGTGTATTTTGGTTTGTTTTACGTCTAACTCTTTCTGGCTTCAATTCTGATACTGGAACTCACTTTATCCTCAGTATATTTTGGTACAACATCTGTACCAAACCAGATCAGTGCTGGGTTTGACAGGAAAGGGGTATTTACCTCAGTTACGTTAACAAGCTGTAATGTGCTTTTGTCTCCTTAAGAAGGAACCAACCCCATTATTTCCCTGAGTGCCCAGGTGAGGGCTAGACACTGCACACCGTTTGGGGAATTCAGGCCTGGGAGTGTGCTGGGGACACCCTGCTGGTGGCAGCCAGCATGGGGCTGTAGCCATGCTGCTGACCCAGGGCTGTCTAGCACACAGACACCCGGCAGTCTGGGCTAGGAGCTACAGCAGCAGAGCATTGCTAGGCACCCAGGGTTGCTGGCCTGGATTGTGCCCCCAGAAGCGTGACACCTACTCAGAAGCAGTCACTCTCCGCAGCTCCCCCAGGAAAGGGTGCAGCTGCTGTCACAACAAGAGCCTTCCTTTGGCTAAGGGAGGTTCACAAGGCTATTGATGCCAAGCACCGAACCAGGGATCTTGGAGGTTACACATTAGCAGCCTCCGAACTGAGTTACTCTGGCTGCTGTGCGCTCCTCAGGGTGTTCCTTCAGGGCTCACACAGACAAAGAAAGATAGTCAAGGCAGCTCTTGTGTGGCTGGGTTTATCAGAGCAAAGGAACGTTTTCTGCATGCTCTGTGTCACAACCCCAGGTTTCCTGTACCCAAGACTGGAGGAAAACTGCTACTGCCCCCAACTCTGCAACCTGCTCTTGTGTCATGCCCCTCACTCCGCTCCCTTTTGCAAAGACCCTGGCCCTGGAGTCAAGTGACTGCTGAGGAATCCGGAAAGTGCTCCTTGAAAGCCGCTCCAGGAAAACCCTGTCACCACATCCCCACCAGGCTTGGCTAACACACTGGCTGTATCAGTTACAACTAACCTTGTTAGGGAGCTTATACCTTCACCCTCTCGCTTTCCTGGTCCTTCTCGCATGAACAGAGAGCAACAATACCCGAAGTCCAAAGGCACAAACAATTCAATGTTTATTGGGGTGAACTTCCAGCAAACATGATTCCAGTTTCCTTCCTCAGTGTCCCCCTTCCCAGCTCTGACACCACAGAGCCTTGCCTGTGTCCCTGTTCCTGTTCCCATCCCCTGTTCCCATTCCCCCTTTAGCAAAACATGATCCCAATTCCCCCACCCCCATCCCCAGTCCCTGTTCCCATTCCCCCTTACTTCCTGATTGACTGCAGACTATGCAGTAAAACTTGAGTTCTGCTTAGCTAGACCTTAACCAATTTCAGTAAAATGATTGAATCAATCTTAACATACTGTAACATGATTATTTAACCAATTATATCCCACCACCTTAATTGGTTTACGCCCAATAAAATGAGTTATACAGCAGCCAGAAACAATCACAGAACCAGACAGATTATACAGACAAACAATAGGGAAGTGGAAACTACGGGGATAGAACAATACAGAAATGAGGATTTCACATCCTAGCTATTGATAAGTGAGTTCTTGTCAGACAGGATGTTATCAAACTTAAGTTTCCTTTTACATCTTCTAGGCTCTTCTCTGTCTCTGGAGGTGACAGGAATATCAGGACAGGACTGTATTCCTAACAGCCCAATAGCACCTTATTTCAATGTGACTAGTTTAGAATGTGAGGATGTGACCATACACTTCCCAGCTTATGGCTGCCTCTGCTGCTTAGCCGAAGAACCAGGCCTCAGACTGTCACAGTAAGAGAAGGCCATTACACAGACAGACAGTGATTTTGATTCTTTCTTTTATACCTCTATGACTAGCTAAGTGATAAGAATACACCTAAATTCTTAAAGTGTAGGCCTTTGCAGACAGGCCTAAATATTTATCCTAACAAACCCCACAAGTGAACTCCTGTAGTATTCATCTAGAGGTGCCCTCTTCACCTTTTCAAGCCCTGGAAAGTCTTATGACAGAGCCCAGGTCAGACGTCCTCTTCAGAAGCTTCTGGGTCCTATGCTCCCAGCCCTGGTCTCAGTGCCGCTTTCCTGGATGGACAAGTCTCTGGTGTCCTGAGCATCCAGCCCAGGATCTTCAGCCAGGTCCTGGAAAAACCCAATTCTAGATGCCCAGCCTCAACTACCTCTCCTCCCCAGGCCTCTCCCACCAGCCAGCATTTGAACAAGCAGTCCATGGCAGCTCCTAGCAACTGAACAAGTCTGGACAGAGTCCTCAAATGTCAGGTTGTGGGCTGACGGCCAATCCCAGCTTTACTTCCCACAGCCTCATGCGAAAAACAGCAGTAACTCCCTGTCATGTGACCGAGACATGGGTGGTTGGAGCAGGAGTCAGGGCTAGAGACTGGAGCAGGACTCAGTGGCCAGGAATAGAAGCCCAGGGACAGAGTCAGAGGCCAGAGCCCAGGGTCAGAGCTGGTTACCTGGAGTGAGGCACGGCGGGTGAGGTGGGCACAGGCATGGTCCTAGCCAGGCCAGATGCTTTGACCAGGTGTTGAACTGCCTGCTTAAGAGTCAGTCTGCTGCCTCCTCCAGCCAATCACATGGCCTAACCAATCAGGCAACCTACAATGGGCTGGCTGTGCCCAGAGATGGTTCTGCTCCAGGCCCTGAGGCCTGAGTCACCATGTTACCTACGCACAGGCTGTATCAACTGCTGTAATTCTCCACCAGGGCTAGCAACAGTGGAGGCTGCAGCACAGATGGGGCCTGGGTACTTATCCCTCCACCCTGTGTAGCTTATCCAGAGCAGCTGCAGCGACCCAGTGACAAAACCGCCGCAGAGCTATCTGTGCCGCAGGGTCTGGCGGTGGTATTGCTGTGCTGGTGGAGAGTGACGCCCTCAACTTTGCTAGACAAGGTCCACAAGGAAGGACGGAGGGGCTGCAGCACCGATGCACATTTTAAGAAAGCTGTGGCCAGACTAGAGCGTGTTCAGAGGAGAGCCAGAAAAATGAGCAAAGGTTTAGAAAACCTGACCTGCGAGAAACGGGGCCAAGACCTGGGCATGTCTAGTGTTGAGAAAAGATAACTGAGGGTGGGGACCGGATAACACTCTGGTAAGGGCTTTTACAAAGAGGCCAGTGAGCCATTGTTTTCCAGGTCTACAGAAGATAGACATGAAGTAGTGAGCTTAATCTGCAGCAAGGGAGATGGAGGTTCAATATTGTCACAGAGTGTGGGGAAGTCAGGGCCCTGTACCTCCCACTTCCTGCGATTTACCGTGGCTCTCAGCCAGCCAGGAAAACAGAAGGTTTATTAGATGACAGGAACACAATTCCAAGCAGGGCTGGTAGGTACAACCAGAACCCCTCAGCCAGGTCCCTCTGGGGGGCAAGAATCTTAGACCCCAGACTTGGGGTTCCCTGCCTCTGCCCAGCCAGCCCAAAACTGAAACCAAAAATACCCCTCCAGCAGGATCTCTCCCCCATCGCTTTGTCCAGGTTCCCAGGCAATGGTCTTAACTCACCCCACTCCCCTTCCTGACTTAGTTACAGTTCCTCACCTAAAGTCATCCCCTGCTCGCCCATCCCCCATGCAGACAGACCCATTAAAACTAAACGACATTCCCAGGTCAATTCACCCTGCTCCCTATTGCAGCACAGACAGTAGAAAAACTTTCTAATGCGAAGGGTAACTAAGCTCTGGAACAGGTGTCCAAGGTTGGGTGTGGAATCTCCGCCGCTGGAGGGTTTGAAGACCAGGTTGGACAAACACCTCTCAGGGCAGGTCTAGGTTTAATGGGCCTGCCTTTGCGCAGGGGGCTGGCCTAGAAGCCCTCTCGCGGGCCCATCCAGCCCGACGTTGCTGTGATGCTGAAGGGTTGGCTCTAGCTCAGCTGAAAGCCAGGGGCTAGCGGCAGGACTAGGCACTGAGCGACATTCTGGTCTGTGTTCTGCAGGAGGTCAGAGGGCTCTGGCAAAGCAAGTATGACTTGTCATAGTGCCATTGACTTCAATGGCGAGCTGAGAGCCACTGTGAACGTGTGACCAAGCCGCCTCATCTCTCACTCCGACGCTGCGCCCCTGGGTGAGCCTGGCCTGGAAGGTGGCACATGCAGCCTGCTGGGCTGCAGCCACACATGGGCAGCAGCGAAGGACAAGGAAGAAGCGAAAGCAGGATGGAGAATTAAGGTGCGTGAGAGAGAGAGGAACTAGGGTGGGTCATTTCTCTATTTTACAATTCAGTGTTTTGCTCTCTATGGTTTGTAATGGCCACCTAGAACTGAGACTGGGTTCTTTACTGCACTCTATTCTGCTGCCCCACCGCATGCACACCCATTGGCTTATTAGGGTATGGTTCTGCTCGAGAATGGGGCTGCGGCTTATCGATAGGCTCGTTGTACGTGTGGGGCGACACAGCCTGTTCTTGCGGGGCTGCTCACGAACGCCAGCTGTGCCTCACCTGGTTTGTTACTGGAGGGCTGAGCGGCTGGGTCCTTGCACCCTCCCACCCCCAAAGGCGTACTGGCCTTTTCCCAGAGCAGCTGAGGGTGCGGTCGGTGACCCGGCTGGGTCTCTTTAAGAAACCAGTGAACTTCCCGGCCTGCCTGAGCACAGGGCAGCAGTCTGACGGGAAGTTTGTCGTGGTTCATGGGGTGGTTCAGAGGCCTGCCTGGAGATGTAGGTGGACACTGGGGCTTGACTCACCGCTAGGCTGGCGTCTCCTCCTGGCAGCTCTGGGGATTCGCTTCGCGAGGTCCACGCACCTTCCCGCGGTTGCAGGCTGGCTCTCCAGCGCTCTCTCTGAGTCTGCAGCTATGTGTTTTCCCCTTCTGTGACACCAAAGGCTTGTTTCTGCAGCCCTAGGCAGACCGCCCATTCACTGCCCCAGGTGCCACCCCCTCAGCAACGGACAGGGAACCTGGGCCCACCCTCTGCTCTGGATCTGACTCAGGGACCCTTCAGGCAGCAGCCAAGGTCTGTTCCCTCTGGACTCTCACTGTCTTTCCCTGAGCCCGTTCCTTAATGCCTGGCACTCGAGGCTTGCCAGGCTCCTAACGCCCTCTTCCCAGGGTGCCTCTGCAGCCTCCAAACCCTCCCCCCGGGGAGTGACTGCAGCCTTCCCAGCAACCCCCTCAGCTGCCAAGCTCCTGGGCTCCGGCCCTCCCACGGGGCCTTGCTGAACTACCTGCTTCCCCAGCTGTGCCCTGCTGGGTTAATTAGCCCCTTTCTCAATCTACATTTACCTCTTCAGAGCAAGTGTGGGGAGAATCCTGCTTCTGCCCTCATCCTGGCTTAGCCTGCAGCCATAGCAAGATCAGTGGTTTCCCCAGGAATTGAAATTGGGGGGGTGTTCAAATTTACAGGGGGGGTGTCAGGTCCAATGAGATATATAAAAGAGATATGAATAAAGTAAATGTTTTGTTAGGATTATGCAAATTTAACATAAGGAAAATGCAAGTTACACCAAAACACATAACAGATCTAGATTTCTAAAAAAAAAAAATAATTAAAAAAATATATTTAATTTAAATTGACTTTTGAAAAGTAAGCCATCATGGGATAAGAGGGCAGTCCTCTCATGGATCAGTAACTGGTTAAAAGATGGGAAACAAAGGGTAGGAATAAATTATCAGTTTTCAGAATGGAGAGAGATAAATAGTGGTATCCTTGAGGGGTCAGTACTGGGACCAGTACTGTTCAACATATTCATCTGGAAAAATGGGTAAACAGTGAGGTGGCAAAATCTGCAGATGTTACAAAACTATTCAAGATAGTCAAGTCCCAGGCAGACTGCGAAGAGCTACAAAGGGATCTCACAAAACTGGCTGACTGGGCAACAAAATGGCAAATTAAATTCAATGTTGATAAATGCAAAGTAATGCACATGGGAAAGCAATCTCAACTATACATACAAAATGATGGCATCTGAATTAGCTGTTAACACTCATGAAAGAGATCTTGGAGTCATTGTGGATAGTTCTCTGAAAACATCCACTCAATGTGCAGCAGCAGTCACAAAAGCAAACAATGTTGGGAATCATTAAGAAAGGGATAGATAATAAGACAGAAAATATCATATTGCCTCCATATAAATCCATGGTACGTGCACACCTTGAATAGTGTGTGCAGATCTGGTCACCCATCCTAAAAATATATATATTGGAATTGGAAAAGGTACAGAAATGGGCAACTAAAATAATCAGGGGTATGAAACAAGAGGAGAGATTAAAATGACTGGGAATTTTCAGCTTAGAAAAGAGATGACTAATGGGGATATGATAGAGGTCTACAAAATCTTGACTGGTACGAAGAAAGTGAATAAGGAAATTTTATTTAATCCTTCACGTAGAAGAACTAGCAGTCACCCAATGAAATTAATAGGCAGCAGGTTTTAAAAAAACAAAAGGAAGTACTTCTTCACACAATATAAAGTCAACCCAGGGAACTCTTTGCTAGGGGATGCTGTGAAGACCAAAACTATAACAGGATTATAAAAAGAACTAGGTAAATTCCTGGAGAACAGGTTCATCTGTGGCTATTAGCCAGGATGGGGAGAGATGCAATACCATGCTCTGAGGCCATGTCTACACTTACAGTTTTGCAGCGCTGGTAGTTACAGCTGTGTAGGGCCAGCACTGCAGTGTGGCCACACTGACAGCTACCAGCGCTGCAGTGTGGCCACATTTGCAGCACTTGCAGCGCTGTTGGGAGTGGTGCATTGTGGGCAGCTATCCCAGCATTCAAGTGGCTGCAATGTGCTTTTCAAAAGAGGGGAGTGGGGTGGAATGTGACAGGGAGCGTGGAGGAGACAGACAGAATGGATTTTTGGAGTTGACACTTTTCTCAGCTCCCTGCCTTGCAAGTTCTAAGGACTGGAAGACACACAGTGCCTACCTTCAATCATTTTAAAAGTTCTAACTCCCTTCCCCCACTCCTCTCTCATTCACTAAATGCAAATTATGTACTTCTAAATACCCGTCAGACCAGATAAGCAACTGCTGAACACGGACTTCCCCCTCCCCCTCTGCCGTGTGAGAGTGCTGTTTCTCTCTTCAAGCAAACAGCTGTGAACATTCCAAAGTAATTCCCCTGCCTGCCTCCGCTCGCTCAGCAAACAGGAGCTGTGTTTGTTTTTTAAATAAGCAGTTTGGCTGAACTCCGAGCTCTCCCTTTCTTCTGGTTTGTTGTGGACAGGAATTCTGGGATACTTCCTTCTACCCCGGAGGTCAATAAAAGCGCTGGTGGGCGTCCACACTTGCTGACCGGCGCTGGATCACCAGCGCTGGAATCCCTACACCCGAGGCTCGACCGCGTGTACAGCCAGCGCTGCAACCAGGGAGTTGCAGCGCTGGCCGTGCTTTGCAAGTGTGGCCACATCCTAAGTTGCAGCGCTGTAACCCCCTCACCAGCGCTGCAACTCTCTAGTGTAGCCATGGCCTGAGTGTCCTTAGCCTGTTTGCCAGAAGCTGGGAATTGGCAACAGGGGATGGTCACTTGATGATTACCTGTTCTGTTCATTCCCTCTGAAGCACCTGGCCTTGACCACTGTTGTAAGACAGGGTACTGGGCTATATGGACCATTGGTCTGACCCAATATGATCATTCTAATGTAAAAATTAATTATAATAATAAAAATGTTTAGTACAGAAACTCCCCAATATAATGACCTCCCAAGATAGCAACAATGTGAGATAACAACCTTGGCAAATAATGCATTTTAAAAATCTTGGCCTACTAGGAAACATATTTATATAAGTTTCCATTCCCAGTCACAAATCTAGCACTCTCAAAAGTCACTAAAATATAGTCCAACAAACAAATGTTTATTTAACATGCCCCTTGCTTTTCCCTCCGCCGCACTCCACTCACCGCTGTTGTCCTTGGTTAGTGGAGACTCAGAGTTCAGAGGTGCTTTCACGTGAGTACACCTTCCAGGTGGGGGACAAGAAGGCACCTTGCTCGTTTCTCCAGCTGCTCACTGTTCGCTCTGGCCATAGCTGTTTGTTGTGCCACTGTTCACTCCACCACTCTGTTGCCAATGGCCCTGCACAGTAACCTTCGGCTGCCACATGCCACTGTGACCTCTGCAAGTTGGTCTTTTGAGGTTCCACCAGCTCTCAGTGATTTCAGCTGAGCTGTCAGTGAGGGAACCTCGCTGCTAGTGCAGTCTGGGCTGTCTCTTACACAAAAACACTGTCCCCACAGGAGCACTGTCCCCACTGCAGGACTAAACACTTAGACCTGATTATCAGTGATTTCAGCTGCAGTGGTCACTTAACAGAACAAAAGACTCTCTATGGAGCCTAATCAGCTCTGTCTTTAAACAGTGGAGAGGGACAGGTCCCCACCCTCTCTCTTGATATCTTCAAATCATCACAGGCTACAGTTCTACTGCCCTTTACTCATACAATAAGAACAACATGTCATCCCCCAGCCCCCACATTCAAGTGGTTTGTAACCCAACCCCAGCCAAAATCTATCACTTGGACAACACAGCTCTGTTTGCTGGATACCTAGGTAGATTAGGTGTGAATGTAAATATAATCTGGCCCTGAAGCCTTTCTCCGCAGCCCCAGCTCATTACTAGCTGTCAGGGAGAGCTCATTTAGACTTTGCTTACAAATCATCATTTGAAATTATTAGGTTGGCCAACACCACCAAAATGAATGCACTGACATCATAAAAAACAGCTGTATAAGGAAGCAAGGAAGCTAGTCTATGTTCAAACTTTTCAAATCTATTCTACTTTTTCAGATACACATATTTTATCATACACTGTATAAGCTTTTAAGGTGTGTATTAATGTTTCAGTTTAAATTCAGATTTCCAAACGGTCACTGAATTGGTATGTAACTAGCTCAACAAAACTGGGGGGAGTGTTGGGGAAATTCAGGGGGGGGTGTACACCCCTCCCCCCCGGTGGTGTGTAGGGAAATCACTGAGAGACATAGACCAACCTCCTAAAAGATGGGGGCACCCAGTTATTTGCACGACCCCCCCTTTTACTGGGCACCTGGGTCTGGGCTGTTTGGTCCATTGTGTTTGGTGATTCATCAGCCTGGAGGCCTCCCTGAGGAAGAAGGGTCCCACAATCTCCCCAGGAGGGCCTGCTCCCCTGGTGAGGATGCTGTCAAAGCTGCTGCTGCTGCCTCTCCATGAGGAATCATAGCAAGGCCCTGGCACGCATAGCTGGAGAGGTGAAGGGGGATTTTACCTGGGAAGAGACCAGAGTTTCCCATTTCAGGCCTGAAATTCACCGAGCAGCTGAACTGAAACTGTCACAAGCTGTGACATGCTGCATGTCTATTGACCTGTGCAGAGAGACCCAGCTCCGCGGGAGCACCAGGCAGGGAGGTGGTGGCTCTCCAGGGCAAGCAGGCTGGGTTCTTTACACTCCCTCTGTGAACTGCGCTTCTCTTCTGAGAGGTGGCAGTGGGTGCAGGGGCACGCCAGTCTCGGCTTTCTCCATGCATCTCACTGCTGACCTGCCTCACCCTAGTTCTGACAGCATTCCCCATCCCTGACCTGCCAAAGCTGCTGTGTGCAACACAGGCCTCCAAAATCCTTCTCCTCTAGCCTGATCCGCAGCATCACCCTATTATTCCAGTGCTGGGACCCCCACCCACATCGCCTGGCCAGTGTGTTAGCCCCAACCTGCAACAGGGACAATGGGCATTAGGCCCTCATCTAGCCTGTCAGCCACATATCTTTGTGAAGAGCCTTCAGTTCAGCAAATAGGCTTGTCTCTGTTTTGACCATATCCATGGCATGAGCGTGGTGCATTTCACCTCCGTTTTGACGCTGAGCACTCCTCGGCATTGAGATTATCACATTAAAAAATTGAGGCCAAGAAGGCGAGAGCCAAAGAACCCAGTGGCCCCGGGTGAGAAACGAGGAGAAAGAAGAAGTGCCATAATGGAACTAGAAGAGGGGCAGGCCCAGGAATAAGTAGTTACGGATTGTGTGGACTATGCCTTAATCATCATGCCAATTCAGATAGGAGAGTGGCAGCTCCTGATAGACTAGGATATGAGCAAATCTGCCAGTAGTTACTGTGATGAACTGGGAATGTTCTTAATGTTTTCTCTGAATACTGTCTTGGTGCCTCAGTGTCCCCATGGCAGTTCTTAAGTATCTGGCAGAGCAAAAGGCCAGTGCACCTAAATTCCTAGCACTCTGTCTCCTAGCAACTGATGGCCTGGGCCCCTCCTCTGCAAAGGTGCCAGCTGAAGGTGTTGGAGACAAAGAGATCAGGTGACCTCCTGGCCCGGGAAAGGGGCTGAGCAGAAAGGAGGGGCTGGAGGGGGTTGTTAGTCTGGAGCTGGCTGGGGACGAGAAATGTAGTGCAGATGTGGGGGTCTGGCTCACTGTCCCCCAGAATGGACCCGGCCGAGGGGTCCTGTTCGCTGTACCTACAAGCTCTGTTTTAGAGCCTGTTCCTGTCATCGAATAAACCTGTTTTACTGGCTGGCTGAGAGTCACGTCTGACTGCAAAGTGGGGGTGCAGGACCCTGTGGCTTCCCCAGGACCCTGCTGGGGTGGGCTCGCTGTGGGAAGCGCACGGAGGGGCAGAGGATGCTGAATGCTCCAAGGAGAGACCCAGGAGGTGAAGCCATGTGAGCTTCTTGCCCTGAACAAGTCTGCTCCAAGGGAGAGGAGGCTCCCCAAAGTCCTGAATGGCTTGGTGGGGAGCAGTTCCAGAGCATCGCCCGGGGACTCCGTGACAGTTACGCGTCCAAACCAATTGATGTCCCACAATGTTTTTGGTGTCTCAGTTCAGAGAAGTCATCAAAAAACGAAAAGGCCTCAAAAGTTTTACACTAGAATATTGCAGCAGGTAAAAATACAAAAATAAAAATAATGCTAATTGTGTCTTTTAAGCTTTGGAAGGCAACTCTTGCATGAATTGACCATAATTAAATTTTAGAATTTTTTAACCCCTGGTTTCCCATCACTTAACCACTCAACACTAGCAAAATGAGACACTTGTTTGGTAATACCATCCCAGCTACGGTTCAGGCACTACCCTAGGCTAGAACCAATTTGCTGGCAAGCCTTCAAAAAGAACAATCACCCCAATGAAGCATGTCCAGATCAAGTGACACATTGTCTCCTGTTCGCTAACAAGAATCAGCCACCTCAGCAGGACGCGAGGAAGGAGGACAGGCGAAAGAATAGGTGAGACACAAAAACACACATGTGAGTCCCTGGTATTAATTACAGTACAACTTTTATTAATACTGGAATCTTCACAGTGCATTCGTTACTTGTAGCAGTGACTATTTAAATCAAGGGCGGGGTGGGGAACAGGATAATTGTCCGAAAAAGAAAAGAAAAAGAGAGGGTGAGGAAAGGGTAGCGGAGGGGGAGAGACAGGAGCACAGGGGGAAATAAATTAAAAAAAGGAACAAGTTAACAACAGCACCAGAAAAGTTACTTCAGTCAAAAGACATTTTTTTAAAGGAAATTTTTCTCTGTACAAAATGAAAAATAAAACCAAAAAACAAACAGTTGTCACGTGTCGTCATCAGCTCTGGTCACAATAAGAGGGGCGGGAGAGACGGGATGGAGAGAGGTTATAACTAATCTTTATTACACAGTGTCAGAGTAACAGGGTTGAGATGCAACACACACACACACACACACACACACACATCTGGGCTGGTGGGGCAGACTGGGATCTCCCATTTCGAGCTATGTACATCGTGGTGATCTGCTGTGCTTTGCATGAGGAGTGGGAGAGAGGAGAAAGAAAAGGTCAGGGAGGAAGAAGACGTTGTGCTTTCTTAAAGGCCTTTTACAGATCCCTAAAAATAACCATTTTCAAAGACTGACTAGGGCCTTCGGCGCCCAGGGACATGGCTCCTTGGCTGCAGTTCAGAGACCTTTGCTTTTCACATCAGAGTTGGACTGCACATGCTACTAGCTTGGCCTTTATTCTTAATGTAATCCCTCCTCTCCAGCCCCACCCATCACACATCTGCTTCAGAGAGGCACAGGATTGCTCTGCTTGGCCGAAGTGTTTCTCAAAGACCAGGAGAGCCAACCCCCTGCATGCTGCTGAAAGCTTGGCAGGCTACAGGAGAGATGAACAGTAAGATCAAAACCACAGGAGTCAACGATAGTGCAACTCCACCAAAATCAAAGGGATCTACTCATCCCCAGTGCGACTCACTGAAATCAACGGGCCCTGCGCATCTCCGGTGCAACACACTGAAATCAATAGGTCCTGCTCATCTCCGGTGCAACACACTGAAATCAACGGGCCCTGCTCATCTCCGGTGCAACTCACTGAAATCAACAGGCCCTGCTCATCTCCGGTGCAACTCACTGAAATCAACAGGCCCTGCTCATCTCCGGTGCAACTCACTGAAATCAATGGGCCCTGCTCATCTCCGGTGCAACACACTGAAATCAATGGGCCCTGCGCATCTCCGGTGCAACACACTGAAATCAATGGGCCCTGCGCATCTCCGGTGCAACACACTGAAATCAACGGGCCCTGCTCACCTCCGGTGCAACACACTGAAATCAATAGACCCTGCTCATCTCCGGTGCAACTCACTGAAATCAACGGGCCCTGCTCATCTCCGGTGCAACACACTGAAATCAATAGGCCCTGCTCATCTCCTGTGCAACACACTGAAATCAATAGGCCCTGCTCATCCCCGGTGCGACTCACTGAAATCAATGGGCCCTGCTCATCTCTGGTGCGACTCACCTAAATCAATGGAGATCCCCAATCATTGGGTTATTATATCCATAGTAGCTCAGTCTGCGTATCCAGGGTCTGACATGGCTCCCATCGCCGTAGGATCCCCTCTGCCCAGCTACTGTTCAGTGCAAAATACACCAGGCCAAGGGCAGCCCTCGTGTGGCTCCCTTCGTGGTTCTCTGTCCCCATCCCACTGTGGTCAGCCACCTGGTGACGATGGTACCACTGAGCTATTGGTCCTTCGGAGGGTGTAAGGCCAGGGCTTCCGGCTGCCTAAGGTAAAGGGGTGAGGAAGGGAGGGGGGTGGACTAGACCAGCTCTCAGCCAATCATAACTCAGCATTTCTCTAGCAAGCTGGTTGAGTACTATTCATTCCTAGCCAATCAGATACAGGGAAAGACCAGCTCTCCCCTTTCCAAACCCAAACCCTATAGACCACATGGCCACTGCTGTTCAGCCAGGACACCCTGCCCCAGCTTCCTCCCCTCCAGTCACGCATCCACTCATCACAAATCCCTCCACCTTCCTGACGGCACCTTCCGTTAGCCAGCACACATGTTGTAGGTTGGGGGGGGGAGGGCAAGAGGCAGACAGCTTGAGCACCCGCACGCTCTACCAGCTCGACATGCATGGCAGGGGCATGGAGGAGGCCAGGCATAGATTCAGATTCCAAGGCCACAAGGGCCCACTGGGATCACCTGGTTTGAAACCTCAGCACGGCACCAGCCATAGGACTTCCTCACAGTAATCCCTAGAGCAGAGCTTTTTTGAGAAGCAGCCAGTCCTGATCTTAACATTATCACTGACGGAGAATCTACCTCCACCCTTGCTAAATCGCTCCAATGGCTAATTACTCTCCCCGGGAAACACAGAGACCTCCTCTCCAGTGTGCACGTGTCTAGCTTCAACTACCAGCCACTGGCCCGTGTTAGACCTTCATCTGCTAGATGGAAGCACCCATTCTTCAATGATTGTTCCCCATGTAGATACTTACAGCCTGTGATCAAGTCACCCCTTAACCTTTTCTTTGTTAGCGAAATAGACTGAGCTCCTTGAGTATGTCACTCCAAGGCAGGGTTTCTAATCCTTTAATCAATCTCATGACTCTTCTCTGACTCTTCTCCAATTTACCCACATCCCTCTAGAATGGTTAGCACCAGACCTGGACACAGGATTCCAGCTGTGGTCTCATCAGTGCCAAATACAGGGACAAAAGAACCTCTCTGCTTCTACTCGACATTCCGTTGATGCATCCCAGGGTGACATTCGCTCTTTTGGCCACAGCATTGCACTGGGAGCTCACATTCAGCTGATTATCCACCCCCACATCTCTTCCAGAGCCCCTGTGTACCAGGAGAGAGTCCCCAGGCCACAAGCATGGCCTATGTTCTTTGTTACCAGATGTGGACATGGACATTTACCCTTATTAAAATGCACATCGTTTGCTTGCACCAGTTTACGAAGTGATCCAGATCACGCGGAATCAGTGAACCCTTCCTTTGGCACAGCTGCTGCAAGGTCTTTATGGGAGTGCACTGGCCTGGTTCTCCCACTGTATTTATCCAACCAACACGGCAAAGCCCTGCTTATAAGTGAGGGAGATGTATCTATCAGACCAGGTTATGAACAGAACACAGATAGTCATCCCTAAATCTGTCCCCACCCCCCCAATTAATGGGGGGGATAGCTCAGTGGTTTGAGCACTAGCCTGCTAAACCCAGGGTTGTGAGTTCAATCTTTGAGGGGGCCACCTAGGGATATGGGGCAAAAATTGGTCCTGCTAGTAAAGGCAGGGGACTGGACTCAATGACCTTTCAAGGTCCCTTCCAGTTCTAGGAGAGTGGTATATCTCCAATTATTATTTTATTATTATTATTTATTAATGCTTCTGTGGCTCTATTGCCTCTGACTCGAAATCCAGTTAATAGGGGGACAGTGATCATGCCACGGTCTATGGTTTTGCCATTGATTTCTGAGGAAGGATGCAGCACCCCATCAGGGTGGCAGGAGTGGGAAAGCAGATTCCCAGGAACCTAGTGCTGGGAGATGCCAAGAGGCCATGATTATTGGGACACTCATGACCATTAGCTCTAGGTGGCCTTGGGCGAAGCAGCGTTACATTTACCATCAGAGCTCAATGACAAGGAGCTGTGACCTAGGGCCCCCATGTGTCCCAGTGAGAACGGTGTCCTCACTGAGGCAGAACTCCAGTGGGGCTCGTGGGCTCTGGCTGCCAGCTCTGCTCACCTTGTAACCACTGAAGCTAATGGGTGTTTTGTAAAAGAAGCAGGTCTCATTCTGCCACCTTTATTCCCACTGAGTAACACCTTCCTGTGTGAGGAGTCCCCATGCTTTTCAATGGCACTGTGTGTGGAGTAGGTGTGACTGGCTGTGAGTCTGGGAGGGTCTGGGGGAGAATGGCCCTGAGCAAGACCTGAGATTCCCATTCCTCATGGGACAGCATCTTACTGGGAAAGGGACGGTTCAGGGCACCAAGTCCCAGCGGCACAGCCCTGCGTAGCGTAATGCCAGCGATGGGCCTCTCAGCTCCAGGGCCCTTTGCCATGACACATCCACTGGGGCCTGGTGCTGACCGTCCCGGCCCTGTGCAGCTGAACCACTGATGTCAGCGTGCTGTGTTTGTGCTGATCTGGTGGCTACGACTGTTGTGGTGAGCAGGAGTGAGTGTGGGCAGATGCACTCCTCGCCACACTGCAAAATCCTGCATCCACCCCCAGCTGGGCACATGTGCACCCCCCCCAGCCTGACACACACTCATTCAAACACCCAGATGGGGACTATATTGCACAAACAGCTTCAGGACACCCAACCCCAGATCCCCTGGGACACTCGCGAGCACACCGAGCAGAAGCCTGCTGGATTCATAGCTATCTGGCAGCCCCTTTACCCTGTACTTGGGTTACCAGTCCCAGGCTAAGGCCGACTGCGAAGCTGGATGCGGGGAAAAGCAGGCCGGTTCCTTTAAATTACCAACGCTGCTGTATCTGAGCACCTGGCACAGAGCTGTGACTGGGCACCCTGACCCCTGCCTTGTCGCTTTATGGCTAGAGACCCACACAAGCAGTCTAACCTCCTGAGAAACACCTGTACCCCATGGCCACTGGCCTGAAAGCTGGACACGCTGGACAGAGCCGGGGAAGTCCTTCCGCAGCTCAGCTAATCGGGAGGGGAGGAGAGCCTGGCCTTTTGCACATTGCCAAGTTTTCAACAGGAGACTGTGAAGTGCTAGCCCCAAAACCCGCTCCCAGGGGGCACACGTGTGGGGGCAGCTGCTCCCCCAGCAAAGGCCTGTGACACCAAAGCACCTCAGAGTGTGCCAGGAACGCTCTCCACTCCGCTGGTGCTCTGGTGACTCTTTTCACTGCAGCCACGAGGGAGGGAGGGAGGGAGGAGAGAGGAGGGAGGTGGTCAGATGCTCAGCACAGGACTCCGTGCATCTTCCGTCCAGAGGAAGAGGAGGGAGGTGGCTTGTGGAGGACAGCAGCTAGCGGTCCTTGGCGTTGTGTGTGTGTCTATCTGTGTGTGTTCTTTATACTTATTATATAGCTACTTATTCGAGTCCAGGTTTGTGCCCCCCCAACACACAGTGGGGGTGCCCCCTCTTGTAGCGCTGACTCCTGCTGGCAGCGAGGAGTCTTTAACAGCCAGGAGCAAGGTGTGGGCAGGGGATGGGGAACGACGAGGGCGTGAGAAATGAAATATAAAATAGGCTCCAAAACCAGTTCAGTGCCTCCTAGGCGGCGCCTTGTGAGTCTGTTAGCAAAGACTTTTAATTTCCATTTAAATCTAAATTGGTCTCTAGCTCCATAAAGTGGCTTTGCCTCTGTGATTCTTTACTGGATTGATTTCTCTTCTACACTCAGCCCGGCCCTGTGTTTGCTCTCTTCCCATGGGGTGCGCTGGGAGGGAGGGGCGGCAGCGGGGTGTCATCACAATATCCGGGGGGCGGATCTGTCGTTGGTGATGGTTCTGCGCAGGCGCACGCCGCGCCGGATGGCTACCAGCATGTCTTCAGCGGGGGGCTCGCTGGATGCAGCTGGGGGCAGAGTGGGCGTCTCCTCTCCAGGGCCAGGGACAGAGAGAGCGGTGGGGAAGGGGAACTGGCCCTCGCCCAGGGCATGGGCACTGGCCACCAGCTCACCAATCTTCTCCACCAGGCTGTGCCGGTTGGCGGCCAGCTGCTGGTCCTCCTCTTCCTCGGCAGAGAGGTGCTGCCCTGGCCCCGGGTACACCGAGATCTCCATGGCGTTGCTGCCCCAGGCCGTGTTGGGGAGGCTCAGCCTCTTGGGCGAGGCTTTGGCGAAGTCCATGGCGTTTGGTGAGGCGTCATCGGCGTAAAACACACACTCTTCACTGCCCACCCGGGTGGGCCCAGTGTAGCCAGGGGAGTCGGGCACCGTGGGGGTCTTCACTGGGACAATAGGGGGCCGGATGGGGATGGGCCCAGCGTTGGAGAGGGTGCGACGCACTGAGGGCTTGGTGGAGGGCGTGCGGCGGATGGTGGCCACGCCGGGGGGGGCGCTGGCCGGCAGGGGGGTCCCGGTGGGCAGCCCGGCGGTGGAGGCGGGGCGCTTGGTCTGGATCATGCGGCGGTAGTTCTGGGCGATGTTGCTGTTGCGTGGGATGGTGGAGGATTTGTCAAACTCGCTCTGGCTGTCACACTCCACATCGCCGTTCACCGAGTAGCAGTCGTAATCCGAGCCTGGGGGCAACACGCAGCGTCAGCGTGACACAGGCACAACAAACACATGCAACACAATCACCAGCAACGTGCAGCGTCAGTGCGACACACCACCACAACCAACATATACAACACAATCACCAACAACACAGCATCAGTGCGACACAGGCACACCCAATACATTCAACACAATCACCAACATGTAGCATCAGTGCGACACAGGCACAACCAACACATGCAACACAATCACCAACAACACGCAGCATCAGCGCGACACACCACCACGACCAACACATGCAACACAATCAACAACATGCAGCATCAGCGCAACACACCACCGCAACTAATATGTGCAACGCAATCACCAACAATATACAGTGTCAGCACGACACAGGCACAACCACAACAACTAACCCATGCAACACAATCAACACCATCTAGCATTAGCATGGCACAAACACATCACAAAACCGCCAGCAGTAACACAACCACAGCCGCAACATGTGCAACATGACCACCAGCAACACAAATGACACCACATATCATCAGCATGGCACACACACACCACAACCACACCACCAGCAACAACGCAACCACATGTGCAACACAATCAACACATAACATCAGCATGACACACAACAACCACCACACCACCGTGAGCAGGAACTCAACCAGAGCCACAACACAATCAATACATAGCATCAGCATGTCACACACATGCCACAACCACAACACCAGCAGCAACACAACCAGAGCCACAATACATGCAACACAATCACCAACATCAGAATGACACACAAACCACAACCTCCAGCTACAAAACCACCAGCCACAGCATGCACAACACAACCACAAAACATGAACCAGCAAGAGAACCACAACCGCATTACATACACAGAACCACCAGCAACAAAACCATTCCAGACACAATGACCACCAGCAACTCAATGACACCACAGAGCCAAAACGCCGGCACCTATAATCAGCATGATCCAAAATACACATCATCACACATAACACAACCACAACTTCCGATAAAAAACACAATACAAACTTAACAACCAGACTACACGCCACACAATCAAAGCATCACATCACACACCAACAACCACATTACACACAACACAAACATAACACAATGCAGAAATAAGCAAACAAAGCACAACACAAAAATCATACAAAACACACACACACCACTTACAACACAGCCACAACACCCCACCCCACAGTCAAGGGTGCAAATATGCCCAAAGCCCACCCACCACACCATGCAAACACAAGCTGGTGGGCAAACAGAAAAGCACATTTTGCAACAAATGTTGAAAAAGCTGAAGCCATTGTCTCCTCCGGCTTGTGACAAGGAACCGTTATTTATTTATTCAATACCAAGGTCACCAAGCAAACCCCACCTCTGGGGGTTTAAAGAGCAGGTAGGACAAACCCCTATGCGGGCTGGTCTCAGCATACCCGCTGGTCCCTGCCTCTGCGCAGGGGGCTGCACTCTCGAGGTCCCCTCCAGCCCCCCAGTTCTATGAATCTAGAATACATTTGCAGAACTGGATGTAGAGAATGCCCTGCAGCATGATGGGAGCTCCCGGCTCCCTCCCAGATCGGCCCCCAGCTCGGCCCCAGCCTGCAGCTCCAGAGCAGCATCTGATTTATTCTCCCCTGTTTGATCCCTTCAGAAGGAACCCACAGGGCTGCCTGGGGGGGGCAGGGAGTGGGGCAATTTGCCCCAGGCCCCGCAGGGGCCCCCACAAGAATATAGCATTCTATAGTATTGCAACTTTTTTTTATGGAAGGGGCCCCCGAAATTGCTTTGCCCCAGGCCCCCTGAATCCTCTGGGTGGCCCTGGGAACCCAGTGGCTCCATCCTGAGATCCCTGCAGCAGTGACCTGGCCATGCGAATGGTGGATCTCAGTGAGTCCTGGGATCAGCCCTGGCTGAGCACTTAGCTCCAAGGCCTGGACAGCCCAGCCCCCTTGCCGGCCCGGCTACCTTGAGACGGGATGGTGTCTTCTGAGCAGGACGGAGTAGTGGTCTGGGTGCTGTAGCCACTGGAGTACTGCAGGGAATCCCGGCTGCTCTTCTGGTGTTCGAGGCTCAGGCCGCGGGTGAGCACCATGGCCAGGTCGCTGGCAGCAGGGGACACCTCCTCGCCATGCTGTTGGCGAATCAGTGAGACCCGTCACAATCTGCCTCAGCTCCCAGTCAGAGAAGTTTGCTCCTCTCACCCTGGTCTCTGGGCACGACTGGGAGTCAGGAGCAACTGACATGAATACTGCAAGTTGGGTGGGGCCGATTCCCAGCCAGCAGGTCTGTGCACACGGCCATCCCCAGCGACGGGGAGGGCAGGGTCTGGCCATCCAGGCCCTCCCAGGGAACTGCAATGGAACTGCGCAGGAGCAGAGCTCGAACCCGGCACTCAGTGCTGTAAACAGTCGCCTTGGTCCCATGTTGCCCTCCCCTCGCTCCTAACAGCTGTACCTTGGCAGCGATGGTAGCCGGGGACATCCTGGGCCTGGGCACATCTTCCAAGTTAATTCCCGGATACCCCACGCTGGCAGTGCCCAGCTCGGCCTCCCGCAGATGCTCCACACGGTCCTTCCTCCGCTGCAGTGTGCTGACCACCGGCTGGTCATAAGGACTGGCCTTGGACCAATCCTGCAAAGGCAACGCAGGCCTGGTAAGGCAGGGGGCTCGGCCACAGGGGGACAAAAACGTAGCAACAGATTAGTGAGCATGGAAAGAAAAAGAGGAGAGTGTGGGGATGGGGGGGAGGGAGGGGTCCTGGTGGTAACTGAGGAATGACTGGCTGGCTGCTTTGGAGTGACCCCTGCAAAATGAGGGAGACCACATTAGCAGAGGCAGCGGCTGTGTGAATCATCCTGCCGCTACCCTGGATGGATGGGCTGCTACACCAAGGTCTTGCTTCCCTGTGTACCAAAGCCTCTCCGCGGCCACATGTAGTGTACAAAGGCTGTGCATGTGCACGCGTGTGTGCGTGTACAGGGAGTCCCGAGGGGGATCTAGCCTGGACCATTCAGCCCAATGCCTAGTAATAACCTCCAGCCACAATCACACCATCATCTGGGCAAGATACCAACCCCTCCCATTCCTTCCACCCTCTTCCCCACTCATCCTTGCCCACCCCTCTTCCTGCCCATCCCCCTCCCCGCCCATCCCTCTGCCTGCCCATCCCCCTCCCCACCCATCCTTGCCCATCCCCTTCCCCGCTCAACCCCCTCCCCACCCATCCTTGCCCATTCCCTTCCCCGCCCAACCCCCTCCCCGCCCATCCTTGCCCATCCCCCTGCCTGCCCATCCCCCTCCCCGCCCATCCTTGCCCATCCCCCTGCCTGCCCATCCCCCTCCCCGCCCATCCTTGCCCATCTCCCTGTCTGCCCATCCCCCTCCCCACCCATCCTTGCCCATCCCCCTGCCTGCCCATCCCCCTCCCCACCCATCCTTGCCCATCCCCTTCCCCGCCCATCCTTGCCCATCCCCCTGCCTGCCCATCCCCCTCCCCGTCCATCCTTGCCCATTTCCCTCCCTGCCCACCCCCTTCCATTTTCCTCCCTGCAAATTCCCACCCATCCCCCTCCCTGGCCTTTCCCACTGACCCCCATCTATCTCCCTCCTGGCCACATTTCTATCCATCCTTTGCATTCCTTACCCCATGTCCCATCTGTCCCCACACGCCTGCTTAGCCCCTTGTGTGAGCCCCACTCCTTGGCACCGCAGAGCCCCTGTTCCAGCCTCCCGGCAGTCAGTGAAATGACCAGGGCTGGGCCCCTTCAGGGCAGTCCCCAGTGTCCCCCGTGTCTCAGCTTCCCTCTGAGGTTGGCCTATGGAATGGCCTGTGACATCCTGCCAAGGCCAAGCTCAGCCGGGGTGGGAAGAAAGGAGGCATTTGGTGGCTAGAGAAAGGAGGAAGGGGCTGAGAGGGGGGGTGGCTGGAAGGAGGGATCCCCCCACCCCCTTGGCAGCAAGTCTCAGAGCCCGGACCTACAGACCTGGGCTGAGGCCCCAGCGCTGACACTAGCTGTGTGGGTGTTTGGCTGGGCTGGAGCCCTGGAGAAGGGGTGGGTTTGTGAGCACCAGCCCGAATGTCTGTACAGCTATTTGCTGGAGCGTAGCGCGAGCCGGGCGGCAGAGTTGGGTTCCAAGACTCGCTGCCGTTGCTCCTGGAAGGCCAATGTGTCCTGGAGCTCTGGGTGGAGCCTGGCCCCCCAGCCCCACAGGAGCCAGAGAAGATGTGCAGAGAGGATGGCCTGACCCCCAGGCAGCCGAGTGACAGGGCCTGGGCTGGAGACCCCAGGGTAAGGGCTGAGAGGTGACCCACGGGGCAGGCAAGGGGAATGCAGCCCCACTCCCTGTCATACGGGAAGCCATGGGGAGGCCAACTCTGCTGTCACAGCCAAGGAGCACAGAGGGTGAAGACCCCAGGCCAGTGGGCCAAGCAGCGGGTTTGCTGGCCTGGAGCTCCAGGCTGCTCAGTGAGTGCTGGGGTAGCTCAGGGAGCGAGAGAGACAATTATCAACACTTAACGTGGCTCTGCTCATCCATCCCTGCTGCCTCACTGCCCCACCAGCGCAGCGTCGGAAATACCCAGCACACAGCCAAGACCCATCGTGCGGGCTGCCCTGACACTCAGGTACAGCAAGTACACGTCCCGCTGCTCCACCCGCTGGCCTGCCAGCCTCACCCCGGTTGGGTCAGCGCGGGCAGCATAGCCTGGCCCAGGTCCGGCCCGGGGACGGAGAGCCAGCCCTCCAGACACAAAGCACAGGAGAGTCTCCAGCCAGGGAGGGCCCTGCCCACTGACACGCTGGGAAATACACACCAGGCTCAGGCTTCTTCGGGAGCTTCTGTCAGTCCTGGCCACATGAGCTACATTCATAGGTTTCAGCTGAAACACAGCAAGAAACCGGTGGTGAAGAAAATCCTGCGCTCACCTGCGTGCCATGTCCCCCCAAGCCTGGGAGCTGAGCAGCATGGCGGGCGGGGGGAGGGAAGCCAGATGCACGCCAGGGCTTCAGAGCCGTGACAAAGCACAAAGCCAGCCGAGAGCCAGGGCAGCCCAGGGGTGGAGATGGAGGGGGAGATTAATGGGATGGGAGGGGTGCGTCTCCCAAGAGCCCCACAGGTGCCCTGGGGATCTGCATGGGAAACGTAGCCCCCGTGAGGTGAGAGACAGAGCGAGGCAGAGGGACAGAGAGAGGGGGACATTGCTGATGAAGGCTTCACCTTTTCACCGCCTGAGCACGCCCCTGCGGTAGAGCTAGAACTAACCGAGGTGGGGGAGCTGCATTCACTAACTGATTGGCAGGTTTCCGAGGCCTCGGAGGATGCGGAGCTGGAGGACTTCTGCCATGCCCAGAGTCCGGCAGCAGGAGCGGCAAACAAACACACAGAGAAGGAAGACAATAAACTGGTTACAAAGCCAAAGGCATGCGGCAGGAGAGGAGAAAAACGCCACCCCCAAGCCCGGGAGCGTCTCGACCAGCCCCACAGCCAGCAGCGCAGACACAGCTAGAGTGCCCTGCAAGTGTTAGGTACAGACAGCCAGCCTACAGGCACATGCGCACACCCCCTTCCCTGTACTTACACACAACCATGCACACATACCCTCCTTCCTTGTACATACATACATACATACATACACACACAGACACACGCACACATACCCTCCTTCCCTGTACATATGTACACACACACAGACCCTCCTTCCCTCTGTACACCACACACACATATCCCCCTTCTCTGTACGTGCACACACAGACACACACACAAATCCTCCTTCCCCGTACATACAAACACACTCTCCTTCCACATGTACGCGCACACACACATCCTCCTTCCCTGTATGTACATATATACACAAATACCCTCCTTCCCTCTGTACACGCGCACACACACACACTCACATCATAGAATCATAGAATATCAGGGTTGGAAGGGACCTCAGGAGGTCATCTAGTCCAACCCCCTGCTCAAAGCAGGACCAACCCCAACTAAATCATCCCAGCCAGGGCTTTGTCAAGCCGGGCCTTAAAAACCTCTAAGGAAGGAGATTCCACCACCTCCCTAGGGAACCCATTCCAGTGCTTCACCACCTTCCTAGTGCAATTTGTTTCCCTAATATCCAACCTAAACTTCCCTCACTGCAACTTGAGACCATTACTCCTTGTTCTGTCATCTGCCAAAACTGAGAACAGTCTAGATCCATCCTCTTTGGAACCCTGTTTCAGGTAGTTGAAAGCAGCTGTCAAATCCCCCCTCATTCTTCTCTTCTGCAGACTAAACAGTCCCAGTTCCCTCAGCCTCTCCTCATAAGCCATGTGCTCCAGCCCCCTAATCATTTTTGTTGCCCTCTGCTGGACTCTTTCCAATTTTTTCCACATCCTTCTTGTAGTGTGGGGCCCAAAACTGGACACAGTACTCCAGATGAGGCCTCACCAATGCCGAACAGAGGGGAATAATCACGTCCCTCGATCTGCTGGCAATACCCCTACTTATACAGCCCAAAATGCCATTAGCCTTCTTGGCAACAAGGACACACTGTCAACTCATATCCAGCTTCTCATCCACTGTAACCCCCCTTTTCTGCAGAACTGCTGCCTAGTCATTCGGTTCCTAGTCTGTTACAGTGAATGGGATTCTTGCGTCCTAAGTGAAGGACTCCGCACTTGTCCTTGTTGAATCTCATCAGGTTTCTTTTGGTCCAATCCTCTAATTTGTCTAGGTCCCTCTGTATCCTATCCCTACCCTCCAGCGTATCTACCATTCCTCACACTTTAGTGTCATCTGCAAACTTGCTAAGAGTGCAGTCCATGCCCTCCTCCAGATCATTAATGAAGATATTGAACAAAACCAGCCCCAGGACTGACCCTTGGGGCACTCCGCTTGAAACCGGATGCCAACTAGACATGGAGCTGTTGATCACTACCCGTTGAGACCGACGATCTAGCCAGCTTTCTATCCACCATATAGTCCATTCATCCAGTCCAAACTTGCTGCCAAGAATACTGTGGGAGACCGTATCTAAAGCTTTGCTAAAGTCTGTCATAAACAGATAGCTAAGGGTTAATGTCTCTTTCACCTGGAAAGGAGTGACCTGAAACACCTGACCAGAGGACCAATCAGGAAACAAGACTTTTTCAAATCTGGGTGGAGGGAAGTTTGTGTGTGAGTCCTTTGTTCTGGTCTCTCTCTCGGCTATGAGAGGATTTCTGTCTCTTGCCTTCTAATCTTCTGTTTCCAAGTTGTAAGTACAAATATAGTAAGGCAGTAAGGTTTATATTGTTTTCTTTTGTATTTACATGTGTGTAGTTGCTGGAGTGTTTTGAATTGCATTCTCTTTGAATAAGGCTGTTTATTCATATTTCTTTTAAGCAATTGACCCTGTATTTGTCACCTTAATACAGAGAGACCATTTTTATGTATTTTTCTTTCTTTTTACATAAAGCTTTCTTTTTAAGACCTGTTGGAGTTTTTCTTTAGTGGGGAACTCCAGGGAACTGAGTCTGTGCTCACCAGGGAATTGGTGGGAGGAAGAAGTCGGGGGAAATCTGTGTGTGTTAGATTTACTAGCCTGACTTTGCATACCCTCTGGGTGAAGAGGGAAGTGCTTGTATTTCCAGAACTGGAAATAGGAGAGGGTGGAGTCCCTCTGTTTAGATTCATGGAGCTTGCTTCTGTGTATCTCTCCAGGAACCCAGGGAGGGAACACCTGGAGGGGGGAAGGGAAATGGTTTATTCCCCTTTGTTGTGAGACTCAAGGAATTTGGGTCTTGGGGTCCCCAGGGAAGGTTTTTGCGGGGACCAGAGTGCCCCAAAACACTCTAATTTTTTGGGTGGTGGCAGCTTTACCAGGTCCAAGCTGGTAACTAAGCTTGGAGGTTTTCATGCTAACCCCCATATTTTGGATGCTAAGGTCCAAATCTGGGAATAGGTTATGACAAAGTCAAGGAATAGAGCCAATTATCTCCTCATAGAAGGCAATGAGCTTAGTCAGGCATGACTTGCCCTGGGTGAATCCATGCTGACTGTTCTTGATCACTTTCCTCTCCTCTAAGTGCTTCAGAATTGATTCCTTGAGGACCTGCTCCATGATTTTTCCAGGGACTGAGGTGAGGCTGACTGGCCTGTAGTTCCCTGGATCCTCCTCCTTCCCTTTTTTAAAGATGGGCACTACATTAGCCTTTTTCCAGTCATCCGGGACCTCCCCTGTTCGCCATGAGTTTTCAAAGATAATGGCCAATGGCTCTGTAATCACATCTGCTAACTCCTTTAGCATCCTCACATGCAGCGCATCCAGCCTCATGGACTAGTGCTCGTCCAGCTTTTCTAAATAGTCCTGAACTCCTTCTTTCTCCACAGAGGGCTGGTCACCGCGTCCCCATACTGTGCTGCCCAGTGCAGCAGTCTGGGAGCTGATCTTGTTTGTGAAGACAGAGACAAAAAAATCATTGAGTACATGAGCTTTTTCCACATCCTCTGTCACTAGGTTGCCTCCCCCATTCAGTATGGGGCCCACACTTTCCTGTACGTATGTATGTATGTGTACACACACACACACACACACTCCTTCCTTGTACGTACATATACACAAACACGCTCCTTTCCTGTGTGCACACACACCCACATACACCCTACTTTCCTGTACGTACGTACACACACACCCCCTCCTTCCCTGTGTACACGCACAAACCCTCCTTCTCCCCGTATGTACGTGCACACATACACACACACACACTCTCCTTCCCTGTCTACACACGCGCACGCGAACACATACACACACACACACACACTCTCTTTCCCTCTAGGTATGTATACTCAAACTCCTTCCCTGTGTACACACACACACACATATTCTCCTTCCCTGTATGTACGTACACAAACGCACTCCTCTTTCCCTGTACATACACACACACCCTCCATCCCTGTACGTACGTATACCGACACTCTTTCCTGCCGTGTATTCACACACATGCACACACATGCACACACACTCCCTGTGTATGTACACATGTACATGCTCACTGCTTACGCACCCCCACCCACCATATGTCATACACCCAACACACACAGATATAAACACCATAAATATACTCCTGCACACGTACCCAACCACACTCTATATACACTTCTCAGACAGGTACACCCTCCATGCACCATCCAGATACACCCATGCCATCCCCACACAATCAAACAGTACAACGCCCGCCTCCCTCCATTTACCCATCAAATACCACAGCGGATACACACAGGCCATGCACATATCACACTCATACATACACACTCCCCATCCCTGACACAGACAACACACCATATGCACCACCCCGTACCCGTACCCGGTTGCTGCATCACACCCAAACCAAGGCACAACGACACAGTCACAGCACTGGCTGAGGGGGTGTGTGTGGCGCAGAGGCTGCAGTCTCTTTCCGAGGAGCCTCTCCTGCTGCCATCTCACAGGAGGGAGGGACAGAGCTGCCGCTCCAGACTCCATCCTGAGAGCCCACACTGGGGAGTGTACCCTGCACTGACTGGCCTCCAGCTCCTTCTCCAGGGGACAGAAATCAAGCGTGGGATGCTGCGCCCTACTCTCTCCCCAGCCTCAGCTGCCTTCCCTCTGGGCTTGCCTAGGATTCCCGAGGGACAGCCCTGGCGTTGCCTGCCGCACTGGCCCTGCCCTGGCTGAGAGCAGACTCGCGGAAAGGATGATGGGCAGGTCCCCTACCCCTACCGTAGTGGGGATGGAACCTGCTTCTGTCTTGTTCACGCAGGCGGTGTCCAACCCCCAGCCGGACCAGCAGGAAAGCTGCACAGTGTTAGTGAGACTGGCTTAGCGCATTCACATTGCACGGTACCGCCCGGTTCTGAGCTCAGACACACCCAGCTGGGTTAGAGCCAGAGCCAAGGGCATGAGCAGCTGTCTGAGACGTGTGTGCAGCCTGCGGGTGCCTTGCCCTTTGCCCAAAGTGTCCCCGATCATCCTGCAGGAGCCACGTCACTGCCAAGCCAGGGCAGGCAGAGAGCGAGCCAATCACCACATGTGGAAACTCAGCACAACGCCAACCCTGGCTGACCTAGCAGGGCCAGCTCTGCAATGTGGGCCTCGTGCTGCTGACAACATGTACTGCCCTTAGCACGCTTTGCACACCTACCATGCCCAAGCAATCCAAGCGCCAGGGCTGCCTGTTCAGTGCTACAGACTGAGGGCTTCTGGCTTTCACACTTCAGACTTGAAAAATTAGAAGGAGGGTAACTACTGGCAAATAAACCGAGTGGAGAGCAAGCCCAGCTTCCTAGGGGCTGCTCCTGAAGCCAGCAGCCCCAGGTGAAGATGCTGATGGGCAGGGAAGAGAGCAGGAGCTATGCTACACCCGAATCCCGTGCACCACTGGAATTCCATGCCCAGAACCCGGAGCCTGAAGGCACAGCAGGGGCAGTTGCCTAAGCCATCTCATCCCTCCCTGATGCCGGCTCTTCTGAGTCCTTTGCAGTTCCATGCTAAAGGCAGGATGCCTGTGGCATGGGTCACTCTGAATATTTCAGGGCATGTCATGGTGAAGTATGGGTCCTCTCCAGAAATTGTCATTCCAGGGCTCCAGGCTTCCCATCTCTCCCTGATGCAGACAGAAAGTGCTCAGCTTAACAGTAAAAAGATGTTTCTTGTCTACATCCAAATTTGCACTGGGGTAGTTAAATCAGTGCAAACCCACGTGTACGCTCTTATTCCGGATTAATGGTGGTTTATTTAGGTTAGTCTTAAATTTGTTTCTAGGTGACTGACTTCTGCTGACTAGAAATAAGCCTGGTTCCAACCAAAACAAGAGCGTCCACACAGCCCTTGGCACTTATGTCAGTTTAAATTTATACCCGAGGCCAACACGGTACAACTGCCCTACTGCCCTGCCCTGCTGAGTCACCCTGGGCTGGGCTCGGCTCGGCCGTGTCCTCAGCAATACAAGCTGCCCGTGGCTGGGAGGCGTTCTGGGGACGGTGCAGAAACCCAGCCGCCCTCTCAGGTCCAGTGCCAAGGGCTCGTGTCTGCCACTAAGGTGAGCAGGTCGGCCTGGGGCACACAGGGACTAAGAAGGGGCCACGTTTTCTGACTCTAATGCAAGTGTGATTCTGTCTATTTCCCCTCCCATGGTGCCTGAGATTGTATGGCAGTGGTTTCTCCCCTAAATCTCCTTACTGGGCTTCAAAACGGCTTGTTCAGCCAGCTGGCACGAGAGGCACTGGGGTCAAGAGACCGCCCAGAAATCTGCCCAGTTATCTCGCATGGATTCACTGCCATGCTATGAGCTTCCACCTCCTGGCGCTGGACAACCCCTCCCTAGTGGGAACCGGGTCAATGTGAATTAAAGCCATGCCCCACCTCATCTGCATTAACCCTCACTGTGCCCGAGGCGGTCAGCGAATGTTCCCCTCTCTGGCAGATGGGGAACCTCAGGCACTGACCAGTGGGCGCAGCTTGC
The DNA here is from genome assembly GCF_025201925.1 of Gopherus flavomarginatus. Classification (NCBI taxonomy): domain Eukaryota; kingdom Metazoa; phylum Chordata; order Testudines; family Testudinidae; genus Gopherus; species Gopherus flavomarginatus. The sequence goes on from NC_066630.1 coordinate 40,894,294, forward strand.
CCTGGATTACATGGCAAATCGGTGGCAGAGGCGGGAATAGAAGCCAAGAGTCTCGAGGTCCCTGTGCTCTACTCACTACCACCCGCTGCTTCGCTCAGGAGGCTTGAGCACATGTGATCTGACATGGATCTCTGAAACGGCGACTTTCCCTCTCTTTTTAAAGGGATGTGTGGAATCCAGAGGGCATTCACTCACCATGGCCCCCTTACCTGACTAGTGATGTCAGATGGCATCGGCGAAGGTGGCTTGGAGTATGTGGCATCCTGGGAGATGAAGCCAGAGTCATGGGAGGAGACGCTGGACAGGCGGGTGTTGGCGTTCACCGGCTGCGCCAGGCTGTGGTAGCGATAGGTGGAACCTGGTGAGTATGTTTGGGACGTGCTGGACCAAGCGGTGCCACCCTTTGTACTGTTAACACTGCTGGGGGGCGGTGGGATGAGAGGGAGGAGGGGTGGCAATCAGGAGAGAGATGCATGTTGTCAGGGTGAGAGGGGTTACGAGGAGGGCAAAGGAAGGAAAAGACAGTTTCAGACAAAGGTCCGCCACACAGATTTATACACGACAGGACTAGAGTTACAGACCAGGGGGGTGGCAGGGGCGGGAGGGAGGGTGAGGGGCAGGAAGAGGGGTGCACTCCTGCATTTCCGTCTCTGGGGCAGGCCCAGTTTCTGCCCCCATGCAGCATGCACTCTCCAGCACACACTCATTCTGTGGGTCCCCCTACTCACTGGCCCCTCTCTAGCCCTGGCTGCACCAAAGCACATTCTGGGGTGAAGGGAAAGAGCCAGCAATGGAGGTGCTATGGAAGGCCAGCGGCTCAGTTCAGATGTGCACCCACAACAGCTGGGGAGCTGTTCGTCCCTAGATCTCACAGCACCTCCCCAGAGGAGCCTAGATCTTCTCTAGGAATTATTTTGGGGAAGTTCTGTGCACTGTGCTCTAAAGGAGGCCAGAACAGGTGAGCACAAGGGTCACTTCTGGCCTTAGAATCTATGAATGAAAAGGTGGGTCGGTATCGTTACCCCCATGTTTACAGATGGGGAAACTGAGGCAGAGGGACACACCCATGGCCAAAGACTCTCTTAAAGCACAAACAAAGAATCTGTGCAAACTGGCAGGGGTGCTATGGGCCCAGGAGACTTCATCTCCTCCTCAGCAACCCTTGAGCACTCCCTTAGTGTGTGATGGTGCCTGGGAGAGCTGGTGCTCCTGTGATGTACCCAGCCTGGCTCCATTCCAGTACATGATTATAAAGACTTGAGTATTGACCAGAATTGGCCCTCAAAGCTGCAGGATCGGGGATCACCGCTGGCAGGCCTCTCACACTTGCCTCTCTACATTCTGCAGCGCCACGGGAAATCTTGCAAGCTGTTTCAGACATGTTTTTAAAATGCAGGTTTTCACTAAGTATTAAGATGAGTAAGACGCTGGGTGCCCAGGAGCCCTGGGGAGGCTGACTGGGAATTCAGTTCCATTTATTGGGTGTCTATCTCTAGGTTCCAGGGCCAGCTGATGGGGCCAGTTCACGTCTGGCAGAGTGATCGCTTCAGGCTGTTGGCAAACATCTCTGAGTGGGTGACACTCAGGTCATGTTTTCAAGCTTTTCTTTGCAACCACCAGGGCAGGAAACAGTCACTTTTAAGTATCAGAGGGTAGCCGTGTTAGTCTGGATCTGTAAAAGCAGCAAAGAATCCTGTGGCACCTTATAGACTAACAGAGGTTTTGGAGCATGAGCTTTCGTGGGTGAATACCCACTTCCTCAGATGCATGTCATCTGAGGAAGTGGGTATTCACCCACGAAAGCTCATGCTCCAAAACCTCTGTTAGTCTATAAGGTGCCACAGGATTCTTTGCTGCTTTTACAGTCACTTTTAAGAAAGCTGAGATTCTGGATCCCAATTTGGTGGCAAAGGGGGAATTCCAGGGCAATTCCTAGCCCACAGGATGGCGGAATACATGGGGCCTGACCCTTATACTTCTGATAAAGGCTCAAAGCCTTGCAGGTGTGTGAGTGAGTCGGGTCCAATCATATACTCCAGGAGGGAGAGAAGAGGTGGACAGTTCAATTAACCATTCTTCGACCCCAAGTGTTCCACAAATTCTCCCTCCACCGGGGCCCTTCCTATTGTATTAAGATTCTCACATAAGCAACTCCTCTGGGGTTACACAAGCACTGATTGTGAAAAGCAGTTCATCTGACAGAGGATTAAGCCGCATGCCACAGATAGGGATCTATGCTAACCCTCAGTGCAATGCTTTGATGATCAATTAGCATCTGATCCACAGGGAGTCTTGGGGACATTTATCAGCGTTACCAGCTGAGCACTCAAGCACTTATACAATGAGGTTGTGAGTATTAAAGCAGAAACTCCTTCGTCCCAATCCCAGGTGTGTGTGAGGTCCCCTGTACACTCTGTACATACCTGCACATGCTGGACTTGCGGGAGCCAGAGCTGCTGGGGGAGGATGGAGGAGTCTGGTAGGACCAGCTGTAGTCAGAGCCTTTCAGGTCTTTGATTACCTGAAGGAGGAAGGAGCCCGGCCACGTTAGCCTTGTAGCTTATCAAAGAGCAGGCAAAGGGGCGACTCACTCGCTGTCTGTAAGTACCTCCATGGGGAACAAATATGGAATACTGGCCTCTTCGTCTAGCAGGGAAAGGCCACACATGATCCAATGGCTGGAAGTTGAAACTAGACAAACTGAGCCTGGAAACATGGCATTACAGGTCTAACAGGGAGGGTAATTAGGCACGGAAACAACTTCCCAAGGGTCACGTGGAGTCTCCATCACTGGCCACTTGTCAGTCCCAATGGGCTGTTTCTCTCAAAGCTCCACTCTGGGAATGATTGTGGGTCTGGCCTCTGGCCCCTTCCATGCACGAGGTCAGTGTGACACTCTGCATTCGGGGGAATACCCTGCTCCCCATGTTCATCCTTATAATAGGGTTGTGCGGTATCCAATGCAAAGTTGGTCATGTCAGGTGTCTTCAGAAGGCTCATGATGTACTGAGGATTGTTCTTATAGTGATGTCATAGTGAGGTTACAGGTTGTAATTTCATGTATATAGTTATGAGGCTGCAAATATGCCCTCATGGCTTAAAACAAGCCCAGGCAAAGCTCTCCAGGATCAGAGGGGCAGTTCACACCTCATCAGGGCATGGACGGGACAAACCCAGCCCAGCCTCAGTAAAGCAGTGTCTATGGGATAAAAATGCAAAGACTGGGGATGAGATGGCTCTTAGAGCTGATGCCTTTGAACAGACTCAGGCATCTACTGAGGGCAGGCCACAGAGAGAGGGGTTTAAAGCTGGTGGGATGGGAAGATCCTGTTTTATCCCTAGAAAGACGGAGAGTGGCTGGGAGGCTGGGTACTCACCTCCCCAAAACCATTCCTCTAACCCCCATGCCAAACCTCCTGTGAAAGCAGAAGAGCCCCAAAGGTGCTATTGGTGTAATTCCACTGATCACCTGAGGAATAAATGCCCTGTGCTAGGAGGAAGCAGGCAACCAATAGCTCATGTCAGTTCTGCTGTCCTCAACACAGAACCCCCCAAGCAATCGAAACCTATCATATTGGTTTTATGAGATTAGCCTCTGCAGAACCAGACATCGAGTATGTTAAGGTTGTTGTAATTAATGGCAGGGAGGACTTGGGGCAGAGGGATACAGGGGCCCAGATCTCTCTGGTTAAGCAGCGAGTGAAACCTGCTTTCGACTACCCCCACAATCTCTGCCATTTGACCAGGTAACTTGTGACCCAGGTTTTGAGAAGGATCTGTGTACCTGACCTCCAGGGGGGCAGTCACATAGCTGACTTCTCAGGGACAGAGAAATGGGGGCAGAGGGTACCCTAATCCAGGTCCCAGTTTTTCAGGATGCTATTTCTGAGAAGTTTTTGGAAAGTAACTGTGTCTCTTTAAATGAGGATGCAGCTCCAATGCCTGTGACAACAGAGGAGTTGAGAGCAGGAAGTTGCCAGGTGGTAGTTTGTGAGAAAACAAATGGCCCAGCTGACAGCCAATGTGCAGGATCCCCCTAGAACACATATCTTGCCAGATCCTGAGGCACTAAAATTCCAGAAACATGATTAAATTAAGAGTCCACACAGAGGGGAGCACTGGAGGGAAACAAAAGCCAGTGACTGATTACAGGAACTCCTCACTTAAAGTCGTCCTGATTAAAGTTGTTTCATTGCTGATCAATTATGGAACATGCTCATTTAAAGTTGTGTAATGCTCCCTTCTAACATCGTTTGGCAGCCTCCTGCTTTGTCCACTGCTTGCAGGAAGAGCAGCCCGTTGCAGCCAGCTAGTGGGGACTTGGAACCAGGGTGGACCGTCAGCCCCCCATCAGCTCCCCCCTCCCCTAAGTTCCCTCTACAGCAGCTGCCTGCAATTCAGCTGTGTCCCTCCCCTCACTGCCATGTGCTGCTCCTGCCCTCTGCCTTGGAGCTGCTCCCCGAGACTCCTGCTTGCTGGGGGGTGGGGAAGGGGAGGAAGAGGGAAGCTAATGTCAGGGTGTCCCTCACCCCCCTGCTCCTGCACCCCGCTTACCCCATCTTCCCTTGAGCAGGGGGGACAGACCAGGACTCAGGACAGAGGGAGCTTGCAGCAGCTGTCTATCAGCAAGCTGATCTAATTAACAAGGCAGTGTACTTAAGGGAAATGCGCATATCTCCCTCCATTCCTGCTGCCTTGTGCAGAGAGAGAGAGTTAACCCTTGAGGGCTCAGCCAATTGCTAGTTCATAAATTAGCAGTAAGGCATTCCCTGGGAAATATCCCACCCTCTGACTCTTCCACCTCAACCAAGCTTCACAATCATCATCACTGTGTACTAGTATTAAATTGTTTGTTTAAAACTTTGTGTGTGTGTGTGTGTGTGTGTGTGTGTGTGTAAAATATAGTCTCTTGTCTGGTGCAAAAAATTTCCCTGGAACCTAACCCCCTCATTTACATTAATTCGTATGGGGAAATTGGATTCGCTTAACATTGTTTTGCTTAAAGTCGCATTTTTCAGGAACAGAACTACAGCGTTAAGTGAGGAGTTACTGTACATACCAATTTCTTTGTTAAATTGATGAACTGATATAAGCTTGTGGTGTCCAGCAGGCATAACTGGACACTGCAAGACGGAGGTTCCTAGGGTTGTGTCTGGGACCGGAGATACTGGCTAGTGTCATTTGGTTGCACAATCCAAGGAACAGCTTACATGCCAGAGGCTGTGCGTGAACAGCCCAGGAGTGGGGGTTCTCACAGCAGAGCAGGGTAAGGCTGGCTACCAGAGTCAAGGATAGGGGTGACCTAGCAGATCACCGGTCCGGATAACACCAGGGGAACATCACAGTCAGGCTAGGTCAGTGGTTCCCAAACTAGGGTTCACAAAATGTATCAGGGGGTTCTCAGAAAAAATTCTGTAATGGTGGACAGAACCTTCCCTAGGAACTCCGGGTGCGGGGAGCCCCATGACCATGACTTCCTGGCAGAACAGGTTTAAGCTTTGTTGTAGTCCTGCATTGTTCTCCTGGACTGCTCAAGACTCTAATGCTTGTGGGAGGAACTCTTTAATTGAGTTGGAGCCTTAAATACCTTCCCGCTGTTTCACGGCTGGTACTCCTTGATGAAACATGTAGGAGGCTTAATCCAAGTGATATGAGCTACATAAGTGAAATCTTGGAAGTATGTTGCCATTTTCATAATGTAATAAAATTAATACTGAAATGATAAATAATAATGTAATATCAAATAGTGTGTAATAAGCATGTAATTAAAAAAATCATTTCCAAGATCACTGCTTCTATCATTTATGCTCAGGTAAGGGAGAAAATCCCTGGAGATATTCATTTTTAGGAGGGAGTTTGTGAGATTTTATATTTTCATGAAAGGGGTTCGTGGGTTGTTAAAGTTTGGGAACTACTGGGCAAGGTGATTGCAATGGTCCTTTCTGGCCTTGGCATCTATGAATTGATGAAACTGTTGATTTAGAACAAAGTGCTTCTGTTCCTCTCCCCTCTCTCCAGCAAGACCCTCGATGGACATCTGGGTTAGCGCTGTCGGGGCCAGCTGCTCTCTGCTGCCAGTGGACATGCTGCTGTCTTTCCTCCTGGAAATATCCCCCCCCGAACATTCCCATCCCCCACCCATGTACTCCCTCCCCCCGGCACAACCCATCTCTGCGCCCCTCACCTGCTCGCTGGCAGGCGGCAGCTTGTGCGGCTCTGCCGTCAGCACCACCAGGTCCTCCATGATGCCCTGCAGGTGAGTGATCTCTCCCAGCATGGTGATCTCTCCAGTCTAAGTGGCAGGAGGAGGAAGCATCAGCAGTCGGTGTCGTGGGAACCAGGGCTTTCCCCTTCCCTTCCTGCCCTGCTTGGCTTCCTCCAAGTCAGCAGTGGCTTATGGGACGTGTGTGAAACCCGCTCTGCCTGCCAGCCGGCTGGCCCTGACTGTTCTGCCAGCCCCCCAAGCAAAACATCTGCAAGACCCAGCATCAGAGAGGTGGGGCAGCCAGAGTAGCTCATCAGCCCCTACTTGGCAAAACCCCAGCAAAGTAAAGAGAATCCGGATCCCAGCCCCACTCGCAAAGCCAAGGGAGGGCCGTTGGTTTACATCAGTGGAGGATTTGGCTCTGGAAGTGTAACTGGAACCTGCCATTGCACCAGCCCCTGAGTGAAGTGAGACTGTCTGGCCTCCTGGGGAGAAGCAGGAGCATCGAGCCACTTCAAATTCCCAGCCACTCCATGGAGCAATTGTCCTTTCCTCCGCCACCAGAACCCTCCTGGCAGCACAGCTCCAGGAGATCCGCAACCAGGGAGGGGCTAATGTCAACCCCTCCAGCATTCGCCTCCTTGGCATTTCGCCTCGGAGCTCTGCAGCCGGGGATGGAGTTCGATCCATCAGTCACCATACACCCAACACAGCCAGTTCCAATCCATTACATGGGACAATAAAACTGATCAGTATCAGCCACTGCCATGCGTGGCTCCTGGCAAGCTGAGACAGGCCAGCACCCTAGATACATACTGGGAGGGCTCGTCTACCCCCGCCATGGAAGTGCAGCCAGCTCAGGGGGAGAACAATGCCAGCAGCTGCCGTAACGGGGCCGGCAGCACCGCTCAACAGCATAGAGACAAGAAGGGAAGAGAAGAACATGTCCGGTTCATGCTAAAGGCCCTGGGGAATCCGAGAGGGCAGGTTGTAACTGCCCCGCTGGAAGGGGCCAGGACATGGGCTAACTTCCCTACTCTTGTGAAACGTCTCCTAGCATCTTTAATGCCCTCACCCCTCCCAATTTTTCACACGTGCTAGTTGGTCACCCTAACCTTGGCTCACATCTCCCAACGGTTCCAGCTTTCAAGGGACTCTCACGCTGACCCCCAAAGACCCTGTCCTGGTTGAAGGACAGTTTTCCCTGAGACCCTCATCTGAGGGTCCACCCCTAAACTGAGCAGAGGGCCTGGCTTGGCTCCCTCTACGGAGGGCAGGACAGGTCAAACCTGCGTGGCACCATGTCCTGTTGGGAGGGATGCCGTAGAGACGCAGAAGCCTGCCTCCTCGCATCTCTAGGATGAGACTGCAGGTTCCTCCACGCTTGTGAGAGGGTTTGTTGCTGGGGAGACAGTTGTGGGCAGTGGGGAAGTGGCTGTTGGAGGATCCAGAGCAGGAGCTGGTTGGCTTCTGGCTTGCTTGGCTGGTTGATCTGAAAACCAGCCCGCTGAGCTCTAACACACCCCTCCCCAGAAGGGCCTGGAGCACTTACCACCACTGGCTGCAAGAAGGTGATGAAGGTGCAGAAGCGGCCCCGCTCCTCAATGAGGGCCTTGCGGACAGCCTGCTTCTCAGTCTCTTCCATCAGGAGGTACATGTCATTGACGTCTTGGAGAGCACTGTCCAGCTGGGGCTGTAGGTCCCCCTTCCCTGCAAGGAGACAAGGACACAGAGACATCATCCCCTCTTCACTCACCGGTCCCGAACCTGCTGCCTCCCAGAGATTGTCCCTCTTCCATGCTCTGCTGCTGTGAAACTGAGGCAGGCAGTGGAGGACATCAGCCCTTGCGCGAAACACTGCAGAATTTTACCCGAGCAGCCGCCAGCACAGCATCTTGCAGAGCATTTAGGGTGACTGCTACCAGACTGCAGATGATTACAGCTTACGAACTGCGGAACGAGCTCCCCCACTGCAGGCAGCCCGCCATGCAATCCCAGTTCCGCTGAACACCCAGCGCCAGGTCACTTGTGGGAAAGTCCCTCAAGGACCGGAAAGTAACGTAACTCCAACAAGCCTTCTGCCAGCATGTCAAGGGCTCTCCTGAGACACAGCCTGCTGTGAGAATCCCCCTCTGCTGGGCTGCTCTGGGCACACTGAGGGATGCCACGTTTGTCTACGTAAGGGGGAATCAGCACAGAAAAAAGCCAGTGGCTGGCTTTGCTCAGGATCCCCACGGGGCAATACAGCTCTGGAGTCCTTCCCGAGGCCTACGAAGGAGCCCTTCTGCCCAAACAAGGAGGCTGCGGGTTACCTCCTGGGCTAATCATCCACCATGACAGACACAACAGGCCATGTGCCATCTGGCCGGTGAGTGGAGCTGCCCCAGAGAAGGACATCGCTCAGCCTGTTCCTAGCTACAGTGCTAGAAAAGAACCACAGGACAGGGAAAGGTGCTGGCTCCATCTGCTGGGTTCAGAGATCTCCAGGATCCATGTGCCCCTCCACTGGCTTCCTTCTCTTGTGAATTTCACAGCAGAGGCAGCGGCTGACCAGTATCCCAGCTGCCTTCCCCAGCTCAGCGCTCTGAACCTCTCTCGGCGTGGGCCCCAGCAGGGGTCGGTCAAGCTGACCTAGAGGCTGGGTCATGCGGCAGAAAGCCCCGTCCTCACCTGTGTGGTCTGGCCTCCGTGTCAGGCTCCAGCCCTACCCAATCAACCCTGGGGTTTTGCTTTAGGTTGGCAGATGCAGAGCCCTGCTTTGTCCAGCTGGACATAGCAACCGGACCAGAGTCATAACCTGGCACGCTGGCTCTGCAAACGGATCAGCTATCCTCCTCCTTCCAGCCTCCACCCCAGCCCTCTCCAGTCCACGTCGGTTCCACACTCACCTTGCAGGAGTTTCCCTTGCTGGATTCCCCCTCCACCCCGATCCCCCCAACATCACATTTAACAACATGGGTCTAAATTCATCCCTGGGGCAGCCCCACCAAAGCCCTGGAGTTGCACCAGGGAGGAATTTGCTCATCTTGTGGCTGGAGGAAGGCACAAGCCAGTGGAATGTGGAGAGCTGCGAGGTCTGGGTGAATCAGTTCGTCCAATGGGGGCAGAACGTGACCCATGCAGTGGGTGCAGGAGTGCCCAGGCATTAGTCCAGGGTGGGAAGATGAAACACACATGCATAGACAGAGCAAGCCAAGCGAAGAGGAGCCGAGGAGTGAGCGCTTTAGGTGGGCAGGGCTCCCAGCTTCCCTGCTTAGGGGCCACGGTGCCACCTGCATGAAACAGAGCAGATGGCATCTACCCCAGCTTCACTCTGTAGGGGCAGCCTGTGAGGATGACCAATCCCAGCTCAGAGGCTTGATCCAAGCAGACCAGGCTGAGCACTGGGTGTGGGGCTCTCTCTTGTGCATGGGTTTCCCCAGTCATTGATATGAGGGGGCCCAGGGCGGCGCTGGGGACATTAACTTCATGGAGTTCTAACAAGCCACCGCCCCTCAGCGATTCCCATGAAGAGAGGGTAAAGCCGGACGACCGAGAGGCTTGGCAGGCGGAAAGACCAGGGGAACGGAGGAGAAAGATGGTGACACAAGGAGCTTCCAGGATGAAACAGTTAAGAAGCTAATCAGGCCAGGAGGTGGAGAGATGCAAACTTGCAGTGGGTGAGTGCTGAGACCGCGCTGCACAAGGGGGCAACAGGCAGGAGGCAGAGTGCCAGAGAGGGCCTGCCTGGGCACAGAGAGACGGGTCCGAATCAGCCCCCTGGCCAAGTCTGTGGCAGCTTGGAATGTAGACCTGGATCCCAGTCTGAATTTCCCGTCTGGCCAGCCCCAAAGCCCAGAGCCAAGCCGCCAGGAACGTGGGCACAATGGCCGGAGTGAAGAGCTGGCCTGGGCAGTTGGAGTGGGGATCCCAGAACAGACCTCTGGCTGGGAGGGCTGGGGGTTCTCTGACACCCAACGGTTTAGAGACAGGTCAGCGGAGGGGACTCACAAGCCAGTCCTGCTGGTACAAGCACCGCAGGTCAGCTGTCACCGGAAGGATTACTCGGGGAAAACTCCTGCCTCCTTGACATCAAAAGCCCAGCGAGGGTGGGAGGAGGCAGCAACTAGAGACCCTGCTAGTGGGCAGCAGACACCAGTGACAGAGCCACATGGGAGCAGGGCAAGGGGAAATGGCTTCCCCTAGGCCCAACTGGGGCTGGAAATTGGTGTCACTCTCCAGGAGGGAGCTGGGCCTCCGGCAGGGAAATCTCAGCATTCACCACATGGCTTACAGCATGTGAACCCTGGAGGAACAGGGCAGAGAGAGAGAGGAGAAAGCCAGGGCGGGAGGGCTCGATATGAAACCCACACTTGCTGGGTGTAGATGGGGGCTCTGACCCCCTAGAGGGGCTGCCATGTCCTCCACGTTTCCAATGTACCACAGGGAGGTCAGGCCTGCTCACCTGGCAGAGGGACGTAGCCAACACAGGGGGCAGGACTCCAGAGGCTGGGGCATGCGGGGGACCTTGCTATCTGTGGGCGCTGTTCCTCGCCCGCACACGAGCGGGCACTCTCTCCCTGCAGCCTTTGGGGGTGGAGACGGGGATTCTCCGGGATCCCCCAGCTCTCAGCTGGAACCTAGACATGGCACCATTGTAGCAGACAGCACACAGCCGAGGTGCCACAGGACGGAAGGGGCCACCCCACAGCCCGGGAACCAGAGCTGAACGCCTGGGCCACCCCCTGGACCAGGCTCTGGAGCGAGCACACGGCACGTGCCTTGCTGCAGCCACCCAGAGATCAAGGCCCCACTGGGGCGAAGCTCCACGCCCACCCCAGCGAGGGGGCATCAGCCTAAGAAGCAGGCAGGGAAGGGCTGGGATGGCCATTGCCGGGTATGACAGCAGCCTGGGCCAGTGCGATCTGACTCAGGTTCGTTTCATTTCAAGCTCAGGCAGAGGGGAGACAGAGCTAAATGAAGCGCAGGTCACAGGAGAGGGCGGGGGGGAGCGGGATGGAGCTGGCTCGCACCGATTGACTTACCAAGTAGCTCTACAGGAAGGATGTGGAAGGGAGGAAAGAGGAGAGAGAGAGACAGAGAGAGAATGTGTGAAAGCCAGGCTGACGTCCGGACACTCTGCCCCCCTCACCCCCTCCAGGCCGGCAGGTCAGTCCCCCTCTTCCCAGACATGGCTCAGACACGTGTGGGCCCCCCGCATGCCCCCATCCTCTGTGTGTGTGTGGGGGGGTATTAACTCCTTGTGCGTTGGGTTGGAGTGTGAGGAATTGAAGGGAGCTAGGGGGAGTGGCTGGACTGTGTGATCCACCCCCACCCCTGGGTGCCTGAGGGTAAGGGAAGGTTCCCTGCAGGGAGTGAATTGGGCCATCTTTCCCTGCAGAGAGCCTTTGGAGAGGATATTTAAGGGTGCTGCTGGTTCTTATCATTGCAGTAATGCCACAGGCCCCAACTGGGGGTTGGCGCCCACGGGGTCCCCGTCTCCAACAAGCCTGCGTACCACTGATCTGCTACTAAACCCTGTGCTGAGCAATGCTCTGTCATGCCCAGCAAAATTCTTCAGATAACGTCCTCATGCAGTGCTCTGCGAGTGCCCGGCTGGGACTCCCCAGCCTGAACTTCCTCACAAGCAGTGCTCATCGGTAGGGCCGGCTTTAAGCTGATTCACCTGATTCCCCAGAATCAGGCCCCGCGCCTAATGGGGCCCTGCTCCGGGGGTTTTCAGTGGTATTTTGGTGGCGGGGGGTCCTTCGGTGCCATGGAAAACCCGGAGCAGATGCCTCACTGCCGAGTATTCTAGTCGGGCCCCGTGGGTCATAAAGCCGGCCCTGCCCATCGGTGCCAGCCGGATCCCCAGTGCCTGAGCCACCTCCGCTCCCTGCCCTTCCCAGCCCACCTGGAACCCTCCCAGCGCGTCCTACTTCATTTGCGACTGCTCCTCATGGCCATCTCCACCGCAGGATTCTTCTGATGGGATCCAGGGGCAGAGACTGTGCTGGGGTCATGGCCACAGGGCGTGGTGAATGCAGCAGGGTTGTTCACCCACTGAATTTTGTCACTGAGCCCACAAACCCCCAAAATGGATCCCCATTGTCAGCATCAAGCCACCTTTCCAACACCTAGAGGTAAAGAACCAGGCTGGTCTGCTACCCTCTGCCCCAGGAGCACTAATGGCGGCAGCACTTGTTAATTAAACCTCCTCACTGCCCTGTGAGCTACAACAGAATGCAGCCAACTCTGGGGCGGAGCAGACTGGCTGCTTCACAGCACACACACTGCAACCTTGGGGGCAGGAGCGGGAGGAAGAATCCTGGTCCCAGCTCAAGCTGCAGAGGGAACCGAGGGAGGCAGGTGTCACTGTCTGAGCTGGAACGTAGCTAGCAGGACGAGGAGCTCGCTTGTACGCTCAATCCCGAGCCAGGATGCCCAGGTGGCACTGGGGTCTCTGTCCTGCCTTGGAGGGGAGACCGTGAACTGGGGTCCTGACTACTTCCTCGCCATCAGAGCCCCCGGCCTCAGGGAAGGTCTCAAGTCGAAGGCAGCGCAGTGATCCCTAGAGCCATAGGGCACCAGGGCCTCTCCAGCCATACCTGACCCCAGGGCTGCCCAGAGGGGGGGCAAGTGGGGCAATTTGCCCCAGGCCCCACAGGGGCCCCCACGAGAGTTTTTCAGGGCCCCTGGAGCCGGGTCCTTCACTTGCTCCGGGGGCCCCGGAAAACTCTCGCGGGGCCCGGGCCCCTGGAGCTTCTTCCATTCCTGCTACAATTTGGCGGCAGGGGGTCCTTCTGCTCCGGGACCCGCCACTGAAGACCCCAAGCCCCCTGAATCCTCTGGGCAGCCCTGCCTGACCCAGCTCAGCCTTGCTTCGGTGTGAAAGCAGATGAGACCCCCACAAAGGGGCAGGCCCATAGCTCATGGAGGGGCAGGCTGTCCTTCCAGGCGCGGGCACTGGGCGGGGTGTGTGTGCAGGGCTCTTACCTTTGCGGGCCTTCTTCTGCAGCTTCAGTGTGTCAGAGGATTTCTTCTTTATCTCATGGCGGGCTCGCTTGTACTCTGAAGACATACAACAGATCCTGAGATGTGTCATGGCCGCCAGGCGGGGGCACCAGTCCCCTCCACCCAGCCAGCGCACGATTCCTCCTGCCCTGACCCAAGACACTCCCCTAACCCACCTCTCCTGGCACGGCACGGTCCCTCTCCCTTCCCAGGCACGGCATGGTCCCTCCCTCCTCTCCCCTCCCAGGCACGGCATACAGTGCATCCCCCCTGGTGGATAGGGCATGCCCCCTCACCCCCAGGCACAGTGCACACACCCCCAGTGGATATGGCGTGCCCCCTCCCCCTGGGTACAGTGCATCCCCTGTGGTCAATAGGGTGTGCCCCCTCTCCCCGGGCACAGTGCACATACCCCCAGTGGATACGGCGTGCCCCCTCCCCCTGGGTACAGTGCATCCCCTGTGGTCAATAGGGTGTGCCCCCTCTCCCCGGGCACAGTGCACACACCCCCGGTGGATACGGAGTGCCCCCTCCCCCTGGGTACAGTGCATCACCCCAGTGGATAGGGCATGCCCCCTCACCCCCAGGCACAGTGCACACCCCCCCGGTGGATACAGCATGCCCCTTCCCCCCGGGCAGAGTGCACACACCCCCGGTGGTTACGCCATGCCCCCTCCCCCCGGGCAGAGTGCACACACCCCCGATGGTTACGCCATGCCCCCTCCCCCCGGGTACTGTTCATCCCCCCTGGTGGATAGGACGTGCCCCCTCCCCCCGGGTACTGTTCATCCCCCCTGGTGGATAGGACGTGCCCCCTCCCCCCGGGTACAGTGCATCCCCCGCTGGTGGATAGGACGTGCCCCCTCCCCCCAGGTACAGTGCATCCCCCCCCAGTGGATAGGATGTGCTCCCTCCCCCCAGGCACAGTGCACCCCCCCCGGTGGATAGGGTGCACCCCCTCCCCCTGGGCACAGTGCACCCCCTCAATGGATAGGGCGTGCCCCCTCCCCCCGGGCACAGTGCATCACCCCCGTGGATAGGCTGTGCCCCCCCACTATCCCCTGGTGAATAGCATATCCCCCCCGCCTGTCACCTGGGCTTTACCTTTCGCATGGTCCTTGTCCAGTTGGTTGGCCGTTTTCTTCCAGTCCTCAATCCTGTCCTGCAGGGGGTTGACGAGACTCTCCATCAGGGCGCTGCACCAAGGAGACACCGGAGTCAGCCCGGTTAACGAGGCCGGTGGGAAGGAGGTGGCTAAAATGCCTTTGCAGACCCGGGCGCTGGCCTTGCAGTGCTGAGCAGGGGAACCCCTAAAATACCTTTATAGCTGGGGGCCTAAGTCACCTCAGAAATGCGGAGCTCCCAGCTGCACCCAAGGACTGTACTGGGGGCTCCCTGGATCAGGTCCTGGGCGCGACAAAGCTGTCTGGGTGCCTGACGCAGTGTGAAGAGACTTACTGCCACGTCCTTCAGCCTTAGGCGGGGAGGCTGAGGCTGGCAAACTCGTGTCACTGGTGCCCATCAGACTTACTTGGTGAACTGCCTCAGCTTGGCCTCGATGCTGCGGTGCCGCATGCACATCCGGGTCAGGGCCGAGCCGATGTCTCTCGTGGCTCCTGCAGGGAGAGGAAAGCTTTGTCATGGGAGCATCTTCAGTGAACCACAGGGCAGCCCCTTGAACCTGGGCACCAGCCTGGCACTATGGCTGCACGCCATGAGGCAGCACATGCACCTGAACGAGGCGCCACCGTCCGTTCCTGTTGGGACATCGGAGTCCAGGGCAGGATTTCCATGTGGCTGTTCCAAGCGAGGCGTGACCAAGGAAGGTTTCAGAGGAGCAGCCGTGTTAGTCTGTTTCCGCAAAAAGAACAGGAGCCCTTGTGGCACCTTAGAGACTAACAAATTTATTTGAGCATAAGCTTCTGTGGCTACAGCCCACTTCATTGGATGCACAGACTGGAACATATAATGAGGAGATATATACACATACAGAGAACATAAAAAGGTGGGAGTTGCCCAACCAACTCCAAGAGGCTAATTAATTAAGATGGTCTATTATCAGCAGGAGAAAAAAAACTTCTGTAGTGATAATCAAGATGGTCCATTTCAGACAGTTTGACAAGAAGGTGTGAGGATAATTAACATGGGGAAATAGAGTCAATGTGTGTAATGGCTCAGCCATTCCCAGTCTCTATTTAAGCCTCGTTGATTGTATCTAGTTCGCATATTAATTCAAGTTCGGCAGTTTCTCATTGGCGTCCATTTTTGAAGCTTTTCTGTGGCAAAATTGCCACCTTTAAATCTGTTACTGAGTGGCCACAGAGGCTGAAGTGTTCTTCCACTGGTTTTTGAATGTTATGATTCCCGATGGCAGATTTGTGTCCATTTATTCCTTTGTGTAGTCTCTAAGGTGCCACAAGTTCTTTTTGAAGACCAAGGCACAGCGCACTAGAGTCAGATGGGAATCAAGGTGGGGGGGGAATGTAAGTACTGGAGCTGGATTTTCCTTTCCAGCTGGAAGAGACTCGGTGCAGGGACTCCCCCCACATTGGGCTGTCCAGCTGCAGAGCTCTCTGGGTGCAGCCCAGCTTTGCTGAATCAGAGCCCAGGATATACATCATAAAAAAGCAGCAAGGAGGCTCTGGCTTTGAGGGGTTTACAGTGACTAACGCCATGGGCTAGGCTGGGAGCACCCCGACACTTGAGTCCAGACCCATCCCATTCTCACAGTAGCCTTCACTGGCAATGCCCCTGAAATCTGCTGCAAATAGCCTGGCATTCAGGGGCTGAGGCGGAGCAGGGGGCACAGGATGAGCAGCAGGACAGACGGGCAGTCTCACCTGCTCCCTACTGTAAGCCAGACAGTGCAAATCCTCTCATGTAGCCACAGCAGGAACCAACCCCCTGACTGGGGAAGGAGGTCTCCAGAGCCTCAAAACCCGTGGGGAGCTGAGGGCTGAGCCCATCGGGGCACTGGTGTTATGGGGATGGATGGTGTTACTCTAGGGATAGATTTGGCCCAGGGAGTCTATCTCATGGGCCAAGACAGAAGCGCCTGCTTTATCCCAGCCTTCCTCACTCGAGAGCCCCGTTCATGGCCACCAGGGGGCAGCCCAGGCCCGGAGATGGCTGGCAGCCGGCGCCCAGCATCCAGGCGGAGACCGTGAGAACAGGCGAGGAGAGCCAGAGACTGCTGGGGGAGCGCGAGGCTGTTCTGGGGCTCGCTGCCTGGGAAGGGGCAATGTGATCTCAGGCTGCTCTCCAATCCCACCGCTGCAACCAGGGGTGTGCAGGGAGGGCCTCCCGCGCTCTGCCTCAGGGACGGGGCAGGCACCGGGGGCTCCCACTTCTCCTTGTGCACCCAGCTGGGAGAGCTGAAGTGCCCCAGCAATCGGGGGTTAACCCCCTGCTCGATTCCCCATCCCCAAGTCTCTCTGACCCAGCGGGGGAGTGGGGGGAGAGGGGCCAATCCCATTCACACCCAGGGCACTGCTGGGGTCTGACACAGGCTTTAGAGACACTCACAGGCTTAGCCCATGATTCCCACCAGCAGCCCAGTCCCTCCTCAGCTGCTCTGTGCCCGAGCCTCAGGCCTGCTCCCGAGTCCAGCTGTACAGGGGAAAGGCCCATCTCCCTTCCCGCAGCAGGAGACCCCCCCCCCCCCCGCTGCCTCCCCACCAACCCACCTACGCCTCCGCCCAGCAGGGAATCAGCATCTGCCCCTTGAACTCTCTCCTAGCCAGTGCCTACCTGTCCCCAGCCAGACTCTGCCTCCTTGTGGCCTTCGCTCCTTTGAGCCGGGTTTAACGGCCCTGCCTCAGCACAGGGGACTGGACTAGCTGGCCTCCCCAGTCCCTTCCAGCTTGACATTTCTAGGATTTTGGCATCAACTCCTAGCCCCCGCTGCTGGGCTTCACCCCACATCCACCCAGGCCTTTCCAGCAGACCAGACTCAGATACTCGTGCTCCAAAACAGGCCCCTTCCTGCTCCTGGAAAAGCACTGGCAGGGAGGAGCAGTATTGGGCCTATGGCACACAGCTGACCAGTCTCCAGTACAGGGCAGCATCACCCAGACTGGGGCTGGAACACCCACATGGAAAAATTAGTGGGTGCTCTGCATCCACTGGCAGCTAACCTCCCCCAACCCCCCTCCCCAAGCGCGCAGCGTTCCCGCTCCTCCTCCTCCCTCCCAGTGCTTCCCGCTGCCTAACCTGCTAAACCCAGGGTTGTGAGCTCAATACTTGAGGGGACCAATTGGGGATTGGTCCTACTTTGAGCAGGGGGTTGGACTAGATGACCTCCTGAGGTCCCTTCCAACCCTGATAATCTATGATTTTGGGGAAGGGGTGGAATGGGGGCGGAGCGGGGGTCAAGCACTCACCGGGTAGAGGGGAAGTCGGTGCCTATGTCAAGGACTCAAAAATCATGGGTCTGGCCCCCAAAATCACAAGACTGGGCTTGAAATCATGAGATTTCAAAATACAATCAACGTTGGGTTCTCTATCAGCTTTCTGCTGTTGGGGACTTAAAGGGAACCTGTCACAGACTTTAAGGCTAGATAGGCACACCAGGTCATCAGTCTGACCTCCTGTATCTCACAGGCCTCCCGCACCATGCACTGACCCAGCAACAGAAAGTAAACCAAGTATCACAGCTCTCAGGGACTAAACTGCTGCCTAGCACAGGCAGAGACCAGGAGGGAGCAAGGTGCACCAGTGCCCGTGGCCCCTGCAATGCCTGGATATAGCTCAGCTGAGATACACCATGACCCTGATGATCCCAGCAAACAACCCACACTTCACTCTGCAGGGGAGAGAAAAACATCTGAAGGTCCCAGATAATCTGACCTGGGGAAAAATTCCTTCTCAATCCCAAGTATGTTTTTAAGCTTTTCTCTGCAACCACAGGGGCTTTTTCTGTTGAATGAAAGCTGAGGTGATGGCTACACATAAAACACAACAGTGGCACCACTGCTTCACGGGGAGGGGATATCTTCCTGTCCCGGGGAGATGTAGGGAGGGTGGTCTCTTTTCAGTGTAAGCCAGCTCTGAGATTCTCCCCAGCTCACATGGGGCTTTCAGAAAAACACCAAATCTTACAGAACTCCTGATAAAATGGACACAGTTGGCAGCACTGCGGTGGGGAGTGAACAAAACTGCTCTGTAAGGCACACAAAACTGGCACGGCTGGCTCTGGTGCGGAGCCCTCAAGGAATATCAACGACCAAAACGATCTCATTGTGCTCTGCTGACCTGGAGCGGCACTATGCAGATGACACTTCCCCACTGCGAGAGAACCTCCATGGGGCTGCAAGGCAGAGAATGCAGCAGGCGGCTGCGCTGTCCCTGTCCCTGCAGCCCCTGCAGAACGCAGCTTTCTGCAGTTTAGCCTGACCAAGGCTCGCCTGAGGCCATCCACGAGTCAAGAGAGACTCGGGACTTGCAATGCTGTTCACAGCACAGGGCTGTCTGCGCAGTGACTGCACACACACAAAGCCCCAGCAGAAGGGTCCCTGGGACACACTGTGCTGCTGCAAATCTTGTCCAGAGTCGGAGACAGTTTTCCTGTTTAAAACTAAGCAGGGTTTGTTTATAGGGAGATATTTCTCCCACGGGAGGAGGGCGGCTGGGGCTGGTTGGAGTAGAGGATGGAGGTGAACCCAGGGTTTGTCAGCACTGGAGAGGAGAGGAGAGAAAGCTGCTCATTCCTTTCTCCTCTGTTTTCTCTTTTCTTTGCCTCCCTTTCTCGTCTCTCCTCCTCCCTTCCTGCCATCCTCTCCCACTCTTCAGCGCCAGTCTTGCCTATGCTGGAACTCTCTGCAAGCGGAAAGCCACTCGGGGCTGCATTCCCTCTCAGCCCTTGGTTTCCTCCTGGTTCTCACCCAACACCCCACCGCAATCCAGTGGGAGCAGGGGAGGAGAGAAGAAAGGAGACCACGGACTTCCAGGCCTGATCAGTAGCCACTTGCATGGGGCTAGCCATAGGCTCGCCACCTGCAGCCTCCCCATGGATCTGGTGCTATGGGGCCGTCTCCATTTGAGTGGAGAGGGCTGATTCCCAGTTCACTTAGACGTCCCCGCGCCCTGCTCAAGCTGGCATGCTAAAAATGGCAGTGTAGCTGAGCTAGCACAGGCAGCGCTCCCACTAGCCCCGGAGTCCAGGCCTGCCCAGAGCCCGGGTACACACCGGGGCAGCTCGCCAGAGCTGCTGCCACAGCCACACCACTAGCACAGCTCCCGCTGCATACGCTGGGAATCACAGAGCCCAGCTCACATGCCAGCCTCCCTGACGCGCAGGGCAGGGCTGGCGGGAGGGAGGAGCTCGCTCCCTGGCAGGGCATCCGCAGGCTGGGTGGCAGCATCTCTGTGCGGTTGATCTGGGGGGTTTCTTCTGGTGCAGCCTACTAGCAGTAGTACCAGCTAAGCTACCAGAGGCCCCTGCCTGGGGGCTAGGCTGCTGGGCCTTGCAGCCAGCCAGAGTGAAACCCTCCAGGCCACAGACAGGCCTTGAACTAAGGGACATCTGGTTCTCAGATCCATCCATAAATGCCAGCGATGGGATTCCCTCCTCCACTGGCCCTAGCTGCTGCGACAGGGAGAGGAGTGTGGACTGTGGGAATACGCGTGCTCAGGTCCCCCGAAGCTGAGGGAAACGCCAGCAGGCCGGCCTTGGTGCAAGATATGCGAGGGCTGGGTGGAAAGGACAGCCCAGGGGCTGTAACTTCAGGAGGCAGCCAGGCACAAATGGATCTTTGTCCCAGATGGATGCCGCTCTACACAGCGCATACACTACAGAGGGAGAATTCATCACAGCACGGCCTAGGGGAGGTAGGAACTCCTGTGTCCAATCCCGGCCGACTCCCGGCTCGCTGCAGAACCATTGCTCCGGGGTCAGCTTCCCTACCTGTGTAACCGCAAATACCAACCTTGGGGACACCGAGCCTTGAAGGACAAAACAACCGGGCTTGCCTCCTCCTGACGGAGACAGGCCCCACAGAAAAGTGCTTGTTTTTAACCTTTGGAAATTCAGGGTCTGTCTAGGCTACGAGATTCCCCAGTGACATGAGAACTCGTGAAGAGCCAAGAGAGAAAGTGAGCAAGTGAATGGAGAAACGATTTTCCGTCAGACTGTTTCAAACTCTCCAGACCTGGTTCTCCTCTGACTCTCACTGGCGTAAATCAGCAGTAACTGCACTGAATTCAGTGGAGTTACACCGGGTAAAACTGGTGTCAAGTGAGAGGAGACTCAGGGCCTTTGCTTTCAGTTTGTTTTTGTTAACACATGATTAACTCCAATGCCTAGTGCACACTTGGGCGGAAGGGCGTCTTTGCTAAATCACAGCTCTTGGAGGGAGCCCAGGCTGTGGGACATTCAGGGGGTTTGAGCAAAGCCAGACTGGAATGCCTGAGATTCTGACGGTAGAAAAATAAGCAGGATTGATTTTATTTTTCTACCACGCCCGTTTCCGTCTTCATTGTAAAGGAGGAAGCAAAAGGGCACAAGCTCATTTGCACAAACCCATATGCAGGCTCCCGTTGGTTAACAAATGTCCAAAAAGGGCTTTGAGATTCTGTGCTGAAAGGTGCTAGGTGTTCTTCCTGGGAAGTGTCCTGCCAGCACCGGACAGATCGCCTAACAGGCTCGCCTACCCGTGCACTGAAAACATGGCGGGATTTGCAACACTGCCTCCTGCTTCCCACATTCCCCTGCAGCCGCGCACCCAGCCCCTGCCGGGCTGATCGGCCTCAATGCTCTGTTTCCAGGCAAGTTGCCATCTTCAGCCATGGTCTCTATTCTGATTCAACAGTGACAGGTGCCCCTGAAATGCACATCAATAGATCAGATCCCCACAGAGTTGGCTTCTCTATGGATGTTGAAGAGGTCACCAGACCCTAGTCCCAGAGCCACCACAGACAGGCGGTGATGATGTCCTGAAGCATGGTACCCTTCCTGGGGTGGAGATCTGGTGCATCTTGGTTCCCTGGGTTTCAGCCAGGACACCAGCTCCTTTTGCAATTGGTTCTACATGATCTCCTTTGTGCAGCCTCTCTCTCCCCCACATAGTTGGGGATTTCACCATGTGACCAAGCAGGCAGTCTGTGGGGGATGTGGCGGGGAGGAACTGGAAGAGGGAGAGTCCAGGATGTCTGGTCCAGGACTCCCAAGACGGACTTGGCTGAAAGTCACTGATGTCTGGAATAGCAAGCTCTGTTCTACACTGTGTTCCTGTCGACTAATAAACCTTCTGTTTTACCATCTGGCTGAGATTTGCATTCGACTACAGAACTGGGGTGCAGGGCCCTCTGGCTTCCCAAGGAGCCACATCCAGGCGGACTCGCTGCGGGAAGTGCACAGTGTGGAAGGGGATGCCGAATGCGCCGAGATCAGATCCAGGAAGGTGAAGCTGTGTAAGCTACTTGCCCTGGAGACAGTCCGCTCAGAGAGAGGAGGCTCCCCCAGAGTCCTGGCTGGCTTCTTATGGAGCAGTTCCAGAGCATCACCCCGGTGACTCCGTGACATCTGGTGGTAAAGGTGGGATCAACTGCATCCGGTGGACAGAGCATCCTGCAGTAAGTGACTTGGGAGCAGTAGAATGAATGGGGATTAGCTGGCGTGCTGAAGGCTCAGAGAGGTGCAGTTCCAGGAGGCAGAGGAACCTACAGCTTAACCCTGAGAGAGAGTGGACCCCCAAGAAGAGGAGTCGCACTGAAGTGGTTCCTCCCAGGGATCATGGGGAGCTGAGAGAGCACAGGCCTGTGAGTCTGTGACCACTGGCAAACAGCGTGGAGAGGGCCTATAACCATCTCCTTAAGAATGACATTGTAGAGCTGTGCAGAGAGAGAGAGGGTTGTACGTTAGAAGATTCACCAAGGCACAGCTGATTGTCGAGTGGAAGAGAATGATCGCTGTAAGGAGCTGGCTCCTGACCCAGCTGGGGCCGCAAGAGAGGCTGGGAGTAGCCAGGAAGCCCCAGGGGTCACCCCAGCCACCGACCCAACCAGGGACGCGGGAGGGGCTGAAAGCAGCCAGGCAGCCCCAGGATCCACCTACCCGATCAGCAGTGCATCTTCATGGCCGAGTTCCCTGCTGGTGGAGCTGAGACGGCTGGAGTTGGAAATGGAACTGAAACAGAAGGAGTGGAGGATCGTGAAAGACAGAGGCAGCATGAGCTGGTGATGGCGGAGCTGAGAAGCAGAGAGACCCCTACCGTGGTGAGTGGGGATGAGCCCCGGGTGGCTAAGCCCGCAGAGAACTCCGATATCAAAGTGCTGCCTCGGTTTAAGGAAGGGGATGATCAATCCCTGCTGTGCAGGTCTGAGCTGACCCCTGAGGCGTACAGGAAAAGGTTCCAGAGTGTGCAGAAGACCCAGGGGATGACATATCTGGAACTGATCACGCTGATGGGGGAAATACACCCCAAGTGGGCGAATGGGCAGGGGTCCAGACCAAGGAGGACGTGATTGAGCTGGTGGGGCTGGAGCGATTATACGAACACTGTCCCCTTGAGCTGAGGATGTGGCTGGTTGACAAGAGGCCAAAGGACCTGCGCCGCATAGGGCTGCTGGCTGGCGAGTTTGTAGACAGCAGGAATTCAGAGTTTAGAAATGGACCAAATTGCCAGCAGTCAGCTGTTTCCCCCACAAAGTAAGCTTGAGTCTGAATGACTTAACACTGCCATACATCTGTGTTATCACCTGTTTTCTACCCTGAAGCTTCAAGCTCAGTGCATTCAGGTGATCAGTTACATCTGTTAGAAAAGCAAGGCTGCAGATAAAAGTGGAATCAGCAAGCTGTGGAACCTCCTTGTTTTTCATTTTCATGAAGGAATCCATCTCCTCTCTAAGTGCAAAAAAATGCTTCAAAACATCTCCAGGACTCAGCCATCTAACTTGAGTGTGATACAGAAGTTCCGCATATTTGCTATCCATACTTGCTAGAAAAGAAGTGAATAGTCTGTGATTCAGCCCTTATGCATGTATAAAATTAACGGGTTTAACAACTACACCCATAACTTCCTTCATTTGTAGACTTTTACCACACAGGGCTTCTTAGTGTAAAATGCAGTGTATACTGCTGAAGCTAATTCCTGGCATACTGAGGCTGTTCAGTTTGGTCTTCAATAATCCAACCACACCAACGTTTTCAGAGCACATTGATGGCGAACCGTCCGTAGCCAAAGATACAAGTTTGTTCCATGGCAGTGCAGCTTTTTCAATGCACTCTTCCAGTCCCTGAAATATGTCCCGTCCCATTGTGGTATCCTTCAGTAGCATTAAATCTACAATTCTTCAGTTACATTCAAATTACAATCCACACCTCTAATGAACACTGCACACTGTGCAGTATCTGATGCATCTGTACTCTCATGAAGAGCAACTGAAAATGCTTCCAAGTCTTTTGCCATTTGAATCAATTGTTTTTGCACATTATCTGCTAAACCCGTTATCCTGAAGGCAACTGTATTGGCAGACAAGCTTACGCCTTCAAAAACTTTCTTCCTATCAGGACATAAAATTTTGCTGGCCTTCACAAGACATTATTTTACGAATAGGCCTTCTGTAAAAGGTTGCGATGATTTAGCTGTCATTTCGCTTGTCGCAAAACTTCCTCTTCCTGCATCTTCGCTAGACTTGTTAATCTCCGAAAAGAAATGTCTTTGCTTGGCAAATGCTGCTTTAAGTTGCTGACCTTTTTCCTCTCAGATTTTTCCAGTGAATGCATCATATTTTTCACAGTGCATTGTGTTGGAGTGCCGACGCATGTTATACTCCTTGGGAACAGCAATCGTTTGCTGACAAATTATCTTTCACCTCTGTGAAAAAATATAAGTTCTCCCATTTGTCTTGGAAAACTCTCTTTTCTTCCATGAGTGTTTTTTTTTGTTTTTTTTTTTAAACACCAAAGTCATTTCCGAAGGGTTTTAATAAAATATAAACACCTGGTAATGCACCTCCTTCAAACGACAAAACACACATTTACCTTTAGATTACTTCCATTCAAGATGGCGGTATCATCAGAAAGACAAAGATTAAGTAAACAAACACATTTTAAAATAATTAAAAATAATTTCAGTTAATGTTATGTGCATAAATTCGTTGCTACAAGCCATTGTTCACAGTATTTTTGCTAAGAATTGGTCCAAGGCTGTTCGAAAGTTTATCTGTTCTATTTTTAGAATGATCAGTGACAAATGAGCCACTGGGGACAGGTCTTGGTGGGGCTGTGGCCTCGGACCCAGTCACTAAGAAGGAGCAGGTCCCCACCCCTTCCCCCACCGCTGAATTCCAGGCCGAGCTGCGGAAGGATCCATCCTTAGAAAAGCTGAGGGAACTTGCTGGCCACAGCATGGCGGAACCCCTGGGGGAAGGCTGCCGGGAGAGAGTCCTGTGGGAGAAGGGATTCCTGTACCGGGAATGGGCTCCCCAAGGGGAAGTGGAACCGTGGGGGATCAGGAGACAGCTAGTGGTCCCCCAGAAGTACTGCCACAGGCTACTGTACCTGGCCCACAATATCCCTCTCTTGGGACACCAGGGGATCCAGCGCACGAGGCAGAGGCTGCTACGGAACTTTTACTGATGCCATCCAGCAGTACTGCAGGTCTTGCGACCCCTGCCAGAGGGTGGGGAAGGCCCTGGACAAGGGGAAAGCGGCTTTGAGGCCCCTGCCCATCATAGAGGAGCCTTTCTAGAAGGTGGCCGTGGACATAGTGGGACCCCCCAGCAAGGCAACTCGGACAGGGAAAAAATACATTCTGGTGGTGGTAGATTTCGCTACTCACTATCTTGAGGCAGTGGCTCTGTCTTCTATCTGTGGCAGACGCATTGCTGACCATTTTCAGCAGAATGGGGTTCCCCAAGGAGGTCCTTACAGACCAGGGCCCTAATTTCATGTCAACTCTGCTCCAGTGCTTGTGGGAGAAGTGTGGGGTCCGACACACCTGGGCCTCAGCGTATCACCCTCACTCCAATGGGCTGGTGGAGAGGTTCAGTGGGACCCAAAAGATGCTGCTGAAAACCTTTATGAACCAGCACCCACAGGACTGGAACAAGTATTTACCCCACCTGCTGTTTGAGTACTGGGAAGTGCCCCAGGAATCAGCCAGGTTCTCCTTTTAAGTTGCTATATGGGAGGAGAGTGAGGGGACCCCTGGACTTGATGAGAGACGAATGTGAGGGGAAGGCCTCCCGCGATGGAGAATCAGTGGTAGAGTATGTATTGACTTTCCGTGAGAAGCTTGCTGAGCTCATGGGCTTGGCTGGGGAGAATCTAGCCAGGGCCCAAGGGAAGCAGAAGGTCTGGTACCACCGCTCACTGTGTGCCCGCTCCTGTGCCACCGGGGACCAGATGATGATTCTCATCCCTGTGAGAAAGAACAAACTACAGGCTGCCTGGGACAGGCCTTTTAAGGTCATCGAGCAGCTGAATGAGGTGAACTATGTGGTAGAACAGCCACCGGGTGTACCATGTCAACATGACGAAGCCACACTGGGACAAGGAGGATTTGGTACTGGCTGTGTGTGGCCAGTGGGAGGAGCAGGTAGATAATCCCTTAGTGGATCTATTCCCTGAGATGGGGCCGGCCCTTGGCTGGAATCATTTCTCCTCTCTGACCAGCTAACCCCCGCCCAGCAGGCAGAGATCCGAGAGGTGCTGGGTTCCTACCAGCAGCTGTTCTCCAACTGGCCTGGGCTCACTAACCTGGCTGTCTGCCAGGTGGAGATAGGAGCCAACCCTCCTGTACGATGCTCCCTGTTCCGGGTCACTGGGAAAACAGCCCAGACCTGGAGAGAGAGGTCAGTGACATGCTGGCTTTAGGGGTGATCCAGCCATCTTCCAGCCCTTGGGCCTCTCCTGTGGCACTGGTCCCCAAGAAGGATGGGTCAGTCCAGTTTTGTGTGGATTACCAGAAGCTTAATGCCATCACCAAGCTCAATGCCTACCCCATGCCTAGGCTTGACGAGCTCGTTATCTCACTACTATGGATCTCATCAAGGGCTACTGGCAAGTACCTTTGGATCCGGATGCCCGGGTGAAATCTGCTTTTATCGCCCCTCTGAGCTTATACGAGTTCCTGGTCCTACCTTTTGGCCTAAAGGGGGCACCTGCCACCTGCCAGCGCCTGGTGGAGGTGATCAGAGACAGTCTGGGAAGCGGGCCAAAGAAGCAGGTCCAGGCTTTCACTGGGATGGCAGGCTACTACCGGAATGCTCCGAGGCCAGACCCAGGAAGGTGAAGCTGTGTGAGCGTCTTGCCCTGGCGACAGTCTGCTCAGAGAGAGGAGGCTGCCCCCAGAGTCCTGCCTGGCTTTGTAGGGAGCAGTTCCAGAGCATCGCCCGGGGACTCCATGACACACCATACTGCCAATGGATAGAAAAGGTGAGGCTAGGGCAGAGACCAGAGGGCCTGAAGGCGCTATGGACAAGCGATAACCCAGCCGGTAGCATGCTGAAGTTGATGAGAGCTGAGTCATTGACTTAAATGGGGATACGAAGCAAACACACGTGCACCCTGCCTCATGGAAGCAGTCTCAGTGATTTCAGTCTGACCTAGTCACATGTGTGAAACTGAGCAGACGTGTGGCTGTTTGCAGGCTCAGGGCCCACATCAGGTCCCCTCTCTTTGCAGCACCATGCAGAGCTAGTGCTAAGTGCTACGGAAGCTGTGCTACACACATCCACCTGCTAGAATCGCCACTCTTTCTGAAAAGAGGTCACAGCCCTAAGGGTTGCTGAGCAAACCCTGACAGCCTGAATCAAATGTAACCAATGCAGAGTTGTCTTCCTGAGTCTACATACAGCCTGAAACAAGAGCTCATCGAGAGAGAGAGATGAACTGCTCCCATTAGCTTAATGGACATTGTCTCTGAAGTCTAATGATGATCACAGCATATCAATATAGTTCATTCTTTCACCCCCATCTGTTAGCAAACACATCCAGCTAGTGCACTGAGTAGGGGGCTGGTTGTTGTCCAGGACTGCGGAGGCAGTGGGCTAGGAATTTCAGGCTCTGAGCCTTCTTGGGAAGGGCAGAGATCCATCACATTCCCCTCTCCCCTACTCAGACCAAAAGCTCCCAAAACCTCAAACTGACTGCTGACCCCTTCCAGATACCAAATGCTCCAGCTACCAACAAGTCCAGCTTTCCCGACAACGTCCCCAGCCAAGCTGTGTGCTGTCAATCCAATACGCTGCAGCACACCAGCAACTTGCACTGAATCTTGTAGTCATGGGGCCACCACAAGGGCAGGACGGTGAGGATTGCATGGCTCGATTCCCCCCAGCGGACGATAAAAGCCTGTGATTTGGAATGCAGCCCCAGCTGCTGCAGGGGGTCCGGTGTGCGGCTAAGCACAGTGCCCTGACAGCACAGAGCTCAAAGACTTGGCTGCATAGCTGAGGTCTGGTTGTAGCAGAGCGCAGACGGCCCCAGCGGACACAGCAATAACGAGCACACCTGAGCCTCGTATCTGTTGGGTTTCCGGGAAGTGGGCGGGCAAAGCCCGCCCACTGCTAAAGGATCCTCCCCCAGCCTAAGGGGAGGACCCACAGGACCACACCTGAGCCTCGTAGGCACGAAAGTAAAACTGCTGCATCGGTCACAGGGGCTGAGGCATTCCCCCTTGACTTCCATGGAAATTAGATCAGGCCCTTAATTTCCATAGCATCTTTCAGCGCAAAGTGCTTTTTTATGTTGTAGCAGAGTGGACCCCTGCTCCTGCCCTGAAGGGGTTAAAAACAGCCCTGGGAAGGGGCGGTAGCTGGAGAAAGCAGCCTTTAGGCTGGGGCAAGAAGCCTGGGCTGATTGGGGAAAGTAGGCTCAGCTGTGGCCATGCTCTAATCAGGCCCAGCTGGCCCCTATAAGAGGCTGTGAGACAGAAGCCCAAAAGTGAGTCTCTCTCTAGATATAGAGGGAGATGGGCCTGGCTGTAGGGAGCTGGACATAAGGTACCTAAGTGAAGCAGGGCTGGGGAAAGGCAGAGGAGCTGGGGAGCTCTAGCCTGGAAAGCCCCAGGCTGTGGCCTAGCATTGGGCTAACAGGTACAGGGGTTGCAGAGAGCAGCCCGGGGTAGGCCAAGGCAGCAGGTCCAAACCCAACCTTGCCAGTGATGAGCAGGCTGATACTGCAGTCTGCCCCACGGCGTGGGGCTAGACAATGACTGGCAGGAGCCATATACTGAGGCAAGGTGGGGATAGAGGGTGGGGGTTTCCCGGGGAGGGGAGACCCAGAGAGAAAGGGGTTACTGCCAGGGGCAGCAGCCCATGTAAAAGCGCACCGGGTCCAGGGAGGGACACGGGGGCCAGAGGACAGATGGATCACCGGTTTGCAGAGGGCGCTCCAGAGCTGGAACAGAGCTAATTCCCATGAGTCACCAGCAGGAGGCGCTGCAGGGGTGAGGCCGGCCACTCTACATATGTACATACAGCATTACTGAAATGCAGTCACCCAGGGGAGGAGGACAGCAGCCACCCAGGCAGAACAATGCACAGCTGTGGGGGAATAAGGGCATTGGTCAAGCATGGTTGGGCAAGTCCCTCCTTTACAGACAGTGCTGCAGGATCTCTGATATACACACCACACAAACATGAACTCAGTTTTTAAGTCTCCACCTATGGTGTGATAAAGCACATATAAAATGCCCTGCAAAGCCTCAGAGCATGTGTCACAAATATTAAGCACACTGGCTGGATCTGCACTGGTTTAAGTTACATATTTCAGACACATGCAAAGCCAAGAAATAAACCCATGTATGGAGACAGCGTTGTTTCTGCATCTCCCCTCCCCCTCTGCGAGTCTTTTCGCTTGTGCTCCTTATTTCTGACCCATCCCAGACTCTGCAGATGCCAGTGGTAGAGCCCTGTGCTGCATTCCCAGTGATCCTAGAATAGGGCACTGGGATCCATTGTGCCATGCAGCAGCAGGACTGCATAGGGGATCGTTTCCATAACTCAGCACAGCCCAGCTCCCTGGCTGGCTTTCTGTCTGATGGAACAGCTGGGGGATTGAGGGGCGCGGGTCGCAGGCAGACTGGGGTGCAGGAAGGAGCACGTGGACTGCAGGGGAGGGGAGAACATGAACCATGGGGGGGGGGAAGGGCTTATCATATTTTCCACCCCCCAGGAACCAAAATACCCCGAGGAGACCAGATCTCACATTAATCCAGTTACATCCATTTGGCATTAAAAACAGACAGTGAAAAATGCAAACACCGTTACAAACTCCCAGACATCTAGGCACAGGCACTGTGGGCCTGGGGAAACATGCCCCCCCCTCATCCCCTCAGACTTTTGAAATATATTTCTTTACTGAAATGGGCATCCAAGGCATATCGGAGATTCCTGCTCCAGCGAGCTGGACTTCACTTTTCCAAGCACAGGCCCTGCTCCTACCTTGCTAACACAGGGATAACCCAACATTTGCTCATCTCTGGTACATATTACGGTTTCCCTTTTGTTGGAGTTCAATACAGATCACAAATCAAGAATGAACGTGGTACAATTATTTTTCATGATGATTATTTCTTGGGATGTTTTCCTTTGGAACACAAGAGCCTCCCGTTCTTCTAGCCCCAGTAAGGTTTCCCATACATGGTTTCAGGGTCCAGTGTTATTTAACCCATTCCAGCAAAACATGAGTAACAAGTGTAGATACAGCAGGTGCATTTAGCATAAAGGATCATAGCCAAAGAGCAAGAGGTGCTTTCTGGCAGGGAGCTCCGGGTCATGAAGTCCAGACCCCTGCTATCACAGGCAACCCCTCAGTTCATCCCCTTCATACGTTTATCAAGCTCCATCTTCATACTAGCTGGATTCTTTGCCCCACTACTCTGTTTGGGACACTAGTCCAGCACCTCACTCCTCTGACAGCGAGAAATCTCCTAATCCCATGTGTACAGAGTCACAAGCCAGCAAGTGCTTGAACTACTGCCCTCTACTGGGCAGGATCAGGGCTGCGCCAGTGTGTTAATGGAAGGGACAGAATGGACACCGGCTTTCAAGCACCTTGCTGAAAGCGCAGGGTGCTCTGACCTGCCATTTGTGGTGCGACAACAGAGTGATGGGCACTGGAAATTACAGACTCAATGCTCAGATTCCATGTTCCAATAACGGCACTGGGGCAAATGTCCCAAACTCTGGTGGAGCTCCATCTGCAAGTCATTTGGGGAGGGGTGGGGGGCCTCTGCATGTGTGCAAATCCTCTAGCGAGCACCTTTACGCAGCTGCATAAGGTGGGTCTGTGCCCTCTGGGTACCAGCCAGCAGATGCTTTGCACAGTGACCCAGGGCTGTGCGAACCCTGACAATCCCCAGCGTTCAGCAGCCTGGGGGGGATGGGCCTGGTTGTACAGGATCCGTTTGAGCTTCGCAGCTGCACTGTAGATGCCATTGACCGATGGGAGATGTAGGTGCTCAGCCTCTGCTCCAAACCATGACCACAGCCACGTCTCTCCCCCAGCCCGGCCTGCTGCTGTGTCTAGCACAGAAGCAGCAGAGCCACACCTGCTGTAATGATGGGCAGGGACAGCTGGATGTGGAGGCAGGGCACGGGCACAGCGGCAGGATGCAGAAACTGAGGCAAGGAATAAAGCCTGCTTTCAGTTGGGGTTGCTGACGTGCAGAGACTGCCCTTCCCGCCTGCCTGCTGGCTGGGCTGAGAACTTGCCAGGATAGCTCCTTTGGGGAGTAAGTACAAGTGGCAGCCCCCGCCCCTTTTCCCTTCAGGGCTTGGAACCCAGGCAACATCCAGCTCAGTCACTCTGGGTAATGTGGCCACCCCCAGTGAGGCCCCATCACCCCCACCATGCCAGCCAGGAGTCAGAACTACAGCTCCCAGTCCCCCTTTCCTGGAGCGCTGGGAATTAACATCCGGGTTGGAGCGGGGGTTGCGTTCAATAACCCCCATGCTCAGCCAGCCAAGAGCCGGTACCGTGCATTTACAAGCGGCTGGGGCACATCTAAACGCCATCACTAGCGTCCTCCTCAGGCTGCAGGAACACAGCAACGGCTGTCACAACTGAGCCTCTCTGGCTCCTGCCATCGCAACCCCTCCCCCTCAGGGGGCTGTGGTGGCACTGTGTGAACCCTGCCCCCCACGGGCTGCCCCTTGTAGGCCTGACACGCTCATCCTCATCAGCCCCCAGGCCCAGACAGTTGCCATTTTCACACTAGGGTATCACCACACCACCCCCTCCAGGGCCAGCTTCGCTGGGCATAGGCCCCCTTCCCCCTCTCCCATCTGTGCCCTTCATCCCTGTCGCTGGGACCTCCCCACCCAGTCCCGTGCCCCGTTCCCTGCCTGCACTCTCCACCTCTGCTCCCTCTGCAGAGCAGCTCGGCGCCTGTCCCCGGGGCTGTGCTAGGGGCTCCAGGGCAGGTGCTGGTTAAGGGCAGCCCACTGCCTGGCGGAGAGGGGCTGGCGAATGACCGATGGGCTGTCAGGCAGCGCTCCCCACTCCCACTGCGTGGCAGGTCTGAGCTGGGGCTGGCCCTTCCCACTGCTCCCTGACTCTGCCCCGTTGGTCCTTATGTCCATCTGGTGTCTCCTCTCCATCCCCTGCCCCCCCCCTTGGTCACTTGCTCCTCGCTGTTCTCACCCTTGTCCCGACACTCCTCTTTCCGTCTCTCTGCTCCCACACGGGTGACTCGCTCAGACCTGGTGCTGGGTTCCATGCCTAGACTCAGCCTGTGTTCCCATGCTGCACGCCCTGGGTTTCTGCTGTGCCCTGGCAGCCAGGCTGTGGGGAGCAGCAGGCAGCAGCTGGCATCCTGCAGGGCATCCCGAGATACGGCAGGCTCAGAGAGGGCCAGGCGCATGCTGCCGAGAGGAGTTTAGTGTTTAACCAATCTAATCCATAGCAGTGCAGTAGGCTAGTGTGTCTGTAGACAAATCTGATTCCAGCTAAAGCTGCCTCCTGCCTGCACAGCTCCAGATGGCCTGGATACCGAGTTCTGGAAAACAGGCTGAGACCATCTGCTGTGAACAAGCCGAGCAGTGGAAAGCGGGGCTCTGAGCTGCCAAAAGCGGGAGCCAGGCGCCCCAGAAATGCCCATCCCCCAGATTGCCAGCTGGGTAGCTGACAGCAGAGGAGTGGGCAGTTTGGAGCACTGGGGTTTATGCTTTTCACAGGGGTTCATTGTCTTAGGGAGACATTTCGAGGGGGGGGCGGGAACTGAGGTGAAAGCTGGTCTCCTCACAGCATTTCTGTGCCTGGGCAGAGGAGGTCCCCTAAGGAGGCTGGATCCCACACGCAGCCCTCAGAAGGCACAAAGCTCATAAGGACAATCAGCTACTGACCTACAGAGACCAGTCCCAGATTATTATGGGACCATGATGATCATCCAGTCTGAGCTCCTGCACAACACAGACAACACACCTGGGAAGCCAAACCTAGAACCTCGGTTCTTCTGCTCCAAACTACAAACCCCTCCCCAGGATCTCCATGCCCAGCCCTGCTGGAGAAAAGCAAGGCTGCCCAGACGGGGGGGCAAGTGGGGCAATTTGCCCCAGGCCCCGGCCCCCACGAGAATGCTCCAGCTCCAGCCCCGCCTCCCCCATCACGCCACGGCCAGGAGCAGCCCTGGACAGAGCTAAAGCAGTGTGGCTCCAGCAGGGCCTGAGCTCCTCTCCGCTCAGAGCCGCATGGTAAGGGGGCAGAGCTGCGATCTCCAGTCCCCCCGAGCCATGCTGCTGCAGCGCTGTCCGGGGCCAGGGCAGCTCCTGGACGCAGCGCTCCTGAGGCTCTGAGAGAGGGGAGAGGCGGGGGAGAGCGACCCTGCACAGAGCTAAAGCAGTGTTGCTCCAGTGGGCTTTGAGCTCCTCCTCGCTCAGAGCCATGTGGTAAGGGGGTGGGGCTCAGGCCCTGCTGGAGCCATGCCGCTGCAGCGCTGTCCAGGGCTGCTCCTGGACACGGTGAGCTGAGGCTCCAGGAGAGGGGAGAGGCGGGGGTAAGCAGCATGGCAGGGAGCCGAGGGTTTGGATAAGGGGCACAGAGTCCCAGGGACAGTCTGGGGGGGGGGCCAGTCAGAGGACAGGGAATAGGGGGTTGGATCATGGGCATTCCAGGGGTCTGTCAGGACTTGGCGGGGGGGGGGGGGGTGGATAGGGGTCGGAGCAGTCAGGGGACAGGGAATGGGGAGGTTGGTGGGGAAGGGAGTCTCGGGGGGGGGGCAGTGAGCAGACAAGGAGCAGGATGGGTCAGGGATTCTGAGGGGGGAGCAGTCACGGGGCAGGAAGTGGGTGGGGGTCAGATAGGGTGTAGGGCCAGGCTGTTTGGGAGGCACAGCCTTCCCTACCCTAAAGCTCATTCAGCATTTGAGGCTTGCAGATAGCTATTTAACACAAAGAGACAAGATGTTATCTTTTCCATGGGGGAGGGATCACATGAGAAGAGCAATATCCTACACCACCTATCTCCTTCCCAACCCTACCAAGGGAGACCCCCCCCCACATTCCCTGAGGCTCCAGAGGGGTTAATTCAGTGGTTCTCAAACTTTTGTACTGGTGACCCCTTTCACATAGCAAATCTTTGAGTGTTCCCCACCCCTTATAAATTAAAAACACTTTTTTACATATTTAACACGATTATACATGCTGGAGGCAAAGCGGGGTTTGAGGTGGAGGCTGACAGCTCGTGACCTCCAGTAATAACCTCGTGACCCCCTGAGGGGTCCCAACCCTCAGTTTGAGAACCCCTGGGTTAATTTAATTTTAGCACCCTGTGTCCATTCACATGCATGTGCTATTTTAAGCATTTCAGTTTTCACAACATAGGCTCATCCCAGATTCTGGAACAAGCTCAAATGCTCAGTTCGTGGAGTATGTCCATAAGCTATACTAAAGACAAACCCACAGTACCCGTCTCCAGTTGGTGAAGGATCCCACGGAGCCAGTCTCTAGGAAACAGATGCATTCATGGAGCTAAGTCCATTAATGGCTATTAGCCAGGATGGGTAAAGAATGGTGTCCTTAGCCTCTGTTTGTCAGAAGGTGGAGATAGACGGCAGGAGAGAGATCACTTCATCATTACTTGTTAGATTCACTCCCTCTGGGGCACCTGGCATTGGCCACTGTCGGTAGACAGGATACTGGGCTGGATGGACCCAGTACAGCCGTTCTTATATTCTAAGCTAAATGAACCCAAAGTTATGGAGACAGATATGAGTCAAGGAAGCCTGCAGAGTATCAGAAACCTGGAAAAATCTCTGACTGGATGGGCTCAGGCAATTGGTCACAAACTGAGGTGGTTCAAAAGTTTTGGATTTTTTTTTATGCAGAATTTTTTTATTGTTTCTTTAAACAAACACAGCAAGCAGCATGTATTTGGCCACACACTTCTGAAACCCCAAATCAAGTTCAGGTTTTGGCAGACTAATTTCAGCTTTTCAATTAAAAAAAACACAACAAATTTTGAAGGAAAGCAGACATTGTCCGTGATTTTTTTCTGTTTTTTAAAAACCCCTTGTTTTCGATCCAAAAAAAGTTTTGACAGAAAATATTTGTCCAACCCTTTTAATGAGCTTTAGTGCCTTTCAGCACTAACTGATGCTGAGAACCAGTGATACCTTGTAAAGGTGACTTGAAAAGAAGTTTTCTCAAAATTAGGTTTGCGCCGAGATGTGGAAGGTTTTTAAATGTTTATTTTTCCCAGGGCTGCCCGGGGGAGCAAGTGGGGCAATTTGCCTCAGGCCTCACAGAGGCCCCCACGAGAATATAGTATTCTCATAGACTCATAGATTCTAGGACTGGAAGGGACCTCGAGAGGTCATCGAGTCCAGTCCCCTGCCCTCATGGCAGGACCAAATACCGTCTAGACCATCCCTAATAGACATTTATCTAACCTAATTCTATAGTATTGCAACTTTTTTTTAATGGAAGGGGTCCCTGAAATTGCTTTGCCCCAAGCCCCCTGAATCCTGTGGGCGGCCCTGGAAAAAAAGGGGCACGTCCTGCCCACACCAAAGGCAGGAGAATGTGTTCATTCAGCCGTAGCAGCACCTAGTCCATGAGCCCAGCACCTCCCTTCTGGCACCTACACAGCAGCCCCAAGCCAGCACTCAGCCCTCCAAAGGCAAAAATCAGTTCTCCCAAACCCCAATCCCATGATCCTTTCCGTCCCCAAAGCACTGCTGGATTGGGCTGGGCCTTGGCAAGCCAGCACAGATGGTTTGGGTTCTAGCTTGCTAGAGGTGGAGAACCACTGCCCTATCCTATGGTACTGATCCAGGGCCTAATCCTGCCTGGTGCAGAGCATCCGCAGTGCCAGCGAAGTGGGCTGCGCCCGTACTCACAGCATCAGGCCTCCAGGGCTGGGAAGCCCAGAGCCTCGCTGCCACCCATGGGTCTAGACAGCCACACGAGAGAGGGAGAAAGAGAGCGAAAGACAGTAGCTCCAGCAGGGCTGGGAAATAAGGGAGTCGGGGAAACGGCTGCTGCCTCTTGTGGGCAGATCACTTCAGGTGACGGGAAGCCGTGCAAGGAGACACAGGGCGTAGAGAGAAGCTGTGTGGCAACGTGGGGCATTTCAGCAGCATCTCCTGGACTGTGCCACATGCCACTAACTCGGCTCCTGAAGCACCCCGGGGTGGGAGGGAGGCAGAGCCCTACAGCTCCATGTGGTTGGGGCCAGACGGGAAGAACGCCGTCTCTTGTTACACCAACCCTCTGTGGTCGGAGGTGGGAGCCCTGCGAGAGGCCACAGACCCGGGTCTGGCTCACCTTGCCCGGGTCTCTTTGGAGGGTCACACTTCAGATGGCGCTTTCTGTGGGCTAGGGAGCCAGAAATGGGGCTGTGCGACCTTTCCCCTCAGTGCTGGCTCAGATCCAGGCCAGGCCTGGCCACCCATTGTCACCATCTTGATGGTTGGTGGCCAGCGTGAAACAAGCTGGGAGCCTGTCCCACACCAAGCAGCTGCCTCAGCAGAGCGGCCTGAATGGGCCATGCAGCCTGCGTCCTCCAGGGCAGGGCTTCGGCAGGGGCGTCTTTCCACGACAGCGCATGCTGCGCCTCTCCTGTGGTATGTGACCCGGTGCTCTACTCACTGCAGGACAGCGTCTCCTCCTGGCCCTTCTGGGGATGAGCTCTGCACGGCCGATACCACTTCCGGCAGTTGTGCGCCATCTCTTCCTCCCTCTGCGGCCCTGCTCTCGCTTCAGGAACCGCAGCACCTCTGCATGACTCGGCCCTCTGGCCAGGTCACTGTGTAACAAAGGCCGGCAGCCCTCCCGTCCCAGGTGCTGCTCTCTCAGCAGCTAGCTGGGCCTGTCCTCTACTGCGGGTTCCAGCTCAGGCACCCTCCAAACAGCAGCCAAGGTGTGGGTCTGCCCCTGCCTAGGGTTGTGAACTTTCCAATGGTACAAAAACGAACATCCCTGCCCCACGCCCTGCTCCTTCCCCGATGCCTCATCCCATCCCTTCCCTGACACCCTGCCCTCCCCCTTCTCCAAGGCCCCATCCCTGCTCGCTGCATCCCCTCTCCCTCCGTCGCTTGCTCACCCTCTATTCCCACTCACTTTCACCACTGCGGCAGGGGCTTGGGGTGCAGGGGGAGGTGAGGGCTCCAGCTGGGGGTGCAGGTTCTGGGATGGGGATGAGGGGCTTGGGCTGCAGGAGAGGGCTCTGAGCTGAGGCAGCGGATTGGGGTGTGGGAGCGGGTATGGGCTCTGGGCTGGGGGGTGCTGGCTCTGGGGTGGGGCAACAAATGAGGGGTTCAGGGTGCAAGAGGGGGCTCTGGGATGGGGTAGGGGCCTGGGGCGCAGGGGGAGGTGAGGGCTCTGGCTGTGGGTAAGGCCTCTGGGGTAGGTCCGGGGATGAGGGGCTTGGGCTGCAGGAGGGGGCTCCGAGCTGAGGCAGGGGGTTGAGGTGTGGGAGGGGGTACAGGCTCTGGGCTGAGGGGTGCGGGCTCCAGGGTGGAGCCAGAAACAAGGGGTTCAGGGTGCAGGAGAGGGATCCAGGCTGGGGCAGGGGGTTGGGGTGAGGGCTCCGGCTTGGGGTGTGGGCTCTGGGGTGGGGCCAGGGTTTAGGGTGCAGGGGGGGCTCCAGGCTGGGGCAGGGGATTGGGATCCGAGGGGGGGAAGTGAGGGATCCGGCTGGGGGCATAGGTTCTGGAGTGGGGCCAGCGTTTGGGGTGCAGGATGGGGTGTGGGGTTCGGGCTCCAGTTAGTGCTTACCTCAGGCGGCTCCTGGGAAGCTGTCGATATCTTTCTCCAGCTCCTAAGCAGAGGCGTGACCACATGGCTCTCTGTACTGCCCGTGCCTGCAGGCACCGGCCCGTCAGCTCCCACTGAACACGGTTCCCAGCCAAAGAGAGCAGCTGAGCTGGCGCTGGGGTCAGGGGCAGCGCACACAGCCCCGGCGGTGGCTGTCCCTCCACCTAGGAGCCAGAGGGAGATGCAGGCAGCTTCCTGGGAGCCATGCGGAGGTAGGTAGGGAGCCTGCCTGCGCTGCCAACCGGACTTCTAACGGCCTGATCGGAGCTGCCAGGTGCCTTAACCCTGCTGCCTTTCCATGATCCGTTTCCTCACCTTCTGGCCCTCACCTCCCTTCTCCCCAGAGTAACCGTGGCCTCGTTTCTATAGCCTCCGACTCACCTCCCTTCCCCCAGGAGTGACTGCAGCCCCTCCTGCTTCCACTCTCCTAGAAGAAGATAGAATATTAGGGTTGGAAGAAGCCTCAGGAGGTCATCTAGTCCAACCCCCTGCTCAAAGCAGGACCAGTCCCCAACTAAATCATCCCAGTTAGGGCTTGGTCAAGCCTGACCTTAAAAACCTCTAAGGAAGGAGGTTCCATCACCTCCCTAGGTAACTCATTCCAGTGCTTCACCACCCTCCTAGTGAAAAAGTTTTTCCCTTCCGCACCGCAACTTGAGACCATTGCTCCTTGTTCTGTCATCTGCCACCACTGAGAACAGTCTAGATCCATCCTCTTTGGAACCCCCTTTCAGGTAGCTGAAAGCAGCTATCAAATCCCCCCCACCCTTCTCTTCTGCAGACTAAACAAGCCTAGTTTCCTCAGTCTCTCCTCCTAAGTCATGTGCCTCAGCCCCTTGATCCTGTCTTTATACAAGCCCTGCCTGCTCCTCATAGGTGAGCTCCCCTAATCAGGGCTTTCCTCCAGGCCTGATTTGCCCAGATTGCAGCCAACTGGCCCAATTCAGCTCTCGCAGGACCAGCGTGGGGAGCTCACTCTGCCATGGGCTAGCGCAGGCTCCCGTGCTGGCACGTTTCACTAGCTGTTCACTGAGAGAAGACAAGGGCCCAACAGAAGAAACGCTGCTTTCTTTAGAGGAAAGAAGGGGAGGTGGGCAGCGCTAGCATGTGGAGTGTGCGATAACTGGTTATAGTGCAGGGGAATGTGTCTCCTTCATCCCTAACTCACACACTGGTGCTGAGAGACTTTGCTCCCCAGGCTGATGACTCCCAGCTTCTGGCCTCAGAGAGACTTTTGCTTTTCTGCTCACGCCCTCTGTCACTGCAGAGGATCGGGCAAAGGCAGAGTCCATTACATGTCGGCCCAGTGATCTAGTTCATGGTCTTCGCCTCTCAAAGGCTACCCCACAACCCACTCCAGCCGAGCACCAATATTCAGGTTCTCCTCTTTGTAGTAATACCCAGACTTCATTCCACGTGGAGGTCTGAACCCATTTCCGGCTCTTTTTCCAATGACATAGTGACACATGCATGAATTGACTCGTGAACTGCTTTCACAGCTGATTCTCACAAGTGAACTTGGCCTGGATTTTCTTGTCCTCTTAGAAGAGACCCCAGGGAGCCAGATGGCATACTGATCAGTGACAGCCAGACAACACAATGGGCCAAACCGAGCCCTGCCGCCACTGCGGAGCTCCATGGCAGAGCAAACCCCAGCTCCAAGTGCCACCTCTGTGCCTTAGTTGAGAAGACAGGGGTCAGATTCAGCCCTGGTGTAGCCTGAATCCAGCCAAGGCGCAGCGCCCCGCAGCTGGCATTAGCAGTGTCTTGTGTGGTCCGAATGTGTCAGAACCACGCCGTCCCCAGAAAGCAATCTGCCCTGTCCCCTCCGGCCCTGTCTGCCATTGCAGCTCTTCCATGCCCTGCAGGGAAGCGTCTGTGCTCCGAGAGCTCACCCGAGGGTCCCACCGTGTTCGGGAGCAAACCTAACAAACTATGGGGAAAAACACACTATTGGCCCCAGCTGCCAGCACAGCCTGGCCATGCCGCCCGTCAGCCCTGCCCAGCCGAGTCTAGCGCTCTGGGAGGAGCAGCTGCCCCACGCAGTCACGGTCCACACTGCTTCCCTTCGGCTGGGCCAGGGAGACAGCCCCACCGCATGGAACTGCACTGTAGCCCTGGTGACCCAGTCCAGAGCTACGCCTCAGCCACGGACCCCAGCCCTGCTTGAGAGACCAGGCCCTGGCCTCAAGGAGGCAAGACAGCTTGGGTTCGCAGACTGGTTACCAACGAGGGTTTTTAACTGGTCTGACAATCCCAGCCCTCGGCACACCGTGTCCTGGGTCTTAGTCCCGTCCGGTTCTCCTCAGCCCACCCCAAACCGCAGCGCCTGACCGGGTCAGAGTACTGGGCGCATTGTAGGTTAAGCCTCAATTATATTCTCTCTCTTCAATCTGGGTTTGCTGGCTACACTGAGGGTAGCCGCTGTCACAGGGCCAGGCGCCGTCGGACGCAGATCAAATCCAATCAGATCTGGAGAGGCCAGTGCTGTAGTCACCTAGTTTCCCCCCTGGGGGAGGAAAGTATGGATCTCATTTGCCTATGCAAATGATCACCCATAATGCACTCTGCCAGGCCCACCCCTGGCACACCCAGATAGGTGTGTCAGGAAGTGCATGTCACTCGAAGGGTCCCCTCCCCACAGCTGCTCCCTCACAGTTTGCATTGACTACCCCTCAATGGTATCACTGGCAGGGCCGGTGCAACTCATTAGGCAACCTAGCCAGTTTCCTAGGGTGCTAACATTTGGGGGGTGGCGGCCGCCCCGGTCGTCAGCGGTATTTCGGGGGCGGGACCTTCCACCACCTAGGGTGCCACAAAGCTGGCGGCGCTCCTGATCACTGGGCAGAGATACAGTGAGCAGGAGGCCAGTGGGGTGTGAGGATGAGTAGGAGGTAAACACACAGGGATGTCACAGGAGATTAGTGATGTCCTCATGCCACTGGCCTCTCCCCTCCTGGTCGAAAACCAAATCAGCCCATGGATCAGGCGCCAAGCAGCTCATGCACCCAGGCTATCCGGGAGAGCAACCCCGGGATAACTCGGAACAACACAAGCTCTGTGAAGAACAAGTCTCTGTGTTTTGGGTTGTCCCCATCTCTATGACTCCACCCAAACCTCAGGGCCCAGCTAGGAGCTGCTGGAGCCAGCAGCCTTGGCCTGAGCCCTCCCCCCAGTCCTCAGTGGCATCAGACCTCCTTTCTAAATCCCAGCCTTGCTTTGCTGGCTTTTCTATTTCCTGTGCCCCAATCTCCAGTAATCACACTGACATCTGTGCACGGCTTCGCTTCCTGCCCCTTCGCAGGGGGTCCTGCACCTTGACTGCAGTCAGGGAGGGGGAAGGAGGCGGTGAGGCGGGGCGTGGGGGGACAAGACACACAAACATCTGTAGTGTGGTGCAGCCCAACTCTCGTTAGCACTGCAGAGAGGCCAGAGGGCCTCTAAAGGTGAAGGAGCCTTCGCGAGTGGAGCCAGTGGGGGTCAAGGCAAGCTGAGCCCAGCTTCCAGCCAGGCTCCTGGGAGTGGGTCAGTAACTCCCAGGGGGCTGGCGAACCCCCTGCCCAGCGAGATCCTGACACCGGCTTCCACTCTTTGCTTCTTAATGTTGAAGTGGCTGCTCAGGTGAGAGAGGCAGGAGAACGGGGATGCTGCAAACATCTGATCAGCAGTAGAGCACTGCCCTGCCAGCCCCCGCTGCCCTCATCACCAGGCAATCCCACTGTCATCGCTCTGCCCAGCCCCAGCCGCTCTGCCCGGGGAGCCCAAAGCACCTGGCAAACATGAACAAACTCACATTGCAGGCGGGCACCATTGGCCCCGTTTTACAGATCGGGAAACTGAAGTGCAGAGACGCTCAGGCCTGAAGCCAGGCAGCACATCAGTCAGGAAGAGAACTCAGGAGTCCTGGCTCTCCTGCTCTACGCATACAGCGCTGCCTCTCTCACACACAGGTGGGGAATCCTGTGTATGGCCTAATGCAGTTGCTCCTCCCACCGCTCCCTTCAACAGCCATTAGGCATAAAATGACGGAGCAGGTGTTTGAAGTTCACGCTCGTCCTCGGTGATGCGCTCTAGGGTGTGCGACTAGAGCAACACAGAGAAAGAGACTCACTTATAGCCCGACCTGATACAACACATGCCAGGCACAGTTTGTCCACTCACCCCGTTCACTGCATTATATTTGTACTATGACATTTGTTCTAAGAGATCATTCGAGCGACCAGCAACAACCCACTGCCCAGTAGCTGGTCTTTACCCAAACTGAGGAATTCAAGCCTTGTCTACACTAGGAAATTGACTAACTGCTGAAGGCAGATGTCAGCAACGGGTCCCCCAAACCAGTGCTGCAAACACTGAAATTGCTCATTTGGATGGAACAAAACCCTCCCAGCACCTTCACAGAACATGTGACTGAGACTTGGTCTATGCAGTCAAGGGCCTGAGCTTTAGAGATGCTGAGCAGCTGCAGCTCCCGTGGGCTTCGGCTGTAGATGTGAGTGTTCAGCACACCTGAAAATCAGGCCCTACATTCCTTTGGGGAAAATGTCCCAAGTTTTCTCTCCAGCTCTCTGAAAGGAGCGCCGCTGCATAGAGACCGTGTGGTCTGTAGCATCCCACAGTAACATCCAGGGACAGCCCAGCCAGCTTCCTGAGCAAGAGGTGCCACCAGAGAGAATCCAGGCTGGGTTCACAGGATGCCCCGGGCATGTCAGACTTTTGGAGCACAGACAGTGCTGCGTGCATGCCCATGTAGTGCGCCAGCATCGATAGAGCTCACAAGGGCGAGGTTCAGTGCCTTGGGTGGAGGAGCCCCGCGGAACCTCAGACCCAACACCTACCTCTGACTGCTCTTCTTTTCAGCCCTGCCTTGGTCTCTCCTTCCTCTCCCATCCTCCTGTTTATTGCAATCCTCCCATCCCCATGTCCCCATTCTCCCCTCATCTGTCCATCCACTGCCTCTCTGCACTTCGCCCATCCTTCCTATCTGATCTTCTCTCTTCTTCCCTCCCTACTGAGGGACAAAGTCGCTCTGTCTGGGCTCCCTTTCACTCCCCAGTAGCCTCAGAGCTCTGTCCCCTGAGGTCCACGCTTCACGCTGGGTGACGGACCAGCTTCATGACCGGTCTTCCATGGACAATATTCCTCCCCATCGCACCACACACACACTGAAAAGCCCCGTGAAAGCAAATCTCTGGGCAGGGAGTCTGCTACGGGCGTGTCAGTCCTACTGGGTTTGAGTGTGCTGTCTGCAGGGGGGTTTTGAGCCATAGTCCTACCTCGTGTGTTGGTGGCCATGTCTGCCACTTTCTGGAAGGCATCCAGGAAGGCGACTGCTGCCAGCACCGTAGTCCTGAGGCAGAAAGAGATGGATACGTAAGTCAGCTGGGAGTCCGAAGGACTAATGCAGTGCACCTTCTGCTGATCCCTACACACAGGAATGCCCACACACTCAAATCACAACGGGCCACCCCACCATATCCTGTCTCCAGCAGTGGCTATTATCTGATGCTTCAAAGGAAGCATAAATAACATCCCTTAACAAGTTGTCCAGTATTGTACATAGGGGAAATGCCTTCTCGACTCCTGCTGTGATCGTCCTTCGCTCTGAAGGGCAAGATTAGCTCATCCCTGCCCTAGCCAGCACAGCAGCTACCTTTGCTAACAGCCATGCCGTTATGCAGCCCCAACCTTTGGCTCAATGTTCTGATGCAGCAGTGAGTTCCACATGTTGCTTGTCAAGAGAATGGCTGTGACCCTAGGCACCCTTGTATTCACATCCTACGCACAACTGCAGTAATATCTGAACAAAATACACCTTGTGAGATATCCTATGAAAGCTAACAACGCATTGGTTACTAATATCACTGTAACATGCATGTGTTAATGTTATACGTGAAGTTATGGATTCCCTCTGTATGATGCGATTAGAACATGTTTAAGATCAGCAGGCCTAGCCTTGGTAAAGGTGACAAACTGGTCAGTCCTAGACACAGGAATGGGGCTTTACCTCAATTTACCTATTAGCAGTAAACAGAGCCCTCAAGCTGAACCGAGGGTTATCCCGTTCCTGACCTCCAGCGACAGGGAATTAACATGGCTCCAGCACCCCAGGGAGACACAGGAGGCTGAATCCCCAGCAGCCTTCCTGATTTGTAAGACAAAGGGCTAGTCTACACTAGAGTTGCTACATCGGTGCAGCTAATCAGAAAAAGGGGAGCTCCCGACCGCTTCCCAAGCTGCCTGCATCAGCGCTGGCGGTGCCCATAGCACGCCAGCGACGTCTGACTCCCCAGCTGACGCTACAGCCTCACAGATCCCCCAGATCGCCGCTGGTTGGCACCCTCTGCTGCCTCATCACCGACACCCCACCGAGGCTGGAACCCTACAACGTCAGCAGCCTGCGCTGGCTGCTCCAATCCCGGGCTTCAGCCCCCACACAGCTGGCCCCATGGCAAAGCCCCTCCCTGCCTTGCACCTGGGACTCTGCTGAGCAGCTCAAGCTGAGAGGACCGGGGACTAGATGCTACCTCACAGGCAACACCCAGCTGGGTTACAGCTGGTCAGAGACACAGGCAAGCTGCTGTGAAGGAGGGAGTTGGCACCGACACCGGCCAGCACTGCGGTTGGCGTCGCTGATTCAGGATAGCGCTCCAAAGGAATCAACTTTCGGGCCAGTAAGTGATCAGGAAAAAAAGGCTCCACTTGCCTGGAGAGGTTGGGGGGCGGGGGGGAAGATCTTCTCTGCTAGAGAGGAGGGCAGAGACCTGAAGCTGCTCTGGCTCTTACATTGGTTGAGGACAGAATTTCCTGAGTTTATAACAAACCGTCCAGGCTGTGACTGCTCCTTTAACTCCATTTCGAAGAGTAGCGCTTCCTGAGGGCGGACAGGGGAGGGGATTTTTCTATCAGACGTCGGAAGCAGAGTGGAAAACAAGGTGACAAGGCCTGATGGTAATAAATAAGGCCTTCCATGGCCCTGTCCATTGGCAGA
Organism: Gopherus flavomarginatus; assembly: GCF_025201925.1. NCBI lineage: Eukaryota > Metazoa > Chordata > Testudines > Testudinidae > Gopherus > Gopherus flavomarginatus. The sequence continues at coordinate 40,938,687 of NC_066630.1, forward strand.
TCTCAAAGCGCGTCACAAAGTTGGGTAAGCAGCATTACTACCCCCAAGTCACAGATGGGGAAACTGAGGCACGGAGCGGCCTATGGCCTCAGTTTCAGATGGGCTGAGCTACTATTGACTTCAGCTGACACTGGGGAGATCAGCACATCTGAAAATCAGTCCCTACGGCCCAAAGCCTCAAAAGTTTTTAACACCCAATCCCCTGGGGATTCAAGGAACCCTTGGAGGAGCTGGTTTTAGGGATTTGCCCAAGGGCTCCTGAGGCCCAGCCCAGCAAGCCACGCTGCTGCCCGTGTCTGCAAACTGGGGTGCGCTGCGTGACTGTGGCAGGACCTGCAGGAGCCAACCAGGCCTGGCCCCAGAGGTGTGTCCTGGAGCAGCAAGACTGGCAGATCCAAGGCCTAACAGGAAACCTCCCACCTCAGCGTGAAACACAACACACACCCCTGCCCCAAGCACATGCTCCTGTGCCCCACACGTGGGCATCACGGCACCCTCGCAGCTAGCACTCTGGCCCGAGAGGAGCCAAACGCACAGAGCAAAGGGCCCCTGTCTGCCCACACTGCTTCCCCATCACCAGTGCCTGAGAGCCTCACCTCAGCATGTTGGGGTGGGGAATCAGCCAGGTCTGGGGACTCAGCCCCGGGGGTAGTGGTCCCCCACCATCAGCCACTCGAAAACCCGTGGGAGAGAGCCACGCTGTGGAGAGTGAGCACTGAGAGGCGCCGCAGAGCGCAGAGGACGAGTCAGAGCGTCCTGAGCAGAGCAGGCAGGCGCACAAAGCAGGCAGAGGAGGAGGCCAGGCAAAGCCCAAACAGCCAGGAATATCAAATGCCCCTTTATGTGGAAGGGGGGCCGGGAACCACGGCCATGGGGCTAATAGCCTGGGGCTATTAGTGGGGCGCTGAGGGAGGCATGACTGGGAATAAGAGACGATGAGCTAAATGCGCCCTTTGTATGGAACAAAGTGCGCCCAGGAGAGGGGGTTGGGGCTCAAGGGAGATCGGAGGAGCCAGGCACCCTGAAACCAAGGTAAGCAGGTGTTCAGAGAGCACCCAAAGGACTGGGCAGCTCTGTGTAATGCTTCTGGGTAACTGGGCACTGGGAGAGCTGATCGGGAGGGCAGTGCAGGAGGGCACAGCCCGGGGCAGCAGGGAAACGGTGCTTTAAGCCACCCTCGTGCCCTCGATGCTGGGCTGGTTGAGGGCCAGCTGGTCGCTGATGTAGCAGACAGGACACGGAGCCACTCTGACTCCTAGTAGCCCTGCCTGGGCAACCCAGAGCAGTCCAGTCACCAGAGCAGTGTATGCCATGGCTCCGCCCCAGCCACTCTGCCCCAGGGCTTCCATCGGGTCCTGCATCCGGCTGCCTCTAGGAACAGCACATGGCGCTGGGCCGGCAGTCAGCCAGGGGCTGTACGGCCACAGTACAGCTCAGGGGCCTAGAGGGGGAAATCCTTGGCTTCTAAGCCTGTGCCTTCCACTGCCTTGCTCTGTATCCTTGGTCAGCTCCCTTATCTTCTCTGTGCCTCTGTTTCGCCATCTGTCCCGGGAGGCTATTGAGACTGGGAGTGCTTGTGAAGCTCTTGGAGCTCTCGCCTTTGCAAGTCACTAGTTCAGTCTCTGTGTCGCATGCCCAGCACATGGGGGGGTTGGAATGACAAGTTCCTGGACCCTCCTGCTGCCTGGTGTGTTGGGCTGCAGAGCCGCGGCCAGCCCCTGCGCTGGGGCTGGAGCTCGACTCTGCAATACCCGGGGAGGCTTCGCCACTTCTCTTCTTACGTTCGTCACCCAAATTCCCTAGCAGCTGGCCCTGGCCTGGCTGGAGAGTGGAGCTGCTCTGCACTGCCTCCTTCAGTCAGCTCTGTGGGACAGCACGGTCCTTCCCAGCTGCATTCAAACCACCCTGGTGCAGATCCTGGGATGACTCACCTGAGCTGGGAGTGCAGCTTAGTTGCCTTGGAGTTGAAATCTTCCCAGATGGGGTAGGAGCTCTGAAACAAGAGAAAGCAGAGAGCCATGAACCACCAGAGGAGAGTTCTCAGAGCCCCGGATGCATCCAGCGCCTCACACCGGTCCTCAGGGATGTCCCATACAACCCCAGGCACTTTTATGTGCACAGCTTCCTCCTGGGAAGGGAGGGCGCCTGCCCCGGTGCGGCCTGGCTCTGGCTTGGCCTGCTCCTCGCTCACACAGCAGCCTGGCCATGCGGAGTGATTCGAGAGAGATGCTCATCTGGCCCCCAGCCCCATAGGAGCAGAGCTGCTCACCCAACCCGGGAGCAGGGCAGGGCTGTTCCCCCATGGGGCACAGCGAGACTGAGCGACTTGCTCCTGGTCACACAGGAAATCTGTGGCAGTGCGAGGAACTGAAGTCAGGCCTCACAAGGCCAAGGCTCTTGTCCTGACCACCAGCACCCCTCCTCCGGGCAGAAAGCTGAGCTCCCATCAGGTATGTGGCTCACAGCATTCGTTCCCAAGGGTCCCCCAAGCTGCCCTCTCGTTAGCCGAACAGCAAGCTAGTTTTGTGGCAGAGACGACCAGTCTGGGGCTGTTTCCCTTCCCCACCCCCGTTCAGAATCCCAGGGTCTCCTCTGTACAGTGTAACCCCCATATCACTGGTGGTCCTGTCACCCCAGAACCATCCCACTGCACTCCACAGAGCTACCCCAGGGAGGACATTGACCCCAGAATTTGATCTCACAAAGAGCTCCGACTCCCGGGTGCTGCGGAGCGAATACAAGCTCAGGATTTCTGCACAGGCCCCTGAGGCCAGAGAACCCAGCAGATCCTACAGGAGAGCTCAGGGCTAGACCACAGCAGGGGCTGCTTTACGGCAGCCAAGGGCAGGGATGCAGGAGAGACAGGGCCTGAGACTGGAATGATCCATGAATTGCCATTCAGGAAGGGTCGATCCCTCCAACTCAGGGTTTGCTTCGTCACACTCACAGCAGCAACTCAATCAGCCTCTCCCCCGCCCCAGCAAGCCCAGCCTAACCCAGCTCAGCAGCCTGGCCAGCCGCAGGTTGGCACCGCCAACGTGGTGGTGCATGGGGTGAAAGCGGACAGCAGGAGCAGTGATTTACAAGTGGGGAATCCCAGCAAAGGGTTCCCCGGACCCCATAAGAGCAAAGCCCCCTCCTCTGGCTGCACCTGGCCTGTGTGTGTGGGGGGGTCTTAGAGTGCAGGGAGCCAAGAGGGACTGGGTGTTTTAAAACAACTCACACAAGCAGAGGCACTTAGTGCAGAACAAACCTGCAGCTGGCTGATTAACGCTGCAATCAGATTACAGCGCACTAAGCACAGGGAGAGCTGGGGGGAGACATCTCCCCGGCCCACTAACATTTTCGAGTGTTTGAATGTTTTTCCCATCATGAATCAGCAGGAAAAGATGAAATCTCAAACATTTTTGGAAACTGAAAATCCCCCCCCACCACCACCATCACTTCCCCCTCCCCAACCCTCTGACCCCCCACAAAAGATTTTTTTTTTAATTTGGGTCAACTGAAACATTTTGCTTCAATTATGACTATTTTAAAAAGCAATTTTTACTCCCATTCACTTATGTTTTGACATGAAAAATCATTGTGAACTGGAAACCAGTTCTGAACGGGTCCAAAGGAAACGACCATTTCAAAACTTAGTTCCGAGTTGAGAGCTTTGGCCAAACCGACCCTTTCCCGCAAAACGGTTCACTGTCTATGCGACATTCCCCTGGTGTTGTCTGGACCGGTGATCTGCTAGGTCACCCCAATCCTTGACTCTGGGAGCCAGCCTGACCCAGCTCTGCTGTGAGAACCCCCACTCCTGGGCCGTTCTCACACAGCCTCTGGCATGTCAGCTGCTGCCAGCTACTTGCAACCGAATGACACTAGCCAATATCTCCGGTCCCAGACACAACCCTAGGAACCTCCCTCTTGCAGTGTCCAATCATGCTCACTGGACGTTGCAAGCTTATACGAGCTCATCAATTTAACAAAGGGGAGTCTCTTGACAAACCTCAAACCAAACGCACTGCTTCAGGCAGAACAAACAACAGACTTATTAACTATACAGATAGATTTTAACTGATTACAAGTCAAAGCACAAGAAGGCAGATTTGCTTAGATGAAATAAAAGCAAAACGCATTCTAAGCTGATCTTAACGCTTTCAGTGCCCTTACAAACTTAGCTGCTTCTCACCACAGGCTGGTTGGCTGCTCTTCAGCCAGGCTCTCCCCTTTGATCAGCACTTCAGTTGCTTGGTGGTGGTGTCTGTAGATGGAGGTGGAAGAGCCTGGCAAATGTCTGTCCCTTTTATCATGTTCTTTCTTCCCTATTGGCTTTGCCCCCTTCCTCGGTCAGGTGAGCATTACCTCACCGTAGTCCCAAACTGACCAAGAGAAGGGGGCTGACTCACTCGAGAGTCCAACAGATCCTTTGTTGCTACCTAGGCCAGTGTCCTTTGTTCCTATGAGGCTGGTCTGGGTTTGTCCCACACATGCCCTGATGAGGACTGAACTTCCCCTGCTTCTGGAGAGATTTTGCCTGGGCTTGCTTTAAGCCACGAGGACACACTTTCAGCCTCATAACGACATACATGAAATTATAACCTAGAACCTCACTATGACATCACTGTAACAACCATGCTCAGTGCATCACGAGCCTTCCGAAGCCACCCGACATGACAAACTTTGCATGGGATGCCACACAATCATTTTACAAGGATGAAGATGGGGGCTCTGGGCGTTCCCTCGAGGTACAGAGTGTCACAGTTTACAAACAGGTGTTCCCGATAAAAGGCATTTTTGATGAACAATTTCCCAGGCTCACAATCCATGAGACCGTACTGCCTCTCCCGTGCTGAGCACACACAGCTCCCATTGCAATCATCGGACACTGTGGGGGCTCAGTTCCTCTGAGAGCCAGGCCAGACCAGACACCGCAGGGAGAGGCAGGGCTGGGACATCGAATGGCTTGGGTGAAGCAATGGACTATGAAGTCTTTTGTCTCTAGGTCACCGAGTCCAATTTAGCCCACATCAGTTCCAATGGGCCGGCTCTCTCCTGGCCTATCACCTCTGTGCCTGGAGCCTGTCTGTTGGGATGTACCGATTCCCTGCTTGGGACCTGTAATGCAAACCATTCTAGCTGGCCCAGTCCCGGCCAAGCTCCAGCTTCTGCAGTAAGGAATGAGGGGTGGGTGCGTTCCCAGAAGGCCTGGTCCTGGTGCCCCATGGGGCTTCTCCTGCTGCAGAATGTCTCAGCATGAGCCGGTGCATCAGAGTGTGGCCAGAGAACCTAAGCAAGGAGCAGACCTGGCACCACGCCGGCAGGAGCAGCTCCTGGGAACAGGCCAGGGCGCAAGGAGAGACTGTTTATTCCTTGGTCCCAGGCACACGACCCAGGTAGGAGTTACAGCCACGGATGGACACAATGAAAAGCCCAAGGAAGACTGGGATGGCAGGAGGCGTGTTTCCTTGCCTTCAACTCAGCCACTCTGCAGTTCCAGCCTGACAGCAACAAGCCGTGCACAGCTGGCAGGTCAGCCTGGGACAGAGGTGCTTTTGGGTCTGCGTGAGGGTGACCAGGTGTCTGGCTTTGGACTGGAACGCCCAGTTGAAAAGGAATCCCGACGGCTCCGGTCAGCACCGCTGCCTGGGCTGTTGAACATCTGGATCGCGGTGCCATAGCAGGGCTGGCAGGCTGCCTGCTAGCACCACGCCATGGCCTGTGCAGCTCCCAGCTGGCACGTCCGGCTCCCAGCCTTAGGGGCTGCCGGGGGCTCGGCGCAGCTCCCAGTGGCTGGGTCAGGGCAGGGGAGGAACTAGCACCACTGGGGAGCGCTCAGCAGTCGGCTGTTGAGTGGTCGCGTGGTGCACGCTTCTCCCACCACTGCCCGGCCTCTTCTCCTTGCGCTCCTCATGTGGCTGGGCTCGAGCTGCGGCACGTGTCCTGCTGCGAACTGCGGTCTGTAGCCCCAGCGCCAGCACCCAGGAGTTGGAGGTACGTGTATCTCTGTCTCTGAGCGCTGGGAATGCAGCTGCACACCCATCCTCCTCACTGCATCCTCTGCATTCAACCCCCTCCCATACCCCATCCCCCTCACTGCATCCCTCTGCATCCTAACCCTCCTCACTGCATCCAACCCCCTCCCGCACCCCATCCCCCTCACTGCATCCCTCTGCATCCCAACCCTCCTCACTGCATCCCTCGGCATCCCAACCCCCCCGCACCCTATCCCCCTCACTGCATCCCTCTCCATCCCACCCCCCCAAACCCCCATCCTCCGCACTGCATCCAAACCCCCTCAGTACCCCCATCCCCATCACTGCATCCCTCCCCATCCCACCCTTCTCCCCACACCTACCCATACTAGCCCTGTAACCCTTACAGCGCTCTCCCACCCATCTTCTCCACCCCATGTCCCTCACCCCCTGCACTTCATTCACCTCCATACACTGCTGCACTCCCATTATGTCCCTAAACACCACTGTGCCCCCCACATCCTCATGCACCTGCAGCCTTCTGCTTCCCCCTGCATCCCCATCTACCACACATACCCGCCAAGTCCCCTCCTCTCTCCTTCATTGCCCCCTCTCACCCCCGCCCTGCTCTTGTCCTTGGCCTCTTTCCCTCCCCATCCTCTCTCCCTGCCCCCACTCCCACCCATCTTTTCCCCTCCAGCCCACCCTCCTCCCTTCCCAGCTGGGTAATTTAGACACTCTTCCAGGGGCTGCCTCTGTGTGTGCAAGTATGGATTGTGCATGTGTATGAGACTGTCTTTGGGTAGCGACGTGCGTGTATTGCTGCATGTGAGCACACCTGTGTGAATAAAACTTGCACCTAACTCTGCCTTGTATTCCTTTTGCTGGCTTGTGCACGAAAACCCCATGACATAAAATGTGTGGGTAGAGTATTAATTTCATAACAAGTTTTTAAAGGAGACGGGAACTCTAAATGAAATGTATCATTTCTTAAAAAGTGAATGTTGTTTACTAGTAATTGCAGAAGAGTTAGTGTATCAGACATTTCTCCCCCCTTTCTCTAGCTCAGCAATGGGCAAACTACGGTCATATCTGGTCCGCAGGACCGTCCTGGCCTCCCCTGCTGTCCCCCCTCCCCTACAGCCTCAGCCGGCGCAGTGCTCTGGGCTGCGGGGCTGTGAGCTCCTGGGGCAGCACAGCTGCAGAGTCCGGCCTGACCCGGTCTCTGTGCTGCACGGTGGTGGCAGCGTGACCTGGCTCCAGCTGGGTGGCGCAGCTATAGTGCCACCAGCCACTGGTGCTCCAGGCAGCACGGTAAGGGGGCAGGAAGCAGGGGGGTAGGATAGAGGGCAGAGGAGTTCGAGGTGGTGATCAGTGGGTGGGAGTGTGGATAGGGGTCAGGGCGGGGAACAGGAGGTTGAATGGGGGTGGGAGTCCCAGGGGGGCAGTCAGGAAGGGGGGGGTGGATGAGGCAGCAAGAGGCAGTCATGGGCAGGGGTTCCAGTGGCAATCAGGGGACAGGGAGAAGGGGTGGATGGATGGGGCAGAGGTTCCAGGAGGGCCGTCAGGAATGAGAGGAGGGGTTGGATGGTGCGGTGGGGGTCCGTGGGCAGTCAGGGGACAGGGAGCGGGGGTGTGTGGATAGGCAGGGATCCCAGATGGGGCAGGCGTCCAGGGGGGAGGGGCAGACAGGAGGTGGGGGCAGACCACGACCCCCTCCTGTAATGGGCCCTCCATAAAATGTATGAAACCCGATGCAGCTTCCAGGCCAAAAAGTTTGCCCACTCCTGGTCTAGCTACTTTATAAACTCTTTGTTGCAGACTCTCTCTTTTTAGGTGTAGCACTAAACAACAACTGCAATATTAAATAGTGTGGCAGTCTGTGTGTTAGTGCACGCGAGCTGTGTACACACGAGTACACGTGTGGGTCTGCATGGAGGGTGGGAGTCCGTTTCTACAGATTTATTTATACTGGTCTCTGGGCAGGTGCATTTCTGTGGTTGTGCTCTATGGATTTGTATTTGGGCTTCAGGAACTGGCCTTTAATGGACCCACAGCAGCTGTGATAATGTACGGTCCTAATTCCACACACAAAATTATAATAACAATCTAAAAAAACAAAAACAAAAACCAAACCCCATCATGGAGCTGGTTATGAAACATGGGAAGAGGGGAGGGAAAGAATCATGAAAATCTTTGAGAAATTTCATTTTTTTTAAATGACCCTTTTTGACTATTTTGCTGCCAGCTCTAGTGTCCTGTAACAAATAAAACCTGAATTTAGCACAACACAATAATATGCCTGTTTGGGCCCTGCAGTGAAAATGAGCACGTGAGAGGGTGAGGGAGAGCAAGTGATGGAGGGAGGGGGGATGGAGTGAGCAGGGGCGGGGTCTCAGGCAGGGGCAGGGCCTCAAGGCAGGGGCAGGGCCTCAGGCAAGGGCAGGGCAAGGGTGTTTGGTTTTCTGGAATTGGAAAGGCGGCAACTCTAGTGATGTCCCGGTTAAGCGGGCAGAGCTAAGAGGCGCAGCTGGCACCTGGCCGGCCCCTGTGAAGAAGACTGCAGGTTACTGAACTGCAGCGAAGACACACCCTGACTTGGCAATGGTGAGAGGGATGGCCCATGCATCAGGGAAAGCTCCTTGGCTCTTGTCACCTTCACAAGCTCTTTATGTCCCACGGCTTCCTTGGGGGGCAGGCATTAGCCCCATTTTACAGCTGGGCAAACTGAGGCAGAGAGAGGTGTTAAGCCACTAGCCCCATGGAACACTGATGGTCACTGTCAGAGTTGGGATTAGAACTCAGACAACTCTGCTCATGGTGCCTTCCCCGCCCCCCCCACTACATGGATGTAAGTGTCACTGACTTAAAGGGAGCTTCCGCCGTTCCCACCAGCTGAAGATCTGGCCCCAAATATAGCAGCTAACAAAGGATTTTCAAAAGAGCCTTTAAGAATCATTTCACATGGGGGTGGGGGATTGGCTGGTTCAGATGGGGGATTGCTGACAGGCCATGAAGTCTTCCCCCCACCTCCCTCCAGGTCTAATCCAGCCTAGATTAGCAGTGAGTGAGCACAGGAAGGCCTTTGTGAAACACACATGGGAGTCTCGATTCAGATCCGCATGGGCAAGGGTACATCATAAATAGCACTGCCGCAACGGGCACCAATCGAGACCCTTGTTGCCAGTCTCTCTGGAGAGCCCAAGGGTTGAATGGGCCTTGGAGACAGAACCATTTCCTCCCTCCAGCACTGACGCAGCGTGCAGAAGCCTGCACTGTCACGGCCTCTGCACTGTACCTGATTTGAGGATAGAGGACTCCGGCTCCAAGTCTGTGGATCTGGCTCTGAATTCCCCTCCACCCCCCTGGATTATTCATCTAGAGAAAACAAGAACCATCTGTCACTGCCTGCATAACTCACAGCCACCAGCTCCCTGATTTTTCCGGGTCAGAAGTCCAGGCAGCCCACCTTGCTGAAAACCCAGCGCGCCGGGTAGACCATGCAAGCGCGAGCCCCGGACGCCCCAAGCAGCCGAGAGGGACATTCCGTCATTCACCTGACGAGAGCTGCGGCTAGCAGCAGCAGTTTCCATTTAACGCTTGTGTGTTTCCAACACAAAAAGACACGGCCTTGAGCAGTGCTGCAGCGCAAGACAAACTCCCGGAGCAGCTCAGAAAGGCCCTAGCTACACTCCAGCCTCCCGCTGGGGAGCCGGCAGCTTCGCCAATAACCGCTCACCTCTACCATAAGGAAGAGTTTGAGCAGAGACGAGCGATATCACAGGAGGTCAGAGGCTCAACCAAAGCCCCGGATGCAATGGAGATCCTTTGGATCTGGAAGGATAGAGCGGGTTCAAAGCTGTCCATAGCACACGGCAGCCTATTGCACAGGATCCCCTGTACAGACATCGTAGGGCAGCGGAGATGATCGCTCAGTGGAAACCAGGTCTGGAGAAGCCAGTGACTTAGCTAAACTCATGGCTCATGTAAAAAGCCACAACACTAATTAATTAGGCCTAATTAACTCAAAGAACTACAGTCCATGGGGCTGTGACTGCCGCTCCCGGTCTGGACCGCCCCAAATACCGGGGAAGCTTGGACCCAGGGCTTCGGTTCGAGCCCATCGCTAATACAGCTGGACTGGCTCTCGCTCACTTCACTATATTGCCAAGGCTTCAAACGGACTGGACTAGCTGACAAGGGGAAGCGACCCCAGGATGTGTAACCTGCCTCCCCTGATCACAACTAGCAGTCTGCTCCGCTGGGAGTGCCACGGTCCCTGAGAAGGGAAATCCTGCAGCTCATCTGACACCACGAGGGGCAAGGCACCAACTGCCTGTTATAATTCCACTGTGGGGGGCCTCAAAGCCTTGGTGGGGGCTCCATTGTGTGACTGCCCCTGCCCCAAAGTGCTGATGCAGTGCCCCGAGCATGGGTCAAACATAGGGGCAGCGAGATGCTGAGCAGCCACTGTGATACGAGTGCTAAGCATTGTGTGCAGCCAACCTGCTGTCCCATACAGCGAGCGCATGAGAATCAGTCAAAGCTGCTTTGTAATAACTCCATGGGCTGCAGGCAACAGACAATTATTAGATGAATCACACACACACACACACCCCAGGCGTTCAAGAATCATGAGTCAGGCCCCCCAAAAATCATGAGACCAGCTGAAAAGCAAGGGCAGTTTGTTTAAAATGCATTTTAAACAATAATAAATGTTGGTTCTTTGTGTTTGCCTTCCCGGGCTGAGCCCAGGTTACCCTTGGGGCACTTTCCCAGCCTGCCCTGGCAGCCGGCAGGGCTACAAAATGAAAGCTGTGGGTCTCATGAAGCCAGGAGCTGGAGATTTAAGAGCACAGCAACCATCAGGCAAGAGCTAGCAGCACTAGGCAGAACCACCACTATCATTTGCAGTACTGTATTGCAGTAAGTACCCAGGGCCCTACGGTGCCAGGGGCTGTACAGACACAGAACAAAGACCATCCTTGTCCTGAAGAGCGTCCAATCTTGGTAACAGCTCACACTGGAGCCTTAGGCCTCGATCCTCAAGGGCATTTCAGCCTGCACTGGGTTTACAACTGCTAGGCTGGGAACTCATCACCGAGCTGACATATTCACACTGCACTGCGCAGACCTGACTTGGGTCCGCCACCTGAGCTGTGTCCACACTGCACTGCGCAGACCTGACTTGGGTCTGCTGCCTGAGCTGTGTCCACACTGCAGAATGACAGGGCTTGGAAAGCTGGACCCGCCTCACAGCAGGACCCACCCCCAGACAGGCTCCTAGGACCTAAGTCCTGAATAACTGCTGATCCGAGTCAGACTGATTTGTGCGTGGACAGAAGGGAGGCTTGAGCTCAACCCTGAGTCAGGGCCCAAGCTGAGCATGCAGCGTGGACATAGGTGCTGAACTGGCCTGGATTTCAATGGGAGTTTGGAACCGCAATGCCTGTGAGGATCCGGGTCCTAGCTCCTCCACTTCCCCACATGAGCTAAAGGAGAACTCCCACCGGTGGCAGCGGAAGTGAATCCTTTATCTCGCCCGGGGCCCACACAAACACAGTCACCCACAGCAAGCACAACACCAGTGCATTGTCCTACCATGGCCCTTCCGTGGAGACAGACATATGGGGAGCAGAGTCCAGCCTGTCTTCCACGCTTACACCAAGCTAGCCAATCTATCCAGCTGGGTATCTGGGTACTTCCAGAGCAGCTGAAGGGACGGCAATAGGATTATTTTCTTGAACACAGGATTTGGCTCAGTCTAATTTAAAAAAAATCAAGAGAAGGAAAATAAGCAAGAACATAGAGAATCTCTCTCTTGCCCGCAGCACCGCCAATGGAAATATTTTCCAAGCCTTTCCATGGAGAGTCAGCGGCTCTTTATGTGCCTCATGGAATATTCCACCAAATTCACTGATTATTAGGGTTTTTTTTTTAAAAATCAACCTAATTAAGGTAAAAGCAAAAAATAAACAACTCTCTCTCCTAGTGACAGCCACAAGGTTGGCAATGCAGCGGCGCTGGGGAACGTACTCTTCAGCAAAGCCAGCTCGCCATGGGCAGCTCTGCCGCATGCCAGAACGTGAAGGCACCAGAGGCCAGCTCTGAAGTCTGGTGGTCGTCTGTGCAATATTTGGAAAAAGAGAGCTTGTGCCAGCCAGGAAACCGGGCTCTGCCGAAACGCTGGATTTTGTAAAAAACATCTAATAGCATGTTCAAAACCCTCAAGCACTAAGACGCGTGGAAGCGATTCTATCGGTTCTAAGGGCTCGGGAAGCTAGCCGGAGTCTGACGACAGCTGTTAATTACAGCACTACTATATCTCTTTGTCTCTGCAACTCAGAGCCTCTGAGTCACATTCCCATTTTACCCAGGGGGAAATCGAGGCAGGGAGCGGGGACGTGATTTGCTCCAGGTTGCACAGGAAGCCAGTGGGAGAGCTGGAATAAGAATCCAGGTGTCCTGAGTTGCAGCCTGATCTATGTTGCCACTCGCACGGCAGCTCCCACCACTAGGTGCCAAAGGACTTGTTTAAAAAACAAAATGAGGAAAAAACTAAAAGAAAAAAATATCCAATCCAATCCAGCTGGAGCAATGGGTTGGCGGGCGCCCACCACCCCAGCCAGGCCCAGAGGTAGAGATCGCAGGGCGCGGGAAGGGCTCACACAGGAGGATACCCCTCGAGGGGAGGGTGCTGTCTAACAGCTAGGCCCCCATGCCAAGAGACCTCCTTGGCTAGCTCGTAGCCCTCCTCTCAGCAGACGGGGGGAGGGCAGAGCAGGGCTGCGGGCTCTCCCCTTTTCTCTGCGCATTCCCAGGCTCCGGGGCATCCTCCCCCCCGACCGGCAATGCACTGGAGTGGGGTTTGTTCTCTCTCCTTCCCAGCTCCAAGCGGCTGTGGTTTTCCAAAGGCTCATTCAGGCAGCCTGCGCCGGGCCCGCGGGCACATCGAGCTGCCTACCCCTGAATGAGGCGGTTGTGCAGGGCACAGAGACATCTCTCTGCACAGTCCCTTCCTCACTGCCAGGGGCAAACAGCAACTCTTTCATCCGCAGATCCCTGGCAGGTCTTGCATCCAGAGCCAGCTCCATGGAACGTGTGAACATCTCCCCTGGGGACTGAATAGTCATGCAGAGCCCGGCCCTCCCCATAGGCCGCAGCAACTGCCACAGCCCTGGGAAAGGCCAGTGGGGCAGCAGGACGAGACCCAGCTCATGCGGGGTCAGAGGGGCAGGACTGGAGGTCAGAGCCCCCAGCAGGGTGGGAAATGGGCCAGGAATGGGGGCTGGACTCTACTCTCTGCCCAGGGATTAGAGGCCGTGGGCCTGGTTTACTGAGACTCCTTAGCCTGCTCTGACTGTCAACGAACCCCACCCTGCCAGGTGCCATCCCGGGTGCTGAGTATGCTCAGGAGCATGGAGGATTGGGCCCCTGCCGCAGGTCCCGCTCAGTTTACTTTTCTCTTCTCCGCTAATCCCGTAAGTGTGAAAATGGGAAGCGCTCAGCTGTGCAGCTAATCCCTTGCCCTGGAGCTGGTTGAGGGTCGGACCGTGGGACCCTGCCTGGCCTGTGTGTTCTGGGGCCCAAACCGTGGGTCAGCATGCGAGGGACTGAGGGCAGCTGGCCCCCGACGGCCGGTCAGTGACTTGCACAATGGAGGCTGGTCTGGTTTCTAGCTGGACAAGTGTCCTCGTCTCTTTGCAGGCACCGTGTGGGCCATGAAGACTGAAGTTCTGCAACCCTGCCTGCGAGCAGCCTGAGCACAAAGCCAGGGTTGTGTCCTGCCTTTTGGCCACGTTGGATATTCCCCCCGTGCCTCTGAGGACAACACGGATCTGTTCCTTCGCATCCTCCTGTGTGCATCGCCCTCACCACCACCACCAGCATGGCTCTGTGCAGAACGCTTCACTTCAGAGGCTTGGAATTTCCCAGCAAGCTTTCTGAGGTTCTGGGGCTTTTTTAGAATCAGGAGGACAATTGCTCTGCCCCGGATTCCTAACAGCTTCAAGGCAGGTCAGACACTGAGCCCAAACTACATGCCAGCGTTCACCCTACAGAGCACAACCCCCCCCCCGCCCCCGCCAAAACGGGAAAATGTACAGCAAAGTTGCCCCCTCCACTTGCTTGGCCGGGGCTGCAGCAAAGATGCGAATGATGCAGAGACTGATGATGCATGCCAGACAGCCTGCAAAAGACATTGCTCCTGAATACAAGCCAGGAGCATGGGACATTGCATGTGCAGGGGATTTGGGATCTTCCTGCTACTAAGGACACAGGCCTCAAGGTTTGCTACAAACAATCCACTCTGCTGTGTTTTCCCATTCCCCTTCCTGCTAGCCCCCAAAGCTATTTTCTCCACCAAGAAGTATCATAATTCAATCTTCCACTAGAGGGAACACCAGCCACTACAGGCCAGACCCTGCCACCCTTGTGGGGTGCTGCAAAGCGACCTTACCACTGCCCTCCAGAGCAGGTGAGGATTCCCTGGTATGCGGAGACTCACGGCTGGCATAGCTGACCAGCCCCTCCTGGGCAAACCCCATCCCATGAAGGAGGCATGCTGGCGGCAGGGCCAGCGTGCACAGCACTCCGGTGCACCTCACCAGCAGAAGTTAGAGCAGCCCACAGGCGGCTCTGACTTGCCTGCAGCAGAGTGAGGGGGTGGCACAGTTTGGCCCCACAGCCAGCCCCAGCTTTGGAGGAGACATAAAGGCAGCTTAGAGCCACCACCGCGACCAATGGGCTGTCAGCAATGCCGAGCCCAGGCAAGGCCCCAAGTGAATGCCCAGCAGTTCACGGAACGGCCCAGCACTTGAGGCTCCATGGGTGGGTGCGTGAGGCTGCCGGACAGACAAGCACAAGAGGATGAATTTCACGGCGCCGTGCGTGAGAGGAATCCTGGGAGGGGAGCGCGCCACGGGCGGGGACGGTGTCAATAAACATGCATGAAATTAAGCAAGACTTTGGCTTACTACAGTAGTGGGGTTTGGGGCCCTTGCAGGGCCCTCTGTGGGGCTGAGGAGGGAATGGCCACTTGGTCACCCAGGGTTTACTGGCAGACTGGCCGTAATCCCACACTGTGTGGCTGGGCTTTGCCTCTTCTGGCTCTAAACCAGTACGTTTCAAATACAACATTTACTTCTTTAACCAGCACAAAGCTCCAGCAGGCAGTGGAGCTCCCAGCCGAACTCCTACTGGGCCCACTCTCAAAGCTCGGCCTGAACCTCTCTGCAGGTCCTCAGCTGGCTTATTTCCTCAGCTCTCCATCCCCCCAGTGATTCCCGGCTTGACCTGCTGCTTGTACGAGGAGGAGGGAGGGAAGTGAGGAGCAGTGGGACAAGATTAACCCAAGGACAATTGCAGAGGTACAGTTATGACAGCCTCTGTGTGGGTCTGGCCCCAAAGGCCTCACCAGAGATCCAGCCCACTCAGCCAGTTCTCCAAAGGGAAGTGGTGGGAGTGACACCGTGTGGGGCATTTCAGAGAGGGCTGGGGGAACAGGATGCTGTGGGGATGTACAAAGCCTTGGTCAGGGCAGGGCTGCACCCCCCAAACAATGGAGCTCCCGTCACATCCCCGTCTTCCCCCATGGAGCCACCAGGCCTCAGGTACACACATGGCGAGCAGGTCCCCCCGCTTAGCCCATGCTCAGCTGAGCTGGCATATTGCCTTCTTTGAATCCCTTAACCCCTCTGATAGGTTTTAAAGGTCAGGCTTGACAAAGCCCTGGCTGGGATGATTTAGTTGGGGTTGGTCCTTCTTTGAGCAGGGGGTTGGACTAGAAGAGCTGCCCAGACGATTTAGGTGACCTGGGGCAAAGCAATTTTGGGGGCCCCTTCCAAAAACAAAGTTGCAATACTGTAGAATACTATATTCTTTTGGGGGGCCCTGTGGAGCCAGGGGCAAATTGCCCCACTTGCCCATCCCCCTGCTGGGCAGCCCTGTGGACTAGATGACCTCCTGAGGTCCCTTCCAACCCTGATATTCTATGATAGGTCCTTCCCATTCCCCATGCCCACCACACCGCCAGACAGGCTGTTCCTGGGGCATGGCTAACCTGGCTAGATGCAGCAAGGACCCGAGTGCTAGCCCTGGGGAGCGCAAAGACATTCCGAGAAGCAGCCTAGTTTGGGGGGTTCTTTCACAGACCTCCTGAGCCTCACCCACTGCTTCCCCACCAGCCTGGCCCAGGGAATCGGCGACTCGGGAGCGGAGTCAGGGTGCCTGGGATAATTCGCCGTGCTGCCACTGACCTACTCTGGGCAAGTCATAGCACCACTCTGTGCCATGACTCAGTTTCCCCATCTACAGTAGAGGGATAATGCCATTTACCAACCAACATAAAGCGCTGTGAGATTGGCAACCAAAACAAGGTCTATGGAGACAGTGTGGGCTGGTGGGCCAGGCACTGGATTGGGTCAGGAGAGACGTGCACTATTCCTTGTTTGGCTTGTAACCATGGGAAAGTCCCTTGCATCTCTGCTTCCCCTCCTGTCCCGCATCTCTCTCACCAAGTTAGACTGCAAGGCCCAGATCCACAGAGCTAGTCAAGCATCTAACGCCCACTGAAATCAACCACTGGGCATGGTGGGCGTTTGGTGCCTAGATACCAGTCAGGCCTACACTCTCTGAGGCAACGCCTATCTCTCACTATGCGTTTGTACAGCCCCTTGCACAGTGGGGACCTGATTCATGCTGGAGGCTCTAGAGCTAGTGTCAGACAAACAATCACTGAGAGCAAAGTACGGGAGGCCCAGGTCAGAGAGCGGGGGGACTGCAGATGGACCCTCCCGGGCTGAAGCAGTAACGGCATTTGTCAAGAACATCCACATCAGTGGGAATGGAGGGCCTGGCACGGGAAGGGTCACCTGTTATTAGAGAGAAGGAAGAATGGAGACAGAGGGGCCTGGAGAAACCTGGGTATGTCCTGAATGATGCAATTTAATGCAGGGAAAACGCAAGCGAGGTGAAGCCTGGGGAGGAAAGTAGGGTCACAAGAGCGTGAGCAGGATCAGGGTGGCTGGGAACTTGCAAACCGCTGCTCGGTGCCTGGTAGCAGGAAGAGAAGTGCACGCTGAAGGAGTGAGCCGAGGGAGAGGTTTGCTCCCACTAGAAAACAGAGCAACCTGGAGGGAAGGTGACCGATCCAAATGAAGGTGTAGAGCAAGCTGGGTCAAACGGGCTCGCAGCCACAAAGAGAAGCAGGGGATGGGAGCGGAAACAGAGCTGGACACGGCCACAGACACTGAAGTGACTCTCTCCCGGACCAGGGTGGGTGCAGCTGGAGCCAGGGCAGTGGCCACAGGCTGGAGTTCCCTCTTGGCCATGCCCTTGACCCCAGACTCTCTCGCTCACGGGTCTCCATCTCCACTCCCCCTTGCTGGCTTGGTGCCAGCACTGTGCAGGCCCTCTTTGCTTAGTGGTCTTCAAACTCTGCCTTGACTAGGAGTCACGTGCCTCGGGCAGCGATAGCCTATCCCTCGGGGGTGTCTACACTGCATTGCAAACCCCGTCTGTGGGACCCGCTCTTGCACATTCAGGGTTTCCCATCCACAGTGCATTGCAAACAGAGGTTACAGTTACTGGACCCGGATCTCCCAGTCCTGCTAATACGTCCATACTACACTGTGCAGACCTGACTGGGGTCTGTGGCTTGAACTGCGCCTAGACACAGCTTGGCCCCAAGTCACGAGGGGGTCAGATCCCTTCTTGGATGGGATCTAGGACCTGGGTGTGGACTGACCTGAGTCCGACAGACTTGTGGGAGGCTTGGGCTCAAACCTGAGGCTGAGCCCAGGTTTATAAAGCAGCAAAGCCAAACGCTGGGCTGCTCTGCGGCACCCTCCCTCGCCCTCCAAAGCTAAGAGCACAAGGAAGAAGATCCGGGAACCGTGCAGAGGAGAAGGGCGGTGGCTCGCGGGGGACTGAGGATCCCTCGGCAAGTGCAGCAGTTGGAGCAGAGTCTCACACGTTGCTTCACATGAGCCTGGCTCCCGGCTGGCTGAACGCGGGTGTGGAACCACTCCGCGGGGATCCAACCCAACGTGCACGGAGAGGGCTACCTCCTGAATGACAGCAGCTGAGAGCAATCACAAGGATCAGTCACCATTGGTGACCAATCAGGTCACACATGCAAATCTCAGCTTCCTGATTGGCCCATCAGAGGTGAATAACAGTGTTTTGCAGCCCCATTGGCTTCATTGCCTGCTCAGAATATTAATTTAAAACAAAGATTCTTCCTCCTGAGACAATCATGGGCCATACTGGAGCGACTTCCAGCGGACACCATCCAAATGTCTGTAACCATCCTAATGCAGACGCTGGCTTCGTGTTTGATCAACATCGAGTTTCCATGGAAGCAGTCACTGCCCTCAGTTTTGCATGGGTCAATATTTGCCTCCCAGGGCCAATGAACCTTAATGTTCAACTCCACAGAAGTCAATAGCCACATACTAAGCAGAAATGGCCTGGCTCGGCGAATCAGAGCCAGGGGAACTTGGACATTCACTGACTTTCATCCAGCTGTCGCAGCTTGAATCAATTCTTGGTGACTACGAGATGCAAACTCTGGTGCTGTGATTGTTGGCAGTGTGCAGCTAGCTAATCAGAGTGCTGAGATTTGCATCTCAAATGGTCGTTAATTGGAATGCAGTTAGCAATTGTACAATATGCAAATCCCAGTGCGCTTGCTATTAAGTGCACTAATTGCAGGATCTGTGCTGTATGCAAATCCTGGAGCTCTTACCTTCACCCATATGCCCACAACAAACATGGCCACTGTAATGCCCCATCCCATCCAGCTGACAGCGGAGAGAACATCTCATCTGAAATGTTGGGTCTCCAGACAATGTAATCCCAGAGACCTTTTGCGATAGCAACAACCTGAGCAGTGTCCCCTGGGCACGTCCTGCTTACAGGCGTCCATGTAGCCCCAGTCCAGTTATCTTGTAAACACGAAGCGCCTTGCATTCATCACTCGCTTGGTACAGCTCTCTGGCTTCAGATCTGCCCTCCTGTCATGAGGACTGGGAGGAGGAGCGGTGCTCGGAAGGGGGCAGCATGTTATAAAACTCTCCCCCTGCATGGAGCACTAATACCTGCAGTCTTCAGGCAAAAGCCAGGGACGTGGCAACCATTTTGCATAGTAGACCTACCGGAGATGTTGATATAGGGTTGATCGGCGTGATCCAGTGGAGAGGGTACTGGAGTGGCTTGTGAAGACCTGGGTTCTATTCACCGCTCGGTACCTCAGTTTCCCTCCCTGGCCTCTGCCTGTCTATTTAGCGAATACGAGAGAGACCCTGTCCCAAAGAGCCTACACTGCGTTTGCACAACACGGCCCTGATCTCAGCTGGAGCCTTTAGTGACTATTATAATAGCAACACTAACAGGAGCCTGGGCCTCTCTTAGCTGTGTATAACCCCCGGGGGAAGCACATGGGTTTCAGAGCGGGAAGGCCCAGAGAAGGTCCCAGCTCACACCATCTGTGCTAGTGTGTGTGGTTCTGCAAAGCAGCAGGCTGGCTGGGAACTCACCTGCAGGAGCGGTGGGGCTGAGGAACGGTAACAGAGCTGCATTGGCTTTGGGATACACAGATGGGGAGAGGATTTCCCATCATCTCACATGCAGCCTGCGTGTTCCATAGCTGGGGCCAGAGGGTATTTAGGGGTGTGTACGTGCAGCTGGAAAGCCGACTTACCCCTCCGACAAGTTATAAACAACAGCAGCGGTAGCAAGCCAGCATAAGGTAACGCAGCCTTTATCCTCCAATGGCATCTCCACAGACCCTCATGCTGTTCACACAAAAGGGTCAAGGGAAGGCCCTTCACACACGTGCTAAGCCAGAGACGCCACGATGGGCCGTGAGATCAGTCTGGCTTTCTCTGCGTGGAGCGGACACCACCGCTGAGTGTGGCAGGGATGCTATCATGTGGTCTCTATGGGGTGTGCACGTACACAGCGCATCCATACTGCACCTGAGGGGCGAGTCTGTGCTTGTGCTATTGCACACACACACAAAGCACCCGAATACCCACCGGGCAGTCTCTGCTCTCGGTTTGCCTCCCAGGTGTGGGGAAAAGCCTGGCACGGTCTGTTCACAAGCCGTAAGAACCCGCCTCACTAAAGCAACTGCCACTCACAGCCTTTGTCAGCCAGACGCCAGAGAGCAGCTGACTTGCAGAACCACAGGAATCAGAGCTGGAAAACAGCCATTAAATCAGAGCGTCTGTTCCCTTCGAGCCAATGCAGCGCTGTCCCTACATCCAGCGCTCTGCCCGGTCTGGCTTGAAGTGACTCAGGCAATGAGTCTTCCACCACTCCCCTGACAGACAGTCGCATGCTCTGCTAGACAGTAGGGGCTTTGTTGGGCAAACGTTGTTCCAGCCCTTCAGCTGGTTTCCTTGTGCTCCATCTCCTCCCAAGGTCCTGAGCGATGTCCCTTGGCCCAGCCCAGTCAGGTCCTCTTGCTCCTTGGGGAGAAGAGCAGCCAGGTAGCAGCATGGATGTGCCTTTAGTCCAGATACACTTGGGTAGTTCTTCTAATCACCTCCCCCAGCTCTTGGGTGCTTCGAGCGCCTTTCAGTTAGTCCACACCTAGGAGCGCCCCCCGGCAACTGACAGCCAGGGCTGGGCCAGCCCACAGCAGAGGCAGAGTTTCTGTTCGAGCTCTGTGCCAAGCCCACCACGTGACACAAAAATGTGCCCGGGAAATGTTATTTCAAGACTCTGAGAGAGTGATGCCAGCCCCGCCCTGGCAGGCACACCCCCGTACCACCCCAAATAAGCAGGGGGCAGCAGCCCTCGAGTGGGAAGCATTACCCCCAGGGAGGGGATTCACCACAGCTGGACCCTGGCCACTCCTGAGCCCTGCAGCCAAATGACTTGGCATGCCTCCCCACAGGGGGCAGCCCCCATGTGCCCCACCACTGGCGCTGGGCCAGCGCCCAGAGGGGGAGCAGGTGCCCACAGGAGGCTGCTGTTCTGGGAACACTGACCGTTCTGCCTGGCACTGCGTACAAAGTGAGGCCATGGTGCAAGGCAGGGCCCTGGAGGCCATGTGGATACCAGACAGAGAGAGCCAGAAGAGCAGCCAAATTCCTCCTCATGGCAGGGGCTCCTGCTGAGCTGTGAGTAACCACCCATCGGTGCCCGGGGGGGAGGGGGCACCTGCAGTGCTGTGCCGGGGTGCCAGAGGGCATAGGAAAATGCAGAGCCTTGTGGTCTCTTCCTCCCTCTATCCCCTCTGACACACACCCTGCTCCCCCTGCTTCGGCACAGCGCCTCCAAACAGGCGAGCTGCCTTTCTCGGAGCCCAGGACAGGCGGGAGAGAGAGAAGGGCGAGTCCCTCTGTGCAGGAATGACGCATTCCCTGCTCCACTGCCTCAAATCCCCTTGGGAACTTGGCTCCTTCCAGCTATTCACCACGAGCCACCTTTCTGCCACTAGCCTGGGAGAGAGCGCCAGGGGCATCTCCCCTCTCAGGCTGCCATGAGCCAATCTAACTAGAAACACCCAAGGGTCCTGGCGATGGAGGAGAGCTGGCGTGGCTGGTTCCAGGGGTCCCACCTTACTTCCCTGCGCTCAGCTTTGGAAAACCTTCCCTCGGCTCCCCCAGAGCATACAGCTCCGGGGTGCAGGTACCACGCTGCCCTGCCTGCCTACCTAGTCTGCTCTGCAAGACATCGTGGTGTAAACGGCTCCCAGTGCCCCACGTTCATTGCCTCTCACTGCCTGCAGCTCGGATGATACGAAAGAAGCCGGCTCTCCCAGTGGCCAGGCCTGCAGCTCATCCTGTGAGTTTTCCTGCTCACACAGTAGCACCTGCAGGCCTGTTATCCTCTCGGGTCAACTCAGGGCTGTGCAGATGGGTACCCAGGTATAACGGAGCAGCACCCAGCAGACAGCTCTGGTGCTCCTGCAGTCCGGCCTGGAACCCAGCTCACCTCCCCAACCCCCCAGCCCCAGGTCAGCTCCTATGGGGCTGGCTGGAGTCGCACGCAGCAGAACAATCCCCACTGCACGGGGCCCTATGCCAAGCCAGCCAGTGCTAGACGGCCTGTCTTCAGGGCAAAGCTGCACTTGCAGCATTCGGACAAGCCTGGTGCCCCTCGCACCCACTCCCCAACTGAGCTCAAGTTTCCCGTGGAGCATGGGCTGCTCCAGCGCTCAGCCCCATGGCCAGTGTGGGGAAAGGGCACAGTGCAGTGGGAGGGAGAAGCAGGCTGGAGCTGGCCCAATGCAGATCTTAGCCTACCAGGTAGGCACAGAAGAGACCGGCCTGATGGGTCTAAACCCGGAGCTCTTCCACAGTGAACTGACCGAGGGGTGCAGCCAATTCCTGAGCCCTGTCAGGCAGCTGAGCCGGCCTGCGGCATTGCAATTCACCCACCCCGTGCTGGAGAGCAGGGAGCCCAGCAGGGTGGTGGGCAGGGGGGCCTGGAGGCAGAGAAAATACACCCAGAGCTAGGGGCGGCCAGGGGAAAGAGAGATGGACTCTCAAGGCCGGGAGCATCTCGAAAGCTGGCAAGGAGGGTGCACAGGAACCAGCAGGCTACTGAAGCTGTGGAGGTTTGGCTTTAGCTTCCCAACTGGCACCTCTCTCTCTCTCTCTTTGAAGACCCCAGAATCCCTCCAGCAGCTACAGGCAGCCCTGGGGAAACACCAAGGATGACCTGTCAGGTCTCTCCTGCTCCAGCAGCACTTGGTAACAAGGTGCCTCTGAACCAACGGCTGCATTTGTCCAGGCAGCCCAGAACTCTGCACAGCAAGGGACAGACAGACAGGCATTGGGGCAGGGGGCCGAGGTGGCAACCGGCCAGTTGTACTGCTTGCCAGGCTAGCGGGACATAGGAGCTCGGACAGTGCGGGGGGGGGGAGGGGCACACGGTCCAACCTCTGTCCCACAAATGCAGTAAAAAATACAATCCACTTGCTCAGCCCATCCACCCCACTGCCCACAGGAGCCCCACAGCAAAGTGAGCCAGGGAAGACCAATGTAGTGCGGTGCCCTCTCCTCAGTCAGCTAGTTGGGGCCACTGAGGCACTAGCTGGACTGCGCTCTGAGCCAGGCTGGCCATTCTGACCTGCCTAGGTTTGAAAGTGGCCAGATCCCAGGCTAGCCGGCCCTGGGGGCAGCAGCTGGGCATGCAAATGGTTGACACCCAGACAGTCCCTCAGTGCTTGAGAATGTTATAGGCCGACATGACTGACTGGCTTCTCACAGCCCCCTGTTCTCAGTGTGGGAATTAACCACCAATTGGTTAACGTCCCGCCAGGCGACCCTGACCTGGATGCAGGCGTGGGACCCACGGCCCTCAGCACTGCAGGCCAGAGTGGGGCTCTCCCAGGTACGGGACAGAACCCTGGGATCTGCGCTACACCCCGCTGCCCCAGGGCCGTCCCTTCAGCATCCTGCGGCCTGCACCCCCAGGGCAGTTAACCGATTTCCCCCCGGCCTTGCCAGTGACAGCACTGGCCGGGCTCGGGGCTCCTCCAAACACCCCAAGTGGATGATCCCAGAGCCACAATCCGCAGCCCCTTGGCAGGGAAATCAGAGCCAGGTCGGGCTGGAAAGAGCTGGAGAACCCCCCAGGCCAGCCCCCGGCTGAGGCAGGACCAAGGGAACCCAGAGATGTTGCGCCTTGAGAACATTCAGCCCATTCTCTCTCTTCCCCCCAAGCCAGCGCTAAGCCCGATGTCAAGTGTCCCCCCAGGTCCCGAAGCGAGTCCTCAGGTGAGCTCCCGGGGACTCCAGGCTGCGAGGAACGGGCCGGTTGGGTGCCCGCTCCCCGGCAGTGCGCGGAAAGGCAGCGGTCCGGCGCGCTGCTCTGGGGCCCCTTCCGCGAGGGGCCAATCCGGAGTAAAGCCCCAAGGGGCCGAGGAGCTGCTCAGCGCTCCCGCAGCCTGGCTGCGGATTTTGTTTTTCAGTCAATATTGTTTACCGGGTTTCCAGCGCCGCAGACCCACCCGCCTCCCTTTCCCTGCCGGGGATCGGAGGCAGAGGAGATGTCCCGCTGGCTGGAGGTTTCTGACTGGGGGGGGGGGGTCCTTACCTTCATGTCATTGACGATGGCTTGGAAAAGGCCACCCAGGGCCCCGCACTCCTTTTCCACCGTCTCCATAATCAGCAAATCCCAGCGCGCCCAGCCCGGGGGGAATCGGGGGCGATCGTGCAATCCTGGGGCGGGGAAAATCCCCCGGGGAAACCACCAGAAACCGGGGCAGCCTTCAGGAGCGCTTCGGCTTCCAGCTCCTCTCCCTGGGCTCCAGACTGGGACTAAAGCAACCCCCCGCCGCAGCCAGACCGCGGCGCTTCCAGGCGAGCCGCGGCTCGGAGCGAAGTGAAGCGAGCTCACGCCTGCTCCTTTTGTCGGGCACTTTCACCGCCGGGCAGCGGCTCCGCGCCCCAGGGCCGAAGCGAGCCCCCCTTCCGCAGCCATCGGGGGGTCCGGGATCCGGGGAGCGGCTGCGATGCCCATGCACGGCCCCCGCCCCCAGCCCAGGGCTGCCCGGAGCCGGCTGGAGCGACGCAAAATGGACCCGCTGCTTCGTGCGCTGCGCCGGGCGCCGTGTGGCTCGGAGCGGGCAGCGGAGGCGCTGTAACCCGAGAGGCGCCGCGGTCACATGGGCGGGGAGGGACCGCGCGGGGCGGGGGGTGCCCGGCGCCGCAAGCCGAGGGGGTTTGCTCCGGGGATGGGGCCCTGGGAGTGTCACCCCCCCCCCAGTGCACGTGGGCGGGGTTTGGTCCAAGGCCGCTGCAGCTCCTGCCTCTTACCTCCAAGGTGCGGCGGGGAGGGGCGCAGCTGGTTATTTTAGGGCTGAATGGAAGCGCACCCGGGTGACCTTAGTCCCGTGGCAAGCTGCAGCCAGCGGCGGGCAGCCCCACGGTGAAGGCCAGGAGAGCCTGCAGGGCCTAGTGCTGACTGAGAAGTAGCCCCTGCCCCCAGGAAGGGGCTGATTGCACTGGGCCACCCGCTCCTGTCCAGGAGCAGGGGATCTGCTAAGCCTTGGAGTGTCTCTTATTAGCCACTTGGGAGCGGGAAGCCTGCAGCCGCAGCCACGAGGGTGGGGGGCAGCCGCAAACACTAGGTCAGGGTTCCAAATTCTTGGTCAAGTTTTAAGCAAGGTCCAGACTCCAGAGAAAATAATGAAAAACAACCAGTAAAAAAGATTGATGGGTCCATTCAGAAGCACCGCGTGGCTGGCTTTGGCCCACTGCCTGCCTCAGGCCTACTCCTGCACTGAGTCAGGCAGCGTGTGCTGCTTATCAGAAAATTAGCTGTGGTCTCCTCCTGAGGCCTCTTCCAACCCTGATCATCAATGATTCTAGGATTACGGTTGAAAGAGGCCTCAGGAGGTATCTAGTCCAACCCCCTGCTCAAAGCAGGACCAACACCGACGAAATCATCCCAGCCAGGGCTTTGTCAAGCCGGGCCTTAAAAACCTCTAAAGATGGAGAATCCACCACCTCCCTAGGGAACCCATTCCAGTGCTTCACCACTCCCTGAGTGAAAAAGTTTTTCCTAATATCCAACCTAAACCTCCCCAACTGCAACGTGAGACCATTACTCCTTGTTCTGTCATCTGGCACCACTGAGAACAGTCTAGATCCATCCTCTTTGGAGTCCCCCTTCAGGTAGTTGAAGGCTGCTATCAAATCCGCCCTCACTCTTCTCTTTTGCAGACTAAATAACCCCAGTTCGCTCAGCCCCCTAATCATTTTCATTGCCCTCCGCTGGACTCTCCAATTTGTCCACATTCTTTTTGTAGTGGGGGCCTAAAACTAGACCCAATGCTCCAGGTGTGGCCTCACCAGTGCCAAATAGAGGGGAATAATCACGTCCTTTGATCTGCTGGCAATGCCCCTACTAATACAGCCCAAAATGTCGTTGGCCACCTTAGCAACAAGGGCCCACTGCTGACTCATCAAGAGGAAGCAAGGCCCTGACTGTGCAACATCTTGTACCAATCACTGGGGAGTTTTGTAGGTGTGAAGATCCTCTGCTAATACAAATGCTTGAGAACGTGCAAGCCCTTTGGTAGCCCAAGCCTCAAATCAACCAAAGAGGGGAAAGAGTTCCCACTGATGTTCCCTATCAAGCCAGAAGCACTGAGCACCTGCTGCACCAGAGATTCCAGCCACCCACTGGTATCTACAGAGAAAGAGAGAAAGTTCTGGGCTGAGCAGCAGCATCTGGTTGTGGTCTCAGATCAGATAAGTTTAGGGGTCAGTTCCCCACCTGGCTCCCAGGTCTACAACAGTCTGACCCAACAGACCAGAATAGACCCTCTCCCAAGCCTCAGGGAAATTCAAAGCCCAACACCACACTGGGCTGCTATTTCAACACCAGAGCAGATCATTGTCTCTTCTTCAAACTTTGGGGAAATTTGGCTCAGGATCCATTGGCTGCAACTCTAATTCTAATGAAATGCCTCCCAGTTTTGCAATCAGCTGGTCCATCCACTAAGAGAGATGCTGTCTTCATTCTAGGCTTGGGGGAGGTAGATTTCCAAGCCTTAAGAATGCACCTCCTTGGCATCTTCTCTCTTGCTACATGTGGCCTTGTCAATCTTTTTTCTCCCCTCTTGGTGAGATTCCAGAACAGGAATTAGGCCAGGACACCTGGCTTAGCCTTCTCACTCCTCCAAAAAGTGGCCTGGGAGCAGCTGTGGTCAGGACCTCTCTTCTGAACACAGAGGAAGGGCTGAGCTATTTTGTAAAAGCCAATGATTTAAAACCCAAGAGCAGCACTGCTGTCCGTTGGTTCAGGAAATAAAAGGCAGCTGCTATTCTAGCGAGAGATGGGAAAGTTCTTAACTGTCTGGGTCCAGCAGGCAAAACTACCTGGCATTGTAGGAAACAATGGAAGGTGCCAGGACTGGATGAAGGTTACGAGGTGCCTAAGGCTAATGGGAGTAAAGGGCCTAGGTATGAATTACACGTTGCAAAAAAAATTATGGAGTCAAACCACATAGACATTTACATATTATTTATTCATGTAAAATTAACAAGTCTATTCTCGACACTCAATTCTCCAAACAGATACTTATGAGTAAGAGGTAGCATGAGGGATGCTACGCTGTCCTTCTCCTGGGCCTCCTTCCTCCTAGGTCGTGGAGTGCTTGTCTGTCTGAGGATGAACCTGCAACATTTCCCCTCCTGCTCACCTCTATGCACCTTGTGCTGCTACCCTCAGCTCTCCCCATGGCACAGCTGCAGCACTTGGCTTTGCAGTGTTTCCCCCAAGCTATGGACTTTACACCACACACCCTGTCTCACTCTGGGAGGCAGCCAGCTTTGATGATGTAAAAGAAAACCACCCAGGTGTAAAATCCACTGAAGTAGAGGAAGTAGCAGTGGGAAAATGACATTGGGTGGCATTGTATTTTAGGCTGTCTTGCTCCAAACGCTGCCTCCCAGTGTTGTGCTGGCTGAGGACAATGAATTATTGGTTTCACATTGAACCCAAATATTATTTGTGGGATGATACCCAGTTTGTGTAATTAATCTCCAGTGATTCACCACATCAGGCCATTCTGTCACCAAGCTCTGCCACAATGAGAATCATAGACTAGAATCATAGAACTGGACGGCACCTTGAGAGGTCGTCTGGTCTAATCCCCTGCACTCATGGCAGGACTAGGTATTTATTCCCTATGGCTGGCATTTGTTTGTTTTAAGCTTCCTGTAACAAAAAGGTAACAGCTAGAAGGGACACAGATCTTCAGAGGGTGCCCAGTCATAATCTTTAGCCCTTCTGTACTATGTTAGCTCTTCAGAATCACTGTACCAACATTAAACACACAATCTAAAGCCTTCCAGCTTTCAAAAGACCAGGAGCTGACAAAACAGAGCTAGTCCCTGGTGTGTTCTCTGAACAGAAAATCAGCATCTTCCAAAAGAACAGTCCAACCAAGGCTGCTGTAGTCCCTTGTTACATCAGGGCTGGCGTGGAATGAAGGGAGAGCTTTCTGTTTCGTTTGCATGTGTAAATCAAGCAGAGCTTGCTTATTTTTTCCCATTAAAGTGCTCAGAGTTTAGGAGAGGAAAGTGAATGAGATTCTGCTCATACCAGGTGTGAAAAAGCAGAAGGGACCAAAATCTATTCTTGTTCAAAAATCTGTTCTCCCTGAAGTCAATCAGGCTACACAGGTGTATCTGTCAGCAGGAATTGGCCCGTGTTCTCATTCCCTTCTCGAATCACATTCCAGGCTCACTCAACATTTTCCCCTTGGGAAAGACGTTAGTTTGAGGTGGGGCAGAACAGTGAGGCCTAACTTCAGGTTTATTTAGCTTTACGTTTTTGGAATGAAACTCAAAAGAAATCAAACGTGAGGTACTTTGATGATGGACTGAACTGCTAGAGAACCAGCAGATGGACAGAACCTGCCTTTAGCCTATCCCACCAGTCTCTGTATCACAGCCTGCTGAGAAGCGGAGTTAAAATCCTTGAGGGCGAATCCTACACCATTGTGTGTTGAGATCCCTCCAGTACTTTTGCAACCCCATATAAGTACAAAGCTGCGTTGGCCTGTGGAACTAGGCTGAGCGTGAGGAGAGAACTTGGTGACCTGTGCATCCCAATACAGAAAAATACATCAAAGAACAACGTTGGATATCTGTTTTTTTGTACAGTTCAATACAATGTTGAACACGGTGCATCATATATCTGAAGCTCCTCGATGGGAGGTCCTGTAAAAGTGAAAGGCCTGGTATCCAGAATGGGATGGTATGTTTTGTTTTTCCTACAAATGCGTGGGAATTCGTTCCTTATACTTGGGAGAGGCCATAGGTGCCAACTCCATGGGTGCTCTGGGGCTGGGCTCCCCAACCCCGTCTCATTTCCTCCTCCCCTGAGCACGTCACAGCCTCGCTCCTCTGCCTACCTCCCAGCGCTTGCCGCCACCAAACAGCTGTGGCAAGCTCCAGGAGAGACGGGGGGGAGCCGCACACTCGGGGAGGAGGCGGGGCTGGGGTGGGGATTTGGGGAAGGAGTCCAATGGGGCAAAGAGGGGGCGGAGCTTGGGAGCAGACTTTGGGGAAGGGGTTGGAATCGGGGCAAGAGGGGCAGGGCAGGGGAGAGGGGGGTTGAGCACCCATCGGTGCCATTAGAAGTCAGCACCTATGGGGGTGGCAATCGTTCTGGCTGGAGCTGGATAGAGCGTGGGTAGGTTCTTGCAAGCTTCCCACCCTACCGCTCTGGTACTGCCCCTTCCCATGCCACCCCCTTGCCCTGCCCTCCACAGGAACTCACCACTTGTCCAGAAACGGGACCCAGCACACATAGAAGATGATGGGACGAGCACTAGGACCCAGAAGCAGCAGCGTAGCTGGGGGGGAGCAGGGGAGCGGGTGCTCCCCCACTGAACACACATGGCTCCTTGTCAATTTCTTGGCACCTTTTTACTCACCTGGGGGAGCGATAAAAAAAAAAGGTGCCACCCACTGCGGCGCTTTTACTCACCCACCGGCGCTCTGGGACTTTGGCGGCGGGACCTTCAGTGCAGCAGAAGACACCCAGAGCCAGTGAAGGTCCCGCTGCAGAAGACCCGCAGCGCTGCCAGGTGAGTAAAAGCCCCGTAGCGGGTGGCACCTTTTTTTGATTGCTCCCCGTTCCCTCCACCTGGCTATGCCACTGCCCATGAGGCAGCATCCTGGAGCTGTCTGCCAGCCTCAGAGGAGGAGGGGGACAGAGGGAGCCTCTTCCCTCCCTGGCAGCTAAGCAGAGCTCCCGGGAAATCGGGGGTGGCAGGCACGGGGTGGGGGGGCAATGCCTGCTCAAACTACACCCATGGCTGGCACAGGTTCCCATGGTAACCGGATTGTTAGTGCCCCCTCACCAGTGTTAACCGGGTTGCTGGCAGCATGTTCCTGCAGTGCAGAGAGATGCAGGTGCTGGCTGAGCTCCTGCCAAGCCCCAGGGGGCTGCTTCGCCATCCCTGCTGGCAGGAGCACTCCCGACGGGCTGCGTAGGCAAGCTCGCTCCCCCCTCGCCCCACCCCAGCTGCGCCCCCATCGCCTTGTTAGCCTAATGGTTAAATCCTGCCCTGGGGAAGTGCGATCGAGGAACACTCCCTCCAAGGCCGAGGCTGACAGCGAGTCACTCCCGCTGTGCCTGGGTAGCTCTCGCTCTCCTTAGCGCTGTAGCTGACTAGGAGGCTTGAGCTCCAGCAGCTGGATTCCCCCTGCTCCAAACCACAGGCTGGAGACAGAGGAGAGCAAGTTGATTTGAGAGAGAGGAATTCAATCTGCCCGGATCATCTGTCCATTCAGTCGCTATAGCAACTTGAAATGCACCCAGGTCTGGTCCTACAATGCAAACACGGAGCCGGTGCCAGGGAAGGCAAAGGGCACCTTGTTGAGCTGGATGGGCTCACAAAAGGCCGTCTCCAGCCAAGAGCCTCACAAAGCAGTGGCCTAGCCAAAGGGGATTTCGCTTGTGTCAACGCCATGGAGAGAGACACCATCCCCCTATGCAGCCCGGCCCCCGAGCATAGGGCTGGGACAGCCAGACTCCCGGCCGAGCAGGGAAGCCATTTAACCAGCTCCCTGAGGGGAATTAGGCTCCTTTTCACAGGTGCCAAGAGCCAACTCCTGGGCCCAGAGGGGGACGGCTGGCCTAGTGGTTAGGGAGCGAGTCTGGGATGTAGGTTCAAGTCCCTGCTCTGCCCTAGGCTGATTATTAGGCAGTCGCTCGCTCGGGCTCAGCTCCTCAAAGGCCTTTGACACTGAACAGCCCGAGTTCGAGGGGAGTTAGGCATCTAAGTACCTTTGAGGGGCTGGGCCTCAGTGCTTCAGTCCCTCCTCTGTACAATGGGCACAATAGCCCTGCCCGGGGGGGCTGTGACAGTGCATTAAAGGGTGGCAGCAGCTCAGATAGTGCGGAAATGGGGGGCACGTGCACCACAGGAGCCAGATGTTGCTTTTTAAAATAAGGAGGTCACCTGTCTGTGGGGGGAGGGGCTGGACTGATGGTCTCACTTGCATCCGCTTCTCAAGTAATCCCCGGCGGCTGCTGGATGCCTGGTTGGGACACCTGCTAGGGTTGTTCAGTAGGTGATGCTCTGCCCCCTGACTCAGCACTGGGCCAACGCACCAGCGTGGGGCTGGGGAAACTGGTGCTCCAGGAGCTGTAAGAAATGGGTCCAGGCACTGGAAATTCCCACTCCCACAGCACTCTTAGCCCTGGCACTCCTGCTCTTGCAAATTCCCTCCTGGCTCGAGACTCTCCCCTGAACTGCCCCTGGCTTAACCTGTTGCCATTTTGTAGTTAAACATCCATCACCTTCCGCAGCAGGAGTGACTGCATTTGAGTGGGAGAAGCAAAGCAATTCCCAGTAGCATAGCTCCAGGTGCTGTAGAAATGGAAGAGGTTATATAGGTGGAGGCTGCAGGACAGCACGAAGCAAGCAGAGGAGGAAAGCACAGGGTTTTAGGGCAAGGGCAGTTTCCACAAGTAGCACAAGCCGCTCAGGGAATTGGGTTGAGAGGGAGAAGCTCCTCACTTCTATCTAATTAACTAACTACTAAAACAAACACTAACCAACCATTTACAGGATAATCAAAAGTCGGATCACTAGGGGAAATGCTTGCTGAGGCAAGAGGGACATGCAGCTCCAATGACCGTCACTGGCAGTAGGAAGGAACTTAAGAGCCAGCACGTCAGCAGGGACCTACATACACTGCCATGAAGGCGCGACTCCAGGGGGCTCCACAGCTGACCCAATGGGTGCCGCTAGGGTAAAAACTTTCCGATGACCGTGCACGCGGCGCGTACACCTACTTGGAATCGACATGAGCAAGCACTCAAAGGAAACGTAAAGTGATGCACATTGGAAAACACAATCCCCAACTATCCATACAAAATGATGGGGTCTAAATTAGCTGTTCCCACTCAAGAAAGATCATGTAGGAATCATTAGGAAAGGGATAGATAACCAGAAAATATCCTAACACCACTATATAAATCCATGGTACGCCCACATCTCAAATCCTGCATCCAGTTCTAGGCACCCCATCTCAAACAAGATGTATTCAAACTGGAAAAGATACCGAGAAGGGCAACAAAAATGATTAGGGGTATGGCACAGCTGCAGTAGGGGGAGAGATTAAGCTGCCTGGAAATGCTCCGCTTAGAAAAGAGACGACTAACTGGGGATATGACAGAGTTCTGATCACATCATGACTGGTGTGGAGAAAGTGAACAGCGAAGCGTTATTTACCCCTTCACAGAACACAAGAACCAGGGGCCACTCAATGCAATGAACAGGCAGCAGGTTAAAAAGAAACATGAAGTATTTCTTCACACAATGCAGAGTTAACCAGTGGAACTCCTTGCCAGGGGATGTTGGGAAGCCAAAACTATAAGTGGGTTAAAAAAAGAACTTGACACATTCATGGAGGACAGGTCCATCAATAGCTATTATCCAGAATAGGCAGGGATGCAGCCCCATGCTCTGAGTGTCCTTAAGCCTGTTTGCCAGAAGCTGGGAATGGGCGACAGGAGATGGATCACTTGATGATTCCCTGTTCTGTCCATTCCTTCTGGGGCACCTGGCATTGGCCACTGTCGGTAGACTGGATACTGGGCTGGATGGACCTGTGGTCTGACCCAGTCTGGCTGTTCTTATGTTCAGATACGGTAATTTCTGTACTATCCTGGACAAGCCTTACTGAATGACATTTGCATATCATTGTCAGCCATGTAATTCCATTGGGCAAGGGGACTGCAATCCTCCAGGAGATAAGCACAGTGGGAGTGGAGGTGATTGAGCAAACTCACTCAGGGTGTAACCTCTCCAGAGATGCTGCATACACTTGTTCAAAAAAAGGCCTTTTGGATAAATAGCCGAGTTTAAACTGACTCAGAGTTTGCTTTCGGATCTAGCGAACGGACAGGACTGTCCGTCCAAGGGGGAGCCCAATCCTGGAAGGATTGACACCAGCCGAAGTCTGAAGTGACCTCTGGGAAACTTCTCAACGGAGGGGAGAGATAGCCCAGTGGTTTGAGCATTGACCTGCTAAATCCAGGGGTGCGAGTTCAATCCTTGAGGAGGCCACTTAGGGATCTGAGACAAAAATCAGTACTTGGTCCTGCTAGTGAAGGCAGGGGGCTGGACTCGCTGACTTTTCAGGGTTCCTTCCAGCTCTATGAGATAGGTATATCGCACTATATTATGAGTGCTGGTTCTTTTATAGGTTTTCCGTACTGCTTTCACCCTAAGAAAAAATGGTTACTCACCTTCTTGTAGCGATTGTTCGAGATGTGTTGCTCATGTCCATTCCAGTAGGCGTGCGCATGCTGTGCGCACAGTCTTCAGAAAGTTTCCCCCCGCAGCAGCACCCGGGCAGGTCAGTCATGGAGCCCCCTGGAGTGGTGCCTCCACGGCATTCAATATATGCCCCTACCAACCTGGTGCCTCCTCAGTTCCTCTTTGTTGGTTACTCCAACAGAGGGGAAGTGGGTGGGTTTGGAATGGATGTGAACACCACATCTCGAGGAACAAGTTACGGGAAGGTGAGTAACCATTTTTCCTTTTCGAGTGCTTGCTCATATCGATTCCAATTAGGTGACTCCCAAGCCCTAGCTAGGCGGTGGGGTCGGAGTTATGGAATCACTGACTGGAGCACCACTCTGCTGAAGACTGCATCATCTCTGGCGTGCTGGATGATGGCACAATGAAAGGTGAACATACACACTGAGGACCAAGTCGCTGCCCTGCAGATTTCTTGGATTCGGATCTGGGCCAGGAACGCCCCTGATGAGGCCTGGGCCCGTGTGAAGTGTGCTGTAAGTGCCAGGGCTGGAATCTTGGCCAGCTTGTCCTAGAAAATATTCTTTGAGATGAGACCAGGAGACCTTTCATCCAGTCTGCTACCACAGTGAACAGCTGGTTCGATTTCCTGAACAGCTTGGTGTGTTGATATAGAAGGCTAGTGCTCGCTGAACATCCAGGGGGTGCAGCCTCCTGACATGAGGCTTTGGATTAAAAATCAGGCAGGAATATGTCTTGGCTGGTATGGAAATGAAAGACCACCTTGTGCAGAAAAGCCGGGTGAAGTCTCAGCTGCACCTTGTCTTTGTGGAAAACTGTATAAGGTGGGCCTGAGGTAAGGGTCTTTAACTCAGACACCTTGCTGATGTAATGGCCACTAGGAAGGCTGCCTTCCACAACCGGTAGAGCAGTGAGCAAGTCGCCAGTGGCTTGCATGGGGGCCCCACTAATTTGGAGACGACCAAGTTAAGATCCCAGGCAGGAACACACTGTCTGATCTGGGGACGTAGCTGGTCCAGGCCCTTCAGAAACTGGCCAACCATGGGATTGGCAAAAATGGAGCACCCCAAGAGTCCGGGGTGGAAAGCTGAGATAGCCGCTAGATGTACCTTTATGGATGACACTGCCAGGCACTGTTTCAGATGCAGAAGGTACTCCAGAATAAGAGGTAATGTAGCCTGAAGTGGGGGCATATGATGCTGGTCACACCAGCAGGCGAACATCTTCCACTTTGCCAGATATGTGGTCCTCGTGGAAGGCCTTCTGCTGCAGAGTAAGCCCGCCCTCACCTGCTCTGAGCACAGCATGGAGTTCAAGCCATGAAACTTCCAGGCTGTGAGGTGGAGGGACTGAAGGTCTGAGTGATGAAGACCACTGTGGTCCTGAGTGATAAGGTCGGGGAGGAGCGGCAACATGATCCAGAAGTGGGGTGTACCAGTGTTGTCGAGGCCATGCTGGTGCCACCAGAATTATCTCCGCCCCATCCCTTGAGTAGGACCTTGTGCAGGACCTTGTGCATGAGAGGGATCGGGGGAAGGCGTAGAGCAGACAGCCTCCCCAGGGTAGCAGGAATGGATCCGCGATTGAGCCCGGGCTGCTTTTCTGGAAGGAGTGAAACACTGGGCACTTCCTGTTACTGCAGGTGCTGAACAGGTCGACCTGCAGAAACCCAGCTCTGGAAGATGGGAGTGAATGACGTCCAGCCAGATGGAAAACTCGTGGCGGTGGAAGGACCTGCTGAGGTGGTCCGCCAGTACGTTCTGGACTCCTGGCAGATAGGATGCTTCCAGGTGAGGGGAGTGGGCTATACAGAATTCCCAGAGCCTGGGAGCGTCCTGACAGAGGGGCGAGGACTGGGTTCCACCCTGCTTGTTGATGTAAAACATTGCAGTGGTGTTGTCCGTCATGACTGCCACGTTCTGGGCTTGCAGACGAGTCACACAGCTCTCAGCTCCTTGATGCTGATCTGGTGAGAGAGCTCGTCCTGTGCCCAGAGGCCCAGCGTTTGGAAAGCTCCCAGACGTGCACCCCAACCGAGAGCTGACGCATCCGTAGCTAGAGACAAGGACGGCTGAGGGCTGTTGAAGGGGGCTCCCTCACAGACTATTCGAGCATCGAGCCACCGCTGGAGAGAGACTAGCACCTGCTGTGGCACCATGAGCACTAGACCCAGGCTGTCATGCCCTGGGTGGTATGTTGAGGCAAAGCACGTCTGCAGGGGCCTGAGCCTCAGCCTGGCACGCCTGACCACGTACGTGCAGGCCACCATGTGACCAAGGAGACTTAGACAACTCCTCACTGCAGTGGTTGTGTACTTCCTCAGGCCTTGAATGACGCTTGTCGTGGCTTGGAATTGGGACTCCGTCAGACTTGCTCTCGCCTGGACTGAGTCCAACACTGCTCCGATAAACTCTATCCTGTGGGTCAGAGAAAAGGTTGACTTGTTCACAGTGAGGAGGAGACCCAGTCTCTCGAATGTGGATCTCACCAGACGGACCTGTGACTCCACCTGCTTTCTGGAGTGCCCCCTGAGCAGCCACTCGTCGAGGTAGGGGTCTATCTGCACCTGCCTCCTTCGGAGGAAGGCTGCTACCACCGACATGCACTTGGTGAACACTCGTGGGGTTGTCGACAGGCCGAAGGGAAGGGCCGTGAACTGATAATGGTTTTGATTGATCATGAACCTTAAAAAGCATCTGTGTGCAGGGCGAATGGCTATGTGGAAGTACGCATCTTTCATGTCAAGGGCGGCGAACCAGTCTTCAGGGAAGGGATAATTGTATTGAGGGAGACCATGCGGAACTCCAACTTCACCATGAACTTGTGGAGTCCTCCCTCACAGATCTAGAATGGGTCTGAGGACCCCCCCTTTGCCGAGGAGATTAGGAAATAGCGAGAATAGAATCCCCTGCCCCGAAGAGCCTCCTCCACTGCTCCCATGGCGAGGAGCGCCTCACCTCCTGGATGAGGAGTTGCTTGTGAGAAGGGTCCCCTGGGGTCTGCCAAATGGTCCTTGCATTGCCTTGTATAGTTTTGATGAGGTGTAGAGCAACCCTGAATTGTCATTCTGGTGCCAGGATGTCCACCATAGGGTCCTCTGACTCTACCACCTCCTCAGCCAGCAGGTTCATATTCCGAGCCACCCTGCGCAGGAGTTCCTGGTGGGCACGGCTATCTCTAGGGGGTGGCCCTGAGGCAGAGGTGCCCGCCACTGCCTTGTCCAGGGAGGATGACGAGGAGACTAGTGAGGGACCTGGGTTCTCCTGACCCTCTTGGTCCCCAGCGACCTCCTGCCCTGCCTCTAGTTCCATGCCAGCCACTCCAGGTCTGGCTCAGGAACAAGGGTGGGTTCCAGAGGATGTGGTACAACCTCCGACTCCTCTGGACCCCTAGGAGTGGGGTGACTGGCCGCTGCCTCGTCATCTAGGTTCGGATGCCACCAAGCGTGAAGCCTGGGACTGTGTGTCCTGGGCCTGATGGTCTGCCCACAGGGTCCAAAATGGCCACTGCTGGATTGGTACCGCAAGCGGGGTCTGTGCAGAGAGCCGGATCTGTGCCAATATGAACGGTGCAGAGATTGGGACCTACTGCACAAAGGTGATCGGCGCCGTGAGCAGGAGCGGCGCCATGAGTCAGGCCAGCGCTGCGAGTGTGAACGGCGCCGAGATGCCGAGTGGTGCCTCGCTTCTGCAGTCTGAGTCGAGGGGAAGAACATCGCTGGCTCCACTCGAGACAGTGCCGCCTGTTGTGGTATCGGAGGCCGTAATTGCAAGGAGTTCTCTCGCAGCCTCGAAGGGTCTGGGGTGGAAGGCAGTTCTCTGTCCACCACCACCTGACACGGGGAGTCCAACTGCACCGGACTCAACGATTGCCCTCCTGAGGCCGAAGTCGACGGTGCAGGCTCCAAAGTTTTTGGCACTGGGGGCTCCTCCCTGGGACGCGCCCCATTGGCCGGCTCTGAGGGGGCGAGTCCCGAAGTGCAGGAACCATTCTTCCCCTGTTTCTGGTGCTGCTTCTGCGCCGGCGAATGGTATCAGTGCTGGGTCGTGCCCGACGGCTTCGGTGCCGGGGAGCAGCAGTGCCGTGGGTCTCGACTGGAGTCCTGCTGTGGTGCCATCACCACCACTGCTGCTGGGGCACTGCACACTGAGGAACTCGGTGCTGGGTCCTGCCACGCCGATGCGGGGTATGGTCTAAGTGCCGCCTCCATAAAGAGCTGCCTCAGTCTAAAGTCCTGCTCCCTCTTGGTTCAGGGGCTAAAGCCCTTACAAATCCTGCACTTTTCGGACTGATGAGCTTCCCCCAAACACTTTAAACAAGCGTTGTGGGGGGTCATCCATTGGCCTGGCCTTGTTGCAGGACTTGAACTCCTGGGACTTAGGCATGTAAGTCCCCCACAGAGAATGCGGTCACGGGGGGGGGGGTAACCCCTCAGCCCAACAGCTAACTGCCAACTAGAACTACAATAACTATGAACTAACCAACTAGGGAATACGAACAGTCCGAAAGAGAAGCTTGGGAAATGTGGGGACCTTGCTGAGCAAGACGCCACAGTTCCAACACCCGTCACGGGCGGTAAGAAGGCAGCGCCGGGTCGGCTGGGGCATCTACAGAGCGTTATAGAGGCACCACTCCAGGGGGCTCCACGGCCGACCCAACAGGTGCTGCTGGGGGGAAAACTTTCCGACGACCGTGCATGTGGCGCGCACACCTACTGGAATGGACGTGAACCACCTCTCGAAGAAGAAACAGGCGCTTGCTTAGAGAGCTGCGTGGTACCTTCCACGCACGGGCAGTTATGCTGTTACAGCCTCTGAGGAGAAAGCGACACGCAACCCTTGGCCTGCTCAGGCAGCCCGGCCTGCTGGGGTAACAGTGCAAACGGAGCTGTGCAGCCTGCAACTCCCTGGGCAGGAGGGGAAGAACAGGAGGTGCTGGCTGGGAGCTGGGAGTCTAGAGCGGGGGAATATGGGGGCAGCTGCCCTGAACTGTGACACGCGGGACCAGCTGCTGCTCTAGCCAAAGGCTTTTGGGAAGTCACTTGAAATGTAGATCTCATGAGGTCTAAAGCCCAGGACAGGTGGCCACAGCAATGGCCCCAAACACTCCATCTTAGAACACATGGGAACCTGGCTCCATGCCCTGGGACAGGCTCCTGCTCCATAATCCCCAGCCCGCCTCACTGCACCGCAGACAGGCCCAGGGGCTCCGGCAGGCCGAACGGCACATAGCAGCGTCACGCGCGCCCACTCCTCCTGTTCAGACACAATCCCTGCGTTACAGACCTATTGGAAACAGGCAGGGCGGGATGAGAGACCCTGTCCCCACTCCCCCAGCCAAGCCTGTCATGATCATGCTCATCAAAACTGCAGATGGCAAACCAGGCCTGACATCTGCTGTCCCCACTAAGAAGGGACACGACTGCACCATGGATGCTGGGATGCTCTGCCCCCAGGTACCACCCACCAGTGGGCAGCCCATCATTAGAGGCTGTGGCAGGGGCCTGGACCTGTCTCATCAATGTGACACACAGCGTGAAGGCCCCCTGCCCGCCCAGCTCCCTCCGCCACTGTAGCCTCAGCCCAGATTTTGGATTGGGCTTTATGCAGTGGTTGGCCCAACAGGCTATGGTCAGCGCTGGAGTGGGACATACCTGGAGCTTGGGGAGGAGTTAGGGGTCTGGTGCTGCTCAATGCTAAGGACCGGCCCTTTGAGCCTGTGCAAAGCTCTGGGTTGTTCCCATGTCGGGTGTGACTCCTTCCAGGGATGGGTAGCTCAGGTCTGGGTCTGAGCTTGGCTGATGCTCATCTGGGTTTTGCAGGCAGGTTGAGAGCCTGTCCCACTCGGGGGTGGGGGCTCACTGAGCTTTCTCCAGGGTGTGGGAACTGGTGGTTCTAAGGGCTGGTGTGCAAAACTGATCCCCACTCTCCTCCTGGTGGACAGATCCTGACCCTTTTCCCATAGGAGCCAGGCTCCTCCGAGAGTAGGGGGATATTGTACAGACGGGCTGGAGGAGGTCGCTGCATTGGGGACCCCCTGCCCCCCAGACTCCATGTATAAGCAGTTAAAGGGACACTCAGATTAACTCCCTCTGCTTTCCCTTGGCACTGGCAGAGCCGGCTTTGGGCACATGCTGCATGGGGAGGCAGGTTCAGCAGCAGCTGATGGGGAAGGGATGCGCTCATGGGTCAGGCACTAACGGCACACGGGAGCTCAGTGTGGCCGTGGGCGGGTTCCTTAGGGTGAGTTGCAAAGGGGACCCTCACGCCCACCAGGGCCATCGAACATCGGCCCCCGCCCAGCACCTCAGCAATGGAACAAGGATGACGTCACCGCCCTGCTTCCCACGAGTGCTGAGGGTAGGGCCAGCTGCACGGGGCCGGCTCGGACGCTGGGGCGACAAAGGCCAGGGCGAGGCCTGGAGAGAGAGGTGGAAAAATGAGAAAAACTCAAATGTCCCCAGAGGTGACTTCCCATCCCCCAAATGGCCAATGAGCCTGTGCTGAGCATGGGTCAGCACTCCACTGTCTGCTCCCAGGACGGCGCTGACACTGGCTGTGTGACTCAGACCCTGGGGCCTAGCCGCGGCCCTCCAGCGGCCCGCTCCGACCCCCCGGGCGCGGCTCTCCAGCGGCCCGCTCTGACCCCCCGGGCCTCTGGGTCGGCTCTCCAGCAGCCCGCTCTGGGCCCCGGACGTGGCTCTCCAGTGGCCCGCTCCGACCCCCCGGGCATCTGCAGAGCCCTCTGAAGCTTACAGTCTGATCTGAAGGCCACAGGATCTTTTCCACTCCTTTCAGTGGGCTCTGGGGCGGGCGGCTGGCCTGACTCTGTATGGTGCTGAGTGAGTTCAGCTCCCACTGGTTGCAGTGGGGGTTAGAGGAGCTTGGCACTGGCTGGATTTGGCCCTCTGCCCTTCCCCAGTCAGCAGACACTAGTGCTCTGAAGGTACCCCAGCTCCTGGAGGTGAGACTCTTGGCACTACCCCACCAGGACAGGGTTTTGAAGATCTCGCCTCAGGACTGAGAGGAATGGATTTATTTTATGCAAGCCACTCCTCAGCACAGGACTATTAGGATGAGCCAGCCCCACTCTAAACAAAGCAGCAGCCATAAAAGCAGAGGGAGAAGAAATTCCTAAGCCTCCCACCTAACTCAGGACAACTCCAAGTCATCCAGAGGAGGGTCATTTCTAGAGGAGCCGCCACCTTATAGAGGGTCCCCCTAAGCACACCTGGCCTTGTTCCATCTCTGTGCATCCCCTCTCGGCACTGCTCCGGGAAGGGCAAACTGCAGTTATCTCCTGCTGCACAGCAAGCCCCCCCCTTGCTTTGAGCTACAAGGTCAGACTGCGATAGGAGGCACTGACACAGGCCCCACTACAAACAGACACTGGGGACCCAGAACATTGTCTGCCTCCTGTTCCAGTTTCTGATTGGGGCCGCCCAGAATCCTGGCCAGTGCTGGAGGGCGTAGCAAGGGGAACCCAAGGCACAACGCCCAGGGGCCCTGCTGCTCCTTGCTAGCTTGTCACACGAGGAGGGCTGGACTTCAGGAGATCAGACCACAGGCTGCATCCTGGTGCTGCGGAGCTGGGAATGCCACCCAGCCAGCAACTGGCAGGAAGTTAAGCCCAGCAGAGCAG
Organism: Gopherus flavomarginatus; assembly: GCF_025201925.1. NCBI lineage: Eukaryota > Metazoa > Chordata > Testudines > Testudinidae > Gopherus > Gopherus flavomarginatus. The sequence continues at coordinate 40,979,571 of NC_066630.1, forward strand.
CAGACTGCCCAGGGGAAAGGCATTTCTGCTGCACTTGTGACCTACCCAACCATGCAAGAGGGGGGCGAGTGGGTGGGTGCGGGGTGAAGGAAATGGGCAGCCCGAGGATTAAACGTTTCCATGGATAATGAGACCATCTGGTTATATGTTCTCCTGTTTCACAGCCCAGGTCAAGCTCTGGCAGAAAGGAGCTGGAAAGACACTTCCCTGTAACGGAATAGCCTGTCCTCAGGGGCCCCTTCCCATTCCTCAGACACTGGCCACTACCAAAGCAGACAGACCCCTGGGCTCCTGGCCTGCATTGGGAATAAACACACCCAACCCTACAACAGTTTGCTCTCACTTCACAGTTTCCTCCCAGCAACTCCACCAGGGCGTCTCCATGGGCGTTTGCAGCAACTCACCGCTCAGGGTCCGTCTGTCCTGCAATCCCAGGATGTGGCTGCAGCTCCTTCGGCCTGCTCGACGCTGAGCGTTTAGGCTGACACAGCTGGAGTGTGAAAAGTCCAACCCCTGGGCACCGTAACTCTGCCAACCTCACCCGCCCTGTAGAAACAGCTTCCATTGACCCAGCTACTGGCGCCTGGGGAGGCAGAGTTCCTGGAGCGATGGAAAACCCCCTTCTGGCCCTGCAGCCAGCAGCTACATGACAGGTGCTCCAGCAGCACGGCAAAGGCGCCGAGCGGTGCCACTGCAGCACCAAGAGTGCAGACATGGCCTTAATCTAGCTGGCTCTGGCCCCAGAGCATGGGCTAGCGCCATGGTAATGAACGCAGGCCTGCCTGGCTCTGGGACCTGAGCATGTCTATTGGAGCTGCAGCTACCCCCTAGGATTTCAGACCCCACCATGCACAAGGGACACTCAGCGACCCCCTTCGCCCTGGGGAACAAATGGCAGACATGGGCCAAATCTCCAACCCACACAGGAAGTTTGGGAGATGCTGACCCAGTCAGGGGAGAGTGCCCCCGAAGGGCTCAGTGGGTGTGGAGAGCAGCCTCAGCCTGGGCAATGGCCATCCCGGGGGCCTTCCCCCAAGGAGCAGCAGATGCCAGGCAGGGACTTTGCCATAATTCTTTTATTTCAACGTGGGGAGCTTTTACATTGGTACAAATCTATTTTCAAGCTAGAACTTGGACTCAGACTGAACCCCTCTATATACACATACATGATGCTTTCAGGGGGGCCATACATACAACAGGAGCTGGGTCTGAGGGGGGTAACGAGGCAGCTGAGAGACGCACACACAGGAATGCGAGTCCACAGGGCCAAGAGAACTGGAGGATTAGATGGTGCTGTTGCCACAGGGAGGTCAGGGCAGTGCATGTCTGAGGCCGAAGGGCCAGCTTTCCTTTCGGGACTGCAGCACATGACCACTTGCCTTGAGGGAGTGATGGGGGGGTGGGGGTGGGGGGAGGTGAGGCCAGTCCAGTCACACGCCCACAGACACTCGCTTGTTTGAGGCTGGAGGTAGCAGAAAATGCTTTAACGTGCCTTCCCTTTGGCCTTACTGGCCTGGCTGTGCCATCAGCTGACTGCTGCCAGGAAGGGATTAGTAAGGCGGAGTGCAGGGGCGGGCAGGTAGCTTCATTGGTCCATCTAGTCCCCTCCTGCCACTTCCCCACACACTTGCTTGTGATGCTCTGGAATTTTGTGCAGCTGGGGTGCTGGGCTCTGGAAATCCTTCCCCAGCTGAGCATCGTGACCACCTCCACCGCCTCTCCCCTGAGACAAGCCCCCCACTGGATCAGACACCCTGGAACCCACGGCAGCAGCCAAGCCCCTCGGCTCCCCTCCCCTCGCCAGGTCACTGTCTCCATGAACGCCAGCAGCGGCTGGTGCTCAGAGGACGACCCTTCGGTCTGAGGGCTCTCCCCGGCCAGCCCGCTGGTGTCTCACTTCCAGGTGCTTGTTCTGGACTCGCTCAAAGTGCTGCAGTAGCTCCAGGTAGTCGATGTTGGTGGTGGTTGCTTTCTTGAAGCCCAGGGTGGTCTTAGTGCTGTCCCTGGGGAGAGGAAGCAGAGAGAGATGAGAGGGCGTGTGCCAAGCACCCGGTCCGTTACCACCCCCATGCAGACACCCCAGGGGCCAGACGCTCGTGCTTTCCACTACGAAGCGCTCCCCGCTCACTCCGGCCTGGGACACGGCTGGATAATGGCTGTGGAAGAGCCTACAGCTAGGACCAGGCCAAGGTTGCTTAGCAGCTGAGAAGGGGCCAGGGAGGAAGAAACTGGGTATCATGGCAGTGACCCTATCTTTCTAGTGAAGCAGCCGAGTGCACGGGGCAAGTGAAGACCCTGGTGCACGGATCTATCACCACGGATCAGAGTGCCCAGCCTGATGCTGGGCTGAGCTAACCAGGCAAGCAGCAAGAGGCTTGGAGTAGAGGGTGCTGAGCCTCTCTCCTGAAATGGGCCCTGGGCTGAAAGCTGGAGAGCACTGCCCCCACTCCTGATGGCACCCTGTGCTACGAGCCTCTCCCGCTCTGAGCAGAACTAGGCCCCAGGAGGCTGGCTAGCGTTTCGGATGCCAGAGACTGCAAGGAGCTGGAGCGCCCTGCGGAGTAACGCTCAGTACCTGCACCTGCCGGTGTTTCCTGGGGACAGTGTGCTCCAGGCTTGTGCTCTGCTCGATGCCTGCCAGGAGCCACCCCTAATGATAAGCCTGGTGGGGAGTTCAGTGCCCGGCACCTCACTGCCTGAGAGTTGAGGTCACCTGGCAACAGAAGTCCCCACAGGATCCAAACAGTGGGGCCCAGCTTGGTCTGTGGCAGAGGGATCCCAGACTGGAACCAGGGATGCCCCCCAGGCCAGGCAGGAGGAGTCTGGCAGAGCCCAGCTGGAGCACCGGAGGCGGCTGCAGAGGCCTGGTCTGACCCTGGTCTCTCAAGAGTCACCCCCACAAATCTAAGGTGGGGCTGACACCAGCAGCATTAGACAGAGCGGCTGCCCTGTAGGTGCAGTTCCTCAGGTGCCATTCGTGGCGTGTGACGCACCCTCCCAGGCCGAGGGGCCCAGCGAGCTGGGGCACCAGGCTGCTTTTCTAACCCCAGGGTTCTGTGGAGCCCCAGCTGCGAGGCTCTCCCCCGGCCGAGCAGACAGCGCGGCAGGTCAGCGCCCTGGAACGACAGCGCAGGGCGGCCTGCCTGAGCGGGAAGGGCACGCCAGGATAAGGTGCTGCAGCCAGTGCAGAGGAAGCCTGCAGGCTCCATTTCTGCGCAGCGCTGAGGAAGTTACTGACCCTATGGGACCAAGGACCAGAGCACCCAGCCGGGCTGTGGCCTCGTGTCCTTTCAAAGCCAGTCCCACACACCCACCAAGGCCACTGCCCTACAACCCTGCTGGGATGCCCCCCCCCCATGCCCATCTGGCTCTTCGCTCCTGTCTGACTGCACCTCCAGCAGGGCCGGCCAAATCCTGCCTCGGATAACATAAGAGCATAAGAACGGCCATACCGGGTCAGACCAAAGGCCCATCCAGCCCAGTATCCTGTCCTCTGACAGTGGCCAAAGCCAGATGCCCCAGAGGGCGTGAACCTAACAGGTAATGGTGAAGTGATCTCTCTCCTGCCATCCATCTCCATCCTCTGACAAACAGAGGCTAGGGACATCATTCCTAACCCATCCTGGCTAGTAGCCATTAATGGACTTAACCTCCATGAATTTATCCAGTTCTCTTTTAAACCCTGTTATAGTGCATGCACCAGCCCCCCTCTGTCTCAGGAGTCGCTGCTGCCACATGTCCCCGTCCCCCCCCCAGAGCAGGCTGCCCTTGCCTGCACTCCCCACCCTACCCATCAGCACAATGGGACAGGCTCCTGTCCCACCTCTTGCTCCCATCTCTTCCCAGAAGCCCCAAGGGTGGGGGGAAAACAGTCCAGCCCAACGTTATCCCCCAAGCCCAGCTCCAGCTGACATCACAACAATGGGGCCGGTTGTGTCGGGGTTTCTGGGTGAAGCTCAGGCACAGCCCCTCCCTACTCCCCACAGGGCTGGAGGGTTGGGTGAGGCTGCAAGAAGAGACGACAAACATACATGCTGGATCCTGTGGCTCGGAGCCAGACACGCTGCCTGGGAAGGGGCATCCGGGCAGGCTGGGGCGCTGGCCCAGGGCTCAGATGGACCCCAGATGCAGCCAGTGCCGCACAGCAGGAGAGGTGGGAAGAGCACACGAGCAGCAAATCCGTCTGTGACAGAGCCAGGAGGGTGGGACAGTCTGCCCAGGGCTGGGAGTGCTGATGGACCTTGGGCCTGGCCCTGTGCAGGAGAGAATGAGCTGCCGGAGGGGGAAGTGGTCTGAGCAGCCATGGGCTGATCTCAGCTGCCTCCACCCTCCCCTGGCAGGGGAGAGAGCCTGGCCTAGTGCCAGGAGGGAGCATGGGAGCTCTCCCTGGGGCTCACCGAAGGGGCACAGGTCCAGGCTAGTGCAGGATGGCTCAAGGGGGCTCCAGACAAAGAGGGTCAAAGCGCTTGGACTCCTGCCGCCAGCGCCCACAAAAGCCACGTGTGCTGCTAAAGACAGAGGCCGGCAGGGCGGTTCAGCGGCTCGCCAGGGTCACGCAGGGGCAGCGGTGGCACTGGAAACAGAGCCTGGAGCCTTGACTGTGAGCCAGCAGCTCTAACCACAGGCCAAGCCTCTTGCTCCGAGGGCAGCAAAGCAGCGACTGCAGCAGGATGATCCTGGGTGGGAGACTCCAGTTCTCAGGTACAAATCCCAGGACAAGGCAGTGGGAGACCAAGCCCTGTACATTTCAACTGCCAATAAGCTGCATGGGCTCCACTCAGTTACTGCTGGATCACAGACACCAACTTAGCGGCATCTGCTTTGCAATTCTGAGGCCCTGGCTACACCCAAATTGCCCCGGGTTAGTGGAACCAGAGCAAAAGGCCCTGGGCACATGCTTGTTCTGGTTTATTGAGGTTTAGTTTCAACCCAGTTCTAAGCAACTTATGCCACATGGAGATAAAAGCCTCCCCCCACGCATGGGGTTGGACTGGTTTGACTCAGGGCAGGTCTCCACTTACAACGCTGCAGTGGCGCGGCTGCCCCTGTCGTGCTCCAGTGAAGAAGCTATGACACCAGCAGGAGAATGTCTCCCACCTCGGGAGTAGCTATGGCAGTGGGGAAATGCTGCTACCAGGACAGTGCTGCCTACACTGCGGGTTAGACTAGGGTAACTGGTGGCTTTTTCCCACCCCTGAGCGACAGTTCTACCGACGTACGTTTGTAGTGTAGACCAGCCCTAAAGTCTGTTTAGACTCACACCGGAAGTGAAATCCGCTGGCACAAGGAGGGTGAGGGATCACCCACTGGCGCCATGGCACTATGCGACAAGGCTGGCAGGGCGAGATCCCTCAGGCTTAACTAACTGATTTACGGGGGTGGCAATTGTGGTGCTTGGGAAAGGGAGGGACCTAACAGCACAAACAGGCGCTGAGTGACCTGCCTCAGTGCAAGACACGAGAAGTAATTCTTCCGCTATACTCTGTGCTGATTAGGCCTCAGCTGGAGTATTGTGTCCAGTCCTGGAGACACGTCAGGAAAGATGTGGACAAACTGGAGCAAGTCCAGAGACGAGCAACAAAAATGATTAAAGGTCTAGAAACCAGCTATGAGGGAAGACTGAAAAACCTGGGTTTGTTTTGTCTGGAGAAGAGAAGACAGAGGGGACATGGTAACAGTTTTCTAGTACATGAAAGGTTGTTACAAGGAGGAGGGAGAAGAACTGTTCTTCTGAGATAGGACAAGAAGCAATGGACTTAAATTGCAGCAAGGGTGGTTTCGGTTGGACATTAGGAAAGACTTCCTGTCAGGGTGGTTAAGCACTGGAATAAATTGCCTAGGAAGGCTGTGGAATCTCCATCATTGGAGATTTTTAAGAGCAGGTTGGACAAACACCTGTCAGGGATGGTCTAGATAATACTCAGTCCTGCCAGGAGTGCAGCGGACTGGACTAGATGACCTCACAAGGTCCCTTCCAGTCCTACGATTCTACTGATGCCCCTCAATCCAGACCTGCAGCCCCTGAGTAATTCCAGCCCGAGAACCCCCCAACAGCTCTGCCAATACCTGAATCCAGACCTGGCCTCTGCTATGCCACTTAGTCCCCCCTCGAGCTCTTCTGATGCCCCTCCATTCAGACACCCCCTGCTATTCCATTCCTAGTCCCCCAGCTCTGCCAAAGCCCCTCCATACTTATGCTCTGGAAAGGCCCCACTGTGCTGGGTGCTGCCCTGAAGAACCTGCAATCCAAGTCTAAGAGCACAGAAGAGGACGATAATGCACAGCTATTCCAGCCCATGTCTCCTCCCACACAGCTCTGCCAAGGCTCTTCATGCTGTGCACCAGCCCTGCTATTTCAGGAGGGGAAAAGCGCAAGGCACTAAAACGCCAGCGTTTAATCCTTTCCCACAGCAGTACAGGAATCCCGCCTCCCAGCTCCTGCTGGCTGGCTCCGCCTCTGGCTGCACGGCTTAGGAAGCTGTACTTGGCCAGATCATAAAGAGCATTTGTCTCCTCAAGATTCATTGGAATTAGGAGCAAACCTGAGACACGCATGTGTGTCTGAGGTAGTGCTTCCCACCCTCGGCAGTGCAGAGACACTGCCAGGAGGAGAGGTTTCCCCTGGCCTGGATATTTAGGGGAGGGAGGCCAATCCACAGAGCTTGACATTTGGGAAATCAACAACCCCAACCTACACACACAAGGTGATTAACAGAGGAGGGGAAGAAATCGACAGGGCCTGTGTTTAGCTTTGAGGAGCTTAGAAGGAGAAGAAAAACCACCCCCCACTGAAGGCTTAACCCTTCAGACACCCACTACATGATGCAGAACAGCAGAGAACATCTTCGAAATGCTTAGACAGACAGTGCTGAATGGCCCAGTTTCTCCTGCTGAATCAGATGCCGCTTGAGTTCCTGTTTCCAGCCAACAGCTGGGGTATCTCCGCTCAGTATCCAGGACCTGCTCAGTGGCTGGGAAGACAGAACTGCTGGGCGAGGGGGTGGCAAGCAGCAGCCCTGGAGAGGAGCAAGGTGCCAGTTTGCTGGGAGGTCAGCACTGATTGGGGGCCCCTGGCAGAGGACAGGAACAGACACTGCCATTCTGCTTAGCAAGTGGCTAACACTCCCTTGAGAGCCAGGCATCTGAGCCAAGCAAGTGGCCTGGGCCATGTTATGCCTGGAAGCGCCATGCAGCACTTGGGGAAACTCCTGCCCTGGCTCTCGTCTCACAGGGTCCCTAGGGCCCCTGCTGATTCTCCCTCCTGGCCAGCTGAAGGCGAGCGTGTCTGCCCAAGGCCGTGTCTGCACTGGGCCAGGACAGTGGTGGGAAACATGCGGCCAAGATCCAGCTCCTAGCGCCTGCGCTGTCAAGAGTAGGCAGGGCTCAGGGGCTGACACCATGTGATTACCTGGGTTCCTATCATGACCACAACAACATACTATTCATTTTCTCTAAAGCCATAGATCTACCTGGTTTGGCTGGCTCTGCTCCCAGTCTAGTGTGGACGAGACATAACAGAGCAGGCCACGCACTGAGAATTAACACTTCCTGATCCCCCAACGCCCCACTGCTCCACCGAACTCAGGGAATGAGTTTCTGCCAAGCCCTTTGCTCCACTGAACTCGCTAGGGAAGTGTGGGGCAGCAGGCCCTTGCTACTCCCTTGGTAGGTACAGCATCCCCACAAGCCCAGTCCCACTGGCCAAGTATGGTGCACACCTTGGGTTACTGCCATGGGGCAGGACCGTAAAACAAATGCTTTGAGGCTGGGGGAATTCCTTGCCCCTGGCTTTCCAGCTGCACTGCTCAGAGGCTGAGGGGAAGAGCACAAGGCAAAGAGAGAAGAGCTCCTGCCTGGAGACAGAGGAGCACCAAAGAGAGCTCAGCAGAGTGCAACCCCACAATGCCGGCTGAGAGCTGGTCACCTCCAGTACACTGCACTGGGCTGCTGCTGGCATTTACTTGTGGGCAAGCGTCTGTGAAGCCGAAGTGCCAAGAGCACTAGCCTGAGACAAGTGTCATCTGGGCAGGCACTGAGTACTGCAGGTAGATGCCAATGGGACGCCGCACCCCTGTAGCACCACCACTGCTGTTCCAGTCCTGCGAAGGGATGGCCAAGGGGAGTGGAGAAGTCAGAGCACCTGCAATGAGCCTTTTGACACGAGGTTTGGCCTCTGATTGCTAGTGACCAAAGTGTGTTACCAGCTCCTTGGAGGCTCATGTAAGAAGAATCGATGCCCTTAGTCTTGTTCCTAGGGGACAGGTGGCCTTCTCAGCAGACAGGCTGAGATGAGGAATGGGGCACAGAATGCCCCTCAGCAGTGAGACCCTTCATGGGAGGAAGGACACGCTGGAGGCCATGGTACATTTGTTCAGGATGGCCAGTTGTGCTGCAGTTCGGAGATGTAAAGTCTACAGGAAGTGAGAGCACCCAGCTCCCTTTCCCACGCACTGTGGCACTTGCAAACCCGGCTCCCCACAGCAGGATGGCCAGCATGCTAAGCCACTGGGCTGCAGTTCTTTGAAATGTGGTGTTAGGCAAGGTTCTGGCGTGCTCTCTCTGGAGTTGGGTATTCCTCTGAAGATGACTGCCGCATGGTAGCTGAAACCTCAGGAACCACGGCTAACAGGTAGGACAGTGGATTGGCAGTCCTGGGTTCTAATTCCAGATGTGCCTCTCTCTAGGTCACCCAGCAGGCCAGTGGCACACCTCGGTGCTTTGGGTCCCCACCCCCTTGTCTTGTCTATTCAGACTGTAAAGCTGTGGGGGCAGGGATAGCCTCTCACTTTGTGTCTAGTGCAATGGATGCATTTGGGTAACAGGCTAGAACGGACGTGCAACTCTCCTGTGCCGACCCCCACTCTTGGATTAAGAGATTAATCCAAGAGTCAGTGATGGTCAGACTGGGAAACCCAGGGAAATTCAGATACAGGGATAAATGTGACAGGCTTCTCTCCAGAGACACGTTTAAAAAGAGAGCTAGTCCGTACAAGGAGTGCAGACAAAGGAGATGGGACACCTTGATGGAGACGGAAAACCTGCCAGGTATCTCTGTCCAGGCAGCGGGCCGACACCTTTCGCCCCGGCTTCCCCCTGCCACAGATGACTCTCCCAAGGGGGGCAGCTTGGTCTGTTATGAGAGTGGGTTTCGATGTTTAGTAGAATGTAGGTCACAGTTAATCAGATGCTCAGTCTGACAGCTCTGATTGCTCCAAAAGCCCAGTAATCGGGGGCGAAAGGAGGAAAACCCTCCCCCCTCCGAACACACACACACACACACACACACACAACTGCTTACACTCATAAAGAATACCCTGGCTGAGAACAGAGGCCAATACTCCTGAGCACACAGGCTGGGGAGCGTGAGGCCCCGGATAACATCCTGCCGAGGGACTAGTTAAAAGGCAAGGATCTGCCTGCGGCACATCTTGGAACACTGTCCCCATGGCTTTGCAGAGGAGGAATAAGTCTTTTATGTCTCCAGAAGGGATGTGCGGCTGCTGAGGAGCAGCCCTCCCAGCTCATTAGCCTGGACTTTGAAAGAGCTACTTCCCCAGCCCAGCCAAACGGCGATGGGGTGGGTTCACCTGGGCCAGGGCGAAGATGTCCCTAGGAGCCCTCCCCACCCCACCACAGCCAAGAGACGCCTCCTCACTGCCAAGAGAAGAGGAGAGCCACGTACACTGAGACATTTTATGCCTGGCATCGGTTTTATGGTAGCGAAGAATTAACAGCACAGGCTGGAGACCCTGGCATGCCACAGCTTTCGTCTCCCAGGAGGTCTTGCATGGTTGGCGACCTTCAGCCTTAGCTGCATTCTGCTCCAGAGATTTCATAGCATCGTGGACAGATGTCTAGCAAGGATCAGAACCTGGGTGCCCTGGGCCAGCCTGAAGAGTGAAGCACCAAGACAAGTCCTGATCTCTGGCTCCAAGTTGGAGGGCCCCAGCCACTAGGTCACTGGGTCAGCTCCCGTGCTGTGCTGTGTGCTCAGCTGGAGAGCTCGCTGCCTGCAGCAAGATGCAGAGCTGGCTGGGTATACAGTAGACGGGCATGCTGGGCTGGGACCAGTCTGCACAGCTGATTTCTAGGTCCCTGCCCCCTAAGCAGTGTCCCAGCCAGTCCGTAGAGTTAAAGCCAGAAGGGGCCATTACGATCACGTAGCCTGTGCTGCTCCCCAGCAGCGTAGGGGCCAAGAGCAGCAGATGCACCCCAGGCAGGCGACTGCTGGCGAGACGGCAGAGCAGGCAAAGACGATCGATGGTTCTCAAAGGCCAGAGTAGCGCAGGCCCAGTAGCCCACCAGACTCGCAGGGCTGCTAGCACTGGTGTGTGCGCTAGCGGCCGGCTAGAGTGAAAGGGGCTGAAGCAGCTCCCAGGGTAGGAGGCCCGGTGCTGGCGCACACCAGGCAAGCCTGGTGCAGGCAGCCCCTGGGTAGGCTCCCGGTGGCTGTTCCTAACAAGCTGGGGCAGCTGAGGGGAGCTGCGCCGGTCTCCATTCAGTGTAAATCTGCTCCAGGGCTCTGCTTGTTTCCATGGCGACCCTGCAAGTGAAATTTTCCATCCCGGATGCCAAATGCCTGTGGATGAGGCACAGCCCTCCAAGGGTTACCAAATATAGACAAAAGCTGAGCGACGCTGCACAGTGCAGGGCAAGGAGCGCGCCCAGAGCACTGGCAGGTGGCAGCGCGCGCAGGAGGAAGCCTTAGGCCTGACACCCAGCGCTGCGGGCAGGTGCCTTAGAGCAAGGCCCTGCTGCTGCTCGCACAGAGAGGGGGTCAGGTCTGGGCTGCCAAACGGCTCATGCGCCTGAACGCTCCAGAGCCCCACACGTACATGGTGCCCGCACGCTGCTCTGCCACCCTCGCCTGCTGCAGTGATGTTACCGGAGGGCGAGAGTCGCAGCCACCGCTCTGCTATAAACACATGCCCCTGCCCGTGCCTCTCGCCAACCACCCACTGCAGAGGGGGCAGCTTGAGCCCATGAGGTCCCAGCATGCATTGCTCCATCTTGATGCAAGCAGCCAAGTCTCAGGCCCTTCGGCCCCTACCGGCCACGGCTTTGCATTAAGGATAAGGGCTGCCACGCTAAATCCAATCAGCCGTGTCCCTGGTCACTGCCCCACAACTGAGCCCAGTTCAGGCCCCCCCACCCCCGATGCCACTATTCTTCCTCATCAGGATTGCCCTTTGACCTCCCCACACCGGGCTGTGAGGGCCCAGCCCATGCTGCATCACCGAAGGAGTGGAGGCAGCTCAGCACCTGCAGGACTGGACCTGCATAAGGGATGTTGCCAAGCCAGGTGCATAGTGTGTCGGGAGCTCTAGGCTTAGGACCAACGTGGGCTGTGCCCTGAGGATATCACAGACACTGCTGGCAGGAATGCAAGAGGACGGCGTGTGCTCCCAGTGCCTCTAGGTCAGGGCAGGCTCTGCAGAGGGCTGGAGTCCCAGCCTCCCTGTGACACTGTGGGAGCCATACTGAAAGGGGAGGAGTGACTCCCCCAGCTGGTGTCACTCACGTGGTCTGCAGGAGCTCGGGGTTGGGTACGCACTGCAGCCGGTGAGAGAGGAGCTGGAAGGCACTGCTCTGAGGCAGAAGCATCAGCAGTCCGTACAGAGCCTTGATCAGGTAGGGGTTATTCTTCACGTCCAGCAGCTGCAGGCGCAGATCTGTGGCCAGAACAGACAGGGAATCAACGGAGGTGAAAACAATCATTCCATCCGGCAGCCAGACCCCCCACCAAGCCCTTTGCGTGGGTGCAGAGAGACAGCTGGGTCGTTCTTTACAAACCACCCCAAACTTCTCCCAGTTGGCCCAGGAAAGCACCTCCTGGGTGCCACGCACTCATCTGCTTTCAGAGAGCCTGGCAAGCATAACCCCTGAGGTCCTGTTATTCTCTTTCATGTACCATTGCATCCAACACCCAGGGGTGATCGGCAGGAGTCCCCTTCCAGCATCTCTAATGCCACAGCAACTTCGGTGCTACCCACTCTCCCCCACTGCTAAGCATGTGGGCTTCCCGCAGCAGCACACCCAGTCTGAGTCAGGAAGAGATGCTCCCTGCTAGGCCACTGGGCTGGCACAATGGCACCTCTCTAAGCCACTGCTTTTCTCCCTGGCCTGCAGGCCCGCCACCTTCCCCAGCTCCTGCTGCAGCGTCTCTGCACGGATGTGATGGCATTTCTCAGGCACGGCCTGAATTTGGATTCCTGCACCAACTGAGGCAGGCTCAAAACAGGGTAAATGCTGCATCTTTTCAGACCAACTGCATTTACAAAGCACCCAGAATGAGATTGCTATGGAACCCCTGCAGAATGAGACCCGCCAATGAACCCCAGCCAAGGAGGGGGGCTGCAGCTCACAGACCCCTCTCCTTTTTGATTTGGGAAGCAAATCTACCAGAGTCTGCTGATTGGATGGTTTCCCTTTGCCATTTCCTTTCTAGGCCACCCCTTGCTGCACATCCCTTCACCATCTTGCAAACAGGTTGCTCACAAATTAAACAGTTTACGATGTAGTTCTACATTGCAAAGCAGCTCTTTTCTGTTCCACAGATCTACTCTTTGCTATATCCAGTCAGAATCATAGATGATTAGGGTTGCATCTGATTATGTGGGCTGTAGCCCACAAAAGCTTATGCTCAAATAAATTTGGTAGTTTCTAAGGTGCCACACTGTTCTTTTTTTGCAGATACAGACTAACATGGCGGCTACTCTGAAACCTAGGGTTGGAAGAGACCTCAGGAGGTCATCTTGTCCAACCTCCTGCTCAAAGCAGGAACAACCCCAACTAAATCATCCCAGTCAGGGCTTTGTCAAGTTGGGCCTGAAAAACCTCTAAGGAAGGAGATTCCACGACCTCCCTAGGTAACCCATTCCAGTACTTCACCACTCTCCGAGTGAAATAGTGTTTCCTAATAGCCAACCTAAATCTCCCCCACTGCAATGTGAGACCATTGCTCCTTGTTCTGTCATCTGCTACCACTGAGAACAGTTGAGCTCCATCCTCTTTGGAACCCCCCTTCAGGTAGCTGAAGGCTGCTATCAAATCCTCCCTCACTCTTCTCTTCTGTGGACTAAATAAGCCCAGTTCCCTCAGCCTCTCTTCATAAGTCATGTGCTCCAGCCCCCTATTTATTTTTGTTGCCCTGTGCTGGACTCTCTCCAGTTTGTCCACATCCTTTCTATAGTGGGGCCCCAAAACTGGACACACTACTCCAGGTGTGGCCTCACCAGTGCTGAATAGAGGGGAATAAATCACTTCCCTTGATCTGCTGGCAATGCTCCTACTAATGCAGCCCAATATGCCGTTAGCCTTCTTGGCAACAAGGGCACACTGCTGACTCATATCCAACTTCTTGTCCACTTAATCCGCAGGTCCTTTTCTGCAGAACTGCCGCTTAGCCACTCGATACCTAGTCTGTAGCAGTGCATGGGATTCTTCTGTGTTTAGAATGGTTTAGTCATCTCACAACAGAGTTAAACACACTGATTTCTACCTTCTAGCCCTGCAGAGCCAACACAGCTAAGAGAAGGAAGCTGGATTCAATTCCCTGTTGAACGTCAAAATAGAATTTAGTTAATTCCAACCATAGGATCAAATCCCACCTCCAGTTGCACAGGTGACAGGAAGGGAAGCTTGCAACCATGGATGAGGCACTGGACTAGGGGCTTGTCTATGCTTCAGAGTTAATTTGGATTAATATGTGCTGTGAATTTAAAGGTGCAATAGCTGCTCCAGAAGAACTGTATGCGTAGACAAGCTCCAAGCACTTAGCTTGACTCTCAGATTCCAGGCAAGATTGCAGCTCCAGCAATTAGGAAAAGCCATCTCTCTCATACACCGAGCATGTCTGATTTGATCCGGAGGCAGTGAGACATCACAGACATGGAATTGCACGGTGCCATTTGCAGTAGTGCTGTTCTGAATAGCATGACACTGTGAATCTCCCAGAGTGGGTGCTGAAGAGGAACAAACATACACATGTAGAAATCAAGCAGGGATTACAACTGCCACCACCTGCATTAGAAAAAATTGTTGGGAGTGCAGAAATCCTACAGAGGGCTAGGTGGCTTGTGCCATCAACAGAGACTCTTTAGGAATGAAAATCACCTCCAGGCCTACCCCAAAGCCTTGCCAGCTGTGAACACGGCACAGCCCTTCCCAGCTACTGCACAGCACAAGCCAGAAGACACAACATAGCAGCAGCAGAGTGAAGAAGAAACCAGCACTCCGATTCTTCAACAATAAAGAGAATGTGAGCAGCAACTCTGAGTCCCCCGCGGTGCTGCAATGACTCAAGAGTCAGAGTAGCAACCTCCGGGCAGACTCCTGGGCAACGGCCGCACCCCACGCTGGAGGGGAGTTCTAGCCTTCGATTTCACCAACCAACCGTCATGTTCATACTCCTCGGGCAATATAACAGCCTCAGCAGGGAGCCTCCCTCTGTCCTGCCACCTAGGCAAGCCTGCCTTTGGCACAGATGGCCCCTTAGCCAGGATCACAGCAATATTCACGTTACTCCCAGGTCCAAAGGACTCGCCACTTACCCCAGCTTCATTGCCCCTTAGATCCCACACAAAAAGACAACATTTGTAGTCAGTACGATAAACTACCTAAAGGTGCATTAACTAGGAAATAGAAACAAGAGAGGGCCTGACAAGGTTAAGGCAGGCTAACATACACACAAACCAGTTCCAATCTTAAGTTTCAAAATGAAACAGATGCTTCTGTACTAAGGAAGTGCTACCCGTCCTTCAGGGTTGACCCAGGCTAAGCACTGGGGATCTTTTGCTTATGCCTGGTAATCCCTGCCCCCCAGACTCCAAGCAGCAACTAGTTCCTCCTTGTTAGCAGTTTTTATTCCCTTCCCCCTTTCTGCTCAGAGCTGCAAACTCAACTGATGAGTCATGCAAGCGAATTCCTCCCATCTTCACGGGGCTGGGGAAAGTAAACAGCCTTTTGCCCTCTAAGGTTTCGCACTAGCCCCTCGGGTGTTGCCAGCAGAAGGTAACACCTTCCACTGGAGACCAGCACATCACACTACTTAGTGGCTCTCCCCATCTGGGGAGCTACCCAGTCACAGAGGCTTACAATGCAAACGCCCCATACTCCCTTGCAATGTGAGAGACGGATGCTAGAAGTGAGATTAATGCAGGCAGCAATTTACAATCATTCCATTCACACTAACACACACTTTGAATTGTAGCACCTATTTTAACAACACTAATACACGAGCGAGCCAGACTGGCTGCAGCTCTGTATGTGTCATTGTTCAACTGAGACTTGGGCGTGAGCTGGCACCTGCCTTGCCAGCATCACAACGAGTACCACCCACGTGGACTGGTTTTCCGGTCACTAACCTTTCTCTGACTTACAGATCTAGCTACAGGCAGGACGAGTGTTGGATCTGAAGAGCAATCCTTACTCAGCAGCGTGCCTGCGAGGCAGAGACCTGCTGCCCCTGTATTTCTTACAGATCTATGCTAGTCGTAGTCCTGGATCCCCTGGTGAACTGGCCAAATCACCCTTCTGGGCCTCTGTTTCCCCATCGGTAAAATGAGGATGAGGACATGGACCCACCTTTGTAAAGTGCTTTGAGATCTCTGCCTGGGAGGCCCTGCCAATCGCCTCTCCCCACCCACTCTGCTAACGAGCCTCCCTCCCGAAAGGGGGCAGAGCCATGGCACTCGCATTTCCGTGTCTGCCTGCCCAGCCCTGCCAGCTCCCTGCAGGGCTCATGTGCAGGTCCTTGGAGCTCTTGGAGCCAGACCCACAGGAGAGAGGGCTGGAGAGTCCCTCCCTTCCCAGCCTAGGGCTAGGCATTTCCCTGTTTCCCACTTGATGTTAACTGGTTCCCCATCTCAGGGACAGGCAGCCACCTGGAGCCCCCAGAGCTCAACAAGCTTCACTGTAGGGGGAGGGCTTACAGATGTGCACGTCCTTTCCATCTTTAAATTTAACCCATTCCCATCTCCATTAACCAGCCAAGACCATCTCTTCCCCCTCCTCACTCTATGCCGCCCTGCAGTCCTGGGCTTGTAGCATTACAGGAATTTCCATGGCAACAGGCTGGGATGCAGCAAGATTTCGAAACAAAGCCAGGCAGAGAAGGGGATAAAGGAGGAGATGGACCCAGGGACCCCGGAAGGAGATCATCTTGAAGGCAACCCGAGACTAGGACAGATTAGGAAGTGCTAGGTACTGTAGGGTTTTAGCGTGGATGGGGAGGTGATGCTGCACAGAAATCTGTATTTCACATCCTGGACCCATGGCTTGGGTGGAGCAATGGTGTGCATGTGGCCTGCTGAACTCCCAGGGGCCTGAAAGGAGGCATATTCAGCACTGACACCTGTGACGAACTGCGAAAGTTCTTAATGTTTTCTCTGAGTTTTGTGTTGGTGCCTCAGTGTCCCCATGGCAGTTCTTAAGTATCTGGCACAGCAAAGGGCCAGTGCACCTAAATGCCTGACACTCTGTCTCTTAGCAACTGGTGGCCTGGGCCCCTCCTCTGCAAAGGTGCCAGCTGAAGGTGTTGGAGACAAAGGGATCAGGTGACCTCCTGGCCCGGGAAAGGGGCTGAGGAGAGAGGAGGGGCTGGGAGGGGTTGTTAGTCTGGAGCTGGCTGGGGTCAAGGGTGGAGGGCAGACCTGGGGGTCTGGCTCACTGCCCCCTAGAATGGACCCGGCTGAGGGGTCCGGTTCGCTGTATCTACAAGCTCTGTTTTAGACCCTGTTCCTGTCATCGAATAAACCTCTGTGTTACTGGCTCGCTGAGAGTCACGTCTGACTGCAAAATGGGAGTGCAGAACCCGGTGGCTTCCCCAGGACCCCGCTGGGGTGGACTCGCTGTGGGAAGTGCACGGAGGGGCAGAGGATGCTGAATGCTCCAAGGAGAGACCCAGGAGGTGAAGACATGTGAGCTTCTTGCCCTGAACAAGTCTGCTCCAAGGGAGAGGAGGCTCCCCAAAGTCCTGACTGGCTTGGTGGGGAGCAGTTCCGGAGCATCGCCCGGGGACTCCGTGACAACGCTCAACCCAGGCTGTTCAATGGAGCTGGTAAAGAGCATCCATTTCCCAAGAACACCAAACGTTGCTATGGAGAGCCAGCGACTTCGCCACGTTTGCACTCTCTCATCAGGCAGCACCGGGAGCCACTAGTCACACTAGGGCTGAGAAACGGAGCTTAAAGTTCGACTCCATTCGCTGCTCAAGGAGAGAAGTGGGCAGGAGAAGCAGCACGAAGCAACCACTACCCACAGAACAGGGCACCCAGCCTGGTACCAGCCATGATGTGATGGTTGGAGGGACCGCAGCCCAGCTCATTTTAAGGCACTCTCCTGGTGCACGACAGCTCAGTGCAATGAATCTGCACACACGGCTTGAGCGCTACCAACCCGTGTAAGGTGCAGCCCGAGACGCTAGGGGCGAGGGCCTGGGTGCACGTGAGGTCCTTTGGAACAGGTTTCCCTGCAAGCGCAGCTAGCATCAGGCAGTCCTAGCTCTCGGCTCTGAGTGCTTAAGGAAAGCGTCTGTCACAGATCACATGTTCCTCGCTCTGCAGATCCTGCTGACCTGTCCCACTGATCTAGGCGGAACTGGGCCAATGGCACAGGCAGCTGAAATCAAAGGGCTGCTAATGCTGCTACACAGCTTGAGCGATGGAGCAGAGCAGCGGGTATGAATCAGCCAGGGTGAGCATACCCAAGCCAGTGCACCCAAAGCAGGCAAGGCCTGTGGCTTGGGGCTCCCACTCACCCTGCATGGATGAACATGCCCCGGTCAAGTTGCCATCTGCAGTTGCTGCGTGAAGTGTGTCACAAGATTTAATATGGTCAAGGGCCTGTCTCCTACATGGCACTGGGATCATGCGACACCAACACCCAGAATCGGGACAGGGAATCCTCCAAACCCACAGCCACTACTTCAGCACACGAACACCAGGACATGGAGAGGGCACCCGCAGCTCAACTGCTAGGCCCCACAGGGCATCGGTAACTGCAGCTTGGCACAGGTCCCTTGTCCATCACCCAATTCACTGTTGCCCACTGAAGTTTGCCACGTAGGCTCTCTGGTCCCTTCCTGAGCAGCTGCCGCTGGGTGTGTCAGGAATGTGGTCACAGCTCCAGCACTGCAGTGCTGCCAACTCAGGTGGTATCTGAGGTTCCACTCAGAGTTCCAGCTCCTGGAGTTGTGATCATGCAAAACTCAGTTTTCAATCAAAAGAGAAGTTTCTAGTCTCATGGTTGTAGAGAACAGCTGGACCATGAGCCTCGTGTGTACCCGATCAGCTCGGCCCAGAAGGGGAAGGACCAAGCCCAAACTACCTGCTTTTACATGTCATGATTTTAGGCCAATCTCATGATCTTTGGGGCCCTGACTCCCTATCTGTGTATGTTGGGGGTTGGCGATACCATGTGTGCACAGGCTCTGGGACATCATCATCATTTCTGGAGCAGGGCTGGACGAAAGCCTGTCATGTCACCGCTACAGCCCCACCCCTCACTCGGCAGCAGCCATGTGGGGTCTCCTTACCGACTACTGGAGCAGCAGCAGCGGGGTACCCTTCCCATTAGCACCCCTCAACCCACTCACCTCAGCAGCCAAGTGTCTCTGATGGGGGGGACAAGGATAGGCCTGCTGCACTCTTCTCCTGCCATATATGGAGTCCTCTTCTGGGGTGGGGTTAGTGGGCCTGCTCTCAGAGCAGTGGGCCTTGGAGCTGGCACCCACTGAGAAATATGGGACAGTTCATCCTCCTCTGAGCAATTATTTCAGGCTCTCTCAGACGCAGGCAGACATTGCTGCACTGGTTAAACTCAGGGCACATTTTCAAGCTTTTCTTCCCATTCACAAGGGCTATAAAGTTCCTTGGTTTTAAAATGAAAGCTGAGATTCCAGTGTAACCACATGACTCCAGCAGCTGAGGCCCCAAGCAGAGACGTGTAATACTGTGCCTTGGTCCAGCCTTGAATTTCAGCACAGGTGTTCCGCGAAGCTGACCTTTCGCTCTGCATCCACTGTGGCAGCTGTTTTCTGCAGTGAGTAACCGTATCCCTTTGTTACCATCACTTCAGGGGTTTCCCACTCCAGTGAGGCTGTTACATGTTGTGTCTTGCAGCCACATCCCTTTGTGCTGAGATCACAACACAGCTTGGAAGTTAAGCAGTGTCAGGTTGGTCCAAGAGCTGCAGAAAGCAGTTGGGGTAACTCAGCAGCCTTCTGCTCTCTGGGTCTCAGACAGGAGGGACAAAAGAAATCTGCTGGCTGAGCCAGTTCATCTGACTGAAAAGACAGTTACCTTTTCCCCCGTAACCGGAGTGCTTCGGGATGTGTTGCTCATGTCCATTCCATGACCCGCCCTCCTTCCTCAGTGTCTGAGTTTCCGGAAAGAATGAACTGAGGGTTGCAGGGAGCCGCAGCGCCCCTTATTCCGTGGCATACACGCGCCACATCAGAGGGCACCAGACCTGGTCCACTACGGATACCACAGAGGGAAAAACTTCCGGTACCGGTGCATGTGGCGAGCGCACACACCTAACACGGAATGGACACGAGCACCACCTCTGGAAGAACAGCAGCTATTTGCTTTCCTCTGATCACACTCAGTCCCATTGATCAGGATGACTACACAACTCCTAGAGAGTCATCTCTTTCCTTTATTCTATTAAAGCTCATTTCCTCGACAAGACTTCTCAATCAGAGTCTGCATGTGGATTTTAGAGCCCTTAAAATATCGCTCTTAAACCAGAAATTTTGGTCTCTGAGCAAAACTTCCCAAAGGAGCAGGCAGACAGCAAGGAACATACACAACTTACATTCTGTGGAAGCTACCAAAGGTAGGGCTCAAACCTACCGTACATGGGTTGAGGGTCAATGACCACAGCACGTCTTCTTGAGCCACATAGTTCCCATGACAACCTACTACCTGGAAATCCTTTGGCTCTGAACCGAGACCTAGACTTGCTGCGTATGAACATTTCATTGTCTTTGGCTCAAGCTACTAACATGCCAACCTGGAGTCCATTAACTTAACCCTGAATAGCTTGAATATAAATCTGCCCTCCTCCCGCAAGGAGCAGTGGGTGCTGTACACTAGCCAAACTCAATCCTGTGTGGCTGAGACAAGTTTGGGGATAATCTGAGCCCCAGCTGTGCACAAAACACAGGTGATTTTTGTAACATGATGATTTTTGGGGGGGGATCTCAGGAACCCCATGCTTAGATGACCCCAAATTTGGACCATTAACCTTACCCCACACTTCCATGAGGCATAGCAAATTTTGAGACCATCTGCATCAGCAAGTAGATTTTAGAGCACTTAGAATAGACAAACACAATAGCAGAGCTGCCACTGCACTACGCTGCTTCAGATACATTAGTTTTTTACCCACGAAAGTTTATGCCCAAATAAATCTGTTAGTCCTTAAGGTGCCACTGGACTCCTTGTTGTTTTTGCACTATAATGTTTGCCATCTCTCCATGTATACATTTTCACACAGAGACAGTTATCAGCTTTCCCATGCCACTGCCCTGAGCAGCATCACATATGCACAGACTACGTGCAGA
Organism: Gopherus flavomarginatus; assembly: GCF_025201925.1. Taxonomy (NCBI): domain Eukaryota; kingdom Metazoa; phylum Chordata; order Testudines; family Testudinidae; genus Gopherus; species Gopherus flavomarginatus. The sequence goes on from NC_066630.1 coordinate 41,000,140, forward strand.
AGCCACACACAGGAATGGGCTCCCTCTGTTCTTTCCATCTCTTTGTTCGGCGCCAACGCTCTTAGTACTGTTAACCTACATTCGGAGCGCCCGCCCTCCACGGTGCAGCGATCCAGTGTGTCCCTGATGGACCGTTCCACTGGAGGTCTCACACCGCTCACAGCAAAAAGTCTCATAACTTCTGCTCTATTTATTTGTGCAGCGCTGCCACTTGTGATGAAGGAGCAGGGAGGGGACATGCCCAGGGAGCCTGAGCATGCGGACACAGTACATGCACCGGGCGTGCCTTCCCCCACACATGTACACATGCGCTGCGACTAGAAAGCTCCATATGATCCTTACACGTGAAAATTGGACACTCAATGAGCTGCACCAGCTTGTCTACCTCCGTGAGGAAATCCACTGTGACCTCCAGGTCCCCGCTGGACATGTCTGTTAAGGAAATTCCACCATAAAAGAGGAGCAGCCTTGGTCACCGCTGACCACAGTTTAAGTAGCCACCAAAGAGGCAGATACTTACCTGTAGCAATAGGAATAAAATGCAGTGCAGATTACCCCCTGCTTCTCTCCCATGCGACTAATTACTGTGTATCTGCTGGGGTTGCACTGCACATCAGAGTCAGGCTTCCAGCTGTACCTATCACACCTGCATCTGCAGATGGGAACTCACTGCCCAGCAACCAGTGCGTGCATAGAATTACCTGGTTGGGTGCATGCAAGTGCTGACCTGGAAACGTGACCGAGTCTTTTCTAAATATGGGCAGTAAAATATTACTGAGTTGTGTGTGCGCGTGTCTCTCTCTCTCTCACACACAAACACACACACACTCTCTTGCTTATTTGGGTTTCTGCTCTAACAACCCCCCGCCCCCAAGCTCCTACATCTCTACCCCAATATAACGCGACCCGATATAACACGAATTTGGATATAACACGGTAAAGCAGTGCTCCGGGGGGGTGGGGCTGCGCACTCCGGTGGATCAAAGCAAGTTCGATATAACACGGTTTCACCTATAACGCGGTCAGGGTTTTTGGCTCCTGAGGCCAGCGTTGTATCGGGGTAGAGGTGTACTTCAATGTAACTGCTCCATTCACCACCCATCCACACATACCAGCAAGCTGCAAACAGCCGGCTCCTACGGGAAGCTGCACAACAAATGAGAAATTTGTCCTGGGTGAGGGGCAGCTGCATGATTGGGCAGTGGCTCAAAGCAGGAGATTGAAGGAGGCTGCAAGGAGGTGGCCTAGAATTCAAGGGGGCTTGGAGTCAGCTCTTTAAACCAAGAGTCTCTCTAAGCTCGGAGGAAGTCGGGCTGCCCTTCAAGCCAGCAGTGGGTTTATGAAATGTGGGCGACAGAGATCATTGTGGGGAGCTCTCTGTAAGGAAAGCAAATGTTCCCACTAATAAAGTGACAGCCTTCCCTTGCAGCCAGCACAGGGCTCTCGCGGCACCAAGCCAAAGCGTTCCCATCTCCTAAGATGAACTCTCGTGCACAGCAGAGGGGATCGCTCAGATCACTATCAAGCCTGTGCTTGGGGAAATGTACTTCGGGAGTTTCATGTTTTGCTGGCACATGGAAATAATCATTATGCTCAACATAAACAGTGATGTCAACGGAACTACTGGAGAACCACAGAAAACCGGCCTGGGTCCCGCTAGCAGAGCCCTCAGCTGCTGCCTCTGCCCAGGGCTTTCTAAACAAGAAGCATTTCTGAGGCTCTGGATGAGCCGGCCAAACAAACCAAGTGCAGAAACACTCAGCTTAACTAGCAGCAGAGGCCAAGGCGAGCCGAGAATCTCACAGGAAGGGCGACAGCTTGATCACACTTGTGCTGAAAACTAAAATAAAACAACAGACAGAGCGTGAGCCCATAGGTCCCTTCTCTGCTGCAGGAATGGCCACGAACAACCCTGGTTCAGATCCAACCAGGAGGGAGACAACCCCTCCCTCATGTTATAACACGAATGGACCAACCCCCAAGCTGCCACAGGGTGTTTCTGTAACACAGGTATGCCGCCCTGGGGCATGTGGCAGGGTCTCCACTGCTTGGTGTGAACACTCTTCGGGGCAGTGACTCTTTCTACAACACCCAGCAATAGGTGCTACTGTAACATTAATAGCGTATGAACAGCATCGCAAGCATCAGCACTAGGAACGCAGCGCAGGAGCCACCAGCCAGCGGTCAGAGCAGCAGCTGGGGGGGCCCCATGGATCCCAGGGTGCATCTGGGATCAGGAGCAGGGGAGAGGAAGGTCAGTGACATCAGCCAGCTGGCACAATGCCATCAGCTGCTCACTGTGTGGGGCTCCTCCCGAGTGAAGGGTCTGGGACTGGAGACTCCTGCCTTCGTCTTCACCCTGCCCAGGCAGCCGTGAGGCTAAGGCAGGCTCCCTGCCTTGGCTCTGCACAGCTCCCCAGAAGTGGCTGCAGGGGCGATCAAGGAAGCTCTGCGTGCTGCCCCCGCCCCAACGCCAACTACGCAGCTCCCATAGGCTGGGAACTGTGGCCAATGGGGCCTGCGGGCAGTGCACACTGCGCAGAGCCGCCTGACTGCACCTCCGCCCAGGGGCCGGACAGACAGGCCGCTTCCCGGAGCAGCGCCGAGCCAGGGCAGGGAGCCTGCCTTAGCCCCACTGCGCTGCCAACCAGGAGTCACCTGAGGTAAGCGCTGCTCATCGGGAGCCCGCATCCCAAACCCCCTGCCCCAGGTCAGAACCCCTTCGCGCACTCTAACTCCCTGCCAGACCCCACACCCCAACCCCTGCCCCAGCCCAGTGAAAGTGAGTGAAGTGGGGGAGAGCAAGCCCGGAGGGAGGGGGCTGGAGTGAGTGGGGGGCGGGGCCTCAGAGAATGGGCAGGGCAGGGGTGTTCGGTTCTGTGCAATTAGGAAGTTGGCAGCCCTACGTTATCTACCTCTGCACGGTCTGAGCATTCACCATTGTTCTCCCAGCTCCTGCGGCCGAAGGAGCTCAGGCGTGTGCTATCTAATGCACTTATAGAGCAGCAGGTGAAGCAGCGTGTCCTGCCATCCCCTCAGAACGGGCGCTCGCGCCTCTGGATGATCCTACACCCGCAACTCCACTCGCTGTCCCATGTGAGCCAGAAAGACTAGGGTCACTGGGAACTGTGGAAGGCTGGCTTCCTGCTCACGGCGGAGGTTACGGGAGCGTCATAGCCACTGGCCCAGAAGCAACGTCTTTGCTGCAGTCTGTCACCAGTCAGGTCATTCACTCCACTGTGGAGCAGGAAGGAAAATGCAGTTTCTAACCACATCATACAGCTCCTCGCTTAAAACCATCATGGAGCAGGGCAAGAATGCTGCTTGGAGCTGCCAGCTCATCTGAGGGGAGGGGAAATAATGGCAGCCAGATGAGGGGAAAGGTGGATGAATTCAAAGGAGATGCTCAAGTGTTTGCATGTGTGAACAACTCCCGCGAGCCGTGTCCTTCGTAGCAACCTGTCCTGGCAAAGAGATGAGCCCCTGGCTGGCAGCGTCTAGGCAAATAGCTGAAGTGCTGCTGACCCAACCCTGACTGCCACCTTTATGGGGCTGCTCTGGACACATCCTGTTTCTTGGGGAAAGCCATGCAAAGGGATGAAGGAGAGAGTGGCTGTAGTTGTGATGTGTGCACATCACACCCAGGAGACGACGTGTATGAAACTTGCCCTCTCAAAGAGATTCTGAAAGATGCTGATCCAGTGGTTCTGAAGGGCTCTTCAGCCAATGCCCAGGCAACAGGGCAAGCCTGCTCCTGGACGCCTCCCACCAACAGGCCCCAGCCTTGACACGCAGATCTAAGTGGGTCCCCCATTAAGAATGGGCAGAATAGGATGCCCCACGCCCTTCAAGTTCTCCCTCCCCATCCTCACAGAAGCACCATGATCGAGGAAAGAAACTGTCCAAATGAACACCTCAGTGCTCCTCTGCTCCTCAGCCTCCCCAAATGTCTTCAGGTCTAATGAACACAGCATGAAAACACTTGCACAAGGGATCAGAAGATGTCTGTGGCGGAGCAAGAACTTGAAGAGGCCCAAAGAGGAGGGGCTGGAGTGTTGGTTCACTGCTTTCTCTGTGCTCTGCTGGACAGAGAACTCGTTTCACAAGCAGGGCCCAGCAGAAAGACTATCGAAAAAGTGACCTGCTGTTCCAGTCATGAGCACAGAGCAATTTTGACCCAATTCATCCCACAGGCTGCTCTTTCAACTTGCAGATGCCCCTGTATTTGAGCTTTGTTTGTCTGAAAAGCCCCATGGGCTGGTACCACACCAGAGGAGAGAGTTTCAAACTTTTTCAGAATTATTTAGGCTTCTTGCAAGAGTGGGTGTAGGCAGTGAACTCAGGTCCTTGATGCAGTTCCCTTACACAAAGCAGCAAACAATATATCAAGGCTCCTTCCTGGCCCAGGGGATGGCAAATGACCTTGTTAGGGACCGTCCTTAATCAGCTGTGTAACTCCACCACTGTGTGTTATGAAAACAGAGGCAAGGCTGGCTCCTCAGCTCTGCCCTTGTGAGCGAGGGAGAGTCAGCTTGGCAGGTCTGCTGCCCTGTTTAGGCTACACAGTGTCACCACTGCTGCCCTCCTGCTCTTCCCCTGCCCACTCCCTCAGAGACCCCCAGCAGCACCAAAAAGGATACAACTTCTGGATGAGATCGTAAGCATGTTTGTAGTTCTGGGTGAGGAAGCAGAGGGACACGGTCGTCACAGGGTTGTGGCACCAGGAGCGATAGAGACAGCAGAACAGGTTACGACTCTCCTGGGGGAAGAGAAAGCAAGCGGGAGTTAGACCCATGGATGGAGGGGTGGTGTAGTGTGCAGGGCCTCAGGTTCAAAACACAGGGTGCCTGCAGCCAGAAGGTCACTGCTCAGCAAGACCAACTCAACCCTGCATCCATCCAAATCTGGATTCTGTGGGTCCCCTGGAACAATAGCAAGGGCTAGATTTCTGGACTTCTGAACATACCAATACACTCCTAAGTTGTGCAATGGTGCATGAAGCTGTGGTATTTATAAATGCAAATGACCATCTCCAGCTCCCTGGCTATTTGCATGTGCAATTACCATAACTGTGCACAGCTGTGGTCAATGCCAGAGAAACTCATGCACAGCTGTTCATACATTTTCATACAAGCATCTGTGGAACAGGCTGGAAATGGGGTCTCAAAGCTGTTATAAGAACACAGGGTTTGCTCTGGGAGGTTGGCAGATTGTTGTGCATCGTGGCACTAGGTTGTTGCCCTCCACACCAGCACTGGCTGCGTTTCGATCGTGTTATAGGAAAGCTCTTCGAAATAAGGGGAGTTCTATGATTGTAAAATATCATGCACAAGTTATCCAGTATTATCCAAAATTGGGGTGGAGTGGAAGAAATCTCCCTTGGGCTGGGATCTTCCGGGCCAAGTTTCAGGCCAGAGGGAATTGGTTCAACTGACTAATAAAAGGTCATGAAGGAAACCAACAGACCCTTAACTGTGGTATCATCCCGTGTATGCTATTGTGTGCGGAACCGGGGAACTCTGAGGTGGGGGACCACGGGCACAGCAAGGGGTCGAAAGGAGGGGCCGACATCTGTTTGGCTGTTTCCCTCTGCAGAAATAGCCAATAGTCGTTAGTGGTTTGGGAAGGCTGTCTATTGTGGCCGACAAGCTGAGGCATGTCGGCTCCTTCTCTGCCCTGGCCCACAGAGGAGTCGTCTGAACCCCTCAGAACAGCAGGGCATGGCAGGGGTCTGCACTATCTTGACAGACATGAAAGGCAGGAGTGCAGTGGCTGCTGACAGAGCCTGCTGCGCTCCTGTGTGTGGGCGGCAAGCTGCAAGATGCACCGAAGGACTGGGTCTGAGGGCTGTCTACCAACACAGGCCTGATTACAGAGGAGAGCTCTGAACTGAGTGTCAGGGAGACAGGACACAGACCTCACCCCAGACTGGCAGCGGGACGGAAAGGGGGACGCCAGTCCCAGACCTAGCTCTGGAGCGGAGCTGTATGCAGGATGCCCTCGGAGTGGGGACGGGTGACACCGAGGGCCCCAGAACCAAGGGCCCCAGAACCGATGCCCCCTTCAGGAGATGCTGGCTCTTTACCTAGCTCTCGGGGGCGCGTTCACCTGACTGATGGCCAACAGGAAGGCAGGGGGAGGGCTCTGAATGAATAGCTCCCAGGCCAGAGCAGCCAGCCCCTTTAGACACCAAGGAAACAGCAGTGCTGAAGAAATCAGGGCAGTCTCAGGAAAACAGATGATATCTAGAAAAGAATTCAGCTGATGCCAGTGTCCCAGGGAGCTACAGGGCGACTGTCTCCTTTGAGAGCAACGTTACAGCTGCATTAGCGCTTCCTCCATGAAGGGCAGAGGCTCAGCGCGCTCCCAGGCAGGCCTTGCTAATGCTCAGTCCCCACCGCACAGCAGCGCCCACTCCCACTAACTCTGGAGCCACAGCTGAGGCTAGGGAGCGGTCTTCGACACAGGGACAGTGCAGGGTCGAGTCTCCAGCTGGCACGGGGGAGGCTCTCCACATTTCAGTCCCCAGAACTGCCTTCCAGAGAGATCACCCCTGCACCTTGCCCCCCAGGGCCTTCATTTCCCCAGGGAGCAGCGCCTGCTTTGGGACCCAGGAAGCACAGCAAACGTCTCAGGGGTGAACAGCTGAAGCAGAGGGGCTTTGAGAGGAATGTGATAGGGTGATGCTACCACCATCACCTGTTCCCTTCCTAGCATGTGCCTGTTTTGGGAACGGGGGGGGGGGCAGATATCAGCTGCTAGGGAGTGCCCACGGCTGTGGAGGACCCATGACAGAAAGGCTCGTGTGTCATGGGATCAGCTTACACAACAAAGGCTGCTCTCTGCTCAGCAATGTGCACCAGAAACCCCCTCAGAAGAGGGGGCCGCAAAACTTGGAACTGCCTCCAAGCCCCCTCAGGCATCACCATTGGTGATTGCCTCCAGCGATTAAAAACATTTGCTCTCCAGCTTGGCAGAGAGGGCCCTGGCACCAGTTTCCACTGGGGGATTCGTGTGCACTCAGGGGTACTTTAATACCCAGCCCAGGGAGGGAGGGGGTCTGGAGCTTGGAAGATCTGGATTCGATTGAGCTCTGCAATTCTTCCTATGGGACCTCAGCTGGTCTTGGTGCACCTCCATCTCTCCCCACTTGTGTCATCTATTTAGATCCAAAGCACTTTGGGGCAGGTACTGTCTGTGTCTGCAAAGCACCAGCACAATGGGAACTTGATCTTGTTTCAGGCCTGTAGGAAGTACCCGAATACAGAACAGGTTGAATGCAAGGATCACTCCTCTGGGGAGAGACTGATCCCAGAGATTCCAATCACAGGAGACAGGGGAAGGTCCAAAACTGGATTTCAATGGAACTTGCAATGTTCAATCTGGATTCATGGCTTCCTTGACATAGTAACCTGCTTTTCTCTTCCGGCGTCATGATGCACTGTACAAAGACAAGTACACACTACCCCTAACTGCTCAGTCCCAAACTAAAGTGACTGTTTTTCCTGAGATATCAGCATCTTTCTTGGCAACAGTTAGCCACATTACTGAGGATTATGGCTTCCAATAGGAGAGGAAATGTGTATACCAGGGGTCGGCAACCTTTCAGAAGTGCTGTGCTGAGTCTTCATTTATTCACTCTAATTTAAGGTTTTGCGTGGCAGTGATACATTTTAACATTCTTAGAAGGTCTCTCTCTCTAAGTCTATAATATAGAACTAAACTATTGTTGTATGTAAAGTAAATAAGGTTTTTGAAATGTTTAAGAAGCTTCATTTAAAATTAAATTAAAATGCAGAGCCCCCTGGACCGGTGGCCAGGACCTGGGCAAAGTGAGTGCCACTGAAAATCAGCTCGGCACGCGTGCCACAGGTTGCCTACCCCTGGTGTATATGGACCCTACATAAATCAGGTCTAGTCACACACTGCTCTTGGACTCATCTTTCCTTCCAGCAATAGCAAAGAACAATGGTTACATTTTGCACACAGATAGCCCCTTCCAACCAAGGACAGAAAAGCAAACAGCCTATTAGGAACCATTAGGAAAGGGATAGATAAGACAGAAAACATCATAATCCCACTATATAAATCTGTAGTACATCCACACCTTGAACACTGCGCGAGTTCTGGTAACTCCATCTAGAAAAAGATACGCTACATTTGGAAAAGGTTCAGAAAAGAGCAGCAAAAATGATTAGGGGTATGGAACAGCTTCCATGTGAGGAGAGATTAAGATGACTGGGACCGTTCACCTTAGAAAACAGATGACTAAGCACGGATACGACAGAGGTCTAACCCATCATGAATGGTGTGGAGAAAGTGAATAAGAGTTATGTAAAGGGGTAAATAACACAAGAACCAAAGGTCACCCAATGAAATTAATAGGCAGAAGGTTTAATACGAACTTAAGGAAGCACTTCTTCATACAACACACAGTCAACCTGTGGAACTCATTACCAAGAGCGGTTGTGAAGGCCCAAAGCATGAATGAGTTAAAAAAAGAACTAGGTAAATTCGTGGAGAATAGGTCCATCAGTGGCTATTAGCTAAAATGGTGATGGATGCAACCCCATGCTCTAGGTGTCCCTAAGCCTCTGACTGCCAGAAGCTGGGAGTGGGCAACAGGGGCTGGATGACTTGACGATTCCCTGTTCTGTTCATTCCCTCTGGGGCACCTGGCACTGGCCACTGTTGGAAGACAGGATATTGGGCTAGACAGACCTTTGGTCTGACCCACTATCGCTTGTTATGACCTCAAAGCACCGTACAACTGTTAAGCCTCAACATCTACCAGGGAAAGCTCAAGCCAAGAGTAAATCAACTGAGTCAGGAGTAGGTTAGAGGACTCCCAAGGCCACACTGTCAATGGTACAGCGAAGAATCGGACTCAAGTCCTAACCCCTGCATGATGCTCTCTTCCTCCTTGAACACTAGCCCCTGGACAGTACCCTGTGGGGAACACGAGTGTGAGGCAGACACCAGGCAAAATACCAAGCAGCTCCTTACTATCAAGTCTTAAGATGGACGTCTGTTCAGGGCACCAAGAGGCAAGTATGTTAGACTGACAGGAGACGCAAAGCGGCGCGGAGGTTATGTACTGGCCAGAGAAAAAGGCTACGCATCTCCTTCCCCTCAGCCAACATTAGTCTTGTCCCTTAATTCATTCTGAGAGAAACCTGTCAGATGTCAGCCTATGTCCTAGGGGACAACTCTGCCCTAGGGTTGCTAGGGGCTCTGGGTACTTGGCAGCCTCGGTCACGTGCACACACGGAGAGGTAAGGGGTGAGGAGAGCCTGTTCAATGAGGAAGTGTTCTTGTTCAACATACCGGGGTCTTCAGGTCCTTGAGCTGGTTTCGCAGCTGGAAGAGCTCGGAGGAAGTCAGCAGTATTGTGTTGAGAGTGTGGACCATAGTCGAGGCAAACTTGAGGTCCTCTTCCCGCAGCAGGATGTCTGCCATGGAGTGGAAGATGTTTTCAGCATTGAGAAGCAGACAAAGCTGCCTGTGTGTCAAAAAGAGAGAAAAGGGGAGAAAAAGGGTTATTTACTCCAGTCTGTGACTATCATAGCAGATCCGTACACCACACCCCTCTGGGAACGTGCCCCTGTGTGGTGTAGGGACATCGGGCATGGAAGAGACTTATCTGGTCACATCCAAGTGCTTCCCACGGGGCCATGACAGCAGTGCCCCCTGCAGCCTGTTCTTCAGTGCTGTGTTCAGAACCAGCCCAGTGTTCCAACCAATGGCGTTTCCACCTCTCCCTTGGGAGAAGAGTCCACAGTCCTGTGGACAGACCTCATCATGCAGAAAGGTGCTGAGACCCTCTGATACTCGCAGAGATAGTCATGCCCACAATCCTTAGGGGTTGTTTGCCCACGTTACTCGTATCAAGCACTTCACCCCTCCCCAGGCGGTAAGTCAGCCTCTCTAATGCACTCATTTTTGTTGCCTTTTCCTGACTCTCTCTTTTGGCCGTGCCCCTTGGAGCCAAGATGCTCAGAATGGAACAGGGTATTATAGAGCCGCGGAACAGTGTTCTCTGCCCTCCCCCTCCTGCAACTCAAATATCACTTCTGGCATTGTGTGACCTGGCGGGAGCATTTCCTGACAGCTGTTCAAGGTACCTGCGTGCAGATCTAGGGGTTAGTGCTCCAGCCGAGGACTAGTTCCGCTACCTTGACTCCCATGGGGCAGTGCCTCCCACCCAGCTCCCAGAACACTTCACAGAGGCAGGTAAAAACTGTCTCCACGTTACAGGTAGGGAAACCGAGGCACAAACCAGTTATGAGAGTTCCGCAAGGACACCCAAAAAATATGTGGGAGTCAAGAGACAGATCCAGATCTCCTGACTCCCAGTCCACTTGAACATGGTGGTCGGGGGGATGTGCTCCTACAAATACACTTTCTGCCACTATTGTTTCCTTTATAACAGCCCAGCTCCGCACAGTTCTGCTGATACAGGGTGCTTCATAAGCTGTATCACGGGGGCTCAGCTGATCACAGCCGGAATGTTCTGCTTAGCAAACTGCAGCATTTGCCAGGTTTTTAACATTTTTCACTAGAAACCAAACCCCAGATTTTCCTCAGCGTTTGTTTGGATTTTAGGATTTTCTGTTTGGTCTGTGATGCCTCCATGTCTCCCTAGCTCTTGCGGTTCTGGATGGTTTGTTCAAGGACACCTGAAATGCTGCCCAACACTGGCTTTGCTATTCTGTGCAAGCAGAAGCCCTGATCCAACAGCCTTCAGTCCCTTGAGAACCTGGAGAAGGACGTGATCATTCCCTTTTCGTCACTGGGCGAAAAACAGGCTTAAAACCTTCAAATCTCATTTTATTTTCAATGTAGAATAATCCATACAACACACCTTCTGCTGGAGCCCACTCAGTGACATGCAGAGACTTGGGGGAGGAGGGGGGAAAGAGAAGAGGCTTCCCTCAACATGTACAACATTCATTAAGAATTTCTTGTCCGAGTTCATTAAAATTACAGGGAGGCATTTCAGCGCAGAAAGTCCCCAATGTCTGAGAACCACACTAGCAGAGGTCAGCTAGTTGAGCCAGCAAAGTGACGCTTTCCCCCTTGTCTACACAAGGATTTTCCACCAACATTTCCTCACTGGATCATGGACTCAACTTGACCAATATAGAAAATACCCTACAGTAGACACAGCCACTAGCAACCTGCTGGGCCAAATCCTGCCTGGTGCTGGGTTCTCTAACTTGACTTACTTCACCAGATCTGGCTCTCACCAGAATCCTATTCAGATAAGCTCTGGGTGGGATTGGGCACCAAGGATACCACTTATAGCCTGTTTGTATAGCGTGCACCGGGGTAGTGCTGAGTGCTGGAAATATGTCTCCTTTCTAATCCTTAGGCTGACAGGACCCAAGGACATGGAGAGGGAGGGGAAGGACAGTCTGAGAGTGACTTCCAAAGCTACCTATAAACAACATTCCTTAGTGCACCACTGGGACTCTTCCAAGCACTCATGCCATAACCTGGCACTGAGCTCTTAACAGTGGGGTGCTCCGTGATACAAGTGCTGTAGGGTTCTCTCAGTTGCAGTCATAAAACCCCCTTTCCTTCCCTATTAAAGTAGGGAGCAAATTCCTCATCCAAGATTTAATCAGACGGCGAAAGATGAACACATTGTCCAGCTGATTGTATGACGGCGTTCAGCACGCCGGCCGTCTCCGTGTTTGCATTCCAGTACCCAGGAAGTGACACTCACCATCAGGTAAACCAAACCAGCAACTGGAAATATCACCTGGAGGCATCCGATGAACATTTATGAAGGCAAAAGCAACAGCATGTGTGTTCCTGAAGGGGCTGGGGTGTTAGCAAACTGCTTGGCGAGTCTTTGCTTTGACTGGCTGGGGGGTCGGGGCTGTCGGTATGCCCGTGGAACACTTCCAGCAGGCACCGCAGGATTAAACGTGCCAGACGGGTGCTGCTGCAGGAGCTCTGAGCTAGTTCTCCTTGCCAGGGCCATGCCCATGCTCTCCAACGCAGCAGTGGCAGCATATGGTGACTTCTGATAGCACGTGCTGGATCCATGGCTGAAGGCTGAGGCCTCTGGCTTAGAGAACAATAAGCATCATCCGTTGTATATGGCTTCAAGCTGTGATCTCGTCACATCCCATAAGCTAAACAGGGTCAAAGTAGGGCAGTGATTTCACAGGAAAACTCAAGGGCAGTAGGAAGTGGTGACTCAATAGGTGGCATTTTTCTCTCCAATGTCCCTGGGGAACTAGTGCTCCCACTTGGCTCGGGTGAGGGGCTGTGCTGCTGGAGCGCTCATCTTTTGAATGAGATTTTAAACCATCTTACGACACTTTTTGCATGAGCAAAGGCTGACAGTTCTAGTGTCTTGGCCAAACATGCTCTGCCTAGACTCCTTTCCTGTAGTTTCAGTTAGACACCATCCTTCACTTCTTGTCCTAAGGTTGTGCAGTCGTTCATCCCCTTCTGGAGAGCCGTCCCATCTCACTCTAGGAATGGCTGCACTTCTGTACTGGGCAAAGGGATTTCAGTTTGTGATGCCAGGCAAAAAGTGCTTCAGAATCTCTCTTGGCTGAAAGGCAACCCAGCGATGCAGGATTGCTATCTCTGCTCGGTTGGGCTAACCGTCCCCTCCTTCATTAAACCTCCACTACACCTATGCCGACACAAGTTACTTGATCCAGGGCATGCTTGTGTGTTGCTACAATAACGTGACTGTTTCAACTACAATCCTGGCTTTTGTTAGAAGTTTCCTGAACAAAAAACAACAGCTTCATGGTGCTACTGTACTCCTAGCTACAGGATAGAACTGTGATATGCGTTGGTCCTTCCTTGTGATACTGCTTATTTTAGGACAATCCATATTCGATTTGATCAGTCCCTTTTGGCCTTAAAAATCTATGAAGATGGTTCACTGTAGAAAGTTACACCTCTTGGCAGGTGAAGAGCAGATTTTGCTAGTATGTTTTTTAAACAAATTCTTTAAGCAGAAGGAAACTGTCCACGAGTCAGATGAGGACATAGTCATGCAAGACTTGGGATGAGTACACAATGAAGTCAACGCAGCCCAGCTTCGAGGAGGGCAAACCCTGCCTTTCTAATCTGCTCCGGAGTCTCTGAAAGCTTTGGATGATGGAGACCCTGTTGAACATCATTTGCTTGGATTTTTAAAACGCTTTTGACAAGATCCCTCACCAGAGACTATTAAAGACAATAAAGAGCCAAGGGCTGAAGGCAGAAGTGTCCCAAGGTGGCTCAAAACACAAAAGAAACTCTGATGAACAGCTGCTACTCAAGAGTCTGGGGAGGCTAATAGCAGGATACCACAGGGAGCAGCACTTAATAGATTACGGACCTAGAGGAGCAAGTAGGCAGTGGTGAGAACACCTCTGATGACAGAGCTGTTTACAGCAGGTTTGTTAGAGCTCAGGGCGAGTGGAAGATGGGAGACTGAAGTGTACTTCAGAGGGATGAAGAGAAGACTCAGTTCAGTTGGTGGGTGATGGGCTCCCACGTCACTAAGGCACTCTTACAAGCACCCACCTTTCTGTCAGGATTCCAAGGGCTGAAGCTCTCTGCAGGGAGGAGTGGAGAAACACCAGTGGGGGCTAAGAAATCAGCCCTGCCACATTCCATCTGCAGGGCTGTCAGCCCGGCAGCTTTCACCAGCACACAATTCCTGGCAGTATTTTGGAAAACCAGTGCCACAGCATCCTCCGCACTCTCCTAAACAGGAGAAGGAAAGTAGTGCTTTCATGGCAACTTTCTACCCTGGGTCCTGCTAAGCTCAGCATGCACAGTAGAATCCCTCCACCCACGTGGCTTTCCTATGCTAGGAGCAGGGTGGCTGGGACTCCGAGGCAGCAGGAGCAGCTCAAGACGCCGCTAGTACAATTAGTGACGCAGTCCTGGCCGACAATTAGATCCTCTGTGTAGAGCTTTACGTAACCTAATCTAACATTCTTCATGGACTGTGTTCAAATGGAACAGGCAGCAATAAATAAGCCCATTGATATCAATGATTCTTGCATAACTGGCAGCAGACATGTGCTTTTGGGATTAAACACTTCCCCCCCTCGGAGGCAGAGACCAGCACCGCCACAAACAGGCCAGGAGGGCGCCTGGCTCAGGATCCTGCCCCTAATGGCACACCATGGCGAGCGGCAGCCTCAAACAGGAGCTCGTGGAGGTTGCTGGGAAGGAAGGGAGACAGCCCTGGGATGAGCTGCTTGCTTATTTCAAGTCAAGCCTGATGCAGTGCAGCAGGAAACAAACCTCAGTGCCACAGCGAACTGCCAGGGAGGAAACACAGCACTGCAGGAAGCCAGAATCACCCCAGCAACCTTCGGGAGAGGGCTGGGACTGTTAACCGAACCCAGCTGTCCTGGCTGAGAGAGATGATCAGCATTCAAGCAGGGCACAGGACTCTAGAGCCGAGGGCAAAAATATCCTTCCTCCTGCTATCAGGGGGCAGCCGTGTCAGTCTGCATCCACAAAAACAACGAGGAGTCCGGTGGCACCTTAGCGACTAACAGATTTATTTGGGCATAAGCTTTCGTGGGTAAAAAAAAACAAACCTCATTTCTTCAGATCGTCTCCTCCTCCTGCTGTTACCCCTGACTCCACACCCCGTTCCTCTGGCTCTTCCTGTATGCAATAGCCTTGGGGAATAGTTGTTTGACAGGGAATGCCATTACCACAGAGCTCTGAGCACGGAACACCAAGATCTAACCCCAGCTCCTCTGGCAGTTCTGTGCCCATCTCTCCCCACCCGTGCAGTGGGACAGAGCCCAGCTACACGGGATGCCAGTAAGTTGCTGTGCAGAGGAGACGTATTACGCCAGTACTAAGGACGAGATTTTCAGAAGCACGCAGGACTGCCCGGCTCTGCTCCCACTGAATGGAATTTTATCACCCTCTTCATTAGGAGCAGAGTCAGGCCAATACTGAAAATGTCACAAAGCCCCATTCTCTTGTAAGCCACCGAATCAAAGGGGAAGGAAGTTATTCAGGGTAAAAAAAGAGCCACATTAACTTGTCTGCCACAGGGACTGAGTGCCATTTCCGGCGGTGAGCCCGCAGCATTTATTCCCTCTGATGATGGTGGAATACGGTATTGTCACAGTTCAGGGCACCTGGCCCTGTATTTCCCCCTCTATAGTCCAGCAAGGGCCCCCTACTTTTAGGTTCCCTGCTCCTCAGACATCACCTCTCTTCGGCAGCAACGTGCGTCACTCCCGCCACGACCAGGATTTTCCCAGGCTGCACAGTTCCCTGCCTGCACTGCAAATTCCCCAACAAGCTTGCCGAAACAAGTCTGCTCTTTCCGCTCCTCAGAGTTATAAAGGTAGCACAGAGCTTTTCCTACAACGCACATTTATTCTCCAGGTGAAAGCATTACAGAGAAAACATATTAACCAAACGGAGAACCCACACGCCCGCTAATAAGCTTCCCAGAGATATGGTAGGAGTCAGTCCTTCAAACCCCACACAGAGGTTTTCCTGCAGGCACATGTTCGTAAAACCTTTGGCTCAGAACAAGCACCACCTCTGATCTGGGAGTCACCCCTGCGTACAGTTTGGGGTTTGCTCTTGGGACCCTGGGAGCAGGTGATCAGCAGGCCCTGGGTTTCTTCTCAAGGTAGTTTCACAGGAAGGGCTGGGCGATGGGAATTTGCATTTCCCACAAAACCCACCTCACCCTCAAGTTCCCTCTTGTCCTGCACATCTGGTGGGTCCTTGAAGTTCTTAACACTTCCCAGGGTTTACATTGTCCTAGATCCGCTACAGACGATCCCACAGTAACACAAACATTTGCATTTTTAATACAATGAGCTACTAAGATACTTAATTCCCTCAGGTTTGTCCAGAACATTGCAGGAAATGGCCATGCCTGTCACAGGTACAGGTTAACAACCAGGTGCCTAGGGCATCCAGGGACAAAGTCTGCAAGGAGGCTCTTCCCCTGGCAGACAAACATCAGTGCCAAGAGGGTTGCTTCCGGGCTCTGGGCCCACCCTCTAGGCACCTCGAAAATACACAAACTTCAGCTAGATCAGCAGCCACTGAGCATCTGCCCCCACGCCCCTTTTCAGGCACAAGGGACCATACTGGGCATCCAGTCTTAGTTGCATGAGGCTCAAAGCCACTCCCTCCCTCCCTCCCTCTGGGAAAGCCAAGGGCACAGATGGGCTCTGAACATGTCCCAAAGGCAGAGAGACTTGGTTCTCCTGAATCCATCACTTCTGTAAGCACAGGGGAGCACATTTTCCAGTCTATATGACAGCTTCCTGGCACCAATTCCTCAAGGAGAGATGCTGAATGGGGCAGAGGAGAACAGCCTCCAAAAGGGCCCAACAGTGTCTGACCAGGATAGAAAGGACACCCCACCCTTCAGCCTTCCTGATGGTCCATTCCACCCCTGCCATGAACGCCCAGCTGGCACACCGAAGGGATCCCCCCCTGAACGCCCAGCGGGTACGCCGAAAGGATCCCGCCCCCCCGGCTCCCTGTGAACCCCCAGCCGGCACACCAAAGGGATCCTCCCCCTCCCCCGACTCCCCGTGAATCCCCAGCCGGCATGCCGAAGGTATCCCCCCACCCCGACTCCCTGTGAATCCCCAGCCAGCACACCGAAGGGATCCCCCCCGACCTCCCAGCCGGCAAACCGAAGGGATTCCCAGGCTCCCCCAAACTCCCAGCAGGCATGGCGAAGGGATTCCCCGGCTCCCCCAAACTCCCAGCTGGCACGGCGAAGGGATTCCCCGGCTCCCCCTGAATTTTCAGTGGGCACGGTGAAGGGATCCCCCAGGCTCCCCACCCCCTGAACACCCAGGGGGCACGCCGACAGGATTCCCTAGCTCCCCCTGAACTCCCAGTGGGCATGCCGACAGGATTCCCCAGCTCCCCCTGAACTCCCAGCGGACACGCCAACAAGATCTCCCGGCTTCCCATCCACAGCTAACGTAGCATGGAAGCGGCTCCTCCGCATGCAGTTGCACAGGGCAAGTGACCCCATGCCTATCACTCTTTCCAGGCCCATCCCCACCCACTGCGGAGTTGCCTCTGGTCACAGATCCCCACATCAGCCCTGGGGATCTAACACTCTGGCTTGAGCACCTCTGGGGGCAATTATAGCCAGTCAGGGCCCAAATCCCATGATCCAGTCGGTCCTGAGGGGAAAGGAGAAGAGCCCTTCATTGCCCTCTACCCTGACGGTCTGCGCTGCCCGAGCCCTCCGCGGTGCCGCTCAGCACTGCCTTGGCCTTCAGACAAGCCTCCTCGGCAAGGCTGGGGCAGCTGAGCAGGGCTCTCCGCAGGCCACAGAGCAGCGAGGAGCCAGTTTCTATGGCTGCAGGCTAGGATGCCCATCAAGCAGCCAGGGCTGCAGAAGCAAGAATTGCCCTGGAAAGCTTCCTGGGAACCCGTGTAGGGAGCCAGGAAGGCACTTGTGACAAGCCTGGTGACCTCTGACACTCCCCTCACACGCCTACGCGCTGGAGCAGGCATTTTAAGGCCAATACAATTCTGGTTCTCCCTCCCTCCCCCCACCCTCGATCAAAACCAAGGGCTCATTTTCCATAAATAGAAACTCTGACATTTTGCTGGCCGACGCCTTGTTCCCTCTAGCAGAGTATGAAGCAAACTGCTGGCCGCTTGCAGGCCTGGTTTTGATCAGCCAGGATGGGATTTTGTTGTTGTTTTTGTGTGTTTTTGCACTATCATTGGGAAATCTGGAAACATTTTGCATTAAAGGAACAGCGCACACATCACTCCCCTGCGTGAGGCAGATGGGTGCGCCACTGCTTTGCCTCTGCAACCTTCCTAACTCCATCTCTGGGTCTGAGTCTCAATCTGTTGAGTGGGAACAGAAACAAACAGTGCTCCCACCCCCACCCCCCAGAGAGACAGTGGGAACAAACTGTTCCCTAGTGGTTATAGCGAGGATCCGTGGGAACCCAGGATCCAGCTCCTCATGGAGCAATAACAAACAGCAGCATGTGGGCAGGAAAACTTGCTCCCAGCCAGCACTTTGGTGATGTGACTGATCTCCCCCGTGTTTGAGAATCAAAAGCTTTGGTCCAATCTGGGTGCACTGGAAGGAATTTTGAGGGCTCCCCAGAGTTTGGCAAACCTACCCCCTATTTAGGTGTAGACAGCCTGCTGGGAGTCAGGGCTCCTGGGTTATATTCCAGGCAGCCAGGCAACTCCACTCCCAGCCCCTGGGTATCTCAGTTTTCCCCCAGGGAAGTGGGGATAAGCCTGCCCCACTAGGGTGTACTGAAGTGCCCTCCTGTTTGCAGGGACCCCTGAACTTGTGGGGTGGAAGGTGCTACAGAGAGGTTGTTCCAATGCATGATCGGGGGTTGTGGCAGGGAGCAGCCTCTACAGAGGGAACCATTTACCCTCTGTAAGCACATCAAAGAGCTGTGATGACCTGTCCCCATGCACTGGCACTCAGGTACAAGCCAGCCTGCCCAGCACTACAATACAGGAGTCAGTCCCTCCCAAGCTGCCGCTGGGGACGTTGGTCCCACCTGAGGTGTCCAACCCTGGTAGGTGAAGGGAATCTGCCCCCTGCAGCCACAGCTGGGGGCTCAGCTCCCCTCCTGCCTGCAGAGCAGCAGGCGGCCTCGCAGTAAGCTAAAAGCTCCACATGCTCCACCGTGAGGCAGAGCCGAGGTCAGCAGCAGGCAGACACTTTGCAGGGACACTTCCAGGAAGGGCCAGCACCTCCAAAGCTGCAGCGGCTCTTTGTTACCACACACACTTGGGGCTAAGCCCTTCAGCTTATACAGTCACTGCAGGAATTTTCCACCTCAATTGGGGGAGGGGTTGCTTTGCATTCGAGCCCATTTATAGGCACTAATATACTCTTTACAGACAAAGCCTGGGCCCCTTTCACCTTAAATGCCCACGTCTAATCTCTGCAGACCCTGGTGCATTTGCGGCGAGGAGACACGGCCTGCTGCAGAACTCCGCAGAGAGCTTCAGAGCGCGCCGGCAGTGGAGGAGCAGCAGCTGTGTTCCGCCCTCCCTTTTCGCCAGGATCGCAGCCCATGCTTCAGGCACAGCGCTTTCTCCCCTGCGGCAGTGCCCGAAAGCTTCTGAAGACAATACTGGGGGAGGGGCAGGGAAGAGGAGAGAACAACTGGCCAAAGAGCATCAAGCAACCAAGTGCAGCTGCTGGCCCCATAACAACAGCCAACAGCTGAAGCCATCAGCACAGGGACTCCCAGATCACATGCCAGGGCCATGGGAAACGCAGAGCAGATCTCCTCTGGTGAAGGGTTTCCACTGAGTGAAGGACTGCGGAGAACAGGCATCTGTAACACGGCAGATGGGGAAGTGGGAGGGGAAGGCGCATGAGAAAACAGGTGGCTTTAACTAACCAAGCAATACTGGAGATTCCAGAGAGCTGCTGGGAAGGGGTCTAGAGAAACAAGACTCTTGGCAGGAGGGCAGGAAAAGGGACAGCGTGGCCATCCTTCCATGCGTATGCTCTTTTCTGCTCTGCCATTCTCGCCCCTCACCTTGGCACCGCAGGCCAGCACACAGCTTTTCGGATTTGCTACTACTGCAGCTCACAATGAAGCAGGCTTGATGCAATCATCCAAGGAGCATCTGCATAGCTAGGGGTAAGGTGGCACACCAGGCTCTGCATCTCTGCAGACTGGGTTAAGTTCCTGCACTTCAGTCTTCGAGGGGAAATGAGTTGGAGGCTGTAATCTAGTCAGTCTCTCCCTACCTGGAGAGCAGTGCAGTGAGCTGCCTTGTGAGAGTAGACGCCCAAGTCAAGTAGGAAGGTTACAGAGAAGGATTTTGATCCAGGCGGCAGAACTGGGGGTGGGAGGAGATTGTGCTGATTCTGTCTGCACTACATCTGGTTCTAGCTGATACTCTCTGCTTCTTGCTTTCCATCAACATTGGAATCCATTCAGGGACTTGTCTGAGAATTCGAGAGTTCAATGGCACAATCACACACCCGGAGTGAGAGAGGTGGGGGTCTTCCAGCCACCTCCCCTTGCCCCCAAACGGCCTGGGAGCAGGAGCAGTGCCACAGAAACGGGAGCCGGGTGCATCTCCCTGGTGGTGGCACGTCACGCAGGAAGATGGATGGAAGTCTCAATGTCACGCAGATCCCAAAGTGCTGAGGGACAGAGAGCGGAAGCAGGACACTGCAGGATCATGCCATACAGGATCCATAGCACTAGCAGAAGCAGCTGCACTTGTTGGCAAGGTGAGGGTCTAGGAGTAGATTCCAGCAGACACCCTAATCCCTCCCCTCCCTGCAGTCAGGGCCCAGATTCTGCTAACACTGATTCCCAGGTGTCGATCCCACCACCATGACTAGATGCACTGACTACAAAGGCTTGGTAGTGTTTGCAAGACCCTTCAGGTGCGTCGACACTGCAGCTGGAGGGGCATCTTGCGTAGCTGTATTCTGCTTAGCTTGCTAAAAACAGAAAGAGGCTGCAGCAGCGCTGGGTTTGGAGCAGGCTGCACAAGCAAGTACATATGCAAGGGGAACAGGTGGGCTTGTACTGCATCCTCACTCCTAATCTTAGCAAGCTAGCTAGACTACAGCTAGCACAGGCCCTTTTCCAGGAGCTGCCATTCACACGCCTGGCTGCATTGCACATGTACCCTTAAGGCTGCAGCTCTTCGGGTTGGGACTGAGCGTTGCTGATCGGCTCCTTAGGGACTGGCACATTTTAGAACTGTACTAGGCACTAAATAACCACTGATGAGCCTTAGAAGGTCTTTTTGGGTTGAAGCTGTTCGTGCAGAGGAAGCCAGTCTTTTTCGAAAGGAGCATCAACTTCAAAAAACCAAACCCAGATGTGATTTCAAATGTACCGTTGTGACAAGCAGCACCAAAATCCAGCAGTTCTGTTCTCTCTCCTTTGTTATAAGCAGTTTAGTTGCTTGTGGATTGTACAGTGCTCTGCATCGACTCAGTGTCAGTTACTCCTTCCGTCTGCCTGGGTCTTTCATCCAGTAATGGCAGAGAGAAAAGCCGTAAAAAAATACAGGAAAATGCATCAGCCACTGAGGAGCAGGTGGAGCAGCTGAACTGTTTCGGGGGCGGAAGTGACTAGATTTCAAGTCCAGGAGCCTTTACGACAAGGTTTGAGAAAGTAAATCTATTTAGCAGGTTTGGCTGTACAGCTACAGCTGCTTATCATCTTGCAGCTTTGTAGGGCAGAGGCTGCTCCTAGAGGAAGGAACTCGTTGCCTTGAAAGCCTGTTCAGCAAACCAGTTCTTGTTCCGAGGCAGGGGCAGAGAAGGGCTGTGATGCTCGAGAGAAGCAGCACAAGGCGAGCTGATGTGAAATTGCCGGCTGGGGCATGCCGTGACAGCCAGAGGCTGGCCAGGGATGGGATGCAGCAGAGTGCCCGGAGGCGGTGCCTCGTGGCTGGCAAGAGGCAGGACCACCCAATACAAGCATTAAAAGAAATTGTAATGTGAACCAAAGTGAGGGGCATCCCTGTGCACAGGGCCCCATTGCCAGTGCACGTACCCTGTGTCACTGGTAGAGCTAGCACTGGGTCTCCTTGTCCTTGGGCTGCCACCGTCACATGGTGGAGCAGCTTGCGTATACTCAAGACCTTAAGAGCGATGCCGGCTGGAGTCCTGTGCTCCTGGCAGGGTCACCCATGGTGGTAAGGTTGAAGGCGAAGTACCAGACAAAGTGCAGCCAAGCACAACACAACCCAGTACAAGACCTCGACAGAAGAACAAGTGGATGAAGCAGGATCACCTCTCAACGGCTGCAACAGAGAAGAAACTCCCCGTCGTCTTGGACCTCCTTGCCACCAGACACAGGTGCCTCGTCTGCCAAGGTGTGTGGGGCTGCTGGTGAGCATTAGCTCCCCCTACATTAAACTACTCACACACAGGTTTCTTTCACAGGATAAACTTCTCCCCCACCCCTACCCATAAAAGTCCTGCGGCAATGGGCGAGTGGCGATGAGGATAGGTGAAGAGATCACCAGGAGTCCTTAATCACAGACCCACACGCAGGCAGTGACCACAGATGGTTGTCATGTGCCCCTGGACTGGGAGCGGGACATTTTCGGCTGCAGCAGTCATGACTGAGCAGGCCTTTTTAGGAACCCCTCTGCTCACCCCATATGGGGAAGGAGCTAGAAAATGTGTCCCAAACATAGGCTGCCCCACCATACCTGACTGGAGGACCCCGTCCAGAGGGATCACGCCCAATGCGGTCGAAAACCAAAAATGTTTCTTGCAACTTGGAATGTCTGTACCCTGCTAGATGAAATAAAAAGTGAAAGACCCAAACGCAGACCAGCAATTGTCGCCCAAGAACTCTCGAGGTACAACATTGACATCGCTGCTCTCTGCGAAACAAGATATGCAAATGAAGGTCACTTGCGGGAAGAGGGCAGCGGTTACACTTTCTTCTGGAAAGGAAAACCAGCAAGCGACAGGCGAATACATGGTGTTGGTTTTGCAATCAAAACCTTCCAGTCAGCCGGCTGACTGAGCTCCCTGTCGGCATCAAGGAGCGTTTTATGACCCTCCGCATTCAACTGATCAATAAGTCATTTGCCACTATCATGGGTGTATATGCACCAACTCTTGATGCTGAAGAACAGAAAGAATCCTTCTATACAGACCTCGATAAAATGTCATCCACTCCAAAAGCAGATAAGATAATCCTCTTAGGGGACTTTAACGCAGGAGCTGGCCAAGATTCTAACATATGAAGTAGCACCGTTGGGAAGGAAGGAGTATGCGAGACCAAATTCCAGTGTCATCCTTCTATTCAGAAAATGTGCAGAGCAAGACCTTGTGATCACAAACACAATCTACAGACAAAGCAACAAGTACAAAATCTTCACAGAATACATCTAAATACAAAGTAAGCGACTTCTAGGCCTTCTCATTAAAATACATAAGGGCTACCAAATAGCTATATTTTTGTGCAGACTCCAACAGTATCTGTCTTTCCCACTAGAAGAAAATTTAAAGCTTGGTTATAGGTGCAAGTGAAAAGTTTGCTGCCAATTTCACTTTATGTGTTGCTTTTTGGCTGGGCTGTCCATTGCTTCCTTGCTTAGTTGAGTTTCAGAAGAAACTCAAAACAGTGGTACCTGCTAGACTACGCCATTGTAAGAACACAGGATCTAAGATGTCCAAATCACTCATGTCATGAGAGAAGCTGACCATTGCTGGACTGACTTCTGCCCGGTGAGGTCAGTCATGTCCATCAGGATTGCATCAAAACATAGAAAGCATCCAAATCATACAGAGAGCAATATAATATCCAAATCACACAGACAGCAATACAACATCCAAAGACTTCAATCCTCAGTGCACCAAGAGAACTTCCAAACACTTCTCAGTGAAAAACTGGCCATATGAACACCAGAAAATGACAACACAAGTGTCGAAGACGACTGGGAAGCCCTAAAACGGACCA
Organism: Gopherus flavomarginatus; assembly: GCF_025201925.1. NCBI lineage: Eukaryota > Metazoa > Chordata > Testudines > Testudinidae > Gopherus > Gopherus flavomarginatus. The sequence continues at coordinate 41,023,593 of NC_066630.1, forward strand.
TCCATGAGGCCTGCGAGGAATTCACTGGCCTCGCTACCTGCCGACATCAGGATTCATTAGACGACAACAACGAGATTACAGCCCTTTTGGACCAGAAGAGAAAAGCAAAAACCAACCACTATTCAGTCAGAAGCAGAGCTCTTTCCATCAAGTTCAAAGCTGAAGTTCAAAGGAGGATCTGAGAAATCAAAAACAAATGAGAGGACAAAGCAAAAGAAATCCATTATTTGCTGACAGACATGATATGTGAAGCTTTTTTGGTGAGTCAAAGGTCTTGTACAGACCAAGCTCATGTGGCCTCACACCTCTGAGCTCCAAAGATGGTAATGCCCTTCTTAAAGGTAATGAATCCATCAAAGAACACTGGAAGGAACACTACCAAAAGCTTCTAAATCAAGAATCAATTGTGACTGACGACACCATTGACTCCATCCCTCAGCACCCAATCTGGGAAACTCTCACCAACTCACCAACACTTGAGGCTGTCTGCAAAGCAATTAAACAAATGAAGCACAATAAAGCACCAGGTCCTGATGGCATATCAGCCGAAGTACTGAAAGTGTGGGGAGAAAAACTGACTAACAAGCTTCACTTGCAGCAGAATGTCCTGTGGCACCTTATAGACTAACAGACGTATTGGAGCATGATCCTTCAAGTGGGTATTCACCCACGGAAGCTCATGCTCCAATATGTCTGTTAGTCTATAAGGTGCCACAGGACACTCTGCTGCTTTTACAGATCCAGACTAACATGGCTACCCCTCTGAAGCTTCACTCGCTGTGCCTCAAAATCTGGTGCACCGAAGAAATCCCCGCTGACTTACGTAGTGCTAATACCATCATCATTTTCAAAAACGGAGACAGGGCTGACTCTGGCAACTATCGAGGCATTGTCCTCCTCTCCATCACTGGGAAGATTCTTGCTAGAATCTCACGGAATCGCCTGCTCCCTCTCTGTACTGCCAGAGTCCCAGTGTGGCTTCAGACCATCACGAGGCACAACTGACATGATTTCTGCAGCCAGGCACAAGCTAGCACAGCTCTCCTTTAGCTGAAGTAGTTGAGGCCTGGACTCAAAAGGTCCAAGGTTCTAGTCCCAGTTCTCCAGGGATATGTGACTTATACAGCTGTGCCCACTGTCTACAGAACCCAAATTAGCGACATCAGCGAAGTGTCTCCTCTCTCTGGCCAAGCTGGTAGATGTTACCAGGTCCGCCTGGGGGAGGGTAAAGAGGGCAACTGCCCAGGGGTCCGGGCCCTTTTAAATTGGCCAGACGGGCTGCAGGGCTCCTAGGCATGCCCCGCAGGCTGGCGTGATTGGCCAGTGCAGGCAGTCCCGGAAGTGACAGGTTCATCTCTTCCGCCCCAGGCCCTATCCCCCAGAGATGGCCCCAGCCCCCGGAATTTCTGTCAATGGGCCTGGATTTTACACTAAGCTTTAGTCAGCCAAACATCAATGCTGCAGAGCTTACCATACACCAGATCAACAAGCAACCCAGCAGGGCTGCTCTCAGAGATTCCTGGCTATGCATATGTGCGCTAGTCTCCATCATGCCAATTCCCAGGGAAGATTCAGTCTGCATGTGCGTTCTACCAACGTCACAAGAAAAAACACAAGTGCTGGCAGGAGCAAAATGGGCCTGAACAGGTTTTATTTCAATCCTTTATTAAAATTCCCTGGCTGCAGATCAACCCCCTTTGTTCCGCACTGATTGATTCACCTGCGTTGAAATGAGAAACTGCAGGCCCTTTGATGAGAGGATTGAAGGTCTGTCTCATTTCCCTGCAGCCTCTTATCCCTTTCCTGGAGTGACAATGCTCTCCGTGAATCACAGACAGCCCCCCTGAGGTATTCTTGCCCTTGGGGTCAGCGCAAGCCTCACCCTACTTCTCCAGCACTGGGAGATCACTACTGTCAAAACCAACCAGAATCCTTCCCACAGCAATACAAACAGGCCTCTGTACTTCAAGTGCAGAGCTACAATCCACTGCTGACAAACACTGCATTTGAGCCTAGGAAACTGGAAATTCCAGATACATGCTCTGTGCCTCACAACTCAGCTCCCTGAACGTGGTGACACAATGCTCACCACCCCATCATGCCAATACTTGGCTGAAAGGATGTGTCAGCAACACGCTGCAGCTCCTGCTGAGTTGTAGAGGGTTGGTCCCGGGAACACGGGGAAAGGGAGTGTTCGCTTGGAACCGTTGTACCAATCGATGGTAGCGAGGAGAAGGCCAGACAAGCAGCAGATAGAGCTCAAGGAAACGGCCTGCATGGAGGGGAAGGGGACATTGCCGCATACAGGGGACACACTTGGAGCTCGAGAACTCCCACTGGAGACTGCAATGGGGAAGGTCTCTCCTCACAGAGAAGGGCCAGCCAGCCTCACACTGGATTCTTGGGAGAGAGGGGAAGAGGAAAATTGCTCCGTTTCCAGTGTGCGGCCAGCCTGTAAAAGGCTCCTCATGCTGCATCCCCGTTACGGAGCAGCTGCGTGCGCTATGCAGAGCTCACAGGCACGCAACAGCAGCAGCGAAAGGCAGGCTTTAGGTCATTACAAATTAACTCCTTCCATTAAAAGGGTTATTCCTCCTTTTATGCACAGCAAGAGGGGGTGGCACTAGCCCTTCTGGCTGAGTAATGGTGCAAGCACCTGCCTGCTGTGAGCTCAGCGCCTTTTGCATGGATGTGTCTGAGGAGCGCGGGGGCACACGCTGAGGTGCAGCTCGCATGGCAGGCCAGGGCTGAACAGGGCAGCCAGCCCTCCATGGGAAGGGCAGCTCACAGTAGGACACCTACTTCTCCCCTCTCACAAAGCGGCCGTGGAACCCAGACGGGAGCTCCCTCCAGCACAGAGGATTCTGCGGCCACCTGCAGAGCCCAGGGCACAGGGAAAGGGTGGGTGTCCTCCCAGCCAGCTGCCGGCTGATTACTATGAATCAGTTCCCAGGGGGGCGGGAGGGGCTGAGAGTCGCTCACCGGAGGGTTGTTCTCCTTCGCTTTGCAAGCAGAACCCACCTGGAAATGCCACCCCAACACTGCCCAGTAATTAGGGGATGGGGGATTGTCTGTGTTGGAGGTGGCAGGTGGAATTCAATAGGATGCAGGAAACCGCTCCAGCAGGGGGGCAGTTGTGGGGCAGGACTGGTTGAAAGAACAGCACACAGGGTTGACTCTAGGCTTCGCGGCCTGACAAGGAAGCAAGTGTAGGGACACTGCTCCAAGGGAGCACATCTCCAGGCTAGCCTGAAGCCCCCTGCTGCAGGCAGTGGCCCAGCAGCCCCGAGTCCAGGGGAGTAGCCGAAGAGCCAAATGCCGCATTGGCAGGAGTAAGGGGCCCCAGGAGAGCACAGAGCAGTGGCCAGGAAGTTTGGAGCCCAGCAGGTGAGTTGTTTGTGCTGACTGACATCGTCCAGCTCCCTGCTGCTGTTCTGGACCTGGCGCTCGAGAGGGCAAATGGTTTCTTCTCCTCTCCCCCGGCCCATCCCTGCGAGGATGTTGGAACTGCTGCGCAGCAGGGAGAAAAGCAGCTGCAGTGGTTACGATTTTTACAAGGCAAACATGCTGGCAGCCAGCCAAGACAGATAACGCAGCAGCTGGCTATCAGGCGGAACCAATCAGAAGGGCCAGCGCTGCGGCTGCTGTGTGCAATGTACCCTCCTTCCTTCATTGTAAGGCTCCTGTCTCGCATTCCCTGACGTGTGCCTCCCAAGTCCATGCCGCCCCCTCCTCCCTCACAGCATAGCCCCTTCTAGCAGCGAGGTGCACGCCCACACCACCAAGCGAGACAGAGCCACGGTTCAGCAGATGCTGCCAGCACAGAAGTCATCTCCTCCAGTGGGAGCTGGACTGAAAGTGAGCTGTGCAGGGGAGTGGGGGCAGACAGAGGGAGCGGAGCGGGGAGAGGTTAGGGGACACGTCTGTTTGGGGCTAGTTAAACTATCTAACTGCAACAGCTGCTCTACTTGGGTGATGCGCTGCCCCTGCAGCTCAGAACATTCTCTTCTCTTGGTGCTCTCACCTGATCCTCCTCTGACGGATGCACTTATGAGTCAAATCTGAAACTCACATTCAACATCCTTCCTCGGGACTCCCCGCTACATCGGCGAGCCATGGCCATTAGACTGGGCGTTCCTGGCGTGGGGGAGGAGCACTACTGAGGCTGGGGTTTGCGCATAGACACTCCTGCAGACCGTTCTGGGGAACTCACAGCAGAGTGGTGCATCTCCGGGCACCTCTCCACGGCAGTTACCCCAGGCTCTTAGCTGGGCTTTAGCCTAACCCCCTAGGTCGACACAGATTTGGAGTCTCTTCAAAGCCTGGGCTAGCTGACCTGCCTGGGGTGTGGTTAAACCCAGGTTCTGCTTCAACTTGGGCTGGAACCCATCCACTTTGCAGTGAGGACACAGGCTAAATCACTCGAGAGCTGATAGGCTCTAAGGCACCTTCCCACAATCCCCCCCAGGGACTGACTGGGAAAGAACCATGAGTGCCTCAGCCCTGGGATATGGCCCCAGACACAGCGAGGGCACAGGCTCCTCTTGGCCAAAGATGGGGGGGGGGGTGGAAAGGAGGGAACAGGGAGAGGTCCTCGCCAGACTCATTTCCTGTGGGAGGGGTGGGGAAATAGGTCCAAGACAGTCCCAGTTTCTCCAGTGGGAGGGAGAGAGGTCACAGCAATGTGTGTGGATGGGGGGAGGGGACTAGCGTTGCCAACCATCCAGGATTGCCCTGGAGTCTCCAGGAATTAAAGACATTAATAAAAGACATCATGTGATGAAAACTCCAGGAATACGTCTAACCAAAATTGGCAACCCCAGGGGACCCCATCACATGCATGCCTCTCGGGCTCCCTCACAAAACATCTGGCTGTGCTGGGCACAGTAACAGCTGTTTGCACATGAGCGAGGCTAACCCGGGTTAACAGTGCAGCACAGACAAACTTATCCCAGAGGTTTACGGGAGTGCAGCCTGACTGATGTCTGCTCCAGTGTAACACCCAGATATACTATGACCACAGGACGGTGATTCAGAACCAGGAACAGCTTCATTTTCCTTAATCTAAGGCCTGGTCAAAACTGGGTGGGATGGGGGAGGAGAAATATCGATCTAAGAGACGCAACTTCAGCTACGAGAATAGCGTAGCTGAAGTCGACGTATCTTAGATCAACTTAGAATCACTTACTTCGCGTCCTCATGGCACAGGATTGACAGCTGCTGCTCCCCCGTCGACTTTGCTTCCGCTTCTCGCCAAGCTGGAGTTCAGCAGTTGACGGGAGAGCGATCAGGGATCGATTTATTGCGCCTACGCTACATGGGATAAATCAATCCCCAACAGATTGATTGCTACCTGCCGATCTGGTGGGTAGTGTAGACGTACCCTAAGGCTCCTCAATCCAGAGTCAGGCCAGAATTTCACAGCACCCCATCTCTCACTGCTCTCCGTGGCAGCGGGGGGAGTTGCACTAGTATGGATTGAGGAGCCTAACATTAGGCTTCTCCTTTTAAAAATCCCAAACATTTTGGCCAAGACAGCAAACCCCACAGCTCTGAGTTCCCCCCAACTGCCTGCCACTGAAGCCCGGTAAAACATTCTCCACCACTTCCCAGGTGAGCTGGGGTTTACATGGCACAGTCGGGTCCCGGGAAGTCTGAGGCATGGGCAGGTGGTGGGAGGCAGAGATGCCTGGGAAGAGCAGAGAATTCAGCGCAGGGGAAGGAGAACAGTGTGATGGACATGGGGGACAGAACACAGGCTGATGACAGTTCAGCAAAAGCTCTATCAGAAAGGAAAAGGGACGAGGAGACAAGAGGGTCAGGATCAGGAAGCTGCACTTGGAGATGGAGTGAGTAGAGAGATAGTTCGACACTGTGTTGCCATTAAATACAGCACCCAGCTGGTGAGTTCCTTAACACTGGAGGGAATGGGATTGCACATGCCCGGCCAGCCCTGGCGAGCAGGCTTAGCCCGGGGCAATGGGGCAAGGCCTAGCCATTAAGCCCGGGGGCCATGGGGGACTGTGTGTAAGGGGAAGACTCAGTGCACCTTTATGCATTGTACTTTATTCCACTGCTGAGCAGCTGCACAACCAAGAATCTGCCTCCCCCACACCACAAGCCAGGCCGACACACAGCTACAGCTCCTTCAGGCCGGCCTGGCCCCTTCGAAGGGCGGTGGGTTTCGTGCAGGGATTCCCGTAGAGTAGCTTGTTGGGATATCTCCTAGCTCTCCACCGAGACAGACAGACAGAGACACCTCCAAGTAAGGCCAGAACCTGCGTTTCCTCCCAGCTGCCTTGGCTGCTGCAGCTCTGTGAAGGTCTCTCTTGGAAATGAGGTTAATCTAAATACTGCTATTGCGAGTGGTCAGGGCTCCCTTTGCCTCCTGCTCCCCCTTTCACTGCTCCGTCCCCAGGCCTCCCCCATGGCTGGTCAAAGGACCATGCCTGAGGAGATGTGTTTAACTGCACAAAACTGTCACAATGGCTGTCCGGTAACTCTGGCGAGGCCTTGGGAAGACTGGAGGGTCTAGGTGGCCGCTCCCAAGTCACAGGACCAGTTCCCACAGAAGGAGACGGCTTAGAAAACTTTTGTACATTTGCAAGACAGGAAGAGAACAGAACACATGGCCGATGGCAAATGGGATCCAAAACAATCCCCAAAACTGCTGCCTCCCCACTACCCTTCTCTTCCTGCATGGTACGTCTGCGCTGGATTTGGTCTCAGTAATCCAAATTCACACCATTTTAACATTAAAATCTGCCCCTTTCCCTGGCCCAGAGGGAATTTATGCCTCTCTCTCACTCGAAAAATCAGCTCTCCCTCGCAGATCCAGCATGTGCACGGTGGTGAGCTTTCTGAGACACATGGGCAAGCCCTGTTATCAGCGCACAGCTGTTGGATGGGAATTGGGATTTAGAGACACACCACATCCATTTCAGCTGAAGGCAGAAATGCCTCCTCCTGGTGATGGAGTGGAATCTGCTGACCTCGCCAAGTACTGTGGATAGGAATGGCTGCCCCCACACCTACTAGCATTCCTTTGCATTATTTAATAAAGGCGATTTTCACTTTTAAGTAAGAGTCGCTTCTGCATTTTATTGCTAATGCACCACAACTAATAGACAGCAACAACAATAAAATATCACACTGGCATCAAATTCCACTTAAGCATCTTCCCCTGCCGTAGCCACTTAGTAAAGAGTCACTTGATTTATTTAGCAAGTACCAGTTAGCTCTCTAGGAATTTGGTCTATTGTGCGGGATACACACGTAGGCAATGGTGCAGACACCATTATTTCTGCTCCCTCTTTAAACAACTGAAACAGAGAACAGTAAGATCAGGACGTAATAATTCCCCAAGACCGACCAATGAAACGCACTTTGTGGGTGACGCTCACCCTCCTGAACATGTTCTAGATGGGCTAAATAAGGCACAAAGGTGAAAAGACGGTTACCTTTCCATAACTGGTGTTCTTCGAGAGGTGGTGCTTGTGTCCATTCCATTGTAGGTGTGTACGCTCGCCACATGCACCGGTGCAGAAGTTTTTCCGTCAGTGGTATCCGTAGGGGACTGGCTCCAGCGCCCTCTGGAGTGGCGCACGTATGCCACGGAATAAGGGGTGCCGCCGACTCCCCCCACCCTCAGTTCATTCTTGCTGGAAACTCCGACAGCATGGAAGGAGGGCAGGTCATGGAATGGACATGAGCAACACATCCCAAAGCACTCCCGTTATGGAAAAAGGTAACCGTCTTTTCTTTGAGTGCTTGCTCATGTCCATTCCATTGTAGGTGACTCCCAAGCACTACCACTGGAGGCTGGTAGGAGTTCATGGACGTGTCGATTGCAACACAGCTTTGCCAATCCAACGTCATCTCTGGCTTGCTGGGTGATGGCGTAGTGCGCTGTGAACGTGTGTACCGAGGACCATGTCGTGGCCCTGCAGATGACCTGGATAGGGATGTGCACTAGGAAGGCAGCCCTCTTTGAGTGAGATTTCATTGTCGGTGGGGCGCAGCCTGCACCAACTCATAACAAGTACGGATGGAGGTGATGATCCAATTCAAAATCCTCTGAGAGGACACTGGAAGGCCCTTCATTCCGTCTGCTGTCGCGATGAAGAGCTAGGTCGACCCACGGAAGGGCTTGGTGCACTGCAGGCAGAACGCCAGGGTGCAGTGGACATCCAGAGTGTGCAGTCACCTCTCCTCATTGGTTGAGTGAGGCTTGCCACAGCACCAGGAGGAAGATGTCTTGGTTGACATGGAAGTGTGACACCACCTTAGGCAGGAAAGCCAGATGGGGCCGCAGCTGGACCTTGTCTTTGCAGAATGCTGTGCATGGAGGCTCCAAAGTGACGGCTTTAATTTCAGAGGTAAATGCTACAAAGAATGCAACCGTCCACAACAGATGGAAAGGAAGCAAGAAGCCATGGGCTCAAAGAGGGGGCCCGTGAGCTAGGAGACTACTAGGGTGAGGTCCCATTGAGGGACCAGGTCCCGGATTGGAGGAAAGGCCCTTCAGGAACCTGATCAACATCTCATGAGAGAATATCTATTTACCCTGCATGCGAGGACGGAAGGCTGATATGGCTGCCAGGTGCACCTTGACTGAAGAGATGGTGAGGCCCTGGTTCTTGAAGTGAAGCAGGTAATCCAGGATGGACTGCAGAGACCACTGGGTCAGAGAGATGTTAAACTCCGATGCCCAGCAGGAGAAGCGGTTCCACTTTGCCAGGTAAGTCGCTGTGAGGGCTTTCTGCTCTCCAGGAGAACCTGCTGTGCATGCCTAGAGCAGGCCTGTTCCTCCAGGTTCAGCCACACAGCACTCAAAGTTGTGAGGTGGAGAGAGGCGAGGTTCGGGTACAGTAGCCGTCCGTGATCCTGCGAGAGTACGTTCGGGGGGCTGGGAAGTGGCCACAGGGCTGCCACGGCCAGGTCTGAGAGTGTGCCGAACCAATGCTGGCGAGGCCATGCCGGGGTGATCATAATGACTCACACCTTGTCCCTCTTGATTTTACTTCCCAGGGGAATAGTGGGGGCAAAAGACATATCTGGCTTTAAGACTAAACTTGATAAGTTTATGAAGGGGATGGTATGATGGGATAGCCTAATTTTGGCAATTAATTTGGCAATTGATCTTTGATTATCAGCAGGTAAGTATGCCCAGTGGTCTGTGATGGGATGTTAGATTGGGTGGGATCTGATTTACTACAGAGAATTCTTTCCTGGGTGCTGGCTGGTGAGCCTTGCCCATATGCTCAGGGTTTAACTGATCGCCATATTTGGGGTTGGGAAGAAATTTTCCTTCAGGGCAGATTGGCAGAGGCCCTGGAGGTTTTTCGCCTTCTCTGCAGCATGGGGCAGGGGTCACTTGCTGGAGGATTCTCTGCACTTGAGGTCTTCAAACCACAATTTGAGGACTTCAATAACTCAGACATAGGTTAGAGGGTTGTTATAGAAGTGGATGGGTGAGATTCTGTGGCCTGCATTGTGCAGAATGATTAGATGATCATAATGGTCCCTTCTGACCTTAAAGTCTATGAGAGGACTTTGCTGATAAGCAGAATCGGCAGGAAGGTGTGCATCAGGTCCCCTGACCATGACAGGAGAAAGGTATCAGAAAGGGAGCCTCTGCCGAGGCCTTGGAGAGAACAGAACTGATGACACTTTCTGTTCTGTCTGGTGGTGAACAGGTCCACGCGGGGAGCGCCCACTTCTGGAAGAGCATTCGGATGACCTCCAAGTGGAGTGACCACTCATGGTGAGAGAAGGACCTGCTGAGGCAATCTGTCAGCGTGTTCTAGACACTGGGGAGGCTTCCAGGTGGATCATGTGCTGAATGCAGAAGTCCCACAGGTGGAGGGCCTCCTGGCATAGAGCCAACGAACGCGCGCCCCCTTGCCTGCTGACATAGAACATGGAGGTTGTGTTGTCAGTCAACACTTGCACCACCCGACTGGACAGCTGTGGAAGGAAGACATCCCAGGCTAGACAGATGACCCTGAGCTCCCTGACGTTTATATGCAACGCAAGCTCCTCTTAAGACCATGACCCTGGAGTCCACAGTGTACCAAGATGTGCTCCCCAACCGAGGTCAGATGCATCGGAAATCAGGGAGACCGTGGTTTGTGGACTCGTGAATGCCACTCCTTCCAACACCATCATCAGGTTGGGTCCACCATTGCAGAGAGGTAAGGACCCTCAGAGGGATCGTGACCACCTGGTCTAGGTGATGTCTGGCTGGGGAGTAGACCGAAACCAGCCATGGTTTGGAGGGAGCGCAGCCTGAGTCTTGCTTGGCGGACAACATGCTGCCATGTGTGACCCAATAATCTGAGACAGACCTGGGCCATGGTGAGTGGTAAAGCTGGCAATGAGATCTGACATTGCCCTGAACCTGGCCTCTGGCAGAAATGCTCTGGCTCAGGCGGAGTCGAGTACTGCTCCGATAATCCTGGTCCCACGGATAGAGTTTAACGTTGATTTTTGTTTATCAGCAGACCAACAGCTCGACAAGTGGCTTGCAGCATCTCGATGTTGCACTGGACCTGGAGCGGCCCTCGATGAGCCAGTCATCAAGGTACAGGTAAATCCAGATACCCTGACGTAGGCTGCCACGACCGACATGCATTTTATAAACACTCTTGGAGCTGTTGCTAGGCCAACGGGGAGGACCAAAATTGGTAGTGGGTGGTCTCAACTATGAAACATAGGAACTATCTGTGAACATGGAATATTGATGTGTGAAAGTGAGTGTCTTTCAGATTGAGGCCAGTGTACTAGTCTCCTGGATCCAGGGAAGGAATGATGGAGGCCAGGGAGACCATGCAGAACATAACTTCTTGAAATACTTATTGAGGTTCCAAAGGTCAAGGATGGGGCGTAGGCCCCCCTTGGCCTTTGGGATTAAAAAAATGGCAGGAGTAAAACCCTTTCCCTCTTAAATGCCGTGGAACTTCCTCCCACCCGCAGAAGGTCTTGTACCTCCTGAGAGAGCAGATACTCGTGAGAAGGATCCCTGAAGAGGGACAGAGGTGGGGATAGAAATAAACAGGAGAATATACCCCCTTGCTACTGTGCTGAGGACTTCCCGGTTTGATGTTGTACTGGCCCAGGCAGGGAGAAAGGGGGGCAGGTGGTTGGAAAACAACAGGGGAGCAGGATCCAGGACACAGTCTGGAAGGTTGCCCTTGAGCGCACCCTTCAAATACCTGTTTACTATCAGGTTGGATATAGGTGGAGCTCGAGTGAGCAGAGGATGTCGGCTGATGGCCTTGCCGGCGCTTATACTCCTTGACCTCCTTGCAGAAGGGCTTCAACTGAGGTTGGCTCCTGAACTGTGGGTCTGCAGCAGCTTAAATGGCTTCCTTGCTGGCCCCGGCATGTACAGGCCCAGGGAGTGCAAAGTAGCCCGAGTCTTTCAGGCCATGCAATTTACTGTCTGCTCAGAAAACAGCACCAGGCCATTGAACGGGAGGTCCTGGATGAATTGTTGAACCTCCGTGGAAAGGCCTGATGACTGCAACCAGGACACCCGCCTCATCGAAACGGCCGAAGCCATGGTCCGGGCCACGAAGCTCTGCCACATCTGAGGCTGCTTGGAGGGCTGCCCTGGCCACCACCCTTCCCTCATCTAGGATAGCCACCCAGGAATTCCTTCCTGGGTTCCTCTGGCAGCAAACTGAGAACTTGGCCATGGACTGCCATGTATTAAAATCATAACGGCCAAGCAACACCTGATGGTTGACCACTCTCAGCTGGAGGCTGGACGCAGAATAAATTTATCTACCACAAGAGATCAAGCCTCTGTGTTCTTGGGCGTCGATCCCAGCTGGTCCTGTCTATCAGGTTCATTGGCTACCGACACAACCAGTGAGCTTGGCGCAGGGTGGGTATAAAGATGCTCATACTCCTTCGCGGGGAGGTACCATTTTCTTTCTGCCCACTTGGAGATGAGGGGCAGGGAGGAGGGTGTCTGCCCCAGGGCCTTAGTGATTTTCACCACTCCCTCGTGCATCAGCAATGCCACCTTGGAGGGGGCTGCCGCACTCAGTACATCAGAGTCAAAGAGCTCTGTCAGTTCCTCGGCTTCCAGCCTCAGGTTTGAGGCAACCCTCTTCAGGAGCTCCGAGTGGGCCCTGGCATTGTCCTGGGGAATCAAGTGAGAGGGGCCCACTATCACCTCATCAGGCGAAGAGGAGGCGGCGGCGGCAGGTACAGGTGAGTCTGCCAACTCTGCCACTTCTGCTATCGGAGCTGAGGCTGGATGGCCCTAGGGAACCTTCTCTGACTCTGCGTCCAAGTCAGGGGGCAGGTGGGAGACTGTCGCTGATCGTCTGTCGGATGCCACCAAGGCTTACCTATGCCACTGTGATGAATGGGGAAATTCCCAGGGGTCCAGAGTTGCCAGGGGCTGGCCACTGCCCTTGGGGCCATGCTGCTACTGGTGCCCCAGTGGGGAATGCTAATGTCCCCGATGGGTGGCCCTGGCCTGCGGGCAAGGTCTCCTCCTCGCTGTCAGAGCCTGAGGAGGGGGAGACTTGTCTGGGTGACCAGGTGTCATGGAGTCCCCGGGCGATGCTCCGGAACTGCTCCCCATCAAGCCAGTCAGGACTTTGGGGAGCCTCCTCTCCCTTGGAGCAGATTTGTTCAGGGCAAGAAGCTCACACGTCTTCACCTCCTGGGTCTCTCCTTGGAGCATTCAGCATCCTCTGCCCCTCCGTGCGCTTCCCACAGCGAGTCCACCCCAGCAGGGTCCTGGGGAAGCCACCGGGTCCTGCACCCCCACTTCGCAGTCAGACGTGACTCTCAGCCAGCCAGGAAAACAGAGGTTTATTCAATGACAAGAACAGGGTCTAAAACAGAGCTTGTAGGTACAGAGAACCGGACCCCTCGGCCGGGTCCATTCTGGGGGTCAGTGAGCCAGACCCCCACATCTGCCCTCAGCCAGCTCCAGACTAACAACCCCCCCAGCCCCTCCTCTCTGCTCAGCCCCTTTCCCGGGCCAGGAGGTCACCTGATCCCTTTGTCTCCAAAACCTTCAGCTGGCACCTTTGCAGAGGAGGGGCCCAGGCCATCAGTTGCTAAGAGACAGAGTGTCAGGCATTTAGGTGCACTGGCCCTTTGCTCTGCCAGATACTTAAGAACTACCATGGGGACACTGAGGCACCAACACAGTATTCAGAGAAACCATTAAGAACTTTCCCAGTTCGTCACATCTCTCCCCCCTTCGAGACCGAACTGAGCGAGGTCACTTCAGCCAGTGACCTGGGGAAGTTCGAACCCACCAACTTTCCCATGGATGCCCCAGCATCTCTCCCATTCCTCGGTGTGAGTTACACCAGGACAATCCAGTCTCATGCCCTCCCTTAGGTCGGGTGCGCTTGATGGCACTTGCAGGCCGCATGTGGGAAGGTTTATGCGGCTTGTACCCTTTTGCTACCCCAATACCCCTGGGGTTCAAACTGGGACGGGGTCTTCTCCCAGCACTCTGGGCTGCAATTCAGGCTCTCTTGGTAAAGAGCCCCCATCTTGGCCTTTGCCAGCTCCGGCCTTGGGCAGCCGCTTCCCACTTTGTGGCCCAGACACAACACCTCTGCCGTCCCCCCTTGCACTTTCCAGCTTTTACCGTCAGTCCCACCTCCTTGAGGCAGCCCAGCCCCTTCTTCACCTGGGACACCTGTTCCTCCCAGGTCTGGCTAAAGATGCACATGTTATCAGTGTCTGCCCGGGCCAAGTTCTCCATCGCCCTTTGCTTCTCTAGAGTCTCCCCAGGCCTAGGCATGGGGTCAGCATCAGACACTGATGGCTTTAAGCTTCTCACAGCCCCCACAAAACCAGGTCTTCCTGTCTCCCTTGGGGATCAGCCCCACAGGTGAGGCCCATGGGCTGTAAAACGGCTGGATCCCATCTAAAGCCAGCATGTACCTGACCTCTCTCTCCAGGTTCTGGGCTGCTTTCCCAGTGACTCTGAATGGGGAACACCTGATGGGGAGATTGTCTCCCACCTCAGGGAAGAGATCCCCCAGGGGGTCTTCCCCCTTCTCCTCCTCATCCTTCCTTTCCGAGTCCAGGGGTCCCCTCACTCTCCTCCCATCCAGCAGCTCAAATGGGAAGAACCCTGTGGATTCCTGGGGCACCACCAGCTGCCTCCCGATTCCCCCCAGTTCTACTTCTCCTTGGGGAGCCCATTCCCGGTACAGGAATCCCTTCTCCTGCAGGACTCTGTCCCTGCAGCCTTCCCCAAGGGGGTTTGCAGTGCTGTGGCCAGCAAGTTCCCTCAGCTTCTCCAAGGAGGGATCCCTCTGCAGCTCGGTCTGGGATTCAGCAGCTGAGGCAGGGAGTGGGACCTGCTCCCTCTCGCTGGCTGGGCCTGGAGTCACAGCCCCCCTGAGCCCTGTCCCTGGTAGCTCCCTCTCTGCTGTGTAATCACTTCCCAGCAGCACGTCTGGACCAGGCAAACCTGTTTGGCAGCTGACCTGCCCTGCCCGGGTGTCCCCCCACTCAGCTGGGGTCTCAGCTCCCCCTGTGCTCAGCGCTGCCCTTGCTGTCCCAGTGGGGGCAGGTAGCGAGCTCTCTGCTCTGGTCACAGCATCAGAGCCAGTGTGAGCCCCCTCTCCGGTGTGCAGGGAGGCGGGGAGCATCTCTCCCTCCCCCTCAGCCCCAGGGGGCTGGTTACAGGTAGGCAGGTATCCTGAGCCCAGCAGCCCCTCCCCCCTGCCAGCCAGGTTATTTGCATTTTCACTGACCATTTTCATCCTAGCCAATTGGTTCCCTGGATTTGAATTTAAACCCTCGGCCGTTACAGGAGCGGGGCCTGGATCCTGTCTCATGGGGAGACAGTCACCCCCCAACAGGGCCTCCCAGCCGATATCCTGGAGAACCCCAACTACCAGCCAGCCCGACCCCTCCTGGGTCTGCACAGGGATCTGGGCCATAGGCAGGGCGAGGGGCTTCACCTCGGGGACCTTCACCCAGGTCCCACAGTCCCTCAATATCTGGGGCTGCACCACCACAGTTCTCTCTGTCCCAGGGTCTCGCCACCCCAGGTGTGTTTCCCCACTGACCCCTGGGCAGCCCCCTATGTCTCTCCGCTCCACCATCACCAGTCCACGCTGCTGCTGCTTCTCCTGCAGCTTTTCCTCAGGCTCTTGCTTTCTCTCACAGTCCTCTCGCTCTCTCGGGCTCTGCTCCCATCCCATCCGTCTCCAATCTCCTGATAGGGAACCCGATCGTGAAGACCCTTGTCTGATTGGGGACCAGACTCCCGGGATGCCTGGCTGATGCTCCAGCTGCTCTCAGATCCTCTTGTAGCCCCATCTGGGCCAGGAATCTGCTCCTCAGAGCGGTGCTTCTCCTCCAATGGCACGATTAACTGTGCCTTGGTGAATTTCCTCATGCGTAACCCTCTCTTTGTGCACAGGATCACAATGTCCTTCTCAAGGAGATGGTGATAGGCCATCACTTCACCGTTCCCAAGTGGCTTTGGACTCACAGGCCTGTGTGCTCTTGGCTCCCCCATGGTTTCCAGGAAGAACCCCTGGTGTGCCAGCCCTTCTCGTGATCACCACCTCTTTGCCAGGGTCGAGCTGCAGACTCCTCCGCCCCTGGGACTGCTCCTGCAATCCCCCGGGGAACCCTGCTACTGCAAAAATCCTTCTCTCTCCCAGGGTCGAGCGGCAAGCTCCTCCACCCCTGAGACCGCTCACTGCAGTCCTCAGGGGGACCCCGTTACTCCAACAGTTCTTCTCGCTGGTCACACACTCCCAGAGGTTAACTGCCCCCTGAAACTGTCCCTCTCTGAGCCTTCAGCACGCCTGGTCCTCATTATCCCTCCTTTGTTTTACTGCTCCCCAGTCACTTACTGCAAGCAGTGCCATTCACGGGGTGCAGTACATCCCACCACTGCCACCAGTTGTCACGGAGTCCCCGGGCGATGCTCCGGAACTGCTCCCCACCAAGCCAGTCAGGACGTTGGGGAGCCTCCTCTCCCTTGGAGCAGACTTGTTCAGGGCAAGAAGCTCACACGTCTTCACCTCCTGGGTCTCTCCTTGGAGCATTCAGCATCCTCTGCCCCTCCGTGCGCTTCCCACAGCGAGTCCACCCCAGCGGGGTCCTGGGGAAGCCACCGGGTCCTGCACCCCCACTTTGCAGTCAGATGTGACTCTCAGCCAGCCAGTAAAACAGAGGTTTATTCAATGACAGGAACAGGGTCTAAAACAGAGCTTGTAGGTACAGAGAACCGGACCCCTCGGCCGGGTCCATTCTGGGGGTCAGTGAGCCAGACCCCCACGTCTGCCCTCAGCCAGCTCCAGACTAACAACCCCCCCAGCCCCTCCTCTCTGCTCAGGCCCTTTCCCGGGCCAGGAGGTCACCTGATCCCTTTGTCTCCAACACCTTCAGCTGGCACTTTTGCAGAGGAGGGGCCCAGGCCATCAGTTGCTAGGAGACAGAGTGTCAGGCATTTAGGTGCACTGGCCCTTTGCTCTGCCAGATACTTAAGAACTGCCATGGGGACACTGAGGCACCAACACAGTATTCAGAGAAAACATTAAGAACTTTCCCAGTTCGTCACACCAGGATGGTGCCAAGGTCACCTGTCTACCCCAATCCCGTCACTCTGGCTGCGGATCTCCACTGAGGACCTGTACAAGGGCGATTCCCTGCAAGCTGTGCAGCCACGCAGCTGGCTCTTAAGGGTCATGCAGGCAGGCGAGGAGAGGAGCCCCTCCCGTGGCCTGGCCCAGGCCCACTGGAGCTGCCGCAGCTGGGGAGAGGTGCCTCTCACGGCCCCGAGCGGCTGCAGCGAGAGAGGGCTGGGAGGCGTCCTCTCTCCCTGCCGCAGCCCTGAGGGAACCTGCACCACAAACCCCTCATTCCCAGCCCCACCTCAGAGCCCTCACTCCCTGAACCCAACTTTCTGCCTCAGTCCTGAGCCTCCTCCCACACCCCAAACCCCCACTCCCTGGCCTCACCCCAGAGCCCTCACCCCCTGCACCCAACCTTCTCCCCCAGCCCTGAGCTCCCTTCCCATACCCCAAACCCCTCATCCCCGGCCCCACGCCAGAGCCTTCATCCCCAGCCAGAGCCCTCACCCCCCCAGCACGCAACCCTCTGCCCCAGCCCTGAGCCCCCTCCCATATCCCAATCCCTTAATCTCTGGCCCCACTGGAGCCCACACACCCCCTGCCCACAACCCTCTGCCCTAGCCCTGAGCCCCAATCCCCTCATCCCCGGCCCCACCCCAGAGCCCGCACCTCCCCACATCCCAGCCCTCTCCTGCACTCCGAACCCCTGGGTCCCACCACAGGAATTTTGTTACACTCACCAATATGAAGGTGATGTGTATATCACCTTCCGGCCTTTCTTTGCTTTTCCGCCAGGACTGGGGGTGGGGACTGGCACGCCTGAGGCCGGAGTGAGGCCCGACTCCATAAGGGTGCTCTGAGATGAATGTCCCGCTCCTTTTTGGTGTAAAGCTCTTGCAGATGCGACCCTTGTCGCTAACATGGGTTTCCCCTGAGCACTTCAGACAGCTTCTCTGGGGATCACTGTCTGGCATGGTTCTCTTGCCACAGTCACAAGGTTTGAAGCTGGGGACTGGGGCATGCCCTGCCCTGAGGCTAAGTCCTGTTCAGGACTAAAACTATTACTAACATTTACACTAAGGGAACTATCAAAGTTTTTAACAACTATATACAAAACGTTCATACTGAGGCGCAGTTGAGAGGAGTAAGCTTGCCAAAGCAAGGAGACATTCCAGCACCAACACGGATGGTAAGAAGCAACTGAGGGAGGGAGGGAGCTGGCAGCGCCTCTTATACCACGGCATACACGTGCCACTGTGGAGGGCGCCAGAGCCGGTCCCCTACGGATACAGAGGGAAAAACTTCCCGTGCATGTGGCAAGCACGTACCCCCACAATAGAATGGACATGAGCAAGCACTCGAAGCAGCAACATCTTGTCCAAGGTTACAAATAGCAGAGTTAAGCCCAGGATGCAGAACCGGGTTTGAGCTGCTGAACTGCACGGTTCCCCATTTACACACGGCACTTTGGCCCACGCACTCCAGCACAGTAAGAACCCAGTGTTTGTTGCTGCCATTCTTGCTCCACCATCCAACCTCCACTTTTCTGTTCTCAATAACCACCCTCCACACTTTCTGTAACAGCTGGCAGCCGTGACCCGAGCACAGTCGGCCTGTTCTCAGAGCAGACCCCCGCTGTCTTATCCCACAGCATATCTGCAGCAGTCTCCATAGCTGGGTTCTTCATGCCACACCTCAAGGAGGGCTGCTCCCCTCCCTGCTTCCTCCCCACCCTGTGCTTCCTGCACTAATGCCATTTGGCTGGACCTCGCTTTGCAAATTCCTTCCTGTGGCCTCCCCACCTCGCCTCCAGCAGCCTTTCACCACCCTTCCCACCAGCTCTGCACAGCAGCAGAGAAAGGGGCAGACCCCTGCACCATTTCCTCCTAACTGGTCCATGCAAGATGGGTTGTGGCTATTCTAATGGTATGAAGCCCACACTGCATTAGTCTCGCCAAGGCAGCCACCTGTTGCTTCGCACCCAAGCAGCGCAACCACCACATGACATATGGACGAGCGACCCCGTCTCTGCAGCCAGCCTCCAGGACGCACTGCATCCATGCCTTGATCACCAGCTGTGGTCCTTTAGGAATTTGAAGAGGAAGCAGCTCTGTGAGCAAGGATAAAACTAGGACACCATGGGGAGCAGAGAGAGAGGAAGTCAGAAGTCAAGAGAGCTCTGAAGCTGGAGAGAGGATTTTTCCCACCCCACTAAAGTAGGAAAATTGTAATTCTCCATTTTTTAATTTTATTTACTTCCAATCAATCCTCAGAAGCGCAGCCCTTAGGGCAAATGAAACCATGGCAACCCTGTCAGCTCCCGCTTTAAAAATTCATAGTGCTCAATACAGTAGATTTCTAGGTGCACGTTTAAAGTTCCAGGAAGAGAGAATGGGGTCTCGTTTGGGGGAGGGGGAGAGCTCTCTATTCCCCACCCCCTCTTGGGGAACATGCACCGATCTGCATTTTAAAGAGAGCCTCCCATTAGACACTTCCCCAAATAAGCAGAGATGCCTAGTCCAAGCTGGGTGCCACATGCTGAGCAGAGCATGCTCAGGTTCCAGAGGGCCAGATCCACTGATGTCGCTGCACTGTTACTCCCTTACATATAGGCAGATAAACAGAAGAATTAGACAGTGAGCAAGAACGGACAGGGGGCAAATGGGCAGCAGGAAGAGAGGCAAGGACAGGACCTGCCCCAGGAAGGACCCAGCAAGAGGGCAGGACAAGAACCACTAGCTCCCATCGCACAGTATCCAGAAGAGGGGTGCTACCCCCGTTGGGGCATGGGAAGGTTAACAGTGTGACCCACCCAAAAGGAGCAATGTGCTCAGGATGAATGGCCCCTTGCTAAGGAGGCACCGGTGGGCCCCAGGAGCAGGAAGTAATTGTGGACCTCCCAGAATGGACGGAAATCAAACTAGATGCCAGACAGTGATCAAATCCAGGACCGTGGCAGTGCCTCTGTTCTTTAATGCAGCTCTTGGACAGCATTTTGATGCCTTGATATTTAAGCCCTTGGGCTTCTAACAGCTTACGCCTCACGCTTTGCAGTGTCAGGTTAACTAAGAATAAAAGTGTTCGATCAAAGGCAGATGATCAAGGGAAACGGTGAGTGTCTCCTCTGGAGCCCTAGTTTAGAGGTGGGTAGTTGAGCTCAGGAAGAGAAGATTAACTTTCCTCTCTAGAATATTTCCACACGCTCACTATCCATAACCCACTCACCATCAGAGAACTGGGGCCTGTAGTGAAGCTCCTGCCCCTGCAGCACCCAAAGCACCTCCTTTCCCTGAGGCCCAGGAACCGACATGCCCCAGCGTGTGGCCAGCGTCCAGGCAGAAATGGCCATTTATCACAGAGCTGTTGGATGACCCTCACCAGCGCCCTGCTTGGGATGACTTCCAAAGGGACTGCTGCTGGGCCAGATTCGAGCCAGCTGCCACCGACAGCAGAAACACACTTCCTCCCCCACCCACCCCCTGTCCCACCCACCCCCTGCCTGAAAGAGAACAAACCACGCTGGTCAGAGGTGCACCCGGGGCAATATTCACAGCTGGAGCAGTGACAATCTGATGGTTTAGAGGAAGCTGCATTTCCTAATATAGAGCAGAAAGGAAAGGAAACCAGCTGAGTCTCTCCAGACACACACGCACACACACACACCCACACACACACCCGCCCCCAGGACAGTGGTCAGGGCTCTGACTCCCTCGTCTCTCTCTGATTTGGGGGAAGGGGCTGGCAGGGAGCAGAGAGGCACTCCCCAGTGGCTCTGCATGGCAGCTCAGCCGGCCAGTGAGACTCCATGCTGGGCTAGCCACTCCCAGCTCAGGGTCTCACATGGCCACAAAGGTTTCCCCCAGCCTGGCATCCCTCTGGAGGCAGGGGGCATCTGAACAGGCTGGGGGAGAGCGAGAAGCAAGCTATGGCTTGTCCTCCCCATCCATTGGGTGGTGATCTTAGGGCTGGTGCTTTGCAAAGCTTCTGAAGAAGATCGGCAACTGCAACAACTGCCTGTCTGCTGCTGAGGCGGTTTAGATCCTTAGAAAGGGGACTTCGTCCAGCCAGCTGTCCCTTAATGGCAGGCCCATACATCAGCCCTCGCTTGCATGTAAGGAGCTTTGCCTCTCCAGGGGCCCTGTTCAGTTCTGAGAGATTAATGCCATCAGTGTCAAATGGAAGAGGGAGGGATGGGCCTGGAAGCAGTCCCCAGCTAAATCTGTGGGAGTCTTTCCACTGGGGCCCAGGCCAGGCTGATGTGGAGAGGAGCAGGACTCCCTGATGCGGTGTGGAGACCCCATAGGCACTGAAGAGCCCTACTCACAGCCCCTGGAGTCAGCGCCCCAACGGCTCGGGGAAGAGGTGGATCAACTGATCATGGGGGGGCGGGGGGGGTTGCTGCACAAGAGAGAACCCTCCTACGCAGCATCTGCTTGTGAGGAACAATTCATGTACGAGCTGCTGAACAAGCCGTGCTAGTCTATTCGGTACAATCTGGGATCCCCAGGACTGAAAGAGAACAATGAGGAGGAGAGAATCGTTACCAAGGAGGCTGCTGCTCTCCCCTCAGAGCAAGTTTACAGAGATTCTAGTGACTTGGGGAGCTGAGTTTACATAGGGACAGGGCTGGGGTGCTTCCCCCTCAGGATCATCTCCTCTTCCTGGCCAGAACCATCCTTTGGCAACTGCTTAAAGAGAAGTGACTCTAGGAAAACGTTAATGATTTCACGACATCCACGTTTGCTTGCAGTGATTAAAGTTTAAGACTGGAGGGGTACAGATTAGAGATCCTAGTACTATGTAACATTTGAAATACCTACATCAAAGAACTGTGGGTTCAAATCCTGATAGATCCAATTAGCTCTTAATTCTTCCATGTCGGAGACTGAATTCCATCTACAGTCTTTTGGGCATCTTCTTTAAAAACCGAGGTCTTAGCTGCTAGATGCCGATACTGGATGGCACTTCATAGGAGTATGTTTACCCCAGAGTTTTTACCCCTGCCCAGCCTAGACGTGGCTGCAATTCAGTGGTGCTGTACATTACCCGTAAAACACTTTAGGAGCTACAGAAATGCAATATACACACTTTAAAGGAATCATGCTAACGTCTGCTTGAGTTTGATAGCTTGTAAAGGAGGCAGTATGGGCCTAGTGGACAGAGCACTGGCCTGGATTCAAGAAACACGGGTTCTATTCCCAACTCCACCACTAGCCTGCTGAGTGACCTTGGACAATCCTTCTCTGCTCCCCAGGTCTCAGTTTCCCCAACTGTAAAATGGGGATAATGATACCGACCTTTTTTAAGTGCTTTGAGATCTATTGATAAAAAGTGCTACACCAGAGCTCGGGATTTGTAGAGAACAGCTATCTGCAGCAGAGAGCAAGAGAGGGGCTTGGCAGAATTCAGTGTTTATTTTTCTTGAATTTTGACTCATATCAATGTTTATTTTTCAGCTTTTTAGGTCAATTTAAATTTTCACAATTGCGTGAAATTACAAGGGAGTGGGGGTCAGACAATTATTTAATGACAGCTAATGTTGAGATTCAAAAAATTAAAGCTTTATAACCATTAAAACAAATTGTCAACATCACGTCAAAATACACAAAGTAAATATCCTTAAACTGGAATAAGAAAAATGCAACTTAAGAACCTACTTTGCCTATTTGTAAATTTTGATCATTGTCCCTGGAAATATTTTTTTATCGGTTTGCTTGTGTACAATGAAACTGACATTTATGGATGTTCACCAATAAAAATCTAATCCTTCCAAGCCTATATATAGCTGCAGTGTTTAGCTGAAGTGAAAGGCGCACACATGCTCTGCATGCTGGGAAGGGGATAGGGGGGAGTAGGACTGCAATTGCAAAATTGCTTTGGTTGGATGTTTGTTATTTCGCAATTTGTCCTTGCTGAGTCTGCTTAAAAGTGCGCTGCTCCCAAGCTCACCACTTGCAGTGTCAGTGCAAAAAACGAAGCACACTGCACGGCTAGATGGCTTGGACCGTGCGCTACTAGAGGTGGTTACTGGCTAACCTAGGCTAGCCACCTCGTGGCAGCGCTGAAGGGAGCTGGAGTCCAAGGACCCTGCTCACTGAGTGCTAGGAGATGGGAGCGCTGTGGAGGCAGGGAGTTCAATGCTCCAGGACACATTTGCTGGCTGCAGAATGAAGGATACCACAAAGCATGGCAGATCCCACCAGAGACCTCCCAAGTGCTATTCAACTGGGGAAGGGGCGGCTGGAATGCAGCCCCAGCCCGGACCTGCCGCAGCTGGGAGAGGTGCCTCTCCCCCCCAGTCCAGGTGCTGCTGTGGGGGAGTCCTTTCTTCCCACTGTAGCCCCAGATCTTCCTCTTGCACCCCAAACCCCTCATCCCTGGCCCCACCCCAGAGCCCGCACTCACAGCTGGAGCCCTCACACCCCTTCTGCCCTAGCCCTGAGCCCCCTTCCACCCTTCAAACCCCTCGGCCCCACCACATGAATTTTGTTATGTGCACTAACGTGATGGTGATGTGTCACATACCACCTCTCTATTGGTGCACAGAACAGATTTCATTCTGCACATGGGTGGGGAAAATGAGAGGGAACCCCACTGCACAAACTTCGTAACACGGCACCTCCTACATAGGACAGCTTTTACTGCATCCCAGCGTTCACTTCGACTGTTGCCTGCATCAGCATGTGGCTCCTAGTTACGGGGCACTCTTCACTCTTACCACGTGCACTCAGGGAGCCAGCTCATGGGCCCATTTTAAATGTTCTGGGGCTTGACGGGATTGTAGCCATTTCTGACCCCTCTGACAGCCCCATGACTCTGCATCTAGATCAGGGGTCTCAGTCCCGGCCCGCAGGCCATCTGTGGCCCCAGAACCTCCCCACTGCATGCATCGGAATGAACCCCGTGGCAGAGCTGGGGCTCAAAGCACTGCTTTTCTGCCTTTGCAAACTGATCGCCCGGGGCCAGGCTCCAATGAGAGTCAAAGCTTGAAGGAGGCAGCAGCTTGTTTTAGTAAGTATTTGAGAAAGCAGGATTAGGCATTCCTTCATGGAAGATCTAGCTGAACATGTGCCTTGCAGTGTCAGTCCAATACCTCCGGGAGAATTCCCGGCAGCGTATGCACACTGGCTAAGTGGAGGTCAGGCAAGTGGCTGTGTTCCCCTTGGCTAAGAGAGCCAGGGATCAAAGATGCTGCTGCATCAGGCTGCTAGCAAATGTTGGCTTGAAAGTTCTCTGGAAGCTGGCTAGCCTGCTGAGCCATCATCCCAAGGCCTTGGGGAAGTCCTTCCTGTGTTCGAGTGTTCGCCGTTCCTTACGGATGCCCAAAGAAGAGCTTTGTTCATCTCTAACACACAGCAGCTCTCCTCCAAGAAACCACTATGAAACAAGGTTTTGGATATTCAACACCTCTAGATAATTATGAGACCAGCAAAATAACCACAGTTAAGTACGCCCCAGAAAAGGAAGCGAGCACATCATATTAAGGAGAGGGAAAGGGAGAGGGAATGGAGAAGAAACTCTGCCATTGATGCTCTCGGGGATTAGTGGAGGGAAACCAAGAAGAGCTAAAATACAACGGGGGGCCAGTCAGGCCCAATGCACAGATGATCTGCTAGAGCAGCCTTGCATAGTCACAGGCATGGAGGTGCTTTGAGATTTCAGTACATTGAAAAGGCATTCAAAGCCTGCCTCCTGCCCTCCAGGAGTGCTGTGCCCCAAATCTCCCCACACCATCCAAAAACAAACTAGATAAACTAGAAATGGTCCATGACCAAAGTTACCCAAGGCAGAAGTGCATCATGACCAGCAATCAGGGATCATGCAAGCAGCAGTAGGAAAGGCTGCGTTTCTACAGGAGACTCATCTGAAAGAGAACAACTACTAAACAATTGTTACCTCCAAGCCCTGTTGGAAGCTTGAGTCACTCACCCTGCTTTTTAACCATACATCTTCACACAGCAAGCCAAGGGTCTTAACTCAGCAATACCTGTCCCCGCCCTATGGAACAGGATTTCAGACTTTATGTTACTGAGAACCCCTCGGCATTCTTACAAGGTCACTGTGAGAAAAAGGTGAAAGGCCTGCAGGTGTCATGGCCTCAACACACAGCTAGGGAAAGCCAAGCTGTGCCAATCTTACCACTGAAAATGGAGAGGCACTTTTCAGCGTGCGTTGCAATTCAGAGGGGCTGCAGGTTCCACAGAGCAGGACATGCCACTCTGTGCTTTTCAGCCGTCTAGCCTCGAGAGGGAAGAACAGATACACGTGCCTTTGAGGCTGAATCCTAGGCACAGAACAATATGCCCAAAGGCCCCTGACATGTGCAATTCAGCTCCGAATGCTCAAATGCCTTGGACCATCCCGGCAAACAGGGATGGCTTCAATGAAGCATCATCCTCCGTACACCTTTTAACTCAAGTTAGTGCTGCAGTCACCGTTCAAGCTCCTCCCTCGCTCCACGTTCCTTTTTCCGCTTCATGGCACCAGGTTGTTATTGATATTTCAGAGGGTTAAGCAGCAGCAGATCTTGGTAGATTTCTCCTTGGAGATGGATGCTCTCCTTTCACGCTGACAGCCGTGGCCTAATTTTTAAGGAAACTGACAAGCTTCTTATTTCCACCCATACAATTTCTTTCATTACAAATAAAATAGGTTAGGAGCTGGCTGCAAGCCAGGGTAACGACAGCTCATACTCAGATGTTTATCCAATTGCAGGGGTGTGTCTGAAAGGGGGTTGCTGGATGCAGCATGAGAAGGGCCAATGACTTAAGAATTTCACAGAGGGAAGGGGCCATGGTCTCGCTGTCAATGCACTCAGCACAGCCTTGGGGCTGTCCTGGTTTTTAAGAAAACTCCTCACTGCCGCTGCGGAGCGAGGAGCAGACAGCTGTCCTTAGGCAGCGTGGGCAAAGAATCAGTGTAGTCACACAGCCAGGAAAGAGTTCCATTTTCCCATCTTGAGCCCAGCAAAGAAAGAGAGGGGCTCCCTCACATCTGAAAAGGGGCTAACATGTAGACCATCTCCTCCATTTTCAGCCACACTCCCGCAGTAACCTCATGTTTGGGCTGGCTTTTAAGCTAGTGAACTCCAGTTCAGGGGGAATTGCACATGTTCTGCTTAGCCCAGCAGTATTCAAGTTCAAGCAGCAAGAGGCACTGATCAGCGTGAAGGAATTGAAATGCCCTTGACATGAAAGCTCAGGAGAGGCGCATGGTGGCGCCATGCTGGCTACTCGCTGGAAAAGGGACTTGAGGCCAGCATGGGAGCCCAGCGCTGGAAAAGGCCAGACTGGAAGCAGACAGTGCGCGGGAGGGGAGATGCGGTGGAAGGTGAAGCCAGGGGAGTGACTTTTAAGGCAGGATTTGAGGAGAGGGGCCACCTGGCACCCCACGGGTATGGCTATCCCACCCCGGCAGCGAGCCTTGAGCCCAACACAAGCTAGCTAGGCAGATGCTGTGGCTAGGCCTGGGGCTCAGGCTCAGAAGCCTCTGGCGGGGGGTGGGCTTCAGAGCCTTGACCGCAGATGTGCTGCCTGCCCAGCTATTTTTAGCGACCTGGCCCAGAGGCTGCTGCCGCAGGCTGTGCAGACGTACTCTAGCCGACCTCAGAAGGCAAAGAGAAAGGCATGAATGACACCAAGATGTGTGCAGGAGACAAACAAAGGAAACACTATGATGGGGCTGGACAGAGCTACGGCCTTGCAGCACAGGAGAGGAGTGAAAGCAGATATGGAAGCAGGACTAGGATACAGCAGCGTCAGGCCTGAGATGCACAGCTCTGATCTGGCTCCAAACTTCCCCTACGTTCGGGTTCAGGTCCATCTCTTCTGCCAGCTTAAAGAGAGAAGGTGAATTTAAGGTTGAGGAGGAAAGAGGAAGCCAGCGAATGAATTGTGGTAGGGGAGAGAGATTCAGACTGGCAGGACGAAATCTGGCACAAAGTATTCGGGGAACTGGAAAGTGAAGCAAACCGTCAAGAGGATCAGTTATCGGTTCTAGCCGAGGCTGGGGACTTTGGCAATGGGAACAGCTCAGTGCTCTGATGGCTGGAACAGCTCAGTGCTCTGATGGCTGGGGCCAGTGTTAGCCAGGAAGAAGCCTCAGTGCGGGTTGCAGAGACTTTACAGCAGTATCGAGGGGGAAATGGATAAGCCCTCCAAAATCAGTGGCTGCACGGTCCACTGCCAATGCCGTTCTGATTGCGAGCGCAGGACTCACCATCTGCGTGAGCTACTGGGAGCGTGTCTGATACAGCGCTCAGGAGAATTAGCATGACAGAGGGCAGCAACCAAGGGAAGGCAGTGCAAAGAGCTGATGAATGGGAGGCAGTTTCCAGGAGATTCCAGCTACTCATGGAAGATGAGCTGGTAAACAAGGGGAGTCCAGGCAAAGGAGGGTGAAATACTTTGATGGGAGGAGAGCATACTGCTTAGAGGTGCACTTTGGCTACACTCAGCTATAGACAAAGTCTGCCCAACTCCGTGGTGGCTACCAGCAGTAATTGGCCTTCCAAGGACATATGGGGAGGGTAAGTCAGGAGACGGGACATCAGCCACAGTGCAGACTGGGATAAGATACGAGGCTGTACTTGAAAGAAAACAAAGGAGGCGTAAAGTTGGTACATTTTAGTTCCTCACTGATCAGTGGCAGAAATCAGCAGGACCTGAGTGGGATGTAAGGAAACAGTTGGCACTGGCCAAAAATTTGGGGATTTTTATTGAGCAGCCAGGATTTCTGGAGTAGAGGGAGGCTTTGTCTGCATTTGCGGTGGCGTCTAGAGCACATGCCCTGCATGCCCCCAGCACAGGTGGAAATGGCAGTGTAGCTGGCGAGGCACTGCTCAGATGAGTGACAACGTGGCAGAACATTAGGGTCTATGTGGCTCTACATGCCCAGCAGTGCCTCTCACAGCTACCCTACTATCTTTAGCAGTGTCGTGTGCCCCTACCTCCTCCAGTGCCGGGAACGGCTCAGCACAGCTCCCTACAGCTTAAGTCTTTTCCCACGGCCTCCCCCCACCAGAGCCTGTCGCCGCTGTGTGTAGCTACACAACGCAATGGGGGCCCAGCCTACTATTCACTGCAAGGGGTACAGACCCTACACGCCCCCACTAGTGCAGATAAGGTCTTAGCATCACAGGAGAGATTCTCCAACTCATCCATTGGGGAGTTAAAAGCTAGTATCACAAGCTCGTTTGGGCCTTATTACCATAATATGTAAGCACGTCACCATCCGTCAATATTTAACCCTGTAGCACCCCTTGAAATACATAAGAACGGCCATACTGCATCGGACCAAAGGTCCATCTAGCCCAGGATTCTGGCCAATGCCAGGTGCCCCAGAGGAAATGAACAGAACAGAGTGATCCATCCCCTGTCACTCATTCCCAGCTTCTGGCAAACAGAGGCTAGGGACACCATCCCTGTCCAGACTGGTTAATAGCCATCGATGGACGTATCACCAATGAATGTATCTAGTTCTTTTTTGAACCCTCTTAGTGTCTTGGGCTTCACAACATCCTCCGGCAAAGAGTTCCACAGGTTGACTGTGCGCGGTGTGAAGAAATACTTCATTTTGTTTGTTTCAAACCTGCTACCTATCAATTTCCTTTGGTGACCTCTCGTTCTTGTGTTATGAGGAGGAGTAAACAACACTTCCTTATTTACTTTCTCTGTAGGGAAATCCCCACCTGTACAATGAGGTAAATGAGGCTCAGTGAGACTAAGTCACTTGCCCAAGGTCACCCAGGAAATCTGTGACAGAGCAGGGAATTGAAGACCCAGGCTAGCACTCTAACCACTGGATCATCTTTTCCCTCTCTCAGAGCTCGGTTGCTAAGGTGGACAGTTAGCCTGGTCAGATTTTCAAGTCTGAGGAAAGAACAGCAGTTAAAAACTAGGCTTGCTTCTAAAGGGAATGGCCCACTGAAGGAGAGAATGAGGGGGATCAGGAAACTGCAGAGCCAAGGAAACTCCCAGGCAAATGCCAGTGAAGTATGGAAGGCAGCTGGTGGAGGTGGAGGAGAAGGGCATTACATGCTTTCGAGGGCTAAGAGACACATTACTGGACAACACATGGATGGATCAGGAAAATGTCACAGGATACAAAACCAGAGAGCACAGTTTGCTAAAGGGATGGACCAAGCTGAGTCAGAACCAGCTGACAGTGGAGACCGGACAGAACTGACAGATAAAGCTGCGCCTTGGATACTAGCCAGAGGAGAAGGCTCAAACCTCCAGCACTGCAGCCCAACTTCTTGGAGAAGAGCTGGCACTGGGGGCAGGCCGCTTTCTGGTCTCCCAGCCCTAGAGCCCAGCTGGGCTCTGGGTTTCCCAAGGCCGAAGTGCAGCGACGAGCATGCTGGCTGACTGGCTCCAAAAAGGGATGCACTAGCTACAGCACATCCCATCCGGAGCCAACTGGCCCGCTGATCAGGCTGGCTCCCCGCAGAACCCAAGCGGTCAGTCAGGGCAACGGAGGTGGTGGAACAGGATCAGGGAAAGGAGTGGAGTTTACACAGTTTCCATCCTGCTGCTCAAAAGCCTTAAGGTTTCCAATGCGTTAAAACCCTTCTGCTTCAATCCTGGCTTCTCACATACCTGTACTTAACCACACTGGCCTCCGCTGCCCTTTCCCCAGCTCAGACTGAACGGGGGTACATTTTGCACTCAGCCTACTACTTAGATCACTCATCTGTGTGCCAGGCATGTCCTGAGCCTCCCGGCCCTCGAGCACCAACCAGGATTCTGGGGAACGTAGCATCTCTTCAGAAATCAGCTTTCCTAGCGTCAAAGCAAGATGGCGTTTGGCTTCCTCTCACCTCTAGTCTTTGAATTATTCAAACACGTCGGCCTGCTCACGAGATTCAACAGGCTCCTGAACTCCGCTCTGTTATTTGACTCATGCTCGGCCACTAGGCCCATTGCTACTGCTGACCTGACTAGGAAACAACCCTGCCCTGCTGCTGCACAATCCTCTCCAGCCGCATCTGCTATTACCAGGCTTCTGGCCTTGCTAACCTGCCAATGAACTAGGGAAGCTGGAGTACAGTCATGTCATAAGGGACAGGGCTGGAGAGGTTATCCAGAGTTCCACTGCACTTGGGGCTTTACTTGTGGGGTGACCACATGTCCTGGAAGGCACCACATTGTCCCCAAGACCAGGGCCCAGGAGAATCAGACAAACAGTGTTGCACGGAGACTGGGCACCTGAGCCAGCAAGATGGAGAGCAGGCTGGCTGTGTACAGGGCATCTCAGTCACACTCTCCCCCTCCATCAGTTCCTCAGTTCAGAGAGTGAACACGGGAGGGATGCTGCTTGGGTGACGGAAGGACCAGCCTCAGCCTTCCCACCTCTGCCAATGTAGCTTGTAAGTACTCCTCTGCCCTGAGCCCCTCACACTGTGCACGAGCAGGGCAGTGCTACTCTCCCCATTGTGCAGATGGGAAGCAGAGGCCCAGAGACCCCAAGTGATGTGCCCAAGGTCACACAGGAAGTCTGTGGCAGAGTAGGGAATTGAAGCCTGGGTTCTTAGGCCCAGGCTAGTGCCATAACCCCTGGCCCTTTCACCCTCACACACACACACTTCCTCCCAGGATGCCCCCTCACCCCCCCCCCCCCCACACACTGGGTTTGGTTTGACAATCTGATCAGCATTTTGCAATTCACTGCTAGTCAGGCTGAAATAGCTCTGCTTGAGTCCCCGGCCAGGAGCTCGACATTCCAGCCGCACTGAGAACACTCCTGTCACCACCATCACCAGAACCAACTGCAATGGGTCCCAGACCAGGCACCAAACACAAGATTCTGCAGACTCCATCATCTGTATTAGACGTGCTCACTGGGCACATCTGGGCCAGAAGCACAAGTTGATGACCCACCTACAGCCTTGGCTAACAGGGCCTTTTAGCCCAGGCAGTAGAGGCTCATGCATTAAGATCCAGAGGTGCCAGATTCCACTTCCACTGCCGATGAACAACCCAAGGGAACAGCATTCCACATGCAGTACCATAAACCAGTGGTTCTCCACCAGGGGTACATGTACCCCTCGGGATATGCAGAGCTCTTCCAGGATACAGCAACTCATCTAGAGATTTGCCTAGTTTTACAAAAGGCGACATAAAAAGCACTAGTGATGTCAGTACAAGCTAAAATTTCATACAGACAATGACTGGTTTATATTGCTTTATGTTTCAGTGTATAGTACATAAGTATAATATTTATATTATAATTATATGCTCAAAATGAGAAAGTCAGCAATCTCCAGTACTACTGTGCTATGACACGTCTGTATTTTTATGTCTGATTTTGTGAGCAAGTAGTTTTCAAGTGAGGTGAAACTTGGGGGTACACAAGACAAATCAGACTCCTGAAAGGGGTCCAGTCGTCTGGAAAGGTCGACAGCCACTGCCATAAACCAGTCTCCTGTCTTAAGTATGCTAAACAGGAGAGAATCACTCTGTGAGGCTGCCAGACTGCTACCACTGTAGTATCTTCAGTACTCCCTCTCCTGCGTTCGTTCTCTTGCCGCTCCACCTGACACCAAAGAGGCATCTTACCAAGTGTCTCTAGTCAAGCATTTAGCTTCTGGGCTCTTGGAAATTGTCCCTGCTTTTGCTCCATATGCTGTGGCTGGTAATATGCTGAGACTTCTCTTCAAGGAAAAAACTGGTTCTCTACCTTCTTGTAGCTGTTGTCCTTCGAGATGTGTTGCTCACGTCCATTCCATGTTAGGTACGTGCGCGCCATGTGCACAGCTGTCATATCTGCCTCAGTGGTACCCACAGGCCCGGTTGCGGTGCCCTCTGGAGTGCTGCACTCAGGCAGCCGTATAGCAGCTGCTGCCGGCCCTGTGCCCTCTCAGTTCCTTCTTGCCAGCAACTCTGACACAGGGGCAGGAGGGCGGGTCATGGAATGGACATGAACACCACATCTCGAAGAACAACAGTTACAAAAGGTGAGTAACTGTTCTTCCTTCTTCGAGCGATTGCTCATATCAATTCTATTTTAGGTGACTCACAACCAGTATCCACAGAGTTCACAGCTTAGCGGCTGCAGTACTGCCCTACCGAAGCCAGCATTGGTCCGGGCCTGCTGAGTCAGTGCACAGTGGGACGTAAAGTTGCAGGCAGTTCAGCTGAGGCACTGAAGAGGGTGCAGAAATCTCTGATAACTGTGCACATGGGTGCACACACCCCTAGAACAGAACTGACATGAGCGAGCACTTTAAGACAATCATGACACTAGAGAGTTTGGGTTCTTGCCTCCCCAGCTTGAGGACCCAAGTATCACTTAGAATGATAGGGTGGGCAGGTCTGAGTTTCCCTGCATGACAGATCCTTGTTACAAGCCTTGCAAATAAGAATTTCTCATGTTCTATAATTAGTTGAATTATCAGAATTGCTCCCACCTCAAGGAAGTGAGAGGAAGTTACCATTTTTTAAAGCTGTTTATTTACCCAAGCTAACAGCTCCAGTGCAGCCACTACACTCTTTGCTGGAAATAGGTATTTGGCCCGCACACATTTTCCCCGTCGACCACACCAGCTGCTTTGTGAGTGGTTATGAGCTGCCCTGTAAATCTACAAGGGGTTTTCCAACCAGACAGCCTGGTTAAGATCTAATCACATCAATGACTACTCAGAGACCGCTTAACTAGCGGATTATGATTTCAGAGAGACTGCTATGCATGCGCACATACCTTACATGTTATAAATCTGTACAGGGCTGAGGTGGGGAGAAGAAAATGGAGCCAAGGATCAGAAAACAAAAACTTAAGAGATTTCTCTAGGAGAACCCGGACCACATTTCAAATTCCAGTCACAGGTTCAGCTGAAGAAAACTATTCAGTTTTAGAAGCATCACACATTACTGCAAGCACAATACTGCGGAACTCAAGTGTAGCTTATCACATAGTGCAGCTTATGCATGAAGCCCGATGATCACTTTATACAGCTGAAGTGGGTGAAATCCACCAGTCCAGCCTAGGACCAGCCTGCGGCCCAGCCATCCTCCCTCCGCCAACCCAGCCCTCTCCTAGCACCCCTAGAGATCCTTGTGCTCATTGATCTGAACCCTTCTGCCTTCAATATCACCCTCCCTGCAAGCCTGTTCAGGGCAACATGGACCCCTCAGACTGTGCAGTCGATGCAGACACAAGCACGGCTGCTCTACCCACAAACCCTGATTCAACGGCCTGAAGGGTCAGTTTGATTTGCCCCAGGGGAATTGTGCCCAGGCTCTCTCATACAACCACATGAACAAATCAGAGTTCAATAGGAAACTGCACTGGGGGAGAGGCGCTGTTTCAGCTGGAAGAGAGTCAGCACGGCACAGCCATGCAGGCTAAACGAGACAGCAGCAGCAGAGGAGACGGGACGGCTCTTGTGCCAACAAGCCAACCTACTGCGAAGAGGGACAGAAACGAGGCCCCTGCTGGACGAGGAGCAGGAGGGGAGCAAAACAAGATCAGTGTGTCGGGGCAGAATACTTTGCACTAAGGTTTGAAGTCTGCAGTTGCAGCGAGACTTTCTTGTGCTGTGTTTTGGCCCAAAGCGAAGCGCCAGCGTCTAGCCTTAACCCGCAGAAAATATGACTAATGGGGATGCTGCTGCACTCTCAACAACAGCCGCCTCTTTCCTGTGTGCTGCTGGAGCTGAAGAGGCACAGAGTGAAAAAACAGATGATAAACTGACGCCTTGGGGGTACATCGTCAGCGAGGGTTCCAGAGGTACCAGGACGCACAGCCTCGCCCTAGAGACCTGGAACAAAGCGTGGTCAGTGAGTCTAGAGCCCCATGCAAGAGCAAGGCGAGACAAACTCATTCCCAGACTGATTTCCCCTCCCCTCCTCAGTCACTCTGCTGCCCAGTAACCAGACATTCCACTGGTGGCGATACAAAGCCAGGAAGTGCCTGAGATTTGCAGCAGCTCAGAGGACGACACATGACTGGCCTAGTCAGGACTGAGGCAGGTTAGACTCGTCTCTGGTACTTTCGTAGTTAATGCTTCACTTCTTCGGCCCCACCTATCCTGATCTTTCAGCACTGCTGCAACCCCCACCCCCCATGCACATTTTCCAAGGCAGGCAGAGCCAGCTGGGTCCCCCACACTTAACACAAGGGAGGATCAAAGAAGCCTTTCCTTGGTCAATCATTTAACTTGCCCTGGGTGAACAGAATTTTGCAGGGTAGCTTTAAATCACATTTGAGAGCTATGAGTAGACACTGTGGCCAGCAATCCTACTGTTTTTCTCTCCCTGCGCCGGTATAAACCGCAGTGACTCCATTGAACTCAGTGGAGCTACACTGGTGAAAATGAGAGGTGAATCAAACACAGTTTACCCAGACAGGATGCATGGGGCCAAAGAACCATGTCAGAACAGTTGTTCAGAAATTCTTTCTATCTTCCCTCTCAGTTCTCCAGGCTAAGAATCCCAATTCCCCCACTAATGCAGTCCACGCAGCGTGTGCTGGGGGCTAGGAAAACTACTGGGAAGAACTGCCCCCACCCTCATCTCCTTACCAAGGACACGCAAATAGGAATGCTGCCCTTTACAGAACTTCTGGCATATTTCGCAAGGGTTCTTTCTTCTAGCCAGCACTTCCTCTTCCTCTCCTCCACACACTCACCAAATTTAATTAATCCCAGCCCATTGCAGTGATGTTGATCACATGTGTTTTCCATTTTTCTCAAGAAAAAGACATCCAGTTCTTACAGGCAGCTTGGAGTAATCTGGGTCACAGAGCAACTTGAGCATGTAGGACAGTTAGCTAATTTCAACCGCACTCTGGAGGTATTTTTAAACGGACACAGTCACAATTCCCTGGGCACTATTGAGAGAGGGGGCGTTGGAGGCTCCGCTTTCGTTCCCCTACTTACACTCCTCTCAGAGTCTGCCAGTGGTGGCACCTGTCCCAAAGCTCCAGAGGTTGGGCATGGAGGTCTCCCAGTTTCAGTCATTGCTATGGACCAGGGGAGCCCTATAATGAAGGTTCTCCTATGCAGCGACGCTGGGCTCCTGGGGCAGGAAGGTTAGACAGTCACTGCTTGTTTCCAGCTTCCTAAATACAGGCGCCTGGTGCAAGCTCTAACCCCTGTAGAAATCTCTCCCCGTACCCTCGGCTTGCAGGTCTGGTTGGCTTCATATACACAGTAAATTTCTTACGCTACTGGCCTGCCCCCCTGTGCTCATGAAGCTTTTGCTGTGTGTAAGCAACCGTACTCAGCTGCAGTCCAGTTGTAAGAGTCCAGCTCTACAATGCACCGGGGTTCACGTAGGATATTGCAGAGATGAGAACACAACGACACTTTGGGGCTCCGAGTGACCCTGCAGGAGGAAAGAAGCCAAACTGACTGCATGGCCGACACAAGCCAAAGCCTTCTCGGGGTTCTCCAGAAATAATCTGCCAGCATCCATGCCACATATTAAACCCCCAACAGTAAGCACCGCAGCCCCTACACGCAAAGGAAGTGATACATAAAACTGCCGAGACACCAGAGCACCTGTGCCATCAGTTGCTGAGCCCATTGCATCATGGGAAGTGGGATCATTCTTACAAAAATTAATTCCGGTCACAAATTAACCTAACCCATCAAACTCTGAGAGGCTCCATCAAAGACACCTCCCTGCAGACTCAGAACAGCACGTGCACCAGCAGCAGGAGCTCAGTCCTGACGGTGCCACTTAATGAACACTGCTCTTCGTCCTCAGCTACCAGGGCTAGAGTTCAGCGCATGCAGAGGGAAGAGCTGGGATGGGGGCCGCTGGAGGAGAGACATATGGCAGGATAATTTGCAGGGGCAGGGAGAGAGGGGGATGGAACGATATCAGCTGACTGACTCCTGGTCAGCTACCATAATAAATTGGACATGATGATTAACAGGAACATCCATTCATTGCCAGAACTGACCAGTTCAGCAAAGCTGCAGTCCCTCAATTACTGCTTGAAAGGCAGGAGTTTTTTCACGTCATCTTGCAGAGCAATTAAAAATGAATCCAATTTTCAACTACATCAGTGCAACGCACGGATTACCACCAATTCCCCTGCCAAGTCAAAGGAAACCGAACAGGCCACCGAGTGCACTAATGACTCTTACATAAAGTGCACTTATGAAAATTAGTGTCATGCTGACCAACAAAGGGGGTGAAGAATGCAGAAGACGACAGACTTGGCAACTGAATTGACCATCATGCAGGTCTAAACTAGTGGTGGGCCTGGCCCAAGACTCTGCATCCAAACACCCCGGGACCTATGGGAACATTCGTGTTTGAACTTGGTGGCTTGGCCCTTTAAGTTGACTCCCTGCCTCTGCCCCAATGCACTCACAGTTTTCAACTGCCCTGAATTCAGACCGCACATTCCTAGCTCAGACTTTGTCCATCCTGCCACCCCCTGCCCTGTCCTGCAGGGAAGTCAGAGCTCAAAGTACATTTCTGGCTGCACACTGCACCATTCGGAGCCCCACAGTTCACTGAACTAAATTACACTGGGGTTGAGGATTTTTTTTAAAGGAAAAAAGATAAAAATAAAACTCTCCAGTTACTCCTTCCTGCAAGGCAACAGGGGCGGTGGGGGAGAATGCACAGTTCATTAAAGCAAAAAGGGCAGTCGGCCAGAGAGCATCTTGGCAGGCAGCGCAGAGCATTTTCACAGACTTTCTTGCTTCCCAGCACAGAAGCAACCCTTGTAAAGATCACAGCTGTTTGGATTATGCCTGAGTTCATATCACAGTTTATCAAAGAGGCTAGGGTTTTTTATTTTTTTTTCGCTTTGCCTAGTACAAGTGGAACAGTTCACATGAAAACAAACCCAGGTTTTGTTCTGCATGCATTACCACGGAGGGTGGGAAAGAGGAGGAAGAAACATGGGCCTCGTTGGAGGGATTTTCAGTGAAAGGGTTCCTGGGGTCTCTGAAAAATGCGTTGCTGTGCACAGGGCTGGAAGGGTTGACATAGCCTAACTCAGAAGACTAGGTTACAGCAGGTCAAATCTCTGGAAATCTATCGCATGTCATGAGTTTGATGTTCTCAACCTAAAATTCCAGTGGGATTTGAAGTGCATCCCCAAATGGCCAAACAAATCAACAAGTGGCAGAGCATTCCGCAGTGCGGGCAGCAGCAGCGGGACAGAACAGATGTGTCTGTGGAGAGCTGTGCACATCCATGGCTGCTGCTGACCTGGGAGAGCTGCATGAGGGAGAGAGGACTGGAAGCGCAGGTGGGGCTGAAGGGCATGGCCAGAGCTTCCCACAAGGAAGCAATACTGGTAATAGTCATCCCTAGACCCCAGTTCGTTCCAATGCACGAGGATTCTGCATTCTTTCCAGTATCATAGACGGGCCCACACCACAGGGGTCCAATGCAGATCTGTTTCCCCAGAATCTGAGGAGTTTCGATTTGGGCGCCCTCTCTATGCATGGGGCACACTAAGATTCTGAACTTGCTACATACTGAGTTACTCTGTGTGACATCTGCCCGCCCCTCCCTGAGCTTTGGGGGTAATGACCGCTCGAGCTCCTTAAACACAAGGGGATGCAGCCTGTTACAACTGGCACAAGAAAATCCCAGGGGAATTCTCCCTTTATCCAGCCTGAAGAGTCAGCAAAAGCCTCTAACTCAGGGGTAGGCAACCTATGGCACATGTGCCAAAGGTAGCACACAAGATGATTTTCAGTGGCACTCACACTGCCCGGGGCCTGGCCACCGGTCCGGGGGGCTCTGCAATTTAATTTAATTTTAAATGAAGCTTCTTAAACATTTTTAAAACCTTATTTACTTTACATACAACAATAGTTTAGTTACATATATAGACTTATTGAAAGAGACCTTCTAAAACGTTTAAAATGTATTACTGACACGCGAAACCTGAAATTAGAGTGACAAAATGAAGACTTGGCACAGCACTTCTGAAGGGTTGCCGACCCCTGCTCTAACTCAAACAAAAACTCCTGCCTTTGCCAGCTAGTTTTCAGGGGCTCTTGTCCACGTTGCAGCGCCATGGCTCTTCCTGGCCATGCTCACCAGAGCACAGAGAGCACGGGTATGGGAAAGCTCTGCAGACAGAACGAAAAACAATTTAACTCATGGCTTAGGGGGAAAAGCCCCTCTGCTCCATCCTGCCTCTGCCCAGCAAGCATCGGATGTTTTTCTACCATAGAAGCCAGTTGCTTCTGAACACCTCTGCCCCACCCCCGCCCCATTTTTTAAACACAACATCTTGGTTAACAGGTTTGGTCAACTTGTCAATCTAAGGCCTGGTCTACACGGAAGCTGGGTGTCCCACACCGCAGGCAAGTGCCCACCACACCTCTTCCTCCGGCGTGTGTGGGGCTCCAACAAGGGACAGCTTCCGAGCACACCGACTGGCTCGTGCCCCCGGGTGAGCCGGGCAGGGCAACGCCTACTTTGAGGAGCCTGCTGGTGTTCAGGTGTGAGCCAAGGGCCCAGGTCTCCATGCCCAGCAACACGTTTTGGTGCTAAGGGGGCTCGACCAGCAGAAACTTAAGGACTTTAGGTGTCTACATCCAAAATTTTGATCCCAAAACCCAGCACAGCGGTGGCTTGACCCCCTTCGTGCATCTAGCCCTGAGTGACTTGCCCAAGGTTACAAAGCAAGTGTGGCAGAGCAAGAAACTGAACCTCCCCGACCCACCAGTTATGCAAGAACTCAGTCTTCTGACACTGTGCCCTGAAGAGGGGAACTTTGTCTGCTGATTATGTGTTCCCAGAGGCCCCAGCTGGAAAAGAGAGTGACTTACAGCTGTTAAGAACAAACTTCTGGCCACAGAAAAAAGCTCAGTGACGCTTCAAAGACTGATCGCCTGCTAGAGCCCTTGCACAACGTGGGGTGATCTCTGGTAAATCTATTAGCATGCGTGTAGGTCAGGGGTCAGCAACCTTTGAGAAGTGGTGTGCCAAGTCTTCACTAATTTAAGGTTTCGTGTGCCAGTAATATCTTGTACATTTACAGGGGCCGGTGGATGGAACCCCAGACCTGCCGTGCAGGCGGCAGACAAAGCCCCAGGCCGGCAGTGGGCAGAGCTGCTCAGCCTGCTGCCAGTCTAGGGTTCCGTCCACCAGCCCGTCAGGTGGGGTCCTGGCCTCCAGCCCCGTTCAGCCCACTGCCGGCCTGTGGGTCTGTTCACGAACAAGGTCAGCTCCCAGACTGCTGCACTGGGCAGCACAGTATGGGGAGAAGGTGACCACCCTCTGTGGAGAAAGAAGGGGTTCAGGACTATTTAGAAAAGCTGGACGAGCACAAGTCCATGGTGCCGGATGCACTGCATCTGAGGGTGCTAAAGGAGTTAGCAGATGTGATTACAGAGCCATTGGCCATTATCTTTGAAAACTCATGGCGAACAGGGGAGGTCCTGGATGTCTGGAAAAAGGCTAATGTAGTGCCCATCTTTAAAAAAGGGAAGGAGGAGGATCCGGGGAACTACAGGCCAGTCAGCTTCACCTCAGTCACTGGAAAAATCAAGGAGCAGGTCCTCGAGGAATCAATTCTGAAGCACTTAGAGGAGAGGAAAGTGTTCAGGAACAGTCAGCATGGATTCACCAAGGGCAAGTCATGCCTGACTAACGTAATTGCCTTCTATGAGGAGATAACTGGATCTGTGGATGAGGGGAAAGCAGTGGACATGTTTTTCCTTGACTTTAGCAAAGCTTTTGATACGGTCTCCCACAGTGTTCCTGCCGGCAAGTTAAAGAAGTATGGGCTGGATGAATGGACTATAAGGTGGATAGAAAGCTGGCTAGATCGTCGGGCTCAGTGGGTAGTGATCAACGGTTCCGTGTCTAGTTGGCAGCCAGTATCAAGCGGAGTGCCCCAAGGATCGGTCCTGGGGCCGGTTTTGTTCAATATCTTCATTAATAATCTAGATCGGTGTTTTTCAAACTGGGGTCGCCGCTTGTATAGGGAAAGCCCCTGGCGGGCCGGGCCAGGCAGGTTTGTTTACCTGCCCCGTCCGCAGGTCTGGACGATCACGGCTCCCACTGGCAACAGTTCGCTGCTGCAGGCCAATGGGGGCTGCTGGAAGCGATGGCCAGTAAGTCCCTCGGCCCATGCTGCTTCCAGCACCTCCCGTTGGCCTGGAGCAGCGAACTGTGGCCAGTGGGAGCCGCGATCGGCCAGACCTGCGGAAGGGGCAGGTAAACAAACCGGCCCGGTCCACCAGGGGCTTTCCCTACACAAGCGGTGACCCCAGTTTGAGAAACACCGCTCTAGAGCAGGGGTCGGCAACTTTCAGAAGTGGTGTGCCGAGTCTTCATTTATTCACTCTGATTTAAGGTTTCGTGTGCCAGTCATACATTGAAATGTTTGTAGAAGGTTTCTTTCTATAAGTCTATAATATGTAACTAAACTATTGTTGTATGTAAAGTAAATTAAGGTTTTTAAAACATTTAAAAAGCTTCATTTAAAATTAAATTAAAATGCGGATCAGTGGCCAGGACCCAGGCAGTGCGGGTGCCACTAAAAATCATCTTGCGTGCTGCCTTTGGCACGTGTGCCATAGGTTGCCTACCCCTGATCTAGAGGATGCTGTGGACTGCACCTTCAGCAAGTTTGCAGATGACACTAAACTGGGAGGAGTGGTAGATACGCGGGAGGGTAGGGATAGGATACAGAGGGAACTAGACAAATTAGAGGACTGGGCCCAAAGAAAATCAGATGAGGTTCATCAAGGACAAGGGCAGAGTCCTGCACTTAGGACAGAAGAATCCCATGCACTGCTACAGACTAGGGATCGAGTGGCTAGGCAGCAGTTCTGCAGAAAAGGACCTAGGAGTTACAGTGGACGAGAAGCTGGATATGAGTCAACAGTGTGCCCTTGTTGCCAAGAAGGCAAACGGCATTTTGGGCTGTATAAGTAGGGGCATTGCCAGCAGATCGAGGGATGTGATCATTCCCCTCTTTTCGACATTGGTGAGGCCTCATCTGGAGTCCTGTGTCCAGTTTTGGGCCCCACACAAGAAGGAAGTGGAAAAATTGGAAAGAGTCCAGTGGAAGGCAACAAAAATGATTAGGGGGCTGGAGCACATGACTTATGAGGAGAGGCTGAAGGAACTGGGATTATTTAGTCTGCAGAAGAGAAGAGTGAGGAGGGATTTGACAGCAGCCTTCAACTACCTGAAAGGGGGGCTCCAAAGAGGATGGATCTAGACAGTTCTCAGGGGTGGCAGATGACAGAACAAGGAGTAATGGTCTCAAAAGTTGCAGTGGAGGAGGTTTAGGTTGGATATTAGGAAAAATTTTCACTAGGAAGCACTGGAATGGGTTACCTGGAGAGGTGATAGTGGAATCTCCTTCCTTAGAGGTTTTTAAGGTCAGGCTTGACAAAAGCCCTGGCTGGGATGATTTAGTTGGGGTTGGTCCTGCTTTGAGCAGGGGGTTGGACTAGATACCTCCTGAGGTCCATTCCAGCCCTGATATTCTATGATCCCAGCTGGCAGCAGAGTGCCACTAAAAATCAGCTCACATGCTGCCTTTGGCACATGTGCTGCAGGTTGCCAACCCCTAGTGTAGGTTATTTTATTATTGTAATTTGTTTTCTCTGTACTGCTTTCACCTTATGACTAAGTGTGCTACCTTATACCTACAGGCAATTACACCATTTATAGCCTCTGAGGGAATCCCGTCTAGGCAGTCTGACTTGCTGGGGAACTTGCAGTATAGACAAGGAGCTTTGCAGCCTAGAAAAACTTCCATCAGGAGAGAGAGAGATGTACGTCTCCACCCAAGAGGCGATGGCTGAGATCTGAATTCCTATTGGTATCTTCACTTCCTGTCCTCAGCTGCTGCAGCACATGGTGGAGGAAGGCAGTCATCCCCGAGGAGAGTATCGAGCTGAAGCTTGAAAAGGGCTTTGGGCTCCTTTGGGAGCAGAGGCACTTTGCAGAGGGGAATTTTATTGAACCTGCAAAACTGGCATCTGTGAAGAGCTCCAACAATGTGGGTAAATGGGCCCTTTCCCCACAGGCAGGCAAACTGCCGAATCAGGAGCCATCTCTTGACCTAGTGGGTCACTGCTGATAAGTACATAGGAGCCACTAGAGCGTCTAGATTTAACACACTAACAAACCTGGTTAACATCAAGTATGCCAAACAGAACAGGGCAAGCACTCCCAAACCCACTGAAATGCAGAGAAAGGTTCACTTCTCCACACAGCAACACCCCCAGATGGGCTCTGAGCAAGAGAACCGCTGTGTACATGGGGTAAGACATGCCCCTGAGGTTTTTACTGGAGCAGATGACTGCACTGCAGCCCTGAGAACATGGTGCCTTAAGGCGTGCCCATTAGAGCAACGTCCTACCTACGATGCTTTAGTGAAAGCATGGATGAACTTCCAGGAGCCATTTGCTGCCCAGAAGCCCACCTGACTCTTTGTCTGATGAGCTTTAGTGGCAAGGGATTTCATCTTGTTTTTATGGTTCAAGAATAGCTGGATGGATCCAGGGGGAAATGCGATGCTTTGGAAGCTGCTTTGCATTTTTGTGCTGCTACGAACCATCTCAGCAAGCCAGTAGTTGAATATGAATATTTTGTTCTTGCTTAATGGCACAGCCCACAGCTAGTGAGTGCAGGACTCTTTCCTTGCCACGTGTCAGGCTAGGGCAGAGGGAGGCAGGGTCGATCTCTCCTAGTTAGCCTGAAGGCTGGTATTTCTCAGGGCCACTTTCACACACTGGATGGCAATGAGAAGCAGTGAGCAAAAGGCTGTTGTGACTCCTACACCTCTCGCCGGGGCAACAAAAGCAGCCCCTTGAAATGTAAGAAAGTCTAGCAGCAGAGTGTCTGTGGGTTCAGAGGGAGAGAGGCAGTGTCTTGAGCACTAGACTGAGTTTCTGAGGTGCAGTAATCCCACAGGGTTTGGGCTTAGGGTGCTCAAATGCCAAAAGAAAACATCTGGATGAGATCCCACAGGGAAGCCATCCATCTGCTGAGACAGATGCTTGTCCAGGTGAAAAGGTGACCCACCAAGGACTCTATGAAGTTTGGTGTTTGCCCTTTGCTTCTGTAGGGTTATAAAGGCTGTCTGAAAGGGCTCGTCTTCCCCAAGGATGGGGCTGTATAAAGAAATATCAGGAATTTCAGTCACGTGTTCCCTGGAGGAAGATGAGTGGCTACTGGGAGCAGCCAGTCCTGCAGGGAAGCAGTGAGGGTGCTGAGTCTTGAATAAAATGGCCTCTCTCAAGCGTTCTTTAGACCTTGGAGACAAGTACGAGCGAATGCTGATTACAGCTCCCCCCCCCCCCCCCCCCCCCCCCCCCCCCCCCCCCCCCCCCCCCCCCCCCCCCCCCCCCCCAAATGCTCGGCTTTCATTCCCTTCTCTGCTGGAGTCAAATTCACTCACTCTACAGTCAGTGCAAGTGGGGCCCACACCAGACTTCTTCCCATGGAAGAGTTCTCTCCTTTGCTGTCACTGGGCCAGCCCCAGCGCTGGTAATGACAGGTACTGCTAGTGCAGACAGGGTGCGGCGTAACAGCCTACATTTTAACCACACATCTACTAAGGCGACTGTGCTTGGGATTTCCTCCCTGCTGGAGCCAGCCATGAGTTCTCACTCACCAACATTTGAATGAAAACTGGCCCTCCCCGTGCCACTTTCCCCTTTCGTCGCTGGAGGGAGGGAGAGGCAAGGGGGATTTTTTTTTTTTTGGAACTAAAACCCAAAGTACAGACAATTTTGGAACAAACTGTTCTGAAGTGTCCTGTGAGCCAGCTCTGATTTTCAGCCAGCTCCGCCTCCAGGTCGTCTCTGGCCCCTCGGGCCAGGCACATCTGTCATGCTGGCTAGCACAAGCCTGGGCGAGGCCTGCCTCGCTCTGGCAGTGTTTAATTGGGGGGATTGGCCTCTAGGGTCGCGCTGAGCAGCAGTGGAAGGATCGGGCTTCCTTGAAGGCCTTGTGGCAGCTAGCCAGCCTTGGACTTGAGGTGGCACAGAGCAAAGCGGGGCATGCTCAGGTGGCAGCAGAGGGGATGTCTGAGCCCACCAGCACTCGATGTAGTGGGAACATGGCCAACATGGAGGGTATTTCTGTGGCTCCTGCCAGACGTTAGCAGAGAACGTCCTGGTTGTAAGGCAAGAGGCTTCACTAAACTGCAGCCTGCTGATCTGATCTCACACCTTTCAGGCACACAGGGGCCCCAGAGCAGATGAAAAGCTCCTCTTACTGCATTTCCTTTCCCCAGACCCCTTCTGAAGAAAGCAGGACGCTAAGGAGAGCTTCACGGAGGGGGAGGGGAGACTGAGTTCTGTGTATTCCTGCAGCAATGCCCCCTTCTGTCAGGAGGGGGGTTAGGGACA
Organism: Gopherus flavomarginatus; assembly: GCF_025201925.1. Taxonomy (NCBI): domain Eukaryota; kingdom Metazoa; phylum Chordata; order Testudines; family Testudinidae; genus Gopherus; species Gopherus flavomarginatus. The sequence goes on from NC_066630.1 coordinate 41,067,495, forward strand.
GGCCTGTAAGGTACCCATAGAGGGGAAGCCATTAGCAGAAGGATGGGGAAGTGGAGCCACACAGTGCAGAAATGGAAAGGTAGCAATATTACTATTCTGTGTCCGCGGTGACTGTTCAGTTCTCCAGGGCTGATTTCCTCAGTCTCTCAAGGTCACAGGAAGCCAGGGCATAATGTGACTGAGCAGTACCCACCCTGGTTTGCTGCTAGGTCCAGGACCCAGGCACGATACCCGTCCTCTGGCCAGAAAGAAGGAAAGACCCTCCGTCAGAAGTGAATGCCAACATCACTCCAGAGACTGTCCTGCAGAAGATGCTTTGCATTTGTGACTTGCCAGAAATTCATTTGCCTCTAGGATCACTGAAGAACTACCCACCCGAGTCACATTCCCTGAACTTCATACACACAACATATCTTCAGCCTCCTGGGGAAAATGAAGACTTAGCAGAAAAGAGGTGAAAGTCTTCCATAATCATCAGCTACAAGGGGCCATTGCTGAGCCCCAGAGAGGGGTTAGGAAATAAACTATGATCATTCCAGACATTGCCTGGCAGCCTCCATCTGACCCTTTGGACTTCCTCTAGTGTGGCCAGTGTTGTCTGAGCTTGGAAAAGAGGGGAGAGTCACTGCTTTGTTTTCTGAAGCTTTCTATCCCATAATTCCTTGTCAACTCATGTTATTCTTCAGCCAGAAATATTCTTCTAAGTGTAACCATTTTGTTCGCATTCTCTGGTCCCAAGCCAGGTTCCAAGAGCGTACAGCAAGTCACTGAAATGCACCTTGAGCAACACTTCGTTTTAGCTGTACCTGGGGGTGCAGGCAATCAAAGCAGACAGAATCTGTGCCCTGTGTGGGGGATAAGGAATAAAAAGAAAGGAAAAAGGCTGGAGCCTTATGGTTAATTTGGGGTGCAACACGCACTTGTCTCTAATAATGGGGTTTGTTCTTTGGTGGCTACCTGGAGATTAATTAAGAAGATGATTGTTGAGACACACGATCAATATAAACAAAATCTTAGAACTTGAAAAACAAGATAAGAACAGCAGCAGAATCTGCATGTCTACTTACCAATCTGTGGGCTCAGGGTTACCCTTAAGGCAGGGCTGGGCAAACTATGGCCTGCGGGCTGGATTTGGCCCGCCAGACATTTTAATCTGGCCCCCGAGCTCCCGCTGGAGAGCAGGGTCTGGGGCTTGTTCCGCTCCGGCGCTCCAGCTGGGGACCAGTGTCGGGGCTGCTCCACACAGCTCCCAGAAGCAGTGGCATGGCTCCCCTCCAGCTCCTACACATAGGGGCACCCAGGAGTTGCAGGGGCAGTGTCTGTGGACGGGGAAACGTGCAGAGCCACCTGGCCACGCCTCCACATAGGAGGCAGAGAAGGGACATGCCACTGCTTCTAGGAGCTGCTTGAGGTATGCACCACGCAGAACCTGCACCTCTGAGCCTCCCCTCACGCCCCAAGCCCCGACCCAGCCCTAATCCCCCTCCTGCTCTCCAAACCCCTCGATCCTAGCCCAGAGCCCCCTCCCATGCCCTCCTCATTTCTGGCCCCAGACCAGATCCTGCACCACCAAACAGAGCCCTCACCCTCTCCCCAATTTTGTGAGCATTCATGGCCCGCCATACAATTTCTATTCACAGATGTGGCCCTTGGGCCAAAAAGTTTGCCCACCCCTGCCTTAAGGTGAGATTAAACATTAAGGTTGCCACCACCCTGCTATCCTGAGATCCTGCCATGGGTTGGGAATGAGTCCCCATTTATGCCCCTATTCTCTTACAGAGACCTATTTCTGAGACCCTATGGCCCCTTGTTCATACTTGCCATTTCTGCTACCCATGGTTGGGGTTCCGACAATTGCCGTAAGCATTTGCGCAGACAGAAGGCTCTCTACACAATGCGGTCAGGGAACTCAGGCTAAAAGGCTTTACAGTCTTACAGTTTGTCACAAAATAGATATTGTTAAATCTTATGACCCAAGGTTACTTGCTAATGCTAACTTACTGCTAACCATTGCTACCACTGGGCCTCGAGCTGAATTCTACGCTTCAGCCTCACTGCCAAACCCATTTGAAAACAATCTTAAAGTTTCTTTGCTTATTCCTATTTGCATCAGAGCATTTTCATCTACACTGGTTTAGAAAGCATCTTAACTCCTTCTAAGATACGATTATTTCACCGATCACCTGAGCTCAGGCCATGGGTTAGAGGTCAACAGGATAGTAATGGGGACACCATTCTGCGTTCTTCTGTTAATGATTCACTTGTGGGAACTACTTTGTTTATCCTTATAACCCAGTGCCCATTAGCAAGAAAGAGAAACTGTTAGGACGTCAGTGATTGTCCAACACCTGCACATCACATTCTCCGGTACCAACTTACCACCCTGCCTTCACCCTAGAATCAGCCTGGCATCTGCAGGACGTTAGCACGTTATGCAGTGGCAGGCAGGCTTGCTCAGTGAGTACAGAACTGGACTGCGGTGTTAGCCAACACACATGTATTGCACAGCACATTAATATATATGACACACCAGCTTACCATTGTGCAGCTGATATTAATCTTGGTATGTATAGTGTTGGGACATTAGGCAAACGGAATTGTATTGTGCTCTTCCCACAATTCTGTTCACTCATGCTAAGTATCCCACAACACTTTGCAAAAGTGAACTCAGCTTTAGCACTAGCAAATATAAAACCTGTCAAGACAAGATACGTTCATTCTGTGTCTCAGTACAGGTTGGGATGTGCCTCCACAGCACAACGAGAACTTGGAACGTGAAACCCAAAACAAAAAAGGTAAGGAAGGAATAGGCGGGTAAAGAAAAACAAGGTAAAGAGCTGATTGGTGGATTTCAGTCTTAGGAGACGAATAGAGAGAGCTCTCCACTACCAATATTGCCAGTCTGAATGCTTACTTTGGAGCACACCTTCTGTGCAGGATGAACTGAAACTGCAAGAGAACGGCTTCCCACGAGGATTGGAAAAGTATTAACTTGTTGCTTTCTGTATTGTAAAGATTTGTCATTAGACAATAAAATTGGCTAACCACTCAAACTACATCGAAGATTTCCAAAGTGTCCTCACTTCCATTTGAAATTTTGTAGGGGTCTGCAAATGAAGGAAGATTGAAAAACCACTGGGCGAAGGCTTGGTTATCGGTTTCTTGAACATTTTTAATATCAAACTACAATTATAGTCAAGCAACTGGCTCTACTTAAGAAAATAGTTGGAACAAATACACTGAAGACAATCTGAAAAGATTGCACTGAAGATAGCACCAGTGGTTCCTATGATCTGTGGGTCTTGGTGACAACAGAACAAATACTGACAGTCCAGTAAACTGTCCTGTGATGGGTTAGATCACAAAAACCCCCTTGGGAGCTGCCACCTGATGTGCCAGGACTACTTCTGCCTCTGCTTTCCCTGCCAGCTTGGGACTCCAGCACCCTGTCTTGTTGAGCCAGACGCGCCTGTCTGCTCCAATACAGACCCATGGTCTGAACCCCGTGCCTCAAAGCTGCAGACTTAACTGAAAGCAGCTTACCGAAGTGTTCTTGCCTTTAACACTCAGATGCCCAACTCCCAGTGGAGTCTAAACGCAAATAAATACCTTTTACCCTGTATAAAGCGTATACAAGGTAAACTCAAATTGTTCACCCTCTAAAACACCGATGGAAAGATATGCACAGCTGTTGCCTCCCCCCCCCCAGTATGAATACATATTCTGGGTTAATTAATAAGTAAAAAGTGATTTTACTAAATCCTACTTTCTGTATTTAAGTGGTTCCAGTAGTAACAGATAGAACAAAGTGAATTACCAAGTAAAATAAAATAAAACACACAAACCTGCAGCGTGGGGCATGGGCATGCTGGTGGATTCTCTGCAGCTTGAGGTCTTCAAACCACAATTTTAAGACTTCAATAACTCAGGCATAGGTTAGGGGTTTGTTATAGAAGTGGATGCATAGGGTTCTGTGGCCTGCTTTGTGCAGGGGGTCGGACTAGATGATCACATTGGTCCTTTCTGACCCTAGAATCTATGAATCTAAACCTAATACAGTAATACAACTGAATACAGGTCAAATCTCACCCTTAGAAATGTTTCCGTAAGTTTCTTTTCTCAGACTAGACTCCTTCCTAGTCTGGGCACAGTCCTTTCCCCAGTACAACCCTTGTTGCAGCTCAGCGGTAGCTAGGGGATTCCTCATGATGGCTGCCGCTTTGTTCTGTTCCACTCACTTATATATCTTTTGCATAAGGCGGGAATCCTTTGTCCCTCTGGGTTCACACCCCTCCTCACTGGAAAAGCACCAGGCTAAAGATGGATTCCAGTTCAGGTGACATGATCACAAGTCACTGTAAGACTTCAAGCCTTCATTCCTCCCAGCCTGACTCACAGGAAGACCTGGCTGCAAACAGAGCCATCCACAGTCAATTGTCCTGGTTGATGGGAGCCATCAAGATTCCAAACCACCATTAATGGCCCACACTTTGCATAATTACAATAGGCCCTCAGAGTTACATTTCATGTTTCCAGTTTTAGATACAAGAGAGATACATTTAAAGAAACAGGATGACCCCACCCAGTAGATTATAAGCTTTGTAATGATACCTTACAAGAGACCTTTTGCATGAAGCATATTTCAGTTACATTATATTCATTCATTAGCAATAATTTTATAAAATCATATAGAGTGCAACGTCATATCTCCCTCCTCCTCTTTTCTCACTTGCTTTAAACCAGTGAAAGTTAATACTAGCATTGAAACTGTCCATATTAAGCTCAAGAATTAACACTTCCTGAGATCAATGGGGCAGTTCATATCTTTCCAAGCTATTGCATCATGCTGCGTGCAGACTCAGGGAGTCATCATTGTATCGGTTACGAGAGTCACATTGTGAACATATTCTTCATAGCCATTAGGGCTGGAGACTTCATTTCTCTGTTAATTGGAAGGCTGGATTCTGGAGCCACAAGTCAGCATGAAAAGCACTGGTGCGTTAAACTGCCATGGCTTGGCCCAATTTCATCTCTGTTGGCAAACAGCACAGCAAGCCCAGCTGCAGGAACCTTTGGTCCCCATGCCATTTGCCCCACGCAAAATAGCCCAGCTGACCGTAGTTCAGAGGAATGTCTGGCAGGAAATTGTACAGCCCTCAAACCAGAATGAGACCCAGGCATAGTTCTCTACTGTGCCATGGCCCTCTAATCAGAAACCGGACCATTCTGCCGCTCCCTCTCAAGCACTGTGCACACAGGCCATGGCCTTGTGTTCCCATTTGCAGAAGGCATGGAAGAGAGAAAGCATTTGCTGTTACAAAAATCCCTCATAGTATAAACGTCTACAGGAGAAGGCCATTAGCACATGCCAACCTAGGCTTTGGGAAATGAGTTTCTCCTGTGATTCCTGAGATCAGACACTTAGCAGAACTGACGTGTAACATAAGCGTGGAGTGGGGGATATACTGGGAGAGGTGAAAAAAAATCTTACAGACCTTCCCCCTGCTGGGGAAAAAGAGTGATGGCACTCGTGCCCCACCCACAATCTCCGTGTACATGGATGTTTCATTGCTAATTGTTTTAGTAGGAATATTTAACACAGATCTAATGGCAACTTCAAACCCTAACTCCCCCTTGAAATGAATGGAGGAACTCTTTCCTCTCCTTTGTTGTTTCAGGCTGTCTGCAGACTCAGGCAGACATCGCTGCTGTTAGACACACCTTGAAGGTTTTCTTTGCAGACATAAGGGTTCGGCATGCACGTGCAGCATGCTAACTAGTGCTGCAGCCTCTGATCACTACACTCCTTGTAAGCGACATGGTTAATACTTAACCCTGGACCTTTCGCAATTATTCCATCCATCCAGTCTGCCTCTGACCTCCTCTTGCCCTGCAAGAGGGAGTTCCATGGAATTCAATATCCATGCTCATTCGGTGCCCAGTTCAAGCATACCTCAATGATGCTACACAACTGGGCTCTACCCCCATTGAATTTCCCCTTTGCCTCCCCTGTGACCTTCACATTGATTCTTTCTGAGCAAGCACAGTAGAATTTGCTGCCCCCACCCCAGATCCGGTGTGTTAAGGATACATACTGCCAGCAGTCTGTCACAAAGCATGTTTTTCCAGTATCCACCACTTAATCACAGCTCCTTGGAAACAGAAATCAAACCACACAGGGGACCAAGACACCGATCCCACAGTTCCGTTTGCCTTCCCAGTTCAAAGCTCGCTCTTAAAGTGACCAGTTTTCCCAGGCGGTGCCAACTGCTGAGTGTACACATCTCACTGCCAATGCTCTGAACAGATTATCAATGCACACAAATACTGCATCACACTGTACCCTGCATCAGCTGAAGAAAGAGGGTCCACAGACCCACAGAATAGCCTGTTTCACACTCCCACTGTTTTGTTAGTTTCTCAGCAAGATAGGATCTGAAATAAGAGCTTAATTAGGAAATATTTAACCTCAGGGGATAGGAGTGAAAAATATGGTGTCTCAACATGTGAAAAATTAATTCATTTGCTTTAAAATCATCAACTGCAATGACTGGCAAACAAAGACGGCTTGCAGAGAGGTCTTTGACCACAAAGAACCAGGCAAGTGTTAGCTAAAATGCCACATACCACCTAGAAGGAAGATGTTCTTAGCCTAAGCTATGGTCTGAGAAAGACAGAGAGAAATATGGTGTTCTGACCTGATGATGAATGCTCCTCTGGTCTCCAGCAGCTTCCGCTCACTGCTGAATCTCTTGAGGAGGTTGATCATGAATTTGTAGAAGTAGGAGTTCATGGTGGGGGTGGAGGGGGAGCACTCCATGCCTTTCATACCTGGAGGGGGAAGGAGAGCAAGTTACAGAACACAGTCACAAGTACAGCTGTCTTTGAATTGTAATTCTGTCCATGTGACATGCATTGACTCTTCTGGCATGAACCTGTCAGGGTGGGGGAAGGAGAGTGGCAGTGAGAGTCAGGTAGAGGATTTAAGGCAAGATCCAATGGTCTTTCCTTGAAGTACTTATCTATATAGCTTATTTCCATAAATGCCTGGTACCTTTATACCAAGATAACCGCATCCACACAGGAGGTTACATAGATTTACGTGGGTCAGTTTCTAAACAGATATAGTTAAATCGATGCAAAAACTATGCACAGACCAGCTCACCATGTAGTCTAAACTTTATCTTTACTATGATTCTACACACCAGTACATATACCCCTCTGCCCCACCCACGCACTGCCACTTTGAATAGATAGTTCATTCAAGTAGCTGAGCCAGGGCTTCGCGCAGGAACTGAATTAACGAAGATATTCCTTGTGCTGCTGATTTCATTTCTTTAAGTTCTCCTTCAGGAAGTTTCACGCCGGGGTCTGGCACTAGTGAACACAGCTCAAGTTGCAGCATTTGGTGATCACAAAGTGTAATCTTAAGAACTACTAACTAGCAAGCCCGAACTGAATGCTGACTTACAAGTGCCTTTATTAAGGACTTTTTCTTTTCCTCTTTACAGGGAATTTGTTGGGAGACAGGTAGGTGTGTCGGGAAACGTGCATCAGAAAGATACTTTCATTTGGTGATCAAAAGCAAAGAGGTTAGTAGTGAGCATAGAGGCAGTGCAGCCCAGTGGATAGTGCACCTCATGTTGGGCTCTGCCCTTAACCTGCTGAGACAGGCTCTCCGGGGCAAATACTGTCTTTTACTGAGTGTCTGTATAGCTCTTAACACACTGGGCCTCAATCTCTATTTGGGGCTTTAGATGTTACTACTATAATTTATTAGCATTATAAAGTTATTACCATGGGCACCATTACTTTACAAGCCTATGGATCTGAGGGTTTTTATACACTTGAGAGAATTAGAAGCCTCAATTCACATAGCCTAATCTCACTGAGAGACAAGTGATAAGTTGATAAGATACTATTTGCATGTTAATTGAACTGTGTAAGGGTGTTGGCATGCCAGTTAGCTGGAGAGGCGTGAAAAATGCACTTCCAAGTTCAAGATACCCAGACAGACAATGTTTAAGACAATTTCACCCCAGAAACAGAAACTTCACCCTCACAGAAGTTGTCCAATAACGACTGCTTTCAAGTGATGGAACTAAGGTATCTACTTCATTTATTTAATTACTAGTAGAAGTAATTAGGAAGAATTGCTGTGAGAGAGGGAGAGATCCATAATGATACAGCTAGGGCACTGCTAAAGAGCCCATCCAGAGAGGAGTAAAGTCTTCGGTACTTCTCAATAGATCGAGTGATAACTTAGAGTTTGATTTTTTTTAATCCATTTGTACTGAGCTGGGAGTTGGTTATCAGGCCATGGTGTATCCAATTAAAAGCACAGTGAAAAGTAAGACTGAAAATTTACTGAATGGTGTCTTGCTGGGCCAGCATGGTCTCCATGCCAGTGATCCAGATTTTGGCACAAGTGGGTAATGTTCAGCCTCCCAGCTGGCACAAGCTAAACACTTACAAATTCCAGGGGGAAATGAAATGGGACATCAACATGGCTGGGATGTGCAGAGGAATCAGGCATCGATTCCCACTGAATTTCACCCATTCCCTTAGGGGGCTTTGAAATCCCAGCCCATGCTCTTAAATAACCTTGAATGGCCAGCTCCCAGAAAGCAAGTGCTAACCACAGCAGTGTATTCCCTCTCAGCTGCAGGTAAGATAATCCAGATAAAAAACAAACTAGATTGCCAAAACAAAAGATTCCAGTACAAAGGTGCATGTGTTCAAGTGAATACATTAACCAGAGCTGAAATATATCCATACCCTCCACATAGCCAGTACAGCTGTTCCTCATTGTTCACAGGAGATTCAAAATAGAAACACTTCAGATGCTACCATATGCGGCAGCCCATCTTTAAACACAGCGTGTCACCCCAGTGCTCTGCAGACCGCACTGAGTAGCTGTTCGTTACCGGATCCAAATTAGAGTCCCAGCAGCAGCAGTCAAAGCTTTAAATGGGTAGAGCACCCTGTGACAGGCATGGCAAGTCCCTGCAATATCCTGGACAAGCCTTATTGAATGATGTTTGCATATCATTGTGGGCCAGGGATTGTATATAATTCCATGGGGTGGGGGGCCTGCAATCCTCCAGGAGCTAAGGACTGTGGGGTTGAGGTGACTGGGCAAATTCATGCAGGGTGTAACACCTCTGGAGAGGCTATATATTTTGGTTCAGAGTGGATTCTCACAGAGCAACAAAGAAAGGACTTTTGGATAAATAGCTTGAGTTTTAACCGACACAGGGCCAGCTTTCAGATCCAGCAAATGGACTGGACCTTCTGTCTAAAGGGGGCCCCAATCATTTCTGGGAGGGTTTGGAAGGACTTGAGCTATTCATGGGGGGTGCTTGGTTGAATTAAGAGCTGTCATGAACTTGGGGCCACAGAAAATGCCTTGGTGGGGTTTGAAGGATGATCACCTGCCAGAGCCCTTGCTGGAGTTAGGTGATCTCTGGCAAGCTAATTAACATGTATGTAAATTCTTTTATTGTTGTAATATCTTTTGTCTAATGCTTTCACCTTAAGAATAAATGTGCTTGCTTAGAAAATCTGGGTGGTACCTTATACCTATGGGAAATTATGCTGTTTATAGCCTCCAAAGAGAAGGCAAAGCTGGCCTGCTAAGACAGTCTCACTTACTGGAGAACCCACGAGGAGGCAGGGAGCTGTACAGCCTGGAAAAAAACAGGTCAGGATGGAGACAGACATGTGTTTCAGCACCAGAGAGGTTGATAGTTGGGGATCTGGAAGCTTGAAAGTGGATGCCTTCCATCCACTGAGGCAGCATTTTCCCCAACCATACTCCATTCCCATCAGGCCCTCATCTCTTCACCTGCTCAGGCAGAAATTTGGACTACGACCCTTCTTAGAGGAGGCCTCTCTCTCCTCATGACCATGTCTGCTGAGTTCCTCCAGCACTCCAGAATGGACGGTGTCAAGGACACAACGAGCCTTTGCTGGGAAGTGGTCTCTCTCAGCAGCAGGCCCCCAGATACAAGGCTCCCTTCCACAAGAAAGGAACAAACTATGATCTGCTCTTTGACTCTCAATGCAAGGCCCACCGACGTCTTAGCATTGCGTATCGCTAGGCTGATCTATTTAATGCAGCCTTCTCGAGATTATCTCGTTTTATTGCACCACCGTGTGTGCTGTTCTTCATGCTGTCCTTGTAGTGCTTTCTGGGGCAGCCTTGATTCCCGTGTCCTTGTGCCAATTCTCCACAGAAAATTTTTCTGGGGAGTCGATGTTCAGGCATCCGAATGATGTGTCCAACCCAGCATAGCTGGGCTTTTATCAGCAAGGTCTTGATGCTTGTGGCACTTGACGTTTGGAGAACACCCAGGTTGGTAATTTTGTCTTGCCAGCGCTTCCCCATAATGGCGCAGAGACCGCATATGGAAGGCCTCTAGCTGTTTGATATGTCATTTGTATGGTGGCCAGGTTGCACAGCTGTGAGCACAGAAGCATTGTAATGTTTTATTCTGGTGAGAGGGTTTTGTTGTGGGATTGCAGGACTTGGTTGCTAGTGACTGAGAAACTCCCTCCCCATGTCGCAGCAAAATTTGAGATCAAGAAGGAATGGTTCTCTCATGGTACATTGCATACGGCTGAGCTCTCACACAAGCATCACCATCAAGCATTTTCCCTTCATCTGCATTCTGCAGAGCCACTGAGATCCAAATACTGGCCCAGTTTTAACCCTAGGAATCCAAGGAAGGTAGGGTGTAACAGAGCCTCCAGGGGAAGAGCATCCAAAATGCTGATCAGGAGGGAGAAGGGAAGAAGCACCTATGTGCAGTTAGGCTAAACATACCACTTTCAGGAGCAAGCTGCTGCTGTAGGAAGTCCATGATTACATGGAGAAAAAGGGGAAGTTATCTCCCATTTTGGAGGTGGGGAAGCAGAGGTACCTTGCCACCTATCAAGGTCTTTCAGTGCTTAATTATGTGTTTAACCAAAACTGCACTGGATTTTTCTCAGCAACATAAACTTATGCAAAAAAAGGTCAATAGCTATAGAATATATCAACCATAATTTTGGACAAAAGAGCTATCCCAGCTTCACCTTCTTTCTCGCAGAGGGAGAAATATAAAGATGCCAGGTTGGGAACAAAGGCAAACTTTGAAAAATGTAGCATTACAACTGTACAGGGCCAAAGAGCTGAAAAGACCTCGCATTCTTCTCTTGAACCTTTTCAATGAAAAAGGTCCATTTGACAATAAATAGCAAGAGACTCCTTGTGTCTAGGAGCACTGTGACTGAATCAGAAAGGGAAGGGCACTCTCACTTTACACACTGGTGGAACAGATGGGTACTGAACAACAGCACATTCCCCTTAGAGAATATCTTGAGCTTACTCGGGTAGAGCACTGTTGGATCAATACCTTCCTTCCATGCTCCCTTTAATTCTTGGTAGCCCTCTCTGGGGGGCTTCATTCGGAAAGCTGTAGGGTTTTCTGACAGGCATTGTATAAGCTCTGTACATGAAGATCATTTTCACAATTAGATTTCAGAGACTTACAGGTTCAGTTGTCTCTTCTATCTCCTTTGCGGTGGAGCATCATTGCATCCTAAGTATTCCCAGCCAGCAATCAGCCACATGCCTCTCTAAGATGTCTTTAAATACTGCCATAAAGTTAAACCATTGGAGTTCTTCTTGCCAGCTCCTTATTTCATTAGCTTCCCTGCCTCTCATTTTTAGTCCCCTCCCCAGGCCACCTTGCTGAGCTTAGCTCTACAGCGAACCCCAAACATGCAGCAGCCTATTCATGTTTATTATTTGTATTTCCAGAGCACCTAGGAGCCCTAGTCACAAATTAGGACCCACTGTGCAAGGCGCTGCACAAACAGAGGACAGTCCCTGCCCCAAGGGTCTTACAATCTAAGTGGACTACAAGATGGCCATAGCTCCACAGCCAGAGAAGACATCCCATAGAGCTGAAAACAACCTACGTGCCATAAGATTTCATTTAGTTTCAGGTACGTTCCTTCATCCTGCAAACCAAAGATCAAACATTTTCCAGCCTGAATTATGTATCAATTTAGAGGCACTGCAATTGAAGCAGATTGAATAGTGTTTTCACAGAGGTATGTTTTCAGGAGAAGTGTCACCTGTCTCCAGAGTTCTCAAACCCTCTGAACATCTGTTTTGCATGAAGGTGAGTCCCCACGACGACAGAGTTCACAAGCTTTGTATATGGAGAGCTTCATGGACCTATAAGATTGCTACATGGAAACAAGATGTGAGCTAACAAGGTTAGAGAAGACAAAGCCATATCCCCACAGAATTACGCACCTACCACACAAGATCTCATTCATATTATGGTTTCAGTGCTATTTTAACTCCAGGGCCTTCCCACTCACCTTCTGTCACCGCAAGGTACTTGCACATTTTAGAGCAATAATATCCTAGGATCAGCACTCAAGTATTTATATGAAGATGCGTGAGACACAGGCGGGAAGAGGTGTTAAGAAAACTGTGGATTAATTAATTGAAGTTTACACTATTTCCTTTTTTTTTTTTTTTTTTTTTTTTTTTTTTTTAAGCCTAGACTTTGCAGACTTGTAACCTGCCAGATTGGCTGCTAACTTACTGATCATGATGCAGACAAAGATCACAAGCGCTTCGCTGCTCTTTGGTGGGAGTGTGGGTAGCTGTGTGAAAAACCATCTCTGCTCATACGCGCTGCAAACACCAGCCCTAGAGCTTGGCTTCAGTGGCATTAATTAGAGCAAACGGGAACATCCAATGTTCCTGTGGACCACAATGAAAAGTGCAGGCATTTAACATGGGTGCAGACCCTGTACTCTTCTCCTCTCTCCCAAAGCTTGGCTGAGAAGTCTCCCTGGGACACAGTAAAATCCTAAATCTTCTCTTGACATAGTTCCTAAATGGGATCCAAGAAAAATGCCAGACCTTTCCCCAGAGAGCGGAAGCATCTGCACCCTTGACACAGGATGAGTCGTGTAGGTTAGAAAAGGAAGTTGCAGCTCTGAAGAGTTCATGACCAGATATGATCCTTATAACCACTTTGGCTAAGTGCTGATGGCTGGAAGGAAGTAGGAGTGATGGGGCAGACAGCTCCTTCATTGTAGAAGGAACAAAACGAAGAGGTGTGGAAAGCACATCTTCCCCTTGAAAGGAGTGACCCTGCAAGACCTGAAGAACGCAGAATTAGAACCGCAGGCAGAGTGCACATTCTCAGCTCTCCAGAAAGTATCTGGAGAAACCCAGCCCAGATGAGGCTCTGAGCTCCCTTTCCAGATTCTCAGTACATAATGTCAAACAGCTCATTTGAACTGTAAAGCTGCAAAATCCCTGCAACAATGGCCACACCAGCTTTAAAGCACTTCCCCCTGCTGACTTGCGCACGCAAATCAAAGAAAAGACACTTAGAAAAGACACATGGTATTTGCAATGGTCAGCTGTTTGGAAGAAAAAATGGTTACCTACCTTTCATAACTGTTGTTCTTCGAGATGCGTTGCTTATGTCCATTCCACTCTAGATGTGTGCACGCCCACGGGCACCGCTGTCAGAATTTTTTGCCCTGGGGTATTCATAGGGCTGGCTCTGGCGCCCTCGAGCCCCACGTTTGCGCACCGCCGGGCCTGCGCCCTCTCGGTTCCTTCTTGCTGGCAACTTGTCAGTGGGAAAGGGGGGCAGGTCATGGAATGGACATGAACAGCACATCTCAAACAACAACAACAGTTACAAAAGGTAGGTAACCGCTTTTCTTCAAGTGCTTGTTCATGTCGATTCCATTCTAGGCGACTCACAAGCAGTATCCCTGGAGGTGAGCTCAGAGTTCGCAGTTGTGCAGCTTGCAATGCTGCTCTGCCGAAGCCAGCATCGTCCCAGGCCTGCTGGATGATCGTGTAATGGGACATGAACATATGGATGGATGTCCAGGTAGAGGCCCTGCAGATATCCTGAATTGCCGCGTGGGCCAAAAAAGGTTGCTGATGAGGCTTGTGCTCTGGTCGAAGGATCGGTTACGATCGCTGGCAGTGGCACGTTTGCCTGTTCATAGCAAAACCTGACGCAGGCGGTTATTCATGATGAAAATTCTCTGAGCAGAACAGAAAGGCTCTTCATTCTGTCTGCTACCGCAATGAAGAGCTGCATCGACTTACGAAACAGCTTAGTCCTTTCAATAGAAAAGGCTAGTGATCCCCTGATGTCAAAAGAGTGCAGTCTATGCTCCTCGTCTGACTTCTGAGGTTTTGGAAAGAAGACCGGTAAATACATGTCCTGGTTAGTATGAAGCTTGGACAGAAAGGCTGAGTCCGGTCGCAGTTGAACGTTGTCCTTAGAGAACACTGTATTTAGTGGTTCTGAGATGAGTGCTCCAATTTCAGAGACCCTACAGGCTGATGATATCGCTGCCAGAAAGGAGACCTTCGATGAGAGCCGCAGAAGGGAACAGAAGCCCATTGCTCAAAGGGAAGACTTGAGAGCCTTGACAGCACAGGGTTCAGGTCCCAAGGTGGGACAGGGTCATGGACTTGAGGGTAGAGCCACTCCAGACCTTTCAGAAACTGGATCATCATGTCATGAGCAAAGACTGAGCTGCCCTGTACCGGAGGGTGGAAGGCTGAAATAGCAGCCAAGTAGACCTTAAATCAACAAAAAAGAGACAGGCCCTGGAGCCTGAGATGCAAAAGATAGTCCAGGATTGACTGGAGTGAGGCCTGTTTGGGACAAAGATTTTGGTCTGAAGCCCAACACGTGAACAGTTTCCACTTGGCCAGGTTGGTCGCCCTGGTGGAGGGCTGCTACTCATCAGGATCTGTTAAACACTGGCCAAGCATGCCTGCTTTTCCACATTTAACCATGCAACAACCAAGCCATCAGGTGCAGAACTGCTAGATTCGGGTGCAGTAGTCAGCTGTCATTCTGGGACAGCAGGTCCAACCAGAGAGGCAGCTGCAGCAGAGCAGACACAGAGGTCCAGCAGGGTGCCGAACCAGTGCTGGCGAGGCCAAGCCAGAGCTATCAAGATTACCTTCGTCTTTCCCTGCTTGATCTTCATGAGGACTCTGTGGATTAGAAGCACTGGCGGGAAAGCGTATAGCAGATCTCCTGACCACGAGGGTACGAAGGCATCTGACAGGGAGCCTCTGTCAATCTCACAAATGGAGCAGAAGATGTGACATTTCCTATTTTGCCTGGACACGAATAAGTTCCACACCTCTGTAGATCACGCTGAGCACTTCCAGATGGATTGAACACTCGTGGCGAGATGAGAAGGTCCTGCTGAGGCAATTTGCTAACACGTTCCTGCCCCCAGAAGGTGCGTGGCCATGAGATGGATGGCCTGCTGTACACAAAAGTCCCACAACCAGAGAGCTTCTCAGCAAAGGGCTGACAAGTGGGCTCTGCCCTACGTGTTGATAATAAACATTGTGGTGGATTATCCATCAGGATTTGGACAACCTTGCCCCTCAGGTGAGGCAGGAACGCCTGGCATGCCAAGCACACCGCCCTGAGCTCTCTGACGTTTATGTGGAGAGTGCGATCATCTTGCGACCAATGACTGCATGCTGAGATCACAGAGGTGAGCTTCCCCATCCCAGGTCCGAAGCATCAGCGGCCAGGATCACTGACGGGGGAGGAACTGCAAAGAGAACTCCCTCCGACACTGAGCCAGGGGCCAACCATCACTTCAGGGATGACCAGCTGTGATCTCATACCATGACTACCTAGTCCAGATTGTGTCCGTTGGGGACACAGACCAACGCCAGCCATGCTTGCTGGGGTCTCAGCTAAAGCCGTGCACGCCCTGTCACGTAATTACAAGCTGCCATGTGGCCCGACAGCTTCAGGCTCATGCAGGGAGTAGTGAGTGCGGTGGGTCCTCACATGAGAAATTAGGTCGGACATAGCCTGGAAACAGGCCTCCGGGAGGAAGGCTCTGGCTTGTGTAGAGTCAAGTATGGCTCCTATGAACTCTACACGCTGCACAGGGGACAGAGGTGATTTCTTTTCGTTTATCAACAGACCCAGATCGTGACAGTTGGAGTGCACAGATCGAGGGTCCTATGCACCTGGGCCTGAGACCTTCCCGTGATGAGCCAGTCATCGAGCTACGGACAAACCTGAACACTTCGACACCTCAGGTAAGCAGCCACTAGTATCATACCCTTTGTGAACACACTCGGGGCAGACAAGAGGCCGAAGGATAGTGCCATGAACTGGAAATGGCGCTGGCCCACCATGAAATGGAGGAACCGTCTGTGCCCCTAGAAAATGGAAATATGGGTCCTTCAAGTGGAGGGCGGAGTACCAGTCTCAATGATGGAGGCCAGGGAGACCATGCAAAACTTCAACTTCTTGAGATATTTGTTGAGGTGGCACAGGTTCAGAATGGATCTTAGGCCTCCATTTGCTTTCGGGATTATGAAATATTGGGAGTAGAACCCTCTCCCCTTCATGTCTCAAGGGAACTCCTCTACCTCCCCCAGCCATAGGAGGGTTTCGACCTCCTGAACGAGGAGTTGTTCGTGAGAAGGGTCCCTGAAGAGGGACCGGGAAGGGCGGTGGGAAGGAGGAGTGGTCAAGAACTGCAGGGCGTAGCCCAGGGATATTATGCTGATCACCCAATGGTCTGAGGTTATTTGAGACCATGCTGACCATGGAGGGTGGATCCTGGAGTCTGACTGGGGCACTGTCCTCGTGCACACCACCAAAATGCCTGTCTGTCTCGAGCCCGTTGGATGTCTTGCAGGACCACACTGGGCAAGCAAATGGGAGAAAGAGGGGTGACTGAGTTTAAACCCCGTCTCTTTCTCTTAAATGCATTTTGCCGAGGAGGCCCCCAGACCTGGGTGGCAGAGGCAGCCAGAACTGCATCCTTGCAGCGTGTGGAGGCCAAGCGAGCGCAAAGTGGCTTGAGAATCCTTCAGGCCATGCCACCTCGCATCAGTCTGCTCTGAGAAGAGAGCATTCCCTTCTAACAGAAGGTCCTGGATGGAGGACTGCATTTCCTGGGATAGACCCAAGGATTGCAGCCAGGAACTGTGCCTCATTACCATGGCTGAGGCAACTACTCTGGCTGCTGCGTCATACGCATCTCAGGCCATCTGGAGGGAGCCCCTCATGACCATCTTGCCCTCCTTCAGAATGAGTGCAAACTCCTGGCCAAGGTCTGAGACAGGGAGTCCTTGAACTTCTTGAGGGAGTCTCATTAGTTAAAACTGTATCTCCCCCACAAGGCCTGACGGTTTGACACCCGGAAGTGGAGACTGGCCATTGAATAAATTTTTCTTCCAAAAAGGTCCAGCCTCTCAGCGTCCTTATTTTTAGGCATGGCACTTGCCTGCCCCTGCCTATCCCTCTCATTAGCCACCGATACCACTAGCGGCCCAGGGGGCGGATGGGTGCACAGGTTTTCAAACCCTTTGGCAGGGACATAGTATTTCTTTTCAGACCACTTGGATGTCAGTGGAATAGATGAAGGGTTTGCCAATGTGCCATAGCAATCCTTAAAACCCCTTCATAGGCTGGCAGTGCAACCCATGTCAGGGCTGCTGCCGTTAAGATGTCAAAAAGCGTCTAGCGGTTCCACTAGCTCTTCAGCCTCCGAACCCAGGCTGGCAGCCACCCTCTTACATAGGGCTTGGTGCGCCCTGAAGTCATCCAGACAGGTGGCGTGCCAGGGTCCCGCTACCGCCACGCCCGGTGACGAGGACGAAGACAACACTATGCGGGGAGGGCCTGGCACACTATCCCTCATTTGGAAGGGCTCCTTGACATTGGCACCTGTCCTACCATCCCTGCGTCAGAATCCGTGCCATGTTCTGAACCTGGCACCAGCAGTGCAGGCAGTCGCTTCTCACGGCAAGGGAAGAGCGGTGCTAACACGGCATCAGCATCAATGGCAGACTCCTGCTGTCAAGAGTCCACTGCAGGTGCCGTGCTGGTCCCCGGAGGCTAAGGGGGTGGGGACGTGGAAGCTTGTGTTTGGCTACTGACTCTAGGAATGGGGGACCAGTGCCTAAGAGGTGATGACTGGTGCCATGGTAGTGAAGAATGATCCTGCATCAGTGGTGACTGATGCACCAAAGGCCATCTGGGGGATGGAGACCTTCGCTGAGGCATTGGCTGACA
The DNA here is from genome assembly GCF_025201925.1 of Gopherus flavomarginatus. Taxonomy (NCBI): domain Eukaryota; kingdom Metazoa; phylum Chordata; order Testudines; family Testudinidae; genus Gopherus; species Gopherus flavomarginatus. Next base: position 41,085,620 of record NC_066630.1, read on the forward strand.
GGAGGAGGGCGGGTACCAGGAGTGTGGAGACCGGTGCCTCGATGCAGGTGATCTGCACCGCATTGGCAGGGACTGCGAGTGCACTATTGGTAACAGGGGACATTCGGCTGGGGACCGATGCCTCTGCTCCAGAGACTGATGACTCTCCACTGCCCGTTGAGGACTGATGGCTGGCTTGCCCTTGGACTGGGGACCCTAGCTGTATCTACTGCTGGACATGGCATAGGTGGTGCCAGAAGGCCTATAAGGCCCCTAGCCGCCTCAGGTGTTGAGGGTACTAACAAGTGCCAGGGTCCCCTACCGCTCCCAGGAGTCAGAAGTCGATCTCTGGGTGGGCTGAGGGGTCCAACTGGAAAAATACCTCCTTGGAGCTCTGGGGTGGGCGAGAGGCCCAAACAAGGTCCTTTGCTCAACACCCCCTCTCCTTTTCTCTGTGCCAGGAAGCCATGCTGCTCTCTCTGGCGCTCCTTGGGCCTGTGAGAGGGACTGGGAGGAAGCCAGGAGGGTGCTCTGCACCAATGCAAACTAGGTGTTGAATTGCAGTGGGACGGCTCCCACACCAGGCAAAGTGCAGCCTCCATGAGAAGGGCTTTAAGACAAACGTCACACTCTTTTTGGGTTCTCGGCCAGAAGTTTTTGCAGATTCTGCATTTATTTTTCATGTGCAACTCCTCCAAACACTTTAGGAAACTGCTGTGGGGGTCACTAACCTACATACTTACTACATGCTGAGCACGGTTTGAAGCCCAGAGACCGGGGCATGCCCTCCCCGGGGCAAAGTCCCTGCTGGGACTAAATTAACACCTAACAACTAATTACTAATTAACTATTGTCAACTTTATACAAAAAGAACAGCTGGTAGGCTAACAGAAACCGCAATCACTCTTGCAAAGCAAGAGGAAGATGCCCCGACCAACTGTTACACGGTAAGAAGGAACAGAAAGCGTAGGGCTGGCAGCGCCTCATATACCGACGCATGAGTGGGGGACTCCAAAGGACATCAGAACCGGTCCTACAGATATCACCAAGGCAAAACATTCTGACAACAGTGCACGGGGGTGTGCATGCAACTAGAAGGGAATCAACATAAGCAACACATCGAGGAACAAGAAACAGTTCCCTACCTTCTTGTAACTGTTGTTCTTCGAGATGTGTTGCTCATGTCCATTCCATTTTAAGGTGTGCGCACGCCACGTGCACAGTCGTCGTAAGGTTGTCTCTGGGTAAGGTCGTAGCAGCGTAGTGTGATGTAAAGGTGTGGATCGACGACCATGTCGCTACCCCGCAGAGGTCTTGAATGGGGACTTATACTAGTAATGCTGCTGAGGATGCCTGCACCCTTGGGCTGTGTGCTGTCAGTGCAGGGGCAGGTATCTTTGCTAAGTCATAGCACGCCTGGATATGCGACGTGATCCGAGAAGAGATCCTTTGAGATGAAACTGGAAGCCCCTTCATCCACTTCACAATTGCAATTAAGAGTTGCACTGATTTCCAAAATGGCTTCATTCTTTCAAGTAGAAGGCTAATGCTCGTCTGATATCCAGGGAGTGGAGCATTTGTTCCCTGTTGCTAGCGTGCAGCTTATGGGGGGAGGGACGGAAGAGGAGGAGAACCACAACAGGAAGACCAAATATCCTGGTTCATGTGGAATTGAGAAACTACCTTTGGGAGAAAGGCTGGCTGCAGTCGCAACTGCACCTTGTCCTTATAGAAGGCCATGTCTGGGGGCTCCAAGGTTGAGGCCTTAAGCTCAGACACCCTCCTGGCTGAAGTTATAGCCACCAAGAACGTTACTTTCCAGGAAAGGAAGAAAAGAGAGCATGTTGCTAAGGGCTTGAAAGGAGGACCCATTAGCCTAGAAAGCACCAGGTTGAGATCCCAGGGGGGAAATGGCTGTCTTACTTCGGGGTACAGCTATCTAATTCTTTGAGGAAGCGGCACACCATGGGCTTTGCAAAAACAGAGCAACCAGCCGAACCAGGTGGAAAGCTGAGACAGCGGCCAGGTGCACCTTTACTGACGATACTGATAGACCTTGCTGTTTCAGATGCAGCAAATAGTCCAGGACAAAGGGAATTGATGACTAAGGGTGGAGTGTCTTTTTTTAACGCCCAAATGGAGAATCTTTTCCACTTGGCCAAATAGGTGGTCCTAATGGATGGCTTTTTGCTGCTAAGGAGGACCTTTCTAACAGGCTCTGGGCATGTGAGCCCTGAGGGGTTAGCCACAGAGTTTCCATGCCGTGAGACGGAGAGACTACAGATTGGGATACTGGAGGCGGCCGTGGTCCTGGGTGATCAAGTTCGGGACCAGGGGCAGGGTTATGGGCATGTCCACCAACAGATCTAGAAGCGTGGTGAACCAATGCTGGTGGGCCACGCTGCTATTAGGATCACTGATGCTTACTCCCTTCTCACTTTCAGCAGGACCTTGTGTACAAGTGGGAAGGGCAGGAATGCATACAGCAGATGATCCTTTCAGGGGAGGAGAAAGGCATCTGCAAGTGAGCCTGAGCTGTGATTCAGGAAGGAGCAAAGCTAGTGATACTTCCCATTGTACTTTGTTGCAAACAAATCTATTTGGGGAAATCCCCATTGTTGGAAGATGTTGATTACAACATCATTTCACAACCACGCATGGATCTGCTGAGATGATCAGCCAGTTTGTTCTGGGAATTTGGAAGGTATGATGCCTCTAGATGTATCAAATGGGCAATGCAGAAGTCCTACAACTTGAGGGCTTCCTAGCATACGGAACAGGAGCGAGCACCACTCTGTCTGTTTATATAGAACATCGCTGTTGTGGTGTCGGTCAATACCAATACACATCTGCCCTCCAGGTGGGCCTGGAGCGTCTGGCAAACAAGGTGGACTGCTCTTAGCTCCCTGACGTTGATGTGAAGTGAAAGTTCTGCCTGGGACAAGAGGCCCTGAGTCCTAAGTCTTCCTAAGCGTGCCCCCATCCCATCACTGACGCATCCATGACTAGCGACATCGAGTGTTGGGGCCTGGAGAAGGGCACTCCCACGCACACCGCTTGCAGGTTGAGCCACCACAGGAGGGACTTGGTAACCGGAGGAGGAAGTGTAACTAACTTGTCTAGGTGGTGCCAGGTTGGCCTGTATACTGAGGCCAGCCAGGCCTAAGGAGGCTGGAGCCGAAGTCTCACCTGCTGTACTACATATGTACAAGCAGCCATGTGACTGAGCAGCTTCAGGCAACTTTGCACCGTAGTAATGGGGGTATTGCCTTTGGTGCTCTCTGATGGTGCCCACAGTCAGCAAATAGGATTCCGGAAGGAATGCTTTGATCCGAGTCTAGGAGAGCGCCAATAAACTCTGCCCTCTGGGTAGGGGTTACAGTTGATTTTGGCACATTCAGTATTAGTCTAAGCTGTTTGAAAGTCAATCTTATCATGTGCTGGTTCCATCTGGGCTTTGGTATGGTCCCTGATAAGCCAGTCGTCTAGGTACGGGAATACTTCTACCTATTGCCTCCTCAGAAAGGCGACTACAACCAACACGCACTTGGTGAACACCCAAGAGGCCACCGATAGCCCGAAAAGGAGAACCATGAACTGATAAAGGGCGTTGTTGACCACAACGCAGAGGAACTGCCTGTGAGATGGTATTATTGACATGTGGAACTATGCATCTTTCAAGTTGAGAGTGGCAAACCGATCCCCCAGATCCAGGGAAGAAATAACGAAACCAGGGAGACCATGCAGAACTTCAGCTTGTTCATGACTCTGTTCAGGTTCCACAGGTCCAAAATTGGCCTTAGTCCACCTCTGGCTTTCGGCATTAGGAAAGATCAGGAATAAATCCTCTTCTCCAGCTCCAGCTTCCTGTATGAGAAGCTGCTCATGAAAAGGGTCCCTGAAGAGGGACTGGAAGGGGGATGAGAGGGAGGAAGGGAACAGAACTGGAAAGAATATTCCAATTATACTGTGCATAAGACCCATTGGTCTGAGGTAATATGGGCCCAGGCATGGTAGAAATGGGATAAATAATTCATGAAACAAGTAGAAGGATCCAGGATTCTGCCTGGAGTGTCACCGCCAGGTGCACCTTCGAAAGTTTTGCTTGGGGGCTGAGCATTGCCTTGCCGAGCTCCGGCCCTGGTTGGAAGAGGGCTATGGAGGCTTTCACCTATTACTCCTGCCCTGCTTCCTGTTGTAATCTTGTTAGGCCTGAGTGGGGCAGAAGTGTGGTGGATGCTGAAGCTTGAAATGCTTCCTTTCTGGGGCGGCTGGTGTAGGGAGCCCCAGTGATTTTAACATCGCTCGCAAGTCCTTGAGACTATGGAGCTTAGCGTCTGTTTGTTCCGAGAACAGACCCAAGGTGTCGAAGGGCAAGTCTTGAATTCTTTGTTGGACCTTGTGTGGGAGGCCCAAAATCTGCAGCCAAGAGTTTCTTCACGTGGCTATAGCGGTGGACATCATGCAGGTCGCTGAGTCTGCTGAGTCCAGTGTAGCTTGCAAGAAGGTCCTTGCAAGAATCTTGCCCTCTTCAAGGATGGCTCCAAAGTCGGACCAAGAATCAGCTGGGAGCAACTCCTTGAACTTGGACAAGAAGTGTCCCAAGAGTTAAAATTATAGCGGCTGAGAACCACTTGTTAGTTGGCAACCGAAGCTAAAGCCTCCCAGTGGAATAGACCTTTGGCCAAAGAGGTCCAGCTTCTTTGCCTCCTTACATTTGGGCATCAGTCCCTGCTGCCCTTGCCTCTCCTTTTCATTTGCCACCGCAACAACCAGTGTGCCCAGCTGAGGGTGAGTGAATAGGTATTCATACCCCTTCCAGGGTACAAAGTACTTCCTTTCCACTCCTTTGGCCATGGGAGGGAGAGAGGAAGGAGTTTGCCATAGAGAGTCTTGGTGGTATTTTGGATGGTCTTAATCAGGGATCAGGCCACCTATGAAAGGTCTTCGGGAGTTAGAACGTCCACAATAGGATCAGTTTCTTCTGACACCTTCTCTGCTTGGAGGTCCAAATTTTGTGCCACTCTTCTAAGCAGCACCTGGTGGGTTCTGTTGTCCATAGCTGGCAATGTGGCAGACGAGCCTACTACTGCCTCGTTTGGGGAGGATGATGCCCTTGGCAGCACCGGATCCTCGTGATCCTTCAACTCACAGGGATCCTCCCGCGCTGATACTTTTTTGCAGGGTTCCGGGGACAGCCCCAGCCCCAGTCTCCGTGCCGGCATCAGTCTCGGTGCTGGCTTGGACGCTGGTCTCAGACTCATGGAGGTTCCTGCACCATGGAGGATGATGGGGAGCCTTCCTTTCCAAGGCGATTGACAGTGATCTGGACCTCAGCTCCTGGGCTTGGTGGTATGCCCACGGGGAGCAAAAGTGGCACTGTGTCAGCACCTGCCATTGTGGTGACCATGGCACCATAGGGATTTGCTGCCCCTCCTCGTCTCGAACGGTGATGAGAGCAGTGCTTCAAGATGTAGGACTCTGTGTCTGACCCCAAAGACGAATCCGACTGTGATGACCATGGCGGTGCCAAATGGGACAGTGCCGGAGAGTTGTGCCGAGGGGAGGGCAACCGGTGTCGCATCCAGGCCACTTTACCCTTGGAAACATGGCTCCTGTGTGTGGTTCCGGTGCTGCGGACTGTGGAGCTGTCATCGCTGTCAGGTCTCTGGCCGCCTCAACCTGTCCAGGGCGGATGAAAGATCCAGCTCCTCCATCTGGCTCTCCCATTCGGGGAGTTCAATGGAACCAGACCTCGACAGACCTTGCTGGTTTCGCCAGAGCAGGGGCAGAGTGTTCCAGCACAGGAAGCACCTTGCAAGTGCTTTCGCGCTCCAGTGCTCTAACTGTGAGAAAACACCCCTTCGGCTCTCTTCTGCTTTTTGTGTGGCACCAGCAAGTGCGAGCAGTGCCAGGTAGCCACAGAGCTCATCTTCGGTGCCAGAGAGTGGTGATGCTGTGGTCTCTAGATCACAAGTCCTTTGGCAGCGTCACACCTCCCTCACTCAGCACCGAAGTGCTGGGCTTAGGGCCCGACCCACGCGGTGCCGGCTAGGGACAAAGCTGACTCCATGAGGAGAAGTTTTAACCTAACGTCCCTCTCATCATTGGTTCTTGGGTGGAATTTCCGCCTCTGCAGGTCTTACTTGTCAGTCAGGTGGGCTTCTCCCAAGCACTTTAAGCAGAAGTTTGAGGGTCTCCCCTGGGCCTAGGTTTCTGGTAGGACCCACGTGGTTTGAAGCCTTGAGACCGAGGCATAGAATCATAGAATATCAGGGCTGGAAGGGACCTCAGGAGGTCATCTAGTCCAACCCCCTGCTCAAAGCAGGACCAACACCAACTAAATCATCCCAGTCAGGGCTTTGTCAAGCCTGACCTTAAAAACCTCTAAGGAAGGAGATTCCACCACCTCCCTAAGTGACCAATTCCAGTGCTTCACCACCCTCCTAGTGAAAAAGTTTTTCTTAATAGTCAACCTAAACCTCCCCCACTGCAACTTGAGACCATTACTCCTTGTTCTAGATCCATCCTCTCTGGAACTCCCTTTCAGGTAGTTGAAAGCAGCTACCAAATTGCCCCTCATTCTTCTCTTCTGCAGACTAAACAATCCACGGGGCATGCCCCAGTACCTGGGAGGTGAGAACATGATGGGGGAAAACCCCAACAGAAACTTAACTATAAAATACTGAAACACTAAGTAAAAACTATTTAAGGGTACAGATAGGAAAAGTCTTCTAGGGGATCACTTGCCATAACAAGGAAGAGAAGAAGCAGCTCCAATGACCATTGTGGGCGGTAGGAAGGAACTGGAGAGGTGGCGGATAGGCAGGGACCTGTGTACACCGCCACGAAGGCACGACTTTAGGGGGCTCCACAGCTGACGGGTAGCACTAGGGGAAAAACCTTCCCACCACTGAGTGCATGGGCGCACACACACCTACTTGGAATCGACATGAGCAAGCACCCAAAGAATTCCTCTTTCTTACCATGCAGTGGCACATAGCACTTTTCCAGCACCTTCCATCCAAGGATCCAAAAGCAGTTTCTAAATAATGAACCAAGCCTGGTATCTCCATTTTACAGATGGGTTTTTAAGTCCACACTGAGTCGAAGGTAGAGCCAGGAACATAACAACCGAGACCTTCCGAATTGTCTGTAACCAGAGCAAGCTTCTCCTGCCACATTCAGTCACAGCACAGCACATCACACCTTGTGTTTCAGCGCGTGTCAGCTACTTGTCTCTTTCTGGAACTATCAAATACCTCCTGCTGCCTGGGCAATTCCAAACATTCATCTGCGGTCATGGCGCTGATATGCTCAAGAGACAGGCAATTAGAAATCTACATTAAAGTCCTTATAAATATATATTCTATAGCAACCCTGAATGTGCAGCCAATCAGCTCACTTGATGGACTGAGCAATCTCCATAGCTCTGGCTGGGAAGGAAATTTCCTTCAATTACTTGAGACTTTCAAAAAGTTAAAGGGATATGGACTTTGAAAGGAGAGTTTCTTTTTCTGAAAGCCTGCCGTTGTGTCAAACACCTCTGGAAGCTGAGTCTACACACGAAGTTGCACTAGTTTAACCAAAATCAGTTAAAAACCAGTACAGTTAAACTCGTTTGGACCCTTTAGAATTGCTTTAAACTGGGGTTATATCAATTTAGCTTCAGCTAATTCCTTACTGAATATCAATAAATATTTAAATCAATATAAGCCAGGTTTAAAATCAGTTTAAGAATGTCCACACAGGCATTTGCAGTGAGGTTTAACAAAAGCTATGTAAACACGCCTTAGTTGAACTGGCGCAGCGGCATGCATGCACCAGGCCTGACAGACCAGCGAAATAATTCTGTTCTTTCCAATTTACTTTATGCATTTGTCTAGTCTGTCACACTCCTCCCCTTGAGCAGTCAGCCCCGTTTCCCACTTTGTGTGGGCCGTTCACACCAGACAGAAGGTGAGGGAGACAATTACAAATCAAGGTGATTCTAAAACCATGGCAGCCACTGGTGTGTGTGGGCAGTTTCTGAAATTATGTTAACTCTTTAAAATTGGCGAGATTTGAAGTTGACAACACCTCCTCGTTTGTTAAAAGCGGAGTAGGTGTGCAGAGACTGGGATGCTTTACACTGCCAATACTGAGAGCCTGCTCTCCGATGGAGAAGAGGAGACTAGCAGGATAAGATCAGGGAGCTCCTGAGAACTCTTCCTGTTACTGGAAAAAAGGAAGAGCTGGGAACATACAAATCCGTTTATTTATGACTGACAGAGGAAAAGGGATGCAATGCTGATGGGCACAGAACAAACAGATATGGGTCAGGTATTTAGGTGCTTACGGTGCCCATTATCTCTGTACCAGTCAAGATATCTCAGGTACCCATCTGGATCCTATGACTGCAGTATCTGAGCCCCTCCAAATCTTTTATGCATATATCCTCCCAATAGCTCAGGAGCTACTATTATCCCCATTTTACTGATGGGGAAACTGAGGCACTGGCCGGGACTGGCCCAAGATCACACAGGAAGCCTGTGGCAGAACAGGGAACTGAATACCTGAGCACTCTCCTTGGCTTGTCTGATCTCAGTCGAGCTGAAAACGTGACTCTCCTTTGGGTCACACCTGGACAACTACTGCAACAGCTCAAGCAGACAGAAACCTCGTCAGGAGCACTTCACATGCACCAGGCCCAGTTCACGCGCTGTCGAAGGCACGGGAGCCAGCATCAGCAGATGTTAAGTGAAACCTGATGTGCTGGCACGAGAATCTGCAAAATGTCTCCCCAGCGAACTTCTCTGGGATGTTTTGGGTTTTAGCTTTGTAAATACAACATAGAGGAGCCTGGTGTGGCAGGATAAAAATAGATCCATTCAAAAACAAACGCAATTTGCAGTTCAGCAAAACAGATGCTAAGATGTCAGCCACTCGGCTGTGCCAGGCAGCTCCTCCCTCCCTGCAGGGGACAGGATATTCGTGAGAGAATCTAACACCCATGCAAACATCTGAACTATACCTGTACCCTTTTGTGGTCACAAAAGCGCATACATTGTATGAGCTTCCCATATGGAAAGGAGTCATGGGAAAACCTGTCCCCCTGCTCTGCCCCTCTAACGCGATCAAGTAACCCCAGCGTACTAATTGGCCTCAAGAACTGAAGAGTGGTTTCTGCAGTGTGCTCGAGAGCCTAATGAAACTATGTCAAGACCAAACTAATTTCACTTGTGATTCCTTGTACTCAGGTTACACCTCTGGGTTCTCAGAGACAAAATGGCTCCGGGGACTGGCAATAGGCTAGAGTACCTCTCGTGTCTAGAGTTCAAATCCAGCCTAGATCACCAGTGACTGAAAATACTCACAGCACGACCTGGTAGTCTATGGGTAGTCTCAGCCTGGGTCCTCACACCTCAAAGCCACCGCCTCTCTCGGCAGCCACAAGAGACACACCAAGGACCGAAGGAGCACAGGTACTAACTTACCTCTTTACCGCAGACAAGGCACCTCCCCAATCAGGGTTGAGGCATGCTGGTGTGGGGTGCTGTCCCTGCTGCTGTCCATTTTTCATCTGTTCCAGGGGAACAGCCATTTAAGGGTATGTCTACACTACAAAGCCGCAGCCGGCATAGCCCCACAGTGTAGATCTGGCCTACGCTGCTGGCAGGAGTTTATCCAGTGACATAGGAACACCAGCTCCCCGAACGATATTAGCTATGTTGATGGAAGTCCAGTGTAGACACATCGAGGTTGGCGCAGCTATGTTGGTTGGGGTGTGGTTTTTCAGGCCCCCTCCCCTGAATGACACAGCTATGCAGATCCAGCTTTTCAGCACAGACCAGGCCTCAGGCTCCAGAGCTGTCCATCCAGAACCAAATGCATATTTAAGAAAACCAACACTGGGTGGCTGTGCCTTTGAGCCCTGGGCTTCATATGCACTGCTACGCTTTTGCAAACAAGCACTGGCAAGGCAGCTACCGAATCTCTGCCATAACCAGTACCCCATAGCTTTCTCCTCTGCATTTCCTTCCCCAAATGCTCTGCTCACCAAGACTTTAACATGTCAAACTGGTGACTCTACAGCCTCCCACAATATCATCAAGCCGAGCTCAGGGCGTTACAGAGCCCAGCCACAGACCCAACGGGGGCTGCTGCAGCATCACAAGATGAGTCGGGCAGGATGAAGCAGAGCGCATGGGAGGTTTTTGTTGCTTGGACACATCTTGGCAAAGAGCAGGGAGGGCATTTTCCACAGGCTCATCTAGAGGGTTTAGTAGCATTTTAATTCAGTGTTAAAGATCACTAATGCAGCAGTGGCCCTTTCAAAGCCAAGCCATGCAGTGAGGGTGGGGGCAGGAAATAAATGCCCAAGACTCTGATTAAAAGTAGGTAGAGGGCTGTATCCCCGTCCTGCAGAAGGGAGGCCCATGTCTAATCTGGGAAAGCCGTGTGAAGCCACCACAGAGTTACTCTGTTTTGGAAGATAAATCAATAAGCAACAATAGGAACACAGCAGGAATACGTAGCAGATAATTTGCATGAGAAGAAAACATCTGGCACAGCTGTGGGAGGGCCAGCAGCCAAATTTGATAGAGAGCTTGGAGCAGGGCAGTGGCTAATACTGCCTCCCTACTATGCTTTTGTCCATATTCAGGGTGGCTCCAGTCAGTGACTGGGGATCTCAATCCTTGTGGTTTAAGGTTTCCCCCTCTTGAAACCCAAAGCAGCTCTGAGATGAAGAAGGATTGTGTCCCAGGGTTCTTTTACATTTCCTGAGGCCTTTTGGCCTGAGAAAACATTAGGCTTAACTCCATCTCCCAACCATCCTGGCAATTAGCACAGGGTAATTTATCCATTAAACCCTTCAGATACAGGTTACCACAACCTTCAAAGAGACAGAGACAATAATACTATTTCACTCAAGTATCTTCCTAAATGTTAATATTCCCTTTTTGATCTTTGAATCAAAGCTATAGCAATAGACAAGACTTGTTTGCTTACATCACAAGACCTGAGCAAACATCTCCCCTTCTACCTCTAACAATGCAGGCTGCATTTCAAAGCTCTGTTCATTTACAGATCTTCCTAACCAGTCTCTAAAATTTGGCCATGGGTCAGGTCAGTCTATGAGTTAATTAACTCTTTCTGGCCCTGTCACCTTTCAATGAGATTATATCACACTCAACGTCACAAGATAATAATGTATTAAATGTATTGATGTCTGATATGATTTGACCATATTGTGTAAAAAAATGCTTTTAGGAATGATTGGGAAGGGGTTTCAGAGAAGCAGAGGGATGCAGTGTAGTATAGAAGGGTAATTCAGGGGATATATAATGAACCCACAGAAGGAATGAAAACAGACAAATGAGACATCATCTGGATATTTCAGTTCTATATCTACATTGCATCAAAACACAGTTCTATTGAAGGAAAGGAAACAGTCAAGAAATAAATATGGTGTAGCACTTAAACCAACAGTCCCCAAACTTCTGAGGGTCACCCGCCCCTTGGCACTGTCCGTGGCTCCCCACCCGGGAGGTTGCAGGGGGATAGGACATACGAGGACAGGAGTAAGGGAGCCAAGACTGGGATGCAGCTGGGGATGGGTTTGGGAGTGGGGCCCCGGCCAGGGGCAGGAGCAGAGCCACAGCCTGGGGCCAAGGCTGGGAATGGGAGCGGAGTCACAGCTGGGCCGCCTTGGGGGCTGGTAGCTGGGCCTGGTGGCCAGGTGAGGCTCTGCTCCTGGCCTTGCCCCCAGCCTCAAACCTGGGCCGGGACCCTCACCCAGAGGAAACTTCATGAGTAGATCTCAAAGCATTTCACAATCTAATACATCAGCCCTCAACACCCCTGTGAGGCAAGGCACTGCTACTTCCCCATTGTACAGAAGGGGAGCTGAGAGTCTAAGGCCTAGTCTACACTACCAAGTTTTGTCGACAAAACAGTGAATGCGTACACACAGCAATGCAACTTTTGTTGGGAAAAATGCCCTGTTATGGTGACAAAATATTACCACCCCAACGAGAGACATGCGTCTTTTTCCTCTACATTTGTGTTAACAAAGTGCCAGTGTAGACACCACGTTTGATTCCATCACGTTAATTGGCCTTCAGGAGGTGTCCCACAATGCCCATTGTGACTGCTCTGGTCAGCAGTTTGAACTCCACTGCCCGGCAGCCAGGTAAACAACCATCCGCCCCTCCCTCGCAGAAGCTCCAGGAAATTTTGAAATTCCATTTCCTGCTGGCTTAGAGTGGAGAAGTCTCATCGCACCTTCCCAGTGCATCTGGTCAGTATATGGGGAGCTGTGCTTGAGCTGTAAGAATTGGGATATCTACGGGCAGATTTCTCGAGGCTTGTGTGCAAAGGGCTATGACGGAATACGCTGCAGTGCAGAGTGAAGATAAAGGAGCTGAGGTAGGCAACCTGTAGCTCAGGTGCTTCACCTAAGATCTCCATGTTCTATAAGGAGCTGGACGCTATCTTCAGTGGCCACTCCGCCTTCATCACCAAGAGCCCCATGGATACTTCAGCAGGCCTGGAGGTGGTGGAAAGGGGACCTAACCCAGAGGACAAAGTCATTGATGAAAAGGTGGAGTTAGATGATGTGGAGCTTGCGGCGGGGTTGCCCGGTGGGGCAGGCAGCCAGGAATTATTCTCCACTGCAGAGGTGTCTAGCCAGTCTCAGCAGTTGCTTCCTGGCAAGCAAGAAGCAGGAGAGGAGACACCTGGTAAGTGGCTGTGGCTTGTATAGTGCAGAGGTAGGTTCAGGGTATAAAAATGTGGGAGTTTGGCTGTGTTTCTGTGAGCTGCACATTTCCCTACGTAGCTATTCAGTACGGTGGAACAAGGTGTTGATGCACACTGAGATCTTACAGGAATCATCCAGAAAGATCTCCCAGAACGTCTCCTGGAGGTACTTGGTAACCTTCTGCTGAAGGTTCCTTGGCAGAGCAGTTTTGTTCCTTCCTCCATTGTAGGAAGCTTTCCTGCGCCATTCAGCAATCACTTGTGCCGGGATCAAAGTGGCACACAGGTGAGCTGCATAGGGAGCAGGGCGGAAGCCACAAGCATGGAGTAAACACACTCTCATTTCCCTGCTTATCCTTACCAGAGAGATATCTGCTACAATGACCCCCGCCTGTGGAAACGTGCAGGAGAATTTTAGAGTTTTTTCCCTAGTGGCTGCACCATGACCCTTGCAGAGTGTGTGCTTTTTTCCTCACGTGGAGAACCCCCGCCAGCACTTACCATGCTATGTGAGTTCGCAGAGATGTTTGCTTACCAAGGGTCAATGACAAAGTGATTGTTATGTTGCAAAAGGTGTATTTAACTGAAATGTTTCAATGCTGTGCGTGAATTTAACAATCCTGTTTCTGTGCATTGTCCCTTGTCCTTTGGCAGATGTGGCCTTCAGGAACACCCCACGCACCCCAGCCGAGCATCTCCGCCAGAAAAGAAAGTGCCCCAGATGCAACGAAGAGGCCATGTTCTGGGAGGTATTGCAGTGCAGAGAAAAGGGAATGCAAGGAGTGCTCGGACGCTGAACGGCAGGACAGAAAAGAGAATCAGGAGTCTGTTAAGGATGCTACTGAGCGGATGATTAAAGTAATGGAGAAGTAAACGCAGATGTTGAAGTCCTTAATGCTTCAAAGTGAGCAAATCCGTGCTTGCCCTCCCCGGCACCACATTCAGAACTCTTTTCCATGCCCCCCCATATTCCTCCTGTACAGTCCTTTCCACTTTCCAGGACTTCAGTTTCCCCTTCACTCCAGCCGCTCAGACAGCTTTCATAATGATAGCTGGACTTACACACATTTGTGAAAGTCTTCCCTTGCCTGGCTCCTCCTTTCCCACCAAGCATCTGTGTGTGCTGTTTCTTGTGCAATAAAAGCAAAGTTTTTGAATGCTAACTCATCTTTATTTGTTTTCTACACATTGAGATAGCAGGCACTACCAATACTTGCACTGGCAGTTTATTCATGTGCTTGTTGGAATGTAAGGCCCCAAATGTCACCATTACTTCCTAGAAAACTACATGTAATGTAACATTGAAGCACCAATCACCAAGATACACATTACTGGTTCTCATTTTCAAAGTGTTGCCTCAAAGCCTCCCTGATTTGAATTGCCCCCCTCTGATAGCCCTGGCATCTGGCAACTCAAATCAGCAGCCAAGTGGTCTGCCTTAGCACTCCACCCGAGTAAACCTTTCACCCTCAGCGTGCAATGTACAGCACATGGCTATGACCACGGGAATATTATCCTCATTAAGGTCTAACCTGCCATAAAGGCATCACCAGTGTGCTTTTAATCTGCCAAAGTCACATTCAACTGTCATCTTGCACCTACTCACACAGTTCCAGGAAGGTGGCTTTCCGCATCTGAAAGTTCTGTAGCCACTGCTCATCATCCCATAACTGCATGATGATACAATCCCACCATTCAGTGCTTGTTTCCCGAGCCCGAAAGCAATGGTCTACCATATGCAGCTGTCCTGTGAATGCCAAAAGCAATCTGAAGTTCGTTCTACTCATATCACGCAGAATGTCGGGCGATTGGGAGTATTATTCAGTTAGGAACTTCACGATTAAATGCACTGCCATCCACGATGTCTTCACGACAGATAAGAGAACACAGGAGAGCAGTGCAGGATCCTTCCCTTCTCACAAAGATGCTGGGGTGCACATCAAAGAAGGGCAGTTGAAAAATGCCGCAAAAGAAAGCTGAAAGCCCATGGAGTGCTGGGACAGAAAGCAATGCATCATGGGACATTGAACCCGGTCCCAAGATGCTTTGCGATCTGCTCTACCTTCACACAACACAGCGACAGAAGGTGTTGAGCTGGATTGTAGGACAGGTACCCACAGTGCATTGCTCACACTGTTGATGATAGTGTCCCTACACTGGATGTGCTTTGCCGACAGAGGAAGCGAGTGTGAACATTACATTCTGATTTTCATTATGCCGATTTTTGAGTGTCAACATCACCTTTGTCGACAAAACCTGGTAGTGTAGACAAGGCTTAAGTGCCCATGGTCATGTAAGAAGGTAGTAGCATGGCAGGGTATTGGACCTGTGTCTCCCAAGTCCCAGGCTAGCACCCCTATCCTGGACCAGCCTTCCTCTGATCCACTGCCACACCTCTCTTCGAGAGAGAATATTTGGTTTAAGGAGAGACCCATTGCAGACACACCTGCATGGCTGCACTAACCTGGGGCTGGAATCTTGCAAGCTACAGGACTTTAGGAACTCTCTGCTTTTGGTTGAGCAAACCTGTTACTGGCAGTGTGATAAACTCCCTGGTTGCTCTGTCCTGCCATGCCTGGCTTATTTAGTGCAAGTGGCTGGCTTTGTAACATCTGCTGCCTTCCTGACCTTTCCTGTGCGAAGAGGACTATGTTTTTTTTGCGCAACTGAAAATGAAGTGGGAGGAGTAGGAGCCTGGTAGTTGACATTGCATGCATCAGTCTTTTAATTATCCCCTGATTAGGCTGGCACCTGGAATGGGTTTGAAATAATGGGATGTAGTATTTGGTATGATTATGTGCCACTTCACTAGAATTCAGAAAAACAGGCCCTGATTTAATCAGATCTAGACCATTCAAGCATTTTCCACACTACATTAACCAAGTGATGCCAGAAATTGAGAGATTAGAAGAATTGGAATGAAGCCCAAGAGAGCGTTTTCATTTTGCTCTAAGGCAGGATCTACAAGCAACGAGACCCTGCATTGCATGGAAATATTCAGATACGCCTCCCCTGCCCACAATCGGTATTTTCAGGCCCTATAGAACGTTTTCTGCTCCTCTTCTAGATTAACATGGTGACAGTTGGGTTGTTGGGAATGCACCATATACTGTATCTTCTGAAGATGTTGGTGTTCTGCAAAGCCAGACATGGGATACTAGACAATCCAGTGGGGCAGAATGGCTCACGAAAATATAAGGGCTGAGGAGAAAAGTCCATGCAGACAGGAAGATATCTAGAGCATATTCATATATCAACCTACAAAGCCAGGCTAGCAGTGAACATCCCATAAGGACATCGACCCGGGGAGGGTGGAAGGCAGGAGAGGCTGGGGAAGGTTCTAGAGACAAGGGGGCTTTAGGGATCATACTGTTTCTTATTCTAATAAAGTTCCTTGTTCAGTGCTGGAAAACAGACCTACACAAACAGCTTCTCCATGCCCAGTACTAAGTACGGTACCTGCACACTTTTGTTGGAGGCCCTCTATACGCGTATGGGACACAGTAGAGGGTCTATATACGAAAGGCTGGATTTACATCTTGCGGGCCCCTAGGCATCCCCGGTGGCTGGACAGCTATGGGGGCCCCGGCTCCAAGCTCCCCATCATGACCCAAAGGGGCTCCGAGGTCCAGGGTCCCCTGCCACCTGCAGTGGCTGGGAGCTGTGGTGTGTGTGTGTGGGGGGGGAGGGGGGCACTTAACTTTTAGGCGCCCCACAACTCCCCAGCACCCACTCACAAACCCCCCACTGCCCAGCACCCCACCACAAGCACCCAGAGACCCACTCTCCCCTGCCCCTGGCTGCACTCACTGGCCTGCTGGGAGGTGACTGTGTTTGCCAGGCTAAGCTGGCAGCATGGCCAGGGATTGCCCTGGCCCCTCAGGAGCAGTGTGATCAGCTAGGCTGGCACAGGAGTGAGGCCTGCCCAGGCCAGGCTCCCCTAGAACCCACTTGCCCAGCAGGCCCCCTGCATTGGACTGCTGAGCTCTTCCCCTGCCACAGGGGCTGCTTCGCCTTCCCTGCTGGCAGGAGCACCCAGCAGGGCTGCATGGGACCGTCTTGCCCTCAGCTGGCCCTGCCCTGGGCCAGGACCCGGGACCAGCAAACTTTGGATTTTTAGGCACCCCTAGAACACCGGCACTCTAGGCACGTGCCTATTGCACCTAATTGGAAATCCAGACCCGTATGTATGGTGCAGACTTTGATGGAACACCTGAGCCAATGCATAGATTGTTAAAAACTCATCGCTGAGAAGGTTAGATGAGTAGGCCACCAATCACAACCCAGCTCTCTAGTACGGCTCTCAATAGACACGGTGGCTAAAGGCTACAATCCAGATTCTCAGTGTGTTCTTGGAAGGGTTGCTACTGTTCACACTGTTTAACCAGGAACAGGAGTCCAATGACTAAAGCCAGAAACAAGACTGAATCTTGGGCTATGACACAGCCCAAGCTTTGCCCTGGCCTACAGCAGTCACTTGCACGTTCACCTCATACAGCTGCCGGTGAAGATTTTCAGAGCACTTGTGTCCAGCAAAGTGGCTGTAGCTGATGTACAACAGAGGCTTGGGATGGGTGATCAGAAGCCGGAATACCTTCTGAGCCTGCCAAATATGAGCATGTTTAAAAAAAAACAGACAAAAACAAAAAACCCACCCAAGTTGCCAGTGCTCTGCTTCCCTGAGAATGGAAGGGCTTGTGCAAAGGACTGGCAGTCATCAGGCAGGGTGGAGCCGAGCAGTGCTAAAATAACCTTAATGCCACCCAGACCACTTGGGCTGCGTGCGTCTCCCCTTGGGGTACTCTCTGGGGCAGGGACCAGAAAGCACAGCGCACATCGTAAATAAGGGACACAAGGGAAGGAGCTTATGAAGCCAGGCTCTGCTACTCTCTGGAGAGCAAACCCAGCCACCGGCACCACTCTCTGCTCCCCTCCCGCCCCCAACACTTCCCATCTGTTCTCCCTGGGCCCACTGCAGGCCCCTTGCCTAGCATGGTCACCTCTGGCACTATCGTTCCCTGGGACTGAACCCTATCTCCCTCGCTGTGGCATCCCTCTCTGCAACAGGGATCAGACTAGCTTTCAATCCCCTCTCCCCCACCTCCTGGCTCTCACTACAGCCAGCTAACACCCCGATCACACTGGGCCCTCTCCAGTCTCTACTGATCCCTTCCACCTCTGGAGAGAAACCTAGTCATATTCCCCGCACTAAGCACCTGCCCGCACTATACTCCTCATTCCCTGCTCTCAGCTCCTCCCTGCAATACACCCTTATTGCACGCCAGCTTCCTCCCACAGCAACGCGTCACAGTTAATGCACTCCCATCCACGGCTGGCTTTACCGGCACTGCCCAGGAAGCTGCGGCACTCCCTTCCGAGCTGAGATGAAGAGTATTTGGCATGAACGATGTGCTGGCTTTTTGTATTTTGCACAGCATATTTCAGTAACTTTACTTACTTCCCTTCTATCCCCCTGCCCAATCATCAAGGACCGACCGTCGTATGCCCCCAGAGGAAGCTGTCCCTGGAGCCAGGATTGCTGAGAGCTAAGAGATGCACAGCTGTGCCAATGAATTCCTGTATCAAGGAGATCATCTAAGTCCAAGACTGGAAGATTAGAGAGAGAGAGTTCTGCCCCCACAGAGATCCAGACCCACATGTAGCATGAATGGACATAGGGGTTGTGTGAGGTGCAGTGGGACTGTGGCTTTAGCCTCCCCCCTTTATGTGGCTTAGGGCACCAATTAAATGAATTCAGTGCACCTCACTAGTCCTCTATTCGCTCACATCACAAAGCCGGCACATACTACGGCCAGTGTGGCGAAGAAAGGCCCAGAAGGCTGAGCTAGCAGGGGTCAATCAGTCTGCACTGAAGTGTATCGCTGCAGACTATGTGCATAACAGATCAGTTGCGCACCACCACTTTGCACTCTGACCAGCTCGAGCTGCTTCCCTACAACCCCCTCCCAGTTACGCAGTTTGCTCTGGCTATGCTTAGACAGTTTGCCAAATACCAGGCCATCCGCTGTGCAGAAAGCTAGCTATCGCTACTCTTCCCGGCTGCAGGAGTCTGGCCATGTGCTGAGGGGTGTGTGCGCCATAGCAAGGTCCTTCCACCTGGCTAGCAGCAGACATTCCCCTCTCATGCCAATGGGAGCTGGTCTTCCCACACACAACGCAAGTGACAAATGGGACGTCATGTGCCCCACACAGAGCAGGTCCTTAAAAGGCAGCTGCAAGTTCATTGAATGTTGAGACGGTGTAAGAGCACAGCTAGCCTTATGTCATGGGAGAACAAAGCATCTAAATAAAAGCCAATCTGGGAATGAACTCAGGAAAAGGGACGCTGCTTTCCTGATTGCAACCAGTGAATGGTTGGAGGAAGCCAATCTCAATGGCAGGGAAACGACTGCATAAACACATCCCGGGGAAAACATGAGAAAGGAAGCAAGAGCATGAACGTGGCACAGCCCATTCCCCCACACCCCTCACCACTCTCTTAGGAATGGGTGACAAGCTTGGATCAAAAATAGCCACATTGCATGAACAATGGAAATGTGCTACGACTTTCTGGACTTGCAAGAGTGCCTGACTTAGTGACCTCCAGCCACAAACAGGTACCCTAGCACTCAGGGACACTGGAGTCCTCCGCTTCCTTACCCTGGGCAGGCAGCTCCTCTCCTCCTATCCCCACAACTCCCTGATGGCTTTTCAGCCTGCCCTTCTCCTATCACAACAAATCACACAGGAAGAACATCGGCTAGAGCTCTACTGGCCCCCACCACCAATACTGAAGTTGCAGCAGTGTCCTACCTGTAAAGCTTCAGCAGTCTGAGCAGATGGCTGCAGTATATGCATCTGCCTCATGCCTAGGGGAAGTGGCACTCTCATCTCTTTGGTTTGGGGGGGGAGGAGGGGAAGGTTTGATTTCCCAGCAATCGGGATATCATGTTTGCATCTGTTCTGACCAGCCTGTGCAGGCAAGTAGCCGGGAACTAGCACACCCTGCAGACAGAGGCTGTGTCGCTGTGCTCTACCCCAGCGGAGTGCGAGGGAAATGTGAGAAGAAGCAACAACCCCAGCAGTGAGATGGGACCCACGCAGCCACTAAGGAGCATATCCACACAGACCAAAGATTTTCTATTTATCACGCTCCAAAAGGCCATAATGTTACAAATTCAAACCCCGGAGTGTCCTAGCCTAGCAGCAACCCCTCACCTCGCTAAGGGCTAATCCTGTGCTAAATCCGAGCCGTCAGTCACTGGAGCGGTGTGTGAAACATGCAGGCAGTCACAATAAGGAGAGGGTGGTACTGCCACCCTTAGAAAACTCCAGGCAAACCAAAACACAACTGGCTCAAATCTCCCCTTTCCAAAAAGTTGACTTTTGAGCAAAAGCCAAATCATGAGAATTTCAGCCCAAAAAGAGTAATTTGCCGGACAGTTATAAACAAGTGACAAAAGGCTTACAAAAGGAGACCAACCCAAACCATAGCACCCACCATTAGCACCCATTATACATGCATCCTGCATACCCTACACACACTCGACACTGTAGCGACTTGCACTCTAAATACAGAAAACAGCTAGACATGGATGTAGCCAGATTCTTCCAAACCCTTGATTTTTTTTGTACTATGCTTGAATAATTGAAGCCTAGTTTCTGTTCCAGTTAAAGGGGCCACGCAGTCTTTAGGATATGTGCCATACTGCGGGCTATTTTTAGATAATCCACAAGGAAGGAAACCTCAGACAGCCATCATCAGCATGATCTAAAATGCAGCTTTGCAGCTGTTTGGCCAGTGCTGCATAAGCGACTCCACCCACAGAGTGTCAACCTTGGACATAAGAGAGGATCAATAGCACTCGCAAAGCGCTGCATTAGGCTTCAAAAGTCACAAAAATCTCTGATGAGGAGGCAGTGTTGGCTCTCTCCAGACTAGCTCATTAGGCTCGTCAATGCTTCTAAGACTACAGGCCTGCACAGGGGAAGCAGGGAGGGTTGTGTTAGCTGAACTAGTGCAACAATTCTAGAGGGGTCTGCGTAGGCTTTTGGGCCCGTACTCTCCTGGCAATGAGGCAGTCTGTGGGCATCGAGGAAAAGAAGGCAGGAAGGCATGTAGGTGGCTGCACCACTATTTATTAGCATTTGTGCAAAGTCCCAAGGATGTGCATGGCTATTTACAGAGAGAGCAGACAGCCCCTACCCTGAGACGCTGCCAGTCTAACTCCAGCAGGTAATGGATCCAAGCAGGATATGCCTGGCTCTGAGGGTGGAGAAATGTGCTCATGCAGGCTGTCTACACTAGGAGCTAGGTGTGTGACTCCACTACTCACACACATGCTCACGCTAGCTCAGATATAAATCGTGTAGCCACAGTAGCATGGAGAAAGGCAGCGGAGACATGGCTGAGCATCTCCTCACCAGTTCCAGGCGGACTTGTACCCAGCATGGCTCAGCCCATTGAGAGCGAGCGCAAGTGAGAGCCCAGGAGCAGGGAATCACATCCCTCGCCCGTAGCACTAAGGCAGCTCCAGAGAACTGCAGCACGAGAGGGGAGTGAGATGTAAAGGTCTGGAGGAGCTGCAATGGCTGAACTGCTGTTCAGGGAAGCGGGTGGATTCCAGAGGT
Organism: Gopherus flavomarginatus; assembly: GCF_025201925.1. NCBI lineage: Eukaryota > Metazoa > Chordata > Testudines > Testudinidae > Gopherus > Gopherus flavomarginatus. The sequence goes on from NC_066630.1 coordinate 41,106,974, forward strand.
ACATGAACAATTGTAAAAGACGTTTTCTATAAAACCTCAAAATACAAAGATTCCCCATCTCCAGTTTTAACATTTCACCTGCCCTGGCTCTCGCGACAATGTACTACTTCATTTTACAGATACATTCCAAGTGTCCTTGGCTTCATCTCTGTGTAACACGATGGACACAGGTCAAAACATTTTCAACTGGGGCCTTTATATTTTGGATGCCTCCATTTTTGGAAGCCCCCAGCTTAACATCCTGGACCTCGCTCATCTAGTGCATTTTCTGTGAGGCTCAGAAACTGTAAAAAAATCAAGGTGACTTAAACTGGGCACTCAAAAGCACAGGTACTTTTTAAAGTTTGTGGCCTCCATATTTCTATGGTATCTGATCGATGAATGGCTCAGCTCACTGGTCCTCCTTCCCCAGGTCTCCTTTCTATTAATTGTTCTGAACAGAATCAGTTCGATTCAAGTGTGGCACTAACGTGATCAGTCCATCAGATATACAAATATTGCAGGACCCGTGGATTGCTGTCGTGGCTGACTCCACAGATGGGTAGATAGGATCTGAAGTAGATTGCCATGAAGCAGCTGGAGAACAATCTTCTGCAGCCCAAAATACCCAAGTGATGTGGGGGCTGGAACTGATATATTGATTCACTACTCCAAGAGAGTCCCTCTCCGCCAAACCAAATCTGACAGGTGCCACTTTACCTCAAGGGAAATGAAGCAACTAGGAAGTGAGAGGATGCCTAGCCATTTAGATCACTGTCAGGAAGGTGTGGATGGAGGGCACTTACCAGAGGAGCTCAGCTGGCTGGCTTTGACGACGGGAACGTGTAACTCCGATTGGCCAGATCGCGTATCGGAGCCATCACATGGCCCCTGATCTTCCGTTTGACCTGCAGGAGAGGAGGCGATCTCAGCCAAAACTTCTAGGTCCTTCAGGATAACCTAGTAAGAGGCACAGACAGCAGAGAGGTGAGCAATGACAATGCAGCATGGTGAGTCTGCAGAGGTGGCAGGAGACTAGAGACTTTGAGCCTTTTCTCTTTGAAGTGACTGAAAGGAGCTGGGATCCAAAAGGCCAACCCTAACCCTACTGATACGGCCCAGGTAGAAGCGGGGAGGCCAGGACTCCTCTTCTCTGTGACGTTTCTGGCACACACCTGCCAAGGAAAAGGGCGGGGCAGAGAAATGGAAGATCTATTGTGTGACTGCAAAAGGGCAGGTGACCATTAAACTTAGCCCAAGCTTCTACAGTCAACACGAACTAGACCAGGACTTGCTGCCCTCCACCCAGAGTGTATCTGGTAAAAGCCAGTGGTTTAACTTAGCTTCACTTCACAAGAGAAGGGAAAATTTCAGGTAAAGGAGGTAATTGAATGAGGCATTTTCCCATCATGCAATGAATGCTGCAAACCAGCCTGGACAGCCAGCAAAGTTACTAGAGGGAAATCTGTGCTGAGGATTTCCAGGCACTCTGCAGCCAGCCACAGAGTTCTGCTATTCTTGAATGTAGTTTTCATCTAAACAAGAGTTAGCAGCCATTTGGTTTGCATGGAAAGTCTTTCAGGCACCAGCCAACGCAGTGCCACCTCACTGAGCAGAAGGACAGCTTAGAGAGCTATGAATTGTGTCAATCAATCTCAATGGATCAACTCCGAAGACTGTTTAAAATGGCAACATTAATCCAGTGCTGATCAACTCAAAAGAAACTTCTAGCTAATGGGCTTATCTAGCATTGGCCACCTCACTTATCTGTAAAGGAGTTTATGGTGGATTGAGGTTGAATGCTTTAACAATGAGCGTAACAGCTTTATCCAACACTGGTCATTCTCTTCCCACCACCTGCTTTCCTCTCTACCCCACCACAGTGGTAATTTACAAGATGAGGAGGAAAATTATGGTTTTCTACAGTTGTCCTGATGTCCCAACCTGTAATGATGGACCTTTCTCCACCCCTGGCTGTTTTATTGGTCACCTGCCTCTCTCTCACCAACCTCCTCCTTACTGGAGATTTGTGAAGCATGGAAACAACTAGACACATAGGCTGTAGCCTTTGGGGAGCCCTGCGGCACCGACCAGTGTGCAGACACTGGGCAGAGGGGATCCCATATATATCACAGTGTTGCCACCTCTTGCTATTTTATTGCAAGTCTGAGTATTTGGCATTTTACTTGTACATTTACAGCTCCTGGAGTAGTGATTATTTGGAAATTTCAGCTATTATTAATTATTATTAGTAGTATAATCCTTATGGCTGCAGAGAAGAGCTTGAAAGTGACCCAAAAAAGCTCCAAAGCCAGAAGGCAAATGAACACCCCAAATGTTTTTTTTTTTTTAAATCATGAATTTCAAGCGACTTGTGATTTTTTAAGTCTTGGGGGTGGCAATCCTGTGTCTCAGAGTGCTTAGACAAAGTCGCAGGGCACTCAGGCAGTGGGCATCACCCCCATTTCACAGATGGGGAAAGTTCGGTGCCAAGACTCAGGCTTTAAGGCCAGAAGGGACCGTCGTGATCATCTAGTCTGACTTCCTGCACACTGCAGGCCACAGAACCTCACCCACCCACTGCTGTAACAGACTCATAAACTGGCGGAGTTTTCGATGTCCTCAAATCATGATTTAAAGCCTTCAAAGTTACAGAGAATCTTCCATTCACTCTAGTTCAAACCGGCAATTGAGACAAGCCCCATGCTACAGGAAAGGTAACACTCCTCACCCCAAGTTCTCTGCCAATCTGACCCAGGGAGGAATTCCTTCCCAACCCCAAATCTGGCAAATCAGTTAGACCCTGAGCATGTGGGCAAGACCCACCAGCCGGACACCTTGGAAAGAATTCTCTGTAGTAACTCAGAGCCCTTCCCATCTAGTGCCCCATCTCCAGCTGTTGGAGATATCTGCTAACAGAAGTCATGGATGGGCCATATGCCATTGTAGGTAACCTCAGCAACATGTATGGAGAGTCAGGACATGAATCCAGCTCTTCTAGGCCATCCATCTCCCTTAGCCTCCAGGCCAATCTCCTGCACAACACAGCATTTCTCAGACAGGTTCTCAGGGCTGATCTACACAGTAAAGCTAGTGTGCGGAAAGCCAGGGGGAGACTCTCCAGCTCCTCAGCTTGCTGCACAGTGATGTCCCATGCAGACAAGCCCTCAGAGTGTCAGCCAGAGCCGCTCTGAGCAGATGCAGGAGACAAAACAAGCTGATTTGGGGAATGCAAATAGCAGCTCTCTCCTGATTACAGCTTCTGTTTCCTTCACAAAAGCCTAAGGAAAATAGGCAGATGAACAGGCACAGCCCTCCTCTCACTCACTGTAATTGGCGAACGCTACCAGAAGCAGCTCTGCTCACCAGCACTCTTGCGCACTGAAGTAGGCAGCAGTCAACAAAACAAACCCTGGTTGAAACCATTCCCTCTTAGTGCTGGCCAGGGGCTGGGAAGGAGTAGGGGCCAGAAAACAGAGCACCCTCTGGGCTCAGATCTCACTGAACGGATGCAGCCCCTCCAACCAACTCCCATCCCTGCTGGGCCATGTGGATTTCCAGCTCAGCGGGAAAGATGTTCAGATGGCTCTGAGGGAGGGGAGAAACACACCTACATTTGGTTTAGCCTTCGCTGCTGTGAAGCTACAGAGACCGAAGCTTGGGAAACTGGGAAAAACAAAAGGCTCCAATACACACGAGAGGCCCCTGTGCACACAAACATGGTTAAGTAATTCCATGCAACTCCCTCCGGGGGAAAATAAAGGACAACAACAATCTTAGCACTACAGAGCAACAACCGTGCACAGAAGGAGAGGAAAAGCAAGGCCCAACACAGCTGTGTGGTCACTACTACTTTGAATATAGGACAAAACCGTGGCAATGATAGAGCCAGGGCTGGGCTAGCACAGCACAGCCCTTTCAAGCCTCATTTTAAAACAATGTCCTTTTGGGGCTGAGATTTCTCATGTGTTAGCCCAACTCCGAAATACTTTATTTGGGGGCGGCTACAGGGCAGAAGGCAGGTCTCAAACCTAATCAGTCCTTTTGGAGTCATCCACACAGAGGAATATCCTCTGCACATTTTCACCTAGTTTCTCACTCTTTTGGGGGTTCAGATCACTCCAGGCTTGTCTACACTACAACCTATGGCGGTATAACTTATGTCACTCAGGGACGTGACTAAGCCGCCCCCCAAGCAACGTAAGCTACACCGACCTAAGAGCCTCTCGCGGAGGCGGTTGTATTAGGCTGACGGGAGAGCGCTTTCCTGTCGGCACAGGGCTTCTTCACCAGCTGTGCTACAGCTGTGCCACTGTAGTGCTCCTAGTGTAGACCAGCCCTCGGATACGGCTTTGTTTAAAAATAGGAAAGTGACTCAGCTCGGGTGCATCCGGAATGAGGATCGTGAGAGCAAGAGCTGCCCTCTAGCTAGTGAAGACACGGTATCTGAAAATAGAAGTTACCAGAGTTTAAGAACGGTGCTCCAAAGTCATCCCAGGTCTGTTGGAAGCCAACAAAGTCTCCCATTGACTTGAGGGCCTGGTCCCAAAGCCCACAGTGCATGCCCATAAAGACCACCCCCTTCCACGGGGAGTTAAACACACAAGGTTCCAATGACCCGTGGCGACTGGGAGCTGCGGGATTCCCCGCTTCCTGTGGCAGCCGGGAGCTGTGGGGTAACCCCACTGCCTGCAGCAGCTTGGAGCTCCAGGGGCTGCCAGAGGCAGTGGGGTACCCCGCAGCTCCCTTTCTGGGGGCGGCAGGGGATGCTGCAGCTCCCAACCGCTGCAGACTGAAGTCACAGAGATTGCTGGATGTGACGGATTCCGCGACCTCTGTGACTAAATCATAGCCTTGTGTCTCACTCCTGAACAGGAGCCGCAGTGATGCAGCGTTCCTGCATCTCAGTGACGACCGCCTGCATTTGCCCTCTGAGCCTGTATTGGCTCAGCATGCACTTCATGCACAGAACTGATGTTCTCCACTGTCGCTCCCCCTGAGAGGAGTCCATCTGGGAGGGCAGGCTGAGGGGTGTTTTGTATGCAGCACACATCCTTCTGCAAAGCGCCGCCGAAGCACTTGCTTTCTTTGTGTGAGCAAGAGAATGAAGCAGGGAGGTTATAGGAAAGCAATATCCTGCAGGAGCACAAATGCCTGCCATTGCCATGGCAACAGGCTGGGTGCCAGAGAGGCACATCAGCTGGGTCCCGTCATTCCGGAGCTTGGCTGCCATTAAAACCTCCAGCACTTGCAATGAACAGGACTGGAGCCCTCAGTCTCCCCGGTGGGGGGTGAAGACTGTGGGTTCTTACATGTGGGGGTGGGAGAGACAGATCCAATGGCATTTCAGATGGAGGATTAATCACTCAGGGATCCACTCCTGATGGATGGAGCAGCACAGCTGGGATAACCTTGCCCTCGCCTTTAACAACAGAGCCCAGAGAGCACTGGCAGCTGTGACGCAAGCTCTCTCCAGTGTGGCTTGGGGAATGAACAGGGGTTAGCAGCTTTAGTCTACAAGGCCAGATGTTCCTAGGTCTGCACTGACGGTTGGGTGACTTTGGGCAAGTCATTTTGCCTCAGTTTCCCCATCTGTAAATTGGATGATGAATGCTTAGCCATATTTAAGATAGTGTTATAACCCAGGCTCAAAACTAGCAGAGGCCAGCTGTACCTCCCAGTCAATTACCGAGCTCATTCTGGTAACAAGAAAAGCGATGAACATAGCAAAAAAATCTTTGTCCTACAATCCCTGCAAAGAAATTCTGCCACTGCACATCTCTTTGGCTACAGCCCCTGGCACCACTGGCTCCAATGGTCACTCAGACCTAGAGTCCCCTACTAGCAGAAGGGCTAAAATCATTTGAGAACGTGGAGATCTGAAGCACCAAAGTGAAGAGATGGCATTTCACCTCCACTCAGCATGAAGTGCCCCTCTCCCCCACCACACGCATCTGCCATGGTTGCTGAAGCAGAGATTTCCTTTGCTTCCCCTCCACCATGTGCGTTTCTCCTCACTCCTCACCACTACAGAATCTGAGCAGCTCACACGCTTTAATGTACTCTACCCCGCCCCCCTGCAAGAGGCAGGGACAGCTGTCTCACAGAGGAATGGAAGTGGGCACAGAAAGGTTCAATGACCTGCGGAGGAACAGAAACCCAATCTGCCGACTGTCAGTACGCTGCCCTTAGCCCAAGACCATCCTTCCTCTGTCCCTCCCATCTTGTGTGCTAGCCTATTCTCCACATAGCTGAACCAAGGGGCAACTGTTGCCACTTACAAACCTTGCCAGCCAAAAGAGTTTTCCTCGGTGGGTTTCCTAGATTCCAGGAGGCGAGGCTATCTGGAGGGTGCTCTCTGCAGTAGAAACAAGTGGAGCTTATTCTCAAAAAGGAGAACATGCCTCTTAGGAAATACGAATAGTAACCAGGTCAAAACGTTCGGCGGGCACCTCAATTAGCCAGAGCCAGCAATGGTGGGGCTGGAGAAGAAAATGACCACTCCGCATGGCTGCAAATGGGCCTGAGGGGGTGGGGACAGAGAGGGAATTGTAAGACAACAGGAAGATTGTAACCAACAACTAGATGGTTTCCTTCCTTGTCGGGAGTACAGATTTCTCTCTGCATTGCCCCCAAGCAATGGTTTTAAAGGCACAGAAACCAGGGATTTGTAGGTCTCTTCTGTTATCCAGATCTAGGTCAAGTTAATTTTTCTCTTGTTCTGGTTGAACTGATCTGATACTAGCATCACTGGTTTCTGAGGAGGCTTTCAGGCAGTGTGAGGAGAAATCAGCCCCCACCCTTCATCTTCCTCTGCAAAAGGCATCACCCGTCGCTTAGAAGTAATGTACCATGACACGTGAGCCATTCCCTAGCAACTCAGCAGCGCATCCTGCTGCCACCCAGTAACCCTGCTCACGGGGGGAGCGTACACTCTGCGGGGCAGCCCTGCTGCTCACACGCTGATTCGGGAAGGAGAATGGGAGGAGAGGAGAGTCAGCAGGACCACAGATGCTGAAAGCTGAGACACTTGATGGGTGCTGCCCCACTGCTGGTTGAGCACGTCTCCCTTTGGCACCTGGAGGGAAGGTCTCCAGCTGCTGAGGGGATGGCGGGGGGAGGACAAAAAGCCTCAATTCTTGTGGAGCCTTCCCACAGTAAAAGCGCTGAGCAGATTCCCCAGAAGCCTGCAGCAGGCAGGTCCCTTTGGGGAGCGCAGCTTCTCATTAAGGAGTTCTGAAGCCTTTGCCCTGGTGGCAAAGAGCTCATCTCCTTCTACAGGCAGCATGTGAACATCAGAGGAGCGTGTCTCTTCCATCAACCTGGAAGTGCTTTCATCACCTTGGAACGAGAAGAGCCCCACGTCTCTCATTAAGGGGATTCTGAAGAGAGATCCCATTGCCATCTACAGCTCTGCTCTCCTCCCACTCACACAGCAACAAGTTCATTCTAGCATTTGCTCTGGTGACTGACTACACTGAGATCAGAAACATGAGTGTATTAAATGCTCAGTATAAAGAAGTCAAAAGCATAAGAGAGGAGGGATCAAGATCATTTTGCCAGCACGTTTTGTACCCGCCTAAGTAACACACACAGATGTAGCCTGCGCCACACAATGTAGGTCCTGGAATGGCCTGGGTTAGCCAGACCTCCCCATTATCCAAACAGCATTACAGCCCCACATATTAGCATAGAGGCACAGGGTCCACCTCCTGCACGTCAGAGGCCACTGAACCCCAGGCAGTTACCCCTGCACTGAGCCCAACAACTTGGATTAGACCAAATTATTATAGCTGTCTGGAGACTAAGCTACAGTGTGTCACAGGCAGAGAACAGGAGGGACCAGGGTGCACCAATGCCCCTGCGATGGCAGGGAACGGATCTGGTGAGATACGACCAGATGAACTTGTATTCCAGTGGCACCTAGATACTAGAAGAGATGAGGGCCCCAATGTACACACACAGCGAGAGTCCCTGTCCCAAGGAACAGAGGCCTAGGTGACACAGTTTTTGTACAAGTATAACTGTGTCTGTTTGTGATGATATGTATTTATCAGCATAGTTACACCGGTACCACCCCAGAGTGGGCACAGTTCCACACAGCTTTAGAGTGCCCTACGCTGGTATAGCTCATTGCTGTACAAGAGGAGGAATAAGCTAGACAAATAAGGCATCTTCAGACTGAGGTCCTTTATTCCCCTCCTCACACAGAAATAAGGCATACTGGGATAATGCATCCAGACTAGGGCCTGTGCAGCTTTAATGCTACAGCTAGGTGGTACCAATCCTGCCCAGAGAAGCCTTATAGTCTAAACAGACAAGAAACCAAAGCTGGAAGAAAGGAAAGATCGTCTTGCCCATTTTACAGATGGGAAACTGAGGTACAGAGAGAGGAGGGGTATATCTGCACAGTGATTAAACAACCACGGTTGGCCCAGGTCAGCTAACTTGGGCTCATGAGGCTGTAAAATTGCTGAGTAGATGCAAGTGGGGAGGGACCCTGAGCCCAAACTTCCACACAGCAATTTTTAAGCCCTGAGAGCCCAAATCAGCAGACCTGGGCCATGGCGGCCATGTTGCGAGTTGTTTTATTCCAGTGCAGACATACATGGCAGTGGGCAGGCCACTGATGGTAAGAAATCTATGCCAGAGGCAGGAGCTGGAGTCCCAGTCCAATGCCTTAATCACGAGGCCTCGCTTCCTCACTGAAATTCCCTCGGCCAGCCAGCTTCCTCAACATCTGCAGGAAGTTCAGACAACCGAGGAACAAAGCTTCTCTACACGCATGACACATGTATGGCACAGACACCCTGCACTGCAGGTGAGACAACAGGGCTAGTGGATAGGACTCTAGACAGCCAAGTTTTACTCTTGGCCCTGCCCCCAACTCATATTTTGGGTATGTCTACACTACCCGCTGGATCAGATCGGCGGGTAGTGATCCATCTATCAGGGATCAATGTATCATGTCTCGTCTAGACGCGACACATCGATCCCCGAACGACTCCAGAACTCCACCAGGGTGAGAGGCAGAAGTGGAGTTGACAGGGGAACGGTGGCTGTCGATCCCGCACCGCGAGGACGTGCAGTCAGTCAATCTAAGATACGCAACTTCAGCTACGAGAAAAGCGTAGCTGAAGCTGTGTATCTCAGATTGATCCTCCCACCCCCAGTGTAGACCAGGCCTTTGTCTACACAAAAGTTACACCAGTTTAGTTACACCAATTTAACTAAACCAATACAAACCCGGGCATCACCACTCTTACTTCTGTTTAAGTTGATTGGGAAAAGGTTTAAGAAACTGAAATAAGCAGCTCTTAAACCAAATCCCATCCACGCAGGAGTCTGTAGGGGTTTAACTAGAGCAGTTCATGTTCACATCTGCAGCTCTCTGTGTAGACAAGCCCTCAGTGTGACCTTTAGCCTTGGACTCAGTTTCTTCAGCTGTGACTCAGGGCTAAGGCCCATCTTTGTAGAGTGCTGCGAGATCCAGCGATGAGAAGTACTTTTGATGCATTATGTATCACAGCACTGACTGTGCATAGGATGCTACATAGGCAACTGAGCTAACTTCACTCACACGCGTCCCCACCCCAAGGATTCCAACAACCTGGCAACCACAAGAGCAAAGCTCCAGTGGTTTGTGATGTTATCAGGACTAATGCGACTGTCAGAATTACCGTGTTTTATGCCTTTGAAGATCTGTAATAAAAGCACATTTTATCTGATGAGATGCCCCTCATTCCTCCTGCACATGTAAGATTCTTTTTTAAAAAAACAATGTCAGCTATGAAGAACTGTCACTACTGGCTGATGGTCTGGGACATCAGAGGTCACCTCACCAGTCACCCCTTGAATGAAGTTCGGCAGAACAGCGCAATTGTCATTCAAACACTTGGACAGCTGCTACAGTGTGAACTCTGCATTCACCTGAGTGAACAATCCTTCGTTTGCCGTGCTGGCCCCAGGATCGGAGACACACAGTGTGGGTGAGGTAACAGCTTTCACTGCAGCAACTTCTGTTGGGGCAAGGAACAAGCTTTTGAGCTACCAGAGCTCCTCCTCAGGTTCTCCACTCCTGGTGCCTCTCAGCATATGCTCAGGAAATCCAACAGCCCCCCACTGAGTCAGGACCCCACTGTGGCAGGCCCTGAATTGTGGCAAACCCCCACACAGATCAGGGCACTCCATACCAGATGCCACTCAAACCCCATCGTGCCCAGGGGGAGCCCTGCCCGGAGCTGCGGATTGAGCAGAGCACACACTGAGTGGCACCAGGAATGGGTAACCTGAAGAAGAGCTGTGTGCAGTCAAAGACTGGCGCCTTCCACCACCAGCAGCTGGTCCAATAAAAGACATTCCCTCATCTGAATAATCCTTGACAACATGCCCAGGGAACCCCCTTTCCACTATACCTGGGGCTGACCACATGGGAAGATTAATGTTTTAGGATGAACTGGAGGAACGGAGCATTCCATAGTTATTTCAGCTTTCAAACACCAGAACAAGTGCTCCAGGCCTCTGGTATTGTTCCAGTGTGTAGGGTATATCCCAGAGCAAACAGAGCTCTGCTCTCTCATTCTTAATGAGGCAGGGGGGAGCAACAGATGTCCCAGAGCCAGCTCGGGTCAACGTTGCTCAAAGGGGGGCCACAAGCCACTGACCAGGCTGTATAAAGATTACGCAAGGCTATTCAGTGATGAGCAATCCCTGCTCTGCTAAAGGAAAGGGGTCAGGGTCCCTGTAATGCTGCAGATTGCTGGGAAGTGGACTCCGCCGCTGGATGCTACCCATGTGAAATTGCTGCTGCACAGTACTGCATTTTGTTAAAACTAGCACAAGGATGCCAAAGTGTTTCACAAGCTGCAGTGGCAGCCACCTGATAGGCACAAGAGTTGTAAAAAAGATGCCCAAAGATGCTCAGTCCTTGCACAGTTAACTATGAAAGGCCCTAAAGCCAGAAAAGGAGATGAAAATCCTGCCCTCAGCATGGAGCTACTTAAGGAACCCTAAGTGTGCCTGCAGGCACATTTCCTGAAGGGTAATGGCACCAACTGCACAGTTGAGGAGGTTATTCAAGTCCCACAAGTATCCTCCAGAAAACAGAAGGGATCCGAACTACACAGGTAAGAGAGTCAGGAGGGAATCTGAAGAACAATTAGCCAGCCACGTAAAGGCCATCAGAAGTAGGAAGGCTGTGAAAGAATCTTTAGACCCACTAGATCACCAGGGAGTAAATGGAGCAACTAAGGAGGATAAGGACAACGTGGTGAAGCCTGAAGCCAAGCAGAGCGCATCAGGAAGGCACCCATCTTGCATTTGCTCTTGCCAGGCAATAAGGAGGACATGTCAATTGGACAGCATCCTGAGAGGAGATAAGAGAGCAAATGAAAAAATAAAGGCAAGGAGGGTCCAGTAGTTAGGATGCTAATCTAGAACTCTAGAGACCTGGGTTCAATTCCCTGCTCTGCCACAGACTCCATGTGTGTCTTGGGTGGGTCACTTAGCCCAGGTGCCTCAGTTTCCCCATCTCTAAAATGGGGATAATAGCACTGCCTTGGCTCAGATGGTTGGGATGATAAATAAATTGAAGGCTGCGAAGTACTCAGATACTACGGTAAGAAGGACCACGACCACCAGAGACAGCAAATGCAACAAGTAACCAGGCTTCTCCCTGGTGGATTAAAACACTGCAAAGCCGCTCAGAAAAGATGCCCTCAAAATGCAGCTGTTTTCCCCACGCTCCAGGAAGAGAGCCTGCAGCGCAGCGCTGAGACAGCCCTCAGGAGGCTTGTTGTACACTAGCAGCACTTTGCACCGTAGCACAGCCATACTGGTGCGCTACACTGGACGCAGCTTATACTGGCAAAACCGCGTATTCCAGCGCACACATCCCATCCCATCCGAACAGCTGCAGCTTTGCTGGTGTAATTCCCTCTCCACTCGGGGCTTTTGCCAGCACAGCTGTCTCACTCCATGATCGCCCCTCTTCACGCTCCTGCCCCACACAGCTAGGTGGGCAACAGTGCCTTGTGCAGACCTAAGCATCATGCTTGCAGCCTGTAACTATCTACTGGGCTCCAATTTCCCCGGCAGCCCCTGGGAAGCAGGCCTCAGTCCCTAGGACAAGCTCTGTCCTGAGAGAGGCAACTGCAGCATGTTAAGAGATGGTTCAGAGACTCTGTTCCCCTTTGTCACCTCATGCCAGACCCCTCCTGTTCTCTTTTCAGCCTGCAGTGAATGAAAGGCTGCCAGAGCCTCACTGCACAGAACAAAGCCCTCCAAGGACCCCTAGTGGTGAGATGCCAGTCAGAGCTCCACTGCACTCGGCATGGGGTGGTTAGGAATCAGGGCACATACCGTGGTGTTGAGGGCAGTGGCTATTCATCCCACACGAAAGCTGGCTGCGCTGTGACTTGAATGCAGCCTCATTCTGTAACAGTGGGCAACGAGGTTTCTTCCCGACACATTTGGAGGTTTGGGGGATTTTTAATTTATTTTCCTTCTAAATGCAGTCCGGAGGGGTGAGAGGTGAGAAGAAACCAAGGGAAGGCAGCACAAGAGCCAAGAATGAGAGCCCCATTGCTGGCAAGCCCCCACACCAAGGCAGTGTGAAAAGTAAACTTGCATTCCGTCCTCATCGGTGTTAAAAGAGAAACCCCCATCAATCTTCCCACGACAATTTCACTGTACCTCTTTTCAAACCTCCATCACCAGGGAAGAAAGGGGATGGCGACCTTTGCCCTCCAACTGAGACAATTTCACAGCTACCAAATTTCTGCTTCAGCTCAACCCTGATCCAAATTTCTTTTATAATGAAGGAGGATGCAGGAAGGGAGTATGGAGGGGGGGCATAGGAGTGGGAAGTTTCTCCCCATCCCTGACGGAATCGGTACACTTAAGCCCCCCTACCCAAAGAGCTGCACACAAGCGTGGCATGAATTCCCTAGCTGATCCTGTGTGCACAAATACCTGACTACACAACTGTGGTAGCTGTATGTGCAAAGTCTGATGCAGAAATGCACACGAGTTTGCTCCCCTCAAACTCTCTGAAACTGAAGCCTGCTATATAGTGAGACAGCGAATGTGCAAGGAAGGGCATTAGGGCTGAAATGCATAAAGCAGTGAGGCCATATCTGGGCAATACATTCAACATCAAGCAGCAATAGCCTTTAGCCCTTCAGGAGAGTGATGATGGTAGCTGGCTGATCAGGACTGAAGCCATTTTGTAACACTGACAGACCTGTCATCTCTCAGGATGGGTGCCCAGATCATTTGAGGCAGATTTTTGGAAACGTGTGTAATTAGTGCACAGAAAGTTTCACACCCCATCTGATGCCAGATGGTGCACAGAGCACCACAGAGGCTGGGTATGAATGCACTGCAACCACCAGCACTAGGGGCCCATTGATGTCTCGGTTCTACACCAGTACAGAGATCTGAACTGTAGGGTGGCCTGGAGGGGTCAGACCTTGCCCACCCTGCACTGCTGTGCAGCAGACACAGCAGGATGCATGATGCCTGCAGCGTCACATGAATCAGCAGCATGTCAATCAGCATGAGTAACCTCTTGGGAGCAGAGGGACAAGAGCGCAAGATCTGCTAAAAGCCACTTCGACTTCCCATCTGCAAACACCTGCCTTTCTCCCAGATCCCTCCTCCTGATACAGGGGCAGCATGTGACCATCATAAGAGGGAGCCTGCCACAGAGCACAGGACAACTGGGACTGAGCAAAGGCTGCTTCCATCGTAGGACGGCCAGTGAAATCGTGTGCTGGGCTAGGCAGCAGGCACTATAAAAACCAGCAGCACAAAGATGGGTCTGGGGTGGGACAGCAAGAAGCTGGAAGGCTGGAGCACCAGCTACTGACAGTACTTGACCCTTCTGCTCTGCCCAGCCTGGGGTCTCAGGGCTGCTTAGACAAGCCAGTGAATTCACATTTGTTATAGGCAAGTCACATCCTCAATGTGCATGTGGAGAAACTGCCTCATCTTTCTGTGCCTCAAAGCACCAAGCCAGTGGCAAAGGAACAGAACGAGGGATGCCGGAGTCCGAATGCCATGCTTTAACCAGCAGACCCTGCCTTGTCTCCAAAACACAAGGACACCATGACTAGGTAAGTGACACCGAAGGGCACTATTTGCAACCCCCGCAGGCTGCAGCAGCTCATTTTAAGACATGCCATGATCAGCACCTGCTGAAATCTCCCATGTCACAGGCCGAAGTAACATCCCCAAAAGTTCAAACCGAGAGCATATACCCGGCTTCTGGGCGGGGTGGGGGAAGGGTGCCTGGCTGCTTTGGTCAAATAACTGCAGCCCTACTGGCACAGCTGGCAGCTTCCTGGTCACGTCTTCCACCTGGGCCACTCCTCTGTATCGCTAGAGGCTCATGCACAGTTTTCCTGGCAGGGCCTTGCTTTGCCCTTCAGTCTCAGCGAGTGGGGGGTCTTGGGAAAGGGCATCCCCACACCCACCTCCATCAGGAATCCCATACGGAAGTGCTACTTGCAGGCGTGTCAAATTGGATTGCAAACATCTTCCAGGATCCAACTTACATCTGATTGAATGAATTTCTTTGCATTCACCAACACCTCCAGCTGCCCTTAAAAACAGCAAAGCTGGCCTCCCTGCCTCCTTGAAAGCAAATATCCCCCCAAAATCAGTCCCTAATGAGCTCAATACTCCCAGGGAAGTTTTGTCACCAAATACAATTACAACAACAGTCAGTCTCACACACACACACGTCCCTTCCTCGCCTTGCTGGTAAACACCACAACGTTCAGTTTAGAATGCCAAGCTGTCAGCATTCAGCCCCAGGCCTGGACGAAGCTGCTGTACAGAGCTGACCAGAGCCAAGAGCAGATGAGACCTGTAACAGCTGTGCCATCTCACTCCCGCAGAACTTGCGTCGATTTCCTTCTCCAGCAGACAAGGTGTTATCACACTTAAAAAGCCAGGCATTTACATACAGGCTGTCTATACAAATGAGAAATTAACAAGCCCCACATGCTAGATTCACTGATCAGTCACTTGCTACTGCGGCCCATGGACTCCCCTGCCAATCCACCCCCAGATTAAGTGCCTTGGGGCAGGCATTCTGTTTGGCAGACGTGCTTGTGAAGCACCTAGTGCACTTTGGGTGCTCTGTAAGCAATAAAGCTGAATCTGAGGCCGGAGGCTAGAACAAAGGAGTAAGGAAGTGAATCTCAGGTCATGCTAAGTTCCCTGTACTCTCCTTTTGGTGCGCCCTTTATTTTATGCTCTTTGCTTCACATGGGGTCCCATATTTTGGCCATGGCAAGTTGAAAGCTTAGAGCTGCAGCACAATGGGCCTAAAACCAACAGAGCAAAACTAAAAAGCAAACTGAACAAAGAGACATTCACTTTGGCGAAAGTTTTTGTTTAGCGTCATTGTGCTTGCAATCCGTGCTGCACTGGGAGAAGTTCTCTGGGCTTTAGAGAGACCAGGCAATGCACCAAGGTTTCTACCGCTGCAGGGCTGCAGAGACGCATGCAAGGAGAGTGGCTGGTGGTGGGCAGCTTAGCAGCATAGGGGAGCGGGGTCAGGGTTAGGGTGAGTGGGCAGGGGATACGATGTCACAAACTTAAGCAAAATGCAGAATTCTCCATCACTCATCAGGGATTCCCCTCCCCTCAGGTTTAACATTAACAGCACAAGTGGCACAATATATTTAATACAAAGCCATCACCCTTTTCACAGCTGGCTGAAAGTTATATGGCAAGTCCTCAGGTTTATTTTTTCCTCCCCAGATGTGAATATTGGAAATCTGTGGTAATGTTAAATCAACCACACCACCCACGCAAATAACTGACTACCAACTGACTTGTCAAAAACAACTCTGTTCTCTCCCTGGAGCCTCCAAAGCCCTCTCTCCTTTTGAACGGTTGGTTGCTTCATGAGAAAGGATGGATATTCTTTGGAAACTCATGCCCACATTGGAGGGGATTTCTGAAGGAGCCATTCAGAATGACTGACTAACAATCCATCTACTGACTTGGCACTTCAGTTAATAGCAGGCATCATTGACCCAAAAGGTAGGAACTGCCTGAGATACCTGTATCTTCTCCTTGCTCTTCACTGGAAGAGAACTGGAGCCAGTTTGTCCTCATGCCACACTGGGATCATTCACTTTGTGATCCCTCCTCAGTTCTGATGCCCACTCAGTTGGCTTGCCTTAGGCTGATGAATTTTAAAAGAACCATTTAGCACCAAGTAATTCTCATGTTCCAAGTGATCGAAGCACTAGCCCTCAAAGCAGCTGAGGGAGGAGGTGGGCACCATCCCTATTTTATGGCTGGGGAATCTGTGGCGATTGGTGTAAAAATGTGACTTTGTTCACACAAGGATTGGCTATAGCTCTGAATAGCCAAGGAGAAAATCTGAACAAGAAGTGCAGTCTTCACAAAGTCATTTTAACCGTATGTTACGCAGCTTCCTTTGTAGGCAATAGGACAAACCTGCTTGCTTGCAGAGAGAGATATATATTAGTTTATTGTAATAGGTTTATAGATTTATATTAAAGTAAGTTTGGCTGTAATGCAAGAGACCTACAGGCCATACCCTGTATGTTAAGCTAAGGCAAAGTTAGCATATCTAGATTAAGACCTTTTACTCAGAAAGCAAAGTTGACCTATATCTTGTTGCCTAAATAGACGAGTACCCAGGATTGTGTCCATGACCTTTTATCTAGACCAACAGACAGTGAAGAATGGCATGGGGGGGTTTCAGTGCTGTACCCATAGACTTAACAAGTACACCACCAGAGACTGATGTGCGTACATACCTGTCACCAACACACACATACATACTAGCCTATGGGGTAAGTGCACCCTAACATCTGTGGGTGAGGAAGGAAATTTGGGCATAAGAGGAAGGATTTCCAGCATTTGCCCTATAAAAGAGGTGACCCACCTCAATAGAGTATCTCCATATTTCATTTTACTCCACCTCCATTCTCACTTACTTCCTCCACTCTATCTATTCTAGCTATCTATGACGACTGCTACTATTAGTAGGCTGTACTTGTTCTTCTTAAACTTCAAGTTTCAAATGAATAGACTAAGCTTGGTTTCCCTAAGCTTTATTCTTAGTTTATTACATTGTGAGTTAAGTTAGTCAAGTAAACCCTAGTCAGCTCTGATAGCTCTTAGCATTTTCTAAGCACTGCATCCCTCACTCAAGAATTGAGAAACCTGAACTGCAAGGCTGGTCCTGTGTCTCTTACCACCAGGTTATTGAGGAAGGGTGCGAGTATGTTAACCAAAGCTTTGTTGCATATAATACTATATCATCATGTGTATCTTTTGAACAGCAGTAATGCAACTGTAACTTTGTAACTCTGGGTATTTTACCATTTACTTACTATTATTAATTTTAATAAAAAGTCTTTAAGGCTCTATCTGTCTCAGTGTCAGCTTCCTGTCATACCCCCCGGGGGTCCTTCGTAAATTCTGTGGAGACTGATTCAGGACAAGAGCTTTTATCTTCTGATCAAACAGATTGGCAAGCCTAAGACCCATACTAATTAATATTAATAATAATTTATTATTATTATTAAAATCAAATACAAATATATTAAATCCCAATATTATACAAATTAATACCACCACTACACCCTAAATCAGGCTACATCTTTTGAAGTCTCTTTGCTTCTAATAGCAGTAAAACGAAGTAGAAGTAGGAAATATTCTCTGTTGGAAGGGTGAGCATCTGAGACTGGGTGGGAATCAAAATTCTTGTTCTGTGGCCTTGGGGAAGTCAGTGTGACATCTGATTCTATCCAGACTCGCATCTCAAACATACTAACTCATTCAAGTTCCAGATTTCAGAGCCTTTGTTTCTAGTGATGATGCACTAGGCAGAAAACATATCCCAGCCAGACTCCCACCCCACAGTGACGGTGCAATGCTTTTAGTTATGCGGGAAGAAAAAATATATTTACTTGTAAAGTGAACAAATTTGATCTAGAGTCATTGAAGGAAACAAGAAACTCAGCAATGCCATTTTCACAGATTTGTTTTTCAGACTATCCCTGAACTTTAAGTTTGCCACGTTCACCTGAACAGATCATTTAAGATTTTTCTTGGGGGGTGGGGGAGGAAAGGGGAGAGTATTTAGACTCTTGAGCCAGGAAAAAATGGTTACCTACCTCATGCAGCTGTTGTTCTTCAAGATGTGCTGCTCAGGTCCATTCCATGTCAGGTGTGTGCGTGCTGTGTGCACAGTCATCAGAAATCTTCCCTCCAGTGGTATCCGTAGGCCTGGCTCTGGTGCCCGTTAGAGCCCTGCACTCATGCACCAGTATCTTGGGCAGCGCTGGCCCTGTGTCCTCTCAGTTCCTTCTTGCCATCAACTCCGACAGCAGGGAAGGGGAGTGGGTCAGGAATGGATAAGGGTAACATCTCGAAGAACAGCAGTTACAAGAGGCAGGTAACCGTTTTTTCTTATGTCGATTCCATGTTTGGTGACTCACAAGCAGTATCCCCGGAGGCGGGCTCAGAGTTAATTGTCATGGGTGCCTGGAGAGAATATGAGCCCAGCATTGGGAGGGCACCCCCAAGAAGTCCAATACACCCATTGATGATGTGGCCATTGAGTGGGTGGCTAGAGACCAGACGTCGGGCCTGCCGCAGGCTTCAGCCCGTAAGACCAGTGCCGGCGATGCCTCGGCAGCGGGGAGGGCTCACTCTCAGACCCCAAGGAGGACTCCTCCCTAGGAGACCAGGTTGAAGCAGAAGCGGTCGCGTGCTGATAGCTGTGGCTGGCTGGGGAGCGGCACTGCGAGGTTGGTGACTGGTGTCTCGGTACCAGAGGCGTACTTCACGGTGCTTGCAGGGCAGAGACTGTGAGCGATAACATGGTGATGGGGAGTGCTGGGCTGAGGATCAGTGCCATGTCAGAGGTGCAGCTAGCGGTCTCACCGCAGGTTTCTCTTTAGAGAACCACCTTTGAGGAGTCTGCTGAGGATGGGCCTGGGTATCGAGACGTGGGTGGCACAGGGAGGGACATCAAGTCTCTTGCAGCCTGAAAGTCCTCCAGTGTTGAAGGGGCCAGGAAATGTTGTGGGTCCCAACCACTCCCGGGAGTTGGTGGTGGCTCCCAATTCGATCTCGGTACCCTAGGCGAACTGACCACTGCCAGATGCGGCTCCAGGGAAGACGAGTGGCCCTGCACAGGTCTCGGCTCCTGCGGGGATCCCAGGTAGCCATGCGTGGTGCCATGGAATGACCTCCGTCAGACCGCGACTTCTTTTGCCTTCTCTTAGGCACAGGAGAAGGGGAGCGGCACCAGGAAGGTCCCAGTATCGGTGGAGCAGTTCACACAGATGCCAAAGGGCTCAGTGCCGAGTCGGAGCAGCAGAGTTCCAACATGGGGACCAGGGCAGCCTCCACCAACAGGGCTTTCAGCCAGCTGTCCCTCAGAGTCCAGGCAACATGAACTACTATGGGACTCACAAAAGCAAGGTACATTCCAACCACTATCACTGGCAGAAAGGAGGAACTGAGAGGGCACAGGGCCAGCAGGGCCCAATATACTGGCACATAGAATAATAGGGGGCCACTTAGGGATCTGGGGCAAAATCAGTACTTGGTCCTGCTAGTGAAGGCAGGGGGCTGGACTCAATGACCCTTCCAGTTCTAGGAGATAAGTTTAAATAAATTAATGCAGATATACCTATTTATTTATTTAGAATATCAGGGCTGGAAGGGACCTCTGGAGATCATCTAGTCCCACACCCTGCTCAAAGCAGGACCAATCCCCAGACAGGATTTTTACCCTAGTGCCCAAATGGCCCCCTCAAGGATTGAACTCAGTACCATGGGTTTAGCAGGCCAATGCTCAAACCACTGAGCTATCCCTCCCATCCCATGTGCATGGGATTCCAGAGCCAGCCCCACAGATACCACTAGGGTAAATATTTCCGATGACAGTGAACATGGAATGAACATGAGCAAGCACTCGAAGAAGAATGTAACTTTAACCCCTGTGAGGTTTTCCAGCTGAAGAAGTGGGTTTTTTTTGGCCCACGAAAGCTTATGCCCAAATAAATCTGTTAGTCTTTAAGGTGCCACCGGAGTCCTCGCTGTCTTTGCAAAATTTTTAAGTGAAAAGATAGAGCATATGCAGCGTCAGGCATGAAGCTACTTGTTCGG
Organism: Gopherus flavomarginatus; assembly: GCF_025201925.1. Taxonomy (NCBI): domain Eukaryota; kingdom Metazoa; phylum Chordata; order Testudines; family Testudinidae; genus Gopherus; species Gopherus flavomarginatus. Next base: position 41,127,131 of record NC_066630.1, read on the forward strand.
GTAAATTAGGAAATGGTGTTACAATGGGAGTTCGAAAGCTTTAATCATTTTTGAAGAACAGGTTTCCAAGACAATTAAGGAAGTCAACAGTATATTTAAACTGAAGCATTATAAAGATCAAACATACATTCTCCTTTGCTTTAAACCATTTGCTTTTTGTAGTGTTCCTCAGCTTGACAATGAAACTCGCCTGTTTCACTACTTACAGAGTTTCACTGTCAGGTTTTCATGCCCTAGCATAATGCTGCAATGTTTGCACTGTAATGCTGCAAGGAAATGGGCATGTTTAAAATTATATTTCCAGTGGAAATTAACTAAGTCTTATGGCAATAGAGGCTTTAGTCTTGAGTTCCATAAAAGCTGGGTTTTACTACACAAGATTTTAGCTCATTTAGAGAAAACATTGGATCAAATTTGATCCATGTTAAAAAATCCCTCAGCCTGAACAGGAGCAGAACTGCAAGGAAAAACATTGAGTGTTTGTGCTGAACTAGTGATACCTACAATGATAAAACCGTGCAAGGTTTTAGATCAGTGGTTTGCCCAGCTTGCTACTGTATCTGCTGCTCTGGAGTTCCAGAAAGGGAATCCCCTGCTCCAAATTCATTCCAAGTTGTTCTTCTGTGTCACAGTGCCACTGACTCTGGGCTGCGCTGTCTCTAAATATCACCGGGCTGGCTCTGCTCTACTGACTGTTTTCAGCAGGATTCTGAGAGCTGGGTCAGGGTGGGGAGAGGGAACGAAGAGATGAGAGACAACGATGATTCACAGCAAGCTACGGGGTATCCTCAGGTACTGGGCGCTGTCCTGTGGGGAACACCTGGTCTGGCAAATCCGGTTTGCAAGTCGAACTTGTGGGGGGTGAACAGCATGTAACACGATCAACTCCTACCTCACTGTCTCATCGAGTGCATTTCTTTCCTTCCTCTAGGACAGCTCAGTTGGGAACATGCAGGGAGTGATTTAGGAGCAGCTCAGGAGGACTGGGCTGCAGCAGCAAGGCATTAAATACTGTGTGGACACCTTGAACGTGCTGATCCTCAGAAGCCAGACATCCCTTCAGCGTAGGACGATCACTCCAAATCAGCTGGAGGGTGTGCTAGCAGGACAATTTCTAACCACCTGGAGGATGAGTGGCTAGCACTGCTGCTTCCTCTTTGAGGGGACAAGTACCCCTGGGCGGGGAACACTGCACTCCATTGTGTCACACTGCAGGCCAACGGGCCACCTCCCCCAGGGAAGTGTGGGGCCACAGGAAGAATGCTCAAGCTTCTAGCCGGTACAAGGCTGGACTGTGCATTTGATGTTGCACCACATGGCGTGTGCAGCCTTCTAAACACAAGGTGCCAGATTCCTGCCCTCGTGGCCTTAGAACATACTGGAGAGGTGAAAGCGAATCTCGCGATGCGAGCATACTTAGAAACCCTGGTAAGGTTCTGTGCATCTGCTCCAGATTCACGCAGACCCTACAGACAAGTCATAGCTCACAAATGGCTGCTGTGAAACGGTCTAGAACAGGGAGTAAATCTAGAGCAGCGGTTCTCAAACTGTGGGTCAAGACTCCATTTTAATGGGGTCGCCAGGGCTGGCTTAGACTTGCTGGGCCCATGGCCAAAGCCAAAGCCCAAGGGCTTCAGACCTGGGCAGTGGGGCTAAGGTTACAGGTGCCCTGCCTAGGGCTGATGCCCTTGGGTTTCGGCCCTACGGCCTGGGGCAAGGGAGGCTGGGCAGGCTCAGGCTTCAGTCCCCCCTCCTGGGGTCATGCAGTAATTTTTGTTGTCAGAAGGGGATTGTGGTGCAATGAAGTTTGAGAACCTCTGACCTAAAGACAAAGCTACCCTGAGGCTCTATAGCGCCACTTATGGCAGTGTCAGAAACTGAATCCTACTCCCTTACTGCACAGTCACATTAGCAATCTCCTCCCTCTCCCCACCCCTTCAAAAAGGCTAATTCAGGCATTCCCGTTTCCACGGCAGCAGGAAGTGAACAAAGCAGGTTAGAAGCCAGCTGAGCAGTGTTATTTAATGGACTGAATCTTCTATGGGTTTCCTAAGTAAAAATCTATTTACATAAATAGGCTGGATTAAATAAATCATCTTCAAATTACTTTTGAGCCGTTCCCAGTTATGTCACATGGAGGAAATGCATCACCAGGGTCCTTACAAGTATGTGTCTTTTTAATATTTAAAAATAAGCAATGCAGAAACATGACTCATTGCCATTTCCTGCCAAGCCAGAGTCTATCTGCAAGTTGTGGGCTTTTTAGAGCATTGCACATGCAGATGGGATGCTTTGGAAATGCTTGCCTCAGAAGCAGCCCGGTATGAAATGCAGCTATGCAGTCGCTTGGATCTGCAAGTACACCTCCACCTCGATATAATGCTGTCCTTGGGAGCCAAAAAAAATCTTACCGCATTATAGGTGAAATCGTGTTATATCGAACTTGCTTTGATCCACCGGAGTGCACAGCCCTGCCCCCCTGTAGCACTGCTTTACCGTGTTATATCGGATCGCGTTATACTGAGGTAGAGGTGTACAAGTCATTCCCTTGATATTACTTATCTTCCCCATCTCTCAACAATGCCCTTAACCAAGGATTTATTCCAGACCGGGCAACTTTGCCTTCCTAGTCATGCAGTCCAAAGCTGGTATTTCATGATTTTTAGACCTCTGATAAAGTCTGGACTATGAGTCTACCAAAGACCACTAGCAGGGCCATGTGCATTAGGCATTTAACACTGGTTGCACTTCTGGCTTCTAACACGGCTAACATTAGCATCAGAAGTTAGAAATGCTATCTGCCTCTGATGGAACTACCAGATCCGTTAGTGTCTAATGCAGAAAGTGCTTGACGAAGTAGTGAAGGGAAAGAGGTGAATGTTAGGGCCTGTGAGAATGGACCAGGGAAGGGTGAGGCAGAGAAAAGAGAAGGAAGAGGAAATGGAGACTAGACAAGGAACAGCCAAGGAGCACTCAGGAATGGGAGCATCTTGTTAGACAGGAAGCAAAGTGCCTCCAGAATGCCAAGCCAGGCACCAGGAAGTGACAAAAGAATCATAGACTATCAGGGTTGGAAGGGACCTCAGGAGGTATCTAGTCCAATCCTCTACTCAGAGCAGACCAACCCCAACTAAATCATCCCAGCCAGGGCTTTGTCAAGCTGGGCCTTAAAAATCTCTAAGGATGGAAGGTTTTGAAGGGCAGGGCCAAATTGCTGGGCCCAAGGCAGGGAGCAAAGACTGGAGCATGCATGTTCTTTTCGGAATACTGACACCTACTTTGCTCATGGCAGAGACACTCTTGCTGACAGGTGAGAGGCTAATCCTGTCTTTCCCCCACAATCAGCAGAGAGACCCAGCAAAATGCCAGGCAGAAGAGACCTCACACACTCCCGTTACAAGGTGCAGAGTCATCAACTCTGCAGCAGGAGCAGCTCAAGAAGAATCGCCGGCAGACAAGAACAAAACATTCATCTAAAGAGGTCAAAAGTGCATCACTCACCCAGGTTAAAATCCAAGCCCTCCCCTGCCTTGAGGTAAATATTCCAATTTCACAGGCAAGAGGTCAGTGAAGTGAAGCGAAGCGAAGCATCTTTCCCAATGTCCCAGGGGGTCAGCTTCAGAGTCAGAAATAGAAGCCAGGAGTCCAACACCTAGGCCCCAGTTCTTACCACTGCAGGCAGTACTGCCAGCTGCTGTATTCTCTTGGCAGTAGCAGGTTACCCTGGTATATTGGGTTAGGTGTCTGTGTTACATGGCTCTAAACCTAGAGCCTCAGCCATTAAGCAACACCATGGTAAGTCAAGACACCTGCCATTCACACGACCAGGCAGGGCAAGGCCCTCCTCAGCTCTGCTCCTGCCTCATGTTGCTAGTCAAAGTCTCAGCACACAGGCCAACACAACCCCAACGTTGGCTGCTAAGCCTGCCTCACACTGCCGCAGCACACAAGCCAGGCCCAGTCGCCCCACTCTCATGATCTCCCTCAGGCACAAGTAATGAGGTAGCGTCTGATTTCTGAGCGAAAGGATATTGAAAGCAGCTAAATGTAACACTGAGTCTGACTGATAAAATACTGGCTGCCACAGTAGCCTATACCCGCACTGCCACGAAAGGCGTGTTAACCACAGCACATCACACATCAGCCATCGAGCTGCAACATCCTGGTGGAGAGAAGGGACTGCAAGGCAGCCAGGTCAGGCCAGCCATGGGCGAGTAGAGGGTTGACCTCGAAAAGCTGCAGGGGCCTGCTCTCCGCTAGGATATAGCAGTGGGCTAGTTCCTGCATACGAGTTATCCTTTTGTAACCCTTTGCTGGGCAGTGCGGAAACCACAGAGTCAAGCAAGTAACCAACTAAGAACCAGGTAGAGGCCCCTCCATCTAGGTTGGCCTTGTGCTGGGTGACTTGGTTCCGCTCTGCCCCCTGCCACAGGTCAGTGTGGGAGACAGCAGGGGCACTCACCCCCCACGGCCAGTCAGTAACAGATTATCACCAGTCTTTAGGCTCAGCAGCCCACCGAGGGGAGTAGGGAAGTTCACACTCTAGAGTCACGGGGGTCATCTCAGGCTTGACTGTGGGAGTTGGTGAAATTACAGCTAGAGATGGGTTTGTCAGGAGACTCAGTGAGACACACTGGATTGGGTCACGTGCAGGGAACTCTCTGCAGCCACAAGGGCTATACAATCCTGCAGAGCCAGAGGCCTGATCTACACTGTGCGTTTATACCAAATTTAGCAGCGTTAAACCGATTTAACCCTACACCCGTCCACAGAACGAAGCCCTTTATATCGATATAAAAGGATCTTAAAACCGATTTCTGTACTTCTCCCCGACGAGGGGACTAGCACTGAAATCGATATTGCCATGTCGGATTAGGGTTAGCATGGCCGCAATTCGACGGGATTGGCCTCCGGGCGGTATCCCGCAGTGCACCACTGTGACAACTCTGGAAAGCAATCTGAACTCGGATGCACTGGCCAGGTAGACAGGAAAAGCCCCGCAAACTTTTGAATTTCATTTCCTGCTTGCCCAGTGTGGAGCTCTGATCAGCACGGGCGGCCATGCAGTCCCAAATCCAAAAAGAGCTCCAGCATGGACTGTACGGGAGGTACTGGATCTGATCGCCATATGGGGAGACAAATCTGTTCTATCAGAGCTCCGTTCCAGAAGACGAAATGCCAAAGCATTTGAAAAAATCTCCAGGCTATGATAGACAGAGGTCACAGCAGGGACTCAACACAGTGCTGCATGACAAGCGTAATGGAAAGCCAAAGAATCAAATGGACGCTCATGGAGGGAGGGAGGACTGAGGACTCCAGCTATCCCACAGTTCCTGCAGTCTCCGAAAAGCATTTGCATTCTTGGCTGAGCTCCCAATGCCTGAAGGGTCAAACACATTGTCCGGGGTGGTTCAGGGTATATCTCGTCAATTTACACCCCCCCCCCAAAGAAAAGAGAAAAAAATCGTTTCTCGCCTCTTTTCAATGTCACCGTACGTCTACTGGATGCTGCTGGTAGACAGGGTGCTGCAGCGCTAAACAGTAGCATCCTCTCCCCTTCCCTCCCCGGTGGCAGACGGTACAGTACAAAATGACTGATAGCCGTCCTCGTCATCATCCTGTTAGTGCTCCTGGCCGGCCTCGGTGAGGTCAGCCAGGGGCGCCTGGGCAAAAATGGGAATGACTCCCGGTTATTCCCTTCTTAAAGCTTTGTCCTGGCGATTCAGTCCTGGCAGATGGTGCAATAGGGCTGGTAAACGTCCTCATCATAGCAGTGGGAGGCTGTGCGCCTCTCCCCCCCACCCTTTAATGAGTAATGGAGATGTCCTGCCTGGACTATCATAGCAGCTGGAGGCTGCCTCCCTCTCATTTTATCTCACTAAAAAGTCAGTGTTTCTTATTCCTACGTTCTTACTTCATCACACAAATGGGGGGATAACTGCCACAGTAGTCCAGGAGGGGTGTGGGAGGAGGGAAGCAATGGGTGGGGTTGTTGCAGGGGCACCCCCTGGAAAGGCATGCAGCTCATCATTTCTGTGGCATATCTGGGGCTCTGACCCGGAGCGGCTGTGCTCTCTGGTACTCTAGTAGACTTGCCCCAAATTCTAGGCAGGGCTGACTATTTTTAGACAAAACAAAGAAGGGAATGACCTGGGAAGTCATTCCCATTTTTGTCCATGCGCCCCCAGCCAACCTCAGTGAGGTCAGCCAGGAGCACCCATGATAGCAGCAGACGGTACAATATGACTGGTAACCGTCATCGCCAATTTCCAAAGCAGCAGACGGTGCAATAGGGCTGGTAACTGTCTCTGCTATCTTGCAAAGGCAAATGAATGCTGCTGTGTAGCACTGCAGTACCGCCTCTGTCAGCAACATCCAGTACACATACTGTTACAGTGACAAAAGGCTAAACGGGCTCCATGGTTACCATGCTATGGCATCTGCCAGTGCAATCCAGAGAAAAAGGGCGCGAAATGATTGTCTGCTGTTGCTTTCACGGAGGAAGGATTGAGTGACAACATTTACCCAAAATCACCCACGACACTGTTTTTGCTCTATTATGCATTGTGATCTCAACCCAGAATTCCAATGGGCGGGGGAGACTGCGGGAACTATGGGATAGCTATGGGATAGCTACCCACAATGCAACACTCTGGAAATCGATGCTAGCCTCGCTACATGGATGCACACCGCTGAATTAATGTGCTTAGTGTGGCTGCGTGCACTTGACTTTATATAATCTGTTTTAAAAAACCGGTTTATGTAAAATTGGAATAATCCCGTAGTGCAGACATACCTAGAGAAGAGCTGATACAGCAAACTGGTGCACTGGTCTGGGCGAGCCCAAAGCTAAGGTGAGAGCATGACAGCTGGCAAGCACAGCCGAGGGGGTTTGTATACAAGATGTAATACTCACCTCGTCTGACTCATCCGACAATGTCCGTAGCAAAATGGGAAAGAGGCTGTCTGTATGCCGGAACATCTGAAACCAGAGAGACATGGCCTCAGTCACACGGAGTCTGGAATATCCCTTCCCACACACCACGAGCCATCCTCGTCATTGCAGGCTACTGCAGCTTTGCAGGCATTTTTCAGTTTTACTTGGGAAATTTCCCTCCCAGCTAGCTGACAAGCTCTTTGAAGTAGGGATCGAAACAGTAGCGCTGCTGCAAGTATCAGTAGCAAACTTATTAGGCCAACAAGAACAATCCCAGAAGGACACACGGTTGCTTGTTTGCTGAGCTGATTCCATATCTACGTAATGAGAAGGCAAGTTTCTAGTGTGGGACACTGTCACTTTCCTACCCTTCCCAAGAGAGGAAAGGCCGGAAGAGACTTACAAGTGAAGGGTTTCTTATTTAAACCATGGTTAGTTTTGGGATGAATTTTTGGGCTTCTCTTTATGAGGAGCTGCAGCCACCATGGCATTGATTCAGATTCCACCTCCTGTCTGATTAGACACATGGTCAACTAGACCTGACGTGCAGCAGGCAATGTGAATGATGGCAGCTGCTCCCGCTTGAGAACTTATGACATAACCTACTAGGACTGATCTAGGGTAGGCAGCACCCCAGGGGAAGGAAGAGGGAGTGTCTTCCACTCCACCTTCTCTTGGAAGAGCCTCGCCATCTATAAAGGCCAAGCCCCTTCCCTTCTCCTCCTCCAGAGGATTCTTGGAAACCCCTGCCAAGCCCCGATATTCACCAATACCCACGCATGGACCATTCCGCAGATGTGCTGTAACTGCCAGCCAAGCTGCTCAGGATACGGACTGCGTCTCTTGATTTGGACACCTACCACCACAGAAGCCTAAATTCATCTATAGCACCACCACCCAAGCACTCGCTCTCCTTACAATGAGTCCACTGATAGAGGCTCATCTCGATAGAAGGGCTTCCCAGGCACTTCTCCAAACCTACTGACATTTCGCTCCCCCCCCTCTCCCCAGCCTGTCTACCAGGAAGAATCCCTGTGCCAAGCACGATGCCTGTTAGGCTGGCCTGTCCAGAGTCCTACACAGTGTCCAATGGGAACCAATGACCTGCAAAGGAAGTCAGAAGTTTCAGCCCTGAAGGAAGAGCCCCAGAAACCACATGCGGCTTTAAGAGAGAAGCCAGCCCCGGTCTACCCCAGAGATGCTGGGCAGAGCAAAGTTTTCAGAGGCCTCTCGCTAGCAGTCCAGTCCCCCCAACAGATCTACAGAAGTACATATGGGAGGTCTGTGGCGGCCTTCTCCTCCCAGGGAAGGTGGTGGCAAGGGACACGAGTCTGAAGGGCTGGGAGGGTGTGATAACTGGCAGCAGAATAGGTAACGTCCAAGTGAACCCAAAGCTCGGTGTTTGGTTCAGAAACAGGGCAGAGGCTCAGCTGAGTTTTTATCCCTCACCCAGGAGCAGCGGTTTGCCTACCCGTGCTACTAAGGTCCCTAATGTCAGAAGGGCTCGTTTTGATGGAAGCCGGAGTATTGCTCATGTCTGTACGGAACAATATCTGCAGCTAGAGCCGCCTTCAACGCACTGCAGCCCAGCTAGGCTAGTGGCACTTTTAGAAAGCGCAGGAAGGCCCCCAGCTGATGACAGGACTCTGTTGAGAACAAAGACGGTAGCTAGAGCCAAGTATGCAGCACTCTGCTGAAGTCACAACCCCACTGGCTCATCCCCATGTCTGCCAATGCACCTCAATGCTAAACTGAAGCACTCCCGTTATTCTAGCTCTGCAGCAGTTCCTTGCTATTGCAGCCAAAGGCTCCCCCATACAATTCTGCCAGCGCACCTCCTCCCTACCTGCAGTGCCCCCTGCTGGTCACAGAACATCGCTGAGGCACTGAGCCAGGACTGGCTTTGCAACAGACACAAGTGGTCAGCGATAATGAGGCTGAGACCAAGCAGCTCCAACCCAGCTCCGCAAAGGCAGCAGGATATTGCCCCAATGGTTTCACAAGCCAGACTTACCTTCCGCGGAGTCTTGATGTACAAGTGATAGAGCCATTTCAGGACTGCAATTCTGGTCATCATCCCGATGGCTGTGTCGTGAAGGTGACAGTCCAACACCTGCACTATCCCATCGAGGTTAAGGGTCACCGGGACCCGCTCAGTGCTGCACAGAAAACCAGGGGCACAAAGACAGTAGTTTGTGTGTGCACGTATCCCCATAAGAACATAAGAACGGTCGTACCGGGTCAGACCAAAGGTCCATCTAGCCCAGTATCTGTCTACCGACAGTGGCCAATGCCAGGTGCCCCAGAGGGAGTGAACCTAACAGGCAATGATCAAGTGATCTCTCTCCTGCCATCCATCTCCATCCTCTGATGAACAGAGGCTAGGGACACCATTTTTACCCTTCCTGGTTAATAGCCATTTATGGACTTGGCCACCATGAATTTATCCAGTTCCCTTTTAAACATTGTTATAGTCCAGCCTTCACAACCTCCTCAGGCAAGGAGTTCCACAAGTTGACTGTGCGCTGTGTGAAGAACTTTCTTGTATTTGTTTTAAACCTGCTCCAGCCCAGAAGTGTGGCCCCAGCACCCTCTCTTCCACACATCAACTGGCAGGTGATCCCAGCTGGCTACGCTTGCTGTCTTTCAGAGCTACACGTAAGAGCAAAGGAGCAATTTCACAAAGTCCACAACTGACAAAAGCTGCTGAGTTAATGGACTGGCTAACCAGGAACCGACTGCATTGGTGTGGGGGCAGGGGTGGGGAGGCGGATGGAACAGGCAGAGCCTGTTAGGAGGAAGCTTTCCCGGGGGTGGGTTGTCCCATAACTGCCTCTATTACAGTTTCTTGAACTTTTCTCTAAAGCATCTGACAGGACACTGCACTTGAGGGACCTGCCACGGCAATTACTAGGTTGAGAAACTAGAATATGCTACAACATAGCCAAAGGCCATCAAACCCGGGCTCCAAATAACAAAGTAATGTGTGCCAGATGCATTGAGAGTCCAAGCAGGAACAGCATAGGCATTCCCACATGCTGACCCTGCCAGGTGGCTCAGAGGTGCCTTGAAGGGGCCACGTCAATGAGTCAAGGCACTTGGTCTCCATTAACCTTCCCGCCACGACTCCTAACAAGGGGCCCAACTGGTGCCACGCATGGCAGTTGTTTCTGTGATGGGGACACCTACTCAACTAGACCATGGCCTGAGAGCGCCAGCTTTTCCCAAAGGCCCCTGGCAATTGGTCAGAGGCGCAATGGCTTTCGGGTACCATCAACCTGGGCTGAATTCACAACTACTCAAGTTTACCAAATGATAATCACCACGGACAGACCAGAAAACCCTCAGCTTCCACCCCAGCATGACCACCTCCTCTACCCCAAAGGGGCTAAATGAACAGCAGGGAGATTGTGAGTCCAAAGAACTTGCATTGCAAGATTCCCAATAACGGCATTTGCTAGATAAACTTTGCCCTCCTTTGGATGTAATGACTCTCCAGTTTCCAACTAGGATCTGAAAGTCTACCTGGAGCCCTAGGAGTTCCCAGCATCTGTATTCTCCTGCCCCCAGCAGTAAAGCTTTCAAAGCTTTCTCTCAAAGAGTTCCACATGAGGAATCTTGTCTCTAGCTATTCCTGTTGGGGCTGGCTGGATCTCAGGGGTGGGGCAGAGTTGATGGCTGGGGCCCAATCTTACATTCAAGGCCAGATGGTCAAAACAGATGCCCAAGAGAAGATGCTCTGAAGATCCAGAAGGGGCGATGCGCTCTTGCCTTCCAGGACATACAGGGGATTTCTAAGAGACTGAATTATTCAAGTGTGTGCTGAACTCATGGTGGCTCTCTCATTTGCTTGGAGTTTTTCTGCAGCTTATTTTATGGGAATTCCTAAAGGGCAAATTTCTCTGCAGAAACTGCTGTTTCATAGGGTTTGATTTTCCCCCGGACAGGCAGTCTAAGGGTGAGACCGGGAGATCCTTGCCCTCTAGTAGCTATATGAATTGTTTGATCTACATCATGTCAGATGTTTGTTCAGGTTTCTGACCGAGGTTAGTGAGGATGGCAGAGGCAGCAGCCATGGCCAGCTGATCCAGCATTTCAAGCCCTCACCGAGAAGAAGTCAGGGGAGCATAAGCGAGGTAGGTCCGAATGGGGTCGCAGCACTTTTGGATATCAGGCTACTGTATTTAAGCATGCAAATTAGGTTTGGAATCTAACTTTAAATCCAAGTTCCAAAGCTTTGGTTGCAGCACATGCCAGCACGGTAAATTGCTAGAACAGCGTTGGGTAATGGATCACAGTGAGGCAAAAGCTCTTCGTGTGAAATTTTTAGAAGTCTATCTCCATTATTCTGAGAAAGCGAGCCTAATAATGAGCTCGGCCCCTTTGGCAAGGCCGGTCCAAAGCACAGACCAGTTCTCAGCCCAGGGAAGGCCTGCCATTCCCAAAGGCAAAGCTCTTACGGGGCTCCGAAATCAGGTGCCAAATCGCCAGTGAGTATGGGCAGCACCCTCCATCTGCAGTCGTGCAAGACTGAGCTTCTGCTGAGGGTCAGCCAGGCTCACTGGTCACCATCTATATCCCATGTTCATTGCTCTTGTCCTGCTGCCAGCATCCCTGGGGCAGAGCAGGGCTGGCGCAGGCTTTGGGTGGTCGCCATCTATATCCCATGTTCATTGCTCTCGTCCTGCTGTCAGCATCCCCGGGGCGGGGCAGGGCAGGGCTGGCACAGGCTTTGGGTGGACAATCCCACATGACTGGATTTAGTAACACATTGCTGCACCATGCTCTGCAGCGTGCCCACACATTTCTCTGCTCTTCCTTACTCCACAGCAAGCCTGACACAGGCGCTTCATTGCAGTAGCAACGGCATCGCTTTAGTCAGACCCTCCTCGGCTGTGACATGGGCTCTCAGCACTGAGATCTTGGCCAGGGCAGGTGCTTTGGCTAGCTCATCACCCTAGATTTCAATCCACTGCTCTGCAGCCCTGAGAAGGTGCTGTCATGTTCGCTCTGGGTACTGTATTAAGGCAAGCACATTTTCCTTTGTGAATTTAGCTCTGCGAGATGTGCCAGGCCTGAGACTAGAGCGCTCTATTCATCCCCAGGAGTGGTGTGGGCAGCCTCAGGGCAAGCTTGCCCTCGCATGGCCCTGCCAGCATGCCTCTGCCCTGACCTCGCAGGGCATCATGTAGCAGTGAGAAGTTCAGCTTCAAAGCCATTCACTCCTTCACCCCCCTCCACAGCCAGCGGGACTGCCTATTAGTGCCAGTGGCAGTGCATATTTATCAACTTGTGAAAGGGAAAATGAATGGGTTCTCAAGCTGCCTAATGGCGACTGATGCACACAGAAGCCAGCGCTCCCTCCCTGGGGAAAGCGGGGAGGGGGGTTCCCATTTGTTTTGGCGTGAGAACATCCAAGCCACAATTAAAACAGATTTAAAAACACAAACCACTAAAGTTACTCTCCCTGGTCCCACTTGTACATTAGTGTATCTTCCTCAGCCTTAGTTTCCTTGAAACAGTGTTTCCCAACCCTTCGCTTTCTTCAAGGTATTTCTGTTTGGGCCCTTCCACTCACCCTCTGTTATCTTCAGCTAGTGCTTTTCCCTCCCCTACCCCATCTGCATTCCCCTCGCTCCGTTAGGTTTCCAACCCTTTGGACGAGGGGCTCAGGGCCCAGGCCAGGCTGACCCTTGAAACGTAGGCAATCAGTGTGCTTGAGGAGAAGATGGGAGCGAGCCTGTGGTCGGTCACCCTGCTCCAGGTGCGGCTGAGCTGAGAGCCCTATGATTGTAATGATACAGGTGTTTATCCCCTGGGTACCTGGCAAGGTGGTAGCAGCTTTCACTCTCTGCTGATCTGGGCTGACTTTGAGCCAGTGACTAAGAGGTGAGTGGTCCTGTCTCTCTCCATTAGCCCGCCCGCCCGTCCCCCAGTGCTTCCCTGGCTATTTAGTTTGCTGCAATTTCCAACGCCTGAGTAGCTGACCACACTCCCTGGTCTAACCAGAAAACCATACTTTAGTCTTACAGTCATAACTAACTGCACCAGGATCGGGCTGTGGCATTACACCCCATATTCTTCATAGTAATATTATGGTAAGAGTATGGCATGATTCTGATGTCTTTCGTGCAAGATAAGCCGTGTGAGATATTGAGAAGGTTATGATTTACTGAACACGATTATCCTACTTGTATGCATGTATCATTTTGGTATCTGAAGTTAGGAATACGGTCTGTATCTATTACAAATGTGTTTACACCGGGGGAACACCCACTAGGCAAAAGATTCTCAGTCTAGATGGGTGGCTGGGAAGGGCCATTAGGGAGAATAGGTCTTAGAAGAAGCTAATCTCTCAAGCAGGAGCCTTCCTAAGGAGCCTCTTTAAGGGCAAGCAGCAAAGAGTCCTGTGGCACCTTATAGACTAACAGACGTTTTGGAGCATGAGCTTTTGTGGGTGAATACCCACTTCGTCAGATGCATGTCGGATGCATGTTGCATCCGACAAAGTGGGTATTCACCCACGAAAGCTCATGCTCCAAAACGTCTGTTAGTCTATAAGGTGCCACAGGATTCTTTGCTGCTTTTACAGATCCAGACTAACACAGCTACCCCTCTGTATCTTTAAGGACACTACAAACAGCCTTGAGTCACTGCTGCTATGATCCTACAGGGACATTTGACTAAGTCACCTGGTATTGACTCCATCTTGGAATACCAGTGTTTTTCCACTGATTGGAGCTGGGAGCCAGGCTTGGAGACAGAGTTCCAGCCACATACAAAAGCTATTTAAGGCAGGGGAATTACATCATCATAGTTCTTCACTTAAGGACAGCTTAAGAATCCCTGCAACCAGCTCAAATCACCATTTCGGGTGAGAAGTTGCTACTCTTATCCAATCTCTAGTATATTAAGCTTAGATTTGTGTTGTTTATTTGCTATGTAATGTGCTTTGATCTGTTTGCTATCCCTTATCACTTAAAATCTCCTTTGTAGTTAATAAATTTGTTTTGCTTTATCACAAACCAGTCTGAGGAAGTTTAACTTGGGGTAAAAAGCAGCTGTATATTTCTTCTCCATACTGAGGGAGGGGGCAAATTTCATGAGCTTACGCTGTACAGTTCCCTGTGCAGCACAAGTCGGTATAATTTTGGGTGTACTCTCTAGAGGAGGGTGCATGCCTAAGTAGCTGGGAAGTTCCTTAGCTGAAGCCTTCCCTTGCAGAGCTGATCACAGCGTCTGGGTGTGTCTCTAGCTGTGTGTGTGCTGGTGAAGGTGCAGACTGGAGGGTGGGAGAGGGCTTGGCAGGCTGGTCACAGCAGTACAGTGTAAAGGGAGCCCAGGCTGCTGGGTCAGGCGGGCTCAGTGGTACCCCAGTTCCAGGTGGCACCCTGGGGGGAAACCCGTCTCTGTTCTGGGCATCATACCGTCACCGTGAGACACCCTGCCCAAAGAGCTTACAGTCCAAGTACAGAAGCACAGAGCCCAAGGATCACACAGTCAAGTACAGAACCCAGATCTCCAGACGTTCAGGCCAATCCCTATACTGCGACCGTGCTGCATCAAAGCAGGAGGATGTATGCATAGACCCCTTGGTGTGGAGTGGACGTGCCCTCCATTCGAAAACCAGAACGCTGCTGTTCTCTGACCAGTGTGGCCCATTAACCTAGGTACATAAGGCCGTGATGACAGAGGAGAATTTTGGAGGAACACACGTCTGCAGAAACCCAAAGCTTTTCCTCCTCCCATTTTTTTTTTTTTTTTAAAGCCACAGCATCACAACCCTACTAAAGTCCTACTAACGAGGGATTTCACACTAGGGAGTGGATGTGCTGCGAAGTGCTCTTCACTTCCCTGGCAGGCTCTAACTGTTCCCTCACCATCTGAAGAGGACATGGAAATACTCCTGTTGCCATGACCTAGAGGCCCAGCCAGCTGAACACTAGAATGAGGATTCCTAGATATCGTGACAGGTGCATTAGGAGAACCTAGTGGGCAGGCTGCAATTATGTTCCTTCAGCACTCTCCTCTGCTCCATAAAGCCTGCTCCTCCCACCCCCGGATAACTTCTCCCACAGCCTGTCCCCACCTCACACTCCGCCAAAGGCCCTTTCAAGGGTTTCCTTTGTCTTCTTCACCAGCTTCTACATTCATTCCCCCCAGTCCCATGAAGGCAGTTCCAAGCAAGTTGTGCCGGTCATCTCAGCCCCTTATTCTGAAAGCATCGGCCTCACAAAGCATTCCAACTCCACCATGCCCCCGAGCATGGTAATGGGCCCATGTTCTTGCTTTTAGAGGGGAAGCTCTTTGGTGCATGAACTCCACCATTTGCTGCCAGCTCCCGTGCACTTATACCGCTGGACAAGCAGAAGAGGTATTTTATATGGGGGTCATCCCAGAGCTGCCCTAACAAACAGCACGCGCCTTCATGTCTAAAGGTGGGAAGAGACGTTTTGGCTGCCACGTGGCAACACTCCTCTCTGCTCTCCTCCAGGCGGAGCAGCAAATAAAACATCTGGCCAGACTGGAGAAGGCAGCATTCCCAATCCCCCAAGACATATACTGCAGATGAGTTGTGTAAGACTGAGCACTGGGAGGGTCATTTATAGCCCACGCAACCTAAACAACGTCCATGCATTGTAGTAGTCTGCAGAGCTGGGATTGGGAGCTCGCTCTCCCGCAGATCCGCAGAGGAAGGGTAAGGAGCTTGTGCTGCAGGGAGGGGTGCGAAGCAGCACCACACCACTGCTCCCAATAGCCCTCACTACCGTCAGATGAACTGGGGTGTGCAATACATGTCCTTGCCAACAAAGAAACAGTCACCTAGCCCATTATGAAGTCTGGACTAAGCCAACTAGAATGAGCTAAGACCATGACTGACTGAGGCCAAGCGAGCTGGACAGGAGGCCAGGGCTCAAAGAATGGTCAAATCTTGAATTCCGCTATCCTGTTTTATGCTATTTTACCGGTACTGATGTCCAGCCATTTTGGGAGGTGGGATAGACAAACAGGTCTTCTCTTAGCACCTAAGACTGACAGAAGGAATTGCCAGAATTATGTTCCAGCAGCCAGATTTCAACCTCCTCTTCATGGTCTGGGATCTTTGGATCAATTCTGTTGTTGTTAAGTTATGGCAGATCCCACAGTGTCTCTAGTTCTGTTCGATCAAGCCAGATTTCCACCAAGACTGAAGGCAGGGTCCCAGTCTGGTACTGACTCTACAAAATCCCTCCCAAACGTCCTTTGACCTGCCTACACATGATGTGGCTTAGCAGATTCTAAGGTTGTAGAAGACATGTTCTATTTCCATTAGAGTGCTCCTGGCACTCAGTGCAGACTTCTACATGCTTATGTAGCTGAACATAGCGATCGTCCTCCTGAGATTCTACCAAGGCCCATGATCCTTTTTCAGTCACCCGTGAGACTGGTGATTGTTGTGGAAGAGTTTTTGAATGTTCACTGAGCTTTAGGGTGGCATCACTTTCTGTTCCAACAAGGCAACACCCGCCCAGAGGTCAAACGTGCAGCCCTCCTTTTCTCTACGTTCTTGGATGGCATCTTCAGCAACCTGGACACAATACTGTGCAGCTTCTCAGACACCGAACTGGCGGTGGGAAGTAGGAACACCTTCCCCCTGCCTGAAGGCTTGTAGCCACTGAGGGCCACGTCTCTCGTCCTGCTCACCATCTTCCATTGATGCCAACACTGGTTTTTCAGTTGCTACTTTGGTTTTGCCTTTCCATTTGCAGCCCCTAGGTAGGAGACCTGCAAATTAAGTGCCGAGAGAAGTATACAGAGCAAAGTGACTGATTGCTCATTCTGTTCTATGCTTAGAGTGATATCAAAAAAGGCAGCTGGAACTTCCTGAACACATTGTTCTAAAGTTGTTCTCTTCAGCTGTTCTAAAGAGCAATTCTCTCTCTCTCGCTCGCTCATGTGGCCTTGGGTAGATACACCCAATCTGGAGCTCATCAGTTGATTTGCCATCCTGATACCAACACCCACAAAGGGGGAGAAGGAACCTTTCTAACCTGCTCCCCTCACCCTTGCCCACTTCTAAGAAGTTATGGACTTTCAGCATCTGCAGCTGAGAGGGGAAGAAACGTGGAAGCCAAGGTCAGATGGTAAAGTACGGCACTGCCTGCAACACCGGTATTGAGTCAGGAATCTGTTTTCTTCCTCTCACTTTGTTTTTTGGGAGGGACACCTATACCCAGCAGCAGGCAGTAAGAACTGAGCCTCATTACTTTCAGCTGAGCTTCACTTCCCTGTATAAAGCCAAGCGGCTACTGACTTCAGGAGTAGGAAAGCCTGCATAATTCAGCCCCCGCCCCCAAACACACTCCTCACCAGAGCACAAGCTGAAAGGCCCTTCCACTAAAGCCGAAAAGACGCAAACCAAGTAGGGCTTAAGGAAACAGCTTTCACAGATTCATTCAATCTCAAGCCATTTTGAAAGCAGCTTTTCTAAGAGCAGCCTTGCGACTATCTGCTCCTCACAGATGGCTTGAAGAGCCTCAGCCATTGCAGCTCATAGTGCTCCCAATAAGCACCTCAAAGTGTTCGTGCTCTGGCGGGTGCAGTTTGGATAAGCCGGCACAGGGCAATACTGAGTCTCACAATATTCTACTGCAACGGGTCACTCTGAGCGATAGACAGGAACACGCAGTGCGTACGCAGCTTGCGGGGTTTCCTTTGCTTAGCCTCTTCCCTTCTCTTCCATCACCTTTTCCCCTTCCTTCCTTGCATTGAGCTGAGACAGTCATGTTTTTCACTCTCCCTTCTCTGTACATGTCACACAACCCCCAGCCCCACTCTCTCCTCATCCGTTTCTAACCCTACCTCCATAGCTCTGTAACAACATTAGACAAGACCCCATCCACCCCTGGATGGAGTTCACCCCAGTCCCTGTTTAGGGATGAGAATTTTTTTTTAAAATCTTCCTTCCATGGAGGCCATGGACAGTGAATACTGGGGCCAGGGGCTTCTGCCCCAAGAAGTGGGGTGTATTGAGGGCTTCTCTCGCTGTGTCTCTGGGTTCCTGGATTCCTTCCCCTTCCTATCAGATGGGAGGGGAAGGGAGAGCCTGGAGTGCGGTGACAAGGATTGGAGGCGGATTTCAGCCCAGCACCAGTTCCAGTGTCGCTGGGCCTCTGGCAGAGCGAGCAGGGGCACTGCCTCGAACACGGATAGCTACAACGCTGCCTTGCACTCTGCTGAGCTAACGTCACTGCTCGCAAGCAGAGCTGGCATGAGGAGTGAGTAAAGTCCAGCTCAGTGCTTCCTGGCAGATGGCAGTGGTCCTGTCTCACAGTCCGAGCTAGGGACCAAGCAAGAGCCAGCCTGCCTGACAGTCCAGTTTGCAAACAGGACAGCTGGGTGCTATGCTGCAAATCACTCCCTTCCACAATCTTGGCATTCAAGTTGTGACTCCCGGCAAAGTGGCTGCAGAGGAAGTGCACGGCCCAGCTCAAGATCTGGAGCTGCACAGCAGCTGGATGGCAAAGCACTAGGAGCAAGGGGCAGTGTTGGCTGAAAAGAGGAGATCTGGCCACTGTAGTGACTGGCACTCTGTGACCCTCCTGTAAGAGCACATGGCTGAGTTACATTTGCATAAACACCCGCAGCCACCTGGAACTGGAATCCCGAGAAGCTAAACGAATCCCTTGTTATTCCTGCGGGATGGGGAAGCTGATCTAATGGTTGGCAAACCCACTGCTAATTCCTGCCCGGCGTCTCCTGTTTCAAAAGGGTTAGAATAGCTCCAAAACAAGGCTCCCTGCAAATCCTGCTCTCTGACTGCCACGCAGCTGAGACACCGCCCGTTACATCCGCTCTCTGCGTAGCCCTAGCCCCAGCGGTGGATGTCAGCTGCTTGGGAGGAAGATTAATTATTATTTGTGGTACTGTAGAGCTTAGTAGCCGGAGTCATGGACCAGGGCCCCACTGTGCGAGGTTCCGTGTACACACAACAGCGGATGGTCCCTGGCACAAGGAGCTAGACACCCCCGGGGGAGGAGAGGCAGAAGAGAATGAGTTCAATGCTGCTTCGTGGGGACAGGCTAATGTCACCAACAAGGGATTCTGCTTCTCTCATTCCAGTAATGGCTAAAAAACCAAGAGAGCCTGACTAGCACTGCAACCAGACAGCGGCAGCAGAGCTCAGCATGCAAGAGAAGGAAATGCCTGGGGAAGCCAGTGGACAATGATTACCTCTGAGCTGGCTTTGCATCAGGGCCTCGATTACCCCAGTTAGTCATTCAGTGCCGGGAAGTGGCCTCCTCACCCACTGCTAACATGTCCTTCCTTGATTTGTTGTGCATCTGTAGCACCCAGAGCACCCCAGCTTCAGGTCCTTGTAAACATCTAGCAGGGGAAAATCCAAGTAGCTCTGCCCCTCTGCAATCTTGGGTCACTTTTTAACCCCAAGTGGTGGGATTTTACACAGGAATTGCTATTGCAGATCAGCCCATCAAATCTGAGATGGTATTTCCCGCTCCAGGAGAGATACCTGCCGCTCCCAACGAAGGCAGTGGTGCACTGGGGGATGGGACACTTCAGGATTGGCCCACTGGTGAGTAGTTAACACTCGGCAGCGTAAATTAGCTTGTGTCAAAGCTGCCCAGTACTTGCTCCATACCTGGGCCTGAAGCCATCCACCTTTTGCAAACACTGCAGGATCTCGCCTCAGCAACACTGGCTCCTACGAGCACATCACACCTGTCCTCCGCTCTATGGGAAGCCAGTGGAGAGTCACCTTCGAGGTGCTCAGTACCCTGGGCCCAGGGTACTCAAAGCTCCAGGATAAAGAATGGTCAATATCTCCACTCCCCTGCTACAACGGAACTTCCTAGCACATGGGTCGAACTCGTCTGCGCAGGAGAGAGCACGTTCTAGGGGGCCACTCTCAGACTCCCCCAGGAATTAAGTAGCATCAGAAACCTCCCCACCTTGCACTTCAATGCAACCTGCCTTCTCGACAAACAGAGAGCAGCATGGACATCTGAAAACAAACAAAACCAAACACGCCACGGCGCACACATCTCCCCGGGGAGAGGCTGAGAGCAAGGGCAAGCCCCATGTGACAGTCACATCACTTAATGCACGACTGGATGACGCTCAGATACGAGGAGGCTGAAGGCAGGACAAGAACCTAGGCAGCGTTTTAAAAAGACATCCAGCTACACTGTTCTAGAAGCCAGGAATGGGGGAGGCCTGTGAGATCACCCTGTCCATCTGCCTGAGCTGATCTGCATCCCTTTGCAAGGCACTTCAGAGTAGGGGGCTAATGCTCCAGATCCATCAGCATCAATGCATCACTTGAATGTGTGTGACTGGATGGGTTATGGTACTGAAGCAGCTTTTCCTCTCTCGGGCATCAGCTTGTCTCCAACCCAGATGGAAAGCAACCAACAGCAGTTCACATCCAGCAGCTGACTCAGTCCGTTTCCTAGTTGACAAAGGCCTTTGGTACAGAAATGGACCAATGCTTGCATCCTCTCAGAATGTGGAATGGGTGCAATGGCAGGGTGTGGGGCAAACTTGCCCTGTGAACAGGGGGCTCATTTCCAGTGTCCACACACCACCTGCACTAGCTACTTAAAAAAAAAGCTCCTGAGAAATCAGTTTTACAGACTGGCAGTATCAGTAGTGGATGCTCGGCTTGAGTGGGCTTTGAAGTGACAGGCCACTAAACGAATTCTATTTAAACATCTTAAGTGCAAAGTCCAAGGATGAAACTTGCATCAGCAACAGCTTAGGTATAAAAAATTCACTGCACTATTAAAGAGACACAGTTTGGTGGTCTAGCGCAGGGGTGGACAAACTTTTTGGCCCAAGGGCAACATCTGGGTATAGAAATTGTATGGTGGGCCACGAATGCTCAAGCAATTGGGGTTGGGGCATGGGGGTGAGGGCTCTGGTTGGGGGCTCAGGGGTAGGGTCAGAAATGAGCAGATCAGGGTGCAGGAGGGGGCTCCGGGTTGAGTCAGGGGCTTGGGATGTTGGGGGGGAGGTCAGGGCTCCTGCTGGGGGTACAGGCTGTGGGGTGGAGCTCAGGCTGAGGTATTTGGGGTGTAGAAGGGTACTCAGGGCTGGGACCACGGGATTCAGAAGGCAGGAGGAGGATCAGGGCTGAGGTAGGACACTGGGTCGTGGGAAGGGGTCAGCGGTTCAGGCTCCAGGCAGCGCTTACCTCAGGCAGCTCCTGGAAGCAGTGGCATGTCCCCCTCTGGCTCCTATGTGGAGGCACAGCAAGGCAGTTCTGCACACTGTCCATCTGCAGACCTCTCCCCTGCAGCTTCCACTGGCCACAGTTCTTGGCCAATGGGAGCTGCAGAGGTGGAACTTGGGGCAGGGACAGCATGCGGAGTCCTCTGGCTGCCCCTAACCGTAGGAGCCAGAGGCGGGACATACCGCTGCTTCTGGGAACTACGGCATGTGCATACAGAATGGTCCCCAACCCCACTCCCCAGCAGGAGCTCGAGAACCAGATTAAATCAGCTGGTGGGCTGGATGTGGCCTGCGGACTGTAGTTTGCTCACCCCTGGTCTAGTGGCTTGAGATCATGCTGGAAACTCAGGGTATGTCTACACTACGCGCCGGATCAGTGGGCAGCGATCAATCCAGCGGGGGACGATTTATCGCGTCTAGCGTAGACGCATTAAATTGATCCTCGTGTGCTCTCCCGTTAACTTCTGTACTTCTCCAACGCGAAAGGCAATGGGGGAGCGGCAGCAGTCAACTCATCGCAGTGAAGACACCATGGTAAGTCAATTTAAGTACATCAACTTCAGCTACGTTATTCACATAGGGTAACCTTGGAACAAGTCACTTAACCTTGCTAGGTTTCTTTTCCCCCTCCTGCCCATCTTTGTTGTCACCTTTGGTTGTAAACACTTCAGAGCAGGGACTCTTACCACCTTTGTACAGCACCTAGCACAAAAGGGTTCTGATGTCGGGCAGGGTCTTTGGGTCCCCCGTCACCTCACTGCAGATCAGCACATCAAATCTGGGATGGTATTCCCTTCTCCAGGAGAGATACCTGCTGCTCCCAAGGAAGGCAGTGATGCACTGGGGGATGGGACACTCCAGGACTGGCCCACTAGTGAGTAGTTAACACTCGGCAGTGTAAGGTTGCTCCAGGTTAAGGATGATATTTGACAGCCCATTGGCTAGTCAGTCTCCAGGCTGTGTTACACACAGGGGAGAAGATATGGCCCAGAGCTGCACACACTGACACGTACTTCACTTAAAGCGAGTGACAAGTTGCCACTGACTTCTATGGCGACTGTTGCTGCACTTACTGTTAAGCACAGGTGTAAGTGTCTACGGACTCAGGGCCTAGGACTGTAAAGGCACAAACAAGGGGACTCTGGCAGGTACAGTACCCCATGCGATCGGGCTGCAGTTTGATTCTGTGCCTTTAAATTAGTGCAAGGGCCTACTGACACCTGAGTTACAGTGACACTCTGTGGTGAGCTGCTGGTGTTGCAGTCTATTGTTCAGGTTTTACCCTAGCATAGAACAAAGCCTTCCATTAAGCTGTGCATGCGTAACCAAGGAGCTGACCGTTCATACCCCCAAATGGGCACCCCATGGAGAGTTTCTGTAACTTCACCCCAGCTGTGCAGAGCACAAATGTAGAGCAGCTATTCCAATTCTCTCTAGGTTTCTAGAGCAGCACCTATTGCTGGGGGATCTCCTGAATGGAGCTGAGCTAACTAGACTTGCAATAGGCCAGTGATTTCCTTGGCTTCCCTACTCCCAGCCAAGCAGGCAGGGCTATGGCTGAACTTGCTTTGCCCTCTCCCCTCCTCTAGCAGGTCTCTTTGAATTCAGCTTTGAGCCCCTTTCATGCTGGGTGGAGTGAAGGAGGTGAGCAGGGAAGGCTGGGACAGGTGGGGTCGCAGTTCTGCCCCTAGAGTGTGTGAAGTGCTGAATCCTTCACCCCCTACAGAACTCCTGCCTCACAAACGCCCACCTCTCCTTGAGCATGCCAGGCTCCCAAAAGGCCAAGTGTCTTGTTTTAGTGGCCTCCAAAGGAGCAGGCACTGGTTAGAGGCAGAACCTGCATGGCCAGGCCTCCCTCTGACAGTCCACCTCTATTGGTCCTGCAGCCCCTATTGCAGCCCTGACAATGCCCCTCCATCCTTGTCCCTGCAAAGTCTCTCCCACCTCAACAAAAGGAAAAGAGGGTCTCACAGACCTATATCCCATGAACGCCATTCTCAAGCAATGACCATTACTTACTTGCTTACATTGAAGACACTGGCGCTGCTGAGGTTGGAATCACTGGAGGCCTCCAGGCAACCTAAAGGAGGATCAAAGGGACACTAGTTAGACCCTTCAATGGAGCAGACAGACATCCCCCTGGCTGGAGAACAGCACAGTACCCTGTAGATCTGTGCAATCAGGACAGTCATTCAGGCCTTTGGAAGCACTCAGCCCCAGATCCATCAGCACACTGCAGCAAGCACTTTACATTGTGTATGGGCTCATATTATATAGGAGCTATCCCATGGTCCCAGTGCCCTATGCTGAAGGAAGGCGATCATGAAGATATTTTCACTAGCACAAGCTTGAGCTATAGCTCTCCAGGTCCACCTAGCATTTAGATGTTACTCACCACCTCAGCCCAGCCTTCCTCCCCTTCTAGCCCTTACAGAAACGGAACCCAGGCAGCACTATCAAGGCTTGCAAACTGGTTTCCTAACTTCAGAGGAAGGAACGCCAACCCTGACCCCAAAATTAAGTTCATGGAACTGAACTAGATGATCTGGTCATTTCCCCATCCAGTGACTGACACATCTGAGAACAGACATGTTGGGTCTCAGTCCAATTAGTAATGGGGCAGGGCGTCCCATCCCAAACCACCCCACCTGCCACTAACCAGTCCCTCCATGGACAGGCAAGGGAAGGCCTGAATGCCATGCAGGCTGACTGTCTCAGCCCCAGAATTGGTCCCATTTGGGTTAGGGAACAGGCATGATGGGAAGTTTCGTACTGTAGCCAGTTTGGGCTTAACAAGGCCTCTGGCTGCAGGGCTCTTAACGCAGCACATATCACTAGGAATTGCGCTGCTTTTTAAGCCATTCAATAATAGGTTATGAAGAAGAAATCCAGCTCCAAGTCAGAGCCTTCCCCACCCTGGCCAGATGTGACTCTGTACAAGAAGCGGGTGATCTGAACGCTGTTCATGCTGCTCCTGATCAGCTCAGAGTCCCTGGAGAGCAGATTCTGCAGTGCCCAAACCAGCACCCTGACGGAGGGAGAGAGCAGCACCTGCTCTCCCATGGTTACCAATGGCTGGCAGCCTGTCAACCAGCAACTGACACAGCAAAGCTGGTTGAAAACCTCAGCTGAGGAAGAGCCATCTGGGGCTGTGCACTTCGCACTGCAGTCCCACGCCCCTCCACATAGACTGGCATACATTTCACAAGGCTGCTCCTGCACTGGCCAGGAATCGAACGCTGGCGGCCCCCGGGGCAAGCGAGAATTCTGCACCGAGCCACCAATCCCCAGCTGCAGGAAAAGGCTGCACCAGTCGTTTAAGGACTGAGCCCTGGTCTACACATCATTTAAAATCAACCTAGCTATGGCACTCGGGGATGTAAAACATTTACATCCCAAGCGCTGCATGTAGGCCGACCCGACCTCGCTGTAGATGCAGTTAGGTGAGCGAAGGAATTCTTCCAGTGACTTCACTAGGGCCACTTGGGGAGGTGGATTAGTGACACTGATGGAAAAACCCCGACCATCGATGTCGAGAGCATCTCTGGTGCTCGCGTGGTACAGCTGCAGATGTGCTTCCATAGCCTCCATAGCACAGAGAGGCCCTGAGTGCCAGGGATCCCCCCGGGCCAGGAACTGCTAGTCACATACACAGAAGCTGCTACACCAGCAACTGAACAGAGAAGGGCTGGGGCCATTAAAGAGCCCTGTGCCAGAGGTTTCCCTTGGGGTAAGGGGTGATCTAGTGAGAACACAGCACCATTGCAACACTAGAAGCAGTGTGATTCACAGAGGTTCTAGTATTTCATGTGAATGCTCCTCTGCCCTGGTGCTAGAAATCTGATGTAATAGGTTTCCTAATTGTTCAATCAGTCCCCTGGAAAGGACGGACTAGGACAGAGGGTTAGGTTGGCGCAGGGCAATTATTTTAATTAAGAAAAAAACACCAGGCTCTTGCATTGGCCGGGAATCGAACCCGGGCCTCCCGCGTGGCAGGCGAGAATTCTACCACTGAACCACCAATGCTGCAGCTGGTGAAAACTGCTTCTCCAGCTGTTTTGTTCACGCTGCACATATGGTGACAGTTAGAAAGCATCCGGTTACAGTCCTGCTCTGGGACCATGTCATTCTGGCCTTTTACGTCTTAACCCTTTCACCGTAGATTGTGGAAGAGCACCCCCAGGCTCAGCATTTCAGGGTCTTGCTCTTCATTTTAGGGCCTTGATTTCACTTCCCAACAGGCCATTTGCAAAAGTGCGCAGCTCAGCCAAGGACACGTTTGGCTGAACTAACAGTAGAGTGAAGGTCTCTGCAAGCCGGGATCTCTGCACTCCCTTGGGGAAGTGAGGGGAAAGGATCGTAGCCTGCAAACAACTGACAGCAAGTCTGACTGGGCCACGAGTAACACCCGAGAACATGCAGGAGCCACATGACAGACAGACAGACACACACGATGGTGACAAGCTCCATGTGACAATAGCAGAGGCTCTTGGGGGATAGGAAAGCACCCTGTGCGTGGAACTGTTGAGGCAGAAATTAAAACTGCCTCCATTGGTCTGTCTGAATGGATGCCCTGGACGCCAAGGAGGGCTCAGGCACCCTGAGGGTTACTCACTCACATGGGCTAGGACAGGGGAGGAGCTGGGCATTGTGACTCATACCCAGCCCCACCAGTGGGGAGTGTGGCACTGCCAACTAGGCACAGGCTGGCATGGAGCCATAGGTGTGAGCAGGAGGCTCCTGGGTTCTGGGAAGTTGGCAGGGCTGCGCCAGGCAGAGGAGAAAGTGCTGGGAGGTGCCTTCCCTGGCTGCAGCCCTGCAACCTCCCAGGACATGCCAAGCCTGGGCCCCCAGTGCCGGTGCAGCCTCCGTGACACGCACACATTTTAACTCTGAAAGAGCCACAGGCGGCTCGCGAGCCACTGTTTAGCCACCGCTGGCATATACCAACTACACTACCAACACCTAAATCTCAGACAAGACAAGAGCGATTACACTCCCGTGTCTTTCATGGATTTTGCTATCTTGGCTACTAGGAGAATGGTGTTGCCAGCTGTGGGTGTGCCGCCTGAAGGCCCTGTATGCACTAGAAAATTAATTTGTTTCTGACAGCAGCCAGCTGCATCAGTTTGTCCTGACCCAATGGCAAAGAGGTAACGTAAACTAGGTGAACCTATTTTCAACACCTCTGCAGAACATGTGATTGAGAGTCAGTGGATGATGGTCTTGATTGTGTGCAAGAGCATTAACTGTTTTGGCAACAGGCACATCACAGGGGACCTGTTGCTGACAGCCATTGTCAGCAATACATTAGGTCATTTTCTTAATGTAGATGCTACCTTAAAAGCAAGTAGTATTCAAACCAGTGGTGGTGAGGAGCCCTAGTCATGGACCCCACTATGCTATGCATTGCACAAACACAACAAAAAGCTGAGGAGGACTCCCTGTGGCACCTTAGAGACTAACATTTATTTGGGCATAAGCTTTCGTGGGCTACAGCCCACTTCATTGGATGCACAGACTGGAACATATAGTGAGGAGATATATACACATACAGAGAACATAAAAAGGTGGGAGTTGCCCAACCAACTCCAAGAGGCTAATTAGCTAAAATGGTCTATTATCAGCAGGAGAAAAAACAAAACTGTAGTGATAATCAAGATGGCCCATTTCAGACAGTTTGACAAGAAGGTGTGAGGATACTTAACATGGGGAAATAGAGTCAATGTGTGTAATGGCTCAGCCATTCCCAGTCTCTATTCAAGCCCAAATTGATGGTTTGCATATTAATTCAAGTTCAGCAGTTTCTCACTGGAGTCTGTTTTTGAAGTTTGTCTCTTGGTCACTGCGCCAGACCACTACGTGAGGAGGAGTTAACTGCTAAACACACCTCTGTGTCAACTGTTGGCTATAAGCAGGACAGCCCAGATAAATAACTTATTGGGTGACGATCAAGCCATATTAAAAGATCCTAAGGACCTACCATGTAGTGACTTGACAGAGGACTTGTGAAATACTGTTGCTCATCTTATGAGCATTGTGAACACTTACATGTCCTCTTACATGCTGTCCCAAAGACTCACTGAGTCCTAGGATTAAGATAGATCTGGGAAATTCGCTACACAACACCAGGTGTGATGCCATTGCCTGTGGTCACTGACACACAGTGTACTAAGGCCTGTTCTCTCTCTTGGGTTGCCCCACCAGCGATGCCAGGCAGGGTCAGAGTGTGCACCCCACGGAGATTGGAGGGCACAGTGTGCTGGGATGCTTTTGTCCATCCTGGCGCCGTGGCTGAAAAGCATGCAATGCCATTTTGGGATATGATGAGTGACTGAAGGGAAGCTGGGTTTTTGCCAGATTTTGACGTTTTGCACAAAGTCAAACCACTTTTTACTCAGGACTTGGTGCTGACAGCACATATAGAATGTCACTAGCCGCTCCAAGTCTGCCTGTAGCAGGGTATGGGTTTTTGACCAGCCTAGCAAATCTAGCAGGTTTAATAGATCCTGAAATTTGGTAAAATGTATGTTCTTCAAAAATGACTAATAGGCACCATCAAGTTGATTGTAATTAGTTTCAACAATTATTTAGAAGTAGTTTTAATGTATTTCATCTGTGTTGTGATTTCTCCAGGTAGTTTATGGTTTTACAGTCATATTTGTATTTCTTTCCTCTGTTTTTAAACACAAACAGGAGAAACAGACTATGCAGCAGAAACAGTGACAGACTATGATACTGCTGTCAAGCGTGCAAAGACAACAAAATGAAAAAGGGAGGGAGGGTTATTCTCTAACCTTTCCTCATTTATCCTAGTTGTCAGCAGACATGCCAAACGCATGGAAAAAAAATGCAGAAATTGGACTTTTTTTGGCTTAATTGGCTTGTGGGTTGCTTTTTGGCTAGTTTTTGGCTTGTAGCTTATTGCTTGTTTTTTTTTTTAATTGGCTCCCAGCAAGCAGGGGCAAGGAGGGGGACAGTGTCAGGGGTGCACAGCGGGTCCATTACAGTCCCAGAGTGCATGCTGGGCGGATCTAGTCACAGAGTGTTGGGTTCTTAGAGATTGGCTTGTTTTGGTCTTGTTTTCTTATCTTGAAAGATGCTTTATTTTCCACTGCTGCCCTGTAAGAGAAACTCTCACAAACCATACACGGGAGCCATGAAATTGACTAACCTACAAGCGCTTTGGGGCAGAGACTGTCTTTTTGTTCTCTGTTTGTACAGCACCTAGCACAATGCAGTCCCGGCCTCTGACAGGGGCTCCTGTGCATTGTCAATCACAAATACACATGGTTCTGGCAAGTGCATAAAGGAAACCGGAGAAAAAAGTCTGTCGATTACAGTGGCCTTGGGTTTTACATTAAGACCATTAGAAGGCAAAATAATTCGGACAGAAATGTGATTTTTCAGAGCCCCTTTAAATACTCCGGTAGCTGGCAAGTGACAAGGTTTAGGGACACACGCGCACACTACTTGGGTTGTGCTGGCACTTGAGTGAGGTAATTACAATTCTCATCAAGCCCAAATAACGACGCTTAGAGGGCCTATGAAGAAGGCTAGAGCCGTGTCCCTAGACTCCATGTTAATTACGTACTGACCTAACCCACAACCAGGAAGAAAGAAAAATCATTTCACTGCCACGATGTAAATACTCAAACAGCTTCCACGGACAACCACTGCATTGCAGCATTTGACTTCAGACTGAGCAAGGGCTATGCTGAGGATACTTTGCTCATTGTAAAGGGGCATGCCACGTTACAACGCTCAGTGCTGTCTGGGATTTAATTTTATGGAAGCACTCAGGCCTGGTCTACACGTACAATCGAGTTTGACATAGTAGCATCGCTGAGGAGCGTAAAAAATCCACACTGCTGAGTGCTGTAGCTATGCCGACCCAACCCCCAGTGTTAAGGTGGTTTTCCTACACCAGATGGAAAACCCCTTCTGCCGGCACAGGTTGTGTCCACACTATGTGATTAGGCCGACATAGCTATGGTGCTGTAGCTGTGCAGGTACAGTCCCTGTGGTGCAGACGCAGCCTCAAGCTCTGGTCAGGATGAGCAGATCCTCTGTACTGCGTACTGTACGACAAGAGAGATCAGAATGTCTCTCTTGACTGAGGCCACAGCTGTGAAATAGAATTTGAAGTGCCAGAGAACCCAACGTTTTATACCGCATTTAGCCGACTGTATTGCAGCAAAAAAACCGAAGCCAGTGGGGAAAGTGTTGACTTAGTTGATTCTGATTATTCTTTGACTTTGGCGAAGCTTCTGATACGGTCTCCCACAGTATTCTTGCCAGCAAGTTAAAGTATGGGCTGGATGAATGGACTATAAGGTGGATAGAAAGCTGGCTAGATCGTCGGGCTCAACGGGTAGTGATCAACGGCTCCATGTCTCGTTGGCAGTCGGTTTCAAGTGAGTGCCCCAAGGGTCGGTCCTGGGGCCAGTTTTGTTCAATATCTTCATTAATGATCTGGAGGATGGTGTGGACTGCACCCTCAGCAAGTTTGCAGATGACACTAAACAGGGAGGAGTGGTGAATACGCTGGAGGGTAGGGATAGGATACAGAGGGACCTAGACAAATTAAGGATTGGGCCAAAAGAAACCTGATGAGGTTCAAAAGGGGAGGGATAGCTCAACGGTTTGAGCACTGGCCTGCTAAACCCAGGGTTGCAAGGGGGCCATTTGGGGGCAAAAATCTGTCTGGGGATTGGTCCAGCATTGAGCAGGGGATTGGACGAGATACCTCCTGAGGTCCCTTCCAACCCTGATATTCTATGAGTAAGGACAAGTGCAGAGTCCTGCACTTAGGATGGAAGAATCCCATGCACTGCTACAGACTAGGGACCGAGTGGCTAGGCAGCAGTTCTGCAGAAAAGGGGGGTTACAGTGGACAAGAAGCTGGATATGAATTGACAGTGTGCTTTTGCTGCCAAGAAGGCTAACGGCATTTTGGGCTGTATAAGTAGGGGCATTGCCAGCAGATCGAGGGATGTGATCATTCCCCTCTATTCGACATTGGTGAGGCCTCATCTGGAGTACTGTGTCCAGTTTTGGGCCCCACACTACAAGAAGGATGTGGAAAAATTGGAAAGAGTCCAGTGGAGGGCAACAAAAATGATTAGGGGGCTGTAGCACATGACTAATGAGGAGAGGCTGAGGGAACTGGGATTATTTAGTCTGCAGAAGAGAAGAGTGAGGGGGGATGAGATAGCTGCTTTCAACTACCTGGAAGGGGGTTTCAAAGGAGGATGGATCTAGACAGTTCTCAGTGGTGGCAGATGACAGAACAAGGAGTAATGGTCTCAAGTTGCAGTGGTGGAGGTTTAGGTCGAATATTAGGGAAAAAAAATTCACTAGGCAGGTGGTGAAGCACTGGAATGGGTTACCTACGGAGGTGGTGGAATCTCCTTCCTTAGAAGTTTTTAAGGCCCGGCTTGACAAAGCCCTGGCTGGGATGATTTAGTTGGGGATTGGTCCTGCTTTCAGCAGGGGTTAGACTAGATACCTCCCGAGGTCCCTTCCAGCCCTGATATTCTCTGACAGACTGATCTAATAAACAGGTCCTATGTTGCACCTCGCAAGTGCTCTGCCCATCCGCTCTCCAAGGCCTTGACCGGAATGTGTCTCAACAGGCAGCCCGGGGACCAGAATGCTCACTATTTGGATGCCGTCCTGACAAAGCCAAGATGAAAAAGGACTCACCGCTGGAAGTCACCTCTTGCTGGGAGAGGGACTCTTCCTTGGGCTCTATCTGGAGGCTCAGGGACTGCTTGCCCTCATCTGTTTCGTCATCTTCTGGGATGACCAGCTTCATCAGGCTCTGGTTACACACATTAGCTACCTCTTTGATGCCTGAGCAGAGAGGATGTAAGGAACACTCTAATCCAAGACGCTTTACGCATCACCTTAGACAAGCCACACAGCAGGGACCCAGAAGAACACATCAGAACCATTCCTCCTCCCCTACCCCACCTAGTTCCCACTCCCGTCCAGTCATGACGGCATCCCTGTAAGCTACACATTCCGACAGCTGTCCCACCACTTTGTGGGGAAAGGTGGAGGGAACTATATATTTGTGGCAGGAGGGTTGGCTAATTCCTTATGTCCCAACTCGGTAACCCCGAACCCAGTAGCTCTCTTCTCCCACACCACACCAGAGTGCACAGCTGGAAGTGTCTGCTCAGGTGACCAGATATGTCCTGTGAAGTGATCAGATGTCAGCGCTCACACTCCAGAGATGGGGCAGCTCATCCCGCTTGGAGGCAGTGCTGCAAGGGGACTCAAGCATCACTATAGGAAGGGGCCATTCCTGAGTTCACACGCTCATGCCCCAAGATGGTGATTTTCCCAGGCTAACCACTGACTGACACCAAGGGCCAGTAGTGGCCCCATTACACATGCAACATGTGATTTCCCTCTTCCCCAACAGAGATCTTATCTAGTTGGATTCC
This sequence comes from Gopherus flavomarginatus, assembly GCF_025201925.1. Classification (NCBI taxonomy): domain Eukaryota; kingdom Metazoa; phylum Chordata; order Testudines; family Testudinidae; genus Gopherus; species Gopherus flavomarginatus. The sequence goes on from NC_066630.1 coordinate 41,158,757, forward strand.
CCTCTTCCACAGGCCTAGTCATGTCATTTAAATCACCTAGGGGTCTAAGGAGGGGTAAGATTGTAACAATTTCTGTTTCTTTCCCACCTTCCACCAAACCCTCTCTGTCCAGGAGTGCTGGAATTAGCTCCCTGAGGAGTTTTGCCAAGCCCCCAGAATACCCGTACATAGCTACATGCGCCTGGTGACGACTGTATGACCAAGAGGAAGCAGAGACCTCGGGGCTTGGCAGCAGTGCCTGCTTCCCCTGATCTGGATAAAAAGGATACTCTTCTTCCGGTCATCGTAGGATAGGCACGGCAGAACGGCAGTCAGGATCCCTGAGGAGTAGGGCAGCATCACCCGGCCAGCCAGTTGGATGAATTCCCTCATCCAGCACATGGCTGTCAGCTGAATCAGATCATCTGGAAGACAGGGACCAAGGAGAGCTGAGGAAGAGGCAGGTGGCGCCCAGATGGATCAAACTCAACAAATTACGCAACAAGTACAATGAGATGACAACTGACTTCTGGTTTTGGTGTCATCAGCAAGGGTCATCGTGAGGGATGCTCTCCTGAAGATTCATCCCCCAAACACCCAGAGCAGCTGGATGTTAAAAATGCTTAGTGAAAATGCTACATGCAGATGTGCTGGTAATCATTAGGCTTCAGTGTTAACCCCCACTGACATTCATGAGAACAGCACATGCCTCGATGCTAAGCATTTATAACATGCTCCTCACCACAGTAATTGTAGAGCTAAGTCACCACCACAACACCTCAGCCCATGTATGCGCTACATGCCTCCGTCCTTCCCCTGAGGCCGCATGGGGATTTATTGCTTAACTCTCCATGTTCTGCCGCAGAGCAGCACTTGGAGAGGCCTGTCCGCAAACACAGGCAGACAGCATTGCACTGGCTCCCACTCAGGGGGTCTCCTTCAGAACCACAAGGGCTGGGGAGGTTGCTGTAAAGAAAATTCTGAAAAAACTAATGAAACCAGCAGAAGGGTGAGTGCTGGCTGCCCACCCAGATGGCCTCCTTCCTCCCCCTTGGCCTCCAGCCTCCTCCACACTGATCCAGCCACCCACTCACCAGCAGTGTGAACACCAGTCCAGGAAGGAACAGCCTCTGTTTGCGCAGATTGTGCAAGCCCCGCTTGAGACCTGAGTAAACTGCACCCTGGCAGATCACGGCTTAGAGCAGTTTACCCTGTCTCCACCCAAGGCTTGCAACATTAGTGCAGCTAAGGCAGCGGGAGCTGCCAATGGCTGAAGTTGGGTAAATCCCCAAAGAGGCCACACACATAGCAGGATGCACGGAATCAAACGGAACCCTTTTAAACTGTTCCATCAATAACCCAACGAAACCGGATTCAGCTGCTCAAGCCTGGGTGCCACAAAGTTACACCGGTTTTACTAGAGGTGTTATTTTCTAATCAATACCAATTTAGACAGAGATGAAACTTGCCATTCTAAAACTGAGGCAGATCTAGTTTACAGGCTTAGCTGGCGTATGTAAATTCAGAGATTTTAAATAGATATAATTGCTTTCAATTCAAAATACGTGTGCCCCCATGGTTTGCAACATGTAATTAGATTGCTTGTAAAGAGATGCCACCTTTGTGCAGACAAGCCCTTTCTCAGAGTATCAAAGCGGTCTATCTGCGTCCATGTCTCGTACCTGCAGGGTCCACTGGATGGCACTTTGCCGGAGAAAAGCGTGCAGTATATTTCAGAGTTTCTTTATTTCTATGTAGATGTCCAAAAAAATCAGGGTTTTCAGGGCTCTCTCTGTACGTACAAGTAGCACTGTTTCAAACAGCACTCCTCTAAACCGCACTAAGGAACCTTTAGCGAGCACCAGGCAGGGACTACATGGACCAATTAATGCACAACACTTTATTACGCTTTAGAAAATCACAGCTCATAGTCCACATCACTGCCCTGTGTAGACCAACCCTCGGATACAAGCCACAAAGCAGGGACATCACGTATCTGAACAATCTGCATCGGGAAAGGGATGAAGCCAACATGAATTGAGTAACCGTTTTTGCTGGGTTTTGTATGGGGTGTTTTATCTGTGTTTATCAGGTAAAACCTAAAACGAGAAACTCTAAACGTATTAATTATCTCCGCCACAGAAACCCTGAGGCACTTGGCCCTAATTTTCAGTCCTTGGGACACCTAAATTCAGTGGTGTGCCATGGCATTTTAGCAAGGCATGCAATTCTACAATGGCGTGCGAGGTCACGCTGTGTGGAGGACACCATTTTGTTTTACACAGTGATAACTCCATGCATGCCTGGGGTCTGACAGAAGCGTCTCATGGCCACAGTCATATTCAGGGCTTTTGCGTTCTTGTGGCACTGAATTCTGGAGCATGCAATGCAGGCAGTACACACAGACGACACGCTACTGCCTAAATCTCTAAAAAGTGTCCTTGGTGCTCAGTGCCTGCAGATCCCATTCAGGCCTGTCTAGATTGGGGCATTTTAGGCACTGCTGGTTGGAGGGCCATATTTCCGGTGTAATGGATCAGCGATGTAATGCAAGCAGTACTTCACAGGGGTGACAGCATTAAAGGCCATGGGGCACAGCAGCATGCCCAGAGACCCAGACTTGCTGGCCATGCTTGCAAAGCTTCCAGCCCTCTGGCCACTGCCTGAGCCCACCTTCCAGCAGGGTTTCACATGGGCAGCTCCAAGGTCTTTTCATCTAATTAAGTCAGAAGGAACCTGTTTGAGCCAAGGCATGTTAGCAGAATCCTGTGCTTGGCAAGAGTGTGAAAAAGCATTTCCCAGCATGGGACAAACCAGGGCATGGATCTGCTGCAAGGTCTCCGGTCACTCGAAAGTCACTGGTCCAAACCGCCCTGCTGAGTCGTGACATTTGGAACATCATTACTGAGGGATCCTGGTGTCGGGGCAAAGCCCCTGCTACTGTCACTATACAACACTTGACACTCAGGCAGAAGGGGCTATAGAAACAGCACCCTGCTCCATTTTACTGGCGGAGAAACTTACAACTGGTAGGCTACAGTGGTGAATCAACCTGAACAGTAACCTGCCAAGGCACTCCCTGACGGTTTCACACTGTGCCCCTGAAGGCACTGGTTCCATGGGAGCAGGTGGGGGCAGTGGTGAGCGTTTGTGCATCCCACCCCCTAACATCTCTAATTCCAGACCATGCTGGTAGGTGAACGGACACTAACTGTGTATGGAGCCTGGCTTACTGAACTCTAACACACGGATCCCACGCTTCGGCCAGGAGCGCAATTCTCCGCCAGCCCGAATCAAAAAGCTTTCCAAGTATATTCCATGGTGGGAAGTTCCCCAGGACAGGATTTCCAGAGCCCCACACAAGCAGCTCATCCTCCCTTTGAAAACACAACCCTCGTCCACGGCCTGGTGCTGGTTCAGCCATGAGCGAACCGTGATCGAAAACAAGTGCTGCGCTGGTGCTGGGACTGTAGCCTGTTTTCCCTGGGCAGTGGGGAGCTGTCGAGGAGAACTGTGCCATCTACACCATTAACAGACTTCAGTCCTGAATCAAAGGTGTGATCAGAGTCACAGGGACTGTGGCTGCCATGCAGCATGCTGGGCTTCGCACTCACCAGAAGCCTGACAGTGAATCACTAGAATATTGGCCATTTCTGCAAACTTGACGCTGGAAGGATTCTTCTTGATCTCTTTGAGGAACTCCCCAAGGGCCACCTCGCACCTGCAGGGCGGAAGGACAGCCAGTTAAGAGATTCATTCTTAGTCGGCGTAGCACAGGGAGACACACAGCAACCTTTCTGGGTACATATGAACTGACACCAAGAGCGAGATCACCACCAGTTACATGCACAGACTCACTGCAGCTATCTTCTGCCACCAGCTGGGCTGGTCAGCACTCCTCATAACAGGGGGCTTGAGCGTTTCCATCACCGGTCACATGTCTGTGAGTTATCCACACTCATCTTAACTCCCCTTGAGTTAGCCCAGCCACACTACAACACAACACTGGCTGCGCCGACTTACTGTTAGCTGCACAGAACAGCTGCGTCCCCACCGCATTACTGAGCCTGAGCATCAGCAGCACTTAACCTTCAACCCACGTCCCGTGCCAGGCCAGCGAGCTGGAGTTTACAGCACTCCTGAGCTCGAGGTAGAGACGTGTGTGTGGGGACAGGAGCTGGTTACTCTAGTTACACCTCAAGCTAACTCTGCAGTGAAGACAAACCCATGGAGAGCTGCTGCCTCACTGACCCAGCAGTCAGCACCTTGCCCCTCAGACACCATCTCTGCCTGGATCAGGGCAGCAGGAGAACCATGCTCTACATCGGGGGTTCTCAAACTGGGGTCGTGACCCCTCAGGGGGTCACGCGGTTATTATGTGGGGGGAGTCATGAGCTATCAGACTCCCCCAACCCTGCTTCACCTCCAGCATTTTGTAATAGCGTTAAATATAAAAAAGAAGCGTTTTAAATTTATAAGGGGGGGTCACACTCAGGTTGGTTGGGTGAAAGGGGTCACCAGTGCAAAAGTCTGAGAATCATTGTGCTCTGCACAGCATGACTTCGCACGTATGGTGCTTGCACGGTCATGGTGTACTGAGGGCACCATTTTGCTCTTCCAAATCCCACCCTCCATCCTGTCTGGCATCCTGGAAGGAAACTGTTCATTAAAATGGGGTCATGCCAGCAAAAAGTTGGGGAACTGCTGCTCTACAGTCAACTCTGGCCAGAGTGAGCAGGAAGCAGCGGCATGATGCTGGCCTAGACTTCAGCCCATTTATTAAGACAACCAGTTTGCTCCACCTTGCAATGCACACTCCTTTGTGCCTTTGTTACATAGCTCTGGTTTGTGGACAGTGGAAGAGTCTCTGACTATGGAGCAGACAGCAGCATTTCACCCCAGCCCCAAGGCAGGGAAATATGCACATCTCCCACCAGCCCCCCAACAAGTGTTTACCCAGTGCTCCGCGCATCCCCAAACTCACATTTTCCGGATCTCTTTGCTGTTGTCTCCCAGGATCTGGAAGAGCCCATCCAGGATCTCCGGCAGGTAATCCAAGAGATTAATGTCAGGCACTGACTCTAGCACCAGGATCTAACTCAGGGAAGGGGCAAGGAAGACAAGAGTCCTGGTGAGTTTCAGAGAAGACTAGAAGTTAAATAAACTACCCCAGATCTAATGGACTCTCCATTGCAAGGGGCAGTGCTGGCCAATGGACTAAGTACCAGGGAACATGGCAGTTCTCATCCCAGCGCTGTCACCATGTCCATGACAGCTGCCCCAGCTGTAAAACAGAGGATACTGATCCTCCCTCCTGGCACTGGAAGGGTTGTTTGCTCTCTTACTTTGAACGTAAAAAGAGCTATGCAAGTTAGGCATGTGCTACGTGTTTTCATTATCTTCTAGGACTCTACAAGTCCATGGCAACAGGAATGCCAAAAGCTAATCAGCCAACAACTATGGCCAACTGCAGGAAATAAGCCAGAAGTGATTCAACCTTTTAAGAAGCAAGTGAGTTTGAGGACAAGACAAGTGAACCTCATGCATCTGCATCTGCTAAGTTAGTGCAGGACACGTGCCTAGACGCTATGATGATGGGCACACTGAACCCCAGCTGCAGTGCAGCCACCGCCGTTGGATAGCTTTCGCCAGGACAAGAGCTCGACAGCCCTGGGCTACAGCCATGTCGCCCCTCGCTAGAGCCTCAGCAGTGGAGCAGATAGCACAAGTGCTGTGCCGTACGCACTTACCCAGGATATGATGAACTGCCGGGCATACTGGTTGTTGGAATAAATCCTCTCCCGCAGCAGCGGGATGAAACCCACGAGGTCAAACTTGTTACTCTCAGTCACAATGTCCTATGAAACAAACACCATTGGCAGACATTAGGGCAGCAGTGGGACTCACCCCCCCAGCGCTCAGATCCTGTGCACCAGCGCAAGCACCAGCTGGCCACATCCTATTTTTAGCGAGTTGGGGGCTGAACATATTTTAGAAAGTGAAAAGTCACCCACAGAGGATGGGGCTCAAACCAGCCAATTCCAGGCCCAGGCGATGACTCTCAGCTATCGGTCCCTGACCCAAAGGGCCACAGGGTGTGTCCTAACTGGTCAGAGAATCAGGCATCCTCCCTCTGGCAGTGGCCAGTACTGAGGTGTCAGAAACAGGTGAAGACTCGCTCCCCACAATGCACAACCCTGAACATGGAAGCGGGGGGAAGATTTCCTTGATTCACACACTGACCAGTTCATGTCCCACAGCATGTGACTGAACCACCCTGATATGTAATGAGAAGTGTCCCGAGTCCTTTTCAGGGCTCACCTCCACTGTATGACTAATCTCCTGCAACAGCGAATCCCTCTGCTCCAGTCTGATGGGACAGTGGACAGGAGAGTGTGAGCAGGGCTGGGCTCTCCCACAGTGACCCTCTGCTACCGCCCCAGCAGGGATCTCTGCACCATGCCAAGCGCTGGGCTGGCATTTGGGAGCAGGGAAGGGAGTGGGCAAGGGCCCATTAGTCCGATGAGTGAGGAGGAGGAGGAGGAGGAGGAAATAGGAGCAGGAAGCATTTGGAGGTTTGCGCAGGTAAGAACCACACTGTGTATAGATCAGGAAATGGAATTAATGGCTCCAGACAGCAACTTCTGCTCTTCAGACAGCAGTTCAGCTCACCTGCCTGAACAAGGAACCCGGAGAAGAGAGACAAAAAAAGGTAGAGACCCCACTCTGTACTTGGTGAGGGAGATGCAACCTTCTGATCACACTGGAGCCTTCCCCTTGGGCAGCATGGTGAGGACAGGTACTCCAATAAGCTTTTCATTAACATTCACCCATTACTGTGTTCAAGGCAACTCCTCCCCGCCCCTAGTCACACGTCAAGTGTATGCAGCCTTAGCAATGAGATGGCCAGCAAAGCAAAATCTCATTCCACCAGAGCAGCAGCCAATAGGAAAGAGAAATTTCCACAGCCACAGGATGAGGTTGTGATGGTACTGGCTGGTACAGCTTCTTGGAAATGTAACAAAAGTATAACTCTGTCCCACTCCGGGGCCTTCTGACATGGGTCCCTAGGAGAGTCAGCTAAAAGAAGGGAAATGGGAATTACCTTGAGAAGTCGGTCCAGTAGTTCAGAGCCGCTTTTCACATTTGGGTCTGGATCAGCGGCAAGCTGCAAGTTACAAAAACACAAATGCCATCACAGGTTCCAGGGTTCGAGAGAGACAGACACACACAGACAGACCGACCGACCAGTGTACAGGAACTCCTCACTTAATGCTGTAGTTCTGTTCCTGAAAAAATGTGACTTTAAGCAAAACAATGTTAAGAGAATCCAATTTCCCCATAAGAATTAATGTAAATGGGGGGTTAGATTCCAGGGAAATTTTTCTCAGACTCTCTATTTTATATATGTATATGCACATACAGCATAAATTTTAAACAAACAATTTAATACTGGTACACAGTGATGACGACTGTGAAGCTTCGTTGAGGTGGAGGAATCAAAGGGTGGGATATTTCCAGGGAATGCCTTACTGCTAAATGAACTAGCAACTGACTGAGCCCTCAAGGGTTAACTCTCTCAACACTCTACAAGGCAGCAGGAAAGGAAGAAGGGCAGACAGAGACACACACCCTGTGTGTGAGAGAAAATATGTGCATTTCCCCTTTAAGTGGCTGACCCCAGGCTTAAGTACACTGCTTTGTTAATTAAATCAGCTTACCGAGACCTGAGACAGTGGCTACTGCCTAGAAGTTCCCTCCCTCCGTTGTGTGTACTCCCTGCTCTATGGAAGATGGGGTAAGTGGGGTGCAGGAGCAAGGGGGGATGAGGAGACACCTTGACATTAGCCCCCTTTTTCCCCCTCCCCCTGTACAGCAAGCAGGAGTCTGTCAGCTGATCCAAGGCAGAGGGCAGGAACAGCACATGGCAGTGGGGGGAGGGACAGCTGCTGCACAGAGAACTTTGGGGAGTGGGGAGCTGATAGGGGGGCTGCTGGTTCACCCTGGCTCCAACCACCCACCAGCTAGCTGCAAGGGGCTGCTCTTCCTGCAAGCAGTGGACAAAACAGGCGGTTGCCAAAGACGTTAGAAGGGAGCATTTCACAACTTTAAACAAGCATGTTCCCCAACTGATCAGCAACTTATCAAAACAACGTTAACCGGGACGATTTTAAGTGAGGAGTTCCTGTATTTGTGCTGGGTTCCTAGCAATGCCCAAGGTCGTTAGCCATGAGAAGACATCCCTGACACTTGCATAGGTTAAATCAACTTCATTGCTTGCCAGCAGTTTCCTTTCAGACTAGAAATTGAATGAGTTTCCAGGAAGGGACTGGGGAGATGGTTGCATGGGGCAGTGCTGGGCTCACACCACCTTGAGTGGAAGGTGTGCCCCAGGCAAGAGAAGGTGGACAGACACTAAGCCTGATCTGAAATGCCTGACCACCACTTCCCAGCTGCATCCTCAGCTCAGCTCTCTTCTTGCAACCACAGTGAGCAAGGGACAGACATGGCGAGGCTAGCAGCCTAAGCCTTCTGCAGACATTCCTACAACAGCAGGGACGAGTGTCACCAAAGCCAAAGCCTACACCCTGCCATTCGGCAGGCGGGATCTGCACTGGTGGCCCCTTTAGTAGGGTGACAGGTGAGGGCTCCCACTCTGCACTTTCGTGGGGGAGGGAAGGCAGACACAGGGGAAAAGCTACTTACCTTACTCAGGCCATCAAACAGCACGTTGAAGTGTGGGAGGACAGAGCCCCTGGCCACCTTGACGATATTATATAGGGCCTCGCAGGCATAGTACCGCAGTCGGCTGTCAGCATCGTTAAAGCACGTCAGCACCGGCTCAATCAGCTCCTTCAGGTACAGCCCAGAATCCTGATGGCAGAAGAAGGCTGGGGGTTAGGGCCAGTCCCCACTGCGGTCGGAACAAACTGACCTCTAGCAATGCACGCCATACAACAGAGCACCAGGACACGACCACAGGTGGCAGTGCCATGAGGCATCGCCTCCTTCGCGTGCATTGGCTCGTACATCAGATCATACCAAGCGAGCCTGAACCATCTCGCCATGGCTCCAGATTCACAGGGAGCTATCAGATTAGTATTGTGAATGCCCCTGGAGGATTGTAGGCCTTGTGCTGCAAGTGTCAGCACAGGAATGGAGATCACTGCATTCTGGCTCCCTGATAACACCATGATCATCATTATGATGTATCCATGGAGAGACAACAGGTCATTAAGACTTCTTTGGAATAGTGATAATCCCATTCCTGAAACCAGAGACTTCAGAACACATTCGTCCCATCACAGGAGATCACGTGGCTGAAACCTGATAGCGACAGTGTTTGGGACTACACTTAGCCCAGGCTTGTAACCAAAACTAGGCCTCAGAGGGAAATGTGACCGCATGGGTTACTACCCCCAGCTCTTGGACCCTCCTGCATTAGCTATGGTGTGACGTTATCTGATTAGAATATGACGATATGAATCCTTGTTGCCACCACGGTTATATATCGAAGCAAATATTGCACAAAGATTGTTGAATGTGGAGTCTATGAAAAGGTTATGTTTTGCTGGTTATGATTATGTTATCTGTATGCATGTATCATTTTTGTATGTGAAGTTATAAGTACTGGAATATCCACCAGCTCTATGGGGATTGTCTGCCCCATTCTTTGCAGTTCACAGTAATTGAATGACCATAGTTATCCCACACTGGGACAACGGTCACAGTCGGATATGCCATGTAAGATATCTGCAAAAATGTCAATTTGCTAGATATGAACCTTGTTTATGTTTATATCACCTGTGTATTATGGGTTATAGACATGTATGTATGCCTGTATTTCAAACCTGTGCTATGCTTCTGGGTGACAACACTCCTATTGGCAACAGCACTGTCTAGCCTGCTTGATGGCCCATTTGTGATGTTGCACTCCATATGTTTTATGGAAATATGCTTATGAATATGACATAACTGGAACATGCTTTATGCCAAATACCCCCTGTATGGTGTCATTAGAAAGCTTGTAATCTATGAAGTGTGTTCATCCTATTTGTTTGCATGTCTTATTTCTATATTGGGAGTTAGGAGAATAGGATATAAACCTGTATCACTGATGTAAACGTATTAAGTGTAGGCCATTAACGGTGCTCCAGAAACAATCAGTTGTAAATTGCCTTAATTACTTGAAAGCCTTCCTGTGTATGTGTGGGCCAGCCCACGGTGAATGGAGACTAGGGGTATTACAGTGACATGTAACCATGTCATCTGATAATGAAATCCATCTTAAATCTGGTACTTTTCCATTTAGTAGGAGGAGGAGGGACCCAGAGAGACAAACGATTCCCACCTTGTGCCAAAGCTATAAACAGGGGGTGGAGCAGGACAAAGGGGGCTGCCAGTGACAAGGAAACCCCTGCCTACCACCTGAGATGTCTGCTGGATCTAAAAGGCTGTACCCAGAGGAAAGGATTGGGCCCAGACTAGGAAGGAGTCTAATCTATAAAAGAAGCGTATTGGAACATCTGAGGGTAAGACATTATCTGTAATCAGTTTCTTAATGTATTAGGCTTTGATTTGCGTGTTTTGTTTTAATTTGCGTTGTGACTTACTTTGCTCTGTCGGTTATTACTTGAAACCACTTAAATCCTACTTTTTAAACTTAATAAAATCACTTTTTGTTTATTAATAAACCCAGAGTAAGTGATTAATACCTAGGTGAGCAAACAGCTGGGCATCTCTCTCTATCAGTGTTATAGAGGACGGACAATTTATGAATTTACCCTGTAAAAGCTTTATACAGAGTAAAATGAATTTATTTGGGGGTTGGATCCCATTGGGAGCTGCGTGTCTGGGTGCTGGAGACAGGTAACCTGCTGAGCTGTTTTCTGTTAAAGTCTGCAGCTTTGGGGGTATGGCCCACATGCTAGGCCTCTTTTGCAGCAGGTTACCATGTGTGATTTCATACAGGGATAGCTTGTCTCTAGAGTGGTGCTCTGTGCTGAAATGCAGAACGAAATGCTATAAAACCGACTGCCTGACTTTTTCCTTCCTCCCTCATCAAGACATTTTTCATAACTAAATGTGTGTCAGATGCAAAACCCATTGTGACTTCAGCCTGTGGATCAGCCTGTTCATGCACAAATCTCCCTGGTTTACTGGGCACAAAGCTGGATCCTGCAGCCATTACTCAGTGCTCTCACTGAGGAGAACAGCGTAAAGGACCTAAGGAAAGGGGAACAGACCCTTAATCTGAACAGAAGCCAGTTACGTTTTCCCTTGCACACACCCGTTACAATAAGGTGGCAGTGCAATAGCACAGCACTAGGATTTCAGTGAGTACTACAAGTAGCCTAAAGTCTTACTCTGAAGTCCAATGGAAAGATGCAGTGTAAATTGATGCAATGGTTTACCCCTGTCTGTGCAGCCCAACATGGTTTGAGTAAGCCTCTGGCCCCTGGGGCTGGCCTCTGTTCCAGCTATGTTCAGGGCCTGCATATGCTGCAATAAGCTACCATGTTGTGGAGTGAGTGGTGCAGGGCTATGTTTGATCATCAGCACGTGGCACTGGCATATAATTCACACAAAAGATTGTTTCCCTTTGGTATCTTCCAAAGCCCAGGCAATGCTGAAAGGTCTACTAAGCTCCCAGACCTGATCCCACATCTCCAGCATTTGGTGGAGTTCATGGCTTTTGCCTTGAGCATCTCATAATGAGCAGAGTAACTTCTGCTGCCTCTTCTGAGGTGGACAGAACTCAGTCTCCTTAGACATGGCTTGTCACGTGCCTGTTCACCTCCTTCCCTAGCCCAGCACCAATGTTAATTTTTCATTTTCTCCCCAGCAGCTGGAGTTTGCCAATTACAATTAAATGTTTCCATCAAGCAGCCAGGACCTAATGCAGGGCTAGGATGCACACCCCCTCCTGGGTGCACTGGTGAGCACTACCTCACGGAGCAGGGCGTTGACATCAAGGAGACTGCTGGAGGAGCACTTTCCAGCAGCCTGTAGACCATAGGGAGCAGATGCTCACATGCGACAGTGACAGGTGAAATCAAAGAACTGGTACCCCTACCTTCCCGAGAGCAATGGAGCAGGCTGCCAGGCCGATGAGCCCCCCTTTCCTGCTGTGAGGGTGCTGCGAGAGTGCGAACTCTTGTGACAGGATCTGGATGACATGCTTGATCTGTGCTGTGTTGTTCTGAGCCACAAATTCTCGCACCAACCTAGCAGAGAACAGAGGGGAGGACAGGAAGCTTTAGCTTCTGTATGACAGAATATCTTGGCCTGGCTTCCACAATGCATGAGATGCTGGCCCCAATGACATTTGCTATGGTTTAGAGTCTTGTGCACTGGCTACCAGACTCCTTCAGCCCAGGAAACATGGACAGGACGGGAAGATTCATTACAAAGAGCCTCAACTCGCTCCCCCCAGGGAAAGCCAGCAACTAGAAACAAGACAGATGAACAAGTAACTGGCTGCTCCTCATTCCTACCCCCTCATTTACCCCTGCCCTGCCTTGAACTGGTCCAATCTCTTCATGAGACAGACACACATTCTGCCATGGCAGACTCCTGAAAGCGGCATGAACTCACTTCCTCAGGGGGAACCCCGCTAAAGATAAGTGGCTCATCCTCTCTTCTAGTCCTTCAACTATCCCAAAAATCTCCCTATGCACTGGGCTGGGGCAGGCTCCCTAAAGATGCCCAATGTCTACACAGCCTTAAACCCAAAAGACTCAACACAAGCATTAACTGCTTTCTACAGTTAACACCCACTCCCCAAAGCCTTCCTAACAGCTAAAGGACTCCTTCTCCCAACCAAGTGAGGAACACGTGTGGCACTGACAAACCACAGAGAGTGGGAGTGACAAACGCTTATTTTTCTTTCCATGAGCTCTATTGTACCAAAAGTACTGCTGGCGCAGCAGTAACTGTGATGCAATGGAGCTCATGGAAAGAAAAATAAGCGTTTGTCGCTCCTATTACTGCACCCATTGTCTTTGGCATAGGAAAGAGGACATGGCAGAGTTTATGGAAGAACGGTTCAGAATACACGTGGCTCACTGGGAGAATTCTTCCCTGGCATGCAGGAGGCCAAGGTTCAAGTCCCAGTCAGTGCATACATAAGAACAGCCATCTTGAGTCAGACCAATGGTCTGTCTAGCCCAGTGGTTTTCAAACTGCAGGTCGCGACCTAGTCTGGGGTCGTGGAATATCAGGCACTGGGTCGCGCCGGCTCTGGTCAGCACCGCAGACTGGGCCGTTAAAAGTCCTGGCGGCAGCGCTAGGCTGGTCCCTACCTGTTCTGACACCGCGCTGTGCCCCGGAAGCGGCCAGCAGCAGGTCCAGCTCCTAGACGGGGAGCCACAGGGCTCAGCATGCTGCCCGAGCACCGGCTCCGCACACCCATTGGCCGGTTTCCGGACAATGAGAGCTGGGGTGGGGGCAGTGCCTGTGGGCGAGAGCCATGTAGAGCTGCAGATGCGCCTCTGCCATTGGGCGACTGCTGGTTCTTCTGTTATGTGAAGGGGGTAAATAACACTTCCTTATTCACTTTCTCCACTCTAGTCATGATTCTACAAACCACTATCATAGCCCTCCTTATTTGTCTCTTTTCCAGATTAAAAAAAGACTGGGACTATTCAATCCCTCCGCATACAGAAATTGTTTCACATCCTAATCATTTTTGTTGCCCTTCTCAGTATTTTCTCTCTTTCTAATATAACTTTTTTGAGATGGGGCTACCAGAATTTCACAGTATTCAAGGTGTAGCATGGATAAACTTTAAAAATAAAAACACCTCACACCTCCCTCTTTTTTAAGGCACTATTTGCAAATTATTCAATTTCCTGCCATGAAAACAACACTTGAAACCAAAGAGATTTTAGGACATGCACTCTGGACAGCCATGAGCAGAACCTCAACTCTTTAGAGCAAAGTGAACAAAGTTTTCATCCCCTCCTTTTCAGAACCCACGACCAAGCTGTGCTTATGCAGTTACTGTACTAGCCTACAATGGATTTAGATCAACATATTCCTACACCCAAAACCCAGTGGAACGTGACTGAACAGTCACCCAAATCCTCAATGCCACATCTGCATAAAGAGCTGAAGCAGCATTCTATAGACATCAGATGAATGGAAGGGAACTCTCTTCCCCTCATTAGGCCTGTCTCATACTCATCCCCCCTCCACTGCTGCTGATGGGGTTGCATCACTGCAGCTGGATAGATATAATGCTGCAGACTTGGGAGAGGGCTCCAGGCCAAGGATTTAGGCACCTGCACAGAGAGGTTCAAGAATTTGGACCATTGGTGATGCAGTGGTAGAATTCTCACCTGTTCCAGCACCATTCGTGCAGGCTACAGGGATATCACCACGTGCTACTCTCACTGCCAGCCCGACGGAGCAGCAATGAGTGCAGGGACAGAGAGAAATATCAGGGCTTGTTGACACTGGTAAGTTTTGTCGCCAAAAACTGCCTTTTGGTGACAAAACTGTGATTGCGTACACACTGCAAGGTCACTTTTTTTGAAAAAACCGCCTAGATTTGGCGACAAAAAACATCCACCCCTGCGAGACACTTGTCTTTTCCTCTCCCTTTACGGTCAACAAAACAGCCAGGGTAGACACCACAGGGCTTTTTCCGATTTTATTGCCTTTCCAGAAAGTATCCCACAATTCCCATGCTGCCGCTCTGGTCAGCGCTTTGAACTCCACTGCCCTGCAGCCAACCCGCCCCACCTCCTTGCAAGCCCTGGGATTTTTAAATCTCATTCCTGCTTGCTGGCTTCCCAGAGGAGCTTCCCAGGGGAGCATGGCTGAGTATTGCACCAAACGCACTCCTGCTTGGATCACCGCTGAGCTGTTGGATCTGATCAGTATATGGGGAGAGGAGTCTGTTCAGTCGCAGCTGTGAGTGACCCATAGGAATCGGGACACATATGGGCAAATTTCTCGGGGCTTCTGAGGAAAGGGCTACGATCGGGACACGCAGCAGTGCACTGTGCAGGAGGCAAGGCGAGGCCACAAGGCGCAGGAGGCAAACCATCGCTCCAGCAGTGCACCTAAGACTTGCCGCTTTTATAAGGAGCTGAATGCTATCCTCGGTGGTGACCCCACCTCCATCGCCGATTGCCCCGTGGATACTTTGCATACAGCAGAAAGAGTGGGTAACCTGGAGGCTGAAATTGTGGATGAAGAAGTGGAGCTAGAAGAGGATGTGGAGCTCCCAGTGGGGTCGCCCAGTGGGGCAGGCAGCCAGGAACTTTTCTCCACTCCAGACGTGCTCAACGGGGAGCAGGAAGCAGATGAGAAGGCGGGTAAGTTGCTGTGGCTTGTGTAGGGAATCGAAAAGTGGGAGGCAGGTAGTGTTTTCTGTGAGCTGGACATTGCCGCTTGAAGCTAATCTGCACAGCCAAGCAAGGTGTCAATAGACATCGAGACCTGCAGGGAATCCTCCAGAGAGAGGCTCTCGAAAGTTTCCAAAAGGTACTTGTTAATCCCCTGCCTCAGATTCCAAGGGATTGCAGCCTTGTTAGTTCCTCCATTGTAGGAAACTGTCCCATGCCGTTCAGCAACCACTGGAGCTGGGACCAAAGCAGCACATAGCTGAGCTGCATATAGACGGGGCTGAAAGCCGCCAGCATTTAGCAGCTGAGCCCTGGTTTCTCTGGTCACTGTCAGTAGCGAGATATCAGCCAGCAGGTTGGCCTGTGAAAAAGTGTGGGATAATTTTAGAATGAGATCCCTGCTAAGGTGCCCTGAAAGCCAAGACCTTTTTGTCCATACACACAACCACCTTCCCCCTACTCCCGAAACTCACCATGACTGGGGTGCTCACGGAGCTGTGTGCCTGCCCAGAGTCTCAGAGAGAAATGCCCTTTATACTAAAAGGTTTCAATCGTTTGCTGGAATGTAACACGCCCTCTTCTGTTCAGCACAGACCTTGAAGAACACACCCCGTACCCCCACGGACCAGATGCGGCAGACAAGAAAAAACCCTAGTGCAGCAAAGACGACATGTTCCGCAAGGTTATACAGTGTGATGAGAGAGACCCGGCAATGGAAAGTGCTGGGAAGCCGAAAGGCAGGACAAAAGAGAATGCTGCTTTTGCTAGGCAAGCGACAGAGTGGATGATAAAAATTATGGAGGATCAGACAGAGATGCTAAAGTCTCAGACAGCTGCAGACTGAGCAGATCTGAGTTCGAGTGCCTCTGCAGCAGAAGCACAATTCTTTGCCAATCCCACCCCCTCCACGCCCACACAAGTCCTTTTCACTTCACAGCACTCCTGAGTTGCCCCATCACTCCACCCCCTCTCACAGCTTGCACAATGATAGCTGGAGCTACACACATTGGCGAGGTTTTACCCTTTTTAACAATAATTAAAGGTTAAGGTATTTAATAGTATAGCGTTTTTATTCCGTGTTCTACAAAAGCGTATAGCAATCAAATCACTCTCGGGAACAGGTTCCTAAAGCGTTGTGTTGCATGGATCTTGGGCCCCAAAATTGCACATGGATGCACCAGGGAAGCAACTCCGAAGCAGACATGTAACTGCCCCTTCTTGTTCAAGTGGTTCCTCAAAGCCTCTCTGATGTTAATAGCAGCCCTCTGGGCTCCTCTGACAGCCCTAGCATCTGGGTGTGCAAACTGTGCAGCGAAGCGCTCTGCCTCAGTGCTCCACACCTCAGCCAACATTTCACCCTTAGATTCACACAGATTATGCAAAGTGCAGCACGCGGCTATGACCACGGGAATATTATCCTCAGTAAAGTCTAGCCTGCCACTGAGACACCTCCAGCGAGCTTTCAAACAGCCAAAGGCACATTCGACTACCATGCGGCACCTGTTCAGCCTGTAGTTAAAACGCTTCCTGCTGCTGTCCAGGTGCCCTGTGTAAAGTTTCATAAGCCAGGGCTGCAAGGGGTAAGCCGGGTTTCATGCGATTACTATGGGCATTTCCATATCCCCCACTGTGATCTTCTGGTCTGGAAAGAAAGTCCCCACCGGCAGCTTTCGTACAGGCCACTGTTCCTGAAGATGCACGAGTCATGCACTTTTCCAGACCAGCCTGCACTGGTGTCCGTGAAACGCCCCTGGTGATCCACAAGCGCCTGCAACGCCATGGAGAAGTATCCCTTCCTATCGATGTATTCAGAGGCAAGGTGGTTGGGCGCTAAAATTGGAATGTGTGTGCAATCTCTGCAAAGCCATCAACTATTCTATGCACATTTCCCAGAGCCATGGTCCTCCACAGCAGGATGAGATTTATTGCCCTGCACACTTGGAGTAATAACGCCCCAACAGTGGACTTTCCTACTCCAAATTGATTTGCGACTGACTAGTAGTAGTCTGGATTCACCAGTTCCACACGATTGCAACACGCTTCTCTATGGGAAGGGCTGCTCTCAATCTGGTGTCCTTGCGCCACAGGTCGGGGGCCAGCTCAGCACACAGCTCTATGAAGGTTGCTTTACGCATCCGCAAGTTCTGTACCCACTGGTCTATGCAATCCCACCAAGCAATGCTTGTTTCCCAAGCAAAAGCGATGCTTTACCGTATGCAGTTGCTCTGTGAATGCACAAAGCACTGATAAGTTGCTGCTGAACATTCTGTGAGCCCAGAAGAAAAGTCACCTAATAGGGTCATGCATTTGGTTTGTTTTGAGCAGGATTAACATTAGCTCTGGTCTCGTGCACGGGTTTCAATGAAAGCAGCTGCCCTCTTTCCATTCAGGGACACCCTGGACACTCACACGAAGAGAAGAGAAGAGAAGAGAAGAGAAGAGAAGAGCTTCCCACAGGGTCTAAATGAGGAATTCCGCTTAGAAATTGCCTTTTTAAATCAAAAGCTTCCCATTCTGCAGGGTAATGCAGTAACTACATCTCTAACGAGGGAGAGGGCTGTTTGTAACTCAAGCAGCATGAGACCACCAAGCCAGAGTAAGTGTTTTTCCATTTGGATTTAATAACCAAAAAGAATTTATGGGGGCAGGGGGAAGATCTAAAAGCTTTTCTATAGGGGGAGTCTTGGGATAGTTAAGGCAAATTAAGTGCACTAAGACTCTGTGTGGATGTTCTCCCTCAGTTTTAAGTTAGGTATGTTTGCACTGCAGCTGTTTCACTGTCGTGCTGTACTCAGAGGCAGCTCTAGGCATTTTGCTGCCCCAAGCACGGCAGGCAGGCTGCCTTTGGCAGCAGCCTGCGGGAGGTCCGCCGAAGCCACGGGACCAGCGGACCCTCCGCAGGCATGCCACTGAAGGCAGCCTGCCTGCCGCCCTCGCGGCTATCGGCAGAGCGCCCCCCGCGGCTTGCAGCCCCAAGCACGTGCTTGGCCTGCTGGTGCCTGGAGCAGCCCCTGGCTGTACTGTAGACACCCACTACCGCAACAGAAGGGGTTTCTCTGCTGCTGTAGTCAATCCAACCCCTCTAGGCCAAGAGAAGAATTCTCTCTTTGACCTAGTGGTATCTACATCAGGCCTTAACTATGCGTCTGAGAGTTGTGAATTTTTCACACCCTTGAGTGACATAGCTAGTAGAACCTACAAATTTTAGGTGTAGATCAGGCCTTAACCCCCTTTGAAAGAAGGCCACTTTACTCCTGAATGACAGCATCAACACAGGGGCTTCAAACACACTAACTTCACAATTCTACTTAATTTCCCTTAACTTTTCTGGGTTTCCCCATGTAGACAAGCCCAAAGTGTCTTTTCCCTTATCCAGAGTTTGACAACTACAGAAGAACCTCAGAGTTATGAACACCAGAGTTACAAACTGACCAGTCAACCACACAACTCATTTGGAACTGGAAGTAGCCAATCAGGCAGCAGCACAGACAACAAAAAACCAAAAATCTAGTACTGTGTTAAACGTAAACTACTGAAAAAGGAGAAAGAGGCATTTTTCTTCAACACAGTAAAGTTTCAAAGCTGTAAGTCAATGTTCAGTTGGAAACTTTTGAAAGAACAATCGTAATGTTTTCTTCAGAGTAACGAAGATTTCAGAGTCACAAACCATCTCTGAGGTGTTTGTAACTGAGGTTCTACTGTACTGACCACCGTACTAAATCTACTAGCCAGAGAGAGAGAGATGAAAGAGGTGGACAAACAACCCATCAGAAGCAACACAAGTGTGATATCAACACAAACCTCCGCCTTGCTGCAATACCCACCAGACAGGTGTCTCCCAACCATGCTTGAGGGTTCCAGATTACAGATCAGCTTCTGGCTAGCATATTTTGGATGAATTTAAAGCTTCACAATTAATTGCACTGTTAAACAATAATAGAATATCATTTATTTAAATATTTTGGGTGTTTTTCTACTTTTCAAATATATTGATTTCAAATACAACACAGAATACAAAGTGGACAGTGCTCACTTTATTATTTTTATTACAAATATTTGCACTGTGAAAATGATAAAACGAGAGTATTTTTCAATTCACCTCATACAAGTACCATAATGCAATCTCTTTATTGTGAAAAAAATCTACATTTCTAAGTTTCACTCTTATGTAACTGCACTCAAAAACAAAACAAATGTAAAACTTTAGAGCCTACAAGTCCACTCAGTCCAACTTCTGGTTCAGCCAATCACAGACAAGTAAGTTTGTTTACATTTCTGGGAGAATGCTGCCAGCTTCTTAGTTACAATGTCACCTGAACGTGAGAACTGGCATTCGCAGGGCACTTTTGTAGCCAGCATTGCAAGCATTACGTGCCAGATATACTAAACATTCATATGTCCCTTTATGCTTTGGCCACCATTCCAGAGGACATGCTTCCATGTTGATGATGCTCATTAAAAAAAATAATGCATTAATTAAATTTGTGACTGTACTTCTTGGGGGGAGAATAGTATGTCTCCTGCTCTGTTTATCTGCATTCTGCCATATATTTCATGTTATAGCAGTCTCAGATGATGACCCAGCACGTCTGTCATTTTAAGAACACTTTCACTGCAGATTTGACAAAACGCAAAGGTGGTACCAATGTGAGATTTCTAAGGAGAGCTACAGCACTCGTCCCCAGGTTTAAGAATCTGAAGTGTTGTCCCAAATCTGAGAGGGATGATGGGTGGAGAATGCTTTCAGAAGTCTTAAAAAGCAACACACCGATGCGGAAACCACAGAACCCGAACCACCAAAAAAAAGAAAATCAGCCTTCTGCTGGTGGCATCCGACTCAGATGATGAAAGTAAACATGCGTCGGTCTGCACTGCTTTGGATCATTATCGAGCAGAACCCCTCATTAGCATGTATGCATGTCCTTTGGAATGGTGGTTGAAGCATGAAGCGACATATGAATCTTTAACGCATCCGGCATGAATATTTAACATATCTGGCAAGTAAATATCTTGCCACGCTGGCTACAACAGCGCCACGCGAACACCTGTTCTCGCTTTCAGGTGACATTGTAAACAAGAAGCTGGAAGTATTATCTCCCAGTATCTTGTCATAGATTACCTTCAATAAGCAATTCTCGTAGCGGATATTCAGTAGACAGCAGAAAAGCAGAACCACAGGACAGGGTCTGGAGTTTGGCTGCAGTCAGAGAGCTACCGTAAGTAATGAAGATTTTAACTGAGACTAAACAAAATGTGCAATCCATCCTCTCAAAAGATGGGACCATAAAGATTTCTCAGCCACTCAACAGACATGGCCTTGGGGAAAAGACAGCTTTCAGACACAAGCTTCATGTTTGCAGCCTACACTCAGCATGAAGTCTGCATTTCCTATTTGAGAAACAAGGGGTATGTCTACACTACCTGCCGGATGAGCAGGTAGTGATTGGTTTATCGGGGATCGATATATTGTGTCTCATCTAGACATGATATATCAATCCCCGAACGCACTCCTGTTGACTCTGGAACTCCACCAGAGCGAGCGGCGGTGGCGGAGTCGACAGAGGGAGCCGCGGCCGTCGATCCCGTGCCGTGAGGACGGCAGGTAACTCGATCTAAGATACTTCAACTTCAGCTACACTATTCACGTAGCTGAAGTTGCGTATCTCACATTGTCCCCGCCCCCTAGTGTAGACCAGGCCTAGGGGAGTTGCTTTCACTAATCAAGTCAGCTGCTTAGAAGGATAAGTGTCATAACAAGCAGGGGGAGTGGTAGCATTACCAAGCATCATTTTCCACGGCCTGCATTCCCTGTACCCACTTTTTCATGCTCCTCTCACAGCACATTAGATCCTTGACCCCGAGCTTGTTTGTAGCCAGGCTTGGAAGGATTTGATTTTTATCGATGTGTATATGTACAAACCAACAAAAAAAATATTTCCAACAACCAAAGTTCACAGATAGGCAAACTAAGAAAAATATTGCTTGAGAACTTCTTGGAGTTTGATTTAAGGCCAAAATTTTGACATATGGCTTTGAAAGAGCTGAACACAATTATGGAACAAATAACCGGGGAGGAAGAATTTAATCAGAAAAATGTAACTGATCATTGGAGATCTTTGAAGAACACCTTACTGCATGGAAGAACAAGGCTGTGCTGGTTAAAAATCAACTGGGATCTGAGGGCAAGTGAAGGCAGCAGTATACATAATATATATTAGATGCAGGAAAGGAGACGTTGATAGTAATGAATATAAATCAATTTAGGAACAGTAGAAAATTGATAAGGGAAGAAAAGGAACATAAGGAGAAATCTATGGTGAGCAGAGTTAGAGAATAAAAGGAGTTTTTAAAATATATTAGGAAGACAAAGAATCCTGACAATGGTATTGGTCCATTACTAGACAGAAATGGTGGAATTATCAATAATAATGCAAAAAAGGTAGAAGTGTTCAGTATTTCTTTTCTATATTTGGGGAAAAAGAGAAATGATGTAGTGATGATAATACTCTTTCCATTCCACTAGTATCTCTGGAGAATGTTAAACAGAAGCTATTAAAGTCAGATTGCTTCTAAGAGCAACTTGTCCTGGAACCCAGAAGGGCTGAGGCGATTCTCCATTTAGTCCTAAGAGTAACACAGGATCTGAGCTAAGAGGTGAATATAGCTGACCCACTCAGCAATAGCAACCATAAAGTAAACTTAACACTCTAGCAGGGGGGGAAATGCCAAATAAACCCACCATAGTAACATTACCTTCTGAAAGGGGAACCACACAAAAATGAAGAAGCTAGTTAAACAGATGCTAAAAGGAACAGTCAAGGGTGAAATGTCTGCAAGCTGCAGAGAGACTATTTAAAAACACCATAATAAAGGCTCAAACTAAATATATACCCCTCCTCCCACGAAAACAAACACAAAAAAACCACAAGGACCAAAAAAAAGTGCTACAATGGCTAAACAAAGTAAAAATACGGTTAGAGGAAAAAAGCCATCCTGTAAGAATTGAAAATCATTGTGACATTGCACCCCATAGTCTTCACAATGATATTATTAGGAGTATGGCATAATGATGATGTATTTTATGCAAGATAAGTCATGGGAGACGTCATTGGAAAAGTTATGAACTGTCTAATATGATTATCTAATTTGTATGCACGTATCATTTGTGTGTCGGAAGTTATGAACTTTGAATTCGTAACTGTATTTCAAATGTAGTTACACCTGGGTAACGCCCACTAGACAAGATGCTTTCAGCCTAGAGAGTGGACAGGGAAAGGCCTATTCAGGGCAATGGACCATGAGGAAAACATAATATGCCATAGGAGAAGATCATCTCTCACCTGATGAGCCTTCCTGTGAATGCTACAGACAGCCTCCAAGTAATGGCTGCTAGGACTCTACAAGGACATGCGATGAGACCACATCTCTAGACTCAAACTTGGGATGTCAGTAGTCCCCACCCCCTCAAGACTAGTCTTGGAACCAAGCTTTGAAACAAAGGGTTCCCACCACATGCTATATCAGGCAGGGAGTGACATCATTTGTGGTTCTACTCCCCACACAAGACGACTCCGGGAAACACCTGAGGAACAAAGACTGAACTGGGAGGAGTTCTGGACCCAGGCTAAAGGGATTTCTAGCCTGTGAATGAAGCACCTGGAGATTCTAAGCTTAAAGCAAGCACAGCTTGCCCCTTAAGAATTTGTAGCCTGCTTGTATCATCTCTTAGGTTGAGAATCTGCTATTCATATCCAATCTATTTAGTATATTAAGCTTGTTTGCATTTTTTGTTTATTTGCTAGGTAAGCACTTAAAATCTCTCTTTAGTTAATAAACTTGCTTTTGCTTTATCTAAACCAGTGAGTTGGAGTGAAGTGTATGGGAATCTCGGCTCAGGGGCAAGACGCTGTTGAAAAATTCCTCCCTACATTGAGGGAGGGGGCAAATTTTAGGAGCTTACGACGTACACTTCCCTGTGCAGCACAAGACAGTATAATTTTAGGTTTATCCTCCAGAGGGGGTGCGCACTTGTGGAGCTGAGAGTTGCCTTAGTTGTAGCCTTCGTATGCAGGGGCTAGTCAGAGAGCCCGGATGCAGCTCCAGCTGGGTGTGTCCCTGCCTATATGTATGCTGGTGAGTGTGCAGACTGGAGGACTTTGCCGCTTGTGACAGCAGTGCAGTGTGAGAGAGAGCCCAAGCTGGGGTCTCAGCGGTATCCCAGTCCCAGATTGCACCCCAGGGCTGACAACCAGTCACAGTCATATCCTCCTGAGGAAAATAGAAAGGAGCATAAACTCTGGCAAGTCAAGTGTAAAAGTATAATTAGGCAGGCCAAAAAAGAATTTGAAGAGCAACTAGCTAAGGAAACCCCCCCGCCCCTACTTTGCTGTTAGTTTTTGTAAGTAGTTCAGAAGAAGGAAGGCTGCCAAACAGTGAATGAGGCCACTGGACAACCACGGTGCTAAAGGAGCACTCAAGGAAAATGAAGCTGTTGCGAGCAGAGGACATAGGCGAGATCCCCACACTTGAGCCATTCTTTTTAGGTGATAAATCTGAGGAACTGTCCCCAACAACCAGTAGAGGAGGGAAAATATCATAATGTCGTTAAATAAATCCATGATCCACCCATATGTTAGATATTGCATGCAATTCTGTTTTCCTCATCTCAAACAAGATGTATTAAAATTGGAAAAGGTGCAGAGAAGGGCTATGAAATTCATTCGGGGTGTGGAACAGCTTCCATGAAGGGAGATTAAATAGACTGGGACTGTTCAGTTTAGAAGAGAGATAACTAGGGGAGGTGGGGAGAATAGGACAGAGGTCTATAAAATCATGACTTTGAGGAGAAAGTGAATAGGGAACTGTTATTTACCCCTTTACATAACACATGAATTAGAGGTCACCCAATGAAATTGATAGGCAGCAGGTTTAAAACAAACCAAAGTAAGTACATCCCTACCCCACTATAACGCGATCCGATATAACATGGGTTCGCATATAGCGTGGCAGCAGCAGGGCTCCCTTTAAATCCCGCGGGAGTCCTACTGCCGCTACCTCGATATAATGGGGTTTCAGCCATAATGCGGTAGGGATTTTTGGCTCCCTATGACCACATTATAGTGGGGTAGGGGTGTACTTCCTCACACAATGCAGTCAACCTATGGAACCAGTCAAAAGTACAGCTGGGTTCAAAAAAGAACTACATGAATTCATGGAATATGGGTCCATCAATGGTTATTAGCCAACATGACCAGTAAGCTTAAAGTTTGTGTCACGGTAATTTTTAGTAATAGTCACAGACAGGTCACAGGCAATAAACAAAAATTCACATGAGCCCATGGACTGTCTGTGACTTTACGAGAAATAACCAGGCGGCAGGGCTGGGAGAGTGGGTTAAGGAATGACAACTGGAGCCCCCCCCCCCCCGGGGAGGGGGGGGGCAGGAGGACTGACAGTCTGAGCCCTGCTACCGAGGGGGGAGAGGGTCCAGCTCCACTCCCAGCTGCTAAGAGCTGAAGCTGAAGAAGTCACAGGGGTCCAGTGAAGTCACAGAATCCCTGACTGCCCTGGCCAGTGTTTTAACGCTCAGGGATGCAAGTCCACACACTCAGTGTCCCTACACATCCAGAAGCTGGGACTGCAGGACAGGGGATGGATCACACAAAATTGCCCTGTTCTCGTCATTCCCTCTGAAGTTTCTGACAGTGACCAGTACCAGACAACAGGGTAGTGGGCTAGAGGGATCGCTGGTCTAACCCAGTATGGTCAATCTTCTGATACATAAACAGGGGAATTTCAACTAGAAGTAGAGAGGTTATTTTAACCTCTGGTGCACCCACTGCTAGAATACCGTGTCCAGTTCTGGTGCCCACAACTCAAGAAGGACGTTAACAAATTGGAGAGGGTTCAGTGAAGAGCCACAAGGATTAAAGGGTTAGAAAACAAATCTTACAGTGATAGACTCAAGGAGTTTGATCTATTTATCTCAGCAAACAGAAGGCTCCTGGGTGACTTGATTACAGCCTAAAAGTATCTAAATAAGGAACAAATATTCAATGATGAGCCCTGCAATCTAGCAGGGAAAGAGCTAACACGATCCAATGGCTGGAAGCTGAAGCTAGACAAATTCAGACTGGAAACAAGGCGTAAACGTTTAATCCTGAGAGTAATTAACCATTGGAACAATGTAGCAGGGGTCATGGTGGATTATCCATCACCGACCATTTTAAACCTAGATTAGATGTTTCTCTAAAAGATGATGCCTAGGGCATGTTTTGGAGAAATTCACTGGCCTGTGCTACACAGAAGGTCAGGCTACGTGATCACAGTGGTCCCTTCTGGCCTGAGAATCTATGAAAGTTTGTGATTTATTGGTTATAAAGCTTTAACTATTGCAATCTCAATGTCTCCTCATTAAATAATTATTGTCTGCCCCTCCCCACTTTCTGATCCCCCATAATTTCCCACAACTATGACAATTTAAATAAATTTAAATGGAAAAATGCCTAAAAATAAACAGATCTCTCAAAATTATAAAAAAAATTTGATTTCTGCCAAGCCTGTTAATAGCCATTAGCTGGCCTGTCTCTGCTGTGCTGGTGGAATTTTTTGGGGGTCCCCCCTGATTTATTGAAAGCTTTTATTTGAAGGGGCAGAGCTGTTCAATCTTTAGCAGAGTCCTAAAGGCTTCCTGTCAGTTAAATAAGTATTCCTGACAAACAGTTTGAAGTAAGCAATCTAAGAATCCCATCCTCTCGGTTCACCTTTTACTCGATACTTGAGATGGCAGTTTCACTACTTTTCAGGATAGTGCCTTGTGGCAGAAAAGACATGAATTTCTAATGCAAAAAAAAAAATCAAGCAAAATATTTTTCGGGGTGGTGGTGATGAGGATTGCAAACCTTGCAGGGCCTTCTTTATTCAGAATAAAGTAGCACAAAAAAGAAAAGAAAAAAACACCTTAAACTTAAGTATGGCTACACTAGAGACTTACAGCTTGCACGGATTCAACTGTGCACTGTTCTGCATGGTACAGTGGTGCAGCATTCCCCCAGGAGTAAGACACAGCTTTGAGCCTCCTTCTGTCCTTAAACATGGTCAGTCCTGACAACCCACGTGAAGTGGTTTCTGAGCTCTCTTCAGCATTGCTGCTAGACACTTGCCATTGACCAATGCTCAGCACAGCCCGCACTGGCTGCCTCTGTAGTACAAAGGCTTCATAGCTGCAGTTCACCACTGACCATCGCTTACAAAGCGTGCTACTGTAAAGAAGTCTTTGGAAGATTATTACCTAGGCCTGGGATATCAAATCCCACACACATTGTGACTGCTTGGAAGGACTGAGAAAGTGAGTGAAAAGGGTATGATGCTGCCTTTAGGGTGGGGAGTGAAGGCAAATGTGAGAGCACTAAGAAAGCTTATGCTGGAGTAAGTAGAGTGGGCAGAGAAGGAAAGAAGACCGGACAAAAACAGAACTAAAGTAACCATCTGCACGTTAACATTTTACCTTCCTATAAGATCTCAGCCAAAAACCAGTAAGAAATGTCTATAACACACACCCCAGTACCCTGAAGTTTAATTCCCTGTCAAATGTGCTCCATGGAAAAGGAACACATCAATACTTAAAGAGCTAGACAAGTTTCCATCTCCAGGCAAGCAGCAAAAATGTCCGCTGGTTTCCATTGCACAGCACCTTACACTGATGAGCAATTTAACAACAGAGCAATAAATTCTTTATTGCATCATGAGAGGTTTTATGGTTTTGAATCTCCAATTATGTAATAATCGAACTGATTTTTCACAGCTGATGCTCTGCTTTGAGCACTCTACCCATGTCCTGACAGTGAAACTGGAGCTACACTGGAAATGCTTTTGTGTTTAGAATCACAGTTTCACAGGGAGACTGAACATACTGCACTGTTATGAAAGACAAAAGAATTTCTTGATCAGGTTTTACACAGCTCTGTCCTTTAACTGAGTGGTTCTCAAACTGTGGGTCACGACCCCCAAGTGGGTCACAACACAGTTTTAATGGGTTTGCCAGGGTGCGCGCTAGACTTGCTAGGGCCTGGGGCATCACCTTCAGCCCAGGGTGGCAGGGCTCAGGTTACACACCCCCCAGGACTGAGGCCCTCAGGCTTCGGCTTTGGCCCCTGCATCCCAAGCACTGGGGGTTCGGTGTCCCGCCCCCTCGCTCCTGGAGACATGAACTAATTTTTGTTGCGGGAAGGGGGTTGAGGGGCAATGAAGTCTGAGAACCGGCCTTAAACTCTGTCCCGGACTTTAGGGACACCGGCCCCTTGAGCGCCAGCTCGTGTGAACCCCGCGCTCCTGCTGCGAGCCCCCCGCTCCTCGTGTGAACCTCCCGCTCCTGCTGCGAGCCCCCCGCTCCTGCTCCGAACCCCCCGCTGCTCGTGTGAACCCCTCGCTGCTGCTGCGGCCGCCCCCGGCCGCCCCGAAGATTACAGCCCCGCCCCCGTGCCTGGCGCTGCTCTGCCACAGGCCGGACCCCGCGCCGGCTCCGGCTCAGCCCGGCCCCAGCCCCCCGGCTCCGGCTCAGCCCGGCCCCAGCCCCAGCCCCCCGGCGCTCACTTCTCGATCTCCAGCGCCGCCACCTTCCGCTTCTCGTAGAGTTTGTCGTTCAGGGCCCGCACCACGCTGGGCGCCAGGGGCGAGAAATCCTTCTCCGGGTTCATGGTCCCGGCGGGCCCGGCCCGGCCACGGCCCCGCGCCGGGGGCTCCGGGGAGGAGGAGGCGGCACAGGCCCCGCGCGGGTCTCGGGGCGGGCGGCGGCTCGCGGGCGGGCGGGCGGCGGCGCTACAGGGCGGCAGCCACGTTAGCTCGGGCACGTGACACCGACCCCCGCCCCGCCTCTTCCGCCCGCGCCCCCGCCGCGGAGCTTGGCCCCGCCCACATGGCCGCGGGCGGGTGGTTCGATCCGGCTCCTCTCGCTGAGACGCGCCCCCCGCGGTCCGTACTGGCACGTTCCTGCCGCCCGTTCGTTCCCTCGCGGCCCCGCCGCGGGGTGACTCGAGCCCGGCCCCGCCCCCGCCGCGGGGTGACTCGAGCCCGGCCCCGCCCCCGCCCCGGGGTGACTCGAACCCGGCCCCGCCCCCGGCCCCGCCCCGCCGCGGGGTGACTGGAGCCCGGCCCCGCCCCCGGCCCCGCCCCGGGGTGATTCGAACCCGGCCCCGCCCCCGCCCCGGGGTGACTCGAACCCGGCCCCGCCCCCGGCCCCGCCCCGCCGCGGGGTGACTCGAGCCCGGCCCCGCCCCCGGCCCCGCCCCGCCGCGGGGTGACTCGAACCCGGCCCCGCCCCCGGCCCGGGGTGACTCGAACCCGGCCCCGCCCCCGGCCCGGCCCCGCCCCGCCGCGGGGTGACTCGAGCCCGGCCCCGCCCGAGGGAGAGGCAGGAGAACGGGGATGCTGCAAACAGCTGCTCAGCAGTAGGGCACTGCCCTGCCAGCCCCCGCTGCCCTCATCACCGCGCAATCCCACTGCCATCGCTCTGCCCAGCCCCAGCCGCTCTGCACCTGGCAAACATGAACAAACTCACGTTGCAGGCGGGCACCACTGGCCCCGTTTTACAGATCGGGAAACTGAAGTGCAGAGACGCTCAGTCCTGAGGCCAGGCAGCACATCAGTCAGGAAGAGAACTCAGGAGTCCTGGCTCTCCTGCTCTACGCATACAGCGCTGCCTCTTTCACACACAGGTGGGGAATCCTGTGCATGACCTAATGCGGTTGCTCCTCCCACCGCTCCCTTCAACAGCAATTAGGCATAAAATGATGGAGCAGGTGTTTGAAGTTCACGCTCGTCCTTGGTGATGCGCTCTAGGGTGTGCGACTAGAGCAACACAGAGAAAGAGACTCACTTATAGCCCGGCCCGATACAGCACACGCCAGGCACAGTTTGTCTGCTCACCCCCTTCGCTGCTTTATATTTGTACAATGTGGTCATTCAAGCAACCAACAAAAACCCATTGCCCAGTAGCTGATCTTTACCCAAACTCAGGTATTCAAGCCCTGTCTACACTAGGCTATTGGAAGCGCTCAGCCCCAGGTCCATCACCACACTGCAGAAACGGGCAGCTCCAGGCCCACGCACGGCAAGCGCATGCTTGGGGCGGCATGCCACGGGGTGCACTCTGCCGGTCGCCGGGAGGGCGGCAGCCTTCGGCGGCATGCCTGCAGAGGATCCGCTGGTCCTGCAGTTCCAGTGGTTCACTGAAGCCGTGGGACCAGCGGACCCTCCGCAGGCATGCGGGACCAGCAGAGCGCCCCCTGCGACATGCCGCCATGCTGCGGGCGGCGAAATGTCTAGAGCCGCCCCTGTGCAGAAGGCACTTTACACTATGTATGGGCCCATGTTAGACAGGAGCTCTCCCGTGGTCCCGGTGCCCTCTGCTGAAGGAAGGTGACCATGAGGATATTTTCACTAGCACAAGCTTGAGCTATAGCTCTCCAAGTCCACCTAGCATTCAGATGTTACTCATCCACCCCAGCCCAGCCTTCCTCCCCTTCTAGCCCTTACAGAAACGGAACCCAGCCAGCACTATCAAGACTTGCAAACTGGTTTCCTAACTTCAGAGTAAGAAATTCCAACCTTGCTCCAAAATTAAGTTCATAGAACTGAACTAGACAATCTGGGCATTTCCCCATCGAGTGACTGAGTGGTACATCTGAGAATGGACATGTTGGGTCTTAGTCCAATTAGTAATGGGGCAGGGCAGGGCGTCCTGTCCCAAACCACACGACCCTGTCTGCCACTGACCAGTTCCTCCACGGACAGGAAAGGGAAGGCCTGAATGCCACGCAGGCTGTCTGTCTCAGCCCCAGAATTGGTCCCTTTTCGGTCAGGAAACAGGCATGATGGGAAAGTTCATACTGTAGCCAGTCTGGGGGTGAACAAGGCCTTTGGCTGCAGGGCTCTTGACGCAGCACATATCACATTGGTTTTTAAGCCATGAAATAATAGGCGGTGAAGGGGAAACATTTTCCTCCCTACACCCCTTCTGACCTATGTTCCTGCATCCTCCCCTCCCCCCACTTCTAAACCCATCTAGCTGAGCCTGGACTGTACCCTGGTAATACAATTCCTTAGCCTGTGAGATACTGGTACATCATGAAATCCAGCTCCAAGTCAGAGCCTTCCCCACCCTGGCCAGATGTGACTCTGTACAAGAAGCTGGTGATCTGAACGCTGTTCATGCTGCTCCTGATCAGGTCAGAGGCCCTGGAGAGCAGATTCTGCAGTGCCCAAACCAGCACCCTGACGGAAGGACAGAGCAGCACCTGCTCTCCCATGGTTACCAATGGCTGGCAGCCTGTCAACCAGCAACTGATGCAGCAAAGCTGCTTGAAAACCTCAGCTGAGGAAGAGCCATCTGGGGCTGTGCACTTCACACTGCAGTCCCACGCCCCTCCACATAGACTGGCATACATTTCACAAGGCTGCTCCTGCACTGGCCAGGAATCGAACGCTGGCGGCCCCCGGGGCAAGCAAGAATTTTGCACTGAGCCACCAATCCCCAGCTGCAGGAAAAGGCTACATCAGTCGTTTAAGGACTGAGCCCTGGTCTATACACCATTTAGATCGACCTAGCTATGGCACTCGGGGGTGTAAAACATTTACACCCCAAGCGCTGTATGTAGGCCGACCCAACCCCGCTGTAGATGCAGTTTGGTGAGCGAAGGAATTCTTCCAGCGACTTTGCTAGGGCCACTCAGGGAGGTGGATTAGTGACACTGATGGAAAAACCCCGACCATCGATGTCGAGAGCATCTCTGGTGCTCGCGTGGTACAGCTGCAGATGTGCTTCCATAGTCCCCATAGCGCAGACAGGCCCTGAGTGCCAGGGATCCCCCTGGGCCAGGAACTGCTAGTCACATACACTGAAGCTGCTACACCAGCAACTGAACAGAGAAGGGCTGGGACCATTAAAGAGCCCTGTGCCAGAGGTTTCCCTTGGGGTAAGGGGTGATCTAGTGAGAACACAGCACCATTGCAACACTAGAAGCAGTGTGATTCACAGAGGTTCTAGTATTTCATGTGAATGCTCCTCTGCCCTGGTGCTAGAAATCTGATGTAACAGGTTTCCTAATTGTTCAATCAGTCCCCTGGAAAGGACGGATTAGGACAGAGGGTTAGGTTGGCGCAGGGCAATTATTTTAATTAAGAAAAAAACACCAGGCTCTTGCATTGGCCGGGAATCGAACCCGGGCCTCCCGCGTGGCAGGCGAGAATTCTACCACTGAACCACCAATGCTGCAGCTGAGGAAAACTGCTTCTCCAGCTGTTTTGTTCACGCTGCACATATGGTGACAGGAAGTATCTGGTTACAGTCCTGCTCTGGGACCATGTCATTCTGGCCTTAGACGTCTTAACCCTTTCACCATAGATTGTGGAAGCAAGAGCACCCCCAGGCTCAGCATTTCACGGTCTTGCTCTTCATTTTAGGGCCTTGATTTCACTTCCCAACAGGCCATTTGCAAAAGTGCGCAGCTCAGCCAAGGACACGTTTGGCTAAACTAACAATAGAGCGAAGGTCTCCGCAAGCCGGGGTCTCTGCACTCCCCTGGGGAAGTGAGGGGAAAGGATCGTAGCTGGGCCACGAGTAACACCTGAGAACATGCAGGAGCCACATGACAGACAGACAGACACAAACGATGGTGACAAGCTCCATGTGCCAACAGCAGAGGCTCGTGGGGGATAGGAAAGCACCCTGTGCGTGGAACTGTTGCTGCAGAAATTAAAACTGCCTCCATTGGTCTGTCTGAACGGATGCCCTGGACGCCAAGGAGTGCTCCTGGGTTCTGGGAAGTTGGCAGGGCTGCGCCAGGCAGAGGAGAAAGTGCTGGGAGGTGCCTTCCCTGGCTGCAGCCCTGCAACCTCCCAGGACATGCCAAGCCTGGGCCCCCAGTGCCGGTGCAGCCTCTGTGACATGCATACATTTTAACTCTGAAAGAGCCACAGGCGGCTCGTGAGCCACTGTTTGGCCACCGCTGGCATATACCAACTACACTACCAACACCTAAATCCCAGACAAGACAAGCACGATTACACTCCCGTGTCTTTCATGGATTTTGCTATCTTGGCTACTAGAAGAATGGTGTTGTCAGCTGTGGGTGTGCTGCCTGAAGGCCCTGTATGCACTAGAAAATTAACGTTGGCTTGCAGCTTGTTGCTTCTTCTTTTGCTCGGCTCCCAGCAAGCAGGGTCAAGGGGTGGGGGGGAGAGTCAGGGGTGCACAGCTGGCCCACACAGTCCCAGACTGCAGGCCGGGGGCGGGGGGAGGGATATCTAGTCACAGTGTGTCGGGTTTTTAGGGATTGGCTTGTTTTGGCCTTGTTTTGAAATGGGATTAGCTTGATTTCTGATATATTGTGAAAGTCGGGTGCTTATTTACCATGTGAAAGTTGGCAACTGTGCTTGTTATTTGTATAGTAGATTGTTGTTTGAAAAGGAGTTTTTAAGGTTACCTACTATAATGGTGTCTAATCTTCCCAGGTTCCACTGGAGGACCTCTGCAGGGTCAGGGTCTCAGGGTTGTCTGTGAACTCTTAACACCTTAATTGAAGGGGACAGAGGTGTCCAACCTTTCAACAAACGCTTTCTTTATCCAAATTTAGTTGCTTAAAAAAAAAGGTCTTCTGGAACTGAATTGCATTGTCTCTCATTTTCCATTGGTAGCTATAATCAGGCCAAGTCAATGTTAACAAGGAATCAGTTACACACTTTGTATTCTGTTGACTCTTGTGGTGTCCCCTTTTTTCCAGCTTTCAAATAGCAGCGTTTTCCAGTTCAGACACTTCCTGGATTTTTGATTGTGGTGAGGGAGGAGACTGAAAGAACCTGTGGGAAGACAAAAAGGTAATTGGTTGATAAAGGTAATAGTGTTGATGTAGGGAATTAAACTTCTGTAAGGGGGTTGATTTGTTCAGAAAAGAACTAGATAATTCAGGCAGGATGGGTCCATCAATGGCCTTCAGCCAGGATGGGCAGGGATGCCAGAAGCTGGGAATTGGTGTCAGGGGATGGATCACTTGGTGATTCCCTGCTCTGTTCATTCCCTCTGGGGAATCTGGCACTGGCCACTGTTGGAAGACAGGATACTGGGCTTGCTGGACCATTGGTCTGACCCGTCTGGCCGTTCTAATGTGCAGCCAGAGAGAGGAGCCCTTGCAGCACTGTGGTTCCCCCAGCATCCTCGCTCCCCATGGAAAGCCCAGACTCATGTGCTGCAGCTTCCCCCACCTCTGCTACTGCCCTGCCCTCAGCTTCCCCTCTCAGCATGCAGTGCCAGGACCACAGCAGGGGCTCTGTCGCTGGACAGGGATGCAGGTGCTTCGGCTCATTACTTCCCGGTGGTAGCAGCCTCTGGCCACAGGTAGATTCAAGGGGCTGCAGGCAGGGAAGCCACATCCCAGAGCTTCCTTTCCTGCCTGCATCCCAACAAACCTGCCTTTTGTCTATTGGCCCTGGTGCCAGGGAAGGCTGCAGCCCAGAGGGGGCAGGGAGAGGTACCATGCAGTCCCAGTGTTTCCTTCCCTGGCTGCAGCCCCACAAACCTTCCTGTGGCCAGGGCCTTTCTTCCAAAAGCAGTTGTTAATAAGCAGCTTGGCTGCTGCCGATGTCTGAATCGCATTCTCTGCTGACTGTGAACCGCTCTCCACTGGTGCACTAGGTGGTATTTCAGGTTCCAGCTGAGCCTTTTGTGCCGGTGTAGCTGCTGCTGCAGGTGCAAGCTCTGTGGCGCCCTTTGGTGCTGGCTCACCGGACTCTGGTAGGGTTGTAAGCATGGGCTCTGCTGCTGACTGCTCTGCCAGTTCTGATCTTCTGGCTGGGTCCCAGAAACTGGATCTTCAACTGCTGTCATAGACTCTGATCTGGGGTCTGGTTCCACCACCTCTGGCTGGGTTCCTGTAGGATGCTCAGGAATGGAGTAGGTGTGGAGGCCTGTTTAGCCTGGCTGTGGGTGACCATCTCCACCCTTTTTGTTAGCCTCACATGGTTGGCAAAGTCTTCTCCCAACAGCATGGGAATGGGATAATTGTCATAGGCTGCAAAAGTCCATATCCCTGATCAGCTC
This sequence comes from Gopherus flavomarginatus, assembly GCF_025201925.1. Classification (NCBI taxonomy): domain Eukaryota; kingdom Metazoa; phylum Chordata; order Testudines; family Testudinidae; genus Gopherus; species Gopherus flavomarginatus. Next base: position 41,193,182 of record NC_066630.1, read on the forward strand.
GGCTGCAAGCAAATTAAGAGTTGGCCTTAAAGGGTTGCACCTGGGCCTCTGAATTTGGGGTCCACCAGGGATTGGTGGATAGCTGACACCTGTGCTCCAATGTCTCTCCATGCAGTAAACTTCCTCCTGCCCACAGTCAGTTTCCCCTTTGCTCTGGGGGTATTTGCAAGACATCTGGGCCTGAAGGCTCTTGGATGATTAACTGTAGTCAACTGGTGCTCTTGGCCTTCATAGAATATCAGGGTTGGAAAGGACCTTGGGAGGTCATCCAGTCCAACCCCATGCTCAAAGCAAAACCAATCCCCAGACAGATTTTTTGCCCCAGATCCCTAAATGGCCCCCTCAAGTATTAAACTCACACCCCTGGGTTTAGCAGACCAAAGCTCAAACACTGAGCTATCCCTCCCGCCACTGCCAGCTGCTGGCAAGCAGGCCAGGGACATGCAGAACATGGTGTTGGATCCCTGCCCACCCTGGCTAATAGCCATTGCTGGACCTATTCTCCATGAATGTATCTAGCTCTTATTGAAATCCTGTTATAATTTTGGCCTTCACAGCATCCCCTGGCAAAGAGTTCCACAGGTTGACTGTGAAAAAATACTTTTTTCTGTTTGTTTTAAATCCGATGCCTGATAATTCCATTTGGTGACTCCTAGTTCTTGTGTTATGTGAAGGAGTAAAGAACACTTCCTTATTCAATTTTTCCTCGCCATTCATGATTTTATAGACCTCTAGCATAACCCCCCTTAATCATCTCTTTTCCAAGCTGAAAAGACCCAGTCTTTTTAATCTCTCCTCATACAGAAAGTGTCCTATACAACTAATTATCTGTTGCCCTTCTCTGAACCTTTTCCAAATCCAATATATCTTTTTTGAGATGAGGTGGCCAAATCTGCACGCACTATTCAATATGTGGGCGTCCCATGGATTTATATAGAAGCAACATAATATTTTTCTCTTTTTATCTATCCCTTTCCTAATGATTCCCAACATTGTTCACTTTTTTAACTGCCACTGCACATTGAGTGGATGTTTTCAGAAAACTGTCCACAATGACTCCAAATCTCTTTCTTGAGTGGTAACAGCTAATGTAGACCCCATCATTTTATACGTATAGTTGGGATTATATTTTGCCAAGTGTGTTACTTTGCATTTATCAGCATGAATTTCTTCTGCCATGTGTTGCCCAGTCCCCCAGTTTTGTGAGATCCCTTTGTAACTCTTCGCAGTCTGCTTTGGATTTAACTATCTTGACTAATTTTGTATCTGCAAATTTTATGACCTCACTGTTTACCCATTTCTCCAGATCATTTATGAATATTAGAATAGGACTGGGCCCAGTACAGACCCCTGGGGGACACCACTATTTACCTCTCTCCATTCTCACCTTTTATTCCTACCCTTTGTTTCCTGTCTTTTAACTGACGCGTCTGCAATGCTTTCGGGCTCATCTAACCAGCCTTAATTTACTTTCGGATAACAAAAGGCTTGTCATTAATCACCCTGCCTCTGTTTATAAACAGACTCCCTGCTGCAAAGGCTGTCCTGCTCCCAGCTTCTGAACTCATCACATATCACACTCAAGCTATTGCAGTTAAGAGCGCTGTCTGGGGCAAGGGTGCGTAGACCTCCCCTACAAAACTCAGGGGTGGGGGGCGCTAGAGCCCTCTCCTGGCCCCCCTGCTTTGACTCCTTTCTAGATAGTCATGAAACCTCCAACTTCTCTGGATTCTTTCTCCATCCAAATTTTCCCTTGTCTTGAGGCACAGGGTGTCTGTGTGCTAACTATGGTACTATCACATTAACCAGATCCACGCCAACATATTGACCAGAATCTCTGTGTCTGCTTAACAATCTTTATTCCAAAATACATTTTCATACAACAAACAAAGAAACCATGATGCCAACAGTCATCCTAGCCTCTGATCCCAGAGGGTGAGATCAGCTGGGAGGCATGATGGAGTCCTCATATTTCTGGGATACAATGTGAATGTTTTCATGAACTCTGCTCTGTTCTGTTGGGAAAAGCTGCAGCACCTTTGGTGGCTTGTGCACAAGATGTATTTTTAATAAATCCACAGTAAGTGAATCCTCCTTCAGGCAGGAAGGTTTGTACTTTGAAGGCAATATGAAGGCAATTCTATTGGTTATCAACTGAGGGGGGATAAATGGACTGAGTCTTGACACATGCAGTCAGACATATACACAGATAGCTGGGATCTTCCCCACTGATCTTTATATTGTAACTTTCATATAATTTGACTAACAGATCAGTGACGCTATCAGGCCAAGGACAAGTGACACGATTGCCAGGTCACTTCAGTAGTAATGAGATCTGTTAGCCTGCTCTTTGGGAATTGTCAGCAACAGCCCCTGTTATATACAGGTGAGTGTGTTCTGTGCATGCCCCATACGCAATCCTGCAGTCGCCCAGTGCTTTCAGTAGGCGTGTAGATCCAATAAACATTTTCTGTACTGGCAAAAACCCTGGTGAAGAGACTCTGGAGCTGCTTTTCACTGCGAAGGCACATCTGTGTTGTAGAGCGAGTCCATTCTGTACTGAGATGGGGAGGGAAATAAAGACCAGCCAAAGTCAGATCCTAGGAGGTGCATGACTACGCTTGGAGTTGCGAGTGGCTCAGCAAAGCGGGGGAAAGGCCCGTTTAGGGACTGGGACACTGCTGCTCCGCATGCGTGCCACTAGGTCACTTCTCAGGGGTTACGCCCTTCAAGTAATAAACCCAGGAAATGCCTGCCCCCATGCCTGATGCCCGGGCGCAGGAGACGACCAGCTTGCTGGTGACGGGCATCTTGCTGCCAGTGGGGTTCCCCTCAAAGCTGACGGTGATGAAGATGTTCTTCTTGGAGCGTATGGTCTCAGCAGCCTTGACGGTAAAGGCTGGGTTCTCCACGTTGTAGGTGAAGGCTGTGTGCTGCAGGAACACGTTCTTGAAGGGAATGGCTGTGCTGGAGCCAGCCTTGATCTGAAAGGGGCCCTGAGGCTTGGGGGGCACTGACACGCCAAAGAGCGGGATGCTGTATTCTCCTCCGATGGGTGAAGACAGGATGAGAGTTCCTCTTGATTCACCCAGCTGGCAGGGTTCATAAGTTATGTCCACACTGACCTCTGTGCCCCCCTGAGAGCCCGCGGCTGCATTGATGATTTTATCCGTGTGGAAATCTGAACAGTCGATCTGCAAGGGGAGAGAAGGCATCACTCGGATTTAGAGAAGGCGTTTTAGCCTCTGTGGCCCAAAGTCTGACATACCCCAGAGCTCAGGACCAGGAACAGCAGTAGGGTAATTTAGTATCACAGGATCCTGATACAAAATGTATGGGGGGATCTTTACCATTTTCTACATGAAATGCACATTCCAGCCCCCTTCACGGGGGGCCTTTCAATGCACACAGGGACTGCTCAAACCTCCCCCTCCCAACTGAAACTCTGGGAAAGTTTGGCTCTGGGGCTGGCTTAAACATTGTGGTTTAGGCACCTTCTATTGCCTTGGGCAGTAACACCAGGACTAATGTTGCCACAAAAGGGGACATCTTCCCTCTAGACTAATAGTAGCACTAGCTAGCACATCAGTAGATCTCAAAGCATTTTACAAATAGGACATTCAACCCTTTTTAACAGATGGGGAAACTGAGGCACAAAGCAGGGAAGTGACTTGTCCGCAGTCATCCAGCAGGCCAGTGGCTGAACCGAGACTACAGCCCAAGCCTCCAGTTCAGCACTCTGTCCGCTAGGCCACACTGACGCCCTAAGCACCATTGCACTGCGATGGCAGCTCTGAGTGACCCCACAGGGGAAGATGTCCCTGCAGAAGGCTCAGCCTTGGCGTGAAGTCAGTGGGAAGGCTGGCTACATTCACCACAACCTCACCATTCACCTGCATTGGCCAAGCTAGGAAAGGTTCCAGTGGGGAGGGCAGAGCAGTGCTGAAGGGGCATGTACTGCTCGAGGAGGCTGATGCAGGGCCGGCTTTAGGAAGTGCGGGGCCCAATTCAAACATTTTTGGCTGGGCCCTGGCAGGGATGACTTAAAAAAAAAAGTGGAAAAAAAAGCCTTTAATTTCTTTCATGTATTATTTACTTTCCATAACTCTATAAATAATAAAATTATATATTATGTACATTGCATCATATATGCTGTTGATCGGTTATTAATGACTGTGGTGTCAGATGTGTGGGTCCCAGCTGCTCCCTGCCCCCCTCATTGAAGCAGGTGTGCAGGGTTACTGCCCTGGGAACTGCAGGGCACAAGTGGACATGGGGCTGGCTGGAGGCAGGGCAGGGGCTGACTGGAGGTAGGGTCTGGCTGCAGGCAGGGCAACTGGTGCGGGGCTAGTTGGAGACAGGGGGTGTGTGGGGCGGGCTGGCTTCAGGCAGGGCCGCGGGGGGATGCAGCAGGGGTTGGCAGGACTGGAGACAGAGGAGTGTGAGACTGGCTGGCTTCAGGCAGGGGGGTGCAGCAGGGTTTGGCTGGAGACAGGGCAAGGTGTGCAGGGCTGGTGTGGGCAGCAGTGTGTGTGGGGCTGGCTGGCTTTGGGCAGGGCCACAGGGGTGTGTGGCAGGGGTTGACTGGAGATACGGCAGGGAGTTTGACAGGGACTGGCTGTGGGCACGGGGTGCAGAGCTGGCTGCAGGCAGGGGGAGCGGGGCTGGTGTGGGCAGGGCAGGGGGTGCAGCAGAGGCAGCTGGAGCCCCAACCCTTTAAATAGCCCCCAAGCTCCCTGCTATCCCAGGGCTTTGGGGGCTATTTAAAGGGCCCAGGGCTCCCCAGCTTCTACCCTGCCCTGGACCTTTTAAATAGCCATGGGAGCCCTGGGGAATGCGTGGGGGTGGCGGGGCTCTGGCAGCTATTTAAAGGATTGGGGTGGCAGAGGCAGCTGGAACCCTGACCCTTTAGACAGCCCCCGGAGCCCCTCACTACCCCAGGGCTCTGGAGGCTATTTAAAGGCCCGGAGCTCCAGCTGGGAGAGCAGGGCCACGGGGCTTGCCGCACTCCAGCCGGGGCTCCAGCCAGGATAGCAGGGCCTCAGGGCTTGCTGCACTCCAGCCAGGGCTCCAGCCAGGAGAGCAGGGCATCGGGGCTTGCAGCACTCCGGCTGGGACTCCAGCCGGGAGAGCAGGGCCGCGGGGCATGCTGCGCTCCAGCCGGGGCTCCAGCCAGGGCCGCGGGGCTTGCCGCGCTCTAGCTGGAGCTCCAGCTGGGAAAGCGAGACTTGCCGTGCTCCGGCCAGGGCTCCAGCCAGGAGAGCGGGGCTTGCTGCACTCCAGCCGGGGCTCCAGCCAGGAAAGCGGGGCCGCGGGGCTTGCCGTGCTCCGGCCAGAGCTCCAGCTGGGGCCGCGGGGCTTGCCGTGCTCCCGCCTGCGCTTTGCTCAAGGGAGTGGGACCACGGAAGACCCCTGAGCAGATCGCAGCCAGGGACCCAGGGTAAGTTTAAAAAAAAAAAAAGTGTCTAAGGCACGGGGCCCCCTTAGGCGTGGGGCCCGATTCCTAGGAATCGGGCGAATCGGCCTAAAGTCGGCCCTGGGCTGATGGGACAGGTAGACCGAGTTGCCTGCTGAATGTTTGTGATTCCACCCGTGAGCACTGGTGGCTTCCTTACTCAGCCCCAGAGCAGGGGGCCCTGCTCACCTTGCAGGTGTACTCCGTTCTCTGACGGGTGTAGTTAATGAACTTGGTGGTGATGCTCTGGCTGCTGCCCAGCATGGCACGGAAGTACAGCGGCTTCTCCGGCCTAGCTGCAATGGCTTTCAGGTTCAGGTCATACTGGAAGGAGCCCAGGTCGCTGCTCTGTAGCACCAAGCGCCCACTGACCTCTCCGACTTTTAGGGGCTGGAATTCGAACACAAGCATCCCCTGGGGGGGAAGAGAGAACAACCTAGTCCAGGGGTGGGCAAACTACGGCCCAGGGGCTGCATCTGGCCCTCCACTCATTTTAATCTGGCCTTCAAGCTCTTGCCGGGGAGCGGGGTCAGGGGCTTTCCCACTCCACGCAGCTCCCGGAAGCAGAGGCATGTCCCCCCTCTGGCTTCTGCGTGTAGGGGCAGCCAGGGGACTCCTCATACTGCCCCTGCCCCAAGTGCTGCCTACGCTACTCCCATTGGCCAGGAACTGCGGGGCAGCTCCTGCAGACAGGGCAGCGCACAGAGCCGCCTGGCCGTGCCTCTGTGTAGGAGCCGGAGTGAGGAGAGGCCGCTTCTTCTGGGAACTGCTTGAGGTAAGCACTGCACAGAGCCTACAGCCCTGACTCCCCCTGTGCCCCAACCCCCACCACAGCTCTGATCCCCCTTCTGCCCTCCAAACCTCTCAGTCTCAGCCCAGACCCCTCACCCCCCCGGCACCCCAACTCCCTCACCCAGTCTAGAGCCCCCTCCCATACCCTGAGCTCCTCATTTCTGGCCCCACCCCAGAGCCTGCACCCCCAGCCAGAGCCCTCACCCCCTCCCGCACCCCAACCCCCAATTTTCAGAGCATTCATGGCACACCATACAATTTCCACACACAGATGTGGCCCTCGGGCCAAAAAGTTTGCTCACCCCAACCTAGTCCATCTGTGTGAGAACAGAAATGTTAGTGCCCAGGCCAGGGATGGAAATTAGCACTTGGTGTGCTGCATCATGGACAGTCAACAGCTGCTGTAACACCCAGCGCCCTTGCAACCCAATCAGTGCTCACTTGTGTAACACCAACAGATGCTCGTTGTCGGCAGATGGAATCAAACCTGGGACCTCTCGAGCTTAATAAATGCATCTCTACTGCATAAAAGCCAGCTGGCCCTTGGCTAGGGCTGTAGAGCGGATGCATTAATCTCTCCCAGTGGTTTCGGTGCCATTAGCTGGGACAGAGCACCGCAACCAAGAGGTGTGTGGGTTATACTTCCTCAGGGCATTTATCATCTACAGCACCATGGGTTTACATGGTGGGCATGGGGCAGACGGGGTGTGAATTCATTAATCGATGATCATTATTTATCAATTCATAAGACGAAATGACACACCTGCACCCCAGACAGGGGGACAGAAAGCAAAGAAATTGTGGAGCTAACAAAAGTTGTTTCATTGTTCTGATCACTCTGCTTGCGTGTTACATCTCTTCCCCCCATCCACCCTGAGCCTGGCTCGTCAGCATTTTGGGACGGGGATTATCTTTGATAAGTTTGTACAGGCTGAGCCACAAGGGTGCGTGTCTCCAGGAATTACTGGATATAAAGAACGACATTTCTCATACCCAGCCCTTGGGGGTGGGGGATGCATTGACGAAGTGCGTGGAGAGCTGTGGCAAACCATGTAAAGCAGGAGGGAGGGGGATGCCTGTGCCTGTCCATGTCTGTATGTTTGTGAATTAACTATTCATTTATCAGAGAGGTAGCCGTGTTAGTCTGGATCTGTAAAAGTAGCAAAGAATCCTGTGGCACCTTATAAACTAACAGATGTTTTGGAGCATGAACTTTCGTGGTGAATACCCATGAAAGCTCATGCTCCAAAACATCTGTTAGTCTATAACGTGCCACAGGACTCTTAACTATTCATTGTGTCCTTCCTGCTTGGTGGAGAATCTGCCCCAGAGAAAATGAAAAGCTCCCCACTGGCCCACAGACAAAGCGGCAACATTTTCCAAAATAAAGCTGTATTCTTCATCAACTTGTGTGTCCGTTTGCTCTTTGGGCATGGGGAGCTGGGGCGGTGAAGGAGATTGGTAGAGCAGAGAGCAGCTCAACCCCACTTCCGCTGCTCTCGGCCTACCCAGAACAAGGGTGCAGGGAGCTGGGGTGTTTAGCGCAGCCAAGGCCTGGGCAGGGGGCAGAGATGGTGCTCAGAAGGGCAGGCGGAAGCCTCGTGGGATTGCACTTGGAGAAGCAACGGAACCAGTGCACAGTGGTTAGCACAGTGATTGCTACCTGCGACAGCACTGCCCTGGAGGGGGCTGACACGGAGGTGATTGACTCAGTAGCTGGACTTGACATTCTTGAAGGTCACAGCAATTGCGCTACTGCAGAGGGAAGAGAGCAGGGGAAGCCGGTTTGCTGTGCAAGGCTTTGTCCTACCTCGGACTGGGCGGGCACAACGAACTGCGGCGGGAGGTTGACATCGGGCACTTTGCAGTCTGTAGTGAACGTTACTGGGAAGACGAGGGGGTTTTCCACCTTGACGGATGAGGACGTGCTCTGCCGAACAGGGGTAACCATCTCGATGGTGCTGACCGGACCGGAAGGGATGGCCTTGAACGTGACCAGGTAGAACAAGTACTCCTGTGTCGCCTCATTGCGAAAGGTCACCTGAAATCAAGTACAAAAGAGGTAACAGTCAGACCTAGGGGAGCTGGGAGCTCCTTCTGGGCCGGGGGCTGGTTCTGGTCAGAGGAGAAATGAACTCATCTTGGACTCTTCCCACTTGCCTCCCATGCACACCTGGCAGAGAACAGGTGCCCTGATCAGCTTCCAGGGGAGCTTTACTGTAGATGCCTAACTACCAGAGCAGTCTCTTCATTCTGGGCACCCAAAAGTTTCAGTGTTTTGGTTTAGACTCCTAGAGACACCCACCCTCATCCCCACACGCGATCAGCAGGCAACCCTTCCTTTGCAGCACCGCAGGGCCTGGGAGTGGGTCTACCTTAGCACTGAATAGTCCTTCCTTATAGGAGAAGAAGGTGAGTTTATAGTCCTTCTTGGAGGAGGCAGGCACTTCCGTGTAATCCAGCCCCTTCAGCATGGTGGTGATGTCCAGCTTTTCTGGTTTGATCATATCCACTATCACGTGGAATCTGGGGAGAGACAAACGAGAAAGGTCAAAAGGCCTCATGTCCACTGCAAACAGCCAGACATGCACCAGGTGGCAAACGTTTACGCAGGCTGTCCGACTGGTGCAGCTATAGTATGTCTACACTGCAGTAGGGACACGGGCGCTGACACATGGCTACGCCGTGCCCTAACACCCACAAAGCCCTGTGACATGCACCCGCACCCCTCATAATACAGGCTGACTGGCTCGCCCAGAGTAGAGGTCTGAGCCCACGATCAGCTGTAGTGTCACACCTGCCCACTTCCCTGAGGCTCTTGTAGCCAGGCTTGTGTTCGGATAGTCCACCAAAGCTATCCCACAATTCCTGGGCCCTGCACAGTCTGGCCCTTCTGCTCCTCAATAGTTGATCCAGTATGCGCTTTGTGGTTCCAAACCATGTGACCAGGGCCGGCTTTAGGGAAAATGGCACCTTGGGTGAACTTACATTTTGGTGCCCCTGGCTCCTGTGTACATGGCACCCCCCATTGTTGCTGGCTCCTGTGGGCTCCCCAGGCTCCCCACCCTCCCTTCCCCCCAACCCCTGTACTGTGCCCGCTTTGCCCCTAATGCCTGTTCCCCCTCCTGTACCCCTAATCTCTACACCCCCTTCATGCCCAACCTCTGCCCCCTCCTGCACCCCAACACTTGCCCCCTCCTGTGCCCCTCACCCCTGCACTGTGCCCCCTTCAGTCCTAACTGCTGCACTCCACTCCTGAGCCCCTAGCCCTGCCCTCCTGCACCCCCAAACCTGCCCCTCCTGTGTCCCAATCCCTGCACTCCACTCCTGAGCCCCAATCCATGCACCCCTTCACCCCAACCCTGCCCCTCCATCCTGTGCCCCAATCCATGCACCCCTTCACCCCAACCCTGCCCCTCCATCCTGTGCCCCTAACCCCTGCACTCCACTCCTGTACCCCAATCCATGCACTCCTTCACCCCAACCCTGCCCCTCCATCCTGTGCCCCTCACCTCTGCACTGTGCCCCCTTCACTCCTAACTGCTGCACTCCACTCCTTAGCCCCTAGCCCTGCCCTCCTACACCCCAACACCTGCCCCCTCCTGTGCCCCAACCCCTGCACTCCACTCCTGTGCCCCAATCCATGCATCCCTTCACCTCAACCCTGCCCCTCCATCCTGTGCCCCTAACCCCGCATCCCCCTCCTGCAATCACATGGGGTAACTGACCTGGATGCACACAGCAGCTAACACTGCTGCTCGCTTCCCCACTGGCCTCCTGCTCTTCCACCCCCTGCAGCCCTAGGGGGCTGGGAGGGGGGAACAAGGAGCTGTCAGTGCTCCCTGCATCCAGGGCAATTTCCCTGAAGGCAGCACAAGGGGAGAGCAGGAGAGCAGCAGCTCCTGATGCCTCAGCAGCACAGCCCAGGTGGGGAAGATACCTGGACGCAGGTAGCCCTGGTGTGTGTGTTGGGGGGAGTGTGTGTGTGTGTGTATTGAGAGGAGTGTGTGTGTGTGTGTGTGTGTGTGTGTGTGTTGAGGAGGCAGTGTGTGAAGGAGTGTGTGTGTGGTGTGATGTGGTGTGTTGTGTTGAGGGGAGTGTGTGTGCGCCTGAGTGAGTGACTGCGCTGTCTCTTTAAGAAATCACTCAGGATCAGGAGCCTGAATTCGGCTTGTTCAGACACAAGCAGCCGCCCAGCAGCACACACAGATCCCCCTGTCCTGTCACCTCAGCTTAGGGGAAATGGGGTACACGGGTGGGGGAGGGGGACACCCCACCATCTGCCCCCCTTTCCCCCCCCACAGAGCAGACAGGAGACACTCCCAGTGCGGAGTGGCCAGGGGCGCCTCCAGGGACGAAGTGCGGAGGGCGGGACAGGAACAGCAGCAGCTGAGCATGTGTAGTGGGGGGAGGGCACCCCTGCTCTGGAGGAGTCACCCAGCTCCTAGGTTGTTCCTCCAACTGCCCCTGCCCCCCGCTGCTGCTCTCCCGCCTGCCACCCCCGCTAGCCCAGCTGGCTCTCAGCAGCAGGTCAGGTGGGAATCCAAACCCTGCGCACGGCACCCCCTTGGGCGGGCTGCCCTGGGCAGGGGCCCATACGGCCCACCCCAAAGGCCGGCCCTGCAAGTGACCCATCTGAATTCTAACGAGGATGGACCAAATCCTGTTGGCTCATTTCTCTGATCTGTAAGAAACACAGATGGGGCCTTGTCATCCTCATCTGTACAGCCCATTGTTATCTAACAGGCGAGGGTCTGTGGGATCTCCTGAACCCCAGGGGGAAGTGCATAAGCTAGGGCATAGGCGCCGACTCCGTGGGTGCTGCGTGGCTGGAGCACCCACGGGGAAAAATGAGCGGGTGCTCTGAACCTACCGGCAGCCGAGCTCCCCCCCACCCCCCCATTGCCTCCTCCTCTCCCTCCCAGCACTTCCCGCTGGCCGCCTAACAGCTGTTTGGCAGCGCTTAGGACTTTCTGGAAGGGAGGGGGAGGAGCGGGGACACGGTGCGCTCCAGGGAGAAGGCAGTAAAGACGTGGAATGGGGCGGGACTTGGGGAAAGGGGTGGAGTTGGGGCAGGGTGAGAGTGGGGCAGGGGTGGGGTCAGGAGTGGGTGGGGGTCGAGCACCCACAGGGCAGAGGGCTATGAGCTAGGGCAGTGGACGCCAGCTCCAGTCCCTGGAGCACAGGGCTCCTAGGCCACAGTCTGCTCAGCCCTTGGTGTAGTATGTGATGGATCAAAGGTAGTGACTAGCCCTATGGCAGGGTGTTATTACAGATGGCGGGGATGGGTGACATCCCTGTGACAAGCTTGCTGAAGGCCTAATCACGTATTGTTTCTAGAAAGCTCTTGCCCTGCCAGACTGTTGGGCAAATTTTCCCCCAGCTACTATGGGGAGGGAGATGGAGTTTATTAGCATAAACCCCCCCAAAGCAGAGCTGATTGTCAGCCAGGTCCATGCTTCCTGAGACAGGAATAAGGGCCAGTCTGAGTGCCTGCAAACTTGTGGCCTAGACAATCTCTCAGAGGCTTTCTGGGAACCCTAGTCACAGCACACAATGACTGATGGCTGGGAGTTGTCAGGGTAACACCAGTCTGGAAAGCCCCCCTTGGTGCTGCTAGCTGTGAACAGCTAGGCCCGTCCCAGTTTACCTTTGTGGCTTGTTAAGCCAGTTCGCAATGGGGAGCAATTCAGTGTAGGTAGTTTTGCACGGCACCTCTCGGACAATGGTCCCTGAAGACTTAGGGGGCTCTGCAGTCCCCTGCAGGAGGTACTGCAAACCTGTCCCATCGGGAAGCGGAAAGAAGATGGAGCCCTAGAGACAATGCAAAAGGTTGGTAGCTTCCCCTGCCTTCAGGGTCCCCGTTCAGCTTCTCTCCTGACCACATACATGCAGGGGCCAGAGCTGCTGGTATGAGGACAACTGCTCTGTGCTGCACTGCCAGGGTAAGCCAGCCATTTCCACCAGCCCAGAAGGACGCATCCCAATGCAAGGCTGATCCTGCAACAGTGAAGAATCAACAGAGGGGGTTCCTACTCTACCGCTCATTCCTCCTGCTGGTGTGGCAGAGGAGAGGTGGCATGGCTGGAGAAAAGCAGGCGGGGTCAGGCTGTCATTGCACTATGCTGATTCTCAGCTGTGGTACAGTCACTTTGCGGCTGTGCGCAGCTGGCAGAGGGACTGGTCGTGCCCAGAGATATAGCAGCAGCAGCGGAGTGCAAAAGTGAGCTGTACTCTGTGCAGATCTGCATCCCGGGTTCTGCCCCCCAACGTCTCCAGCAGTTGCCTTAGAAGCAGTCTTGGCAGTGACCATTGCTAATAAAGCTGGGGAATGGTGAGCTTTCTCCCATGGCCCTCATTATCCCTGCCATGATGCTCCAGCTCCCAGACAAGCCTCTCTCCTGCAGATTCCCCAGGTGAGAGTGTGCAGCCTCCCTCCATCCTCACTCCTGATTTATAGCCTGCCTCCCCTGCACACCCGACCTTCTCTTCCCTCTTCAGCACTCCCAGGGAGCTGCTAGTAGGCTGCAGACTGGCATCCTTGGACCAGCAGAAAGATTCCCCAGCAAACCTCCTTGGGGCAGTGGCTGTGACCTCCAAGTATGGGGGACATCTTGGAGAGGCCTTTTAGTGGGGCACAGTGCTTAATTCAGGCAGCAACAGCAGCTCTCTGTGAAAGCTGCCACACCTGGTGCAGTCCTGGTTCAGTAGCTCAAAGTCTGTCTACACTGTAATCAGAGGGGTGACTGCGGCATGTGCAGCCATATCCAAGTGAGCTCTGAGAACAATAGCAGTGATGTCTTGGCAGCATGGACTAGCAGCCAAGTCCAGTCATGATTTTATAGACCTAAGTCATATCCCTCCTCAGCTTTCTCTTTTCCAAGCTGAACAGTCCCTGGCTTTTTCCATCTCTCCTCACAAGGAAGCTGATCCACACCCCAAATCATTTTTGTTGCCCTTCTCTGTACTTTGTCCAATTCTAGTAAATCTTTTTTGAGATGAGGCCACCAGAACTGCATGCAATAGTGGCATTATTATATGTTCTGATTATCTATCCCTTTCTTAATGGTTCCTAACAGTCTGTTAGCTGCTTTGACTGCCACTGCATATTGAGCAAATGTTTTCAGAGAACGATCAACGATGACTCCAAGATCTGTTTCTCAACAGCAGCTAATTTAGACCCTGTCAGTTTATATGTATAGTTGGGATGATGTTTTCCAATGTGCATCACTTTGCATTGATCAACACTGAATTTCATCTGCCATTTTCTTGCCCAGTCACCCAGTTTTGCAAGATCCCTTTGTAACTCTTCACAGTCAGCTTTGGACTTTACCAGTCCATCTTGAGTAATTTTGTATTGTCTGCAAACTTTGAGACCTCACTGTTTACTCCTATTCATAAGTTGACCAGCACTGGTCCTAGTACAGATACTGCTATTTAAAAACCCCAGGGGTACCCTGCTATTTACCTGTCTTCACTGTGAAAACTGACCATATATTCCTACTTTTTGTTTCCTATCTTTGAGCCAGTTACTGATCCATGAGAGGATCTTCCCTCTTATCCCATGACAGCCTACATTGCTTACAAGCCTTTGGTGAAGATCTTGCCAAAGGCTTTCTGAAAGCCCAAGTACACTCTATCCAGTGGATCACCATTGTCCACATGCTGGTTGTCACCCTCAAAGAATTCTAATGGATTGGTGAGGCATGATTTCCCTTCACAAAAACCAGGCTGACTCTTCCCAATATACTGTTGTGATGCTGAGCCTGAAAGGGTTAAGCAACCACAGGGCAAATGACCAAATCCAACCTTTATAGACATGTTAGAAAAGTATGTAAATGTTAATTAGGGCTATTACATAGAACTAGTTACTATAGCCACGCTAAGTGGACTAGCGCTTTGAAATGCAAACCTGTATTGTTAGAGAATTAGAGGTAATACTAATTGTATGTGTTTACTTAGAGCTTGCTAGAGGTTAGCCATGTAAACAGACAGCTCCTGCTGTTAGTACAGTTTGGGAGGAGGGTTAGCTCAGTGGTTTGAGCATTGGCCTGCTAAACATAGGGGTGAGAGTTCCACCCTTGAGGGGGCCATTTAGGGAACTGGGGCAAAAATCTGTCTGGGGATTGGTCTCACTTGAGTAGGGGGTTGGGCCAGATGACCCCCTGAGCTCCCTTCCAACCCTGATACACCTCTACACCAATATAACACTGTTCTCAGGAGCCAAAAAATCTTATCACATTATATTGAACTTGCTTTGATCCACCAGAGCACACAGCCCCACCCCCTCAGAGCGCTGCTTTGCCACATTATATCCAAATTTGTGTTATATCAGGTCACATTATATCAGGATATAGGTGTAGTCTATTGATTCAGCGATCAAAGGGGAATATTAACATTTAGATGGAATGTGGGAGTGATAACACCATTGTCTATATTTCATTTTAAAGTTTGTGGCAAATTGTCTATAGACTGCTGAATGGATAATTACCTTAAGCTGATGAATGCAACTAATTACTCGGGTATGCATATAAGATAGTTAGTTCTACTTCAGAGCTGCTATTCTTCACCCAAGGAATCCCTGCTGTAAAGAGGCTATCACAGCCTTCCAGAAAACGGTATAAAAACTCTTGGGACCTGATCCTTTTATCTCAGATCCGCTTGATGCTTCATGCGGGGGAAGATTGAGTCAAAAGACTGAGATATCCAGTCCCATCTGGATCACCCTGTGTATGGAACATTGGCCTGAAACTATGGACTAATTCTAAGAACTAAAAGCAACTCCAAAGCTCCCCATCTCTGCTATGAAACTGATCTCAGAACAGTACTCATGTCTGTATGGATACTGATCTCAGAACGGTATTCATCTCAGAACGGTACTCATGTCTGTATGGATACTGATCTCAGAACGGTATTCATCTCAGAACGGTACTCATGTCTGTATGGATACTGATCTTTTAACCAATACTCACTCCATTTTCTTTTTCAATAAATTTTAGTTTAGTTAACAAGCGTGTATTTGGCTATAAGCGTATTTGGGTAGGATCTGAAATAGTCATTAACCTGGGAGGTAATGTGTCTGATCTTTTGGGATTGGTAGAATTGACTGGGCTATCTGGGAGGGAGCCCAAAGGCTGGGTTGCTTTTAAGGGAATTGTGTTTTGACTTCTGTGTAACCAGTAAGATATTATAGACATTGTTTTGTGGCTAACTTGGTGGATCTAAGTATTGGAATAATCACCAGCTTTGGGAATTGTCTGCTCCATTCTTTGCAGTTTGCCCTAATTGAATCTCCTCAGTGTGGCCCCTCTGGGTCCCTGGTCACAATCGTGTTCATCTCTGTGTCTATATTTCTCTTCTTTACTATAGTTTCAACCAATTTATCTGATACTGAAATGAGACTTACCGGCAATTGCCAGGTTGTCTCTGGAGCCCTTTTAAAAAATTGGCTTTACATTCCAGTCATCTGGTATAGAGGCTGATTTAAGCAATAGGTTACATATCACAGTTAGGAGTTTTATATTTGAGTTCCTTCAGAACTGGGCCCAGTGACTTATTACTGTTTAATTTATCAGTTTGTTCCAAAACCTCCTCTGTTGACACCTCAACCTTGGACTGTTCCTCAGATTTGTCACCTAAAAAGAATCACTCAGGTGTGGGGATCTCCCCCATATCCTCAGCATTGAACACCAATGCAAATAATTCATTTAGCTTCTCCGCAGTGGCCCTGCCTTCCCTGAGTGCACCGTTAGCACCTCAATCATCCCATGGCCCCACTAACTGTTTGTCAGACTTCCTACTTCTGATGGACTTTAAAAAAATGTTGCTTTTAGTTTTTGTGTCTTTTGCTAGTTGATCTTCATATTATTTTCTAGCCTCCCTAATTATACTTTTGCACTTGACTTGCTAGAGTTTTTGCTCCTTTCTATTTTCCTCAGGAGGATCTGACTTCCAATTTTTAAAGGACGCCTTTTAGTATCTAACCACTTCTTCGACTCTGTTGTTCAGCCATGGTGGCAGTCGTTTGGTCCTCTTGCTGTTTATTTTTTTATGTGGGGAATATGTTTACTTTGAGCCTCTATTACAGTGGTTTTAAAACGTTTCTATGCAGCTTGCAGGTATTTTTGTACTCTTGTGACTGTTCCTTTTAATTTCCATTTAACTAGCTTCCTCATTTTTGTGTAGTTCCCCTTTCTGAAGTTAAATGCTACTGTGGGTGTTTCTTTGGTATTTTTCCTCCTAAAAGGATGTTAAATTTAATTACATTATGGTCACTATTAATGAGTGATTCAGCTATATTCACTGAACCAAATCCTGTTCTCCACTTATGACTAAATAAAGAATTGCCTCTCCCCTGGTTTGTTCTAGGACTAGCCATTCCAAGAAGCAGTTATTAATTGTGTCTCAAAATTTTATCTCTGCATCCCATCCTGCTGTGTCATGTTCCCAGTCAATAGGGGGATAGTTAAAATCCCCCATTATTATTGGGTTATCTGGTTTTGTAGTCTCTCTAAACTCCCTGAGCATTTCACAGTCACCATCACTATCCTGGTCAGGTGGTTGGTAGTACATTCCTACTGCTATATTCTTATTAAAGCATGGAGTTTCTATCCATAGAGATCTGATGGTACTGATTCAGATTTTTACTATATTTGACCCTATGCTCACTTTCATCGCCCATCTGCACAACCTGCTCTGTCCTTCCAATATATTTTGTACCCTGGTATAACTGTGTCCCATTGATTAACATAATTCCACCAAGTTTCTGTGATGCCTAGTATATCAATATGCTCATTTAGTATAAGGCATTCAAGTTCACCCATTTTGGTATTTAGACTCTAGGATTTGCACACACGCATGTATAACATTTGTCAATCCTATATTTAGTTGTCTGCCTTCCTGGGATGTAACTGAACTTCTTTGGTTGACGGTTTCTCTTCAGTTCCTACCTATACTTTATCAACTTCTATCTTCTCCTCTTTACTAGGAGAATCCCCATTAATAAATCTTCCTCTGTGGATGTCAGAACCATGTGCTGCTCTGCGCCTGTCGGCTTTTCCCCAACTCTTAGCTGAAAAATTGCTCTACGACCATGAATAATTTTAATTTTACATGCCAGCAATTCGGCTCTGTTTTAGTTTAGGTGGAGCCCATATTTCCTGTATAGGCTCCCCCTTTCCCCAAAGGATCCCCAGTTCCTAATAAATCTAAATCCCTCCTCCAAACACCATTGTCTAATCCATGCATTGAGACCCTGTAGTTATGCCTGTCTTCTCAGCTCTGTGTGCATTTCAGAGAATGTTATTGTGGAGGTCTTGGACTTCAATCCAAATTTTGCCTCCAGGACCTCTCTCCTACTTTTCCCTATGTCATTGGTACCTACATGAACCATGATCACTGAATCCGCCCCAGCACTGCATATAAGTGTATCTAGATGTATTGAGAGGTCTGCAATCTTTGCGCCTGGCAGGCAATTCAGCATGCAGTTCTCCTAGTCATCACAAACCCAGCTATCAATATTTATAATAATTGATTTCTTCATTACTATTGCTTATCTCTCCCTAATAACTAGTGTCCCTTCTCCCAGAGGGGTCTCCTCAGTGCAAGGGATACCATGACATGATGTGAAGGCCAAGACTATAACAGGGTTCAGAAAAGAACTAGATAAGTTCATGCAGGATGGGTCCATCAACGGCTATTAGCCAGGATGGGCAGGGACACAAAACCATGCTCTGAAGGGTCCCTAGCCTCTGTTTGCCAGAAGCTGGGAATGGGTGAGGGGGATGGATCACTCCATGACTGCCTAGTCTGTTCATTCCCTCTGAAGCATCTGGCATTGGCCACTGTCAGATATGACTACTGCGGTAGAGGGACCATTGGTCTGACCCAGTATGGCCATACTTATGACATCACCCGGAAGGATGGGGCTCATTTCAACACTCAAATCCTCTGAAAATCTTTGTTTGAAAGCTTGATACACCGGTTACTCTCTCAGAATTAGTACTCTGTGTTATCAGGTCTCTAGCAGTGGTTACAAAGGTCTGGTGCAATAAAAGAAATGGCAGCCAGTGCTCTTACACCTTCACAGCTCACATACCTGATGCTTCTTGTTCTCCATGTTCATGGTGAGGGGTCTGTAAGTGATCTCGTAGGGTTTGTTTTGCTGATGGGCCTCTACCCTGATGAATTCAGGACCTTTCCATTGTTCCCCCTCAATGATGGGCTGCAGGTTCCATGACTGGTTGCTCCGGTTGGACAGCATGATAGTCTGGGTGTGTTTTCCACGCACCTGACATGTGAAATTCATCACCTGCAACAGAGGAACACAGAGAGACCTCATCTCCCGTAGGGAATCCATTCCATTCACCTATGGCGTAGTGGTGTGTGGGGGTGCAGGTACTCCTCACCCATATGCAGAGACACGAAAGGGAGAGGTGTGGAGGACAGACAGGGAGGCAGGCATGTATAAACACAGAAACGGAGCTCTCCCTTATAAGAGCATTTTGCAGATTTTCATGGAGGGCCCAATTCTGCAGTTCTTATTAACACAAGCAGGTCTGCTGAAGGCAGTGGGGCTACTCACTGCAAGTGCTGCAGAACGGGCAGGGATCAATTACAGTCTCCTTCGTGAACTGGCTACTTGGTTTGGTTTGAGTTCTGCTTTTGGAATTCAGGAGGCCTGGGGGATCCAGCACTCAGTAAATGTCCGTCAGTGCCAGAGCTCCCATTCATGGCCTCTCCCTTCACAGGGTGCTGTCAGGCCCACACTGGAGCTACAAAGCTGGGCATGAAGTCCATGTCATTACGGAAGTTGAAGATCCTCATTTGGACCTAGTCCTAGAATTAAAGCTCTGTCCTGCAGCAGTTTCCACCTGTGCTCTTGCTGTTCCTATTTGGACACTGGGGGAATATGCTGTGCGTCCACAGGTACACTGCTGGGTTGGGAACCAAGCCAGCTTCTAGGTTGGTCTGGGGAATGGCACAGCGAGTCCCTCTCTGCTAAGTTACCTCTTTTGTCATAGGCACCACCACGCAGCATCCAGTCAGAGTGAGCCTGAGCGCTTCACTGCCCTGGATGCAGCACTGCAGGTTGTCATAGTGGATATCCGGGTTCAGCTCACAGGGATGAAAGGTCACTTCGAAGGGGACTTCCATGCCTGGGGAGAGGTAACCCTCCACCGGGCTGATGGAGAAATCTGGCTCAAAACTCTTGATGTCCCATTTAAATCTTTCCAAGAAAAGCAAAAAGAAGAAAAGGAGAGATTTAAAGCTGGGCTCACTGTGCATCCCAGGCCATGCTGGGAAAGATGGGAGCACGGTTCTCTAAGCATCTCTATGACTTTCTGTGCTGTCAGTCAGCTATAGATACAGCCCTTGGGCACAGCTGCAATAGCATGAAAGGGGCTATGGGCCTTCACAGACACGTTGGTCCACGTCTGCAGCCCTTAGACACGTGGCAGCGTGCACTGGGCACTGAGTTAAATGGGATGATTTGGCTGGCGTGTGTATCTCAACAACACTGGGGGCTACAGAACTGGGCCTGTAGGGAGGCCATGTTCCACCACCCTGAAGGCAGGCGACACACTGTTCTGCTATCTCTGGGTTCTGGGGACAGCACGACTCAAGTAAAGAGCTCCTGGGGATCAGGCTCACCACAAACCCTCAGTGAAATAGGCCTTGTACAAGGATGCTACATCACCTGACTCCTACGTCTCCCGTGTTCTGCATGAGGATGCGCCGGGAAGCCTGGCTCCGCTGCACCACTGCCCCAAAGGGGATATGATCCTGGTCCAAGCTCACTTCAATGCCCTGGCAGCAGCCCCGCACCACAAAGAAGGAACGCAGCAGCCCCATGCACTCGAGCATCACCTCCTCCATGAACTGCGGGATGCGGCACTTTGGGGAGAAAGTCACCTCTACGCTGCAGGTGCCCCCTTTGGGCTTCAGAGTTATGTCGCTGGATGGAGACAAGCTGA
The DNA here is from genome assembly GCF_025201925.1 of Gopherus flavomarginatus. NCBI lineage: Eukaryota > Metazoa > Chordata > Testudines > Testudinidae > Gopherus > Gopherus flavomarginatus. The sequence continues at coordinate 41,213,405 of NC_066630.1, forward strand.
GAACCTGCCCAGACAGATGGCCAAAGGTGATGTTTGACAGCTGGGAACACAGAGCCCTCAAGAGCTATTGAGAGTAACAGGAGAGCTTTCCCAGAGCTACTTATGTCATTCCTGTGCTGCTCCCATCATCATTAGCCCAGTCCCAATCGCTCCCTGGAATAGTATGTCCCTACAGTGCCTCTCCTCAGCTGCCGTTACATCTATGCCAAGAATGGACCTGTTTGGTGGATGGGTGGGAAGGAGGGAAAATACTTGCTCTTCCATAGCATCTTCCATCCAAGGATCTCGAAATGCTTCACAGACCCCTGGGAGGTGAGTTAGCTTTAGTTTACAGAAGGAGATACTGAGTCACAAAGAGACTTTAAGTGACTTGCCCAAAGTCACCCAAGATTCAGCAATGAGTCAATGGCAGAACTGGACCATTGGAGGAAACTTCCTCTTCTATTTGTCAGTGTTGCATTGTTCATGTCCCATGTTGTTGTTACCTAACTTCATAAACAAATCTAACCCACAGATGGGACTGAAACTCAAAATTCAAATCCAGATCTGCATCTCCTCCAGGTTCAGTGGTGGGAGTTTGTATATGGAGCCTTTGCCCAAGCCCATCTCTACTCTAAGCAGAACCACTCTAACCCTTAATGCTTTAGAGAAGCTGTTATCAGTCCTCTGCAATATGTTTTGGTCCATTCTTTTTGTATATTCAACTCCCACTGCTCTCCCCATCCTGGAGTTCAGGTCACAGCTTTCAGGAGGGCCTGGTGTGGCGACTGTATCATATTGAATAGTCATTTCTTTATTGATCCTTAAAATGCTGTGTCTTTTCCAGGAGAATCACACCTGGAACGGGGGTGCTCAGGGGCTGGCAGCAATTCTAGTGGGGAGATGTGCCTGGAGTTTTCAGGACGGATTCTGACAGCTGGGAAATGGTTTGGAGCTCTAGTCTGGAAAAGGGGAGGAAGGAGGTAAATCTGCAAGTTGGAGATGGTTAGTGGCTGGGGAGGGAATTAGTACCAGGAGGCAGATTATGAGGTATTTGTCCAGATTGGGATTGGTAGCTGGGATGTTTTAATGTGCCTCATTCTTGACCTGGAGAAATCAACTTTAGGGGTAACAGGGTAGTTCAGTCTCCAGGGCCAATTCATACCTTAGCTGATTTGCTAAGATTGGCAATAAAGGCAACAATTTGAGCCAATTGCAGGAGTGTTTTCTTATGCTATTAACACTTGTTCATGGGAAACTGGACTGAGTCATTTCACACGTCACAAAATAGCCTCCGCTCAGCAGAGATTTCTGGTCAGTTCTAGCCGGAGCTGGATTTGAACATGCACTGTAGAGGTGCAAGGCGCCAGACCCTATTAATCCCCAGGGCCTTCCATCCCTTTCCTGCTGGCAAATGTCACTGAAACATGTAATTCAGAACAGGGAAGTGGAAACCCTGAAGAAGCTAAGGCTGGGTCACACTCTTCATGGACTGTTCGAACATATTCCGCTTTAACCCGTTAGCATCTGTGATTCATCGCTCTCAGAGTGATGGAAAATCCAAAGTCCTTAGGTCAAAGGCTTTGAGTTCATTACTGTATGAATTTATACGCTAAGCTAGCACAGAGGGAACTCTCAGGATGGGAGCCTCATTACCCTCACAGCAGATGGACTAGTTACTACTGTAGATCTCAAACTCATTGTCTTGCATGTCCAGGAAGCCTGTAACCGAACCTTGGAGTCTATATGTTCAATTAACCAGCACAAAGGAATCCAAGTTCTTGTGGGCAGGGACCAGCCTTTTAGTGTTTGTACATGTAGCCAGCTATGCTGCTATAGCTATATGGGTACATGAGAAATAAGATCTAGGTATGGCTCAAAGCAGTCATGCAAAAGCCTACAGGCCGCAAGCCCGTAATATAATAGCTTAGGCAAAGTAATCAAGGCCTAAAGACTCAACATAAGCAACCAGAGGTGATGCATGGGTGGAGGGTGCAGAGCAATGTGCCCCCCAGACTGGTCTGTTGGGTGCGGGGAGGGAGAGGGGCGCTGTCCTTCTCACGCTGCACCTGCCTCCGGCACATTTGGCTCCTGTTCCTGCAGGCCCGGACATTTCTCATGCCAGCTGCTGGGTCCCTGCTCTGTGCAGTGCAGCAGCTGCCTGAGAGAGCCTGGCTGGAGAGGTGGCAATGGGGGGCTGCCCCCCACCCAGGCCAAGCTGCTGGGGACGGGCTGAGCAAGCCAGAGCCCCCTTCCCTGGCATGCTTGGTCCATCACTGGCAGCTGAGCCCAGGAAGGGAGCAGGCTGCCGTCGCCTCCTCAGCCTTCCCAGCCAGGCACTTTCAGGCAGCTGCTGCGCTGCACAGAGCAGGGATCGAGAGTGGCCAGCTTCAGCTGTGTGAGAAGCGGCTCCCTCCTGCTCCCTGCCCGGCCCAGCTGTCTGGGAGAGCAGCCGAACATGCTGGGGGCAAGTGCAGAAGAAGGACAGAGCCCCCCACCCCAGGCAGGTAATGTGGGGTGAGGAGAGCACAGTGGCCCTGTGCTAGGCCTGGGGGAGGTCTCTGGGCAGAAGAGACATGTGGGGCAGTCACGTGCCCTCCCCTTTAGATTGTCCCCCTCTGGTATGGGGAGACATGAATCGTCTATGTAAGCAACTAACCAGTAAGTGACCCTATATCACAGGTTGTCACAAGACAGAGTGCTGTTATAAGCAAGTGTTGCTGAACTGCTGACAGGTAATGACAAGGTGCGTTTATACCAGCTTTAGATATTTTAAGTTAGGAATATCCAGCAGATGTCCAGTCATGAGAATGCCATGGTAACTGAGAGATGTTTTTGCTAATAAGCTTGAAGTAAAAGACCTAGTAATCTATGGGAGAAGGGTACCCAAACATCAGGAGGGTGAGGAAATGGATAAGGAAAAGGGGCTGAGAACCCTACTGAATACGAGTTAGGCATTAGTATCATCTGTGATTCAAGGTGGCACTCTGTCCAGGCACTTCTGCACCCTGCCAGGGCAAGGACCTCTCGTGGGTCATCTTACCTACTCAAGGGCTGTGAGCAAAGACTGGTGTGAGAATGCAAGTTCTAGGGGTTATATTCTCTCTGTCTCTCTTGCTACATTGTAGTGTTTGTGATATTGCAATAAAACAATTGCGAGTTCTGCAGGTCTTCCTAAGCGGAGCGTCTCTGCCGCATACAGCAGGAGACTCACTCCTGTACTGTACAGTACCTGTACTGCTGTGGCCTGTCTCTCAGGAGCTGAGCTCTGCCAGACCATATCATCTTGCCTGTAAACTCTAATAACAGCTACCCACTAGGTCAGACAACCTACAGCGCCTAGCCATGACTGGGCTCCTCACTACGCTGGCAGTACAAATAACAAATAATTGACAAGATAAAGAGCACTCCTTACCTTAGATTCCAGCAGCTCTGGAACAGTGAACATGAAAGTTAGGTTAAAAGTGAGAAGGGCAACGCTATTGTTCACTATTGTGACAGTCTTCTTCATAGTTTGTCCAACAGACAGCACGCCCAATCTCACCACTTTGCTGGGCGGTTCCAAGATGTCAATCTGTGGGCAGGAGAACAACAACAGGATGGGGAAGACGCGAGCATCGGTAACAGGGGTATGGGGGAAAGCGGAAGGAGAATGGCAAAGGGTGGATGACTGAGGAAAGGAGAAAGAGATTCACTCTGACTGTGTGACATATGGAGCTAGAGAACAATGGTCTGATCTCACCTTCATCTCCGTGCCCTTCCCCAGGACCTCAATAGTCTGTTGGGAGAGCCCATTGATTTCAAAGGGGATGATATCGTGGTAGGAAACAGCCTCTCGGGGATAGAAAGTGATTGGCACCTCCATCTTCCCTCCAGGACTCAGCACTTCAGCCTGGAAGCTCACCTCAAGGTGGGCCGTGTTGGTGTACAAGCAGTCTAAGCTGTGGAAGGCCAGAAAAAAACCCTTTCTGAATGTTTGCCTGGTGACCATTCGGTACCTGAGAGCTGTCCCCCCTCCCGCTTTGACCGTATCCATTCATTTTTATCCAGAGGAGTTGCTAGTGGTCCACCCAGCTCTGCTAGCTATGCAAACTGAGACAAATCCAGCCTGATGGCAATGGAAGCTGGGTTTGCTTAATGCCAGCAGGGTTGAAGTGGGTCTGTTCTGATGAACATAACCCCAAAGGGAAGTAAATATGGGCATCTTCAGGTCGTCCTGGGGGAAAACGCCTGGCAGGACTCCCCCGGCTGAATGCACTTATTTATACAGGTCAGTGATTGAAGGCACCCTCTTATCTCGCATGAAAACAGAAAAGAGGGTCTCTCACCTAGGAAAATGTGTCCTTTTCTGTGTGATTTATGTGCCTATTAGGCAATTTGGAAGCTGACTACAGAAGTACCTGTCCTCTCACCCTAGGAAAATGGCCCAGTGGCGAGGGTGCTAGATAGGGACTGGGGAGACATGGGTTTGCTTCCCTCCTCTGGCATAGACTTCCTGTGTGACCAGGTCACTGAGCTGCTGTGTGCCACAGTTCCCCCATCTGTACAATGGGAATAACAGCACTGCCCTGGTTCATGGGGCATATACGTAAGAATGGTCAGGATTTCTTTGATAAAATGGTTTTCTGTGGGAAAATTCTGATCTGTGATGGGAAAGAGTTGGTTTCCATGAAACTTCCATTGGGAAGGTTTATCAAGGCCAGGATGGAATTTCTGGCCAAATCCAGAGATAGAGACTCTCACCCCAGAATAGCCAATTGCCCGGTGATTAGGGCGCTCCTCTGGGATGTGGGAGATCCATGCTCGAACTCTGCACTCTCTGACTTGGGCCAGGGAAGGTACTAACATGGGTAGCTAGTGTCCCACTGCTGCCCTACCTAATATCCTTGGCCTCCTTGTTTGTGATGGTAAGGATGTGTCTGGCAGGGGGCATCCCGGCATAGTAGATGAAGCAGGTTCCGAAGTCAAGCTTGGTAAAGGAGAAGTGGATCGTGGGCATCACCACAGAAGCCAGGAGGATGCAGCTAAACGTGGGCCCGTTGCTGATCTGGGGAGAGAAGAGGCCACAAGGTGCCTTGCTGAAGAATCTGCCAGGAAGAGTGACCCAGTGATACAGGGGGTGCACTCACACAGATGCTGCTGCCCTGCGGTGGGAGACCAGCACCCATGGGAACCTGCAGCGGTGACAGCCCAGAAAAGCTTCTGCAGTGGGAACTGAACATGGAGTGTGAAAAGAGAGATCCCTTGGCTTAATGAGTTAACATTTAAGGGGACTTTCATCACTGTCTTTATACAGATTTTGGTAGCTGTCAGTTTGCAGCACAACAAGCCATGGCCACGCTGCTCAGTCTCAGAGCAGAGTCTTTCTCCCCAGCAGGTGTCTAACAGGAAGGTCCCAGTAGACACCGTGTCAGTGCCCCTAGGACTATGGTGGAATCAGAAACTCTGCTTTTGGTGGGTGCCATCCGCTACCTTGGACAGTCCCAGGCCTGCAGCTTGTCGTGGCATTCAGCTCCGATGCCCAGTGTGGATCCAGGTGGGGCACCCCATTTTTCAATGTCAGATCTAATTCAGGCTTTGCTCTAGCAAGCTCTCCCCTGCCAAAAGGGTTGGCTTGGCTTTTGTGCCCTGCAGGGAGGAGAGCGTAACACCCCTGCCCTGACCTTTAGCTTAAGCTCCATGTCCTTTAAGATGCATGTCTTCAGTGGGTGGAAGGTCAGCTGGGCCTGTACTCGCTCTCCTGCCTCCACAGTGCCGGTCTCGGGGGTGATGGAGAGGTAGTGCTGCAGTGCTCTGGGTCCGGAAAACTCCCATGAGAAGCGGAAATTGAACTTGCCAGTGTTCAGGACACAGAAGTTGCGGTGAGCAGATTCGTTTATTTCCACCTGTATGCAGGAGAAGAGCACACACGGGGTTAATACCTGAAGGGCTGGCAAACATAACATGAATGGACAGAAAACCAAGACACCTCCTGCCATAGGCAGCCCTGAGCCAGAGAGAGGGCTTGGGCTCTTAGTGCCTATGCAATGCACCACCACATAGCACACACATCAGCAGGGATTGGATCTAGGCATGCAGGGCCAGGATGCTTGGACGTATCTGTGAATACAGTTCTCTACAGAGCGACAGCTTGGATGGACCACAGCTGCTCAGGACAAGCTTGTCCAGGGAGCTCCGCAGCTGTGCAGTGCATGGGGCCTGGTAATGTACTGGCCTACTATGCCGAAGATCCATCGGGCAGCTAGTCCCAGAGTACGTCTACACTACAGGATAAATTCGAATTAGCTTAAACCGATTTTATAAAACAGATATTATAAAGTCGATTGTGCGCGTCCACACTAGGCACATTAATTCGGTAGTGTGCGTCCATGGTCCAAGGCTAGCGTCGATTTCTGGAGCGGTGTACTGTGGGTAGCTACTGTAAAAGAATGAGGCCAATAATGTTGATTTGCCTCCACACTAACCCTAAATCGATATAGTAATATCGATTTTAGCGTTACTCGTTTCGTTTTGTAGGAGTACGGAAATCGATTTAAAGAGCCCTTTAAATCGATATAAAGGGCAGTGTAGTGTGGACGGATGCAGCGTTAAATCGATTTAACGCTGTTAAAATAGGTTTAACAGCGTAGTGTGAACCAGGCCCCAGAGTCTCTAACAACTTGTTGCTGTCTTATAGCACACGTACTTGGTTTAAAGTGAAATCTGATCCTTACAAAATCATTGTACCGACAGCACCAATGAAAACATATGCAGGGCATGTCTCACGCACACAACTCTGTGCACCTCCATCATGACCTGCAATATTCCTCTATCTTCATCACTTCTCTTTCTGGGAAGACACCTTCTTGCCCTGTTGGTAGCATGGGATCCAGCAAGGATCTAGCATCATTTGCATTATCCTGGGCTCTTCTGCAACTGTGCTGGGTCACGTACAGCTGAGGTGCTAGGCACAGAAGGGCTTGTGAAATGCCTTGCTTAGGGCCTGATCTGAAAGGATTCCTTGGGGCAACAGCTACTCATGAGAGAAAGGGTTGCCAGGATCAGGCCCTGAGTTTGTTGCTATTTCACTGAAGACTGTGGAAGATTTTCAGAAGTGCCCAATACACTGGGACATGTGCTCCTAAATCCCTTAGACACTTCTGAAGCATCCCCCTTGGACCCGAATGCAGCAGTAGTCACCACAGTGGCCCTAACCTTCCCTCCCCCCCCCAACACTGCAGATCGGTCCATCCCTTTTATTGACTCCTTTCTCACTGCAGCAGGATCACTTTTCATGCAAGGATGCTTGGTAGGGAGCACTGGAGTTGTCAGTTTCACAGCAAAGCAGGGGCCATGCAGTATTTCACAAGCGTGGGAGCAAGATATAGTGCCACAAAGCGTGCAGAGAACACATGGACAGTGGGTCTTTGCCTCTAGGAGCTTACAGTCAAAATGGTAGATTGAGGTCTGACTAGATGACACTAATGGTCCCATCTGGCTTTAAATCGATGAGTCTAAGGCAAGACAAAGCAAGTTGGCTGGAAGTGACCATTGGGTGTGGGGTTAGCTGGGAAGGTCTGCACACCAAGAGCAAACTCACTGACAGCTGTCTCATCAAGGCATGGCAAGGACACTTCCACCACCCCCAGCTGCATGTGGCTACATCTGCTCTGTGACGAGAGGGGTGGGTGCTCTGCCTGGCGGGCCTGTTTCTACTGCCCCACAGCTGCATTCTCCTGAGACGATCTCACAAAGCACCATAGCCTGATGAGGGCTGCAGCTGTCTGGGCGCTTTTCACCTTCTCCTGCCCCCACCCCCCCGTCTTCAGCCTCTTACCTCCTCAAAACTGATGATGCTGCTCTCCTGCAGGCTCAGCTCAGTGAACAAGCCGTCGTTTTCTTCGCACCTGACGCACACATTCATGCTGTGGCCAATGGCTTTGACGTTTAAGGAGAGCGGCTGGATCTTTCTCTTGACATCACAGATGAGGTTAAAGTTCACCTCCCCCTCCAACGTTGGGGTGAAGAGGATGGTAACAGGAAGCCTGGGGAGATGAACACTCTGGCTTTATTTGCTAGCTCTTGGAACTCTATGGCACTAGAGGTTGTGAGCAAGCGAGGAAGGAAGGCCCCGAGGTTGGGCACTAGCGTTAGACTCAGGAAAACTGAGTTTAATTCCATGCTCTGTCCCAGAGGTGACCTGGGGCAAGTCATTTAGTCTCTCTCTGCTTCAGCTCCCCATCTGTAAAACAGAGATAAGAGCCCTGCCTTGCCGCACTAGGGTATGTGAAGGATAAACACGTGAAGGGTTTTGAGGTGCTCATGTATGACGGTAATGGGGCCAGAGAGATACCTAAGACAGACATGGGAGAATATTCCCCTATATTCACAGCCTCTACACTATTGTAGTAATCTTTGTACAAGGTATGCCTTGTGAGCTATCACTGGCAAACTCATAATCTGCTGGTCAGGATTGTCCTGGTAAATAATGTGCAGAAACATTGTATGTGACATTATAAGATTCACCTGTGCATGGTTATTAACACACCTTCCAAACCCCACAGCCCTGCCCACGCAGATGTTGGCAAACAGGTCGATCCTAAACAGGAATGTGGGCTTGTCTGAATTTGCACTTGAGCAGTAAACAGAGTCATCAAGCAGGAAGGGACAACAAAGGAAGTTCAAACAGGTGAAAAAAGCAGCAGGGAACAGACTCTCTGGCTCCTGGTCTCAACTGGAAATGTTTTCAAAAGAGGGACTGACACTATAAACAGGAGACAAACACCGCAAGGCACCGTCGCTCTCTCCCTTTCTATTGCATTCACGGCATCCAAAGAGACAAAGGAAGCATGTGTTGGATTCTGGGGGAGGAGTCTTGGCTGAGAGTTTGGTCACTCATGCGCTGGAGCATGTAGTGAGGGACTCTGCTCGAATGCAATATAGGTGGTTAGGTTAGGCATTAACAAGTGTTTTAGCTTTATTTTTTGTAACCATTTCTGACTTTTATGCCTCATTGCTTGGACTCACTTAGAATCTCTTGCTTTCTAATTAATAAACTTGATTTATTATTTTATCTAATCCAGTGTGTTAAATTGAAGTGCCTGGGAAACTCCATTAGGGGTAACAAGTTGTGTGGATATTATTCCCTTAAGGGAATAACAGACTCAGTATAATTGCACTGTCTAGGGGGGAGTAGGGTGCTGAGAGTACAGGACAAACATTTCTGGAGAAAATCTAGGACTGGGAGTGTGCTGGGGTCACCCTGTGGTAATTTGTAAGGCTGGTAAGGGCCAAGGCGGGGCTGGCTGGCTGCAGCACAGACCCAGACACAGCTGGGAGTGACTGGCCTGCTGGGGGCAAACCGCAGCAAGGCATCGTAAAGGGCACCCCAGGTTAGAGGGCAGGGGTGACACAGCTATTCATTGGTCTGGATTGTACCCTGCTATGTCACAATAGATAGCTCCTGGGGATTGATGAGGACTCAACTCCCATTGACTTTGATGGGAGTTCAGACTCTCCCAGGAGGCAGTCAATGTCTAAGGGCCAGGATCAAATGAGATCAAAGGTCAGGACACCCACATGCCTTCCTTACAGGTCAGCAGAAGGCTCTGAGGAAAGTGCAGTTCAACAAACTGTTCTTAAAAATAAGAGCAACTTTATTTAAACCAATGTGAGTTCACAGGTAGAATATTTCCCCATGGTACTGCCGTGGCAGTGGAGAGCCAGGGAAGTGATGGAAACAAAGGGGAGCACTGAGACTGAGCATTCTTTCCTTTTTCAATGTGTCACAAGCTCACAAAGTGAGAAGACAACACATCTAAAAGGGAGATTAAAAATCAGGCAGCTGATTGAGTGAGCGCCCTGCAGTGACTTCAGAGAAACATGCAACTCTTGAAGCGTGGGGCTGCTCTGGAAAGTGACTCGGCAGAAATGGCACCAGGATCAGTGGCTCCATTTTGTTCATCCCTCAGTAATTTCCAGATCAAATGCTTGGTTTACAAGCCAGAAGATGTGTTTTCTGACGGCAAAGTGGCAAACTCAGCCTTGCCTCAAGCTGGGATCGGTCCTTCTCATGCATCATCACCGGAAATAAAGCTTTTGCAGGCCAAATTATGGCCTTGGTAACACCTGTACAGTCCCACTGAATTCAAATGATGTCCTCAGTGCTACCTGGGCAGCCCTGCTGCTTTCAATGGGCATGCACAGGTGTAAATGACTGAATGGCCTTGTAGCGGGAAGGGAGACAAGGAAGAGAATCCAGCTTGCTCTTTCATAGGGTATGTCTATACTTGTGACCCTAGGCACCCCTGTGTTCATACCCCACACACTACTGCAATGATATTTGTACAAAGTACGCCTGGTGGTCAGTAATACCATTGTAAAATGCATGTGACAATGCAGTGTGTGAAATTGTGACTACTCCCTGAAATTAAGCTTTCAAGTCTGTAACTAAACGGTGTCTTAAGCAGGCACATCAGGGAGATTTGCCAAACAGGTTTTCTCAAGGCAAAGGAAAGAGGCCAACATCTCAAAGCAGGTGTGGCCACATTCAATGGACTATTCATTTACATCGGAGGTTACAGTGCAGGAAGAGAACATTACGGTCACGTCTACACTGTACTAATACAGCTGTGCCGCTGTAAGATTGCCCATGTAACTGCATTATGCCAACGAGAGAGAGCTCTCCTGTCGACATAATAAAAGCAGCGTAATGAGCAGTGGTAGAGCATCTCCTGCTGACAGCGCTGTACACACGAGCACTTATACCAGCAAAACTTAGGGGTGTGTTTCTTCACACTCCTGGGCAATAAAAGTTTTGCTGACATAAATGCTCGTGTAGACGTGGCCTTACGCTGTAAAACTGCAGCAGGAAGTGTCACTGTGGAACACACCAGGGGACACATTAATCAAGATGGAGTCAACCCCCCAGAGTAGATGGGAGACTGAACCTCAGGGGCTAAGTTTGATCCTTGCAATAAAGGCAGATTGGGACATAAGAACACACAGAAAGACTCTGGATCATCCTTCACCTGAGGAGACAAGGAGAACCAGCACCTTGGACTCTGCAGGGAACATAGCTGAAAGCAAGTCAGCCATTGCTGGATGAGGAAAGTACCTTGTAGAAAGGCTGTAGCTTGTTCAGTTAGGAGTTAGCCATTAGAAAGGGCATTTGTACTTCTGGCTGTCTGTAACTCTTTCTACCTTTATTCCTTCTACTTGGTATCACTTCACCTATAGCCTTTGGTTAATATACTTGTTTTATTTTTCATATAAATCAACTCTGTGCTGGGTTTGAAGGGAAAGGTGCATTTACCCCTATAAATAAGCTGTAATGTGATGACTCTTTAATAGAGCCGCAAACTTAGTAGCTTCTGTGCATGTACAGTGGTAGGGGCTGTGCATCGCAGAGAACCATCTCTGATGGGCTCAAGGGCTGGTGTTCACTGACTGTTACCTGCTGGGCGAGGTCTGGTCCGGTCTGGCTGCATCTGAAGAAGTGGGGTTTTTACCCACGAAAGCTCATGCCCAAATAAATCTGTTAGTCTTTAAGGTGCCACCGGGCTCCTCATTCTTTTTGTGGATACAGACTAACGTGACTACCCCTCTGATACCTGTCTGGGCTTGGAGGGCCTTGAGGAGTTTGCTGGTGATGGGCACAGGCTGGTGTGGCAGGGAGCTGACAGTCTGCTCTCCAGCAAAGCTCATTCTTGCAGAGGCAGAGGGGTAACAGTGGCTCACAGCTCTGGGTATCCCCAGCTGCATGTTGCAGCCCTGGAACTGGAGATGTAACTTCCGGCTTGAGTAGACATACCTGTGCTAGCCCTGACTGAGCTAGCCTGCTACAAGTAGCAGTGTCTCCGCCGAGTGGGCAGCATGACGGGCTAGTTGCCACATACGTACGTAGGCTTTCAGGGACTTGGATGGCTGTCCCATCCAGCCACCCAGGCAAGACAGCTACACTGCTACTTTTAATGTGATAGCTTGATCAGAGCTAGGTGGGTACGTCTAATGGAGCTGGAATTACACCTCTAGCTCCAGTGAGGATCCCCTAGGGCTGTGCTGGCTTTAGGGCTAACAGGAGTGAAAAGCAGCAGCAGTCTCTAAAGGCAGCAGATCTGACCCTGAATGCAAACGGGGAGCCTGACAGTGTAAGAAGACGAACCAGTGTGTCCCACCAAGAGCTGCCTGCTGGCTGGCTAAGAGCTGATGCCTGAGGTGAAACCACTGTACAACGTGGAAGGAATCTAACACAGCACTGTGCTTGGGAGCCACAATCTAGCCCTGCGAGCCCTAGACATCTCTGTCCCCCTTTACCTGGAAAGAGGTGGAATGCAGCCCTCCATGGGCTGCACTGTTAGGTAGTTAACGTGTCCCTCTGAATAGCGCGAGCGGTCTCTGAAAGCAAAGCTGAAGGCCTCATTCTCATTGTTAATCATGTGAACCGTCTTGTGGGCCTCATGTCCTTTGGGAGAAACACAGGAAGGAGACAGCAAACCTTTAGTTCTCCTGGCAGGTTGGCATAGAATCAGCCACCACTCGTCTATCTCACAGCAAAGTGCATGGCTTGTCCAAGTCTTTTCTACTAGGCCAGGTGTGCTGCAGGTGGAAAGAACAAGGCCAAAAAGCTCCCCCTACCGGAGCATAGTTAATACAGAATGTAAAATAAATTAAACTTCTGTACAGGCAGAGGGAATCACTAGGGATGCTAGTGAACAATATGGCTGTCTATCATTGAGCTGCACACGAGAAATACAGCATCTGAGCTAACCCAGAATTCGGTACCCTCATCAGTATTATTATTGGTATTTTGTATTGTGGTAGCACCTAGGAGCCCCAGTCATGAACCAGACCCCATTGTGCATAGCCAAGGACTAAGGGTATGCCTATGCTGGACCTGGGAGAGCACAAGCTAGCATGCTAAAGATAGCACTGTGGATGTTGCTGCTTGGGAAGCAGCTCAGGCCCTCCAGCTCGCTCACCCCCTGGTCTGAGCGTGGGTGGCCAGTCCCAATCTCCATCAGAGCCGCAGCGTCCACACTGCTATTTTTAGCACTCTAGCTCAAGTGGAGCTCACACGTATCTGTCTCCCTGGACTGTGAGGCTCCCTACAGCTGCAGGGTAGACATACCATCACAGTTTGACAGCAGAGCTTGGTTACATTGAATGAGCAAGGAGATGGGATGGGTAAAATAGCCTGACGAAAATTTCCAAAACTCTAAACCTTTTGCAAAAGCAGCTTTTCTCTAAAATGCACTAATGCCAGATAGTGCATGTGGCATGACATGAGTTACCAACGAAAATCGCTCACGAATGTCCCCCCACCAGGCATGGACCAATGAAACCTTTACATGGGACTGACCCCTTGACACACACTCACATACTGTACTGGTGAATGAATGGATGGACTGGGATTCAGCTGACAACAGAAACTCTATGGAACAAACTGGAAATCTTTTCAGTGGGTGACCCTGGGTGCTTGTGTTCTGTGAAGGGGTGAATAACATTCCCTTCTTCACTTTCTCCACACCAGTCATGATTTTATAGACCTCTATCAGACCCCTCCCTCTTAGTCGTCTATTTTCTGAGCTGAACAGTCCCAGTCTTTTAAATTTCTCCTCATATGGAAGCTGTTCCCTATCCCTAATCATTTTATTGCCTTTTTCTGGACCTTTTCCAGTTCTAATATAGCTTTTTTGAAATCGGGCAACCAGCACTGCACGCAGAATTCAAGTTGTGGGAGTATCATGGATTTATATAGTGGCATTAAGACATTTTCTGTCATAATTTCCCGTTTCTAAGGGTTCCTGACATTAGCTTCTTTGACTGCTGCTGAACATTGCTATTGTTTTACATGGAAGGTGCTCAGATACTAAGGTGTTGGGCAGCAATATAAATCCATAGAGAGATGGACAGAAATTGTCTTTCTCCTTTGAAGTGCTCTTTTCAGCCTCTCTTTTTTAATGCTAAATAAGAGAATTAGGATCAACAGTAACTATAGAACATTACATTTCTGAATGGAGAGAAAAGTGGAAGGTAGCAGCAATCACAGGCTCCCATTGTGCGGGACACAGTGTCTGTCCTTACCGACTAACAGAGAGAAATAGTTCAGGTGCGATCTGTCCAGCGATACTGAGGGGTCGGTGGTGTTGCCCACCAACAGGAATGGGACTGAGATTTTCTGTTCAGGGATTGTAAAGGTCCAAAACGATTCTGTGGTACCCAGGTGCTGTGGGATGAATTCAAATGTGACCTGAGGAAGAAGAGGCAAATTAAATCAGGTGCCTAGCCACAGAGTGGTGGTGAAATGGGTGATACACCAGAGTTGGATCAGGAAAGGGACAGGTGTAATACCAGATGTGGCTCTCTGTCTCCACCTAGTAGCTAGATCACAGAGAATAACTGAGTTGAAGAGCCTCTGCAGCCTATGCTGAAGAACCCGGCTTCCACAGCTCAAAGGCTGTAGCAGACTAATACACATGGACTAGCCCCCAGAGGAATACACAGTCAGACTGCGCAGGCCGGGTTACACATACATTGGGGTTGATCAGAAAGGCCATCTTCTTATGGTGTGACAGCCCCATTTTCTTGCTCTACAGGTACACTACAAAGGGTTTCTCATTCCTCTGGGCTCTTGTGCAAACCATTGCCTCAGTGAGGAATGAATGCCTGCTAGCTTTCCTGTGAACTGCAAGCCGCTTGTGAGCTCAACCAGTTGCACAAAATAGCCAGCAGCATACCTGACCAAGGCAGACATCTCTAACAAGTAAACGGAGCTGCAGGATTAGGTCATATTGATTATGCTTTGACTTTCTCAGATGCTCAGCTTAGGTGTGCCAAAAAAAAAAAAAAAAAGGCAGAGTACCATAACTCCCAGGTCAAGAGAACAGAACACCTGCTCTGGAGTGAAGGAGCAGGTGGCCAGCCAGTCCCCACACTGAGTGAGACAGACTTAGGGCTTCTCTACATAGGCGCACTCAGGAAACTTAATCCAAATAATTTTTTTACGTGGATTAGTTAAACTGCATTAAACCTGTGTGGACATTCTTATTCAGAATTAAAGTGGACTTAATTCAATTTACCTTAATTCACTAAAGTGATATAATAGTAATCCAATTAAGGTCACTAATTCTGAATAGGAGTGTCCACACAGGAGTTTAATGTAATTTAATTAATCCACTTTAAATTCATATCTTTAGTTAATGCAGATTAACTTTCTTGAGTGTCCTTATGTAGACAAAACTCTTCCCTTCCATTCAAGAATTTCCTGGTGCAGGATTTTTCCACGTGCAAAAGGAGATGCCCAAAGATGGTTTTAGCAGAGAACACTAAGACAATGGGCCAGATTCTGTGCTGACTTCCAGCCTGTGCAGGTTGACCCAATGAAAGATGTGGAGCAGTGTAGTGGGGCGCTTGCCCCACTCCTGCAGAACAGGGGTTGAAAGCAATGAGACCAGCTGAGGGAGTGGCTCACCACAGGAGTGGAGGAGTCTCGCTCTTGCTCTGGAGAGGGGAGGACCTGGCTGCCTGGGAGCTTAGGGTACTGGGAGTAGAGCAGGGCTGGGTAAAGGCCAGAGGAGCTGGGGAGTTCCAGCCTGGTAAACCCCCTGGCTGAAGGCCTTGCTAAAGGCCAAAGCAGGTACTGGGATTGGACAGTTGCAGCCCAGAGATAGGCAGAGTCCAACCTCCTTGCTGATGATGAGTGGCCTTTATGGACTGCAGTTTGCCCCAGTGAGCAGGGGCTAGATGACGACTGGCAGTAGCCCCTGAGGCAAGGTGGGTGAGAGGGTTGGGAGTTCCCCTGGGAGGGGAGACCCAAAGCGGGTGTACTGCAGGGGCAGAACCCTGAGGTAAAGGGCACTGGGCTTCGGGCAGGACATGGGGCCTGAGGCAAGTGAGCCACTGGCCAGTAGAGGGCACTCCAGGCTGAACTTGAGCTAATTCCCAGGATAACCAGCAGGAGGCGCTGTGCCAGTGAGTCCCGCACCGCTACAAGCAGGAAGTCTTCATTTCTAGAACAGAAAGTTCTTTAGGGACTCCCTGTATTTTACCCAGGCACTTCTCTGTCCTCCCACCACTATGGTTCTCTTCCCTCACCCTCGGATATGGCTATTGCTCATGAGGAGAGATACCCACACTCCCGACTGTAGTTACAGCATCCTGTCTCCAATAGTCGGCTGTCATACAGACTGGAGCCCTCCAGTTAGCCACAAAATAGGTGAGAGCAAACTTCCCCTCCAAAACGTTCTCACTTCTGACCATGGCAGCTACCCGAACAGGTCAGAGGGCAGCTTCCATGCCTGCTTAACACACAACCTCCTGGGCAGGACTGGGATGGCACTGTGCTAGTTTGTTATAGCAGACACGTGATTTGGCTAATCACAAGGATCTGAAGTGAGACAATATGTTGGCCACTAGGGCTTGCTGTCACACAGACAACAGGCAGCCCCTAACGGCTTTTGAGAGATTCAAACCAGGGGGCAATAGCGGAAATACTCTGTATCTCAACACTGCTCAGCTGGGTCATCCAATCCCTGGGCTCCACGCGTTGTCTCTGGTCCCTATTCATTTCTGTTCTTGGAGAAACCTCCTTCCTTACCCTCACCCACCTGGCCATTTCATTTCTTACTCACCTACGTCAGAGGCAGCTTGTGAGAGGCCCCCCGCCTGCCCACGTAGCCTGGGGTGAGTTCAAAAGGCTGCCTGCACTGAGGTGTTGCAGGGGAACAAGCTGCCTGTAGTCCCTGCTTAGCCAAGGCTGCTAGAGCAGGCTGGCACCGCCTACGAAGTGGGCAAGGCTGGCCAGTGAGTGGGCAGGACCATGGCAACCAGGAGATGTGCTGATTCCATTAATCTCTGGGGCAGTTTCCATCCGTGATGCACCAGTGGCCACCCAGATCGCATTTACACCTGCCCTTCCTCTGCCAGTCCGTCCCCATGCCCTCTCCTCAGGTGGTGGCAGAGCCGGTGCAAGGATGTTTTGCGCCCTAGGCAAAATTTCCACCTTGCACCCTCTCCGAGCCCCCGCCCTGAGGTGCCCCCCCCCACGGCAGCTCCCTCTCTGCCCTGAGGTGCCCCCCCTGCGGCAGCTCCTCACCCCCACCCTCTGCCCTGAGGTACCCCCAGTCGCAGCTCACCCCTGCTCTGCCTCCTCCCCGAGCACGCCGTCGCTGCTTCACTTCTCCCGCCTCCCAGGCTTGCGGCGCCTAAGCTGATTGGTGCCACAAGCCTGGGAGGCGGGAGAAATGAAGCAGCGACGGCGTGCTCGGGGAGGAGGTGGGGCAGGGGTGAGCTGGGGCGGGGAGTTTCCCTCCATGCCTCCTCCCCCCTTACTTGCTGCAGGCGGCCCTCCCCGCGCTCCCCTGCCCCAGCTCCCTCCGCCTAAATGCCGGCGGCGACTGGGGCGGCCGAAGATCCGGCCGCCACTGTCACTGTGGAAGAAAATGCCGCCCCCCAAATCCTAGTGCCCTAGGCAACCGCCTAGGTCACCTAAATGGTTGCACCGGCCCTAGGTGGTGGGGATGCAAGTTGGCACCACCTGCGCCTGCAGGATTGAAATAAGCTCAGCTCTTTCAAGTGCTTGAAAACAAAGTGCTGCGTCAGAGCTACGTGTTACAGTTCGAGCAGTACTGTACACGGTGAGACCTGCACACCACCAGATGAGACACCTCCCTCCTACCTCGGCCTTCTTCTCAGGCCGCAGCTGGCCCATTTCTGTCAGACAACTGAAGACTGACTGTTCTCGCGAGTCTTCTGGCTGTTCACAAGCCCACTGGAAGGAGTAGGTGGAATTGGTGGGGTTCACAAGCATGAAGGTCCTGGCCACAACAAACAGAAATTGCCATTAGAAAGGGAACAGTGAACAGCTCTAGGAGCTAGTGGCTTCACTGGTCTGCAGACACCAGGCACTGCCAGCTCCTCCGAGGGAGGATTCCTTGGCACACTCCATCTACCTCCACTGCTATGGACATGACAGCTCCATCCCACTACCGGTTCTGGAGTCCCCACAGCCCTCTGGGCTGGCTGGTTACCTTTATCATCTGTAAACAGATACTAAGATCAGCCCGATGTAAACCCTAGCACCAGAGTGGTGAGGATAAAATCCAACACAACAAGGCTCTTTACTAAGTGGCGTGCTCTAGAGGGGTTATTTCCTGTGCTGACTCAATCAACTATTCAAAGAGTCAAAAGAGGCCAAACCCATGGAGAGAAAGGAGAGTTACACTGGACGACACCTATGGGCTGGGGACCAGCTCTGTTTGTCGCAGGACCGGATGGTGGAAGCAAAGGCTAGTCTATGTTGCCCCAAGTGATCTACTGGGAGCCGGACCACAGGAACTGTGCAGCTATTCCATAAGAAGTTTAGAAGACTGAGATGACTGGTCTCCGGCTGAGTTGTTGTGACTAGCCAGTAGTCAGCAAGTCAAGCCTTCTCCATGCCCACCTGCTGTTCCGAGTGTGCACTCCGACGGATGCAAACTCAATCACCCTGGTGTTGGGATCCAGCGCAGTCCCCCCGGGCCCTCGCAGCTCTGGGTTGCGCCTGTTTGCGGTGAGGTAGTCAGAGTCCTCCAGCTCGAAATGGCAGTATGGCAGGAGGCTTCTCCCCTTCACAGCCACTAAGGGGCATTGGTGATTGGGCTTCAGGTTGGGGATACTGAGAAGAAATGGACCAGTCAGTGTTATGAAAGGCAGCGGGGCAGCTTTATGGCTTTGCTGTACACAGCTTTCATGTCCTCTCTCTCAGTAGGTGTACCGAGCAGTGAATCAAAGGGAAGCTCACTCTGTGGTGATGAGGCAGCAAAGGAGACACATGTATAGTAACTCCTCAGTGGGAGAAAAGTGGCACCTTTACTGATAAGCACACTGGAGGGCGTGCTGGTGACTCAATACGGCTAAGCCCTCACTAAGTTTCCATACTCATCCAAAAGCCGGTACTAGTGATTGAACCTCTTGGGGCTTAGATGATTTCTCATACCCAAGGTAAATTTGTATTAGTCATTAGGACTCCACCAGAATGGTACAAGCCAGGCAAAGGGGCTGCGGGAGGACTGTGAATTACTTACCCTCCATCTCTGAAAGGTGGAATCCTACTTTTACCCAACCCTCATTTTTAACATTTTTTTTAAAATGAGTTTTCTCAGGTTCCCAGGAAGAAGGATTGCTAGGGAGAGATGGAATCCACCTAACGAAGAGAGGGAAGAGCATCTTTGCAGGCAGGCTGGCTAACCTAGTGAGGAGGGCTTTAAACTAGGTTTGCCGGAGGATGGAGACCTAAGCCCAGAAGTAAGTGGGGGAGTGGGATACTGGGAGGAAACACAAGGAGGAGGATGCAACAGGGGAGGCCTCCTAATTCATACTGAGAAAGTAGGGCAATCGGCTAGTTATCTTTGGTCCTGCTTTGAGCACGGGGTGGGACTAGATGACCTCTTGAGGTCCCTTCCAACCCTAATATTCTATGATTCTATTCTATGATCTTAGGTGCATGTACCCAAATGCAAGAAGCTGAGAAACAAGCAGTGAGAACTGGAAGTCCTGGCACAGTCATGGAACCATGATGTGATTGGAATAACAGACTTGGTGGGGTAACTCACATGACTGGAGCACTGTCAGGATGGGTATAAACTGTTCAGGAAGGACAGGTTGGGGAGAAAAGGTGGAGGAGTTGCACTGTATGTAAAGGGGCAATATGATTGCTCAGAGATCCAGTATGAAACTGGAGAAAAGCCTGTTGACAGTCTCTGGGTTAAGTTTAGAGGCGAGAGCAACAAGGGTGATGTCATGGTGAGCGTCTGCTATAGACCACCAGACCAGGAGGATGAGGTAGACGAGGCTTTCTTCGGACAACTAACAGAAGTTTCCAGATCACAGGCCCTGATATCTGCTGGGAGAGTAATATAGGAATGAACAGACAATCCAGGAAGTTTTTGGAGAGTATTGGGGACAACTTCCTGGTGAAAGTGCTCGAGGAATCAACTAGGGGCAGGACCGGCGCTAGAGTTTTTCGCGCCCTAGGCACACGGCCATTTCGCCGCCCCACGCGCCGCTGCCGCGGCTCCGGTGGAGCTGCCGCAGCCATTTCTGCGGAAGGTCCGTTGGTCCGCGGCTCCAGTGGAGGTGCCGCAGCCGTGCCTGCAGGAGGTCCACCGGAGCCGCGCAGGACCAGCAGACCATCCGCAGGCATGCCTGCGGCAGCTCCACCGGAGCCATGGACCAAAGGACCCTCCGCAGACACGACTGCGGCAGCTCCACCGGAGCTGCCTGCTGTCCCTCCACCCCCCGGCAAAATGCTGCCCCCCGAAAATCCTGGCGCCCTAGGCTATTGCCTAGTTCGCCTCAATGGAAGCGCCAGCCCTGACTAGGGGGCGTCCTCCTCTTGACCAGCTGCTCACAAACAGGGAAGAACTGGTAGGGGAAGTAGAATTGGGTGGCAACCTGGGCAGTAGTGAGCATGAGATGTTTGAGTTCAGGATCCTGACACAAGGAAGAAAGGAGAACAGCAGAATATGGACCCCGGACTTCAGAAAAGCAGACCTTGACTCCCTCAGGGCACTGACGGGCAGGATCCCCTGGGAGGCTAATATGAGGGGGAAAGGAGTCCAGGAGAGCTGGCTGTATTTTAAAGAAGCCTTATTGAGGGCGCAGGAACGATGTGCAGAAAGAATAGCAAATATGGCAGGTGACCAGCTGGGCTTAACAGAGAAGTCTTCAGTGAACTTAATCACAAAAAGGAAGCTTACAAGAAGTGGAAACTTGGACAGATGACTAGGGAGGAGTATAAAAATATTGCTCAAGCATGCAGGGTGTAACCATGAAGGCCAAAGCACAATTGGAGTTGCAGGTAGCAAGGGATGTGAAGGGTAACAAGAAGGGTTTGTACAGGTATGTTAGCAACAAGAAGATGATCAGGGAAAGTGTGGGACTCTTACTGAATGGGGGAGGCAACCTAGTGACCGATGATGTGGAAAAAGCTGAAGTACTCAATGCTTTTTTTGCCTCGGTCTTCACAGACAAGGTCAGCATGCAGACTGCTGCACTGGGCAGCACAGTATAGGGAGGAGGTGAGCAGCCCTCAGTGGCAAAAGAACAGGTTGAGGACTATTTAGAAAAGCTGGACATACACAAGTCCATGGGGCCACATGCGCTGCATCCGAGGGTGCTGAGGGAGCTGGCGGATGTGATTGCAGAGCCATTGGCCATTATCTTTGAAAACTCATGGTGACTGAGAGAGGCCCCGGACAACTGGAAAAAGGCAAATATAGTGCCCATCTTTTAAAAAAAAGGGAAGAAGGAGAATCTGGGGAACTACAGACCAGTCAGCCTCACCTCAGTCCCTGGAAAAAATCACTGAGCAGGTCCTCAAGGAATCCATTTGAAGCACTTGGAGGAGAGGAAGGTGATCAGGAACAGTCAGCATGGATTCACCAAGGGCAAGTCATAAGAACATAAGAATGGGCATAATGGATCAGACCAAAGGTCCTCCAGCCCAGTATCCTGTCTGCCAACAGTGGTCAATGCCAGGCCCCCCAGAAGGAGTGAACCTAACAGATAATGATCAAATGATCTTTCTCCTGTCATCCATCTCCTCCCTCTGGCAAACAGAAGCTAGGGACACCATTCCTTACCCATCCTGGCTAACAGCCATTAATGGACTTAACCTCCATGAATTTTTCTAGTTCTCTTTTAAACCCTGTTATAGTCCTAGCCTTCACAACCTCCTCAGGCAAGGGGTTCTACAGGCTGACTGTGTGCTGTGTGAAGAAGAACTTTCTTCTATTTGTTTTAAACCTGCTGCCCATTAATTTCATTAGGTGGCCTCTAGTTCTTATATTATGGGAATAAGTAAATAACTTTTCCTTATTCACTTTCTCCACATCACATATGATTTTATATACCTCTATGATATCCCCCCTTAGTCTCCTCTTTTCCAAGCTGAAAAGTCCTAGCCTCTTAAATCTCTCCTCATATGGGACCCGTTCCAAACCCTTAATCATTTTAGTTGCCCTTCTCTGAATCTTTTCTAGTGCCAGTATATCTTTCTTGAGATGAGGAGACCACATCTGTATACGGTATTCGAGATGTGGGCGTACCATGGATTTATATCAGGGCAATAAGATATTCTCTGTCTTATTCTCTATCCCCTTTTTAATGATTCTTAACATCCTGTTTGCTTTTTTGACTGCCGCTGCACACTGCGTGGATGTCTTCAGAGAACTATCCACAGTGAGATCTCTTTCCTGATTAGTTGTAGCTAAATTAGCCCCCATCATATTGTATGTAGAGTTGGGTTATTTTTTCCCATTTCATTTATTCACATTAAATTTCATTTGCCATTTTGTTGCCCAATCACTTAGTTTTGTGAGATCTTTTTGAAGTTCTTCACAGTCTGCTTTGGTCTTAACTATCTTGAGCAGTTTAGTATCATCTGCAAACTTTGCTACCTCACAGTTTACCCCATTCTCCAGATCATTTATGAATAAGTTGAATAGGATTGGTCCTAGGACTGACCCTTGGGGAACACCACTAGTTACCCCTTTCCATTCTGAGAATTTACCATTAATTCCTACCCTTTGTTTCCTGTCTTTTAACCAGTTTTCAATTTATGAAAGGACCTTCCCTTTTATCCCAAGACAACTTTATTTATGTAAGAGCCTTTGGTGAGGGACCTTGTCAAAGGCTTTCTGGAAATCCAAATACACTATGTCCACTAGATATCCCTTGTTCACATGTTTGTTGACCCCTTCTAAGAACTCTAATAGATTAGTAGGACATGACTTCCCTTTACAGAAACCATGTTGACTTTTGCCCAACAGTTTATGTTCTACTATGTGTCTGACAATTTTATTCTTTACTATTGTCTGAACTAATTTGCCCGGTACCGACGTTAGACTTACCAGTCTGTAATTGCCAGGATCACCTCTAGAGCCCTTTTTAAATTTTGGCATTACATTAGCTATCTTCCAGTCACTGGGTACAGAAGCTGATTTAAAGGACAGGTTACAAACCCTAGTTAATTGTTCCACAATTTCACATTTGAGTTCTTTCAGAACTCTTGGGTGAATGCCATCTGGTCCCGGTGACTTGTTAATGTTGAGTTTATCAATTAATTCCCAAACCTCCTCTAATGACACTTCAATATGTGACGATTCTTCAGATTTGTCACTTACAAAGGACAGCTCAGGTTTGGGAATCTCCCTAACAACCTCAGCCGTGAAGACTGAACAAAGAATTCATTTAGTTTCTCCACGATGACTTTATTGTCTTTAAGCACACCTTTTGTATCTCGATCGTCCAGGGGCCCCACTGGTGGTTTAGCAGGCTTCCTGCTCCTGATGTACTTAAAAAGCATTTTGTTATTACATTTGGAGTTTTTGCCTAGCCATTCTTCAAACTCCTTTTTGGCTTTTGTTATTACATTCTTGCACTTAATTTGGCAGTGTTTATGCTCCTTTCTATTTACTTCACTAGGAGATGACTTCCACTTTTTAAAAAGATGCCTTTTTATCTCTCACTGCTTCTTTTACATGGTTGTTAAGCCACGGTGGCTCTTTTTTAATTCTATTATTGTGTTTTTTAATTTGGGGGTATACATTTAAGTTGGGCCTCTATTATGGTGTCTTTGAAAAGTGTCCATGCAGCTTACAGGGATTTCACTCTAGTCACTGTACCTTTTAATTTCTGTTTAACTAACCTTCTCATTTTTGCGTAGTTCCCCTTTCTGAAATTAAATGCCACAGTGTTGGGCTGTTGAGATGTTCTTCCCTCCACAGGGATGTTGAATGTTACTATTTCCAAGCGGTTCAGTTATAGTTACCTCCTGGACCAGCTCCTGTGCTCCACTCAGGACTAAATCGAGAGTTGCCTCTCCCCTTGTGGGTTCCTGTACCAGCTGCTCCAAGAAGCAGCCATTTAAAGTATTGAGAAATTTTGCCTCTGCATTTCATCCGGAGGTGACGTACCCAGTCAATATGAGGATAATTGAAATCCCCCACTATTATTGAGTTCTTTATTTTGATAGCCTCTCTAATTTCCCTTAGCATTTCATCGCCACTATCACTGTCCTGGTCAGGTGGTCGATAATAGATCCCTATTGTTATATTCTCATTAGAGCATGGAATTACTATCCATAGGGAATCTATGGAACGTGGATTCATTTAAGATTTTTACTTCATTTGATTCAAAATTTTCTTTCACATATAGTGCCACTCCTCCCCCGGCACGACCTGTTCTGTCCTTCCAATATATTTTGTACCCTGGAATGATTGTGTCCCATTGATTGTCCTCAGTCCACCAGGTTTCTGTGATGCCTGTTATATCAATATCCTCTTTTATCACAAGGCACTCTAGTTTACCCATCTTATTTAGACTTGTAGCATTTGCGTACAAGCACTTAAAAAACTTGTCACTGTTTGTCTGCCCTTTTCTGATGTGTCAGATTCTTTTTTATGTGATTGTTTCTTGTCTGATCTGACCCTTACATTATCCTCTTCCATCCTCTGCTCCTGACTATAACCTGGAGATTCTCTATCATTAGACTCTCCTCTAAGAGAAGTCTCTGTCCGATCCACATGCTCCTCTGCAGCATTCAGCTTTCTCCCATCTCCTAGTTTAAAAACTGCTCTGTAACCTTTTTAATGTTAAGTGCCAGCAGTCTGGATTCACTTTGGTTTAGGTGAAGCTCATCCTTCCTGTATAGGCTCCCCCTGTCCCAAACGTTTCCCTAGTTCCTAATAAATCTAAGTCCCTCCTCTCTACACCATCGTCTCATCCACACATTGAGACTCTGAAGCTCTGCCTGACTACTTGGCCCTGCGTGTGGAACTGGAAGCATTTCTGACAATGCCACATAGAGGTCCTGGATTTCAGTCTCTTTCCTAGCAGCCTAAATCTGGCCTCCAGGACATCTCTCCTACCCTTCCCTATGTCATTGGTACCTACATTTACCATGATCACCAGCTCCTCACCAGCATTACACAGAAGTCTATCCAGATGCCTCAAGAGATCTGCAACCTTTGCACCAGGCAGGCAAGTCACCATATGGTTCTACTGGTCATCACAAACCCAGTCATGCCTGACCAACCTGATTGCCTTTTATGATTAGATAACTGGCTCTGTGAATATGGAGAAAGTGGTGGACGTGATATGCCTTGACTTTAGCAAAGCTTTTGACACAGTCACCCACAGTATTCTTGCCATCAAGTTAAGAAGTATGGATTGGATGAATGGCCTATAAGGTAGGTAGAAAGCTGGCTAGATTGTCAGGTTCAACAGGTAGTGAGCAACGACTTGATGTCTAGTTGGCAGTGGTATCAAATGAAGTGCCCCAGGGGTCTGTCCTGGGGCCAGTTTTGTTCAACATCTTCATTAATGATCTGGATGATGGCATGTTCGCGGATGACACTAAGCTGGAGGGAAG
Organism: Gopherus flavomarginatus; assembly: GCF_025201925.1. Lineage (NCBI taxonomy): Eukaryota > Metazoa > Chordata > Testudines > Testudinidae > Gopherus > Gopherus flavomarginatus. Next base: position 41,238,777 of record NC_066630.1, read on the forward strand.
AGATAGGGTCCAGAGTGACGTAGACAAATTGGCGGATTGGGCTAAAAGAAATCTGATGAGGTTCAAAAAGGACAAGTGCAGAATCCTGCACCTAGGACAGAAGAATCCCATTCACTGCTACAGGCTGGGGACCAACTGGCTAAGTAGCAGTTCTGCAGAAAAGGACCTGGGGGTTACAGTGGATGAGAAGTTGGATATGAGCCAGCAGTGTGCCCTTGTTGCCAAGCAGGCTCATGGCACATTGGGCTGTATTAGTAAGGGCATTGCCAGCAGATCGAGGGACGTGATCATTCCCATCTATTCGGCACTGGTGAGGCCACACCTGGAGTACTGCGTCCAGTTTTGGCCCCCCCACTACAGAAAGGATGTGGACACATTGGAGAGAGTCCAGCAGAGGGCAATGAAAATGATTAGGAGGCTGGGGCACATGACTTACGAGGAGAGGCTGAGGGAACTGGGGTTATTTTCTCTGCAGAAGAGAAGAGTGAGGAGGGATTTGATAGCAGCCTTCAACTATCTGAAGGGGGGTTCCAAAGGGGATGGATCTAGGCTCTTCTCAGTGGTGGCAGATGGCCGAACAAGGAGTAATAGACTCAAGTTGCAGTGGTGGAGGTCTAGGCTGGATATTAGGAAACACTATTTCACTAGGAGGGTGGTGAAGCTCTGGAATGGGTTACCTAGGGAGGTGGTGGAATCTCCATTCATAGAGGTTTTTAAGGCCCGACTGGGATGACTTAGTTGGGGTAGGTCCTACTTTGAGCAGGGGGTGGGGCTAGATGACCTCCTGAGGTCTCTTCCAACCCCAATCTTCTATGATTCTAAATCATCCCTGATCACCTCCCCTCCAGAACTAAACAGCCTAAGGGATCCTAAGGGATGGCACAGGTTTCGTCCCAGGGCTGATGGTTTCCAAGCTAGGACTAAACAAAGCAATAGGTTTTTGATGCCCCACCTTTCCTCGACTGCATTGTCGGCCCATCCATTTCAGGGAGCACCGAATTCCATTCACACCAAAGTACTTTGGACAATAATTCCCTGTTACTAGCACTTGTCAAGATGCAATCCACCCAGAGTGCTTCCTACCTGCAGAGTAGGTGGCCCTCAAACTCTCCCACTTCCAGTGGGGAGAATTTCAACAGGAACTGCTGCTTCTTCCCGGCTGGGATGATGCCACTGCTGGGTTCCACTGAGAATGGAGGGAGAGCAGCAACAGCACACAGGAAGGATGAGACACTCTCCAGAACACTGCCTAGCTGGCTAGCGGGTCGACTGCATGGTATTTTGGTGGAGGCAGCAGATGTGGCAGATGGGAACTCTCCTGTGTTAAGGAATGGGTGGTTAGGTCAGTTTCACTGGATTTATCTTTGAGGATGAAACCTCTTGTTCTGAGCTCAGACCCCATGATTCAGTACGATAGACAGAAGGCCGAGGGGATTTGGTTTAAAGACCACACAAGGGCTATCCCCCTTCGCAAGCCCTTTCCAAGGATGATTCCAACCAGCGTTAGTGAAAGGTGTAATGTAGCTTCATGCCATCACTTCTGCACTGCCTCTTCCTAACTCCCCATATGCTGAAAAAGATCTAGAAAAGTTCCATATAAGGGCATGAAATCAAAATGCTGAAAGACATTCCATCACACGCTGGTCTGAACGTGGTGCCCAAAGACCACTGTGACCAAGGCTATGTATCAGAGGGGTAGCCGTGTTAGTCTGGATCTGTAAAAGCAGCAAAGAGTCTGGGGCACCTTATAGACTAACAAACGTATTGGAGCATGAGCTTTCGTGGGCGAATACCCACTTTGTCAGTACCTATAAGGGCCATATCATGCCCGCATTACATCCATGCCTGGTTAGCAGGGTTGCACAGATGAATCTGAGGGCAGAATGTGGCTCATTTTGTGTATGTGCTTTCAGCTGAAAAGGTAGGCAGACATTAAGTGATCAAGGAGCAGCATTCGTGCATATTGCAGTGTCTGGTCTTCTCTTCCTCTGTTTATCATGCTTCCACAGCCAGCCATAGCCATCAAACCACAAAGCAGGGGTATAATGGAACAGCCCAATGGTCCAGAGCACCCTGGCTCAGGGCATGGCCGTTGCCAAATGTTAAATTCCATCAGTACACCGATTTATGCATTACACTGTGAGAGAATTTCCATCCTGACCCATGTGGTGATGAGTTTATGCCTTGAGGCATGAGGATTGAGAGTGCTTATTTCCATCCTAGCGAATTTAACTGCTGGTGTTAGTTTTACTCATAAAAAGTCTAGTCCTTGTCCTTCTCACCCTTTTAGTAGCTGGCTGCATAATATGCTGCACAGCAGCTGAAGACATGTTAAAGATGCACAGAAGCATTTAGCAAAGCACCCTCATGCCTCAGAGAGAGCAGGCTAGGCCATGTTGGAAGACAGCATTACATAATTGAACAGACCCTGCAGCTACATGTATGGGACCATCTTAAAAACAAAAATGCAGCTTTAATTACAAATACTTTTCCTCCTGCTTGCAAAATATGTCTATATTATGGCCCCAATTCAACAAGGCTATTAAGCGTGTGCATAATAAGCATGTCTGTGTTTGAAGTTATGCACATGTTTAGGGGCCTTGTTGAATCAGGGCCTAAGAGGGGTGAAAACAATAATTCATCAATGTGTGCGTGTGCTGGCGGGGGAGGAACAATACCAGAAAATGTGGAAATGGCAGACGTGCTAAATGACTTTTTTCTTTCAGTTTTCACCAAAAAGGTTAGTAGTGATTGGACGTCTAACATAGTGAATGCCAGTGAACATGAGGTAGGATCAGAGGTTAAAATAGGGAAAGACTAAGTTAAAAATTACTTAGACAAGTTAGATATTTTCAAGTCATCAGAGCATGATGAAATACATCCTAGGATACTCAAGGGGCTGACTAAGGAGATGTCTGAGCCATTAGCGATGATCTTTGAAAAGTCACGGAAGACGGGAGAAATTCCAGAGGGCTGGAAAGGCGCAAATATAGCACCAAGCTATAAAAAGGGGACTAAGGACAACCTGGGGAATTACAGACCAGTCAGCTAAGCTTCAGTCCCCAGAAATACAATGTGGAGGGGACTGGACTAGAAGACCTTTCGAGATCTCTTCCAGTCCTACGATTCTACGATTCTACATCTCTGCCATGAAAAGCTGAGTGATTACTCGGAATCCAGGATGTGGGAGGGGCTCCGGGCTGGGGCAGGGAGTTGGGATGCAGGGTGGGTGAGAGCTCTGGCTGGGGATGAGAGGTTTGGGGTGCAGGAGGGGGCTCCAGGCTGGGGGGTAGGGCTGAGGGATTTGGAGTGTGGGAGGGGGCTGCAGGTTTAGGTAGGGGGTTGTGGTTCAGGAGTGGGTGATGGCTCTGGGGTGGGGCCAGGGATGAGGGGTTCGGGGTGTGTGGGGTCTCTGGGCTGGGGCAGGGGGTTGGGGTGCAGAGGGGTCAGGGCTCTGGGCTGGAGATGCAGGATCTGGGGTAGGGCCGGAGATGAGGGGTTTGGGGTGCAGAAGAGGGCTCCAGGTTTGAGGTGGCTCAGGGCTGGGGCAGGGGGTTGGGGTTCGGGCATGGACTTACCTCGGGTGGGTCCCAGTCAGTGGCATAGTGGGAAGAGCGGGGGGCTAAGGTAGGCTCCCTGCCCGTCCTGGCACCATGCTGCGTGCGCCCTGAAAGCAGCCAGCAAGTCCAGGTCCTAGGCTGGAGGCCAGGAGGCTCCGTGCGCCGCTCACGTCCACAGGTACCAACTCCCGCCCCCAGTGTGCAGCTGGTGCTCGGGGCAGGGGCAGCACGTAGAGCCCTGTGCCCCCCGCCCACCTAGGAGCTGGACCTGCTGGCTGCATCTGGGGTGCAGCACAGTGCCAGCCAGGGCAGGTAGGGACTAGCCTGCCTTAGCCCTGCAGCACTGCTGACTAGACTTTTACCAACCCAGTTGGCGGTGCTGACCGGCGCCACCAGGGTCCCTTTTCGACCAGGTGTTCCAGTTGAAAACTGGACACCTGGTCACTCTACCAGTGACCTTGATTCCATTACCCTGAGACCCTCCAACAGGACTCCCCCCATGCTCCCTTTTCAGCTCCTGACCCCCCACCCCCAACGTGTGGCTGACCTCTCTGACCTTTGCTGACCTTTCCACAGTGCCCAGCAGCTCTGCCATACCAGTCCTGGGCACTCTGAAGGTGGGGGAGCAGGAAAGAAAGCAATAAGAAGGAAAAAAGGAAAATTCTTTATCCAAACCTGAAAGAAGCCACTTGCCTCAGGATGATGGGGGAGGACATGGGGAAGGGAGCAGAGTTATGATGTCACCTTCAGAACTCTGCTGTGTTGGTGCCTCAGGCAAAGAGGCCCAGCCTGCTCCCTGAGCTCTCAGGTTCCCTGAATGCTGTAAAGCCCCTGTGGGTTACAGAAGGAAGCTGCTGCGGGGAGCGCCAGGTCGGGGGGAGAGGGGGCTGATTGTTATACCTTCAGGACTGCATGGCAACGGTTCTTCAGTAAAGTTGACTGCCCTTCTGCTGTCCTCCATGACCACCTTCCAGGAGTACTCCAGCGCCACATTACCCTTATTGGACAGCTGGAACCTGCAAAGGCAGCCAGGGAAAAAGGAGAAGAAATAACTTATCTAACAGAAGGGCTAAGCAAGCACTGAAAAATCATCGAGGGTCAGATTCTGACACCCTTACTCATGCTGAGTAGCGCTTTGCTCTGCAAGCCATGGCATCAATTGGAAGGGGTCCACAAGTATCATTCAGCTTGCAGAAGGGGAGCAGAATGTGGCCCATGCATTTCAGCAGATGGTTCTACAGCGTATCCTGCCTGCCTGGAGCAAGGGGCCCGCGGCAATCCTAGCACCACCCCACGTTATACCGGAGGGGCTGACACCGGTGGCTCATGACAGCAGAACGATTTCTACTTCTGCGTTTTGCAGCTGACAAACCTGTTACACGTCTGGTAACTTTGGCATTCGCCGTCAGTGAAATGCGGCCTGTTTTTAGGACTGTGTAGTAATTTGGGCTGAACGCTGGCAGTGTGTAATCAGGGTAAGAATCACTCCAACAGGAGTTTGGAACATAAATGGCTTGTAGGCTTGGGCCCTGACTGGTACAGGAGTCACTCTATGGACCAAAATAAATGTAGTCAGCTCTAGGGAGGAGTGTGGCAACTATCTGGCGTCAGCCATACTGCACAGCACCTTGCTTTGTTTATGGGACTTATTTATTTCAATGACACCAGGCTCTGTGAGACAGAATGGGATCAAGGACGATTCCTCCAGTGCAAAGGAGAGAGTTGGGAGACAGAACGTAAATGCCAGGATGTGGGATAATGTCTGGGCTCCAGAAGACAGTGCCATGGCAACCCTTGGGACTGAGACTTCTGACAGGCACCCAGAGCTCTGGCACAAACAGTAGCAACTCTTCTGCCTCCTGGTGCTTATCTGCTGTCGGAAACAACAGCAAACAAACTAAACTTCCATATATACTCAATCATAAGCCGGTTCCTTTATAAGCCGACCCCCCCATGATGGATAAGTAAAAATGGAAAATTTGTATAAGCCAACCCTATAATTCAGGGGTCAACAAACTTTGGCTCCCGGGCCATCAGGATAAGCTGCTGGTGGGTCGAGATGGCTTGTTTACCTCAAGTGTCTTCAGGCACGGAGATAAACCTATGTAAACAAAGTGTCCCAGCATGCCAGCTGCTTACCCTGATGGGCCAGGACAGCAACTGGTGGGGAAATTTTGGGGAGGGAGAAGCTGAGAGTTAGGGGAATAACCCACCCCTAGCCTGGAACCCCCACACTCTTCCCATCCCATCCCTTCCCACCTTATCTGGGGAGGGCCGGGGAGGATGTCTCTGACCTGGTTGGAGCTGCTCCGGCAGGCTGGGCAGCACGGCCACAGCATGTTCCATGGGCTGGGCTGGGCAGCATGGCCGCAGCATGCTCCAGGGGGACCGGACAGCGCATGGCCGCAGCCTGCTCTGGGGGGGCAGGGCCAAGCAGCACGGCTGCAGTTTGCCAGCTGGAGCGGCAGCTGCTTCGGAGGCTGCTGGAGAGCAGTGTGGCCAGAAGGGGAGAGACTCTGGCCCCGACTCTTCCCTTCTGGCTGTGCTGCCTCTCCTTGCTCCCTCTGATGGGGGGAGGGGCTGCGTCCCACCTCTCCCTCTCTATACCCATTCATAAGCCGACCTCCTTCTGTGGTGCTTCCCTTTTTTACTAAAATAATTCAGCTTATGAACAAGTATATAGGGTACTTCCCGGAAGCTCTAGGGACATCGCAGGCTAATGTAAGAGCACTGAGCCTCCCACTGTCCCAGGGGGCTGGGAAGACGAGCACTAACACCTGTGGCTTAGTAGTACTCTGGAGTGAGTTGGCCCTGGCTCTGCAACACCACTTCCTTCACTGGTAGCAGAGACGGTTACTCACCCTGTGCAGTAACTGAGGTTCTTCGAGTGCTGTCCCTGTGGGTGCCCCACTTCAAGTGTTGGTGGGTCCCAGTGCCGTTGATCAGAGATTTTTGGTAGCAGTGTCCGTCTGAGTCACACAGGCGCAGTAGTCGTCTTGTGGCATCATTGGTGCCTCTTCTAGCGCACGCGTGACCCAACCCTCTCTGTTCCTTCTCTACTGTAGAGTCCTTATTGCAAACTCTGAAGTAGAGGGGAGGAGGGTGGGTAGTGGAGCCCCCACAGGGGCGCTCATCTCGAAAAACCTCAGTTACTGCACAGGGTGAGTAACCTCCTCTTCTTCTTCGAGTGATGTCCCTGTGGGTGCTCCACTTCAGGTGACTGTAGAGCAGTGGATGTAAGGGACTTCAGATTCGCTTGGGCCATTGAAGAGAGCATGGTGAGGCCTATTATAGCGTCTGACCTTGAGCTTTGAGTGATTGCATAATGGTTTGTGAACATGTGCACAGAGGCCCAGGTAGTCACTCTGCATATGTCTATTATCGGTACATTGTTCAAGAACGCTATGGATGTTGCTATTGAGCATGTAGAGTGGAATCTGATCCCCTCTGGGGATTCTGTGTTATTCGTACGATAACGGAGTGGATGCAGGCAGAGGTTGTGTGGAAATTGTGCTTCCCTTAGAGCACTCTGTTGTGGAAATAAGTCTAAGGACTTCCAGAAAGGCTTGGTTCTGTCTAAATAAAAGGCTATTGCTCATCTGACATCTAGAGTATGTAAGATAGTCTCTTGTGAGCTCCCATTTGATTTGGGATAAAACATAGGGAGGTGTATGGGTTGGTTTATATGGAAGGATGTTGATATTTTAGGTAAGAATTTCAGGTGTGGTCTCAATGTGACCTTGTCTTTAAAGAATATGGTATAAGGGGGGTCAGCCATGAGCACCCCATCTCACTTACTCCTTGAGTGGAGGTGATCGTCACTGATGGATGAAGCAGGGAGCAGGTAGCTAAGGGCTCAAATGGGGGTCTAGTGAGGCATTTAAGCACTAGGTTTAAATCTCATGCTGGCGTAGGTTGTCGGACTTCTGGGTAAATGTTCTGTATGCCAGTGAGGAAAGAAGTTGGTATTGGGTGTGCAAATATCGAGATTCCCTTGATCTTATGGTGGAAGGCTACAATAGCTGTGATGTGTAGTTTAATTGAACTTGTTGAGAGACCTGATTTCTTCAGTTCTAGTATGTAGTCCAGCACTAATGGGAGTGGGGCTGTAACTGTGGTTAACTGTTTTTGTTGACACCATACTATGAACCTTTTCCATTTTTGGAGGTAAGTATTGCGAGTGGTCAATCTCCTGCTATTTAGTAACATAATAATAATTGGAGATATACCTATCCCCTAGAACTGGAAGGGACCCTGAAAGGTCATCAAGTCCAGCCCCCTGCCTTCACTAGCAGGACCAAGTACTGATTTTTGCCCCAGATCTCTAAGTGGCCCCCTCAAGGATTGAACTCACAACCCTGGGTTTAGCAGGCCAATGCTCAAACCACTGAGCTATCTGACCCCCTGACATGTGTTTAACTTGTTCTGAACAGGCTAATTTGTCATGTTGGAACCATGTAGGAGCCAGGCTTTCAGGTGAAGTTTCTCTGGATTCGAGTGGAGAGTCCTGCCTTTGTTCTCTGAGAGGAAATCGGCCTGCAGTGGAAGAGTTCATGGAGTGCATACTGCCATCGCATCAGGACAAGGTACCAGGTCTGCCTGAGCCACATTGGGACTATCAGTACGATGTGGGTCTTGTCAGCATGTATCTTCTGTATCACTCGTGAGATCAGTGAGATCGGTGGGAATGCATACATGAGTGATGCGTCCCATGTGATGAGGAAGGCATCCCCCAGTGATGGGGGTCCCAGTCTCATAGACTCATAGACTTTAAGGTCAGAAGGGACCATTATGATCATCTAGTCTGACCTCCTGCACAATGCAGGCCACAGAATCTCACCCATCCACTTCTATAACAAACCCCTAATCTATGTCTGAGTTATTGAAGACCTCAAATTGTGGTTTGAAGACCTCAAGCTGCAGAGAATCCTCCAGCAAGTGACCCATGCCCCATGCTGCAGAGGAAGGCAAAAAACCTCCAAGGCCTCTGCCAATCTGCCCTAGAGGAAAATTCCTTCCCGACCCCAAATATGGCAATCAGTTAAACCCTGAGCATGTGGGCAAAACTCACCAGCCAGCACCCAGGAAAGAATTCCCTGTAGTAACTCAGATCCCAACCCATCTAACATCCCATCACAGACCACTGGGCATACTTACCTGCTGATAATCAAAGATCAATTGCCAAAATTAATCGCCAAAATTAGGCTATCCCATCATACCATCCCCTCCATAAGCTTATCAAGCTTAGTCTCGAAGCCAGATATGACTTTTGCCCCTACTCCTCCCCTTGGAAGGCTGTTCCAGAACTTTACTCCTCTAATGGTTAGAAACCTTCGTCTAATTTCAAGTCTAAACTTCCTAGTGTCCAGTTTATATCCATTTGTTCTTGTGTCCACATTGGTACTAAGCTTAAATAATTCCTCTCCCTCCCTAATATTAATCCCTCTGATATATTTATAAAGAGCAAGCACATCCCCCCTCAATCTTCTTTTGGTTAGGCTAAACAAGCCAAGCTCTTTGAGTCTCCTTTCATAAGCCAGGTTTTCCATTCCTCAGATCATCCTAGTAGCCCGTCTCTGAACCTGTTCCAGTTTGAATTCATCCTTCTTAAACATGGGAGACCAGAACTGCACACAGTATTCCAGATGAGGTCTCACCAGTGCCTTATATAATGATACTAACACCTCCTTATCTTTGCTGGAAATACCTCGCCTGATGCATCCTAAAACCGCATTCGCTTTTTTAACAGCCATATCACATTGGCAGCTTATAGTGATCAACCAATACTCCGAGGTCCTTCTCCTCCACCGTTACTTCCAACTGATGCGTCCCCAATTTATAACAAAAATTCTTGTTATTAATCCCTAAATGCATGACCTTGCACTTTTCACTATTAAATTTCATCCTATTACTATTACTCCAGTTTACAAAGTCATCCAGATCTTTCTGTATGATATCCCGGTCCTTCTCTGTGTTCGCAATACCTCCCAGCTTTGTGTCATCTGCAAACTTTATTAGCACATTCCCGCTTTTTGTGCCAAGGTCAGTAATAAAAAGATTAAATAAGATTGGTCCCAAAACTGATCCCTGAGGAACTCCACTAGTAACCTCCTTCCAGCTTGACAATTCACCTTTCAGTACGACCTGTTGTAGTCTCCCCTTTAACTAGTTCCTTATCCACCTTTCAATTTTCATATTGATCCCCATCTTTTCCAATTTAACTAATAATTCCCCATGTGGAACCGTGTCAAATGCCTTACTGAAATCGAGGTAAATTAGATCCACTGCATTTCCTTTGTCTAAAAAATCTGTTACCTTCTCAAAGAAGGAGATCAGGTTGGTTTGGCTCGATCTACCTTTTGTAAAACCATGTTGTATTTTGTCCCAGTTACCATTGACTTCAATGTCCTTATCTACTTTCTCCTTCAAAATTTTTTCCAAGACCTCACATACTACAGATGTCAAACTAACAGGCCTATAGTTACTCAGATCACCTTTTTTCCCTTTCTTAAAAACAGGAATTATGTTAGCAATTCTCCAGTCGTACGGTACAACCCCTGAGTTTACCGATTCATTAAAAATTCTTGCTAATGGGCTTGCAATTTCATGTGCCCATTCATTTAATATTCTTGGATGAAGATTATCTGGGCCCTCTGATTTTGTCCCATTAAGCTGTTCGAGTTTGGTTTCTACCTCGGAAGTGGTAATATCTACCTGATCAGTCCTGATCTTGAGCAAAAAAGAGTGGGTACTTGTGGTTTAGTGATGATGCAAACAGGTTGACGAGGGGAAGCCCCATCATTGAAACATTGACTGTAGGAGTCAGTTATTTCCCATACATGTTCCTGGGAAAACTGTCTGCTTAGTGTGTCCGGTGCCATGTTCTGGCATCTGTGGAGATAGGAGGCCAAGATGTTTACTTTGTGGTGTATGCACCAGTTCCACAGTTTCATGGCCTCAGTGCAAAATGAGAAGGAGTGGGAGCCTCCTTGGTGACTGATATAGAACATGCATGTTATATTGTCGGTCATTATCCACTGATGGGTTCTTTATCCCTGGCAGGAAGTGCCTGCCGGCATCACATACTGCACGTAGCTCTAGCAGACTGATGTGTAGTCAGGTTTCCACTGTTAACTACCTGCCTTGAACAGAGAGTTGGTTCAGGTGGACTCCTCAGCCTCTCAATGAAGCGTCTGTCGTGATTATTATTGATGGTGGATCCTGCTGAAAGGGGATCCTCATGCACACATTCTCTGGTTTTGTCCATCGCTGTAAGGAGACCAAGACTTCTGGTGATGCTGTTAGTCTCTTGTTCAGGCTGTGTTTGCTGGGGATGAATGCTAAGCTCAGCCAGCCCCGTGGGAAGCACGTATGAAGTCTTGCAGGTCTTACGACAAATATTGTGGCTGCCATGTGACCTAATAGTTGTAAGCAGCTTCATGCTGATGTTTGAGGGCTGTTGTTGACCACTTAGATGAGGCCGGTCAATGTTACGAATCGGTTCAGGTAATGATACTCGGACCTGTGTGGAGTCGAGGTGTGCCCCGATGAAGTGCAGTTGCTGTATTAGAAGTAGGGTTGATTTTGTTCATTTATTTGTAACCCTAGCTTCTGGAAGCGTGTGATAGTCTTCTGCACTATGTTTATCACTTCTTCTCGAGTCAGACCTTTCAGCAGACAATCATCTACATATGGGAAAATCATTATCCCTTGTTCCGTATGTGTGCCTCCACTACTGCAAGCGTTTTGAGAACGATTCTTGGTGAGGTGGAGAGGCCGAAAGGTAGTACTCTGTATAGATAGAGATCACCCACCACTGTGAACTGTAGAAACCATCTGTGAGGGGTGTGTATGATGACGTGAAAATATGCATCTTGTAGGTCGAGAGCTGAAAACCAGTCCCGGCTGTCTAGCGCTGGTATTACTGTCGCCAGTGTGACCAACTTGAATCTTTGGGTTTGTACAAATTTGTTGAGCTTTCTGAGATCCAGGATGGGTCTCCAGCCACTATTTTTCTTCTGGGTCAAGAAATAGTGGGAGTAAAAACCCCTCCCTCTTTGTTGTGGGAGAACTTGCTCCATAGCACCTAACTGTAGAAGATGGTTTACTTCCTGTCTTAAAAGGTGCTCATGAGAAGGGTCCCTGAAGAGTGACAAGGAAGGGGCTGAGGTAGAGGGGTGGGAGAGAAAGGAGATGGCATAACCCAATCTTACAGTCTCCACAACCCATTGATCCATTGTTATCGATGCCCAGACTTGGTCAAATGGGTGTAGTCAATGGTCAAAGAAACACGATATTGGCATTGTATAGTGGGGGAGGTCATTCAGACCCTAGACCAAATATTCAAAACTGTTGTTTGGAGGAAGCCAGTTGCGATGTTGAGGGCTGACTTTGAGGTATTCTCTAGCTCTGTAATTGCTGTCTGTTTCTTTGTAGTTTGTATTGTCTTTGTTGTGGGCAATGTTTTTGTGTCCAAACCCACGGAAAACAAACAGAAATTGGGCTTGCTTTAGGCTAAGTTGGCTAGTGTTGGCTAGTTTTTGGGCTTGCTAGGGCTTTTAAAGTAGCTTGTAATTTGTTGCTTCTTTTTTTTTAATTGGCTCCTGGCCTGCCCTGCCCCCAGGCCCAGCCAATCAAAAAGCTGGAATGGTGATTGGCATTTGGCTCCAGCTGCTGCATCGCCTGTGTGCCTGTGCGTGGTGACCTGCACGGGGGGTGACATGATGTGCATGTGGACTGTGCTTTAAACAATTTGAAGGTCCTGATTCTTGCCTGGCTAGGCCAGATATTAACTCCCCAATAGCAAGGAAAGTAATCAACACCCAGGGGGGTGTAAAACAATCCATCAACAACCATTGCCCAGCAAGGGAGCTACAATTCAATGACTTGCCTGCATGAGGCCACACCAGGGGAATTGCTCAACCTTGCCTGGAGACTCAGCAATGCCCCTAGACATATCTGGATTTGTGCTCCCCAAGCACATGGACTGAGGGTATAAAACCAAACACAGGGGGGCCATGCTTGGCCTTTCTCCTTCACCTATCTACACTGCAAGCAACAAGGACACTCTGAAGTCGCCAACTGAGGGGACTGGCCCAGATTTCAAGAGTGAAATCTGTGTACTATGAACTGCAATATCCAGTGGGGTGAGAAAAACTGCTTAATCTAGATGTTGCCCAGTCTAATAGGGTTGAGAGTTTAGACTGAGTGCTTATATTTTGTTTTCTTTTGGTAACTAACTCTGACTTTTTGCTTATCACTTAAAATCTACCTTTTGTAGTCAATAAATTTGTTTTACTGTTTGTCTTTAACAGTGAGTTTGCATGAAGTGTGTGGCAAATCTGCTCATGTTTTGCAAAGGCTGGTGTATGTCCACTTTCCATTGATGAAGTGGTGAACCAATTAATAAATCTGCATTGCTCATCTTGAGCAATGCAAGATGGTATATTCATGGGGTACAGTGCTGGGAGCCGGTGGGGGGATTTGGCTCTGGGAGCATTCCTGCAATCTATCTGGGTGTGGGGCCCCACATGCGGTTGTGCTGAGTGATCACAGTGCCTGGAGGGGTTTGCTGCTGGTCCCTAGCAAGGCATTGTAAGAGACAGCCCAGGCTGGAGAGAGTTCGGGGGGGACAGTGATCCCACAGTCCCAGACTGCACCCCGGGGATCCCGTCACATAGAGTGTTGAGGTTCTTTCAGGGCTTGTTTTGGTCTTGTTTTGACAAGGGATTAGCTTGTTTTTTGGCTTATTTTGAAATCCAGGTTGCTTTTTTTAAAGTGTGAAAGTTGGCAACTTTACGTAGTGTCACTGAGGAGTACACTTTTTTCAACCGAAAAGGTCGAGCCTTTTGTGGTCCTTGACCTGAGTGGTGGACCTGGATTGAGGCTCTTTGCCGCGTTGATTTGCAGCTTTGACCACTAGAGAGTTGGGTTGTGGGTGGGAGAACAGGAAATCCATCCCCTTGGTGGGGATACAATATTTTCTGTCCACTCTTTTGCACATTGGTGGTTCCATCACCAGTGTTTGCCAGATCATCTCCGCCCATTCCATGATGTCATCATTTATCAGGAGAGCTATCTTGGAGGATGAAGATGTGTGGAGGATTTGTAACAATTTATGTTAGTTATCTTGAACCATCTCCAGTGGGATATCTGGATATCTTGACTGATGGCTACTTGTTTAACAGTTATTGAAATTGTTTGAAGTTGTCAGCCGTGGTAGAGGGTTGTGGCATTGTGGCGAACTGGGAATGTTCTTAATATTCTCTCTGAATACTTTGTTGGTGCCCATAGGTGGCAGGTTATATACATTTGCGGTGCTCAGGCACCAGGGATATTCAGGGCTGGGTGCCCTGCTCCAGCAATATTTGGAGCTGGGTCTCTCCCCCGGCCTTGCCTGGATCGGGCCCCAGCCCCTGCTGGCCTCACCCCTGCCGCGTCCCTGCCTGGAGCAGGTCCCAGCCCCCGCCTTCCACCCCTCCCCGATTGTCCTCCACCCCTCACCACGTCCCTGCCTGACAGAAAGCAGCGCGGCGCCTCTCCCCTGCCTGCTTGTGCTGCCGGAGTAGAACGGCTCTCGGCAGAACTTCTGTCTGCTGCCCCAGGGTCCTAGTGCCTGCCATCCCCTACTGGCAGGGCAGGCTGCCCTTACCCTGCCCTTTGGCCCTAGCCCTAGCCCTGAGCCTCTCCAACACCCCAAACCCCTCATCCCCAGCCAGAACCCTCATCCCCTCGTATCCTAATCCTCTGCCCCAGCCCTGAGCCCCCCCACATCATGAACCCCTCATCCTCAGCCCCACAACCCTCACCCCTGCACTCCCTCCTATCCCCAAACTCCCTCCCAGAGCGTGCACCCCCTCCCCCTTCCCACACATCTCTTCCCACCCCCAAACTCCCTCCCAGAGCCTGCACCCCTCACCCCTTCCTACGCCCAACCCCAGCCCAGAGCCTGCACCCAAACTCTGTCCCAAAGCCTGCACCCCTCACCCCTTCCTACGCCCAACCCCAGCCCAGAGCCTGCACCCAAACTCTGTCCCAAAGCCTGCACCCCTCACCCCTTCCTATGCCCAACCCCAGCCCAAAGCCTGCACCCCTCACCCCCGCTTGCACACTCACCCCCTGCCCCAGCCCAGAGCCTGCACCCAGCACCCAAACTACTTCCCAAAGCCTGCACCCCTCCTGCACCCTAATCCCCAGCCCAGGACCTGCACCCCAGACCTCCCCCACAAGCCCCCTCCCAGAGCCTTAGGCAGGTAGGGGCAGAGTTTGGGGGGGTGGAGTTGGGGGGTGGGTTCTGGGCACCACCAACATTTCTACAAACTTGCCACCCATGTTGGTGCCTCAATGTCCACTATGTAGTTCTTAAGTATCTAGGTGGTGGAATAAGGGTGTGTGATTGCTGCAGAGCAAGGGGCCAGTGCACCTAAATGCCTGGCACTCTGTCTCCTAGCAACTGATGGCCTGGGCCCCTTCTTCTCTGCAAAAGGGCCACCTGAAGGTGTTGGAGACAAAGAGATCAGGTGACCTCCTGGCCTGGGAAAGGAACTGAGCAGAGAAGGAGGGGCTGGAGGGGTTTGGGAGTCTGGAGTTGGCTGGGGACGAGGAGTGAGGGCAGACGTGGGGGTCTGCCTCACTGGGCCCCAGAATGGACCCAGCCGAGGGGTCCGGTTCTCTGTACCTACAAGCTCTGTTTTAGACCGTGTTCCTGTCATCGAATAAACCTCTGTTTTACTGGCTGGCTGAGAGTCACGTCTGACTGCAAAGTGGGGGTGCAGGACCCTGTGGCTTCCCCAGGACCCCGCTGCAGCGGGCTCGCTGTGGGAAGTGCACGGAGGGGCAGAGGATGCTGAATGCTCCAAGGAGAGACCCAGAAGGTGAAGACGTGTGAATCTCTTGCCCTGAACAAGTCTGCTCCAAGGGAGAGGAGGCTCCCCAAAGTCCTGACTGGCTTTGTGGGGAGCAGTTCCAGAGCATCGCTCAGGGACTCCATGACAGGCATTACGGCTTTATCTGGGGACAATGATGAACTGTGTGCAGGTGATGTGACCTCTGGTCCATGCCTCCTTCCAACCTGATTGGAGACCCCTTCTTTTTCTGTCTCTCTCTATGTGGGGAGGTTGCGGCTCTTGCTGCGTATTTTTGGAGGACTGGGTGCTCTCCTTTGCTGAGGCTGTGCCTAGGGAGCCCCTGGAAGGAGAGGTTTTCTCTCCTGTGTCAGAGGCTGGCTGAAGTGATTTTTCCATCAGGATCAGCTTTAGGCATAGGTTTCTGTCACACCCGGTTCTCGCTTTTAGCTTGCTACAGTGAGTCACTTCTGAGGGATGTGCAACTCCCCGAGGCAACAGACTCAGAAGGAGAGCCCATCAGAGATGGACATTGCTTCGCAGCATGAGTCACATCTCTAAATCCTGGGGAACCAGGCCTTTTGTAGTGGGGACAGGTTTCCCGCTTCAGAAGAAGCTAACGTAACAAAGAAAAGTTTTTTTTATTTTTTTTTTACTGAAGTGCTAAGTAGGTACTCCAGTACTAACTGCACTACTTAACTACTAAACGATCTAATTTAATTTGTTAAGGTTGAGCAAAAGGTGTTGGGACACTGCCACAGAGCTCCGTCTCAGGCCAAGGGCGGCTGAGAAGGAACTGAGGGGGTCGGACGGTGCACGCACTAGATGAGGCACTAATGGTGCCGCAAGACGACTACTGTGCATGCGGTACCCAGACAGACACTGCCACCGAAAATCTCTGATTAACGGCGCCGGGACGCAGCAATACCTGAAGTGGAGCACCCACAGGGACAGCGCTCGAAAAGCCACCAGTTTTTCTGAGTAGTCCCTGTGAAATCTCAGTTACTCACTTGAACACCCTGGTCTGGAAGAGCAAGGTCTCCTTGAACTGCACCAAGTTAGCTTCTAGCTTGAACTGGGTGTAATCAACAATGGCACTGACTCGAAGGTCTAGCTCTCGGCTGCTGTCTTCCAGAACAGTGTGGGCGGGTTCGGGGTCTGTCTCGATCACCTTCAGACAGAAACGAGAAAAACAACAGTAACCTGACAAAGCCCTTGAGCCCCTCAAGCCTCTAGAGCCAGACTTTGTACCACCATCAAAACAGCGAGGGCCATTCAGACACAACCATCCTGAACTTTCCTTCTGATACCCATTCCTCCACCACTGATTATCTGGACACAGGTGCTGGAACTAGGGGTGCGGGGGGTGCTGCAGCACCCCCTGACTTGAAGTGGTTTCCATATATCCAGGGTTTACAGCTGAGTTCAATGGCTCTCAGCACCCCCACTATACAAATTGTTCCAGCCCCCCTGGTTCTGGAGCAAACAGATAGCACCTGGATGACAGGGAGAACTGTCCGTGGGAGCACTATGAAGTGGCTGAGCCTCAACCATGTATCTCAGCAAAGAGGGTGAGGAAATGGTGCCTGCAGATCAGAGTTGGTGAAGAAGCAGAAAGGAGCCCAGGCCTGAATGACCGATATCACATTGCTCCCACCCTTTGTAAATACAGCGGTCCCACCACTGCAGACACATGGGTAAAGAAGCCCATGGCTGAATGAACACACAGACTGATTTTCCCCTTTTTCTTAGCAGTGGGTGTTTTACTCCAGTTCCTGGCGGGGAGTAAATGAGACTGAATTTTCTTTCCATCCCAGGTGAGGACAAGTGTGTCTGGATCAGGGTGGAGGGGAATTGATTGGTAAGGCCTGGAGGCACTGCTACTTCTTATGGATAAAGAAAAGATTTGGCTTCTAGGCCATTCAACCTTCCAAAACTTTGAAATATTCATCACCAACTGTTTTTTGGTTTGACCTGATAAACGCTGTAAAGAGAGAGTTCCTGAAGAAAATACTTCTATGGATACCTGAGATGACCTGCTAAAAAATAAAAAAAAACAAAATATAGAGATATACCTATCTCATAGAACTGGAAGGGACCTTCAAAGGTCATTGAGTCCAGCCCCCTGCCTTCACTAGGAGAACCAAGTACTGATTTTGCCCCAGATCCCCAAGTGGCCCTCTCAAGAATTGAACTTACAACCCTGGGTTTAGTAGGCCAATGCTCAAACCACTGAGTGATCCCTCCCCCCTATATAGCTAATGAAGCTACCTGCTAACACTTGTTGTATAATACGACCCTGCACACAGTAATGATTTTATGAGGGAAATCTCAGCTGTTAAAATGTGGAAAGTGCTCACCTCAAAGTACAGGTAGGGTAACGGAAACACACAATTGGGAAGTAGGGTCATTCTTCCACAAGGAACCTGTAACTAGAACCTGCTGGGTCTAATTCCCTCCTGACTGAAATCAGACTAAGACATTTTAAAGACAAAATGGACCATTAGATCATCTAGTCTGACCTCCGTTATAACGGAGGCCACAGCATTCGAGCCAGGTGCCTAGGCACTGTGCTCACCAGCCCACCGCACCACTAGGCTAATACCTATTTACAGAAAGGCATCCAGTCTGGATTGGAGGACATCCAGAAACGGAGAATCCACTTCTTCCCTTGGTAGCTTCTTCTGATGGTTCATCACCCTGGCTGTTAAACATTTGTGCAGAGCAGCTGGAGCTGCTTGGTCAGCAGTGAATGTGACCCTTTGTCTTTAGGCTTTACACGGATGGCTCCAAATGCTATTGTGTTTGTTTCACTTGCTCTTATAATCTCATTCTTACCTTCCTCTTTGTTGGGCGTGTGGTCGTCAGGCTCCTCAGAGCATCCACCCACTTGACAGTATGCAGGCGGTCATCCCAGTCAGGGACCTGGTCCGCAGGATGCTGGAAGGTGATTCTGGACACTTTACACTTAACTGTGTGCATTTTGAAGGTGACAGGAACATTAGATTTCAAAGTCACTGTGATATCCTTAGCACATTCAGCATGGAGGTGGCCGACCTGGAGAGGATCAGAGAGCCAATGCCATTAGTTCATCCATGGTCAGTCTGTGGCCAGCAAAGGATGGAGTGCTATTGTGAGCTACATGGAGAAGAAATGGAAGGGCTAGAATGTGAGTCTGCATTTTTCCATGCAGTGAATTTGGTGCCAGATTCACCTCTGTTTATTGCTAGCCTAGGCAATGGTGGTGTATACTTCCCCACGTAGACACCAGCAACAACACACTCATGGGATCACCTCTAGAAAGCTGCTCCACCTGGGTCTAATGGAAAGAAGATGCAAAGCTGGATATCAGCATACAGATGACACCAGAACCTATAGCAACTCAGTCTCGCTCAGTGGCCTCATGTCACAGGGTTTCTGGCCCCGTAAATGAAGGAGGCTCAGCTCACCTGTGCCAGAACAGCCATTCTCAGTTTGGCCAATGAAGATGGTGGAGTGGCACCTGGAGGGTTACAAAGACTAGGGACAGCCGTTGAGTCAGGAGGCCAGAGAGGTCTCTGAGGCCAGCTGTAGAGAGCCTCCTGCAGGAGGTATCTCCAGGAAGCCTGCTGACTTTCAAGAGCCAAAGCCAGTGCCAGGAGGTTGAAAAGGGCTGAGGGCTTGGGAGCCAGCAGAGGGGCTAGCTGGCAGATCTTCCTGAGCCAGAGAGCCAAGCCAGAGACAGCCAGAGAGGGCTGAAGGCTGAGAGCAGCGGAGGGAGGCACTTGCTAGCTCGCTAAGCTGGAGAGCTGAAGACAGCAGGCCAGAGGGGGCTGAAGGCTGGGAGTGAAGTGTGGTGAGGGGTGCCAGAGTCAGACTGGTGAACGGGGGCAGAGTGAGGGTGGCAGGGCTCTCCTCGAGGTATTATTATGGTTTATGTGCAGGGGATGTTTGTAATACATTAACCCGATAGGGCTATTTCTAGGGACTGTGGTGGAGGGAAACTGAGGCAGGCGTGCCTGTTCTGCTGCAGGAGGGCGCTCCAGGAAGGCGCAGCCCTATCACACCTTACTTTAAAAAGGGAATGGCCATTCTGAACCAAGTGAAATTCTGCAATCAAGAGCCCTCAGGGAGCAAGAGCAGTTTCCCAGCAGGATAGGATCCCACGACTCTCCCACGAGGGCTGATAGTTCTGCCTCTCACCTTTGCAAGCCCAAGGATTCAGAGAACTGACGCAAGACACAAACCAGAGCGTATGCATGGCAGCGAGGAGCACTGCCACCTAGCGCTGGGTCAGTGCTCTGCTAGCTACACATAACTTGCTGAGCAATCTCTTGTGCATGGGATAAAACAAAGTGGTCCCTGTATACCTGGGGAGAGAAGACAAGCGAAGCTGCAGCAGGCCATTCAAACCTCATCACATCTGCTTTGCTGCGGTTGGTTATCGTGAAGGTCACCTGGTAGGGCTTCCCGATGTGACAGTCCCCAAACTGGATGTGATCTTCTCTGGCAGCTAGGAAGAACGAAAACGGGGTGCTCACTGATTTGGCTATAGCACTTGTAAGGCAGTGACGACTCGCACAGCACCCTTCCTCTCATACATGTGACTCTCTTCCCATCCATTGGCACCAGAGAGGGGCCTTGGAGTAGCCCCTCCTCAAGCAGTGCATCCAGCTCTCCACTCACTGAAATCAAAAGGCCTCCACAATACATTACAGCCTGAAACACACCTTTCCACTTGGCGGACATAGGCTCAGGTGTCCTGTGTAACAGAGACACAAACCCAGCTGTAGAGAGGGCACAATAAGTAGGGCCCTACCAAATTCACTGTCCATTTTGATCCATTTCATGGCAGAGGGTTTTTAAATTGGTCAATTTCACAATTTCAGCTGTTTACTTCAACAGCAGCAGGCTCAATCCAAAATCCTGATTTACCTTCTAAAAACCTCAAAGGGGCCAAATTATTCTCAACAATGCCTCTTACCCTCCACTCTGTCCTCCTCCAGCTGCCCCTCTGCATTCTCCTCGTTGCTCTCGGCTACCAGCCCATGGATGTTATCCAGTGTGATATCGTCTTGGTAGCCCTCTCCCACCATCTGAATGCAGGTTTCCTCATACTGATTGTCCACCACTGACAGATGGATCTTCCCTTCCACCCGCTGGGCCAGGCTGGGTTTGAAAAGCACATCAAACTCAGCCGACTCACCATTCTGCAGGATTAGGGAAGCTGTGTGGGGTTTCCTTCCTGCAAAGGAATGGAGTGTTTGGGCTGGAAATCAGAACTGAGAGTTGCAGACACACAGAAGGAAACATTCCTAAGAGGTTTGAACAGGAAAACCAGCTAAAGCATGTCTGTCTCCAAATCATCGTTCTCCTGGAGGGAGGAGGTCTCATGACAGACTCAGTCCATACTGCAGGCTCTGTGAGTATGTCTTTGCTGCAGAGTTAACTTGGGCTCTTACTCAGATGCTGGTTCCAACCTGACTCCCATCCACACACAAAACCCTCCTCACTCCATCCAGTGTGATGGTGCTTTCAAACTCGGCTAGCTGGTCTGTCCATGGTTATCGGCTACAGGTGAGGCACTGCTTTCTCTCAGGCTGGTAACCCACCCACTCTGCAGCAAGTACTCAGGCTAAACCATTTGAGTGCTGGTAATCCTCAAATGCCTTCCCACAATTGCCCCATGTGCCAAGGACAAATTCTCCCATAATTCACTGGGAAAGAATCACAGAGCAGCTCAACATGCTGCGGCACAAAGATCCATGGGAAGTGCCCCAGAAGTCCCAGTGTCTGCAGCACCAATGAGGACCCAGTAACTCAGGCAGGACTTTCTGGCCTGGCTGCTCACTCCTGGGCTAGGCTAGTCTTGGGGCTCAGACCCAGGTGCCAATCACCCCTACGAGAGCTGCTGGAATTCTTCACTCCTGCCAGGCTCACTGCATTTACCTTCTCTGCCCGATTCATCCCCCTCACTCTGAGCCATATAGAGGCAGTGAGTGGTAGGCCTGGATTTCAGTGAGAAAACTCCATAATCATCCAGCAGGTCAACCATCACCTGGAGAAGAGAAACACAAAGCATGGCAACATGGGCTAGGATACAGGGCAGCAAGTGGAGTCATCGAACGTTACCGATGTTCCAGAGAATCGAACACTCATTGCTTTCACCGTTAGAATGTATTAGAATGTAATCGAACAGAACAGCCTATACGCCTCTGAAACTGAACAGACTATCGTTAGAATTCAACTGAATACAATAGAATGCGATTAGAAGGTAATCAAATAGAACAGATTGTAATTAGAAAGTATAAAAAGGTAACTATAGAATAGAATTAAAATAGAATTCATTTTAATACTTTCTAATTACAAGCAAGGAGAATAGCATGTAATTATACTGTAACAGCATGTAATTAAATAGACTAGAATGTAACTGAGTAGAATGGAATTAGAACATAATAGAAGGTAATTAGAAGGTAATCAAATAGAATAGAATGTAATTAGACAGTATTAAAATGTAATCACGTAGAGCAGAATGGAATTAGAATGTAATAGACGCATTCTCATAATTAGAACCAAACGGTGAATAGGAAAACAACAGTTTTCTTCTGATATTGTTAAGTAAGAATGACAAATTGGTCAGAAAATCACACACCTCTAAGGGCAAGTAAGTGGAAGTCAGTCATTTGCTCTCTTGGCTGACTGACACCCATTTCAGGGTATGTCTACATGGGAAACTTCAAAGCACTGCCATGGGAACACTCCTGTGGCAGCGCTTTGATGTGCGAGTGTGGTTGTGCACGAGCGCTGGGAGAGAGCTCTCCCAGCGCTCCTGGCAATCCACCTCCACGAAGGGATTAACTCCGAGCACTGGGCTTGGAGCCTGTCTACACTAGCACTTTAAAGCGCTCAGACTCGCTGCGCTCAAGGGGGTGATTTTTCATATCCCTGAGTCAGCAAGTTAGAGCGCTATAAAATGTAAGTCCGTAGCGGTTTCTTAAGGCACAGAAAGGAGAGCTGGTACATAGAGCCATAATATCAGACTGGAGAAGACAGTGAAGAAATTATTGGAAAGGAGACAAAGATGAACAATCAAAAGCTTTCCCCTTTGGAATTGTCCTATAGAATCTGATAGAAAATAGGACCTTTTCTGTTGGTCTCCAGAAGCATCCTATGGAGTTTAATAGAGAATTATAGCCTTACTATGGAATTCTATAGGATGGTTCAAAACACACGCAGAAAGGATCTCATTCTCTATTCGATGCCACAGAGTTTTAATGTGCTTTCTAGACATCTCTACTGGCTTCATTTGTATTAAGTTCTATAAGGCTTGTTCATAACAGGAGGAGAATTTGCTTCAGTTCCATCTTTTAAGCTTTTGCCTAGCAAGTTATTACCTGGACGGGTATCATGCCACTGTTCTTTAGGACAAAAGGGAGTTTCTCTGATCGCTCGAGCAAGAGCCTCTTGAAGAGGAGCAGTGGGTTCCCTCTTTTGTTGCGGAGGACAGGGCGCAAGATGGTCACTCGGGGGAAGTTCCCATCCCCAGTGATATCAAATGTTAAATTTCGTGATTTAGCGACCAAGCTGCAAGGAGTAGGAAAAAATCATTGTTCCAGGCACATGCCTGCTATGTACACAAAGGACAGGAAAGCCCATCCCCAGGAAGCAGTGGGTTAAATTACCTTGGCAGTCCATCAATGAAAGCCTCAAAAACGCACTGGTAGCTCTGCATTGTCTGTGGGGTGAAAGTCACTGTAGCAAAGGCATGGGAGCGGCTGGGGACGCACATCCGAACGGGATCCACCTCGAAGATGTCGTTAATGCGGGCAGCAGCCTTAGGGAAACCCAGACAGCAGGGTGGCTGTGAAATACTCCTCCCATAGCCACAGCCAGTGGAATTCACACACACAAAACACACACAGTGTAAGAGCCACAGGGGCAAGACTCTTCCCTCAGCTGTCAGGAGGTTGTCCACTCCTGTCACAGGAATGGATGTCAAACAGCAGGTTTCTTGACTTAACAAATGTGCTGTCAGGATCAGAAAAACCACATCCTATTCCAAGTGGTGGGAATAGTGGGGTATTTGAGACAACAGTGTGCGATAACTGAAGGCAAGGGCCCACCGCTGCAGCACAGCAGATAGCTGTTTGTATGGCTGTATTAGTCACTCAGTTAACTCCACATTTCAGTGCCCAGATTATGTATTGCTCATCAGACTCTGTGTGCCTATGGTGAATCTCACTAGCCACCAGACTAAAGGAGGGAAAGCCGTCCAGCTCAAGAGGAGGAAAAGAGATCAAAAGGCGCTGAAACCAACCCAGACTGGCTTTACGCCGGGGCAGACCAACACATCAGGGCCATTCCTCTGGGTATGATTTTGTCAAGAGTCAGGATCGACTTAAGGAAGGGGCTTGTCACAGCGTGGGATGCTGGCAAGTCTGGTAGTGGAAGGAGGGATAATTAGGGTTTCTTATCACAAAACCATTTGCTGGGTTCTTCTGACTGGCTGCTGTGAGGAATGGGGTCCTTATGTCACCCCATGGGAGAGAGGGGACATTTCTCTCTAGGACTCCTTAGGGACTGCTTTCTTCTTCCTCCAGGAGGTGGTTACTAATCAGATCCATATCTTATCAGATCCCATGTGATCAGTGCCCAGCTTCCTGTATCTCATTCCAGGCACTGCCAGCACTGAGCTGCACAGAGGCTTCACTGTGGACCTGGCAGCATGGATCAGCATGGGCAGCAGTCTAACACTGCTGGGCAAGACATTCTATTACCCTGCACTGCTCCAGACCAGGCAAGGCCGAGACACACACCTCAGAAACCCTGAATGAAGCTCCAGCTTGCTTGTGGGGCCTCCAGTGGATGGTCCCACACCCGTCCCTTCAGCTCTTATTCTCACCTTGCTGGAGACAGGCTTGACTGCGAGTACCACGTCACAAGGAATTCTGCCCACATTGGCAATCTTGAATCGAGCTGTTGCCTGGTGCCCAACCAGGACGTTACTGAAGATGAATTTGTTCTCATCTGATACAAACACCCCACCGCCTTCCACTGTCTGCAGGATCTGGTAAAGGTTGATGTTGCTACAGATCCGATGTTCCTCAAAAATGGACCCGATGTCATCAACCACAAAGGCTGAGGGAAGAGAGACATGACAGCTGAGATGGTGTGTTCTCTTCTGGCTGAGAAACATAGGCCTAGTTTGTCTTGGGAGCAACTCTACCGACTTCAGTGGCATTAATGCAGGATGAACTTGACTCCAGAATCCTTTTTGCACAGTCAGGGTAATGGCACACCCCTGAGTGAGTTGTCAGCAATTTGTATTGAACCTCAGACCTCTGGATCTTAAGGCATGTGCCTCTATCACCTGCATTTGTCTACCCTGCATCCACTCATGGTGGCTGGGCCACTCTGAGAGGGGTCGATGAGGCCAGTACAGTCTGAGCCAACATTTATTTCCAGCAATAGCAGCTCAGGCTTTCAGAACCAGAGAGCCCAGGTTCAATTCCCACTGCCAATAACCCCCCCAGGGGTGTGGTGTTACACTAGTGGCAAAGTTAACAAAGACCAGCTTTCCAGGCTGTATTCCTGTATGGAGGGGCTTTCCCGTGGGGCAAAACTATGAGGAAGAGAGAACATTCGTTGTGCACAGAAACAGTAACTGACATCACAGGTACATCTCTGTGCTTTCCCTGCTGTCATGGCTCTCTGGGCAACCTGGCACTGCACTGCCCCATAAACAGGCCTGATCTGGTCCTTGAGGTTAGCATGATGCATTCTTCCACTACCCCAGGGTAGAACTGCTCCCTAATGCCCTTGCTCTATTTGCAGCGGGTCATACCCTGAAGCCCTTATCCGTTCCTTTGACTTGGATACATTTTGCTCGAGTGAGGATGGAGCACAGCTGAAGCACACACTTCAGGGTTTGGCCCAGAATCTATTCCTCAGGCCAACTCTTTTCTCATGATCTCTCATGGCAAAAAAGCAACAGCAACTGGGGAATGGCAGAGCAGATATGCTGCAGGCCTCTCCGTCAGCCTATCCAGCCCTTCCAGACACCAGCCTCTCTCTTGGGAACGAAGCGGATAGAAGGCCCAATCCAAAGCCCATGGAACTCGGTGAGAGACTTTCCACTGACTTCAGCTGGGCTTGGATCAGGCCCAGAAGGAGCTGTGCAAGACCGTGCTGAGAAACGCTATCTATTCAGCTCCTGCTGGAGCTCTGCATTGGTGATTGTTGTGACACCAGGCTTTGAAAGGGTGACCCAAGCTGGGGGCAGTACAGAGGAGGAGGCTGAAAGATTTGACCTGTGGAGTTTGGGAGAGTAGGAATGTTCAATCTAGAGAAAGGGAGGCCAAGAGGTGCCTCAACAGCTGTGGACAAGACCAATGGGGAACGGAGAATGTTCGTTCTCTCTAGTCAGCCAGGACTGAGCCAGAAGCAAGCAGTGGAAAACACAGTGAAACATTAGGAAATACCTGATACCTCTGTGACAGCTAAATAACTGTATAGGCTGTCAGGGGTCACTGTCCCTTCTCCTTACTGCCCTGGTGGATAAAATCGCTGGTTCGTCAGCTTCTGCCCCCTACCTCCAGCAGTTGCCAGCTGATGCCTCAAAAGAAAACGGTCCTCCCTGCTCCATACAACACACCTAGGTTGGACACTAGCGAGGGGGAATGCCTTCCTGAGCATGCCTGCAGTGATCAGTTTACACTCTGAAGCATGAGAGTTGGTTACCTACTATCCCATAATGTGCTGCCAACTCCAGCAAGGATTGGAGGCAAGCAGTGGAGATTTTCAAGATGAGCCATCTTCTCTCTCAAGGGGGGTGTCAGGAATAATGCAACCCCACTCCACATGCTCCTTGGGGAAGAGGGAGTGGACGCAGTGATTCAGCCAATGGCTGATGGAACATGTCTATACCTGGTAGGCATGACTCAGCAACCAAGGTGTATGGGATGCCTCCCGGATTATCGTCAGGGTCCCTGTCGGTGATGTCAATGGCCAGGTATTCCTCACACTTTCCCACTGGCTCTGCTAAACAATCAACTGTGATGATCTGCTGACCTCCTGCAGGGATGGATCCAAATCCAGGATACACTGTGAACATACCTAGAGTGAAGCGAGCCTGCAAAAGAATCCAGGGAAAGCCTGCCTCAGACATCCTGACATGGCTGCTACTCTAAGTCCCAGGAGAGGAGCATTCCACTCCCTTCATTTCTCCCTGCTTCCCTACAGCCAGTCATTACCACGGCACATTCCCTGGGGCTGCTAGGACATGGAACGAACTCTTAGTACTCCAACAGCCTCCTAAAGATGATGCACAAGGCATTGGGCTCTCAGTTTAATGGTCATGTCACGTGTACACAGCCAAGTTCAGGAACCTACCTCAGTCCCCCTGCCCCAGGGCGGCAGGGGAAGCACCAGAAACCTTCTGGTCAGCGTAAGAGTGATGTTGACAAACTGTAGAAGAAGCAGCATCTGATCCTCCCTAGTCAAAGGAAGGGGGATTGGGAAGTAAAGGGAGGGGAAAAGAGCAAGGATCCTGATTTCTGGTGGGGAGCGAAACAAAAAGGAGAAATATAGTCCTGGAAACATAGGAGGGAGGAATGAGAGTAGAAAGGTTGAGGAAAAGAAAGGGGAAAGTACATGAGAAAGAAAATCATCCAGAGAAAGAACATCAGCTCTGGAGCAGACATACCGTAAATGACAACAGCACATCCTCTGATCTAGCTGCCCAGGCAGGGTCACCCCTGGGGGAGCGGAAGAACTCAGACTGGAGAAGGGCCCTAGCAGACACTGCAGTGGATGTGAGGAGCGGCATGGAACATGCACCCACCTGCGCAACAAGGTTGATGTCCTTCTGAAGAGATTCCGTGCGCTTGCTTTGTTTGCCAACGGGAGGGATCTTGCTTAAGGTCTCGCTGTCACGGGAACGGGAGTGCTTGATGTGAGATGGTCTGGAAGAAATCAGCAGAAATACATCACGCTAGGGTCTCCACTGTGTCCAATCCCCTCCTGGGTTTGACTGTCCCAGAGCTGGGACTGCCCTAGGAAGGGGCACACCCATTCTGAGCAAGTGCCAAATTTAATACACACACGAGCATGCCTGGCTGAAGGCCATTAATAACACTGACCACGTATGCAATCTCTCATCCATAAACCCCAGCACTTTACAAAGAAAGGCACTCATAAGCCCTATCTCTTCACAGCACTTGTCATCAGCAGAGCTCAAAGTGCTTTACAATGGAGGTCAGTGTCATCACCCCCATTTTATAGATGGGGAAACTGAGGCCCAGAGTCGTCAGCATTAGCTGGTGCTTTCTCTTACCCCTTTTTCGGTGGGATGGGCAGATCTCGTATTAGCTTGCCGATGAAGTACTTGAAATCAAGAGCACCTTTGTTCTCCAGAGTGAAGGTGCAGGTCTTACGGGTGCTGTTCATCATGGAGCCAAAGTTGACGAGCGAGGCAGGGGAAACGCTGTACTTGGTGAACAAAGAATTCACTGACACTTTCACTGGAATGCTGGCAATGGTCTCGCCTCCTTCACAGACATTGGGCTCGATCACCTGGGCAGAGGAGGGTGGATTGGCAAGTGGAGTTTAGAGGCCTCTGCTGGTCTGTCTCATAAATCCACAGAGTTGCTTCCTACAGGCTGGGAGCCATAGCACACTTGGCCAAGCACTCTCCCCCACCTCCCGGCTTGTGTCAGTTCCCTGGTGACTTGAAGGCCTTTGTCATTCCTAAGATTACCCGTGCAAAGACTTGGCAGAAGTCCCTAGGAGCTTTCAGAGATTCACAGATTCCAAGGCCAGAAAGGACCACTAGGGTCATGTTGCCTGACCTCCTGTGTAGCACAGGCCAGAGAACTTCCCCCCAATAATCCCTAGAGCAGAGCTTTGAGAAGAACAGCCAGTCTTGATTTAATGATCACTGATAGAGAATCCACCACGACCCTTGGTAAATTGTTCCAATGGTTAATTACCCTCCCTGTTAAAAATGTACGACTTATTTCCAGTCCGAATTTGTTTAGCTTCAACTTCCAGCCACTGGATCACGTTAGACCTTTTGTCTGCAGAGCCCATTATCAAATATTTGTTCCCTGGGTAGATATTTATGATATGTGATCACGTCACCCTCAATCTTTTCTTTGTTGAACTAAATCGATTGAGCTCTTTTAGTCTCTCGCTATAAGGCAGGTTTTCTAATGCTTTAAGCATTCTCATTGCTCTTTTCTGAATCCTCTCTAATTTACCAAAATCCTTCTTGAGTTGTGGGCACCAGACCTGGACACAGGATTCCAGCAGTGGTCGCACCAATGCCAAATACAGGGGTAAAATAAACTCTCTAATCCAATTTGAGATTCCTCTGTTCATGCATCCCAGGACCGCATTAGCTCTTTCGGGCAGACCGTTACATTGGGAGCTCACGTTCAGCTGATTATACACCAGCATCCCCAAATCTTTTTCAGGATCGCGGCTTTCCAGGGTAGAATCCCCCATCCTATAAATATGACCTACATTCTTTGTTCCTAAATGAATACGTTTAGCTGTATTAAAATTCCATTTTTCCTTGCACCCAGCCTACCAAGCAACCTAGATCACTTCTGAATCAGTGACCTGACCTCTTCGCCACTTTCCACTTACCCAATTTTTGTGTCATCTGCAGACTTCATCAGGGATGATTTTATGTTCTCTTCCAGCTCACTGATAAAATGTTAAATAGCACAAAGCCAAGAACTGATCACTGCAGGGACCCACTGCAAGCACATCCACTTGATGATGATTCTCCATTTGCAATTACATTTTGAGACCTATAACCTAGCCAGTTTGAATCCACTGATTGTATGCTAGGTTCTTTTATATCATTCTAGTTTCCCCACCGCCAACACTCTTGAACTAATTCCCACTGGAGAACGCTTGACGTGGAGTCCCTGGATATGAACGTTCTTACAGTCAGCCATCCTGAACCATCCTTCTTACAGAAACCTATGACGGAGCTGCGAATGCCTCTCCACTCCAATGACTGGATCAGTGCTACTCCTTGCAGTGACTCCTGCTGAAAGGGGCTTAGAGTGAAATCTTCTATGCTCCTGCATTATTCCTCTTATAGGGACTTCTTGGCTAGGAAAGGCTAAACCTGGAGCGGCCTCGAGCTTTTTCAAGGTCAGGCTCCTTAATTCCAATCCTAGGAGAAGCTAAGCCTAGAGAGGCCTGGACTGCTGGCTCTTTAAATACCTGTTCCAAAGCTAGAGATGGATGCTCATCCCTGGTTCGGGAACATCATGACAAATACATGGATGGTAGCACTGGATCCCTCAGTTAAGCACTGCATCCTCACTTGTGTGTGACTAGGAATATACACAGCACACAGGGTGCCGTCAGCTAGCAGTCGTAGCCACCACAGCTTGGCCTGTGCCAATGTCTTTACAAACATCTCACCTGGCAGTACAGGATAGGCTTATCTTCAATTTTCATTTCCTTCTTGGAGCGAAAGGTGATCTGGATCTGAGTGGGGCGGTCAACAGCGGCTAAAGTCCCCTTCTGGGGCTGGATGCTGAAGACGGAGTTCAAATTTGGCATGTTGGCGTCAGGGCATTCTAGAGTGAAGCTGAAGGATGGAGACAAAACAAAGACTCCTGTTCGGTTAAGGATGCTAGAGCCAGTCACATAGCCAGGAAGCCCAGTTAAGAGCCTCTGCACAAACACTTAGGAGTGTGAAAAGGGCCATTAAGATCTCACTCAGCTTTGTTCAAGAGATTCCAGATGGAAATTAAAATTGTGGACTTTAGCTTGATTTACTTCCAAGGCCAGATTTTCAAAAGCTCTGAGTTTTCTGTATGCACCTGTCTGTGCATGTAAGCTGCATTTTCATGCCTAACTTCCTCGTTTGTAGGATGCAGAATGTGCCCATGCTTTGCAAAATAGAAGTTCTTTAAAAAAAAACCTGACACCTTGTGATGGGGCGTACCAGACCCTCTGAGGCCCCCTGCTGGAGGCCTCATGGCCCTGACACATCCCACCCCAAAAAGGGCAGTGGAGAGAGTTCTCCAAGCTGCCTAGAGTGGCTAGGGCAGGGGAAGGCAATCTATGGCACGGGTGCCAAAGACAGCACGTGAGCTGATTTTCAGTGGCACTCACGCTGCCCGGGGCCTGGCCACTGGTCCGGGGGGCTCTGCATTTTAATTTAATTTTAAATGAAACTTCTTAAACGTTTTGAAACCTTATTTACTTTACATTCAACAATAGTTTAGTTACATATTATAGACTTACAGAAAGAGACCTTCTAAAAAGGTTAAAATGTATGACCGGCACGTGAAATCTTAAATGAGAGTGACTAAATGAAGACTCGGCACACCACTGCTGAAAGGTTGCCGACCCCTGCTCTAGATCATTAATGAAGATATTGAACAAAACTGGCCCCAGGACCAACCCTTGGAGCACTCTGCTTGAAACCAACTGCCAACTAGACATGGAACCGTTGATCACTACCCGTTGAGACCGACGATCTAGCCAGCTTTCTATCCACCTTATAGTCCTTTCATCCAGCCCATACTACTTTAACTTGCTGGCAAGAATACTGTGGGAGACCGTATCAAAAGCTTTGCTAAAGTCAAGGAATAACACATCCACTGCTTTCCCCTCATCCACAGAGCCTGTTATCTCCTCATAGAAGGCAATCAGGTTAGTCAGGCATGACTTGCCCTTGGTGAATCCATGCTGACTGTTCCTGATCACTTTCCTCTCCTCTAAGTGTTTCAGAATTGATTCCTCGAGGACCTGCTCCTTGATTTTTCCAGGGACTGAGGTAAGGCTGACTGGCCTGTAGTTCCCCAGATCCTCCTCCTTCCCTTTTCTGAAGATGGGCACTACATTAGCCTTTTTCCAGTCACCCGGGACCTCTCTCGATTGCCAGGAGTTTTCAAAGATAATGGCCAATGGCTCTGCAATCACATCCGCCAACTCCTTTAGCACCCTTGGATGCAGTGCATCCGGCCCCATGGACTTGTGTTCGTCCAGCTTTTCTAAAGAGTCTTGAACTCCTTCTTTCTCCACAGAGGGCTGGTCACCTCCTCCCCATGCTGTGCTGCCCAGTGCAGCAGTCTGGGAGCTGACCTTGTTTGTGAACAGATCCCCAGGCTGGCAGCGGGCTGAGCAGGGCCGCCGGCCAGGACCCCGCCTGGTAGGGACCGGCAGATGGAACCCCAGACCGGCACCAGGCTGAGCGGCTCAGTAAAATGTATTACTGGCACATAAAATCTTAAATTAATGAAGACTTGGCACACTACTTCTCAAAAAAGAACAGGAGTACTCTTGGCACCTTATAGACTAACAAATTTATTTGAGCATTAGCTTTCGTGGGCTGCAGCCCACTTCATCGGATGCATAGACTGGAACATACAGCAAGAAGATATTTATACATACAGAGAACATGAAAAGGTGGAAGTAGCCATGCCAACTGTAAGAGGCCAATCAATTGAGATGAGCTGTCATCAGCAGGAGAAAAAAAGCTTTTGAAGTGATAATCAAGATGGCCCATAGAAGGTGTGAGGGTACTTAACATGGGAAAATAGATTCAACTAGCATAATGACCCATACTTAATGTTAAGTATTCTCACACCTTCTATGGGCCATCTTGATTATCACTTCAAAAGTTTTTTTTCTCCTGCTGATGACAGCTCATCTCAATTGATTGGCCTCTTACAGTTGGCATGGCTACTTCCACCTTTTCATGTTCTCTGTATGTATAAATATCTTCTTGCTGTATGTTCCAGTCTATGCTGCCGATGAAGTGGGCTGTAGCCCATGAAAGCTTATGCTCAAATAAATTTGTTAGTCTCTAAGATGCCACAAGTACTCCTGTTCTTTTTGCAGATACACGCTAACAAGCTGCTACTCTGAAACACGTCTCAAAGGTTGCTGAACCCTGGGCTACGGTGACCAGGTATCCCGATTTTATAGGGACAGTCCTGATATTTGGGGCTTTATCTTATATAGGTGCCAATTACCCCCCACCCCATCCCGATTTCTCACCCTTGCTATCTAGTCACGCTAAGAGTAGCTGTGTGGGGCACAGCCAATCAGGGCCCAGCAGCCTAGTATAAGAAGAGCTGCAGGCCAGAGGGAGTTCAGTTCCCTGCTGGAGCTGTAGGAGCATGGATGGGGTGTGGCCGGGTGATGGAGCTGCAGAACCCCAGACAGGGGAGTGCTGCCAGAATCTGGAGCAAGGAGGAGCCCTGAACTGGTTGCTGGGACTCCATTAGGACAAGGCCCTGAGGTAAGGGTGAAGGCACCAGGGGGAAAAGGCCCAGGGAATTAGAGCAGTGGTGTGACATAGTTAAAGGGACACAGCAGATGGCTGCGATCTATAGGGTCCCTGGGCTGGGACCCGGAGTAGTGGGTGGGCCCAAGTCCCCTCCACCCCCCATTAGCCACTGGGGGAAGTGGCCTGGTCACTGAGGCACCCCGGAGGGGGAACTGAATTGTAGTGCCCAGCGGGAGAGCTGCAGCCAGAAGGCCCGAGAGAGAGTATGCAGGCACATTCACTCACCACTGAAATCTGCAAATAAATCACAGCCATGCCCACTGGGGAATGATTTACATTTTGTTGCGTTTCTTCCTCAGGTGTCACGCTGTGTAACATACGGTTGTTGGTGTGTTGAACATTTGAAAGTGGTGACCTCTGAGCTTTGCTACTTACACTGATTGTGATCTAGCCATTCCAGGAAGAGGTTATAGCAAGGGGAATAACGGAACGAAGACTGGACTGACGGGGACATCGAATGCTTAGACATCACACAGCTGAAATAGTTAGTTTACCTGTATCCAATCTCATATTTTCCTTTGTTCTTCAGCGACACCATTTGCCGAGCTTCATCCAATACTCTAATGACCCCGAAATCCAAACCACCATCTGTACCTGAAGAGAAAGCCACACGTGGGAGGAGAGAGGGTGATGAATACTCAGGTCTTGCATGAAACACCCCCGCAAATCACAAGATTTCAATCTCCAGAAAGTCAAAGTTTTCCAGAGAAAGTCTTCTCAAAATTCACCCTGGGATGCTTCACTGCACTTTTTGTTATGTGGAGGAGAACTGCCTGGCTTAGTGCTAAACACTGTGTTCATTTCCTTGTAGTGCTACATGCCTAAAAGTATATGTCCTCTCCAGTCTGTGAGCGGTGCAGCCTTGCCACTTGCTTGCTTAGATAGCCTACATGTCAGAAAGCTGGAAATGTTTTTGTACGGGCTTATTGCTATGGTTTCCAGCTCAACAAATGAAATAAATTGCATACAAAAGCTGCTTTAACAGAAGGTTAAGGTGAACTCAAGCACTCAAAAGTTAGGAAATGCCAGTATTAAGGTGACCTTAATGCATCCCCTTGGTGTATATATATCATGCTACAGTCTATAATGACATGGTCACTGATTATTTGTTCTACTGGATGCTTGCCTCGTTCAGTTATACATCTGAACCCTGTGCCTAATGAGGGCAACCTTAGTTCTTCTTACTGATTCAGCCAGGCCATCCTGAGTGTGGGGAACAAAGACTGACCTCTGGGGAAGCTGATGTCCAGAGCAACGTCATAGGACTCGGCAAGGATTTGGATGTTTTCGTACTGAACAATCCCCAGGATGTTTTCCATGTCTGAAACCTTAGGCAACAAGAAACAGCTGTCACTCAGCACACCTCTGACCTCTGCTGATGAACATAACGAGTTCTTCATACTGCCAACGGCACCCACCTCCTTCTTTGCCATCAGATTCCAGCATCAGCAGCAATGCAGCTGCAAGGCATTTCCTACCCTGCTAACCTCCTGGGCTGTCCAAAAAGGATTCTGCTGCTGTGTGAAACATCAGCCTAGTTCTCCACCCTTCCAGCATGAGACATTCACTACTAATGATGCTGTTGATGGTAACCAGCATAGTTTGCAATAAGAGATGTTCCTAACAATCCCCAGCCAAGCTCACGCCGAGGCAGCCTTTCTGAACACCAGCCCAGCCGCAATGTAGGAGGTAGGAAAGGGACGCCTACATTGTGCCTTTTCCTGTGATTTGTTGCCATTTAAATTTCAAAACCAAGCTTGTTTCCAGCAGGGCCCTGCATTTGGATTCTCTGGCACAGAAGTGGCAGAGGCTGTGCAGGAACCCTAGAGTGACTCCTGATGTGTCCCGTGGCACTAGCCAATGCCAAACGGAGAGCACCATGTCAGCAATCCTGAATCAGCCCAGTCACTGCTCCCTTGACCTGAGCCAACCTGCCTTGAGGGGGGGGGGGTTGGATTTGTCGTTGGATGGCTCTATCATCTAGGCTTTAGCCCCAGATGACTGGTGGGAACTGGGGCTGCCCCAGACTGAGGGGCAGAGTTGCACAGGGCCGCCCCTGTTGGAGGGAGAGACCAGACTCCGGTCCAGCTGGGCTAGCCCACCTGTGAGACTCAGATGTTCCAGGATACACTGGAATATTTTGATTCAAATAAAGAAAAGTTACAGAAACATGAACAAAAATAGCCATCTGTCCAGCTGCCTGCGGGTGCTGCCTCCCCAGCCCATAACACCTCGCTTACCCAGCAGGGCCTCAGATACAAGACGGCTGCCTCACTGCTTGCTTCATTTCCAGGATCCTGCCCTTCTACAAGCTGGTCCCTTGGAGAAAGGCCACAGGCCAGAGCTGAGGTGGAGAGGGGAGCTAGAGAAGTGCTCCTTGCAGGTAGATGGCTGTGTCATTCACAACACCTGTTCACCACCACCCCACCCATCTCACCTGCCATTGGTGGTAACTGCCAAGTACAAACCTTAGTGCCAACCCTCACCAATGCCCTCCAAGGAGTCGGAAGGCAGGGCTACTGGGTTCATAGGTGCTGGGGAGGGAAGCGTCTGCCTCACCTCCAGTCGGATGACCTTCTTAATGTTGAGAGGTTTCGTAGCCTTAAAATGCAGCTGCAGGCAGTACTCTGAGCGGGGACCGATGATGCCCTGGTCTTGTGAGACAGAGAAATCATCTCCCAAGTTCTCCAGGCCACTGAGCCGCCAGGCTACAGGCATTGGGGAGGTGTTTCTCAGGAAAAGCATCTTGGTGTCCTTTCTAAAAGGAGAGGAAGACACTCAGCTGTTGTTGCCAAAGCAGCCATTTTAGTGTTGCATTTGAATGGGGCCCAGGCCAATCCAGTCTCACATGGCCTCTTAAGTCACAGAGATCCAGCTGGACCCACAGGGTTTAACCATATTCAGTTCTTTCTTACTTTGTGTGTGCCAGAATCTTAAATTCAAGTTTTGGGGAGAATCACAGAGTTTTACTTACAATGAACACAAGCAAAATAAGAACTTAAGTGGCAGATCAACATCTGACAGGCATGGATCACTTTAACTAGCTCCATTCCTACACATGGGAGTGGGGGCACTTGGGGTCATTCTGATGAACCAGCGTGAGTGGGTCACATCCAGACCCCAGCTAGGAACAGGTGCACCGGGAAGTATTCATCGGTATTCATGGGAGGACAGTGAATGAGAAGGGATTGATGCAAATATTTGGATCCTAGGCATGTGAACGGGATGTCACCATTTGCGTTCTACATTGTAGACAGTAGTCTATGTATACGTAATCCTGCCTCAGCACGGGAGGATGGATTAAATGACCTCTTGAGGTCCCATCCACCCTTATATTTCTATGATTTCTCTGTCTGTTTTACTGTGACATTTAATCACTTGAACTTGTGGAATTTAGAGCTAGAAGCTTAAAATAAGGACTCGTTCAACCATAGGAAGGTGGAGGGGCGGATTAGCTGAGGAGACGTGGGATGACAAGTTGCGTTCAATGAGTCAACATGCTCCAGTCCTGGCTGGTGAGCAGGAAAACAGCCCTGCCTCCAGGGTGACTTGCGGGTGTAAAAGCAGACAGAATGAAGCCCGACTGCTTGCTTTCTGGTCTGTGGGTACGTCCAGACTACCCACTGTGTCGGTGGGTAGCGATTGGTTTATCAGGGATCGATATATCGCGTCTCATCTAGACGCGATATATCGATCCCCAAACGCGCTCCTGTCGACTCCGGAACTCCACCAGTGCAAACAGCAGTAGCGGAGTCGACAGAAGGAGCTGCGGACGTAGCTCCTGCGCCGTGAGGACGAGAGGTAAATCGATCTAAGATACTTCGACTTCAGCTACACTATTCACGTAGCTGAAGTTGCGTATCTTAGATCGATCACTCCCCTCCACCCAGTGTAGACCAGTCCTGTTAGATGCTGCAAGCCTAGAGGTGGTCTGTGAGAAGGTGGAGGAGATGAGCACTGAGCTACAGAAACCCAGACAAGCAAAGATGAGTCCCTTCTGTTTCCTGTGACATGCGCCTCGCTGGAGGAAGGGTGCTAAAGGACAGGAAACCGGCAGGAGCACTGCAGTCTCACTGGAAAATAAGGGGCTAAAACACAGGAGTAATCCCTTGGGAGCTGCAGCATGAAGCATATTGGTGCAGCCAATACAAAGATTTGTGAAAAGCCCCAATATCACCGACTGCTTAAAGAGTCCAGCCCAAAGAACAGGGTAATAATTTGGGTCCTAAACATGGGTGTAGTTTGGGGAGCGCAGTGGGGCACATGGGGTCATGTGCCTCTCCCCCCTATTTCTGCGAGCATCGAGCTGCTCCCCATCCCGCAGGCCAGGCAGAGCAAGCCGGGCAGCCTGGCCAGAGTGGGGAGCAGGATGGAGCAGATTCTCCAGGTTGCTACCTTGATGCCTCCTGGGTCCTATTGTTCACCTGTTTCCTGTACAACCATAGTGGGGATGACAGACCGGGAGGAGGGGGATGAAGAGAAGAGGCAGTGGGGAAGGGGGGGATAGGGCAAGAGAACGAGAAGATTTAGGAGTAGGGGGAAGGGGATCAGGTGGGGAGGGGAAGGGAGATTGGAGCGGAAGAGAAGGAGATATGGGAATGGTGTGTGTGAGGGGGGAGCCTGGCATGTGGCATCCCCTCAGCTGCAGCAACAGCCCCAGCTGGGAGTCACCAGAGCAGCTGCAGCGGCTGGTGCCAGAGTGGCCGCAGCTCCCATGCTCAGGTCACCACAGCAGACAGCAGCAGCTGGGGCTCCCCCATTAAGCTGGCCTGGCCTGTCCCCCCTGTCCTGGCACGTGCAGCCCAGGTAGCACTCCAGGAGAGGGGAGAGAACCAATGAGCCAGGGAACAGGCTTCAGCATGTGCGCCTGCGCTTTGACCCCCCAATACAGCAGTCAAATTAGGCAGTAATGGCAGGCAGGGTGCCGTGAAGAGCCCTCGCCATGAGCACACAGCTACAGTGCAGTGGGGAGGTGTGGTTCCCAGACACATGCTAGCTCTGCTCTAGCTACTGCCTACAAATAGCACAAACTAACCGCCTGACTCCAACTCTGCCCAACCAGTTCCTGCTGCCCCAGCCACACTGCTGGATTCAGTATGCTAGCTTGAGGAGAGCTAGAGCACAGGTGTCCACTAGTGCTGGGAATTACGCCTCCCAGCTGCAGTGTACACATACTCGGAGTGAATGAGGAAAGAAACTGGAGATAAAAGGCAAGCCCTTGAGTCAAAATAAGCAACTTGGAAAAAGCAAACAAGGCCTGGCCTGAAGAGCAGGCTCCAGACTACGTTCTGACCGCCCTTCGGAATCCCAACCTGTGCAGCAGCAGCTTCTCAAAATGCAACTGCTTGCGGTCGAGCTCCAGTTCAGGACGCACCCCGTGGCAGCAGATTCTGAAGACCACTGGCTCTGGATTCTCTTTAATGCAGCAGACGATGCTGTCATCAAATATGCCAGGTGCGGTGGGGTATGCCCATATGCTCAGCCCCTGGCACGGCACCCCAGAGAGAAGGAGAGAGAGAACAGGGCATTCATTCAGAGGGGAAAACAGCTCCCAAATCTCGTGAGACTGCGATACCTGTTTGTCTCTTACCTGCTTCTCATTGGGTTTCAGCGTCATGGTGGGAGGATCCAAGAGGTATGTATTTGCCTTGATGTCATGCTGGAAGCAGAAAAACACTTCCGCTTCCAAAGGGGATGGGTTGAGGATGGTTATCTTCTCAGAGTTGTTGGGGTATCGGAGGGCCTTGTATCTGCAAATGAAATGCACTGTAGAAGAGACAGTGGGCCCAAGAAAGTGCTGCACCTTCACCCTTTCTTATGCCACAGATACAGTACCTCCTTTCATGCACCTGTACACGCACCAAATCCTGTTTTAAAAACATTCTTATAAAATAGCCCTCTCGTAATCATCATTGGTATAAAGAACATTATAGAACTGAGGGTTACTTCCTTGTAACTGAGTGCTGCGAGTGACCCCTGCAGCGTCACGCTAATGGGATCAATTGACTCTGAAGAGGCCACTCACAGGAGAAGTGCCAAAAATCGATCTGGCTTGTGGCTTTTTTTGTTTGTTTGTTTTGCTTCTTTATGAGGAATAAATAAGATCTGACAGGCTTTTAAAAATAGTTTAAAACTAGTTCACTTTTTCTGCTTGGTTTTCACCTGAGAAATACCAGAAGATTTCCTTGTGTTCCCTGTTTTGCTGGATATTTCAGGTGCGTGTTCGCACCTTAACTGAAAGGGTGGGAGAGGAAATGCTGAATCCCAGAGAAAGGCATCCTTTTCCCCAAAGTATGCAATAGGCTTTGGCGTTAAATGGTTAAAGAAACAAAAGAGAAGCACAGCATGTTAAAATAATCGCACTAAAAGTCCACTCTGGCTCTCGCTTGCTTAGCTATCAATGCCAAGGGACAACAGAACACCACTAGTTCTCCAGTCATCCCTAGAGTTCCCAAGCAGAACAGAACTGACTTTTTAAAGTTAAAACCAACAACAACACAGCATTCATCACCCTCCCTGGCCAGTAACAGCAACAACTAACACCTTGTAGCCCTTCTTTCTGGACTGTTGTGTTGCTTACAGCCTCTCGGGCTTAGGATGCACAGCACTGGCAGAACAGCCAAGTGGGCACGTGCTCTACTGATGTAACAATGTCGGCAGCAAAAGTAAAACCTCCTAGCATAGCTATAACCTCCAAAACAAACCACCACCACAGGGCGGGAAGCCAATGTTCATTTCTCTGTAGGTCCCCTTTCGAAAAAGAAAGGTGCTTGTTAAAAAAAAAAAAAGCCTCCAACACTGTGGGCCAAATCTGACATGCTGACTAATCACATTGTTGATGCCCAGTAACGTGTGTCTGTTACAACACCCCCAGCTCTTGCATAGCACTTCCTATCAGTAGATCTCAAAGTGCTTTACAAAGGGAGTCAGTGTATCCCCATTACACTGATGTAGAACCCCAGGCCCAGAGAGGAGACGTGATTTGCCCACAGTCACTCAGCAAAGCAGAGTCAGAGCTGGGAAAAGAACCCTGGTCTCCTGAGTGCCGGCCCTGTGTGCTATCTACTAGGTCACACTACCTCCCTGTGCTCTGGCTGGAGCCTGGAGCTGCTTTGCCTGAATTAGAATTTGGCCCACAGACAGGAATCTCTCATTATAAAACATGTGCACGCCTTGCTGAGTAACCAAGGGAGCTCATGAATGTCCTCCCTCTTCTGTTCCCCACTCCTCTCTTTGTGTCTGTCTCTGACTCTTGCCTGTGCCCACCTGGATTTAGACTGCAAGCCCTTGGGGGCAGGGGCAGGGGCAGGGGCAGCATCTCCTCTAGTTACCATGCATTGCCTATCACTCTTTGGGCCATTCAGAATAATAAGGCATCATTCATAACATGCAGCAGCGCTAGGATTCTAGACTCTTGCTCCTTTTGTTGGTACCTGTCTCTCGACTTTCCACAGAGCAAGGGGCCGAAGTGGAACACCCCCGAGCTCATCACGTACTGTTTGAAGATGATGTCGTCAGGCTTCGCACTCTTCCTCCGGTGGGGAAATACCACCCTATAGCAGAGAAGCAGAGTAGTGTGAGGAGCTGCAGGAGCTAACAAGCCTGTAGCTAGAGGTAGCCAGATAAATTTCGGTGAAACATTCTCATCTTAATTTGCTGATGCAATGAAATCAAAACATCGTGTGGGTTCCTGTCAACTTACCCACCCAACACCTCAGCAGCCCTGGCTTCCACATGGCCTGCCCCAGAGCTGAGTCTTCATTCTTTGTCACCAAAAATTTGGTTTTCAGTTCAAATCAGAACAAAATCAAACTTCAAGCTAGCAAAAATCCTCCACAGAACAGACTTCCCAGGTCTCCCG
Source organism: Gopherus flavomarginatus (assembly GCF_025201925.1). Lineage (NCBI taxonomy): Eukaryota > Metazoa > Chordata > Testudines > Testudinidae > Gopherus > Gopherus flavomarginatus. The sequence goes on from NC_066630.1 coordinate 41,279,349, forward strand.
TAACCCTTAGCGCCCTCAGGAAGAGCAGAATCATGCCCAGCATCCTGTGCTCAGGCACAGCGGATATTAAACCTTCTATCCTCCCTCCCTGCCCTACCAGCACAAGGCCAAGCCTCTTTCCTGCTCCAGTTCTATCCCGTATCTCGCTGAGAAGAGACATCGCACTCTTCCCACGCAACAAGTATGGTTACAAACTGACACTGCCTGGAGGCTCATGCTCAGTGTACTCAAGGCCAGAAAGCAGACTCTTTCCCGTGCAAACGTGACCATAATCCACCACGTGCCCTATGCGAGGTTCATCCATTCCTATACAGTAAAGCTCTTCCATCTTTGTGTTTCTGTTCCCTGCCCTTGTGCCCTAAGTACTCAGCTGGTGATTGGGATTCATCAGAAGTGATGTGGAAAGAGCAGTGCAGGCTGGATTCCCTTGAACTTCATCTAAGCAGGAGACCAGTTACAATATGGGTGTGCCCTGAAGCTGGGAGAACATGGTTAAAAGGGGAGTGTAGGAAGCAGCTAGAGAAGAAGGCTGGTTAGACCAGTGGTTAAACTGACTAGGGCCTCAGAGACGTGGGTTCAACTTTAGACTCTGCTGTTGACTTCCCTATGTAAACTAGGGAAATGGCAATGCCCTACTTCACACGCATGTTGTGAGGACAGAGCCATCAGAGACTGTGAGGTGCCCAGATACTGGGAGGGTCACATACATAGCTACTTGTTTTCACTGAACCATATTTAAAGCCCAGACAGCTCCAGGCTTCAGCCCTGTAATGTGGATGTGTTTGGGTCTCACCTACCCCCGACTCAGTTACTCTCAGACTCCATGACTCACTCCGCTCACCGACAGGCCAGGAAGCTGGAATATGGTGTCAATTAAAGCTGGGGTGTCCCACTTGAACTTGCCTGTTCTCTTCCCCTCCAGTTTTGTGCTTTACTTCCTACTCTCCTGCCTTCTGGCCCCTTGACATGTGAGTTACAACAATGAAGAGGAGGTCTCCACTGCGGGGGGGGGGTGTGTGTGTGTGTGACATACGTGAGCTAACCAGCTCAGGTACTGTGGCAGTGGTCACCTGAGTGATCACCCAGGGCCCTGGGTGAGCTGCCACAGCTTCCCCACTGTCAGAGTCTCGAGGGTGAGGCTGGAAGGTGGTGTCAGATTCAGCAGCTCGGACTCCCTCTAGCCCTCAGAAGAGCAGCCCAGCAGCTTTACCAGGCATGCAGGTACTGACCTGGGGTCCTGGCTGATGGTAGGGTAAGTGCAGGTGCCTCTGCAGTAAAGCTGGTACTGCCGGCGAGTGCCGAGGATCTCGAAGTTCAGGGTCTGATCAAACTGCCCTGCCACGGTGGAGGAGAAGTGTATCTTCATGACAACCTCTCCGTTAGCAGGCACCGTCCAGCGGAAGCTGCTCAGCCTGGCGGTGAGAGAGAACACTTTGTGTGGGTCAGACACCCAACAGGACGAGACTGAGAAAGCTTGGGTAACTTGTAGAACATAAAATCCTAGGAACCCTGCCAGACTGGCTTCTGGGTCAGGACCTGGCACGAAACAAGAATGTGGACACTCCAGCGTATGGCCTGTTAGAGCAGAAGATGGCACCGTACGTGTAACTGCGGTACTGGATTCCTACCATGTGCTCTACATGAACAGTCCCTGAAGCCTAGCCAGTCCCGCGGCTAGTGCAGAGCATGGCTGCTCCCCTGCTCAGTGCCAGTAGCTCAGGGGAGTCCATTATACCAGTCGTTCTCTGACAACGGCTTCCTCTTTGCTTCCGAGAGAAACTCAAGGAGTTCACTTTGAAGACTGATCCCTGTGAGGCTTGGATGAGAGGTCATCTCTTCCCATGACCCACTGGAGGCCTGGCATACTCAGCAGAGGGCCCTCGGGACCTTAGCAATTTGCTCTCACAGCCAGTCTGACAGTGTGCATTGGCTGATCTACAGGGTATGCCACAAGGTCCATCTTTTCTGAGGCACTGCCCTGACGGGCGGGAGCTGGGCAGGTTGGCAGCAGGTGAAGAATGGTTGTTTTCAGTATCTTGGCTTATTTCAGAAGAGCCAAGGGAGAAGCCTGTATTAACCCCAGGACCTCTGATAAACCTTCCCAATACATGCAGGAAGATGGCTCCTGCACTGCAGCAGGGTCTGGTGCTGGCCCTTTGTCCCCAGGAAGGGAAATTCCCAGTGAACAGGAGATTCCATCTGACCAGCAGTGTCGCTGTGGGTGATCTGCTCTGATGGGGAGCTGGAAGGAGGCACTGTCTGTGCTGAGTATAGGGAGTGAGCCTGCTTGCTGCACATATGGGCCAGCCTCGTCACCGGCATGGGAGTGAAGAGATTTTACTCTTTCTGCACCTGTCACAGCTAAAGTGGGAGCAACAGACCGATCCAGCATGAGAATGAGACATACAGAGTAGGGCTGCCAACTTCTGACTCTCACAAAACTGAACTGCCTCTCCCTGCCCCTGCTCACTCCATCTGCCCCCCCTCTGCCCACCCTCAGGGGGTTGGGGTACGGGATGGGGGTGAAAGTTCCAGCTGGGGGTGCTGATTCTCAGGTGGGGCCAGAAATGAGGGGTTCAGGGTGCAAGTGGGGGCCCTGGGCTGAGACCAAGGAGTTCAGGGTGCAGGAGGGGGCTCCAGGCTGGGACAGGGGGTTGGGGTGCAGGGGTGTGTGAGAGCTCTGGCTGGGGGTGCAGGCTCTGGAGTAGGGCTGGGCATGAGGGGTTCAGGGTGCAGGTGGGGGCTCCAGGCTGAGACCAAGGGGTTCAGAGGGCGGAGGGGGATCAGGGCTGGGGCAAGGGGTAGGGACATGGGAGGGGGCAGGGGTGCAGGCTTCAGGCAGTGCTTACCTCGAGCAGTTCTTGGAAGCAGCGGCACATCTCTGCTCCAGCTCCTATATGGAGGTGCAGTCAGGCGCTCTGTTTGCTGCCCCATCTGCAGATTCCCAGCCCTTGTATGCTGCGTTTGGGCAGGGGCAGCGTGTGGAGCCCCCTGGCTGCACCTACGCATAGGTGCCAGAGAGGGACATGCAGCTGCTTCCAGGAGCTGTGTGGAGCCAGGGCAGGCAGGGATCCTGCCTTAGCTCCACTGTGCCGCCAACCGGACTTTTAATGGCCCGGTCAGCAGTGCTGACCAGAGCTGCCAGGGTCTCTTTTTGACTTGGCGTTTCGGTCAAAAACCAGACACTTGGCTACCCTAACAAAGAGCCCTAAGCACCTCCCTGCTACATGGAATCATCCACTGTCTCCATTGAGCAGCACCCACTGCTGTTCAGTGTGCCTGGGAGACATGTCCTGAGTGAGCAGAGTGGCCTGGTGGGATCCCTAAAAATCCCCAAGGCAGAAGGAATATCACCAACCTCCAGTCTCTGTGGCTCGTACTAATCAGGCTCCCTGCTAGAATGCATCAGGCTAAGCTGCTTGGTAGCTCACCTGAGGATCTTTTCCTGGGACTGTTCCCCAATCAAGTTGCTTTGATCCAGCTCTGATAGTGGTGCCAGTGCTCCGGGGCCTGGCCCCTGAAGACCCTTCTTGCGACCTGTGCTGCGCTTATCCTTCTGAGCCTCACGGCTGGGCTCCGCTTTGTCCTTCTTCAGTCTACCTCTGGTTGGGGTGATCTGTTCTTCCTGCAACCCAGTGCGAGGGCAGGAAAAGACAGTCAGAAATAGCTCAGGAGACCCCAGAGGAGCGGCAGCAAAGTACTGTACCAAGGTGCATTAGTGCTTAGCCAAGAGCAACGGCACTGAGATGAAAGAAAAGCCAAGAAAGGAGGCAAAAGTCTTCTTTGTGCCCACTCATGTTTAAGCAGCAGCAGTCCATGGGTAGGGTCACTGTGTGCTTAGCCCTACATCCCTGAGATAAGGCCTCCAGCGTGTTCAACAGGACAGATAACAAGTAATGAGTATCCACTCTACGCTGGATTAATGGCTTCTTTTTGCGTAGGGTTTAGATCCTTTGTTGTTTTTTATTTCATCAAGGAAACCTTTCCTTGTGAAATGTTTGTACAATACTAACCCAGGACCGGCGCTAGGGTTTTTGGCGCCCTAAGCGGGGGTCCTTCCATGCTCCCGGTCGTTGGCGGCAATTCTGTGGTGGGGTGGGGGTCCTTCCGCGCTCCCGGTCTTCGGGGCACTTCGGCGGTGGGTCCTTCTGCGAGTGAAGGACCCACCGCAGAATTGCCGACAACCCAGAGCGCGGAAGGACCCCCCCACCGCCAAATTGCCGCCGAGGGCAGCAAAATGCTGCCCTCCCAAATCCTGGCGTCCTAGGCGACCGCCGGCCCTGTTCTAACCACAACAATGAGGTTGGTTAGTTTGTTGCTTTTCATGTTTTATAATAGTCTTTCAAAGGCTTTTCTTCCCCTTCCACCTCTTCCCCTTCTTTGCTGATTGACATTGATTTCCCCCCTGTGCTTTGAATTGAGCTGCAATGAAAATGGGTCTTTATTTAAAGGAAAATTGGAAAGAGGGTGTTTTTTTTAAATCAGCTAAGGCCCGAGTTCAGGTTCACGACCCAGCACTAACCCTCAAAGCAAACAAGGGAGCGGTGGTTCTTTAGAAGTTAGCAATGTCAGGGTCAGTGGGTAGGAAACAGCATGGCTAACATCTTCACAAACATGCACATCCAACTGCGATTCTAATCTGCACGCACAATTACCATGACTCTGCAAGGGATCGGGAAAACTGCCTGTGTAGCTGACCGGTTGGAAGTGCCATGGCTCAGCTGGGTGTGAAGTCATGGTAACTGTGTGTGCAAATCAGGTGCACAAGCACTCACACCTTTCAGAAAATCTAGGCCTTAAGGCTTACTATTATTTATTACCACAACACACACGACTCCAGTCAGGGAGCAGGACGCCATTGTGCAGTGCACTATACAAACACGGAGTATGGTTAGAGGCTGATGTCAGTCCAAATCTTCCAAGACACAGGGACATGTCATGTCTCTGCTGCTAATTTCATTTTATGGTCAGGCCTTGCAGCTCACCAGCCTGATCATTCCCATCACCATGGGACCTTCTGCAAAGCAACATTTCCACTTAGCCCTGTACCTTCACCACAGGGACAGCAACAGAAGCATCTGCACTGCCCTCTGCATCCTTCTTTTCCTCATCCATATTTGTATCTTCAGGCACAACGAAGGTGAAATGCTTGAGGGCTTCTCCTGCCACATGAGCCATCCGCTTCTCTGGGTAGGGAATCACGGAGAAAAAGGCGGTCGGAGGGATGGGTGGCCCTGAGGGACCGAGCCCCAAGCCGTCCAGGATCTAAGCCATGAGAGAAAGCCTTTCCTTAATGCCTCATTCATCATTAATAAGGCAGCGAGTCTTTCACAGAGGTCATGGAAGTCATGGATTCTGTGACTTTCTGGGACCTCTGTGATTTCTGCACTGGGCCATGCAGCTGATCCCAGGGTCGCCTCAGCTGCTCAGGTGGCCCCAGGCAGCTGGTCCCAGGTGCTGCCCTGGAGCAGCAGTCCAGGAGCAGCAGCAGTGCCCCAGGCCACCCCCCCCCTCCAGCAGCAGCAGAGGCAGGGCCCCGAGCCAACCCCAACCCAAAGGAGTAGTGACGGGGCCCTGAGCTGCCCCGCACCCTGGGGCACCAGCGACAGGGCCCCAGGTCACATCCTGCCCTGAGCAGCAGCGGTGGCATGCCAGAGGTCCTTCCGCCCCTTCAAATCAGCAGCCACGGGAGCCCCTTCCAGAGCACCTAAGGTTCAGTCAGGCATATTAATATAGTAAAAGTCATGGACAGATCAGGGCCAGGACTTTTTGTTTATTGTCTAGTATCAGAGGGGTAGCCGTGTTAGTCTGGATCTGTAAAAGCAGCAAAGAATCCTGTGGCACCTTATAGACTAACACACGTCTTGGAGCATGAGCTTTTGTGGGTGACCCACGAAAGCTCATGCTCCAAAATGTCTGTTAGTCTATAAGGAGCCACAGGATTCTTTGCTGTTTATTGTCTGTGAGCTGTCCATGACTTTTATTAAAAATACCCGTGACTAAATCATAGCCTTAATCACTAACCTCCAACTCTTTCCTCTCCAAAGAGGAATGGAGTGATAAACTGCCACCCAGGAGACAGGTGTGATAGTGGGTCGTTGCATAAGTGTAGTGGAAAAGCCCCAGAGCATGGCCAGCCTGTGGAAATCCTTCCTGCATGGCTCTGGGAAGAAATCTTTCGCATAGTCAGTTGCCTGGTAAGTTACAGATGTCAGCACTGTGGCACCATGATCCGCCTGGCTCCTGTGTCATTTGCAGCTAACTCTGTGGTGCTGATAATTCCATTAGAAAGGAGGAGCCAGGATGGCAGGACCAGAGAAGAGGAGAGGAGAGAAAAGAGACACATTCAAAGGAAAGAGGATGGCAGGAGAATGAAAAAAGGAGGACTAGGAAGAGGAGGACAAGAAAATGAAAGTGGAAGAACAAAGACGGAGATAGTACTGGATAACACCACTCAGCATTTATTCAGCCTGAGCAGCAAAGAATCCTGTGGCACCTTATAGCCTAACAGACGTTTTGGAGCATGAGCTTTCGTGGGTGAATACCCACTTCGTCAGATGTATTCACCCACGAAAGCTCATGCTCCAAAACGTCTGTTAGTCTATAAGGTGCCACAGGATTCTTTGCTGCTTTTACAGATCCAGACTAACACGGCTACCCCTCTGATACTATTCAGCCTGAGGTGCTTCTCAGGGCTGGTCTACACTAGGGGAGGGGACTGATCTAAGATACGCAACTTCAGCTATGTGAATAGCGTAGCTGAAGTCGAAGTATCTTAGATCGAGTTACCTACTGGAATTGACGTCCGCGGCTCCCCCTGTCGACTCCGCTACCGCCGTTCACGTTGGTGGAGTTCCGGAGTCGACAAGAGCGCGTTCGGGGATCGATATATCGTGTCTAGATGAGACGCGATATATCGATCCCTGAGAAATCGATTGCTACCCGCCGATACGGCCGGTAGTGAAGACGTACCCTCAGACATGCAGCGCTGAACCTTTATTAACAGTGGGAATCATCACCCCCAGTTTACAGCGGGGGAAACCAAGGCAGAAAGAGGCTATGTGATTTGCCCAATCCTGTGAGGTGCTGAGCTCCCTCAACTCCTACCAACTCTCAGCAGGTGCTCAGAATGGAGCCCCCAGCTGCAGAGCCTGGAGCGAACGTATGTAACAAACAGCCTGCCTTAGAGCTTTGCCACTGCAACCCTAGGCTGAGCGCGCTCCGAAGCCCAGTAACACCTGCTCTTGCTCACCATGGACAGTGCTTTACCTGCTCTACTTCTGGCAGCTTGCCACTCTCCAAGATCCTCTTCCCACTGGTGTCCTCTGAGTTCAGTACATGGAAGTCCAAGCATGGCACCCCCACGTCTTTCTTTCCATCCTGGTCTTTGTCTGCTGCATCTGCCCCTTCTCCCTCCAGCCCAGACACCTTAGAGTCCTCCAGGGCCTTTAGCTTTTCCAGGCGCTCCTTCTCGGCTCTCTCTTTTTCCAGCCGCTCTCTCTCAGCTCTCTCCTTCTCCAGCCTTTCCTGGCGCTCCCTTTCCCTGTCCTTCCGGCCCTTGCGGCCAGACGGAGCCTGACGCTGATCTTCTGCTTCATGCTGGGTCTCCTCAAGGCCTGGGGGCGGCAGTTGGACACCCTGCACCCGGTCCCAGAGTGACAAAATCTGGACAATTTCCCTCTGTGCGGCCTCATAGACTTTAAACCTCTGTCTCAAGTTCTTCTCACTGTCACTTACCACCTCCTTTTCCGTTTCCTCCTGCTCTGGGATCGGAGGCGGCATCGGCCCTAGCGGCAGGACGTCTGGCAGAATGAGTTTGCTCCGCTTTTTCTTGTCCTCCTTGTCACATGCCACAGAATCTGGGCGCTCTCTCACAGACACTTTCCTCTCCACCCCTTCGTTCAGTTTGAGGTCTGACCTATTGACAGTGGAGATACTGGCACCCTATGCGGTCAGGATTATGGAAAAGGAAGGGAACATTTTTCAGTACTAACTCATAGCTTGTAAGATTATATTTGTATTACTTCACTGTGCTGGGCACTGCACAGACACAGAACAGAGATGGGCCCTGTCCCGAAGAGATTCCAGTCTAGCTTATTTGATACAGAACCTTCCCACAACAAGTGTGCAAGGGCTATCGCATCCCTGCACAATTATGTCCTCAACATCTCTTAACGGGAAGGCTACTGCATTCTCCTGGGTCTGAGTTCGAGATGCCAGCAATGCGGGTAGTGCTTTGGACAAGCCCAGGTTTCAGACAAAATTACTCTCTCCTGCAGGAGACTTCAATGAAGTCAATGGGACGAGTGTGTGCCCTGCACCTCTGACAATCGGGCCCTAGTGAATGGACAGATCTGGCAGCATACCCTGAATGTAAAGTGATTCTGGCCCTCTCAGTCTATGGCGGGAAGCTGACGGCTGTCCAGTGCTTCCAGCCCAAAGCTGTATGAATCTATGGCTTGCCACAAAGAGCAGATCAGATGCCACCATGCAAAATGAGAAGAAAGGTCAACTCCAACATACCAGGGACTAAAAGCACATGCACTTTCTAGGTCAAAACCAACCAGTGCAATTGCCCCCGGAAATGAACTAGAGGTCAGCGTGGTCTATAGAGACCAGGGGTCCTATGCTGAGCGAGCACAGAGCTGCGCATGAGCTGAAGTTTCCCAACAGCCTTCAGGAACAGACCCTTGTAATATATTCATCACTAGCTGCTGATTCCCTGGCCTGGCAAATCACATGTGATACAAGCTGCTATGGTGCTGGCTTGTGTCCCATGACAGGGTCAGTGCAGAGGCGGTCGTAAACACCTTCATAGCAGAACCACATACCTGTTTGCCTCCCAGCTGGCTTTTCCTTCCCAAGGCCTCATCTTTGTCTTTTCCAGACTCCCTCTTCCACCGTTTGGTTTTCTTCCTCATCTCTTCTTCCTCTCGCAAGCGCTCCAGTTCCTGCTGGTGCCTCTTTTCCTCGAGCTCTCGAGCCAACTTCTCCAGCTCCCTTCAGCAAAGCAGACAGAAAACTCACTCAGCATAAACTCTCAGCTCTGCTGCAGTCCTGGGAAATCTATACTCTTAGAACACCAGTCTGAGCTTGAGGCCTTGCTCCATAGTTCTCAGGCCAAAAGGGACCATCAGATCATCTAGTCTCACCTCCTGTAGTCTGCAGAGCTTCCAGGTCAATAATGCAGCCATTCACTTGGAAGCCCACACAATATATAACTGAGCTCACGTCAATTTAAAAACAAACACATTGATTTTTCTTCTTCTTTTTGGGGAAACAAAATTTGGCCTCAACTGAGGAAAGCACTCAAGTATGTACCTAACTTTAAGCATGACCGTAAGTCCCACTGACTTAAATGGGACTTAAATACATGCTTAAAGTTAAGCATATGCATAAGTGCTCCTACTGAATAAGGATGATTACCTGAATCAGAATCTAATTCTCTATCTCACACTCCTTTGGCTACAGTTAATATTTATGGCCAGTGCCACTATGCATATTAAGTCAATGAGAGGGGTACTATGAAAATAGCAGTGTAAGAACTTATCTACTACGAAAATAACAGCAAACCTGAGCCAGTATAGTTCATATGTGATTTTCAAGGAATAGGAGGAGTTTCTGTGTCTCTAGAAGAGTTACAGTTGAATTTGCAGTGTTGTCCTTAATTTAGGGTTGTTAAAGCACAATAATATGCAGTTTTATCCAACACTTCTCAAAGTGCTTTACACAGGAAGGGCAGTATTATTATCCCCATTTTACAGATGGGGAAACCAAGGCACAGAGAGGGGAAGTCACTTGCCAAGGTCACCCAGCAGCAGAGCCAAGACTAGAACTCAGGTCTCCCAAGTCCCAAGCCAGCACACTATCCTCTGGCCACCAACCTACAAAATGGGTAAAAGCAGGAGAGTCATTTGGTCCTTAAGAGTTTCCTACTATGCAAGAACAGAGTCTCCATCACCTCCTGTGAGCTGCTACTCCCACTTCCTGAACCGCTGAGGAGAAACAGAACTTCCTGCTGCTGCTTCTGAGCTATTCTTCCCACCATCCCATTCACCCATGCTCAGAACCACGACTCCTGCTTGATAAAACCAGACAAACCCACTGAAAAGTGGGTAATGCCAGTGCCTGGTGCAGGAAAAGAAACAACAGACAAGCCCAGAAGTATCCCATGTGGAGGGTGGTGCAGCACTCCCAGGCAGCTATCCAGAGACAATTCACACACCTCTTTTTCCGCTCCCGTAGCGCTTGGAGCAGTTCACTATCAAACTGAATTTTCTGCTCCTCAGTGAGAGCGTCATACTCTTCCTCATCCATCTCCTGGAGACGAGCCTTTTCCCTCGCAATGGCGTCTTTCTGTTCCTGTTCTGTCATACCAAACAGAGAAATGCACCAGCTGAAATCATAGCTCAGTGCTCAGGACAGGCCTTCCCCTGCTGCCAGCTTGTGCAGCGCCCCAGGGTCACACAAAGGTATGTGTCCCTGCTCCGATTAGCAGGCACTGAGTTAGGTGCTGGGGGGGGGGGAAGGCAGGGGGCCTCATACATCTACACTGAAGTGTAAGCCCAGAGCTCAAACTCAGGCTTTACCCCCCGTCCGTCCACACACAAATCACGCTAAACTAGGGCTCAGACCCAGACTCCCAGGACCCCACGGGGTCGAGGGTCCGAGCCTGAGTCAAGCTGGGACCCAGGGTTCAAGCCCTCTTGCTTTGCAGCACAGATGCAGCCCCACTGGGCTTGTTCTTTGGGAATCTGCCAATAGCATCCCAGAATCCCATGGGCCAACTCTCTGTGACCTCCGGACTGTCAAGTTTCCCACAAAGCACCTTGAGCAAAGGGCTCGAGTGACCACGTTTTGGGAGAGCGCTAGGAAGTCTGGGAGATGGGGGCTGGACTGGAGCCCGCATAATGCAGTGTAGGGGCCCAGGGTTCAACAGTTCCTAGCCTGGGGTTACACATGGGTGTAGCTGCTCAAGCTCTAGGTTAACACATCCTGGGTCTGCTGACTTGAATTCTGCCACCCCTGGGCTTGCATTGCAGTGTAGACAGATCCTGTGAGTCCTACAATGCCGGCCCCACTGTATTTTGTGCATTGTGAAGCTGGATCCCGGGGCAGCTTTGGCTCTAAAACTACAGGTGCTATGGGAGAGAGGGCAGCAGGTTCTACCCATATAACTATGTGAATGGGATGTCCCACGAGACCCAGCCTCAGCAGGAACCCAAAGAATCCACAGACCTACTTGATGGCCCTAATGCAAGCAGCATAGCTACCCCAAAAACAGAGCTAGAACTCAGATTCGTCCCAGGCACCTGGACTGTGCCGATCTCTTCCATGAGAATTTCTCTTCCCCATTCCAACTGCCAGTGTCCTCAGCACACTAGGGGGCTCTGAGTATACGCCCCTAAAAACAGCTCCCCTGTTAGGCTTAGCAGCCCTTTGACTCCTGGAAGCCAGTCCACCTACACCCTGTTTCCCTGCCAGTCTCTCTGCCAGGCCTGCGCTGCTCCGCCCACTAGCTGCCTGACAGTGACTGCCCAGAATCTGCTACCAGCTGCCAGGACAGCCTTCCACCGGTGAAGCTAGATCTTTTCTTTCAAACAAAGCTGTAACTCTTCTGTGTCTCTGCCCAAGGATAAACACCCTTTCAAGTGCTATTTAAAAACATGTGACTATAGGTGTGAAAAGCTGCAGTAACTCCTGTGAAATGACCAAAAAGAGGGATCCTGGTGTTTAGCTTGTATTGCTTCCTAGATATGGTGATAGGCACTCTAGAAATTAGGACTGGTCAAAAAATTTCCGTTGAAACTGTTCTTCAATGGAAAACTGGGTTTAGGACTAACCAAAACATTCTGAGAAAAGTGTCTGCTTTCTGCAGGAAATTTCAATTTTTGTCAAAAACCCAAATGCCCAAACATGGAAATATTTCAGTTTGTATATTCTGCCACAGTGCTTCATGGGAGTTGTACCTTGGTTACCGTGTGTCCCCATTTGCCTTTAAGGGACAGGATCCTGAACTGGACTGCATCTCCCATTACGCACCACATCCAGGGATACCCGCGATGCACTGCCTCCCTTCTCCAAAAGGAGAGATTGTGATGCATCATGGGAGATGAAGTCTGACAGTGACCCTGGCCTGTAAATGAGAACAGGAGCACAAGACACCTGAGCTACAACTCCAATGAGGTTACACAGTAACAATTCCAAATTGAAATATTCTGGTATCTGAATTTTCACCCCACAAAAAATCAAAATTTTCTGTTGAAAATGCAGATGAAATTGTTTTTTTTGTTTTGGTGAAAATTTTCTGAGGTGGAAAAATCCCCCCAGTTTTCTGACCGCTGATATTAGAACTGCCCAGACAGACATACAGATGTGTAGAGGTGTGAGTGTCAGGGGGTTCAGAGAAGAATCCTTCTCACCTTCCTGCTCTTTCTTGGCCTTCTCCCTAGCCTTCATGGCAGCATAATCCTGGAACAGGTTCACCATGTAGATGTAACGCCGGTTGTTGATTGCTTTGAGCAGGCAAAGGAGAGCAGAAGGCATATTGCGGGCAAAGAGTGTCTCTAGTCCATCAAACACCACTCCCCGATAGCAGTCACTCAGCTGTGAATGTGGAACACAAAGGGCATAAATCCATCCTAATGAGTACACAGTATTGTCAACAGCAAATAAAACTGCTCTGATGTAAAAACGTATTAGCAAGCACTATCCCCAATTATCTGAAATAGTCACAGATTCCAAGGCCTGAAAGGACCACTCTGATCACCTCCTCTAACCTCCTGCACAGGCCAGAGAAGCTCACCCACTGACTCCGCCATCAAGTTAAAAATTTCTGGTTGAGCTAGAGCAGAACAGCAGCACATCTCCACCCGTTTTGATTTTCTCTGCATATTTCTTTCTCTCTATGCCCCTTACTGCCCTGGCCTGTCTCTCCATTGCCTTAACCTATCATTTAAATCAAACCTTGACAACACCACATTCCCCATCCCTTCACACAAACATCCTCACCCAATACACTAAGCTTCCTGACCAGCATTTCCTTCTACCCAGGTGAGCACCTGCCATACCTGCAACCTCTCTGAAAGGATCTCCACCAGTAGCTCCTCGGGAAGCATGCAGCTCATCAGGCCCGATTCTCCTGCCATGCTGGCACTGACGCTGAGCCGTCGCTGGACAGGAGCACTGGGAATAGGGCTGGGAGGAACCTGCAGCATTCACCACCCCAAGGAAAAAAATGCTTCAGAAAAACCCATATAATTCCTCTGGAGATCAAGCTCATTTCTTCTGCCCACCACATCAGCCCCTTCACCCTACCAGCTAAGACTGCGGTCACATGCCAATGGTGCAGCTTAGCCCAGAAGTCATAGGACTGGAAGGCTCCTCAGGAGGTCATCAAGCTCAGCCCTCTGTGCTGAGGTAGGACCAAGGAAAACTTAGACCAGTCCTGGCAGGTGTTTGTCCAGCCTGTTCTTAAAAACAAGAATGCTGGGGATTGTACGCCCTCTGAGTCTGACAGCGACTCACTGGTAACTATACTTGGAGTACAGCCTTCCAACCAGTTGAGCACCCACTTCCCTCCAGGCTTAGTGTTGTGAGTTCTCGAGTTGTGAGGCTGCTGCTCAGTCCATGGCCATGGGAAGGGAGCTCAGGACAGGAGGAATTTTCTTCCCATGAGTAGGCAAGGGCTAGGGACAACCGCAGTCCTGCAGTCTGGGGGAGTGTGGGGACTGCTCCCTCACTGGGGGCAGCACACACCTGCTAGGACAGCAAAGAGGAGGTGGAACTGCTCCACCCCCGCACTTTGGCAGGGCATGGAGCAGGAGGAGGCTGCCCTGTTCCACAGAAGGGGGCAGCATGCCCATTCCCACTGGGTCTGGGAGCTGTGTGAAGGAAGCAGGCTGATGAAGTTCCTTAATACTGACCCTAACACAGTGGGACTCAGACGGCCTCCTGGCTGCGCTGGTTGTGGATACCCGAGACCCTCTATTACTGTGTCTACACTAGAAACGTGAGCCGGTTTAATAGAATCATAGAATGTCAGGGTTGGAAGGAACCTCAGGAGGTCATCTAGTCCAACTCCTGCTCAAAGCAGGATCAATCCCCTGACAGATTTTTGCCCCAGATCCCGAAATGGCCCCCTCAAGGAGCCAATAAGGTCAGTTAGGGGCATGATTCTTTAGGACATTTTCAAACTGGAAGGACGTTATACTGGCTAAAATGTGCTTTTGCTGGCGTAGCTTATTTTGTTCAGAGGACTAGTATGAGCTATACTGGCTTAGCTGCTAAGCTGAGTCCCCACGAGGGGGATTTGCCACGTAGCCATATCAGTACAGCATTCCCTTGCTAGTGTAGGCTAGGCCCTTTTCCTTAAGCTCTCTCAGGAGCCAGATCAGGCATTTTTTTTATGTCTCACCCTACATATTTATTAACAAAAAGGCAGGTACTACCACCTGTGTAGGATGTCTGTACCCAGGGTACTGGACTGGGACACTGGAGACCTGGGCCTAGTCCTCATTCTCCCACTAATTTGCCATGTCACCTTGGGCAAGACACGTAGAGACACATTTTCAATAGGGCCCTCTCATTTTGGGTGCTTTGGTTTGGCCCAACTGTCAGAGTGGCTGGCCCTCCAAAGGGGTCAGGCACCCAGCTCCACAAGAGGGAATGACTGATGCACCTTTGGTTAACCTGAGTGCACTTAACTGTTGAGTAATAGGGAAAATGTCTGCGACTCTCAGAGCCCAGGTCTACAGACTGAGGCTGCCGGGGCTCTGTGTCCCTCAGACCTGAACTTTAGCGCTACTTAGCACGCACTGCCCACTCTGACTTCACTGGCATGGTGGGTGCTCAGGCCCCAGGTGTCCAGAGCTGAGCACTCAAAAATGGTGGCAACGAAAATTAGAGGCCACACTTGAAAACTTGGACTTTCAAACTTCTCTGAGCCTCAGTTACTCCGGCTATAAAAGCTGAGCAGGACAACGCTGACACCTCACTACGCTAACACACAGAACACACTGAGCCAGATCCGCACCAAACTCTTCAGGACGTGTGTGCACATTGCTGGCGCTTAACAAACAACTAACCCCCATCAAACCCTTGGAGATGCACCTCAGCCCTCACTCCTAGCACAAGAGACTGCCCAGCCCCAGGTCTCTCGAGTAGCTAACTTTGCCTAATTCAATAGTGCTTTATCACATGGACTAAGCCCACTAGAGACTAGAACAGGGATAGGCAACCTATGGCATGTGTGCCGAAGGCGGCACGTGAGCTGATTTTCAGTGGCACTCACACTGCCTGGGGCCTGGCCACCGGTCCGGGGGGCTCTGCATTTTAATTTAATTTTAAATGAAGCTTTTAAAATATTTTTAAAACCTTATTTACTTTACATACAACACTAGTTTAGTTATGTATTATAAACTTATAGAAAAAGACCTTCTAAAAACGTTAAAACGTATTACTGGTACACGAAACCTTAAATCAGAGTGAATAAATGAAGACTCGGCACAGCACTTCTGAAAGGTTGCCAACCCCTGGTCTAGAACAAGACCACCAGGCTTATTTTTACTTGTGAGCACACAGGTCAAAACCCTAAGTCAGCAGAGATGAAAGCCCAGTGCAGTAACCCACTGGGCCAGTGTAGCCCCAGTGCAGGAGTCAGTTTCTCACACATTGTTAGAAGAGTGGTGGAATAATCTCATCTGTTTACTGATGTGAATTGTCTCTCACCTGTGATCCTGTTTGATCTGACTGGTGCTGCTGTTTCTGTGCCTGCGAGGCATGGCCTTCTGACTTCCCCCTGCCTGTTGCTGCGCTGCCCCTGTAGCCCTTGGAGGTGATGGACTGTGGCCCGGTTTTGGTCTCAGAGCTTGGCTGGCTAACCTCTGTGGTATGCTTGGCCAAAGCCTCAACACTCAGTCTTGTGCTCAGAGCTGTCTGTCCCGCAGAGCCCTCAGAAGACTGACCTGCAAGGATGAAAGAGGAGTTCAGCCTCAGGGGGAGAAGGGGCAAATCACATCCAATCCGCAGAAGACTGGCTGCAGCAGTTAGCGTTCCTCGAACTGCCAGGGATGAACATGCTTCTTCATCCAAGTCACTGAAGCTGAACCTGCTGGCATCCTGCCTCTGCCTGCCAGCGGAGCTGATCAGACACATGGGGGAGCATGCCACACTCTCCCAAAGGACCCTCCCCGGGAGTTTGGAGCTCCAGAATGGATTAGGCCATTCAGGCACAAGCTGGCCATTAGCACCAGGGGTCATATCTGATTGCACAGAACACACATTCCTGCCTACGTTTCTGTCATTGTCGAGGTAAAGTGCAAAGGAGGATACATGGGTTCTATGGCCAGAGACTTTTAGTTCTCAAATGCTATGGTGACAGACAGTTATAAAAGCCTGTGTAGAGAGAGAAATACTAATGTCGAACAAATAAATGAACGATCCTCTGTCAGACTGTCACTGACTCCAGCGAGACCAGGACTCAGTTGCAAGTGGCTCTGTCATTCATGGTTTGTCCAGGGAGATGGACAGCAGAACAGGAAAATCCAAATCCACACCCCTTCCCCTACTGCACCATGAGGAGCAGAACCCAGGGTAGAGAGGGATTAACGTGACTATTTCATAGAACTGAACCACTCATCCTTCTGCCCCACGAAGCAAGGAACAGAGCCCAGTGCTCCACCAAGTGAACAGGAGATGAGCCCCAGAGCACACATAAAGGCCTTTCACAGCTGCTGGCGCTGCTCGTGCTGTATCTGTTCCAAGGGGAACCGTGAGGCTTTGTTCTCCAGGGCTGTCAATGCAGCACCTCTTGCCTGCACCATGTTTGGGCACAAAAACTGTTGGGAAAATCATTCCTATTAACCCTCTCTAGCCTGGGGGTCTCCTTGTCCCTCTGCTTGGGATTTCAGTCCTCAAAGCAGGACCCCATGAGGGTGAGCAAAACCCTCAGGCTGCCATCTCCAAGCTTGCTAGTGTGCACAGCTCACCAGGTCCCAGGGGTAATGGCACAGGACCTAAGAGCAGGAGTCTAACTGAGAGAATTTGCAGGAGCAACTTCTCTGCACAAAACCTTCAAAGATGTGAAATGAAACCATTCGTATTTTTTTGTAACTCGCTGTATAACTGACCTGGGGATTATGTTTCACACACCCCATGCTCATTAAATCACTATCTTTTCAAGCCAATCATTTTGGATCTTAATGGGCACTGCAGGGGACTTCAACTTCAGCAACAAGATATCATGAAAAGCATTTCTCGACGATCATAGCAGGAAGCCTGGGCAGACTGGCTGTAACCACCCATGAATTAGGGCAATCTCTTAGAAAAGCACCAGAGTGTTTTACCTCTAGTATGAAAAGGAATACATCCAGAGCATTACAATGGAATGACATGCCTAGGTTCTAACATCAGAGACAGAGAGATTTTTAACAGGCAAGAGCCATTATAGACTGCAAGTTGGACTTTGCATTACTGGGGATTCTGCATCTCTGAACCCTCATATTCTTCTTGATTTCAAGGCTAGAAATCCATTATTGTCCAGCATTACGGCTATTCAACTAGAGTGGTAATCTAACTGCAAACTGAGAAGATCACTTTACGCTCCAGCTTCTACCGTCTGTGGAGCTCCCCATGGGATTTCATACCCAGATGCATCAAAGCTCTCTCCACCCATCCCCGAGGTTACCAAGAGCCCCTGTGGGTTGCTGAAAAGTCTTCATGACAATGCACTAGAGGGAGAAAATGAATGGAGGGGATGGCAAGACCCTATGATCGAAATGGTGCTGGGGTCATGCCCAGCGTTTCTGTGCAGCACGGCTGTCCAGCCTTTGTGCTGCTGAAGGTCTGAGCTCTTACCAGCTTCCTCTGACTCCCGATGTGCCTGCTCAATGGCAGCCCTGATGCACAGCTCCCGTGCGCGAAGCCCCGCAGAACTGCTCCTGTCGGAGAGGGCTTCCAGCACCACAGCGTCGATGGATAGGCAGGCAGCACTGTAGTGTTTGGCCAAGGTGACAGCTGCAGTTGTCTTTCCTTTACAGAAAGGGAAGTCTCTGATGAAATTCATGTGTGGTGCATCTTTATCTAGACATTGTATGAGAAAGTGCTTTGAAATGGCCTGGTGTGGGATTTGTAACCCCTGTGAATAGCAGAGCAATTGTCACTTTAAAAAGAATGGCCAGTGATGCCAGTGATGAGATGGACATTATGGGTATGGGCATAAATCTAATCTATCTCACACTGGTTATGAAAGGGGATGAATTTGGCCCACTAACTTCAATGGAGTTACATCAGGGATGAGTTTGGCTCAGGGCACCAAACTAACAGGTAGTTAAAGGCAGCGCAAATCCCACTGATTCCTCCATATAAACAGCAGCATCAGTCACACATCGGAGCCAGGCTGGTAAGAAAAGCAGTGTTAGTGGTTAAGTGATATAGCTAGCACCGTTTTTGGCACTGAATAGTGTGCAAATAAAACTGTTACTAACCTTTCCATAACTGTTGTTCTCTGAGAGGTATTGCACATGTCCATTCTGATTTGGGGGTGTGCGTGCCCGGAACACAGGTATCGGAATTTTTTTCCCCTACTGGTATCCGTCAGGTTGGCTCTGGTGCCCCCTGGTGGCCCATGCACCTCAGTTTCTTCTTACCAGCCACACCGAGAACGGGGCCGGTGGGTCAGTCTTGGAATGGACAGGTGCAACACATCTCGAAGAACAACAGTTACAGAAAGGCTAGTAACCATTTTTTCTTCTTCAGGTGTTTGCACATGTCCATTCAAATTGGTCTCGGAGTTCAAGGGCAAGCCGACTGTAGCATCGCTTGGCCAAGCTGCGCATCGTCTCTGGCCTGTTGAGTAATGACACAGTGTGTAGAAAAAGTATGTGCCGAGGACCAGGTTGCTGCCCTACAGATATCTTGAATAAGGACTTGGGCCAGGAAAGCCACCGCTGAGGCCTGGGACCCCGTAGAATGAGCAGTCAGGTTTGAGAGACAGGGAATGCCTGCAAGGTCGTAACACGCTTTGATACAGGACGTTATCCACAACGAGATTCTTTGAGCCAAATGGGGAGCCCCTTCATCCTTTTGACTATCGCTATGAAGAGTTAACGGAGACTTACAAAATGGTTTGATCCTTTCGATATAAAAAGCCAGGGCTCGTCTAACGTCCAAGGAGTGCAAGTGTTGTTCCTCCCCATTTGCATGCAGTTTAGTGTAAAAAATTGTTAGAAAAATGGGCTGGTTGCAGTGAAACTGGAACATCACCTTGGGAAGGAAACTCGGGTGTGGGAGTAACTGCACCTTGTCCTCAAAGAAGATTGTACAAAGAGGCTCTGCTGTGAGGGCTTGGATCTCCGACACTCTCCTGGTCGAGGTGACTGCCACTAGAAACGCCACCTTCCAAGACAAGTGCAGCAGTGAACATGTTGCTAGTGGCTTGAATGGTGGCCCCGTCAATTTCAAAAGGATAAGATTCAGATCCCGGGGGGGAATGGATCTCTTATCTGTGGGAATATCCTCTCTATGCCTTTAAGGAAGCGAATTACCATCTCATGTGAGAAGACTCACCAGGGCCGCCCAGAGGATTCAGGGGGCCTGGGGTCTTCAGCAGCGGGGCAGTAATTCAGTGGTGGGGGGCCCCCGCTTCAGCGGTAATTTGGCAGCGGAGGGGTCCTTCCACTCCAGGACCCATTGCCAAAGTGCCCCAAAGACCCACGGCGGGGGCCCCCTGCCACCAAATTGCTGCCGAAGACCTGGCACTTTGGCAGTGGGTCCCGCTTTGGTGGTAATTTGGCAGTGGGGGGTCTTTCCACCCCTGAGTGGAAGGACCCCCACTGCCGAATTGCTGCTGAAGACCCAGAGCAGAAGCAGCTCCGGAGGCCCAGGCCCCACGAGAGTTTTCTGGGGCCCCTGCAGCAAGTGAAGGACCCCGCTCCGGGGGCCCCAAAAATCTCTTGTGGGGGCCCCTGAGGGGCCTGGGGCAAATTGCCCCACTTGCTCCCCCCTCTGTGCCACCCTGAGATCACCTACTGTCTATTTTCAGGTGGAATGCTGAGATGGCTGCCAGGTGGACCTTGACTGAGGAGAGGGCAAGGCCCTGCTCCTTCAGAGATAGGAGGTAGTCCAAGATGAGCTGTAGTGAAGCCTCCAGTATTTAAAGCTGTGGAGCCTCGCATCAGTTTGCTTTGAAAGGAGCGAAGGGCTTTCAAAGGGCAAGTCCTGCAAAGTCTGCTGAACCTCCTGCAGGAGCCAGGATGTCTGTAAGCATGAGCTTCTGAGCCGCAGAATCAGCCGCATCCAGGCTGCTTGCAGGGAGGCTCCGACAACTGACTTGCCCTCATCCACAAGAACTCCTGCTGATTGTCCTGTGGGAGTTTGTCTTTAAATCTGTTCATAGTCTCCCACATATTAAAATCACAGTGACCCAGCAGAGCCTGCTGGTTTGCTATGCAAAGTTGAAGACCTCCCGTTGAATATGCTTTCCTCCCAAGCAGGTCCAACTTTTGGAGGTCTTTTGCCCTTGATGTATGTCCCGTCTGGCCCTGATGGTCCCTCTCATTCATGGTTGCCACCATGAGTGACCCAGGGGGAGGGGGAGAAAATAAATTCAGAGCCCTGGGCAGGCACAAAGTATTTCTGCTCAGTTCTCTTGGCAGTGGGTGGGAGGGAGGCTGGGGTCTGCCAGAGGACCTTGATGGGTTTCATAATTGCCTCGTGCAGTGGAAGATGACTCTTGCGGGTGTTGTTGCTGCCAGGAAGTCCAAGAAGCCTTGGAATGGTTACTTGATGGCCTTTGCCTGTAAGCCCAGATTGGAGGCCACCGACTTCAGCCCTTAAATTGTCCGGAGAAGGAGACAACCCCTTTGACACCACTTCTTCCTCTGGTGAAGAAGAGGAAAGGGCATGAAAAGCTGTCCCCACCTCCAGCTCTTCCTCTGCCTGGGGAACCTGTGCCTGCTGATTGGCACTGACTTTGGTACCGGATTGTGCTCCAGGTTCAGTATTGGATTGTGTGCTGAGTCCAGTGACCAGCTTGGTACCGGAGCCGGACCTCTGCATGTGTACCAGGTGATGCTTCCGGGGTCACTCGGTGCAGCATCAGCGGTGCCCTACTCTCTTAGATGACCGAGTAGGAGCATCACTTTGACTCAGGGGGAACCCCCAGGGTTCCAGAAAGGCCACTGCATGGGAATCGATCCCCATGGATCCAGGGGCCAGGCGCTCTGTGACAACATTGCACCTGAAGCTCCCAGGGTCACCAATGGTCATGGGGAGTGGAGTCCGTAGCGCCGACAGTGCCGTCGGTGCATGGAACAAGGTCCCAAGTCCAACCTTGAAGAGGACCAGGAACGACGAGGAGCAGGGAGACCATGGTGGTGCCAATCCTCCTGGTGCTGGGGAACAGTGCCGCAGCGATGTCGCAGATGAAGCGATTGGGATAGGCTTGCCCATGGAAAGTGGTCTCAGCACTGGTCTGGAACTAGTGGAGATCTCCATGCCACCGGGTGGTGCCAGAGGTGCTGCATCTTGGCTTCCAGGTGATCCTGGTATTGGCAGAGTCAATAAGTGTCTCTCCGCTAGCGTGGAAGAAACTGCAAATTGGGCAGCATGGTGCTGCAGGTGGTGTTGCTCCCTTTGCGGGATTTGCGATACCGGTGTCGCTGTTGGGAGCAGTGGTTGTTGCCGTGCCAGAGAGGGAGAGTGGCCGGCCCCAGGGCTTGCTTTATCTTGTTCTCCTTTCGTGCTTCCCTCTGGTGCTGGCGAATTACTCTTTTCATGGTGTCTATGATGCCTCTACTATATCAGCCACAGGTGCATTATGCACCAGAGCAGATGTGTTCCATGCCAAGTTGGATCTCAGCTCTGAGGTCAGTCTTAGCACTGCCTCCATTTGAGTCTCGCTGCCTGGTCCTTTTGCATGTGGGGTTTAAACTCCTGACAGATTTGGCAGCAGTCTGGCCTATGGCCCTCCCCTAAGTACTCAAGGCAGCTCAAGTGTGGGTCACAGGCAGAACACACCTTGAACTACAGTGACTGAGGCATGCCCTGATACCAGGGCCAGAGGAGGGTGGGACCTCCTTTCCA
Source organism: Gopherus flavomarginatus (assembly GCF_025201925.1). Lineage (NCBI taxonomy): Eukaryota > Metazoa > Chordata > Testudines > Testudinidae > Gopherus > Gopherus flavomarginatus. The sequence continues at coordinate 41,301,432 of NC_066630.1, forward strand.
AACGTGGAGAAGTGTCTTACTATAACACACTAAAACTTACTAAAATTAATCTAACTCATTACAACTATTTACAACTAGATGAAGAGAAAACCACGATAATGTTTTGCCAAGGGAGAGGGGAGTTTCAATAGCCATCACAAGCAATAAGAAGGAACTGAGGAGCATGGGCTCAGCAAGCCCCTTATAACGGCACTATGAGCATGCAGCACCAGCGGGCACCAGAGCCAACCCGACGGATACCACTGGGGAAAATATTCCTGGCAGCTATGCTCGGGCATGCACCCACCCAAATCGGAATGGACATGTGCAAGCACTCGAAGAACTAGAGTAACTTACACACAAGGCTATGAAAGATAGGAAGGTCTGGGAAAATGATGACCCTTAGAGCATTACACAAAGCACCAGGGGAGGCTTTATCTCTAGCCTTCCACTAGCCGCTTTTCCTGTACATGCCTAGCTTCTTTCCCCATGTCAGTGACCCCTGTTTTGCACACCCATGGAATGCCAAATCCGTGCATCACCATTTACACCTCTCTTCAGATCAGCTGCACTGAGATGTCTTTCCCCACTAGATGGGGTGTAGTTTGTTCTCACCAAGCTGGTTCTGATACAAATTGGGGCAAAGGGTGTTTGTTTGTTTGTTTTTTGAAAGGAAAATTCAAAGTGCACTCAGGCATAATCCTCCCCAGCTCCCTTCCCCAAAGATGGGGCCCTCCACTTCCAGGGTTTGGAGCTGCCATGTCTGCTCCACTGCAGCCTAGTGTCTGCCAAACAAATTCTCCTCCCACATATACTGGTGTAATCACAACTAACTCCATTGATGCGAATGGTGTTATGCTAATGTCAGATGGGGTAACTGAGGGGAGACTCAGGCCCCCTATCTCAGAGTGGGACTTCTATTTTCTCCATCTCAGGCCCAGCTACCACCAGTTTGGATCTTAGTCTCCTACCCAGCTCCAGGCCACGTGGTGAAGACGCTCCAGCAATGACAAATTTTTTTGGATTAACTGAGATAATTTTCCCTGCCTTTCCCTTCCTCCCGCACCATCCTCCCAGCCAGAAGAGAACAGTCTCTGCACCTGTAAGGGGAGCGCCATGGATTATGATGACAATGCCTCTGCGGTTCTTGGCTGCACGACCTTCTGGAGAGATATCGATGCCAAGGTGGCGTGCAATGGCTCTGGAGACGGGGTTGTTGTCTAGTTCTCCAACAGCCTCCTTGCAGCTGCCATCAGTGCTTCGCTGACACTCTACCACAGAGAAACAAGGGGTCAGATGACTCTTTCAGATGCCAGTGTCTCAGAGAATCCTTCCCCGTTCCCTGACAGTGCACTCAGCGCTTTGGGAAAGTCCTCAGGAAAAGGACACTCGCCAAGTGGGGACAACAAGGCCTCAATCCTGCCTTCAGCTAAGGGTGCTCAGACATTCCTGGGTGCTCCCTGGTGTCCTCTCAGAACATCGTCTCACTGCTGTAAGTGTCCCAGCTGCTGGAAGGTAAGTGAACAGGGCGACAGAGTGGGGAACGAACAGCCAGTCTGTCGGCCATAAAGAAGCTAAACGAACAGCCAGTCTGTCACACCCCAATGTATCCCCCCACTCTCCACCAGCACTCCAGGAAATGACATCACACGGCCTGCCTGGCAGCACCTGTGGGTTTGATCCCAGGGGGTATGAAGTATAATTACCAGGCACATAGCAACAGACATTTAATGCACTCACAGCTCTGGGGACTGAAGGTGTGGACCAAGCAAATCATTTGCTAGGGGAGTCAGACTGCTGAGGCCCTGCAGGTATCCTCTGCAGTTTAATGATCTCCAGCAGAGAGCTGTTTTCCTCTTCTGCTCAGTCAAATGGTTAAGAAAACACAATACAGGGACATTTGACTGTGAAGATTATTTTCATGGCCCTTCTATGAATCGACTGCAGTGTTTGAAAACAATCATTTGCTTCTTTACAGCTCCCAGCTTCTCCAGTTACCAGCCCACTGAGTGCTGCACACCTCAGCTCCTGACACTGTAAGCAGCTGCCACACACATGACAGTGACAGAGCTGCCCTTGCTGGAATGCTCTGTACTGCCATGCAGGAGACCCACACTCAAATCCTGGGGGTGGTCTCAGACTCCAAGTGTCCAGAGCTGAGAATGACGGTGAAGCCGGGCATTGGCAGGGGAAAAGCACCTCCCGTGCCTCAGTAGTGACCTTTCTGGTCAACAAAGAAGTGGTGAAATGAGGGAGTGATGCAGGAGTTTCAGACAGCCCTCCAGAGTCAGTGGCAATGTACACTAAGGAGAAGGAAGTTAACATGGAAGCAAATGGAAGGATCATGAGGGGTCCATCTGAGAGTCTGGGGATCTTGTACAGGGAAAGGAAAGGATCCCAGACTATGTTACAGACCACGTTATGCTACAGGAGCAAATTTTGCACAACCAGAGGAAAAAAATCCCTCGCTGCCTCCACAGCCAGGGAGGAGCCTGGGTGCAGTAGGATGGATGTGGTTCTGTGGAGTGAGGGGAACGCAGGATTTGGGGAGCTCACTCAGGAGATCCTACTGGTTTTGTGCACAGTGGAGCTTGGAGTGGCAGGGTAGAGTGGGCCAGGCTGAGGGCCAGTAAAACCATTGCCCCATCGATCCACTGGCCGTCACCCCAGTAACCCTCCAGTCCAGCAACATAGGCATGACATGGAGGAGAGGATTTGAGGCCTGATGACTTTCAGAAGGTGACAGATGTGAGCAGCTTAGGAGGCCAAGTCTGCAGTGAAATGATTGAGGAAATACACGAATCCTCTCTGGGTCATTCCCACCGTGATGGATGGTGAACTGCTGGAGAGCTGGGCGTAGTTACCTAGCCCCTGTCCTTTTTCAGCACCTTCCTTCTCCTCCTCCTCCTCTTCCTCCTGCTCGAATTTAGACTCCATCTTGTGAGAACGGCTTTCCTCAAAAACGGAGATGGAGGGAAAGATGGTGATACCAGTGGAGGCAGTGTGTGTGGTCCCAGAAGGGTTTTGCTTCATTCTGCACTCAGAGAGAGAGGGGTTCTCTTCGTCATCTACTCGGGGGGGGAGGGGGAGGAAGAAGAGGGAAGGGAGGAGAGATTGAGTGCAGGAAGACAAGGTGCTACTTGGCTATTCACTGTTCGACATTTGTTATTGCCTTGCTGTACAAGCTAGGTTCAGGCGATGCCTAAGCCACATGCAGCCCACTGCCCCTGGGGGAATTTCACCTCATGGCTTTTCCTCAAACCACTCTCTTTGACTAGGGACTCTCTGGGGTCAATCACATAATATGATTTCTGCCTCAGTATCAGGTCACTGAAACTTTCACAGCTGGAGAGCAGCTCGTACAAAATGATGAAAGCAAATAACAGCCCTTGCAGCAGGAATTTTTGGTCAAATGTTCATTGGGCATGTCTGCAGCTACTGCAGTAATTACTGGGGTGGTTCATGGCCACACTGCCCTTCTGTCGGTGGTGCGAGTCCTCACCAGAAGTGCTTCCAGCCACTTAAGAAGGGCAGTGTGGGGGGCTGATAGCCTGGGCTCTCTTGCACAGCTCCCCCCGGAAGCTGGGCTGCTTCCGGGGCTCTCAGATCCCTGCTCGGGAGCCCAGGTGCTGCCCTGAGGCTCCCAGCTCTCCACTTCCCACTGCCGCACTCCCTGCAAGGGGCATGGAGTAGGGAGCAGGGTGGGAGCAGCCTTGGGCTCCTGGCAGGGAATGGGGAGCCTCAGTCCAGCCAGACTCCTCATGGGGAGCGGGAAGCCAGGACCCCGGGGGGCAGCTTGGCTTGGAGTATGGTGGGTGCACCCTGGCAGGGAGCCTGGGGGAAGCTGGACTGTAGCTGGAGCCCTCCCCCACCCCCAGCTTTCCTGTTTATTTCATGGCAGTAGCATGGAGCTGTGAAGTTGACAATGAAAGCCAACAGGCGATGTAAGTAACCCGCAGCGTCCACAGGGACATTGCATTGCCCTAACTACTCCGACATAAGCCCCACACCTCTCGCGGAGGTGGAGTTATGATGTCGGTGTAGCAGGGCACTTACATGGGAAGGAGCAAGGCTGTAGTGTGTACGCTGACATAGCCCATCAGTTGTCCAAGTATTCACAAGTAATAAATAATACAGTCCCAGGAATAACAGTGAATTAGATAATTTGCAAACATATCCACACCAAGCTTTCAAAACTACATGGCTTTGGTTTTTGTATACGTTAGAGTTTGATTTATTGCCTAGAAAGCTTCACTGTCCAACCACGTAGAGCAAATCAGCAAGTAAAATAGCAGCCAGGTGTAGGGTGAGCACGCTCAGAAATCTGACCTCAGCCGTGCTTATCAGCCTCTTCTATTTTTATAACTAATTCCTGTTTAACAGACAAGAGGAATTTGGTGCACACAGAGCAATGAGCCACCAGCTGACCTGAAAAGCAGTGCCCTTCACGGTGTGAACATAGTGAGGAAATACATGCGCCAGATTGCTAAAGCCTGCTGGCCTGTACCTCTCATGCCCTTGCAGTGCAGTAGTGACTCATTACCTGTAACTGCACATGGTTCAGGTAAGTCTCTGTTGAGAGACGTGTTGTGTCCTGTCATGTTCTCGGAACTATTGTGGGGCACGGCTCTTCCCCCACAGCCAGGGAGGGGCATGGATGGGTGCAGTAGGATGGATGTGGTTCTGCAGAGTGAGGCGAAGGCAGGATTTTGGGAGCTCACTCAGCGGATCCTCCTGTTTCTGTGCACAGTGGAGCTTGGAGTGGCAGGGCAGAGTGGGCCAGGCTGGGGCCAGTGAAATCATTGCCTCACCGATCCACTGGCCATCACTCCCGTGACCCTCCGCAACCTAGGCATGACGTGGAGGAGTCTCTTGTACAAGCGGTCAGACTAAATGATCACAATGGCCTCTCCTGGCCTTTGAATGGACAAATCTATTATTTAAGCTAACAATGGGTGGGAAGAGGTAGATCTGGGTGGGCATGAAAAGAACCCATGAAATCCCATCATTTGGGCTCTGGCTCCAGCACTACACAAGAGTCTAAAGGGCTGGATTCTGCTCTCAGTCCGTCACACTGCAGTACAAAGGGGGAGTGACATCAATGGAGACACTCCTGATGTACACTGAGCATGGGGCCTACAGCTCCTCTCATAGCGGGTAAATCAGAGTCCACAGAGACCCACCAGTGTAGGTCAGAGCAGAACTGGGACCAGTATGTACAGTGCTCAGTGGGGGAACGACTGGCTGCTGCAGAAGGCCAGCTAGTCCAGTGTTTCCATGCTGTAGATGTGCGGACTCACTCCTGTGGCGCCTCCTGCTGGTTGTCCTGGGGAACTAGCTCACTGCCAGCCAGGAGCACCCTCTGCAGGCCAATGATCCACCTGGCCTCTGGCCCCATGTCCCTCCCTGGACCCCGGTGCCCCTTTAGCTGGGGTGCTGCCCCCAGCAGTACCCCACCAATCTGGGTCTCCACTCTGGGGAACCCCCAACCCACTATCCCCACTTTGCCTCAGTTTTGGCTACTGCCAGTCTTCATCTAGCCCCCATTCACTGGGGCAGACTGCATTATCAGCCACTCATCATCGGCAAAGGGGTCTGGACCTGCTGCCTTGGCCTACCTCTGGGCTGCCCTCTGCAACCCCCAGTACCCCTTGGCCTTCTGCTAGGCCGCAGCCTGGGGCTTTCCAGGCTGGAGCTCCCCAGCTCCTCTGCCTTTCCCCAGCCCTGCTTCACTCAGGTACCATCTCTAGCTCCATGCAGCCAGGTCCATCTCCCTCTACAAGCAGAGGAAGACTGACTGGGCTTCTGGCTCACTGCCTCTTATAGGGGCCAGCTGGGCCTGATTGGTTCCTGGGCACAGTTGATCCTGCTTTCCCCCAATCAGCCTAGGCTTCTTGCCCCAGCAACAGCCCTCTCCTGGGCTGTTATAAGCCCCGAAGGGCAGGAGCGGGTAACCACCCTGTGACACATGCAGATATCTGGATTTCCTCCACCAGCGTCTGCACTCACATTTAGCCTTGGAAAAAATCCTAGACACAGCTAAGGTCAATGCCGGACATTTCTGTTCCTTGAAAATCTAGAACAAGCTGCCCTTTGTTCAGAGTCCTCACCATTCTCTTGGCCTATTGCCTCCATCATTTTGGCCTTAGCTTGCTCATCTGGACTCCTCTTCTGGTCTTTGTAATACTCCAGCACCTCCGGAGGCAGCTTCTCACCTGGGATGCGAGGGGGCAGCAGCAGAGTGTTATGGGAATCGTAGCCCTTCAGCGTCCGCAAAATCTGTGGCCAAAGAGAAGAGAAGCCACAGACATAGGACAGGCTTCCAGGAATCCATTCCCTCCTCCCCCACGGTGCCTCAGAGAGAGCCCAGGGGGCTCTCATATCCTCTCTTCCTTCTCCTCTCTCCCACAAAGGCCATGCGTTGTACAGACCTCCCCTCTAACTGAACTGGGTTGGCCACAAACCCCTCTGCAGCCCATCAGCACAGCTGCCTGCATCTGCAGGATGGGGCTACAGAATAACATGAGGTGCTGGCCTACTAGGGCTGGATACAGCCTCCTGCCCCCAGGGGTAGATCGAAGTCAACCTGAGACTCGTTGTGACACCATTCACTTGAAGCCTGCCTCTGGCCCTATGATTCAGTGTGAAAGGTCTCCCACCAGCTCCAAATTGCTCTGCCAGGAGGCACTGGTGCCACAGGGCAGTGGAGGAGGGAAGGGGGCATCTCTTTGGAATAGCACATGGAAGGAGGGGTTCGTGGGACTAGGGAGTGACTCCAACAGGGATAATCCGTGGGAGTTGGAAAGCAAGCAATGAAATGCAGCTACTCCTTGATGCCAGCATCCCAACTACTGGCCCTTTGGGCTCTCCCGCTAGAGCTTGGTCCCGCTTAGTAAAGAGCTGGAACTCCAGGAACTTTGAAGCATTCAGAGGTTTTCAGTGACAAGTGGGGCGCCAGGGCTCCCTCTCCTCTCACCCTCTCCTCAGTCAGATACTGCTGGTCAAACTCCAAGGAGTAGAACTCAATGGGGAACTTGCATGGGTTCTTCACTACCACCTCTGCCTCGTCCCCCACACCGTACGGCAGCAGGGGCCCCAGCTCCAGCACTGAGGGCGTGAACTCCAGCCGTGGCTCCAGACCGTATCCGGAGACGAGCAGCAGCCGCCGGTCACTGCTCTGGGAGATGTTCACTGTTAGGTGGTTGCTGTAGAACCTCTGGGAAGAGAGAGAGAAACCTGTGGGATTCCTTCATGCCCCTTGCTCCACAGGAACATACAGGGCTCCAGTGCACCACTGGCCTATGCGAGATCACGGCCCCAGGGGCCAATGAAGCGGCCCCCATTTACTTACATCACCGGTGAATTTGGCCCGTATCTCAGTGCACTTGCATTCAGGCCCTGGTTGGTTCCAGGACCCAGCACTATATCTGGGTACTTGGATAACAAAGCCAAGATGATGTTTTGGGTGATTTCATCCTTGCCCTTGGTGAATATACAACACAAAACTAGTGGGGAAATGAGCTGTATCCTTAACAGAAAGGCTCAAATGACACCCAATGCGGAGAGTGACTCACCTCACTCGCTGGGTCAGGCTACCTGAGCATAATGCCCGGCAGCACTGCCTCAGAGCAGGGTGAGACCTACGTGGGGGGGATCAGCCTGCATCTGCCCACTGAGGGGCTCTTACACCTTCCTCTGAAGCATCTGACACTGACCACTGTCAGAGCCAGGGACCAGGCTCGACGGCCCTTGGGGTTTCCCCTCTTCAGGGGACAGTTATCTTAGGAGGCAGCCCTGATGGGGAGTCTAGGAGAGCTGTGCTGTTAAAGGTGGAAAGGCTGCTCCCAGAGTGAGGGGGCACTCTCCCAGTTATAAAAGCCACAGGAAGGGGATCATCAGGGCCGTTCCGAGCAGGATGTGGGGCCTGGGACAAATCGGCCTCCCCCTTAACATTTTTAAACACGTGAAATCTGGTGTATGCAGGGGACAGCAATGCTGGGGGGCGAGGGATGATGGAGAGTCACAGGACTGCACCTGTGCTCGGGGTGAGGGGGCCCCCTGTGCTGGGAGGTCCCGGAAAAGGGAAGGGTCTGGGGCAGGAGGGCACTGGATGGGGTCATCCTGGCACTGGCGTGTTCTGGCGGCACTAGGATGCTGGCGGTTGGTGCGGTGGCGAGCGACACTGGGAGCCAGCAGGTCAGGGCAGAACGGGGAGAGCTGGGGTCGCTGCTGCTGCTGCTGGAGACTAAGCCAGAGCCTCGTGATGCCGAGCACAAAAAAGAAACACAACGTGCACTTCCTGCTGGTGAGTGCAGGCCTGACCCCTGCTGCTGGCGCCAGGCCCACCGCTGACCCCTAGCCCCACTCCCGGGCCAGCCTGGCCCCCCAGGCACTCCTAACTCCACCCCATCGGGCTGGCCTATAGGGCACCCCACATGACACGTGCACACTGAAGCAGAGGGGCCCACAAAGCACAGGGCCCGGAGCAGTCACCCCGATTTGCCATACCCAATAGACAGCTCTGGGAGTCATAGAGAAGTGGTAAGATAGCAGGTCTTTGCACTCGGGTAGTACTGTTCACCTGTAGATCTCAAAGCTCTTTACTGAAGGGAGCACAAAGGAGGAAACAGAGGCACCAGCCCACCACACCACACTGCCTCCCCCTTCTTTGGTAATTACTAGACAATCTCACCTCTTCCACTGGCGCAAACTTGACCTGCACATTGAGTCGCTCCCCTGGAGCCAGCATTCCAGATGAGGGGATCATCTCAAAGATAGGGGGCTTTGATTTGAATTCCTGACGTAGCTTCCGCCGCAGGCTGGCTGGCAAGTGTTTATCCACCTGATTGCCCAAACCCAAATGATTAACTCAGACCCTGAAATGCTGCTACAGCCCCAGCCTTCCTAGAACACGGACCAGCCAAGTAGCCAGTCAGAAACAGAGCTGTTTCAATTAGCCAATGAGAAACACAGAAGCATGTTACAGTTCAGGCTGGGGATGAAGAATGACGGAAGGAGATGGCCTGGGAATTAGTAGAGAGACAAGGTGCTAACAGATGACAAGTTCCAAACAAATACCCAGGTTCTAAAACCACTTTACTCTTGCTGATAGTTATAAGAAATAAACAGTATGGGTGGGAACTTCAAGGGGATGCCGAGAACAGGCCTTCTCCCACCTCCTCCACCATCTCCAGCTGAGCAATTGCTCCTCTTCCCTCCTCTCTCAAAGTCCCTTAGTGCAGGGACCAGCCGTGACTGAGGAGGGCTGCATGAAACTTTCTTCAGAGCTCATCAATGCTGGCCCTTGCTTCACTACCAGAGGTGCTGCAGAGTATCATTCCCTCTTCTCACAATCCCCTGGGCAGCCTTGTGCTCCCTGCGTCTCCTGGTCTGAGGAGTGACGCATGGGGCTCAGGAATCAAGCATGCTCCTGTTTGCAGAACTGAGCATGAAAGAGCACTAGGCTGTCCCATGATGTTCTTAAAAGGGGAATTCCCACTTGGCTCACAGCTTTGACATTAGCAGCAAATGTCGTCAGCTGTTTGCCTGTTGGGTCTTAAAATGCACCCAAGGCCTAGTAAGCTGACTCTATAGCTGGAGCAGGCTGGTACTCTGCTGTAGGTCCTGGAACTGCAATCCTCACTCACTGAGGGCTTGTCTACATCAGAAAGTTGCAGCGCTGGTGAAGGAGTTACAGCGCTGCAACTTAGGAGGTGTACACATCTGCAGGGCACCACCAGCGCTGCAACTCCCTGTTTGCAGCGCTGGCCGTACTCCCGTTTTGTCTCGGGTGTAGAGGATCCAGCGCTGGTGATCCAGCGCTGGTAATCAAGTATAGACACTTACCAGCGCTTTTCTTGACCTCCGTGGAATAAGCAGGTATCCCAGCATACCTGAGGAAGCCTCTGGTAATCAAGCTGGTCTCCTTCCCCGGCTTGCTCTCGCGTTCCCCGAACCCCGAGCAAGCAGGTCTCCTTCCCTGCGGTTTGCAGGGTGGTTCCGGGAACGCGAGAGCAAACCGGGGAAGGAGACCAGCTTCGCCGCGGTTTGCTCTCGCGTTCCGCGAACCACCCTGCAAACCGCAGGGAAGGAGACCTGCTTGCTCGGCGGTTCGGGGAACGCGAGAGCAAACCGGGGAAGGAGACCAGCTTCGCCGCGGTTTGCTCTCGCGTTCCCCGAACAAGCAGGTCTCCTTCCCTGCGGTTTGCACGGTGGTTCGCGGAACGCGAGAGCAAACCGCGGCGAAGCTGGTCTCCTTTCCCGGTTTGCTCTCGCGTTCCCCGAACCCGAGCAAGCAGGTCTCCTTCCCTGCGGTTTGCAGGGTGGTTCGCGGAACGCGAGAGCAAACCGCGGCGAAGCTGGTCTCCTTCCCCGGTTTGCTCTCGCGTTCGCCGAACCCCCGAGCAAGCAGGTCTCCTTCCCTGCGGTTTGCAGGGTGGTTCGCGGAACGCGAGAGCAAACCGCGGCGAAGCTGGTCTCGTTCCCCGGCTTGCTCTCGCGTTCGCCGAACCCCCGAGCAAGCAGGTCTCCTTCCCTGCGGTTTGCAGGGTGGTTCGGGGAACGCGAGAGCAAACCGCGGCGAAGCTGGTCTCCTTTCCCGGTTTGCTCTCGCGTTCCCCGAACCCGAGCAAGCAGGTCTCCTTCCCTGCGGTTTGCAGGGTGGTTCGCGGAACGCGAGAGCAAACCGCGGCGAAGCTGGTCTCCTTTCCCGGTTTGCTCTCGCGTTCCCCGAAACCCCTTGAAGCCGCCCAACAGCGCTGCAGTGTGGCCACATCTAACACCACTTGCAGCGCTGGTTGCTGTAAGTGTGGCCACTCTGCAGCGCTGGCCCTATACAGCTGTACTAATACAGCTGTAACAACCAGCGCTGCAAAATTTTAGATGTAGACATGGCCTGAGTCACTACTGAGGTAAGCGCTACTCTCTGCAGTAAGGATTGTGGAACAGAGGCCTGAGGGCACAAAGGGGAGCGGTGGTAAAGGAAGGAGGCAGGACATCACTGGCTGTCTTTGCTTTACCTTTTTGATGTGCTCTTTGCTGGTGATGAACCATTCGCAAGCGACCTGCAGTTGATTGTGGAGCTGGATGGTCTCCACCTGGCACTGCCCACACTGGACGGAGGAGAACTCCAGCTTGTTGCTGGAGATGCAGAGCGAAGGCATGGTCACCTTGGCACGAAGGCAGATGAGAAATGTTGGGCCAGCCACAACCTGAGTACGTAACATAGCCCCCGGTGAGAAGTCTGGAGGAGAACTAACTGCAGACTTCAAACGCGACAGGCTGGGGAAGTGGGGCTAAGAGAGTGACTCAAACCTTTACCAGCAGGGGATGCAGAGTGAAGGCTACGGGGCTGAAGAATACCTCCTACCTTGATGGGCAGGAGCACTTCCACATCTCCCAAAGGCAAGCTGGCACTGCGGGGATCAAACCGTACTTCAAACGTTTCTGTCTCACAGTAGGGCAGGTTCTTCACGCGGTCCAGTTCTACGCTGAAACCTTGAACAACAGATAACAAGCCACTTAGAGCCTAAGGTCTGCAGAAAGCATGATGCATGTGAGTTGTAGTATAACTAGGCCTCGCAGCTGTCACAGTACAGCCATCCAGAACTTACCAGTGACAGAGTGACGGAAAGCCGATCCCTCTGCTCCAAAACCATAGGTACCAGAGGGAAAGGAGAATCTCCACTAGCTGAAAGCACTAGGGCCTATGACACAGCACAGCAGTTCTGATTCTACTTAGCCAGGGGTGAAAGTATCTTAAAGGACTTGCCGGTACTCTGGAATCCGGAGGGGGGGGGTGGCCTCCACTGGAAGAGGCGGAGTCTTTAAATCCCCCCTGGGGCTAGGGCTGTGGTAGCAGCAGCTGGGAGCTCCAAGCTCTTTAAATCACCCCCTGAGCTTCCAGCTGTAGAGGTGGGGGAGCCCTGGGGTTCAGGGGCAATTTAAATGGGATGGTTTAAAGGGCCCGGGGCTCTAGCTGCAGCACAGCCCTGGGCCCTTTAAATTGCCGACGGAGCCCCAGGGCTCCAGCAGCAGGGCCTGGGGCTCCTGCTGCCGCTACCCTCCAGGGCCCTTTAAATCATCTCTGGAGCCCTGCCGCTGGAGCCCTGGGGTAGCAGTGGCAGGGCTTCGGTGGTTATTTAAAGGGGTCGGGGTGGTAGAGGCAGCGGGAGCCCCGAACCCTTTCAATAGCCACCAGAGCCCTGCTGCTGCTACCCCAGGGCTCCGGCAGGCTCCGGGGGCTATTTAAAGGGCCCGAGGTGGTAGAGGCAGCAGGAGCCCCGAATCCTTTCAATAGCCACCAGAGCCCTGCCGCTGCTACCCCAGGGCTCCGGCAGGCTCTGGGGGCTATTTAAAGGGCCTGGGCCCTTTAAATTGTCTTCGGAGCCCTGGGGTAGCGGCAGTGGGGCTCCAGCGGCGATTTAAAGGGCCTGGGGCGATAGTGGCGGCAGGAGCCCTGGGCCCTTTAAATCGTCACCCAAGTCCCACAACCGCTACCTCACGGCTCTGGCAGCGGGGCTCTGGCAGCAATTTAAAGGGCCCTGGGCTCCAGCCCTTTAAATTGCTGCCACAGGAAGCCGGTCCACCACAGTATGGTGCACCAGCTCTTGCCGGCAGGGGTGGCAGGTTTGTAGAAATTTTGGTGGTGCCCAGAACCTGCCCCTGCCCAAACTCTTCACCCCCAAACTCCACCCCCACCTGTCCAAGACTCTGGGAGGGAGTTTGGGTGGGGGAGGAGATCTGGATTGCAGGCCCTGGGCTGGGCAGGGGACTGGGGTGCAGGAGCGGTGCAGGGTGCAGGCTCTGGGAGGGAGTTTGGGGATGGGAGGGAGTGTGGAGGGAGGGGGGAGCAGGAGTGAGGGCTGTGGGGTGAGGCTGTGGGTGGATTTGGGATGTGGCTGGGGATGAGGGGTTTGGGGTGTGGGAGGGGACTCAGGGCTGAGGCAGAGGGTTAGGGTGCAGGGGGGATGAGGGGTCTGGCTGGGGGTTTGGGCTCTGGGGTGGGGCAGGGGTGGGGATGAGTTTGGGGTGCAGGCAAGCTTCCCTGGGACTGGAGCCAAAGAGGAGGACTCCCCCAAGCCCTCTCCCTGCTGGCAGCAGCGAGCTCTGGGGTAGGGACCCCCTTCTCCCCCTCCCCCCGGAAGCACACTCACCACCCCCATCACTGCACATGCTCCTAGGGGATCCCCCTCACCTTCCCTGTGGTGGGTGCCATGCCGGGGCGGGGGGATGGCTGCCATCACAGGTGCGCCTCCTCCCCGCTGCTGCCCCTCACTGTAGCCTCACTGGGGCTGCCCCTTGCCCAGTGTGGGGCAATAGGAGTGACTGCGGGCAGGGGGGCGACTGTACAGGTGGAGGGTCCCACTGGAAAATGAAAGGGTCTGAGAGGGAAGGGCAGCCTACCCTGGCAATTGTGGAGTGGGGCACTAGGACCCTGTGGCGGCAGTTAGTGCAGGCAGGCAGCATGGAGCTGCAGGGGATGGGGAGAGACAAATGCTCTGCACAGGGACGCAGGGAGGTGCATGGGGGCAGCAAAGGGGGGCTGGGGCACACTCCGGAGAGGCGCAGGGGGCAGCAGGTGGGGCCAAGGGGGAGACCAGGCCCGGAACATTCGTGGAGCTGGACTCCTGGACCCTCAATTTTGCTGGAGCCAGGAGGCAGAGTCAGAGAGGGAGAGAGTGCTCCATTTTCTTGCAGGTAGCTACTGCACCTTTTCTTACCGGTCCTCCGTACCGGCCCGTACCATCTTACTTTCACCTCTGTACTTAGCAGAAACACCCACACACTCGTTCATTATAACACAGCAAAGCTGAGCCAGTCTGAATGCTTGTACACATCCTGGCTAGTCTCCTGAGTTATGAGTGATCCCTGTTAACGCAAAGAGCAACTTTACATACAAAGCACTGCACATCAGAGTGTGGAAATGCAAGTCACTATTCAGCCAGTAAAGCACCAGAAACCCCAGCCCACAATAATGAAGCACAGGAGAGACCCATCTGCTTTGCTGTACCTGGGCAGGCTCCCTCACTTTGCTCTTCAGCATCCCAAGTGTTTGGTACAAGTTACTGCAGCTGCTGAAATCTGACTCTCTTCTGCAGAGACTCAATTTCAGCAGCTCCCTACTAGACACCCCAGAGGTGGTTTTAAGGACCTTTCTCCCAGCACAGTCTCTGCCTTCTAACAGGACTTGGCTAAGAACTGGTAGACCCTGTAATTTTAAAGCAAAATGTTGAAAACAAGTTTTCATTAGTGTTATAAAAGGGGATGATTATTTACTGTTGGTAGCACTGGAGCAGTGAGGGCCCCTAGTGACAGATCAGAACCTCATTGTGCTAGGCACTGTACATACACCGAACAAAGTAATCAGAGCCTTGCATGCGAGCCTAAAATGCAGGTTTAATAACAAAATAAGTGCTGTGCTCAAGTCTGCCATGAGTGAGGTGTGTCTGTGTGCTTTCATGTTGCAAACCTGCATTCCAGCTATCACACGGAGGGAGACCAGGCCACAGGCCAAGCTGCAGCAAGGGGAGGAAAGAAGGAGCTGACTGCAGCAGCATCTAATTCCCTAATGACTGATCCCTGGAGAAACACTGACACTGATCATAAAGGACCCAATCCTGCTCCCATTAAAGTCAACAGTAAAGTTTCCATTGATCACTTAGGGAGCAGGAACAGACTTGATATAATCTGGTCTAGATTCTCTCCTGCACTCAGAGACTCTCAGCCCTGGGGGAGCCGGGGGGCTTAGGGGCTGCTCTTATTTATGCCAGTTGGCTATGATCCCTACGGGACCATTGGCCAGCTGAGAATCAAAGGAGCACAGACACACTCCAACTTCTCCCCACCAACAGGGTATGTGGGCGGGGCATTGGCTAGGCGCTGGTATGCTGTTTTCCATCAGCTGAGAGCTGCCCTGCACCAGGGGTGGAGGGGAGGGGAACCTGCTCTCTGGCCCTCCAGCTGAAGGAAGAGTTGGCAAAAAGGCAGCTGGTAGAGTGGTGGATGGGGTGTTACTGGACGGAGGAGAGCGTAAGAAATAGCAAGCCCTAATGGGAAGAGGTGGGATTTCCCATAATACATCTGCACATTCAACAGATTTTGAACTATTGCATCAGACTGAGATGGTTCATTCCAACTTTGACTCCTGCTGCCATTTAGTAAAAGCCCACATAAGCATCTCATCCCCATTACCTGTATCATGCAGGGTCCGTCTGTCTGCATGGAAGGATACAGGGAACTGGCTAGTGTTGGTGATTTTGACAATGTGAGTTCGGATGTCACCAAGAATGATGTAGCCAAAGTCCAAGATGTATTCAGGCAGCTGAGCTCTGAAAGAGTTAACGAGAGCTCAGTTTCAATCATAGCCTCCTGCTCAGCTGGGCTGCATTTTCAGAGAGGAACAAGTCCCGTGGTTATAGCACCATTCACTGCTTTGAAAATTCAGCCCTAAGTGCCTAACCCCAGGTCTAAATTCACAATGATGTGTCATTAACGGCTTGTCTACATGGGCAACAGCACACGATTTCTAAAGTACACCAATGTGTTGCATGCTAACAGGCCCGTGTGGAGCCTGCTGGCGTGAACTAAAAGTTCCCTAGTGCATATTAATGTAATGCTGGGTCAGCCAAAATTGCTTCAGTACATTTCAGTGAAGTTTCTCTGCATTGTAACCAAGCTTCACCCATGCCAACGCCCTCAGAATGCAGCACTGAGCCCCTATAGATAGGAGGTGAGGCTCTTCCAAAGCAGGCCCATCCCTCGTTGGTGCTTGGGCCGCAATTCAGGAAGGCATCACTATTCCGGAGAGCACTAAAGCATACCAATAACCCTTCGCATGTGCTTAGGGGCAGGTGAAAAAAGCACAAGCATGTTCCTGAATCAAGGCGTAGCTGACCAGGGGACATGTCTTTGTCTCATTTAAGGAGGGGTAATAAGAAGACTTGTTGGTCTGTGCACCCCTGTGATCCCACCAATAACCAAACTCCTTGGGCTAAGTCTTGTACAGTTGAGATCTGTGTAATTCCCAGTTCCTAAACTCAGCAGTGGAACATTTTCCTGCTGTTATACCCAGTCTGGTCAGCTTGTCATGTGAAGCCTTCTGCTCCATGGCCCACCAGCAGCAATGGTTATTACCCAGTCTGAACTGGTTTGATGGTCTCCGGCTGTTGCCAGTAATGATGCATTAACCTGGCAAAAGGCAATTTGACTTTAACAAATTTGACTGACTCTGCTGGGCTGAGACCTGGAGACAAAACCAGCCCAGCAACACCAGGAAGACGTTTGTAGTCAGCAGTGGAATTGTTGAATCTTTTGCAAGGAATGCTACACAGTCCAACCAGCGAGCAGCAGAGGGACCCCCAGGAGTTGGAATCGGAACCAGTCCTGAGTTCCAAACTCTGGCAGTGTGAGGTGCTGAGCACCCGCAGGTCCCAGCAATGTCAGTGGGAACTGAGGACACTCAGCAGCTCGCAGGAGTGTGCAGCATCCCAAAGGAACAGGCCCCTGCTGACGTGCAGAGCTATTGCCATGTGGTTCCGTGGATGCAGGCTCCCTGAACAGGCCAATTGGCAACAGGCCATCACTAACTTGACAAGTTTTCGGCGAGCACTCTGGCTGAGGGTGGAGTCCTCCGCGGGATCAGAGAGAATAGCTTTCTGCTGCTCCAGGGCATGTTCTTGTATGAGCAGCCGCTCCACTTCCATCTGCAGCCAAGTGTCAAACTGGGGAAAGCAAAGAGTAGCTGGTCAGCAGAAGCCCTCTAGAAAGCACGAGCTTTTCCCGGAAGGCAGGCCCCCATTCTCATTGTGTGCGATCTCTGATGGGGTTGGTGGTGTCATCCCTTCCACAAGGCAAACACCTGTCTCACTGCTCAGTCTGGATGTAGCTACCCACCATCTTCCCTACAAGTGCAACAGTGGTGCCGTGCAGTAGCGTAGAAACTTCGTACATCAATGGAAGTGTTTTTCTGTCGATGTAGGTAATCCCCCTCCTCGAGCAGCAGCAGGTATCATAAAATATCAGGGTTGGAAGGGACCTCAGGAGGTCATATAGTCCAACCCTCTGCTCAAAGCAGGACCAATCCCCAACTAAATCATCCCAGCTAGGGCTTTGTCAAGCCTGACCTTAAAAACCTCTAAGGAAGGAGATTCCACCTCCTCACTAGGGAACCCCGTTCCAGTGCTTCACCACTCTTTGAGTGAAAAAGTTTTTCCTAATATCCAACCTAAACCTCCCCCACTGCAACTTGAGACCATTACTCCTTGTTCGGTCATCTGCTACCACTGAGAACAGTCTAGATCCATCCTCTTTGGACCTCCCTTTCAGGTAGTTGAAAGCAGCTATCAAATCCCCCCTCATTCTTCTCTTCTGCAGACTGAACAATCTCAGTTCCCTCAGCCTCTCCTCAGAAGCCATGTGCTCCAGCCCCCTAATCATTTTTGTTGCCCTCTGCTGGACTCTTTCCAATTGTCCACATCCTTCTTTTAGTGTGGGACCCAAAACTGGACACAGTACTCCAGATGAGGCCTCACCAATGTCGAACAGAGGGGAATGATCATGTCCCTTGATCTTCCAGCAATGCCTCTACTTATACAGCTCAAAATGCTGTTAGCCTTCTTGGCAACAAGGGCACACTGTTGACTCATATCCAGCTTCTCATCCACTGTAACCCCTAGGTCCTTTTCTGCAGAACTGCTTCCTAGCCATTCGGTCCCTAGTCTGTAACAGTGAATGGGATTCTTCCGTCCTAAGAATCTTCTTTCCGTATGTTGATGGAAGAACTCTACCATCAACTTAGCCATGTCTACAGCAGAGATTAGGTCAGCTTAACTACGGTGTTTGGGGAGGTGAATTTTTTCATACCCCCGAGTGATATAGTGAGGCTGATCTAATTGGTAAATGTCGATTTGGCTGTAGTCTACCGGCAAGCCACCTTGCCTGGAGATAGCATAAGACATCAGTCGGTAAATGACCTGGTTTTCTGTCTGGCTAGTCACAATTAAAAACTGAGTAGCCAGGCAAATATACAGGCCAATTACCAGACAAGCCAGGAAACTCAATATTCCAAGCATCTGTCTGTCCCTGGTGGAGGACTGGAATGCATTAAATGGTCACCATTAAAGACAAATGCAACAGGCCCCTGCAAGGGAGGACCACCCCAATCGCTGATAAGGCTGCACTGTAGTAAATCTGCTGGCAGAAGGTTGAACACTTGTCTGTCTAACACAGCTAAGTGTGGGAGTATAGATTTAAGGTGTGATATGATACAATGTAATGCAATTTTATGTAGGTTTTCCCACCCAGGGAACTATTTTAAATGCTCTTTGCCATTGCCATGAGTCTATACAGAATATGGACTGCAATGCATTGAAAACAGAAAGATCCAGGAACTAGCATACAATCAAGAATTCAACTGAATTCATTATAGAGACCTAAGGGAATCGAACTACTGACAAGTGGGTATTTGTTATAATGGAAAATCCCACCCAGAGTTGTTTGTAACTTCACATAAACCGTCAGGGAGAGGATGAGAAAGAGAACAAACCACACATGACAGATGTGAGTCATATCACTTCATGCACTTCTGATACTACCATGATGAGCATGGTTATAAGAACATACGTAAACAAGACTCTGGAATAGATTTGACTGGAGACTCAAATAGTTCAATTCTCTAAGATCAGGTAAACCTAGAAATATTGGGTCTGAGTAGGACACATAGCCCTGCCCACATCAGCAACCAGCTAAATCACCATTACAAAACATTGATACCGCACCAAAGGTTTATCAGCCCTTTACACAGCGGAACGAAGGCCTGCTCCCAGCCTGGAAGAGCCACTGCCTGAGCTCACTGAATACAATACACCCAAGCTACCACAGATCACCTGTCATACGGTACTTCCTTGCATAAGCTTCTACATGCTACACACCAGTAGCAAGCTGAGTGCTGTGCTGCACCAGACACTTAGAGAACCAGGCACAATGTTATGCCTTTGTCTCATCCCTTTCTTGGCTGTGCACTTCTTTGGGCTCAGCCCTGCAATGTTTACTTGCCCAGTTAGTCCTATGGGACTACTCAGCTCAGTATGGGCTGCAGGGTCAGGCATGTATTATTGAGATTGTTACATTTTCTGAAGAGTGTTATCCAGTGCAACTACAGTAGTTACAAACTGTGGGCACGTTCAACGTGGCAGGTGACTGTGGTGGTAGATAACCTACCAGGGATGCAGCTGCAGTGACACAAACTGGATACAGCGTCAGTCACACTGTGGAGGTGGGGACATTCAGAGTCAGTACAGACCAAAATAAGGGGGGCTGCAGAGTGGTGTAGCCAGGGCAGCAGGACACACTTAAAGGAAACAGTAGCCTCTCTTACCATGGTGCCAGGATGGTCCATGGATAGCTCTGCAGCCATTGCATCTGAGTGGCCAAGTGCCTCATCTCTCTGAGTCTCTCCTTCCACTCTTTGTTTTGCCTCCTTGAGGACATTCTCATACCTTTTGTTTCCTGTAGGAGAACCAATGGGTGGTCAGGAAAAAAGCACAGGTTATAGCCAGATTCTACCCCAGTTACACCCAGACAACCTCGCTGAATCCTACCATGACCCCCCACCTCTCAGACCCACTGAGGAAAATGCAGGGACAGTCCATACTTCCTTCCCTACAGATTAGCTCTTTCCTTCTGCAGCTCTGCCATCAGTTCTCGTCTCTCCCAATTAGGCCCAGCGCTTATGATCTCTGCTCAACCTCTGACTTTCTTCTTAAAACTCCTCCCCTGCTTCTGTCCTCCTCCCTTCCCACCTAGGAACTTGCTGGTTCCTTCATAATTAAAATAGATACAACTGGCAAGGGCTCCTCCCCTGTCTTCTCCATCCCCTTCTCCATCTTCCCCCCGTCTGACTCTTCTTGTCCCTGGCTCACTTGACATGGCTTCTCCCCGTACTGATTCCCCCCAGATCTACCTCTCCGACTCCATGTGTTTGCACAACGGTCACTGCCTCTCAGTCTTGCTGTCCTGCCTCCAGCTCAGGCTAAGCATGACCCAGAGTGAGCCCCTCATCTTTCCTCACAGGCTCGCTCCCTTCCTCCATTGTTCTCCCTGTCACTGAAGCAAACTACCTCAATGTCTGATCTGAGTCCTCTCTTCCCCCCATAAACCCCATTCAGGTTATTCCTAAATCCTTTCGGCTTTTCCTCTCCAGCATCGATCAAACCCATCCTTCTCTATGCAGCCCTGTGGCTAAATTGCTTCTCTATTGCTTGGGGTCTTCTCCTGCCTTGACTGACCCCCATCTCCTCTCTGGCCCCCCACTTCCCACTTCCCTCCCCTCCAGCACATCCCAATGCTGCTGTGAAAAAGACCTCTTCTCACACTCCATGCAGAGCATGAGCCTTCCTCTCTGAATCCCTCCACCGGTCCCATTCATTTCCTCCTCAATACAAGTGTCTCACTGAGCTGTTCCCCTCCCTGCCCCCATTTCCTCCTCCCCTACAACTTCTTGCCCACCTGGACCCTTTCTGGCCTATGTGCTATCACCTGGCTCTCTCAACAGTACGGTCTCTGGGGCAGAGACCACATCCTCTCCTGCATTTGCTGCCATGTCAGTGCTCAGTAAATACCACATGCCAATAGCAGCAGTTGAAAGGTTGAAGATTTCGTTAACAGACTCCTGAGCCAATAGACAGAGTGGGGCCAAACAACCTGCCTAGTGCTAGGATTGAGCTTGATAAATTTCTCCGATGGAGTTGCCTGCCATAGCAGGGCGTGGACTCCATGATGCAGGAGGTCCCTGCCCAGAACCTACATGTTCTTTGGAAGTACATGGGATGGTGCTCTATGAATGCGAGGCCAGGCAGTACTGGAGAGAGCCTTCAGCGACTGTCTGGAACTGAGAAGAGGAGGGAGTGGTGGGCAGGGTGTCCCTACCTTTGATGTTTCTGGGCAGATCCAGGCAGATCCTGGGGAAGATTCCCTCTCCTTTCAAGGTGATGCTCTCTGGCTCCAGGTGGGCCACCTGTATCTGGAAGGTCTGTTGGAAGACCTCAGGTACGCCAGGCAGGTAATAGACCTTCAGAACTTGTTCTTTTTTTGATTCAATGTAACCCTGCAGCAGGAGGGAGACAGCCAGGACATGGGACCGGGCAGAGAGTTCACTGAACACATGGGGATGCTGCCAAGAGCTGGGGTGGGGGCAAGAGGTGAGGAAGGGAGGGCATCGAGCTGAAGCAAACAGAACAAGTGAAGTTGCTCTCACTGGATTCAGGCGACGTGTTGCAGCTTCCATACACCCAAAAGCACTCCAAAGCTCAAGCCTCTGTGTCAGAATACACCATGCGGCCTACCCCCTCAGACCAGTACTAATGCAGGACTGGATGTGCCCTGGGTGCCTTCAGGGTGCACTGCTGGCTGATTTGGCCCCAGTTGTGGCTCAGAGAGGGGACAGACTATGCCCAACCAGCTCCACAGCTCCACTTTTACCCCACTCCCTTTCAGGCAGCTTGCACCCAAGAGGGTAACAGCCAACAGGGATCAGGCCCTGTGCCTCCACCCTCATCCACATTGCACAGGGCTGTGAGTGGGGGAAGAGAGGCTGCCTGTGCCCTTCACACTTGGTCACCCAAGCAGGCCCACAGCTAGGTGCTATGCTTGGTAAAGTCTTTTCTAGGAAAATACTTCATTCCTGCTGGCAAAGGGGAAGTGTTTTCATTCACCTGCATGGAATCCTGGGCGTGGCAAACCACTGAGGAGCTGGGCACATTTCAACACAGCAACTTACTGGAGAAGCTCACCCAGGGCAGCGAGAGGAAGTGGGGTTGAGTGGCTAAGTTGCTAGCCTGGACTGGGGGAACCCACGCTCAATTCCTTTCTCCCTTACTGACTTCCTGTGTGACCTTGTGTCAATCAGTGAAGATCTGTCTGACTTCACAGCAGCTGGGAGATATAATTCCCACTTCAGGTAGATGTACCTATGTGATCACCCTTAAAAATAGCAGCGTGGCCCTGGTGGCACAGGCTAGCCACCCATGTATGGAGCCGGAAGCGTTGTATGTGGATGGCGAGCCCATGCTGCTGCAGCCACACTGTTATTTTTAGGTGCTAGTACCTGAATGTCTGCCTGAACTGGGGATTACACTTCCCAGCTGCTATGGAGATGTTTCCTTAGTCTCTCTGTGCTGCAGTTCCCTGCCTCACCAGGGTGCTGTGAGAATAATGACATGACGCTCAGATACTATCGCTATGTACGTACATGTGACAAAGCGTAGCATCACCTAGAATGTACTGTCCCTGCCAAACCCCATTCTCTAACATGGATCTTTTATTGTACCTCCCCCACCCCCAGCTCCACCAGTTAACATCCAGGGCCTGATTGTCACTAACTAGAGGCCCATTTGCACAACCACCGCTGCCTGCACACTTACAGCCCGTGTGTGAGTAAAGCAGGGATGATGCCTGTGCTCTTGACTAGATAAGGGATGGCTGGCAAAGACTCTGGCCATCACTTTAGGAACACAAGGGCCTGAATGTGGGAGGAGGTTTTGCTTGAGTTGGCCCAGAAGGGGAAAATAACTCTGACTCCCATAGCACAGAGTGATGTCCTTGGTTTCTGTAATGGCAAAGGGCAGAATTAAGGTCACTGATCTTCACTACCCCATAGCAGCACATATCACATGATCCATCCACTCCTCCCAACAGCACCGAGGGGGAAGCACCATGAGACAGAAATGAGAAAGGACACATTGGCTCTGCGGTAGGACATTCAATGGACTCAGGGAGCAAAAATGGGGCAATTTGAGAGAAATGTGCTGGGATATGCTGAGAGGGAGGCTGAATTGCTTAGGAAAGTGTAAAGTACCTGAAGGGATGCTGGTGTCTCTCCAGTGGGCTGCATGGTGTGCTTTGTTATTATTTGTATTACAGTAGGGCCAACAGTAATACAGGCAATCATAGCCCCATGGAGCAGGTGCTATATACACAGAATGAGAGACAGTCCCTTCCCCAGAGAGCTTATAGTCCAAATAAACAAGGCAGACAATGTGTGGAAGGGGAAACTGCGGCACAGAGAGGGGACTAGCCAAGGTCACACAGCAAGTCAGTGGCAGAGCCAAGAGCAGAACCCAGATGTCCTGAGTCCCCAGCCAGTGCCCCATCCCTATAATACACTGCATCCCCGAGAGGTGAATACTTTTTAGACAGCTATAGGTAGTTTGGGGCCAGGAGGTGGCATTATTGGAGAAATGGGCTAAGGCTTAGATTGGTGAAGGTGCACAGGTGCTGCTGCAGTCAGTGTCACAACAGCTAACTCAATTAGGAGCCTGCATTTCATTTGCAAAAGGAATTTAGGCACTTAGGAGCCAAAACCCCATTGCCAGTTGATGGGATTTATAACGCCTACAAGGGTAAATCGCTTTTGAAAATGAGACTAAGGCTCCTCCATCGGTGAGGCGCTGCAACGCTGAGTGCAGCAACCCCGGAGTAGCTTTAAAAATCTGAACCCAAAGGACAGCTCAGCAGCTGGTGTATAGAGGTTACCTGGACATTTACTTAAACTAAAGGATGGCGAAGGGAGGAATACAAGAGAGTCCACTTCAGAGACCAAGGGAATTTTCTTACCAGCAAAATACAGGAGTCAGTGGGGAAAAGAGAGGAGCAAATGGAAATGAAAAGCTAACTGTGTTTTGTAC
Organism: Gopherus flavomarginatus; assembly: GCF_025201925.1. NCBI lineage: Eukaryota > Metazoa > Chordata > Testudines > Testudinidae > Gopherus > Gopherus flavomarginatus. Next base: position 41,325,092 of record NC_066630.1, read on the forward strand.
AGATCCCATCCCTGGAGCACACACAACCGCAGGGCCATATTGGATGCAAACACCCTAGGCATGTATGTAATTCTAAATGCAGAGGCCCCTGTGCTGCAGGCTCATGAAGCTGGACTGGAAAGGAGAAGGCCCTATGAGCCGGGATAGCAAAACACAGGCAAGTCCATGGCTCTTCTCTCGCGAATTCCAGGCCCTCTGTTGGGGATGTGTGGGGGTCACCCAGCAGAGCAGTGAGATTGAGGACAGCCAGTGTGCACTCCAGCATGGGCACCGGGTCTTTCATTAACTCGCTCTGACATGTCAAAGTCACAACAGATCGGCAGTAGCCAGTGGACATCGTGTGGTTAGCGCTGACAAGGCAGCACCTCAGACAGTCCTGCAGAACAGCAGGTAAGAGAAGGTGCTGGCTTCCAGAGGTAGCTCTGAGGACAGCTGTCCAGCCACAAGGCTGGTAGGTGCTGTAGCCTTTAGAACTCATGTATGGCCAACATCTATGAGAAAACCAGGGGATCTCCCCAATGTGGTCCTCCCTGCCTGGCCCCCAGCACCAACCACCAGCTTTCCTTGGCTCCTCGTGTGCTAGTCGAGGGGCAGGGAGTGTATATATCAGGTGGCAATGCTGCTCTGAGCAGCAGGAAACTTCTGCAGGTTCTCTTGGCTGACGCTCTGCAGGGTTGATTGTCAGCCTTCCATGCAGAGTGGCTATTCCCTGGCTCTGGCAGCCCCAGACCTGGAGTCCCCCTCAGGCAGGGTCTGTCAGACAAAGATACTGGCACCTGTGCAATAGGGAAGGTGCCGCTTTCCCCTCCTGTGTTACCCCTCTTCCCCATTCCAATGGAATTTCCTCAGCTTTGCTCCCCACAGTACGGTGTTGGGGGGCAGAATCTATGTTGAGCAGAGCAATCAGCCAGCACGCTCCCTGGGCACAGTGCAGCAGAAATCCTGGGGAAACACAAGCTTAGCACGTAGTAAAAAGCCAGCCAGACCAGGTCCTTGGCTGTGTTAGCAGAAGGGCAGCAGCCGTTCCAAAGCACTTAGCCTCCATCCAGTCCTGCTTGCTGTTCCTCAGGCAGGAGATCAGAGTCTCAGAGAGGCTGCCGCAGAGGGCATCAGAGACTCATCTATGTGAGGATACCAGGCTTCATGAAGGGTAAATATTAGAGCCATTTGGCTTCCTCTCCTTGGGAAAGAGGAGACTTGAAATGAGCAATAAACCTGAGAGGTACCATGGTGTTAGTTCAGTGTGTGGCAGTACATGGCTGGTGTAAGGTTTACAGCTCCGTGTCTCCAGTGATTTCTTCCTGAAACTGCTGCTCCCAAGGATATAGCAGGTACATTAGTCACACTGCCGAGGGGGACAGAGAGGAGACATCACTGCAACATGAGGGGCAGGCTGTGGCTTTCCCAGACCTATACAGAGGCAGTGAGATGAGGCCTAAGAGGCAAGCACTTTACCAGGGCTTCTCCTTGTGTTTGGGGCCGAGCAATCTGCTTAATGGCATGGACGGGTTCCCCCCCCTGCATCGGTCTCGCCTTGTGGGCAGGTGAACAGGAGAGAGGGACTGGCTCCAGCTCCTCCTGGCCCCCTCTTGCCTTATTCTTTAATGTTTAATAATTGTATTGGTTGCCAAGGGATACTAATGTAATAAGCTGGAGGAACCAGGGTCTAGCTACTGCTAAGGAAAAGAAAAGGCCAAGCTCTATGGGCTACACCCCCTAACATCCTGCTGCTCTGCTGGGGGCCTGTTGCAGAGTCACGGGAGCAGGGGAAGCCCTCCCAGTCCCCAGCCCAGCCCATCCAGCAGCACAAGGACCAGCCGGACCTCAGGCGGTACTATGCGCTAAGGAGAATAACACAAGCTGCAGGCAAAGCCCATCAAAGCAGAGAACACAAGCAAATGCAGAGGCACGCAGCTCTGTGTCTAGTGGAGGTGACTCAGAGCTCTGCTGAGCAGGGCCGGCGCAAGGAAGTTTCGCGCCCTAGGTGAAACTTCCACCTTGTGCCTCCCCCCACAGCCGTGAGGCACCCCCCCACCATGGGAGCTCCCCCCCAATTCTGACGCTCCCCCGGCGGCAGCTCCCCACCCCCCTGCAGCCCAGGGAGAAATGCGGTACCTCCCCACCCCAGCTCACCTCTGCTCCGCCACCTCCCCGAGCACACCGTCCCCGCTCTAATTCTCCTCCCGTCCCAGGCTTGCAGTGCCAAACAGCTGATTGGCGCTGCAAGCCTGGGAGGTGGGAGAAGCGGAGCAGAGACTGCGTGCTCGGGGAGGAACTGCTCTAACAATAAATTGAGGACACTGCTTTTTGGCGCCCCCAAATCTTGGTGCCCTAGGCAACCGCCTAGTTCGCCTTAATGGTAGCACCGGCCCTGCTGCTGAGAAAGCAGGAATGTGCGTGAAAGAGAAACTGAGCAACAGAGACACACTGGGCTTTCCTCACTCCTGAGATCTCTGAGCCCATAAAGACAGCAAGGACTGTTCCTAAACGAAACGTGCCCGTACAAGTATCCTCCTGAGCACTTGAAAGAGACGCCAGCACGCTCGTGCTGAAGGAGCGGGTGGATAAGCTGGCGTCTGTGATTGGGCAGGTGGGGAAGGAGTATATCTTGCTGGGTTACAGACCAGGATCTGAGATTGGCTGGGCTGGGCTGGGCAATGTGACCCAGGTTCTGTTGGGAAGAAAAAAGAGTCTGTGCAATCCAGTTCCATCGTCAGCACAAACCCAAAGCTCCCAGAAGCCAGGGCTCAAAGCGTGGCCAAAGCACGTGAGCCGCCTGCAGCTGGTCGTTTGACAGGGGAGCCACCTGCCACTCAGAATATATTAAGGGAGTCTATTAAGGAGCATGTCCATTTGACTTTCACAAGCTCCCAGCAGCTAAAACCTTCCATCATCTGCCCTGCTGGATTTACATCCTCATCCTCTGGCAACACAGCTAGACAATCGCCCTTGCCGTGCCAAGGAGGGGGCTTCCCTTAGGAATGGTGATCAGCCCAGCCACCAGCACTCGTGGCGCCTCTGGCACGCAGTACCAGGATTTTAACTCTAGCCCCTCAGGGCTCCATCCCTCTGTCACAGAACTCACAGTGGCAGGCAGGATCAGTGGCACTCCTGGCGGAGGGTTGTCGGCGGAGGTCTGGCTCATGTTCAGTACCATGTACCCAAATCCAACCTTCCCGCTATTGCATAGCGTGATTTCAGCTTCAATGACTTGGTCAAATAGCTGAGGGGAAAGGAGAGGAACAGGAGTGTCAGTACCAAGGCTTTTTTTCAGATTCACTTCCCACATACTCGTAACAGGCAGATAAGCGGATATTCATTGAAAGCAAGAGACTGGCCCAAAGGAAAGAGTCTTCCAGACAGTGCACAGCTAGGCTGTGGAACTCTTTACCACAACATGTTGCTGTGGTCACTAGCTCAGCAAGAATCCAGAACGGACTGGATATTCTGTAAGAACATGCAGACTTATGAGAGAAAGGATTTAAATAGCAATCAGGAAGCAAGAGAAGTTTTGGAGGGGATGTAAATCCTCCTGGCTTCAGGGCGTAAATTAGCCTCTAATTGATGGGGGTATTTCCTGGGGGAAGTTTGTCCCATGACTACCTGCTTCAGGATCCTGCACCTTCCTCTGAGGCCTCTGAGCCAATATCAGAGACAGGACACTGGACTGGCTGGCTCTGGGGTCTAATCCAGCCTGGCAATTCCTATCTGGTAAGCAGGAGAAGCTGTGAACGAGCACAGAAATAACTGGGAGATCCCCTTCAGCTCCAGAAAGCATGAACATTTCCTATTCCTTGCTGCCATTTTCCAAATGCGCCTCTTATGGGAAAGATAAGATAGGTGAGATGATATCTGTTTTTGGACCAACTTCTGTTGAAAGCTTGTCCCTTCCACCAACAGCAGTTAATCCAATAAAGATTGGATTGGACCCACCTTTGTCTCTCTCATAACTGGAGACCAACACGGCTACAACACTTCAAACCATTTATTTTGGAAGACAGTCCTGTATTTCGGACTCCCTGGGTCAAACTGATCCCTGGTATAACTCCCCTGAAGTCAAAGGAGATAGATCGGGGCAGATTTGTCCCATTCCAGTGATAGCATAATCCAATGTATGTGATGTTAGTTGACATTATCATTTTAATAATGAATGAACGTATCATTCACTCTCAGGGAAAGCATTTTTTAAAATGTTGTAAAGACTCGATTCTGTCCAACACTGCTTGGATGAGCCTGGAGGATGTATACAGGAAAATGCTCCTATGCCTAAGTATTTTTGGAACCTGCACTGGTAGGAAAAGGAATACAATAGGCGCGTTAACATCTAAAGAGATTTCTATAATACTCTCTTTGGTCTTTTTTAGTTGGTTTAAGTGAACCAGTGGTTCTTTGAGTTTTGATTCTGATATCTCAGTCTCACACCATTTGGTCTACAATTACTGGGTTCTAGCTAAATACACTATTAATGGTGAAAAGGCAACACAGAAAACTGAATGACTGGTTAAAGGAAAGGAGCTCAATTCATCTGTGGTGCTTTAATACATGGATGAAACTGCCCCACTGCCTTTAATTTGTTTTCAGGCATTTGCAGAAGTAGAAACCAAATGTCACTAATTACTAAGTATTCTCCTACAGACTCTGAAGGCATGTCATGTGTCTCTAAACTCCCCCTCCTCTGTCTTTCTCTACATGGTCAAGGAGGCTGGTCTCTAAGTAACGGAAAACCTCAGATTTCCCATATCTCGCTGTCACTGGGGCTGCCACGTTTTCTAATGAACAGCTCCCTCCATGGGCAGGATGAATCTGAAAACTAACACAGATCCTTCAAGGGTTTATTTTTCCTTCATTAATGTGCAGGTTCATTAAAATTCCTCTACAACATAGTACATTCGTCCTGTTTCCTACTGTACCAGCAAAGGAATCCCATGCACAGGACTGATCATGGCATGAAACTGACTGACCTTTACTAGTGCGGCTGGAGTTAATCGATAGAATCATTTTTCCTACAAGCAACAGCAATCTTACTTCTACTGCTTCCCTTTTACTAAGCCCAAGAACAGTAGATACCAGAATATGCAGGGCTTCATGATGGCCAAAGACTGAAGAGGTTATGCTGCCCTTAAGAAAGAGATTGTTGGGATACAGGTGTATATTGCAGAGGAGGTTCTGCGGACAGTGAGAGAGGGGTTGTGAAGGCTGTATAACGGTATCCAGAGATAGGGGCAACCTGTCAGAAGGGGACATATGACAGCACGGGATGATGGCACATCCGGCCAGTTGAATGGAAGTTGGTGGCTCTGAAACTCAGGCCTCTCCTGTGTTTTACCTGCAGCCCATAGTCAATCTCCTTTATGTCAAAGGCGTAACTGATGAGTGAAGCCTCTCCGCTCAGCATGATCTCATAGGTAGGGCCTCCCTCGACTTTGCACAGCGCCTTGGCCCGGGCAGTGATGTCGGCGTGACCATAAAAGGTGAATGAGACCTGCTGACTCTCGTTGGGTTGCAGCATTCCATAGAGGGGCAAGATGTCAAACACCTGGTGGCGGGGGGTAGGGGGAGAGGGCGGAGCATGGCAGATACAACACAGTTAAACATTTCAAAGTGCAGAAATCAATGGATAGCAACTTCAGAAGAGCTTCATCCTTCATCCTGTCAAATGCCCTGGCATTCTACTCTGACAGCAGCTGTTTGGAGCAAGGCACAGACGATACTGGCTCCTCCAATGGGGCAGGCACTAATCTCCGGCTTACAACCTCCCTGATCTAAACTGAAGGGGCATAGGGGATACATAGTCTCCATGGTCATAAGGCATCAATAGTGCAGCCTTGGAGACCTATGGGTGGCAGGATGTCCCCTCAGGTGATGTTCCTCTTCACTGGAATTCCCAGCCCTTGAAGGGCCTTCAGACAAAGTAAGAGTCAGCAGAGCCCAATGCAAGACATAGTGACTCAGTTTGGCTTACTCCTAACACGCTATTCTCCATTCCAGTGCTAAGGAAATAGGCACTGCCAGAATTGTTATTATTAACCAATTAATTAGTGAAGGGATGTGTATTGAAGTCTTTACACTCTATCCAGGCAAAGCTTTTACTGAAATCAGTGAAAGGGAAGTCAATGGGAGCTTTCCCTCAGAAAGGTGTTACTGCTCTTCAGAAGAAAGGTTCTAAAAGATACATAGACTTTAAGGTCCACGAGACTTAGAACCAGTTAACACATGTTGCAATGATGGCAGCATCGTACAGTGTATGGTATAGGGCATTTTGTGGGGCTGCTACAGGAGTGTCCCTGGGAATGATCCTTAGAAGTGAGGCAAGAGACAATGGAGTGAGAGAACAGTCTTAAATCCAGTGAATCTCCTGCTTACTTCTTCCACCCCTGTTGCAAGAAGGTCTTCTGGCTCCACAAACCACAGTGATTCCTTGAGCTCTGCCGGGCTCTGAGTCCGAGAAATACTTTCCACTTCATCAGCACCCACCATTAGCATCTATGAAACAAGCAGCACAAGCTAGGGTAGTGGTTCTCAAACCAGGTGTACGTGTACTCAGAGCTCTTCCAGGCAGTACATCAACTCATCTAGAGATTTGTCTAGATTTACAACAGGCTGCATAAAAAGCATTAGTGAAGTCAGTACAAACTAAAATGTCATACAATGACTTGTATATACTATACACTATATACTATACACCGTATGGGTCGCCTGTGCAGCCACAGCAATCGATTTATTTTATATTTTACGATTATATGGTGTGGCAAATTGCCGGCACTATTATGATGGGTCTCACGCTTTCTCTTCTTTGGGGGGGGGGGTGTTCAGGGCGCAATTTCTTGCCCCGAATTGGAATATTAATTGCCCCACTAGTGTCCTAGAGGAGGGGAGTGGAAAGGGAGGGACCTGGGCCCACCCTCTACTCCAGGTCCCAGCCCAGGGGCCCTGAGGATAGTGGTGAGCCACTTGAACTGATGGTTCCTTCTCCTGGGCTACTTTCCCTCTCCTGCCCTTCAGCTTGTGGAGGGCTTCCTGCCCTCCTTCTGCACAAGCCAGGTGCCCCTTACCTAGGGTCTTGGACTTCTCAGCTCACCGCAGCGCTTCTCCAGACTGTCCTCTGCTTCCCTTCAAACTGTTCTCTGCTCCAACACCAATCCTTTCTGCTCCAACTCCTTCAAACTGTTCTCTGCTCCAACACCAATCCTCTCTGCTCCAACTCTTCCAAACTGTTCTCTGCTCCAACACCAATCCTCTCTGCTCCAACACCAATCCTCTCTGCTCCAACTCCTCCAAACTGTTCTCTGCTCCAACACCAATCCTCTCTGCTCCAACTCCTTCAAACTGTTCTCTGCTCCAACACCAATCCTCTCTGCTCCAACACCAATCCTCTCTGCGACAACTCCTTCAAACTGTTCTCTGCTCCAACACCAATCCTCTCTGCTCCAACACCAATCCTCTCTGCTCCAACTCTTCCAAACTGTTCTCTGCTCCAACACCAATCCTCTCTGCTCCAACTCCTTCAAACTGTTCTCTGCTCCAACACCAATCCTCTCTGCTCCAACTCCTTCAAACTGTTCTCTGCTCCAACACCAATCCTCCCTGCTCCAACTCCTTCAAACTGTTCTCTGCTCCAACACCAATCCTCCCTGCTCCAACTCCTCCAAACTGTTCTTTGCTCCAACACCAATCCTCTCTGCTCCAACACCAATCCTCTCTGCTCCAACTCTTCCAAACTGTTCTCTGCTCCAACACCAATCCTCTCTGCTCCAACTCCTTCAAACTGTTCTCTGCTCCAACACCAATCCTCCCTGCTCCAACTCCTCCAAACTGTTCTTTGCTCCAACACCAATCCTCTCTGCTCCAACTCCTTCAAACTGTTCTCTGCTCCAACACCAATCCTCTCTGCTCCAACTCCTTCAAACTGTTCTCTGCTCCAACACCAATCCTCCCTGCTCCAACTCCTTCAAACTGTTCTCTGCTCCAACACCAATCCTCCCTGCTCCAACTCCTCCAAACTGTTCTTTGCTCCAACACCAATCCTCTCTGCTCCAACTCCTTCAAACTGTTCTCTGCTCCAACACCAATTCTTTCCGCTTAAACTCCCACACTGTCTGATTGAAGCAGGGGTTTTTATCATATGACTGACTGCAGGTGCTCTGGCTTCAGGTGCTCTAGTTAATCTGTAGCAAACTTTCTTCTCCTTACAGGAATAAGGCTCCCTTCTACCCGCTCCTGCTGCCCTCTGGCCATGCTGTATCACAATGGTCAACAAGGCCGGCTCCAGGCACCAGGGCAGCAAGCAGGTGCTTGGGGCAGCCAACAGAGACAGGCGGCATGTCTAGCTCTTCGGCGGCAATTCGGTGCAGGTCCCTCAGTCCCTCTTGGAGGGAAGGACCTGCTGCCGAAGAATGATGCGGTGGTGGTAGAGCTGCTGCCGATTGTGGCTTTTTTTTTTTTTTTTGCGCCGCTTGGGGCAGCAAAAATGCTGGAGACGGCCCCAATGGTCAAAATGAGAAAGTCAACAATTGGTCCGTAATAGTGTGCTGTCACATGTTTGTATTTTTATGCCTGATTTTGTGAGCAAGTCATTTTTAAGTGAGGTGAAACTTGGGGTACAGTTGTCTGGAAAGGTTGAGAGCCACTGAGCTAGGGCAATCAAACTGCCACTCCCAATCTTGAGCCCGGCCCTTCCTTTTCACAACGAACACTGCAGCCATTTTGCTCCTGGCTGGGTCTGTCTCTGAACATAGCATGCCTGCTGCATACATTATTGTACTGCACGTACATAGGGACACCTCATCAAAAGGCAAAGGCCCAGACCCAGGTTCAGAAAAGTGTCTGCACACAACAGATGTGCAAATGAAGCAAGAGGTGCAGTTAGGTCCATACTTAGCTACTAATATATGCATTTACCTGGTTCACCTAGCAACTGTAACCCACACACCTCCTGGGTGTGGTGTTCTGTCCCATCTAGTGGCACCGAGACCACTTAGTGAGAGAGAATTAAATGTGTCTGCTCTACAGCCTTAGCTAACAGCCCGCTGGCTTTCAGCTTATGTACCAAGCTCCAGAGGTCGCAAGTTCAATCCTGCCTGCCGATGACAGGGGTCTGTCAGCGTTACACAACGAAGCAGACAATGCTGAATACACTAGAGGCCTGTATTTGAAAATGTGGCTCACAATGTATTTAGGGTCAGTGAGCACCATTTTTCCCAGTCAAGAGAAAATTTTCCAGAGTGAATACTCCATTATGACAGTTAAATTCTTATCACTGACCACCTGGCAACCCTTAACCAGAACATACTGCAAACTTAACTTTGCCACCTCTTGAATTCTGTGTGCTTCACAACGTCATAATGACAATACCCAGCTCTTTGCCACTATTTTTCATCATTCTACCTCAAAACAAAGGAAGTCAGTAGCACTACCCCCATTTTACAGGTGGGGAAAGGTAGGGAAGGGGACTAGTAGGGTTCTGCTGGAGTGAGCAGGTCAAGCAGGTGAATGACTCGGACTTCATGGGATCCAGGCAATAGGGCTAGAGGAATTGCTACCTTTATTTCTGAGGAATCATTTCTGTCCAGCGGCTCTTTGCATTGGGTCTCCTCTTTACTCGTCCCATTGGCATGTTTCTCCACATCCATCTCTCTGGAGTTTCTGGTGAAACATTCGGAGAGAAAAGGAATAAGTCACCAGAGCTTTGCAGTTTTGCCAAGTAGCCAATAGATGTTTACCTTCTGCAGCCTGCATTAGGGGGAAATCTAACTGAGAAGAGCTCAAGTCCCACTGGGCTGCTGGGAAAGGCCATCTGTGACAGCCAGATCCTCTAGGATGGCCCTGGTCGCACTCACTGAAATGCAGCTGACAGCTCACAGACGGGACGGCTGTGGTAGAATGGGTCCCCTATAGAATCAAACTCTTGAGGCTGATGATTTCTGTACAAACCTCACAGAAATGCTGCTGCCAGTTTGTTCTGAGGCTGCCTGGGACTCCTGCTGAGTTTTCTGCTCATTTGTTGGTTCGGGTTCAATGATAGACTTATGTCCTCCAGGGCTGAACCTTGAAAATGAAATTAGGTTTAAACATAAGCATACTGTGAAAATGCCTGCACCCGAGGGGGAAAATATTGATGTGAAATTCCCAAAGCTACCCCGTCCATCCTCTCCATGCAACCACTCCAGAACTTGGCAGAGTGAGGTCACAGGACGGGTGCTGATGTCTCTATGGGTACATCTACCTGGCAATCAGGAGGCACAATTGCTGCATATGTAGGCATATCACAGCTAGCCTTGACTGAGCTAGCTGGCTAAAAACAGAGTAGCTGTGGCATCCTGGGCTAGCTACTCGAGTACAATCCCACCCAGGATCCGGGTACATACTTGGACAGCTAGCCCACGCTACCATGGCAACACTACTATTTTCCCTGAGCTCCTTTGATCAATGCTCACTCACGTGTGCCTATGAATACTGTCCGGATTGCAGTGCAGACACACCGTATGCATGAAACTGCTCAACTGTCACTGCTCCCAGCTGCTGCGGGAACCGAGTATGAGTAACTAATGGACCACATCTGAGTATTTTAGGCTGTAAAGAGGAGGGCAGGTCATGCTGCATCTCACAGAGAGATCACTTTGCATGCAGATACAGTGTGGCCGTGTCCTGGAAGGGCCTACTGGGAGCCAATCAAGTGGTGGCTTGAAAGCAGCCAATCACGGCCAGGCGGGGCCCTATAAAAAGACTGCAGGGCTGAGAGGAGCTCAGTCTCTCCCTGGAAGGCAAAGGAAGAAGAACTGACTCTTAGAGAAGCACTAAGATACAGCAGAGCAGAGCTGGGCAGGGCAGGGCAGGGCAGGGCCAGGCCAGCAGAGGATGGGAGAGCTCTGGGTTGATGACTGCCAGACTGGGACCCTGACACAAAGGGGCAGAGAAGGTGCTGGGGTGACAGGGAAGTGGCCCAGGGAAGTAGGTAGTAGAGGAGAGTTGGAGGAGGGCAGTAAGTGGCTGAGGCTAGAGGGTCCCTGGGTTGGGGCCTGGAGTGCAGGCCTGGCCTCCCCTCTTTCCCTCAACTTGCCAGTGATGAGAGTGGCTAAGCCAGACTGCAGTTTACCCTTGGGGGAAGGGGCTAGACTGAGTACTGCAGTGAGCCACTGAGGTGAGGGATAGATCCAGAAGCTGCTGGTCCCCGGAAGGAGGGCAGTGTCCAGAAGCAGATGCCGCAGTGGGTCTGACTGTGAGGACAGTGGAGAACACGAGAGTAATGGTGAGTGAGACACCACTAGCGAAGGCGTACTGCTGAAAGAGCTAATTCCCAAACCAACCAGCAGGAGGTGCCGCTGTGATGAGTCTGCACCCTGTTACAGGCTGATGTTGGTGTCTTTGCATTTCATTGGAGCAAAGAACTAAGGGGGAAAGATACTGATGTATTGCGGGGCAGTGATGTGTTGGGAAAAGAGGGGAGGAGGGCACGTTAAAGATTTTTTTCTCTTGCCTCACCAAAAAAAAGAGCTATGCTGAAAAATGAGAGACAGTGCAGTTTCTGTGCAATGAAACTATACCTGTGGAGGAAAGAGGTGTGTGTGTCATCACAGAGGAGTCACCTTCCAGCTAGCGCATTGCATCCCAAAGAACACTACATCCAGAGCCTTAAAAACAGTCACTCACCCAAATCACACATGTGCATCACAGCTAAATCTCTACGTGGCAAGGCTAAGCACCTGTAAGGATCTTGGTGGCATTGCACCGCAGTCTGTCTATAAATAGCTCCAATTAGTCACACCCACTTGCTGTAACTTTCTTCTATCTGGAGGCCAGTGGCCTTTGAAAGGGTGAGAATTTCTTTCTGACAGGTCTTTCTGGCTGCATCTACACTAGCCTTTTATCCCTGAAACGCCCATTGTAGCTGCCACAGGTACAGGGCCCCTGGTAGCAGCAATGATCTGAACTCTAGTGTAGACATACTGCTGGCACCAATGGCCTTCCAACCACATCACCTAGCTCTGCTCAGAGCACGTGCAGACAGCTGAAAAAGAGCAGCATCCCCCAGAGCCTTGTTTACACTACAGCAAACCACCACTGTGCTATATCTGCTGTAGTAATGATGGGAAATTCCCTGGGGGGGGCAGAATCTAATGTTAGAAAAGGCTCAGAGCTTCCAGTGACAGCTTTACAACCACATATGCTGCTGACTAGCGTAAGTGAAGAGCAAACATAGCAGCAGCAATACGAACTGGCTTTGAGAGTAAGCTTTGGTCGTTCTAGGTTAATATCCACAAATTCCTTACAGACACCACCTGGGTTACGCAAACCCGACTTATGCAAATCCGCATTTACGGAAAAAGTTCCGTAAGCTAGAAATATGAGGTGGGTCTTTTTTGTTTGATTTTTTTGTGTAATGGTCGGGTATAGTTTCCAACTTACACAAAATTTGAGTTACGCAAGGTGTTCTGGAATGGAATGCTTGCATAAGTCGGGGACCATCTGTATTTGACTGTATCTGTAATATTAGGTGCCTGTGTCACTCTTGAAAATGGAATTTAGGGCTAAATTTCAAAAAGATGCAGACAGACACCCGGAGGGATTTATTCCTTACGTGCCTAAATAACTTTGAAAATCTGGCCCCGGGAGCCTACATCCCATAGACTCTCAATGAAATTTAGGCTCCAAAGTGCCTAAGTCACTTTTGAAAATGGGATTTCATCTCCTAAATCACTTAGGTACTTTTGAAACTTTGACCTTTCATCAGCTAGTCAATACTTGGCATTTGCTAGTTAAGTGTTGTGCCTCGTTCCCAAAGTTCCATGGTGCTGTTTCCGTTTTCTCATTGGCTGACATGTCCTTTGCAAGTCACTTACATTTCCACCTGAAACAAGTTTCATTTTGCCATAAAATGATCTTTTATTCCCTTAACTCGACTGAATCTTGGCTACAGGCTTGAAATCAGGGTTGTTCTTTCAGAAAAATTCTGGCAGGGGGAAAAGTTGTGTCAGCATATAGAACGTTACATGTGATTAAATGATATCCCATAAAAAGTTGGGGCGAGGGAGAAGTGGAGCATATAGACAAAAAATTGAGGACAGTGGGGCAAACCAAAGTCTTGGGGGGAGGGAATTGCACCCCTTAATCCATAGAAAATGATGCCCCTGTCTGAAATGTGCTTCTGATGAACATTTCTCATCTCAAAACTTCGCTCATATGAACTCTCATGAGAGGAGAACAAAAAGTGTGAACATTTCTGAACTGCAGTCCAGAGGGCCCAGAAATGACTGTGAATCCTTCACCTGCCCATGTGCTAGCTAGAGTCTCATCTCCTCTTGGTTCCACTGATTTCATTCTTTGATTTCCATGGAAGAGAGAAGCCTAAATGCCTTTGAGGATCTGGGCCCAGAGGCCCTGCATCAGCCACCTAGGCCAGAACATTTTGACCATCCCTTTTGCTTATACACACAGTGCTAGCTATACTGCCTTCTAACGAGAAGCCTCTTGTGATAAACACTGCAGTTAATAGCAATTCATGAGAAAAGTAAAGCCCCCGAGATGGAAAATCTATAGTCACTTATTAAATTACGCCCAGATTTATAGAACAGCTTAAAGAATTTCATTGGACCACAGGGCCTAGATAATAACAGTATCTTTCATCCTAAAGTGGAAGCCCTCTGGGATGCCACGCTGGAAGCTATGACTGGGAGCATCTGCTAAGGAGAAGCACAAAACCACTAAGAGACATTTACCAGAGGAAAAAAAATGAATAACAAGAAATGAAACACTTAAAATATGGGAGTGAGATCATCCTCACGGAACTAAGAGCGGCCAAAGGAAAACTTATTACTCACAGGCAAGACAATAAACTCCATAGGGTTGAAACCAAAGGGAATTGCTGTTTTAGAAAGGTAAAAGGGATGGGAAGGGATACAAGGTGGAGAGGATACCAGAATGAAATTCCAGAATCCTCAATCAGTCTATAGGCAACTCTCTCACTGAAATTAATGGGAGTTTTGCCTAAGTAGGAACTTCAGGAAATGGCCCAAAAAAGAGGGGAGGAAGTGGGAAATGGACTTAACAGTGGCTCATCTCCTCCAAACTCCACCAGAGTTGTTTTCACGGAGGCATCCCCTAAGCTGCTCATCTGATCGTTCCCCTTATTTCCCTTTCTGCCTCACACCTTCAATTGTCCAGCATCACAGTGATCAATCGTCCTTCTGGAGCAGGGCTGGAGAAGAGCAGAGGAGAGGAAGGCTAGTCCAGAGACTAATGTGCTAGCCTGGAATTCCAGCCACCCAGAGTCAAGTCCCTATTCTGCCAGAGACCTTGGGCAAATAGATTAGGGCACACGGCACTCAGGCAGTGTGATTGAAGCATGTGTAGATACACCTGAGTTAGCTGGAGTACCAACAGCAATGAAGCAATGGTAGCACACAAGTATGTCAAATGAAAGAGAAGCCCATCCAATTACATCATGTAATGGCAGACAGCTAAAAAGTGACAAGTTGTTAAAATGCTTATATACAAATGCTAGAAGTCTAAATAATAGGATGAGTGAAACTAGAGTGTCTCGTATTAAGTGAGGATATTGAGATAACAGGCATCACAGAAACTTGGTGGAATGAGGATAATCAATGGGACACAGTAATACCAGGGTACAAAATATATCGGAAGGACAGAACAGGTCGTGCTGGGGTGGGAGTGGCACTATATGTCAAAGAAAGCATCGAATCAAAAGAAGTAAAAATTTTAAATGAACCAAAGTGTACCATAGAATCTCTATGGATAGTAATTCCATGCTCGAATACGTAGAATATAGCAGTAGGGATATATTACCGACCACCTGATCAGGATGGTGATGGTGCTAGTGACTATGAAATGCTCAGGGAGATTAGAGAGGCTATAAAAATAAAAACTCAATAATAATAATAATGGGGGATTTCAACTATCCCCATATTGACTGGGTACATGTCACCTCAGGACGGGATGCAGAGATAAAGTTTCTTGATGCCTTTAAATGACTACTTCTTGGAGCAGCTAGTCCTGGAACCCACAAAGGGGAGGCAGTTCTAGATTTAGTTCTAGGCAGTTTTAGATTTAGTTCTAAGCAGAGCACAGGATCTGGTCCAAAAAGTCTTTATAGCTCGACTACTTGGTAATAGTGATCATAATGTAATCAAACTTAACAACCCTGTGGCTGAGGAAACACCACAGCAGCCTAACACTGTAGCATTTAATTTCAGAGTGGAACTACACAAAAATGAGGAAGTTAAACAGAAATTAAAAGGTACAGCACCAAAAGTGAAATCCCTGAAAGCTGCATGGAAACTTTTTAAAGACACCATAATAGAGGCTCAACTTAAATTAAAAATACAGTAAGAGAACCAAAAAAGTGCCACTATGGCTAAACAACAAAGTAAAAGAAGCAATTAGAGGCAAAAAGGCATCCTTTAAAAAGTGGAAGTTAAATCCTAGTGAGGAAAATAGAAAGGAGCATAAACACTGGCAAATGAAGTGTAAAAATATAATTAGAAAGGCCAAAAAAGAATTTGAAGTACTGCTAGCCAAAGACTCAAAGTACTAGCAAAACCATTTTTAAGTACATCAGAAGCAGGAAGCCTCCTAAACAACCAGTGGAGCCAATGGACGATCGAGATGTAAAGGAGCACTCAAGGACCATAAGGCTATTGTGGAGAAACTAAATGAATTCTTTGTGTCAGTCTTCACGGCTGAGGATGTAAGAGAGATTCCCAAACCTGAGCCGTTCTTTTTAGGTGACATATCTGAGGAACTCCCAGATTGCGGTGTCATTAGAGGAGATTTTGGAACAAATGGATAACCCAAACAGTAATAAGTCACCAGGACCAGATGGTATCATCCAAGAGTTCTGAAGGAACTCAAATGTGAAATTGCAGAACTACTAACTCTAGTTTGTAACCTATTATTTAAATCAGCTTCTGTACCAGATGACTGGAGGATAGCTAATGTGATGCCAATTTTTAAAAAGGGCTCCAGAGGTGATCCCAGCAATTACAGACCAGTAAGCCTGACTTCAGCACTGGGCAAACTAGTTGAAACTACAGTAAAGAACAAAATTGTCAGACACATAGATGAACATAATTTGTTGGGGGAAAAGTCAACATGGTTTTTGTAAAAGGAAATCATGCCTCACCAATCTATTAGAATTCTTTGAGAGGGTCAATAAGCATGTGGACAAGAGGGATCCAGTGAATATAGTGTACTTAGATTTTCAGAAAGCCCTTGACAAGGTCCCTCACCGAAGCTCTTAAGGAAAGTAAGCTGTCATGGTATGAGGGAAGGTCCTCTCATGGACTGGTAACTGCTTAAAAGATAGGAAACAAAGGGCAGGAATAAATGGTCAGTTTTCAAAATGGAGAGAGGTAAATAGTGGTGTCCCTCAAGGGTCTGTACTATAATAATATGGAGATATTCCTATCTCACAGAACTGGAAGGGACCTTGAAATGTTATTGAGTCCAGCCCCCTGCCTTCATAGCAGGACCAAGCACCATCCCTGACAGATTTTTACCCCAGATCCCTATATGGCCCCCTCAAGGCTTGAGCTCACAAGCCTGGGTTTAGCTGACCAATGCTTAAACCCTGGAGCTATCCCTCCCCAGTCCTAGTCAATATATTCATAAATGATCTGGAAAAAGGGGTAAACAGTGAGGTGGCAAAATTTGCAGATTTTACAAAACTATCCAAGATTGTTAAGTCCCAGGGAGACTGTGAAGAGCTACAAAAGGATCTCACAAAACTGGGTGACTGGGCAACAAAATGGCAGATGAAATTCTATGTTGATAAATGCAAAGTAATGCACATTGAAAAACATAATCCCAACTATGCATATAAAATGATGGGGAAATTAGCTGTTACCACTCAAGAAAGCGATCTTGCACTGTTCTCAGTGGTACCAGATGACAGAACAAGGAGTAATGGTCTCTAGTTGCAGTGGGGGAAGGTTTAGGTTGGCTATTAGGAAAACTTTTTTCACTAGAATGGTGGTGAAGCACTGGAATGAGTTCCCTAGGGAGGTGGTGGAATCTCCTTCCTTAGAGGTTTTTAAGGTCAGGTTTGACAAGCCCTGGGCTGGGATGATTTCGTTGGGGATTGGTCCTGCTTTTAGCATGGGGTGGGATTGGATGACCTCCTGAGGTCCCTTCCAACCCTGATATTCTATGATTGATTCTATGATCTTGGAGTCATTGTGGATAGTTCACTGAAAACATCCACTCAATGTGCAGCAGCAGTAAAAAAAAGAGAACAAGAATGTTGGGAATCATTAAGTAAGTGTTAGATAATAAACAGAAAATATCCTAGATTATTAGGGTTGGAAGGGACCTCAAGAGATCATCTAGTCCCCTGCTGCTCAGGGCAGGACCAATTCCCAAATGGCCCCCTCAAGGATTGAGCTCACAAACCCTGGATTTAGCAGGCCAATGCTCAAACCACTGAGCTATCCCTCCCCACTAATCATCATGCATCCTCAAGTCATGTGCCCCAGCCCCCTGATCATTTTTGTTGTCCTCTGCTGGATTCTCTCCAATTTGTCAGCATTCTTTCTGTACTGGAGGGCCCAAAACTGGACGCAATACTCCAGATGTGGCCTCACTAGTGCCAAATAGAGGGGAATAATCACTTCCCTCGATCTGCTGGCAATGCTCCTACTAATACAGCCCACTATGCCGTTAGCCTTCTTGGCAACAAGGGCACACTGCTGACTAATATCCAGCTTCTCCTCTACTATAATTGAGTTCGGTATTGCCAACCCCAAGCTTTCAAAAATCACATGCTTGGTTTTAAAATTATGGGACTTTTTAAAATAATAAATGGGAGGTCCTTTCTCGGTCTTCTGGTTTCTGGCCTTTAGGTCATATTCGCTTCACATTTTCAAGCACAAGTCACGTTTTGTTTTTTTAAATAAAAGCTGAGATTTCTTTTGTAATGATATGGCTCCGGCAGCTGGGCCCTTACGAACAACACCAAGTACTGAAAGACTTGCGATAAAATTCCAAGAGATTGCAAGATGGCAAGGGGATGCCTGCAGCCTGTGTGTTACTTCAGAATTTTCTGCCAGCACAGGAGCAAGGGAGGAAGTTGTGTTATGGACTCACTGTGGGTACCTCTACACTGACATCAGGAGTGTAACTGCAGCACGTGTAGACACCCTCGAGCTAGCTTTGATCGAGTGGCAGCACAGCACAGGCTGGATCAAAGCTGGCTTGGGTATGACACACCTCTGGCTTGCAGTGTAGACATACCCTGGGTGGGAATGTGCTGTACTAGTACTCCGCTGCAGAGCTGGCCCAGTATTTCAGGTGACGCTGTTTGTTGCTTTCACCAGCACTGAAGGGAAGAAGAGGAGTTCCTGGAAAATACCTGATTTTTACAGTAATTTCCTTCTCTGTAAATCAGAGCTTACAATGCAGGATCAATAAAAATATAAAGATAATGGGAATACACCATGTACGGCAGGCAGGACTGAGGCAAGCCCAGAGCACACACGGGCAGGCACAATAGGGAGAGTTTGCACAAGCACTAAGATGCACAAGGCTGGTTTGCACAAGCATGGAGCACACAACAACCAGCCTGGAAAGCAGCGGTTTATATAGTCATGGATTGCACATTGATTATGCAATCACTGAAAACACAGAAACCAAATGAATGCAAGAGACTTTATCCCTTTTCAAGTTATTTCTAGTGCAAATGATGGGCTTACAATGACATCCCTTGGTATAACAGCTCCATATGATGTTCTATGCCAGGTGGCAAATTGAAAGTAGATTCTCTCCAGTGCTACCTTCCACCATCACCAATCTATCATGCAACAATGCATAAGATAGCTGACCAGCAGGAGTAATTTCCTAGCACTCACAGGGATCGTATTGATTGGTTCTGTAAAGCACAGAATCCCTGCTTGTAATTTGATTCGCTGGGAGACAGGGGTGATTTTTAGGTTGACAGGACTTTAAAACAGACCTCTAGACTTCCTACATTCTAGGCTGCCTGGTGTGCGATTTCATAGGCAAGCAGGGCACTGGAGAGGATAACGTTACATCAACACCTACAAACTTTAGGACTGAAACAGGCTTTTCCAGGCTGCACTGTAACCTTAATGAAACCAACATACACGTTTTATTCTGGGGTTCAAGAATAATTCTGTATAGAACCACGAAAGGTTAGATCATCAAGACACAAAAGATCACCCATTTGTTATTTGTCAAGGGGGAGCCAGCACTGAAACAGACTTAGATACTATCTAAGCAGCAGTAGTTTTGGCTCAACAGTCTCCACTTCCTTATAATATTTTCAGCTCCTGTTTACATAAAAACAATCAATAAGAATCTGCTAGGTTGCAAATATAAACATTAAGAAACATTTACTTCTCCCTCCCCCATTCACGGGGGGGAAAGTACTGTGCCAAGTTTCCGATCATAAAGAATATTTAATTCCTTTGTTAAGATAAGATTTGTGTTTACTGAACCATGCATTGAAATTCAAACCAGACCGTGGAGAGGAAGAAAAGAGCAGCAGCAGCAGCATTGCAGTGAGATTTTAGGTTTCCTGCATCAGTTTTCTATTTGCTGGAATTAACTGGCAGAAGATTTGGTGTTAATGTGAATACAATGAGCAGTCCCGTAGATATTTCATTGTGACTGAGTATCAGTTAACTAGCGGTTAGAAAGCAGTGTTGAGAGAGACTTATTTTAGTCAAAATGTCACCTTCAGGGAGCATTTTGATTTCGTTCTTTTCTGGAAATGCAGAAAGATTGGGATAGGAGCAGGGACTCAGAATGTTGCTAAAGAAATGAAATACCTTTGGTTCCACATTTACAAGAAAAATTCCTGACTACATTTAAGCAGGGTTATGTATTATGGGTTTGGTTTTCAGCAGCCTTGAGCATCCACAGCTCTGGCTGAAGTCCAGAAGACACAGGTGGTCAGCTCTTCTGAAAACCAGGCTTCATCCGTACCTCCATTTCCAATGACAGCAATCAGAGAAAGGTCAGTTAGGTCATTCCGTTCATTCCTCAAGGTCCTTAGACTACATTTTCAAATGCTTTATCTGGTGCAGTTTCACATGATTCAAGAAATTGAGCCACCACCATTTCTGCTAAGAAGCTTTTCCAAAGTCTAAGAAATCTCACTGCTCGCAAATGCAAAATAATCCTTCACTCAGTTCCATCCCATTTCTCCTCATTAAACCCCCTTTAGATCACTCTACAGTTCCTCAGCCCCAATGGTGTTTAAATCCCTTAGATGCTTCTAGAGTTACATTTTCCCTCTGGGCTGCCATTTGGTCAAACCACAGGTATTGTGGGAACAACAATGACATGTGGGGAGGCATGTGAGGTAATGTGCCCCCCTAGATTTCTGCCCTCCATTTAGCAGAGGTTTTCAAACGGTGAGGTGTGAAGCCTGCTTGGGCCCCTGGCTCTCCATGCTGTGGGAGCTGGGGCAGTGGCTGCCTGCCCAGCAGCTCTCCCTGCCCTGCTTCCCGAGCTGGGCCCCTCTGCACAGCTGGGCACTCTTCAGGCAGGGCGGGCAGCGCAGCCACAATCTGCGCCTTTGACATGCTTTTGCCTCTCCCCTGAAGGAGCCCAGCACTGGCCGGTGATACCCCAGCTCCAGCCAGCCCCTGCCCATGGAGCCCGGCTGCCATGAGACACTCCGAGGCACTCGTTAGCTGCTGCCCTGGCACTCCTGGCTCCACTCCTGTTCCTCCAGAGGCAAGGCATGAGGCAGTCACCTGCCCCTCAGAAACTTTACATTGTGCCCAGGAGTTTCGCATCATCTCTACAAATTTCTACGGACTTTAATGGAGTTACTCTGGATTTACACTGGGGTAATCAATAGGAGAATCTGACCCATTCAGTTCTCTTCCTTCCTTGCGCTTCACATATCAGTTACCTAACCCAATGAAATTACAGACTAATGGTGATGCCGTGAGAAGTAATTCCCGCCCAGCTCCTGGGAAAAGAGGTGCTTCTAAATCAGTCTTCATCCAAACAAATGAGCATGACTCCAATAATAAATACAATGTAATGTCTTTTGTTAGAAATAAAGCAATCCATAATTGGGAGGATGTTATTTAAAGTAATCAGCAGCAATTACAATTGTATCAATTACTTCAAATCACTCCTACAGATATCTGGTGGTATTAATTTCTATAAATGATAACAAAGAGTGAGTGATGTGTCTGAACAGCACAGTTCACATCAGAGATCTGGACATCGGCTATTTAACTGCATACATTTCTCATGCCAGGTCTTTAGTATAATTCACAACAGGCCCAATCCTGACAAGTGTTGAACCTCCTCAATTTCCACTGTGAGTGTTGTATCTCTCAGCATTGGGCCCTGAATAATAGGCTAGATCACTGCATTCAAGCACAGGAACAGGTCATCAGAGAATGAGTAGAGGTGGCTCCTATTCTCTCGAAATCAGTGGCAAAGCACCTGCTGATTTCAGTGGGGCCTAATTCTCTCAGGCACCAATTCAATGAACCAGCCCTCTTCAGCAGATCACCTAAGCATGTGCTTAACTTCAGTTGACTTATGAATGCGAGTTATGCATGTGCTTAAAGCTAAGCCAGATGTAAGTGCTTTGCTAAATAAGATGGACCTAAGCAGATGCTAAACTGCTTGGCTGTAAGTTCCATTCTGTGAAGTGGTGGGTATCCTTAGGTCCCCATGACACCAATGGTAGGTGAAGGACCCTTTGCATCTCACAGAACCAGGCTCAAGAGTACAGACGTAGCAGCGTGTCTAACAACCGAGCCACACTGCAATAGGACTGAAAGGAGCATTCTGGAGATTGCAGGACAACTGTTCTTAAAATACACCACAATAAGGGGCTTGGGTTTTGGCGTGGGATACTGCTATGCTATTTGGGGCTGGGTTACTGATCCTCCCCCCCTGTGGTGGTGTATCTCGGGAACAGTGCAGCAAGAGAGGGGGGAGCTGAAATAAGAACCACTAGGTCTACATCTGCACTGCAATCATGAGCTGTGGCTGCAGCTGGAGTAGACGTACCCAAGCTAGCAAGCTCTGGTGCCAGAGCAGCAAAGCGTGGCAGCACAGGCTTCAGTGCAGGCTTTATAAGCCCACCTGGAACGCTGGGTAATTGTTCAGGCAGCTCCCCTGCATTGAAGCCTGTGCTGCTGCAGTGTTGCTGCTCTAGGAGCCGAGCCAGCAAGTTTAAAGCTAGCTCATGTATTTCTACACGAGCTGCAATCACACCTCGATTGCAGCAGCCATACCCCATGTCTCGAAGCCAGGGAATATTACCCCCTCTTTTATCCTCTATGCTTACATCAGTCAGTTCTGCTAAAGCCCCAGAAGGGATCTCCACAGCCACACTGTCTGGCGCAGGCTACCCAGCTGGTGGAGTTGTGACATCACTTTTCAGACTTGGCTAGCAACATCTTCCGAGCAGGACGCTCATTTTGACAGGATTGTTTAATGTTTATAATTGACAGAAAAGGCAGGAAAAATAAAAAAAAACCCAAAAAACTATGAAGAAAAAAACAGGAGCATTAAATGCAATATACTCATTAGGGTCAGGCTCTGAAGTGAACTAAGCAGGTCCTACAACATAGTCCCAGTGTACATTCTGATATCCAGAGCTGATACCTTGTTCAAAATAAGTGAAGTTCTACTCAGAAGCAAGTATTTAGGGCCAAATTCAGTTCTTGCTGTGATTTATATACCCCCTGAAGCCCCATGTACATTATTAATTTAACCTTAAGTTTACTTATGGCTAAAGGTCAGGTATACAGCGCAATTCATTTACTTCCCACTTTAGCATGACTAAGTAAAACATCCTGCAACATAAAGGTTTGTAGTCTGGGTCTGATCCTACAAACCCTTATTCCCAGAAACAATCCCATTGAATTCAAGGGACTCAGGTGAGTATGCTGGACTGGCCCTAATCCACACTAGGTGAAATCAAGACATAGAAGGACAGTTCAGGAAAGATGATGGGTGGGTGGATAGGTTAATAATCAAGAGAGAGGAGGAGGCTTTGTGCGGAAAGGTGGTTTTCAGGGAGGCGGAGTAAAGATGCTTGGTGATCAAGAGCAGGGTAACTGTTCCAAGTCTAAGAGTAGCATGAGAGACGGCACAAAGCAGGCCTGGGGCTAGGAACGAAACACTTAGCTATGTTTACACTGCAATCAGAGGAGTAGCTACTGCACTGTAACATACCCAAGCTAGCTCTGATCCAGCTGGCTCTGATCACAATAGCAGTGCACCTGCAGCAGCACTGGCTGTAGCATGGGCTAGCACTCAAGTACTTGGCCTGAACAAGCCCATCCATGAGCCTGGGCGGGCTTGTACAGGCCATGCTGCCCTGGCTTTGCTTCTGTTGTTGCTGGAGCTATCTAGATCCATGCTTGTGCTGCAGAGCCACCTCTGATTGCACCCAGGGCCACCCGGGGCGGGGGAGGCCAAGTGGGGCAATTTGCCCCAAGTCCCAGTGTGATGGAGTAGGGGCTGTCTGTGTGGGGAATGGGAGAGCAGGGGAGGACTTTACGGCATGGACGATACCAGAGCCTGTAATCTGGCTAGGTAAGGGAGGGGAAAGGTCAACACCTTTGCCCGGGAAGGGGAACAAAGGAGGGGAGTGGCAGGAGGGAAGCAGTTTGAGTTTGGGTTTGGGGCTGGATGGGTGGAATTCAGGGTATCCTAGCTAGGATCCAAGCACCCTGAAAGCCCAGAAGGACTCGATGGAGGGGTCCTCACTGTGCCTGCAAGCTCTGCTGTAACCTGTGTTCCTGTTGTCCAATAAATCTTCTGTTTTACTGGCTGGCTAAGAGTCACTGTGGGTCCCAGGAAGCGGGGTGCAGGGCCGGACTCCCCCACACTCCGTGACACCCAGGCCCCGCAGGGGCCCCGTGAGCCCTGGCCCGGAGATGGTCTGGGTCTTTGGTGGCATTTTGGCAGTGGAGGGCCCTTCAATGCTGCTGAAGATGCAGAGCAATTGAAGGCCCCCCCCACCACCGAAATGCCACAGAAGACTCGGAGCAACTGAGGGCCCCCCCCGCCGCCAAAATGCCACCGAAGACACAGAGCGACTGAGGGGCCTCCCGCCGCCGAAATGCCACCGAAGACCCGGAGCGACTGAGGGACCCCCTGCTGCCGAAATGCCGCCAAAGACACGGAGTGACTGAGGAGTCCTCTGCCGCCAAAATGCCACCGAAAACATGGAGCTACTGAGGGGCCCCCCACCGCCACCGAAGACCTGGAGCGACTGAGGGGCCCCCCGCCGCCAAAATGCCGCCGAAGACCCAGAGCAACTGAGGGGCTCCCTGTCGCTGAAATGCCGCCGAAGACCCGGAGCAACTGAGGGGCCCCCCACCGCCAAAATGCCGCTGAAGACACGGAGCGACTGAGGGCCCTCCCCCACCGAAATGCTGCCGAAGACACAGAATGACTGAGGGGCCCCCAACTGCCGAAATGCCGCTGAAGACATGGAGCGACTGAGGGGCTCCCCACCACCGAAATGCCGCCGAAGACACAGAGTAACTGAGGGGCCCCTCACCACCGAAATGCCGCCGAAGACACAGAGTGACTGAGGGGCCCCACACCGCCGAAATGCCGCTGAAGACCTGGAGTGACTGAGGGGCCCCCCTCCGCCGAAATGCCTCTGAAGACACGGAGCGAGGGGCCACCCACCGCTGAAATGCCGCTGAAGACACGGAGCAACTGAGGGGCCCCCCACCACCAAAATGCCGTCGAAGACACAGAGTGACTGAGGGGCCCCCCACCGCTGAAATGCCGCTGAAGACCTGGAGTGACTGAGGGGCTTTCCCGCCACCAAAATGCCGCCAAAGACCCGAGCGCCACTGGGTGAGTACAAGCACCGCAGCTCCCCTGCTTTGCCCCAGGCCCCCTGAATCCTCTGGGCAGCCCTGACTGCACCGTAGGTATAACCTAAGGTAGAAGGATGGAGGAGAAGACAGGGAGCAAGACTGGGAGCAGGAAGGAAACAGCAAAGACAGAGCAGGAGACAAATGAGTAAACAAGCAACATTTCAGGCTACAGCCTGATTCTCCTGGATGCTGAGCACACACAGTTGCCATTTATTGCAGTCAGCGGCAGGTGCTCAGCACCTCTAAAAATCAGGCCATTGGTTTAGTTAACATTCAGACTGTGGCAAACCTACAAGAATCTCACCCCAGAAACTACCTGATCGTACTCAGCCCGAGTCTGGCATGTACCTGATCCTTCCACGAGCTCACGTTTAGGGAGATTTTTCATGGGGGAGGAAGTTACAGTTGCTCTTGTGAGAACAGAGCGGCTGCAGATGATGTTAATGAGGCACTGTCCATTATTACTGCTACACTAGGCAGAGCAAACAGCCTCCATGACACCACGTGCCTCAGAGCACTCTAGCCTAGGCTTGCCTCTACTCTGCAGACTGAAAGGAAAGCAAACGCTTCAAAGAATGGTCGCTAACCTGTGTAACTGTTCTTCGAGCGGTGTCGTTCATATCCATTCCTCGTGCGCCGTTACCAGAGATTATTCCCTAAGCTGCATGCATCGGGCCAGCTCTAGCACCCTCTAGTGTCGTGCATTTATGTGCCATTATAAGGGCTGCCACCGGCCCTGCACCCTCTCACTTCCTTCTTGCCAGCTAACTCGGAGAGAGGGGCGGGTGGTTGTGGGGGTGGAATGAACATGAACAACGGATCTCAAAGGACAAGTTGCGCATGTCCATTTCATGACAGGTGACTCCCAAGCAGTACCCCAGGAGGTGTTCATGGACATGTTGACTGCAATACCACGCTCTTGAATCTGGGGTTGTCCCGGGCCTGTTGGGCGATGGTTTAGTGGGATGTGAAGGTATGTACCCATGACCAGGATGCAGGACTGAAGATGTCCTGGATTGGGACCTTTACTTGAAACACTGCTGAGAAACCCTGGGCTCTTGTGGAGTGAGCATTTAAGATGGCCAGAGGCAGGACATTCGCCTGCCACTTGCAAACCTGAATACAGGTGATTATTCAGGATGAGACCCTCTGGGCTGATACAGGAAGTCCTCTCATCCTTTCTGCTATTGCTATGAAGAGTTGCATTGATTTGCAGAAGGGTTTAGTCCTCTCAGTATAGAAGGCGAGGTCACGCCTAATATTCAATCAGTGAAGAAGCTGATCCTCAGAGTTCTTGTGAGGCACTGGGAAGAAGATTGGCATGAAAATGGCCAGTTGCTATGGAATTGTGACACCTGCTTTGGCAGGAAAGCTGGGTGAGGGCGCAGATGGACCTTTTCCTTGAGGAACACTGCATAAGGCGGTTCTGACATAAGGGCCTTGATTTCAGAGACCCTTTTGGCCCAGGTCATTGCCACCAAGAACGCAAGCTTCCAAGAGAGAATCAGCAGGGTTGAAATGGATAATTTCAGGGTAATGCTAATGGTTCAAAGGAAGGACCCGTGAGTCTCAACAAAACCGGGTTTAAGTCCAATGGGGAGATCCACTCGCAGACCTGAGGATAGAGCCTCTCCAGCCCCTTGAGAAACCATACCATTGTCTCGTGGAGAACACTGACCTGCCATTCACAAGACAGACTGAAGGGAAGATTGAGTTGGAGAGACTGAGATGCTCATATTGAGAAGTGCTTCCACTTGGCCAGGTAGGTAGCCCTGGTGGATGGCTTCCAACTACTTAGCAAGACCTCCCAAATCTGTTTCAAACAGGCCTGTTCTTCTGGGTTCAGCCATGTAGCATCCATGTATTTAGGTGCAGGGAAGCAAGGTTTGGGTGAAGCAACCAGCCATGCACCCCGGAGCCCTCACCCCCAACCAGAGCCCTGACTTGCTCCTGCACCCCAATCCCAATTTTGTGAGCATTCATGGCCCACCATACAATTTCTATTCTCAGATGTGGAAGTTTGTGCACCCCTGCTCTAGATGGTGCCAGGAGGCCCAATGCCAGGAAGGAACTCAGTGCTCCTTGCTCTTTCTTGCTTCTGATCATTAGAGCTGGCAGGTGTCCCATTGGAGTCTGGGGAACCGGGAGAGACAGTAAATCCCTGGCCGCTTGAAAAGCCTCTAGGGTTGATAGGAAAGTCAGACTGCTGGTGCCACAGTGGCTTCCAAGTGTCGGCAGAGGGTACCGCATCAGACTCAACACTCTGGACGGAGTCAATAGTGCCATCATGAGATCAGGAGTGGAAGGGTGGTCTGACACAAGTCTCACTGTGCTTCCTTCCCCCCACTTGTTTGGTTTTTGCACCAGCGAGCGCTCCCTGTCAGGGCACTGCTTTTTGTGCTTGTTCCTCAGCAGTGGAGATGGTGAACGGTGCCAGGAAGAGCTTGGTGCTTGGGAAAGGGCTTCGCACTGACGCCAAAGTGTTTGGTGCCGAATCGGAGAAGCTTAGCTCCGAGGCAGATCTGAGGGCAGCTTCCATCAGGATAGCCTTCAACC
Organism: Gopherus flavomarginatus; assembly: GCF_025201925.1. Classification (NCBI taxonomy): domain Eukaryota; kingdom Metazoa; phylum Chordata; order Testudines; family Testudinidae; genus Gopherus; species Gopherus flavomarginatus. The sequence continues at coordinate 41,352,505 of NC_066630.1, forward strand.
TGATGTCTCCGTCTTTTTTCAGTAAGAGGTCTGAAGTCCCGACAGATCTTGCACTTGTCCCTCACTTGAGTTTCCCCCAAGCACTTCAAGCAGCTGGAGTGCAGGTCGCTCACAGGTATAGGTTTGCCACAGGAAGCATGAGGTTTGAAGCCTGGGGACCAGGGCATGCCTGGCCCCTGGGACGAAGACATCCCTCGACGATAGGGACTAACTATGTACATTAACACTAATTACAACAACTATATACACTAAACTATGATAAACTAAGAAACTAAAAGTTATAGTCAAAAAACAACTGGGAAGAACCCTTGCTAAAGCAAGATGTGTCATTCCAGCGACCATCACAGGCAGTAAGAAGGAACTGAGAGCATGCGTGGCTGGCTGTGCCCCTATACTGGTGCATTAGTGCGCAGCACCAGAGGGCACTAGAACTGGCTCAATGGATACCACTAAGGGAAAAACCTCCGGCAATGGTGCACATGGCATGCACACACCTAACATGAAATGGACATGAGCCAGCACTCAGAGAAGAACCATGCTGACATAGTCAAAAATATCACTGGAGGGGTCTTGAACCGACAAAGCACATTAGCTCTTCCACCTGGGCTGCTAGCAAACCTCCTCTGTGAACACCAGACTGGCGAATGAAACTGCACAAGAGTTGTGCCTTCGTTTTCTGCTCAGCAGACAGCAGCCGTTCTGCTATAGGAGATGGCAGTTAATAAGAGAGAGCAATCAGTTCTCTGCTAATATCTGCAATGTGGGGAATGCCCCTGGTCCCTCACATTCCTACAGGTTCATTGTGAAAGTACTAACTAGTCTATAGACTAGTAGCTACCTAGTGTCAAACTCACATCATAGGCTCTTTGGGGCAGGGATTGCATCTTATTAAGAGGACATACAGCACTGAGCACAATAGGGCCTTGAACCCCAGTGGGGCCTTCAGGATCTACCTCAATGCACATAAGACATTTAATAACAATAATAAATAGCATGACAGGCAGAACCCAACTATAGTCAATGGAGATGCAACATTTAAACCAAGGCTGAATTTGGTCTGCACAAAATGTCATCCTCAGGGAATGCTTGCTGTCTGACAGCCCTTCCTCTGACTAGCTCCCCACCCTGGCTGAGCAGACTCCTCTGAGGCAGGGGAAGGTATTTTCACTTCTCTGTGCTCTACACACAGAGGATTGAGGAGGAGCTAAGAGACCTTTAAGGACAACGTGAGACCTCACTGCTGTTGTTTCCTTTTGCCCAGCTGATGCCCTCTTCTACAGGACTCTGCTGTCTGATAAAGCAGAAGGAACAGTGCGATGAGCCTCAGGGACTGTGTGCACAACACTGCTCACTACTACAGGACTGCAGCCAGGAGACAAGCGTCTGAGACTTGCCTTTTTACGGGTACAAATGTCACCCTCACCCTTGGCTACACTCTCTGTGCCACTTTGCTTTAAAGAGCTGAAGTGTCTTCTCTCTTTGCATCCAGCTGCCTACCCCACCAAGACAAAATCTGTAGACTAATGGCAGTGTAGCCCCTAAGCCCTGAAGTTCTCAGCTGGGATGTTTCAATAGGCTTTCCCAATGTTTATGAATCCTAATGACCGCTCCGTTTTCTCCCTTGGCAAGGACAATATACCTGCTTCAAACAGCAGCATGGAAATCAATGCTTCTGCAATGCAGCTAGAGCAGTGGTGCCCAAACTTTTCCTGTTGCGCCCCCCCGTTACCAGTAATGGAATCTATCTGCATTCTCTCCCCCCACCCCGCATTACTGCACAGTCAGCTCAGCAGAGGAGCTTAGGTTGACAGTGGAGCTGGAAGCAGAACTGGGGATGGGGAAGGAGCTGGGGGCTAGAGGCGGAGCAGGGATCGGGAGGGAGCACTACATAGGGAGCTGCTCCCCCATCTGCCCAACCCCTGTGCATCTGGAACCACCTCATACCCAGATCACCCCACCAAACCTCACCCCTTGCACCTAGAACCTCCCACACTGAGCCCCTTGCACCTTAAACCCACACCCTGACAAGCCTCACCCTCTGCATCCAGAGTCCCCCTGCACTCTGACCCCCCACTGCGCCCCACCTCCCTGCCTTCAGACCCCACCCCTGCACCCAGACCACCCACTACAACCAAACTCCCACCCTACCTGCACATGGAGCACTCCGACAAGCTCCCCGCACCCAGAGCCCCACCCCACTGAGCCACAGCAAGCCAGCACCCAGACCCTCACCCCATGAAGCCAGCACTCACTCCCCGCACTGAGTCCTCCACACCCAGACCCCCCCAACGAGCCCCAACCATCTTCACGTGGACTCCCTGCAGAGTCCCAGTACCTCTGCACCCAGTATTCCCCCAACAAGCCCGTTTATCCTGATCCTCCGCACCCAGGCCCCTCCCAAGCAGCCTGGACCCAGACTGCTCCACACAGAACCCTATCACCCAACATCTGGATCGCCTCACACTGAGCCCCCTCCACCCTGCTAGGCTGAGCCTGCCTGCCTACATCTAGTGTGCTTGGCATAGAGGGGCAGGGCCCTGGGGTGTTTCTGGGGCAGGTCTGGCCCATGCACTGTGTCAGGGTTGGGTGCAGCCTCACCACCGAATCCATGTCTGGGGAGATGGGCTGCAGGGTGATCTCCCACCTCTGTGCCTGTGCTCCCATTGCCAGGCTGACAATATTGACAAACAAAATTTGCAGAATTTTCAAATATTGTGTGCGAAATTTAAAATTGTTTGGTGCAGAAAGCCCTCAGGAGTAATGACAGGCTGCACAAATGCTAGTATGTGGGAAATGGCACATGGTGGGAGAAATGAATTGCTAAATTGTGGCAACTGGGGGGATGGCATTTATAATTTCCAGAAGCGCTCATATAAGCTGACTGTACTGTATTGAGCTCTCTCTGCCCCGGTGGGTCAGTAGTACCAGGCACTTTGAAAGACTCACTCAAAGCAGCAGCCAACAAGCCCTAACTCCTCCCTTACTCTCTGTCACAAAGGTTATCTAGCAATTATCTTGTAGCTTGTGTTCCCCTGTGCTGCTGATTCCTTCACTGGTCAGCCCCATCACTATCTCTGCCTTATGCTGCATGCCTGTTGGACTAAATTTGGGTATTACTTCTGCTCTGAGCTAGGCCTACCTCCTGCTTCCTCATTAACACATGTGGATGACAGAGCTCCAGCGCGTAACTGGTAGATCCCTTCTGAATGGGAACCACATGACTGAATTTCACAGTGAATATTCTCTCTGACTGTGATAGTCTTTTCACTTGCGCTAAAAGCATCTGATAGGATCCTGAGGTACTTTACAAACAAACTGAGATGCACACTATACAAGGAGCACTTCACCCACTAAAGGCCACCACTTCTGGGGTGAAAAGCCACAGTGTTAACAGAAGTAAGTCACAAGAGCATCTGTGTCGCTTTCTTTGGATGGGCCAAGAAAGAGAACACTTGATGGCAACAGGAACATTATTTTCCAGTGGTCTAGTGTATAAGATTCCTGAGCCCATCTCAACAGAACTAAGCCCCATATCCTCAAAAGTATTTCAGGCACCCAATTCACATAGAAATCAATGGGAATTAGGTGCCTAAAATACCATTGAGGATTGGTTCGAAGTCACAATTATCCATAGGGATCTGCAGCCATACCACCTTCTGCCATGATGGTACTGTCTGAGCTCACAGGCTACCTGGGCTGTGCTGAGGCAGTCCTTAGATTGGCAAACCACTGATGGCAGGTGCTGTAGGGTGCACCCTGCCCACTCAGGACTGCTTATTTATTTTTAAAGTGTATTTACTTTTGATTAGACATAAATCAGAACCAAAATCTCAGGTACAAAAACACTCCCAAACTGAGGGTTATAGAACTCTGGATCCAAATTCCATGGCTTGGCCCCATCTCCAAGCCTTTAATAGCACTCAGATACTACAGTGATAGGTGTGATATAGAATACAGTAGACCAGAATAAGACGAAAGAATATCAATAATGAAAGGAACAGCATTCCTGGACAGAATGATGCCGGAGGATCTGAGTAGCTCTCCGGCACCAAATACTCAGCGTGATCTATAGTACTGGGTCACATGCTGCAGGAGATACCAAGACGAAGTGGAGAGAGGGAAAGAAACCACTTGGAAAATAAGACAGAGTAGGTCTGGAAGATTGTGACACCCCCCGTGTCATTGCTTCACACAACAGCAGACAGTCAATGAGCAAACAGAAGCAAATACCATATCCTGCCATAGAAATTTCATCAATAGCACATGTAGTTAGTGCGCAGACAGAAAAAAGAAGGGAAAGAGACAGTAACGATTCCTAAATCGATGCCAGTGCCTGAGCTCAGCCCTGACAGGTACCGCAGCACACTGCTCCCAACAGCTGAAATCAACCTTGTTTCATAAATAGCCAATAGTGTTACCCCTGTCAGAACCATGCAGAGCACAGCCTCTGAGTTTAAGTCTTATATAAAGAGAGAATGAGAGCAACAGACGTCTACTTACTACAGGAACAGCGGCATTTACATGTGGGAAATTTCAGTCTGCAGTGGAATTGTACTGAAGTTTCAAATATAAAATAAACCATTAAGAAATTCATTCAGAGAGCAAAGAAAAAAGTCTAATTCTCTCTGGCTCAACTGGTTCTCCTGTCACTTGCAGTGTCTGCAGTAGTCACTGGCACAAGAGAGGAGAAAAGTCACCATACATCTAAATGGAGTCAGAGTTGTCGTATTCTAAATATCTAAAAATAGGAGGAGAGAACAGCAGCACAGTCACTGCCACCAGCAGCTAACTGCAGACCACGGGGGATATGGGTACCTTGCAATGTTCTGTACTGGAGACTCCCATTACAACTGCTGGTATAGGATGATGTACAAGAGATGCCATCAATTCTCTGATTCTATCCTGTATGGGACTTGCAGTGCTTTTAATCCAAGCTGTGTGTTTTCTACAACCCCCAAATCCTTTGTACTAATTACATCACACTCCCCATTCAATGGTCTGCTTACTACTCAACCATGTGAAAGCATGACACGAGCCACACTCGTCTAGGTGGGAGCAATGCAGTGCCCATCAGTGCCAAGCTCTCAGCCCTGAAAAAACAAGTAATACATTCAAAGTCGCCCCCAAATTACACCCTCCTGTGACATTGCACTCCATGTGTTTTATGGAAATATGCTTATGAGTGTAAATATGATATAAGTGGAATATGCTTTCTGCAAAAGGTCTCTTGTAAGGTATCATAACAAAGGTTATAACCTACTGAACATATTCCTCCTATTTGTATGCATATATCATTCTTGTATCTGAAGCTAGAAATATGAAGTATAACTCTGAGATCCTACTGTAATTATGCAAAGTGTGAGCCATCAGTGGTGGTTTAGAATCTTGATGGCTCCCATTGATTAGGACAATTGGTTGTAAATGGTTTATTTACCTGCACACCTTCCAGGAAGAATGGAGACTAGGAATCTTACAGTGACATGTGATCACGTCACATGATACTGGAATCCATCTTAATCTTTGTACTTTTCCATTGATGAGGCAGGATGGGGGAAAGCACATACAAAAGATTCCTGCCTTGTGCCAAAACTATACAAGGGTGTGGAGCAGGACCAAGGGGGCTGCCGGACATGAGAAAACCCCTGCTTAGCACCTGAGATATCTGCTGGATCTAAGAAAGACTGTACCGGGGAAAGGATTGGGCCCTGACTAGGAAGGAGTCTAGTCTGTGAAAGAAGCTTATTGGAATGTCTTTGAGGGTGAGATATTACCTGTATTCAGTTTCATAATGTATTAGGCTTAGACTTGCATATTTTGTTTTATTTTGCTTTGTGACTTACTTTGTTCTGTCTGTTAATACTTGAAACCACTTAAATCCTACTATTTATACTTAATAAAATCACTTTTGTTTATTAATAAACCCAGAATAAGTGATTAATACCTGGGGGAGCAAACAGCTGTGCATATCTCTCTATCAGTGTTATAGAGGGCGGACAATTTACTAATTTACCCTGTATAAGCTTTATATAGAGTAAAACAGATTTATTTGGTGTTTGGATCCCATTGGGAACTGGGTGTCTGGGTGCTGGAGATAGGTAACCTGTTAAGCTGTTTTCAGTTAAGGCTGCAGTTTTGGGAGCGTGGACCTGACCCCGGGTCTGTGTTGCAGCAGACTAGTGTGTCTGGCTCAATAAGACAGGGTTCTGGAAGTCCCAAGCTGGCAGTGAAAACGGGCTCAGGGGTAATTTAAGCACATTGGGTGACAGTCCCAAGGGGATCTCTGTGACTGAGTCCATCACACCTCCCACAGAGTCATTCTGAAGTTTTTGATCTCTTTTGCACAGTTGTGCTGAATCCGGTGGAATTACCCCAGGTTTGCACAAGTGTAGCTGAGATCCAAATCTGACCCTCAGTACCTAGAGAGTGAGAGGACTGCAAACTTCAGTTATAATGCTGGACACTTAAATAGAAGGGGAGCAGTGATGTCTACATGGCACATGCATGCCATAAATTCCAGTTATTCAGAGAGCAGCAAAGCACTGGAGAGGAAGGAGGGGCAGAATAGTGCAAACTGATCCGCGTTAAGAAGATGAACCCAAACAGAGAGGGAGGCTTGCAAAGACACCGAGAAACAGCAGATAACCCTCCCCTCTCCTCCTGCTTCTCCTCCCAATATCAAGCTCTCTGCGTTTATGTCTTAAGATAAGCTCGGCAGTGACACAGATTTTCTTGCTCCTAGCTCTGGTTCCTTTTTGTGCACTCATATTTTATTTATTTTTAATTTTCTTTGGGGAGCCTGGTATCAAAGCTGCAATAGACTTGCTCTCTGCCCATGTGTTCTGTTTGATGACATCTTCTCAAGTTCCCTAATATCTGTCCACAAGTACAGAGACACTCATAAGCCACTCACAAGTACAGAGACACCTGTTCTTTTCTCTTGACATTCATGATATTCAGACTGGCACATCAGAAGAAAAGGTTGATTGAAGCCCAGAGCCTTAGTTACATGAAGCTCCAGCCATATGAAATGAAAGACCATTTTTTTATCATACCGATCTGTCAAACTGTTCCTCCATTGACAGGAGAGACAAACACCGCTAACGAGTGTATTCTGTTGTCAGATTTATTCCAGGATTTCTACCAGCATTCACTTGCCCGTACCCCAGTCATTATTAGTATTATTTATACAGCATTGCAGGTGTCCATGGGGTAGCTTACAGTCCAAGTAAGACATAACAGAGCAAGTAGTAACAAATAACAGCAGTGATGGGGGAAAGGGGTGAGAAGGATTGAATGCCCCTGTCATTTATCTCAGGCTCTCCCATAGCAGAACCCTTTCCCCGTGAAGTCTTTCTGTGGATTCCAATGTATATCACTGCTGCTTGTCTTAATATTTTTTTCTATTCATTGGCTGTCAGTCCATTACTGTTGCATGTTTGCCTTGTCTTGTTTTTCATTGCATATATTTTTTCTCTTTTTTTTCCGTAAGAAAATTAAAAAGGAACAAAGGATTCATGCCAGCATCGAGGCTGAAATGTGGATTGCAGGGCCTTGTAATGTGACATGCCAGGTTATGGGGGGAGAGCAAGGAGGATTACTGGAAGGTGTTAACACCACAGGAAGCTCCATCAGGGAGTGGGAAAAGATCCTATTCTGTTAAAAGGAATTGGCTGGGAAAATCCTAGCGGGAGAGGGAAAGCTGACATAGTTTGATCCTATATATTTAACAAAGCAAACTTTGAACTGAAGTAAGAACTGGATCAGGCTCTTAGGTACTTTCCATTAAGAATGACCTCTAGCCAAAGGGTTCATGCTCTCTACAGATGTCCAATCCTGCGGCTGTGTGAGAACAGAATCCGTCTCCCTCTCTCCTCCAGCGCAGATTGGCAGAGGCCCTGGGGGGTTTTCGCCTTCCTCTGCAGCGTGGGGCACAGGTCACTTGCAGGAGGATTCGCTGCACCATGATCTGAGGACTTCAATAGCTCAGACATAGGTTAGGAGTTTATTACAGGAGTGGGTCGGTGAGATTCTGTGGCCTGCGCTGTGCAGGAGGTCGGACTAGATGATCATAATGGTCCCTTCTGACCTTAAAGTCTATGAGTCAGTTCAGCAAAGGGAAGATGTTCTATGTATGGCATTCAGACACTGGTAAGACCACACACAGTGATGCAGAACCATTTTCTGCTGACTCACCTGGCAACTAGATCTGGTGGTTCCTTTTAGCTCTAAATCAGGTGGTTCAAAAGTTGTCTCTCTCAGGCAAGAGGGAACTAGACACTGGGGCAGAGGAGTCATGCAGGAATAAACCTCAGGAACAGCAGTGCTCTGGAGGAAGTTGAGGCTTGTTATTTAAGTTAAAAAAGAAGGGAAACCTTAGGAACCAGGTAAATCTGGAGACTCTCCAGGGTGCGTGCTCTAGTAGAAGCAGGGAGGGAGCACTACCTGCTTAGAGGGATATAGCCAGTTATTTAAAAAGAAAGTCATGTACATCCTTTGAGTTTTGCTTCTTCAGTCCATAGAGGATTCCAAACAATGTGGGGGGGTGGATTGTAGAGTTTGTATTCAGAAGGAGATGTCAATCAGCCTTCTGTCCACAGTCCAGAGGAATTCATGAGAAACTTGACAAGAAATACGACACAACATTTGGATCTGGATCCAGCCCCATCCTAAGATAAAGTGCAAGGTTCTAAGTATGGTTCTGGAGTTTTGTTTCAACTCAGTATTTTATTAGGGGTCTTCTGCAAAACCTGGATTCAGATCTGATCTACCACAATGGTCAGGGATGTTTGGGTCTGGGATTTTGCTTCAGGTCTGTCTATAACTACACAGGTACAGAACAACAAATGCCAGGCTCAATAACTCATAGAGGCAGCTGGCCGATCAAAGACAGAGAAGGCGACTGAGCTTTGGAACCACGGGTAATAGTGCAGGAATGATTTGGCAGGGGCTGATTATCTGCTGTTCTGTTCAGAGTGGGAACAGAGAAGCAAGAGGGAAGGAGAAGAAAAATAAAAGGCACAAATCAATTAAAAGAAGAAAAATCTGATTGCAGGATCCTGTCTAGCCAAAGGAAGTAAAAGTAAAGACACAATCTTCTCTCCCAGCCACAAGGGACATGTTAATCTCAATAAGACTCAAAAACACTGGTGGTTGGCAATGGGCGGATGGGTAGACAGATGGCTAAACTACACTGATTTCAATTCATGGAACCTGGTATTTAACTACCACAATGTCAGGCCGAGTTAGCATCACATGATTATTTAGACTGTACAGGACCAATAGTGTTTAATGCAGAATAAAAATATCTGAGACAATGCTCTGAGACTGGCCACTTAATGAGGAATTTGAGGTGTTAGCTCAGAGATGGACTTGGGGCCGCAATTCTGCCATGGAGAGTAATGTAGTGTCTGCTGACGGACACAGAGAGTACAATGCTGCTTAATTAACACGCAGAGCAGAACAGAGAACAAGCCTCTCTCCTAAATTCCATCACATTAACAAGCAGGAAAAAGCCAGAGTCAATTGGAGCATCGGGCCCCATCCTGCCAGGTGCCCAGACCCCTCAACTGCCTGTGGAGTCAGTAGGAGCTGAATGCACTCTGCACCCAGCAGGAGGTGCTCTGCACATCACAGGCTCAGACTCAATGGAACAGATTTAAATGGACACGGGTCATTAAAACCTGGAAGCGGATATGGGTGTTGTGTTTCCAAAAATGCAATGATATTTAAAACAACAACAGCTACCTAGGCACTCAGCCAGCGAATGGTCACAGATTCAATTAATTCCATGCCAGCTTCAGAGTAATGTGTTTACCTCACTTACCTTACTCTAAAATGTATAACCACTGTTCAATAACCAACATTAGAGTCCCTCTTTAGCTTGTAATTAAACATTAATCTAATTTGCCTGGAGATGACTGGAGCCACCAAGCATTGCTATAACAGCCCATGCCTTTCCCCCAGCCCACCGTATTCCACCTGCTTTCCCAGCCTTTTCTCACGCTTCTCTATCCTGAGATCCTTGCTAGCCTGATTTTGCAAGAGACATGAACTTCAATGGCTGAGTTTACTCCCCAAACTCTGCAAGTATCAATATCTGATCTCCTCTACTTCCGGAAAGGTCCCTCCTGTGGACCAGACCTCAGTTTCCTAAATGAAATTGTTTACTGATGGTCTATGTTATTCAGAATGGCAGCACAGCAATACCCAGTGGGTAAGTTTGTTAGGTTTTCTGGGGCATTCTGGAAAAAACATTTGCTACTGTAATTAGAATAACTGCCCAAACTCTACTTTTGTATTGTGCTGAGCTGGGGAGAGCTGCTGGGCATGTATTTACAGAAGTGCTCAGATGGTTATAGTGCAAGATCGGATCAACCCATCTTCCTTGGCTTGGGGACCCTCAAAACAAAGCTGAGCAGTTCTGATTCCCTAAGGACGTTCAGGCAGACAACACCGATAGCTGACCAGAGAACATTTATGACTGAGCTACAGAACTCACTATTCCTTTACGGGTTGTTTTTAACAACAGTTCAGTGCATGTGATAAGCACTTTAATAGGTTAGAAAAAAAGCCCTATTGGGGCAGAATCCCCCACTGGGCCAGGAGCCCTGATAAAGCCCTCCCCACCACCTCCCACAAATGATATGAAAGGGCTTCAGTTGCGATTGAGTCCATCGATTAGACAAGCAGCTGCAAACTCCTCTGCCAACTCCTATCGTGGCCTTGGGTTAGCAGGATGGATATTACCTGCCCAGCACAACCTCCCAACACCTCATCTATCCTCCCCCAGTCACACTGGCAGGTTGTCAGAGCAGAGACAGTGGGAACTATTTCCAAATGGAGGAAGTTTAAAGCAATCAGTCCAATTCCAAGCAAAGAATCTTGGGTTTCCCGAAGGAACAAAGCACTAACACAAGAAAGAGGAAAGCTCCAAGGATAACAGATGAGGCAATGCCGCATCTACCTTATCTGGTTCCCATAGATGTCTATCAGGAAGGACCAGTGGTACTTGACGAGAAGCGGGCTGCAGTTGGTCATTTTGATGTAACGTACAACCTCGGTGTCGTTCAAGATGCAGCCGAAATCCAAATCCATAGTCTGGAAGTGAAGGTTTGGGAAGTGCACTTCACCCCGAAGGGTGACCTGGTCCTCATGAGGGTGTTCCAGATACCGGATAGTCAGGACCTCCTCTGCAACCCGGGTGTTCAAATCCTTTCTGTAGGAAGGGTCAAACCTGATGGAGAGATGCTGCTCCTCTCCGGTCTCTAGTGTCCTGGGCTGCATTGAGACAGACAGGGATTAATCATGGTTGGACTGAACTTTACCAGTCCAATGGTGTGAAATGCACAAACACACATTGACAATCCGTGAAAAAAACGTGGACATCTCAGCCCATCCATCTCTGAGCCTCATTATAGCATGTCTAAGTGTCTGGCAGATCAACCCACAATGAGTCATGTTTCAGACCTTCTCAGATTCACACACATTCCTCTATATTGCATCAATCCAGCAGAAAGTAGTTTTGCTGAATTTTGAACCCCTCAAAGTTTTGAATAACCAGTACATTGCTGGGTTCATGTTGAGACTAAAAAAAAGCAAACAGTACAGAGAGAAAAAAGCCAATGGAAGAAATAAAGATGGCATATGTCACTATTGCTCCTGTATAAAAAACTGTATAACAATGTCATAAGCTCTGTACTGTTAATATCAGAGGGTAGCCGTGTTAGTCTGGATCTGTAAAAGCAGCAAAGAATCCTGTGACACCTTATAGACTAACAGATGTTTTGGAGCATGAGCTTTCGTGGGTGAATACCCACTTCCTCAGATGCATGTAATGGAAATATCCAGGGGCAGGTATATATATGTGTGCTAGCAAGCAAGCTAGAGATAACGAGGTCAGTTCAATCAGGGAGGATGAGGCCCTGTTCTAGCAGTTGAGGTGTGAAAACCAAGAGAGGAGAAACTGCTTCTGTAATTGGCAAGCCATTCACAGTCTTTGTTCAATCCTGAGCTGATGGTGTCAAATTTGCAGATGAACTGAAGCTCAGCAGTTTCTCTTTGAAGTCTGGTCCTGAAGTTTTTTTGCTACAGGATGGCCACCTTAAGGTCTGCTATAGTGTGGCCAGGGAGGTTGAAGTGCTCTCCTACAGGTTTTTTTATATTGCCATTCCTAATGTCTGATTTGTGTCCATTTATCCTTTTCCGTAGAGACTGTCCAGTTTGGCCGATGTACATAGCAGAGGGGCATTGCTGGCATATGATGGCGTATATTACATTGGTGGATGCGCAGGTGAATGAACCAGTGATGGTGTGGCTGATCTGGTTAGGTCCTGTGATGGTGTCGCTGGTGTAGATATGTGGGCAGAGTTGGCATCGAGGTTTGTTGCATGGATTGGTTCCTGAGCTAGAGTTATTATGGTGTGGTGTGCAGTTACTGGTGAGAATATGTTTCAGGTTGGCAGGTTGTCTGTGGGCAAGGATTGGCCTGCCACCCAAGGCCTGTGAAAGTGTGGGATCATTGTCCAGGGTGGGTTGTAGATCCTTGATGATGCGTTGGAGGGGTTTTAGCTGGGGGCTGTATGTGATGGCCAGTGGAGTCCTGTTGGTTTCTCTCTTGGGTTTGTCTTGCAGTAGGAGGCTTCTGGGTACATGTCAAGACAAAACCCCTCCAACGCATCATCAAGGATCTACAACCCACCCTGGACAATGATCCCACACTTTCACAGGCCTTGGGTGGCAGGCCAATCCTTGCCCACAGACAACCTGCCAACCTGAAACATATTCTCACCAGTAACTGCACACCACACCATAATAACTCTAGCTCAGGAACCAATCCATGCAACAAACCTCGATGCCAACTCTGCCCACATATCTACACCAGCGACACCATCACAGGACCTAACCAGATCAGCCACACCATCACTGGTTCATTCACCTGCACATCCACCAATGTAATATATGCCATCATATGCCAGCAATGCCCCTCTGCTATGTACATCGGCCAAACTGGACAGTCTCTACGGAAAAGGATAAATGGACACAAATCAGACATTAGGAATGGCAATATACAAAAACCTGTAGGAGAGCACTTCAACCTCCCTGGCCACACTATAGCAGACCTTAAGGTGGCCATCCTGCAGCCAAAAAACTTCAGGACCAGACTTCAAAGAGAAACTGCTGAGCTTCAGTTCATCTGCAAATTTGACACCATCAGCTCAGGATTGAACAAAGACTGTGAATGGCTTGCCAATTACAGAAGCAGTTTCTCCTCTCTTGGTTTTCACACCTCAACTGCTAGAACAGGGCCTCATCCTCCCTGATTGAACTGACCTCGTTATCTCTAGCTTGCTTGCTAACACACATATATATACCTGCCCCTGGATATTTCCATTACATGCAACTGAGGAAGTGGGTATTCACCCACGAAAGCTCATGCTCCAAAACGTCTGTTAGTCTATAAGGTGCCACAGGATTCTTTGCTGCTTGTACTGTTAATAGTTATAGAGCATCTTCTGCAACTGAAGTTCTAGGGGATGGTGCTTTTTGAGCTGGAGGATCTGAGGGTTAGTCCTGTTGTCACTATTAAGTGGCTACTGTTTGCAGCAAATTGGTAACCATGAAGTCCCAGATACGAGGGGTCATTCCCCTATCACTAATACACAGCACAGGATTCCCTATGTTCCCGGTTTTGTAAGTGAATAACTATTTGGGTGGGGGGAGGAAACATGAGTCAAGAAAAAGGGTCAGGAACTCAGACTAATTCTGTCAACCCCAAAATTAGTGTGAGGTTTGCACAGCCTCAAGCTCCAAAGGCTTTGCCCAACCCAAACCGAGGAGAACATCTCCTGCCAGGAAACAATGTGGCAATTTCATGCAATACTATGGCAAGTGTGATGAGTCAGCAGGCCTGCTTCTGATCTCACCTGCACTGGTTTTACTTCCGTGTAACTCCATTGCTCATCATTTGCACAGGCGTGTCAGAACACGAGGCTGCTGGCTGAGGCTGGAGCTGTGGCTGGCTAGCGTGAAACAGGCATGGACTAGGGCAGGGGCTGGAGCAAGGACAGTCACCAGAACTCCTAGGCAAGGGGAGTGCTCCTGGCCAGGTAGTCACACTGAGCAAACTGGAGCAACGGCCTCCTTTGAGCAGCCTAAACACCAGCCTTGGGATCATTGGGGCCAACTTCCTCTCTACCCGGGGGGAGCTCCATCCCCCCATATGACCCAGGTCCCCACTCCACCCCTTTCCCCAAGTCCCCACCCAGCCTCTTCCCACCCTCGCTCCGCCCCCAGCCCTGCCTCAACTCCACCCCTTCCCCCAAGCTCCTTCCACCTCTTCCCACCCTCACTCTGCCCCCAGCCCTGCCTCAACTCCACCCCTTTCTCCAAGCTCCCTCCACCTCTTCCCACCCTCGCTCCGCCCCCAGCCCTGCCTCAATTCCACCCCTTCCCCAAACCTCCACCCCGCCTCTTCCCACCCTCACTCCACTCCCAGCCCTGCCTCAACTCCACCCCTTCCCCAAATCCCCACCCCGCTTCTTCCCATCCTCACTCCCCCCCAGCCCTGCCTCAACTCCACCCCTTCCCCCAAATCCCCATCCCGCCTCTTCCCACCCTCACTCCGCCCCCAGCCCTGCCCCAAGTCCCCACCCCGCCTCTTCCCATCCTCACTCCACTCCCAGCCCTGCCTCAACTCCACCCCTTCCGCCAAACCTCCACCCGACCTTTTCCCACCCTCACTCCGCCCCCAGCCCTGCCTCAACTCCACCCCTACCCCCAAATCCCCATCCCGCCTCTTCCCACCCTGGCTCCACTCCCAAGCCTGACTCAATTCCACCCCTTCCCCCAAGGCCCCACCCCGCCTCTTCCCACCCTTGCTCCGCCCCCAGCCCTGCCTCAGCTCCACCTCTTCCCCCAAATCCCCATCCCGCCTCTTCCCACCCTGCCCCAACTCCACCCCTTCCCCCAAGCCCCCACCCCGCTTCTTCCCACCCTCACTCCCCTCCAGCCCTGCCTCAACTCCACCCCTTCCCCCAAGGCCCCACCCCGCCTCTTCCCACCCTCACTCTGCCCCCAGCCCTGCCCCAACTCCACCCCTTCCCCCAAGCCCCCACCCCGCTTCTTCCAACCCTCGCTCCCCCCCAGCCCTGCCTCAACTCCACCCCTTCCCCCAAGCTCCCACCCGGCCTCTTCCCACCCTCAGTTCACCCTCAGCCCTGCCTCAACTCCACCCTTCCCCCAAATCCCCATCCAGCATCTTCCCACCCTCACTCCACCCCCAGCCCTGCCCCAAGTCCCCACCTCACCGCTTCCCCCAAGACCACACCCCACCTCTTTCTGCCCCCAGCCCTCCTCTTCTCGCCCCTGCTTTGCCTCTTCCCTGCCCCTTTCTGCCCTCTCCCCCAAGCACGTCCCTCCCCCTCCCTCCAAGTGTAACCCACACACCTCCTGGGTGTGGTGCTCTGTCCCAGCTAGTGGCACCAAGACCACTGGGACAGAGATAAAAGAGTCTGCTCTGCAGCCCTAGCTAAGGGCCACATGGCTTTTAGCTCATGCAGTAGAGGCTCATGCACTAAGCTCCAGATGCTCCAGGTTTGATCCTGCCTGCCGATGACCAGGGTCTGTCAGTGTTACACAAGCACCAAAAGAAGGCATTACTCTGCTGCTCCTCAACCCTCCTAGCCTTCAGAACAGCTACCTTAGACCGAGTGTATTTCACAAACCCAGAAATGTGTGTCTCAGATGATCCAATAGTTTGCTTTGCTTTCAGATTTAACTCAGCCCAACACACTGATGATCATAGAGAATTAATCTCAGTGCTACCCTTTGGAAGCTATCTGTTCTTTGCTCCTCAGACCAAACACACCAAGGAGCGTTGCATGAAACCTACAGTCTGCTTACCTGAGCATCTGCAGGCAGTGTTTGCTGGTCTGTATCACAGAGGAAGAAGGGTGCTTGTAGGGACAGGAGAATGCTGAGTGGCAGGGGGGAGATGTTCTTTAAGATCAGAGGTTCATACTGCGAAGTCAGGACATCACTGGGGTGCTGTGTAGATGCAAAGCTATGTGAGAAAGGAAGAGAAACCCCAAGACAAGCACATGCTCACTATGACTACTGTGCTGCAGGCAAGCAGCTGGGACTGGAAGGGAGATTTCAATCCTCCGCCACAGCACAGCAGCTCATTTCTACAGCTTTTGTGGCATGAGCAAAGTCCAACATGCCTCATCAAATCTTTGTGTGGACATGACAATGATGGCTTTGTTAGGATGACGATAAAGCATTTTGTGTATGAAGCAGGGTGTAGCTTTGTGTTTCTACAATGTCACAAGAAAAAATAAGGATAAGGAAGTAAGGCATACAATTTTAAGTGAGAGTAATTAACCGTTGGAACAATTTACCAAGGGTCATGGTGATTTGATTTTAAAATCAAGATTGGATGTTTTTCTACAAGATCTGCACTAGGAATTATTTTGGGAACGTTCTCTGGCCTGTGGTATACAAAAGGTCAGACTAGATGATCACAGTGGTACCTTTCTGGCCTTGGTATCTGTTATTCTTTTTCTCATTTCTTCCTGAGTTCCTTTCCCCAATTTTCAAAATGTTCCAATTTGAAATGTCATCAAAATTCAAAAACCATTATGACCAGCTGTGTAACCAGTCAAAAATTGGGAAAACTTTTCAATGACTATTTTGTCAATTTCTTCCTCTCTCCTCCTTTTCTTTTTCTTTTTTTTTTAATTTCAAAATTTTCTCACACGCCCAAAATTGGCAAAGTTTGAAAAATTTCAACCCACTCTATCACTATCAAAACTTTCTAGTCCTTTTCTCCCTCAAATGCATTTACTTTACAAACCATAACACGTGAGGCTGGGGAGGTATTACTATCCCCATTTTACAGATGGGGAAGTAAAGGCACAAAGAAGTGACATGACCAAGATTACACAGGGAAGTGCTGTGCCAGAGTAGGGAACAGAACACAGGTCTCCTCACGCCAAGTCCTATACTTTAATAGACAGTGAATCTTTCTCAGCCTAACTTTTACAAAGGGCTTTTATTCACAGAGTAAATCCTGCCAACCTTACTGATCTGAGGCATCCCATTAAAGTCAGTGGGGCTACTTGCATAAGAAAAACAAGCAAGAAAGAAAATGTTTCCTGCATATGCACTAGGCTAAGATCCTGCATAGCTCAGGTGCAAAGTGTTTTCTGTCCTCTCTGCTATAAAAATCTAGCCTGTTTGTTCCTGTTTAAACCTGGCATTTATGAAACTGGTTATGATCAGTTTCTACAAAGTAGATGGTGTTTGGGAAACTAAATGTATTTATCTCAAGCAGTGATAGTGTCATTCCAGCCAATAAATCAGAGTGCGTGGCACCAAACCGAATGCAGAGAGACAGTTGGGACAACTGGATGGCACCAAATTAAACCTGAATGTTGAGTTCTAACAGCTCATTCACATGGGCTACATCAGTGGTTCTCAAACTGTGGGACGGGACCCCAAAATGGGTCGTGACCCCATTTTAATGGGGTCGCCAGGGCGGACTTAGACTTGCTGGGCCCGAGGGCTTGGGCTTTGGTCCCCCAGCCTGGAGCAGTGGGGCTTTGGCTTTGCACTCCCCACCCCCAGGGTGGCGGGACTTAGGTGGCCTCAGGCTTCTGTCCCGCCTCTTGGGGTCCTGTAGTAATTTTTGTTGTCAGAAGGGGGTCGAGGCACAATGAAGTCTTGGAAGTCTGCGGTTCTGCAACATTGCTGGCTGTGGAGAATAGAGAATAGGGATGAACAAGCAGGAGTGGGTCGGAAAATTGCTTCCCATCATCAGATGTCTTGCAGGATAGGGGATGAAGATGCAGGAATCTGGCTGCAGAGATGAGTGGGACCGAACTGCTCTGTGTATGAGAGTTACATTTCCTAACACAGCAGTTGCTTAAGAATGTTTCCGAATCCTTATGAATACAGAGGGAAATGCAATTGGCAAGAATGGAGATGCATTAACACAACAGTTCATATATCAATAGTGGGGAGAGCAGAGTTGGACCCAGAGGGAAAGTAGGAAACTACAGTTTCTCTTGTCAACCTAATTTAAAGTATAGTGGGGCAGAACCTCAACTGGTATAAACTGTCATCGCTCCAGTGAAGGCCTAGGAGTCTAGTCTAGTCCTGGAAGGACCTGGTATAACAGACTGCCATGTCATGACAAAGTTAGGTGTAGAACTGATACTTTTGTGAGGTTGTCATGACTCCTCCAGTACTGATGGACTCATGGTAACCAAGGCACCTAGCTATACTGGTGGAAAGGAACAAAAAATAATCTCCACAACATTTTTAAAAAGTCTTTGAATCTTTCCTAAATCAGATGCATAGAGAGCTCACATAATGGGGTGGGGCAGTGGTTTTACTGGCATTCATGTGTGATAATCTGGAACCCAGCTCGTGGCCTCAGCATTGCCAGCTATGGCACTATCCCACACTTAACTGCTCTTGCGGTTTATCTACACTCCAGCTGGGAAGGTGTAATTTCCAGCTCAAGGAAACACCCCTGCCTTAGCAAGAGAGGTAAAAATAGAAGTGTCGCCGCCATGGCTGGTCGCCCTAAGTAGGATCCTGGCCAAGATGAAAAGTAGGTACTCAGGGCAGCTAACCCCTCCCACTGCTTGCATCGCCGCAGCTGCACATTTTTAGCATGGTAGCTCAATCACAGCTAGTGCAGGTATGTCTACTGCAGCTGGTAATGACACCTTACAGCTCCAGCACAGAGATGCCCTGAGTGTCGCTTGGTGTAGATACGCTTGGTGTAGAATGGACATAATGATAAGGACATAATGATCCTTATCTATCCACAGCTACAGCGGGACGGTGAGGAATAATTAATTAATGCTTCTAAAGGAGGCTGATCATGTAAAACACTATTGAAGGTGAAATCCTAACCCCACTGAAGTCAATTGCAAAACTCCCATTGACTTCAAAGGGGCCAGGATTTCACACACAGTCTTTGCACACATCTGTATATATATGCACACGCACATGTGCACACACCCCATATCCTTTCAAACAGTCATTTGGCTGACTATCTATTAAATGCCAGCAGTCAGCCTAATGCTTTACCTTCTCCACTCGGAAAGTGATCTCTTTGGAGGAGAGGTGCAGAATGGGTGCGATGAATTCACATGTGACATCCACTTGCATTATCCGTTCCTTCCCAGACTGCTTCCCTATAATGGCATGGCAAATCAATCGTTCCTTCACTACCTGTGCAGGAAACAGTCACAGCACATGGTCAGTGTGACACTAGCAGCAGTACTGAGATATATTTTGGCTGCTGGTACAAAGTCAATGGGTTCCACGTGCACAAACAGCAGCCTGTTACCTGTTCTTGACACTCACTGGGCACCATAGCCTACAGTAATAAAGATATATAAATTTCCTGTGTTTCTTTATACTGCACTCTGTTTTTTCAATACTAACATTTCCATAATACCATGTGTTCTGCAACTCTTGATGAAGACACTTCTGAGTTAGGTGCTACCTACGACCATAATAACTAAAGCATCAAATTAATATTTTTATGATCTATCCCTTTGCCAAGCACAACAATTTTATAAAACTAGAGGGAATCGTTTTTTAAAAAATAGGTGCTATATTAAGGAAAATAGATAAAAAAGGAATCCTGATGCCAGCAAACCTGCCCTCAAAACCATCATAGAAATTATAGGCAGAAAGGACCCTATAATCCAGTCCGCTCTTTTCCTTGTCAATGCAAGATTCCTTCCTCCTCTATGTTTGTGTTTGTCTGATCCAGTTTTAAAAGTCCTCTGCATTGGGGCTTGCAACACATTGCTTGGCAGTCAACTGGACAACACAACAACACTCATGTCAGGAGATTTCTGTGAGTCACCTTACACAAGAACATAAGAACAGTCATAGTGGGTCAGACCAAAGGTCCATCTAGCTTAGTATCCTGTCTTCCAAAAGTGGCCAATGCCAGGTACCCCAGAGGGAATGAACAGAACAGGTAATCATCAAGTGATCCATCCCCTGTCGCCCATTCCCAGCTTCTGGCAAACAGAGGCTAGGGACACCATCCCTGCCCAGCCTGGTTGATAGCCATTGGTCCATGAACTAATCTAGTTCTTTTTTGAACCCTGTTATAGTCTTCGCCTTCACAACATCCTCTGGCAAAGAGTTCCACAGACTGACTGTGTGTTGTGTGAAAAAATACTTTCTTGTGTTTGTTTTAAACCTGCTGCCTGTTAATTTCATTTGGTGACTCCTAGTTCTTGTGTTATGAGAAGGAGTAAATAACACTTCCTTATTTACTTTCTCCAAACCTGTCATGATTTTATAGACCTCTGTCATATCCCCCCTTGCCATCTCTTTTCCAAGCTGAAAAGTCCCAGTCTTATTAATCTCTCCTCATATGGAAGCTGTTCCATACCCCTAATAATTTTTGTTGCCCTTCTCTGAATCTGTTCCAATTCCAATATATCTTTTTTGAGATAGCGTGACCACATGTGCACGCAGTATTCAAGGTATGGGTGTACCATGGATTTATATAGAGGCAACATGATATTTTCTGTCTTATTATCTATCTCTTTCTTAATGATTCCCAACATTCTGTTCACTTTTTTGAATGAATGTTTTCACAGAACTATCCACAATGACTCCAAGATCTTTCTTGAATGGTAAACGCTAATTTAGATCCAAGCATTTTATACGTATAGTTGGAATTATGTTTTCCAATGTGCATCACTTTGCATTTATCAACACAGAATTTCATCTGCCATTTTGTTGCCCAGTCACCCAGTTTTGTGAGATCCTTTTGTAGCGGTTCACAGTCTACCTGGGACTTAACTATCTTGAGTAGTTTTGTATGATCTGCAAATCTTCTTCAATTTCATCCCATTACTCCTAAGCTATCCCATATAGTGCTATAACAACACAATTTCCTCCTTCCCTGGAGTTTGGCACCCTCCCGGTACTTGCTAAAGTTGTCACATAACCAAGCTATGTACGCAGAGCTCCTCTCAGTCTTGAGACAAGGCCTGCATGCTGCCACCCAGCAGCATCTATAACCAGCTCATGCTCCACTACCCATGCCTGCTGCAGGCACAGACCATGGAAAGTCCTGCCTCAAGGGATCTGAGAGGCAGCAGCCTCATGACTCCTGATTGGCTTCCCACTCTAGGTAAACCCAAGGGATGGTCCACAAAGTGTCTAGGCAACAGTGTGGATCTCCTGTAGCTGCCATGATCATTCCCATTCTTGAATTCCTGTCTTTGACCTTGGCTTGACTTGGATCTCGCCTCCTGACCTGGATACTGGTCCCTGGTATTGACCCCAGTCTGGAATTTGACCATGAACTCTTCTGCTACTCTCAGCCCCAGGTTTCACCTGTCTCTGACCCTTGGTCCCAACTGCCCTTGCCAGGATCCTGACAGCAAGTCAGTCCCTCTAGCCTCCTGATCGTTTGATTCTCTTCTTTAGGCCCAATCCAATTTGTCAACATCTATCAGGTAACGAGGTGCCCATAACTGAATAGGATACCCCAGTAGCAGTCCTAACAGAACCATACAGCGACCAGAATCTCTGCTGCCTGGAAAAAGCCATGCAGAAGTGTGAAAAACTGGGTTTTCTTCTGCCACCAATTGGGACAGACTCCGGACAGTGTCTCATCCCTATGACATAGCACAAGATTTCTACTTCACTAAGCTCATAGACCATTGGGGATCTGCCAGAGGGAAGGGCAACCACACTGACTGGGTTTGGTGCCTTTCACAGAATGCTGCACTGCTATACTTGATGTCCCACGCTGTCCCTGGGACAGAAGGGCAGGGCATACTGGGATGGAAAATATTGATGAGAAACAAGCTGTCAAATATAATGATCTGTGGGAACAGCCTCTTAGAGTGGAAGAAATCACTCTGCGTTCTTTAAAAACAATGCATTCGGTCTAACGTTTCCCAACAGGACACAGCATGTTAAATGGACATTTTAAAAATTTCTTTATAACTATAAGTAATGTCTGTGTTCGAGGTTACTCCCCCCATTATATAGCTGTGTTTTGGATTATTCCCCTCTCCCATTATATTACCTTGCATTTTTCTCATTACTTTCTGCCCGTGATCCTAGTCTCTCCAGACACCGCAATATTATTTCTTCAGACTTCCCTTGTGCCTCAGCACATGACTCCCTGTAACTTGTTGCTTGCCCCAGAAGTCAGCTGGTATTTTGGCATTTGAATGTTGGGTTTATGGTAGCTATGGTAACAAGAAAAGCCTTAGCGACTAATAATGCCCAAGCAAGAAAAGCAACTGGTGCTACCATGGTAACCTGTGGCATTACAGCAATTCTTGAAAGAAATTGATCATTTTCTAAGGCTGGTCCCTTGACATTTATCTAAGAAATACCAGTGGCAACAATCTAATCGAAATGCTGCAGCTCTTGCAGTCTTTTACCTTAGGGGTGTCAGAGGAGCCTTCCAGCATCATATCCACAGTCTTGCCTGGGATCAGCTCCATCCTTAATGGATGAAGCTTAAACACCGGAGAGGGAGTCTCTGGTCTCTGGGGGGAGTTCTTGCCCTTGGCATTACTGATAGCAGGGAAATGGTTACGCTGGCGAAATGGAGGGAAACCTTCTGTCATCCAGTAGAGCTGATGGGTTCGTCGTCCACGGTTGGTTATCTTGAAGTGATAGCAGCAAGGATCCAGACTAGAAGAACAGCAGAATGGAGGCAGATTGAAAAGGTTACTGATGGTGGGGTGTCTCTACCAAGAGAGAGCAAAAGGTCATGTATTTAACATGAAATTTGCCAATACCGTGTGTGTGTGTTTGTGTGTGTGTGCGCGCGCGCGCAGGGGTGATCACTAGCAGCCAGCACAGATTTACCAAGAACAAATCATGCCAAACCAGCTGGATTTCCTTCTTTGACAGGGTAACTGGTTTGGTGGATAGGAGAAATGCGGTGGACATAATATACCTGGACTTCAGCAAGGCTTTTGACACAGTCCCACATGACATTCTGATAAGTTAGCTGGAGAAACGCAGGTTTGGCGGAACTCTCATTAAGTCGATACATAATTGGTTAAACAACCACAAACAAAGAGTAACTATTAATGGCATGATGTCAGGTTCGAGGGAGGTCTCAAGTGGGGTTCCACAGGGATCTGTTCTGGGTCCAGTGTTGTTTAACATCTGTATTAATGACCAGGATGTAGGAATAGAGAGCATACTGATCAAATGTGCAGATGACATAAAGCTGAGGGGGCGCAGGGAGGGACTGCCAATACTTTGGAGCAGTGGTCCCCAACGCAGTGACCACGGGTGCCATGGCACCCGCAGGGACATCTTAATGCGCCCGCGTCCTGGCCCCTGGGAGAGTATCCGCCAAAATGCTGCCGAATTTCAGCAGCATTTCGGCGGGGATACCTCTCGATGATGCCACTTGCCATCGACAAGTGACATCATCCAGAGGCATCGCTCCCAAATTTCAGCAGCAATGGCTCTCGATGATGCCGCTTGCCGCCGACAAGTGATGGCATCGAGAGGCGTCACTCCCGAATTTCGGCGGCGATGCCTCTCGATGATGTCACTTGTCAGCGACAAGCGGTGTCATCGAGAGGCGTCGCCGCCGAAATGCCGCCGAAATTCGGCGGCATTTCAGCGGGTGCTCCACTGCCGCAGTGGTCTTTCGGCTGGTGCCCGCCAGCCAAAAAGGTTGGGGACCACTGCTTTGGAGGATAAAACTAAAATTTAGAGGGATCTTGATAAATTGGAGAACTGAGCTAAAGACAAAAAAAAGAAATTCAACAAAGGCAAATGTAAGGTGTTACACTGAGGGAAGAAAAACCAAATGCACGAATACAGAATGGGGGACAACTGGCTTGGCAGCAGCACTGCTGAGAAAGATCTGGGAGTTGCGGTGGATTACAACCTCAACATGAGTCAGCAATGTGATGTTGTGGCAAAAAAAACAATTGCAATTTTGGTTGCTTTAACAGAGGCATCGCATGGGAGTGATAGTACCGCTCTACTTGGTGCTGGTTAGGCCTCAGCTGGAGTAGTGTGTCCAGTTTTGGTCACCAATGCATAGAAAGGATGTGGAGAAACTGGAAAGGATCCAGAGGTGAGCAACAAAGATACTCAAAGGGCTGGAATGCAAGTCATATGAGCAAAGGCTGAAGGAACAGGGTAGGTTTAGTTTGGAAAAGGGGAGATTAAGAAGGGACATGATAGCGGTCTTCAAATACTGAAAGGCTGCCATAAAAAGATGAAAAAACATTGTTCTCTCTTGCCCCAGAGAGCAGGACAAGAGTCAATGGGTTCAAACTACAGCACAGCAGATTTAGATCAAACATCAGGAAAAGCTTCCTATCTGTAAAAACAGTAGGCCAATGGAACAGACTGGAAGTTTCCTATCTGTAAGAGCAGTAGGCCAATGGAACAGAGAGATTGTGGAAGCTTCTTCACTGGAGGTTTTCAAAAGGTTGGTTTAGACTCAACAAATCTTGCATCTTGGCAGGGGGTTAGACTAGATGACCCTTGCGGTCCCTTCTAACCCTGTGATTCTATGATTGCTGGAAAGCACTGCACCCACAGCATTAACGCTAACTCTTAATAGGATGCCATGTTGTGACATCCAAAGAGATTTGTAAAAGCAGCAAAGAGTCCTGTGGCACCTTATAGACTAACAGACGTATTGGAGCATGAGCTTTCATGGGTGAATACCCACTTCGTCAGATGCATCCACGAAAGCTCATGCTCCAATACGTCTGTTAGTCTATAAGGTGCCACAGGACTCTTTGCTGCTTTTACAGATCCAGACTAACATGGCTACCCCTCTGATACAAAGAGATTTGTGTGGCTTGAAGCAATGGCTAACACAAAATACTTTTTAAAGAGCCACTCTCTGCCAAATGGCCCCCAGTTTATGAAGCTCCTCCTGCAGCTGGCTACCTAACAAGCTGCAATAAAGAATCAAGAGGTGGCTCCAGGCACCAGCACAGGAAGCAAGTGCTTGGGGAGGCCAATGGAAAGGGGCAGCACATCCGGGTCTTTGGCAGCAATTCAGTGGCGGGTCCCTCAGTCCCTCTCAGAGGGAACGACCGGCTGCCGAATTGCTGCCGAAGAATGAAGCAGCCCGGTAGAGCTGCCGCCGAAATGCTGCTGATCGCGGCTTTATCTTTTATTTTTTCTTTGCTGCTTGGGGCAGCAAAAAAGCTGGAGCTGGACCTGTAAAGAATGAAACAGAAAGGACCAAAACTCAGCATTTGCTGTAATTATGCTTCTCCTTACCTTTATCTCTTCAATATCCTCTATGTATCTGCACAAAGCTAGTCCCCAGAGTCCCACAAAGTGAGCTGGGTTATCCTGGCCATGGCAGGAGAGGCAAGCAAGTTCCCATTCCTGCTGTTTGTTACAACTTCCCTTTAGCGTAGCCGCCGAGCACAGGTGGTGGCTTGGGCTAGGCACATGAGTACAATCTCGCCTGCCCCTGGTATGAGCAGCTAGCTCAAGCCACTGCGGCCAGACTGCTGTTTTTAGTGTGCTAGATCAATCAGACTGTAGACACCTCCCAGCTGCAGTGTAGCTAAATAAATATCCATTTACATTTTACAAAATAAACCTTGGAGGACTGGAGGGGAAATATTGACCCTTTTCCAACATGCCCCCGAAAAGACTGAATCCTGTCTGTGATTCCTTTCATTAAGATCTCTGCCCTGCCAAGCCAATGGAGCTTGACAAAACCCCAAGCCTCCCTACGGGAACTGGCTGAGATAACTGGATTCATGCATCACCTCCAGGGATTTCAGACTAAAGGAAAGAAAGGGCACTGGGTGGCCTGCATCTCACAACTTTATTTCCTAGAGAAGTTAAAGCTTTTTTTGCTGCTAAAGAGATCCTCTTTCATTGCAATGAGAAAACACCGTGTGCATCGGTATTTGACCATCTGGGTAGACTGTCACCCTTTTCTTCAGATTAATGGCCTGCTACAGATTAATGGCCTGCTCTAGATAGGAGCTGAGTGCCTTTAACTTCTACCCCAACAGGAGCTGCTCACCACCTAGCACAGTGGTCCCTAACCTTTTTGTCTGGCTGTTCCTACATAGAGGATATTGAAGAGATAAAGGTAAGGAGAAGCATAATTACAGCAAATGCTGAGATTTGGTCCTTTCTGTTTCATTCTTTACAGGTCCAGCTCCAGCTTTTTTGCTGCCTCAAGTAGCCAGATGAAGAACCGTGGTGGTGGTGGAGCATCCGCCAAAATGCAGCCGAATTTTTGCGGCATTTCAGCGACAACGCCTCTCGATGACATCACTTGGCAAGTGGCGTCATCAAGAGGCATCGCCACCGAAATGCCGCAGAAATTCGGCAGCATTTCAGTGGATGCTCCACTGCTGGCCAGGAGGCGGGCGCATTTAGATGCCCCTGCAGGTGCCATGGCGCCCGAGGGCACTTCGTTGGGGACCCCTGACCTAGCAGGATTGGGCTCTTGGTCTGTTCCCATTGAAGAGATTCTAAGAAGAGGGTAGTAAGTGTGCTACAAGAACTAGACAGAGTCAATAGTTTTCCCATTAACTATAGTGAGCACAGGGCCAGGCCCTGTCTCCTGTCAGACTGCAGTGACATCAGGGGCTAAATAACCAGAGCTAACATGAAATGAATAGTCAATGAGACATTGATTCCATTATGCACAGAAACATCAAGTGTAAGGTAGTGATTATTTCACTGTATACGAATATAAGCATGACTGGCAGAGGAATTGTTCGTGGCAGAGTTACTGTCTTGTTTTGGAGGTAAAGAATATGCAGCCAATGAAAAGTGGGTATAACATACCTGGCTAAATACAAAAACAGAATTTACACCATATTCCAAGTTAGTCTGTGAAATAAAATGTTAAAAATGCATTTGAAGCATACAATGGCTATATGAAATACGCCATCTCATGCAACGTGCAACGACAGTTCTGAACTTTAAATCAAGTTCTGTACAGATGCCTAATTTCTGGTTCAGTAAAAGCCAAATTCATCTTACTATCTATGCCCCATTTCACTTTATTTAGTTGCAGTTTTGCAGCTAGTTGCAATAGTGGCTTAACCCCAGGACAATGCTGCGGGATAGGAGGAGAAAGACTGTCAGAAGAACTGAACTGAGTAATGCTGCCAACATCTTATCACCATGCATTGTGACAAAGTTCCTCCTCTACCTTGGTGGGTCCTGCGCTTATTGGCAGCTTTATTCACCTCAGTGATCTCCCCCCACAGTCTGGATCAACTCCTCCTGTGTCTGATCAGGAGTTGGGAGGTTGGGGGGAACCCAGGCCCGCCCTCTACTCCGGGTTCCAGCCTAGGGCCCTTTGGATTTGCAGCTGTCTATAGTGCCTCTTGTAACAGCTGTGTGACAGCTACACCTCCCTGGGCTACTTCCCCATGGCCTCCTCCAAACACCTTCTTTATCCTCACCACAGGACCTTCCTCCAGGTGTCTGATAACGTTTGTACTCCTTAGTCCTCCAGCAGCACACCCTCTCACTCTCAGCTCCTTGTGCCTCTTGCTCCCAACTCCTCATATGCACTTCCTCTCCTCTGGCTCCTCCCCATCTGACTGGAGAGAGCTCCTTTTAAAACCCAGGTGCCCTGATTAGCCTGCCTTGATTGGCTGCAGGTGTTCTAATCAGCCTGTCTGCCTTAATTGGTTTTAGCAAGTTCCTGATTACTCTAGTGCAGACCCTGTTCTGGTAACTCAGGGAACAGAAAACTACTCACCTAGTGACCAGTATATTTGCCCTCTACCAGACTCCTGCACCCCACTGGCCTGGGTCTGTCACAGCATCCAATCTGGCCATCAGGACATGGCTGATCAACCATCAGGAATAGCCATGTAAACAGTGGTGGACAAACCCAAGCCTTTACGGAGCTTATAGTTAAGGCTGCAAGTTTGTCCCAAAAGTCACAGAAGTCATGGACTCCGTGACTTTCCAGGACCTCCATGATTTCTGCAGTGACCGCTACACCTAGCCCTGGGGCAGCACAGGCAGCCTCTGGGCCAGTCGCACCAGCCGCTGCTGGGGAAGTCTCAGGGCACTGTGGCCCCTTCCCCCAGAAGCAGCAGGAGTTTGGGTGTGGGAGGGGGTAGGGGGTTGGGACAATGGATAGGGTGAGGCAGGCTCTGGGCAGCGCTTACCTCAGGGGGCTCCCCAGAAGCAGCAGTATACTCCTTGCTCAGCTACTAGTCAGAGGCATGGCCAGGTAACTCTACATGCTGCCTCCGCCTGCAGGCACCACCCCCACAGCTCCCATTGGCAGTGGTTCCTGGCTAATAGGAGCTGTGGAGCCGGCGGTCTGGCCAGAGGCAGCACACAGAGCTGCCTGGCCACGCCTCTGCCTAAGAGCTAAGCAAGGGGGATGTCGCTGCTTCTGGGGAGGCACTGAGCCAGGTAGGGAGCCTGCCAATCCCGCCAGCACCAGTGGGGGTCCCGGGCTGCGCTAGGCTTGCCAGGCATCTGGTTTTCAACCAGAATGCCCGATCGAAAAGGGACCCTGGCGGCTCTGGTCAGCACCACTGACTGGTCCGTTAAATTTCCGGTCAGTGGCACAGCAGGGCTAATGCAGGCTCCCTGCCTGCCCTGGTTCTGTGCAGCTCCCAGAAGTGGCTGGCATGTCCGGCCCCTAGATTCAGGGATGATCTGGGAAGCTCCACATGCTGGCTCTGCCCCCAGCACCAGTGGCCAATGGGAGTTGCGGGGGTGGTGCCTGCAGACGCAGGCAGCATGCACCACAAAGAGCCTCCTGGCTGTACCTCCAAGTAGGGGCTGAACATGCCAGCCATTTCCGAGAGCAGTGTGGAGCCAGGGCAGGCAGGGACACTGCCTTAGCCCTGCTGCGCCGCCGACCAGGAACCGCCTGAGATAAGCGCTGCCCATCTGGAGTCCACACCTCAAACCACCTGCCCCAGGTCGGAACCTATTCCCGCACCCTAACTCCCTCCCAGACTCCGCACTCCACCCCCTGCCCCAGGTCAGAACCCCCTCCTGCACCCAAACTCTCTCTGAGCTCGCACCCCCTTCCACATCCCAACCACCTACCCCAGCCCTGAGCCCCCTCCCGCATTCCAAACTCCTTGGCCCCAGCTCAGAGCCCCCTCCTGCACCCCAAAACCCTGATCCCCAGCCCCACTCCAGAGCCCATACCCCCAGCTGGAGCCCTCACCCCTCCCAAATCCCAGCCCCTGCCCCAGCCCGGAGCCCCCTCCGCACCCTGAAGCCCTCATTTCTGGCCCCACCTGGAGCTCTCACCCAGAGCTGGAGCCTCACTCCCAGTGAAAGTGAATGAGGGTGGGGCAGAGCAAATGACAGAGGGAGGGGGGCTGGAGTGAGTAGGGGCAGGGCCTCAGAGAAGAGGCAGGGCAGGGGCGAAGTCTCAGGGAAGTAGGGGCAGGGCAAAGGAATTTGGTTTTGTGCAATTAGAAAGTTGGTAGTTCTAGGCTGTGCACTGCTGCCTGTGCCTCCTCAACACCAGTGGAGGTTCCGGGCTGCGTGCCGCTGCCTGCGCCCCCCAGTACCAGTGAGGGCTCTGGGCTGTACACCACTGCCCACCTCCCTTCCAGCACCAGCGGGGGTCCTGGGCTGCACACCACTGCCTGC
Organism: Gopherus flavomarginatus; assembly: GCF_025201925.1. Classification (NCBI taxonomy): domain Eukaryota; kingdom Metazoa; phylum Chordata; order Testudines; family Testudinidae; genus Gopherus; species Gopherus flavomarginatus. The sequence continues at coordinate 41,382,142 of NC_066630.1, forward strand.
TGTCCCCCCCCCAGCACCCATGGTGCCCCTGGGCTGTCCCCCCTGTGCACTCACAGCACCCACGTGGGTCCCCCTGATCACCCGTGGCATCCCTGGACCACTTCCCCTAGCATCCCGGGCACCCCAGCGCTGCTCCCCAAGCATCCTGGGCACCCCAGGGCTGCCTCGTTCCAAGATTTGTTCAGGGGTATATAGTAAAAGTCATGGACAGGTCACGGGCCATTAATTTTTGTTTACTGCCTGTGACCTGTCCATGATTTTTACTAGAAATACCCGTGACTAAACCAGAGCCTTACTTATAGTTAACCAAGGATCACAAAACTCCCCAGACATCTACACTCAAATGGAACTAAAGCTCAAAACTAGTGCAGGGGACTGAAACTACTGTATCTCAAACACTTAGAGCTAAATTCATCCATTTGAAACTCCTCTCTTTTCCACTCACCATCCAGGGTCAATGGACTTTTGCTTTCCCCCAACTATTTTCAGAACAGGACCTTTCAGTCATTCTCCTTTTTCCAATCAAGAGAGAAAGCTTTTCTTCCAGCTTCTGCCCTAAAGCCAAGGGAGACTGGTGGGAACAGATAAGGAGCAAGAGGAGGGGAGACAGGAAGAAAGAGGAGAAGAGAGGCTAACTGTCATGACTCGCAGGTCTCTAACCTGGATCTGCAGGTTTCTTGGGCAGCCTCATGCCCCAACCTCCCCACTGATGACTTACTGGTGTATGCTAGAACCAGGACTCCTTGAAACCCAGCTCACGTAGAACTTGCCTCTGGGCCCCGACTGTTGGAAGACTGGGGCTCCTGACTGGCCTACTTCCCCTGTTTAAGCCAGAAGGAGGAATACGAAGTCATAGAATGATAGAATCATAGGACCGGAAGGGACCTCGAGAGGTCGTCTAGTCCAGTGCCCTGCACTCATGGCAGGACTAAGTATAACGGGTTCCATCCTGCCCTGGACTGCACATCCTGCTCCTGTCTCCTGATCTCAATCACCTGGTTTCCTGACTCGGCTTGGTTCCTGCTATCTAACTTATAGTTCCTGACCTTCTAGTTCTGAACTCCAGCTGGCAATAGGGACCTGCGCCCACCTCACAAGATAACCACTAGGCCTGACTGCTTATGTCCCAACCCTGACACTAATAGACAGAATTCCAGCAGGGGATCCATGAAATAAAAGTGAGCTAGGGAAGGTTAAAGGACAAAGACAAATGTTGCTGCTCCCTCAAGGCACTGAGATGTGGAGCATGCTGCAGGTAGAAAGAAAGCAGTACTGTTAATTTAGAAGAGGGGCTGCTAAACAGCAACAACAAGGTTTACTGAAAAAAGGAGCAAAATGTTTGAATGATCAAAAAATATGAGGCTTTTTAATGTATCGTTTGTCAATCTTCAGGACTGACCTTCTGCAATTTCCACTTAGTGACATTTTGTCAACTACCTCCCATCTTGTTAGCATTCTAAAGTGACAAGTGACTTTGAAAGGGCTACAATATGTCTTCAAATGCACTTATGCAGCGCCTATTTAACTCAATTGGAGCCATGTCCTTGTAGCTACAGTCCTAAGGGGCTATAATAAAAAATGTCCTTGCTGGGGCTCTTTATTTGGTCCATGGACATGAAGGAGCATAGGAAAAGATGAGAGCCAGAGAGATGACCTACCTGAAATGGGGTCCCAAGTTGAGTGCTGGAGCAAAGGGTTTGTCTGTGACAATCGTGGTACCAATGCCAATAGCCTGGACTGGGATCACATAGGTATTGCTGTTTTGTATGAACAAGTTCACCTTGTCTTGGAATTTCACTGTGTCATCCAAGTTAGCAATCAGAGTCAGCGATACCTCAGCCTCCGGGGGGACTACACCTTCACTGGGCTCAATCCTCCACAACGAGTGACTGCGAGCCTGCAACAAGATCCAAAAGCTAAGATCAGAATAGAGGCACTTTAGGATATGGTTAAAAGGAAGAGAAAGCAATGATGGGCAGGGAAAAAGCAGCATCTCAGCTGAAATGATTTCTTGAGGAACTCTAGGTTTTAATGTGCTAATTCATCACATCTAATAATGAAGACTGAAACCCCATGAGGACTGTTGTAATAATCGAGGTCTAGCAGGCCTATGTGAATTGTGAGCCAAACTGTTGGAAAGTAGGTAAAGGTTCATGAATTATTACAATGACCTGTTATATAAAAATTGTTTAAGAAAGATTTGGGAAGGAGACAGAAAGACTGAATTAATTTAAACAGAGATGGTTTACTGATGCCACTCAAGGCCTGTGTTAAGATCATGCCTGGTAGACAAGAAAAATGTGAGACTGGAAATCAGTGGACCAAAATTAGTGCTTCAGAAATTGGGCCTAATTGGTAGATACAATAATGAGAGGATGGGCTATTCTGCACTTTTTGAGGCTTGTGGAAAGGGAAATGGGGGTGAAACCATCACCATGGCTGCAACGGAAAGATTTTTTTCAAAGACACCAACCCTGAAACTCATCACACCACCAGTGAGGATCCCAGCCTGATGCATGTGAGATCCTGCTCTGTCTTCCCCTTCCTCATGTGTCCCTTTCTGTCCCCTGTCCTACCCCCACCATGGTTTCTCACTGGATCCCAAAATCAACTGCTCACAAACTGAGAAGAGTTAGCAGGGGAAGCAAAAGTGGATGGGAACCTGGGAGGCAGTGACCCATGAGATGGTCGAGTTCAGGATCCTGACACAAGGAAGAAAGGAGAGCAACAGAATACAGACCCTGGACTTCATCAAAGCAGACTTTGACTCTCTCAGGGAGCTGATGGGCAGGATCCCCTGGGAAAATAACATGAGGGGGAAAGGAGTCCAGGAGAGCTGGCTGTATTTTAAAGAATCCTTATTGAGGTTGCAGGAAAAGAACATCCCAATGTGTAGAAAGAATAGTAAATATGGCAGGCGACCAGCTTGGCTTAACAGTGAAATCCTTGCTGATCTTAAACGCAGAAAAGAAGCTTACAAGAAGTGGAAGACTGGACAAATGACCAGGGAGGAGTATAAAAATATTGCTCAGGCATGCAGGAGTGAAATCAGGAAGACTAAATCCCACTTGGAGTTGCAGCTAGCAAGAGATGTTAAGAGGAACAAGAAGGGTTTCTTCAGGTATGTTAGCAACAAGAAGAAAGTCAAGGAAAGTGTGGGCCCCTTACTGAATGAGGGAGGCAACCTAGTGACAGAGGATGTGGAAAAAGCTAATGTACTCAATGATTTTTTTGCCTCTGTCTTCGCAAACAAGGTCAGCTCCCAGACTGCTGCACTGAGCAGCACAGCATGGGGAGGAGGTGACCAGCTCTGTGTGGAGAAAGAAGGGGTTCGGGACTATTTAGAAAAACTGGACGAGCACAAGTCCATGGGGCTGTATGCGCTGGATCCAAGGGTACTAAAGGAGTTGGCGGATGTGATTGCAGAGTCATTGGCCATTATCTTTGAAAACTCATGGCAAATGGGGGAGGTTCCGGATGACTGGAAAAGGCTAATGTAGTGCCCATCTTTTAAAAAGGGAAGAAGGAGGATCCGGGGAACTATGGGCCAGTCAGCCTCACCTCAGTCCCTGGAAAAATCATGGAGCAGGTCCTCAAGGAATCAATTCTGAAGCACTTAGAAGAGAGGAAAGTGATCAGGAACAGTCAGCATGGATTCACCAAGGGCTAGTCATGCCTGACTAACCTAATTGCCTTCTATGAGGAGATAACTGGGTCTGTGGCTGAGGGGAAAGCAGTGGATGTGTTATTACTTGACTTTGGCAAACCTTTTGATACGGTCTTCCACAGTATTCTTGCCAGCAAGTTAAAGAAGTATGGGCTGGATGATTGGACTATAAGGTGGATAGAAAGCTGGCTAGATGGCCGGGCTCAACGGGTAGTGATCAACGGCTCCACGTCTAGTTGGCAGCTGGTTTCAAGCGGAGTGCCCCAAGGGTCGGTCCTGGGGCCGGTTTTGTTCAATATCTTCATTAATGATCTGGAGGATGGTGTGGACTGCACTCTCAGCAAGTTTGCAGATGACACTAAACTTGGAGGAGTGGTAGATATGCTGGAGGGTAGGGATAGGATACAGAGGGACCTAGACAAGGACTGGGCTAAAAGAAACCTGATGAGGTTCAACAAGGACAAGTGCAGAGTCCTGCACTTAGGATGGAAGAATCCCATTCACTGTTACAGACTAGGGACCAAATGGTTAGGAAACAGTTCTGCAGAAAAGGATCTAGGAGTTACAGTGGACGAGAAGCTGGATATGAGTCAACAGTGTGCCCTTGTTGCCAAGAAGGCTAATGGCATTTTGGGCTGTATAAGTAGGGGCATTGCCAGCAGATCGAGGGATGTGATCATTCCCTTCTATTCGACATTGGTGAGGCCTCATCTGGAGTACTGTGTCCAGTTTTTGGGCCCCACACTACAAGAAGGATGTAGAAAACTTGGAAAGAGACCAGCAGAGGGCAGCAAAAATGATTAGGGGGCTGGAGCACATGACTTATGAGGAGAGGCTGAGGGAACTGGGATTTTTTAGTCTGCAGAAGAGAAGAATGAGGGAGGATTTGATAGCTGCATTCAACTACCTGAAAGGGGATTCCAAAGAGGATGGAGCTAGACTGTTCTCAGTGGTACCTGATGACAGAACAAGGAGTAATGGTCTCAAGTTGCAGTGGGGGAGGTTTAGATTGGATATTAGGAAAAACGTTTTCACTCAGAGAGTGGTGAAGCACTGGAATGGGTTCCCTAGGGAGGTGGTGGAATCTACCTCCTTAGAGGTTTTTAAGGTCAGGCTTGACAAAGCCCTGGCTGGGATGATTTAGTTGGGGATTGGTCCTGCTTTGAGCAGGGGGTTGGACTAGATGACCTCCTGAGGTCCCTTCCAACCCTGATATTCTATGATTCTATGATCTAGTTCTACTCATCTTGTGAAGGACCAGTGAAGGAGAGGAACCTGACCAGACCAACCAGATGATGTCCCTGACCAGGCAGATGAGCTGGGGTCCAGAGCAACAGCTGTTATGCCCAAAATGCCAATCCAAAGCACCATCCAGGACTGACCTGCTGCCCTGTAGCCTGAGAACATAAACAAAAGCCATATTTCCCCATCCGTTCCTACCCTATCTCTTCTCTCTCTTTTGCATCTGTTTTGTCAAAAAGCAGGAAAATTAATATTGTTCCCAACTCAAAATTGAACTGAACTAATCCTTTCCTCTCCACTAAGGAGGTCTGTTTGACAGCATGAGAGACACTAACCAACATTCACCCTTTCTAAAAAGAGATGTTGACAGGTTTTGATTTTTGTTTTACACAGCCACTCAATTTCAGTTTCAATCCCTTTTGCCTTATTTGATTCCTTTCCTTTTGTGTATTTCAGTCAATAAATATCTAATTCTGGCATGAATTTTCTGGTGTGCTTGCCATGGAACTAAGCAGGCCACGGTCTCTACATACCAAACCCCAAACCTTGTTTTAAACACTTTTGTGTTGGACAGTTTCAGGCTCATGTTAACACTTTTGGCTCTTTGGGCCCATATAGTCCAACTAAATTAATACAACAGGACCCAGGGGACAGAACCTTTCACCTGCAAGTCACTATTTCAAATCCAGCTCACGTCAGTAGTGACCACAAGTGATTACCTCTGATGGCTTATGGCCTATGTGACCTCTATAAAATTAGTTTGATGGTCCTGTTCCAGTTCCTCGGGGAGATAACCAGATTAAAAAAAAACCAACCTCTACCACTGACACTAGCTAGCATCCTTGCTGGCAGGGTAGGTAGAGAGGCCACACCCTAAATGAGCCATGGAATCGGAACCCTCTGCTGATGCAGAGGTTACATAGTTTGACAATAAAGCTGTAAACTAAAGGAATGACTCTGCAAAACCAACTAATCAAAATCCAGATGCAATCAGCAAGGTCTTTTCTCAAGAGTTAGGCTGTGTTTTTCAAAGGCATCTAATGGACTTTGGCATCCAATTTCCAGTGAATTTCAATTGGACTAATTCTCTAATTCCCTTAGGCTTTGGAGAATCCAAGCCATCAAGGTTTATGACAAAACAGTACATGAGTTAACGATTAGAAAGGAAACCAAAACTGAGCCCTGTGATCTGACTTTCCCAAGTACTCTCCTCCTTCTGTCTCCTACGCAGCCCTTCTCAGAGACCTGCCCTTGAAGTCCTGTGCAATGAGGGTGGTAGAAACCGAGCTGAGTTCTTCACAGGGAGGCCAGGTAGTGACATGGACCCCGTCAGAGTTGCTCTGCAATAGAAACATTTTAATTGGCTCTTGGCCAGTGCTAGGATAAGCTCAAGATGGAATGCAGAGTAAACCCTAAAGATCATAGCTGTACCAGAGGGGGTCTGTGGGCCATTTGTGAACTCTTAGATTTATTCAGAAGGACCCATACAGGTCATTTCCACCAGCATCATCCTTAGGCTCCTGTTTTAAGAGAGACTAACTGTCCTCAACAGAATCCCTCAGTAAGCTGTCTCGACATCTGGAGTAGAAGACACAATCTCCGGCATCTTTTAATTGTACATTTGTGTTTTACTGCTCTGAATAATGCAGAAAGACGGAAAGGCCATTAAACATGGTCACTCTAGGAGATGCAGAAGGACTCTGTGGCAGGGCAGAGGTAAAACGCTGGCTAAGCCCTGCTTTCAGGTGGAGAGGCCAGAGGCAGAGGCTCAAAGCAGCCAGCAGGGAGCCCAGCTGCGAGCCCTAATGAGGGCTGGCTCACTGCAATAGGCTGAGATAAGCAGTGACAACTGGGCTGAAGGCTGGGAGGGCTATAAAAGCCCTGAACCAAACTCAGTCAGGAGGCTAAGTGCTGTCTCCTCATCACAGGAAGGGAGCCTCAAGGGCCAGGAGTCCCTGGAACGGGTTGGAAAGGGGATAACTGTTGGGAGATAAAGGAGACTGCACGGTGGCACTGGAAAATAAAACACAAGGGTGAAGCACCAGAAGAAGGCGTGAGGACTCATTTTACCAGCCTAAGCACAGGGTGAGAAGGCCGAAACCTGTCCGGACCCTGTGACAGACTCATTCACAACCACCTGAAACAACATGGGAAATATTTGAGAACAGCATTTTTATGACAAGCAAGGATTTGCTCACTGCTTGAAATGGACTGAAACGCTGTTTGCTTCAAGTGAGATTAGCTCTATGGAGTTTCCGTCCATCAGCCATGGAGCTCTAACATTATGACAGACAACTAAATGAAGAAACACATCAGAAAACAAAACAGCACATCAAAGTGCAGGAGCATTTAAAAGGATTCCAAATAACCTCCCTAAACAGTTTTAGGTTACTGAGGAGAGGGTGTCTGAGGAAGTGAACAGAGCCAGATTTTAACTGGAAAGTGAAAATAATCCCATGGAACAAGTCTTTTGGGGGCTGTGCTGGTTTCTGACAGAGCGTAAGGGCTTCTCCCCAGTTCTGTGACAGGTTTGCTGCATTGGAAGCCACTGCAGACTCAGGGCTTTTAAAATTACATTAAATACATTACACTGGCAAAATTAATAAACTCAGTCAGATCCACTTGATTTGTAGCTCCCCACAGCCTCAGGGAGAGGAATCCTTAAAATAGAACTGCAAAGCAAGAGGAGACAATATAGCAGAGGGTGGTCTGTTATGTCTAGCTCCAGTGCCATGCTTCACTGTCTAGATAAGGATGGATGCAGATCTAATTACCGGACCCACTTTGCTCCTGCACCTGCTGCACTGTCTCTTAGATACAGTCTACTCTTTATTCTTTGGCTTTTGGATCTTGTGTTCCATAACTCTGCTATTTGGACAGCTACTAGGGTGTTATCTGCTTCTTGTTTCAGATTCCAGGACCTTGTGTTTGGATGTAAAAAAAGCCAAAATCATTCTGAGATGTATTAGCAGGAGTGTTGTAAGTAAGATACGACACATAATTCTTCCTCTCTACTCTATGCTGATTAAGCCTCAACTGCAGCATTGTGTCCTGTTCTGGGTGCCACATTTCAAGAATGATGTGGACAAACTGGAGAAAGTCCAGAGAAGAACAACAAAAATGATTGAAGGTCTAGAAAACATGACCTACGAGGAAAGATTGAAAAAAATGGGTTTATTTAGTTTGGAGAAGAGAAGACTGAGAAAGGACATGATCATAGAATCATAGGACTGGAAGGAACCTTGAGAGGTCATCTAGTCCAGTCCCCTACACTCCTGGCAGAACTGAGTATTATCTAGACCATCCCTGACACCTGTCAAGGATGGTCTAGATCAGGGGTAGGCAACCTATGGCACGTGTGCTGAGGCGGCACTCAAGCTGATTTTCAGTGGCACTCACACTACCCAGGTCCTGGCCACCGGTCCGGGGGACTATGCATTTTAATTTAATTTTAAATGAAGCTTCTTAAACATTTTAAAAATCTTATTTACTTTACATACAATAATAGTTTAGTTATGTATTATAGACTTATAGAAAGAGACCCTCTAAAAATGTTAAAATGTATGACCGGCACGCAAAACCTTAAATGAGAGTGAATAAATGAAGATTCGGCACAGCACTTCTGAAAGGTTGCCGACTCCTGGTCTAGATAATATTGTCAGGGTGGTTAAGTGCTGGAATAAATTGCCTAGGGAGGTGGTGGCATCTCTGTCATTGGAGATTTTTAAGAGCAGGTTAGACAAACACCTGTCAGGGATGGTCTAGATAATGCTCAGTCATGCCATGAATACAGAGGACTGGACTAGATGACTTATCGAGGTCCCTTCTAATCCTACAATTCTATGATTCCATGTGAACATCACCACTCTAGTACTGTCATTGAAATGCATGGGTACTAAAGAAATCTGTGAATAAAGCGGTAACCATTGCTCACTCCCCCAGCCAGACCACTGATGTTGCATAAAGCCTTCTGAACCTTCTTCAAAGCAGTACTGACCAAATGCATTCACTTCTTTTAAGCTCTTGATCATTTAAAATCGATGACTTGAAGATAACGCACCACAGAGGCCAGGAGAAGCCTAGCTTGTTCAATACACACATGGTGCCGCCATCCCTCTCCACCTCTTCTGCAACTATTACACATCTGGTCACTAGCACTAGGGAAATCCAGTAGGGTGCAGCAAAGCAGAGACTATTCTATTAGCATTTTCTGTTTCAAGCCTGAAGACATTAGGCTTAGATTGATAGTAATGTTCAATCTATTTTCTGACACAAGGTAGCTGGCCTGAAAAGGAGACCTGATAGCTTTGCTGTAGAAGTGAATCTGCGAATCTGCTATCAGATGTAGGTTTTTTATCAATGCTTGGCACAAAGTCAGGCAGCACATTGTACCACAAAAACTAACACTGAGGAACAGTGATGGAATGGTTAGATGAAGGCAGCTGTGTGCATTTCCCACCGTAACACAACGCAGACCCACAGTGCTCCAGCATCCCTATGGCTGACCGCTTCAGAGTGAGGACATTAACTCTGGATAAAAAGGATTTGCATAACATACTAATTAGTTTGGTGCAGGTCCAAAGGAAGGACCTAGTGTTAGTGAACAAGACACTGCAATGACAGGAAAAAGATGACGAAGACATATAGGGCCAGATTCACTCCAGTATCTGTGTTAGCTTCTGCCAACATATATCCAAGGCGTGGCCCCAGAGACATTAAATCTGCTACAGGAAGAAGAGGTCACAACGTCCCCACCCCACACAGTGCCTGCAGAATTCCAGTGCAGCTCCCCCCCCACCAAAATGGATATTAATAGCCAGGAAGAGGTTATGACCAGCACAACTGGAACAATTAACATCCTCAACCAATGAGGTTCCTATGGCGCTCCAGCTGTAACTTAAAGTGTTCCCAAGCAAGGCTGGCAGAAGCAATGACACCTGCCCTCTCTCAGTCCAAATTTGCACAGTCAGAAATAATTTACACCACCCCGAACCAGGCTTGGACAACCACATTTGGAAATTACTGCCAAAAGGGGAAGAGTTGGCAATAAAAGAACTGGAGAGAGTAGGAACCAGAGGAGTGGGCTGATGATTTATGACCAAGAGGGGAAGGAGAAGCTGGAAGGGCTCAATCCAGCTAGTAGTATCCAGTCATTATTAGATACTCAGCAAGTCAACTACCAAGAAATCTGTCTCTGGAAGAATGGAACAGTAAGCTACAGGGGATATACTTGATGAGTGTCCTTGCAGTATGAACCTAGCAGTTACCAAGAGCAACTGTTTAACCATCCTAAGAAGACAAGCAACTGTCATCGGTGACTCCATACTAAAAAGAATGGACAGAGAATTCAGCAAGGGCACAAGAACAACAGGACGGTGTGTTGTCTCGCTGCAGTGAAAATATGAGATGTAGCCAGCAAGATTGGACAGGATTATGAAGTCATTTGGCAAGTCTCCACTGGTGATGATATACTTGGAACCAATGACTTCATATTTTGTGGAATTACAACAATTATAGAAGACTTCAGGGACCTTGGAAGGGAGCTGAAGAAGAGAAAAGTCTGGGTGGTATTCACAGAATTCCTACTGGTCCCATGAATGACAGAAGGCAGAAAATACTGGATGAGACCAGCACTGGCTGCACGACTGGCCTGTGAAGCTGAAGATTTGGGATTTGTGTCACATTGGTCCATACTCCAGTGGGAGAGAGTGCTGTACAAAGAGGAAAGCCTGCCTCTCGCAGGTAGGTGGCTAAACTCCTTGGCTGAAGACTAGCTAGAAGTCTTTGCTAAGAAGGCAAATGCAGAACCAACTGAAATTCAGCATGTTATAAACAACTTGAGTTGATGTGACAAAGAATGTGAAGGGAAGCATTATTTCAATTGCTGACATACCAATTCTAGGAGGCTGGGTAACAAGCAAGAGGAATTGGAAATTCTCATTGATGAGAAGAAACTTGAGGTACTTAGCATTTACTGAAACCTGGTGGGATGAGTCACATGACTGGAATATTAAAATCATTGGTTATAACTCAGTTAGGAAGGATAGAGGGAGCAGAAGAGGTGGCACTTTACATTAAAGACACCATTATCTGTTTTAGAGTGATCAATAACTCAGAAGTGTAGGATCTTGAATGCACATGGGTCAATGTGCATCTTTGATTACCATGGTCCTGCAGACAGTGACGGATTTTGAGTTAGTGGGGACCTATGCTCAGCTTAATTTTTGGGGCCCCTCCTTGGGACCCAGCCAAGAAAAAGAACATTCTCTCTCATCTCCTCCCCGCCCCCGTTTTTCATTCTTTTCCCCATCCTCCTCCTCCTATAAGTAATAGGAAGAAAATGAAAATAAAGTTAGGTACCTTGATTGTTTTTGTAATCTAACTTATTTTTCTACAGACCACTTGAAAATCGCTGAGGGTCTCGGTGGCCCACTTAATGATCTTTCCAAACATTGTTTGTACTGTAAGCTAACTATTGTAAAGCACTTTGGATAAGAGTGCTTTATAAAAAAAATTGTAAAAAAATGTTGGGGTGCAGGGTCTGGCCAGGACTTAGGGTGTGGGAGGAGGCTCAGGGTTGGGGCAGGAGGTTGGGGTGTGGAGCGCTTACCTGGGGCAGCTCCCATTTGGTGTGAGGGGTGCAGAGGGAATGTGGGGGGGTGCAGGAGCTCCCTTTAGGTGGGAGTGAGTATGTGTGGGGGGTGCAGGAGTCAGGGAGGTCAGAGGGCTGGGTGTGTGTGGGGGGTGCAGGAGTCAGGGCAGGGAACTGGGAGTGTGGGTGCTCCCTGCCCCACGCCGGCCCCCTGCCTTGAGCGGCTCACAGCAGGGAGTGGTATGAGTAGGGAGAGTGCGGGGGCCCCACCTTTACTCTGCCCTGCCCCAGTTCCAGCCCCAGAGTGCACTACGGCCCCGCTCCTCCCCCCCTCCCCCCTGGAATGCCCTGGACACCAGAAAACAGCTGTTTGGTGGCGGGGGCAGTGCTCAGAGGCAGAGGGGCAGGAACACAGCATGCTCAGGGGAGGAGGTGGGGAATAGGCGGAGGAGGGGGGAGATTGGCTGCCAATGTGGGTGGAGCCTGCAGCAGGGGCCCCAGGAGCCGGCAGGACCAAGCTTCTGCCCCTGCAGCTGCCCAGCCCTGGGGCCCCCAGTCATTGCAGGGTTCTGTGCCAGGGCACCCTGTGTTTTACTGTAAATCCGCCACTGCCTGCAGATATCAACAACAGCCTGCTGCAGGTCTGGTGGACTTTTTAGAAAGCTCGACAGGAAGTCTTTCAAGCAGAACTAAAGATGTCTGTTAACAAACTCATCTGACTTGTCTTTTTTTATGTCCAGCCAACATAAATTACTCCTACCAATCTTTCTGTGAATAAGGCCTGGTCTACACTTGGGGAGGGTGAATTGATCTAAGTTATGCAACTTCAGCTATGTGAATAACACAGCTGAAGTCGACGTACTTAGATCTACTTACCGCGGTGTCTTCACTGCAGTAAGTTGACTCTGTCTGCACCTCTCACTCCGGTGGCGTATCGGAGTCGATAGGAGAGCGCTCGGCAGTCGATTTATCGCATCTTCACTAGACATGATAAATCAACCCCTGCTGGATCGATCGCTCCAGAAGTAAGTGTAGACATGCCCTTAGTTAAGGCAGCTGCTAAGAAGTTAATTCCTGACAATATATACTTGGGTGGTCACCAGAGGCAACTAAGCTTTACCAGAAATTCATATCTGCTGGTAATGCCCAAGAGACGTTCATAGAAAAAAGGAATGCAGTCAATTGCAGGATCAAACCAGGTGCGACTGATGGAGAGAGAACAAAAAAAAAAAAAATTGGAGATATACCTATCTCCTAGAACTGGAAGGGACCTTAAAGGTCACTGAGTCCAGCCTTCACTAGCAGGACCAAGTACCAATTTTTGCCCCAGATCCCTAAGTGGTCCCTCAAGGGCTGAACTCACAACCCTGGGTTTAGCAGGCCAATGTGCAAACCACTGAGCTATCCCTACCCCAGTGACAAAGCTTCATTCTATTGGAAAGCCTGGCAGACCATCAAAACCAGCCTGGGCAAAAAGGAGTTTCCAGTCACCGCAAACACTATCGCATGCCAGCTAGTGGTTAATAGTTTTACACAGAACTTGGACAAGTCTTTCAGCCCTGTGGACAAAATTGAGGTTACAGAGAGGTGGCAAGTTCCTAGTGTGGATTAAAGCTTGACGGCTCCCTTTTCAGGCAAAGGGCTATACCAGGCCATAAAGCTTATGGGAACAGGAAAGGCTCCATGCCAGGATAACCTTCATCTGGAACTTCTTCATCTAGGCCCAAAAGTTGTCTGCTCTGTTTCTTTAATTGATATTTCCTGGGCAACTGCATCCCAAAAGTCTAGTGCATGGCAAAGGTCATAGCTTTTCAGAATCCAGAAAAACTGCTGGAAGATCCTAAGAGCTATCAACCCATCTTTTCCTTTTTGTTACGCAGAAGCCGATGGATAGCTTGATTCTGATGTGCATCAACCAGGTTATTGAACCACAACAGCCTTCATTTGAGGACATTGTTCAGACTGGCTTCATTTGAGGACATTGTACCCAAGATAAAGTAATTCACTTAACACAAAACATCAAAGGTTCCTTTGAGAATGTGGGTGCCGTTCTGGTGAACTTGTCAGCCACAGATGACACTGTCTGACATGTGAGGCTGAACCCCAAGTTGTTGCAGACTATTCCCGATAAGCTCAGGGTGTGGTTCATTATGGAAATGATAATGAATCAGAAAAGACGGTTACTCACCTTTGTAACTGTTGTTCTTCGAGATGTGTTGCTCACATCCATTCCAGTTAGGTGTGCGCGCCGCGCGTGCACGTTCGTCGGAAACTTTTTACCCTAGCAACTCCAGTGGGCCGGCAGGTCGCCCCCTGGAGTGGCGCCGCCATGGCGCCCAATATATATCCCTGCCGGCCCACCCGCTCCTCGGTTCCTTCTTGCCGGCGACTCCGACAGTGGGGAAGGAGGGCGGGTGTGGAATGGATGTGAGCAACACATCTCGAAGAACAACAGTTACAAAGGTGAGTAACCGTCTTTTCTTCTTCGAGTGATTGCTCACATCCATTCCAGTTAGGTGAATCCCAAGCCATACCTAGGCGGTGGGGTCGGAGCGAGAAGTCGCGGCATGGAGCACTGCAGATCCGAAGGCCGCGTCCTCTCTAGACTGCTGGACCAGGGCGTAGTGGGAAGCAAAGGTGTGGACCGATGACCAGGTCGCTGCCCGACAGATTTCCTGGATGGGCACACGGGCGAGGAAAGCCAGCGACGACGCCTGCGCCCTGGTAGAATGCGCAGTCACACGGCCCGTAGGGACATGGGCCAAGTCATAGCAGGTCCTGATGCAGGACGTTACCCAAGAGGATAACCTCTGGGAGGAGATAGGAAGCCCTTTCATGCGGTCCGCTACTGCCATGAAAAGCTGGGGGGATTTGCGGAAGGGCTTGGTCCTCTCCACGTAGAACGCGAGAGCCCTACGGACATCAAGCGAGTGGAGCTGCTGCTCCCTGCCTGAGGAGTGAGGTTTCGGGAAAAAAAACCGGAAGGAATATCTCTTGGTTGACGTGGAAGGCTGAGACCACCTTGGGGAGAAAAGCAGGGTGTGGTCTCAGCTGCACCTTGTCCTTGTGGAAGACCGTATATGGGGGGTCTACCACAAGAGCCCGGAGTTCCGACACCCGTCTAGCTGAGGTGATAGCTACTAGAAAGGCCGTCTTCCAAGAGAGGTAAAGCAGGGAGCAAGTGGCTAACGGCTCAAAGGGGGGCCCCATGAGCCGGGACAACACCAGGTTAAGATCCCAGGTTGGAGCAGGGGGACGGACGTTAGGGTATAAACGTTCCAACCCCTTAAGGAATCTAGACACCGTCGGGTGAGAAAAAACAGAGCGACCATCCGCACCCGGATGAAAGGTGGAGATAGCTGCTAGGTGGACTCGCAACGACGATATGGCCAGACCTTGCCCTTTAAGGGACCAAATGTAGTCCAAGATATCGGCTACCGAAACTTCCATAGGGCGGAGATTTCTCTCCACGCACCAACAGGAGAAGCGCTTCCATTTGGCCAAATATGTCGCTCTTGTGGACGGCTTCCTGCTGCCCAAGAGCACCTCCCTCACCGGCGAGGAACAGCGCAGCTCAGAGCCAGTCAGCCACGCAGGAGCCACGCTGCTAGGTGCAGCGACTGCAGGTCCGGGTGACAGAGGGTCCCGTGCTCCTGGGTAATCAGGTCCGGATGAAGGGGCAGGGGAACTGGGTCGGCTATAGTCAGGTCCAGCAGCATGGGGTACCAGTGCTGTCTGGGCCATGCCGAGGCTACCATGATCACGTGAGCCCTGTCCCTGCGTACCTTCAGAAGGACCCTGTGGACCAAAGGGAATGGGGGAAACGCATAGTACAGGTGGGTCGACCACTGGATGAGGAAGGCATCCGCTATCGACCCGGGCTCCCTGCCCTGAAAGGAGCAGAACGCTTGGCACTTCCTGTTCCCCTTGGATGCGAAGAGGTCCACCCGGTGATAACCCCACCTCCGGAAGATGGAGAGGGCGACGTCTGGGCGAAGGGACCACTCGTGTGACAGGAAGGATCTGCTCAATCGATCCGCCAGCGTGTTCCGTACTCCGGGGAGGAAGGAAGCCATGAGGTGAATGGAGTGGGCTACACAAAAGTCCCAGAGTCGTATCGCCTCGTGGCACAGGGAGGAGGATCTGGTGCCGCCCTGCTTGTTGATATAATACATGGTCGTCGTGTTGTCGGTGAACACCGCGACACAGCGACCCTGAAGCTGATGACAGAACGTTTGACAAGCAAGACGGACCGCTCTCAACTCCCGCATGTTGATGTGTAGCCCCACCTCCTCCTGGGACCACAGGCCCTGCGTCCTCAGGGTCCCTACGTGGGCCCCCCAGCCGAGATCTGAGGCATCCGTTGTTAGGGACACCGAGGGCTGAGATGGGTGGAAGGGGAGACCCGCACACAACACTGACTGGTCTAGCCACCAGCCGAGAGAATCTAGGACCCTCTGGGGGATTGTGATTAACATATCTAGTGGCTGTCTTGTCGGTCTGTAATGACTGATGAGCCACAACTGGAGGGGCCTCATGCGGAGCCGAGCGTAATTGGTCACAAAAGTACAAGCCGCCATGTGGCCTAACAGGGTTAGACATGTCCTCACTGACGTTAAGGGGGCTGTCCGCAGCCGATGCACGATCGCCGACAAGGCCTGGAACCGCTGCAATGGCAGCAAGGCCCTGCCCACAGTGGCGTCCAGGACGGCCCCGATGAATTCCACCCTTTGTGTGGGAACCAGGGTGGACTTGTCTGTGTTCACCAAGATGCCCAGAGTGGCGAACATGTCGGTGATCACGCGGACATGGCTGCAGACTTGTTGTTCCGACGTGCCCCGAATCAACCAATCGTCCAGATACGGAAACACGTGGATACGACTGCGCCGGAGCTGCGCCACAACAACTGCCATGCACTTCGTAAACACCCTCGGGGCCGTGGACAAGCCAAATGGGAGGACTGCAAATTGGTAATGAAGAGACCCCACAACGAAGCGAAGGAAACGTCTGTGACGTGGCCAGATAGCAATGTGAAAATACGCGTCCTGCATGTCGAGGGCGGCGTACCAGTCTCCCGGATCCAAGGATGGGATAATGGTCCCCAAGGATACCATGCGGAACTTCAACTTCACCAGGTACTTGTTGAGCTCTCGCAGGTCGAGGATAGGCCTGAGGCCCCCCTTGGCCTTGGGGATCAGGAAGTAGCGGGAATAAAACCCCTTGCCTTTCTCGTTCTCCGGCACCGCCTCTATAGCTCCTTTGCCGAGGAGCGTCTGCACCTCCTGCCGAAGGAATTGCTCGTGAGAGGGGTCCCTGAAGAGGGACGAGGAAGGGGGGTGGGGAGGAGGAAATGAAACAAACTGCAGGCGGTATCCCGACTGCACCGTGCGTAAGACCCAGCGGTCTGATGTTATTAGGGACCACGCCGGGAGGAAAAACGAAAGGCGGTTGGAAAACGGGGGGGAAGGATCCATTGGGGAAACTGTTACTGCGCCCTCGGGCGCACCTTCAAAATGAAGGCTTAGGTCCAGGCGGGGGCTTAGAGGAGCCTTGGTTCTGCCCCCCTTGGTTTCCCGAGTGCCTGCGCCTTCCGTTCCTGCCGCGGCGCCTGTTAAGGTCCTGCCGCTGGCGGAACTGGGAATACGGCCTGCGCTGTTGTTGTTGTTGCTGCGGCCGGAAGGGTCTGCGTTGCGTCACTGGTGTGTGCATCCCAAGTGACCGCATGATGACTCGGTTGTCTTTCAGACTCTTGAGTCTGGGGTCTGTCTTGTCCGAGAATAAGCCTTGGCCTTCGAAAGGAAGGTCCTGTATAGTGTGCTGGAGCTCCGGCGGAAGGCCAGAAACCTGCAGCCAGGAGAGGCGACGCATTGTTACACCCGACGCGAGGGTACGGGCAGCCGAGTCCGCAGCGTCCAAAGAGGCTTGCAAGGACGTGCGTGCGACCTTCTTGCCTTCCTCCAAAATGGCCGTAAACTCCTGACGAGCATCTTGTGGCAGCAGCTCCTTGAATTTATCTGCTGCCACCCAGGAGTTGAAGGCGTATCTGCTCAGCAGGGCCTGCTGGTTGGAGACCCTGAGCTGCAGCGCCCCAGCCGAGTACACTTTACGGCCGAGGAGATCCATCCGCCTGGCCTCCCTGGATTTGGGGGCTGGAGCCTCCTGGCCGTGACGCTCTTTATCGTTGACTGATTGGACCACCAGGGAACACGGGGTCGGGTGCACGTGGAGGTACTCGTAGCCCTTAGAAGGAGCCATGTACTTCCTCTCTACGCCCTTCGCAGTGGGAGGAATGGAGGCCGGAGACTGCCAGATGGTGTTGGCGTTGGCCTGGATGGTTCGTACGAACGGCAGGGCGACTCTGGTGGGAGCGTCTGCCGAGAGGATGGTCACAATTGGATCCTCTATCTCCGAGACCTCCTCGGCTTGCAGACTCAGATTTTGAGCTACTCGCCTGAGGAGGTCCTGGTGCGCCCTGAGGTCCAGCGGGGGGGGGCTGTTGGAGGAGGTCCCAGCCACCGCTTCATCCGGGGAGGAGGATGAGGAGACCCCCGGCAAGAGAGTGTCTAACGGCGGGTCTCCTTCGGCCCTCGCCTCTGCCTCAGGAGCCAAAGCGGAGTCTTGATGCTTGGACCCTTCCTCCCCATCCGGGGAGGGAGGGGGGCGAGACAACGAGGCTTCAGGTGCCCTGCGCTCCGCAGTCGCCGGCCTAGCAGGGAGCTGTTGGGGGCCCTGGGCCTGATGATATGCCCAGGGTGTCCAGAATCCCCATTGCTGCGGGCCTTGGTCCTGCTGTGGCGGATTGCTGAACAGCGCCGCCTGCCGGTCGGTGCCCAGCGCGTACCCACTGTCCGTCAGCGAGGATACGGACGGCTGTCTGGAGGGCCATGGCGGGGCGGGCCCTGGATGGTAAGGGTCCGCGCGGGCCGGCACGGACGATCGTCTCGGTGCCGGGGACCGGTGCCGGGAGTCATATCGGTGCCGGGACCGGGACCGGGTTCTGTCACGGTGCCGGGATCTGGACCGGTACCGGGCGCCGCTTCGGTGCCGGGATCGGGACCTGCCACCAGCTCGGTGCCGGGAGGTCGACCGGGACCGGGACCTGCCACCAGCTCGGCGCCGGGAGGTCGACCGGTGCGGCGAATAAAGTCTGGATCGGCTCCTGGAATCGCGGTGCCGGTATCTGCGGCTGGAGTCCGACCGCGATCGTCGTGATGTCGACCAGTGCCGCAAGTGCGACCGGTACCGCTGAGGGGAGCGGTGCCGGGACTGCGAGCGGCGGCGGGATCTGGAGCGACCGTGACGTCGGGACCTGGATCGAGAACGTGAGTCCCGGGACGGTGCCGACATCATAGGTTTTCCTCTGGACACGACCCGCACCGGCGGTACCGGGGGTGGCCGCTGAGTGGGCTCAGTCATGGCTATGAGGTCCCGTGCCGAGGCGAAGGTCTCTGGTGTGGATGGCACCACTATCTCAACCCCAGATGTCATGGGGGAGCTTGGCGGCACTGGACTCGACGGACCCGCCGGGCCCGGAGTCGACGGTGCCGGCGGCGCCGCGGCCGATGTTGAGGCCGGGCGCTCCAGTCGGGTCTGCCTGGCCGGAGTAATAGACTTCGACGGCCTAGGCTCTGTCCCCGGTGCCAGAGAAGGTCGGTGCCGGGGAGTCTTCTCGGTGCCGGTGCGATCCGGTGCCGGCGCCGAGATCACGGCCTGCGAAGCCGCCGGGTCAAGTGCCGCCTCCATAAGGAGAGTCCGGAGCCTTTGATCCCTCTCCTTCTTAGTCCTTGGCTTAAAAGCCTTGCAGATGCGGCACTTGTCGGATCTGTGCGATTCCCCCAGGCACTTCAGGCACGCGTCGTGGGGATCGCTGGTGGGCATGGGCTTCTTGCAGGCCGCACACTGCTTGAAGCCCGGCGAACCAGGCATGAGCCTGGTGCCGGGTGCCGGGAAGGGCTAAGCCCCCGGCGAAGAACTATTTACAAACTACTTAACTTAACTACTACTATCTACACTTAACAATCTAATTAACAACTACAATAGTGCTAGAGATAAACGATAGAGAACAAGGAGAGCTAGGGACGTGGAGGACAGCTATGCCGCGCTCCACAGTTCCAACGACCGACACGGCGGTAAGAAGGAACTGAGGAGCGGGTGGGCCGGCAGGGATATATATTGGGCGCCATGGCGGCGCCACTCCAGGGGGCGACCTGCCGGCCCACTGGAGTTGCTAGGGTAAAAAGTTTCCGACGAACGTGCACGCGCGGCGCGCACACCTAACTGGAATGGATGTGAGCAATCACTCGAAGAAGAACTTCATCTTGCAAGGTAGAGACAAAGTTAGCCAACTTAGGCTGCTCCATAATTGACTCCTACAAGGATCCATTCTATTTACTCTCCTTTTCAACATATATACTTATGACTATCAACAACTAAGGCAAGTAAGTACATATATGTGGATGACATCTGTCTCTCTGATGTGGGTAACAATCTACACAATAACAAAGGGTCACCTAGCCAGGACATGAATGTTCTGGCCACCTACCTTCCTCAGTGGAGATATATACTAAGTGAGTCTAAAACGGTGGCCACAACCTTCCACTTGAGTGATTGTCTACTGTGACAAAGAGGGCAGTTTTCTTGTTTTTTCAATAGTTTGCTTGCAGAGGGTGTGGGACTCACTTTCCTTGTTTGTTATTGGTTTAACAAGATGGTGGGAGAGGGAGTTTGTTGTTACAGAGAGCCAGCGGTGGCACTTGGGATCCTGGACAATGACTGGAGAATGAATACCCTAGCAACTGGTGACCTGGTGACTGGGAGGCCCAGCTTGGAGTCACAGCCGGTTCTGGCCAGTGGGAAGACAAAGGACTGAGGGGAGAGGACCTCAGTGACCTGACCAGCCAGTTCCAGCCACTGGGGAAACGAAGGATGGATGAGAGGAGAGGCTGAGAGAAGAGGAAGTCCATTCAACCTGTTTATCTGGGACAGAAGACAAAGGACAGAGGTGGGGCTTGGGGGAAGGTGACATGGATGCCCAGCTGGAAGGAGTGGATTTCTGGACTGAGAGATCAGCCGGAGCCCACCTGGATGCAGAAGAGACCTAGATGTACTGTGCTGAGGGTTCCCAGGGCCCGGAGAGTTTCTTATGCTGTGTTCAGATATTCAATAAACCCTCCTGTTTTATGCTGCCTGAGACTCGCTCTGGTCTAGATATCAGGGTTGCATCATTCTCCCTGGGAGTGGAAGCCTTGGGAGTCCAGAGCGAGTGGACTCCCTGAGGGGGCCCACGGTGAGAAACAGGCTGCTGAAGGCTCAGAGAGGTGCAGTTCCAAGAGGCGGAGGGGCCTACGGCTTAACCCTCAACAGAGAGTGGACCCCTGAGAAAGACTGTCACACTGAAGGGAGTTCCTCCCAGGGACAGTACGGAGCCATGAGAGAGCACGAGTCCTGTGAGTCCATGACCACTGGCCAATCAGCCCCTTACAGTTTGTGGTTAGGACCAACCACTCTCTTTCCAGACAGTTGTCACTTACTTCAGAGCCAAACTGGACCACAGTCTAAGGTACCTGTTCCATTTAGTATTTTAAAAGAAAAAGTTCACCTCCCGCACTGCCCTGGCCCACAAGCTAGCAGGAGAGGCAAATGTCTACAAACCTCGGTCCTGGCACTGTTATTTACTCCAGTGGAATATTGTGCAGCAGTTTGAGGCAGAAATCAGCATAGGCATCTCATTGATTTGGAGCTGAACAGAGCCACCTATAGACTCACAGACTTTAAGGTCAGAAGGGACCATTATGATCATCGAGTTCAGGGGTCGGCAACCTACAGCACGTGTGCCAAACATGGCACGCAAGCTGATTTTGAGTGGCGCGCTGCTGCCTGCCGCAGTCCCGGCCCCCAGCCCCACTCAGCCTCCCCGCCCACTGCTCTCCCCTGCGGGGGCTGGAGGCAGGTCCTGCAGCAGCCAAACTTCCCCCCTCCCCCGCTTCTTCCCCCAGCGTGGTGATTTCCTGCCCCACCCTCTCTCCCTCCCTGCACCGATCAGCTGATGGCATTAGCGAGGGGAAGGGGGAAGAGTGGCAGTGTGCTAGCTGCTCCGTAGAGGAGGCAGAGAAGAGGTAGGGACGGGGCCTTGGGGAAGAGGGTGGAACAGGGCATATCCCTTCCAGCCCCCTGCCATGAGCTGCTGCCCTGACCTTTGAACCACCCCACACACCCAGCCTTCTGCCCTGCACCCCCTACACCTCCCAGCCATCTGCCCTGACCCCTAAACCCCCACACCCAGCCTTCTGCCCTGCACCCCCTACACCTCCCAGCCCTCTGCCCTGACCCCTGAACTCCCACACCCAGCCTTCTGCCCTGCATCCCCTACACCTCCCAGCCCTCTGCCCTGACCCCTAAACCCCCACACCCAGCCTTCTGCCCTGCACCCCCTACACCTCCCAGCCCTCTGCCCTGACCCCTGAACTCCCACACCCAGCCTTCTGCCCTGCACCCCCTACACCTCCCAGCCCTCTGCCCTGACCCCTGAACCACCACACCCAGCCTTCTGCCCTGCACCCCCTACACCTCCCAGCCCTCTGCCCTGACCCCTGAACCACCACACCCAGCCTTCTGCCCTGCATCCCCTACACCTCCCAGCCCTCTGCCCTGACCCCTGAACTCCCGCACCCAGCCTTCTGCCCTGCACCCCCTACACCTCCCAGCCCTCTGCCCTGACCCCTAAACCCCCACACCCAGCCTTCTGCCCTGCACCTCCTACACCTCCCAGCCCTCTGCCCTGACCCCTAAACCCCCACACCCAGCCTTCTGCCCTGCACCCCCTACACCTCCCAGCCCTCTGCCCTGACCCCTGAACCACCACACCCAGCCTTCTGCCCTGCACCCCCTACACCTCCCAGCCCTCTGCCCTGACCCCTAAACCCCCACACCCAGCCTTCTGCCCTGCATCCCCTACACCTCCCAGCCCTCTGCCCTGACCCCTGAACTCCCGCACCCAGCCTTCTGCCCTGCACCCCCTACACCTCCCAGCCCTCTGCCCTGACCCCTAAACCCCCCCACACCCAGCCTTCTGCCCTGCACCCCCTACACCTCCCAGCCCTCTGCCCTGACCCCTGAACTCCCGCACCCAGCCTTCTGCCCTGCACCCCCTACACCTCCCAGCCTTCTGCCCTGACCCCTGAACCCCCACACCCAGCCCTCTGCCCTGCACCCCCTACACCTCCCAGCCCTCTGCCCTGACCCCTGAACCCCCACACCCAGCCTTCTGCCCTGCACCCCCTACACCTCCCAGCCCTCTGCCCTGACCCCTGAACCACCACACCCACCCTTCTGCCCTGCACCCCCTACACCTCCCAGCCTTCTGCCCTGACCCCTGAACCCCCACACCCAGCCTTCTGCCCTGCACCCCCTACACCTCCCAGCCCTCTGCCCTGACCCCTGAACCACCACACCCACCCTTCTGCCCTGCACCCCCTACACCTCCCAGCCCTCTGCCCTGACCCCTGAACCCCCACACCCAGCCTTCTGCCCTGCACCCCCTACACCTCCCAGCCCTCTGCCCTGACCCTGAACCACCACACCCACCCTTCTGCCCTGCACCCCCTACACCTCCCAGCCCTCTGCCCTGACCCCTGAACCCCCACACCCAGCCTTCTGCCCTGCACCCCCTACACCTCCCAGCCCTCTGCCCTGACCCCTAAACCCCCACACCCAGCCTTCTGCCCTGCACCCCCTACACCTCCCAGCCCTCTGCCCTGACCCCTAAACCCCCACACCCAGCCTTCTGCCCTGCACCCCCTACACCTCCCAGCCCTCTGCCCTGACCCCTAAACCCCCAAACCCAGCCTTCTGCCCTGCACCCCCTACACCTCCCAGCCCTCTGCCCTGACCCCTAAACCCCCACACCCAGCCTTCTGCCCTGCACCCCCTACACCTCCCAGCCCTCTGCCCTGACCCCTAAACCCGCACACCCAGCCTTCTGCCCTGCACCCCCTACACCTCCCAGCCCTCTGCCCTGACCCCTAAACCCCCACACCCAGCCTTCTGCCCTGCACCCCCTACACCTCCCAGCCCTCTGCCCTGACCCCTGAACTCCCACACCCAGCCTTCTGCCCTGCACCCCCTACACCTCCCAGCCCTCTGCCCTGACCCCTAAACCCCCACACCCAGCCTTCTGCCCTGCACTCCCTACACCTCCCAGCCCTCTGCCCTGACCCCTAAACCCCCACACCCAGCCTTCTGCCCTGCACCCCCTACACCTCCCAGCCTTCTGCCCTGACCCCTAAACCCCCACACCCAGCCTTCTGCCCTGCACCCCCTACACCTCCCAGCCCTCTGCCCTGACCCCTGAACTCCCACACCCAGCCTTCTGCCCTGCACCCCCTACACCTCCCAGCCCTCTGCCCTGACCCCTGAACTCCCAGCCCTCTGCCCTGACCCCTGAACTCCCGCACCCAGCCTTCTGCCCTGCACCCCCTACACCTCCCAGCCCTCTGCCCTGACCCCTGAACCACCACACCCAGCCTTCTGCCCTGCATCCCCTACACCTCCCAGCCCTCTGCCCTGACCCCTGAACTCCCGCACCCAGCCTTCTGCCCTGCACCCCCTACACCTCCCAGCCCTCTGCCCTGACCCCTAAACCCCCGCACCCAGCCTTCTGCCCTGCACCCCCTACACCTCCCAGCCCTCTGCCCTGACCCCTGAACCACCACACCCAGCCTTCTGCCCTGCATCCCCTACACCTCCCAGCCCTCTGCCCTGACCCCTGAACTCCCGCACCCAGCCTTCTGCCCTGCACCCCCTACACCTCCCAGCCCTCTGCCCTGACCCCTGAACTCCCACACCCAGCCTTCTGCCCTGCACCCCCTACACCTCCCAGCCCTCTGCCCTGACCCCTAAACCCCCACACCCAGCCTTCTGCCCTGCACCCCCTACACCTCCCAGCCCTCTGCCCTGACCCCTAAACCCCCACACCCAGCCTTCTGCCCTGCACCCCCTACACCTCCCAGCCCTCTGCCCTGACCCACCACACCCAGCCTTCTGCCCTGCACCCCCTACACCTCCCAGCCCTCTGCCCTGACCCCTGAACCACCACACCCAGCCTTCTGCCCTACACCCCGTACACCTCCCAGCCCTCTGCCCTGACCCCTGAACTCCCACACCCAGCCTTCTGCCCTACACCCCCCACACACCCGAGCCCTCTGCCCTGACCCCTGAACTCCCACACCCAGCCTTCTGCCCTACACCCCCCACACACCCGAGCCCTCTGCCCTGACCCCTAAACCCCCACACCCAGCCTTCTGCCCTGCACCCCCTACACCTCCCAGCCCTCTGCCCTGACCCCTAAACCCCCAAACCCAGCCTTCTGCCCTGCACCCCCTACACCTCCCAGCCCTCTGCCCTGACCCCTAAACCCCCACACCCAGCCTTCTGCCCTGCACCCCCTACACCTCCCAGCCCTCTGCCCTGACCCCTAAACCCGCACACCCAGCCTTCTGCCCTGCACCCCCTACACCTCCCAGCCCTCTGCCCTGACCCCGCACACCCAGCCTTCTGCCCTGCACCCCCTACACCTCCCAGCCCTCTGCCCTGACCCCTAAACCCCCACACCCAGCCTTCTGCCCTGCACCCCCTACACCTCCCAGCCCTCTGCCCTGACGCCTAAACCCGCACACCCAGCCTTCTGCCCTGCACCCCCTACACCTCCCAGCCCTCTGCCCTGACCCCTAAACCCCCACACCCAGCCTTCTGCCCTGCACCCCCTACACCTCCCAGCCCTCTGCCCTGACCCCTGAACTCCCACACCCAGCCTTCTGCCCTGCACCCCCTACACCTCCCAGCCCTCTGCCCTGACCCCTGAACTCCCACACCCAGCCTTCTGCCCTGCACCCCCTACACCTCCCAGCCCTCTGCCCTGACCCCTAAACCCCCACACCCAGCCTTCTGCCCTGCACCCCCTACACCTCCCAGCCCTCTGCCCTGACCCCTAAACCCCCACACCCAGCCTTCTGCCCTGCACTCCCTACACCTCCCAGCCCTCTGCCCTGACCCCTAAACCCCCACACCCAGCCTTCTGCCCTGCACCCCCTACACCTCCCAGCCTTCTGCCCTGACCCCTAAACCCCCACACCCAGCCTTCTGCCCTACACCCCGTACACCTCCCAGCCCTCTGCCCTGACCCCTGAACTCCCACACCCAGCCTTCTGCCCTACACCCCCCACACACCCGAGCCCTCTGCCCTGACCCCTGAACTCCCACACCCAGCCTTCTGCCCTACACCCCCCACACACCCGAGCCCTCTGCCCTGACCCCTAAACCCCCACACCCAGCCTTCTGCCCTGCACCCCCTACACCTCCCAGCCCTCTGCCCTGACCCCTAAACCCCCAAACCCAGCCTTCTGCCCTGCACCCCCTACACCTCCCAGCCCTCTGCCCTGACCCCTAAACCCCCACACCCAGCCTTCTGCCCTGCACCCCCTACACCTCCCAGCCCTCTGCCCTGACCCCTAAACCCGCACACCCAGCCTTCTGCCCTGCACCCCCTACACCTCCCAGCCCTCTGCCCTGACCCCTGAACCCGCACACCCAGCCTTCTGCCCTGCACCCCCTACACCTCCCAGCCCTCTGCCCTGACCCCTAAACCCCCACACCCAGCCTTCTGCCCTGCACCCCCTACACCTCCCAGCCCTCTGCCCTGACCCCTAAACCCGCACACCCAGCCTTCTGCCCTGCACCCCCTACACCTCCCAGCCCTCTGCCCTGACCCCTAAACCCCCACACCCAGCCTTCTGCCCTGCACCCCCTACACCTCCCAGCCCTCTGCCCTGACCCCTGAACTCCCACACCCAGCCTTCTGCCCTGCACCCCCTACACCTCCCAGCCCTCTGCCCTGACCCCTGAACTCCCACACCCAGCCTTCTGCCCTGCACCCCCTACACCTCCCAGCCCTCTGCCCTGACCCCTAAACCCCCACACCCAGCCTTCTGCCCTGCACCCCCTACACCTCCCAGCCCTCTGCCCTGACCCCTAAACCCCCACACCCAGCCTTCTGCCCTGCACTCCCTACACCTCCCAGCCCTCTGCCCTGACCCCTAAACCCCCACACCCAGCCTTCTGCCCTGCACCCCCTACACCTCCCAGCCTTCTGCCCTGACCCCTAAACCCCCACACCCAGCCTTCTGCCCTGCACCCCCTACACCTCCCAGCCCTCTGCCCTGACCCCTGAACTCCCACACCCAGCCTTCTGCCCTGCACCCCCTACACCTCCCAGCCCTCTGCCCTGACCCCTGAACTCCCGCACCCAGCCTTCTGCCCTGCACCCCCTACACCTCCCAGCCCTCTGCCCTGACCCCTGAACTCCCGCACCCAGCCTTCTGCCCTGCACCCCCTACACCTCCCAGCCCTCTGCCCTGACCCCTGAACCACCACACCCAGCCTTCTGCCCTGCATCCCCTACACCTCCCAGCCCTCTGCCCTGACCCCTAAACCCCCCCACACCCAGCCTTCTGCCCTGCACCCCCTACACCTCCCAGCCCTCTGCCCTGACCCCTGAACCACCACACCCAGCCTTCTGCCCTGCATCCCCTACACCTCCCAGCCCTCTGCCCTGACCCCTGAACTCCCGCACCCAGCCTTCTGCCCTGCACCCCCTACACCTCCCAGCCCTCTGCCCTGACCCCTGAACTCCCACACCCAGCCTTCTGCCCTGCACCCCCTACACCTCCCAGCCCTCTGCCCTGACCCCTGAACTCCCACACCCAGCCTTCTGCCCTGCACCCCCTACACCTCCCAGCCCTCTGCCCTGACCCCTAAACCCCCACACCCAGCCTTCTGCCCTGCACCCCCTACACCTCCCAGCCCTCTGCCCTGACCCCTAAACCCCCACACCCAGCCTTCTGCCCTGCACCCCCTACACCTCCCAGCCCTCTGCCCTGACCCACCACACCCAGCCTTCTGCCCTGCACCCCCTACACCTCCCAGCCCTCTGCCCTGACCCCTGAACCACCACACCCAGCCTTCTGCCCTACACCCCGTACACCTCCCAGCCCTCTGCCCTGACCCCTGAACTCCCACACCCAGCCTTCTGCCCTACACCCCCCACACACCCGAGCCCTCTGCCCTGACCCCTAAACCCCCACACCCAGCCTTCTGCCCTGCACTCCCCCACCCCCCCCAGCCCTCTGCCCTGACCCCTGAACCCCCCACACCCAACCTTCTGCCCTATACCCCCCACACCCCAGCCCTCTGCCCTGACCCCTGAACTCCCCCCACACCCAGCCTTCTGCCCTACACCCCCCACACACCCCAGCCCTCTGCCCTGACCCCCACACACACCCAGCCTTCTGCCCTACACCCCCCCACACCCCAGCCCTCTGCCCTGAATCCTGAACACCCCCCACACCCAGCCTTCTGCCCTGACCCCTGAAACCCCCCACACACCCAGCCTTCTGCTCTGCACCCCCACAGCCCCCATCCCTCTGCCCTGACCCCTGAACCCCCCCCACACCCAGCCTTCTGCCCTGCACCCCCATAGCCCCCATCCCTCTGCCCTGACCCCTGAACCCCCCCCACACCCAGACTTCTGCCCTGCACCCCCATAGCCCCCATCCCTCTGCCTTGATCCCTGAACCTCCCCACACACCCAGACTTCTGCCCTGCATCCCCCACACGTCCCAGCCCTCTGCCCTGACCTCTGAACCCCCACACACACCCAGCCTTCTGCCCTGAGCCCACTCCCAGCCCTCTTCCCTGACCGCCCCCCCCCGGTCTGGGGTCCTGGCTGCCGGCCCCTTGCCAGCCGGCATCCCGGTCGCAGGCCCCGCTCAGCCCGCTGCCGGCCTAGGTGAACAGAACCCCAGGCTGGTGGTGTAAGAAGAGCATTTTAATTTAATTTTACATGAAGCTTCTTAAACATTTTGAAAACCTTGTTTACTTTACATACAACAATAGCTTAGTTATATAATATAGACTTATAGAAAGAGACCTTCTAAAAAGGTTAAAATGTATTATCGGCAAGCGAAACCTTAAGGTAGAATGACTAAATGAAGACTCGGCACAGCACTTCTGAAGGGCTGCCGACTCCTGATCTAGTCTGACCTCCTTGCACATTGCAGGCCACAGAACCTCACCCATCCATTCCTGTAACAGACCCATAACCTCTAGTTGAGTTACTGAAGTCCTCAAATCAAAGTTTAAAGATTTCAAGTTACAGAGACTCTGCCATTTACACTAGTTTAAACCTGCAAGTGACCCATGCCCCATGATGAAGAGGAAGGAGAGCCCCCCACCCCCACGTCTCTGCTAAGTGGAGCTGGGAGGAAATTCCTTCCCGAGCCCAACTATGATGGTCAGTTAGACCCTGAGCATGTGGGCAAGACCCCTACCCAGACACCTGGGAAAGAATTCTCTGTAGTAACTCAGAACCCTCCCCATCTAGTGTTCCATCACTGGCCATTGGGTATATTTGCTGCTAGAAGTCACAGATCGACTACATGCCATTGTAGGAAGTTTCATCAGACCATCCCCTACATAAAATTATCAAGCTCGGTCTGGAAGCCAATTCAGTTTTTGGTCCCCAATACTCCGCCGGGAAGGCTGTTCCAGAACTTCACTCCTCTGATGGTTAGAAACTTTCCCCTAAATTCAAGCCGTATTATTAGTAGTTGTCTTAGCCACACACATACTTTGACTAAAAGTCCATCCTGGTTCAGTGACCAAGAGAAGGCAGCAATTAGAAATAAAAAAGGAATACGTACTCAGTGGAAAAGTACAAACTGTATACAATTATTATACATTGGAAGTTATGAAGTGCAGAACATTGATAAGGGAGCCATGACACTCAGTTCAGTTATAGCCAGCTAATTAGAAGGATTTGGCCACTCTGATCAGGGCCTTGCACCAGTGAAACAGAACTTTGGCCCTTCGAATCCAGCAGTGTTTAGTTATTCTTACCAGTCCATCTACCCAGAGTGACTACATTCTCTCGGGGGATTTTTAAATGAGTTGGCAATAGGCCCCAGTCCATCTCCAATACGGCTTTCTTGCATGAAGCAACCTTTTCTCTCTCGCTCTCTCTCACACACACACACACACACACACACACACACACACCAGTGAGGGCTATGATGGTGAATGAACAGTTGTCAGTTCAGAGTCTGAACATGATCAAAGTAACTTTTAGACAATTACAAACACAATGCCCAGATTACCAGGTACAGTCTGATCCTGAAGGACCATCACTGCTAGCAGCAGTTCTTCAAGAAGAGTCAAAAAGAACAATGGAGAAGAGCACAAGAGTGACAGCAGAGTCTAATGCAGAGCCAGTGCTAGGTATAAGCAGACTAAGCAATTGCTTAGG
Source organism: Gopherus flavomarginatus (assembly GCF_025201925.1). Lineage (NCBI taxonomy): Eukaryota > Metazoa > Chordata > Testudines > Testudinidae > Gopherus > Gopherus flavomarginatus. The sequence continues at coordinate 41,411,998 of NC_066630.1, forward strand.
GCCCCGAGCAGCTCGAGGCCACCCCCCCCCCCGCTTTAGTTATTAGTATGTGTCCTGCTTAGGGCCTCCAATGGTCTAGCACCATCACTCCAATGGGACATTAGCCTGGCAGGGAGATACAGTCCAACTTTCAGTTGCACAATGGCCCCAACCTTCAGAGTGGCTCCTCCACAACACCCATCTTCTCCTAGCAGGGGAGAGGACAAAACCTTCCCCAGAGAGCAGACCACTTGCAATTCAACATATCACTAGGCAACAAAACATCGTAACCAATGAGGCCCTCATCTTGCCAACACACAAAGCCCTAGGCTTAAATCCAGAAATATTGGCTGCACTTCTAAAAACGGAGAGACTTGGTGCAGAAAAGAGAAACAGCTCCTTTAACTGCAAAAATTAGAGATAGGAGCTTCCTCTTAGGAACTCCAGAAACACCACTGTAACAATGTGGTGGCTTCTAGGACCCTGAATCAGAATGGGGTGGAGCTAACCTAAGCTCCAGCACTAGAATCCTAAATAAAGAAGCAGAGCAGTTACTGCTGACTCATGCTGATACGTGGATCATGTTAGCTCCACCCAGGATAAGATAAATTGGAGAGTCTCTCTGAGACAAAGAGAATTAGGCATTGAGACAGAGATGCTCCTGCAAGGAAATCCTAGGAGCAGCCTGAGAGAAAGGATGGTCTTGTGGTTACAGTATTCAACAGGGATCTGGGTTCAATTCCTATCCTTGCTACAGGCTCCCTGTGTGACCACATACAAGACACTTATTATCTCTTTGCCTCAGTTCTGTATCTACAATCTTCCTTTATTTCTTGTCTAGTTAAACTGCAAGCTCTTTGGGATAGGGACGATCTCTTATGATGAGTTTGTACAGAACCTACCACAATGGTGCCTTGATCTCCGTTCGCCTGTCTAGGCACTACTGGAATACAAACAAATGGCAGCAGCAGCAGCAGCAGCTCTGGGGAGCAGTTAAGATTTATTTTTATTTTTATCAGAGTTACCAATAAAACCAAACCCAGGAAATATTTAAGTTTCATCACCCACTCAGATCAATAAAGACTCCTATTGCCTTTACTGAGCATTGGGTCAGGTCCAGAGATGTGGTATACAAATGGCACAGCAATCAACTGATCAAGTTGACTAGCTTCAGGATTCACAGCCTGCAAATTTCTGTCCTCTGGCAAGTTTTAGAAGGTAATTTCCTTACTCACTATAGAGACAGGCATTCCATCATGTACCCCAAACCGAAGATGATTGTCCACAACATTTTGGAATTTGGCAGGATAAGGAACAGCATGTCCCACTGGGCCAAGTGCCATCCTCAGATGCACCCACACTCTCCCAATGAACTGTCCCGGTGATTTTAGCCTTTGCTCAAATGGTGCAAAATGTTCCCCCGTTTCAGCATTCTGGAGCGTATTGAGGATAGAAGCTGATCTTGGCATCAGGCAATTTGAGCATATCCATTGGTTGCAGGAATCTCATTAGCTTGCTCCATAGCAGGCAATCTGCACAGCAAAGTAGAATTATCTGCTGAGATGAGGTCAGTGCAGGTCTTTCTTACTGATAGTCTCTCCTAACTGCTCACAGAGAAGTCAGCTCACAAAGGAAAGGTCCAGCTGGGTCAACTTGCTATTGTCATTATGCTCTAATTCCATCAGGATTCCTATAGCCCGAAGCTGACATGCATTCATCTTTGCAGAGACAGTAATACTTAGCGTTTCATAGATTCATAGAGCTTAAGGGCAGGAGGGACCATTAAAGCATCATATACAGTATAGAGCACCTTCCACTGTCAAAGCACTCTACACATATTTATCAACTAATCCCCATACTGTCCCCAGGAATGAGTTCAGTATTATGCTCATTTTATAGATAGGAAACTAAGGAAGAGAGCTGAAGTGGCTTATTCCTGCCCTAGAGAGAGGATTAACTCTCAAATTCCTGGCTTCCAGTCCAGGACCTAGACCATTGGTTCTCAATCTTTGCAGACTACTGTACCCCTTTCAGGAGTCTGATTTCTCTTACGTGCCCCCAAGTTACACCACACTTAAAAACTCCTTACTTACAAAATCAGACATAAAAATACAGAAGTGTCACAGTGCACTAGTACTGAACAATTGCTGACTTTCTCATTTTGTCTGTATGAAACTGTAGTTTGTACTGACTTTGCTAGTGTTTTTATGTAGCCTGTCATAAAACTACGCAAATATCTAGATGAGTGATGTACTCCTGGAAGACCTCTGCATAACCCCAAGGGTACATGTTGAGAAACACTGACTTAGACCATTCCTCTCTCATGCTATATGCAACTAACATGCCACAAACTCACACTAGACTTTTGGATTCTGCAGCATTTAAGCCTTTAGGTCACATTTTCAGATACTCTCTAATTTTGCAGGCACAATAAATCGATGGTGGAAAAGTTAGAGGTGCACAATTGCACGTATACGTGCATAAATGACTAAACTGAGTGTGCAAATCAGTGCATGTGGCTAATCAAGTGCTTCAATAAACAATTATCTTTCATCACTTATCTCTGCAACTTTTTCTTTACAGAAGTGTTTTTGCTAATAACTTAATGGCCAGAGAGAATCCCCTGAGACTGAGCTGTGCCTGTCCTGTAGCCACATGAGAGGAGGTGCTGTCCTTGTTTTTACTTGGATGTTTTCTTCTTTGAAATACACACAAAAAGAGAAGGCAGACTGAGCCCTGCTATTTACCTTCCCTCCTTATGCATGAATAAGAGAACATGCTATGAAACTGAAAGGCAGCACATTTAAAACTGGTAAAAGGAAATACTGTTTTACACAAGGCATAATTAGCTGTGGAACTCATTGCCACAAAGTATCAGTGAGGCCAAGAGCTTAATAGGATTAAAATAAATGAGAATTATTATAAATAATATACTCAGCTCTTTTAATCAGTAGATCTCAAAGTGCTTTCCACAGGAAGGTCAGTGGAACAGACTGGGAAATTGAGGTACAGAAAGGTGAAGTGATTTGCCCAAGGTCACCCAACAGGCCAGTGACAGAGCCAGGAAGAGAACCCAGGTTTTCTGAGTCTCAGTCCAGTGCTCAATCCCTAGTTACTTTAGGATGAACATTTCTGATGGATATGAAGGCTTATGCTTCAGAGCATAAGACAGGTACTAACTGATGAGGGGGTAGAAGAATCTTTCCAGTGGGCGAATTATTCCATAATTTTCCTGCACTTTCCTCTGTATCATTTGGGACAGGCTACTGCTAGGTTGCTGGTTTAGAAGAACCCCCAGGCCTGAGCTGGGCTGGCAACCCTATGCTGCTACGAGCATTTTGCCACGTAATTTTTTCTGTAGGAAGTTGAGAGGCCCTGGAGTTGATCTCGCTGATAGCTGCAGGGTCTGTATGTTTGCAGTCACGGTTTGTTACACAATCCCCTGCTAGGTGTAAATCAATATATCTTCATTTACATCAATGGAGTTGTACCAAAGATGAAGATTTGGCCCTTGAAGTCTTTAGGGCAAGGACTAGGTCTTCATGTGTGTTTGCCCAGCACAACACTGGGGCTATAAGCTTGATCAGGGACTCGAGGTTCTACAGCAATGGAAATATTCAGTAATCATAGTGCAAACTACAGGTCTCATCCTACAAATCTTTGCTCACCTTGCAAAAGGCCACACCATCCCATTTTCTTGGCCGGTGTTCACAGCACCTTGGAAAGCTAATTTAACGCTCTCATTTCTATAGACCGGGGTAGACAACCTATGGCACACGTGCCAAAGGCGGCACGTGAGCTGATTTTCAGTGGCACTCACACTGGCCGGGTCCTGGCCACCCATTCGGTGGGCTCTGCATTTTAGCTGAATTTTAAATGAAGCTTCTTAAACATTTTAAAAACCCTTATTTACTTTACATACAACAATAGTTTAGTTATATACTATAGACTTATAGAAACAGACCTTCTAAAATCTTTAAAATGTATTACTGGCACGTGAAACCTTAAATTAGAGTGACTAAGTGAAGACTCGGTACACCACTTCTGAAAGGTTGCCGACCTCTGCTCTAGAATATTGTAAATATACTTGATTGCTGCAGTAGAGCATGCCATTGTTCGCCTGCATTCTGCTAATAGAAAGGAGCATGCAAACACTGCAGACTAATTGTTCAGCTGTGTAGCAAGGTCTCAGTTGGTCCCGCAAGCCACTGCGCAGCGGCAGGGAGCTACTGCCTCACTGAAAAGCCGTGGTCACACCTCTCCATCGACAGGGACTTAGCAGAGGGAGGTGTGCCATAGCAGTTGGTGCAACACAGGAGTACTGGCAAGAGTCAGTGATGTGCCCCTCTGGCAGGGGAGTGCTGACGAGGGTCCATGACATGCCCCTCAGGCGAGGGGGGCACCAGTCAGAGTCTGTGATGCATCCCTCAGGTAGGGGGGCACCAGCAAGAGTCTGTGACGTGTCCCTCAGGCAGGGGGCGCGGACAAGAGTCTGTGACGCGTCCCTCAGGCAGGGGGCGCTGACAAGAGTCTGTGACGTGCCCCTCATGCGGAGGGTGCCGGTAAGAATCTGTGATGCGCCCCTCAGGCAGGGGGCGCCGGTAAGAGTCTGTGATGCGCCCCTCAGGCAGGGGGCACCGGCAAGAGTCTGTGACGCACCCCTCAGGCAGGGGGCGCGGACAAGAGTCTGTGACGTGTCCCTCAGGCAGGGGGCGCCGGCAAGAGTCTGTGACGCGCCCCTCAGGCAGGGGGCGCCGACAAGAGTCTGTGATGCGTCCCTCAGGCAGGGGGCGCCGGCAAGAGTCTGTGATGCGTCCCTCAGGCAGGGGGCGCCGGCAAGAGTCTGTGACGCACCCCTCAGGCAGGGGGCGCCGGCAAGAGTCTGTGATGCGTCCCTCAGGCAGGGGGCGCGGACAAGAGTCTGTGACGTGTCCCTCAGGCAGGGGGCGCCGACAAGAGTCTGTGATGCGTCCCTCAGGCAGGGGGCGCCGGCAAGAGTCTGTGACGTGCCCCTCAGGCAGGGGGCGCCGACAAGAGTCCGTGACGCGTCCCTCAGGCAGGGGGCGCCGACAAGAGTCTGTGACGTGCCCCTCCACTGCGTTCCAGCCCAGGGCCCTGACAGTGGTGGTGCGGGGAGGAAGGTCCTGCCACTGGGTCAGCAGGGATCCATCTACAACAAGCTGACCAAACACCAACTCACTGCACTGTCCATTTCCACCCCTGGGCTACTTCCTATCCAGTCTCTCGAGTGGGTCCCTCTGGTTCTTCCAACTCGTCGGGGTATTCAGCCACCGGTAGCCTCAGCAGCTCCAGCTTTTCTTCAGTGTCAGGTTCACTCGGGCTTGGGTCACTGCCTGGCCCCTCCAGTTCCTCAGGGTACTTTGCAGCTGGCAGTCCTGGTAGCCTGAGTCCTTCCTCTGGGTCAGGTTTCTCCTGGTCCAGGCGTCCACAGGGAGTAGCCAGCAGCCTGTGTCTGTCTCCCTCTCTGGTGCTGCCCTCCCTGGGCTAAGGACCCGCCTTTTGTACTTCCTGTTCCAGCCTTCCCCTTCCGGGGGGTGGAGTTAGCTTGGTCTGGCCTTGCCCACTCAGGCTGAGAGTGTGGTTCCTCACCCTCTGGTTCAGAGGGAGACCACACCGGCTCCCTATAAGCTGCTTGAGAAAAATCATAATTTACAGCACACTTAAAAACAACTAATCTGCCAACTGCAGGCTGCTCGGACTTCATTCAGAGCAGATACAGACAGGAATATAATTTGTTGGGGAAAAGTCAACATGGTTTTGGTAAAGGGAAAGAGCCTTCTCTCCCCCACACCCATCCAATTCTGTCAGCTGATAATGAAATCTTCAGTCAACCAGAACAAGTAATGGAACCACTGAGGCAGCATTCATTTATCTGTGGCATTTTTAAGTTTCACTAAAAGTCATTGCTTCTATCCATATGGCCACCTCTTTATTAAAGCCAATCATGGGAAAAGCTTGAAACAATAGGGTGTGACTTGGTAAATGAAACAAATTCTGCACTAATGAGGAGAGATGTATGGAAGGGAAAAGGATGCCTAACAAACTTCTATTTCCCTGCGTGCTCTGTGATATTGACACCCCTGTGCCAATGAAACCTATCAATTGCATAGATATTAGCTATACTTTTGTACGAGCTAAACCCTGTCTCTTCCTCCAACTGAATTTGAACCTACCTCCAGTGGCCGGTCTGCTTTGGGATTAAGGTGGTCCATTCTCCTCCCACTCCCCCAGTGCCAAGTGTCTTCAGAGGTGGCTTTGTAGCTGGCTCCCAAGCAAACTGAGCACTATTTACTGCAGGGGTCTCCAACGCGGTGCCCACGAGTGCCATGGCAGCCGCCAGGGCATCTAAGTGCACCCGCCTTCTGGCTGGCAGATGAGCATCCACTGAAATGCTGCTGACAAGCTGCGTCATCCAAAGGTGTCGCCGCCGAAATGCTGCCAATTTTCGGTGGTATTTCAGCGGCAACGCCTCTGGATGACGCTGCTTGTCGGCGGCATTTCAGTGGCAACACCTATTGACGTTGATGCTTGTTGGCAGCATTTTGGTAGATGCTTGTCCGCCGCAATGGTCCTCCGTGGCTCCTTGTCTGGCGCCTGCCAGGCAAAAAAGGTTGGACACCACTAATCTACTGGAATCCTCACTTCCTCCCCCTTCAGTCCAGCCAGATCTCCAAGGATGACTCAGCAGCCCACTCCCCTGTCCCTCTGATGCAGCAAAAATAAGTGCCCCTGATTCCTGAACTCCTCATCAGGTGGTTTTAAAATGTAAAATAGGGTGTAAGTTAGGGGTGGGTCACAGAGTGTCTTGACAGGTTAAAGTAGCCAGTCAGCAACCCATTGGAAGAGCTTCCTGCTGCAGCAAAATGAGGAGGAAAATCAACCACCAGCCTGCCCTCCCAAGCTAGGAGACTCTCCCCTTGAAACCTGGAGATAGGGTCCTAAACTACAGGGAGTGAGTGGTACCATGAGGAGTGGTACTCCTGGATTAGACCCGTGGGAGTGGGCCATCGGACTATGCCCACAAAAGAAGACATAACCATGGATCATGATGGTTTTCACCATTTCTTCTATATTTTTTCTTCTCTCACCAAGAGCAAGTAGGAACACAAGGTTTGCCGTACTGCACCACTCCTGTAATCACCATCAGAGGCTGAGAGCTTCTTAATGAGGCTTTGATCCCTAAGCCCTTTGGCACCCATCAACCCTTAACCAGGACATGGGGCTACGCAGGAAGACCAGGACTTTAAAAAGCCCGCTCCTAAGCAACCAGTGGAGCTAGCGAACAGGAGCAGCTAACACAGGAGTTTTGTGAGGGACTTCTCCTGTGAAGGAGGAGCGATTACGTGACCCAGGGACGGCAGGGGGAAGTCTGTAGTGTTGTCCGTAGTATATATTTGTGTTTGTGGTGTGCTTGCTGCTTGACTGAAATATACCATGTGGCCTGTTTGTTTGGGGGACCGTGTGCTGAACCTAGTGGCCTGCTAGGCAAGGCTGACAGCTTCTTAATGAGGCTGTGATCCCTCAACTCTTTAGTACCTACCAACCCAGGGTGCGGGGCTACTCAGAAAGGCCAGGGAGCTAGTGAACAGGAGTGGCTAACAGGGGAGTTGTGGGGGGGGCTGGATACACTTAACATTCCTTAAACTTAAAGCCAAAAACACCCCAATAAAAACAAAACATCAACAAAGGAACAAGCTGCAGGACTAAAAAGAGAATACAGGCAGAAGTCCAGCAACAGAGTGGGAGCTATCCAATTTATTGCACCCAATGCAGCATGTATGGGCACTTGGCATTATGTGTGCATTCAGTGCAAGGAGCTTCTGGCCTTGAGAGACTGTGTATGGGCTCTGGAGACCAGAGTGGCTGAACTGGAGGAGCTGAGGGAGACAGAGAGGTACACAGATGAGACTTTCTGGGACACAGTAGAACGGTCCCACCCCCGGTCTGACAGCCTCTGTGCTGTTAAGGAAGATGAATGTCTCAGGGAAGAAGAACATCCAACTGGAGCAGAGGGAAACAATCCCATAGTTGTGACCATCCTTCCAGATGATGTTGTGGTACCCTCTTGCACTGAGGATACCTCTCCTGGGGTGAGGGGCGGGGGTAGGGGTGGAAACTCCAGTTATTAGGAAGAGACAGGTAATAGTTATGGGGAATGAGATCATCAGAAACATAAATAGCTGTTGCGATGACCGGAAGACCCGCATGGTGACTTGCCTGCCTAGTGCGAAGGTTGTGGATCTCTCAAGACATCTAGATAGACTTATGTGTAGTGCTGGGGAGGAGCTGGTGGTCATAGTACATGTAGGTACTAGTGACAGAGGTAAGGACAGGAGAGAGCTCCTGGAGGCCACATTTAGGCTGCAAAGTAAGAGACTAAAGTCCAGGACCTCCACAGTAGCATTCTCTGAAATGCTTCCAGATCCGCGTGCTCCAGCTTTTTAGCCATCCCAAGTGGCAAAGCCAAAAAAAAAAAAAGATAAAGCTGATCGGGGGCAGCTCAATTGCACCACTTCATTCTTCGGTGGCAATTCGGCCTCGAGTCCTTTGCTCCCTCTCTTCCTCTTCGACAGCAGCTCAAAGAGGAAGAGTGGGACTGAGGGACCCGCCACTGAATTGCCACCGAAGACCTGGACGCACCGCCCCTTTCCGTTGGCCGCCCCGAGCACCTGCTTCCTGTGCTGGTGCCTGGAGCCAGCCCTGCACAGTCAGACGGGCAGAACTGCAGGATCTCAATGGGACAATGGTGTAGGGAGGAGGGGGTTAGATTTATTAGGAACTGGGGAAACTTTTGGGAAAGGGGGAGCCTATACAGGAAGGATGAGCCCCACCGAAACCAACATGGAACCAGATTGCTGGCACTTAGTTTAAAAACTGCTCTATGACCTTTTTAATTTTAAGGATGGAGGGGGAAGCCGACAGCTGTGGAGGAGCACGTGGTTTGGTCAGAGACATCCCGTAGGGGAGGATCTACTGATGGAGATTCTCTAGGTCCTAGTAAGGAGGAGAGGATGGAAGATGATAAAATAGAGAAAGGATCTGATGTGAAACAGTCAAATGAAAAAGTTGCCCATTCAATTACATCATGTAATGGCAGAGAGCTAAAAAGTGACAAGTTGTTAAAGTGCTTATATACAAATTCTAGAAGTCTAAATAATAAGATGAGTGAAACTACAGTGCCTCATATTAAATGAGAATATGGCTATAATAGGCATCACAGAACCTGGTGGAATGAGGATAATCAGTGGGACACAGTAATACCAGGATACAAAATATATCAGAAGGACAGAACAGGTCGTGCTGATGGGGGAGTGGAACTGGGTGTCAAAGAAAGCATAGAATCAAAAGAAATAAAAATCTTAAATGAACCAAACTGTAGCACAGAATCTCTATGGATAGTAATTCCATGCTCTAATAACAAGAATATAGCAGTAGGGATATATTACCAACCACCTGACCAGGATGGTGATAGTGACTGTGAAATGCTCATGGAGATTAGAGAGGCTATAAAAATTTTTAAAACCTCAGTAATAATAATGGGGGATTTCAACTATCCCCATATTGACTGAGTACATGTCACCTCAGGACGGGATACAGAATAAAGTGTCTTGAAGCAGCTAGTCCTGGAACCTACCAGAGAAGAGGCAATTCTTGATTTAGTTATAAGTGGAGCACAGCATCTGTTTCATGAAGTGATTATAGCTGGACTGCTTAGTAATAGTGACCATAATATAATTAAATTTAATATCCCTGTGGTGAGGAAAACACCACAGCAGCCCAACATGGTATCATTTAATTTCAGAGAGGGGAACTACACAAAAAATGAGGAAGTTAGTTAAATAGAAATTAAAGGGTACAATGCCAAAGTAAAATCCCTGCAAATTGCAAGGAAACTTTTTAAAGACACCATAATAGAGGCTCAACTTAAATGTATACCCCAAATTAAAAAATACAGTAATAGAATCAAAAAAGTGCCATTGTGGCTAAACAACAAAGTAAAAGAAGCAGTGATAGAAAAAAGGCATCCTTTAAAAAGTGGAAGTTAAATTCTAGTGAGGAACGTAGAAAGGAGCATAAACTCTGGCGAATGAAAGTATAATATAATTAGGAGGCCAAAAAGAATTCGAAGAATAGCTAGCTAAAGACTCAAAGTAATAGCAAAACCATTTTTAAGTACATCAGAAGCAGGAAGCCTGCTAAACAACCAGTGGAGCCACTGGACAATTGAGATGCTAAAGGAGCACTCAAGGACCATAAGGCTATTGTGGAGAAACTAAATGAATTCTTTGCATCAGTCTTCACGGCTGAGGATGTGAGGGAGATTTCCAAACCTGAGCCATTCTTTTCATATGACAAATCTGAAGAACTGTCCCAGACTGAGGTGTCACTAGAGGAGGTTTTGGAATCAATTGATAAACTAAACAGTAATAAGTCACCGGGACCAGATGGTATCACTGAAGAGTTCTGAAGGAACTCAAATGTGAAACTGCAGAACTACTAACTGTCATCTGTAACCTATCATTTAAATCAGCTTCTGTACCAGATGACTTAGCTAATATGATGACAATTTTTTAAAAGGGCTCCAGAGGGGTTCACGGTAATTACAGGCCAGTAAACCCATTTTCAGTACCAGGCAAACTGATTGAAACTATAGTAAAGAATAAAATTGTGAGACACAGACATGAACATAATTTGTTGGGAAAAAGTCAACATGGTTTTTGTAAATGGAAATCATGCCTCACCAATCTATTAGAATTCTTTGAGGGGGTCAACAAGCATGTGGACAAGGGGGATCCAGTGGATATAGTGTACTTAGATTTTCAGAAAGCCTTTGATGAAGTCCCTCACCAAAGGCTCTTAAGGAAAGTAAGCTGTCATGGGATAAGAAAGAAGGTTCTCTCACGGACTGGTAACTGGTTAAAAGATAGGAAACAAAGGGTAGGAATAAATGGTCTGTTTTCAAAATGGAGAGAGGTAAATAATGGTGTTCCCTAGGGGTCTGTACTGGGACCAGTCCTATTCAACAGATTCTTAAATGATCTGGAAAAAGGGGTGAACAGTGAGGCGGCAAAATTTGCAGATGATACAAAACTACTCAAGATAGTTAAGTCCCAGGCAGACTGCGAAGAGCTACAAAAGGATCTCTGAAACCTGGATGACTGGGGAACAAAATGGCAGATTAAATTCAATATTGATAAATGCAAAGTAATGTACATTGGAAAACATAATCCCAACTAGACATATAAAATGATGGGGTCTACATTAGCTGTTACCACTCAAGAAAGAGATCTTGGAGTCATTGTGGATAGTTCTCTGAAATCATCCACTCAATGTGCAGCGGCAGAATGTTGGGATTCATTAAGAAAGGGATAGAAAAGAAGACAGAAAATATCATTTTGCCTTTATAATAAATCCATAGTACTCCCACATCTTGAATAGTGTGTGCAGATATGGTCGCCCCATCTCAAAAAAAGATATATTGGAATTTGAAAAGGTTCAGAAAAGGGCACCAAAAATTATTAGGGATATGGAGCGGCTTCCATATGAGAGGAGATTAATAAGACTGTGACTTTTCGGCTTGGAAAAGAGATGACAAGGGGGTATATGATAGAGGTCTATAAAATCATGACTGGTGTGGAAAAACTAAAGAAGGAAGTGTTATTTACTCCTTCTTATAACTCAAGAACGAGGGCTCACCCAATGAAATTAATAGGCAGCAGTTTTAAAAGAAACAAAAGGAAGTATTTTTCCACACAAAGCACAGTCAACCTGTGGAACTCCTTGCCAGAGGATGTTGTGAAGGCCAAGACTATGACTGGATTCAAAAAATAACTAGATAAGTTCATGGAGGATAGGTTCATCAATGGCTATAAGCCAGGATGGGCAGGGATGGTGGCCCTAGCCTCACTTTGCTGGAAGCTGAGAATGGGTGACAGGGCATGGATCACTTGATGATTCCCTGTTCTGTTCATTCCCTGACATTGGCCACTGTTGGAAGACAGGATATTGGGCTAGATGGACCTTTGGTCTGATGCAGTATGGCCGTTCTTATGTTTTTATTGTGATTGCAATGAGGAGAAGAAAGTTTCTGATAATTAAAAAAATGACTTAGTAGAGCATGTCTAAGGAGGAGTATAAAAATATTGCTCGAGCATGCAGGGGTGTAATCAGGAAGGCCAAAACACAACTGGAGTTGCAGCGAGCAAGGCATGTGAACGGTAAGAAGAAGAGTTTCTACAGGTATGTTAGCAATATGAAGAAGGTCAGGGAAAGTGTGGAATCCTTAATGAATGGGGGAGGCAAGGCAATGACAGATGGTGTGGAAAAACCTGAAGTACTCAATGCTTCACAGACAACGTCAGCTCCCAGACTGATGCACTGGGCAACACAGTATGGGGAGGCGGTGAGCAGCCCTCAGTGATGAAAGAACAGGCTAAGGACTATTTAGAAAAGCTGGACGTGCAAAAGTCCATGGGTCCAGATCTAATGCATCCGAGGGGGCTGAGGGAGTTGGCTGAAGTGATTGCAGAGCCATGGCCATTATCGTTGAGAATTTGTGGCGACTTGGGGAGGGCCTGGATGATTGGAAAAAGGCAAATATAGGCCCATATTTAAAAAAGGAAAGAGAACCTGGGGAACTACGGACCAGTCAGCCTCACTTCAATCACAGGCAAAATCACGGAGCAGGTCCTCAAGGAATCCATTTTGAAGCACTTGGAGGAGAGGAAGGTGATCAGGAACAGACAACAAGGATTCACCAAGGGCTCCATGTCTAGTTGGCAGCCGGTATCAAGCGGAGTGCCCCAGGGGTCTGTCCTGAGGCCAGTTTTGTTCAACATCTTTATTAATGATCTGGATGATGAGATTAATTGCACCCTCAGGAAGTTTGCAGATGACATTAAGCTGGGGGGAGTGGTAGGTAGGCTGGAGGGTAGGGATAGGGTCCAGAGTGACCTAGACAAATTGGAAGATTGGGCCAAAAGAAATCAGATGAGGTTTAACCAGCACAAGTGCAGAGTTCTGCACTTCGGAAGGAAGGATCTCATGCACTGCTACAGGCTGGGGACTGACTGGCTAAGCAACAGTTCTGAAGAAAAGGACCTGGGGATTATAGTAGATGAGAAGCTGGATATTAGTCAGCAGTGTGCCCTTCTTGCCAAGAAAGCCAACAGCATATTGGGCTGTATTAGCAGGAGCATTGCTAGCAGATCGAGGGAAGTGATTATTCCCCTCTATTCGGCACTGGTGAGGCCACAATTAGAGTATTGTGTCCAGTTTTGGTTCCCCCGCTACAAAAGGGATGTGGACAAATTGGAGATAGTCCAGCAGAGGGCAACAAAAATGATATGTGGTTAGGGCACATGGCTTACGAGGAGAGGCTGATGAAACTGGGGTTATTTAGTTTGCAGAAGAGAAGAGTGAGGGGGGATCTGATAGCAGCCTTAAGGGGGGTTCCAAAGAGGATGGAGCTCGGCTGTTCTCAGTGGTGGAAGATGACAGAACAAGGAGTAATGGTCTCAAGTTGCAGTGAGGGAGGTTTAGGCTGGATATTAGGAAACACTATTTCACTAAGAGAGTGGTGAAGCACTGGAATGGGTCACCTAGGGAGATGGTGGAATCTCCATCCTAAGAGGTTTTTAAGGCCTGGCTTGACAAAGCCCTGGCTGGGATGATTTAGTTGGGGATTGGTCCTGCTTTGAGCTGGGGGTTGGACTAGACACCTCCTGAGGTCCCTTCCAACCCTGATATTCTATGTCCCTTCCTTGCTGATCCCATAGGCCTGATATACAGGCACCTTACATAACACTGAGAGATGTCAGTAATAAGCAGCACATAAAAGAGCCCCAAGGAGACAGAGCAACAGACAAAGAACGAGTGTGAAATGATCAAAGAACGACTCATTTGCTAATAAATCTTTCCCTTTCTGGAGTGTGGGACAAAACACATTCATTGACAAATGCAAAATGTTTGTATTGATTAATATGGCAACATCATCAAACATTTAAGGAAAAAGGAAAAGAAAACGACAACAACAAAAAGGAAGAGAAATAATCACCAGATACATCTCCTTCCCTGCTAAGCCTCACCTATTTCTCAGCCTTTTTATCCAAGCAGTGAAACTTCTCACTGAATTCAAAGGACTTTGCTGCCTTTATGTGTAAAGAGCTATATTATCTATAGCTAGGGAAAGAGAAGCTGCAAAGCATGAGAAATGTTAGGTGCTGTATGGCATTTATCTTACATGAGCGGTGTGGATGCATGGAGTTGTACAGGGCATGCTGCTGGACCCAAGCGACTTGGATTATACAGAAAGCCAGGAGGCTCAGCTCCACAACACCTGTCTCACAGGCCTGCAGATATGGGGCTGATGAGGGAGGGGATGGATGAATGGGATAGTGCTCTCATTCTAAATATGCTCTCCCTATATTTAAATTCATAAGCATCAAAACACAAGAGAAGATATCCCCAAATTCATCTTTATTTATGGCTAGCAGCAGGATGCCGCTGAGTTTACTGACTGCACACCCATCCTGGGCCCTTACATGCAGTTTTCATTCGCCATGGCACCACATCAACTGGTTGTGGCCATCCAGAGATATTAGAGATGGGGGGGAATGTATTAGTTCATCTAGTCCAGCCCCCCACCCACTATGCAGAATTGTTCTTAAAAGGGCAACTAGAGCATCTCTTTGCTTGGAAGACTATTGTTTTGGGGACACATCCTGAAGTCTTTACTCAGGGCTTGTCTGCATGGGAAGTTACTCTGGCAAGGCTGGGGGTGGATCTCCAGCACACTAGGTTTCCATGCAGTAACATTCCATGTGGACACTGCAACAGCATATGAAAGTCCTGCTGTGCAACCTGGCTTTGTACTTCTTGAAAGTGCTCCTTAGCAGTGCCCATATGTGGTGTTACTGCACAGCAAGCTGGTGTACCTTGGCTTGCTGCCAGTAACTCACCATGTATGCAAGCCCAGAGGCCTGGGCTACACTAGCGGGGGGGTTCGAACTAAGATACACAACTTCAGCTACACGAAGTATCTTAGTTTGACTTACCTGGCCGTCCTCACGGCGGCAAGTCGACTGCTATGGCTCCCCCACTGACTCCGCTTACTGCTCCTGCCAAGGTGGAGTACAGGCGTCGATTTGAAGATCGATTTATCACGTCCAGATGAGACACGATAAAGCAATCCCCGATACATCGAACATTACCCGCCAATCCGGCGGGTAGTATAGATGCACCCTCAGTCAAAACTCTCCTTGAAGTCACCAGGGACTTTGAAATCAGGGGGGATTTTACAAGAGTAAAAACTGAGTAAGAGCTTTGGAATTTTTATCCAAGGAATTATTTGTGCTAAATTTCTCTGGTACTTCCAGAGCTCTGGTAGCTGAGGTAGCAGAGCTCAGAGTGGAGTCTCCGTGCTGGTCTCTCACTATGCAGCTGTTTGGATTTTGCTGCAGGGAAGGAAGGTTGCTTTATTGGCTTTGTGCAACCTCCCTTGCCCTGCCAGTGCACTGGCCAATCTCTGGCTACGAAATCTCTTTTTGAACCTTTACTTGAAGGAGGAAAACAGAACCCAAGTTTACTTTTGTTTCACCCAAAAGGGTTCCCCCTCCCTGTCTCATGAAATCTCTCTCATTGATCCAGTGCCGTTTTATTCAGGTTTCCTTGTTTTATTCATCTCCTGTGGCAATACTGGTAAGAAGGTGCAGTACCGAAGGGTTCACAGAGTTATCTGTCAGCACACAGTTGGCAGTGTTGAAGTGGCTGTGTCGGTCGCAGGAAATCAGAGAGACAAGATGGGTGAGGTAATATCTTCTGGTGGGGAGAATGTTCTTTCTGCTGAGTCATTCCTCCGGACTATATTGAACAGAGCCCTACCAGAGCAGTGGTACAGAATATTGAACCTCCTGCTGGGTCCCAGGACAATGATCAGGAGGAGACTGAACACGGCACACAGGATCCCTGCAGAGGGACTCAAACGCCGGGCTCTTTGGAAGGCGATGGGTGGAAGAAGGAGCGTGTGAAGCATTTACAAGAAAGGGCAGTGCTTGCAATTACAGCAGCAGCACAGGAATTCTCCTCTCGTAACCGCACGCAAACACAGTCAGGTGCCGCGGAGCTGCCTTGCCACAATGGGAGTCTTGAGCTTCCCATGCACAGGCAGCCTGCTCCCTCCTGGCTGCCAGGCCACAGATCCCCCCCCCTTACCCTGTCTGGGGTGATGTGCACCCCGATGGTGTGTGCAGAGCAGATCCTACTTCATGTACAGATGTAATATGTATAAATTCACACACCAACTGACAAAGTTTTTGCTTTTAGATTGGTGGTTTTGGTACAAACAGGCTTTGCATCTTTACTGATCTGCTGATGGAAGTGACTCAGCATCCTATGCACACCAGTCAAATCTACCTGTCCATGCTGGAGTAGCGTAAGGGCTTCTACAGAAAGGGGATCCTGATAATTATTCACCTAGTTATTTAGTTTAGTTGAGTTGCTACCAACATTTAGGGCACAATATTCAAGGGATCTGAACCTGGCCTCTAAATTTGTGCCTGAAGACCCAAATTTGTACATATGCATGACAACGGTACACATGAACTGTTATCTCCAACCACCCGCTCTGAATGCACAACTTCTGAGGCCATTTTAGCCTGAACTCTCTCTCTGTCTCTGGCTAACCTCAAAGCTGGAAACAGGACATCACATAGGCTGTTTGGAGGCATCCACAGGACCTCTGAGCAATTCCACTGGGGACATCAGTCCATGTAAGTTTTAACGTTAGTGACAATGTTTGTGGGGAGAAATGCTTGGCTGAGTGAATCCCTGAGTCCTTGCCCACCCACAGTGACCCAGCACTGTGAGATTTCAACCACACCTTTCATCTTGATGGAACAGGGCAGTGCTGCTGAAAGCAGTTCACCCCGTGACAGGTCTGGTGAAATTTAGAGGCCCTAAGCAGGACTGTGTAGATTTGTACATTATGGATAGTTTTGGGTAGTTGTGCATTCTATACCCGCATGATCTCCAATCATCAGACCTTTTCAGTGTGTTTTCATACAGACCTCCTTCCCCATAAAGCAAACAAGATACTGGCAAGCTGGCTGACCGGACAGAAACAACAACTTGCCTACACTAATTAAGACCAAAGCAAGTAGGATGAAGGTGGACATACCCATGGAGGCCTTTTCTCTTTACATTTTGAACGCTACCACCTGCCTTTATCTTCTGCTGCTGTTTGCTGCTAAATCCAATCTTCTTCAATCAGCAGAGCTGCCCATCTGAACCCAACAAAGTGGATGACCCTTCATTGCTCCATAAACTTCAATCAATAACCATTTCTTCACAAGTGTGAGCTGCAATCAATAGGCCTGACTTCAAAGATCCAGGGTTTCTTGATTTGCTACTAAAGGAGAGAAGGGTATCACAACGGTCTGTCCTGCAGAAATATCTAAGCAGTGAATGGCAGCTATAGGCACCCTCTAAGCCAATAAAGGAAGCACTGGGTTTCTTCAGAAGTTCAGACAGTCATCTTGAAAGGAAAGGCACCTACTATGGGTTGCTGCCTATTTTTTTTTTAAATTTTCCATATCTGTCCCTCATTCTTGTATCTACCATTTTCATCACACCAGAACAAGTGAATAAATGATGGATGATCTACCAGCTAAACTGATGGTGTGGTGCAAATCCTGCTCTCAGTTGCATGTGTAAAGTACATCTGAGATCAGATTTCAGCCCTTTGGGCAAAAGTGAGATCTTTCATCTTCCCTTTCCCTACAATACAGACACAGTGCACCATCCACATGGCGAGCTGTCCACTAGCCATAAGGGAAGTGTTCCAGTTGTCCAGTGCACATCTTCCTGCCATCACTGTTATCAAAGCTGAGGATCACAAAGTGTTCTGATCACCAACTATAAGGGACACAGAGAGGGATTTCCACAATCCATTTCACTAGCGGGGAGCATGCCATGCTGGTTAAGCTCAAGGAAACTCCTCAGGCCAAACCCAGGCTGACACAAGAGGGCCCAAGACTCCTTGACCTCCTTGCCTTCAGCAGCCCAATCAGCCACTCTTAAAAACCTTCCCTTCAGCACCTGCTCAGGAGGTAGCTGAGCTGAAGTTACTCCCCTGTTCACTCAGAACCAGGTCAAGCCCCTGCACCCCATCTCAGGGTACATCTATATTGCAGCCGCAGGTGTGATTTGCAGCTTGTGTAGATGTACCCTTGCTAGCTGTACTCTAGCTAGCCTGGTAAAAACAGAAGTGAAGACATGATGGCAGGGGATGGGCTGCACAAGTCAGTATGTACCCAGGGCAGGCAGGTGGGCTTGTGCAGCCCACAGTAACGCTCACCCTGCTATGTCCTCACTGCTATTTTTAGCATGCTAGCTAGAGTCTAGCTAGTGCTGATACATCTACACCAGCTGCAAATCACACCATGGCTGCAGTGGAGATGGACCCGTAGACATCTCTAGGTACTGTGGAAACTGATATATGAGGAAGTGCAAGAAAAATATTTCTTCAGATGATCAAGAATCATAAAGGACATCTCACCAAAAGAGTACTAAGGAAAAACTGTGCCTGACATGGGGAGACAGGAGAGACATGGCAGAGATGGCAGCACTGTGAAGCAACCTGTCACCAACTGGGGAGAGACCAACGGACAGAGGGGTGCAAACTCCAAACAGAGCATGACCCCCTTCTTGGCTAAGGATCCCCACCCCGACAGACGCTGGAGGGGTCTGACTTAACACTTTAGAACACCTGTGTAGCCTGTCAGGTTGAAAAAGTCTCACTGAATTGAACTGTCTTTTCCCTATAACATTCCCCAAAGACCCAGAAATATTTTGCAATGCCACAAAATACAAAGATGCTGCAGTGCATTCTCAGCATTTATGTAACCTAACTACACAGCTCCCTTTACAAACAAAATAGCTTCTATGCTGCAACTGAGCTGCCAAAACTCCCAGTGGAAGTAATACCACTAAACATCCAGCTCACCTCCCCATTAGTAATTTGTGGATGATCCCTGGCAGCTGAAAGCTTTGCGAGCCAATTTTGAAGCACAAACCAGAAGTCAATGTGTGTGGCCCAGCTGAGGGGATCTATGCGGAAGTGCTTACCTTTCAGGAACAAAGAGATAAGATGTCTCTCATACAGGTACATAAACATGATTAGCACAGCTAAACTCCCTGTCAAGAGAAAGGTTATAAAGAAGATCAAGTGCCAAATTCTGCTTTTAGTTGCATCTATGAGATCCCACTGACACTAATGGGGTGACTCAGGTGCACTTCAGAGCAGACTCAGCCAACCACTTGGGGAATTACGTCACACCCATTTCATCCTCTCTCAGATAATTTTAGGAGAATGCTGCATATAAAGTCAAGTCATAGACTGTTAGAGACCATACATTCCAAGCGACATGTTCATTAGAAAATAGCCCCACAGTTCACTTACCATCTGTGCCCAAAATGGTGCAGGAATAACAGTCTGATTGGAGAGGTGGAGTGTACAGGAAGCATCCTTTAGAACCTGGATATTGCCGAAATCGATCTGAGCAGGATCCACGTAGACAACTGGACCTTCACCAATGCTCACTAAATGAATCTTCTGCTCCAGGAAACAGGGGGAAACAAAAACAGGGGAAGTTAAAAGGGGCCAGCTAGCTCTCATTGTTCTCCTAGACTATTCTCAATCCTTGGACACAGAATGGTAGTGAACGACTGGAGTAGACCTGGGATGTTGAGTGATCTTCATGTGAAGAAGGTCATCCATTCAGAATGGTTATCTGGTGATAGAGAAATCCACCTCCCTGTTTGCCTTGTTCCACCAAACCAACTGCATTTGTCCTGCAGCTCTCCACTTGTACCTATTCACCTCTTCCTTCTCTTCCTTTGACCGTTGCCACCTCATCTTACCCCTTCTCAACATTTTCCCATCCTTCCCTCTAACTTCTTCTGCTGTCACACACTCACCACTGGTGTAAATGAGGAATACCTCCATCAGACTTATACCGGTGTGAGTGTGAATCAGACACTTAGGTTTTAAGCTCTTTGGAGCAGGGTTCATGTCTTTCTTGTCTCTGAAGTGCCATGCACATTATGGAGCTGTATAAGTAATGGATATTAATGATGTCACCTGAGCTGTAATTGTGTCTCCTGAATATCCGTGATCCTGACAGTATTCTCTGCCTTCACATGGATCAGTCCCAAGGGTCATGGAGGGGTGGGTTGGAATGGTGATCCATTATCCAAGTCATCTTCCCAGAGCATTAAAAGCAGCTAATGGTTTAAAAGTTTACACCAGTCTTTTTGCTGTAGGATACAGACTGCACAGGACCAAACAACCTTACTGTCATGGACCAGGTCACAGGCAGTCAGACCCAGTGGTCAAAGCAGTGGTGATCGGGCCTAGTGGTCAGAGCAGAAGTCAGGAATCAGAGGTCAGCGACAGAGCCAGAGGCAGGAGTTAAGCCAAGGCTCAGAGCCAGCATCAGTAGGCAGGGGTGGGGCTCAGAGCAGGAATCTGGAACAAGGCAAGAGGGAAGGGACAAGACAGGACAGGAATGCAAGAATCCAGATTAAGGCAGGGCTCAGGAGTCAGGCGAGAAGGCAGGGTCCAATGTATCAGCCACCCAGGGATTCACCTGGTTGCTCAGACAAAGTTCTGTGTCTCCTTCCAGCTTAAATAATGAGTCTGAGCCAATTGGAGAGGTCAGACATCACCCTCAATTGAGATCTTTGTGGGCGGTGCCTATGGTGAGCTGAGGTCCATGAGTCCACACTCCCTGCTGGTGAAGGTGTCAGATGATGGCTGTGATCTGAGGCTTGTCTACGGAGCCATAGACCTGGGTTCAAGACCTGTGATTCCCTCATACCTTCTTCTAAACTGAAATCAAATAAGTAATAATCCCTCCTAGTGACAAGATGCTATGTGACTCATGAAAGGGCAAAGCATATTATTTCAACACAACGTCCCAGTCTGTCCTGTAGGGCACCCTGAATGACATCTGGTTCAAGAAATGGCATTGGCTGCTCCCAAAGTGACCCACATCTAGTCCCACTCCACTGGAAAGACTGTCACCAAAGCCTAGTGTACTCTGCATGGGTTCCTATACCAGCCCCATCAGACTGCCTAAGAGTAACATCCAGCAGCTGCTGGTGGCTCACTCGCCTCCACTGCAGACCTGCAGTGGCTGTTTCCCCCAAGAGCAGGAGCACAAGAAGGAAGCCATTGATAACTCATTTCCCAGCCCTGGAGACATCAGGTTCACTCATTTCCAGTACTTCCTGGAGAGCAGGATTTTGGGGAGTGTGGAGGAAGAGGACGGGGCTGTCAGCCTGGCTTTCCCTTCTGGAAACGGCAGTACTGTTGGGGGAGCTAGTGAAATCCCTTTCTAAAGACATCAGGATCTTTCAAACAGATCTTTTTCATACTAGATCTCATTATGAATGGAACAATAGTTGTGAAATTGTTAGGAAAACTTGTGTTTGTCTTTCGGGCTCTGAATACAGTTGGAAAGCACTGCTCTGCTACTGTACTTGCACTTCAATGTTTGGAGAGGATACCCTTTTAATTGAGAAGACTGAAGAGAACAAAAAACACATAGGAAAGCGTCACTGGAGAGTGTGCATTGATAAACACCTCTCCTGAGAGCATATCTAAGTTTTTAGTGTGCTCTTCCCCAGCAGAGCAATCAAATGTAGCATGTGTCCTTCCAGGACGTTAACCTTTACTGTTCTGTCATTCAACTCCTACAGAACATCCAGTCAGGAATTCCTACCTGTGTCAAATTGCACTGGACATGTCCATGGTATGTCATTCAGCAGGTAAGTGATTAGTATTTTGAAAAATGCTTCACTTAAACCATTCGGAAAAGTGCTTTTAGTAGCAACAATTAACAGGCCATTGCTCACAAGCAAAATTATATAAAAGGAAAAGGAGGACGAGGGGGAAGATATTGCTATCGGTAATACTTCCATGGGCTCAAAGGTCTTGCTGGCTCTGTTGATGGGGACATAGTGTCAGTTTCAATCATCTGGGAATGAATAGTCTGTCCTCTGGCAGTCAGCTGTAGTGCTGAATGACCACCTGTTTTGATAGCAGCCAGCTGTAAAATTGCTGCCTGTGGCAGGCTGCAGGCTAATACGCCACAGGTAAACCCCAGGCTGTATTGTACCAGCTCCCTAACACACAGGATTACTTTCAGCAAATTGAAACTGACATCCCGTCACTTGCAAGTAAAACACAAGGCAACAGCCATGAAGGGTCAGCTTAGAGAGAAGGATTTGTGAAACACTGCACTCTGAGAAGGGCTATAGCAGACTCAAGCAGCTGGGCATTATTAAGCATAACATAAGAACATAAAACGGCCGTACTGGGTCAGATCAAAGGTCCATCTAGCCCAGTATCCTGTCCTCTGACAGTGGCCAATGCCAGGTGCCCCAGAGGAAATGAACAGAACAGGTAATTAAGTGATCCATTCCCTGTCACTCATGCCCAGCTTCTGGCATAACATAAGATCATAGGACCATGCTCTTCTTTCTGTTTCACTGGCCTAAAATTAGAGTGACTCCACTGAACTCAGAGTTACATCAGTGCAAGAGAGAGCAGACTAAGGCCCACACAGCTGAAACCAACCATCAGTAGAGTGCTTAGCAGGCTCCTGGCCATACTGCTCACAATGTCCCACTAGCGGGGAAAAGTCTGGATGGCCAGAATGGGACCTACTAAAAGTGTGTCAAAGCTGCAGGGCAGAGCTTAGAGAAAATTCAAACCTGTGGCAGCATGAACAACGAGACATGCAAGTGTGTACTGTGCTTATGCATGGCGAGCTTTCTATTAGCACAGCTCAGATGTCTGGAGTAATTGAGTGAAAGCCAAATGCTGTGCATTAAACTCCAACTTAATGGGCGCACTTATGAGCTTACTGAAGTGCTTAGTTTTCCCTTAGAAATTGTTAAGATCCCACAATTCACAGGGCTTCCACTGGGGTAAGGTCTGACATATTAATTCACATCGTTAAAGCGAGGCTAAGGCTGAAAGTACACATCATTAATCTAAAGGTAAAATCTTTACCAGATCACCATAGTTTGAAAAACAAACCAACCGCTAAAAGGTCAGAAAATTCTAACTGCGAGACGTGGCAATGAGTTCTACAGGTAGTCATGTAAGGTGAAGCACCTAGAGGGGAGTTAGGTGCCTGCCTCCCAGGGACTATCCTTAGGTGCTTCTGAAAACCCCAGCCAAGCTATGTAACAGATTTAAATTTGTGGCCTTCCATTGCACTGTCCCTTTTGATGTGAACTACAGCAAACGGTCTATAGAAATGCCTAATCTACCTTCTCTGCACCAGTCATTACTTGTATACTCCTCTCATAGCCCTTCAAAAGACACAGTCCTGCAAGGTTCTAAGCTCCCTCCATTCACCTTGACTTTATACAGTAGTGAAGGGCACTCAGCACTTTCTGGGATCAGGCCCATATTCTTCTTGCCAACTGAAACAGGTTTGATCTTTCCTGACTCTCCTCGTTATTGGTCTGAGCAGTGCAATTAACCTCAAAACATCTGACTTCTATCACCAGTGAGGTGATATCACAGTGATATTCACTCTCTAATGACATGAGTTTACTACTGCAGCTTTTGAATTCACCAGAAAAATCCTTGGCATTGTAAAGAACTAGACTGTACTGTGTTCACTGTCAAACGAGCAAAGATCCCCCTCAGTACAGGTCTCCACACTCCAGAGGGAACACCGATTCAGACACAAGGCATATTTCATCATCAGGGTCTCACCAGGTGCGGTTCTTCACTTCCAAACGTGGCTATGGAAGCCACAGTGTCCTGCTGTCCAGTCACTTGGGTTTCCAGTGCTAAGGGGATCTCCACAGTGCTATGAGGTTGAATAATGCCACAAGGCCTGGGGCTGGAGTACAACACAGAGGGCTTCTCCTCATACTCCTGAGCAGAGACATAACCAGAACATTATCTTCACCATGACTTCTTTGGAAACTTTCCATTCCTTGACATTTAAAAACATTACAATTATTGCAGAGTTAAAAGAATCACATGCAGAACACTGGGTTCAAAGGGGGAGATTGACTGTGGTGCAGAGGACGAGCACAAAGCCTATGCTGACCCCTATTTTGAGGACTTATGTGGGACTGAAGTGATGCACAGACAAGTGCCTGCCTTCTGCATGGGGGGAATTTCACCCAGAGAGAGACTATAAAATATGCAAAACAGCACAGCTGAAGGCACACATTTCTAACATGGAGGGTAATTAACCATTGGAATAGCTCACCACAGGATGTGGTAGGTTCTCCATCACTTGCAGTCTTTAAATCTCTTTCTAAGGGACCTGCTATTGCTCAGTAGAAGTTATAGGCATGAGGCAGGAATTACTGGGTGAAATTCTCTGGCCTGCGTTACAATAGCCCCTTCTGGCCTTCAAATTTCTAAATCTCTCCAGGAACTAGTACAGACATTTACTTGCCCGAGGCATCACCTAAAAGCGATCCAGCCAATCGAACAGATTGAATACCAGGGGCACCTGTTCCAAGCATCTCCAGGTTTCATTAGGAAAGAGTTACTCAAAACAATGAAAAAGAGAACACAGTGGCTATGTTGGCTGGTGCCCCAGAAAATATGGAACCGTGTCCAAGTGTGCCAGATGGAAATAGGAAAAATATGAGGGGAAGGACATTATTTTCAATCACCTATGAGGATATTACAAGCAACAGAGAGTAAGTAAAAATAAAATACAATGGACTACATTTAACAGTATGTAAAAGAGGGAGTAAAGTTAGCCAGAAAGTAGTATAAACAAGTATAAGTAGCAAAATTTGCACCATTTTGGTATTCTGCGGGGTCCAAATTTAGCTCTGGATAAACAGGTGCCATTTCCATTATACCAGGGCTAAATCTGGTCTCAGAGAATTGGAGAAGCAGTGGCCTAGCTGCTTTATCTTACACTCTCCTGTGAGGTAACAAGGAAAGCAACCCTCCCCTTCAGCTCCTTCAGCGTGTGACTCATCCATGTAGGCACAGGAGTTCCGTTGCTCTCAGGAGAGATGTCTCCAAGAGGGATTCACCCTAGGTTCCTTCTGGGGCTCTATGGGGCTCACCAATGGAGGCTCCCAGGAATATATGCTGAGTCAGTGTACCTTCCAGGCACTCTGGCCCCAACTCTTCCTTGGCTGGCTCCAGTCCTCATGGGGGATATGTAATCGTGAGGCCCCCATGCCCACATGCCAGTGACCTCTCTGTTGCCAGAGACTGCAGCCTGGTTTTTACAAGTAAAGTGAAATGGGCCCCTGGCTCACTTGCTTTGAAAATCTTGTAGATTAGTGCAAGTCGACACTGACAACTGCTTTCTAACCAACTAATGCCTAATGTGTAACTATACCACCATTGAATCTGGCCCAGTGGCTTCCGCAGCAGCTGCACCTATTCAGCCCAGCCTACTGCTGACTCATAAACAGAGCTCACAGAAGGCTTTGAATTGTTCCTCTTCCCTGTTGTAGAATAGGTTACACCATGAAATATTAGGAAATGCCACACAGACCACCAGCTATGGACTCAGCCAGTGGCTTTCTTCCCTTTCCTCTTGTGAACTACAGCCTCTCAGAAAGAAACCCTTGTGGTTATAATGTCTTGTATCTTTCAAAGAATCACTCCTGCTTTCAATGCTGTGGGACCCTCCCCTTTAAGAACTTTTAAGTTCTCACTTGCAAGAGAGTTCCAAAGAAGAGAACTTAAACATTCTCACATCAAATGCTGGTGAGGCTAGAGACAACAATAACACAGCGTTTAATACTATCTGTTATGTGCTAGTTGGGAAATACCCCTTCCATTCTCAGAGAGCCCCATGGAAATGGAAGAGAAGCAGTGGAAAGGGAGCGTGAGATGACAAACCTGAGGGAGAACCCCATAGCACCCTGGAAGCTCAGCATCGTTCACAAGCATCACCATCTGCTGGTAAGGGAATTTCAGGAAACATCGTCCAAACTTCACCACAGGGTTAACCACACGCAGTGGAGGAACAACACATCTAGCCACCAAAAAAACAGCATTAGATATCAAGAGAATATAGTGTTTGTTTACTCCCAGAATATGGTGAAATGGAGTGCAACGTATTTGTCATTGTCACATGGAGGCTTTACACCCATACAGTCATTAATCATCTTAAAATTCTTTGTATTCCCTTTTTAATCAACAGTCTCTGTTAAAGGACATATGGGGAAACTGCCACGGGTCTCTACTCAACAGTGTTCTGTTAACACCAGCAAGCATTCAAGCAGGGTGCAATTTCTCAGACTGGAACTCTGCTAACATGCTGAGCTTTCTTAGCCTGGACAATATGTACTGGTTGCTTCATATTTTTTGTTTTCTGCGGGGAAGGAATATGCAGCTAGAGACTTCTGCCAAAACTGTGTTCATGTGAATTAACTTGATACCCCTGCCCTAAAACCCTACTTGGAAAGGGTGATTTTGGGTTTGTATCTGAGCCTCCAGGGAGCTTTCTATCTCTTGTCATTCTGCAACACCTACCCATTAACCCAGAATACAAATCTTCCTCCTTTATCTGGATTTGAGCAGCCATTTAGCTGATAGAAGGAAAACATCTTAATTTACAAACTGGGGCAACTGCTGCCTTCTGCAGGATGTATCAGAGAGGAGTCAGGGGGACCACCAGGCTAATGAAAGTCATGTCCATTAGTGTTCCTGTACAATGATCTCCTAATTATCCTACAAAATTGATTCCAGGTGGGATTTTTCAGACTCAGTGTTGGCCTAACCCTGTTCCCACTGAAGTCAATGACAAAGTTCACATTGACTTTAAAGGGAGCAGTGCTAAGCCAGTACCAAGGTCTTTTAAAACTGCCCTCTCCCCATCTATATATACAGAATTATACATACAGGGCCAAATGCATCCCTTTTGTAACCTCACTAAAGTCAACCGAGTTACAACAGTCCTACAGTATCTGACCCAGGAAAAATGACCCCTGGCTCAAATCATAGATTATTAGGGTTGGAAGGGACCTCAGGAGATCATCTAGTCCAACCCCCTGCTCAAAGCAGGACCAATCCCCAATTAAATCCCTAAGTGGTCCCCTCAAGGATTGAACTCACAACCCTGAGTTTAGCATGCCAATGCTCAAACCACTGAGCTATCCCACTGCCCCCCTAATCTGTGATGGCAAATAACTAAAACTAGAGGAAAGAAGATGAAGCTGAGCTCATTCTATAAAGCAAATACTAATAATAATACTCTTCCCTCATCATTATCTTTTGTTTATTTCTCCTAGCTAAAATTTAGAATTTTCTCTGAAACTCTTCGGTATTAATCCACATACTAATTGTCTGAAACTAGCCCCATCATTGCATTGCCATCCATGCCTCAGATGTCTTCATGCCAAATAGATTTTCCACTGCAGGAAGTGCATACACCCCTTTTGTTACAACCTGAGTTAAGTACAATACTCGGGATGAAATAGGGTGACTAGACAGCAAGTATGAAAAATCGGGACGGGGGTGGGGGGAAATAGGAGCCTGTATGAGAAAAAGGCCCAAAAATCAGGCCTGTCTCTATAAAATCAGGACATCTGGTCACCCTAGGATGAAAAGGGATGGCTGTTGGGCTCTTCACACATGAAATCTGTTGCAAACACTGAAAGTCACGGACAATAATAAATACTCTTACTCTTCCCATGTTGAAAAAGGCCCAGGGCCCTTCCCTTATCTTTAGTACAGGTGCTTTTCAGCATGTGTTGTTTACAGTACTTTGCCACTCCCGTATCAGATTTAGTTCTAGTGCCCAGCTATGCACAATAATCATATAAAATAGTGGTTCTCCTTTCGGAAGGGAGGGATAAATCCAGCATATTGTGTATATGGCGGCATAGTATAGGTGACACAGAGACAAAGGGGGAATGGATGTAAAGGGAGTGTCAATACCTCGCTGTGATTAGGAGTGCCAGCACTTCCTCTCCAATACCATCCACATCCACCACCAATGCCATTTCATATTTCTTCACAGTGTTGGAACATAAGGTCACCTAATGCAGGAAAAGGGGAACAAATACTTTATTTTCTTACGCAATCCCTCAGATGGGGTGCTCATTCAACAGCCTCTAGTATCCCCTTTGTTGGGCTTTTGGAACTTGGAGATCATTTGCTGGAGAAGGACTCTGCTGAGTACGGTTGCATTGTCTGTATCAATGGTTCTCAGCTGAGGATCTTTGGACATCACAGGTCCAGGAAGCCTTATCTGGTGGACCATTAAGGAAGCATTTTGAGACCAAAATTGTAAGGAATTGGAAAGTCTAGGACCAAAGATGGGCTCCAAGATTTTTTTTTATATAAAGTGATCCATAGAATGGAAAAATGGGGAAATGTGGCTTTAGCAAAGCAACTGATTTTTCTTTTCACAGAATCACAGATTAGCATTGGAAGAGACCTCAGGAGGTCATCTAGCCCAACCCTTGGTCAAAGCAGGACCAACCCCAACTAAATCATCCCAGCCAGGGCTTTGTCAAGCCAGGCCTTAAAAACCTCCAAGGAAGGAGATTCCACCATTCCCCTAGGTAACCCACCCTCCTAATTAAATAGTTTTTCCTAATGTCCAACCGAGACCTCCCCCACTGGAACTTGAGACCGTTGCTCCTTGTTCTGTCAACTGCCACCACTGAGAAGAGCCAAGCTCCATCCTCTTTGGAACCCCCCTTCAGGTAGTTGAAGGCTGCTATCAAATCCCACTTCACTCTTGTTTTCTGCAGATTAAATAAGCCCAGTTCCCTCAGCCTCTTGTCATAAGTCATGTGCCTCAGCTCCCTAATCATTTTTGTTGCCCTCTGTTGGACTATCTCCAATTTGTCCACACCCCTTCTGTAGTGGGGGGCCCAAAACTGGATGCAATAACCCAGATGTGGCCTCACAATTGCCAGATAGAGTGGAATAATCACTTGCCTCAGATTTCTTTTAGCCCAATTCTCTAATTTGTCTAGGTCACTCTGAACCCTATCCCTACCCTCCAGCGTATCTACCTCTTCCCCCAACTTAGTGTCATCCACGAACTTGCTGAGGGTGAAATTAATCCCATCCTCCAGATCATTAATGAAGATATTGAACAAAATCGGCCCCAGGACCGACCCTCGGAGCACTTCGCTTGAAACCGGCTGCCAACTAGACATGGAGCCGTTGATCACTAACCGTTGAGCCCGACGATCTAGCCAGCTTTCTATCCACCTTATAGTCCATTCATCCAGCCCATACTTCTTTAACTTGCTGGCAAGAATACTGTGGGAGACCATATAAAAAGCTTTGCTAAAGTCAAGATATATCACATGCACCGCTTTCCCCTCATCCACAGACCCAGTTATCTCCTCATAGAAGGCAATTAGGTTAGTCAGGCATGACTAGCCCTTGGTGAATCCATGCTGACTGTTCCTGATCACTTTCCTCTCGGCCGAGCGCTTCAAAATGGATTCCTTGAGGACCTGCTCCATGATTTCGCTAGGGACTGAGGTGAGGCAGACCAGTCTGTAGTTCCCTGGGTTTTCCTTCTTCCCTTTTTTAAAGGTGGGCACTATATTTTCCTTTTTCCAATTGTGGAGGACCTCTTCCAATTGCCATAAGTCTTCAAAGATAATGGCCAGTGGCTCTGCAATCACATCCGCCAACTCCCTCAGCACCCTCGGATGCATTGCACTGGACTTGTGGACTTGTGCATGTACAGCTTTTCTAAATAGTCCTTAACTTGTTCTTTCGCCACTGAGGGCTGCTCACCTCCTCCCTATACTGTGCTGCCCCGTGCAGCAGTCTGGGAGCTGATCCTGCCTGTGAAGACCGAGGCAAAAAAAGCATTGAGTACTTCAGCTTTTTCCACATCATCTGTCACTAGGTTGCCTCCTCCATTCACTAAGGGTCCCACACTTTCCCTGACCACCTTCTTGTTGCTAACATACCTGTACAAACCCTTCTTGTTACCCTTCACATCCCTTGCTACCTGCAACTCCAATTGTGCTTTGGCCTTCGTGGTTACACCCAGACATGCTTGAGCAATATTTTTATACTCATCCCTAGTCGTCTGTCCAAGTTTCCACTTCTTGTCATCTTCCTTTTTATGTTTAAGCTCACTGAAGATTTCTCTGTTAAGCCAAGCTGGTCACCTGCCATATTTGGTATTCTTTCTGCACATTGGAATGGTTTGTTCCTGCATCCTCAATAAGGCTTCTTTAAAATACAGCCAGCTCTCCTAGACTCCTTTCCTCCTCATACTAGCCTTCCAGGGGATCCTGCCCTTCAGTTCCATGAGGGAGTCAAAGTCTGTTTTTCTGAAGTCCAGGGTCTGTATTTGGCTGCTCTTCTTTCTTCCTTTTGTCAGGATCCTGAACTCAATCATCTCATGGTCACTGCTGCCCAGGTTGCCACCCACTTCTACTTCCCCTTCCAATTCTTCCCTCTTTGGGAGCAGCAGGTCAAGAGGAGCACGGACCCTAGTTGGTTCCTCCAGCACATGAACTTTTTCCCAAGGAGGATCACTTTAAATAACAATGGGCATCCATGATGGCGTAAAAAGCTGCAGTTCTTTTCCTCAGCAAGCTCTACATCTTGGTACTGAGCACTCACAGGGTCTGAAGGGATGGTCTTCCTAAGTTTGCCGTCATTAAGAATGAAAAGGAGCCAGGAGTCACCCTAGTCATCCTTATGTTTTAGCAAACACATCATCATCTAGAATCCTCCCATACTGTGTGCACATCAAGGATGACACCTATTGTTGCCTGTTCTCTCTGATTTATTTTAGCCACGACTTTTAAAAAGGAATGTGTCTCTCTCCTTCGATCTGTCTGGAGATGAGTTCACAGTTGAATAATAAGTTAAAATTCCCAGAGAGATCAGACACAGTGCAAAACAGCTATATTTGTTAAAATTTCTTACTTTAGAGAGCAGAATAACAAAGCCAAAATGCCAAAGACAAAATGTGTCCTGTCCTATGCAGGTGGGTTAGTGGAGGAAGAATGTCCGCTCCCACACAGCAGCCATTCTAGCCTACAGC
Source organism: Gopherus flavomarginatus (assembly GCF_025201925.1). Lineage (NCBI taxonomy): Eukaryota > Metazoa > Chordata > Testudines > Testudinidae > Gopherus > Gopherus flavomarginatus. The sequence continues at coordinate 41,443,059 of NC_066630.1, forward strand.
TGTGGGATGGCTAATGATATCTGCATATGCCCCATGTCACAATGGGCCATAGTCTGCAGGCTCAGGGATGTGACCAGCCCAATGGACTCCTGAGCAAAGGTGCTGCAAGGGACGTTACCATATGGAATAACAATAACGTGTGCTGCAGCATACATTTCCGGTGCTGTGCTCCTGGGCAGGAACTAATGCTCAGAGAGGATGCACAGCTCAGGACCTATGGCACAACCAAGCTTGCTGTAACATGTTGCCCCCCCCTTCCGAGGTGCCACCTGATATACTGGGGTACCACTGAGCCTGCCTGTTCCACCAGCCTGGCCTCCCTCATCCTGTCCTGCTGAGCCAGGCCCTCAAGTCTCCTCTAGCACACACACAGGTAAACACACCCCCAGCTTCAGAAAGACACAGACACTGAAATCAGTACTGCATGGGAAGACTTTCAGCCAAGGAATTGCCCAGTACTCAAGTGCACTCCCCCTCTGGAGAGTAAACCCAGAATTATATTGTCTTGTGCTGCACAGAGAACTTTAGTGTGAGCTCACTGAAATTTACCCTCTCCCTCAATGTGGAGAGCACAGCTTTTTTGCCCCCCACCCCAGTTATGAATTACACAAACTGGGTTAAAAACAAAAACAAGTTATTTAACTACAAACAATAGATTATAAGTGATAGCAAACAGATCAAAGCAGATCACCTAAGTAAATAAACAAAAACCGTAAACTGAGCTTAACACACTAGATAAGTAGGATATAAATTAACAAATTCTCACCCTGTGTGATAAACAGGCTGGCAGAGTCTTAAGGCACAAGTTGCCTTGGCTTTCCCAAGTTTTCATACACAGGCTAAAGATCCCTCTAGCCTGGGACCATCACTTCCCACAGTTCAGTCCTTGCCCCTCAGGTGTTCCCAGGTGTGTCGTTGCAGGGAGAGCGAGGTAACATCATGCTCTCATTGTCCTCCTTTTATATCTTCTTCCCACTTGCTGGAAAGCTCTTTTGCTGTGACCTGGGTCACACAGTTCCTATTGTGTAGGGCTACCTCTGAGAGGTTTCTGTTGTACACAGTTCTTGGGGCAATCCTTGTGCTTCTGTGGATTTCCTCAGTAAGCCGTTATCGTTTGGCCTTTTTACTGTCGTACCTGAAAGGCTGCCTGTGGGTGTTTTCAACCTCAGGACATGTTTCAGTGACACATATACAGCCAAACTTCATAACTTTACATACGATGATAGCACATACAATCCAACAAGATATTAATATGTAGCAGATTAAAACTTTTAGAATGATACTTCTCAAGACATATTTTGTACAAAACATATTCTAATTTCATGACAGTGGTGAATACTGGGGTGTCAGGTTGTCACACTTGCCTTTTCTCCTCTTCTCCTTTGTGTGGGTCTGATGATTAACACAAGGATTTTGACCTAAATCTTCATCTGTAGGTTTGCTTACAACTGATGGCCCCTTGGAGTAAAGTTACATTTGGACAATTTCTGAATTGAGATACAAGGCCAAATACTAGCTTAATGTTACCCGGTGCAACTCCATTGACTTCAATGGGTCCACTTGCCCAGGCTGAATTTGCTCCATAAGTGAATACTTTGGTCGCTCTGGGATGTTTGAAAAACCAGGTTAAGAATCGAGAGATCTCACAGGTTTATTGCCTCCAAACTTCCACGTTAAAGCATAAGGAGACAGAGGATTCCGCTCCATAACCCACATCAGGATCCTTACACAGCTGCAGATCTCTACGCCAGAGTTCAGCTTTGCCTAAAACCTCCCTCTCATAAAAAGACCTTGACTTTCAAGCTAATGTTACAGATATGGCGGAAATCCATTCAATAAATCACCTTCAGCTGTAGCTGAATATGAAAGTGGAATGTACCATATTTTGGCTACGAGTTGAAATGCAAACCAAAAACTACACATTGTCACTAGAATGAGATAATGGCTTTGTTTTGTGTGTTACATGACAAAATCTCGGTTACAAAAATGGAAAAAATAGTTATTTCCATGATGATATTAGCTTCTTCAGGCTGGTAGTGAGACTTAAAAAGCTCCCTTAAACCCAGTCTCCTGAACACAAATAAATTAAATAAATTCATTGTGGCTTCAAAATCAAGGGGCCAGATTTTGCTGTCAGTTACACCAGTATAAATCCAGAGGCAGTCTGCTGACTTGAATAGAATTATTCCAAATTTACAATGATAACTGAAAACAAAATTTGGCCTAAGAGCAGCTGGGATCATTAATGGATACCCTAGCTTTCACTGTCTGCCCTGGAGATCATTGTATTTGGGAGAGTGAACGTGAGAATGAGAAAGAGAGTGAAGTATTTTTGCTTACATACTGTAAAGCATTACTTTTTAACTATTACTTTCCATCCTATTTCTTCCTCCAGCTTCTCTGAGAAGTTCTCTAAACCCACATCAGGAAACGCATTAATATGTGACTACTGTGGTTGAAATTCATAATCTGGATTTGCAGTTTTGGAAACTGAACTGCACCTCCTTGAGTGCCTCTGAAACCGGGGTTATGAAAAGCTCTTGGATTACTCACATTACAATAAACCCAATAGTAACAAAAGCCTTGTTTTAGCTTTGCAAACCATCAGACACTTCCGTTCAACTGCAGTTTGACATATACTGTACCTGGATATCCAGGAGCTCATGAGAGCGGATGGTACCTCTACTGGGTGTTATGGTAAATTCTTTTGGCTTGACACTTCCTTGGGCTCCCTTTCTCCAGGATGTTCTTGTGATGTCCAAGGTCTGAACAGAACTGGTAACACTTGGATCCCCAGGGCCATCCCCAGGGACGCGAAGGTTGAATGTCATGGGGATCAAAGAAGTGTTACTGAGGCAACATGATAAGGACCGAGGAAACCCTATAAAAGAATGTCACTGAATGTGAGTTTATGCATGAATTATTCCTTGATTTCTAGTGTGCGTATTTCAGAATGATAAAAGCTGTGCTTGGAATTTAGCTCTTTTCAAACTGAATCATAGTTAATTGAGACGCTAGGCAAGTAATTAATCTTCACTTGGTTTCCTTGTAAACCGATCACACAGCTTGACTCCGTGGGAATACTCACGTACCACTCCTGATCACCAAATACAGGAAGATTTTCATTACAGCTTTAGTTAGGAGATGTCCTCTCTAACGAGCACTGACTGTTATTCATTTTTGAACCAATGTCTAGAGAGAACGTGATGGGCATATTGGAATAAGACCCAGATTCTGCCACCCTTGCTCATGCTTTTCCATACATAAAACACAGCGCACAGCACTATTCATTGTGAGAAAGGATGGCAAAAGAATCAGAATGACGAATCCTTTGGGAACTACAGCACCATGGAAAGATCCTTCCACTGCAAGTTTGCTGTTATCTAAGACATGGTCCTGTTCTCAGTGGAAAAAATGGTGAAACTTTGGTCAACTTCACTAAGAGCAGGACTGGATCACTAGTGACAAATATAAGCAAAACTGCTACACTCCTGCTACCTACTAAAAATGCTACCACTACCAAGGCACATCAGCCTGATCTTCAAACCTTTGCTTGTCCCATTAATTCAGTTGAAGTTGTATTATTTGTCTGGATTAAAATCAGTCTGGAAAAAGAGGAGGTGATGTCAGCTGGCAGGGGAAACATTCTCAAGAACTGGCACAAAATCTGATTGCTCCCTCAAACATGGGTGTCAGCCCATCTATTGCCAAATGGTTTGAAATCTGGGAAGAATCTAATAAACTTACTTCTGCTCATGGATTTCCTGATTGAAACTGGAAACATCAGAAACACTCTTTTCTTTCTTCATTTGGTCAAGAAATTGCTCCCCTTCCTCTCTGCTATAGATCTCACTACAGTCCCCATGTGACTTCCTGCTGTAGCACACGTTACTAGGACAACCCTGAAGTCCACTTGGAAGCAGGTTCAAAAGACACCTACTCACTTGCTAGGCAAGACAAGGCAGGCTAGTGAATACGTACAACACCTACATGGTGCACTGGCTGTCAAATTCAGTTCCAGGTGAAATTCAGGGTAATGGCATCTACCGACAGCCCTCTAAATGGTTTAAGCTCCAGCTATCTCACATACTGGCTCTTCTTTACACCCCAATATGACAATTGTACTTGGCAAGAATGTTCTATCACTTCTGTAGTTTACAGGGCATGCATAGGGCAGCAAATAAGGGGGTTAACTCATGACAGCAGACAGAACTGATCTATTTGCTCAGTCAGCTAAACCTGTGGGAGAAAATGGCATATCACCCACTCTCCAAAGCGTTAGATGCATTCAAGTAAGGGTATGTCTACACTATGAAATTAGGTCGAATTTATAGACGTTGATTTTTTAGGAAACAAGTTTATATAGTCAATTGTATGTGTCCCCACTAAGCGCATTAAGTCGGCAGAGTGCGTCCACAGTACCGAGGCTAGTGTCGACTTCCAGAGCGTTGCACTGTGGGTAGTGTGATAGACCCAGGCCAGTTGGGTACAGCAGAATAGCAGAAGGCAGATATACTGGCCACTGGATTAACAGTTTTCTGTTCCCTGACTGACCAGAGCAGCGGCTGCTCCAGGCTAATGAGAACACCTGACTCTAATTAACCTGCAAAGAGTCAGGTGAGGCCATTTAAGTTAATGTGACCACCTGACTCTAATTAAGGCCCTGCTGATACTATAAAAACGGCTCACTCCAGTCAGGCAGAGGAGAGCCAGGGAGCCAGAGGAGAGGAAGTGCGGCTGAAGGGCTGGTTACTGAAGACACCCTCAAACCATCGTTAAGGGAGCCCTAAGGTAAGAGTGAAGAAGGGAGAAGCAGGAGAGCTGTGGGGAAGTGGCCCAGGGAAATGTAGCAGCTCTGGCAGTGAAAGGTTGGCTGCCAACAGCTGCTACCATTAGGGTCCCTGGGCCGGAACCCGGAGTAGAGGGCTGGCCCGGGTTCCCCCCAACTCACCACTACAGGAACATCTCCTGGGAGGGGAAGTCAGGCCTCTGTCAGAACAGGAGGCTAAACAGAGACTGGGAATTCTCTCACCAACCTCCTTGCTAACCTATGATGAAAAGGGCTCAGTAGACTGTAACCCTGGCCCTAGAGAGAGAATGGCTACATGGAGGGTCACAGTGAGCCACTGAGGCTAGCATAAACCGCCTAGAAGCACAGGACCCACGGGAGCAAAGTCAGAGCTCTGCCACAGTAGTTATCACACAGTTCCCACAGTCTCCACCGCCCACTGGAATTCTGGGTTGAGCTCACAATGCCTGATGGGGTGGTTTTGGGTACATGTCATCAGTCACCCCTCCCTCTGTGAAAGCCATGGCAGACAATTGTTTCGTGCCTTTTTTCCGTGCAGGAGCTATACTGCTTTCAGCAGACTGTGCAGTAGAACTGCTAACTGTCATCAGCGAACTACCGCTTCCGGTGCCACTCTGCTCTCCTGCTCTGGCAGCAGATGGTGCAATAGGTCGGAAAAACTGGTCTTCCAACCACCACTTCCACTGCCACTCTGCTCTCCTGCTCTCCAGGTGGTCCCGCAGATCCTCTATATGACTGTTGTCATCCGCCGCTTCTGCTGCAACTCTGCTCTCCCGCTCTTGTCCCGCCATACCACAGCAAGCGTGCAGCCTGCTCAGCTCAGCAAACGGACACCACCGCTGTTGTGTCCTGGCAGCAGATGGTCTTCCAGCCACTGCTTCCACCGCCACTCTGCTCTCCTGCAGACGCCATACCACGGCAAGCATAGAGCCCGCTCAGATCACCGCGGCAGTTCTGAGCATTGTAAACATCTCGTGCATTATCCTGCAGTATGTGCAAAACCAGAGCCTGCAAAAGCAGGCAAGGAGGCAACGGCAACGCGGTGATGAAAGTGATGAGTACATGGACACAGACTTCTCTCCAAGCATGGGCCCCGGCAATTTGGACATCCTGGTGGCAGTGGGGCAGGCTCATGCCGTGAAATGCCGATTCTGGGCCTGGGAAACAAGCACAGACTGGTGGGACTGCATAGTGTTGCAGGTCTGGGATGATTCCCAGTGGCTGCGAAACTTTTGCATGCTTAAGGGCACTTTCATGAAACATTGTAACTTGCTTTTCCCTGCCCTGAAGCGCAAGAATACCAAAATGAGAGCAGCCCTCACAGTTCACAAGCGAGTGGCAATAGCCCTCTGGAAGCTTGCAACACCAGACAGCTACCGATCAGTCAGGAATCAGTTTGAAGCGGGCAAATCTACAGTGGGGGCTGCTAAAGCAGCAAAGAATCCTGTGGCACCTTATAGACTAACAGACGCTTTGGAGCATGAGCTTTCGTGGGTGAACACCCACTTCGTCAGATGCATGTAGTGGAAATTTCCAGGGGCAGGTATATATATATGCAGGCAAGCTAGAGATAATGAGGTAGTTCAATCAGGGAGGATGAGGCCCTGTTCTAGCAGTTGAGGTGTGAAAACCAAGGGAGGAGAATCTGGTTTTGTAATTGGCAAGCCATTTACAGTCTTTGTTTAATCCTGAGCTGATGGTGTCAAATTTGCAGACGAACTGAAGTTCAGCAGTTTCTCTTTGAAGTCTGGTCCTGAAGTTGTTTTGCTGCAGGATGGCCACCTTAAGGTCTGCTATAGCGTGGCCAGGGAGGTTGACGTGTTCTCCTATAGGTTTTTGTATATTGCCATTCCTAATGTCTGATTTGTGTCCGTTTATCCTTTTCCGTAACGACTGTCCAGTTTGGCCGATGTACATAGCAGAGGGGCATTGCTGGCATATGATGGCGTATATTACATTGGTGGATGCGCAGGTGAATGAATCAGTGATGGTGTGGCTGATCTGGTTAGGTCCTGTGATGGTGTCGTTGGTGTGGATATGTGGGCAGAGTTGGCATCGCGGTTTGTTGCATGGATTGGTTCCTGAGCTAGAGTTCCTATGGTGCAGTGTGCAGTAACTGGCAAGAATATGTTTCAGGTTGGCAGGTTGCCTGTGGGCAAGGACTGGCCTGCCACCCAAGGCCTGTGAAAGTGTGGGATCATTGTCCAGGATGGGTTTTAGATCCCTGATGACGTGTTGGAGGGGTTTTAGCTGGGGACTGTATGTGATGGCCAGTGGAGTCCTGTTGGTTTCTTTCTTGGGTTTGTCTTGCAGTAGGAGGCTTCTGGGTACACGTCTGGCTCTGTTGATCTGTTTCCTTATTTCCTCGTGCAGGTATTGTAGTTTTGAGAATGCTTGGTGGAGATTTTGTAGGTGTTGGTCTCTGTCTGAGGGGTTAGTGGGGGCTGCTGTGATCCAAGCAGCCAAAGCAATCACTAAGCTGCTGCTATCAAGGGTAGTGACTCTGGGAAATGTGCAGGACATAGTGGATGGCTTTGCTGCAATGGGATTTCTTAACTGTGGTGGGGCGATAGATGGAACCCATCTCTCTATCTTGGCACCAGAGCACCAAGCCAGCGAGCAGATAAACCAAAAGGGGTACTTTTCAATGCTGCTGCAAGCACTGATGGATCACAAGGGATGTTTCACCAACATCAGTGTGGGATGGCCAGAAAAGGTACATGACGCTCGCATCTTCAGGAACTCTGGTCTGTCTGAACAGCTGCAGCAAGGAACTTACTTTCCAGACCAGAAAATAACCATTGGGAATGTTGAAATGCCTATAGTTCTCCTTGGGGACCCAGCCTTCCCCTTAATGCCATGGCTCATGAAGCCGTACACAGGCAACCTGGACAGTAGCCAGGAGCTATTCAACTACAGGCTGAGCAAGTGCAGAATGGAGGTAGAATGTGCCTTTGGACATTTAAAAGCGTGTTGGTGCAGTTTACTGACTCGCTTAGACCTCAGCGAAACCAATATTCCCATTGTTATTACTGCTTGCTGTGCGCTCCACAATATCTGTGAGAGTAAGGAGGAGATGTTTATGGTGGTGTGGGAGGTTGAGGCAAATCGCCTGGCTGATGTTTACATGCAGCCAGACACCAGGGCGATTAGAAGAGCACACAAGGCGTGCTGCACATCAGAGAAGCTTTGAAAACCAGTTTCATAATTGGCCAGGCTACAGTGTGACAGTTGTTTGTTTCTCCTTGATGAAAACCTGCCCCCTTGGTTCACTCTACTTCCCTGTAAGCCAGCCGAGACCTCCCCCCTTCGATCACCACTTGCAGAGGCAATAAAGTCATTGTTGTTTCAAATTCATGCATTCTTTATTAATTGGTCATACAATAGGGGGATAACTGCCAGGGTAGCCTGGGAGGGGAGGGGGAGGAGGGAAGCACCAGGTGGGGTGGGAGAGGAGAGGAGGAGGGAAGGACAAGGCCACACTGCACTTCAAAACTTATTGAATGGCAGCCTTCTGTTGCTTGGGCAGTCCTCTGAGGTGGAGTGGTTGGGTGCCCAGAGGGCCCCCCACCCGCATTCTTGGATGTCTGCGTGAGGAGGCTATGAAACTTGGGGAGGAGGGCGGTTGGTTACACAGGGGCTGTAGCAGCAGTCTGTGCTCCTGTTGCCTTTCCTGAAGCTCAACCTTATGACCGAGCATATCAGTTTGATCCTCCAGTAGCCTCAGCATTGCATGCTGCCTCCTCTCATCACACTGCCGCAAGCTATCATCCTGCTCCAGCCAGCTCACCTCTCCTCTCGTCTCCTCTCCTCTCGTGCATCTGTCCTATCCTTGCATTCATTTTCTGCTTTCCTGGACTCTGACATTGTCTTCCTCCATGCATTTTGCTGGACTCTTTCAGTGCAGGAGGACTGCATGAGCTCAGAGAACATTTCATCATGAGTGCGGTTTTTTCACCTTCTTATCTGCGCTAGCCTCTGGGATGGAGATGATAGGGGGAGCATTGAAGCATTTGCAGCTGCAGGGGGAAAAAAGGGAGAGTGGTATTTAAAAAGACACATTTTAGAGAACAATGGGTAAACTCTTTCACAGTGAACCAAGCTATTAACATTACATAGCACATGTGCTTTCGGTACAAGGTAGCATTTTGCCTCTTATATTGAGGGCCTGCTGGTTTGGTGTGAGAGATCACACACGCAGGGCCAGGCAACAGAATTCGGCTTGCAGGTAGCCATGGTAAGCCACAGTCTTTTGGCTTCTTCAACCTTCATAACATGTGGGAATGGTTTCAAAAAGCAGTGCCCTCCTTTCCCATACCTGGCACCCCTTTGGCTGGCCATTTAAAAGGAGGGGCTGTACTGGCCGCAAATGCATCCCAATTCTTCAGGGCAAATTAATCATTAAACACACTTGCTTTTAAGCCATGTATTATATTTACAAAGGTACACTCACCAGAGGTGCCTTCTCCGGCTTCATGGTCCATGAGCCCGCCTTGGGAGGGTTAGGAAGGTGTTGGTTCCAGGGTGATAAACAGTTCCTGGCTGTCGGGGAGAATGGTTTCTCTGTTTGCGTGCTGTGCACTATCCTCATCCTCCTTATCTTCCTTGTCCCCCAAATCCTCATCACTGTTGTATAAGACTCTCCCCTTGCAGGTGTCCATGGACGGGGTGGGGTAGTCGTAGGGCTCCCCCTAGAACTGCAAAGAGCTCATCATAGAAGCAGCATGTCTGGGGCTCTGACCGGAACAACCATTTGCCACTTTGGCTTTTTGGTAGGTTTGCCTGAGCTCCTTAATTTTCACGTGGCACTGCTGCGGGTCCCTGTTGTAGCATCTGTCCATCATGCCCTTGCAGATTTTTTCAAATATTTTGGCATTTCGTCTTTTGGAACAGAGTTCTGATAGCACAGATTCATCTCCTCAAACAGCAATCAGATCCAGTACCTCCCATTCGGTCCATGCTGGAGCTCTTTTGCCATTCTGGGACTGCATGGTCACCTGTGCTGATGAGCTCGCCATGCTGGCTAAATAGGAAATGAAATTCAAAAGTTTCCAGGGCTTTTGCTGTGTACCTGGCTAGTGCATCGGAGTTGAAAGTGCTGTCCAGAGCGGTCACAATGGAGCATTCTGGGATAGCTCCCAGAGGCCAATACCGTCGAATTGCATCCACACTACCCCAAATTCGACCTGGCGATGTCGATTTCGGTGCTAATCCCCCCATCGGGGAGGAGTACAGAAATCGATTTTAAGAGTCCTTTAAGTTGACAAAAATGGCTTCATCGTGTGGATGGGTGCAGGGTTAAATCGATCTAATGCTGCTAAATTCGACCTAAACTCGTAGTGTAGACCAGGGCTATGAAAAGAAACCACTTGGAGATGCAGATGTCATTTATCCAAGTTCTACAGTGATGAATTCCTGTCTCAGACCAGCACTGTGGAAATCTTCTGTGGAAGTTATTTAGCAAGGAGGTTGGAGATCAGTTTGGAGGATACATGTACACTAGAATCCCAAAACTGGCTGAAGTCGCCAGACAATGGCTATAGTTAATAGTATATTTTAAAAGGAGCAAAGATAAGAAAGTCTCTCTCTTACTGCTCACAGAGCCTCATTACTGAAATCAGATTAAAGGAAATGAAATTCACATTACCTAATTGTTTTTGCACCTATTCCTTTTTTTTTTTCCAGTATGAGCTGTCTGGAGTAATTTTATTTTTTTATTCAAAAGGAAACAAGGGTAAAAGACAGTAAGGTGATGCATGGAAAGGAAAAAAGTGCTCAGAAATGGTAATTAGTTTTCTTAAAGAATCCATGGACAGCATGAAAACACAGATGCACTAGGCAAGAATGATAATGTGCCTTCAATCAATCCACAATTGATTTCACATTTAAACTTTAGATCATCTCTGTGAAAAGACTTTTGTAAGGCTGAGATGGAGAGTCAGAATCTGCATTTCAATGGAGATGTTCTGAATGCTTGGACACAAGAGTATGTCAGCACTGCCATGCTTTCAATGAAGGATAAACCAGAATCTAGGACATCAATGCCTACCATGGAGCTATTGAGTGGGCATATTAGCTGGCAAGCGATAGCGAGATGTCCACACAGGATGAATTAACTTCTCACACTAAAGGACAGTGGAATAAGTAATTTCTTTGCCTTGGATTTCAAATAATTGCCCAGGACAGGTATAGATTAGTGATATGACTAACTCTCCTCCCTCTGAGATGTACAGAGAACAATTAACTCTGCTTTCCCAACCCTTTCTCCTTCTTAAACCAGACCATTTCTAGCCACGCTACTGTCAAGGTCGGCATTAAAAAAACAACAACACTGGTGGATACTGTATAATATTGACACTAGCTACACTGGTTACTTCCTCCTATTTGACATGTCCACATGAGAAATGAAATACAAAGAGCTCATATCACTACTTACCATCAAACTCTGACTTTGGACATTCTATGGCACATAATATAATGTGATGTAACCTGAGAACTCCTAGTTTTCTCTCAGCATTCAAAAACTTTAAGAGGTGTTAAATTCCTGCTCTTTTCAGATGGTGCTGAACGTTTCCCATCATTCCTGACAAAGTCCAATACATTCTAGTTTCTTTTCAAGAACTTTGTCTCATTAATGTGCATGTGTTTGTGACTAAGAGCTGCCCACTTGCAGGGTGGGAAATTTGGGTAGTTCCAGATGCAATTATTGGGATTGTCTCCTAGGTACCTTGATCCATCAGCAAAGAGCTCTCCATGCTTGTTTTGCAATGTGGAATACTTCTATTATGTACTAATCTTACAAATCAGCTTACTCTACAAAACAAAGATTGTTTCAGTACCCCAAAGCCTTATGCAAAGGATCTCATGCAGTGGATGCTCTTGCATGAAAATGTTTCATTTTAATATTACAGTAGACCTCACCTACAACTGGCAACTAAGAACGATACACTCACCAAAGGAGACATCGCCAAAATTTAGGGATGGTACGCTGAAATGAAACGTCGGTCCGATGACACAGCCCCTGGGAGGAAAAAGACACAGAAGGAGGAAGTGGTTAGCAAGAAGAGTCCATAGATTTTAGCTGCTGCTACAGTTAGCAGTGCAACTAGGGGAATGTTGGTCTTAAATTCACCAGTGTCAAATCAATACACCTTCCACTTGTGCACAGCAAGGCATCAGTGTGGAAGCTAGGCAGCCTAGGTGAAGTGATGAAGAAGTGGAAACTGAGGAAGGCTGATTCTATTTAGTCCTATTTATCAATCTGACTGGTCAAGTCAAACTCTTTCTGTGAGGGAGGGAAGTTGGGATCAAGTGAAATGATTTGGAAAGTCAGGTTTCCTTCCCACCCTTGCCAAGGATCTGGAGTATAACAGTTTCACTTGTATTTGCCCTTTTCTCAATGTACTGCAAGTGCCAGACACTCTAAAACTCAATCCAGTGATGCTACTATAGGCAAGGTTCCAGACCAGGGTCCACTGGCTTGATGTTCTTCAAAATACCAGCAATGTATCTGAGCTGTAATAGGTGTTCTTCTGATGGACAAGGTTTGTCTTTCACTTGACGAATATTGGCCCAAGCAACCAATGAACTTGCAGAATTCTGAGGCATGGATTCAGGGAGCTCAAGACACCTGTCAGCATCCCAAATGCAAGTGAGATAGCACTAAAGAACATGGTTGCTGTACTGGAGTTGTGGCTAATGGAGAAATATGCCAATTGGCCACATATACACTGGTTGACAATTAAAACAATGACCAGTGCATATCTGAATTAAGCTGCCAGCAATCTGAACTGCTCTGATTCCAGGTCACTTTCTTACTTCTCTCCTCCCTCTCACTCATCCCCTTCTTTCATCCCTCATCCCCACAGCCAGGGCATTTGCAGATTCCACTGAAACTAGTGACTGGAGCTGCACAAAGCTAAATAGGTATTTCATGTGTGCTACCTTCCTGGTGCAAAGAACTGAGATCTCTGTCTTTCTGGACTGAATAAAGGGACCACAGTCCTTGCACTGTGCCTTCAAAGTTTGTTCTCAGGATTGTGACTGCAGCCATGATGTGTTTGCTGCCACTGTAACAGGGTGATAGGATGGTTTCCAGTGTCCTGCTAGAGGGAATTTATATTAATTGTGTGTGCAGTGCACATTATTCCCCCTTTTTCCAACACCAGTGTCCTTTCTGATACCAGCTTCACCCTTCTGTTGAGCTGGAGCAGATCATAGAATCATAGAATATCAGGGTTGGAAGGGACCTCAGGAGGTCATCTAGTCCAAACTCCTGCTCAAAGCAGGACCAATCCCCAACTAAATCATCCCAGCCAGGGCTTTGTCAAGCCTGATCTTAAAAACCTCTAAGGAAGGAGATTCCACCACCTCCCTAGGGAACTCATTCCAGTGCTTCACCACTCTCCGAGTGAAAAAGTTTTTCCTAATATCCAACCTAAACCACTCCCACTGCAACTTGAGACCATTAGTTCTTGTCCTGTCATCAGGTACCACTGAGAACAGTCGAGATCCATCCTCTTTGGAACCCCCTTGCAGGTAGTTGAAAGCAGCTATCAAATTGCCCCTCACTCTTCTGCAGACTAAACAATCCCAGTTCCCTCAGCCTCTCCTCATAAGTCATGTGCTCCAGGCCCCTAATCATTTTTGTTGCCCTCCGCTGGACTCTTTCCAATTTTTCCACATCCTTCTTGTAGTGTGGCGCCCAAAACTGGACACAGTACTCCAGATGAGGCCTCACTAATGTTGAATAGAGGGGAGTGATCACCTCCCTTGATCTGCTGGCAATGCCCCTACTTATACAGCCCAAAATGCCGTTAGCCTTCTTGGCAACAAGGGCACACTGTTGACTCATATCCAGCTTCTCATTCACTTTGTCTATGTCATACGATGACATTATTCTGATTTTGCAGCCAAAAAAGCCAGAAAGATTGCTTTTGATTAAAAACAAATCCTTCTTTCAATACCTCTTCATAGAAATTTCCAATAAAATATTGACAGATTAAAAACATTATATTATTTGCATCATTCTGTCAAATCAGAATTTTTTCTATAGTGCTACTTCTTTAGTGCTAGTCCATCAGCATTACAGTGGCTTAACTATGTTAAACTGGTTTTAATAACATGCATGTGGCAAGTTTTCCAATAGTGTAAGCGTATGTTTGTGTTGCTAAGAGCAAGACAGGCACTGGGGCACCAGTTTAATAATCCCGCCTAGGGCACCATAAATGCTAAGGATGGCCCTGCCTCTCCCCCTATATTAGTGCTATCTGCAAAATTAATGATCTTATAAATGAATGTTTCTTTGGCTGAGGTTTATGGATTACCCCAGCCGTTGCTATGCTAAGAACAGGAAATATCACAATCATTTCCAATACTACAGCACGGGAGATGTTGCTGTGCTTTTGTATGAATCATTAATAACATATTAACAGACTTCTGGTCTCAGAAACAGCCCATGCTAGAGCCCACTCTGCAGCACTGGCAGCTGCCAGGACCTTACTCACAGGTGCCCCGGCAGGAGGCACAGCAGCCGCAAACTGGGCACTCTGGAGATTCTGGGCTGGGGGCAGCTTATTGGTAGCCCTGGGGAAGCTCCCCCTTTCCCCTCGGCTGTGGGTTTGGGAAGATGCCAACTTTCCTTGGTGCCGGTTGGTGCTTGCCTCCCCCCGCACCGCCTCTGGCCCTGCCCTGACTTCGCCCCCTCCCTGTCCCTATTGGACCCCTCCCCAAATCCCTGTCCCGGCCCCGCCTCTTCTCTGAGCACGCTGCGTTCCTCCTTCTCCTCGTCCCTCCCACCGCTTGCTCTGCGAAACAGTTGTTTCATGGTGCAAGCACTGGGAGGGAGGAGGAAGAAGCAGGACTCAGCGACGTGTTCAGGTGAGGAGGCGGAAGTGGAATGGAGGAGGAGCGGGGAGCTGCCAGTGGCTGCAGAGAACCCACCAATTTTTCTCTGTGAGTGCTCCAGCCCCAGAGCACCCACAGAGTCGGCACCTATGACCTCACTATGTATAGTTATCTGGTTTCCCTTGCTGCAGGTCCAGTTCTTCAAATGATCCTCATCTATTTCAATGGGGGCCGAAGCACTCAGCACATTGAAGGATCAGACTACCTGTTACTTTCCCCAGTGAATTAAGTCTACCAAAGTTTAGGTTGCTCCAGAACTGGAAACTTGCCTGACACCCAAGCAGTCTTGAGATGACACAATGATTCTGTTTGATAAGGTCTGAGCAGTAGCCTGTGTTATTACCCTGAAGACTAAGGATTTAAGTTCCTCCACCTCCTAACTCCTGCAAAACTACAGCTGGGGCACTGTGTATTTCCAATGGTACAGGCCTTACAACTATTAGAAATCTAAGAGTTCATGAGCTACCGCAGTTCTCCCTGACTGGACTATTTCCTGAACAATCCTCCCTGAAGCAGTTCTCCAGAATGAGCAATTATACTAAAAACACTAGTACCCTTTTTGCAGCTCTC
The DNA here is from genome assembly GCF_025201925.1 of Gopherus flavomarginatus. NCBI lineage: Eukaryota > Metazoa > Chordata > Testudines > Testudinidae > Gopherus > Gopherus flavomarginatus. The sequence goes on from NC_066630.1 coordinate 41,458,345, forward strand.
TGCATGAGGCCAGGTAATGGTCTCAGAAGGGACTTATCACATTGCAGAAGTTTATGCAAACAAATTATTCTGAAATCAAAAATACTGATTGGCCTGATTTTTAAGGAAGCCCCAGTTGTTGCTGGTTTATTGAAAACTAGTAACGTCCTGGTTTAGTTATGAGCAGAAATGAAGGAGACTGGGGTCCTTGCTTGCAGAATCTTTTTCCCTCTCACAGAGCATTACATTTCCCCATATGAATGCTGAACACAGTTGGGAGATCATGGCGTCTAAACGATTAGAGCAGGGGATAAGGAATCACGGGTTCTAGTCTTGGCTCTGACAATGGTTCCTTATGTGACCATAGACAAATATCTGCTCTTCTCAGCCCTGGTCTACACTGTGAGTTTGGGTGGACTTTAGCAGTGTTAGATCAAATTAACCCTGCACCCATCCACATGACGAAGCCATTATTTTCGATTGAAAGAGCTCTTAAAATCGATTTTGGTACTCCTCCCCCAACAAGGGGATTAGCGCTGAAATTGACCTTGCCGGGTCGAATTTGGGGTAGTGTGGTCACAATTCAACAGTATTGGCCTCCAGGAGCTATCCCATAGTGCTCCATTGTGACTGCTCTGGACAGCACTCTCAACTCCGATGCACTGGCCAGGTAGACAGGAAAAGGCCCACAAACTTTTGAATCTCATTTTCTGTTAGGCCAGCGTGGCAATCTGCAGGTGAGTGCAGATCTCATCAGCAGATGTGACCATGATGGAGTCCCAGAATCGCTAAAGAGCTCCAGCTTGGACTGAACGGATCTGATCTGATCGCTGTGTGGGGAGACGAATTTGTGCTATCAGAACTCCGTTCCAAAAGACAAAGTGCCCAAACGTTAAAAACATCTCCAAGGACATGAAGGACTGAGGCTATAGCAGGGACCCGCAGCAGTGCCATGTGAAACTTAAAGAGCTGAAGCAAGCTCACCAAAAAACCAGAGAGGCAAACGGCCGCTCCAGGTCAGAGCCCCAGACATGCCGCTTCTATGATGAGCTGCATGCCATTCTAGGGGGTGCCCCTACAACTACCCCACCCCGGTGCTTTGACTCCATTAATGGAGTAGCATGCAACAGGGATGTAGATTTTGGGGATGAGGAAGATGAGGAGGAGGAGGTTGAAGATAGCTCACAGCAAGGAAGCGGAGAAACCATTTTCCCCAACAGCCAGGAACTGTTTCTCAACCTGGACCTGGAGTCAGTACCCCCTGAACCCACCCAAGGCTGCCTCCCGGACCTGCCAGGCAGAGAAGGAACCTCTGGTGAGTGTACCTTTATAAATATTATACATGGTTTAAAAGCAAGCTTGTTTAATGATTAATTTGCCCTGGCATTCACAGCCAGTACGTCTACTGGAAAAGCCTGTTAATGTGTCTGGGGATGGAGTGGAAATCCTCCAGGGACATCTCCATAAAGCTCTCCTGGATGTATTCCCAAAGCCTTTGCAAAAAGTTTCTGGGGAGGGCAGCCTTATTCCATCCTCCATGGTAGGACACTTTACCACACCAGGCCAGTAGCATGTAGTCTGGAATCATTGCATAACAAAGCATGGCAGCGTATGGTCCCGGTGTTTGCTGGCATTCAAACAGCCTCCGTTCTTTATCTCTCTGTGTTATCCTCAGGAGAGTGATATCATTCCTGGTCACCTGGCTGAAATAGGGTGATTTTATTATGGGGACATTCAGAGGTGCCCATTCCTGCTGGGCTCTTTGCCTGTGGCTGAACAGAAATGTTCCCCGCTGTTAGCCATGCAGTGGGGGGCGGGGTGAAGCGATCATCCCAGAGAATTGGATGTGTGTGTGTGGGGGGGTTTAGTTGGGTTTTTGTTGCATGTTAACCTGAAAACCACAGCCCCTCCTTTTAAATGGCCAATCCAATGGCTGCTTGGTATGGGAAAGGAGGGCGCTGCTGTTTGAAACCATTCCCACGTGTTATGAAGGTTAAAGAAGCCAAAAGACTGTGGCTTACCATGGCTGCCTGCAATCCAAATTCTGTTGCCTGGCCCTGCGTGAAAGATCTCTCACACCAAACTGGCATACCCTCAATAAGAGGCAAAATGTGACCTTCTACCGAAAGCACATGTGCTATGTAATGTTAACAGCAAGGTATACCGTGAAATAATCTACCCATTGTTCTCTAAAATGTGTCTTTTTAACTACCATTCTCCCTTTTTTTTTCCCACCACCAGCTGCAAATCTTTCAACGCTCACACTATCTTCTCCTTCCCAGAGGCTAGCGAAGATTAGAAGGCGGAAAAAAATGCACTCGTGATGAAATGTTCTCTGAGCTCATGCAGTCCTCCCACACTGAAAGAGCCAGCAGAATGCATGGAGGCAGACAATGTCAGAGTCCAGAAAAATGCAATATGAACACGGGGACAGGTGGTGGGCTGAAGATGATAGGTAGCATCAGCTTGGTGACAGAAGGCAAGAGGCAATGCTGAGGCTACTGGAGGAACAAACTGATAGGCTCTGGCATATGGCTGAGGTTCAGGAAAGGCAGCTTGAGCACAGACCACCACTACAGCCCCTGTGTAACCAACAGCCCTCCTCCCCAAGTTGCAAAGCCTCCTCACCCAGATGCCCAAGAATGCTGGGTGGGGCCTCCAGGCACCCAACCACTCCACCCCAGAGGACTACCCAAGCAACAGAAAGCTGGCATTCAATAAGCTTTAAAGTGCAGTGTGGCCTTGTCCTTCCCTCCTCCCTCACCCCTCCTGGGCTACCTTGGCAGTTATCTCCCTATTTGTGTGATGAATTAATAAAGAATGCATGAATGTGAAGCAACAATGACTTTATTGCTTCTGCAAGTGGTGATCAAAGGTGGGAGGGGAGGGTGTTTAGCTTTCAGGGAAGTAGACTGAACCCGGGGCGGGGGTGTCATCAAGGAGAAACAAACGGAACTTTCACACCGTAGCCTGTCCAGTTGTGAAACTGGTTTTCAAAGCTTCTCTGATGCGGACCGCGCCCTCCTGTGCTCTTCTAACAGCCGTGGTGTCTGGTTGCGCGTAATCAGCGGCCAGGCGATTTGCCTCAACGTATCCCCCTTACTCTCACAGATATTGTGAAGCACACAGCAAGCAATAATAACAATGGGAATATTGATTTCGCTGAGGTCTAACTGAGTCAATAAACTGCACCAGCGTGCTTTTAAATGTCCAAAGGCACATTCTACCCCCATTTTGCACTTGCTCAGCCTATAGTTGAACAGCTTCTGACTACTGTCCAGGCTGCCTGTGTACGGCTTCATGAGCCATGGCATTAAGGGGTAGGCTGGGTCTCCAAGGATAACGATAGGCATTTCAACATTCCCAATGGTTATTTTCTGGTCTGGGAAGAAATTCCCTTGCTGCAGCTTTTGAAATAGACCAGAGTTCCTGAAGATGCGAGCGTCATGTACCTTTTCCAGCCATCCCACACTGATGTTGGTGAAACGTCCCTTGTGATCCATTAGCACTTGCAGCTCCATTGAAAAGTACCCCTTTTGGTTTATGTACTCGCTGGCTTGGTGCTCCGGGTGCCAAGAGAGGGATATGGTTCCGTCTATCGCCTCACCACAGTTAGGGAATCCCATTGCAGCGAAACCATCCACTATGACCTGCCCATTTCCCAGAGTCACTGCCCTTGATAGCAGCAGCCAGTGATTGCATTGGCTACTTGGATCACAGCAGCTCCCACTGTAGATTTGCCCACTCCAAATTGATTCCTGACTGACCGGTAGCTGTCTGGTGTTGCAAGCTTCCAGAGGGCTTTCGCCACTCGCTTGTGAACTGTGAGGGCTGCTCTCATCTTGGTATTCTGGCGTTTTAGGACAGGGGAAAGCAAGTCACAAAGTTCCATGAAAGTGCCCTTATGCATGCAAAAGTTTCGCAACCATTGGGAATCATCCCAGACCTGCAACACTATGCAGTCCCATCAGTCTGTGTTTGTTTACCAGGCCCAGAATTGGTGTTCCATGGCATGAACCTGCCCCATTAACACCATGATGTCCACATTGCCGGGGCCCGTACTTTGAGAGACGTCTGTGTTCATGTCCTCATCACTCTCATCACCGCGCTGCCGTTGCCTACTCGCCTGCTTTTGCAGGTTCTGGTTGTGCATATACTGCAGGATAATGCGCATGGTGTGTACAGTGCTCATAATTGCGGTGGTGATCTGAACGGGCTCCATGCTTGCCATGCTATGGTGTGAGCGCTGAAAAAAGGTGCGAAATGATTGTCTGCTGTTGCTCTGGGCAACTGACGACACGGCTTACAGGGTTTGCTTACAGGGTTTTCACACACAATGGCCCCCTCAAGGCCTGAACTCAAACCACTGAGTTAGCCCTCCTCCTACTATTCACAGAGGGAGGGAAGGAGGGGGGAGCAAATGCATACAAAACAAATCTGGTCTCTTTATTGTTTTGATCCACTCTATCTCTCTTATACATCTTGGCTGGCAGCAGACAGTGCAGTACAACTGCTAGCCATCATCATCTCCTTGCTGCTTGCCAGAAGATGCTGCAGTACAATGGTTAGCCATCGTTGTCTCTTGGCTGCTCGCCAGAAGACGGTGCAGTACAACTGCTGGCCATCGTCGTCTCCCATTTATGTCCAGGCGCCCCTGGCCGACCTCACCGAGGCCAGCCAGAAGCACACATATCTGCCCAGGCGCCCCCGACTGACCTCACTGAGGTCGGCTAAAAGAGCACCTAGGAGACGACAATTATGGCAACCAATTGTAATGCACCATCTGCTGCCAAAAAGCAATGAGCTGCTGCTGTGTAGCACTGCAGTCCCATGTCTGCCAGCACGCAGGAGACATACGGTGACGGTGAGCTACGCGGGCTCCATGCTTGCCGTGGAATGTCGTCTGCACAGGTAACCCAGGAAAAAAGACGAGAAACGATTGTCTGCCGTTGCTTTCATGGGGGGGACACCTGAAGACATTTACCCACAACCATCAGCGACAATGTTTTTGCCCCATCAGGCATTGGGATCTCAACCCAGAATTCCAATGGGCAGCAGAGACTGCAGGAACTGTGGGATAGCTACCCACAGTGCAATGATCCGGAAGTCGACGCTAACCTCGGTACTGTGGATGCACTCCGCCAAGTTAATGGTCTTAATGGTCTTAAGTGGGGACACACACAATCGACTGTATAAAATCGATTTTTAAAAAAATCGACTTCTATAAATTCGACCTAAGTTTGTAGTGTAGACATACCCTCAGTATCTCCAGCTGTAAAATGAGGATTAATACTCTACCTCACAGGGGTGCTGAGGATCAAAACTGTCCTAAGATGAAAGATGCTACAGAAATGCCAATTATTAATGAATACTCATTATAGCCCCGCTTACCTAATAGTCAAGTCCACAGGCTCGGGGGCTCCATTCACACTGAATTTAAACTCCTCTGTGAACTCCCCCAGGATGGTGGAACTGAAGGAAATCTGGATGGCTTGAAGTCCACCTGGCAGAATGATGCCCTCTTTGGGATCGAGGGTAAAACAGGCGCCCAGGGCAGTAGCTGGAGGAATCAAGTTAAAGAGGGCATCAATGGCTCCTTTGTTACACAGGATGGCCTGCAGCAGTAAAAGGGAAGGAATGGAAACATACAAGGAACTTTTACTTCTCACAGACTGAACTGATTTGTTTTCTAATTAAATGATTAACATCTGAAAAGGGAGAAGTGACAAGACGTTGCCTGTCGGAAGCCAAGGGAAATACAATGGGCTAAATTCTGCACTCAATTATATCTGCAATAATTCCAAATAAATCAAGAGAGTTGCTCTGAATTTACTCCAGTGAAACTGAGAGCAGAATACCCTCCACTGTACCTGAATGTGCAGTACAAGATAGACACCGAACACATATCTGGGCATTCAGAAAAGTCCCCAAGAGCAGCAAAGAACAGTCACATTGTTTCTGACGAAACATCATACAATCATATTGCTCCCGGGGGCCAATCCTGCAACATGCTGAATGCATTCCACTCCTCCTGGAGCCAGTAAGCTGAGGGCACTTGGCACCTTGCAGACTTGGGTGCACTGGGTTATGACACTGCTAATGCCCACTGTTCTTGTTTAGAACTGGGAGCATAAACCAGATTGCAAATAGAAAACATATGACCTTGTCATGATTAGACAGACAGACACATTTGTCAGACATCCTTTCCTGGGGACTAGTCTTGTATTTATAAAATGGTTGTTTATCCCTCCTTTGAAAAGCACTTTGGGGTCCTCAGATGAAAGCTTCTATAGACAAAAATGCAAAATATTATGAGTTCATTTTTATTAACCTACTTAGCTTATTTTTCTGGAAGCTTTTCTTTTTATGTGAGGAGGGCATCTGCTATTTATTGTATAAAGTCAAGTAGTACTCAGAAACCTGGGTATTGCTAATTTCAGAAGTATCCAAAAGTACACTGCTACCGGCTATAATGCGGTCATGGGGAGCCAAAAATCCCTACCGCGTTATAAGAGAAAAGCCGTTTTATCGGGGCAGCGTTGGCAGGGCTGCAGCAGTGATTTAAAGAACCCGGGGTTCCAGCCGCAGGGAGCCCCAGGCCCTTTAAATCGCCGACGGAGCTCTGCTGCCACAGCCCCGGGGTAGAAGCGGCAGGGCTCCAGTGGTGATTTAAAGAGCTCCAGGCTCCGGCCACTGTGGGGAGCCTGGGCCCTTTAAATCCCCGGCTGAGCCCCACTGCCGCAGCCCCAGGGTAGCAGCGGTAGGACTCCAATGGTGATTTTAAGAGCTCCGAGCTCCGGCCACTGCGGGGAGCCCGGGCTCTTTAAATTGCCAGCCCAGTCCCGCTGCCACAGCCATGGGGTAGCAGCAGCAGGGCTCTGGCGGTGACTTAAAGGGCCTGGGGCTCCCTGCAGCAGCCGGAGCCCTGGACCCTTTAAAGCGCCGCCAGATCCCCGCTGTTACAGCGCTATATGTGAACCCGTGTTATATCAGGTCGCGTTATAGAGGGGTAGAGCTGTACTGGTTCAATACAGACCTTTTTTATTTTCCTCTATCTTGTTGGATCAGCTCTGTCTTAGCTAAACTATAAAGGCCAGTGAACAAGGAGGGCAAATATCAGCATGACCTATTCCAAACAATTTTAATCTCATAAATATTCACAAGCACAATCTAAGACTTTCACAATTGTTTGTGACACACTGTAAGTTTGGGGCTAATTTTGTAATTGCTGTGCACCCACAAATCCCATTGTCTTGAATAAGAGATGTAGGCCTCAGCTCCTCTCCAGACCCAGACCCTTTATACTGGTCAAAAAGTCCCCACTACTGTCAACAAACACTATTGTTTCACTGATACATTTTGCTTTAGGCAAAATTATAAATTTCTTCAGTGCTGCAGGCTGACTTCCTGCCATTTCCACAGACACATTTCATCTGTTTTACAATCTCCTGCCCCCTTTTGTCCTTGTAGAATCTAGCAAAGAAACTGAGGGAGAAGCATGAAAATGTGACTTGTTTTTTAAAATTCTGGTACTGCTTCAAAGAATAGTTGCACATCCTCCTCTTCCTCACTGAGGAAAGAATACAAATAATGATATACACGCTCATGTATTTTACTGCTTAGTTACACAAGGTCCTAATATAAGCTGCCCCAAAGTTGAAGTTTACTCACTGCATAGCTGCCAAGAACACTGACTAAGGGCCAGGGCCGTCCTTAGCATTTATGGTGCCCTAGGCGGGATTATTAAACTGGTGCCCCAGTGCCTGTCTTGCTCTTAGCAACACAAACATACGCTTACACTATTGGAAAACTTGCCACATGCATGTTATTAAAACCAGTTTAACATAGTTAAGCCACTGTAATGCTGATGGACTAGCACTAAAGAAGTAGCACTATAGAAAAAATTCTGATTTGACAGAATGATGCAAATAATATAATGTTTTTAATCTGTCAATATTTTATTGGAAATTTCTATGAAGAGGTATTGAAAGAAGGATTTGTTTTTAATCAAAAGCAATCTTTCTGGCTTTTTTGGCTGCAAAATCAGAATAATGTCATCGTATGACATAGACAAAGTGATGTCTTGTTTGATTGCAAGACTAGCAAGACCAGTCAAGTGTTCCTGACTCCTTGTAGAGCGGAGATAGTTTTTAATGAGCCTTAGTTTTGAGAAACTCCGTTCTCCTGACGCTACTGTTACAGGAATTGTCAGTAGAATACGAGTGGCAATCTACACATTAGGATATATGTCAACAAGTTTGCTGACATGAATAAACTGTACAAAGCCCATCATCGATTTTGCATGTGGCAACATTGATGACAGTGTACTCAATTCTTCATACAGGTCAAGTCCATTTAAACCAAAATGATTGCCGTGCTTCAGGAGGCTCTCTAGGTCAGGGGTCCCCAACACGGTGCCCATGGATGCCATGGCGCCTGCTGGGGCCTCTCAGAACACCTGCGTACTGGTCGGCGGACGAGCATCCACCGAAATGTCGCTGAAATTCAGCGGCATTTTGGCGGCAACGCCTCTGGATGACGCTGCTTGCCGCCGACTAGCAGCGTAATCCAGAGGTGTTGCCACCAAATTTCAGCAGCATTTCGGCAGATGCTCATCTGCCGCCATGGTCCTTCGTCTGGCACCTGGGGGATCACTGCTCTACGTTCTTGCACTTTGTCATTAGTTGCTCTTTTTTTCCTATTTCGTTGAATTTAGTCCTGCTCAGCCCGCTACCAGCTGAGTGAATGGAACCCCAGGCCGACAGCGGGTTGAGTGGCTCAGTCAGGGTATCAGCCACCGGCCTGCTCAGCCCACTGCCAGCCTGGGGTTCCTTGGGGGTCCCCAGACCAGCAGTGGGTGCTGAGTGCAGGGGCGGCTCCAGGAACCCACGCTCCAAGCGGGTGCCTGGGGCGGCAAGCCGTGGAGGGCACTCTGCCAGCGCCGCGAGGCTGGCAGGCAGGGTGCCTTTGGCAGCATGCCTGCGGAGGGTCCGCTGGTCCCGCGGCTTTGGTGGACCTTCCACAGGGTGCTGTGGGACCAGCGGACCCTCCGTGCTTGGGGTGGCAAAATGTCTAGAGCCGCCTCTGGCTGAGTGGGGCCGGCCGCTGGGACCCCAGGTGGCAATGGGGCAGCAGCCGGAACCCCAGAGCAGCGGCGGGCTGAGCTGTTCAGCCCGCCGCTGTGTGCAATCAAAAATCATCTCACTTGCCACCTTTGGCACATGTGCCGTAGGTTGCCGACCCCTGCTCTATACACTAATAAGGAGATGAGCATATTACAGTTGTTGGAGGGCTCTATTTAGCAGTAACAGGGCTATAGGAAAGTCAGTCCACATTTTTTGTTTCTCTGATGAAAACTGGCCCACTCCCTTCCCCATACCAAACTTGTCACAAATAATTGTCAACAACTTAATTTTCTGGTTTTGGCAAAGATATTGATTTTTTAAAAAAAAATACTGAAATTGAATTCAGGATTGTTAGCAAGCATTTTTGGCGAACAAATTTGTTAAGTGACGATCTAAATGGCAACACATGCTTTCATGCTTGGCTCAACCCCCCAGCCTGCTGGTCCAACAGCTGCAATAGAGGAGGAGATAGGTGGAAAACTGCAGGACCCCAAAATCCACCTCTTGGGGTGCAGAGTGACAACAGCAGCAGCAAACCCTCAGGTCCTATCACATGCCAGTTGGCACCACTGCCAGCCCAATGGATCACGGTGAAGTTAGCACAGCATCTGATTTCAGGGACGGGACACCCATTTAGCCACAGCAGCTCATCCTGCCTTGTGCAACTCCCCCCGGATGAGATGGATCACTGCCAGCCCGGGGGAGAGACGCACTCCCCAGCTAGGGTGATCAGATCCAGATGTCCTGATTTTATAGGGCTAATCCTGATATTTGGGGCTTTGTCTTATATAGGCACCAATTATCCCCATCTAGGGTGGCCAGACAGCAAGTGTGAAAAATCAGGATGGGGGTAGGGGGGAATAGGAGTCTATATAAGAAAAAGACCCAAAAATTGGGACTGTCCCTATAAAAGTGGGACATCTGCTCCCTACCCCAACTCCTTGTCCTGATTTTTCACACATGCTATCTGGCTATCCCCAGCACAGCCCTCTGTGACCATTCCAATCCTGGCTGCCTGCGAGGAAGTGAGTTACTTTCACTGTCATTTCTCAGCAGGCAGCCAGCCTCCCCTCCACTTGCAGCACCTCACCCAACCCAGCCCTGACAGAGGGGAGGGGGGAGAGAGGGGTGCTCCATGGGGGGGAGGGAGAAAGAGGGGTACTCTGTGGGGCAGGGGGGAGAAGAATGGATGTTATGGGGGACAATAAAGGATACTGCCAGAGCTCCTGAGCCTGTCTCACCTCACGCTGGGGTAAAGAGTCACACTCACAGGGGAGTTCCTTCCCAGAGATCCCAGCAGCCAATCCCCTCCCTCAGACTGTGCTGCATTCGTCTCTCTAGGACCCAGCAGCCCTGCTCTTACATGCTCCACTGCTTCCCATCTGTCCAGGCTCCCAGCAGAATGGGGCCCCCAGGCAGAGTGGTGCCCTAGGCGGCTGCCTGTTCTGCCTATGGCTAAGGACAGCCCTGCTAAGGGCAACATCTAGTTGTTTAAATTTGTCTCAAGTAAGGAAACTAATAAATTGATAGCGAGAGATGCAATAAGGCATCAGCATGGAAAATGCACAGAGAGATGCAGTAAGGCATCAGCATTGAAAATGCACAGAGTACAAAATATTTCTGTGAAGAAACACCTTAAACATGCCCTTCCTCGCCACAGCAGGGCTTCAGAAATGTCCAACATGATGCATTGCCTCATTTAATACCTCTTTAGGTTGCTGTGTTTTTCATTTTTGCTCATATTTGATGCCATTGCTATTTGCTTCACTTGCAGAAACTCTTAACTCTTTCAGATTGATTCCTAAAGTGCTCGCTGCAAAAAGAGCAAGGGGTGGGAAGAGATTGATTGGCAGTGAACCTTAGCCTCAGGAAGCGGTAGGATGCACTGAATTGGGGGTTGTTTGAAAGGACTTCCACAAAATTGAGTTCACATGCAGCAAGCTTGTTCACGCTACTACTGTTGTTCTTCCAGATGTGTTGCTCATGTCCATTCCGATTAGGTGTGTGCGCGCCGCGTGCACAATTGTCGGAAGATTTTTACCCTAGCAACACTTGGTGGGTCGGCTGCGGAGCCCCATTTACGGTGCTGGATATATACCGCAGCCAACCCAGCACCCTCTCAGTTCCTTCTTGCCGGTTACTCCAACAGAGGGGAAAGAGGGCGGGTTTGGAATGGACATGAACAACACATCTCGAAGAACAACAGTTACAAAGGTGAGTCTTTTCTTCTTCGAGTGCTTGCTCATATCGATTCCAATTAGGTGACTCCCAAGCCTTACCTAGGCAGTGGGGTCGGAGTGAGACGTCGCGCAGTGCAGAACCACTGAGCCAAATGCCGCGTCACCCCTTGACTGCTGGATGATAGCATAGTGGGAAGCAAAGGTATGTACCAATGACCACGTTGCTGCCCTAGAGATCTCCTGTATGGGTACATGAGCCAGGAAGGCGGAGGACGAAGCTTGAGCCTGAGTGGAGTGGGCAGTAAGGTGCATAGTTGAGACACTAGCCAAGTCATAGCATACACGGATGCATGATGTGATCCAGGACGAGATGCGCTGGGTGGAGACCGGGAGGCCCTTCATCCGCTATGAACAGCTGGGATGTCCTCCTAAAAGGTTTAGTTCATTCGATGTAAAAGGTGAGGCCCTGCGAATGTCCAGGGAGTGCAGCTGTTGTTCTCATCGAGAAGCGTGCGGCTTTGGATAGGAGACCAGAAGGAATGTGTCTTGGTTGACATGGAAGGCAGACACCACCTTAGTAACACAGGGTGTGGTTGCAGCTATACCTTGTCCTAATGGAACACCGTATACAGTGGGTCCGAGATGAGGGCTCTAAGCCCCGACACGTCTCGTCGAGGTGATAGCTACGAGGAAGGCTGTCTTCCAGGAAAGGTACAGGAGCAAGCAGGTGGCCATCAGCTTGAACCCATGAGTCTGAATAGGCACCCATGAGCCTGGATAGGACCAAGTTGAGGACCCACATAGGGGTCGGATGCCGAATTTGCAGATACAGACGTTCTAGGCCTTTGAGGAACCTGCTGACCATGGGATTGGAGAAGACCAAGCATCCATTTTCGCCTGGGTGGAAGGCTGAAATAGCTGCTAGGTGTACTCTGATGGATGAAACTGCCAGGCCCTGCTGTTTCAAGGACAAGAGATAGTCTAAGATGGTAGGTACTGGCGCCTCCAGGGGGACAGTATTGCTCAGAGCACACCAGCAGGAGAAACACTTCAACTTGGCCAAATACATGGACCTAGGAGAGGGCTTTCTGCTACCCAAAAGTACCTGCTGCACTGAGCAGGAGCAGTGCAGCTCAGCTTGAGTTAGCCATGCAGCATCCACACTGTGAGGTAGAGGGATTGTAGGTCTAGATGACAGAGTCGTCCGTGTTCCTGAATGATCAGGTCTGACCACAACGAAAGTGGGATTGGGGTGGTCACTGAGAGATCAAGAAGAGTGGTATATCAGTGCTGCCTGGGCCACGCTGGGGCGAGCAGAATTAAGCAGGCCCTGTCTCTGCGCAACTTGAGAAGGACCCTGTGGACTAACGGAAATGGAGGAAAAGCATAGAACAGGTGGTCTTTCCACGGTATCAGGGAGGCCTTCAACAGGGAACCTGGGGAGAAACTCTCAAGAGAGCAGAACACCTGGCAGTTCCAATTCTTGTGAGAGGCGAAGAGGTCTATCTGAGGAAATTTCTACTTCTGGAAAACAGAGTGGATGATGTCCGGGAGAATTGACCACTCTTGAGCCTGGAAGGACCTGCTGAGGTGGTCCGCCAAGGTTTTCTGGACTCCTGGGAGAAACAACGCCACTAGGTCGATCGAGTGAGCTATGCAGAACTCTCACAGGCGAAGGACTTCCTGACAGAGGGGGGCGATCGTGCTCCCCCTTGTTTGTTGATATAAAACATGGCTGTTGTGTTGTCTGTAAAAACTGCAACACAATGGACCTGAAGGTCCTTGTGTAACATTTGGCATGCCAGGCGCACCGCTCTCAGCTCCCGTACATTGATGTGTAGGGATCTCTCTTGTGTAGATCAAAGGCCCTGCATGTGAAGGTCTGCAAGGTGGGTGTCCCAACCCAAAGATGCATCCGTGGTTAGGACCAGGGAGGGCTGCAGGGCATGGAATGGTACCCCTTTGCATATTGAGTTGGGGTTCAGCCACCAAACCAGGGAGGTTAAGACTTCCAGTGGTACCGTGACCACTGTGCCCATGTTGTCCCGGACTGGGCAGTATACGGTTGAGAGCCAGGCCTGAAGTGAATGGAGGCGCAATCTGGCACATCTGGTCACGAAAATGCAAGATGCCACGTGTCCCAGGAGACCAAGGCATGTTCGTGCTGTTGAGGTCGGGAAGCTTTGGAGGCCGTGAATAATGCTCGCCATGGACTGGAAGCAAGTGTGTGGTAGGCACGCACGGGCAAGTTTTGAATTCAGGACTGCTCCGATGAAGTCTATTCTTTGGGTCGGCTCCAAAGTGGACTTTTCGAGACTGAACAGCAGGCCCAGCTGTCTGAACAAGCTCATGGTGAACATGAGATTGCACCTGGTCCTTGGAGTGATCCCAAATGAGTCAGTTATCGAGGTACGGAAACACTTGGATCCAATGTTGACGGAGTGAGGCAGCTATGACAGCCATACACTTTGTAAAGACCCTTGGTGCCGTGGATAGGCCGAAGGCAAGGTCAGAAAATTGGAAGTGCTGTTGGTTGACCACAAAGCGAAGGAAACACCTGTGCAGCGGGTAAATCGCTATGTGGAAGTACCCATCCTTCATGTCGAGGGCAGAGTACCAGTCTCCAGGATCCAGGGAAGGAATAATGGTCTCCAGGGAAACCACATGGAACTTCAATCTTACCATGAATTTGTTGCGTCCGAACAGGTCCAGGATGGGCCATAGCCAGCCCTTTACCTTGGGAACTAGAAAATAACATGAGTAAAACCCCTTGCAAGGATGTTCTGGCTACCTTCTTGCCCTCCTCTAGTAGGGCCCTGAACTCTTCCCTGGACTGCTGAGGAATACGTTTTTTGAACTTTTGCACTGAGTTCCAGGTATTATAATTGTAGCGGTTCAGGAGGGCCTGCTGGTTAGCGATCCTGAGCTGCAAACGCCAGTAGAATAAACTTTGCCCCCAAATAAATCCAGGTCTAGCATCCTTGGATTTAGGAGTGGGAGCTTGTTGGCCGTGTCTTTCCCTCTCGTTAACTGACTGTACAATGAAGGAGCACAGCTGGGGGTGAATATACAAGTATTCGTGGCCCTTGGAGGGGACCAAATACTTCCTCTCCACCCCTTTGGCAGTGGGCGGAATAGAGGCTGGAGATTGCCAGATCATAGTGGCATTAGCCTGAATAGTCTGGATAAAGGACAAGGCTATTCTGGTCGGGGTGTTGACCGAGAGAATGTCCACTACAGGATCCTCGACCTCCACCACGCCCTCCACCTGGAGGCTCATGTTTTGTGCCACCCTGCGGAGCAACTCCTGGTATGCATGGAGGTCTATAGGTGAGGGGCTAGAGGAGGACATACCCTACACTGCCTTGTCGGGCGAAGAGGAGAAGAAAACACCTGGGACTAACAGGTCCTGGGGAAGGTCTTGTTGGAGAGGGTCTGGCTGCCCTAGGTCCACCATGCTAGTGGCATTGGCCTGAGCTGAAGGCAGAGCCGTCGCCTCCGAACCACCCAGGGGAGGGCAACTCACAGTAGCCTCCGGCAGTAGGGGCTCCGAGTGGGCAGAGCGAGAAGCCCCTGAGGGGACACTTTGGCCTGATGGTATGCCCAAGTGGTCCAAAAGGACCATTGCGGAGGTCCCTGACCAGGGTCCTGTCCCTCGTCGTGCCATTGGCTAGCACCACCTGCATCTTGGTCCTGGACACGGTAGCCACTTTCTGCCTGGGACGACCTCGAGGTGGGACGGGACGGCCAAGATGGAGCCGAGCATGTATGCTGGGTCGCCTTGCCGTGTGATACTGCCCCGTGCCGTGATGGGGATTGGTGCCGTGGTCTCGAGCGGTACCGCGATTCTGATTGGGACCGATAGCCATATCAGTGCTAGGAGGCAGATCTGGACCTCAGCAAAGATCTATGGGCGGAATGGTGCCGGGATCGACTCCGAGTAGATCGGCGCCTGGACCAGCAGTGAGATGGGTGCCAGGAGCTGGACCGGTACCGACCGTACTGGGAAGAAGATCTTTGCGAGGCGGAGTGGCGTTGCAAGTGCGACTTGTGCCGGGATTGTGAGCGGTGCTGTGAACACGACCAGCATCTGGACAGAGACTGTGACCGGGATTGGGACCGGGATCAGTGTCGTCCTGTGTCACTCTGCGACGGAGGACACATTACGGAGGGCTTTTCTTTTGAGGGAATAGCCCGTACCAGCAGCACCAAAGGTTGCGACGGTCTCGGCTCGGTGAGTGCCATCAGGTGGCATGCCATGGAGAAAGTCTCCGGAGTGGATGGCAGCCCGAGCTTGACCACAGTATGCACCGAGGAGGTTAACTGTTCCAGACTCGACAGCCCTTGTGGTGCTGGAGTCAACGGTACGGGGTTGGTGCCTTTGCGAGACGGTCCAACATGGGATGCGGCTCTGAGGGAGGCACAGGTGGTGCCGGCAACTGCAAGGGGCAGCAGGTTGTTTATGCTGCTTCTTTGGTCCCGGAGACAGCGAGCGGCGCTGCACTGGTAGAGGTGCCGGAGATGTCCGGTGCCGGGAGTCTTTGCCGGTGTCTGGACATGGTGCTGACCCTTTCGGTGCCGCAGCCGCGCTTCGAACCGATGAGGACATCGGAGCTGCTTCAAGTGAAAGTCCCACTCCTCTTTAGTCCGTGGCTTGAATGCCTTGCAAATGCGCCACTTATCAGACTGATGGGATTCCCCCAGGCACTTCAAACAGGAGTCGTGGGGATCTCCATTAGGCATCGGCTTAAGGCAGGCCGAGCACAGTTTGAAACATGGAGACCTAGGCATCAGCCTGGCTACCAGGAGGGAGGGAAGGGGAGGAGCCCCTTACTCCCAACAACTATTTACACTAAAAAACAATAACTATTAACTACTACTAAAGAACTAACAACAACTACTTTTAAAACTATTTACAACTATAAACGAGTGCTATACTATAAGCTAGGGAAGTGGAGTTCAGCTACGCCACACTCCACAGTTCCAACAACCGTCATGGGCAGTAAGAAGGAACTGAGAGGGCACTGGGTCGGCTGGGGTATATATCCGACGCTGTAAAGGTGCCATTCCAGGGAGCGCCTCAGCCAACCCACCGAGTGTTGCTAGGGTAAAAATCTTCCGACGATCATGCACGCGGCGCGCGCACACCTAATTGGAATCGATATGAGCAAGCACTCAATGTTAGCATAGCCCTCTGGCATAGACACCATGTACACTGACAGGGGGAGTTCTTCTGCCTACATAGAACCACCACCTCCCCTAACATCAGCAATGCTGACTGAAGAACTCTTCTATCAGCACAGTTGCATCTATACTGGGGAGTTTGCCGGCAGAACTACATCAGCTACAGGCATGGATTTTTACACCCTGACCAACATGGCTAGGCCACCTGTGTCTTCTTAACAGCCATAGCACAAAGGTACATTGCATTTAAGGCCTGAACCAAAGTCTACTGAAGTCACCGGAGTCTTTTTGCAGAGGAGTACCTATGTCCTTATCCTATTTTAATGTATAAATTTCTTTGTAAGCCACAAAACACATCAGACATAGAAATCCTGCCCTAAGGATACTGCAAGGAGACATGTGCACCTAGAAGTATGCAGTGGTCACTTTGTATGGGAACATACACACCATTCAAAGGAAGATGAAGCCTGGGATTTGCTCATTCTGAGCTTGCACTCAGGACATCCAGCCACTCTCAAATCAAAGTGACCCAGCTACCAAAAGCTCTGGGTTCAGGAGTCTCCACACTGTAGGATTAGCTCACCTTTGGCTGTACAGTAAGCAGTCAGACTCTGTAGTTCACATGCCATGAGCCTATCAACACTGCCCTATCTGCTTACCTCGTAACTGTGTGTTGACCCAACAAAGACCTTTCCAATATCTAGCTGGTCAAAACTGAAGAGCAGCTTGGGGCCCATCCCTTCCCCTTTGATGCGCAGGGGGAGCCGGGTCTCACGGCCTGTGAAGAAGATCCAATTTTCAGTAAACAAAACATAGGAATTGCCAGACTGGGTCAGTCCCATCTAAGCGCAGTGTGACCCTGGCTGACTAGGGCATGCTAGAGTGTAGTTAGGTTAATTCACTTGTGTAGATCAAAGTAATGGTTAGATGTATATGTGTGTATTCAGATGTTTAAACTTCATGAAAACTAGTGGAATGCTACTGGTATTGTTTTTGCTTATCTGTTCCTGTCATAATGTAACAGCAAACATTTACATGGTAAACACCCTTGTAACTAAATTACCCATCAAAGAAATCTTGTGAAAAGCTAATGAAGGACTTAAGGACTTTAACAGAAATGCAGATTTCACAGCAAGTGGTCATTATATATATAGTCAGAGGTCAAAGGTCTAAGTGCTTTCCTCACTCACCATCAAAAGAAAAGACCACGTTAACAGAAACACTCTCAGCTTGCTTTCTGTGTGAAGAGACTATAAATACCATCAAATGAAAGATCCTGTGTCTCTGGACTGTTTGGATCCTAACAGGACAGAATAACCGAACGAGAAGACAGAGATTCCCAGAGTTATTCTAAGTAGCCCTGACAGACTTTTGGGAAACCGGCAGTTTATTACATCATCGCCATCACTTGGAGTTACAAACTGTCACCTATCTATTGTTATATTTTACCTGCTTTAATCTCTCAATAACTGTAATTCTTTTGTCTTAGCTAATAAATCTTTAGTTAGTTTCCTATAGAATTGGCTGACAGCATTGTCAGAATCCTACTTGGATTCCATGCATGCTAGTGAATTGCCCTATAGCCACTTGAATTTGATGGGAATAATATATGGGCACAGGCCCCGTTACAGAATTGTGGGAGCCTGTGCACTATGGAAATTAGGTCTCCCATCTTCACTAAACTAAACAACCAAGCACCCTAGTCCCATACAGGCCCCAGAATGCCCCTTTCTTCAACCCACAAAGAGCTCCTGAAAGCCTCTCACACACCCCTGAATGCCCCTCTTGCTCCATGCACAGCCCCCTGAATGTCCCTCCTGCCCCCCACTTCCCCTGAATGCCCCTCCCCCAATTCCCCCTGAATGCTCCTCTTGCTCCACGCACAGCCCCCTGAATGTCCCTCCTGCCCCCACTTCCCCTGAATGCCCCTCCCCCCAATTCCCCCTGAATGCTCCTCTTGCTCCACGCACAGCCCCCTGAATGTCCCTCCTGCCCCCCACTTCCCCTGAATGCCCCTCCCCCCAATTCCCCCTGAATGCTCCTCTTGCTCCACGCACAGCCCCCTGAATGTCCCTCCTGCCCCCCACTTCCCCTGAATGTCCCTTCCCCCAATTCCCTCTGAATGCTCCTCTTGCTCCACGCACAGCCCCTGAATGCCCCTCCCTCCCTCCACTTCCCCCTAAATGCCCTGCACACACCCCACAGCCCCCTGAATGGCCCTCCCATTCCCCACAGCCCCCTGAATGCTCCTCCCATCCCCCACATGTACACCATCAACCCTCTACCAGCCCCACCTATCCCGACCACCCTCACACACATCCCAGCAGTGCTGACATACATCCCGCTCACCACAGCTCCCAACACCTTAATACCACTGGCCACAGCCTCCAACATCCATCACTCACCCTCAACATCCTGGCCCCCATCTCCATCCCCCCCAACATTCCCCCCAACTCCTCCCCACCATCCCCCACTCATTCCCAACCCCTCACACCATAGCCCACCTACAGCTCACCCTTACCCCCACACCCACCATCTCTGGGACCTTCCTAAGTACTCACCAGCGCCGCTGCGCCCAGCTCCATGCTCTGCTACCATCCTAGGCTAAGGCGGATCCTTTCAACCCCGGCCAGCCAGCTCCGTTCACTCCTGCTGCCTGCGCTGCACTCACGTGCTCTTGCACCATTCAGGTTTGGCACAGCCATCTCTCCCTCCGTCATGACGGGGGCAGGGTGGAGAGGGGGCTGGGCCAAACTTGAGTGAGTGGTGTTGCGCTCTGATGCAAGGGGCCACTGCGCTGTTCAGTTTTGGGATATTCTGCTGGTTGTTGGAGGGGTCCCCTGAGATGGAAGCTCTGTGCAAGTGCATAGAGGACACATTGGTTAATCCAGGTCGGTGTGGGCATAAGATTTATAGTGACCTTAAATGGTCACATCCTTGCTTTTAAATCCTTGGGTTTTATAAATGACATGATAAGCAAGGAGACTGTGGTCATTTAACAAATTTAACCTGTTTTTTAAATAAAAAAATATTGTTTATGGAAAAACAGTATTTTGTGGTTTCTTTATAACTTTCATTTTAGCTATTCTTTACAGTGCAAATAAATGAGATGGACATAGCACCAGATTATTAAATTAAAGGAGTGACTGGCATTAGACTCAGGAATCCAATGGAGCTTTTCCATACTGAGCTAATATGATCTAATCTAGGGTTCAGTCCTACAAGGGGTGCTAAAATAGAGCTTTACAATGGACGCTGGATGCAATCTTACCTATGAAAAGGCTACTTTCTTTCCTTAATACCGCCCGACTTACTTCACAGGGTACAGAACCCTGATATGTGCTGTGTTGAGCTAATGGAAAAGTGGAAGAAATCTCTGTACATACTTAGTCAAATCTGAAAGTGAATTTTAATTGGACTGTTCTCAGCTCTTCCATGTTTGTTTTCTACAAACACTCAGAGTTTAAGTTTTACTAGCATGTATACCTAGAAAAGCTTATTCTGAGCTCAAATATTTGCCAAAAGCAAATTTCAAAAGGCCTCTCTCCTTAACTGTCAAATTTGCAAGCAATGCTGTACTGGCTAGTTATGCAATCACCTGATCCAGAGACAGAAGGACACAGAGTAATGAGCCATGGCCTCTGTGCAAGTGGACCTATGCAGAGCCCCACTCATGCAGGTGCAGGGATTTGCCTACATAATTCTTCTGCAAGATCAGGGCCTAATAAAGTAAGAACTGCAAACATTCATAATCAGCTGCTTGCCAGCACTCTGTGCATTAGTCACTGAGGAAATTTGTGAATGGTACTCACTACACATGAGAAACTGGTGAACTAGAAGATGTAAAATTCAATGAATAATTATTATTTGCATTATAGTTACCCCCGGAGACCTCAGCCAGGATCGGAACCCCATTGTGACAGTCCCTGCCCTGAAGATTTTATAACCTCCATAGTTAAGACAAAGGAAGGTTTGTTATTGCCATTTTCCAGATGGACTGCAGGGGCACAGAACGATTAAGTGACTTGCCTGAGCTCACACAGGGAAGCTGTGGAAGAACAAAGATCTCCCAAGTCCCAATCCAGGGCCTTAACCACAGGACCATCCCTCCTCTTAATCACTGCAATTATTTGCCGAGTTCTAGTTCTGCTATTACTGTCACTCTAACTGGGTGGATTTCCCCTGCCTGTAAATAGCTTGCATCATGCAGTGGCTTTCCTTCTTTCTCCTTTCCCTCTGCAATCTGCTCATTTATTAAGGCTCTTCCCTGACTGCCATATTTTGTTCCAGATGTCAGCAAGGAAAAAGCCTGTTCCCTTTGCAGCATACTGGGGACTCCGGTGGAAAGCTGAGTAACACTCCACTGGTGGGAGACCTAGATGCTCAGGATAAGGAGCAGAATGTCGAACGTGGGATTTCTTGGCAAGGGCTTTTCAAACAAATCTTTCCTTCAGCAGGGCTGAGGAATGAAGACCAACCCTTGCAGCTGGTGGGTGGGAAGACAATTTGTTAACAGAAGCCCTCTTTAATTACTGGAGATGCTGTTTGCCAAGTAAACCCTATGCAATTACTACGTAAGTAAAAAGTACTTGCATGACATTTCTATCCTTTATCTTAAAGCCTTATGGAAGTCAACAAATGACTGTGCACAGACCACAGATTATACTATCCAGCAGCTCAACGGGAGTTTGGCTGCCATCTCAGAAACCCACAGGCAGGGAAATACTCCACTAGGAAACCCACAATGTTCCACTGATACCTCCACAGCCTTCAACTCAAAAGGAGTGCCTTACAGCAAGCTGGGCAGGACCAAAAACAAGCCCAGGAGGAACTGCCCAGCTCCAGGAATGTTTCCTGCTGGTTTCAGACAGCAGAGTTTACTGGCTGTCTCCACAAGGGCTAACAGGCAAGGACAGTGAATCAGTCACGCCTATCAGAAGATGCTTCCATGCCAGTGTCAGCTGAGATGTGCAGACAGTCACAGAGGGAGAAGGACACAGGCGACTCTCAGCTGCAAACGCTGGGGAGCCTCCACTGCACTGGGTCTGGAAAGCATTGCACTTGGTCCCTAGGGGGCTGCATGCATCTAGACCAGAGGTGGGCAAACTTTTTGGCCCGAGGCAAATTGCTGGTGGGGAAATTGCATGCAGGGCCATGAATGTAGGGCTGGGGCAAGGGGTGTGGGAGGGGGTATGGTGTCCAGGAAGGGGCTCAATCAGGGCAAGGAGTTGGGGTGCAGGAGCGGTGCGGGGTTTATAAGGAGCCTCAGGGCAGGGGATTGGGGTGTGGGAAGGCGTGGGGTGCAGTGGGGAGCTCAGGGCAAGCAGTTGGGGTACAGGAGGGGTTTGGGATGCAGGGGGGCTCAGGGCATGGAGTTGAGGTACGGGGGAGTGGCAGGAGGCTCAGGGAAGGGGGTTGGGGTGCAGGAGGGGACTCAGGACAAGGAGTTCGGGTACAGGGTGCAGGACAGATTTGGGGTGCAGGAGGGGGCTCAGGGCAGGGGTGCAGGGTGCAGGGTGCAGAAGGGGTTTGGGGTGCAGGCTCCGGCCCAGTGCTGCTTACCTGAAGCGGCTTCATGGTGGCAGCAGTGCACAGTGGGGCTAAGACAGGTTCCCTGACTGCCCTGGCTCCATGCCGCACCATTCCAGGAAGTGTCCAATACCACATCCCTGCGACCCCTGGAGGAGGGGAGCCAGAAGGCTCCGTGAGCTGCCCTTGCCTGCGGGTACCTGCCTCAAAGCTCCCATTGGCCGTGGTTCCCTGTTCGTGGCCAATGGGAACTGCAGGGAGCAGGGCCGGGGCTGCAGGGATCTGGTGCCGGCCGCTTCCTGGAGCAGTGCGGGGCCTGTGGCACCATGGGGTGGCAATCCCGCAGGCTGGATCCAAAGCCCTGATGGGCCGGATGCGGCCCGCGGGCCGTAGTTTGTCCACCCTGATTTAAACTCACTTTTCCTCCTCTCCACCCACATGCAGGGAGAGAAGCATTAGGATTACAGGACTTGGTCCTGCTAGTACTGACAAACATGCCAATCCATTCCGTAAGGCTCTGCAAGAATGCCTAGGGAGAGGGGCTGCTGCTCGGCTGTGTGGCAACATACTTTAGGATGGGGCCCTGCCATGTATGCAGTCATGCCATATGAGCCATAGTCAAGGCAATGACTGGGAGCCACAGGCCACGTTTGTAACTGTCTGAAAATTTGAGTGAAAGCTACTATATTATGTGGTCCATATAACACAATGACGGGCCTTATTTTGACCTAGATGATTTCTGTGTATTTAGTGACTTCCAGACATTGCATCCTGAAGCCTTGCCTCTGGGGTAGCTTAGCACCACCAGGAAAGCCTCACACCAGGGCTAGTGCTGGCAATCCCACAACATGAAGACCAAACACACTAGTATGCTATGCTTATTGTGCCATTGGGAATGCTGTACCTGAGATGTCACAGTAGACGGTTCTGTGATAGACTTTGGCTTCTCGGGGCTTAAAGATCACATTAATTTCAGCTGTAGAATTTGGCCAAACATCTCCCTCCTAAAACAAGAAAGGATAGAGCAGTTTCAACTACAGATACCCACATTTTTAAAAACAAAAACAAAAAAAAAACAAAAAAAAAAGGAAAAATTGAAGGTATGAAGCCGTTCGGATTTACTATTAAACACACTGTAAATATAATTGCTTTATTAATAGCACTTCATGGCATAGGTTTCTACCATGAAATAACGAGGATAGCATGAATATTATATCCAGATACCACTGCCTGGTTAACCATACTAGAGAAATTTAAGAGACTGACCTTTTAAACCACAGACAGGCAAAGTGGGTGAGGTGAGATCTTTTACTGGACCAACATCTATTGGCGAGAGACAAGCTTTCAAGCTAGACAAAGTTCATCTTCAGGTCTGGGAAACTTAATCAGAGGGTCACCGCTAAAGACAAGGTGGAACAGATTGTTTAGCATTAGTAATTAATAGATGTTTCAAGGAACCATTCAAGGTGAAGTGGTCTGTTAACACCCCTCTCACCATAAGGAGGAAAGGAAGTGGGGGGGAGCAGTTGGTGGGGGTTGTTAGTGGGTTATAGATTGCTGTCATAAACTAAAGCCAGTGTCTCTATTCAGTCCATGATTTTTAGTGTCTAGCAAAGTTATGAATAAAAGAGCTCTGAGTAAGCTCGAAAGCTTGTCTCTCTCACTAACAGAACTTTGTCCAATAAAAGCTATTATCTCTCTCACTTTGTCTCTAATATCCTGGGACTGACACAGGTACCACAATACTGCATACTACTTGTAAACCATAGACAGCATCTCGTTTCATTATAGAGCCATTGGGCCTAATTTTGATCTCACCCTGATTCAACAACTTCCAAGGAGTTACTATGGATTTACACAAGTTTAATGAAATGTAAAATCTGTCCCAATTGCTCCAAACAAAACAAAACCCAGCCCAAGTTGTGCACAACGATCTACCCCTGTTTTGAAGCAGCATAGATCAAAGCACATGAGGAAACTGTTTGAGCACATCAGCAGGATGCACCCGGACACTTAGTGGGCAACAGGCTGGGGTGAGGGAGTTTTACACTCCAGTTTTACACTCCAGCTTGCCATGAACTAAGCTGGAGCGTTCATGTAGACAAGCACAAAGTGCTTGTCCTATTTCAAAACTGTCAGCCTGGGGAATCCATAGTATTTTCTTCGTTAGCGTTTGTAGGGCCTACCATACAAGACAGCAAACTGGTGATGGTGCACGAGGGTACTGTCAGTGTGAGTCTGTGTGTGCCAAGGTTTATGGACAGTTATGTCAGGGCCTAGGGCCTTCTCAGTGAGGTTGTCAGGGCTCAGCAGACTTTGGGCTTCACATAGCCAGGCACGACACAGTTGCAGATGTCAAACAAGGTTTCCTCTAGATGGCTGGAAGGGTTAACTTGCAGCTAATACTTCCAGCTCACTGGGAATCAGCACCATAACGTCAGCCCAGTGAGTCCAAAGCAAGCTAAATTCTGTGTCTCTTAACATCTGTGCTGTTCAGCCCAGGTGCAAAAGTCCTCTCAGGCCAGGGTCCAGGCAGTGTGCTTTCCGCCCTGAACCCAGGGCCTCTGCCATAGCCCAAACACTACTCCTTTGTGAGTCTCTGCTCTCAGCCTCACCTTTCAGCCATGGCAATTTGATTCAGGGCAAGTATTTACCCTCCCCTTCAGGGGAGTGAAGGTGAGGATACATTCACCCCAACACTGCGGGGTTTAAAAACATCAGAAAAGGAGTAGTAAATGCAAAAATTCCAGTGGAATGCTTCCTAGAGCATATCAAAAACCTAATCAGTCCATCATCGTAAATACAAAACACATTGTCCAGCTATGATCACTCTTACATTGATTTCAGTGGGGTTATTTACACCTAGGTGAAATCCAAATCAGGCTTGGAACCTTTAGGGCTCGATCTGCTTCCATTCAAAGCAATGGAAAATCTCTCTGTAACTATAATGGTGCAGGCTCAGGCTCTCAGACTGACTGCACAACAAAGTGCCTGTTTACTGTTGATTTAGTGTGGATTGCGAGCCAGTCGAGTACGATGGTTTGTTCAAATATCTTGGCCCTAAAACCCACTCTCCCCAAGCTGGCTTCCTCATTACTCAAAGGCTGACAGGTGTAATGGAAGCAAGTGCAATGAAATTCATAAGCAAAAACAAACGTATACAGGAGAGAGAATTAAAAAGTACAGGCGCCCTTGCTAACAACAGTGTGGTTTTCTAGCTGAGTGGGTTTGGTTGACTTTGGAATTTGATGAAATCCAAGGCCAGCACGTCTGTGACACAGTTATGACTGACACTGCACTCTTACCCTGCCGTTTCCGAGTTCAGTAATGGGACTGACAGGGAGACAGACTCGACAGGATGCACAGGTTAGGGAGGCCGGGTCTAGAGTCAGGGATAGATATGGTAAACAGGCCAGAGTCAGCAGACACTCCCAGGCCATGCCAATTTAGTCTCGTTATTAGTGCCCCCCAAAACAAGTTGCAGTCTTTTCCCGTTGTGAATAGGTCTGGATTTCAGGTGACTGGCCCGTGCATTGTGAGCTCTTACTTACCACCTACATTAACGTGATCAAGGTAAGGACAGGTAAGCTATGGTGCCAAGTGAGATTCATACTCTGGGCACTTCAATCCTTAGCACAACTTGGATGCTAACACTGCTGGCTCTGAATAAAGACAATGCATTTTGTTGAAAGCAGGAACTAGGAAAAAGGGCTACATTAAAAAACAGCTGCTTCCATCAGAGGTTTTCAGAGCACTTCACAAACTCTTAACAAATGTTGCTTCACAATCCTGCTGTGTGGGAAACATAGGTTTCTTCCTGTTTTCCACTACAGGGAAATTGAGACACAGAGCAGGTCTTGCCCAAGACCAAACGGCATGTCAGTGTCAGAGCTGAGAATCTCTCTGTCTATCCTATTGTACTTCTCTGGCCCCATTACCAAAGTATCTGAGCACCTCACGGTCTTTCCTGGATTTATCCTCACAACCCCCCTTTGCTGGGGCTCTTGAGACACAGAAAAACTAAGGACCAGATTTGTAAAGATACTTAGGCATCTACATCCCATTCAGGAAGTTAGACACCTAAATGTTGTTATGAGCTGGGTTAAACCTTGTTATGGGTTGAGTTAAAACCCCATCAAGGTTGATATGTTAATTGAAGGGTGAATTCACACCTAATTGTAAGCATAAGCCACCCTCAAAGACAACAGAGCTGTATGAACTGCCCAGAAGCTTTTGATTGAGCATTGTTTTGGGTAGGGGAGAGAGAGAGAGTGTGTGTGTGTGTGTGTGAGAGAGAGAGAGATTGAGATTACACAAAAATTGAGGACAACAACAGAGAGAGAGAGAGAGAGAGATTACACAAAAACTGAGGACAAGAACAGAGAGAGAGAGAGAGGCAAGAAAGCAAATGTGAGCACAGTGCGACCCTGGAGGAATCAAGAGAGAGAACTTTTGGGTCTCATATTTGCTAAAGAGACTTGAGGGCTGTAAGCTAACAAACTGCTCCTTTTATTCAGTGGTTTCTGAGTTCAGAGACATATAACATTACATCAAATAGCATACCAGACTCCATCAATTTATGCTCCCAGCTGGAATATTCCCAGGGCCCCAAACTTTGACTAGCAATTGGATCGAAAAAAGGACAATTCCTTTAAAATAGGATTGTGACTTCCCCAGGGTGACTTCCCCAGGGTCACACAGGGAGTCAGTGGAACTCAGGGGTCCTGGCTTGTAGCCCTATTAAACCAGATTCCCTCCTTGCTCTAGAAACAGATGGCAAACTGTTACTCCAGAATTGCCATTCCTTAGCGTACTCTAGAATTTGACAGAACTGCAGTCAGCAATTTCGTATGTTAAGCCACTGCCAGCTGAGAACCGCACATCACGTAGCTAAGAAAATCTTAGGCCTAAGAGACAAGGCCAAATAACTGCATGTTTGCAGTTTTGTTATCAGAATGGAAGGTTGGGACAAGAAGTGAAAGTTCCATGAAAATATTGTAGAAGGATTGCTTGGACAATGACCTTGGTTTTAGGTGCCTCTAATATGTAAGTTTTATTGTTGTTATGATTACAAATGCTTTGCTGATAAGGAGACTAATGAATTGTTATTGGCAGTTGCTAGGGAAATTGTTAGCCTATTAGAGGCTATTATGAGTCATGTGCTTTGTTTGGAGAAAAATTATAAAATGTTTAGTTAGAAAGCGTGCTTTGAAGTAGTCCAAGGTAGCTTTCCTCTGGGCAAGGATTTGACACCTATGTTCCCCAGCAGCCAGACGGAAGGAGCCCCCACCCCTCACCCAAAGCCTGGCCACTGATCTCTCAGAACCATTTCAGACTTTGTTTGTGCCAATCATTTATTAGATGGATGAGCTGTGCCCCCATTGGTTTATTCCTCACATCGCCTGGAGAAAAACAGATAAGTTACCACTGCTTTGGGTTCCGAAAACCCTGGGTAACAACACCAACTATCTGAATGGTGGGGAGATAGGGTGAGTTCCAGAGGCTGAGTGGACAGACAGCCTGCTAGGTTTTCTGAACACAGACTGGACCTGGCTAGGAGGAAAGATGAAGGAGGATGGTGGAGCCACATGGCCCAGTTTGCTGGGAATCTCCCGGTATTGCATTCATTTCCTGCTGTGATTCTTCTTTTGGCCTGCAATGATGGAAAAGCAGACACAGGAGAGAAATGTGTAGGAAAGGGAGAGGGTGGACATGGGAGAAAGTGAACATATCACCTGACCCTTCCCAAGAAAATATTTGCTTAAGAGTGAAGGTTGAAAGTGTATTGAAGGGAGTGCGGCTAACACTCTCAAACAGTCCAGTGCTTCCTTTACAGAAATGCCACACCTAGTAAAAACCCAAACTTTCAAATGCCTGGAGACAACCAGCTGGCTCCCCAGTGCCATGTCATTTGTCACTCACTATCACCCCACCAAAATGTAACTTCCAAGCTGCTGCTCTCCAGTATGCCTGGCTTCGTCCTATATCCCTGCTCTGTTCACATCCCCTTGCCAATCCCTGACATCCTTGGTAGTTTGTACCATCTACAGCTTGTCCTGCCTTCCAAATGCCTTATGTACAAATTGGAATGGGTCCCAACCCCCAGCAATGCAAGATCCCACTCCTTTCCTTCCATATGCAACTGCCCTCTGCAGCCTTCCCAATGGCCAGTTTGTGATCCAGATGATCAATGCCTGTCTTTTTAGCTTTAACTACAAGATTTCTATGTGACATTTTATCAAACACTTTACAGAAATCCAGACAAATGAGGACTGCTTTTCCTTTATCTATTTCATCGGCCTTTCACAAAAGTCAATCAGATTTAGCTGACAAGATTTAGCCTTCTACAAACCAACGCTGATGTCTGCCTGGCAACTCACTTCCAGCTAAACCACTCTACCATGTTATCCCTAATGACAGATTTACCTACATTACTTGGAACAGAGGTTGAATCAACTAATCTGCAGTTACCAGCATCACACCTGCTGCTCTTTTTTTAAAGCTAGCTTTACATCAGCCTCCCTAAATGCTTTGTTCTCTGCCTTTGCTCTATGACAACTTCAATATCTGAGAGCTTGATTCTGAAAGTTCTACCCCTTCCCTCCTGTAATTCCCTTGGGGGAATCCCATCTGCTTGTGGTGACTCTGGAATCCATCTGTGTCTCGGTGCAGTGACGGGGTAGTTCCTCTGGATTTCCAATGCCATCTGCCATAATTCTGTTCTCCAGTTTTCTTCTGCTATGAATAGACTTGCAAAGCAAAGGCCGCATGGACTGAATTGGAGTCGCACCAAGGATGGACCTGGCCCTATGCACTTAGCTCCTCTTTTATTTCCTTTGTCCCCCCGCTTCCTCCATTATGGCATCTGTACCAATTTCCAGCAGACCCAGAACATTTTGAAAGAGTCTGTACTGAACTCCATACAGCTGGGCAAAAACAGCACTGGGTCATCCCAAGCCAGACAATTGGAGGGAATATTCTGATTCATGGTGGAGCACCAAGGACAGTTTTAGGCAGGGAATGTGAGTCTCGTGTACTGGATAGTAAAGAATGTTACATGGCTTCTCATTCAGCCCAGCTAGCTCAAGGTAACATTTCCAGGAAGCTTTCAGAGTGCATGCTCCAAAAAAGGAGATGCACCTGCCATGTGTCTGGCTAGGAAGTTATTACCTTTCCTTTTGGATGCAGGCCTTGCCACTGTTATCCATGCTTTTGTTATTGCAGGATTAGACCATTGGAATGTGCTGTACCTGGGGTTGCACCAGAAAGCTATTTGGAGACTAACACTGCTGTAGAAATGCATAAACATGCTTGGCTGGCAAAGCATTATCTGCTCTGGCTGTCTGCTAGTCTCCAGGTGCAGTTTAAGGTGCTGGTTATAACCTATAAAGCCTCGAGGGCATGTCTACACTGCAGCTGGGCCCATGCCTCACAGCCCACATGGACAAACTCATTCTCGCTCCACTTGCACTAGCACACTAAAAACAGCAGCAGGAACATTGCAGCATAAATGGCACCATGAGCTGCCTGCCAAGCCTTCTGGGTGTGAGCCCGGGTGGCTAGCCCCAGCCACAACCTCCACACTGCTATTCTGAGCATACTACCTTAAGCAGAGCTTGCACGTGTCTGTCTATCCAGCTCCCGGCTGTAGTGTGAACATACTCTAAATGGCTTGCAACCAGCCTGCCTGGAGGACCACTCTCTCCTCTAGATCATATTGCCATATGCAGCATCAAGGGCAGTGGAGCTGGATCCCCCTCACTAGAGAGGGCGGTTGGCAGGGCATTCTCTGTGTGGGCTCTGGTAACCAGCACTTGCCCCCCCTCTTGGTCCAAAATAGCCTGCATTTGGTGACCTTCTGGGAATGCTGCTACCTGTTTGAGAGGGTTTGGGGAGAGGGCCAAGGAAGCGCTTCCCAGAAAGGCAAAGGGGTGGAAATGAATGTTTGTAGCAGCCTGTCTGGACTCCTGAGAGACTGATTATTTCAGTGCTACTAGGATCTCACTGTCACGCAATCAATGTGTTAGGATGCCTACATCCTTGGATAGGCTCCTTTTTATCCTTTTAAATATAAATGCATTCATAAAAAACTATATAAAATGTAGGCGCATCATGCACATGTAATGCCGACAGACCCCAGTTGTTATTGAAGTGCGTCCCAAGCTTCAAAGACTTCCCAGCTGACATTGTGGACCAGCCCCACTTGTAACACCGACAGACCCTGGTTGTCAGCAGCTGGGATTCAACCTGGGACTTCTGGAATTTAGTGCATGAGCCTCTACAGCAGGCGCTAAAAGCCAACTGCCTGTAGAGCAGACGCATTAACTCTCGCTAAGTGGTCTCAGTGCCACTATTGGGATAGAATACCACACCCAGAAGGCGTTTGGGGTACACATATGCCTCTTTTAGGTGTGTTTACTTGGTATGCTTCAGAAAGCCGCACAATGACACTTCAAATTACTGATAGAGGAGGTGCTGGGAGAACCTAAGGCACAATCAGATCCAGTTTTTCTAAGAGCCCAGAAGAACCCTACCCTCAAATAGTCTAGACAGTTCTCCCAGGGATTGTTTTAATGTGGCATTATTGCTGGAATGTTTCACACATACTTTCAGTCAAAAGCAAACCTGCCCATACTATTACGAGGCCTGATAGCTCAAAGCTTCTGCTATAAAATCAGTGACCTGTAGAATTCTGTGTGTTTACAGTGAAAATTTCAGCAGAATTTGGGGGGGGAGGGGAGACAAAAAAAAGCCCCCTTCACTGCAATTGTCAGTGGGCTTGTCAAGCGACAGTCAGCGTGACTCCAATGCTAGCTGGATGGATAATCTCCCTGAGCACACATGCACACCCAAACACACTTTTTCAAAAGGAAAAAATTCTCAGTAATTTTCACCATTTTTTCTTTCAGTGTTAGCATGTGCCAGGCTGTAAACTAGAGAAATACTGAGAGTTATTTCTCCTGGGAAATTGCAGAAATGTACAGAGACTCTTTTACAGCTTATTTTAAAGCCATAGGAGAACAGGAACTGCTGGTTAAAAGACTATGCTTCACTACATGCCCTTTGAGACTAGCTGTTACAGGTATGTGTGCTTCTAAACATTTTTAGATGAGGATAGGTTAGCTTGGGCAGCCAAGTCCTCTTGAATCGACATGTGGAAAGCTACAGGGGACACCTACTCCTAAAGAAATAACAGATACAAAACTGCAAGCATGATAGTTTAGTGTATCTGGCTTAATGGCAGTCAGAGACAAGATACAACACCCCTTTGTGTTGTATACCATGTGGCAGTTGTATCATGATACAGCACAAAAGGAGGTACAAGTGTAACCCACACACCTTCTGGATGTCGTGTTCTGTCCCCTCTAGAGCCACTGAGACCACTTAGAGAGTGTTAATGAGTCTGTTCTACGGCCTTAGCTAATAACTATGTGGCTTTTAGCTCATGTCATAGACTCGTGTTTTTCGCTCCAGAGGTTTCACGTTCGATCCTGCCCGCTGACAGACAAGGTCTGTCAGTGTTGCACAAGCGTTGTTACCTTGCTTTGTTACATAGGGTGTAAAGCAGTGCAATACAGGCATTCTAAGCAATGTTTAGCACATATAGCACTCTACAAGTCCAAAGCACTCTTGGATATGTGGCCTGTAACATCTATAAAGTGGCGCTACATTTGAGTGCCTACCCTTAAACATCTAGGGCCTGATTTTCAGAGATGCCGAGCACCCAGAACTCTAAAACAAGCCAGTGGCTCCCATCAACTCTGAAAATCAGAACCTAGGCTATCTGAAGTTAAGCACCTCAAAACCGAAGCATCTATAATGAAAGGCCGTTGTGTAAAGTTGGTCCTCATTGATTTATCTTCACACAGCCCACATGGGAGGGAGGTAGAGCATGGCTAATACCATTGTATAGAAGGGTGAAACTGATGCAAAGAGGTGAAGTCATCTGCCCAAAGCTATACAGAAAATCAGCAACAGAGCTGGGAATGGAGCTCAAGGAGGAGCTACTGACTGCAAACACATCCCTTCAGACCCATCATATAAAAAGGAGTGCAAAAGCCACCATTTGTCCTGTGTTTTTCCCCACAAGTAAGTGAAGCCTCATTGAAAACACAATGGGATTGTTGGACGGATGCTGTCACTCACAATAGTGGTGACTCCTCTTGGCAAAGACTTGATCAGAAAAGGCCTCTTGTTCTAATGAGTGCCACTAAACAAGTCATTTGGGTCTCCAGCTGATTTGGAGAGCCTCTGGAATACTAACAATTCCTATACACACTTGCCTCTCCTTCCCTACTGCAAAAATGGCAGCACTATCACAACCTGGAAAGGAAGATTTCCAGAGAATCAGTATTAATCAGGACGGCAATGACAAGACAGTGGTGACTTGTCAAGGACAGTGCAATGGTAGCAAATCCCTGTCCTCCTTGGTTTCCATTTCCAAGGAGTCAGCTCCCTCGTGCTTCCAATGTGACTCACAGCTAATGGCACAATATGCTGCAAAAAAAAAAAAAATCTGCAGCAAACAGTGAGATCAATGTCTTTGGTAGCCACCTGGGCTTCTATCGCAGCTATTGCTGCTGACATATCATGTCTATTTGAAAAAATAAATCAAACCAAATGCGAGATGCAGTTGGAAAGTCAGAGTTGCATAACATTTTGTTTTCCACAGGCTTGGAAGGCTGCTCAAAATGTTTTATTCATATGATAATTAAGACATTATTGATCTTTTTTCCTTTTTATTGTCAGTCAAGTTAACTCTGTATCAATCAACATTTCTATGGTCATTTCTCTAAACATAACACCACCTGCAAATAAGGGCAGAGGTGCTGACTTGATCCAATGAGCCACACACACAGCTTCAGCAGATGCTTCTGCAACCAAAGCCATATCTCCCTTTAGGAAGAGGCTACATTTAGTCAAGATCTGGATGCTTTTCCTCAGTGCAAAGCCTAACCCAATAGCACTAGAACCAAGGAGGAGAGATTTTAAATGACAAAGAGTCAGAAAAACAAAGAGACAGAGGATGAGAGTGCAAGAGAGTTGGGACTAGATGAGCAAAATTGTGATCTTTTGAAATGGTAACAAGAATGAACCAGAGAAAACGGGAAGGTACAGAGTCAGAAGGGAATTAAAAATGGCAGTACCTGTTTGTACAATAGAGCGGCTGCAAATCCGGAAGGTATAGTATAATCTATGGACATATGACTGAGTGAGTAGGATGTTACAGTTAAGCTCTGTCTACACCTAATGGCGATGTGTAGAGCACAGCCACGCGCTGCAGGGAAAGGCAGGAGTGAGAGCTGCCAGAGCCTTCCCAGGCCAAAGGCTTTCACTTCAGCAGGGGAAAGCTCCAGCAGTGGGGAGGCACTGAGCCATTACACTGCTAACAATAGCAGCAGACATGGGATACACCGCTTGGGCAGCCCAGGACGGGTCTGTATCCTGAGGGTTCAGGAATGCAGGGCACTATTCTTCTCTACTCATCCAAGCCCCGCCTCACCGCCTACACCGCTATTTATACAGTGCATTGTCCGTACGCTACGTGCTGCCCTAAACATTCCTGCACAGTGACCAAGGGTAAAAGTCAAAAGCACATAAGTGCCATTTTCAGAAGAGACTTAAGCACTTGGAAGCCAAGTCCCACTGACTTCCATTGAGAATTAAGTCCCACATGCACCAGGATATTTTGGTTCCTAACTTCCACTGAAATCCCTGAAAGTCAGGAGCCTACACACCTTTGAAGATCTAGGGCTAGATGCCTTTTGGATATCAGGTGCTTTGGATATTTCCCCTTAGTGGTTAGAGCCAACCTCTTCTAGACTCTGCCGCTGGCCTGCTGTGTGACCTTGGTAAAGCTACACTGCCGCACTCACGCTGAGCGCAGCACACGCCACTGATACAATGACTGCACAGCATCTGCTCTCAATGACAGCAGTGTCACTCTGGAGTGGCTCTATGGCAGTGACCGGTCGATCCTAGAGGATCTCCCAGTTGATCGCAATCTCCAGTGGCACAACGGGGCTGCCACTAAGACAGGCTCCCTGCCTGCCCCAGAAGTGGCCAGTGCTGCCCCACAGCTCCAGGGACAGGGGGGCAGGGGTCTCCCTCGGTGCACTGCTCCTGCCTACAAGCACTGCCCCCGCTGCTCCCACTGGCCAGAAACGGGGAGCTGTGGGGGTGGTGCTTGCAGAGAGGGGAAGCGCATGGGGCCATATGCTGCCTATCCCCCCCATCCAGGGGCCACAGGGGCATGTTGACCCCTTCCAGGAGCGGCGTGGGTCCAGGAAAGGCAGGGAGCCTGCCTTAGCAGCAGCCACGCTGTGCCACCGACTGGGAGCTGCCGGAGGTAATTGCTGCCCGACAGGAGGCCACACCTCAGCCCTGAGCCCCCTCCCAGAGCCAGCACTCCGTGCCCCATCCTACACCCCAACAGTCTGCCCCAGCCTGGAGCCCCCTCCTGTACCCAAACTGTCTCCCTCCCTCACCTCCTCCTGCACCCCAACCCCCTGACCCAGGCTCAGCCCAGAGCCCCCTCCCACATTGCAAATCCCTCAGCCCCAGCCCAGAACCCACACCCCCTCCTAAACCCCAAACCCCCAGCCTAATGAGAGTGAGTGAGGGTGGGGGAGAGTGAATGACAGGGGAGGGGGGATGAAGTGAATGGGGCAGGGCCTCAGGGAAGGGGCAGGGTAGATCCTGGGTTGCTCTTAACTCAAAAAGTGATCTTGGGTGTAAAAAGGTTAGGGACCACTGCTCTGTGGTCATAAATGGCATTATTTCAGACAAACAATGGAGTAACTGAGAATAGAATTTGACCCATTTAGTTTCCTATATTTTATTAGAAAGGAGCTGTTGGATTTATTCCAGTGTTTATTCAAAAGAGAATGCTGTGTCATTGCTCAGCAAAAAGAACACATATTGCTGGCATCAGACAGTGAAAACATTCAGAGAATTAGGGCTCCAATTAATTGCAGTGCCTCTTTTTCACATAGCTACACTAGATATAAACAAAACGGCGAGGATTTGAAAAGTACAGATCTTTACAATCAAAAGCCTAGTCCAACGTGCCATTTTATAGAAGGATTCATGAATGACACCTTAGGGCAAATTCAGACATAGGGTGAGTCAAAGTTGTATGGACGGAATTGCATTGAGTTAACCCTCCATGCTTCTGTCTGGACTGAATTTGACTCTAAGACCAAGAGGCCTTTTAGGGATACAGGGCCAATGTGTGTCCTGCATTGGCCAACGTATGATTTATTAATCTTGAAACACCACATACGCAAGATGTGCCCAAATCAGCACCTCTCTGAACCATGCAAATTGCAAGTGTATGTTATGTAGGTGCAGAGAATAAATAGCCACATTTCCAATAACACCTGCTATGGAAAGAAAGCTAAATAAATGTAGAGCTAAGTGTCCTAATAATAACACTTAGCTCCTAAGTATAAGCGTTTCTTTACAAAGAAGGTCAGTATCATTATCCCCATTTTACAGATGGGGAAATTTAAGCAAAGAGCACTAAAGTAACTTATCCAACTCAGTCATGGAGCTGAGAATAGAACCCAATTCAACAGACCCCCTAACCACTGGACCATACTGCCTGCTAGAAACCAACCGGTAGATCTAATGCAACAGTTTGGATGAGAGCACTTATCCACTGGAAGCCCCCAGTTCAGAAATGACCTTACAATTTGCCCTTAAAATCTAGCTGCAAAACCTGCAAAGCTGACATCCTCAGTACATCCACTAATCAATGTCTTTATTTGTTTATGGTCTGATCCATTCTGGGGAGTGTTCTCAGTCTGCTATCACTTACCACTGGCTCAATAGTGTAGATATTATCAGAAAAGAACATGGAGTCTCCTTGCATCATTGTCCTGTGGTTCTGGAAGGTGCGGGAGAGAACGGAAAGGCGCTTTCGGAACACAGGGTCTGCATTGCATTCCTCCAGAAATGGATCAGTCTCATCCTTTTCCTGGGTCTGCAGTTGGTAACAGGGCCTGAAACCAAAGGGAGAGAAACAAACAAAGCAGATAATTTAATAAACAACAGATTGCTAAAGGCTGTCACTCGAATACATGGGTGATGGCCCTTGCTGTGTGGTGCATGAGGAAGCATCTCACGGCACTACAGAGGAGGTAACTGAATCAACTGGTTTCCACACTGGCATGGTGGGGAATTATTCTCCAAGTTCCGTTGTCAGTAGCCTCCTGTAACTGGGCAGGACTCACCCCTGTGGCGCCTCCTGCTGGTCATCTCAGGGAATTAGCTTCCAGCCTCCAGAGTGCCCCGCCAGCCAGTATCATGCTACCATTGGCCCCCCCCTCGAACCCCAGGTGACTCTTTTAGTGGGTGCTGCCCCCTGGCAGTAACCCCACTGTTTCTCCAGGTCTCCCCATTCAGGGGAACCCCCACCCACTACCCCGACCTCACTTCAGTACAAGGCTACCGCCAGTCATCATCTAGCCCCATGCCTTGGGGCACACTGCATATCAGCCTACTCATTACCGGCAAGGTTGGGTTTGAACCTGCTGCCTTTGCCTACCCCTGGGCTGCCCTCTGCAACCCCCAGTACCCGTTGGCCTTCCGCTAGGCAGCAGCCTGGGGCTTTCCAGGCTAGAGCTCCCCAGCTCCTCTGCCTTTCCCCAGCCATGCTCTACTCAGGTACTCTGCTCAGGTCCATCTCCCTCTACAGCTAGAGAATGACTGTTGAGCTCCTGGCTCCCAGCCTCTTATATAGGGCCAGCTGAGGCCTGATTAGGGCATGGCCCAGCTGCAGCTGCTTCCCCAATCAGCCTAGTAGCTGCTTCCCCCTGCAACAGCCCTCTCCCAGGGCTGTCTTTATACTCCTCAGGCAGGATCAGCTCCAGGCACCAGCACAGCAAGCAGGTGCTTGGGACGGCCAATCTACAGCTCTTAGGAGGCAATTTGGCAGCGGGTCCCTCAGGCCCTCTCGGAGGGAAAGACCTGCCACTGAATTGCCACCGAAGAATGAAGCGGCATGGTGGAGCTGCTGCCGAAGTGGCACTGATCGTGGCTTTTTTTTTTTCCCTACTGCTTCGGGCAGCAAAAATGCTGGAGTCATCCCTGCCCTCAGGGCAGGAGCAGGTGACCACCCCGCTGCACCTCCCCATTTGATGCTGCTGAAGAACAGGATTTTTGAAAGTCAAGATCCCTGAATAACAGTGGGAAAGTCAACAGGACTTGTGTGTCTACATTCCTATTGCTCCACAGCTTCTACCAGCTGATGGTAACATGTGGAGTCCACCTACCCCTTCAAACAGAATGTCATGTACACACAGCTACAGGAAGCGCGGCATGTGGCAGTCAGGTAGGATAAATTAGCTCAGCACAGCAAAAAAGGCCATTATCACTGGCAGGAGCAAAAGCAGCAGTGATCATCAGAAAGGATAATATTTGGATAAGGACTGGGTGGATTTTCAAAAGCAAGTTAGAGGCACAAGTCCCATTGATTTTCCTATCCCTGTTTCGGCTCCTGATTTTCCCAGGATAAACAGACGTTATTTGGCTTGCCCAATGAAATAATATTACCCATGTCTATAGCACCTTCCATCCCAGGAGCTCCAAGCATTTTGTGAACAGTAAGGAATTAAGCCTATGAGGTAGGTCTCTCCATTATGCAGATTGAAAAACCGAGGTAGAGAGCTTAAACGACTTGCCCAAGATTCCATAATTAGTCTGTGGAGTTAGGAGCAGCATCTAGGAATCCAGCTCCCCTATTCTATACTTAGAATCATAAAATCATAGAATATCCGAGTTGGAAAAGACCTCAGAAGGTCACCTAGTTCAACCCTCTGCTCAAAGCAGGACCAATCTCAACTAAATCATCCCAGCCTTAAAAACCTCTAAGGAAGGAGATTCTACCACCTCCCAAGGTAACCCATTCCAGTACTTCATTACCTTCCTAAGAAAATATTTTTTCCTAATATCCAACCTACACCTCCCCCACAGCAACTTGAGACCATTGCTCCTTGTTCTGTCATCTGCCACCACTGAGAACAGCCAAGTTCCCTCCTCTTTAGAACTCCCCTTCAGGTAGTTGAAAGCAGCTATCAAATCCCCACTCACTCTTCTCTTCTGCAGACTAAACAATCCCAGTTCCCTCAGCCTCTCCTTGTAAGTCATGTGCCCAGCCCCCTAATCATTTTCTTTGCCTTCCGCTGAACTCTCTCCAACTTGTCCACATTCTTTCTGTAATGGAGGACAGAAAACTGGATGCAATACTCCAAGTGTGGCCTCACCAGTGTTGAATAGAGGGGAATAATCACTTCCCTCGATCTGCTGGCAATGCTCCTACTAATGCAGCCCAGTATGCCATTAGCTTTCTTGAAAACAAAGGCACACTGCTGACTTCTATTCAGCTTTTCATCCACTGTAATCCCCAGGTCCCTAGCCAGTCGGTCCCCAGCCTGTAGCAGTGCACGGGATTCTTCCGTCTTAAGTGCAGGAATCTGCACTTGTCCTTGTTGAACCTCATAAGATTTCTTTTGGCCCAATCTTCCAATTTGTCTAGGTCACTCTGGACCCTAACCCTACCCTCCAGCATATCTACCTCTCCCTCCAGTTTAGTGTAATCTGCAAACTTGCTGAGGGTGCAGTCCACACCATCCTCCAGATCATTAATGAAGATATTGAACAAAACCAGCCCCAGGACACACCTCTGGGACACTCTGCTTGATACTGGCTGCCAACTAGACATCAAGTCGTTGATCACTACCCAGTGAGCCTGACAATCTAGCCAGCTTTCTATCCACCTTACAGTCCATTCATCCAATCCATACTTTTTTAACTTGCTGGCAAGAATACTGTGGGAGATTGTATCAAAAGCTTTGCTAAAGTCAAGATATATTACATCCACTGCTTTCCTCATATCCACAGAGCCAGTGATCTCATCATAGAAAGCAATCAGGTGGTCAGGTATGACTTGCCCTTGGTGAATCCATGTTGATTGTTCCCGATCTCCTTCTCTCCTCTAAGTGCTTCAAAATGGATTCCTTGAGGACCTACTCCATGATTTTTCCAGGGACCGAGGTGAGGCTGACCAGTGTGTAGTTCCCTGGATTCTCCTTCTTCCCATTTTTAAAGATGGGCACTATATTTGCCTATTTCCAGCCATCCAGGACCTCCCCCGATCGCCATGAGTTTTCAAAGATAATGGCCAATGGCTCTGCAATCACATCCGCCAACTCCCTCAGCACCCTCAGATGCATCAGATCCAGCCCAACGGAATTGTGCATGTCCAGCTTTTCTAAATAGTCCTTAACCTGTTCTTTCGCCACTGAAGGTTGCTCACCTCCTCCCTATACTGTGCTGCCCAGTGCAGCAATTTGGGAACTGACTTTGTCTGTGAAGACTGAGGCAAAAAAAGCATTGAGTACTTCAGCTTTTTCCACATCATCTGTCACTAGGTTGCCTCCCCCATTCAGTAAGAGTCCAACACTTTCCCTGACCACTTTCTTGTTGCTAACATACCTAAACAAACCCTTCTTGTTATCCTTCACATCCCTTGCTACCTGCAACTCCAATTGTGCTTTGGCCTTTGTGGTTACACCCCTGCATGCTTGAGCAATATTTTTATACTCCTCCCTAGTCATCTGTCCAAGTTTCCACTTCTTGTAAGCTTCCTTTTTGTGTTTAAGCTCACCCAAGATTTCTCTGTTAAGCCAAGCTGGTCTCCTGCCATATTTGCCATTCTATGCTATTGGTATCCTTAAACTACTAGACCTGCCTTCCTGCCATATGTATTTGCTCACAAATGCCTGGTTATTTAACTAGCCTTGCCCAGTTGTAGGAACATAGGGAAAAAATTAAATATATTTTTGGCTAGAGCCGGGGAAGGTTGGAGAAAAAGAAGAGGTGGCTCCCTCCCCTTTGCCATAGATGGTGACCCTGCTTTCACAGCTGGTCAGCAAACATTTGTTTCATGGAGTAAAGCTCTCTGGGCTCTGCAGGGGAAAGCTTAACACTCCATCTCTCCAGGGCAAGTCTCTTCCTGCTTGAAATATTGCTGTATCCAATCAAAGAGGTGCTGCATGCCCCACTTTCCTAGCTAGAAGCAGCCACAGGGAGACAGTTCTGTGGGAGAGAGCACAAGGCACCATATGTAACAAAATGAGCAGGGAAATGAAAGCAGAAGGACAGTGATTATTGCACTTCAAAAGTCAAATACAATTAGAAAGACAGTTCGCTCATGGTTGGTGCTAACTTCACACAGACAGTGCCTCAGGCAGACCCTGTCACCAGCACCAGTGCTGAAAATATCCCTTGGACTAGCTCTGCATTTAGTTCAATAGGAAAATTCTCTCTACAGCTGATCTAAAATGCCCTGTATCAGGATAGCTTCCTGCCACAAAATTCAGGGCCCCTGAACCCAGCCTATATCACTGTGTGATAGTCCCAAGACTTCCTCCCAGGACAGTCCCAGGACATAGGTAGCAGTAGAGAGCTGACTGAATGGAGAAGTGGCCAGTCCTTGGGTGCCAGGTTTCCTGGGCACGGCGACTGGCCTTGACTCTCTCTTTCTGTTCATGCTCTTGGTCAGGGCTCTGCCATGTGGTCAGCTCTCTCCTGACGCACCCCCTCCCCCCGCCCCCAGTGATGGGTTTGTGTCTTCAGGCTCCTCCAGCCAGGCAACAAACACATCATATTGTGATGCCAAGCAGGGCTGGTCTAGACAATGCTGCCCTCTCGGGTCCTGTCTGCTCCGCAGAAGCCAGGCTGGATACTCGGGTGAGGATTATGCTCATCCTACAGTGTCTGGATGGTGTGGAGTACATGATGCTGTGTTCGGAGAGCTTGGTGGGGACAATAATGTGGGCCCTTGGGCACATCCTGCTTTTTATTGCATCTGTTCAATAGGAAACCTCCATGCACCAACCCCCAGCTTCCTCCACAATAGCATTGCCAACTTTCTAATTGCACAAAACCGAACACCTTAGCCCCACCCCTTCCCTGCCCCATTTCCCACCCCTTCGCTGAGGCCCCCCCACTACATTCCCCCTCCCTTGGTGGTTCGCTTTCCTTTACCCTCACTCACTTTCACTGGGCTGGGGGAAGAGGTTGAGGTGTGGGAGGGCTCTAACTGGGGGTGCAGGCTCTGCGGTGGGGCAGGGGATGAGGGGTTTTGGGTGTAGAAGGGTGAGGGCTCCAGGCTGGGGGTTGGAACTGAGGGATATGGAGTGTAGGAGGGGGCTGCAGGTTGAGGCAAGAGGTTGGGGTGTGGGAGAGGCTCAGGGCTGGGGCAGGGATGTGGGCTCTGGGGTGGGGCTGGGGATGAGGGATTTGGGGGGCAGGAGGGGGCTCCAAGCTGGGGGGTGGGATGGAGGGACTCGGAGTGCGGGAGGGGGCTGTGGATTGAGGCAGGGGGTTGGGATGCAGGAGGGGGTAGGGACTCTGGGGTGGGGCCGGGGATGAGGGGTGTGCGGTGCAGAAGGTGGATCCAGGTCAGGGGGGGCTCAGGGCTGGGGCAGGGGGTTGGGGCTCCGGGCTGGGGTGGACTTACCTAGGGTGGCTTTGTTAGCAGCGCAGCAGGGGGGCTAAGGCAGGCTCCTTTCCTGTCCTGGCTCCGTGCTGTGAATCGGAAGTGGCCAGCAGCAGGACCAGCTCCTAGGTGTGGGGGGGGCCCAGGAGGATCTGCACACTGCTCTTGCCCACAGGTACCGCAGCCCTAGATCCTATTGGCCACAGTTCTTGGCCAATGGGAGTGCGGAGCCTGTGCTCGGGGCGGGGTCAGCCTGCAGAGCCCCATGGCCCCACTGCCTAGAAGCAAGACCTGCTGGCTGCTTCCAGGGTGCAGCACAATGCCAGGACAGGTAGGGAATAGCCTGCCTTAGCCCCCTAGCACCGCCGACAAGACTTTTACGAGCCCAGTTGGCAGTGCTGAGCAGAGCCACCAGGGTCCCTTTTCGACCAGCTGTTCCAGTAAAAAAATGGACACCTGGCAACCCCACTCCAGAAACTCTCCTTTCTCCATTCTAGGTGCTCCACTGAACCTGCAGCTGGCACGGGAGAGAATTCAGACCAGGCGGAGTATGGAAGATGCATGCTCAACCTTTAGCCTTGCAGACAGATGAGCTGAATAAAATGGCTTCACGAGGGCCCCCAATTGGCTTGAACTAGCCTTGGAACCAAATGTGTAACTCCTGATATTTGGATTCCATACAGCTGGCTGATCTCAGTGTGTGCTCAGGGAAGCTCAGCACAATATCTCATATAGCATGTTTTTTGAGCCTGAACTAAGTTGGCAGTTGGGCAGCAGTTCGGGGCACTTGGTGAGGAGTCTGTAGGGCAGGTTGCCAGCAGCTGGTAAGGTATGGGTTAGGGCTCTCATCTTTGGGAGCCTCCAAGATGGGGGAACAGGAGCATGTGCAGGGGTGGCAAGCAGGGGCATGGGGCCCCCCAATAATCCTTGGGGCACAGAACTTCTCTGGCTCTGGGGCCACAGAGGCAGGGAAGGTCGAGTTCTTGCCAGGACCGGGAAAGGGGCAGGGTGGAGGGAGGGAAGATTGAGCTCGTCCTGGGGCCGGGGCAGGGAGGAGGGAGAGCAAGCTTCTGTGTCTCCCCTAAAGGGGTCAAATTGAAATTCCTGTGAATGTCCCTGTGGGAGAATCACTGCAAACAGGGGAGCGTTGTACTGTAGGGGTGTGCTAGGAGGCTGATGGGGTGTTGTAGGAGGCTGATGGGGTGTGCTAGAAGGCCATCCCACTGGGCTCACCACCAGTAGAAAGCAAATAATCCAGAATGGAATCTTGAACTGGAAGTTATCAGAAAATCCAGTACAAAATCCTGGTTGGGTTTGGCTATAGGGAAACCTTGCCATTCCTAGAGGGGGCCATTTAGGGACCTGCCTGGGATGGAGGAACATCAAGGGGTGCAGAAGAAATCAAGGAGGGAAATACCAACAGAAGGTCATTGGATTTCCTTTGGAACACTGAGTTTGCACAGAAGTCATATACTGTGTAATTAAACACAGAGAACAGTGGAAAACTAGTTATGCCCTTCAAGGCATGGCTGACCTAATTATGTTGATCTTTATTTGCTCAGAAGCCTTTAAAAACTTGCCTCCGGTCTAAGGCACCTCCCGGATCATCAATGGGCTAAAGTGTAGTTTTTTGACACGTACTTCCATCCAAGTATGAAAAGCTACGGACAAGATCCCCAAATCACCTAGGCTTTTCAGTGCAATTCCCAAATTCACCTCTGAAGCTGTTAAGTGCAACCATTAGTGTGCACTTGAAATGGGACATATGACAATAGCTGTCCCATAGTGAAGAAAGTCCCCCTCCCCCTCTATTTTATCCCAGATGAGATCTTTGTCCCGTGCTCACCTACGCAGGACTTTCCCCTCATACTGGCCCTGTGACCTACGGATGTTTTTGCTGGCCATATGTCCTTGCAATTTTTCTCTGTCTCTTGCTGCACTGTTGTTCTGTGCTAGCAACTCTCACTATACTAGAATGGAATGCCATGCAAACACAGGGAGCAAGCCTACGAGAGCAGCAGAACACTAGTTACTCTGCCAGCACACTTCTCATACACACCTATACCTTTCTGCCGTGACCTAATACCTGCAAATGGAAGGGAAATCTCAGGTGCTGCGTATGTGTGCAGGGAGGATATCCCTAACTCCTGAGTTCCGAGAGAGAAACACACACACACTCCACTCCTGCCTCTCTTTGGTCTTCTTTTATAGTTTGTGATATGATTGAGGACCTAGATATCATACAAAATACCCACAAAAGACTAGGAAAGGCTCTCTGGCTGTTCTGTCAGGGAGGGTGGGAGGGAACCCCAGATGGAGCCCACAGAAACAAAACCCACGCAACTCCCAAGTATCCTTCTGTGGCCACCAGCCAGCCTTTGCTCCTCTCCCCTCCCCTCCCATCAACAGAGGGGTGCAGGTGGC
Organism: Gopherus flavomarginatus; assembly: GCF_025201925.1. NCBI lineage: Eukaryota > Metazoa > Chordata > Testudines > Testudinidae > Gopherus > Gopherus flavomarginatus. The sequence goes on from NC_066630.1 coordinate 41,502,273, forward strand.
CCTAAGCTATTTGATATGTGCAAACAAGTGTTGTTGGCAAGTGGAAAACCTAGAGCTCCCAAAAGTGCCCAGTTCTAGGGATGCCAAAGTACAGGCTTCGTCAAGACTTTGAAACATCCCTTTGTCCATTTCTTTGCAATGACATTTTGAGGAATGAGTCTCTGATGCCTTCAGCAGGGGATGGCAACAGCAATAACATCCCCAGGTCACTGCTGCAGGCTGAACCACCATTTTCCCCACATGTTAAGTCTGGATGTTCTCCAGCTATAAATTCTCACTGACACGAGACGAGTGTTCCAAAAAAGTGCCAAGCCCTTAAATTAGCCTTCCTATGGAGAGCAATCAGCCTGAAAGGCAAGAGGGGCCCAGGGAAGAAGAATGGCTAGGAAAGAGATGCCTCATTGGTGGATACATTTTTTCAGAGGTTGGCTTTGTCATTGCTAATGCTTTATAATAGAAATATGCAGCCATTTCAATATGGAAACCATCCATCCATGGCATTTATTGGGTGATAAACAGAAAGGCTGTATGAGAAGTGGGGCCGGTATGGAAAATGCTGAGAACCACTGCCCTAGAGGCCAATGACACATTCTCAGCCTTGGATGGTTAGAGTGAAATTTAATTTGCCCTAATCCATTCAAGAACAGGAAAGACTGAACATGGGATTTAGTCAAGACTGAGTGTGATATTGAAAACAATCATAGAATCATAGAAAATCAGGGTTAGAAGAGACCTCAGGAGGTCATATAGTCCAACCCCCTGCTCAAAGCAGGACCAATTCCCAACTAAATCACCCAGCCAGGGCTTTGTCAAGCCTGACCTTTAAAACCTCTAAGGAAGGAGATTCCACCGTCTCCCTAGGTAACCCATTCCAGTGCTTCACCACACTCCTAGAGAAAAAGTTTTTCCTGATATACAACCTAAATCTCCCCCACTGCAACATGAGACCATTACTCCTTGTTCTGTCATCTAGTATCACAGAGAACAGTCTAGATCCATCCTTTTTGGAACCCCCTTTCAGGTAGTTGAAAGCAGCTATCAAATCCCACCTCATTCTTCTCTTCTGCAGACTAAACAATCCCAGTTCCCTCAGCCTCTCCTCATAAGCCATGTGCTCCAGCTCCCTAATCATTTTTTTTGCCCTCCGCTGGACTCTTTCCAATTTTTCCACATCCTTCTTGTAGTGTGGGGCCCAAAACTGGACACAGGAATCCAGATGAGGCCCCACTAATGCAGAATAGAGGGGAATGATCACATCCCTCAATCTGCTGGCAATCCCCCTACTTATACAGCCCCAATTGCCGTTGACCTTCTTGGCCGCAAGGGCACACTGTTGACTCATATCCCGCTTCTCGTCCACTGTAACCCCTAGGTCCTTTTCTACAGAACTGCTGCCTAGCCACTCGGTCCCTAGTCTGTAGCAATGCATGGGATTCTTCTGTCCTAAGTGCAGGACTCTGCACTTGTCCTTGTTGAACCTCATCCGATTTCTTTTGGCCCAATCCTCTAATTTGTCTAGGTCCCTCTTTATCGTATCCCCACTCTCCCACGTATCTACCACTCCTCCCAGTTTAGTGTCATCTGCAAACTTGCTGAGAGTGCAGTCCATGCCATCCTCCAGATCATTAATGAAGATATTGAACAACACTGGCCGACCCTTGGGGCACTCCACTTGATACTGGCTGCCAACTAGACATGGAGCCATTGATCACTACCCATTGAGCCCGACAATCGAACCAGCTTTCTATCCACCTTATAGTCCATTCATCCAGTCCATACTTCTTTAACTTGCCAGCAAGAAAACTGTGGGAGACTGTATCAAAAGCTTTGCTAAAATCAAGGAATAACATGTTCCCTGCTTTCCCCTCATCCACAGAGCCAGTTATCTCAATCTATCTTTCAAATTAACCTTAGCTTCTGTCGTTCCTCCTCTTCTTGAGTAACAAAGACCTTCCACTGGAAGTGTGCTATGATGTCGCTTCGGTTGTGTATAAGCACCAATCTTTGGTTTGCTAAAGTAACGTATGTCTTCTCAATCGTCAAAGTGTTCTTGTCCAGTCTGACATTGACGTCTGTGGCTGCTCCATACAAACTTATGTGGATATCCTCACCTAGGACAGAGCAAAGGACAGAAACTCAATGGCCTTTGCTAAGTGAATTTTTTTTTGGTTAGAGCAATACCTAAATATGGATGGATCTGTTATGAAATGAATTGATATATTTAACATATCCTCATGGCAGACATGGCCAAGAGCAACGTGGATTCAGCTCTCACTACTGGATGTACTCATGTTCTCTCTCCAAGGAAGAGTACAAGGTGGTGATACACTGAGACTGCAATGAGTGGGACCCCAGTTCTGCAGCTTTGTGGAGATGTCCACTCCCCAGGCTGCTAATAGTTTAGGGTGAGATTTTCAAAGATGCATCAGTGATTTAGGCGCACATGTTCCATTGAAAGTCTATGGGATCTGTGCTCCTAAATCATTTGGGTGATTTTGAAAAGTCCCACGTTACACACCTCTTGCTCAGGGCCTCCAGTGTACTTCATGGACCTGAGCTGATCACTGCGATGCCCCCCTTCCTGATCACCTTACACTGACCGGACCTGGGACACATGGTGGTTCAGACTGACAGGAGAAAGGATTATTTCTCCACTGAGTGTAGGATCTGGCTTGCATAACAGACAATATATCACAGAAAACAAGTGGATTTCTCTTTAGAAGAATCTAAGTGGCTGACATTTTTTAAAGTGAGTATACCCAATTAGGACACACCAGGCCCCTGATGTGTGTTCACAAGTTGGGGAATGGAGCACACCAAGGTACAGGTGACATGTGCACCAGGCTTTGTGTACAGAACCTGACACATGTCAAAGCTCATGGGGGACCAAATACTCCACTGGTATAAATCATCAGTGTAGCTCCACAGAAGTCAACGGCCCCACATCCAATTACAGTAGTTGAGGTTCTGTGCCACAATCTTCTCTTTTCAAAGTGTTGGCCTGGGTAAAAAGTGCAGGGATTCCACTGAAAGCTCCAGGGCTGATGGGAGTAATTCTTGCTGCAAGAGATGCATTTGAAAGCATACTCAATATATCGATCCATTAATAGCTTAATATACAATAGAAAGCCCAGATCCCAGTGAGTCAGCAATATGCTGTGGATTTCACTGTGAGGCAGATGAATTGACACCAAGCATGGAGCTGTCAGGGTAAGCGGAGGGCAGTTGCAGGCTTCATGTCTTGGGCACCAAATTAGATGACACATTTCATTTAGGACTCTTTGTATCTTAATATTTAAGGAAAATAAAATTCTTGACTGTGTAACAGCGGTTGAAAATTTCAGTTGACAGGGTAGATTTCTGCAGTTTAGTAGTTTGGGATGTTTCTGAAGCCATGAAGCCACATGTTTACTGAAACTGAGTATGTTAGCCCTGTCCTTATTTACAGAATACATCCTTATTACAGAGACTGTCAATCATCTTGCCCTTAGATACTGTCAAATAAATTATTTACATAGAGTCAGGACAAATAAAAGACAAACTCACTCAACAGCCAGTTAGGAAACTATGCTGGAAATCTAAATTAAAAGGGACTTTTAATACATTAGCAAACCACAGTAACTGGAGCGTGGGGCTTTTGAAAGCTAGTTTGACACAGCAGGCACCAAGCTATGTTTGCAGTTTGCATTTAACTGCAAGCCTATGGACACATGCAATTTAGCACATCATGGTACCTTCTTTCCTTCGAAAGATCGAACCACCTAATTATCTTTCCTATGCCATAGGAAACAACTGATTGTCTAAAATAAACAAGGTGATACAGAATCCCAGAGAACTCCTCTAGTAATACTGGAACTGCCACCCCGGAACTACCAGACATAAGGACTTTCAGAACATCTCTCTTCATACCAATCTTACAACAGAGTCAGAGAACCTTGTTTATCTGAATGCCTGTTTGGATGAATGGATGAAAAAACCATTGGACAAACTTCCAAAATTAATTTGGGATTTTTATTAAAATTTGCAGCAAATATTTCATCATTAACTGCTCCAGATGTTAGGGGAGGATAAACAGAGTCATTAGACAGACATATTGAATAATATGCTGCATGCTCATCTTCATTGATATGTACTGCTCCTTTATTCCTTAGCACTTTCTTTTTGCTGTGATTTGTGATGAGAATCTCTTAAGAAGCTAACATGAGCAGATGTCTGCAGTTTCGAATGCCTGGGAAATATGGAAATTCAGATTTAACTCTTTTTGTCCTGACTTTCAAAGGTTTAATCAGGCTTTGCTGTCACCTCTTTAAGCAATAACTGCAGCTGAAGATTTACAGGTATGAGAAAGTCCTCACAATGAAAATAAAAATTATAGCCTGTCACTCAGATGGGCATTAATATGGCTCCATATCTGTCTGGTTTGGTACTTACATGGCCACAATTACCACAGTATGTGAGCACCTCACAAGCGTTAATGTATTTTTATCCTCTATACTCCCTGCTGTACAGATGGGGAACTAAGTGACCTACCCATGATTACACAGGGAATCTATGTCAGAAAGGAGAAGATAAGAGAACCCAGTTCTCCCAAACCTCCGCCCTATTCACTGGACCATCCCTGGAGTCACCAGCAGGTGATGCTCAAGAATGAGGCACTTGGTCCTTGTCACTTCCAGGGAGACTAACTGCATTGCCTCAGAGATCTACTTGATCTGCATTGGGCTGAGGAGAGGCCATATATAAGCTCCCATACTCAAATTTCCTTCATGGTAGTACACCAGTTACAATTCTTGAAGTGAGAGACTTCTACAGGCAGGTAATTTCAATATTGTTCCCACCAGCCTATATCCAGGAGCTTCTTTTGGACATTGTTAAATCACTGCATTATTTATGCTGGCCTTCAGCAACTGCTCATTTATAAAAGTCATCCTTTAATAATTGCCACTGATAAAATCTACAGTTTTAAAGAATTGTTTTCCAGGCTGGAATGAAAACTCAGGAAATTCATCGATTTATTACTTGTATTATGGTAGTACTGAGGCACTCGCTGAGGACCAGGACCCCCGTGCAGACACAAAATAAACAAATGGTCCCTGCCCCCAAAAGCTCAAAAGCTAAGCAGAAGACAAGAGACACCAGCTGGAGACATCAGATGGGGGAGTACAAGGAAGCAATGAAATAATACTGGCAGAGGTGAAAGTAAGTGGGTACGGGCCAGTACGGAGGACCAGTAAGAAAAAGAGACTGCCTGAGAGAGGGAGAAGCCTGCCCCCTGCATAAGAATAGTTTAAACTCAGCTGTTCCCTGAGTGGTTCAGCCCTCAGGGTTAGGAGTGGTTTCTGGCATCCTTGTTAATTTCACTCACAGTAACTAGGGGGAGTGGGGAGGGTGTGTTTGACCATGACAGGGGCAGTCCTTGTCTGCCCCCGGGATGAGGGGATCTCCTATACACAAAAAACATAATCAAAATCAGGAACCATTTCCAAGTTCAAATCTATCCCATTCCGTCCCCAGCAGAGGATCATGGTTGTGATGTCCAAACTGCTTGCAGATCCCCTTCGAAATGTTACTGAACCACACAGGGAACAGCTGAGTTTAAACTGTTCTTATGCAGGAGGCAGGCTTCTCCCTCCCTCAGCCAGTCTCCCTGCTGCAAGCTAGAGGGAAGCCCCTGCAGCTGCTGCTCAGTGCCAGGCAGGGAGAAGCACGGAGCCTAGGGTCCACAGCCTGGCTGGAGGAGGAGGGAAGACACGGAGAAAAATGTGACAGTGAGTTTTCACTTTTTCAGGCTTATTCCAATAGTAAAGTTTTATTACAGACAGTACTGGTGGTAGTAATAGTAGCTTTATTTTCTCTAGCTATGTCATGCAATGGGAGGGATCCATGAAGTACGTAGGAGAGGTGATTTGCTTGCGATTGGACCATATGGGTAAGAAATGTAAATTACTTTCACCTCTGCTCAAACCCCAGGGCTCCCAGCTGTCTCTGCAGCTGGTAGCTCTGGGGGTGATTTAAAGGGCCTGGCTCCTAGCTTCAGCTGAATCCCTGAGCCCTTTAAATCCTGATTTAAAAGCCCTGGGATTTAAAGGCCCCATCTCTTCTGATAGAGGCCACGCCTCTTCTGGTTGATGCCCCTCCCCCTCTGCAGGACTCTGGAGTACCGGCAAGTCCTTTAAGTTACTTTCACTCCTGAATACTGGTCAACAGGATAAGCTGTGTTGTCCTCGGGCAGCGCTCTGATCTATACACTATGCTCCAACCGGTTTTGGGGACAGTCAAAACAGTACCCCCCATCCTAGCCCTTTCTTTAATTGGGCGGACAAAAGGGGCCCATCAGCTGCTCTGCACCACCCTTGGGAAGCAGAGATGTCTCCTGCAAGTCAACCACTCATTGTGTCACTGGAATTACTGGGAGTCATGGAACAGGCTTCACTACCAAGCAGGGTGGAGGAGTCTCTCAGAATATATTTGAGGAAGAGCCCAGAACTATCAGAGAATGAGGAAGCTCTGAAAGACGTGGCTGCAATATATACAGGATGACGGTGCCTATTTTTAACCATTATTGATGCTGTAATAATGACGAGCTATGGTACTCGCCTGGCTGAAATATCAATTTTGGCAGACGTGGAAACAAGTGCAAGGACTTTCATCCCAATAGCCTGGTAAACAGATGCACAATACACCACTTAACAAATCAATCCATCCTTCAAGCAGCTCTCCCCTTCCCAAGCAGGTGCTGATTGATCAGAAGGAAAATGTGTCAAACAATTCAGATGCAGTTCAAAGCAGCAATGACTAAGGCTGTGGCTACACTTGCAGATGTAGAGGGCCGGGAGTTAAACCAGCCCTCTGAGACAGCAGCAGGGAAAGCGTTGCCGTGTGTTCACAGTCAGTTGCAAGAGCAATGGCGTGGCCACATTAGCAGCTCTTGCAAAACCAGAGAGACCTGTGTATTGTGGTAGTATCCCAGTGTGCAAGTGGTTGCAGCATGCTTTTCAAATGCGGGAGGTGTTGTGTGACACGGAGTTGTGTGTATGTGGGGGAAGAGACAGTGTGTTTGTGGGGACAGAGTGTGTCAGCATACTGTCTTGTAAGTTCAGACAGTGGCAAGAGGAAGGGGGGAAACCCCAACATCAGCCCCTACCCTCTCGCCTCTCTCTCTCTCTCTCTCTCTCACACACACACACAACCACAGATGCCTACTTCTGCAGCAGGAGCATTCCACAGTAATGGTTTGCTTTGTGTCCTGGAGCAGATAAGCACGCCGGCTGTCAGAAACGGAGCTTTGAAAGGGGCTAGCCGCATTTCTGCAGCCGACTTCAAAACAATGACAAGAGTGGCCACTTGACTTCAAGGGATTGTGGGATGTTTTGGAGGCCAATCATAGCGCAGTAATGCAACACCTCATCCACACTGACACCCTAGTGTGGCCGCCAGGTGCACCTTGACTCACAAGGGCACCAGGCCCTGGGCTCTAAGGTGAAGGAGGTAGTCCAGAATAAGCAGGATCGGGGCAGCCACCGGGGAAACGCCTCACTCATCCGTCCATCTGGAAAACCGAGACCACTTTGCCTAGTAGGCTCAGTGCGTGGAGGGCCACCTGCTTTCTAGAAGGATGTGCTGAACCCCTTCCAAGCATGTCCTTTCCTTCTTACCTAAACATTGAGCAGCCATGTTGTGAGGTGGAGTATCGCTAGGTTGGGGTGGAGGAGGATGCCCTGGTCCTGGGAGAGCCGGTCCGGGCGGGATGGCAATGGCCACGGCGGGGTGACTGCCAGGCCCGTCAGGGTCCTGTACCAATGCTGCCTGGGCCATGCTGGGGCAACCAGAAGGACCCTGGCCTTGTCCATCTTTATCTTTTCCAGGACCTTGCCGATCAGCAGGAACAGGAGAAAGGCATAGAGAAACTGGCCTGACCAGGACAAGAGGAAGGCATTGGAGATAGTCCCCTATCCCAGCCCTCCCCTGGAGCAGAACTGGGGACAACAACAGTTTTGCCGAGTTGTGAACAGGTCCACCTGGGGAGTTCCCCACACTTGGAAAAGTCTGTGCACCACCTGTGGGTGGAGAGACCTCTCGTGCTGAGAGGAGAAGTCCCTGCTCAAGCGATCCGCCCATGTGTTCTGGGCACTAGGCAGATGGAAGGCCTGTAGGCAGATGTCGTGGGCTACACAAAAGTCCCACAGCCTGAGGGCTTTGCAGCAGAGGGCTGAGGATCGATCCCTGCCTTGCCTGTTGATGTAGAACATCAAGGCCCTGTTGTTCGTGAAGACCCTGACCACCCGGCCCTCCAGGTGTGAGTGGAAGGCCATGCACATCAGCCATACCACCCTGAGCTCTTTGACGCTTATGTGGAGGGTCAGATCCCGAGCGGACTACAGACCTTGGGTCTAAATATTCCCCACATGGGACCCCCATCCCAGGTCCGACGCATCAGACACCAGTCCAGCAATGGGGCCCTGCCTCTGAATGGGACCCATTGGAGCATGTTTCTTGGGGAGGACCACCACCGTAGGAAGGTGATCACTGGCTCAGGTAGGACCGTGAGGACTTTGTCCATCCTGACCCTGGCCTGGGAAAACTCCAAGGCCAACCAAAGCTGGAGGGGCCTCATCCTGAGTCTGATGTGACGGACCACATAACTGCATGCCGACATATGATCCAAGAGCTAGAGGCATGCTCTGGCTGTTGTCACCGGAAACCTTGTGACTGTGTTGATGAGCCCCTTCAGGGTCTCGAACCTGTCCATTGGGAGAGAGGCTCTGGCTGACGAGGCGTCCAGGACCGCCCCAATAAACTCTATGCGTTGAAATGGGACTAACATGGACTTGGTGCTGTTTACCAGCATGCCCAAAGTGGTGCACATAGACAGAAGGAGCACCAAGTGATCCCGCACCTGCGACCGGGAGCTGACCTTGATCAACCAATCATCCAGACAGGGGAAGATCTGGACCCCCTGGTGCCTGAGGTAAGCCTCCACCACCGACATACATTTTGTGAATACCCTGGGGGCAGTGGACAGGCCAAATGGGAGAACCGTAAATTGGTAGTCTTCCTGCCCCACCGTGAAACAGAGGAAGCGTCTGTGCCCCTCAAATATATGGATGTGGAAATACGTATCCTGCAAATCAAGGGCGGTGTACCAGTCCCCAGGATCCAGGGAGGGGATGATGGAGGCCAGGGAGACCATGTGGAACTTAAGCTTCACCATGTACCAGTTCAGGCCTCACAGGTCCAAGATGGGCCTGAGCCCCCCTTTCGGGATAAGGAAATAGTGGGAGTAGTACCCCTTGCCTTTGAACTCCCCCGATATCACTTCCATCACTCCTAGGCCCAGGAGCTGCCCCACCTCCTGCTCGAGCAGAGCCTCATGCGAGGGGTGCCCCAGAAGGGACAGGGGTGGGGGGTGGTTGGGCAGGGAGGAAGTACACTGGAGGGTGTAGCCCTGGGAGATGGTGTTGAGGACCCATCGGTCCAAGGTCAGCCGCGACCACTTCGGGAGGAAAGCACACAACCGATTGGAGAAGGGAAGCTTTATTGAGGGTGGATCCCTGATGAGAACTGGCAGGGCACCCCCAGGCATCCCGTCAAAACCACCTTTTCCCCTCTTGCTTTCCTTTGAAGGACCCAAGCTTGGGGGCAGGCTGAGACTGCCTTTATGGATGCCTCTTATAGTCCCATGACTTCTTATAAACGGTCTAGTATTTTGGGTGGGTGGCCTGAGCAGGAGTCTGCTGCAGCTTGAACTTAGGTTTAGCCAGAGCCGGAACATAGAGACCCAGAGTCTAGACAGTCGTGCAGGAGTCTTTCAGGCCATGCAGCTTTGTATCTGTTTGTTCATCGAACAGCGCTTTGCTGTCAAACGGGATGTCCTGTGGGGAGGTCTGCGCTTCGCTGGACAGCCCAGAGAGCAGGAGCCATGACGCCCTTCTCATGGACACCACGGAGGCCATGGACCACACGGCCATGTACGCTGCATCCAAAGCTGCCTGCAAGGTTGCCCTGGCAGCCGCTGTACCCTCCTCCACCAGAGCTTTGAACTCCTTCCTGTCGTGCTCCTGGTGGGAGTCCTCAAACTTGGGCAGGGAGCCCCACAGATTGAACTCATACTGGCCCAGAAGAGCCTGGTGGTTCGCCACACGTAACTGGAAGCTCAAGGACAAATACATTTTTCTTCCAAAAGAGTCCAGCCTCCATGAATCTTTATTTTTCGGATAGGGGCTGGCTGGCCCTGCCACTCCCTGTGGTAGAATGACTCAACCACCAAGGGAGTTAGGAGCAGGGTAGGTGTATAAATATTCATGCCCCTTGGCGGGTACAAAATACTTCCGTTCCACTCTCTCAGAGATGGTGGACAATGAGGCCGGGGTTTGCCACAGGGCATTTGAAATTTTTGCCACCCCTTCATGGAGAGGGAAGGCCACCCTGCCCGGTGCGGAGGAGGACAGCACATTAAACAGGAAGTCCGAGGGCTCCTCCATCTCCTCTGCTTGGAGATGGAGGCTTGATGCCACCCTTTTTAAGAGTTCTTGGTGGGCCCTAAAGTCCTCCTGCGGGACGGAGGGAGGCGGGGCCATAATCGCTTCATCCAGGGAAGGTGAGGATGCCGGCATGGTACTTTGTGTGTCCACCAGCACTGGAGGGTTCACCACCTGATCAGTCTCCAGGCATGGTGCCAAGGATGTACATCTCACTGACTCCTTCCTTGGAGGTCTGGAGATGGAGGACGATGGCCCCGGTGCCCACTGGTACCATTGGACCGACCACTGACATAGTTGGCTGTTTGGCCTGGCCCATTGATGGATGACTACGAAGGGAGGCCGGGCTGACATACGACCTGCCGCTGTCCCCAGACTGGGAGGAGCGGTGCCGCTGGGAGTGATGCTGATCACGGGACTGTGATCCTGATGTGGAGGACTGATATTGTCAGTAACAGCTGCTCTGTGATTGGCTCAGGCGGGCAGCCCCACAACGGCGAGACGCCAGCGATTGATGGCTGGGGCTGCGGAGGCAGTGCCGTGGCAGGGTCCTGGAGTGGGATGCCAAACAGGAATAACATCGACGTCCATGCCATGACCAGCTGCAATAACCCCTCTGAGACGACGACCTTTGGCATCGTCTGCCTCGGTCCCGTCGGTGTTCACTCTTTGAGGCGGAGGATTCCTGAGAGTTTCGGTCGGATGGAACCCAACCATATAGCCTGGTGCGCGTCGAGGGCGATCCATGTGGACTTTGCCCTGAACGGTCACTGGGCGGCAAATGGCATCGGGAATATTCCATCGATCGAGACCAGTATCGAGCTGGGGGCGACTGTGGAGATCCCAGCGGTAGCTTGCCTCTGGAGCGCGGGGCCGACATCGGAAGTGCTCCTGGTACCAGCATGGACATAACATCCTGGGCCACCTGCAGGGCCTACAGCGTGGAGAGCTTCCAGACATCCAGGGAGGCCTGCTCTGAATAGGCCAGGCTACTCCACTCAACTTGAGTCGGAGGCCTAGAAGCCAGTGGGGATCAAGGACTGCCCAACATGGGTCTAGCCTCTGTCCCACGTTTACTCTGGTGCCGCGGCGAAGAAGGCCTCTTTCTAGTCTTCTTGGATGGGGGGCGGTGCTGACTAGTCAATGGTGCCTAAGGGTCACCACGCACCAACTCCGAGGTGCCTGGTGCCAACTTGGAGTGGCACGCCGGAGCCAGGGTCAGTGCCAACTCCATCAGAATAGCCCGGAGCCTAATGTCCCTTTCTCTCTTGGTCTGTGGCTTAAACGACTTGCAAATCTTGCAGCGAACACTGAGATGGGTTTCCCCCAAACAGCACAAACAGTCCGGGTGCGGATCACTCACTGGCATAGATAGCCTACAAGTGTCGCACGACTTAAAACTCGGCACAGGGCAGGCCCCAGCCTGGGCGCTCTAGCTAAACTAAACTACTAACTAACAACAGGTACCATACGCTGAACGAACAAGCAATTTTGGGGATGAGCCACAGGAAAGCTGGAGCAGAGTTGTTCCAAAGCACCTTCAGTGGCAGCAAGAAGGCACTGAGGGTGGGGGGAGCGTACAGTGCCCCTTATATTGCGCCATGGAGGCGCCGCTCCAGGGGTCACTGGGGCACTCTCCTATGGGTACTGCTAGGGGAAAAATCTTCCAGCACCGGTGCACGTGGCGAGCATGCACACCTATTGTGGAATACACATGAGCAATCACTCGAAGAAGAACAGAGACTTTTATATCCATCAGCATATACAGATGTGATCAGCAGAAGCTCAAGGTTTGCCTCAGTGAATTTAGTATCTCAGTGACATCTCTTCTGCACATAGGAAAATGGTCCAGTTCCAACAGGAATTCGAGGTGTGGGTGCTAAGTTTGTAATGAATCCCACTGTACACTGAAATGACCCCTAACCAGTAGCAGAGCTTTATCAGCAGTAAACCCCACACATTATAAAGAAAGCTAAAGCACAAAGTCCCAGTAACCTCCAGATTTTCGCTCCTAAAGCTCTGCCTTCTGTGATTCACCACCCTGATCTATGCTGTGGACACAAGCCACTTGTTCGTGCCATTCCTTAATGCACCACTGGCACAGAAAGAAAGGCCAGCCTATTGGTACAGAAATGGCGGGCAATGCAACGCTCTCACACTGACCGTGTAACCTCAGCTTTCTACAATGGACACTGACATCGCTAGACATGGGTTAAACAATGTGGCGCTAAATGGATTAACCAAGGTAAAGTAAAGGGAGTTTTGAAAACCTATGCAAGGACCAGGGTGACTATTTACTGCACTGAATGCACTGAAGTCTCAATTTGTCCTCAATCTTTTGCTTTAGGGCTAGGAGATAGATGTGCTACAGACTCAACACGCTATGTGGCTGAGATGAGGGAGGTGCATTGCATTGCATTGCACAGCAACCTACCCAGCCAGTTCAGAAGCAGTGCTGACAGGTTTGAGGGAGACTAGCAATCTCCACAAAAAGGATCATCAGCGTGACAGGAGCCTTGAACAGTGAACGGAGAAATAGTGGGGTCAAGGAGAAAAGTAGGGAGGAGCCCTTGGGACTCGAAGAAAGGCTCAGAATGTTGTCCTCTCTGGGAGATAAACCTTCATGTAGCCTCTAATTCTTGTTAACCATCGGAACTCAACAAATGTTGAATGATTTTTTTTCTCTATTCCTCTGTTTCCAGATTAGTATCACATTTAGGGCCTGTCATGAGACGTACCTGCTCTGCAGCACCACCTGCTAACTGACTGCAGCATGCCAGACATTCCCTGCCTCAGCTTCCCCCTGCCCACCTTTTGTCTCTCCCAAAGGTTCCTGTGGCTCATCTCTACAGTTGGGTCACTCTGAGTTCAACCCCCTTTTGCAGTAACAAGTCCAAACAAATAAAAAGCATTTTTTCTCCTCAGTTGGACTCATCTTCAGCTTGCCTTGGGCTCAGTTCCCAGTCCCCTCTGGGTTCTTTCAGTCTTTGGCTCTGGGACAGAGGCCTGACTCCCAGACTCCTTCCCTGCAGCCCCCTCAGTGTCCTGCACTCCCTCACTGAGGGCCTTCCACAGAAGCCTGCCCGCCCTCTGTGGTTCCACTCTCAAACTCAGCACCTCAGTTCTTTTAAAGTAGTGGTCTCCAACCTTTTTATGGCCAGGATCACTTTTTGAATGTAGGAGCAATCCAGGATCTACCCTGCCCCTTACCTGAGGCCCTGCCCCTTCCCCAAAGCCCCGCCCCACTCACACCATCCCCTACTCTCTCTGTGGCTGGCTCTCCCTCACTGTCACCGGGCTGGGGTAGAGGGTTAAGGTTTAGGAGGGGGCTCTGGGCTGAACCTGGGGCAGGGAGTTGGGGTGCAGGAGGGGATGAGGGGTGCAAGCTTTGGGAGGGAGTTTGGGTACAGGAGGGGGCTCCGGAATGGGGCAAAGTGCTGGGGTGCAGAGGGGATGAGAGGTGCAAGCTCTGGAAGGGAGTTTGGATGCAGAAGGGGCGTCCGGGCTGGGGCAGAGTGTTGGTGTGCAGGAGGGAGTACAGGGTGCTGGGTCTGGGAGGGAGGTCAGGGCTGGGGCAGGGGGTTGAGGTGCTGGAGGGGGTACAGGGTGCTGGCTCTGTAGTGGGGATCCAACCAGGCAGCACTTACTGCTGGCAGCTCCCAGTCGGTGGCAGCTGCAGCAAGGCTAAGGCAGGCTCCCTGCCTAACCTGGCCCCACACCACTCCCAGAAGGGGCCAAAGCGCCCCTGGGAGGATGGGGGCGGGGCACGTGGCTCTACATGCTGCCCCTCTCTACAAGCACTGCCCCCACAGCTCTCTCAGCCAATGGGAGATGCAGGGGCGGTGCTTGCAGGCAGGAGCAGCGTGCAGAGGGAGACCCCTGCCCCTCTACCCCCGGTGCCGTGCCGGCCACCTCCGGGAGTGGCATGGAGCTGGGATAGGCAGGGAGTCTGCTACAGAGGCAGCCACACTGCACCACCACAGATTACAATCAGAGGGGAGAGATTGCTCAGTGGTTTGAGCATTGGCCTGCTAAACCTAGAGTTGTGATCTCAATCCTTAAAGGGGCCATTTAGAGAGCTGGGGCAAAAATCTGTCAGGGGCAGTACTTGGTCCTGCTGTGAAGGCTGGGGACCAGACTGGACTGGGTGACCTTTCAAGGTCCCTTCCAGCTCTATGAGATAGGACTACTTGATCACAATTGACCAGTTGGTGACCACTGTTTTAAAGAAATGACCCAGCTTGGAGCAGGGGAGCCAATGTGGCACAGGTGTGGCTGAGCCCAACTATCCTTAACGGCCCAGCCAACCTGTGGCAAGCCCAATCAGAGATCCATACATCTCAGGGACAGAGAGTGGCCATTCTGATCATCTAGTCTGACCCTCTGCATCACACAGGCCAGAGATTTCACCCAGTGATTCCTGAACCTAGCCCAACAACTCCTGGTCAAATCAGAGTGTGTGACTTAGAAACACAGCCAGTCCTCATTTTAAGACCCCTAGTGATGGGGAATTGGTCCCGTAAAGTGCTGAGCTCTCTGAAGTCAATACAACTTGCGACCACTCAGCACCTGAGTCAACTGAGCGCTAGTGAATTCAGGTATTCAGGGACACAAATGCAACATGGCGAAGGCCTGTGTCAACACGCCCATACTCCACATTTGTGTCCACAGGTAGACTCAAGAAGGAGCAATGTGCAGGCACGTACTGTGACAGGAAAGGGCAAACTCCAAATGAAACAGAGAGAAAAATGTTTCAAGATCAATGGGATTTTTATATTCTTTTAAAAACAAGTTCCTGGAAGCCATCGATTGCAACACCAGCTCCGTGAGACAGATGAGGGAGCTTTTGGTGGAAGGCAGATTCTTCACATGACCTTTTTTATTTAAGAAGCTGTTTGAGTTCTGGGAAGTTGTTGACTCAACAGGTGAGGTGACTAACACAGCAGGATAACATCTGTCTGGGATTTTTACAACTGTATCTGCTAAAACCTCCTACCGGGTCCCACAGACCCTTGAGCCCAGCACTAGTGTGCAGCTAATCTGTTTCAGTTTTGCTCAGCTGATAGCACTCTCCCTTATTGCCAAGAAAGGCCGGGGACGAGGGCTCTAATTCGGTGGTGACACAAGAGCTTATTACCGTGGGAATGCTGCTTTTGTAGACACGCTGTAGATTGGATTAGCCTGAAGTGCTGCACATTAGTTTAAAGGGGGGGGGACTTCTGTTGTATCTCTGTGGCTATCCAGGTACAAGTTAATGCTTCCATGGAATATTTCAAAGACCAAGAATTCCAGCACCCCGGACAGCATATTTTCTCCCAGCAATGGAATTGTTAATGATTAGGAGGAGGGCAAGACATTGCAGAGTACAGCAGGTTTGCCCAGATGGTCACTCTACTGCTGGAAACTCTCTCATTGCTTTGGGAAGCATATGAACAGCATTATTCATGCACAAGCAATTATTTTGAGCACAGAAGAAGCTGAGTACCTCAGAATTTTTGTATTATTAGCCACGGAACCTCACACCCACCCTGTATGTAAAATGGCACTAATTTTAATGTTGTTAAGATTTCCTTTCATCTATTGTTAAAGCAACAGCCTTGTTCTGCTTTCATCCTTGCCAGTCATGCATATTATATACTGTTGTTACCCACCATTCCCACCAAATCTGAATGGCTCTAATGTCACATCAAACTTGCTATCATTCTGCTGCAGACTGAAGAACTCCATGGCAGCCTCCTAATTAGTGCCTGTGGAAATAAGCCTTAATGTTTCCTATGATCTCATAGTTAATTCCTGGTTTCACCATTTGTGACCAAATGTCAGAAGAGATTTTTCAAGTTGGCAGTTGTCACATATGACTCCACATGCTGCTTTTGCTGCAAGGCGATGGGATAGAAGATGGCAATAAAGAACTGAATTCTAATTGTAGCCAGAGGTAAGTGATAAGGCATTTTATCTCGGAGGACAGAGTATTGGCCAGTTCTAATCCTTGCTCTGATGCTATTCATTGGGTGAGGTAACCGAGAGTCATTGCAACAGTGGGTGTGAAGATTCTCTATACAGCTCTTGGGCAGCTATCAATGAAAAGTGCCTTGTTACACATTTTTTCTATTACACGGCCTCAAACAAAGCAGTGTCCATTCCACAACATTCACATGGGCTCAAAGGAAGGACCCAAACAAGAGTCCAGGTGGTGAAGTGTCATGGGACTATCCTGCAAGCCCAAGATGGTGATACAAATAATATAATGGAGTCTGGCACCAGCTTCTTGTGCTCAAGTCACAAAGGAAGAGGTCTGACCAGACCATGCTCATGTTTAACCCTTTGCAGCTTGATGTTGGAATTGATGTGATGTACTAAGGGCTTGGGACTGGCCCCCCGAGGGAGTGCTTCTTTCTCTGTACCATATTGCCACAGGATGACAGTCAGCTGGGACAATCAAGATGGACCCCACTCATTATAAAAGACGAGGCAACTGGCAGGTCCCAGGACTCTAGAACTCACTCCTCATTTGTTCCAAAGGAGTCCATGCTGCAGCAGATCTGTTTGAGTGGGATTTTGGAGAGGGCTGATGGTGTGCTTCCCTCACTAATGAAGGGGCAGAAAGGAGTTTCTGTAGGTGTCTGCCCATTGCAGTGATTACTTTAATACTGCTGAGCTATTGATGATATTAGGGTGCCTAGAGCCTTAGAAAGGTATCTTTTATTATTTTAAATCCAAATAAACAAACAAGAAACCATGAATGAGTGTCATCTAATTTTAGCAGTGGGAATGTCAAACCTTCCTGTACATAGGGAATCGAGTGGACATTCCTATCATCCCTTTTAAAGAAGCATCAGATTCATATAAGCTCTCCCACAAACTGGAGACAATTAGGGCTTTAGTTTCAAAGGATGCAGAAGGGGAGGAAAGGGGTGCCCCAGACGTAGCTACCCTGAAGGGAGCAGGGAGTGGTGGGGAGGAAGCACGACCATGTCCCCAGCAACCCTTGAACCTGTTAACAGGTGCGAGTCTGGCTCAGGGTGAAGTAGCACAGCAGCTGTTCTTCCCTGATTGAGGTACAGCTAGGGAAGTGCATAAGACAATTCCTTTTTCCGTAACTGGGGTTCTTCGAGAGGTGGTGCTCATGTCCATTCCATTCGAGGTGTGTGCACTCGCCACATGCACCGGTGCCACAAGCTGACTGCTGCCCCCACCCTCAGTTCATTCTTGCCAGAAACTCCGGCAGTTGGGAAGAGGGGCGGGTCATGGAATGGACATGAGCAACACATCCCAAAGCACACCCGGTATGGAAAAAGGTAACTGTCTTTTCTTCTTTGAGTGCATGCTCATGTCCATTCCATTGTAGGTGACTCTCAAGCAGTACCACTGGAGGCTGGTAGGAGTTCATGGACGTGTCGACTGCAACACAGCTCTGCCAATCCAGCGTCATCTCTGGCTTGCTGGGTGATGGTGTAGTGCACTGTGAACGTGTGTACCAAGGACCATGTCGCAGCCCTGCAGATGTCCTGGATAGGGACATGCACCAGGAAGGCAGCCGAGGACGCCTGATCCCTAGTCAAGTGAGCCTTCTCTGCAGGCGGCAGTTCGGCCCAAGCCAGCTCATAACAGGTCTGGATTCAAGATCCTTTGCGAGGACACCGGGAGACCCTTCATTCTGTCCGCTGTTGCAATAAAGAGCTGGGTCGACCTGTGGAAGGGCTTGGTGTGCTGAAGGTAGAACGCCAGGGCACACCAGACATACAAAGTGTGTAGCTGCCAGTGACCCAGTAGCCTGAAGCAGACCCGGGCAGTAGTGAGCGGGTGTACGGAGATGCTGGCAATGAGATCTGACATTGTCCTGAATCTGTCCTGTGGCAGAAAAGCTCTGGCTCGGGTAGAATTGAGTACCGCTCCAATAAACTCTATTCTTTGGACCAGGATTAATGTTGATTTTTGTTCATTTATCAACAGGCTCAGAGCACGACACATGGCTTGTAGCACGGTGACGCTGTGCTGGACCTGGGTCCTGGAGCAGCCCTTGATGAGCCAGTCGTTGAGGTACAGGTAAATCTGGATACCTCGATGTCTGAGATAAGCCGCCACCACTGACACGCACTTGATGAACACCCTTGGCGCTGTTGCTAGGCCGAACGGAAGCACTGCAAACTGGTAGTAGGCGGTCCCCACCGTGAAATGCAAAAAACGCCTGTGTCTGTGAAATACTGATATGTGAAAGTAGGTGTCCTTCAAATCAAGGGAGGTGTACCAGTCTCCTGGATCCAAGGAAGGAATGATGGAGGCCAGGGACTCCATACAAAACTTCAACTTCTTGAGATACTTGTTGAGGCCTTGCAGGTCCCTAGGAGGGCTGGTTGGCCTAGTCAGCAATGACAATGCCTGGCTGGGCTCAGGAGATTTACTACCCAGCAAGGGTCTATGCTCCTTCCCAGACTTTCCCTTTGACACATAGGAGGTTGGGGAACACCCTCTCCCTGGGTGCTTCTTTTGCTTCTTCGCCAGCACTAGGGACTGGGACCGGTCACGGGAGGCCAGTGCCAGGGGTACAGATCACATTGATGCTGCCGTCCTTTGTGCCAAGTCCAATTTTTGCAGCTCGTAGACCGGCACAAGGGCCAACGCCAGGAGGAGCACTCTCAGTCTTATGTCCCACTCCTCTTTTGTCCTGGGCTTGAAGCTCCTATAAATGCAACACTTATCACTGATTTGGGCTTCTCCCTAACACTTCGAGCAACTTTGATGAGGGTCACTAATTGGCATAGGCTTCCAACAGTGATCACAAGACTTAAAGCCTGGGGAGTGGGACATGCCCTGTCCCTGGGCTAAGTCCTGAAGGGGACTACCTAAGCTATCTCACAACACTAATACTAACTAACTATTAAGAAGACAAAGAACATAAAAATGGCCCTACCAGGTGAGACCAAAGGCCCATCTAGCCCAGTGTCTTGTCTGCTGACAGTGGCCAGTGCCAGGTGCCCCAGAGGGAATGAACAGAACAGGGAATCATCAAGTGATTTATCCCATCGCTCATTCCCAGCTTCTGGCAAACAGAGGCTAGGGACACCATTCCTGCCCATCCTGGCTAATAGCCATTGATGGATCTATCCTCCATGAATTTATCTAGTTCTTTTTTGAACCCTGTTATGATCTTGGCCTTCACAACATCCTCCGACAAGGAGTTCCACAGGTTGACTGTGCACTGTGTGAAGAAATACTTCCTTTTATTTGTTTTAAACTTGCTGACTATTAATTTCATTTGGTGACCCCTAGTTCTTGTGTTATGAGAAGTAGTAAACAACACTTCCTTATCTACTTTCTCTACATCAGTCATGATTTTATAGACCTCAGTCATATCCCTCCTTAGTCGTCTCTTTTCCAAGCTGAAAAGTCCCAGTCTTATTAATCTCTGCAAACATTATTAAAGGTGTGGGCATACCATGGATTTATATAGAGGTACCATGATATTTTCTGTCCTATTATCTACCCCTTTCTTAATTATTCCCATTATTCTGTTTGCTTCTTTGACTGCTGCTGCACATTGAGTGGCTGTTTTCAGAGAACTATCCACAACGACTCCAAGATCTTTTTCTTGAGTGGTAACAGGTACTTTAGACCCCATCATTTTATATGTATAGTTGGGACTATGTTTTCCAATGTGCATCACTTTGCATTTATCGACATTAAATTTCATCTGCCATTTTGTTGCTCAGTCATCCAGTTTTGAGAGATCCTTTTGCAGTTCTTCGCAGTTTGCCTGGGTCTTAACTATCTTTAGTAATTTTGTATCAGAAGAACTACTTATCTAACTATTTACAACGCTAAGAGAAAACCACTGGGTAACTAAGTGCTTTCCAAGGCAAGGAGACATTCCAGCACCGTCACTCGCGGTAAGAAAGAACCAAGGGTGGGGGGAGCCGGCAGCGCCCGTTATACTGAGGTATACGCACACCACTCCAGAGGGTACTAGAACTGGTCCCCTATGGATACCACTGAGGGGAAAACTTCTGGCACCAGTGCATGTGGCGAGCGCACACACCTGCAATGGAATGGACGTGAGCAAGCACTCAAAGAAGAACTCCCAGGTTACACCTTCAAGGCGCCTCTAAGCTCTTGAGCTTGTGCACACAAGATGATATTCTTTGAAGTTTCCTTAGTTTGGGTCCAAACAGAGGACAGAAATCAATCTGAATTTGTTGGAGGCCGAACATTTGATTGCAAGACCTCACGATAGGAGGGCCATTGCGGTATTTCCTTTCCAGGAGGACACTCCATGGCTGCAGTAACGCAGGGTACAGCAGGATTCATCCAGCCTGGCAAAGGCTGCTATAAGCCTCGAATGCTGCCAGTAACACTGGGCATTCTCTGAGACTCTGCTCTTTCAGCAGCCCTTGGAGTAATTAATCAAATAACTGATGCAGAGTAGCCCTTTTCGTATTCTGTGCACATGGATCCATGAAGTAGCTGCCAACAGCGCAGGTCTGCTAACAACAGTGAACCAGGCTAAATTTGCCTTAATGGAGCATTAACTAAGGGACTGTCAGGTTTCTAGAAGCTCCGCAAGACAAGTGGGTTGTTAATCTGCCAAATACCCAGACAGCGGCTAGCTCTACTCGGGAGCAATTCCAGCTAGACTAAGGGCATGGCTACACATGCAGATGTAGAGCGCTGTGAGTTAAACCCGCCTTCAGAGAGCGCAGTAGGGAAAGCGCTGCAGTCAGTCCACACTGATAGCTGCAAGCGCACGGGTGTGGCCACAATTGCAGCACTTGCAGCGGCATTGGGAGCGGTGCATTATGGGTAGCTATCCCAGCATGCAAGTGACTGCAACATGCTTTTCAAATGGTGGGGGTGGGGTGAAGTGTGACAGGGAGTGTATTGTGTGTATGTACGGGGACAGAGAGTGGGGTTTTGGGGGAGCTGAGAGTGTGTCAGCGTGCTGTCTTTTAAGTTCAGACTCCCTTCCCCCCGCCTCTCTCTCACTCACTCAAAGCAAACAGTAAATGTTTGCTTGGAGCTAATAAGCAGCCGGCTTCTCCGAAACGGAGCTTTGAAAGAGCATTTCCACATTCCTGCAGCCTATTTCACAACAATGACAAGAGTGGCCACTTGACTTAAGGGGATTATGGGACATTTCCAGAGGCTGATCACGGCGCAGTAACGCAAAACCTCGTTCACACTCGCTCCAGTGGGAGCGCAGCAAATGTTATTCCACTGGCCGAGGTGGAGAACCAGCAGCGCTGTAGCTGCGGAGTCAGAGCGCTCTACGTGGCTTGCCAGTGTGGACGGGGAGTGAGCTAGGGCACCCGGGGCTGCTTTATTACGCTGTAACTCGCAAGTGTAGCCAAGGCCTAACATTGCAAACCTGAGTGAGCTGTGTGACGCTACTCCCCATATTCTTCATAGAGATATTGTTATGATATGAATATGGAATAACTAAGATGTGTTTTATGCAAGATGGATCATGTGAGGTATCATTGGAAAGGTCATGATTTACTGGATATGATTATCCTATTTGTATGCATGTATCAATTCTGTATCTGAAGTTAGGAATATTGATTATGTAACAATTACAACTATGTTTACACTTGGGGAACACCCACCAGACAGTATGTAATCAGCCTAGATAGGCCAATAGAAAGGACAATAGGACTTTGAAGATGTTAATCTCCCACCTTCCTGAGAAGTCCTGGGATGCTGCTTTGACACTGCAGGGTCATGTGATCATGTCACCTGGTACTGGACACATTTTGGACTTCTGGTATTTTTCCACTGAGGTGGGGGGGATCACACTGAGAGAGAGAAAGGATTCCTGCCATATGTAAATCTTATTTAAGGCAGGGAAGTGAAGTAATCAGGGTTCTTCTCCACTGCCTCCCTGCCCAAGAAGGAAGATTGCTGAAAACATCTGAAGAAACAAAGGAACTAAGCTGCTGGGGGCCGCGGGGGGAGCAGGGGCTGAGCCCAGGCGAGAAAGGTCTAGCCTGTGAAAGGAATCCTGGAGATTTAAGCTGCTAGCAGTGCAGTTTACCTTCAAGAAACTCTGCAACCTGCTTGAAACAACATTTAAAGTGAGAATTTGCTACTATTAACCAGTTAATTTAGGGTATTAAGCTTAGTTTCCGTGTTTTGTCTTATTTGCTCATTAATTTGCTTTGATCTGTTTGCTATCCATTATAAGCACTTAAAATTTATTCTTTGTAGTTAATAAACTTGTTTTGTTTTCTTAAGCCCAGTTTGTGTAATTCATAACTGAGGGGAGGGTAAAAACCTGTGCATCTCTTCCCCCACACTGAGGGAGGGGGAGGATTTCCTGAGCTTGCACCGTAAGGCCTCAGTGCCGCGCAAGACGACTCAGTTCTGGGTTTGCTCTCCAGAGGGGGGGTGCACATGAGTGCTTGGCAATCCCCGAGCCGAGTCTTCCCACACAGAGCTGGTCTCAGTGTCTGCGTCTCTCTCCAGCTGGGCGGGTCCCTGCCTGTGTGTGCTGGAGAAGGCTGGAGAGCCTGGCTCAGGAAAACAGTGTAAGGGAGCCCAGGCTGGTGGAGCAGGCAAGCTCAGTGAAACCCCAGTACATCAGGCGGCGCCCAGGAAGTGGGGTCCAACCCGTCACACTGTGCATCACTCATGTACTTGGGAAAGCCACTTTCTGAAGATCTCCATTCAACAGAAGGCAAAACAGCACTGCCATGGATCTTTTTTTAAAATAAAGGCTTTTGATGATGCCTTTCATCCTCAGAGCTGGCTCCCCTTTCAGCTTTGTTCTCTCCTACTTTTCACCATCACGTCTGATTCTGCTCCCATGGAAATGAGCTGGTATTTGCTAAGGTTTCACAGTGCTGCAGTGCTATCATAAGAAAATCCTCTGAGCAATTACTCTTTTCATTGAAAAACTCATCTAAGTATATGGTATCTGTCAGGCTGTGAATGAGCTGAGTGAAACATATGGTCAGGACGTTCCTAATTAGCCACAAAGATTAATATATTGGCACTGGAAGCCCAAGAGATACTGGGACTAATAGTAAACAGTTCTGGTGCTGTCTGTACTGTGAGAAATTCCAGTGCTGCACAATGAATCTCTGGAATGTAGCAGCATCTATTAGCACCAGCTCTGTGATTGAAATTTACCCCTCTGCACAAGGCCTATGCGACACTTACATCCTGCTTAAGCCCCACTTTTGAGAGCTAAAGTAGTATATGGGCCTCATGCTAGGTGTCTGCACGGGGTAATTTAACCCTGTAGACATTATTTGTCCAGAGCAATATGCAGATATCCAAGCCAGGAAGGATACTTTTGTAGCTGTCCAACCAGCAGACCCAATTCACTGATGAATCCTGGTCACAGGCCACTTTAGGCACATTGTGCATACTCTAAGAAAAAGTGAATAAGCAAAACCCTTTCCCAAACTGGTACTAATGGACCCAGAGAATTCTCTCTGCTATAGCAGTCTGCTGCTTACCTTATAGGGTGATGAACTGGGATTTTCAGTGGCTCTTAAGGGGGATTAAACTGCTTTCACTTCAAATACTTGAGTGGATTTTTCAAAGTGTTTAAGGAGCACAAGTCCCACTGAAAGTCAACAGAAGAGGCAGCCCCACTGCCTGGAATGTTTAAAAGACTAACGATTAGTTGCATTTCATGCCACAACTTTCAGTTGTATGTTGTAAGCTCTTTGGGGCAAGGACCTTGTATTTGTATTTGTCTGTGGGTTTGCCTATTTGGCGAGTTAGCGTTGGCCAAGCCAGGCTGCGGATCTAGTGTCCTAGCTTGTGGCGCACTAACTGGCCACGTGGACCCTGCTACTGTGCAGTAAAAGTTCTGTAGTGCACACTGATGTACGGCAGTCAGTGCACGGTAGGCTCTGGCGCGCTGTAGATTCACACCCTGGCTTGCCATGCACTAATTCACCATGTAGCAAGACCCGATTAATAGAACTTTTAGCATTATTATGGTTATTTAGAGTAGAATCCACTATGTTCTAAGTGCCTTCCAGCTACTCAAGGAGATCTCAAAGAGCTCACAATCCAATTAATAAGTCTGGGCCAAATCTTGACTTCCTCGCACATTGGAAGCTCCACACTTGCTTGAGTGACACTAAGGACAGATTTGGCTCAACACTGGCAGATATTAAATAATGTAACAATAATATAACAGATGGTAGCCCTTCTCTAAATCACACGAAGACCCAATGAGAATATAAGTTAGTGAGGAATTGAAGAAAAACAATAAAGCAAGGAAAGTATATCACAATTACTGAAAGGCCATTTAGTCTTTATAGTCTGTATTTCACTAGAAAATGATCTGTTGTGCAGTTTTGTAAGAGAGACGTGCCTGCTTTTGGTTTGCGTGTTACGGGTAAATGACTCAGTGCAGTATAAATTAGCAAGGGTCTGCTGTGTTAGGTTGTGTAATGGAATATTGGCTGCTCTGTAATACACTTGCAATAAGCAGCTTTTGAGACTGATTAATAGCTGAAATGAAATTGAAACATTTAATCAATCTCTGCAGTTATTTATTTCTTTTTATGCTACAAAGCAACAGAAATGATCCCTTAATTTTTCCCTTGTTCTTTATCTCTCTGTTGTTTTGCTTTAATGAATTTAGTTCTATTCAGAGGTGTCACAGTGGTGGGGAGTGAAGTCCTGTATTTATTTGCAGAACGTGCAGTGCAGGCTTCCCCCACATCACTCCTCAAATGTATTTCAACCCCATTGAGGAAGGACCACCCCCTGGAGGAGTGAGACACTAGTTCTATCTAGCTCTGTGGCCCATCCACTCTTATCTCCTTTGTGCCAGCAAGGGGACCAGCTGTTAGGGGTGCTGGAACCATTTTATAACGGGGGTGCTAAGAGCCATTGACACAAACTGTAAACCTTACATATAAAGGAAACCACTTCAACCCAGGGGGTGCAGCGGCACCCCTAGTTCCAGCACCTATGCCAGCTGTTGTGGGGGACTAGATTAGATGAAGGGGGTTTCTGTGCAATAAGAATCAGATTGAAAACCTCAGTCCTGGGCCTGATTCTGATCTCATTTATAAGTCAGGTGTTACCCCTATTGAAATCAAAGGGGTTACACCAACGTAGAAATAGTGTGTGGTTAGGCCTCACGGCACGTTCACTATTTTTCAGAATATCCAGCTAGTTTTATCATTAGCATCTTTGATATGTAAGGATACAACTCCCCCCGCTTTCCCCTCAACCCAGATCTCCAACTCAGCTAGTTCTAATTTACACCGTGAAGGATCTGGTCCTTCGTTTTTTATCCTCTAGTTTCATTAAAGAAGCAGTGAAAATGGTGCACACATACAAATGAGGCACTGTAGTTGCTTTCCATCTTGAACTTTTAACGCTTTTCTTTTAAAGGACAATGTGATCAAAAGGAGGAAGTATAAGACTGAACAATTCTCAGTCAGGGTACCAGAAAATTCCAAATATTAAATAAAGGCAGTAAGGCCGATCGCATTAGAAAGGTTAGTCTGAACACATCAAAACTTCTTACCAATCCACATACATTTGGGACAAATAGAACAGTTTCTTACATTTCATGGTGTTAACCGCATTAATGGAGATCAAGCTTCTCAGGACCAAGAATGAGGAATAAGGGACAGAAGATGATCTGTCCTTCAGACAAAGGTAAATGCACCAATGGTTCTTTATTGATACTGAGATTTATTTGGTCAGCCAGCACAAATCCTCATTCCTTCTGGAACATGATGAACAGAAGGATGTTAACTTGCCTCATCACACAAGTCAAAGTAACTTGTAACACTTCTTCTGCAATATGTTCTCCAGCTCAATGTTGGTCTGATTTACACAACTGACAAGCTTCTATTCCTGTCCTTTGCGGCTTCTTCCCTATCACACCAAACTTTGGGCCTGATCTTTTGAGGGGATTAGCACTTTCTTCAGCATGCTGAGGGACCTCAGCGCCTACGTACTTCAAAACTGGTCTTGGTATGAGGGGCATCTGGGGGAAAACATGAGGAAGGGGTCCATGGAGGGTGGCATGGAAGGAGTCAAGGGAATGGGAAGGGGCACAATAAAAAACATGCAGAAGATGAGGGGATAAGGAGAGGAACAGGTAGCAAGTGTTTAAACTTATCACTTTTTTGGTTTAA
This sequence comes from Gopherus flavomarginatus, assembly GCF_025201925.1. NCBI lineage: Eukaryota > Metazoa > Chordata > Testudines > Testudinidae > Gopherus > Gopherus flavomarginatus. The sequence continues at coordinate 41,528,869 of NC_066630.1, forward strand.
AATGAAGAACTTAAAGATTTCAATGTAGATAAAGGCCCCCTTTTCTTTCCCACACCAACTAGCCCCCAAAGAATAAGTTACTACAAGACTCCAAAATCCTATTTCCTATTAAATGGAACCATTTTTATTAATCCCCTAGTCACCAACTATTTTGACCTTGACTTTGATTTGGATACAATCGAGCTGGTAAAGTTACATTTGGATGGGTGGGGGCAATAGCGAGTGATGAAGGATTATATCACTATGTAGTACAACAGAACCCCAGGTGTGGACCAAGATCGCATTGTACAGACAAATATGTACAGGCTGAATCCTTTGACTGTTCATTTCCAGGCACTTGAATGTTTCGAAGTCTGAAAAGGGGCAGTTTGTGTAAAGCTATTTTAATATCATTTTGGGGCATTGTCTGGTCTCCACTGAAACACGCTACCAGCCTTAACTCTTTTTTAACCGCAGGTTTTTGATTGCAAATATATGGAGTACTTACACAGCACAGAACTCACCGGTGTCATAATGAACAATCAAGTCCTTGGAGTGATCACCTATCTCCAGCGGCTGGAACTCTACCGTTAGCTGCATGGTCTCCCCTACACCCAGTGTCCCAATGCAGGGCTCTACAGAGAAAGGGCTGCAACACAATGAAAATGACACATCAGGCCTAAACTGGGATACACCCTTTGGTGGCGAGCAGACATGGAAACTGATTATTAGGCCTGGTTCTCCTTTGTTACACCTGTGTACATTAGGAGGTATTTAAATCAGGGTTTATAAGATCAGAATCTGGCTTAGTGACCCCAACTTTCTGCAGAGATCTCATATCTCAAATTACCACTCTGATGTAATTGGTCTGTAATCAAATTAATTCCCCACCCCTAGCCCCTTGTAAATTTCCATTTGCATAGGATGATTCTGTGATGTCTATAGAGTTCTAGAATTAGGCCCACTGAGTCCAATTCTAGCAGCTACTAAAAAAAAAAACGAGTCAGCAAGTGTAACCCACACACCTTCTGGGTGTGGTGTTCTGTCCCATCTAGTGGCACCAAGACCAGGTAGAGCAAGAGAGAGAAAGAGACTAAGTCTGCTCTACAGCTTTAGCTAATAGCTAGTTGCCTTTTAGCTCATGTGGTAGAGATTCATACATTTTGCTTCAGAGCTCCCAGGTTCAATCCCACCCACTGACGACTGGGGTTTAATCAGCATAACAACTGGGGGCTCATCCAGGATTTCCCCTGGGAAGTCTCTGAAGCTTAGGATATGCTTCCTCAGCTAGGGGAACTATGTAACCTACACACCTTCTGGGTGTGGTGTTCTGTCCCATGTAGTGGCAATGAGACAGCTTAGAGCAGTGGTTCTCAAACTTTTGTATTGGTGACCACTTTCACATTGCAAGCCTCTGAGTGTGACCCCCCCTTATAAATGAAAACATTTTAAATATATTTAACACCATTATAAATGCTAGAGGCAAAGCAGGGTTTGGGGTGGAGGCTGACAGCTTGCGACCCACTATGTAATAACTTTGCAACCCCAAGGGGTCCCAACTCCCAGTTTGAGAACCCATGACTTAGAGAGATAGCAAGAAAGAGCTTGAGTCTGCTCTATAGCCTTAGCTAATAGGCAGTTGGTTTTTTGGCTCATGCACTAAGCTCCAGAGGTCCCTGGTTCAATCCCACCTGCTAACAACTGGGGTCTGTCGGTGTTATACAAGCACAATTGCACAACTTTTTTTTTTTGAAGAACACAATAATCCTAACAGCAATTAACTCATATCAGAGACTAGACTCTGGCTTAAAAGCTGTTTTTTTATCTGAGGTTTTTCCAGCTGATCTTTTAGACTAACTATTTTCACAAAATGAAATAATTATTAATTATTTGCTGAATACTAGCAAGGAACCTTGCATTGCACAAGACATAAATATCGGAGCTAGTCCCTCTTACAGAAAGTCCACACCCTAGAAGGCTGACACAAAGAAGAAAAGACTGCTAGGAGACCAGAGGAGGGAATGATTAATGGGGGGTTTAATCTATAGTTTTCATTTTTTCAATTTTAATAATATCCTGTTTATATTTAAGAAGGATCAGAACTTATTGGTACTTCAGTAACAGTTAATTCTAAGTAAAGGACTTGAATCAATGCAGATAAAAACTGTAGCTAGAGTGGTATCTCGGTGTGTAAATAAGTCAAAGAAGAGAAGAGAATTCTTCAATTACAACCTCAGCAACTGAGTCTCTAAGTAATTGAAGCGTCCTTAACAGGAGGATTTCATTTTAAGTGAATTTAATGGGAGATTCTCTATTTAAGCACAGGTGATGCAAGTTGTAATTCTGGATGGCAGGAATCAAGAGTTCAAGGGACACCGTCAAAGGACGTAACAACATCAGCCACACCATCAAGGGCTTGTTCACCTGCACATCTACCAATGTGATATAATCCATCATGTTCCAGCAATGCCCCTCTGCCATGTATATTGGCCAAACCGGACAGTCTCTACGCAAAATAATAAATGGACACAAATCAGACATCAAGAACTGCAACATTCAAAAACCATTTGGAAAACTCTTCAATCTCCCTGGACACTCAATAACAGACTTAAAAGTGGCCAATCTTCAACAAAAAAACTTCAAAAACAGACTTCAATGAGAAACTGCAGAACTGGAATTAATTTGCAAACTGGACACAATCAAATTAGGCCTGAAAAGACTGGGAGTGGCTGGGTCACTACAAAAAGTCATTTTCCCTCTGCTGATACTCACACCTTCCTGTCAATTGTTGGAAATGGGCAATGTCCACCTTGATTGCATTGGCCTCATTAGCACTAAAAAAGTAATTTTCCTCTTTGTTGATATTCACTCCTTCTTGTCAACTGTTGAGACTAGGCCACTTCCACCTTAATTGAATTAGCCTCGTTAGCACTGACCCCCCCATTTGATAAGGCAACTCCCATCTTTTCATGTGCTGTAATATAGATACTGCTTAGTGTATTTTTCACTCCATGCATTTGATGAAGTAGATTTTAGCCCATGAAATCTTATGCCCAAATAAATTTGCTAGTCTCTAAGATGCCACAAGGATTCCTCATTGTTTTTGCTGATACAGACATGGCTACCACTCTGAAACTTGCTAAATGAGTTTGTAAAGAACATTGGCCATGCTTACTAGAAGTACTTGGACTGCTTAAGCTCTTTCTAATGTGTTAGAAGTCATTAAATGAATCTGTTGTGCATTAATATTGACATAAAAACATGCTGATTTGAGACAACATAAGAAGGGACTCCTGGTTGATCAAAGGGAAGTCTCAGCATCTTAATGTCTTGGAATCGTTTTCTGGATAAGTCAGATGAAATGCATTTCTCGGCAAGGACTTCCTGGTTTGTGGGGGAGAGGCTTATGGCATCCATTGAAAAGATCACGGTCTATTTGTTTTTAATATTTTGCTGGTAGTTAAGTTATCACCCTGAACAGCACAATCTGGACTGTCTCACTGTGGTTTTGAAATGCAATTCGTATATAAAAACAAGATGAACAATTGAAGCATGGCATACACTGAGTGTTATGGATAGGAACCCAGGGACAGGTGAGGAAATTGCTGGAGTTTTTGCTCATTAAGTATAAGTAGCTCCAAATAAGGGCCATTAGTCAGTGAGAGCTTTGCCACTGACTTCAAAAGGAGAAGGACTGGGCTTGCAGTTATGTCTGCACTGCAGCTGAGAGTGAGCCTCATAGCCCAGATAGACAGACTCTCACTAGCAGGGCTTGAGCTAGTGGACCTAAAAATAGCAGCGTGGATGTTGCAGATCAGGTAACAACTCGTACTCTCAAGCCCTCGGGCCTCAGCTGAGGACAGCCCAAGTTTGCACTGGAGCCACAAAATCCATATTGCTATTTACAGCACACTAACTTAAGCCTCACTAGCTCAACTCTGGCTACCTGGGCTGGGAGGGATAGCTCAGTGGTTTGAGCATTAGCCCCCTAAACCCAGGGTTGTGAATTCAGCCCTTGAGGGGGCCACTTAGGGACCTGGGGCAAAAATCAGTACTTGGTCCTGCTAGTGATGGCAGGGAACTGGACTCAATGACCCTTCAGGGTCCCTTCCAGTTCTAGGAGATAGGTATATCTCTATTTATTAGATACCCCCTGCCTGCACACAGCCCTACCTCCTCCCAGCACCCTGAGCTACCCCCCCCACCTGCACCCTGCAGTAACCCCCTGCCCATGCACAGCCCCTAGGTACCCCCTCCCTGCACCCTGAGCTACCCCCGTGCCTGTACACAGCCTCAGCTACCCCCTCTCTGCACTCTGAGCTATCTCTCTGCCCACACACAGCCCCAGCTACCCCCTCACTGCACCCTGATAACTCCTTATCTCAAGGCAAGGTCAAGCAACCAGCTGGAACGGGCAAAAGAGGGGTGGGAAGTAAAACACTAAAAGACCAGAGAAATGCTTGCCCCTGACTGAAGTACAACCTCACTCCTTACCCCTCTCATGGGGTACAACAGAGGTGAGAAGGAAGACCCTAGCCGGACGATCCCCAGAACGGAACATGACCATAAGTTGTAAGAGGTGGGACTGTGGGCATGCATTTCAGGTATAATTATGCCTGCTGAGGAGGGGGAAGTGGGAACACTGGGAAACAGGGCTCTGCAGTGTCGAGTTATGGTATACATATGCCTGCTGGAAATTAATCCCAATAAACTTTGCATTGCTTGCACTTTGGATTTCTGGTCTGCTTTCCATCTGCATGACAAGAACCAGAGGAGAGAGTGAAGGGAAAAGCCTCTAACACAGATCAACAAGGGTGATCCCTGTCTTCAACTTACGTTGGAGGAAAATTGAGTGATGCTGGTTATGCGGGAAGTGACTCAAAATGGTTCTTGTTGTGGCCAGTGGAATACCTGTGCTGCTACAGGTCACAGAACACAGGTCAGGGCTGTGATCCAGACCGAAAAGATCTGGATTGCTTCAGATCATAGAGCAGGTGGAGGTCTTTGAGGGAGACCCATTCTGTGATCTGATCCCCAGTTGTGTCATTTGAGCAGTATCCCCAGTCTTCATGATGGCTGTTAAAGTTGCCTATATAGATGGCTGGATGAGGAAGGGAAGCGTAGTGGTCCATCACTCTCAAGTGGGGTTGGAGGCCACTACACCTTGCTATATTAGGCAATAATCCTGAGGCTCGGGCCTCACTGCTGGTCGAGCTGTATGCAGTCTGTAGTTCTGTAGCGACCTAGCAGAGGTAAACCAGCAGGAACAGTCTGGTGCTCTCCCCCACCCAGGCAGGGGGAAGCAGTATTTAGCTCGCAGCCTCTTGGCTGGGACAGAAAGCAATTACGAGTTCAGGCTCTGTCCCTTTGGGACAGGGCAGAGCAGGGAGCAGGCTTTAGTCTCAGTTTGTAGGCTAAGGCAGCCAGCAAACACACAGTCTAGGCTCTGGCAGGGGTGAGTGCTCTAACAGTCTAGGGGTTCAGGTAGGGGTGAGCACCAGCACAGTCTAGGGGCTCAGGGAGAGGTAAGTACCAACACAGACTAGCATCCTAGCTTGGCAGACCGTAGACTTACACAAGCTTCCTGCCAATGTTCTCTCTAATTTTTTCCATATATGCGTGGAATGAATTTTGTTATGTGCACCATATCGAGGTAATGTGTGGCTGTGCGCCACCAATAGAATCAAAAAACCTAGATATAATATATATTTTTAAAAAGTTACCATAGGGATAATTACTCCAGCCAGCACAGGTTAGGCATTTTAGAACTCACTATTCAAAGAATTAAATTTAAGCAAAGGAGGGAAATAAAAATAATGAAATGCAAAGCCCAGTCAAAACACTAAAATAACACACTTTGAAAGAATAAGATTACAGAGAATATATATGCATTGCAGGAAGTATCAAGAAGTAAAAACAACAACAACAAACAACAACAAGAAGTATGTGTTGGGAGGCGAGTGTGAAAGAGTGTGTTTGTGAGACTGAGATGCACAATGTGTGTGTGTGTGTGTGAGAGAGAGCGAGACACACAGTTTGTGTGTGTGTGTGTGTGTGTGTGTGTGTGTGTGTGTGTGTGTGTGTGTGTGTGTGTGTGTGAGAGAGAGAGAGAGAGAGAGAGAGAGACAGACAGACAGACAGACACACACACACAGGGCCAGCTCCAGGTTTTGCTGCCCCAAGCAGCCAAAAAAAATAATAAAAAAAAGCCGCGATCGCAATCTGTGGCAATTCAGTGGGAGGTCCTTCGCTCCGAGTGGGAGTGAGGGACCCTCCGTCGAATTGCTGCCGAATACCTGAAAGTGCCGCCCCGCTCTGGAGTTGCCACCCCAAGCACCTGCTTGATAAGCTGGTGCCTGGAGCCGGCCCTGGAGAGACACAGTGTGTGTGTGAGGGTGAGAGACATATGCTGTCCCTTTAGGTAGATCACCACTCAAGCAGCAGTGGGGGGAGGGACACCTGAAGTGCATGGCACTTGATAGATTGCTGGGTGGCCACGCAGCCAGGGGTCAGCACCTGGAGCCGGCACCTGCTGCTGTGTGACCAGGGCGACGGGTTGGCACCCAGGGTCGGCACTTGGGGTCCATGCCCGCTGCTGCACAGCAGGGGTTAGGAGTAAGTGTCTTGGGCCAGCACCTACCGAAGCCTGCTGCTGTGCAACCGGGACTGGAGGTCAACGTCCAGGGCCAGCACCTGCCAGCGCCTGGGATTGGTGTCTGCTGCTGCATGCCCAGAGCTGGGCATCTGCACCAGGGCTGGCGCCTGGGGCTGGGGATCAGAGCCTTTGGCCACCAGCACCCGCCAGAACCCAGGGTCGACATCCAAAGGAGCAGTGCCCAGGGTCAGCAGCCAGGGCTGGGGGTTGGAGCACATGGCCAGGGGTTGGCTGCTGCAGGGTTTGGGGCTGTGCTTGGGGCCCATGTGTTAGTGTACCTAGAACCATTGAGCCAGGGCACTAGGACTGTGCTTCGTTGACAATAAACCTGCCCAAGTGCCTTCGCTACTGAACCGAGTCTGTGGTCTTCTTAGGCAGTTCGATTGGAGTCTGCTGTGCTGGCTGCCAGGCCAGAGCTGGTGCAGCACACAGAGAGAACACATATGCAGCCAACAACTGACAACAGCTCCTACCCATACCTTCCATAGTGGGAGGACTTAGCTACCATTTTCCTACCTGTATCTTTAACTACAGGGCTGCAACAAGATTTTTTTTCCCTTTAAATCTGACAAGCTTGTGCATGGTATTTCCATGGAGCACACACAACAGCATGCCCTAAAACTCTGCAACCTACCATGGACAAGGGTTGGAGGCTCAGACAGACACTTTTCCATCACACAGCAAGTGACAGTAAAAAGTTGGTGTGCAGGACATACTGCAATGTGCAAGTTATCTGATTGTTCTGTTCCTCTTTGCTTTCCTACATTAACACAGCCTTCGGCAAGTAAGGTGAAGCACATGAAGACCAACCAAAGCCCCATTTACCTCTGAAGGCTGGTTCTGTAGCGGGCCTCTCTATTGCCAATGTTGCGAACCAGCAGAGTTTTCTGAGTGCTGTACTTGACGGGGCAGGTGGAGAAGTTCAGTTGGTCAGGGAAGTCCAGTATTGCCCGAGCCCCTATAGCTCGGATAGGCACAATAAACTTTTCTCTTTCCGTGATGCAGGTTACCTGGTGGATGTAATCCTATAGGGAAATAACACACACATCAGTCTGGTAAACTCAGGCATCATTCCCATAAGAAAGCGAGCAACAGGAGGAACTGGCTCCAACTGGCTTCATGAACAACAGAATCCACAGTTACAAGCAGGGAACATTAAGGCATTTCAGGTGCAGCGGCCTTCACTCTTTGTATCATGGGTTAACAATTTTTCTACAGCATATTCTTCCCAAACTGGAGACAAGAATTGCTCCCAGTGTTTCAGGAGTTAGCAAAATAGCACTATTCCCTACTACTATGATTTATGATTAATCCCCTTTATAGAGACACGTTCAAAAACGGTACCAATTTTTCTGCAATGGTAACGTAGCGAAAGTACAGATATTGAAAGCAAGCAACTGCAAGCATGTACGTCACCTAATCCTAATTGACTTTTTGATACAGTTAGTATGGTGAGACAAGTTAATTTCACTCTCATCCTTCTCCCTGACACCTCATAGGGATACCAGATCCTTCTTTGGGCTCAAACCCCCCTAACCATCCAATCCTTTTTCTTCCTCGTCCCCTGCCTCAGCTCGGAGCTCCCACTCTGATTCCCCCAAACTGGACACGATAACTCTTGTTCTTCCCAACATCCTGTGTTTCTTTAACCTTCCTCAGCTCCATTGGGGCCCTCCCTTCCTTTGCTAACAGTTTCACTGTAGGGTCTCTTTCATCAGAGCTGGCAGTTTGAGCCGAGACTGAGTGGCTGCTGTAACCTCATGTGTATTGGGGCGTCCCTAGGTCAGAGGAGCTCCCAGGATACACTGTGTATCTGAGATCCTAGACCTGACAGATGGGGCGTGCATACCCTGCACGGGAGAGGGAAGGATTAACTCCAACTATGGGTGGCGGAAGTCCCATGCTGGGCATGCTCCAACTGCTCCCTCAGTATAAAAGGGAGCAGCCCGGTTCATTCTGGGCTGATTGCTGGAGGGGAAGGCCCTTCGGCCAAAGCTCAGCTGAAGAGCTGCCAAGGCCCTTGCCTGCAAGAGCCAGAGACCCTGCGAGATGGATTGGAGGCCTGGAGCCCTGGAAGACCATCCACGCTGAGGAGCTCAGAGACCCTGACGCCCCACTAACAGCAGCATCTGCAACTATGATAGGAAGAGACCCAGGGAGGGTGAGCAAGTGGTATCTCCCAGCTGAATGAGGTCAGCATATTTCGGTGGGATTCCTCACTGACCCAGTGATGGACCACACTGTCACTGTTAGGGCCCTGGGTCAGGGCCCGGTGGAATCAAGCAGGCCTGGGCCCTCCAATCCAGGCCCTCACCCCTCTGGGGGTGGCCCCCACCTTTCCCCACCATATTGTCTCTGCCCTGTGTCCTAGGGCCACCATATTGACTCTAGCCATTAGGCTATGCTGCCCTGTGTCCAAAGGCCGCCATATTGACTCTGGCCATTAGGTCGCGCTGCCCTGTGTCCGAGGTCTGCCATATTCACTCTGGCCATTAGGCCATGCTGCACTGTGTCTGAGAGCCGCCATATTGACTCTAGCCATTAGGCTGTAACCCTGGCGTCTGGCCCGTACTGTGGACTCCCCAAGGGCCACCAGGGAAGGTAACCGCAGTATATCACTGCCCTGCCCTGCCCCAAAGGGGGATGGGTGTGCATACACCGCGACAGGTCTGCTGAGACTCAGACATCCAGAGATGCCAGCAACGTTAAGGTTTGAGGGTTTGAGACCCAGAAGATAATTGGGTTTTGAGGAGAAACAGATAATGGCTGAAAGTCCAGGTTAGTGTTGGGGAGATCAGGTGATTGTCTTTGAAGGGAAGAAGAAGGGAAATTGGAATACTAAAGAGCAGCAGTGCTAAGGAAGATTATCAGTTTGTTAGAGAAAAAGAGTTCAGGTTTCATCTGAGTCCCATCTTCTCTAACACATGAACCCATCTACAATCACACCATTATGGAAGCCTCTGATTAACAGTTTAAAAACAAAATGGTCTGACATTTAAAATGGTTACATTACACTATGTGATATAATATGACAATGTTCTAATGGCTTTCAATTCCAGTGGTATGGCTTATTTATCAGTTTGCAAATGAGTCAAACATTCCAAACAATACATTTTATTTCACTGCACCCAAACATTCAGGAAGACTCAACGGCTAAGCAATTGTGATAAAAATATCTGATACTCCTATTTCGATACACTGTGAAAGAGAATAATTCCATGTACTGGATTATAAGGATCACAGGTGAAACCTCAGAGTTTGCCAGAAATTACCAGAGCCTGTTCTGTTCATTACAGCAGCTGACTAGCAAAGCCAGTATAAAGTAGTTGTGCTGAGATGGTAAGTCCAGTGACAAGGGTATCCCAGTCATTCCAATTGGGTTGGATCAGGTCTTTAGCAAGGTTGGCAGCTATCACTTTCTTTGTATACCCAGATGCATGTTCCTGGTAATGTAGCCGTGTGTATATTTTATCATCCTATAAAGATCAGCCAGTCTCCAAAGAAACACCAAACAAGGCAAGCACAATAATTCTGGTGTTGAGTTGTGGGAGGGGAAGACAACAATCTGAGGTTTTATTAGTTCAAAAGTGGGATGAATTGGACAAGCCAATGAGAGAACAGTGAGAGCCAACCCAGTTGCGAATCAGAGATGCTCAGTCTTCTCCCAGACTGCTCTGCCAACACATGCCAATCACAGCAAACCGAACGGTGGGACTCTAAGGCCTTGGCTTTTTCGGAACAGAGCTGGACAATCCCAGCCAGCTGAGTGGTGGTTTGGAGACCTGGATAAACATAGCTGGGACCAGAATCAAACCAGCAAAATCATTCTACTATACACTAATCAGATTTTAGCTTAGCCTCCAGAGCTACAGACTTTGTGTACTGAGGTGAAATCTTGGTCCCACTAAAACCAATGGCGCAACTGGCCCTACCTTCCAACTATCTTCTGTTCTTAACCTGAAGAAGTCTGTGACATGAGGAATGAAAAGCAAGGTTGCTCTAAGAAACAATAGTCGAAATTGATAGCCAAGCCTGCGTCTTCTTAATAATTCCGCCATTGCCTAGCATTTCTATAGCACTTTTCATCAGGAGATCTCAAAGCACTTTAAAAAGGAGATCAGTATCATTATACTAACTTTACAGATGGGGAAACTGAGGAACAGAGAGGGGAAGTGACTTGCCCAAGATTACTCAGCAGGCCAATGGCAGAACTAAGACAAGAACCCACATCTCAAATTGAAGTTAGTGCAGTCCTTTATCCACTAGGCCACACTACCTACTCATTTATAATGGTGGTGCTCTTCCATGGGTACTTAGAAATCAGTGAAAACTGTCTCCTTGCTACTACTTCTGTTAAATAAATGGCCCCAGCGTTTTAACTTAAACACATTTCTAATGCAGTAACAATCTTCCCTAACACTATATTACCCAGCACATGGAATTTACTACATTGGCCTGCTGAGTAATCTTGGGCAAGTCACTTCCCCTCTCTGTTCCTCAGTTTCCCCATCTGTAAAGTTAGTATAATGATACTGATCTCCTTTTTAAAGTGCTTTGAGATCACTTGAATGACACATTTCTTCTTAGCGGTGCTGTTTTTTCCAGGTGCTGTCTAGTGTAGGATAAACCCAGGCACACAGACACATGAATAAGTTTAGAAATATTTTATTACCAGAGCTGCAGCAGCTAATGGTTTGTGCATTTTCTTGGTTCTCATGCCACATGGACTGCCAGCCCAGATGGGATTGTCAGGTTACAACAAAAGACACTGTTACATTCAGCATCAGAAAATTGTTTTTTAGAAACAAATTTCAAATATTCAAGCTGCAAATTTCAGGGGGATTTACTCTCTCCATACATGGAAAGATAAAGAAACAGAACATTAGCTGTGATGCAGTTCTGCACATTCACCTGTACCAATCCTCCCTGAATAATTTTGCACTTAATCTGCAGTCTAACCTTCTAAAAAAAAACCAACCTTCTAATAAAATGAAATGCTAAGGGTAGCCAGTGTGAATTCACTGCACCTGTTAGCTGGGTACTTGGCATTCCTGACTATTTATATCTTCAGGAAGCTGTATTAGCAAATGACAGAAAAATGTACATCTTATTATCATTTTGGACATGCTGATATAACCAGGGAGTTGTAAACCCAATTGGAAAGTGAATGCCTTAGGCCTGGTCTACGCTAGTCTGTTATTTTGAAATTAACTGAGTTAATTAAAAAAAAAAATTCCGTCCACACAACCAAACCGGTTTTTAAGATTTAAAGGGCTCTTTAATCCGATTTCTGTACTCCACCTCAGCAAGTGGAGTAGCACTTAAATCGAGATCACAATCCCGGGTTAAAGGTATTGTGGAGGCAATTCGGCGCTATTGGCCTCCGGGAGCTATCCCAGAATGCTCACATGTGACCGCTCTGGACAACACTCTCAACCTGTTTGGTCACCATCAGTACAGGTGACCATCAGCACAGTCCACCATCACAGGTGATCATGCAGAGCCCATCATCACAAGAGATCACGCAGTCCCAGATCGCAGACAAGCTCCAGCATGGTCCAAATGGGAGGTACTGGATCTCATCGCAGGTTGGGGAGATGAGTCTGTTATGGCAGAACTATGTTCCAATATATACAGCAAAAATGAAGAGCAGTTCTCTTAGCGAGCTACAAGCAGCAAGGAATGGGGTTCTGACGCTGGCCAGGTGGTAGTAAGAGGGAACTGGAGCGGCATCAACCAGCACAGCCTCTTAAAGCCTTGGACATGTCATATGGCGGACACACAACACATGTACAGGTCAACAGACACTTCAATGAACAGTTCCAGCTCCGGTGCATGGCATGCATGAGCACCTGTGTTTGGAATCCACACAGGGACCATCACTCAAAGAACTATTGTTTCATAATCTCTGCAATCTAAGGCTTCATTTCTGTACCAGTTTGATGATTTGCATGTTTTCATTTCATAATGGCATGTCTGATCACTACCCAGGTGGCTCTCGTCTGTCAGTTTAACTCTATAATTGAGTACAAATACTGCATGAGGTATTTCCTGATTATAGCTTCTGTGATAAATGGGGGGGCAGAAGTAGCTCCCTTTTGTGGACCCCCAGCCAGCCAGTTGGCTGTGGAATCCCTCTTGGTGGTTGTTCTCTACTTGCTTTACCTGTAAAGGGTTAACAAACCCACAGGTAAAATGAAAGGAGTAGGCATCTGACCAAAAGAGCCAATGGGAAGGTTTGAACTTTTTAAAATTGGGAAAAAACTTCCCTTTGTGTGTGTGTTGTGGTTCTCTAGGAAAGACGGGAACAGGGAGCCGCGGTGCTGTAAGAAGCTGAAAGCCAGGCATGAAAAACCGTCAGATCATACCCAGAGATTGCTTATCTGAAACCCCAGATGTGTAAGTAAATTAGGGAATGTCTAGAAAGACATGATTAGGTTTATTTCTGTTTATTTCTTATTGGCTTGTGGACTCCTCTGTGCTAACCCCAAATGCTTCTGTTTTGTTTGTAACCTTTAAGCTGGACCTCAAGAAGGTTATTCTTGATGTTTTATTTTTGTTAGTGGGTTTTTTAAATCTAGTAAAAGCCTAAGTTCCAGATGTATTTTCTTTCTTTTTGTTTTTAATAAAATTTACCTTTTTTAAGAACAGGATTGGATTTTTGTGTCCTAAGAGGTTTTTGCATGTGTTGTTTAATTAGCTGGTGGCAACAGCTGATTTCCTTTGTTTTTCTTTCTCAGCTCTTCCCTCCCGGGGCGGGTGGGGTGAAAGAGCTTGATGGTACCCCATAGGAAGGAGTTCCCAAGTGTATCTTTCTGGTTTCAAAGGTGTTTTTCGCACTTGGATGGTGGTAGTATCTATCCATCCAAGGTCAGAGAGAAGCTGTAACCTTGGGAGTTTAATACAAACCTGGAGTGGCCAGTATTAATTTTTAAAATCCTTGCGGGCCCCCACCTTCTGCACTAGGAGTGCCAGAGTGGGGAATCAGCCTTGACAGCTGCAAACATCACCAGGTCCACTTCAATGTAATTAAAAGTCAGGTAAGAATGTAGAGGAACCACTGGGCCCCGGAGGCAGGACTGTGCGGTACTGGAAAATAGTGCAGAGACTCTGGAGATCTCATAAATACCCCATGACAGTTCTGCTGTGTGGGGGACATCCCCCTCCCACAAATGAACAATTCACAGAGAACTCTGCAATTAGGGACTATGTTTTTCTTGTCCTTTATAAGGGGATAATTTGGTACCAATTCAATTTTACAGAAAGACATTCCTCAAAGTGAACCTGAGTGCTTCCCTCAGGAACCCTGTCCCTGAAGACATGCTACAAATGCCTTCAATATGCTACAAAACATCTCTAACAGGTTGGAATGAATTTTAAAAGGACTTAATTCTGCTAATTCAATAACTCATTGTCCTGTCATAGTTCATATTAATCAACAAGCATTATTTCAGTCATCACTGGCGGCAGTAATGAAATTTGCAAACTCTCCCGTCTAAGCTGGTATTGCCTGAAAAATGTGGAATTGTTATGGCGCAAAGAGTAGGAGTGGAAGATAGAATAAACTGTGCTGTAAAATGGTTTTATATGCCTCTTGCTTTCCCTTTAGCATAATCTATTAATAATGCGGAAGGACACATATAAAACGTGAAGATTCCTGTCTGTTGTTTATTTGCCCATCAGCTCGGCAAAGGTTTCCAATTAGACAGATCCTGTCACACAGAAATACAAGAGCACCCTGGAACACTTTACAGAACAAGAACACCCACATTAAACAAACTGAGCCATAAAACACAACAGTGTAAATTAGAAGCAGTTAGAGGAATGAACTGGAATTGTTGCCAAGTGGAAAGATTTGTATTTCATATTTACAAAGCAAATGCCAATAAACAAAGCTACATATCAGCTATTTATGTATGTACCAACTGCCTAGTTGTGTGGCAGACCCAGAGGGCTAAGGGATAATATGAAAATGCTCATTTCTCAGGAAGAAGCTGCATGGCGCATGGCATTCCAGCCACTGACAGCGCCCAAATTCCTTTTCTTTAGAACACACAGGCCCTGATCCTGCTTCGTGCTATACCTCTGTAAATCAGGAGTACCACACTTAACCAAGAGTCACAGATGCGTATGCCCAATGTATGGAAACTGAACTTTTATTATCATAAAGTGGGATAATTCAGTGCTTATCCCTGTAATCCCTCTTCAGGCATATCACTTATACGTGTGTTTGTGTCTGTGTGTGTGCGTGTGCTGAAACAAGTGATATGCCTGAAGAGGGATTACAGGGACAAGCACTGAATATATACTGTATATATGCATATACATATATATATTACACATATGCATACATACACACACACACACAAACAGGTACCTACATTTTGTCCTAGTGGCAAAATGTAGGTACCTCACAAAACTAAGTGATTGGGCAACAGAATGGCAAATGAAATTTAATGTGGATAAATGTAAAGTAATGCACATTGGAAAAAATAACCCCAACTATACATGCAATATGAGGGGGCTAATTTAGCTACAACAAATCAGGAAAAAGATCTTGGAGTCATAGTGGATAGTTCTCTGAAGATGTCCACACTGTGTGCAGAGGCAGTCAAAAAAGCAAACAGGATGTTAGGAATCATTAAAAAGGGGATAGAGAATAAGACTGAGAATATAGTATTGCCCTTATATAAATCCATAGTACGCCCACGTCTCGAATACTGTGTACAGATGTGGTCTCCTCACCTCAAAAAAAGATATACTGGCACTAGAAAAGGTTCAGAGAAGGGCAGCTAAAATGATTAGGGGTTTGGAACGGGTCCCATATGAGGAGAGGTTAAAGAGGCTAGGACTCTTCAACTTGGAAAAGAGGAGATTAAGGGGGGATATGATAGAGGGATATAAAATCATGAGTGGGGTGGAGAAAGTAGATAAGGAAAATTTATTTACTTATTCACATAATACTAGGGGTCACCACATGAAATTAATGGGCATCAGGTTTAAAACAAATAAAAGGAAGTTCTTCTTCACACAGTGCACAGTCAACTTGTGGAACTCCTTGCCTGAGGAGATTGTGAAGGCTGGGACTATACCAGCATTTAAAAGAGAACTGGATAAATTCATGGAGGTTATGTCCACTAATGGCTATTCGCCAGGATGAGTAACGAATGGTGTCCCTAGCCTCTGTCAGAGGGTGGAGATGGACGACAGGAGAGAGATCACTTGATCATTGCCTGTTAGGTTCACGCCCTCTGGGACACCTGGCATTGGCCACTGTCAGTAGACAGGATACTGGGCTAGATGGATTATTGGTCTGATTCAGTACAGCCATTCTTATGTTGGCATAATTTACATATTAATTTACTGGAGTATTTCAGCATCAGGAAGGTTCCCCTATTTAAAAAAGGATTCTAGTGGCATGATCCTGCTCCCACAAGATCAACCATGGGAGCACAAGTGGGCCATACATTAGTACGTACAAAGTACAAAGCCTAAGGTGCATGCATCAGTGTTACTTTACATGACACAACTGCAAGCACAATGCAGACGGCTTTCAAAATATCACTCTAAGGAACCATTTTTCATATTTGTAACGTTAGGACCTGGTGAATCAGGCTGAACCCTGTAAGGATTTAAGGTTCTGGGTTTGATTTATAAAGCCCTAAATAACATGGGTCCTTTCTACTTGAGAGACCACCTTGGGAGCCTAAGTCACTTGGGCACGCTTGAAAATTTCCCCCCATACCAACATAGTTTTACTGCAGACATTAATGACTTTCAATAACTTCTCAGTCCTGTCAGAGGAAAATTGATTATTTCACAGACTCCTACGATGTGAGAAATACTGGGTTTGGGGCACCACGTATGAGAGAGATAACATGGCAGTGGGAGAATGTATATGCCCATTTATTTCTGCACAGAATCTTTCAGATAGGAAATACCATTCAGCCCTTTGCAGCACACTGAGCGCCTTCTTAATGAAGAAAATCTAGAGCTGAGTTTGCCTGTGCCAAACCGGCTCTCTGCCACACACGTAGCACTTCCTCTCCCTGATTGACAACTGGAATGTAAGCAAGCAAACGTCTGCAGGGGCAGCATATCTGTAAGGCCTAAAAACAGAGTTTTTAAAAATCATCTCCTTTTCCCCAGGCCAAAATGAGGAGAGGGAGACATTAAGAATAGGTTTCCCTAATCTACTGCATTCCTACAGGTATAACTGAATATCTGTGTATGTGTCTTCCCACTCATACATACAGATCCCATATAAAAAAGGAGAAATGAACAGCAGCAATGTAATCCCAACTGTGGCCTATCAAATACCACAATTCCATGCTGTTCCTAGCCAGTTAGTCTAAAACAGTGGTTCTCGAACTGTGGCACATGGACTGCAATCAAGACATACACAGATTGGTTAAAAAAAACTTTAGGCCTAAAGAACTATCGAACTTGAGTGTCTTCATTTTTCGGTGTCCAACCTGAGACACCTTAAAGTGGCCAGATTTTCAGAAAGTGCTGAGCATCCCTCCACTGGAAATCAGGCCTCTTTCAAAGGTCCTATGTTGGGCCCCCAAAATCACTGATCACTTCTGAAAGTTTAGGCGCTGGTCTTTATAATTGACTCAGTAAGTCAGAATATGTACAGTCATGTAGAAAGCTGTACGTTTGACTGTATGGTGCATAATCTATCAGGAGTTACAGTCCAGTGGTTCTCAAACTTTTGTACTGGTGACTCCTTTCACAGAACAAGCCGCTTAGTCTGACCCCCCCCTTATAAATTAAAAACACTTTTCAAATATTGAAAACCATTATAAATGCTAGAGGTGAAGCGGGATTGGGGGGGTGGGGCCTGACAGCTCACAACTCCCCATGTAATAACTTCGCACCCCCTGAGGGGTCATGACCCCCAGTTTGAGAACCCCTGAGTTACACCTTAAATCCCTTAGGTGTTGAAGGATGAAAAGAGCCCCCAAAATAGGTTGATAGATTACAGAACAACAGGCAAAGAGAATGTACAGTTTGTTAAAGGAGACCCTTCACCAAGGAGCAGTGGGTGCTCTACTGCTATTGCAGGAGACTGGGTCCAGAGTAACGCCACTGAAATCAGAAATGTTACTCTGGATTTACACCTGTTTTGTTGGCCAAAATCTAGCCCCTTGTGTGCATACTCTATGTTTAAAGGGCACCATCTCTTCAAGGGCGGCGATGTTACCTTGTTTTCCTCAGGAGTGAAGAGGATGCGGAAGGTAGACGCCATGCCTGGTGCTACTTTGTGACCCACATCATTGGGACTGATAACTCTGAAGTAAGGAGAGCTCTCCAGGATGACTTTCACCAACCGGGGAATCTGTAGGAGACATGTAAAATATAAGATTAGGCAATCCATATGGAAGGGCAAAGAGAAAGAAATCATCCTAGCCATCAAATGGGGATATTGAAACTTAGCCACCTTTGTAAAGCACTTTGTGATCTAAAGATGGAAAGTGCTCCCTAAAGGTTAAGTGCAATTAGTTTACTATAGGGGAAATGGAGAGACATTAAACTTTTTGATGTGTTGAGTTGAGTTGGCAGTGGGCCATCTATTCTATTCTATGTCGGCTCTTGCACTGCACTCATCACCACAGTACCTAAGCACCTTCCAGTACCTATTGAGCATCTGGGGCTAGGTTTGCGTGAACCTGCCCACATTTAAGGGTCCCTCCCCCAGTCTAAGAAGAGGCGCTATCAGACCCAGATCTCAAACAATTCTGGGGGGGGGGTAGAGGGACAACAAATGATAAGACAGGGATGAGAGTGAGGGTCACAGGATCAAAAGCAGGGAGCCAAAGGGGGACACCTTCCAGTAGTGCACTAAGCAACATGATTAACATTGTCACATGTTGTTTGTTCTCTCATCCTCTCCCCAGGGGCTGGCGGGAGTGTGTACAGTGGAATCTTTTACTGTGGTAGAGTTTTTCTGTTCCAAATAAAGATGCCACAAAGATGCATCTGGGCAAGCAAAAGGAAGAAGACAGTCAAGGAATCCTCAGCATACACATAAGTAACCGGAGCTGTGAGAACAAAGGAGTTCATCTAGGGATGAGGAGCAGAGGGAGAAGAAAGGGAGCAAAACAGCCTTGGGAAAGCACTGACTGATGGAGGAAGAACCACCCAAGAGGGGACAAAGGAACAGCTGAAGAGAATCAGAGGAGAAGAGTCACAAAAGCCCAAAGAGTGGGAAGCCAGAAGCAGAGAGTTAATGACTGTCTAAAGAAAGGTTGAGGTTACTTGGTTTCTCCTCGGGCACGCCAAAAAGGCTAATGGCATTTTGGGCTGTATAAGTAGGGGCATTACCAGCAGATCGAGGGACGTGATCATTCCCCTCTATTCGACATTGGTGAGACCTCATCTGGAGTACTCTGTCCAGTTTTGGGCCCCACATTACAAGAAGGATGTGGAAAAATTGGAAAGAGTCCAGCGGAGGGCAACAAAAATGATTAGGGGGCTGGAGCACACGACTTATGAGGAGAGGCTGAGTGAACTGGAATTATTTAGTCTGTAGAAGAGGAAAATGAGGGAGGATTAATAGCTGCTTTCAACTACCTGAAAGAGGGTTCCAAAGAGGATATATCTAGACTGTTCTCAGTGGTACCAGATGACAGAACAAGGAGTAATGGTCTCATGTTGCTGTGGGGGGAGGTTTAGGTTGGATAATAGGAAACACTATTTCACTAGGAGGGGGGTGAAGCACTGGAATGGGTTCCCTAGGGAGGTGGTGGAATCTCCTTCCTTAGAGGTTTTTAAGGTCAGGCTTGACAAAGCCCTGGCTGGGATGATTTAGTTGGGGATTGGTCCTGCTTTGAGCAGGGGTTTGGACTAGATGACCTCCTGAGGTCCCTTCCAACCCTGATATTCTATGGTTCTATGATCTGTTGATTCTGTTCTTTAGGGGGAATGCTATTTTAGTGTGTTTCCTGCCTCAGTCTATGTTACTGTCCTTGACTTGTATTCCAGTTTCATTATTAAAAACTGGCATGACTTCTCTCAGAAGATTCTGCTGGTTGGTAAGCTCATAACCAGATGGCAGTTAAAGCTCAGTGCAGCCAGATTCCCGAGTATCTTGTTAACACACAGGAATCCTTGCATGGCATTTTGCAATGAGAGCTGCCCTTCATGATACTGGAAACAAATAGAAAACAAACAGGGGTTTACTGGTACTGGCACAGCAAGCCTAAAGCATGAAATCTACCACTGAGAGAAACTCGAATGAAAAACGTTAACTGACAAGCCGGAAGAGCTTCACAAATATGCCACAAAATCCAATTCATACGTAGGAACATAGGGATTTCCACATGGGATCAGACCAGTAACCAGTCACTGATGGTCACCATCACTGTAAATGCAGATGATCCTGAATCCTTCAAATTATACCTTGAGGAAGTGAGTTTCAAAGGCTAACTGTAAATAGTGTCCAAAAGTCCTGTGTAATCTATTATCTAGTAAAGTGAATGTACAGAAGCATTTTCTGTAGAGCAAACAATGAAAGCCTCTCTAAGCACTGCTCAGAAAGAGCCAGAGAAAAAGAAAGCAACCTTTCAGCAGTGGTGTGCAGAGTCTTCATTTAGTCACTCTCATTTAGGGTTTCGCGTGCCAGTAATGCATTTTAACGTTTTTAGAAGGTCTCTTTCTATAAGTCTATATTATATAACTAAACTATTATTGTATGTAAAGTAAATAAGGTTTTTTAAATGTTTAAAAAGCTTCATTTAAAATTAAATTAAAATTCAGACCCCCCGGACCGGTGGCCAGAACCCAGGCAGCGTGAGTGCCACTGATCAGCTCGCGTGCCGCTTTCGACACCCGTGCCATAGGTTGCCTACCCCTGGACTAAATCTTTCCACCTCTGTATTTAAAATATTAGAGAGGCCACATTCGGAATACTCGATGCCTTTAACTTGATTTTCACAAAGCAGAGGAGAGTTATAATCACAAGTGCATTGTGTGCAGCTGTCAATTCAGAGATCTGAAAACTAGAAATAAAACATTCCAAACTAACTGCTGGAGTGTCTTGTTACTTTTATACAATGAAAACTATTTACAAAAATAGTCAAATTAAAATGTAAGGGCATCTTTTGGGGATTTATTAACAACATCTTTATGGTATTCAGCAAAGATGTATGTGGAATCTTCAAGACTGTTTATGCTACAGTATGTGTCAGGGTCCCTATTACACCAGCACTATCGAATGACTGAGGTCTCACTAGCTTTCAGAACAGATTCATTTTGGAACAGCAACAATTCCACACCGTCTCATTCATACACAGTCTCTCCCTCCCTCCCATAACATACACCTCCCCAGCTGCAACTGTACAAGTTTATTCATTTTGCTGGGAGCTGCAGAAATATTTATGCAGCCGTTCTTTTCCACGTAAAAAGAGTTAACTCTTTGTCTGCTGGCTGGTATTTGGCAAAGATGAACATCTACATTACTGCCACATCTACATTACTCTGAAGCAGTGCCTGTCCTCCAAAGGACAACTGTAGGGGAATGCAGCAGAGAAGTGGTCGAAGAGGGGAACTGAGGCAGAGTTTGTTGGAGAAGTGAATACAGGCAGGGTCAACCCAAGTAAAAACTGGGATTATACTGTAGATCATACACAATCTCACCAGGAAGCTCCTTCCCTTTTGTTTTGGGAATCCACGTGTATGGCTCAGCCATATTTCCAATATTCCTCCACTACCAAAATGAATGTAGCCCTAAGCTCCTCACAGCATCTTTCTCCTCTTCTGGGTCACTCTCTAGCATTAGTTCCCTTTAGCCTCCCTTGTCAACACAGCATTTCCCGCAGCATCTAGTATTCCTGTCATCAAATTGCCCCAGGAGGCCCTACGACTCCTTCCACAACCTCCTACTGCCTCCATAACAGCAGAGCTTCTCGTTAGCCATTACTCTCAGGCAGGCTCCATTTCATTCTCTGATTTGTCACAGTTTACAAATAGAACTGGAGAAGGATTTGTTCCTTTCCACTCTCTCCTATACACTTTGCCATCCTCCTTGTACCTGAAGTTTTATCACTAACATGCCTTTTCCTTACAGGACTAGACCTCTGATTACTTTTCACGCTTTCTTGTTCTTGTTCAGATGTCAAACAAAACCCTGGGGCGTGCAATAGTCTGGCCTGGAACACTTTCTAATTCAGCTCACTTTCTCCCTCCTTCTCACTATCTTTTCCCATGGGATCCTTTCCGGCATACATCTCCCTCAAGCAAGCTTATTCTCTGCTGAAATTTCAAGTCCTCGTTTTCTCTCTTTTCAGTCCTGATTTTCAGCTCCCCTCCCACTCCTTTCAGGGAAATCTCAAAATGATCACAAAGTTATTTCAAGCAAAGGCAGACACTGTGGAAAGAACTGAGGTGCTGGCCATCGTGAGTGCTCAGAAGGTAAAACAGAGCCACTCCTCTCAAAAAAGGCATGGCACTCAGAAGCAGACAGGTTCCTCCCCAGGTGAGTGACAGCCAGGGGGCGTGAACAGGCCACATAGCTCAAGATGGCTCACAGCTCTGAAACAGGATTGTCAGTGGGGAGAGGAGACGAGACCATTGGGAGAAAGATCTCCCCGGACGAAATGACAGGGTATGGGAGAATCTCCTCCAGCAACTCTCACTAACCCAGCCTCTTCTGTACACAATACCTGGAACTCTCCCTTCCCCATGCAGGCGAGGCAGCCCTAGGGTGGCACGGACTTCTGCCACATCACATACTGACAGACAGAGTCAGGATTGGACAGGGCTGCTATGGGCAGGACAAGGGAGCTCCTCTGCCTACTTGCCCACCCCCAGCAGCTCCACATCACCCAGTAGGGTCAGCTGACTTCAGAGTCATTCAGTGAGGTGCATCGCTGGCGCAGTGATTTGGCCCCATACAAATCAGGAACATTTCAAAGGGGAGGGAGAGCCTATATGAGCTGAGGCTGACTCATCCATCCCCAGTTGAGCAGTGATGCAGAGACAGACGCTGGTAAACGGATTACATCAATGTGAAGAGATCATATTAATTACAGAGAGGGAATAAGCATGAAGGAAATCACCCTATTTTAAGACACAATCCAAGTGAACAATCCTGACATTAACAAGCAGGAATGAGGACATCAAGGCTGGGGCCCCACTGTGGCCATTCTTGAGTAAAATAGAAGACATCTGTCAACACGGAGCATTTGCAGACCAGAAGAAGATGAGCTGAGACACCCTAGGAGTCACCACACAGCAGCATGGTAACCTGCTGGCCCCAGAGGGTCTGGTGGGACCCTAAAAAGAATGTTGAAATTTAAAGAACAAGGTTAAAAAGGGTCTTGACCAGAGTCAGGATGCTCTTGGTTCATGCCAATCCATCACGTAGTAGGCAGGCAGGGAACATGTGGTGGGTGTAGTCAGAGTATGGCTGATCAGTCAGGCACGCTGCACACTAGCTGCGAGTAGCAGAGAACCCTGCCGGGAATGCTGCAAAGAGGAAATTACTGACAGAAATTGAGCCTTCTGGCCACATGGGCTTGTGCTGTTGTTCCCTGGCCATGGCAGGACAGAGAAGGCCACAGTATGTGCAAGGCTGAAGCCTAGCTCTGCACAACCTTAGAAACACAGCTCTCCAAAGGAAGGAAATCACCAAAAATGGTTCTTAATCGGGCTAACTACTTTGGAACAGACCCCTCCATGAGCAGGGACACAAAGGAGGAGTGAGCCAAGAACCCCTCCCAAGACTTCCATCTTCCCTGGGTTAATACAAGGCCCCTCTGTGTGGTTCAAGCACAAACTAAGCAGAGTTCATGGAATGAGAGGTGTATGGGTGAGTGTTATCAGCAAGCAGGAAACTCTTCTTTCACTTCATCACACGGCAAACCTAAGATGTCCTGCACTTCCTGTCAAGGCCCACGTCAACAAAGGGGACCAAAAAGGAGGACAAAATTAGCCTGGAAAAGGAAGAGGTGAGCTTTAAGAAGACATAAAAATGGGCACTTGGCACATCAAAGGACAAGGGCCTACATCAAGAAAGCAGGGAGCTTCTTACCACCACTCTATAAATGGCATTTTCTCACTGTGTGGGGCAGCTACAGAAAGGACAGGCCAAAACCAAACCCTAAGAACGGGCTCCTTTTGGACTTCAGGAGGAAAGGCGGTTCGGACCCTATCCCCACACTGAACCTGCTCCTTTGGCTTGGGCTCTAGATCCAAATACCAGAAAGACACTCCTCTCCCAGTCCCGGGGCCTGTTCCAGCCCTGGTGTCAGAGGAACAGCCCCCAATGCAGACAATGAGCTTGTACCTCCTTCCACCAGAGCGACATTTGGACCCCGGTTCAGAACAATTCATGAAATTTTGGCACCATCAAATGCAAACCTTGCCCCAACTCAGCCTTGGTCCCTTAACCCAGAGTCAACCTAATTTGGATCCTAATCCAAATACTATCCCCCTGAGGCAACACAGTCACAAAGCAGGTCACACAAATGAGAAAGATTAGACCTAATCAGTCTGGAAGTTTGATGTTCAGGCTCACACCTTCACACGAAGCCTTTCAATGTCAACTGGCATTTATGCCTTCCAGTGCAGTAGTTAAACATCTAAATACCCAGGACAGGGGAGCAAGATCCATTTGCATCAACAAATCAGAATTTTAAGATGCAGAAAAATATGTGTGCTGCACACTGAAGCATCAGGCACTTAGGTGCACAAATTTAGCTGGTAGGTTACAGTCACTTTGTAACTATAACTATCAGAAGCATCTTATTGTATGCCGTGCTCCAACACTGAGCTGATAACAAGGAGATCAGTGCAGCACACAACCTACCGAAATTAGACAACACCATAGACTGGTAAAGATCCAAGTGATGGCTCTTACCTTGTCATTGTTCCTCAAAATCAGCGGGACTTCATAGATCTCACAAGGGGCATAGTTCTGAAATACCACCTCTGATGGGAAGGGCTGAAATAAGCTCTGCTCCAGGTCAACTGAAGAGAACTAAAGATGTAAAGAGACACTCAGTAAGTAGACACAGAAATGCTGGGAGGAATGGGGTCATGAATGCAAATTCTGCATTGCTCTTTAGCAGGAGGCAAGCTAGACCATCTCTATAAGCAATTATATAAGGTTTGTGGTGAACACTCCCCAAAAGAGCTGTGGAGCAACTGAGATCAATGCATTTACTTGAGGACCCCAATGAAGATACCCTAGAGATGATTGTTGTCCATTGGCTTAATAGCATGCATTCACCCTGATATAAAGACATCATGGTCCAGATCCTCAGATATTTAAATGCCTAACTTGCATAGGAGTAAGGCATGGAAATTAGGCACTTAAATGCCTTTGGGAAACTGGGAGGATCCTATGGGAGTAAGGTACTTAAATGCCTTTTAGGATCTGGGAGGATCCTATGGGAGTAAGGTACTTATGCCTTTGAGGATCTGGCCCAGGAGACTAGAGGGCAGAGAGATTTACTGTCAGTAAGGAAGGCGACCGAGAGAAGCAATGCAGCAGCTGTTCAGAGTTCAACAAACGATGATAGAGGACAAGGCTATATGATTTCACATTACCTTGGTGTCACTGGAGGATTTGAATGAGGACAGAACTTTGGTTACATAATGTTTTCTGGTGAGTTTTAAACCAGAGCAAGGAGTACTCAACTTTGTCCTTTCAAGCCTGTGTTATTTCACGCTGTTCTCTGAGCATGCCCAGGAACGTGCACAGACACACAGGGCAGGGGGTTGTGGGGCAAAGCAGGACATATTAGGAGGAGATTCTTAGATTAGCCCTAAATGTTTTAATCTGACTGTGCTGTTCTTGCACCAATAGGCAGGTACCATCTCCATATTCTAATAAGGATGCATCCTGCGCCAAGACCCTCGAGGGACATCTGAGTCTAGACCAGTAGTTTTCAACCTTTTTTCATTTGTGGACTCCTAAAAAATGTCAAATGGAGGTGCAGATCCCTGTGGAAATCTTAGACCTGGTCTGTGCACCCAAAGATTACAGGTTGGAAACCACTGGTCTAGACAGAAAAGGCTCGTGTGATGAAATCCTTGCCCCACTGAAGTCAATGGGAGTTTTGCCATTGACTGCAGTGGGGCCAGGTTTTCATCCACAGGTGGGGGAGGATTGTCAGTGTGTGCTGTCAACTATTTCTGGTCCCTGGAGTTTGGATTTGTTCCAAACTTAGGATAGTTCTCAATCAATTTGTTACAGGTTTCAGCAGGGGATTTTCTGCTCAGAAGAACACTTCAATAGTGTATCCTCTTGAAACAGGTATTACATAGTGAGCAATAAACCAAGTTTAAATGTTTATCCTGCTGGGCATGCATCCAAGCTGTCAGAGGGGCATTCCCCTATGCAGCCTCCATGGTATCATGACCCGGAATGTCTC
This sequence comes from Gopherus flavomarginatus, assembly GCF_025201925.1. NCBI lineage: Eukaryota > Metazoa > Chordata > Testudines > Testudinidae > Gopherus > Gopherus flavomarginatus. The sequence continues at coordinate 41,554,888 of NC_066630.1, forward strand.
CAACCTGGGTTCACCTGCCTATTTTACCCAGCAGCTTGGTACTAAACAACCTACAGAGAGAGCATGAAACCTGAACCTATATCAGGAAGGCCTCCCCTAGGCCCTGACTGGAGAAACAATGGGACATCTGATTGATCAGAGCTTCCTATTGAAACCCAAAGGGAGGCACAGGAAGTTATCTGCACAACTGGCTCTACCTGACTGCTGCCTGGAATGCTCGCCAAGCCCTATGTACTGTGACCTGCCTAATTCCCAGTATCCTCACCTTGGCCTGATGCCTGGTGACACAAATAGTGTCTGGCCCTATCCAAATTAGTTCATCTGGTTCCCCATAACCTGAACACAATCCTTCATGTCAAGAGCTGAGAACCAGGCCCAAGTAGGGGGAAGAGGAAGGGGATAATAGAAGCCAGCATCACCATTCATAATTTGGACTTTCGGATAAAGCTATTTAGTATAAACAGGTCTAGAATGGGGCAGCACCTCCATCCTTCCTGGAGATGAGGAAGTAAGGGAAGTAGAAGCCTTTGGTCTCTATGGTGCCCATTGCAAGAAGAGCTTCGGCCTCTTGTTGGAAAAGGCACTGATGGGTAGCGTCCCCTGGAGGTGTCTGGGTGGGAGTGGGGTGAGGGAAATTATAGAAATTTTATGGAGTGTCCATGGTGGATTATTTCCAGGACCCCGTGGTCCATGGTGACCTTGTCGCAATTGTGGGCGAAAAGGGCAAGACGGCCCCCAAAGAAGACGTGTGGGGCCACGGATGGCAAGGGGGAGGGTTCACAGCTCTCAACTAAAACATCAGAAGCGTGCCTGGGGTTGCCGGTGGGTGAGGGTCGAGGAAATGGCTGTGGCTGAGGTCATGGGTCGCTGACGCTGGGACTGGTGGTGCTGGCGTGGGAGTTCCTGGTGCCGTTGCTAGAACAATGGGTAGGGTGCATATGGGCGGGGGTGGAATTCTTGGAGCTGCTGTTTGTGCTGCGGGGCTGGAGTATAGATCCCCAGGGAGCACAGCGTAGCCCCCAAGTCCTTTAACGAGTGATGGTGCTCGTCAGTCTTACCATAGAACAACTTGTCCTCGTAAAAAGGGAGGTCCTCTGTGGTCATTTGTACCTCTCAAGGGAAACCAGAGGACTGTACCCAGGACTCGTGGTGCATGAGGATGCCTTTGGCAAGCGTGCGCGAAGATGTGTCAGCTGCATTGACCACCTTTTGGAGGCTGACTTCATCTACAAAGGTGCCCTTCATCCACCGGCGCCTGCAGTTGGGGTAGATTGTCCTTGAACTCTGCAAGCGTAGGTGTTAAAATCGTATTTCACCAGTAGAGCCTGATAGTTGGCAATATGAAACTATAACACCGCAGACGAGTAGTGAAGGCAGTTGGGAGCAAGAGTCAGAGCTGTGCCTGGATATCGGAGAAAATGTCAGCTCTGGTTCAGAAAAGCCCTCGGAGTCGAAAGATGCCCTCGGCAGCGGGAAGCCAGCAGTGCGGACGGACCATGGTGTAGCATGGGCATGGCCCTCTAAAGCAGGAGCAGGACCAGCTTGTCTCCACAGTGATGGGCCGGAAAGCAGTGGCGAAGATGGATATGGGAAGCTCCAGTTCCTCCATGGAGAGAAAGGGCTCCAGACCACCAGGTGTCCGAGGAGTGTCTCTGGAGGCTGCTGAAGACTGTGGTGGGGTCCATGGAGTCAGCTGCACTGAAGATCTCGGAAATAGCAGTGGAATAGGCTGTGCAAATGCAGGAGAAGGCACAGGGCCAATGGGTATGGGGGCCATCGACAGGGCCGCTGGATCCTTTTTCTTCTTACTCTCACCCTCAAGATGGGAAAGCCGGGGTGTAAGTGCAGCAGTGTCAGTGCACAACATGTCACCTGACCTGGCACGGCTCAGGGAGGAAACGCTGCCCTTGATGGGGACTTGCGTCTATGCCGATGAGAGCATTTTCTAATCTTGTGCCTCGGCCTGTCCAGAACTCCCAGGTCCGAAGCATGGGAAGTGCTGGGAGGTGCACTCATTACCGGTGATGGACATTGTACCGCCAGTTCCAATGGTAGAGAGCCTGAGGAAACGCATGATGTACATGCAGGTCAACAGTCACTGCTATGGAAACCTTCCAGCTCTGGCGCATGGCACACATGTGCACCCATGATTGGAATACATATAGAGACCATCACTCAAAGAAGAAGAAATGAAAATCCAGACAAACTCCATTCATTTCAGCTGAGATTCTCTGCATTCATACTGGTGGAAACAAGATCAGAATCTGGCCCTTTGACCACAAAAGACATGGAGCCTGAGACCCCTCTGACTTACACCAGTATAAACTAGGAGTAGCTCCACTGAAATCAGTGGTTTGAGAGGACAGTCAGGCCCAGTGTATGCAGGATTTAAACAAGTTGAATCCCATGTACTGCATCACTGTAAACATCACATAAAATCGAAAGAAAAAGGGAGCTAGAAGGAAGGGCAGGAAAGTGCTACCTTTTGATGGGAGGTTTCACTCATGTCTAAAAGCTCAACAATCCGAGGTGGCCGCATCTCATGAGTACTAGCCAGCTTCTGCTCCGTAGTAAGAGACATCTCCTTTAGGAAGGCAGATGGAGTGAGCTGCAATTCAAAACAACAGGAGCCAGAACTATACAAATGGCTTGTCTCGTTACAGTGCTGCTGATAAATAATTTGTGTTCTCAGCCGTTAGGGCAGTCCTGGAACTCCACTAAGTTCCCTGCTGAAATATTTAAACCTGGTAAATTAATTATACCGAGCGGAATATATATGCACTACCCGAGAGATTCCGTCCTATTTGTCTCTCTGTCAGCCATGATTTGAAATGACATCTGGCTAAGGAATTTGATTTCCTGGGGGTGGGGGAGTGTTCCTTTAACTTTCCTGGCTCAAGCACGTGACTTGAAAGGAAAAAAGTCCGGACAATCCCATGGCTACAATTTTACACATGCTCACGCAAAGACCCACGTAGGGACAACTTCTCTGAGGGAATTGTCAAGGCAAAGCATCAAAGAAACGGAACGACAAAGTTCAAGGAAAGAGGAATGGCCCAAGTTTAGATCATCTCATTTTAATCAGCAGTTGTCTGATCTGGCTTTGTCCTTATAGCCTTCCTGATGGAGCTCTGAAGAGCTGTTTCCATGGTATGAGCTAGCATTGGGCTGAATCCTGCTCACCTTGTCTCAAACAGCAAACCCCATTCACTAAACATGTGCGTGAAAGGGGCAGGGTTTGACCCCTGACCCTACAAGCCCTTTATAACATGATTAGTCCTCACTTCACGTGACATGAAGTCAGTGGCCCAGTGGATCCCTGCACTGGAACTGAGGTTGGCACAGGGTTCATGAGAGGGCAAGTATGATGTCATTTCTGTGTTCCTCTATTCTGGACTTGGTTCAGCCCCAGGCACAGATTACAGCAGCCTGAAAACTACCCAAACTTATGCCCAGCTGCCAAAGGCACTTAGGGGCTACTGCATCAGCCAGGAATGGCTGGAGTGCAGTGGCACTCGGGCCAAGCTCCCTTCTCTCCTAGATCATCCTTGACATTCCCCAAGGACTAGTGCAGGGGTAGGTGTAGGCCATTATCGTGTCTTGGTGCCAGCTGGAGAAGCCCCTACACCAGGCAAATTCCCCAGGGCTACTGGATCTTACAGCAAGGCGGGATGAGTTGAGCCTAAAAGAAATAGTCTCATCAGCTATGGCTTGCACAGCAAGTTCCTACTACACCAATCACTCCACTAGTTAAGGACCTGCTTCCGGTTTAAACTCTGAGGAGATGCTTGTTTTGCTGGGGTTCTCCTTTACTGCAAGGTCTGTGGTGAGGGATGATGAGACTCCTCCCACTCCTTTCCTCTTACCCACCCCTTCCTCATCCGTTGATCCTGGATCCCATAGAAGGGGCTTCCTGAAGTCAGAAGACAAAACAAAAGGGGGGGGTTACCTTCTCCACCTCTTTGTGGGAAAGGTGGGAGGCGGGAACTGGCACTATGGGGTCCCTCTCCACCGCTGACGTTGATCAGATATTCTAGCCATGTGTTAGGTACTTACAGTAACAGCCATTTCTTCCTCTCTGACAAGCTTTGGATTACGGGGGGCCACAACTTTGCTCTGGAATCCTTCAGGCATCTTGGAGGGCCCCAAGGAGTGAAGAACCTTGCCGGACGGCATCCTTACATAATTTCTTAGCTCACCTGGAATAAGCAATAGTGTGATTTTTAAAAGCCAAAAAAATCCTTGGAATTAAAAGTCCTCAGCAACAACAGGTACTGGGCCCAATTTTCACCTCCTGCGTGGGACAGAGTGCAGACTCCACTGACTCAGAGTGGGCATTTTACAATCACTTTACTCAAGAGCAAATGATGATACAAGGTGCAACGCTGCAGAAACTGAAACCTGAGATACCCTGAGAGACCCATGGGAGAGTTCTAGTTTACAGGGCTTTAATTTTTAAACTTCTACTACTAGATTCTCCTCTCATACTGGAACAAGCCAGAATAACACCCCTCGAGTCAATGGAGTTACACCAGCATAAAATATATGTCAGAGGTGAGCCATGCACACAGCCTCCCTGATCTCACTCCCTTCTCTACCATAAATGCCGTCTGCCCCGTCACTAACATTGGCAGCGGAGTATTCCCATAGTCACTGGTGTATTTTCTTTGGGAGTTTTGATCGAGTAAGGACTGCAGCACCGGGGTGGGACTGAGTGTAATCCCAAGCCGTGAGCACCAATTAAGACACTAAAGGGTGACAGCAGCCTCCACTGTGAACCTCATTCTTGGCAGCGAGTGGATCTAGAGAGACAGGGATTCATTGACCAAACCCTCATCCTGTCCCAGGAAACCCCTTCAATACTATCTCAGATCCAGCCTCTGTGGAGCAGAGTATGCGACAGACACAAACACACTGACACTACAGCCAAACTTTGCACCACACAGGCCCAGCGGTTTTGCTCTTTGGGTCCAACATGAAGAGCAGGGACAGGGGATTTTGGCCCTAGCAATCCAGGGCTGATCGGGTACAATGGCAGCAGCTCTTCTGGATGGATATTTCTCTCCTGAATAATCACCCACTTTACAAAGCATGGACAGAGGGCAGTGAAACCAGAGGAAATACGCTCAGAGCCAAACTGCCCAATGGTATCAGTGAGATCCTAAGGAGGAGGGGAGAATAAGGAAAAGCTATTTGAGTTCACCTAAATAATACATTTAAAAAAAATACAGTGGGAGCTGGCATGCACCCAGCTCTGCCATGTCTGGAAGGAAACCCTCACATCATTTCCTTGACACATTAATACTGTTTAAAACACTCATGTCGCTCTCACCTGGCTGCTGAGGAGGTGGGGCCTATAACAAATATTCTATTTTTTACCATTTCAGGAAGTTGTTAATGTTTTTAATTGAGAGGAGGGTGAAGGGTCAGCATATTTAAAAAAACATATTTTAAAAAGGGAAGAAAGAGAACCCGGGGAACTACAGACCCGTCAGTCTCACTTCAGTCCCTGGCAAAATCATGGAGCAGGTACTCAAGGAATCCATTCTGAAGCACTTGGAGGAGAGGAAAGTGATCAGGAACAGTTGACATGGATTCACCAAGGGCAAGTCATGCCTGACCAACCTGATTGCTTTCTATGATGTCATAACTGGCTCTGTGGATATGGGGAAAACGATGGATATGCTATCGGCGGTGGGGAGGGATAGCTCAGTGGTTTGAGCATTAGCCTGCTAAACACAGGGTTATGAATTCAATCCTTGAGGAGGCCATTTAGGGAGCTGGGGCAAAAATCTGTCTGGGGATTGGTCCTGCTTTGTGTTGACTAGATGACCTCCTGAGGTCCCTTCCAACTCTGATAATCTATGATCTACCTTGACTTTAGCAAAGCTTTTGATACAGTGTCACACAGTATTCTTGCCAGCAAGTTAAAAAAGTATGGATTAGATGAATGGACTCTAAGGTGGGTAGAAAGCTGGCTAGATTGACAGGCTCAAAGGGCAGTGATCAACAGCTTGATCTCTAGTTGGCAGCTGGTATCAAGCAGAGTGTCCCAGGGGTCGGTCCTAGGGCCAGTTTTGTTCAACATCTTTATAAATAATCTGGATGATGGGATTAATTGCACCCTCAGGAAATCTGCAGATGATACTAAGGGGAGAGAGGTAGATACGCTGGAGCGAGACCCAGACAAATTGGCAGATTCGGCCAAAAGAAATCTGATGAGGTTCAACAAGGACAAGTGCAGAGTTCTGCACTTAGGATGGAAGAATGCCATGCACTGCTACAAACTAGGGACCGACTGGCTAGGCAGAAATTCTGCAGAAAAGGACCTGGGGATTATAGTGGATGAGAAGCTGATTATGAGTCAGCAGTGTGCCCTTGTTGCCAAGAAGGCCAATGGCACATTGGGCTGTATTAGTAGGAGCATTGCCAGCAGCTCGAGGGAAGTGATCATTCCCCTCTATTCGACACTGGTGAGGCCACACCTGGAGTACTGAGTCCAGTTTTGGTCCCCCCACTACAGAAGGGATTTGGACAAGTTGGAGAGAGTCCAGCAGAGGGCAATGAAAATGATTAGAGGGCTGGGGCACATGACTTATGAGGAGAGGCTGAGGGAACTGGACTTACTGAGTCTGCAGAAGAGAAGAATGAGGGGGGATATGATATCAGCCTTCAACTACCTGAAGGGGGGTGTCATAAACAGATAAGTAAGAGTAAATAGAACAGAAGTACTTCATATCTCTTTTGCCTTTAAAGGGTTAACAAGATCAGTGAGCCTGGCTGTCACCTGACCAGAGGACCAATCAGGGGACAGGATACTTTCAAATCTTGAGGGAGGGAAGTTTTTGTGTGTGCTGTTAGAATTTGGTTGTTGTTCTCTCTGGGTTCTGAAAGTGACCAGACATGCAACCAGGTTTCTCTCCAATCTCCCTGATACAGTCTCTTATATGTCCAGAATAGTAAGTGCTAGGTAGATAAAGCGAGTTAGGCTTATGTTTGTTTTCTTTATTTGCAAATGTGTATTTGGCTGGAAGGAGTTCAACTTTGTATTCTGCTGAAAGGATTTTAATTTGTACTTGTATACTTAGGCTGGGAGGGTATTCCCAGTGTCTATAGCTGAAAGACCCTGTACCTATTCCATCTTAAATTTACAAAGATAATTTTTACTGTTTTTTCTTTCTTTAATTAAAAGCTTTCTTATTTAAGAACCTGATTGTTTTTTTATTCTGGTGAGACCCCAGGGGACTGGGTCTGGATCCACCAGGGAACTGGTGGGGAGAAAGGGGGGGAAGGGGGAGAGAAAGGTTAATGTCTCTCTGTGTTAGGATTACTTTCTCTCTCAGGGAGAATCTGGGAGGGGGAGAGAGAAGGAGGGGGGAAGGTGAATTTTCCTCTCTGTTTTAAGATTCAAGGAGTTTGAATCACAGTGATCTTCCAGGGTAACCCAGGGAGGGGAAGCCTGGGAGAGGCAATGGTGAGGGAAAGGGTTTACTTTCCTTGTGTTAAGATCCAGAGGGTCTGGGTCTTGGGAGTCCCCAGGCAAGGTTTTGGGGGGACAAGAGTGTACCAGGCACTGTAATTCCTGGTTGGTGGCAGCGCTACAAGTACTAAGCTGGTAATTGAGCTTAGAGGAATTCATGCTGGTACCCCATCTTTTGGACGCTAAGGTTCAGAGTGGGGAATTACACCACGACAGGGGGTTTCAAAGAGGATGGAGCTCAGCTGTTCTCCGTGGTGGCAGATGACAGAACAAGAAGCAATGGTCTCAAATTGCAGTGGGAGAGGTCTAGGTTGGATATTAGGAAACTCTCTTTCACTAGGAGGGTGGTGAAGCACTGGAATGGGTTATCTAAGGTCTGGTGTTGTTTAACATCTGTATTAATGACCAGGATGTAGGAATAAAAAGCATACTGATCAAATGTGCAGATGACACAAAGTGCTGCCAACACTTTGGAGGATAAAGCTAAAATTCAGAGGGATCTTGATATATTGGAGAACTGGGCTAAAGACAACAAAATGAAATTCAACAAAGACAAATGTAAGGTGTTACACTAAGGGAAGAAAAACCAAATGCACGAATACAGAATGGGGGATAACTGGCTTGGAAGCAGCACTGCTGAGAAAGATCTGGGAGCTGTGGTGGATCACAACCTCAGCATGAGTCAGCAATGTGATGCTGTGGCAAAAAAAGCAATTGCAGTTTTGGTTGCATTAACAGAGGCATCGCATGGGAGTGATAGTACCGCTCTACTTGGTGCTGGTTAGGCCTCAGCTGGAGTAGTGTGTCCAGTGCATAGAAAGGATGCCGAGAAACTGGAAAGGATCCAGAGGTGAGCGACAAAGATGCTCGAATGGCTGGAATGCAAGTCTTATGAGCAAAGGCTGAAGGAACAAGGTAGGTTTAGTCTGGAAAAGAGGAGATGGGTGGGGGGGACATGACAATGGTCTTCAAATACTTGAAAGGCTGCTGTAAGAAAGATGGAGAAAAGTTGTTCTCTCTTGCCACAGAGAGCAGGACAAAAGGTGATGAGTTCAATCTACAGCATAGCAGTTTTAGATTAAATCTCAGGAAGAACTTTGTATCTGTAAGAGCAGTCGGCCAATGGAATAGACACCTAGGCAGCTTGTGGGAGCTTCTTCACTGGAGGTTTTCAAAGGAGGCTGGAGCCATCTATCTTGGATGGTTTAGACACAACAAATCCTGCATCTTGGCAGGGGATTAGACTAGAATACCCTTGGGTCCCATCTAACCCTGTGTTTCTAAGTGCACTACCCTGTACTGCACTCAATGCTTCTAGTGGGGGAAATCCAGCTGTGAATTGCCTGGCTACTGCGCATGTAAAATCTCAGCCACACCATTGCATTTACATGGGGATTCCCATTCAATATCAGGAAGTTTCCCAGGGACATGTCTGTTCAGCCAAGTTAACATTAACACATACATTGTTTTGGGGGAAGGGTAAAATGTCACTTGGGGTCTGTCTGTCTAAACTACAAAGGAAAAACCTGTGGCACCAAGTCTCAGAGCCCAGCTCAATTGACTCAGACCCACGGGGCTCAGGCTGCAGGGCTGAAAACAGAAGTGTAGATGCTCAGGCTGGGGCTGGAGCCTGGGCTCTAAGACCCTCCCCCTTTAGGGGTTTCAGAGCCTGGACTCCAGCATGAGCTCAAGTCAGTTGACCCAGGCTCTGGCTAGGGATGACAGGTGTCCAGTTTTCGACTGGAACGCCCAGTTGAAAAGGACCCCGGCGGCTCTGGTTAGCATAACCACTAAAAGTCCGGTTGGCCACAGTGGGGCAGGCAGGCTGGCTCTGTGACCGGCTCTGTGCAGCTCTCAGGAACTTCAGCCAATGAGCAAATGAGCAGAGGGCGGGGAGAGCTAGCAAGGGAGGGAGGGGGGAATGAAGTGAGTGGGGGCAGGACCTCAGAGAAGGGGCAGGACAAGGGCAGGGCCTTGAGGCAGGGGCGAGGCAAAGGTGTTTGGTTTTCTGCAATTAGAAAGTCGGCAATACTAGCTCTGAAGTCACACAGGGCTCAATTGGTGTGAGTTGCAAATATATTATACAGAAGACATGCTAGAAAAGAGAACTGCAAAGAGGACAATACAATTTTAAACAGCCTCAGTGGCTGGATCCTATAAGGTATTGAGGACCATCAACTTCCCTTGCCCACAGCTGGACTTAAAGGCACTCAGCATCTAGCAGGATCTGTCCCATATACAGTTGGCTTTAAAAAGAATAGCATCATTCCAACGGCAACCTATGGAATAACAATTACCCCTCTCTGCCAAAGAATACAGCAATGCGAACTGGTCTGCACTGACAACGGACATCAGCATAGCTACATTTCTCAGAGACGTAGGTAAGCCAACCTAACCCCAGGTGTAGACAGTGCTAGGTCAACGGAAGAATTCTTCTGTCAATTTAGCTACCACCTCTTGGGGAAGTGGATCACCTACACCAACAGGAGATCCTATCCCCACACTGTAGCAACTGTCTACACTAGGAATTCTCAAACTGGGGATCAGGACTCCTCAGGGAGTCACAAGCTTATTACATGGGGGGTCACGAGCTATCACCCTCCACCCCAAATCCCGTTTTGCCTCTAGCATTTATAATGGTGTTAAATATATTAAAAAGTGTTTTTAATTTATAAGGGGGGGTCGCACTCAGAGGCTATGTGAAAGGGGTCACTAGTACAAAGTTTGAGAACCACTGGTCTACATAGAAGCACTACAGCAGCGCAGGGGCAGCTGTGCCCCTGTAGCATGTTAAGTCTACGCAAAGCCTTAATGAGGAGGAGCTCTGCCCCCCTTGGGAATGTACCAGAATACGCCACGTTACAACACCATAAATGTATAAGCTGCAGTGTGTCAGAGGAAATCTGAGATGTTTAGAGAAGGTAAAAGAACAGGTTATGTAAAGATTATTTTAACTGAAGAGATTAAATAAATACAGTCACATCATTCCTGATAGCAAAGTACTACTCACAGCAATCCTCAAGGGAAAATCCACAAGGAGATGCTGTATCCCAGTCCTGTGAACAATGACATGCGCCTCTCCAGATCTACTTCAAGGGTCGTCATTCAAGTTCATTCTAGTCAAGAACTAAACCCCTTTCCCACTTAGCCCATCTAAACTTCACTGATCTGTATCAATTGTCATTAAACACACAGGAGCAGAATATCAAATAAAAAGATTTTCAGCTCTATTATTCAAAGACACTGTGATTTACAGCAGAGTCCAGCAGTCAGGGACTAGGACTGCCAGTCAGAAGGTCTGAATTAGGAACATGGGCCTGGGCCATTGATCCGGTCCCCTGCTATTGCAGGCAATCCTGTCATATAATCCCATTCATTAACTCCTAGTCTCAGCTCGGCCACTGATTTGCAACAGTAAGTTGGGCAAGTCATCTACCCTTTCTGTGCCTCAGTTCCCCATCTGCAGAATAACAATAATGATGGGCTAGCCACTTACGTGACCTAGGGATGAAACGTGCTGAGTGGGATGGTCATGTAGCAGGCGCTCAGATCAGCAGTGTGGCCGGATAGCTGACTATCAAGCAAAATAACACTGAAGTTGAAAGAAATTTGTCTACTTAAAAGTTTTAATGTTAGATGCGCCTAAGAGTAAGACAGGAATGCGGTTTTAGGAGCTAGTGTGATTGTCTGGTTATTCTGCTCCTTCATGCCATACGTTAGTAAACTGCATAAGCACTTAGGGAGGCGATACATTTACCTTCCTCCCTAGCACCCCCCTACTCACCTTTTTAAGCTGAGAGGGGAGAGAATAAACATTACAAAGCAGTCTAAAGCAGGGTGACTTCCAGACTGAGACTCGGGAGTGGCAAGTGGCTCTTTAATGTGTCTCCTGCAGCCCTTTGCAGCACAATATTAAAACACTGTGATTTGATTATTAACCAGTCTAAGTTATTAGCCAATCAGGATGTTTTACTATGTTATTAACCAACTGTAGAATACTTGGTCAGTCTTTTTGCTGTGACTATTGTGTATACAATAAAAACAGTCAATGAAACAATGAATTCACACAACTGTGGCTCTTTTGGGTAACGTTGATTGCTAATTTGGCTCCTGAACCACTGAGGTCTGAGTATCACTGGTCTAAAGCAAGGACTGTAAAGAAGCTGGATAAAGTCCCATGGCCCCAGTCCTGCGAGATGCCAATTACCCTCAGTTCCCAGCTTTTCACTGAATCAGGTTCTCACTTTGCATGTCTGAATCCTGTCCCCCCACCAGTCACTGTTTGTTGACATGAAGCTGAAAGCTACTTTCAGAAGGCTCCCAGGATCAGGCCCTTGAGATGTAAGACCACTTGCTAATAAATGGTCAAACTATGGCACTGCACAGAGAAGTAAGGGGGTGCAAGGTATGTGGAGGGAGGTAGCAGCATGTGGAGGGACATAGCCTGTGCAGAGCTGGTACATTCGTCCTCTACACACATTGGTGGGGTGGGGTGGGGGAGGGAGGGGAACAAGAGAGGAGACATGGTTCCAACCCCCAGCCGGTGTACCTGCAGCAGTGCTCCATGGGGTCTGGCATAGGTTACTTCCCCCTTGGAGAAAGGGAAAACCCAGGACTCTGGAAATCAGTGTCTTCCTTCTGGTCTGCTCCATGGGCAACACAACAAGGGCAAAGCCACCATTTAGTCTTAGTTAAGAATACACGGCCCAACCCAGTGAGATAATGAGCATGTTTTGATTTCAGTGGGATCTGCAAATACAGTGCAGAGGCAGCACCTTGCTGGGTTGCGTGCATATTTTAATCAAGAATAAAGAAACAGGCCTATTCCACTGTTCAATTCAGCGCCTGCAGCGTCAAGCACATTATAAGAACTCTGATAGAGAGAAAGGCCAATCTAAAAGTCAAAAAATGGACAACGACATTTTTAGGGCATCCCCACACATTGACTGTATGAGGATACTTGGGTACAGCAGCTCAAGGATTTATAAACCGTAACACTATGCCTTACAGGCTCATAGTCATTCTAGAAGGAGACCTAATGGCTCAGGCTGAAAACACAAACATAAAAGAATCACCCTTGACGTCTCTATAGTGAGAGTTTATAACAGTATTTCAATGATAACTGGATTATTTGTTCCAATCTTTAACTGTAACTTGCTCCACTTTTTCCTGTAATTCCCAAGTTTATATCTTGTACTTTGCCAACCCCCAGCTCCACACACTTCTCCTGCCATAGAATGGGGACACCCAACTTCCCATGGCCATGGAGCTCCTCCCTCTTGTGGCCTGTTGTATGTCATCCCCCTCTGCTTGGGGAGGAAGAAGGCATTTCACACTTGTCACCAGGTAGGGCTCGTCTACAGCCTGCTCTTAAAGGCCCCATCTACTCCAACAGCTGCCACCAAGTCACAAGATCCGGATACAACAGTTCAAAGCTACAGTCCAATTCCATAACTGGTAAAAACCCTGGAGTGTCCAAGACTTTACCCATAATACTGGCCCACAGTTCAGTCCTGCCTGTGACACAACTGTTCACCATGTGGTAACCGAATTGCCTGGCTCAATTATGGCTGGACAGCAGACAGTGCCTTATTCTCCTTTTGCTTCGTCATTCAATACCTTGGGAAGAGCAACTCAGTCTCCTCCTCCTGCCTTCATAAAGGCTGGATTTACTTTTTGGGAGGCACTGCTGCCTGAGTGAACTCAGATTTCTGAACTACTGCCTGCTAGATGGCCCAGAGAACTAGGCGCCTTTCACCTGTACGGCTGGCTCTACTCCATCTCTGGTCAGCTGTGACTGAAAGCCGTTACCTTCCAATGACCATCAGTGGCCTGACTCAGAACATGGAACACAGCAGGTGGAATTTAAAAGAGGCATTGACAACACCAACTGCTGCAAGGCACCTTCTCTTCCCTTTGCAGGGAACTTCTCCTTGTGTGTAACTGACACGCACCTAGTGTGCTGCTCCATCCCCGTCTAGTGGTGGCTGGGCTACATATAGAGGTTGATGAGCCTGCTACAGTCTTAGCTAACAGCTGAGTCTTTCAGTTCAGTCAGAAGAGGCTGATGCTTTAAGAACAACAGGTCAGTTTCAGTCCTGCTGCTGCTGACTCAGCCACGATGCAGCATTATGGTTGCAGATCCATTGCAACGCAGGGCTCCAGAGATACCCATAACAGCAGATTAACTTTGAGAAAAGACATCTTCAGCTTCCCTTGTTCCTTGTCTATTGATCCCCTTAAGGACTGTTTCTGGTCACGTCCCCTGATATCTACTACAACCTCTCTGAATGACCCTCAGAGGTACTTTTCTGGATCAGGCTCTCTCTGTGCCAAATAGAGGGGAATAATCACTTCCCTCGATCTGCTGGCAATGCTCCTACTAATGCACTGCTAACTACTACTAACTACTAAACTAAACTAACTAAAACACTGCTGACTCATTGCCAGCTTCACAGGGGTGTTATGAGAGGTGCTCAGATATTGCACAGCTGGGGGCCAGACAAGCACCTAAAATAGACAGCTGAACTGCTCGGGGTGTAAATCTGCATGTTTGACCTACTGCCTTGCTTTTGGTTTGCCGAGACTCCTGTAAAAGACAAGTGTTCCCATTGCACAATCCCTCCACTCTGCCCACCTACTCTGTTCTTGTGAGCGGCATGTATGTTTCAGGACCCCAATGGAACCCAAGAACAGAACAAATGGCAAAGATATACACAGGACAACTGCAAACAAGCCCACCCACCTGGCTTTACTTTTACTGTGGTGGGTCACCCAGCAAAGGAACAGGGATTTTCTTATGTTTACCATCTTCATGTAAGAGCACTGATTTGTTTTCAAGTAGCTGTATGCTTTGGGAGTTTTTTAATTTGAGGATGGGGGGGCATGGATCAGCGTTCACATCGCACTCCCTGTCAGTGCCCAGCCCTAGCCAGGGAGCTAATGATCCAACCAGTGGACCAAATTCTATTTTGAATCCTGGTCACATCCCCCCTGAGGCACAGTGTGCATATGCTAAGAAAAATAATTTGAGGATAGGGCAAGTGTTGGTCTTTAACTTCCATAGTAGCTGTTATAGTCTTTAAGTGAGTTGTTGCACTAATTAATGTTTTAGAGGTTTTTTTTTTTAATTTAAATTCCCTGTTAGATCCATCTATCATTGAACAAACAGGACACACAGAGTTATGTGGAATTAATTCTTCCTTGGGTGAGCCGGTGCCTTGGCCTCTGCTGCTATGCTTTATGTCACCAAGATCCCTTGACAGAATTATTTCCTTGTAAATCACAGTAGCCCATCTATTATAATGAATGCATCACTCTGCTATGAATGATTGCAGCAGCATTCCAAAGAACGCCTTTGTTAACGTTACAAGAATATCAGATAAGTTAATTTCATCACTGCGGACAAGCTAGATATTTCTTTAAGAAAAGACGTTTCCACATTGACTCACAAACTAGGATCCAAATTCTGTTTTATGCAACCAGCAAGGACGTTGATAATATCAAGGCAAAAGGCAGAACAGGGTGATAATCTTTTTCCTACAGCATAGCATGCTCTGACCGTTCCCTGGGGTTGTCCTCTTGTTTCTATATGGTGCATGCCGTGTTGATGAGTTTGCTTCCATTAATAGCAGGCTCACAAAAAACAGACAAAGGCACCCAACTTCACAAACTCCTCTTGGATGCCAAGGAATTTGCAGCACAGCATAAGTTATAAACAAAAACAGCAACTGGGAACCAACCCATTTAATCTGTTAGCGAGGAAACCTAGTTTGAAAACTAACATTCGTTATTCGGAGGTTTACAATCTAACCAAGAAGGGCTCAAGACTTAAAAATAAAAATTGGCTATAGACCCAGCCAGTTGATTCAGCAAGAAACTGGCCAGACTGTAGGGATCCATTCCAAAATATGTCTCTCGCATGGCACCCAGCCACACAGCAGCATGGGCAATGGCAGGCTCATGCATATAAGCAGTCAATAACGCTCTGTGTCCCTAATTGCTGCAACGAACTGATTACGGTGTGCTGAGCACCATATCTCCCACAAATCCATGGGAATTGTGGGTACCCAGCACCTTAAAGGTTCTGAGCCTTTGTCAGCCTGTGGAGATAAACAGTCAGTGAAAATATCTTCCCTTCCACGGATGCAGAGCTGCCATGTTTTGCACAGCTCCATAGAACAGGTAGGGAGAGGCAGGACACTACTCCTCAGAGGCAGGTGTAGGAACCAGGGGCAACTGAGTGACAAAGGGGCAGGCTGAGGGGTCGAAAAGCTGAATGAAACCTGAAGCAAACTCAGCAGCTGGTGGACATGTGGGCCCTTAAGAAGGAAAGAAGAGAAGGTTGGTGGATTGAACCAGGGTTGATTGGGAGATCCTAGAGCAGCCTTGTTCATTCTGCCTCTATCCCATCTCAGTCCCTTCTCTGCATGCCGTCCCCCACCTCAGACACAGCTGCTCCACGCTGACTGGGAACTAGCAAGGGGAGCAGCAAGAGCAGAGCACAGGAAGCAGCAGCTTGGCTACCTACAATGCCATTGCCAGTGTAGGCGCTAGCCTCTGGTGGCCAAGAGGAGAAACTACTGGAAATCCTGCTAGCTGCCCGAAATTCCAGCAGGGCTGTGTGGAGATATGACTGGGCTGCCAAAGGTGAATGGGCATTCTGACTCATTCTTAAAGTAGCTCATCCGGAGCTCCTGCCTGCTGCAGCCGAGCTCCCACTCTGTGGGATCTGCTTCTGCAGAGAGATAGTTGAAACAACGGCATACAGTAGGTCCATTTCTCTTTGCTGTGAGTGCAGGGGCACAGAGATGTGCACTCAAAGGTGGTTGCTCTTTGTGTGAAGACAACTGAGAGGCCATAAACTCAAAGCAAGCTCCAACGGGGGAGAACAGCAGAATGGGAAAGGGGAGGAAGCCTGCCCCAGGGGCAAGAGCACCATATGTTTCCAAGCTACAGTTCCCCTTCTCTCACTTAGCTGTGTCTCAACGGCACGGCCAGAGAGCGCGGCCCATTACCCATCTAAGAGGAGCTCCACACTGCTTAGCACTCCTCTGACTAGTGCTGGGTTAGACTTTACCTCTCTATTCCATCGGAGCGGGGAGAGCAGCTAGTCAGTGACCGTATAAGAGCAGTCCAGCAGAGTCAGGAAGAAAACAGGCAGAAGGGAGAAAAGCTTTCAATCTTCTCCACCCCTTGCACTTTCTCCACCCCTCTGCAGACACTGGGTAGATTTTGACAGCTCTATCTGTGGGACACAGACTCAAAACAAGATGGACAAAGAAATAATGATGCAAGTTAAGCATCCATTCATTAGCCTAAATTCAATGACTCAGCATATCTGCTCTTATTAACTTAATAGAACTGGATCCCAGCTAGGGTGACCAGATGTCCCGATTTTATAGGGACAGTCTTGATTTTGGGGTCTTTTTCTTATATAGACTCCTATTACCCCCCACCCTCTGTCCCGATTTTTCACACTTGCTATCTGGCCACCCTAATCCCAGCAGCTCCAAGAAAGGTATCGTTCTCCTCAGTTCTTAACAGCATATACACACTCAAGGTCTAAATATACCCCATTCATGGGCCTGACTCTGTTGTTGCTCTTTACCTGACACCAATAATATATACTGCAGCCTACATTCCTCCCCAAATTTTGCTGTTCCTTAAGCTTCCTTATCCTAATACCCTCTATCCCAGAAAGGGAGGAGCTCTAACCCTTCTTACAGCCTGGCTGAAGCTAATCCGAGCCACCTGTTAACATGGGTCAGCAAACGCTATGCTGCATCTACAGACAAGGCTCTTAAATTTAGGCTGACTTTACAAAGGAGCCTGCGGGGTTCTTGAAACTGCCAGTCTGGTACAGAAGGTAAAGGTAGATTTTAAATGAAGGATAGTTGAGAGGTATGAACAGGAAAGCCAGCCAGGTAGAAAACGCCCAGCCCCGGTTAGTAAAGGAATAGCTGAGTAGTTACAGCACTGGCCTGGGACACCAGAGACCTGGATCAAATTCCCTGTTCTGTAACAGGCTTCCTGATTTTAAGCAAGTTACTTTGTCTCTCAGGTCTGGATCCTCAAAGGTATTTAGGTATTTACTTCTGAGGATTGTGGGGATCTGAATTCAGTGGGAATTAGGCACCTAAATACCTTTGATGATCTGGGCCCTAGACCTTTGTGGCTGCTCCTGTACTACAACCTATGGTCATTCAGAATTTTCCTGTACCAGTGAAGACAGAACTCGGATTCTCTGGTTCTAAAAGAAGAAGAGGTCCCTGCCACTTCAGCTAAAGGAGTATCGGCCTCTGACACACACAGATAAGCAGTTCTGAATCCAGCCAGTAACGATCAGGGCCCAAGTTCTAATTAATTTACATTGTATTGAAATTAATCGGTGTAAATCAGCATGGACTTTGGCCCATAGTGTAGAATATCCAGCTCTTTCTCTCAGTACAAAACAGGTCATGGGTGTGATCTTGCCCATAAACACACAATAAATTTGCATGCTTTCCTCCCACTTACCCTGGAATAAACCATTCCTCTGGAGTGATTGGTTAATATGCCTTTCTTGTTTTATTTTGCTGGAGAGTGCATTAGCAGATTTGTTAAAAATTTTAACCAAGATGCTATCAAACAATTTCATTTAGCTAGACAACCTTGTGTTCAGGTTTAAATAGCAATATCACAGTTCCTACCTAGAAATCACCTGCTTAGTTATAATTATCATACAAAAGGCATTGTAAAAGCAGCTACAAATATTAACAAAGCAGCCACAGAAATTCCATGACTCTTCTCTTTTCCCCCTTCACTAACAGTTATATGGCCGACTGCTGTTTAAATCAAACCCTGCAATCTGGGATGCATGACCCGCCACCTCTACATTCCAATCCCTCCAATATTTTACAATTTATTACTGTCAACCTGCAAGTTACTACAGAAACAAACTCTTCCATAGCTGAGATTACTAATTAGGGCTCTCAGATCACATCGTCCTGTTATTCTTTTTTATTAAACTTCCATTCTCATCTGACAGTGACATGGATAAGAAAGCATCAGAAATACAATGCCAACAGCATTTCCCACCCAAGTTCCACTACAAAGCTGAAATTTCATGACTTCATGGAACACCTATAATTAATATCTAAACCCATTTCTAAGTATTTACAATATTCCTTTCCCTTTTACAGATCTCTGCTCTTCAGTTTTTCTAAAATGCCTCAAGTCCTCCATTATTTAAAGCCATTTATTTCTGGCATGAATAAAACCAGCTGAACCTTGGAATATGTTTGTTAGGTTTTGAATGTTTCCAACCTCTCATGAGGCTAACCTCTTTGGGAAGGAGAGGAGGGAACTAAATAGATAAGAAGGTGCTTTAGGATTGGGCACAAATGTCAATAGACTGGGCCAAGGAAGCAGCAAAACTCTGCAGGGTGAATTCTATCAGAGTCTAATCCAAAGCCCATTGAAATCTACAGAGAGACTCCCAGGACAAGATCCTCATACACATTTGGACACCTAACCCCTGCTGATTTCAGCAGGAGTTAGACACCTAAATACCTCTGAGTATCTGGGCCCCATTGACTTTGGTGAGCATTAGATCTGGTCCAAAGCTTCCTGCACAGGGGGAGGGGATTAAGAAAGGAAATGGAGCTTGTAGTGTGTTAGATCTACCGAGGCAAGAGCCATCAGCATGGGCTGCTCCTTCATGGAACATCACTGCTCCCTGGCAGCATGGACTTTGAAGCAGTTCTGCTGCTACTGCCTGGGATCCCTTGCCCAGAGAGAACCCAGTGGGACATCATACTTATCCAAGATGTATTAAGTTCTGGATGGATTTCCACCTGGAAATCTAGCAGATTTCCATTGGAAGGCAACTGTTCCTTTGCTCTGCCACCATACAGCATGGAGAGGCATCCACAGGGTGTTAAGAGGTGGAGGACTGAGCCACAGAGCTGGATCTACACCCATTCTGCATAGGCAAAAAGAGATTTGCCTACAGAGGCAGAGGACTCTGGTGTATTTTTATTAGGGCGAGGATACCTAGGTACAGTGCCTTGCACCAGCTGCTTTGAACCAGTATATGGAGCTCTAATGGAATATTTGTACCAGTGTCATTGGGATGGGGTCACATTACCCTAATAAGGTACTCAGAAAAGCAACAGGTAAGATGCAGATTCACTTCATCTTCATGAATATATGGAAAAGGAAGTGGTTGAGCAATGGAAATACCACACTGGATCAGAGCACTGAGCCACCCAATTCAGAGTCCTGTTTCTCATGGTGTCCACTACAGCTTTCTGTCACAAACCCCAATTGCTTCGTGACAGAAACCTGTAGTGGACAGTTACTGAACAACCTCCCCATAAGGAAAATTTCTTCCTGACCCCCTAGCAATTGGTTTATGCCCCGAAGCATGAAAGTTTACAACCCTTAAAATATATTAGCCTCTCTAATTTAACTGAGGATGTTCTTCTTATCCATATAAAAATCTGATCTTTTTATAACCCTATGGGTTACAGAGTGGGAAACGAGGCACAGAAAAGTTAAGGCTAAAATGTTCCAAAGCGACCTCTTGGGGGTCCACTGCATGATGGCCCTGTGCACCTAATCCAACTTCAGGGGCCCTTGCAGCTTATCCTAGCTCCTTGGGCTCCCTCCTCCTGCAGCAACCCTCAGGGCCCCCTTTCAAGTGGGTTCCCTGGAGGGGAAAGGACACCCCAGGAGTGTTAATACAGTAGGACACCCTATCAACATGAATGCAGAATGCCCAGGAGTGCTGGGGAGGGAAGAATACATGTGAGCCCAGTGCACCTGCCTCATCCCCTTCCTACCCTAGGATCTCTGTGACTGAGCTGAGCCCCCCGTGGGAGAGACCACTGCTTTCCCTTGCAGCTTTCCATGCTGAGGGTCCTAGCCAGGCACAGCTATAACGATCAGGCACCCTTGGGTCTTCTAACATGTTACCAACAACCCCTCCCTTGGACAGCCAGCATGACAGAACATTAACCCCCGCCACGGCATGCCCAAAGGGCAGAGGGGCAGCCTGCCCATCCACTTCCATCCCATGCCAAGAGCAGGGTCAGGGACTCCTATGCGACTTGCAGAGGGGATATATCCACCAACATCCAGACCCTCCCTGGGGCTGTGTGCTGAGCCCTCCCTGGAATCCCCTGCAGAGCGGGACCCAGCTCCCCAGAGCTCTGCCCCCCGTCTCTGTGCTGAGCCCTCCCTGGCATCCCATGCAGAGCGGGACCCAGCTCCCCGGAGCTCTGCCCCCCGTCTCTGTGCTGAGCCCTCCCTGGCATCCCCTGCAGAAGGGGACCCAGCTCCCCAGAGCTCTGCCCCCCGTCTCTGTGCTGAGCCCTCCCTGGCATCCCATGCAGAGCGGGGCTCAGTTCCCCGGAGCTCTGCCCTCCGTCTCTGTGGTGAGCCCTCCCTGGCATCCCCTGCAGAGCGAGGCTCAGTTCCCCGGAGCTCTGCCCCCCGTCTCTGTGGTGAGCCCTCCCTGGCATCCCCTGCAGAGTGGAGCCCAGCTCCCCGGAGCTCTGCCCCCCCTCTCTGTGATGAGCCCTCCCTAGCAAACCCTGCAGAGTGGGAGCTCTGCCCCCTCCCCCCATTCTCTGCGCTGAGCTTCCCGCTGCCCCCCAGGCCTACCCTGCAGAGCTGGGCCTGGCTCCCCGGAGCTCTGCCCCCCAGAGCTCTGCCCCCTGTCTCTGCACTGAGCCCCCTGCCATCCACTGCAGAGTGGGGCCCAGCTCCCCAGAGCTCTGCCCCCCGTCTCTGTGCTGAGCCCTCCCTGGCATCCCCTGCAGAGTGGGAGTTCTGCCTCCTCCCCCACATCTCTGCACTGAGTCCCCCACCCCAGGCCTACCCTGGAGAGCTGGGCCTGGCTCCCCAGAGCTCTGCCCCCCGTCTCTGCGCTGAGCTTCCCCCCACCCCCCAGGCCTACCCTGCAGAGCTGGGCCTGGCTCCCTGGAGCTCTGCCCCCAAGAGCTCTGCCCTCCGTCTCTGCACTGAGACCTCCCTGGCATCCCCTGCAGAGCAGGGCCCGGCTCCCTGGAGCTCTGCCCCCCATCTCTGGGCTGAGCGCCCCCAGGCCCACCCTGCAGATCGGGGCCCAGCTCCCCGAAGCTCTGCCCCCCATCTCTGTGCTGAGCCCCCCCAGGCCCACCCTGCAGAGCGGGGCCTGGCTCCCTGGAGCTCTGCCCCCCATCTCTGGGCTGTGCCCCCCCAGGCCCACCCTGCAGAGCGGGGCCCAGCTCCTCGAAGCTCTGCCCCCCATCTCTGTGCTGAGCCCCCCCAGGCCCACCCTGCAGAGCGGGGCCCGGCTCCCCGGAGCTCTGCCCCCCATCTCTGTGCTGAGCCCCCCCAGGCCCACCCTGCAGAGCGGGGCCCAGCTCCTCGAAGCTCTGCCCCCCATCTCTGTGCTGAGCCCCCCCAGGCCCACCCTGCAGAGCGGGGCCCAGCTCCCCGGAGCTCTGCCCCCCATCTCTGGGCTGAGCGCCCCCAGGCCCACCCTGCAGAGCGGGGCCCAGCTCCTCGAAGCTCTGCCCCCCATCTCTGTGCTGAGCCCCCCAGGCCCACCCTGCAGAGCGGGGCCCAGCTCCCCGGAGCTCTGCCCCCCATCTCTGTGCTGAGCCCCCCCAGGCCCACCCTGCAGAGCGGGGCCCGGCTCCCTGGGGGAGGCAGCTGGACACTTACCTGCTCAGTCCTTGCTGCTGCAGCCTGTTTAACAGCCCCCCCAGCACCACAGCCTCCCCCTCTCTGGCTCCAGCCCTGGCTGTTACCCTCGTTCCCGTAGCAACCAGGGCCTGCCAGCCCTTCACAGGGAGCTGCAGCCCAGGCCCTGGGCTCCATGGCAACCGTAGAGACGCCTGCAAGGGCGGTGGCCCAAGGGAGGAGGTGGAGGCGGGTGCTTGGGGCCCTGCAGGAGAGGCAGGAGAGGCCAGCTTCTTAAGGGCCCCCCCCCCATTGTATTTCATTGTCATGAATGGAGGTTGTAGGTAGCCTAGGGGAGGGAGACTCTGCACAGGGGGCTGGACTAAGTGACCTCCTGGGGTCCCGGCCAGCCCTATGCTGATTTGGATGACAGTGCACTGTGCACACACCAAGTACGAGACAGCCCCCGGCCCTAAGAGCAGACAGCGCTGCTATCACCTCTCCACCGGGAGAGCCAGTGACTTGCCCCAGGTCAGAAAGGGAGCCTGTGCCAGAGCTGGGGCGTACGCCCAGAGCTGCTGAAACTCAGCCCAGTGCCTGAGCTGATGAGAATTTTATTTCCTTTCACGTATCAGATGGTGATGGATGCTTCCAGTGCTTTAGCTTGGTCCCACTGGTGATACATGGCAGTTGGAGGAGGGTGACGATAAGACCCCAAGCCAAGACACACGCACACCAGGACTCACCTTCTCCCAGCTTGTCCTGGGGGTTCAGAGATTGCAACACCACAACCAGGCGCAACATTGACAAACAAAATCATGGGGCCACACAACAGGGCTGTTCCTGGCCTGAAGGGATTCTGCAAGTCCAGGATCCAACACTGTGGAAGATTCAGGAGCCAATAGCTATCCTGCCCAAAACATAAGATATTCCCTTATTGGAATCTATTCGGTAATTAAACAAATAGTCGTGTTTTACCATTTACAGAGGCTCTTTGCTGTTCCTCAGGTTAGCTTTGGTAGGTGTTGCATGAAGAGAGATTTGTGAGCTTTTTAGACAAACTGATGGATCTTAAAAGTAAAATGCTGCCAGGGTCCAGTCTAACAGTTTAAAGGAAATCCAAGAGGAGAAATGAAGCTCACACTGTGCCTTCCACATAGACAAGAACATACTGAGCATTTTCTCCTCAGGAGACATGAAACAAATGCCTATCTGTGAATAACTCACCTTCCATTCCCTGTGGAGGCTGCCATTTCCCTCCATGAATCCTCTTCCCACACCAATCACAGTTTTAACGTCCTGAGCACAACAGCTCCAGATTTCTGATCAGGCCTTTGGAACAACCCATGAGACTACTCTCCAGCTAATCAAACATTAGTATGGGCTGTGACAGGACTTTGGGAGCTTGGTTACTGCCAGGCAGATATGCATGCAGTGCAGACAGGATCAAGAAAGCCCACAGGGCTAACCTATCATTTTGAGTAAGGGTGCTCCAGAAACAAAATTTCCAACACGAGCTAAAGCAGAATCTTCATTTACTGTTAGCAGTACCCGTCCTCTGGCACAGTGTTTAGCAGTTCCAGTTCCATCCACTGAAGGTTTGCTGCACAGATGTAAACTGACCAGTGTGATAGTATGTTAAGCTTTGAAATTCATCAAAAAAACTAAATCCTTCTGAACATCCCTCCCCCACCCCACCCGAATACAGCCCACAGGGACCAAACCCTAAAAACATGAGCCTAGATTGCTCGAGCTAAAGGGCTAAATCATTTGCTTAGAGCAGTACTTTCAGAACTGAGCCATCGTGCTCTGTGTGGCTCACCACATGTGGATGAGGGAGCCATGAGTGAAAAAAATCTTAATCCATCTGCCTGCTTGTGTTTTTTCAATTAAGAGACTATTTAAACTAGGCTTAAAAATCACCTGCATCTTATCTATATGGTCTGCATCTTACACTCCTACTGCAGCTGCTGGGGCTGAGAGCTTCTCTGCCCCCTGGGTCTCCAGCAAACAGCTTCCCTGCTGGGGGAAGCATTCAGCAGGAAACCTCTCTGCAGCAAACCCCCTGCTGGAGCTAAGGGCAAAGAGAGGCTCCCGCCCACACCAGCTGCAGCACCAGCAGATCCAGGAAGGGGAGTGAAAGAGAGACAGGTGCATCTTTGTAATGGAATGGTTTTTACCAAGTGCTAAGCCTACAATGCAGCATACGCTCAGCTGAAGAAGATTGTAATCAAGTTAGATGGAAAAAGAAGAAAAGCAGACAATACAATGGTGCATACATATTGTGGCTCGTGTCCAGAAACTAGTGGATAGAACAAGTTAAGAAGAGTCAATATTTTGCACTGCAGCTTGATTAATCTACGGTGATAGGGGAGTATGGGTATGCCTAGTGGTTGGAGCAGTGCTGGTTAGATTTAGTTGTCAGAGTAGTGGCAATTGGCAGAGCTCAAGAGGTGGGGAGCCAGGCTGGAGCAAGAGCAGGACTAGGGACAAGGCTGGACTTGGAAAAGAGCAGGGCTGGAGCAGGTTAGGGGATAGAGAGTCTGATACCACTAGCAAGAAGAGAAGAGTTCCAAGCCATGACATGACATTAAGCAGATTGAACTCATATGCCTCCTGCGAGGTTTATATACCTGTACTGAGAGTCACCAGACCAGCTGCTGGCTTGTGGATTGGCTGGAACCTAACACAGGAATGACCCATCCCTGCATGTGGCTCAGGCAGGATCCAGTTCAGGCATGACTCATCCCCTCACACAGCCCACATGGCTCAGCTTCTGCTTCAGGAGAGTTGTCTAAGCAGGTACAATAGCCAAAGAACTTTTATTTAAACAGGCCCATTCGTCTCACTAAAATCTTAAGCTGTGTCTGAGCATTCCAAAAAATCCACATTTTTAAATTGTAGTCTTAAAAACTCAGAGTAGATCATATTATGTAAACAAACCATCTATAGCTGAACAAAGTTGCAAAACCATCCAAACTCTAATGTTCCTCTTGAATCTGGTGACCTGAATTTTTCAATCTAATGTCTTAAATTGGTTTAAAAAAACACAGTATTTGGCTGTGAGGAACCACAGCGCTAAAAAATTTGGAAGCCAAGGGGTTAAAGGCAGTAGCAGATTCCCAAAGCTTCAGACTTGTTTTTGCCACTAGAGGGAGACAAACAGCCACACGATTTTGGCATGGGTTATACTTCTAAGCCTAATAAATAACTAATAAAAGCCCTGATGCGTTTATTAGTTCAGATTGGGAAGCAGGGCCAATCTCCAGTCTAGAACCTTATTCCACTCAGGCAAAGGTCATAGAAATCAGAGAAGTGAAGTACCCTAGGTCAAGAAGGGATTGGGGGGGTAGCTCAGTGGTTTGAGCATTGGCCTGCTAAACCCAGGGTTGTGAGCTTAATACTTGAGGGGGCCACTTAGGGAAATAGGGTGAAAATCTGTCTGGGGCTTGGTCCTGCTTTGAGCAGAGGGTTGGACTAAATACCTCCTGAGGTCCCTTCCAACCCTGATATTCCATGATTCTAAGAAGGCTGCATAGGACCTCTTAAGATTAAATAGAAGATAGGGTAGTTATTTGCTCTTTCCCTACAGAAGACTTTTATTGCACAATGCTGTTTTGCAGGATTCAGTCAGTATTTGCATATAAAGCCCTTCGCCTTGCCAAGGTGTTTTGTATATTCTGCCTGCAATGTTTAATTTCTGGAAAAAATCATTTCAGAGTAGATTATCTTTGCAGCTGACAAGCGCTTTGGGGGAAGGAGTACATTGTGCCTCCAAAAGGAGAGCTAGTATATTGGTTGAGTCACACTTGTGCAGGTGTCTGGCTGTCAACATTGCTCCCGCTCTGTCCTGGTAGTTGGTATTGAATGAGTGGAGAGTTCCTGATGCACCCAATTGTACCCAGCACATTCTGTACCTATTTTATTCTTGTTCTGCAGTTCTCACTGGACAGGGAATGATAAATTTGTAAGCTCTGCATAACCTATTTCAAGGCAGATGTAGGCCTGACATTTAAAAAAAAAAAAGTCCAGATCTAAACACTATACAGTTTGAGAATGTGAACCTTATTAGTATTTATCACAGTAACTCCTAGAGGCCCCATTGCCGAGAGAGTGGAAGCCTTTAATCCCTTCCAGAAATTTTCATTATCATCAACTGTAGGCATACCTCTCTTGGAGACACTGCTGAAGTTTCCCACAAGACACTATATCTTGAAGGGACTTGATGTTGAATTTCTTTCATACTGATTTTGCCTGCTTATGATATCTTGAGGCGAGCTGGAAATTCATGATAGATCTAACAAGGCGATGGTCCGTCCAACAGTCATCGGTTCCATGCATGGCCCTTCTGATGTGGACATTCTTCCGATCTTGAGCTATGACAGTAACATAGTCAAGAAGGTGCTAATGCCTGGAGCGAGGGTTTCTCCAGGTGGTATTATACATTTTCTCACCATGTGCTAAGTCCATTGGCTATGTCAATCACCATTACCAAGACTGGTTTGATGAGAATGATGCTGAGATTCAGGGACTGCTCAACCAGAAAAGAAAAGCTCATTGCATATGGCAAAATGACATATTAGACCAGCAGAAGAAAGCATCATACAAGCAACTCAAGGCTGAAGCCCAAAGGAAAATCCACAACATCAAAAATAAGCGGTAGCAAGAAAAGGCCAAGGAGACTGAGCTTTACACTGATAAACATAACACGAGGAGTTTTTTCAGGCAATAAAGGCCATTTATGGTCCATGCTCCCATACCACTCCGAGCCCAAGACATATTTTAAGGACAGTGAAGCTATCGGAGCCAAATAGAAGGAGCATTTTGAGTAACTCCTGAACCATAAGTCAACTGTCTGTGATGCCACTATCGAATCTATACCTCAATGACATGAGAGAGACTCTCTTGTTGACCCCCCTGCCCTCAAAAAAGTAACAAAAGCCATTATGCAAACCAAGAATAACAAGCCAGCCAGGCCAGATGGCATACCAGCTGAAGTTACAAGTTTGGAGGTGAAAAACTGTAAAGAAGCTCCACAAACTTTTTCTTCATATCTGGTATAATGAGAAGATTCCAGAAGACTTGAGAAATGCCAACATTGTTACAATCTTTAAGAAAGGAGATGAGTTGGAGTGTGGAAATTATCGAGTCATTGCCTTGCTATCTACAGCAGGGAAAATTCTTGCCAGTATCCTCTTAAACCGATTACTTCCCTTGCTGAGGAAATATTGCTGGAACCTCAGTGCAATTTTAGACCATCCTGCAGGACAACCAACATGATCTTTGTTGCTCGCCAAACCCAGGAAAAGTCTCAGGAGCAAAGTCAAGACCTGTACATGCCCTTACTTGATTTGACAAAGGTCTTTGACTCCGTCAATCAGGAAGGCCCATGGAAAGTGCTGGCCAGAGTTGGCTGCCCTCCAAAATTTATTAAGGTTCTAAGGCTTCTTTATGATCAGATGACTGTCACTGTTCTCTGTAATGGAGATGGACACTTTTATCATCAAAACTGGGGTTAAGCAAGGATTTGGTATTGCGACCAACCCTGTTCTCCATCTATTTAGCAGTCATTTTTGTCCTTGTTAAAGACCTCTTCCACAATGGAATTAGCATTCAATACAGAATGGATGGGCAGCTTTTTAATCTTTGCTATCTCTGCCCAAAGCTCAAGGCCTCAGGGTGTCCATTACTGATCTTCAGTATGCTGATGACTGTGCCATCCTCACAGACACTGAGAATGACCTTCAGTCCACACTGGATTTTTTTGTACAAGCTTACTGAAGCCTAGGACTCGCACTCAATATTGAGAAGATTAAAGTGCTTCATCGGCATCCTTCAGGCCTTGCACGTGACCCATCACAAATCACCATCTTTGGAGACAGTTGAGCACTTCTGCTACCTTGGTAGCCAACTCTCTCAAAACCCAAAAATCGACAGTGGGATCCAGTGCACAAGTGCTTCCTTTGGGAAATTGCTCCAACATGTTTTCACAGACTGTGACCTATGGCAGGACACAAAGATCCAGGTCTATAAAACTATTATTATTTCTACACTCCTTATGGATGTGAAACCTGGGTGATGTATTGACTGCACCTCAAGAGTCTGTAGACATACCACCAACAATGCCTCCCAAAGATCCTTCACATCAAGTGGGAAGATCGCTGCACTACCACCAGCATCCTCACTGAAACCAATGTCACCAGCATTGACCAGCAATGATCCTCATGCACCAGCTCTGCTTGGACATTGTATGCAGATGCCAGATTCTAACCTCCCAAAACAAGTCCTCTGCTCTCAGCTCAGAAATCCAGTGATGGTCAGAGGAAATGCAACAAAGACACTGAAAGCGTATCTCAAGAAAAATTATGTGGAAGGCACAAGCTAAGAGGAGCAAGCTACCAACCAAGCTCATTGGTGCCACATCCTCCATCAGGCAGTGGCCCGCTTTAAGGAGAAGCACCTTGCCCTCAAAGCCGAAAAGAGAGAGAAAAGGAAGGAAAAAGAAAGAACTTTCTCCCAGCAGGTAGCTGGTCCATCAGGAAATGTCTGTACCTATTGCAGGTGGATCTGTGGTGCCAGGATCAGACTCCTGAGTCATCTCAGGCCCCATATATAAATCTGTGGTAAAGATCATCCTTGAATCAAGGGATCACCAATGAGTATGAGAGGCCCCACTGTTCTCAGCGCTGTACAAATACAGGGTGAGAATGCCTTCCATAAAGAACCCACAATCCAAGAGACATGGCTGGCAAAGGGTGGGAGAGGAAAGAAGGAAGGTCCCTGGGCCACGGTCATGCCACAGATCACATGGAGAGCTGGGCCTAGAACTCAGGTCTCCTGACTCCTTGTTTCCACTTTTCTCTTCTGAGCTCTCAAGCCTCAATACTTGGAGCCAAAGTCTCGAGCACACTCATCTCGTGGAAAGGCAAGGAGCAACGGGTCTGAATTTCACAGCTGGGGCCCATCTGTAATGTTAATGACTGTTGGCTCCCTCTGTAGAAGCACAGAGAGAAGCAAGGGGGAGAAATCAGTGCACATCCATGGCCAGGGGCACCAAACCATGCTGATGTGCTGGCCAAGCGCTCCCTTCCATTTTAGGTAATAGCCACTACTACAGGCTTGATTATTATTCTACAGCTGGGGTAAGCAGTCGCCCAAACCCCAGGGAGATCCCACTGACACAACCCTCATCATTCTGCATCACATGCAGAAACAAAGATGTGTGTAAGTTGTTGGCAATGGGCAGCAATATCAGTGCTTCCCAGCTTAATCTTCCCAATGCTGGAGAGAAAGTGAAGGATACCTTAGCCTGCCCACTCAGCAACACCTCTGTGGAGAAGATGGGCTTTACCTCATACTCAGAGAATTAGCAACCTTGATCGGTGATGGCTTCCTGGGGGCATGAGATCTACATGCAGAGACTCCTCCTCAGGAATAGGCAGCCCACAGCCCTCAGGACCATGCATTGCAAGTGAACCACAACCTGGTTATTCCCTAAAAGGTGTTTGGCCTGTGTCAAACTAGTCCTGTAATTGAGCCTGCCTGTCAAAGTCAGGAATGGAGCAGGGGGGGATTTGCACTAGCCCAAGGCAGGCTCTGTGAAAAATGGGATATCAGTAACTCCTTCTCAGAGCAGACTTTGACCAGAACATGTCAAATTGGCAAACAGCTGTGACAAAGTTGTGGATTTTTGTAGTGTTTTATAATTAATAGTGTGCGCGCCTCAGTTTCCCTGCATGCTGCATATTTAACAAGGTGGAGGGAGAGGGTTTGTTGTTGCAGAGGACCAGGTGTGACCTCGCCTGGCAGCCAGGACCCCCAGACAATGGTGTGAAGATGGGGGTACCCTAATGACTGGTGACCTGGTGACCAAGAGGCTCAGCCCAGCTTGGAAGACAGCTGGTTCTGGCCAGTGGGAGGACAAAGGGCTGAGGAGAGAGGACTCCAATGACCTGACCAACCAGTTCCAACCAGAGGGGGAACAAAGGATGAAGGAGAGAGAGCCCCAGTGACCTGTTTACCTGGGATGGAAGACAAAGGACGAGAGGAGCTGTTGGGGGAGATGATATCGGATGATTGGCTGGAAAGAGGGGGCTGCTGGACTAGGGAGAGAGAGCAGCCAGGGTCCCCCTGGATCTGGGATAGACTTAGATGTACTGTCATGAAGGAGGCCAGGCCTGAGGCTCTGAGGGTTTCCTGTGCTGGGTTCAGATGCTCAATAAACCCTCCTGTTTTACGCTGGCTAAGAGTCACTCCAATCTAGAGATGGAGGTTGCATTATTCCCTCTGGGTGTGGAGACCCCAGGGGTCCAGAGTGAGTGGACTCCCTGAGGGGGCCCATGGTGAGAGACAGGCTGCTGAAGGCTCAGAGAGGTGCAGTTCCAGCAGGGGCGGCTCTAGACATTTTGCCATCCCAAGCACGGCGGCATGCCGCGGGGGGCACTCTGCCGGTCGCCAGTCCCGTGGCTCCGGTGGACCTTCCTCAGGCGTGCCTGACCGAAGCGGCAGGACCAGCATGTGTATCAGTGGGGCCCATCTCCACCACCCTGTGCTGGTCTCCAAGCCCAGTATGTCTCCAGGAGTGGACACCCCAGTAAGATGATCAGAGCACCTGCCGCGGCATGCGGCCCCAAGCACGCGCTTGGCATGCTGGGGCCTGGAGCCGCCCCTGGGTTCCAGGAGGTGGAGGGGCTTAATCCTCAAGAGACAGTGGACCCCCGCGAAGTGCTGTCGCACTGAAGTGGGAGAGAGAGAGCATGAGTCCTGTGAGTCTGTGACAGCTGCTCAGCAGATACTCTGGTTTGACCCTGATTCACTGTTCATTTCGGGGGCAATAAATACCCCTGGGAGAGTGGGGCACACAGAGGGCATGTCTACACTGCAGTCAGAGGTGCAGTAGCAGCCAGGGTGGGCATGCCTGTGCTAGCTTTAGCAGGGATGAGATCACAGCACAGACCTCACATACAGGCCCACACAAGCCCCTGGGTACATGCTCACAGTGCTGCCACCACAGCTTCCCTGCTATTTCAGCCACACCAGCTAGAGTAAAGCTAGCACAGGAGAAGTGAGCACACCTCTACTGCAACGTACACAGAACTGTATGTGCCACCATCACTCCTGGGCTTGCAGCCGAACCCTGCTGGGTCCCTGGGCAAGAGCACAAGACAAAAGGGGTTTGTTTGGCTGTCACTAGGCAAGGCACCACCTGCAGCCAGAACAGCAGGCAAGTCACTGGCTGCAAATGAAAGCAAGAGCCCCACCCATCAGGCTTATTGTGCCCACAGCAGGGAGCCCGCCAGGATTCGCACACAGGGTGGCAGCTAAGGCTGGGCATCCCTCCCAGCTGGGCCCCAACTGCCCTAGGCACTCCCCTTTTAGACCCTCCCTCCAGGCCTGACAGCTAGTGCAGGTGAAGTGGACAGGAGCGGCTCTAGACATTTTGCCGCCCCAAGCACGGTGGCATGCCGCGGGGTGTGCTCTGCCTGTTGCCGGTCCCGCGGCTCTGGTGGACCTCCCACAGGCATGCCTGCAGAGGGTCCGCTGGTCCCGCAGCTTCGGTGGACCACCGGAGCTACGTGACCAGCGGACCCTCCGCAGGTATGCTCCCAGCGACCGGCAGAGCGCCCCCCGCAGCTTGCCGCCCCAAGCACGCACTTGGCGTGCTGGGGCCTGGAGCTGCCCCTGGAAGTGGGGCAGGGCTGACAAAGGCCACAGCAGCTTATTAACCCTTGCCTGGCCAAAACAGGGTTTGTATATGACATTACATAGTGATACAGATACTGGGCTCTCGTCACTGCTGGCCCAGGTGGCAGCATCATGGTTGTGATCATCTTACTGGGGTGTCCACCCCTGGAGGCATACTGGGCTTGGAGACCAGCACAGGGTGGTGGAGATGGGCCACACTGATACACATGATTTGGGGAGGTCAGTTTGGACTGAATGCAGCAGCTAAACCAGGAAGAGCTGGAGCCAAAATTAGCTAGATTTGGAAAATATGTCATAGCCACCCAAGGACGCTTATCCTGATACAAGGCATTAAGCTTCCTGCAGCCTGATCCTGATGGTGACTTCAGTGGGGAGTAGGATTGAGTCCCTAGTGTCAATTAAAGTGTCTCCGTGTACACCACCAACCACACCCCTGTTGACATTCAGAGTAACCCACAGCCAGATTCACAAGCTCTTCACACTACGGATTCTTCTCCTCCATTGCAGTGGGTTTGACTGGGATACGTTACATCACAGGAGATCACATCAGTCCCCTCGGTGCCACTGGGGCAAAGTTTGGTGGTAGCACATTATGTCTTTGGTGCATTGCAGTTACACAGCAGGCTCACACTGTGCAAGTGTGTGCAAAACTGATCACTGGCGTCCTCCTTTGTCGTGATACACAGCGTTCTGCGGCGGTGAGTCCCATGTACAGGAAACGAGCCTGGCATGAAATCATTGTAAACATCACCGAAAGCTGCCGAAGTGAAAAACAAACAGAGTTGGACCAATTAGCCATTAGAGCCCCACCAAATACCAAAGCCCAAAATAATGGTCCATCCCTCCATCCCCAAATTTTGCCATCATCTTTATTTTATTTATTTAAAAAAAAATCTTCGCCCCTTTGTAACAAGGTTTTTCCTGTCAGATGCTCCCGTGTGCAATGCAACACAAGCGAGAACACTGCTTTTTGCCTGGCACAATTACTGCACAGCAATGCGGCTGGGCTGTCTCCCTACGGTCCATGCTGGGAGTCCATGTGGTTTCTTCACCTTGCGTTTACTTTCCAATGCATTTGGCTCTTGCTCTTGTTCACATCAATACAATTATATGGGCCATTTTTTGGTCAGCACTATTAGAAAATATTGCTCCTCAGAAGGCTTTGACATGGCCTGCACAGGCATCAGGGCCGGCGCCAGCGTTTTTGCTGTCCCAAGCGGCAAAGAAAAAAATGAAAACAGAAAAAGATAAAGCTGTGGTGGGTGGCATGTCGGCAGCACTACTGCGCCACTTCGTTCTTTGGCGGCAATTTGGCAGCTGGGTCCTTGCCTCCGAGGGGGACTGAGGGACCCGCCACCGAATTGCAGCCAAAGACCCGGACATGTCGCCCCAAGCACCTGCTTCCTGTGCTGGTGCCTGGAGCCGGCCCTGGCAGGCATGTGACTGAACAGGGGGTTGTCATCCTGTTTTCACTCTACTGCCCAAATGGAGAGGAGGTCCCTGCACCCAGCTACCAGTTTGTATTTCTGTTCAGACACAGAAAGTTACAGCCCAGCGAGGGTTTTCAGCCTCAGTTTCTCCATGAATCTGGGTGCTAGCGTCCTAGGTTTCCCTTTCTCTCGTAACACAGAGACACCCCACCAAAAAAACCAAATAAACTTTGATGATTAAAAGAAATGGAAAAGGTACAAACCTCAAGAGGTAAAAATCGATTCAAGAGCCATTCTAACCTGCCAGACACTGCGGAAAGCAGCGAGAGCAGCACCTGGCTGAAGCCCCTGCCACAGGCGCCTGCGGAACAGGATGGGAAAGGGACCCCCATGGGCACATTTGTTGTGCCTGGCTTCAGTCCCATCCAGCAAGGTGCTAAGGCAAGTGCCTTACTTTAAGCATGGGGGCAGTGCCATGGAGATCTGTGATAAATGAAGAGGGAGGTAGCTCCCTTTTCTGGACCCTCAGCCAGCCAGTTAGCTATAGAATCCCTCTTAGTAGCTGTTCTTTACTTACTTTACCTGTAAAGGGTTAAAAGTCTCACTGTGATACATCCAGCCAAAAGAGCCAAGGGGCGGTCTAGAACTTTTTAAAATTAAAGCAAGACCCCCCTTTTGTCTGTCTGTTGCTGTTCTCAGGGAGAAGCAGACAGGGAGCAGCGATTCTGTAAAAAGCTTTGGGCCAGGTTTGAAAAATCATCAGCTCATACCTAGAAACTACTCATCTAAAACCCCAGATATGTAAATAGATGAGGAAATGTCTAGGAAGACACAATTAGGTTTATCCCTTTTATTTTTATATGGCTTGTGGATTCTTCTGTGCTAACCCCAGGTGCTTTTGTTTTGCTTGTAACCTTTAAGCTAGACCTCAAGAGAGCTATTTTAATGCTTAATTCTTGTATTTGCTCTTTTTAAAATCTAGCAATAGCCTGAGTTTTCAGATGTATGTTCTTTCTCTCTTTTTTTTAAATAAAATTTACCTTTTTTTAAGAACAGGATTGAAGTTCCGTGTCTTAAGAGCTTTGTGCATGTTTGGTTTTTTTTAATTAGCTGCTGGCAACAGCTGATTTTCTTTGTTGTTTTTTTTCTCAGCTCTTCCCCAGAGGAGTGGGGGGAGGGCTTGAGGTCAGTGGTTACTACCTTGCTGAACTGGGGCCAAATTCATGTCAGCACATCTCCTTATAGTGACTGTCCCCAAAGCCTACAGGCCCAATCTAAAGCCAGTATGTCAAAGAAAAGCCGCTCATTGACAGAAGTGGGTGCCAGATCAGGCTGTATTACTGCCTGCTACTTACTGACAACTCCAGTTAGCTCTGGTAACATTGCTTGTGTTTTCCAGGCCTGATCCAAAGCCCACTGAAGTCAACAGAAAGACTCCAATGGGTCCCGGGGGCTGA
The DNA here is from genome assembly GCF_025201925.1 of Gopherus flavomarginatus. Classification (NCBI taxonomy): domain Eukaryota; kingdom Metazoa; phylum Chordata; order Testudines; family Testudinidae; genus Gopherus; species Gopherus flavomarginatus. The sequence continues at coordinate 41,589,615 of NC_066630.1, forward strand.
ACTTATCTGATTCATTCCCTCATCAAAGCCCAGGTTGTCTGCATGAACGTAGCCCCAGTTAGAGCTCTGCGCAGCACTGTTGGCTTGCCCTGTGGGGCTGGAGCATGGAAATGTTAGGAAAGAAAGATGAAAAGGGATAGAAAGGAGAACAACAATAATAACGGGGGAAAAAACAGAACAGGAACACACATCTTCCAAACTGAGCCTGCATGAGAGCGCTGCATGATTAAACAATGCTTACAGCGGACGCCGAGCACTTGGGGTATGTTATAATTGTTGCTGTGAAAAAAGCAGCCTGTTTTATTTATCACTTGTAAAGCACTCAAACAGAAACGGCTTGTTTTTCTACCCTTGCACTGCAGCCGGGTGCAGGGCTCCATGGCAAACAGACACAGCAGGTTATATGGCTAATCCATACACTTGCTTTCTCCTTCTAAATCAGTTTCCAAGCTGTCACCGGGTGAGTGCTATCACTTAAAAACTGTGGTGGGAGGCAGGGCATCAGTAACCGTCTCTAACTCATCTGATAACTATGTGCCCCAATTTGTTTAAAATTATATATGTGACACTCTATACCTCGGGGGAGCACCCTGTAACCCCCATATTCCTTATTTATATATAATTGTGATCTTGCATATAAAGCATGACATGCAAGGTATCGGGGGAAAGGTTATGATCTGCTGAAAGTCACTGTTCTGTCTTACTATGTACACCATTAGTGCACATGAAGTTATGAGATTGTGTTGTACGGTTGTCAGTAAAACATGCTGTAAATTGGGGAATTGGCCAGATATTAGCTCCCCAGAGGCAACAGCAAGGCATGGACTAAGGTCTAAGGTTAGCCAGGGGAGTTAGGCCCCTAAATAGCTTTGAGGATTTGGGCCTTAGTGTTCTTTTAGGGCCTGATCCAATGTCCAGTGACCTCTGCAGCCTGGGGCATGGGTCACTTGCTGGTGGATTCTCTGCAGCTTGAGGTCTTCAAACCACAATTTGAGGACTTCAGTAACTCAGACATAGGTTAGGGGTTTGTTATAGAAGTGGATGGGTAGGGTTCTGTGGCCTGCTTTGTGCAGGAGGTCAGACTAGACGATCATGTTGGTCCCTTCTGACCCTAAAGTCTATGAGTCTAAATGGCAAGACTCCCACTGACTTCAGTGGACTTTGGCTGATGCCATTAAGCATGAAATTGACAAATGATATAACTATACATTTAGAGCGGTGTTTCCCAAACTTGGGTTGCCGCTTGTGTAGGGAAATCCCCTGGCAGACCGGGCCGGTTTGTTTACCTGCAGCGTCCGCAGGTCTGGCCAATCGCTGCTCCCACTGCCCGCGGTTCGCTGCTCCAGGCCAATGGGAGCTGCTGGAAGCAGCAGCCAGTAAGTCCCTCAGCCTGTGCCAGGGGCTTTCCCTACACAAGCAGCATCCCAAGTTTGGGAAACACTGATCTAGAGAGGGATGTTGTGATGAACTGGGAAAGTTCGTAATGTTTTCTCTGAATACTGTGTTGGTGCCTCAGTGTCCCCATGGCAGTTCTTAAGTATCTTGCAGAGCAAAGGGCCAGTGCACCTAAATGCCTGGCACTCTGTCTCCTAGCAACTGATGGCCTGGGCCCCTCCTCTGCAAAGGTGCCAACTGAAGGTGTTGGAGACAAAGAGATCAGGTGACCTCCTGGCCCGGGAAAGGGGCTGAGCAGAGAGGAGGGGCTGGGAGGGGTTGTTAGTCTGGAGCTGGCTGGGGTCAAGGGTGGAGGGCAGACCTGGGGGTCTGGCTCATTGCCCCCCAGAATGGACCCGGCAGAGGGGTCCGGTTCGCTGTATCTACAAGCTCTGTTTTAGACCCTGTTCCTGTCATCGAATAAACTTCTGTTTTACTGGCTGGCTGAGAGTCACGTCTGACTGCAAAGTTGGGGTGCAGGACCCGGTGGCTTCCCCAGGACCCCGCTGGGGTGGACTCGCTGTGGGAAGCGCACGGAGGGGCAGAGGATGCTGAATGCTCTAAGGAGAGACCCAGGAGGTGAAGACGTGTGAGCTTCTTGCCCTGAACAAGTCTGCTCCAAGGGAGAGGCGGCTCCCCAAAGTCCTGACTGGCTTGGTGGGGAGGAGTTCCAGAGCATTGCCCGGTGACTCCGTGACAGATGTACATTAAGGAGCTTGAGTTGGCATTTCCTCATGCGAGAATTTCTCATATCTCAGACCTGATGGTCCTGTGAAATGAGCAGTGTCTCCAGTATGGGGCCCTTGACCTTTCCCTCGAATCCACTACTGAGACCTACGTTCCCTCTAAGCAGCGCAGCCACCCAGCAGCCTATCAAGTGTCGTGCACTTCAGGTGCCCCTCCCCCCACTGCTGCGCTGCTCCTGCCCTCTGCCTTGGAGCCCTGGTCAGCTGCTCCCAGGAACCTCCTGCTTGCGATGCAGAGTGGAAGGGAGGGGAGGCGCTGATGTCAGGATGTCCCCCTTCTCCCTCCCCCCATGCCCTCTGCCCCTGTACCCCATCTACACAGAGCAAGGGGGGCTGACACGACAGGGCTCAGGAGTGGGATGGAGGGAGCTTGCTGGCAGCTGCTGCTGTGTCTGAACAAGCAGACTTCAGACTGGTGAGTGCTGATCTACTTAAAAGGGCAGCGGACTTAAAGGGGAAACGGGTCTCTCTCTCACACAGTCTTTCACACTCACCTCCCAACACATACTTGTATTATTGTTGTTATTTACTTCTTGATACTTCCTGCAATGCACATATATTCTCTATAATCTTATTCTTTCAAAGTGTGTTACTTTAGTGTTTTGACTGGGTTGTGCATTTTGTAATTTTTATTTCTCTCTTACGTTTCAATTTAATTCTTTGAGTAGTGGGGTCTAAAATGCCTAATCTCTTCCTGGCTGGAGTAATTCTCCCTATGGTAACTTTTAAAAATATATATTATACCTAGGTTTTTTGTTTCTACTGGTAGTGCACATCTGCACATTACCTCGATATGGTGCATGTAATAAAATTCATTCTGCACATGGATGGAAAAAAATAGAGGGAACATTGCTGCAGACCCTTGCCTGCATGTGGCCTCCCCACTGAAATGCATAGGGAGTCAAAGTGGAGCAGGAACCCGTGCTAGCAGATCCAACTGAAGAATCAGGTCCTAACCTTTTGCTCAGGCAAAACCCCAAATCAACAGCAATTTATCCAAGAAAAGGGCTTCAGGTCTGGCCCATATGGATTAAATAGTAACATCTATGGGCCAGATCCTGCATATCCCCCACTGAAGTCAATGGGAGCTTCTGCTATGTGACCCCGGTGCGTTGTTGGTGGCAGGGATTTCCGGATCTTAAAGGATGAGCCTGTACTGCCTGAGCTAAAAGGCCCTGCTCATTTGGCCCAGGCAGAAGCAGGGTCATCAACCTTTATGTAACCCAGCCACCACTAGGGGGAGACAGAGTGCCACACTGCATAGGGGACTGATGGGTTCTCTTTCCTGCCCACAAAACTTGTAGAATCGAACCCTAGTTTTTTAAAAAATCCCTAGTTTTCCTTCAAATTGGATCCAAAATACCTCCCCCTCCACTACACGCAGCAAGAACAGTCACGAAATCAAGACACCCGTGATGTAACCAGCTCCTCCAAACTTCTGCTGCAGCCTCTGCTTGGGAGAAATGTTCACCCATTCATTACAGTTCTTCAGGAACCAAAAGACTGGCTGTGTAATAAAGGTGAGGCTCATCTCCCAGGAAAAGTCTCAAACACAAAGAGGGGCTGGAGTAGGGCATAAGATTAAAGAACTATAAATCATCAGGGCTGAATCATCTGCACATCAGAAAGGCATGAAATAATGAAGCTGTCAAGCTACTGATATCATTTAAAATAGCTACGATGCTTGGACACTGGGTGGCTGCTGCCATGGCAATATTAAAAACAGCCACTGAGTATGGTCCCAGGCATGCCAAGCTTATCTTAGTCCCTTGAAATGATCATTCAAGGCAGAGCTCCCCTCTGTGCGGCTAAGTTAGGAGATCTATGAAATGAAATTGCCTGGCTTCTGGGTGTCAGTGTTGCTCCATTTCTGGGGCAACCAGCAGCTGCTTCTGCTGTGGCACGCATCTTTGGTTTCCCTTGGTGAAGGCTGTTCTTTGAGCAGATCAAGAGGGTGCAGGTTTGATTTGAGAATCCTCTCTGCCAAGGATGAAAGCAAGGACCCGCATGCCCATTTGTGATTTCCTCCCACACTGAAAATCTTTCCAGTGCACTTGATCTCATTAGACAAAAAAGAGAGAACAGATGGAAACATAAAGGACTCATCAGCTGTCAACCAGTGACCCCTTGTGACTCTGTCCCGCTCCCCGCTAGAGCGAGAGCATGGCAATGATGATGAGCCCAGAAATGGAGGAAGGGGAGGATTTCAGGTGGGCAGGTGAAGTGGTAAATAAAAGAGCTCATGTTACAAAGCTACTCACCAGTCACAAGAATGAAAGGGGAGCGAGATGGACAGCAGTTGCGATGGGGGCACCATAGGCATTTCCCCTCCCTTCACCAGGTTTGCTGTCGAAGAGCAGGGAGTGTGTTATAGCTTTATTGTGACTCAGCTGAAAAAGCTCTGGTCTCTTGAGCCCCTCTGGCCTCCCTCAGCCGCTGGGCACCAGCAAACTATTAACACAGACCTACGAGCAAACCCCAAACATAGCGGCAGCCATCTTCATTGGGGCCTAAGGGAGTCTGGCACTCAAACCCCATTCGGGTTCAATGGGATTTGCAGTGCAGGTGCCTAATTCCTTTAGGAAAGAGAGCCCTGCTCTGGTTACTTGACCGGCAGATAAAACAGGTCCCACCTCCTTTTTGAGCCGCGATCCCATGTCCCTTTGAGCTCTTGCTGACAGTTGCCACCAGGACCCCAGTCCTGCAAGGACACACTCACGTCTGCCACTTCCTTTGCCCATTCACTTCCATGGGATTCCTCGGGTGAATAAAACTATCCACGGGCAGAGCTGCCTGCAGGGCCGGGGCCTGGACATGCTTTCCAAGCAGAATGCTTTCCAGCAGGCATCAGATGAACTTTACATGAGAAACAAGGAGCTGTGGGCTCCTCCTTTAGTTCATCCACATGGCAGACATGGCTTGAATTCAACTTGTTAGCCACTGACCCTCCTCCCACACTCCTTTAATTATTAATGGATGCTAATTGCTCCAAGCCAGTTTTGAAGCACGTTGCTGGATGGCATTGAGTGCTGGAAGTTTGCCCTCATACTGCTGCCTGTGCTGTAACCTTTTCTGTGGCTGGAGGACTTTGGTTCCCAAGGCCATCTGTCCTGCACTAACTCCCTAAGGCCTGGTCTACACTACGATTTTAGGTCGAATTTAGCAGCGTTACGTCGATTTAAGCCTGGACCCGTCCACACGACAAAGCCCTTTTTTCCAACTTAAAGGGCTCTTTAAATCGATGTATTTACTCCACCTCCAACGAGGGGATTAGCACTGAAATCGGCCTTGCCCGGGTCAAATTTGGGGTAGTGTGGATGCAATTCGACAGTATTGGCCTCCGGGAGCTATCCCAGAGTGCTCCATTGTGACTGCTCTGGACAGCGCTCTCAACTCAGATGCACTGGCCAGGTAGACAGGAAAAGCCCAGCGAACTTTTGAATTTCATTTCCTGTTTGGCCAGCATGTCGAACTGATCAGCACAGGTGACCATGCAGAGCTCATCAGCATGCTGTGCACATTGCCCGGCCCGTACTTTGTGAGAAGTCTGTGTCCATGTCTATGTCCTCATCACTCTCGTCACCGTGCTGCTGTTGCCTCCTCACCTGGTTTTGCTTTTGCAGCTTCTGGTTCTGCACATACTCCAGGATAATGCACGTGGTGTTTACAGTGCTCATAATTGTGGTGGTGATCTGAGTGGCCTCCATGTTCCCAGTGCTATGGCGTCTGCACTGAAAAAAGGCACGAAACAATTGTCTGCCGTTGCTCTGACGGAGGGAGGGGCGACTGACGACATGGCTTACAGGGAATTAAAATCAACAAAAGGGGTGGCTTTGCATCAAGGAGAAACACAAACAACTGTCACACAAAATGGCCCCCTCAAGGATTGAACTCAAAACTCTGGGTTTAGCAGGCCATTGATTTCACAAAACAAATCGGGTCAATTTCTTGTTTTGATCCATCTATCTTTTACATCTTAGGCTGGCAGCAGACGGTGCAGTACGATTGCTAGCCATCGTCATCTCCTGGCTGCTCACCAGAAGACGGTGCAGTACGACTGCTAGCCATCATCATCTCCTGAGTGCTCGGCAGAAGATGGGAATGACCTGGCTGAGTCACTCTCACGTCTGCCCAGGTGCCCCTGTCTGACCTCACTGAGGTTGGCTAAAAGAGCACCCAGGAATAAGACAACAATGGTTAATCGTAGTGCACCGTCTGCTGCCAAAAGGCAATGAGCTGCTGCTGTGTAGCAATGCAGTCCCATGTCTGCCAGCACGCAGGAGACGTACGGTGACGGTGAGCTGAGTGGGCTCCATGCTTGCCATGGTATGGCGTCTGCACAGGTAACCCAGGAAAAAAGGCACAAAACGATTGTCTGCTATTGCTTTCATGGAGGGAGGGAGGGAGAGGGATACCTGACGACATGTACCCAGAACCACTCGTGACACTGTTTTTGCCCCATCAGGCATTGGGATCTCAACCCAGAATCCCAATGGGCAGCGGAGACTGCGGGAACTGTGGGATAGCTACCCACAGTGCAACGCTCCGGAAGTCGACGCTAACCTCGGTACTGTGGACGCAGTCCGCAGCCTTAATGCACTTAGAGCATTTTGTGTGGGAACACACACAATCAACTGTATAGAAACAATTTCTAAAAAAAATGACTTCTCTAAATTCGACCTAATTTCATAGTGTAGACACACCCTGAGAGATTTTTAAAAGGAAATAGATCCTGGGTTATTTCTCATGAGAGCCCCACAGGGCCTGTTACAAGCAGCCTTAGGAGCGCCTTTCCATGTGATACAGCAGGTAAAAGCCAGGTCTGGGGTTAACCCAGCCAGGTACCGTACCACCTTGGAACAAGACAGGGCTGGCACAGGCCTCTGGAGTTCTCCCTACAGAGCAGCTCTGGGTAATTAACCCAGCAGTGCTAAGGGTCAGGAAGCTTCACTCTCAGCTGATTCGTGTTCACCAAGAGCAAAGGCAGCAGCTGCCCTTTGTAGGCTGTTCCAGGTGCTGCTCAGGGCCCAACTCCTCCGTCTGTTGATAGGTTTTTCCCGGGGGGATGCAGCAGATTAGATTTGGCAGCGTGTATTCCAGTCTGTCATGGCAGCCCCAGGCTCAGCCTCTCTCCTCTGCTGCTGAGGGCGCTTTTCTGCACCACTGGGTGTAGCTTGGGGCTTTCTGAGTGGACCACAGAGCATTTAGACCGATCCCTGTGCCTTCCGAGCCTCCTGGGCTGTCCTCTACAGCCCAAGCCCTGACTTCCCAGCTCACTGCGGCTGTGCTCTCCATGCCCTCTCCAGCAGCTTGAACTACAGCGTGCAAGCCCTGGCTGGGGAATGGTTGGCTGGGGAGGGCAGAGTTAAGAGCTGAGTGCTCCTTTCCGAGAAGCAGCTGTTCCCAGGGCACCAGATTAATTAGTGACTGTTTAGACAGCGCTTTGAACAGGGACGGTGCTAGAGCAGTGCTTCGCATTGTTATTATTGGCCTACGACAAAGATTGTTTATTCATCTTCAACAACAGCTGCAACAAGAGAGCTCAGGTCTTATGCTTGATTCTCCCTTTTACCAACACATACACACCCCCTTATAGACAACGAACACTATTCGTCCTCCTCGCCTTAGCCGTCAAGCCAAGCCAACAGGAGAATGGCAATGGTTTAGCAGGAAGCCTTGCCTACCAGATACAGCATGAAACTCAGGTTCCATCTCTGGCTCTGTCACCAGCTTGCTGTGAGGTTTTAGGTTTTAGTCTTTCTGTGCCTCACTTCCTTCCTCTCTAAAATGGGGTTAATAATGACTTGCCTTACAGGGGTGTTATCAAGATGTGCTTCGAGATCCTTGAATTTAAGCTGCTGTAGAAGCATAAAACGCTTTTGACCATGGTTCATCGCTGATCAATATACTGTTAGAACTTCGCCCCTGAAAGCTGTGTGAGCCCACAGGCCATCTGATGTGCTGCCTCTGGTCGAAGCAGAACTCTGTAGACTACTTCTTCTTTCCCCTTTTTTAGGCCTCACGCTTCAACAAAGCACTTACGCACACATTTAATGTTAAACAGGTGCCTATGTCCCATTAAAGTCAGCACCTTAGATAAGTTCTGTATATCATTTGGCCATCCCACAGCAGTCCTTTCACTTCCATCTGGGCCACTCCCATTGTAAGACTTTCCTGTGGGATCTCTCCACTAGAATTTTATTTACATTGATGGGATACGCACATCTGGCCAAATTCAGGCCTGGTGCAAGAGAACACAATTTCAGGGACTTCAGTGGAGTTACATCTACTTATAACTAATGTGAAATTTGCCTGTGCTGCACATATATACCCCAGCCACGCACCCACCCTCTTCCGTTGAATACCGAGAGTGCAAGAATAATATTGAACAACAGAGAAATTACTTAGTTCAGGGCCGTGTGCTCCTTATTTTCATTGGAATATTTGAGTCTCCCCGGTACTGTGGTTCTTATTTCATTTGCCTCTGGTATCCTTGTGCAGATGTTACTAATTCCTCATCTGTATAGCACTTGTTTGGAATATCTCTCCCTGTTTGAAGGCTGCTAGCATTTAGATTTCAGACAGCACTGCTTCTCGCTTCTCCAGTTGCCATCTATCGATTTCCTTTCAGGGAGTGAAAAGTCACAAGGAGCACACTGAAACCTAAACTACAGAACAGGGGAGCAACAGCCACAGTAGCCCAGATCTGGGGCACAATTGAAATCTGCACCAGGCCACTGGAAGGCCTGGAACCAATGGGATCAGAATAGCCTAGAGCCCAAGGCAGACACACATCACTTTCTAAGTGAGCACTGCAGTAAGGGCCGAAGATGAAGGACATTGTGATAAAATGTGCAGTGGCTTCTCTGAACGGTGCCTGCTCCTCTTCCTGACCTCTGGCACAAGGCAGCTAGACAAGTAACACATTTCCTTGTCTGCTGCATCCTCTGCCGGGACCAGATGGCAGCTCCCTTCTTCCTTCCAGATGCATTTATTTTAGTGGAAAGGTAACCGCTGCCACTATGATGATGACAGGTGGAAATGGACTGTAGGCTTCACAGAGAGCGGTGAGAGCTCAGGCTTGCCTCTGCCTGTTGCCTAGGCTGCTACTGCATTGCTGTGGGTGCGGTCCCCAATGGCCCACAGCATATGATGTTTCCCTACTTCTGCCCCCTCAGTACAGGCAATGGGGCTGAGGTGAGTACCTGCACCAATATATACACACAACTGTGTGTGTTGCAGGCCCACATAGGATTGTGACATCACTGCCTGTACAGTACCGGCATTGGCGTAGAACCCATCTGACCCACTGCTACCTGGCTGGCTAGCAGGCACTGGTCCAAGCTCAGATGCTGGCCCGTGGCAGCCCAGCTCTATAGTCTGATAATTATTGTGCCTCTTGTTGCGCTGACCTATCCAGGTAATGCTTCAGCAACTGAACACTGGTGCATCAAGAGAAGCAAAGAGCTGGTTCCAGAAGCATCAACAATTGTTCAATTCCCCCTTCCTGAGCTTCAACCCAAGAGCCACCAGATTTCTGGTCAGCATGAGGAGTACTCCTCTCAGCTAGCCTGGCACTGGGATATGGGGGAGAAGATGGCACCATGAATCTCAAGAGACTAAAATGTTATGTGCCGTCACCAGAGAATAGGAGGGAGGAAGGTTTCATCAGTGGCTGAGGCCCCTACAATGGGAGTAAATTGGTTAAGTTATATGTACCCAGATAATCTTAGCTAGTTACCCCACACTGCATAAGAAGGTGACCCCCACGCCCACCCCCACCCCCAGGGTACTACCACCCTGATCTGAGGGAAAATTCCACGTGAGGACCACATAAATGCATGTATGCACATAAATGCAGTCTCAGGCATGTGTGGGTGGTGCGAGCAGTTAGGCTAGCAGAGACGAGATGAGGTCCACCATGGCTTGGAACAGAGTCTCAGGGAGGAAAGCTCTGGAACGAGTAGAGTCGAGTACCACCTCAGCAAGTGGGAAGAAGCCATAAAAGGGATAAAATAACATCATGGGGGACCTCACTCTCCCTACAACACACTTGGAAACACCTGAGGAACAAAGACTAAACAGGGAGAAAATGATGGTCCCAGGCTAAGAGATTTTTAGCCTTTGTATGAAAACCTGGAAAACCGAAGCTGCAGAGCCAAGGCAACTTATGCCTTAAGAATCTGCCATCCTGTTTATCACTCAGGTGAGAATTTGTTATCTATCTAGTGTGTTAAGCAAAGTTTGCGGTTTTGTTTATTTTCTAAAATAATCTGCTTTGATCTGTTTGCTGTCACTTATAATCACTTAAAATCCATCTTCTGTAGTTAATAAACTTGTTTTGGTTTTGGCTAAAACCAGTGTGTAGAAATGATAACTTGGGGCAGAAAGCTGTTGCTTCTCTCTCTCCACATTGAGGGAGGGGGTGAATTTTATGAGCTTATGCTGTACAGTTCCCTGTGCAGCGCAAGACGGTATAATTTGGGCAGGGGCGGCTCTAGGCATTTTGCTGCCCCAAGCATGGCAGACAGGCTGCCTTCGGCAGCGTGCCTGTGGAAGGTCCGCTGGTCCCGCGACTTCGGCAGACCCCCCGCAGGCATGCCTGCGGGAAGTCTGCTGAAGTCGCGGGACGAGCGGACCCTCCACAGGCACGCCTGTGGGAAGTCCTCCGAAGCTGCGGGACCAGCGAACCCTCCATGGGCAAGCTGCCGCAGGCAGACTGCCTGCTGCCCTTGCAGTGCCAGCAGAGCGCCCCCCGCAGCTTGCTGCCCCAAGCATGCACTTGGCATGCTGGGGCCTGGAGCTGCCTCTGAATTTGGGGTTTACACTCCAGAGAGGGGGTGAGTGCCTTAGCAACTGGGAGGTGCCTTAGCTGAGCTTTCCCATGCAGAGCTGATCGCAGCATCTGTGTAGAGCTGCAGCTGGGTAGGTCCCTACCTGTGTGTATGCTAGTGAAAGAGCAAACTTGGAGAGCTTGGCAACTTATCACAGCACCACAGTGTGAAAGGGAACCCAGGCTGGTGGATCAGGTAGGTTCAATGGTACCCCAGTTCCAAGTGGCACCCTGGGGGGAACCCGTCACAGAATCGACATGAGCCAGCCCTCAAAGAAACCCAACTGTGGAACAGTTTGTCAGAGCTCTGACTGAACCTAGGACTGATAGTATTTAGAGCTCAACGTCAAACATACCTCATAGAGGAAGCTTCCCCCCAGGAAGTGCAACCCCAAACATGCTCATGTTCAGCTGCCCCAGACTCCAGAGGAAGAGAAAGAAATAACATCACTTGTGTTTGCTTTTCCATACTGGTCTGGCACTTCAACACCAAGGTGACAGGCACCTTAGCATGGAGATAATTGGTTAGCACAGAATGCCTCCCTTGTAGGCCGGAATACAGCAGGTAATAGACACCTTTTATAAAGTCTGTATCTAATGATTCCATGAAAGGCGTCGTCAAAATGTGCCCTTGAATCTGTTCAGATGTTACTGTGCCAGGGGTGGTTTAACATTAGAATCCATCGAGAGAGAGAGAGAGAGAGAGAGAGAGAGCGCACGTGCACAAGCTTTATAAGCAGCCACAAAGCACAGTGCTTCAGAGTAACTCTTCAAAACCACTGGCGAATACACGCCCCGGGGGTTTCTGTAATTGCCATGCTGCCTACCCATAATGATAGGGGGAGTGAATCGGGGCAGCTGCAAGGATTAAATGAGACACTTGTCTAAACAAATCCAGGATGCTCTTTTCCCCGGATTTTTCTGTGCCATGGTGACAAGAGATGCAATTACATACAATACGGTTTAGATGAGATCCAATAAAGTTAAGGTGAAGAGTACTCAGTCTGAACAATATTTGATGCATTGCTTTGCATTAGAGGAGTGGCTTGAGGTCCCAACTGAGTCCAGTGCTCCATGGCGTCAGATTCTGTGGAGATAAACACAGCCAGGCCCTAGCGGAAGAGATGGCAGGAGGCCAGAGGGAGAGAAGGGAAATGCCACTGCTCCCATTTGACAGGCGGAGGGAGATAAAGGGCCCAATCCAACACCCACTCTTGTCAGTTGGAAAAATCCAAATTCACTTCAACAGGTGCTGGGTTGGGCCCCCGGTGACTTACCCAAGCCCATGCAGGAAATCTATGGCAGAGACAGAAGCTGACCCTGGAGCTCTCGAGCCCTAACCACAAGACCATCCTGACTCTATGGGCCAGGACTGTACTGCAATGCAAGCAGGTGTGTGCATGCAGCCCATACAGGTATACCTGTGCTAGCTTAGATTGACACTACGTCACGTAACCATAGCAGCACAGTGTGTACTCAGGGTCCAGGGCGGGCCTGTACTCCAGTTACAATGGCAGCGTAGCCATGGTTTTGGGGACGGCAGCCTGAGCTGGTCTCTCGTGTACAACCCCACCTAGAGCATCCATCTAGCTAGCTCAGAAATGTCCACACGACCTGCAATCACACCTCCTGGTAGGGTTGCATGTAATTCTGTATCACTCTCCATTTAGGGTTCATTGTTCTTTGTCCCCTTGGGCAAATTTTTCTGTGAGTGCGGGGGGTGGGGGGCGGCGGGCAGTGGAGAGAAAGGAAACTATTATCTAAAGAAAACATTCACTCAGCCCTCACAAACATGGGGGAGGCAGATTCTCTGCATTCAGATTTGGCCCCAGGGCTCCAGTCTTCCAATCTTTCAGTTAATAGATGCTCAGTATCTGACTGCTGACTTGGAGTTCCAGAATAAAAAAGGATTCACCAGTAAGGATAAGACCATGCCTTCCACTCCCTTCTCTTGGCTTCCAGAGCAGAGCAAACATCCAGGAAAAATAAGAGCTTAGATTCATTAGAGACAATGTCTCATTTGTTCCTCACAGCTGCCCCATTCTATCCCCCCTATCATTACGGTCAGGCTCCATGGCAATTACAGATCCCTCCTGCAGGTGTATTCTCTGGAAGATTTGCTCTGAATTACAGCTCCTCCTACATAGAATCTTCTTTAGGATCTACGTCCAAAAGCCATGCAAGAGGTTGGCAAGCAAAGCCCATGAGATGAGGGCCGTCTGCCTCACCAAGGCACCTGGGATACAGATATTTTTGCCCCATGCCCAGCCTTCTGACAATTCCATCTGTCACATCAAAGGCCTGCATTGTTTAGTGGCAGCAGTAGACAATTTGTTTCCTGTTGTGACTTTATGGCATTCCTGTTGTCCCAACGATGCCTATACACCATTCTGTTAGCAAGGTTATCTACTCAGTTATATATAGCAACGCAGACTTGCATGATGCTTTACAGGCAAATGAGATGCGGACACTATATGGATAGAGACGTGCTATTGAAAGGGATGATTCTGAGAGGTGTTGAGCACCCTTCTGTCTCTCATGCAGCTTGGTGGGACTTGAGAGCACTAGCACCTCACATAGTCAGGTCCCAAGTTAGATTTCACAGTGTAACAGAAATAGCCCAAGACCACAGGCGGTGGGAGGTGGGCTGGTTAGAATCGAAGGCAAGAGCTGAAAATTCTTTGGGGCAGGGAGCAGCTTTGTGTTCTATTTGTACAGCACCTAGGACAACGGGGTCCTGGTCCATGGCTGGGTCACCTAAGTACCTCCACAATACAACCAACCACCCACCAATAGGAGCGCAGAACTGTTCCTGGGGAAGTGTTAATGGTGAGTAGATCCTAGGGGATTAGGGTGACCAGATGTCCTGATTTTTGGGTCTTTTTCTTATATAGGTTCCTATTACTCCCCACCTCATCCCGATTTTTCACACTTGCTGTCTCGTCACCCTGCAGCGGATGGGGATCATTATAAGGTGGCTGCCCCTCCTGCTCACAGCTGCACTCGCAGTGGCCTACATTGAACGCATGTCACAGTTCAGGCTGCGTTGGGGAGGGCTCCCCAACAACTGCTGAAGAGAAGGACGAGGCCACCAGAGCAGTCAACAGAGAGGAACTAGAACAGTGGTTCCCAAACTGAGGTTCGTGAACCCCTGGTGGTTCGCAAAATGTTACAGGGAGTTCTTGGGGAAAAAATTCCTTAATGGTGGACACAGCTGTCCTTAGGGACCCTGGGCAGCATGGGGCCACAACCTGGAGTCCTTGGACTTCCAAGAGCTAAGCAGATCAAAACAAGTGTGTCTATCACACTGAGGAGATTTAAACTTCAAGACTCCTTATAAGAAATAGAGAGGGAGGTGGATATTTTTTGCTGTTTTTTAAATTAAATAGATAGCTACTGTTGATTTTAAAATTATTAAGAAGATCAAGTTTAAGCTTTGTTGCAACATGCGTTGTTTGCCTGGACTGCTCCAAGACACGAATGCTTGTGTAGGAGGAACTCTGAGTTGGTTTCTTCAATACATTCATGCTTTCACATCTGATAGTCCTTGATGAAACATAGGAGCCTCGTCTTATAACAGGATTATTCAAAGTGATACACGCTGCGAAAGTGAGAGCTTGGAAGAGTGTTGCTGTTTTCATAATGTAAGTAAAAATACTGTAACATTAAAAAACTAATAATAAACAGTGTGTAATAAGCACATCATAAAAACAAATTTTATATTTCCAAGATCACTGCTTTTATAATTTATACTCAGGTAAAGGAGAAAATCCCTGGAAATATTCATTTTTAGAAGAGGGTTCGCGAGACTTTACATTTTACTGAAAGGGGTTCACAGGTTGTTAAAGTTTGGGAGATACTGAACTAGATAATCGTCTTTCTTGCTTTTGTCACCTTATCCTGGTTTTGCCTTTGTTAGTTGGGCATTTCAGCAAAGCTGGGTACTGGCTCCTTATAAGATTACTTAGTGGGTTTAAAATAACTAACTAACTAAAATCAAATTTACCTTGGGTATGTGGATGGGGGAGTGGCCCAGGCTTCCCCAAAGGGTTATATTACTAATAATCATTTGTATTACGGCAGTGCCCGGAGACCCTGATCAGGGATAGGACCATCTTGGGGTACGTCCAGACTACCCGTCATAGCGGTAGGTAGCGATTGATTTATCGGGGATCGATATATCGCATCTCATCTAGACACAATATATCAATCCCCGAACGCGCTCCCATCGACTCCGGAACTTCACCAGAGTGAGCAGCGGTAGCGGAGTCAACGGGGAAGTTGCGGCCGTCGATCCCGTGCCTTGAGGATGGGAGTAAGTCGAAATAAGATACTTCGACTTCAGCTACGGTATTCCCGTAGCTGAAGTTGCGCATCTTACATCGACCCCCTCCCCAGACCCCCACGTGTGGACCAGGCCTTGCACTTAGATGAACGTAGTGAAGAGATGGCTTCTGCTCCAGACTGTTAATCTAGTTTATTAAGATCCTGCAGGAAGGGACCTTCATTATCTCCTAAATGGCATTCTGCCTAGACCTGGAGTCCTGGGAGGGCATAAAGTTGGGGTTTGAATGCATTTGCCCTTAAAAGGAGGCAGGTACATTGGGGAATACCCTTATGGGAATGACCAAAAGGAGGCTGGATCCAGTGAGTCCTGAACACAGACATTGGGAAGCCTAATGCTTTTTTCCAGTTAGCTTCCATGAGACCTGACAGCAGTGCAGAATTATTCAGCTGCTTACCATGTGCTTTATCATCAGTGATCCCTCTTGTCTGTGACCTATGAGATAGGCTCTTTGGCTCCTTTCACATAATGTTTAACCTGTTTAAGAAGATGTGCATTACATACAACATAACCAACAGTCTTCTCCCTAGCCAGGTACAGTGAAGCACTTGTAAGGGGGCTGTTGTCCCAATACTAAAACTCAGTGGAGGTGTTTTGGTTGCTAGCTCCCAGTACCAAAAGAAATGGGAAGGGTCGAGGGGAAATCAGGACCCTGAGACTGACTGTCCCCAGGGGAGACAGGGAGAGGCCAATGCTCCAGGTCAGCCTGATTGACCGGGCAGGCAGGCCAATGAGGGAGTCAGGAGGCCAAGGGGGTCCCATCCTGTGTGTGAGCTGGAACTGCCTGGGCCAGAATGGGGCCGAATTCAGAAGAGAGCAGGGGCCCAAGCTGAGCTGGGAGCAGAGCTGCAGCAACCAGAGGTGGGGGGCCAGAGAAGCAGCCCAGGGAGCTGGAGGCAGAGCAGCAGCATCCGTGCTGAGTCAAAGTGGAGCTGGGGCAGTCTGGAGCCGGGTGCGGGGAGCAGCTGGGGAAAGCGAGGGGCACTCTTGGCAGCAGGCCCACTGCAGGAGACATCCCAGCCAAGAGGCCTTGCAGGCCAGACTTGGAGGGGGAAATCACAACTCCGATGGGGTTGCTGATGCTGGGAAGAAGGGTCCTGCCACCTTGAGCCTGAGGGCATGTGGCCATCGCCAGAGCAAGTGTCCAACCTGCAGCACAGCCAGGGCCTGGGCAGGGGCTTGGGACGTGTGAGGAACAGACTGAACTTCCCTTAGGTTCCAGAAAGGCTGCTGGTCTGATGTCCCATGTTTTCCTTTAACCTGTCCCAGCTTTCCCTTATTTGTTTTAATTGATTGTTGTTTAAATTTTTTGTTGTTGCTTTGAACTGTATGCGGTGATCAGTGGGTCAGGAAAGTGTCCAGTGCAGAGAGAGCCCCCCTGGAGTGGGGACACCCTACCCCCTGCCGTAAGTGACCACAACAAGGTTGGGGGTCAAGCCCCCCAGGAGCCCTGGGCCCAGCTGTGTTGAGGTTATGAGGACTCTGCCACACAGGAGAGCGGAAGGGGAGCCCTTGAGGTCAGGCAGCCTCTAGGTAAAGGGAGTGGGAGCAAGGACTCGGATCCTTTTGCCAGCCCATTTCACCAGGATAGTGTGTAAGCCAGGAAAGTTCCCCACCATAGCAGGACCATTCCCCCACTTACACATTGGTGAAACACTTGGGACTTCTAAACCCTGCTCTGCTCTCCCAACAGCACAATCCAATTGTAAATATACTCAGGGTCTTTCCACATTAACGATGCAGCAACCAAAGGGTACGTAACTAATTCTGTGGAAATGGAAATTTCACTTCCTTTATAAACAGTGCTGCTCCTGCAATACATCTTCCTAGTGCACCTTTCAGGGCATACAGATGCTGCACCTGGCCATGCCGCTCTTAGTAATAATTACATAGCTGGAAGGATCATTTTGGTTTTAAACACATAGCCCCTGGCAAGCACTAACAATACCTGTGCTACCACTGTTTACACTTGGAACCCACTATTCTTCTCTGCCCCACAACCTGATTCATTGGCCTGTTTTCCACTTTCCATTTTCCCCTTCATCTTGCATTGCCAATCCCAAGTGTTCAAAAATCACATGTAAAGGCCCCCCCAAAATCATGAGATTAACAAAAATATTTGGGGTTCTTTTATTTGTTGTCTAGATTGAGCCTCTAGGGGTACATGTTTTTAAGCTTTACAAAGCAATCATAAGGGCTAGAAACTCATATTTTAAAGAAGTTAGCTGAGTCTCTCATGTAATCAGGTCTCCAGGACTGGGGCTCTTAAGAAAAACAACACATCAAATATGGAGAGCCTCACAAAAAAAAGTCTTGAGTTGGAAACACTGTCACTCCTGTGTGCAGCGTAAATTCTTCAAAAACTAAGAGAGGACACAACTCGTGTGCAGTCAGCACAGTTAGAACTTTGCAGTCACACCCCTGTCCCCTTTTCCACTGTGCTAAACCAGACTTCTGCCTGATTCCCTGCCCTCTACCCTACATTAGGAACAGATTCCAGGCATGCCATGTCTTCTCAATATGGGCCTTCACATTTCTCCTGCAAATCTCCCTCTTCCATTATGCACTGCTGGTGAGCAGTCTACATGCCACATTCCATATAGTATTACTGTATCTGTCATTGCTACCTTTGGGCAAAAGTCTGGGTCCTTGGTTTGCATTCAGCATATATTTGACTTGCACAGCACTGTGCACATCTAGAGTGATGCTGTGGAGGTGGCAGCAGCAGCCCCACAATTAAGCTTACAATGAGAAAACTTCCATGGGCTGTGGATCAAGCCCTTAAACCATTTTATGAATGAGAAGCAAGTCCCTGGGTCAGATCTTCAGCTTGTATAAAACTAGCTCCATGACATCAATGCTGATTTACATCCGCTAAGTGGAAATAAAGACTGTGGGCTTTGGCCCAACACTAAAAGGTTTTATGCTTTTAACTTCACATATACCAATGAGATCAAAGTTAAACACCAACACTTCTGTGTAATTCTGCTGTGTCCCTCCATAGCACAGAGCCTGTCTCTGAAGCAAGTCTCTGCAGCAGAGCCCAGCCCAGCAAGCTAATATTTCCATCCAGCGCCACCAGCTGCCTCTTCTTTTCCTCCCCATCCATTTGTTTCCTGACATATTGTTGGTACATCTGCTCATTAATAAAAGCTGATTTGCACAAGACAAACTGAATCCTGAATGCAGCTCTTTGGTGGAAAAAAGCATGACGTTATAAAATTGCACACACTCTCTAGATTCCCATGTCCCATTTGCTCAATTTACTTTTTAAAAATGCTGTGCTCTGTTCAGGCCCTTAGGACATCTTCCATGGATGAGAAAGAGAGAGAGACTCCAGCACAAGCTGACCTTCCTGAAGCTTTTACAGCCCCAGACATTAATGATTTGTAAGAGCTTGGGTTTTTCCCATGATCTTTGAGGGAAGTGAGTGGGGAAAGGCAATGTGACTGATTTTTCTTGGAGCGAGAATGACCCTGTAGTGCTCAGCGAGGCATAAAACACATTTTGACTGGTAGAGCAAAGCAGCAGGACATGGAAATCCTTGAGGGGCAAAATATATATATATATATATATACACACACACACACACTTGGGACAGGAGGGTTTTTTTCCCCCCACTCACCAGAGTAACTTTATCCAAATCCAGCTGTTGAACAATAGCCATCAGGCAGACATCACATCTTGATGGCAGGCAGCAAGTCAGACATTCAAGTGCAAACTTAACACCTCTGTGTGTGTCTCAGAATTTCCTAGTAGAATTAAGAAAAAGCAGTTCCTCCTAGGCCAGAGAAGTCATTTCAAACTTGTTCTGTTACAAAAATCAGTGCCTATTGGACCTATAAGGTTTTGCACTGTAGGGCTCCACGAAACTGTCTAAGAGAGGGCTTAGTGAATGCGCTGCAGCCAGGATCTGCAAAATCCAGTTGCCCATGGAGACTCATACAATAACTGTAAGCAATAATCGATGAACCAGGGCATGTAAGATAGTCCATTCCAAACCTTTGCCCTAAATTAAAACCCAGTCATTGTGGCGCCCTTTCCCCGCCCCAACTATCTTGCACGGAATTCTGGCTGGGCCAAAAACCAAAATGCTGTAGAAAAAAATATGTACTTCTTACAGCATTTACTAGCAAAAATACTGCTAATGGGCTTCATAATCCTCCTGCCCCAGTGAAGACAGGAACAGTGATCCTTATTTTACAGCTAGGGAAACCAGGAGAGACAGAAGTCATGGCTGGAATTTTCAAGAGAGGCTTTGACTATTGAGGCAGCTAGATTTCACTGAAGCTTGAAGGGCGTTAGACATCTCGCTCTGTTGAAAATCTCTACATAAGTGACTTGCCAAAGGGCAACCAGCACCTCAGTGTCGGAGCCAGGGTTAGAACTCACGCATTCCTGGCTCCTAGCCCTGTGCTCAGTCTATTACATCATGCTGCCCTTTCTGTACCAGAAGCCTAAAAAAGAAGTCCTAAGTTGCGATGTCTTGCCTGAGGGCCAATCCTGCATCCCCTTGATCATGTGATTCGTCTAACTGAAGCCAATGGGAATATGCATTGTAGGAGAAACTGTGACTGATTACAGAACAGACTCCTAGGTCTCCTGGCTTGAAGAAACAGCCGAATCTTTGGCTTTCGTCTCATCAGTATCTGCAAGTCCCATCGTAGCCCATTTCGTCATCCTGCCTTGTTACGTCGCCTTCATTTTGGAAAAGAACATTGTAATGGATTAAAAACAAAAACAGAAAAACAAAAAAACCTTCCTCACCTGGGGAGGGGGGTGGGGAAAGAGGAATACAAATTTGTTCTAAAGATGGATGGTGTCTAAAGAAAATCGATGGCAATTACACTACAGAGTTGTAGATTTCCAAGGGATTTGTACATTTCAGCACCAGCCAAAGCCCTAGGCAATGCAGTGATTTAATATATAATAAATTTCACCAAACTTTATTAATCAGTTCTTACTGCTTCATTATCTCCACTCATGCTCCTGGCTGCCACTCCTGTTGCTGTTTCCTTTGGAAAGCTGCTTGGTCATCCCCTGATTGCAAGAGAACAGTTGCAATGATTAAAGTCAGAGTCATCTAAACAAAACTAATGGCCCTGACCAGGAGCAGAGTTAAGTCAATCCCTACTGAGAAAAGCATTTACACATGTGCATAACTAACTGGCTTGGTCACGGCCTCACACCCAGCAGCCCCAATCCACCCGGAATACGACTGAATGGAGCTTTGGGTACTATTCGGTCTCTGCACCAGCACAGCTCACTGGCTCCAAGGTTGGATTTCACTTCCCTGAACCCTTTGCACTCCACCAGTATAGAGGAGAGTAACTGGGCTGTATGTAGGTGGAATGAATTTCACTTTTAGGACCCAACCCTGTTCCCATTGGAAGTTTTGCCACTGACTTCAATAGGACCAGGCCCAGGCCCAGGCCCTTAAGTGCTCAGTGTTCCCCATTTGGATGATGGGGAGGATACTTACTTCACAGAGGGCCTGTTGGGCTTAATTCATTAACACTTGGAACATACCCAGAGATCCTGGGATGGAGGGAGTCACAGAATGGAGACCTGTAAGCCTAAATCTGCATGTCTTTACTCAGGTGAGCAGTTCCATTGATCTCCATGGGACTACTCGTGTGACTATGTATGTGGATGAGTCAAGATTTGAAGGGTCAGGTCCTAGTGTGTATTACTAACAGCATAATGGCTTTACACAGACCTAGCCAGCAGCATTACAGCACAGCACTGGCACTTTCAAATAATGAATTGTGCAATACAAATCTAAAGTGGCTACCAGACAGTTAACTTTGTGTAGTTACTTGGTAATTCATAGCCCAAGCCTTTATAATGTCCATTGCTCAGTGTTTGGTGCGACAGATACTGCAGCCACATGTACTGGAGAACTGAAGTAGGTGCTTGAGAGAGCACAGACGGGGAATACAGCTGCAGCTACCCTGCAACTGTGACAGCTTGATTTACATATTACATAGGAAGTATACACAGTAACTGGGCATAACAGTTGAAAGTCGGCTCCCTGGGTATTCTCACTCTCAAAGCAGAATTAAATTCTTAAGCCATAATGAATAAATCCTTACCGTATCCAATTTTCCCCCACAATATTGGAAATACTCTATCTGGGTTAAGATCACATTTTCCTTAAATATCCATCCAAAATTATTTCCAAAACAAAAACATTACACAATTATGGGTAAGTACTTTTGACATATTGACAACACAGTGTGATGTACGCTGCGGAGCTTGGATCCAATGGTGGTAAGCTTTTTAAACTATGTCTGTACTCACTTTTGTTGGTATAATTTATGTCACTCAAGGGTGAGAGAAAACATCCCCCTGAGCAACATAAGATACACTGACAGAAGCGCCAGTGTGGACAGTGTTGTCAGTGGGAGACACTCTTCTGCCAACCCAGTTACTGCTGCAGGATGTGTTTAATTTTATCGACTGGAGAGCTCTCTCCCGTGGCCACAGAGCAGCTACACGGGAGATTTTACAGTGGCGCAGCTGCATAGGTACAGCTGTACCACTGTAAGCACTCTAGTGTAGACATCTCTGGGGTGCATCAATAGGCATAAACTGGCCATAGTGTGGCCAAGCCCAGTCCAACTTGCTGGGCGTAGTGGGGACATGCTGCATAGGAACCCTTCCCTACAGGGTGTGCAGAGAAGCAACGGAACGGCTCCATGGGTTGCTAGTGCAGCTCTGAGGGTGAAATAGTTGCTGCAGCTCTCTGCAGGGATGGAGGAGATCTATGCATGCAGTGGATCCACTAGCCAGTCCAGGTCATTGATGCATCATTAGGGCCCTACCAAATTCACAGCCATGAAAAATGCATGACTGACTATGAAATCTGATCTTTTGTGTGCTTTTACCCTACACTATACAGATTTCAGGAGGAGACCAGCGTTTCTCATATTGGGGATCCCAAAAGGGAGTGGGGGGGGGTCGCAAGGTTATTTGGGGGAGGAGTCTCATGGTCTTGCCACCTTTATTTCTGCGCTGCCCTCAGAGCTGGGCAACCAGAGAGCAATGGCTGGTAGCCGGGAACCCAGCTCGGAAGGCAGTGCCCCCGCGGCAGCAGCGCAGAGGTAAGGGTGACAATACCATACCATGCCACTCTTACTTCTGCACTGCAGCCTTCAGAGCTGGACGACCAGAGTGGCGGCTGCTGACTGAGGGCCCAGCTCTGCAGAAGTAAGAGTGGCAATACCATACCATGCTATTTAAATCTGAAATTTCACACTGTTGTAATTATAGGGTTCCTGACCCAAAAAGGAGTTGGGGGTGTGGGAGGCTCCCAAGGTTATGCCATCCTTACTTCTGCACTGCTGCTGGCAGTGGTTCTGCCTTCAGAGCTGGGATCCCAGCTAGCAGCCACTGCTCTCCGCTGCCCAGCTCTGAAAACAGCACCGCTATCAGCAGCAGCATAGAAGTAAGGGTAGCATAACCTTGAGAGCCTCCCACACCCCCAACTCCTTTTTGGGTCAGGAACCCTACAATTACAACACTGTGAAATTTCAGATTTAAATAGCTGAAATCATGACATTTACTATTTAAAAAATCCTGTGATTGTGAAATTGACCAAAATGGACCATGAATTTAGTAGGGCTCTACGCATCATGCACAGCAGCACACTCTGTATGTTCCCCAAATCTTTCCTCAGCTCTACAACTGAACTGCACCAGTTCCACTGGAATGGATTCCGCCACAGGTTTGGAGGCAGGATTTACCCCCCCAAAATGGGGCCATGCAGACAGGATTCCCTCCAGTAAAAGCAGGTACAAGACTAGTTTTCCCTTCCACACACAGAGCTCTAAGTCTCACACCTGCTCTGCAATATTTCTGCTCCTCCACACTTGCACTGAGCAGATTGCAACTCGGGCAAATGTCCATTGGCAACTCTGCCAAGACCAAACTCATTTTAGTTATAACCCATGACAGATTTTCATTACACCTCAACTTAACAGTTAAAAATGTTCTGCTTGTCAGCTCATGGGACTGTCACCCCATGTACAAAGCTGAAAGAATGTCAAATCTTCAGCGTTCTCCAGACTTAAACTTCACCACTTTAGGGCACCCCCACTAGCTAGTCTGAGATTAACAACTCATTGCCAGTACCTGTGTATGATAACAGGGAACACTGCTGCTGGGAACCGAGGTGCAACCCCAGTGAGACTTTTCATTTATTGAGTAAAGCATTCACCCATTTTTATTTCTTAGCAAGGCAGATAATTTAAAAAACAAAACAAAACTTATTCATAGCTGAAGCCAAAGATTATTCAGATCAATTTCTTCCCCCATTTAGACCAATTAGTTAATGAGTCAATCCTCATTTAATAACATGGTCTGAAGATGCATTTTCATAAATGCATTGGAGTCTCCGATGCAGGAAGAGTATTTTTCTAATAAATAAAAATGGCCACTAATTGATGCACACTAATTACATGAGTATGAAGAGCTATAAACAACTTCTATTGTTCCGGCCTGTTCAGCAGAGTCCAGAGTGGCTGATACATGGGCATCAGAGCAGAACAATTTGCTGAATTACTTACTTCAGGCAATGGCCAGTTCAATTGCATATTTTTAAGTCTGTTCGGCTTAGCCTTCCATACTAAGAGAGCACCACTATAGTAAAGAAAGGGACACTGGCGGGCTAAAATCCTACACAATAATCATATTTCAAATATATGGGTGTAACTGGGCAGACTCACCACCGCGGCGCCTCCTACTGGTCATCCTCAGGAATTAGCTCAAACTCCAGTTCAGAGCGCCCTCTGCAGGCTGGTGATCCGCCTTGTTCTCAGCTACTGGCCCCGTGTCCCTCCCTGGACCCCGGTGCCCCTTTTACGTGGGGTTCTGCCCCCCTGGCAGTGACCCCTTTCTCTTTGGGGTTTCCCCCTCCTGGGAACCCCCCACCCTCTATCCCCACTTTGCTTCAGTATTGGCTACTACCAGTCATTGTCTAGCCCCACGCCTTGGGGCAGACTGCAGTATCAGCCACTCATCATCAGCAAAGGGGTTTGGACTGACTGCCTTGGCCTACCCCTGAGTTGCACTCTGCAACCCCAGTACCTCCTGGCCTAATCCTAGGCCGCAGCCTGGGGCTTTCCAGGCAGGAGCTCCCCAGCTCCTCTGCCTTTCCCCAGCCCTGCTCCAAGCTAGGTACCTTGTCTAGTTTCTCAGCAGCCAGGCCCTTCTCCCTCTGCAGGCAGAGGGAGACTGTCTGTGCTCCTGGCTTCTCTACCTTATATAAGGGCCTGTTGCTCAATTTGGGGCATGGCCCCAGCTGCTGCCACTTCCCCCAATCAGCCCAGCCTAAAAGGCTGCTTTCTCCAGCCCCAGTCCTTTATCCAGGGCTATTCCAACCCCTTCAGGGCCGGAGCAGAGATCCACTCTGCTACACACCTCCCCCCTTAAAACCCCCACCCTGGGGGATCAAGGGGCCTTCTGGCCTGCGCCACCCGGAGGTGTCCCACCAGCCGCGCCCACTTCTCCTCACTGTCTTGCAGTTCAGAGGCCAGGGCTTTCTTCTCCTGGTGGGCTTTTTGGAGCCCTGCCTGTGCCGCCTGCTGGGCCTGCTCCGCAGCCTCTAGCCGCGCCCGCAGGTCCTGGTCCCCCAGGTAGTTTTTCTGACCCTTTACACTCAGGGTCTGGGTTCCCACTGTCACCTTGTCCACCTCCACCTGGGTCCCAGCCTCCTGCTGGGCCCCGTCCCTTTGGGTCTCCTTATTGATGACCTCCCTGGCAATGGTCTGGGTCCCACCCTCTCGCAGGGTCCCCATCATCCCAGTTACCGTCTTCACCACCTCCTCTGGGTGGCCCACTGGCTGGTCAGCCACTCCCTCAGCTGCCTCCGGCTGTGCTGCCCTCCCCACTAGGGGGAAATCTTTCCTCAGGTGGCCCAGCTCTCGGCAATGCCAAGAGGCTCCCCGTCTCCGTGTTGCCCGGGCCTCCTGCTTCTTCCCATTGTCCCTCCCTGGGCCAACCCTTCCTGGGTTGCCCTGGGTCGTGTTCCTTGGGGCCAGGCAGTCCCGACAAAGATGGCCCCGCCTTCCACAGGCCCAACACGCCCGCTGCCGCCAGGGTTCCCTTACCCAGCGCACCGTCCGAGGGACTGGGTGCTGTCCCAATCCGGGGTGAGGCACCCTGCCCCCAGCCCCATAGGGACAGTCCCGTTTTACGTGCCCGCTCCTGGCACAAACATAACAAGTCCTTTGTTCTGCTCCAGGCCTCCTGGCTCTAGAGCCGGGCTCCTCCTTTGGCCCTCGGCAGTTCCTCCTGAACACCTGCCGCAGGAGCTTCCACAAGGCCCACTGTTCCTCCACCAGCTGGGCCATCCGTCCTTGGAGGGCCCACTGCGCCTCCTGCAGTCCCGGTGGGTCCTCAGTCCCCTTCCGCTGGGGTGCTGACTCCAAACCCCACCCATGGACTACACCTGGAGTCTCAGCAAACAAGACCCCAGTGTAACAGGGATCCATCACCCCTTGCCTCAGTTTCTCCACCTTCTCAATATTCAGGCCTTAGTTCCACTGTCCTTTTTCTAGCCCCTTGTATCGGGGCGGACCGCTGATGCCCGTGTTCTCCACGTGTAACCCAGCGGACTCACTCCCGCGGCGCCTCCTACTGGTCGTCCTCGGGAATTAGCTCAAACTCCAGTTCGGAGCACCCTCTGCAGGCCGGTGATCTGCCTTGTTCTCAGCTACTGGCCCCGTGTCCCTCCCTGGATCCCCTTTTATGTGGGGTTCTGCCCCCCTGGCAATGACCCCTTTCTCTTTGGGGTTTCCCCC
Source organism: Gopherus flavomarginatus (assembly GCF_025201925.1). Classification (NCBI taxonomy): domain Eukaryota; kingdom Metazoa; phylum Chordata; order Testudines; family Testudinidae; genus Gopherus; species Gopherus flavomarginatus. The sequence continues at coordinate 41,615,778 of NC_066630.1, forward strand.
TCCTGGGAACCCCCCACCCTCTATCCCCACTTTGCTTCCGTATTGGCTACTACCAGTCATTGTCTAGCCCCACGCCTTGGGGCAGACTGCAGTATCAGCCACGCATCATCAGCAAAGGGGTTTGGACCTGCTGCCTTGGCCTACCCCTGGGTTGCACTCTGCAACCCCAGTACCTCCTGGCCTAATCCTAGGCCGCAGCCTGGAGCTTTCCAGGCAGGAGCTCCCCAGCTCCACTGCCTTTCCCCAGCCCTGCTCCATGCTAGGTACCTTGTCTGGTTTCTCGGCAGCCAGGCCCTTCTCCCTCTACAGGCAGAGGGAGACTCTCTGTGCTCCTGGCTTCTCTACCTTATATAAGGGCCTGTTGCTCAGTTTGGGGCATGGCCCCAGCTGCTGCCACTTCCTCCAATCAGCCCAGCCTAAAAGGCTGCTTTCTCCAGCCCCAGCCCCTTATCCAGGGCTGTTTCAATCCCTTCAGGGCCGGAGCAGAGATCCACTCTGCTACAATGGGTAACAGACTACACTGATATCTTCGTTGTCAGAGATGTGTTTCAAAATTGTGCATTCAGTTAGATTTTTTTGAATTATTTCACTAATAATATTTTTCTTCTATTTAACCCATTTTAAAGGGTTCTCAGGCACCAACTTTGTACTGCACTGTTTGCAATGGAATTACTGCAGAGGAACATTTAATGTTTTAAACAAAAAAGATCATGCCAACATTTGTATTTGTCTGCAACTTGGTAAAGAGATGAGTTTACAGAACTTAACATTTTGGACCAAATTTGACCTGACTGTCTTCTTAATGTATTCTTCCAAGCCAATTCCCCCATTTTCAAGTCCTTTGGCTTCCAAATTCCTTGCAATCCCCTGAAGCACATTCTGAAGATAATATCCAATGTTTATTGTCTACATATTCCTTCAAATCAAGGGAGTCATTTTCCATGTATTTCACTATGCATTGCTTTCAGCTGAAAGATTTCCCCAATAATTGTCTGCCTATGCAAAGAGAACTGAAGCATCAAAACAGTTTACATTTCTCCTGTTATTTCACATACAGCTAGAGACAAGACCTTCCTCCTCCACTTACAGAGCAGTAAGGGGAAAAATTAGTTAAATATTCATACAATTTAACATTCTCTATGTTTTGAAAGCAGACCCGGGAAAGATCTGCCATTCAAGCAGAAAAACGAAGTCAGCTGGAACTCTTGGTAGTACAGTAGAGCTGACCTTGAGAAATAAAAGGCATGCAGCTACCTCTGCACAATACCAGTCATTGCTATCCAGCACTTAAGACGACCAGAAACACTAGGCTAGGGTTTTATAAAAATACTCGGCAGACAGAAGTATATCATAATAGGCTTCTCATAGCTGAGAGGCTTTTTGTGACCAAGAGAGACTGGAGATCCCCAGGACAAAATGCTTGCTTTTAAAGAAAATTACACTATATGGGAGTGTGCGAGCAATATTAAGCGAGGCATAAGAAACTGGGTTCTATTCAGGCGTCCAGCACACATTTCTGCCCATGTCTCCATCTGAAAGTTACTTGTTTCTTAATGGTGAACTGCAAAGGTAAAATTAAAAGTGAAAGTTAAAGACTAGAAGTGTACCGAATGGCCACCACTAACCAGGATGCTCAGACAGCCATTGTGATGAACATAGTATACCTGCCTGGAGACAGATGAGATTGGCAGGCTGGGGATAGGGTTGCCAACCCTCCAGGAATTATAAGATTATGTCATGTGATGAAATCTCCAGGAATTCATCCAACCAAAGTTGGCAACCCTAGCTGGGGAAAGGAAAACAAGTGACTCAAGTAACTGAAAATAAATACGTAAATATTAAAACATTTTTATGCCTCTCTAGTCTGCTACTCAGTTTAATTTTTCTGTTCCATACAGAGATAGGCGTCTAAACACGGAAATGAATGGTCAGAGAAAAATAAGATTTTATTTCCAAACACACAAGTGTCATCCTGCCCCTTAAAAAAAACAAAACAAAAAACAAAACACAGTATCTTTTTACATGCACAAATTTACAGCAGTCAACAGAGAAATGCAGTAGCCAGCTTCAGCCAGCATTCCTTAATCTTTATACCCATAAATACTCCACCCCCAAACAAAACAAACACATCCACTTAGTTATAAAGCAAACCCTTTCAATCAGATGTAGGATTGCAAATATCTCAGCAGCATTAACACATGCACACACACACACAAAATGGTCACTCAAGGCAGTAAATCCCACAGAGCCCACTTCTCAAGGAATCTTTATCAAGCAAGGTTGGGCAAATCTACTGGACAGTGGCCCAGCAAGCAAGTTTAATCCGCCTGTACAGATGGACGGAAAGACTGCTTAGCGAGACAGTTACTGTAACAGCAAATTTTGCTTTGTTACAAGCCAGTTGTCTCTGTAACCATCCAGAATTTCCACACAAAGCTGGTATACTTTTAAAGCTCAGAATAAATTTCAAATTGCCAACATTTGTGTAACTGGAGGAGAATTACACAGCAATCCAAATTACTGTATAATAAACAATTACTGATAGGCAATCATGGGCTGAATTCACTTCCGATATAAATAGATGCAACTCCACTTGGGCCTATATGTTTATTTCATCCTGTCCATGCCAGCTGAGCTGAAGTTTAAAAGGAAGAAACAAAACCAACTTTTCAGCAAGACAACCACGGAAATGTTTTCCCTTATCTCAGTCTTGTAATATTGTCATGACACTTTAACAATCCAGGCACAAAAATCTTTTCACCCACCCTTTACACCAGTGATTCAAGATATTAGGAGAAAAAAAACAAAAAAACTAAATTATAGTTCATATGCCCATTGTAAAGAAAAAAAAGTTACTTTCCATATGCAAGTAGAAAATTTGCAAAGCTGTCGTGTCCAGAAAACAAGTGCCTCCTACAATTTGTCGGCCTACATGAATAGCCACACTGACATATTTTAGTGGCACCCAAATACAAATAGCAAGAGAAACAAACATTATACTACGTTTATTTTTCCAAAATAAGGGGCTGAAAATAATTCCCAAACTCAAGGACTAAAATATCAAAAGAAACGTTACAGAATAAGGTAAAAAGACTTCCGCCCCATAGGCTAGAGCGTTATGGTCACACTGTGCATCTCAATGAATCAGTATTTAAGAATATTCCACACCCTAGCTCAAGATCTCAGTTCAACAACCAGAACATAAGACTTTTCTCTTCTTTCTGCATAAGCTATTCAGATAGCTCATACCAAAGTCCTTTTCCTTTAAGTCCCAAATTGCTCTTCTAATGTCCAGTAATTCTACCACAGTCTATTTATTCTACTAGTAATTTGACTGATCTAACTTAAATTAAGTTGAATAGACAGCAATTAGTATAATTTTAGCAGAGGACAAGACTTCATACAGTAAATCTCATTATGCCTTATTGAAATCAAACTGGAAAACCAGCAGGCTTTTTATATAACTTCATTTGAATATGCACAGGTATATGCACGTGTGTATACATATACACACATAGGAAGTTAAATGCAATAATTTCCAATACAAATTAAAAGTGGCAAGTCTCCAAACCTTAATGCACTCAACTAAACAGAGTCCTTTCATTGGGTAGATACTGGATTTAAATTTCACCTACTCTTATTCCAAAGCAGTGTAACTTTTTGAAATCAATAGCCAAATAGGCTCTTAGGCAAGAGCCAAATCAAGTACAAAATCTTTACAAATTAAACCTGAGACCGACAGCCCTATCCTTTCATCTAACAATCACTAGGGCCTAGCTATGAACTCGTAATTGAAAATCTAAAAACAGTAAGGCTGCCAAATAAACCAAATCCATCTCACATTCTCATAACTCATTTGTATTTATCATCTCTGTATATTATATAGCTTGATAGATTACTCGCTCCCTCCCCTCCTTTCATTTGTAACTTGTAGCTTCTAAAACATTGAGACCAGCATCCAGTTCCTCTTCAATGGTAGAAGGCAGAAAAAATAAACTTGCCGTTTAAAAAAAAAAAAGGGGGGGGGGCCCATCTCCCACCACTGCTATGAGAAAGGCCCATACAAATGGAGAATCCTGACTGATGCTGGAAGGAAAACAGTGAATTGACAGAGTGCTGTCAAAGGTACAAAGCAGACAATTGACACCAAAAAAGAGAAAAACGTTTTTTCTATTTGTCCTAAAGGTATAGTCATCTCTGGGATTTACTTGTAGCAACAGTAGGTTTACAAAAAACAAAAACAAGACAGAAGTCAGATTTCTAAAGTTACAGATGTCCCGTTAAGCCCAGAAAGAACTGATGTCTAGATTTGAGATGTCCCGTTAAGCCCAGAAAGAACTGATGTCTAGATTTGAGTTGACCAATTATATGGGGGCCCTTTTGACTTTTCAGTACTCCAAAATATAGATTGTGACAATGTAAACATATATCTACAATACTTCCAGATACATGGGTATGTGATCCTGCTTCAGAAGAGGGGCTCTCCTAGATGGTTGGCTACAGCAGGATACAAACAGGTTAAGGTAACCCTCTAATCCCACAATTACAAAGGGGACAGGGAGAGGGAACACTGCTTTTTGATGGACAGCGATACTTCTATTTTGTTCGTTCTCCCAAATATAGGGAAACAGAAGGATTATTTGTGAAGACTGAATTTATGGTACAGTTCCTGAAGTTTTTACCATGCTGTCCTCTCAGATCCATTATACCCTCATATATCCTTTCCTCCTTTTCTTTTTCACATTACAGGTCTCTGTTCCTTTCCCCTTCATTTTCTTTTGTTCCTCAATGTTGCCTCCTTTTTGGCCCCTCACGTCCTCTTAAAAAGTTTCCTAAGCTTTCAGAATCACTTACTGCAGAGGCTTTTGCTGCCTCTAGTCTCTTGATCCCAAGGATCTGCTGAACTGTTTTGCTTGCCTGTGATGGCCTTGCATTCTGTCACTCTTCATCTCCACAGAGCAACTACAGGAAGTTAATTTAAATTAAGTTTAAATGAACAGTGACCAATTTGAGAAGTTTGAGGGAAGCCGGAGTCAAACAGATCCTCTTCTGCGTAGTTTCAGAAAGCAAAGTCTGTATAGAATGTTATAAAATGAGTTAGACTTCAGCTAACAATTCACAAACCTTTCAAACACAGTAAACAAAAAGCAAAACAAAATGATAACTACACTCCATCCCTGCCAAAGTGACAAGAAAGACTATTAAGTGCACAGCACCACCAGACAAAACCATTTTTCAACAGTGCTTTTAATCCCCCTGGTAATCAAAAATCCTTCAAGCTCCTACCTTATGTAATTAGAAGTACTTCCACAGGTGACTGGTAATTAATCAGGAGGCTGTCTTTTCTTTTACTAACCCCTTTCTCTCACATGCACTCATTTATGCAATTGTTATACCAACATTAAATCCATAAGTTTCCCCTTTAAATACCATTTCTCTCTCTCTGGGCAGGTCTTCTATGTAAATTAGAATCCTGGAGACTAAGTTTTAAAGAAAATTAATTAGATATCAAAATGTGATCTTAAAGGAGCAATATGAAAAAGTAAAACCTGATTTTCCTTAAAAGGACAGCGGCGTCAATTACTCATTTTCTCTCTCATTTTACTCCTAGAAGGATCAAATCAAGTAACACTTTTTTCCTAACAAGTTTCATTCATTTTTCTCAGTTCCATGTTTCCAACTTTCACACAGTGGGCTATAATATTTGCTGTTTATAAACTGCACTTGATAACGTTTCTAATTAAAAATCAGTAGTTATGGGTCACCTGACAACTACCACAGTAGACAACAATAGGCAGTTCTCACTTTCACCCAAGGTTCTCAAATTCTTTATGAATGAATCCTCACACACTTTGGAAACTCAAATGGTATTATGGCCATTATACTGATGGGGAAAGGGAAGCATAGGAAGGTGAAATGACTTGTTGAAGGCCACGCAGCAAGTCAATTTCACAGATGGGAATAGAACTCAGAAGTCTTGATTCCGTCCTATACACTGCTAAAAAAGCAAGGATTTGTAACTCGGGATTCTGCAAAATTCCTTATTAAGAAAACCAGTCTCCCTTGTGCTTTACATCTGAGCTTGGGCCTACATGGTGGTATGTTATAAATGGCATCAGTTAGCATTCTGGCAGCTACCGGCAGGTGCCCAGCTTGAAATTAAAGGGGGGCTAAATTTTCAGAAAATGGTGAAGACCTGAAATCTGAAAAGTCAACCTTCTTTATTTTTAAAGGTTCCCAATTCTTTCTGCAGGGAACAGCACAGACAGCCTTTCCAAGCTAGCTAATCTTCTCTTTTGATTAAAAAGAGGCTATCAGCTACCAAGTTTGAATACCACATTTGGGTCCCCAAAACTCTGGAATTATCAGTGTGTGACAGCGTGAAAGGGGTACAACTAGCAGCCTCTATTGTCTGATAAGCGGCGGCATCAAATAAGCTCCATTCAAATCTCTTCACAGAAATATAGTCATTGTGAGGTTACGCCTATATGGAGGGAAGAGGACCTAGATGGGGAGAGACAAGATTGTACAAAGGCACAAAAGGTATTACCGAGAAGGACTCCCCTTTCTCCAGAATTTCAGTCCTTCATTTTGCTTCACAATTTCCCCACAATGTAGAATAAACTCCATGATTACAGGATTGTACAGCAACACCTAATAACATAAGGCAGTACTGTAGAACCATCAGTCCAAAACAACTGGATACCAACATTAAAATAATTCCCACTGTTTTAAAATGAAGTGATATTCACACTAGCAAAAGAAAAATGAAAAAATTAAGAACTTTAAACAGCCAGTGAAGTGAATCTTCTTTGAAACATCTACTGATTTGATCCTAGAATCACTAAAATTAAAGATTACTCGACATTTGCTGCTGCTCAACTTGTACAATCAAATGGAGCTGCCTCTTCGCAATGGCAGTATTCAAATCCCATAAAAACTCAAGCAGCACACCTTTCAAAAGCATCTCCATAGGGACAAACTGCAAAACCTGCTGTGGAGAGTCTGAGCTGAGCAAAGAGCTCATTAGTTTATTCAGGTGCTGCAGGTACTCAACAACTGGATTTGGAAGACCTCGATAGCCAATACACAATAGAACAGCACTGGTCCCAAGAGGTTCAGAGGATACGGGGCAAGCAAATGTGATGTAGCTGAAACAGCCATGCAGTACAAAAATCAGGCCAGCTGTGAAGCGTGTAAAACAAGAAAGAACAGGCAGAATCAAAGCATCTCCCAGCTGAAGCTGATTAATCGCACGCAGAAGGCAGTCTAAAAGATGCTGCTGATATTTTGGCTCTCCGTCATGAAGCAAAGAACAGCAGAAAGTCAAGAGTGTGGCTGACTCCAGGAGCCTAACTTCCATGTTGGACTGGCTTTTGATGTCACAAAGAGACGGAAAGCCCACCACAAGACACTTGATTTGGTCACTGCATCCTTCATTTGGTACCTTCTGATGGTACTTGGTAAGGCTAGACAACTCAGATAGTATCAGTGCCTCAGTAAGAACATTGCAAGAATGACATGGTTGTTGTGTTCGTCTGGAAAGGGAACTAGTTTTTAGTCTGCCTACTAATGATTCTTTAATGGCTTCATTGAGATTCTTCAAGACATCACCATCACAGAATGGAGAGCATTTTACTCTTGGCAGCCTCTTTCCCTCCAGGATGTACCATAAATTACATTCAAGGTTACGGGAAGACCCTTCCAAAATGCAGCTTTTCCCAATATTACTTAAAGCGTGCTCTTCAGCCCAACGATTAAGATAGCCTTTGGCCACCTTATCTTCCCATGTCAGGGATTCCAGCATCTTCCTTTCATTGTATGTACTAAAATATTCGTTCCTCTGTCCAAACCATTTTGCATTCATGCTGCAGCCTACATGAGATTTCTTCACTAGCCAATTATTTCTTGTAATGTATTTCAGGTGAAATTTTTGCATGAAAAATTCCACTGCACAGTCCCTTAAGTTATTCAGCTTTACTTGTTCTGCTTCCCCAATGCACTCAAAGAGTCGGATGTTCTCAGATATAGTCTCTATTTGGTACTTGTGAAAGAATGCACAGCATTCTTCATGCATTTTAAGAAAAGATTCTGGAATCACATGTTGGGGAAAGAGTGCTTTGTTAACCATTTCTGTTCCAAAGTTCTGCATCATCTTGGACAGCACAGGATGGATGGCCTCTCTGCCCATATAATGAAGACAAACTACATAGACCTCAGAGTTCCCGGCTTTGCTAGTTGCAGGTTTAAAGACATGGACCTCCTCGAAGGAACAATTCAGCAGAAAAAGCAGATTGGCAGAACAATGTTCAAATAAAGTGAACATCTTCAAAACAAAGGAGCCACCATTGCCAAGGATCATTAAAGCAGTGACTGCTTCACAGTAATGTAGAGGTGAGACAAGCGCTTCTTGTTCACCTGGATTTCCTTGGCAATCAAAACTCCCATCAGCAGTTACCAAGTGAACAGTGGTCATATTACTTATGAAGTGCTGAAGTCCAGTTAGATGTTTCAATGTCATCACATCCCCAGTATTATCTGGGCCAAAATACCACCATGGCAAGGTATTTGCAATAAGTCGGTCATCCATAATCATCACAAGGGTGTCATTTGCTTCATGATATGGGTTTAGGGTATTGGCTACCCAGTTCCAATCGCAGGGAATGTGATGGGATTTTATGTAGTGGTTGAGACTCGCTATAAAAGCACCAGGTGCTTCACAGAGATGGACAGAATTGAGTTCTCCATTCTGAAGGGCTTCTTTTGGGAGAAGGGGAAAACTGCATAAAATCTCATGGAATTTGCACCAAGCCTGGGTACACAACTCAGCATTCACAGATTTCTTCACATGAGGAATGATTATCCCAGCTCTGTTGGTGAAGGAAGTGTGCTGATGCCATGCATCCAATTTCTTATCACTCAGTTGGTTTTTGACTTCATTCATGGAGTCCTTCAGAGCAAGGAGTGTATTGAATTCTTTGTGATTGCAGGTAAACACATCACTGGAATCTGGCAGCTTCCATTCACTATTCGGTGGTTTTGTATATGAGAACCTCTTCTCAAAGAGCTCCTCAATTTCAGCAAGAATCACAGGGCTGAATTTTTCAAGATTTGTGGTCTGCTCAACATAAGACTTCGTATATTTGTTCATTCTCGGACTAACCCACAATCTGGGGAGGGGAAACAAAGAAAAGATAAGGGGATTAACATGAACCGAACCAATGACACCTTCCCAACCAAAAGAAAAAACAGAACAAGTTAAAAAAAAAAACCTAAACAGATCATGCATTTGTAAAGTTTAAGAAAAAGTTAGCTATTTCAACTTGTCTGGTTTTAGAGTTTGTGTTCCAGAATGAGAATTGGAAAATACTTTACTGAGACACTCTAAGAGTGGAATAAAAAGTTACACAAGTAGTACTGTTTTGGAGTAAGACCCTCTTTTTGACCCAATGCATACACATTTAAACAGAAAATAGACTATGCCTTAAATTCCCCAAGTGCTTATTAACTAGTAAAAGTTATCCAACTAATATAGAAAGGTAACATTAGGGAGAGATCTGGGAGAACTGGTGTGAGGCATGGTTGGAAAAGAGCAGAGGCAAGGCTGGAACAGCAGCAGGAAGGAACCAAGCTGCTACAGCATGTGTCACAGAACTTTAAGGGACAATTCAGACTCTTGGCAGGGTAACAGTTGGGTTCTCAGTTCAGAGCCAACATTTTAACTCAAGAAGCATTATTTAAGAAAAATGACCAGCAGTTTGGGAGCCAAGAGTTCCCTCTCTCACCCCCCAATTCTGCATACAAAAAATGCAGCAATTTAACAGAAACACTGCAGAACAGTTTAGGAAAAGCAGTGAAAAATACTATATTGCAATTGAAAGGAATAGAGAGGGGCAAATTGTAACTATCCCAAACAAGAATTTTGGCCAACACATCTGGGCTGACACAAAAGATGGAAGCTGGAGACTTCATCCTCATGACATAAATGCAAGCTGGATTAATTTCTTAACAAGCTCACTTTTTATCCAGACTTCAAACTTTGATTTCACAAATTGAGTGTGTCCTCTTCTACCACCACCCACACTCATACCAAGCCCGCACTTCGAAAATGGCAGTAAGTTCTGGTGGTCCCCAACTCAAAAAAGATGTATTAGAATTGGAAGTAGTATAGAGAAGGGGGGTATGGAACAGCTTCCATATGAGGAGAGATTAAAAAGATAGGTACTGTTCATCTTAGAAAAGACACAACTAAGAGGGGATAAGAAAGAGGTTTACACACACAAAAAAAGAAAAACGAAAATGGTGTGGAGAAAGTGAATAGGGAAGTGTTATTTACTCCTTCACACAACACAAAAATTAGGGGTCACCCAATGAAATTAATAGAGAGCAGCTTTAAAACAAAAATGGAAATATTTCTTCCTGAGAAAGAAGTAGCATGGTTTTGCAGCTAAGGCACTAGGGCCTTGGCTACACTGGAGAGTTGCAGCGCCGGTAGTGGCTTTACAGCACTGCAACTTACTCCCCATCCACACTGGCAAGGCACATACAGCGCTGTATCTCCCTGGCTACAGCGCTGGTTGTACTCCACATGGACAAGAGGAATAAAGAGAATAGCGCTGGTGCTGCAGCGCTGGAGTGCCAGCGTAAACAGCGATTAATCTTACTGCGCTGTAACTGACCTCCGGAATTTTCCCATAATGCTTTTAACTAAAGAACTCTGTTTTGTTATGATGCCTCTCTCTGTCTTGTTGTGAACTCGGGGCTCTGGGAGCTGCTTATCTAAAAAATAAACACAGCTCCTGTTTGCTCGAGCAGAGGCAGGCAGGGAATGTCCACAGCTAGTGTTTGCTTGAGGAGAGAAACAGCACAGCCGGGAGGGGGGCAGCGGGGAGCAGCTAATTATCTGGTCTGAAGGCTATTTGCATTTAAGAGTGAATTAGAGAGGGGTGGGGGAAGTGGTCGGAATTTGCCAGGCAGGGAGCTGACACAGTGTGGGCTCCAAAAATCCACTCACTCTCTCTCCCTCATGCTCCCTGTCACACTCCACCCCACCCCCCTCTTCTGAGAAGCACGTTGCAGCTTTAACTCCCAGCGCTGCACACCTGCAAGTGTAGCCAAATCCTGGGTTTACTGAAAATCAAGCAAAAAAGGTTCAATGTGGACTTATTTTATAGCCCACCACAGCCCTCCTGTGACAGTAGGGGAGGTGTAATTTCCAGTTCAGGTAAACATATTGGCATTAACGTTGCTCAAGTTAGCACACTCTGGGTGTGGCTATACTCGAAACTTCAAAGCGCTGCCGTGGGAGCGCTTTGAAGTGTGTGGTCGCAGCGCCAGCGCTGGAAGAGAGCTCTCCCAGTGCTGCACGTACTCCACATCCTCATGGGGTTTAGCTTGCAGCGCAGGGAGCCGCGCTCCCAGCGCTGCGGCACTGTTTACACTGACGCTTTACAGCGCTGTATCTTGCAGTGCTCAAGGAGGTGTTTTTTCACACCCCTGAGCGAGAAAGTTGCAGCGCTGTAAAGCGCCACTGTAGCCATGGCCTAAAAGTCACAGTGTAGCCACAACTGCACAGGCACCAGGACAGGCTAGTCACTCACATACAATCCTGTCTGAAACCCTAGGGGCACACTCCAGCTCCAGTGCAGACATACCCAAAGAGACTTAGGGACAGCTACACTAGAGCTGAGAGGGAGCCTCACAGTCCAGGTAGAAAGATTCATGCTAGCAAGTATACTAAAAATAGCAGTGTGGACACAGGGGCTTTCAAGCCCAGCCGACCCCCTAGGTACACACTTGGGTTGCTTCTAAAGCCACAGAATCCACACTGCTATTTTTCCTGTGCTAGCTGAAGCCCTTGCATCTGAGGAAGTGGGTATTCACCCACGAAAGCTCATGCTCCAAAACGTCTGTTAGTCTATAAGGTGCCACAGGACTCTTTGCTGCTTCCACTAGCACAAGTGTTTCTAAGCAGGGTGGGAGTTTTGCTCCCTGGTGCAATACAGACATACCCTCTGTGCCTTGAGGATAACACTTTCCTACCTTATGGGAGCGATCAGAGACTATAGGGATGGGGTCAAAGAAATCACGAGAGCATGAAAAACAGCACAGCCAGTGTCTCCCAGGGACCCCACGATCAAACAAATCACTGCTAGCAGGGTAGACATTTGTCAGTCTGATCCTGACAATATTTAAGCACCTGAATAACCCCAACATTAGTTTTAAACGCAGCCCAATGGGAGTAGGGAAGCAGGCTCGGGCAGCCGGAGAGGGAGGAGGACAGGCCGGACCGGACGGACCGCCCCTGTTATTCAGACGGGCTGGAGCAGCTCGGCGCGGGCGGTTTCCGACAAGGATCCGTGGGACTCCCCAGCCTGTCTGAGCGGTGACCGCTCACGGGAGCCGGCAGCTGCCCAGGGATTGGGGTCAGGGCTCCGCATGGGCCCCACTTCTCGGCGGGCTGCCCCAGGGGCTCCGCGCGCTCGGCAGAGGCCCGGGGAGCCGCCCCTGCGGGGAGTCGGGCCCGAGCGCTTCCTCCCCGCGCTCGGCTGCTCGGCCCCGGCGCCGCTGCCGCCCGAGCCCCACGCGGCCCCAGAGAGAGCGAGGCCGGCCCGCGCGCTCCTTACCCGGGCCGGCGGCTGCGGCCTTCGGGAGAGGCGAGCCCCGCGCCAGGCCGAGAGGCGGGGCCGCCGGGAGCAGCGGCGGGGCGGGTCGGCCGGGCCTGGGGACTCCGGGGCCGCTCGCCTCGGCCCCGCCGGCTACGGCCCCGCCCCCCAGGGCTCCCTCAGCCGCCCCCTCCCCTCACTGGCCACAGACCCGGCCCTGCTCGCCAAGGGCGGCGCCGTCCCCTCGCCTCAGCCTCCGCTCCAGAGCCTCCTTCCCCAGCCTCCTTCCCCCACTCTGTAGACTCCCTCCCCCTGACCCCCCCCATCTCAGCTCCCCGCTCCAGAGCCTCCCTCCCCCTGCCTGACCGCCCACTCCAGCCTCCGACCCCCTGCCTGACCCCCCCCCATCTCAGCCTCACACTCCAGCCTCGGACTCAGCTGTCTGACCCTTCATCTCAGCCCCCCACTCCAGCCTCCCTCCCCAGCCTGACCCCCCCACTCAGACCCTCCCTCCCTCCACCACCAGCCTCCTACCCCCTGTCTGACCCCCCCACCCCAGCCTCGGACCCATCTGCCTGACCCTTCATCTCAGCCCCACACTCCAGAGCCTCCCACCCCCTGCCTGACCCCCCCCATCTCAGCCCCTCAGCTCACAGGCCAGAGCCTCCCTCCCCAGCCTCCTACCCACCTGCATGAGCCCCCATCTCAGGATCCCCCTTCCTGTGCCCTGCAATCCCCCCCGCCCCCAGCTGCTCCAGCCCCTTCCTGTGCCCCACAACCCCCCCCACTCCCAGCTGCTCCAGCCCCTTCCTGTGCCCTGCAACCAGAGCCAGCCCACAGCCCCTCGCCTCCCTTGCCAGATCTGTCTGCCACAGACAAGCATTTAGCCTCTCACCCCCCATGTCCAATGCTGTGGCCGCACCCCTCACATGCCTCTGAGCAACTCACCATTGCCACTCACCTCCTCCCCCAAAGCCATCTGCCTCTACCACATTCTCCCAGTTTCCATATGTGTTGCATCCCATTGCCACCCCCATTCTGATCTCCTGCCATGACCACACATATTGTGTGCTCATTCCCGCTACAGCCCCCCACCAGCAGGGCTGGCTTTAAGCCAATTCACTGGAAGTGGGCCCTGTCCCCCCCAGGGGGCCCTGCTCCAGGGGTCTTTGGCAGCATTTCAACAGCTGGGGTCCTGTAGTGGCATTTCAGTGGCGGGTGGTCCTTTGGAAAACGGAGAGCAGGCCCCCCCACTGCCGAAGCCCCAGACTGCCGCCGAGTATTCCAATCAGGCCCTGCACACCATGGTACATCTATATCATAGAACAGTAGGGGTAGAAGGGACCTCAGGAGGTCAGCTAGTCCAACCCCCTGCTCAAAGCAGGGCCAATCCCCAGATAGATTTTTGCCCCAGATTCCTAAACGGCCCCCTCAAGGATTGAACTCACAACCCTGGGTTTAGGAGCCCAATACCCAAACCACCTCACCCCTGCCCCCCCCCCCCAATGCATTGGAGGGCAGACCCCAGCACCACACCATCTCTCCTTATTCAGGGAGAACTGTCCCTGATTTTTCAGCAGAACTTTCGTTTGTCTCCTTAGAAAGCTCCCCAAGTCCAGCACATTTCCTTGGCATTACATAGCATGATCCTATTTCCTTCTCAAATGTCCCACTGGAGGTTAGGTGTCAGCAGGTCTGACACACACTTGCTGTTTATGCAGTTAGCTTCGGTGCCAATAGCAGCTCTTACCTTGACACTAATTATTCAGGTCAGAAGCGGTAAAAACAGGCAATTTTTTTCATTGTTCTATGGGAAATGAATTTGGTGGACTCAATCCAGTTCCCACTGGAAAGGTGAGTATACCATTAAAATAACGTGAGCATGGAATGAGCAGGCCACAAAATAGAAGCAATTCCTCCAGCTGTGGGCTCAGGCACATTGAGGGGGTGCTAAATGGAAAGTTTGCACTGATTGCTAAGCCCCAGCCCTCTGAGAGTTTGGCAACTAATTCTGGGCTGCAAGGAAGTGCCTATCTTTTCTAGCAGTCCATGAACTGGGGGAAGAAAGGCACTCCTCTGCCTAAATCACACACAGAATCATAGAAGATTAGGGTTGGAAGAGACCTCAGGTGGTCATCTAGTCCAACCCCCTGCTCAAAGTAGGAGCAACCCCAACTAACTCATCCCAGCCAGGGACCAATCCAGTAGATGAGCTTAGAGGATGCCTAACTCCATACAAAAGACCAGGGGGAAGAAAAAAGCAGAAGGGTAGGAGAAGGTGACTCCCTTCTAACTTTTAGCCCAGAGGTGAGGGTACTCATGTGGGGAAATCCCTGGTTCAATTCCCCCTGTGACTGCTGAGCCAAAAGGATTGGAACAGGGCTTTGCCATCTCTCAGGTGATTAGTGCCCTAACTACTGGGCTATTGAATCATTCTACCTCTTTCTCTGGTCCAATTAATATTCAATTATTTAATTAAACTGGAACAACTTCAGTATGAGAGATTGAGAGAACTTTACATCAGTATGTGCCATAGCTTAGTGGTTCGGGCTCTCACCTGCAAGGTGGCAGATATCCATTCAAATTTCTTCTCAGGCAGAGGGCAGGACTAAGGGGTATCCCAAGTCCCCACTGAGAACTTTAACCACCAAGTTAAAGGTTATAAACCAGTGGTTCTCAAACTTTTGCATTGGTGACCCCCCTTTCACACAGCAAGCCTCTGAGTGTGACACACACACCCCATATAAATTAAAAATACATTTTTTATATTTAACACTATTATAAATGCTAGAGGCAAAGCAGGCTTTTCGGGGTGGAGGCTGATAGTTCACAACCCCCCCATGTAATAACCTTGTGATCCTCTGATGGGTCATGACCCTTAGTTTGAGAACCCCTGTTATAAAGGGAGTCTTCTCCTCCAATGCATTCTGGCTGTTTTGTATGGAGCTAGGCAGCCTCTGAGCAAATCCACTGGAGTGGGTCCCACACATGATTTAGGCCAAGGAGTGCTTATCTTTTCCTCAGTCCATGGATTGTTCTGGAGCTTAGGGGTGAAATAGGTGCCTAAGCACTAGAGAGAGGTTGCAGCTCATGTCCTCAGAGGCAGGAACACAGATGCCGAAGGAATTTTTACTGCAAAAACTTGGGTGCTGAGAGTGTTTAGATGCCTATGGAATAGTCAGCAGCCAAATGGGAGTTTTAAAGGTTGCAGTGGTACCTAAAAATGGGACATAGGCACTTAGATATTAAAGATGGGATCCACAAGGGCACTTAAGGCCCAGAGTCTCAAAGGGGTTTAGGCTCCTAATTTCCATTGATTTCAATATAAATTAGGAGCCTAAGTACCTTTGAGAATCTGGGCCTGCGTGTTTTGGAGAGCAAAGAGCAGAGCTGTGGAACAGACACTCTCTGTAGCATCATATTCCTGGAAACCTCCAGGGACTTTCCAGCTAAACAATCACTTGCTCTGCCTTATCAGACCCACAAGTGGGGGTGGTTGGAGTAGATAGCTAGGCAGTTGTTCTGCTGTCATGGTAGGCAGAAAGAGAACTAGAGGGTCCCCTAGGGCCACAGGGATTTCTCTGGAGAGTTCAGCAATTAAACCATAGGTTAGGCAAACAAGGTCTGTGCCAGCTCCATGGGAGCCAACAGCCACCTACCTTGTCTAATTTGGCAGAAACTCCTTGGTTTTAAAGTAATGGATTTTCCTGCCTGACTTTAGCCCTCACCTGGGTTTCACTACAGGAGGGCATTATCGGTACCTAAGAGAGAATCAATGTGAACCAAATACTGTAGCAGAACATCAAGAACCCCAGACCAGATGCAGCCAGAGAAGCCTGACATTTCCATATCGATTAAGGATAGCTGATTAATCATTTAAAAACAAATCTTTCCTCATGTTCCAAGAATGAAGATCAGCAGCGTGGGTTGGGGGATCTTGTATTCTGACTGTAACCCTTTGCCTTGCATGTTAAAGGAACAAAAAGGGACCTCGTTTGGAGCCATTCACCTGCAGCCAAATAGAAAGGCTCCTGCTATGTACAGAGCATCCTGGATTACATGGAATTTCATAAAATATGGGACAAGAAACTGTGCTGTCTGGAAAGAACATCAACATGCAGCCATCAAACTCTTACTCCCTAAATCCCTGGACAGAAGAAGGTAGAAACAGTTCATATCACAGCCAAAATAGACACATTTTCCCCAGACAAGCAGATTTATCCCTGTGATAGCGTTAGTAATGAAAAGATACTCACAAGCTTTCCTTCTAGAAAAGCTCATTATGCAAAAAAAGAGAGCTTTAATGTGGAGAAAAGATATAGATATTAAAGCATGGTCTCCTTTGATGGATTTGTTTCAAAATCATCACCCAATCAATGTAATGTAAATGGAAGAAGCCTGAGCAAATTAAAATACTACCAGGCAGGTAGCTGAGGGTATAATTGGCTCTCCGGTTGCTTTAGCATTTTTCTCCTAGAATATTATGAATTAGATTGTACAGAACAGGCAGTAGAAATATCAGTGTCAAAACAGTCTCATTCTTAACGCATGAGGATTAATGTTAGTCAGAATATAATGAATATATTTTTATCTGAAGGAAGAGTTTCTCTTTTCTTGTATTAGATTTGCCATAGGGACCTGGGGGAAAGGTTTCCCTTAGTTTTGGCTTGCAGATTGGCACTAGTTGCAGTAAAGATGGGTTTTTAATTCCTTTTTTTCTAGGAGAGCCAAGATTCCTAATGATCAGATCCTTTGGCCAAGGGACGGACTGCTTAGTACAAATCAACATGCAATATTTTCTGAAGCTTGGAGTGGTTTGTTACAAGCCACCTGGATCATCAGTGTTTGGATAGCACCTAGAAATTGATTATCTAGTGGTTAGAGCAGGGGAATGATAATTAAGACTCCTGGATTCTGCACATCACTGTCATAGCTTCTCGGTGCCTCAGTGTACTCATCTAAAGGCTGGGTCTGATGAAGGCATCTCACAAGGTGCTTTAAGGTTTTAATTCATTAATGACTGTAAAGCACGTTGAGATTCTCAGATAAAAGGCATTATTGTGGTACACAGCACTATTATAGCTGAGAAAGATATTTCCCTTTTTCTGAACTCATGTTTAAACTGTTTAATTCACATTGTGAGCTGTAGTTTCTGCCAAATAGAAGGCCTAATTTCTTAAAATTATTTCAGATTTTAAAAATTCGACTGGACATTTATGTATCAATCTAGACCCTACCTGCCTGGCTATGAAAAATTTAGAATTGGGCCACTTGGTGCAAGCTCACCGAAGTAGATACATTCCTATATGTTCCTGAGTATGCAAACAGATACAGCAACTCTTCTACCCTCCTCTCCTGTCAAATGACATGTGATGTATGCAGTCATGGTTTTCAAAGTCCTGAACAGATCCACTGCACTCTTAAAGGGAGGGACAGTATCATCTCTTTAAATAAAGACTGAAAGCCTTCCTAAATTAAGATGAATGATGTAGTATTTTATATTTAAATAAGTAAAAACATACAAATGCAATCTAACCATGTTGATGCTTATTTAAAAAAATCACATCAGATTTGCAGGAATATTTACTATAATGCCTTCTGTGCTGAATCTGGGAAGAAAGTTAATTTCTACAGCGTAAGCAGTTTTCCAAAAAAAAGAAAAACACCCCCCCCCCCACCAATGAGGAGTCCAGTGGCACCTTAAAGACTAACAGATTTATTTGGGCATAAGCTTTTGTGGGTAAAAGACCCACTTCATGAGATGCATGGAGTTTTCAGCCTCACTCATAAGTATCAGCAGCACAAATATATATTCTTTTGGGTCAACACTTGCATGTTTTTACCATTTGTATTTAGTTGTGCAAGTCTGTTTTACCATCTGTAAAATGGGAATGGTGACAGACCAAAGATGACACTGGCAAATGTACAGGATTTACGTTCACAGGCATATCCAGGGGACAAATCCTGTTCACCTCATTTATTCAAGAATTCCGCTGACTTCAGTAGGACAAAGTAAGTAAGGTAAGCAAAATTCGGCTCTGTGAGGTAGGCAAGTAACTGCCTCTTTTACAGATGGGGAAATAGACACAGAGAGGTTAGGGCCAGATTTTCAAAGGTATTTAGGCACCTTAATATTTAGGCAGCTGTTAGGATTTACAGTCAAGTTAAGCACCTAAATCCCCATGGTTTCAATCTGCTTAAGTCCTTTGGGGAACTGCATCAGGGCCAAGAGCCTCAAAGACACCTAACTCCCACTGATTTCAATGGGAGTTAGTGTGACAGGTCAGACCCCTTGGGAAGGCACCTGATGTGCTGAGATACCACTGAGCATGGGCCCCCCTTTAACCTGTCTTTCTGATCCAGGCTCTTAAAACCCCCCTCTAACACACACACAGGCAGGGCCACACCCAGCTACAGATCAGCTCTGGGAAGACTCAGCTTAAGGGACTTGCTCCAGCACTCAGCTGTCCACCACCCTTGAGGGTGCAGACCCAAAGATATTTTATGAAATTCACCCCCTCCCTCAATGTGGAGAAAGGTGTATACATTTCTTACCCGCCCCCAAGTTAGAAATTACAGAAAAAGGGTTTAATCAACAAATTTTATTAACTATAAAAAGTGCAGATTTTAAGTGGTAAAAGGGGTAATGAACAGAACAAAGCAGATTACTAAGCAAATTAAATCAAACATGCAAATTCAGCTAGTTTCACTAAATAAATTGGTTACAGGTAGTTCTTGTTCCAGCTATATTCCTGTTCCCCTGTCTCAGGCTGGACTCCCCCCTTGCCTTCCCTTTTGCAGTCTTTCTTCTTGGGCACTGTAGTGATGTGACACCCCTGTGGCACCTCCTGCTGGTGTCCTGGGAATTAGCTCAAATTCCAGCCTTGGAGCACCCTCCGCAGGCAGCATCCCAGTGCCAGGGCGAGGGCAGTTCAGGAGGGAGGTGTCACAGGGTCTCAGGGGAAGGGACAGCAGAGGGGCAGGTCCACAGTTCAGGCAACGGTGGCCTCCATGCTTTTAGAGAGCGTCCACCGCTTCTGACCAAAAACTATTTCAATATTCCACCATTCTGGAAGGGAAGGGGATGTGAATTCACATAAAATAAATTGGCAAAAAAGTTGCACTTTTTTTAAAATAAAATTTTAACCAAAGTCATCTAACTGCTGGGAATACTAAAAAACTAAGTTAAAATATCATTACATAAATTATCATGCTCATTATCCTTAATTCAGGCCCCTTGTGCATATGCTTTATGATACACAATAATTTGGCCCTGCACAGGTCTAGCTCTTGTCCCCTTTGCATATAAATCAGGTAGCTTCCTGCCTGGGCCCACCCAGCAAGGGAATCATTGAAAGCACAGGACCAACAGGTTCCCTGCTCTTGGTTCAGGTGCCCAGCCCGCAGCAACCCAGAGTTACAATTTCAGGGAAAGTCCTGCTCAACCTGGGCTGATCCATACCAAGTAGGGACAGAATCTTCATGGATTAGCTGCTAAAACCAAAGAAGTCTCTACTGAGTATGTGCGAACTGCAATTTTTCAAAGGCTTATAACTGGTCCTAATTTGGGCAGATTTTCATTGGGACAGCAAAAGGCACATCTCTGACACAGAGGCCACTCTCCTGCCAAATTACTGCCCCATTTTTTAAAATGGGTAAAACTGTGTCATTTTCCCTAGTCTCGTTTTCAGAAATGGCTGAACCATTTTGGAGAAAGCTTTCCTCCTCAAAAATGTAGCCTGAGGCAGACACCAAACACAGGAAAGCACAGCCTAAATCATGATATTTTGGCAAATTTATAAGCAACTGAAAAGAGGATCTTAAAATGAGACGTGTGGGGCAATCATAATTGTAGCAGTGTTGCCAGCCCTGCTTAAGTCATTCTACTTCATTGCCCATCATGCAATACCTTACACCTGTATATTAAAGCAGTATGTATGCTCCATGCATGGATGTATGTTACCAAGTAGGTTATAAAGCACCAAATTGTATTATGATGACTAATATGTATAAAGGGAATGGTGCTATAAAGTATCTGTAATGGTTCTCGGGGTACCCAGGACTGAGATTCACCTTGTTAATCACTTGCCCCCAGCATGAGGGAGACTTGCTTGTGATAACTAGGGGTTAGCCCCCCAACCACCAGCCTTTCAGCCACTCAAGCAATCCCCTCTGGGTTTATGACAGCCCTGTCTTTGCCTTGCAGCTTAACTAGAGGTGCACCCCAGTCCCCTTGAAGTGTTCCCCTGTGGGATCCAGTCCATGACGCTAGTTGTCCATAAATTCCAGATCCTCTGCCCCCAAAGGAGCAGTGTACCCCAGCTTACCAATTGTATCTTAAACCAGTGCTCCTGTATCACACCCAGCACTTGTAATGAAATGAAAGGTTTATTTAAGAAAGCATAGAGATTACACTAGAAACAAGACAGAGTGATCAAAAGAGAAGGTTACAATATAAAACAAAATCATAAAACACAAACTAGGGCCTATATTTGTTAATAGTTACTCTTCCTATCTGACAAAGAAGGTTCCGCTCCCCATGTTCCCAAAGTTCAGTCTGTTGCGGCACTGGCTGGCTTCCCAGGACCCAGGATCCAAACTTTAATGAAAAACACCCTCACACAACAAAATGTCTCCTCAGTGAATGGATGCAGAATGCCTCTCCCCATCCTGTGTTACACTGAAACAGTCTTTTGTTTTTCTTCATAGACCGGGGTATCCCCCGACTATTATAGTGTTCATTTTTTTACCTCCACGGGGTTTTGATTTGTTTTTGATGGGTTTCCATTGACTGTTCTGGGATGGGGCAATGGTAGACAATTTAGCCTTGAATTAGATCACCGGCTAACCAGAGAGAGATGGCAACTCCCTCCTGCATGAAAGGCCAAAACTGAGTAATAATACTGCCTGGTAACTCCTTTTAATCTTAAAACCATAAAGGCATAAACAGTAATATAGTTACACTATTCCTTAAATATTACTTGTACACACCATGATTATGAAGATTGATAAGTTGCAAACTTTCAACAGAGACCTTACGTGTTACCCTTTATGGAGAAATACCCTGTCAGCAATGTATTTGATGTAGTGAGTTTGTCAGGTCTGTGACAAGAGTTGTTTGCAAAGACCAGAGGACCCTTTGCCAAGGTGTCTAGGTGTCATAGTATCTTTCTCAGATTGTGAGCTCTTTGGGGAAGAGGCCATCTCTTTGTTCTGTGTTTGTACAGTCCCTGGCACAGAGGGGCCCTGATCCATGACTGAGGCAACTCAATGAAGTGTTATTGGGCATTTTTAAAAGAGTGAGTTGTAGCACTGTAGCAGTGTGGTGGTGCTGCACTGTGAATGTTCCCTGCTAGGGAGCACTGATCCTGTTGGGACATGCTAAGTCAGTCCTGATGAATGCATGGTGGAGTTCATGGTGATCAGGGGTGGTTCCAGGCCCCAGCACGCCAAGCGCGTGCTTGGGGCGGCATGCCGCGGGGGGGTGCTCTGCTGGTCGCCGGTAGGGCAGCAGGCGGCTCCAGTGGACCTCCCGCAGGCGTGACCGCGGAGGGTCCCGCGGGACCAATGGACCCTCCACAGGCATGCCTGCGGAAGGTCCACCGGAGACGCCTGCCGCCCTATCGGCGACCAGCAGAGCACTCCCCCGCGGCATTCCGCCCTGCTTGGGGCGGCGAAATGTCTAGAGCCACCCCTGATGGTGATTGCATGGTGGAGTGCATGGCTGCAGGTGGAGTTTGTTAAACTGCTTCCTGAGGACAAGAGAGGTGGGAATGGTATTCTAAAGAGAGGGGTCAGCAGAACAGTCCTCAGAGAGGAAGTCTGGGAGTAAAAAGTCCTGCTGAGAATACTTGGGCAGGAATGTATGTATTGGATTGTTACTAGTTTATTGTGATTAACACCGTGTGACAGGAAGAGCAAACTTTGACCACATATGACATTTGTAGACTATTTTGGAATGTGGTGGGAAAGCCCCTCAATTGTAGTCATTCTTGGTCTGGAGGTGCATATGCAGCTCCAGCTGAGGGCAAGGGAAATGCAACACATGTATCTGCTGCCAGAATACAAACTATGTATCTGTTCTTGGTAGAAGATTGAAGGATAATTATCTACAAGAGAATACTCAGTGAGTGTCAGTAACTTTATTCGGAGTGGTAGCCGTGTTAGTCTGTATCAGCAAAAAGAACAGGAGTACTTGTGGCACCTTAGAGACTAACAAATTTATTTGGGCATAAGCTTTTGTGGGCTAAACCCACTTCATCAGATGTCATATCACATAACTACATGAGAATTTCTATTTTTCTGGGACAGGACTGTAAGACAATGTTTCTTCCTTGTCCTCCTGATTTTTTGGTTATATATTTAAAATGTTATTTTTATTTATCATGAAAATAGCTGCACAAACAGACATAACACAAAATCTTCATCTGCTCTCTGTGACCTTCAATCCATCAGAGACCAGGACTGCTGCTCACTTCCCCTCACCCATCTGCAGTGACTGAGCTGCTGAATCCCTCCATTATAAGCTCTCCTCCACCCTCTGTTTTTTTGTCATCCCCCCACCCTCCCCACCACCACCACCAATTTGTCTTGCTTGTTCTGGATAGGAAGAACAAGGTACCTTTTAAGTAACATTGCTTTAAGGTGCAAAAAAGCACAGTGGCTGTTAGGGTGACCAGACAGCAAGTGTGAAAAATCGGGATGGGGAGGGTAATAGGAGCCTATATAAGAAAAAGACCCAAAAATCATGACTGCCCCTATAAAATCGGGACATCTGGTCACCCTGGACTGGATCCTAGCCAATGCAGTGCAGCCCACAGCCACCGCCTCCCTGGATTGGGCCATTACATTTGAACTCTTCCTACTTCAGTTGCCCATGAAGATATGAAAGATACAAACTCCAAATTGAGAATGATACATACTAATGCAGGGAGCATCAGGGGCCGGAGACCTCTCCAGAGTGACCAGTGAGTGTGTTTGCATGGGTCACATTAAAAAAGGAAGCGCGCCAGCTGGGCAGTTTCAAAACGGGGTGGATTGCTTTGTTAGTGGGATTCTGATATGCTCCTCACTCTTCATCCTCTGCTCTATATTGGGATTGTGACGGCAGAGTAAGGTCCATCGTCCCCTCCTCTCCTCTCTATTTCCTCTTAATTAGTTCACACACTACGACCGTATTTGCGAGTAAGCATCAGCTAGTCAGAGACTGGGTGCCAGGACCTTTCAGTACTATTCCCATGTCTAAACAGACTCTCTGTGTGCCCTTGGGGAAATCAGTCCATCTCTCTGTGCCTCAGCCTCCCCACCTGTGCAATGACGTAAGGAGGGTCAGTGGGTAGAGAGCTAGCCTAGGACTTGGGAGATCCAGGTCCAATTCTCTGCTCTGCCGTAGGTTACATGTGTGACCTTGGTCAAATCACTTTGTAGTTCAATTCCCTTTCTGCAAAGTGGGGACATTAGTACTTCCCTGCCTCAAAGGGGATTGTGCACTTGAAAAGGTTGTGAGGGATTCTGGTACCAAGGTAACATGGGGCACACAAGTTTCATTGGGCAGACAGACCCAGGGTCGCCCGGGGGGGGGGCAAGTAGGGCAATTTTCCCCAGGCCCTGGGCCCACAGGAGCCACCACAAGAGTTTTGTGGGGCCCCTGGAGTGGGGTCCTTCACTTGCTCTGGGGGCCCCAGAAAACTCTTGTGGGGCCCAGGCCCCCAGAGCTTCTTCCACTCCGGGTCTTCGGTGGTGAGGGGTCTTTCTGCTCCAGGGTGGAAGGACCCCTCCCCGCCCCCCGCCAACAAATTACAACCGAAGCGGGACCCGCCGCTAAAGTGCTGGGTCTTCTGCGGTAATTCGGTAGCAGGGGGGCCCCCGCTGTGGGTTTTCGGGGGACTTCAGCAGCATGTCCCAGAGTGGAAGGACCCCCCCCCGGTGCCGAACTACCGCCGAAGTGGGGGCCCCCCGCCGCCGAAGACCCCAGGCTCCCTGAATCCTCTGAGTGGCCCTGGACAGACTTACCTCAAATTTTTCATTAATGGTTTAGTAAAGTGTTTGTGAAGTGCTTTGAGATCCTATAAAGGGAAATGCAAATTATAAAGTCCCTTCATGTCATTAGATCTTACAGTTACTGAAATTGTGTCTAGCCACAGAAACACAGGGTTTTAATGGCACTCCACTCGTTCAGAGCAGAATTGTACCTATAATTTGCTGCACGCAGAGACATACAAACTAACAGACAACTGAAATGGTTACAGGATGCAAGATGCTCAGTAATCTTTTTAAAGCCTTAATCTATCTATTCAGAATTGAAGTTTAATTAGTTTTTTCTCTTCCTCTCCATGGTATTGTTAGAATGAATAGTCTCTATCTTTGAATTAGTTTTGTCTACTGGGGTGAGCTTTTGGCTGATGTTCGTCCAGCCAAAGTGCCATTACAGGTTAAAACTAAGTCATTTTTGCTGTTGCTAAATCACAGACCACTGGAGATAGATAAGAAAGGTCCCTTCCTGAAAATGTTGTTTGCCATCTAAATCCTGACTGAAGGAGGAGATTGTCTTAGACAAGAACAAATTGGAACGAGCTCATGGGCTTTCTGACCTTGTTTGCTTTGGGAAAAAAAATCTAATTCATGCTAAACAAAGGGACAGATCAGGAGGGTGGGAGGCTCAGGAGTCCCCCAAAGAGCTGTAAGGAAAATCAGTATTTAGGACCTAGTCTTGCTCACTGGGGTTGCCTGCCTCCATTTACTGCAATAGGAAAAAAATTGGTGTTAAAAAGAAATCCCAAGTACTGGGAAGAGAAGTAGTGGATCTCCAGAGAGCCAAAAGGCTTGAGCTGCTAGGGAGGCTCTCTGCTACCCGCCTAATGCGTTTTGTAAAGACAAATGACCAAGAGGGGAGAAGAATGTGCCTGGGGAGAAGGCAGACAGAGAGGAGAGTGCAGAGATAAGAGGGATGAAGAAGCAGAATGGCAAGGGGTGAGGAGAGGTGAAGAGAAAAGGGAAGATATCAGAAAAAAGGGTGGGAAAAATGAAAATAGGAAGTGAGGAGGGGATATAAAGGCAACAAAACTAGAGGAAATAGGAAGCTAAATCATTGGTGTGGGGCTGCCCTAAGACAGGGAGCAACCTAGGACTTCTTGGATCGCAGGCTCACAGAGCTCAGAGGCATTGTGGAGGACAGGGCAGGCTTTAGGAAGTGCAGGGCCCAATTCGAACATTTTCGGCGGGGCCCTGGCAGGGATGACTAAAAAAAAAAAATGAAAGTGTAAAAAGAAGCCTTTCATTTCTTCCATGTATTATTTACTTTCCATAACTATATAAACAATAAAATTATATTATGTACATTGCATCATATATGCTGTTGATTGGTTAGTAATGACCGCCGTTTCACATGTGTGGGTCCCCGCCACTCCCTGCGGGTGTGCACATGTGTGGGTCCCAGCTGTTCCCTGTCCCCCCTCATTGAAGCAGGTGTGCAGGGTTACTGTCCTGGGAACTGCAGGGCAGCAGTGGACATGGGGCTGGTTGGAGGCAGGGCAGGGGCTGACTGGAGGTAGGGTTTGGCTGCAGGCAGGGGGTGCAGGGCTGGCTGGAGACAGGGGTGTGTGGAGTGGACTGGCTGGCTTCAGGCAGGGCCACAGGGGCGTGCGGCAGGGGTTGGCAGGGCTGGAGACAGAGGAGTGCGGGACTGGCTGGCTTCAGGCAGGGGGGTGCAGCAGGGGTTGGCTGGAGACAGGGCAGGGGTTGTGGGGCTGGGTGCGGGCAGGGCAGGGTGTGCAGGGCTGGTATGGGCAGGGGTGTGTGGGGGGCTGGCTGGCTTTGGGCAGGGCCACAGGGGGTGTGGCAGGGGTTGGCAGGAGACAGGGCAGGGGGTTTGACAGGGACTGGCTGTGGGCACGGGGTGCAGAGCTGGCTGCAGGCAGGGGGCAGGGCTGGTGCGAGCAGAGCAGGGGGTGCAGCAGAGACAGCTGGAGCCCCGGCCCTTTAAATAGCCCCCGGAGCCCCCCGCTACCCCAGGGCTCTGGGGGCTATTTAAAGGGCCCGGAGCTCCAGCCAGGAGAGTGGGGCCATGGGGCTTGCTGCGCTGTGGCCAGAGCTCCAGCTGGGAGAGTGGGGCTGTGGGGCAGCCACGCTCCCGCCGGTGCTTTGGTCAGGGGAGCAGGGCCACAGAAGATCCTGGAGCAGACCGCAGCCGGGGTAAGTAAAAAAAATTTAAAAGGCGCTTAAGGCGCGGGGCCCTCTTAGGCGCGAGGCCCGATTCCTAAAGCCGGCCCTGGTGGAGGAGACATTTTAGGCTCTGTGGAGGTAAACAACCCAGTCAGCAGCATCAGAGGGGGTCATTCCCCATCCTCCCAGGTGGAGGAAGGACTCCACAGGCAGCTGTCACTAAAAGAGGAGCCCCTGGAGGTGGTGATGCCAGAATGAAAGGTGGCGGGGGGAGTGTGTGTGTATGGAGGGGGGAGGAGAGAGAGCGAGTGTGTGTGTGTACGGGGGGAGATGGGGTGGGAAGGGGACCCACGGTTCTGTTTAGATCCACTTTGTGGGGGGGAGTGAAAACTCACACTTTCCGTATCATGCTGTGACTACTTCTGTGTCAGTTGTACCCCTCAACAAACAGATTCTATTGACCCACTGGCTCACGAAGGCCTAGATCCTGCAAGCTGTTTTGGGCAGATGGGCCTGCATTGAAATCAAGAGGAGATGGGGATGACTGTGGAGTATCTTGAGCTCTGTTTTGCTTGCTTTTCACTATTCACATTTTATCCTATTTGAGTTTGAAATTTGCTATGAGAACTTCTTGGGGGAACCCAGAAAGTGTCCAGGGTGTTCTCTCAGATCAGAGAGCAAACACATGCAGAAATAAAAATGAGGATGCAATATCTGGGGTCCCCAACTTCCCAGTATATGCCCTTCAAGACGTTATACTCTGCTGAACAGAACTGTTCTGAAAGACCTGCCTCCGCATTTCCTTTCGGCATGGCTGGAGTTCAGTAATGTCAGTTACACTAGATGGAATATTACAGTAACTCCTCACTTAATTTGTAGTTCTGTTCCTGAAAAATGCAACTTTAAGTGAAACGATGTTAAACAAACCCAATTTCCCCATAAGATTTAATGTAAATGCGAGGGGTTGGGTTCCAAGGAAATTTTTTGGGGGGCAGACAAAAGGCATTATATACTGTACAGTACTGTACTGTGGTGGGGAGGAGCCCCTGCCTTACCCCTGGGGCTCAGGGTGGGGTGTGGGGTCTGAGAGGGAGTTAGGGTGTGGGGGGGCACAGGGTGGGGTGTGGGGTCTGGGAGAAAGTTAGGGTGTGGGGGGCTCAGGGTGGGTGTGTTGGGTCTGGGAGGGAGTTAGGGTGCGGGAAGGCGCTCAGGATTAGGGTGTGGGGTCTGGGAGGGAGTTAGGGTGCAGGGGTGCTCAGGGTGGGTGTGTTGGGTCTGGGAGCGAGTTAGGGTGCGGGAGGGCACTCAGGGTGGAGGTGCGGGGTCTGGGAGGGAGTTAGGGTGTGGGAAGGCGCTCAGGGTGGGGGTGCGGGGTCTGGGAGGGAGTTAGGGTGCAAGAGGGCACTCAGGGTGGGGTGCAGGGTCTGGGAGGGAGTTAGGGTGCGGGGTCTGGGAGGGAGTTAGGGTGCAGGAAGGCACTCAGGGTTAGGGTGCGGGGTCTGGGAGGGAGTTAGGGTGCAGGGGGGCTCAGGGTGAGGGTGTGGGGTCTGGGAGGGAGTTCGGGTGTAGGGGGCTCAGGGTGGGGGTGCGGGGTCTGGGAGGTGTCATAAACAGATAGCTAAGGGTTAATGTTCTTACACCTGGAAAGAAGTTCCTGAAACACCTGACCAGAGGACCAATCAGGAAACCAGACTTTTTTCAGATCTGGGTGGAGGGAAGTTTGGGTGTGAGTCCTTTGTCTTCTGTCTGCCTCTCTCTCAGCTATGAGGAGTGATTTCTGTTTCCTGCTTTCTAATCTTCTGTTTCCAAATTGTGAGTACAAATATAGTAAGACAGTAAGGTTTCTATTGTTTTCTTTGTATTTACATGGATATAGTTGCTGGAGTGCTTTAAATTGTATTCTTTTTGAATAAGGCTGTTTATTCATATTTCTTTTAAGCAATTGACCCTGTATTTGTCACCTTAATACAGAGAGACCATTTTTATGTATTTTTCTTTCTTTTTATATAAAGCTTTCTTTTAAAACCTGTTGGAGTTTTTCTTTAGTGGGGAACTCCAGGGAATTGAGTCTGCAGCACCAGGGAATTGGTGGGAGGAAGAAGTCAGTGAGAAATCTGTGTGTGTTAGATTTACTAGCCTGACTTTGCATTCCCTCTGGGTGAAGAGGGAAGTACTTCTGTTTTCCAGGACTGGAAATAGAGAGGGTGGACTCCCTCTGTTTAGATTCACAGAGTTTGCTTCTGTGTATCTCTCCAGGAACACTTGGAGGGGGGAAGGGAAAAGGTTTATTTCCCTTTGTTGTGAGACTCAAGGGATTTGGGTCTTGGGGTCCCCAGGGAAGGTTATTGGGGGGACCAGAGTGCCCCAAAACACTCTAATTTTTTGGGTGGTGGCAGCTGTACCAGGTCCAAGCTAGTAACTAAGCTTGGAGGTTTTCATGCTAACCCCCATACTTTGGACGCTAAGGTCCAAATCTGGGACTAAGGTTATGATAGGAGGGAGTTAGGGTGCAGGGGGGCTCAGGGTGGGGTGCGGAGTCTGACAGGGAGTCAGGATGCTGGGAGGGGACTCAGGTTTGGGGTGTGGGGTCTGGGAGGGAGTTAGGGTGCAGGAAGGCACTCAGGGTTAGAGTGTGGGGTCTGGGAGGGAGTTAGGGTGCAGGGGGGCTCAGGGTGGGGGTGCGGGGTCTGGGAGGGAGTTAGGGTGCAGGGGGGCTCAGGGTGGGGGTGCGGGGTCTGGGAGGGAGTTAGGGTGCAGGGGGGCTCAGGGTGGGAGTGTGGGGTCTGGGAGGGAGTTAGGTGCAGGGGGGCTCAGGGTGGGGGTGTGGGGTCTGGGAGGGAGTTAGGGTGCAGGAGGGAGCTCAAGGTAGGGTGTGGGGTCTGGGAGGAAGTTAGGGTGCAGGGGGGCTCAGGGTGGGGGTGCGGGGTCTGACGGAGTCAGGGTGTGGGAGGGGACTCAGGGTGGGGTGCAGGGTCTGGGAGGGAGTTAGGGTGCAGGAGGACACTTAGGGTGGGGGTGCAGGAGGAGGCTCAAGGCTGGGGCAGGCAGGAGGTGCAGAGCACTAACCTGGGGCAGCTCCTGTTTGGTGCAGGGCTGTGCAGGTGGCTCTGCACAGCATGGAACCAGGGCCAGCTTTAGGCCTACTCCACCAATTCCCCCGAATCGGGCCCCGCGCCTAAGAGGCCCCTGCACCCAGTGAGAATCCCTTCCCTGGCTAGAGGCGCCTTCTTAATTTTTCATTTTCACTCACCTGGCACTGCTTCGGGTCTTCGGCGGCACTTCAGTGGCAGGTCCTTCACTTGCTCTGGGTCTTCGGCAGCACTTCGGCAGTGGGTCCTTCAGTGCCGCTGAAGACCTGGAGTGAATGAAGGACCCACCGCCGAAGTGCCGCTGAAGCCTTGGAGCACCGCCCAGTGAGTACAAGCCCCAAGTGGTTTTTTACGTTTTTTTTTTAAGTCATCCCTGCCGGGGCCCCGTTGAAACTGTTCGAATTGGGCCCCGCACTTCCTAAAGCCGGCCCTGCGTGGAACCGCCCCCATGGCCGCGATTCTGGGAGCCGCCCCCACCAACCCGAGGCAGGGCCACCTAGAACACAGGGGCTTTAGGGGCTGCAGGGCCCTGGGCTAAGGGGGCCCCGGGGCCCTGGCCTGCAGCTCTAAAGCCCCTTTTGGAATGCGGCCCTGCGAGCACGGGCCAGAGGACTCAGGAGGAGCAGGGGCAGCCGCGCAGCCAGCAGCCGGAGAGAAGCACCGCTTTCCCCTTCCCAGCTCTGAAGGGAAAGCGCCGTTTCTTTCTCACCACTGGCTGCACAGCTGCCCCTGCCCCTCCACGGGCCGAAGGACTCAGGGCTGCATTCTGAAAGGGGCTTTAGAGCTACAGGCCAGGGCCCTGGGGCCCCCTTAGCCCAGGGCCCTGCAGCCCCTAAAGCCCCTGCGTTCTGGGTGGTACAAGGTCTAAGGCCTGAACTAAAGTGAGGAAAAGTCAGGCCCTGCTGATATAAAGCACAGTTCGCAAGCGTCAGGCTATGAGTGAAAGTCAGGCCCTGTTACAAAGCAGATGCCTGCCTGCAGGTTCACTGTCCGATACATGAACTTGACAAGAACAGGGCTGGTGTTGTAACAACACAAGCACTCCTAGGCACTAAGTTCTCATGTAAACACATTCCAGAAGGCTCGTGCCAGAACACCCCGAATCAAATGTATGGTGTACACATGCTCCCTGAAGATGATACAGGGACACGCTGACCCCTCCGAGACGTAAGGTCAGGATGACAGAGTGATGGATGGAGATGTTTTGATCAAACCAAGAGGTACAGGGTATAAGGTGGTCACTAACCATGTCAGAAGGGTACCACGTAACTTGTTTGTATAAAAGAGGGGTCTCAGGAGGAGTGTCTGTCGGGCCAAGGTGGGAGCAGAAAGTCCCACCGCTCCCCAAGCTGGTCCATTGTCATGAGTACCGATGTATTAGTGTACCTGTAGCATGTATAGGGCACTAGGACCGTGCTTTGTCGACAGTAAGCCTGGTCTAGTGTCTTTGCCACTGAACAGAGTCTGTGGTCTTCCTGGGCAGTACAACTGAAGTCTACTGTACAGGCTATCTGGCTACAGCCAGTGCAGCATGCAGAGAGAATACACACGCAGCCAACAACTGACAACACAAAGGACTGAGGGGGGTCTGGGGTGCGGTGGGGGGTAGTTACATGTGAGCTGCTGGAAGCATGACACACTCTTCTGGACTGGGACTCAAGGTGGGTCAAAGAGATTTCTGGGCTCTGAACTGACCCAGATGGACCAGGCTGTAACTTTCTGTTCTCTGTGATAATCAAGAACTTTCTATGCTGTTTTCCAGACATCTAATAGACCCTTCTGCTGGCTGAGAGTGACTCCTGAGTCCGGAAGTTGGGGTACATTGCTCCCTCTGGGCGTGCAAGTCTTCCTCAGGGGTCCAATTCAAGTCAAGCTCACAAAGTGAAGCAGGAGTGGAAGGCTCCGAAGTTCAGTCCCAGAAGGCAGAGAAGCCAAGGGGCTCAGCCCAGTGAGAGAGTGTGACCTGAAGGGACTGACACACTAAAGGGGTCCTCTCAGGGACTGTTCCAGAGCTGTTCAAGAGCACCGGACTTGTGGATCACCTGGCACCTCCCAAACTCTGCAGGCTCCCAATAAACACAATCTATACTTACTCTGGGCTTTGTCACAGGAACATTTCAAACAGGAAGACAAATGCTTCTGATGGCTGGTGCCTGAGTTTATGGAAATATGTGAAAATCTATGCAAATTTGCAGGCTGCTATTATTTTGTCAGGCAGGCAGCCCTACGTTTGTGCATGTATGAACTTGCTAGATAAAATCTGCATTACAGTGTCTGTATGTTTGTGTGTAAACTTTCTGCAAAGATCTAAAGCAATGGTCATCAACTGGTAGATCGCGATCCTCTGCCAGTCGATCACAGTCTCTGGTTGCTAGAAGTCCAGTGGCGCAGCAGGGCTAAGGCAGGCTCTCTGCCTGCCCTGGCCCTGCGCCGCTCCTGAAAGCAGCCAGCACGTCCTGTGAGGGGTCTGTGCACACCACTCCTGCCTGCGGCCAATGGGAGCTGAGGGGACGGTGCCTGTGGAGAGGGGCAGCACATGGAGCAACATTCCCCCACCCCAGGGGCCACAGGGATGTGCCAGCAGCTTCTGGGAGCGGCATGGGGCAGGCAGGGATCCTGCCTTAGCCCTGCTGCACCGCCGCCTGAGGTAAGTGCCTCCCAGTGGGAGCCCACACCCATTTTGCACATCTCCCACCCCCCAACCCCTTGCCCCAGCCCTGGGAGGGGGCTCCGGGCTGAATCTGGGGGGCAGTAGTGCAGGAGGGGGGGGAGGGATGCAAGCCCTGGGCAGGGCTTTGCGTGCAGGAGGGGGCTCTGGGATGGGGCAGGGGGGTGGCATGCAGGAGGAGGTTTGGGGTTCAGTCTCCACCCCAGAACCTGTACCCCCTCTTGCATCCCACCCCAGTGAAAGTGAGAGACGGTGGGGGAGAGCAAGTCATGGAAGAGGAAAGATGGAGTGAGTAGGGTGGGGACTTGGGGAAGGGGCAGGGCCTCACGGAAGGGGCAGGGTAGATCCTGGGTTGCCCCTAGATTCAGAAAGTGATCTTGTGCTTAAAAAGGGTTTTGTTTTTTTTTTCATAGAGTTAAGGTCAGAAGGGACCATTATGATCATCTAGTCTGACCTCTTGCACAACGCAGGCCACAGAATCTCACCCACCCACTCCTGTAACAAACCCCTAACCTATGTCTGAGTTATTGAAGTCCTCAAATTGTGGTTTGAAGACCTCAAGGTGCAGAGAATCCTCCAGCAAGTGACCCGTGCCCCATGCTGCAGGGGAAAGTGAAAAACCGCCAGGGCCTCTGCCAGTCTGCCTGGAGAAAAATTCCTTCCTGACCCCAAATATGGCGATCAGCTAAACCCTGAGCATGTGGGCAAGACTCACCAGCCAGCACTCAGGAAAGAATTCTCTATAGTAACTCAGCTCCCACCCAATCTAACATCCCATCACAGACCACTGGGCATACTTACCTGCTGATAATCAAAGATCAATTAATTGCCAAAATTAGGCTGTCCCATCACACCATCCCCTCCATAAACTTGGAGACCACTGCTCTAGAACCCCCTGGCAGGTGTCCTGGACCTGTCCCTCCTGCCCTGGGAAGAGCAGAGAGATGCAGAGATGCATTTCCCTGACTTCCTGCCAGAAATAGGAATGGCATCTGCAGGCTATGTGGCCCACTGATGCTTGGCCTTCCACATACACACAAAGTTTGCAGCTTCATATCCAGCAGAACCTAAAAGAGGAGATGACTGATGCAGGCGATGACAGGTAAGGGACTCTGTGAAATAGGGGATGCACAGGCGCCAGAAGGGGGACATGCCGCTGCTTCCAGGAACTGCTTGAGGTAAGCGCCATCCAGAGCCTGCAACTCTCATCCTTTCCCATGCCCCAACCCCTTGCCCCCCACCCTGATCCCCCTCCCGCCCTCCGAACCCCCCAGCCCTAGCCTGGAGCACCCTCCTGTATCCCAAACCCCTCATCTCCAGTCCTACCCCAGAGCCTGCACTCCCAGCTGGCACCTGACCCCTGACCCCCAACTCCCTGTCCCAGGCTGGAGCCCTCCCCCCCACTCTGAACCCCTGATCCCCAACTGGAGCACCCTCCTGCACCCCAAACCCCTCATCTCCAGCCCCAGCCCCATCCCAGAGCCCGCACCCGCAGCTGGAGCCCTCAACCCCTCTCCCATGCTCCAACCCCCTGCCCCGATCCACCTCCTGCCCTCTGAACTCCTCAGCCCCAGCCCAGAGCACCCTTCTACACCCCAAACTCCTCATCCTGAACCCCACCCAGAGTCTGCACACCCCCAGCTGAAGTCCTCACCACCCTGCACCTCTGAACCCCTCAGTCCTAGCCCACAGCCCTCTTCCACACCTTGAACCTCTCATTTCTGGCCCCATCCAATACTCTGAATGCCTCAGCTCCACCCCCCAGCCCAGAGTCCTCTCCTGCACCCCAAACCCATCATCCATGGCCCCACCCAGAGCTCGCCCCCCCAGCTGGAGCCCTCACCCCCTTCCTCATCTCAACCCACTATCTCAGCTCAGAGCCCCCTCCCGCACCCTGAACTCCTCATTTCTGCCCTGCCCCCAGAGCCCACACTCCCAGCCAGAGCCCTCACCTCCTCCCACACCCCAACCCCTGGAGCCAACCTGGTGAAAATAAGCGAGTGGGCGAGGGTGGGGAGAGTGAGTGACAGAGGGAGGGGGGAATGGAGTGAACAGAGTGGGGCCTCAGAGGAGGGGTGGGGCAGGGGTGGGGCAAGGAAGGGTGTTCGGTTTTATGCGAGGAGAAAGTTGGCCACCCTAAGAAGATTGCATCAGTTTCCAGTAACAGACAACCCTTATTTTTCTCTTTTTCTTCCCACCAGGGACTCAAGAAATGTCAGGCACAGGATCCATAGAAGTAAACACCTTATTATTAAAGAGGGAGCTGGCCATCTGCCTCGTGTCAGGTGCCTGAATTGTGAAATATGGCAATGTGCAGATGACCTTGGGAAAGGTTATACACACACATTATAGGTCAGAAGATATGGGATCTTGGAAAGGCAAAAATCCTTGGATTATTATATAGAGAACGAGAGATACATTGCAAATGAAAAAAAGATATTTGCTGGTACAGTCCTTTCTGAAACTGAGCAGTTAATTTGTATTGGATTGGATTTTAGACAGTTTTGCTTTCAGCTGGGCTAGGAGTATGTGTGTTTTCAAACCACAAAAGATCTGTCATGTTGACAATCCTGTGTTTTGTATCAGATGTGTTTCTCCAGTTAGTGACAGGGGATTATGATTTCAGCTGATTCCATGGTTTAATCTAAAGTGATGCTATTATTAGATGGGCATTGTTGGGGACCAGCAGTATATAGGGCACTATGTTACTTGTTTTAATCCATGTTGTCACAACACTTGCACAAAGCGACAAAGAGTCCTGTGGCACCTTATAGACTAACAGACGTATTGGAGCATGAGCTTTCATGGGTGAATGTGACATGCGTCTGACGAAGTGGGTATTCACCCACAAAAGCTCATGCTCCAATACGTCTGTTAGTCTACAAGGTGCCACAGGACTCTTTGCTGCTTTTACAAATACAGACTAACATGGCTACCTCTTGGATACTTAACACTTGCACAGACCACTGAGTCCCTCAGTTCCAAACAAAGGGTGGAATTCAGTGACCCTTAGGCCAAAGTTTTCAGGATTGGCCACTAATTTTCAGGGCCCTGCTTGAGACTTCCCGTCCTGACTTTCAAAGTGCTCAGCAACTGCAGTCCCCTTGCAAAGCTGTGAATTCTCAGGCCTTCTGGGAGCCAGGCACGAAGTGTCACAAGCTGGGCACCCCCATTAATAACTCCTCACTGGTTCATGAGCATTAGTCCAGTCAGCACCAAGGACAGTTCCAACAAAGTGAGAGAGGGTGAAGGAAGAACCTTGCTGTGACTCGCTTGAAGTCAGAGAGGAGTTTGACTCTGGATATTACATACTGAATAAAAGTTACTGCCTCCTGCTTATAAGGAAAGCCTTTCCTCCTGAAACTACACACTATTATCCTTAGTCGACCACATGGTCTTCACTTCAGACCCAGCCCAGGCTCCTGCAAATACTGGGGATGGGGAAGTAATATCCATAGCTATCTGCTGCCTTTTTGCCTGCATGTGTGCTTTACATATATATATGCACAAAAATCTGGATCGGATAAAGTGCAAAGTCTAGTGATTAGGGCACAGGACAGGGAATTTGGCAATATAGATTCTGTTCTCAGGTTTGTCTTGTGTGCCCTTTTGCAGGGTACGCAGGCTCAGTTTCCCTACTCACATGTAAAATATGGAACATGCTTAACTAGCAGAGGAATTGTGAGGATTCATTCATTAACATATGGGAAACACTTCGAGGTCTTTGGCTGGGATCTCTGATGTCACTTTTGCCGGTTTAAAGAGTTCATGGCATACCTAGGAAAATTCCAAGATAGATGGAGTTTTGATAATCCTATCTTACTGGATATGTACTCTCTTTTTCATTTCATTATTGTTCCTTGGCAAAGTGTTTCTAGATACATGTGAATTTCCTGTTGTAAATGCCTTAAGCCTTTGCTCAGATTATATGATGATGTAATAATCCAGTATTTCCACAATTCACAGTAATCCACAATTCACTGCCATGGACATAGTTGTGATGGACTGGGCCACCAGTGAGTGAATCAAGCAACAGGAGTTGAGCAATTATATAGGAAAAAGCATCTATTGTATAGACAAATATTGCTTGTCAATAGGAGAGGAAAAAAACCAAACAATGTAGTGATTGAGTTAACATCCTGCCACAGGATATGCAATGCAACATCAGCATTCAAAACCCTATTTGCCAATGGTTTAGAATTTGCTGGAGTGTGGAGCAGCTCTTTATGGAAGCCTCTTCATGTTGTCTTTTAAAGCTGCAAAAAGCAGAATCCAAATCTGAATGAAGTTTGTTCCCTACACGGATATGTTTTTAAAAAAAATCTTGCTAAGAGACACAGCAGTACAGTTTAGCATTGTATCCACCTGACTTGCATGCCTTGTTCTGGCCCCTCTGCATGGGAATGAATTTCAGCCTATATTAGCCACACACTCTACTGCACAGCCATCCAGCCAATAGTTATTAAATGTATTTCAGCCATTTGGAACAATAGGAATAGTCATTAAGGAATATTAACAGTACATTCTCCTACTTTTGAAGAGTCTCTGATTAACCACAACACTGATTTCCAGAAATCTCTCAATTTTGCTAATTGAAAGTAGGATGATACTTTCAAAGAACTGACTTGACAGCTGTGGACACTGAAGGGCTCTCTCCATGACACAGATACCACACAAGCATCAGCAGAACAAGCTTCCCTTATAAGGTTCTCTGTCAATGTGCCTCATCTCTGGTTAGATCTAGCCAGGTATTTAAATATGTGAGTAGTCTGGCTGAAGTCACTGGAACTACTCACATGTTTAAAGTTAGCAGTGTGCTTAAGTACCTTGATTTAGCCGGGGATTGGTCCTGTTTTGAGCAGAGGGTTGGACTAGATGACCTCCTGAGGTCTCTTCCAACCCTGATATTCTATGATTCTATGATTCTACCTCATTGAAGTGGGGTCTAAGAGAAGCCATCTTTTGTTATGAATCAGTAGTTTACCAATCCACTGCTAAGTCTGTCTTCCAGTAAGAGAGATCAGTTGTATGCTAGAGAAGCACCCAATAATCCCCAGATGTTCCCAATCAATGAGCAATATGAGCGGGCTAGATCTGAACTGCAAAACTGGAGGTGAAAGTCCTGGATTGCATTAGGCCAAACTCCTGAGCCATCCAGTCCCACTATAATAGAACTGACTTCTAAATGTACGTTAATAGGAATAGCAAATATCCCACTGTGAGCTGGTGAAAAAAGGTTTATTTCAAAGCTGTGGTATAATCAGAAATGTGGATTTCCGGCTATGACCTCACAGGCCTGGGATGATGTTTTGGTGTAAAAAACCTAAAACAATCTTTAGAGACTTGAAAAAATGCCACAGTGCTGTGGTATGGAAATGGATTAATAGCTTTGTAGATCAGAACAGGCAAGTGATCTAAGATGAACTCCTGTATAACACAGGCCAGAGCAGGGAATCTGCAACGGAGGGAACTCTGCTTCTTGGCTTCCCTAGTTGAGTAATTATGCAAATGATCGAGTTATTATTTGATGGCAGCAGCACCCAAGAGATCCGAAGTGCCAGACAAACACATCTGAAGACCTCACATATGATCAACTTAATCCAGCTCCTCTGGCTATTCCCATCGTTCATACTGTAAATGTCAGTAGCACATGTGTTTCAGCCTAGGCAAGGAGTAGGAAATTAGTTACCATCTGATGCCTTTTGAATGACCTTACATATTTGGTGGTCTGTCGGTACATTTCCTAGCAGGCAGATGTCTACAAGACAAGGACCCCCCCCCATTCATATATGGTCCATTCTCATCAGTATTATCACTGGTTGTCTTTGCAGGAGGGCCAGGAATTGAATGAACCATGAAGACTGAGCTGTGCTCTGACCTCTAGAAGTAGATCTTCCAAGTCAAGATGGAGGCATGTTAGCAAAACAGGCTGGAGGAGCCTGTGCCAATGCTCTTTGATGTTCTAATTTTCAGAATAGAAAGATGGCCTCTATTTCTCACAGTCACTCCATTCACACAAATATTTTATAAATACAAGAGATCAAGGCTGAAATCCTGGATCCATTGAACTCCCCTTTGTTTGTTGCCCCTAAGCTCACTTCCGTCCACACAGAAGAAACTCTAAGGTGGCTTGAGGGTGCTTTAAGCCTGGGCTAGCCGGCCTGGTGAGGGTATTGGCTTGTTGATCAACAAGACTGGATATGAAGGGTTAATTTTTTGTTTCTATTACTTTAGCACGCAGGTATCCTAACCAGGATCGTGACCTTATTTTGCTGGGTGCAGCAAAATATAAAACATTACAGCCCTGTCTAAACATTCAGCTGGAAAGATTCTAAAGACAGATGGAGCCAGAGGCTAGATGAGGTTGTGGGGGCCTGAAGAATTTCTGCTGAACCAAATGTAAAGATGGTTAAAGGTTTGTGTTTGAAGGTCCCCAGTGGCCATTGACCACGTCTTACTGCCCACAGAAAATGAATGAGGGACCCAGTCATCGGTTCTGTCAGCTCCCCCAGACTAGATCAGGGTTGCCTGAAGCACAGCCCGTGGAGTCCCAAGCTGTGCTCCAGAGTCACCCTTTCCATGTAACTGCTGGATGATAATAAACTAACCTACACTGGTGAGCTAACTTGTAGTCAGAGTTACCCGGTGGTGCCAGAAACCCAAGCCAGAACCAAATGCTCTTTCTTTGGCAAGGTTTTCCCACTGCAGAACAGCCTCCCAAAGCAAGCAGTGGAAGCCCCGTACTTGAGACATTTGAAAGTAGGCTCTAGTATGCACGGCAGAGGTGAACTCAAGTATCCAGCAGTTTCCCTCCATCTATCAAAAATTATCCAAATGTTAGCAAATACTCCAAGCCTGTGCTTCTATTTAAGATGGGTGGATGCAAATTAGTTTCCCCCCTCCTTGGGCTGCTGGCAAGTTTGCCAGTGCAACCCTGTGTGTTGCAAAGTAGGGGCATCCCTGGAGCAAAGCAGTCCTAATGGCTGCATGATACAGACATTGCCCTAAGGTACAATTACCCATCCTCCATCAGACCCTGCACAGCACTCCTCCCTGGGGACGGCCATAGGGACCAGCAAGGGAGCCCTGTCCACAACCTGAGGTGCAGTGAATAATAACTACGTGACACAAGATTTTAAACAGTTACAGCATGTAATTGAGGAGGAGGTGAATAAAGCCAGCAATGATTCCTGCTGTGACCAGGACCAGCTCAAGCATTCTGGCCATTCCATTTTTTCTTTTTTTTTTTTTTGCTTGGGCAGTTGTGCTCTCGGAGCTTGGGGTGGCAAAAAACCTAGAGCCGGCCCTGCCTGGGACCTGGAGGGTGGGTGCCCCAAATATACAGAGACCACTCTGGAGCATTGCTGCTGTAGGAACAACATGCCAGCTTTACCATCACAGTAGTCCCACTGGCAGACAGATGGTTGGGGGATTAACGAGGGCAGGAGTGAATGTGTCAATTGTGCTGGCTGTGATTAGTGAGGCTCTGGACTGAAGGAGTCCACCCTGGAGGTCTGCCTTCCATTCTGAAAGGTGAACACTGCTGAACCCTTATGTTATGGAGGAATCATCAGCAGCACACAGGCAGAACTGCCTGTCTGCGCTCTTCCCTCCCATTCATGATTGGAGTGAGATTTCCTTGCATGTGAGACATGTACACAACAGAGATCTGCTCAGCCTGCCTAGAAAGAGTGTGCAGGAACTGGGCTACCTGGACTTCATCCAAGAGGGTGTGTACTGCATATTGTCAGGTCCCTCTTATGAGACCATTGCAGAGCATCACATGCTCCCGACTCTGGGAGCAGATGCAGTGGGTTAGATGCACAGGCTGTTAGTGGGTTAATTCAGACAAAGTTAGGAGTACGGAGGGACCACAAGTGGGCAGCATTCCCAGCCTGCTCCTAACACTGGATATTCACACACTGGGCATTCCCCAGGCTTACCCTATCACTAGGGTTTGTCTTTATTGTTAACTTCAATAATAAACTCGGCCCAAGCCTGACTGTTCCTAGGACTTCTCCTCTAGGACCCATCTCTGAGAGGGAACAAGGATCTAAACATTTCTGATTTGGTGCTAATAGGATCCCCCTAGTGCAGCTGCCAGGCTCAGTCAGCAGCACGGCTCTGTACCTCTGTGCAGGGTTCCAGGATCCTGCCAGAGGGCCACAGTCATCCCTGACTGGCTCCACTGGAGCAACAGGAGGAAGAGGTTGTAAATCATTTCCTAACAAGTCAGAGATTGAAGGAGTTTTGATTTATACTTACCCCTTTTCAGAGCTTCCCTCTGAAGATCTCGTGCTTAACAAGCAGCAATTACTGACCCCTCACAAAGCTTTTGCAAGGAGGATTGGACCTAATGACCCACACAGAGTCCAACAGCCAAACACCTGGTTGAGGTGAAGCATTTTGTGTCAAGGACCAAGAGGCACTTTTGTGATCTCACACAGGAAGTGAGGTCACTCCTCCATGAAGCCATGCCTCCCGGTGACATTCCTTAGGCAAGGAAGACAAGGGCTGAATGAAATACCACATCAATACTTCTCCTGTAGTGGAGCAGTTATCTCACTGTGCTTCAGCAAGGGTTAAAAGCCAGCCTTGGAGAGGGCTGGGGCTGAGAGCCAATCAGAAATGGCTGAGAGGCAGCCAATCAGGGCCAGGCTGGGCCCTATAAAAGGGCTGCAGGGCCAGAGGCAAGGAGGTCTCTCTCTAGCTTTGGAGAGCAAAAGGTACCGCGGACAGAGCAGTGCTGGGGAAGGGGCAGGCTGAGCTCGGAAACTCCAGCCTGGTGACCTCCCAGGCTGTGGTCTGATAGGAAGGCCTAGAGAGGTACGGGGCTGCAGGGAAAGGCAGCAGGTCCAAGGCCCGCTTGCCAATGATGAGTGGCCCCCACACTGCAGTCTGCCCCAGTGAACAGGGGATAGATGATGACTGGCAGTAGCCACTGAGGCAAGGTGGGGATAGAGGGTTGGGGGTTCCCCTGGGAGGGGAGATCCAGAGCGTGGTGGGGTACTGCTGGGGCAGAACCTTGAGGTAAAAGGGACACTGGGGTCTGGGAGGGACATGGGGGCCTGAGGCAGGCGAGCCACTGGGCAGCAGAGGGCACTGTGAGGCTGGAAAAGAGCTAATTCCTGAACAACCAGCAGGAGGCACCGCACTGCACCGGTGAGTCTCGTCATCGCTACAGCCACAAGCAGAGTGATACGAAGCATTTCATCTCAGGCAGCGAGACTGAACGTGGTAACCACAGTGCTACTTGGCTAGCCCGTTCCCCACACAGGTAGGAAAGCTGCAAGGGTGTCAGAAGGAGAGGATGAACCAACCTTAGAATATAAAACACTGGGGTGCCCTGTGCCTTTAGAGTCTATCAGAGTTTTGTTCTTGGAGTCACTCCCAACTCATGCTCTCCTTGACTCTTTTAGTCAGCTTCCTCCCTCTCCCGCTGCAGCGAGGAGCATTGTTCCAGAGGTAACTATGGCTAGGCACAACGACATCTATGGCTTTCCTGACCACCAACAAAGCAGTGATGAACTACAACAGCCAGGAGAAAGCCAACCCCAAGGAGATGCTGCATACCAATATGGTCTCTGCTAAACTGGGCACATTGTTGG
This sequence comes from Gopherus flavomarginatus, assembly GCF_025201925.1. Classification (NCBI taxonomy): domain Eukaryota; kingdom Metazoa; phylum Chordata; order Testudines; family Testudinidae; genus Gopherus; species Gopherus flavomarginatus. The sequence continues at coordinate 41,657,908 of NC_066630.1, forward strand.
GACAATGCGGGAGACCACGGATGCTTCAAAACCTCCCATCTCAAAGCCACCATCTCTGCCATTGTCAGGTGGCGGGTACAGAGCCATTCACATCTCCTGCACTCCAAAGTTTAATGTGCATCAGGGTATGTTGAGGGAGGGTAGTTGGTGGGGTCCCCTTCCTACCATCCGCTTTTAGACATTTCACATGATCTCTGGTCCTATGCTTTAGATGATCAGGACCACAAACATTGCTTTGAAGTTTGTTAGAATAATCTTCTCCTTGGCAAGAGCCGGCTCTCTCTGCACTCTGCTCAGCGAATGCATATCCAGGTTTACAGCTTCCACTGACAGAAGGCAGGGCCAGCTGAAACTGGTGGGGACCAAACTGTGAAGCCAGCCATGTGCCTCTCTGTAACACAGACTACAGCACATAATTGAGTTTCCACCCCTTGTTTACACTGCTCTGTACTCAGCAAACATGCACAGACACACACAGAGTCCTCTATTGATGTGTGCACCTGCTTCCCCATTAACAATACATGAAAGCACACTCCTGCGATGACTCCATCCACCCCCTGTCCCCTTAGCCCTCTACACTATGCTAAAGCCTGAGGGCTCAATTCAGCCCCAGAGTGCACTAGGTCCTCTTAGTGCCCCAGCTATTGCAATGATTGATGCCCTATAAGGACCTCAGCCAAAGCCAGTGGAAGTCAATGGAGAGACTCCCATGGGCTGGAGATCAGGCCCTAAATACATCAAATAGATGAGACTGAAAATGAGATCTGTCTGGAGCAAAAACTAGTGCTTATTATACAGATTAAAGCTAATCTTACAACAATATTGAAAATGATTTTCCATGCATTGAAAATGTGATTTGCATTTCCTCTCTTAGTCTGCATCATCTGGCTGTCCAAGATGGGAGCTCTTTATTCGATTGCTAATTTCCATATGTGATTTGCTCTTTGAGATTAGATGTGGTGCCTGGGACTTCTTTTATAATACTTTAGCATTCTGACCCACAGATCTTGACTCCGTTTACAAAACTGGACCATGCTGGATATGAGCCAGTGTGCTCTTGTTGCCAAGAAGCTGATGGAATCTCCATCTTTAGAGGTTTTTAAGGTCCTGGCTGGGATGATTTAATTGGGGTTGGTCCTGCTCTGAGCAGAGGATTGGACTAGATACCTCCTGAGGTCTCTTCCAACTCTAATATTCTATGATCATCTTCCCCATTAGATTTCAAAATGACCTTGACAAATTACAGAATTAGTCTGAAACCTGCAAGATGAAATTCAGTAGAGACAAGTGCAAAGTATTTCAGTTGTGGAAGGGGGAAAAAATCTAATGCACAACTACAGAATGAGGAATAACTGGCTAGGTTGTAGTACTGCTGGAAAAGAGGCGGGAGTTATGGTGGATCAAACAGAATACAAGTCAACAATATGATGCAGTTGTGAAAAAGGCTAATATTAAGGGGCATATTAACAGGAGTATCATATGTAAGACACAGGAGGCAATTGTCCCATTCTACTCTGCACTGCTGAGTCCCCAGCTGTAGTACTGTGGCCAGTTATGGCTACCATAGTTCAGGAAAGACGTGGACAAACTGGAGAAAGTTCAGAGGAGAGCAGCAAAAATGATAAAAGGTCTAGAAAACCTGACTTGTGAGGAAAGGTTAAAAAACTTGGCTTGTTTAGTCTTGGCAAAAGACCGTGGGGGGGAGGACTCAATAACAGTCTTAAAATATGTTAGGATAGTGACTAATTGTTCTCCATCTCCACAGTCAGCTGCAGCGGCACAGGAGGCGGCGAACAGAGCGGCTAACGGGAGTTTCAGTGGGAGTGCTGTTGGAGGAGCAGGTTTTTGTGGTTTGTGTAGTTTGTGGTGTTTGTGTGTGAGTGAGTGTGTGTGTGTAGGCTGCTAGGGGCTGTGTGCTGAGAGCGAGGCTGAGCCCTGAGTTGGGGGCGGGGCTTACCTGATTAGGGGTCCTATATAAGGAGCCAGGCACTCAGGCAGCGGCACAGTCAGCTGCAGCGGCACAGGAGGCGGCGAACAGAGCGGCTAACGGGAGTTTCAGTGGGAGTTTGCAGGGGAGATCAAGGCAGAGGAACCGGGAAGGCAGACCAGGGAAGAGGCAGCCCAGTGCGTGTTGGTGGCCTGTGGTGTGGTGTGAGGCGTGGATTGCCAGGCACAGAGTTGGAAGGGTATGATGGAGGCGGAGGCAGCAGGTACAGATACACTGAGGATGACTGGATGCGGTAGCTGTGGCATGTACATGGTCCTAGAGGGAGCACCTGAAAGGAGTTTCATCTGCATGAAGTGTCGTCTGATAGAGCTGCTGGAGGAAAAGGTAAGGGGACTGGAGATGCAAGTGGAAACTCTGGCTGAGTTTAGAAGGGGATTTGAGCAGATGATGGAACACAGACATGATGAGGCACAGGGGACAAGCTCAGGCGAGCGGACAAAAGCAGGACCTAAGAACTCTGAGGAGGGGCTGCTGGGTGAGGAAAGTGGACGGTGGAAGCATGTGACTAGGAGAACCAGGCAGAGGAAAAGACGGGCCAGCGATGGAGAAATAGAACTCAGGAACAGGTTTGCTGAGTTGGGAAATGAAGATGGAGCACAGCAGGTTGCTGAAGGAGAGAGGGCAAGGAAGAAGAGGCAAGCAGCTAGTCCTGCAGATGGAGGGGAGCAATCAGTGGAGGCAACATCAAGTACGAGCCCTAGGAGGATTGTGAGGGCAAATACAAATCGGGAGGAATCACAGCCAGCTGCTGTGGGGGATAGACCGGAGAATCGCATTGTCACCAGGAAAAGGCAAGTCTACGTGATTGGAGACTCTCTACTGAGAAGAGTTGACAGGCCTGTAACTAGACCTGATCGGGAGAACAGAAGAGTGTGCTGTCTGCCGGGGGCTAAGATACAGGATGTGGACTTGAGCCTGAATACGATCTTAGCGGGAGCGGGAAAAAATCCGTTGATTATCCTTCATGTGGGAACGAACGACACAGCTAGTTACTCACTGGACTGTATCAAGGAGGACTATGTCAGACTGGGGAAGAGGCTTAAAGACATCGAGGCTCAGGTGATCTTCAGTGGGATTCTGCCGGTTCCTAGAGCAGGGCGACGAAGGAGGGACAAGATTATGGCGATCAACAGATGGCTCAGGGAGTGGTGTTATAAGGAGGGCTTTGGGATGTACGGTCACTGGGACGCATTTACGGATAGACAACTGTTTGCTCAGGATGGACTTCATCTCAGCAAGGAGGGAAATAGAATTCTAGGATGGAGGCTCGCCGACCTCATCAAGAGGGCTTTAAACTAGAAAGTTGGGGGAGATGGTTGGGAAATGTTCGGGAGATCTCCACGCCAGAACATAACCTGGAGAGGGAAGTAAACAAAGTGAGCGGGGATACCCTTGCGGCCCCAAGATTTGATCCAAGGAGGAATAGTGGAGTAGAAACCAGAGTAACGGGTGATGCTGGTGGTAGAAAGTTTGTGCACGACAGGGGAAAGAATGTCACTGACGCCAAACGCCGAAAATTAAAAGGTTTGTACACTAATGCAAGGAGCCTAAGTAACAAGATGGAGGAACTGGAGTTACTCGTGCAGGAAGTGAAGCCAGATATTATAGGGATTACCGAAACCTGGTGGAATAGTACTCATGACTGGAGCACGGGTATTGAAGGCTATGTGCTGTTCAGAAAAGACAGGAAGAAAGGCAAAGGTGGGGGAGTAGCCTTGTACAACAATGATGAAATTAAATGTAGCGAAATAAGATGCGATGGAATGGATAAGACAGAGTCCGTCTGGGCAAAAATCACGCTGGGTAAAAAAGCAACTAGAGCTTCCCCTGAGATAGTGCTTGGGGTGTGCTACAGACCGCCGGGATCGGATTGGGATATGGATAGAGACCTCTTTAATGTCTTTAATGAAGTAAACACAAAGGGGAAATGTGTGATTATGGGGGACTTCAACTTTCCAGATATAGACTGGAGGACGAGTACTTGCACGAATAATAGGGGTCAGATTTTTCTGGATGTGATAGCGGATGGATTTCTTCATCAAGTAGTTGAAGCACCTACGAGAGGGGATGCCATTTTAGACTTGGTGTTGGTGAGCAGTGAGGACCTCGTAGAAGAAATGGTGGTAGGGGACAACCTTGGTTCGAGTGATCATGAGCTGATTCAGTTCAAACTAGATGGAAGGATAAACAAATGTAGATCTGCGATTAGGGTTTTTGACTTCTCAAGGGCTAATTTTAAAGAGTTAAGGAAATTAGTTAGGGAAGTGGACTGGACGGAGGAATTAGTGGATTTAAATGTGGAGGAGGCCTGGAATTACTTTAAGTCACAGCTGCGGAGACTGTCGGAAGCCTGCATCCCGAGAAAGGGGAAAAGAACCATGGGCAGGAGTTGTAGGCCAAACTGGATAAGCAAGCAACTCAGAGAGGGGATTAGACAAAAGCAGAAAGCTTACAGGGAGTGGAAGGAAGGCAGGATCAGTAAAGAAAGCTACCTTGCTGAGGTCAGAACATGTAGGGATAAAGTGAGGAAGGCTAAAAGCCACATTGAACTGGAACTTGCAAAGGGAATCAAAACCAATAGTAAAAGGTTCTACAGCCACATAAATAAGAAGAAAACAAAGAAAGAAGAAGTGGGGCCGCTATACACTGAGGATGGAATGGAGGTTAAGGATAACCTAGGCATGGCCCAACATCTAAACAAGTACTTTGCCTCAGTTTTTAATAAGACTAGTGAGGAACCTTGCGATGATGGAGGGATGATAAACGGGAATGTGGATATGGAAGTGGATATTACTGCAACTGAGGTAGAGGCCGTACTTGAACAGCTCGATGGGACGAAGTCGGAGGGCCCGGACAATCTCCACCCGAGGATATTAAAGGAACTGGCGCGTGAAATTGCGAGCCCGTTAGCGAGAATTTTTAAGCAATCGATAAACTCGGGGGTTGTGCCGTATGACTGGAGGATTGCTAATGTAGTTCCTATTTTTAAGAAAGGGAATAAGAGTGATCCGGGTAATTATAGGCCTGTTAGCTTGACGTCTGTAGTATGTAAGGTCTTGGAAAAAATTTTAAGGGAGAAAGTAGTTAAGGACATAGAGGTCAATGGTAATTGTGACGAATTGCAACACGGATTTACTAAAGGTAGATCGTGCCAAACCAATCTGATCTCCTTCTTTGAGAAGGTGACGGATTACTTAGATAAAGGAAATGCGGTAGATATAATTTACCTAGATTTCAGTAAGGCGTTCGACACGGTTCCGCACGGGGAGCTGTTAGTTAAATTGGAAAAGCTGGGAGTGAATATGAAAGTTGTAAGGTGGATAAGGAACTGGTTAAAGGGGAGACTCCAGAGGGTCGTATTGAAAGGTGAACTGTCGGACTGGAAGGAGGTCACCAGTGGAGTCCCTCAAGGATCGGTTTTGGGACCGATCTTATTTAACCTTTTTATTACTGACCTTGGCACAAAGAGCGGGAATGTGCTAATAAAGTTTGCGGATGACACGAAGCTGGGGGGTATTGCTAACACGGAGAAGGACAGGGATACTATTCAGGAAGATCTGAACCACCTTGTAAACTGGAGTAATAGAAATAGGATGAAATACAATAGTGAAAAGTGCAAGGTCATGCATTTAGGAATTAATAATAAGAATTTTGGATATACATTGGGGGCGCATCAGTTGGAAGCGACGGAGGAAGAGAAGGACCTTGGGGTACTGGTTGATAGCAGGATGACTATGAGTCGCCAATGTGATACGGCTGTTAAAAAAGCAAATGCGATTTTGGGATGCATCAGGCGGGGTATTTCCTGCAAGGATAAGGATGTGTTAGTACCGTTGTATACGGCGTTGGTGAGACCCCATCTGGAATACTGTGTGCAGTTCTGGTGTCCCATGTTCAAGAAGGATGAATTCAAACTGGAACAGGTTCAGAGACGGGCTACGAGGATGATCCGAGGAATGGAAAAACTGCCTTATGAAAGGAGACTCAAAGAGCTTGGCTTGTTTAGCCTGGCCAAAAGAAGGCTGAGGGGGGATATGCTCGCCCTATATAAATATATCAAGGGGGTTAACGTTAGGGAGGGAGAGGAATTATTTAAGTTTAGTACTAATGTAGCCACGAGGACGAATGGGTATAAACTGGATATTAGGAAGTTTAGACTTGAAATTAGACGAAGGTTTCTGACCATTAGGGGAGTGAAGTTCTGGAATAGCCTTCCGAGGGAAGTAGTAGGGGCAAAAGACTTTCCTGGCTTTAAGACAAAGCTTGATAAGTATATGGAGGGGATGTTATGATAGGATCGTTAATTTGGGCAATTGATCTTGAATTACCACCAGACAGGTCTGCTCAATGGTCTGCGGGGAGATGTTGCATGCGATGGGTACTGAGTTGCTGCGGAGAATTCCTTCTTGGGTGCTAGCTGGTGACTCTTGCCCACATGCTCAGGGTTTTGCTGATCGCCATATTTGGGGTCGGGAAGGAATTTTCCTCCAGGGCGGATTGGCAGGTGCCCTGGAGGTTTTTCGCCTTCCCCTGCAGCGTGGGGCACGGGTCGCTTGCTGGTGGTGTCTCTGCAGCTTGAGATCTTCAAACCATTTTTGAGGATTTCAATAACTCGGTCCTGGGATAGGAGTTGTTATAAAATTGGATGGGTGGGGTTCTGTGGCCTGCCTTGTGCAGGAGGTCAGACTAGATGATCAGATTGGTCCCTTCTGACCTATGAGTCTATGAGTCTATGAGAAGGTGTGATGAGAAACAATGAGCTTAATCTGCAGCAGATACTAGGAAAATCTTTCTAACTCTACGGGTGGTTAAGCTCTGGAACAGGCTTCCAAGGGAGGTTGTGGAATTCCTGTCACTGGAGGTTTTTAAGAACAAGTTGGACAAATATCTCTTAGGGATGTTACTCTCACTATTCTCTTTTTGGCTTAACTCATAGGATCTGAGCGTCAAACTAGCTTCTTTTCTTCTCATGCATAATCAATAATAAATGTTCTGCAGGCCGAGTTATCATCTCAGCAACTCCAGTACAACCCCATAAACTTTAACACTAGGTCCCTCAATGACATTGGATTGCAGAGGGGTAGCTGATTGAGTCTCAGTAACCAGTTCTGCAAGGGACATCCAAAGAGCAGACAATGCCTGCTCCCTTTCCCATAACTGTGTCAGTTCTGCAGGGCTACCAGGAGCGAAAAGCAGTTAAAAAGAATTGGTCACTAACGTCAGTAGATGTGACTGACTTGAAAGAAGTTCTGCTGAGAAAGAACGTGTAATTTTTACTTACCCACTATTCAGAGTAGAACAGTATGTTAACAATTGTCAGTTTCAGGGCACAAGATAGAGACAAGTGCTCTACGTCCATGTAATAGTACTTAATATTTATTAAATATTATGTAAATAGAAGTCTCTGACTGAGAGTGGAGATCATATGTTCAGTTAGATGTAGCTAGCATGCAGCCATAGCAGCTAAGGCTGAGATCTTGTCAGATTTTGTAAATTAATCAGGGTCAGGCCAGATCAGTACTGAGAGAGGCAACATCCAAGCAACCCGTCATTGTGTTGGCGACTGAAAAGATAGTGTTCCCTGTTTGTCAACTGGAGTCAGTGAGAGGATGATGCTAAGGGACATTGGAGGCGTGGTCTTGCAGATAAGATGTAAGAGGAGGTCTTAAGCCTGTATGTTCTTTGCAGATCAGCTGCAAACTTTTCAAGTTAGTGTATATGTCCTAGCCAAATTCCAATTTGGTAAGTACATTCTGGTTAGCTAAATACCCTCTGTATTTGTACATAGTTGGATATACTCTTCACTTCCAGTCCTAAAATGGTGTGCGTATTGCTGCATTTGGTTACACAGCTGGTATGTCCCACCCCAAAAGGGTGGATAATAGATTTTAACATTTCCAAGCACTTTGGGGACAGACTCACCAGAGACTGCTAGCACTGTTGAATTATGACTTGAAGCAGGTCACACTATGGGTGGATTTTTGTCACTTGCACATGCCAATGTTAGACCTGCAATAGAGGTTTCCCTACAGGATGGGGCGCAGCCAGATACCGGACACAGTATTGGTATATAATACTTTCAGTGCTCTTTATTAATTAAACAAACCTTACTTACTCTACACTCATACCCCAAACATACTATACCAGAGTCCAAAGGTCAGATTGGTCCCAACGGCCAGTCAAGATTCCTTCCAATCATAAGATGCGGGGAGCCAGTGAAAACCACATTTATATCCATACGGAACTCTGGATCAATAAATGACTCCAATTTGCAGAAATCACAGGCAACTATTTATAGTCCATTCCGTCACATCATCGGTTCTTTGCCTTTATTTACTGGGCCTTCTATCCACACAGTTCCAAAGAGACAATCCTGGGTGGGCCGCCATGATCACAGGTGTGCCATTTCCTCCAATTCTTATACTATTTTACATCAGTCCAGCTGGTGGTGGTTACTTTTCTGATAGATTTTCTGTATTTTTCTCAGAACATAACAAGATTGTTTTTGCACAAATAGTTCTAATAGTCCTTGACTCTAAGTTTTTGCTTCGATTGTCAACTTGCAACGCATGTACTCATGTGAAGCATGTGTCATTCATACCAGGCCTCAATGACCTATAACATATTACATGGATATATGAACCACAATGTGTGTGTGTGTGTATATATCCCAACACCAGGACAATATGCGCAAGTGTGGACCAAGTGAGAGTTTGAACAGAAGATGAAAGACAAATGCCCAAGATTCTGTTTGGCGAAAGCAGCTTTAAAGAAGTCAAATCTGGGGCTTTTGGAACCCTGCTGGCGGATGCAGTGTTGCCAACTTAAGATTTCATCGTGAGTCTTGCAGTATTTGGTGTTTTTTCAAAGCCTCAGCTGCTGAAATCAATAGATTACATTCAAATAAAGTAAGTTTCCAGCCCTTATGCTTTCTGAGGAAGCTTGAAAACATGAAGTGAGTTCACCCTAAAGCCAGAAAACTGAAGACAAAAAGAACTCGACGTTTGTTGTTTGTTTGTTTTTTAATCTCCTGATTTGGAAGCCTGACTCATCCTTTTTAATGCTTGGGCTTGGTAATATGGCAATAGGATAGGTGCTGCCTGGTGGCTACTTAATCAGCACAGCTCCTGAGCAGCTGGGCCTCATACCATCCCAATGGGCAGTCCTGCCACTTTGAAGTCAGGTCTAGACCCAGACTTACCACTGCTGGGGGGCCATCATCCCAGGAGCGAGCCTGGCCCATCATGTGTGCCTGCCATTTAACTTTACCTGTTCATCATTACACAGAAAACTTTCATGAAAGCTGGATCTTCCTCCCCTAGGTGGTCAACTGCTGCTGCCTTTACCTCACTGACATTATGGATAATCCTATCCCTATGCCATCACGACTGTCTTGAATGGAAGTGATTATGACAGAGGACCCCAATAACAACATGGGCCAGATCACACCATTAGAAATCCCCATTGTCAGCAGGAAAAAGATAAAAACAAAACCAAACAAACTGATGATGAGATTGGCCCCCATATATCTTGCAAGGTTTCATTTATCAGACACTCTCTCTTACACGAGAATAGCTATTGAGGCTTTTTTTTACCATAAAAATAAACAGAAAAACCTTTTTAAAATGCAACTTCAATCACCCATCTCAGTAACAGGACACATGTGCTGCTTTCAAAATTATCAATGTCCTTCTCCGATTTCTCTATACCAGAAATCTGCATTTGAATGTTATTTTTAAAGCTCTCTCATTCTTCACTGGAAGGATTTAATACAGATGAAGAATTTAAATCCTTCATTTTAAGGATGAATCCATGAAACTACAAAGAGGTGACACAATAGAGCTCAGACCGAAGAGAAGTAAGTAAAAGTGGTGAGCTGAACTAAGTTAATTTAATTTAACTATACAGAAGATACACTTTGGGATCTATAGCTTGATCTCACATGCTTAAAATTAGACACATGCTTAAGTATCAGAGAGGTAGCTGTGTTAGTCTGGATCTGTAAAAGCAGCAAAGAGTCCTGTGGCACCTTATAGACGAACAGACGTTTTGGAGCACGTCACATGCATCTGACGAAGTGGGTATTCACCCACGAAAGCTCATGCTCCAAAACGTCTGTTAGTTTACAAGGTGTCACAGGACTCTTTGCAGCTTTTACAGATGCTTAAGTACTTTGCTGAACTGGGGCCTTCTGCAGACTGACTTTGCAGGCAGAGGGATACAAAGTTATTTAAAACATAAATCTCAAACATTTCTAGAGGGAGTGTTACTTTAAGGTAGTAGCACACAGAGAATACACCAGACACAGCATGGTTTCATTGTTTGGCCTTAAAAATCAAACAGGCTCATCAGATTATCTAGTCTGACTTCTTCTGTAACTCAGGACTGACTCGTCCATGGCATACCTACTTGTGGAGATCTTTTACACAGGCACTAATACTCTCCTTTCCCTGCCAGGGGCTGTATTCCCCATTCGATTAAATTAGCGAAGACCCTCCCTCAAAGCCTACACACAAGAAAACACAAAACCAAATTTTAAAAAAATAAATAAAAACAGAAATCAAAACCAAAAAAGGCTTACTTCCAGAACTGCCTCTCAGCATGACCCACTCCTCCTACAGCTCTCCTGGAATGTGCTTTATACAGGCCCTTTAAGTCCCAGCATGCTTTGCTGCAGGCTAGAACTATGGTCATGGCTGCCCAGGGGACTACATTTCCCAGTACTCTCTGCTTTCCAGGACAGCTCTCAGGGAGGAATTGGCTGCCAACTCTGCTGAGCCCAGCCTTGTCCCTCACTGCTGAGGGCCCTAAAAACAGCATCAGCAGCACATGTTTTTTCATAAACCCCAAACTGCCTTCATGAGGCCAGCGCCACTGTCCCACAGATACTGATCCTGGGATGAGGAGGAATTCACACATGCTGGTTGCCTTCCTGAACCTTATAGTGCACCATTACAACGAAGTAAATTAGTAGCACATTATTACAAGCAATCCCAAACGCATGATGCTTACACCGCACCATTCTCCCTCAGATATGGCAACACTATGTTTATACCTGCACACAAATGCATGCACATGCAGTTCTGGAATAAGATTAGATCTAGCTGGTTTTCCTCTCCCTGTCATGTCGCATTATATCGTTGGGCAGTGCGGTTCCTCACTATCCATTGGATACCTGGCAGTGCCCAGCAACTCTGCATCTGTTTCCATGGAAACCAGCCTGAGCCCTCAGAAGTGAGCTGCAGCATGCTAGGCCTTGTAACCAGAAGGCCAGCATCTTCACTGCTACAAACAGTAGTCAGGCCAAGGGTGACCAGACAGCAAGTGTGAAAATCGGGACGGGGTGGGGGGTAATAGGAGCCTATATAAGAAAAAGACCCCAAAATCGGGACTGTTCCTATAAAATCGGGACATCTGGTCACCCTACCCAGGCCTGACCTTTTTAACAAGTCAAAATCAAGTTTAAAAAGAGCCAGAAGAAGAAACGAGATGGTGGAGGATGGGGAGGAGGAATCAGGCTCAGTTTCTGCTGAGCGAAAAGACCAGCCCCAGGTATCCGAACGGAAGTCCTGCCAATTTGTAAACCCAGATGAATTCAGGAGCAATTGCCTGCAGCTTTCTCTCTCCTGTTCTACCAGCCTCCAGATCAGTTGAGAGGTCTCCCTCCATCCCCCCAGAAATGCGATCTTGCAAGTGACTGGTGTTTTGCTGTCAGGGAGGGGAAAAAAAGGCCTAGTATTAAAACAGACAGTTGTCCTGTCTTTGGAATCAACCGTTTTGACTGTGGCTAATTAGTGGACATGGAACCCTGTGAGGTGACTGTGCAGAGATTAGCACCTGCAGTAATTACATCATCCAGCAGTAGGTTTAAGACACTGGCAGTTTTGACCATCTGTGCATAAATCCTCTCTGAGCGATTACTCAGCTGAGAACAGACTCTGGCCCAGGATTGCTATTTTGTAGTTCGATTTTTTTATTTAAAATATTGCATTGTGCAAGTAAATTCCTTGAGCCAAATCTTTCAGATCCTTATTCAGCTTGCACACAGGCAAAACTCTCCCTGCCCGCAGAAGGCATCTTGCCCAAGGAAGCAGGGAGTAGACACTGAAGAAGGATCTCAGGATTTGGCCCTAAATTTGCTACCTGCCCTTGGCGTTTTAGAGCAACTCCATGTTCACTCACTGGGCTCCTGGCGTGTCTGAGTTGAGAGCTGATGGCAGATATGATGGCTGCTCAGCTGATGTGTTGGAGTGAGACTTGGGGACCTAGGAGCCATGGCTGTGGCACTGTACTCTGGATCCCAAGCACCAGAGAAGGGACCGAGGTGACTGGTTCCCAGAAGCAGGGTACTCATGGCCTGATCAGAGACTAAATTCATGCAAGTACAACTCTATTGAAACCAATGGAGCTGCACCCACTTGCAGGAGTGGGAAGTTTAGCCCCAGATCTTTGGGTCATTTTGTCTGACCTCAGGCAGTAGCTGACATTGGATGTTCTAAAGAATGGTGACCCTTCCCTTCCCTGCCACTCCTGTATAAAAGGGCAATGTGATGCCCTGGCCTGTGAGAAACTCTGTCCCTCCCACTCCACATTAATTTCTGACTTAGCTAGATGGGCTGCCAGTAAACCTTGCTCTTTGCTACCAGCAAGAGCTCGGAGCACTTCACAAAGGAGTAGAATAATTCCTGGTTTTCAAATGGGGAAACTGAGGTCCAAAGAGGTCCAAAGTCACACAGTCAGTGGTACAAGCGGTGTTAGACTCGGGGTCTCCTGTCTTGTAGTCTTGGGCTATTGCCTCAACCCCATTCTCCCCCTCTTGCCTAATCCTTTCATGGAAACTCTCTGTCTCAGTTATTTCCCCGAGGCAATGAATACAAGCTCAATTAAAAGCTTTTTCCTCTGACTGGCAGTAGGGAAGAGGCCAAGATGGAAGGCAGGAGCCATGGTGGTCCTTATCCATGCAGCAAAGCTGGTACCTGGCCTGAGAGGAGGACCTAGTTCACTAAGACATGGTCCTTAGCCAGCCCTTCAAAGCACAGAGACAGAAAGGTGATGGCTGTGGAAGGTGATTTGAGATGGGGGACAGAACGCCAAGCTGAGTGGGCCACATAAACATTATTACTATTATTTACTTGTATCGTCTCAGTGCCTAGAAGTCCTAGTCCCAGTCCAGGACCCCACTGTGCTAAGCTTTGTACAGACACGAACACAAAGTGGGTTCTTGCCCCAATGAGCTTCCCATGTAAATAAAGAGGCAAAAGATCCCAAAGGCTGATTTTAGAAAAGATAAGTGGTTGGTCTAATTTTTTCAGCCCAGTTCCACCTCCCCCTGCAAGTGCTGACCTCCCCATCCTCATCATGCAGCTGCAGGATTCCCTACAGCAGAGTGATAGCAATGAGATCATTGATCCCCCAGTGTGTGCTGACTCAACTCGTCAAGCTGGAGCTATAACCTCCTCCCTCTTGGTTTCAGTTCCCCTTCAGGAGGTCTCTGTTCCCACGAATGACCCACTTGTCTTGTGCTAGAGATAAGCTCTGGAAACGCTCTGACAACTAATGTGCACCAATAACCTCTTTTTAAAGCAGTTCAGAGAGTGTAGAGGTGGTCTCCTTGCAGTAAGCCACGAAAACCAGGGCAAAGCTTTACTGAAGGGTCTGGCCCCCAGCAGCTGAAATGGCCCCAGGGCTGATGGTGACTGGCATCCTGCGGCTTCGCAAATCAGCCACATGATGGGGTTGGTACTTAGAGGATCAATGTTCACTCTCACTGCCCTGACCTCTCATTGGCCAATACTGTGCTGTATGCATGTGAGCTGGGGAGGCTGCTACTGAGGTCAACTCCGAGAAAGTGGTGAGTTTCCACTCCTGGATTATGGAAGCATTCTCTCCTGGAAGATGAAGACACACATGGAAAAGAAGCAGGCTCAGGTTCCCAGAAAAGGGCAGATGGCAGGAACAAGAAAAGAGAAACCCCGGAGATGGGGAAATGAAGCCTTCCCTGCACACTTAAATGGGCACAGCTTGAGATCCTCCATGCAGCAGGACTCCACAGGGGCAGGCACAAGTCAGTGCTAAGCAGATACCCTCTGAAGATAAAGGGTCTGAGTCTCAGGTAGCAGACATGTTAGTCTGTATCCGTAAAAAGAACAAGAGTACTTTTGGTACCTTAGAGACTAACAAATTTATTTGAGCATAAGCTTTCGTGGGCTACAGCCCACTTCCTCAGATGCATAGAATGAAACATGTAAGAAGAGTATCTATATATACATACAGAGAAGATGCCATACCAGCTCTAAGAGGCTAATTAATTAAGATGACCTGTTAACAGCAGGAAAAAAACCATTTGTGGTGATAATCAAGATGGTCAATTACAGACAATTGACAAGAGGTGTGAGGATAGTTATCATAAGGAAACAGATTCAAGTAGTGTAATGACTCAGCCATTCCCAGTCTCTATTCAAGCCAGAGTTAATGGTATCTAATTTGGTCTGATTCTCAGTTACTCTAAGACCCCTTTATACCATTGTGCACCCACTTTAAGGCCCTTTTGCACAGCCAGAGCTGGGGAGAGAGTCCTTAGCATAAATGAGACTCAGGCCTGGCTATGGTGACAGGTTTTTTTTATTTCATGGTGTCACACAGTGACAGGTCCAATGCTCTGGAACTGCTCGGTATGAAGCCAGCCAGGACTCTGGTGTAGCGTAACTCCCATCAGGGCATGCTGTCCAGGGCAAAAAGCCTCCTTGGCTGTGGCCTTCCTGGGTCTGACCTCAGAGCGTTCAGCACCCCTGTTCTCACTGTGCACATCCCGCAGCGGGCTCTGAACCTCAGCTTCGCAATCAGCCGTGAACATAGCATAGAACAGTTTGCTAGCACAAAAATCAGGAACTTTCAGCAAAGTCCACTTGGGGGGACCCTAGTGCCCCTAAACAGCCCCCATCTAAGTCCCAAACAGGAGACTGACTGGATCCAGCTGCCTGGCCTCCAACATGCCCATTGCCCTTCCTCTGGTCTTTGGCTTCCCTGGCAGTGTCATCTCCCTCCTGGTTCTCACATGCCCATATTCCCACCACTTAGCCTTTGGTGCAGCACACAGGGAAACTGAGGCACACACCGCACTCATCCAAAACAGTAAAACTCACATACAACATAACAAGGGGGAAGACCCCACTTTGTCACACATGTTTATTGAGGAAGGTGGAAGTCACAGACCCGAGCCAGGCAGTAGTGCACACTGATAGGCATTGTGCTAAAGCACTCCAGTCCTCAACTGCAGCCAGTCTGATGGAAATTAGAATCCAACCCTTGTGTCTTCACTAAACTAAGGACTCTTCCATTGTGTAACGTTGCACCCAGGGGAGGGAAAGGTGCCCATGAGCTGCACGGATCACACCTAGGACCTCTGAATCTTAAAACATGAACTACTACTGCCTGATCTAAGAGACTTGGCTCTACTTGCTACGGCTGTAGTAAGCTCATCAACCTCTATATGTGGCCCAGCTACCACTGAAATGACAGAGCACCATGCTGGGTTGGTGTGGGTTATAACTGCACCTCACAGTGATGAGAGCTGGTAGAAACAACGTACCACATCTGTGCTGCTTCCTGTGACAAGGATGGGCGCTCCATGGGGAACTGAGCATTATGGAATGTGTGCTGCAGGACAGAACACAGCCTAGCAGAAACAAGTTAGTTAGCCCACCTGTTCACTCTACTCATCTTGTACACACTTCCCTGCCTGACTTATGAACACACCTTACCAAATGGTATCAGGAAAGCCCGTGTCACCTGCCTTGGCACTATCCCAGAGCAGGTCTCATTTGTTATCAGAATTGAGGCAGGACTGTAGCAGCAGTACCAGAGGGAACCAGAGCTCACACAGCACACACTGCGGGGAACGTACATTTGTAGCTGTGGCGAATGTATTTTGTATTAATAGCATATGTGCCTCAGTTTACCTGCTTAAGATTATTTCATCTAACGACATGGAATCAAATCAAAGGATGCCGTTAGGGAGAACCAAGCAGGAACTGAAACAATGACTGAGAGAGAGAACTAAAAGGAAAATACCAACGGGACTTAAAGGAACAATGAAGGCACTGTTAATTAGGAAATGCCCATCTTCCTGGCTTCAGTCAGGCTTGCAGTTTTATTCTTCATTGGTCCGAGCCCAGGATCCAAAACCTTTGGCTAGAGAGGAAGGACAGGGTGAGTGGGCAGCAGCTGCTCAGGCGAGACACAGCAAGAGGCAGAGAACTCTGCGAAAACTGCCTGTCTCTCCTAGCCCAGGACTAGGAGTATCTGGGTTAAGCAGAGCTTGTCAAAACCTGCAAAGGATAAAGTTTGGGTGAGACCAGATGCATACAGACTTTTGTTGTGTTAACTCACTTCTCTGAATGGTACATACCTATAGGTGAATAAATAATACTTGGCTTTCAAGGAGCTGTTCTGAATTACTTTAATCAGCCACTGACCACAGACTCCCAGAGACAACTTCCTTTCTTTATCTCAGGTAGTAAACAGGGGCCCTGAAGCCCAGGGACTCTGGTGGGATCTGGGACTCCACCCAGAGAGGGAAGGCAGCAGGGCTGGCCTTAGGGAAAATGGTGCCCTGGGTGAAGAGCGGGAGGGAAGGGATGGGGCAGCTCCCCGTACAGTGACCCCTCCCCCCACAACTGGGGAGCAATGGGGGCAGGAAGTGGGGGTGAGGGGAAGAGCTTCCTGCAGCTGGAGGAGGAGTTCCCAGAGGTGGGTCTGACCCAGCTGTGGGCCTGTGCACGGGATGAAGAAGTGCTGTCCCTCCTCATCCTGGCCGGGACTAGCAGCAGGAGCCTGGCACACAGTAGGAGCTTCTCCCTGACTCCAGACCCAGAGCTTGGGGATTAAAGAGGTCTTGGGCTGGCTTGGGGGTGGGAGTTGAGTGACCATGGTGCAACCCTGACCAGTTGCTCATGTCACCCACATGTAAGGCCGGCCCTTGGCAAAGGTAGTGAAGCCTGTCATCTGTGGGGTGCACTTGGAGAGACTGTAAAAGAGTCTAGAGCACAGCTTGCCCTGTAATCATGACAGTGGGGAAAGCAGGTGCCTGTGAAATTTATATTGATGTAAAACCAGCATAAGAGGGTAAAAAGATCCCATCTTGAGTAAGGGCATGTGTAACTCACTGGCCCATGCAGTATGTGTCCTCTCCTGTACACAAGACCACCACCCATCTAGGCTGGTTGCTGGGCAGCATTTTACTGTCTCCTGCTTGCTGCGCGTGGGCCACGTGGTGCTGTTTGGCCAAACAGAACCACTGGGCAAATGGCCAGGACAACCCAGGCTGCTCTGTGCTAGGCCTCATAAAATATAGAATCATAGAAGATTAGGGTTGGGAGAGACCTCAGGAGGTCCAACCTCCTGCTCAAAGCAGGACCAATCCCCAACTAACTCATCCCAGCCAGGGCTTTGTCAAGCCTGACCTTAAAAACCTCTAAGGATGGAAATTCTACCACCTTCCTAGGTAACCCATTCCAGTGCTTCACCACCCTCCTAGCGAAATAGTGTTTCCTAATATCCAACCTGGACGGTCCTGATTTTGTTTTTCCCTAAATTGAATTCATCTCTCACTACTTCTTTGCCTTTTATTCTCCTCCTCAACCCCAGCCTAAGCTTTAAACACAAATATTGTAACAGACGGGCCAGTTTGAGTGTGCACATCGCTGTCTTCTAAGGATAGACTTAGCACAGCTCAGATGTGGCTTACAGCCCTGATAGCGCTAATAGACGTTCTCCTTTGGTTCAACCAATCAAGGGTGGCTTCAGGCACCAGCACGGCAAGCACATGCCTGGGGCGACAAGCCATGGGGGGTGCTCTGCCAGTCGCCACGAGGGCAGCAGCCAGGCTGCCTTCAGTGGCATGCCTGCGGAGGGTCCGCTGGTCCAGCGGCTTCGGCAGACCACCCACAGGCGTGCCGTCTAATCCGTGGGACCAGGGACCTCCCGCAGGCAAGCCGCTGAAGGCAGCCTGCCTGCCGTGCTTGGGGTGGCAAAATACCTAGAGCTGCCCCTGGAACCAATCACTGCTTGTGCTCCTTGGAGGAAAGAAAAGGAGTTCTAGCACCATCCTTGCCAAGAGCCAAACTGCTATTGCATGTAGCGTGAAGTCCTCGACATCTTGTGATAATAAATTCTATGTAGATAACTTCTTAGCATCTGTTTGCCAGTGATTAGTTTCCTGTTCTGTGCCTGTATGAACTTTTCTATAGTCCTTTAATTTTTAATTAATCACTTACTTTGGACAAACCTCCTCTTTGGATCTGGGTTCCTGTATCCATGGCAACATCTCTTCCCTGAGGCACGTTTTGTTAGAGCAAGTGATAAACCTCAGGTTTCACCTGTTTGTTTGGGTCTGGAAATCTTCCTATAATTCTGAAGCTGACAGGAAGCAGAAAAAAAATCCACCAATAATCTGACTAGATCAACAAGGAGTCCGGTGGCACTTTAAAGATTAACAGATTTATTTGGCCATAAGCTTTCGTGGGTAAAAAACCCACTTCTTCAGATGCACGGAGTGAAAGTTACAGCTACAGGCATTATATAATGACACATGAGGAGAAGGGAGTTACCTCACAAGTGGAGAACCAGTGTTGACAGGGCCAATTCGATCAGGGTGGATGTGGTCCACTCCCAATAATAGATGAGGAGGTGTCAATTCCAGGAGAGGCAAAGCTGCTTGTGTAATGAGCCAGCAACTCCCAGTCCCTGTTCAAGCCCAAATTAATGGTGTTAAATTTGCAGATGAATTTTCCTTCTGCAGTTTCTCTTTGAAGTCTGTTTCTGAAGGTTTTTTGTTCAAGAATAGTGACTTTAAAATCTGTTATAGACTGTCCAGGGAGATTGAAGTGTTCTCCCACTGGCTTTTGTGTGTTACCATTCCTGATGTCCGATTTGTGTCCAGTTATTCTTTTACGTAGGGACTGTCCGGTTTGGCCAATGTACATGTGTCATAAACAGATAGCTAAGGGTTAATGTCTCTTTCACCTGAAGCACCTGACCAGAGGACCAATCAGGAAACCGGATTTTTTCAACTTTGGGTGGAGGGAAGTTTGTGTCTGAGTCTTTTGTCTGCCTGCCTGCTTTCTCTGAGCTTTGGAGAAGTACTTTCTACTTTCTAGTCTTCTGTTTCTAAGTGTAAGGACAAAGAGATCAGATAGTAAGTTATATGGTTTCTTTTCTTTGATATTTGCATGAATATAAGTGCTGGAGTGCTTTAATTTGTATTCTTTTTGAATAAGGCTGTTTATTCAATATTCTTTTAAGCAATTGACCCTGTATTGTATTATCTTAATACAGAGAGCCCATTTGTATGTATTTTTCTTTCTTTTTATATAAAGCTTTCTTTTAAGACCGGTTGGAGTTTTTCTTTACTTCAGGGAAATTGAGTCTGTACTCACCAGGGAATTGGTGGGAGGAAGAAATCGGGGAGATCTGTGTGTTGGATTTGCTAGCCTGATTTTGCATTCCCTCTGGGGGAATAGGAAAGTACTTTTTGTTTCCAGGACTGGGAACAGAGAGGGGGGAAGGGAAAAAGGATTATTTCCCTTTGTTGTGAGACTCAAGGGATTTGGGTCTTGGGGTCCCCAGGGAAGGTTTTTCAGGGGGACCAGAGTGCCCCAAAACACTCTAATTTTTTGGGTGGTGGCAGCAGGTACCAGGTCCAAGCTAGTAACTAAGCTTGGAGGTTTTCATGCTAACCCCCATATTTTGGACGCTAAGGTCCAAATCTGGGACTAAGGTTATGATATGGTGTAGCAGTGGTGGGATATAGACAGAATCCAGAAGCCAGTAGGAATATTATATTTTTCTCTTCTCTGCTAAGGGCTTTTTAGCAGAGAGAAACAGTTTGGTTTTAAAAGGGAACCAAAGAGTATTTTTTTTTCTGCTCTCTCTGGCAGTTTGTGGCTTGCATGTTAAGCAAGAAGCCATTACCAGACTGTTAAGGGTCTTTTGTCATGCAATAGCCCTCCCATTAGGAGGCAAGTACCAGCACTATAGGCATGCAAATAAAGTGGTTTTTCAGGTTTACTTAACATTGAAGATTAGCTAAAAGCATTGTTGCTAGGCAGACTTCAGGAGGCAACAGAGAGCCTGCAGTTCAGAAGATAAACACCGGAGGGCACCCCAACACAAGAAAACAGGAATCATGACTTCTAAGGCAAAAATTGAGGCCGAAGAGCAACTCGAAGAAGCTGAACACAGGCGACAGATGGAGATGAAAGAAAAGGAAGAAAGCATCAAACTGGCAGCCTTCCAAAGAGAACAGGCAGCCCAAGAGGCAGCACACAAAAGAAAACTAGAAGAAGAAGAGGTGGCCTACCGAAGGAAACAAGCAGAAGAAGAGGCGGCCCAC
The DNA here is from genome assembly GCF_025201925.1 of Gopherus flavomarginatus. Lineage (NCBI taxonomy): Eukaryota > Metazoa > Chordata > Testudines > Testudinidae > Gopherus > Gopherus flavomarginatus. The sequence goes on from NC_066630.1 coordinate 41,678,307, forward strand.
CGCCGAGACATGGAAAAACACCAAAAAGAAATGGAAAAACACCAAAAAGAAATGGAAAAACAACAAAAAAAAAATGGAAAAAACAACAAAAAGAGAATGAAGAGAAGGAAAAACAGAGAAAACATGAACTGGAGTTGGCAAAAGCTGGGCTGCATGTGCCAGCCAACCCTAACAACCCGGCGCCAATTATTGCTCCACAGCACAGGAAATTTCCCACCTACAAGGCAGGTGATGACACCGAGGCCTTCTTGGAAAATTTTGAAAGAGCCTGTCTTGGGTACAACATCCCCGAAGACCAGTACATGGTAGAATTGAGGTCACAGCTCAGTGGACCTTTAGCAGAGGTGGCAGCTGAAATGCCTAAGCAGCAAATGAATGACTATAAACTTTTTCAAACCAAGGCCAGATACAGAATGGGGATAACCCCAGATCATGCCCGTCGGCGCTTCAGAACCCAAAAGTGGAAACCAGAGGTGTCATTTCCCAAACACGCCTACTACATTGCAAAAAACTATGAGGCCTGGATAACAGGAAACAACATTCAAACCTTGGAAGAACTGCACCTCCTCATACAAATGGAGCAGTTCTTGGATGGTGTTCCTGAAGACATCACACGGTACATACAAGATGGAAATCCCAAAGATATCGCTGAGGCGGGGGAGATTGGAGCCAAATGGATGGAACTGGCAGAAAGCAAGAAAGCTACTGTCAAGGGGAACGATTACCCCAGGGGGCACACAGACCATAAACCCTACAACCGAGGACAGCCAAAGACCCCACATACCACCCAAGTAAAGCCACAGATACCCTACCCTTCAACCTCACCAGTCTCCAGTAACTCACCTCGGCCCAGTGACCCATCAGATGGAAGATGCTTTAAGTGTAATGAACTGGGACATATCAAGGCCAAGTGTCCCAAGAACACCATGCGAGTGCAATTCATTACACCACCATCACACCAAAGATCCCCAGGCCCGGATGCCTCTCAAATACCCTTGGAGTGAAGGGAAAATTTGAGAGTGGGCGGAAAGAAGGTTACTGCGTGGAGAGACACGGGGGCACAAGTGTCAGCTATCCACCAATCCTTCGTTGACCCCAAATTCATCAACCCAAAGGCCAAAGTTACAATTTACCCCTTCATGTCACAAGCTGTAGACTTGCCTACAGCTGAAATGCCTGTCCAGTACAAAGGCTGGTCAGGAATGTGGACTTTTACAGTCTATGACAATTATCCTATCCCCATGCTACTGGGGGAAGACTTGGCCAACCAGGTGAAGCAGGCCAAGAGAGTGGGAATGGTTACACGTAGCCAAACCAGGCAAGCTTCCAAACCCATTCCTGTTCCTGAACCGTCCACAGACACCCCGTCTGGGTTACCAGAGACCCAGACAGAGGTAGGGAACCCGAATTCCATGCCTACCACTGAAACAGCCACAGCATCTCCAGTCCCAGGCCCGGAACTGGAACAGCAACCAGCACCAGCAAGTGCAACCACATCTTCAAACTCAACGCCAGAGGGCGCCAGCGAGCCAGAATGGCAGAAGCAACAGACAGCCATACCCAAAAGGCTCAGCCAGAGCCTGAAATACCCTCAGGTGCACCAGCGGAGAGCGGTTCACCAGCAACGGAAACAACCCCATCACCTACATCGCTTCCAGAGGGACCAAGCCCAAGTCCACAGTCTGAGGAAGAACTGGTGACCCCAGCCTCAAGGGAACAGTTCCAGACTGAGCAGGAAGCGGATGACAGCCTTCAGAAAGCTTGGGCGGCGGCACGGAGCACCCCACCGCCTCTCAGCTCTTCTAATCGATCCCGGTTTGTTATAGACCAAGGACTTTTATACAAGGAAATTCTTTCTGGTGGACACCGGGAAGAATGGCAGCCGCAAAAACAGTTGGTGGTTCCAACTAAGTACCGGGGGAAGCTCTTAAGCTTAGCCCATGATCATCCCAGTGGCCATGCTGGGGTGAACATAACCAAGGACCGGTTGGGGAAGTCCTTCCACTGGGAGGGGATGGGCAAGGACATTGCCAAGTATGTCCAGTCTTGTGAGGTATGCCAAAGAGTGGGAAAGCCTCAAGACCAGGTCAAGGCCCCTCTCCAGCCACTCCCCATAATTGAGGTCCCATTTCAGCGAGTAGCTGTGGATATTCTGGGCCCTTTCCCAAAAAAGACGCCCAGAGGAAAGCAGTACGTACTGACGTTAGTGGACTTTGCTACCCGATGGCCAGAAGCAGTAGCTCTAGGCAACACCAGGGCTAACACTGTCTGCCTGGCCTTAACAGACATCTTTGCCAGGGTAGGTTGGCCCTCTGACATCCTTACAGATTCAGGGTCTAATTTCCTGGCAGGGACCATGGAAAAACTGTGGGAAACTCATGGGGTGAATCACTTGGTTGCCACCCCGTACCACCATCAAACCAATGGCCTGGTGGAAAGGTTCAATGGAACTTTGGGGGCCATGATATAAAAATTCATCAACGAATTCTCCAATAATTGGGACCTAGTGTTGCAGCAGTTGCTGTTTGCCTACAGGGCTGTACCACATCCCAGTTTAGGGTTTTCACCATTTGAACTTGTGTATGGTCACGAGGTTAAGGGGCCATTACAGTTGGTGAAGCAGCAATGGGAGGGGTTTACGCCTTCTCCAGGAACTAACATTCTGGACTTTGTAAGCAACCTACAAAGCACCCTCCAACACTCTTTAGCCCTTGCTAGAGAGAACCTAAAGGATGCTCAGGAAGAGCAAAAGGCCTGGTATGACAGACATGCCAGAGAACGGTCCTTCAAGGTAGGAGACCAGGTTATGGTCTTGAAGGCGCAACAGGCCCATAAGATGGAAGCATCATGGGAAGGGCCATTCACGGTCCAAGAGCGCCTGGGAGCTGTAAACTACCTCATAGCATTTCCCAATTCCTCACTAAAGCCTAAAGTGTACCATGTTAATTCTCTCAAGCCTTTCTATTCCAGAGACTTACAGGTTTGTCAGTTTACAGTCCAGAGAGATGATGCGGAGTGGCCTGACGGTGTCTACTACGACGGGAAAAAAGACGGTGGCGTGGAAGAGGTGAACCTCTCAACCACCCTGGAACGTCTGCAGCGGCAACAAATCAAGGAGCTGTGCACTAGCTTCGCCCCATTGTTCTCAGCCACCCCAGGACGGACTGAACGGGCATACCACTCCATTGATACAGGTAATGCTCACCCAATCAGAACCCCACCCTACCGAGTGTCTCCTCATGCCCAAGCTGCTATAGAACGGGAGATCCAGAACATGCTACACATGGGTATAATCCGCCCATCTACCAGTGCATGGGCATCTCCAGTGGTTCTGGTACCCAAAACAGATGGGGAAATACGCTTTTGCGTGGACTACCGTAAGCTAAATGCGGTAACTCGTCCGGACAACTATCCAATGCCACGCACCGATGAGCTATTGGACAAGTTGGGACGTGCCCAGTTCATCTCTGCAATAGACTTAACCAAGGGGTACTGGCAAGTACCGCTAGATGAACCTGCCAAGGAGAGGTCAGCATTCGTCACCCATGCGGGGGTGTATGAATTCAATGTCCTTCCTTTCGGCCTTCGAAATGCACCCGCCACCTTCCAGAGGCTGGTAGATGGTCTACTAGCTGGACTGGGAGAATTTGCAGTTGCCTACCTCGATGATGTGGCCATTTTTTCAGACTCCTGGCCCGAACACCTACTACACCTGGAAAAGGTCTTTGAGCGCATCAGGCAGGCCGGACTAACTGTTAAGGCCAAAAAGTGTCAAATAGGCCAAAACAGAGTGACTTACCTGGGGCACCAGGTGGGTCGAGGAACCATAAACCCCCTACAGGCCAAGGTGGATGCTATCCAAAAGTGGCATGTCCCAAAGTCAAAGAAGCAGGTCCAATCCTTCTTAGGCTTGGCCGGATACTACAGGCGATTTGTACCACACTACAGCCAAATCGCTGCCCCATTGACTGACCTGACCAAAAAGACCCAGCCAAATGCCGTTAAGTGCACTGATGAGTGTCAAAAGGCCTTTACCCAGCTTAAGGCGATGCTCATGTCTGACCCTGTGCTCAGGGCCCCGGACTTTGACAAGCCATTCCTAGTAACCACAGATGCATCTGAGCGTGGTATAGGAGCGGTGCTCATGCAGGAAGCAACAGATCACAACTTCCATCCTGTCGTGTTTCTCAGTAAGAAACTGTCTGAGAGGGAAAGTCACTGGTCAGTCAGTAAAAAGGAATGCTATGCCATTGTGTACGCCCTGGAAAAGCTACGCCCATATGTTTGGGGACGGCGGTTCCAACTACAAACTGACCATGCTGCACTAAAGTGGCTTCATACTGCCAAGGGGAACAACAAGAAACTTCTTCGTTGGAGTTTAGCTCTCCAAGATTTTGATTTTGAAATTCAACACATCACAGGAGCTTCTAACAAAGTAGCTGATGCACTCTCCCGTGAGAGTTTCCCAGAATTCAGTAGTTAAAAAGTGTTCTTAAAATGTAGAGGTCTGTTAGTTATATACTTATAAGTATATGTAAAGGTGTATGTGTTGTATTAATCTGTTTATTTTCAAGTTCTAGAAGGAAATCGCCGCCAGTGAGCTTCCCCACTGTCTGCAATTTGGGGGGCGTGTCATAAACAGATAGCTAAGGGTTAATGTCTCTTTCACCTGAAGCACCTGACCAGAGGACCAATCAGGAAACCGGATTTTTTCAACTTTGGGTGGAGGGAAGTTTGTGTCTGAGTCTTTTGTCTGCCTGCCTGCTTTCTCTGAGCTTTGGAGAAGTAGTTTCTACTTTCTAGTCTTCTGTTTCTAAGTGTAAGGACAAAGAGATCAGCTAGTAAGTTATATGGTTTCTTTTCTTTGATATTTGCATGAATATAAGTGCTGGAGTGCTTTAATTTGTATTCTTTTTGAATAAGGCTGTTTATTCAATATTCTTTTAAGCAATTGACCCTGTATTGTATTATCTTAATACAGAGAGCCCATTTGTATGTATTTTTCTTTCTTTTTATATAAAGCTTTCTTTTAAGACCGGTTGGAGTTTTTCTTTACTTCAGGGAAATTGAGTCTGTACTCACCAGGGAATTGGTGGGAGGAAGAAATCGGGGAGATCTGTGTGTTGGATTTGCTAGCCTGATTTTGCATTCCCTCTGGGGGAATAGGAAAGTACTTTTTGTTTCCAGGACTGGGAACAGAGAGGGGGGAAGGGAAAAAGGATTATTTCCCTTTGTTGTGAGACTCAAGGGATTTGGGTCTTGGGGTCCCCAGGGAAGGTTTTTCAGGGGGACCAGAGTGCCCCAAAACACTCTAATTTTTTGGGTGGTGGCAGCAGGTACCAGGTCCAAGCTAGTAACTAAGCTTGGAGGTTTTCATGCTAACCCCCATATTTTGGACGCTAAGGTCCAAATCTGGGACTAAGGTTATGATAACATGGCAGAGGGGTATTGCTGGCTCATGATGGCATATATCACATTAGTAGACGTGCAGGTGAATGAGCCCTTGATGGTGTGGCTGATGTGGTGAGTCCTCTCATGGTGTCGCTGACTTGATGTTACTAGATCCGGGTGGGGGGAAGAAGATCTCATGCATAATTTGCAGCTGACCCCAACTTCTGTATATAATCTTTGTATTGTTTTCCTTGCATGAAAATGTCTTACAAAGAAGATCTCAAAGTAAGATTTAGGCCCAGATCCTCAAAAGTATTTAGGCAACTAACTCCCATTGACTCTGGTCTTTAGAGGTCTGCTCCTTCCTCTCATCCATATCGATTTAGCTGCACTGATTTCATAGAGTCTATTTCTCATTTACACCAGTGGGAGAGGAGAATCAGACCCTAAGATTTTATTAGGATTTAATGCTAATTGAAAAAAAGCAAACATTGCTAAATGCAAAGACACCCATGGGAAATTTTGGAAGGGAGAGCAAGGAGAGGACATTTTCAAGATAGCAGAGAGTCATATATTTCTGAGAGCTGCTTGAATAAAGACTCCACTGTACTCCTAGAGACTGCTTGCTTACATCATCCGAACTACAACTCCATAGGCCCTGCAAGCTGCTCTATGCAGCCACACCTGTGAGCCTGCATGGAGACTTCAACAGGGCTCTTTTGGGGTGCAGGGGTCTAGCTGCAGGGAGTAGCTCCCTGCTTCTGCAAACAGTTACATGCACGGTTAACTTTACTCAGGTGAGTAGCCCCCATTGACTTCAATGAAAGTATTCACGTGCTTACAGTCAAACACATGCCCTAGTGTTTGCAGGATCAGGGCCTTAGTTTGGAGAGGGAAATAATGAGGCAGTACAGAAGATCAGGCATTTATAGGGACAATAACCGTATTGGCCTCTATATTAGATAAGACCAGTGGCCTGCTGGTTGACCTTGGGCAAGTCATTTCGCCGCTCTGTGCCTCAGTTTCCCCATCTGTCAAATGAGGATAATGATGCTTCTCTCCTTCCTTGCTTTGAGATCCATGGCTGAAAAGTTCTGTAGAAGAGCTGGTGGTATTATTATTTAGAGCTCAGTTAATGTTGCTCATGATCAGCGGGCAGATATTTCTCTAGCAGGCCATGACAGTAACCCGGCCACGGGGAAGTTGATCATGCTTCCACCTCCCAGCCCTTCTGGTCCCACTGGGTTGGAGAGCAAGAGATCAGAGAGTCCGGTCCTCACAACAGTGGACAGTGATATTTCCCAAGGCATGCTCAGTCTGATTTCTTACAGCAAGATCCTTGTGTGAGGGTGGGCCAGGAACGAAGATACATCCCTCGCTCTGGCCTGGCCTGGCCTGCTCGGCGTGGATCACATGGTCTCAGTGCTATTGAGCGCCACGGTCTCTGATCCTGTCATTTGTTACACAGCACAGCAGCTGGGCCAGTTTGAGTCTCTCTTTTAATTGTCAATGGCCAGTGTCTGTTAATGTTCTGGACTGAGAGCCTCAGAGCCCTGCATCCCCTCCCCAGTGACCAGGCCCATCAGGGAAGAGGCAGCAGCAATCCCCCACTGATCCCACCAGGAGCTGGACCCGCGCTCTAGAAGGGCTGCTTTGTAAGGAAGGCCTGTTGCAGATACAAGGTAGCACAGCCACATACACTGGGGAAGGACAAGCTGCAGAGCTGAGGGGGGCAGCATTCCAGATCACACCAGCCTCCGAGGGTGAGAGGGGACTTCAGTCTCCCCAGCCTTCCCAGGCCTTGGTTTCTCTGCTGAGACTGACAATACAGAGGCCAACGAGTATCAGTTTGGGGTGGTGGAGCTGGCTGGAGACCCACAGTGACCACCCATCAGCCTCCAGATAACTATGTCTCCTCACTACCCAGCTGGACCAAGACAGAGCAGCACTGAATTCTCTTACCCCGGTCCTGTCTAGGGGCTTGGGTGCCACAACCCAGAGGAGTCTTGAAAGTCTTTGAGCTCAGCCCAGTTTGCTCTGGGCTCGGGGTCCAACTGGTCCATCTCATCCCAGAGCACAGCAAGCGCTGCTGGCCAGTTTGCTCTGGAGCACACAGCGCCACTTTAACAGGGAGGGTACCATGCTAGGGCTGGTGAGCTCTCAGCAGGCTGCGATATAGATCAGGGACAGGGCCGTCCTTAGGCATAGGCAACATAGGCAGCTGCGTAGGGCACCTGAAAATTTGGGGCACCACTGGGTCTTAGTGCCACCCTCTTGTTTTCCTATCCCTGTTCTGACCCTTCCTGCAGGCTCCCACAGATGGCTGCTCTAGCCTGGTGAGTCTTCCTTGGGAGGGAATCTAGTAGTTAAAAGTGAAAAAACCTCCAGCCTGCCAGACCTATTAGCACAACATTGAAACTGTTAAAGAGACATTCAAGGGGTAATAAAGCCATTTAACAGGCATTTGCCAACCCCAAGGTATATACTGACAGGTTTCAGAGTGGTAGTCCTGTTAGTATGTATCAGCAAAAACAAGGACAAGTCCTTGTGTCACCTCAAAGACTAACAAATTATTTGGGCATAAGCTTTTGTGGACTAGAACCCATTTCATCAGATGTCCACGAAAGCTTATGCCCAAATAAATTTTTATACTGTCAGTTTCTGACTTTACTGACAAAAACAGTTGTGCATTAATGTAATATTTACACAGAACATGTCAGTCTAGAGGACCTTAGTTTAAAATTTGCTTTAAAAATATTTCATTAGTGAGCTGGTGAAGATTATAAAATCACATTTCTAAAAAATGCTTGCATAGAGTTTTAGATGCACAATCATCTTTAGCCTTAAATGTGTGGATCTTCAGACATACAGTTTTTTAAATAAATCCTTCAAAAGACCTCCCTTATCTAAAATACACATTTTAATTACTATAGTTAAAAAAAAAAGTGCTTCCAAGTCTTCCTGTGTCCTTTCTGTCCATCCCTTCACCACCTCCCCCCTCACTCCCCACTGAAGAGAGCCCTTAAAGGGACAACAGTCCTTCCCTTCCAGATAGCTGGACAAAGAGTTTCCCTTTCTTTACTTCAGACTATCCAACGAACTAGTTTTAAAAGAACTCTCCAGCAAAATCAGTACCTTAGTAAGACAAAATCCTTGTTATACCTAAAATCTTTGGAAACATATTTTTTTAAAGTTGGTGAAATTTCATAACCATGTCTCTTGTTATGGAGATCACACAAAGTAAATTACTGTTCCCTTTTTCTAAAAGCAATGAACATTGTTATGAACACACTAAACCTCTCTGATTAATTTAAAAGAATGTCTTTGTTTCAGTGAGTTAAATATGTAGTAATCTGGAACGCTGGCTTAAGATTTGAGTACATTTAAAATATAAATTCAGTTTAGAAATACTGATTAAGAAAATGTAAAACAGAGAAGAGCTGCATCATGTATTCCATTATATGTAATGTTGTATTCAGCAGGACAGCTGACTCACCCTTACTATGAAGTTTTTGCAAATAAATCTCTGACAAACTTCAGGGCATATCAAAAAACCTGTGACTGACATTTTTTATTCCCAAATTTTAGTGCTTTTAATTAGGTACTTTCTTCATGTCCATTCTGCATGAGGGAGAGGGCATGGAATTCTCTGCGGGGAACTGTGACTCTCTGCCACCATGAGGCAGGCCGGGCATCTCATTATCCTTTGCTGTCAAGTCCCTCCTCCCCCTCCCCCACCAGGCTGTGAGCTTGGGCTGCCATCCGGCATAGGGGCACCAGTTTAATAATACTGCGTAGGGCCCCATAAATCCTAAGGACGGCCCTGATCAGGGACATCAATCCCAGAGAGACAACTGGACCTTTTTAACTAGATCGGTTGGCTCCTGCTACGCAGAAACCCCCGGATGTTAGCGAAATCCTGGAAACTCAGCTCCTGCCTTCGGCTTCTCACCCCCTTATGCTCCACACCCCCCCTACCCCCATCGCTACCCATTTCTCTCCTGCATTCCCTTCCTTTTTCTGGCTGGAGCTTAGCTTCTCAGAGACTGCGCGCCCCCTTGTGGCTGCCAGGGCCCTGTGCAAGCTCCGGAGGGTTTATATAAAGGCGGAGCAGAGAGAGGCTGGAGATATTGGTGGCGAGATCACTGGAGCTGAAGAGGAGGCAAAGAGCAGCACTGAGGGTTGCCCTGGCAGCTGACCATGGCGGTGAAGCAGCAGACCCCTTACCTGCACCTGGCTGAGCTCACAGCATCCCAGTTCCTGGACATCTGGAAACATTACGATTCTGATGGTCAGTAAGAACCTCACCCCCAAAACTTCTTTTAAATCTCAGATACTTTTAAGAGGATTTTTTAAACAACTCTTAAATATTTGATAAAAATCCATCCCTGTGTGCTATTGCTAGAGTCAGAGCTGTGTGCATTTGGGCTTTGGAAATGTATATTGTTCTGTTGGGACAGCTGTAAAAAAAAGTTTTCCTAACTGCACATTTTAAGGGGCTTTTTATTGTTATTAATTGGAGGAAACTTTTTCAATGGACGCAGCTCCAGCTAGGAGACCCAGGCGCTAGGTATTGCACCTAGTCGTCTCTCGGCCCCTCTGCTCTGTTTGGCGTGACATTGCCGCCAGCATCCTAAGCTGCACAGGATGAACTCCTATCACTGTAACATGCTGGGTCTGGCTTTGCTTGTGCCAAGGCTGTGCCCTTGTGGGAACCACACAGCTGCCTTTTAAAATACGGAGCTGGCTAGTATTTTGCTTTGTTGCCCCAATAGTTCTTGCTTGCTGGACTCCCCCAGTCTTAACTCCAATCCCTTGTGGTGCTGTTCTGTATTCCAGGTCAGGCAGCCCAGTAATCCTCTTTCCGCTGGTTCTGTTTGGTGTTCAGCAGGGTCCAGAACTGATGGGGAATAAAAGTGACACTTGGACTAAAATTAAACCCTGGGGTAACCCAGCATAATGTAGCTGAAGTCAGCGGTGTTGTACCTGTTTGCACCTGGGCTGAATTTGACCCCAGTCTTAAATCTCTATGTGAAGAGTCCAGATCTTTGGTCAGTTCTGTAGCTTTTGTCCTCTGTGCAATAGGAGGGGGAATGGAATGTGGATGGTTACGCTGGTAGCAAGCTATGCTGAGCGGATGGCTGAGCAGGTAGGGGTATGCTAGGATGGGATGAGCTGTCTGCAGGCATGACAGCCAGCACCATCTCCTAGCTAAAGGTTTAGGGGTGTCTGTTGTGTCCTTTCAGTCAGCTGTTGGCTTCAAAACCAGATGGCAAGTGAAGTTTTTGCAGTTTTGACCCATCTGAGCCCAGAGATACCAATGCAACCTGAAAATGAAAATTGGCTTTAAAGTTTCCTAATTTGAGCACGGCTTTGGTGGAGCAGAAAGAAACCCCCTGTGCATGTCCGATCCCCTTACTTCCTCTCCGTGTCCCTCTCGAAGCAGGGAGTGAGCTTGGCTGTGCAGAAGGGTCTCTATACAGCTGGTATTTCAAAGTGCCCAGCTTCTCTGTCACGAACAACTGCTATCAAGGGGTAGTTAGTCAGGTAAGCCAGCGCTGAATCATAGCCACTTGCAGACCCTTGTAATCTGTCGATTTACTGGTCCTGAAACCTTGACATACCACCCATCCTGCACAAAAGGAATGTCCTTCGTGGGAATTCCATTATATAATTTATTTAATGGAATTCCCCATACACAGCAGGAGGAATCTTAAGTTTCCAGGACTCCAGGATCTTCATTCACAGGGGAGCGGGAGCGCTGATGTACAGGCTGCCTGAGTGTTTACAATAAATAAATAACTTCTTATTAGTTTCAAGCCTCTCCGCCTCATAGGCTAAAGGTGTTGAAGGGCTTTCCTGGGACATGGATCTGTAGCTTCCATCAGAAGGAAACAGCAGCCCTGAAGCGGGAGAAAGACTCGGATTCCCCCAGGAATAAGCTGGAACGCTAGCAAAAGGCAGGGAGTTCCATGCACAGCATCAGTGTGATGGGTGTGCAGGTCACCAAGATACAATGACCTGGTGCTCAGCTACTTAAGCTCTCCTCAGAAATCTCCTTGTAGAGCTTTCATCTCTGGAAGTATTTGCTAATTGGAACAGACTGGTGGGGAGCCTTGTATTTGTGGAGGGGTTAAAACATCAGTCCTGATACATCTGGAACATCTAATAACACACACAGTCTGGGTAAACAGAGTGTTGATGTGTAAACTGCAATTTATGAGTGAATCAGTACAGATGGATAGGGCAGGAGAGCAGAGGACTTCCCCGGAGACCGGGGGGCACTTACTTGGCATGGCTGCCAATTATTATTGTCATGCTAGCTTAGCATTAGCCATATCCTTGCCATTACATCACACTTTGACAGCAATTAGAGCAGAAGGCGAGAAGCAGACGTTTGCCTGAAGCAAAGCCCCAAATTGAAACACCCCTGAATCTGGAGGGACTCCAGATGATCCCAGTTTAGCCCATCTCTAGCAGAAATTCCCAGCTTGGTAAAGCTGGGGTGAGACGGTGAAGTTGAGGCTAGGGGGGAAGAGGCACTAGGGAATGGTCGTGGAGGGGTCTTTGCTTGTGAGTCCAGGGAGCCTCCAGGCACTTGGGGTCATAAACTAGGGAAGGGAAAAGACAAGAAGGTTTAAAATCCTGTAGCAAGAACCAGAGTGAACAGCAAGCCTCAGGAACAAGGGAGAGGAGTCAGTGGCAGCAGTGAAATAGTAATTAAGTAAGATCCAAAGATAGAACAAAGATTCCATGGGAGTGTCCCATCCACCTTTATCTCCATCTCTTTCCATCTGTGGCTCAAGGTTTGTTCAGCCAAATCATCATTTTTTGTTTTCAGCCTTGTCCTTGGGGCCCTTCTTTTCCCCCTCCCTTCTCCACCCTTCATCTCACCAACACCTGTGAAGGAAACCTCTCCTGATTATCATCTCTCCCTTCAGGGCATTGTAGAGACCAATTAAACAAAGCCACCTGCTTAAGAAACACTCTCACTCCAGAACCCAACAAGCCTCGGTAAACAAACAGCAAAAGTGAGCTTGGGAAGCATTTACAGAAGGTAGTGGCTTGGGTTCATTTGCTTTCAAAATCTGCCCACATTAGTTTCTATCTCAGTTTGAAAGCACTTGTGATTATTTTAAATCAGACAGTCAGGAAAAATATGCTAGATGTTGAGTGCAAAGCAATTCAAAGAATCATTGCTGGTTGAGCTAAAATAACCGCAGAGCTCTTTGCACTGGCAGAGTCACTGCAGCTAGGGGAGAGCTACCTGGGTTCTCGTTAACATCTAACAGTACCAACTCGATTCTGTTCCAAAACCGTGAGCTGAGTTCTGGCTGCAGAAACTTTATTATCAGCAGTGATGGAAGAGGCAGAGAGAACCCCGCTGGAGGTTTCCATGCTGCCGGGTATGAGAAAAATCATGGCAAATTCTGCTCCTAGTTACATTGGTATAAATTTGGAGTAATGTCACTGAAATTAGTGGTTTGATTTGGATTTACACCACTGCCACCAGGAACAGGATTTGCCGTCCTCTGCCTTCTTTTGATTTATAAACTGAACAGATGTGCTCAGCATTCGCTGAGAGATTCAATGTGGAATGTCACAAAATCATTTCTGGTCAATCACTTTTCCAACCAGCGCCCTGAATGCTGCAAAAGGTTGGGCTTTAACAACTCCAGTTCCCACTGCAGCAGCATCCCCTCGCCCACTTTCCTCCTCAGCATCGAAAGCAAGGAGTACAGCTGGGACTGAAACTGTCTTAATTTACATTCATAAGAATTTTTCGCACTAAGTCTCAGAGAACCGAAGGCCAGAAGGGACTGTTGTGCTAGTCCAGCCTGCCCTCCTGCAGCACACAGGCCAGAGATTTCACCCAGTGGTCCTGTATGGCAGAGTCTGGGGGTTCGACTGAGGGATTTGGGAAATGTGATGTCTCTGCCATCTGCCACACAGTAAGCCCCAAGGGAAGCATATTCAGTGCACCATTGGAGTGCAGAGCTGCTATATTTTGGTCATTTCTCTCCTTGACAGTGGCTGCACATATAAATGAAAATATTAACCCATCCGTTGGGCCCTTGGAGGGGGCCATACTTGCAAATAAGAATGGCAGAGGTTACCCGACAGGTCAGCACACAGCACGGGTGTCTGACGGGTCGATGTGCCTTGTTTACTTTTGCACCCAGTTAAAATGGTTTCTCAGCCCCAGCGGAGTTGAAGGTTTTCAGGCTAGAGGCAGCCAAAGGATTGAGTCTAATGGCCAGGGAAATGCAATTAAAACATGAGGTGCATTAGCGCCAAGCAGAATCCAGCTCACTGATCTTCTCTGAGATTTCTTTCTCTTTGTCATTTCATCCTTTCCCCCACATTCACTCCTTACCTCTTACAGATGTGTCAATTTCTAGTTGGCTTTTCTCTCTCCCACGCTTTGTTCCTCTGCCTGTGTCTCTTGCCTTTTTACTCAGTCCCCATCTCTCTCTCTTTCTGATTTCCCAGGTCTCAACATCAGCTACAAACTCCTCTGCTCCTAGGGCTCCATTTCTCCTTTGGAAGATACAAATGTTAGCCCAAGAAAACTTATGCTCAAATACATGTGTTTGTCTCTAAGGTGCCACAAGGACTCCTGGTTGTTTTTGCTGATACAGACTAACGGCTACCACTGAAACCTGACTTCAGTTAGTTACTCATGCATGGACTGAGTCAAATCCCAGTGAAGCAAATAGGATTCTTTCCAATGGATCCAGTGGGCTTTAGAACTGGCCCACACTGCCCTGGGGCCGAACAGGGCCACCCGGGGAGGGGGGGGGGAGGCAAGTGGGGCAATTTGCCCTGGGCCCCACAGGGGCCCCCACGAGAATATAGTATTCTAGAGTATTGCAACTTTTTTTTATGGAAGCGGCCCCCGAAATTGCTTTGCCCCAGGCCCCCTGAATCCTCTGGGCGGCCCTGGGGCCGAATGAGGCTCCAATTCACCTTTCCCAGTGTTGGAAGATTGCTGCAGAAGAGCTATCTGTACATAGCTAGTTAATATGGTAATATGCCAGTATCCAGCATTGCTCACAGGTTTTCTTGGACCAATAAATGTTGAGCATTGCAAATGGTCCCTGCTTGGAGCTCTTGTCTTGCGCCGGATGCAGTGGGATGCTACACGGTGTTGTATTGTTCAGACACTAGGTGGCGCCATGTGTAACATACCTTGCTAGGCTCACAACTGGGATTCCTGGCAGGGCTTTAAAGGATCTTATGGGAGACGCATCTCCAGTGTCGCTCTCTGAGAAGGAGCCTTGGTAGCCTGCCCAACTCTGGTACAAGAGCCCAGTCTGTTAGGAGGAACCCTGCAGCCTCCCGGGTACAAAGCTAGTGCCTCGGGTCCTCACCCATCTGAAATACTGGCCTAGTCAGGCAGCACACTGGCATGGAAAGGCCAGGACACCTCTGGGCAACTGGCAGATTCCTTGCTCCTGGGAGACCATCTCATTTCCTCTTACCTTGAAAAGCAGCTTGTGTGTGTTTTTACCTAAATTAAGTTCCCTCAGACTGGAAACCCCCAGCCTTGCCAGGGGCTGCCTGGACGTGCTAGTGTCAAGAGAGGGCAGAGGGAGGGATTTGGGCCCCATTGCAGAGCAGGAGTCTCCCCCAGTACTCAAAGTGAGGCACAATGCCAGGCAGTTCACCATGGAGATGTGGCCAGTCGCCCTGCTGCTTGTCCCATATGCTGCGGGGTGCACCAAATGGGGCAGCAGGGCGCCGTGCTCCATTACAAAGGGCTACCACCCATGCCCAGTGTGCCTGCCCTAGAGTCCTAATCTGGCTGCAGACTCCAAGGGCAAAGGACACACCATGTAGCATCCCTGCTTCCTCTCAGTGACAGCCAGCCACAGCACTGACAGCACTGGCCAAAATGTGGTCACTTCCTGGTGAGCAAAGGGTTAAGTTGAGCTCAGCGTGGGCAGGTGCTCAAGGAAGAGTCTGAGCAGTGCCAGGGTGTGGTCATGCTCACGGCTCACTGGGCTGGGTTGAACCCCGCACTGAGGAATTTTAGTTTAGAAGAATTAAGCCTTGAGATAAGACCTTGCTAATGGTGACTGTTTTATTCCCTGCTGGCTTTCTCCACCAGTTATAGCCTCCCTACCCTCTGCTTTCTTTCCCAGTTCGGAGGGTTACTAAGAGTCAGTGGTGCCTGGGTCCCTTCATGGACTTAAAAGCCAGAATGGACCCTAACTCGCAGCGTAACTGGTCGGAGAACCTTGCCCAGCGAGTCCTGCATCACGCCCAATAACTTGGAAGCTCCAGTATCCTGACTGATGAGGCACTGTCCCATTTGGTTTTACTGCCCCCCTCTCTGTAAGATAGTCAGGAAGCGATTATTTGTTGACAGACAAAAATTCTGTTTAAAATGCAGATGCCTCAGAGCATCTAGCAGTCTAAGCTGGACCTGCCGTCTCCATGTTGGAAGACTGGGGCTAACGCTACGTGAATTCTTCGCTGAGCTGGTGGGAGCTATTTTTCCTTCTGGATGTGAAGCCCTGTGGTGTGTAAAGGAAAACAGATGTGTCCATTGGCATGTTGCTGGACACAGCAGTCCTGTGGTGAGTGTTTGGTTAAACCCAGTCTGCTGGACTGATTCAAAGTCCACAGGAGCTTGCAAGAAAAGGGAGAGAGAGATAAGGGCCCCAGCCCCTCTGCCCCTGCCTGCCTTTTCCCTCCAGCGAAGGAAGGAATAGCATCCTGGTGGGCCTGACCTGGATTTTCATGGAGTGTCCATTGGGTGCAGAGCTCTTGTGAAAATCTGGTCCTTGTTTCCCTGGGGCTGAGGAGCCAGGGAGCAGAGAAAACTGAGCCAGCCATGGTTTGCTCAGAGAGGTTGGGGACACTCCTCTGCCTGCCAGTATATCCAGGACATTAGCCAGGACAGTAGGTCCCCAGGACATGAAAAGCCGGACACCGTCCACCCAACTCAGTGCTATTGACGGGTACAAAACACGATTAGGCAGTGCATGAGGTACGGCCACCCAACCACAGCTCCCCTCCAGCTGAGAGGCAAGACAGCGGCAGCACAGATACGGGTCTGTCATGCTGGCCGAAAGTGGGTCAGAGGAGCAGCACAAGCT
Organism: Gopherus flavomarginatus; assembly: GCF_025201925.1. NCBI lineage: Eukaryota > Metazoa > Chordata > Testudines > Testudinidae > Gopherus > Gopherus flavomarginatus. Next base: position 41,694,806 of record NC_066630.1, read on the forward strand.
GCCGCCAGAAACATGGCTGTGGAGACGGACAGCATAAGGTGGCCAGTGAAGTCAGAGGTGCTGCACCTGGCCCACTGAGCTGAGGATAAATTGATCCAGCCATTAATTCATGTCTACACTAGAGCCTTTGCATTTCCCACCCTTGCTAACACTACAAACAGTGAGTCTGTTGAAACAGACGGCAGCTAGTGTAGATGGCCTCTGGCATTTTACCCACTATGTCATCTCTACTTGCTCTTGGCAGGACTAGCCAGCACGGTGGTATGAAGGTTCCCATTGTCGCTAGCATGCTGGGCTTCCCCAGTGACTGCAGTGGTGGGCGACTGGAAGGGTAAATGTCCCTAGTGCAGACAGCTGCAGCGAGACCCACAGAAAAGCAGCTAAATCTTTTATCTTTGCAAATAGGCTGTTTAACAAGGACTGTTCAGCCCATTACTATTGCATCAAAGAGCCCAGCCAGAGCTGGAAAGAGCCACGCTCGCTTCTTGCCAACAAAGGGGAAAAATTGTATAAAAATCATCATTTTAAAAAGATGTGAGCCAAGCTTGGCTGGGACTCCCTGCGGCTCAGACACAAAAGGGGAAGCCATTGACGTAACCATTGTCCTTTGCACCCCTCGACTCCCAAGCAGCCATCGCTCAAAAACTATTGAAACAAGGGAATGGATCAACTTAGAAACTGCCATCACCCAAAAGACCACTGTCCCATAAGGTTCTGTCCACAGCACCAGAAGCTTAAGAGAAAGAAGCTTCAGGTATTTCAGGGACTCACACGGCCCTGTTACTCTAGTATCTGAGTACCTCACAGTGTATTTATCCTCACAGCACCCCAGTCCCACAGGGAAGTACTAGTCACTCTATTTTTATGGATGGGAAGCTGAGGCTCAGGAGACTAAGTGACTTGACCAAGGTCACACAAGAAGTCTATGGCAGAGCAAGGTATTGGACCAAGCTCTGTGGAGTCCCAGGCTAGCGCCATGATCACTGGACCGTCCTACATTTCCCATAAAGCTGTTGTAATGAACTGGTTTATATGTGCATGACTGCCTTCTACTGGCAGCAATCAGAACTGCTCAGCTGTGTGCCATCAACCCTATATTACTTATGCTTAGAGGAGATTTTCATTGAATTCTAATGGCAGGTGCCTGTGCTGTCTGTGATAGGAGCATCAGAGTTCTAGCCTGCTGTGACTGTGAGGTTCCAAGAGGGTGTGCTCAATGGTTTTTGTCCATGGCTGCTGCTCAGATGTAGAGATTTTTTTCATGAAGGGAATTTCCTAGCTGGGAAATGTACACCTCTACCCCGATACAACGCTGTCCTCGGGAGCCAAAAATTCTTACTGCGTTATAGGTGAAACCGTGTGATATCGAACTTGCTTTGATCTGCTGGAGTGCGCAGCCGCCCCCGCCCCCCCGAGGGCTGCTTTATCGCGATATATCTGAATCCATGTTACAGCGGGTGGCGTGATGGCGGGGTAGAGGTGTATTTTCCCCCAACTTCCACCCCCTTCCTCTTGATGTGACAACCATCTATAAATACATTGCAGCACATTCATTTCGCTCAGCCTGTAGCCCTGGTCTGGACTGTTGCCTGGTGAGGACATTCACCAGTAAACCACTGACCATTGCGCTCCCAAGTGCAGCAGGGTTGATTATGTTGGCTGTGTCTATCCTTGTGAATGGCACTGCCGCTCTTATGTCTATTCATTCGCTTCTATTTTGTGCTCGCTGGCTTGAAGGCTGTCTCAGCTGATATGAAAAAGAACGGCCGCACTGAAGCACTGGGATTCTTGGGACCCAGCTGAGAGTCAGTGACTGTGGATAAATCTGCTGCCCCTCTGGCTATGCCCACTCAGACCTCAGAACACCATGGGACAGTGTCAATAACCATCTACCTCTGCTCTGTCTGGGCTCCTAAGCAGAGGCCAGGGCAGTGGGACAGCAGCAGAGCCCTTCAGTGCAGCAGCTCACTGCCGAAGCTCGAACATCTCATTTACGTTGGTCTCATTTCCAGGGCTGGGTTTAGTGTGCAGGTGTTGGAGGTCTGTGATCTATCGTCGGTCAGGTTAGATGAAACTCATCTGAAGTCAGAGCAGGGTGGACTCAAAGTGATGGCTCTGAAATAAATAGCCACAGCTATCTCCACCAAGCTCTCTGGCCTCTCTTCTCACTGGGCACAGATACCAGGGCAAGGTTCTTCTCACTCCAAGTAAACAGACCGCAAAGCTCTGCGCCTGGCTGCCGCCAGCATGAGGTCCACTTGTCAGCCACTCTCACCTTTGACGGTCACTGTGGATAGCTGAATCCTGCAGGAATGTGAACTAGCTGGGTACAGAACTCACAGTGCAAAATGGAGTCACTAAAACCAAACCGACTCCCCAGGCTTGCAGTGCCTGCCTCTGTGGTGACACAGATGGAGGGATGCACAGGAGATGGAGGATGGCCCAGGGGTTATGGAAGTAGCTAGAGAGCAGAGTTCAATTGTCTGCTCTGCCACAGACTCCTTGTGTGACCGTAGGCAATTCATCTAGCGTCTCTGTGCTTCAGTTTCCTCTCTGTAAAATGCAGATAATAGCAGAGCCCTACCTCACGTGAGGGACTGTGGGGCTCAGATGCTGTAATGGGGGCCAAATACGTACTCTAGCAAGGAGACCAAAATTCTGGACTGGGCCACTTAGTTGAGCAGGAGCCATGGTTTTTTAAAAAAAAAAGGGTCTGTGAAGAGCAGAATCTGAACTACCATGTCTGTCCATGGAACAACTAAATAACTCTATGGGTGAAACTTCTGAAGCCATCTGACACTGGGCTGTGGGTCATTTACAGTGCAGTAGTGGGAGGGTAAGATCCACCTGCTTTGCTGAGAGCTCTGACGTGGCCATGGCAAAAGAGAATCCAGTGACTTGGAACTTTTCCTGTTTTTCTTTTCAATTTGCTGAACGAATTGCTGCTGTTTAACTGAACTGAAAGGTGCTTGGGACTCCTCTGCATTTTTTATTGATAAAGAGGATGATGAATGGTGTCCTGGTTAAAGCACTGGCCTGGGGCTCAGGTTATCTTCCTAGTGGTGCCATAAATTTCTCGTGTGATCTTTGGGAGGTCACGGCATCACTCTGTGCCTCAGTTTCCCATCTGTAAAATGGGAACATGGGGCAGGGGGTGTTGTGAGGCTCAATCCAGACACAGAGATGCTGTGGTCCATAGAAGTACCTAGACAGATTTTACATAATGATGACAAATCCATCAGCTCCTTGTCAGTCAAGGGTGGGTGACAATGGAAACCCCACATACAGGAACCAGCCGACTGGGTGAGCAATTGCCTAGCCCAGTGCCCTGGGGTCTTTGAGAGGCAGGAATGGAAGCACTCTAACCTGGTACTTTAGCATGCGTGAAAGATGACCTTTCCAGTAAGGCACGGCATGACCTTCAATCCCTAATAGTCTTAGGGTCTGTCTGCACTGCAACTAGACACCTACGGCTGGCCCATGCCAGCTGGCTTGGGTTCGCGGGGCACGGGCTCAGGGGCTGTTCGATTGCCATGTAGTTGCCATTGCAGAGTTCAGACCCAGCCTGAACATCTACATCACAGTCAAACAGCTCCTAGCCGGAGCCCAGAACCTGACATACCCGAAGGAGTTAGTCATTCCCAAACAATTCAGGAAGAAGGTGGGGGGGTGGGAGGAGATAAGCAAGTGTCTCCCTAGCTTTTGCCTCTGGGTGTTTTCTTTTCCAGGGCTTCCCTTTGGTGCAGCCGAGAGAAAATATGGTCACAGCTTCCTCTTCTGTCTTCTAGGCAGGGCGTGGGTAGAGACACTCAGATGTGTCCTTGCTCCTTCCAGCCCCAGCACAGCCCTGTGCAACGCAAACCAGCCTGGTACGTGTGTGTCATTCCGGGCATGGCTGCAGGACAAGCCTCATTAGTCACCGTGCTGGGAAAGCGCAGACACAATCCCACTGCTCGCTGTTCCTAGGGGCCTGGTGCACTCACACGCCCAGCTGCTGGCTGGGGGAGGGGCGCGGAGGGGGTGTCAGCGGCACAGCTATTTGTGTAGCGACTTGGATAGGAAGGGGGCAGGCGCTGCTGGCAGGCGATAGTGATCGCTGCTCCCCGGATTCCTAGCTGAGCGCCGCAGCCCCACGGTCGCTTGATTAAATCTTCGCTGAAGCCTCACCCCGCTTGCGCTGCTCCACATGAGAACGCCCGAGCACAGGAGCCTTTCAGATGGCAATTAGAAAGCGATGGCAGAGAGATGCGCTGGAGTTAGAGAGAAAGGAAGGGAGGCCGAACGGAAACTAATTGGGCATGGATTCATTAAGGGAGCGAGAAGGCACTGTTACCATAGGAACCCCAGCTTTAAGTGTACAGCAGCGTAGAAGGCCAGTAAATGTTTTGCAGGCCAGACGGCAGCTCCTTCCAGGGCCAAAGCATCAGCCATACTCTGTGCACTGACCCTTCCAACCTGACTGCCCAGCGACTGGGGAAAGGCTGCTGAAAAATCTGCATGAGGCTCAACTGGCAATGGCTTGCCTGCACCCTTCCTGGGAGGACTATTTTTGGGAGGGCAGCAAAGAGAGGGGGCCTTTTCCAGGAAACCACTCGTGCAGCTCTGTGTATTGAGGGCCCAGAGCCAAGTGGCCAAACGGAAATCAGCAAGGGACTGGAATTTTCAAAGTACTTTTCAGTGCTAGCGAAAGGCTCTGGGCTCTTTGATTTCCAGTGGAGGGAAGGCCACCCACTTCGAAGTGGGGAAGAGCCAGAAAAACCCTGAAATCAACTAATGGGACAAATGAACAGTGCAGAGATGGGTCAAAGGTACAACGGAAGAGCATCAGTGCGAGGCACCAAGCGGAGACCCCCTGAGAAGAAGGGAGCTAGTGGAACGCTGCTTGGATGTATGTGTGGGTGCAGGGTACCAGCCTTTCTGATCGGTGTGTGGTGGGGCTCTGCTCAGGGAAACAAAGAGGTCACAAGAACACAGGAGCCAGCGAAAAACAAAAGAGGAAGGGGGGTGCAGGTCCTGGGAGCAAAACAAGGGATCTACAAGGAGACAGCATGCGGAGAATCCTGGGCAACATCCATTGCTCCAAGAGGATACCGAGGGAGTTAGTGGGTGCCGTCCAGTGGAACACTGCGTGGATGAAAGGTGCCAGCAAGACAGTCATGAAGACTGATGTCTTCTAGCCCCACGAGCTAGTTACTGCAGGGGCCATGGCAGTGCCAGCCTCCCCATGCACAACAGCAATGATCCCTGCGACTAAGACACACACAGGTCCGATTCCTTGCTCTGCTGTGGGTCCCTGTGTGACCCTGAAGAAGGGCCTTAGTCTGTCTCTGTGCCTCACTTCCCCATCTGTCAGATGAGGGCAATAGCACTTCCTTACCTCCCAAGGAAACTGCCAGGACAACTCTGGTTCACATTGTGAGTGCTCAGATAATAGAGGCCATAGCAGGACCCACCAGTGGACATTTGTTAATGACCAACCCTCAAGGGAAGTTTCTGATTAACTCCTCCAAGAGGTGTTTGTTTAGCCCCAGAAGCAAGGCAGGCTTCTAGCCCTTCCCTATTCTGGAGTTCGTGCATGTATATTCCTAGATAATCTAAGCGTGGATGTTCTCACTAGCCATATAAATGTCCGAGTTTTTTCTGAATCCTGGTAAGCTCTTGGCTCAGTGATATCTTGTAGCAATGAGTTCCACAGGCTAATTATGCATTGTGTAAAAATGGTCTCTCTCTTTTTTTATTATTATTTTGGTAAAAAGTAAGTAAACAAAGAGTTCTAGTGGTAGATACTGAATGTATATATTTACAGAAAATTGGCACAGCCTAAACACCAAGTTATGCTGTTAGCTAAAGAACATATGGGCTGTTTTTCTATAACTAAGGAAATTCATCCGTTATCACGAGGAGCCATTTATCTCCTTGGGAATTTTAACAAGTGAGTCTCTGTTACTGCAGCATGTCACAAAGCACTGGGGCACTAGCCCATTGGCCCATCAAAAACCATCTTCCAAAGCAGTCAATGCCAGAGAACTCAGAGGAAGATAAGAACTCCTAATGATGCACAGGAATGCCTGTATAGTTTGTGGGAGATTAAGGGATGAGGACATTATTCCTCCTGACCATAGCAGCAATCAGTGTATGCCCAACCCCTGAGCCATGAGACTGATTTATCTTTTGCTTGCAATAGCTGCAGATGTTCTTTATAAAATCATCTTGGTAAGTTCCAGCCATAGCGTCTGACACAATGGCCTTCTGTAGCCGTGAACTTTACCCTATAGGGAGAAGCATTTCCAGCTGCTGACCCCCACCATTCTCATTATGGGAGAAAGAAGGAACTGGTCACTTTTCACTGTGCCGTTTGTAACTGAATCTCTCAGTCACATCCCTTCTTACTCCTTGGCCCTAGTCTTTGCAGTAGGTAAGTCCCACAAACCCCTTCCCGCCAATCAAACAATGCCAGGTGTTCAGCCAGGAGCTGCCATGTGGGGAAGGAGATAGTGACCAGGCAATGGAAGCCTTGTAGGGCCTGGGCTGTAATTATGGTAGATTTGTACAGGCCGTAGCACTGTGGGGCCCCACTTGGCTGTGGCTGTTGGGTGCTACCACATTATAAATGCTAACGCTGGACACCCTAGGGCAGGGGTGGGCAATTGGCAGCATAGGGGCTGCATCCAGCCTGGCAGTCATTTTATTTGGCCCACCACAGTCCAGCTTGGGGCAGGTGATCTGGCAGCGCTAGGGCCAGCAAGGGTGGAACATGTGTCATGTGACACTGGTGGGAGCCAACGGGCCAGCGCAGGAAGCTGTGCCCAGTGCTGTGGGACAGGAGCTGCTGCTGCAGGGTTTGCACAGGGCTGGCTTGGTCACCAAATCCACTCCCCAGGGGCAAGACCCAACACCCCCCCACACACACAGATCACACCACCCAGAGGCAAGACCCAACCATCCCAGCCCGCCAAAGGGTTTTTGTGGGTTTTTGTAGCTCTCTGCTACCTTAAAGTGCCCTAGGGAATGGGAATAGACTGGATGAGTCGCTGCATTTGGCTCCTTCCACTGCTCACTCTAGGAGCCTAGGCTGTAATTCCGAGGAGGACAAGCACACCCTGGAGGTCTCACCTGCAGCCCTGTGGCTGGGCAGCATGCACTGGGTGGGCAGCTGGGCTGATTTGCCTGGGGGAGAGCCGCAGCTCAGTCATATCCAGCAAGAGAACATCATGCAGGGAGCATGGTGTTCTTTACATTCAAACAATGAGAGCTTGTAGTTAACAGCAGCTGTGGCTGCAGCCAGCCACGGTCTGATCTCCCCCTCCCCTGCCTTCCAAGGTCGAGGGCACTTTTGTCTCTGCAGTCACACGGTGCATTGTGCCACAAAGGCAGCTGTGAAGGAGGAAGAGCTAGCGAAGGGGCAGGTCTAGGGGTGGAAGGAGACCAGCAGGAGGCGCTGCAGACAGCAAGCTCCGAGCAGAATGGCTACACTACTCCTTTTAGCCCTGCTGCAGCACAAGCCAGTCCGTTGACCCAGGCTCTGAGACTGGCTGCTGCAGGGTTGTGGTACCCCTAGTCTCTCCCTCCTCTCTGTCAGACAGCAACTCCCAGAACTGGATTCTGTCTGGCTGTCCACAGGCTTCTGTTTGCTCTCCACCCCAGAGGCTCTGATTTAGGCATGTGACCTGCCTGTCATCTGACTGTTCATTTTCTGCACTTGGGGCTGGAAGTAAGTATCACAGGTGAGCTCTGCAGCTGTTTCCCCTTAAAGGGCCAGTCACCCTGTTATAGTGGCCATGTAAATACCATTCATAGATATAACAAACAGGCAAGTTCCTGGTATCCTCCCAGTCCTCGCACAGGCAGAATTCCCATCACCTTCAGGGTGGTTTTTAACTTGACTAAGGGCTTATCCCATCATGGGAGGGCAGATGCTTTAATGGCGACTCGGGACTCGCAGCAATATTGTCCCCAAGAGGCCCTGCCCAGGTAACCCTGTCCCAGAGAGGGAGGCACATGAAAGGAGCTCTCCACAAGAGCTTCACTTCCAGCAGCAGTGGCTCTCCGAGATTCCCCCCACATCAGCTTCCTGTCTGTGCTGCAGTTCTCCCAGTGACCTGCTTGCCACGGCTTGGTCAGGCATTTTCAAGTTCAGTGTTCGGTAGCTAAGCCTAAAGCCTGGTCTACACTACGTGTTTATACTGATTTTAGCAGTGTTAAACCGATTTAACGCTGCACCCGTCCACACAACAAGGCCCTTTCTATCGATATAAAGGGCTCTTTAAACCAGTTTCTGTACTTCTCCCCGACGAGAGGAGTAGCACTGAAATCGGTATTACCATATCGGATTAGGGTTAGTGTGGCCGCAAATCGACGGTATTGGCCTCCAGGCGGTATCCCACAGTGCACCACTGTGGCCGCTCTGGACAGCAATCTGAACTCGGATGCACTGGCCAGGTAAACAGGAAAAGCCCCGCGAACTTTTGAATTTCATTTCCTGTTTGCCCAGCGTGGAGCTCTGATCAGCACGGGTGGCGATGCAGTCCCAAACGCAAAAAGAGCTCCAGCATGGACCGTACGGGAGATACTGGATCTGATTGCTGTATGGGGAGACAAATCTGTTCTATCAGAGCTCCGTTCCAGAAGATGAAATGCCAAAGCGTTTGAAAAAATCTCCAGACACAGGCCACAGCAGGGACTCAGCATAGTGCTGCGTGACAAGCGTAATGGAAAGCCAAAGAATCAAATGGACGCTCATGGAGGGAGGGAGGTGGTACTGAGGACTCCAGCTATCCCACAGTCCCCGCAGTCTCTGAAAAGCATTTGCATTATTGTCTGAGCTCCAAATGCCTGTAGCGTCAAACACATTGTCCGGGGTGGTTCAGGGTATAGCTCATCAATTTACCCCCCTTTCCTCCACCCCGTGAAAGAAAAGGGAAAAAAATAGTTTCTTGACTTTTTTATATGTCACCCTATGTCTGCTGCATGCTGCTGGTAGACACGGTGCTGGGGCAATGAACAACAGCACCCTCACCCCTCCCCGGTGGCAGATGGTACAATATGACTGCTATCCATCGTCATCATCAGCCTGTGAGTGCTCCTGGCTGGCCTCAGGTGAGGTCGGCCAGGGGCGCCTGGGTTAAAATAGGAATGACTCCCAGTCATTCCCAGTAGATGGTACAGAATGGCTGGTAACCGTCTTCATCATAGCAACTGGGGGCTGAGCTCCATCAGCCCCCTCCTTTCATGTGTAAAGAAAAGATTCTGTACTGCCTGCACTATCATAGCAGCAGGATGCTGGGCTCCTCTCCCCCGCACCGTTTAATGTCCTGCCTGGACTATCATAGCAGCTGGAGGCTGCCTCCCCCTCATTTTATCTCACTAACAAGTCAGTGTTTCTTATTCCTGCATTCTTTATTACTTCATCACACAAATGAGGGGACACTGCAACGGTAGCCCAGGAGGGTTGAGGGAGCAGACAAGCAACGGGTGGGGTTGTTGCAGGGGCACCCCCTAGAATGGCATGCAGCTCATCATTTCTGCGGGATCTGACACGGAGCAGCTGTGCTCTCTGGTACACTGGTTCTCTAGCACATTTGCCCCATATTCTAGGCAGGACTGACTCTATTTTTAGATAAACCATAAAGAAGGGAATGACCCGGGGGGGTCATTCTCATTTTTGTCTTTGCGCCTCTGACCGACCTCAGCCAGGAGCACCCATGACAGCAGCAGACGGTACAGAACAACTGATAACCATCATCTCATCGCCAATTTATAATGGCATGGTAGACAGTACAGAACAACTGATAACTGTCTCTGCTATCTTGCAAAGGCAAATGAATGCTGCTGTGTAGCGCTGCAGTACTGTATAATACGGTGACAGTGACAAAAGGCAAAATGGGCTCCATGGTTGCCATGCTATGGCGTCTGCCAGGGCAAACCAGGGAAAAAGGGCACGAAATGATTGTCTGCCATTGCTTTCGCGGAGGAAGGAATGAGTGACGACATTTACCCAGAATCACCTGCGACACCATTTTTGCACCATCAGGCATTGGGATCTCAACCCGGAATTCCAATGGGCGAGGGAGACTGCGGGAACTATGGATAGCTACGGGATAGCTACCCACAGTGCAACGCTCCAGAAATCGACGCTAGCCTCGGTACATGGATGCACACCACCGAATTATTGTGCTTTGTGTGGCCGCGTGCATTCGACTTTATACAATCTGTTTTACAAAATGGGTTTATGTAAAATCGGAATAATCCTGTAGTGTAGATGTACCCTCAGCACCATGAAACTGGGAGCAATTCCTGACACAAGAAGCAGAGAAGAAACAGGCCCCAAGAAGTGACTTCCCAGTGAACAAGAACTGGTGCAAGAGAGAAGAGCAGCTAGTGAGGGTATGTACGTTTCCATTAGATCATTTCATCTGGCAGCAACAGATCATGTATCTGATCTGCCCTGGGACATTACAGCAAACTGCCCCGACCCCCCCGCAGCAGCCACATTCACTGCAGTTACAGCACTGAGCACACAGTCAGGAAAGTGCCAGCCCTGGAGGCTTACAGTAAAGCAGGGGTGAGGGGTATGCATGGAGGGGTCCCCACTCACTAGCCAGCGCACACCCTCATGGCCAGCCATGCTGCTTCCACAGCCCTCAGCCTGCACTGGTCTGTCCCATCTCACAGCTAAGCCCTTCAGCCAGGCGGACCTCACGGCCTTGCTGGCCCAACCTGCGGCTCTATTAAGACATGGACACATTACGCCCCTGCCCATATTAGAGAAATCTCCCCTGTGTAACTAACCAGGGCGCTTTACTTTCGTAAGTTACCAGGTTAAGCTGATTTTGTACTAAAATTTCTGTAATGCAGACAGGGCCTATCAAAAAGTTTGAGATCCTGTGCTGAGGTGTATAAATCCCATCCTGCCCCAGCCACTAAGGGGCAGAGTGACTCCTCTTTAGCTGTGGTTAACTCGCCGACCAGCAACAGCTGGGCTGAGAGCCTGCAGACCAAGGATAAGGAGATGCTAGGGAGCCTGGCTAGAATAATCTGCAAAATGGCAGGAACTTGTTTGAGGAGCTGGACCCTCCAGTGACAAACCACTGGAAGGCATCGCCCTCTGAACAGCACTGGGAGGCAGCGAAAGGAGCCCAGGGAAGCAGTAGGGAGTCTGAGGAAGCACCTTTAGCCGTTTAGTACAGGGTCGGTGGCCTAGATCCCAGAGCAGAGGGAGGCGTCTGGGTTCCCATAGTGACCCCAAGGCAGGTGATATAACACCCCCTCCATCCTCCCTGATGCAAGGCAGGGACAAGGACTGTTGAGCCCTGGGTGAGGCTGAAGGCCTGGCACAAGGTCATTATCCTCTCTGTTTGCTGAAAACTCTTTACTACTGGCCAGCCTGGATTTGAGCCAACAAGTTAGTGAAAGGGAGAGCCAGGGCATTCCCATACCTGAGCTCAATGCTGCAGGGAACCAAGAAAATAGATTTAAAAACAAAAATCTGCCAGCTGGACCCCTTCCCAACTACCCCCTAGCTGGGCAGCTAACCCCAGGCCAGCCAGGGGAAGGAGTAAAGGGGAGATGAAATCAAGCTAGCTCTACCTTTGATCCTGTAGTAAAGGCTTCCTCCCTGGAGACACGGTGCCCTCCACCCTATTGGGGCACATGGCCCTGTCTCATCCCACCCCACCTTCCATCCGTGCAGCTCTCCTCACTGGCTAACCTGCCTGCCCTGCCCTGCCCACTTCAATAGCCGTCTTTCCCTGCATCGCAGGGTGCGCTACGTACTACGGAGCAGCGAGAAAGAACACGTGGATAAACACAAGCCCTGGCAAAGTGCGCCTGGCTTTAGCAAACTATTTAATTAGCCTCCACAAACTTTTCCTTGCCTGCAGATTATAGTGATCTCAGCCCAAGAAGCCCTGGAATGCGACTCCTTCCAAACACATGCTCAGTTGAGACATAATGACATTGACTTGGTGTGCAACAGAATGTAGTAAGAACAGCATGGAATGGATTTTATTAACATTACTGAGCTGCTTGTCAATGATTTAGTGACTGGGCGCATATACAGATAGAGATATATGGTAGATATACGTTGAATTCTCTCGACGTTTTTGTTTAGTGACATTTTTTACTCCTTTTGAGTGCTTAAACAGCAACATCTAGCGATTTTTCAGGTGACTTCCTGCTGTGTGGAATTGGCAACCCTGCCTGGTTTCTTGGCACAATCCCTGACCTGCTGTGTGATCTTGGGCAAAACCTTCTCCGCGCCAGGCCTCAGTTTCCCCCCCCCCCCCCTTGTCTGTTTAGGCTGTAGGCCAGGAACTGTCTCTCACTGTATGTGCTTACAGCGCCTGGCAGAACTCAGAGATTCTAAGGACAGAAGGGACCACGGTGACCTCCCTGCAGAACACTCGTCCCTTCCCTGAACTAACACCTGTTAGAACTGGAACAGATCTTTTAGAAAAACATCTGGTCTTGATTTTAAAAATTGCCACAGGTGGAGAAGCCACCATAATCCTAATAAATAATAAATGCCTATTTCCTGTGTAACACTTTGTGACATGCCTTGAGTTGTCCAATGCAATCTTTAATGTCTTTATCTTCACAACATCCGTGTCAGGCAGGGAAGCATTATTATCTGCATTGCACAGAGAGGCTAAGGGCCTCCCCCAAGGTCCCACAGGACACCACGGCCCTCAGTACATTGCTCCCATGATTTGTTATTTCACTGGTAAATCGTACAACTTCGTTCCAGTCCTAATTGGTCTAGCTTCAACTTCCAGGCATTGGCTCTCATTGGTACCTCTCGGGGAGGAATAAAGAGCAAGGTTTTGCCTCAGTTGGGATTAAAAACAAGTGAATCCAGAGGATCGGGCAGGTTTGCTGCTCAGAAACTTAACACCAGCCCAGGGTTGGTGGAATCTTGGCCCAGTTTTAAGAATCTTTTGGAAAACGTGAGCCGAGTTTCAAGTCTGAAACCATAGTAAAGCTTCCTGTAACTCTAGGCTTCAACCCTGGCATCCTCCCTCCCCACCCTTCCATTCCTAACAAAGAGTAATTGTAGGGTAGAGCATCAGGATACAGGCTATTCGATATCCCAGGTGAGAGGTTGGATTTCATTTTGTTGTGACTCTTTCATGAGAAAGATTCCTGAGCCATTTCTGGAGGTTGGATAAATATGGATTAAGGCAGCTTTTTCCATCCATAGATGTTCTATCCATCAGTTGCAGAGATTCCAAATGGTGTTTCGGGCCATTTACGCAGGCAGATGTATGGGATCATTCCAGCCTGTGGCCTGGTAACACCCGAGTCAGTATTCAGCATTCAGATGAGATGGCAAGGGACAAGGACCTAGCATCATGGCAGGGATGAGGGTCTCAGTGTGCTGGACAAATTCCAGTTTGGGGACTTACATCCTGCCTCCCTAAACTAATCCACATCTTTATAGCCTCTCGGGTGGACGCTCTGCATGGCCACCTTAACGCTTGGAAATGGCAGAGATGCTTAATGACTTCTTTGTTTCGGTCTTCACTGAGAAGTCTGAAGGAATGTCTAGTACAGTGAATGCTTACGGGAAGAGGGTAGGTTTAGAAGAGAAAATAAGGAAAGAGCAAGTAAAAAATCACTTAGAAAAGTTAGATGCCTGCAAGTCACCAGGGCCTGATGAAATGCATCCTAGAATACTCAAGGAGTTAATAGAGGAGGTATCTGAGCCTCTAGCTATTATCTTTGAGAAATCATGGGAGACGGGGGAGATTCCAGAAGACTAGAAGGGGGCAAATATAGTGCCCATCTATAAAAAGGGAAATAAAAACAACCCAGGAAACTACAGACCAGTTAGTTTGACTTCTGTGGCAGGGAAGATAATGGAGCAGGTAATCAAAGAAATCATCTGCAAACACTTGGAAGGTGGTAAGGTGATAGGGAATAGCCAGCATGGATTTGTAAAGAACAAATCATGTCAACCTAATCTGATAGCGTTCTTTGATAGGATAACGAGCCTTGTGGATAAGGGAGAAGCGGTGGATGTGATATACCTAGACTTTAGTAAGGCATTTGATACAGTCTCGCATGATATTCTTATAGATAAACTAGGAAAGTACAATTTAGATGGGGCTACTATAAGGTGGGTGCATAACTGGCTGGATAACCGTACTCAGAGAGTAGTTGTTAATGGCTCCCAATCCTGCTGGAAAGGTATAACAAGTGGGGTTCCGCAGGGGTCTGTTTTGGGACCGGTTCTGTTCAATATCTTCATCAACGATTTAGATGTTGGCATAGAAAGTATGCTTATTAAGTTTGCGGACGATACCAAACTGGGAGGGATTGCAACTGCTTTGGAGGACAGGGTCAAAATTCAAAATGATCTGGACAAATTGGAGAAATGGTCTGAGGTAAACAGGATGAAGTTCAATAAAGATAAATGCAAAGTGCTCCACTTAGGAAGGAACAATCAGTTTCACACATACAGAATGGGAAGAGACTATCTAGGAAGGAGTATGGCAGAAAGAGATCTAGGGGTCATAGTAGACCACAAGCTTAATATGAGTCAACAGTGTGATACTGTTGCAAAAAAAGCAAACGTGATTCTGGGATGCATTAACAGGTGTGTTGTAAACAAGACACGAGAAGTCATTCTTCCGCTTTACTCTGCACTGGTTAGGCCTCAACTGGAGTATTGTGTCCAGTTCTGGGCACCACATTTCAAGAAAGATGTGGAGAAATTGGAGAGGGTGCAGAGAAGAGCAACAAGAATGATTAAAGGTCTTGAGAACATGACCTATGAAGGAAGGCTGAAGGAATTGGGTTTGTTTAGTTTGGAGAAGAGAAGACTGAGAGGGGACATGATAGCAGTTTTCAGGTATCTAAAAGGGTGTCATCAGGAGGAGGGAGAAAACTTGTTCACCTTAGCCTCCAATGATAGAACAAGAAGCAATGGGCTTAAACTGCAGCAAGGGAGATTTAGGTTGGACATTAGGAAAAAGTTCCTAACTGTCAGGGTAGTTAAACACTGGAATAGATTGCCTAGGGAAGTTGTGGAATCTCCATCTCTGGAGATATTTAAGAGTAGGTTAGATAAATGTCTATCAGGGATGGTCTAGACAGTATTTGGTCCTGCCATGAGGGCAGGGGACTGGACTCAATGACCTCTTGAGGTCCCTTCCAGTCCTAGAGTCTATGAGTCTATGAGTCTATGAGCCATGTGGAAGCTGACGCAGAACGCAGCCGTCAGCTTGCTAGGTGGAGTACTTGCCATTATAGAGTGCCAGACCAGAAGGGAGCACCAGATCATCCAGTCTGACCCCTGTATAGCACAGGCCACTGGCCCACTGACACAACAAAAGAAAGGAGACCAAGGTATTACGGCCCCCAGAAGAGTAGACTATGATGTGCCACAGGCAGAGAACAGAAGGCCCTTAGGAGGGCAGAGAACTGCTTACGTGAGATACACTCAGATAATCCTGGCAAGTGACCTGCACCCACACACTGCAGAGGAAGGTGAAAACCCCCACAGTTACTGCCAATCTGACCTGGAGAAAACTCCTTCCTGACCCTACATGTGGCCATCAGTTAGACCCTGAGCATGTGAGCAAGACCCACCCATCCATGATCAGCAGTGGCTGCTTGTTGGTTTCTGAGTGGAGTGCAAGATGTTGGTGATCACCCACGAAGTGTGGGATCTCAAAGGCAGGGTGACCTAATGGATGGAGCACTGGACTGGGACTCAGGAGACCTCCCTTCTATCCAGCTCCGCCACTGGCCTGCTGGGTGACCTTAGGCAAGTCATTTCCCCTCTCTGTGCTTCAGTTTCCCCGTCCCCCGCGGGATAATGATTCTAACCTCCTTTGTAGGTGCTTACGGAGCTGCAGCCGGACAGTGCCAGATCAGAGCTAGGGATTAATAGTAGTTGAGAGAGGCCTCTAGCACTTCGCCAGGCTGCTACAGCAGTTGTGAACATTGGACGTGGCCAAGCTAGTTGAAAAGACGATGCTTCTGACAGTGCATTTTCCATGAGCACCTGTTGATTTAGGAATTCCCTCCCTCCTGTGTCTGAAGCAGTCCTAGTCTGGCCTTTGGGGCATGCTGCAAACTCCATCTTTCTGAGCGATGTTTGGCCTCTTCTTGGGAGTCAGGGTTGTGGAGATTTTGGTTACGTTTCCTTCTGCCTGGCCAGTTTCCATTGTAGAGGGGCTTGTTGCTGGAGGGTTCTTTGTTTTCATATCTCGGGTTTGTATTTAATGAATTGTAAAATGGCTACAGACTGCCACATTCCACACCTGAAGTGGCCGCATTTTAGTGGTGATCAGAATAATTCCTCTGGTTCTGCAATCTTTCAAGGCCTCAGGAAGGAGCAATATCACTGCAAGGTGTCATTATGCACAACCAGAAGGCAAATGAAAGTGTTTTTAAGACAAGTTGCTGCGTAGTCAGTGGCTGATTTTCTTTTACTATTCGTGCATTGATTGATGTCTAATCTCAGAATATAAGCAATGATCTGATCAAGTTGTGGGAGACTCACTTACCACATTTCTTCTTCTTAACAAAGCCATTTTTGTAGCCTGACTTCTACGAAGGATCAGGACTGGACCCATCTTTCTTTCCCCCCTCTCGCCTGCAATTTCAAAAAGGGCCATGGTTAACACTCGTAGGCCATGTCTGCACTACAGCTGGATTGACACTCTGGCGACTGACACACTGGGAGTTGATTTAGTGGGTCTAGTGGGTAGACCACTGCGGGTCTATGCTGCGCTAAGTCGACCTAAGCTACATAGACTCCTGTTGTGTTATTCAGGTGTCTGGAGTGGCGTGACGTAGGTCGACTTACTGCTGTAGTGGAGACATAGTCTCAGATTGGTAAGAAGAGAGAAGTAGGGGAGTGGGCTGACACCCTGTGCAGCAAGTCACAGCCCAGACCGAGGAGCTGGGGCTGAGCTGTATGCCCCTGAAATGAGAGTTTGTAATGGAAATGCTGCCAGACTGTTAACTACAGAGCCAGGGTTGGAACAAAGCTACATAGGCCCCAGATCGACCCAATGTAAGACAGCCCTGGGCTTTCGTTCTGAGTGCTTGGAGACCAGGAGAGAGAGGCGAGATTCTTTCAAACATGGGGAGGAGGTTCCAAATCCACTGGATTCCATCATAACTTGACACTAATCACATCACACACCAGCCACCTGTTACGCTCAATACGGGGGACGGATAGTTCAGCACTTAGAGCAGAAGCGTAATACATAGGAGATCTAGTGCTGTGCCACAGACTTCCCATGTGACCTTGTGCAAGTCACTTAGCTCCATTTGTAAAATGGGATAATAGCACTTCTCTGCCTCCGAGGGTGTTATGTGGATCAATACGGTAATGGACTGTGAGGTGCTCAGATACTACGGTATTGGGGGCCATATAAGTACCGTAGAAAGACAGACTGGTCCACTGCTGCAGGTTACAACAGCCCACAGGCCTGCTTAGGGCTATAAGTCTGAGTTTCTGGAAAGGCTTTGGCTGCTGTAGCTGGCCCAGACAGGCTAACCTGGGAGGCTGGCAGACTAGGTCTTGCTCTGCTGGATGGCACCTAGTGAATCTCTGTGTGAGATCTTACCAAGTTGTTGACATGCTGTGGCGGGGTCCCTGAGGTGCATCCTGAATTGTGGACTCGCTGAGTCCTCCAAAGCCACCACCCTGGGCTGTCTCTCACACTGTGATACTGACAGGCCCTGCACTCACACAGCCATCCACTGGCAGGGACACACTCAACTGAGTTGCATGAATGATCTCCCAGCCACTCATGACCCATCAATGAGGAGGCTCCAGCCAATCCCCCCCAGCTCCCCAGTCTTGCACCCCAGAACTGTACCAATTTGCACTGGTCAGGAGCCTGGCCAGTGTAAGTTCATTATCTAGTTCGCCACTTCACCAAAGGAAAGTGGGCTGGCGCTAGCCTTTGTGACATGAGCAGATTCCCCAAGCACTTCAGACAGACTCGCTGGTAAGGGGAACATTAAAATAAGTTTGTTAATGACCGAGAGAGAGATTTGAAGTGATTGTTAGTGGGAGGCATAAAGTCAGAGATCGTTACCTCAAGAAAATTAAAAGGTAACATTCTAAATTCTAAATGTTTAGTCTAAGCAGGAATTGAATGAAACAGCTTTTCTCACCCTGACAGAGGGTACAAGCAGGTTACAGTTCCTGAAGTCTTTGTCCTCCAGACCATCTTCCAGGTGTTGAGTTGGGTGGGGGCAAGGAAGAGGCCAAGTGATTATGTCAGTGTCTCGTTTTATACCTTCTTCCAGCTGCCAGGAAGGTCCTTGCTGTGACGCATGGATCAGGCGGTCTCCGTTGTGTACCTGCCTTCTCTGAGAAGCCTCTGGGCTAGTGGACTGTGCGTTGATGAGCCATTAACGACCATCTGGCTATTGATGGTTACGCCTTTGTTGTAACTGAAAGACTGGCTGTGGGTGTTCCCAACCTCACAGCACATTTCAGTAAAGCAATACCTCGGAGCTTTGCACACAGTGATAGCAGACATAATCCAACAAGATATTATTGTTCAACAAATCAAGACTTACAAAACGAGACCTCACAAGGCATCCTTTGTACAAACACATCATATTCCTATCACAGTGGTGAACAGGGAGTTCCAGGGTGCTCCTTTGAGGTACAGAGTGTCTCACATGGCAAATGACTTTGATTTGGTTTCCTCCAAGTCACAAGGTCGCTGTAAATTCCAGGTACTGAGCTTTAGTCCTCGGGATTGCTATCTCCCCCCCGGATCGGGAAGGGTTATTCACGAGTTACCGGCTACCATGCTAGCTGTGGTCAGCTCCTCCCTCTTGCTTCAGAAATCAGACAGATTCCAAGCCACTAGGCACATTATTCCCATTCTTCCTGTAAATGTTAAATGGAGATGGCACCTGAGCCACTCACCTGGACCCCAAACAGACAGGGTGGGATCGAAGGCCCTGGTCATTCCAAGTCAGTGATCTGGGGCTTGCATAAGGCAGCTATGGCACTACATACTCCTATTTGGAAGCTAGTGCAGGAGTCCTGCTTCCTGACCTAGTGAAGGGCAGACATGCCACAGATGGGCGCGGAAAGACGGGGGCCTAAGCAGCACTGGAGAAGAATTTGTGCTGCATTTCACAAGGTGCCATGCTAATCTTTGCTTCCCTTCAAGTGTGTTTACAGCTAAGTAAGGCGACCAGGTTTTGTGAAATGGGCATAACTGGCTTGGCAGCAGCACTTCTAAGAAGGATCTGGGAGCTGTGGTGGATCACAACCTCAACATGAGTCAGCAATGTGATGCTGTGGCAAAAAAAGCAATTGCAATTTTGGTTGCATTAACAGAGGCATCGCATGGGAGTGATAGTACCGCTCTACTTGGTGCTGGTTAGGCCTCAGCTGGAGTAGTGTGTCCAGTTTTGGTCACCAGTGCATAGAAAGGATGCGGAGAAACTGGAAAGGATCCAGAGGTGAGCGACAAAGATGCTCTAAGGGCTGGAATGCAAGTCATATGAGCAAAGGCTGAAGGAACAGGGTAGGTTTAGTTTGGAAAAGAGGAGATCGGGGGAGGGACATGATAGCTGTCTTCAAATACTTGAAAGGCTGCTATAACAAAGATGGAGAAACATTGTTCTCTCTTGCCCCAGAGAGCAGGACAAGGGGGAATGGATTTAATCTACAGCGTAGCAGATTTAGACTAAATCTCAGGAAAAACTTCGTATCTGTAAGAACAGAAGGACAATGGGACAGATACCTAGAGGGGTTGTGGAATCTCCTCCCCTGGCGATTTTCAAAGGAGGCTGAAGCCATCTGTCTTGGGTGGTTTAGACCCCCAAGAAATCCTGCATCTTGGCAGGGGGTCAGACTAGCCCAGGGGTCTCAACCTTTGTGAGCTCAGGATCCCTTTGTAAGTGTTTATGGCCTGTCATGGCCCAGTAAATAGTCTCGGGGTGGAGGCCTTGGGGTGGTTTTGGTCAGATCCTACCTCCCAGGGGATTGGGTCCTGCTGGCCTCACCCCACAGTGGTGGCTCCTACAGCACC
This sequence comes from Gopherus flavomarginatus, assembly GCF_025201925.1. Classification (NCBI taxonomy): domain Eukaryota; kingdom Metazoa; phylum Chordata; order Testudines; family Testudinidae; genus Gopherus; species Gopherus flavomarginatus. The sequence goes on from NC_066630.1 coordinate 41,714,833, forward strand.
TGTGGGCTTGGCTTTCTGCTCCAGATGGTGCAACCTCAGGGGTGCAGCACCAGTCCAGTTTGGCCCCGCCCTCCGACTGGACCACATTTGTGTGAGTGGAGTTGTGACCTAGCTCATGGCGGTTGGGCCACGCCTGGGTGGTGCTGGGAGTCAGAGGTTGCAGTGACTGCGGCAGGGAGGGGAGCCCAGCTCCCCACGGACTGAGAAACCCTGAACGAGAGGACCCTTGCGGTCCCTTCTAACCCCGCGGTTAGATGCAAAGCCGTGACACCCCTCACACTGTGCACTGGGCAGGGGGCCGGGCTGTGGCAAGGCTTTAGCTGTCAGCGGGGGGGTGATGGGCAGGAGGGGATGGGATGAGGCAGGGTGAGGGTTAGACAGAGGCATGTGTGGGAACAAAGTGTTGCCTGGAGCAGGAGCGGCGCCAGAGTTTCTGGCGCCCTAGGCAGAATTCGGGGGGCGGCATTTTGTGCGTTCCCCGTGGGGCGCGTGGGAGCTTCCGGTTCCATTCCCATCATGCCGCCGAAGAAGGACCCTCCGCCGAAATGCCGCAGGCAACAGCAGCAGTCATTGAGCTGCTCAGTCGCCTGCAGCTATTTTCAGCTGCACATTGGCAGAAGATCCTTCTTCGGTGGTGCAACGGGAGTGGAACCGGAAGCTCCCGTGTGCCCCGTGGGGAGTGCACAAAATGCCGCCCCCCGAATCCTGGCACCCTAGGCGACTGCCTAGGGTCGCCTAATGGAAGCACCGGCCCTGGCCTGGAGTTGCACCAGATGTGATGCTTTCAGTTAGCAGAGGCTGCGTCAATTGGTCTGATTTTGGCCCAACCCAGCAGGGCTCTGCCTGTCTTCCAATGATGAGGCAAGAGCCTGGCTGCAACAGCCTCACGCTTCCGACCTGGATCGAAAATGTTGTGCCGTGGGCCCATAGCCAGTTCTCTCCTGATACAAGCCCAGGCCCTTTGGCCCAAGTTCTGGGCCTCGTTTGGAAGGTTCGAGCCCCAGCTGCGCCAGTCTCTGCCCTCGCAGGAGTGAATAGTGCCAGAGGAAAATCCAGGGAAGAGACACTGCCTGAATCTGTGCTGCTCTCTCCTGAGCCCGCTCCCTGCCCCGACTGAGTTACTGGCTCCCGAGCTGAGTGTAGGGGACAAAGCCTCCTTCCTGCCTGTGCTCAGGGGCCGGGGGAGTGTGGCAAGGGTGGCGTAGACACACGAGTTCCTCCTGTTAGATGGACTAGGGGATGGATAAGGCAATCTGGGACCACAGGCCCCTCATGGCTCTATCCCCAGAACCCTGTGCCTTGGCCCAGCCCCAGCTGGGAGTGGAGGTGGGGGGGCCTCCACTCCCAGAGAGGCAAGAGAAGCAGTATGGAGCCTGCCCTGTTTTCTCCACCATGAGCAGCAGCATAGGCTGTGGTGAAATTCAGGACATACTTCCGCAGCCAGGTGAAACCACTTAGATACATGGGCCAGGCCAGCTGCACTCGACTCCTCCTGTTACACCCAGTCCTCTGACAGGCCGGGTTTGGTGGGTCACCCTGGAGCAGGTCTTGGAGTTAGCCCCCTATTGAGAAACAAGGGGCAGTCTCCCTCTCCACGCAATTGTTGCAGGCTCTCTGCAGACTCAGGCAGACATCACTGCATTGGTTACTCTTGGGCAATGTTTTCCCAACCACAGAGGCTAGAAATTCATTTTGGTTTTTTCCTGAATGTTTAAATTATGGTGTAATCACAGGACTCCAGGAGCTGGGCCTCTCCGCACAGGCCTTAATCCAGCACTGCCTTAACCCCCTCCCTGGCTCCACCACCATTAACCATATGTTTGTTTTCCTTGCAGGAAATGGCTACATTGAAGGCAAGGAACTGGAAAACTTCTTCCAGGAGCTGGAAAGTGCTAGAAAGGGGGCTGGAGTGGTAAGAAAAACACATTTCCTTTCCTCTTCCTGCTGTTCTTCCTCCTCCTCCTTTGTTCCCTCCTTCCCTGTTCTTCTCCTGACTTGAGTCTCCCGCACAGCCCAGTGTTGCCTCATTCCCTGTGAGGGTTGCAATGAAGAGTCCTTCTCAGGGAGCTGGCATCTGTGCCCGTCACCAGCAAGTTTTAGGGGCCATGCCCAGAAGTGAAAAGCAAACTTGAAAAGGACTCAGGGGCTTGGGACTGACTCAAGCTTGGTGTGGTGTCCCAATCCTGGCTCCAAACAGCTCTGGACATTGGAGCAATCTGGTTCTGAATGCTCTGTCTCAGGCCCACTTCTCGGGTACTTAAAATCCCAGTGTGGGTGCCAAACTACACCTCTTGGGTTATGTCTACACTACAGGATTATTCCGATTTTACAGAAACCAGTTTTTGGAAACAGATTGTATAAAGTCGAGTGCATGCGGCCACACTAAGCACATTCATTCGGCAGTGTGCGTCCGTGTACCGAGGCTAGTGTCGACTTCTGGAGCATTGCACTGTGGATAGCTATCTCGTAGCTATCCCATAGTTCCCACAGTCTCCCCCGCCCACTGGAATTCTGGGTTGAGATCCCAATGCCTGATGGGGCCAAAAATTTGTCACGAGTGGTTATGGGTAAATGTCATCAGTCAATCCTCTCTCCGTGAAAGCAATGGCAGACAATCATTTCGCGCCCTTTTCCCTGGATTGCCCGGGCAGACGCCATAGCACGGCAACCATGGAGCCCGTTCAGCCTTTTTTCACTGTCACCGTATGTCTACTGGATGCTGCTGACAGACGCGGTACTGCAGCGCTACACAGCAGCATCCTCTTGCCTTTTGCAAGTTAGCAAAGATGGTTACCAGCCATACTGTACCGTCTGCTGCTTTGCAAGTTGACAATGACGGTTACCAGTCACACTGTACCGTCTGCTGCTGTCATGGGTGCTCCTGGCTGGCCTCAGTGAGGTCAGTCGGGGGCGCAAGGACAAAAATGGGAATGACTTCCCAGGTCATTCTTTTCTTTACGTTTTGTCTAATGGAGAGTCAGTCCTGCCTAGAATATCAGGCAAGCCTACTAAAGAACCAGAGAGGCAAACAGCCACTCCGGGTCAGAGCCCCAAACATCCCGCAGTAATGATGAGCTGCATGCCATTCTAGGGGGTGCCCCTGCAACAACCCCACCCGTTGCATCCCTCCTCCCTCACCCCTCCTGGGCTACCATGGCAGTTATCCCCCCATTTGTCTGATGAAGTAATAAAGAATGCATGAGTAAGAAACAACACTGACTTTATTGCCTCTGCAAGCAGCGATCAAATCGGGGAGGAGAGGGCAGCCTCCAGCTGCCATGATATTCCTGGCAGGACTGAATCTCCATTAGACAAAGCTTAAAGAAGAGAATGACCTGGAGTCATTCCCATTTTTGCCCAGGTGCCCCTGGCCGACCTCACCGAGGCCAGCCAGGAGCACTCACGGGATGACGATGACAGATACCAGTCCTACTGTACCGTCTGCCCTCCACAAGGGAAAGGAAGGGAAGGGGATGTTGCTGTGTAGCGCTGCAGCACCGCGTCTGCCAGCAGCATCCAGTAGACATACGGTGACATTGAAAAAAGGCGAGAGAGGATTTTTTTCCCTTTGCTTTCATGGGGGGTGTGGTGTGTGTGTGACGTCATATACCCTGAACCACCCGCGACAATGTTTTTGACCCTTCAGGCTTTGGGAGCTCAGCCAAGAATTCAAAGGTTTTCGGAGAGTGCAGGAACTGTGGGATAGCTACAGCCGTCAGTCGCCCCTCCCTCAGTGAGCGTCCATTTCATTCTTTGGCTTTCTGGTACGCTTATCTCAGCTCCTTAAGTTTCACGCAGCACTGTGTTGAGTCCCTGTTGCAGCCTCTGTCCATCATAGCCTTGGAGATTTTTTGAAATGTTTTGGCATTTCGTCTATTGGAACGGAGTTCTGATAGAACAGGTTCATCTCCCCATACAGAGATTAGATTCAGTATTGCCCGTACGGTCCATGCTGGAGCTCTTTTTTTGATTCTGGGACTGCATGGTCACTTGTGCTGATCAGCGCTCCACGCTGGGCAAACAGAAATGAAATTCAAAAGTTCGTGGGGCTTTTCCTGTCTACCTGGCCAGTGCATCCGAGTTCAGATTGCTGTCCAATGCAGACACAATGGTACACTCTGGGATAGCTCCCAGAGGCCAATACCTTTGAATTGCGGCCACACTAACCCTAATTCAAAATGGCAATACCAATTTGAGTGCTAGTCCCCTCATCGGGGTGGAGTACAGATATCATGAGCCCTTTATATCGAAATAAAGGGCTTCGTTGTGTGGACAGGTACAGGGTTAATTCGGTTTAATGCTGCTAAATTCGAGATAAATTCATAGTGTAAACCAGGCCTTGATAATGATTGGTCCTGACTCTTCAAAGTCAGCAGGATTTGGCTAGTAATCAGTCTGTGTCTTACCAATTTTACTTGGGCAAGTATTTCCATGTCCTGAGAAGTTAGGATATTTCCTCCACATGTTCACATTATTACATGGCTCACAGTTAGGTCTAAAAAACCTATGGCCTCTCTGTAAACACTGGAAACATCTGTTGCAAATATGCATTTGTAGGCTGCACTGTCTGTGTTGCCATATTTGATGTTTCACTTAAAGCCCCAGCTACTGGAGTCAAGCGATTACATGAGACTCTTTTGCAGCCCCAATGCCCCAGCTACAGGAAGTGTGTGTGTGTGAAAGGTTCAGTAGGTGGGATACTCCCCTCCACGTCACTTTTGACCCCACTAGCCCAGCATAGAGCTAGAGGTGCTGTGCTGCAAGGAGCAGGGTGGTCACTCACTCTTCTGCATCACAACTGATGTTAAGGCCCCAGCAGCTGGCAATGGCATGTTGCAGTTGACGCTGGGAATTCAGGCCACGATTACTTCTGGTTAGAAAAGAACAGCTTTAAAATGGTCAATACAAATACGTTTCTAGCCCTCAGGCTTTGCGCACAGCAGCTTGAGAACGTGACCCGAGGACAACCTGAAGGTTCCGATATCAGTAGGCAAATAAAAAGCACCCCAAATGGGTTATTTTTCCCAAAAGCTCATGATTTTGGAGGGGGCCGACTTGTGATTTTGAAACATCTGGGGTGGGTTCAGTCGCCAGTCCTCGCTGGCTAAGGACCAGGCTGAAAGCCATTCAGGCCTCAGTCAGCTGAGAGAGCCACTGCTGAGCAACTCAGGAGATTTGCTACTTTCAGACCCTAGCTACCAACTCTGCAGCCCGAGCGCAGTCCCTGCTAGTCCCAGCTGGACCCTGAAGCCACTTGTCCTGCATGACAGCACAGAGCCCTGCCACCGAGCCAGCTCTGATCTCCTTCCTTATGAAACCTTTATTCTAGCCCTAACATCCGGGAGGGGGTTTTGGGAGGGGGGGTTGGATCCCCAAAGAGCCTCATTTATTCTTCTCATTTTCTACTCCCCTCCTCCCTAGTATCACCCTCATATTCTGGGTCATGGGGCCATCTCTCTGGCCAAGGCAAGCCAGAGACGAGCATTCCCTGCAGCTCAGCACCCTTCTCACACCATTGTGAGACTGAACTAGGCTCGCCCGCTGCCACGTGATCATCAGGCTGGCACAGGTGGCACGGAGCCTGGCAGCCTGCCGGCGGATGTCTGTGCAATATTCATTGGAGCATATGCAAGGCTGCAAATGGAACTGACAGCATAAATTATGGAATCACTGGAAACACGATCTCTTCTTCCAAACAGCCTTGCAGAGCAGGGCCTCACTGCCTCGGAGGGGCTGTGGCATAACCAGGCTGCTGTTTGATTGTTCTTGCCTCCTGGGGCTGTGTTCTCTTTACAGGAGGTTGGATGTGAGCGCTGAGAGGGCAGTGAACGAGCTCCACTCTGTGCCGCTGGCCCCTCCACACGCAGTTTGGGGTCCCCATCAGCCAAGGTTTGCTCACTCAGGCCAAGTCATTTGACATGGCGTGAGCCCAGACAGGGCGACTTTTTTTTATGGAAGGGGCCCCCGAAATTGCTTTGCCCCAGGCCCCCTGAATCCTCTGGGTGGCCTGAGCCCAGACACATACTGTGTGTATAAGCCTGTTGCTTAGCAGATCCATTGCCCATCCCCTGCTGACCAAACGCTGCTCAACCCCAGTCATCACACTGCCCCCTGCTGGCCAGGGAAAACCCCTCACCTAACCAGGTTTAGCCCAGGTGGCCTTTTCTACTGCTTTGGCTGTGCAAAGGCCAGAAGGTAAGAAGGTATGGCAAGCCCATGCTGCTTTAAAGAGGGACCCGCCCATCAGATTATTCACATATGGAAGAACTGGCCCCAAACAAAAGTCAACACAATTTTAATAGCACCTGGCATTTGAGGATCTCCAGCCACTGTGTGTGTGGAAATTAATTAAGCCAGACAGCAATCCTAGGAGAGAAATATTATTAGCCCTATTTTAACAATAGGGAAACTGAGGCACAAGGAAGGTGAAGAGACTTGCTTAAGGCCATGAAGCAAGTCCGTGGCTGAATCAGGAACAGTATTCAGGAGCACTAGCACCTAGTCCCCCCTCCCCTAACCACTCGACTGCACTTCCTCTGCACATCAACTTCTTAACCGCTGCTGAGCAGTTGTTTAGCATCTAATTCGGTCTCTTCTAATGGCTGAGACACTCTAGCAACAAAGCCTCATAACTTGTGATCATTTCTTGTAAGTAAATGACAAGCCAACTAAGGAAGAGGGTGCTGAAAAGAGGGTGACCATTAGACTCCTGTGTGCTGCTTGGGGAAAGGCTGGGTTATTGTTTTCCAGCTCCTATAACTTGCAAGCTGAGTAGAGCTGGATATGGGTAGTTTGATTGTCTTTTTCCCCAGTACACACAATATTCTGCTTGTCCATGTAACCTAAGTGTCTCCAGTATCTGGCCCTCCAGGCTTGGTCTCAGCCCCAAGGTGATGTTTGTTTAGGAAAGTTTCTGCAAAATCTACTTTGCCATTTTTGAGTCATTAACAACATTGCCAAACGCCACCCTGCAAAAATCACAGGCCAATCTCCGCCGCCCACCCCTCCCAATCACAAAAATAAGAGCTCTGGGGTCTTTATATTTGTTGTTGGAGCCTTTAGGGGGTCACGTTTTCCAGCTTTTCTCCACAGACCAAAGTGCTCAAATCCTACTTTTTTTTAAATGCAAGCTGCAATTCCCCTATAATCACATGACTCCAGGAGCTGGGGCTTGAAGAGAAAACACCGAATAGTGTGAGCCTCATGATAAATCATGAGAGTTAGCAACGCTGAGCTAACATTGGAGCCATGAGGTGTAACAAGTCAATAGGAGCTTTAGATAGAGTCACCTTAGCACAAGTTATATTAATAGATCCTGCTCCTGCAACCTCTCCCCACCCAAAGGACCCTCAATGGCATTAACAGGACTTCTCTGGATAGTACATGTTACACTCACTGCTAAAGTTTGCAGCCTTTGCAGAATAATCTGTAAAGCCGGCGTTAGCTGGCCAGGGACACATGGGCAGCTCCCTTTCCTGGTTTGATGTGAGGCTGGGTTGTTACGCACCTCAGGCTCATTTAGATGAGTGTTCCCTGCTAGCTGGCGATCTGCTCTCTTGGACTAGACGGAAGTCCTCTTGGGGTTAAGGCACTGGCCTCAGATGCAGAAAATCTGATTCACTTCCTAGCTCTACCCTTGCCTCCCTGAGCCTCCCTCAGTCTCACTGTGCCTCAGTTTCTTAGCTGGGAATGAGACTAATTCTTCTTGTCTAGTTAGACTGTAAACTCTTCCAGGAAGGGCCTGTCTCTTTGTGCATGTCTACAGAGCCTAGCGCAATGGGGCACATAGACATTAGTGTAATTTAACCCTAGTGCACTGAGGTAGGATATTCTGTTGGCTCTCCTGCCTTGGGTTAAGAGGGAAAGGGACTCCTCTCTGATGTACTGGCCTGTTCAACATCCAAGCAGTGTCCTTCCCATTTGCTGTTCTCTCTCATCCTTTCCTGGCTCAAAGCCAGTGCACTGACCAGGCACAGTCACAGAGCGGGAGGGGTTGGTGGGCACAGAGGCCCTGCTGGAGGTCAAGAGGGACAAACCTTCTTGCTTTGTTCACAGGACTCTAAGAACGGTAACTTTGCAGAGAAGATGAAGGCGTTCATGCAGAAGTATGACAAGAATGCAGATGGCAGAATTGAAATGGCAGAGGTGAGTGGTGCTAGCGCCAGCATCGCTCCCACAAGCTGCTCTCATCCATACTACTATGCTCGGGGAATCCTGGCCCCACTGGTGTCAGTGGGTGACTTGTCATTGGCTTCCTTGGGACCAGGATGTTCCACCTATGCTGGGGGATTAGATCCTAGCATGAACACATGGATCGGATCCTCTTGCACTCCAGAAGTGGGGAGTGGGAATCCTGCCGCATGCTGCATTAGGCTGCCTTGTCAAAGCAGCCTCAGAGAGTCCGGTGTCCAGATCCCACTGGATTTCCATGGGATCTGAGCGCCTGATTCCTTTAGGCACCTTTGAAAATGCATCCTTGGTTCCCTACCACATGGACAACAGTACAATACAATAGCCATGGGAGAAACATCTTCTGAACCCCTGGCAGCTAATGTGGTTGCCTCGTGTCCTGAAGCATGAGCAGATGCTCATTATGGATTGTTATCTCAGCTAGTGTAACTGCTGTTGATGTTCTCACTATTCAGATACATGTTTAATTCCTCCTTCTATCCCACTAACATATTGTGGCAGTGAGTTCCACTGGCTAACTATGCATTGCATAAAACAGAATTTCCCTTTATCAGCTGTAGAAGTTGTTGATTTACATTTCATCGGCTGCCATGTTATGGGATTGGGCAAATGGGAATCCTCCTCTCTCCCAGTAATGATTTTATATCCCCCTCATTCATCTCCTCTCTAAAGGAAAGCATCTTAATCTTTTTAATTTATCTTCATATAGTCTCTACAGGCTTCTAATCATTTCTGCTGCCTTTTCCTGGACCATTTCTGTTTCTGCTCTGTCAGAGTGACAAGAACTGAACCCAGGAGGCCTGGTTCTCACTGCTGCAGGAAATGATTAAATCCAAGAGCTTAGTGGGATGTAGGGAAGGATTAGACATTGATAGGAACAATAAAAATGACATAGCTAGAATAAGATTTGAGAAGGGCTATAAACTCTTACATCAACTATCAGGTCAAAGAAGAACCTGATTGTTCAGGGACAGTGGTATAAAATCATACCTGGGATGAGGTATCAAAGTTGTATCTATTTTGCATATTGTTGCAATATGAGAGAGAACTGTGGGGCATATTGTTTTAATGAGACAGTAGTCCCAGACTACGGTCTGCAGAGCACTTCATGGTGACCAGTGCGGAGCTGGCTGGTCATGAAGATTTGGCTTCTCCGTGTTTCCATTCAGCACTAATATTGCCTGCCCAGGTAAGTGTGGTCTGCACTCTGGGTAGTGAGGAATCTCAGTCTGTTGCCCTCTAATGGCTGATATACAGAACAGCAGGCTCTTACACTGATCATCATAATCCCCATTTGACAGATGGGGAAACTGAGGCACAGGGCAGCAAAGTGACTTGCACAATGGCACCCACCAGGCTAGTGACAGAGCTGGGAATATAACCAAGGTCTCCTGGTTCCCAGTTCAGTGCTCTGTCTGCTAGGCCACACTGTGTCCCATAAGAGGTGTACAAGTCTGCTAATGCTTACTTCTTTAGCTCCAGTGGTGGCAGTTCATTGCAAACGGGGGAATGGTCCCACTATTGTGGGGAACTTTCCTGGTTTATGCACTACTCCAGTGGAATCAGATAGAGAAAGGACCTGAATCCTCACTCCCACTTCCTTTACCCAGAAGCCTGCCTGACCTTGAGGACACTTCTTCCATGCTCCTATGTGGCAGAGTGCTTGTTACACTCCATAGAGCTGGGCCCAGGATTCCTGGGAGGTTTAACCCCAGTCTTGTTGTGGTTGCTTAGGCCAAGGGATAGAGGTGCTCTCTCTGCACCAGCACCATCCCTGGCCCACTGATCATTACTTACAGCTTAAACCAAATACAATTTACTAAGCAGCAACTGTAAGAAAAATGAGAGAAAATAGAAAAGGTTAAAGGAACAAGGACACACACACCCCCACCGCCCATGGGCCAAAGGACACTCCTCACAGCTGGCTCCGGGCCTGCGCTGGGCCCTCTCCCCAGAGCCCCTTGCTCTCCCCAGCTGCTCACCACTCTTTGCTCTGGTGTTACTCGTGGCATGAGGGATGCCTGCCATCCCAGCTCAGCCCTGGCTCCCATTGGCACGGCTGGTCTGCACTGCACCAGCTCCAGCCCACCTCTGACTCCATGCTGCTGCTCTCCTTAGCTCTGCCCTACTTGACTCAGGCAGCTGCACCTCACAGGGAGGACGGGACCCCAGGCTCCTGACTCCCTCATTGGCTCGGCTGCCCTGTCAATGGGGCTGACTTGGAGTGTTAGCCTCTCCCCATTGGCCCTGTGGACTGACAATCTCACAATCCTGATTGCTCTTTGGCCCTTCCACTTTCTTTTGATAGTGGGAGGGACCGACCAAAAACCCACTAAGTTTCAGTGGGGGGCCAGCCCCCCACTTGCTTTCTGCTTTTGGCTTGGTAGGTCCTAGATTCGAATCCCACGACTGCCCCAAGTACTTTGGCTACATAAGTAGTTACTGTGGTTGGCCCAGGGCAGCTGTTCAGTCGCCAGCAGGGGAGCTGGGTGCACACAGTGATTGATGGGCGAGAGGATGGTGGCAGAGAGACGCTCCCTGTTGTGATGTGGTCCACACATTGTGACGATGCTGGCAAGTCCCTGTGCTGTAGGAGGCTAGGCACCAAGGAAGGGATGTCCCTGTAAGATAAGGGCAGCGTGTCTGGCTCGCTCCTTCCTCAGAGATGGATTAGCGTTTCTGTACTCTGCCCTCCCTCTGAGAGAGGAGGCACTAGCTCCCAGAGCATGTATTTCGGTCTCTGCCTCTCCTCCCATTCCCTTTTCCCCCTTTGCCATCAGTGATTCTGACTCCCCGTCCTCAACCCTTTCCCTACCCTTGTGCCTGTGTACACCCTCATTTTTTCCTTCCACCCACTTCCTCCCTGTGACCATCAAGGAGGCACTGTTGGGTCAGAACTGATCCTGCTAGCCTGACTCACACTGACTAGTCCCATTAACTACTCATGGACCAAAATGCTACTCAGCCTGAGTCAGGCCCCAGGCCTGGGCCCTGCGTTTCAGCCAGCACATGCAGAGGGAGCAGTAATGGCCTGACTCCATCATATCCCAGCACGCTTCGCACTGTGCGTCCTGCTGACCATACCAACGAATGACCAGTATTTGTGTCATTGCATCTCATGTGCAGTTGCTCATGGGCACAGCAGAAGCCGAGCAGGGCTTAGGATGGCAGAAATTCAGCTGAAGCCAGTCACATCCATAATGGGTGGGATGTGCATGAATCCACTGTTGGTTTGCAGAACCGGACTCCATTTCTCTTTCCAAGGGGAGGACTCTGACTGGGGAGCAGGGATACTGTATATACAATGGGCAGTGGGGGCTATACGATCTTTTGCTCCCCAGTCTACGTCCTTCCAGCTTTATAGTATCTGGGAACTCGTCAGGCCAAACTCCTCCCTGTTGAAGTCACTGGAGTGACACCAGGTCTAAATTTGGCCCTACCTGCAGAGGGAATGAAATTGCTCTGGTGAGTTGCTGTCATGACAAAGCCAGCTATATAGCCAGGATGTTCTCAGTGGCTAGGACATGGTTCCTTTCAGCTGTTACCACTGAGTGAAAAAATCAAGGAAGCCAGTCACTCTGTCTCCTGCCGGTCTGCTGCCTGCTCTCTCGATTTACCAGGAAGCTCCACATTGTTATTTTCCTAATAAAAAGGAGGCTCCTGCCAACCTGAATTTCCGAAGAAATCTGTCCAGCTGCTCGCCTGCACAGGCCTTATTAAAAGTTGTCCAGCCCTTTGATTAAGACACTGACACTATCTTCGGAGAAATGACTCAAAGTTAAGAAGACAGCTGTGAAAAGGGCACTGAAAGGCAGGCAGACAAGGAGAACTGAACTGATTGGAAAAACAGAGAGACCTCACAAAGTTTAGGTCTGTTTTATCTATGGCCTTTTCAAATTGTTAATCTTCTTTGGAACGATTCTCTTTGGTCCTAGCTGCCTTGATCTTCAAATGTTAAAAAGTTCCCAGCCCCCTTGCTAATGTTTTCATGGGTTTTCCTTTAAAAATGTCACTAACGAGAGTTTTTTGTCCCTCCTGTGCTTCAAACCCAGTTTCTGCCTGAAACTGACTAGGAACCACATGTGAACTTGTCTAGCTTGTTTCCCCACCCAAATGGAAAAAAGCTCAAATTGTAAATAGTGTCGATGAAACTGAATTTCTTTAGGATTCTTTTGCATTCAGTTGTCCTAGGTGGTGTCAATAGTACACGTAAGGACTTTTTTTGCCCTACTTTTAAATCCTCCTTTTCTTGATCACCAGAAATTAAAGTGTCAAACAGCCACTTTTACAAAAGCTTTAGGTAGAACAAAGTGTTTAGTGTGACTGGCCTTCCCCGGTTAGTTCTGCGGCAGCATTTAACCGCCTAGCGCGACTCCGAGAGCTGGGCTCAGCCTCAGCAAGGATGCTGGTGCACCAAACAAGGAAGTAAAAAAGAGCCACAATACTTTCAAACTCCCTTATTAACGCATGGAGCAAGTCTGTTGAATTACAGTGTAACAAACCTCATTCGTAGCTATCAGCAGAATTCAAGGCCAGGATCTTCACACAAAAGCACAGACCTCAGTCACTGGAGCTAGTGGTTTCACTCTGTTAGCTGGTAGCAGCAGTAGGCTGTTATTGACTAGTGGCCTAGTCATTAGAGTGGAATGTAACATGCACTCTGCTAATGTGTTTCATCAGGGGATGTTTTTCTAGGGAATTATTGCAAACAATGGAGATGGGACTTATGTTCTTTCCATGTGCAAAGAGCAAGCATATTATTTCAGTCTCAATGACTTATTTTAGGTTAAGCAAAACAACAAAACAATTAAGAGCGAAAGTAAATTTGCAATGAGAGAGAGAGAGCACAACGTATGTGTCTCCTCTGCAACATTCTGCATTGACTCTCCCTCGCAAAATGGCAGTGGCCTGTGACAGCAGCAAAAATTACAAAGATGCAGTAAGAAAGGAAACACAATCCTATTGTGTCACCGTCTACACGCACCAGTGGGATGGGCCAAGGATTCTCTGTGTGTTGTGTGACTTGCCTTCTACTCACTGATGGCTTTGCTGTCTCCCCCACCCTCCAGCTGGCTCAGATCCTGCCTACAGAGGAGAACTTCCTGTTGTGTTTCAGACAGCATGTTGGCTCCAGCTCTGAATTCATGGAGGTGAGCCGAGATTTTTATTATTATTATTCTAACCAAACCAGTTCCAGAAGCCATTTTTAGGCTAAATTTCCACTGACATCAAGGGCTGAATAAGGAATTTGGCCTGTAATTTCTTTAATTCTGATCAGTTAGGTAGAATGTTTCTCCTGCATGTTAAGAGGCTGGGGATGGGGGGAGCATGAGGCAGGCAGGCAGAGCAGGGGGAATATACTTGAGCTATTACCAGGGGAAATGCATTGAGTAACAAGCTATTCCTAATGAATACAGCCTGGCCACACTCTCTAGGTGAGTGGTTTCTCTGTCCAGCAGCCATGCTGGCTTCCTCTGAATGTTTTTACCTGGAAAAGAAATAGCTACATGCCAGCTGTAATTCTATCCTCCCACTGAAGGCAAGCTATAGCTATGGACACAACAAGCCAAACCGTGATGCCATTAAAGTCCAGGGATGTTTTGCCACAGACTTCAGTGGGAGCAGCATTTAGCCCTATACACATCCACACAGTAGTTTTGTCCTTTTTGTTGCTTGTATTAAGCAGTTCAGGACTGGGGCCATATTGAGCGATGCTGTAAGGACAGACAGGGTCTGCCACAGAGCCTGCACCATAATTCTGGTGTCATAATGCACTTTGTTAAGGGGACAGGTACTCTGCAAGTCCCTGAGCTCGTCAGATAGTTTATGACAAGTACAAAGTGGAGTGTGGGAACATCCCTGCTCCCTCTTCCCAGAGTGACAGGTTGGCTGGTTTCTAACCCCCAAGACCCAGTGACTAAGGCGCACCTTCAATCCAGGATCTTCAATGATCACAACTGCACAACAATGGCATCCAGGAACACTCCCTAATCTCCAAAGGCCTGGCCCAGCTCACACTGGAAAACCTGAGAGGGAGTTTTGGGGCAGGAGCTCTCTTCTTTGATCAGTCCCAAGTCCTAGCCAGGAATCTGGACTTGACACCCTTGTGCTGCTCATTAGTGAGATGTTTCCTTGTGGAAGGGGAAGAGGACTTCCTTGTGTTGTGCTGCTGAAATTCACTTTGCAAGAGAATGTTCTAAATTTCCGGGTGCTTTAAATCAGTTATTTAGCCTCTTTCAAGAATTTGAAGAGGAAGGGACGAGCAAGGAGATAGATCTGGGCTGCGGGAGGTGATTAGTGTCTATAGGCATATCTGTCGGTGGGTGCTGTGCTATTGGAGGTGCTGTCTGTGGCACTTCTCAGAACAGTAAGGAAGTTAGCTCCTGTGTCTTGCCCAAACTGCAGGTTAGATATTTATATTCTGCCTCCCTAAATTTCACTCCCAGTATTATTTGGATGGTCTTTTCTTCACTGTCAGTCCTAAACTATGTAGTGCTACTTTGTGCCATCAAACAGCAGTTGTGTTCCACACAGAGGTGGCAGCATTTTGGAGGAGGGTAAAAAGACCTTTATCTCCATTATCTACTTCAGAGGGACATTTTTGGGCGTAAGTAGTTAATATTTAAACGCTCTTTAAGAGGATAAGATAAAAGACCCTCTCAAATAATAAAGTAATATGGCATCTCCGTCTGACAAATTCCAAAGTTCTTCATAAATATTATATGTACATGAAAGGTTTCACCAGCTAGTGAAGTGTAGCAGCTGTTTAGCATGCACAGCAACACTGCAAGAGTTTAAAACAATTATTGGAAAATGAGAACAACATGCAAATGTGATGCTGTTCGATGAAACGGGAGCCTACCTGTTGCCATTTAATAGACAAGTGGAGTTATTGCTTAATAAGCACGTCATTAAATATTAAATTCAGCCCACTCCACCAATAGCGAGTATAATAATGAGCATGAACTCTTGACACCGTTTTTCCCTGAGTGCACCCAGCTCTACTAAACCAATTCCCCTCACGACAAAAACCTGTCCCCTGAGAGATGAAGCTTCAGAAAACTCCAGAGACCAATGAGGAGCTGTGCCCTCCCTGTGCCAGATGGTGATGGAAAGCTACATAGGCAGGCCCTATAGCTTAGAATAGCACTTAGCAAGACCTCTTCTGACACACCGTGTGGGGGAGACAATGTAGGATCTGCAAAGGAAGAAGGAAAATACTTTGATCAACCAACTCTGAACAGATAAATGTCTTTTGATTTGTTAGGTCCATATGAATATCTGAGACAGAGAGAGACTGTAAACAGGATCCTGCTCTATAGGGCCTGACTTCGATTGGGGACTCAGCTGTCATGGGAAAGGATGAGATAGACCTGAGATAGAGAGAAACTTACAATAAACGCTAAGCAAGTGTGAGGCAAAATGCACATTTCTACTGCCCTTCCCTCCCCCTTTGTCACCTCTGTTGTTTATGGGTAACAATCTGTCTCCTCCACAGCTACAGAACAGGGTCATGCTCACTGAGCCAAATGCCACAACAGGTTGGGTTTCATTTGCATTTGGTGCAGGTGGTTGTGGGGTAGTTCTTATTGTATTTGAGATGGATGCGCCAATGTTGAGACAACACACAAATCACTAGGAGAATGGACCTCATGCGTTGTAGGTCTGTTGTCGTGGTAGCTTTAGTTATTCCCATTCCCAGTGCCATGAGAGAGGCTACCTAAAAAGGAAATGCTGACGGGTAGTCCCAGTCCATTCACTGCTGTGTACAGATGTACCTCAGGCCAGATCCAGCCCCAATGTTCAGTGGATGCAGTTCCCAGTAAAATCAGTGGATTCCCAACGAGTATGTCATGAAGCTGCTACGGCCAGAAGGGACCATTATGACCATCTAGTCTGACCTGTATAACACAGGCCCTAGGACTTACCAAGTAATTTCTGCATCGAGCCCATAACTTCTGTTTGACCTATAGTAGATCTTTTAGAAAGACATCCATTCTAGATTTAAAGACTTCAAGTGATGGAGAATCCATCATGTCCCTATGTAAGTTCTTCCAATGGTTAATTACCCTAAGGATTAAATTTTCTCCTGATTTCTAGCCTGAATTGGTCTAGCTTCAGCTTCTAGCCATTAGATTGCATCCATACCTTTGTCTTCTAGATCAAAGAGCTATCACTGTCTCACTATCCAAAATCTGTTACTTTTTTCAGTAGGGGAATCACTTGTACTAACATGTGGCATTTCCGTTGCAGGCCTGGCGGAAATATGACACAGACCGCAGTGGGTATATAGAAGCCAATGAACTCAAGGTGGGGGATGACTGAAGAGTGTCTTGGAGATATGACTTTAAAGGGCTGTGCTGTTGGTGGGGGCTATTCTAGGGTGGCATTCTATACCATGCCTCTCTTGAGAGTCATTCTCTAAGGAAAGCAGCGTGTGCATGGCTGCAGTTCGTGTCTGTCTTATGATCACTCAGCCTGTAAGAAGCTAGGCTTGATAGCTTACACTGTCCCTTTGCAGCTCCTGATCACTTCAGCCTGCATTGTACATCACAGCATAGCACCTGCTCCTGCTGCCATTGAAGTCAAATGGGAAAACTGTCACTGACTCTGGCAGAAGCAGAGCTGGGCTCTGGTTACCCAGCACTAGGGGCTGTGCAGCATTCAGGGAGATGGGAGGCTCTTACTGGATGTCCTACATTAGAATAGCTTGGGGAGATGAGCTGATAATGATCAGAGGTCTGCAACTGTCCAGAAACACCAAACACACCCAGGGTCAAATCCTGCCCAGTTACTTCCCTGCAGCTCCACTGAATGCCAATAGGGTTGCACAAATGCAGGCAGCAGAATCTGCACTAAGGACCCACTCCCCGATGGCATTGCATTGTCTTAAGTCACCTCTGTAAAGGAACCCCAACATTTCCATGGCAGTTTGGTGTAGTCCTTAGAAAGCCATTGCTCCTAGGTAGGCAACTGGTTTCTGCTTTGCCCTGTGGATGGTGGCTGAAGGCAGGTTTCACTGTGTATTGTCTATATTGCCCCACATTATAAGACTGTTTGCAGACTGCCTGTGTTAACATATTGATCTTAAAATTCCACTTACTGTGACCTACTGGCTTCTGCAGAGCCAGTGGCCTCATTTCAAGAAAGCTTCATTCCCTTCGTAACTATGGGCTGTTCCTGTAAAGTACTGAGCAACGTCAGTTGCCATCAGCGTCCAGGGGCGTTGAGGGCTTTCTGCACTGTACAGAACCAAGCCTACTAACACCAGCTGTTCCGGTGAAATGGCAGGTCACTCTCCGTGCACCTTAGGATATTAAGACCTGTACAGTGCTGGAAGCTGCCCCTTCCTCCTAGCTTTGCCTTACTCGATGGGTTGCTCAAGTGCTCCTGATCTGAAAAACCTTGTGAGAGACTGGGCACGTCATTTGGGCCAGTCCCCTTGGCTGGGTGCCATGTACCTTTCAGAGGGTGAAGAGCCAGCAGAATGTTTTGGTGCACATCAGCAGGGCTGCACTGGAGTCGGTCAGAGCTGTGGTGCAATTTACCTTTGGGTTGGGGTGTTTCTCAAGGCACATAGAATGAAGCGGGGATCAAGCAATTCCCATTCTGGAAGGGAATTTAGAGCTCTTTTAAGAAGGTTCTGTTGGAGGTGATTCAGAGTGAGAAATGCCTAATCTCATGAGTGATGCTGTGAGAGAAATGCTCACTGCGGATTACACCAACAAACCTAAAGACAAACTCAACCCCAGTGGAAATGGGTCCAGCCCCACTGATGTCGCTGTACACTGGGTCTAAATCTGGCCCCAAGAGGCAAGAGGAAACGCTACTTCCTATGGAGCATGTAAGGAGTAGGCACTTCACTCTAAGCGCTCATTCCCCAGGCTTAGTCCGAGAGGAATTTGTGCCAAGCACTGTGCTGCTTTGAGACTGGCACAGCGATGGGGGTGCCAAGGTACTAGCCACTGACCACTGCGTCCCCTTGACGTTCCCACACTAACATTTTCAGACGTGCTCTTGCATTGTGCCCTTGACTGGACAGGTGGGACACGTCTCAGCACCATTCCTAGACTGCCCAGCAGTGAATGTGCCTTTTTCCCCAGTGACGAAAAACAAGGGGCATGATTTTACTACAGCAACGCAGGTAGAATTCTGCCTTGGTAAGCCAGGGTCTGTAACCATGACGAAGCTTACGTGGTCCTCTCCTGTCGCAGGGGTTCCTGTCAGACCTGTTAAAGAAAGCGAACAAGCCCTACGATGAGCCAAAGCTGCAAGAATATACACAGACCATAGTAAGTGAGACCAATCCTGGGGGGTACTGCTGCTGCTGCCTCCCCTACGGCAGCTGACCCAGCTCCCTCCCTTCAGAGCCCATTCTGCTTCCTGAGGAAGCAGCTGCAGCAGAGGAGCAACCTGCTCAAAGAAGTTGTGGGGACGAGGAGTCAGTCTGCACGAGTCCAGCTGCCTGAAGAAGTGTGAAAAGCCTAGGGGTTAGAGCAGAGGGAACACAGCTCCTCCCTCCACTGCTAAAATCAGAGATGCTCCCACATCCCCCGCCTGGTTTGGGCAAACATCTCCCCCCACCCACTCCTCCTCTTCAGCTGGTGCAGTGAGAGCAGCTCCATTAGCCAACGTGGGGAATGTGTCCCTCGCACGAGTGACTGAGCCCATGTGCTGCAGTGCAGCTCCTGGCCTGGCTAGGTGTTCTGTATTACAGTTGTGGTAGCACTGAGAGGCCTGCTCAGGCCCCCGTTGTGCTATGCATTGGACACGCACATGCCCCAAAGAGCTTGTGGCGCCCGTAGCAGAGTAGCACTGGGATGAATACTATCTTCTGCTTGGACTGGGGCAATTCTATTTCTGTCTCAGGACCCTGAGCCTCCCCAAGGTCACCGCTAACATCTTCCAGCCAAAAAACTCCCAGAGCTTGTCAGAAGTACTGCTGTGTCTAACAGCAATGGTAGGCCCTCAGAGGATGGGTGCACTTGTTCTGCAGCACTCCCTGCCCTGAGTCCCCGGGGCAGTAAGAAATCTGGCCCAGAAACGTGAGCCCATTCTGTTGTAGGAATGTGAGCAGCACGCCCCTGGGCTGAGCCCTTGAGTCACAGGAAAGGGCAGGCTGGGGCCAGTGCAAAGTTCTCCGGTGCTCACCCTGGAGAACGGAGGCCTGTGTCTAACCACAGAATGGTTGGCAGCAAGGCAGGCTTCCCCCACTGCCCCAACAGGTCCACTCTTAGCACAAAAGGGGAGTTCGGTGTCTAGGCCTCCAGCAATTCCTTGGCCTCTCTGCTGAGATTCCCAACAGAATCTGGCTAGTGGCCTGTGATGTGGAAAGTACACTTGTTCCACTTGTCGCCGTTTGTCCTAATGAAGAGTGCACTAGACTGGAAGTGTGGAGACCTGGGGCCTTGTCCCAGCTCTGACACTGATCTGCTAGGTGACCTTGGGCAAGTCCCTTCCCGTCTTGAGCCTCAGTTTTGCTCTCTGTATAATGGGGATAATGATAATGGCCTCCTGTTTAAATTGCTTTGAGCTCCACTGATTAAAAGTGCTATGTAAGAGATTGGCATTGTTAAACCTGTCCCAGGCTTTACTAAGAGTAAGATGCAGACACACAATCTATCCCTGGGGTTTGCCCATTACAGTTACACTAGGGAACAGTTTGGCTCAAACTTTTCTCCCTACAGTTCATGTAGCTATAAACTCAAGCTTCTCTGGCTGACGAGAGCTTTCCCCATAACACACCCTGGATGAGGCCTGCCCTCCTCCTGGGGTTGCCAACTTTCCAACTGCTGAAAACCGGGCACCCAGCCCTACCCCTGCCTCCCAAGGCCTCACCCCTAGGCCGTGCTTCCCGCCTGCTCCTCCCCCCGTTGCTCCCCCTGCCCCGGGACTCACCTGCCGCCAGCAGAGCTGGGCTGGGAGGAGCGGACGCAGTGCCTGCCTGCCCATGTGGGGCATGGAGGGGGTGGGGGTCCGTCCCTGGAGCAAGAGGCCAGGGTGGGAAGAGCAGGGCAGAGCAGGGCAGGCAGGTGCTGGCAGGATTCCCCCACACGCACCAATCTGTCTGCTGGAGATGGCTAAGAGCCAGCCAGCACTTCTCTCCATGAGCAGCTGAGCAGGGAGCAGCTCCTCCAGGCTCCAGCCGCAGCTGCGGCACTTCCCGTCCTGCACTGGCGGAGTCGCGTTACTGCAGGAGACCAGACTCTGCCAGGTTCCCTTTCTGACTGAACTTTCCAGTCAAAAACCAGACCCCTGGCAACCCTACCTCCATGACTCTGAATTTAACAGGCCCCATTTCCCTACCCCCAGTAGAAAGCTGGCGAGGTGTCCGCTGACCCCCTGCTTTGCCAAAGGCTTAGATGCAATCCCAACTGGGGACGTTGGTGGAGGAAAGAGCCGGTCACTAACAGACTGCTGGCTTGTGTCCCATCAGCTGCGGATGTTCGATATGAATGGGGACGGGAAGCTGGGCCTGTCGGAGATGTCCCGGTAAGGGTCCTCTTGCACTGCTTACTACTTGGCCTTCTTAGTCTTCCCCTGCAAGAGCGAAAGAAAACTATGGGCCCTCCCCCCAGGCAAATCCATCTTCCCCCTTGCTGAATTACAGCTCCATCTGCATGCAGCCAGGTAGCCTCTGCACTTGTTCAACAAGCCACTCCAGTCCTGCCTCAAAGCCATTCTAAACGAAGGGCCTCAGACCCTGCCGCGGTTAGTCCGGGAGCCTGACTCCCTTCCCAGTTGCATCAATGGAGCTCCATGGAGTTACTTCTCATTCACACTAGTGCCACAGAGGAATCAGCACCAGGCATGGAAGAGATACTGTGGCTTGCCCAGCTGCAGAGAAAGCATTCCATGCGGGCTGATACCGTGGGCCTTATGGCTCTGTGAAAGAACAACATTAATCCCCACCGCCCATGACTGGAGATTAATCACCAATAGCTGCAGCCTGTAGTACAAACTGCTTCCTGCCCAATTCCTCCAAAGCACCTCGCTGCCAACCTGTAGCACCCGTTGCTATTCCTCATCTGGCCTGACTCTCCTCAGCATGCCAACTCAGGGTGCAGACAAACACCCACTGGAGTCTGGGCTGTGACCAGCCGATCCATCTCAACAGCGTTTAACCCTCGGTCTCCCTGAGTGGAGGACCATGCCCTTCCTGAGCGGGCTGCGTGGCAAAACAGGGAGGCCCCCATTCAGCAGCCGGTTGGTGCAGACTGTAGGCCCATCTTTACGGGGCTCCACTAACTAGCTTGAGTGCAGGACATCCACAGAAGAGCAGGCAAGGCTGATCGCTCCAGGGCAGCATCTGTGTAGAGCGCTGAGGATGATTCCCGCCCTCCCCCACCCCCCGCCCTCGCCACATGTGCAGGGTGAGTGTCTCCTCTCAGCTCCCTATTTACCCTTTCACAATCTCTCTGCAGACTCTTACCCGTGCAGGAGAACTTCCTACTTAAATTTCAGGTAAAAAAGATGGCTCTCTTTTTCCCCATTTGATTGTTTTCCCCCTTATCCCTCCCTGTGTGCATGGCTCATTTCTTTATTCTTCCTGTCATTGTCCAGGGAATGAAACTAGCCACTGAGGAATTCAACGCTATCTTTGCATTTTATGACACGGTAAGAGGCTTGCGTGGATGGGGTGAGGGAGCACAAGGGGATTTGAAATCCCATGAGCTTGGTGCAGGAAGAACTCTTCCTAGCACTTTATTTCCTCTAGTCTCTTTAGCCTGCTGCGACTGGGAAAGGCATTTTGGCATTTTCTCCTATTCACCGTCATAAAACCAGCCCAGAATCAAAGACCCTCTAGCCAGATCCTCTGCTGGTGTAAATCCGCAGGGCTCCATTGAGTTGCAGCATAATTATGCTAATTGATGCTAGCTGGGGCTCTGGCCCACAGCACGCAGTCAACCACTCTGCTCATGGAAGGGGTGTGGAGGACTCTTGTTTCAATGTGAGCAGGGGAGTTGTGCCCGCAGAGGACAGAAGAGCACATTTTAAAGTCTCTGTGAGTCCAGGGATCTGAACACAGGGAATATGTGTATTTAGAGACAGAATAATAATGGAGAATGAAATCCTGCTTTTCTGGACCACTGTTGCTGCGGGCCTTTATAGCGAGTAGAGCTGGCACCAGCCAGTATATAGGGCAGGATTCTCCTGTCACTTACACTAGTGTAATGCCTTTTATTTCAATGGAGTCATGCCAGTGGACTCTGGTCCAGGCCATATACTCAAAGCCTTTCTGGTGCCTGCAATGGGCTTTGACTCAGGGCCTTACCCCAGTGAGAGTGGCAGTGTCTGCGATGGTGGCATCATCACATTATGAACAAAGTCAAAAGTGAAACCAGTTCCCCACTGCTGCCCTCTGAGCTAAAAAGAGTGCTGCTGTGTTGGGTTTCCTGTAGCTTACAGGCCCCCAAACCTGTGAGTGATCCAGGGGAATGGCAGGTCTGGTGGTTGACAGCAAGGCCACTGCGGCCCTAGGGAGCAGAGGCAGGGAGATGATTGCAGGGCCCCTTGGGTTGGATTAAGTGTCCACTAATGTGTGTGTATTCTCCTGCTCTTGCTAACCAGGATGGGAGTGGCTTCATTGATGAGAATGAGCTGGATGCCCTTTTGAAAGACCTCTATGAGAAGAACAAGAAGGTGAGCTTCTTGTGGGTAAACAGATGGAGACAAACCTAAGGGCTGCTCCTGTTAAAGTCAACAGGCAAATCCACTGGAGCAGCTTTGCTCCCTAGGTCTGCCATAGCAGCTGTTGCATCCTCTGCGACTAGTCTATGTCTTGTGTGGATGAAGTGCAGGGCAGTGCCTTAGTATGGATCAGTGCATCACAGGGTCATCCTTTATACCTGCAGCAAGCATGGGGAACTCCTCTTGGGGCCAGCTGGCTGCAGACCCGTGTGGTGCACAGAAGCTGCACTGGAGTATCTGGCCCAAAGGTTAACATGCTGGAGTCCTAGCTGAACCCTAACCCCTTTAGGGTTCAATCCTGCAGGGTGCAGAATGGGGCCGATGCAACCATTTAGGCGACCTAGGCAGTTGCCTAGGGCACTGGCATTTGGGGGACGCCATTTTCTTTGGCAGCGACCACGGCAGACGGATCTTCGGCCACCCCGGTCGCCGCCGGCATTTAGGCGGAGGGAGCTGGGGCAGGGGAACATGGAGAGGGCCGCCTGCAGCAAGTAAGGGGGGGGTGGCATGCAGGGGAACTCCCCGCCCCAGGTCACCCCTGCCCTGCCTCCTCCCCGAGCACGCGGTGGCTGCTTCATTTCTCCTGCCTCCCAGGCTCGCAATGCAAATCAGCTTAGGTGCCGCAAGCCTGAGAGGCAGGAGAAGTGAAGCAGCCACGGCATGCTCGGGGTGGAGGCGGAGCAGGATGAGCTGGGTTGGGGGGGCTGCCTCAAGGTGGAGGGTGGGGAGCTGCCGCGGGGGGGGCACCTCAGGGCAGAGGGGGAGAGAGCTGCTGTGGAGGGGGCGCCTCAGGGCAGGGGCGCAAGGGGGGTGCATGGTGGAAGTTTCACCTAGGGCGTGAAACATCCTTGCACTGGCCCTGGTGCAGAAGGTGGGCCAGAGTGCTAGTGCTGGGCATCTGGGGTTTGCTCAGCACCCGATCAGATGGCTGTGAAGAAGCCTGCGCAGTGCTGGCAATGTCTGCCCTGAGGAATGCAGGAACAGTGGAGGCCAGGAGCTTGAATCACTGTTGCCCTGCACTTGCTTGACCCTTTGCAGCAGTGCAAGGTGCTGCTCAATCAGAGTGGCACAAAGGAAGCTGCTACTGCCAGTGAGCAGGTTTATTATTATTAAGCTTAGAAAGCAGAGACTCATGGTTTTAGATCCAGGTCCAGTCCCTGCAGATGACCCAGCCAAGAAGCCATTGAACTGGGCATTGTGAATATGGCCCATTGCCAAGTCAGGACATGGGTGCTTACCTGCAGGCCGCTCAATGCACAGAGTTTGCCTCCGTGCAGAGGCCTGTGCTCCACTGAAGTCCCACATCTGCTCTGTTCTAAGAGTTTGGTGCTTCTGACTCTCTGTGCAGGGGTGAGGGTCATTCTAGCTAGAGTATGACCAGCTGCTCCAGCTGTTTTGCGGAGTCCAAGAGGTACTTAAGGAAAGAGTAAGCAAGTCTGCAGGCCAAATGCAGAGACTGGGCCTGATTTACCCATCTTGCTCCCGCTTTACGCTGGGGAAACTGCACTGCTCTCAGTGGTGTTGCAGCCGCATACCACGGTGGAGTTCGAGTCTCTGGGCCTGGCCCCCACTAAGGAATAAAGCAGCTCACCTCTTGCCTTCAGACACAGCTGCTGTCCATTTCCCCTTGCTGGCCAAATCGCATTAGCCCTCCACCCAAGGGTCTCCTACAGGGCCGCCCAGAGCGGGGGGCAAGTGGGGCAATTTGCCCCAGGGGCCCCACACGAGAGTTTTTCAGGGCCCCTGGAGTGGGGTCCTTCACTCGCTCCGGGGGCCCTGGAAAACTCTCACGGGGCCCGGGCCCCCAGAGCTTCTTCCGCTCCGAGTCTTCAGCAGCGAGGGATCTTTCCGCTCCAGGGCGGAAGGACGCCCCACCGCCGAATTACCGCCAAAGCGGGGGCCCACCACCACCGAAGAGCCCAGGCCCCCTGAATCCTCTGGTCGGCCCTGGTCTCCTATGAGGGGTTCTGCTCCCTCCTTCTCAAGGTCTCCCCACATTCAAGCTTCCTCCCATGGAGAAAGCC
This sequence comes from Gopherus flavomarginatus, assembly GCF_025201925.1. Classification (NCBI taxonomy): domain Eukaryota; kingdom Metazoa; phylum Chordata; order Testudines; family Testudinidae; genus Gopherus; species Gopherus flavomarginatus. The sequence continues at coordinate 41,739,738 of NC_066630.1, forward strand.
AACTCTCCTCTTTTTTTCCCCCTCACTAGAGGGAACTGCCACAAGCAACCTTTATACTGCCTCTCTTCCCAGCATGCTTTGCTACCAGCCTACATTGCCCATGCTCCCTGCAACTTACAATCCCCTAAATCCTTCTGCTCTGGGAGTAGGATAGCCAGGTGCCTGGTTTTCAACCGGAAAGTCCAGTCAAAAAGGGGACCAGACAGTGTCCGGTCAGATCTACTAATCGGACACCAAAGTCTGGTTGCTGCAGATGGGAGAGGTGCCAGGTCTTCACCCACTCCAGCCCCCCTACTCGGCTGTGCCTGCCTCTTGCCTATGTCGGGCAGCTGCAGCTCCCACCCCCAGCTCAGCGGGTGAGTCCCTCCTGACCCAGGTGGGAGGGGGTGGGAGAGGAAAAGCAGGAAGTGATGGGGGGGCAGGGCCTTGGGATGAGTGGAGTGAGGCAGGGGAGGTTCTGGCATTGCTGGTGGTAATATTTAAGAAACAGACACTCCAAGTCAGCAACCCTATCTGGGAGGTCCTTGAACCCCACTTCAAAGGGCCAGCTCATCCCATGACACACCATTGAAATCTAGTCCTGTGTATGCAGCCATTCTATATCACGTTCCTTTCTGTTACCATCTGCCAGGAAATGAACATCCAGCAGCTCACCAACTACAGAAAGAGCATCATGAACCTCTCCGACGGGGGGAAGCTATACCGCAAGGAACTGGAAATTGTACTCTGCAATGAGCCCCCCATGTAAAGAGGCACCACCCCCACTCCTCCAACACCTCCCCTCCCCTGCCACCTTCCACAAAGATGACTAGAGAGGGCAAGTGTGAGCAGGTGAGGAGGGAGAGCAACTGGGTGGGTCCCTGACCAATCAACTCCAACCCCCCCTGCCCCGCTAGGCCTGCTGATCTGCTTGTGACCCAGGTCACAGAATCTTTGCCAACAGTAGCGAGAGGGGCAGTGGTGCATGACCCCATCCACCAATGGCTCTGTGATTTAGGCTAAGTATTCAGTAGGGTGATAGTCCAGTTCTCTTCCTGGGTACAGCCTGTGTCCCTTGCGTTGGCATAGTTTGTTTCCTGTGCATTCCTGAATCTGGAGTGAATAATTTTTCTTTGTCTCTTTTTTTTGTTTTGTTTCGTTCTTTTCAAGTTCTGTCTTATTGTTTACCAAAGAACAGTTTACAAATAAACTTAAGTACTGCTACTGGGGCTGACAGCCTGCGCTTGGATCTCCTTTCTCTGGGACAATGAAGGCCACATCTGCAAGCAAATAAACACTCGGTTTTCAAAAGAGCTCAGCTCCCAATTTGGAAAAATCCAGCTGGTGCCTAAGTGCTCAGCACACTGGGTGCTGCACTCAGTTGAAAATCTCTCTTGAAGAGTCACAGGAATAGAAGGTGCTGGGTACTGAGTAGAACAGTTTGGAAAGTGGTGCTGGTTAGGAAGATATTCCACAGAAAATTAAGGGATTCTTGGAGAGGGAGGGGAAAGAGGTGGAGGGTTTGCAAAAAACACACACGTGATATTGTGGTGCATAGTGGGAGTTGTAGTTCAGATGCCTTGTGAGCCCATTCTCATTTATAGACTGGTCTTCCTGGTCAGACTACCTCTCCCATGATGCATCACCATCTCCTCCTGGTGAGGATAAGTAGTACATCATGGCCATTGCTGGATTTGATGCATCATGGGAAATGTAGTTTGACCAGAGAGACCAGCCCATAGAGGAGAATGGAAGCATGAGGCTCTGAAACTACAACTCCCACAAGGCACCACGAGAGCAATTCTGAATTGAAGTATTTCAGTATTTGGGTATTCAGTTTTTCAATGGCGGGGGGCGGAGAGAATGAGAATTAGAATCTCCCTGTGGAAAGCAGATATTTTTAATTCAAAAATAATTTAGTTAAAACCCTAATCTTCCCTCAAAAGAGCCTCAGTGCAAAAAAATCTCACTGGCTGTAATGCTGAGCCTTTGAAATTCCAGCCCTGAGCTCTTCTGAAAATCTCACTGCATAGGGGGATGTTTTGTTACTTTTTGCCATCCGAATTCAGATTCATGATCAGGGTTGAAGGCTGGTCAGTGTTTCTGTGGTCCTGCAGCAGCCTTGGGGCTGGCTTGTCCCACTGCCAGTGTCTTAAAACTCTGGTTCTAGTTTTAAAAGAAGCTATGCAAGAATGATTTCTTACTCAGATTTTCTCCTTGCATGTTTATCATCACTTATACCTGTCTGAGGGGGGCATAACACCAGGGGGCAAATTATCTGCTGATAACTCCCCTGAGGTCAGTGGTAATATGCCTGCAGAGAATTTAGCCCTGCAACTGTGATTTGGTAGCATCTGACACTCACTTAGCAAAGGTATTGGAGAGAACACAAGAGGCAAGGCAAGGCAAGGCAGAACTGGGGCCCGAGTGGTTTTCTCTCCAGCATATTCGCTTGAGTTAGCGGATAAAAATAAGCTCTCATCTTGTTCCTGGTGCTAGCTCGGCACTGTGTTGACGTGGCAGGGAGTGAGTTGCATCGTCTGTTCTCCCATGTGCGCCATCAATAGAACTGTTCGAAGTTCTAATCATGGACACCTGTGCAAACCCAGGGGTGGCAGGGTGATTACATGAACGTACCTGCGGACCTGATCTGAAGACTACAGGGTTACACAGGTATTAGGGGGTTTAGTTTGGGCTTAGGAACATTTTTACTGGTGATGATGCATGAGAAAGATCCCACCTTGATTCTCTTTGCCCTTAGCAAGCTGACAGCAAGGCTGTATATACACTAGCCCTTACTGCAGTATAACTTAAGTCACTCGGGGTGTAAAAACGCAACGTAAGTTACACCAACCTAAGCACCGGGGTAGACAGCACTCTGCCGGTGGGAGAGCTTCTCCTGGCGACATAACTAGCACTGCTCACAGGGCGGAAGTTGTGAAGCTGAAGAGAGCTCTCTCCCATCAGCTTAGAGCGGTTACCTTAGCTTACAGCAGTGCAGCTCCACCACTGTAAATTCTCTAGTGTAGCTGTAGCCTAGAAATAACATCCTTTAATTTGTAAGACGACCATACTCGCCATGATGTCATCTGTGCTAGGAGGGTTTGCTGGTGTAGTTATATCAGCAAACCTTTCCTAGTGTAAACAAGGCCTAAGTATGGAACCACACAATGCCATTCTACAGAATCGCTTGCAGAGCAGGGATGCACTTGAGTGCCAATAAGAGGAAATATTTTATACACAACATAGTAACTTATGGAACTTGTTATTGCAGGACACGGAAATAAATAACTTAGCGCAATTCTCAACGTGATATTGCTATAAATTAAATACAAAAAACTAAGTTACTACACCACTAAAGTTCCCATTTAAAATGACAAAGTCCAGAGTTACAAAATAAGTTCATTGCAAGATACCTTACAAGGGCTTCCATCAGTGAGCAGGGTCAGAGGCAGGGCACCGGTCTAGACAGACCAGTGACCTCTGGTCTATTCCAGCATTGCAGGTCATATGTTTGACCAGCATCTACTGCATTTCACCAGGGATGTACCAGGTTCAAGGGAACAGAACAATGCACCAGCTCTGGCCCACTGTATTTCAGCAAATTTCATTTCATATATGTTATTCCAGCAACATTCCAAAATTTGGGGGGAAAAAAACAGGAAAGATAACAAGAATCTTTGCCGGTTTTCCTATTTTTTGGACCAGCTTGATCAAATACTGAGTGGAAGGGAAATTGTCTTCACAAACATGTGTATTCCTCTCCACTTTGTTTTCCAGTGGATGTCAAAAAAGTTATGAATTACAGTGGAGTTGCATCATAGGTGCATTTAACTTACGTGATTTTAACTATACACACTTGGCAAAACAAAACAAAAAAGAGAACAATGGTAATTTACATATTGTACCTGTAGTGCAAGTGATTCCGCCCACCATTCCACTCAATGAGTGTTTGACTATACATGATTTTCGCCTTATGGCAGTGGGTCTCAAACTTCTGTACTGGTGACCCCTTTCACATAGCAAGCCTCTGAGTGTGACATCCCCTCCCCCCCTTTAAATATATAAAAAAAGTGTTTTTAATTTATAACACCATTATAAATGCTGGAGGCTGACAGCTCACGACCACCTGAGGGGCCCCAACCCCCAGTCTAAGAACCCCTGCCTTACGTGCTGACTTCAGAACCTAATCCCTGCATAAGATGCGACTCCCCTGTAAATATGGCCTTTTTATGGGGTGCACTATGGCGCCTCCTTCTGGCTGTTCTGGGGATTAGTACCTCCCAGGAGCAACAACGCTTTGTGCTATGTATTTGTGCACCCTGCCGCCTCTTTCTCTCTGCAGCTCAGTGCACCATCTCTTCATGGCTTGGCCCTCTAACCAGATTACTATAGTCCTCCCCTTTCAGGGTAACAAAGTCCTGTTGGGCAATCATCCCAGGCAGTTTTCTGTTCCCCTCCTCAGTCGGTGCCACTTCTCCTAGATCAGGGGGCAAACTACAGCCTGTGGGCCAGATCCGGCCCCTCAGGGCTTTGGATCCGGCCTGCAGGATGGCCACTCCCTTGGCACCGTGGGCCCCGCGCGGCTCTCAGAAGCAGCCCCTGGGCGGGGGGGGGGGGGGGGCCAGAGGACTCCATGTGTTGCCCTTGCCTCCAGACCCCACCCCCCACAGCTCCCATTGGCCAGGAACAGGGAACTGCAGCCAATGGGAGCCTCCGGGGAGGTACCTGGAGGGACAGCAAGGGCAGCACACACAGAGCCCTCCGCCCCCTCCTTCCCCAGGGGCTGCAGCGCCTCCTGCAGCAGCGCAGGGTCAGCGCCAGGGCGCCTGCCCTGGCCCCGGTGCACATCGCTGCCACCCCAGAGCCCAAACCCTTCCTGTACCCCATCCGCAACTCCCTGCCTGCACCATGCACCCCAACCCCCTGTCACACCCCACACCCCTCCTGCCTGCACCATGTACCCCAACCCCCTGCCCTGAGCTCCCTGCCACACCCCAACACCCTTCCCTGAGCTCCCTTCCTGCACCATGCACCCCTCCTGCACCCCAACCCCCTTCCCTGAGCCCCCTCATACATCCCACACCCCTCCCCCTGCCCTGAGCTCCCTGCCACACCCCAACACCCCTCCTGCATCCCAACCCCCTGCCCTGAGCCCCCTGCCACACCCCAGCACCCTTCCCTGAGCTCACTGCCTGCACCATGCACCC